>NC_137275.1:19245000-29245000 GCF_054371585.1 Giraffa tippelskirchi
AGTTATACTTGCATACAGCATTAGGGTAAACGTTGATTTTTACACCATTTGTTTCCATATATTTGATACCACATTTAAAGTGCTATTCCCAGATCCCTTTCAGGTGTTACTTCTTGACCGAGATGAATATTTTCCTGTGCACTGGGCTCTGATTTGCTTCCAAACTTGCACAGAATTGAAAAACTCCCTTTATATAAATCTATTCATCAGCTTCATGTTGTTTTTAGGTCTTTTGTATTTCAATCTGAACTCCTTGCCCTTCAAAATTGTTGAATAAGTTGAGGCTTTGCTGTTATTGGCGGGGGACAGTGGTGGTGGTTTCCCTTTCTTTACCTATCCATTTAGGTTCTCTGTTTCCCTGAATCCCAGGTCTTGCTTTTGTATAGCCCATCTTCCTGCTGAGGCCTTTCCATCTATAAAGGTCTATTCCATCCTTGTAACTGAATTATCAGTGCTAGTTTGACTCAATAGAAAACTCAAGGTTTCGTTAAGAGATTTGATGTTTTGAGTCTTGCATTATTCATATGAAATGCTTAGTGTTTTACCACTATCCTCAGTGTTCTCCAGTTTTATGACTGTCTTGGGTTTGTTTCATCCATTGTGTTGAGCACTCAGTGGGTCCTGTCATTGTGTAAACATGCTCTTCAATTCTGGGAAATGTTACTGAGCTAGTCTTGCTACATGCCCTTCACCACCTCAGTCTTTTGGTTCTCTGAAATTGTTATTTGGGTGTGAGCCCTGCTCACCATTGCAAGTTGTTAATTATACTTCGAGCGATTTTACAACTTTCAGCTTTTTTTTTTTAAGGTTTTAAATTTCAGTCGATTTCTAAGGCCACCCCTTCCAACCTGTTATTCCATGGGTTATCTTTTCTTCATCTCTAAGATTATTTGGAGCTTTGAAAGTTTAGTTTCCTGCAAGGTGCTTTTCTTTCCTGTTGCTTTGGCCTCTGCCCTTCATCTTCCTCAAATATTTGGTGATCCTTAGCTCATATTTAGGAGTGGAGCATTTTAAAAGCTGCTTGGATGTTGTGTGTGGGGCTGAGGGGTGGGGAGGATGGGGACTTGTCAACGATGGGGTTCACTGCTAGGCAGTCAGGCTGTCTCATTTTATTGAGGAACCTCTTGATCCGTTTCTCCCCCACTTTGAGCTGATCAGGTTTCCCAAAGAAGTCTTTTTTTTTTTTTTTTTCCATTCTGCTGCCTGGAGGGTAAAAAAACTTGGCTGCCAATGTTCTGAGATCCCAGTGTCAGGAGAAACCTGAGGGATCTGAGCAAGTAAAGTACTTTTTAACTCCTTTGTTTTCATGACAGTATGCCTGTTCAAAGACCACCCTCCCTTACCTGCTCAGACAAGTTTCTGCCAGGATAGGGGAGTTCAGTTGTCCTGCAGTACAGAGAGGATACGGAGGTTTAATTGCTTGTCAACCAATCCTCCCCTTTACCTCTTTTCCAGAGATATCAGGGCTGCCAATTGCTTAATAAGCCTTTGGAGGTTCTGTGATACAATTTGAAATACCCTCACTGCTGACAGAAAATTCCTTTCTTGTCTGCTTAGTCAATTGCCATTTGTTCAAAGCTTTGCAGCTTATATAATTCAGTAGTTTCTTCTTTTTTATGGTTTTTGTTTGTTTTGGTTTTTGACTGTATGACTTGTGGAATCTTAGTTCCCTGACCAGGGATCGAATCCATGCCCACTGACAGTGAAAGTTGGATTGCCAGTGGTAATCCGGGGGATTGCCTCCTGTCCATTTTTTTTGTCCTTACCGTGGATTTTTTTTAAACAACCAGTTTTTGCCAGGGACTGTTGCCAGCCTGCTCTCCCTGCCCCCCCCCCCCCTTTTTTAAGCACTGAGTTTTAGTAAGATTTCTGAAGAGACTAGAAGTGATAAGCAGCCTTTTTTTTGTGTGTGTGTGTGGTGATGAAAGGATTGGGGGAACCAAATGAGGCAGACGAAGTACAGGTAGGTCAGTGCCCTTCTAAAGTTTGGCCAAAAAGTAAAGTTTACAGGTAGGTTGCTAGTTGAACATAGAACCAATCTCATTTACTTGCTGGACAGTGTTAGGAAGCTTTGATTTCACTTGTCCCATCAGTTTTGTAGACCTGTTAGAGCTACTGATCCCATTTTCTATGCCTGTTGTCCTAATTTGGATTTTGATACCTTTTGATTGACTAGATATCTGTTACCATCTGAGATAATTAATTTTTCTTCCCAGGGTCCTGGGTTTTCTCCTTTGTCCCTTTTCTTATTTTCAGTATGTTTTACAAGGTTGTAGGTCTTGTTTACCACATTACTCTTTCTGCATTGGTATGGTGACTGCTTCATTGTTCTTTGTTGTATACAAGTTAGAATATAGTGTGTGGACACCTCTCCAGGTTCCATTTATGCTGAGATAATTTTGAAAGGTAATCTAACTAATAACATTAGAATCTGATTATCAGTTCTTTGTGTTCTATAGTTTATGTGCTTTGTTTTACTGCCTGGAAAAGTTCTTTGAAGTTGTTACCTTGCACTTTAAAAGTACTGTATGTGTGCAGCCTTGAGGTATTGGGAATTTTAAAACAAGGACTGATTCCACTGTCCATCATGGTGTTTTGTTTTTTCCTGAAATGTATAATAAGTTTATTTGGTTTAGAGTCAGATTAACCAGAAATGTAAAAATCTGGATCCATGCATAATGGATACGCTGACATCTCAGTAAATTTATTTGGGTACAGTTTACTTAATAGTGCAGTTTATCAGTGCACTAATACTTAAGGATGACCCTAGATTTCATAAAGACATTGTTACTACCTACCTTTGAAACAGTTGAGAAAAATGCATACCGATGTACCCTTTATTCACTACTGGCCATATTTAGGAGTCTAATCTGAAATTTTGCATATGTAACATGATTCTAGCAAGATGAATATCCAGCTGTGTAAAATGATTTGGCTTGGGCTATATATTGCTGTCAATTGCCTATAATCTGAAAAGTTGGGGGAAAATTTATTATAATCTGTTGGTATTTCAAAAGAGGCTTGCAGGCTATTTATATCAGAATCAGTATTGTTTGGAGATGTTGCCTGGAATTCTATATTTCACATACACCGAGTGATCTTAGCTGCACTAGAGTTGTAAGGACTTGCTTTAAGATGGTTAGTTAAGCTTGCTGTTTTCATAAGAATTTTTTGTTTTTACTTCTATCGTGTGTAAAGACAAAGGTTCATGTTTCATAAAACTTAACACCACTCAAGGATTTTAATCACAGACCCCAGGTCCAGCTTGAAAGAAAAAAAATAGACTTGACATTCTAAAGAGTGTACGAGATGACAGCAGTAGTGTACAAGCTGGGAAAGGAATGGAGGTGGTGGGAGGAGGTAGTTACTAAATTTTTTGAGGCAGTACATTCTATTGCCTGCATATTGCCCCCTTGGTTTGTCACTGATCTCACTCATCGATTCCATTTTTACAAATTGTTAATCAGCAGCTCTGTTTAAAATTGAGTGTTGTCTTGAGTTGGGCTGATTACATATTGTCTTATTTGTTCATAAGCATCTTTTAGAATCTAATGAATGAGATGTAATTACAACAGCCTATGACTATAGTATAGTGTGTGCTAAGTTGCTTCAGTCGTTTCTGACTCTGCTACCCTACGGACTGTAGCCCACCAGGCTCCTCTGTCCATGGGATTCTCCAGACACGAGTACTGGGAGTGGGTTGCCATGCCCTTCTCTAGGGGATCTTCCCGACCCAGGGATTGAACCCACATCGCTTTCGTCTGCTGCATTTGCAGGCGGGTTCTTTACCACCAGCACTACCTGTAGCTTTGGATAAAGACTAGGATCCAAGGGACTGTGTAATTTAGAAGACAGCAATGGGGTAAGTGCTACGTGTTAATTTTCCCCACTAAGCCCTGTAAAGGTGGATAATTTGGAGGGACAGAAAGAACATGAAAAGGACTTGATAAAATTGTTTTACTACTTAAAAAGGGTGAGATACTTTATAGGAATAAGATCCTAAGTGAGCAAGGTGTTTCTTGTTACAGCAGTCCAAGTGAGTTATTTTACTTGTCATAGGAGGAATTCTTTACAGTCTTCAAAGAAAGTACAGACAATAGGAAAGGTTCTATTCATTAAACATGGATATTAGGGTTACTGGATTCTATTTTGAGAAACTTAGATAAGTTGCTTGGAAAGATAGTTTATTTCAAGGTATACATTTTATTTGTGTAGGCATTTTGTTTTATTTTAGAATTTGAAGGCAAGGTTACTTTCCTGAATTTTTAAAAATTTCTCTTAAAACACTAGAAGAAACTTAAGAGGTCTGTTAGCGCCAGTACCTAAGTGTGACATTTAATATGTCATGGAAAGCTATGCTTTGAATAAATACTTGAGGAAAGTAATTGCCCCCTTTCTGTTGTGTGGATAGCCCTGATTACATGGGGCTTTATCACACATTTAGAAAACATTTGCCAATCTCAGACTGGTGAAGTGGAACCCTTTTTAAAAGAAATTGGAAGAATGGGTTAGTTACGAGATTGGCTATGGCAATAAAGAAAACTTCAAAATGCTCAGAAATTTGTTGTAAATTGCTTCTCCAATCATTGATAAATAAAGCATGCTACTACTAATTAATTAGTTACATGTATTCAGGTCTATCAGCTTGTCATTTTTTAAGAACCTGGTTGATTTGATTTTAAACCCAACATGATGTTCTCTGTACCATCTGACATTTCCAGGCATACTTTCCCTGAGCAAATTCTGTTGGAACCAAATGTTTCCAGTTCTAGGAGTCTACTTCTAGAGTCTTCATATAAAGTTTATAGTGGGCTTTAATGGGGTTTTGATTTGCACTAAACTTCCTTTTCTGAAAAGATTACTCATGTTCAAATTACAATGTAGTGCTTTTGTTTTACAATTAAACTCTTATAGCAGTCATGCATTTTTTGCACTGTCTTTTTTCTTTTTCTTTTTTTATTTAAGCTTCCCCTCTTGGGTGAATTTCTTGAAATAACATAGGTCTTATTTTCTTAGTTGAAAAGGTAAGGCAACTACTGTCAAGTCAAAAAGGACATAATGTTAAATGATGGGATTTTATGCATAATTGGTTAAATAATATTAAAAGTTGAGACTGGGATGGACCAAAAAAGAGCAATTTCCAGTTTTCTCCAACATGTTCTGAGAAAGGATGCCTGCAATAGGAGTAATCTCTATGGGGATGTTCAGTCTTTGCCCTCAGTTGGGCTTGCTGTCAGATTGTGGTGAAACCACCAAAAGGCCTGGGAATGCATTTAATATCTTTGAAGACTTACACATTTTCCAAAAAATGGCAAATTAGAGGTGTGCAATAGCAGTAATGTTAACCAAGGTACTTGTAGTCAATGTAAATACAGAAAAAGCCTAACTATTATTTCATTATATTCCTATGTTTGTGTCCTTTGAGAACTCCTTTCAAGGAGTGTGGGTTGCCCATTGTGCTGGTCTGCAAAGAGAGAGGTTGCCATTATTGGGTGGGTCATAGTACTGAACAGGTGCTTCCCCTCAAATGAACTCCTTCTTTAACCAGCTTGTGATTTGTCTAAATGCAAGCTAGAATGAAATCATGCATTCTGTAGTTCTAGGTTCTGCTAACATTCTATATAAAGAGAGAATGAACTTTCAAAAGTTAAAATAATTCTCAGATTTATTAGAATGTGTGGGACAGTCTGTCTAGTAGATTATTTTTTAAATTCTTGTTTAGTATATTCAGTGGAATAGATGATACCAAATGAATGATTCTGAGGTTCTGCTCTGTCATTTGCCCTGTGATGTTGGGCAAATAAAATTTTAACTCCAACAAGCATCAGTTTTTCCCGCTGTAAAATTTTGATGTTCTTTAGGAGGTTTGTGCAAAGTGTTTTGATGGTGGTTCTCAGCTTCATACAACAAGTATGATGTGGCCAGGCTTGTGGGGAGTAGACACATGTAATTGCCCACCGTGATGGGAATGAGTGCCCTTTGCGAAGCTTGCCTGGGAACCTGCAGGGACTCCCTGCTTTTGCTTTTGTCACTCTTCTGGAGTTTGTTGCTATGAGGTTCCTTGTAGTAGCCCCGTGATTTTCGTAAGTGATGCGGAAAGATGAGATAAGCAGGAGGGAGGAGTTAGGGTAGGCTAAAGACAGTTCTAGATTATGGAATAGCTGTGATCCCCTTTTGAAATAAATAAGTTTCCTGGGGAAAAGAAAAGTATGTAGTTAGTTTCAGGATTTAAAATTTGAGGTGTTTGCATGATACCCAAGTGAGGGTCTCCAGTAGAAAATCATTTGTAATTCAGAAGGAAGGTTATTGCCAGAGAAGGCAGTGCTGTGGGAGTGAATAAAAACATCCTGGATAGTGTGGAAAGTGACCTGAAGGCTGAGCTCTCTGCAGGTCCTCTGAATGGATGCATGTGTACTGATTGAACTCCCCAGGTCTAGTCCACTTTCTCCACCCCCACAGCCAGCTGTGTCTTCATTTCTCTTAACTACATTAGCCGAATAGAGTCTGGCAAGTTATCTAACTTGTGCTTCAGTTTTCTTATCTGTAAGATGGGAAGAATATCATGTACCTCAAGGTTGTGAGGATTAAATTAAAAAGTATTTAAACAGTACTAGCCCATCAGTGGTCAGTAATGTTAATGGGACTGCCTTTACCTGTTGAGATAACTTTGATTTCCAGTAGGGTCCAATTCCCATCCCTCTTAATGATTGGAGCCAGTGATGATCATTATCTTTCTTGTATTTATTCCCTGCCACACAGTCACCATTTAAGTAGATGGTATTTTAGGGTATTTATGATCTTTATGGATCTTGCCTTCTCAACTGAAATGTAAGCTTCCCTTAACATCAGGACCACTTCTTACACTTGTGTATACAGCCATTAGTTTCTCAAACATTGGTTATCTCTATCAGAATGGTGAAGTCGCTCAGTCGTGTCTGATTCTTTGCGTAACTTAGAATAAATCCTAATGTTCTAGGACTGTTTTGGTGCTGAGTAGGAACTCAGTATTTGAACCCACAAATGAAAAATCTAAGATTGTCTAAATATTTGTTTCTTTCTACTTGGGTATATTGTGACAGATGTAGCACAGATAGCAGGGAAACACTCCTTGCTAAACGAGTGCTTTCCTTACTTCTTCCTGGCAGCTTTCAAGAGTTGGTAAAAAACACACATCTGGAAAACAAACTCTCAGACTGCCTGGGCAAACAGGCATTCTGTGAGACTTGCTTCCTGGAACCAGGGTGATGCTTTAAACAGTGCAAGTGGAGAGGACGTTGCAAAGGCATGTAGTGACATAATAACATGTAGCATAATGTTCAAGCTTCTGGGTCTTGGCATCTCAATATGTAAAACTGAGGGTGAGGTGGTGGTTAGATGAGGTGATCTTTAAGTTCCATGTCTTCAAGCAATAAATATGCCAGTATTCACTGGCAATCAGTGAAGCATTGTTTTATGAAATGGCAACCCACTCCTGTACTCTTGCCTGGAAAATTCCATGGACAGAGGAGCCTGGTAGGCTACAGTCCATGGCATCTCAAAGAGTTGGACACGACTGAGCGACTTCACTGTACGTTGTTTTATACATAATTATAAGTTGTAGAAATAATAGGTAAATTTTATAGGGCTTCAAAAATAATGCCAGCAAAACTCAGGACAATATCTCTTCTTACAAAACTTAAGAATCCTATCTCTACCCTCCAGAAACAACTACTAACCTGGCCCAAAGCAAAATAGTACTGATATGTTGTCTGGCCCACAATTAACTTAAGCAGTCAGATAATATACTCTGAGTTGAACGTGGGTTTCATGACTATATACTTCAGTTAGTACTTGAATCAGTAAAAGCTGTCTAACTACGTGATCTAGAATTTAACTTTGCTATTTTCTCATCTGCAAAGTAAAGCTATGTCTAAGCCTAGACAGCATATTTAAAAGCAGAGACATTGCTTTGTTGACAAAGGTTCATATAGACAAAGCTATGGTTTTTCCAGTAGTCATGTACTGATGTGAGAGTTGGACCATGAAGTCTGAGGGCTGAGAAACTGATGCTTTTGAACTGTGGTGCTGGAGAAAACTCTTGAGAGTCCCTTGGACAGCAAGGAGATCAAAGCTGTCAATCTTAAAGGAAATAAACCCAGAATATCATTGGAAGGACTGACGCTGAAGCTCCAATTCTTTGGCCACCTGATGCGAAGAGCCGACTCACTGGAAAAGACTTTGATGCTGGAAAGATTGAAGGCAGGAGGAGAAGGGGATGACAGAGGATGAGATGGTTGGATGGCATCACCGACTCAGTGGACACAAGTTCTGAGCAAACTCCAGGAGATAGTGAAGGACAAGGAAGCCTGGCATGCTGCAAGTCCATGGGGTTGCAAAGAGTTGGACATGACTTAGCGACTGAACAACATTAACATAGCACTTATGTGCTTAGAACTACTGTTTTATGTGCTTTACATTATACTAAATATAATTGTTTTTACCTCTTCATGTCATTGAAACACCTCTCCCCCAAAGCACTTATTACATTATGTTGGACTGTATTTGTCCCCCTCCAGGGTATAAATTACAGAAACTCCAAAAATTTCTAACATTGAAAATGCTTTAATAAAAAACATTTGGTGAATGGAAATGTGATATTGTGCTGGAGGAATTGGGACCTATTTTTTAAAATGCTGAAATTAGATCATTATTAGGATTAAAATGAGTTCTCTAGTAGTCAGGAACTTCTGATCTTTTTATTCTTCCCCATGGGTCACTGTGACTTTTATGATTTTAAAGCCGACTTTATGAGACTTCTGTGGCCATCCAGTGGTTAAGACTCCACACTTCCACTGCAGGGGGCACGGGTTTGATCCCTGGTCAGGGGACCAAGATCCTGCGTGGCGTTCAAATAAACCACCACCACCAACAGAAACCTACCTCAGACCTCATGTTTCCACTTAGGAAACAACTCATGAAACCTTGTTAACCAACTGTAAAGAAGTTGAATGTTTTGGTTTTTAGAAATCTTAGTGATTCATGGTTATTGAATGAGTGTGTCACTCAAAAAGAAAAAGCTGTTGGTGTAGTAAAATAGAAGACATGACCTGTGATTTATTTGAGAAATGACAAAGCTTTCTTACTTTTTTTAAAACTTTACCCCCCAAAAATGCCTAGTATAAAACACAATGGTTTGAATTTTAATTTCAATGAAAGTGTGTAAAAGAGGTGATGTATATCTGGACTGTACTCATGTAAAGATTCTCATTAAAAAAAAAAATTATTTGGCTGCACCAGGTCTTGCTTGCAGCACATAGGATCTTTGATCTTTGTTGCAGCATGTGGGACCTAGCTCCCTGACCAGGGGTCGAACCCAGACCGGACGTATTGAGAGTCCAGTCTTAGCCACTGGACTACCAGGGAAGTCCCAAGATCAGGAAATTTTAAGGTCAAGGTCATTTCTGAGTAAAGAGTAAGATGATGGGAATTTAGTCAGTGCCATAAATGGAATCATCTTTCCTATTAAGTAATAACTAACACTTAAATAGCATTTACTATGGGGTAGACAACTCTGTGGTGTTATTATTAGCTCCATTTTAAAGATGAAACAGCACCAAACATAACCAACTTGTCTAAAGTCACCTGTATGGTATGTGGCAGAGTGGAGAACTGAAACTTGGCAGTCTGATTCCAGGGTTTGTGCTTGTAATACAGAAAAGTAGTGGAGCAATGGTAATAACAAAAACCCCCCACCCCTCAAACCAAATGGGGTTACAGAAATGGAAGAGAGACAAAGATAACAGTCAAGAGACACCAAAGGGACAAGGAAATACTTCCAACCCCTTCTTCCTCCATTCCTCCTACCACTTTATAGTCTGAGTCACCAGGGAAGCCCTCCTACCACTAGAGAATGCGTTTGTAATTGTTGGTGATAGAATTCTATAATTACATATAACAATTTATTGGTACCAGCTGAGGATGGAGAGAAGGATGGGTATAAAGTTTGTAGTTAAAAGAATGATGATGATTGAAAGGAGAATTGTCATGCTGATGATTATGATCTTTTTGCAGCATTTCTGCCATATCCTCCAAAGAATCTTTATTGTTTGGGGGGATTCTTTGGCCTGAAATAAAAAAAAAAACAAATTCCATGATTTCTTCTCATTTCTGGATTAATATGTACCCTACAATACATATTAGAACTATTTAGAAGAATGGATTTGATTAAATTGTTCTAAAATGCACCAAGATTCCTTATGGTGTTCAGCTGTAGTTTTATTGGCTTTTTAAATTTTTGACCTTGAAAAGTTACTCTCTGAACTCCAGTTTCCTCATCTTCATGATTTGACAAATGTCCCTCTCCCTTACAACCCTGTTTAAAATTGCTAACCCATCTCCATTCCAATAGCCCTTTCCCCTTTCAATAGATTATTTTTTCCCAAAGTAGTTACCTCTCCTCTAACAATATGCAAATTTTACTTTTTATTGTTTGTTGAGAATGTAAGCTCTATGAAGGCAGGGATTTTTGTCTGTTTCATTCACTGCTATAGTCCCAACAGTGAACCAACCATATAGAGCAACTATTTGGATAATATTTGTTGAAAAAAAATGAATGACTAAATCTGCTTATTAAATGAGGATAATAGTACCTGCCACAGAGTAGCCCAGACTGTGAGAATTAACCAAGATAGTGAATACAGTATATCAAGACTGGATATAAGAATAAGTTATGCCATTATTAATATTTTGATGAATAATGAGATGTATTTCCTTAAGTATGATACAAAAACTTTCATATCTTCACCTAATTAACCTAAACAAAATAGCTCACTTTTATTAAATATTATTAAAATTATTGAAAGAATTCAAGGAGCAATGAAGAGAAATGAAATGTGGCCACACAAAATTATAAAATTTTAAAAAATTTTATAAAATTTTTATAAAATTATAAAATTTCTGCCCACCCCCCTGAAGTAAGCTTTATTGTTTTCATTCGGTCCACTCCTTTTTGTTTTTAAAATACATGTAACTGCTTTTCATCTAGTCATGATACAAGTGAATTGTTTGATGCTTACATGGATTTCTGCTGTCTGCCACCTGGATAAGGAAAACTATCATATTTCAGTTATCTTTCTTCATACATCAGGTCTGCTTCTTTAGTCTCAGTGTATGGTGATTTCCCAAGAACAAAATCAAGGTAGATCCTTGCAGTGCTTACTGTAAGTGACATGAGTCCTGGTATGTTACTCAGATGGCCTCATGACTCTATAGTTTATGACAAGTTATGGGAGCCCAGGTTTGTATATCCAAGATGATACTGGTTATTCCCAAGGATTTGGAGTATGGAAGCTAGTGACTAGGTGTACTTTCCAATGTGTTATAATGCTTTAAGTGCAGGTACTATAGGACGTGCGTTATATGTATTTCTGCACAATACTATGTAATAAGCATAATAACCTTAGGTTAATACTCCTGTTTTACAGTGTTGAAGAAAAATGAGGTTCAGAAAGGTTGAAGTTACTTGTCTCAGATTTAGAGAAAGTGACGGAGCTGGAATTCAGATCTAGAATTGTGTGACTCTCTACTGCCTTGTGTAGAAATATTGAATTAAGGTATAAACAGGCTTTACATTCTTCTCTTAGATCATTTATTCTCTTTTATTAATGTAACATGCATGTACAGTTTGGGCAGTCAGAATTCGATAAGGTGTGTGAGTAAAAAGTGCCTTCTCCTGTGCTGCTCCTTCCCACCCCAATCCTGTTTTTCAGAGGTAATCACTCTCAGCTCTTGTTTGTGTGTTTTGTTAGCTGCTGAATCCCTATTACCTGGAACAGTGGTTCTCACCTGGGGATGCTTGTGCCTTCCCGAGAGCATTGGGCAATATCAGGAGACATTTTTGCCTGTCATGAATGTCGGGGGGGTGCTACTGGGCGTCTAATGGCTAGGAGCCAGGAATGCTGTTGAACAGCCTACAAGGCCTAGGGCAGTCCCAAGTGCTCCACGGTTGAGAAACCCTGACCTAAAACAGTGTCTGACATATAGTGGTGATCAGTAAATACTTGCTCAATGCATATCATTTAGCTGTTTATTTTTTCCTGGTGTTTGTTTTCCTCTGGATTACTAAAAATACTTATGTATTATTACTATACATATATATTACTAGAAATATATATATATAGTTCTTGATTTTTTCTGTTTCCAACTATAGAAAAGAGGATATAATAACTCCTACCATACCTCCAAAAAAAAAATCCTTCCTTTGATGGCTCCTGTGTTGGATCCTTTTGTTTTATCTATTTTTTTAAATTTCTTTTTAAAAAAATTATTTTTTAATTGAAGGATAATTGCTTTACAGAATTTTGTTGTTTTCTGTCAAACATCAATATGAATCAGCCATAGGTATACATATATTTATTTTTGACTGCGCTGGCTCTTCTTTGCTGCCTGAGGACTTTCTCTATCTGTGGACAGAGCGTGCTACTCCTTGTTGCAGTGTGTGGACTTCTCATTGCAGTGGCTTCTCGTTGCAGAGCATGGGCTCTAGGGTGTATGGGCTTCAGTAGTTGCAGCATGAGGGCTCAGTATTTGTGGCGCATGGGCTTAGTTGCTCTGAGGCAGGTAGGATCTTCCTGGACTAGGGATTGAACCCATGTCCCCTGCATTGCCAGGCAGATTCTTAACCACTGGACCACCGGGGAAATCCCTTCTGCTTTATCTTGGAAGTTCCACACAGAGTCTTTTGATCTGCTCAGGTGGGTTTTGGTTGGGGTCCAGGTTTGCTGTACCTAGAGCTTCAATCTTCAGATCTTTCTTCTATTCTGGGCATGTCCTTCTCTTGTGTTTGCCTCCTGTTTTTTCAATCTCATTTCTTTTCATTTCTTGATTTATTCCCTCTTGTTAGTGAAAAATTTCTTCTGAAAATTTCTTGGAAAGGGTGACTGGGAGGTAAATTTCTGAAAATTTACATGCCTAGAAATGTCTTTATTCTACCCTTACACTGAGTTGGTAATTTGGTTATAGAAATCTAGTGTGGAAATCATTTTCTTTCATAATTTTGAAAGCATTCCTTCTTTTCTCTTTAAGTACTCCTATACTGTTTTTGCAAAATCTGTTACTCTAATTTTCCTTTCTCCATCTGAAAGCCTTCAGAATCCTCTCTTCCTTTTTAACATTCTATAATTTCAAGATTATATGCTCTGCTATGGTCCTTTCTTGTTGTTCATTGAATCTGTAAATTCATGTTATTTGTTTTAGGAATTTTTCTTGTATTAATCTGGTTTTCTCTCCTCTCATTCCTTCGTTTCCTTTTTCTGAAACTCCTGTTATTCATATGTTGGATTTCTTAGACTGTTCTCTGTCTTTCCTCTCTCTCTCTTTTTTTGCTCTACTCTCTGAGAGAATATCTCAACTTTATATTACAATAATTCTATTTAATTTAAAAGTTTTACTACTGTTTTAATTTCCAAAAGACCTTTTTGTTTTATGAATAAGTTTTTATATAGCTTTTCATTCTTTTTCCAGAGTTGTATTATATTCTGTTATTTCTCCTAGGACATTAGAGAGGGTTTTTTTTTTTCTTTTTTAAGTACAGTTGATTTACAATATTGTGTTAGTTTCAGGTATATACCACAGTGATTCAGTTATATATATATATGTATCTTTTCAGATTCTTTTCCCTTATAGGTTATTACAAAACACTGAGTATAGTTCCCTGTGCTATATAGTAGGTCATTTTTGGTTATGTTTTATAGAGAGGAGTATGTATATGTTAATCTCAAACTCCTAATTTGTCTTTTTCCCCTAGAGAGGATTATTATTAACAGTTTATTTTTTTTCCATGCCATGCAGCATGTAGGATCTTAGTTCCCCAACCAAGGGTCTAATCTGTGCTCCCTGCATTGGAAGGACAATCTTAAGCACTGGACCACCAGGGAAGTTAGAGGTTTTTTGGTTTTTGTTTTATAATGAAGCTTTCTTTTGCTTCTGCATCATCTGTTTTGTCTGAGTTTCTTTTTTTCCTGTTTATTTATTTTTTTATTATAGAGATTTTTCTCAAATATCTCATGATCTGTGTTGTTTATTTTACAAAAGTGATGGTTGGAAACTCAGTATGAGTGAGTGCGGGCTATCATTTGGTGAGTTTTACTATAGGGCAATCTGGTGCACACCTGTCCGTTTCATTGGGGGAATGCGTCGATACCTGTAGGTTAGTATCCGTAGGTCTTTTTTCCTTGGTCTAGTCAGTTTTCTTAGGGAGGAATCCTCTAATCTCCCACTGAGTGAAGCTGACTGGGAGACAGGTTGGAGAGTGGTCACCATATTCTGGATGCAGATTTTCACTAAGTTCACCTAGTTTTAATATGATGGTCACTCTGGCCTTAACTGAACCTGGAATCTGAATTTAAAATCTCTTAGATCCGTTATCTTTAGATAACACAATTTATTATCCTTTGTCAGCAATAAGGAGAGGAAGCAGCGTGGTTGTAAAAAGAAGGGAAGGGACTCTACAGGTAACTTGTTCCTTTTAAAAACTTTATATCCAAGTCACTTCTTTCTAGACCCATACTGCTTTTAGAAGTACTGTGTGTCTACTTTTAGAAGTACCATGAGTGTCCAGTTGCTGATCCATCCTTTCCAAGGTTTTATGGCCTGCATCAGTTTGTATCTTAATATCTTCTGCTACTATAAGCTTGAGTTCTGAACTTTCTCTGCTTGAGTTGAAGCTATTAAATACAAAGAACCAAAAATTTTTCTAGCTTCCAAAATTTTGTGATTTCTTTCCTGTTATTATTTTTCTAAAAAATCCTAGTGGTTTATACATTAAAATTTATAACTGTTGTTTTACTTATCATTTTATAAAGTTTTGAGAGCATACCAAGAAAAAGGTATACGTTTCTTCTGCTAGGTTCAAATCCATGACCCATATTTATCTGTAGGCAGACTGACAGAAAGCTTATTGTCCTACTTTTTGTTAAAAAAAATTATGCTTTTTAAGTACATTCAGTAGAGTCTTTTACAAAAAGATCACGAGAAAAGAGAGAGAAGATTAATTTAGATAGGTAAAAATAGATTTAGTGAGAATGATTATATGATATCTGTGTGAAAATAATCTGAGAACAATTATAAAATACTTCAGTGAAATTTCATCTTGTTTTGAGCTGCTTCTATTCAACTGGCTTCAAAGATAAGTAATTTTTCCCATGTAATCATGAAAATACAATGTATACATAAAAGTGGGATTTTCTTGGAAGGGAAGGCAAAAGTCTCAACTCTTTGCTATAACTTTCTGGAATTTAGATGTTGCTTCTTTTCTGACAGGAAAGATACATGATATAATCTAGTAAAGTAAAAGGTCCAGTGATATAGTGGATTATGTAACTATAACCTTGCCGGTTTGTGTGGGTGTGCTCAGTCGTGTGATTCTTTGTTGACCCCATGGACTGTAGCTTGCCAGGCTCCGTTGTCCATGGAATTCTCCAGGCAAGAATACTGGAGTGGTTTGCCATTTCCTCCTCCAGCGGATCTTCCCCACCCAGGGATCGAACCTGTGTTTCCTACATTGTCAGGTGGATTCTTTACCACTGAGCCTCCTGGGAAGCCTGCCACTGTTACTACTCAAAAATGCTAGATAATATATTAGGTTGGCCTAAAAATGTGCCAACCTAATATTAACTTATTAACCAACAATAACTTATGGAAAAACCCAAATGAACTTTTTGGTCAACCCAATATAAGAAGCAAAGTTAAATGCCTAGCTGAGTTTGGAAGAAAGTAAGAGAAAGGTCAAGAGCAGGAACTTAGGGCAGCGAGAAGCTGCACTGATGGCACAGATCACCTGGATTCGGGAAGGCGATGATGCTGGCTTCTACCATGCAGGCAGGGCTTAGGGTTTTAGTGCTCATAGCGACAGTGGGCTAAGCCTTGGGCTCACATGAGGAGACCAATGAAGGTACTCAATTTCCATCCTTCTGGTTAACTAGGCTCAACACTCTCTCTCACCCCGTATCCAATCTGTCAGGAACTCTAATTCACGCCACCTTCAAAATATATCCAGAGTCCAACCACTTCTCACCACCTATACTGCAGTCAATATTCACTTGGTGTTACCTACATCTTTAGTACTTTACATACTTTAAAATATTGATTTTATGTTATGTGAATTTTACATCAATTACAAAAAAAGAGAGATTCTGCCCTGTATTAGAGATCAGATTAAGGGTATAAGCTTCCTATTCAACCCAGCTGAATGACCTCAAGGTAGTTGGCCTTGTAACCTGAGAGGGAGGCATGAGCAAGAAAGCAAATAACCAGGCTTTAGAACTTCAGAAATATGTCTGGAAAAGAACTTTACGTGTGTCTACAGGCCCTTGGAAATGATTAGATGCAAAAAGATTAGAAGTCAACTAAGTTTTGAATGAAATTATAAATAAATCAAAAACTGGTCCTTTTTTTTTTTTTTTGGTGGTGAACAGTTTCTTTCTTTTTTTTTTTTTTATAAATTTATTTATTTTAGTTGGGGGCTAATTACTTTACAATATTGTAATAGTTTTTGCCATACATTGACATGAATCAGCCATGGGTTTACATGTGTTCCCCTTCCCGGACCCCCCACCCACCTCCCTCCCCATCCCATCCTTCTGGATCATCCCATTGCCCCGGCCCTGAGCCCTTGTCACATGCATCGAACATGGAATGGTGCTCTGTTTCACATATGACAATACACATGTCTCAATGCCATTCTCCGAGATCGTCCCACCCTCCTCCCTCAGAGTCCATAAAATTGTTCCATGCATCTGTGTCTCTTATTCTGTCTCGCATATAGGGTTATCGTTACCATCTTTCAAATTCCATATATATGCATTAGTATACTGTATTGTTGTTTTTCTTTCTGGCTTACTTCACTCTGTATAATGTGCTCCAGTTTCATCCATCTCAGTAGAACCGATTCAAATGTATTTTTTTAATGGCTGAGTAATATTCCATTGTGTATATGTACCACAGCTTCCTTATCCATTCACCTGCTGATGGACATCTAGGTTGCTTCCATGTCCTGGCTATTGTAAACAGTGCTGCGATGAACATTGGGGTACACGCGTCTCTTTCAATTCTGGTTTCCTCGGTGTATATGCCCAGCAGTGGGATTGCTGGGTCATATGGCAGTTCTATTCCCAGTTTTTTAAGGAATCTCCACACTGTTCTCCATAGTGGCTGTACTAGTTTGCATTCCCACCAACAGTGTAAGAGGGTTCCCTTTTCTCCACACCCTCTCCAGCATTTATTGCTTGTAGACTTTTGGATAGCAGCCATTCTGACTGGTGTGAAATGATACCTCATTGTGGTTTTGATTTGCATTTCTCTAATAATGAGTGATGTTGAGCATCTTTTCATGTGTTTGTTAGCCATCTGTATGTCTTCTTTGGAGAAATGTCTGTTTAGTTCTTTGGCCCATTTTTTGATTGGGTCGTTTATTTTTCGGGAATTCAGCTGCAGAAGTTGCTTGTATATTTTTGAGATTAATTGTTTGTCTGTTGCTTCATTTGCTATTATTTTCTCCCATTCTGAAGGCTGTCTTTTCACCTTGTTTATAGTTTCCTTTGTTGTGCAAAAGCTTTTAATTTTAATTAGGTCCCATTTGTTTATTTTTGCTTTTATTTCCAATATTCTGGGAGGTGGGTCATGGAGGATCCTGCTGTGATTTATGTCGGAGAGTGTTTTGCCTATGTTTTCCTCTAGGAGTTTTATTGTTTCTGGTCTTACGTTTAGATCTTTAATCCATTTTGAGTTTATTTTTGTGTACGGTGTTAGGAAGTGTTCTAGTTTCATTCTTTTACAAGTGGTTGACCAGTTTTCCCAGCACCACTTGTTAAAGAGATTGTCTTTTCTCCATTGTATATTCTTGCCTCCTTTGTCGAAGATAAGGTGTCCATATGTGCGTGGGTTTATCTCTGGGCTTTCTATTTTGTTCCATTGATCTATATTTCTATCTTTGTGCCAGTACCATACTGTCTTGATGACTGTGGCTTTGTAGTAGAGCCTGAAGTCAGGCAGGTTGATTCCTCCAGTTCCATTCTTCTTCCTCAAGATTGCTTTGGCTATTCGAGGTTTCTTATATTTCCATACAAATTGTGAGATGATTTAAAAACTGGTCCTTTAAAAAGACCAAAGAAGAAAAAAACAAAAGCTTTGCAGTGTGGTTGCCAGAGAAAAGACATGTGGGAGAATGGACAAAATACATAAAGTTGCTTTTACTCATTTTTCCATCAGGAAAAAAAGTATTTCAGACATTACCATTTCTATTCAATCTATTACTGGAGGTCCTAGCTAATGTACTGATAGGAAGAAAAGAAGAAAGAAAGAACAAGAGAGAGAGAAAAAAAAAGAAAAAAGGAAGGATGGAAGGAAAGAAAAAAACAAAATACATATTGGAAAGGATGAAAAAAATCCAGTCATTTTTTACATATTATCAGTTCAGTTCAGTCGCTCAGTTGTGTCTGAGTTGTGATCCTGTGGACTGCAGCCCAGGGTTCCCTGTCCATCACCAACTCCCAGAGCCTGCTCAAACTCACGTCCATCGAGTCGGTGATGCCATCCAACCATCTCATCCTCTGTCATCCCCTTCTCCTCCTGCCCTCAATCTTTCCCAGCATCAGGGTCTTTTCCAAGGGGTCAGTTCTTTGCATCAGGTGGCCAAAATATTGGAGTTTCAGCTTCAACATCAGTCCTTCCAATGAACATTCAGGACTGATCTCCTTTAGGATGGACTGGTTGGATCTCCTTGCAGTCCAAGGGACTCTCAAGAGTCTTCTCCAACACCACAGTTCAAAAGCATCAATTCTTGGGCACTCAGCTTTCTTTATGGTCCAAACCTCACATCCATACAGACCACTGAAGAAATCATAACTGACTATACGGAGCTTTGTCAGCAAAGTAACGTCTCTGCTTTTCAATATGCTGTCTGGGTTGGTCATAGCTTTTCTTCCAAGGAGCAAGTGTCTTTTAATTTCATGGCTGCAGTCACCAACTGTGGTGATTTTGGAGCCCAAGAAAATAAAGTCTGTCACTGTTTCCATCATTTCCCTATCTATTTGCCATGAAGTGATGGGACTGGATGCCATGATCTTAGGTTTTTATCAAATTTTGATATAGAAAATGAAAATAATTTTTTAGACAAACAATATTACCATAAAAGAGTTCAGCAAGACTTGGGATATAGACATCAGTATGCAAATTTGACTGTCTTCCTAGTAACCAAATTTTTTTGAAAATGTAGTTAAAAAATATAATATAAAATAACAACAAAAACAGGTATCAAGAAATCTCACAAAAGTTGTACAAGATCTTTATGGGAAAAATTATAAAACTCGAAAGATTTTGAAAGAGATTTAGAAAAAGAGACATAGAATGTTCAGAGATGGGAAAACAGTATTTTAAAGGTATTAATTCTTCTCATACTAATGTCATTGCAACTAATATCCCAACATTTCTTTTGTGTGTGTGTAACTTGAGATGTAGATTCTACAATTCCCTGAAAGAGAAAGAAGCCTAACCAACGTAATTTCTGAAAAGGAAAAAAATAGATGAACTTGCCCTATAAGATATTAAGGCTTCTCATAAAGCCATGATAACTAAAATGGTGTAATACTGGCCCAAGGATACAGAAATAGACCAGAAGAATATCATGTATACAAATCAAAAGAATGAAAGTTGTTTACACATGAAAACATTATATGTGGCAAGGTTGGCATTACAAAGCAAATGGGAAAGGTTGAGCTATTCAACAAATGGCTGATGGGCAACTGTCTATTTACATAGAAAATAATAAAATTTGATTCCTACCTCATGGGTGCTCAGTCGTTTTAGTCATGTCCGACTCTTTGCCACCCTACAGACTGTGGCCCTCCTTCCAGGCTCCTCTGTCCGTGGGATTCTCCAGGCAAGAATACTGGAGTGGGTTACCATACCCTCCTCCAAGGAATCTTCCTGACCCAGGGATTGCATCCGCATCTCCTGCTTCTCCTTCATTGCAGGCGGATTCTTCACCCACTGAGCCACCTGAGAAGCCCTCCTACCTCATACTTTACACAAAAATAAAATGCCACCTGTTTTAATGACCCATGTTAAAGAAGCAGAATTAAAATTTTTGGGAGACAATGTAAGACTCTCTTTGTAACCTGGGGAAAGTCACCTGGGAAGACACAGAAAGCATAAGTGACAAAGAGCAAGACAGATACATTTGCCGACGTGGAAGTTCAAGACTTCTGTCCTGATAAATGGATAAAGAGATGTGGTACATATATACAATGGAATACTACTCAGTCATTAAAAAGAATGGAATAATCCCACTTGTAGCAACATGGATGCAACTAGATATTATCATACTACATAAGTCAGAAAGAGAAAGACAAATATCCTATATACCACTTATATGTGGAATCTAAAATATGACACAAATGAACCTATCTGTGAAACAGAAACAGAATCACAGACATAGAGAACAGACTGGTGGTTGCCAAGGGGGAGGAGGAGGTTGGGAGAAGGTTGGGGTTAGCAGATGTAAGTTTCTACATATAGGATAGGTAAACAACAAGGTCCTACTGTATAGCACAGAGAATTATATTCTATATCCTATGGTAAAACACAATGGAAAAGAATATAAAAAAGGATGTGCATATATATATGTATAACTGAATCACTTTGCTGTACAAGAGAGATTAGCACAACACTGTAAGTCAACTATACTTCAATTAAAAAAATAGTAAAAAAAAATGACTTCTGTCCTAAAAAAGATACTATGCACAAAGCTAAAATTGAGCCACATATTGGGAGAACATTTTTAAACTTTATGAGGAGGGAGGTGGGAGGGGGGTTCAGGATGGGGAACAGATGTACACTCATGGCTAATTCATGTCAATGTATGGCAAAAACCACTACAATATTGTAAAGTAATTAGCCTCCAATTAAAATAAATAAATTTAAAAAAATAAAATAAAATAACCTTTATACAACTGCCTAAGTATTAGGATGAAGAATTATATACTCATTCTTTATTCTAATAGTTATAAAGTAATTGTTTTATATATTAATATATATTACAAATTATTTAAAACATAAGCACCCCATTAGCAAAATGGCCAAAGGATATCAACAAACAATTCACTGAAGAAATTCTAACGGCTAATAAACATAAAAATTGCTCATTGTCATCCAAAATGCAAATTTAGATAATATTTTCTTTCCCCTGTCAGATTGTTAAAAATTATAATTTCATAATCCCAAGTATTGGAAAGATACAGAACCTCTCATACAGTACTGATGGAAGTATAAATTGGCACAATCTTTGAAAAGCAATTTTAAATTATTTGCTTAATTCAAGAGTGCATATATTTTAAGATTCAAAAATTCAATTTCTATGTATATATTCTAGACTGATGGTTTAAAATAGGATCAAGCATCCCAAGGGGTTCAGATGACCAATTGGAGAGCAGGAAAATAATATTAGAACCTCTATTTGTTTTAATCTAAAAAACAAGAAGGAAATGAAAATATTTAAATTTTAACATATGGATAGCCACTGACATCTTCTGTAGGTATGGTGTAAAATACTTAAATCATGAAAGTTAAGGTGTTTTGAGGGTAGAGTAGAAATTCCACAGTGATGAAGAGTTGGCCACTGCATACTCCTTTATCCATTCTCTTGTAGTGTATTGCAACACCTACGATTTACGTACATCTGGGTAAGTGAATGTATGGGTAATATTATTTAGTTTTAACTAAGCTAAAGAATAGACATGTGGCTTAATTACATTAATACTAATAAGGCAAACCTAAACAACAAGAAAATGACAAAGAGGATATATCTCTGCTTCTAGTTTGAATACTCCACCTTCCATATTTAGAGACTTTAAAGTCATTTGTAATCAGATCTGACTTTTAATCACATTGCTATCATTAAAATACATTATTAAAATTTTTCTTAATCAGAGTTTTATTTTCTTAAGAAAACAAACCATTTAATTTTATTTCATCTTTGTCTCACCTTTAAATTTCTACTTTTCTGTATATGTTTTATATAAGATTATTATAGGATAATACATATAATTTATACATATTTAAATGCATTCTCAACAATACTTTACACATAAATGTGCATGATCAAAAAATTCTGTAGACTGCTGTCTTAGAAACATTTTGCAAGCGTGTACCAAAAGACATGTACAAAGGTGTTCAATGCAATGTTGTTCCATAATAAAGAAGTTGGAACCTACATTAATATTGATAAAAGAGGAAAGGACAAGAACACTGTATTTCTTAAAATAGTAATGAGATGCTGTCAGAAGCTAAATTGATAAATTAGAGCTAAGTGTATCAAAATGAATACATTTCAAAAAATAATAATGTTGAACTTAAAACAGATTGCAGAAGGATAGGCTCATTAGGATGTCATACATAACCAAGTTTAAAAATGCAAACCAACTATAGATATATATTATAGCAAAGGAATCAAAACATTCATACTAATGATTCATATCAAATTCATAATAGTGTTTCTTTTAGTGAGGGAGTGGAATGAGCTTGGGAAAGACTCAAAGGTGACTTTAATTACTTTCATAATTTTATTTCTTTGAAAACCAAAGGCCCATATCCAATATGGCAAAATGTGAAGGCCATATAAGGCTGGCTGATGATTACAAGGGTATTAGATATATTATTCACAGAAATTTTTCACATACTTGAAACAAATGTTGAATGATATAATACTGATTATAGAATTTAATGATTGTGATTTCAAAATGCATTGTAAAAATGTAAACACTATCAGTTATCCACTCTTTGGCTATTATTACGCTTTATCCATCTTTTATGAACTTAACATATATTGCAGTGAGGTTTATACTAATATGTCTCCTGCAATAGATTAAACTTTGCTGCTAAGTCGCTTCAGCCGTTTCCCACTCTGTGCGACCCCATAGACGGCAGCCCAGCAGGCCCCGCCATCCCTGGGATTCTCCAGGCAAGAACATTGGAGTGGGTTGCCATTTCCTTCTCCAATGCATGAAAGTGAAAAGTGAAAGTGAAGTCGCTCAGTCGTGTCCGACTCTTCGCGACCCCATGGACTGCAGCCTACGAGGCTCCTCCGTCCATGGGACTTTCCAGGCAAGAGTACTGGAGTGGGGTGCCATTGCCTTCTCCGGATTAAACTTTGAAAAGTATCTTATTCATTTTTTTTTAATCCCTGAAGACAACAAGCATAATACCCTCTACATAATAGGCCCCCAAAGAATGTTTTTAATGAATGAATCTAAATGGCTTGAATAATTTTATCTGAACTCTTGTTAAAATTCTCATAAAGTACAACTGAATCCTAGACAATGATTTTCTTTATTAATTCTTCTTTGTAGATTATATAAACCGATGTGACCTCATCTTTTTCCTGCTATAAAAATAATGTAGAGGGTTGTGCCTGGAGAAGGAAATGGGAACCCACTCCAGTATTCTTGCCTGGGAAATCCCATGGACAGAGGAGCCTGGCGGGCTACAGTCTATAGGGTCGCAAAGAGTCAGACATGACTTAGCAACTGAATGCACCCATACAGGTTCCTGTCAACAAACTGCCCTTGTTCTCTAGGGTGGCTGTAGCAAAACTCTACAAACTGGGTGGCTTAGAACAACAGGACACGTATTGTCTCAGAGTCCTGGAGAACACAAGTCTGTAAAGTGTCAATACAGTTTAAGGTATGGTCCTTTCTTCTCTTCCAGCTTCTAGTGGCCCCAGGAAATCCTTGAATTTCCTTAACATGTAGGTATAACATTTCAAAAAAAAAAAAATGTAGAGGGTTGCTTTAAGTAAGTAGTGTTTAATGTAACTAACATCGAGTGCTTGTTTGCTGGGGTTATGGCTGTCATACTCATTCTTATTATTCTTAGTGCCTAACATTGAGTTTGGTAGACAGTAGATCTTCAAGAGATATTTGTCGAATTAATCAATAAATAAAAGGTGCAAGGACTGCACAGATGAGAGAGGGATAGGCTCAGCCTGGGAAATGGATGAGGAGATGATTCTTGAGTTGGGTTTTGATGGATGAGTATAAGTTTTCCAAAGCAAGGAAAAAGAAGGAACAGTATGCATAAAGGTGTGAGATAATGCAACATGTATTTGGGAGAACTACAAGTAGTCTGATAATTTTTGAGATTTATAAACTATAAGACCGTGACCTCTGGGTGATGTGACTGGCAATATAGTCAGAAGAAAGCTCACTAAGTTAGGGAGGTTGAACTCTACCTCGCTTGGACAAAGGTGCACCACTGGAGGGTTTTAAAGGGACTTCCCTGGTGGTCCAGTGGTTAAGAATCCACCTTCTAATGCAGGGGACATGGGTTCAATCCCTGGTTGGGGAGCTAAGATCCCACAGGCTGTAGGACAACTGAGCCCATGGGACTCAACTAGAGAGAAGCCCCTGTGCTGCAATGAAAGATTCCACATGCTGCAACTAAGACCCAACACAGCCAAAAATAAATAATAATAATCTAAAAAGAAGGCTATATATAATGCTCATTACTTGCATTTTAAAAGAATACTCTAGTGTCACTGTGGAGGATGACTGGAGCAGAGCTGAACCAAAAATAGGGAGAATAATTAAATCTGGGAATTACCATAGTCAGACAAGAGGTAACTGATCTCAGAGTGAGAGTGAGCAGCACTGGAATGGGCAGAAGGTGGGTTTAAAAGAGATTTAGCCATTCTGGTGAATACTATATTAGCAATGATAAGGAAGAAAACATTAACATCAAACAACATGAATGTCAAAAACATTAAGTAAAATAAGTCAGACACAAAATACTATACACTGTATGATTGGATTTATAAGTCATTCCAGAAAAGACAACACTATAGTGACAGAAAGCAGATTAGTAGTTGGTTGGGGTCAGGGGTTGGGGAAGAGTCAATTATAGAGGAGGGCAGATTTTAGGATGGAAGAGCTAGTCTATAAACTTGACTGTGGTCACACAATTGTTCATAATTATCACAGTTCATCAACCTCCACACTTAGAGTCTGTGAATATTATATATGAATAATACCTTGTAAATTGTTTTGAAAGGTAAAAAAAATGAGGCTTATAATAAAAAAGATTTAGGAGGTTGAATCAACAGAACTTGGTGAGTAAAAAGTATGTGTATACTTTGCTTTATATGGTGTCTGTGTTTCTAGAAAAGATCTGTAGAAATAAAATTTAAAATGCTCACCCCAGGGAATTCTGTGGTGGGCTAGTGGTTGGGACTCTGTGCTTCATTGCGGGGGGCACAGGTTTGATCCCTGGTCGGGGAACTAAGATACCACAAGCCGTGAAGCGTGGCCAAGGGAAAAAATATGCTCAGAGGGAACTCTTCAAACTTTAGTGATTGTTTTAAAACTATTCTCTAACAGACAATTTCAGACACATACAAAAGCTGACAGGATGGTATAATGAATCCCTATATACTCAACATCCAGATTCAACCATTGTTAATTTATGACCAATTTTGTTAATTTATACCCCATTCTACTCCCCCACTCCTGAACTATTTTGAAGCAAATCTCAGATGTTACATAATTTCATTCATATATATTTTAGTACATATCCCTAATAAGTAATGACTCGTTAAAAAACATACCCACAATGCCATTATCACACCTAAAAATTAGTAATATTTCTTAATCGCATCAATATCCAGCCAGAGTTCAAATATCTGCTTCACGATACTATAAATTTTCATTTTTATAGTTTGTTTGAATCAAAATCCAGTAAGGACCACATACTGCAACTGATATCTCTTCTAAATCCTTTTTTTGGTAAGTTTCCCTCTCCTTTTCCTCTTGGAATTTATTTGTTGACTAACCTGTGTGTTTCTCTATGTTGGAAATCCTTCTGTTACACAAATAACCACCTTCTCCTTAAATAGGCTTTAAAATTTGGGTTGTTTTAGAATTATTCTTTTACTATTTTAGTTGCACTGCAATAATCTTTGATAAAGAGATAGTCTAGTGATATAGGATCATCTCACCAAGTGTCTCAGTATGTTTTTGCTTTGGGCAGTTTGTCTCAAGAGCAGGGATCCTATGACTGAGAACACTGTTTGGGTATCAAGACAGCTGTGGAACACTCACAGTTGTTTGCAGATCATCCGTTCTACCAGTGAAGATATTCAATCTGTCTCCGCTTTCCAAAATTTTATCAATATTTTGGGTCATAACATTTGTTACATCAGTTACTTGACTCTTCAGTGTGGATATCGAGCTGTCAACTTGATTTGTATTGTATTTCATCTATAGAGAAGTGAAATATAATATACGCTTAATTTTCTATAAGTGAAATCTATTGTAATACGTTGTACAAATCAGAGCAAAGGTGTCAGAGGGACATCTCACTGGTATTTCAGCATAGGGAATCAACTAAGTCTTAAATTGTCCTACCTTAATCCTGCAGAAAAAAATGGGGAATGGTGAGAGAGGGAATATATCAATGTATTCAATCAGCAATGTTCAGAAGTGTTTTTTTAATTTAAATTACTTATTTGTATAGACTTTTTAAAAGAGCAGTTTAGGCTTCCCTGGTGGCTCAGGCTGTAGAGAATCTGCCTGCAATGCGGGAGACCTGTGTTTGATCCCTGGGTTGGGAAGATCCCCTGGAGAAGGGACTGGCTACCCACTCTAGTATTCTGGCCTGGAGAATTCCATTGACAGAGGAGCCTGACAGGCTACAGTCCGTAGGGTCACAAAGAGTCAGACACGATTAAACAACTTTCACTTCACTTTTTAGGTTGACAGTAAAACTGAGTGGAAATTACAGAGTTCCTGCATATTCCTTACCCGCTCCCCCCCATCCTCCCTCACCATCAACATCCTCCACCTGAGTGGTCCATTTGTCACAACGAATGACCCTACAGTGATGCATCATTATCATCCAAAGTCCATAGTTTACCTTAGGGTTCACTGTTAATAGTGTACATTTGGTGGATTTGGACAAATGTCCAATGACATGTATTTGTCACTGCAGAATCATACAGAACAGTTTCTTAACTGCCCTTAGAATCCTCTGTGTTCCACCTATTCATGCTTCCCTTCTCCCTAAGCCCTAGCATGGAGAAGGAAATGGCAACCCACTCCAGTATTCTTGCCTGGAGAATCCCAGAGAAAGAGGAGTCTGGTGCGCTGCCGTCTATGGGGTCATACAGAGTCGGACACGACTGAAGTGACTTAGCAGCAGCAGCAGCAGCAGCAGCAGCAGCAGCAAGCTCTAACAACTGGTCTTTTTTTTTTATCTGTCACCATAGTTTTGCTTTTTCCAGAATACCATATAGTTAGAGCCATACAGTATGGAGCCTTTTCAGATTGGCTTCCTTCACTTAGTAATATGGATTTAAGGTTCTTCTATGTCTTTTCATGGTTGAATAGCTCATTTCTTTATAGCGCTGAATCATAGTCCATTGTTTGAATATACTGTAGTTTATTCATTCACCTATGGGAAGACATCTTGATTGCTGCCATGTTTCTGCAATTATGAATAACACTTCTATAATATCCATATACAGGTTTTTGTGTGGATATGATTTTTAATTCCTTTGGGTAAATATTGAGAAACATAATTGCTGGGTCATACGGTAAGAGGATGTTAGTCGTGTAAGAAAGTGCTAAATTGTCTATCAAAGTGACTGTACCATTTTGCATTCCCACCAGCAGTAAATAAGAGTCCTCCTGCTCCACATTGCCAGCATTTGGTGTTGTCAGTGTTTTGAATTTTAGCCATTCTAATAGGAAACTTAGGGGTATTTTATTGTTGCTATAATTTGCAGTTCCCTAATACATATAATGGAGAAGGCAATGGCAACCCACTCCAGTACTCTTGCCTGGAAAATCCCATGGATTTTCCATGGAGCCTGGTAGGCTGCAGTCCATGGGGTCACTAGGAGTCGGACATAACTGAGCAACTTCACTTTCACTTTTCACTTTCATGCATTGGAGAAGGAAATGGCAACCCACTCCAGTGTTCTTGCCTGGAGAATCCCAGGGACGGTGGAGCCTGGTGGGCTGCCATCTATGGGGTCGCACAGAGTCGGACATGACTGAAGCGACTTAGCAGCAGCAGCAGCAATACATATGATATCGGGCCTTTTCATATGCTTATTTGTCATCTGCATGTCTTCTTTGGTGAGACATCTATTCAAATATTTGGCCCACTTTTAAAACTGGGTTGTTTATTTTCTTTTTGTTGAGTTTTAAGAGTTCTTTGTATATTTTGGATTATGGTCCTTTAACAGATTTGTCTTTTGCAAATATTTTCTCTCAGTCTGCGGCTTGTCTTCTCTTTCTCATGACAGTTTCTTGATCCAGTTTGACAATCTCTGTCTTTTAATTGGTGTATTTACACCATTAACTTTTAAAGTGATTATTGACAGAGCTGGATTAATAGCTACCATATGTGTTACTGCTTCCTATTCATTATTGTTCTTGTTCACTGTTCCTATTTTTGTTGTCCACTCTATCCATATTAAGAATATATCTATATCTGGAGAAAACTGTAATTTAAAGAGATACCTGCACCCAATGTTCACTGCAGCACTATTTATAATGGCCAAGACATGGAAGCAACCCAAGTGCCCATCGATGGATGAATGGATAGAGATGTGGTACATATATATATATATAATGGAATATTACTCAGCCTTAAAAAGAATGAAATAATGCCATTTGCAGCAACATGCATAGACCTAGAGATTATCACACTAAGTGAAGTAACTGAAGACAAATACCATGTGATATCACTTAAATGTGGAGTCTAAGAAAAAAAATACAAATGAACTTACTTATAAAACAGAAATAGAAAACAAATTTATGATCACTAAATGGGGATGTAGGGGCAGGGATAAATTAGGAGTTTGGGATTCACATATACACACTGCTGCTGCTAAGTTGCTTCAGTCATGTCCGACTCTGTGCGACCCCATAGACGACAGCCCACCAGGCTCCGCCGTCCCTGGGATTCTCCAGGCAAGAATACTGGAGTGGGCTGCCATTTCCTTCTCCAATTCATGAAAGTGAAAAGTGAAAGTGAAGTCGCTCAGTTGTGTCCGCCTCTTAGCGACCCCATGGACTGCAGCCTACCAGGCTCCTCCGTCCGTGGGATTTTCCAGGCAAGAGTACTAGAGTAGGGTGCACACTACTATATATAAAAGTAGATAACCAACAAAGACCTACTATACAGCACAGGGAACTATAGTCAGCAATATTTCACTATACTCAGAGTACTCAATACTTTGTAGTAACTTATAAGGGACAAGAATCTGAAAGAGAATACATGTATATAACTGAATCACTGTGTTGTATACCTGAAACTAACATAACATTGTAAATCAACTGTATTTAAGTTAAAAAACGGATCTTTAAGATATAGTATATTTAAAAAATAAGCTGCAGCTGTAGTAGAGTATTAAATAATAACCTATTAAGCACTTGGTGTGTGCCAGGTACTGTTTCAAGCACTTCACATTTATTAGCTCATTGAATTCCCAAACCTTTATACAAAGTAGTAATCTTATTATCTTTTATTTTCTAAATAAGAAAACTCAGACTGAGAGAAGTAAATCTATTGCCCAGTGTTACACAGACATTGACTCAGTGGACATGAGTCTGAGCAAACTCTGGGAGACAGTGAAGGACAGGGAAGCCTGCTGTGCTGCAGTCCCTGGGGTTGCAAAGAGCTGGACATGACTTAGAGACTGAACGACAACACAACTAGAAGTAAAACTAGGATTTAGATCAAGAAGCTCTAGAGATTAAACCTTTACCTGTTGAATTAATTATCCCAGTTTTGTGAATTTACATATATATATATATATATATATATATAAAATTCTGGAAGGTTCACCCCAAACTGTTGAGCGCTCACCTCAAGAGGGTCTGCTTGACAGTGTACGAAATACTTATATTTCACTTTATATACCTTTGTATTATCTCACCTTATTACTGAGCATTATTTTTTAAATAGAAATGATATTAAAATCCCCTACTCTTTGGCAAGTGATCACATCCACCTTAAACAGAACTCTAGTTTTGGTCACTGGACCATGCAACTTATGACTGACATTCTGTGAGGAGCTCACCACTTGGATTTAGAAAAGAGGGAGTTGCTAGTAGTGTCCCCCTAAGAGCATGATTTCAAGTCCTGATTCTGGATACTTACGAATGTGACCTTGTTTGAAAATAAGGTTTTGGTGGCTTGTGTTAAGAAATGTTAGGTAGATGCCTCTACGGCTCACAGGTTAAAAATTTTTATTAAGACACAGTCAAGTTAAGATAAATGGTGAATCTTTGATTTTTCTTTCTATTCCTTTTCCTTTTTCTCTCCTTTTAAAAATGTTTAATCGTTTTAATCTAAGAGACTCATCTAAATTTTGTTAAGATAATGTATTCATAGTCCATTCCATGGCATTTGGCGCGCACACACACACACACACACACACACACACACACACAGAAATATTTAAAACTCCCTCAAAATTACTTTTTTCCCCCTGTGTGCCTTTTGTTAATTATAGCACTAAAAAGTCAACAACTTTCATAAAAATTTTCTACAGATTTAAAGCTCCTTGGGTTACTTTATAAATGTTAAACAGAAATTTCTTTGATGTCAGTTGTGTTAACTGCTTAACATGTGCATATTTTCGCAGAGTAACTGGTTTTCAGGGAGCATGTTAATAATAGATTTTGGCTGTGATGAATACTGCAGAATTCTCCATAGAAAAGTATGTAAATTTGGTATATCTATCCTTCATTATTTTTTCAGGCATTGTGGTGGACACACGCTATGGGGACCCACTGAGTCCCATCTTTGTAACATCTCCTCCCTTCAGTGTGAATGGAAGAAAAGGTGACGGATGTCACTCCTGTGGTTATCATATTATGTCACATTCAGCAGACTGGAATGAGAGATTCCTCTGCTGGCCTTGAAGAAGCAAGCGTGTGTGCTGAGGACGCCCTGGTGATAAAGAACTGCTGTCAGTCGTAGGACCGAGGGTGTCCTCCAGCCAACAGCCAGCAAAAAGCTGCAGCCCTCATGCAGTTCTTAGGAAATCAATTCTGCAACAATCTGAATGAGGCTGGAGGCAGATTCTTCCCCAGCGCTAACAGTTGAGAACACGGCTGGGCTGACACACTGACTGCAGCTTGGTGAGACCCTGAGCAGAAAATCCCAGTTAAACCATTCCTGACCCACAGAAATGGTGAGGTAATAAATGTGTGCTGTTTGGGGTTGCTGACTTGTGGTGATTTGTTACACGTAAACAGAAAACGAATGCAGGTATACTTAAAACATTTTTATTATGGGGAATTCCCTGGTGGTCCAGTGGTTTGGACTCTGAGCTTCCACTGCAGGAGGCAAGCGTTTGATCCCTGGTCAGGGATCCCACAAGCTGCAAGGTGTGGCCAACTTTTTTTTTTTTTTTTATGGAGAAGTTCAAACATATACAGAAAGAATGACTTGTTTAGTGTACCCATCACCTAGTTTCAGCAGTTATCAACACATGGTCAATCTTTTTTCTATCTGTCTTACTACTGATGGTGGTATTACCTGGTGGCTCAGACAGTAAAGCGTCTGCCCACAATGTGAGAGATCTGGGTTTGATCCCTGGGTCAGAAAGATCCCCTGGAGAAGGAAATGGCAACCCACTCCAGTACTATTGTCTAGAAAATTGCATGGATGGAGGAGTCTGGTGGTCTACAGTCCATGGGGTCGCAAAGAGTCGGAAATGACTGAGTGACTTCACTTTCTTTGCTACTGATTGAAAAGTCAAAGTGTTAATTGCTCAGTTGCATCTGAGCAACTCTTTGTGACCCCGTGGACTGCAGCCCGCCAGGCTCCTCTGTTGGGGTTCTCCAGGCAAGAAGACTGAAGTGGGTAGCCATTCCCTTCTCCAGGGGATCTTTTCAACTCAGGGATCGAACCCAGGTCTCCCACACTATAGGCAGGCCCTTTACTGTCTGAGCCACCAGGGAAGCCCCTACTACTGATTACCCCTTCCCCAAATGTATTATTTTAGAGGAAATCCTAGGCAGTCTATTATTTTAATCTGTAAATGCTTGAGTTTGTATCTCTAAAAGCTGTGGCCTTGTTTTTTCTTAAAAATAAAACCATGGGGCTTCCCTGGTGGTCCAGTGGTTAGGAGTCTGCCTGCCAATTCAGGGCACACAGGTTCAATCCCTGGTCCAGGAAGAATCCCACATGCCACACCACCACTAAGCCCCTGTGCCACAACTACTGAGCCCATGCTCGAGGGCCCACGAGTTGGAATTACTGAGCACTCGTGTTGCAATTACAGAAGTTCGTGCGCTCTAGAGCCCATGCTCTGCAACAAGAGAAGCCACTGCAGTAAGTCCGTGCACCACAAGGGAGAGTAGCCCCCACACACGGCTACTAGAGAAAGCCCTTGTGCAGCAACGAAGACCCTGCACAGCCAAAAATAAATAAATACAATTTTTAAAAAAGAATAAAATATTGCCACTTGCAGCAGCATGAATGGACTTGGAGTGCAATATGTAAGTGAAATAAGTCAGCTAGAGAAAGAGAAATCCCATATGATATCACTTATATGTGGAATTTAAAAAATATAACAAACTAGTGCATATAACAAAAAAGAAGCAGGCTAACAGATATAAGGCACAAATTAGTGGTTCCCAGTGGGGACAGGAAAGGCAGGAGGGGGAGGTAGGTGTAGGAGATTAAGAGGTACAAATTATTAAGTATAAAATAAGCTACAAGGATATATTGTACAACATAGGAAAAACAGCCAATATTTTATAATAATTATAAATGGAGTATAACCTTTAAAAATTATGAATCACTCTCTTGTACCACTGTAATTTATACGATATTGTATAGCAACTATACTTCAAGAAAAGAAAAAAAATTAAAAAATTTTATTATGATAAAAGATACATATTATAATATGTACAATTTTAACCATTTTAATTGTATAGTTCAGTGCATTAAGTATATTCACATTGCTGTACAACTGTCACCACCATCTATCTCCAGGATTTTTTTATTTTCCTAAACTGAAACTCTGCATCCATTAAACACAATTCTTCCTGCTCCCTTCCACCCAGGCTCTGGCAACCAACCTTCTACTTTCTGTCTCTAAATCTGACTACTCTGGGTACCTCATGTAAGTTGAATCACACATAATTTGTCTTCTTGTTACTGTTTTATTTCACTTATTAGGAACTACTTTTTTTTTTTAATATTTGGCCGTGCCATGTGGCACGTGGTATATTAGGTCCCAGACCAGGGATTGAACCCACGCCCCCTCCTGCAGTGGAAGTGTGGAGTCTTAACCACTGGACTGCCAGGGATGTCCCAGGACTCCTTTTTAAAACAAATTTTATTGAAGTATAGTTGATTTACAATATTAATTTCTGCTGAGGGCCTACTTTTAAAATATTTAATAATTCTATATTTATGTAAAATATTTACAGAATGATTGTGTAAATATTTTACAATTTTTAAAACTGCGTAGAATATTTATGTGGTTCCAAGTCAAATTTGCAAGACAGGTTTCATTCACAGAGGGCTAGTTTCTGTTCTCATCCCCATCCCTATAGAGGCATGTTTTCAGTTTGTCCTTGCCTTGTCTCTCCGTCCTCCGCTTTTTCACTATAAGCAAAACATATATTTGTATTTATTCTTCTTTCTTAAAATGGTTTTATATAAGGATGGTAAGTAAATAATAGTATGCCATATATGTTTTCTCTATCTTGCTTTATTCATTTACCACTATATCATGGATATCTTTCCTTACCATTATAGAAAGATAGAAGTTCTTAGTTCTTATTCATCTTAACAGCTTTTAAACTCATAATTCCTAACTGATTTGTCAGAAGTGATACAAGTTTTTTTTTTTTTGCCACGCTGCATGGCTTGGAGAATCATAGCTCCCTGATCAGGGATTGAATCTGGGCCCCCTGCAGTGGAGGCTGGAGTCCTACCCAGTGGACCACAGGGGAAGTCCCCCTGACAGTGTTTAACGGAATACAGTTGGAGGTTACATACCATATACTTTGCCAATACTTGTTGAAAATCTGCAGCAACTGCATTTGAAGGAAAAAAATGTTCTTGTGACAGCAAAGGATTTTTCAGAAAAGTCTCACTAACCTGGAGAAATCAATGGAAATATTTAAACTGTATAGATAATTTCAACCACAGAATTACAAAACAAGTGTTAATTTGAAGCCAAGTCTGGTAGAAACTTGCAATAAGAGAAAACAGAACAGTTCTAGATTTTTGGTGGCAGGGTATGTTTCTGTTTTAAAGATGCAGTATAATGAGATGGCTGGATGGCATCATCGACTCGACGGACATGGGTTTGGGTGAACTCAGGGAGTTGGTGATGGACAGGGAGGCCTGGTGTGCTGCAGTTTATGGGGTCGCAAAGAGTTGGACACGACTGAGCGACTGAACTGAATTGATGATGAAAACTGCTCATATCTCATATCATGAGACTGCAGGTGTACCTTGATTCTTCGGTGTTGATATTTTTCAGGACTTGAGGGGACCCACAGATGTTACCTCTGGCAGAAAAGGAAAGATAGGGGTCTATGATATTCTCTAAATAAGTGCTTTTCATTTTCCCCTCCTGCCTTACTTTCAAAATCCATTCAATGATAACAAAACAAACCCACCCAAATGTTAACCCTATACGGTTGTTAAATGACATTTCAAAGCTTCAAGAAGGAATTCTGACAGCTGTTTGTACTTAATGTTGTATCATCCCAGAAGCAGTAGTAAAAATCATGCAGCTGAGCAATTTTGTGTTACCTGATTTTGAAAAGTTGGTAAAGTTTGGATGTTGTTCCATAATGGTAGAGAGGGGAAAAAAATTCTAGTCAGTTAAACGGCTAACAGTGTTTATCATGTAGGTGCTAACAACTGACTAGGCAGAAAGGTAGAGTGAATTACAATATTAGGCCTTATACTCCTTGACTCTATGTGGTTATGATTTGAATTGTGTTAAAACAAGTTGGTAGACTAAGCAAATAAAATCTATGCATGATTCATGAATATGACTGGAGAATATCTATTAATAATTATAGTATACTTGACTGATTTTTCCATTAATATTTCTTTGTTAAAATATTTATCCTAAATTATGTATTTGTGAATAAAATTGAAGATTAGTATTATTTACTTTTTAAAATAAGAAACAAGCTTACTATCTGGATCATAAAATTACTAGAATAATGGTTTATTCCTAGTCTGTCTCTGAGACTGCCTTTCACAATCTTATTTTTGCTGTTGTTGCTTAGTTGCTCAGTCGTGTCCAACTCTTTTCAACCCCGTGGACTGCAGTTATTAAATGCTGGGTAATCGTCAGTAACAGATGATATCTATTAGAGAATGTTAATTACCTTTTAAGAAATTTATAAAATCTCATGTATCTACATAAGTACATACACATAATTACTCTATGTATATTTTATATTTGTTGGTAAATTTTACATAAAACATTCCCTAAAGGTAGTGTAGGGCTTCCCAGGTGGCTCAGTGATAAAAGAATCTATCTGCAGTCCAGGAGATTCGGATTTGATTCCTGGGTTGGGAAGATCCCCTGGAGAAGGAAATGGCAACCCACTCCAGTATTCTTGCCTGGACAATTCTATGGACAAGAGGAGCCTGGTGGGCTACAGCAGATGGGGTTGAAAAAGAGTCAGATATGATTTAGTGACTAAAACAACAACAAAGGTAGTATGTCTTGATTAAAAAACTTTTTTAACTCTTGTAATTGATTCACATTTTCTGCCGGAAGTGTCTTACATGTGTTTGAAAATTAAATACATATGCTACCGAGAAAGCATACTTATTGATCCTAAAGCTTAATTTTTTTACTTTGAAAGAAAAAAAGAAATATAAAGAGAGATTCTGAGAGATCTGGGTTGATTGTCTTTGCAGATCTTGCTTTAGAGTGAGGGAAGTGTAGAGGCAGGAGATAGGTGAAGGGTGAGGGTGAGAAATCTCTAAAGGTCATTAATGGCTCTGCTATATGGACAGATGGCTGATCTGCTCTTGGCTAGGGACATTACTACTAATAAACTATAAATCAGACCTCATAATTTCAGTAATTGAAAAAGTCAAAGTAGTATAAGAAATTACTTACATTTTTAAGAAATGCAGATGGTGTTAAAATATCTAAGGCATTGTCTGAGGCACAAAGGTAAGTGATTCCATCAATAAAGAGAGTATGGTAGACAAAGCTTTGAAAAGAATACATTCATTTATATATAATATTAAAGAAATTAAGTACTAATACAGAGAATTGAATTTTGCTTTCAAGCTTTCATTAATAGTATAAAAACTATGTAGGTAACTTTTTACAATCAGTATAGTTAGAAAATCTTTCAAAAATTTGAAGAATTAAATTATGTTAGATAAAAACTCTCTAAAAATGTGAATATGTATTTAACATTGCATCAAGAAAAATAAATTACAACAGAGAAAAGTCTAATAATCTAATCATATATATGTATATTTGACATGTCTTTGATGGAAGCCACTTACATTCCAAGGTTAGTTACATCTAGATTCTGATCACACAGAACAAATTCTATTTGTTCACTGATTTTTAGTATTCTTATATTTTTAGGTAGACATACTTAATTTTGGCAGTTCTTGGCTGTCTATCATGACAGATTAGAATTTAAAAGTCGTAAACTGCAAAGATCAAATATTCTGGAGAACACGAGTTGCGGGGTGTGTGGGGGGAATTAAACTTCCCCATAGTAATCCAAAGTGTACCTTTTTCAGACCACTTAGCTTCTAGGTACCTTTTGTACCTTCTCAGACATTTTAGGAGGATATAAGATTTTTGGAGAGTGTCTCCAGCTTTACTGCCCAGCAATCCAGAAAATTTAGGGATATAGCAAGCAAAATAGTTGCTTGGTGCCAAGGCTTTAATCTAGTCATTTTTGAACACTCTATATCCAAATGGTTAATAGGCAACAGACATGTTCAAATGCTCAACTGGATATATACGAGAATGAGGAATCTCAAAACATGTAGAAAATATAGTATCAGAGGTAGAAAATTTAAAATATGCACCCCTTCAAAACAAATCCTTCATATCATATCATGAATACACTATACTACAAATATTTTTAATGATGGTATTAGTTGACATGCATAATATCCACTAGGGCTTCCCAGGTGGCTCAGTGGTAAAGAATCCGCCTGCCAAGCAGGAGATAGGGTTCAATCCCTGGGTCAGGAAAATCCCTTGCAGAAGGAAATGGCAACTCACTCCAGTATTCTTGCCTGGAGAATTCCATGGACAGAGTCACAAAGAGTCAGACATGACTTAGTGACTTAAAAAATATTTATTTTTATTTTTAAACTGGGGAGAGTCTTTATAGGAAAAGAGTTTCTAATTCTATCATCTCTTCAAAAGTTACATATGTGATTTGAAGTAAATTGATACTGGATGTGATTTTAAATTTATGTTTAGTATGCTTAGTGAATAACATTCAGAAATGTCCTTAAATATTAAAAAACTTGAATACATGATGTCTAAGATATACTGTTAACTGACAAATGAAAGGCGAAGAAAAGTGCTTATGATGTACTACCATTTATCTGTATTTCTCGTATGCTACCATAAAGGAAATACAAATATATGGATGCATCTCTTATAGAAAAGAAAAAAAAGAAAATGATAAACTAAAAACTTAGTCAAAATAGTTACCTACATAGAGGAAGAGAGAGTAGTATGAAGAAGGGAACAAAAATGAGACTTCTTAAAGGAAACTCGTTTTGTAGATTTGACTTCGGAGCCATACAAATGTTTTACATAATGATAAAATGTTATTAAATCAAACTTTAAGAGTGCAACCCTTAAAAATAAAAAACAAAGGAAAAAAGAGAATCTAACGATGTCAAGTAACCCAAGCAAGAGATGGTGGTGGAGGCAGTCAGATTGTGGATATATTTGGAAGGGAAAGACAACAGGAGTTGTTGATGGGTTAGATTTGGAAGTAAAAGAGATAAAAATCAAGGATCATAGAGGTTTTAGACCTGAGGAACTGGAGAGGTGATGTGCAGACAACTCCAAGAGGAGGCTTGGCTTCGGACCTAAGGTGGAGATGCCCATTAGACATCCTCTGGAGATATGGAATGAATGGTTGGGTATACAAGTCTGGAGACCAGGGAAGGGGTCCTCAAAAGAGTCAAATTAGAATGTTCGATATAGGTAAACAAATAGAGGAGGCGAGAATCCCTTTTTCAAATAATTCCAGCTAGTAAGTAAAACAAAACTAGAATATCACTATTTTGCAACCCCCAATAAATGAATGGCTCTAGGGTGTAGGCCATGAATATCAATGGGTGCTAGTATGCCAAAAGGCAGAATTATACACCATCGGATCAAAAATTGATGAAAAGCCTACAGTCTTGCCAAAGGGATCAAGTCACTGGATCCAACTGCTTTGATCAGGATGAACTTCATTTTGAATACACAATCAGCAAAACCAGACCGTGGGAAACTCTATAGGTTCTTCAACAATAAATTGTAAGGAAAGGAAAGGGATATAAGGGCAATATGTGGATTACAGACACCAAACTAAAAAATGGGCAGGACTGGGCTCTTTTGCCTGAAGATGCATCTTCAGGTACCGAGGTGATGAAGAAATAGGATAAGTGACCGCTGCAGAAGTTGGAATGGTTGTTGATTTGGGGGAGAGGGAGGAAATTGTGACTGGGGTATCATGGTGGGGAGTTTATGGGGTAGTTGGCAGAGATCTATTCTTTGGCTTAAGTGGTAGTTGCAGCTGGTTGGTGGGAGGGAGTCTTTTGAGAAACTTCATAAAACTGTGCATTCATTTAATGTGTCTTTACATTAAGTGTAAGCTAAAACAAACTTCCTCCTTTAAAATCAACTATAAGTCTAAAAAAAAAAAAAGAAATTGGGCTTTCTTGGTGGCTCAGATGGTAAAGAGCCTTCTGCCTACAATGCGGGAGACCTGGTTTTGATTCCTGGGTTGGGAAGATCCCCTGGAAAAGGGAATCGCTACACATTCCAGTATTCTGGCCTGGAGAATTCCATGGACAGAGGAGCGTGGAAGGCTACAGTCCATGGGGTCATAAAGAGTTGGACACAACTGAGTGACTTTCACTTGTTCTATTACTAGCAAAATATTTACTTGGGACATTACATGGTTTAAGCCACATCATGTAATGTTTCAAGTAAAGTAGAATGATCTTATTAAAGATATTTTCAAGTGGAAGTTGCCCTTTTTATTAATGAAATATTTTGGTATATGAAAAAAGGTACAGAGAATAAGATAACAAGAACACTCGTAGCCCTACTCTCCAGTCAAAATGTTACAGATACAATTAATGTCCCCCATATACCATTCCTCAATTTTTTCTCCCTTTTCTTTGTAGAGGTAACCACTTTCTTGAATTTAATGTCGTCCTTACCATTCATAATTTTATACCCTCATTTCTGAGGATTCAATCAAGAGTCCATGCGATAAATATTTCCCCCCCATGTCATTATCATTGTAATTATCAGTTTGTGGTTGTTGTTGTTTAGTCGCCAGTTGAAAAGAGTTGAATCCCATGGACTGTTGGCCGTCAGGCTCCTTTGTCCATGGGATTTCCCAGGCAAGAATATTGGAGTGGGTTGCCATTTTCTTCTCCAGGGGATCGTCTCGACCCAGGGATTGAACCTGCGTTTCCTGCATTGGCAGGGGGATTCTTTACCACTGAGCCACCAGGGAAACCAAGCCCAATTATCAGCTGGTAATGATTAAAAAGTAGACTTTATTAGAATATACCTTACCTTCCGATTTGAATTATGGTCTTTGGTTCACCTCTAAGAAGTACTAGTTTAAGCACTGCTGCTGCTGCTTCCTAAAAAAAAAGTTGTTAGCATTTACGTAGAAGATTGTAGTGCAGTTCATTACTCATCTCCTTAATTTATGAATTTTTTTTTATTAAGGAACAACTGTTTACTAGGAGAACTAATGGGTAGTTATTCATAATGCATGGTAAGAGACAAGTTTTCATGAAATATTCATATGAATCTGAAGGAATATATTAAAATCACATCCCTGGTTTGTGAAGATCCCCTGGAGAAGGGATGGCAAACCACTCTAGCACTCTTGCCTGGAGAATTCCATGGACAGAGGAGCCTGGTGGGCTACAGTCCATGGGGTCCCAAAGAGTTGGACATGACTGAGCAACTGACATTGCTGCTACTAAATATACATATACTTTGTTTTTATACATATAAGTGTACAGATATAAGTTGCACTAATTAGTCATTTTTATAACACATTATTAATATGACTGGTTATTATTAATATAGTCAACAAAAGAGTCTAAAACGCAGTACTTTGGTGCAGTCTCAAAAATGGCAGAATGATCTCTGTTCATTTCCAAGGCAAACCATTCAATATCACAGTAACTCAAGCCTATGCCCTGACCAATAATGCTGAAGACGCTGAAGTTGAATGATTCTATGAAGACCTACAAGGCGTTCTAGAACTAACACCGAAAAAAGATGTCCTTTTCATTATAGGGGACTGGAATGCAAAAGTAGGAAGTCAAGAGGTACCTGGAGTAACAGGCAAATTTGGCCTTGGAGTACAGAATGAAGCAGGGCAAAGGCTAAGAGAATTTTGCCAAGAGAATGCACTGGTCATAGCAAACACCTGCTTCCAACAATACAAGAGAAGACTCTACACATGGACATCACTAGATGGTCAATACCAAAATTAGATTGATTGTATTCTTTGCAATCATGTAGAAGCTCTATACAGTCAGCAAAAACAAGACCAGGAGCTGACTATGGCTCAGATCATGAACTCCTTATTGCCAAATTCAGACTTAAATTGAAGAAAGTAGGGAAAACCACTAGACCATTCAAGTATGACCTAAATCAAATCTCTTATGACTATACAGTGGAAGTGACAAATAGATTCAAGGGATTAGATCTGATAGAGTGCCTGAAGAACTATGGATGGAAGTACATGACGTTGTACAGAAGGCAGTGATCAAGACCATCCCCAAGAAAAAGAAATGCAAAAAGGCAAAATGGTTGTCTGAGGAGGCCTTACAAATAGCTATGAAAAGAAGAGAAGCGAAAGGCAAAGGAGAAAAGGAAAGATATGCCCATTTGAATGCAGAGTTTCAAAGAATAGTAAGGAGAGATAAGAAAGCCTTCCTCAGTGATCTGTGCAAAGAAATAGAGGAAAACAATAGAATGGGGAATACTAGCGATCTCTTCAAGAAAATTAGAGATACCAACGGAACATTTCATGCAAAGATGGGCACAATAAAGGACAGGAATGGTATGGACCTAACAGAAGCAGAAGATATTAAGAAGAGGTGGCAAGAATACACAGAAGAACTGTACAAAAAAGATCTTCATGACCCAGATAATCACGATGGTGTGATCACTCACCTAGAGCCAGACATCCTGGAATGTGAAGTCAAGTGGGCCTTAGGAAGAATCACTATGAACAAAGCTAGTGGAGGTGATGGAATTCCAGTTGAGCTATTTCAAATCCTGAAAGATGACTGTGAAAGTGCTGCACTCGATATGCCAGCAAATCTGGAAAACTCAGCAGTGGCCACAGGACTAGAAATGGTCAGTTTTCATTCCAATCCCAAAGAAGGGCAATGCCAAAGAATGCTCAAACTACCGCACAATTGCACTCATCTCACATGCTAGCAAAGTAATGCTCAAAATTCTCCAAGCCAGACTTCAACAGTACGTGAACCATGAACTTCCAGATGTTCAAGCTGGATTTAGAAAAGGCAGAGGAATCAGAGATCAAATGGCCAACATCCATTGGATCATTAAAAAAGCAAGAGAGTTCCAGCAAAACATCTATTTCTGCTTTATTGACTATGCCAAAGCCTTTGACTGAGTAGATCACAACAAACTGGAAAATTCTTCAAGAGATGGGAACACCAGACCACCTGACCTGCCTCCTGAGAAATCTGTATCCAGGTCAAGAAGCAACAGTTAGAACTGGACATGGAACAACAGACTGGTTCCAAATCACGAAAGGAGTACGTCAAGGCTGTATATTGTCACCCTGCTTATTTAACTCATATGCAGAGTTCGTCATGAGAAATGCTGGATTGGATGAAGCACAAGCTGGAATCAAGATTGCCAGGAGAAATATCAATAATCTCAGATATGCAGGGGAGAGGGCAATGGCACCCCACTCCAGTACTCTTGCCTGGAAAATACCATGGACAGAAGAGCCTGGTAGGCTGCAGTCCGTGGGGTCGCGAAGAGTCGGACACGACTGAGCGACTTCACTTTCACTTTTCACTTTCATGCATTGGAGAAGGAAATGGCAACCCACTCCAGTGTTCTTGCCTGGAGAATCCCAGGGACAGCGGAGCCTGGTGGGCTGCCGTCTATGGGGTTGCACAGAGTCGGACATGACTGAAGCGACTTAGCAGCAGTAGCAGCAGCAGCAGATATGCAGATGACACCACCCTTATGGCAGAAAACGAAGAACTAAAGAGCTTCTTGATGAAAGTGAAAGAGGAGAATGAAAAGTTGGCTTAAAACTCAACATTCAGAAAACAGAGATCATGGCATCTGGTCCCATCACTTCATGGCAAATAGATGGGGAAACAACAGAAACAGTGAGAGACTTTACTTTTTTGGGCTCCAAAACCACTGCAGATGGTGAGTGCAGCCACGAAATTAAAAGACGCTTGCTCCTTGGAAGAAAAGCTATGACCAACCTAGACAGCATATTAAAAAGCAGAGACATTACTTTGCCGACAAAGGTCCATCTAGTCAAAGCGATGGTTTTTCCAGTAGTCATGTATGGATGTGAGAGTTGGACTATAAAGAAAGCTGAGCACCGAAGAACTGAATGCTTTTGAACTGTGGTGTTGGAGAAGACTCTTGAGAGTCCCTTGGACAGCAAGGAGATCAAACCAGTCAATCCTAAAGGAAATAAACCCTGAATATTCATTGGAATAACTGATGCTGATGCTGAAGCTGAAACTGCAATACTTTGGCCACCTGATGCGAAGAAATGACTCATTGGAAAAGACCCTGAAGGTGGGAAAGACTGAAAGCGGGAGGAGAAGGGGACGACAGAGGATGAGATGGTTGGATGGCATCACCGACTCAATGGACATGAGTTTGAGCAAGCTCCGGGAGTTGGTGATGGACAGGGAAGCCTGGCATGCTGTAGTCCATGGGGTCACAAAGAGTCGGACACGACTGAGGGACTGAACTGGACTGAACTGAATATGACTGGTGATTGGACTATCTAATCAAACATCTTTTGAGTGACCTCCATGAAGCTATATGTAAAATGTTAATGGATTAAAAGAATTCAGCTTTTAGTCTTTGATAAACTATGCAGTCTTCTTATTTTTTGATTAAGATAAAATTTTTATTCATTATTATTCACTGATGCATTTCTATAAAAACTAATTGCTAAGATTTCTTCCACCTGTTTATTATAAGGTTCATTCTTTTGGGGAAAATTTGCAAGGTATTATGATTATTCAGGGAGGAGGGCATGGCAACCGACTCCAGTATTCTTGCCTGGAGAATCCCATGAAGAGAGGAGCCTGGCGGGCTGCACTCCATGGGGTTGCAAAGAGTCAGACACAACTGAAGAGACTTAGTAAGCAAGCACACACATGTTTATCCAGAATACCTTAACTATATCTAATTATATGGAATCCCATTAATTGACTTTAGAAGCATGAAAGGAACCAGAAAATGACCTAAGAAGACTTGAATAGGCATGCTCCTGATTAACTTCTCCATTTGCACAAAATGATGCTTGAAATAAAAACTTTTTGGGAGAGAAGAGCTTATTATTCATGATTTCGGAGAGAGTAAAACTTGAAATTCTTGGTATTATCTGAAAAATCCAAGTGTATTCTCTAGAAAATGATTTCCTAAGAAACATCAAGGGAATTAAGAGAATGCATAATCTTTCAGTTACTCTGTTCTCATCACTGGAACATATTCCCCTAGCTTTTCCAAAGTGTCTCTTTTAGAGTACGTAAAGCACGAAATCAGAAAAATGTGAAACAAAGCAAGTGGCAACATGAGGCAATAAAATAACTGATACATGAGGCTGTAGTGCTGTTTCTGGGACTGAAGTGCTCACAATTTAAGAAAATGACTTGTCTGGGTCTGTTTCCTTGTGTGAAGAACGAAGAGATTGGGCAAGATGAGCTCTACAAGAAGAAACAGAGCCACAAACAGAGAGAGCAAGCGTATGGACACCGAGTGGTGAAAGGGTGGTGCTGGGATGAATTGGGAGACTGGGATTGACATATATACATTACTATGTATAAAATGGGCTTGCAAGGTGGCGCAGTGGTAAAGAATCCACTGGCCAACACAGGAGATGCAAGAGACGTGGGTTTGATCCCTGGGTCAGGAAGATCCCCTGGAGAAGGAAATGGCAACCTACTCCAATGTTCTTGCATGAAAAACTTCCATGGACAGAGGAGCCTGGCAGGCTACAGTCCATGGGGTCGCAAAGAGTCGGACAGGACTGAGTGACTAAGTACTGGAATGAGAACCTACTGTATAGCACAGGGGACTCGACTCAATGCTCTGTGGTGACCTAAATGGGGAGGAAATCTGCAAAAAGGGGATATCTGTATACGTATGGGCTTCCCAGGTGGCGCCAGTGGTAAAGAGCCTCCCTGCCAATGCAGGAGACATAAGAGACACAGGTTTAGTCCCTGGGTCAGAAAGATCCCCTGGAGAAGGAAATGGCAACCCACTCCAGTATTCCTGCCTGCAGAATCCCATGGACAGTGGAGCCTGGTGAGCTACAGTCCACGGGTTGGCATAGAATCGGACATAACTGCAGCAACTTAGCACGTATGCACTCATGTATACATATGGCTAATTCACTTTGCTGTACAGTAGAAGCTATTAATGTGCTGTGCGCTCAGTCATGTTCGACTCTTTGCAGTCCCATGGACCATAGCCCACCAGACTCCTCTGTCCATGGAATTCTTCAGGCAAGAATACTGGAGTGAGTTGTAATTTCCTTCGCCAAGAAGCTATTAATAACACAACATTATTGTTGTGTGGTGGCCAGGATGGGAGGGGACTTTGGGGGAAAATGAATACATGTGTATACACGGCTGGGTCTTTTTGTTGCTCACCTGAAACTGTCACAATATTGTTTGTTAATTGGCAATCCCCCAGTACAAAGGAAAAGTTAAAAAAAGAAACTAACACATTATAAGGCAATTGTACTCCATTAAAAATTAAAACAAAACAAAAAGATGATCTCTACAGCCCTGTCCAGTTCTATTTGATTTCATGATTAAGCTTTGGTTGGTACTAGGATTTTCTAATGAGTATAAAACATTTGTGACATCAATATTTAGCATTGAAGGGATATATGACAGAACTGTCCCTTAAAGTGCCTTCTCCCTGGTCAGCCTTCCACACAGAAGTCATTTCAGACCTTTGATCCTGTCCTCCACCACCTTCCACTTTCTTACCTCCCTGCGTGCTTCATACAGAGAGTCCATTGGGCTTATAAACTCCTTTAACCTTCTGACCCTCTCTCTTCATAACTAATCAAATGGTTATTGAGAATCTACTATGTCTAGGCATTGTACACTGTAAGGGCAGAGATGAAAACAGTCCCTGTCCTGAAGAAGTTCAATGGCAGAGACCGATAAGTAAAAGATTCCAGTTCAGCCTGGCGAGTAGTTTGTTAAAGGGATGTAAATTAGCCTGGGCATTGAGGAAGCTTTGAGGAGGAATGCAGAAATATCTCAAAGCACAGAAGAGGTGATACTGCTAAAAAATGGAGACAAGTGGGTTCTAGGAAGCGGGGACAGGAAATGCGAATGGCGACCTTGATCAGACTGGAGAGTGGTGTGAAGTTCAGGGTGGGTGGAGCATCGGGGAGGTGGGGAAGAGGAGGCAGTCATGGAAAAGCCCTACCAGGAGGGCCATGAATGCCAGTCTGAAGACTGTGAACTTTATTATGAAAGTAATCAGTTGCCACCCAATGATTTGAAGCAGGGGAGTGACATGATTACATTTGCTTTTAGGAACAATCTCCTGAGTAGCAATGTGGAGGCTGGTTTTGAGAGGAACAAGGCTGAAGTCTGGGAGATGAGTTAGGGGGCATTTTCAATGACCCTGATGAGAAGTAATGAGGGCCATGATGAGATGTGGTTCTGACACAAGGAAGTGGATTCGAGATATACTCAGAAGACGGAAATGATAGAACTTGGAGGCAAAGAACGAATGTGAGGGTATAGAAGAGGGAAAAATGGAAAGTGACTTCCAGTTTCCAGCTTGACTGGTTCGGCAGAGCTGCCCAGCAACATTAGAAATACAGGAGGAGGAATCTGCTAGGAAAGAATGAATTTAGTGCTGGACATCAGACGCTTGAACCTCTATTAGACAATCTAATGGTGGAGAGAGAGGAATACTTTGGAAGTGGATTTGGCAGTGATCAAAGCAAAAGTAATCCAAGGGTGTGAATGAACGTGTCAGTTTAAAAAGAGGACTGAAGTTAGAACCCTGAGGAACACAGCATTTAAGGGACTGGCACAGAGGCGAGTCTCAGAGGGAGACTAAGTTCCATGTCTACATCCACACCCCTCCTTCCCCAAGACAAAGACCGCATTCCTCTAATCCAAGGCTCACTTCTCTACTGCCACATTGGATTCCAACCCTTCGTGCTCCTTTAGGTCTTACTCTCTCAATAACTGCCCTCTCCACAAAATTTTCCACCTCTTCTCTCCATTAGCCAACAAACATGTCAAAGTTCTCCATATATTAACAAATGAAGCCTTTCCTGGAACAAGCTTCTTCTAGCTGTTGCCCTCTCTCATTCCCTTTCTAAATTCTTTTTTTTTTTCTTTTTTTAACTTTTTATTTTGTAGTTGGGTTTAGCTGATCAACATTGTGATAGTTTCAGGTGAACAGTGAAGTGACTAAGCCATACATATACACGTATCCTTTGCCCCCTAAGCTCCCCTCCCATCCAGACTGCCACATAACATTGAGCAGATATTTTTTGATGAGTGGAGCTTGGCAAGGGTTTATCATCAAAAAGAGTGACTTTTTTCTAACACAGAACAGTCTAACTTCATTCTCCCTGCATCCATCTCCCATTCACTTGTTGTTGTTGTTCAGTTGCTAAGTCATGTCTGACTCTTTGCAACCCCATGGAGTGCAGCACGCCAGGCTTCCCCGTCCTTCACTATTTCCCAGAGTTTGCTCAAACTCATGTCCATTGAGTCGGTGATGCCATTCAACCATCTCATCCTCAGTCTTCTCCTCCCACCCTCAATCATTCCCAGCATCAAGGTCTTCTCCAATGAGTCAGCTCTTCTCATCAGATGGCCAAAGTAATGGAGTTTCAGCTTCAGCATCAATCCTTCCAATGAATATTCAGGACTGATTTCCTTTAGGATTGACTGATTTGATCTCCTTGCTGTCCAAGGGACTCTCGAGAGTCTTCTCCAGCGCCACAATTGGAAAGCATCAATTCTTCAGCCCTCAGCCTTCTTTATGGTTCAGCTCTCACATCTGTACGTGACTCCTGGAAAAACCATAGCTTTGACTTTTTGTCAGCAAACTGATGTCTCTGCTTTTTAATATGCTGTCATAACTTTTCTTCCAAGAGGCAAACGTCTTTTAATTTCATGGCTGCAGTTACCATCTACAGTGATTTTGGAGCCCAAGAAAATAAAACCTGTCACTGTTTCCACTTTCCCCCCGACTTGGCCTAAAGCAATGTCTTCTTCCTCCACCTCTACCACTATCAGTAAGATCACTTATCATTTCTTAACTGTCCAAGCTGGCTCTTGTTCAACTCCTTTGGGGCACAAGACATTCTTGTAACTTTTTTCTCTTGGCTTTCAGAATACCTGCTCCTGTTTGGTGACCCATCTCTCTATTAAAAAAGTTTTTTCTATTACATTTATATTTATTGAATTATTTATTTGCCCATGCTGGGTCTTAGTTGCGACATGCAGGATCTAGTTCCCTGATCAGGGCTTGAACTTAGGCCCCCTGCCTTGGGAATATGGAGTCTTAGCCACTGGACCACAAGGGAAGTCCCTCTAGTCCATTCTTAGTAGTGTCCTGCCTTCTGGTGCTCTTCTCTTCTCACTCTCTTTCTTTTCCTTGGCCAGTCTTACCCACTTTTACCATCTTTAACTGTTAGCTCTGACCCGTTGGACATGTCTACAACTTAAATCTTATGGGAATAAGATGGAGGAGTAAACACACAAACAGATGGGCTGTTTCCAACTGGCCACAAAATTCTACTTGTCCCAATTTGTACTCTCCTCCCTTGCAGTCCCTCTCCTAACTCCTTCTCCCACAATCCTATTCCTCCATCTGTAGCTGCCATCTTGTTTCATACCACTTAAGAAAAAAAATGGACCAACTATACACCTTACACAGTGTTGCACGTCAATTATATCTCAATAAAGCTGTGGGTAAAAAGAATGATTGAAGGAAAAAAAAGGAAACAAAAAACAAAAACCCTGAAGACTTCCCTGATGGTCTAGTGGCTAAAACTTCGAGCTCCCAATGGAGCAAGCTCAGGTTCCATCTCTGGTCAGGGAACTAGATCCCACATGCCTCAGCTAAGACCCAGCGTAGCCAAATAAATAAATATTAAACAAACAAACACACCCTGAGATTCATCCTAAGCATGGCCCTGTTCTCTGTCCTACATATCTTACCAGTCATTAACTCCTGAGGACTAGTCTGCAAAGTCTGTTTAGTATCTGTCTATTCCTTTCCTTCAGCACTGTCTTTGCCTTAGCTCAGGCTGTTTGATCGTCTAGATAAACTATAAAAACACCATCCTAACTGGCTCTCTTTCCTCTAAACCACCTTCTATGTTGTAACCATACCAAATTTTCCAGAAAATGGATCAGATTTTGTCATTTCTCTATGTATAAATCTTGAACCGCTCCCTGGTATCTCTAGGATAAGAGAACCAACTGAATCTAGGATTTTCATTAACTAGTCTCTGTTCACTTTTCTGACCTCGTCGTTAGCCCCTCATATACTGCGACCCTGCGCTCAAGCCACACCTGAGGTTCTTGAGGTCTCCCCAAGCCCACCATGCTGCCCTCTGCTGTTCCAGGCTAGGGCGAACTCTTGTAATGCTTTTAAGCCAAGCACTCCACCATCATCATCTTCTCTTTGGTTGGCAAGCAGTCACCCATCCTGAGTGCTACCGTAGCAATCTCGATCTACGTCCATTGAAATACTTTTACGCACTGCAGGAGGACTGAATGCAGCCCTTGGGTATAAAAGGACAGCTCCAGGCGCCGTTTTCACTGTTGTATTCCCCTACACCATGACTCTGGGATTTTGCAACTAAAACATGTTCAATAAACGTGTGTTGAACTGCAGGCCATTTCTCCGCGGAGGAGAGAACCTCTTTAAGGGGTCTCGGGAGTTAAACGTGACAGCCAAGGCACCCTCAACTACGTCGCGTGCAGCACCAACACTAACCCCTGGGCGGCGCACTTGCTGCTCGGCCGCCCGAGAGTGCGAGCGGCTCCCGCCAGGGATTCACAGCTCACCCGCCAGGCCGTTCACGGGGGCCGGGCCTCACGCCGCTCAGCCCGCTCGGGACCGCCCTTCAGGGCCGCGTCCTGAAGGGCGGGTCCGGTGGGCGACACCCTCGAAAGGTGGAACCTGCGAAGGCCGAAGGCTGAGGTGCCGATCGAGGGATACCTGATAAGAGCCGCCGGTTAGGGCCAGCTCTGCTAGGACCGCTCGGCCATTTGCAATGCAGCTGTAGGTGATCGTCATAGTGGGCGAGCTAATGGAGGAAAAGCTCCAGCCACATCTAACCGTCCGCGACAGTCTCGTGGCGGCGACTGGGGCGGGGCTTCGGGAGAGAGCGATGTCTGCGCAGGCGCGAGGGCCGATTGATTGGCAGGCAGGGAGGCGGGGCCATCTCTTGCCTGGGCTGAAACTGAGGAAACCGGGCGAGGTCTCTGGAAAAACTGGTTTTGGGTGAGTGAAGCATTTCTTCGTGGTCATTCTGAAAATCATTTAAGAGCCAGTTACTTAACAGTGTTTACGTACGTATGATTCTTTCACAATCTAGGACATATGAAATATCGACCTTGATTTAAAAGGAAATTCATTCATGAATTCAACAAGCACTTTTTGAACTCCCACTGTGCGCTCCCTAAGTACTTAGATGAACAGATATGCAGCGGTAGGTTCCAGACCCTGATTTTGAGGAGTTCATGTTCTAGTAGCGGTCAAGGAGGCACATGCAGGCAAATGCCAATCTCAAGTGGTAGACGTGCTCTCTGATGGAAAGATAAACTGATCACACAAGCTGGAGTGGACGCAACTAATCCTCCTTGGGAGAAGGAGCAAAGCTTTCGAAGTCACTGTCCATTGGGGAGGATGGGTTGGGGTTCTCTTAAATGAGGAAGAAAGGTAGGCCAGTCTAAACAGAGGGAACAGCTCTGTGAAGGCTTGGAAGAAGGCAGGTGGGTGTAGGGAATGGATGTGAGTGTGTGTCAGAGGGAAGGTGTGTTGTGGAGTGGGTCGGAGATGAGAGTGGGAGGAGTGGTAGAATGACTTGTTATTCTAGACCTGGAGTTTCTTGACAAGAATATTTTAAAGTATAAGTTTCAGATGATCTTAGATATTTTCATTAGCAAGGTGTTGTGGTAGAGTGGAATATAGGCATTGCCATTTACTCTGTGCCTTTATTGTAACTTAGCCTTTCTGAGACTCGGTTTGCTAATCTGTAAAACAGGGATAGTTGTCAAGTTTAAATCAAGTAATTGTGCAAAATACTCAGCACACCATAGATATGTAGTTGCAATCTTTAGTGTGATAAACACATTAACGAGAATTACTGTCTTGCTTCTGTTGATATAACTTTAAAGGAAAAACAGTCGATGCCTGGCTGGACTTGAAGACAGGTAGTTGACTGAATTTATTTGAACCCAGTGCAATCAAATGGGATTTGACAAGCAAGCAGCAAAACTGGTCTGAACTGTAACTATTAAAAAATGGCTTGTTGAATCCTTTATCCTTTTGTATAAAGGAAATCTTGAATCAGTGTGTCTTACCAGCTTAGAGATAATGTCTTGTGTTATAGGTGGCATGCCTGAATCACAAGCACTGATCATGTTACTTACATGTGGGAAAAATAAATATGTTAATTCTGAGGTGACACGTTGGTATATTCTTGCTTACTGTAAAAATAAGCTTTAATAAGTTTGGCCGCACTGCCTTGCTTCTTCTGTTTAGTAAATGGTGGCCCTGAAAGTGACTGGGCAATGAATCCTGAGCTGTAATAACGACAAGCATCTGATGGTTGGAGACATGTATATGGGACCTTCCCCATCACTGGCCTCATCTTGTCATATTAAAACAATCCTGTAAAACTAGTGTGGGGGGTTAACTTTGCACAGTCCACAAATTCAGGCCTCAGCAACATAAAGCATAATTTACAACACACCTCTGCCTTTCTCGTGAGCCTCATTTTACCTGGTATTTGTGCTTAATCTAGTCAATGAGAGGTTTCCTCAGTGAACTCAGCATTTCCCTTCTGTGTGTGTGTGAGGAACCTGGCGGAGCAGGATGTCTCCTGATTGAGGACCTTTATCTCACTCAGGTGGCATCTGTTGCTAATATTTGTTTTCTGTTTGTCTCTGCTCATCAGTTCACACACCCCACTTGGGACCTCCAGGTTCCCTCATGCACTTTGGTTCTCTCTCTACCTCTTCTGTGGCCCTCTGAGGGGCAGGGGAGACTTTCTGCTGCTCCCTCATGCCATTCTGAGGCTTTGAGAGGTTCAAGAGGCCGTCTCAGGACTCTGGCCAACACACCATGCTGCCTTCCCTCCTGTCATGCTGTCACTCTGGTGTCTTGAGGGAGCAGCTCTTGGACCTTACCTCACCTGGGTCCCCAGTGACTGAGCGTCTTCTCGTCCCACACACTGTCTCCCCTCACCTCCCAGCCGGAGCTGTGTGGCTGAGTGGATTGCTTCCTGTGGACCCTCTGTGCTCCTCCAGCCTAGAGAGACCCCAGTAAGCCCAGGTGGGGAGCTGCCCAGCTCTCAGGCAGTCTTCCCAGTTTCTGGCATTACTGTTGGCTTCTGTATCCCAAGCCTTTTCTTTCTGTACATTGTCTCTTCAGGGAGTTTCCAAAATCTATTTTGAAACCTTTAGGGAATCTTTTCATTCTTTCCCTGCTTGTCCTCCTTTCATTTTCTTTGTTTTCTGTTTTTATGCCAGAAGAATAATAGAACCTAAAAACCACAGCAGACAATGTAAAACAGCACAGGTATTTCTGTCTTTCCCTAGATGGTTTTGCAAAACCTTGAGGGTGGAATAGAAAGAGTAATGAGAAGATGGACCCATGGGAAGGAGAAATGAGACATGGTGCTCTTGTCCATTTCTTTTATTTATTTTTTAAAATTAATTAATTTATTTTTAAATTGAAGGATAATTACTTTACATGTCCATTTCTTTTAAAACAAGGCTTTTAGACCATTCATGGACCAGCAAATCTACTATCATTGCTTTTTTAAAAGTTTATTTTTTTCTGTTTTTTGGCCATGCTGTGTGTCATGTGATATCTTATTCTATATATATGTGTGTGTACACACACACACACACACACACACATACCACATCTTTATCCATTTCCCTGTTGATGGATGTTTAGGCTGTTTCCATGTCTTGGCTATTGTAAACAGTGCTGTAGTGAACACTGAGGTGCATATATCCTTTCAGATCATGTTTTTCTCCAGATATATGGGCAAAGAATGAAAACCACAATCACAGAAAACTAATCAAATTGATCACATGGACCAGAGCCTTGTTTAACTCAATGAAACTATGACACATGCCGTGTAGAGCCGTCCAAGACAAACGGGTCATGGTGGAGAGTTCTGACAAAATGTGGTCCACTGGAGAAGGGAATGGCAAACCACTTCAGTATTCTTGCCTTGAGAACCCCATGAACAGTATGAAATGGCAAAAAGATATGACATTGAAAGATGAACTCTCTAGGTCGGTAGGTACCCAATATGCTACTGGAGAAGAGTGGAGAAATAACTCCAGAAACAATGAAGAGACAGAGCCAAAGCAAAAACAACGCCTAATTGTGGATGTGACTGGCGATGAAAGTAAAGTCTGATGCTGAAAAGAACAATATTGCATAGGAACCTGAAATGTTAGGCCCATGAATCAAGGTAAATTGAAAGTGGTCATACAGGAGATGGCAAGAGTGAACATCGACATTTTAGGAATAGTGAACTAAAATGGACTGGAATGGGCGAATTTAACTCAGATGACCGTTATATCTACTACTATGAGCAAGAATCCCTTAGAAGAAATGGTGTAGGCCTCATAGTCAACAAAAGAGTCCAAAATGCAGTACTTGGTTACAGTCTCAAAAATGACAGAATGATCTCTGCTCATTTCCAAGGCAAACCATTCAATATCACAGTAATCCAAGTCTATGCCCCAACCAGTAATGCTGAAGAAGCTGAAGTTGAACGGTTCTATGAAGTCCTACAAGACCTTCTAGAACTAACACCCCAAAAAGATGTCCTTTTCATTATAGGGGACTGAAATACAAAAGTAGGAAGTGAAGAGATACCTGGAGTAACAGGCAAATTTGGCCTTGGAGTACAAAACGAAGCAGGTCAAAGGCTAATCAAAGGCTAACAGAGTTTTGCTAAGAGAACTCTCTGGTTATAGAAAACAGCCACTTCCAACAACACAAGGGAAGACTCTACACATGGACATCACCAGATGGTCAATACCAAAATCAGATTGATTATATTCTTGGCAGCCAAAGATGGAGAAGCTCTATACAGTCAGCAAAAACAAGACCAGGAGCTGACTGTGGCTCAGATCATGAACTCCTTATTGCCAAATTCAGACTTAAATTGAAGAAAGTGGGGAAAACCACTAGACCATCCAGGTATGACCTAAATCAAATAAATCCCTTATGACTATACAGTGGAAGTGACAAATAGATTCAAGGGATTAGATCTGATAGAGTGCCTGGAGAACTATGGATGGAGGTACATGACATTGTACAGAAGGCAGTGATCAAGACCCTCCCCAAGAAAAAGAAATGCAAAAAGGCAAAATGGTTGTGTGAGGAGGTCTTACAAATAACTGAGAAAAGAAGAGAAGCTAAAGGCAAAGGAGAAAAGGAAAGATATACTCATTTGAATGCAGAGTTCCAAAGAATAGCAAGGAGAGATAAGAAAGCCTTCCTCAGTGACCTGTGCAAAGAAATAAAGAAAAACAATAGAATGGGAAAGACTGGAGATCTCTTCAAGAAAATTAGAGATACCAAGGGGACATTTCATGCAAAGATGGGCTCAATAAAGAACAGGAATGGTATGGACATAAGAGAAGCAGAAAATATTAAGAAGAGGTGGCAAGAATACACAGAAGAACTGTACAAAAAAGACCTACATGACCTAGATAACCATAATGGTGTGATCACTCATGAAGAGCCAGACATCCTGGAATGTGAAGTTAAGTGAGCCTTAGGAAGCATCACTATGAACAAAGCTAGTGGAGGTGATGGAATTCCAGTTGAGCTATTTCAAATCCCCAAAGATGATGCTGTGAAAGTGCTGCACTCAATATGCCAGCAAATCTGGAAAACTCAGCAGTGGCCACAGGACTGAAAGAGGGCAGTTTTCGTTCCAATCCCAAAGAAGGGCAATGCCAAAGAATGTTCAAACTAGCACACAATTGCCCTCATCTCACATGCTAGGAAAGTAATGCTCAAAATTCTCTAAGCCAGGCTTCAACAGTAGGTGAACTGTGAACTTCCAGACGTTCAAGCTGGATTTAGAAAAAGCAGAGGAATCAGAGATCAAATTGCCAGCATCCGTTGGGTCATCAAAAAAGCAAGAGAGTTCCAGAAAAACATCTACTTCTGCTTTATTGACCATGCCAAAGCCTTTGACTGTGTGGATCACAACAAAATATGGAAAATTCTTCAAGAGATGGGAATACCAGACCACCTTACCTGCCTCCTGAGAAGTCTGTATGCAGGTCAAAAAGCAACGGTTAGAACTGGACATGGAACAACAGACTGGTTCCAAATCAGGCAAGGAGTACGTCAAGGCTGTCTTGTCATATTGTCACCCTACTTATTTAACTTATATGCAGAGTACATCATGAGAAACGCCAGGCTGGATGAAGCACAAGCTGAAATCAAGATTGCCGGGAGAAATATCAATAACCTCAGATATGCAGATGACACCACCCTTATGGCAGAAATCGAAGAAGAACTAAAGAGCCTCTTGATGAAACTGAAAGGTAGGGTGAAAAGTTGGCTTAAAACTCAACATTCAGAAAATGAAGATCATGGCATCCGGTCCCATCACTTCATGGCAAATAGATGGGGAAACAATGGAAACAGTGACAGACTTTATTTTCTTGGGCTTCAAAATCACAGCATATGGTGACTGCAGCCATGAAATTAAAAGACACTTGCTCCTTGGAAGAAAGACTATGACCAACCCAGACAGCATATTAAAAAGCAGAGACATTACTTTGCCAACAAAGGTCCATCTAGTCAAAGCTATGGTTTTTCTAATAGTCATGTATGGATGTGAAGTTAGACTATAAAGAGAGCTGAGTGCCGAAGAATTGATGCTTTTGAACTGTGGTGTTGGAGAAGACTCTTGAAGAGTCTCTTGGACTTCAAGGAGATTCAAGCAGTCCATTATAAAGGAAGTCAGTCCTGAATATTTATTGGAAGGACTGATGTTGAAGCTGAAACTGCAATCCTTTGGCAACCTAATGCGAAGAACTGACTCCTTGGAAAAGACCCTGATGCTGGGAAAGATTGAAGGCAGGAGGAGAAGGGGATGACAGAGGATGAGATGGTTGGATGGCATCACTGACTCAATGCACTTGAGTTTGAGCAAGCTCTGAGAGTTGGTGACGGACAGGGAGGCCTGGCGTGCTGCAGTCCACGGCGTCACAGAGTCGGACACGACTGAGTGACTGAACTGAACTGATGAGCAAGTGGATTCTTAACCATTGGACCATCAGGGAAGTCCCTGTCATTGCTTTTTAGAGATTAGCATCTCAGAAGGAGAAGTCACTAATTTTGGATCATTCTATTTCTTAGGTTACTAAAGCATTTCCGAATATTCCACAAGGTGGAGACTTTCAAGTAGTTACTAATTCAAGATGCTGCTTGTTAAGTATTAAGGTCTCCTGTAAAGGACTATTCTTTTACTTATTGTTGTTCTTCAGAAGTGGAAATATTTTTATAGTTTTTTTTTTCTTGTAGCATGTGATCACTGTAGAAGTTCAAATGGTACAGCAGTAAAAGTCTGTTTGAAAGTGAAAGTGAAGTCGTTCAGTCCTGTCGGAGTCTTTGTGACCCCATGGACTGTAGCCTACTAGGCTCTTCCATCCATGGGATTTTCCAGACAAGAATACTGGAGTGGGTTGCCATTTCCTTCTGCAGGGGATCTTCCCAACCCAGAGATTGAACCCAAGTCTCCTGCATTGCAGGTAGATGCTTTACCATCTGAGCCACCAGGAAGTCTCTTTACCATCCCATAAAAATAATATAGTGATCTAACTTATGTTTGTCTTTTCTTTTGTGCATTTTATATTTAACATTAATGAAGACTTTTCTTAACTCTGTTTTTTGTTGTTTTTAAAATTAATAATGCATTGTTTTCTCTGACTGTCATATATATCTCAAATATTTTTCCCCTGAAGTTTTCCATTTTCTCTTTCTTTTTCGTATCTGTTCATTTCCAGACATTTTGTTTTTTACCTCAGCAAACATGTCAGTATTTTTTAATCATAATGTTGGACCTGAGTGGCATTTTGGGCAAGGCTTTCTTTCTTATCTCTATATAAAAATATTGCCTTATTTTTCTTCTGTTACTTTTATTTGTTTTAATGTTTAAATCCTTAATCCACCTAGAATTTGTTTTTATGTCTCTTGTAAGGGTAGCAATTTGTGTTTTCCCAAATGTACAGCCAGCTGTTACATACCACTTATTGACTATTTTCCCCACTAGTTTGAAATGCCACTTTTACCCTAGACAAGACTCCCCGTATACATTGTTAATTGAATTTTAGAGTTGATGTATAGGTCTATTTCTGTGCTGATATCACAGTGATTCACTAACCAAATCAATAAACCAAATTAATTTTTTACATTTAACAAATTGAAAAGAATGAATATATTTGCAATATTGAGTCTTCTCATCCAGGAACTGTGGTTAACTTTCTATTTATTCTACATTATATGCTTCTATAAAAGCTCTGTAGGTTTCTTTATAAAGACTTGACAAATGTTTAAATGTTTATTCTGGGGTACTTTGGATGCTCTTGTTAGTGGAAGTTGTTTTCCATTATGTTTTCAAACTAGCTGTTTTTTTTTCCATGTGGAAAATCTATTGGCTACATTTAATTTATTTTGCATGTAGCCCCTGCTCCATTGTACTGTACACTCCTTAAGGCCAGGGCCTTCACGCAGGGCTTTGCTCAGTATGAACATGAAATAGGATACTATTATTGACCATTACATCCATTATCCTCAGTGGGCTTCCCAGGTGGCTCTAGTGGTAAGGAACCCACCTGCCAATGCAGGAGACATGAGAGAGGTGGGTTTGATCCCTGGGTTGGGAAGATCCCCTGGAGGGGAGCATGGCAACCCACTCCAGTATTCTTGCCTGGAGAATCCCATAGACAGGGGAGCCTGGTGGGCTACAGTCCACGGGGTCGCAAAGAGTCAGACATGACTGAAGTGACTTAGCACACACATTATACTCAGTGACCAAGTGGAGGGAAACCTCAGGTAGCAATGATATTTATGGAAACTGATAATTGATCGTGGTAGTGGGTAGAGATTGAAGGGACCTTGGTGTCAAAGCAGACCTTGACTTGAATGCTGATTCTACCACTTTCTGGTTGTGTAATCTTGGCATCTCTGAACCTCAGTTCCTTCCTTAGGCTCACCTCTGAACCTAATTCATAAAATGAGCTAACACGCATAAAACATTTTGTGACTGGCTCCCAACAAGTATTCCATAATAGATGGCTGTTACGATCATTGGCTGAGTCCATATTGTCATGAAATCAAACATATCCAGTAAGATGCACATTTAAGAAGGCACGGGCAGCTCTGTTGAGTTGCTTCTTCTTGTTTTTTTTTTTTTGGCCATGCTGCATGGCATGGCATGTGGGATCTTAGTTCCCTGACCAGGGATCGAACCCATGCCCCCTGCATCGGAAGCTTGGAGTCTTAACTCTGGGACTTCCGGTGAAGTCCTGAGTTGCTTCTTTATAGATTCAGTGAACTTACTGGAATCAGCATTCAAGGCACATGTTACAGAAATTTTCTGAAATTCTTCCTTTTGAGAAATGCATCGTATGTTAGTCTCCTCTCTCTAACTTGCAAGTTCCCTGAGAGTAGATGCCAAGTATTACTAATTTTTTATTCTTCAGCACCTCACATAGTGGTGGACACAATTTAGGTGGACTGCATTTCATAGTATGAAGTATAATAATTTATTTTACCATTACCTTTTGTTTATCATCCCCCCCTACTTTTTGTTGTTGCTGACAGAAAAGAAGTTGAACCCTCATCTTTGCTAGGAAGCATAGCCAAGTCTAAGAGCGAATGTGTAGATGGCAAAGATCTCTGCAGGCCACCCAAATGTGACTTTTATGCTGTTCAGTTCAGGTCAGTTCAGTCGCTCAGTCGTGTCCGACTCTTTGCGATCCCATGAACTGCAGCACGCTAGGTCCATCACCAACTCCCAGAGCCCACCCAAACCCATGTCCATTGAGTCGGTGATGCCATCCAACCATCTCATCCTCTGTTGTCCCCTTCTCCTCCTGCCCTCAATCTTTCCCAGCATCAGGGTCTTTTCCAATGAGTCAGCTCTTTGCATCAGGTGGCCAAAGTTTTGGAGTTTCAGCTTCAACATCAGTCCTTCCAATGAACACCCAGAACTGATCTCCTTTAGGATGGACTGGTTGGATCTCTTGGCAGTCCAAGGGACTCTCAAGAGCCTTCTCCAACAACACAGTTCAAAAGCATCAATCTTCTGCACTCAGCTTTCTTTATAGTCCAACTCTCACATCCATACATGACCACTGGAAAAACCATAGCCTTGACTAGACGGACCTTTGTTGGCAAAGTAATATCTCTGCTTTTTAATATGCTGTCTAGGTTGGTCATAACTTTCCTTCCAAGGAGTAAGCGTCTTTTAATTTCATGGCTGCAATCATCATCTGCAGTGATTTTGGAGCCCAGAAAAATAAAGTCAACCACTGTTTCCACTGTTTGCCCGTCTATTTGCCATGAAGTGATGGGACCAGATGCCATGATCTTTGTTTCCTGAATGTTGAGCTTTAAGCCAACTTTTTCACTCTCCTCTCTCACTTTCATCAAGAGGCTCTTTGGTTCTTCTTCACTTTCTGCCATAAGGGTGGTGTCATCTGCATATCTGAGGTTATTGATATTTCTCCCAGCAATCTTGATTCTAGCTTGTGCTTCCTCCAGCCCAGCATTTCTCATGATGTACTCTGCATATAAATTAAACAAGTAGAGTGACAGTATACAGCCTTGACGTACTCCTTTTCCTATTTGGAACCAGTCTGTTGTTCCATGTCCTGTTCTAACTGTTGCTTCCTGACCTGCATACAGGTTTCTCAAGAGGCAGGTCAGGTGGTCTGGTATTCCCATCTCTTTCAGAATTTTCCACAGTTTATTGTGATCCACACAGTCAAAGGCTTTGGCATAGTCAATAAAGCAGAAATAAATGTTTTTTCTGGAACTCTCTTGTTGGTTTTATTTTTTAATTTTTAAAATTAAAGTATTTAATTGTTTTGACCGCGCCATCGGGCATGAGAGGTCTTAGTTCCCACACTAGTATCAAACCGTATGCCCCTGCAGTGGAAACCCGGAGTGTCAACCAGAGACTTCCCCTATGCTGTGCTCAATTGCTAAGTTGTGTCTGACTCTTTGCAAGTCCATGTACTGTAGCCCACCAGGCTCCTCTATCCGCGAGGTTTTCTGGGCAAGAATACTGGAGTGGGTTGCCGTTTTCTTCTCCAGAGGATTTTCCGGACCCAGGGGTTGAACCTATGTCTCCTACATTGGCAGGCAGATTATTTACGACTGAACCATCTGGGAAGCCCATGCTGTAGTTGGTTTTAAACCTAACTGCCAGCAGAGGGCGCCCAGAGCACAGTTTTGAAGGAGAAATCTGACTACAGTAGTGATGGGGAAGAATTAAAAAAGCCATTCAGAGCGTTTGCAGAAGGAAATGAGAGCTAGGAAGGTGGCCAGTCCTTGTTTTCATTCTCATCTACTTTTGTAACTCGTTCAGGCCCAGACAGGTCTGTTCTTCTCTTTTGTTTCTTGCTTAGCAGCTTTTCCGAGCCCTTCCCATTCCTCTGGTTACTTACACAGGCCGACCCACAAGGATCATTAAGTCCTCCGGGCTGGTTTCTCCTTCAGCCAACTCAGTTACTTAGCCCATATTTGGGGGTGGACATTGGTGAGGGTCTCAGAAAAACACTGAGGAACCCAGGAACCTCACTTCATCATCCCCACTGAATAAAGCCCTTTGGAGGGACTTACAGGGTAGGAAGGGAGGGCTTCAGGTGGTGAAGAATCTGCCTGCAATGCAGAAGACCCAGGTTTGATCCCTGGGTGTGAGAGACCCCCTGGAGAAGGGAATGGCAACCCACTCCAGTGTTCTTAGGGGGATAATCCGATGGACAGAGAAGCCTGGCAGGCTGCAGTCCATGGGGGTCGCAAAGAGTCAGACACAACTGAGCGACTAAAGCTTTCACTTTTCTCTTTTCAGTGGGTAGGAAGGAGAGCTGGAGTTGGGTTCTCTGCATAAGGAGCTGAAGAGGCAAATAAGAACAGACCGGAAGGGCTGTGGGAAGTGGGGTTTCTGGAGAGTAGGAGAAATGCCACTTCCTGCTTTATTATCTTGTGTAAGAAGATGTGGTGAGCACAGAACCACATGTGACGTGCCCCAACCACATAGACACTAATGTTGGCCAGTTTCTTATTTTTTTCTGTGGAATGCTAGGATATTAATAGGTATTATGTGGGAATAAGATCTATGATCAAATAAGTGTGTCAAAACTGGGTTAAAAAACAGAACAGGGAGTTCTACTGTGGGAATTCTTAGATCCTTTAGTAGTCTAATTAATATGGTTTGTGAACTCTGACAGAAAGGGATGGAATATGAGATTTCCAAAACTTATGTGGACTGAACCTTTTTAACGAAAATCTATGGGTTGAGTATTATGTGAATTACTTTTGAAAAGTGCAGAAATAGTCTTGTCTAACGTTTAGGAAATTAGGTAATTACTCCATGAAATACTTGAAAAAGTAGCTGTGAAGCACATTAAAAAGGACAGCATTTTCTTCAAAAGTCTCCTGTGGCTTCCCACGGCTACCCACTCCAGTATTCTTGCCTGGAGGATCCCATGGACAGAGGAGCCTGGTGGGCTGCAGTCCAGGGAGGTCACAAGAGTTCAACACGGCTGAGCCACTGAGTGTGCAGGCAGGGATGAGTGGAGTGCTGAAGGAAGCAATATCAAAATGTCAAGTGGGTTTTTTTTTTTTTTTAAGTATCTATTTATATTTTTGCTGTGTTAGGCTTTGTTGCTGCACGGGCTTTTCTCTAGTTGAGAATGGTGGGGGCTCCTCTCTAGTTGCGGTCCGTGGGCTTCTCATTGCAGGGGCTTCTCTTGATGTCGAGCATGGGCTCTAGGGCACTCAGGCTTCAGCAGTTGCGGCATGTGGGCTGGGTAGTTGTGGCTCCCAGGCTCTACAGCACAGGCTCAGAGTTGTGGTGCACGGGCTTAGTTGCTCCAGGGCATGTGGGATTCCCTCCCCAGCCCCCCAGTCAGGGATTGAACCCACGTCTCTAGCATTCGCAGGCGGATTGCGGATTCTTCACCACTGAGCCACCAGAGAAGCCCTTTCCTTAAGTGGTGTTTTTGAAATCTCTCATGTCCATTACCACTCCTCCTTCCTTCTTAGTCTGATATCATTCTCACTTCCTCATCCTTATAGTTGAGGATCTATTGAATTGTGGGCCATTGCTGGCCCTGGGAATAACTGTATCCTTCAAGCATGCTGGAAGATAGGACATGGCTGTGAACTATTGTCCTGGAGTCCAAAATTCTCTGCCTGTTGTTTAAAGTTTTCTATTGTCTTGTTAAACCCCCCAAATCTCCCTCAATTTAACCTTCTTCTCTTTCCCACATTATTTACCACTATATTCTGCTCACTGACCTCAGAGCATATTATGCTGATTCTGGGCTGGAAGCTCTTGGACATACAATCTTTCTCCGCATTCTCTTAAATCCTCTTGCATCCTTCAGAATTCCGCTTAGATGTTAACTTCCGTCAGAGGTCTCCAGTTATCCCCCAGCCTACACCACTTATTTTTACAATATTGGTTTCAGCTCTTAACTGCAGACAGCTAATTTTTTGTTGACCAAACTGTTGAGTTTAAAAAGTTTCTAAAGGGGCTGGAAGGTAGAGCACATTTCTCTGCAGAAATATTGTAACTGAGTCAAGGTGTATTTGAAATAGAAATAGTAGAATGCAATCTCTAGTAATTAAGCAAAACAGTAACTCTAGTGATTAAACAAAACAGGGAATCAATAAGATTGAATTAGCTTACTCTCATTTATCTTGGTGCTGGTGTTTAAGGGAGAGCAGGTTTAATTAAAGGCAGATGAACAAGTGCTGGAAATTAGTGGCTATTCTGAATGGGCCTTATGGGGCAATTTCACAGAAGACATCTGCTTTACGTTATGTCTTCATTAGGTTAAAACTCCTAACTCTCTCTTTTTTAAAAGTCTTTATTGAATTTGTTATAATACTACTTCTGTTTTATGTTTTGGTTTTTTGGCCGCCAGACACGTGGGATCTTAAGGGACTGAACGCACCCCCCCACAATGGAAGACAAAATCTTAAGCACTGGACCGCCAGGAAAGTCCCACAGTTCCTAACTGCTTGTTCCCATGACGCTCGTGTCTGCTGCTGGTACTTTTGTATTTAGCCGTACTTCAGGCTATTTTTGGCTTGAAAAAGGTTATGGGTAAATATCAGGAAAAATGGCAGAAAATAAGACCTCCAAAGATTTTTCTCTCCTTAAAGAGCAATGAAAAAACTGGGAAAAATTTTCAGAATTAACTTCTTTAGAACTAGAAATTAATCAAAGGCTTGTAGTAACTCAGGAATTGTTTATTCATGAAAAATGGCTGAATCTTAGTGTAAACATTGAGCTCTGTGGCATTTTAGCTTGCTCTAGTCCTTCCTTCCCCCACTTTCCAGTTATGCAGTAGTCTTAAAAAATAATTGCCAAAAAAAAAAATAATAATAATTGCCTACATTTCCAGGGAAGCTTGACAGCCACTAGAGAGGGCTGGAGGGCAAAATGTATTTGGAGTTTATTTAAAGCCTCCTTTTTATAGAATTGTTGTTATCTGATTTATCTGGTGGTTCCCTGGAAGACTTCACTACAAGGCTGACTCAGAGCTCACTCAATGCTAAAAATCTCCTTGTACAGAGGGAATTGTCAAGAATAATTAAAAGCAAGGATTTTAACTTTGCAGATACTTTAGATGAATAGCGTTGGGGCAAACAATAGACTAACAGCTTAAAAGGAATAGCTGGCGAATGCACTGTCCATAGGGGCTTTGAAAAACTCTAAAATATTCCTGGTAATCTAGAAGGCTGTGTACATGGATGAGCTATGAGCATGCTTAGAAGAGACCTGAGAAGCCCCTAAGCTCTCATTCTTGATTGACCTCGAGGTTATTTGCAAGCAGGAAGTGAAGACTAAGGTGGAGTTACAAGCTGAGTTTTAAAGATATGCTCCAACACTCACACAGAGCCATTCATAGTAAAATCTGGGAGATTGATTGGTTCCAGGTATTTAAGGAAATTTCTGTCTAATCATTAGTTTACCAATAAGCTAACCAAGTAGAGACACTATGTGATGAAGAATGTAGACTTTACAGAATTAGTTCAGGAAAGTCTCTAAACAAATAGCAACAGCTCTAAAAAGTCGTAACAGTAACAAGCACTGTAGGTATGGTGAGCAAATCCAATTCCCAGAGTTGTCATATTATTTTAAATGTTTAGTTTTTTTCCCCATCAATATTTGAAAATCTATTTAAAAATATTTATTTATTTATGTGACTGTGCTGGGTCCTAGTTGTGGCAAGCAGGATCTTTGATGTTTGTTGCAGCATGAGAAGCCTTTACCTGCAGCATGTGAACTCTTAGTTGTGGCATGTGGGATCCAGTTCCCTGACCAGGGATCGAACCTGGGCTCCCTGCATTGGGATCGTGGAATCTTAGCCACTTGACCCCTGGACCACCTTTTTGTTGTTGTTGTTCAGTCACTAAGTCACATCTGACTCTTTGTGACCCCGTGGGCTGTAGCACAGCAGGTTCCTCTGTCCTTCACTATCTCCTGGAATTTGCTCAAATTCATGTCCATTGTGTTGGTGATGCTATCTATTAAAAAATCTGTTTTTAATCTATTTTAAATATAGCAGTATGTACATGTCAATCTCAAATTCCCAGTCTATCCCTCCCCCCACCAACCCTTCCCCTTTGGTAATCATTAAAGTTCATTAAATGTTCATTTTTTTTACCAAAAATTATGAGACATAATTTAAAAACAGATTAAAAAAATTGAGGCATAATTTAAGGCATAAATTATGAGGCATAATTTAAAAAACAGAATTAAGAAAATATGCTCTATACAAGGAAAAAATGCAATCAGTAGAAATTGTACCTAAGGAACCCTGGATATTGAACTTATAAGAGACTTTAAATCAACTGTTTTAAGTATTCCAAAGAGCGAAAGCAAACCAAGTCTAAAGAATTAATGTGTGATAACAACATCTTACAAAATAGAAAAGATTAATCAAGAGGCATAAATTATGAAAAGAAAAGAAGTGGAAACTCTGGAGCTTAAAAGTACAAAAACAAAATGAAAGAAATCACTAGTGGAGCTAAACAGCAAATGTGAACAGGAAAAAAGGAATCTGGGAACTTGAAGATGGGTGCATTGATATCCAGTCTGGGGAAGAGAAAAAAAGATGAAGAAAAGTGAACAAAGCCTCACAAACCAGTGGGACACCAAAAGATGTACCAATATAGCCATAATGGAAGTTCTAGAGGAAAGGGAAGTGAGAAAAGGGCAGGTAAAAAAATACCTGAAGAAATAATGGCTGAAAATTTCACAGATTTGATGGAAAATGTTCACCTACATATCCAAGATGTTCAAAGCTCCACATAGGGTAAACTCATAGAGATTCACACCTAGACACCTCATATAATCAAACTGTTGAAAGCCAAAGGAAAAGATAGAATCTTGAAAATAGCAAGAGAGAGGAACTCATTACATATGTAGGAACCTCAATAGCATTAACAGCTGACTTCTCATCAAATGTCATGGAAACCAGAAGATGATATATTTAAAGTGCTGAAAGGAAATAAAAAACCTGTCAACCAAAATTTTTTATCTGACAAGGAGGAATTAAGACGTTATCAGGCACACAGGCAATGGCACCCCACTCCAGTACTCGTGCCTGGGAAATCCCATGGACGGAGGAGCCTGGTGGGCTACAGTCCAAGGGGTCGTGAGGAGTTGGACACGACTGAGCAACTTCACTTTCACTTTTCACTTTCATGTACTGGAGAAGGAAATGGCAACCCACTCCAGTATTCTTGCCTGGAGAATCCCGGGATGGCGGTGCCTGGTGGGCTGCCGTCTGTGGGGTCGCACAGAGTCGGACACAACTGACGCGACTTAGCTTGTTTCTGTTTCCCTGCCTTTTCTTTTTAAAACAGGTGCATGAGTTATTTATTATGAAATTCAGAAACTTTATTACTAATATAACTATTTCTTAAAGTTATCTACATCAAATTATGAGATCAACTGAATATAGTTTTAAAGGCAAGTTTTTGTTGGAGTATAATTGCTTTACAATGTTGTGTTAATGTCTTCTGTCCAACAGCGTGAATCAGCTGTGTGTATACCTATATCCTCCCTTCTTGAGCCTCCCTCCCACCCCCCATCGGGTCATCACAGAGCACTGAGCTGAGCTCCCGGTGCTATACAGCAGCTTCCCGCTAGTATTTTACACATGGTAGTATGTGTATGTTAGTGTTACTCTCTCAGGTCATCCCACTCTCCCCTTCAAACAAATGTTGTATGTTAACGCATATATTGGAATCTAGGAAAAGGTACAGGTGAACCTATTTGCAGGGCAGGAATAGAGACGTAGACAACGGACATCTGTTTCTCTGCTTTTGAAGTAGGCATAGAATTATAAAAATGCAAAATAAAAGCAGTAAAAGACACATTGCTTTCCTTGTTGAAGATCCACTTAGCATGAGTTCATATGTTAGAAAACTGCTTTAGCTGTGTATACTCATCACTGATATATCCATGGGGAAAATATTTGCCTGTTGTCACGCATTCCCTGATGAGCAGTGTCAGTTCTGCTCTGATGCCACCATTTAAATGGTCCTGGAAAATTATTCTTTCATCTGGTTTATCTTTTGAGATTGCCTGTCTTCAAATAGTGAGTTTTACTGAGCCCTGTTAGTTAGTCCAGAATTAATAACCCTTCACTAACCTGTGAAGTTGGAGAATGGAATTGGAAAAAGCCTGAATATTGTATCATATAAACTGATTTTTGTATTGTCCACTTGGTGGTAGAGTTGTTTTTAGAAAGCACCGCGAACAGTAACGAGCCAAGTAAAAGAGAAATAGAATCTCATAAATTCCTAGCTACAAGAAAAATGCAGCATGCATTTTTAGGAGGTGTTCTTTTAGGCAACATCATTACTTTTACTAGAGTATAAAAGATTATGTAATCCAGGGTAGGTAGGTTCATGTTACAGGTTTTTCTTTTTCTTTTTGCTAAGGAGGCATGATTATTTCATTTCCCAACACATCAGATGAAGCTAGTTGCTTACTGGTTAGAGTTCAGTGCTCAGAAATACAGATTTTAGAGATTGTCTTAATTTGGGTAATCCTCAACACTGTCTCATCTGATATCATCATCATTATTATTTTTAATTTAGAAAAGTCATTGTGTAAAGTAACACTCCTCACATAGTATGGTTTAAAGTCCTTCTTCCTCAAATGGAGGTTTCCTGATCAGCCACATTGACATCACTTTGAAGCTTGTTAAAAATGAAGCATCTTGGCCCTCACCCCAGACCTACTGAATTAGACTGCAGTTTCACAAAATCCTCAGGCTTCTTGCAGGCACTGTGCAATGCACTCTTCACTGGTGAAATGCAAGCAGTGGATGAGGTACAAAGAGAAGAGAAGTAGGGCAGATAGCAGGATGGGAATCATTTCACAGATATTTACAGATTTATCCTGAACCTTTAGCTGCTTATTTGAAACCATCCTGAAATGCCCATGCTCCAGCACTGGAGACTGTATACATGAGGCCATCTTGAGTTCTTTTAGATTCTAAAAGAAAAACAAAGCAGGTTTTGATCAGTCATTCACAAACTCATCAATCAATGCTAAAACACAGGAGATTCTGGAGACTGGTGTTCTATTCTGGCTCAGTCAGTGACTGGTGGTGTGACATTTGGCAGGATGTTAATCTCTTAGTCTTTAGCTTCTTTCTCTGAAAAACAGGGTGGTTGGGCAGGTTTATCTTTTTCAGCCTTTCTAAAAGTGGTATGATTTTAGGTACAGTCAGGGTTGCAATTCAACTGGTAAACCCAGAGAGCACTGTGGCCTAGTAGTACAGTGCTCTGTTTGTGTCCGACTCTTGTGACCCCATGGACTGTAGCCCACCAGGCTCCTCTGTCATGGAATTATCCAGGCAAAAATACTGGAGTGGGTAGCCATTCCCTTCTCCAGGGGATCTTCCTGACCCAGGGACTGAACCCGAGTCTCCTGTATTACAGGTGGATTCTTTACCATCTGAGCCACCAGGGAAGTCATCAGAGACCTCTGTACCCATTTATATTTTGGTATCTGTTTGTGTGGCTGGTGCTCATGCCCCACGGGTTGTCATATAGTGTGACTACTGTCAACTGATGATTTTAGGGGAGCTAAGTGCCAGGGACTGTTGTTCAGTTGCTATGTCCGAGTCCTTGTTTCTTGTAGTAAACCTTGGTTCAGTCAGAGTTAAAGTAGAAAGATGAATGATGTGGCATTTTCAACTTTGAAACAGGAGCTTGTTTATTAATGTGTAATAACAGCTGTCAAGTTGCTATGATATTTAACTTTTTTTCATTAAATTTTTTTTTTTGGCCATGTGCCATAGCATGTCGGATCTTTGTTGCTCAACCAGGGATCGAACCTCTCCCCCTGCACTGGAAGCACAGAATCTTACCAACTGGATCACCAGGGAAATCCCTTGTTATGATATTTAGATTCAATTGTGTACACTATTCACAGCATGCCAAGACTGAATCATTTGAAAGTACTTATGTTTTAATGAAAAATTTAGATGCTTCACTTAAAACTATGTCAGATAAATACTCTTCAAAACTCTGAAGTCCCTCAGTTGTGTCTAACTCTTTGCAACCCTATGGACTACAGCTTTCCAGGCTCTTCTGTCTATGGGAATTCTCCAGGCAAGAAAACTGGAGTGGGTTGCCATGCTCTCCTCCAAGGGATCTTCCCAACTCAGGCAGATTCTTTACTGACTGAGCCACCAGGGAAGCCGTCAAAACTCTGATAGGTGAGATGAAAGCACAGGACCCCGGCATCTTGCTTTTAGGCTGAGCATCATTATCTCTACTATGTCCTTTGAGGTAAAGGACCATGATTTTTGGCTTCAGTCTTTAAAAAAGCTTACTAACTTTTACAAACCATTGTTTTTTATTCCTTTCATGACAAAACAACACGTGCTTATTTAAAACTTGCAGCACAATACAGGTGTGATGGTCCTACCGACAACCACACTTATAGAGGTAACTGTACTTAGCAGATTTTTATTCTGAAATCTTTCTCTGACGCAGGAGCTGTAGGAGAAACTTACTGGGTACGTTGGATGACTTCTTCAGTGGCCTCCTAGCATCTGAGATTGAAATACAGATTTGGTGCCTTCAACTGGACTCTCTTTGAGTTCCTAGCACAGTGCCCTCACTCTGGTACTTAATGAACTTTTGTTGATGCTGACCTCTAATTTAAATGATTCAAATCCTTGAAAAGGAGCTAAAAAGTAGATCATCTAAGATGTTCGTCTGAAGCATATATCTTGATGTGTAGTAAAGATCTTGTGCAAACCTGGTGCTTTTTTTTTTTTTGTAATTAAAGGTTATATTCACTTTTAAACAGTAGATAACTATCACAGAGAAATAACAAAGGTCTTTTTAGTCAAGTTTTACCTTCTTGATCTTCCTAAAATGCAGTGATTCCTCAGGCTATATCATTTCAGTAGAGGTAATACTGATAACTCTTGACATTGTAGTTGCTTTGTGTTTTACAGAGCACTTTGAGGTGTGCCTATTGGTGCAGACTTAGTAAGAAGTATACCCATCTTAGAGATGAGTAAATGGAGGTTAACAGAGGTTCATTGACCTTCTTAGGGTTACATAGTTAATGGTAGAGCTTGAACTAAAACATTTTTACTTTAGTATTCTTTTCCCCACCTACACATAATGATTGCCTTTGTTAAATGGTGATTTTTTAAGTTAGTTTTTATTGGAGTATCGTTGCTTTACAATATTGTGTTCCTTTCTGCTATATAGCAAAGTGAATCAGTTATACATATACATATATCCACGCCCCATGGACAGTGGAACCTGGTGGGCTACAGTCCATGGGGTCACAAAGGGTAGAACACGACTCAAGTGACAGCACACACTCTTCTTTGGATTTCCTTCCCATTTAGGGAAACACAGAGCATTGAGTGGAGTTCCCTGTGCTATACAGTAAGTTATCATTAGTCGTCTATTTTATACATAGTATCTATAATGTACATATATCAATCCCAGTCTCCCAGTCCATCCCACCATCCCTCTTCCCCCCACTGGTATCCATATGTTTGTTCTCTGTCTGTGTCTCTATTTCTGCTTTGCAAATAAGATTATCTATACCACATTAAATGATAATTGGGGTAAGATGACTTTGGGGGACAGTTATGGGATGGCTGGCATATGCTTCTGCAATTTCCACTTCTCCTTGCACAGTTTTCCTATCTTGGAAGCTAAGTGACAGTTTTGCACTATTAATATAACTCAATAATTAGTTGTGGCCTGATGAGGGCGCTCCTATTCAATGCATGGTTCAAAACCTGATGTTCAATCTCACTTATAACTTCACATGTAGCTTAAATAAATGACTGTGAGAATAATTATCTTGGACGAAATAAAGTATTTCAGTTCAGTTTCACCTTTTTTTCCACCTATGCAAAGAACTGGACTCTGGTCTTTCCCCCTTCCTTTTAATATACTACAGTATAGATTGAAAATAATAAAGAACCTTCCAAAGATTGGATTGATTTAACTCTGATTCCAGAGGGAGAGTGTAGAGGGGGAAATGGGGCTGGATCTGTCCATCTCTGAGATGATGGTCAGCAACTGGTGAAGCTTTTTTAAGGAGCCCTTTGACTTGCAATGCAGGTGGCCCAGGTTTGATCCCTGGATCAGGAAGATCCCTAGAGGAGGGAATGGCAACCAAGTCCAATATTCTTGCCTGGAGAATCCCAAGGGCAGAGGAGCCTGGAGGGCTACAGTCCATGGGGTCCCAAAGAGTTGGACACAACTGAGTGACTAACACATTTACTTTCACTTGACCCTCTTTCTTTAACTCTGTCTTAGCAGTGCAGATATCACATAAACAGAGTTCCCTACATAGTTGCAGACCTTGGGTGTTCAGATTAGCTTGCCTGAACTTTTGGGTAGTGCCAAAAGTCAAAAAGTTTACATTTGTGTTTGTTGATTTATTGATGGAAAAATTAACTAGAGCTTCTGTTTTAGCTCAGTTTTTGTTTCTGACCTCTGTTCATGGACAGACTTGGGTCAGCCGTTTCTGACTGGGCTGATTCGCTTCCCTCACCTGCCACCATCACAAACCCACACACACACTCAGGTCTCTCTTGAGCAGGTGCTGTCCCGCCCACCTAGGCCTGGGAGTCCCTAGACAGTACAGTTGCCTGTCAACCCACTAATCACTCTCACGGGCTAGTCTGTCTTTAGTTAATTGAAATCCATTATACCATGGTACACTGAATTTCTTTCTCTTTTAAAAAATAATTTTATGTATTTATTTTTGGCTGTGCTGGGCCTTCGCTGCTGCTCAGGCTTTCTCTGGTTGCATCAAGTGGGGGTTACTCTTCGTTGCAGTATGCAGGCTTCTCACTGCAGAGGCTTCCCTTGTTGCGGAGCACGGGCTCCAGAGCGCAGGCTTCAGTAGTTGTGGCACACGGGCTTAGTTGCTCTGAGGCATGTGGGATCTTCCTAGACCAGGGATTGAACCTATGTCTCCTGCATTGGCAGGCAGATTCTTTCCCACTGAGCCACTAGGGAAGCCCTGGATTTCTTAAATAGTGTCAAACATCAGTGACTGCCACATCCAGAGTTAGATGTTAGATCCAGGCAAATGGCTTGTTGAAGAAAGTTTTTGCAATCATATAAAGAAATCATGTTGGTGTATTAGGTGACATGTTTGGTGGAGGTGGGGTAGTAGTGATGGAAATGGTGAGAAGCAACTGGATTCTGGATATTATCAGAAGGATTTGCTGGTGAATTGGACATGAGGAGTGAGAGAGATAAAGACGTTGAGAATGGCTCTAAGTGTTTGGTCTGAACAATGGGAGGAATGGAGTTGCTATTTATCGAGGAGGGGAATCTGGAGGAGCTTAGTGGTGTTTCATAAAATAACATGTATCAGATTGTTAACAGAGATGGGAGGTAAGGGGTGGCAGGGAGTGTGAACTGGGGCTGAGATGGAGAGCTGGAATCGGAGCCCTGCCCCAGGTCCTAGGACCGAGACAGATAGAAGAGGCACCTGTCGTGGGCAAGGACTCCTGTCTGCTGGAGCCCCCTCCCCTTTTTCCCGGCCAGGGTCCCCTCCAGGCAAGATTGGCTACAAGTGTTCATTTTACAAAGAGCTCTGATACCCATTATTCTACTCAGCCTTCGGGAGAGCCCTGCAGTGTGGTGACTGCTCTTATGCCTCCTGTGACCAAAGACTTGAAAACCATCTCAGAAAAGTTGTTATCCATGCATTCATTTAAAAAACATTTATGACATGGTGGCTTAATGTCAGGAAATAAACCCCAGTTCTCCTGATTCAAGGCCAGTGTTCTTTCCATATAGCTACTTCCGTTATGTTGTTTCCTGCTTCACTCTCCTCCTAAATTTTCCTCTGAAATATTACCCTTCTGTTGTGACTTTGAAATGTCTACAAATTCATGAATGCTCCTCTTTTGAGGAAGGGGAGCCTCATCTCCCTTCCTGTGAATGTGAACTGGTTTACTTCTTTATTTTAAAAAAATATTTATTTTTATTTGGCTGTGCTGGGTCTTGGTTGCGTTACGTGGGATCTTCGATCTTTGTTGCAGGATTCAGGATCTTTAGTTGCAACAAGTAGGATCTAGTTCTCTGATTAGGGATCGAACCCAGGCCCCCTGCATTGGGAGCATGGAGTCTTAGCCATTGGAGCACTAGGGAAGCTCCTGGACTGGTTCACTTCTAATGAGTTAGAATAAAGCAGAGTGATGGTGTGTAATTTTAGAGGCCATGCCATAAAAGGGACTGCAACCTCCTGCTTGTTCTCTCTCTTGAATTACTTGCTCTGGAAAAGCCAGCTGCCATACTGTGAGCAGAACTATGAAGAGGTTCACAGTGGGGAGAATTGAGGCCTCTGTCCATGAGCTATGTCAGTGAGCTTGCAATCAGATCCTCTGGCTCCAGCGTGCATCTTGACTGCAACTCCATGAGAGAACCTAGAACTACCTAAATAAGCTATTCTTACATTTCTAACCCTCAGAAACTGTGAGATAATAAATACTTGCTCTTTTTTTTTTTAAAGTTAGATATTTATTTGGCTGTGCTGGGTTTTTATTCTGATTCAGCACATGGGATCTTTGATCTTCGTTGTTGGCATACAGGACTGTTATTAGTTGCGACATGTGGGATCTAGCTCCCTGACCAAGAATGGAACCCAGACTGCCTGCTTTGGGAGTGCAGAGTCTTAGCTACTGGACCACCAGAGAAGTCCCTAAAAAAGTTACGTTTTTAAAAAATACTGAAAAATGAAGAAGATAGAAAGGACAATCCACAATCTTGTGAATAAGAGTAGTATCTCTCCCAACAGTGCAAAAAGGAAAGATTAAAACTCTTCTCCCATCCCTTATCTCTACTTTCCTCTCCAGTTTTATTTAGATGTCATTGACATATAACATTTTATTAATCCAAGGCATGCAACGAAATGATTTGAAATCATTATTCATTATTGTGAAATGATTGCCACAGTAAGTTTGGTTAGCATGAGTCATCGCCAATTTCCAGTTCTTCATTGCAAGGTGGCCAAATTATTCTTCTACAAACTTCATGTATATGCAAGTTTCATCTTAAAATCCTGTTAAGATGTTCATAAAAATCATATTACACTCTTGAAAAAGCTTAATATATCTTGAAGATGCCTTCCTACCAGTACCTACAGCTCTATCTTATTCTTTTTAATGGATTTTTCATTATTTGAATGCCTCATATTTCTTTAAATCAATCCCCTCATTTGGATATTCAGGATATTTACACTTTTATTCCATTATAAAAATGTCATGATGAAAATTTTTGTGCTTTTGTGGGTACACTCAGGTAAATTCCTAGTGGGGGAATTCTGACATCAGAGGGTGTGTGCATTTAAAGTTGATACTATCCACCTGTTTCTCAACCTTTGCCCACAATTTACACTAAGTATGAGAATGCCAATTCCCCAGAAACCTGTGCATATCTTTGATAGGAAGCATCTTTTATTTTTTTGCCATTTCTTTTTCTTTTTTGAGAATTGTTAGTGTCTAATAGAGTGCTTGTTTTATAACAGGTAACATAATAATAGCAATATCTAGCATTTTCTGAGCTTTCTTGTACTTTGCGTGCCTGTGTGCTAAGTTGCTTCAGTCATGTCCAACTCTTTATGACCTTGTGGACTGTAGCCCACCAGGCTTCTCTTTCCATAGAATTTTCCAGGCAAGAATACTGGAGTGGGTTGCCGTGCCCTCCTCCAGGGGATTTTCCTGACCCAGAGATCGAACTCATGTCTCTTGTGTCTCCTGCATTGGCAAGTGGTTCTTTACCTCTAGTGCCACTGGGAAGCCCCTTCTTGTAATTTATGTAAATTTGAATACTTGCAAAGACCTATGAAGTAGATACTATTATCATCTGCCTATGGCTGATGGGAAAACTGAGTCAGAGAAGGGTTAAATAAACTGCTCATGGTTACACAACTAGAAAAGGTGGAGCCAGGATGCAAATGATACTGAAACTAAAAAAAAATGAATAGCTATGGAATAAGTGATTGAATGACCTGTTTGGTTTTTTTTGCTTAATTTTGTACTGTGTTGTTTTTCTATTCTATTGGGAGGAGTTCTTTATATGAGGATTAACTTCTTTCCTATTCTACATGTTAGAAATAGTATGTTACTTCTCTAACTTATTTGTCGCATTTCTTGATCCCATTAGAAAATCCCAAAGCAGCAGTTAAAGATATGACCCAAGATATTGTTGTTAAAATTTGTACTGGCTATTTGAAAAAAAGTAGTGACAATCATTTAGGTGTAACAGAGGAACTGTGATGTGGGTAATATAAAGTCTCAGTAAATTAAGCTAAATATGAAAAATAATCTCAAGGGAATTAGTTGCTTTGTTCACACTGAGGTCTTTTAAAATTACAATTCCCCTTTAGGCATCTTTATAATTGAAAAAGAAGGAGTTGGGGGTTTTCATATGCATTAGATTGACATTTAGGGAAATGAATTTTTACTTCATTTTCAACAAATGAATCCAAATCAGTTAAGTGGCTCTGGGCTAAGGGAACTATAGTGGCTTCCTTCTCCCGTTTTGTTTCCACTCTTTGCAACGCCCTTTTTGGCCCCATGAAACTCTCCCATCCCTCTGGCTGAATCACATGTCACTTCCCTTAAGGCCTTGAAACCTATTCTGATCCCCTGAAGCATTTTACACAGAGGCTTTGGCAAACATCTTTCTTGCCATGAGAACCCCAAATTTGTCTAGGTGTTCACTTTTCCTCCTGCATCTTCAGGGATAGACTCATGCTGTAGGTTAGAGGTTGAATCAGAACTGGCCAAAACCTAAATTGGTGTTCTCAAACTTTAGCATGATCACCTTAACCTGGGGGGCTTGGTTAAACACTGATTGCTGAGCTCCACCCCCAGAATATCTGATTCAGTAGGTGAGGGATGGGGTGTTTCTAACAAGTTTCGAGGTGGTGCTGATGGTTCAAGGACCATGCTTTGAGAATCATTGATCTGAGCCAGTCATCATGGTCCAACTTTGCCCATGATTCTCTTAGTTACATTATTTTTGATCTTCTCTGTTTTGTCATGCAGACTATCACACCTGGAAAGTGACACAAAAATAACTTCCTAGAGGAGAGCTCTCAGTATGTACCGTGTAAAACATGGTTTCCATTTTATACAGTTTCTGCTTTTGTTTCTGAAGATTGTGCACATAACACAGAGCCAATTTATTTTTATTTTATTTATTTATTTATATTTTTTGGCTGTACTGGGTCATCATTGTTGCAGTGAGCGGGGGCTACTCTCTAGTTGCGTTGCTCGGGCCTCTCATTGCGTGGCTTCTCTTGTTGGGAGTGCAGGCTCTAGGGCATGTGGGCTTCAGTAGTTGCAGCACGTGGGCTCAGTAGTTGTGGTGCAGGGAGGGGCTTAATTGCTCCAAGGTATATGGAATCTTCCCAGAACAGGGATCAAACAGTGTTCTCTATATTACAAGGCGGATTCTTAACCACCAGATCACCAGGGAAGCCCCGGACCACCAGGGAAGACCCAGAGTCAAGTATTTAAATACACAAGATTCATAAAGATGTGTTTGTGGCTCTGTATTTCAGGTTAACTTGGTTTGTGAGAAAATCTGGTACATGGACTTGGAAGTTAGAGCAGCCTGTATTTGAACTATACTTTTTCTATACTTATATGAACTTGGGCAAATGACTTAATTTTTTGACCTTTGATTTTCTCATCTGTAAACAAATAAGAAAATTCAGAATTCAAAATAAACCATGATGAAGTCCTCGTTGTCCCCAGTAACCCTCTACAGTTTGGTCCATACAGTTAATAATGTTTAGTAATATTCATGTGTCTCCTTCATGGATTATTACTAGGTGTTAGTGCTGGTGGTAAAGAACTCGCCTGCTAATGCAGGAGATGCCGGACATTCAGGCTCTCTACCTGTCTCGGTCCTTAGGGCCTGGGGCAGGGCTCTGATTCCAGCTCTCCATCTCAGCCCCAGTTCACACTCCCTGCCACCCCTTACCTCCCATCTCTGTTAACAATCTGATACATGTTATTTTATGAAACACAACCAAGCTCCTCCAGATTCTCCTCCTCGATAAATAGCAACTCCATTCCTCCCATTGTTCAGACCAAACACTTAGAGCCATTCTCAACATCTTTATCTCTCTCACTCCTCATGTCCAATTCACCAGCAAATCCTTCTGATAATATCCAGAATCCAGTTGCTTCTCACCATTTCCATCACTACTACCCCACCTCCACCAGACATGTCACCTAACACACCAACATGATTTCTTTATATGATTGCAAAAACTTTTTTCAACAAGCCATTTGCCTGGATCTAACATCTAACTCTGGATGTGGCAAAGTCACTGCTGTCTGACACTATTTAAGAAATCCAGGGCTTCCCTAGTGGCTCAGTGGGAAAGGATCCGCCTGCCAATGCAGGAGACACAGGTTCAATCCCTGGTTCAGGGAAATCCCACATGCCTCAGAGCAACTAAGGCCGTGTGCCACAACTACTGAAGCCTGCGCTCTGGAGCCCGTGCTCCGCAACAAGGGAAGCCTCTGCAGTGAGAAGCCTGCGTACTGCAACGAAGAGTAACCCCCCCTTGATGCAACCAGAGAAAGCCTGAGCAGCAGCGAAGGCCCAGCACAGCCAAAAATAAATACATAAAATTATTTTTTAAAAGAGAAAGAAATTCAGTGTACCATGGTATAATGGATTTCAATTAACTAAAGACAGACTAGCCCGTGAGAGTGATTAGTGGGTTGACAGGCCACTGTACTGTCTAGGGACTCCCAGGCCTAGGTGGGCGGGACAGCACCTGCTCAAGAGAGACCTGAGTGTGTGTGTGGGTTTGTGATGGTGGCAGGTGAGGGAAGCGAATCAGCCCAGTCAGGAAGGGCTGACCCAAGTCTGTCCATGAACAGAGCTCAGAAACAAAAACTGAGCTAAAACAGAAGCTCTAGTTAATTTTTCCATCAATAAATCAACAAACACAAATGTAAACTTTTTGACTTTTGGCACTACCCAAAAGTTCAGGCAAGCTAATCTGAACACCCAAGGTCTGCACATAAGTAGGGAACTCTGTTTATGTGATATCTGCACTGCTAAGACAGAGTTAAAGAAAGAGGGTCAAGTGAAAGTAAATGTGTTAGTCACTCAGTTGTGTCCAACTCTTTGGGACCCCATGGACTGTAGCCCTCCAGGCTCCTCTGCCCTTGGGATTCTCCAGGCAAGAATACTGGACTGGGTTGCCATTCTCTCCTCTAGGGATCTTCCTGATCCAGGGATCAAACCTGGGCCTCCTGCATTGCAAGTCAAAGGGCTCCTTAAAAAAGCTTCACCAGTTGCTGACCATCATCTCAGAGATGGACAGATCCAGCCCCATTTCCCCCTCTACACTCTCCCTCTGGAATCAGAGTTAAATCAATCCAGTCTTTGGAAGGTTCTTTATTATTTTCAATCTATACTGTAGTATATTAAAAGGAAGGGGGAAAGACCAGAGCCCAGTTCTTTGCATAGGTGGAAAAAAAGGTGAAACTGAACTGAAATACTTTATTTCGTCCAAGATAATTATTCTCACAGTCATTTATTTAAGCTACATGTGAAGTTATAAGTGAGATTGAATATCAGGTTTTGAACCATGCATTGAATAGGAGCGCCCTCATCAGGCCACAACTAATTATTGAGTTATATTAATAGTGCAAAACTGTCACTTAGCTTCCAAGATAGGAAAACTGTGCAAGGAGAAGTGGAAATTGCAGAAGCATATGCCAGCCATCCCATAACTGTCCCCCAAAGTCATCTTACCCCAATTATCATTTAATGTGGTATAGATAATCTTATTTGCAAAGCAGAAATAGAGACACAGACAGAGAACAAACATATGGATACCAGTGGGGGGAAGAGAGATGGTGGGATGGACTGGGAGACTGGGATTGATATATATACCTTATAGATACTATGTATAAAATAGACGACTAATGACAACTTACTGTATAGCACAGGGAACTCCTCTCAATGCTCTGTGTTTCCCTAAATGGGAAGGAAATCCAAAGAAGAGTGTGTGCTGTCACTTGAGTCGTGTTCTACCCTTTGTGACCCCATGGACTGTAGCCCACCAGGTTCCACTGTCCATGGGGCGTGGATATATGTATATGTATAACTGATTCACTTTGCTATATAACAGAAAGGAACACAATATTGTAAAACAACTATACTCCAATAAAAACTAATTTAAAAAATCATCATTTAATAAAGGAACCATTATGTGTAGGTGGGGAAAAGAACACTAAAGTAAAAATGTTTTAGTTCAAGCTCTACCATTAACTTGGAGAAGGCAATGGCACCCCATTCCAGTATTCTTGCCTGGAAAATCCCACGGACTGAGGAGCCTGGTAGGCTGCAGTCCATGGGGTCGCTAAGAGTCGGACACGAGTGAGCAACTTCACTTTCACTTTTCACTTTCATGCATTGGAGAAGGAAATGGCAACCCACTCCAGTGTTCTTGCCTGGAGAATCCCAGGTACGGCAGAGCCTAGTGGGCTGCTGTCTGTGGGGTCGCACAGAATCGGACATGACTGAAGCGAATTAGCAGCAGCAGCAGCACTCATCTCTAAGATGGATATACTTCTTACTAAGTCTGCACCAATAGATTTTGACACATCTCAAAGTGCTTTGTAAAATGCAAAGCAACTATAAATGTCAAGAATTATCAGTATTACCTCTACTGAAATGATATAGCCTGAGAAATCACTGCATTTTGGGAAGATCAAGAAGGTAAAACTTGACTAAAAAGACCTTTGTTATTTCTCCGTGATAGTTATCTACTGTTTAAAAGTGAATGTAGCCTTTAATTACAAAAAAAAAGCACGAGCTTTGCACAAGATCTTTACCACACATAAAGAAGTGTGCTTCGGATTAACATCTTAGATGATCTACTTTTTAGCTCCTTTTCAAGGATTTGAATCATTTAAATAGAGGTAGACATAAACAAAGATTCATTAAGTACCAGAGTGAGGACACTGTGCTAGGAACTCAAAGAGAGTCCAGTTGAAGGCACCAAATCTGTATTTCAATCTCAGATGCTAGGAGGCCGCTCAAGAAGTCATCCAATGTACCCAGTAAGTTTCTCGTACAGCTCCTGCATCAGAGAAAGATCTCAGAACAAAAATCTGCTAAGTACAGTTACCTCTATAAGTGTGGTTGTCGGTGGGACCATCACACCTGTATTGTGCTGCAAGTTTTAAATAAGCACGTGTTGTTTTGTCATGAAAGGAATAAAAAACAATGATTTGTAAAAGTTAGTAAGCTTTTTTAAAGACTGAAGCCAAAAATCATGGTCCTTTACCTCAAAGGACATAGTAGAGATAATGATGCTCAGCCTAAAAGCAAGATGCCGGAGTCCTGTGCTTTCATCTCACCTCTCTGAGTTTTGACGGCTTCCCTGGTGGCTCAGTTGGTAAAGAATCTGCCTGCAGTACAGGAGACCTGGGTTCAATCCCTGAGTTGGGAAGATCCCTTGGAGGAGAGCATGGCAATTCACTCCAGTTTTCTTGCCTAGAGAATCTCCATGGACAGAGGAGCCTGGCGGGCACAGTCCATGGGGTTGCAAAGAGTCGGCCATGACTGAGCAACTAAGCACAGTACAGCATCAGAATTTTGAAGACTATTTATCTGACATAGTTTTAAGTGAAACATCTAAATTTTTCATTAAAATATAAGTACTTTCAAATGATTCAGTCTTGGCATGCTGTGAATAGTGTACACAATTGAATCTAAATATCATAACAAGGGATTTCCCTGGTGTTAAGACTCTGTGCTTCCAGTGCAGGGGGAGAGGTTCGATCCCTGGTTGAGGAACAAAGATCCGACATGCTGTGGAACATGGCCAGAAAACAAATTTAATGAAAGAAAGTTAAATATCATGGCAACTTGACACCTATTATCACACATTAATAAACAAGCTCCTGTTTCAAAGTTGAAAATGCCACATCATTCATCTTTCTACTTTAACTCTGACTAAACCAAAATTCAGTAAAAGAAACAAGGAATCAGACATAACTTAGCGACTGAACAATAGTTCCTGGCACTTAGCTCCTCTACAATCATGAGTTGACAGTAGTCACACTATATGACAACCTGTGGGGTATGAGCACCAGCTACGCAAACAGATACCATAATATAGATGGGTACAGAGCTCTCTGGTGACTTCCCCAGATGTTAAAGAATCCACCTGTAATACAGGAGACTCAGGTTCAATCCCTGAGTCAGGAAGATCCCCCGGAAAAGGAATGGCTACCCACTCCAGTATTCTTGCCTGGAGAATCCCATGACCAGAGGAGCCTGGTGGGCTACGGTCCATAGGGTTACAAAAAGTTGGACACGCTAGTAAAGTAATACTCAATATTCTCCAAGCCAGGCTTCAGCAATACATGAACCGTGAAATTCCAGATGTTCAAGCTAGTTTTAGAAAAGGCAGAAGAACCAGAGATCAAATTGCCAACATCCTCTGAATCATCGAAAATGCAAGAGAGTTCCAGAAAAACATCTATTTCTGCTTTATTGACTATGCCAAAGCCTTTGACTGTGTGGATCACAATAAACTGTGGAAAATTCTGAAAGAAATGGGAATACCAGACCATCTGACCTGTCTCTTGAGAAACCTGTATGCAGGTCAGGAAGCAACAGTTAGAACTGGACATGAAACAACAGACTGGTTCCAGATAGGAAAAGGAGTACGTCAAGGCTTTATATTGTCACCCTGCTTATTTAACTTATATGCAGAGTACATCATGAGAAACGCTGGGCTGGAAGAAGCACAAGCTGGAATCAAGATTGCTGGGAGAAATATCAATAACCTCAGATATGCAGATGACACCACCCTTATGGCAGAAAGCGAAGGAGAACTAAAGAGCCTCTTGATGAAAGTGAGAGAGGAGAGTGAAAAAGTTGGCTTAAAGCTCAACGTTCAGAAAACTAAGATCATGGCATCTGGTCCCATCACTTCATGGGAAATAGATGGGGAAACAGTGGAAACAGTGTCTGACTTTATTTTTCTGGGCTCCAAAATCACTGCAGATGGTGATTGCAGCCATGAAATTAAAATACGCTTACTCCTTGGAAGGAAGGTTATGGCCAACTTAGACAGTGTATTAAAAAGCAGAGACACTACTTTGCCAACAAAGGTCCATCTAGTCAAGGCTATGGTTTTTCCAGTAGTCATGTACAGATGTGAGAGTTGGGCTGTAAAGAAAGCTGAGCACTGAAGAATTGATGCTTTTGAACTGTGGTGTTGGAGAAGACTCTTGAGAGTCCCTTGGACTACAAGGAGATCCAACCAGTCCATCCTAAAGGAGATCAGTTCTGGGTGTTCATTGGAAGGACTGATGTTGAAGCTGAAACTCCAATACTTTGGCCACCTCATGAGAAGAGTTGACTCATTGGAAAAGACCCTAATGCTGGGAAGGATTGGGGGCAAGAGGAGAAGGGGACGACAGAGGATGAGATGGCTGGATGGCATCACCGACTTGATGGGCATGGGTTTGGGTAGACTCTGGGAGTTGGTGATGGACAGGGAGGCCTGGCGTGCTGCAATTCATGGGGTTGCAAAGGGTCGGACACGACTGAGCGACTGAACTGAACTGAACTGAACTGAACTAAAGTGATTTAGCACATTCACCTAAAATCTAATTTGTCTGTAGGTCAAGGGTTTACTCCATCTATTTTTGTGAAAACGGACTTCACAAGGCGTTAGAACTTTTCAAATGCAGATTTTCACTGCACTTGTGACTATTTCAAGGTCCAAGATCTGCTCCAGTGGTATTATGGAAACCTTTTAGAGTGCTGTATAGGTTATGTAATTACAAATTGCATCTCTTTCTTATGTTGATGCTTTTAATATGCTTCAAAAAAACTTGAAAGGTCAGGAAAAATGCTTCACAGTTGAAAACCTATATAGGAATTTTATTTTCTCTTTATTGGATCAATGCAATTTATTTTTTATCTTTTTTTTCAGTTGAAGGATAATTCCTTTACAGAATTTTGTTGGTTTTTCTGCCAAACATCAACATGAATTTTATTTTTTATCTTTCAAAGCCTAAGTTGCTCAAGTGCCGACCCTCCAAAAAAAAAAATCTGTCTTGAAATAGACAATGGTTCCAAAATTGGCCTTTGCTCTGTTTTTTCCTAAGAATAATCAGTTTGTAAGTATAGTTTCTGACCAATTTACACATCATTAGACGCAAACATATTAAACTAGTTTGGATTTTCTGTGATCATCACTCAAACTTATTTACTAATTATTTTTCTAAATAGCAAGATAAATCTGCACTCAGTCTTCCCCCCTTGGGCACTCCCATAAGACATCATTTTGCTATTAGTCTGGAAATCTTCCATAAACAGAACAGTGTGGTGGCAGTCTGCAGTGTGGCCTCAAGGGGGACATCAGATGTTGGTTCAAATGTGACTTTTATGCTCTTGATCCCACATCTGAAAGTAAAGATGCAATGTGTCTCTGCAAAGGTGGTGCTGAACAGGGGCATTCTATCTCTGTCAGCGTCTCAGCCTCTGGGGAAGTGCAGTCTGAAAGCCATCAGTGGACTCCTGGGCATTGTCTTTCATCTGGGTCTTTTGGGGGTTTTTGAAATATGGCGGCAGTAACCAATTTAAACCAGTGAATACTAATCCTGCAGCAGTCAGCCACATGAACACTTCTCATCTAGGGATTTAAAAACACTTTGCCAAACATAAGTCATTAATCTTCACAGTGGCCCTTTGGAGTCATAAACATCTATCACTACCCATCTTTACCACTAGGAAGTCTGGGATTTCAAAGGCACAGGGAAGGGCTATGCCCAGGGTCCCAGGTGGGTCTCTGTGATCTGACCATCAAGCTCTGGAATAAATCTTGGGAGCATGCACAGCGGCCCCGTGGGGAGATGTGACGGATGTAGGAATGGGTCACAGTGGGGTCTTTGGAAGGGTTGGTTCTGTCTGGAGCCCACTCAAATGCTGTGTTATTTGAAGAAGTGTTAATGGGAGAAGACTGAGCTGTTATGTCTGGTCTTTTCCTTTCACTAATTATTTCTCTCCCTAGAGGTCTTTTTTTTCTTATAATCATTCTCTTAATTTGATTTCTCACTTCTGAAGCCATAGATTCACAGCCCTTTAGAACACAGAGAAACCTGAGAAGTTGACCACTTTTAATCTTTCTATAAAATTTTGATACTCTGGGCAGGGGTATAAAGTTTTTGACAGTGAAAACCCAAGCACTGAACTCTGTTTCTGTTGCTTTATTTTTTCCTGAAAATTTCTGGCCCATGGCAGTTGCTTCATAAATGTTTTTCTGAATGAATGTATGAATGGGTAAAACCATGTTGGGAATAAGGCTTGGAAGAAAAGGGATCGTGGCAGGGGTAATCATTCAGATATTACTCAGGTAAGGCTCAAGAGATTTACTAGGTCATCTTTTCTGGTTGTTACAGTGGTACTTGGGAAACTTTAATCTATTTAAGGCCCTAATGTTGTAGAACAAAGTACCAAAGACACAGAGACTTTAAGTGACATGTCTAAAGCCGTATAATTCTAAAAAAGTATGAGAAACCAGTGGATTCTTTCCTGTTTTGTAGAACCTAAAAGTAGTTGGTGTAATTTCTCCAGTTACACTGTGTGGTGTGTGTGTGTGTGTGTGTGTGTGTGTGTGTGTGTGTGTGTACGCACTTGTGCACTCAGATGTCTCTGACCCCACGGACTGTGGCGAGAGTACTGGAGTGGGTTGCCATTTCCAGTGACCTAAAGTCCTAGTCTGTCACTTATTATTAACCAAAGTCACTTAATTTTAATAAGCTGTTATTTCTTCATCTGTAAAATGCTAACAGTGGTATTAATCTTACAGACTCACAGTGAGGATTAATAAGATAGTGAATATGGGAGTGTTTAGTATATGGTGAAGTATTAGATAGTAATAAATACTTTATAATCCTATTTGAATATAATGTTTTTATTGGAGTTTTTTCCCCAAATTACTAAATTACATATAGTAGCTTATTCTCAGATGGTAAAGAATCTTCCTGCAATGTGGGAGACCTGGGTTCGATCCCTGGGTCGGGAAGATCCCCTGGAGAAGGGAATGGCTACCCACTCCAGTATTCTGGCCTGGAGAATTTCATGGACAGAGGAGCCTGGCACACTACAGCCCATGTATCGAAAAGAGTCGGACATGACTGAGAGACTCACACGCATACACACACAACGTATTCATTGTGACTCACTAGGCTTCCAGACAAGTATGGTAGTTATCAAGAAGAGGATAGATATCACCTAGAAATATGTCTGAGTAATGTCAGCCATTCCAAACAGAACAATTTATTGAAGGCTTCTTGTGTGTGAGGAGACTGGGGAGTGAGCCCAGCAAGGGAGACAGAATGTGTGGGAGTGTTGTGACATATGTCATGATCTGTTCAGTTCAGTAGCTCAGTCCTGTCCAACTCTGAGACCCCATGGACTGCAGCACACCAGGCTTCCCTGTCCATCACCAACTCCCAGAGCTTGCTCAAACTCATGCCCATTGAGTCGGTGATGCCATCCAACCATTGCATCCTCGGTCGTCCCCTTCTCCTCCTGCCTTCAATCTTTCCCAGCATCAGGGTCTTTTCCAGTGAGTCACTTCTTTGCATCAGGCATATATATCATGATATGTAATTAGAAACCTTGAAGGCAAAAATTTCGGCCTTAAAGTTGGACCAAAAAAAGGCTTTATCTTTATGTAGATATGTAAACATGTGTCCACCCCTCTACTCACCACCAGCCCCGTCCATATGTCCTGTATCTAAAGCTGTCAATTGATTGTCTACTCTGTGTGTATTTTATACCACCTCTTCCCATGTAGCAAAGTTCACCTCTCTCTTTTTTAAAGAAGTAATTAATTAATGAGGCTGTGCAGGGTCTTAGTTGCAGTATGTGGGATCTTTAACTGTGGCATGTGGGATCTAGTTCCCTGACCAGGGTTTGAACCTGGGCCCCCTGCACTGAGAGCTGGCATCTTAACCGTCGGACCACCAGGGAAGCCCCAAAGTGCAGCTCTCTTGAGTGAGGTTAAAGATGTCAGGTTTTCTCATTTTCTTAATGTGTTTGCAGCTAATGATGTCAATATGACCCGATGGCAGAGAAGTCTGCTGGGATGCAGTTGGGAAGTCGGAGAGATTTGTCTGAGGAGGTCATTTGTCCCCTCTTCTGGGGTTATGTTCTGTGGTGTGAGAACATGATATTTGGAGTTGTAGCCATCTTAATACCATGAGACAACCAACCAGAGGATGAAAATCCAATGTGTTGAGGCTCTCAGAGCAAAAGGATGGAAGGAGCCTGGGACCTCAAAGACATCACTGAGCTGCTGGACCAATTCCTGTACAGTGCATCTTCAGACTTATTACTTGAAAGGATTATGTGTATGTTTTTATTGTTTAAATCACTCTTGAGTTGAGCATTCTTTTAACTGCAGTCATAAATATACAGATGTATTGTTAATTTACCTTTTCTTTGTCTCAGGAAGAATCTAAGGTACCCCCTCTCCCTGTTCAGTGTGATTAAAGAAATTTGAAACAGGTAAAAAATGATGCAACATAAAAAAAGGGAAGGAAGGAAAGATGGGATGAGGTCTGATGTTAACACACAAGAAGTGTGCCATGACATCCAATATACTTTCTAGAAGAGTGCTAACATTTTATTTTGTGGTCAAAGAAATACCATCAGAGCACAATATTCAGTAGTTTCTCTTAAAAGTTTGTTGAATAAGTAAATGAGTAATAAGTAAACTCTCTTCCCTCTACTGAGTATGATGATTTTAGCATGGAAATGAAGGAAAGTCAATGACTAGGCATTAAGACTGAGGCATGAGGGGACTTCCCTGGTGGTCCTGTGGCTGAGACTCTGCTCTCCTAAGGCAAGGGCCTGGGATTTGGTCCCTGGTCAGGCCTTCCCAGGTGGTGCTAGTGGTAAAGAACCCACTTGCCAATGCAGGAGACATAAGAGACATGGGTTTGATCCCTGGGTCGGAAAGATCCCCCGGAGGAGGGCATGTCAACCCACTCCAGTATTCTTGTCTGGAGAATCCCCATGGACAGAGGAGCTTGGCAGGCTACAGTCCATGGGGTCGCAAAAAGTTGGACACAACTGAAGCAATTAAGCACATACCCATATTTAAAAATTCAAACAACAGCAATAAGGTATTCCTGCCTAAGGTGACACAGCTGTCTCTTAGTCCATTAGAAACATACTCTCTCCCCAAAAAAGGGAGACCTAGGAAATGGCAACCCACTCCAGTATTCTTGCCTAGAGAATCCCATGGACACAGGGGCCTGGTGGGCTGCTGTCTATGGGGTCGCACAGAGTTGGGCATGACTGAAGTGACTTAGCAGCAGCAGCAGCAGCCTCCTTTCAGTTCATGCACCTGCTTCTGGGGAATGTTTTGTGTCTCTTCCCCTTCCCTGGATCACGAAGATTCCCTGGAGAAGGGAATGGCAACCCACTCCAGTGTTCTTGCCTGGAGAATTCTATGGGTAGAGGAGCCTGGTGGGCTACAGTCCATGTGGTTGCAAAGAGTTGGACACAACTGAACGACTAACACTTTCACTTTTTCACCCCCACCTAATTGGACCAAACTTACAGAACTGCATTAATCATCATTCTTTGGTCAATACACACTTTCATCTTTGCTTCTAAGTGATGTTCAAACTCTCCCTCCCCCTTCCTTCCCGATCCGGCATGCAGGGTCTTAGTTCCCTGACCAGGGATTGAACCCGCATCACCTGGATTGGGAGCGAGGAGTCTTAACCACTGGACCACCAGGAAAGTCCCCCAAACCTCCTTTAATTTTGTCAGAATCCCAATTTGATATCCTGTAACCTTTATAATCCTATAAAACTACATTATAAAGTTTGTTACATCCACCATACCTTATATAAAATAAGGAAAAGGTAGATGGAAAAATGTATCAATGAAAAAGTAACGAAAAATATATGTACAGCTACTACAATCCTCATTTATGTACCTGAGTATAATATTAGAGTTGGCATTTATAAATTCCTTTTTTCCCCTACCCATTCCATGTTCCCTTTGCTTTCAGCAAGCACCTCAGTGGTTGTGATTTTTTTACCTGGTGAGTCACCAACCCAAACATCCACCCCTGTTGAGTGTGAGCCTTTGCTTGGCCTGAGTATGCTGCTGCTACTGCTAAGTCGCTTCAGTTGTGTCCGATTCTGTGCGACCCCATGGATGGAAGCCCACCAGGCTTCCCTGTCCCTGGGATTCTCCAAGCAAGAATACTGGAGTGGGTTGCCATCTCCTTCTCCAATGCATGAAAGGGAAAAGTGAAAGTGAAGTTGCTCAGTCGTGTCCGACTCCTAGTGACCCCATGGACTGCAGCCTACCAGGCTCCTCCATCCATGGGATTTTCCAGGCAAGAGTACTGGAGTTGGAGGGGTAAGTCTTCTGTTAATTTTTATCAACAGGCACTGGAAGCCACCAGTACCTGGGTTCCAGATTTCATCCTCTGTAGCCTCAATGTTGTAGCCAGCATCACCCACTTCTCATCCCAGAACACGGTAGGTCTGTGTCTTCAGCCCCTCCTTGTCACTAGATTTTCTTTTTTTCGGGTGACAGATATGCTTATGTTATTTTTTTATTTTGACTGCGCAGCCTCTTCATTACCATGTGCAGACTTTCTCTAGCTGTGGTATTCAGGTTTCTCTTATTGCAGCACGTGAGCTCAGTTGCACTGAGGCATGTGGGATTTTAGTTCCCCCATTAGGGATTGAACCCATGTCCCTCTACATTGGAAGGTGGATTCTTAACCACTGGGCTGCCAAGGAAGTCACACTTATTTTATTTTTTGAGTGTAGCTATACCTTTGGCTCGCTTGCCCATGTGGGAGACATGAGATGCGAGTTCTATCCGTGGGTTGGAAAGTCCTCTGGAGGAGGGCATGGCAACTCACTTCAATACTCTTTCCTGGAGAATTCCATGGACTGAGGAGCCTGGTGGGCTACAGTCCATGGGGTCACACAGAGTGGGACATGACTGAGTGACTTGACACACATACTTTTGAAAGATTAAACTTTTCCCTGGTGGCTCAGGGGTGAAGAATCTGCCAGCAGTGCCAGAGATGCAGGAGACTCTGGTTCAATTTCTGTGTTGGGAACATCCCCTGGAGAAGAAAATGGCTACACACTCCAATATTCTTTTTTTTTTTCCAGACATTCATATTTATTAATGTAAACCTCCATTTTAAGTTGTGTACATGTTGGATCAGTAAAAATTTTCAGTGAAGCACTGCATCTTCCAAAGGACAAGGGTTTTAGGCTGCTGCTGCTGCTGCTAAGTCGTGTCCGGCTCGTAGCGACCCCATGGACTGCAGCCTACCAGGCTCCTCTATCCATGGGATTTTCCAGGCAAGAGTACTGGAGTGGAGTGCCATTGCCTTCTCCAAAGGGTTTTATGGATGAGTATTAATTTGGTTCCCATGCTGAAAGATATCTTTGCTAAGTTCCTTATGTATTTCTTTTTCTTTTAATCTTTTTCTTTTTTATTTTATTTTTTAATTAATTATTTTAATTGGAGACTAATTACTTTACAATATTGTGGTGGCTTTTGCCATACCTTGACATGAATCAGCCATGGGTGCACATGTGTCCCTCATCCTGAACCCTCTCCCTCTTCCCTCCCCATCCCATCCCTCACGGTTGTCCCAGTGCACTGGCTTTGAGTGCCCTGTTTCATGTATCGAACTTGGACTGGTGATCTATTTCATATATGGTAATATACATGTTTCAATGCTATTCTCTCAAATCATCCCACCCTCACCTTCTCTCATAGAGTCCAAAAGTCTGTTCTTCATATCTGTATCTCTTTTGCTGTCTCACATATAGGGTCATCATTACCATCTTTCTAAATTCCATATATATGCGTTAATATACTGTATTGGTGTTTTTCTTTCTGACTTACTTCACTCTGTATAATAGGCTCCAGTTTCATCCACCTCATTAGAACTGATTCAAATGCGTTCTTTTTAATAGCCAAGTAATATTCCATTGTGTATATGTACCACAGCTTTCTTATCCATTTGTCTGCCTATCAACATCTAGGTTGCTTCCATGCCCTGGCTATTGTAAACAGTGCTGTGATGAACATTGGGGTACACATGTCTCTTTCAATTCTGGTTTCCTCAGTTTGTATGCCCAGCAGTGGGATTGCTGGGTTGTATGGCAGTTCTGTTTCCAGTTTTCTAAGGAATCTCCACACTGTTCTCCATCCACTCCAATATTCTTGCCTGAAAAATTCCATGGACAGAGGAGCCTGGTGGGCTATGGTCCATAGGATCACAAAGAGTTGGACATGACTGAAGCGACTGAACACACACATTCATGCTCTTGGAAAGGAGGTGAGAATGGGCTTGACCCTGCTCTACCACACTGATAGACTGTGGCACCCACCCTGACCGCCCCTCCAGGCTGGCACACCCAGGCCGTGAGTGCTGGGCATATGGGCTGCCAAAGGCTCACAGCTGTGTCCTTCACTGTGAGGGGACCTCCAGTGCAGGGATCTGCCTTGCCGGAAGGTATACCTATTCCTGGCTGGGGTGGGGGGTATAAAAGCCCACCTCCTTTGCCTCAATCTGCAGCAACTATTGCAACTCCTGCTCTTCGTAGGATTGGCTGAGGTCTTAGTGGCAACTGCATGGTAATCGGCCCCTCCCTCTGCCTAGACCTGCCCTCTTTGCCTCCTTACAGGTGACATCCTTCCCAAGGACACACCCCAATAGCCCCCTGCACTCAGCTCTGCACCTCAGACACTATTTGGGAACTCTAAGTCAGACCGGAAGTTCACCAGAGAAAATATTCAGTGGCCTGCTAAAAATATCTGTACTTTGACTGGTATTGTGGACATATATTAAATTTTTTCCTGGCAAGCCTTCTCTTTTCTCTAATTGTTCTTCTTTCTTTTAGAAATTGTCATTCCATGTGGCCCCAGTCACATTGTTTATTACAGGATCTGTATGTAACCCTACTTTTTATAATTCCTCTTTTGGCTTTGTCTAGTCCAAACTAGAAATTCTGCTTCTTGCAACCAAATGTTCTAAGCTAGTTCACTGGGATAAAGCATTATTTTTATAAACGAGCAGATTAATAGGCTTGATTTATCATATTAACCTACAGCAGGTCAGCAAAGGGCAGTTTTTAAGATAGGATAGATGAATTAATATAAAATATTTGTATTTTTTCCTTAGCATGAAAATAGTGCATAATTGTTGTAGAAAACCTTGAAAGTAGGAGGGAGAAAAAAAATACTCTTCATTCCACTGCCTAGAAGTAGTTATTATTACTGTTTATTATTAACTTTTCTGTATCCTTCTAGTCTTTTATGTAAGGTTATATGTTTATGTATATCTATTTTCTTTGAGAATAGTGAGATCATACTATTGGTAAATTGCTTTAAAATAATTTTAATGTATTATAAACATATTTCATGTCATTAAGTACTCTTCTACCATGTTCTTTAATTTATTTTTAAAACTATAGTTGATTTACAGTGTTGTGTTAGTTTTAGGTATACAGCAAAGTGACTCCGTTATTTTTTCAGATTATATTCTATTATAGGTTATTATAAGATATTGAATATAAATTCCCTGTGCACTGCAGTAAATCCTTGTTGCTTCCCTATTTTATGAATTGGTGGTGGTGCTCAGTTTCTCAGTCATGTCCGACTCTTGCAACTCCGTGGACTATATAGCCCAGAAGGATCCTCTGTCCATGGAATTTTCCAGGCAAGAATATTGGACTGTGTTGCCATATTATGAATAGTGATTTGTATTTGTTAATTCCATATTCCATTCTCACCGCCTGTCCCCCCAACCATGTACTTTTAAATCGCTGCATACTACTGTCCTGATGTGCTGCTGTTAATGGAGTTGCAAGGAGTAGGACATGATTGAGTGACTGAACAACAACAATAACAGCAACAACTCGACTGTATAGTTGTATCATAATTTATTGACTCAAACTTAAATTTAGGTTGTTTCCAAGTTATTGCTGTCAGTAGTGATATAGTGAATGAGATCTTAAGATGAATTTTTGAACACAATTCCCAGAAATGTAATTGCTGAATTAAAATATCGATAGATTTTAAGACCTTTAACATGAATTACTAAGTTGATTTGTAAAATATTATATTACCATCCAGTTGCCAGCAGGGTATGAGAGTACACTTCTCTAATATGGGATTGTTTTCTTAAAAGAATTTTAACAATTTAATAGGCAAAATGATGTGTTCTTCCTTATCTCATATTTCTTTAATTACCAATAGATGAATGTATTTTCATATGTTTATCACCTCTATGTGTACATAGATATATGTGTGTAGACACACACATATACATATGTATGTATTTGTAAGTATGTGAATTGCCTATTATGTCCTTTCCTTAAATTTTTTGTGATATGTTGACATTTTTCTGTACAATGCAAATATCTTTTCCAGTTTGTCATTTGCCTTTTACTTTTGTTCATAGCGTCTTTTGATGTATACAGTCAATTTAATAATTGTTTCTTTTGTGGTGTCTGTTTTGCATGGGAAGGCCTCCTCAACCCTAGGGAATAGGGACTTTGATGGGAGGTGGGGGTCCTCTGTGGTGAGGGGGCAAAAGGGAGTAGACAGAAAGGTTGATTAAGCCTGCGGCTAACTCCACAATCCTGACAAAGGCTCTGGAATTGCGACTTCTACCTCCTTAATTTTACAGATGAAGAAGCAGAGGTCCAGGGAGAATAAAAAATAAGATTGAAGTGGCAGATTACAAAGTCCCCTAATACCAGCATTATCCATAAAGGGAGATATTACATTTTTATGAGAAATAATTAATTTAGTGTGGGTGAAAAGCAAAAAAAAAAAAAAAATCCTTTTGTGTTCTTTCCTATATTCTGCTGTTGGTCATAACATTGACATAAAGAATTTAAAATGCCCCTGAAAGCTGATTACATCTTCGCATGTAGAATTGATGGTTCTAATTTCTTTTTATTGATTGTGTAGCATATTATAAAAGCTGTATGGATGTCATGGTGCTTACCCAAAGCAAACTCACCAGAGCAATCATCATCCATCTATAATTGTTAACAGTGTCTACAAATTAAACTGGAGCGACTTGAAACTGAAGGGGAAGAACCGGCTATATAGTATTCAATATACAGCACTTTGTCTCGTTGGCTCAAGGAGTAGAAACAAACAGCAAATGATGGAATATTCCAGAAGCATGCTTTGCATCTATGAGGTGGAATATTAACTAATCTATAAGGCTGCCAGATTAAAAAAATAAAAATATCCACTTAAATTTGAGTTTCAGATAAACAGTGAATAATTTTATAGTAAGTATGTCCCACATAATGCATAGGACATACTTAACTAAAGAATTATTCACTGTTTGTCTGAAATTCAAAGTTAATGAAGCATCCTGCATTTTATCTGGCCACCCTAGCACTCGGGACCTTTTGTTACACACAGTGAAAACTAAACCTGTTGCATGCACTATGTGGGACTGGTTCGTTATCATTTCTCTTAACACTAGTCAAATGAACAAGGTACTTTCAAGGAAAAGTCCACCAAGAATCTCACAGTGTTGTGAAAATTAGCAATAAGAAGCAGAGACACTGTATTAGATTCCAAGGGCTGCTATGACAAAATACCCCAAGCTGGCGGTCCAAAATGACAGAATTTTATTGTCTCACACTTCCAGAAGCTGCAAGTCTGAAATCAAAGTGTCAGCTCCTTCTGAAATTAGTCGAGGGATCCTTACTGACCTCTTCCTAGCTTCTGGTGTGTATGTTAGTCGCTCAGTCGTGTCTGACTCTCTGCAACCCCATGGACTGTAGTCTGCCAGGCTCCTCTGTTCATGGAATTCTCCAGGCAAGACTACTGGAGTGGGTAGTCATTTCCTTCTCCAGGGGATCTTCCCGGCCCAGGGATAGAACCCGGGTCTTCTGCATTGCAGGTAGATGCTTTACCATCTGAGCTACTAGGGTGGTTTGCCAATAATCCTTGGTGTTTCTGGATTTACAGCTACATCACTTTTATTTTTAAGTAATTAAAAAAATTATTTTTTAATTTATTTTTGGCTGAGCTGGGTCTTCGCTGTTGTGCTTTCTCTAATTGCAGCAAGTGGGGCCTACTCTTTGTTGTGGGATGTAGGCATCTCATTGCAGTGGCTTCTTTTGTTGCAGAGCAGGGGCTCTAGGGTTCGCAGCCTTCAGTCATTGTGGCACATAGGCTTAGTTGCCCCAAGGCATTGTGGAATCTTCCCAGACCAGGGATCGAACCCGTGTCCTCTGCATTAGCAGGCAGATTCTTTCTTTTTTTTTTTTAATGCTACTTATTGGTTTTTTGTTTTGTTTTGTTTTGCCGTACATTGACATGAATCCACCATGGGTGTACAAATTTTGTTTTATTTATTTTTGACTGAACTGGGTCTTCACTGCTGCACGCGGGCTTCTCTCTAGTTACAGCAAGCAGGGGGCCACTCTCTAGTTGTATTGCGAGGGCTTCTCATTGCAGTAGCTTCTCCTGTTGTGGAGCACGGGCTCTAGGGTGTCTGTGTTTCAATATTTGTGGCACCTGTGCTCAATAGTTGTGGCTCCTGGGCTCTAGAGCACAGCCTCAGTATTTGTGTCTCAGGGGCTTAGTTTCTCTGAGGCATGTAGGGTCTTCCCAGATCAGGGATTGAACCCATGTCCCCCTGCATTGGTAGGCAGCTTCTGAACCACCGGATCACTAGGGAAGTCTGCAGCTACAGCACTTATCTCTGCCTCCATTGTCACATGGTATTCCCCTGTGTGTCTCTGTTTTCACATGGCATTTTCCTTTTATTAGGACACGAGTTATATTGGGTTCCTAAAGGAAATCAACCCTGAATATTCACTGGAAGAACTGATGCTGAAGCTGAAGCTCCAATACTTGGGCCACCTGATATGAAGAGCTGACTGATTGGAAATGACCCTGATGCTGGGAAAGACTGAAGGTAAAAGGAGAAGGAGGTGGCAGAGGATAAGGTGGTTAGATAGCATCACAGTGGACGTGAGTTTGAGCAAACTCCAGGAGACAGTAAAGGACAGGGAAGCCTGGCGTGCTGCAGTCCATGGGGTGGCAGAGTCGGACACGACTTAGTGACTGAACAACAACATACTGGGTTAGGACCCACTCTGATAACCTCATCGTGATTTGATTACATCTGTAAAGACCCTATTTCTGAATAGTCACATTCACAGGTCCCGGGGTGGGGTGGTGAGGACCTCAAGATAACTTCTTGGGGGGACACAATTCAACCTACAACAAGTATGATCACCTAATATCTTTCATTATATATAAAAAATTGCAAAGTAACTTTAACTGTCATTTTATTATTTGCTAATTCCAAATACAGATACTGACTGGGCAATCAGCTCCCATTCAATCATTCTTCATGGGAAAGATTTTCATTTTTCAATGAACAAGCAGAAATTTTTATTTGGGCTCTTTGAATTTAGCCTTATATGTTTGGCTTTTAACCCAAACTTGATGTTAGAAGGAGAAGGCTCTGGGGACTGCAGAAGTTTTTACTTCCCTGAACATAAGGTGAAATTTTTCCCTTACACTTTTTATTTTGTATTGGAATACAGCCAATCAACAATTTTGTGATAGTTTCAGGTGGACAGCAAAGGAACTCAGCCATGCATATACATGTATCCATTCTCCCCCAAACTCCCCTCCCATTCAGGGAGACACATAACATTGAGCAGAGTTCCCATGTGACTTTTGGTGCAATTGTCCCAGAAAGGGAGGGGGAGATGTTATAAAGCCTTCAGAAACTTTTACTTTCAAAACTTGTAGAGCATGTTTATGTTAATGTGCTTTGGAGGGGTCTTCAGACAACAACAAGGTCAGAGCAACTTCTTAGTGACAGCCAGCCTGTAAGGGAGAGGCTGAGCCAGCAGCAGAGGTGACTGTATAACATGTGAGTTTATGTATCAGCAACACAGAGGATACTTAATCAAAGACTAGACCAGTTCAGTTTTCTAGTTCGGAGTAAGTCAGGGAAAGAAGGACATTTGAATATTTATTTTTAGAAAGCTGATATGACAACATTAAAGAAAAATTTGAAAAAATTACCCTAATCTCAGAAGCCTTATACAAATATGTTCATTTCTGTGATTTTCCACTCCTTTAGTAATATAGTGATACACCACTTAGAATCCACCTGCAAAGTGGGTTCAATCTCTTGGTTGGGAAGATCCCCTGGAGAAGGAAATGGCAACCCGCACCAGTATTCTTGCCTGGAGAATCCCATGGACAGAGGAGCCTGGCAGGCTACAGACCATAGGGCTGCAAAGAGTTGGATATGACTGAGCGACTAAGCACGTACATACCATTTTAAGGTTGGTGTTTCCTCATGACAAAGCAAAGCATATTTTTGTAAATTAAAATTTGAAAATAGAGACCACCCAATTTTAAAAGACATCTTCTACTTGGGCCTGTTATGTAAAAAGATTACAATAAAAATGTTAAGTTGTTTGACATGAAAAATACGGTTGATCTGTTATGACAGGGACTTTGGTTGTCCTTGAGGAGGATTGATTGTCTTAAGTGCAAACTCATGATTCAGATTTACAGATGTTTAACCTCACAAACTTAAGTCTAGATGTAAGAAATTTTTGTATTTCCCAGGATTTTTAGTGTAATTTGCAGTAGGAAGAGCTGCTTTTTGAAATGGATTCATCTCTGATATGTGAATATTTTTCACGGTGTATTCTTAGGCAACTGCTATGAGTCACTAGAATTGAGTTTCTCTGACAGTTTTCATGTGGTAATCAGAGTAGTGTATTTTCTTAGCTGACTCATTGGAAAAGACCTTGATGCTGGGAAAGATTGAGGGCAGGAAAAGAAGGGGGTGACAGAGGATGAGGTGGTTGGATGGCATCACTGAGTCAATGGATATGAGTTTGAGCAAATTCGGAAGATAGTGAAGGATGGGGAAGCCTGGTATGCTGTGGTCCATGGGGCCACAAAGTCGGACATGACTGAGTGACTGAACAACAACGTATTCTTGGCAAATCCTGATCCAGTAGACCTTTAGATGCTGGGGTATTTCCAAGATAGGGAGGGTGTTGATAAAGTCGTAGAGAAGTGATAGGGGAGCCTGTTCACATCTCTTCTTCGCCACGTTTTATTATTATTATTGTTATTATTTTTTACACATTTTGGCCTTGCCATGCAGCGTGTGGGATCTTAGTCCCTGACCAGGGATCAAACCTGTGCCCCCTGCATTGGAACTGTGGAGTCTTAACCACTGGACTGCCGGGGAAGGTGTCAGCCACATTTTAAAGCTGAACCATTGGTTGGCTCAACCCCCTCCCATCATTCACTTCCTCTGCTTCACCTTTTCTGGTGCCTCAAAGCTAGTGCCACAGAAGCCACTTATGTATCCACCCCAACCTTGCCCAAGTTCAGAGCCAGTCCCCATCGAGACAGGACAGGCACTGTGTCAGGTCCCTTACTCTCTGCTTAGCACTAGTCATTTTCCTAAACCCGAGACGTGAGGACTCTTGGAGGCCCCTGCCCCATGCCCTGGTTCTCTTTTGTTGTCAGCCTAGGTTTCATGCTTCAGTGACTACTCAGCTCCTACACGCTCTTCTCCATCCTGTGTGTGCAGTGACCTGGTCTGACTGTCAGCTTTGGTGTCTGTTAGCTTGTCTTGTTCTTGCCAAGCCTTCTCCCCAGAGCCAGGATGGGTAACCTAAGCTGTGCTTCCATGGGGGGGTAGCATAAGCTCTGCTTTGCCCTGGAGAAATGTTATCATGTCCTTCTGAAATCTTTCTTGACCCTGGATTTACAGCTCCTGTTCTCCACCCACATGCTGAGTAGCCTCCTGCAGTCTTTTCTTTTAAAAAAAATTTATTTGTTTGTTTGTTTATTTTTATCTGTGCTGGCACACAGGCTTTCTCTAACTGGGGAGAGTGGGGGATGCTCTCTAGTTGTGGTTCCAAGGCTTCTGCTTGTGGTGTCTTGTTGCAGCTAGAAGGCTCTAGAGCACTGAGGGCTTCAGTAGTTGTGGTGCATGTGGGCTTAGTTGCCCCACGACATATGGGATCTTAGTTCCTGTTCCAGGGATCTAACCCATGTCCCCTGCATTGGCAGGCGGATTCTTAACCACTGGACCTTCAGGGAAGTCCCGCTGCAATCTTCTCTTTAACTGCCTTGATGGAGCTTTGTTTCAACCACTCATGTTCATTCCATTGTGTCCAGCCCATGTTCCTTTGCAGACCGGGTCTGTTTCAGGTAACCATCCTAACCTGGTTCTGAGACATATCTATGGTGTCCTTAACCCCTTTCCTTCCTGCTGAGAGACTCCATCTGTCTGATATTGAGTTCTGAGACATAATAAGATGGGCCCACTGCTTATGAACCATTTGTGGATTTTTGTCTTGAGATATTGAGTCTCTCCAGGTTCTTTCCATTTCTGTATTACCTGTTCAGAACTGTGGTGGAGACAGCTTATAGCACATGCGGAAAGCTTTTGTTAATTGAATGCATGGCTGATTGAATGAATGAATGAATGAATGAACAACCCATTGAAGATCATTCAGCTGAAAAATTCAATGCTCAGGTAGGATTTTAGCCAGCAGTCACTCACAGTAGACAATGGAAAAGCTGGGATTCAAAACAACTTCTGCTTGGTTTTAATGCCCATAGGAAAATGCCAAAAGTGACAGCTAATTGATGTAGTGGAAGAACTACTCATAATTTTCTCCCTAGCTAGGGAGTGTTTCAACAGCTCAAGAGGATGTGTTGATAGGTTTTTAACCTTATTACATGGCTTCTGGTTTTATTGATTGCGTCTTGGAGCATCGACTGTGAACTATTGGACTTCTGCGCTATCAGTGATTATGTTGGAGAAATGGCAGTTGCTTCATGTATGAGTGACGCAAGCAGTGTGTGATGCTTCTGCGATGGCAGTGAAAGAAAGGGTTCTCTTGAGAGAGGCCTGGAAGGAGAACAGCACCCAGTGGGGTTCGAGACTTGCTTAGTCCTGTGGTTATGTTGTAACACACGGCAAAAATGTCCCCAAACAACAATTCGGATGTTTTGTTATCATATCTCAGGGCAGACCTGGAACAAGGATGTTTCTTTTATCCTAAGAAGGTCTTAGGAAGGTGTTTGGAAGCTCCTGTATATGCCCCAGTGCTTGAGATACTCTGTGCAGAGGCTCGAAATCTGTTCTTTTTTTATTTGGCTGCACTGTGTCTTAGTCACGGCATGTGGGATCTTCTTTAGGGCATGAAATTAAAAGACACTTGCTCCTTGGAAGTAAAGCTATGACAAATCTAGACAGCGCATTAAAAAGCAGAAACATCACTTTGCCGACAAAGGTCCTTATAGTCAAATCTATGGTTTGTCCAGTAATCATGTACGGATGTGAGAGTTGGACCAAAGAATTGATACTTCCGAACTGTGGTGCTGGAGAAGACTCTTGAGAGTCCCTTGGACAGCAAGGAGATCGAACTAGTCAATCCTAAAGGAAATCAAACTTGAATATTTATTGGAAGGACTGATACTGCAGCTCCAATACTTTGGCTACCTGTTGCAAAAGAGCCAACTCATTGGAAAAGACCCTACTCATTGGAAAAGACCCTGATGCTGGGAAAGATTGAAGGTAAAAGGAGAAGGGGGAGGCAGAGAATGAGATAGTTAGATAGATAGCATCACCAACTCAACAGACATGAGTTTGAGCCAACTCTGGGAGAGAGTGAAGGATAGGGAAGCCTAGCGTGCTGCAGTTCATGGGGTTGTAAAGAGCTGGACATGGCTTAGTAACTGAACAACAACAACAATGCAGGATCTTTTAGTTGTGGCATGTGGGGTCTAGTTTCCCGACCAGGAATTGAACCTGGGTCCTCTGCATTGACAGTGCGGTGTCTTAACCACTGGGCCACCAGGGAAGTCCCTCATAATCTGTTCTGCGTGAGTGTGTGTGTGTTTGTGTGAGTGTGTGTTTATGTGTGTACTGAGATTCTGTTTTGTTTTATTTTGATACCATGGATCCTTCTAGCAGTCAGAAGAATGTTTTTGAATGCATAAAATGGAATGTATAAGATTACATAATATATAACAATCTTTATTGAAATCCAGTAGCATCATGATGTAGTAGTAACTACTGTAATTTTGAAGTAGTGGTGGTACAAATGATATGACAAAAAGTCAGCAACAATGTGATAGGATAGGAAAACATCTGGGATTTCTGACAAATTCCTGGATGTTTCTAATATTACTGTGGTTTGTGCTCTATATTATAACAGAAGGAAACCCAAGTTAGAGGTTTGTGTGTGGGGGAAGATAATTATATCCAACCCAAGTTCACAATGCCCTGATGAAGAACCCCTTCTCTTAGGGTGGGAGAACGAACTGGCTGTAAATCCACCAGTACAAACCCAGTCACCCAGGCCTCCTCACAGGTGGCAGAGGGATCCATAAGGCAACTGCCATGTGACAATTGAACCAGATTCATCACGCCATTTCTTTATGCATCATTTTCTTGTGTGTGTCACTGAACCAGATATATTGGCTCCATCTTTACCCAGTGGTTAAACGTAGTGATCTATGTCAAATAAAATATGTCACATGCCTTCAGGTCCTTAGAAGCAAAGTCAGTATTTAGTAGGTGTAATTTAATCTAGGTAAATGTAGGGAAAATTAAATGGGTGAGATTAGTTTTCATTATTCATGATTCTATCTTTACCCAGTTTTTTTCTTTGATGCCCTTCCTAAGAAATATTGCTTCATGATGATCTTTTCCACGATCTTAATGAAAACAAAGTAGCTCATCTCAATTACTCCTTTATTAAAATGTGGTTTGTTATCACATTATTATTAATAATTAAAAATTTCTTTGTTAGTTGAAAGATACTGGAAAAAATCCAATAAAGCCAATAAAAGGGAAAAAAGAATCACTTTCAATCCCTCAACTCTTTTGGGGAGCTACATAAAAAAGAAATGACTGTTATCCTGTTCTCTGAACCCCTACTCTACAAGATAAATAGAGTTGATGGTGGGGGTTTAAAAATTTTTCGTTCAACTTTGTCTAGCCGAGTATCTATGTGTATGTGTGCACTTGGGTGTGCATTTGTGTTTCTGTATGTATGTGTGTTTTATTGGTCACTGGCATCAGCTGTGGTAACTCGAGTGCTTCCTATCTGGGTTGCTTTTCCATTCCTTTTCTTTGGCAAAATCAGTGTTTCTAGAGATGGTTCTTCTGTTCCACATGGTCCTTGGGGTTGGTCATGGAGCACTGCGCACTTTTGATATAGAGGTGAAAATTGAGACATGAGTATGACTGGCTGTTGGGATTGATCAGTTAGGAACAGAGATTTGTAGGATGTTAGTCCAGGTTGGTTCACTTTCAACAGTCTTTCAACAGCTGCTTCTGTTTCCTTTGGTATTGAGTTTGGAATGCTAAAATTTCCCAGATCTCTTTGCAGTAGGTGTGGGACGTGATGTTATTCAGCCAGTGAAAAGGAAACGAGAAATCTGCAGAGGGTTTGGGGGAACCTTTGCTTTCCTGACACAAGTGCTGTTTCTTTTTTCTCAGCCTGTCCCCAGAGATGTGTTAGCTTGAGCACCAGTTGCCACACTGGGAGCACAAGGCAGGCTGGAGAGAACTGCATAGCTTTGAATGGAGGCCAGCAGATGCCTACTCTGGACACTTATTGTGATGTGCGGGAAAACTTCAAAACTTTTATGTGTTGGAACTAACATTAATTGGGTTTTCTGTTACCTGCCTCTAAATGCAAAACTTGACTGATTCAACATGTGTTTTGAGCTGGAGCTATCAGGTCTATCTTGGACTTTTTTTGGGAGCTGAATGGGGAGACAGCTTGTTTCTCTGGGTTGCTTGGTTGAATGGTTGGGAGTCCAGACTTCCAAGGGGCCACTTCAGCTACCCTGAGAAAGGATTTATCTGAAGAATGAAACTAAGGAGCAACAAGCCCAGGAGAGTAACACAGGCCTAATGCATCCTTTGAGTTCTTGGATGCAGTCTTGTCTAAAGCCCAATTTATGATAACAAGTTTCCTTCTTGCCTGATGTGGTTTTTCTTTTTTTTTTCTTTTGTGCCGAACCAGTTTTACTTTTTTTTTTTTTAATTTAAATTTGCATTTTTTTTTTTTAAATTGGAGGATAATTGCTTTACAATGTTATGTTGGTTTCTGCTGTGCAACAGTGTGAATCAGCCTTAAGTAGCTTGCTCCCACCCTCTATCCTATTCTACACCTCTTGGTTGTCACAGAGCGCTGGGTTGGGCTCCCTGTGTTATACAGCGACTTCCCACTGGCTATCTATTTTACACATGGTGTGTATATGTGTCTCAGTTTGTCCCAGCCTCTCCTTCCCCTGCTGTGTCCACAAGTCTGTTCCCCGTACGGTTGTTAGTTGTGTTTGTCTCCCTTGCAGCTGACGGACTTCTGACTAATTGGGTCTGCAAGCGCCCCATTCTCCCACGCCCACACACTTGCCTCCATTCCAGAGATGCCCACGGTTAGTTTAATATGTGTTTTCCAGTTTCTTCTAATTTCTCCACATCCTCACTAACACTTACCATTATTACTATTTTTAATAATAGCCGCCTGAATAGATATGAGTAGTATTTTATACTATCTTAATCAGCATCTCTAAGTTACAAGTAATTTTTTAAAAAGTCAAAGGTACTAAACTAAAGTGGGTTTGACATAATTTCTTCAGTAATATCAGCTTCATCTATCTGCATTCCCATGTGCTTTCTTGGGGCTTCCCAGGTAGCTCAGTGGTGAAGAATCCACCTTCCAATGCAGGAGATGCGGATTCGATCCCTGGGTCGGAAATGGCAACCCACTCCAGTATTCTTGCCTGGAGAAACCCATGGACAGAGGAGCCTGGTGGGCTGCAGTCCATGGAGTCGCAGAGTTGGACCTGACCGAGCTTATACACACATGCTTTCCTGAGTGGAAGAGTAAAGGGGTAGAAGTATATTTTGTGTGCCAGGAATTAAGTATAACCAGTACATTCAGTAATCTGAGCATGTCCATTTCATGTGCATGTGAATATTTTGCCAGATGGTAGTGAAGCAGATGAATAAAATAATATCCCTTATAGTCTATTGTATGTTTATAGATGTGGGAAATTTTTTTTGTTAATAATGCTGTTAATGGAATTTGATATATGAAATGGCTAACTATTTCCAAGATTTAGCAAAAAATTTTCATTGGACATGACTTTTTGTGTGTGTGGTTTGGATAGTTCTGAATTCTTTTAAAAATATTTTTATTTTTTATTGAAGTATTTACAGTGTTGTATTAATTACTGCTGTATAGCAGCGTGGTTCAGTTATATATATATATGTATATATACACATTTCTTTTTAAAATATTCTTTTCCATTATAGGATATTGAATTACATTGAAACTATATAGTAGTTTCAATAAACTATATAAATAAACTATAGTTTATTTTAATAAACTATAGTTTATATATTTTTAATAAACTATATATAGAACTATATAGTTCTCTATGCCATACATTAGGACCTGGTTATTTTTCCATTCTCTATATAAAAGCTTACATCTGCTAACCCCAACCCCCAACTGCACCCCTCCCCCAGTCCCTGCCACCTTGGCAACCACCAGTCTGTCCTTTGTGGACATAGGTGTTTATACTCCTTCTCAGAGTCCTTGAATCACCTGCTTCTTCTGAAGGAGGCCCCTTCTCTGATGCTGTCACCTCTTGTGGTTCCCTTGCTTTCTGGATTTTGAGTTGAGGCCCTGGATCCGTCCGGCATTCGCAATACCAATGCTGAGCTCCACCTGCATGAAATTAGCCTTTACTTCTGCATTTGGGCACTCAGGGCATGGGATCCAGCCTCCTGAGCAGGTGTTGAGGGGCTGGATGTGGGTTCTGAGAACCTTTGATCAAGGGACCCTGGAGATAGGGAACGGGGTAAATAAGCTCTCCTTTTCCTCTGCCCTGGACTGCTCCAGGGTGCTTACTTCTTGTAGTTAATTACTGAGAAACCCCAAGTGACCAGTAAACACTTGGCTGAGTGACCCACTGTGTCTCTGCAGATTGAGGCAAAATGGTAGGTGGCTTGCAATTTCCAAGGAAAGTACCAGCACTTTAATCCTTGCTTCGAGTTCTGCTTCTTGGGGAATTTGGGCCAAGACATAACTCCCTATATATTTTTTGCTGAATTGTTCTGAACTGCTGCTGCTGCTGCTGCTAAGTCACTTCAGTCGTGTCCGACTCTGTGCAACTCCATAGATGGCAGCCCACCAGGCTCCCCCGTCCCTGGGATTCTCCAGGCAAGAACACTGGAGTGGGTTGCCATTTCCTTCTCCAATGCATGAAAGTGAAAAGTGAAAGTGAAGTCGCTCAGTCGTGTCCAACCCCTAGCGACCCCATGGATTGCAGCCCACCAGACTCCTCCATCCATGGGATTCTCCAGGCAAGAGTACTGGAGTGGGTTGCCATTTCCTCCTCCGGTTCTGAACTAGTAGACCTTAATAACTATGGATAATTATTGGTCATTAAACCCATGAAAAGATGCTCCACATCAATAATTATTAGAGAAATGCAAATCAAAACTACAATGAGGTATCACCTCACACTGGTCAGAATGGCCATCATCAAAAAAATCTACAAACAATAAATTTCATAGAGGATGTGGAGGAAAGGGAACCCTCTTGCACTGTTGGTGGGAATGTAAATTGATACAGCCACTTTGGAGAACAATATGGAGGTTCCTTAAAAAACTAAGAATAAAACTACCATGTGACCCAACAATCCCACTACTGGATCTATACCTTGAGAAGACCATAATTGAAAAAGACACATATCCCCCAATGTTCATAGCAGCACTATTTGCAGTAGCCAGGACATGAAAGCCATCTAGATGTCCATCTACAGAGGAGTGGATAAAGAATATGTGGTACATATATACAATGGAATACTACTCAACCATAAAAAGAATGAGTTTGAGTCAGTTCTCGTGAGGTGGGTGAACCTAGAGCCTGTTAAACAGAGTGTAATAGGTCAGAAAGAGAAAAACAAGTATCATATATTAAAGCGTATATATGGAATCTAGAAAAATGGTGTTGATGAACCTATTTGCAGGGAAGGAATGGAGATGAAGATGTAGAGAACGGACTTGTGGACACAGTTGGGGAGGGAGAGAGTGGGACAAATGGAGAAAGTAGCGTCAACATATATACACCACCATGTGTAAAGCAGATAGCTTGTGAGAAGTTGGTATATTAATACAGCACAGGGAGCCCAGCCTGGTGCTCTGTGATGAACTAGAGGCGTGAGATGGGGGGAGAGGAGGGAGGCTCAAGAGGGAGGTGATTTATGTATAATTATGGCTGATTGGCGTTGTTGTATGGCAGAAACCAACATAACAATTTTCCTCCAATTAGATAATAAATTTAAAAAAATCTATGGATGATTATAAGACTTAATGAATTCTGTTATTTCCAAAAATGCCTTTTCTAAAAGCAGTGCAAATTAAGGTCCTATTTCTCTTTGGCATTAAGCTATGATTATTGAAGTGTACTGATTATTAAAAATATAAGGTCACTACTTCTTTCATCATATTTGATTATCTTTTCCTGATCACACATGTAATACATGTTCATTGCGGATATATCAGAAAATAAGCAAGAAAAATATAGTCAGTAATCACAATGCAGGAAGTACAGTTGGTTGATATCTTTCCAGCTTCTTTTCTATGTATATGTATATGTATATGTATATGTATATGTATATGTATGTGTATATATGTATACTTTTTATGTATATTTATGTGTATACTTATGTGCATTGTGATTACTGACTATATTTTTCTTGTTTGTACATTTTTTTTTTCTGCAAAAACAGGACCAAACAATCCTTTCTCTTTTGGAGCCAGTGTTTTGGACTCAATATTTCCATGTCACTAGTTCTACAGCATCATTCTTTTTCCTGGTTGCTTAATAGTCCATTGTTATTATGATATGCTCTAATATTACTTTAAGTAGGCCATTGTGAGAATCATGTATAGAATCATACACTTAAAAGTTCTTAGTAAACTGTAAACCACTATACTAAAGTAAATGATAATAATTATTCTTATTTGTTGAATTAGAAAGTTGAAAACTTTTTGTTTGTGGTTTTGTTTTTCTGCCTAATCTATCATTTTAGCCTTTGTCTTTTTGGAGTTATCTATTCAGAAGAGGTTGAAATAGTACTGAGTGAGGGAAATTTTTCCTGCTCCAGGACACTGGAATTGAATTCTGCTGCCCTGAAGAAAACTCAAGAAGGATATCATGTGAATTTAAATCATCTCGTCTCTTTGGAGGGCTGGTAAGGCTGATTCAAAAATCAGCTCACTCTGTATAACTTTATGCATGCTCATCATTTTATATTCTTAATACAAAATACATGACCACTACATGCTATTAGTGGGCACATGTGCAGTGTAATTTCAGACATGTCAACCCTTTCTGACACCACCTAATGATTTTTGCTGTGCAAAGAAGAATGTCACCTGGAGGGGCTGTAATAATGAGCAATTTCTTTATCAATAATAGATAGAACTAGTCAGTGCCAAGGTCCAAATTGTTGGGTAAATTGGGTCCAGGTCCCTAGTGGTCACTGGTGTTTCTCCATGATTATCTGAGAATGGTTTCACTTACTGGATGAGTGGAAAGCTGAGTAGGTAATTTTTGAATACCTCCTAAGGGATACCCTTTGCCTTGTAGCGAAGTCTTGGGTTGGGATAGGAATTGGTAGAACGTTGAGACTTGCATGTTAGAGTAATCTTCAGTTAAAGAAGTTGTTGAACATTTGTATCTTTCTGCCACTTAGCAGGAAGCTAAGGCACACATACAAGCTGAATGATCCAGGAAGCTGTTTTGGTTGGTGGCTGAAGGCAAGGTTTATTTTGCTCAAGTGTTTGACTATGGTGTTCATGATAATTCAAGATATTTTCCCGCCTTGAAGATCCTTTGGGGGTTTTACCTGAGTCAGAAAAGTCTGAGTAAAAGGAACAAAGCGTTTTCCTCAAGAGTAAAAACTTCTGTATTTGGCCCAGAGAAATATGGATTGGTCTCTAGCAGAGGATTCTTTTTTTCAGGCAGGGTTAATAGGGAGTAATGTTTTATTTATGATATTAGTGAGAGAAAATACAGAGAATTCTGTTGCTTCAGGAATCTGCCTGAAGAATCTAAGAGAGAGGATCCTTCCCGTTTCTGGGAAGGCTGCTGTTCATTGTTGCGGTCCAAGGAGGCTTAGGAATACATCCTAGTGTGCTTTGGGCTCCCTCAATTTCCAGGCTGCTCAAGAAATGGTCTCACTGCCACCTCATACCTCATTTCTACTCCTTCCCCCATCTCACCCTAATTAAATTATATATTGGAGAAATATGTGTTTAACTGCAATTAATTATCTAGAATTTTATTGTTAAAAAAACTTATAATAGTCTCAAGTCAATTTGCAATGTAGGGATAAAGAAAAGGAATCATGAAACCGACACAGATTGTTCAAGTATTTTTAGTAGTCCTGATTAGAGTTTTGGATTCTATTCCTATTGCCTGTCAAAACACAAATCTGCCTCCTGTGGTGCTTAGCATAATGTTTGCTTTTCTTATTTATCAATTAAGCACTTTTATATTTGCCTTATTAGAAGATTTTTGTTGAAGAGGGGTGGTAGCTTTTTATTTATTGATGGTTAACACGTTGAACTTGACTCTGGATCTGCTTCATCCCAGAAAATCGATTTTATCGGTGATTTGTGTTTATACTTTGGTGATATTTGACCTAGTTTTCATTAGCAAAGCTGCCCTGTGCTCAATTCCAGTAGCTGTTTTTAGGTGATTTCTTTATACTCCTTTTCTTCTATGAGTCTTGGAGAATGCCATGTCCCTACTGTGTGATGTCACTCAGCCATTAGCATCACTGAAGTGTCAGTGCTGGGAGAGTTCAAGAGGGGATTTAAAGGAAGAAGGTCAACTCTGTCATCATTGTCTGTTACATTTCGTTCAGTGAACTCCCCATATTATTTCCAGAGACTTCATCATCTTTCTCTGTGCCCACTTTGGCTTTTATACATTTGTTATCTGTTTCGGTCCATTTGTGGACTGGGAATAACCCTACCAAGAACCTTCTCTTCAGGAGATACAAAAGTAAGACATTCTTTTTCCAGTTTGTTTTTTTCCCCTCAAGGAGATATAGATAAGAATTGTCATAGTACAAAATTATAAATAATGTCAGTATCCATTATTGGGAAACAATTAAATGTACTAATTTATCCATACATTGAAATACTGTAGTGTGAATTCTTTTTTTAAATCCAGTAAGTCTATATATACAAACACGATCTTCTACAATTTTTGTTGAGTGAAAATATCAGTTTTCAGAATGTGGCTTGAAAGATGATGACATTTAGGTAGAAATGATATCATCATATTATTGGATTCATTTTCTTTGTGACATATTTTTTATGTTAGATATAATTTGATATTTTGCTTAATTTTTGCATGTGTATTCTGAAACCAGTTTGGTCTCATATCAGTTAGCTTTTGCTGTGTAATGGAGAGTTCCAAAACAACTCCAAAAACATACAAGCTTAAAGCAGTGGTTTCAATGACTGGATAGTTCTCCTTCTTCCCTCACTGTGCACATTCTGCCCCTATTTTGTTATTGATCAAGGAGTTCTAAGGTGGACTCAAGAAAGGTGCTCTTGGGAAAAGCATTCCTGTACTTTAGAACTGTTCCTCTTCAGTGATATATCTGTGCTTTATTTAATTATGATTAGTATCAGGTCAAGCACGTAGTAGTTGCTTAAGAATATTTGTTAAAGTTAAAAATAATACTTAACTTTTGTGAACTGCTTCTGTATGCAGGGCAATATTTTAAGTGCTTTCTATGCAGTAATTCATTTAACAAATATATGAATATTTTTAAAGATAACAGAAGAAAATGCTTCTGAATTGACAGACATCAATTTGATCCATATTTTATTGACATTTCTGAACATGCTCAAAGTCATTTTTGAATTTAGTAGGAAATATTTACTAAATGCAGGTACTCACCATTATTAAAATTTCACTCTCAACTTCTGTGCTTGCAGCAGGTGTTTAAATAATGTTTCCAGGGATCTGAAGAATCAGAAAATATATTTCCATTTCTCTTTTTATCATGTTTGATAGAGCGGTTGGATGTTTGGACATTTGGAAGTTGTTATTATAAACCAAAATTATTAGTCTTATTAGTATTTTCTTGTATATGCTTGAGAATGGGTATTAAAGTTTTAAACCACAAAAGCTTGTGTAATAATAAACTCTGGGTGGACTGTTTTGTGATGCATCATACTATTTTCCCTGAGACCTCGTTTGCAGGGAGAAAATGACTGTCCTGAATACTATACAAGTGACTAATATGCATTAATAAACAACATGGCAGTGCTTTATATATCTTTGTCTTAGTTCAGGGCCTTTAATTTAGGATCTCAGTAAGTGAGTATTGAATTCAGTAATTTGGAAACAGGCAAAAAATTCATTCATATTCTCATCAATAAACACTTCCACTATTAGCATTTATGGGTATTTTATTCTGGATTTTTTTCTCCCAAAGATAATGAAGATGTTTCCATGGGTTATTATTCTAATCTTTGTAACCATCATTTCAACATTTTTTAAAAGTGGAAATATCCTCCTGTCTTTTTTTCTCATAACAGGAAATAAATAAGAAATTCAAACCTTTAGAAATGCATTAAGTGCAAAATGAAAATTCTTTATAACTTCACTTCTCAGAGATAACATGTTTAACAGTTTTATCCATTATTTGAAAACCTGCTTATAATTCCATTTAGTGTGTTTACTTACCTAAGTAGTTTACTTAGGTTTTATTATGTGATATATAAGATTTTTCTTCTAATTTTTGCTATAAAAATAATACTCTAATGAATATCTTTGCACATAAAGCTTTTCCTATTTTTATTTCTTAAAGAATCGTATAGAATAAGATTAAATCATGAAAATAGTAAAATTATTGTAAAAATATCAAAACTTGCAAAATTTATTTTGGAATTATTGCGTCAAAAGCTATGAATGAACTTAAAGCCTTTGAAGAACATTTTCAAATTGCTTTCAAAATGGTTGTGCCAATTTATATCATCAGTGATGCTGAAATATTGAAACCTGGTATAAAAGTACCAGGTTAATATACATATTACCATATGTAAAATAAGGACTTCCCTAGTGGCTCAGCTGGTAAAGAACCCACTTGCTAATGCAGGAGACACAAAAGACCACGGGTTCAATCCCTGGGTCTGGAAGATTCCCTGGAGAAGGAAATGGCAACCCACTCCAGTATTCTTGTCTGGAGAATCCCATGGATAGAGGAGCCTGGCAGTCTACAGCCCACGGGGTCACAAAGAGTTGGACATGACTGAGCGTGCATACACATACACACATACATATATGTAAAATAGATAGCCAGTGGGAATTTGCTGTATGACACAGGGATCTCAACTGGGTACTCTGTGACAACCTATAGGGGTGGGATGATATGGGAGGTGGGAGGGAGGTTCAAGAGGGAGGAGACATGTGTACCTATGGCTGATTCATGTTCATGTATGGCAGAAACCAACACAACATAGTAAAACAATTATCCTCCAATTAGAAATAAATTTTAAAAAAATATATAAATAATAACAACACAAAAGTGATAAGTGAAATGAAGTGTTAGTCGCTCAGGTGTGCCCGATGCTTTGCGACCCCAGGGACTGAAGCCCACCAGGCTCCCCTGTCCATGGGATTTTCCAGGCAAGGATACTGGAGTGGGCTGCCATTTCCTTCTCCAGGGGATCTTTCTGACCCGGGAATTGAACCCTGGTCTCCTGCACTGCAGGCAGATTCTTTACCAACTGAGCTACCAGGGAAGTTAAGTGATAGGATTGAACATAAATAGAATAGAATTGAACATAAAAAGAATTAAAAAAATACCAGATTCACAACACGCTGTCTGTAGAGAATATTATCATTCACCAAAACACTTGCTAATTTCATGAGAAAAATAGCACTTTCCTGTGGTTTTATTTTGTATTTCTTTAATTTCTGTTGGAATGTTTCTTCATGTTTGTTTATTTGTTGTATTTTCTTTGTGGATTGTCTGTTTATATATTAAGTAATCAGAGTTGTGGGTTTCTCCTTGTTGTATATATGAACCCTATACATTGTAACAAAAACAATAATTTGTCTGCTGTATAAGTTAAATTTGTTCTCAGTTTCAGTCCAATTCAGTCACTCAGTTGTGTCTGACTCTTTGTGATCCCATGGACAGTAGCACGCCAGGCTTCCCTGTCCATCACCAACTCCCGGAACATGCTCAAACTCATGTCTTCACATCAAGTGGCCAAAGTATTGGAGTTTCAGCTTAAGCATTAGTCCTTCCAAAGAATATTCAGGACTGATTTCCTTTAGGATTGACTGGTTGGATCTCCTTTCAGTCCAAGGGACTCTCAAGAGTCTTCTTCAACACCGCAGTTCAAAAGCATCAATTCTTTGTTGCTCAGCTTTCTTTATGGTCCAACTCTCACATCCATACATGACTAATGGAAAAACCATAGCTTTAACTAGACGGACCTATGTTGGCAAAGTTCAATTCAGTTCAGTTCAGTCACTAAGTCATGTCCTACTCTTTGTTACCCCATGGACTGCGGCACACCAGGCTTCCCTGTCCATCACCAACTCCTGGAGCTTGCTCAAACTCATGTCCATTGAGTCAGTGATGCCATCCAACCATCTCATCATCTCTCGTCCCTTTTTCCTCCTGCCTTCAATCTTTCCCAGCATCAGGGTCTTTTCCAATTTTGATTTTTTTTTTTTAACTTGGAGAAATTTCCAAGTTTTAGCTGGTAAAGCTATTGATCTTTTGTTTCTTCTGTTGCTTTTGAACTTAAAAATTCCTTCTCCCTCTACAGGTTTTATAGTTTTTGTGTTATGAGATTTTACTGCTTAAGTTCTTGACCTATCTGGAATTTGAATAGTTAAGACAAGAAAGGCAATTCTCTAATTGGTTTGTTTTGAAATTTTCATCTCATTTTCTCAGCATCATTTATTAAATAATTCTTACTCTTTCTATTGGTTTGTGATAATTCTAGTATCATATTTAAAATTTTTAGGTACCAATTGTACTTAAATTGGTAGATTTGTACTAATTGGTATGAATTGGTCTCCAAATTAGACAAAGTCTAATTCTGAGTTATTTATTTGAATCTAGGTATGTGTGCTTTTTGTTTACTTACTTATGTATTAAATGATTTTAACTACCTAATTTTATAGTTGACTTAGGACATATTTATTGAGAACCCACATGTATCAAGCTCAGTAACTTACTAACATCTCTTTTATACACTTTTTGATATTCTTACATGCTTATTCTTTCAGGTGAATTTTAAAATAAAGTATCCTCTACCATCCTGTTGAAATTTTAAATGCAAATATAAATTTTGATATTTTTACAATGATTTTACTATTCTCATTACTTTTCTTCTGTAAATATTTGTTATTTTCATGATATGCATATTTCTCATGGAAAATTTCCCTTTAAAATTTTTGCTATTTCTGTAGTAAATAAGATATACTTAAAAATCATATTATCTAACTGGACTACTATATAGAAATACTATTGACTTAAAGAAATATTTATATTTGGCCACTTTTCTAAACTCTTTTCTTAGTTCTTCTAGATTTTAGAATTCTTTATTTAAATATTATCTTCAAATAGTGATAATTTTATAATTTTCTTTGCAGCATTCATAGCTTATTTTATCATATAAATAGTACAAAATACAAGTAGTAGAAAGTGTCATTGTTTTGTGTTTAATTTTAATATTATACCTGTAGAATTTATTTATTGACTGTGAGGCTGGTTATTGGTTTGATTTTAAAAATAGCTTCCATTTATTGGGTACATATCATGTACCTGGAAATGTGTTATATATGCATAAGGTTTAGTGGTGTTATTTGACCCTGGGTCTATTTAATTTCAGAGTTTTTCCTCTTCTTTGTCCTGTTTTAAAGCTGTTAACAAAATCAGGAATGGAAGTAATTCCATCAACTCCCTTTTTGGCATCTGGGTGTTTTATTTAGTGATGTAATGATGTTATGAATGGATATTTGATCCTTTGTATAAAATGATATCCTTCTTTATTTGAAAAAGGATTTTAGTAGCTCTGAAGTATTTAGATATCAGGGTTAAAAAAAGATGACAAGTTGAGGCAAATGATTAAATGGAAATTATCTTATGGATTTTCTTATTTGGCTTTTTATTAGGGCATATCTTATTAACAAATTTTTCACCACTGGGCCATTCTTACTTTCCCTGTTTAATTCTGTTTGGTTACCTTAGATGACATTTTATTGAATTAAATCTGCTAATATTTTATTAATAATTTCACTTGTATTCTTGAGTGAAAATTTGTGACATCTCCTCTCTTTTTCCCTTTCTTCCCTCTCCTTCCTATCCTCTTTTCCTTAAAAAAATTTTTTGTATTGTCTTTGTGAGGTTTTGGTATTAGGGCTATATTTGTTCTTCTAGAACCTATTAGGTTCTTTTCCATTTTTTCTTTATGTTCTGGAGCTAAGTCTATTTATTTACTACAACAGACTCTTTGCTCCTAAAATTTTTCAAGTCTTTGCTTATAAAAGAATGTGATCTGGGAATACAAGCATTCCAGTACATAAGACAAGAAATTAAATGTGGGAAGACAGTATATATATATATATATATATATATATATATATATATATATATTTATCCCTTGCAAGTGTCTACCCTTCTTTATAAGTAAATTTCCCTTCTCAAATAAGAATAATAACAAGGACCTCTGTACTTTGAGATTAATCCATATTTTAAACTGGAATTTTCTGCTGTAATAATTACATTTGCTGGTCCATCAGTTCAAACTTGATGATCTGTTGACATTAGTGGTCCCTGAAAAGCTTCTTGATGATTTATTATTATGTTTATGCTCCGCCCAGGCAACAAACCCACTTATTTTCTTCTTTGTTGTCATCTTGTTGAGAGCGTTTCGTTGTAATGACTATCAGGGCTTCCCCAAAGGGCACGATGTCATTCTCTTCTTTCTCCTTTGAGAGAAAGTATGGTGCAGTTCTGAGAGCTGGGGCCACTCTGGAGCAGCCACTCTGCTTAACAACAGTTGCCTTTTCTAAGTCTCATCTTTGTCATCTATAAAGTGGGAACATCAATACAACTTAAGCCACTGGCTTTATGAGAAAATGCTTCTAAAATGCTGAACATAGATTCTGACACACTGTAAACACTTAGTAAATGGTAGCTCTTCTTACTTGATTCTTGGTATTTACTGCTGCTTTTGTTATTATACCAACAATGTCAAAATATATTCAACATGTAAAAAATGTAAAAAGAGTAACATTTTTATTTTAAAAATCTGCCTTTTTTGAGATATAATATACCTACAATAAAATGCTTCCATAAATGTTGACAAGTGCATGCACAGTCGAATACAGAACATTTCCACTGCCCAAATGATTCCATGTGCTTTTTCCCAATCAATCTCCATCTCCCAGCTCCAGGTCTAGGCAGCCACTGATCTGCTTTGTATCATTATAGATTTAATTTTTCTTTTGTAGAGTTTTATGAGAATGGAATTATGCAGTAGGAACTTCTTTGCATTCTTTTTCTGACACTTAGCATGTTGTTTTAGAGATTCAACTACATTGCTGCATGGAGCAGTTTTTTAAAAAATTGCAATTAGTTTGTTCCCAGTTCTGGGGTATTATGAATAAGGCTCCTATAAACATTCATGTAACAATTTGTAAACATCTTTTTATTTTACTAATTTTTATTCGAGCACAGTTGATTAACAATGTTGTGTTAGTTTCAGGTGTACAGTGAAGTGATTCAGTTATACATACACAAGTATCTATTCTTTTTCAAATTCTTTTCCCATGTAGACTGTTACATAATATTGAGCAAAGTTCCCCGTGCTATACAGTAGATCCTGGTTTACCCATTTTAAAAAAGGACATGTTTTCTTTTGAAAGATGCTTGGGGGAAGAATATTCCTGAGTAATGTGGTAAATACAGGTTGAACTTTCTAAAAAGCTGTCAAACTGTTTATCAAAGTGGCTATATTGTTTTACATTTTCACCAGCAATGTCTGAGAGTTCCAGTTGTTCCACATCCTCACAAATATTTGATATTGTCAGTTTTTAAAATTTTAGCTATTTGAATAAGGAAGTAGTGGTATCTCATTGTGGTTTAAATGCATTTTCTTTATGAATAAAGATGTGGAACATTGTTATATAAGCTTTTTGGCATTCCTTGCATCTCCTTTTGCAAAATTTCTGTTCAGATATTTTGCCCTCTTAACTGGGTTATTTGTCTTCTTTTTATTGAGTTATAAGAGTTCCTGTAAATTCTGGATACAAGTTCAGTGTCAGATAAGTATATGCACTTTGAATATTTTCTTCTGGTAGTCATATAGTTTGGTTTTTATATTTAGGCTTAGGATTATTTCAAATTAATTTTTGTGAATAGTGAGGTGAGGATCAAAGCCCATTTTTTTCCCATGTGACTATCCTATAGTTCTATTACCATTTTTGTTGAACATATAGATGGATCATATATTAATAGGTATCTTTTCTGTTTCTTTTCATTGATATATATGTCTTTTTTTTTAAATGCCAAACCATTCTGTTTTGATTACAGCAGCATTATATTAAGTCTTTAAACCATGCAGTGTGGGTTCTTTGTTTTTCTTTTTCAAAATTGCTGTGAGTATTTTAGGTTCTTTACATCTCCATATAAATTTTAGAATCAGCCTGTCAATTTCTACAGTAAAGTCTGCTGGGATTTTGATTGATATTGTGAAGAATCTATAGACTAATTTGGTGATAATTGACATCTTATCATATTGATACAGATTATATGTCTCCATTTATTTAGGTTTCTTTTTGCAGCAATGTTTTGTTGTTTTCAGTATAAGGCCTTGCATACATTAAAAAAGTTGTCCTAAAAAAAAAGTTGTCTTAATTATTTAATTTTTTTTTTTGATCCTATTATAAATGATATTGTTTTTTAGCTTCAATTTCTAATTGCGTATTTCTGGAATTTAGGAATACAGTTGATTTTTGAGTCTTGCGCTTGCATCCTGTACCTTCTTTTACACTGTCATTTCTAGTATCTTTTGTCTAGACAAAAGATTTCCTTAGGATTTTCCATGTATATGAGCATATCATGTCCACTAATAAAGACAATTTTACTTCTTTTTCCCAATCTGTATGCCGTTTTTTACTTGTTACATTGGCTAGGACTTCTAGCAAAATGTTGAATAAGAGTGGTGAGAAAAAGAATTCTTGCTTCTGATTTTAGGGAAAAAGTATTCAGTCATTCAACACTGTGTATTATAACTGTAGGTTTTTCGTGTGTCAGTTGAAGAAGTTCTGTTCCTAGTCTGCTGAAAGTTTTAAACATGAATGGATTTTTATTTTTGTCAGATACTTTTTCTGCATTTTGCGATACAATTGTATTTATCCCTTTTCTGTTAATATTGTGAATTACATTCATTGGTTTTCCAATGTTAAACCTTTCATTTCTGGGATGAACTCCATTTGATCATGACATTTTACTGTTTTTACATATTGTCCAGTTTAATTTTGCCTGAGATGCCAATTATTTTGTTACATTGGGTGCAGATCATGTAGGATTTCATCTATCATTGATGATGTCCAAAGAAATAGTAAGATGCAAGGTATAAGGCAGAAGAGATGTTCCTCTAAAACTGAGAGTAAGGGCTTCCCTAATGGTCCAGGGGTGAAGAATCGGCCTACCAATGCAGGGGACATAGGTTCGATGCCTGGTCCAGGAAGAGTCCACATGCCACAGGGCAACTAAGCCTGTGTGTCACAACTACAGAGCCCGAGTTCTAGAGCCTGGGCTCTAAAGCAACAAGAGAAGCCACTGCAGTGAGAAGCCCGTGCACCGCTAGAGTAGCTCCTGCTCACCACAACTAGAGAAAGCCTGTGTGCAGCAACAAAGACCCAGTAGACCCAGAAATAAATAAATAAATATTTTTAAAAAATCTCAGGCAACTCTGTTGGCCTGCACTTGCATTCCAAACAAACAAACAAACAAAAAAACTGAAAAAGCCATCAAGGATAATGGGTCATGTGTTTTATTGCCATAGTATTAACTGACCCAAATCCAAAGGTTTCTGTTTTATAGAGATGTTTTCAGAAATGTGGGAAACTTCATGGTGAATATAATCTCATAAGACTTTTTCTTCCTTATTTTCTTGTAGAAGTTGTCAATTTATATTCCTGCTCATGAGCTAGAGAAAGCTTCACAAATGGACTTCAGTTATTCTACCTGCCTTGAGAGCTGACAAATTCAATAACCTAGATATGTTACCTAGGCTCTACAATCCAATATCAAGGCCTTTCTTCCCAATAGAATTTAAGTAATGTAAACAACAAAAAAGGGGCATGGGGGAATGGAAATGTACAGAGCAAAGTCCTTAGGAGTAAATCAGTTCTGAGTGATGATCCAAGGGTTATGCTTCTGGTGCCTTTGAGGATTATTCTGCATTGTGCAATCTGAGGCTGTAACTATAAAATAATCTTTAAGGTTGCCATTAAATTTGTCATAGTGGAATCCTTCTCCGGTAAAAGGTAAAGTTCTCACCAGAGCCTCCATAGCAAATGTGTTGGGAGCACTTAAAATATATACAATGAAAAAAAATCTTTCAAATGTACACTGAACTGTGTGCACCTTTTTTTGAGATTATCATAGTCTTTTCCCAAGGACCTCCAGATTCTTCTAGTGCCCCATACTGTGTCCGCTTACAGAGAGGGATTGCCATCCCAAATATTAATCCAGAAGGCATCTTGCAGTAAAAAAATCAGCATGAACACCTTTCTTTAGGAGGTTCAGGAGTTCTGCTCTGGTTTGAAGACTTCTTAAAAGCAAGATCTACACACCGCTCCGTGATTGTAGAGCTCAGGAAAAGTTTGCTGAGAGAAGGTATGGACAGGGACTTCCCTGTTGGTCTGGTGACTAAGACTCTGAGTTCCCAATGCAGGTGGCTCGGGTTCATTCCCTAGTCAGGGAACTAGATCCCACATGCCACAACTAATAGTTTGCTTGCTGCAACTAAAGATCCTGCATGCTACATCTAGGATTGAAGATCCCACATGGAGCCTCTAAGACCTAGCACAGCCAAATAAATAAATAAAGTATATTTTTCAAAAAGTATGGACATTTCCATGAAACAATGTATTTGCTAATTTGTTCAGAAGTTGTGATGCTGGAAATCCTAAAACTATAGATACAGTCCAGTTTCTGGATTATAGACTTTTAATAGCTGAGGAATATGAACTCGATTTTTAGAACAATTTATTGATTTTTGGCTGTGCTGGATCTTGACTGCTTTGCGAGGGCCTTTCTCTAGTTACAGCCAGCCACGGCTAACTCTTCTTTGAGGTGCGGGGGCTTCTCATTGCAGTTTCTTTTCTTGTTGTGGAGCACAGTCTCTAGGCATGTAGGCTTCAGTAGTTGGGGCTCTTGGGCTCTAGAGTGTGGGCTCAATAGTTGTGCTGCATGGGCTTTGCTCTGCAATGTGTGGGATCTTCCCAGACCAGGGAATGAACCCGTGTCTTCTGCATTGATAGGTGTATTCTTTACCAAGGGAGATGCGGGGATGAGGGACCCAAACGGGTGTAGCCAGGAACACAGAGGAAATCCCCGCACTGAGTAATAAGCCAAGTGAGCGTTATGATCCAAATGCCAAATTCGTCTATAAATAGGAAATCTATTTTTTTTCTGGAATATGCAAGCAAATTAAAAATCATCCTTTATGCACAGCCGGATTTCAGAACAGATGTGTGCACTGCTGCTCAGTTTTCAATTTGCAGGCCATGGCAACAGGCCAGCTCTGTATGTAAGTGGAATAGGAAACCGCCCACACGCCGGAACTCTCTATGGCAGCAACATGAGAGTTAGGGATTTTAGGCACGAGGTTTTCTTCTATTCCCCAGTCCTTTCTGGTTACTCACTGACGCTTGAAATACATTTAACAAGGCACAAGGGCTTTGAATCACCAGTTGGAGAAACACTTCCTAGTGGCTACTCCCCATGGCTCTCATATCATTCTGTATGTTTTAATCCTAGTCCTTATCATAGTGTACAGACCGGGAGTGTGAGTTATATTTCTGTATTCCCAGGATCCAGCACAGTGTCCATCCTAAGATAAGTTGATTATTAAATATTTGTTGAGTGAATGGAAGTTACACTTAGGTTTTTTCTGTCTCAAAGTTTTATTTATTTTTGACCGTGCTGGGTCTTCGTGGCTGCGAGGGCTTTTCTCTAGTTGTGGCAAGTGAGGGTTACTCTTCTCTAGTTGTGATGTGCAGGCTTCTCATTGCAGTGGCTTCTCTTGTGGAGCAAGGGCTCTAGGGTGTGCAGGCTTCTTGAGATGCAATTCCCGGGCTCTAGAGTGCAGGCTTGGTAGTTGTGGCACACAAGCTTAGTTGCCCTGAGGCCTGGGGGATCTTCCTGGACCTGGGATCAAACCCGTGTCCCCTACATTGACAGGCAGATTCCTAACCACTAGGCCACTAGGGAAGACCCTACACTTAGGTTTGTTGTTGTTTTTCAGTAGCTAAGTCATATCTGACTCTTTGCGACCCCATGGACTGTAGCACGCCAGGTTTCCCTGTCCCTCACTATCTCCTGAAGTTTGCTCAAACTCATGTCCATTGAGTCAGTGATGCCATCCAACCATCTCATCCTCTGTCGTCCCCTTCTCCTCTTGCCATCAATCTTTCCTAGCATCAAGGGCTTTTCTAGTGAGTCGGTTCTTAGCATAAATGATTATTATCAGAACTTTTGCTGATTCTTGGTTTCTAAATGATCTGGGTGAGGAAGGGACTTCCAGGAGAGGAGGAAGGAACCAGAAGGAGGAAGCTGAGAAGACTCAAGCAAACTTTATCTCCTTCATGATTTTCCTTGCAGCCTACCCCAGCTTGGCTGGCTGAGAATGGGGCCGCCTGAGCGACACAGGAAAAAACTTATACTTTTGTTCTTGTGCAAATTGAAAAGTGATGGGTCCAAGTCATTATGAATGTTTCCTCTGGTGCCCAAAGTGCATAGCATGCTGCCTAGAACTGTAATCCTAGGACAACAGGGAAGTCCTCTCTTGGACATTGATTCTTTTTTTTTTTTTTTAGTTATTTTTCCTTGAGTAATAAGAACATATTCTTATGTTATTACTTATACTTTTGGTTACACAAGTTGTAACACTATTATTGTATTACATTATTTGTTGTTGTTCAGTCCCTCAGTCATGTCCAACTCTGCAACCCCATGGACTGCAGCACACCAGGCTTCCCTGTCCATCACTGTCTCCCAGAACTTGCTCAAGCTCATGTCCATTGAGCCAGTGATGCCATCCAACCATCTCGTCCTCTGTCGTCCCTCCCAGCATCAGGATCTTTTCTAATGATTCAGCTCTTCACGTCAAGTAACCAAAATATTGGAGCTTCAGCTTCATCATCGGTCCTTCCAATGGATATTCACGATTGATTTCCTTTAGGATGGACTGGTTGGATCTCCTTGCAGTCCAAGGGACTCTCAAGAGTCTTCTCCAACACCATAGTTCAAAAACATCAATTCTTTGGCTCTCAGCCTTCCTTATGGTCCATCCTTTATAGTCCATACATGACTACTGGAAAAACCATAGTTCTGACTATACGAACCTTTGTCAGCAAACTAATGTCTGCTTTTTAATATGCTGTCTATATTTGTTGTAGTGTTCCTTCCAAGGGTCAAGCATCTTTTAATTTTATGGCTGCAGTGATTTTGGAGCCCAAGAAAATAAAGTTTGTCACTGTTTCCATTGTTTCCCCATCTGTGTGCCAGGAAATGATGGGACCAGATGCCACGATCTTCTTTCTTAAATGTTGAGGTTTTTTTATTTATTATTATTATTTTTATTTCTTTTAGTTGGGAGCTAATTACTTTACAATATTGTAGTAGTTTTTGCCATACATTGACATGAATCAGCCATGGGTTTACATGTGTTCCCCTTCCTGGACCCCCCTCCCACCTCCCTACCCATCCCATCCCTCTGGGTCATCCCATTGCCCCAGTCCTGAGCATTTGTCTCATGCATCGAACATGGAATGGTGTTCTGTTTCACATATGATAATATACATGTTTCAATGCTATTCTCCCAGAACGTCCCACCCTCACCTTCTCCCTCAGAGTCCATAAGACTGTTCTATGCATCTGTGTCTCTTATTCTGTGGACATTGATTCTTAGTGTTGTACTTGCTTTTATCTGCGAGCAGGTTTTTTTTTCTTCTGGTTTTAGGGTTTGATGCTAGTGGCTGTTCACATCACTAATTTAATCAGCAGTTTCCAGGGGGCCAGTTGTGGGGTAATGCTGTCCCTTGCCTGGCAGGCTGGAATTAGTGACATGTCCACAGCTGACCAGAAATGCTGAACCAGGTACATACACCCACACACAAATGTTATTCAGCCATTAATAAAAAGAGAACTCCTACTATTTACAACATCATGGATGAAGCTTGAAGGCATTATGCTCAATGAAATAAGTCAGACATAGAACGACAGATATTGTATGATCTCACTTATATGTGGAATCTTTAAAAAATAAAAATTAGAAAACTCCTAAAGGCGCTCTGATACTTCGGCTGCTTGATGCAAAGAACTGACTCATTGGAAAAGACCTTGATCCTGGGAAAGGGTGAAGGCATAAGGAAAAGGGGCAGGAGAGGATGAGAGGGTTAGATAGCATCACCGATTCAATGGACATGAATTTGAGCAAACTCCAGGAGTTAGTGGAGGACAGAGAAGCCTGGCATGTTGTAGTCCATGGGATCACAAAGAGTCAGACACGGCTTAGTGACTGGATGACAGCAACAGCAAAAGGGACTTCTCTGGTGATCCAGGGGTTAAGACTCCATGCTTCCAGGGGGTGTGGGTTCTATCTCTGGTTGGGGAAGTAAGATCCCACGTGCCTTGCGACCAAAAAAAATAAAAACTCTTAAAAATAATTGGTGAACTCCGAATAGCCAGGAATTCATCCCTCCAGGGAGCAATTGTCAACCAATGGCTGATGGGTGTTTTGGGACAAATCCCCCACCTGTTGCCTCTTCAGCAGGATGGCCTGGGAATGTGTGTTTCATACTGTTTCCCAGTTTCCCCATGAGATGAGACGCTGGTCACCCCCAGTGGTAGCTCACATGCCATCACGCCTTCATTACCGTCCATCCCTGCCCTCTCTCACTTCCCAGTCACCCGGTGGAGGTAGTACTTCCTCTGCCCTCCAGATTTGCACTTGAAATATTGCCAGAGAGTCTGCTTCTAGGAAACCCAAGCAAAGACAATAGGTTTTGCTCATTCCAGAGTAGACACTAAGATCTTGCAGTCATCACTTAAGATCTGCTGGATTTGTTGTTTTGGCAAAGTTTGGGAGGAGCGCAAGGTGGAGGGGCAGGGATGAGAATGTATGGATTTTGTTGACACTTGATTTCCCGGGCACACTGTGGGCTCGGAGCTCATCAGTGTTGAGAGTTCTTCTCATCTCCTAGTAATTGCCTCACTTGGGACAATCCCTGCTTCAGTAGAGTCCTTTATGACCAGCCTATTCATCAGTGTTTGCAAGGCTGATGTTGATGGCCTTACTCAGGAGCTCTTCCTCAGAAAAGCACAGATGAGAAAAGCCGTTGAGGTCCCATTTCAGTTAGGTCCCAAGACCTCTTTGCCCTCATCCTCGGGTGCTTCATTTTCTTCACCCGGACAGTGTTGAACACACACCAGCACGTGGCAGAATATTGAAGGGAGGTGTCAGGGCCGATGCTGCTCTGGTCTGGTGTGGTGTGTCATCCTGCCCTGCACAGCTTAGGCAGCACGGGATAAGACAGCCTGTTGGAGTATTATGAACGTGTCAGGATGATGGATTCACTATAACAATATCACCATTGGCAGCACAAGCAACACACTATATCTCAACCTGTCATTTTCCATGGTCATGCATTGTGTGGAATCAAGCTACATTTTTTCTTTTGGTTTTGAATGATGCTGATAATAGTGGTGGTGAGAAAAGCAGAAGTAAGATAATGCTTTTGGATAGCCTTGTTTGAGTTAACTGTCGTTGCCAGGAGACAAGGGGCTGTGCGGAGGGTGTGTGTGTATGAGACACACAGAGACAGAGACAAAAAGAGAGACAGAGAAAGAGAGGATGTGAGGCTGGGAAAGGGTGAATGGAGATGGAAGCAAGATTATTATGAAAGCATTTAAGTCCTGGGGTTAAGTCTTTGTTAGGTTATTTAGGAAACTCATGGAACATACAAATTTACCTGTACTCCCTTTGCAGGGACTGCTTGCTCCAACAGAGGGTAGAAAATTGGAAGCTTTTATTTGCAGCCCCTAATGGGTTATCAGTTTGGAAAATGATCTTAGCATCTCATGGTTTTCTCCTTTGCTTTCAACTCTGCCATGACTCACCCTTCCCCGCCCACTGCCTCACCACTCACCCTGTGACTCCTCATCACTTCTGGGAACTCTCAGATGTGACTCATTGGCAGACTGCTGCTTCTCTATAGAGGGTAAACAAAACGAAAAGACAACCTGCCCATTGGGAGAAAATATTGACAAATGATGTGACTATAAGGGATTAGTCTTCCAAATCTACGAACAGTTCATGAGGATTAACGTCATCAAAACAAACAGCCTAATCAAAAATGGGCAGAAGATCTAAATAAGACATAAAGTTTCTCCAAAGAAGACATACAGACGGCCAAATGGCACATGAAAAGATGCTCAGTGTTGCTAATTATTAGAGAAGTGCAAATCCAAACTACAATAAAATACCACCTAACACCAGTCAAAATGGCCATCATTAAAAAGTCTACAAATAATAAATGCTGGAGAGGGTGTGGAGAGAAGGGAACCCTCCTACACTGTTGTTGGGAATGTAAATTGGTACAGTATGGAGGTTCCTTAAAAAACTGAAAATAGAACTACCATGTGACCCTCCAATCCCACTCCTGGGCATGGTCTGAAAGGATGCATGCACCCCAATGTTCATTGCAGCACAGTTTACAATAGCCAAGACATAGAAGCAACCTAAATGGATAAAGAAGGTGTGGTACAATATGTGCAATGGAATATTACTCAGCCGTTAAAAAGAATGAAATAATTCCATTTGCAGCAATGTGAATGGACCTAGAGATTTTCATGCTGAGTGAAGTAAGCCTGACAGCCAAGGAGGAATATCATATGACATCCCTTATATGTGGAATCTAAAAAGACAAGGATTTTGGATAACCAACAAGGTCCTACTGTACGACACGTGGAACTCTGCTGAATGTTATGTGGCAATGTGGATGGGAGGGGAGTTTGGGGGAGAATGGATACGTGTATGTGTATGACTGAGTCCCTTTGCTGTTCTGAGATACCTGAAACTATCTCAGTATTATTAATCAGCTACACTCCAGTATAAAATTAAAAGTTTTTTTTTAAAGGCAAGGTAAGAGTATTAGTGGAGAAGGCGATGGGACCCCACTCCAGTGCTCTTGCCTGGAAAATCCCATGGACGGAGGAGCCTGGTAGGCTGCAGTCCATGGGGTCGCTAAGAGTCGGACACGACTGAGCGACTTCACTTTCACTTTTTACTTTCATGCATTGGAGACGGAAATGGCAACCCACTCCAGTGTTCTTGCCTGGAGAATCCCAGGGACGGGGGAGCCTGGTGGGCTGCCGTCTATGGGGTCGCATAGAGTCGGACACGACTGACGCGACTTAGCAAGAGTATGGGATCAGTTTGTGGACATCCTTCTCACTGGTTGGTGGCAAGGTAACAAGGTGGTGGTTCGGGAATTTCAGTTACCAGTTTTCTGAGTCCAGCCCATCTGGGGTCTATGTGCTAGTGTTCAGTATGCAATTCTACCTGGTGGGGGTTTCAGTATGTGCAAAACAGCTCAAGGATCTGGCTCAGGACATTATCTATTGCCCTTGAGGAGGAACTAAATCTCCTTGTCTTTGTTTTATGACTAAAGTATTACTCTTTAGTTTTTCTTGAGTATTTTCCTTTGTTCTTGCATTTTCTCACTACTTTGATTCAATTTGCTCTTTGGAACTCCAGGGAAGACTAGGAGGCTAATGCTTTTCTGAAAACAAGAGGCAGGCAGGGGACATGTGGGGGTCTGTCCCTGGGAAGGACCTATGCAGTCCTTCTTGGTTTCAATACCATCTTTGAAGACTGTGCTTCCAGGAATCATCTCTAGAGTTTGCGGGTTTCACCTTTGTTTATATGTGTGTGTGTATTGAAACTTTTGCCAGATTTTATTTAAGATAGTTCATACTATTTCCCTGTGACCTGCATCTTTTATTTAGCCATTTCCATATTGCTAGACATTTAGTTTATTTCCATATTTTCTCACTAGAAATGTTACCAAAATGAACATCTTTGTGCATAGTTTTTTTCCCCCATCTTTAGGATGATTGCACTAGAGTATATTCTCAGAAATGGAGTATAATTAATAACTTGATTTTCAAAAGAATCTTACATTCTCACCAGGAATATATAAAGACTACGTTTAACCACGTCTTCATCACCACTGGGTATTTTTACCTTTGCTTTTTTTAATTATTAAAAATTTTCCTTATTTATTTATTTTAGTTTACTTTTTATTATTTTATTTTATTATTGGAGTATAATTGCTTCCTTTCATTTTTAAAAGGAAAGAATAGCTCATCCTATTTAGTAATTCTGCCTCTAACTGGTCCTTAAAAGACCCAGTTTCCTAAAGACACTGAGAAGTATTCCTAAACATTGAGGAAGAAATGGGTAGCAATAATTGCTTGCATGGGGATGGCCCTTGAAGGAGGGAGAGAGGAGAGGGGCTTAAAGAAATTAAACCCAATGTGTCTTTTTTGACTTGGTGTCAGGAATGAGAGGATATTTCTGTTGGCTTCACTAACTGTACCTTCATTTCTTTGTTATATCCCCTGACTCCATATGCAGATTTTAGAATATAGTTGCTTTTTGACAGATTATTTAAATCCCAGTGACGTGGAACAGTATTCAGATTGTTTATAATGACTATCATCAGTGGCAAATTAGTTTAGCTTCTCTCAGTTGATTCTCTTTGACAGCTTCATGTTTATTTCACCCCATGGAGGCTGAAAAAGAAAACACATATAAAGAGGAACTTGTTTTATTGTTATTTAATTATATGAATAATAGCATGATCAAGAATGTGTTTAGGACCCTGTCTTAGGCACAGAATGAAACTGGACCTGAAACACCATGATGCTTTGATTTCCTATTTTTTCTCACATACTAGTTTTTTTTTTTTATTGAATTCTATCAAGTTCATATTTTTCTTGGAGAAGGCAATGGCAACCCACTCCAGTGTTCTTGCCTGGAAAATCCCAGGGATGGCTGAGCCTGGTGGGCTGCCGTCTATGGGGTTGCACAGAGTCGGACATGACTGAAGTGACTTAGCAGCAGCAGCAGCATATTTTTCTAGAAATGGAAAGTTAGGAAATAGACCCTCGTGGTAATTGCAAACCATCCATTGCTTGGCTTTTGGAATATGTTGAATGGGATACCACATCTTCTAGCCATGAGTTTAACAAAGGATGCTCTTTTACCTATTATTGCAGTTAAAAAGTTAAGAATACACTATGTCTCCAGAATTCATTCATCTTCCATAATTGGAACTTTGTACCCTTTGACCAACATCTCCCTTTCCCTCTCTGTTTCACCCCTGTGACCACCACTCTACCCTCTGCTTCTGTGAGTTTGAAAATTTAGATTCCATATAAAAACGAGGTCCATGCAATCAATATTTGCCTGTGTCGCCTTGTTTCATTTACCATAATATCTTCCAGATTCATTCGCATTTGTTACAAATGGCAGGATTTCCTTCCTTTTAAGAGCTAAATAACATTTCATTGTGATATATACACTGTATTTTCTTCATCCTTGACAGATATTTAGGCTATTTCCTTCTCTTGGTTCTTATTGAGAATAATGCTGCAATGAACATGTGAGTGAAGATACCTCGTTGATATAGTCATTTTATTTCTTTCAGGTATATATCCAGAAGCGGGATTGCATAAGGCAGTTTAATTTTTAAGTTTCTGAAGAACCTCCATACTGTTTTCTGTAGAGGCTGCACCAATTTACATTCCCACCAACAGTGTGCAATGGGTCCCATTTCTCCACCTCCTCACCAACACTGTTTATCTATTGCCTTTTGGAAAACATCTGTCCTAACAGGTGAGAGATGTTGTCTCATTGGAACGATCTCATTGTTGGATCTCCTTTCAGTCCAAGGGGCTCTCAAGAGTCTTCTCCAATTAGCAACCATTAATTAGATGTGAGAGTTGGACTATAAAGAAAGCTGAGCGCCGAAGAATTGATGCTTTTGAACTGTGGTGTTGGAGAAGACTCTTGAGAGTCCCTTGCACTGCAAGGAGATCCAACCAGTACATCCTAAAGGAAATCAGTCCTGAATGTTCATTGGAAGGACTGATGCTGAAGCTGAAACTCTAATACTTTGGCCATCTAATGTGAAGAGCTGACTCATTTGAAAAGACCCTGATGCTGGGAAAGATGGAAGGAGAGAGGAGAAGGGGACAACAGAGGATGAGATGGTTGGATGGCATCACTGACTCAATGGACATGAGTTTGAATAATCTCTGGGAGTTTGTGATGGATAAGAAGGCCTGGTATGCTGCAGTCCATGGGGTCGCAAAGAGTCGGACACGACTGAGCAATTGAACTGAACTGAACTGAACTGAACTGGATGTAATGTATATGTGCTTAGTCACTCAGTCGTGTCTGACTCTTTGTGACCCTATGAATTGTAGCCCGCCAGGCTCCTCTGTCCATGGGATTCTCCAGGCAAGAATACTGGAGTAGGTTGCCATTTCCTTCTCCAGAGGATCTTCCTGACCCAGGGATCGAACCTGAGTCTCTTGTGTCTCCTACATGGGCAGACAGATTCTTACCACTGAGCCACCTAATACAGTACTGTGCATTTCTTTTCCTTTCCTTCACTCCCTCCCTTCCTTCTTCCTTCCTTACAGCTCCCTCCTCTTATTCCCCCTTCTTTCCCTTCTTCCTCTTCCTCCTTTCCCTCTCTCTCTTCCCCATTTCTTTTGCCTTGGCTGCTAGAAGCCCAGAACCAGATCTTTCACTTGAATATGGTAGCTCTGTCAATCACTCATTTATTTCATTGAATACATATTTATTTTCATGGCTACCAGAGTCTAGGTACCAGCGTTACAACGATGAGTCAGATGCGGCGCTAGCCCTTTAGGAATGCTAATAGAAGAAACAGACATGTGAGTACACATGCTATAATAAAACGAAGTGTAGGGGTTCAGTTGGAATGCAGTAGAAAGGCTGACTAATTTTGCGGAGGTATATAGGTAAGCTATCACAGAGGGTTTGTGTCTGGAAGGATGGATACAATTTCTTCAAGCAGATAAGGAGGGGAAGGCAGTCCAAGTAGAGGGAATGGTAAGAGCATTATTAGCATCAAGAACTAGGAGCAGGTTCTCTGGCCTTCAGATAGGATAGGTTGCAACAGCTCAGGTCTGGAGTGCTATATGGGGAGGGGCAGATATGAGAGGGGAAAGTTGGGCAACCAGACCATCAGGGCTCCATGAACTTTGCCTAGGAGTTCAGACATCATACTGTGGCAATGGCAAAACCTTTGAAAGGTTAGAGTAGGTGAATGCGTGCTAAGTCATTTCAGTCGTGTCTGACTCTTTTCGACCATATGGATTGTAGCTTGCCAGGCTTCTCTGTCCGTGGGATTCTCCAGGCAAGAATATTGGAGTGGGTTGCTATTTCCTCCTCCAGGGGATCTTCCCGACCCAGAATGTCTCTTTACATCTCTTGCATTGGCAGGCAGAGTCTTTACCACTAGGGCCATCTGGGAAGCAAGCCCTAATAAATACCATGATATAATTTGGTCTTATACATATAGTACAACCTGGAGGAGGGTACAGCAGCCTACTCCAGTATTCTTGACCTGGAGAATCCCATGGACAGAGGAATGTGATGGGCCACTGTTCATAGGGTCGTGAAGAGTTGGACGCAACTGGAGTGACTTAGCACTCAAGCATATAATACAAACGAATCAGAGAGGTTTCAGACCAGAGACTTTCATTATTATTTAGGCAAGAAACGATGCCTGAAATAAGGTGAGGTTGTGGGCTTGGAGATAAGGCTGTAGATGAATGTATTTAATCGGATGAAAACTGATCAGAGTTTTGAGTGACTGAAGGTTCTGGAGCCAAGCTGCCTGGGTTTGAATCTTGGCTCTCCCTCTTAGTAACTGTGCAAGCTTAAGACACTTCTTTAGCTTGGTGCTTTCCTCATCATATGCCATGGTAAAGCTTCAGTTAATACATTAATAAACAAACTTAGAGCAGTATTGACACATAGGAAGGTATATTGGGCGAGGCATGGGTGAAATCAGGATGACCTCAGATTTTGGCTGGGATGACAAGATAAATGGTAGTCCTGTTAATTTAGGAAGAAAAAAGAAAACAGAAGGAATATTATGCTGGAGGTGGGGAAACTTGAGTTTAGTTTTGGCTTTGTGCATTCCAGAAGATATCAGTTGTATGCTGTGAACTGACCTAAGCAGTTCGTTTTTGCATTAACTCTTAGGTTCTATTTGGTTGATGATAGTAGGGACTCATAAACTACAATGACTGAGGGTCAGCTATTCTTCTATGAAGTGATATCAGGTTACATTGATGGCAAGTCTTAGATAAATTTCTGCCATACACTTGGAATTTTTAAGAATTTATCAGCAAGCAGACACAAAATAAGTCATACAAACAAACTGTTGTGTAATGTTGATGGTATCTTAGGGCACTGTCCTATTAACTGTCACAATGATTATCTGTATAAAAGGTTCACCTGGACTACCCTGTTTTCCAGTGGTTTGGAATCCATCTGCCAATGCAGGGGACACAGGTTCATTCCCTGGCCTGGGAAGATTCCACATGCCAAGGGACACCCAAGCCCGAGAGCTGCAACTACTGAACCTGAATGCCTAAGAGCCTGTGCTCTGTAACAAGAGAAAGCCCGATTGCAGCAACAAAGACCCAGCACTGCCGAAAGTAAATAAATAAATTAAAAAAATAAATGGTTCACCTGTAGCAGGTGTATGGGGCCACTGGAGTCCTCAGTCCCAGTGGTGGACTAAACAGAGGACTTATTTAAGTTTCAAGTCTCAAGCATTGGCCATAAAGATTCAGACTGTGGGCTCTACTGTCTTCTTATTCTCTGTTCTTATGAGGGAGGCGAGTGTCTCAAAAGTATTTTATTCAGTAAATATCAATGAATACCACTAACTTTTCCATCGAGAACTCATTTCTAATATCCTCTGGGCTATTCGTTTACCAGTGAAAACTTGTTTTTAAACATTTGTTATGCTAATTAGTAAACCTCCAGTGTTGATCAAAGATAAAGATAATAGAAGCACAGTAATAGTTGCAGCTGGAGCTGGAATTCCTAATTAGAGCACATATTACCACCCCCTGACTTCCTTGGTGGCTCAGATGGTAAAGAATATGCCTGCAATGCATGAGACCCAGGTTTGATTTCTGGGTTGGGAAGATCCCCTGATGAAGGGAATGGCTACCCATTTGAGTATTCTTGCCTGGAGAATCCCGTGGACAGAGAAGCCTGGTGGGCTAAAGCCTATCGGGTTGCAAAGAGTCGGCCATGACTGAGCGACTGACACTTTCACTTTGACCACCCCTGGGATATAGATTCCTGATTAGATTAACTGGTAACCCCTAAGATGCAGCTTAAACTTACTAATACAAATATACATAGAACACTGTCTATGTTGAAGCACTTTAAAGACCAATATATCACAGTCAAGTCCAACAGAAAATAGGATTAATGTAAGGCTGGGGCTCAGGGAAACATCTAAATTGGAAACATTTTTGGCAATCTTATGGTTTGTCATATTTATTTCTACTTAAAAAATAATACTGCTTTCCTTTTTTCATTCCTGTTTTATGAGCTTTTTCTTATGTACATTTATTCTTTCCTACCCACTTTAAATACTTTTTAACTTTGGAGGATATAAATATCAATAAATAAGACTTTCCCCCCACCATATCACTTGTTTTAAATCTCTGCTAAGAACTGTTTCTTCTGCAACCAGCTTTTTTTTTTTTTTTTTTTGAGCATATTGTGTTGCATTATTGTTTATTGGTTTTATTATTAACATGATTTCAGACAAAATCATATTAAGGAACTCTTTTAGAAAATATAACTTTTTTGCATTTCTTTAAAAAATAAAGTATAGTTGATCTACAATGTTGTATTAATTTCTGCTGAATAGCCGAGTGATTCAGTTCTACATACATACACATTTTAAAAAACTTTTTTTTTTGTATTGGAGAATAGCCAATTAACAATGTCATGATAGTTTCAGGTGACCATCAAAGGGACTCAGCCATACATATACATGTGGCCATTCTCCCCCAAACTCCCCTCCCATCCAGGCTGCTGCATCACATTGAGCAGAGTTCCACGTGCTGTAGAGTAGGACCTTGTTGGTTATCCATTTTAAATATATTCCGCAACTAACTTTTAAAACTATGTGCAAGATATTTATTGTCTCTGCAACTTTTGTCACTTAAAGTAAAATTTTAGGTCGACTTCAGATTTGGATACACACACACACTTTTGTTGTTGTTGCAAACCATGCTTATTTTGTTCCTGCTAGAAATACCTCACAATAATGAGACTGATGTACTTTGCCAAGCAGCTGAGAAAAACAAGGTTTTACTTTTCATATTTTCAGGCAAGGATGTAAACTTAATTTTTTTTTTTACTGCTTCCTTTGCATAAATTACTCTCTCCTCAATTGCCAGCCCTCAATTTATATGTCACCACTAGCTCCATGGCGATGATATTTTTGTATTATATACTGAACAGAGCAATAGATATTTTGATTTAGCAATATTTTAGGGGTATTTTCTTTTATAGACTTGAAAAAAATTTGTTATTTAAAATAACAAGCATATAGAAAAGTGAACAGATTTTAAGTGTAGAGCCCAAAGAATTATCACAAAATGAGCACACCTGTGTATCCCCCACCCAGGTCAAAAAATAGAACATAACCAGCACCTCCAAGGCTCTTCTTAGTTCCCATCTTGCTGCAGACATTTGTGTGTGAGGTTTTTGTGTGAACATATGCTTTCCTTTCCCTCTGGTAAATGCCTAGGAGTAGAATGGCTGAGTTATATCTTAGATACATGTTTAAACTTCAAGAAAATGAGAAACTGTTTTTCAAAGTGCATTTTACATTCTCAGCAGCAATGGATGAGGGTTCTAGGTGCTCTACATTTTCTCCAACACTTTTATTGGGTTCTTGGATCCAGTTTCAATGTGGGGGTGAGGCATTTCCCCCACACCACCAAGAAATTGCCAGACTCCAGCTGGATGTCCTACACTTCAACTTAATTCTGATACTATTTTCCTAGAAATAGCATAGATTCCACAGGTTTAAGGCTCAGTTTTACTGTCCCCCTGCCCCCTCTTCAGATGCCAGTGGAAAGCCCAGTTTGTCACTTGTGCTTCTGAGCTACCAGCTGTAGATTGGAAGTTCCACTGACTCTCTCCTTGGGTTCTGTTAACTTGTTAGCTTTTATATGGAACATTTAGATGCTTATATTTAATGTATTACTAATTAACAGGTCCATCTAGTCAAGGCTATGGTTTTTCCAGCAGTCATGTATGGATGTGAGATTTGGACTGTGAAAACAACAATACAGTATACTAATGCATATATATGGAATTTGAAAGATGGCAACGATAACCCTATATGCGAGACAGAATAAGAGACACAGATGCATAGAACAATTTTATGGACTCTGAGGGAGAAGGTGAGGGTGGGACGTTCTGGGAGAATAGCATTGAAACATGTATATTATCATATGTGAAACAGAACACCATTCCATGTTCAATGCATGAGACAAGGGCTCAGGGCCAGGGCAATGGGATGACCCAGAGGGATGGGATGGGGAGGGAGGTGGGTGGGGGGTCCAGGAAGGGGAACACATGTAAACCCATGGCTGATTCATGTCAATGTATGGCAAAAACTATTACAATATTGTAAAGTAATTAGCCCCCAACTAAAATAAATAAATTTATAAAAAAATAAAATAAAATAAATAATACTGGAAAGGACAGTGTTAACTGGAAAAGATACCGTGCACCCTCATGGTCAGTGCAGCATTATTTGAAATAGCAAAGACATGGAAGCAACCCAAGTGCCCAGCTGATGGATGAATGGATACAGGAAAGGTTGTTTAAGTATGCAGTGAATATTATATGGCCCAAAAGAAGGAAATTGCTATTTGTGACCACATGAATAACCTTGAGGACATTATGCTAAGTGACATAAGTCAGACAAAGACAAACACCAAATGATCTCAGTTCTATGTGGTATCTAAAAAAACAATAAACAAAGAAACAAAAATATGAACTCATAGATGCAGAGAACAGATTTGTGGTTGCCAGCAGTTGCTAATGGTAGGGTAGATGAAATAGGTGAAGGGGGTCAACATGTACAAACTTTAAGTTATAAAATAGATGTCATGAGGATGTAATGGTGCATGATGACTATAGCTAATAATACTGAACTATATATTTGAAACTTGCTAACAGCTAGATATTAATAGTTCTCATCACAAGAAAAAATATTGTAACTATGTGTGGTGATGGATATTAACCAGACTTATTGTGGAGATGATTTTGCAATATATACAAATATTGATGAATCATTTTGCTGTATTCCTGAAACTCATGTAATATTATATGTCAATTATATCTCAATTAAAACTATCTTATCTCAACATGACAAAAAAAAAAAAGAAACAGTGGAAACAGTGGCTCACTTTATTTTTGGGGGCTCCAAAATCACTGCAGATGGTGATTGCAGCCATGAAATTAAAAGACGCTTACTCCTTAGAAGGAAAGTTATGACCAACCTAGACAGCATATTAAAAAGTAGAGACATTACTTTGCCAACAAAGGTCCGTCTAGTCAAGACTATGGTTTTTCCAGTGGTCATGTATGGATGTGAGAGTTTGACTATAAAGAAAGCTGAGTACCAAACAATTGATGCTTTTGAACTGTGGTGTTGGAGAAGACTCTTGAGAGTCCCTTGGACTGCAAGGAGATCCAACCAGTCCATCCTAAAGGAGATCAGTCCTGGGTGTTCATTGGAAGGACTGATGTTGAAGCTGAAACTCCAATACTTTGGCCACCTGATGTGAAGAGCTGACTCATTGGAAAAGACCCTGATGCTGGGAAAGATTGAGGGCAGGAGGAGAAGGGGACGACAGAGGATGAGATGGCTGGATGGCATTACCAACTCAATGGACATGGGTTTGGGTGGACTCAGGGAGGTGGTGATGGACAGGGAGGCCTGGCGTGCTGCAGTTCATGGGGTCGCAAAGAGTTGGACACGGCTGAGAGACTGAACTGAACTGACGTCCAGAAATATTGTACTAGTCTTTAAATATAATCCTTTCTAAACTTTGAACTATGTTTACCTAATTTAAAAATGTAAAATGTACAAATTTAAGCTAGAATTCTGCTCAGTCAAGCTTGCGTGGTAAATTGGAGTTGTGTTTATGGACTCATCTTATCATGAGGCATTTCGCCCCAACAGTAGCTTTTAATATAATAAGTTTGAATGAAAACTATAAATTATATCTTATTTTCTTTTTAAAATTTCCCTTAAGAAGGGATGAAGAACAATGATATACATTAAAAAAGGCAGAGGTTTTGCACCCAAATCTGTATACATATTTACTTACTAGAAATTTAGACATACACGCGTGCATGCATGCTAAGTTGCTTCAGTCATGTCCAACTCTGTGTGACCCTATGGACTGTAGCCAGCCAGGCTCCTCTGTCCATAGGATTCTCCAGCAAGGATATTGGAGTAGACATACATGGGGGAATAGAAATTCTACTTTCAACTTTATGTGAAATTTTCTTATGCTTTCATAAAGATTCTGATGGACAAAAAAAAAAAAAAAAAAAGAAAGCTGAGCGCTGAAGAATTGATGCTTTTGAACTGTAGTGTTGGAGAAGACTCTTGAGAGTCCCTTGGACTGCAAGGAGATCCAACCAGTCTATCCTAAAGGAGATCAGTCCTGGGTGTTCATTGGAAAGACTGATATTGAAGCTAAAACTCCAGTACTTTGGCCACCTCATGCGAAGAGCTGACTCATTGGAAAAGACCCTGATGCTGGGAAGGATTGGGGGCAGAAGGAGAGGGGAACGACAGAGGATGAGATGGGTGGATGGCATCACTGACTCGATGGACATGAGTTTGGGTAAACTCTAGGAGTTGGTGATGGCCAGGGAGGCCTGGTGTGCTGCGATTCATGGAGTCGAAAAGAGTCAGACATGACTGAGTGACTGAACTGAGCTGTTCTTGTTTTAATCGCTAAGTTATATCCAACACTTTTGCAACCCCACAGACTGTAGCCTGCCAGGATCCTCTGTCCAGGTAAGAATACTGGAATGGGTTGCCATTTCCTTCTCCAGGGAATCTTCCCAACCCAGGAATTGAACTTGAGTCTCCTGCTTGGCAGGCGAATTCTTTACCACTGAGCCACTTGGGAAGCCCAATTACTGAAATAGTTGGTGTTAAACCTATGATCTTCCTACCTGTTTTCAACTTCTTATTGCCTTCTTTTGAATTAAAATATTTTTATTATTCATTTTTCTCTATTAGTAAGTTGATTATAAAATATTTTGCTATGCTTCTAATGTTTACTCTTGATCACAGAAGACAGTTTGTCCTTGACTTACTAAACTGTAATATAAAGAAGTACTTTCACCTTTTCCAAGAAAATTCAAGAATACTTTAACTTTGTTTATACTCGTCCTGACCTATTATTGCTGTGTATTTAATTCTATCTGTATTTTAAGTCCTGCAAGATATTAGTGTTATTGTTTTATACAAACGGTATTTGTTTATTTTCTACTTTTTTCTCTGTTCATTCCTTTATTTCTTAAACTTTTGATATTCTATCTGGGATTATTATTATTATTTTTTTGCCTATAGGATACCTTTTTAAAAAAATTATTTTTATTTGGAGGATAATTGCTTTACAACGTTGTTTTGGTTTCTGCTGTACAGCAAATGAATCAGCCATAGGTATATGTTCCCTCCCACCCCATTCCACCACTCTAGGTTGTCACAGAGTACTAGGTTTGAGCTCCCTGCATGTCGGACACGTTTTGAAATTTCCTTTTGTGTGGGTCTAGAAGTGGCTTTCTTGTTTGCCTGAAAATATTATTTTACTAGCATTCTTTTTTTTTTTTTCCTGCACATAGTATGGCTTGCAAGATCTTGTTTCCCTAACCAGAGATTCAACTTTGGCCCTTGGCAGTGAAAGCCTGGAGCCCTAACCACTGGACTACCAGGGGATTCCCTTTATAAGCATTCTTTCAAGACATTTTCACTGGGTATAGTTTGGCAGATTTTTTTTTTTTCCTTTCAAAGCACTTATACATTTCCTCTTGAAGACATCATGCATTATTTTTTGGCCTCCTTTGTTTCTGTTGAAAAGTGATATTTTCTTTTTTGAAGGCAATATTTATTTTGGAAGAGCTGCTTTCAACATTTTTCTCTTTCTCTTTCAGCAGTTTTACTATGGTTTGCTTAAGTGTATTTTACTTTGCATTTATCTTACTTGAGGTTTATAGGGCATTTCAGAGCTTTGGCTTGATATCTTTCACCAGCTTGGGAAATCTTCTCAGCCATTAACTCTCCATTTCTTCTGTCTTTTTCCTTTTATGTTTTAATTATCCTTTTAGTATATCCCCTATATGTCTTACTATATCCCCTATATTTTTATACTGTCAGTCCTCTTGTTTCTTTTTCATTCAGTTTGGACAGTTTTTAACTTACCTTGCAATTCACTAATTCTCCTTTTGACTGTGTTTCGGGTGCTGTTTGACACATATAGGAAATCTTTAATTTCAATTATTTTATTTAAAAAATTTATAATTCTCCTTTGGTTCACTTTTATAATTTCTGGTTCCAAGTTGAAAATCTTGCCTTTAGTATCCTTGAGCATACTAAGCATAGTTGTATCAAATTTTGTGTATGTTAACTTCATTTTTTTTTAAACCTCCAGTAAGTCTGTATTTGATTGTTATTGTTTATTTTTATCTTCATTTTGTCTTATCATCTCATGTTCCTTACTATTTTGATCGAATGCCAATGATTTTGAGGAACTAGAGAAAATTTGTAGCTTTAGATGTTATCTTCCTCCCAGGGAAATTTTATAATTGTGTGCAGAGTACATCATGTGAAATGCTGGGCTGGGTGAAGCACAAGCTGAAATCAAGATTGCCGGGAGAAATATCAATAATCTCTGATATACAGATGAAACCACCTGTATGGAAGAAAGTGAAGAGGAACTAAAGAGCCTCTTAATAAAAGTGAAAGAGGAGAGTGAAAAGCTAAAACTCAGCATTCAAAAAATGAAGATAGTGGCATCTGGTCCCATCACTTCATGACAAATAAATGGGGAAACAATGGAAACAGTGACAGATGTTATTTGCTTGGGCTCCAAAATCACTGCAGATGGTGACTGCAGCCATAAAAATTAAAAGATGCTTGCTCCTTGGAAGAAAAGCTATGACCAACCTAGACAGCATATTAAAAAGCAGAGACATTACTTTGCTGACAAAGGTCTGTATAGTCTAAGCTATGGTTTTTCCACTAGTCATGTATGGATGTGAGAGTTGGACCATAAGGAAAGCTGAGCACCGAAGAATTGATGCTTTTGAACTATGGTGTTGGAGAAGACTCTTGAGAGTCCCTTGGACTGCCAGGAGATCAAACCAGTCAATCCTAAAGGAAATCAATCCTGACTATTCATTGGAAGGACTGATGCTGAAGCTCCAATCCTTTGGCCACCTGATGTGAAGAACTGACTCCTTGGAAAAGACCCTGATGCTGGGAAAGATTGAAAGCTGGAGAAAGAGATGAAGGAGAATGAAATGGTTAGATAGCATCACTGACTCAATGGACATGAATTTGAGCAAACTCCTGGAGATAGTAGAGGAAAGAGGAGCCTGGTGTGCTGCAGTCCATGGGGTTGCAAAAAGTTGGACACAACTAGCGACTAAACAACAACAGGCCAGATACACTAGTAATCCCAGACCTTCACAATCTAATCAGTATTTGAAATGACAGAAAGTTGAGTTTCAACTTCTTTGGGCACTAATCTGTGTTAATCTTACCCTTAGATCCTCAAGGATCTCAACCCTATGCCTTGGGAGATGGTGGCGGGGCGGGTCCTGGATTTATCATCTGCTATCCGCTTCCCAGTAAGCCCTGAATTCCAGGTTTTGTCTTCTAGCCCTGTGAGTCTGTTAAGAACTCTTATCAGTTTCTCAGCCTCTCAGCCACTTCTGCTGGAACACTGGCACAATTTTGTGGTAGAAAAATGGTTCCAAACTTCAGATTCACTTTTTGAATGTCCTTATTCTTCTGGACCTTGACTATGTCGTTTTTAACAGCTTTATTGTCTCTCTGTGCCTTCAAACGTTTAAAAAGTATTTGTTCAGCTTTTCAAGTCATTCTCAGCAATAGGTTTGGTCTAAATCACCTACTCTTCATTAATGAAACCAAAACCTTCATTAATGAAACCAAAATAGGCTTTTAATACCCAAAGGACTATATTTTTGCTACTGTAGAGTTTCTGGAGGAAACTCAAGTAAATGTTTTAAATTGATGATATTGTTAATTTAAATTTGCTTGAATCTGAATAAAAAGATGTATCTGTCTATAAAATAATACATTTTTGTGATTGAACTATATATATATATATATATAATCTTTTTTTTGGAACCATGTAACATGGACAGAGGAGCCTGGCAGGCTACAGTCCATGGGGTCGCAAAGAGTTGGATAGGACTGAGTGACTAACACTTTCCTTTCAATCTTTTTAAAAAACATCTTTCCCAAAACTGTGTCTTTATTTATAATTAGCATGTGTGTGTGCTCAGCTGTGTGCAGCTCTTTGCAACCCCATGGACTGTAGCCCGCCAGGCTCCTCTGTCCATGGGATTTTCCTGGCAAAAATGCTGGAGCGAGTTGCCATTTCCTACTCCAGGGGCTCTTCCCAACCCAGGGATCGAACCTGTGTCTCTTGTGTCTCCTGCATTGGCAGGTGGATTCTTCACCACTGCGCCACCTGAAAAGCCCATTATTAGTAACAATATACTTAATTTTTTTTTAATTGGAGGATAATTGCTTTACATTGTTGTGTTTGTTTCTGCTACAACAATGTGAATCAGTCATAAGTATACCTACATCCCCTCACTCTTAACCGTCCCTCCCACCTCCCACCACATCTCTCTAGGTTGTTACAGAGCACCAGGTTGAGCTCCCCGTGTTATACAGTAACCCCACTTGCCTTCTGTTTTACCCATGGTAATGTATATGTTTCAATACTAATCTCTCATTTTGTCCCACCCTCTTCTTTCACTGTGTCCACAAGTCTGTTCTTTGTGTCTGCGTCTCTATTCCTGCCCTGAAAAGAGGTTCATCAGTACCATTTTTCTAGATTCCATACATATGCATTACTATACACATACAATCTCTTAATGTTTTAGTTCTCTTTCAAATTCATCCAAAACATAGGGAAAATAACCTGAAGTACTTTCCTTTAGTTCCTTTTAACACATATGAAATAGGATTTTAAATGAAACGGCTTATGAACTGAGTGATCTGGGATCTGGGAACTATGTTTTGTAAATTTAAATCTTAAGTTCTCTGGATATTTTCATCTCATTTGGAAATTAACTCTAGCTTCTCTGATATGGGAACAGATGAAATGGATTTTGATTTTATACACATTCAAGTCAGAATATTAGAGAGGGAAAAGCATTCCCCTGAAAGTGGGAGTGTTGGTAACAAGGTGGCATTGGAGAAACTCTTTTGCAAGAGACAGATGAAACTAAAGAGGAAATAAACATGTTTCCCACATATTTACCACTCCTCACTGAGAATTTTCCTTCAAAGATGCTTTATGCTCCATCATTATAAAGGTTTGCCATTTCATGCAGTTTCTCTCATTTACTAGGCAGAGCTCACTGTGGATCATAAGATCACTACTTACCAGTATCTGTATCATTTTATGATATCATCAGCCTTATTAGTTGTATTATCCTAGTTACACATTGTACTACGGGTACCACTAGATCAAGGGAAATTGAGTTGATTAATATTCTTCTTGCTTCGATGACCCTAGAACACTCAGGGTTTGATTCTTTTTCAACTGGGGAAACAGTGAAATTTATGTAGAATGCATCAATTCTTCAGAGATGTATGAGCAAGCAGAAGTTAATTCTTTTTTTTCACATAACTAGACTGACAAATGACTGGGTAAAAGACAGGGAAATAAAATGAAATTTTCCAAGTGGACTCCAGTGGAAGAATTTTAATGTCACAGTTTATCACAATATGGATAGATCAACTGTAATATTTGGACAAACATTGTTAGAAAGCAAACAAAATGATTTCTTATTTTACGGGGCAGAAAATGCTCTCAGTACTTCTTTATTTAGTCATATCTGTGGTCTCTTTTGTAGGAAATGTTTCTCTATTTAGTGATATGTGTATATGCATGCAGACTCACACATTATTTCTGATTACACTGGTTACTTATGGCTTTTCATGTGTGGGTGTTTATTATTTTGTAGCTTATATATGCACATTATATTGAATATTCCTTTAGTGTTGATGAGAAAATAAATCATTGGTATGAGAAAACGCTAGCCTTACAAGGTATTCATCTGGAATTATTCAACCTTTCACAAGCAAATGAGAAAGATTATAGGATTAGAGCAAATCCTGGATTCCCTTTCCTCTGTGCCCATCTGTATTCATTACAGTTGAAAGACAGACAAATGAAACTATTGGTAGCTCAGTCTTTAGAGCTTTATTACAATTTAAAAGCATTAAAATATAGAGAAAATGGAAAAATCTTATCAAAGGCTGGAAATGATCATCATGCTGAATAGTTGAATTTTCTGGCTTAATGACAATGAAAAATGAAGAGAGGTGTTGTAAAGATATGACTTCATTATTGGTATCACTCAGTATTCTCAATTCCAAAGAATTGAGCATAGAGCTTTTAAAAGCCTCTGTCAGAATATAGAACTGACAATTGGGCACATCACTGGAGGAAATGAAGTGGGTCAGTGATTTTCAAGTCTATGTAAACTGCCTAGGACAAGCCCACAGTCTTGGCTAAAACTCACACCCAAATCCAAGACTCCTGTGGACTGTTGCTCTGTTTATTGTTATGCTTCTTGAACCCCAGGAATGCGGGTTGAGAAAAGGGAAGGGCCAGAGAGCACAAAGATGCCACGTGAAATGCAGAGGATGTTGTTTGTTTTCTCCCAGTTCTTCTCCCCCTTTCCGAAGCACCCCTCTGTTTTAAAAATGTATTTTTAGTTGGAGGATAATTGCTTTACAATGTTGTGTTAGTTTCTGCTATACAACACTGTGAAACAGCCGTAAGTATACAGATCTCCCTTACCTCTTGAGCCTCCCTCCCGCACCATCCCACCCTCTAAGTTGTCACAGAGCACTGGTTTGAGCTGCCTGTTAACATAGCAATTTCCCACTAGCTATCTGTTTTATCCATGGTTATGTATATGTTTCAATGCTACTCTCTCAATTTGTCTACCTTCTCCTTCCCTTGCTGTGTCTGCAAATCCATTCTCTATGTCTTCGTCTCTATTCCTGCCCTGCAAACAGTTTCAGCAGTACCATTTTTCTAGATTCCATATATATATGTGGAGCTTCCCAGGTGGCGCTAGTGGTAAAGAAACTGCCTGCCAATGCAGGATACATCAGAAATGTGGGTTCAATCCCTGGAGGAGGGCACGGCAACCCATTCTGATATTCTTGCCTGGAGAATCCCATGGAGAGAGGAGCCCGATGGGCTACAGTCCATAGGGTTGCCCAGAGTCAGACACAACTGAAGCGACTTAGCGCACACACACACACTCCTATGTATTAATATATAATGTTTGTTTTTCTCTTTCTGACTTAAATTTCACTCTGTATAACAGCCTTTAGGTTCATCCACCTCACTAGAACTGACTCAAATTTGTTCCTTTTTATGGCTGAGTAATATTCCATTGTATATATGTACCACAACTTCCTTATTCATTCATCTGTCGATGAATATCTAGGTTGCTTCCCTGTCCTGGTTACTGTAAATAGTGCTGCAGTGATCACGGGGGTACACGTGTCTTTTTCAATTATGGTTTTCTCAGGGTGTATGCCTAGTAGCAAAGCACCCCTCTCTAAAATCCAGGAATCTAACCTTCACCAACACAGCTTAAGGACCGCAAGGGAAGCTGAGCCCATCCCCCGTTCCGGCGGATTTCTGGTTGGTGTAAGTGTAGTTCTCAGTGTCACAGCTATTGATTCTGGAATAAATGTGTCACAATAAGGTCCCCAGATGCCTGCTGGGGACCTCTGGTAGAGTGTTCTTTTTGGCTTTGAGGGAGAGCCACCAGGCAGCAGGATGCCTTCTCTTCCTCCAGACATATTTATGATGTTAGCCCTAAAACTACTCCGGCCAATGTGAAGCAGACACATGGAAAGGGGAGAAAGAGAATCGAAGAGAAATGAGCCACAGCTCTGATCAAATCATATCTGATCACTGCTTTTAAGAGCTGTGGGTCAGTCAGTTTCCTTAATTAATCATACAAATTTAAGTGGACTGTTCCTTGCAGCCAAGATAATCTCTACTGATAGAGAACGGAGGTCTACTTCATGCCTAAATGGTTCCTAATCTAGAAGACCACCCTCAGGATGTATTTTGGGGATCTCATGGCCAATTAGGTCTCATGGGAGGGTCACAGAGACATCTCTGTATCTGCTTTTCAGTTTTTTGGACCTTTTATGATCATGCTCTTCAAAGTTCTCTGGTTTGTAAGCCTGGAGCATTCCTTCAAAGACTACTCTGCTGGAATGAATCCTCTAAATGCAGTTTGGTCCAGATCCCCACTCTTGAGTCCAGAAGTGCCTGCCATGGTCACCTTCAGTCTGTGGAAAACAAATCACGGGATTCTTCTCTCTGGTCATCCATCATCTCCAACTTGAAGTCTAATGAGAAGACCTTTCCATGGGAGATGCATTCTCATTCAGACTCACTACTGGCTTTTCTAATTTCCCACCCAATTTTGCTTTTTACAATAATTTTGGTCTAGGCACACCATCAGTTTTGGGAAAGCCTTTTGAGCTCTTATTAGCTTAAAGTAGAAGCCATTGTGATAGAGAAAGTTTGGCAATGCAAAGGCTTTGGTCAGGTGTGATAATAAAACTGCATCATAAATGATCTCTAACTAAGCCCAGTAAGAATAGATTGGTTGCATTCCAAGGGTAAGATGCCTATTGTGGAGCTAGCTTATATAAATAAACTTCTATAGTGAGAGATCTGTGGTGTGCATGGTGTATAATATTGTGAGCTTGCAATCATATGGGTAAGTTTTGTACGTCCGTTTAAATAGAACTAAGATAAGACCAGTGGTTTTCATACTTGGTTGGGAGTTAGGGTTGGGAGTTGAGGTGGGATGAGGAGTAGAACATTTAGAAGTCATGGTACTTAAGATATAACACCGTGAAGCAACACTTTATTTAATACCATTCTAAGTATTAGGCAGATTTTGGAGGCAGAAAATTGGATTCTTGTTTTGTTCTTACCATAGAGCCTATCTCTGTTCATTATTCCAGGCACAGAAACACTAGTCTAACATGTAAAAATAATTGCAAAGCAATGTAAGGTTTTACTGTAATCTTTTGGACAATGTGAAATGGAGATGACATTCATAAAACTGCAAAACTTTTTTAAAAAGTTTTTTACCCATTCATCTTCTCGAAGTCACCCTTATTGTGATGTGGTAAGTGCCTCTAAACTCTCTTATTTTCCTCTAAATTTTCAGAAATTCAAAAACACCCTTGCTGGCCTTTATCCTTTTGTCTCTACTCTTCCGGTATCTTCTCTTCTGGAGTAAATTTTGCCCTTTCCTTGGTTGATAAAAATCAACCAAGTCAATCTTAGAATTCTCTTATAGCTCCCTATCACACATTACTTAGATTTGCACAGAGAGGCCCAGGAATTGTGCATGTGAGGAGAGAAGTCTCCCTACTGTTACTTCAGAAGCTTTATTTATTATTCTTACCTTTTTAACATCAGTTTTGATCTGACCAACATCTACTGGTTCAACGTCATTTCCCACAACAGCCCCAGAGATGTGTCACACTTCCGCACAAGAGGATTTTAAGCAGAGAAGTTGTGTGATCGTATTTGCATTTTAGAAGGATTATTCTGAGTGCTGTTTGGAGAATGAATTGGGGTTTTGCTGAGACAGGGAGGGAGAGAGGTGGTAGGGAAATAAAATTAAGAATAGGATTGTCTAGGAAAGAGATGTTGGTAGTTTGGACTAGGATAGTGGTTAAAGGAAATAGAAATAAGTTGAAAGGTTTGAGGTGTATTTTGCTAATTTCTGGCTGGAGAAGAAATGAGGTTGTTATCCAGAGTAGGGGACAGAGACAGATCTATTAGTTTAGACTGAGCTGGAAGACTTACAAGCTGGAATCAAGATTGCTGGGAGAATTATCAGCAACCTCAGATATGCAGATGATACCACTCTAATGGCGAAACACGGAAAGGAACAGTGTCTCTTGATGAGGGTGAAAGAGGAGAGTGAAAAAGTTGGTTTAAAACTCAACTTTCGTAAAACAAAGCTGATGGCGTCTGTTCTGATCACTTCATGGCAAGTGGATGGAGAAAAAGTGGAAACAGGGACAGATTTTAATTTCTTGGGCCCCAAAATCACTGTGGACAGTGACTGCAGCCACGGAATTAAAAGATGCTTATTCCGTGGAAGGAAAGCTATGACAAACCTAGACAGAGACATCATTTTTCCAACAAAGGTCCATATAGTCAAAGCTGTGGTTTTTCCAGTAGTCGTGTACATAGTAAGAGTTGTAGCGTAAAGAAAACTGAGTGCTGAAGAGTTGATGCTTTCAAATTGTGGTGTTGGAGAAGACTATTGAGAGTCTCTTGGACAGCAAGGAGATCAAACCAGTCACTCCTAAAGGCAATCAACCCTGAATATTCATTGGAAGGACTGATGCTGAAGCTGAAGCTCCAGTACTTTGGCCCCCTGATGTGAAGAAATTGATGTTTCTTTGGAAAAGACCCTGATACTGGGAAAGATTGAGGGCAGGAGGAGAAGGGGGCAACAGAGGATGAGATGGTTGGATGGCATCACCAACTTGAATTGGAGCAAACTCCGGGAGATTGTGAAGGACAGGGAAGCCTGGTGTGCTGCAGTCCATGGGGTCACAAAGAGTTGGACACGACTTAGTGACTGTACAACAATTAGTTATGAAAGTATTGAGATTGGTTTTAGATACGTTGAGTTTGAGGACCTATGGGGTATCTACTTGAAGTGTCATTTGGCATTTGACTTGGGTAAGTCTGGGGGTCAGAACTAGAGATATGGATTTGAGAGTTGTCACCTTATAGATGACTATGAAACCCATGAGTTTTTCTGAGCATATTCCAGGAATTTATTTATGGGGGACATATTTGCCAAGTGGAAGGGAAATTTAGTTTTGTTTTTATGTTTCTGTAAAGAATACTGAGGAAGTTCAAAGAAACACCAGTCAGTATGAAGAATTCTTTTACAAGCTAATGAAAAATGAAATGGGCTTCCCAGGTGGCTCAGTGGTAAGGAGTCCGCCTACCAATGCAGGAAATGCAGGTTCAATCCCTGGGTTGAGAAGATCCCCTGGAGGAGGACATGGCAACCCATTCCAGTATTCTTGCCTATGAACTCCCATGGACAGAGGAGCTTGGTGTACAGTCCATGGGGTCCCAAAAGAGTCGGACATGACTTAGCAACCAAACCACAACAACAAAAAATGGAATAGGTTGGCTTGTTTGGAGTAAGGACACCTTGATTAGAGGTGTTTGAGCAGGAACTGGTGATCTCCCAATAAGGAATGGTGGAGCAGGGATTCCTGTCTTGAGTAAGAGATTTACCTGTTAAGGTAGCTTCTAATTTTAGAAGCCAGTGACTCTGTGAAGTTGTCTCTCCCTCTTTCCATATTTGAGGCATTATTGCAGATCACTGCACACATCGGGCCAGTGTGTCATGCAGTAAGGTTACGGTGACTGTAAGAAGTGACATTTTATTCTTTGGAGACTAAGTGAAAGTGACATGAATCCTCCCCACGTTCATATCTGTACTCAAGAAATTTTGTTGAGAATTCCTCTGAGAGAGAACATCTTAGTATTGAGCCATTTTGTGGCCTTGAGCTGAGACAGTTGACGAGATATCTTATAATAAGAATAAGAGGGCAAGATGCCCTAAGGGTTTCACATGCATTTATATCAAAATGCTGTGAGGGAAAATCAATATTTTGCTTCTGGCAGTGAAAATCCAAACCTCACCAAATTATTAGGGACAGACACTTTATTTTCAAACACCAGAGAGGAGAAAACACCCCAAGTTCAACAAATGCTACTCTGGCCACGTGATGTGAACAAATTGGAAAAGAGCCTGATGCTGGGAAAGATTGAGGGCAGGAGCAGAAGGGGGCAACAGAGGATGCAGTGGTTGGATGGCATCACTGCGTCAACAGACATGAGTTTGAGCAAACTCCAGGAGATAGTGAAGGCCAGGGAAGCCTGGAATGCTGTAGTTCATGGGGTCACAGAGTCAGACACAACTTAGTGATTAAACAACGGCAGCATGTCAGATGGTATCATAGGCTTGGTAGTGTCCCTGTTTCGGAGCTTCAGTGATGTCATTCCTTCTTCCATTTAGTCTTTTATCAAAATCACCTCAGTGAAGCCTTTATCATGCAATCTGAGATTGTACCCCACTCAATACTTCATCTCCTCTTTCTCTGCCTCATGTTTTCCTTAACGCTTGTCTTGCCCAGAAGCAAGATCTTGGACAAGGGTTTGAATGCAGTGGTTTATATGGGAGGTGATCCCAGGAACACAAGTCAGGTTAGGGTTAGGGTTAGTGGGAGAGACTGGGAGGGGAAGGAAGCCAGTTCAGGGTATGGCAATCAGAGGTTACTGTTGTGGGCAACTGGGACTCAGTCCTGCTAGGGAACTTGGGGACACTGCATGGACGTGCCTTGAAGTATGTATGAGGCGTAAGGAAGTGAGGGTGTTTATCCACCAATTCTCATCAGTTCATGGTTGAGAGCTGCCCTGGGGATGGGGGTGGGGTGGAGTTGGGACTTAAACTTTCCAGCATCTCCCATCGCTGCGCTTGGGCAAGTGTCCTTCAGCTGCCAGGGGAAGCCTTCTGAGGTTCTCAGGGGGAGCCCTGGGGTCAGGCTGGGTGGGAATGGAGTTCAGGGAATCTGAGAAGGGCACTGATAATATCTGCTAGAGAATGTGTTCCTCTCTATTGAACTGTATATTTTACTTATCATTTTTTTCCCTGTGATTATCATTCTTTTTTTATTTTTGTGCTCAGTTGCTCCGTCATGTCCAACTTTTTAATAGAGACTTTTAAAATGCTGTGCTGTGCTTAGTTGCTCAGATGTGTGACCGACTCTTTGCGATCCCATGGACTGTAGCCCCCCAGGCTCCTCTGTCCATGGGATTCTCCCAGCAAGAATACTGAGGTGGGTTGCCATTTCCTCCTCCAGGGGGTCTTCCTGACCCAGGGACTGAAACCGTGTCTCTTGTATCTCCTGCACTGCAGGACAATTCTTTACCTTCTGAGCCATCTGGGAAGCCCAAAAGGAACGTATATATGTGTATAACTGAAACACTTTGCTGTACAGCAGAAATTAACACAATATTGTAAATCAACTATGTGCTGGTGGTTTAGTTGCTAAGTCATGTCTGACTCTTGCTACCCCATGGACTGTAGCCTGCAAGGCTCCTCTGACCATGGGATTTCTCAGGCAAGAATACTGGAGTGGGTAGCCATTGCCTTCTCCAGGGGATCTTCCCGACCCAGGGATTGGTGTCGGGTCTCCTGCATTGCAAGTGGATTCTTTACTGTCTGAGCCACCAGGGAAGCCCCAAGAGTGAGATGTGTCCCTTATTGGAAGATAATTGCTTTACGATGTTGTGTTGATTTCTGCCATACAACAACATGACTCTGTCATAAGTATACATACGTCCCTTCCCTGTTGAACCTCCATCCCACCCCTACCCTATCTCATTACTTGTTTATCTTTATTGTCTGCCTCCCACTGTAAGGTAAGCTTCATGAAGAGAGGGAATTTTCTCTGTTTTGTTCACCAAGTGGCATTGAAAACATGGTTTCTGAGTTATTCAATTTTTAACAGCACTAAATTAGCGCCACATTCCTTGCAGTGCAGCCAAAAACCCAGAACATAAACAACAGGAGCACTAGTGTAACAAATTTAATAGAGACTTTTAAAATGCTGTGCTTAGTCGCTCAGGCGTGTGACCGACTCTTTGCGACCCCATGGACTGTAGCCCTCCAGGCTCCTCTGTTCATGGGAATTCTCCAGGCAAGAATACTGGAGTGGGTTGCCATGCCCTCCTCCAGGGGATCTTCCCAACCCAGGAATCGAACCAGGGTCTCCTGTATTGCAGGCGGATTCTTTACCATCTGAGCCACCAGGGAAGCCCAAAGACTTTTGTTGTAACCTGAGCATGAACTGCTAAATCAGAGAAAGGTCAACAGGGGGTGGAAGAGAAAATGCAAATGAGAGATTAGAGTGCTTACTCTAACCCAGCTTCCACAGGGACCCTCCTTGCTCACTGGATCTGCACACAGGGAACCCCAGTTCAAAGCCTACCTCTTCCTGGCAGTTGGGTTTAGGAAGAAGATGCAAACTTAGGACCATAATTGAGGAAGATACTTTTCATTTGGGCGCCATGCTTCAGCTAATGCAGACTTAGATCTGCCAAATGGTGGGGATGATTCATTGAGTAATTACCAACTGTTCCATGTATGACTGTTGAATTACTTCACACCTGCTCTGAACTTTTTTCCTGCAACTCTAAACCCAAGTTTAGCATATTTTTAGCACATGCAAGCCAATGTTTAGCTTTCGCTTATCTGCTCTGTCTTTTGACTCTCCATCTCATCTCCTGCCCTTTCCAACACAGCAGGTATGATTATTATTTTTAAAAAGTCTGAGTCCTAGTTATTTAAAGAATTTTTTTATCGAGAAAAATCTAAGTGAATTTGATTATACAATTATTTGTATATAGCCATACCTCGTTCCCTTATATTAATGGTGTTTATCAAGGATTTACCAGACCAAAAATTCTTTCCATTGCATTTCTGCAATTTCTAATTTTGAATTTTTCCTCTGGGATCAAATCTACAGGCAGCCAAAAGTGTCGATACACAGCCCATAGCTCCAGTTATTCTTGTTAAAATTTTTTAGTGTGGTTTCTAATTGGAGACTGTTTTGTACCCATGATGGGAGTATGTACTGTTTCAAAATCACTCTGAGAGCCTCTAGAGTATCTCCTCAAAGTTGGGGAGGAAATTTATTTCTAAATACAAACCCCAGTATAAACATGTTTAATGATTTATTTGGTTGCAGCACATGAGATCTTTGTTGCCATGTGCAGGATCTTAGCTGCTGCATGTGGGGTCTTTCGTTGTGGCGTGCAAACTCTTGGGTGCTGCATGTTGGATCTAGTTCCCTGATCAGGGATTGGGAGAGCAAAGTCTTAACCACTGGACCACCAGGCAAGTCCTGTAAATCCAAATATTTTTAAAGTATAACTGCAGGGAGGAAAAGTTAGACATTTGTTTTATGCAGGCACATCTGACTTGGAAGTAAAAACTCAGGAGGAGGTAACTTAGGGCCTTTTGGTAAATTAGGTCATCATCATCAAAGTAATATTTTTGAATATTATTTATCACCTGCTATTAAGATAGACATTACACAAAGTGTGCATACTCAGTTGCTGGTTGTGTCCGATTCTTTGCAACCCCACAGACTGTAGCCCTCTAGGCTCCTCTGTCCATAGAATTTCCCAGACAAGAAGATTGGAATGGTTGCCATTTCTTTCTCCAAGAGGATCTTCCCAAACCCAGGTCTCCTGCATTGGCAGGAGGACTCTTTACCACTGCGCCACCTGGGAATCAACGTGGTTATATGGAAATGCCTGTAGGAGAATTAAACTTGGCTGGGAGGTCGTGTAGTTCAGTGCATCAAGGTTTGCTAAGAGTGCCTGTGAGAAGAAGAATTTAGTGTTTCTGGGATCTTTGTGTCCCAAAGATGGTATTTAGACCTCAGCAAGTCAGCCAAATCATGAGGTTATGTGTGGACCCACCAAAGCCATTAAGTCTTGCCAGAGACTTTGGCCTTTCCATTCCCATAAGTTACAACAGTGGCATGAACAAGCACATGGACAAACCACGTGGTTGTGCAAACACCAAACAATAAATTGGACAAATAGAGAAAAAGCCTTTATGTTACGTTAAAAAATTAAGGACAGCAAAATGTACATCTGTGAGCTGCGTGCTACCTTGGTATTCCATAAAGGTTTTCTCTCAAGTAAAACAATGAGCTTACTGGTGTGATAAATTAGCAGACACCTCCTTTGGCGTGAAGTATTCCTGTGTTGCAAATCACCAATTTTATTAGATGGCAGCTTTAGCAGCAATCTAATGGTGCCTCATGAAAAATCTATAACAATTCAATCTAATTTTAATGGTTCTGGAAACTAATAGTACATATTTGAGAACAGCCCACTTGCTCATATTCCCACTTTCTAGTCAGGTCTTTTAACGTGAATGTGATTCATGGGCTTTTGTGGCTATTTTTTTTTAAAGCAATGTGCAAACCCCATTTGGTTTATCTTTACCTGTGTGATTCACGCCTCATCTCTCCTCTCAGCATATTTTTTGCATCTTGCATATGTTTCTGGCTTGTTTACTTATTCATTTGGTTTCTAAGCTCATTGGAGGAAGATCAAAACTAATTCAGTTGAACATTTGAACCTGTTCTGATACTTGTTCATGGAAAAGATGCACATAAAAATGGCTTACATTTTTGTTTTAGAGAATAACCGAAAATAACTACTGACGATTCTCTTCAGGCGTGCAAGAGAACAGGAGGATTTTCTAAGATAAACACAAAATTGATGAAAGCCAGTCTAGGAGTAGACCGTGACTCTGACTTATGTGGCTTCTAAATATTTTACTTATTTATTTATTTAGGCTGAGCTGGGTCTTACTTGCTCTTCATTGTGGCGTGCTGACTGTTAGTTGCAGCGTGCAGGCTAGTTCCTTGACCAAGGATTGAACCTGAGTCCCCAGCATTGGGAACACAGAGTCTTACCCACTGGACCACCAGTGAAGTACAAATTAAATGCCTTCCAATTTCATTTGTCTACTTACGTGTAGATCTTTATTCATGTGACACCTTCATTGTGTGATAATCATGCTATTTTCCTGTGAAAACCCTCTGGGAATACACAAGAGCCTGATGTTTATCCTCAACTAGATCACTATCTTTTTCTTTGGTTATAGTTGGAATAATTTGTCATCTTTAGGCCAAATAGTGGAAAAGGACAGGACATTGCTATATTTTTGTATGTTCTGATTCTAGTGTTAGCACTACTATCTGTCCATTGATTGAACCATACACATCCTTCAAATATCTCAAGATGAGACCTTCTCAAATTCCACAGTTTATAAAATTCTTTTTCTAGATATACACAGTTATCAGAATATGTTCTTTGCATGATTTCTTCTGTTAGGAGCATCATTTATCAACAGCAAATATTTAGTCTGTTAATAAAATATTAGTCTGTATCTATGTTTCTCTTACAGTTTTCTTTTCTTTATTTACATATACTTTTACTGTGATGTATTTTTATTGGCTTACAATTTCAAGATGAAGATTGTTGATATTATTCATTGTTTTGTTACATTTTAATGGTTTTTACCACCAGTTGTTGTCTGCTGCTATTAAGAAATCTATCCTTTAATAGATATGCTGTACTTTAAATGGGCTTTCCTGCTGGCTCAGACAGTAAAGAATCTGCCTGCAATGCTGGAAACCCAGGTTCGATCCCTGGGTCGGGAAGATCCCTTGGAGAAGGGAATGGTTACCCACTCCAGTATTCTTGCCTGGAGAATTCCATGGGCAAAGGAGCCCAGTGGGCTACAGTCCATGGGGTCACAGAATTGGACATGATTGAGTGACTAACACTTTTGCTTCACTTCACTTTGAATAAAGACACAGATGTAGAGAATGGACCTGTAGACATGAAAGGGGGGGAGTGAGGTGATGACTTGGGAGCTTGGGATTGACATATATACACTACTGTGTGTAAAATGGATGGGTAGTGTATAGCACAGGGAGCTCAGCTCAGTGCTCTGTGATGACCTAGAGCGTTGGGATTGGGGTTGGGGTGGGAGGGAGTTTCAAGAGGGAGGGGATATATGTACACATATAGCTGATTCACTTCATTGTACAGCAGAAACTAACTCAACATTGTATAGCAACTATACCCTGATTTAAAAAATTGATTGGACTGTGGAAAAAAAGATAGATATTCAGTATTTTGAACAATAAGTGGTAATAAGAATTTTGTAACAGAAAATCAGAGTACTGAAATAACAGTAGAGGTCTATTTGGTTGCCTCAGCTTCACCAGTGAGACTTAGAATAGCTTAGTCTGGAGAGAGACAAATTGAAACAAATGCCAAGTTAATTTGTGGACTTTGTTCTGCAGGTGTGCAGGCCTGTATAGGACCATTTGCCCAACTCACTGTTCTTGGAGATTAGAGAGGTCACAGTCTTAAAAGTACTAATTAATAGATAATTAGTACTTTTGAAAACGTTGGTGATCCCACCAGAGGTGCTTGCTCTTTCAAAAGTCAGATTCCATCTATTTTACTAGTCATGTATTCCTGAGCTTTAAAGCCAAATATACTTGTCTTATACTGTTGCCTCTCAGGTGAGTAAAAGATTTATTACTATATAAAAAGATAGAAAGCCTAGTCCAGATAGCCTGTGTATCTGGAAAACTACTGGACCATACCATATAAAAATCTACTGTCAAAAGCCTAAAGGAGAAATAAGTAACATAAATTTTGGCTGATATTTCTTGTGTCAGACAAAAATGTCAATTAACCATTCATGAATTCTGCAAAAGAATTACAGACTATTTTGTTTTTAAATGGATTCATTAAAGTCTGAAAATATCTTATTGCAGCATTTTTTTTCCTCCAGAAATACCTGCTACAGAGTAGGCTGTGGGATAATTGAACCTTTATCTTCTCCAGCCCATTTCAGTATTGGTACTAATGTTCCTGTTAGAAAGAAAAGCTATGGCAAACTTCAACAGCGTATTATAAAGTGAGCCATTACTTTGCTGACAAAGGTCTGTATAGTAAAAGCTATGGTTTTTCAACAACAGTTTCCAACTAATATCTTCAACTTGTGGGTTCAATGTCTCCAGTTCCTAAGTCAATCCTTGATAAACCCAGAATAAGGCTCTATAAAGGTATAATGTTGTTGTTGTTCAGCCCCTAAGTTGTGTCCAACTCTTTGCCATCTCATGGACTGCAGCACTCCAGGCTTCCCTGTCCTTCACCATCTCCTGGAGTTTGCTCAAATTCATGTCCATTGAGCCGGTGATGCTATATAATCATCTCATCCTCTGCCGCCCCCTCCTCCTTTTGCTCTCAGTCTTTTCTGTCATCAGGATCTTTTCCAATGAGTCAGCTCTTTGCATCAGGTGGCCAAAGTATTAGAGCTTCAGCAACAGTCATTCCAATGAGTATGCAGGGTTGATTGCCTTTAGGATTGACTGGTTTGATCTCCTTGCTGTCCAAGGGACTCTCAAGAGTCTTCTCCAACACCACAGTTCAAAAGCATCCTTTCTTCAGTGCTCAGCCTTCTTTATGGTCTAACTCTCACATCCGTACATGACTAGTGGAAAAATCATGGCTTTGACTATACAGACTTTTGTCAGCAAAGTGATGTCTCTGCTTTTGAATATGCTGTAGGTTTGTCATAGCTTTCCTTCCAAGGAGCAGGTGTCTTAATTTCATGGCTCCAGTCACTGTCCACAGTGACTTTGGAGCCCAAGAAAATAAAATCTGTCACTGCTGTCACTTTTTCCCCTTCTATTTGCATGAAGTCATGGGACCAGATGCTGTGATCTTAGTTTTTTGAATGTTGAGTTTCAAGCCAGTTTTTTCATTCTCCTCTCTCACTTTTATCAAGAGACTCTAGTTCCTCTTTGCTTTCTGCCATAGGGTGGTATCATCTGCATATCTGAGGTTATTGATATTTCTCCCGGCAATCTTGATTCCAACTTGTGCTTCATCCAGTCTGGCATTTCACATGATGTACTCTGCGTATCAGGGCATTTGTAGTAATAAACTTAGGCTCATGAGTTTTTTGGAAATTTTAAAGATAGGTGATTTCAAGTTAACTACTCTTATGGTGGGCCAGGATTCATTAAATGTGGGTTATGAATTTATTTTTTTCTGCTGCTGAGAACTGACCCAAACCACTTTGCTCTGCACAGGTATTAGGTTCTTTTTGGTATATTTTGGGAGTTTTAATGGTTGTCAGTAATGAGGGTTAATTACTCTCTCATAACCTTGTGTCAGATTATTAGGAAAACAAATCTCAGACCAAATTCTGCTACTCATATAGACATTTCTGCAAGCAGGCACAAAACAATCATAAACCCCTTCTGCAAACATCATTCAGGGATATCACCTAGGGCTCCATTTCTAAGGATAAGGATGCCAGGGCTCACTGGAGTCTTACCTCCTGTTCTTGCAAGCACAGAGTCATCTATAAAAATATTATAGGCAATTCACATTTCTCCACTGCCGCTAATTTCCCAAATGAAAGCCTCATTTTTATCAATTAACGAGCCACTAATTCCACCAATGAAAACTTACTTCTGACATTATGCTAATTAGGAATGCTCTTGTGTTGAAGGCAGAAAATGATGACAGAAGACCTTTTAGTCCTTACCTCTAGTGTATGACTTTTCTAATAACAGTCAGCCAATCATTCTCAGAATGTGAATTTCTGATTAGGGCAACATCCTGCCCCAAGAGTGTAATTGTAACTGACACACACTGTCTGTACTAAAAAATATTAAAATAAAGTATAGATACCATAACATGTGCTTTAAGGAGAGTTTGAGACCCTTTCACCAGAGTATAAGAAATTAGGACCTTAGGATTAAGCTTTGTGGATTCATTGCTTTTGGAAGCAGCAACATCTCAGTTCTCAGGTAACTTTTTCCAGAACTAAGTTTTGTGTACATAATTTAAAATTTTATTAAAATATTTATTTGTTTTTAGTGTCTGTTTTTGAGCATACACAAAAGTAGAAGCTGTTCTGATTGCCCAGCTTCAGTGATTATCAATTGTGACCAACTGTCTCTACACCTCTCCTTAATTTCCCTCCCAGATGACTTAAACTCCAGAATTATCTTTTCATCTATAAATACTTTGGTGTTTATTTCTAATACCAGATAAGGATTTTCCTATTAGCATAAGCTTAATACTATTAATATATCTAAAAAATAAACAGCTCTTCAATATCCAGTCAGTGTTCAAATTTCTTTGAATCATAAATATATAGTTGCCTTGATTCTGGATTCAAACAAGATTCTTAGATTGCATTTGGTTGATATGCACCTTGGGTCCTGTATTTCTTGAAGTTGGCTCAAAGCTGTGTTTCCTAATCTCAGCACTATTAATAATTCGGAGAATCATTTGCCATAGGCAGTTTCCTGTCATTGTAGGATATGTAGACATCCCTGGTCTCTACCTACTAGATGCCAATAGCACCAGCTTCCCCTGTGAAAACCAAAAATGTCTGCAAACATTGCCTACTGTCCCCTAGGGGCAAAATTTCCCTAGTTGAGAATAATTGATCTAGCATTCATGTTTAATATTTTAGCAACATTCACAGTTGATAATTGTATTTTTTTTTACTGTATTACATCCATAAGCACAAAACAATTGGTTTTTGATTAGTGAGTCCAAATATCATTTACCTGATTCATCCATGCTACAGTTTCTCATTTATCTTTTATCCAAAGATCTTAATACCCATTGATGAATATCACCTATATCCATGGTTTTATTAGGGATTACAGAATGGGGATTTTGTCATTTTATCATTATTTCAACATTTATTAGCTGTAACTCTTCCATAAAGGAGAACATTTCCTCATCAACAATTTGGTTACACTGTAAATGAGGAAATACCGTAACACTCATAACTCTAGAGCTCAGTCTCATAAGACTGCCCCCCCCACCCGACTTCAGACGCTAGTTTTAAGTCCCAGGTTGTCACTTGTACTTCTGGTCAACTGGCTGTAAATTGGGGGTCCCCAAGATCCACTCTATGGATTCATTCTTGAGCCTAGAATGGCTGACAGAATTCAGGGAAACACTTGACCTACTAGAGCACCAGTTTTTTAGAAGGCGTACAACTCAAGAACAGCCGAATAAGATACATAGTGCAAGGTATGGGGAGGTGCCCTGAGATTGTATATACTTTGCATGTGGTCACCCTTCCAGCATGTCTATTTGTCACCTACCTGGGAGCTCTCAAACCCTGTTGCTTAAGGTATTTCATAGACATGATTGGAGGTTGGGGGTTGGTGATGAAAGTTCCAGTTCTCTAATCAGGTGGTTGGTTCCTCTGGCCACCAGCCCCCGATCCTCCAAAAGTTACCTCATGAGTATAAACTCAGATGTGGTGGAAAGGGGCTTATTAGAAATAACAAAATACCCTACCTCTCACTCCATCATTCAGGAAATTACAAGGATTTTAGGAACTCTGTGACAGGAACTGGGTATGTAGACCAAATATATATTTCTTATTATATCACAACATCACAGTTCACCCCCTGGTCTTTGAACACAAATGTCTTAACAGTAAAATCTTGACAAAAGTCAAAAGATACTGGCACATTAGTAGAATCAATTCTATCATTAATGATTATCCAGCCCATCATCCTATTATATGAAAATGTCTCCCAGAGAGAGGTACTCATATTTGCAGGCTTTCATTCAACCTTGTCAGTTTCCAAATAAGGAATGGTCTCAGAAATGTATGTTCTTCATTGCTCTTTTCACTTAATATATCTAAGAGAACACTCTATAGTAGGGATTGTCCACTGCAGCACTATGGACCAGACAAATTTTGTTTTGAGTGACTGTCCTGTGTTTTGTAGGATATTTGGCAGTATCCTTGGCCTCCACCCACTAGATGCCAGTGGCTCTTCTCTCTGCCATTAGACAATAAAAAATGTCTCCAGGCATTGCCAGAAGTCATGCCTAGCTGAATTCCAGTGCCTTAACACTGAGAGCTTTCTCATTTCTTTTTATGATAGCATTGTACTCCATTTTGTGAATGTGGTATAGTTTATTCAAGCAGTTCCCTACGGTCAAGTATACAGTCTTTCACCATTAAAAAGAGTGCTACAGAGAATGGTGTCATGCCCACACCATTTTGTATTTTTGTTAGTGTATTTTTGCAGAATTCCTGAAGTGGGATTGCTTGGTCAATGGGTAAATGTGTATATAATCTATCTAGATATTGCCCCAAATTCCCCTCCTTGGGGATTGTTCAGTTTTTCATTTCCTACAGCAAGCTATGAGAGTGCGTGTTTTTTTTCATAGAGCATGTTTTTAAATACTTGGAATTTTGTTTGCTTTTCTTTTTCTATGAATTGTATCATTTACTCATTTTTCTATAGGAATTTCCATCCTCTAGAATCATTACGACTTCTTTGTATATTAGAAATATTAACACTTTATGAGTAATTTAAGCTACATTCCCTCCACCCCAGTTTGTGTTTATCCTTTGATTTTGTTTGTTGTTTTTTCATGCAAAAGTTGCTGTCTTTTGTGGTCAAATTTGTCCTTTTTCCTTTATCGCGTCTGGATTTTACATCAAAGAAAAGCTTTCTCTATTTCCAGGTTATAAAAGAATGACCCTTGTTTTCTCCTAATATGAATATGTATGTGTGTATGTATGTGTTTTTATTTATTTATTTGCATCTGATCGGGTCTTAGTTGCAGCACATGGGATCCTATTGCATCATACAGGACCTTTCATTTTTGACCCTAGTTGTGGTGTGCGAGTTCAGACGCTCTGTGGCGTGTGGGACCCTAGTTTCCTAACCAGGGATGAAAACTGTGTCCCCTGCATTGCAAGGCAGATTCTTGACCACTGGACCACCAGGGAAGTCCCTGTCTGTGTGTATTTAACATTTAGTTCCATTTAGTACTCTTGCCTGGAAAATCCTATGGACAGAGGAGCCTGGTAGGCTGTAGTCCATGGGGTCGCGAAGAGTCGGACATGAATGAGCGACTTCACTTTCACTTTTCACTCTCATGCATTGGAGAAGGAAATGGCAACCCACTCCAGTGTTCTTGCCTGGAGAATCCCAGGGACAGGGGAGCCTGGTGGGCTGCCATCTATGGGGTCGCACAAAGTCGGACACGACTGATGCGACTTAGCAGCAGCAGCAGCAGCAGCAACACTGTGAGAAATAGTTTCTTTACACATTTTTCTATATAACTAAACAGCTTTCATTAGTTCATTTTTTTCCATACTGATTTGAGATTCTGCTTTTGTAATATCCTATAACTTCCATATGTGACTTGATGTGTTTTGGATTTTCGTTTCTTTTTCTATTGCTCAGTCAATTCATGTACCTACACTGACGGTTTTATAATAGATTTTAATATCTAGAAAGGCTGTCCTCCCTGTTCCATTGTTTTGTTTTGTTTTTAGTGTTTCCCTGGATATTCCAGGTTGTTTGTTTTTTCAAATAACATTTGTGATCAACTTATCTAGCTCTGGGGAAAACACCATATATATTTTTATTGAGATTATGTTAAATTCATACAATCACTTAGGGAGAACTGACATTTTCATGATGCTGAGTTTTCTGATCTGCAAATGTGAAATGTCTTTCCATTTGTCCGAGCCCACTTCCATGTCTTTCAGGGGTATTTTATAGTCTATAAAAACTTTGGCTGTCATAGTGTGAAGAGTAAGGCTGTTCTCCCATTTCACAGACAACTTCTGGGCATATGCATGTTTTGAGACTCATCACTTTTGTCGCCATGATCATTGAAACCTGGTTCTCTCTCAAAATTTGGGAGGTAGGGAGAAGAATGGCAGGTAGAGTGGTATGCATATGGGGCTTAGGAGTTAGATTGCTTGTGGTTTGAGTTTAGCACTGTCATTTATTAGCTCTATGACCACGGGCAAGTCCTTATTGTAAAACAGAGATTTTTCACCTTTTACAGTAATAAGGACTGAAGGAGATGACATCTGTAAAGCAGCTACCACAGTGCCCGGCATGAGTAAGAGCTCACTTTCAGTGGCAGCTGATACTTGTGGGCACTTAGTCATCTCAGTCTGTCACGGTCATGAACAATTTCCAGTATGGATTGAAAACCATAGCACTGGCCTTCTGCACGTGTTTGAAACCTAGATGCCTTGCACACTACACATATATTTAAAAAAATAAACCCATCCATCTTCTGTCTATGTTCATTTCATTGGTGCCTGGCAATACCATGTTCTTCTGAGTTTTTCCTTTTTCCCCATGAGTTGGCATTTTTTTCAACTTTGTATTTTGTCTCAGTTTTACAAAGTGCTGGAATAACCTGCAAGTTATGGCAGAAGCTTCGCTTGTCTGAGCCGTGATAGATCATCTTTTTGGGAAGCCATCCATCAAGAGCCACTAACAAGAATCTGGAGTAGGGTAGGAGTGGGAGGGGGTCTGAAGGTCACTTTACTTGGTTCACTGACTACTTTCTGGGAACACTTGGGATTGATGTTGTGGAAATTTCTGCTGATTTTGTCCCTATGTCAGGACAGGGTTGACTTGCTTTCCCCAAGCAGATTTCTGATTTTAGTTGAGAGTCAGCATTCTCAAGTTCAGAAATTTCAGGTACACAGCAACAGTAATTGAGCACTCACTGTCTACTGAGCGCTATGCAACAGAGTTAAAAGTTAGTAGAAGAGCGACAAAATACAAAGAAACTGTATGGGACTAAAAATAACTGCTTGCATGGGCAGCTGGGGCAAAATTATGGACAAAATATACAAAGAGACCAAAAAACCCAACTGCCACTTTTGAAGAGCCTGGTGCAAAAACAAGAGTGTTGGGAGCAAAAGCAGGGTACTGCACATGCCCCCTTCACTCAGCACCACCAGAGGGGTGGGAAGACTGCTTAAGCCACTACTCCAGCCTGACCTGGACACACGCTTACCCCGAATAAGGAACAAGCTTGTCACCTCGAGGTGAGTGAGCAAGCAAGGGAACCTGTTGTTTGTTCTTGTTTGCTCTCTGCTGTAGCAGGGGCCCCAGTAGAGCCTTGACTGGAAAAAATAAGTAAATAGAGAGCCAGTGATGGGCTGTACCAGGCTGGGGGTAGGTGGGTTAGGCTTAGCCCCATTCTGGAAAGGTGGGTCTGGCTGACCAATCAAGATGGGCTTCCCAGCCCACTTCCTCCTGGTTCAAGGAAGGTGGGCTAGTGAGTGCTCAGCTCCCATGATGGGTACAGGGCTTGAAGTGCTGGTTTACCAGGGCTAAGTCATCACCTGGAAGCTGAGGTAGGAAGCAGGAATGAAGTTAAGATCCTTTCCTGGAGAACAGGTGAGTTTGGTGCTGTGGCCAACAGAGCAAGAAGAGGCAGTCTATAGTCTGAAAGCCTTGGTTGAAAGCCATGGAAACTGAGCAGATGGTGGGGCAGCAGTTAGGCCAAGATCAGAGGCGAGTAGACAGTTTCTCTCGGGAGTGGGTTGTGATGACAGGGTGTGAGGGGCAGGGCCACCTGTTTTCAAAGGGCAGCACAGGACATCCCTGGAGTCAAGCCAGTAAGGCACCACCCCTCATCTTAAAGGGCCCCTGTCATCAGGGTCAAGAGACTCGGTGCCTGGGTGAATAGTCTCCATAGTCTATAAGCCAAAGTGGTACCCAGCCAGGACAAAGTCATGTTAGTAATAATAGCATCTTCATTTATTTCATGATTTAATACTTGAGTGTTTTCTCCTCTTTTAATGCACATGTGTACAATGATGTCCCTTCCCTAGGAAGATGATGCCAAAGGCTTCCCATTAACCCTGTCCTTGGTTTTGTTTTTCCACAAGTGTTTATGGACTTAGATTGATTAAACCACACTTTTCGGTCTCCTAGTGACCTCCAGGAATTAGAAGCATCAGAGTGCAACTATGTATTGTCTATATATTCACATTGCTGTGAAATATGCATATGCATATGTATTTATTCAACTCCAGATTCTTAGTGTGCACCTACTAGGTAGCAGGCACTGCTTTGGTGCTGTAGATGTACAAATATCTCTCTATAAAACTTGTGTCTCTGTGTTTATTATCCTATAATATCACCTCTTATCCAGAGGTCAGACTAATGGCAGCCTCAAGCACCAAGAACATAAATTGGAAAAAGGCAGTGAGAGAGGCTTGAAGCTGCAAAATGCTGAAGACTTTATTCTGCAAGAAAGACAGAATTGCCCTCAGGCAGTTGCTCAGAACAACTGTGTGTATCAGGCAGCAGATGATTGCAGCAGGACTCACTGACCACACAAGAAATGATAGCTGACAGCAGAAGAAAGGGGGAGAAAAACTCGCGAGAGTGGCTTGATTTCTTTTGAATTCTTCCTAGTTCTTCAGCACAATGATCTGAGCCGTTTACTTTAGCAGGAAACAACCACAAGGGCCCCAGTAACCTTTGAGAGCAGGACTGCGTTAAACAGGACCGTAATTGATGATCATAATGCTACTAGCTTGAATTTGCATAGCTTTTCTTTTTTTAAAAAATACAGTTCTTTGTATGACATGTAACATTGCATTAAGTCGACACAAAATCCTTTTGGCAGCACACATCAGAACACATCAGGATCTTTGCATGTACGACTGAATCACTTTGCTCTACACCTGAAACTAATACAGTATTGTAAATCAACTATAGTGGTAGTGGTTTAGTTGTGAAGTCGTATCCGACTCTTGTGACCCCATGGACTGTAGCCCGTGAGGTTCCTCTGTGCATGGGATTTCCCAGGCAAGAATACTGGAGTGGGTTGCTGTTTCCTTCTCTAGGGGAACTTCTTGACCCAGGAATCGAACCCGTATCTCCTGTGGCTCCTGCATTGGCAGGCGGATTCTTTACCACTGAGCCACCTGGGAAGCCCATTATATATATATATATATGTATATATATACATTTATTTCCTTTATATACATAAAGGAAATATTTAGTCATGAGAAAGAAAGACATCCTGCCTTTTGTGACAACATGAAATTTCGAGGGCATTATGCTGAAGTGAAATAAATTAGAGAAAAACAAACACTATGTGATCTTGCTTATATGTGGATCTAAAAAAGCCAAACTGATAGAAGTAGAGTAGACCTGCGGTTGTCAAGGGCTTGGAGGTTGGAGAAATAGGGAGGTCAGAGGGTACAAACTTCCAGTTATAAGATAAATAACTTCTGGGGTTCTAATATAGAGAATAGTGACTGTAGTTAACGATACTGTATTATATACTTTAAACTTGCTAAGAGAAGAGATCTTAAATGTTCTCTTCATAAACACACACACACACATACATAAACAAAGATAGCTATGAGGTGATGGATGTGTTCACTAACCTTACTGTGATAATCATTTCAAATATATACATATACCAAATTAGCACACGTATACCTTAAACTTACATGTTTATTATATCTCAATAAACCTGGAAAAATTGCCATCCTAGTTTATTAGAACATTATGTGTATGGCATATGTTCTTTTTTCACAGTGCTGATGGGGTTTTTGGTATGTACATCCCCTATCACACTTGAAACAGTTAAATTGCTAGGGCTATGAAATTAAGATGAGTGGATGGGAAAGGAGTACAAGGAGGCAGTGGGTTTTGGATTGACTGAGGCAGGTAAAAGTCCTTTGGAATAGAGCCATGAAAGGGAAGGGAAAAATGAGAGTTAGTGGATCAGAAGGAAACTGGTATTTTAGGAGCATTTCAGTGGTAAAGAATCCACCTGCCAATATAGGAGCTGCAGGAGACATGGATTTGATCTCTAGGTTGGGAAGATCCCCCTGGAGGAGGAAATGGAAACCCACTTCTCTATTCTTGCCTGGGAAACTCCATGGACAGAAGAGCCTGGTGGGCTACAGTCCATAGGGTTGCAAAGAGTTGCATACAACTGAGCGACCGAGTGTGCCCTGCATAGATAATTAACCTGGAATGCTGTAATCAAGCATTAACTTTGACTTCATGTTGCTCCTCTCTGGATGGGACCTGAACTGGTCTTATCTAACTGAACACACATTCTACTTCAGGGTTGGGATGTCTTAAGAAAAATTTATTCTGTTCATGTTTAAATGCCCATTTTCCTTCTCTGTGAGTGATTTAAAATGAGCTGCTTTGTCCAAGTTCTTTCTGAATCAATTAGAGAGTTTTGATGAAGCCTCCCCACTCCAATATTCTTGGCTGGAGAATCAGTCCCATGGACAGAGGAGCCTGGTGGGCTACAGTCCATAGAATCCCCCAGAGTCAGACACTTCTGAAATGACTTAGCATGTAGCACAGTGAAGCCTGCTAAGAAAGAATCTCTAAAGGCATCTTAAATGAAATTGTGAGATCATTCACTTCCTTTCATTTCAAGACCTTAGTGATAGTTGCCTCTAATGTCAAGAAAAAAACCTTCGTCTCTCAGGTCATATCCGGGCTGTATCAGCAGGGTTTAGTCAGGGAAACAAAACTACTCTGGGTGTTTTAAACATGAAGAGATTTAATACGGGGATCGAGGTGCTTACAAATTCATGGGAAATTTCAGCCAGAAGAATGAAAATCATGGAGGCTGCCACTAGGCTCAGGTTCACCGCCACAAAGAAGTGAAGAGTTGCTTCCACCCAGAATCAGGAACCTGCAGGGAATGTGGCTTGTGGTCTCACGGCTCCCCCCAGCTCTAGTGGCTAAAATGACAGGGAAACAAAGAGACCTGTTTTAAAGACACTGCAAGGAGATCAAACCAGTCCATCCTAAAGGAAATCAACCCTGAATATTCACTGGAAGGACTGATGCGGAAGCTGAAGCTCCAATACTTTGGCCACCTAATGCGAAGAGCTGATTCATTGGAAAAGACCCTCGAGTTGGGAAAGATTGAAGGGAAGAGGAGAAGGGGGCGACAGAGGATGAGGTGGTTGGATGGCATCACTGACTCAATGAACATGAGTTTGAGCAAACTCGGGGAGATGGTGAAGGACAGAGAAGCCTGATGGGCTACAGTTCATGGGGTCGAAAAAGCTGGACACAACTTAGTGACTGAACAACAACAAAGTAAATATACATGTTTATTCAATCTGTCCCTGTTTATTGGAATCTATTTGGTTGCAGTTTTCATTTTTGCTTTATTTACCAGTTGATGTAAATACACTGATACATGCATCCTGTAATAAGCAATACCCTTGAATAAATTCCTGGAAGTGAATTTTTTTAGTACCTAAAATGATGTACTTTTAATAGATTTTTAAAGCTTCTGGAAAGATCAGGACACTTTAAATCTCTTAGCAGCTATAAATAAGAATTCCCAGTTCTCTGAACTCTCACCAGCTCTGCTCTTACCATATTTAAAAAAGCTTTGCTAATTTAATAATTAAACATGGTATTTGTCTTAATTTGATTTTCCTTGATTGTTAGAGAGGTTAAACATTTGTTTGTGTGTTATTGCCTATTTATATTTATTTTCCTAATGAAATTATATTTTTAGCTTATTTTTTCTATTGGCTTGTTAGACGGCTTTAAAAATTGACTGAAGTAGCTTTTTATGTATTGAGAATAAAATCCCATACCTCTTGTACATGTTGGAAATATTTTTCTCGAATTGCTGTTTGCCTTTTTGCATTTCACATTATACTTTCTAAAGAGTTTACAATTTTTATTTAATCAAAATTTCAATCCTTTTAGAAATGGTATCTGCTCTTGAGGCCATGCTTTGAAAGTCTTTCATTCAATATTATGTAAATATTCAAGTATATATTTCCATGCTTTTAGAGTTTGATTTAAAATTTTTACACTTTAATTCCATTAGGAATTTCTTTCATTATCCCGGAGAGACGAAGCCAGGGATGATGTTCAAAATATTTAACAACTAGTATGCCCTGAGTGCTGACCAATCAGAATGAATGTCAGTCATGGAAACTGGTCAGACTGGTAGTTTTTTTTGCTGGATATCAGCCCTGGATGAAATTGATTCTTTTCCGCAAATGATCAGCTGTTAGCCCAACACATATTACATCTTTTCCTCATTGATTTAAAATGCCTCATTTATCCTATGTTAAATATTTTAAAAATTAGGATCTCTTTCTGAAGTTTACTGTTGACTTTCCATTACATGGCTGCCTGCTCTACCTATTCATAGTAAGGCAGCCAGTTCAGCACTGTTTTGGTTAGTGTAGCTTCAGAAAACGGAGAAGGCAATGGCAACCCACTCCAGTACTCTTGCCTGGAAAATCCCATGGACGGAGGAGCCTGCTAGGCTGCAGTCCATGCGGTCGCGAAGGGTCGGACACGACTGAGCAGCTTCACTTTCACTTTTCACTTTCATGCACTGGAGAAGGAAATGGCAACCCACTCCAGTGTTCTTGCCTGGAGAATCCCAGGGACGGCGGAGCCTGGTGGGCTGCCGTCTATGGGGTCGCACAGAGTTGGACACGACTGAAGTGACTTAGCAGCAGCAGCAGCAGCTTCAGAAAACATTTGAGTATCTGGTAGAACAATTTATTAACCTCTTTTCAAATCATTGTGACTAACAGGTAAGGAAGGGTGTCACCACCTTGACATCTGATCTTCAGGAGGTGATGCAGCTGCTCTTACACAGTGGGAGCAAGAAAAAATATTTTGCTCTTAAGTGTTCCATTGGGACAATTTCTGAGGCTCCCATCCCAGTTTCAAAGGTAAATGGACAACACCTATAGCAGTTATACATATATTAATACATACACATATATATATATATTCTTTTTCATATTCTTTTCCGTTATGGTTTATCACAGGGTACTGAACTGTACTATGTAGTAGGACCTTGTTTATCCATTCTATGTTTAGAATAGTTTGCATCTATTAACCCGAACTCTGAATCCTTCCCGCCCCCATGCTGTTTTCCATAGTGGCTACACCAGTTGACTTCCCGCCAACAGTGTAGGAGGAGGGTTCCCTTTTCTCCACACCCTCTCCAGCATTTATTATTTGTTGACTTATTAATAATGACCATTCTGATCAATGTGAGGTGGTATCTCACTGTAATTTTGATTTGCATTTCTTTAATAATTAGTGATGTTGAACATCTTTTCATGTGTCTGTTGGCTATCTGTATGTCTTCTTTGGAGAAATATGTATTTAGGTCTTCTGCCCATTTTTTAATTGGGCTATTTGGTTTTTTGTTGTTGTTGAGTTATATGAACTCTTTGTATATTTTGGAAATTAAGCCTTTGTATCATTTGCAAACATTTTCTCCCAGTCTGAAGATTGTCTTTTCTTTTGTTTATAATTCCCTTTGCTGTGCAAATGCTTGTAAGTTTGATTAGGTTTCAGATGTTTATTTTTGCTTTTATTTCTATTGCTTTGGGAAACTGACCTACGGTAACATTGGTATAATTTATGTGAGATAATGTTTTGCCTATTCTTTCTTCTAGGAGTTTTATGGTGTAATGTCTTATAATTTATAATTAAGTCAATAGAGCTTTTATGGACTTAATTATAAATTAGCTTTGATTATAGGAAGTCTCCCTGTGTATTAGAGATAGATTAACTACAAAAAAGGATTTTCTTGAATTTTGAGTTAAATGAAAATGAGTTGTTTAAAACTGTCCCACCCCTATCATTTCCTGACGTTTCTCCCCATATACAATGTGGCCTGTGTAGATAACATGGAATACTTTTACAATAAGAACCTTCAACGTCATGAAACTCATAGTTCTCTATGAAGGCTCTGCCAAGGTAATGACAAAATTAGGGATGAAGCTACAGGCAAAGGCAAGTTTGGCAACTGGAGTCTACTATAGGCCACATGTGAAGTTTTTGGAAATAACTGATCAAATGCCAAGAAATGTCCCTTACCTTTGGGAAGTTAATAAGGTTAACTTGATGTAGATTTTTTAATTATAAAAATCATGTTTGTTTTTGGTAAAAAATGAAAGCTACACAGAAGGCCTTCCCACACTGTAATCTCACTTCCAGAGTTGTCTACTCTTAACAAATGTCTTGTGTATCCTTCAGAAAGTTTCTGTAAATACAGAAAAATATAGAATATCCCTTAAAATATCTTCCGCATCCCACCTTTCACATGGGATTATCCTGAATGTGATGGTCTCCATCTTGCTCTGTCAATTAACAAATTGATAAATCAAACCTTAGACCTCTTTTTACATAGCTGTGTATATATCTGTTACTCTATTGTACACAGTAGTATGCTATGTACATATACCATAATTTATTTACTAGTTGCTTTTGATGCTCATTTGGTTGTTTCCAAGATTTTGTTCTAAGAAAAAATACTGCAATCTTCATTCTTGTATTTATGTTTATGTGGATTGTTCAGGATATTTGTGGATAAAATCTCAGAATAAATTCTTGCAGTGGAAGGTATGTGCATTTAAAATTTTGATAGATATTGCCAGGAACCAATTTATTTCCTTATGAGTAGAGTATAAAAATGTATGGGCACAGATGCATGACCTGAATCTAATCATGAAGAACCACTGGGCAAAGCAAATTGAGGCACATTCTTAAAATGAAACAAAACAAGCATTCATCTTTAAAAGTGTCAAGTTCTTATTAAAATAAAAATAAAAAAAAGGAAATACAAAAACAACATTTTAATAATAAATGAGGTTGGTTGGTATGGACAAAAACAGAAAAAGAAAGGCTTTCAGCCTTTCACTGTGGAGTGTGATATTGGTTGTGGATTTGTCATGTAGGGCCTTTGTTGTGTTGAGGTATATTCACTGTATGCACTTTGTTGAGCATTTTTGTCATGAATGGATGTTGAATTTTGTCATGTGCTTTTTGTGCATCTATTTAGATGATCATATTTCTATCTTTCATTTTGTTCATGTGGTGTGTCGTCGCATTGATTGTTCTGTGGATGTTGATCCATTCTTGAGTCTCTGAAATAAATCCTACTCATTCATACTGAAAAATAAAATGAAAAAATTGTCAAGGTCTTGAAAATCAAAGAAAGACTGAGGCATCATTTCAGACTGCTAGAAACTAAAGTTCAGTTTAGTTCAGTTCAGTCACTCAATCGTGTCTGACTCTTTGCGACCCCACGAACCGCAGCACGCCAGGCCTCCCTGTCCATCACCAACTCCCAGAGTTTACCCAAACTCATGTCCATTGAGTCGGTGATGCCATCCATCCATCTCATCCTCTGTCACCCCCTTCTCCTGCCCTCAATCCTTCCCAACATGTTAGGTCCATGAATCAAGGCATATTGGAAGTGGTCAAACAGGAGATGGCAAGAGTGAATGTTGACATTCTAGGAGTCAGAGAACTAAGATGGACTGGAATGGGTGAATTTAACTCAGATGACCATTTTATCTACTACTGTGGGCAGGAATCCCTTAGAAGAAATGGAGTAGCCATCATGGTCAACAAAAGAATTCGAAATGCAGTACTTGGATGCAATCTCAAAAATGACAGAATGATCTCTGTTTGTTTCCAAGGCAAACCATTCAATATCACGGTAATCCAAGTCTAGGCCCAGAAGAGTAATGCTGAAGAAGCTGAAGTTGAACGGTTCTATGAAGACCTACAAGACCTTTTAGAACTAACACCCAAAAAAGATGTCCTTTTCATTATAGGGGACTGGAATGCAAAGGTAAGAAGTCAAGAAATACCTGGAGTAACAGGCAAATTTGGCCTTGGAGTACAGAATGAAGCAGGGCAAACGCTAATAGAGTTTTGCCAAGAGAACACACTGGTCATAGCAAACACCCTCTTCCAACAACACAAGAGAAGACTCTACACATGGACATCACCAGATGAAATCAGATTGATCATATTCTTTGCAGCCAAAGATGGAGAAACTCTATACATTCAGCAAAAACAAGACCAGGAGTGGACTGTGGCTCAGATCATGAACTCCTTATTGCCAAATTCAGACTTAAATTGAATAAAGTGGGGAAAACCACTAGACCATTCAGGTATGACCTAAATCAAATCCCTTATGATTATACAATGGAAGTAAGATATTGATTTAAGGGACTAGATCTGATAGACAGAGTGGCTGATGAACTATGGACAGAGGTTCGTGACATTGTACAGGAGACAGGGATCAAGACCATCCCGAAGAAAAAGAAATACAAAAAAGCAAAATGGCTGTCTGAGGAGGCCTTACAAATAGCTGGGAAAAGAAGAGAAGCGAAAAGCAAAGGAGAAAAGGAAAGATATTCCCATCTGAATGCAGAGTTCCAAAGAATAGCAAGGAGAGATAAGAAAGCCTTCCTCAGCGATCAATGCAAAGAAATAGAGGAAAACAACAGAATGGGAAAGACTAGAGATCTCTTCAAGAAAATTAGAGATACCAAGGGAACATTTCATGCAAAGATGGGCTCAATAAAGGACAGAAGTGGTATGGACCTAGCAGAAGCAGAAGATATTAAGAAGAGGTGGCAAGAATACACAGAAGAACTATCCAAAAAAAAACTAAAGAGACATGACAAATAAATGCAGCATATTTAAAGATATGAAGAAAGATAAAGAAAGATAAAGAAAGCTGAGCGCCAAAGAATTGATGCTTTTGAACTGTGGTGTTGAAGAAGACTCTTGAGAGTCCCTTGGACAACAAGGAGATCCAACCAGTCCATCCTAAAGGAAATCAGTCCTGAATATTCATTGGAAGGACTGATGCTGAAGTTGAAACTTCAATACTTTGGCCACCTGATGCAAAGAACTGACTCATTGGAAAAGACCCTGATGCTGGGAAAGATTGAGGGCAGGAGGAGAAGGGGACAACAGAGGATGAGATGGTTGGATGGCATCACTGACTCAATGGACATGGGTTTGGGAGAACTCGGGGAGTTGCTAATGGACCTAGAGTGCTGCAGTTCATGGGGTCACAAAGAGTCGGACACGACTGAGCGACTGAACTGAACTGAACTGAACAGCATAAAAGTCACATTTGGGTGGCCTGCAGAGATCTTTGCTATCTACACATTTTGAGTAAACTCCGGGAATTGGTGATGGATAGGGAGGCCTCGCGTGCTGTAGTCCATGGGGTTGCAAAAAGTTGGACACGACTGAGCGCCTGAACTGAACTGATGGTTCCAGACTGGATCTTCTTGCTGTAAATGATTTATTGGGAAAATTGGTTAAACTTGAAAGGGGTTTGTGGATTAGATGGTTGTGATGCATTAATGTTGATTTCCTGATTTTGGTAGGTATTTTTGGGCTATATGCTGCTGCTAAGTCGCTTCAGTCATGTCCGACTCTGTGCGACCCCATAGACGGCAGCCCACCGGGCTCTCCCGTCCCTGGAATTCTCCAGGCAAGAACACTGGAGTGGGTTGCCATTTCCTTCTCCAATGCATGAAAGTGAAAAGTGAAATTGAAGCCGCTCAGTCGTGTCTGACTCTCAGCGACCCCATGGACTGCAGCCTACCAAGCTCCTCTGTTCATGGGATTTTCCAGGCAAGAGTACTGGAGTGGGGTGCCATTGCCTTCTCCATTTGGGGCTATATAGGCTAGTTATATTGCTTGGTGACTCAGAATCCACCTGCGATGTGGGAGACCTGCATTCGATCCCTGGGTTGGGAACATCCCCTGGAGGAGGGCATGGCAACCCATTCCAGTATTTTTGCCTGGAGCATCTCCATGGACAGAGGGGCCTGGCAGGCTACAGTCCATGGGGTTGCAAAGAGTCAGACACGACTGAGCGACTAAGCACAACACAGCACATCTTGTTTGTAGGAAATATATACTAAGGTATTCAGAGGTGATGGGTATCATTTTGGCAGTTTCTAAAACAGTTCAGAAAAAAAGTTCTTTTACTATATTTGCAACTTTTCCATAGATGTGAAATTGTTCAAATAAAAATGTGAAAAATATACAAAAGAAAAAATTTTTAGGGTAATTTAAAATGAATATTTTATTAAAAATTTGCTCACCAAAGAGATCAGGTTTATGCAGTTTTAAATAGAGTGCTATACTAAGCTTTTAGAAGCAGAATTATATGAGGGAATAATTTAAAAATGACTGAAAAAACAGAATTATTTCCCAAATTGCATTAGTAGACAATAGTTCTATATGATTTCCATTTTTGAGTTGTAGCTCTTTCGTAGTTTTCCTTAGGAAATTGTTTCTAATATTTCAGTCAGTCTTAATATTTGGGACATTTTGTTAGTTATTCATTTCTCTTGTTCTAATTTATCTGTTTTTCCTGATTTAATTTCATTTAATCATATTAGATAATATCTCCCATTTCCTTTTAAAAGTTATTTTGTTTTCTCCATTTCTTACATACTCCTTAATTATTTCTTGCATGAATGTCCCTTCATGCCTATATATTTTCATATGTGACCACATTAGTAAAATGATAGCATTGTTTGATATTGAAATGTTTCAGTATTCTTGTTGGTTAGTAAAGCTTTATGCATGTATGAATTATTGAAATAATAATTATTTACATGACCTAATGTGATTTTGTTATTTTTATTATGAATGTAATAGTAATATATCTCAATTTAGATATGATTTAATGTAACTCTTTTGTTTGATAAAAATATAATCTCTAAGTAATTATTCCTTACATTCTTCACTGATGACTATTCATTAGTAAGTTTTCAAAATAATTCTTGACAGTTTTACATGTCACATATTATTGAGTAATCTGTAAAATGAACTTATTTGGTGAAGACAACATGATTTCATAGTTTCATGGAAACTATTATGATGAGATCTGGCAGCAATAAAAATGTTAACAGTTGTTATGTCTGGGTTGTAGGAAGTTTTGCTTTTCTCCTTTTGCTTACCTATATTTACAAACTTACTTATAATAACCTCATATAGATTTGTTTAAAAAATAAATAACATTTCAAACACAGAAGGGCATGGTAACCCACTCCAGTACTCTTGCCTGGAGAATCCCATGGACAGAGGAGCCTGGTGGGCTACAGTCCGTGGGGTCGCAAAGAGATGGACACGACTAAAGCCACTTAGCACGCACGCACATGTTTTTCAACAGGGGCTTCCTTGGTGGCTCACTGATAAAGAATCTGTCTGCCCATGTAGGAGACACAGGAGACATGGGTTCAATCCCTGGGCTGGGAAGATCCCTGGAGAAGGAAATGGCAACCCTCTCCAGTATTCTTGCCTGGGAAATCCCATGGAGCCTGGTGGGCTAGAGCCCAAGGGGTCACAAAGAGTCAGACACAGCTGAGCATGCGTGCACACACGTGTGTGTTTTTCAATAGAATTCAGAGGAGACCCATGAAAAGAGAGATGAAGGGAGTGTGGGAGTGTGGCCAATGGTTTGCAGTTCTGTTCTTTCCCTGGTTCTTAAGGAAGTTGAGCAAAAATAATTCTTACGTTCTTCACTCTTTCTAAGAATGCATTATTTAGGCAGATGAACGCATTTAATTTTTCAATATTTAAGACCTTCTATATGAAAAAGAAATGCAAGCTCTGGAAACTTTCTACTTGCAAATAGTCTTTTGGGTTTTTTCTGACCATGAGAATGAGCACTCTGAAGTGAATGCACTAAGAATCTGTATTAGTTTGCTAGGGCAGCCATAATGTATACACAGACTGGGTGGCTTAAAGAACAGATTTGGTTTCTCACAATTCTGGAGGCTAGAACTCTGAGATCAAGGTGTTGGCAAAGTTGGTTTCCTCTAATAGCTGTCTTTGCCATGTGTGTTCACATAGTCTTTCCTCTGTTGGTGTCCATGTTCAAATTTCTTATAAGGATTAAGGATGCTAGTCATGTTGTATTAGGGCCCATCTTAATGATCTTGTTTTAACTTAATTGTCTCTGTAAAGATCCTATCTCAATGTGCAATCACATTTTGAGACACTGGGGGTTAAGGCTTCAGCATATGAATATTTGTTGTTGTTGTTTTTCAGTTGCTAAGTCATGTCTGACTCCTTAAGACTCTATGGACTGTAGCCCAGTAGGCTCCTCTGCCCATGGGATTCTCCAGGCAAGAATATTGGAGTGGGTAGCCCTGCCCTCCTCCAGGGGATCTTCCTGACGCAAGAATTGGAACTGCATCTGTTTTGTCTCCTGCCTTGGCAGGTGGGTCCTTCACCACCAGCACCACCTGGGAAACCTCAGGTACTGATGCTATTAAAACCACAAAGTCAGGGAACTCACTGATCAAATCCATCAGACTGGTTGTTTGAAGTCACAAAACTTTGCAAGGTTAGCCAGTAGTAAATTACAGTTTTAGAGCTTTCACTTAAATGTTTATAGTCCATTGGCTATAAGCTTGATACCTCAAGGAATTGAAAGCAATTCTCACTCTACCAAAATCAAACTCCAGCTGCCTGCTAGCAGCTCTCCTGCGTGACTGGAGCAGTTCTCTTGGTTTCCAAAGGTGTCTCTTGATAGCAGATTTTAAGGAAACATCAATCATGAGGGAGGCCAAGCCTGCTCTCGGGTGGTTTGGACCTCTTAAGAATGACAGGAGGTGGCCACCCCGGATTCCATCCGGAGCTTCCTTGGAGATGTAGTCTGGCTTTGACTAATCAGTGGATAGGGAGGTCATAGGCTAATTAGGTTGATTTCCATTTCAGACCTTCTTCCACCTAAAACCTGAAGTCCTTTGGTGCTCGAAGCTCAAAAGGAACTTAATATTACTTGAGGCTGAGTCAGATTTCCGAGGGCTGGGCCTCTAACCAGTCCTGTGTAGTGAGCAGGATATACTTTTAGTGTTTTTGAAAGTATTTATTTATTTATTTGGCTGTGCCTGGTCTTAGTTGTGGCGTGTGGGATATTCGATCTTTGTTGTGACATGTGGGGTCTTTAGTTGTGGGATTCTTAGTTACAGCATGCGAACGCTTAGTTGTGGCATGTGAGATCTAGTACTCTAACCAGTGATCAAACTGGGACCACGTGTATTGGGAGCACGGAATCTTAGCCCCTGGACCACCAGGGAAGTCCCCTTTAGCAGTTTTTACTTATGAATAAAGACAAGGGAAAAATCTGTTCCAGCTTTTATAGAAGTGAGTTCGAGGTGGGCCCTATATGCAGTATATATAGCTTCCCATAGAATGTATGGACTTGAATGAAAGTTTAGACCTGGTGCAGAGAATATTTTGATGACCCTGTTTTTTTCTGGTACATTATTAGGTAAATGTGTCCATCTGAGCCCACTTACTGCTTTTTGTGTTGTTAGCACAACACTGGCAAGGTTTGTGAGTCAGGAAAAATTTGATATTTGGGTTCAGTTTGTTTCAGCCTTCTGAAATATCATGTGGTTCTTTCCAGCTTTTGTTTTAAAGTTCATTTAGATTTGATTTAAGTCCATTGTCAAAACAAAATTGAAAATGCTTATTCAATAATACAGTGATGCTGGAAATCAGCTAATTCCACATTATATAGCTACATCAAAATTCTGTACATAAGCCAAAAATATCATGAAGGAAAAAGCTTGCTAATCTACCAGAAATTCTTTAATTAAATTATAAATTTTTAATGTATCTTTAGTTTTGTGTGAGTGTATTTTATTTTGTCCTTTTTTAATTGCAGTGTGGTTGATTTACGATATTGTGTTAGTTTCAGGTGTACAGCATAGTGATTCAAAAACTTTATCAATTATACTCCATTTAAAGATATTAAAATATATGAGCTGTATTTCCTGTGCTGTACAATATGTCCTTGTGGCTTATTTATTTTATGCACAGTAGTTTGTACATTTTAATCCCCTATCCCATCTTGCCTCTCCCCTCTTCCCTCTCCTCAGTGGTAACCACCAGTTTGTTCTCTACATCTGTGAGTCTGTTTCTATTTTATTATATTCATTTATTAGTTCTAATATAAAAAAAGGAGAAAAAAGTGACCATAGTCTCCCTAATCAAAACCAGTATGTAGTCTTTCTCCTTATACATTTGTCTTTTTCACACAATATATGTGTAAACCTCCTTGGGAAAATTATGTTACTCCATTGATGACTGAATAAATGAAAGAATAAAAATGGTTCAAAAAAAAAAAAAGCCAATGTGTGGTACACACACACACACATCAGAATACTACTCAGCCGTAAAAAAGAATGAAACTTTGCCATTTGCAACAGCATGGCTGGACCTGGAGAGTGTCATGCTTAGTGAAATAAGTCAGGCAGAGAAAGACAAATACTGTATGATATCACTTTTATCTGGAATCTGAAAAATAAATTTTTCCCTTGTCTTTGTTTATAAGCAAAAACAATGCTAAAGGCGCCAGTGGCGGCTAAGGCTCTCTGCTCCCAATACAGGGATCCCCGGTTCAGTCCCTGGCTGGAGAACTAGATCGCACGTGCTGCAACTAAGACTCCCACAACTAAAGATCCAGCGTGCCGTAACCAAGACTTGGTGCAGCCAAAGAAATAAAATAAATATTAAAAAGAATACTAAAGGTATCTAATGCTGCTCACTTTGTGGGACTGGTTAGAGACCCAGACCTCAGAAATCTGGCTCAGCCTCAAGTATCTTCAGTTTTGGGTACAGAAGTCAAGAGTTCCTTAGAAGTGGTTTTCTTTTTTCTTTAAAGAAAACCACTCAAATTTTATTCAGATTTCATCAGTTTTTCCACTAATGTCTTTTTTCTGTTCCAGGAGCCAATACAAGATAACCACATTTTCTTTAGAATGCATTTTCTTTTATAAAGTAATTTTGGTTATTCCCGTATTTTATAAAAATTGCTGACTAGTAGAAATCCTGACCATGCTTGTGTGTATGTTTATGTATTTTTTTCCCCTCTTCTTTGGGAGAATAGCAAAAATAATCCTATGGGATTTGGAGTCACACTGGCCTGAGTTTTAATTCTTAATTTTCTACTTAATTTTCTGGGGTACCAGTCAGGTCATCTAAACTCTCTAAGCTTCAGTTTCATGTGTAATATGGTATTAATAATGATAAAAAAATAATACCTACCTCACTGAGTTGTAAGGACTAAATGTGAGTATACAGTGAATTATGATAATGATTCTTGGTGTTACTATTGCTTACCAACTAATGACAACATTAAAGAAAAGAGAATTATCTAGAGAGCAGATGGTCAAAGATGATTTTAAAAATTGGGGGAGGAGAAATGGCATGGAAAAGCCACAAATTGGAAAAACTCACTCAAAAACAAGCCACATTTGATTACTGAGTAAAATTAAGAAGCTTTCCTATTTCTTGCCAGCATATTTAGATGAAAATGTGTAACATGGGGCCAGTTTTGTTACTTGGCATGTTTCTGGCCATTTGTAAAAAAAAAAAAATGTTCAGCAGCTGTTGTTCTGGGAGGCATATGGATGGATGACATTCTGAATTGTATTTTTCAGATGGAGAAACTGAGGCATCCCATGTTTTTAGTTGTTTTTCCACATCCATGAATTATTGCATTTGAAATGATAGCACCCAAGTATCTTCTGCCTTGCAGCTACGTGCTGCAGAAAGGAATTGTCAATGGATGAGCTGGTCAAAATGGGGAGCTTCCTGTGAGGGAGGCCAGCTGAAGAGTCGTGCTTTTGTGTCTGGTACAGATGGCCAACTGGTAGTGCTGGGCTCCCCTCCCCTGCAGCCACCCACCCTCAAGTGACAGCTTTTTGCATTTCCTTGTCTAATTAAACCACCAACAGAGAATGCCAGTTATAGGCTTGCATGACACCTCTGAATATTAAGTAGGTTTTGTAATTAATTATTTTTTGAAAGGCTTGATCCTCCATAATTAAAAAAAATCTTTGAGAATTAATAATAGGTGAACATGATACATGGACTAAAAACACCACGAGCAACAGCTTGGCAGGGAGGGAACAACTTTGCATCCAAGATAGTGTCTCTATTGATCAGCCTTGGATGGTCTGAATGCTCCCAATACTAACATCACGATCTGTTTCTTCGCTTTTCTATATTCCCGTGCACCCAAGTGGAACCAATTGTTTCTGCACAGGATAAGATATAAAAATGCAGATAACTTAAATAACTTACTGCCCAACAAGGCAGCCTGTGTCGTACATGAGAATACATCGCAAGCAGCTGTCTGCCTCTTGTTGCCCTCTGGGTTAGTTATGACGGCAATGCTTAGTAACTTTTATGTTTAGTAACTTTTTCGGCTTTTTGTGCTGGTGGTGACACTAAGGATGCTGGTAAGAGCTTGAAATCAGAGGCATGGAAAGAGTGCCTTTGATCAGGTGTTCTTATTCGCCTATGGCAAGCTTGTGGGGTGTAGCATAGCTGGCCCACCCCAGAGGACAATCCAATATGCCACCGCTGTCTAGATGCGGGTCTGCTATTTCACCTTTGAGGGGTTGGGCAGCTAGGGAAGCAGGAACTTGCTGCTGGGGGATATTCTGCCTCTGGGCCTGGTGTTGTATAATTTTGCTTTTTTGGTGAGAGCTTTTTGTTTTTATTATTTAGTTTTGGCTGTGTAGAGTCTTAGCTGGAGCCTGCAGGCTCAGTTGCCCCTCTGCATGTAGCATCTTAGTTCCCTGACCAAGGATCGAACCCATGTCCCCTGCATTGGAAGGTTGATTCTTAACCACTGGACCACCAGGGAAGACTGGGTGGAGGCTTTTTAAGCTATGTCGGTTCAGTCTAGATTGTTGACTGCCAAAGCTAGATAGTACAGGCATGCTGTAATTCATGGAGTCACAAAGAGTCAGACACAAATTAGTGACTGAACAACCACTACAACAACAGATGTTTAGTCAGAAACAGCTGGGGAAGGGATGATGGAGTTAGGTGAGCAAAAATGGGACAGGGATCATACCCACATTTATATTTAAAGGAAACTTCCTGCCCTTTCCTTTCACTAGGTCTTATTCTCCTCCCATCTTCCTTCTTTCTCTGTCCTTGTCTCAGAACAAGGACTGGCCACTTGTCCTGATTTTGCATTTTTGCTTTAGTGGTTGGCACCAGTATTGTTTTGCTTAGATTTCAACTTTGAGAACAGCAGGATCATGCCTCAGCAGAGTAGAATTTTAGATCTGGAAGGTATCTTGGGAGTTTTGGACCAGCCATGAAAAGTCTTGAATCTTCAAGATTCTGAGAAGATTCCAATGTGCCTTCCAGAGGTTTTGCTATCCAGCTGAGAAATTTAGATGTAAGGGTAATGTCTGAAGATGGTTATCATCCTAATAATTAATCTGTATTGACTGATGCACACTCTATAAGCTTTGTCTTTTGACATTTTAGTTAATTTTTTAACAGGTAATAATCTGCATGTATTTTAATAGGTAACACATCACAATGCATAATTATGAGATATTTGATAAAAATTTTCCCTCTCCTCTCCACGGAGTTACCACCTCCCAAGGAAATAAATAATAACTGCTTCCCACGTGGCACTACTGATTAAGAACACTCCTGTCAATGCAGGAGATGTAAGAGACGTGGGTTCAGTCAGGAATATCCCCTGGAGGAGGGCATGGCAACCCACTCCAGTATTCTTGCCTGGAGAATACCATGGACAGAGAGGCCTGTCAGGCTACAGTCCATGGGATCACAAAGAGTCAGACATGACTGAAGCAACTTAGCACGCATGTTCAATTCAGTTCAGTTCAGCCGCTCAGTCGTGTCCATCTCTTTGTGACCCAATGGACTGCAGCACGCCAGACCTCCCTGTCCATCACCAATTCCCGGAGTTTACTCAAACTCATGTCCATTGAGTCGGTGATGCCATCCAACCATCTCATCCTCTGTCGTCCTCTTCTCCTCCTGCCCTCAATCTTTCCCAGCATCAGGGTCTTTTCAATGAGTCAGCTCTTCACATCAGGTGGCCAAAGTATTGGAGTTTCAGCTTCAACATCAGTCCTTCCAATGAACACTCAGGATTGATCTCCTCTAGGATAGACTGGATCTCCTTGCAGTCCAAGGGACTCTCAAAAGTCTTCTCCAACACCACAGTTCAAAAGCATCAATTCTTCTGCGCTCAGCTTTCTTTATAATCCAACTCTCACATCCATACATGACTACTGGAAAAACCATAGCTTTGACTAGACAGACCTTTGTTGACAAAGTAATGTCTCTGCTTTTTAATGTGCTGTCTAGGTTGGTCATAACTTTCCTTCCAAGGATTAAGCGTCTTTTAATTTCATGGCTGTAATCACCATCTGCGGTGATTTTGGAGCCCCCAAAAATAAAGTCTCTCACTGTTTCCACTGTTTTCCCATCTATTTACCGTGAAGAGATGGCACCGGACGCCATGATCTTAGTTTTCTGAATGTTGAGCTTTAAGCCAACTTTTTCACTCTCCTTTTTCACTTTCATCAAGGGGCTCTTTAGTTCTTCTTCACTTTCTGCCATAAGTCAGACACGAAAGGGTGGTGACATCTGCATATCTGAGGTTATTGATATTTCTCCTGGCAATCTTGATTCTAGCTTGTGCTTCTTCCAGCCCAGCATTTCTCATGATGTACTCTGCGTTCTGCGTATGAGTTAAATAAGCATGGTGACAATATACAGCCTTAACGTACTCCTTTTCCTATTTGGAACCAGTTTGTTGTTCCATGTCCAGTTCTAATTGTTGCTTCCTGACCTGCATACAGGTTTCTCAAGAGGCAGGTCAGGTGGTCTGGTATTCCCATCTCTTGAAGAATTTTCCACGGTTTATTTTAATCCACACAGTCAAAGGCTTTGGCATAGTCAATGTGCACTATCCACTTATTGTATATCCTCTCAGATTTTTGGAGAAAAAAATGTAGTGTCGGAGAAGACTCTTGAGAGTCCCTTGGACTACGAAGAGATCAGACCAGTCAATCCTAATGGAAATCAGTCCTGAATATTCATTGGAAGGACTGATGCTGAAACTGAAGCTCCAGTACTTTGGCCACCTGATGCGAAGAACTGACTCGTTAGTTCCCTTGATGCTGGGGAAGATTGAAGGCCAGAGGAGAAGGGGATGACAGAGGATGAGATGGTTGGATGGCATCACTGACTTGATGGACATGAGTTTGAGTAAGCTCCGGGAGTTGGTAATGGACAGGGAAGCCTGGCGTACTGCAGCCCACGGGGTCGCAAAGAGTCGGACACAACTGAGCAACTGAACTGAACTAACTGAACTCAGATTTTTATGCATAAATAAGAAAATCTGAATATAAACATATATATTTTCCATTTCCTGGCCAAGTGGTAACACATTACACATTGTTCTTTGTTTCATGTGTTGTTTTTACTTAATTCTCACAGCAGTCTTATGTGGAATGAGCTATTATTATCCCATTTTAAATTAGAATTAAGCTCTAGCTGAGTAACTTGCCCAGGGCAATGTAGCAGGGTGGAGGCGCTGGGATAACCCCCAACTGTCTAACTTGATCAGCCGTGATCTCAATCACTAGGCTGTCCTGCCTGGCTGGGACTGGTACGGACTCCCAGGAGTGCCTGCTGATTTGCACAAATTCCCTGGAGGCTCAGCTCAATGCTGGCTCTTAACCACAGACTCCAGTCAACAATGTGGGAAGGTGGCAAAACTTCGTTCTGAATCAGTTGGTATTTCTTTCTTTTCAATGAAGTAAGGATTTTTTTTTTTAAATTGTGACCAAATACATATAACAAAATTGGTCATCTTAACTATTCCATGGACAGTGGAGCCTAGCAGGCTACAGTCCATGGGGTCGCTGGAGTCAGACACAACTTAGTGACCAAACAGCAACAAACCATTTTAAAGTGTACAGTTTAGTGGCATTAAGTTTACATAATTCTGAAACCAGTGTCCAAAACTCATTTCATCTTCCTGAGCTGAAATTCTGTGTCCAGTAGACAATAACTCGCCATGTCTCTCCCCACAGTGACCCAGTCCCTGGTAACCTTGGTCCCACTTTCTGTCTCTGAGTTTGACTACTCTTAGGGACCTCATGTAAATGGGATGATATTGTATTTGTCTTTTTGTGATAGGCTTATTTTGCATAGCATAGTGTCCTCAAGTTTTATTCATGCTGTAGTCTGTGTAGTCTGTGCTTTTGTTTTTAAGGCAGAATAACATTCCGTTGTTTGTAAACACAGCATTTTGTTTATTCATCCACCCCTTGGTGGGCACTTGAATTGCTTCCACTCTTTGGTTGTGGTGAATAATGTTGCTGTGAACATAAATGTACTCATATCTGTTGTGTTTCTGCTTTCAGTTCTTTTGGATACGTACCCCAAAGTGGAATTGTTGGATCATATAGCAGTTCTGGAGGAGGACATGGCAACCCATTCCAGTATTCTTGCCTGGAGAATCCCATGGACAGAGGAGCCTGGAGGGCTATGTGGTCCATGGGGTTGCAAAGAGTCAGACACGACTGAAGTGACTTGGCACGCGCACGCGCACACACACACACACACACACACACAGTAGTTCTACTTTTAATATTTTGCAGAAATGCCACACTATTTTCAATTTTTCCATTTCCAGTAGTGCACAAGGGTTCAGTTTCTTCACGCCTTTGCCAGCATTTGTTATTTTCTCCTTCTTTTTTTTTTGCTAGTAATCATCCTAATGGACATGAGATGGCATTTCTTTGATAACACAGTATTTCTTATATTGGCCCACCTGCCAAAGAATTCAGAGTTCTCACTTACTGTCCCTCTTGTAGGAGGCAGGGAGAGGGCTATGAAGGAACAACTAGCCTGGAGGCCAAGTGAGGCTGATACTCAGCTCAGTATACCTGGCCAGACCCCTCCACTCACCTGGGTCCTTGGTGACCTCACTCTGTGCTTCACTGTGGCTGCATCTTCATGTTGGTTATTCCTCAGTAGGTTTTCTTGACCTTTGCCAAAAAGGCCAAGATGGGCTCCCTGAATGCAGAGGAAACCTTCCCATCTCGTAGAGAAGTCACATTACTTATCCCTTCTTGCTGGGTGGTTGCTTGCTTTGTTAAAGTGGGAGGCTTTTAAAATCTAGTAACATTTTCATTCCATAAGCCAAGTCATTGTTAGGTGTCCACCCTCCAGTTTACACTGTCCTTTGTTTTAGCCTCTCCAGGAAGAAGATGGGGATGTACTTGTCCCACAGTGTAATATGCAAGATATATCACGTCTCATGCGGACTCCTCAGATAAGTGACTCAGTCTGACACGTTAGGTGAGCCATTTTTTCTCCCTCCAGCTCCCAGCTCTGGGCTCTCTGGAAGTGTTTCTTGGAATAATTAGTTGGCTTTAGTTACTCAGGGTTCAGGTATGGCCTCAGAACAGTGAGGTGTTTGTGTTCCCAGCTGTGACCCCCACATCTAATTCAAGGCTTAGCTGCCACGAGGGAGGAATAGGGCACCTTCGTCTGTGGTGTAATCCATCCTTCAACCATCTTCCATGTGTCCTTAAATGCTGTATGTGCTCAGCCGTGTCCAGCTCTTTGCGACCTTATGGACTATAGCCCACAGGTTCTTCTGTCCATAGAGTTTTCCAGGCAAGAATACTGGAGTGAGTTGCCATACCCTCCTCTGCCAAGGAATCTTCTCAACTCAGGGATAGATCCTGCTTCTCTTGTGTCTCCTGCTTTAGCAGGCATTTTCTTTACCACTAGTGCCACCCGGGAAGCCCTGAATGCTGTATAACCATCTTAAAAAGTAAATACTTTTTCTAAATACAAAATCAAGCACACGTTTAAAGCAGAAAACTTGGAAAAGGAAGAAAAACACACCACTATAAATGTTGTAGTGCATAGGATCATAACATAGGTACTATTTTATAGCCTGCTTCTTTGCTTAAAAGATAGTGTAATCTTCTACACTAACAAATATTTCTTTACCATATGAATTTTAATCTTCATGGCATAATATGGATATTCTATTCAGTTCAGTTCAGTTGCTCAGTCGTGTCCGACTCTTTGCGACCCCATGAATTGCAGGACACCAGGCCTCTCTGTCCATCACCAACTCCCGGAGTCTACCCAAACCCATGTCCATCGAGTCGGTGATGCCATCCAACCATCTCATCCTCTGTTGTCCCCTTCTCCTCCCGCCCCCAATCCTACCCAGCATTAGGGTCTTTTCCAATGGATATTCTATACTTGATTTAAAAAGTTCTTTATTGTTGGATTTTTAGACAGTATCCTCTTGACTGTTAGAAGCTTTCATTAACATATTGGTGCATATACATATGAAACTTATGTTATTTTTAAATGCTATTTTTTGGAAAGATGTATAGGAAGATCGATTTTATTACGGGTGACCCTGACTCCACAGGGAAGTGGATTGACAGTGTAGGGACAAATACGACACAGTGCAGGAACAAATACTATTAACAGGAAGTGGAAGAGAGTGCCTTCCCTTGGAGTTAGGACAAAGAGTGTCTGGGCAATGACAGCAACTCCAGAGAACTCAGAACAAAAGCAACATCATTATTGTTTTGCCAATTTCAGTTGACACCAGTGTTCTAAGATGTTCAGGATGCTCTGTTTAATCCCGCCCCGCTGTTTATGGTCTCGGTTAGTGGAATCTTTGGAAATATGTCTCTTGCAAATCAAGCCAACAGCCACGCCCTCAAAATGTAGATCTCTGCTTTTGTTTGATTGTTTGTTTTGTGAGATGTCAGATGATTATCTCAGTTCATTTCCGTTTCTGAAGTAGCCTCTGTTTCCCCAGGACATTTCTTTAGTTCTTACTGCAAGCACAAAGAGCATTGTATCGTGGTTATTCTCATTGTTATTCTGGGTGCCTCCTCTCCCTTGTTGATTTACTGCAGACGCTCCTGGCTTTTTTTGCCCTAACACATTCCTGAAGACTGTGTCCTCAAGCAGGTTTTTAAAAATCATATTTTCTAATGAGAATAACACCACAATTGAAGACCTGCATGTTCATACCAAACAAAGAATCAAATAAAACATAGGTATGGCAAATTATATGTCATTAAAACAAAGAAACATCTTTCTATATTTTTTTCTAAATCTTCTTTAGAGCTATCAGAGGCATTCAAAGTACTTGCACTAATTCAGGTCATACAAAGTAAGCGTAACTATATGGCATATATTGTGTATTGAAAGGGCCCCAAATGCACATAGAAAGTACAGATAGACACTATAAGAACATAATTCCACAGCATGATCAGTTTACCCCACGTCTAGATCCTTTGGCCTGAAGAAACTTGAGAAAGTTCTATCCTGCCTCACTTGATGGTTAAGGAAAGTGGGTCCCACAGCATTAAGTGACCTGCTAACGGTCTCCATGCTGACATTAATTCAACATGTAATTAATGACAGTTTTGCCTCCTTTCTGAGGTGTAAAATAGGTTGTGTGGGGGTGCTTATCAGCATTTCCTTTCAGGAGGACTGAAGACCTATTACCCCAAACACTAAGAGTACAGGCAGTGGACAGTTACCAGCTGAGTTTCTCTCCTGGGGCTTGTACTGGGCTACAAAAAGCCTCTTTATCCAAGGGCGGCTCCCATCTGATGGCTGGACTGCCTGGTTAATGTAGAGATATAAAGGCCTGGCCCTCCAGCCCCAACTGAGACGACCCTGAAGGGTCAGTAGGATCAGCTGAAGCCTGTGTTCCTGCATGTGGTCCAGTTTTTCCATCTGCCAGTGTTCCTTCCTTCCCTCTGGATACTAAGCCTGAAAGCACTTTCCAATAAATACCCTGAATGCAAACTCCATTTCAGAGTGTGCTTCTCAGGGAGCTGAATTGTGAGGTTAAGCAAACCTTTTGGGGATATTTGGGATCAACAAGTTTTTCAAAAAATGTGCAGCATGAAGTTTGAACTGATGCCTTATTGATGCCTTATTTTTTTATATACTGTTTGTAAATTTTCTCAGAGAGTAAACAGAGGTGGCTCTGTTAACTCAAGTTGGAATATATGTATACATGTATATTGTATTAATCAGTTCAGTTCAGTTGCTCAATTGTGTCTGACTCTTTGTGACCCCATGGACTGCAACATGCCAGGCCTCCTTGTCCATCATCAACTTCCAGAGTTTACTCAAACTCATGTCCATTGAGTCGGTGATGCCATCCAACCATCTCATCCTCTGTCATCCCCTTCTCCTCCTGCCTTCAATCTTTCCCAGAATCAAGGTCTTTTCCAATGAGTCAGTTCTTCGCATCAGGTGGCCAAAGTATTGGAGTTTCAGCTTCAACATCAGTCCTTCCAATGAATATTCAGGACTGATTTCCTTTGAGATGGACTGGTTGGATTGCCTTGCTGTCCAAAGGACTCTCAAGAGTCTTCTCCAACACCACAGTTCAAAAGCATCAGTTTTTTGGCGCTCAGCTTTCTTTATAGTCCAACTCTCACATCCATACATGACCACTGGAAAAACGATAGCTTTGACTGGATGGACCTTTGTTGGCAAAGTAATGTCTCTGCTTTTTAATATGCTGTCTAGGTTGTTCATAACTTTTCTTCCAAGGAGCAAGTGTCTTTTAATTTCATGGCTGCAGTCACTGTCTGCAGTGGCTTGGAGCTCCCTAAAATAAAGTCTGCCACCGTTTCCACTGTTTCCCCATCTATTTGCCATGAAGTGATGGGACCGGACGCCATGATCTTAGTTTTCTGAATGTTGAGTTTTAAGCCAACTTTTTCACTGTCCTGTTTCACTTTCATCAAGAGGCTCTTTAGTTCCTCTTTGCTTTCTGTCATAAGTGTGGTGTCATCTGCATATCTGAGGTTATTGATATTCTTCCCCGCAATCTCAATTCTAGCCTGAGCTTCATCCAGCCCAGCGTTTCTCATGATGTACTCTGCATATAAGTTAAATAAGCAGGGTGGCAATATACAGCCTTAACGTACTCCTTTTCCTATTTGGAACCAGTCCGTTGTTCCATGTCCATTTCTAACTGTTGCTTCTTGACCTGCATACAGATTTCTCAGGAGACAGGTCAGGTGGTCTGGTATTCCCAACTAATACATATATTTCTGGAAATATTGTAGCATTTTAATAAGGACTTTAGTTTGGAAAGGACATATCTTTTTTTATTGAAGTATAGTTGATTTACAATATTGTGTTAGTTTCAGGTATACAGCAAAGTGATTTAGTTATACATATGTGTATATATATATATTCAGATTGAAAGTGAAAGAAAGTGAAGTTGCTCAGTCATGTCCGACTCTTTGTGACCCCATGGACCGTAGCCTACCAGGCTCCTCCGTCCATGGGATTTTCCAGGGAAGAATCCTGGAGTGGCTTGCCATTTCCTTCTCCAGATTATTTCCCACTATAGATTATTACAAGATCCTGAATAGTTTCCTGTGCTATCCGTAATCTTTGTTGCATATCTATTTTATGTGTAATAGTTTGTATCTGTTAATCCCATACTACTAATTTATCCCTCCCTCCTCTCTTTACCCTTTGGTAACCATAAGTTTGTTTTCTATGTCTGTGAATCTGCTTCTATCTTGTATATAGATTCATTTGTATTATTTTTTAGATTTCATATGTAAGTAATATCATATAATACTTGTCTTTGATTTACTTCACTGAGTCTAATATTGTCTATGTCTATCCATGTTGCTGCAAATGGCGTTATTTCATTGTTTTTTCATGGCTGAGTAATATTTCACTCTGTGTGTGTGTGTGTGTGTGTGTGTGTGTGTGTGTGTGTGTGTGTGTGTGTAAAACATCTTCTTAAGTCAGTTGTTTCTTGATGGCTCTTGGGTTGTTTCTATGTCCTGGCTTTTGTAAATAGTGCTGCTGTGAACATTGGGGTGCATGTGTCTTTTTGAGTTACAGTTTTCATTTTTTAGGGATATATACCTTGGATTGGTAGTAGATATATACCCTAGATCATATGGTAGCTATATTTTTAGTTTTTAAGGAACCTCAATACTATTCTCCTTACTGGCTGCAGCAGTTTACATTCCCACCAACAGTGTATGAGGGTTTGATTTTCTCCAAACTCTCTCTAGCATTGGTTATTAATATTTGCAGACTTTTTGAAGATGGTCATTTTGAGCAGTGTGAAGTTAGTCACTCAGTCGTTTCTGACTCTTTGCGACCGTACAGACTGTAGCCTGCCAGGCTCCTCTGTCCATGGAATTCTCCAGGCAAGAGGTGATACCTCATTGTAGTTTTGATTTGCATTTCTCTAATAATCAGTGTTTTGAGTACACTTTTGTGTATTTATTGGCCATCTGTGTGTCTTCTTTTGAGAAATATCTAGTTAGGCCTTCTGCCCACTTTTTGATTGGGTTGTTTGTCTCTTTGATACTGAATTCTATGAGCTATTTGTATATTTTGGATATTAACCCCTTGTTGGTCTCATGGTTTGCAACTATTTTCTCCCATTCAGTAGGCTGTCTTAGAAAAGACATATCTTGCTTATATTTTTATTCTTCCCTTTCTCTCCCAACAAATTCACAGCCTAATTAAAGGGAGAAGAAAATTCCCCAAGTTTTGTGTTTGAGAAGGAGAGAGGGATGACTGGTGAGAATAAGGAGATAAAAGAGAATAAAGAGGTGATTTTCTGGAAATTAAATCTGAGGATTAAAGAAATAAAAAATACAGAATGATGTATTAACAAATATTCATATATTTATTACACAAAATTAATATGTTGTAAATTGTCATGATTTGATCTTTTTAAAAAATGAACAATAGAAATTTATTTCTCACTTTTCTGGGGGCTGAAAATTTCAAGATCAAGGTGCTAGTAGGTTCAGTGTCTGGTGACAGTCCATTTCCTGGTTCATAGATGGTTGTCTTTTTGCTGTTTCCCCACTTGGCAGAAGGGGCAAGGGAGTTCTCTGAGGTCTGTCTCTCATTTTTTTTCTTTTTGAACTTTTCATTTCGTATTGGGGTGTAGCTGATTAACAATGTTATGATAGTTTCAGGTAACAGTGAAGGGACTCAGCTGTACATAAACATGTAAACTGTTCTCCCCAAAACTCCTCCTCTGATCCAGGCTGCCATGTAACATTGAGCAGAGTTCCATGTGCTATACAATAGATCCTTGTTGGTTATCTATTTTAAATGTGGCAGTGTGTACATGACTACCCCAAACTCCCTAACTATCCCTTCCCCCTGGTAACCATAAGTTTGTTTAGAAGTCTGTGAATCTCTTTCTGATTTGTAAGTAAGTTCATTTACGTAATTTCTTTTTAGATTCCACATATAAGGGATGTCATACGTTATTTCTCCTTCTCTGTCTGACTTACTTAATTCAGAATGACACTCTCTAGGTCCATCCAAATATGAAATAAAAGGTAGAGACAGAGCCCTTAGGATGTTCTCTTACCAAGACTGCAGAGCTCATCCTGTCTGCGCTCAGTGCTTGGCTGAATCACTAGCCACACAGCAGCTGGTCTTTGACATCAAAAATACCAAAGGCGTAAACGTGGACAGGATAGCATCCAATAAACAGGGTGATGAAATAAGTGTTGAAAGCAGAACAGATCTTCCTGGTATGTGGACATTTATTGTAATGGAGTCAGGAAGGTACAAATTGAAATCTAGATGGTGCAACTGCAGAGAACAAACCCTTGGGGAGTATAGCTCTCTCTCTGTTTCTCTTTTTTAAATAATGTAGACAGTAGCATTTTAAAAGCCTCTGAATCTATGGATGTTGAATGGCTTGTGTAAAGGGATTTGGAATTCATGATGAAATTTACAAGTAACTCCTCATTTCCCAAACAAGATTTCCTCTTCCTTCTGTGCTTCAGTAAACTTATTGCCAAATCACCTGAGTCAGAGAGCTGGAAATCTCCCCAGAATTCTCCTGATCTGAGGACACCCAGTTGCTTTAGCCTTCTACACAATCGTTCAGATCCATCCCTTTCTCTTCATGCTGGCTTCTCCAGTCCTTATCTGGAATCTCATAGGGTCTGGGTTAGACTGTTACAGAAGTCTCCTGAGTGGTCTTGATACCTTTCACCTTGGTGCCCTACCATCGGCCCCAACCCAGCTCAGAAGCAAGATTCACACCACCGCAGGTGAGGTCTTCCTAAAAGGCCATTCTGGCATATCATTCTTGAAAAGGAAAATCCATAGCAATTTCCCATTGCTCAATAAATTAACTCAAGAGACTCTGTGAGGCATTCTCGCTCTCCACATCCTGGCCTCTGACCTTCAGCTTCATGCAGCACCCTTCCCTCCCTGCCACACTTCACACTTCATGATTTAGTGATGCTCAACTGCTTGGATACCCCCACACCAACTATGTCACACTTTCTTGTCTTTGCTCATGCCTCTTCCTTGTCTTGAACTAAATCCATCTTTGCTCCTATTTCTTCAGCTGGCAAACTCCCACTCAGACTTTTTAAAAAATAGCCCTAGGGGGTTGAGCTAAATAAATAATAATAAATAATACAATTTTAAATTTATTTTATTTAAATTTTTATTTTTAAATATTTAAAAACTTTTATTTATTTTTTAAATTTATTTGTCTTTGGCGGCATCGGGTCTTAGTCACCACACGTGAGCTTCTGCTTAGTTGTGGTGCGAGGGCTTGGTAGTTGTGGGTATGGGCTTAGTTGCCCTGCGGCATGTAGGAGTGCAGTTCCCCGACCAGGGATCAAACCTGCCTCCCCTGCATTGGAAGACAGATTCTTAACCACTGGACCACCAGGGAAGTCCCTCCAACTCAAACTTTGAGGCTCAACATTGCGTCTTCTCCTTGAGGAAATCTTCCACAGTTTCTTCCAGCAGGTGTGGCTGTCTCTTTTTCTGTCTGCCCCTTATAATCTGATGTGAACTCTGAAGTGAAGTGAAGTGGAAGTGAAAGTTGCTCAGTCGTGTCTGACTCTTTGCGACCCCATGGACTGTAGCCTGCCAGGCTCTTCAGTCCATGGAATTCTCCAGGCCAGAATACTATAGTGAGTAGCATTCCCTTCTGTAGGGGATCTTCCCAACCCAGGGATCGAACCCAGGTCTCCTGCATTGCAGGTGGGTTCTTAACCATCTGAGCCACCAGGAAAGCCCAAGAATACTGGAGTGGGTAGCCTTTCCCTTCTCCAGCAGATCTTCCCGACCCAGGAATTGAACCAGAGTCTCCCGCATTGCAGGTGGATTCTTTACCAGCTCTACCAGGGAAGCGATGTGAACTCTAAATCCTATTAAACCCTGCATCCCAGCATTGAACACAGTACCTGACTTCATAAATGCTACTCTTCATAAATGTTTCTGAGTATTTGTTGAGTGCTGGCTCATTGCTTCTGGGAAAGAGGTTGAATGCAGAACACCGGGTGGGTGTTGAGACCTCGCTGTGTGTGGACTACAGGTTGCTGGATGGAGCTGGGGCATCTCCAGCACAGGTGTGTCACCTGCAGGGCTCTCTTCTTTAAAAAGGAGGCAGACAGTTGGGCACTAGTTAGGTTTTGAGTCTTTACTGAATCTCTGAGAGCCTCCTGGGCTCACACAGGCTAGATCACTGGAGTTGGGAGATGTTGTGGGAGCTAGTGTCGTTGGGTGAGTGGAAGGGAAAGATGGAGGTGGTGACTGGATGAATGCTGCAGGAGTGCCCAAGAACAGTAACACATTTTGCTTGGAAGGGACTGATGGGGAGTCATTTTCTTCCTCCTTCTCTTCATCTTCCTCTCCCACTCTTTCCTTTACTTCCCTTTTCATTTCTCTTTTTTCAATGTCCTCTGCCTCTTTCCTTCAGTTTTGGCAGACATGTTACATTTTATGTCCCAAAGAACCATTTACTAATAGTGGCACAGAGTAAGAAAGGTAGAGAAAAATCTGGAGAAGTGCAAAATAAATTTGGGCTTAAGAGGAGGGTTGAAATTAAAGAGATGACAAGTAAAGTGGTTCATTCATTAAGTTGGGCAGCACGAGCCTTAAAATCAATTGTAAATCAAGTACTTGCATTATGTGAGGCATGTCGCCTTGGTGCATAAATCAAGTCACATTATCGCCACTGAAATAGAGTACAAGTTCAAGATGCTGGGTTATGAACCCAAATAGGAAAATATATAGTGTTGGGTGATACGGCCTGATGCTGAGTGTCTCCCTCGACCCCGTCAGTCATGCATAAGATATTGAGTTTCTTTGGTCACTGGTGGATCAGAATTTGCATAAGGTATTCATGGCTTCTTGTGACTAGTTTGCAAGCTAAAGACTAATACTAAACTTTAGGGCATCTGCATCATCGGTAAAACTGCCAGTGCTGAAATTAAACCCCAGCAGAATTTTCATGCCGTTGAATTTACGGTGTCTTTGAAGGAGCTATTTTCTGTGTTTAGTTTAAAATATGTTCACAGGCTAGGCCATCATTTCAGCCTCTTTGCTCGTGCTTTCTCACAACACAGGCCTTTGACCTACATTACAAAAAGGTGCTTGCTTTGGTCTGGATTCTTGGGCCTTTCCACTCAGATCTACATGAGCAGGATACCAGAGAGTGGGTGCTGGGACTCTGCAGTTTGCTTTAAGGCCACCAGGGTTTTCTGCAGCAGGTCCACACGCAGAGCCTGCTGACTGTGCGTTATGAAAGGGATGCTTAGTGTCTGGTTTGCATGGACCAAAGTGATGAAACATCACATCAGCCCCAGATCACATTGGCTGGAAGATGTAGTGTGCTGTCAGCAGTTACAGATGATACCATTCGTGTCACACAGATAGGAAACCCGGTGACCCAGCAATGGGCAGGGGCTCCTAGGTAGCCATGGGAACCCTTCCCTGCTGAGATGACAAAGCAGTGGCTTGAACAGTGTCCATGACCCTGGAGGGGCCCCTGGCAGAGGGTCTTAATCACAATTGTATTTGGCTGCCTGACTCACACTTAGGAGGTTTTATTTTTTTCAAAGTGTAATCCCGACCTTGAACAAAATCACACAGGGAAGCAGTCTGTTTTGTAGGCTGTGAATTGCATCCAGACCGCAGCCAAATTTATCTGTGGCTCTGTACAGTTCCTGAGCCTTCAGCTAGCCAGCTCCTCTGCCACTGCAGGGAAGCAGATCTGCAGGAAAGCTTTGGGCCCAGATCCACCGGTATATCTTGCCGGTATCCACTGCCATATCTTGGTGCATGGAATACAAATTCATATTATGATACCCCTTCGTGTCATTCAGCCCATTTGATGGTATTGCAAAAAATATTTAAACATATTTTCCTGGTCTGAGCCACTCGCCTTCTGATAACTTAGGACATCCCTATATCTTTCTGTCTGTGTGTGTGTGCTAAATTGCTTTAGTCGTATCTGACTCTTTGCAACCCTGGACTACAGCCCGCCAGGCTCCTCTGTCCATGGGGATTCTCCAGGCAAGAACACTGGAGTAGTTGGTTTGCCGTGCTCTCCTCTAGGGGTTCTCAATGGACATGGGTTTGGGTAAACTCCGGGAGTTGGTGATGGACAGGGAGGCCTGGTGTCCTGCGATTCATGGAGTCGCAAAGAGTCAGACACGACTGAGTGACTGAACTGAAGTGAACATGTTGAATGAAGCTATGTAAAGACGTCTACATTTTAAAAAGTAAGTATAAATTATAGGAGTGGGAACCTGGAAAGGAATTTATTTGAATGAAGAACATGAAAGCTGTGATTCTCTTTCTCCTGTTCACAGTAATTCCTGATGTCCCTGCTGTTTTCAAGAGATTTTTCCCCATATTTTTTTACCTCTTTTAGGAATAACAGGTAATATTGCTTTACTGATCTAAGATACCGATTTCCTTCTTTTAATATGAACTGTGCACAGAAGAAGGACAAACAGCCTCTCCAAATCAGGGACTTAAACTGAACAGTTCTGGAGTCTAAAATTTACAAGAGGCCTTTATAATTAATACTCCTGACTCCAGGGACTTTCCTGGTGGTTCAGTGGTTAAGACTTTGCCTTCCAGTGCAGGAGTGCAGGCTCAATCCCTGTTTGGGGAGCTAGGATCCCACATTCTCTGTGGCCAAAAAGCCAAGATGTTAAACAGAAACAATATTGTAACAAATTCAATAAAGACTTTAAAAATGGTCCACATGAAAGAAAACTACTCCTGACTCTGAAACATTTTTTTTTTTATCCTTGGCCTCCCCTCCTCCCTTAAACTCACATATTATATGAGCCAACTTTTCCACAAAAATTCTTGATACATGTTATCGAACTAGAATGAAGTCAGTAAGGACACATTTTTTTTTCTCAATTCTTGTTTGTTATAAAATAATAAGAGAAATCACTTATGATCTTCCTGCCTTAACTAAATCAACTACTTGTCTCTGTGTTTCCTCAGATTGGAATATTTGTCTCATCTGAATGAAAGCCCCAGCTGAACTAGGGTAGTGCCATTTTATCTTATGTATTTTAAACTCTGACTTGGCTTGCCTTCTTGGTAGTCACTGCAGCTTGTCAAATGACTTCCTGAGGCTGATATCACTATGAAAACTTTGCATAGACTGTTCTTCTATTTTTCCTAAATAGAAGGAACTAGATAAAGCATGTGGACAGTTGAGACAAAGCCAAACTCTGGATAAGAGCACATGTTTTGACATAGTTTTTTTTTAAATATATTTATTTTTAATTGAAGGATCATTGTTTTACAATATTGTGTTGGTTTCTGCCATGCATCAACATGAATTAGCCATAGGTATACATATGTCCCCTCCCTCTTGAACCTCCCTCCCCCCTCCCACCTCTGCCTACTCCTCTAGGTTGTTGCTGAGCCCCAGTTTGAGTTCTCGGAGTCAGACAGCAAATTCCCACTTGCTGTCTACATATGGTAGTGTATATGTTTCCATACGATTTTTTAAAAATCAGATTTGGCTCTTTCTTATTTTAAAATTTATTATTTGTTGCTCTGGATCTTCATTGCTGCACGTGGGTTTTCTCTAGTTGTGATGAGGGGGGACTGCTCTTCGTTGCAGTGCATGGGCTTCTCATTGCGGTGGCTTCTCTAATTGTGGAGCAAGGCTCTAGGTGCATGGGCTTCAGTAGTTGCAGCACACGGGCTCAGTAGTTGTGGCACATGGGTCCAGCTGCTCTGCGGCATTTACGTAGATTTTTAGAAGAGCAGACTATACCTTGAGATGGGAAGAGGCCAGTGAACTCTCAGTTGGTCTCTGCTGTGTGTTCATGAGGAGGAAAGATGGCTGGAAGAGGGATTCTCAGGACAGCTCTACGGGGCCAGCAGCATGATAGCGGTTCCGTTTCCCATGTTTGCTTCTTTGAGTCTCTAGGCACTCTTGTGATGTAGATGGATAGGTAAGGTGGGTCACTAAACTTGTCTTCTATATGAGAAATTGATGCTCTGAATGTTGCTAAGTCTCATTCAGCAAATAAGCGTCAGAGTTGAAAATCAGACTTAGATCTTTTGATGATAAATTTTGCTCCTTTCCACACACCAGCTCCTGGAATAGTGCCTGTTATGTGTTCTTTCTGGAGCTATGAGCAGGCCAGCTAATCTCCTTTGTTGTGGGATGGTGTGAGGTATTTGCCTTTTCCTCGGTTTTGTTTTTGGTTTCTCCTCTTAATATTTTTTCAAGATGATTTCCCTACCATACTGTTACTTATGAGGTCCAAATTCTTGAATAAATATTAGAACTTTACCTGCCTGGAATTAATTCAAATAAAGTCATATCTTTGATATAAACATAAGTCAAAGTGAAGAGAAATCTGGAGCATATTCAAGGGTTTGGTTTTCATTCTTTGGCTACTTTAGATTTGGGATGTCTCTGACAGGAAGTAGGATGGAGGCCTCATGGAACTGCCAAAATATATAGTTTTTCTTTAAATTCTTCAAGGAGTAGGACTTGTGTTTCTTTTCTGTGGGAGGAAAAGACATTAAAGCAAATTGATTCTAAAGCTCCTTGGAAGGAAAGCTATTTCAAACCTAGACAGTGTATTAAAAAGCAGAGACATCACTTTGCTGTCAAAGGTCTATACAGTCACAGCTATAGTTTTTCCAGTACTCATGTACAGATGTGAGAGCTGGACAGTAAAGAAAGCAGAGCACCGAAGAATTGATGCTTTCAAATTGTGGTGCTGGGGAAGACTCTTGAGAGTCCCTGGGACAGCAAGGAGATCAAAACAGTCAGTCCTAAAGGAAATCAACCCTGGATATTCATTGGAATCTCCAATACTTTGGCCACCTGATGCAAAGAGCTGACTCATTGGAAAAGAGCCTGATGCTGGGAAAGATTGAGGGTAGGAGGAGAAAGAGGCGACAGAAGATGAGCTGGTTGGATGGCACCATGAGTTTGAGTAAGCTGCCGGAAATGGTGAAGGACAGGGAATCTTGGCGTGCTGCAGTCCATGGAGTCGCAAAGAGTCAGACACCACCTAGCGACTGAAGAGCAACAATTTTTTAGATAATTCTTTTTAAAACAATTCTTGATTGTACTTATTCACTACCATTATCTGCAATTATGAATTCCAAAAAGCTTTGAAAATCCTAATTTTTTCCCCATAAGTATGGTGCAGGCTTATTTGGTAGAAATACAAGGTCTACACTGAAATGTGACTGTTTCTAGTCTTTATTTATCCCATTTAATGTGGATATTTATGTGTTTTGCTGCAGAAGTATTAATACAAGTTGCTGCGAAGATCCTGTTTAGTGTATTACCTAAAGAATGGTTCAGTTCGGTTCAGTTCAGTCGCTCAGTCGTGTCTGACTCTTTGTGACCCTATGAATTGCAGCACGCCAGGCCTCCCTGTCCATCACCAACTCCCGGAGTTTACCCAAACCCATGTCCATCGAGTCAGTGATGCCATCCAACCATCTCATCCTCTGTCGTCCCCTTCTCCTCATGCCCCCAATCCTTCCCAGCATTAGGGTCTTTTCCAATGAGTCAACTCTTCGCATGAGGTGGCCAAAGTATTGGAGTTTCAGCTTCAACATCAGTCCTTCCAATGAACACCCAGGAGTGATCTCCTTTAGGATGGACTAGTTGGATCTCTTTGCAGTCCAAGAGACTCTCAAGAGTCTTCTCCAACACCACAGTTCAAAAGCATCAATTCCATGGCACTCAGCTTTCTTCACTGTCCAACTCTCTCATCCATACATGACCACCGGAAAAACCATAGCCTTGACTAGATGGACTTTTGTTGGCAAAGTAATGTCTCTGCTTTTAAATATGCTATCTAGGTTGGCCATAACCTTCCTTCCAAGGAGTAAGCATCTTTTAATTTCATGGCTGCAATCACCATCTGCAGTGATTTTGGAGCCGAAAAAGATAAAGTCAGCCACTGTTTCCACTGTTTCCCCATCTATTTCCCATGAAGTGATGGGACCAGATGCCATGATCTTAGTTTTCTGAATGTTGAGCTTTAAGCCAACTTTTTCACTCTCCTGTTTCACTTTCATCAAGAGGCTCTTTAGTTCTTCTTCACTTTCTGCCATAAGGGTGGTGTCATCTGCATATCTGAGGTTATTGATATTTCTCCCGGCAATCTTGATTCCAGCTTGTGCTTCTTCCATCCCACCGTTTCTCATGATGTACTCTGCATAGAAGTTAAATAAGCAGGGTGACAATATACAGCCTTGACGTACTCCTGTTCCTATTTGGAACCAGTCTGTTGTTCCATGTCCAGTTCTAACTGTTGCTTCCTGACCTGCATACAGGTTTCTCAAGAGGCAGGTCAGATGGTCTGATATTCCCATCTCTTGAAGAATTTTCCACAGTTTATTGTGATCCACACAGTCAAAGGCTTTGGCATAGTCAATAAAGCAGAAATAGATGTTTTTTCTGGAACTCTCTTGCTTTTTCGATGATCCAGCAGATATTGGCAATTTGATCTCTGGGTCCTCTGCCTTTTCTAAAACCAGCTTGAACATCTGGAAGTTCACGGTTCACGTATTGCTGAAGCCTAGCTTGGAGAATTTTAAGCATTACTTTACTAGCGTGTGAGATGAGTGCAATTGTGCAGTAGTTTGAGCATTCTTTGGCATTGCCTTTCTTTGGGATTGGGATGAAAACTGACCTTTTCCAGTCCTGTGGCCACTGCTGAGTTTTCCAAATTTGCTGGCATATCGAGTGCAGCACTTTCACAGCATCATCTTTCAGAATTTGAAATAGCTCAACTGGAATTCCATCACCTTCACCAGCTTTGTTCGTAGTGATGCTTTCTAAGGCCCACTTGACTTCACATTCCAGGATGTCTGTCTCTAGGTGAGTTATCACACCATCGTGATTATCTGGGTCATGAAGATCTTTTTTGTACAGTTCTTCTGTGTATTCTTGCTGTATTCTTGCCACCTCTTCTTAATATCTTCTGCTTCTGTTAGGTCCCTACCATTTCTGTCCTTTATCGAGCCCTTCTTTGCATTAAATGTTCCCTTGGTATCTCTAATTTTCTTGAAGAGATCTCTAGTCTTTCCCAATCTGTTGTTTTCCTCTATTTCTTTGCACTGATCTCTGAGGAAAGCTTTCTTATCTCTCTTTGCTATTCTTTGGAACTCTGCATTCAGATGGGAATATCTTTCCTTTTCTCCTTTGCTTTTCGCTTCTCTTCTCTTCCCAGCTATCTGTAAGGCCTCCTCAGTTAGCCATTTTGCTTTTTTGCATTTCTTTTCCATGGGGATGGTCTTGATCCCTGTCTCCTGTACAATGTCACAAACCTCTGTTCATAGTTCATCAGGCACTCTGTCTATCAGATCTAGTCCCTTAAATCTATTTGTCACTTCTACTGTATACTCATAAGGGATTTGATCTAGGTCATACCTGAATGGACTAGTGGTTTTCCCTACTTTCTTCAATTTAAGTCTGAATTTGGCAATAAGGAGTTCATGATCTGAGCTACAGTCTGCTCCCAGTCTTGTTTTTGCTGACTGTATAGAGCTTCTCCATCTTTGGCTGCAAAGAATATAATCAATCTGATTTCAGTGTTGACCATCTGGTGATGTCTAAGTGTAGAGTCTTCTCTTGTGTTTTTGGAAGAGGGTCTTTGTTTTGACCAGTGCGTTCTGTTGGCAAAACTCTATTAGCCTTTGTCCTGCTTCATTCTGTACTCCAAGGCCAAATTTGCTTGTTATGCCAGGTGTTTCCTGACTTCCTACTTTTGCATTCCAGTTCCCTATAATGAAAAGGACATCTTTTTTGGGTGTTAGTTCTAAAAGGTCTTGTAAGTCTTCATAGAACCGTTCAACTTCAGCTTCTTCAGCGTTACTGGTCGGGGCATAGACTTGGATTACTGTGATATTGAATGGTTTGCCTTGGAAACGAACAGAGATCATTCTGTCGTTTTTGAGACTGCATCCAAGTACTGCATTTCAGACTCTTTTGTTGACCATGATGGCTACTCCATTTCTTCTAAGGAATTCTTGCCCACAGTAGTAGATATAATGATCATCTGAGTTAAATTCACCCATTCCAGTCCATCTTAGTTCGCTGATTCCTAGAATGTTGACATTCACTCTTGCCATCTCCTGTTTGACCACTTCCAATATGCCTTGGTTCATGAATCTAACATTCCAGGTTCCTATGCATTATTGCTCTTTACAGCATCGGACTTTGCTTCTATCACCAGTCACATCCACAGCTGGGTATTGTTTTTGCTTTGGCTCCATCCCATCATTCTTTCTGGAGTTGTTTCTCCACTGATCTCCAGTAGCATATTGGGCACCTAGTGACCTGGGGAGTTCATCTTTCAGTGTCCTATCTTTTTGCCTTTTCATACTGTTCATGGGATTCTCAAGGCAAGAATACTGAAGTGGTTTGCCATGCCCTTCTCCAGTGGACCACATTCTGTCAGTATGTGTTACACCATAACATATGAAAAATTCAGATCCTGAAATGCATTTAGCCTCAAAGCGTTCAGAGAAGGGACTGTCAACCTCTTCTTAAGAAGAGAGGGGAGGTGTGTGACTAAACACAAAATAAGGAAGAAACATAAGCGGTTGGTACAGGACCTTTCACCCACATTGATGTCCCAACTGATACAGAATGACGCGTCTCAGTCTCCATCCCCTTCAACTCATGCACTCCTGTGTGATCGATTTTCTCTGGCAAACAAAATGTGAGCAGGAGAGGAGAGGTGAGTAATTTCTAGGCAAAGCTTTAAGAGCCAACATATAGCTCTTCATTCTTTTTCTTCTTCTGCCAAAGCTCAGTAGGGCTCTGTGTGAAGGCTGGGATCTATCAGCTTGGATTTCCCGTGAAGCCTGGCATGGAGCTGTGACTGCCCAGTGCTGGAGATGTCATGTGAATGAGAAAGAAACCTTTGTTTTGAAGTCCTTACAGTCTGTTTTGAAGTCTCACTTAGTCTGTCTTCACTGACGCATGTAAAATCAATGCTCTTTGGGATGGAGCCATCCATTAATGTAACATCTGTGGGCACCAACACAGCTAATGACCAACAGTCCAGTGTCCTCTAGGGGTCTGTAGTCCAGTTTACACAGATAAATAGTGAAGAAGTCAGGTCTGGGCTGTAGCACTGCCGTGCCCTCTCCTCCACCCCAGTGTTGGTTTCCATGTTTCTACCCAAGGCCAGATGTCTCCTGACTTTATATATCCAAACACATGCTTGGATATTACTGCACACTTTTTGTTACTTTACTGGATTTAACAAATTACATAATTCCTGCTTATTATTATAAATTAAGCAACATGAAAATATATAAAGAAAAAATTTATTCTCTCTTCCTCTCTCTCCTTCCAATGGTGTGTATCCTTCTATAGATTTTTATGTGCTAGGCAAATATATATATATATATATATTTTTTTCCCCAACATCCATCTATTTATTTATTTATTTGGCTGTGTTGGGTCTTAGTTGTGGCGCATAGGATCTTCAGTTGTGGCATGTGAACTCCAGTTGTGGCATGTAGGATCCAGTTCCCTGACTAGGGATTGAACCTGGGCCCCCTGCATTGGGAGCATGGAGTCCTAGTCACTGGACCCTCAGGAAGGCCCTAGGGAAATATATTTAGATGCATAGGGTCATTTAAAAATATTATCCTCCCTTGAACGTTACTCTGCCAAGGCGTGCATGCTAAGTCGCTTCAGTCTTGTCAGATCCACATCTCTTTATGTCTCCTGCATTGGCAGGTGGGTTCTTTACCACTAGCACCACCTGGGAAGCCCACTCTGCTGAGGACATCTGTGCAATTCATTTATCAGCTCTAACTAGACACTTAACTCTTTTAATCATTAATAGCTTCTTTTGTGAATGCTTGCTGTGTGCTTAGCCGCTTAGTCGTGTCTGACTCTTTGCGACCCCATGGACTGTAGCCTGTCAGGCTGCTCTGTCCATGGGATTCTCCAGGCAAGAATACTGGAGTGGGTTGCTATGCCCTCCTCCAGGGGATCTTCCCGACCCGAGGATTGAACCCAGGTCTCCCACATTGAAGGCGGATTCTTTACTGTCTGAGCCCCAATGTCCAAATCACTCTTGTGAATACTTTATTAAATCCCTTTTGTGAACCCTGTAAGGTAGATACTGTTATCATCAACTTCTGCCGTTTGAGAAAATTGAAACCTTGAAACATTGAGTCATTTGTGAATGTCACATAGATTAGGACGTGGTGGAGTGAGAAACCCAGGCAGCCTGACTTCATGCTCCATTCTTTGAACCTCCAAGTTATATCACTTCTGTGGTTGCATAGTAGTCTGTGAATGAATGGACTATCATTTATTCAAGCATTTCCCTGTTGATGGAGATCTAGGTGGTTTCCTGTTTTCCTCTTTTGATTTTGCCCCCACGAACAGTGTTGAAGTAGACAACAACATGTGGATGCTCTTTTTTCCTGTTGAAAGAGTACCACGTCAGTTTCTTCCTGGGCCTCGTTTGGGACATCACTGCCAGCTCTGGCAGTTGGGTTCTGGTGAGGCAGGGGTTATCATAATTCCTATTCCAGTGACCAGTTAGGAATTCTTGCTTCTCCAGTTCCTCTGAATCCCCTACATGTCTCTCTAGTCCTGGGCAGAGAGGAGAGAGGCCTGTTTAAGTCAATGCAGCTTACATATAGAAACAGGGGGAAGTGAACTGTAAGGGACTGTGTTCTCCTAGATGTGTCAGATGCAATCACACAGCATAGATTTATGAAGCAGAGTGAAATATTTGTTTTGATTGCTCGCTGATTAAGAATACAGTCTAATGCACAATCTTGACAGACATCTAGGGCAACTACCCTTACTTGAGAATCTGGGTCAGAGGTGCCCAACTTCTTCTAATTCAGCAGTCTCATTTCATTAAAGGATTATGCAAAGAAACCTCAGTTGGGTCTGTGCAATTGGCCGCTTCATCTTCAGTATTTAATATTGCAGGAGCCCCAGCGGTCGCCAGTGTTATTATCTGTCAGTTTGTAACGTCTTCTTCGTTGTTCAGTATAGAGTTTGGAAAAGCCGTCGGTTGGGTACCTTATGAAAAATGAACGTACCCTATGAAAAGTGGACGTGTAATTTGATCCTAGAATAATTTGCGAAGCTATTCGGGGTAAGGTGTGAGACAGAGCCCCACATGTTGGAGATGCTTATAAGTGCAGTTTTGCAAAAACCTGAACATTATTTAAAAGGAAATGGTTAAAAGTCTTGAGAGGTTTGTTTTAAAAATTTAATCTAGAAGCACTGCAGGGTAAGTGTTTATCAACAGATTGCTGTAATATGCTACTGCATGAAAATTGGACAGTAAAGCACATTTGGCTATTTTAAGTTAAATTATCCAGTGAAATGCATTGGTGAAAGTCATAGCATAAATTGGGAAATCTAGTGTTTGTGCCTGAATAGTGTATTTTTGTGTGAGGTAGAAGGTAGGGGTAGATAACCATGTGTGCTGGGCTAAGTTGCTTCAGTTGTGTCCAACTCTTTGCGACCCCATGGACTGTAGTCCGCCAGGCTCCTCTGTCCATGGGATTCTCCAGGAAGAATAGTGGAGTGGGTTGCCATGCCCTCCTCCAGGGGATCTTCCCAACCCAGGGATCGAGCCTGAGTCTCTTAGGTCTCCTGCTTTGGCAAGTGGGTTCTTTACCACTAGTGCCACCTGGGAAGCCCTAGATAAGCATATGATCTCCTTATTTATTTATTTTTTAGTACAATGTTGGCTTTAGGGTAACCAGTTGTTAGTCTATACAGTCTATGTTTGAAAGATATGCTTTCAAGATCTTAAAAATTAATGATTACAAAAGTAAGAACTTCTACTTTCGGAAGCAAAGCATCGAATCGTCTCTGTCTTGAAGTGTCAGTGTGCCTATTTCTCGCCTCAGCAGCCATCTCCATTTCTGTTTACTCAGGAGCATGTAATCGAAAATCTCCCTTGTAGGTATCCAGGATGCAGGCGTCAGTCCATTCTTTACTCTGTTCATCAAGGGTGGGAAATGTGACAGATATTTTATTTATTTATAAATACTTATGTGACAGATATTTTATTTATTTATTAATATTTATGAATACATATTTATAAAATGTTTATTTTTTAAAGACTTTTTGATGTAGGCCATTTTAAAAAGTATTTTATCGAATTTATTACAATAAACTGCTTCTGTTTTATTTGGTCCTGAGACATGTAGGATCTTAGCTGCCCGACCAGGAATGGAACCCACACCCCCTCCACTGGGAGGAGAAATCTTCACCACTGGACCACCAGGGAAGTCCTGATAGATGTTTTAACCAACCCACATTATCTTGAATACAGTAAGTCCCCAACATGTGAACCTTCAAGTTTCAAACTTTCCAAGATGCGAACGTTCGTGTGTCCAATCACGTGAGTTCACGTGTTTGGTGTACACATGTGTGTGCATCCTCTACAAGTGCTTGTGCTTTTGTGCACTTCACTGTATGATACTTGTATAGAGTATGATAGTTCAATATCTTTATTTCAAGTCCAGGATGTCCAGAAGCAACTGTAAAAGCAGCAGTGATGGAACTGGCACTGCCTAGAAGTGCTAAGCAAGAATGATTGTGTACCTAGGCTAACCTTTTCGGATCTCTGAACAAATTGGACTTACTAACGCGCTTGGAACTTGTTCATGTGTGGGGGACTTACTCTTCACCAGCGAGAGCCCGTTTCTATAACCATGGTGCTAAGATGCTGCTGATTTCACCAAAAGAATTCCATTTCTGACATTCTTTATACTCATGAGCAAAAGCACAGCTAAGGACCAAGAAATGAACACCTGGAGTGCAAGTAGCTGCAGTGTCTCTGGTGTGTGGTCTTCCACCCCCTGATTGCGGGGTCCTGGTTAGAACAACTGGCTGCCCCCTTGAGTAAAGCCGAAACCAGCTAACACATTCTTGGGTACCGTTGTCTACACTGAAGATTTTAAAGTTAAGCTGTGGACATTTATCTGTGATGGACTTATGTAAGCCCTTGCACTCAGCTGCTCTCCATCTGTTCCTTTCTATAATATATTCATTCAGATTTGCCTTTGGCCATGTGCTTATTCCCCTTTCTAGCTCAGCTCCTGCCCCCGTTCATGCATGATGACAGTTCCCCCTTTATACATAAGTATATGAAAAAGTATGGTTACTTTTTTGAGTGATCATTTAGGTTACTTTATTTACTATTGCCATTGTGCTAAATGAAATGTTTTCACCTGAATGATTTAAAGCTTTGCCAAAAGAGGGGGAAAAAAATGGCAAGTTTCCCCTTGGTGTGAAATGAGTGTCTTCCACCTTCATCCTTTGTGCCTCTGCTTCCTTGCACCTGTAAAGTGAGGAATTTGGACCAGAATAGCTACTCTTTCCCTGGGAGCTCTGATAATCTGGATGTCTGTCTCCGCAATTACACCTTAGTCTTGGACTGCAGCACCCTGTGAGGCAAGTCCATGAAACAGGGCTTGTGCCTTGGGTGTGGGTCTTTCTGCTTATGGTGATGACTCAGAGGACTCCAGGCATCACTGTTTGATAATCTAGCCATCTCTGTTCCTGACATGACTAACAGATAGGTATGGTGATGATGCAGAAACTGTACCCTAGGTGAGTCATCCTTTAGACCAGGAAGTACATCATGAGGGGAATCCATGCTCTTCAACTGCCTGGCTTTAGTTTTGTTGTAGTCATTTATCAAATAAGCATGAACAGTGTAGCACGTCTTCCCATCTTTCCCTTTAAATTGAGTTCTGCTCCCTCAGCAGGTAGTATAATTTTTTCCAAGGCAGCAAAGTTTTGATCCCTGGGTCAGGAAGATCCCCTGGAGAAGGAAATGGCAACACACTCCAGTATTCTTGCCTGGAAAATTCCATAGATAGAGGAACGTATCGGGCTACAGTCCATGGGGTCGCAAAGAGTCAGACACGACAGAGACTAAACAGCAACAACGAAACACTCTTTGCCTCTGAATATCCAGTGTTGTCTTTGAAGGAATAATGGGCTGGTGTTGATGTCTGTGTCTAATTGTGTTTAAATATTATTTTATAACAGACTTTTGTTTCAATGTCCATTTAGTGTTTAGTGGTGGAGTTATTTGTCCTCACAGACAATTTCAGTAGACAGAAACTTGAAAGAAGATTTTATAGATATCAATATTTATTCAATATATGGTGCCAATTGACTGAATTCAAGGAAGGTACAGCTCCCTTGGCTGATATTCTGGTAAAATGACTCCTATTTTGTTCATTTGTGGCTGTTTCTATCTGTTGTTTTTCTCTCATCTTCAGTTCTTACGCCTTTGCTCATCTCCGAAAGAGAACAGTTTAGCTCATGAGCTTGCTGTCCCCTAGGAAATATGAGGCAAGAGGATTGGCAGAAATTGCTGCTTTTTTAGCTCAATTTTTTTTTTTTTCCTGGCTAGTTTAGTTCAACTCTGCTTTTTCTTTCTCTCATTGAGCCGTTAGGTCAAGCAGAAAAAAAAAACCAAGCAAACTTACAGTCATATTTTGATTATTGTTAATTAATCAGAGGGCTTCCCTGGTGGTTCAGGTGGTAAAGAATCCGCCTGCAATGCTGGAGACCTGGGTTCGATCCCTGGGATGGGAAGATCCCCTGGAAGAGGGCATGGCTACTCTCTCCAGTATTCTTGCCTGGAGAATCCCTATGGACAGAGGGTCCTGGCAGGCTACAGTCCATGGGGTCGAAAAGAGTTGAACACAACTAAGTGACTAAGCCTGGTAGCTCAGACGATGAAGCGTCTGCCTACAATGCGGGAGACCCGGCTTTGATCCCTGGGTCAGGAAGATCCCCTGGAGAAGGAAATAGCAACCCACTCCAGTATTCATGCCTGGAAAATCCCATGGACTGAGGAGCCTGCAGGGCTACAGTCCATGGGGTCGCAAAGAGTCAGACACAACTGAGTGACTTCACTTTCACTTTTCAAGTGACTAAGCAATCAGAAGGTAAAACATTAAGGATAAAATATTATTTTTAATAGTCCTAGCAAATGTGATTTATTATTATGTTCGAAGCCAAATTTTATCTACCTCTAATCCCTAACCTCATCCTTAGGACTAATATACCTTTCTTTGCATTTTCACACTGACCCTGGAGAAATCTCATGACACCACGATCCTCACTTAAATTCATGTTTGGTCCATCTGTTTCTTTTTTTAAGGTCCACTCCTCCACCTTGTTCTGTGCCCTGGGAGTTGGATGTCTTCACCAGCATAACTTACTCTCTAGCTCAAAGTGGGCTTGGCCGATGGGAGCCTTGGCGGCTATGAGAGGGAGAGGAGACTGAGTCCTGTGTGTTCATCACCCTTCCTGTCTCTTTGTAGGGCTTGTTCTGAACTGTCTTATATTTTCTCTAACACGTTCCTCCCCACACAGCCTCTATGTTTCCAAATTCCAAAGCTACACTGCCCCTTCAGGCTTTTGGGTGCTAACAGGAACTACTGATACCAACTCTGCATTGTCCCTTGGGGTTCACTATCCCCTGCCTGCCTCGTTGTGGACAAGACCTTTATGAAAGTTTCCCTGTGGTATTAAGTTGGAATGTGCCATCTGTTTTTATGCTGGAGCCCTGGTGGATAGAATAATTTAATGAGTGCTTATATTACTGGCAGGTAGTGTGGTATAATGGTCGTCTTCCTTGTGGCATCAGACGGAGCTAGGCTTGAACACACGCCCATCACTTGTTAACTCAGAGAAGAGATTATTTAACCCCTCTAAAACTTAGTTTTCTCTAATCTATTTACTTAATTTATTTGGACTGTGCTGGGTCTTAGTTGTGGCATGTGGGATCTAGTTTCCTGACCAGGGATTGAACCCAGGCCCCCTGCACTGGAAGAGTGGAATCTTAGCCACTGAACTACCAGGGAAGTCCCAGTTTTCTCTAATTTAAAGTGAGGATAAGATTATCTACTTCACAGAATTGTTATAAGAATATGTATGAATACTCAAAAATGTCAACTATTATATATAATTATATGCAGTAACATTAGAGCAATATACAGTACTATATATTATGCCATAATATATGATAATATAATAATATTTTATGTAATAGCATTATATATAATATTTTGGTTTCCCCTCAATTTATACTGCTTCATTTCTTCACAGGTAAGGTGTGAGCAATTACAAGCTAGTCATTTTTCGTTCCTCTTCACCTTATGCTGTTGATCTTGTGATTCAAGTTATGTGGGCTGCCTCTTCCCTTGTGCCGCACGAACTCCAGCTTATCTAAATGGTGGTTTGCTTCCCACAGAGGGCCCTGGCTGCTCTGCTAATCTTTCTTCAAGTCTGTGGAATTTTCACATGACCTTTCTTCAGAGGTAAGTGCTAAACGTGAGAGTCCCTGGTGAAGTGTGAGTCTTTTGCTTATGTGTTAACCCTAAGCACGGACTGCTTTTCTGCACAGGAGCCAGGCGTCACTGGGTAATCCCATGCTTTAGAGGATAGCCATTTTTTGTTTCTACCTTCTTTAAACAATATCTCTAAAATGTTCTAAGAGCACTGGCTAAGCCCAGAGAGGTGGTGCAAGGATTAGCTAATTGATTATTTTAAATGCTTTGAAACTGGCAGAGAGTTTAGCAAGAAGGACAGGCTAAATAATGTTTGCAGGCTTGATAGGAGTACGAAGTGTACCAATAGGCCCTTCCCATTTGCTTTGTTATCTAGTAGAACTTGCCTATTGTATAACATGTCCCATTAAAATGAGTTATATATGTTATTGCAGTTAAAACATGACCTGGGGGGATGCTTTAAGATAAAGAGAAGTGTTCGGGAGGATATACAAACCTTTTGTCAAATGGAGTTGCAGTTACTGAAACCACTTGGGATTTTCTTACTTGAAGGAAGTCCTAGGAGGCACAATTAGTTGCATTTGTTTTCTCAGGGCCTGTTCTGTGTCAGGTCTGAATTGATCACCATGGTTATGAGCCTTGAAGGCCCATAGACTAGAAGAGGAGCAGGTATACACATAGTCAGAACCCTTTGATAGTATGTGATAGGGGCTAAGATGGATGAATATACAAGGTACAGTGACAAAAATCAAGTGGTAATTAGCTCAACCTGGAGGAAATCATCGAAGATGCATCATGGAAGAGAGGCTTGGATTGGTCTTTAAGGGTAAGAGAAGTTTGCCAAGTGGTAAAGGGATGAAGGACATTTCAGACACAGGGAACAGCATATGAAGAGCCTCTCCTCCTCTCTCCCTGTTTCATTCAAACATCTCTAAGAGTCCCTGCTTCTTCAGTATCCTGCTTTATCTTATTCTTTGCTCATAGTAGATATTCAGTTAATTCTTATAAATGAGTAGAATGGATGGTAGGATTATAGACAGTGCTTTCAATTTTATTCATTAGGTTTTTCCTTATTTTCTGAATTTTCTAGAACAAATATGTCTTTATTTTGTAACCAGAATATTCTAGAATATTTGGGGAATGGTTATCAGAGTCCATGGCTGCACTGGACTGGGAGATGAGAGGAGTCAAAGAACTTTTGGCCAGTTGTTAACCTGGTGGGGCAGAGGCTTGAGATGGTGGGAGGTATCACTGGAGATGAAGCTGAAGTGAGAGGTTGGGGCTCAGAACTTTCCACTTTCTGTTGTAGACCATGTAGGCCATGAGAAACCACTGAGATTTTATTAGGCAGGAAGTCTGTGTTGAGTCCTCTGGTGATGCTGTAGAGCATGAACTGGCTGTGGGAGGGACTGGAGACAAAGGACCAGTTGTGACACTTTTATAATCCAGGTAGAAAAGTATTGAAGCTTCTCATGTTTGGGGAGTTGGGGAAAAGATAACGCATTTCATTTTAGATATAAGTGTACAATTTGTAGTGTCTGTGTGGTAGTCTGTAGGAAGGGTGGGAACTGCCTGGGGAGAGGAATCAGTGCCTAAATCATGGCTGACACCAGAGACTTTGGACAGCATAGTCACAAAAGCAAGAGAAAAATGAAAGCAAATGGTGTTGTGAAAATCATGAGAGGAGAGAAAGGAGAGGTGGTTCTGAAATGAGCAAATTATCTAGTCAGGAAGTAGAGTATTTTCCTTTCTCCAGACATTCCTCTTCTTCCCTGCCTTCAGGTTTCTGCTCAAAAGACGTTTCTTCAGAGACACCTTCCCAAACCACCTAAATAAAACAGCACCCTTCATCACTCCCAGCCACCTTCCATGAGCACTGTTTCGTAATGTAGCCTTTATTATTATTCAGGTATAATGAGGATCAGGAAGTGAGTGCCATTGAAAAGGTAATTTGTTATCCATAGTTTCTGAGGAGGGGCGGGGCATGCCATGCCTTGCAAGGCCGCATGGGGGAATCACTGGGGCCAGTCAGGACTTGGAGGGCAAGAGTCTTTTTTTTTTTTTTAATTTTATGTTGGGTTTTAGCTGATTAACAATGTTGTGATAGTTTCAGGTGAACAGCGAAGGGACTCAGCCATACATATGTATGTATCCATTCTCCCCCAAACTCCCGTCCCATCCAGGCTGCCACATAACACTGAACAGAGTTCCATGTGCTATATAGTAGGTCTTTGTCGGTTTTCCATTTTAAATATGGTAGGCAAAAGTCTTTATAGTGGTTTCCATGCAACAGAATAGGTGAGGCAGGATAAGCAGGCTTAGGATGGCTAGTTTTTCTGTTGTTGTTTTAATTTTGGCTCTGATAGGTCTTCATTGCTGTGTGTGGGCTTTCTCTAATTGCCTTGTGTGGACTTGGTTGTCCCGAGCCATGTGGGATCACAGTTCCCGACCAGGGATCAAGCCCACATGCTCTGCGTTGAAAGCTCGGAGCCTTAGCCACTGGACCACCTGGGAAGTCCCCTGGGATTGGCGAGTTTGAGTAGTTCCTGTGGACCCTTGGGAAGAAGGGCTGTGCCTTATGGTCTAGTACCTGCCCCTAGGTGGTTAGGGCAGGAGCTAGGGACCTGAGTGAAGTGGTTGGGATGGGCTTGGGTTGGTTGGTTCATATAGGAAAGACTTGCTGGAGAGGTGAGTTGTTTACTATCTCTAGGAGTTACCCTCAAAGAAGAACAGCCCTGGGAGGGCAATGAAAACCTCAGAATAAAAAGCCATGTTCAATAGGAGCACCACTTGACATTACGCTCATGTTCGTGTGTTTGCAGGGCAGCGCCAGGCCTGGGATTAGGGTGCGGTGAACGAGGCTTTCACCTCAGGCACAAAGTGTAAGGGGTAGGTGCCAAAAAATTCAGTAATTGAGTTGAATAATATGTTAATATGGAAAAAGTCAAAGTGGACACAAAAATATACATGATGAATAAAAATACCAAGATTGTAAATAAAGACAGGATCAATCAGTGCTGAGTCATGTTGGAGCCTGAAACAAAAGAAAAAGGAATCAGTAATATGGATCCTCTCTGTTTGATTTTTAAAACTGTTGCATTAAAATTATCAAACCTTAAAAAGGAAGGTAATTCTGACACATGTTACAACATGAATGAACCTTGAGGTGAAGTCACAAAAAGACATACTGTATGATTCACTTGCATAAAACACTTAGAGCAGTCAAAATCATAGAGATACAAAGTAGAATGGTGGCCATCAGGGGCTGGGGTGAGGACTGGGGAGTTAGTGTTTAATGGGTATAGAGCTTCAGTTTGGGAAGATGAGAAGAGTTTTGGAGATGGGCGCTGGTGATGGTTGTACAATATTATGAATGTATTTGATGCCACTGAACCATGCACTTAAAATTGGTTAAGATGGTAGATTTTATGTAACTGTATATATATTTTGGAGTGTGACAAAAATAAACCATTATTTGCTTAAGCCACTGTATTCTGTGATTTGCAGCCAAACATATCTTCACTGATACAGTTCTTCTTCTCATTAAATGAAATGGTCCCAAACCAATGATGAGTGGAAAAGTCACACTTCCTCTGAAGAAGAACAGCCAAACCTCAGCTCCTGATCCCTCTCCCTCTTCTTCCCAACCCCCAGCTCCTCCCACAGTGCTCCACAGGCTCGAGAGGACGGTGAGGCCAATGCAAAATGTAAAGGGGTGCCAACAACTCAGTAATCAAATAAGAACTACTGTAATGCAATAGTGATTTTTCACATTTTTTTTTTTTACCGTAGTAAAACCCACACGGTGTTGTTGTTTAGTTGCTAAGTAATAGCCGACCCTTTTGGACTCCATGGACCGTAGCCTGCCAGGCTCCTCTGTCCATGGGATCCTCCTGGCAAGAATACTGGAGTGGGTTACTATTCCCTTCTCCAGGGAATCTTCCCGACCCAGAGATCTGAACCCATGTCTCTTGCATTTCAGGTGGATTCTTTAAGGCTGAGCCACCAGGGAAGTTCCAAAATATACATACAATAATATAAAATCTACCATCTTAACCATTTTTAATCTCTGGTGGCTCAGTGGTAAAGAATCTGCCTGCAATGCAGGAGACCGGGGTTCAATCCCTGGGTTGGGAAGATCCCCTGGAGAAGAAAATGGCAACCCCCTGCAGTGGTCTTGCCTGGAGAATCCCATGGACAGAGGAGCCTGGCAGACTACAGTCCATGGGGTCACAAAGAGTTGGACATGACTGAGGGATAATGCGCGCGCGCACACACACACACACACTTAACACACACTCACTGCTTAAGAAACAATTCAGAATTTGTGTGGTGCTCTCTATTGCTTCAATAATTCAATAAAATTAAAATCATACTTAAAATTCAAAATTAAAGTTTGCTTACATTCTCATAAGGGCATTTCTAGGTTTATAAAATAAATGTATCTTTTGAGGGTCTGAAAGATGATTGTGGATGAGGGTGAAATTCACGTACAGTCTGGATCAGCTGATTTGAGAGTGTGGTTGTGTGTTTTTGAATGTCCTGGCTTTTCTTGGTTGCGGCACCTGCTTCCACAGGTTCTCCCTGGTGTCCCCTAGAGGCTTCTTCCAGGATCTCTTCAACATAGTTTAATAATTCTTGGCATAAATATTTGTTGGATAATCAAAAGCCTGAGCAGCAAGTTTCTCTAATCTTATAGAAGACTCTCAACATTTCTGAAGATCGTCACAGGAGATATTCAAGAATCCCAAATTTGCAAACAACTCTGTAGCATATAATTCCCCCATAAAATGGATGTTTTGCCCACTGGTTGAAACAGGCACTGAAACAGTGTCAGAAGACCCCCTCCTCCCAGTTTCATATCGAGCAAACTGTGGACTCTTTCAAGTCCTAGATCCAAGTTCATTTCCAAATTTAACATTCTGCTATATGTTGTTTGTTGTTGCTGTTCAGTCATTAAGTTGTGTCTGACTCTTTGCGACCCCATGGACTTCAGCACGCCAGGTTTCCCTGTCCTTCACCATCTCCCGGAGTTTGCTCAAACTCATGTCCACTGAGTCAGTGATGCCATCCAACCATCTCATCCTCTGCTGTCCCCTTCTCCTTTTGCCTTCAATCTTTCCCAGCATCAGGGTCTTTTCCAATGAGTTGGTTCTTCGTATCAGGTGGCCAAAGTATTAGAGGTTCAACTTCAGAAACAACATATCCAGAATTCTCCTTTGGAATCTAAAACATATCCAAAATTCCCATGGGAAGTCAGGCTTCATTCCAGTTCCTCTAAGGAATCTCCAGGGAATTACAAATTATGCTCCAAGTGCAAGGTCTCTCATTTAATCTGCAGAATTTACTCTGATGCTACAGATGGCACCTTGTCCATCTTTAGTCGGCTGCACTGGCCACTGTGGCTGTGTTCCTTTGGCTACTCATCCTGAGAGTGGCTCCTACATGGCTGATGTCCATCAAAGGCACAGCAGATGCTAGGAACTGTGTTGTTGATGTCAGCCGGTACCTGTGCCCTGGATGTCCGGATGCCATGCCTGATGGTGGGGCTCTACCTTCTGCACCAGGGAAGCTGGCTCCAAGACCACAGAGCTGCCCGTACCCACATCCAGATACCTTGTCTCAGAGATTATGATTGTGTTGCTTTTCTTCCCCCAGGCACCCTTCTTTCCTTCCTTAACCAAGCCGAAGTACAAAATAACAGAAACCCTTGTAGCATAACAATGTACAAGAGAAATGTTAAGAAGTGGTCGGTTTAGACAATGAGAAAGGTCTGGTAGTCTTTATAATTATTGTATTTGTAATATACCAGACATGGGGAGTTTATTGCTTCTTCAGTTTTGAGGAGTAACTGTATTCTATACCGTGGCTAAATTCTAAAGCCAGCATGTGGAAAAAAAAGGAAAGTGGACAAAGTCATTCTTGAAACCCCCTTCAGTTGCTCATAGACTTAAGTATCCACGGCCATATTTCCATGCCACAGTGAAGACTGACAGGCCAGTTTTTCATGACCCTAACACAGCTGGTTTCTCCACTGGCTATTGAAACAAACCATTGTTTGTTTGACTGACTGCTCAAAGTAGTGGACTTGGGTAGAGGGGCCATATTGCATCAGAAATTCAGATGTCTAGCTGTCACAGTACTGTGGAATCCAGTGAAATGTTCACATGATGAGAGGCATAAAAACCGAAGCCACCTAAGGGAAGACATGTGTTGTATTCACTCCTTTCACAGAATAACTGTGGTAAACCAACATTTATTGGAGACATGCTGCCAGGCACTCTTAAAAATTTTTTTTAGTGGAGCATAGTGGATTTACAATGTTGTGTTTAAGGTGTACAGCAGTGTGAATCAGTGATACATATATCTGCTTTTTCTCGGATTCCTTTCCCATATAATGTCAAGCACTCTTTTAAGCACTTTAATTGTTATTAACTCGTTTAATTCTTACAACAACCCAGAAAATGTTTGTTATTATTATACCCATTTTTTTTTAAAAAAAGCATAACTCCAATACTTTCACTACCTGATGTGAAGAGCTGGCTCATTGGAAAAGACCCTGATGCTGGGAAAGATTGAAGGCAAAAAGAGAAGGGGGCAGCAGAGCATGAGATGGTTGGATGGCATCACCGATTCCATGGACATGAACTTGGGCAAACTCTGGGAGATAGTGGAGGACAGGGAAGCCTGGTGTGCTGCAGTCCAGGGGTTGCAAAGAGTTGGACATGACTTAGCAACTGAACAACAACATAACAGAAGCAGAGGGAAGTCAAGTGACTTGCCCAGTTAGACAGTGGCAGGGCTTGAATCTGAACTCCAGCAGTCTGGCTCTAGTGCTCTTTTTCTTACCTGCTTTGCTCTACACGTTCGACCGTGACTCCACCGTTTAAATGTCTTTTTCTCTCCTTTCCACGTGGAATGGAATGGAATTTACCAACTTAATGTTTTTAATGGTGTGACTCCATTGTGCTTTCTTGCTGTGGCAAAAATTCAAATTATACTGAAAAGCATAAAATATACAAAGGGGTAATGTCTTATGTTCTCACCTTTAGCTAGAACAAATGTTAATGGCTTGTGCATCTACCCCCCACCCCCAGGATTTCTTTTATGCATGCATTCACACACATATTTTGTTTTTGTTTGACATATACTTCAATTTCCTTTTTCACTTATCAGTGTCACAGACCTCTTTGTATTAATATGTCAGAGTATAGAATTTCACCTCCTCTGTTTTTAAAAGAACTATTTTTAATTGTAGAGTAATTTCTTTACAATGTTGTGTTGTTTTCTGCTGTACAGCAACAGGAATCTGCTATAAATATACGTGTATCCCCTCCCTCTTGAGTGTTCCACCCCCCAACCCTTCATCCCACCCATCTAGGTCATCACAGAGCAACAAGCTGAGTTCCCTGTGCTACACAGCTGCTTCCCACTAGCTAGGTATTTTACACGTTCACCTCCTTTTCAAGAGCTATTTTAGTAAGTGCAGATTATTCTGCTGCATGCTGCTGCTGCTGCTAAGCCGCTTCAGTCATGTCCAACTCTGTGCGACCCCATAGATGGCAGCCCACCAGGCTCCGCCATCCCTGGGATTCTCCAGGCGAGAACACTGGAGTGGGCATGAGTAAATCATAATTTAACTTTGCATATTCCCTTACTGATGGATAGTCAGGTTTAAAAAAAAATTTTGCCAAGTTTTTATTGTTACAGACTCTGTGGCAGACAGGCTTATTTGTTCTCCTAGTATTTTACAGATTTAGACTTTAGTTTTAAATCTTTAATCCACATGGAATTTGTTTTGTGCAGGAAGTGAGGTGGGGATTAGAGCCGTTTCTTGACTTGTCTCATCCAAATGATTACCCACCTGAAGAGATTCGGTCTCCAGGCACCCCAGTAATCACGCTGCATCTATTAGAGGAATACTTGGGAAACTGTAATAAGGAGAATCTCTGTGGTGGAAAATATTTGATAGTGTGTGTTGGGGAGAGGAAGCAGAAACAGCAGGCTCTGCCAATGTGGATGAGAAGCCTGAGCTCCGCTTTCAGGTTGGAATGCTACATTTTAATTAGCAATATTACTCCCAAATGTTTAGCTGCAACAGTAGGGGATTAGAGACCCCTACTTGGTCATCATAATTCAGAACCTGTGCATCAGAGTGTCTAATTAGGTCTTCTCCCTTTTGAAAGGTCAGCCAATAAAATTGTCATGTTGTGCCATTCAAGATCTAGAAGTAACTCTGCTATAAGCTTGAAGGACTTTTTTTTTTTAACTTAAAAATTGCCTATTCATGTCTGGTGTCTTTAAGTGAGCTTAGCTGGCCGAAGATTTTGGCAGGCCATCACAGGATGTGTGAAGTGTTTCAGCCACTTAGAACAATTCGTGTCCTTTGTAATTTTTTTTCGTTATCGCTTTGGACACTCCGCTAGAAGGAGCCACTGGATCTTAAGCCATTGGTTTTATTTTCCTACTCAAGAGGAAAACAGCATTCAATTTAATCTTCGTTTTGAATCTTGAACTCTGAATTGAATATTCAGTTCAGTTCAGTTCAGTCACTCAGTCGTGGCTGACTCTTTGCGACCCCATGAACTGCAGCATGCCAGGCCTCCCTGTCCATCACCAACTCCCGGAGTCCACCCAAACCCATGTCCATCGAGTCGATGATGCCATCCAACCATCTCATCCTCTGTCGTCCCCTTCTCCTCCTGCCCTCAATCTTTCCCAGCATCAGGATCTTTTCAAATGAGTCAGCTTTTCGCATCAGGTGGCCAAAGTATTGGAGTTTCAGCTTCAACATCAGTCCTTCCAATGAACACCCAGGACTGATCTCCTTTAGGATGGACTGGTTGGATCTCTTTGCAGTCCAAAGGACTCTCAAGAATCTTCTCCAACACCACAGTTCAAAAGCATCAATTCTTCGGTGCTCAGCTTTCCTTATAGTCCAACTCTCACATCCATACATGACCACTGGAAAAACCATAGCCTTGACTAGACGGACCTTTGTTGGCAAAGTAATGTCTCTGCTTTTAAATATGCTGTCTAGGTTGGTCATAATTTTCCTTCCAAGGAGTAAGCGTATTTTAATTTCATGGCTGCAATCACCATCTGCAGTGATTGGAGCCCAGAAAAATAAAGTTAGCCACTGTTTCCACTGTTTCCCCATCTATTTCCCATGAAGTGATGGGACCGGATGCCATGATCTTAGTTTTCTGAATGTTGAGCTTTAAGCCAACTTGTTCACTCTCCTCTTTCACTTTCATCAAGAGGCTCTTTGGTTCTTCTTCACTTTCTGCCATAAGGGTGGTGTCATCTGCATATCTGAGGTTATTGATATTTCTCCCGGCAATCTTGATTCTAGCTTGTGCTTCATGCAGCCTAGCATTTCTCATGATGTACTCTGCATATAAGTTAAATAAGCAGGGTGACAATATACAGCCTTGACATACTCCTTTTCCTATCTGGAACCAGTCTGTTGTTCCATGTCCAGTTCTAACTGTTGCTTCCTAATCTGCATACAGGTTTCTCAAGAGACAGGTCAGGTGGTCTGGTATGCTCATCTCTTTCAGAAGTTTCCACAGTTTATTTTGACCCACACAGTCAAAGGCTTTGGCGTAGTCAATAAAGCAGAAATAGATGTTTTTCTGGAACTCGCTTGCTTTTTCGATGACCCAGCGGATGTTGGCAATTTGATCTCTGGTTCCTCTGCCTTTTCTAAAACCAGCTTGAACATCTGGAAGTTCACGGTTCACGTATTGCTGAAGCCTGGCTTGGAGAATTTTGAGCATTACTTTACTAGCATGTGAGATGAGTGCAATTGTGTGGTAGTTTGAGCATTCTTCCGCATTGCCTTTCTTTGGGATTGGGATGAAAACTGACCTTTTCCAGTCCTGTGGCTACTGCTGACTTTTCCATATTCGCTGGCATATTGAGTGCAGCACTTTCACAGCATCATCTTTCAGGATTTGAAATAGCTCAACTGGAATTCCATCACCTCCACTAGCTTTGTTTGTAGTGATGCTTCCTAAGGCCCGCTTGACTTCACATTCCAGGATGTCTGGCTCTAGGTGAGTGATCACACCATCATGATTATCTGGGTCGTGAAGATCTTTTTTGTACAGTTCTTCTGTGTATTCTTGCCACCTCTTAATATCTTCTGCTTCTGTTAGGTCCCTACCATTTCTGTCCTTTATTGAACCCATCTTTGCATGAAATATTTCCTTGGTATCTCTAATTTTCTTGAAGAGATCTCTAGTCTTTCCCATTCTATTGTTTTCTGAATTGAATATTACTTTCAATTAATTTCCATGTGAAAAACATTTCCCCAAAGTGCTGTACTCCTCTGGAAAAATCATCATCATACAGAAATGAATGGAGCTAGGTTTTCTTAATTTTATTCCTTGGCTATAAGTGAAGGAAGTTAGGGAACGATCTTAATTCTTTTAAAGCCACTAGAATCTTAATTAGCATTCTGAATGGGATGGCAAGTTCAGAGGAAAACAAATGTGAATTATGGGCAACTCGTCCATATGACGGTTGCTGTTGTCTCGCTCGACTTACTCAGCCCTCACGAGGGGGACTGCCTCCTGGGTCCACTGGGCCTCACGCCAGCTTTCTCCATCCTCAGAGCTGTTGAAGTTTTAGCCTAAAGGATCTGAGATGAGGGGGAGAGGGTGTTCAACGCTGAAAGTGACCATTACTCCTATTTCAATTATATTATGGATTAAATTAGCTTTTGTGGGGGTAAGAAAAAAATCTTATCGCTCCTACTAATATTTTCTAAAGTGTGGTTGCTTTGTAATTGAAGTGTTGCTCATTGGAGTCTATTCCAGAATGGGAATCTCTGGTGGCAGAACTCAGGGATCTATTTTTAACAAGGCTCTTATGCTATTCATTTGTGCATTAGGGTTTGAGAACATTTGATTTATAACATTACTTCCGTGGGAGAAATGAACTCCTTCTTCCAACCAGTTGACTTCAGAGTGCACCCTTGGAATCTAGTGTGTGGGTATGTTGGGGCTTGCCTGTGTGTGAAATCCATGGTCTGGATGGCAATCACATTTTAAAAGTATAAAGCTAACAACTGGTGAGCAGATTATTGCTCTGGGTATTCAGGTTAATTAAATTCTAAGGTATGGAGCTGAGGAATTAAAGCTTACAATGGATATTCAGCTGGAAGGTGAAGCTGCAATAGTAGTTTAAATATTTGTACCCAGATGTCAACTGATTACCCTGACACTTGAGCTGTAGATAAGATGGCTCAAATCCTTTCCTGCATCCATCGGAATGTCCAGTGTTCTTTCTAAGATTTCTGCAAATCCTAGAGGACTTACCATCCCAGGACTACTTTAGGGGGATCAGTTTTTTTTTTTTCTGCTTGCATCTTTTGTTTAATTATTTGACTGCACTAAGTCTTCGTTGCATTGTGCTGGCTTTCTCTAGTTGTGGCGAGCGGGATCTATTCTTCACTTTGGTGCTTGGGCTTCTCATTGAGGTGGCTTCTCTTGTTGCAGAGCACAAGCTTTAGGCACACGGGCTTCAGCAAATGTGGCACATTGGCTTAGTAGCTCCGCAGCAGGTGAAATTTTTCCAGACCAGGGATCGAACCCCTGTCCCTTGCATTGGAAGGTGGATTCTTATCCACTGTGCCACCAGGGAAGTCCACTGTGCATCTTATGATGATTCTTTATCTCTGTCTGGTATAGAAGGCTCCTTCTTTTTGATTCCTCCAGCTACAAAGAGTTTTTTCATTAAACAGAATCTTTGCAGAAGATGGTGGAATGAAAGGGCAGGAGTCATGCTGCCACATCACTCATCACAGATTACAACTTACACTCCTGTATGAAACACTCTTGTTTTTAAACGTATTTTTGACCACACTGTCACAGGGTATGTCTCACTGGCCCAGACACTTCATACTGTGTCCTGGCATCTCTCCAGACACTTCACATTGTATCCTGGCCTCTCCACATCTCGCTGGCTTCTCTGTCTCCTTTGTCTCAGCTACCTTTCCTGACTTGCTTTCAGAATTCCAAACTCTTCTCACTCTTTTACTTGGAAACCATCAATCCTCTCATTGCCCCGCCCCACCAACTTCCAGACTCATCCCCAGGCCCATCTTTGCATATCCAACACCAACCAAGCTGCTTGACTGAGCAAAAGGGCCACCCATTCTCTTTTTTAATAGAATGCATCCTCCTTAGAACACAGGTTGGGTGCCGGAGTCCAGCTCCAGCAGGTCCAGGGGTTCCCTCAGGATGGACGGCGTCGGCGATACGAATGAGAAGACACAGTGAGTCTCGGTGTTTCCAAGTGTCTCTTGACTTTATTGTTTTTAAGACAGCTTTTATATTTTTAGTGGTACATAGAAACAAATGTAAAGTATAGAGTCATGCCAGATCAGCTCAATGGATCAGCAGTTTTTGATCCATATCGGAACCAGAACACTGTTTGTGTTTCTGAGTTATAAAAGGCTTAAAATTGTTTACATCATCTTCTGGCCCAGAGGCCTGCTAACATCTTGTGACTCTTTTATTGATAAAGGTTGATCAGCCAGGACACTTTTGTATCAGGCACAGCAGGAAAGAATTCATTAATAGAAAGTTTCAAGGTAAAACCTGTTTTCGGTAATTTACTCTATGCCTTGAGCTTAACAGAAAAGAATGTGGTTCCATAAAGTCATAGTACAGCAAGCTGAAACAATATAGCACAAAGGTCAGTTCTTAGCAAAATCACCAGCTGAATTAACGATTGTCTTAATATTTGTATTAAAGCTAAACTTTTATTTATACAAATCTCTAATTGTTATGTTTTCATTATATAGGCTAAATACGTTAAGAGTAGAAAAGGCATAATGAGTAAGTATAGACTAAGTTACAGTTTTATAAAGCAACATTTCTTATATTTTCTAACAAGCCTTTCTTTCCTACAAAGGGCTCTGTGCCCATTGGGGCTTTTTGTGTGGAGGCTCTCAATGCTGTTCTGTTGTTAAGGGGCAGTCAAGCACATTAGCTCCAAAGGCACAGGTACATTTATTAAACAAACCAATATGCTAGCAAGAGGAATTTAAATTAGCATATTTTATATCCCAGATAATTTTATTTAGGGTGCTACTGTTCAGGGGCCTTGTCGATTGAGATTTCAGATTGATCTATTTTAGAAGAGAATCAGGAAAAGCCTTTTTTCTAAGTCACAGAAAATAAGAAGAGGTTTATTGTAGCAAACATCAGAAAGACAGATATCATCTTTAAGGTGAGTGCTGAGGCAGCCTTCCGAGAATCCCTGAGGGCTGAGAAGCCGTGCTCAATCAGCCCTCTACCTCATGACTCTGTCATGGGTGGGATCTCGTGAGCTGGCTCCCGGCAGTTGGGAATTAAATAGAATTTTCCTAACAGCTATTATGTATTTCTTCTGTGGAAGGATTAATTCTGTCTAGGCTCTCCTGAATGCTTAAGAGCTGAGAATCTGTTCATCCTACATCATTAAAGAATCCTTTTTGTTGGGAGAATCGCATCTGGAAAGAGATAAGCAGAATTTTTGTAAGGTTTTAACAGGCAGGTTCACATCAGCGCACTCCCATTAGTTACCCTCATCAGTCTTTACAGCGCTTCTGCTAACATATTTAGGAGTAGAGCATCTCTGTTTGTAGCCAAATAAACACAAACAGAATTACTTCCCATTTACCAGCAAAAAGAGTGCTGCTGACGCCAGGTGAGTGGCATCTGTAAGACCGTTCAGGGCATTCTGTGTCATAAATCATATCTTGAGAAGAAAGCAACCGAGTTAAATTGTTTTCAGAAGGGTTTGCTTTCTGGCTCTGTTATCTTTTGTATATCTGAGAGCTTTCTGCTTTGCTTGAAATGAAAAGTCATTTCCCAGGCGAGAGATCATTTTATTTAGTGCTCTTATTTTCTTGGTAAGGATTCTGAATTTTTTTCCTATTAATTTCTATTTTTATGCACAGTGATTCTCAATTGGTGAGAAAATTATGATCTCATAATCTCTTTTCCTTGTACTTGCTGAATGATTAGTCTCATTTGCTGTGTGAGTTCCACTTCATGGTTGTAAAATGACGATTCTCCCTGACTCTGGCTAAGCATGTCGGCTTGATGGCTTTGACCTTTTCCATGAAAACAAGGGAGATGAAAAGATGTGACATGTGTGTAAATTGTCACTCAAATGGGGTTATTTTGGCTAACGGCTTGGAATACATGCTTTGCTAAACTCCCTGAAGGCACCAGTAGAATGTTTTGTGTTTGGGGTTTTCTAAGACATTTGACAGTCTTGTTATTTTTAAGCAACGAGAAAAATCCTGATTGGCCATTAAATACAAACAATACATTTATATCCTGAATCACAGCTCTGTGAATAAATGCATTACAGATTCCCAAGAAAAACCCTGTTCTCAAGTGGTGCAGTTAAATTCGCTTCATCTACTCTGTGATGGATATTACTTCCACTGCACTTAATTGGGATAACTGACAAATTTAGATTCAGAACATTTCAGTGACTCCAAGGGATGTATAAATATCTCACCAAATCCATTTAAATGGTATTCTGGATTTGGTCAGGGGTCTCACTGTAGTAATTTGCAGGTGTGACCGATATTAACTTATAAATTTCCCATGACTGGTCCTTTGTTGATTTCAGGCTTCCTCCCTGTTCAGTAATGATGGCTCAGCAAGCATATTTTACCTTCCTTCTCTGCAGGCCCTTTATTGCTTTGAGATGTGTCTGTGTGTGTGTGTGGGTGTGTGTGCGTGCGTGCACGTGTTTTTAATAGTAATGCATGAGACAGTATTTCCCACTAGAGCATATTCATAAGAGCTTGTGGAACTGTTTCTTACTGGACATATTTCTCTCTTTATTTATCTGTGCTTTTAGTTAAGGGGATGGAGATGGTATTTAACTGGATAAACAATGACAAAACAATAGGGATGGTGTAGAAGTATACACATGCTCTAATGATCTGGACATACCACACTTGGCTAATGATCCTATGATAGGATTTTTAGTAATGACCATCAGGGTCCGCATAATAACCCTAATGTGTTGCCATAATGGAGCTGATAAATTTACATATGAGTAGAAATGATTCATTTTGAAGTCTTTTTTCTTTTTCATGACTGAAAATGAAGTTCTCATTCCCTGACATGATCTTTTTGTCATTTGCTCTTTTTTTCCTATCACTAGAATTTTAAAAAATACTTATTTACTTATTTGGCTGTGCTGGATCTAGTTGCAGCATGCAGGATCCTTGATCTTTGTTGGAGCATGCAAACTTTTAGTTGTGCCATGTGGGGTCTAGTTCCCTGACCAGGGATTGAACCCCAGGTCCCTGAATTGGGAACTCGGAGTCTTAGCCACCAGACCACCAGGGAGGTCCTACTGGAAATTTTTAAACAGATAAGTGACATTATCAGATATGTGTTTAAAAAGTAGCTCTAGTAGCAAAGAGGCTGATAGAATGGAGAGGCATCCATCCATGGGACTCATCCATGCATCATTCATTTGGAAAAGACAGCTATAGCTTGGAGATGTAGGTGAGCCATATAGGTGAGTTTGCTCAGGAAGATGTGTAAAACAAGGAGAGAAGAGGGTGATGATCACATCTGGGGAACACTGACATTTAATTTGGGAGCAGAATGAGAGAAGTCAGAAAAAGAGAATAAGAAATGGCAGCAGAATGTAAGGAGAAGCAGGAAAGAGCAAGTACTGATGGACCTATTTACAGGGCAGCAAAAATCAAATCACTTATGACTACACAGTGGAAATAAGAAATAGATTTAAGGAACTAGATCTGATAGAGTGCCTGATGAACTATGGATGGAGGTTGGTGACATTGTACAGAAGACAGGAATCAAGACCATCCCCAAGAAAAAGAAATGCAAAAAAGCAAAATGACTGGCTGAGGAGGCCTTACAAACAGCTGTGAAAAGATGGGAAGTGAAAAGCAAAGGAGAAAAGGAAAGATATACCCATTTGAATGCAGAGTTCCAAAGAATAGCAAGGAGAGATAAGAAAGCCTTCCTCAGCGATCAATGCAAAGAAATAGAGGAAAACAATAGATTAGGAAAGACTAGAGATCTCTTCAAGAAAATTAGAGATACCAAGGGAACATTTCATGCAAAGAAGGGCTCGATAAAGGGCAGAAATGGTATGGACCTAACAGAAGCAGAAGATATTAGGAAGAGGTGGCAAGAATACACAGAAGAACTGTACAAAAAAGATCTTAACGACCCAGATAATCATGATGGTGTGATCACTCACCTAGAGCCAGACATCCTGGAATGTGAAGTCAAGCGGGCCTTAGGAAGCATCACTACAAACAAAGCTAGTGGAGGTGATGGAATTCCAGTTGAGCTATTTCAAATCCTGAAAGATGATGCTGTGAAAGTGCTGCACTCAATATGCCAGCGAATATGGAAAAGTCAGCAGTAGCCACAGGACTGGAAAAGGTCAGTTTTCATCCCAATCCCAAAGAAAGGCAATGCGGAAGAATGCTCAAATTACCACACAATTGCACTCATCTCATGTGCTAGTAAAGTAATGCTCAAAATTCTCCAAGCCAGGCTTCAGCAATACATGAACCGTGAACTTCCAGATGTTCAAGCTGGTTTTAGAAAAGGCAAAGGAACCAGAGATCAAATTGCCAACATCCGCTGGGTCATCGAAAAAGCAAGAGAGTTCCAGAAAAACATCTATTTTTGCTTTATTGACTATGCCAAAGCCTTTGACTGTGTGGATCACAATAAATTATGGAAAATTCTGAAAGAGATGGGAATACCAGACCACCTGACCTGTCTCTTGAGAAACCTGTATGCAGATCAGGAAGCAACAGTTAGAACTGGACATGGAACAACAGACTGGTTCCAGATAGGAAAAGGAGTATGTCAAGGCTGTATATTGTCACCCTGCTTATTTAACTTCTATGCAGAGTACATCATGAGAAACGCTGGGCCGGAGGAAGCACAAGCTGGAATCAAGATTCCTGGGAGCAATATCAATAACCTCAGACATGCAGATGACACCACCCTTATGGCAGAAAGTGAAGAAGAACTAAAGAGCCTCTTGATGAAGGTGAAAGAGGAGAGTGAACAAGTTGGCTTAAAGCTCAACATTCAGAAAACTAAGATCATGGCATCCGGTCCCATCACTTCATGGCAGATAGATGGGGAAACAGTGGAAACAGAGTCAGACTTATTTTTCTGAGCTCCAAAATCACTGCAGATGGTGATTGCAGCCATGAAATTAAAAGATGCTTACTCCTTGGAAGGAAAGTTATGACCAACTTAGACAGCATATTAAAAAGCAGAGACATTACTTTGCCAACAAAGGTCTGTCTAGTCAAGACTATGGTTTTTCCAGTGGTCATGTATGGATGTGAGAGTTGCCTTATAAAGAAAGCTGAGCACCGAAGAATTGATGCTTTTGAACTGTGGTGTTAGAGAAGACTCTTGAGAGTCCCTTGGACTGCAAGCAGATCCAACCAGTCCATCCTAAAGGAGATCAGTCCTGGGTGTTCATTGGAAGGACTGATGTTGAAGCTGAAACTCCAATACTTCGGCCACCTGATGCGAAGAATTCACTCATTTGAAAAGACCCTGATGCTGGGAAAGATTGAGGGCAGGAGGAAAAGGGGACAACAGAGGATGAGATAGTTGGATGGCATCATTGACTCGATGGACTTGGGTTTGGGTGGACTCCGGGAGTTGGTGATGGACAGGGAGGCCTGGCGTGCTGCGATTCATGGAGTCGCAAAGAGTCAGACACGACTGAGCGACTGAACTGACTGACTGACTGAATGGAGACGCAGACAAAGTGAACAGATTTGTGGACACAGTGGGGAAAAGAGAGAGTGGGATGAATTAAGAGAATAGCAGGGCAACATATACATTACCATATGTAAAACAGATAACCTGTGAGAATTGGCTCTGTAAAACAGGGAGCTCAATCCAGTGCTCTGTGACAACCTAGAGGGGTGGAAGGGAGAGAGGGATTTAGGAGGGACAGGACATATGTATACCCGTGGCTGATTCCTGTGGATGTGTGGCAGAGGCTGACACAATATTGTAGAGCAATTGTCCTCAATAATTGTATTTTTTTCTGTACTTTTCAATGTTGTACAATTATAATCTTTGATATTGAAAAAAACGTATTAATTAAAAAAAAGAGGCACTGGGTAGATCAATGATGTCAAATAGTACTTGGACAGAGACGATGGCATTGGACTGGACACCCGGACCATTTAAGTTTTTTGATCAAGATAGCTTAAATTTAATTTCATTTGCTGCAAGAAGTTTATCATCTTTTGAGTTACCTTACAACCTTGTGCTTCTCTGAGATATAGGACATACTGCAGGAAAGATGCTGTAGCTCTGAAAAGGACATCTGAATCATATTCTAAAGATAACATTTTGATGATTAGTGTTGTTTTCAGTTGCTAATTCATGTTTGACTCTTTGCAGACAAAGAGTCCCATTTTGATGATGGGAATGATAATTTTTAAATGTTCTGGATAAGAGGATCTAAGTGTGAGTACAATAAGCAATAGGAAGTCTGACCTAGGTAGCGAGGGTCAAGTAAAAATGGTCCCACTGCCATCTTAAATTTTTTTTTTTTTTTTTGGCTGTGCTGGGTTGTCTTTCTGAGCTTCTTTAGTTGCAGTGTGCAAGCTTAGCCGCCCTGTGGCAGGTGAGATGTTAGTTCCCTGTCTAGGGATTGAACCTGTGTCCCCTACCGGGGAAGTCCCCCACTGCCATCTTAAATGCAGGTGGGTCTCGAAAACATACAGCTTCCACAGCTATACGTGCTCTCCTTGGTGCTTCATTACACCCCTCCTGGTAGAAAAGGAAGTAGAAGCTGTGAATCCGGGTCCCAGAGCTAAGTGTGCTCAATAATCCAAGTCTCCAATTTCACTTTTACGATAGATTGTTCCCTCTTCCTCTCTGGAATTCTACAACTCTAAAGGGAAAGTGTGCAAGCAAGTTGAGATAGAATGAACAGACAAAGCCTGGGGTCCACTGTAGTCAGTCTTAAAATTTCATGACTTGCTGCTGGTGAGAAAGGGTTAATTTGGCAACAAAGCCACCATGAGGTTATATTCATTTCAGAACTGAGTTGCTGGACTCCAACCCAGCATTGCAATTAGCAGATACAGAAGGCTCCCTGCCTGGAGCCTTGGAGCAGAGGCTAGATGTTGAATTCAGAGAAGGAAGGCTCATTGACATCTAGTGTCTCTCCCTAGCTGCTACTCTTAATACTTTTTGCCGTCAATTCAGTATATTTGTGTCTGACAAAGTGACTCTTTAAATGCTTCAAATGATCAGACCTTTATTTTTGACCTTTCAGGGGAAATCTGTAAACAAATAGAACTGCAAGACCCAAATGAATGATGGTGCTCAATTGTAAAATTTAATGCAATGAAACTAACAGTTACAGCAACACCGCTATCCAGCTCAAGTAAATCAATAGCTTCCTAGTTGCATCTATAGCTGAGTATCATTGTGTCTATGGCAGATTTTCTGCTGCAAACTTGAACTGTGAAGAATTAATACCAATGACATAGAATCCTGTTGATGCGGCTCTGGTCGCCCAGCTGGAGCAGGGAAGAATGCTCTGGTGCACTTTTTATGGCAAATGCAAATTAGCAGATAGTTGTGGGAATAAAGTTCTCTTCTTGATCTATGGCAGGAGAGAGCTAGTCTGCAAGAGTTCTTGCAGACTGTAATTAGTTTATTCATTAGGGTTGGGGAATTCAATGACACAGCTGTATGAAGTAGCATGGAAAGCTACCTGAACATATGGCAGAAGGATAATGCAAATATAGTTCCTGAAAGAAAAAGGCAAGTGGTACAACTTTGTGCTTTTATTTTGCATCCTGCAGTGATTTTCTGACGGGAGGTGGTGAGTTGATTACACTCCAAACCTTGTAATATACATTGATTTTGGATTGTGGGGCATATTTGTTTTCCTTGTATGTTACTATAACACATCAGTTCAGTTCAGTCACTCAGTCGTGTCCGACTCTGCGACCCCATGGACTGCAGCATGCCAGGCTTCCCTGTCCATCACCAACTCCTGGAGCTTGCTCAAACTCATGTCCATTGGGTCGGTGATGCCATTCAACCATCTCATGTAATATAAACATATAAATGTATATAACATATCCACACACACATCCCTAGGCATCTCAATACATACACAGAAGACTGAATGCTGTTTTTTGGTCTCTAGCAAGAAAGACTAACACTTATATCCATTTATGGTGTTTCAATCTCCCCTTTTGTTTTTAGTGTTACTTATTAATCTAACAAGGTTTTAACTCTTATTAGAGGTGCATGTGTATGTGTGTGTGTGTGCGCGCGCGTGTGCACGTGCGTGCACACGTGTGTGCTCAGTTGCTCTGTCTGACTTTTTGCAATGCCACAGACTGTAGCCTGCCAGGCTCTTCTTGTCCGTGGAATTTTTAAGGCAAGAATACTGGAGTGGATTGCCATTTTCCTCCTCCAGGGTATCTTCCCAACCCAGGGATCGAACCCATGTCTCTTGCATCTCCTGCATTGGCAGGCAGGTTCTTTACCACCAGCACCACCTGGAAAACCACAGAGGTGAAATAAAACTATTGGTTGTATCCAATTTCTGAAAGACTTATGGGTATTCATACAAGTAAAATTCAACCTTGCTTGTGGAATGCGAGCACTTTCATAGCAGTCAGTTCAGTCAGTTCAGTCACTCAGTCGTGTCCGACTCTTTGAGACCCCATGAATTGCAGCACGCCAGGCCTCTCTGTTCATCACCAACTCCCGGAGTCTATCCAAACCCATGTCCATCGAGTCGGTTATGCTATCCAACCATCTCATCCTCTGTCGTCCCCTTCTCCTCCCATCCCCAATCCTACCCAGCATTAGCGTCTTTTCCAATGAGTCAACCCTTCGCATGAGGTGGCCAAAGTATTGGAGTTTCAGCTTCAACATCAGACCTTCCAATGAACACCCAGGATTGATCTCTTTTAGGATGGATTGATTGGATCTCCTTGCAGTCCAAGGAACTCTCAAGAGTCTTCTCCAACACCACAGTTCAAAAGCATCAATTCTTCAGCGCTCAGCTTTCTTCACCGTCCAACTCTCACATCCATACATGACCACTGGAAAAACCATAGCCTTGACTAGACAGACTTTTGTTGGCAAAGTAATGTCTCTGCTTTTAAATATGCTATCTAGATTGGCCATAACCTTCCTTTCAAGGAGTAAGCATCTTTTAATTTCATGGCTGCAGTCACCATCAGCAGTGATTCTGGAGCCCCCCAAAATAAAGTCTGACACTGTTTCCACTGTTTCCCCATCTATTTCCCATGAAGTGATGGGACCAGATGCCATGATCTTAGTTTTCTGAACGTTGAGCTTTAAGCCAACTTGTTCACTCTCCTGTTTCACTTTCATCAAGAGGCTCTTTAGTTCTTCTTCACTTTCTGCCATAAGGGTGGTGTCATCCGCATATCTGAGGTTATTGATATTTCTCCTGGCAATCTTGATTCCAGCTTGTGTTTCTTCCAGCCCAGCGTTTCTCATGATGTACTCTGCATAGAAGTTAAATAAGCAGGGTGACAATATACAGCCTTGACGTACTCCTTTTCCTATTTGGAACCAGTCTGTTGTTCCATGTCTAGTTCTAACTGTTGCTTCCTGACCTGCATACAGGTTTCTCAAGAGACAGGTCAGATGGTCTGGTATTCCCATCTCTTTCAGAATTTTCCACAGTTTATTGTGATCCACACAGTCAAAGGCTTTGCAGAGGTTCTCTTAAATCTGTTTTTTTGTATTGTAAAGACTAATCTGACTTCACATGTAGCCATAGTTGTGCAAAATTTAAAATCCATATAGTATTTGACTTAAAAAAAAAACAGACCTGAATTCAAGTAGGTTATAGAAAGAATTAAATCTGCATTGTTAGTAAGGAAGCCCAGTAGGTTGAAAAAAATTAGAGCAAAGCAAAACTCAATTTGAACCATTATACGAAACCATTCTTGTGTCTCTTCTTATAATCTTCACGTGTCACCTGTAAACATTCTCAGTGAAAATGTTATTGAAGTCAAAGCATTCAACCAGGGAAACAAGCATAGGTGGAAAAGCAACAGAGCCTGAATACTTTTGTTCTTGGCAATTGATTTACTTTATTTTAATGCCAAAAGCTATTTTTTGCCTATCATCTGCTCATATGGTTTCTTCTTCTTGTAACACTCAATCCAAATAGGTGGCTAACACAGATGAAACAAGATTCTTCTGAAAAAACTAAGACGTTTAATTAGGAAGGAACTCACAATGCACAGTAAGAGGTACTCGTGATTGTTTCTTGGTATCTGATTGCAAGGAAGCTTTGCATCCTATTTTGTGGTTTTCTGTGCTCTGTTTGCTTAAAATGTGTATGTGTGTGTTGCTTCCATAATAATCCAAAGTCTTTCAATTTCAGAAATGTAAATTTACTTCTGTTCAGAACCTGATGTCTGTGGCTGTGGCTCTGAGAGGTGGTTGTGGGAAGCAGATAATTGTAGGTAAATGGACAGGAAGGGGCACCCACATCTGTAAATGAAAGGTCAGGAAGATGATAGGGAATGAGAGTGAGAACGGGATCTGAAACTAATATGCCTGTCAGAGAAGTGTTAGTCACTCAGTTGTGTCCGGACTCTTTGCATCCCCATGGACTGCAGCCCGCCCGACTCCTCTGTCCATGGGATTTTCCAGGCAAGAATACTATAGTATGTTGCCATTTCCTCCTCCAGGGGTTTTTTCCAACCCAGGGATAGAACCTGAATCTCCTGAATTACAGGCAGATTCTTTACTGTCTGAGCCACCAGGGAAGTGATGAGGGCAAACCTAGCAGCAGATTCAGTCAAATGATGGGTTGAGTTAAGTGAACATAATAAGAACCAAGTGATGATCAAAAATCAAGGAGTCAGACCAGTACTATAATCTAGGATCTAGTCTGATGGTGGTTGATGAGAGCTGAAATGAAGCCAGTCAGGAGTCAGATGGTACAGATCCAGCTGGGATTAGGAGACCCTCCTAGATGGAGCAGCTTTCTACATCATTCTCTAAAACTTTCATATATTTAGATAAAATAATTCCTATGACAGGGAGAAACCTACTCCAGTGTACAGAGGAAGAGGCAGCTGGAAACACCTGGGTGGATTATAGAGAACAGAGCTTGACTCCAGTTGCATTTATAGTCCATGGTGTTAATTAATCCCATGAAGATATTACCATAGAGAATAACAAGGCATTTTTCTGACAGTCAATGGACCATTCTGCAATTTTCATTAAAAAAAAACTTTATTGAAGTATAGTCGATTTACAATGTTTTGTTAGTTTCGAGTGTACAGTAAAGTGATTCAGTTATACATACACACGTATATATATTTTCAGATTCTTTTCCCATGCAGGTTATTGCAGAGTACTGAGTGGAGTTCCCTGTGCTATACAGTAGGAACTTGTTATTTATTGTATATATAGTAGTATATACATGGTAGGGCTTCCCAGGTGGCTCAGTGATAAAGAATCTGCCTGCCAATACAGGAGACACAGGAGACTTGGCTTTGATCCCTGGGTTGGGAAGATCCACTGGAGGAGGAAATGGCAACCCACTCCAGTATTCTTGCCTGGAAAATCCCATGGAGAGAGGAGCCTGGCAGGCTACAGTCCATAGGGCTTTCAAAGAGTTGGACATGACTGAGTGGCTAAAGAGCAACAGTGTATATATGTTAATTCAAAATTCTTAGTTTATCCCTCCCCCACTTTCCCCTTTGGTAACCCTAAGAGAGTAATAAGACGTTTCTCTGACAGTCAATGAACAGTTCTGCAATTTTTTAAAAAGCTTTTTTCTCTGGGAGTAAGGGGCGAAGCAGCCGAGTTCTGTGTCTCTTTCGATAGCATTAATTCAGCTGGGTTGTTTTGTGGGTTTAAAGTCCAGACTGTTTGGTTCTTTGCATTTGAGGGGCTGTTCCTCCTCGGAAAATGTGTGTGCTAAGGAGTTATCTATTGACTGATTCCTAAGTCCTCCATCCTCTACTGACATTTTATGTATGAAGAAGAGATAAATTTATAATCTCTGCCTTTGGAAATTTTATAGCCCTTTTGAGGAGGCTAGATACAATCATGCCTTCATTTTTACATTCATTCACTCACTTGTACTAGATGCTATGTCTGTAATAATAAATTTTGTAGATACATCCTTGTCTTCAGGGAGGTTATAGTCAAATGAGTTACTTAAGTGATGCAAAACTTCTCTTCTACTTGCCTGCTGCAAATGCCCTACCTCTTTGCTTAAGGCAGTTTTTATTTTGCAAATATGGAATAGAATGAAATAAAACAAGGCTTTGTAGTCTTAAAGCTTTATTAATTTTACAAGATGGTTTTAACACATTTACTAGTGTCTGGTGAAGAATTGTGATAATTAAAATTCAGCTGTACTAATTAAAACAAATGAATAAAGTCTTTAATGTTCTTTTCCTCACAATTTTTAATTTCCTTTTTGCTTACTCCTGACTTTGCAGAATTCTGTAATAGTCATTGGGGTTTTTACTGTCATTAGGGAAATTTATGAAGTTATATAGCTCAGGAAGCCTGAAGAAATCCTATAACAGTAATATTTGAATAAATATAGTTTCCTTTGGGTCAGCTTTTTAAAATCAATGAATTTAAACTGATCGGTATTCTGAAAGTCAAACTTTCATAAGAAATTCCGACCAGTGTTGATTATTTTAATGTGCTAGGGTTAAAACTGAGTCCCTGTAGGCTTTCTCAAGTCTCAGGAATTAAAAAAGCTATATTTGTGATACGAAATCAGCTAAATAAAAACTGCATAGAAAACGGAAGGAAATTATACAGAATGCTAATATTGGTTGTCTCTGGGTGCCGAGATAATTTTGTTTTGTGTTTTTGTTTATTTGTTTACATTTTTCTACATTTCTAAATTTTAAATTTAGCATATAGGTGACTTAGAAAATTACAATAATAGCAAGTGGGACTGATGCTGAGGCTGAAACTCCAACACTTTGCCCGCCTGGTGTGAAGAACTGACTCATTGGAAGGGACCCCGATGCTGGGAAAGACTGAAGGTGGGAGGAGAAGGGGACGACAGAGGATGAGATGGTTGGATGGCATCACTGACTCGATGGACATGAGTTTGAGTAAGCTCTGGGAGTTGGTGATGGACAGGGAGCCTGGCATGCTGCAGTCCATGGGGTCCCAAAGATTTGGACATGACTGAGTGACTGAACTGAACTGAAATGCTTTTAATGGGCTTACCTGGTGGCTCAGATGGTAAAGAATCTGCCTGCAACGCTGAAAACCCAGGTTCAATCCCTGGGTCAGGAAGATCCCCTGGAGAAGGGAATAGCAACCCACTCCAGTATTCTTGCCTGGAGAATTCCCTGGATGGAGGAGCCTGATGGGCTACACTCCATGAGATCCCAAAGATTTGGACATGACTGAGCGAGTATGAAATGCTTTCAATGGTTGAGATTTCTGCTGTAGATGGGATTTACCTTTCAAAGGCAGGTGTCAACTTCCTTTTGGACAATCCTTTCACATTTACAATGGGGGCATCCTTTGGCATATTTTGTTCTATGAATTGATATTTCGTTTATTTCTTTCTTTAGGAACAAATTTGCCATTTATTTCTTTAGAACACTAACTCATCAGGTCCTTTCTGAATTAGTTTGATAATTTGATATTGCCATTGGATAATGGAGCATTCGGCTTCATGTTTTTAATTTCGTCCACCCTTGAAAATGTAGTGCTTCCTTGTGATTTATTAATATTATAATATCAGTAATAATAATTAATGCTTTTACAAAGTGCTGAATCATGTAAATGGGGGGGTTTTGAGGGAAATCGGATTTCCACCTGTCAGTATATTGGGTTGGCCAAAAACTTCATTTGAATTTTTCCATTAACATCTTTTGAAAACCCTGAATGAACTTTTTGGCCAACCCAATAATTCCTAACTCCTCTCCCTACTCCAAAAATAGCAGGAACTTGGTAAGTGGTTTCAAATGAAATGAGAGAAAGAATTCACTCCTGACTTCTTGAGTATGCGATGAAGTTGAAGTCATGAGTTGTGTACCCAGTAAGGATATGGGCTTTTGAATCTGAGAGCTGATTTCAGTTTCTTTCACTAGGTAGCTGTGTGATCTTTGACAAATTATTTCACCTCTCTGAGTTCCCTAATCTGTGAAATATGGAAGGTAATTTTTACCTTTCAAAGTTACTTTGAATACGTAATATGCACAAAACGTCTACCGTGGTACTTGGCACACATGGCCATTGTTGGAATAGGAGAAAGATACCTATGGGTGGAAAAAGCCTCACATAATATTCCTGACTACTCAATTTAGGAAAGTCAACCTTTCTCCAGAATAATAGTCAACTCTGACAGGAAGTTAAGAACTTTTGTAATAGAGGATGTATTACAAAGCACTGTTGGGGTTTCGAGTCTTGTTAATGACACCAAGTGGTCTTCTAAGCATGGAGTGAATACCATTGCCCATATAGCAATTAACTTCACCCTCCATTAGTAATGTGCCTGCAGACATGATTTCTTTTGCTCTATCTTATTTCACTAGGATGCCATCCAAGAGAACACTTAAATAAATATCCAGTTGTCATGCCTTGCTGTTAGCTGAGCAAATGTAGGGTAAACACCATTAAGGTTAAATGTGTTACAATAACCTCTGTTGAATGAGTAACAAGAAGGCCAAGAACTCCATCTAAGCTGCTGCTGCTGCTGCTGCTGCTAAGTCGCTTCAGTCGTGTCCGACTCTGTGCGACCCCATATACAGCAGCCCAGCAGGCTCCGCCGTCTCTGGGATTCTCCAGGCAAGAATACTAGAGTGGGTTGCCTTGCCCTCCTCCAGAGCAGGAATTATTTGCTGAGCATCTATTATGGCCAAAATACTAAGCTAAATTTTGAGCCAAAGGTATAACAGAATTGCTGCTCTGCATACCTATTCCGGCAGTATAGGTGCCTCAGACAGTACAGAATCTGCTTGTAAAAATGCGGGAGACCCAGGTTCAATCCCTGGGTTGGGAAGATCCTCTGGAGAAGGGAATGGCAACCCACTCCAGTATTCTTGCCTGGAGAACTGCATGGACTGAGGAGCCTGTCAGGTTACAGTCCATGGGATTGCAAAGAGTCAGACACCACTGAGTGACTAACACAGAGAGGACAGAATAGCCATAGTAGGAGGTAGGTTTTGATGATGAATGCCAGATAAATTTCTATATAAAATATTCTGAGTTGGCAGTTTAGTAAAGACTGAGCCTGTCTTTCCCTCAGACTCTAATAGATCAAAACACTTTATTTATCTTTTATTTTCCCAAATCAAAGCTGGCACTGCTACCTTAATCTACTTTTTTTTTTTTTTTTACAGGCATTAAAATTCTAAGGTGTCATCTGGAATTTGAGAGCCATGCTCCATTAACACTAATGAGTGACTTTTGGTTAAATCTTCATGGATCAGGCTGAACATTTCCCTGTGGGTATTGATTCACCTTTCATTTCAGTGGGCATCACACCAGCCTGCACTAAAATTGTTTGCATCATTTAACCTGTAAGGGTGTCCAACAAATCTATGATTTATGATTTGGAAAGTATCCAGCTTGGTCTAGATTCTTACTGAAAATTTCCTGATTTCTTCCTTTCTATTCAGGTCAAATAGAGGCCTGTAAATTTCCAGGTGCTCCTTGTTTCCTGTAGGGTTCAGGTCAAAATACTTTATAAGTGGGCTAATATGACTTCTAAAATGACTGTTCTAACAATAATGGAATCATGTAAATTTACTTCTGAAAGTTGGAGGTTCAAATTAAACATCCATGACAGACTGTATATTTTTGTCTGTATATTTTGAAATAACCTTCAGATTCACAGCTATGTGGGTGGGCAATTTTTAAAAATTCCTGAAAAATGCAAGGAACCTCCAAAAAATCATATTTTTACTTCCTACATGATTCTGAATAGTGTTTATATTAACTGTATCTACCTTGAGTGGAAACTTGATGTCAGGAAATATTGTTGAGATGCGTAATTCAAGGTAAATAAGAAGGTGTTAGGCTTCCCTGGTGGCTCAGATGGTAAAGCGTCTGCCTGCAATGTGGGAGACCAGGGTTTGATCCCTGGGTTGGGAAGATCCCCTGGAGAAGGAAATGGCAACCCATTCCAGTACTCTTGCCTGGAAAATTCCGTGGATGGAGGAGCCTGGTGGGCTACAGTCCATGGGGTCGCAAAGAGTTGGACACAGCTGAGCAACTTCGCTTTCTTTCTAAGAAGGTGTTAGGTTCTATGATTTTGTCATGAACCATAACTTTGAGGCCTCAGCTTACCACCACTAATGAATTTTCCTCTAACACTCCAAGATTTTGAAACTTTGAACTGCTGGAGGTCAAGTGTGGATCTTTGTGCCTGTGTCTCAGCCCTTTGGTTTGGGGACCTGGTCCTTGCCAGCATTTTCTTAACAAGTTGAGTCCCTGTTATAGTCTGACTGTTACATTGGGATCCATTACTACTTGGCAATTTGTCACTGTCATAATGATGCTGAGGACTTTCCAGATGGCTTTTCCCTTTCTCTCTAGAAGAACTGTGACTTACTTATTCCCTTTGATGGGGTTTTGATCAAGCAGACATTCGTCATCACCTTGATCCAGAGTAGGGACAAGACTTGGTTGGTTCGTCTCTAGTCTGGGGATGACATATACAATACTCTGTCTTGTATTCCCTAGGACAGGCTCACATGTTTGTCAGAGGTTTGGCTTTCTGATATAAGGATGAGGCTTTAGGAGGATGGAAGTCATGTATATTAGGATTGGGGTGTTGCCAGGATACATTTTAAGGGAAAAAAGAGAAAGAAATATCCAAATGAATTTTTGAAATAATTAAACCAGTTGTGAAGGGGACAGGAAGTAGACAGATGAGGGTGTTCTGTTTTCTTTGGGCCTGACTCTGTAGTACTCTCAAAAGGGAAAAGTGAAAGCTAAAGTCGCTTAGTTGTGTCCGACTCTTTGCGACCCCATGGACTATACAGTCCATGGAATTCTCTAGGCCAGAATACTGGAGTGGTCTTCGCAACCCAAGGGTCGAACCCAGGTCTCCCACATTACTGGCAGATTCTTTACCAGCTGAGCCACAAGGGAAGCCCAAGAATACTAGAGTGGGTAGCTTATCCCTTCTCCAGGAGAGCTTCCCAACCCAGGAATCGAACCAGAGTCTCCTGCATTGCAGGTGGATTCTTTACCAACTGAGCTACCAGCTCCTGTAGTACTCTCAGGCTAGGCACTTCATGTAAGTTTAGATTAGGAACAAAATGACATTTTTCTGCTATTAAGTTTAAAGGCAAATAATTGTCTCACATCCAACTTTGTTCCCCATCTTTTTCTATTACACCTCCCACTCAACCTTAAAGAGAAATAAAATGGAATTTTTTATAGTTTTATAGTTAATGTTACCTCAGCAGTATCCTTCTTCAGAATAAGGGTAGCAGTAGTTGGGAAATGTCTCTCCTGTGGGAGTGATGAAGGTTCCGTGCCAAGCTTCTTTCTGCCTTACAGTTCTCGAGTTTGGGCTGCTCTTTGACTAAAATCCTTCTTTTTGCCTTCGCTGACGTTTCTGCTTAGACAGGCCCCCCTCTTTCATGTTCTCCCTGACCTGCTCCATCTGAGCTAGAGTCTCCCCCACTGTCACTCAGTATCCTCAGACTCTGCCCACTGCTTTCTGCTCCATTGCACTCACCACTCCCGGGAAACTGCCTCTCCCACGAGAGAGTAAGCTCTCTGAGGGCAGACACTTGTTACTGCTGTACCCTCAGGGTCAGCTACCTGGTAGAGCTTCAGAATATATGTAAAGAAATATTTATTTTTTATTTGGCTTTGGCAGCAAGTCTTAGGTAAGGCAACCAGCATCTTTTGTTGCTGCACATAGGCTTCTCTCAAGCTGTGATTCTGGGGAGCTCAGTAGTTGTGGTGGGTGGGCTTTGTTGCCCCAGGGCATATGGGATCTTAGTTCCTTGACCAGGGATGGAACCCACGTCCCTGCATTGGAAGGTGGATTCTTAACCACTGAACCACCAGGGAAGTCTCTCAAAAAATATTTATGGAATTAATGTATTTATTTCTCACCTTAGACTTTGTGTGTAGCCTCTGAGCCTCTATAAAAATGCAGCTCTGCTCAGCCTGTTGCCCTATTCTGAGACGTGCAGTGTTTCGCATTTCTAAAATCAGGATATGTATCAAAAATAAAGATTTAATAGGTGGTGGTTATCACCATCAAAGCTGAAAGTAAATCGATATACATTTTGTAATTCAGTGTGCCTTAGAATCAAGTACATTGTGGGAGACAGAATGTACATGCGTGCTAAGTTGCTCAGTCATGTCCAGCTCCTTGCCACCCTATGAACTGTAGCCCACCAGGCTCCCCTGTCCATAGGATTCTCCAGGCAAGAAAACTGTGTGGGTTGCCATGCCCTACTCCAGGGGACCTTCCTGAACCAGGGATTGAACCCATGTCTCTTATGTCTCCTGCATTGGCAGACAGGTTCTTTATCACTAGTGCCACCTGGGAAGCCCTGGTAGACAGAATGCCCCCCACCAAAGGTATCCATGTCCCTGATACTTGTAAATATATGTCACCTTACATGGCAAAAGAGACTGTACAGATGTGATTCAGTTAAGGATTTTAGGATGGCAAGGTTTTCCTGGGCTTTTCAGATTGCATGCATGTGTGCTTTTTGTGACCCAATAGCCTATAGCCTGCAGATTGGCCAATGTAATTACAAGCATCCTTAGGAGAGAGAAGTAGGAAATTCAGAGTCAGAGAGGAAGATTTGGTGATGGAAGCAGAAGTTGGAGTGATGCCACAGAATAAGGAAGGCGCCCTCTAGAAGCTGGAAATTCAAAGACATGGAATTCTTCCCCAGAGACTCTGGAAGGATCATGACTCTGCCAATCATTTTAGATGTCCACCTCCAAAACTATATGATAACAAATTTGTGTTGTTTTAAGCCATTTAAACTTGGTTGATTGGGTATAGCCATATTATTACAAGCAAGAGCATGGGATTATGTTCCGGAAATTTTAAGTTTTTATTTAATCTTTCTAACAAGGAGGGGTGAGAGTCAGTGGGTACACGTCTGACATCTCTGCCCCTCACTGGGAGCATTTGGAAGTATGTTTCATGCAACCCTCCAGGGCATCCCCTTCAAGACTGAGCCCTAATTGCCCTCAGTACTCATTAGCGACCCTTTTACTGACTTGCCTTGCTACTTTGCCTTCAAGCTTCCTGGATTACTTCCGAGATAAACCTTTGGCATCCTAGTCCTCACCTCAGGTTCTGCTTTTGGATGAGCCCAAACTGAGATGTCACCCTAGGTCAAGAGACTTGGCCCCAACCATCTTCCCTTCTGTCTTCCTTCTTGCTACCCTCTCTTGCCCACCAACAACCAACTACAGCAGCCATTATTCAGCATCTAATCTGTTCTGAATTCCTGCCTCCGATAGGATGTTTGCACTTCCTCCAACTGTGTGAAAGTGAAGTCGCTCAGTCATGTCTGACTCTTTGCGACCCCATGGACTGTAGCCTACCAGGATCCTCTGTCCATGGGATTTTCCAGGCAAGACTATTGGAGTGGGTTGCCGTTTTCTAGGTTCCCAGTCAATGTCCCTTCTTTATGGAGTTTCCCTCACCCTCCAGACTATGAATGTTTCCCCCTAATCCTCCTGCACTTTTCATGGCACTGACTACAAATGAAATGAGTTAATTATTTTAAGAGAGGATGATTATCTGTTAGTATCGCAAGATGTGGGTGTCAGGTAAGATTTATGGGAAACTCACAGGCAGAAGGGACAATGTGGTGCATATGCCCCGTCCTCTCAGCGGCTAGCTGAGATGCAGGCTGGGCTAGGCACAGCTGGACAAATAATGGGGAGTGCTGCAAGAGGAGGACCCTGCTGTGTACCATGTATGGATTTATAACTGGGAGGAGACAGGGTCAGCTAATGAACACATGATAGTGGAAGCTTCCGGGACAGAGATATGTACTAAATCTACCTTATTGTGCCAGAGCTTAGCTTGAAGTCTCATCCTAATTTTCTTCCTCCCTCCCTTCCTTGCTTTCTTTTTCTTTCTTTCTTTATTGTTGAAGTATAGTTGTTTTACAATGTTGCATTAGTTTTAGGTGTACAGCAAAGTGATTCATATATATATATATATATAAATACAAAATCTATTCTTTTTTGATTCTTTCCCCTTATAGGTTATTACAAAATGTTGGATATAGTTCCTTGTGCTACACAGTAGGTCCTTATCATGTATCTGATTTATATATAGTAATGTACCGACTCGATGGACATGAGTTTGAGTAAGCTCTGGGAGTTGGTGATGGACAGGGAAGCCTGGTGTGCTGCAGTCCACAGGGTTGCAGAGTCGGACACGACTGAGCAACTGAACTGACTGACTGAATGTACATATGTTAATTCCACACTCCTAATTTTACCTTAAGTTTTAAGTGGAGAGCCCCAACAGTTGAAAAAAGAGTTGAGTTCAGACTTAAAACATATGTATATGTATTTATGTTTACACGTTTCACTGTCACACTAAATGTCAAATAGTAGCGAAACTGAATTTCTTTATCGAGATAAGCATACACAAAATAAAAATAGACAAAAACAGAAATGAAATTTTAAAAATAGAAAATTGCAAAATGTCTTTGCACGTCCTAATAGATTATTTCATGTGTTTGAGCGCACACACCGTGAGGTGATTACTGAGCTAGAGCAGTGCTTTCCTGAGGGACAGACCCCCTGGGAACTGGTTAACATGCAGACTCTGATTCATCGGGCCTGGGAGGGACCTGGAATTCTGCATTTCCCAGGTGATGCCAATGGAATTGTTTTGGGAACCATACTTTGTGTGGCCAGCATCTTGCTATCCAAAATATTCATAAGCCACTGAGATTTAGATGCTTGGGTGGAACAGATTGATATGGCATCTTCTGTCATTTTGGAATGATTTGCTCTGTCTCATGTTTTGCTGTTTCCAGGTGGATTCAGTGGGATGTGTATGACCTTCACTGCATCGTTGAATGATTGCCCATCAGAAAAAAACAAAAAGTGAAGGGCAATTGGGCAAGGTAAAAGTTTGTTGACTCTTCATTTCTCTTGGCCTTTAAGATCCAATTATCTGTTTTTCTTCCTCTGAAGGGATAGCAGAAACCCAGTGAGCCCTGTGAGCAGGCTCTATGCCGGGTGCTTTCCACGTGCTATTTCATTTCAGATCTGACTCTAATGGCAGAATCCAGTCTGAATACAAAGAGATCTGCTGTGTGTGCGTGTGTGTGTGTGTGTGTGTGTGTGTGTGTGTGTGTGTGTGTGAAGGGGGAGGGCTCAGCTTTCTCTTCTGACCCACTCTCTGATCTTTCGTGACGGATGGACCAAACCATTCAAACTCCCTCTGCTCAGGGATGCAGCTGAGGGTTTCCCAGTTAGTGACAGAATCTGAGTGATTTGTAGGCATTTGTGTGCTGATTATCTTGCCCTCTAGGCATGAACTGTGTTGTATCAGGAGGGCAAGAGGGTTCCAAATAGATTTAATATGCCTTGTATGAGCTTCAACCATCTGCCCGCTAGCTCTCAGTGTGAGCATAATATATGTTTCCAGAATCAAACACAAAGAGTCTGTTTTTTTTTCCCTCTTTCTTTTTCCTTTTTTTCAGAGGCTTTTAGTTCAGATCATTTGTCTTTTCCTTGTCTTTTGGGGGTAGGCTACCAGGGTCACCCTTTCTACAATTATATTGGCTTTCATTTTGTTTTCTGATTCCTCTGGCATATTTAAATAAATGGGTTTCCCTTTCCTGCTTGCCATGTACCCCCAACAGAAACGTATCCTTGGAATTGGTACATATCCATGAAATCCTGTGATGCATCTATGAGGTAGTTGGGATTGAACTGCAGGCATTGCCAGTGAGTACAGATTAGACCCTGGACATCTGAAAATTCTTCCCAGGCTAAATCCGAATGCTGTTCTTCTGAATAATGCAACTTGAACCTCTTCTCTTCTCTCAGTGGAAATCATGTGACTGTTGATGGGCCTGTTCTAGTAGCTATAACTTGTTGTAGGACTCAAGTTATTCTGGTGTTGAGTGTCCTTGCCCTGGAACCATTGTGTCATCATGGGGATATTAAGCTCTGAAAGAGATGAAAGTAAGTTAAGCCAATCACAGAGTTCTTAACTTCAAATCTCACTTAAGTTACAGGAATTTAGCAGAAGATTCAGGAAGCTCTTTACATGAAAGTTGTGTGGGAACATGATTAGAACTCTCCTAGCATCACTCAGCAAGCAAGGGCTGGGCAGGGAGGGACTAGTGGAAAGTGAATTTTCAATATTCTCTTGTAAAGGCTCTAGAGCATAGGGGTCAAAATTCTTCAGTTCTGCTTATTTTTATTTAGTCTGCAAAATTGGCATTGTTTGGTATTAGTGTATATTTAAAAGCTGCTTCCTCTTTAAATGCATTTCACATTCAATTCTCCCTATAGGGGAGGCTAAAAGAGCTCCACCCCTTGTTGCTCTTCTCTGATGGGGTTTAGGGAAAGCACGCAGGCTCTGGAGGACTGCCTGCATGCCTGGCCAGGCTCCATCTCTTTCTAGCTGTGTGACCTTGGGAAGGTAATAAACATCTCCGTGCTGTATTTTTTCTCAGCTGTAAAGTAGGGATTATGACAGTGTTTCATTATGAGTTGATGAAATGATCAAATATAATAATGCATAATAATATATGTAAAGTACTGAGCAAGTGCCTGTCACATAGCACTGTGTTGGCTACTGTTACTGTCATTACCATGGAGATGAAGGATGGAGAAGATTGAAGTGTGGATTCCCCATAATAACTTGTGCTGTTCAGCTGTGGAAGACGTTGTCTGGACACATCTCTGCCCCTGGAGAACTAAGAAGTCAGGGCTTGATGGCAAGGAATGAAGGAAATAGAAATAGTATTTTTTTAAAGCTTTGGTTTAAGGGTGTGGCTGCCATAGGTGTGTGGTTGGATGGGACCCATTCCTTCCTTCCTTTCAGGCAGGATTAGCCTTGCCCTCTCCTCCTTCTTTTAACCCCCCCAAGTCTAAACACTTGGTTTGAACTTGAGTCATTTTTTGTTTTGTTTGTGATGCTGATGGAGCCTTAGGGGGACCTTGTCCAGAGCTCACTAAGTGTCTGATGCAAAGCAGATCTGGGCCTCTGTGGGTAGTTAGAACTAAACAACCTTCAGGGGGATGGCATGCTTTGGGCCAGAGCCCAGAACCTGTCCATCCACTGTCCCAACTATCTTTCCTGTGGACTTTTTAAGGACAGCGGCCACACCAATTAGAATGGACCAGTCGAAGGAGGGATGTGAAGCAATGAAATGCAAACAGAGATGGTGTTTGCCTCAGGCCCCTTCTGCTCCTTCCCCCTACCCCAAGTTTTGGATCTTTAGCTTTCTGGCTCCCATGAGATCTCTTCTCACATGTTCAGCTCTGCTTTTTCCTGCTGGTTGCCTATCTCTGCTCCATTGTCTGTGGCCTCTGTGGCCTCCATTGCTCAAGGTGGGGTGCGATGGTCATGACTCTGATGTTCCTTTGCCTGCTCTTAGCCACATTCCTGACTGCTGCTGCCCATTGGTGCACTTGGCTCCAAGGGTTTCATATCGATGCCCCACTTGCTTCCCAAGTGCTCTCTAGCTCTCCACCCTTGAGCTGTGGTACCTCAAGGTATGGCATAGCCTTGATACCACTGAGGGTTTGGTTGTTATGCAGTATTAACTGGTTGGATAGCATCACCAACTCAATGGACACGAACCTGGGCAAACTCCGGGATACAGTGAGGGACAGGGAGGCCTGGTGTGCTGCAGTCCATGAGGTCTCAAAGAGTCAGACACGACTTAGCGACTGAACAACAACAACAACATACAGTATCAGTCCTGTCATTGTCATTGGCGCCGAACTTGGCACTCCTACCATGACTGTGATGAACCAGACCCTTTCCCACAAGCATAATGACAGTTGTATTAAGCCCCAAACCAGGCAATGTATAACTTATTCTCTAAGTCTCTTATCACACCTGTAATGCTGCAACTTTTCCATTTATCTATTCGGCATCTTCAGATTGTATGTTTCTCATGAGTCAGAAATACAAGTTCCTTCCAGGGTTGGGTTGGAAGAGGATTGATATCACACTGAATGACTTAACCCCTTACACAGCCCAACTTCCTTTTGTGCTGTCAGCCAACTATATTGGCCTAAGCCTTGAATCTTTCCTATATTAGACAGCTAGAGCAGGACTTTCTTCCAGGGAGCCCCTTTACACTTTTCAAATAAATAAACCTTGGCAGCTCTGAAGTATGAGGACTGAAACCCCTGAAGTTCCTGCATCAGAGGAATAAGCTTGGCTGGGATGTGGGAGTGGTATCTAAAGGCTGTGATGCTGAGTCCTTCTCTGTCCCTCCATCACCCTCTCTTTATCTCTCTCCCCCTCCCTCCCTCTTCCTTTCTCTCTTGCTTTCTCCCCTTTCTCATTTTTTTCTTTTGTTTTGCACCTAGCTCAAAGTAAAGCTTTTTGGGGCATGATTTAGTGAAGTTGTACAAGGGCACTGAGAAAATGACTCAGTGGAAAGAGAATGGGCTATCAGGAGATTTAGAATCTGAGTCCCATTCTGCCAGTCTGCTGGCTGTGTAAACTTAGGCAAAAACCTTAACCTCTCTGTACCTCTTGTTCTGTAAGGTTCTCTTGTTCTGTTGGTGGTGGGGTGGTGGGGGTGGGGAGGAGGAAGTGGTAGATTGGACTAAATTCTCAAAAACATTCTCTGATGGAAATGGGCTGTTCCCAGTTAGTGTTGGAAAAGTCCCAGTGTGTATTAGACTTTCCCACCTACCTTCTTGGTAAGGCAGACAGGGGTGCCCAGACAGAAGCCACATGCTCGCACATTGTACCAGAAAGAAGTGAGGCAGATACTAAGTTTAAATCAATAGTATTCCTCGAGCACTGAAGATGGAACTATTTTCCCCCAAATTGTTTTGATTGCTGCCCGTAGCTGCTGTTTGGTATGAAATCCACTCGGATCATCAAAAACCAAAGGAACATACATTGCATGAAAAGATGCTGTAATTGGCGCCATTGTAACTCTATACGGTGTGTGATCTTAGCTGGGAGGGAGGGAGGGCTGTTAGATAACTTGTAATCTAATTTTCTTTGTTGTACAATAGAATGTCACCATTGTATTCCTGTGGAATTATAATTATACCATCTCAGCCAAGTAGAGCTGCCTTTCTCAGGAGGTGCTTAAAGAGCTCAATAGACATCCATTCAGCCTTGTAAACATAGTAAAACCTGGCTTGCTTGCATTTCTCTTGACTGAAAATTCCTATTATCCAGCCTCTCCCCTCATCCTTCCTATGGGGATAAATGATTTTTATGCTGGTGAACCCGACATCCCGAGAGACACTGAAGTGCCTTCTGAATCATCAAAGAATTATGAAACCTTCCTTAGAGCTTCAGTGTTAATTGCAATTTATGACAGCCTAATTTTTTGAAAAGTGGTAATTCACATGTTGCATAAGTGATAATTAGTTGGAACAGTTGATTAATCAGACTGCTCTATTTTCTGACCACACTGAAGTACAGTATTTACAGTAACTGCAATACTGGCTTTTTCTCAGTGCCACGAAGGAGGCAGGGTAAATGAAAGTAGTATTCTCTATTTTATCATCATTATTATTATTTTAAAAATTTATTTTTAATTGGTGGGAAATTGCTTTAAATTTTGTGTTGGTTTCTGCTGTTCATTGGAGGGACTGATGTTGAAGCTGAAAATCCCAATACTTTGGCCACCTGATGCAAAGATTGAAGGCAGGAGGAGAAGGGGACGACAGAGAATGAGATGGTTGGATGGCATCACCGACCCAATGGACATGAGTTTGGGTGACCTTCAGGAGCTGGTGATGGACAGGGAGGCCTGGTGTGCTGTAGTCCATGGGGTCACAAAGAGTTGGACATGACTGAGCGACTGAACTGAACTGAATGCCCTCAAGGTCCATTCATGTTGTCAAAAATAGCACAGTTTTATTCTTTTTATGACTAAATAATATTCCATTATATTTATGTGTGATATTTTCTTCATTCATTCATCTGTTGATGGAGACAGTAGTATTCCATATAGCCTGGCAGGCGTATGTTATTACTTGTTCTGGGCAAATGGTCATTTCCAGAACTTATTCTTCAACTTCTGCATTAACTTCTAAAATAAATGAGAAAAGAAAACAGGTAAATTATACAAATATATTATATTTGCTTCTTATGGCTTTGCAATCCCCAGAGTCATTTCTGATAACTAGAGTATTAGCTCTTACAGTAAAGGTGGGTAAAATTGAATTTTGTATGATATTTAGTAGAGCCTCTTTAAGAACAGAGGTTTCTTAAGGGGAGTATCTGTGCAGTAGACTTATTTGTGTTAATTGGTCCATTATAAATGTGTTATGAAAGGGATAAGATCTTAAGTCAGTTAAGATTAACTTGATAACTTTTTAAAATGCTCAAGTACTTAATAATGGGATCTTTAAAAAGTATTAGAATTGGGATTATAGTCAGGTTCACCGCAAAGGAATAGAAAAATTCAGGAATATGTAAGAAGAAATAAAAAAATCCATTATTCTATCACCCAGAGAGAACTATGATTGCCTTTTGTATACATCCTTCCATTTTCTTCTTATGTATACATGTGAACGTTTTACAAAGTTAGCATATACTACATGTAGTATATGCTGCTCCCATACAACATTACATAAAGGACATTTTCTAGGTTAGTAAATATATTCTTTAAAAACATACTTAATGCTGACTGTATTTATGAATCATAATTTATCAGTACAGTCTTCTATCATCAGACTTTAAGTGGTTTACAAATTTTGGCTTTATACTGCTTCAACAATTTATCTTTGCTCATTCATTTGCCGATCCATCCATCCAATCAGTTTTTACTGAGTACAGTGTGCCAGGCTCTGGGTCAGTAATTAAGAACATATCATTAATCATAATCCTCCTAATAGTTAACATTTATTACCATTTCGAACTAAGGACCAGGAACTTTATGAGTATCTTAATTATATGAATAGGTATTAGTATAATAATCATTCTAATAAGTTAGTATAATAATATTAACTAATTAAATCCTTGTGAGGTAGATAAGGAAAACAAATAAGGAAACAGAGGTTTATCTAACTGACATGACTTGGCCCAGATCACTTCAAGTTAGTACTTGCAAAAACCAGAATTCAAAAACCCAGGCAACCTGACTCCAGTCCCGCTCTTGTAAGCACAGTGGCTACTATGTCGGTAAAAAGCACACTCTCTTGCCCCTATGAAACAATTTTAAATGTAATGCTCTTTGAATCATTTTATTTTTTTGATTTGATTTCTGAATATTTTCTTAGGATAAAGTCTGAAAACAGAAATGCTAAGTCAAGGCTTCCCTGGTGGCTTAGTGGTAAAGAATCCAGTTGCCAATGCAGGAGACACAGGGTTCGATCCCTGACCTGGGAAGATCCCACACGCTGAGGAGCAATTAAGCCCATGCACCACAGCTATTGAGCCTGTGCTCTTGAGCCTGGGAGCCACAGCTACTGAAGCCTGTGTGCCCTAAAGGCTATGCTCTGCAACAAGAGAAGCCACTGCAGTGGGAGACCCTTACATCGTAGCTAGAGAGTAGCCCCTCCTCACTGCAACTAGAGAAAGCCCATGCACAGCAACAAAGACCCAGTGCAGCCAAAAATAAATAAATAAGTAAAATCATGTAAAAAATCTAAATTACATTATAAAAAAAGAAATGCTGGGTCAAATATTACGAATAATCCTAGTGAATAATACTGTGGTCAAGGTCCTAAATAGGGGAGGACTAGGGATGAGAAGACTGTCTTTCTATGTCTCTATCTATCCATCCATCCCTCCATTCATACATCCATCTTGGGTCTCTGTTGTTGCTCTACCATCAAGGGAGAGAGCTGGAAATAGATGTAGTAGTGATTCAGACCTGGGCAGGCTTGGAGATGGTGTGGGCAATGCTCTTCTCATCAAGGCAGAGTCAGTGGGTGGCTGCCCTTCAGAAATGTTTCTCGTGACACTATATGATACAGGATGGCAGAGGGGAGGCAGCAGGGATACGAAGAGCTCATCAAAGGAATGAGTCTAGATCACAAGTGTGAGTGTATATCCCCTTAAGATGACTATCATTACAAGAAAATGCCTCTACCTCACACCAGTCAGAATGGCCATTATCAAAAAATCTACAAATAATAAATGCTGGAGAGGATGTGGAGAGAATGTAAATTGTTACAGCCATCTTGGAGCACTGGACTGCACTGCTGGTGGGAATGTAAACTGATAACAGCCATCATGGAGAACAGTAAAGGAGACTTCTTAAGAAACTAGGAATAAGTCTACCATATGACCCAGAAATCCCACCACTGGGCATATGCTCTGAGAAAACCATAATTAAAACATGTACCCCAATGTTCATAGCAGCATTATTTACAATAGGCAGGACATGGAAGCAACCTAGATGTCCATAGATAGAGGAATGGAATAAGAAGTTGTTACACACACACACACACACACACACACACACACTGGAATATGACTCAGCCATAAAAAGGAACAAATTTGAGACAATTCTAGGGAGGTGGATGAACCTAGAGCCTGTTTTATACAGAGTGAAGTAAGTCAGAAAGAGAAAAACAAGTGTCGTATATTAACACATATATATGGAATCTAGAAAAATGGTACTGATGAACTTATTTGGAGGGCAGGAACAGGAACTGAGACTTAGAGGATGGAGACACAGTGGGGGAAGGAGAGGATGGGGTGAATTGAGAGAGTGGCATTGAAATACATACATTAAAAAGGGGGGGGCTCAGATGGTAAAGAATCTGTCTGCAATGTAGGAGACCTGGGTCTGATCCCTGGGTCAGGAAGATCCCCTGGAGAAGGGAATGCATTGAAATATCTACATTACCATGTGTAAAATAGATAGCTAATGGGAAGTTGCTGTCTAGCGGAGGGAGCTCAGCTTGGTGCCTTGTGAGAGCCTAAGAGGGGTGGGTTGGGGTGGGAAGTGGAAGGTAAGTTCATGAGGAAGGGGTATATGTATATCTATGGCTTATTCATGTTGACGTATGGTGGAAACCAACACAACATTGTAAAGCAATTATCCTTCAATTAAAAATCATAAAAAAGAAAATGCCTCTATTCACTAAAAATCACTAGTTCAGTTAAAGATTTTCTTATTTCAGTTAGTATTTAATATAGCCTTCTTTGTTCCTAAACCATGAATTACTCATATATGGCCTGTGACTCTCTATAAATATTCTGTTTGTTAAATTTCATAGTTTTTCTTAAGTTCTGCTCCCCAAATGAACATTACCTGTTCTTTGCCGACTTTCTGTCATGTGGTATCATGTAATAGCAAAAATACAGACCTGACTGGCAGTTGAACTAGGTTTAATTCCTGTCTCTGCCACGAACCTGCTGTATGGTATTGGCCAGTCTTTTTAATTCTTGATTTCTTACCTTTAAAGTAATACAGAGTTGTAACAACAATCACACGAAGTTCTATGAGCAGAAAAAAAATAACAGTTAACCTATATTGAGTTCTTATTTTACATATCACAAAATAAGACACGGTTCTAAGTGTTTAAAATGCATTCAGTTCAGTTCAGTTCAGTCGTTCAGTCGTGTCCGACTCTTTGTGACCCCATGAACTGCAGCATGCCAGGCCTCCCTGTCCGTCACCAACTCCCGGAGTCCACCCAAATCCATGTCCATTGGGTTGGTGATGCCATCCAACCATCTCATCCTCTGTAGTCCCCTTCTCCTCCTGCCCTCAATCTTTCCCAGCATCAGGCTCTTTCAAATGAGTCAGCTCTTCGCATCAGGTGGCCAAAGTATTGGAGTTTCAGCTTCAACATCAGTCCTTCCAATGAACACCCAGGACTGATCTCCTTTAGGATGGACTGGTTGGATCTCCTTGCAGTCCAAGGGACTCTCAAGAGTCTTCTCCAACACCACAGTTCAAAAGCATCAATTCTTCAGCGCTCAGCTTTCTTTATAGGCCAACTCTCACATCCATACATGACCACTGGAAAAACCATAGCCTTGACTAGACAGACCTTTGTTGGCAAAGTAATGTCTCTGCTTTTTAATATGCTGTCTAGGTTGGTCATAACTTTCCTTCCAAGGAGTAAGCATCTTTTAATTTCATGGCTGCAATCACCATCTGCAGTGATTTGGGAGCCCCAAAAAATAAAGTCTGACACTGTTTCCCCATCTATCTGCCATGAAGTGATGGAACCGGATGCCATGATCTTAGTTTTCTGAATGTTGAGCTTTAAGCCAACTTGTTCACTCTCCTCTTTCACTTTCATCAAGAGGCTCTTTAGTTCTTCTTCACTTTCTGCCATAAGGGTGGTGTCATCTGCATATCTGAGGTTATTGATATTTCTCCCAGCAATCTTGATTCCAGCTTGTGCTTCATCCAGCCCAGCGTTTCTCATGATGTACTCTGCATATAAGTTAAATAAGCAGGTTGACAATATACAGCCTTGACGTACTCCTTTTCCTATTTGGAACCAGTCTGTTGTTCCATGTCCAGTTCTAACTGTTGCTTCCTGACCTGCATACAGGTTTCTCAAGAGGCAGGTCAGGTGGTCTGGTATTCCCATCTCTTTCAGAATTTATTGTGATCCACACAGATAAAGGTTTGGGCATAAGTCAATAAAGCAGAGGTAGATGTTTTTCTGGAACTCTCTTGCTTTTTCGATGATCCATTGGATGTTTAAAATGCATGCATGTACTTATTCCTCAGAATAATCACATGGTAAGCTGGATTCCAAATAGCTCTATGGCTTTCACCCCTGGTTTTCCTTCTGTGATCACGTTACATTATGTGGGACTTTGAAGATGTGATCATGTTGACTAATCAGTTGACCTTAGGACAGGAAGATGATCTAGGTGGGCCTGGATATTATAATTGTGTAATCACATGAGCCTCTTTAAAGTGAAAAGTCTTCTCTGGCTGTTTGCAGAAAAAGAAGTTAGAGAGATCTGAAGCGTGAGAAGGACTCAAGACAATTGTTGCTTAGAAGATGGAAGAGGTCACCTGAGAAGGAATCTGGGCAATCTCTCTGAGCGAAGCATGGGCACTCTGCTGACAACTAACAAGGAAACAAGGACCACAGACCTATAGCTGCAGGGAATTAGAGTCTGTCAACCTATTTGTTTAAAAAAATAATTATTTATTTATTTTTGGTTGCACTGGGTCTTTGTTGCTGCACATTGGCTTTCTCTAGTTGCAATGAGCACTGTGGTTTATGGGCTTCTCATTTTGGTGGCTTCTCTTGCTGTGGAGCACATGGGCTTCAGTAGTTGCAGTGTGTGGGCTCAGTAGTTGCAGCTTGTGGGCTCTAGAGCTCTGGCTTCAGTAGTTGTGGGGCACGGGCTTAGTTGCCCTGTGGCATGTGTAATCACACACGCAGGGATCAAACCCGTGTCTCCTGCGTTGGCAGGTGGATTCTTAACCACTGGAGCACTAGGGAAGTCCAAACCTGAATATTTATAGCTAGAATACAAAAGATAAAACCAGAGATGTCAAAGAAACTTTGTTTTTGATGATCTCTTTACTACAAAAAAAAAATTGATTGAAAAAAGTTTGAGAAGCACTGAGCTGATATATTCAAAGTAATTTACACGTTTCCTTCATATTCTATTCCCTAAATCTATAGTGAGTTTGTTGTACCAGCTAGAATTCTGGAATGAGAATCAGGAAATGGACCCAGCTATTCATCACCATCCATCCAACCATCCATATTCTACCATGGTGCCCAACAAGCATTTGTAGGGTGCGCCTAAGACAATGTGACTTGATGAAGTAATACAGGCTCTTCTAGCTCTGTTTCCTTGCATTTAAAAGTAGGTGATGCGACCGACCTTTCTCTATTACCAACGGGATGCTTTTACAGTTCTTGTATGTGCTGACCTCTGGGTTTGACAAAGTAGGGCAGTGTTTCTCCAAGTCCAGCCTGGGTACCTTCCACCTGAGGCAGAATCTCCTGGATGCTTAATAAAAAAGCAGATCCTGAGGTTGCCCCAAACCTTCTGAATAAGAAACACTGGAGGTTGGAGTCCGGTACTTCTGGTTTTAAATAAGCTCTCCGAATTATTCTCATGTACACTTCAATTTCGAGATGTATAGCTATGTTGTTGTTGTTCAGTCGGCAAGTCCTGTTGGACTCTTTGCGACCCATGGACTGGAGCTCGCCAGGCTTCCCTGTCCCTCACCATCTCCCAGTTTGTCCAAGTTCACGTTCATTGAATCTGTGATGCCATCCAACTATCTCTTCTCCTTCTGTCTTCAATCTTTCCCAGCATCAGGGTCTTTTCTGGCTGCAAAATAAATATGTAATGTAGGTTCCCGTGTCCTAAAATTATCTCCCTTATTAGAAGACAAGCCTTACAGGTTTGGAAAGAAAATAGGACCATACCTGTGTGCATCAACCTCCCGGCCATGTCCATCCGTCCCCCAGCCCCACCCCCACCCTAGCCAAGGTTGTGATTATGGAGCATATTTGTGCCCAGATAGCTCCCTATCTGTGCCCTGTACCTGCAAAGTCACCTTTCCCCTTCTGGGGCAGTGCCTGTCCCATGCATGATGAGGGGTTACAGGGAGAACGTGAGCGGGAGTCCCCCTCCCAGATTTCGGGAGGCTTTTCCCTTCCCCGAGGGAGGGTGGGGCCGGCGCCGGCCGCCGGGGGAGCCCCTGCGGGCAGCGCGCGCCTGGCAGCCGTCACCCGGCGGGTCAGCCGCGGCCGGAGGCAGCTTTTCCCACCTCCCTCGGCGCGGAGAGGGGAAACCGGAGAAGCGAGTCACCCCGGCCGGCCCCGTCCGCGCACCGTCCCCGGCCTCGCCTCCCACTCTCCCGCCGAGCCTCAGGCCTGGGCCGAGGCCGAAGCGGTGTGGCTGGAGCGGCGGCGCCCGGGGCCGGGCCTCCGGTGCCCGCGCCTCGGCGCTCTGCCCGCCAGTGCCCTTGCCGCGCGCGGCGCCCGTCCTGCGGCGCGTTGGCCCTCCCGCCCCGCCCTCGGCGGGGCCCTTCCCGGTACTCGGGCGAGAGTGACATTCAGCGGGAAAGGCTAGCGCAGACGGCGGCGCCCCGCTCCCGGGCGGACCCGGCCGCGCGCACTCGCACCCTGCACGCCGGGCGGCGGTGGCGGCCGGGCGGCAGGCGCGCTCCCCCCGGGCCCAGCCCCGCCGCGGGCCGCCCGCAGCCCCGGGCCGCGCTGGCCGGCCGGCTGCGGGCGAGACCCGGGCGCTCGGGCCCCCGCGCAGCGGAAGGACGGATCCGGCGCCTCGGGAGAGCCCCTGCCTCATATGGCAAAGTTTCTCGCCAAGCTCCTGGGCTGCACGTTGCCGAGCAAGGGCGCCTCTCCCATGTTTGAGGTAGGTGGAGGGCGTGTCCCCGCGGCGCGGCCGTCGGCGCGGGCGGCGACCCCTGGCCGGGGCCCTGGGCCGTCTCTCTTGCTGGCTTCCACCTGCAGGTCTGGGGCGGGGCGCGAGGATGGCCGGGGGTGGGGGTCGGGGGAAACCAGACCCCAGGGAGCCTGAAATCTAGCTCCTCTGGACCTCGGTGAAAATTTTGTTTTCCTTCCCTAGTAGGCAAACACGTATTCGGTTAATCGAGTTTTGCGAGTTGCTCTTTCCCTAAAAGGCCAGGAACGTCTGAAAATGAGCGGGTACTCTGCAGTCCCTCTCTGCTGCCTACTTTGTTTCTTGCTTTTTCCTTTTTATCTGAAAAAACCTCAAACCCCAAACCAAAACAAACCAGGACGTGCAATCTTTGGGTCGGAAGGTTTCCACCTTGCCGCCCTCCTCCGCTCCCCTCCCCCAGCCTCCCGCACAGCGCCAACTCCATTGAAGTTAACTCCTTTCTTCTTTCCGGAGTAAGATCCCTTGGGGATGAGAAGGGTTAAAAATGGGATTTGCCCCATCAAGTGTAGGAATCGCAGTGCTCAAGGCAGGTACATCTAATTGCTCCCACCTGTCTGAGGCGGCAGTGATGCTGCGGTGAGCATCTCTGCAAGGAGGCGTGTAAGAGGAGGGTGGCTGGCTTCTCCTCCTGGGGCGAAGGGTGGCACCGATTGTTTTATAGGAAAACCATAGGGGCCACTCAGTAGGGACAGTGTCACACTGTGCACAGCTCCCCGCCTTCCTCTCTTCCTCCCCCAACCCCACCTCTAGAACCCCGGGTGTTCTTTGCCTCTCTCTATTTCACCTGCTGACTGCCTGACTGCTAGGCCTGGGCCAGAGGATGGTGGCGGTGGCCAGGTTAACCTGCGCTGCTGTGCGTGCCTGGGTGGTTCTCCTCACTCGGTCCTAGGGTCCCTGCCAGCCTCAGGCTGCCTCTGGAGTACCTCAGCCCTCAGTCCTCCGTTTCCTGACTGCTCAGAGAGAAGCTGAACTTGGTCTTTCCTCTCAGGATGCAGGAACTCGGCCTTCAGGAGGCCACCTCTTCAGGATTCCGACTCTGAGTCTCCTCCCTGACTGCCGCTGAGTCTTTCTCATCTCTGGCAGCTGTAGGTCTTCTTACCCTCTGAGGCCCTGTGGTCCCATCCCTTTGATTTTGGAGCTCAGACTGTTCAACCCAGAATCTCTGCTGCATGACAAAACCATCTTGAAGCAGGGAGATCCCGACTGTAGGCGATAGAGAGCAGCTGAGAAAATAAGAGCAGACGGGGAGATACCAGACTGAAATGCCTGGGTACATGGTAGCCTGAAATCTAAGATATAATGAAGAGGCTGGAAAAGTCAAGTTTTCCAGGTCTGCAGCTAACATGAACTGTCTCCTTTGGCACGCAGCATCTCTGCCCATTTGCTTCTCTGTAAGGACTTTCCAGGTGACGCTAGTGGTGAAGAACCTGCCTGCCAATGCAGGAGACGTAAGAGATGTGGGTTCAGTTACTGGGTCGCGAAGATTGTAAGAGATGTAGGTTTAATTCCTGGGTTGGGAAGATCCCCTGGAGGAGAAAATAGCAACCCACTCCAGTATTCTTGCCTAGAGAATCCCATGGACCAGAGGAGCCTGGCGGGCTACAGTCTGTGAGGTCACAAAGAATCAGATGTGACTGAAGCAACTTAGCATGTTAGCACAAAGGTTTGGTATCATTTGAGGGTTGTTCTGGACACCCGAGATGCTTCTTGAAAATGACTTTTCTCTTTGGCTTTCTCTTCCCTTGTGCTTGGATTTTTGTTCCGAAGTTACCAGAACCCATGCCAAGCAATTTCAGTTGTACATGCTGCCTTTTAATGGTATATTCCTGCCTGTTTTATCTTCAAGCCAATAGATGCCCCACCTTAATTTCTTAAAATAATTGCCTCTCAATCATGGCTGGGAGGAGAGAGCCTCAGAAACTAGTCAGAGACCTATATATTTATTTTCAATAATTTTATTTACTTATTTTTGGCTGTGCTAGGTCTTTGTTGGTGTTCTGGCTCTTTCTCTAGTTGCGGTGAATGGGGGCCACTCTCGAGCTGTGGTGCGTGGGCTTCTCACTGTGGTGGCTTTTCTTGTTGCAGAGCACAGGCTCTAGGTGCGTGGGCTTCAGTAGTTGCAGCACGTGGGCCTAGTAGTTGCAGATCCTGGGCTCAAGAGCACAGGATCAATAGTTGTGGAATGTAGGCTTGGTTGCTCCATGACACATGAGATCTTCCCGGATCAGGGATCAAACCTGTGTCTCCTGCCTTAGAAGGTAGATTCTTTGCCACTGAGCCACCAGGGAAGCCCCCAGAGACCTACTGAGACAGTTAAGAAAATGAGTGGCTGTTTGGTCTTTGGAGAGCTCTAGGGAAAGGGAATTCCCTCAGTCCTTGGCGTCTCCTTGTGTCTTGCTCTGGGTTATTGTTAAGCACCCAGAGGCTGGAGCTGCCCTGGCATCTGCTCTCTCCTCTCTACAACCGATGGATACAGTGTTGGCTGAATCAACCCCAAACACTTCACCCAGGTGTCACTTTTAATCAGTGCTGCTGGAGCAGTTAAGTGATCATCCGTTTCCTCCCTGTGGGGGAAAATCTGTGCCCTCAGACAGATGAATAACTGAGTCAGAAATGTGTTTCAAGGATGCTTTCTTCTCAGGCAGCAACCCCTTCAACGTGCTCAGTCATAAACCAAGAGGCAGTTGTTGAGAGCTCTCGACGTCTGGGAGGGAGAGAAGTGTTGTGAGAAAGCGATTCTTAAAGCTTTCTAAATATTCCTTTTCTAAAAGTGGAAGGAGTGCTAGGATCTGAGAACATTTTAGGCAGCTTTTCATTTCCACCACACGCTCTCTTCCTAACTGTGGAGGTTACCTTCAGTTTCAGGGAAATCAAGAGCAGAGATGGGTGTTTACATGATGCATGGCCTTTGGTTTCATTTTGGTTTGGAGCTGACCAGGAATGTAGTTGCTTCCTGTGTGTGTGTGTGTGTGTGTGTGTGTGTGTGTGTGTGTGTGTGTGTGTGTGTTAGTTGCTCAGTCATCTCTGACTCTTTGAGCCCCCATAGACTGTAGCCCTCCAGGCTCCTCTGTCCATGGATTCTCCAGGCAAGAATACTGGAGTGGGTTGCCATTCCCTTCTGCAGGGGATCCTCCTGACCCAGGGATTGAACCCAGGTCTCCTGCATTGCAGGTGGATTCTTTACCGTTTGAGCCACAAGGGAAGCCCTAGTTGCTTCCTACACAGGCCAAGTAGGTTTACGCAGAGGAGATTCTACCTGAAAGAGCACTGAGTCCCAACAGGAGGTCTCGTGTGCTTGCCGTTGTCTGACCAGGGAGAATGGGTGCCAGGCTGTGGAGAACCCGGGAGCCAGAAGTCACTGTGGTTGAAAAACAATGCCAGTGCATGTCCGGCTGCATCATCTTCAAAGGCTAAGGACAGATGGTGTGCGTTTGAAACACAGAATGTCTTCGTGATCATTTTGTTTCATCTTTTTCTTAGTATTTAAGTTAACAAGCCAAGTCTTTGAGAAACGGCTTTAAAATTTCAAGGAAAAAGAAAGCAAAGGACCATAAGTTCACTCCAGCCACTGTGGCACTGTGAGCATTGGGCTAGATGTTTGGAATGTGGTTTGCAGTACATGAAGGCAGAAGTCCTGCAAAAAGAGTCGGCTTCCTGAGCACTCTGATATCTAAGCACACGGGTATGTGGTTTCAGACCCAACAGGTTCTACTTCTCTGTGTCCTGTGTGCTTGGATGGCTGGATGTCGGGTCCTGGCATCAATTTCTTCCCCTTTAAGCTCTAACATGTTAAGAACCTGTCCCCACCTCCACCCACAGTATTGCTTTGCTTTGTGCCTCAGGGCTGGTCAGTGATGAGGTCTGGCTCCAGGACAGGAAGTGGCAGGAGAATCATGTAGGCAGAGGCGATTACCTTTTCTCCTCCCAGAGCCCTCTTTCTTCAGTCTGCAAAGCTGCATCTTTCATACTGCCATTCTCCATCATGTAACCTCGCGGGGCACCTTTCAGAGACCACATCCACTGGGCAGAACACATCTGGCTCCACAGAAAAGGGCTGTCAGTTCCCCACCGATGTCATGGATGTTCTCTAGAATTGTCACACCTCATGTGCATTCTACTTATTTCCACGTTCTGTTTTCTGTCTCCCCCAGTATTACTGCCTAACTGCAACTATTATTTTTGTTAAGTCGCTGTTGTGTCCAACTCTTTGTGACCCCATGGACTGCAGCATGCCAGGCTTCCCTGTCCTTCACCGTCTCCTGGAGTTTGCTCAAACTCATGTCCATTGAGCCAGCGATGCCATCCAACCATCTCATCCTCTGTCGTCCCCTTCTCCTCCTGCCCTCAATCTTTCCCAGCATCAGGGTCTTTCCCAATGAGTTGGCTCTTGGTGTCAGGTGATCGGAGTATTGGAGTTTCAACTTTAGCATTAGTCCTTGCAGTGAATATTCAGGGTTGATTTTCTTTAGGATTGACTGGTTTCATCTTCTTGCAGTGCAAGGGTCTCTCAATAGTATTCTCCAGCACCACAATTCTCAGCCTTCTTTATGGTCCAACTCTCACATCTGTACACAACTGTAACTATAGTTTCATTTAAATTTATGCATAACACAAAATAGCTGTCGTTTACTGCCTACTCTGGGCCACACATTATTCTAAGGGCATGATATACATGATATCGGCCGTCCTCTCAATGGCTTCATTATTTTGGTATTAACAATCATATTTTACAGACAGGAAAATTGAGTTTTAGAGAGTTTATTTGCTTAAGATCATTCTAATGTGTGTTAGAGTGAGGATCTCAAGGTTTACCTCCCTCCCTCAGCTATAGTTACTTGGTATTTAGTCTTTTGCTTTGTTTTACTTTTTGTTTTCTACCTTAGCTTCATTTGTAAATATACTCTTTGTCTTTGGGAGTAGGAAAGGCAAACCTCATTCTCTCATATTCTTTCTCTCACTGTGTTACCGTTGGGATGGCGTGAGTACCTTACTTCTGGAAATGGTCAACCCAAGGTTGATTGAACTCAGAGGAATTGTTAAAGGAAAGATTCAAGTTCCATGTCTGTGTCTCTTTACAAATAGCCTCCATTTGTGGGGTGTTTCCTGTATGTCATCCTGTCTTATTCCCGTGTAACGTTATGAGGGAAGTCTTGTTGTTGTCCCTCTTTCAGAAGTGAGGAAGCCAAGGCTCAGAGTCATTACATGAATTTTCCAAGGTCACTTACCCACTCCAGGTCTGATCTGGGAGGTAAATGCTGGATTCTGATACCGCATGCTTTGCCAGCCAGCTGCACTGAGTTACGTAAATCTTTTCCTGGCCTCTGATCTCTGTCTTGCCCACTTGGTCTGTTGCACTATTGCCAAAGTCATTTTCCTTAATAACCCAACTGAGCACAGTGCTCATTTATAGACCCCCAGTTTTTGGTGATTCACCACTGCACATAGATTTAGCAGGATATGTAGTTCCCTTCAACAGTGTGTTCCTACCTAATTTTCATATTCAGTCTTATCTTCTTCCTGTTATCCTTCCAGTGTTCTTGCGACTTTTTAGTCTCTTCCCATTTCTTAATCATATCCTCTCACCTCCAAACTCTTCCTCTGCCTGGAATATTCTCCCACTAACATTCTCTTATTGGTATTCCCCCTTTCTTCAAATTTTAGCTCAAATCTCACCTCCAGATCCACTTGCTGGACAACATCCAACCCTCTCCATGGGCCCACTGAATGTTATTTATGTTTGTTCCTCTGTGAGACCTTGAACAGATTTCTCTTGTACCTGCTCTACGTTTCACTTTTCTAGCTTCAGTGGGAATAATAGCACTGCTGATTGCAGGGTGGTGAAGGTCCAATGAGTTAGTGCCTGGAAAAGTGTTGCGAGGGCAAAAAATTTTGTTTGGGTTTTTCCATTAGATGGCATGGAAAACCCAAATGAACTTTTTTGGCCAACCCAGTACTTAGACTAGTGCTCAGTACGTGGTCATTACTGAGATTCTAGTCTGCGTGTCTCTGACCTCATCAGCCTTTACAACTAAGTCCTTTTTCCTTCCACAAGACCTAACAGAGGATTTTACACCTAGCTTTGCATCAAATAAATGTCTGATGCGTTCAACCTTGAAGATTCATGGTTTTCTTTGTTGTTAAATTATTTGTTTATCTGAAATGCAAATGTAACCAGCATTAACTGTATTTTTATTTGCTAAATCTGGCAACCCTTGCTTCCCTTCTTCCTCCTCCCCGCAGAACCCAGCTCCTAGAGTCCAATCCCACTCAACCATGGGAAGCTTTCCCCCATCCTTCCCTCTTTAAAGGGATCTCTTCTGTGTCAGAGAGCCTGTCCCAAGCCAAAATGTCACCTGTAGGGAATTCTATCCGGGCAGCTGTCTGTCCCCACTACCTCACTAGTACGTAAATGCTGGAGTGAGCAGGCTTCCCACTGCAAGTTCCAGGGCTGTGACTGACAGCAGTGTATTCCTGGCATTCTGTGTGTTCATTCTTCATGTGTTCACCAGTTCAGTCACTCATTCATTCATTTACCAAATGTTGTGAGATGCCAGCTTTGTGCTGGATGCCCTGTGGAAGCCTTGCTAAGAGACATTCAGACTGTTTTGACTGCGAGTCACTCTCAGAAATATTTTTTACGTAACAATCCTGAAGGCACGTAGCTATTTATACCTGTAACACTGAGGTTAAGTTTCAAGAATAATACTTCTCCTTACAACTGGGATGTACTTGATCTTTGCAGTTTTGTTCTTTCCCTTGCTTTCCATTTATTGCATTCTATTAAGAATTAAACTGGGAAGAACTCATTGAATCGATTTCATGATTTGTGACTCATACTTTGAAAAGCACTGCTATGTAGGATGGCAAGATTCTATTTTTACAGAACAGTTTGTATTACTTCATTATCCCTGTACTCTACTTACACCTTATTACACTATACATTAGATTTTTGTGGCCTGTCTTGGGAAGCCGTTCACCATGCATAACACTATTTTCAGGGAGGGAAAGATTTTCAGAGTTTCAAACAACTAACTTATCAAATAACTTTTGATAAATATCCTGCCTTTAAGTTGGGTAAGAGGTTTGACATGTTACCTGATAATATGACACAGTTTTAAATTTTGAACACTGTACTCAAATTTCAATTTATTTCTCTTTTTGCATCCACTAACAACAAATGCACTCCACTGGTTGGATGGCCTCCCCAGGCTACATTTAATGGATCTTTCTGGCTATATATTTTAATTGACTCCATCCCTTCTCTCTTGAAGAAAGTTGTACTTTGAAGCAGTGTTTTTCCCCTTCTAATTTGCCTGGGGAAGATCTTGATTTTATCCACTACAATGAGCTCCTTTGTCTGCTTAAATGAATCTTGCATACTCTCACCACTTGGTCCTTCTGACCGCTTCAAGCATCTAAAGGAAGAACCATGCGGTCTGGCTGTTTTGAAAGCAAATAACTTGGAAGAGTGTGGCTATTGCTTCAGTGATTGGATTTTGGTAGATGATCATAAAGGAGAAGTTTACTTTGAGAATAATAGCTCCCATTGCCACAGCTGGGCTTTCTATGAGGGTCATTTGAATTTTAAGCTAATGGATACTGAGTTTGTCTTGTAAATTCCCCATTCAGTTGGTTTGAGGGCCAGTTGGATGGCTCCACCACATCTGAGCCATTGTATACACACAGGCAACTCTACTTACCTTTTGTGTTGGCTGCTTTTAAACTCTGCATGTGGTCCTAAATGCTCATGTTTCAGTTATAGGAATATGTGGTCCCATTATGATTACATCTGTCTAATGGCTTCTTGCTGAGAAACCGTTACATGATTTTTCCCCCTTTTTTTGTATTTTGATAAGGAAACGCAAGTGTTTCACATCTGTCAAATTGCCAGTGCTGGCTGCATGTCATGGGGAGCATGGATGGGAGATTAACTCTTTGATTTTTTTTTCTTTTTGCTTAGGTCTTTTGAATTCGTAATGATGTTCTTGTATATTATGAATTTCTACTTTGTGAATCTTTAAAAAGATACAATAGATCTAACGGTGATGTTTATATTAGGAAAGTTCTGCCTACTTAGATTTGCCTATTGAAGTGGCCAGTAAATAAAAACACAACTTTAATTTGAATTTTCTGATCAGTAAGGGCTGTGCTTCCCACTCTTAGAGAGTCTTAAATGTATTCTAGGCCTATTTCTCCAATGTCCCTTTCAAAGTTTGCGTTTTCAAGCCAAAATCATCATTCTCTCTACTCCCCACCTGAAACTCACTTTTCCTTTCCAACACCATCGTCAGCCCAAAGCTCCCCATGTCTTCTTTTCACCTAGAGTAGCACTTTGGTGCCAACTGTACTCTCTTCTCTTCTTTCTGCATGAACAATCTGTCAGTGCTTCTTGCAGATTTTGTTGTGGATTTTTACCGTTCTTTTTATCGCTTCTAGTCATCATCTACTGATCTGACAAACATTTATTGAGTATATGCTATGACCAAGAACTAGTGGGGTCTGTAGGGGCTTTCATGATAAGCTACTAACTGATTTGCCCCCCTGATGTCTTCCTCCTCTCCACTTTTCCTGAGTATGTTGCTGGGACACCACAATGTGTGTCCCATTATCACTTTCCTACAAACGAGTCTATGTGACTTTCTATTCCCAAAGGGTCAAGTCTTTAAATTCCACCTAGGTTATTTGTAAGGTATTCAGTTAAGTGTATCACTCTGCATACCCAACTTTACTGCTTGTCATTGATTTCCTTCAGGGATCCTCAGTTCAGTTCAGTTCAGTCGCTCAGTCGTGTCCGACTCTTTGTGACCCCACGAACCACAGCACGCCAGGCCTCCCTGTCCGTCACCAACTGCCGGAGTTCACCCAAACCCATGTCCATTGAGTCGGTGATGCCATCCAACCATCTCATCCTCTGTCGTCCCCTTCTCCCCCTGCCCTCAATCTTTCCCAGCATCAGGGTCTTTTCCAATGAGTCAGCTCTTCGCATGAGGTGGCCAAAGTATTGGAGTGTCAGCTTCAACATCAGTCCTTCCAATGAACAACCAGGACTGATCTCCTTTAGGATGGACTGGTTGGATCTCCTTGCAGTCCAAGGGACTCTCAGATATAAATTCTTGCCCTGCGTATTTGTTTATGCTCTTTGTCTATCCTGCAATATGATGACCTATCATAATTCTTCCCATTCTTCCTACCTAAATACTATCTAATCTTCAGAGTCATAATAAAGACCCAGTTGTTTATAAAGGCTTACCCAAATAAAGCAAAGAGGTTAAGAGTACATCTGTTCATAAATCAAACACTTGGCTTCCAATCCTGGCTCCCTTACTTCTTAACTATGTGACCTTAAAAATTTTTTTTACTTGAAATATAGCTGATTTACAATGTTGTGGTAGTTTCAGGTGTACAGCAAAGTGATTCAGTTTCATATATATATATATATATATATATACACACACACAATTTTTAAGATTCTTTTCTATTATAGGTTATTACAAGATACTGAGTATCATTTCTAATGCTGTACCATTGGTCCTTGGTGGTTGCCTATTTTATATACAGTAGTCTATATTTTGGGCTTCCCCAGTGGCTCAGCAGTAAAGAGTCTGCCTGAAATGTAAGAGATGTGCAGGAGACGCGGGTTCAATCCCTGGGTCGAGAAGATCCCCTGGAGTAGGAAATGGCAACCCACTCCAATATTCTTGCCTGGGAAATCCCATGGATAGAAGAGCCTGGCAGGCTACAGTTCATGGGGTCCCAAAGAGTTGGACATGACTTTGAGACTAAAGAACAACAGCAACAGTCTAATATTTTAATCCCAAACTCCTAATATATCCCTCCACTCCTTTCCCCTTTGGTAACCATAAGTTTGTTTTCTATGTCTGTGAATCTATTTCGATTTTGTAAATTAATTCATTTGTATCATTATTTTAGATTCCACATATATGCAGTATCTTATGATATTTGTCTTTCTCTGTCTGACCTACTTCACTTAGTATGATAATCTCTAGGTCCAGCTATTTTGGTGTAAATGATATTTTGATTCTTTTTTATGACTGAGTAATATTTCATTGTGTTTGTGACCTTAATTAAGTAAATTACTTCCTTGTGTCTCACGTTTATTTCCTATAAAATTAAAATAATAATAGTGGCTATCTTACTGTGTTGTTATGAGAATTAAATAATTCAAATAAAATACTTAGCATAGTAGCTGGTAATAGTACTTACTATAACATGTATTTTCACCTTTATCTCCATACCCTGAATATTCCCTCTTCTTTGACTAATCTTACAAATAATATCTTATTGTTGTTGCTGTTGTTCAGTTGCTAAGTTGTGTCTGACTTTTTGCAACCCCATGGACTATAGCACACCAGGCTTCCCTGTCCTTCACTGTCTCCCAGAGTTTGCTCAAACTCATGTGCATGGAGTCGATGATGCCATCCAACTGTCTCCTCCTTTCTTGTCCCCTTCTCCTTCTGCCTTCAATCTTTCCCAGCGTCAGAGTCTTTTCCAATGAGTCGGCTCTTCACATCAGGTGGCCAGAGTATTGGAGTTTCAGCTACCTGTAGCATCAGTTCTACTAATGAATGTTCAGTGTTGATTTCTTTTAGGATTGACTGGTTTGATCTCCTTGCCATCCAAGGGACTCTGAAGAGTCTTCTGCAGCACCACAATTCAAAAGCATCAGTTCTTCGGCACTCAGTCTTCTTTATAGTCCAACTCTCACATCCATACATGACTACTGGAAAAACCATAGCTTTCGCTAGACGGACCTTTGTTGGCAAAGTGATGTCTTTTCCTTGTTAATATGCTGTCTAGGTTTGTCATTGCTTTCCTTCCAAGGAGCAAGTGTCTTTTAATTTCATGGCTGCAGGCGTTGTCAGCAGTGATTTTGGAACTGAAAAAAAGAAAATCTGTCACTGCTTCCACTTTTCCCCTTCTATTTGCCATGAAGTGATGGAACTGGATGCCATGATCTTAGTTTTCTGAATGTTGAGTTTCAAGCCAGCTTTTTCTCTGTCCTCTTTCATGTTCATCAGGAGGCTCTTTAGTTCTTCACTTTCTGCTGTAAGGGTGGTGTCGTCTGCATATCTGAGGTTGTTGATATTTCTCCCAGCAATCTTGATTCCAGCTTGTGCTTCATCCAGCCCAGTGTTTCTCATGATGTACTCTGCATATAAGTTAAATAAGCAGGGTGACAATAAACAGCCTTGATGTACTCCTTTTCCGGTGTGGAACCAATTTGTTGTTCCATGTCTGCTTCTAACTGTTGCCTCTTGTTCTGCATACAGGTTTCTCAGGAGGCAGGTAAGGTGGTCTGATATTCCCATCTCTGTAAAATTTTTCCACAGTTTTTTGTGATTCACACAGTTAAAGGCTTCAGTGTAGTTAATGAAGCAGAAGTAAGTGTTTTCCTGGAATTCTCTTACGTTCTCTTGAAGGATTTTGAGCAAAACCTTACTAGCATTGAGAAATGAATACACTTGCATGGTAGTTTGAACATTCTTTGGCACTGCCATTCTTTGGGATTGGAATGAAAACTGATCTTTTCCAGTCCTGTGGCCACTGCTAGGTTTTCCAAATTTTCTGGCATATTGAGTACAGCACTTTAACAGCCTCATCTTTTAGGATTTTAAATAGCTCTGCTGGTATACTTTTATGAATTCTCCACAGTGCTGAGCACAACATAGTTGCTCAATCAGTGCTGATCAGTTTTGAAAACATTATGCTGCTTTATCAAAATCTGGGTACCAGTTTATTTCTGGATATATTTAATTGTAGTTAATGGAAATGTGACAGCCATTGTCCTTTAGTGACTTGTCCTCAATCTATGGGATGTGTGTTAATTCTAACTCAGGCTGCTGTTGTACGAATGGTGATAATATACTTTTATATGCAACTGTGACAGAAGCAGTTCTTGAAAAATGTACCAATTATAAATGCCGTTTAAATGAAATTCAACCATAGATTGCAATATAATTAAACACAGGGTATTTTTTGTTTTTCAGTTACTTTGCAAACCATGTATCCTCAGAATAGGTCAAGTGAAGCAAATCCATGCCATAAGTCAGGGTTTTATTCATCAGACTTTTGTGTTCCTTAGTTAGTGTTCCTGCTGTTAGTGGAGAATTCTGGCTTAAAGTCAGGTTGGATTATTCCACAGTTAATTTACTCCAAAGGACACTTACTCAGTGGGCTTCCTTATCATATTTGCAGTGGGACACAGGGAGTAATGATGCCCCGCTTCCCTGGAAAACTCTGTTGTATAGTCTGAAAGCATGGGAATTTACTTTCATGGAGATTATTTGAATTTGGTTGAAAGTGAAGTGGGGGTACCTACAGAGAGGCACATGGGGCTGAAAACTAAAGAGTAGCAGCTTTATGAATTGCAAAGAACCTGCACCCAGAGTGTTAAGATCTGAATTCTGAACCTGGCTTATCTCCCCACTGGCTGAATGCAATTGGGGGAAATCTCCTTACCTCTCTGAGTGTCAGTTTTCATAGCTCTGAAATGCAGGTATCAATATTCGATTTGCATTATTCACAGAAATGATGTGAGGCTCTGGTGTAATAAATGTGAAAATCCTTTATAAAATATCAAGCATTATACAAACATGAATTGCCATCACTGATGCTGTAACAAAGAGGACGGAAATATAAGGTAACTACTTGGTGTCCTGGGCATGTAGGAATCTGCTGGCAAGTGGACTGTTGGGGATGGTATGAATGGCAAAGAATAGAAATGTTTCTGTTTGAAAGGTAGAGAAAGAATATAAAGCAGTCATAATTTACAACTAGATCTTTAACGCTTGTGTAATAACCCCTGAAATCTCTGTATGCAGAGATTCACTTCAGGAATAATGCAGTTTTAAAAAATATTGGAGGATAATTGCTTTACAATATTGGACTGATGCTGAAGCTGAAACTCCAATACTTTGGCCACCTGATGTGAAGAACTGACTCATTGGAAAAGACCCTGATGCTGGGAAAGATTGAAGGCAGGAGGAGAAGGGGACAACAGAGGATGAGATGGTTGGATGGCATCACCGACTCAATGGACATGAATTTGGGTAAACTCTGGGAGTTGGTGATGGACAGGGAAGCCTGGTGTGCTGCAGTCCATGGGGTTGCAAAGAGTCGGACACGACTGAACTGAACTGTTGTGTTAGTTTCTGCCGTACAGCAAAGTGAATCAGCTATACGTATACATATATACCCTCACTCTAGAGCCTCCCACCCTCCCATCCCACCCCTCTAGGTCATCACAGAGTGCGGAGCTGAGCTCCCTGTGGTGTACAGCAGGTTCCCACTAGCCCTCTGTTTTGTACATGGCAGTGTATGTATTTCAGTGCTACTCTTTCAATTTGTCCCACCCTCACCTTCCCCCACTATGTCCACAAGTTCATTTGCTGCATTAGCATCTCTATTCCTGCCCTGCAAATAGGTTCATCGGTACCAGTTTTCTAGATTCCACATGTATGGGTTAATATACAGTATTTGCTTTTCTCTTTCTGACTTACTTTACTTTGTATAACCGGCTCTAAGTTCGTCCATCTCAGTTCAACTGAGTCAAATTTGAGGAAGAATGCACTTTTTGAGAAGTAAACTTGAACTAGATTTATGAATGAATTTCTATCAGCATGGGAGAAGGAATGCAGATATCAGTGAAAGAAGGAAAACTGCAAGGTGGCACTGCTGGAGAAGACTCAGAAATAGGGCGTGAGGATATAGGACCGTAGATGGAAGAGACAGACAGTGGTTCCAACTCTTTTTGTCCCCTGAATCTAGCTACCTTGTGCCAGCAAAAAGGAGCTTGACATATGATGATGCAGGTAACCTTGCTGTGGGGCCATTTCAGAGAGTAGAGCTCAGACAGGGGAGCCTGTTCAATGCAGGGGAAACACTGTGGGTCTGGCAAGGGTGCAGTGAGTAGTTTTGAGCAGGAGCGGTCCAGACATACAGGCAGCCTGGAGCCAGCAAGGTCCAGTGGTTGCCTGGACTGGTTCGAGAGTTTATAAGATGTAATCTCCCTAGAGAACACCTACTGATCACACAGGAGGAACGGATCCTTGGAAGAGAACCTGAAATGGTCAGTGTGAGGGTAGGGTTGTGTGGCTAGCAAAATTTGGGTGTGAGTGATATGATGACTTCATTTGTAACCACATTTGGGTACTTAAAACTGGTCAGTATTATCTTGTCAATTTCCTTCTTTCCTATTCCAGTCTTAAACCAGGGTAGGCCTTTTGTGAAATCTAACCCCCAAGGCAATTTTTTTTTTAGCCTAACAAGCTTATTCTTTGATGTTTATTTTAACCAAATTTCATGTATTAACATGTATTGTGTGTCTATTTGAGAAAGGAGGGTGGTGTGAGGGAGGTCAGGCTCACATAACAGAGCCACACATAGACAGAAAGGCACACAGACACGCTGTGATTTGCTCCTGGAGTGGTCATGATGATTGGACCACACCATGACCAGTGGTTAAAATGAATCCAGAAATCTCACTGATTTTATTTACCAGCTTTGCTCTAAAACCTCAGATGCACGCGAGGCCAAGCTCATGGCACACTTCTCAAGCATTAGCAAATGGAACTTCCTTTCCTTCAGAGTTTCTCTTTTGCCTCCTTCCTCTCCTGTAGCTTAGGGAGGCCGTTTCTAAGAATCTGTGGCATCACTGTGTGCAATTTTCATTTTTTTTCTCATCTCACTCTGCAAATAGAAACTGATTTCATTTTTTCTCATGTATATAGAAATAGTGCATCTGATTTCATAGGCCAGAAAGAAATGATTGGAAAGCATCCAGCCAGGCCCTGGGGAAGCCCCTAAAATTATCCTCTGCCTTATGGACTGTCCAGATTGTTTGTACGTGTGGCTGGGGAAGATGGGGGTAGAGAAGAGGGATTTGGGAAATAGACTTTTCTTGTGCCCAGATGCTGTGAGTGAGTCAGATGGCTGAGTGAATACCCCGACGCCTACTGTGGTTTTTAGGAGTCCATTTGCTCAGTGCCAGGTTTGGACGTCCAGGCAGCTGGGTGGACCCTCTGGGGTTCCTAGCTGATGCAGCACCCTCTCTCTGCTCAGTGTGTGGACTTCCCTTTTGCGTGAATACTTCCTGGATAAATAGACTTCTCTTGGCTTACCTTGAGTTCTTTCTTTGATTTGGAATTGCTGCTGGTTAGAATGACTAAGATATATGCCCTCACTTAACAGAGTTGATGGATCATAGACAATAATAACAGTTCTTTGTCGTGTTTAGAATTCACCAGAACACCTCATATACATAATCTTATTAGAAATGGAGAAACAGTAGGGGGTTCTTTCACTCTATTTACAGATGGAAAAATGAAGGAAGAAGTAATTGAGAAATATTAACCGTTGGAAAACAGCTTGGGTTTAAAATTGTCCAACAGCCTTGCAGATAATAATTTCTCATTTTTTTCTGTGTTTGTCTTCCTCAGTAGAATTAAGAAGATAGCACTAGAGAAACACCATCCATTGAAATCATTAATACAAAAGTCTTTGAAACTCATAAAGTAGTGCAAAAAATTGGCTTCCCAGGTGGCTTAGTGATAAATTCGCCTACACTGCAGGAGATGCAGGAGACCCAGGTTTGGTTTGATCCCTCAGTTGGGAAGATGCCTTGGAGGAGGAAATGGCAACCCACTCCAGTATTTTTGCCTGGAAAATTCCATGGATAGAGGAGCCTGGCGGGTTACAGTCCATGGTGTTGCAGAGTTGAACACACAACTGAGCAACTAACGCACTCTGGAATATTGCAAGACATACCTAAATACTGTAAAATATTATTATTATTTAAATGAAAAATTTAAATGAAAAATTTCCCATTTCTGGCCTTGCAGATGAACATGGTAACAGAGGGGACCATCTTTTTTTTTTAATTTATTTATTTTACTTGGAGGCTAATTACAATATTATAGTGGTTTTTGCCATACATTGACATGAATCAACCATGGGTGTACATGCATTCTGCATTCTGAACACCCCTCCCACCTCCCTCCCCATCCCATCCTTCAGGGTCATCCCAGCGTACCAGCCCTGAGCACCCTGTCTCATGCATTGAACTTGGACTGGCAATCTATTTCACATATGATAATATACATGTTTCAGTGCCATTCTCTCAAATCATCCCACCCTCGCCTTCTCCCAAAGTCTGTTCTTTACATCTGTGTCTCTTTTGCTATCTCGCATATAGGGTCATCATTACCATCTTTCTAAATTCAGTACATATGTGTTAATATACTGTATTGGTGTTTTTCTTTCTGACTTACTTCACTCTGTATAATAGGCTCCAGTTTCATCCACCTTGTTAGAACTCATTCAAATGCATTTTTTAATGCTGAGTAATATTCCATTGTGTATATGTACCACAGCTTCTTTATCCATTCGTCTGCTGATGGACATCTAGGTTGCTTCCATGTCCTGGCTATTGTAAACAGTGCTGCGATGAACATTGGGGTACACATGTCTCTTTCAATTCTGGTTTCCTCATTGTGTATGCCCAGTGATGGGACTGCTGAGTCACATGGCAGTTCTATTTCCAGTTTCTTAAGGAATCTCCACACTGTTCTCCATAGTGGCTGTACTAGTTTGCACTCCCACCAACAGTGTAAGAGGGTTCCCTTTTCTCTGCACCCTCTCCAGCATTTATTGTTTGTAGACTTTTGGATAGCAGCCATTCTGACTGGCGTGAGATGGTAACCTCATTGTGGTTTGATTTGCATTTCTCTGATAATGAGTGATGTTGAGCATCTTTTCATGTGTTTGTTAGCCATCTGTATGTCTTCTTTGGAGAAATGTCTGTTTAGTTCTTTGGCCCATTTTTTGATTGGGTCGTTTATTTTTCTGGAATTCAGCTGCAGGGGCTGCTTGTATATTTTTGAGATTAATTCTTTGTCCATTGCTTCATTTGCTATTATTTTCTCCCATTCTGAAGGCTGTCTTTTCACCTTGCTTATAGTTTCCTTCATTGTGAAAAAGCTTTTAATTTAATTAGGTCCCATTTGTTTATTTTTGCTTTTATTTCCAATATTCTGGGAGGTGGGTCATAGAGGATCCTGCTGTGATTTATGTCGGAGAGTGTTTTGCCTATGTTTTCCTCTAGGAGTTTTATAGTTTCTGGTCTTACATTTAGATCTTTAATCCATTTTGAGTTTATTTTAATATATGGTGTTAGAAAATGTTCTTGTTTCATTCTTTTACAAGTGGTTGACCAGTTTTCCCAGCACCACTTGTTAAAGAGATTGTCTTTTCTCCATTGTATATTCTTGCCTCCTTTGTCGAAGATAAGATGTCCATAGGTGCATGGATTTATCTCTGGGCTTTCTATTTTGTTCCATTGATCTATATTTCTGTCTTTGTGCCAGTACCATACTGTCTTGATGACTGTGGCTTTGTAGTAGAGCCTGAAGTCAGGCAGGTTGATTCCTCCAGTTCCATTCTTCTTTCTCAAGATTGCTTTGGCTATTTGAGGTTTTTTGTATTTCCATACAAATTGTGAAATTATTTGTTCTAATTCTCTGAAAAATACCGTTGGTAGCTTGATAGGGATTGCATTGAATCTATAGATTGCTTTGGGTCATTTACTCATTTTCACTATACTGATTCTTCCGATCCATGAACATGGTATATTTCTCCATCTATTTGTGTCATCTTTGATTTCTTTCACCATTGTTTTATAGTTTCCTATATATAGGTCTTTTGTTTCTTTAGGTAGATTTATTCCTAAGTATTTTATTCTTTTCGTTGCCATGGTGAATGGAATTGTTTCCTTAATTTCTCTTTCTGTTCTCTCATTGTTAGTGTATAGGAATGCAAGGGATTTCTGTGTGTTAATTTTATATCCTGCAACTTTACTATATTCATTGATTAGCTCTAGTAATTTTCTGGTGGAGTCTTTAGGGTTTTCTATGTAGAGGATCATGTCATCTGCAAACAGTGAGAGTTTTACTTCTTCTTTTCCAATCTGGATTCCTTTTATTTCTTTTTCTTCTCTGATTGCTGTGGCTAAAACTTCCAAAACTATGTTGAATAGTAGTGGTGAGAGTGGTTACCCTTGTCTTGTTCCTGACTTTAGGGGAAATGCTTTCAATTTTTCACCATTGAGGGTAATGTTTGCTGTGGGTTTATCATATATGGCTTTTATTATGTTGAGGTATGTTCCTTCTATACCTGCTTTCTGGAGGGTTTTTATCATAATATGGATGTTGAATTTTGTCAAAGGCTTTCTCTGCATCTATTGAGATAATCATATGGTTTTTATCTTTCAATTTGTTAATGTGGTATATCATATTGATTTGTGAACGTTGAAGAATCCTTGCATCCCTGGGATAAAATGAGGGGACCATCTTTGATGATCTGTTTCTAAAATCTTTTCCAAGTGCTTCTTTGTTCCACAAAATTAGCATAAATTCCACCTGTCATCTCTGACCAGCCCCATCAGCCCCATCTCTTCGAGTTCCTTGTATCACTGAATGAAGAGTTCCTAAGCCAAGTCCTGTTGAGAACAAATCAATTTTTGTCTCGAGACAAACCCTTCCTAAGGTACAGCATGTGGGCTAATTGAAAGATTCAGAAGCTGAGGTTCATCGAGATAAAGCAGACATCCCGAGATAAAGCAGACATCCCGAGATAAAGCAGACATCCTGAGATAACCACAGCCAGGAGGAGAGCTGAGACTTTGGCTCCAGGTCTTGTGTTCTCAAGTTCCCCTGCTCTTCCCAGGGCATCTGCTACTGCTGCTAAGTCGCTTCAATCATGTCCAACTCCGTGCGATCCCATAGACGGCAGCCCACCAGGCTCTGCCGTCCCTGGGATTCTCCAGGCAAGAACACTGGAGTGGGTTGCCATTTCCTTCTCCAGTGCATGAAAGGGAAAAGTGAAAGTGAAGTCGCTCAGTCGTGTCCAACTCTTCGCGACCCCATGGACTGTAGCCTACCAGGCTCCTCCATCCATGGGATTTTCCAGGCAAGAGTACTGGCAAGCTGAGTGTTAACTGTGATGTCCCCCCCTCCCCCGCCACCAGTGTAAGGAGACAACTGAGTCTCAGATATGTTAGTTCTCTTCGTTCCCAAGTCCCCCACTCTTTCCAGGGCAAGGTGAGTGTTAACTGTGATGTTCCCCCCCAACTAGTGTTAGGAAGCAACTGAGTCTCAGATATGTTAGTTTTCCCCATAATGACTCCATCACCAAGGCAAAGGCGTGACCCTTCCCACTCCCTCTATCTTTATGGGTACCAAAGGCTGCTCTTTAATGATTATCTTCTAGAGTTTAAACCAAATCTCTACGCTGTCACTCACCACTTATTATTGTGTGAACATAGGCAAGTTACTTAACTTCTCTAAGCTTCAGGGTCTCTTTATCCGTAAACTGAGGATGGTGATTACCATGAGGATTAAATGAGAAAATAGATATAAAGTGTTAAGCACTATGCCTGGTACATAATTAATGTTAGATGTTATCTTTCTTCTGCTGCTTATTTAAAAAAATTTTTTACCTCATAGTTGGGCTTGATTTACATTTTAGCCTGGTTCTTCTTCTGTTAATTTTTTGAAAGTGAGGTAGACATTGAATGGACATGTGATGGGAATGGGAAATGCCCAAGAGAAGGCACCTTCTATATATACTTTGTTGCTGGTATATGAAAACTGTATTAGATGTCATTCTTTAGTGGTGATAAAAAATTGGTTTTTAAAAATTTTTTTCTGGGTAAGTAAACTAATGTTTACTTTTCTTTCTGAAGTCTCTTGTCCATCACATACTGTGCTATGCTGATTACTCACTGAACAAGTTTTATTTAACCCCAATTATATGCCCTTTTCATGTGCTTGGTGCTGTAAGAATTACAAAAGGAATGACACGTAAACTTTTCCTCAAGTTTACTTGAAGAGATTTGATCTCTAAGTGCAAAAACAGGGGACAGTTCTGAGCTGAGGTCTGGTAGAACCACTGTGCCTGTCCTAGGGACAAGATTTCACAGGTTCTTTCCCCAGAATGCTTCCAAGTGCTGTGGCAACCATTTAAAATCTTTTCCAAAAGAAGGAGTTGATTTCAGAAGAGAACCTGTTTTTCTAGATTGATACTATAAATAGGCAAAATAAATTATCGTTTGTGTTTTACAACTTGCCAAGACACCAGAAATGATTTAAAATGGTAAAAGGTGGAATTATGTCTGAGGTCACATCAGACATAAAACCTTTTTTAAAACCATACCTCTCTATTGGGTTTTCTAATTTATTTTGCGGTACCTTCGGCAGATTGCTTTCCTCATATGTAAAATGTTCTAAAAAAAAATCTCACTGGTCTTCCTTGTAGATTTTATGAGTTATAGCATGAAAACACTCAGTTTAGGCCCCAGCATATGGTAGCAAAGTATCCAATTAGTAATATTTTTCTTTCTACGCTGATGAATATGCTCTTTGTCTTTTCTAGACCAGAAGTTTAAATTAAGTCCTCCCTTTGAAGTCCCTCCTCCTGTTATCCACTTTTATTCTGCTCTCCTGGAACATTTCGATATTGTCTACAGCTCAGCATGGCTTTTCCTACCCCATCAAAGAGTTAATAATGCCGTGCTCCAGCTTTCTAGTTTGCTGGAACTACTTCATCAGAGAAATCGTTGTGGCTCTTTTTGTGCAACTCATTGATGTCCAGAACAACTAATTAGAGAGGGGGAATATAGAAAATCAATATTTACTAACATTGATGTTTCTTCCAGTTTAAGCAATTGGTTTGCTTACATTCTTTGTGAAAACCTGTTGAGATCTAAAATTACCCCAGATGACTATGTTAGAGAATTCTAATAGGCTGTTGGTGTTAGAATAAAGATTACCTGAGCATTAAATACTCCGTCAGGATTTGAAAGAGGTCCAACACATTATGTGAACTTGTTAGACTGTGGTTTGTACTCACGATACCATTTAAGAAGCTTCAGGCAAAGATGGGAATAGTGTAACTTCATGAGAATCTAGCCTAGTTAGAGGAAAGAGGATGGTATTAGATCTGTTTCCCTTTGCACCTTTATTTCTTGATCTTTCCCCACTGTGGGCTCCAGGAAGTCAACCTGTATGAAATACATCCACAGAATTCTCTTGGCCTCAGCATCTAACTATTGGCTTTAGCCAGTGGAGAGCATTGGCTAGAGACTGGAGGGGTGGAGACTGTGAGGGCAAGATGTTTATTACCCTGACTCACAGTTTTCTAGGTTACCTTGAGCTGGTTGGTTCCCACTACCTAAGATCACAGTTCCTGTAAGGTGGTCCTCTCCACATAGCCTGTCTGTCTCTAGCTTCCTGCAACTCTCCCTTTTTCTTGCTACTTTAAGCGGCGTGCTGTGCTGTGTTTAGTCGCTCAGTCGTGTCCAACTCTTTGTGACCCCAAGGATTGCAGCCCGCCAGGCTCCTCTGTCCATGGAGATTCTCCAGGTAAGAATACTGGAGTGGGTTGCCATGCTTGGGCATATTACTAGTCCCAAGACATAGTACCATGCCTTGTGGTTTTTCTTAAACCTTTCTTGCATCTTTGTAAAATTTTACTGAACTTTTCTCAAATTACCCAATTTGAGTGTTTCATCTGTTTCCTATGAAGACCCTGAATATAGAGGAATATTAGCAACATCCTCTTGAAAGATCAAAGTGGCCATCTGAATTACTGGCTTGTAAAAAGTTCTGCCAGTTCATAAAAATGCTGTGTACTTTGCTACCTATTCAAGTCAAAGTGGGAAATCACAGGAATGACATATAAAGATGTGGCTTGTATTGGTTGTGACCGTGGTTACATGGAATGTTGTTTGGGTTGAATGATGTATTACTGGAGCTTCAATAAATGCCAGAATCTTAACAGTGGAGCCTTTAGAGATAGAGTGGGAAGCTGAATGCATTGCATCTCAACTTCTCAACTTGTAGGTGAGGAATCTGAATTGTCAAGAGAGTTAGGTGAGTTGCCCAAGGTCAGCTGCTTAGTAAGTATGTGGCAAAGCTGGGTCTTGAACCATGTCTTGTGACTCTGACGTGGTTCATAGTGGTTTTACTGCTCCCTATTATGGAAAGCTGTCAAATTTAGTTTCCATTAAGCAGGATACATGGATTTGACTTTAACTGGTCAGCTTGCAATAAACTAGAAATATACCTAAACACAGTGTTTAGGTATGTTACACTGGGAAATTAAGGAAATTAATTAATTAATTTATTAAGTGCAAATTAATCAGTTGCACTTAGGAAATTAAGTGCAAGTGTAGAATTTCAGTTTACGATAATTCATTCATCTGACGCATCAGTTTAGCTACATAGAACAATGTTTTGGAGATGTTAACACTGTTTTGGAATTGGTCTATTCATAAGGAGATATTTTTTTGCTGTATAGTACTTTTAGTTTCAGAAAATGTAATTTATATTTGTTCTGAGTGATGGCTTATAAACATACTCAGAAAACAATCCTAATCTCTGAATGTGTTTCATTTTAAAAGAGTTTGGGGGGGGGGACTGAAATCTCCTCACCGTTTCATATCAGAAAAATGTTTGATTTTCTCTTGTGTCTGTGGTGTGTGTTCCCTATGAATTGATGTAGTTGTGATACGGAGAATGTAAATGTTTCTACCCTTAAGATAACAGCAGCCTAATGCTGTTATATTGGATAGAGATTATGTTCCAATTGGAAAACCAACAGGATAAAATTTCCTGCTTTAGTCAACTGTTAGGAAGACCTGCAAGATAACCTCTTCAATTAAAGTGTAAACCTCTGACTTCAAGGGTGAAAATATACATTTCTTTCATAGTCTCTTCTGCCTCTTTGCATAGTGGACGGGGAAAATGATAATTGCTTAGTAAAGATTTGGCCAATAAATAAATGAAATCATGATAGATGTTCTTGTAGTATTTCAGGAATAGGAATGGGAATTCACCCATACAGAAAAATTGGATTGTTAATTCAATATTATCTTTTTAATAAATTAAAGAGTAAAACTGTTTAGGTAAGCAAATTAATAGTAGATTGATTTTAATCAATTTTTACTATGAAACATCATCAATTTTCATATATATAGGCCTTGAAGGTTAATAAATATAAGCGGTTTGTTGGCTTCAGTTTTTGTGCTTTGATCCATAAAAATGGTGACTCACATCAACCAGATGTGTTCTTTTTCTTGTACCTTTGCAAGGTGCTGGGAGTGCCTTTTCTTCAATCCTGCTTTCCTGGATAATGCTGCACATTATTACATTACATGCATCGTTTAGAATTTTGAGCTATCAGTTTTGCCCTGTATAATGCAAACAAAGCTGCAAATACATACCACTCCTTTTAAAACATCATAAACGGGTCCTTTTTAAAGCAAATGCCAAGATTGGCTTAATTATCTTCTGAATGGGGGAGCTTTCAGAGAAACACGTCTGTCGAAAAGATAATAGTCATCTACATGCTGACCCTTATGTAAAAATTGTACTTTGATAATGATATTTCCTCCAGAAAGAAAGTTAAATAGAAAGTTATGCCATAGTCCTCTGGGGTGCATACTCAATGTTAACTTATTCCTCATCCTATCAAACTACTCCTCTGCCTCATTTGACCCTAAGATGGAGGCGCATGAGTCCTAGAGGTTACAGGCCTCAGATTAGGCCATACCTGTGAGTGTGGGGAATTGCTCTGTACATATATCTGCCACTTTTTCCTTCTTCTTTTCTTCCTTCTAAAATGATAAGAACTCCCACTTGTGAAAATGCACAGCCAACTCCCCCTGCTTTTTTCCTCTTTTTCTCTCTCTTTTTTCTTTTATTATTTTCTCTTTTTCCTATTTTTTTTTAATTGGAGGATAATTGCTTTGCAGTATTGTGTTGGCTTCCGCTATCTATCAACATGAATCAGCCACAGGTATACATATGTCCTCTCCCTCCTGAACCCCTCTCCCATCTCCCACCCCATCCCACCCCCTAGGTTGTCACAGAGTACTGGGTTGAGCTCTCTGTGTCACACAACAAATTCCCACTTGCTATCTATTTTATATATGATACTGTATATGTTTCCCTGCTATTCTCTCAGTTCGTCCCACCCTCTCCTTCCCCCAGGGTGTCCACAAGTCTGTTCTCTGTGTCTGCATCTCCATTTTCTGTATTGTGAGAGTAGAAAGCTGTGCCTTTGAAGAGGTGCAGCAGGCGTTCTTGCTGTCTCTAAATTCACCGTCTTCAGTCCACACTGCAGCAAATGTGGAGTGACTGTCCTACCAAGAAGCTTAATATTAGACAATGAGAAGAACTGTGTATTTCTTCAGTGTTGTATCCCCAGCACATTATAGTGTTTCCTGAATAGCAGACTTACAGAACTAATAAAATGATTAAAGTCATAAAGCCAAACCATACCTTTTCCACAGACCTTCCTCTTTCCCCATCACCAGGAAAACTTGAAAAACGTTGGTCTCTATGAATGTACATACTTAAGGATAGAAGATACTTTTTTTGATGAACTCATTTCCCCCTTCTCTTTGGTCTTGACTTACCAATTTGACTTTCTTTTAACCTGACTTCCAATTGCTTTTAACTATTGAAGTGGATAGAAAGAGATGTTAGCATGTGATTTTGCCCATCTTTAGGGAAGGCATTGGTCCCTAAAATATTTTAGGATGACTTTGATTGTAAATTCTAAGATATATTATGATAAAAACTTTAACATTGTTTAAGTTGATTAATAATATTTATATGAGTCTGACATTTTTAATTTATACAGTTGAAACTGTTCATTATTTTCAAATTACTAGTATTCAATTGAAGAACATAAAATTTAATGTACTTTTTAAAATTAATTTTTGTGTATATATTTACATCTTTTGAGGAAATTTCTGTATAAATCTTCAGTTCCTATTAATTGGAACACTGTAGATACAGAGATTTTTCTCACAAATTGTGTTATCAAAAATGTTCATAATTTTAAAAGGTCGTTACAAAAATGAAGTTGGACAAATTTCCTTATTGTCATAAACACCACATTAACTTGAAATATTAAAACTTTCTGTGAACTTTTGCCTCAATGACATCTAAAACAACCCTTGGTTTTCTGCTTGAGTCAGGGACTTTTCAGTCTTGTTGTAACTGTCCATGGTGCTGAAAGCATACTGTCTTAATAGACATGGTCACAAAATGATGACAGTGTGAGAAATTTCCAACCTAATGTCCCCATTTTCAGTGAAGAATTATAGAGAAGTAAACTCATTAGCCTAATTTAATGTAGTTTGTAATGGCTGATCAAGACTAGAATTCATGTGTTTTTTCTATTATGCCAGGCTGGCAAACCTGGCTTCAAACCTAGAGGACCCTTAGCTTGCCAGGCTCCTCTGTCCATGGAATTCTCCAGGCAGGAATACTGGAGTGGTTAACCATTCCCTTCCACAGGGGATTTTCCCAACCCCGGGATTGAACCCAAGTCTCCCACTTTGCAGGAAGATTCTTTACTGTCTGAGCCACCAGGGAAGCCCTTAGTGAGTTAAATGCACAAAACTCTAGGGTTCAATCTGAAAAAGCAGTTCCTGCATTGTGAGTCTTTATAAACCCTTTGGACACAGGAAAGTATATGGAAATTTTTTTTCTTTTTTGGGTACAGTGATGATATTTCATTAGCTTGTGAAACTACTGGTGATGGCTTTGAAACCTTTGGGAAAAATAAATTTTAAAAAATTCTGAATCATTTCTCACATTTGAGTCTTTTGAAAGCCTTCTTAAAATTCAGACTGACTTGTGAGTACTTTCCAAATATGAACAACTACTTCATTAAGATTTACTATTAAAATTCAGTGTCTACTCATGATTTTAAAAAAAGTATTTGGGAAAGGTAGCAAGATATAGAAGAATAAACCTTGAGATTTCTGGGTAAAAATTCTGAGATAAAGTATGAGCCACCCCTTATAAATGATGCTTAGAAGAATTTTATCTAGGAAAGATTTTCTTTTCTTCCTAATAGTTTGAGAAGATACCTACTTAGTTTGTTCTTGCAGTTTGGATTGATAATTTTATTTTTCTCATTATTTTTGTCTTGGTTTGACTATCTTATAGAAACATGTGAAATCTGTTTTGGTTCCTTGTTTGAAAGATTAATAAGATTACTTGTATTTTACTTAGAATATGGGGGTATTTTTAGAAAAGTTCAGACATTTTGTCTTCCAAATGTATCTTTAGGAAAAATAGCAAAAACCATCCCTTAAGTTAAATCTATGTATTCGTAGATATGAATCTATGTATTCATAATACAGTGAATACATATGTATTGTAAGTGCATGCTATTTTCTCTTTTTCTTTTTTTAGGTGGTTATATTCTCCTTTTTAAATTGAAGTATAGTCAAAGTACAATATTATATAAATTGGCTCCCCAGGTGGCTCAGTGATAAAGACTCCACCTGCCAGTGCAAGAAACACAGGAGACGCGGGTTTGATCCCTAGGTTGGGAAGATCCCTTGAGGAGGAAGTGGCAACCTACTCCAGTATTCTTGCCTGGAGAATCCCATGCACAGAGGAGCCTGGTGGATTACAGTCTGTGGGATTGCAAAGAGTCAGACATGACTGAGTGACTGAGCACAACAACATATAAGTTACAGGAGTACAGTATAGTGATTCAGAATTTTTAAAGGTTATACTCCAGTTATGGTTATTATAAAATATTAGTTATATTCCCTATGTTGTACAGTATATCTGTGTAGCTTATTTTAAACTTAATAGTTTGTACCTCTTAATCCTCTACCCTTAAATGGCTCTCCCACCTTCTCTCTCCCCACTGGTGAAAGAAAGTGAAGTTGCTCAGTCGTGTCTGAGTCTGCGGCCCCATGGACTGTAGCCCACCAGGCTCCTCCATCCACGGAATTTTCCAAGCAAGAGTACTGGAGTGGGTTGCTATTTCCTTAGATAGTCTATAAAAAAAGATAGAAATGGAAAAAGGCAAACACGAGTCAATTGTTCATGCCATATAAATTTATTTCTAAACTCTTTACTGTGTTCTGTTGATTTATTTGTATATCTTTATGCCAGCACCAAACTGTCTTGAATACAATTGCTTTATGATAAGTCTTTAAATTATGTCCTCTCATTTGGCTATTCTTTCTCAAAGTTGTTTTGGCTATTCCAGGCTCCTTGAATTGCCCTATAAATTTTAGGGTTAACTTACCAATTTTTACAAAAAAGTGTTCTGGAATTTTTGGGGGGGATCTATAGATCAATTTATTGTTCATTCTGTTCCTTTCAAGTGGTTCCTTCCCTAGCCTCAGATCCTTTCCTCACTTTTATGTGCAAATCAGTACCTTGCTTGATCAATTTATCAATTGATCTATAGATCAATTTATAGATCACAACAATACTGTATATTTTAACCTATAAGCATGAAGTATCTCTTCATTCATTTAGGTCTTTAAACATTTTTGTTGGCAATGTTTTATAGTTTCCAGTGTATAGGTTTTGCATCATTTGCATCTTTGTATTATATATCTTTTGTTAGATTCATCCCTAGGTATTTTGTATTTTTAATGCTGTTATAAATTGCATTGTTTGTTGAATTTTATTTTCTAATTACTCATTGATTATATATAGAGATGCAATTGGTTTTTGTGTATTGATCCTGCAAAATTGCAAGCCTCACTTGTTAGTTCTAGTTGCTTTTCTGTAGATTCCATTATATTTTCTATTAATACAAAGGCAATCATATTGACATATTTTTCTTTTATTACTTTGAAGATATTGCTCCATGTTTTTTTCTGTACACTGTTCCCAATGAGAAATCTGCTGTCATCCTTATATTTGCTCTTATGTATACAATGTGTTTTTTTCCCTGACTGCTTTAAGATTTTTTCTTTTTATCACTGGTTCGAGTAATTTTTATTATGTGGTGCTTTGGTGTCATTTTCTCAGGTTTCTTGTGCTTAAGAAGAGCTTCTTGGTTTTAATTAAATTTATAATATTTTCACCAGTTATTCATTAAAATTTTTTCACTCCCTGTCTCCTCTTCTTTGGGATTCCAGCACACACATGCTAGACCTATTAAAGTTGTCCCACCACTCACTCAGTCTCTAGTTTTAAAATGCTTTTCTTCTCCGTGTTTCATTTTAGAAAGTTTCTATTAATATGCCTTCAATGTAATACTTTCTTCTATAATATCTAAACTGCCACTTATCCCTTCCAGTGTATTTTTCCTTGTAGACATTGTGTTTTCATCTCTAGAAGTTTGATGTGAGTTTTTTATGTCTTCCATGTCTCTATTAAATTTTTGAAGGTATGAAATTTAGTTTTCACAGCTATTATGATGTCCTTGTCTTTTAATTCTAACAGTTGTGTCAGTTATGGGTCACTTGAATTTTTTTCCTTATTAAAATTTATGTTTTTCTGCTTCTTTTTATGCTTGATAATTTTTAATTGGACAACAGACATTTTGTGTTCCTGTAATTTTGTGCTTTATTTTGGAATGCAGTTATTTGGAAACAGTTTATTCCCTCCCAGGTTTTATTTTAAGGATTTTCAGCTCACCTAGAAGTGTGTTGTTGTTTAGTTGCTAAGTTGTATCTGACTCTTGGGACCCCATGGACTGTAGCTCACCAAGCTCCTCTGTCCATAGGATTTCCCAGGCAAGAATACTGGAGTGGGTAGCCATTTCCTTCTCCAGGGGATCTTCCTGACTCAGAGATCGAACCCAAGTCTCCTGCCTTGGCAGGTGAATTCTTTACCACCAAGCCACATGAGAGAACCCAAGAGGTGTGTTAGTCTAGGGTAATTATCCCCCACTTCTAAGGCAACACTCTGGTGAGTATCCTATCCAATGACCTGTATGTTGTGATGTTTCCTTGTCTGCCTTGAAGGAAGAGGCACTATTCTCAGCCTTAGGTGAACTCTAGATATTGTTCATTCTGTTCCTTTCAAGTGGTTCCTTCCCTAGCCTCAGATCCTTTCCTCACTTTTATGTGCAAATCAGTACCTTGCTTGTTTTTAGAGAGATCTCTGGAGTTCTCTCTTTGTGAAATCTCTCCTTTTTGGCACTCTGTTGTGCATACTCTGTGTGCTAAGTCACTTAAGTTGTATCCGACTCTGCGATCCCATGGCCCATAACCCGCCAGACTCCTCTGTCCATTGTATTTTCCAAGCAAGAATTCTGGAGTGGGTAGCCATTACCTACTCCAGGGGGATCTTCCAGACCCAGGGATGGAACCCGTGTCTCTTATGTCTCCTGCATTGGCAGGCAGGTTATTTACCACTAGCGCCACCTGGGAAGCACCCTGTGTATACTCTAGCTGCCTTGGTCTCCCTAGACTTTCATTCTGTCTTTTCAACCTGTTTAGTCAGCTGACTTCCCCCTGGCTTCCCTCTCCTTGGGCTGCAGCCTAGAAACTCTGTCAAGGCAGTATACCAGCACAAATGTAGGGCTCTTCTTGTTTGCTTCTTATCTTTCAGGGAGTACTGTTCTTCATTGCCTGCTATCCAGTGTCTTAAAGACCATTGTTTCATACATTTTGTTAGTTTTATGGGGTAGTTTTGGGCAGGAGGGTAAATCTGGTCTCTGTTACTTCAGATGCTCTCATTATTATTGGGAGAATAAATATATTCTACACCATGTGCTAGATGTGGAAAGTTCTTCAAGGGATGGGAATACCAGACCCCCTTACCTGCTTCCCGAGAAATCGGTATACAGGTCAAGAAGCAACAGTTAGGACTGGACATGGAACAACAGACTGGCTCCAAATTTGGAAAGGAGTACCTCAAGGCTGTATATTGTCACCCTGCTTATTTAACTTATATGCAGAGTACATCATGAGAAACACTGGGCTGGATGAAGCACAAGCTGGGATCAAGATTGCCGGGAGAAATATCAATAACTTCAGATATGCAGATGACACCACCCTTATGGGAGAAAGTGAAGAAGAACTAAAGAGCGTCTTGATGAAAGTGAAAGAGGACAGTGAAAAAATTAGCCTAAAACTCAGCATACAGAAAACTAAGATCTTGGCATCTGGTCCTATCACTCCATGGCAAATAGATGGGGAAACAATGAAAACAGTGAGAGACTTTATTTTCTTGGGCTCCAAAATCAATGCAGATAGTGACGCAGCCATGAAATTAAAAGACACTTGCTCCTTGGAAAAAAAGCTATGACCAACCTAGACAGCATATTAAAAAGCAGAGACATTACTTTGGCGACAAAGGTCTGTCTAGTCAAAGCTATGGTTTTTCCAGTAATCCTGTGAATGTGAGAATTGGACTATAAAGAAAGCTGAGCACCGAAGTATTGATGCTTTTGAGCTGTGGTGTTGGAAAAGACTCCTGAGAGTCCCTTGGACTGCAAGGAGATCCAATCAGTCCATCCTAAGGCAAATCAGTCCTGAATATGCATTGGAAGGACTGATGCTGAAGCTGAAGCTTCAACACTTTGGCCACCTGATACGAAGAACTGACTCATTGGAAAAGACCCTGATGCTGGGCAAGATTGAAGGCAGGGGGAGAAAGGGACGACAGAGGATGAGATGGTTGGATGGCATCACTGACTCAATGGACATGAGTTTGAGCAAGCTCCGGGAGTTGGTGATGGACAGGAAGGCCTGGTGTGCTGCAGTCCATGGGTCACAAAGAGTCAGACATGACTGAGTAACTGAACTGAACTGAACTGATGTGCTAGATACATAAGAATAGTTGTAGGAATTAAGTAGAAATAGAAGAGATTTCCAGAGGGACGGGAGACAGATAAATGGAAGAAAAGAATGAACTCATATTTGGAGGTTAAGTGGAATTTGGACATCTGCAGTGGACGTGTCACATCCTTGTAGTCTGAAGTAGTCCTCTTGTCATAGAAAACTATAGAGACATGAATGAGCAAAACTTTGATTGTTGATTATTTTAAGGGACCAATCTACATATTTGCCTTTTTTCGTTTGCTCATCTGTGTCTTTTTGATGGAAATTGTTAAGAGATACAGTGAATGTAAGGTCTGGTCATTTGGGAATGTGTTATTTGTTAATACTAGGTTTTAATTTTCAACCTCAAAGCATAAAAACATTATGAGTTTTTATTGTAAATAATAAATGTTAAATAAATGAGTTTTGGAATCAAGCAGATCTGTATTGGAATTGGCTTTGTCATTTATTAACTGTGTTTCCTTAGACTAATTACTTCTCCTAGTTTTAGGTTCCTTGTCTTTAAAATGACAATAGTGATGGTTGTTATCAGGATTTAGTGAGGTCATTCCTATGAATACTTGTAATGGAGCCTGTGACAGATTGAACCCTCCATAAATGTTGGTTGCCCTTATATGTTATATCATGAAGGTGGAATGGCGGTTGCATTAAAATATTTTGTGGTATTTAGCTTCTGACATAAAATTATTCATTTGTTTTTCTCACAGATTCTTATAACTAAAAAAAAACTGCATTCAAGTGTGAAAAGTAAAAGTGAAAGTGTTAGTTGCTCAGTCGTGTCCAACTCTGTAGCCCGCCAGGCTCCTATGTCCATGGAATTCTCCAGGCAAGAGTACTGGAGTGGGTTGCCATTCTGTTCTCCAGGGGATCTTCCTGAACCAAGGATTGAACCCAGGTCTCCTACATTGCAGGCAGATTTTTTACTGTCTATTCATTCATAATACTGTTCTCTATTTATTACTTAAGCTTCATTTATTAGGTCTTTGCCCACCTGATAAAAAAACATTTGATAAAAATTGAAAAATTATTAAATGTGGATAGCTGAGTTTATCTTAATAGCCATGCTGGATTGATTGAATGACCTTGCCTGAATTAACTGTATTTATGTCTGTTTCCTTCCCCAACTTTTTAATCTGGATCTTTTCTTTTTTTGTCTCCGTTATCCCTGTCCTGCTGAAGTTGGCATCTCCTCCCAGCAGTTTATCTTTTGTGGGTTTTGTTCTAGAAGGGAGCTTTGCCTGGTTAGTTTTGAGGCTTTATAGGAACCAAGCTCCTACAGTCCATTTAGATGTTGCTGAGAACCTCTTGCAGTACAAATGGGAATGTACTGAATTCATCTGATTTTCAGCCAGTCTTCACATCAGCCCATTGTGTTTTCCAGTGAGTAACGTTTAGTTGCAAAGTTGTGTCTGACTCTTTTACAACCCCATGGACTGTAGCTTGACAGGGTCCTCTGTCCATGAGATTTCCCAGCACATGAAGTAAAGCTATGACAAACCTAGACAGCATATTGAAAAGCAGAGACGTTACTTTGCTGACGAAGGTCCGTCTAGTCAAAGTTATGGTTTTTCCAGTAGTCATGTATGGATGTGAGAGTTGGACCATAAAGAGAGCTGAGCACTGAAGAACTGATGCTTTTGAACTGTGGTGTTGAAGAAGACTCTTGAGAGTCCCTTGGATTGCAAGGAGATCAAACCAGTTAATCCTAAAGGAAATCAGTCCTGAATATTCATTGGAAGGACGGATGCTGAAGCTGAACTCCAATACTTTGGCCACCTGATGTGAAGAGCTGACTCATTTGAAAAGACCCTGATGCTGGGAATGATTGAAGGCAGGAGGAGAAGGGGATGACAGAGGATGAGATGGTTGGATGGTATCATCGACTTGATGGACTTGAGTTTGAGCAAGCTCCGGGAGTTGATAATGGACAGGGAAGCCTGGTTTGCTACAGTCCATAGGGTCACAAGGAGTCAGACACGACTGAGCTACTAAACTGAACTAAACTGAACTGAGAAACCCATTGCTGGAGTAGGTTGCCATTTCCTCCTCCAGGGATCTTCCCAACCCAGGGATCAAACCCACATCTCCTGCATTGGCAGGTGGATTCTTTACTACTGAGTACTTGTTGGCAAGTTTTGGGTTTTCCTGTTCTCAGATCCATCAGATACTCTTTGCTTCTTTCTCTTTCCCCCTGTGTTGCAGGGGATTCTACATGGGACCTGTGACTGCTGGTGGCTTATTCCTAGCTGCTCATATTTTCAAGTTCCTGTGGAAATCTCATCACATAATTGTCACTGTTTAATGGAAATATTGTTTGTAAGTTTTTTGTGTTGTTATCCTAGTTGCTCTGTTTTTATAGAGGGTTTGGGGGAAATTTAAAAATGATATTGTGGCTGCTATTGTGTCCTCAGAATTCTACCCTGAGCAGAATGTTTTTCACATTTATCTCTCTATTTGAGACATAGCCAACAGTTTTCTGGAAGCTCTGACCCAAAGGTTAATGAAATGGAAACTAGATCATGATAAGGGAAACTATCCTAGCTGGAGGTGGCTTACTAGCGGGGTTATTTTAATGGAACCATTTAATTTTTCTGGATGGGTCTGTGGCTTAGGATATGTTACTTACTTATTATTTAATTTGCAATTTTGGCTGTGTCTATATCATTTTTATGCCTTTCAGATATGCCAAGAGTTAATGTCTGCTCTCCTGTCCAGTAAACATGAGAATTACTCAAAATTTTTTGATGCAGCTCTATTAGCTTTAAGTTCAGGTATTGGTCTTATTCCCTGTCCAGAATTGTAAAGGGATTTTACTTTTTTCCATGTTGAGCATGTTTTTCTGATCTTCTGTTGAGCTGGGATTACCTTCTTTTCTTTTCCTGATCTCTTGTTTTTCTTGGTCTTTAAAATCATTGAAGTTGGAGATATAGGAGGTGAAAAGCTTTTTAGAGTTTTCATTGCCTTCAAACCTAGAAAGTGTCAATTAAACCAATCGATTATCTTTTGGAATTTTTCCTCTTTTTTTTGAGGAAATTAATCACTGTAGAAATAAACATGTCATCTGGTCATTTGAAACCTTATAGATTTTTGTTCAAGTTTAAAATTGATTAGAAGAAGTGCCAGTAGTGGTGTGGGGTGAGTGAGAAAGGAAAGGAGCAGAATTAATTATCTCCTGAAGTCTATCCTTCTCCAAGGGCATCTTCTGCAGCATCATTATTTTGAGTGTATTGTTAGACCTCACCATGGAAGACAAGTGTATTAGCAATTTTACCTGATTCACAGGAGAGGAAAATAGGAATGTGAAAAATTCTTAAAAGTCTAGGAATATATATTATAATTAGTTCCCCAAAGTCTTCCTTGTGTTCTATGTTCTGCCATAGAAATAACTGAACTTTTATCAGCAGTCATCATTAATGACCTACACTCTTTCTTACAATAACAATTTTCACTTAATTTTCAGAGAGATTCAGAAAGCTCTCACTTTGGAAACCAGAGAAATGACTACTGACCACACATATTTTTGTGCACCAGTGGCCTTTGATGTACTTGGATGATTTATAGCAAGGAGAGGTTTTTCTCCTTATTTGACTTCACCATTTTTTCTCCATTACGGCCCATGTGCTCTCTCTGGAGTCTTGCTGTGTGTGGTACGCAGTTCATGACTGTTTAATTCCCAGTTCCCCACCCTTGCCAGGCTCTTGTCCACAGACTGAAAAGTCTCCTAGCATCAGTTTTGTTAGTAGGAGTTCATTTCTCCATTTTTATCTAGCTCAAAACTCAATTCTTGCACAAAGTCTTCTGTTGAATGCTATTTATTCCCTCTGAGATGCCATTGGGACAGCATTGATTTGCACATATATTTTTGATTTGAATAATAATGCTTCTCGCTGCATTTAGTACAGCTTATAGTCCAAACTGAGCTCTTAATATATGATGCTTAACCAACTAACCTATTACCTTTCCTTGTAGAAACACCAGTAAGTAAGCCTCATGTATCAAACATCTATATTTATTAACATTTTGAGGGTTTGAGGGTAAAACAAATGCTCTATGAAAACAAAAGATGGATGAGTTTAGATTAATTGAGTTTCATACTGTAATTTGGTTGTATGCTTACCAACACAAATAAAACATATAGTAATAACTCTATAAATGCCTTTTGGATGATAAAATAGCTTCTGTGTGGTGTTGTGTGCCACGTGTTCTGCTTAGGAACCTGGATTATCTTGTCTTATCTTTCCCATACTTAGAAGTATGTGATTTAGTCGTAAAGAGTCTGCCTGCAATGCAGGAGTCGCAGGAGACACAGTTTTGATCCCTGGGTTGGGAAGAGCCCCTGAAGGAGGGCATAGCAATCCACTCTAGTAATCTTGCCTGGAGAATCCCATGGATGGAGGAGCCTGGCAGGCTACAGCCCATAGGGTCTCAAAGAGTTGCGCACGACTGAAGTGACCTAGCACACACACGCACTATTAATATACTCATTTTACATGCAGGTGATGACCTTGGTGCTTAAAGAAGCTAGGTAACTTGCCCAAGATCACCCAGATAATAAATGGCAGGGTTTTGGTTCAGTAGTTGCAGCACATGGGCTTAATTGTCCTCAGCATGTGGGTTCTTAGTTCCCCGACCAGTCATCGAACCTGGGTCCCCTGCACCGGAAGTAGGATTCTTAACCACTGCACCACAGGAAAGTCTCCAGAACAACACTTCTTAAAAGGGAGATTTTGGGAATTAATTTTAATAAGGCTGTGGTGTACATAATAATGGCTCATGAACAGTGTCCGTGTCCTAATCTGTGGAATCTGTGAATGTGTTAGGTTGCATGGCAAAGAGGAATTACAATTGTATATGAAGTTAGGTCGCTAATCAGATGACCTTGAGATGTTGAGATTATCTTGGAACATCAGAGAAGGAGTCAGCTCAGTCGCTTAGTTGTGTCTGACTCTTTGTGACCCCATGGACTGCAGCACTCCAGGCTTCCCTGTTCATCACCAACTCCTGGTGCTTGCTCAAACACACGTCCATCGAGTCAGTGATGCTATCCAACCATCTTATCCTCTGTTGTCCCCTTCTCCTTCTGCCTTCAATATTGCCCAGCATCAGGGTCTTTTCAAATGAGTCTGTTTTTCCCATCAGGTGGCCAAAGTATTGGAGTTTCAGCTTCAGCATCAGTCTTTCCAATAAATATTCAGGACAGATTTCCTTTAGGGTTGACTGTTTGATCTCTTTGCAGTCCAAAGGACTCTCAAGAGTCTTCTTCCAACACTATAGTTCAAAACCATCAATTCTTCAGCGCTCAGCTTTCTTTAGAGTCCAACTCTCACACCCATACATGACTACTGGAAAAAACATAGCTTTGACTAGATGGACTTTTGTTGACAAAGTAATGTCTCTGCTTTTTAATATGCTGTCTAGGTTGGTCATAGCTTTTCTTTCAAGGAACAAGTGTCTTTTAATTTCGTGGCTGCAGTCACCGTCTGCAGTGATTTGGGATCCCCAAAAAATGAAGTCTGTCACTGTTTCCATTGTTCCCATCTATCTGCCTTGAAGTGATGGGACTGGAGGCCATGATCTTAGTTTTCTGAATGTTGAGCTTTAAGCCAACTTTTTCGCTCTCCTCTTTCACTTTCATCAAGAGGCTCCTTAGTTCTTCTTCACTTTCTGCCATAAAGGATGGTGTCATCTGCATATCTGAGGCTACTGATATTTCTCCCTGCAGTCTTGATTCCAGCTTGTGCATCATCCAGCCCGGTATTTCTCATGATGTACTCTGCATATGAGTTAAATAAGCATGGTGACAATATACAGCCTTGACATACTCCTTTCCTAGTTTGGAACCAGTCTGTTGTTCCATGTCCAGTTCTAACTATTGCTTCTTGACCAGCATACAAATTTCTCAGGAGGTAGGTCAGGTGGTCTGGTATTCCCATCTCTTTAAGAATTTTCCACAGTTTGTTGTGATCCACACAGTCAAAGGCTTTGGTGTAGTCAATAAAGCAGAAGTAGATGTTTTTTGGGAAGTGTCTTTCTTTTTTGATGAGCCAGCAGATGTTGGCAATTTGACCTCTAATTCCTCTGCCTTTTCTAAATCCAGCTTGGACATATAAATGTTCACAGTTCACATACTGTTGAAGCCTGGCTTGGAGAATTTTGAGCATTACTCTGCTAGCGTGTGAGATGAGTACAATTGTGTGGTAGTTTGAGCATTCTTTGGCATTTCCTTTCTTTGGGATTCAAATGAAAACCAACCTTTTCCAGTCCTGTGGCCACTGCTGAGTTTTCCAAATTTACAGGCATATTGAGTGCAGCACTTTCACGGCATCATCTTTTAGGATTTGAAATAGCTCAACTGGAATTCCATCACCTCCACTAGCTTTGTTCATAGTGATGTTTCCTAAAGCTCACTTGACTTCGCATTCTAAGATGTCTGGCTCTAGGTGAGTGATCACACCATCGTGGTTATCTCGGTTATGAAGATCTTTTTTTGTATAGTTCTTTTGTGTATTCTTGCCACCTCTTCTTAATATCTTCTGCTTCTGTTAGGTCCATACCATTTCTGTCCTTTATTGTGCCCATCTTTTCATGAAATGTTCTCTTGGTATCTCTAATTTTCTTGAAGGGATCTCTACTCTTTCCCGTTCTATTGTTTTCCTCTATTTCTTTGCATTGATCACTGAGGAAGGCTTTCTTATCTCTCCTTGCTATTCTTTGGAGCTCTGTATTTCAAATGGGTGTATCTTTCCTTTCCTCCTTTGCTTTTCACTGAGAACCCCATGAACAGTATGAAAAGGCACAAAGAGAGGGAGAGTCTCATTGTAATGACAATAGTGGAAGAGAGAAACCAAACTCAGCACCATTGTGATCTGAGAAGGACTAGATCTGTTGTTGGCTTTGAGGTGGAAAGGGATCATAAGACCAGTAATGAAGACTCCCTCCAGAAGCTGGAAAAGACAAGGAAATGTGTTCTCCCCTAAAGCTTCTGGGAAGGAACACAGCCCTTCTGACATCTTAATTTAATCCAGTGAGGCCATGTGGAACTTCTAACATACAGATATTTAAGATAATAAATTCATATTATTTTATGCCATTCAGTTGCTGGTAATTTATTACAGCCGCAATAGAAAACTGATACGTGAAGTTAAAAGAAATGAGGGGAGGGTGATTTCAAATAATAAATTAATACTTTAACTGGGGTCATTTACCCTGCAAACCTTGAAGTACACTAAGGCTGTAATTGTCATGTCTGAATGTTTGAAAATTTAATTCATTCCTCTGGAGCATTGGTGGGTGCCATCATGACTTTTTGATATTGTAATTATGGGGTTGACACGGAAGCACATTATACACAGAGAGTGAGTATGGGGAATGTGTGGCGTGTTATTGGTACCCATTCGGAGCCAGGTCTTGATGGCCTGGAATGTAGCTGAACTTCCAACGAGTGGCATGCCAGCCCCCTGAGACATGGTATCTCCGTAGAGACCCTGTTCCTTTGTGTCTCTGGGAACTTATCAGACTATCACTATGCTGGTTTGGAGGCTTGACAAGAAGCAGGAGTACCTATCTGATTGGTTTGTTTATCTTAGCCATTTTCTATAGTATTTTTTGTTTTACTCATCTCCCACTTCTCATATTAAAACCTTTACAGTTGCTATCATATATTTAATTCCCAAGAACTAACTTTTGATTTCTGAATGATGACAAAGTTCCACTGAGCCCCTTTCTTGGCTATTGCTCCCCTCCTTGAGCTATTCCTCAGCCCAATTTTAGCAAGAATCTTGCTAAGCTAATTTAGGGAGAATCCCCCCACCCTTGGTATCCAGTCAAATTCCTCATCTCTCCAACCTTTGATGCCTAACAGATTTCTTCTTAGTGATTCCCCATCTACTGACTCCCTCATCCTGTCTATGCTATAGATCCTCAACTGCTTCCCAGGTGAGAGAAGGGGGTGCTCAGTTGTGTCTGACTCTTTGCAATCCCGCGGACTGTAGCCCACCAGGCAAGAATACTGGAGTGGGTTGCTATTTCCTCTTCCTGGTCAGTGGCTCAATGGTAAAGAATCTGCCTGCCAATTTGGGAGACACAGGAGATGCAGGTTTGATCTCTGGGTCAGGAAGATGCCCTGGAGGAGCAAATGGCAGCCCACTCCAGTATTCTTGCCTGGGAAATCCCATGGACAGAGGAGCCTGGAGGGCTACAGTCCATTTGGGGTCACGAAGAGTAGGACACAACTTAGTGACTGAGCACACACGTACTTCCCTATTGTATTTGGAGTTCAGTTCTTTCTTTCTTGCCTACTGCAAGGAGTCTTTATCCTTGTTGCAGTAATCCTGAATAAAGTCTTTGTCGTCTGTTTAACTGTCCAGTGCAATTTCTCTTTGACAGTGCTTCTTTCATATAGATTTTTCCCCTTTCTTCTTTCAGTTCAGTATCTTTTCTTATTAATCTGAGAACATTAATGATGGGCTTTTTTATTTTTAAATTTTTTTTTCCCTCTGCATTAAAAACAAATGATTTATTTGGATGCACCGGGTTTTACTTACAGCATGTGGGACCTTGAGTTGCAGCATGTGGGATCTAGTTTCCTGAGCAGGAATTTAACCTAGGCACCCTGCATTGAGAGCTCGAAGTCTTAGCCACTGGACCACCAGGGATGTCCCCTGAAGTTTTGAAAATACGCTTAGACTTATTTGAGAATTGTTTTCCCCTGTTTTTTATATTTAAAAAGGGGACACAAAAGTTCTTACTGGAAGTTCCGCGTGTGACTTGTCAACTGCAGGGCTTTAGTGTAGGATGATAGGTGAGGTCATTTCCACCATCTCTGCCTCTTTTTGCAGTTCCCTGTCAATACCTGTGGCTCCATTCTCTGGGGCTGGTGTGTTTTTCCAGAGAGAAATTTCCCAAACTCTTGCCTGTTGGGAAAGATATAAAAGATTAGTTATGTGAGTTCTGGATGCAAGGGTGAATGAGAAACTGGTAGTCTCACCTTTCAATATGTGGCTTTTATGTCATCACCCTATCTAAAGTGTGATGTCCATTTTTCTCTGTGTCCCTGGTATCCCTTAGCCATCATCCCTTCCATTCCCCATCACCAGAAAGTGAATCTAGAGTCCTCCGTAGGTTAGGGAGGATCTCGAGCAGTCTTATGTAGACTCCCAGTCAATCTTCCTGTTTTTAACCCTGCCCAATTTCCCATTCTTTTGGAGGTCCAGTACTACTCTACTGAGTCTTTTAATCATTCTGAGGGAGTAATTGGTTGGCTTCTTGGTTTCTTTTGATGCTGTTTTAGGATTAAAATTTCTCAGGTCTGCTAAGTCAGGATGGTTTGTCTATCTGCTCTCCATCCTCCAATATTTTGTGTCTGTCTTCTCCCCAGCTGTTTTTGGTCTTTCCTAAAAGTAAAGTATCAGAAAGTGTTCAATGCATCATGTTTAACTGGAATTAAATGTGCATTTTAGAAAGGTTTCAAGATATTAGCTAATTATCTTCTGGTTTCTTCTCAGTCAATAAGAAATTCAATTTACCTTAACGTCCCAGTTCCTCCCAACAAACATAGAATTAGTAAATGGTGATGGAATGATTGATTTATTATGCAAATAGACACACCATATTTCCTTGACTCTTTCTTTTTTAAGGACATAAAGGAGTACCATATTAAATAAATCCAATTGAAGGCAAAGTATTCACAACAGAGTATGAATTACATAAATAGGAACTGCCTCATCCAGCATATTGCATTAGAGCCAAGGATTATCTCAGTAATCACCTAACAATAGGGGTCCATATTGATTTTAGCTACTAATTATGTCAGGGATATGCCCCCGAGTTAGAATTTTAAATCTAATTCTGTTCAATCTGAAAGCACTTCATGATCTCTGAGTTGTAATTTAAACAGAAAGGATTACAAACCCTGGCAAAACAACAGATCTGAGTAGTTTATCCCACAAGAACTGATTAAGAAGGTTTTCATCATCTTTTATGATGGCAAAGTCTGGCTTTGTATTTTGGACCAAGAAGTCACAAACTGGAATACTGAAGGCTAACCCAAATGGAATAAAGCTCCCAACAAAGTGAGAATTAGTAAATGACGATGGAACTATTCAGTCGTTAATATTGGATATTTCCCTTGTTTTTCAAGGACATTTGATTATAATTTAAGCAGTAAAGTAAAGAAAGAATCAAGAGTAAACATGGGAGGAATATAATGAATTCCTATTTCATAAAATCCAGGACTCATCTTTCTCTGGAATAATGCCTCAAATCTCTGCCTTGTTAAAGATACAGAAGTAAACACCGGTGGCAGCTTTTTCTCAAAGCCAAGCATGATTCTTGGATCAATCTTATCATGTACTTCATTTACACAAATTTGATAGTGGCTGAGGTTTTTGAGATGTATTTTAGGTCATTGTTGATCAGCTCAGCCACCTAAAGGACCTTGTTTAAAATAGGGTCCTGAGACGTCATTTGAACATTTCATTTTCTTGGATGTTTAGATCTAAAACAGGGCTTAAAATATCTTGTTGGTAGATAGATACGAATTTTTGGCTGTCAAAGAGACGTAGAAGATTAGTTGAATTGACTGTTGCTTCACTCCATTCTGAATACATGTTTTGATGTTCCAGAACATTTCCAAATTTTAAAAAATGCTTCTTATTGAAAACAGAGTTCCGTAAGTTGATGCCAGGTGGTGAAGAGAATAAATTTCTAAAGCATCCAATGGTACATATCTGTTGTGATGAGGAAATATAACCTTTAAAAATATTTTTTTGATAAGCCTATTTTACCTGTAAAATAAAATTTATGTTCAGATACTCTTTCAACAAAGCCAAATAGTTTTCCAAACAAGGAAAGGTATACTATTAACTGACATGTTCATGCTGTGTCTTAAGTTTTAATACAATGAAACAGACTTAAAAGTTTTTTGAACTACCTTTGTCAAATATACAGTTAGACTATTGTCAATATTTCAGTCTGCAAGTATGTATCAGTCAAGTGTTTAACATTCGTGGGTTACAGTAAAACATGTTTTATTGTTTACATTTGTGAAAACACCTACCATAGTGCCTGTCACATGATAGATGCCTATTTAACATTTTTTTGGACTTCCATACCTGTTCAATTTGTTGACTACCCACTGAAAAATAAAAAGTCTTCAGAAATAAATTATTAAGCAAAACTTAAACCTTTTAGGGAAGTGAAGATGAAGCTATGTTCAAACCATAGTCTTAAAGTAAATATGTTATCACTTACTCTTAGTCACAATTGATAGTACTGGATGTAAAAGATCAACAATACCAGTTGGTGTAAACCAGCCACTGTTCTGAATACTCACCCCTCTCTCTGTCTTTTGCATTCTGGGCCTACCTACAACCCATCAATTAAAGAATTACAACCTGGCACAACAGGCAGTCTTCATGGCCTAGAGTCTGTTCTGATTAACAGATGTCTGGGATATTCTGTTAGTATCTTGATTATCACCTTCTTCACTCACCAGGTGATATTTGCTTAGGGAATGCAAATAAATTTCCATAGTAGCTGGGTGCAGATTTTATTAGTATGCAAATCATTTTTGGGGGGGAGAGTAGATAAGTGGAATAGAATGTAGCATTTCCCAAGGTCTTTTTTCATGGAAATGTTGTTAGTTGACTTGAAAAATGCTGGATTGAGCAAAGTTACACCTATTATTTTGGTGTGTGTGTGTTAGTCACTCAGTCGTGTCTGATTCTTTGTGACCAGATGGACTGTAGCCCGCCAAGCTCCCCTGGCCATGGTATTTCCCAAGCAAGAATACTGGAGTGGGTTACTATTTCCTCCTCCAGGGGAAATCTTCCTGACCCAGGGATTGAACCTGGGTCTCCTGCACTGCAGGCGGATTCTTTACCATCTGAGCCATTACTTTGGTGTCGAACCTAAAATATATGACTTTCTATTTTAAATCTCTAGGAAGGATATCTCTTATTTCCCAAACTTACTTTACTCTAAAACACTTTTTTCCCTTCATGGGACACCAATTAATATCAATTGATATAGTGTATATTAAAACTCTAAATATTTAGGATAGCCCTTGGTGCTTCTTACATATGTATGTATGTGTGTGTATATATATATATATATATATACACACATAAATACATACATATATATATATATACACACATACATATATATATATAAGCTTTATTCACTCTTTTTGAATTATCAGTTTTATGGCAAGGCAGAAGAAAAATTAATGTTGATCAAGGCAAAGAAAAGTTAGAGCTGACTATTGCAGTCAGAGTAGGCTAGGTCAAACTGTTGTTGTTCAGTTGCTAAATCATGTCCAACTCTTTGGAACCCCATGGATTGCAGCATGCCAGGCTTCCCTGTCCTTCACTGTCTCCCTGAATTTGCTCAAACTCATGTCCATTGAGTCAGTGGGAACATCCAATACCCAAACCCTAGTTGGTTTAATACAGCAGTGGCTCGCTCATGCAAAGGCTGCTGTGTTCCAGACACTATCCTTCAAGTAGTGACCTAGGGATGTGGCTGCTTTTTTCTTAACTTGGAGCTGATGGAATGTTTGGTGAGCCTTGATGTCCCTGCTGAAACTGTATTGCAATAATCAGTATTATGTAGTTTAGTATGTTGGTTGTCCTCCATTTTGGTAAATAAATAACAAGATATGTGCTTTTACCTTCCTCCAGAAGTACTTTTTCCATTCTGCACATTAGCCATGGGAAAGTATCAACCGGTTTCGCTTAGCTCACTCTTAAGAGTGTCTATCATTTTACCATTACATGTTCAGGTGTTTAGTTCGGGTGACTTAGCAGCAGCAATGCTGTAGACACACAGAGTTGAGAATTTGGTTATCTGGTTTCTTGCTTTTTGGCATCTTGTTTACATATCAGTATTGTTCATTTTAATGTTACTTATTCTTTGTGACTGGTTATTTGTAGATACTTAAACAAAAACTCTACGTTTTTTCCCTAAATATGACAAGTGCTTTCTCTTACCATGATTATTTTCTAAAAGACTTACCAAGTGAGAAATCTTCCTTGATTTTGTCAAAACCGACAGTCTGTTTTGAAGAAAGAGTCTCGTCTTTTGTTATCAAGGGAATACTGCAAAGGGCATGAACACCGACAGAACTTCACAAGAACAGCACGTGGTATCCTGTGGTGCCTCTAAATCAATTGTTATTAATTTTTCAGTTTTGTGAGTAGCACATCCACCCACAGTTATTCAGGTGTTAAGAAAGCCTCCAGTATTACCAGTATTACCTCCTGCCTCTTCAACACTTTATTGGAAGGAAAGGAGCTAACCTTAAACTGATATGAACTGAGGCTCAGAAATGTTGTGGTGAGGGATGAGATGAGTCCCTTCCACTCATTACTTAAATATCTTTCCAAAATGATTTGAACTTAACATAGTATACTCATATAGTTTTTCTTTATGGTGCTGTAAGGGACGAAAGATATCTTTTCCTTCTGCCCTCCTAAGTTCTTGGTTGGGTCCCCTATAACAAGACAGATGAACAAGAAAAAAGCATAAAGATGTATTTTTTTTCCAACTTTTTATTTTGTATTGGAGGATAGCCAATTAACAATATTGTGATAGTTTTAGGTGGATAGCAAAGGGGCTCAGCCATACATATGTATGTGTCCACTCTTCCCCCAACTCCCCTCCCATCCAGGCTGCCACATAACATTGAACAGAGTTCTCTGTGCTGTGCTGTAGGTCCCTGTTGGTTACCCATTTTAAATATAGCAGTGTGGACAAGTCGACCTCATACTCCCTAACTATCCCTTTCACCCATCCTTCCCCCTCAACCGTAAGTTTGTTCTTTAAGTCTGTGAGTCTGTTTCTGTTTTATAAATAAGTTCATTTGTATCATTTTTCTTTAGATTCCGCATATAAGGGTTGTCATATGATATTTCTCCTCTGCTGGACTTCTTCTCTCAGCCTTCAGATGTATTTAATATAACATTTACATGACATGAGAACCTTGATAAAAAAAAAAATAAAGACTTGAAAAAGCAGTTAAACCGGAGTGTTTTCATACTAGGTTTGATAAAGAGTAGAAAGTCATGGAAAAATGTGATAGGATAACAGAGTATGAGCTAAGGGTGGTACATGGGGAAAGATGTGATTTCAGCATCATTCCACCTTGGAAATAAGGAGGTTCCTTTCCTCCCAGCGTGGGGAAGGCCCCTCTCCCATGAGGGTTTTGTGACCTCCTTCAGGAGAGAGTCATGAGGTCCTTTCTGCATGTGATATTGCTGAAGTTTTTTTCAGCTTAAAATACTCAGTATACCAAGGTGTCATATCTTGGCGTAGGTTGTCCTGAACACCATCAGTGTTGTGAGTTAAACACCTGGAGAAACTCATTAGCCTCAATTGTACTTGATACTCTCCTTTATGTGTTTCCTTACTCATTCTTCCCAAGTTCTCCCAGCAGAGATGGCCTTTTCCAGTTTAAGAATTTCATAATGTACAAGTGCTGGATAGCAGATATACTAAGCCCCAGATGATAATATTTTCTCCTACTCTGGTGAATTCAATGCTTTGATATAATAATTTTCCCTGCAAAAATGTTGGAGACCGGGTTAAGAGTCTTTAGCCTCTTGGATCTTTTAAATTAAATATTTTTTTTAAAAAAATTAAATTCAGAAGCAATATATTTCATTGTAAAAATATTAGAAATGACAGATAAAGAGAATAAGAAAAAAAATCCAGGGATTTCCCTGGTGGTTCAGTGGTTAGGACTCTGCTTTCATTGTCAAGGGCCTTGGGATGGGGGAACTAAAATCCCACAAGCCTTGCCATGTGCCCGAAAAAAAAGAAAAAAAAAGTCACCTTAGACTGCTCCCAGTCTCCTACACAAAAATAATTACTATCATCCTATCTGTGTATATTGTTTGTGACTTTTTAATGACCTTTTGAAGAAAGTAGGGAAAACCACTAGTCCATTCAGGTATGACCTAGATAAAATCCCTTATGAGTATGCACTAGAAGTGACAAATAGATTTAAGGGACTAGATCTGATAGACAGAGTGCCTGATGAACTATGGACAGAGGTTCGTGACATTGTACAGGAGACAGGGATCAAGATAATTCCCATGGAAAAGAAATGCAAAAAAGCAAAATGACTGTCTGAGGAGGCCTTACAGATAGCTGGGAAGAGAAGAGAAGTGAAAAGCAAAGGAGAAAAGGAAAGATATTCCCATCTGAATGCAGAGTTCCAAAGAATCGCAAGGAGAGATAAGAAAGCCTTCCTCAGCAATCAATGCAAAGAAATAGAGGAAAACAACAGATTGGGAAAGACTAGAGATCTCTTCAAGAAAATTAGAGATGCCAAAGGAACATTTCATGCAAAGATAGGCTCGACAAAGGACAGAAATGGTATGGACCTAACAGAAGGAGAAGATATTAAGAAGAGGTGGCAAGAATACACAGAAGAACTATACAAAAAAGATCTTCATGACCCAGATAATCACGACGGTGTGATCACTCACCTAAAGCCAGACATCCTGGAATGTGAAGTCAAGTGGGCCTTAGAAAACATCACTACGAACAAAGCTAGTGGAGGTGATGGAATTCCAGTTGAGCTATTTCAAATCCTCAAAGGTGATGTTGTGAAAGTGCTGCACTCGATATGCCAGCAAATTTGGAAAACTCAGCAGTGGCCACAGGACTGGAAAAGGTCAGTTTTCGTTCCAATCCCAAAGAAAGGCAATGCCAAAGAATGCTCAAACTACCGCACAATTGCACTCATCTCACATGCTAGTAAAGTAATGCTCAAAATTCTCCAAGCCAGGCTTCAGCAATACGTGAACTGTGAACTTCCAGATGTTCAAGCTGGTTTTAGAAAAGGCAGAGGAACCAGAGATCAAATTGCCAACATCCGCTGGATCATCGAAAAAGCAAGAGAGTTCCAGAAAAACATCTACTTCCTGCTTTATTGACTACACCAAAGCCTTTGACTGTGTGGATCACAATAAACTGTGGAAAATTCTGAAAGAGATGGGAATACCAGACCATCTGACCTGTCTCTTGAGAAACCTGTATGCAGGTCGGGAAGCAACAGTTAGAACTGGACATGGAACAACAGACTGGTTCCAAATATCAAAAAGAGTACGTCAAGGCTGTATATTGTCACCCTGCTTATTTAACTTATATGCAGAGTACATCATGAGAAACACTGGGCTGGAAGAAACACAAGCTGGAATCAAGATTGCCGGGAGAAATATCAATAACCTCAGATATGCGGATGACACCACCCTTATGGCAGAAAGTGAAGAAGAACCAAAGAGCCTCTTGATGAAAGTGAAAGAGGAGAGTGAAAAAGTTGACTTAAAGCTCAACATTCAGAAAACTAAGATCATGGCATCTGGTCCCATCACTTCATGGGAAATAGATGGGGAAACAGTGGAAACAGTGTCAGACTTTATTTTTGGGGGCTCCAAAATCACTGCTGATGGTGACTGCAGCCATGAAATTAAAAGATGCTTACTCCTTGGAAGGAAGGTTATGGCCAACCTAGATAGCATATTTAAAAGCAGAGACATTACTTTGCCAACGAAAGTCCGTCTAGTCAAGGCTATGGTTTTTCCAGTGGTCATGTATGGATGTGAGAGTTGGATGGTGAGGAAAGCTGAGTGCCACAGAATTGATGCTTTTGAACTGTGGTGTTGGAGAAGACTCTTGAGAGTCCTTTGGACTGCAAGGAGATCCAATCAATCCATCCTAAAAGAGATCAATCCTGAGTGTTCATTGGAAGGACTGATGTTGAAGCTGAAACTCCAATACTTTGGCCACCTCATGAGAAGACTTGACTCATTGGACAAGACCCTAATGCTGGGTAGGATTGAGGGCAGGAGGAGAAGGGGACGACAGAGGATGAGATGGTTGGATGGTATCACCGACTCGATGGACATGGGTTTGGATAGACTCTGGGAGTTGGTGATGGACAGAGAGGCCTGGCGTGCTGCAATTCATTGGTCGCAAAGAGTCGGACACGACTGAGCAACTGAACTGAACTGATAAATAATTTTATCTATATAAGTGATTTCTCAAGGTTGTAGTAATAGTATAAACACAATTCCATATTTTTTTGTTTTTCCTTTTTATAAACTCTTTTCCATGCTTTTTTTATAATCTTCATAGTTACCATTTTAGTGGCTAACACCATTATTTGAAAATGAGTCATTGTTGGAAGAAACAGTTTCTCAGAGAAACATTTTCCCTTCTCTTCTTTTAGTTTGAACAAAGTTCTGGAGTATAGGGGCCACCCAAGTGGTGCAGTGGTAAATATCTGCCTACCAATGCAGGAGACATAGGTTCGATCCCTGGGTTGAGAAGATCCCCTGGAGTAGGAAATGGCAACCCTCTCCATTAATCTTGCCTGGGAAATCCCATGGATGGAGGAGCCTGGCGGGTGCAGTCCTTGGGGCTGCAAAGGGTCAGACAAGACTGAGCACACAGCAGCAGCAGCTGGGTATAGAGGGCACTTCCCTCTCCACCTTGTGTCCACCCGTTTCCTCTTCCCCTGTTTTCCCCTTAATACTAGAAGTATTTTTTTCATCCAGGCAGATGAATAATATTAGAAATTTTTGTGGAAAGAAATAACAAGTGAAAGAAGTATTCTCTGAGGGGGATCTTTTTGGATAGGGTAGAAGACAGGGTTTTTCATGCGATCTGACATTGGCTTCCAAATGAAAGTGGAAGGAATGGCAGCTGTATTTTAAGTGCAGAATTGTGCATATCTGTGTGTCTGAGCAACTTGATGAAACAGCTTAGAAAATGATCATCAGTGCCTTGAACAGATCCATCACCAGGTGTGTACTTATTGGAAGCACATTCTTGGCTCCTCTGCATTCACATGGCCTGATTTGTAATATATGCCTTTTTTTCCCCTGAGTTTGCATATCAGAGAGGATGTCTTTTTCTCTCCCTCCCGGTATGCACTGCTGCTGCCTCTACCTGGGATTATGCAGATTCTGGTTTAAACCTCTTTATTCTTTTCTGCAAGTGCACGGCATGATGGGCTTCATTTCTGGGAGTAAATGATAATGGATTTCAGCTTTCAACCAGTGACATTTGGAAACTACATGTCTTCAATAATATGTGCGCCACACAATAAAAACAGTCACCCTGTTCCAAGAATGGGAAAGTGTAAATAAAATAGCCGTGCTGTAAATATGGAGAGGCTAAATCTTCCAATGAAGGTAGGGGGTCCTCATTATTTTAATGAAGCCAATTTTATGATTTTTCAAGCTGGATGTAGAGGACAATCTTATCGATAGTGGGTACTTGGGATAATCAGGGGAAGGCTCTTAGAAAAGGTTTAATTTATTCTGTCAGATAGTCAAGGCTATAAAACATTTCAACAAATCAAAGCCATCATTTTGAGAAATAATAAAGATTAAAAGCCAGCATCGGACACCACAAATTTGGGTCCTTCCTGCCCTTGAATCTGAGTACCAGTTTTATATGAAATAAAGCATGCTTATCATTGATTAGCATTTATTTCTATCTCCGTGGGTGTGTGGTGCATTTTGATGGTCTGAATGTAAAGGGACCCAATTTCTTGTCTGAAACAACTGAGCATCTCTTTTGTTTATAATGATAAACTCCATGCGTGAAGGTGGGGAAGAGAGAGTTTTGATAAATTTGTCAGACCTGGGCTTCCTGACTACAGTCCACAGAAAGAGGAGAGGCAAGGATGTTTGAAAAGAGCAGGGAGATTTCTCTAAAAAGCTGTGACTTCAAGAGGTAAGATTACTGAAATCTCAAATCTCAGTTTTGGTTCTTGAGGCAAAGTAACCTCTGCCTCATCCCGAAATTTCCATCTTAGCAGAGTCTGGGCATCCGTTTCCTACCTTTATGAAAACAGAATTTATTGGGCTTCTCATTCCCACATTCTCCCTTCTCTAAGAGAAAGAGGAGGCTTTCCTGCTTGGAATGCCTGGGGAGGACCATCCTCATTTCCTATTCCTGAATCATCTGGGCCCTCGCACTTGGAGTATTGACTGGTGGCAGCGACACCTCCACCTTGGGGTAATATGTCTTTCAAGCGAGAAGGCTTTCCTGGTCAATACTGAATCAATTTGCTCTGGCAGTCTAATTGAATGCCTCCCTCAGACAAATGGGTCACTGGGGGAAAGGGCAAAACCTTGATATGCAGATCTGAGTCGAAGCCCCAGAGAAGGCTGTTTTAAAAATATATATTCCTCTTGAGAAGTAGCCTGTGTAACAAAAGCAGTGCTAGTTATTTGCTCAGCAAAGTGGACATAAATCAATCTGTTTACATCCTTCTTTTTACTGGACTACAATTTTACTCTAACTTGATCCCTGTATAGCAAGAGAGACAGACAGACAGACAGGAAAAGAGAGAAGAAAGAGAGAGAGAGATCAAAGCTCTAGCATGATCTCTATGATAAGAAATTTCTTGCCTTCAAATTTTGGGTATGTCGATCTCTTTTTTAGATTGCACACCATTTCCATTTAGCTTGATGCTTAAATTCATTGATATCCTTAATATTCATAAAATGCAGCTTGTCCTAAGATGAGTATGTTTTTTTCTTAGTGTTTCCTTGGGGGTTTATGAGAAGAAAGCGGCAGCTGAATGCCCAGCATTGTGTTAGCTTCTTTATAAGAACTCTCTCTTTTAAACTAAAAAACTAAAATAGAGCTACCATATGACCCAGGAATCCCACTACTGGGCATATATATACCCAGAGAAAACCATAATTCAAAAAGATACATGCATCACTATTTTCATTGCAGCAATGTTTACAATAACCAAGACATGGAAGCAATCTAAATGTCGTCAGCAGAGGAGTAGATAAAGAAGATGTGGTACATATCTACAGTGGACTATTACTCAGCTATAAAAAGAATGAAATTGTATCTTTTGCAGAGATGTGGATGGACCTAGATACTGTCATACAGAGTGAAAGAGAGAATAACAAATGTCAATTATTAATGTATATATGTGGAATCTAGAAAATGGGATAGAGGGTCTTATTTGCAAAACAGAAATAGAGGCATAGATGGAGAGAACAAATGTATGGATACCAAGATGGGAAAGGAGGGTGGTGGGATATATTGGGAGATTGAAATTGACATACATTCACTATTGATACTATGTGTAATTAACTAATGAGAACCTACTGTGTAGCTCAGGGAGCTCTACTCAGTGCTCTGTGGTGACCTAAATGGGAAGGAAATCCAAAAAAGAGAGGATATATGTATACGTTTAGCTGATTCACTTTGCTGTACAGCAGAAACTAGCACAGTGTTGTAAAGCAGCCATGTGTGTTAGTCACTCAGTCGTGTCTGACTCTTGTGCGATCACATGGACTGGACCATAGCCCACCAGGCTCCTCCATCCATGAAATTCTCCAGGCAAGAATACTCGAGTGGGTTGCCGTTCCTTCTCCAGGGGATCTTCCTGACCCAGAGATCGAACCTGAGTCTCCTGCATAGCAGGCAGAGTTTTTTTTACCATCTGAGCTATCAGGGAAGCCATTATACTCTGAAAAAATAAAAACTCCCTTTTAGTCCTTACTCCAGCCCTATGAGAAGAATAATGCCTGATTCACAGAGCAGGTAACTTGCCCCAGGTCATTTAGTTACTTAGGGGTTTCCCAGGTGGCGCAGTGGTAAAGAATCTGTCTGCCAATGCAGGAGACACAAGAAACATGGGTTTGATCCCTGGGTCAGGAAGATCCCCTGGAGTAGGAAATGGCAACTCATTCTAATATTTTTGCCTGGAAAATTACGTGGACAGAGGAATCTGGTGGACTAAAGTCCAGGGGTATGCAAAGCGTCGGACATGACTGAGCACATACACATAAACACACACACACACACGAGCCAGGCTTTGATATCTTCAAGGCCAGTGCTTCTTTTCCCATAGCACTGAATTTTGAATCACTTTTTAAAATAGTATCTTGGGGCGCATTTGTATCTTATTCATCTTTTTGCCTAAATAGTATGAAAATGTATACACACTTAGTATATTGTTTTCCAATTGCTGCTGTAATTAATTGCCACAAACTTAGTGGCTTTAAACAAAACAAATTTATTATTTTTCAGTTCTGGAAGTCAGAGTCCCCAAAATGGGTCTTACTGAGTTAAGATCAAGGTGCTGGCAGGCATGTGGTCCTCCCTGCAGGCTGGAGAAGAGAAGCTTCTTTCTCACCTTCTCCAGCTTCTGGAGGCTTATGGTCCCTTCCTTCCTCTCCAAGTGATTACATGGGTCCATCTGAATAATCCAGGATAATCCTCACATCTCAAGGTCAACTAACTAACAACGTTGATGCCATCAGCAACCTTAATTCCCCTTTGCCATGTAACCTGACATAGTCACAGTCAGGGGAGTAGGACTTGGACATCTTTTGTTGTTTAGTTCCTAAGTCATGTCTGACTCTTTGTGATCCCATAGACTTACCCCATGGAAGACTGACCCCATAGACTGACCCCATGGAAGACTGACCCCATAGACTGGCTCCCTGATAGCTCAGTTGGTAAAGAATCTGCCTGCAGTGCAGGAGACTCTGGTTGGATTCCTGGGTTGGGAAGATCTGCTGGAGAAGGGATAGTCTACCCACTCCAATATTCTTGGACTTCCCTTGTGGCTCAGCTGGTTAAAAATCCACCTGCAATGTGGGAGACCTGGTTTCGATCCCTGGGTTGGGAAGATCCCCTGGAGAAGGGAAAAGCTACCCACTCCAGTATTCTGGTCTGGAGAATTCCATGGACTGTATAGTCTGTGGACTATACACTATACACGACTTTGACTTTCACTTGGGCTTCCCTCATGGGTGAGATAGTAAAGGATCCGCCTGCAGTGTGGGAGACTTGGGTTTGATCTCTGGGTTGGGAAGATCCCCTGGAGAAGGGAATGGCTACCCACTCCAGTATTCTGGCCTGGAGTATTCCATGGACAGAGGAGCCTGCCAGGCTACAGTCTATGGGGTTGCAAAGAGTCGGACATGACTGAGTGATTTTCACTTTCAGTGTCAACTACTTTCATGGACTGTAGTCTGCCAAGCTCCTCTGTCCATGGGATTTCCCAGGCAAGAATATTGAAGTGGGTTGCCATTTCCTTCTCACTGGGTTTGAACCCATGTCTCCTGCATTGGCAGTTGGATTCTTTACCACTGAACCACCAGGGACATCTTGGCTGCTGCTGCTGCTGCTGCTGCTAAGTTGCTTCAGTCGTGTCTGACTCTGCGACCCCATAGACGGCAGCCCACCAGGCTCCCCCATCCCTGGGATTCTCCAGGCAAGAATACTGGAGTGGGTTGCCATTTCCTTCTCCAGTGCATGAAAGGGAAAAGTGAAAGTGAAGTTGCTCAGTCGTGTCCACCTCTTCGCGACCTCAAGGACTGCAGCCTACCAGGCTCCTCCGTCCATGAGATTTTCCAGGCAAGAGTACTGGAGTGGGGTGCCATCGCCTTCTCTGGGGACATCTTTGGGGGAACCATTATTCTGCCTGCCAAATATTATGAAATCTTTTAACAGAAGAACACAGTAGTGAGAGACCCAGCATTTGAAGTCAGAGTGCCTGAGTTCAAGTCCTAGCCCACTGCTTTCTCACTGTGTGGTCTGGGGCAAATCAGTTACGTTCTCTGTGTCTTGGCATTCTCATCTATAAAATGGGACTAAATTTCTGGTGGAGATTAAGATAATGTATACAGACTGCTCAGCACGTGGCATTTAGTAGATATCCAATAATTCTTGGCTCTTATTGTTTATAAAACATTACATGAGTGTGCAGTATATTGTACTGCACAAAAATTTTCACAGATATAAATTTTCTACTGCTATGACATTTGTTGTTAACACATTTTTAGTTTATTGTGAAGTTATTTTTTAATCCAAGTTGAAATTATTTAAAAAATGGCTTAAAATTAAGGAGAATTTAGCGGGAAATCTACCATTTAATTTTTAATACTTCATTTTAATCTTTTAATATTTCTAAATCTTCACGTGCATATATTCTATAGTTATTTATGAGCTTCTAGAAAGTAGAGGCAGTGTTTTTGTTCATTCTGTAGGCACTGGCTTGAACATAATTAGCACATAACGAATGTGGATAAATGCTTGAAGGAATCCAAAGAGGCTAAAATGACCAGAGGTGAGGGCATAGGCTGGGAAGTGGTGAGGCTTTTACATTCTCTCACTTTTTCTGCTGCTTTGAAAGTCACCTAGTGGGCCTCTTGACCTTGATGTGTTCAAACTTTTCAACTCATTGAGGACGTAGTGACTTACTAAGAGCTGCCTTGATCAGTTCAGTGAATCGGCTTTAACCATGTCCAGGTAACAGAAACCTGGTCTCAGATTGGCTAAAACAGTGAGGCCTTTATCAGCTCATATAACTGAGAAGTCACAGAAGTAGATCAGGCTTCAGGTCAGGCTGGAGCCAGTGGTTCGCTGATGCCATCGTTTGTTCTCTTCCTTCTTCTCTTGTTTTCATGACACCGTGTGTGTCACAGGATGGCTGGTAGCAGCTTCTCAGGGCTCTACACTTCCTTGTTTATGTCTTGTAAGGAGAGACAGCACAGCTTTCAGTAGCAGTCACAGAAGAGCCAAGAACAAAATACTCAAGCTACAGAGGGGAGAGATGGTTTCTGAGCAGCCAAACCCAACAGAAACGAAAACAGCTCAGGACATCTGCGAGTGTACAGGAAGAAATTCTTCTAGGTAAGGAAATCTGTCTGAGTTGTGTCCTAGTCTATTATACCTTTAGAAGCTGGTCTCTTGATTCATTCCTCTTGCTCATTATCTTGTTGATTTATGGAGTATTTCCTAAAGGTTTTGCGATTTCCTGTTAGAGTATAAATACTTCATTTATTCATTTGCAAGGATTTATCCAACACCTACTCGTGAGAGCTGCTCTTCTAAGCACTGGGGGATCCAGAAGTGAATAAAACATGGTCCCAAACTTGACCACCAATCTTACCACCAATGAGATAGACTAGAGCCCCCGAGCTTCAGAATCCTTGGTTAGTTTCAAGGATAAATCTTTGTCAGAGTCTCAACCTGACTGCAATTGTGTCAAGAAAGCTGAATCTTCAAACTTGTACATAACCTTGAAGAACCCACTCACTTATCTCAGAGGGAGCGATTTGGGGAAGGACATAAGTAGTGTGGTTGAAAGGTGTACAGTCAGCAACAGAGATTGACACGGTTTAAATTTTTCGTATTAGAGTCATAAACAGTAGGGTGGCTGGGAGCAAGACAGGGTGATTGAGACGGGATGCAGAGAGAGATGGAATCCTGAAATGCATTCCATGGGGCCCTGGTGTGAATTGAATGGAAAGTGGCTTGAAACTGTGCAGTTACTTCACAGTTCATGACCTGTATTGGAGGAACCTAGGATCGAATCTGTCAATTAAAATCCTATTTTCTCTCCAGGAAGTAGGCCCTCTGGGTCGTCCTGTGAGCTTCCACTGATGATGAACTTCACATTTTAACTGCTTTTTCTCTAAGTAACTACCTCCCTAGGGTGGAAAGCGCAGATCCCTTGGTGCATACAAAACTTACTTAAGCAATGAATCGACTTCCTGTAGGTCAGCTCAGGAAAGCCCACAGGGCAAAGGCTAGCTGGGGGCAAGGACTAGGGTTAAGTCAGGTTACTTAGACTGTATCCACTCATATAGTTGCCATTTTTTCTCAGTTTTGTAATGGTTGAGTGCTAGGAGCACAGAAGCTTAAGTATATTGAAACATGTTTCTTAAATTTCACACATTACATTTCAAAGAAAAATAAGATGACCCACCTTAATGGTAGCAATTAGTCATAGTGGAATTTTCTACCAGTTATTCTAATTAGTATAACTTTGACATAGCCAGACCAGTTTTGAGTGTTTCCTTTGCTTTGTTAGTTTTCCAGTATCCATGAATAGTATTAAGGCTTGTTGGGATCCTTGAAGGGAACCCAATAAATAAAACCCTTTGTTTTGCTTGAGCACTAAGAAAGGTAAGAATTAAGACAACGCAGTAAAACAGGTGAGAATTCAAAACACCACTGGGTGTGTTAGTCACTCAGAATCGTGTTTGACCCTTTGCAACTCCATGGGCTGTAACCTGCCAGGCTCCTCTGTCTATGGAATTCTCCAGGCAAGAATACTGGAGTGGGTAGCCATTCCATTCTCCAGGGGTTCTTCCCAGCCCAGGGACTGAACCCGGGTCTCTTGCACTGCAGGCAGATTCTTTACCATCTGAGCCACCAGGGAAGCCTGACCACCAGGGAAGCCTGAAAATACTACCTTAGTTACTTTTAAAGACTCAGCAGGAGGATATATTTAACCCTACTTTGCCACTTGGTCGTTGGCTGTGCTGAAGTCCTACTGACTGTCCGTGGCTGGGGCAGGAATGGAGAAGGGATGTCAGGGTGTGACTTGGGGCTTCCCTGGAGGGACACAAAACAGCAAAAGAGGTCTAAAGGCAGAACTGAGTGAGCATCTTCATTCAGTTCATTCCTTCAAATTTATCAGATAGGTCACTTCAGAGAGGTCATGGGTGTTACACGGAATGAATTCCCTTCATCCGGAGTATTCTTTTTAACTTTGTAAATAGTTTTTCTAGATGTTTGTACAGTTTAGTCCTCCCTTTATCTACTGACTTGACCATTTACTATTGTTCAGTTGCTAAGTCGTGTCTGACTCTTTGTGACCCCATGGACTGCAGCACGCCAGGCTTCCCTGTCCTTCACTATCTCCCAGAGCTTGCTCAAACTCATGTCCGTTGAGTCGATGATGCCATCCAACCATCTTATCCTCTGTCTCCCCTTGTCTTTCTGCCCTCAATCTTTCCCAGTATCAGGGTCTTTTCCAGTGAATCGGCTCTTCATTATCAGGTGGTCAAAGTATTGGAGCTTCAATATCAGTCCTTCCAACGAATATTCAGGTTGATTTCTTTTAGGATTGACAGGATTGATCTCCTTACTGTCCAAGGGACTCTGAGACCCTGTCATCCCCAAACAAGATCTTGGATTCAAAACAGTCACTGTATTTCCTTTGTCCTCCATAATCCCTGTTTCCACCCCATTCCTCCTCCTTTTACAGTAATTCTGGCCCCTGGGCTCAGACTTTGCGAAGTCCTCTTCTATATTGATTTAAATTATTTAGATTATATCCCACATTCAGTCCCATTTGGGAGCTTCATAGCTTGTCATGTGTCAGTCACTTTATATATATTACCCCATTTAATACACAACAAACCTGAGCAATAGGATTTATTCTCATTTCCAGATGCAGAAATGATCTCTCAGAGATGGTGATTCATCCAAGGTTAAAGAGACAGTAAATGGTGAAAACAGGATTCCTGTCCCTTCACTCCAAAGCCTGAGAGAAGCTGATAACCCCAAGCACTCCATCCTCCCGTCCTGCAGTAGGGAAGAATGGGAATGAGTCAGAGATGAAATCTGCCTTGACTTATGGAGTGAGCAAGGTCACATGGGTCTTTGGCAGAAGTGGGTGCAGGACAGAGCATGGTTAAACCTGGAGCTCGCTGAAAAGGCAGAGGGGAAGTTAAGAGAAAAGTAACTTACATCTTTAACACAGGCCTCTGTCCTCCTAACCCTATTCTACGTGGAGAGAAGTTAGAAGCTGGCCAGGCTGCAGAGTTAACTTTTCTGGCTTTGCTGTGACCGTAGGACAAGGACTTGGCAAAGGCTTAACTTGCCCTTGGGTGGCAGCCCCGAGGCTTCCCAGATGGCCCAGTGGTAGAAGAAACCGCCTGCCAATGCAGGAGACTCCAGAGATGCAGTTTCTACACCCTGGAGTAGGAAATGGAAACCCACTCCTATATTCTTGCCTGGAAAATTCCAGGGACAGAGGAGCCTGGTGGGCTACAGTCCATGGGGTTACAGAGAATTGGACACGACTGTGCACGCACTTACTCCCATTACTCCTAGGGCAGAGAGATGTTCAGGTCTGTGAACAGTTGAGTTGAATCATTTCTTGACCTTCTTTTCTCAGACATGGATCTGTTCTCCCCTGCTGACCCCCAAGCCCTCTTCTCTGCTGGGACCCCTCTTCCCTTCCCTCCCCCATCTCCACAGGGGGAGGGCAAGGTGGCAGGAGTAGAGTACATGGCAGCCTGCACTGTTGAGGACTTTTCTGGTCCAAGGTTAATAAGGCTTCTCTGTTGCTGATGGAGGAGAGAGAAAAGAAAGTGTCTTTTTTTTTTTTTATTTAATGAGGACCGTTTTTAAAGTCTTTATTGACTTTGTTACAGCACTGCTTCTGTTTTATGTTTTGATTTTTGGGTCAAGAGGCATGTGGGATCTTAGTTCACTGACCAGGGATTGACCCCGCATTTCCTGCCCTGGAAGGCAGAGTCTTAACCACTGGACCGCCAGGGAAGTCCCCAAAGTGTGTCTTCTGTTTTTTTTTGTTGTCGAGTGGATAGCTGTGTCCTTGCATGACTGTTTCTGAGGATCTGTGGTTTCCTGACCATCTTTGCCTCTGGAGCAGAATGTTTTCCTTGACTTTCTGCTGGGTTGATGATGCCACAGACCTTGCCTTCCTGTTTTCTCTGGGAGTATTGTGGGTGCTTCACCAGCCCCGCCACCACCAATCTAAATATTGACAACACTCGAATCCCACGTGCCAAAGGCGTGAGCTCGGAATAGTCACATGGTTGACTGTACCATGTGCACAGAACTTGCTTTTTCTAAAAAAATAATTGAATGCATATTTTTTCTATTTTTCTCTGGAAAGTATCATTTCTTTTTTGTTTTGTTTTTTATTTTGTAGTATTTTTTAATTGGAGGATCATTGCTGTACAGTGTTGTATTAGTTTCTGCTGTACACAATCAGCTGTGTGTATACACATATCCCCTCCCTCTTGAGCCTCCCTTCCACCCCCAACTCCATCTCACTCCTCTAGATTTTCTTTTTTGATTCAACAGGAATTGCAAGTGTTATATAGCTCAGGGATAATGTGCTGGTATATTCATAATAAGTCTTTCCAGGTGGCGCTAGTGGTAAAGAACCCACTTGCCAAATCAGGAAATGTAAAAACCTCGGGTTCGATTTCTGGGTTGAGAAGATTCCCTAGAGGAGGGCCTGGCAGCCCCCTCCAGTATTCTTGCCTGGAGAATCCCATGGACAGAGGAGCCTGGTGGACCACAGACTGTGGGGTCACAAAGAGTCGGACACAACTGAAGTGATTTAGCATGCATGCACACATATTCATAGTACCTAATGTTCTTCTTTCCACTTATCTGGATACCTGATAAGAGTAATAAACATCTCAATTATGGGCAAGATTCTAAGCCTCTCATGTGAGAATGACTAAATATTGGGCTGAGACTTGTGAAATATAGAGGTAATTTATTGGTCTGTTCTGTGCTAAGGGCTTGAGTTACATCATGAAATTCTTAATTGCACAGTGGTGGCAAAAGGAGATTTTAGAACATTGTTGGTAGTGTTTCTGAAACACTGAGGATTTCCCAAAACAGAATGTCTTGTTGCTCAATCTCTGCTCCACTGGTAATTCTAATTGGCCTTTGTAGATATATTTATTTCTCCAGTTTATACCAAAAAAGTAAAATAAATAAAAGAAAACACTGAAAATCAATTTTCTTCGTTTCCACACTGCCCAAGGAGACTACACAGGAAGTACACTAGGAAACTTAACTTGATTTTAAATTCTATTGGTACATGTGAAAAAGAAAAAGAAAATCATTTTTGATTGATTTCTTTCACTCTGCATCTATCTCCTTTACAAACAAACTGGAAACTCTGACAAGATTCTATTCCATTGATTTCTTTCTTGGTTAGGGTGATGAGGGAGTCCATCAGTCATTTCTATAAAATTGTATCTTTGAGGTATCTGTGTTGTTCGTGAAGGACTTATGAGTTTTGTTGTTAAACTGATTCCCAAGCAGGTTCTCATATACAGACTTCAGTAGAAATATGTAACCCATGTGTACCTGAGTTTGGCAGGATGGCTGAAAAAGTGCTCACATGTTATATACAATATGTTTTTTTGTAAGACGCCTTAGTGCCGTGTCATAGATTGAAATGGGCAAGATGGTCCTGGCCAGGAACATACAGATTGTTAAAGCTAGCTAGGGTTGGAGGCTTTGGGCTTATGTTTAGCCTGAAGTTTCTCTCTCACCAAAGAATAGTGTGACTCAGTTTTCTTTGTGTAATTGTGAAGGTGAGGGAAAGTGAGGAAAATTCTTTAACTTTCCAGAAGGTCCTCTCATCATCTCTTCTGTTAATAATAGCTCTTATTTCTTTTTCTTTTTTAAAATTTATTTTTACTGGAGTATAGTTGCTTTACAATATTGTGTTAGTTTCTGCTGTACAGCAAAGTGAATCAGCTATACGTATACATATATCCTGTCTTTTTTTGGGATTTCCTTCCCACTTAGGTCACCACAGAGTACTGAGTAGGATTCTCCGAATAGCTGCTATTTCTTGAGAGCAAACGATGGGCTAGCTCTTGTGCTAAACGCATGGGTTTACACTGGCAAATGTTAAACAATTCGCTCTCAATAAAAGTTCCCCTCTGTAGCATCTGCCAGTTTCTGTGGTGTAAATACTGCCACCATGACCAGTGTCATGCCATGCGTGTGATGTCACTGAAGGGAGACTTGGGAAGAGATGCCATCCGTAGGTTCTTGGGAGCTAAAAGGAGTCAAGTCCAGCACATGCATGAATGCCTGCTAAGTCACTTCAGTCATGTCTGACTCTTTGTGACCCCATGGACTGTAGTCCACCAGGCTTCTCTGTCCATGGGATTCTCCAGGCAAGAATACTGCAGTGGGTTGCCACAAGTTCAGTACACCCCTGGCGAAATGTTTTACTAAATTTGCTGACTCTCACGACAACTCTATGTCTTGGGTACTGTAACAGCCTCATTTCAAAGGTGAGAGCACTGATGCCCTGGGAGGTGAATTAACTTACAGCTGGTCACACTGCTAGCAAAATAGCACTGCCAAGATGTGCACACAGCAGTGTGGCTCCAGAACCTGGGCTCTTAACCGCCGTGTCGAATCACCTGCAGCCTTATAGTGGTTTCATCTCCAGTTCACAGTTTCCCAGGTGGCGCAGGTAGTAAAGGCTACGCCTGCCAATGCAGGATATGCCAGAGACTTGGGTTCGATCCTTGAGGTCAGGAAGATCCCCTGGAGTAGGAAATGTCAACCCACTCCAGTATTCTTGCCTGGAAAATTCTGTGGACAGAGGAGCCTGATGGGCAACAGTCTATTTGATCACAGAGTTGGACATGACTGAGCATACACACACAGATCTCCAGTTCAGGAGTTTAATGCAAATGCTGTTTAGGAATATGAGCTTATTGAGCATGAAGACTTCCGCTTGATGAAAGTGAGAGAGGAGAGTGAAAATCCTGGCTTAAAGCTCAGCGTTCAAAACGCTAAGATCACGGCATCCGGTCCCATCACTTCATGGGAAATAGATGGGGAAACAGTGACAGGCTTTATTTTCTTGGGCTTCAAAATCACTGCAGATGGTGACTGCAGCCATGAAATTAAAAGATGCTTGCTTCTTGGAAGAAGAGCTATGACCAACCTAGACAGCATATTAAAAAGCAGAGACATTACTTTGCTGATGAAGGTCTGTCTAGTCAAAGCTATGGTTTTTCCAGTAGTCATGTGTGGATGGATGTGAGAGTTTGGGCTATAAAGAAAGCTGAGCGCTGAAAAATTGATGGTTTTGAACTGTGGTGTTGGAGAAGAGAATCCCTTGGACTGCAAGGAGATCCAACCAGTCCATCCTAAAGAAGATCAGTCCTGAGTGTTCATTGGAAGGACTGATGTTGAAGCTGAAACTCCAATACTGATGCGAAGAGCTGACTCATTTGAAAAGACCCTGATGCTGGGAAAGATTTAAGGCAGGAGAAGGGGATGACAGAGGATGAGATGGTTGGATGGCTTCTCTGACTCAATGGATGTGAGTTTGAGCAAGCTCCGGGATTTGGTGATGGACAGGGAAGCCTGGCATGCTGCACTCCATGGGGTCACAAAGAGTTGGACACAACTGAGCCACTGAACTGAACTACATTTGTATCTGTGGAAGTTCATCTCTGTAAAATAACTTTAGGTAATGGTAGTGAGGGGCCATCATCTGGGGGCTAAGATAGAGCTCACATGGGGACATATGTCTAAAAGTAACAACCATCTGAAGACAGAGTGTATGAGCGGACCGGTGGAGGGTGGGAGAGCCCGTGGATGAGTAGTGATGACAGGAGGTGAGGCTCTGGGAGCAGATAGACAGTCCAGGTGCCTGTGAGGCAGATCCACTGAAATGAAACAGCTTCATGGAACACTACCACCTGGATTTCCTGAAGGAGTGCTTCTGCTTGTCTGCTTATCTGCCAGTGAGCTCCAGAGAGCTGCTGGGACTCAACACACCGTATGTAAGGGTGTCTCCATTAATTGAGCCCTGAACTCCAAGGGAAAAAAGCTGATATACTCCCTTAGTAGCCCTTCTGTGGCTCTTTGATGTTCCGGTTTTCTTCTCTGGGTGGTTATGTATGTAGTATCTTTTTTTTTTTTTTTTTTTTTTTAAGAAGGCTAAAACTCTGTTTCTGTACTCAAAACACTTTTGACATCAGATACACATTTTTTTCCCATCATGCAATTCTCCAGTTCTCAGCAGACACCAACTGGGTAACCTATAGTCTCACTCAATTTTGACACTAAGTGGCTGGAATGCGAAGAGCTGACTCACTGGAAAAGACCCTAATGCTGGGAAAGATTGGGGGCAGGAGGAGAAGGGGACAACAGAGGATGAAATGGCTGGATGGCATCACCAACTCGATGGGCATGGGCTTGGGTAGACTCCGGGAGTTGGTGATGGACAGGGAGGCCTGGCGTGCTGCGATTCATGGGGTCGCAAAGAGTCGGATACAACTGAGTGACTGAACTGAACTGGCTGGAATCAGCAGACTCCACAGGGCAGGACTCTGTCCCTCTCGACTGTCCTCCACTTTGAATGCCAGTCACAAATCCCAGATTATGACTGAAAGTGAAAGTGTTAGTCACTCAGTCATGTCTGACTCTTCGACCCCGTGGACTGTAGCCCTCCAGGCTCCTCTGTCCATGGGATTCTCCAGGCCAGAATACTGGAGAGGGTAGCCATTCTCTTCTCCAGGGGATCTTCCCGACCCAGGAAGACCCAAGTCTCCTGCATTACAAGTAGATTCTTTATTGTCTGAGCCACCAGGGAAGCCTGCTGGCTGTAAATGAGAGTCCTCATGATCCCCTCCTCAGGTTTGATAATTTGCTAGAGCAGCTTATGGAACTCATGAAAGTGTTTGACTTACTCTTACTGGCTTATTTTGGAGGATACAGCTCATGAGCAGCCAGATGGAGTAGATGCATTGGGCAAGGCATGTGGCGGGGGTGCCTGGAGGTTCCACATCCTCTCTGGATGCACGACCCTCCCAGCACCTGTGTGTGTTCAGCAACCTGGAAGCACTCCAGGCTCCTTCCATTAGGGTTTTTATGTAGGTTCATTTGTACATTTTTCATATAGGCACAGTTGATTTAATCAGTGGCCATTGGTGATTAACTTAATCTCTGGTCCTTCTCTCCTCCCTGGAGGTTCAGGGGCTCCCTGGAAGCTGAAAATCTGAACCCTTGAATCTCCTGGTTGGTTCCATCCTCCACGAGTCACTTCATCGGCAGAAACTCAGGTTTGGCTGAAAAGAGCTTGCTGTGAATCACAAAATACACTCCTCTCACTGCTGTCACTCAGGACATTCCAAGGGTGTTAGGAAGTCTGTGCCAGGAATGGGGAATGAAGACCAAGCAGTATTTCTTATATGTCACAATGTCCCTTTCCTCTGATTTAAGCAAAATGGTGTGTAACAGAGAAAATTATTGCTAATCGTAATTACTGTTTTTAACATTCAGAATCAATACACTCATGCTGGTATAACCCAGATGTCCCTTGAGGGAGGCTGTTTCCTGGTCTCCTCTGACTTCTAATCCTGTTTATAAGTCAGCTCACTATTGCACACGTGCTGTCCTAGTATTGCAGAGTCAGCACAAACGGAGATCAAAATCACGTGTTTTTTTTTTTTTGACAGTTCCTCATCCCATATCCAATCTATATCCCATATGCCAAAAGAATGACCAAAGCCAATCTCCTAAGATCTTTGAGTATGAGGAAGACCTTATGGAGAGTCAGAGGGGGGTTCCATTTTGCAATAACATTAATAAGTTGATATTAAATTTTGATATTTCCCTTAAAATTTTTTTTTTTGATGTGGACCACTTTTAAAGTATTTACTGATTTTGTTATAATATTGCTTCTGTTTTATGTTTTGCTTCTTTTGGCCATGAGGCATGTGGGATCTTAGCTCCTATAGGGATCAAACCTGACCCCTCATGCTGGAAGGGAACTCCTAATCACTGGACTGCCATGGAAGTACCAGAATTTTGATATTTCCATTCACAGAAAGTCTCTTGATCATTTCCTCCAACCTAAACTCCAGTTTTCCTCCTTTTTCTTGGTTTTCTGTTCCTCAGGTTTTTTTTTTTTTTTTTTTTTACTGACTCTAGATACTCTTCAAAGTTCTCATATTTCATTGTCTACTTTTCTCTACCTACTACCTTCAAAGTCAGCTCCAGGCCTCTCTCTGTAAACTAAAGACCCATGAGTAAACTCTGAAACACCTGGGCTTTTCTTCCTTCTTTATGCATCTTTTACAGAGGAAGAGACAGTGCAGAATAGATCCTCAATGATATGAAATATGCACCCATGCACATCTCTCCCCATTCCACCCCACCCCGAGTAGGATGGGCTCACTCACTTTGGTTCTGGTAACATTTGATTTGATTTTCCATTTTCATCTAGAACAAATATAATTCTAGAATTCGCTCAAATGCAGTTTGGTTGTAGAATAAGTAGGCATGATATAGCGGGTGAGATCATTGCGTGACATGATTGTCTAACTCCACAATCTGTTGTGTCTGTCGGGGGCGCAATCTCATTTGTGTTTTCTTATGTCAATGTTGGTTTTATCCTTTAAATCCATTCATTAGCATAAGGGTAGATTTGACAGAATAGAGATTGTAGAGTTGTCTGGCAGCTTAATAAATTTTGAAAACCCTTATCAAAATTTATTAAGCAATATGTCCAGGTGTGTTTGGAGAGTCGGATGCCCTTTGTGAACAGACCTAAGCCCACTTGGATATGCTTTTGGGTAGATCTCAGCAACCCCTACTAATTAGAAGGGCATGATGGTTTACCACCCCTTCTCCCCTCCGCTCAAGTTACACATACTCTTTAAAAAAATATATTTATTTATTTTATTTAACTGCACTGGGTCTTAGTTTTGGCATGCAGGATCTTTAGTTGTGGCATGTGAATTCTTAGCTGTGGCACGTGAGATTTAGTTCCCGGACCAGAGATCGAACCTGGGCCCCCTGTATTGGGAGCACAGAGTCTTAGCCACTGGACCACCAGGGAAGTCCCCTCACAAATAGTCTTGATTCCAGGTTATAATGAATTATACTGGATTTTTTCCCTCATGAAGATGCTTACTAGCTAGCATAGTCATTGAGCTTGTTCTTTGGGTAGATGAAGCTCCAGCTGTGTTCTTTTTGGTCACCTGAAAACATCTTGCAGGAAAGGTTTACCTGCAGTTATTGTAGTGCTATTCCAGTGTCAGGATTCAGTGAACTGCTGGGAAACCAAAAATCTTCTGATGTACTGACTGGGCACAGGATGTTTAGAAATTAGGCTACAACTGCAGGACTTACGGAGAAGGAAATGGCAACCCACTCCAGTATTCTTGCCTAGAGAATCCTATGGACAGAGGAGCCTGGTGGGCTGCTGTCCATAGGGTCGCATAGAGTCGGACACGACTGAAGCGGCTTAGCATGCACGCATGCGTTGGAGAAGGAAATGGCAACCCGCTCCAGTATCCTTGCCTGGAGAACCCCAGGGACGGAGGAGTCTGGTAGGCTGCCGTCTATGGGGTCGCACAGAGCTGGACACGACTGAAGAAGGTTTGGGAGCAGGAGGAGAAGGGGACAACAGAGGATGAGATGGTTGGATGGCATCACTGACTCGATGGACATGGGTTTGGGTAAACTCTGGGAGTTGGTGATGGACAGGGAGGCCTGGTGTGCTGCGATTCATGGGGTCGCAAAGAGTTGGACATGACTAAGTGACTGAACTGAACTGAACTGAACTGAAGTGACTTAGCAGCAGCAGCAGGACTTACAACTGGGCTTCCCAGGTGGCTCAGTGGTGAAGAATTCACCTGTCTATGCAAGGGACGCAAGAGACACCGGTTTGACCGTTGGGTCAGGAAGATCCTCTGGAGAAGGAAATATCAACTCACTTCAGCATTCTTGCCTGGAGAATCCCATGGAGAGAGGAGCCTGGTGGGCTACAGTTCATAGGGTCATAAAGAGTCGGGCACAACTGAGTACATACCACTGCAGGACTTACTGTATTGTTATACTGGTTTTCATGTGTATCTAAGTGAGTGTCCCAGATCATCTGTTCTGAATATTTCTAATTTCACCAATGAAGACCCTCACCAAAATTTGTTAAGCCAATTGCCAAAACCTCTGGTGTTGATCAAAGATAAGGATAGCTAAAGAATTGGTGCTTTTAAACTGTGGTGTTGGAGAAGACTCTTGAGAGTCCCTTGGACTGCACGGAGATCCAACCAGTCAATTCTAAAGGAAGTCAGTCCTGAATATTCATTGGAGGGACTGATGCTGAAGCTGAAACTCCAATCCTTTGGCCACCTAATGCGAAGAACTGACTCTTTGGAATAGACCCTGATGCTGGGAAAGATTGAAGGCAGGAGGAGAAGGGGATGAAGAGGATGAGATGGTTGGATGGCATCACCAATTTGATGGACATGAATTTGAGCAAGCTCCTGGAGTTGGTGATGGACAGGGAAGCCTGGTGTGCTGCAGTCCATGGAATCACAGAGTCAGACGTGACTGAGCGACTGGATTGAACTGAACTGAAGGATAGCTGAAGGCTTGTAATACTTACCTCTGATTAAATGGTGACTGACTACCCGTGGAGTATGATTTTCTAATTAAGGCAACTGTAGTTAGATTGTAGTTTAAACTAACAATGATATGATACCATACTGCAAACAAATAGAAGCTGTGACAGGAATATCTCTTGTTCCAAGATGTTCAAGTATTTTGAATGCTCTTTCTAATTGTTGGGCATCCTTACTCCTCCCTTCCAAAGAATGTCTCCTAGATTGCAGAGAAAACTGAGCACTTTCTTTTCTTTGTGGTACAAACAGGAGCAGAATGCGCTGTTGTAAACAGACGTGACTGGAGACAGTCTGGTTTGATAGAAATACAATTGCAGCCATTGTGATGGATTAAATTGCAGAACCTTTTACAGGGTTAGATATCTACATTTCTGGCAATAAACTTGGTTTCCTTAAAGTATGTACTGAAAGAAATACTAGAAAAATGCAGAAAACAAATCTTCTGACACCTTGATGTGGCACCTTGTTTTCCTTTTTTCGTGGTAAATATCGCTCACAATTTGCAGATCAAATGCATAGCAACTTGAAACTCTGACTACCATTAAGTCTGTTTTTTTTCTTGGTAATTTTGTGTGCCAGTTCAGACACATTGATGGCTTATCCCGTTAAGGAGAAAAAGACAAATAATGGGAATAGACGATTAACCTTCCTAACCAACCTGAAAAATAAAATATTCATGGAAACCAAGGTTCTTAATTAGCCAAGGGCCATGGAAAGACAAGTTTATGAAAGGCTGCTTGAAAACTGGGATTGGAAACACATCTGAATTTTTATATTGTTCAAGATAGATAGCAAATTTATTTCCCTAATTAGAATCTCAAAAAACTCAATGATAAAAAATTTATGTCAAGTTCTTTGGGAGAATTTAGATACGAGTTAATGATTTTGTTGAAACTTGTGTCCCAGAGAACAAGGTTCAGATCATGATGTGCTTTATTTTAAAGACAGACGTGAATGAATGGGTTCCTATCAATGGGTGTACTGTTTATGCTTGGGATAATTCTATACTTTCTGGCCACCACATCTTTGAATATATTTCCCCTACTTGGCACTGTTTTATCCTTGCTCTCACCCTGACCTCTCCAATCTCAGGTTTATTGTTTTTACTGTGCTAAGTCTAGGATTTGTTCAATGACAGGGTAGTGAAACCAGGGAGGAGACTTGGATTTGGATTGAGGTCAGTTCTGTGTTTTAGAAGTAGAATCAGAGGGACTGATCCAACTGAAAGTGCTGAGAAGTAGGTGAATGTGGTACCTTAAATATGGTGCTGAGTGAGAAAGGTAATGAAAAGATACTAGTCTGTGAAACAGGATTAGGAAGAACACAGCCCTTGTACCCACCAGCCCTACCATTCTACGCCATGGACAGTCATCACTAATGGATCATGATGTCCTTCCCTCTAGAACCTAGACAAGGCCTTGGACTTTTTTCCAACAAAGTATTCTTGGCAGCCAGTTCAGTGAAATGAATTGATATTCGTGGTTTAATTGGGTGACCCATGTGGGGCATAAGAACCCACGGAACAGACAGTATCTGAAACAGTCATGTAGCTCTCAGCTATGAAGGGTCTGGGACATGGGCAGATAACAAAATTGGGAAACAGGACAATGTTCTCAAACTGGACTATTAAGTGGGGCCAAGGGTTTGAGGAGATTTAAGAGACACAGGTTCGATCCCTGGGTTGGGAAGATCCCCTGGGATAGGAAATGGCAACCCACTCCAGTATTCTTGCCAGAAAAATTCCATGGACAGAGGAGCCTAGCGGGCTACAGTCCACGGGGTCGCAAAAAGTCAGACATGACTGAGCGCACACACACACACACACCCCTTCACACACACATACACACATACACCAAGGGTTCAAGAAGAAAGAGAAGTCCTGTTATCAGGACTGGGGAGCAACGATGAATCTGGATGGGCTGCAAGGAGAGCTTGGTGCCATTCCCTGGAGTAACAGGAGAGGAAGCAGAGACAGAAAAAGCCGTCTTCACTGGGTGCCTGCTCTGTGCCAGGGGCTGTTTGATATTTTATGGGCTTGAGCTGATTATGCAGGCAGTTCCTGCAATTCCTTCTGCCCAAGAGTTGCTTGATTCCTGGGCCAGATGCCGGCCAGGCTGCAGAGGCTGAGTGCCAGGCCAGAGCCATCGCTTGCCACCTACTCTCATCACTTGTCTTTTAAAAATCTCCAACTGGATTTCTTTTTTTCGGCCATACAATGCAGCTTGCATGTGGGGATCTTACTTCCCAAATCAGGGATGGAACCTGGGCCCTGGCGGTGAGAGCGCCGAGTCCTAATCACTGGACCTCCAGGGTAGTCCCAGCCCGGACTGGATTTTAAGCATTTGAGGGAAGACACTGAGCCTCCTGCTTCTTTGTATTCTCCTCGTGTCCTACTTGCCTTAGACGCTCGGTAAATATTTGTTCATTGATTGCTGCCTCCTGGTACACATGGCATCTGTTTTAGGAGAAACCTATTTCTGGGGATTGTGTCCCCAAGCTGATCTCTGTAGACCAGATCCTGATTGTCCTTGAACCGCTCTCTTGTGGAGTCACTGAATGAGCAAGGTAGCGAGAGGAAAGCATGAAGTCCAGATTTGAATGTGTTGTAAAGAACAGGGCAGAGTCCTCCCAGTGGATGCTTTCAACACTGAGTTTCTATACAAGGAGGAGTTTGGGCTGAAATCTACAAAAGCCATGAAAGGAAACAGTACAGAGTTCTTGGTGGGGTTTCATGAGTTCCAGGTTGTGTCCTCCCCATCCCCCTTTCACCTCAATGTGCCTTTTGTGTTGTGTGAAATTCCCATAGTACTTAAAGTACTTACCTGTTGTTGTTCAGTCACTAAGTTGTGTCCAGTTCTTTTCCACCTCATGACTGCAGCATGCAGCATGCAGTCCACTATCTTCCAGAGTTTGAGTTTGCTCAAACTCATGTCCATTGAGTTGGTGATGCTATCCAGCATTCTCATTCTCTGCTGCCCTCCTTCTCCTTTAGCCTTCAATCTTTTCCAGCATCAGGGTCTTTTTCCAATGAGTCGACTCTTTGCATCAGGTGGCCAAAGTATTGGAGCTTCAGCATCAGGCCTTCCAAGGAATATTCAGGGTTAATTTCCTTTAGGATGGACTGGTTGGATCTCCTTGCAGTCCAAGGGACTCTCAAGTGTCTTCTCCAGCACAACAATTTGAAAGCATCAGTTCTTCAGGGCTTAGCCTTCTTTAAGGTCCAACTCTCACATCCATACATGACTACCGTAGAGCTGACTGTACACAACTTGCTGACAAACTGCTTACCTGTATGTTTGGGAAAATCCCTGTGAGTATATATTAAAATACAGTCAATGTTTGGAAGATTTAAATTAAATGAATATCGGTCCTCTGTTTTGCAAAATCAAGATTATGATACTCTTAAAGTAAGTTATCAGAGATCAAATTGCCAACATCCGCTGGATCATCGAAAAAGCAAGAGAGTTCCAGAAAACATCTACCTCTGTTTTATTGACTATGCCAAAGCCTTTGACTGTGTGGATCACAATAAACTGTGGAAAATTCTGAAAGACAAAGGAATACCACACCACCTGACCTACCTCTTGAGGAACCTGTATGAAGGTCAGGAAGCAACAGTTAGAACTGGACATGGAACAACAGACTGGTTCCAAATAGGGAAAGGAGTATGTCAAGGCTGTATATTGTCACCCTCCTTATTTAACTTATATGCTGAGTACATCATGAGAAATGCTGGGCTGGAAGAAACACAAGCTGGAATCAAGATTGCTGGGAGAAATATCAATAACCTCAGATATGCAGATGACACCACCCTTATGGCAGAAAGTGAAGAAGAACTAAAGAGCCTCTTGATGAAAGTGAGAGAGGAGAGTGAAAAAGTTGGCTTAAAGCTCAATGTTCAGAAAACTAAGATCATGGCATCTGGTCCCATCACTTCATGGGAAATAGATGGGGAAACAGTGGAAACAGTGGCTGACTTAAGTTTTTTAGGCTCCAAAATCACTGCTGATGGTGATTGCAGCCATGAAATTAAAAGATGCTTACTCCTTGGAAGGAAGGTTATGACCAACTTAGATAGCATATTTAAAAGCAGAGACAAAAAAAAAAAAAAAAAAAAGCAGAGACATTACTTTGCCAATGAAAGTCCGTCTAGTCAAGGCTATGGTTTTTCCAGTAGTCATGTATGGATGTGAGAGTTGGACTGTGAAGAAAGCTGAGCACCGAAGAATTGATGCTTTTGAACTGTGGTGTTGGAGAAGACTCTTGAGAGTCCATTGGACTGCAAGGAGATCCAACCAGTCCATCCTAAAGGAGATCAGTCCTGGGTGTTCATTGGAAGGACTGATGTTGAAGCTGAAACTCCAATACTTTGGCCACCTAATGTGAAGGGTTGACTCATTGGAAAAGACCCTGATGCTAGGAAGGATTGAAGGCAGGAGGAGAAGGGGACGACAGAGGATGAGATGGCTGGATGGCATCACCAACTTGATGGACATGAGTTTGGGTAAACTCTGGGAGTTGGTGATCAGAGAGGCCTGGCGTGCTGCAGTTCATGGGGTTGCAAAGAATCGGACACGACTGAGTGACTGAACTGAACTGAACTGAAAGTAAGTTAGAGAAAAATATCGTAAATTAGTGTATATATGTAGAATCTAGAAAAATGGTACAGATGAATCTATTTGCAGGGCAGGAACAGAAACACAGACATAGAGAACAGACATATGGATGTGGCGGGGGTATGGGAGGGGTGGAATAAATTGGGAAATTAGGTTTGACATAGATACACTACCATGTGTAACATAGATAGCTGCTGTATAGCACTGGGAGAAATCGGCTCTGTGCTCTGTGATGGGATGGGGAGGGGAGCTCCAAGAGGTCGGGAATATATGTATACATATAGCTGGTTCACCTCATTGTACAGCAGAAACTAGTGTAACATTGTAAAGCAATTATATTCCAATAATAAAAGATTATGATCCTCTTTCTGTTAGGGCTGTCAGGTTAAGTTTGGTATAACAAAATGATTGGAGAGGAAACGTGTGTCTAAATTAAAAATAACCCTAAAAGACAGATCCAATCACCATTTCTCAATCTGGGCCGTCTTTCTTTAGATATTCTTGGTGGGTGCTGAGACATGCAGGTGAAATAACAAGGCTTTGGTCTTAGATGGTATTTTTACTTTGTCACTTACTTACTTAGGCAAGGTAATTAACCTCTCTGATTCTCGGTTTCTTTATCTCCAAAACAAGGATAACAATATCTGTGTGTGCAATTTTTATAAGAATTTAAGAGAATGCTACAAACTGTGTAGCATGTAGTGGATGCCTAATAAAATGTGGGTGTTATTAAACTTTTGATTGATTTTTGAAATGAGGAGACAACCCTATTCTTATCTGTTTTTATTCTTTTCTGACTTTTCGTTTATCCAAAAATCAAATCAATAAACCAAGAAAGTACAAAGTCATTATGATGCATTTTTTTTGGCCTCTTTATCCATTGGATGTGGAGGTATTTGTCATTTTTTTCTTTTATCCCTCAGGCAACATATACCACAATATAGGTGCGAATGCAAATGTTGAAGTTCATACTTCAACGCATTTTGAAGTTCATACTTCAGAGCATTTTGTGCAAACCATTAGGGAATTCACAGTAGAGAGACAAGGGCAAGATGAATCTTTGATCTACAGAAGCTACTGAAAGAAGCACACATGAATTCCAAGATGCAGATACTGAGGCTGTTTGCCCAACATCATCTCTGCCATGTTCTTCTTTAACATTATAGTTTTGAGTATATATTCTAGCTTTCAGCCATTTTGCAATCCTAAGTGATCTTCTTATTGAGGAGCCATCTCCCATATGTCTTAGGCAACCATGACAAATCACAGTGAGATGTACTAAGGCAATTCTAACCCAACAGAATCTTGGCACACTTTTTTTACTTAAAGAAAAATATAAACTCATGATGAAAGAGAACCTGCTATGCTGTGTGTATATGTGTGTGGCCCCAGTCACTACAGAGCTGTTTAATATTCTGTGAAAATATTTTTACAAGCTTAGTTCCAGTTACTACAGTCATGATAATAAATTCTCACACCCTGGCACCGATTAAATTAGCAACCAAGTTCTTTTCTTGAGCCATTATTCAAATGGATTCTGTCTGCATTCAAATTAATCTCAAGATCATAGAAATTAACAATGGGAAAAGTACATTAAATCACCTACTCTATTTCTTTGCTAGGGGAAAATTGATCTTTACATCATAATCTCTAGCGCTTTGTCCAGTCTGTTTTAAACATCTTGAATAAGTGTTATTCTGATTCTGGGTGGTCATCTCATCAAATTCCAGGGGAAATTCTTTTTCACAGCCTACTATAATATATATGGATTTTCTGAAGCTGTGCAATTTACCAGTGTTAGAGCTGCCAGAAATGGGGCAATGAATTTTCCAGAGAAGTATGTGTGTGCATGTATGCGTGTGCGTGAGTGTGCATTGAAGGGGGTTGGACAGGCCTCGTTGGGGGTGGGAGACAAAGACAAAAAGAAGGCATCCTGAGAAGGATGGTGCCTTTGATTATATTTGAGATTTGACTGTTGTTTGTTTTCATTTTGTAATATCCTGAGTGGCTTGGGGAATTCAAGGGAGAAGTAGATGTAATCACAAAGCCAAGAGAGGGGCAGTGAAAAATGTGGGTGAGGCTGATGCCAATTTGAATAATAATTATGAAATTTTTATGAGGTCAATATTTAAAATCCAGAGAAAAAATTCTTTACCTTAAGGTTATATTTTATTAATCTTATATATAGAAACTTTAAGATATAGACTCTAAAGTAGAAAGTCAGAGTGTAGGCATTTTACTGTTAGTTATTTTTCTCTGTTTATAATTCAGTTGCAGCATTCTAATTAAACAGCTAGAAAGGTAGATAGTTAGACAGACAGATAGAGAGACAGATAAAATAGGCTTCTATATTCACCATCCAGCTCAAAAAATAGAATATTGACTGTACAATGAATCCTTCCTTGATTGTTGTCTTATTGAACTCAAATGACCTCTGTCTTCTTATTTTTAAAATGAGATAAACATAAGGGATGAATCAAACACTTTGTAAATGTTAGGACACAGCAAAAATAAAGCAAATTTTGTGATTTTCTTATAACACATTCATTGTTCAAATTTAACAAGTGTAACAGGGAAGGAGTTGGTGCCCTAGAATTGACATTAAAAGCATAAGGATCTTTTCTTTCAGAATCTCATGGAATATGAGGGTCAGAACCACCCCACCCCCCCTTTTTTTTTCCTGCCATGGTACAAGCATGCGGGATCTTAGTTCTCTGACCAGGGATGAACCTCTGCAAACCCACGCCCCCTGCATTGGAATCTCTGATTCTTAACCACTGGACAACCAGGCAAGTCCCCAGGAAGCACTTTAAATCCATTTACCCTCTGTTATGCTGCTTGAATCCCCACTTCAGCATCCAAGACAAGTAGTTGTTCAACTCCTAGCTGAATACCTTCTGTGGTGAAAAAATCATTAGTACTCAAGACTTCGTAATAATGGTTTGAAGGTTCTTATTTCCAGTGAGACCCAAACTCTGCCTCCTTGACAGTTTTATCCATGGATCCAACACTTAAGGGCTGAACAGAACTTATCTAATTTCTTATAACAGCTATTCACACATTTGAACACAGTTGTCATTGCCCCTTCCTTAATCCACCCCAGTTCTTTAAGCTAATTCACTGCTGCCCGGAAAAGGTCATCACTTGGTTTGCACTAGTCTTAAGTGGTGGCTCCAGGCAAACTCATTCTTCATTGTCTTCCTGAAATACGTTCCTTTAGAGACATAACAAAGGCTTAATGTATAATTGCTAAACGGATAAGCTTTGTCTAGCCAATCACAAAGCATATTTATCTATATTGTAAACCTTAGTTTTGAAAAACTTGTTTTCTTTAATATCTCCCACAGCATTCTCTTTCCAAGTCTCTGTCCCCAGAAAAGGTGAAAATGCTGCCTTTGGTTCCAGTGGCTTCAGCCTTTCAGTCACTGATCCATCCTTTCTTTTTCAAAATTTTTGTTTATTTACTTATATTTTTGGCTGCACTGGGTCTTCGTCGATGCTTGCGGGATTTCTCTAGTTGCGGTGCGAGGGGCTTCTCTTGTTGCGGAGCATAGGCTCTAGGGCACTCGGGCTTCAGTAATTGTGGCCCACGAGCATACGTGCTCCGTGGCGTGTGGGATCCTCCCGGACCAGGGATCGAACCCATGTCTCCTGCGTTGGCAGGCGGATTCCCAACCACTGGACCACCAGGGAAATCCCAATTCATCCTTTCTGATAAGCCCAAAACACAGCAAGCGTTATTTCAAGACTTCCTGTTCTCCCCACCTACTCTTTAAAAAAGGAAGTCTGCACTGAACGTAGAACGTTGAACAATGGCCAACTGAACTGTACCAGGTCTGAGTCGTACACTCACTGCAGAGCCCTTCTACAACCTCCAGAGCCGGATGTGGCCTAGATTTTACAGCAATGGCTAGTGTTACTCAGGCTACTGCTGACGTTGGGGAGGGAGGTCTTTGTGCAGAGCAGGAAAAGGGGCCCCTCTGGTGCGTCTGAGAAAAGCCCTCTGCCCCCAGTCTTCTGGTGGCCCCACCCCCTTCTCCATCAGGCACCTTTGTGGGCTCTACTCTCAGACAAGCCAGTAAATCAGATGACTGATAATAGAGAAAACTCTTGGAAACATTTGTTGGTTAAAGGGTGATGTTATGAAAAGAAACAGACTAAATGCCAGTAATCGCTTTAAGGAAAATGAACCACGTGAATTTGCTTACATTTGGCCATGCCTGCAAACACAGTCTGCTTGGCTCAAGACGTGTGCACTTCTTCACAGAAAAGTATTAACAGAGCCCTGAAGGATGGAGATGGTTTGTCGTCTGAAAGGGGACTTGCTGTGCTTCCCAATGCTATGGAGCCCGCTGACAACAGGATCGCTAGCTTTGCCTGTTTAGTTAAGTGTTGCTGCACAGGCAGAGGCTTCCCAGGTGGCGCTAGTGTTAAAGAACCTGCCTGCCAATGCAGGAGTTTGATCCCAGGGTCGGGAAGCTCCCTTGGAGGAGGGCATGGCCACACACTCCACTGTTCTTGCCTGGAGAATCCCATGGACAGAGGAGCCTGGCGGGCTGCAGTCCATGGGGTTGCACAGAGTTGGCCATCACTGAAGCGCCTTCCCCTGCACAAACGGGAGGTGGAGGAGCCACCCCAGCAGGTTGCCTGCTGCTTGATGGTCCCAAGGCTCAAGCCCAGATTTTGTTTGGTGATGAAAAGGTGAGCTCAGAAGGAAGTGAAGAGTGCTGGAAGAAAGCATGAGCACATCTCTCGTCGGGAGGCCAAATATTAGGTCAGTCCTGTCTTCCTGCCACTGAAGTGACTACGGGAGGAATGAGATGTTAATTTATGCACATCACAGTCAGCGGCCTGGAAGTGAGTTCTATCATCTGTCTGATTCTCAGGCCCACGAAGCTGCTACTCAGTAACCTTTGGGCTCCAGTCAGGGACACACCCTTCCACTGCCATTGTTACCACTGGGATGAGCAGACCAGGCTCTGCTTCCTTACTTCATTGTCCCACTCAGCACTCCTTGAGTTCTTCCTTCCTTTGTTGTTCAGTCACTAAGAGGTGTCTGACTCTTTGCGAACCCATGGCCTGCAGCACGCCAGGCTTCCCTGTCCTTCACTGTCTCCTGGAGTTTGTTCAAATTCATGTCCATTGAGTTGGTGATGCCATCCAACCATCTCATCCTCTGCCTCCCCTTTCTCCCTTTGTTTCAGTCTTTCCCTGGTCAGAGTCTTGACCAATGAGTTGGCTCGTCATATCGGGTGGCCCAATTACTGCAGCTTCAGCTTCAGCTTCAGCATCAGTCCCTCCAGTGAATATGCAGGGTTGATTTCCTTTAGGATTGACTGGTTTGATCTCTTTGCAGTCCAAGGTACTCTCAAGAGTCTTCCTTCCTTCCCTCTGTACAAATCTGAGATGCCCTTGTAGTAGGACCATAAAGAAAACTTTGCATCCACATAGAACAATTGGTGACTGACTGAAAATGCTTTTCTACAACCCATGGGGAAACAATAATGTGTGTGAAAATGAAATAGGTTTATTGCATGTAGTTTTAAGAGACCATTTGGAACCACAGAAAATAGCACCCAGCTTTAAAGTACTGGAAGGTTGATCTTGCAGTTTGTTTATGATTTTTTTTCTCCAAGAAAAGCCTGTAATTTGTCTTTTGGGGGGAGGGGAATGGAGAAGAGGTAATGGAATGATCAGCAAGAAAACCAGAATTCACCCCCTAGCAATATGAATAATTGCAAGTTCTTAAATGGAATTGGCAAGGTTACAGATGACATAACATTTGTTGGTATAAAATGGGGTGTCCCCAGAGGCATAGATAGCTTTAATCGTTCTTGAGAGCTTTTATGAACCCGGGAATAGCTGTAATTTTATGGTATCTTTGTAGCAGGTGCCCTGGATAGCAGCAAAGATATGTTTAATAAAGTTCTCTTTCTAGACAGAGCCCGAAGACTCTCAGGCTTTGCAGTGCCTTGGGAGTGTAAGATGCCAAAGCCAATTTCCATTTGCTTTTTGTTTGTGTTCCGTCACATATAGGGCACTCTGTAGAGTTTAGCCATGTGCTTGACCTCAATGAAATTCTCTATTCATGTCGTCATCTCTGCAAGTGTTTCTTCCTTAGAGGTGCTGGGAGGAAAGGTGACATGATTGGAGTTTTAGGGAGGAGGATGGGAGGTGTTTGTTCTTAGCCAGGCATGTGGGAAGGTCAGACTGAGCTGACTGAGAGAGGGACTTCTGGGAGACCTCTTCTGCTGATAGCTCCTGTCCCCCTCTAAGAGCTTGGTAAAGTGTTATGGCTGCGGGTTGTAGAGGACTGCTTTGTGCCATTATTTCCAAGGCTCGTTGGTTCTTGATGTCAACTTGCCACTGTTCACAGATTATTCACAGAATCACAAACGAAGAAGCATAAACCTCGGGCCGGGGAGGTGGTGGAGGAATCTCTGCATGTGTCCAAATTCAGATTCACTCATTTCTTTTTTAAAGTTAATTATTTTATTTTAGTTGGAGGATGATCACTTTACAGTGCTGTGATGGTTTTTGCCATACATCAACATGGATCGGCCACTGGTATACATGTGTCCCCCCATCCTGAAACCCCTCCCACCTCCCTCCCCACCCAATCCCTCTAGGTTGTCCCAGAGCACCATCTTTGGGTGCCCTGCTTCATGCATTGAACTCTCACTGGTCATCTATTTTACATATGGTAATATACATGTTTCAATGCTATTCAATAATGTCTAAGCCTTTACAGACCATGTCTCAGTAGAAATCATCTTTGAGCATACTGTATCCACTTAATGTGCACTTGTCTTCTCTGTGTTGTGGTATAGTGATGAAGAGACTCCTGGACTGTGAGAAGTCCACTTCCATGGCTCCACCAGGGGAGGACAGGCTTTAACAAGTACTGGTCCATATTGGAGGCCTGGACACTGCCCTTGCCACTTTTACACACTCTGTGTGTTGCTGTAAATCTCACATACTGGCTCTTTGATCTCTCTGAGATGGCTACACTCTAGACTTACCTCCTGAACTCGTTAGCACTCTAATCTCCACCTCTTGCTCTATCCAGGCTACATTTCATGGCTATCCCTTCATTCAACACTGTTCTAATAGCAGGCAAGCGAATCTCTGTCCATATGGAGCCTATATTCTGATTGGGAGAGAGACAAACAAGCAATATATGTATGAATGCGTATGGCTGGGAAGGTGGCAGGGTTAGATCCTGTGATCATGGGCTGCCCTTTGTCCCACGCTGAAGAACTCAAGACTGAGTACCTACCACCTTCTTTCTGGGTAGCCAGAGAACTAGCCTGCCTCATCCTTCTTGGAGTTCTAACTCCCATAGAAACTGAGTCAAGGGGGAAATTTTGCTGAAGATGGAGAGCTCCCCTAGTACTGGCACAGAAATAGACACAGTGTGACCATCTGAAAATATGCAGCTTTGTCTTCATCCACATCCAAGTATTTGATGTGGATTGATTGACCTAATTAATAGTAGCACTGAAATATCGTGCTCACTACTGCTCATGTCCAAACGAAATGGATGGACATATTAAAAATAATACAGGTGGGGCTTTGCCATCTAAAGAAAATGTTCTTACGAACACAGTCTCATTTTAGCCTTGCAAGAGTCTAAGAGGAAGGCAGAGTAGATAGCATCTTCCACATGACAGTGTCATACCTGTAAATCTGGTCCTACTGTGTTTTCCTGGGCAAGTTCCTTAAATTCACAAAGTCTTTCTTCATCTCTAAAATGGGAATAATAATAATGATACTTACTTTTCAGAATTCTGGAGAGGGTTTAATGAAAAAACATAGGTAAGTTTCCTGGATCTTGCCTGACGTGTTATTGGAATGCTGAATGCCAGCTATTGTTATCATTATTACTATTTACAGCGGAGAAAATCGAGGCTCACAGAGGAAAGCCACTGGGCCAAGGCTGTTAATGATGGGCTGGAACCCAGATTAAGAGGCTGTTGTTTTCCACCTTAACACCAAATTATGTCTGTGAGTTTGTCATGTGCTAGTTACGAATCTCTGTGCACCATCCACATTCAGTTTCAGACATGTGGTCTTTTATGCTCCCCAAATAGTTAGTATCGTTGATCTTGTGAAATGATGCTTGTTTCAGGGCAGATGACGTCTGTAGTCAGAGATACTGAATTTTTAGGGCCTAGGTGCTCTGTTTAGGTCCTAAAGCATCCTCATGGACTCGGGTGAAGAAAGAGTAAGCGAGTGAGAAAGCGCCTGCTGCTCTGGGAGGTGAAGAAGGGGGCCCCATTTCTTTCCAACTCATTGGGGAGCTTCATTTGCCTGTTCCCAGAGGATATTTTCTAAGGAAGAGCATCTCCCATCTGAAGCATGTAAATGAATTGATTCCCTAAGTGTGAATGATTGAGATACCTTTCCCTGGGCTCCTGTCTGAAAAAAATGATCAGGATAGACTGATTGACCGAAATTGGCATGAGGAAGCATTGAAAAACTCCTGTACCCGCCAGATTTTATCTGTTTTCACTGTTTTCTGCAATAGACATTGTATGTGTGTGTGCACAGTTGCTCAGTTGTGTCTGACTCTTTGCGACCCCATGGGTTGGAATCTGCCAGGCTCCACTGTCCATGGAGTTTTCCAGGCAAAAATACTGGAGTGGGTTGCCGTTTCCTACTCTAGGAGATCTTCCTAACTCAGGGATCAAACCTGTGTCTCTTGCATTTCCTGCAATGACAGGCAGATTCTTTACCACTAGCGCTACCTGGGAAGCCCAGGCACAGTATAAATGAGTACTTTCTTTTTTTTTTATAAGGCCCTAAAATTTTGAGTTTTAAATAATCAGTCCCATTTTATAACATTATGATGTATGAAGTACCTTTAGCAAACTTGATCTCATTTGAGCAACAGTTTTGCCACATAGAAGGGCAGATGGTGTTCTGCCCGCTTTAGTGGTGGGGGCTGTGACCCCTGGAGGGTGACCAGGGCTGCAAATTCAAATCTCTTCAGTTGTGTAAACAACAGGGCATGGGAGGCCATTGAAGACTGCCTGGTCCAAAAGTGTTTACATCTAAAAATTAAAACAGGGGCTTCCCTGGTGATCCAGTGGTTAAGAACCCACTTTCTAACACAGGAGACTTGGGTTTGATCCCTGGTCAGGGAACTAAGATTCCACATGCTGTGGGGCAGCTAAGCCAGGGTGCCACAACTAGAGAGCCTGCATGCCACAGTGAAAGATCTCGCATGCTGCAACTAACAGCTGCTGCAGCCAATAAATAAATATTTAAAGAAATAAAAATTGAAACTAATGAGCCCTGTGTTGGCTTATTAAAACATATCTGTGGCTCATATCATTAAAACAATGTAGCTCATCTCTTTATATCGTTATTGATGTATCAAGTCATAAAACTTGTAAGTGGTAGAGACAGACCTACATCCTAGATCTCTGTCACTACATTCAGTGCTCTTTCTATAGAACCTCATCCCCTTACATGATTGATCCCTTGGGTTTCTGTGAATAAGAGCAATAGTAATATTTATTGAGCATTTTACAGTTGCTGGGTCTTTTTCTCCCTCCTCTGGTGCATCCATTCATGTAAATCTCACGACAGCCCTATGGGGTTGGTACCTTATTGCACCCATATTGCAGATGAAGACAGTGAATCCCTGTGAGGAGGAACAAGCTGCCTACCAGCCTCACGTGGTTCAGAAGCAGAGGAGCCAGCACTGGAAGGCAGGCAGTCCTGGCTGTAGATCATATGTGTGCATGCATGTGCTCAGGCATGTTGGACTCTTTGCAACCTCATGGACTATAGCTCACCAGGCTCCTCTGTCCATGGGATTCTCTAGGCAAGAACACTGGAGTGGGTTGTCATTCCCTTCTCCAGGGGATCGTCTCAACCCAGGGATCCAACCCACGTCTCCTGTGTCTCCTGCACTGCAGGCAGATTCTTTACTGCTTGAGCCATTCGGGAAGCCCTTCAGATCATATGTTGCATGCTTTTAATCACTGAGTAGTATTAGAGCACTAACTCTTTCTCTGAAAACTGAAAAACAAAACCAAAATATTTGTTAACCTGAGTCACAGGCACAATGTCTTCTTCATAAAAGTTTATTGTTTTTGAGAAACCTCTTTGTGATCTAAAACACAAGGTAATGATTGAGCATCTTTCTCAGGGCTCTGGCTGGCCCACCCAGCATAGGCAATGCTGGCATCTGTAAGTCAGGACCCTCTGGCCTTCAGGTAGCAGGAATGGAAAGGGATGTGAGAGCCCTGAGAGGTACATGCTTTGGTTTGGTAGGAGATATGATCACAAGTATAATGGATATATGTCCTCAAATTGATTTGCATATTTTTCATATCTTTCCCCTCTAATCAAATGTTCCACTTTACATTTTTTAAAAACAATATGTGGCTGCATTGGGTCTTAGTTGTGGCACACAAGATCTTTTGTTGTGCACATGGACTCTCTAGTTGTGACTCTAGGGCTTCAGTAGTTGCAGCAGGCAGACTCTCTAGTTGCAGTTCGAAGGCTTAGTTGCTCTGCCATTTGTGGGATCTTAGTTTCTCAGCAAGGGATTGAACCTGCATCCCCTGCATTGCAAGGAAGATTCTTAACCCCTGGACTGCCAGGGGAAGCCCCTCCATTTTGCTTTTTAAATAAATTTTAAAAAATGTTTCCATCATTTATTTGCTATAATTGGTATGGCCTAATCTCCATGTGGGAGATTGTGCCCATTTCCCTCTCTGTGGTGATATCAGGAATAATGCGAGGAATAAATGAGTGTATACAAAGCTCTTTGTGTAGTTCCTGGCATATCCATTAAAATGCTCAATAAGTATTAGTTGTCATCTTCATTGCTGAAGCTCCAATACTTTGGCCACCTGGTGTGAAGAGCCAACTCATTGGAAAAGATCCTGATGCTGGGAAAGATTGAAGACAGGAGGAGAAAGGGATGACAGAAGATGAGATGGTTGGATGGCATCACCGACTTCATGGACATTAGTTTTAGCAAGCTCCAGGAGATGGTGAAGGACAGGGAGGCCTGGCGTGCTGCAGTCCATGGGGTCGCAAAGAGTCAGACATGACTGAGCGACTGAACTACAGCAACATCATCATTGTTATTCTTTTAAAAAGTGCTGGTTCATGTCAATGTATGGCAAAAACCACTACAATATTGTAAAGTAATTAGCCCCCAACTAAAATAAATAAATTTATTTGAAAAAAAAGAAGTGCTGGTAAACTCTTATGACTGATATAGTTCAACTTGAGCCAAGTTAGAAACATATAAGCTGATCACTTGGGTTGGAGATTTATTTCCTTCCAATTAAAAATAGTAAACAAAACATTTGTTGAGCCTCACTATACCTCAGGCCCTCTGCTGGGAGCTGAATCTTGTTTAGTGACTTGATCCTAGTCCATGAGCTAGCTAAGCAGAGACACATGGTATTCCCATTTGACATATGTGAAAACTGAAGCTCAGAAAAAATAAGTGATTCTCAAAGTCATTCAACTAATAAAAGGCAAGTCCAGACTAAAATTCGTGTTTTCTAACTTAAAACCTGATGCTTTCTCCATAGTACCACTCTGTCACTTTCCCCTGAGCTGCATCCACCCATCTCTACTGATTGATTACCATGCTTTCCCCAAATTCTGGCTTGGTGTAATGACAAGCTCAGTTCCTTTGCCTGCAGTCTTAAGGATCTTCAGGCAGATCTTCGGGCATGAAATGAAATGCTTTCATTTCAAAGATTTTTGAAATCCTTATTTTACAAAGATTTTTAATGCTTAAAAAAGTTTTTTCTTTGGCATGTGAAATTTCTTGCTTTCATTTCAGTTCAGTTCAGTCACTCAGTCGTGTCCGACTCTTTGTGACCTCATGGACTGTAGCACGCCAGGCTTCCCTGTCCATCACCAACTCCCTCCCAGAGCTTGCTCAAACTCGTGTCCATATAATCGGTGATGCCATCCAACCGTCTCATCTTCTGTTGCCCCCTTCTCCTCCTGCTTTCAATCCTTCCCAGCATCAGGGTCTTTCCCAATGACTCAGTTCTTTGCATCAAGTGCATTTCTTGCTTTGCAGTTGCCCAAATCTATAAGTTCAATGTCTTATATCTCGTTAAAGAATTGGATGATAGCTATATTGAGTAATCTGCAGGGCTTATGCTGAGTAACTTGAAAACAGTCATATTAAGATGAAGGTAAATTCAGAGCTGGTGACTGTGCCATCTATGAGAAAGACTCAGAATATCACAGTGCCCAGCTGGGTGTTTTAGGTAATGAATGAAAATTTGCCCAATTGTTCAGTTGATTGTAGCAGAAGAGTGAATGGCAGAATGTTTCTTTACAAAGTGAAAATTTAGCTTTGCAAAACTCAGTTTTGTTTGGTTTTTGGCCTGGTTTTCATTCTTGCCTTTCTTCTTCTCTGGGCACGGCTCCATCCATTGTAATTCTTAGTGTCTCAGTCTGCCTGACATTCCACTTGGATTATTCGTGCAGAGCTCTGAATGGGTTCAGCACAGTCAGGTTGCTGCTATGTGCTCCATAGTTACACTGGCTGCAGAAATGCAGCAACTTGAAGGGGATCCACATGAATTGGGTTCTGAGTGGGATGAGATAACCCCTTCAAATCTCTGTCATAGGCTGATGTCAGAGAATTATTTAGTAATCTGGACAGTTTCTAGGCTGTTTCTGTGGGGAGAAAGGATTTGTATATAAGTGAGTCATTTGTAGATTCATCCATTCATCAAAACATTTTCTTTTTAACTTAAAAAAATTATTTTTTTATTTTAATTGGAGGAAATCACTTCACAACCCTGTCGTGGCCCCTGCCACACATCAACACCAATCAGCCATGGGTGTACATGCGACCCCCTAAACCTGAATCCCCCTCCCACCTCCCTCCCCACCCCATTCTTCTGGGTTGTCCCAGAGCACCTGCTTTGAGTTGCCCTGCTTCATGCATCGAACTTGCATTGGTCATCTGTTATACACAAGGTAATATACATGTTTCAATGCTATTCTCTCATATCATCCCACCCTCGCCTTCTCCCACATAGTTCAGTAGTCTGTTTTTTACATCTGTGTCTCTTTTGCTGCCTTGCTTATAGGATTGTCATTACCATCTTTCTAAACTCCATATATATATGCATTAATATGCTGTTTTGGTGTTTCTCTTTCTGACTTACTTCACTCTGGATAATAGGCTCCAGCTTCATTCACCTCATTAGAACAGACTCAAATGCGTTCTTTTTTTATAGCTGAGTAATAGTCCATTGTTTATGTGTACCACAACTTCCTTATCCATTTGTCTCCTGCTGGGCATCTAGGTTGCATCAAAACATTTTCAAGGGGCTTTCTAGTTGTTTCCCTTTAAGCTTCCACTACTCAGCACAGACGACTCTTTGGAAAAGACCCTGATGCTGGGAAAGACCAAGTGCAGAAGGAGAAGAGGGCGTCAGAGAATGAGACGGCTGGATGGCGTCACCGATGCAACGAACATGAACTTGGGCAAACTCCAGGAGACAGTGAGGGACAGGGAGGCCTGGTGTGCTTCAGTCCATGGCATTGACACAGACACGACTGGGTGCCTGAACAATGGCAACTCGGCATGGAGCCTTACATGATCGTTTCTCTTGACTCAATGAATGAATGAATGAGTGTAAAAAAAAACACTGCTGTGGGAGCATGTAAAAAGGAGGCTTCGTTCCTCAGAGAAGACTCCATGAGGAAGAGACATGTAAGAGGAGCCTTGAAGGACAAGCAGGTGTTAGTCGTGAGCTAAGGAAATGTTTGTTTGCAAATCTGTATCTGCTGGAATCCTCATCGTAAGAAAGGACAGAAAGTGGCAAGGAGGGGCACAGCCAACTACACAGACAGTCCAGAATGTCACACACACGCTCTTCCTGCTTGCAGGAAGAGCGCTGGACACGGGGCAGGAGGTAGCTAGATTTAGTTTTCTTTGTTCAACCAATACTTATTAACATAAGTAATTAGTAAGCCCAACATAACCATATGAGTTGGGCTCTCTTGGGCTCCAAAATCACTGTGATTTATTTGACTGTGTTGGGTCTTCCTGCAGTGTGCAGGTTCTTCAGTTTTGGCTCGCAGGCTCTTTGTTGCAGCATGTGGGGTCTAGTTCCCTGATGAGGGATCAAACCTGGGCCCCCTGCCTTGGGAGAACGGAGTCTCAGCCACTGGAGCACCAGGGAAGTCCCCAGCCAGACTCTCTTCATTCCCAGGAAGTGATCCCTACCAAGATGCGCCTGTGTGCCCACTCTGCGTGTTACTAAGTCTGGGCTGTCCCTTCTGCTCTGTGTAGCTTCAGGCACAATCAGAATCTCTAGATGATTTTTTTTATTGTATTGTGGTAAGAACACTTAACGTGAGAGTCACCCCTCTTAACAAATTGTCAGTTGGATAGTACAGTGTGGTTAGGGCTTCCCTGGTAGTTCAGCGTTAAAGAATCTGCCTGCAATGCAAGAGACACGGGTTTCATCCCTGGGTCGGGAAGTTCCCCTGGAGAAGAAAATGGCAGCTCACTCCAGGATTCAGGCCTGGGAAATCCCATGCACAGAGGAGCCTGGTGGGTTACAGTCTATAGCGTTGCAAAGAGTCAACAACTGAAGTGACTGAGCATGCATGCACCTTGGTGCCTATGATGGAGTCAAGAGGCATGGCTGAAAGGCCAGTGTGGATAAAATTCAAGGTATGAACCCACTGAAGGAGCGCTGGTGATTCAGATTTGCTAGGCTGGATTGACAGATATGACTTTGGGTGAAAACAGCATGTGGCTATTGTTTCTAATAGATTGTGTTTCTAACCTGTATTTAGTGAGTAGTCCCTGCAGCCAATGGGCTATTGGCTTCTGGACCCAGGAGCTCAAGCTCATTTTTCTCTCTCTAAAAGCACTATCATTTCCAGAGGGCAGCACATGTTAGAAACCTGTTCCTGGGGGCTGCTTTGTCAGGAGAGGGAGATACAGTAAGAGTCTGTCGGGAACAAAGACATCCTTGACAGTGGCGATTTATCTTGCTACCTGCAACATGCCCTTTGGTGTGATAGCTGCCTGGGCTGGCTGAGATTATTTATCTTGAGCATACACTGATATATGGAAGTGAGCTCCTGGCAGGCTTCCTTCCTTTCTTCCCTCTCTGCCTGGCCAGTCTTCTCCGTTCACTCTTCCATATCAGAGGGCTGTCAGCCAGTGTGTTCCTGGGGAATAAGAGGGGAGGGCAAGTGCCTTGAAATATCTTAGGAGAAATTATCTTCTTTGTAAGCAGAACTTGATTTGGTTTCTTCTTTCCTGTTGGTTCAGCCTTGGGAAATCAGAGATGCCGAGGAGAGGGTCTGGCTGGTATAAGGAATGCAGGAGCGGGCTACTCCCCAGCAGCGATCTCCTTTCAGCAGACCCTCCCTCCTCTTCTGCCTTTTCAAAGAACGTCTTCCTTCTGCTGCTTGGGCTCATTGCAGGTGATGCTAACATAACAGTGACAGTTGCAGGAGAACCCCTGGCAGCAGCCCTCCCCCCATTGGAAAATACTACTCCCCTCTGTTAAGTCTTGCCTTCCCCCTAACTTCCCCTGGCCTACTCCTGCTGGATATTATACATTCAGCTCAGGTGTGACCTTTTTTCTCAGCATCAGTTGTCTGGTTTTCCATCTCAGACTGTGCTGAAGGCTTTTCTGGGCCATCTAGAGAGAGAGTTAGTATTCAGGGTCCCTGGGTATTTTTCTGCACTCCAAACACAGGTGTGCAGTGGAGACAGGTGCACGCGCATGCATACACACACACACACACACACACACACACACACACACACACACACACACACACACACACACACACACACACACACACACACACACACACACACACACACACACACACACACACACACACACACACACACACACACTTCTGCACTCTGCCACCCAGTGAGAAAGAGGTCATAGCCTTAATGGCTTGGTCTACAAATCATGAACTCAGTGTCTGTAAATGTTATCAGGATGGCAAGAAATGGAAATTGTTCTCCAAAGACTTAAGTTGAGCAAAGTTTAATGAAGGGACTTTTCAGCAGTCGGTGAGCCAGTAAGGGGTAAAATACTCAGGAACTGGTGATAGGAGGAAGGGACAAGGCTTAGGAATCTAAGTGGCTTCCACGTCCTGGCTATTGTAAATAGTGCTGCAATGAACATTGGGGTGCATATATCTTTTTGAATTATGATTTTCTCCGGGTATCTGCCCAGGAGTGGGATTGCTGGGTCATATGGGTTCCTAGTTTTTTAGGGAACCTCCATGCTGTTCTCCACAGTGGCTGTGCCAATTTACATTCCCACCAGCAGTGTAGGAGAGTTCCCTTTTCTCCACATCCTCTTCCGCATTTACTGTTTGTAGATTTTTTGATGATGGCCATTCTGATCTGTGTGAGGTGATATACCTCATTGTAGTTTTAGTTTGCACTTCTCTAATAATTAGTGATGTTGAGCCTCTTTTCATGTGTCCATTGACCATCTGTATGTCTTCTTTGAAGAAGGGTCTATTTAGGTCTTCTGCCCGTTGTTTGATTTTTTAATATTGAGCTGCATGAGCTATTTGTATATTTTGGAGATTAATCCCTTGTCAATTGCTTCATTTGCAAATATTTTCTTCCATTCTCTTTATCTTGTTTATGGTTTCCCTTGCTGTGCAAAAGCTTTTAAGTTTGACTGGGTCCCATTTGGTTTTGTTTGTTTTTGGCTGCCCTGGCACGTGAAGTCTTAGTGAGGCACGTGGGGTCTTAGTGAGGCACGTGGGGTCTTAGTGAGGCACGTGGGGTCTTAGTGGGGCACGTGGGGTGTTAGTGGGGCACGTGGGGTGTTAGTGGGCACGTGGGGTGTTAGTGGGGCACGTGGGGTGTTAGTGGGGCACGTGGGGGTGTTAGTGGGGCACGTGGGGTGTTAGTGGGGCACGTGGGGTGTTAGTGGAGCACGTGGGGTCTTAGTGGGCACGTGGGGTCTTAGTGAGGCACGTGGGGTCTTAGTGGGGCACGTGGGGTGTTAGTGGGCACGTGGGGTCTTAATGAGGCACGTGGGGTCTTAGTGGGGCACGTGGGGTGTTAGTGGGCACGTGGGGTCTTAGTGGGGCACGTGGGGTGTTAGTGGGCACGTGGGGTCTTAGTGGGGCACGTGGAGTGTTAGTGGGGCACGTGGGATATTAGTGGGCACGTGGGGTCTTAGTGGGCACGTGGGGTCTTAGTGGGACACGTGGGGTCTTACTGGGCACGTGGGTTGTTAGTGGGCACGTGGGGTGTTAGTGGGACACGTGGGGTGTTAGTGGGGCACGTGGGGTCTTAGTGGGCACGTGGGGTCTTAGTGGGCACGTGGGGTCTTCGTGGGCACGTGGGGTCCTAGTGGGGCACGTGGGGTCTTAGTGGGGCACGTGGGGCATGTGGGGTCTTAGTGGGGCACGTGGGGTGTTAGTGGGGCACGTGGGGTGTTAGTGGGCACGTGGGGTCTTAGTGGGGCACGTGGGGTCTTAGTGGGTCACGTGGGGTCTTAGTGGGCACGTAGGGTCTTAGTGGGGCACGTGGGGTCTTTGTGGGGCACGTGGGGTCTTAGTGGGGCACATGGGGTGTTGGTGGGGCACGTGGGGTGTTAGTGGGGAACATGGGATTTCAGTTCCCCAACTAGAGATGGAACCGGAGCCCCCTACATTGGAAGCACGGAGTCTTAACCACTGGACCACCAGGGAAGTCCCTACTTTTTCTTTTCTGAACCACTTTGGCAATCTGGAAAACTAATAGACCCTTTTTCAAAATAATATTTCTAAATGCAAAAATAGAATACATAGTATTACAAAAGAAGCCAGTTATTTTAAAATATAGTTGCCAAAATGCTAAAAATACAAAATTGTGGTATAGTCATATATATACTTGTTTATTAACACGTGGACTACAAAATCTAGTGGCAGAATGAACAATTGCCAAATTTTCTGCATAATGATAAGTGTAAATGTTATTTCAAGATACTTGCAATAGCTGAAATGAATATGAAAGTATCTGATGTTTTTGTTGGTGATGAAGTCTTACGTACTTTTAAACTGGTGTTTCCCTGGTGATTCAGTGGTTAAGTATCTGCCTGCTAGTACAGGAGACACAAGTTCAATCCTTGGGTCAGGAAGATCCCCTGGAGGAGGAAATGGCTACCCACTCTAGTATTCCTGCCTGGGTAATCCCATGGACAGAGGAGCCTGGTGTGCTACAGTCCATGAGGTTTCCAAGAGTTGGACACGACTTAGCGACTAAACAACAACACTACTACTACTACTGTGCTTTGTTGCCAACCTTCATAGTTAAGGAAAATGTGAAATTTCAGATGAGTAGAGTTTAGTGATAGAGATCAATATATTAATTTTTTTCCATCTAAGTTCACCGGCCCCTGAATTCCATCCAAGTTCTCCTTAGGGCTCTGAATGTCCCAGGTTGAGACAATTTGCCTTAACTGTAAGTGTAGGGATGTTAAGTTCTGGTGGCCTGGTGATGTAAGCTAGAGCATGAGAGGGCAGCAGTGCAGACGGAATCCAGCTTCTTAACAGGACCAGAATCCTCCCTGTGCAGTGTCCCAGGGCCTCAAAAATCCATGCTAAGAAATGATGCGTCTGCTCAACTCCTTGGTCGTCATCTACGTCTGTTAAATACTATTAATACATCCTTGGCTCTGCTAGAATGTAAAACTTCATGAGGACATAAAATGCTAAAAACTCGTTATTGAAATATTATATAAATATAAATGTGTATTTCATCCACTGCATGGCTTGGTGAATTTTCATGAACTGAACACACCGGTCTAGGTGGAACTTGGATCATTATCTGCATCCCAGAAGCCTCCCTGAGGTCGCCTTCCTGACATGCCATCTCCCCTAAGGATAACTGCTCTTCTGATTTCTAACAACCTAGAGTAGTTTTGCCTGTTTTTGTTCCTTCTGTAAGTAGAATGATACACAGTTCACTTTTTTGGTGTCTGGCTTCTTTCTCTTAACATCCTACTTGTGAGATTCACCCATATCCTTCCATGTAACTGTAGATTATTCATTCTCCTCTCTCTATAGCATCCCATTGTGTGAATAGGCCATAAGTTATCCATTCTGCTGTGAATGAAGGTCTGGATAGTTTCGAGGTTTTGGCTATTATAGATAATGTGTGTGTGCTCAATCGCATCCGACTCTTTGTGACCCCATGAACTGTAGCCCACCAGGCTCCTCTGCCCATGGAATTTTCCAGGCAAGAATACTGGAACGGGTAGCCATTTCCTTCTCCAATTATGGATAATACTTGTGATAAATATTCTAGCATGTGCCTTTTGGTGAGAATACGAAGTACTTCTGTTGAGTATATACTTAGGAATGGAACTGCAAGGTCTTGGGTCTGAGTTTGTTTAACTTCAGTAGGTATTGTCGATTTTCCAAAGCAATTGTATTGATTTATATACTTCTACTGGTTCCAGTTGCTCCAGATCCTTACCAACACATCACATAGCATTCTCTGTCTTTTTCATTGTGGCCATTCTGGGGGTTTCTGTATTGGTAGCTCTTTGTGGTTTTAATTGACTTTTTTTGCTGATGATGAAAAACCTTTCTCATGCAGGGTATCCTCATTTATGAAGTGTCTGAGTTTTTTGTCAGTCTTCCTAAGGCGTATTTAGATATCTTGAGCAACTTATTTAATTATTCTCAGTCTCCTCATTTTTTAATATAAATACAATTTTATTTATTTATTCTTTAAATATTTATTTGTTTAGTTGGCTGCACCAAGTCTTAGAGGCAGCTTGTGGGATCTTTAGTTGCAGCATGCAGACTCCTTAGTTGTGGCAAGTGGGATCTAGTTCCCTGACCAGGGATAGGAACTGGGCCCCCTGCGTTGGGACTGCAGAGTCTTAGCCACTGGACCACCAGGGAAGTCCCAGTTTCCTCATTGTTAAATTAGGACATTAATAGAATCAATGCAAAAGGTTATTGTGAGGATTAAGAGAGATAGCCTATAAAATGTGTAGCCTGGTGCCTGGCTCCTGGCCTGTGGTAAGTGCTCAATAATTTCTAACAGTTATGATTAATCACTGAAGCAGTGCATATCATGGATGCTCCATCTATGCTTGCTGCATAACCAAATTTAAAAATACTACTGTAACAGCATTATAAATAGAACCCGCTAATCTTGCCTATAGCTGAGTGGGGAGCTCAGTGGCTTTGGGATGGGATAAAGGAGAATTTCTTATTTTTTATTCTCTTGTGCTTTTTGAATTTTGTACGATGGAATGAATTTCCTATTAAAACATGTGAAACTAAAATCCAAAAAGAATAGCTGAAATAAGAATGGAAATAATCTAGAGTTCCCCTGTACCATGAGCTGTACTACCTGTGCTGCCATGTATGTCCAGGATGTACACGGAGAAGGGGCATGTTTAACTGTGGTGAAGAGGAAACTCTGAAGAGATAGATTTAGTCAGGAAGGTATGATGTCTGTATATTATGTAACAGTTACGATAATGGGAGGAGAAGTAAATTATGATGTACGATTAATGTTCGAGTGTTCCCAGACCTCAGGGAGATGGGATGTGAACTTAATGTTGCGAGACAAAAAAATATCAGGGGAGCGAAGTGAATGGAATGCTTTAGTCACGTTCAGTCCAGACTCTAAGGGTTCCAAGAAGTTTGAAAAGACATATTTTGGTCCAGATTTCTTGAGGATGAAGGCACACATTTCCATGTCTCTTGGAACTTTGTTATGCATAATAAGGCATGAGCCATTCTATTGGATTGGATGGTTGGGTGGCATCACTGACTCAATGGACATGAGTTTGAGTAAACTCCGGGAATTGGTGATGGATAGGGAGGCCTGGCATGCTGCAGTCCATGGGTTCACAAAGAGTCGGACACGACTGAGCAATTGAACTGAACTGAACTGAGCCTTTCTTAGTGAATTTTATGTTGCACTTATACAAGATAAGTCACTTTTGAGTGACCCAGGAGACAGAATTCTCTGGGTGTGTTTCTAAAGTATTATTACTGATGACTGTACTGAAATTAATGTCAGAGTTGGACTAGAAAGAAAGCTGAGCACCGAAGAATTGATGCTTTTGAACTGTGGTGTTGGAGAAGACTCTTGAGAATCCCTTGGACTGCAAGGAGATCCAACCAGTCCATCCTAAAGGAGATCAGTCCTGGGTGTTCATTGGAAGGACTGATGTTGAAGCTGAAACTCCAATACTTTGGCCACCTGATGCGAAGAGTTGACTCATTGGAAAAGACCCTGATGCTGGGAAGGATTGGGGGCAGGAGGAGAAGGGGATGACAGAGGATGAGATGGTTGGATGGCATAACCAACTTGAAGGACATGAGTTTGGGTGAACTTCAGGAGTTGGTGATGGACAGGAAGGCCTGGCATGCTGCAGTCTACGAGGTCGCAAAGAGTCAGACACTACTGAGCGACTGAACTGAATTTGCATAATGTTTTCCACAACATATCAAGTATTGTTAAATCCGTGCTCTTATTTGCTTTTCATCCTAACTCCCCCGAAGGATAGCTCTTGTTATCTCCATTTTACAGGTGGAAGAACTCAAGCTCAGAGGGGTACAGGAAATGAGAGAGCCAGGACCAAAAGCTAGGTCAGTGCTGGAAAAAGTCCAAAGTACAATTCTTAAGGTGACTGTTGTGCCTGTCACAGGTATGAGGGTTGAGATGAGACGTTTGAATAGAGAATGATGACTGGAGATTTTGAGAATAATGAAGGGAGATGTTTGAAATGGAGAGGTCAGCAAGTGCCACCGCCCAGAGGGATGGTAATGGGGCCGTATTGTGTGGTCCCGCCTCTAGATCTTGTCAGTTCTGAGCTTAGGTGGTGTCCCAGACAGTGATTCTGCACCAACATTCAGTTTTGTGACTTCTGAAATGTTCTACTTTTATGTTTATATGGTATTTTTGTGTGTGATTGTTCTTACAATGTAAAGAATCTGCTTACAATGCAGGAGACTTGAGTTCGATCCCTGGGTTGGGAAGATCCCCTGGAGAAGGGAATAGCTACCCACTCCTATATCTTGCCTGGAGAATTTCAGGGACAGAGGAGCCTGGGGTCAGAAAGAGTCAGACAGGATTGAGCTGTTAACACACTTAAATTCTTACAATGTATCATTTAAGCCATCACATTTCCTAATTTTTTTTTTTTCCTTTTGGATTCCTTCAATAGCAACATCTCCCCTTAAAAGATAATCACATTTGATTCTACAGTGATTCCCCAGGCAGTTTAACAGTAGACCTGGGTGACAGATTCAAGATCACTTGCGATAGCTTGCTTAGAATTTTACAAATGAGAGAACTAAGACCCAGAGAGGCAAAGTGACTTGTCCACCATCACAGAGCTAGTTAATGTCGAGGGTGGAAAGAAGTAAGTGGGAGGAGAGTAAGAGGGCAGAGTTGACTGTCAACAGGGGAGATTTTCTGTAGAAGTTGATTACAGTGAGTTTTCAGGAAGGCGAAAGTTCTGGTAGTTCTATGGAAAGAGAAAGATTGCTTTCCAGACCAACAGGAAGTTTACTCCTCTAGCTGCCAGGTGATGATGGCAGATGGTCGCCGTAGGGTTATTGTAGGTATGGAGGCGGAAGGTCTTTAGTCACCACACTCGCTGATACCCTGTCAGCTCAGCACTTTGATCCTGAACCAGGGCTGAAAATAGAAACTCCTTCTGAAAGGACATGGCAGGATACTGAGATGGCTCAAGGAATTATTGTTCTTTTTGCCCATCACTCCATGGGAAATAGATGGGGAAACAGTGGAAACAGTGTCAGACTTTATTTTTCTGGGCTCCAGAATCACTGCTGATGGTGACTGCAGCCATGAAATTAAAAGACGCTTACTCCTTGGAAGGAAGGTTATGCCCAACCTAGATAGCATATTTAAAAGCAGAGACATTACTTTGCCAACAAAAGTCCATCTAGTCAAGGCTATGGTTTCTCCAGTGGTCACGTATGGATGTGAGAGTTGGACGGTGAAGAAAGCTGAGTGCCGCAGAATTGATGCTTTTGAACTGTGGTGTTGGAGAAGACTCTTGAGAGTCCCTTGGACTGCAAGGAGATCCAATCAATCCATCCTAAAAGAGATCAATCCTGGGTGTTCATTGGAAGGTCTGATGTTGAAGCTGAAACTCCAATACTTTGGCCACCTCATGCGAAGGGTTGACTCATTGGAAAAGACCCTAATGCTGGGTAGGATTGGGGGCGGGAGGAGAAGGGGACGACAGAGGATGAGATGGTTGGATGGCATCACCGACTCGATGAACATGGGTTTGGGTAGACTCCGGGAGTTGGTGATGGACAGAGAGGCCTGGCGTGCTGCAATTCATGGGGTCGCAAAGAGTCAAACACGACTGAGCGACTGAACTGAACTGAACTTGCACACACTCTTTACAACATTTTTCCCCTTGAGGATGGACAGGTATATGTCTGATTTCACTCCCATGGTGAAGTTACATTACATGACAAAGATGAGGGAATTTTGCAGATATGATCTCAGATCAGTTGGTTTTGAGTGAGGTCAGAAGGGAGGTAGTCTGGGATGGATTTGAGATTTATTCAAAAGGGACTGAGATTCAAAGGGGAAGCAATTCTCCTGCTGGCTTTAAAGAAATAAGCCTCTATGTTGTGAGAGACTTCTATAGCTAAGACCTGACACAGCCCCACTCAGAGTTGAGGTAATCTCTAGGAGCTGAAGTAATCTCTGGGTGACAGCTGGATCCCTGGGTCAGGAAGATCCCTGGAGAAGGGGACGGCCACCCACTCCAGTATTCTAGCCTGGAGAATCCCCATGGACAGAGGAGCCTGGTGGGCTATGGTCCATGGGGTCGCAAAGAAGCGGACATGACTGAAGTGACTTAGTACACACTGGGTGACAGCCAGTAAGAAACCAGGCTCAGTCCTACACCCACAAGGAAGTGTATTCTACTAACAACTTGTATGAGCTTGAAGAAGATCCCCAACTCTGGACTTTCCTGGTAGTCCAGTGGTAAAGGATTCGCCTGCAAATGCAGGGGTCATGGGATCGATCCCTGGTCTAGGAAGATTCTACATGCTGTGGAGCAACTAAGCCCGTGTTCCATTACTATTGAGCCCTTGAACTTAGAGCCTGTACTCTGCAACAATGGAAGCCACCGCAGTGAGAAGCCCGAGGGCTACAACCAAGAGTAGCTCCTGCTTGCCACAATTGGTGAAAGCCCGTGAGCAGCGATGAAGACCCGGTGCTGTCAAAGATCTATAAACAAATTAATAAAAAAAAAGAGCCCAGCTGCTGATAAGACCATAGCCTCAGCTGACACCTTGAGACTTGGTGAGATCTCGGACAGAGGACCTAGTTAGACTGTGTTCAGTAGTGATGTATGGATGTGAGAGTTGGACTATAAAGAGAAAGCATTTATGCGTTTGAACTGTGGCGTTGGAGAAGACTCTTGAGAGTCCCTTGGACAGCAAGGAGATCCAACCAGTCCATCCTAAAGGAAATCAGTCCTGAATATTCATTGGAAGGACTGATGTTGAAGCTGAAACTCCAATCCTTTGGCCACCCGATGTGAAGAACTGACTCATTTGAAAAGACCCTGATGCTGGGAAAGATTGAAGGTGGGAGGAAAAGGGGATGACAGAGGACGAGATGGTTGGATGGCATCACTGATTCAATGGGTATGAGTCTGAGTGAACTGCGGGAGTTGGTGATGGACAGGGAAGCCTGGCATGCTGTAGTCCATGGGGTCGCAAAGAGTCGGAGCAACTGAACTGAACTGAGACTTCTCATGTACAGAAGTTGTGAGACAGTAAATTTCTGTTGTTTGGGGAAAAAAAAAAAAAGAATTTTCCTATCTAAGTACCATTCCCTGGAATATCCAAGTTCAGAAGCATAAATTCAGGCAAGAGAAGCCCCTTGGGGGACACTTTGTTTCTACTTGGAGTCAAGGCTGATGTATTCCTTCATAGTATAACCTGTGAGCTAATAATGGCCAGTAATAGTGGATTATCAGCGAGTTGACTCATCACAGTTTCTGTGAATCATTTTACAGAGAAACAGTTTTCTAGGGAGACAAATCAAACTTTGTTAGAAGCTTTAGGGAAGATAATATCCCTGGAAGCCTATCAAAGATTCAAAGTAGGTCTCCCGCTCTTGGAGACAGCATTCTTTCAATTTATCCAAAATCTTCCCTTGCTTCAAGAAGAAGAAAAGCTTTTCTAATGTATGAGAGAGCTCACTTCTGTTTTTCTGCCCCGTTAACCTTGTTTTCTAGAATACTTCTGAATTCTTTCCTGTACTTACTGAATGTGCTGCGTGCTCAGTCATTGTCTTGTCTGACTCTGTGACCACAAAGACTGTAGCCCGTCGGGCTCCTCTGTCTGTGGGATTTCCCAGGTGAGAGTACTGGAGTGGGTTGCCATTTCCTACTCCAGGGGATTTTCCCAACCTAGGGATCAAAGCAGTGTCTCCTGCATCTTCTACATTGCTGGTAGATTCTTTTACCACTGAGCCACCTGGGTAGCACTTACTAAACAGGAAATAATAAACAGTATTTGTTTCTATTTGGTGCATGGTGTAGTGGGGAGAGGAGGACTCAGATGTTTGAGAGGGACTGGCCTGTTTATTTTTTCCTTTCTTTTAAAAAGTTTTCCTGGGGTATAGTTGGTTTACAATGTTGTGTTATTTTCTACTGTACACCAAAGTGAATCAACCTGGTGTGTGAGTCACTCAGTCGTGTCTGGCTCTTGTGACTGCGTGGATAGGAGCCCCCAGGCTCCTCTGTTCATGGGATTCTCCAGGCAAGAGTACTGGAGTGGGTTGCCATTTCTTTCTCTAGGGGATCTTCCTGGCCCAGGGATCAAACCCTGATTACTTTTGAAGTTGAACAAAGGCGTCTTCCTGCCTTTGGACTCAAAGTGATTCATCAGTTCTTCCTGGATCTCAAGTCTGCCAGCTTTGAACTCGACCTACACCATTGGCCCTCCTGTGTCTCCAGCTTGCCAAGTCACCCTGTGGATCTTGGGGCTTATCAGCCTCCATAACCATGTGAGCCGGTTTCTTATAACAAATCTCTTTCCTCCTGCCTCCCTCTCTCTCTGTTGGTTCTGTTTCTCTGAAGAACTCTGACTACTAAGTGGATCTGAGTGAGGTCTGAGATTCTGCCTTTCTAGCAGATTTCCAGGAGACACCAAAGCTCCCAGGCAGTGGTCCATATTTTGAGAAGCAAAGACAGGATGATCTCATTCACCTTTTTATCCTTGGTCTCTAACACAGAGAGGGCACCTAGTGAATGTCTTTTGAGTGTTTTGGATGAAGTGTCTTACCAAGTGAAAGATTCTCTAAAAGAAAAGTGGAGGAAATAGTGATCAGACGAAGTAATTTGGAAAACTCTGACTTCAAGTTTAATATAGTCCAAATGTGACCTAAATAAAGAGGAGAAAAGAGAAGGGAAAAATCAGAAAAATTACAGATTGTAGGAGCTAAACATCTAGGAAGTGGAAAGTAAGATTAATCAGGCTGATTGGGACTGACTGACTCCATCAGCATAGAGCATAGAGAAGATCAAATTACTTTTTAGCACTTGTGGTTTTAACAGCAGGGATTTGAAACTGTGCACTGCCTGTGTATCTTAACGTTATAGAAAATTTACTTCTGTGCATTCATGCATCGAAAGTCATTTTAATCATTTGTAAGTATGATAATGTATCCATGAAGTCTGAGCCTGATAACCTTCAGTGAGTTTCATGGGTCATTATTTTCTGATGTAGAGACGGTGTGGTTCATTGGCTGTGTTTCCTCTTGGAACTCTGTTCCCAAAGTTTGGTTACACTGTAATCAGCTCAACAAATGCAGGGCTTGATTTCTGTATGGTAAGTGTTGACAACATGTTTCATCATTGCCTTCATTTGTTTTCTCCTAGTAACTAAGGTTTATTTACCAGATTTATAGACCTCTAAGATTGAAATTGCTCCAGGAGTTGATGATGGACAGGGAGGACTGGCTTGCTGCAGTTCATGGGGTCGCAAAGAGTCAGACACAACTGAGCGACTGAACTGAACTGAACTGAAGATTGAAATTATCCCAGGAAGCACATACTGCTAAAACAACAAAAGAAGACAGTAGAAGTAACACACACACAAACATATGTATTCAATTTAAGATCCTGTTGATTGTAACATGCATCATTATGATATGTACTGTTAAAACTGAAAAAAAATGCTGCACTATAATAATTATATTATGTTGTGTATAATATAATAATATGTTATAATACATAAATATATATAATGCAATATATAATGTAATATAATATAATAATATGATTAATATATATAATACATGATATAATAATTATATTATTATGTTATAAAATGTCACTTGATTATAAGATGCAATTTAAGAGATGTTAACATGAAAAATATGTGCATTTTAGAATTTATGGTATACATTATATATTTTTTATACATGTGCATATGAGTGGCTATATAAATAAATATGTATTTATTAATATTTGTACATAGCCACTTAGGTGTATAGGCAATATTAAAAGCTATGTCTCAGTCTAGAAGTATACAGACACTTTGTACATAATGTGTAGAAAAATGTGTTTCTTTTTACTCTCCAGAGCTAGAACAGGAGACCACTAGTGGTATTTTCAGCATATTCTAAATGTTCGAAATGATTAAAACAGTCCACTGTAGTGTTCCTAAGGCTTAAACTCTTTTGTTGTGTTGTTCAGTCACTAAGTCTAGCAGCATGCCAGACTCCCCTGTCCTCCACTCTCTCTCGGCGTTTGCTCAGATTCACCACCATTGAGTCAGTGATGCTATCTAAACCATCTCATCCTCTACCACCCCCTTCTCCTTTTGCTTCAGTTTCAGTCTTTCCCAGCATCAGGGTCTATTCCAATGAGTTGACTCTTCCTATCAGGTGGCCAAAGTATTGGAGCTTCAGCTTTAGCATCAGTCCTTCCTGAATATTCAGGGTTGATTTCCTTTAGGATTGACTGATTTGCTCTTGCAGTCCAAGGGACTCTCAAGAGTCTTCTCCAGCACCACAGTTCAAAAGCATCAATTTTTTGATGCTCAGCCTCTCTCACACCCATACATGGCTACTGGAAAAACCATAGCTTTGACTATACTGACCTTTGTCAGCAAAGTGGTGTCTCTCCTGTTTAATATGCAGCCTAGGTTTGTCAGCTTTCCTTTTAAGGAGCAAGCATCTTTTATTTTTTTTTTATTTTTTATTTTTTTTTTAAATAAATTTATTTATTTTAGTTGGGGGCTAATTACTTTACAATATTGTAATAGTTTTTGTGGCTGCAGTACCATCAGCAGTAATTCTGGAGCCCAAGAAAATAAAATCTGTCACTGTTTCCAGTTTTCCCTATCTTTTTGCCTTGAAGTGATAAGATTGGATGCCATGATCTTAGTTTTTTAAATGTTGAGTTTTAAGCCAGCTTTTTCACTCTCTTCTTTTACCTTCATCAAGAGGGTCTTTAGTTCCTCTTCACTTTCTGCCATTAGAGTGGTATCATCTGCACATCTGAAGTTGTTGATATTTCTCCCGGCAATCTTGATTCCAGCTTGTGCCTCATCCAGCCCAACATCATGAGAAACGTTGGGCTGGATGAGGCACAAGCTGGAATCAAGATTTCCGGGAGAAATATCAACAACTTCAGATGTGCAGATGATACCACTCTAATAAGTTAAATAAGCAAGGTGACAATATACAGCCTTCACGTACTCCTTTTCCTATTTGGAACCAGTCTGTGGTTCCATGTCCAGTTTTAACTGTCACTTCCTGATCTTCATACAGATTTCTCAAGAGGCAGGTCAGGTGGTCTGGTATTCCCATCTCTTGAAGAATTTTCCATAGTTTATTGTGATCCACACAGTCAAAGGCTTTGGCATAGTCAATAAAGCAGAAATAGATGTTTTTCTGGAACTCTCTTGCCTTTTCTATGATCCAGTGGATTTTGGCAATTTTATCTCTGGTTCCTTCACCTTTTCTAAAATCAGCTTGAACATCTGGAAGTTCACGATTCACGTAGTGCTGAAGCCTGGCTTGGAGAATTTTGAGCATTACTTTACTAGCGTGTGAGATGAGTGCAATTGTGCAGTACTTTGAGCATTCTTTGGCATTACATTTCTTTGGGATTGGAACGAAAACTGACCTTTTCCAGTCCTGTGGCCACTGCTGAGTTTTCCAAATTTGCTGGCATATTGAGTGCAGCACTTTCACAGCATCATCTTTTAGGATTTGAAATAGCTCAACTGGAATTCCATTACCTCCACTAGCTTTGTTTGTAGTGATACTTCCTAAGGCCCACTTGACTTCACACTCCAGGATGTCTGGCTCTAGGTGAGTGATCACACCATCATGGTTATCTGTGTCATGAAGATCTTTTTTGTACAGTTCTTCTGTGTATTCTTGCCACCTCTTCTTAATATCTTCTGCTTCTGTTAGGTCCTTACCGTTTCTGTTCTTTATCATGCTCATCTTTGCCTGAAATTTTCCCTTGGTATCTCCAATTTTCTTGAAGAGATCTCTAGTCTTTCCCATTCTATTCTTTTCCTCTGTTTGTATGCATTGATCACTTAGGAAAGCTTTCTTATCTCTCCTTGCTATTCTTTGGAACTCTGCATTCAGATGGGTATATCTTTCCTTTTCTCCTTTGCATTTCACTGCTCTTCTTTTCTCAGCTATTTGTAAGGCCTTCTCAGACAACCACTTTGCCTTCTTGCATTTCTTTTTCAGGAATGGTTTTGGTCACTGCCTCCTGTACAGTGTTACAAACCTCCATCCATAGTTCTTCAGGCACTCTACCAGATATAATCCCTTGAATCTATTCATCACCTCTACTGAATAATCATAACGGATTTGATTTAGGTCATATCTGAATGGTCTGGTGGTTTTCCCCACTTTCTTCAGTTTAAGCCTGAATTTTATAGTAAGGAGCTCATCACCTGAGCCACAGTCAGCTCCAGGTCTTGTTTTTGCTGACTGTATAGAGCTTCTCCATCTTTGGCTGCAAAGAATATAATCAATCTGATGTTGGTATTAACCATCTGTCGATGTCCATGTGTAGAGTCATCTCATGAGTTGTTGGAAGAGGGTGTTTGCTATGAACAGTGTCTTCTCTAGACAAAACTCTGTTAGCCTTTGTCCTGCTTCATTTTGTACTCCAAGGCCAATCTTTTCTGTTATTCCAGGTATCTCTGTACTTCCTACTTTTGCATTCCAATTCCCTATCATGAAAATGTCATCTTTTTTGTGTGTGTGATAGTTCTAGAAGGTCTTGTAGATCTTCATAGAACTGTTCAACATCAGCTTCTTCAGCATCAGTGGTTGGGACACAGACTTGGATTATTGTGATGTTGAATGGTTTGCCTTAGCAACAAACCAAGGTCAGTCTTTTTGAGTCTTTTTGAGACTGCAGCCAAGTACTGCATTTTGGACTTTTCTTTTGACTATGAGGGCTACTCCATTTCTTCTAAGGGATTCTTGCCCACAGTAGTAGATACAATGGTCATCTGAATTAAATTCACTCATTCTTGTCCAATTTAGTTCAGTTCAGTTCAGTCGCTCAGTCGTGTCCGACTCCTTGCGACCCCATGAATCACAGCACACCAGGCCTCTCTGTCCATCACCAACTCCCGGAGTCTACCCAAACCCATGTCCATCAAGTCGGTGATGCCGTCCAACCATCTCATCCTCTGTCGTCCCCTTCTCCTCCCGCCCCCAATCCTACCCAGCATTAGGGTCTTCTCCAATGAGTCAACCCTTTGCATGAGGTGGCCAAAGTATTGGAGTTTCAGCTTCAACATCAGACCTTCCAATGAACACCCAGGATTGATCTATTTTAGGATGGATTGATTGGATCTCCTTGCAGTCCAAGGGACTCTCAAGAGTCTTCTCCAACACCACAGTTCAAAAGCATCAATTCTTTGGCGCTCAGCTTTCTTCACCGTCCAACTCTCACATCCATACATGACCACTGGAAAAACCATAGCCTTGACTAGACGGAATTTTGTTGGCAAAGTAATGTCTCTGCTTTTAAATATGCTATCTAGGTTGGGCATAACCTTCCTTCCAAGGAGTAAGCGTCTTTTAATTTCATGGCTGCAATCACCATCAACAGTGATTTTTGGAGCCCAAAAAAATGAAGTCTGACACGGTTTCCACTGTTTCCCCATCTATTTCCCATGAAGTGATGGGACCAGATGCCATGATCTTAGTTTCCTGAACGTTGAGCTTTAAGCCAACTTTTTCACTCTCCTCTTTCACCTTCATCAAGAGGCTCTTTAGTTCTTCTTCACTTTCTGCCATAAGGGTGGTGTCATCCGCATATCTGAGGTTATTGATATTTCTCCCGGCAATCTTGATTCCAGCTTGTGTTTCTTCCAGCCCAGCATTTCTCATGATGTACTCTGCATATAAGTTAAATAAGGAGGGTGATAATATACAGCCTTGACATACTCCTTTCCCTATTTGGAACCAGTCTGTTGTTCCATGTCCAGTTCCAACTGTTGCTTCCTGACCTTCATACAGGTTCCTCAAGAGGTAGGTCAGGTGGTGTGGTATTCCTTTGTCTTTCAGAATTTTCCACAGTTTATTGTGATCCACACAGTCAAAGGCTTTGGCATAGTCAATAAAGCAGAAATAGATGTTTTTCTGGAACTCTCTTGCTTTTTTGATGATCCAGCGGATATTGGCAATTTGATCTCTGGTTCCTCTGCCTTTTCTAAAACGAGCTTGAACATCTGGAAGTTCACGGTTCACGTATTGCTGAAGCCTGGCTTGGAGAATTTTGAGCATTACTTTACTAGCATGTGAGATGAGTACAATTGTGCGGTAGCTTGAGCATTCTTTGGCATTGCCTTTCTTTGGGATTGGAACGAAGACTGACCTCTTCCAGTCCTGTGGCCACTGCTGTGTTTTCCAAATTTGCTGGCATATCGAGTGCAGCACTCTCACAGCATCACCTTTGAGGATTTGAAATAGCTCAACTGGAATTCCATCACCTCCACTAGCTTTGTTCGTAGTGATGCTTTCTAAGGCCCACTTGACTTCACATTCCAGGATGTCTGGCTCTAGGTGAGTGATCACACCATCGTGATTATCTGGGTCGTGAAGATCTTTTTTGTACAGTTCTTCTGTGTATTCTTGCCACCTCTTCTTAATATCTTCTGCTTCTGTTAGGACCATACCATTTCTGTCCTTTATTGAGCCCATCTTTGCATGAAATGTTCCTTTGGTATCTCTAATTTTCTTGAAGAGATCTTTATCTAGTCTTTCCCAATCTGTTGTTTTCCTCTATTTCTTTGCACTGATCGCTGAGGAAGGCTTTCTTATCTCTCCTTGCTATTCTTTGGAACTCTGCATTCAGATGGGAATATCTTTCCTTTTCTCCTTTGCTTTTCACTTCTCTTCTCTTCCAAGCCATTTTAGTTCACTGATTCCTAAAGATAACATTGTTCAATCTTGCCATGTCCTGCTTGACTATGTCCAATTTTCCTTGATTAATGGGCCTAGCATTCCTAGCAGTATGCAAAATTGTTCTTTATAGCATCGGAATTTACTTTCACCACCAGGCACATCCACAACTGAGTGTCATTTCTGCTTTGGGCCAGGCTTTTCATTCTTTCTGGAGCTAGTAACAAGTGCCCTCTTTTCTTCCCTGGTAGCATATTGGACACTTTCTGACCTGCGGAGCTCATCTTCTGGTGTCATATCATTTTGCCTTTTCATGCTCTCATGGGGCTCCTGCAGCAAGGATACTGGAGTGGGTTGCCATTTCCTCCTCCAGTGGATTACGTTTTGTCCAAACGCTTCACTGTGACCTGTCTGTGTTGGGTGGCCCTGCATGGCATGGCTCATAGCTTCACTGAGTTATGTAAGCCCCTTCACCACTACAAGGGTGTGGTCCACGAAGGGGTTAAACTGTTTTAAGCTTCAAAAATAATGTTTATTTTGACCTACAAAATTGAGGATCTCTGATTAACAAAGGAAATTATAATTCAGATAAAAGCTATTTGGTTATTCATATGAAAAATATGCTCTGTGATGTCTTCATGCTATCTTGATTTTTTTCCCAGACATTTTAGTGCAATTCTGTCACATTGTAAAATTATATTTGATCTGAGGTGTCACTCAGATGGACCCTGTTAATCAAATCAAATTGCCAAGGCTTTCTCTGTGTGACCTTGGTTAAAATCTCAGAGCAAGTTGAGAATTGCTTCAATCATATACAGCTCCCCAAAGTTCAATAATGGTCTTTAGGGTATGTGGATTTAGTGACAAGTAGCCATGGACTTTATGTGAGAAACAATTAAACTAGCATCAATACCCACTAATGTCTTGCACCAAGTGATCAGAATTGTGAAAAAGCTATGAACCCCAGGAACATGATGGATATCGTAGGCAAGCCACAGTTGTCATGGAAAAGCTAATGATCATTATTTTTCATGGATGAAACTTTCGCACTGCCAATAAAACCTTTCAAATGGCAGACACAGGTCCCCCAGGAAACATGTTTAGGCATTGCTAGAATCCGTTTTCTTTCTTCTGTCTCCCTAAAGTCCCTTTAAGAGATTGATTATTTAATGTTGAGCCTTGTTTTATTTCATGTTGCTTTCTGTTGATATTTTGTATTTGAATTAAGGAGGCTATTTTATTTACTGCTCAAGCAGGAAATAGAAGAGAGACCTTTAGGGGCTATCAAGACTGTAGGGGTCAATGACAATAAAACCTCATTTCAGAGGACCGAAGGACCATGGGAATTTTGTAAAATATTATTATTATGCCAAGTAAAGAATTTTTTTTTTTTGAAAAAAGAATCCACACTATTTGAATACTGAAGTGCGTGGCCAATGCCTTCTCCAGGGGGATCTTCCTGACGCAGGGATCAAATCCAGGTCTCCTGCATTGCATGCAAACTCTTTACTGTCTGAGCCACCAGGGAAGCCCCACTGAATAGCGATAGGAGATGCAATGTACTTCCAGTTAACAAGAATTGAGTTTCCCTTTGAAAAAGGGAAACTTTTTCACTGTCAACAATCCTATAAATAGATACTCTTACTAGACCGTATTACCGACAGACACTGGAGCACAGAAGTATTAGATAACTTCCCTAAGTGTGTCAGTTAAGGCCCTGACAAGAAACACATTCAAGTTGGGTAATCAGAGGAGAGTTTATTAAAAGGATTATTTATAAGACTTTTAGGGACTTACCTGGTGACTCAGTGGTAAAGAATCTGCCTGCATTATAGGAGGCTCCAGTTTGATCCCTGGGTCAGGAAGATCCCCTGGAGAAGTAAATGCCAGCCTTTTTCAATATTCTTGCCTAGGAAATCTCATAGACAGAGGAGCCTGGTGAGCTATAGTACAGGAGATCACAAAGAGTCAGACACAACTGAGGGAGTAAAGAAGAACACGGGTATTGTAGGATTTAGGGAAACCAACACAGAATTAGCAACATCAGGGGTCATTTCTACTCCTAGGATTAAGGGGGGAGGGGAATGGAAAATTCCTGGATCCAAAGCTATATAAAAGGACTGTCTGACTGACAGGATCTATGGATTTTGGGAGGAAAGAAGGAAGGTGGGGCAATAAACAGCAATCCTCACTCTGCTACTGCACTTGGATATCCTGCTGGTGCCTTGCATTGACTGAATCCCACTGGAGCCAGAGGGCAAGAGAATCCATGGATGCAATTGGCCCCTAAGGCTCAGCCTCCCAGAACATGGAGTGGGATGGTGTGTGGTCTAATTCCAGCACCCGTGCTCCCAGCCCCTGACTCATGGTAGATGCCTTTAGTTCACCTTCAGAACGAATCCAGGATTGAAAAAAATCCCATAGAAATGTCTTAACTACCGCAAACATCATTAATTTATTCTTTATTATTCACTTGGAATTTCACCTAACTTCCATTTCTAGTATTACAAAGAACACCTTATCCTTCTTTCCCTGGGTTGCATGAAGTTCAGACTCATCTTTGACTCTCACTGACTATGTGTTTCATTACTTCTTCATCCCTTTGTGTGAAAGTTCATCCCTAAGAATTGTTTTACTGTGGTTTAGTCGCTCAGTCATGTCCGATTCTTTGGGACCCTATGGACTGTAACCTGCCAGGCACCACTTCTCCATGGGATTTCTCAGGCAAGAATAGTGGAGTGGTTTGCCATTTCCTTCTCCAGGGGAACTTCCCAACCCAAGGATCGAACCCACATCTTCTGCATTGCAGGTAGATTCTTTACCGCTGAGCCACCCAGGAAGCCCCGATAATTGTTTTATTTGAAAAGAAACAAGTTCTTAAAGTGGTCTTTAAGTCTGTTAGATTTGAGAGTATTTTGAAGTATCAAGAAAGTATCTATTTCTAAGAAAGAGGAGAAACTGCCTTTTAGTGTATGTGTCAAAAAGCTAAATCATCTTGAGAAAAATAATCCAGATAAACGAATAAATGATTATCCATTTTTTTGTATTGAAGTGTAGTTATTTCCATTGATATCAGTTCATAAGGATTACTTATACAGTTGTGTTTTCCAAAGTCTGTTTGAATTATATTTGGCAATGGTATAATAAACTTATAATTTCCTACTCTAATACTTCATGTTTTTCTTTCAAAAATTAATAAAGATTAGTTTAATAGATTCAGCTTTCCATTTTTATATTCACTTGCTACAGGATACGTTTTAGAAGTATGGGTGTGTATGCTTAGTAGTGTGCAACTCTTTGCAACCCCATAGACTGTAGCCCCTCAGGCTCCTCTGTCCATGGAATTCTTCAGGCAAGAATACTGGAGTGGGTTGCCATGTCCTCCTCCAGGGGATCTTCCCGATCCAGGGATTGAATTCGTGTCTCTTGTGTCTCCTCCATTTTCAGGCAGATTCTTTACCTCTAGTCCTACTTGGGAAGCCCTTGTAAGTATTTTAGAACTTATTAGTTACAATAATCTTATTTTTTTTATTGTTGAAAAAAGTGTAATGAAGGTTTTATATGTTGAAATGGGGTGGTATTATGATGATGTTTTGACCAGAGCAAGCTATTCTTTGTAGCGAGTACAGAACCCCAGTTTAGCCAGGAATCTACATCTGATCTTAGAGTGTACAATAGTCACGGAGCTTAACATGGCCTCTGGTAGCCCTGGTGGACTGCCAGTTTGGTGGATATCCTGGTTAGTAGTAGTAATAACTAATATTCCTGTATAGGTTTAAAACTTACAATACTTTTACTTCTATACATTGTTTGATACTTGTTGAAGAAGTGATGGTCCTTTGGAAATACTTGTGGTGTAGTCAAGGTACTTGCTTCAGCAGGTGTCCCCTGAGATAGTAAGTCATGCTAATAAGGACAGTGGGATAGAAAAATTACATAAATGTAGACAGCTCTCTGTGCTTGTGTGTGCTTTTGTGTGTCTGTGTGCAAACATAGGTAATTCCAAGGTAGTTCCTTGATGTCTAAGTGGTGCATTGGAGGTACAGTAGTCCCCCATTATCTGTGGGAGATATGGTCCAAAACCCATAGTCAAAACTTGAAACTGTGAGTAGTACCGAACCCTGTATTATACTATGTTTTTTCCTATATATGCATACCTATGATAAAATTTAATTTATGAATTAGGTACAGTCAGAAATTAACAACAATACCTAGTAGTAAGATAGAATAATTATGATAGTATACTATAATAAAAATTGTGTGAATGTGGTCTTTCTCAAAATACTTTTTCCATCTTAACTATTTACTTATCATATGTTGTGGCCTTAACCTTTTTTTTTTTTTTAATTTTGGGATATAGTTGCTTGGAGAAGGAAATGGCAACCCATTCCAGTATTCTTGCCTGGAGAATCTCGATGGACAGGGGAGCCTGAGGCTACAGTCCTTGGGGTTGCATAGAGTCAGACATGACTGAGTGACTAAGCAAAGCACAGGTTACAAGGAGGTTAAGATTCCCAGAAAATTCTGTTTACATAAATACTATGTATATTTGCATGGACTTTAAATTAAGCTGCATTTATGAAAACCCTGTGAGCTCTTTGGATTAAATACTACATTTCAGTCCTAAGAATTATGCCCGTGCCTATAGTGTACCCAGAGGAATACTCTTTCTCTGATTGCTTATGCAACCTCCCCGTCCTAGCTCAGCCTCGTTTCATTAAAATCTCTATTAGTGCAACACAGTTATGATTAAATATTCTCCTACTTTTTCAAGAAGAAAAAAAATGCAGCTAACTCTTGATCGCCTGTGTCAACTGGGGACATGGATCACAGGGATAAATTAAATCCATAAATAATCCAGAACTTTCATTTAAGCCAATAGCTTCAATCTCCTTCCTCAACAAACCTTTTCCAAGAGCTGCTAACAAAGAATTCACACTGCCTTCAGCGAGACTCCTGTGTGTAGGGTCAGCTCCAGGCAAAATTGGGAGGTGACTGCCTGCTACCGTCTACCCCCCAGAACCCCCACTGCCTCTGTGCTCTGTGTCTGACTCATAATAAACCTCCTAAATGCCAAATTGCTGTCTTCATCTTATTGGACCTTTCTGTAGCTCCTGACACTGCTGACTACTCCTATCGTATTTTCCTGAATCTTTTCCGAGAGCCTTTCTCTCTTCTCTCTGCTGGTTCTCCTCCTACTTTGTCAATAGGCTGTTTTGGGATATCTTTTATGTCACTGTTTCCCCTACCACCACCCCCAGTTCATTTTTTAAAATAATTTATGTATTTATTTTTGGCTGCGCTGAGTCTTCATTGCTACATGGGCTTTTCTCTAGCTGTGATGAGGGGGGCTGTTCTCTAGTTGTGATGCGCAGGCATCTCCTTGTGGTGGCTTCTCTTGTTGTGGAGCATGGGCTCTGGAGCACGTGGGCCACAGTAGTCTCAACACGTACACTCCGTAGCTGCAGCTCCCGGACTCTGGAGTACAGTCTCAGTAGTTGTGGCGCATGGGCTTAGTTGCTCTGCAGCCTGTGGGATTTTCCCAAACCAGGGATCAAACCCATGTCTTCTGCCTTGGCAGGTAGATTCTATACCCCTGAGTCACCAGAGAATCCCCCCAGTTCAATTTTTCTTTGTTTGGTCTTCCTGGAAGATATCTTTCATACCTACGAATTTAACTGTGATGTCATATAAATGTAACTCTCATCTGAGCTCTTTTTTGACACATATTAGATGTTTAGTAGACACCTATTGTTAGTTTAATAAACACCTATTGTTGCTTACTGACCAGAAGTTAGGTTCCACCTACTTCTCCAGCCCATTTCTTAGTAGAACCCCTCCTCCATGTACTTCACACATCAGACAAAGCAGTTGTCTAACAGACTGTGACTTACACCCTTATGGCTTTGCTAATAACTTCATCCCCTTCTCAACTCCAATTCATCTTTCAAAACCCACTGCAATGAGGTATCACCTCACACCAGTCAGAATGGCCATCATCAAAAATGTCTACAAACAATAAATACTGGGGAGGATATGGAGAAAAGGGAGCCCTCTTGCACTATTGGTAGGAATGTAAACTGATACAACCACTATGGAGAACAGCATGGAGTTTCCTTAAGAAGCTAACTAAGAATGAAACTACCATATGACCCAGCAATCCCACTACTAGGCGTATGCACTAAGAAAAGCATAATTGAAAAAGGCACAGGCACCCCAGTGTTCATTGCAGCGCTATTTACAACAGCCAAGACAGGGAATCAACCTAAATGCCCACTGATAGCTGAATGGATAAAAAAGATGTGGTACATATATATGTAATGGAATATTACTCAACCATAAAAAGGAATGAAATGGAGTCATTTGTAGTGATGTGGATGAACCTAGAGCCTGTCATACAGAGCGAAGTAACTCAGGAAGAGAAAAGCAAATATGTATTAATGCATATATGTGGAATCTAGGAAAATGATACGATAAACCTAGTTGCAGGACAGCAGTAGAGACATGTATGTAGAGAATGGACTTGTAGATACAGTGGGGGAAAGAGGGTGGGATGAATTGAGACAGTAGCATTCACATATATATACCACCATGTGTAAAATAGATAGCTAGTGGGAAGCTGCTGTGTAGTGCAGGGAGCTCAGCTCAGTGCTCTGTGATGGCCTGGAGAGGTAGGATGGGGGGTGGTTGTGGGAAGGAGGCTCAAGAGGGGATGATATATGTATACATATGGCTGATTCACATTGTTGTACAGCAGAAACTAACACAACATTGTAAAGCAGTTATCCTCCAATTTAAAACACTTCTTTTTAAAGTCCACTTGCAATGTCAGGTCTTCTGTGATTTTTTATCCAGCTCTTTCTTTCTATTCCTGAAGAATTAATAACCTTGACCACTGGACTCTGAAGACGCACTTCAGTTATACCAATCTGTAATGGCATTGAGCGCACTAAAAAATACTGGTGGAATACTGGACCATCTCCTTAACTATATTGAAAACTTCTTGAAAGTAGGGACCATATTTTATTCAATTTTGTATCTCAAGTGACAAGTACAGTGCCTGTCATGTAGGGATCATATCCACTCTATCTAGGTAAAGGGCTTTGACTGAATGACAAGGATGGGTCCTTATGGATCATGCTGGGAAGGTTTTAGGTTAAGGACTTGGAATGGATGTTTAGGCCAGAGTAAGGGAGCTGGTAGTTGGAGAGAGGATATGATAACTGAGACAAGATATTGCAGCTGTAGATCTTTTCCTGAGTGTGTAGATTTCTTTCTAAGGGAATATAAACAGCTCATGGCACCTGCTGCCTCCATGACAATGTTCCCATCACATGACCTCACGCCTCACCTCAGGCACAGATGATTGGCCCAAGGATGGACAAGTGACCCAATGGGAAGCCAACAAATAGGCTGGAAAGCAGTCTAAAGCCTGGCTCAGAAAGATGAGGATGACCAATAGGATGTCTTTCTCCCTCTGTCTCCCTCCCTGCGCCCGCCCCCAGAAGACAGTCTGAAGCATTTAGTAATGGGCACTAAAGCGTAACAGTTAGGTATAAAAGGATCCTAGAAAGTGTTGGTCATGATGACTTTTTAAAAACATGGGTTATAAGTAAACAAGGCAGCAGAGAATAGAACATGTAGCAGAGAATAGCTGGGACCCCAAGAGATGGCGAGAGAGAAAGAAACTGAAATTTTTCTCAACAGCTTCCCAGTTCATACTTCTGTGAGCTCTAGTTCCTTCCTTGGTAGCCGATTTTATAATCTCCTTTTTCTTGGCCTTTCTTGAATAAACCTTTGTCTCTTACAACAGTCAATGTAAAATAAAGAAGGCTGCAGGAAAAGAATTATAAAAATGCTGAAGACAAACTTTATCAGTTTTATACTTTGCCTACTGCTAAATCTATATGTAAGAAAAGGAAAGTGGACCCCTACCTTATACCATACACAAAAGTTAACTGAAAATGGTTACAAAAGTTGAATGTAAGACCTAAAACTATAAAAATCCTAGAAGAAAGTGAGCTTCTTGACATCAGCCTTAGTGATCATTTTTTTTGCATTTAACACCAAATGTAAAGGAAATAAAAATAAACAACTATTAACAGGATTACATCAAACTAAAAAGCTTCTGCACAGTGAAAGAAACCCATCAACAAAGTGAAAAAGCAGCCTACTGAATAGAAGAAAATATTTGCAAATGATCCAAAATACATAAGCATCTCCTACAACTCCAGAGCAAAAAAAAAAAAAATCCAATTTAAAAATGTGCAGTGGACATTTTTCCAAAGAAGACATGCAAATGACCAATGGGTCCATGAAAAGGTGCTCAATATCACTAATCACCAGGGAGATGCAAATCAAAACCACAATGAATTGTCACCTCATACCTGTTAAAATGGTTATCATCAAAAAAGATAAAAGATAACAAGTGCTAGCAAGGATATGGGAAAAAGGGAACACTTGGACACTGTTGGCGAGATTGTAAACTGGTGCCATCGCTATGGAAAACAGGATGGAGGTTCTTCAAAAACTGGAAACAGAACTGCCGTGTGATCCAGCAGTTCCACCCCTAGATACATATTTGAAGGAAATGAAAACACTAACTCAAAAAGATACATGTACCCCTAAGTTTGGTGCGTTTTTTACAATAGCCAACATATGGAAGCAATCTAGATGTCCATTGATATCAGAATGGATCAAGAAGATGTGGTGTGTGTGTGTGTGTGTATATATGATATAATATTATTTGACTGTAAAAAAGAAAGAAAGCCTGCCATTTGCAACAACAGAGATGGACCTTTGCAGGCTATATGCTAAGTGAAATTAGTCAGACAGAGAAAGACAGATAATGTATGATCTCACTTATACGTGGCATCTAAAAAAAAAAAAAGCAAGAACTAAAAAAGAAAATGAACTTACGAGTGCAAAGAACAGATGGTTACCAGAGGCGGGGATGGGGAGGTATATGAAATGGCTGAAGGAGGTTAAAAAATACAAACCTCCAGTTCTAAAATAAGTCATGTAGACATAATATACAGCATGATGGCTGTACTTAGTAATATGCATTGTATATTTGAAAGTTGCTAAGACGGTAAATCTTAAAAAGTTTTCATCACAAGAAAAAGGGAAAAAAAGAAAATGAGCGTAAATTGTCCTTCTCCTTTTCTTGAACCCCACTTCATAGTCCCAGCCCTCAGAACCGATAACTGAAGCCACTAGTCCTAGAGCCATGAATAAATTATGTCTTGAAATAAATAGGCTTTTATGGAATGCCTGAGAAATCAACTATTATTTTTGACACTTCCGTGGGACAGTGCATTCCAAGATGAGTCACCTGGCAGATATTTACTGATCATCTGCTGTGTGCAAGACACTAAGCAAGGAATTTGTTCCATGGGAATGGACTTTGTTCTTGTGGAATTTACTTACTGGTTAGGAAGAGAGAAATACATAAGCAGGCAGACAAAAAAGGTAACTATAAACTCATGTGTTATAAACGAAACTACAAGAAACTGAGAAAGAGAAGAACAAGAGAAAACTGTAAGGCAAGGCCTCTCTGAAGAGCTGACATTTGAGCCAAGACAGACAGGAGGGAGAGCAGTGAGCCGAGTGTGCACATGTCATGTGGGGACAACAACAGCAGAGCCTTAAGGCAGGGCGCCCACGATGTGTTCAAATCGCTGGACAGTGTTGGCTGAAGACTGGAAAGTGAGTGGTTGACTAGAGGCAAGAGCCATATCATCTAAGAATTTGTAGCTCCTTAAAAGGATTTTGGAATTTATTCCAAGTACAATGAGAAGTTACTAATGAATTATAGCCAGGGGGATAAAATGGGTTGATAAATATCTTTGGAGAATCATTCCTGTCTGTGGATAATTGAGGAGGGGGGACCCAAGGTTGGAAGAAGGGAAGCCAGTTAGTACAGTAGTGTAATAGTACAGGTGAACAATAAGAATGTATTAGACTAAGAAGGTGGCAGTGTCCATAGGTGAAGTGTATGGAGTCAAGATATTTCAGGAGCAGCAAGACATGCTTATAGATTGTATGTGAGGTGTATCAGAAAGAGTTACATCAACAGTTGGGTGGATATGGGTGCCCTCTGTGGAAACGGGGAGACTGGAGACAAGGGGATATGTTTGGAGGAGAAAATAGAAAATATGCTACTTTTGAGATGTTTGTGAGGAATCTCAGGGGAGAAATCAAACAGTCAGATTACCATTTGAATATAATGTTTGCTAAATCAATGGCTGCCTGCCTTAACGTTTAGCTATTTCACTGTTATTTTTCAAAGCTATTTCAGTCTTCATTTTTCACATCTTTCCTTGTGACAGTAAACAAAGGGAGTTCAAAAATGGGACTAATTCCATTTCTCCTTCGAATACATATAATGGTCTAAGTAGGGATCACAGTAATAAAAAGAAATAAAGTCATGAATAGCCTCTGTATTGTTTATGTGACTAATTATCACCTTCTGTATTATTTATAAATGACTGAAATGTAGGAAATGCAAAGTTCCAACCACAACACTGAACTCATCTATAGAGAAATCTACATAGAAACTCCCTAATTATGGATTATAGCTAACTAGGGCACCATGATTTTCGTACGCCGCAGGTTGTCAATATGGCATGCTGACTGGAAATTATAAAAACATATGATAGATCTATGATTATCTTGGTGGCAGCCTCCTTCGCCAAGAAGGGGGTCATTGTTGTACTAACTGTTATTGAAAGCTAACTTCTCATTCCTGACTACAATAGCTTGTGGGATCAACCACATAAAAACACCAAGATGGCATTACATAAAATCAGCACAAGGGACTTCCCTGGTGGTCCAGTGGTTAAGAGTCTGTGCTACCAATGCGGAGGATGTGGGTTCAATCCCTGGTTGGGAAACTAAGATCCCACATGCTGTGCAGTGTGGACAGAAGATTTAAAAAAAAATTTTTAAAGCATAAAAAAAAAAGCCACAGCACAAGTATGCTTGATCAGCTACGTCTGTGAGTAGAATTTTTGTACATCAAATCTGGTTTTCATTTTGACTCACATTTTGCCTTAAGAGAAGCCTATCTTTGTTCCTAACTGATCTCTAATTGATAGTGGCTCCTACTGCTTCACATTTGCATTCTTTTTCTCCTTATTCACTTTGAATTCATTAATGCTATATAAATGTGTACCTGAATGCCCAAGGAATTGCTTTGTGTGAAAATAATCCTACAGTGAATCTTTTCTTTAAAACCTAGGATCCTTTGAAATGTAGATATTGATCTTCTGATTTTCCTGTTTACTTACTTGGATAATTTAATGTGAGTACCCAATCAAAACACCTGTGTTTTCTTAAAAGAGTAGAGGAGAACATGCTATGGCCTGTATTTCCATCCTCTCACTACTGCGGCTCCCCTTTTTCAACTCTCCAGATGATGGAAAGAAATACACACCAAGTCTGGATGCTGAAAGCATCCAGTGGAAGCTTCATGCTCTTCACAAGAGGTTCTTTTCCTCCATCAGAATAGTCCCCGGAAATTCTACAAGAAGGGCTCAGAGACCCCCAAAGTAGAATAAATTCCTGGCAGTTTGAAGTATGTGCCCTCCTCTGCTACCTACCCTGTAATAAAACTTCAATTTGGATTTCTCCAATCGTAAGTCTCAGCATCAGACCTCTACTCCTACTTACACGGCAATTTCTTAGGGCTGATATATGTCCACCACTTCCTACAAATTCTGCTTGTTGGTCTATTCCAAGACATAAAAGATGTTTCTACTTTCTCTGGCAGAGAAGGAAATGGCAACCCACTCCAGTACTCTTGCCTGGAGAATCCCATGGATGGAGGAGGCTGGTAGGCTGCAGTCCATGGGGTCGCAAAGAGTCAGACACGACTGAGCGACTTCACTTCACTCACTTCACTAACTTCATACTTTATCACTGGAGAAGGAAATGGCAACCCACTCCAGTATTCTTGCCTGGAGAATCCCATGGACAGAGGAGCCTGGCTGGCCATGGTCCATGGGGTCACAGAGAGTGGGACACAACTGAAGTGACTATTAGTTCCATAAAGGAACCCCAGAGGAATGTTAGCCACTAAACACAAATTCTCCAATTATATATTGAAAACTTCCCTTTTGCCAGAAAGACAACCTGGTACTTCTATGACACCACTGTAGACATGCTATGACTTTAGGGGATCCTGCTCACCATGTCAAGTTATTGAGATTCACTTCCAGGTCTCATAGGGGCTGCTCCCACATACAATCACTTGGATGCTCAAACTGAAATTTTCAAAATTTATTTTTAATTGAATGATAATTGCTTTACAATGTTGTCTTGGTTTCTGCCATACAAAATGTGAATCAGCTGTAAATTAAAAAATGCTTACTCCTTGGAAGGAAGGTTATGACCAACCTAGATAGCATATTTAAAAGCAGAGACATTACTTTGCCAACAAAGGTCCGTATAGTCAAGGCTATGGTTTTTCCAGTGGTCATGTATGGATGTGAGAGTTGGACGGTGAAGAAAGCTGAATGCCGAAAAATTGATAACTTTTGAACTGTGGTGTTGGAGAAGACTCTGGAGAGTCCCTTGGACTGCAAGGAGATCCAACCAGTCCATCCTAAAGGAGATCAGTCCTGGGTGTTCATTGGAAGGACTGATGTTGAAGCTGAAACTCCAATACTTTGGCCACCTCATGCGAAGAGTTGACTCATTGGAAAAGACCCTAATGCTGGGAAGGATTGGGGGCAGGAGGAGAAGGGGACAACAGAGGATGAGATGGTTGGGTGGCATCACTGACTCGATGGACATGGGTTTGGGTAAACTCTGGGAGTTGGTGATGGACAGGGAGGCCTGGCGTGCTGCAATTCATGGGGTCGCAAAGAGTCGGACATGACTGAGCGACTGAACTGAACTGAACTGATACAATATATCTGGGCTTCTTTGGTGGCTCAGTGATAAAGAATCTACCTGCCGGTGCAGGAGACTCAGATTCGATTCCTGGGTTGGGAAGATCCCCTGGAGAAGAAAATGACAACCCGTTACAGTATTCTTGCCTGGGAGATCCCATGGACAGAGGAGCCTGGCAGACTACAGTCCATGGGATGGAAAAGAGTTGGACACAACTTAGCAACTGAACAAATGAATGATACATATATCCCCCTTCCTCCAGCCTCCCTCCCACCATCCCTATCGCACCTCTCTAGATCATCACAGAGCACTGAGCTGAGCTCCCTGTGCTATATGGCAGTTTCCCACTGTTTATCTGTTTTGCACATGGCAGTAGTATATATATGTCAGTGCTAATCTCTCAATTCATCCCACCCTCCCCTTTCCCCACTTGTGTCCACAAGTTGATTCTCTATGTCTGACTCTCTATTCCTGCCCTACAAGTAGGTTCAACAGTACCATCAAATTGGAATTGTTTTTTTTAACACATTTTGCTGAGTCAGAGAGATTTGTCCTCAAACATGAACTTTACCATATTTCTGTTTGTACTTTCTTGACTATATTTCTTAAGTTTTCTGAGCCTTGATTTTTATATCTGCAAAATGACAGTGCTAATAATAGCTACTTCATAGGGTTGTTATAGTATTAAAGGAGAAAATGCCAAAAGGCACTGGGCACCTGACCTAGAGTAAGTGGACAAGAAATGATAGTTGTTGAGGCTGTGGTGCGGATAGTGGTGGTATTTTAGGTAAGGGGTAATCTACATATGCCTTTGTGTTACTTCTTCAGTCAACTCTTGAATACACAAGTTCTCTAGCAGTAACTCAGCCCAAGATATTTTCCTCTAAGAACACATCAAAATATAGCAAGATACTCTGATGTGACTCACTAGATTGCCTCACATGGGCTATGTCCTAAAGGACAGGAATGATGTTCCAAGATCTCAGTATCTTTCTGTGATTCAGTGCTGCATTGTGACAGCATCTTCTACCTTTCTTTGTTCCACATTTGATCTCTTTTTCCCCTCCACAAGGGTCAATTCCATTTCTCAAACAATTATCAATATGAATTGGAAAAGACCCTGATGCTGGGAAAGATTGAAGGCAGGAGGAGGAGGGGACGACAGAGGAGGAAATGGTTGGATGGCATCACCTAATCAATGGACATGAGTTTGAGCAAGCTGTGGGAGTTTATGGACAAGGAATCCTGGCATGCTGCAGTCCATGGAGTTGCAAAGAGTTGGACATGACTGAGTGACTGAACTGAACTGATATGAAAACCCATGCAGTTGCACAGGGCACAGAGGCCCATAGGTGTGCTCCAGGATTCTGATATACTGGGGCAGCTGTGGGAACACAAAGGGGGTCAGGAGAGATGCATCTACCACGAAGACAGCAGCAGACATGACCACAAGGGAACTTGCTCTAGATGTGGGGTTCACTAGCTGTGCTATTTATTTCCAATATAATAAAAAAGGAAAAAGAAGTTCTTAATGATTTTTGCAATATATGCATTGCCTGACATATTTCAAAAAGCTCAGAATTAATTGAAATCCTTAGTGAATTCTCAAGGGGAAAATTACTTCATTTTCTGAAAAATATTCACTACTTGGACAGGTAGTTGTGGTTTATTAAGTTGATATATATTTGGAAGCTGTCTCCCTTTCACAGATTTTACAAGTATGACAGTTTTTGTTTTTTGTTTTTGCTTCAGACCTACCTAATGATCTGAATATCACAAATTTCATCGTGGGATGCCAAACTCTACCCGAGTGGCATCAAAATGTAACAGTTGTTGTTTAGCTGCTGAGTCGTGTTCAACTCTTTTGCAACCCGTGAACTGTAGCCCATCAGGCTCCTCTGTCCATGGGATTTCCCAGGCAAGAATACTAGAGTAGGTTGCCATTTCCTTCTCCAGGGAATCTTTCTGACCCAGGGATCGAACTCAAGCCTCCTGCGTTGGCAGACAGATTCTTTACAACTGAACCACCTTGGAAGCCCCCAAATGTTACAGTACTATTTGATAAAGTGAAAAGTGAAAGTGAAGTCACTCAGTTGTGTCCAACTCTTTGCGACCCTGTGGACTGTAGCCTACCGGGCTCCTCCATCCATGGGATTCTCCAGGCAAGAATATTGGAGTGGGTTGCCATTTCCTTCTCCAGTTGATCTTCCTGACCCAGGGATCAAACCTGGGTCTCCCACACTGCAGGCAGACGCTTTAAAGAACATTGTGTAGCCCGTAATGAGTGGTCTCGTATTTGTGGAAGATATGTCTACTGATTACTACCAATAACTGAGCAGGAGCTTCATACTTTTGTAAACTAATGCCTGCTTACAGGGTTGTCCCTGATGTTACCACAGGCCCATTCTGACATATCAGTTTCTATTCCAAGAGAAAGGAAAAACTGAGCCCCAAGAGGAGAACTAAGATCATAACTTTTCAGGGAAATTTTTATTTGCTTTCTCCTTTTCTCAAACCTCTTCACTGATGTACAAAGAGTCCAGGAAAGTAAGAATCCTAGATGCCATCGTTCAGAGACTTGCAGGTAAGTTATACAATGGGACCAAGAGGAAAGAACAAACTGGACAGACAGTGGTTCAGAACAGGGCTGCCTGAGATATACTGTTGGCCTTTTGAGGGGGACGTATGCTATTACAGAGGAAGAATGTTGTATTTACCACCTTACAGACGTCTCTTGGGTCTTTAATAGCACAAAAAGATCCAGGAAGCAAAGGAAATTTGGAGCTAATTAGTCTCGTATCTGGTTGTGTGGGCTTTTCACTTTTGGGACGTAATCTCTTGGTTTAACCTGGGCATTCTGGACTTCTGATTGAGAAGCAGACTGCAAACTGTGATCACAATCCTTGTTTCAGCATTTGTGTCACGTTGTTCAGATGAGTGATCTCTGTGGGCTCTGTGTCAACAAATGACCTAACAAGTGATCACTGAGCAAAAACAGTGGGAAAACTTGATACTTACGGAGGTAGAAACAACCACCCGATACTTGATATGCAAATGCGATACCTCAAACACTGGTGAAGACCTAGACTGATCACACCCTCAGATATAAATGACCAGTCCTTCTGTTCAGGCTGAAGAATGGCCACAAGGAGGACATAGGGACCCTAAGGCATCTACAGTAGTCCTCACTTATCTGCAGTTTCAGTTACCCTTGGTCATCCACAGTCCAAAAATGTTAAATGGAAAATTTCAGAAATAAGCAACTCTAAGTTTTAAATTACATGCAGTTCTAAGTAGCATGATGAAATCTCACGTGTTGTGCCTGGGACATGACTCCTCCCTTTGTTCAGAATATCCTGCACCTTAGTACTTAGTGGCCATCTGAGCAATCAGATAAACTATCACAGTATCACAGTATGTGTGTTCCAGTAACCCATATTTTACTTAATAATGTTCCCAAAGAACAAGAGTAGTGATGCAGGCAATTTGGCTATGCCAAAGAAAAACCAAAGAGGAGAGTGAAAAAGCCAGCTTAAAACTCAATATTAAAAAAACTAAAATCATGGCATCCAGTCCCATCACTTTATGGCAAATAGAAGGGGAAAAGGTGGAAGCAGATCTCTGCTTCAGTATATTTGGCACAGGGGCTTAGCTGCCCTGTGGCATGTGGAAAAAGATTTTCCTTTTTTCGGCTCTGAAACCACTGAGGATGGTGACTGCAGCCATGAAATTAGAAGACGCCTGCTTCTTGGAAGGAAAGCTATGACAAACCAGACAAATGTATTAAAAAGCAAAGATCACTTTGCCAACCAAGGTCTGTATAGCCAAAGCTATGGTTTTTCCAGTAGTCATGTACGGATGTGAGTGTTGGACCATAAAGAAGGCTGAGTGCCATATAATTGATGCTCTTGATCTGTGGTGTTGGAGAAGACTCTTGAGAGTCCCTTGGACTGCAAGGAGATCAAACCAGTCAGTCCTAAGGGAGATCAACCCTGAATATTCATTAGAAGGACTGATACTGAGGCTGAAGCTCCAATACTTCGACCACCTGATGCAAAGAGCTGACTCCTTGAAAAAGACCCTGATGCTGGGAAAGATTGAAGGCAGGAGAAGGGGCAACAGAGGATGAGATGGTTGGATGGCATCACCGATTCAAAGGACATGAGTTTGAGCAAATTCTGGGTGGTAGTAGGGACAGGGGAGGCTGGTGTGCTGCAGTCCATGGGGTCAAAAAGACATGACTTAGTGACTAAAGAACAATAGCTTTTATAAAACATAAAAAGATGTTAGATGTTTGATAGCATGGGGATTCCCTGCTTGTCCAGTGGTTAGGCCTTGGTCCTCTCATTGCTGAGGGCCCAGGTTCAATTCCTTGGTGGGAACTAAGATCCCATAAGCTGCACAGCAGCGTAGACAAAAAAAAAAGAAAGAAGTCTCACCAAACAAAGAATGTCGATAAAGATAAAAACTATTTTTAAAAAATTGATAGCATGATCATTTAAATTCATTTACCTCCCACGGAAATCAAGGTAAAGACTGTTGACTGAAACCCCACCCTCCCCTTCTATGTATTCAGCCTTTCTTTGAGGATAAGTGAGAGGGTCTGAAGAATTGTCACCATCTGGAGCTTAGGGACCATTTCAGACAACTTCTCCATTTTGCAGTGAGAACCTGAGGACCACAGAGAAGAAAGAAATGATATGTCCAAGGTGCTGATCTGTTTTGTGCCCGAGCTGGGAAAAGAACTGAATTTAGGGTACTTGTGTTATACTCATAGCTCAGACAGTAAAGAATCTGTCTGGAGTGCAGGAGACCTGAGTTTGATCCCTCAATCGGAAAGATCCCCTGGAGAAGGAAATGGCAACCAACTCCAGTATTGTTCCCTGGAGAATTCCACAGACAGAGGATCCTGGTGGGCTATAGTCCATGGGGTCACAAAGAATCAGAGACGACTGAGCGACTAACACTTTCACTTTCACTTTAGGGTACTTACTGTAGAGTGAAACCCGCATCACTACTAATGTTAGCAATAAAAAAGCAACATGCAGACGTCCCTGGTCCAGTGGTTAAGAATCCACCTGCCAATGCAAGGGAGACAGGTTTGATCCCCAGTCCAGGAAGATTCCACATGCCACAGGGCAGCTAAGCCCCTGTGCCAAAACTACTGAGCCTGCACACTTAGAGCCCATGCTCTGCAACAAGAGCAGCCACTGCAACGAGAAGCCCACGCATCACAACTTGAGGGTAGCCCCTGCTCACTGCAATTAGAGAAAGCCCACGTGTAGCAACAGAGACCCAGTGTGGCCAAAAATAAACAAAAACAAACAAACAAAAGCAACATGGGTACAATCCAGCCAACTCTCTTAGCTCCTCCCTGGGCCTCTTTAATCCTGCCAGACTTTTCTGTCCAAAACAAATCTGGCTGTGTTATTCCTTCTGTATAAAAGTCTTCAATGACTACACTGCATATGGGGTAAAGTCCAGATTCCTTTGGATAATAAACACATGCCTATTTCTCTGGTCCTGCCTGCCCATTTCCTGCCCCTTGAGATCTGCTTTTTAGACACACTTACCCGTGTGCAGTCCCACACTCACATTCTCACACCTTTTCTCTGTCACATTCTGGAATCCCTGTCCCCCTCCCAGTGCTTACCTATCAGTGGCAGTTCATCATCTGAACTCAGCCCAAGCACCACCACCTCCCTCCCTCTCACACCTTCTCCCTTTGTGTTCTCTTTCTCAGTTCAGTTCAGTCACTCAGTCGTGTCCGACTCTTTGCAACCCCACGGACTGCAGCACGCCAGGCCTCCCTGTCCATCACCAACTCCCAGAGCTTGCTCAAACTCATGTCCATTGAGTCGGTGATGCCATCCAACCATCTCATTCTCTATCGTCTCCTTCTCCTCCCGCCTTCAATCTTTCCCAGCATCAAGGTCTTTTCCAGTGAGTCAGTTCTTCACATCAAGTGGCCAAAGTATTGGAATTTCAGCTTCAGCATCAGCCCTTCCAATGAATATTCAAGACTGATTTCCTTTAGGATTGACTGGTTTGATCTCCTTGCAGTCCAAGGGACTCTCAGAGTGTTCTCCAACACCACAGTTCAAAAGCATCAATTTTTTGGCTCTCAGCCTCCTTTAAGGTCCAACTCTCACATCCATATATGACTACTGGGAAAACCATAGCTTTGACTAGATGGACTTTTATTGGCAAAGTAATGTCTCTGCTTTCTGTTCTCTTTCTAGGAGGTTGCATTTCTCTGTATAATACCTGCCACATTGATTGGAAGTCATTTGCTTATGTGTTTGACTATTTGCCTAGGAGATCCTTGAGTTTAGAGGATGTCTTACTGATTTTTACATTTGAGTGCACAATGCCTGGGATGTCTCAGTGCTCAGTATATGACTGTGGAATTGAGTTGTAACAATAACCGCAAATCCAGCAGTTCTGAGCCCCTAATAGAAAATTTAGATGAGATTGTCCCAGGAGCTCTTTCCAGTTTGAAACTGCTCTATCCTTCCCACCTCTTCTTCACAACCTTATGGAGAAGTTGGCCAGCTCACTATTCTCCAGGGACACCACATGCATTAATTCCTCCCCTGTGCTCTTGTCCGTGGCGTTACCCCTGCCTAGCAAGCCCATCCCCTTTGTTTATCTAGAAGTTGTTGAAGCTGCCAGTATGTCTTTCATGGTGCTGGACTCTGATGTTTCCCTGTCCAAATAGGACTCTGCTATTCCAGGTCCCCTTAGTCCTATTCTCACTTGCCTCTTCTAACTAATGGGCTCAGCCCTCTTTGTCACTTTACCGCTTCATGTAGGTACTGCATGTTTGATATTTAATATTAACTACTCGTTTATGCTTAATTTTCATTCTGGGACTGTTCACATACCTATTCAACTATGTTACAAGACTCTTGAGGGCAGGAACTGTACTGTATAATAACTGTATATTAGGAAGTGCCTTAATAAATGTTGACCAGTGATTGAGAGCACTCAGGGGACTTTTTCATGGTGAGGCTGTGTTCTAGCTCCTGGATTCAGCAGAGTGTGTTAATCACGGAGGCAGGTCAGCCTGGCTGTGATCAGGGGTTGTAGAATTAAAGGGTGACTTTCTGAAGCATGGCTCAGATGGTAAAGAATCTGCCTACAATGTGGGAGACCTGAGTTCGATCCCTGGGTCAGGAAGATCCTCTGGAGAAGGGAATGGCTATCTACTCCAATATTGCCTGGAAAATTCCATGGACTGAAAAGCCTGGCAAACTACAGTCCATAGAGTCACAAAGAGTCTGATACAACTGAGTGACTAACACTTTTACTTTCAGAGGCATAAGTGCCCATGCTATTAAAATTAAATGTCTCCCAGATGGAAAAACTAGATCATGTAAAGATTTACCCAATTTGCAGTGATTTATGGACTTAATACAGTAGCAATCAAAATCTGACTGGGATGGAAAGAAGAGTTTATCTGAAAGAATAGTCAGAATTTACAAAGGAAATTCTGAAAAAGTACCTTTTGAAAGGCTATCCCTATCAGATATTAAAGCACAAAAAATTGTAGTAGTTAAAATATTTTTGTATTCATCATGTGTCTCAGATGGTAAAGAATCTGCCTGTAATGCAGGACACTGGGTTCAATTCCTGGATTGGGAAGATTCTGTGGAGAAGGGAATGGCAACCCACTCCAGTATTCTTGCCTGGAGAATTCTATGGTCAAAGGAGCCTGGCGGGCTATATAGTCCATAGAGTCTCAAAGAGTTGGACATGACTGAGCGACTAACACTTTTACTTTCCACAGGTTGAAAAATATATCGTTCTATGGTTGTTGTGTGTATGTATGTATTATACTTTAATGCATATGTAAAAAAATGCCTGAAGCTAGTCTCATCTTATTCTCAGATCTTCACTGAAGCAATGGTGGGAAAAAAACCTTAATATGCCGTTACCTTTCCCCTTCCTAGGGACAGCAGAGGAAGGAAGCAGATTAACAAAGACAAGGCATTGGAAGTATTTCAAAAAACCATGACTCTTTCACATGAAAAATTTAATTATGTGATTTAAGAGATAAAACTGTGGCAAAGGATAGCTTTCTTTCTTAAAAATATTGTTAAGTTGACTAGTTAGCAATTTGGGGGCAGGGATTAATGTAAACTATCTAGTAAAATAAATACCAAATAAAAAGTATACAAAGAAAAAGTAAATATTAAAAACGTAGATCACAGTCTAGCATGAAGAAAATAACCTGAAGATGTATTGAACTTTAGAAGGGGGTTATTTTACATGTTTGGGGTATAGAAAGGGCTTGGTGATGACTTTGTAGCAGATAGAGATGTCTAGTTACTGTCTTGACTGTCCGGCACTGTGTCCCCAAGAGCATCTGCCACAAAGTGGGTTCAGTAACTACATGCAGAATGTAGGGACATTTGGATGCCTGAATGAATGTGTAGACCCTTCAGTGTGATGAGCTATGAGAGTTCTCAGCGTGCCTGTTTTGACTGCCTTTGCACCTTGGAGAAGGAAATGGCAACCCACTCCAGTATTCTTGCCTGGAGAATCCCAGGGATGGTGGAGCCTGGAGGCTGCCGTCTGTGGGGTCACACAGAGTCAGACACGACTGAAGCGACTTAGCAGCACCTTGGAGAGAGGAGGGGAAGAGACCTTGGGCATCACTTCTGACACTCCAGCTATGCTAGTCTTCACGCTCTATGGGAAGAGGATGCAGGGGAGGATGAGATCTCGGAATCAAAAAATAAAAAGATAAAGCTCTTTCAAGGATGTAGGATGACCAGGAAATGCATTGACGGATGAGGTAAATTTCTAAATGCTCTTTGCGTGTGCACTCAGTCGTGTCCGGCTCTTTGCAACCCCATGGACCGAAGCCCACCAGGCTTTTCTGCCCATGGAATTTTCCAGGCCACAGTACTGGAGTGGATTGCCATTTCCTCCTCCAGGAGATCTTCCTGACCCAGGGATCCAAGCTAAATCTCCTGCATTGGCCGACAGATTCTTTACTACTACGCCACCTGGGACATCCCTTAATGCTCTTTAAGTAATCTTTTTTTAAATGTTATTTACATTTTCACTTCACTTAGTTTCTTTTATTCTCTAAACGCTTTCTTCTTTTCTCCCTCTTCCTTGCAAATTTATAAGTGAAGATACTTTTATATTTTTAGGAGTTTCCCATAATCCTTAAGTAATCTTAATCCTCTTCTGCTTTTTGTTGTGTCAAATAAAATGGTGGCCTCTCCGGCTCATGTCCCCTTTTCTGACTAAAATAGCTAATAGAGAGTTGCAAACTGAAAAAGGCAGTCCTTCATCTGGATTTTTGTCAGTTTCATGAATAACTGCTTGCTTTGTGCCTTCAGAGAGCAAGAGAGAAGAAGACAGACGTAATCCTTGCTTTGAAGTTTATTGTGTGAAAATAACTGGTCTTTATTAGTATTTTCCTTGTGGCATTGTGTTTTCAGAGAATGCTCAAGATTAGACTTCAGCACATTAATTAGCTTACGAAACATGAATCCAGAATACATTACAGTCATTTGTCTTGGCCTTGTTCGTGCACTGCGTTCACCATTGTTTTATTTTTGAGCACGGCTTCTTCTTTCCTTCTTGTCTGTGGAGTTATTAATAGTAATAGGAGCTTCCCGGCTTCAGTGAGCAGTGTGCCTGAGAGGAATGTTTGAAAGAGATAGGAAGGAGTCATGTCCCAAGTAATTTGTATGCTGGGCAGTGCCACTCCTTAGAAACCCTGTCGTTTGTAGCTGACGTGGTTCCTGATAAGGCTGGCATGGAGGGTGAACCATGGCAACCAGGGGAGAAACTGACCCTTAGAACTAAAGGCCACCCCCACCCGCCACCTCCCACTACCGCCCTCCATCCTAGGTCTAGACAGCTGCTAACAGTGAGCCAGGTCAATGCACCAGCTGGCAGTGGGGAGAAAGAGCAGGCAGGTAGGCATGCCATGGCGCCCAGGCAGTCATGGGCAATCCTAGAAGAAGGTGTGAATGCAGAGAGCAGACAGCAGGGCACATGGGATGTGACTGCATGTCATGCTTAGGAAGGGCAGCCATTAGAAGCAACACAAATGTCCATTAACAGATGAGTGTACAGACAAAACGTGATATAGACATACAATGGAATATTACTCAGCCTTAAAAAGGAAAGCAATCCTGACATACGCTACAATATGGATGGACCTTGAGGACATTATACTAAGTGAAATAAACCAGTCACACACACACACACATTCACAAATCAGTGTATCTATGGTTCCACTTATATGTTTCCTAGATCAGTCAGATTCATAGATAGAGAAAGTAGAATAGTAGTGGTTTCCATGGGCTGGGGAATTGGGGAAGGAGGAGTTATTTACCAGGGGTGGAGCTTCAGTTTTGCAAGATGAGAAAGTTCAGGAGATCAGATGCACAACAGTGTGGAGGCACTTAACATTACTGAACTGTACACTTACAAATGGCTACCATGGTAAATTTTGTTACGCATGTTTTGTGTTTTATTTTCTGTTGTGTTATTCGGTTTACAAATTGAGAAGAAATCAGAGATGATCTAAAGGGAAAAAAGGAAGGCAGCTTTGAAGAAGAGCCACCTGAGTTCAAATCCTGGCACAGACACTGACTAGATGGGTGCGTGTGTGTGTGCTAAGTCTCTCAGTTGGGTCTGACTCTTTGTGACCCCCCCCCATGGACTGTAGCCCCCCAGGATCCCCTGTCCATGAGATTCTCCAGGCAAGAATACTGGAGTGTGTTGCCATGCCCTCTTCCAGGGCATCTTCCTGACCGAGGGATCGAACCCGTGTCTCTTGCATTGCGGCAGATTCTTTACTGCTGAACCTCCTGGGAAGCCTGACTAGATGGGTGCCTTTGGGCGAATAAGGTAATCTCTCTGAGCTTTTTTTTTTTTTTGCCTATGGGACTGACAATAATAGTACCTGTACTATAGGATTTGTTGTGAGAATTAAGTGACATACTATATGAAAAGCCCATCTCACTTGAAGAATACAACGGTGTTACTTTTCACCATGATTATCAGAATAGTATGTGACATTATAAGTGTACAGGCAGCCAGCTTTCTTTAGGATGTCTATGAGCATTCTGAGGGAATAGGGGCCAAGATACTAGTTTCAGGTTGAGGGCTATGACTTCAGTTCATAGTGGGTCCTAAGGAACAAGGTGTGACCCCAGAGTTAGCAAATATTCATGGAGTACATGCTAGGGGCTGAGTTCTGCTCAAAGTGTAGAAAGACAGTAATATAATATCATTCACAGTATGGTGGGTGTATTGTCAAATTATTAAGGGAAAAATCCAGTTATATGAATGAACTATGATACCTAATAAAGACTTAGTATTAGATATATTGCAGAACCTCAGTCAGTTATTATCAAATTATACCACAATACAAAAAATAGATTAAAAACGAAGGTAATGCTATTTATTAAGACTTTACCAATTGCTAGTGACATAAATCCCAATTGAAACTCGCTTGAACACATAATTTAATTATTGCTTTACATAGTGAAAATCTGGTTGTATATATCTGGCTTCAGGCATGGCTGGACCCAGATGTTCCCATGATATTGGAAATCTGTCTCTTGGCAGCTCTTGACACTGCCTATTGCTGTATTGGCATTTTTCTTAGGCAGTTCTTTGTGATGGGGGTAACATGGCCACTAATGCCCTTTATCAAGTTAATACTCGTGTTCTTCCTCTTGCTGTTTCTTTTCTTCTTTCTGTCTTTTCCTTTCCGTTGCTGAACCATTCCGCTCAAAAACCATTAACTGAGATTGAACAAGCTAAGAGACTTCACTGGGGGCGGGGGTGAGAAGCCGAGATGGTGCAGAGCAGGGCGTTGAACCCAGTAGGGGCGAAGAGGGCATCCCAGAGGGAGAGTGGTCTGTGCAGGATGTTAGAGTCCAAGGGGGTTAACAGGAGCATCCAGTAGGAGGGCTGATCAGTGTATTGTGTCAAAGCCTGTGTGGGGTGAGGAGGCGTTCACCCACTTCAGGTGCTGGAGATCAGGTGGGACGAGGAGGACGTCCAGATGGAGAATGGTCTGGCCCGGAGTGTTGGGACCCAGGTGGATGAGGAGGGTGTCTGTGGGTGTAGGTGGCCCAGGGTGAGGTGTCAGCCCCTCAGGAGGCTCTCCCTGTGGGGGACAGTCAGCACCAGGAGAGGGTCTGGGCCCAGACAGAGCAAGAGAGAAATGTGGTACAAATATGGAAAGGGAAAAAAGTAAAATCAACTCTGTGGCAGTGGATTTGGAGGTACTGGTGTGAATTCATGATTTTCTTGCTGTGGATGGACAGGTAGATGGATGGATGAATAGATAGATGGAAAGAGATGTAAAGTATAAATATAAATGTGTGTCTCTGCAGTAGGTATTGCTTTTTAAATGTATATATTCGATGGCTTCTAAATACCATTCTCCACTGAAAGGACCCAGGGGTCCTTGGAGAAATGGCTGATTGAAGAATGGGGGTGGGGAAGGCACAAGCTGAGCCTGCAGCATTTTGTACATGAAAGTGAGGAAGCCCTCAAAGCATGAGAAGTGCATGTCCGAAGGACTCAGAAGCAGTTTGAGGAGCCCCGCTGGCCACATCTGGGACCATTTGAGCTTTAATATAAAGAGCATGCATGCTGAGTCGCTCAGTTGTGTTTGACTCTTTGTGCCCCATGGACTGTAGCCCTCCAGGCTCCTCTGTCCATGGGATTCTCCAGGCAGGAATACTGGAGTGGGTTGCCATTTCCTCCTCCAGGGGGTTTTCCTAACCCCAGGATGGAACCTGTGTCTCCTGCATTGGTAGGTGGATTCTTTACCACTGAGCTACTTGGGAAGCCCCTGGAGGCTGATACCCACTAAAACAGGCAACCGTGAGTTCAAACTGACACACACTGAACATTGATGAAGAACTTTGAAGAATGGACACATATGTAATCTCACCACATACGTAGTTTCACCACAAAATACTTATTTATGATGAAGGGAAAAGGCACGGGAAGGTGGCATTTCCTAAAGAGGGGCTGAAGTGCTGATGCTCAAGATGTTACGGGGAGGCTAACCTCTACAGAGGCTAAGTCCCCTGTCCTCTGGCTTCCATCCTGTTTTGTGACAGGTGCTGGGAGGGGGGTGGGCTTCTCTGCCTCTTTGCCAGCTGGGTTGCCCTGTGGAAGCCGCAGTGCTCCCTGTGGTGACCTCGCCTAGGATACAGCTCTCCCTGAGGTCAGTGGTGATAGTTACTAACCACTGATGTTAGCCGAGGTGCATCCCCAGTCTTATTACTGGTTTCCCTTGATCCTCTCTACACCTCTGTGCAACTCTCTTTAGGGTGCCCTCTGTTTCCTGCTGGGATCCCCATTGATACAGTGATAAGGCACTGTTATCAGAGAGACAGACAGACAGAGGTCCAGCAGCAACTGATGCTGACTCACCACTACAGGGGTGAGGTCCACAGATGAGGCTGAATTCACAGCCATCCAGTGACCCAAAGTGTGGGAAGAGAATAAGATCAGAGACAGGGACTCTAGAAGGACCTGACAGCAGCTCAGTGACCAGAGAGGAATTTGGTCCCAGTTATTTATACCAGAAAGGAAAGATGCCTCACTTTTCTGTTGAAGAGTCAGAAATTTCCCCTCTTCCTCAGTTAAGGAGGTGCTGGCCCCACGCTATGAAGAACTGCAGTTCAGAAAGTCATAGGCCTTTTGAATTCAGCTGTCTGCCTGATTTCTTCCAAAGATAACTAGATTAAAAAGCAATGCACAGGTCGAGGCAATATCTTCTTTCAGTACTCTGCAGTCTTGACTGCATGGTTATCACCTGACAAATCAGTAAGGGCCAGACACTCTTATGTCTGGAACCTCTCCGTTTCGGCCATCTCTTCTCTTGTATTCTGGAAGGCAGGCACAGACAAGGACACGAAGTGGAAGGCTTTCTTATGTCACATCAGCTCAGAGGTGTCCCTTGTTCCAGCCTCTGAACACGGGGTGACACTTCTGGGTACAGCCTGCTAAGAGAGTCAGCTAGTACTCACGTGACTTATTAGGTTGCTAATCACCCCATTTGCAGACCGAGCCCATAAAATTAGCCTGAAGCTCCAATTAAGGGCACTCAGACCAGAGCCCATGTTTAAGAATCCTCCCTTGTCAGTTTCATCCTGGGGTTTAAATTGAATTCTTCATGTTGGTAGAGAAAGCTGAAACATGTCCTAATTCTGCTAAAAGTAGCAGAGAAAAGAGGCCCTTTTCCGAGGTAGACAGATCACTGGTGGGCCACGGGGGTGGTATGTACTGGGAGAGGTCACTTCAATTCCCTTCTGGTTTCTAATCAAGTCCTGTGTGTTATATACTTGATCACAACTGCAGACTTAGATGTCAGAATGCCCATTTTCCTAACCAGGTCTGGAGAACATAATCACATTCACCTTTTGCTATTTTCAACTTTGGAGTAACTTACAGAACCCACGGGTTTAATGAACACCAACTTATAAGAGTTCAAGTCAGAATCCCAGGACAGCGTGGTGTCATTTAACTATAGAGGAAAATCATGGGTTTCTGTTATGTTTTCTTCACCTGCTACTGCCTCTTTTTTATGTACATTGTGTGCAGTAAGGGTGGAGGCTTAGCCTGATGTATAGGCTACTTTTAAATGTCTTGAAGACTATAATAAAATACCATGCAGGCGTCCTCCGAGTTAGTACACCTGATTTGTGTGCCTGTGTTGCGGATGTGTTGCTAGTTAGGTAATAACCTTCCTCATCCCGCCTCACCACAAAGCTGCTTTGCTCTCTTCCCTTTTTACCATTTGCTGCCTCTAGAGAACATCTTGGGTTTCTTGGTCACGGATGCTAGCCCAAGTCTGACTTGGATGAATTTCTGATCTATTACCCTTTCCCTACAACTTCCTTTCTTTCTCTTGAAACAATTATTTGTCAGCACAGTTTCTGGGTATTCTCTGATTTTTGCTACTCTAGACTGTTCTAAATTCTTCCTTGGGCATTTATTCTCATATAAATAGTACAGTGACTGCATGTGCTAAATCGCTTCAGTTATGTCCATCTCTGCGACCCTATGGACTTTAACCCGCCAGGCTCCTCTGTCCATGGGATTTTCCAAGCAAGAATACTGGCGTGGGTTGCCATTTTCTACTCCAGGGGATCTTCCTGACCCACAGTATACAATTTGTTTTCTTTATTGAACTTGCAGAGCATTTCGATTATATCAGAGGTTAAACAGGCCTTTGTGTTATAGCCTATAAAATTACTTCTAAGGGGTAAATAAGCTCTGAGTCCTCAACACCTAACTAAAGAAAGAAATTTTTAGAAGGTCAGACGTTTTTAAGTGGGGACTGAATGTATAGCATGATCTGTACCATGCAGGTGATATTTTATCAGGCCCAACCTCCATTCTGCCTAGATAAGACATTTACCAAGAGAGATCAAAGAACTCATTTAATGTCAAATGAAAATGTTATTTCTCTGGAATTGGATTGGCTTTTGTATTAGTCAGTGTTCTCCAGACAAACAGAAGCAGTAGGAAATATGTATGTATATATTAAAAATTATATCTGTATATATAGATATATGTATCTACATATACACATGTACATAATTCCTCACAAGCAGGAGGAGATGAGCATCCCAACTCAAGAAGATAGGGAATTTGCTTTTCCTTAGCCTTTGGTCCCATTTGAGGCCCCAGTGGGTAGGATGGTGCCCACCCATACTGATGAAAATGGATCTCGTTTTTTAGTCTGTTGAATCAAGTGCTAGTAATCTCTTCCAGAAACATTCTTATAGACTTACCCAGAAATGATGTTTTACCTGCTATCTGGGCATCCCTTGGCCCAGTCAAACTGACATAAAATTACCCATCACAGCTTTTTATTCCTTTTATAAATGGAAGTCTTGTGCTTTGGGTCATGTCTGCTATTACGACTTTGAGTTCAGTACAAAGGCCACATTCAGGGATGTTTATGGCATTTATGATAATATAGAAACCCAACCACATTTCTAAAAATAGAAATAAACACAGATTTTTTTGTGCTTATGTTTATAAAATGGAGAGGTTAAAGAATTGTTGTAGATCTGCTTTTGGACTAGTTTGAATAATTTACCAACATTCAGCCTGTTTCAATTATCCTGGCCCACCCCCTGGTTCAATCAAATTAAGAATTTTAACATCAGACATTTAAAAGAGAAAGGGAAAGAGGTTCATTTATTTGTATTCTTCAAAGAGAAAGAGAGAGGGAGAGGGATTTAACACCATTTTCCGTATTTTCCTACTTCTCGCCCCAAGTTATCACCATTCTTGGCAGGCAAGTGGTCCATGTATCTATTTGAATTTCCTTAGCTGCTTGTTAACATGCACATTACTGGGAGCCACTCCAGACCTCCTGACCTGAAATTTCTGGAGTTGGGTTTCAGCAAATTGCATAGTTAAGAGCCCCCTGAATGATCTTTGTGAACTCTAAAGTTTGAGAACTACTGGTCCAGACATTCTTCCTTAGGGTGTTTGTGGTTGACTAGGAATGTGATGATAATGATCCCTTTTGATTCAGGACTTGGTTTTGCTGGACCTCCATTTTTGGATTCTTGACTTTTTTGGGGTAGATTTGTCAGGGTCTATATAATATCAGTTTGCTAGGGTTACAAAGCAAAATACCACAGGCTGGGTGGTTTAGACAACAGAAATTTATTTTCTTACATCTCTGGAGGCTAGAAACCCAAGAACAAGGTGTCAGCAGAACTGGTTTCTGGTGAGATCTCTTTCTTTGGCTTAAAGATGTTATCTTCTTTGTCTTCACTTCATTTCTCCTCTATGCATGTGTGTTGTCTGTGTCTTAATCTCTTCATCTTATAGGAATGCCAGGCACATTGGGTTGTTTTTCATTGTTTAGTTGCTAAGTTGTGTCTGACTCTTTGCAACCCCCGTGAACTGAAGCACTCCAGCTCCTCTGTCCTTCACCATCTCCTGGAGTTTGCTTAAGCTCATGTCCATTGAGTCTGTGATGCCATCCAACCATCTCATCCTCTGTTGCCCTCTTCTCCTCCTGCCGTCTGTCTTTCCCAGCATCAGGGTATTTTCCAGTGAATCGGCTCTTCACATCAGGTGGCCAAAGTATTAGAGCTTCAGCTTCAGCGTCATCCTTCTGATGAATATTCAGGGTTGATTACCTTTAGGATTGACTGGTTTGATCTTGCTGTCTTTGGACTTTACCTTCACCACCAGACACACCCACAGCTGAGCATCGTTTCCACATTGGCCCAACTCTCTTTCTGGAGCTATTTCTCTGCTCTTCCCTGGTAGCATATTGGACACCTACCAACCTGGGGGGCTCATCTTCTGGTGTTGTATCTTTTTTGCTTTTTCGTACTGTTATTGGGTTAGACCTACTCATAGAACCTCGTTTTACCTTATATACCTCTTCATAGGACCTACCTCGAAATATGGTCACAGTCTGAGGTGTTGGGAGTTAGGAATTCAGCATATTAATTCTGGGAGGAAACAATCCAGCGCATAACAGAAGGAAGTATACTCCTGATTGACCTCTTGGTCTCTCTTCTAAGGCAGCAGAAAGGAGGTAGGGACAATGACACCTTGCTTTTCACTGGCTTTGTTCCTGCTAAGTTCCATTTTTTTTGAATGTCTAGTTACTTTGAGAGTCTAATTACCACTGGCTTAAGTGCTTTAAATGACCAAGAGTGGCAGTTGTCAAAGGAAATATGAGAAGTCAAAACTCTTTCTTTGCTTTTTTTTTTTTTTTTTTTACTGAGCAACATCTGCACTGATAGTGCAAGAGCCACGGTAACGAAAACTGTTGATACTTTAGCGTGGATTAAGGCAGTAGCACCAAGCTGTACTGGTAGTCATTATAATTTCACCATTGTGCATCTGTATTGCAGGAAATAAAATACCAGTCTCACTTAAAAATACCCTTGATGAAATAGGGAAAATTATTAGGTTGACTAAATTTCAACCTTTGAAATTTTAGTATCATCTTCTTAGTATTTTATGTGACATAATGGAATGCGTGTATAAAGCATTTCTACTGCATATAAACATTCAGTGACTGTTTGGAAGAAAAGCACTTCTGTGATTGAATTGTGAGCCAAACTCGCCTCTGTTTTCATAAAACACCATTTTAACTTCAAAGGATAAGTGATAGGTGAACTATGCTTATTCAGACTCACGTAGCTGGTAGACATGTTCACAAAAATAAGTCAAGTGAGCCTGTCACTTCAAGAAAAGCAACTGACAGTATTTGTTGCTCATAATAAAATTCAAAGCTTTCAAGTGAAAATTAGAATTTTGGAAAACTTGTATCTGTTACTGTGAGCTTGATAGCTTACCAAGAGTTTATGATTTTTCTGGTGACTGTGTGTGTGTGTGTGCGTGTGTGCACACTCAGTTGTGTCTGACTGTTTACAATCCCATAGACTGTAGCCCTCCAGGCTCCTCTGTCCATGGGATTCTTCAGGAAGAATACTGGAGTGGGTTGCCATTTCCTACTCAAGGGGATCTTCCTGACCCAGGGATGTAACCCGAGTCTCTCATGTCTCCTGCATTGGCAGGTGGGTTCTTTACCACTAATGCTACCTGAGAAGTCCAATGTATTCATTATCTGAATGCTGAACATAGTAAGCTTGAAAAATTCTCTACCAAAATATTCTTAATCAATGGTTGTTTTACCTTTCTAATTGCAAGTAAGATTAGATAATCATGAACAAACTGGAAAATAAAAAAATCCCTCTATAAGAACTAATTGTTTTGAGAGCTTTGTTTCCATCTACTTAGAATTCATTTAAATTAGCAGAGATTAGAATCTGTCCTATTGAAATGCTCTTGGAAATCTTGCCATAAATGTCCCCTTCTCTTCATTCTGCCTCTGTTTTCTCTTTTTCTAATATTTATAGAGCCTTTTTTTCTCTTTTCTCCTGCATTTTTCCTTTCCTCTTCTCTTATTCATTTCCCCTCCTTTTTCTTTACCTTATTATAACTGGAAGTATTTCCTCATGTGTTGCAGTTTTCAGTTTCTCTCCACGTCCTCTAGGAGAGATGCTGAGTCGGTACATATGAGGCAGGCATTGACAAAGTGTGGGCGCATCTTTGCCATCTCAGCTCCAGGACTTAAACAGTCTTCCATTCAATATGCAAAACTCCACACTGGAGTCTTTGCTTGGCTTCTATTCTTAGATTTCTAGAGGCTGCAAAGGAAGGTCGGGGAAAGGATTTTAACTGAAAATGTATACCTTCTAGAAGTGACTTCAGAATCAGTTCTACCATTATATTGTGTTCTTTATAAATTTCTTTCTCTTTTTTCCTCTAGTCCACAAGTCACTCCCGAGTTGGCCTGAAAGCAAGCACCAAGCAAAAGGTATGTTTTGTCCTCTGCATTTTTCCTTTCAAAAATAATTATTTTGGTGAGTGCTTATATATAGTTTTCCTGTAAAGAGTGACTTGTTTTTGGAAGACAGGGGTATACCCAGAAACAAAGTGTTTTTGATTTTCATTTACTTTGCCTCCATAATAGCAAAACTGAAATTGGAGAGAGATCCTTGAAATGAAATGGAATGAGAGTTAATCTAGATAACCAGTGACAGAAGCTCAGAATTTTCCATGGCTTACAAACAATTCTGAAACAATTCTGAAAGCAAGGTCAGAAGGTACACTCCCAGGTTCAGCTCTTATATTTTCTTAGCCCTTCACAGTGAAGGAATTTGTTCCTGTCTCAGTCCATATTTTTACTAAACTTCGTTCTCTCAGCATCTGCTATGCAGAATGACCCTCACCTATGACCTGTGTTGAATTGGCTAAATCATGAGCTCAGAGTCAGAAAGAATTGGGCTCAATTCCTGAATCTGTCACTTTACTACTTATGTGACCTTGGACACATTTGTATGAAGATGATTGTATCTCGTAACATAGTATATTTTAACAATAAAATGAGATAATATATGTGAAAATACTGACAACCCAGTGCCTAGCACAAAATAGATACACCATGATTTTTTAAATTACACAATATATCATTGATATTTTCAATGTACAAAACAATAGAAAATTTGAAATTCCAAAATTTTAATCCTTGAATGCACACACGTTGTGTTTAAATTAAGCTCATTGCCGGTGACACGTAGGACAATGATGTAAATAGGTGTATGAGGATTTGGAGAAGTTTGTGCTAAAAAATTATTCTTCTAGTGTAGACATTTGCACTGTTTGGATAACTTGCCAAACCTCTCATGATAATGGATATCTTAGCTCAGAGGACCTTTCTTGATGTCAGTTGTGAGAGGAAAGAAACACCTGAGCGGTGTTTAAGCATGTTAAAAGAGGTGACTTCTAGGAAAGCACTAAGCCCAGTGCCTGAGCAGATTGTAGCTTCATTTAGTAGAGAAACATCATGTTGACCGGAAAGAAGATGGGCAGACCTGGGCTCTAACCCAGGTTCAACACTTTCCAGAAAGTGAGAGCTGACCTCAATATGGCCAGTCCTGTGCTCCAGATAGTTATGAGCACTTTACAAGGACCAATTCATTCAATACTCTAGGTAGGTGTTCTTGTGTCCCTCGGGGTTGGTCAAGAGAGTAAATCATACCAATAATTTGAACAGAGAGAATTTGATGTGAAGAACTGTTAATCGGTTATTAAGTTGTCAACTAAATAATGGAAAGAATGAAAAGAGAACTCTAAGGCAGTGATCCCTCAACCTTTTTGACACTAGGGACTGGTTTCATGGAAGGCAGTTTTTCTGTGGGTTGAGGTGAGGGGGATGGTTTTGGGATGATTCAAGGGCATTACATTCATTGTGTATGTTATGTACATATTATTATTACATTGTGATATATAAGGAAATAATTGTACAACTCACCATAATGCACAATCAGTGGGAGCCCTAAGCTTGTTTTCCTGAGACTTGATGGTCCCATCTGGGGGTGATGGGAGACAGTGACACCTGAGGTGACCAGATCCCTCTCATGCACAGTTCACAGTAGGGCTCACGCTCCAGTGAGAATCTAATGCCATCGCTGCTCGGGTGGTAATGTGAGTGATGGACGGGTGTAAATACAGATGAGCTTCACGCACTTGCCCACCTCTCACCTCCTGCTGTGCAGCCTGGTTCCTAACAGACCACAGAGCAGTACCAGTCCCTGGTCCAGGGCTTGGGGACCACTGTTCTAAGCTATAGGGTGGGAGTAGCAGTTCTAGGAGGCAGCTACCACCCCCAGGGCTGAGGGAACAAAGGAGAGAGTGGGGATTACTTACACTTCTCACGTCCTTAGAGGAAGGTCCCCACAGAGCTGAAATGCAGGCCTCTGAGGAGAGGGTGCTGGCAGCAGGCTCTGAGGCTGATTCTATAAGAACCCTACAAACCGGATTCAGTGGCTCCACAGGAAGGAGAAAAGGGTGGGACCCCTGAGTGAGTGCCTTCTTGCTCCTGTATCTCTATGCCCCTCTCTAGAGCCCCCTACCGATAGAGCTAAAAAGAAGTGAAAGTGAAAGTCGCTCAGTCCTGTCCGACTCTTTGAGACCCCGTGGACTATACAGTCCATGGAATTCTCCAGGCCAGAATACTGGAGTGGGTAGCCTTTCCCTTCTCCTGGGGATCTTCCCAACCCAGGGATTGAACCCAGGTCTCCCGCATTGCAGGAGAATTCTTTACCAGCTGAGCCACAAGGGACACCCGTCAAAAAGAAACCAGCTGACTAAGCAGGGATTTGTTCTGCAGAGTCCCAGCTTAGCATCATAAACTGGTTACAGAAAGATGCGTTTGGCCATGAGAGACTGGTACACTTAGTAGCTCCGATTTGTAGATGAGGAAACTGAGACACAAGTGTGTTATGCTGTGTTTACCCAGTGCTATAGTCTGAATGTTTTCATCCTCACTCCAAATTCAAATCCTAGCCTCCAAAGAGGATGTTATTAGGAGGTGGGGTCTTTGGGAGGTGCTCAAGTCAGGAGGGTAGGGCTCTGATGAGTGGAATTAATGCTTTTTTATTTTTTATTTTTATTTTTTTTTCCCCTCCCCTAATTAATGCTTTTTTAAAAGAGACCCTTCCACCATGTAAAGACACAGTGGGAAGTCCGCAACCCTCACCTGAGCACGCTGGTACCCTGATCTCAGGTTCCAGCCTCCAGAACTGTGAGAAAAAAAATTTCTGCTGTTTAGAAGCCACGTAGTCTATGGCATTTTGTTATAGCAGCTTGAATGGACTAAGACACCCATCTAGCAATTTAAACCTAGACAGCCTGGCTCCAAAGTGCATGCTCTCAGGGCCTTTCTGCTCTTGAGTGTTCTATAGAGTGGAAAAGAGAGCCTGGGACCGGCAGGGCCTTGCTGTGTTGTTGTTTAGTCACTCAGTCTTGTCTGACTCTTTGAGACCCCATGGACTATAGCACACGAGTCTCCCCTCTCCTTCAGCTTCTCCCGGGGCTTGCTCAAACTCATGTCCATTGAGTCAGTGATGCTATCCAACCATCTCATCCTCTGTCTTCTCCTTTTCCTCCTGCCTTCAATCTTGCCCAGCATCAGGGTTTTTTGCAATGAATCAGCTCTTCGAGTTAGGTGGCCAAAGTATTGGAGCTTCAACTGCAACATCAGTCCTTCCAGTGAATATTCAGGGTTGATTTCCTTTAGGATTGACTGGTTTGATCTGGCAACCTGCTGCAGTATTCTTGCCTGGAGAATGCCATGGACAGTGTGAAAAGGCAGGATTTAGAGCCCTGGAAGTAGCTGACTGGTGCGATCAGGATCCTCTCCTGTATAAATCAGGCTGTTTTTATCAGTTATTTCCCCTCTATCTTTTATTTTCTTTTTGCATCAAAGTACCAAATATCTTGGTATCCCTAAGAGAACTAAGGGAAGAGCTTCATCTGTGTTCTTTGGCCAGAACTTGAAGGGAAAGCTGGCCTTGGAGGCTAGCATGGTAGTCATGTCATTCAGGTTGCTCACCAGAGAACCCCAAGGTTGAAGCCTTGTATTCAAAGCCATACTAGGTCTTGTTGCTCGTTCTAGAAATTCTGGTGAAAACTAAGGAGGTTTATATTGAGATATATTTTGTAGGACATGGGAATATCCAAACCTCTTGTTGACCCCCTCAGCTCAAGGGAGTAGAGGAAAATAAATATGTAGAGGGAACAGACAGGGAGATGAATATTCTGTCACCCCAATGTAGAACCTCAGTGAGCTATGCTGGAATAAATAGAAGACTCTTTTGTCTCCTTTCCACAAGACTTTCTGCTCCCCCAGTATATTTTCAAGAGTAATAACAATATTAATGGTAAAAATAAGATGTAATCAGTGTCCTGGTTGCTTTGCGAACATTCAGTGGCAGCACTGTTTTCCTTCTATTTTAATCAAAAAGAAAATTGAATTGCCAGAGCCTACTGTTAACAATGTGTTTTAAATATTCTCAGTCTCCTGCCCAAACATTTCGATGACATTCAGTGATCTCGAGTTTACTATATGCTTGCTTTTATCAAAGCCATCTTTTCAGATCTTAAAAATAAATTCACAGTAAGTTACATTTGAATTATATGGCTTAAAGTGTAATCTCTCCTAAGGATATTTGCATTTTAATAGATGACAGAGCTAATGAAATTGAGTCGAAGGGGTGGAATTTCTGGCATTAGCAAACAGGGGACAATTTTTAGTTGGTAGAAAGATCTTATCTTTGTTCCTCGAATTACATCGTTTACATATAAGATTGATTCAGAAGGAAACATTAACTGGTTAGATGACCTAGGTCACAGATGTTTATAGTTGGTTCAGTTCAGTCGCTCAGTCGTGTCCGACTCTTTGCGACTCCATGAACCGCAGCAGGCCAGGCCTCCCTGTCCATCACCAACTCCTGGAGTCTACCCAAACCCATGTCCATCGAGTCGGTGATGCCATCCAACCATCTCATCCTCTGTCGTCCCCTTCTCTTCCTGCCCCTAATCCTTCCCAGCATCAGGGTCTTTTCCAATGAGTCAACTCTTTGCCTGAGGTGGCCAAAGTATCGGAGCTTCAGCCTCAACATCAGTCCTTCCAATGAACACCCAGGACTGATCTCCTTTAGGATGGACTGGTTGAATCTCCTTGCAGTCCCAGGAACTCTCAAGAGTCTTCTCTAACACCACAGTTCAAAAGCATCAATTTTTCGGCACTCAGCTTTTTTCACAGTCCAACTCTCACATCCATACATGACCACTGGAAAAACCATAGCCTTGACTAGACGGACCTTTGTTGGCAAAGTAATGTCTCTGCTTTTTATAGTTGGTAGGGAGTCAGTATTCCAGTTGGGAGCAGAGAGGCCAGGTGGGGCTTGTCTGTTCAGCCCGTGATTATCTCTTCCTTCCACACCATCCCCTACCAACCTCCTTCTTTTTAAAATTAATTAACTAGTTAATTTGGCTGCACCAGGTCTTAGTTGCAGCACTGGGGATCTTTGATCTTTAGTTCTGGCATGTGGAATCTAGTTCCCTGACCAGGTATTGAACCCAGGTACCCTGCCTTGGGAGCACAGACCATTAGGAGCACTTAGCCACTGGACCACCCAGGGAAGTCCTCAGCCTCCTTCTTAATGAGTGTAATTTCCCTCTTTTCCATAGAACCGTAAGCTTTCCTCCAAGCACAAATGGATTTTCTTAATATTTGTGCCTTTTTTTCTATCCCCCTCTCTCTGGCACCAAGTATCTGAGAGCTTCCTAAATGTTGATATGCATGTTGAAAAACACCCCAGGCCCCATTTATACCTGAGCAATCCATGGGGGCTTCCTTCATGACTCAGATGGTAAAGAATCTGCCTGCAATGCAGGAGACCTGGGTTTGATCCCTGGGTTTGATCCCTGGGTTGGAAAGATCTCCTGGAGAAGGGAATGGCTACCCACTCCAGTATTCTTGCCTGGAGAATTCCATGGACAGAGGAGCCTGGCAGGCTACAGTTCATGGGGTTGCAAAGAGTCGGACACGACTGAGCGACTTTCATATACATACTTTGGTGATGTTCATTCTCTGGGTTTGGACAAGTATCTGACATGTATGCACCATTGTAGTTTCACACACAATAGTTTCACTGCGCCCAAAGCCCTCTATGCTTTACCTGTTCATGTCTCCATGCCCAACCTCTGGCAGCCACTGGTCTTTTTCGTCTCCATTGTTTTACCTTTTCCAGAATAAAATAGAGTTGGAATAATAGAACCTTTTCACATTGGCTTCTTTCACTTAGTAATTTAATGTTCTTCTGTCTTTTCATGGTGTGAGAGCTCATTTCCTTTTAGCACTGAACAATATTTCATTGTCTGGATGTACTGCAGGTTTGTTTATCCATTCACCTACTGAATGGATAAAACTGGATTGCTTCCAGGTTTTGGCAGTTGTTAATAAAGCTGCTATAAACATCCATGTGCACATTTTTGGGTGGACAGAAGTTTTCATCTCCTTGGATAAATACCAAGGAGTACAATTGCCACATTAATTTTTCTTTATAGTTTTCTTCTCACAAATGACTTTGCTCCATTGTCCTTCAGTGTCTGCCCCAGCTTGTGTATTTTCCCAGCCGTGTTTCCTTTTCTTGGCTGGGTATTTCCTGTGCTGAGGCTCTGCCATCCCCAGGAATGATCTGTGCCCCACGTGGAGGAATGTGAGGAAAGAGAGAAACCTTAGGCAGCAATAGTACAGGGAAGTTTTTAGTTGTAGCAGCTAGATTTGGGCAAGTTAGGAAGAAGAGGCCATAAGCTGAGTTTATAGCACCCAAGAGTTAAATTCTGTCTGCCCATGCAATTCTTATTGGCGTCGGAAAGGGTCATTTATGCCTTTTACATCGCTGTGAGCATCTGAATGTTGAATCCAGCTTAAGGGAAATTAAAAGTCACTGCTTTCTGGTAGTGACAATTCCCCTCGAAGGTCCTGACAGGAGATGGAAGGGAAATCAGACTCCCTGAATTGGAGTCCATATTATCCTTCATCCATGTTAACTTTCTGTGGTCGTGCTAGATGCCTGGTGGCTTTCTGAAAGACGCAGCCAGAATAAAAAATGACAAAACCAACAAGATGAATTTAAAAGAGATGGAGGTCATCCCCACAGACTCACAACAATAGAGAGTTTAGCTGAGCCTACTATTTTTTTTTTCCCCAGAAAAACAAACCACACCAAATTAGCATTTTTATATTTCAGTTGTTTACAAATATTATTTTATTTTTCTAGAAAGAGGGACGTTTTTGAGACCAAAGGCTGTGTGTCAGATGCACGGACACTAAGGTTTACAGTCATCTCGTTTCTGAATTTTTGTCATAAAAGACACAGAAGGACACACTGGGCGTTTCAGCAATGTAGGTCAAATTCTGTTGCCATGCGCTCCAGGGGACTGGCTGTCCAGTGCCTTTTCTCCTCTTGAACTTGTTTTATATTGAATAGTATTTGGCAAATAGGAGCTTTGGGCTGAGGCTTTGGGAGAATATCATGGATTTTTAATGTGATGGTGTTTGTGAAGTGGGTACTGGAGTTATTTCGCTTTTCACTTAATCCTTTTCATTCCCCTGCCCGTGGTGGAGAGTAGCCTATCTTATCAAACCTGTGGTCCTCCGTGTCTCATGCCCCTACAGACCAGGTCAAGGGTCCCGTTCAGTCTTATCTTCTTTTCTCTAACTCTCCAGTATCCTGAGACATTCCCGAGATAGAATGCATGCTCAGACCTGCTTTGGTTACAGCCTAGCATCTCAGACTTAAAAGAGTCAGCTTCGCGGAGGGTGTAGGCCAGTGGTTTTAAGAATCCCTTTCATCAAAGAGCAAATGTATTCTTATAAATCCTGTGGGAGGTGAGGCCTGAGCAGGATTGCTCAAAGCCCATCAGCCGTATATTTCTGGAGCAAAGGAAAAATAACAATGCCTCCGAGCGTAGCTCTCCTTGTTAAATATTAAATATGGTCACGGCCCAACTGCTCGTGTTTCTCTGAGTTCTGGTAGGTCTCTTCAAGCTGGTCCTCTAATGGGCTTTTCTGGCCTGTGAGATGCACCCAGTGTTTTGGAAGGGCAGTCATTCTACAAGGAGAACCAGTGAACTTAAATCTAATAAGAGATAGAGTTCCATGTGTTATACAATAGGTCTTTGTTGGTTATCCATTTTAAATGCAGCAGTGTGTATATGACCTTCCCAAAGTCCCAAACTATCCCTTCCCCCTGGCAACCATGAGTTCCTTTTCTAATTCTGTGAGTCTCTTTCTGTTTTGTAAATAAGTTAATTTGTATCATTTCCTTTTAGATTCCATCTGTGCCAGCCTGGATGGGAGGGGGTTTTGGGGGAGAGTGGATAAATGTATATGTATGGCTGAGTCCCTTCACTGTTCACCTGAAACTATCACAACGTTGTTAATTGGCTATACCCCAATACAAAATGTTTTTTGTATTAAAAAAAATAAAAATTAAATAAAAAAAGAGGTAGAGACTAGGGGAGGTTTTTCTGGGACAGGACACGAAGAATCTGTAAAGCAATCTGAATGCAATGCAGTTGCTTCTTTTCACTAAAGGAAATATTAGCTCTGAAAAATTCGTGACACTTCAACTCAGAAAAGTTGGTCAAATACCCTTGTGTCAGGTTGTTCTGAAGTCAAAACTTTGATTTTTGTGTCCATGGGTTCTTCTAAGTGGCTTTTTCATTTAGCCTCACTGAAACGAAGAAGGTGTTTTTAATTTGCATAAAATAAGATCTTCCATGCTTCAGAAAAGCTCTAGATAGGATTTCAGAAGGAAAGAATGAAAATGTATCTTTTTTCTCCCTTTTTTTTTGGAGTGTGGTTGATTTACAATGTTGTATTAGTTTCAGGTGTACAGCAAAGTGAATCAGTTAACTTATATATTCATGTATATCCACTCTTTTTTAGATTCTTTTCCCATGTAGGCCATTACAGAGTACTGAGTAGAGTTTCCTGTGCTGTGTAGTAGGTCCTTATTAGTTATTTATTTTATATGTAGTAGTGTGAATGTGTCACTCTCAGTCTCCCAGTTTATCCCTCCCTGCGGTCTATTCCCTGGTAACCGTATGTTTGTTTTCTTCCTCTGTGACTCCGCTTCTGTCTTCTAAATGAGTCATCTCCCTTTTCTTATAACCAAGATGATTCTCGCTGCAGAGATTGGGAATTCACAACTCAGTCATGTTTTGTTTTGCCCGTTTGAGTGATTTTTATCAAATACTGTGCCAGTATTGTTAAATGTGAGTATTTTCATGTCAATATATGGATTTGTGCTTGTCCTGAAAAATTGAAATATCCAGCACCTTAATATCGATACCCAAATGACAATAATCTACCATAGCTAAGGGACTGCTGCCCCCTTTGAACAAGGCAAGGCATCTTCAGTTCACCATGTGCCTTACCTCACCCCACCTCCATCTTCCTAACACCCTCCAACTGATGCCTTTCACAGCTTTCCTGGCCTCGAGAGGCATTTGAGGTTTTGGCCTCTATTCTAGGAGATATTATGCTACTTCTTTCTTGAGGAGTTCTAAATCCTTCTAGAGATACTTTAGCTGAGATCAATCCTGGACTGTCTTGCAAACACATTCTGTTTAGCAAATTCATTATTAGAATTCAAGTTTTCTTAGCAACATGTTAGGCTTCAGTGAAGAGTTACTTAAAACATTCTTTGGTTTAAACTTGTTTTCTTCTAACTTATTAATGATATTTAAGACTTTTTTTTGTTAAAGTCTTCTGTTTCATAACTCTTCCATTTCCTGTCAGACACTTGATGTACACAACAGCAGTTCTGCATTCTATTTAAGCTTAAAATAATTTTCCTTGAAAATGAAACTAAGGACAGAATTCTAAAACGTGAATATGCTAGCTTCCTATGTAATGACATTACTCCAAGTCCAGACATTATTCCAGACACAAATTTGGCAAACAGAAATATTCTTAGACCCCAATAACTCGATCACAAAATAGCCAAGATAGGGATAAAACAATAAAGAGAAATAGGATAGTCCACAAAAGGAGGGAGTAGCAAGGAAAATCTGAACATTTAAAATGCAGATGATGGGATTCTGGAAGGTTGCTGCCTGAACCAGTGGATCCAGAAACACAGCATCACTGTCACAATCTGGTCCAGATCCGGAAGGAAGTGAGTGAGGCAGGTACACTATTTAAGAGGGTGCCGAGAAACTTAGTAATTATAACAAACACAAACATTTTAAAATGGTGATGCACTATTTTAGAAATCAAAATGAGTGCACAGAAAGCCACAGTGGATAAAATGGTCTTGCTGGCCAATAGGCTGACATTTGGCCAGCATGTGGGAGTTACTTACCCAATGCCAGGTATGGTACTAAGTACTCTTCATAGTTTAAAAATAATTAATATGTTAGGAGTTACTTACCCAATGCCAGGTATGGTGCTAATCACTTTCAACTTTTTTAAAAATTTAATATACAGAACAGCTTCATGAGATAAGTTCTTTTATTTCCTATCTTTCTCCACATATAATAGCCAAGAAAACCAAGGCTTAAAGATGTTGAATAACTTGCTTAGGTTAGAGCTAATAACTGACAGGGCTGGGATCCAGGCCGCTTTAGTGTAGCAACTGCTCACGTTCATGGTACTGTCCACCTCTGCAGAGATGGCTCAGCCCCCGGGTCGTCAAGTTCTGCGATGCTAATATTCTTCCACTATCCCAGCGTTCCTCCTGGGTCAAGGATAGGTTCATGACCTCAGAGCAGTCAAGTGTATATATAGAGAGAATCTGGAAACACACACACACAGAATCCTAAAGACCGTGAGGACAAGACAATGAATGCTGCTGCTGCTGCTGCTAAGTCGCTTCAGTCGTGTCCGACTCTGTGCGACCCCATGGACTGTAGCCTACCAGGCTCCTCCATCCATGGGATTTTCCAGGCAAGATTACTGGAGTGGGTTGCCATTGCCTTCTCTGAAGACAATGAATAGGTACCTGCTATTGGTAGAGGCAAGGACATAGAGGAAGAGGCAGTTTCTCCCTAAGGTTCAAGCCCAGAATGGAGAGCGAGGGAACCCTGCAGCCAAAGGGAGCCCACATAACTCGCCCTAGAGCCGTAGTGGAATGATGCTCTAACCTCTGGGGGTAGGTCTGAGCACCTGTTTTCTGGCTTCTTTATTGTGTGTTCCTCCCCTGTCCTTCTCTACACATCCTCACCTTAATAGGCAGCTTGAAGAATTCACTACAAGCCGAAACAGCCCAATGGGCCCTCATTCCCAATTTCACAGTCTTCACCTCCAGTCTAAATTGTCTTGTCTTCCTATCCTTCCACATTGAAAAGGATGGAATGTTAACAACCTTTTACTCATTAGTAATTACTTATTGGGCTTCCCTGGTGGCTCAGCAGTAAAGAATCTGCCTGCCAAGCCAGAGAAACACAGGTTTGATCCCTGGGTCGGAAAGATCCCCTGAAGAAGGAAATGGCAACCTACTCCAGTATTCTTGCCTGGGGAATCCCATGGACAGAGGAGCCTGGTGGTCTCCAGTCCATGGGGTCATAAAGAGTTGGACATGACTTAATAACTAACCATCACCACCACCAACAACAACAATCATTTATTATGCTTTATGTACGTAGAGAAAATTTGCAGCTATGCCTCAGATGCTTCAGGATGTCTGTTTTTAGAGTGGGTGAGTGGTTTACGTTACACATTTGCATCATTTGAGCTTTTTGCAGTGGTCAATCAGTGAAGTCAAATTTATTTGACTTGCATGTATAAATTCTAAATAAAAAATCTTAAAAAATGTTTCCTTTATTGTAGTTTAAACCTTCTCTAGGCCAGCTACTTGTTTTTCTATATATTTTTTCATGTGTTTCATGAATTTTTAATTCATTCACATATTGATTTATTCCATACTTGCTTATTGAGTCTTACTCTGAACCAGGTCTTTTCTAGGCACTGAGATAAGGCAGTGAATAAGAAAGACCATGGAGCTCACACTATAGTGGGGAATATAGTCAGTAATACATCAAGTACCGTATACTAAGAAGAGAAAAAGAGCAGGATACAGAGATGGAAAGTGTTAGGAAGTTCTGATTTTATAGTCAAAGAGGGATGCTTTGAAGGGCTGTTATGTGAGCATCTGCCTGAACGAAATAAGGGAGAGAACCTTGTGAATATCTGGTGAAATGCATTCCAGAATGTAATTCATAATGTTTATGCAATAGTTTGGGTTTTAATTTAAAATCAGAGTCAATCATATCACCAGTACTTATTCAGCACATACTAGCTGCTTGGTGAGTGAGGTGGGCTATTGGATAACAGGGAAATACAAGATCTGACCTTGGTCACCTCGTTTACGACTTCCATGGGAGTTGAGAACAGCACACATGAAGATATCAAGTGGTAAAACAGTATAGAGTTATTTGATGCTAAATTGTGTGGTGACACAGAGTCTAGGTTTTGGGAGTCTCTTCTGGGTCTTACATATTCAGAAGTAAAAGTCTAATTCTGCTAGATTCAAACATTTTTGAGGACAAGGCAGTAGACTGAAACCAGAGGGAGGAAAAAAGTTCTCTGTGGGATTTTAGTTCTCACTCCTGTGGGGATTTCCTTCTCCTGGAGGTTATTTACATATTTAGATAAGTGAAAATGTTAGTGTCTGACTCTTTGCAACCCCATGGACTGTAGCCACCAATCTCCTCTGTCCATGGGATTTCTCAGGCAAGAATACTAGAGTGGGTTGCCATTCCCTTCTCCAGGGGATCTTCCTGACCCAGGGATGGAACCTGGGTCTCTTGCATTGCAGGAAGATTCTTTACCATCTGAGCCATCAGGAAAAAGGCAATATATTTAGAAACACAGTTCTAATTGGGGATAGCAAACTCTGTTGAGAATCCAGACAATGGATTTACTGTCTATGGGATCCCAAGCAGTTAGCATCCTTTGAACTGTGTTGCTATAGGATGATGGCAAACGTAGCAAATGCATTCTTTTCCTGCTTCTCCTTCCCATTGCTCCCCTGTGCTGTGAAGTGGGAGTTGCCATCAGGTTTAGACTTGCAATCAAATTGAGACCCTCCATTTCCTAGCACAGAACTCTCAATAATGGTTCCTATTTTGGTCTTTCAGTAAATGGTTTGTGACTGAAATACCAACACGCTAACAGTATTTGGGCTATCAGAATTATGACATTTTGGGTATTTTCTGTTTTCCACAAATCCTAATTGCTCATAACTCAGTTTCTGATTGTACTTTAGTTTTGGATTCTATTACCATTGAAATTTTTAAAAAGGAAAAATTACTGTAATGATTCAAAAACATCATTGGATTCATTACGTTAATGAGTGCTTGTTCAGCTTGCACAATAGACTTTTCTCTGCTAAATTTAAATTTTTTGCTTCAAAGACTCATGCTTGAACAAACTTTTTCTTTTATTTTGATCATGACTCTCCTTGCAAGCATTAATTATAATACCTAGTGTTCACACTATGATTTTCACTCAAAGTGATAGAAACGCATTTTTAAATTCAGTAACCCCTTATTAAAGCTAAAGCCTAGACAGCAGATATTTACATTTTATAGAAAAGCCTGGAGGTCAGGTGACGACAACAGCGACAAACCAGATACATTTTTCTTTGATCTGATTGGAAATAAGCTTTTTTTTTTTTTTTGCAAAGCTGCGTAGTCCCTTCCCAAAGCTGTTTCTAAGGATGCTAGTGAGAAGCTTTTCTGAAATAACATTTAAGTGCTGCTACAAACCTGAGTTGGAAGGCTTTCCCTGTGGTTCTGATTTAGAGTTTCATTAGCTGCACAATCAAAAACTAGATTCCCCCTTGTTTTGTTCTCTGGTGTTAGAATTCCAGGCAGTGATCTCGACGTGCCACTTCTCACGTGGAGAGCCTTTGATCATTTTGGATCTTTGTTGCGGTGTTTAGTATGCCGTGTGCTCTGTCCCTTTGCCTGCGTGTGCCTTCCTCTTTCTGCTCCCTGTGACGGGGATGAACCTGGCAGACTGGATTGATTCCCCAGCTCCTTGTTGTCAATTGGTCTCTGGTGGCTCAGATGTTAAAGAATCTGGCTGCGATGCAGGAGACCCGGGTTCCATCCCTCGGTCAGGAAGATCCCCTGGAGAAGGGAATGGCAACCCACTCCAGTGTTCTTGCCTGGACAGTCCCGTGGACAGAGGAGCCTGGTGGGCTACCGTCCATGGGGTCGCAAAGAGTCAAACACGACTGAGCAACTAGCACGTTCACTTTCACACAGGGCTCCGCCAATGTGTGAGGTTGGAAGAGGGCAGGGTACCAGCTCCTCCAGGTCGCCCCAGCTGCAGCCGCCTTCCTTGATCTCTCTCGCCTCGGGCTGGTCCTGGCTTTCTGCTGCTGTGCATCCCTGGGCTACCTCACTTTCCTTTTTGGTTTCTCAACAGCTCTTCCGTCGCCTGTGCCACCACTTCTCTGTTACTAAAGTCCCTGTTCCGGGTTTGTAAAGTGGTTTCTGATTTTCTAGTTTAACCTTGATTGATACAGATACCAGTTCTCAGGGATGATTGCCAACAGAATGAACTATTATTGTCTTTGTGACAATTCTCAGAAAATAAGTTTATAAAATTTACTTCACTTTGGACCTACAAGAGCAAGATAAGAGGGGAAACTGAGAAAATAGCTTTATCATTTTGTAGGCACGTACTTCTGAGCTGATGAATTATTGTACATGCTGCTGTCAAATGAGACATGTTAATTACATCGACCTGTGAGTTTCTTTGTTGTCCTCCTGTATTTGTAACACTTTGTAGTTATTGAAGAGTATAAAGGTTGGTGGGGTTTCCCAGGTGGCTCAGTGGTAAAGAACTTGCTTGCTAAAGCAGGAAATTCAGGAGACGTGGGTTCAATCCCTGGGTCAGGAAGATCCCCCCTGGAGAAAGGAAATGGTAACCCACTCCAGTATTCTTGTCTGGAAAATCCCATGGACAGAGGAGCCTGGCAGGCTACAGTCCAGGAGGTCACAAAGAGTCGGACACGACTAAATGACTAAGCATGCATGCACACACGCATAAAGTATGCTGCTAAAATATGTTCATTGAAATATTTAAAAGTTTATACCTATTGTACAACACAGGGAATATAGTCAATATTTTGTAGTAACTGTAAATGGAAAGTGATCTTTAAAACTGTATAGAAATTTGAAAAATTTAGAACAAGTTTATACCTAAAAGCCCAGGATCTTTGTCCTTGTTTGAGGCAGACACACTTCTTAGTAGTATTACTTTAAGAAACACTGAGAAATAAGTTTCTGTGATTTTTCTGAGACAGGAAAATTGTTCATCTGGACGAGTGACCAGTGTTAATAAGTAAGGGGCTAGTATGTGGTGTCTTCTAGATCTCTTTAACCACGTGACCTTCAGCAGTGGGGAAACCACCAGCTTAGGAATCATAAAACATAGATCTTATCTTAGGTTGGGTTCCCGAGAGACAGAGGTGTGCAAATGATTTATTGAGTGGAGTATCAGTAGGAGGTGAGAAGACAGAACAGCTCAGGGAAGAAGATAAGCAAAGAGGCATTTTGGCTGGGATCTAAACGCAGCCTGACCACGTGCGGAAGTTGGGAGCATGAATGACACCAAAGAGAAGTCCCACCTTTCTTTTAAACTTGGTCTTTTATATTGGAGTGTAGCCGATTAACAATGTTGTAGCAGTTTCAGGTGCACAGAGAGCTACTTAGCCGTATATATACATGCATCCATTTTCCCCCAATCTCCCCTCCCGTCCAGGCTGCCATGTGCCATTGAGCAGAGTTCCCTGTGCTATACAGTAGGTTCTTGTTGGTTATCCATTTTAAATGCAGGGGTGTGTACATGTCCATCTCAAACTCCTGAGAAGTCCCGTCTTGACACAGGGAAGCTGGGCTCTAGTCACCCTTCATCAGTCAGTTATTCACTGCAGGAGCCTGAGAGTAGGCTAGAGGTACATACCCTCCCAAGCGTTTATGTCAGAGGAGGGCAATCTCTGGACAAAGGTGTAGCTATGAGCTCTTAACAGCAACACCTACAGCAGCTGAGAGATGGAGAAACTGACGTGATAAAGGAGGTGTGTGTGTGTGTGTGGGTGGCACCCACAGCATCTACCATCAATACCGGTATACAGAGTACCCTCTCCCCTCTTTGTACAAGCCCTTTAGCTCTGGACAAGACACATAACCTCTCCAAGCTGCAGCTTCCTTACCTGTCTAAAATGAAAAAGACTGAGAATTGGTAATAACAAGTACTCTATTGCTTTCCTTATTACTCATATGTATGTTCTTTCTTTATTTGAAAGAAATCAAGTGCTGTAGAAATGTGTTATTTCCTTGGGTAGCTGGTCTATAAGGGGAGGGGACAGTGCAAGTTTTGTAAAGTTAACTTGAAAACTTCAGCTTAAACATGATCATGGTCTTCCCTTGGATTTCCGAAAACATAGTCTGAAACAGGGAGGTTCTTTATTTTGGAGGTGACCCTAGCAGTCAGGACTGGAGGAGTGGAGGGTGAGACAGGGACGAAGGAACAGCCAGTGGACAGGTATGCTGTTGGAGTCCCTGCAAGGCCTTGGCTTGGGCTCAGTTCCACACCAGAGCAAGCTGCCATCCCGCAGGAAGCCAGTCAAGCCCTGCGTGTCACTGCTCACACCCAGTGCCAGAAGTATCCAGTCTGGTGTGCATGCTCTTGGCACTACTCAGATCCATCGATGCTCTTCATCAATTCCATTGTCACTGTTCTTCAAAGGCTAGGCTGACCCCCGCCTCGAAGAAAAGATTTCACAGTGTAGCGAGCCACAGTCCTCCTTACTGTGGTGGGTTCTGCAGTCACAGTTGGTACCCGTCATCTCTCTTCTCTGCTATGCCCAGCAGGCTTCCCTCACCCTCAGCCAGGACTTCCGAGGTTGTTGAGTCAGTAGGTGACCCAGCCTCTTGGGGTCCGAGACTGGGTGGGTTGACTTCCTGCCTGTTCCCTATGATCAGTGGATATCAAACACCAAGGGATGCCTCAGAGGATCGCCCAAGATCTAGACTTTCTCCTTGTTTGCTTTTCCACTGTGTAGCAGTGACCCTGTCTCCTCAGATTATCAGTAGTTTCTCTGCCAGTGTATTGAGAGACGTTCCATTCTTTGACCATGGTCCATGGCATGAAGAGCCTGAGTGGTCAAGGGGAGTCGCAACTTTAGGCTTAGTGTCCTATGAGAAATTCCCTCTAAGAACCAGGACCTCTATTCTAGCAAAGCTTAGAGTTGTGGAAACAAGCAATAGTGGTGATGAGAGGAGCCAACCAATGCGTGCACCCCTTGGTGCCCAGACATTTGTTTTCTGGCTTTGGGGGACCCAGCGCCATGTAATGGTTATTGTTTCAATGCACAGAATGCCTCTTAGAGAACAGCCTCCTAACTCTGTAGGTTGTAGGCATGAGCGATGCCATGTGCTGTGCTGTGCTCAGTCACTCAGTCACGTCCGACTCTTTGTGACCCATTGGACTGTAGCCTACCAGGCTCCTCTGCCCATGAGATTTTTCAGGCAGGAATGCTGGAGTGGTTACCATTTCCTTCTCCAGGGGATCTTCCTGACCCAGAGAACAAACCCGTGTCTCCTGTGTCTCCTGCATTGCATGCAGATTTTTAATCTGCTGAGCCACTGGGGAAGCCCATAGCTGAGCCAGTATGTTGTTGTTTAGCCGCTAAGTAGTGTCCAACTCTTTGCGATACCATGGACTGCATGCCAGGCTCCTCTGTCCTCCACTATCTCCTGGAGTTTGTTCAAACTCATGTCCATTGAGTCAGTGATGCCATCCAACCATCTCATCCCCTGTCATCCCCTTCTCCTCCTGCCTTTAATCTTTCCCAGCATCAGGGTCTTTTCCAATGAGTCAGCTCTTTGCATCTGGGGGCCAAAGTATTAAAGCTTCAGCTTCAGCTTCAGTCCTTCCATTGAATATTCAGGATTTATTTCCTTTAGGATTGATTGGTTTGATCTTCTTGCAGGCCAAGGGACTCTCAAAAGTTTTCTCCAACACCACAGTTCAAAACCTTCAATTCTTTGATGCTCAGCCTTCTTTATGGTCCAACTCTCAAATCCGTATGTGACTACTGGGAAAACCATAACTTTGACTATACAGACCTTTGTCTGCAAAGTGATGTCTCTGCTTTTTAACACACTGTCTAGGTTTGTCATAGCTTTCTTTCTAAGGAGCAAGAGTCTTTCAATTTCATGATTGCAGCCGATATGAGTCGATTCGAATATCCTATTAAACAGAGTCCTTCTGGGTGATGCAATATGTGATAAGAGCAGTGGATCCCAGGGTTGTTCATCTACTGTTGCATCTTCTCTGGAAGAGGTGGTTATTATTAAAGAGTGTTTAACTCACACAAATGTCCATGTCACCCATGGATGAAATCATAGGCAAGCCCCAAAGAATGACATTTGGGGCACCTTGTGTGTCTACTGAAGTTGCTCTCAAGATCTTTGGTGAGATTCCTCGTTGTGTGTGGTGCTGGACTAGGGACTTGTGCCCAGGAAATGCTTAGACACTGGTTCTGCCTTCTTTGATCTTCTATCCCATTTACATATCAAGAAAATAGCAGATAACTCTCATGTGCCAACAGGTAACTCTCAAATATGAAAAACAGCAGGTAACTCTCTATGTTAGAGAGTCAAATATGAGTAAAGTTTCTATTCTTTGGGAACTTACCACCTAGCACAAGGAATATGTATATAAAGAGTGAACTATATTTTGTGATAGATGTTTTGAATATAGGGAGCACCTAAAAGAGAGTAATTAATCCTTTCTGGAAAGGCTTCATTGAGGAGATGATATTTGAGTGAACTATTAAACGGTAATGTAAGTTTTTAAAATAGAACTTGGGGGACTTCCCTTGTGGTCCAGTGGTAAAGAATCTGCCTTGCAATGCAGGGGACCGTGGGTTCAATCTCTGTTCAGGGAACTAAGATCCCACATGCCGGGGAGCAACTCAGCCCACACACTACAACTAGAGAATCAGTGCACCACAATGAAAGATCTCACACGTCACGTGATTATCCCATGTGCTGCAACTAAGACATGACACAGGCAAATAAATAAGTATTTTTAAAAATCCCAGCAAAAAATAGCCCTTGATAGAGAGATGGCAGGCTGGGTAGAGAAAACAGCATCAGCAAAGGCACTGAGATGTGAAGGAACATGGCAAGACTAGGGATGATGGGAGGTTTAGGGTCCAAGCAAAGTGTGTGTGTTGCTGGGTAGGGTGGAGAATGAGAGAGGATAGAATTTGAGGAGGAAGAGAAGGCTGAAGCAGGTCAGATTGAAAGCCCCTTTATTATATTAAAGGAATTTTGACAGGATAGGTATCTCCAATATAGACATATGTGTATAGACTATGTCGTCAGCATAGTGGAAATGGTACATGCATGCATGCTAAGTCGCTTCAGTCCTGTCCGACCTTTGCGACCCCATGGACTGTAGCCCACCAGGCTCCTCTGTCCATGGGATTCTCCAGGCAGGAATACTGGAGTGGGTTGTCATTTCCTTCTTCAGGGAAGTGGTACGCTGGATGTAATGAGTGGACAAGGCAGTGTTGGAGGGAGGGCTCAGAGCCTCTGCCACAGCACTGCCGGAGGATGCAGCTGGAAATGAAGTGAAGTGAAAGTTGCTCAGTCGTGTCTGACTCTTTGTGACCCATGGACTATACAGTCTATGCAATTCTCTAGGCCAGAATACTGGAGTGGGTAGTCTTTCCCTTCTGTAGGGGATCTTCCCAACCCAGGGATAGAACCCAGGTCTCCCACAATGTAGGCGGATTCTTTATCTTCTGAGCCACAAGGGAGACACAGCTGGAAGGGGGGTCTATTCTTTTCATCTGTGTTTCAGATGAAATCCTACAATGGAAGCCAAGTGATCTGATGCAGTCAGAGCTGTTCTGACTGAAGCAAGGAAGGCACTGGGATAAGGGGAGTTGGAAGGGAAGGGTGCCTGAGATCTACTGGAATACCCCTTTGCTGTCTTTGTTTACCAGGGGAAAAAGAAAAAGTCCCATGAAATCCTGTGTGCCATATCTTAGGCTAGAACATGGATCTGTGAGAGTCTGTAACCTTTTCTCGTTACGGTTATGTTCTTCAGATATCAAAATGTTATGTGATATTCTTCAAATGGCATGCATGACATTTTATTTCATAAAACATTGATGGTAGTAAGAGTCCAGTCAATGTTGGTTATTTTTCCTCACTTAAGTAAAGTACTCAAACAAGTGGAAGCAGGTAAGGGGAAAAGTAAGGGAGAAATATGCTGAGTCCCTGCTTGGATTGGACTGGGGAAAGGATTAGCGGTGGGGAAGTTGTTGAATGTTGTCTGTGATGTGCCACATTCCTGGCTTCTGAAATTATTCCACAGTCTCAGCAGTGAGCTTGGAGAATTAGGTGTGGAACTGGTGTGGTGTGGAACTGGAGGTGGTGGGGGCAGATTATAAAGACCGAGTCTCTATGTTTCTCTGAGCTGTTTTTTTTAAAAAAACAAGAGTATTGGAGTTTAATTGCTTTACAATGTTGTGTTACTTTCTGCTGTACAGTGAAGTGAATCAGCCATATGTATACATATATCCCCTCCCTCTTGGATCTCCCTATCACCACCACCCCCATCCCACCCACAAAGGTCGCACAGAGCACCCAGTTGAGGTCCTCATGCTATACAGCAGGTTCCCACTAGCTATCTGTTTTACACGTGGTAGTGTGTAGTGGGGTTTCCTGGATGGCTCAGCTGGTAAAGAATCCACCTGCAATGCAGGAGACCCTGGTTTGATTCCTGGGTCGGGAAGATCCCCTGGAGAAGGGATAGGCTACCAACTTCAATATTCTTGGGCTTCCCTGGTGGCTCATATGGTAAAGAATTCGCCTGCAGTGGGAGAGACCTGGGTTCTATCGCTGGGTTGGGAAGATCCCCTGGAGAAGGGCATGGCAACACACTCCAGTATTCTTGCCTGGAGAATCCCTGTGGACAGAGGAGCCTGGTGGTCTATGGTCCATGGGGTCGCAAAGAGTCGGACAGGACTGAGCGACTAAGCACAGCCCAGTGTATATATGTCAATCCTAACCTCCCAATGTATCCCTCGTCCTTCTCGCCTCCTCCCCAACCCAGGGTCCACAGGTCTGTTCTCGGTTCTGTGTCTCTATTTCTGCTCTGCAAATAGGTTCCTCTGTACCTTTTTTCTTATCTTTTTGCTGTGTGGTGACATCTTAATTTGATTCCCAAACTAGTTATCTCTGTTGGGTGAGAGGAGCAGAGTGGGGAGGGAAAGAGAGAGGCGGGAACCCACCTGTGAGAGGGGATGGGGTGGGTAGCGGGACATAGGGGCCTGGCAGAATTACCTAGGGATGTTTTCACACCACCCATGGCTCTTATTCCAGGAGCAGAAATGCTAATGACACCCCCTAGTGGAAGAGGGTAGCTGATGCGCGAGCCTCAGTCACAACAGACTGTTTTGGGTCTTCTGGACGTGGTGTCCAGAAACAAGCTTCAGAATCCCTGATTCAACCTTTGCTTTTTCCTTATCTTTCTCATAAATTCTGGGAGAATCCTTTTCAATTTCATATTCTTCATACTATCAGAAAATTGCTAATTCCTGTATTTGTATATTATAGCCGTTAGAGTTTATAATGAATTCTAATTAATGATAACATGATCAAAATGATGAATATGACTGCCGAAAGTCTTAGGCTCAGATGGTAAACAGTTGAGGACAAATGTCCCCATTTCCTTCATGTTTTAGCAATGGAGAAGGGGTGAGAGGGAGGCTTCATGTGTGTTTATTGCGATGCTCTGTCATGAAGGCATCCCCAGTGCTCTGAGTCAAGTTTAATCCAGTGTTCTTGCCTGCAGAATCCCAGGGACGGGGGAGCCTGCTGGGCTGCCGTCTGTGGGGTTGCACAGAGTTGGACACGACTGAAGTGACTTAGAAGCAGCAGCAGCAGCAGTTATGGGTGAATAATAATGACATGAAAAAGAAAGATGACTGGAGAAGGCTTTGTATTTTGGTAATTTGTGATCCATAATGGTGGTTGAGGGGGAGAGATTAATTATTTACTACCAAATCTTTTAAATAACATGTTTAGTACAAATGTATAGTTTAGTTCCAGTAATGAGAAAGGCTTTTATTTCCCCATGGTATTTTAGAAATATTTAAGTTGTAAAAAGAAAGGGCACAGTGTTAGCTATACTGTAATTTCATACAGTTTTTTAAACTTTGTTGTCTAGTTGCACAGTTGTGTCTGACACTTTTTGACCCCATGGACTGCAGCACACCAGGCTTCCCTGTCCTTCACCAACTCCTGGAGCTTGCTCAAACTCATGTCCATCGAGTTGATGATGTCATCCAATCATCTCATCCTCTGTCGTCCCATTCTCCTCCTGCCTTCAATCTTTCCAAGCATCAGGGTCTTTTCCAATGAGTCAGTTCTTCACATCAGGTGGCCAAAGTATTGCAGCTTCAGTTTCAGCATCAGTCCTTCCAGTGAACACCCGGGACTGATTTCCTTTAGGATGGACTGGTTGGATCTCCTTGCAGTCCAAGGGACTCTCAAGAGTCTTCTCCAACACCACAGTTCAAAAGCATCAATTCTTTGGCTCTCAGCTTTCTTTATAGTCCAACTCTCACATCCATACGTGACTATGGGAAAAACCATAGCTTTGACTAGACAGATCTTTGTTGGCAAAGTAATGTCTCTGCTTTTTAATATGCTGTCTAGGTTTGTCATAGCTTTTCTTCCAAGGAGCAAGCATCTTTTAATTTCATGACTGCAGTCACCATCTTCAGTGATTTTGGAACCCAAAAAAATAAAGTCTGTCACTGTTTCCATTGTTTCCACATCTATTTGCCATGAAGTGGTGGGACCAGATGCCATGATTTCTTTTTTGAATGTTGAGTTTTAAGCCAGCTTTTTCACTCTCCTCTTTGACTTCCATCAAGGGTCTCTTTAGTTCCTCGTCACTTTCTGCCATAAGGGTGATATCATCTCTGTATCTGAGATTATTGATATTTCTCCCAGAAATCTTGATTCCAGCTTGTGCTTCAGGCAGCCTGGCATTTCACATGATGTACTCTGCATGTAAGTTAAATAAGCAGGGTGACAACATACAGCCTTGATGCACTGCTTTCCCAATTTGGAACCAGTCTGTTGTTCCATGTCCAGTTTTAGCTGTTGCTTCTTGACCTGCATACACATTTCTCAGAAGGCAGGTCAGGTGGTCTGTTATTCCCATCTCTTTAAGAATTTTCCACAGTTTGTTGTGATCTACACAGTCAAAGGCTTTGGCATAATCAATAAGGGAGAGGTAGATGCTTTTCTGAAATTCTCTTGCTTTTTCTGGAGAAAGAGAAAGAGAAAAAAGAAAATACACACATATATAAATGATGCTATATATATATATATATATATGTATGTATATATGTAAGTGATAGGCATAGGAACCAGAGATCAAATTGCCAACATCTGCTGGATCATCAAAAAAGCAAGAGAGTTCCAGAAAAACATCTATTTCTGCTGCTTTATTGACTATGCCAAAGCCTTTGACTGTGTGTATCACAGTAAACTGTGGAAAATTCTGAAAGAGATGGGAATACCAGACCACCTGACCTGCCTCCTAAGAAATCTGTATGCAGGTCAAGAAGCAACAGTTAGAACTGGACGTGGAACAACAGACTGGTTCCAAATAGGAAAAGGAGTACATCAAGGCTATATATTGTCACCCTCCTTATTTAACTTATATGCAGAGTACATCATGAGAAACGCTGGGCTGGATGAAGCACAAGCTGGAATCAAGAGTGCTGGGAGAAATATCAATAACCTCAGATATGCAGATGACACCATCCTTATGGCAGAAAGTGAAGAAGAACTAAAGAGCCTCTTGATGAAAGTGAGAGAGGAGAGTGAAAAAGTTGGCTTAAAGCTAAATGTTCAGAAAACTAAGATCATGGCATCCGGTCCCATCACTTCATGGCAAATAGATGGGGAAACAGTGGAAACAGTGTCAGACTTTATTTTTCTGGGCTCCAAAATCACTGCAGATGAAGATTGCAGCCATGAAATTAAAAGACACTTACTCCTTGGAAGGAAAGTTATGACCAACCTAGATAACATATTAAAAAGCAGAGACATTACTTTGCCAACAAAAGTCCGTCTAGTCAAGGCTATGGTTTTTCCAGTGGTCATGTATGGATGTGAGAGTTGGACTATAAGGAAAGCTGAGCACTGAAGAATTGATGCTTTGAACTGTGGTGTTGGAGAAGACTCTTGAGAGTCCCTTGGACTGCAAGGAGATCCAACTAGTCCATCCTAAAGGAGATCAGTCCTGGGTGTTCATTGATAGGACTGACGTTGATGCTGAAACTCCAAAACTTTGGCCACCTGATGCGAAGAGCTGACTCATTTGAAAAGACCCTGATACTGGGAAAGATTGAGGGCAGGAGGAGAAGCGGATGACAGAGGATGAGATGGTTGGATGGGATCACCGACTCTATGGACATGGGTTTGTGTAGACTCCAGGAGTTGGTGATGGACAGGGAGGCCTGGCGTGCCGTGGTTCATGGCGTCGAAAGGAGTCAGACAGGACCGAGCAACTGAATTGATATATATATGTGTATATAAATGATGCTATGTATGTATGTGATGCCATAAATATATGTGTTTGTGTAATAGTAGTCATTTCCTCCCTCACTGAATGCCGTGCCATTCTCCAGAGGCAATGAACTGTTCCTAAGACTTTATTTCTTCTCTGGCTTCCTGTTTTATGAAGCTAGAAATTTTAGTCTCAGGCCCTATCTTCCAACCTCCTGTATCCTTTGCTATAGTTATTTCACAATTTTTGGCATTGCTTTTAATACTTTTACTAGGTAAATATTATTTTCATCTGAGACAAGTAGTAGGCAATGATTACATTTACTTTATTTTAATTTTTCCTGAAATTAATCATCACCTCATTCATTGTTTTTATTCACTGCACTGCCCTCAAATCTCTGGCCCAACTCAATTTTTCACATCCCCTTCAGCTTTGTGAGATGTCTTTCTTATTTTTCTCATAGTCAAACCTAGCAAATGATCGATATCATGTCCCATCCTCCTTTTTATTTTTATTTTTTGAGACATCTTCTGTAGCCTTCAGTACTCTGATCTGTCTTAAGCTGGTGGCTTCATTTTTTTTTTTTTTAAGATTTTTTTTTTGATGTGAATCATTTATAACGTCTTTATTGAATTTTTTACAATATTGTTTCTGTTTTACGTTCTGGTGTTTTGGCCATGAGACATGTGGGATCTTAGCTCCCCACCCAGGGGTCAAACCTGAACCCCGCACATTGGATGAATGAGTCTGAACCGCTGGACCACCAGGGAAGTCCTGATTCCTACTGCAGAACTGTTGTCCTTTGCCCAGTTCAGTTTGTTTCTCTCGCTTGTGTCCAGGATTCATGTCATTTTCTTCCTTAGTTAATTTCTTCCTCCTTCTCAGCTTCCTGGGAAGCCATGGGAGATAAATTTCCTGAGACTTTACACATCTGAAAAAGAGTGTTTATTCTGTTTTTACACTTCATTGATGGTTTGGTTGAATCTAGAATCATTGGTGGCAGATTATTTTCTTTCAGGATTTTGGAGCTGTTCCTACACTGACTTCTAGGTCATAATGCAGTTTTTGAGCAGACTGATGCTTTTCTTATTTCAGAGCTTTTGCCTGTGACCACTTTCTCCTTGCTGGAAAACTTTGAGATCTCTTTGCCTTTGGTACACTCAGCTTTTACACTACTACCCTCAATATGAATTCCTCTTCATTCATTTTTGTGGTCTTTTAAGCGAGAAATTGTCCTTCAGTGCTGGTGTGTGAGCTCCTTAAGCATGTGCGTGCTAAGTCACTTCAGTTGTATCTGAGTCTTTGTGACCCCATGGGCTGTAGCCCACCAGGCTCCTCTGTCCATTGGACTCTCCATTCAAGAATACTGGAGTGGGTTGCCATGCCCTCCTCCAGGGGATCTTCCCGACCCAGGGTCAGTGCTGGGAAGCTTCCTTAAAATATTTCTTTGAGAACTTCTTCATCAGTGATTTCTTTGTTCTCCTTTTCTGGCACTCCTATTGGCTGGCTTGAACCTCTAACCTTCTCAAGTTTTTTTGTCCTATTTTCCACCTCTTTGTTCTTTTGTCCTACTTTCTGGGTGAATTCCTTGACCTAATCTTGCTGTGCATTTAATGTTTCTTATTTTTAAATTTTTGCAGTATTTTTAATATCTTAAAGAATTTTCTTTTTTATATTTATTGTCATAATAGGTTTTTATTTCATGGATGTAGTTTTTAAAATTATGTTTAAATTGCCTATTTTTCTTTCTCTGTCAATAGAGAGCTAATAGGCCCCTTTGTTCTTTTTTTTTTTTTTGCCACACTGCATGACATATGGGGTCTTAGTTCCCTGACTAGGGATCAAACCTGCACCCCCATACTGGAAGCGCAGAGTCTTAACCACTGGACTGCCAGGGAAGTCCCGTAATAGGCCCCTTTGGCAGGAAGGAAGGAATTACTGCTCCTCTTGGTGGGGATGTCATATCCCTTGGCATTCTGGGAGAACAGCGACACAGTGCCTGAGGATACCGACTAGAGTGGTCTTTTTAGTTTTCCTTTTCTTCATGCATTGTTTGTTTCTTCTGAGTTCCTTTTATTTTCTCATCATTTGTGTATTTTTTTTTTTTTTTTGGTCTGGCTTTAATATTGCAGACTTTCCTCAAATGCCTGGAGTCCTTGGCTGTCCATTCCTGTTTATGAGTGAATCTTTAGAAAACCGATTGCAAGCTCTGTGTCCATTCATTTGACTTTCCAGCTGCTGACTTTCACTGTAGGAGTCCTTAGGATGATATGGCTTTTTCACTGGGGACCTTTCAAATGTCAGAATTTGTGGTACTTTGTCAGGTGAGTGGTTTAGTTTTTCTGGAGAAGATTCTCTCAATGGTCTGTAAGTTCTCTCTGTTAAGAATGCAGTATGGTACTGGCACAAAGATAGAAATATAGATCAATGGAACAAAATAGAAAGCCCAGAGATAAACCCATGCACCTATGGACACCTTATCTTCGACAAAGGAGGCAAGAATATACAATGGAGAAAAGATAATCTCTTTAACAAGTGGTGCTGGGAAAACTGGTCAACCACTTGTAAAAGAATGAAACTAGAACACTTCCTAACACCAGACACAAAAATAAACTCAAAATGGATTAAAGATCTAAACGTAAGACCAGAAACTATAAAACTCCTAGAGGAAAACATAGGCAAAACACTCTCCGACATAAATCACAGCAGGATCCTCCATGACCCACCTCCCAGAATATTGGAAATAAAAGCAAAAATAAACAAATGGGACCTAAGTAAAATTAAAAGCTTTTGCACAACAAAGGAAACTATAAGCAAGGTGAAAAGACAGCCTTCAGAATGGGAAAAATAATAGCAAACGAAGCAACAGACAAACAATTAATCTCAAAAATATACAAGCAACTCCTGCAGCTGAATTCCAGAAAAATAAACGACCCACTCAAAAAATGGGCCAAAGAACTAAGCAGACATTTCTCCAAAGAAGACATACAGATGGCTAACAAACACATGAAAAGATGCTCAACATCACTCGTTATTAGAGAAATGCAAATCAAAACCACAATGAGGTACCATTTCACACCAGTCAGAATGGCTGCTATCCAAAAGTCTACAAGCAATAAATGCTGGAGAGGGTGTGGAGAGAAGAGAACCCTCTTACACTGTTGGTGGGAATGCAAACTAGTACAGCCACTATGGAGAACAGTGTGGAGATTCCTTAAAAAACTGGAAATAGAACTGCCATATGACCCAGCAATCCCACTGCTGGGCATACACACCAAGGAAACCAGAATTGAAAGAGACGTGTATACCCCAATGTTCATCGCAGCACTGTTTACAATAGCCAGGACATGGAAGCAGCCTAGATGTCCATCAGCAGATGAATGGATAAGGAAGCTGTGGTACATATACACAATGGAATATTACTCAGCCATTAAAAAAATACATTTGAATCAGTTCTATTGAGATGGATGAAACTGGAGCCCATTATACAGAGTGAAGTAAGCCAGAAAGAAAAACACCAATACAGTATACTAATGCATATATATATGGAATTTGAAAGATGGTAATGATAACCCTATATGCGAGACAGAATAAGAGACACAGATGCATGGAACAGTCTTATGGACTCTGAGGGAGAAGGTGATGGTGGGACGTTCTGGGAGAATAGCATTGAAACATGTATATTATCATATGTGAAACAGAACACAATTCCATGTTCGATGCATGTGACAAATGCTCAGGGCTGGGTCAATGGGATTACCCAGAGGGATGGGATGGGGAGGGAGGTGGGAGGGGGGTTCAGGATGGGGAACACATGTAAACCCATGGCTGATTCATGTCAATGTATGGCAAAAACTACTATAATATTGTAAAGTAATTAGCCCCCAACTAAAATAAATAAATTTATTTTTTAAAAAAAGAAAAGAATGAAGACTTTGCTTTGATCACTCGGTTTTCATTTGCATGCCTTACCTCCACTCTTTCTTTTATCTCTTGTCCCTGAGTTTGAACCCCTACTTTCTCCTGTAGGGGTGGAGGCGGAATAGTCAGACCCAGGTTTACCCTACTTTCTGAGGTACCTATGCTCCTACTGTCTGGATTCTATAGGTATTTTTGACTCACTTCTCATCATTACCTTCCTTTGCAAGCACTTAAATGTATTCTTCCTTCTCTCTAGCAAGGTATTTTCTTCTCTATTGCTTTTTGGCATCTTATAATTGGATTCAGAATTAAAATTATCCCCTAGACTGATCAAAGACTGAATTCTATTTCTGATTCTTACTTCCTAGAGTATTAGGGAGATTTTTAAGATGAGAGAGGTTGGAAAATGTCTACAGTCTTAAACCTGAAAATTCAACCATCATCACTTTAGTTATAATGGTGAATAATTGGAGGTGGCTAAATTAGTTGTTGTATGGAAAGACTTTTTCTCTTAAATTCCCTTTCTGTTGAAAGCTGAAACACTTGTAATCATGAAAAAAAATATATATATTTTAATTTGTAAGGGTAGGTGGGGAAACTATGAAAGGATTATGGCTGGAAATCCTATTGCAGCATTTTTTCCATCATTGATAGGATGGTAGTTTCTTGCCTGCTTTTCATGCAAATTCATACTTTCATAGCACACCAAGGTTAGAATACAATGGAAGGAAATTGTGAATTTTTAGGCAGTCTGTAGTAGTCTGCATTTTTGCAGAGTACAGACTTAACTTGTGAGAAGAGTGTTCAGTTTTCTGGTATCATCTAAACCAATGCAGCATGTACACACTGCTGTATTTAAAATGAAGAATCAACAAAAGACCTGCTGCATAGCACAGGGAACTCTGCTCAGTATTACATAACAACCTACATGGGAGAATAATTTGAAAAAGAATAGATACATGTATATGTTTAACTGAATCACTTTGCTGCCCACTTGAAGCTATCACAACATTGTTAAACAACTATCAATTCACTTCAGTCGCTCAGTCGTGTCCGACTCTTTGCAACCCCATGAATCGCAGCACACCAGGCCTCCCTGTCCATCACCAACTCCCGGAGTCCACCCAAACCCATGTCCATAGAGTCAGTGATGCCATCCAGCCACCTCATCCTCTGTCATCCCCTTCTCCTCCTGCCCCCAAACCTTCCCAGCATCAGAGTCTTTTCCAATGAATCAACTCTTCGCATGAGGTGGCCAAAGTATTGGAGTTTCAGCTTCAACATCAGTCCTTCCAGTGAACACCCAGGACTGATCTCCTTTAGGATGGACTGGTTGGATCTCCTTGCAGTCCAAGGGACTCTCAAGAATCTTCTCCAACACCACAGTTCAAAAGCATCAATTCTTCAGCGCTCAGCTTGCTTCAGAGTCCAACTCTCACATCCATACATGACTACTGGAAAAACCATAGCCTTGACTAGAGGGACCTTTGTTGACAAAGTAATGTCTATGCTTTTTAATATGCTATCTAGGTTGGTCATAACTTTCCTTCCAAGAGTAAGCGTCCAATATAAATTAAAAAGTTAAAAATAAAGTGTGTGTTAAAGTGTTTGTCGCTCAGTTGTGTCCGACTCTGGGACCTCATGGACTGTAGCCCACCAGGCTCCTCTGTTCAACGAATTCTCCAGGCAAGAATACTGGAGTGGGTTGCCATTTCCTTCTCCAGGGGATCTTCCTGAGCCATGGATCAAACCTGAGAGTCAAATGGCTGGATTAAGTTGGGGGAAGGATGGTAAAGTGCTTCCTGAGAGACATGAACTAAGTTACTAGTGGTCAGAGAAGGCAATTGTTGATAATTGGTTTTGAGCACTTACTGTGTGGCAAGTACGTGCCTGGAAATGCCTTTTGCAGACATTATGCCATTTAATGCTCGTAATAACCCTATGCTGAAAATGCCATTACCCCTATTTCACAGGGTAGGAAGCAGAGAATGCAGTGACTTGCCCAGATTTACACACAGCCAGCATTCAATCCCTGGCAGTCTGACCCTGCAGCCTCTGCTGCTAACCTACTCAGTTCTAATGAAGAGCCCATGGAGATAGTATTAGGAGGAGTCAGCAGTGCTAGACAGAGGACAGGGGAGGCAGCCAGTCCCATCAACATTCGGGTAAACTGCGCCCCAGGGGTCTTGTGGGTCCCACTGAGAAGATGGGGTGAGGAAAGGAGCTGTGTAAACATTTGCTTCTGCTTGAGTGTATCCCTCCCAGCACCCCCCACCAATTAGGAGAGCGGTCTTGAAGAATGAAGAATGCTGCCTCGGCTTCTGTAAAGAAGACCCCAGGACATGCATTAATGAGAGGAGGGGGAGTCACAGCTGACAGAAAAATAAAGGTCTCAGCAGGAGCATCAGGATCTCAGCGAGCCCCAGAGCTTGTTGACTGAGCAGCAGGAGACCCCTGCCTGTTGGGCTTCCCTAGCAGGGCTGGCTCCCTGCTGCATCTTGGAAGAGCACTACCCCCCAATCCCTTGATTCACCTTATATGGGACAATTAATGAGCAGTGCAGGAACAGCAGACACCTCTCTGTATTGTTCAGAGCTTGGGCTTGTGACGAGACAATTCACCATTGCTCTCCCGGTTCCATCCGAGAAGTGCCCTCTCAGCAGTTTGTAGAATTAGGTTGTAAAAGCAAAGGGCACAGTGTTCACTGCACCGCATCGTTCATTTATTTAGTCATTTGTGTTGGGATGAAGCTTGGATTTAGAAGGGAGGGCTGTCTTACTGTGAGATGGAGTCTCTCCTTAGTCAATATTAGGTTGCTTATTAGAATTACTTTGAAAAGAGGGACTGGATTCTGTTACCACTAATTCAATACAAAAGGAAATCCCTTAAGGCAGAGTTTTTGAAAGGCTTTCTTCTCCTTAACCTATTTTGATTCAAGAGGAAGGTTTTATTCCCTTTCAAAAGATAGCTCAGAGATGTTTATGTAAGGACTGTATCCAAGGTCATGTGGGGTTGAAATAGAAGTGGAACTAAGGTTGACTTGCTCATCATCCTGGGCTCTTTCCTCAGTGAGTTACCTGTTGCTCAAAGTTTGCTAAAGGCAATAACTCCTCAAGGCTTAAAAAGCATCTTGGAGATGTCTTATTATGAGGCTCCAGGAGATCATCCAGGAAAAGTCAGTCAGTAAGCATTTCTTTTTAGATTATGTAAGTGCTCAACACACTGCTAGGTACATAGAGAAAATAAATTAAGTTGGGTTTCATGTCTCTAATAAGTTTTCAATCTCATTGGAAGATAAGTAGTGTAAACAAAATATGTAAAGAACAATTAAGTTCTTCTAGAACAAAAATTTTTACAGTTTGTATGGAAATAGAAAAGAAAAAAAGAGCTGGAGGCATCAACCTTGCTGACTTCAGACTGTGCTACATAAGCTACAGTAATTGGATAGCACGGGCTGTGCTGTGCTTAGTTGCTCAGTCGTGTCTAACTCTTTTCGACCCTGTGAACTATAGCCAGCCAGGCTCCCCTGTCCATGGGGATTCTCCAGGCAAGAATACTGGAGTGGGTTGCCATGCCTTCCTCCAGGGGATCTTCCCAACCCAGGGATTGAATCCAGGTCTCCCATACTGCAGGCGGATTCTTTACCATCTGAGCCACCAGGGAAGCCCAAGAATACTCCATCAGTAGCCTATCCTTTCTCCAGGAGATCTTCCTGACCCAGGAATCGAATCAGGGTCTCCTGCATTTTATGCAGTTTCTTTACCAGCTGAGCTACCAGGGAAGCCCCCAAGATAGTATGGCACTAACATGGAAACAGAGAGATCAGTGAAACAGCATGGAACGCCCAGAGATAAACCCGTGTACTATAGGTACCTTTATTTGACAAAAGAGGCAAGAATACACAATGGAGAAAAGATAATCTCTCCGATAAGTAGAACTGGGAAAATTGGACAGCTGCATGTAAAAGAATGAAATTAGAGTACTTCCTAACATCATACACAAAAATAGATTCAAAGTGGATTAAAGACCAAAATGTAAGGCCAGAAATTGTAAAACTCTTGGAGGGAAACAGACAGATCATTCTTTGACATAAATTGTAGCAAGATCCTTTCTGACCCACTTCCTAGAATAATGAAAATAAAAACAGAGGATGACAAAGGAAACCATAAACAAGATGAAAAGCCAACCCTCAGATGGGAGAAAATATCTGGATATGAAACAGTGGACAAAGGATTAATCTCCAAAATGTATAAGCAGCTCATGAAGCTCAGTATCAAAACAAACAACCCACTCAAACAATGAGCAGAAGACCTAAATAGACATTTCTCCAAAGAAGATATACAGATGGCCAACAAACAGATAAAAAGATGCTCAACATCACTAATTATTAGAGAAATGCAAATCAAAACCACAATGAGATAGCCCCTCACACTGTTCAGAATGACCATCATCAAAAAAATCTATGAAGAGTAAATGCTGGAGAGGATGTGGAAAAAAGGGAACCTTCTTGCACTGTTGGTAGGAATGTAAATTGATACAGCCACTATGGAGAATAGTATGGAACTTCCTTAAAAAGCTGAAAATGGAACTACCATATTACCCAAGAATCCCACTACTGAACGTACACCCTGAGAAAACCATAATTCAAAAAGACACATGTACCCCAATGTTCATTCTAGCACTATTTACAATAGCCAGGACATGGAAGCAACCTAAAGGTCCACTGACAGATGAATGGATAAAGAAGATGTGGTACATATATAAAATGGAATACTACCCAGCCATAAAAAAGGAACAAAATGGGGTCATTTGCAGTGATGTGGATGAACTTAGAGTCTGTCATACCAGGTGAAGTAAATCAGAAAGAGAAAAACAAATACTGTATATGAATGTGTATATATGGAATCTAGAAAAATGGTTTCGATGAACCTGTTTGCAGGACAGGAGTAGAGACACAGACATAGAGAACAGACTTGTGAACATGGGGGGAAGGGGAGGGTGGGATGAACTGAGAGAATAGCACTGATGTGTATACACTGCCTTGTATAAAATAGATAGCTAGTGTGAAGCTGCTGTATAGCACAAGGCGCTCAGCTCAGTGCTCTGTGATGACCTAGAGGGGTGGGAGAGAGGCTCAAGAAGGAGGGAATATGTGTATCCACATATAGCTGATTCACTTTGTTGTACAGCAGAAACTAACACAACATTGTAAAGCAGTTATACCCCAATAAAAAATAAAGAACAATTAAGTTATTAATTACAACTAAATAAATGTAGAGTTGCTCAGAAAAGGGATTGAGATGGCATATGCTGGAATACTTGGGGAATGGGGAGGGTGGTAATGTGAGTGGATGCAGAGGGAAGGGTCGGGGTGGATATGGATGAGACATAGGAATGCAAGAAAGGGTTTTTTCTACCAGTAGAAACACAGAATTAGAACAAGAAAGGAAGGTTCTGGGCCAGCCCAGGAGTTTGGGGTCATGACGTAATGCTGCTCTTGATTTTCTGCTCTCACCAGAATGCATAAAGGGGGACCGAGAAGGAAAAAGCCACTTTTTCTTGCACCTTTACTTATTGTATTTCTTAATCTATCCATTGTACTAACTAGTTTTTGAAGGTAGAGGACAAAAGTGCCCAGTAACTCAAAAATATTTTTAGGAGAGTTATTAGTAATCACTGAACATATTGTTTGACTTTAAATTCTAACAACCCCACACCCCCCAGTTGATTTCAGGGATTTTTTTTTTTTTTTCCAAATCAGGTCCCTATGTTTATCAGAATATCCACATGGAAAGAATTTATATAAGTATACATTTAGAAAACATAAGTAAAAATAGAACTGCTGTGTAAATATCAGTCCCTTCCCAGGGGAGAAGCTCCAAAAATGAGACCAGACAGAGCCCATCTTTCCCCCTAGCATTTCCATGGTGTGAATAATCTCTCTTCCTCACCATACATGAGCTCCTAGAAGGAAGAGACCATGTCATATGCGTCTCTACATCCTGGTATCTAGTATACAACTAGTGGTAGAGGTTACTCAAGTGGCCTCTACCATTCATTTAGTCAAATGAATATGTGTGTATATGTATAAGTGCAAGACTATATCCTGATGTTAATTAGGGTAGTGCTAGCTGCCATGACAGGCCCCTCAATTTCAGTTTTGCATAACAGAACTTTAGTTATCACTCATGAGAGTCTAATGTTGATGGGTGGGTTTCCTCTACTCGGTGATTCAGGGACCTGGCCTCTTTCCATCTCATGGTTCTGCTTTTCACTAGGGCTTCAAAGCCCCCTGCATATGGTAGGCAGGCAGGAAAGAGAACATGAAGAGGGTGCCAGTGACACACACAGCGCGTCTGCTCACATTCATTTCAGAGACTAGCCACCTGACCCTGTCTGGGGACAGGGTGGGAAGGAATATGTGGTCCCTGGCTGGGTGGCTTCCTCAAAGAGACACAACGCCACGGGGGAGAAGTCTGGATTTTGGTAGGCAGTTGGCCATATCCAGCCCTTAGCACTTCCTAGCTGTGTGATCTTAGGTAAGTTTATGGCCTGTCCAGGTCTCAGTTCCTTCCTTGAAATCCAGCTCCTGTAAGATTACTGTAAATGTTGAATGACAGATACATTTGAAGTAGTGAGAAGGGGTGCTCGTGAGCCCCTCTATATTGGCTTAATACAGGAGAGCTATTATAATATTGTTACTTTTCATGTTTCAGTTCAGTTAAGATATTTATTGTGTTAATGTTTGTTTTTCTTCAATTACAATCATGGCACATACAAAACTAGGCTAACCCAAGGAGAACGTGTAATTTTACCTATTAAGGTAGAAGAATAGGTAGAGACTTTTATTATTTTAAAAAAATATTTATTTGGCTGTACCAGGTCTTAGTTTTAGCATGCAGAATCTTTAGTTGTGGCATGCAGGATCTATCTATCTATCTATATTTAAATATTTGTTCATTTATTTGTCTCCATTGGGTCTTAGTTGTGGCACGTGGGCTCTTCATTGTGGTGCGAGGGCTTTTCTAGTTGCTTCTCTCTAGTTGTGGCTCACAGGCTCAGTAGTTGTGGTGCCCAGGTTTAGTTGCTCCCCAGCATGTGGGATCCCAATTTCCTGACCAGGGACTGAACCCACGTCTCCTGCATTGGAAGCTGAATTCTTAACCACTGAGCCACCAGGGAAGTCCCAGCACACAGGGTCTTTAGTTGCAGCATGCGAACTCTTGGTTGTGGCATGTGGGATCTAGTTCCCTGACCAGGGATCAAACCCAGGCCCCCCCCGTATTGGATGCTAGGAATCTTAGCCACTGGACCATCAGAGAAGTCCCTAGGTAGAGACTTTGAAATAAAGAAACCCTACTGGCGCCATGAAACATACTAAGGCTAGGATAACACATGGTACCTGTTTGGTGGTGTAAACTTTAGATAAAAAGGGGAATTGTCTCTTGAAAATTTACTGCAGATCTGCTAAGAGTAGGTATATATTGTCAATGTGAAAGGATGATAGGCTTGTAGGTATCACCCCATCCTGGTGGCGGTAGATGGAACAGAATTATTACAAGGCTTGTCCCATAGACCAAAAGGAACTCTAGGGAACCCTAGGCAGGACTCTAGGGAGAGGAGAACAAAGGCGTGTAGGACTCAGGGTGCCGTGGGAAGAGAAGGGAAGGGAAAGATAAAGAGGAAGGGAGGGGGACAGGGCTGGGCACCTGGCTCTCCCTTCAGGACTGAATTCCTCTCCTTCCCCTTTTGCACTGTGGTGTTGGAGATCCAACCAGTCAATCCTAAAGGAAATCAACCCTGAATATTCACTGAAAGGACTGATGCTGAAGCTGAAGCTCCAATACTTTGGCCATCTGATGTGAAGAGCCGACTCATCGGAAAAGACCCTGATGCTGGGAAAGATTGAGGGCAGAAGAAGGGGGTGACAGAGGATGAGATGGTTGGATGACATCATCGACTCAATGGACATGAGTTTGAGCAAACTCCAGGTGACAGTGGAGGATAGGAAGCCTCGCAGTCCATGGGGTTGCAAAGACTACAGCCCAGCTGCAGGAGTATGATGGCTGCTGAGGGCTTGTGACTGAGTCCTCCCTCTCCCAGAAACTGACCTTGGTTGAAGGGAGCTGCATCTTCCAAGATTACAAACCTCCCTTGTCACTGTTGTGGCCCACTGTGGACATCTCTGGGGTCATCCCAGCTCTGCAGTTCCCAGTGGGGTTTGCTGAAGGCTTGGTGGAAACTGAGTTCAGCTTCTCTCCAGTTCTGCCTCCCGCATGCCTTCAGGACTGTGGTTCCCAACGCGCTTCCTAGGAAAGTTCCTGCACAGGACTCTGCAGCTCAGAGTCTGTGTTCTGAGGACCTGGACCTGTGAGAGTAGAGAAGGAAAAAGAATAGAGGAGAAGGGGAAGGAGGGAAGGCTAAAGGAAGGGAAGAGGACCCTTAGGAGAGGGTATCTGTCCTTATCGGCTTCTGTAGTCCCTGGAAAGTAAGTGAAAATGTTAGTCACTCAGTCATGTCCCACTCTTTACAACCCTATGGACTGTAGCCCACCAGCCTTCTCTGTCCATGGGATTTTCCAGGCAAGAGTACTGGGGTAGGTTGCGATGCCCTTCTCCAGGGGATCTTCCCTACCTAGGGATCGAACCCAGGTTCTCCACCATTGTAGGCAGATTCTTTACTGTGTGAGCCACCAGGGAAGTCCCCGGAGACATCACAATAAAAGGAATCCTATTTACCTCCAGGAAAACTCAGTGTCGTTAGACAATATGATTCCAACCTGAAGTAAGGGGCTCTTTGTGCATCTCTCATGCTTGCCCAGCTAACAGGCAGTTTGTTTAATAATGGATTGTTGTGCTTACCTTCTGCGATCAATGGTGTGGCCGGTAGTGTTACATGGTCCTTCTGTATAAAGAATCAGCTTTTAACAAAATTTGTTTTCTCCTTCCTTCATACTTGCCACCAAACATAGACTAGCTCATCCATTTCTGCTTTGAACTGCAACACAAATGTGCCTTCTGAATTCACGTGGGGGAAAACAAGGGGAAAGGTCTGTTGCCAGTGTCTGTCTCGGGTCTTTTCACTGAGAGGGCTTATGCTGCCTCTCCTGCCAGGAGTGAATGTAAGTGGGTTTCATGACCTTTTGTGCCAAGCACCCAGTGGGCCTGCAAAAAGTGCATTTTAAAGTGAATTACGCTGAGTCTGTAATCAGTGGGATCTCACTGGCTGGGGTGAAGGGATCTCACTGGAGACCTGACCTTCCAAGGTCGTTCACCTTCAGGCATTCTCATCTTTATCTAGCTGATGCCTTCGGGAGACTGTTTTCACAAGAGCTCCCAATTCGAGGATACTGGCAAGATTCTAAATTGCCCTGTATTTCAGGTGGTTCTGTTTCCTTGTGGTGGGTTTGCCATGATGAGTTTCAATTTCCCTGATAGAAGTGTGTTTTCTGGGCTCCCGTGGTGATTAATTCAGGGGAAGCCTTTATCAGTTGTGATCTAAATGTGTATTTGTTTTACCCTCAGCCAACAAGACAATTACAAATGTTGTCTTGCCTGCCACGACAGGCTTGGAAATGCAGTTGTCACAGCGAAAGCTGCAAAGCATATGAGTTCCAGGCTCTGTGCTGACGCTTGACTAGCTGAATACATGCAGGAGCCAGAAAGTGGAAAATATTTCACAGGAGATGATGAATGCTCCTCTGCTCCCACAGAATTGGCAATGAGCTTTACTTGGACTTTAATTTGACCCAGAGTTGTTCCTAAAAGTGTGCAGGGTGACATGACAGTCTAATCTCTCTACATTACTATGTGCCTGTGTGTACGTACTCCAGGAATATTAATTGCAGAGAAGTGTCCTGCCTTCACTTATTAATTTTAAAATTTATTTGGTTTGGTTGCACCAGGTCTTTGTTGCTGCACACGGGCTAGTTATAATGAGCAGAGGCTTCTCTCGAGTTGCAGCGCACTGGCTAATCTTTGTGATGGCTTCTCTTGCTGTGGAGCACCTAGGGTGTGTGGGCTCAGTAGTTGCGCCTCTCTGGCTTAGTTGCCCCAAGGCATGTGGGATCTTCCCAGACGAGAGGTCAACCCATGTCCCCTGCATTGGCAGGTAGATTCTTAACCGATGGACCACCAGGGAAGTCCGTGTCCTGCCTTCTTCTTCTACCTCAGGGTTCTCATGGACTCCAAAAGCTCTGATGGGCCCCAGCATTTGGGACAGACACTGATTGGACCTGGGCAAGTGACTTATTCTATATTCAAGAACTGAGGTAGGGCTGGTGCTCACAGAGAAAGCTCAAGGATGGAGTATCCCCAATGCTGTCCTGCAGAAAGTGGAGCCTGTGTGTGTACGTGCATCCTAAGTGGCTTCAGTTGTGTCCGACTCTGTGCAACCCCATGGATTGTAGCCCTCCAGGCTCCTCTCTCCTTGGGGATTCTCCAAGCAGGAATACTGGAGTGGGTTGCCATGCCCTTCTCCAGGGGATCTTCCTGAGGAGCCTACTGGACCATAATCCACGTCTCTCATACTTACGTACCCCAAACCCACTGGTCCTCTTCTGTCACATGCTTAACATTCATAGTCAATACTTTTCTGCCCATAGTTCTAAAGACAGAGATGATAAAGCCATTAAAAAGAATACATTCAAATCAGTTCTAATGAGGTAGATGAAACTGGAGCCTATTATCCAGAGTGAAGTAAGCCAGAAAGAAAAACACCAATACAGTATACTAACACATATATATGGTATTTAGTCAATTGGTAAAGATAACCCTGTATGCGAGACATCAAAAGAGACACAGATAAATAGAACAGTATTATGGACTCTATGGGAGAGGGCAAGGGTGGAATGATATGGGAGAATGGCATGGAAGCATGTAAATTATCATATGTGAAACGAATCACCAGTCCAGGTTCAATGCATGATACAGGGTGCTCGGGGCTGGTGCACCGGGATGACCCGGAAGGATGGGATGGGGAGGGAGGTGGAAGGGGGGTTCTGGAAGGGGAAAACATGTACACCCATGATGGATTCATGTCAATGTATGGCAAAACAAATACACTATTGTAAAGTTAAAAAATAGAAAATAAACTGATTAAAAAAAAAAGAAAATATACTGATAACTGTGCTATCTTTGTCACTAAAACTGAAAAAAAAAATATGACTTAGGTGGTGCCCTTCCTAGTGACAAGTCTGAGTATTTAATGCTATCTTGAGATGGCTCCTTAGGGAGCTGTTTTATGTCATTTTCTTGTAACTGTCACTCTAATGTGCCGAAGGGAAGTTTTATTGTCATTTGCATATTCTTAAAGTTTACTGAATTTTAAGAGATGCATGCCTGAGCAATAACTTGTCTCGATATGTTTAGGAATTTAGATTTTTTTTTTTCCTGGTTGGAGCTGCCAAGCTCAGCTGCTACTTGAGTCATTTATTTCCTATAGTTTTACGTGGATTTAGTCTAAGTGCTTGGGATTTAAAGAGGTATGAGCCATGATTGCCATGCACAGTGGAGTGATGGGGTCATACATGTGAGCAAGTACTGGGAGCCCAGAATGCTCCACCGAGCTTCTGGTAGAAGAAGCACTTATTCTACCAAGTGCTGTGAGAGCAGAGAGGAAGGACGAAGAGCTGACCAGTCACCTTGGTATCCTTTCCCGGTGGGAATGGCACTTGAACTGCGTTGTGAAGAATAATTAGGAGTTGACAGGATGGGGAAGGGTAACAAAGACCACCCCAGACAAGGGGCAAAGCATGAAGAGACAAAGAGATGTGACATAGTGGGGTATACTTGTGGATTTGACAAGCATTCTATGGGTAAGAAGGTGCCTGGAGCTTGGAAGCATTGTAAGGGAGTCTAGGGTATTTGAAACTCAGACAGGTGGAGCCAGGGAAGGCTTTTAGGCAGGAGATTGAGTGTACACGTGGGCAGTGATCGTATGCTGCCTGGAGGGTGAGTGAGATGAGAGTTGACATGTGGCTGTAAATAGGTTGACCTCTGAGGGAGCAGTTGCAGTAGGGTGTTGCTATGGAACCAGGCTGAAAGAAATGACAGAGTAGGTTGAAAGCTCAGAATATTAGCAATAAAGAGATCAGGAGAGTGTGGCATGGTAGAGAGAGGATGAGGATGGTTAAGGGAAAGTGAGAAGGTTAAGATTTGTGTAAGAACTGCCACCTGTATGAGCAATTTGTTACGGGTATGTTCTTCTGGACTTCTCAAAGAAGTCCATATCAAATATGTTGGACCCCCCCCTAAAGTCCCCCAGGTAGAGATGAGCTTTGCTTGAACTTTCTTCTTGGCTTCCAAAATACTAGAGAAAGCTTAGCTGCTTACGTGGTCGCCTTCCCCTTCTAGACCATAAATAGCTTGAGGGCAGGGATTGCATTTTATTAGTATTTGTGTCCTCCATCTCTGGCACTTAGTAGGTGCTCAGTTGGTATTTGTTGAAGAGGGGTTGAATGATGATATAAATGTGATGGGTTGAAGGGCAGGAAACTGTAGAAATGGAGAGGTTGAAGATAACAGAGAGAAGGAGAGACATTAAGAGGAAATTTCTGAGGGTACAAAAGGATAGATCCTCCAGAATCGGGGTCAGCAAACTTTTCTATAAACGCCCGAATAGTAACTATTTTAGACTTTAGGGGCCAGATGGTCTCTGTTTCTCATCTCTGCCATCACAGTGTGAGAGCAGCCATCCACAATAGGTCAAAGAAAGGCATGGTTGTGTTCCAGAAACATGGCTTATAAAAACAGGCCCTGATCTGTGCTCTAGAACAGCGATCCCCAACCTTTCAGGCACCAGGGACCAGTTTTGTGGAAGACAGTTTTTCCATGGAGCAGGGATGGGATGGTCAGGACGATTCAAGTGCATTTCATTTATTGTGCACTTTATTTCTATCATGATTACATTGTGATATATAGTGAAATAATTATACAACTCACCATACTGCAGAATCAGTGGGAGCCCTGAGCTTGTTTTTCCTGCAACTGGATGGTCCCATCTGTGTGTGATGGGAGCCGTTGATATCCGAAATGTGTTGCTCAATTGTCACTTGCCGCTCACCGATAGGGTTTTGATATGAGTCTGCAAGTAATTGATTTATTATGGTCTCTGTGCAGTCAAACCTCCCTGCTAATGATAATCTGTATTTGCAGCCACTCCCCAGCGCTAGCATCAGCACCCCAGCTCCACCTCAGATCTTCAGGCATTAGGTTCTCATAAGGAGCACGCATCCTAGATCCCTCGCGTGGGCAGTTCACAGTAGCGTTCGAGCTCCTATGAGAATCTAATGCCACTGCTAATCTGACAGGAGGTGGAGCCCAGGAGGTAATGCAAGTGGTGCAGAGTGGCTGTAAATACAGATGAAGCCTTTCTGCTTTCACTGGGTGTAAGCAGGTGAGGTACACCGTGGCGTCAATCAAGGAAATATACCAATACTTTTGTGAATCTTTCAATATGCTATTACTGGGGTAGCATTTAAATTTGATCACAATGCTGGAAAGTATGACTGAAAAATTAAATGAATCTCTTTTAGATACTTTGTAAAGCTTTTGGTAGGTGTGACTGTACATAGAGAGCAATAAAACTGCAGTGTGACAGGCATGCTAGGCCATTGCTGGGCTCACTCACCAAGTGAGTCCTTAGCAAGCTGACAGATCTTTACATGTCACGGCCCTTTAGGGGTCACTTGCAAACAGTGAAACTGCAAATGATAATGCAGTTTGTTTTATATGGTAGTTGTAGGCTTGTTTTTAGTTAAGCGAATCGATTGGGTATCTGTGCTCAGTCTTGTTCAACCCTCTGCAGCCCCAGGACTGATGCCCACCAGACTCCTCTGTCCACAGAATTTTCTAGACATGAATAACCAGAGTGGGTTGTCACTTCCTACTCCAGGGGATCTTCCTGACCTAGGGATCGAACTCGCATCTCTTGTGTCTCCTGCATTGGCAGGTGGGTTCTTTACCACTAGCACCACCTGGGAAGCCCCTAAACTAATAGATTAGATAGTAAGTATGTCAGCTCACCCTTTACTTTGCTTGTTAAGTACTTCATATGTTGATCAGAAACTCGTGATTATTTAATGAATATCTGATAACTGAAATGAATAGCTCTACAAATGTAATTGAGACCATGTCTATGGATAAATTAGGGACTTCCCTGGTGGCTCAGAGGTTAAAGCGTCTGCCTCCAATGCAGGAGACCTGGGTTCGATCCCTGGGTCGGGAAGATCCCCTGGAGAAGGAAATGGCAAACCACTCCAGTATTCTTGCCTGGAGAATCCCATGGACGAAGGAGCCTGGTAGGCTACAGTCAACGGGGTCGCAAAGAGTCGGACATGACTGAGCGACTTCCCTTTCTATGGATAAATGAATAGACCATGTCTATGGATATGAATTTGAGTAAGCTCTGGGAGTGGTGATGAACAGGGAGGCCTGGGGTGCTGCAGTCCATGGGGTCACAAAGAGTCAGACACGACTGAGCAACTGAACTGAACTGAACTATGGATAAAAATGAAACCATCTTATCATTAATGTCACATTTATAAAGCCTTAGCTGCTATCTTATGCCTTGAATAGCTCAGGTTTCCCTCAACATTTTCCTCATTTGTGACTGACAAAGACTTGGGTTTGTGTAAATAGCAATTTTTTAAAATAGAATTTGGTCAGATAATTAGAAAAGAGAAGTATCACTTCTGTTCTTCCAGTGGGTTTCGTATTTAAATAATTGATCACAAACCTAGGACACTGTAAATGTGCTTTATTTGCATGGCATTTATAAAATGTCTGAATTGATTGCCAGTAATAAAAATCAAGAAATGTTGCCAGAAAACCTAGGCTTCCTAACAACATGGGTGCTCTTCCTGACTAGAGGGGAGAAACTGCTCTCCCAACGGAAGGTGCATGGTGGGCTGACCCCAGGCAGCCCAGCCTTGCTTCCCTCATTTCCATTGCCTGCTTGCCTCCTGTGGGCATTTGAGCTTATGACCCACGTACTAGCTTATGATTGAATAAATAAAAGTTGTCACCTCGAACTGAAATGTGGGGTCCCCTTAAGAGATCACATTGTTAAGAATGTTGAATGTTCAGCCATCAGTCATAAAAACTGATTTGTAATTCATCTTCTTTGTGAAAAAAAAAATTCTTTGGTTTTCTGTTCTGGGCTATGCAGATTTTGAAGATTCACAAATTAATTCCTATTTATGCTATCATTAGCCTCTTTATCCAGCATTCTTTGAGCTAAGTTATTATAACCTCCCCAAGTTATAATAACCTCTCTTGCTAAGTTATTATTTTCTCCCCAGAAAATGGCACTTTATTTTATTTTTTTAAATTAATTTTTATTGGCGTATAGTTGCTTTACAATGTTGTGTTAGCATCTACTGAACAGAAAGTGAATCAGCTATGTGTATGCATGTAGCTCCTCTTTTTTGGATTTCCTTCCCATGTAGGTCACCACAGAGCACTGGATAAGGTTTTCCTGAACTGCACAGTAGATTTTCATTAGTGATCTATTTTGTGCATGGTATCAATAGTGTGTATATGTCCATCCCAATCTCTCAATTGATCCCAAACCCCGCTCCCTGGCTTCCCCCACTTCACATTCATACGTTTGTTCTCTGTGTCTGTGTTTCTATTTCTGTTTTGAAAATAAGCTCATCTATACCATGGGTTTCCTGGGAGGCACTAGTGGTAAAGAACCCACCTGCCAATGCAGGAGACGTAAGAGACATGGGTTCGATCCCTGGGTTGGGAAGATCCCTTGGAGGAGGACATGACAACCCACTCTGGTATTCTTGCTTGAAGAATCACCATGGACAGAGGAGCCTGGTGGGCTATAGTCCATATTCGCTTCATGACTGAAGCGACTTAGCATGCACACACACAACTATACCATTTTTCTAGATTCCACATATATGTGTTAACATGCGATATTTTTCTTTTTCTGACTTACTTCAACTAAGTTATTATTTATGCAACTTGGAGAACATTTTTGTAACCATGGTGCTTATGTGCCTGGTCCATCTTTGTGATCCTCTTAGATTACTCTTTTCTTCCTTCATTTAGGATTATCTGTCTTTGCCAGATTCCTAGGGGAGATTGTTCTGCTCTGTTTCCTCCTCTTTGCTAGGTGCATTGTTTTGTGCACTAATATCTGCATCATCCTTTTCCCTTCACTTTTTAGCTTGAAAAATGTATCACTTTATCATGAAGCATATGCCTGGAAAATGAACATATACCAACAATCACTATTTTGATAAAATGTACACAAAAAGCCAGTATAGCTACTTGAATATATATCAAGGAATTAAATTTATTCATTCAGTCATTCACTCAGCAGACACTTCTTGAGCACCTAATGTGTGTCTGGTGTTTCTGGATTCTAAGGAAGCAATGGTGAATCAAAGAGAACAAAGTTCGGCCACACTCTAGTGAACAAACAAGCACTCAACCTATATCTGATATCTTGTCAGTAGGGCCAGTGCTATGAAGATGATAGAGTGGAGGTGATTATTGAGTCCCATGGGTGCTATTCTAGATGGGCAAGGCAAGTAAGGCCTCGCTGAAGAGGTGCCATTTGAGCAGAGCCATGAATGAAGCAAGGGGACAAGCCATGTGGATGTTTGTTGGAAGGTTTACTGGGTGTTGGAACAGCTCTTGCAAAGGGCCTGAGGAAAGAATGGTCTTGGTGTGCTCTTGAAAGGCCAGTGTGGCTGGAAGTGCCTATGGGAGAAGGTAGGACGGGGTTCAGTTCAGGTTAAGTAGCTTTGTAGACCATGAAAAAGAATCTGGGTTAGATTTTAATTGTGATGGGAAACCATATAAGGAAGATTTGCTTGTTGGTTCTTAAGATGGGAGATCCTTAAGCATCTATGAATATACATGCAGAGGAGAGGAGTGGCTATGGAGAATGTCTGATCAGTGGTGGGTTGGTTCCCGGATACAAGTTCAGATTCATGTGATGGAAGTGGTACACAGAGCTTGCTCTAACTATGGCCGGCTGCTGCTGTTGCCCTGCCCTGGGTCCCTGCGCTCTTTTCCCTCTCCCTGATTCACTCCTGCTATTAGAGAGTATTCCCTGCAGAGTATATCGGCACAATGCAGAAGTGCAGCATGCTAGCTTCTCATACATTTGTGATTTGTGATGTACCTGCTTTGATGTTCATTTGAGTCTTCCCAGGAGGACATAGATTCCAGGAACCAGGGTCTACATATTTGACTATGTAATCTCAACAATATGAATATCTGGGTGCTCACTCAGGGACACATCCACATTTATTGAAACAGAAAGGCTCTGCAGCATCTCTCTGTTCAGACCCCTCCCTCACATTTGTGTGCGTGCGTGCTCAGTCTCTCAGTTGCATCTGAATCTTTGTGACTCCATGGACTGTAGCCTACACCTTTGTCCATGGAATTACCCCATCAAGAATCCTGGAGTGGGCTGCCATTTCCTCCTCTGGGGGATCTCAAACCTGTGTCTCCTGGGCCTCCTGCATTGGCAGGTGGATTCTTAACCACTGAGACACCTGGAAGGCCCTGTCAGGTGTATCTTTCAGGAGGGATAATTTTGATAGACAGACTAATTTGTGATATTCCATTGATCAAATGACAAAAGCACCCACTTTCTCATATTCCAAAGCTCCTCAGTAATTATTTAACTGTTTGGAGGTATCATTCTCATGCTAAAGGCCTTATTACTTTTCCTCTTATAACACTGATTTACCTGTTTTTCCAGTAGAGAGGGGTTCTAACTAAAGCCCACTGATAATATGTTCCCCTTGTCAAAGATTCATTGTCATCAGAAGTTAGAAAATTATTCTTGTTTGTTCCTATTTTTGTTTTGGCATGATTTTTAACTCCAAGCAACACTTGAAGGCAAAAGGAGAAGAGGGCATCAGAGGATGACATGGTTGGATAGCATCACTGATGCAATGGATGTGAACTTGGGCAAACTCTGGGAGATAGTGAAGGATGGGGAGGCCTGGCGTGTTGCAGTCCATAGGGTTGCAAAGAGTTGGACACAACTTAGTGACTGAACAACAACAACAACAACAAACACATCAGCACAATGTAAATCATTATCTTGTCTCCTGCTCTGTATTTTACCCACTTCAGGACCCTAGCTTTCCTGTTGCCAGCCTCAGTTTTTGAATTTGTTGATGTCTCTGTGTTGAACTCCTCCCAAGACCCACATAGCTCTATCCTTTGTTTCCTTAGGGTTTCTGTACACGTGTCAGCTCACCAAGGCCTTTCCTGACCATCTTTTGTGAAATAAATATCTCACCATGGTGCTTCTCTCTTTTGTTCTGCCTTTTTTTTTTCTGTAGCATGATCACCCCATAGCAGGTTGTTTATTTACCTATTTATCAGGTTATTTGTTTATTGTCTCCTTCACTAGAATGTAAGCTCTGTGAGAGGAAGGACTTTGTTATGATCATCGCTTATACCCTGAGTTCCTAGAACACTGTTGTGCACAGAAGAGTCTATCAATATTTTAAAAACAAAACTATGACGGTTAATGGCTGGTGAAGTCAAGTTCGAGTTCTAGACCCCCATTAGCAACATATGCTTATCAACTGAGCTAGTTGCCATCGAGACTTGAAAGGCCAAAGTAAGCAATCCTTTTAGCCACAGATTTGCAGAGGACGGTTTCCTTTGGATGTTATGTTGTTTTCTCTTAGGAAGGAGAACTTTGCAAGCATGATGAACAAACTATTGGACTGGGTCTCTGAATCCTTGCTGCTCAAAGCATGGTCTGCCTACCAGCAGCATTGGCGTGGCCCCAAGCTTATTAGGGGGCTTCCCTGGAGACTCAAACAATAAAGAATCCACCTGCAATGCAGGAGACCTGGGTTCAGTCCCTGGGTCAGGAAGATCCCCTGGAGGAGGAAATGCCAACCCACTCCAGTATTCTTGCCTGGAGAATCCCATGGACAGAAGAGCTTGGTGGGCTACAGTCCATGGGGTCACAAAGAGTCAGACATAACTGAGCTCACATGCATGCAAGTTTATTAGAACTTGCAGGATCTCAAGGCCCACCTGTGCAGAAGGAAATGGCAACCCACTCCAGTATTCTTCCCTAGGGAATCCTATATTCGGGGGAGCCTGGTGGGCTGCTGTCCATGGGGTCGCACAGAGTCAGACACGACTGAAGCGACTTAACAGCGGCAGCAGCAGCAGCAGCAAGACTTGCTGAATCTGAATCTGCATTTAATGCAGGTGATTCCTGTGTATAATTAAAGTTTGAGAAGTATAGCTCTAAGTCACCTGACTTTGACCTAAAAATTGGAAGATAATATCTTTTAGAACTTGATCATTTAACTTGGTTTTGGAAGTCATCATTAATAAAGAGACCAACTCAATACTTTATATTCTTTTTTAAATTATTTTTCTATTTATAGTACTTTTAAAAAAATATTTATTTTTTGTTGAAGGATAATTGCTTTACAGACTTTTGTTGTTTTCTGTCAAACCTCAACATGAATCAGCCATAGGTATACATATATCCCCTCCGTTTTGAACTTCCTTCCCATCTCCCTCCCCATCCCACCCCTCTAGGTTGATACACAGCTCCTGTTTGAGTTTCCTTAGCCATACAGCAAATTCCCATTGACTATCTATTTTACATATGGTAATTAAGTTTCCATGTTACTCTTTTCATACATCTCACCCTCTCCTCCCCTCTCCCTAAGTCCACAAGGCTATTCTCTATGTCTGTTTCTCCATGTAAGTAAATTCTTCAGTACCATTTTTCTAGATTCTGTATATATGTGTTAGAATATGGTATTTATCTTTCTCTTTCTGACTTACTTCACTCTGTGTAACAGGTTCTAGGTTCACCCACCTCATTAGAACTCACTCAAAGGCGTTCCTTTTTATGGCTGAGTAATATTCCATTGTGTATACATACCACAACTTCTTTATCCATTCATCTGTAGATGGACATCTAGGTTGCTTCCATGTTCTAGCTACTGTAAATTGGGCTGCAGTGAACAATGGGATACATGTGTCTTTTTCAGTTTTGGTTTCCTCAGAGTATATGCCTAGGAGTGGGATTGCTGACGCATATAGTGGTTTTATTCCTAGTGTTTTAAGGAATTTCCATACCATCTTCCATAGTAGTTGCATCAATTTACATTCCCACCAACAGTGCAAGAGTATTCCCTTTTCTCCACACTCTCCAGCATTTATTGTTTGTAGACTTTTTGATGATGGCCATTCTGACTGGTGTGAGGTGATATCTCATTGTAGTTTTGATTTGCATTTCTCTAATAATGAGTGATGTTGAGCATCTTTTCATGTGTTTGTTAGCCATCTGTATGTCTTCTTTGGAAAAATGTCTGTTTAGGTCTTTTTCCCACTTTTTGATTGGGCTGTTTGTTTTTCTGGTATTGAGTTGTATGAGCTGCTTGTATATTTTGGAAATTAATCCTTTGTCAGTTATTTCATTTGCTATTATTTTCTCCCATTCTGAGGGTTGTCTTTTCACTTTGCTTAGTGTTTCCTTTGCTGTGGAAAAGCTTTTAAGTTTAATCAGGTCTCACTTGTTTACTTTTGCTTTATTTCTATTACTCTGGGAGGTGGGCCATAGAGGATCTTGCTTTTTGATTGATGTCATCTAGTGTTCTGCCTATGTTTTCCTCTAAGAGTTTTGTAGTTTCTGGTCTTACATGTAGGTCTTTAATCCATTTTGAGTTTATCTTTGTGTATGGTGTTAGGAAGTGTTCTGATTTCATTCTTTTACATGTAGCTGTCCAGTTTTCCCAGCACGGTTTATTGACGAGGCTCTCTTTGCTGCATTGTATATTCTTGCCTCCTTTGTCAAAAATAAGGTACCCATAGGTGCATGGGTTTATTTCTGGGCTTTCTATCTTGTTCCATTGGCCTATATTTCTGTTTTTGTGTCAGTACCATACTGTCTTGATGACTGTAGCTTTGTAGTATAATCTGAAGTCAGGAAGATTGATTTCTCCAGCTCCATTCTTCTTTCTCAAGACTACTTTGGCTATTTGGGGTCTTTTGTATTTTCATATGAATTGTGAAATTTTTTATTCTAGTTCTGTGAAAAATTTCACTGGTAATTTGATAGGGATCACATTGAATCTGTAGATTGCATTTGGTAGTATAGTCATTTTCACAATATTGATTCTTCCTACCCAGGAACATGGAATATATCTCCATCTGTTTATGTCATCTTTGATTTCTTTCATTAGTGTCTTATAATTTTCTGTGTACAATTCTTTTGTCTCTTTAGGTTAGTTTATTCCTAAATATTTAATTCTTTTTGTTGCAATGGTGAAGGGGATTGATTCCTTAATTTCTCTTTCTGATTTTTCATTGTTAGTATATAGAAATGCAAGTGATTTCTGTGTATTGATTTTCTATCCTGCAACTTTGCTAAATTCACTGATTATCTCTAGTAATTTTCTGATACTATCTTCAGGGTTTTCTATGTACAGTATCATGTCATCTGCAAACAATGAGAGCTTTACTTCTTCTTTTCTGATCTGGATTCATTTTATTTCTTTTTTTTCTCTGATTGCTGTAGCTGAGACTTCCAGAACTATGTTGAATAATAGTGGTGAAAATGGATACCCTTGTCTTGTTCCTGATCTTAGGGGAAATGCTTTCAGTTTTTCAACATTGAGAATAATGTTTGCTGTAGGCTTATTATGTATGGCCTTTAATATGTTGAGGTAGCTTCCTTCTGTGCCTATTTTTTGAAGAGTTTTAATCATAAATGGGTGCTGAATTTTGTCAAAGGCTTTTTCTGCATCTATTGAGATTATCATATGGTTTTTATCTTTCAGTTTGTTAATATGGTGTATTACATTGATTGATTTGCATTTATTGAAGAATCCTTGCATTCCTGTAATAAACCCAACTTGATCATCGTGTATGAGCTTTTTGATGTGTTGTTGAATTCTGTTTGCTAAAATTTTGTTGAGGATTTTTGCATCTATGTTCATCAGTGGTATTGGCCTGTAGTTTTCTTTTTTGTGTGTTGCCTTTGTGTGGCTTTGGTATCAGGGTAATGGTGGCCTCGTAGAATGAGTTTGGAAGTGTTCCTTCCTCTGTAATTTTTGAAAGAGTTTTAGAAGGATGGGGATTAGCTCTTCTCTAAATGTTTGGTAGAATTCTCCTATGAAGCCATCTGGTCCTGAGTTTTTGTTTTTTGGGAGATTTTTGATCACAGTTTCAATTTCAGTGCTTGTAATTGGGTTGTTCATAATTTCTACTTCTTCCCGGTTTAGTCTTGAAAGATTGAACTTTTCTAAGAATCTGTCCATTTCTTCTAGGTTATCCATTTTATTGCCATATAGTTGTTCATAATAGTCTCTTATAATCCTTTGTATTTCTGCATTGTCTATTGTAAGCTCTCCTTTTTCATTTCTAATTTTGTTGATTTGATTCTTCTCTCTTTTTTTCCTTGATGAGTCTGGCTAAAGATTTGTCAGTTTTATCTTCTCAAAGAAACAGCTTTTAGTTTTATTAATCTTTACTATTGTTTCTTTCATTTCTTTTTCATTTATTTCTGCTCAGATCTTTATGATTTCTTTCCTTCTACTAATTTTGGGGGGGTTTTGGTTCTTCTTTTTCCAGTTGTTTTAAGTGTAAAGTTAGGGGTTGTCTATTCAATGTTTTTCTTGTTTCTTGAGGTAGGATTGTATTGCTATAAGCTTCCCTCTTAGAACTGCTTTTGCTGCATCCCACAGGTTTTGAGTTGTTGTGTTTTCATTGTCATTTGTTTCTAGAAATTTTTTTGATTTCCCTTTTGATTTCTTCAGTAACCTGTTGGTTATTTAGAAGCATATTGTTTAATCTCTATGTGTTTGTGTTTCTTACAGTTTTTTTCTTGTAATTGATATCTAGTCTCATAGCATTGTGGTCGGAGAAGATGCTTGATATGATTTCAATTTTCTTCAATTTACTGAGGTTTGATTTGTGACCCAAGATGTGGTCTATCCTGGAGAATGTTCCATGTGCACTTGAGAAGGTATATTCTTCTGCATTTGGATGGAATGTCCTGAAGATATCAATGCGATACATCTCATCTAACATATCAGTTAAGACTTGTGTTTCCTTATTAATTTTCTGTTTTGATGATCTGTCCATTGGTGGGAGTGGGGTGTTAAAATGTCCTGCTATTATTGTGTTACTATCAATTTCTCCCTTTATGTCTGTTGGTGTTTGTCTTATGTATTGAGGTGCTGCTATGTTGGGTGCATAGATATTTACAATTGTTATGTCTTCTTCTGGGATTGAACCTTTGATCATTGTGCAGTTCCTTCCTTATCTCTTGTAATCTTCTTTATTTTAAGGTCTATTTTGTCTGATATGAGGATTGCTACTCCAGCTTTCTTTTGCTTTCCATTTGCATGGAATATATTTTTCCATCCTCTCACTTTCAGTCTATATGTGTCTTGAGGTCTGAAGTGGGTTTCTTGTAGACAGCATATATATGGGTCTTGTTTTTGTATCCATTCAGCCAGTCTGTGTCTTTTGGTTGGAGCATTTACTCCATTTACGTTTAAAGTAATTATTGATATATATGTTACTGTTGCCATTTTCTGAATTGTTTGGTGTTGATTTTGTAAATCTTTTTCCTTCTCTTGTATTTCTTGCCTATATAAGTCCCTTTAACATTTGTTGTAAAGTTGGTTTGGTGGTACTGAAGTCTCTTAACTTTGCTTGTCTGAAAAGCTTTTGATTTCTCCATCAATTTTGAATGAGATCCTTGCTGGGTACAATAATCTTGGTTATAGATTTTTCCCTTTCAGTACTTTAAATATATCCTGCCATTCCCTTTTGGCCTGCAGAGTTTCTGCTGAAAGATCAGCTGTTAAACATATGGGGTTTCCCTTGTTTGTTACTTGTTGTTTTTCTCTTGCTGTTTTTAATATTCTTTCTTTGTGTTTAGTCTTTGTTAGTTTGATAAGTTATGTATCTTGGTTTGTTTCTGTTTGGGTTTATCCTGTATCCTCTTGGGTTTATCCTCTTTGCTCCTCTTGGACTTGATTGACTATTTCCTTTTCCATGTTGGGGAAATTTTCAACTATAATCTCTTCAAAAATTGTCTCATACCCTTTCTTTTTCTCTTCTTCTTCTGGGACCCCTATTATTCGAACGTTGGTGTGTTTGATATTGTCCCAGAGGTCTCTGAGACTATCCTCAGTTCTTTTCATTCTTTGTACTTTATTCTGCTCTTTAGAAGTTATTTCCACCATTTTATCTTCCAGCTCACCGATTTGTTTTTCTGCTTCAGATATTCTGCTATTGATTCCTTCCAGAGCATTTTTAATTTCAATAATTGTGTTGCCTTTGTATGTTTATTCTTTAATTCTTCTAGGTCTTTATTAATTGATTCTTGTATTTTCTCCATTTTGCTTTCAAGGTTTTTGATCATCTTTACTATCATTATTCTGAATTCTTTTTCAGGTAGTTTGCCTATTTCCTCTTCATTTATTTGGACTTCTGTGTTTCTAATTTGTTTATTCATCTGTGTAGTATTTCTCTGCCTTTTAATTATTATTTTTTTAACTTATTGTGTTTGAGGTCTTCTTTTCCCAGGCTTCAAGGTTGAATTCTTTCTTCCTTTTGGTTTCTGCCCTTCTAAGGTTGGTCCAGTGGTTTGTGTAAGCTTTGTATAGGGTTAGATTTGTGCCGAGTTTTTGTTGTTGTTGTTGTTGTTTGCTTGCTTGTTTGTCTGTTTTTTCCTCTGATGGGCAGGGCTGAGTGAGGTGTTAATCCTGTCTGCTGATGATTTGGTTTGTATTTTTCTCGTTTGTTGTTTAGATGAGGCGTCCTGTACAGGGTGCTACTGTGGTTGGGTAATGCCGGGTCTTGCGTTCAAGTGATTTCCTTTGTGTGAGCTCTCACTATTTGATACTGCCTAGGGTTAGTTCTTTATAGTCTAGGGTCTGGAGTCAGTGCTCCCATTCCAAAGGTTCAGGACTTGATCTCCAGTCAGGAACGAAGATTCCACAAGTGGTTTGTTATGGCATTAAGTGAGATTAAAACAAATACCCAAAAATGAGAAACCAAAGATGAACCCCAGACAAATGGCAGTTACAAAACCAGGCAAATAATAATTAAAATGATGGAACATACACAAATACATATACACCTACAAGCAAAGTCAAAACAGTACAACAAAAATAAAGTACAGTAGATTGACCTGGCAAACAAAGAAAATCAAAAATTATATTTACCAGTTAAGAACAAAACTAACTAAAGCACAAACCAGAAAACAAAACTAAAGCAAGGTGCCAAGTGGGGAGTAAAGCAATGAAAATAAAACAAATAAATGTGTTGAGAGGAAAGGAAAGAAAGAAAAGAAAGCAAGAATAGATATGCAAAGTTAAATAGAGGTAGATGAAGAAGATTTATATACCTTAAAGATTAACTGCAAGGGGAAAAGAACAGTAGGAAAGGCAAACAAAGGAATAAATGTAGAAAAAATAATAATAGGTTTAAAAAAATTAAAAATTAAAATTATAAAAAAGAGAAAAGGAAAAAAAAGGAAGAAGAAAGAAAAAAAGAAATTAAAAAAAAAAGGAAAACGCCACAGAACTGCAAAAGCCCAACGCAGAGGGAGAGGTTTATAACAACAATAAAATGTTTGACTGAATATACACATATATACCCATAAGCAAAATCAAAACAGTCCAACAAAAAAAAGTACAGTAGATTGACCCAGCAAACAAAGGAAATCAAAAATTGTATGTACCAGTTAAGAACAAAACTAACTAAAGCACAAACTGGAAAACTAAAGCAAGATGCCAATTGGGGAATAAAGCGATGAAAATAAAACTAACAAATATGTTGAGAGGAAAGGAAAGAAAGAAAAGAAAGAATAGATATGCAAAGTTAAATAGAGGTAGATAAAGAAGATTTATATACAATAAAGGTTGACTGCAAGGGGAAAAGAACAGTCGGAAAAGCAAACAAAAGAATAAATGTAGAAAAAATAATAACAGGTTTAAAAAAATTAAAAATTAAAATTAGAAAAGAAGAAAAAAGGAAAACCACAGAACTACAAAAGCCCAACATAGAGGCAGAGGTTTATGACAACCATAAAAAATGTGACTGAGGGGAAAAAAAAAAAAAGCTCAAAAGCTTAATTAGATTTCATAGTGCCAATAAAACTGACAACTACAACAGAGGGGGAAATAAAGGGAAAAAAAGGAAAAAATAATCCAAGAATCTATAGAATCTATATTACAAATTAGAATAATAAGTGTTTTTCTTGAGTCTCTGCTGTCAGAGTCTTTTCCGAGAGTCAGAGTCCACCTTACCCTCCTAGGATGTCCTCCAACACTGTACTGATCTCTGGAGCTGCTGTGGGGGCAGCTCAGATTCTAATCTGGTCCTACTCCTGTGTGTTCTTGCCTCAATGTCCACAGCTATCAGAACTAGTGCGTTTTCTTTTGTGGGAGCTCTCAATGGCCTTTTATATATTCCATAGACTCCCTTTTATATATTCCATAGACACGGAGTCTGCCTAGTTGATTGTGTGGATTCAATCTGCAGCTTGTACAGATGGTGGAAAGGTTTTGGGTCTTCTTCCTTAGCCACACTGCCCCTGGGTTTCAATTGTGGTTTTATTTCCACTTCTGCATGTGGGTCGTCCATTGGGGTTTGCTCCTGAGGCTGCCTTGGAGGACTTGGGTTTGCCCCCATGATGGCCAGGTGTGGAGGTGGTGCAGCTGCTTGGGTCGCAGGGGTTCTGGCAGCACCAGGTACTCAGGGGAGTTGGTGGCTAGGGCAGCAGGAAATATAGTGCTCTAGAAGGGTATTGCAGCTTCCCTTGTAGCTCAGTTGGTAAAGAATCTGCCTGCAATGCAGGAGACCTGGGTTCGATTCCTGGGTTGGGAAGATCCCCTGGAGAAGGAAATGGCAACCTGGAGGGCTATAGTCCATGGGGTCGCAAGAGTCGGACACAACTTAGTGCCTAAACCACCACCAGAAGGGTATGGCAAACAGTATTGGCAGATACACTCCAGTATGCTTGCCTGGAGAACCCCACCTCCCTGGGGAGGGGAGAAGCCTGGCAGGCCACAGTCTACAGGGTCACAAAGAGTTGGACACGACCGATGCGACCCTGCACGTACCGATGCAAGATTTTTTTTCCTGTGGCAGCTCTGCCCCAGTGAATGTTGAACGTGAAGGTGGTGCAGCTACTTGGCTTGTGGGGACCCTGGCAGTGCAAAGTGTATCAGGACACGGAGTGTCTCCGCCCCAGGAGTTATGGCCCTATCTGAATCTTTTTTTGAGCCTCTTGTAGCTGGCGATCAGAAGAACTCTTTGGCCAGGCTTTCTCCGTAGCTCCACCCATTCAGGCATTTAGAGGGCTCCCTTGCCTGGGGTCTTTCTCTGTTGTTTGTTGCGTCAGGCCCATTGAGTGGCCCCCCTGGCTGGGGTCCTACTCTGTAGATCAGTGCGTCAGGCACTTAAAGGGGCACCCTGGATGGGGTCCTACTCTGTAGTTCGGTACATCAGTCACTTAAAGGAGCACCCTGGGTGGGGTCCTGCTCTGTAGTTCAGCGAGTCAGGCATTTGATGGGCCAGCCTCTATTGTTCAGCTGGCGATGCAGGCGGTAGGGAGAGAGAGGTTATGGTGATGGCTCCACCCCTTGTGTGTGACTCAGCAGTATTGCATTGCTTCCATGGCTTCCTGGCTTTTCTCCACAGGCATTCCACACCACAATCTCCTCCCTCACATCCCCTTGATCTGTCTCTCCACAGTCTACAGCAGCCCTCGCCCTGGGATTGCTCCACAGTCCCTGAATTCCAGCTCCCAGCCTTCTAGGGGACTTGCATCCCTGTCTGGGGTATGTATGGCTGCAGCAAGGACTGTCTGATTTTCATTCCATTTAGGCTGCCACAGATCAGCTGTTTCACTCCCAGCCTTAAATGTTTCTCCTCTGACTCAGACAATTGCCCCAGTGTGGGAATCGGACCCCCGCTTCAGTTTCCTCACCCGCCGAGGGTAGGTCCAGTCCTATTAACACTCCTGTTTTTCCCCCCAGTTCCTTCATCCTACAGAGTTTTGCATGGTTCTGTATATTTTTTTTCCACTGGTCAGGTACTCCTGTCTGTTCCCAACTGGTGTTCTGCATGCACTTCTGTGTCAGAAGTGTACTCCTGATGTATCCGTGGAGAGAGATGTACTCCATGTCCACCTGCTCCTCCTCCATCTTGTTCTCCCCCAATACTTTATATTCTTATTTTTTCTTTTTAAGTTGAAAACAGATGGATTTTGAGTTGGTCACTTAATCTTTCTGTCCTCAACTTCTTTGTTTCTATGAGGAGGGTAAATATGTGCATGCTCAGTCCCTAAGTCGTGTCTGACTCTTTGCGACCCCATGGACTGTAGCCCACCAGGCTCCTCTATCCGTGGGACTTCCTAGGCAAGAATGCTGAAGTGAGTTGCCATTTCCTTCTTCAGGGGATCTTCCGGACCCAGGGATCAAACCCAGGTCTCCCTCATTGCAGACAGATTCTTCACCGTCTGAGCTACCAGGGCTGATACATCTGTGTGTGTAGGTGTATATTTGAGGTCTTCCTTTCTTTCAGACCCAAGTCAGAGTAGATCTGTAGGTATCTTCAGTTCTCCTCTGGCCTTCTAGTGATCTGTGGAGCCGTGGATAGAGAACCCTCCTTTCCAGGGAAAGGGTGACCACATTCTCTTTGACAAGAGCAGTCATATGGGCTTGGCCCCAGAAAGAATGTCAGCTGATGTGTTAGTTAGACTGAAAAAATTCCTATTTGAGCCCTTATTCTGAGGCACTGTCTGTGTGCTTTACTTCATGAGCTGACATAATCCTAACAACATCTTGAGAAAATGAAACTGGCGCTGATGTCCTCATTCCACAAGTACTGGAAACCAAGGCCTGAAAGGAGTCAAGTTCCAGTTACTAAGTGGTAGATCTGGGATTCCAGCCCAGGCAGATTGGCGCCCAGACCTGGGTGCATCACTGTTCTAAAGGGAGAAACTTGCAGATTTATCAATATCTGTTAGACAGAAGCTTGGTTGAAACTTTGGTCAGGGGCAATTGTGGGTTCTTCAGTGAGACTGACAGTGTGAATTTTGAGCTGAGTGATCAAGCTTTGTTTATTTCTTCTGAAGCTCATATTTGAACCTTTTGTTATGCAAAGCTGCTGATGTGATCTTCCAATGCAAAAACTCCCCAGCATAATGAACACATTGTGTGTATTTATTATCATTATTTTTACTAAAGCATGATTTATTGTATGATATGATTTATATTTTATTAAAGCTGATTTACAAGGTTGTGTTAATTTCTTCTTTACAGCAAATTGATTCAGTTATATATATATCTGTGTGTGTGAATGTGTATATATGTATATACATACATTATTTTTAATATTCTTTTCCATTACGGTTTATCACAGGATTTTGAATATTGTTTCCTTATTATTCATGGTAACTGAAACAGGAGGGAAGGGGGCAGCGCACAACCTTAAAAAGAATGACATGGTCATCAGTTCAGTTGAGTTCAGTCCCTCAGTCGTGTCCGACTCTTTGCGACCCCATGAATTGCAGCACGCCAGGCCCCTCTGTCCATCACCAACTCCCGGAGTCCACCCAAACCCATGTCCATCGAGTCGGTGATGCCATCCAACCATCTCATCCTCTGTCGTCCCCTTCTTCTCCCGCCCCCAATCCTACCCAGCATTAGGGTCTTTTCCAATGAGTTAACCCTTCACATGAGGTGGCCAAAGTATTGGAGTTTCAGCTCCAACATCAGACCTTCCAATGAACACCCAGGATTGATCTCTTTTAGGATAGATTGATTGGATCTCCTTGCAGTCCAAGGGACTCTCAAGAGTCTTCTCCAACACCACAGTTCAAAAGCATCAATTCTTCGGCGCTCAGCTTTCTTCACTGTCCAACTCTCACATCCATACATGACCAGTGGAAAAACCATAGCCTTGACTAGATGGACTTTTGTTGGCAAATTAATGTCTCTGCTTTTAAATATGCTATCTAGGTTGTCCATAACATTCCTTCCAAGGAGTAAGCATCTTTTAATTTCATGGCTGCAGTCACCATCAGCAGTGATTTTGGAGCCCAAAAAAATAAAGTCGGACACTGTTTCCACTGTTTCCCCATCTATTTCCCATGAAGTGACGGGGCCAGATGCCATGATCTTAGTTTTCTGAACATTGAGCTTTAAGCCAACTTTTTCACTCTCCTCTTTCACCTTCATCAAGAGGCTCTTTAGTTCTTCTTCACTTTCTGCCATAAGGGTGGTGTCATCCACATATCTGAGGTTATTGATATTTCTCCCGGCAATCTTGATTCCAGCTTGTGTTTCTTCCAGCCCAGCGTTTCTCATGATGTACTCTGCATATAAGTTAAATAAGCAGGGTGACAATATACAGCCTTGATGTACTCCTTTCCCTATTTGGAACCAGTCTGTTGTTCCATGTCCAGTTCTAACTGTTGCTTCCCGACCTGCATACAGGTTTCTCAAGAGACAGGTCAGATGGTCTGGTATTCCCATCTCTTTCAGAATTTTCCACAGTTTATTGTGATCCACACAGTCAAAGGCTTTGGCATAGTCAATAAAGCAGAAATAGATGTTTTTCTGGAACTCTCTTGCTTTTTCGATGATCCAGCGGATATTGGCAATTTGATCTCTGGTTCCTCTGCCTTTTCTAAAACCAGCTTGAACATCTGGAAGTTCACGGTTCACGTATTGCTGAAGCCTGGCTTGGAGAATTTTGAGCTTTACTTTGCTAGCATGTGAGATGAGTGCAATTGTTCGGTAGTTTGAGTATTCTTTGGCATTGCCTTTCTTTGGGATTGGAACGAAAACTGACCTCTTCCAGTCCTGTGGCCACTGCTGAGTTTTCCAAATTTGCTGGCATATCGAGTGCAGCACTTTCACAGCATCACCTTTGAGGATTTGAAATAGCTCAACTGGAATTCCATCACCTCCACTAGCTTTGTTCGTAGTGATGCTTTCTAAGGCCCACTTGACTTCACATTCCAGGATGTCTGGCTCTAGGTGAGTGATCACACCATCGTGATTATCTGGGTCGTGAAGATCTTTTTTGTACCGTTCTTCTGTGTATTCTTGCCACCTCTTCTTAATATCTTCTGCTTCTGTTAGGTCCATACCATTTCTGTCCTTTATCGAGCCTATCTTTGCATGAGATGTTCCTTTGGTATCTCTAATTTTCTTGAAGAGATCTCTAGTCTTTCCCAGTCTGTTGTTTTCCTCTATTTCTTTGCACTGATCGCTGACCTAGATCAAATCCCTTATGAGTATACAGTGGAAGTGACAAATAGATTTAAGGGACTAGACCTGATAGACAGAGTGCCTGATGAACTATGGACAGAGATTCGTGACATTGTACAGGAGACAGGGATCAAGAAAATCCCCATGGAAAAGAAATGCAGAAAAGCAAAATGGCTGTCTGAGGAGGCCTTACAGATAGCTGGGAAGAGAAGAGAAGCTAAAAGCGAAGGAGAAAAGGAAAGATATTCCCATCTGAATGCAGAGTTCCAAAGAATCGCAAGGAGAGATATGGTCATAGGACATGACAAAAACTGGTTAGAACCAACTAGATCTAAAATGGCAGAAAATTTGACTTCCAGTGGACCTTGAGCCTCCTTATACTCTCATTGTAATGTGGTAGTGTGCTCAATGGCACACTCATCAGAGCCATGACAGTTCTGAGGCCAACCATGAAAGGCCAAAATGTGAGCAGTAGCCAAATGCCTGGATATCTCTGCCCAATTCCCCAAATAATTGGAATAATCCTCCCACTCATTAGCCTATGAAATTACCCAGCCCATGAAAACTCAGTTCAGTTAAGTTGCTCAGTCCTGTCCAATTCTTTGTGACCCCATGGACTGCAGCATGCCAGGCTTCCCTGTCCATCACCAATGTCTGGAGCTTGCTCAAAATCATGTCCATCGAGTCAGTGATGCTGTCTAACCATCTCATCCTCTGTTGTCCCCTTCTCCTCCCACCTTCAATCTTTCTCAGCATCAGGGTCTTTTTTAATGAGTCAGTTCTTTGCATCAGGTGGCCAGAGTATTGGAGTTTCAGCTTCAGCATCAGTCCTTCCAATGAATATTCAGGACTGATTTCCTTTAGAATGGACTGGTTTGATCTCCTTGCAGTCCAAGAGACTCTCAAGAGTCTTCTCCAACACCACAGTTCAAAAGCATCAATTCTTCCGTTCTCAGCTTTGTTTATAGTCCAACTCGCACATCCGTACATAACTAGTGGAAAAACCCTAGCTTTGACTAGATGAACCTTTGTTGGCAAAGTAATATCTCTGCTTTTTAATATGCTGTCTAGGTTGGTCATAGCTTTTCTTCCAAGGAGCTAGTGTCTTTTAATTCATAGCTGCAGTCACCATCTGCAGTGATTTTGGAGCCCCCCCAAATAAAGTCTCTCACTGTTTCCATTGTTTCCCATCTATTTTACTTGAGGTGATGGGACTCGATGCCTTGTTTTAGTTTTCTGAATGTTGAGTTTTAAGCCAACTTTTTCACTCTCCTCTTTCACATTCATCAAGAGGCTCTTTAGTTCTTTTTCACTTTCTGCCGTAAGGGTGGTGTCATCTGCATATCTGAGGTTATTGATATTTCTCCTGGCAAACTTGATTCCCGCTTGGGCTTCATCCAGCCTGGCATTTCTCATGATGTACTCTGCATATAAGTTAAATAAGCAGGTGATAAGACACAGCCTTGACGTACTCCTTTTCCTATTTGCAACCAGTTTGTTGTTCCATGTCCAGTTCTAACTGTTGCTTCTTGACCTGCATACAGATTTCTCCGGAGGCAGGTCATGTGGTTTGGTATTCCCATCTCTTGAAGAATTTTCCACATTTTGTTGTGATCCACACAGTCAAAGGCTTTGGTGTAGTCAATGAAGCAGAAGTAGATCTTTTCCTGGAGCTTTTTCAGTGATCCAATGAATGTTTGCAATTTGATCTCTTGTTCCTCTGCCTTTTCTAAATCCACCTTGAACATCTGGAAGTTCATGATTCATGTACTGTTGAAGCCTGGCTTGGAGAATTTTGAGCTTTACTTTGCTAGCATGTGAGATGAGTGCAATTGTGCGGTAGTTTGAGCATTCTTTGGCATTGCCTTTCTTTGGGATGGGAATGTAAACTGACCTTTTCCAGTCTTGTGGCCACTTCTGCATTTTCCAGATTTTCTGGCATATTGAGTGCAGCACTTTCACAGTATCATCTTTTAGGATTTGAAATAGCTCAACTGGAATTCCATCACCTCCACTAGCTTTGTTTGTTGTGATGCTTCCTAAGTCCACTTGACTTTAAATTCCAGGATGTCTGGTTCTAGTCCAGTGATCACACCATCGTGGTTATCTGTGTCATGAAGATCTTTCTTGTATAGTTCTTCTGTGTACTCTTGCCACCTCTTCTTAATATATTTTGCTTCTGGTAGTTCCATACCATTTCTGTCCTTTATTGTGCCCATCTTAGCATGAAATGTTCCCTTGGTGACTAATTGGTAATTTCCTTTGGAAATGTTCCCATAAAAACTAACCTCACCATATTTCGGGGCTCTCTCTCTGTATCTTTCACCTTCTGAGATGGCCCATACTCTGTCTGTGGAGTGTGTTTTCTATTTATCCAGTTCTTACCTATCACTTTGTCTCTGAATTCTTTTCTGATGAAGCTAGAACCTCAGATTCACTGGGAACATATCTGTGAACCAGCAGAATGACTAGAGATTTTTCAGTTGCTCTAACCACCTTCAGGCAACCCTGAGCCTGCAAGTAGAGGCAGCACAATGGCAGTTCCCCTGCAAATTCCACAGTGACTTGGTGGGGGGAAGGGGAGAGAGTGAAAAGGAACCCATGATTTGTATTTCACATCTGTGCTTGGTATCTTACAATCATCATCTTTTTTAAAAATAATTTATTTATTTTTCACTGTGGTGGGTCTTTGTTGCTTCACGGTCATTTCTCTACTTACAGAGAGTGGGAGTCACTGTCTAGATGTGGTGTGTGGGCTTCTCATTGTGGTGACTTCTCTTGTGGAGCACAGGCTCCATAGTTGTGGTGCTTGCTCTTGATTGCACTGAGGCATGTGCGATCTTCATGGATCAGGGATCAATCCCATGTCTCCTCTATTGGCAAGAGGTTTCTTTACCACTGAGCCACCAGGGAAATCCTATCACCTTGTTTAATCTTCACAGCACACCAGTGAGGAAGTGTCATCTCCTCCATCTTACAAAAGAGGAAATCCAAGGTTTGGAGCCATTAAGTACTTGGTCTGAATCTTACAAGTAACTGCTAACCTATGATGGCAGTATTCAAACCAGATTCACTTGATTTCAAGTTTACCCTCTTTCCATTTCAGCGGTTTGGAGAAATACAGGGAAGTGCATATGGTGAATATGTTTAAAATATTAGAAATATGGATTTCAGGTTAACATATTTATTCTAAAAAGATATCTCTCCATCCTTATAAAACAATGCTATTCTCACTGCCTCCCACATCAGATTGGCTGACGACAGTAATATAAGTAAATTAAAAAAAAAGATGAATGGTTTCCAAAGCCATCATTGATTGACTGAAAACAAGAGTAGTGAACAATCAGTTAACCTGTAGTCAGACGCATTATCTATTGCATCTCCAGTCATGGTAAATAATCCATTTGTTCACTTTATTTGAGGGAGAGGGCGGTTTTGCCTGGAGGTACTTGAAGATATAAATACACACACATGTCTCCAGCTATCTTCTTAGCATCGTATTCCATGGCTGGGGTGCATTGACCTGTTCTGTCAACACACTCAGTAGGAAATCCAACCCAAGTCTTCACTCTTGTGATTTGCTTCACTGGATGCAGTTGCCCTTGTTGTTTAGTCACTCAGTCGCGTCCGACTCTTTGCGACCTCATGAACTATAGTCCACCAGACTCCTCTGTCCATGGGATTTCCCAGGCAGGAGTACTGGAGTGGGTTGCCATTTCCTTCTTCCGGGGATCTTCCTGACCCAGGGATTGAACCCAAGTCTCCTGCATTGACAGGCAGATTCTTTATCACTAGCACCACCTGGGAAGCCCACAGTTGCCCTAGTGCTGGCAAATTTTTCAAATTGAAAACTCAGGCTGATTTTACTTCTCCTTGTTCTCAACTCTTAGCATACAGAGCATAGGAGATTTTGATCCAAACAGGTCATCCCAGCCATTCCTATGAGGTGGGATTCCTTGATATATTTCCAGGTGTGTTGATGAAGCAAAGTTTGCAAAGGAGAAGATACTCTCTTTTTATTGAAAATGCACAGTATTTGTCTCATTCTTAAAGGAAGACGTCTGAGCTTCTCAGTCACTGAGGAGGCATGCTGGCTTTCTGCATTTCACAAAGTGCCTTTCCTGAGGGCAGCAGCCCTAGAAATTCCTAGGAAATCAGCACATTTTCCCCATTCCCAGTTTAAGTGTTTTCATCCCTTTAAAACTAGGGCTTCCTGCAAGTCCTCAAGGGCTTCCCTGGTGGCTGAGACAGTGGATTGAGAATCCTCCTGCAAATTAAGAATCCACCTGCAATGCAGGAGACCTGGGTTCGACCCCTGGATTGCAAAGATCCCCTGGAGGAGGGCATGGCAACCCACTCCAGTATTCTTGCCTGGAGAATCCCCATGGATGGAGGAGCCTGGTGGGCTACAGTACATGGGGTCCCAAAGAGTTGGACACAACTGAATGACTAGCATAGCACAGCACAGGAAGTCCTCAAAGCAATCCATTTCTATGCTGCCTCTTCTTGTGGCCTTTCTTACTGAGGGATCTTTAATGTAGTAGTTTGGGGAATTATTTTCGAAAGTAGTTGTCAGTGCTTACGGAGTGATCATTCTAATTTGAGTCACCCTTGCAGTGTCTGGTGCAGAATGAAAAACGGAGGCTGATCACGTCTCAGCGCCATTCCCCAGTCAGGGCTTCTTAAAATCCTGTGTGTTATTCTCCAGTGACAGTATTTTTCAGCTTCCTGAGGCAGCTAGCGAAACTCTGATGTGAAAGGATTTGTCATTTTGATTCTAGTCGAAATGAAGCATTTTGTACAGTACATGAAAAAATATAGAAGTCTTTTCAGTGGATGAACAGCCTATTATCCATAGCAAAACTACTGTGTTTTATGTCTGTCTGAGAATTACCAATTGCAGCCATAGCCCAGGCGGGAGGCAACTAAGCTGCTGCTAAATTGTCGTGGCCTGGAAATGGATGGAAGCTTCATTTTTTGAAGCATTTTCAATTGGTGCCATAGTCTCCATTTTCTCAAGTACAAATGACCTCTTTGCTTAGAAATCCTGAGGGTAAAAGGCAGTCCCATAAATGGAGGAGACATTCTCTGACTGCCCGGTCGGTTTTGGAGTTGGAGAGGAGTGATGGATCACCCATTAATTCCACTAGTGACAAAGCTGCTTCTTTGAAACCAGTTTACTTTTACAGGATGATCCATCAGCATTTCCCAGTTGCGTCTGTGATGACCGCTTTGAGGGCAAGATCAGTGTGCCTTTTATGACTAATGTGTCTTAATTTTGGTAAGAACACAAAACAGTCTTTTTTGGAGACTTACTGCAGCTTCAGTGTTCAGATATCATAGCTTCCAAAGTTTAAGCTTGCCTGTTTCTTGGGTATACAAACTCTGACTCCAGGAATGGGAGACAGAAAAAAAATGTAATCGCAGGAGGAGTCATTTGCTACTAAGAAATTTTTAGTAATCCTAATGATAAAAGCTTTCTGTTCTTATACCCAGGATCTGCTTCATGAGTGTGCAGACCACACAGTTGCTTAGGGCTGGATTTCAGAAGGGCCTCTTGCTTGGTTTGATGCCCTGCTCTCACCTTCCTGAAATTCTTCATTTTTGAGCAGGAAATCCTTCATGTTTATTTTTCATTGAGCTCCACAAATCATGTAGCCAGTCTTGCTTGTAGTTTAGTCTTAAAAGATGATAAGCAGGGACTCTGGCCAAGCAGGACCAGGTGGCGCTAGTGGTGAAGAACCTGCCTGCCAACGCAGGAGACGTAAGTGGTGCGGGTTTGATCCCTGGGTTGGGAAGTTCCCCTGGAGGAGGGCATGGCAACCCACTCCAGTATTCTTGCCTGGAGAATCCCATAGACTGAGGAGCCTGATGGGCTACAGTCCATAGGGTCACAAAGAGTCAGACATGATTGAAGCAACTTAGCACGCACGCACTGGCCAAGTATTCCCATCTCTTATTCCCATCTCTTATTCTCTTATTTTGTTTTGACTTTTGTTCTGATTTTCCTCTGTTTCTTCCAAGTAACCACATTCCCCTTCCTTTTAAATTCTGAGCCACTTAGAATACACATGGAAGTTAGATAAGAATCAAACATTGACTCTAATGCTAGCAAAGGTGGTTCAGAATTATGTGGTCAAAGTGACTTTCTGTGTCTTGGTGCCTGGATTGAGTTTCTCGCCCTGGTGCAGACTACATAGCCAGATGACTGTTCTCCCCAGCCCCACTAGGTCAGTATCTGTCTCACAACGAGGAGTCAGGATTGTGGAGGAGCAGGTGTGACCTAAGTCCAGGGAGCTCTGAAAGGGAGTGTCTGGGGAGAGCCTTGGCTAAATGTGACATCCAGTAACTTCTCTGCCTGTGGGGAAGAGGAGCACAGAATGGTGAGTGGAGAAGGCATGGCACATTTTCCTCTAAAATGAGAGAGATGGGCCCAAAACAGGAAATGTTGGAGGAAGAATCTCTATTTGTCTCTTTATTTTTAAACACTTCCCCTTATGACAAAGCTCTTCCTTATTTTAAGTTAAAGCTGCCTGTTTAAAGTTCTCCTTTTTGGTCCTATTTCTATTCTCCTGGTATGTATGGGATAAACCTATACATTGTTTCAGCAGACTTGAAGGTGCTTCTTGTTATATCTTTGTTCCTTGGTCTACCTTTAGCAGTCCTGAACCTTCTCTGATTCTGAAATGTACACTGTATAGTTTCAGCTGCCCCACACTCATTCTCTCATTCTCTCTTCTTCTGGGACCAATCCTCCAGTTTGTTTCTTTTTTTAGGGAACCCCCTCTTTCCTGAGCAAGCTATTTAATTGGATGGGATTAAGCCCTGTCTCCCTTACTCCCCTTGCCTTTAGCTTCAGATCTGGGCAATTGGGAAGGGCTTCTCAGGTAGTGCTGGTGGTAAAGAACCCGCCTGCTAATGCAGGAGATGTAAGAGATGTGAGTTCAATCCCTGGGTTGGGAAGACTTCCCCTGGTGGAGGGCATGGCAACCCACTCCAGTAGTCTTTCATGGAGAATCCCATGGACAGAGAGGCCTGGTGGGCTATATAGTCCATAGGATCGCGAAGAGTCAGACACAACTGAAACACCTTAGGACGCACGTACACACATGGGTAATTGATCCCATGCCAGTCAGTGGATTTGAAATGTAAGTTGAGAACTTACAAGAACTTTCACTTCCAGAAACATAGCTGCATCCCTAAATTATTTATCTTCTGCTATCCTGCACCATCAAAGCCTTATGGGTACTCCAGATATTTTACTGATGCCAAGTTTAGCATCCAGTCAATGATCAGGAAGTATTAGACACTAGGTAGATATTCCATCAGTTCCACCAACTTGCTATCATTGGAGTGGCTTCTGCAGTGGCTGGAGAGAGAGTCCTTGGCAGTTAATATCTGGGTCCTCTGCCCCTGGATAGCACACAGATTGCCATAAATATGCAGGCAAGATCCTTTGTGCTAGGTGAGATTTGCCTCAGTAAAGTTGGACTGTTCTACTCTATAAAATAAAATGAAGTAATCTATACTTAACTTTGGATTCTGTTCATGTACAATGAATGATGAAGCTTTTTATTTTGCCCTTCTATTTTCCATAATTGAGGATGAAATTTATTTAGTGAACTGCACTGGCTACTTAGCATTCCTGCATTACCCAAGGTAATTGTTACTCAGGGCCAGTTCCTTATTGCTTACATTTAAAGGTTTATTTTTCTTTTGTTGTAGTTTCTTGACTTGGCTTCGAGTAGGGCAGACAAATTAATAGGCATCAGGTAGTAAAGTCTTGCAATTAAAGCAAAGTGGTAATAAAGGTGACCTTTTCCAAGAAAGCTTTTCTTTAAAATGAAAAAGAAAAAACCCTGCTTAAATCAATGCCCATTGTATATGGATTGCTCTCTTTGCTGCAACCCCTTTTCCATAGTCAGATTTTAAATACTTTTACACTAATTTAAAATGGGTAATGATTGCAACTGTTAAATCTTTAGCTTTACCACAGTTCCTTGAGTGTCGTCGATTGTATTTTGAGCTAGATCTCCCTTATATAAGAGAGATAGAAATAATGGCACCTATTTTAGTCCCCACCCCATTCACTTACTCAACAAATATTGACTAAGTACTTCTTTTTTTTAAATTAATTTATTTTTTATTGAAGGATAATTGCTTTACAGAATTTTGCTGTTTTCTGTCAAACCTCAACATGAATCAAGCTCTTTATTTTATTTTGGAGTAGAGCTGATAAACAGTGTTGTGATAGTTTCAGGTGGACAGCAAAGAGACTCAGCCATATGTATACATGTATCCATTCTCCCCCAAACTCCCTTCCCATCTAGGCGGCTACATAATACTGAGCTGAGTACTTGTTATGTGCTTGCAGTTGGGATATAAAGGTATAAGACTATGGGCTGTCCCCTTGAGGTGTCACAGTTCAATAGAGAGAGACGGATGGAGGAGTAATTGCCAAGTTATGTGATTAGCTGAACAGTGAGGAATATTGGAAATACAGAGGAGGCTTTGATTAATTCCATCTCGAACAGTAGTCTTTATTTTTAATATTTTATTTTATTTTTTAATTAAAAAGTGTATTGGACTGTAGTTGATTTACAGTGTATGTTAGTTTCAGGTGTATAGCAAAATGAATCAGCTATATATATACATATATCCACTTTTTTTTTCTAGATTATTTTCCCATATAGTCCATTAGAGAGTATTGAGTAGAGTTCCCTGTGCTATACAGCAGGTTTTTATCGGTTATCTTATATAATGTTTAGTCACTGTTTAGTCACAAAGTTGTGTCCGACTTTTTTGTGACCCCATGAGTTTGTAGCCCACCAGGTGCCCTTGTCCATGGGATTCCCCAGGCAAGAATACTGGAGTGGGTTGCCATTTCCTTCTCCAGGGGATCTTCCTGATCCAGGGACTGAACCTGCATTTCCTGCACTGGCAGGCATTCTTTACCACTGAGCCACCAGGAAAACCAATTGTAGTGTGTATATTTGGACAGTAGTCTTAAGGAAAGAGATGTGTTTTAAGAGATGAGTATGAGTTCTTCCTGAAAACAAAGAGAACACCCTTTTGGGTGGAAGAAGGGGCCTATGCAAACCAGGGCAGTGCCAAACAGCCTTTCTCATTTTGAGAACTCCAAGCAGTTTGATATTTCTGGAATACAAGGTCTGAGGTGGGAGATCTGGATGTCTAGGCTGAAGGAGTATCTTGTGAAAGAAGCTATGTTTTACCTTGGTTGAATTTTCTCTTTGGGGGATAACATGATTTTTAAAGCAAGGGAATGACATTGAATTTGGTAAGATCCTCTGGAAGCGAAGTAGATGTCATTTGCTAATTTTAATGGAAGACATAGTCATCAGATGACTATTGATGATAATATGGGTCTAGGAAAGCATAAGTAATTGAAATCCTCGGATGGAAATTATGTGGCATAATAAGTGAAAAAATAGTTATCAGCCTGGGACCCATTCCACTGACACTAAGTAACTTCACGACTCAGAAAATTGTTTAACATCTCTTGACCTTGGTTTCTTTCTGTTTCCTCATCATCTGACCAACGATGCAATTGAATACATTCTCTGAAATCTCCTCCCAAGCTAATTCATCATGGATGTCACCCAGTGGATGACATCTTTCCTCACCATACCTTTTTGTAAAATTAAAATGTTTTATTTATTTTCGGTTGCCTTGGGTCTTCATTGCTGTGTGCGGGCTTTCTCTAGTTGCATTGAGGAGGAGCTACTCTCTAGTTGTGGCACACAGGCTTCTCACTGCAGTGGTGTTTCTTTTGGCAGAGCAGGGACTTTAAGACACATGGGCTTCTGTAGTTGTGGTGCACAGGCTTAGTTGCCCTGTGCCATGTGAAGTTTTCCTGGACTAAGGATCGAACCCGTGTCTTCTGTATTGGCAAGTGAATTCTTACCACTGAATCACCAAGGAAGTCCCGTCACCATACCTTTTAAAAGAGCTGGAGTGGCAAAGAAGAGTGAATGTATGCAGCCCTGTACTACCAGTATAAGATAGGACATGTTATTCCCTCATAATAGGATAGTTTATTTTGATTAGCAGATGATTGGTGTGGGTCTCCTTCAGGACTGTTCGGATAAATCCCAAATTTTCATATCTTATGTTCCAGCTAAAAGTTAAAATGTCTGAGAAGATTAAAGGCAGAAATCATATTTTATTTATCTGTCTTAGAATTCCAGCTGAGCTATTTTAAATCCTAGAAGATGTTGCTGTTAAAATGCTGCATTCAAAATGTCAGCAAATTTGGAAAACTCAGCAGTGACCACAGGACTGGAAAAGGTCAGTTTTTGTTCCAATCCCAAAGAAAGTCAATGCCAAAGAATGTTCAAACTACCATAACAATAGTGCTAATTTCATATGCTAGCAAGGTAATACTCAAAATCCTTCAAACTAGGCTTTAGCAGTACATGGACCGAGAACTTCCAGATGTACAAGCTGAGTTTAGAAAAGGCAGAGGAACCAGAGATCAAATTGCCAATATTAGTTGGATCATAGAGAAAGCAAAGGAATTCCAGAAAAATGTCTACTTCTGCATCATCGACTATGCTAAAGCCTTTGACTGTATGATCACAGCAAACTTAAAATTTGGAAAATTCTTAAAGAAATGGGAATATCAGACCACCCTACCTGTGTCCTGAGAAATCTATATGCAAGTCAAGAAGCAACAGTTAGAACTAGACATGGAACAATGGACTGGTTCAAAATTGAGAAAGGAGTTCCTCAAGGCTGTATATTGTCACTCTGATTATTTAACTTGTATGCAGAGTACATCATGTAAAATGCCAGGCTGGATGAATCCCAAGCTGAAATCAAGATTGCCAGGAGAAATAGCAACAACCTCAGATATACAGATAATACCACTTTAATGGCAGAAAATGAAGAGGGATTAAAGAGCTTTTTGATGAGGGTAAAAGAGGAGAGTGAAAAAAATGGCTTAAAACTCAACATCCAAAAAGCTAAGATCATGGCATCTAGTCTCATCACTTCATGGCAAATAGATGGAGAAAAAGTGGAAACCGTGACGGATTTTATTTTCCTGGGCTCCAAAATCACTGAGGACAATGACTGTAGACTTGAAATTAAAAGATGCTAGCTCCTTGGAAGGAAAGTTATGACAAACCTAGACTGAGTATTGAAAAGCTGAGACATCACTTTACCAACAAAGAAGCATATAGCCAAAGGTATGGTTTTTCTGGTAGTCATGTAGGGATGTGAGAGTTGGGCCATAAGGAAGGCTCAGTGCCAAAGAATTGATGCTTTCAAACTGTGCTGAGGAAGCCTCTTGAGGGTCCCTTGGACTTCAAGGGGATCAAACCAGTTAATCCTAAAGGAAATCAACTCTGAATATTCATTGGAAGGACTGATGTGGAAGCTGAAGCTCCAATACTTTGGCAAGAGAAGAAGGGGATGACAGAGGATGAGAAGATTGGATGGCAGTCAATAAACATGAGTTTGAGCAAACTCTGGGAGAGAGTGGAGGACAGGGCAGTCTGGTATGCTGCAGTCTATGGGGTCACGAAGAGTTGGATGGACTTAGCAAATGAACAACAGCAGCAGTTTATCTGTCTCTACTGTCCTGTAGTGAATTTTCTCTCTGAGGAAGTAACTGGCAAAATCTTTCGAGGCCCTTTTAATTGCCATGCTCATCCTATTTTCTATTCACCTACTCTTCTATTTCTTCTTAGTTTGAGGTGTTCTTTTTTGTTTATCTCAAGGGTTATAGTTTTGACAGAAAAGGCAGTGAATAGCTGTTCTGTGTTACTGGAATTACTTGAAAAGTAGGCTTTTTTGTGGAATGTTATTCATCCAAAGTCAGAGCGATATGGTGTCAAACTAGTTGTTCCTAAGGAAAGGGTTAGCTGATGGAAATGACCTCAGAGAATCAAATACAGTTTGTTATCATCTAGTTCACTGGTATGTGAGTTAGCACATACTCATAGTCAGACTGAGTCTTTTCACCATTGTGTAATGTCACATACTTAACTTTTTTGTTTTAATTGGGGTATAGTGGCTTTACAATGTTGTGCTAGTTTCCACTGTACAATGAAGTGAATCAGCCATATGCATACATATATCGCTTCCCTCTTGGACTTCTTTGCCACCCTCTCCCCTCAACCCATCCATCTAGGTCATCATCTTGTTTTACACGGTGCACATATGTCAATCCCAGTCTCCCAGTTCACCCCACTCCACCCCTCTGTGTCCCTTCTCTATGTCTGTGTCTCTTTTCTTGCCCTATACAATGGCATATTACCCGGTCATAAAAAGGAACAAAATTAGGTCGTTTGTAGAGACATGGATCGACCTAGAGTCTGTCATACAGGGTGAGGTAAGTCAGAAAGAGAAAAACAAATATTATAAATTAATGCATATATGTGGAATCTAGAAAAAATAGTATAGATATCCTTAACTTCTGATGTAAGTGACTTCTGCCTCTCAGTTCCCATGCAAAAGGAGGCATGGGATCACTATACAAGGCAGAGATCTGGAAATAGAGTCCTAGAAGGCACTTGAGAACCATTTAAGATGACCATAGTGATAAAAAAAAAGACTACAACATTTCCTATGGCATTTACATTTTTTTGAATATGTGATTAATTCAATTTTCTATGAACTAGATGTAAGGTACCTAGAAAATGATACTGTTGTGAAATTCACATTTAGTACCCTCCACTGCTCCTTTCAGAAGGTGTTTATGTAAGGCTTAAAGAAAGAGAAAACAATCACAGCTTCTCTTTCTTCATGCAGATTTGCATAGTTTGCATATAATTTGCATAACTTAATGTCAAACTATACAGACTCTTCTTCAATCTTTGCAGCTTTCTCACCAGTGTCTTTTAGTCTTTCTCCTCTAAATAACTTAAACTGTGTTTCTTGATTATATTTACTTGCTGTTTAGTTTCTGGGATAAAAGACCTGCAGTTGGAGGAAATCCAGTTTTCACTTTGTCTAACAGTATTTCTTTTATCTGTGCAAGTTTCAGTGGATCATTTGGCTTAGGAGTACCTGTTTTCCGCATTCTCCAAGGCTTTTGGGTATATATACTTGCTGACTGAAGCGTACTACGTAAAGACATTGTGTGGTTGGCTTCGTTGATGTGGAAGAGTAATAAATGGCTTCCATTTAAAGAAAATATGCACTGTATGTTAACAGCATGAGGCAGATAACAGTGTGGGTACCAGATCCCAACTGGCTGGATGTGAACCTTGGCTCTGCCACTTACTGGTTGTATAAGCTTAGGCAATTATTCTCAGTGCCTCCATAGAGATAATAAACTGTATCTATCTTAGAGAGTTTATTATGAAAACTAAATGAATTCATTCATTTAAAAACTTAGATTAGTATTAAAAATATTAGCTATAGTCATTATTTCATCAGTTCAGTTAAGTCACTCAGTTGTGTCCAACTCTTTGCAACCCCATGGACTGAAGCAGGCTTCCCTGTCCATCATCAACTGCTGGATCTTGCTCAAACTCATGTCCATCGAGTTGGTGATGCCACCCAACCATTTCATCCTCTGTCGTCCCTTTCTTCTGCCTTTAGTCTTTTCCAGCATCAGGGTCTTTTCCACTGAGTCAGCTCTTCGCATCAGGTGGCCAAAGTATTGGAGCTTCAGCTTCAGCATCAGTCCTTCCAAAGAATATTCAGGACTGATTTCCTTTCGGATTGACTGGTTGGATCTCCTTGCAGTCCAAGGGACTCTCAAGAGTCTTCTCCAACACCACAGTTCAAAAGCATCAATTGTTCAGTGCTCAGCTTTCTTTATGGCCCAACTCTCACATCCATAATGATAATAATTAGACTTACTACTGTTCCAAACCCATACATAATCTTCTGTGGCACAATAGTCTATAATGCTGCTTACTCCTTTTCAACTTGGTACGAGAAAGTGATCCGGGAAGAGGGATCTGAAAAGTCTCTATTTTTTAATGTTAAGAAGGGCTCTGCCACAGTTAAATATAAATACATAAAGCTGAGCTGCCTTTAAGCTAACCTCTGCCCTCTGTCACTTGGGCTTTCCTGGTGGCTCAGATGGTAAAGAATCTTCCTGCAATGCAGAATACCCAGGTTTGATCACTGGGTTGGGAAGATCCTCTGAAGAAGGAAATGGCAACCCACTCCACTATTCGTGCCTGGAGAATCCCATGGACAGAGGAACCTGGCAGTCCATGGGGTCACAAAGAGTCAGATAGGACTGCATGACTAACACTTTCACTCTGTTACTTAAAAACACACTGGAAAACCCCCAAACAAAGGAAAATGAAACCCCAAACACCTATCCAATGGTGCATTAAGAAGTGTTAAAAACAAATTTTAATTTTAAGTGTTTCAAATAGCCTCTTGATACAGCGCAAAGAGGAAATAAAATCCCTTTCCCCTTCTCTTTTTTTTCAAGTCTATATTTCATCAATATGTACAATAATGATGAATTAATACTGTTTGAGCAATAACATCTCAGATGCAATGAAATAGGATATCTCACACAGCATAGCAGTTGCTCCCAAGACTTCTTTTCTCAAAGCACTCTGCATTGATGTTTGTCTCTCTAATTTTCTTCCTTGCATTTCTGGATCTCCTCTCTCCTTTTCTCCCTTCTCTTCTCTTTTTCTCTCTTGATACAAATCATGTTAGCTGTTCTGACTCTTTCTGTTCTCTAATTTCATCCTGTACCTCGAATCAATGCAATGAAAGACCCAGGCCTGGCAGCCATCCTGACAGAGGCCCCCGTCCCTGGTAAAGTAGAGGAAGGGGAAGAGTTATGACTACGTTAATTTGTTTTACAAATGGTTTTACAAGTATATCTGCAGAAGCATGTTTCCAATCCAACATTCACCTCTCCAGGTGGCGCTACTGGTAAAGAACCCACCTGCCAATGCAGGAGACTAAAGAGACATGAGTTTGATCCCTGGGTTGGGACCATCCTCTGGAGGAAGGCATAGCAACCTACTCCAGTATTCTTGCCTGAAGAATCCCCGTGGACAGAGGAGCCTGGTGGGCTATGGTCCATAGAATTGCAAAAAAAGTTGGACATGACTGAAGCGACTTAACACACATTCACCTCTTCAGCCTGATTTATCTGAGCCCATCACCACCTGTCTGCACTCCCGTTTCTTAGACATCACTAAGAAATGATGTCATACACCCCTCCACCCCAGTCTACTCTTGATAGAGAGCATGACTCACTAGATTAGCACAATGGCAGATCTCAGGATTCCTGAGATTTATTTTGGAATTGAAAATAGCTAATGATTTTCTACCATCTTTTCTCCCATATGGTTGTAATAATCATCTTTGCCTCATTGCTAAAGTGTTTGGAGCATAGAGGTGTCAGGGGGAACTCACAGGAGGAATGACTGTCTACCTGAGTGGGAAGAGGATTTGAGGAGAGGTGATAATTCAAATGTATTTTGAGAGATAAGTGAGTGTTGAACAGGCGTATTGCTGGGGATGATTTAGGAAGGAATTGGGTAGAAATGAGGAGATATAAGATCAGTTCAGGTGAAGATGTGAGCATACAGATCGAGTCAGGGCAGTCTTACAAGAGCCTACTCAGTGGACGATAATGAGTTTGGTTTGTGTGAAGGGCAGGGCTCAAAGAGAAGACGGGATTCATGAGGAAATTTGATAAATTTAGTGTAGATGTGCTGAGTTTGTGTGTCTTTGCCTATATATCAGGTGAAGAGATCTAAGAGGATTGTATATGGTTTGGAATAGTTATAAGTCTGTGAATGAAAATATAGACTTGGGAGTTTTGAACAATTTAAAAGAACAGTTGTTTGGAGAAATGGAATAATAAAGATGGATGGGCACATGATTGTGGTCATAGATTGTTATGCTACAGTTAAGGACTTAAGAAACTTTTTTTCCTTTAGAATTATTTTATTAAATAATAAATATGCAGCAGCTTCTGAACTCTACACATTCACTTAAAATATTTTTAAAGGAAACGTTATATCTTACCACACCGTATTCCTGGTTGATAGCTTTTCAGGGCTTTAAGAAAAATCTTAAAAAAAGGTTTCACGTGTTACCAGTCAAGTGATAATAAACTCTAGGATGAGAAAATTAAAATTGAGATGATGCAAAATAGTGTAATTGATTGCTTTTATAATTATATTTGAAAATGACTTTGCTGTTTTCAAAAATCTTTTCAATTAAAATAATGAAGAATATCATAAGACCTGGATTAGGCATCTGGATGTCTTCTTTTCCTGCTGCTCTGCCTAATTCCTTTACAACTTAGTTCCTAGTAGAAAGTAGCCATTCTTAGGCTCATATAAGCTTTGACTTTTTAAAAAGATTTCTCTAAAGGAGGGAGTGAGTTAAGTCATTTGGTGCCTACAAAAGTGATTCAAATGCAAAATAAGTTGCCGGCAGTAATATAATGAAGACAGTAGAGATTGTCAGTAGTGTTGACAATAACTGTCAATAGTGAATGTTAATGTGTCCCAGTGTAGGAAAGACGATGGTCCAGGGCAGGTCTGAAAGGGGCTCTAACTAAAGATGGGATCGAGGCTTTCTGAGGACTGCTTCTAGTTCTGCTCCTACTCATGGTGAAATTCACTTGGGTCATACATGACACGGGTACCTGATTGTTGTCTTCTTGAGGATGTTAATGAACTGTATACTGCTGCTTGTTTAGAGATTGTACAAGTTGTCTTGTTCCCAGGCCTTCATGAGGGATGTGTTCCCACCCTCTCTACTTCTTTCCATAGTTTTACAGTGATGCCCTATAGATGTTATATTCACCATCTGAAATCTTTTGGAGCACTAATTGTTGAATCCCATTTAATAAAGCACTTTTTGCTGATCTATATGTTTATCTGTGTTAATTATTAATTATTTCAAGATGATTTTGATCATGACTAATTACTTAAAATTCTTAACTAGACATTTACCCCAAACTAAGGAGCTGTAAAGATACACACACACACACACACACACACACACACACACACACACACACACAATCAAGACTGAACAAATGCTTTCCCCTTATTGCTAAGATTTTCAGTCACAAATCATCTGGCAGTGTGTAGGTCTTCTGGACAGCAGTGTGTGGGACCCCTCCCCCCAGAGCAGGTCTGAGGCTCAGACTGAAAACGTACCCCTACTATTGAGTTGGCCAAACAGTTCATTTGGGGTTGTCCCCAAGACGTTACAAAAACCCAAATGAACTTTTCGGCCAATCGAATAGTTTCCTCAGCCTCCTTCCTTGAGTTTCACTGTGTTCTGTTATGTGCATCCTGGTAGTCAGAGGAGGCAGGAAAAGAGGACTGAAGGAACAGAAGGACGTGTGTCCGGTAGCCTAGCGCAGAAGGACTAGGGCAGCTTCTACAGAAATCTTTTACCCTGTGTGCTTGGGTGCTCAGTCATGTGTGTGTCCGACTCTTTGTGACCCCAATTCGCCTGCCAGGCTCCCCTGTCCACGTGGATTCTCCAGGCAAGAATACTGGAATGGGTTGCCAGACTCTCCTCCTGGGGATCTTCCCAACCCAGGGATGGAACCCAGGTATTCTGTGTTGCAGGCAGATTCTTTAGTCTGAGCCACCAGGGAGGCCCTTTTACCCTGGGTCTAACCCTATTGTCTGCTTGCCATTCTAGAGAGGGGAGGTGGAGGTGATGAAGGAGGAGGAGAGAAAGGAGGAGGAGAAGAATGATGCCCCCTACTGTTGGGCAGGAGTTGGGGATCCAGTAGGAAGAGGGCAGCTGAGAGATCCTAAGAGAAGTCAGGATTCTAAACTGCCAGAAGGCAGACCTTTTCCGCTTGTTACACCTAAACTTCACCCACTGGAATCCACTGTCCTTGTCTCTGCCATGCGCATCACATGCTCTCTTTATAAGAAGAAGTAAGAAAACAATGGAAGGAGACTTTTGTGGACCATTTGTTTTGTGTGTGACCTTTTTAAGTTATTAGTTTTTAGAATCAGTACTTTTTAGTGGAAACAACTTGACCAAAAATCTATCAGAGAATTTGAGACCCATTTTAAAAAGTTTAATGAGAAAATAAGAAAACAAAAGAGAAGGTGTGGGTTTCTTCTAGAGATCAACATTTGTTTATTTGTTTGTTCAACACACAATATTTTTTGAGTACCTTTGCTGGCATTTTTTGAGACACTGTTGTACAAATATATGGTGAATGAGAAAGAGAGACTGAGAAGAGAAAGTGAAATTTTAATTGTTGTCTCTGGATTTGTATAGAATGAAAAATACTATCACTTGCTCTGATATAGTAATCTTGCTTATGAACAAGTGTTATATGAAATGTGGGTAGGTGGTTTCTATATCACTAACCTGTGATATATTAGAGTCTTTTTCTTCCATGTATTTTTTAAAAAGTATATTAATATATTGTATTGAATGACTATGAATTAGGAAATTTAAAATGTCTATTTTTATTCTGAGCTAAGAAATTGTATGGGAGATGTACCAATTTATTGTCTTGGCACATTGCTTAGAATGGCTGTATGGTTTTTAGTCTTCTGATAGCCAGGTTGAAGAGTGCCAGGTTATTTGGCAAGATTTCTGTCCCGCTGTGCAGTCAGACAGACATATGCTGAACTGTGGAATAAACCCAAACCTTTTCTTGGGCTGTGGACCATCTGAGGATATAGGTCATGGTCACTAATATATAGAACTTTACATTGAAGACCTGCTAGTACTTAGCTGAGGTGGTGAATTTGTGGCTTTCTGTTGGCTGAGAGTAGATATGAACCATTCTGAGTGAATGTAGAGTTTCTGGACTGCTGGTAAATTAACTAGAGATTACCAACACAGGGGTGTCCCCATGCTGCTAGTTGGCCAGAGAATGTTGGCACCAAAGAAGACTTTCTTGGCCAGCCCCCATGAACAAACTGGCCTAGAGTCTGACATTGAGAGTTGACAATGATCCAAGACCAAGGTGCATCTTTTGAAGAATGTATGGAGGTGTTTTTGGTCATCTTTTTTTTATTTCTTTCCTTAATTAATTTCACTATAAATAGCTATAACTGAATGATACTTTTTCCCTTTTAGTAATTACATTTGAATTCAACCATATGCTCTTTTGTAATACTTTCTAAGTCAAACTATCAAGCATTTCTAAAGAGAGAATTAGTATGGTATTCCCTTTTTTTGTTCCAGTTAAGTTTAAGAGGTTGAATTCTGTATCTCTGGGCAGTTTAGGAGGTTCCATACACTTCTGATGATGGGGTTTGGAAACCCCTTTCTAAGTGCATAGGAGTAAAGAGTCTGGTAGGAATAACTGGATGTGAAAATATAAAATTAATGACCAAATGTCCTGCTGGCTCAGATGGTAAAGAAACTGCCTGCAATGTGGGAGGCCCAGGTTCAATCCCTGGGTCAGGTAGATACCCTGGAGGAGGGCATGGCAACCCACTCCAGTATTTTTGCCTGGAGAATTTCATGGACAGAAGAGCCTGACAGGCTACAGTTCGTAGGATCACAGAGTCAGACACGACTGAGTGACTCAGACTTCCACTTTCATCATCTTACAAGTTGTGTGCCCCTTGTGGTGAATGTCTCTGTAGACATGGAGAGTTTGAACAGCGACAGGTTGCCTCCTTCACTGAAGTCATTAGTTAAAAGTCCTTGATGAAAATGGGGAGGTTTCCAGCAGGAGAGCCAAGCCTGTAGTGTTGGCGTGGAGTGCTGGATGGTGGACAGCTCCCTCACCCAGACCAACCTGGCCCAAGCTTTTGCTACTTGTTCCATGTTTTGAATAGATTAGTGTCTCTCTTGAGTGCATATGTATTTAATCATTCACTCATATTTGGCTTTCTCTAGCCCTTCATTTTACCTTGTTTATTTCACGTTTTCATAGCATTGCATTGTATGAAGACATGAATTGTGTCTGTCTTATTTAGTTTTTAATATTTATCCCATTTATAGCGGAGATCAATGACTTAATAACTGGCAGTTGCCAGCCTCCCTTATGACATATCCAAAGATGTATGATGGTCTCTGGCTTGGTCAAGGCCACTGTCCTTACCTGAGGGTGTCTGACTTGAAAATGAAGATATATTTCCAGGAAGGTTTCCCCCGCCCCCACCCCCGGCCACTCCCGGCATTGACTTCATTACTCCTCTTTGTACACCCACTGCTCCAGTCAAACTGGATTAGGAATTTTTCCCAAACACTGCCCTCACCCTTTACCCTTCCGAGCCTTTCCTCTTAGTTATTACATCTGTCTGAAATTACTCATCGACATTTTTCATCTCTTAAACTCTAATCCAGTGTTGAAAGGCTAGTTGATCTTGAGGAGATTTAACAGGAAATTGTAGCAACATTTCACCTGCTTCCTTCTCTTCCTTTCTACCTGTCTACCACACAACCATGGCAGAGCGACTAAACAGCAACCATCACAACCACACAATCATACACAAAACTAGCAACCTTGTCTTCTCTCATAACGTCCTCAGCACTTTTCACGCCTTTGTTACCTTCTAGGTTTTACAGCTGCTGCTGCTGCTGCTAAGTCGCTTCAGTCGTGTCCCACTCTGTGTGACCCCATAGACGGCAGCCCACCAGGCTCCGCCGTCCCTGGGATTCGCCAGGCAAGAACACTGGAGTGGGTTGCCATTTCCTTCTCCAATGCATGAAAGGGAAAAGGGAAAGTGAACTCGCTCAGTCGTGTCCGACTCTTAGCGACCCCATGGACTGCGGGCTCCTCTGTCCATGGGATTTTCCAGGCAAGAGTACTGGAGTGGGGTGCCAGTGCCTTCTCCATGTTTTTACAGCAGTTGTTGTATATTGTAAATTCTCTATCAAATTACAAACTTGTCAAGGAAGAAAGCCCCACATCTTAGTCACTGCACACTTATTCACGGTCCATTCTCCTCTGTCTTCCCCCTCCTCACTTTCCACTGTACTTTGTATATAGTAGATATTCAGACAAATATTAAATTATCTTGAAGATAAATTTCATTATTAAAATGAAATAAGATCAAAGCCTGCAACATGCACTGCTGAAAACTCTCTGAAGTGGGAAGTTAAAGAAGGTGAAAGAATCAAGGGCCTTTGTTTTTAAAGTCATTTAAATGAAAATAATGTTAGCAGTGTATCTAGTGGCACAGTAAAAAGGCCTGTCTTTGACCCTCACATCAGAGTTTCGGGAAACACACTCTGAGGTGGAGGTTTGTGTGTGAGAAGTTTCCGAGGGAGACCACCCCCCCGTGTGAGACCAACACCTATGGGAGGAAGGATGGACGAAACAGAACGTAGGCTCAGCTGATCCCCCAGAAAGTTCTGGAACTGGACATCACTGCAGAGCTGGTCCATCTCATGTCAAGAGGGCTCAGTAAGTCCCCTACATACCAGCCTTCAAGTTGTGAGCTTTCAAAGATGCGAACGTGCGTTCCATCAATGTCAGGCGTGAGTGAAATTGCAGCTTGCCCTCCATCTCCTATTGCTCCTTCATCTCTACCATCTCCCACCGCCTCTCTTTCCTCCATCCAGTAACTCTTCTTGCCTGGACACTCGATGCTAGCCCCTGTATGCCAGCTGTTGTACTGTACTGTAAGATTAAAAATGTTCTCTTTATTTTTTTGTGTTTGTTTATTATGTATTATTTGCAAAGAGTTGGACATGACTGAAGCGGTTTAGCACAACACAAACATCTCTATGTTTATATTGTTATTTTTGTTTTAACTTTTCAGTTTTGATATTGTCTCTTGATGTCTGCTACAGGAACTGATGACTTAGTTTTCTTCTATCTCCTGTCTCTGTCTCCCTGGCCCTATTTTTCAATACATACTTTCCCTGATGTCTTCCCAATATGGTTATGTTCTAAAGTTGTGGTTTATATTGTTGAGCCTATGTTACTGTCATTTATAGCTGAGCCATGTGCTATGTTATGATTGCATTTACTTTTCTGTGTAACTTTTAGGGAGTTGTTGGAGTTAATAATTACCAGAAACTCTATGCCTCAATTTCTCCAACTGTAAAATGGGGATATTAACTGTACCTATCTCATAGAGTAGTCAGAATTATATAGATTTTAATTAGTTTTCACTGACTGTGTTTTTTATATGCATGCTTGCTAAGTCAGTTCAGTCATGTCCAACTATTGGCGACCCTACAGACTATAACCTCCCAGGCTCTTCTATCCATGGGATTTCCCAGACAAGAATACTAGAGTGGGTTGCCATTTCCTCCTCCAGGGGATCTTCCCAACCCAGGGATTGAACCCAAATCTCCTGCATTGACAGGTGGTTTGTTTACCATTGGGTCACCTGGGAAGCCCCTTGTTTTTTTCTTTTTTTTAAATTTATCAGCCCCTAATTCATCTCAGACTTTCTAATGGAACTGAAATATGCTCAGAACACTTCATCACATGTTAAGTGCTCAATTGATAAGGGCTTAAAAATATGCAAGACTAATACTCATGAACCCCAGAATAATTTAATTGAGAGAAGAATGCATTCAGAATTGGGAGGCCTGGTTCAAGGTCTGGATCTGCCTGTATCTAGCTGTTTGACCTTGGGCTGGCATAGTTGAATTGAGGTTTTATAATCTGCAAATAAGAGAACTGGATTAGATAATCCTTAGGGTTTCCTCCAGGTCTGGGACTCCGTTAATGAAATAAAGGATGTGCAGAAAATATCAAACAAATTAAGGTTATAGTGGTATTGGCTGCCACCAATTTTGGAATCACCTCTAGAAGACCTGTTAACAATCTCTGTCTGGCAAGAGTATGGAGCTATCACTCACACTGTGATAAAGAACATTGCTTAGTCATTTGATTGGAGCAGTTGTCCCACCCCTATGGGACACCTGGTTGTAATTTAAGGGAGCCACCACTACATGTCGCTATAGGTTACGTAACTAGAAGGTCAGGAGGCACTCCAGTGTCCTCCAAGCCTCAGAATTACCCTGTGGTTGGTCTTCTTACAGAGTCAGAACTACACACTTTCAACACTTAAGCATCTAGAATACTTAGATGGAAATTAAAGGATTTAAAAGGAAGACTGTAATACCTTCCAAATTCTTCCACTTGCTGTTCCCTCAAATACTGTTTCTACATATCTAGGTACTGATGTAAAATGAGTAAGTGTTAATTGCTCAATTGTGTCCGACTCTTTGCGACCCCATGGACCTCCAGACTCCTCTGTCCATGGGATTCTTCAGGCAAGAATACTCGAGTGGATAGCCATTCCCTCTTCCAGGGGATCTTCCCAACTCAGGGATCAAACCCGGGTCTCCCGTATTGCAGGCAGATTCTTTAAAATCTGAGCCACCATAAAGTGGTATTTAAAGGAATTCCCACTTGAGCAATTCCTAGACTTTGGCTTATGAAGTGAAAGTGAAAGCTGCTCAGTCGTGTCCAACTCTTTTGTGACTTCTATACAGTCCATGGAATTCTCCAGGTCAGAATACTGAAGTGGGTAGCCTTTCCCTTCTCCAGGGGATCTTCCCAACCCTGAGATCAAACCCAGGTCTTCCACATTGCAGACTGAGCCATAAGGGAAGCCCAGGCATACTGGAATGGGTAGTCTATCCCTTCTTCAGCAGATCTGCCCAACCCAGGAATCAAACCAGGGCCATCTGCATTGCAGGCAGATTCTTTACCAACTGAGCTATCAGGGAAGCCCATACCTTTTTGTTATTTTTCTCCCCTAAAAGTAAAGCGATTAAGCTACAGAAGAGAAATATGAAGTTTTTTTGTTTCTTGGTTCTTGTTTATGTTTTATCTCTAAGCTTTTCTGGAATCATAAATACTTACTGTCTTTCACTGATTTTATGAAAATATACACATGTTTTTCATATTTTAGCTTTTATGAAATTGTGATACCTCATAGAGTCAATGACAACATATGATTAGCTGCATTTTTTCCTTTTTAGTGATGTCTTATGATTGATGATGTCTTTTATGTGATAAAATATTATATCTTGTATTATGGGGTATCCATCTTCATTTATTGGGGCTTCCCAGGTAGCTCAGCAGTAAAGAATGTGTCTGCCAGTGCAAGAGGCGTGGGTTTAATCCCTGGGTTGGCAAGATCCCCTGGAGAAAGAAATGACAACCCGCTCCAGTATTCTTGCCTGGGAAATCCCATGGAGAGAGGAGCTTGGTGGGCTACAGTCCATGGGGTTGCAAAGAGTCAGACATAACTTAATGCCCAACTAACCAACAATTGTCTTAATTTATTACTATTCAGTGCTGCATTAAAAGTTGTTTGACAGGTAAACTTCCTTTTCCAGTCTAGTTTTTTAAGGAGCTCAAAGTGGAAGAGAGAGCAATATTTATTGAATGCTCACCAGTGTTTGATCTGTGGGCCATGTGTATATGATTGTATTCAATCCTTGCCATGCTGTGAAGTGGGTTTTTTTGTTTCCATTTTACAGTAGAGGAAACTAAGGCCCAGAAAGCTCGGTAACTTGTACAAAGTCATGTTGCTAGTGAGGGTCACTGCTGAAGGCAGTGTATATATGTATTTTGGCTACAAATTCTACCCTTTTTGTGCTTGCATGTTTAGTTGCTAAGTCATCTCTGAGTTTTTTGTGACCCCATGGACTGTAGCCCACCAGGCTCCTCTGTCCATGGGATTCTCCCAGCAAGAATACTGGAATAGGTTGCCATTTCCTCCTCCAGGGGATCTTGCCAACCCAGGGGTTGAACCCATGCCTTCTGCATTGGCAGGTGGGTTCTTTACTGCTGAGCCACTAGGGAAGCCCACACGTCTTGTACCATACTGCAAAGATATTGTAGGGTAGCGGTACTCAATCTTTTGGCACCAGGGACTGGTTTCCATGGACCATGATGGGGGGAATCATTTCAAGATGATTCAAGCTTATTACACTTATTGTGCACTTTATTTCTATTATTATGACATCAGCTCCACCTCAGACCATCTCTTTAATACCAGACATTTCTGACTTAGCCCGTAGAACTCAGCCTTCTTTGAATAATGCACACTTGTTTTCTGACAGCCTTTAACAATGTTGACTCAAACAACATAGAAGTGTTTTTTTTTTTTTTTTTCTGAATTCTGAACTCAGTCTTTATGGTTAAGAGGATGCAGTGAGACTTGATGTATCTAAGATGAGAATAGCTTCTTGGTGGGGCTGTGGGCTCCAGGAGTCAACGATGCTGGACAGGAGCCATGTGGGATCTAGCACAGCTACTTCAGGGCCTTTGGAATTCCCTTAGTCTCCTGGCAGACCTCTCTAGGAAATAGTTTTCAAAATGCCTTGAGTTAAAAGTATTTCCCCCAAATCTCTAACGTACAGAAAGCTGGTTTATCAGCTTTTAGAATATGGCTCCCATCAGAGTGCATAGTGTCCTGGAGATGCAGGATGCATGCCACATGCACGTGGTAGGAAGAACTCAGTCTCTCTTCGCTTAACTTTCCATAGGGCAGGGCCGAGAAACAGGGGCAAACTCCTTTCGTACATCTTTGCTTTGACAGTGGTCTCCTTTATGCAGATGGCACCTGCTGGCAGTCAGGAAGGAGGAGAGGGTGGGAGGCAGTGTACATCATAATCATCATTGTGTTTGCACAGGCCCAGGTAGGCTGAAGTTTCACTTCTCAGCAACTCTCAGAAGTTGCTGAACTACATTTCATTCTAATTCCCCACCTCATGTCCTGAAGGGCATTGGTTGTCTGCAGAGTGCACTTACATTTTCCACTTCCAGTCCTTTTTATTTCAAGTTCTCATTTATAAATCTGAAAACAAAACATTAGCAATCTGTCAGAGGTTCTGCTTCATTCATTTGTCTAGGGATTTATCCTCAAAATATTCCTTTTATATCAGCAACTTGGGGGTTTTATGATGATGAATAATCTGTGATTCTACTTTGCAAGGATTTCTCGAATAGAGGGCATGTAATTATAACATGTACAGGAGATAACAGTCAAAAATTCAAGGTCACTAAGAGATGAGTTGATTATAATTATTTTAAGTTTCTTGGCTTAAAGACAGTACTATTTGCTGAAGCAATTTTGAAATGATGTGTTTAACCTTCCATCTCTTAAAAGAGGTAATGACTCTGTTGGGCTTCCCTGGTGGCTCAGATGGTAAAGAATTTGGCCACAATGCAGGAGACACAGAAGACTCAGGTTCAATCCCTGGGTCAGGAAGATCTCCTGGAGAAGGAAATGGTTACCCACTCCAGTATTCTTGCCTGGAGAATTCCATAGACGGAGCAACCTAGTGATCTACAGTCCATGGGGTCTCAAAGAGTCAGACATGACTCTGTTATATGTTATCTGGATGAAAACCATTGGCTAAAACCTATTTGCACCTCTTCAGAGCTATCCATCCGTTTTGTAGAGATTTTGCTCCTGGAAGGAAGGCCAAATGACTAGCAGGAGACTTTTCATTTTATCAGGAATTCTTGAACCTTCCAGTGTGAAACTCATGAAAGATATGTGGTAACACAAGAATAGAAATCAACCTTTACTTTCCTGAACACTAAAGTCAAGGGTCATCTTTCATCCTCATCTAATGTGATGTCTTGACTGCTTTCACTTATTTATTTAAATATTCATCTCTTCCATTTTTCAGCAAATATTTATTGACCAGTAGCTATGTGCCATGTATGTGTGAGTACTCAGTCACTCAGTTGTGTCCAACTCTTTGTGACCCTATGGACTTTAGCCTGCCAGGCTCCTCTGCCCATGGAACTTTCCAGGCAAGAATACTGGAGTGGGTTGCTGTTTCCTTCTCCAGGGGAATCTTCCTAACCCAGGGATCGAACCCACATCTCTTATGCCATCTGAATTGGCAGGCAGGTTCTTTACCACTAGTGCCACTATGTACCATATGTTGTCAATAAGACAGAGTCCCTGCCTTTGGGGATTTATTGCAAAATTCAGACTTAAATTGAAGAAAGTAGGGAAAACCACTACACCATCCAGGTGTGACCTAAATCAAATCCCTTACGATTATACAGTGGAAGTGACAAATAGATTCAAGGGATTAGATCTGATAGACAGAGTGCCTGAAGAACTATGGACGGAGGTTTGTGACATTGTACAGGAGGCAGTGATCAAGACCATCCCCAAGAAAAAGAAGGGCAAAATGGTTGTCTGATGAGGCCTTAAAAATTGCTGAGAAAAGAAGAGAAGCTAAAGGCAAGGGAGAAAAGGAAAGATATACCCATCTGAATGCAGAGTTCCAAAGAATAGCAAGGAGAGATAAGAAAGCCTTCCTCAGTGATCAATGCAAAGAAATAGAGGAAAACAAGAGAATGAAAGACGAGAGATCTCTTCAAGAAAATTAGAGATACCAAGGGAACATTTAATGCAAAGATGGGCATAGTAAAGGACAGAAATGGTATGGACCTGACAGAAGCAGAAGATATTAAGAAGAGGTGGCAAGAATACACAGAATAACTGTACAAAAAAAATCTTTATGACCCATATAACCATGATGGTGTGATCACTCACCTAGAGCCCCATCCTGGAATGTGAAGTCAAGTGGGCCTTAGGAAGCATCACTACGAACAAAGCTAGTGGAGGTGATGGAATTCCAGTTGAGCTATTTCAAATCCTAAAAGATGATGCTGTGAAAGTGCTGCACTCAATATGCCAGCAAATTTGGAAAATTCAGAAGTGGCCACAGGACTGGAAAAGATCACCAATCCCAAAGAAAGGCAATGCCAAAGAATGCTCAAACTACCGCACAATTGAACTTATCTCACACTCTAGCAAAGTAATGCTCAAAATTCTCCAAGTGAGGCTTCAACAGTACGTGAACCATGAACTTCCAGATGTTCAAGCTGGATTTAGAAAAGGCAGAGGAGCCAGAGATCAAATTGCAAACATCATTTGGATCACTGAAAAAGCAAGAGAGTTCCAGAAAAACATCTACTTCTGCTTTATTGACTATGCCAAAGCCTTTGACTGTGTGGATCACAACAAACTGGAAAATTCTTCAAGAGATGGGAATACCAGACCACCTGACCTGCCTCCTGAGAAATCTGTATGCAGATCAAGAAGTAGCAGTTAGAAATAGACATGGAACCACAGACTGGTTCCAAATAAGTAAAGGAGTACGTCAAGGCTGTATATTGTCACCCTGCTTATTTAACTTATATGCAGAGTACATCATGCAAATTGCCAGGCTGGATGAAGCTCAAGCTGGAATCAAGATTGCCGGGAGAAATACCAGTAACCTCAGATATGCAGATGACACCACCCTTATGGTAGAAAGTGAATAAGAAACAAAGAGCCTATTGATGAAAGTGAGAGAGAAGAGTGAAAAGTTACCTTAAAACTCAGCGTTCAGAATACTAAGATCATGGCATCCAGTCCCATCACTTCATGGCAAATAGATGGGGAAACAATGGAAAACAGTGACAGACTTTATTTTCTTGGGCTCCAAAATCATTGCAGATGGTGACTGCAGCCACAAAATTAAAAGACACTTGCTCCTTGGAAGAAAGGCTATGACCAACCTAGATAGCATATTAAAAAACAGAGACATTACTTTGCCAACATAGGTCCATCTAGTCAAAGCTATGGTTTTTTCCAGTAGCCATGTATGGCTGTGAGAGTTGGACTATAAAGAAAGCTGAGCACCGAAGAATGGATGCTTTTAAACTGTGGTGTTGGAGAAGACTCTTGAGAGTCACTTGGACTGCAAGGAGATCCAACCAGTCCATCCTAAAGGAAATCAGTCCTGAATATTCATTGGAAGGACTGATGCTGAAGCTGAAACTCCAATACTTTGGCCACCTGATGCGAAGAACTGACTCAGTGGAAAAGACCCTGATGCTGGGAAAGATTGAAGACAGGAGGAGAAGGGGACAACAGAGGATGAGATGGTTAGGTGACATCACTGACTCGATGGACATGAGTTTGAGCAAGCTCCGGGAGTTGGTGATGGACAGGGAAACCTGGTGTGCTATAGTCCATGGGGTTGCAAAGAGTCCGACATGACTGAGCAACTGAAGTGCCTTTGGGGAACTAATATTCTATGAGGGTTGCAGACAAATATATAGTTAAAGTCACTGTGATAATCATTCTGACAGAGTTTAGTATGGAATGAGGTGGGATCACGTAGAAGGAGGCTCTGGTCCTGAATTTGGGAGATCAGGGAGAGCTAATCGGAGGAAGTGCTATCTTAGGGCTCCTTCAGGAAGTGTTATTCTGTGACAGTATTCTGGCTCTTCCACTCCTCTCACTGCTTTTTCTTTATTTCCTCAGCTGGTTCTTCCTTCCTTTCATCCTAATAAATATCAGTGCTCCCTTAGGGTTTGTCTGAATCCCTCATTTCTTATAATTATCTATTTTTCTAAGAACTTAAAATAATAACCATGGCTTCAACTACCCTTATGCACAGTTGGTGCGTAACTATATCTTTAACTAGCTTTAGACTGTTAAATTAGTGACTCATTCATTGTTTTTGCAAACGTTCATTGACTATCAACCACATACCAGACTTTGCCCAGGGTAACAGAGATGAATCAAGTTGACTTCTTAACACTCCCTGAGCTTTCAGTCTCACTAGCAAGAGCTTCATTACAAAATTATAAAATATGTGAGAATTAAAAACTTTAGCAACAGAGAAAGGGAAACCTCTAACTGCTCCTGGTGGTGTCAAAAATCTTTGCAGAGGGAAGAAGGAATTGACTAGGTGATTTAGGAAAAGGGATTTCAGGCAGAGGGAATATTGTAGTATGTGCAAGGACTTGGAGTCTCCCTGGCTTGTCCAGAGAGCAATCAAACATTTAGTGTGGTTAGATTATAGGATGTGTAATGGAAAGGGTCAGAATCCAGCCTGATGGAACAAGTTGCAGTCAGATTGTCAATAGGTACCATGCTCAGATCAAGGACATTTTTCTTTTACACACTGGGGAGCCAGGAGAGATTTTTCAGCTGTAAATTTGCAAATTTAGATTCTGCACTATCTGGTGGCAAGGTAGAAGCTGCTTGTGGCTTGGAGATTTGGTAGGAAATTAAATAAGAGGTGATGACAGTCTGAACTAAGGCAGTGACAAGGCAATGGGAAAAGAAAGGTCTATGACTTGAACATTTTCCATAGTCAAACCAATAAGATGTGATGGGTAAGGAGAGAGAAGAATCAAAAAAGACACTGTAATTTGTGGTTGAAAGGGGGAATTGATGGTCTCGCTGTTAACCAAATATGAACAACTGGAGGCAGATTTGCTGTCAAGGAATATGGCGTATTCAGTTTTGGACAAGTCAAGTTGTAGATGCCTATGGGACATTCCAGTGGAGGTGTTTAACAGACAATTGGAAATAATTAATTTGAAGCTCAGAGAATTAGGAATGAGCATACACAGTAAGATGGAGAAGGCAATGGCACCCCGCTCCAGTACTCTTGCCTGGGAAACCCCATGGACGGAGGAGCCTGGTAGGCTGCAGCCCATGGGGTCGCAAAGAGTCGGACACGACTGAGCGACTTCACTTTCACTTTTCACTTTCATGCACTGGAGGAGGAAATGGCAACCCACTCCAGTATTCTTACCTGGAGAATCCCAGGGATGGAGGAGCCTGGTGGGCTGCCGTCTATGGGGTTGCACAGAGTCGGACACGACTGACGCGACTTAGCAGCAGCAGCAGCAGCATACACAGTAAGAATGAACATCATATAAAGAAGATGTGGTACATATATATATAATGGAATATTACGCAGCCATAAAAATAAAATAATGCCATTTGCAGCAACATAGATGAACCTAGAGATTATCATACTAAATGGAGTCAGTCAGACATAGAATGACAAATACCATGTGATATACCACTTATATGTGGAATCTAAAATATGACACAAATGAACTTGTCTGTGAAACAGAAACAGACTCACAGGCATAGATAATGGACGTGTGGTTGCCAAAGGGAAGAGAGGGGGACAGGGATGAATTTGGGAGTTTGGGACTAGTAGATGCCAGCTATTATATATAGAATGAATAAACCACAAGGTCCTACCATATAGTACAGGGAACTATATTCAATATCCTGTGATAAACCGTAATGGAAAAGAATATAAAAAAGAATTTGGTTATATATTTTATATGTATATAAATATATATATACACATTTAAATGTAAATGTATATATGCATAAATATAAATGTGTATATACATATATATTATATATGTGTGTGTATATATATATATATATATATATACACACACACATATATACACACACACACACAGGCTTCCCTGGTGGCTCTAATGGTAAAGAATCCGCCTGCAATGTGGGAGACCTGGGTTCGATCCCTGGGTTGGGAAGATCCTCTGGAGGAGGGCATGTCAACCACTTCAGTATTCTTGCTTGGAGAATCCCCATGGAATGAGGAGCCTAGTGGGCTACAGTGCATGGGGTTGCAAAGAGTTGGACACGACTGAACGACTAAGCACAACACACACGTATATATATGTATGTATAACTGAATCACTTTGCTATACAGCAGAAATTAAGACATTATAAATCAACTATACTTCAATAAAATAAATTTTAAAAAAGAATAAACATCTTTCATCTAGTAGTTGAAGCCATAGAAGGATTGACTATGTTTTATATTCAACCCATTAAAAAAAATCTACTATATATGAGCCATTGTGAATATGGGAAAGTGTGAATTGTTAATTCACATTGTGAATAGGAATATGAGTATAGCATGGCCGTCTGGCTTCCAGAGTTCTCTGGGGCAAGGGACATAATCAAATAAATGCACTATAATATGAGAATGGTTATTAATAGAAATGTGTACAAGGTATAGAAGCGGTACAAAGGAAAAAGAGATCACATAAGCAGGATGGAAGACACTGAAAAGAAGAAAGCCAGGCTCAGAAATGAGTAGAACTTCTTCAAAGAATATGAAAAGCTTCATAGATTTGCTTGTTATTTCTTCAAGGCATATGTCATATCTCATTCATCAATATACTCTCCGCAGAACCCAGCCTAATGTCTGCAACATAAGTGTTCAGTAATGTTTGTTGAATAAATGGACCCAGGGCAGTTGGAAAGACATGAAAAAAAGAGTGAAGCATGGGATTTCCCCAAGCCCTGGGGGACACTTTAATCATCTCTTATTAGCCTTTCACATGGAGAGCTTGTGCAGGTGGATCTCAAAATAAACTGAAGAAATGAAGATACAGCAGTTTGGAACTAGGATAAGGACTGCATCTGTCAGTACTGTAATTATGAAAGGTGCTTATGGCAAGCTAGATCTTTTATTTTTATTTCTGGTGTGCAGTAAAAATTGTGTAGCCATTGATTTCCTGTCAAACCATCCCTTAGAGTGCTTGAGATAATGCCACATCACCATTCATTGATTAATGACAGTGCTGGGCTTTTAAACAGGAACCCATCCCATTGAGCCTTGCAACCTCCATTCTTGTTGTGTGTCCGTTTAAATGATTTGTAACAGCCAGTAATTATGAGAATGTCTTTCTTCCTTGACCGTCCCCCTCCTCTCCTCCCCACCCACTGAATTTACAAGTTAGTATTTCATCAGCTTGGATTACAAATTAACATACTGTTTTTTCAGAAGACAGATCTATGTAGGTACATATTAGTACACAGAATTACTGTGAAAAAAAAAAGAGGAAGACGCTGTGTGAAAGCCTCGTGATGAAAGATACTCCTACCGCTCTACCAGTAAGAATCTCTCCAAGGTCTGAGCGCTTCCATTTCACTGCCCAAGACTGGCCATGTTTCTTTACTGTCTTACCTGAGAATTTTGAACGAGGGAATCTTTTTTTTAATTTAATTGTATGTATTTTTATTTTGGCCTGTGATGGGTCTTCATTGCTGCTTGCGCTTTTCGCTAGTTGTGGTGAGTAAGAGCAACTCTCTAGTTGCAATATGCTAGCTTCTCATTGCGTTAGCTTCTCTTGTTGCAGAGCACAGGCTCTAGGGCTCTGGGCTTCAATAGCTGTGGCTCAGTAGTTGCAGTTCCCGGGCCTTAGAGCATAGGCTCAGTAGTTGTGGCTCTAGGGCTTAATTGCTCTAAGGCCTGTGGGATCTTCCTGGATCAGGGATCGAACCCATGTCTTCTGCTTTGGCAGACAGATTCTTGACCACTGAGCCACCAGGGAAGCCCTGAAGGGGGGAATCTTGTTATCAGTACCAGTGGTGCTTTATTACTTTTTAAAATTTGTTTCTTTTCCCCACATAACTTTTTTTTTAGTTGATGTGTTGTATTTTCATTTTTATTCAGTTCAAGAAATTTTCTTTCCTTTTTTTTTTTTTCTCACACGGCAGGCAGGATCTTAGTTCCAAGAACAAGTATTGAACCTGTGCCCGGGCAGCACGGACTTTTAACCGCTGGACCACCAGGGCCTAACAGTACTTTTTAACCACCTACCATACGCCCTCCAAAATAACTAAATATAGTATCATGTTTTTCATTGTTTTCTCTGGCTGACATGTAGTTTTTCCAAGTTAAGTTTTTTTTTTTTTTTTCCTGATTGTATTCTCTCTCTAGCTGCTTGAAATATCATGCTTTTCTAGAGGATGAGCTCTAGCAGCCTCTGGAATATTTTCTTAATAATTCAGACCTGCAAGTATAACCATGTGTGTTGAAAGTGATCATTCATATCACTTTTCTCTCCTCTCAGCTACTGCACAGTATTCACAGTATCAGTCATTATCCACCTAGTTCAGCCAGGGGCATGAAAATTTGCTAGCATACGATAGACCAGAGATCATTCAAGAGAGGAGGGGCCAATCCCTCCTCCCTATCCCCAGCCACTTGCTCTTCTAGAGCCCAGGCTTCAAGTAACCTTGTAGCTTTCCCCTGCTTCCTCATGCACCATTGTGAATTTTAGTGGCACAGGTGTGTGTGTGTGTGTTAGTCACTCAGCTGTGTCTGACTCTTTGTGACCCCATGGACTCTAGCCTGCCAGGCTCCCCTGTCCATCAGATTTCCCAGGCAAGAATACTGGAGTGTGTTGTCATTTCGTTCTCCAGGGGGTCTTGCCAACCCAGGGGTGTAACCCGGGTCTCCCACATTACAAGCAGATTCTTTACCATCTTAGCGACCAGGGAAGCCCAGTGGCACAGATACACCCCTGTAAATAGGCATTTGTGAAGTCTGTAGAGTAAGAATGGCTGGAGACAAAGCTGGAGAAGAAGTCCAGAATGCTCTGACTATTTTTGGAGCCCACATTCTCTTAAATTCTTACAAAACACTCTCAGGTAAGCTGTCTTGTTTCAGTTTTCAGTTCAGTTCAGTCACTCAGTCATGTCTGACTGTTTGAGACCCCATGGACTGCAACACTCCAGGCTTTCCTGTCCATTACCAATTTCTGGAGCTTGCTCAAGCTCATGTCCGTTGGTGATGCCATCCAATCATCTCGTCCTCTGTCGTCGCCTTCTCCTCCTGCCTTCAGTCTTTCCCAGCATCAAGATCTTTTCCATTGAGTCAGTTCTTTGCATCAGGTGGTCAAAGTATTGGAGCTTCAGCTTCAGCATCAGTCCTTCCAATGAATATTCAGGACTGATTTCCTTTAGAATGGACTGGTTGGATCTCCTTGCAGTCCAAGGGACTCTCAAGAGTCTTCTCCAACACCACAGTTCAAAAGCATCAATTCTTCAGCGCTCAGCTTTCTTTGTAGTCCAACTCTCACATCCATACATGACTACTGGAAAAAACCATAGCTTTGACTAGATGGACTTTGTTGGCAAAGTAATGTCTCTGCTTTTTAATATGCTGTCTAGGTTGGTCATAGCTTTTCTTCAAGGAGCAAGTGTGTTTTAATTTTACGGCTGCAGTCACCATCTGCATTGATTTTGGAGCCCAGAAAAATAAAGTCTGTCACTGTTTTCCATTGTTTCCCCATCTATTTGCCATGAAGTGATGGGACTGGATGCCATGATCTTAGTTTTTTGAATGTTGAGTTTTAAGCCAGCTTTTTTTTTTACTGTCCTCTTTCACTTTCATCAAGCGGCTCTTTAGTTCCTCTTTGCTTTCTGCCATAAGGGTGGTGTCATCTGCGTATCTGAGGTTATTGATATTTCTCCTGGCAATCTTGATTCCAGTTTATGCTTCATCCAGCCCAGCATTTCTCATGATATATTCTGCCTATATGTTAAATAAGCAGGGTGACAATAAACAGCCTTGATTTACTCCTTTTCCAGTGTGGAACCAATTTGTTGTTCCATGTCTGGTTCTAACTGTTGCTTCTTGACCTGCATACAGATTTCTCAGGAAATCTGTTTGCATTTTACAGATAAGGAATTGAGGCTCAGAATTTAAATGATGAGCCCTAGCCACATAACATAGGCAGAGCCAGAATTTGAGCTTGTATCCTTTCCATCAAGCTACCCTGCTTCCAAGAGGGACACCTTTGGCCTGGTCATGCTTTTCTGTGAGCATCTTTTAGAAGAAGGGCATCAAGTTGCTAAGAGATGCTCAGTCACTGCGGCTTTCTTCTCTGTTCTTTTGAAGACAAGTGATGACATGCCAGGGCTTCCCAGGTGGTTCAGTGGTAAAGAGTTCACCTGCCAATGCAGGAGACTCAGGAGACACGGGTTCGATCCTGGGATCAGGAAGATCCCCTGGAGTAAGAAATGGCAGCCCTCGCCAGTATTCTTGCCTGAAAAATCTCATAAACAGAGGAGCCTGGCAGGCTACAGTCTATGGGGTCACAAAGAGTCAGACATGACTGTGTGACTGAGTGCACGCACGCGCACACACGCGCACACACACACACACACACATGCACGGTGATATGCCAGGGTGGATGGGAATGGAGAGGAAGACAACAAGGAAGATGAAAGTCCAGATATTGGTGGCAGCCAGGAGTTGGCAAAAGATTCGAATTCTCTCCTGTTCACTTCAAACGTGAGTAGGAGGACTCAGGAACTGAGAATAAGTTTAGTGACCACACTTGTCTCTACATCCAGGAAATGCACAGTCTTAGGGACAAAGGAGAATCAGAATAATTAATTTGGAGTAAAAGCCTTGTTTATGACCACAACTTGTGTGCTAGCCAGTTGGAGGGTCTGCTCTGACCTCCTCAAGGCATAACTCTCTCCCAGGGAAGTCTGCAGCCCTGTGTTGTGTGGGCAAAATGAAACTTCCTCCTGTGAACTCTTTTCTTTCTTCTGTGGTGCTTTCTTTGGCTTTACCTTGTGCCAGACCTGAAAATCTGGAGCTGTCAGCTCTGGTCCAGCCCCCGTGGAGCCCAGTGGCAGGGCTCCAATTCCTTGTGGTGGCGAATGTGAAGAAGTGCTGTGTGTGGGGTAATATTTATGGCTCTGTCAGCTGTTGGCACCGTAGCAACGGACTCAAGAATGGCCAAAGGAGCTTTAGTGATGATGAGTGTTTGTTTAGAATGATAATCTGGGGAACTGAGCTCTAGCCTCTCATCAGCAGGCCCGTCCTGGTTGAGAACATTCCCTAAAAGAAATTCTTGGTTCAGCAGTTAGCCCCAGGTCAAGTGTGACCAAATAAGATGATGTACGTTTGCAGTGGAGATGCTGTTTATCCCAGAAAGTCCTTCATCTGCCCATACCCTTGTGTGTGGTAGGCATCTTCTTTTCCTCTTGTGTGATCTGTCTGAAGATGTGGGTGTTTGAAGGGACTTGTGTCTTTTTTCCACTCTGCCCTGGCTCCATGACTCAGGGTCACTTGATCATCACCCTGACCTTAGTGTTAATATTTCTGAAGAGTGAGACAGAGCTAAATCTATCCAGGTATCAGTAGGGTTAACTGTATACAAAGTATTTTAAAGTATATTATTTTCATCTCATCCTTGTAAACTTCCACGTGGGGAAGGAAAAGTTTCTTATAGTCTTTGAAGGTGGAAGTCAATGATTTAATTAAGTTTCCAGAATAATAAGTGGCATCAGGACTAGAGTTAGGTATTTCTGATTCCTAGATCTGTATCTTGGAGTAGACAAGTTATAGCTTGGTGGCTAAATCTGGCCACTGTCTGTTTTTGTACAGCCTGCAAGTCCAGATAAGTTTTCACATTTTTAAATAGTTGGGGGAAAAATAACAAAAGAAGAAGAATATTTCCTGACACATAGCATAGATAATTCAAATTTCAGTGTTTAAAAAATAAACTTATATTTGAACACTGACACATTTATATATTTAGGCATTGTCTGATTACTGTTAGGTTACAATGACAGACTTGAGTTGTGACAGAGACCTTATGGCCCATGCCACCTAAAATATTTTGTAAAGGAAAAGTTTGTCAACCACTGTAATAGACGATCAATAAATAGAAACCTATGGAACAGTCTCTCTGCAGTAGTCTGTTAAGGCTACATAAAAAGTCCCATGAACTAGGTGGCTTCAAATAACAGACATTTATTGTCTCCCAGTTCTGCAGGCTAGAAGTCCAAAATCAAGGTGTCAGCAGAGCTATGCTCCCTCTGAGACTCTAAGTAGAATCCTTCCATGCCTCTTCCTAGCTCCTGGTGGTGGCCCACAGTCCTTGGTGTTCCTTTGTTTGCATCTGTGTCCGTCTAGTCAATTTCTGCCTCCATTACCAGGTGGATATCCTCACCTCATCATCCTCTGTTACTATCTGTGTGCAGATTTCCCCGTTTTGAAAGGACACCAGATGTATTGGATTGTTGTTTAGTCACTAAGTTGTGTCTGACTCTTAGCACCCCATGGACTGTAACTCTCCAGGCTCCTCTGTCCATGGGATTTCCCAGGCAAGAATATGGGAGTGGATTGCCATTTCCTTCTCAGGGGATCTTCCCAACCCAGGGATCGAACCCGCATCTCCTGCATTGGCAGGCAGAGTCTTTAGCACTGAGCCACCTGGGAAGCTGCTATATTGGATTAGGACTCCCTCTAATGACTTCATCTTACCTGGATCATCTGCAAAGACCCTAATTCCAAACAGGGTCATTTCCAGTTACCAGAGGTTATGACATCAACGTCTGTTTTTGGGGGACACAATACAACTCATAGCACTTTTTCCAATGTAGGGTGTCATTCACACATTATCATCGCTCTTCCTTCTTCCTCCCTTTGTACCTCCTTTCTCGCTTCTTTCCCCACCCTCTTGCATTTCTTATTCAATAGACATTCAACAAACATTTATGCAGTTGTTACAGTGTCCTCACTGCTATGCCCATCACTGTGCTAAAGTACAGTGTACAAAAATGATTAAGTTTTGGCTTCTGGCCTCAGTGAGCTTGCAGTGCATGATCAGCTGTCTGTGATAAATCCTACCAGAGGGATTTGTGTAAGCTACAGTAGAGATTTGAAAGGATCTTTAGCTTTAAATTCTCAAATATTGAGCAATAATCCTTCAAAATAATCGATGTGGTCTTCTTTAATGTACCACGGCTATTGACTCAAAATAACAGATGCTGATATCCATAGAATTGTAGAGTTTCCTTACTGTTCTTTTAAAAGTCAGAAACCTTCAGCTCCTCATCTGCTTTTATTCCTTCAATCTCTTCTCTTCAGTACTGACTGTGTCAGGATGGATTCTCTGTTCTGGAAAAAAACAATGGAACGACCCTGAGGAAGGGCTCTGGCCTGGTTATATTAAGTTGATGGCTTTTAGGGAAACTTAGTCGTGGTTTTGTGGGATGAGGCTGGACAGCACTCAGTGCCTTTTGTCCCTGTCTGTGCGTTTTGTTGTATCTTTGAGGCTCTTTGTCGCTCTGCTCTCTCTTCCTGGCACTAATTGCTTACATTCAAATATAGTCATGAAGTGCGTGAAATATGTTCTGACAGCTTTTTCTCCCCTGGCCCCAGAACTCAGCATCTCACTGGTCTTATAGGATCCTCCTCGGTCAGGGGTGTGAGGGCACAGCAAGGGAGGAGATTCATTCTCTCTGTGGGGGATTCTGATGGGACTATTTGTGGACCATATTCTCGGGTCTGATCGTATTATCTCCATGCAGTTTGTCAACCATGGAGTTCATTCTGCTCCCTGTAGATTCAGAGCTTCCTACTGGTTCTCAAACCCAAAGATGCTAACCTAGTGGAAACAGCAAAGATCCACTCCCCGTAGGAAGCGGGTGAGGGAACTGATGCTAAAACGTCATGCCTTTTCTCCCAATGGTATCCTTTTCCCAGAGTTCACAGTTGCTGCTGACCTTTGTATTTGGACTGTGTGTGTGTGTGTGTGTGTGTGTGTGTGTGTGTGTGTGTGTGTGTGTGTGTGTGTGTGTGTGTGTATCAGTCTCTGTTCTACTTAGCCTTTCAAAGGAGCTTCTTTGATTTTTTTAAAAGTTAAATTAACTATGAATGACACGATTCTTCAGCTTTTATAAGTGGTGCTGGGTAAGAAGAAATTAATATTGACTTATTGGTAAAGAACCTCTGACATTGATATTGCGAGACTACAGTAACCTTGCTTTGTTAATTTTAACTGAATTTCACATTTTACCCTAATGCTTCCAGGGTTCAATTCCTGTGTCACAGTCTACCCCAGAAATACTTCTGAAGGCCAATGACCCAAATCTTGGCTTGACCACTTACTACTTAAGAAAACTGGGGCAAGTTGCTTAACCTCTCTGTTTCCTCGGTGTTCTGTAATAAGTGAAACAGGTACTTTACAGGGATGTTTGGAAGTTCAAGTGAGACAGTGTGTATCAAAAGGCTTTAGAAACTGGAAGTTTTGTATAAATGTCAGAAGGTATTATCACTGTTGCCCTGATAAAAATTAACGCTATGGAAATTCCAGTCAGAGATACGTTTTCCTCTTTTCTGTGACCTCAAAAGGCAGAGTTATCATTGCCACTAATCTGTTTTGAGTATTTCTTAGACTGTTGGTTCTCAGGATGTGGTTCCCAGACCAGGAGCATGAAATTTACCTGAGAATGTGTCAGAAATGCAAATTCTTGGACCCCACCTCAGATCTCCTGAATCAGAATCCCTAAGGATGGAGCCCAACATCTGTGTTTTAACAGGAACTCCAGGTGATTCTCCTGGCACTAACGTTTGAGACCCACTGGCTTAAAGTTATACCCAACTGCATGTGTGCAGGCTTTGATTTTGCTGATTTTTTTTTTTTAATCAGAATATAGTTGCTTTACAATGTTGTGTTGGTTTCTGTTGTACAACAACATGAATCAGCTATACGTATACATATAGACCCTCCCTCTTGGACCTCCCTCCCACCATCCCTATCGCACCCCTCTAGGTCATCACAGAGCACTGAGCTGAGCTCCCTGTGCTATAGAGCAGCCTCCTACTAGGTATTTATTTTACACATAGTGGTGTATATATTTCAGTGCTTGTCTCTCAATTTATCTCACCCTCTCCTTCCACCTGCCATGTCCACAAGTCTGTTCTCTATGTCTGTGTCTCTATTCTTGCCTTGCAAATAGGTTCATCAGTACCATTTTTCTAGATTCCATATATATATGAGATAATATATGATATTTGTTTTTCTCTTTCTGACTTACTTCACTGTGTGTGACAGACTCTGGGTTCAAACACATCACTGCAAATGACCCAATTTCAATCCTTTTTATGGCTGAGTAATATTCCACTGCATGTATGTACCACATCTTCTTCATCCATTCATCTGTCAGTGGACATTTAGATTGTGTCCATGTCCTGGCTTTTGTAAATAGAGATGTAGTGAACATTGGGGTACATGTATCTCTATGAAAACAGAACTACCATATGACCCAGTAATACCACTGATAGGCACATACCCCCCCCCTTTTTTTTTTACCCTGGCTTTTCTTTCAGACCTGGAAGGGATTCTGAAAGACAAAATGTGTGCATCCAAGATTGAGTTGCCACCATCCACTGACCTCCTAGAACACGCCTACCAGACAGGTGTGCCATTTTTAGCATTGACATAGATCCTACGAATGCAGGTCCTTAAAGCAACCCGTTGGTTTAACACAAACTTGTTGGGGATATGCTGGAGGTCCATAGCAGTGCTCTCTACTGAAGTGCCTTAATAACAGCTGACTTAATAACCGTTGAATGAGGAGATGACTGGTAAACTCTTCTGTGAGATTCAGTATAGCAGCTGCTGAGCTTGATTTGTATTCTGGCCACCCTTCAACATCAGGTGTCTTCTTCCCTCTAATAGTCTCTTGTCTTCTTCAAAGGAACCACTACCTCTTGATGAGTCGGGGCCCCACCCCTGAAGTGCTCTGACAGGTCTTAGAAATAGCCAGTGGTTTCCCTCGTGGTTAAGAATCTGCCTGCCAGTGCAGGGGACATGGGTTCGATCCCTGGGCCGGGAAGATCCCACATGCCTCGGAGCAACTAAGCCCTGGTGCCCAAGTGCTGAGCCCAAGTGCCGCAACTACTGAAGTCTGTGCTCCCTAGAGCCTGTGCTCCGAAAGAGAAGTCCCCACAATGAGAAGCCCTCGCACCGTGATGAAGAGTGACCCCCTGCACTCCGTAACTAGAGAAAGCCCTGGGGCAGCAACAGAGACCCAGCACAGCCTAAGTAAATAAACCTTAAAAAAGTGAAATAGCAGGTGCCCGGCTGCACACCCTGTACTTTCCCATCATACCCCTGGATTGCAGCTATGCCTTGGCTGTCCTGACAGATAAATGGACGGTAGTTACCTTACACTGAAAACAGAACTCCAAAGGTAATTAAGACAGAAGAGAGAAAGTGGTGGGAAGAACCTTAGGGAAATCATGGTGCTGTCGGGTTGATCCATAAGGGCAGAGGTGCATGGTAGGTGTTCAATAAATACTTACGGAATGAATGAATGAGGGCAGAATTTTGTGTTTGGGAAGTGATCCTGCCTACTTCACTTATGAGCATCTATCTTATTCCAAAGGAGCAGACATTATGCCTTGATTGAGTGAACTATTAGATATGTTTAGTTTTAAATGCAGACATAAATAGATTTGATCTTTCCATGGTTCGAATTTCCTCCCATCAGCTTTCCCTTAATTATCCACAAGTGTTCCAAGCCTTCATTAGCTAAATAGGATGCAGATGATGGTCATTAGTCTGGGATATAAATCCTGCTGGCATATTCAATGACTTTTCACTCGGTTAATTGAAATTTTCAGTATTCATGGACTATGAGAAAACACTAATTTTATCATTTATTTGGGGGTGCAATTTTTTTCCTTTTGCTGGTTGTATTTCATAATTATGAAGTTAAAAATAAATATGAATGCCACACTTTGCCTGGAGAGGATACCACTATTTTAAGTGCACAGGTATCAATACTAGTCTGCTAAAGCATGGAGACCAAATGGAAAATCATACTTTGTCTAGAAATCTTAGAATTGGCTGACTAAATGTCTAAGAAAGCATCCAAGTAGCGTACACTTTGGGAACCCATTGATTCAAGTGTAAGAGACTTCCAAATTGTTAGTAATATGAGTGGGTCTGGTCATGACATCTGCCAATGAATAAGAAATCATCCAGTTGTCCGTGGAGTGCAAATTGCAGGTATCAAATAGAGATGATTAATGCAGGCATTATTCCTTTAAATGGTTCTTAGCTTTTGACTGCATTTGACCATTTGTCAAAACTAACTGGCCTCTGTTTAGTGATATTGAGAGTGAAACACACATACACAGACACATGAGTGCAACTGATACTTGAAATAAAATTTCATAACATTACCATCTATCTCAGAGATTCGGTTTCTGAATTCCTTAGTTTTTATAATCCAATACTTCAGCAATGATCTCTGCTTGCCCCCCACTTTGTTCCAGTTTAATTGAGTAAGTGTCAACTGTGTGCTGTCTTAAAAATATAAATCTTGGTTATGGACATTACATGGCAGAAGTCGGCTCAGTAGAGGCAGAGTATATCTATTTCTAAACCTAATTTAGTGGGAATAAAACAACATTGTAATAATTCTCAGAGGTAAACTCTCCCTTAAAAAGGAGAATAGAACATATGGAGTCACTTTTCAGTACTCAATCACTTTGCAAAACACACCCACCAGTGAGAATAGGGTAGGCAGCTGCCCTTTCAGAAGTCTTTTTGTAGGCTGGACTGGATGAACCCATCCATCACTGCTCCTCTGTCTAGGTTGTCTGACCAAAGCCTTATCAGTCTCAGTTGTTTGCCATTCTTCCTTCTGGGGTTGCTTTGACCTTTTTGCCCCTTAGAATGTTTCTGCAAATGATTCTTAATGATAAGTTAAGGAAGACACGTTTAAGCACCTCAGTCTTCTAAATCAACCATTATATATATATATAAAATATACATGGCTTAATATTGTTGTTTCAGTCACTAAGCCCTATCCGACTCTTTGCAACCCCATGGACTGCAGCATGCCAGGTTTCTCTGTCCTTCACTCTCTCCTGGAGTCTACCCGAACTCATGACCATTGAGTCAGTGATGCCATCCAACCATCTCATCCTCTGTCACCTCTTTCTCCTCCTGCCCTTAATCTTTCCCAGCATCAGGGTCTTTTCCAATGAGTCAGCTCTTCACATCAAGTGGCCAAAGTATTGGAGCTTTAGCTTCAGCATCAGTCCTTCCAAATGAATATTTGGGGTTGATTTCCTTTAGAATTGACTGGTTGGATCTCCTTGCAGTCCAAGGGACTCTCAAGAGTCTTCTCCAACACCACAATTCGAAAGCATCAGTTTTCTGGCACTCGACCTTTGTTATGGTCTGACTCTTACATGACTGCTGTATAATATATAAATACATATATTTAATATGTATGTCAATGTTTAATTTATATCTGTCTCAAAGTCAAATATAAAGACATTTTATCCGTTATGCTTCTGGGAAATCCCTAAAAAATTCTCCTTCCTGCCTCTGTAGACAATCAAAAGATGAATGTATTATTCAGCCAGATGTCCTGCCCTCAGAGGATGGAGAAATGAAGTAGTCAGTCTACTCACTGATTTCCAAAAATGTGCCTGATAAGATCCAGCTCTTTTTCTCCAAATTAATGAGTGTTCTCATAACCTAACGGGAAATGAATAGGGGTTTCCTCATGCTTTTGAACTGTGTTGTTGGAGAAGACTCTTGAGAGTTCCTTGGACTGCAAGGAGATCCAACCAGTCCATCCTAAAGGATATCAGTCCTGGGTGTTCACTGGAAGGACTGATGGTGAAGCTGAAACTCCAATACTTTGGCCACCTCATGCAAAGAGTTGACTCATTGGAAAAGACCCTGATGCTGGGAAGGATTGGGGGCAGGAGGAGAAGGGGATGACAGAGGATGAGATGGCTGGATGGCATCACTGACTCGATGGACATGAGTTTGAATAAACTCCGGGAGTTGGTGATAGATAGGGAGGCCTGGTGTGCTGCGATTCATGCGGTCACAAAGAGTCAGACACAACTGAGCAACTGAACTGAACTGAACTGAACATTTCAAAATGAGGAATTCAAGAGCTCTAGTTCAACAATCTGTCTTAAGCTTACAAGGTTAATGTTTGTCTCTTATTAAGAAGAGACAAGAATCAAATGCCTAGATTCCGGAGCAAGTGACCCATTTGTTTATCTCTCCATCAACTCTATCATAAAAGACCAGCAAATGTATAAACTCTAATAAGGGGTCACATGAGCTTCCCAGGTGGCGATAGTGGTAAAGCATCTGCCTGCTGATGCAGGAGACGCAAGAGATGGGGGTTTGATCCCTGGGTTAGGGAGATACTCTGGAGCAGGAAATGGCACCCCACTCTGGTATTCTTGTCTGGAAAATTTCATGGGCAGAGGAGCCTAGTGGGCTATAGTCCATGCTCCTGCAAAGAGTCAGACATGACTGAGCGACTGAACACAAGGGGCCACATTCAACTAGAGCACATCTGTCATGGTCAGTATTATCCCTTGGCAAAACTGGGTCAAATTGAAGTGTACTGTAGTGGACAGAGCCAGGCTCCACACAGATCTCCATGCACACTGCCCTCAGCTGTCTGCCCTCTCAGAAAATTGCCCTTGGCTGAAAAGAGGCATCATCCCTACGGTTTGCCGCCTTCCCAGGGCAGCCCTTTCCCTTGCCCCAGCTTAGGACAAGTCTAGCCCAGTTTTATATCTCCCCATTTGGTTGGCTGAGACCTTGGTTGAGTTTGTACTCCAGCCCATCAACCCATCGCATCTCCCTCTGCTCAGTCCTGCACCTTTGCCTTCCCTTCTCCAAGTGGAAATCCGAAGCTCTCCCTAACAAACCTCCTGCAGGCTGATCTCCACCTCACATGCTGCTTTTGAGGGAGCCTAACCTGCGACCTGTGTGATCTTTTCCATCAGCATTGAGTATCTGAGATCTTCGTGCTGTAAGGTGTCATTTCTCTCAAAATCTGCTTTGAAATCAATAAAAGACAAGAAGCTTCTGCTTGTAGGAAAGAGAATAAATACATTCATCTTCTCCAAGGTGTAACAGGCCAAAGATTATAGGACTCAAAATTTCCAGTTTCCCCCTTTGTGGTGACTCTTGCCCCCTAGCATCCCTTGAAGGTCTGTCTATTATGATTCAAAGCCTTCTGCTGAAACCAGAGCTCCTATGAATGAAATTTCAGGTATCACTGTGTAAATGAACAACAGTGGGACCTCACCCTTCTAGATTCATTTTGGGAAATTGCCGCAACTGTCCGTGTATAATACTGTTCGCCCCATGCTATTCATCCTGCGGACAGCCTTAGAAGTCAGTGCTCTAAAAAGCCACGGTGTATATGTACCACAACTTCCTTATCCATTCATCTGCCAATGAACATTTAGGTTGCCTCAGTGTCCTAGGTATTGTAAATAGTGCTGCAGTGAACATATGCACAGTGGAATATTAATCAGCTGTAAAAAGGAATGCATTTGAATCAGTTCTAATGAGGTGGATGAACCTAAAACCTATTATACAGAGTAAAGTAAGTCAGAAAGACAAAGACAGATATTGTATATTAACACATATATTGAAATCTAGAAAGATAGTGCCAATAATCTTATGTGCAGGGCAGCAAAGGAAACAAAGATATAAAGAACAGACTTTTGGACCCAGTGGGAGAAGGAAAGGGTGAGATAATTTGAGAGAACAGCATTGAAATACGGAATCTAGAAAGATAGTGCCAATGATCTTATGTGCAGGGAAGCAAAGGAAACACCAATGTAAAGAACAGACTTTTGGACACAGTGGGAGAAGGAAAGGGTGAGATGATTTGAGAGAACGGCATTGAAATATATACATTACCATATGTAAAAGAGATAGCCAGTGGGAGTTTGATGTATGATGCAGGGAACCCAAAGCTGGTGCTCTGAGACAACATGGAGGGATGGGGTAGGGAAGGGAGTGAAGGAGGGGTTCAGGAAGGAGGGGACATATGTATGTCTACGACTGATTCATGTTGATGTATGGCAGAGGCCATCACAGTATTGTAAAGTAATTATCCTCCAATGAAAATAAATAAATTAAAAAAAAAAAGCCATTGTGCTTCCTTGCAACAAACGCAGCATCAGGCAGACTTTGGTGGAGGGGACTCATTAGCAATTTCCTCTTTAGTAGAAAAATATTGATGCAACAATCAAAAAGGTCACGGCATGGGTAAGTCACCATGTTTTGAGGCTTTCATTTTCAGTAATTAAAGTGAACATGTTATTGGAAAGTTTAGAAAGCCCACCCAAAGTCATTCACAATAGCTGCCATCAGGAAACTGGAATGCCAGCGAAAGTCTTTCAACGGAGTGAAATGAGACTGACCAAGCGTATAAGCACAGTCTCCTTAGAAAATGGCCAAATTAAGGATATGGACTCTCATTGACCCTTGACGTATCACTTCCACACTCGTTCCATATCCTGAGATTTCACTGTATGTTTATGCTTTGTCTCAAGTGGTTCTTTGCTACAAGTGTGACATTTAGAGCTATATATATATATTTTTTTTTTTTTTCTTTTTAGTGAAGCCAATTTCACCCATCTCTGACTCTCATTTCTCCTCCAAACATGTTTCTCATTTTACCTGAGACTGTTTTTGAAAGTTTAATAGTATTGTTTAATTTTGAAGATCATTTCCCCTGGGGAAATGTCACATTCTTAGACATGTTCCCTAGTTTACTCTCTCCAATGGTATATGTTAAGCTTAGTTAAAAATGCAATTAGAGTCACTCAAGTTGCCCCCACGTGGCAACTGCATGGAGTCTTCAGTAGCTGGGATCTGTGTCCCCCGCTAGATTTTTACTTCCATTTAGGACAGAAATTTGTGGTTAAGTCTCTCAGTCACGTCCAACTCTTTTGCAACCCCATGGACTGTAGCTCACCAGGCTCCTCTGTCCATAGGATTTTCCAGGCAAGAATACTGGAGTGGCTTGCCATTTCCTTCTCCAGGGGATCTTTCCAACCCAGGGCTCAAACCCTTGTCTCCTGCATGGCAGGCACATTCTTTACCACCGAGCCACCAAGGAAGCCCTAGGATGGAAATGAGACTTGAAATCAGAACAGGAAGAGAAATTCCCATGGTTAGACTTTTCCATTTCCTGGAAAAAATTTAGTTGCACTCATCAAAGAATTATGATCATTTCTATAAAGTAGCTTAGTTAGAGTTTATACCTTTTGTTCTTAACTGGGGGTAATTTTGCCTGCCCCCCGGTGCTTGGAAATGCCTGGGCACATTTTTGGTTGTTATGGCTGATCCAGGGAGGAGGGTGTGCTTCTGGCATCTGGTGGGTAGAGGCCAGGGATGCTGGCAGCCTGTCTTCAGTGCTCTGTACAGCACATACATCCCACAATAATGGATTATCCAGTCCAAAGTGTTCATAGGCCCAACACTGAAAAACTGATTCAACCAAACCATGTGGATGAGAAAATGGATATATGCTAAACAGAGAGAAAAATGTTATTTTACTACAATTCAGGAGGCTTTTGTGTCTGTCCTTTGGCTTCACTTTGTAGCTCTGTGACACATGAGTGAATCTGCTTCCAAAATAATGTTTTGGGATAAGACTGCAGTCTTTTTTTTTGCATTTTTTCATCTGGTGCATGTTTAGTGGATATCTTTTCTGTGCCAGGCACTGGGCTAGGTAATGGGGCTACAGCGATGACCAAGTCTTGATGGGTCTTTCCCTGGAGCAGAAATCTGAGCGTGAACATCAAGATCTCTCTTGTGGTATGGTGCTCAGGGTGCAGATGTGTAAAGATGAGGAAAGGTCATGAGAAAGGCATTTGATGGGAAGATTGAAGAGGGTGCTTCACTGTTATGCATGCCAGCTGTCTGCTACTTTGGCTGTTCTTTCTCTTCTTTCTGGTCCAATCTTGATTTTGGCTTTTTCTCATTTTTTTTTCTGCCGCCAAAACCTTTCCTCCTTTCCATATTCCCCTTTCAATTCAAACTTTCTGAATAACATGTATCCCTTCCTTCCCAAACAAAATTAAAACACACATAAAAACTACCAACAATCCACATGTAAAGATCACACCCACCTAAACCTTGAACTTAATTTGTCTTCATTAAAGATCCTTTTTTGTACGTTTATCCATGTCTATGTTTTCTGTCCTTTAATACTGCATATTATTTGGGGACAGAATACATGCTGTCTCAGATTCTTAACTTTTTCTAATTCTTGTCCCAAAACATTTCAAAACCCTAGGTGAGTTGATAAATATTTTTATGTTATATGGAGAAAGAATGAGAGAAAGTTTATACACATTAGATCTTTGAGCCATACCAAAGTCTTTATATACATTTCTTTCAGTTTTTTTTTTATTCTATTCAACCGAAATAAAACTATCAGTGTGCATATATATACATATATGCACACATATATATACCCACACACAAAATACACATGCATACATCTATGCACACATATACATAATGCATATGTATGCATATTATTGTTCACTCACTAAGTCATGTCTGACTCTTTGCGACCCCATGGACTGCAGCACGCCAGGCTTCCCTGTCCTTCATCATCTCCCAGGGTTTTCTCAAACTCAGGTCTATTGAGTCGTGATGTCATGCAACCATCTCATCCTCTGTCGTCCCCTACTCCTCCTGCCCTCAATCTTTGCCAGCGTCAGGGTCTTTTCCAATGATTTGGATCTTTGCATCAGATGGCCAAAGTATTGGAGCTTCAACTTCAGCATAAGTCCTTCCAGTGAATATTCAGGGTCGATTTCCTTTAGGATTGACTGGTTTAATCGCCTTACAGTCGAAGGGTCTCTGAAGAGTCTTTTAGCACCACGGTTCGAAAGCATCAATTCTTTGGTGTTCAGCATTCTTTATGGTCCAACTCTCACATCTCTACATGACTACTGGAAAAATCATAGCTTTGACTATTTGGATCTTTGTCGGCAAAGTGATATCTCTACTGTTTAATACATTGTCTAGGTTTGTCATAGCTTTTCTTCCAAGGAGCAAGCATCTTTTAATTTCATGGCTGCAGTCACTGTGTGCAGTGATTTTGGAGCCTAAGAAAATAAAATCTGCCACTGTTTCCACTTTTTCCCCATCTATTAGTCATGAAGTGATGGGACCTGATGCCATGATCTTAATTTTTTGAATGTTGAGTTTTAAGCCAGCCTTTTCACTCTCATATATGCGCACATATACATAATACATATTTACACATATAGTGCATATATATACAAGAATATTTATTGCAAAGCAACAACAAAAGCATAAAGTCCTGGAAACCATCAAATCTCCATCAGTAAAGGAAAGCATACATAAAAGTATGATAAATCCATATTATGTATGTTATGCAGTCATTAAGAGGAATGAGTGACTCAAATGAACTGACTGGAAAGATATTGATAATGTAGTCTTAGTAGGATGGTATGATCTCAAGAAAGAAAAAAACTTCTCTATGTGCATATGTAATATAATGTGTATAATTAATATGTAATACATACATATTTGCATAAAAATAGAGAAAGTGTGGAAGGATGAACACAGATTTTTACTATTGGTTACCTCCAAAAGACAGGTTAGAAAGGGGATTGACTCATTAAGAATATATATTACCGTGCCGTGCTCAGTTGTGTTAGACTCTTTGTGACCCCATGGATTGTAGCCCGCCAGGCTCCTCTGACCATGGGATTTTCCAGGCAAGAATACTGGAGTGGGTTGCCATTTCCTACTCCAGGGAATCTTCCCCACCAAGCGATGAACCCGCATCTCTTGTATCTCCTACATTGCAGGTGGATTCTTTACCTGCTGAGCCATCTTAGTTTTGTAACTAATTAAAAAGTGGAAAATTTTACTGAAAAAATTATTACCATTGTGTCCATTGAACTCTTCATAGGATAGGATAGTCCAGAAGGAACAAACGTGTATGTAAATCCCAACTGGCCTTGAATACCAAAGTGCCTTTTTAGTGGCTCACGTGGCCAAGAAAATATTTACACAACTATATAAAAAGCTAATCATGAGAAGAACAAGTGAGCTAAAGAGAGGGGATGAGAAGGCAAGTCTCATACTACCGTTCAGGCTCACACCACTTGTGGATGGAGAGAAGCTCCATTCCATCACTCAGATTCTTCCAGGTGTCATTTAAAAGATATTGGCATTTGATGATTTGCATGTCTCTTCAAAAGAGAGAGAGTCCCGTGCGTGGTTGAGAAGGTGGGTACCAGAGTCAGACTGATTGGTTTCATTCCTGATCTATTTCTAAGGTACGACAATCTAATGGTGCTGTAGTCCTTTATTTGTGAAACGAAATAAGTAAGGGTCTTTATCCTTACTAGATCATCGTTGGCCCACAGTGAATGTTCTGACTTGGAGGGGGTGGAAAAGGATTGGTGAAAGACAGGCACTTTTTATAATCAAGAGAAATCAGGAACTTCCCTGGTGGTCCAGTGGCTAAGACTGAGCTCCCAATGCAGGGGGCCCAGGTTCGATTCCTGGTCAGGGAACTAGATCCTTCATGCTGCAACTAAGGGTTCACATGCTGCAACTAAGACTCAGGGCAGCCAAAATAAATAAATAAATATTTTAAAAAATCCAGGGACATCAGTGTGGTCATGGGAGATGGTCCCCACCTTGCATGGGAGATGCACAGGCCAGAGTCAATATCATTACACTTTTCCAGTTCTAATGGGTCTTCCACCTTCTTGTTTTACAGACCACCATCTTCAGCACATTGGCCAATGAGAAGTCCTTATCTGACTGCAAAAAGGTAAGTCAGTCTGAAGGAATTCCAGCCTGCAGTCAGAGTAGTAAGTGACTTTGGAATTGATGACATCCAGTTGAAAAGCTGTGGCACCAATGCAAGTGCTCTGCTGACATTATGTGGTCCTCTTTCCTCAGAGATGGAAATTTAAATGGTTCTCTTTAAGGATGTGGAGGATGTTGGTATCGTTTGACAGTGGTTTCTTATACAGAAGCTCTGATTCCATCTCGCTATTATCTGATATTTTATTCTGTAAGATGAGCGTCAAGGGAGTTCAGGGCCAGCTGCATGGCAGGCATCTCTATCTTTGTTTGCAAATTTAAATGTAATAAACCTAAACCCAATACAAAATAAAAATGATTTTGTATTTGGAAAGCTGAACTTATAGCATAAAAATCTGGTTTGGATTCACCACAGTCGTGTTTGAGAAGCTGTCAGGCTTTGCAAAAGGATTAGCCTCGCTGGCATCTGATGGAAGCATCTTGTAATGGATCATGTCTGAGGACTGCCTGCTGGAGCAGCAGCGTGTCTAATTCCTGGCCTCTGCCATGCAGGGGGCACTTTTATCCGCCTCTTTAATCTCAGGTTTAACTAGATCTTGTCCTTCTTGAGGGGAAAGAAGTGATTTCACAGTCTGAAAACTCAAATAAATTCTGTAACACTATCTATTGATACGGCAAACCAGGTGCATAAAGAGTTGACCTGTGCCTTGTATGTTAGTTATTTGGCATTTCTGGGGATTTGATACCATGACATTGTTTGCTGGGTTGTTTCCGTTTCTGAATTTGCTTGATATGGAAATAGGTCTCGGGGGTCCTCATCTTTAAAGGTGGCATGGGGGCCCACCGTTCTGAGTGCTATCCATTTCATTACCTTGATAACTATTTTTTTATTGTGTATTAAGTCGCCATCTTAATTGGGTTCTGCAGTGTTTGTTTGGTTTTGGGCTCCCTGAGAGTGAGGTCCTATGTGGAATTCTTAAAATTATAGAGCTTAGAGAACAAAACAAGAGGAGAGGGGCCAGAGGCACAACCTTTAAAAGAATGACGTAGCCCAAGGACACGACCTAAATTGATTAGAACCAAATAGGTCCAAGATGGCAGATGAGCCGACTTCCACTAGAAATCCCCACCCCTTCCCCAAAATAGCTGGAATACTCCTCCCACTCTTTAGCCTCTGAAATCACCCACCCCTGTAAAAACTTGACAACCTCATACTCCCAGACCTCTCACCTTCAAGAGGTGACCCAAACTGTGTCTGGGGAGTGTGTTTCTCTTTCAATAAATCCACTTCTTACCTCTATCACTTTATCACTGAATTCTTTCTGTGGCGAGACATCAAGAACCTGAGCTTCATTAAGTCCTGACAGCAGGTGTGATCTCAGTTAAAAGACCATGGGTTCAAATCCTAACTGGGTTTAGGCTGGGTTCGAGTCCCAGCATGTGGATTCAAGTCCCAATCTGCATTACACGGTTTCAAAAGGACTTCAGGGGTTCTCTAGTCTCCTGCTTTTTCCAGAGTGGACTGCCATCAATATCATGTATAGATAATGATAATGAGGCTAGAGGGCCTCTAGCCTCCACTTGAATGTTCTACTGACGTTATACTTAATGACTCTACCTGTCACTAGAGACAAAGTATTAGGGAGTTAGTTCTTCATTTTACTGAGCCAGTATCTGCCTCCCTTTGACTTTTGCCTAGTGATTAAGTATGAAGCCATCTAATATGCTATCTTCTGAATCTTCTCCCCACCCCACTGCAAGGCTATGTATCTTCCTTATTTATTTCTAATAGGATGTTGATCATGATTGATTTCCAAAAGCTTGGCTGCTGGGAGCTCACTGTCTGGTTTAAAAACCTGGCTCTGCTACTTGTTACTTATGTGACTTTGGGTTGGTGACATAACCTATTTGTGCCTCCTGATTACCATCTGTAGAATGGGCATAATGGTTGCACACTTCATATGGTGGATGAATTAGCATACGCAGAGTGTTCTGAACAGTACTCAACACATAGACGCACTGTATTAGTTATTATTATTATGGCTTCTAGACCAGGTTATCCTTTTCTTTGGGGGGGGGCTAGTTTTTATAACCAGTGTCAAGAATTGTCCTTTTCACTCTTCATTCAGCAAGCTCTGTTTACAAACTTAGTGTGTGGCAGGCACAGTAGAAGATGTGATCTGTGATGAAGCGATAAGCTGTAGGCATTCTTGAGTGCCACACTAACATTCTACTAACAGTCTAAGATGGCACGAGTTTCTATTTATAAGCCATATCCTTCTGTTGATCACATGATGCTTAATGTCCTTGCATGAGCCTTTAAAACATTTTTACATGAACTGGCATTAAAACACAAATCTGTTTTATATTTATGTAAGTGATTCTTTTAGTACAGATGCAGGCCATTATGTTTATTTTTATTGAATTAAAAACTTTGATCAATCAAGATAATTTATAAACCCAGTCCTGTTATCCAACTTATTACTACCTCTCCCAGTTCTATATCATACACAAATTAGAGTAGTATAGTTGGTCTCTGTGACTTCACTTTCCTTCATCCATTTATCTGTGCTTACAAGTGTTCACTGAGCATCTACTATGGGATGTGAACTGGAATATCCTGTGAACAAGTCACATCTGATCTTTACCCTCATAGAACTAATAGGTAGTCATTAACCAAGTAAAATTGTCATAGATGATATGTTGTATTGGCCAAATGGTGATAGATAACATGATTTATTTTTTAAGTTGGGAGGTTCTAAGATCATATACCATGAGAACCTAAGCTAATCTAGGGACCAGGGAAAACTTTCCTGAAGAAGTGACTTTCACACACAGTAAATGAATGGGATTTGGCTGTGTGAAGACAAGGTAGAGACAGAAAAAGAGCAAGTGTGAAAGTCTGGAAGTGAGAGGTAGAGAACTGTAAAATATTCAGAATGTCTAGAAATTATAACTTGAAGTAGAGGATGGGGAACAGTGAAATAAAAGGCAGCCTGATCATGAATGGCCTTGTAAAACTATAGTAAGTGTTTAGATATATTGTACGGGTAACAAGCAATTTTTAAAGGACTTTGAGCTAGGGAGGGTGGGTGTGTATGACATGATGTGATTTTTGTTTTATGGTCTCTTGGCTACTAAATAACAGAAGCAGCTAGATTTTAGATATGAAGTCTAAGAGGGAGGCTATAATTTAGGCAACAGATGGTCATAGCCAGAATCAGAATAATGGCAGTGGGAATCAAGAGGTTTATAAAGTCAACAGCATATAATAATAGCTTGGATACATGGGACAGGAAGTTGCTAAGGATGATTCCCTGATTTCAGACAAAAGCAATTGGCAGATTTGCAGTGCTGTTTTCTGAGACAGAGACAGGGATAGGGAGGAAGTTGGTGTAGTTCAGATGAGTTCAGATGAGTATTGCTTGGTCTGTGTTAAATGAGTTCAAATTGATATGTGTTAGATTTGTGAGATCTCCTGGTAAGGATGACCAGCAGGCATCTAGCCATGTACTGTTACAATTCAGGAAAGCTTTCTGGGCTGGAGATATCAATATGAGTTCAAATTGATATATGTTAGATTTGTGAGATCTCCTGGTAAGGATGACCAGCTGGCGTCTAGCCATGTACTGTTACAATTCAGGAAAGCTTTCTGGGATGGAGATATGAGATATGAATAGAGGATGATTGAGAGAGTGGGAATGGATGAGGTCACCCACGGAGGGTGTGGAGAGTGAGAAGGAGGAGGATTTACAAAAATCTTGAGGGGTATTGATATATAAAGGCTGGGAGAAGACTGTGCACTTGCCTTCTCTAAGACACCAGCTGACACTGTACAGACATACTGAGGCAGGGAAGAGGGGAATGCAGGGCAGTCTCCACTTTGCTCCCCAGTTCTGTGGCCAGTTGGTTTTTGACAAGAGTATCAGGCCCATCAGTGGAGAAGAAAATCATCTTCAACAAATGGTGCTGAGACAGCTGATGTGCACATGCGGAAGAATGAAGTTGGACCCCAAACTCACACCATAGAGCAAAATGAACTCCAAATGGAGCGCGACCTAAATATAAAAACTTGGAGAAGAGGAAGATGGAGGAGAACCTGTTTAATGAGTAAGAAGTTTTGCTCTGGAGTGATGGAGATGTTCAGGTACTAGTAGAGGTAATGGTCGCACAACATCGTGCATGTTCTAAATGCCACTGAATTGTCCACTTTACAATGGCTATGTGATGTGAATTTTACCTCAATAAATTATTTAAAAAACATCTAAGGGATCTCAGTTTTTATACCAAAGAGCCCCCAAACTATGCATCACTTGAGCAGTCTGGAGACCTGGAACAGACTGCTAGAATACCCCCTGACTTCTCATCAGCTTGGAAAACTCACTCTTCCATGGAGAGATCCCTTTCTTTGTCACTTACCTTTCCAAGATTTTTGAAAGACTTTTCTCGGTTTCTCCAAGAAAGATGAGTGGTTTTATCTCCTGAGCTCATAACATTTGGTACTGACTTCAAGTATAACCTAACAACAACCACACAACTTGTCAAATGTTGACCATGTTCGTAGCCCTGTGCAAAGTACTTCATGGATTTCCTCATTCGATTTTTATAACAGCCCTTGCAGGTAGGTAATAAAACCATCAACTGGTAAAGAACCTGCTGGAGGACACTCCAGGAGTAGATGTTGTAGTCAGGATGTGAGTTTAGCTATCTGACCCTGGAGTCATCGCTTTCAGTGTTTTGTTACCTTCTCTGCCACTGGATTCTAAATTCTTATTTATATTAGGTCCAGCTTCCCCCTAAACTATCAGTCCTTGGAAGGGAGGAACCATGACTGATTCTTTTAGCAGTAGTAAGAAAAATACCCCACAGGTAGTAAGAACTCAATCAATGAATTATTGGATGAATTTGGATGAGATCCATGAGATCCAAATGAATTTTCTGCACACGTGGTAGTGAAGGACAGAGAAACCTGGGGTGCTGAATGCAGCCCACAGGCTCACAAAGGATCGGAAACGACTTAGTGACTGCATGATAAATGGTTGTCTTTTAGCATAATATTATTATGGGACCATTTTGTTCTAAAAAGTATTTTTTTTCCTTTTCACGGGAGTTGAGAAAAGAATATTTTATATTCACTATAAAGGTAATTTCTGCATTAAAATAAGGTGTTAATGGATGGCTAGTGGGGATTGACATGTTAAGGTTGGGCAAAGACAGCAAATATTCTAAAGCTTACTTCCTAAACACCATCTGATAGAGTTGTAAGAACCCTATTCTTATTTTCAAAGACCAGTTCATGCTGTAATTTGGAAAACTTAAACACCTCTAGGTAATATGCATAAATTCATTCATTATTCATGAATATTTATTGAGTATCTCCTGTTGCAAAGCAGTTGTTATTTCTAACATGTTATAGGAGAAAAACAAATATGCCAAGACATTAGATGACTTGCTCTAGGGCACATATTAAACTCAAGATAAACTCTTAGAGGATAGGCCTGATTCAGATCTTCTGATTTTCTCTCTCTAAAACCTCTAGAATAAAACTACCATATGACACAGCTGTGCCACTACTGGGTATATACCCTTTGTGTGTGTGTGTGTGTGTGTGTGTGTGTGTGTGTGTGTGTGTGTACGTATGTGCTCAATCAGTTGTATCTGTCCCTTTGCAACCCCATGGCCAGGCTCCTCTGTCCATGGAATTTTCCAGGCCAGCATACTGAAAAAGATTGCCATTTCCTACTGCAGGGGATCTCTCTGACCTAGGGTTTGAACCTCTGTCTCCTGCATCTTCTGCATTGGCAGGCAGATTCTTTACCACTGCACCACCTGGGAAGCCCTGAGAAAACCATAATTCAAAATGACACAGGTACAGTATTCATTGCAGCACTATTTATAGTCCCCAGGACAGGGAAGCAACCTAGATGTCTGTCAACAGATGAATGGATAAAGAAATTGTGGCACATACATACAATGGAATATTACCCAGCTATAAAAAGGAACAAATCTGAGTCAGTTGAAATGAGGTGGATGAACCTATTATACAGAGTAGAGTAGGTCAGACAGAGAAGAACAAATATTGTATGTTAATGCGTGTATATGGAATCTAGAAAAACGGTATTGATGAATGTATTTGCATTCATTTGTATTCATTGCAGGAATACACAGATGTAGAGAATGGTCTTGTGGACACAGCGGAGGAAGGAGAGGGTGGGACAAATCAAGAGAGTAGCGTTGACACATATACAATACCAAGTGTAAAGCAGATAGCTAATGGGAAGTTGCTATATAACACAGGGACCTCAGCCCAGCCCTCTTTGATGACCTAGAGGGGTGGGATGGCTGGGGGGCAGTGGGAGGGAGGCTCAAGAGGAAGGAACTATGTACTTATGGCTGATGCCCATTGTTGTACGGCAGAAACCAACACAACATTGTAAAGCAATTATCTTCCAATTAAATTTTTTAAAAATTATAAAAAGATAAAACCTCTCCACCCCACACTATTTAACTAGTGTTGACACATGAAGGGTGTGTTTTCAATGGACAAGCAGCAGAGAATGATCCTCAAGTGTCCTTCATGACGTCTCCTGCCACCTGTTTTATGTTCGTTGGTATTTATATTTTTGTGTCGTGATGCTTTTCCATCTCTCAGTGAAAAATATGGACCCACACGTGTCAGGACTTTCCGAGCAGCACTATTGAACTTCCAGCATTTTAACTGGAAGCAGCGCATAAAACAGAGGTCTTCACCCCTTCCCCAAGGCTCCTCACTCTGACCCTGACCCCCATCTCTGGGACACAGGTCAGAGATAGGCAAGGGGTGACAGAGAGGTGAGGGTGATGGATGGGGTGAAGGTCAGGCATAAGATGAATCCGAGGGATGGGTCAAAGGTTAGAGATTTCTGTTTCACAAATTACTTAAAAATGAAAAACAGTGGTTTTCCAGTTTGACATCAAAATGCCCTACCTTGTCCTGCTGTGTATTCCATCTACATATGGTAACCTAGACTCCCAACCGTGTAAGAGTAGTCATATAGATAGGTTTCTCAGGTTGGAGCATTTGTTTTAAAAATTCAGCTGTCAGTTGATGGTATATTGTACCTTGTGTGTGTGTTGAGGGGGTGAGTGGGCTCCACTTCTCTCTCTTGCTCTGCCCTCTCTCCTTGGACTTCTGATATCAACCTATATACATGAAAATCTTTAAAAAACAGTACATTTAGGAAATGAATCCTTATCATATTAAAAGGTATTGGTTTGGGGACTATGTGGGAACCTAAGGGAAATCTATTTGTTGATGGTGATAATTTGTGGGGATATTTGTGGCTGTGTTGACCGTGCTTCCCTTCCATCCAACCACTGGCTTTGACTTGTCCCTCCACCGTGACCAGTGATACATGAATAAGCCGAGCACATGTTTATGTCATCACTTAGCCCACTGGATGAACTTTTTACTTTTAATAGACATAGACGATGCTTCACTCACATAGGCAAGGTAATGTTCCTTCAGGAAGCGGTGATTAAAATAGACAATGTAACAGGCTTTTGGAAGTTTTCATCCGTGTTGATGAATGGGTCTCTGTGTAAACACAGCCCAAGATAGTAATATCGGTGGTTAAGATATTTACTTACAGTTGGTTCCTCAGCCTTTGAGACTGTATTATATCTGGCTTCCTCTTTTAAAGACCAAGACTTAGTGTCTAGACGGCGTTCGCTGACCTCCACAAAGCGGGCTGGGAAGATTCCCATGACTCCTGGCCTCTTGGCAGAATTTCCAGGCTGGCAGGTCACCGTGGCTTCTTCCCATGGCCTGAGAAAGGGCACGGAGACGAAATCAACCCTGTCAGCATCGAGGAAAATTTTCAGTTCCCCCCTGAGAAAGGCAGAATTCCATGTTCTGGAGCAGTTACAGTGAAGGGTATCATTTCAAGTAAATTTAAATGCTGTTTACTTTCTAAATAGATTTTTTTTGGGAAGCTCTGAAGGTTCATTGTTGGCAGAGTGCTGTTTTTGCTGACTTGCTATACAGCTGTCTGCTGGATAAAGGATGACAGAGACATATTTGCAAAGTTCTATCCCCTTTTTCATATGTGCCAATATGGATCACTCACTTACAGGAAGGAAAGTTGTATCGCTTTGAACAGAGGGGCAGTGTTGCAGCCAGCACCCCTCCTCCCTGTCGCTCCACGTCTCACTCGCTTAGCCAAGAATGGGCTCTTAGTGCTCATTCGCAGTATTTGGGATAAGGATGCATGGTTCTGGATTCTGGGCACTCTCCTTTCAGCAATTATTGCCCAGTTTGGGGGTTTTATTCTTGCATTTTCCCCATCCCCACTCTCCTGAGAGGCAGTATGGTGCAGGGTTAAGAGCACAGACTCTGGAGACCAACGTCTGTGACTTGAATCCCAGCTCTACCACCCAGGAGCTCTGCAACTTTGCCCAAGTCACTCAGCCTCTCTGTGCCTCACTTATGTCATGTATGAAATGAGACGAATGATGGTATCAACCCCCAAAATTGTTGTGAGGATTGAATAGGTGGGTCCACATAAAATTCTTTGAACAGCCTTTCAGTAAGAGATGTTCATTATTATTCTATCCCTGTGATTGCAGAGAATAATTTGAACTTTGGTACTCTGTGTCCGCTGTATCTTTTTGCTCTAAAATACCAAGGAAAGTACTCAAAAGACTTGGGCTAATGTCAACATTTGGAAAGAACATAAATAGTAATTGCACTAGAGAAATACCCTCATGTGGGTCTCTAATTCTTATTTACTCTAATTCTTAATAACTAGAGTGCACTCAAGTTCAATATTGTTGGGGGTGCCAGTTCTGTAGAAGAAGGCATTTCTTAATAAATAAAACATAAAACCTTTCTAATTGTGCAATGAATGTACTTTTTTATATCTTCTAGCACTGGCCAAAATTTTGAGCCCATAGAAGACATTGAATATTGGTTGTTAATTTATAAGTTTAGCTTGATATTATTCTTCCAAAAGCCTCCAGGAGAAGGCTTGAAATGGAAAAGAATTTAAGAAAAAGAATCTACTTTTTGTAGATGGGCTTATGGCTTTTTTCTTCATCAAAAGGAGGCATTTCATTGGATGGAGGGTTTGGGTCGGTGACTATGAAAAAGTGCTGTGGAAATGTTGGACTTCCTTGCTTTCCGTGTAGCACCCATGGATGTAATTTAAGAGAGTGAATGTTGGTGATTCCTTCGTAATGGTTTTATAGCCTTGGCCTAGAAATTTTTCATTGTTTTCCATATGATTACAACATTTTCAAATATACCATATATTTTCACATATACCCAAGGTCAAACCAAGTAGTCCTAATTTATAGGATTGAAACAGGTTGTGGAAAATAGTCTTAGGACCAGAAGAAATTCATTGCCTATTTTTGTGTATGTCCTACCTTAAGCAAAAAAATCAAGGAATACATTATAATCATTATTAGGATGAGGTATAATTTGCAGCAAATAAAATATAGTGATAAGTTGACAATTTAATGATATAATTGTTTTTTAAATTTGGCCACAGAATCTCATCAGTGCCATTAAGATACGCCTTTTGGGACGTGGGCATTTTCATGAATGGGGCCTTACTGCTCTGGACAGCACTGGTGATGCCAGAGCACCCCCTAATTCTCTCTCAGCAGCTGCTGGAGTTGTCATCATCATTTCAGAATCAACAGCACATTCAGGTCCATAGTTTGTCTAAGTATAGTCATTGTCTTAAACAGGAACACTGCTAATAGGAAGGAAGGTAGTTAAGGGCAAGTGTCATGAAATACATTGCTTTAATCCCTTTTGAGCTATAATTATTGCTCTGCATCTGCATTTGAACAGTTTTCAAGAGTACCACCTTGGAAGTCTGTAGTTCATGCCTAACTGCTCATGTGATATACATTGTAGGATATATTGGAAACAGTAACAATTAGTAGCAACTCTTTCCCCCACCACACATACCTACACCTGAAAAAATCTATTTTGAGCCACCAAAAAAATAAGTGGATTTTTGTCATAGTAGTTCTGGACTGCCAAAATTGTTTAATGGAGGTGGCAGAAATAAAGGGATGCTGACTAATTTTGCAAATTATACTTGCAAAAGGGCATTTAATAATTGTTTTATTATGTATGTGGGTGTATATATATATATATATATATAAATATGTATGTATGTATATATATGTATATAATCCAGAGATATAAAATGATAATATTACAGAGGAATCATCAATATTTACTCTCTTCAGTTATCTCTATGGCTGCTACACCAAAAGCAAGGAAGTCCAACATTTCCGTAACACTTTTTCATAGTCACTAATCCAAACCCATCATCCATTGAAGTGCCTCCTTTCACTGAAGAGAAAAGTTGTACGCCCATCCACACTGGACTAAATGCATATATATATATATATATATATATGCATTTTTGTGTGTGTGGGGTTAAAGATCACAAAAAACTACTCCATTCAGCTCTACAATCACCAACTTGATCTCCTAGTTTCTTTATCAAGAACTAAAGATATTATTCCCTGATGGCTCAGATGGTAAAGCATCTGCCTGCAATGCAGGAGACCCAGGTTCAATCCCTGCGCTGGGAAGATCCTCTGGAGAAGAGAATGGAAACGTATGCCAGTATTCTTGCCTGGAAAATCCCATGGACAGAGGAGCCTGGCAGGCTATGGTCCTTGGGGTCGCATAGAGTTGAACACGACTGAAGTGACTTAGCACAAAGATATTATGGTGGACTTCTGGCTGTAAATTGTTTCCCTTGCGATTCTAGATGGTTTCCTTTTGGGCTGTGATATTGCTGAGTCTCAAGGGCACCATGGCAGCTTTCTCTCTTTCTTCTTCTTTCTGTTTTTGGATTTTCCAGACTGTTACATAATCAGGATTTGGCATAGTTAAATAGACTTGTGTGCCTGCGCACACATAAACACATTTTATTTTACATAATATGCTCTGAAAGATGAGCTTTCCTAGAGAGATTTATCTTGTTTTCTGAGTCCACAGCACAGTGTGCTAGATGTGAAAAGAAGGCGGAAAAAAAATTAAAAGATGACTCCATAAGAAGAATGGCCCAGAGTTTGTGTAAATTGGATCTCTCTACTGGCTTACAGCTCTTTTTAGAAAAGTGGAGTCGTCAGAATACTTAATTTGCCTCAATTAAGAATGATCACTCTTGCTATTGTTGCTCAAAATGGGACCAAGTCACTCTGCAATCAAGCTAATTGCAACCTCTGATTTAGCAGCTTAGCTCTGCGCTTCGCCTTTGTTTTCATAAAGGATCTGTACAGGCCAAATAATCCGTCCCCTCCCACTCCCCCCACGCAGATTGTTTTTCTTCATTATTTTAATTCCATACTTTGAGGATTGCTATAATCTTCTGAAGCCGTTGCTTACGCTGACTGCTAAATAAGACAGCTGATGTGAGGATGAGGACAGGGTACTCGGATAAGGAGCCAGTGTGGTGGCTGCATTGTGAGGTTCAGAGCCAGCCCTGAGACACTGCTCCAAGAATTTTATGTGGATCCACCTATTCAACACTGTCATCCGTTCTATAAATTGATACCATTATTTGTCTCATGTTATACATGACACAAATGAGGCACAGAGAGGTTGAGTGACTTGGGCAAAGTTGCAGAGCTCATGGGTGGAAGGGCTGGAATCCATTCACAGAAGTTGGTCTCCAGGGTCTGTGTACCAATACTGCCTCTCAGCAGAGTGGGAATGAGAGAATGCAAGAATAAAACCCAAAAGCCGGGCAATAATTGCTGAAAGGAGAGTGCCTGGAATCCAGGACCAAGCATTGCCCATGAGTGCTAAGAGGGTCTTCTTTTCTGGACAGTGAGAGGAAGGGGCGTGGAGGAGAGAGTTGGGGGAGGGTGGACTATACTCCTTTCCTGTGTCAACAGTGATTCAGCTTATCAGTGTATCAGCACCTTCTCAGTGACCACCTGATTCAAAATTGCAACCTGTTCCTGCCCCAAGAATCTCCAAGCTGCCTGTGTTTTCACTTCACATTCTAAGATACTATGTAATTCATTTTTTCCTGTATTGTTTATTACATGTCTCCTGACAATAGAAATCAATTCCAAGATGACAGGGATATTTGGATCTGCTTTATTCATGCGTGTGAACTGAGACTTGAACATAATAACTCCTCAAAACTACCTGTTAAATGAACTACTAGGACCATCACCACCACCACCACCATCACCGTCCTTAGTCATAGAAAGGGATGGCCATAGAGTTTCAGAGCTGGAAGTGATCAGAGATCATCTCTAGAACAGCTCTGCCTTTTGTCAAAGCAGAGACTCCTGAGTCATGTCCTGGGTCAGGAGCTGGAGACTGGTCTTCTCAAAGACTTGTCTGCCCCCTGAAATGAGCGGGCTGATTCTCCAGTGTAAAGTGGCTAGCACTTTAAATATTGTCTTGGGAGATCTCATACTCTACCCTGCTCTGGGGTTGAGCCTAAATTTAATGATCTTTAAAACCACAGACCATGAAGGCTTGTGGAACTGCCTAGATATGTTGGGGGGAAAAAAAAACCACGGTACTGCTGGTGTGGAATTGCAAGATAAGCAGAGAACCCAGTAAATAACTCGGTGGGAGTTTTCCCCAAGAGAAGGATAAAGAAAAGAGGGTACTGTTTTTTTGGCAACGGAAACTGGCACTTAACAGGATTATTGCAACTCTGGGCACTTGGCTTTTCCCACTGGGGAGATCAAATGTGATAAAAGCAGAGCTGCTTTTCCAAAGCTAAACCTTCATGAGCTTCCGTCTCCAACTGAGGTGTCAAAATGGCCGATATCCCTGGCTAGAAGAGTGGTTTAATTAATTAGAGCCTTGAGCTGGCAGTTTGCCACAAAAACACCTGACCACGGTTGCCCGTGAATGGAAGTGCAGAGGGCCATGGCCAGGGACTTTCAGAGCATCCACCTGTCTCCATGGGAAAGACAAGTGCTGTGTTCTCCTGATGAAGGACTTGTTTCCCCTTGATGTTCTTCGGAGAGAATTTCCTGGCAAAGCCTTTCCTCTCGCATAGCTCCAGAGGTGGGGGAAAAAAGATGAAAAGGAAATTGCTGCTTCTGCTTGTGCTAAGAGAGCCACAAAAGTCAGCATCCGCCTCAAGCAGGTGTCCAAGGAAAGGTGACTCTTCTGGCCGAATCAGAGCTTGTCATCTTGTATCAACTCTGGAAATCTCAAGGTTCTCTAAGTAGGATGACGTTTTGAGGCGCTTTAGTGTCAGTGAGGTGACCTGGCATGTTGACGTGCATCCCCTCGGTGATCTAAGGGGCTTGGGGACTCCTTGTCGGAAGCAGTATTGCTAGGTGTCTCCGCGGAAGTGCCCTGCAGGTTTGTAGCTGCTTTCATGCCCTGGTTGTGCTTTCGAGCAGCACCTGTTGCTCCTGTTGTTGCAGGAAATGCCCTTTGGAAGATGGGTTTCTATTTACTCAGAGGAAACGAAGATGAGCTGGAGCACAGGGCTGTGCTCACCTTGCCTTAAGGAAAGGCGCCGAGGGAGGAGTCTTGTAACTGTAATGAGGATTGCTGACTGCAGCTTCACTGCTGACCTGTGCAGGGCATCTGGCTCCCTTCCTCTCCTTTGACTCCTGGGCCACTCCATTATATTTTTTTAAACAATTTTTCCTCTTTAAAATCAATTTTCATTTTGTTTTATTAATATTTATGTTTATTTATTTTATTTGGCTTCACCGGGTCTTGATGCAGCCTATGGCATCTTTGATCTTTGTTGCGATGGCACGTGGGATCTTTAGTTGTGGCATGTGAACTCTCAGTAGTGGCCTGTGGGATCTAGTTCCCTGACCAGGGATCGAACCCGGGGCCCTCTGCTTTGGGAGCTGGGAGTCTTAGCCACCAGAACACCAGGGAAGTCCCTTCTGGGCCACTCTTAATCGTGGTGGGCGAAATGCTTTCTGTGACCGTTTCCTCAGTGCTCCTCTTAGCTCTCTAAAGTAGTTCTAAACATCTTTTAAGCTTCTAAAGCACATGATAATGTACTTTCAGACATCAAATGGGGGTTGTTACGGATTTACTGGTCACATACGCTATGTAATATGTAGAATATTTATGGCATTGCGTGACATATTGTCCAGTTTCTAGGTAACTACTAATGACTCTGGAGTAAACTACTAAAATGCTGCCTTAGCACCCATTCACTCTGTGATGCTCATTGTTACCGAAACCCCTCTGTGCCTGTATTTCTCCTTCCCTGCCTTCTCTTCCCCCCACCCTCCACTCCTCCTTCTTCATTTTTGGAGAAACCATTTGTACTTCAAAAATTTAGAAAATTCTATCTTATTTATACTGAGCAAAAGTCAGTTAACAAACTTCCAAACTGCTCAAGAGCAGCTCACAAAGCATTGCATTGCAACCTATTGCTGTGATGCCAGACTGAAATCCAGAGATAACACGTGCTTTGTTTTCCAATTTGAAAAAAAACAACCCACAAATGAAAAATTAAAATATTGTATTACTGAGTACCTGAGTTAGCAAATCCTTTTGGCTCAGAGGAGAAAATAAAACTTGGCAATATGTGGATTTTGTGTCTGCTTTTGTTACAGTCTCTTCTTAAAGATCAGCATTTTAGGCCACATTAGTATTACTAATGATTTAGATTTGGGAGTGACCCTCAAAAATTACAGTCATTAAAGCTTTAATAGTGAATGTAAACCCTTAGACAGACTGAAAAGATCAAGGTAGGAATCAAGGTAAAAGGAGAAATTGGGGAACACCACTATTTAGGGGTCAAACAGAAAAGTAGACAGAAAGGGAGATGAAGCTATCAAGCCTGTAGACAGGTGCAGAGAAGGTGCATTTGAGAAGGTGCAGAGAAAAAAGGAAATCAACTGATGCAGGAATGTTGTAGAAATGGAGAGGTAAGGGTATTGGTTATGGAAACCAGAGGGTCAGTATGGAAATAAACCTTGACTAGAAGGAGAAACAGCTCACCAGCAAAGAGAACATCTCAGTATAAATGAATTTGGGCGTGGAACCTCTTCATTCTTTGTTGTTATTCAGTCACTCAGTTGTATCTGACTCTGCAACCCCATAGACTGCAGCACGCCAGGCTTCCCTGTCCTTCCCTGTCCTTCCCTTCCCTGAACTTCTCCTGGAGTTCGCCCAAGTTTATGTCCATTGAGTCAGTGATGCCATCCAACCATCTCATCCACTCTTGCCCCCTTCTCCTCCTGCCCTCAATCTTTCCCAGCATCAGGGTCTTTCCCAGTGAGTCGGCTCTTCATAGCAGGTGGCCAGAGTATTGGCACTTCAGCATCAGTCCTTCTAATGAATATTCAGAGTTGATTTCTTTCAAGATTGACTGGTTTGATCTCCTTGTTGTCTAAGGGACTCTCAAGAGGCTTCTATAGCACCACAGTTCAAAAGCATCAATTCTTTGACACTCAGCCTTCTTTATGGTCCAACTCTCATATCTGTACATGACTTCTGGAAAGACCATAGCTTTGACTATATGAATCTTTGTTGGCAAAGCGATGTCTTTGCTTTTAAATACACTGTCTAGGTATGTCATAGCTTTCCTTCCAAGAAGCAGTTGTCTTCTAATTTCATGGCTGCAGTCACCATCCACTTTAAGGTGGATTCATTCTTAAGGTGGAGATAATGATAGTACCCATCTCAGGGAATTACTGGTTCCGTTGGTAAAGAATTTGCCTGCCAATGCAAGTGATGCAAGAAACACAGGTTCCATCCTTGGGTCAAGAAGACCTCTGGAGGAGGAAATGGCAACCCACTTCAATATTCTTGCCTGAGAAATCCCATGGACAGAGGAGCCTGGTGGGCTACAGTCCATAGGGTTATAAAGAGTCAGACACAACTGAGCACGCATGCACTCAAGATGACATCAAACCCAAAGTCCAGGATCTCATGAGAGGCTCTACCTCATTTCCGGATCTAGCGTCTCTTGATCTAGAGGCAGATCTACCCACCCCCGTCCAGAGCAAATTGTCTACCCCCTTCCCCACCACGCAATAGGCAGTGGTGGAACAGAATCAAGATAGCCACATGCATGCCTCTCATCAGGAAGGGGAAATCCAGACGCACGTGGCAGCTGCTGAGGGTACAACCCTGACATCCATGCAGCCTCTGACTCTTGGGTGAGCCTCACTTCTATTTCTAGGAGATAATTTCCCAGGCCTCTGGTTCTCCCTCTGAGAGGATTTTCTTTTACTAGCATCCTCCTTGGCCACAAATGAAAATGGCATTAGAGAATGTGCCCTCTTTGAAGGAGAAGCTACTTTCTCAGCCTTCTCCCTGCTTGTTGAGTAGCCACAGTTGTTTTTAGTCCCAGGTTCTATAACTCACTAGGAAGCCTGGTAGACTTCTTCTTATCTGATTCCCAGTCAGCTCCATGTGCTCATCTGCACAACCTTAATTATTTATTTTAATTGACATCCTCTACCTTTTTTCTTTTTATTGATGTATCACTTAATATACATCTGCAATGCAGGAGACCCAGGTTCGATCCCTGGGTCAGAAAGATCCCTTGGAGTAGGAAATGGCAACCCACTCCAGTATTCTTGCCTGGGAAATTCATGGACAGAGAAGCCTGGTGGGCCACAGTCCATGGTGTCACAAAGAGTTGGACACGACTGAGTGACTTTCAGTTTCACTTTCATCACTTACATATGGAAAATGCACATATTGTAAGTATACCAACACAATCATTTTGTGTATGCCCATGTGTGCACCATCCATATTGAGCAATAGCATTTTCCCCTCTTGAGCATCCCTCTTCTGGATTCTGGGAAGAATTTGGGTCCTTAGGCCTCAAACCAGTACTGTTCATTCTTGGAGTTTCATAGCCTTTCTTGAACACAGCACCTTTAACTTCTGGCCTTAACTACCCTCCCCACTGGGCTCAAAATGGGTTTCCTGAATCTGAGAGGAAAGGTCTCTGCTGCAGCATTTCCCTGAGTTAAGCTCATCCACTCCTCCTTGTCTGTGTCTTCCCTTTCTCCTAAACACTCTTTTTCCAAAATTTATGCCCTTCCATCTAGAAAGAGCTCTCAAATATCCTAGACCATAAACATATGTGCTCAGATAGTAGCCAGCCCAATTCTGTGAATAGAGACCCTTAGCGTTCTAATCTAGATAGCTAGGATGCTCTGACAATTGGTTTCTCCAAGCTGGTGAGTAGCCCAAAGTCTGGGCTCAGAAGACGTCTAGTTCCAGAAAAGTATGAGTTAATTAAGCAACGTGTTGCCCTTTTTGTTCCTCCAGACACCAGTCACTTGCTGGAGGAAATCCATGTTTATGTTTCTAATGCTCTGTATCTCTGTAATGTGCCTTTCAACAATGTCTGGATTTAAAGGATTGAGAAAGCCAGAGTATCTGTAGATTCTTATCTTGACCTCCATTCATAAAGAAAGGAAGCTAGATCACTTATTGAACAGCTCCTTCGACATCCTAAGAACCAAGCTTGCTATCTCAGCATTTTAAAAGTCGCCTTTTGTGTCTGCAGATTCTCACGTGGAATCAGCGAGTCCCAGATAAAGTCATGACCTGGTTGGGAAAACCCATCAGTTTGGCTTCAACTTAATGTCATTTTGTTGCCATTTGTTAACTGTGAAGTTCAAAAAAAATTTTTTTTAGATGAAGGAATAGACATAATTCCAGGAAGAAAAGAAAACTGAAATTAGATCATTTCTGTGAAAATTAGCTATGTCTGCTCTGGGAAAATAATATCGATTGATTCAGGGGAGGTTGTGTTGTGTTACTGCCTGTGTCTGGGAAACACAGGCCTGAGTGAGCAGAGTGTGGACTTGGACACAGAAGGTGGTAGATGGCTGTGCTGAAGGGCACAGGGGCTGAAGAGAGAAATTGGGGAGGTGGAGTCGGATGCGTTCCCGCTCCTGAGGTGAGGAGCTGAGGCGGAAGTGATAGGTCCTCACGGCCTCAGCATCCCCTGAGGAGAGTGAACAAAACTAGAGACCCCTGCGCTCGGCTTGGCTCCCCAAGACACTTCTTATTCGGTTGTCTTGACAGGAAGTCTGGACACTGACAAAGTTAAAAGCTGCCTCTGCATTCTGGCTTCCTCTGTGGCTCAGTGGAAAGAATCCACCTGCAAATGCAGGAGACATAAGAGATGCAGGTTTGATCCCTGGGTCAGAAAGATTCTCTGGAGGAGGAAATGGCAGCCCACTCCAATATTTGTGCCTGGAGAATCCCATGGACAGAGGAGCCTGGTGGGCTACTGTCTATGGGGCCATAGAGAGTTGGACATGACTGAGCACACACATACTGTGCATTCTACTGTGCAGCCAGAGTTGAGAACCACTGAGTTAAAGGAGCAAGTGGGTTTCCAGGTCTAAGTCCATTTCACATGAACTGGCCATGGTGAAGTGGACTCAGCTTGCTACCCAGTCTGGTCTCCCTCTGCCACGGGCATTGCTCCCAGTTCTGCAGTGCTCGGGAACAGAAAGCCGGGACACTCCCCTCACTGGCCTTTTCCTGACCACCCCAATCGGCCTCAGAGCTGTCCCTGCCTGAGGTTGTTTGAACCCTCCTCAGATCCCTTACATCTGCTCCTTAAAGCTCAAGTCCTAAGGGGGTCTCTCTAAGGCCCACCTCATCTGGGCCTCAGAGGGTGACACCTGGGAAGCACATGTCTAGATGCTTAGAAATTCCTGAATGGGTGCTACGCTAACATTCTGCAATGCCTCGTTGTCTTTTCACACAAAGCTGCTCAACGGAGACAAATGTCAGAGTCACCTGCGGACTTCCGTGGTGGTCCAGTGGCTAAGCTCCGTGCTCCCAGTGCAGGGGGGCCTGGGTTCGATCCTTTGTCAGGGAACTAGATCCCACGTGCCAGAACAAAGAGCTCACATGCTGCAACTCAAATGCTGTAGTTCTGCCAAACAGAACACCCTACAGTTTATCTTGTTTTTTCTGCACCCCAATATGATCACAACCCCAGTGTCTGTCAGGTACCTGGAAAAACTGTAGTTACTTAAGAAGATCTGCTGCTGCTGCTAAGTCACTTCAGTCGTGTCCGACTCTGTGCAACCCCATAGACGGCAGCCCACCAGGCTCCCCCGTCCCTGGGATTCTCCAGGCAAGAACACTGGAGTGGGTTGCCATTTCCTTCTCCAATGCATGAAAGTGAAAAGTGAAAGTGAAGTCGTTCAGTCGTGTCTGACCCTTCGCGACCCCTTGGACTGCACCCTACCAGGCTCCTCCGTCCATGGGATTTTCCAGGCAAGAGTACTGGAGTGGGGTGCCACTGCCCTAGAAACACCATTTTCTATGTCAAGAAGCCATTCGGTGTGAATTCTTACAGGCTCTGGGCATGAAGGAAACTTTATTTTCTAGAAGATCACACCTTGGAACTATTTAAGATCAAGATCAGGGGACTTACCTGGTGGTCCAGTGGTTAAAGATTTGCCTTCCAATGCAGACAGTGAGGGTTCAATCCTTGGTTGGGGAACTAAGATTTCACATGCCTTGTGACCAAAAAACCAAAACATAGAACAGAAATGATATTGTAACAAATTCAGTAGGGACTTTAGAAATGGTCCACATCAAAAACAAAAACAAGAAAAACTCTTAAGAAAAGATCTAGAACAGTCCTGGCATTCCATTTCCTACTATCCTGTGCCTGTGGATCCACCTTCGGTTTCACTGCTTCCTGTGCCATCTGCCCCTAGAAATTCTGTTCCCATCCCTATTCTCAATCTACCCTTCGAAGCCTAAGGTAGAGAAACAGAATATGTGTGAATGGAGTTCACCCCTACAGAGAACAGTGACAGCTACTACCCCCTGCTGCAGGGATGGTATGGGTCTCAGCACGCCACTCATCTCAGAGTGTGCCACCCAGCAAATCCGCGTTGGACTCAAGACCCCCTGCCCAAGAACAGGCCATTGGAGAAGGGCATGTGCAAACTTGACCTTATCTAGCCTTTTGAAATGGAGCCAGCTATGAAGAAAAGCTGCAGAGGCTAGCTGGTTGTTTTCAGGACTTCCACTTTACCCTCCTTTCTGATGCTGACCTACTTGCTTTCACTCTGTGTCTAAAATCTGCCTCGTGTCTGATTTCAACAACCACAAGTGCCCTTTTCCATCTTTGTCATGCCTTCTACCTCTTCCACCAGTATTGGGGACTTCTGTTCTCCTTTAGAGCTTCTGGCTTAGCTCACCTAACCCACTTGTTTATGTCTATTCTGGCTACTGTAACAAAATGTTATAGAAAGATGATTTAAGCAACAAATATTTATTTTTCACAGTTCTAGAAATGGAAGACTGAGGTCAAGTTACTGGCAGATTCGAGGTCTGGTGAGGGCATCACTGGTTCACAGATAGACATCATTTTTCTGTGTCATGCCCTAGTTAAAAGAGGGTGAGAGAGCTCTCTGGTGTCCCTTTTATAAGGGCACTAATCCTTTTCACGGGAGTTCCATCCTCATGACCTAATTAGTTCCCCAACATCTCACCTCCTAATACCATGACATTAGGATTTCAACATCTGAATATTGAGAGGAAACCAATGTTCTGTCCATTGCACTACTGCCCACCTGTACCTGAATATACGTGCACAGGTATGCACACATATGCTTGTGTATTCATGTATGTGCACCCAGAGATATAGGCCTATGGACGTATGAGGCAAGAATAATAGTCAGGGGTCAGATGATGAATGGCCTCCTAAGAAGTTTGGGTTTCATCCTGCAAACTGTGAGGAGTCACTGAATGATTTTAAGCAGCAGAATGGTCCAGTGTACATTTTAGAAAGATTCCCATTTATTTTTATTTGGCTGTGTCAGGTCTTAGTTGCGGCACCTGGGATCTTTTCTTGGCATGTGTGGACTCAGTAGTTGCTATGTGTGGGCTTAGTTGCCCCATGGCATGTGGGATCTTAGTTCCCTGACCAGGGATCAAACCCATTTCCCCCGCATTGCAAGGTGAATTCTTACCTACTGGACAACCAGGGAAGTCCAAGATCTCCATTCCTAAATGCAGTGTGAAGATGCTTTAGACCTTATAAGGTCTAGAAGCAAATGCTAGTGTGTCAGCCCAGGTCCCTCCTTATTACCTGAATTTTGGCTCTTTTAATTCTTAGGACACTCTTTTTCTACCTCTGTTCTGCCTGCTGTATATTGGTTGCTCAATCAATGTTTTCAAAATTAAACTAAGAAAGCAACCTGGGTCTTCACAATTGATGGAAATATGTATAGAATCCTTAGAGAAGGAGACAGCAATAGGGGACCAAGAAAGTGAGGGGCTTGATAAAAAGGTGGGCTTTCATTTGGGACAAGAGAGATAAGAATGGATAAAACATGAAGTTACTGGGGGAAAAAGTGCAAGGTGGAGTAGGCATGTATGACAGGAAAAAAGCATCAGATAAGAAAGACTCACAACGCAGATTGTGTGACGGGAGAGAAGAGAAGCTTGATGTGGATTTAGTTGCAACAATCAAGCTGAATACAAAGGGGAAAGTCATTATTCCTTAAGGAAGACAGGAGAGCTATATCAAGGTGAGATTTCTCTTGCATGGAATCTGAGTTGGAAGATGTAGTTCATGAAAAACAAGTATAAGGCACCAAAAAGTGAAGAAGAAGCAAAATATTTAATAGTAGGCATGATAGCTTGGGAAGTGACTAGCACAATTGAGTTTTAAGAATATAAGCTTTCCCGTGCCTGTAGATCCACTGTTGCACTATACAAAGCATTTGGAGGACCTTTGGCAAACAGGATGAAGGAAAATAAATAATGACTATCAGAGACTAAGAAAGATTTTAGAAACTGAAGGCCACCACCATCACTGAAAATTTATTACAGTAGATTTTACCTGCAGGACAGTCTGCTGTGGTTGACTAGATTAACAAAGGACATGTCACAGGGTTTTGTAATATAGCATATGTGGTGGTAAAAATATAAATGGAAGAAAAATCTCAGAACATTCCAAAGAAAAATAGAATCTATGCTATATTTGAATTAATGATATGCTCTTGTTTTATCCAACGAACTCTTACTATTTTTCTTTAAGACCACGTAAAAATTTATGGTCCTAATAAGATGTGTTGAAAGATCTTTAAGTTACCCTCAGCCCATGTGACCATTTTTGAAATGATTGATTAGAAGGGGGATGAAATGTAAGCATGAGGGCAGTGAAACATGACAGCCAACACATGGCTTTATTCTGTGTATTTGTTGTTCAGTCGCTAAGTCATGTCTGGCTCTTTGCGACCCCATGGACTGCAGCATGCCAGGCTCCCCTGTCCTTCACTATCTCCCGGAGTTTGCTCAAACTCATGTCCATTGAATCCATTGATGCCATCCAACCATCTCATCCTCTGTTGCCCCCTTCTCGTCCTGCCCTCAATCTTTCCCAGCATCAGGGTCTTTTCCAGTGAGTCCCATTCTATGTATAGTCTGTTAGTAATCTCTGTATTCACCCAGATTTCACTGAGAGAAGCAGGACCAGGAGGAGACATGTATCAAATTTATTTCAAGGAATTGGTTGCGCAATTGAGGGGCTGGCTGAGCAAGTCTAAAATCTATAGTGGGGGCTCTTAGGACAGGAAAGCCAGAACTCTCAAGGACAGGCTGAAGCTGCTGCCCACTGGTAGAATTTCCTCTCCTTCTGGAAGCCTTATCTGTGCTCTCAAGGTCTTTCAACTGATTGAATCAGGCCCACTCAGCTTTCCAGGATGAGCTCCTTCATTTAAAAGTCAACTGATTGTCTTTAATCACAACTTTAATCACATCTACAAAATAACTTCACAATAGCTAGATTAGTGTTTAACTGAATTATTGAAATTGTAGCTGGCAGGATGTTACATCAAAAGACTATGAAACTCTCTTGGGGAAATTTGGTAAGAACGAGGTGTTAAATGAAGTGTTAGTCATTCAGTTGTATCTGACTCTGTGACCCCCTAGACTAGCCTGTCAGGCTCCTCTGTCCATGGAATTTTCCAGGCAAGAATACTGGAATGGATTTCCATTTTCTTCTTCAGGGGATCTTCCCTATCCAGGAACTGAACTGGGGTCTCCCACATTGCAGGCAGATTGTTTACTGTCTGAGTCACCAAGGAAAAGGGGTATAATTACAGGAGCTCAGCCAAGGAGCATGCCACTCATTTATTCTGACAATTAAAGAAATGGAGAATGTATTCAAAATCTGTGAGTAGAATTTGAAAAAGTGTTGGATGGAGCAAAAGTCATTAATTCACTCACTTAATCATTCACTCACTCATGCACGTGGGCATTCATCAAACATTTGCCTCTAGCTAATGTATGAGACATGGAGGTTATAGCAATAAAGCACTGCCTCCTCCAATAAATAGTTTCCAGCTTGGTGGGAAAGATACAGAAAAAGGCATTTGCGAAATGTGTATTTTTGGTATGTGAGATCCTAGTTCCTGGGCCAGGGATCGAACCCGTGTCCCCTACGTTGGCAGGCAAATTCTTAACCACTACACCTCTAGGGGAATCCTGAAAATGTATATTTTAGAACAATATTATAGAAATGTGTATATACTATGGGAACAGCAAGGAAGACCAAGGAGGATGGTAGAAAAATGGAAATGAATGTGTACTGAGTTATAGAAATAGGTGATAGAATAGGTGGTAGTGAGAATTCTTGGTGTATATGACTGAGGATGAATAAAGAAAATGGCAATGAAAATAGAGGAAGTAAAAAGTTAACAGGCACGGGAGGGTAATATGTCTTAATGCTAATTTTCCTTTTACACATCCGTGATGTGTGGCTCTTCCCACCAAGAGTACGTGTGATCCCACCAAGAGTAATGAAAATCCTTTTATGGCCTGTGGAAAAGCAGCACAATCTCAGAGGGCAGCTGTGCATCTGCTAGGCTGGAGGGAAAAGAATGTGCTGCACAGAATGTTTTCACACTTCAGGGTTACTGAATTTCAACTTTAAGAAGCCTGGAGGTAAGGACAGTGGTGGAGTGTGTGGGTTACTGAAATACCAAGTGCTGAAGTTGGCTCAGAAGCCTCCCCTGAAAAGAAGTAATGTTTATAGTGAATTTATCTGTCCTCAAAGGCACCAGAATAGATCTCTACTGTATGAACTTGCACTCTTGATTGCAAGTAACAGAAAGCAATTCAAGCAGGCCAAACAAAAAAAATGATTATTTGTTAGAATGTAGGCATAGATCCTAGAACCGAGAGTGGGAAGGTAGCCAGATCTCAGATGCGGGTAGGGGGTGGGGAGATGGGGGGAGTCCCTGGGATTTTCACCCTCCCTCCCCTTCTCCCCTTTCTGCTCATTGGCTTTGTCATCCCTGAGAATCAGAGATCTCTGTTCTCTAGTCCCTCTGGTAGAATGCATCGAGGACTGTTTGCTCCGGAGTGAACAATTACAGCTGGAGCTGTGCACAGGCTTTCCCAGTTCTAAATCTGATTGGCCTGTGTTGAATAAGATACCTGCCCCATTTAGTCAGATATGGGCCAGGACGGGGGCCAGAGGAGCTCTGAGATCTGGGAGAGATGGGTCACGGGTAAGTTAGATGCCCCCAGGGAAGCTCACAGAAAGAGAGGAGAGACACAGAGCACCCTATAGACCTTTAGTCTCTGCTATGAAGTTCGTGATTCCTATCTTTATTCTTTCGTACCCTGACCTATGGGTGGGTCTTATTTTTGTAGCCCTGGAAAACTATGATGTCTGAGATCCAGAGTGAAGTCTTTAGGAAACAACAGCCAATGTGCTTCATTCATTTTTCCATTTCAGTAAAACCATAATAGCACACTGATCTAAACAGCTGGCCTTTTGGCATTTTCTTGCACTTTAGTCCACCTACCCCAGAAACTGAAAAGCAAAAACACAGTGGATCATCATATCTCCTCCCTCCTGTATGTTTAGCATTGTGGAGATCAATATCAGAGATACAGAGGAAGCAAAAGACCTGAATCTTGCCAAAAATAAAATGGCCTGAAAGTGAAAGTTGCTCAGTCGTGTCCAACTCTTTTGTGACCTCTATACAGTCCATGGAATTCTCCAGGGCAGAATACTGGAGTGGGTAGCTGTTCCCTTCTCCAGGGGATCCTCCAAACCCAGGGATCGAACTCAGGTCTCCAACCCAGGTCTCCCACATTGCAGGCAGATTCTTTGCCAGCTGAGCCACCAGGAAAGCACAAGAAGCCTATCCCTTCTCCAGCGGATCTTGCCAACCCAGGAATCAAACCAGGGTCTCTTGCATTGCAGGCGGATTCTTTACTGCTGAGCCACTGGGGAGGCCCCAGAATGGCTTATTACTATCTATTGAAAAGAATAAAAGGAATGATTGAGAAGGAAAAACTGGTTAAACCGTATTAACCAGATTAATGTTGGGATACAGCATATTGATATAATACATATACTATCAGAAGATACTAGAGGAATAAGATATTGGTGGAGCTGCTGTCTGTGGGCCTCATGCATACCTGTGGGTCAGTCTGCTGAGCAGAGAGAGGGAATGGCTCAACTTGTCCCTTCTCCTTCCTCAGAGAGAGAGAGGAGAAAGCCTGATGAGATCAGAGCAGAAACTCCAGGAAACACAGGGCTGGGGAGAAAGTGAACGTGAATAAGGAAATAGTTCCAAACCCGCCTAGTGGTTCTTGAAATCAAATTTATTAGCCTTCTCTCCTCATTATACCCTACTGCCTCTCCATAGATCTATAAGTGATGGTAATTGCTCTATTTTTCTGAGCTTTAGCCCTTATAATAGTCTTATAATGATAATATATTTTACATGGTAATATCCTAATAAGAACACTATATATAAGATTAGGTGAATTGTATTTGACAAATTTAATTTTAAAAAGCTAACAGAAAAAAAACCACATCCCAATGAGATTAAATGCTGACTTAAGTCCTCAAAGCGGGAAATTGCCAGAAGGTTAATTTTGCCGTTATCATGGCTCCACTGCCTCCTCCCAGAGGGCCTTGCAGCTGCTCTCATGGCCTGTGTGCCAAGCCTCTGAAGCACTTGTGGACTCCTGGGTGAAAGGCAGGTGAACTTCAAAGTGAGTTTTTCCTTCTTACTATTACTACTTATCTCTTAGTGAACTCTATAAAGATCAACAAACAATGACGTTTGAGTGAATGAATTTAGAGGTTTGTGGGGAAAGGTGATCAATAGGTTTAAAAATAATTTAATATCCTCTGGATCATTTTCTCCTTCTTTTGTAAAATAGTTCAACAGAGTAAAATCTCTATTAGTTTTTGATAGGAAGGGGCTGAGTAATTTTCCAATGTATCAGTAATCTCAGAAATTTGGTTTTGTAAAAAAAAAAACAACTCAAAGTGCAATAAATTTCACAAAGATAAATTTGAATTTTGAAGGCAAATCTGTTATGTGGTTTTAAGGAGATGGAACAAAGAAATAGTATTTCTGTTTCTCCATCAGAAATAGTCCTGGAAAGGGAGACAGCTCTAACAGTGGTCACTTTCTAAGGGTATAAGGAAGGGATGCCCATCATAAGCAGTCAGTGAGAAACAATCACATTTTATTATAATAAAATAAATATAAAATTAAATTTCTGGTGGCTCAGATGGTGAAGAATCACCTGCAATGCAGGAGACCTGGGTTTGATCCCTGGGTCAGGAAGATTCTCTGGAGAAGGGAATGGCAACCCACTCCAGTACTCTTGCCTGGAGAATCCCATGGACAGAGGAGCCTGATGGGCTATGGTCCACAGGGTTGCAAAGAGTCACATATGACTGACACAAAATTAAATTTAATGGCAATAGGAAATAAAGTATTTTTTCTCTTGTCTACAGTTGTACCCAGTGTATTACATAGAATGTTCTGTCTGAGGATATGATTGTTAATTTTATGTGTCAGCTTAGCTGGGCCACAGTGTCTAGATATGTGCTCAAATCTTATTCTGGATGTCTCTGTGAGGGGCTTTTCGGATGAGATTAACATTTACATTAGTGGACTTTGAGTTAAGCAGATTGCCCTCCATAGTGTGGGTGGGCCTCACCTAATCATTTGAAGGCCTGACTCGAACGGAAGACTGACCTCTCCTGAGAAAGAACACATTCTGTCAGGAGAAGGCTTTTGAACCTGAATTGCATCACTGGCTCTTCCCTGGGTCTCTAACCCACAGGCACATCCTGCAGATTTCAGACTTATTTAATTCCTTAAAATATGTCTTTGTCTCTCTTTCTCACTTACACACACACACACGCGCGCGCGCGTGCACACGCACACACATATGCATGCACGTACACAAACTCCTATTGCTTCTGTTTCCCAGACTAACACAGAGGTTGTTGTTACTCAGTCTCTAAATTGTGTCCTACTCTTTGTGACCCCATGGACGGCCACACTCCAGCCTTCCCTGTCCTTCATTATCTCCCAGAGTTTCCTCAAACTCATGTCCACTGAGTCAGTGATGCCATCCAACCATCTTATCCTCTGTTGCCCGCTTCTCTTCCTGCCCTCAATCTTTCCCAGCATCAGGATCTTCTCCAATGAGTCAGCTCTTTTGAATCAGGTGGCAAGTATTGAAGCTTCAGCTTCAGCATCTGTCCTTCCAATAAATATTCAGGGTTGATTTCCTTTAGGATTGACTGGTTTGATCTCCTTACTGTCCAAGGGACTCTAAAAAATCTTCAGCACCACAACTGAAAGCATCAGTTCTTCGGCGCTCAGCCTTCTTTATGGTCCAACTTTCACACCCGTTCATGACTGCTGGAAAAACCATAGCTTTGACTATGAAGACCGTTGTCAGCAAAGTGATGGCTCTGCTTTTTAATATGCTGCACTTTACTTTCACCACCAGACACATCCACAACTGAGTGTCTTTTCCACTTTGGTCCAGCCTCTTCGTTCTTTCAGGAGCTATTTCTTTACTCTTCCCTAGCAGCATATGGGACATCTTCTGACCTGGGGGCTCATCTTCCAGTGTCATATCTTTTTGCCTTTTCATACTATTCATGAGGTTCTCGAGGCAAGAATACTGGAGTGGGTTGCCATTCCCTCCTCCTGTGGACCATGTTTTGTCAGAACTCTCCACGAGGACCTGTTCATCTTGGTCTTGGGTGGCCCTGCAAGGCATCACTCATAGCTTCACTGAGTTATACAAGCCCCTTTGCAATGACAAGGCTGTGATCTATGAAGAGGAACGCAGAGGTTGAGTTCTATTATTTAAAGGAAAAAAAGAAGAGAGAAAATGAAAGAAAAAGCAGCTCCCTTTAAGAGTAGCTCCCCTTAAAAATTTCTTTCAATGATACAGACTATTACTTCCTTTAAAACATTGCCTCTTGAGTATAAAAGTTTATAAATCATTTAAAAGGTGCTTTATTTAAGTAAGTACTTAATGAATTGGAACAAAATCTGAAATAAGAAGTAGATTGTGTGGGGACACATATTAACAATTATTAAATTGTGAACTCATGGAAGACAAGGTCATTTACATCATATCAATTTCAATTGCTGATCTATTGTATTGAGCCATATGAAATTGCTGATATTTGAGTATTTCTGACCTATTAAAAAGAAAAGCAATTACACGTGGTTCAATCAAATAGAAGTATATTATAATCCTATGTGATAAAGGTCAGAAAAAAAGCATTTCTAGATTTTTTCCCCCATGTAATTTAGACCAGGTTTTTGTTTAGTTTTGTTTTTTTTAGGATCAGTAAGATGTGTGTAAGATGAAGGTAATCAGATACTTTATGTGAAAAATATACAAACTTGAGCAGGGTGATCATCCTTTTAAGTATTTTCATCAAATTTTAAAATTTCAGCTCCTTTTTTGAGTACATGGCAACACTCCTAAAATCATAGATACAAATTCTTTCCCACCTGTAATGTAGCTTCTATCTACAGCACATTCCATGCCAGTGGACTGGCTGTGTGCCAGACATTCATATGGATCCTGTTGAAGTGCCAGTTGAGGTACAGTATGTCACTTAGGTGTTACCCAGAGATCTGAACAAAAATAATTTGTGATGTCCCTAGTGATCCCTAAGAGGATCTGGAATTGTGTCAAAGTACCTTACATTTGGGTAACACTTGACAATCTAGAAAGCTCGTTCTCTTTTCATCTTTGCACAAACATCATAGAGCATTTTGTCTCTCCCTTATTTATCATAGAGGCAATGCAGTACAGACAGCTGAAGTCTTTTACTGAGGTTACATAACTTAATGGAAAGAGCTGAAACTTTAAAGCACTTTGAGCACTGTTATTGTTGTTGGTTTTTTAAATTTTCATTAGGGTATCCATCTCTCAGTCATGTCTGACTTTTTGTGACTCCATGGACGGTAGCACACCAGACTCCTCTGTCCATGGAATTTTCCAGCCGAGAATACTGGAGTGGGTTGCCATTTCCTTCTCCAGGGGATCTTCCCAACCCAGGGACTGAACCCCTGTCTCCTGCATTGAAGGTGGGTTCTTTACCACTAATGCCACCTGTATAGGTGCTTTACAATGTTGTCTTGGCTTGCTGTAGAGCAAAGTGAATCAGCTATACATATACATATATCCCCTCTTTGTCACCACAGAGCATTGAGTAGATTTCCCTGTGCTATACAGTAGGTTCTCATTAGTTACCTATTTTATACATAGTAGTATATATATGTCAATCCTAATCTCCCAATTTGTCCCACCTCCTCTTCCTCCCCATGGTGTTCATACATTTGTTCTCTACATCTGTGTCTCTATTTCTGCTTTGCAAATGGATTCATCTGTACCATTTTTCTAGATTCCAGATATATGTGTTAATATGTGATATTTATTTTTCTCTTTCTGACCTAACTTCACTCTATATGGAAGACTCTAGGTCCATCCACATTTCTGCATATGGCACAGTGAGCACTGTCACTTTACCACTGCAAGATTGATTTCTAGCTTTCCTGCACCTTGCTCTTCCCCTTCCAGTTTGCTTCTAACCCTTTTTGTGGATTAGTTCCCCCACAGGACCCTGAGTTGCTCATGCGCAGGATTCTGCAAACATTTTCAAGGCTGCGTTTTCAAGGCAAATCTTAGCAGTCCCCTGCTGCACTCTGCTGAATCTGTTTCTGAGTTTGTTCTTGTTCCAAAATACAGTGCTGACTTTGCAAATGGCCCGTAAAGTAAGTGTGCTTTAAAGTCACAGCCATCTGTGTGCAGCAGAGCTGGAAATGTGGCATCAAGCAGCCAGCTGTTTACAAGACCACCTCCCTTGCCTCACCCATTCAAAGAAGAGACAACATCAGGGTACATGTGTAGCTGTTTTGTTGTTGCTGTTTGGTCGTCAGTTGTGTCCGACTCTGCAAACCCATGGACTGCAGCCCGCAAGGCTTCTCTCTCCATGAGATTTCCCAGGCAAGAATACTTGAGTGGGCTGCCATTTCCTTCTCTAGGAGATCTTTCTGACCCAGGGGTTGAACCTGTGTCTCCTGCAAGTCTCCTGCATTGCAGGTAGATTCTTTTCCGCTGAGCTACCGGGGAAGCAGTAAGCTGAATTCAAAAACTGTGAAAAATGAGGGGCAAAAAATTGTCAAGCGACTTCTTAAAGTCCCACCTGAAGCACCGGAGAACAACGGGGACTAAGGGAAATATGTGGCCATAGAGCAGTCTGGCTGTTACCCACTGTGGATGGAAGTGTCCTTTACCAGTGAAGATACAGATGGTTGGTCCAAGAGAAGATGCCCTGGACTGCAGGGGCTCTGCCTAGTTCTGCTTCGTGTCTGCCTGAGGACTATGCATGCAGCCCAGACTCACAGATTGGAAGAAAATAATTGTCAAAATCAGCAGAATGTTCTTTGTGGTCACAAAATAACACTGACTCTCTAATTAAGGAAAAATGATCCACCTCTTTGTTTCAATATGTTTTAGCACCTTTGCTGGCGGTATCTTTTATTCTTGGAAGGAAAAAAAAAATATTGCAGTTCATTTTTGCTCTGGCTTATCAGAATCTGTCTTCACTCCCATATAAATTCACAGAATTTGTGAATATATCTTCAAACTTAGTTCACAATTTCCCTAATTATAGATTTTCTTTCTTGTGAATTTATTTTTCAGGCTTTTGCCTAGACATTTTAGTTGCTTCGTTCTTTCTAGCTGAGTGCCACAGGGAAAATGCTGGCATAAAACAAACATTAGCAGACTAGAATCCAAGATCAATCTCTTATCTTCCTAATTACCACCCATTCCCGCTGACAAAGTCTTCAGGTCTTAAAGAGAAAACAAACAGTCTACTGAAAAGCAGAGACAGCCTGTGTGTGCAGTTTCACCTGGCTGGGTGTGTTCTGCTGAAGGAATTTTCAGTGCTGACTCTTTGGGTTGTGTGTGTGTGTGTTAGGTCGCTTCAGACCATGTCTGACCCTGTGGGACCCTATGGACTGTAGCCTGCCAGGCTCCTCTGCCCATGGGATTCTCTAGCAAGAATACTGGACTGGGTTACCATGTCCTTCTCCAGGCAGCCTTCCCAACCCAGGGATCGAACCCATGTCTCTTATGTCTCCTGCACTGGCAGGGGAGTTCTTTACCACTAGTGTCACCTTCAGGTTGGTACAACTTAAACAGCAACTGCAGTAACAAGGTCACCTTTGGCCTTGAATCTCTCAGCTAATAAATTAAATCTCAATTTTCCCATTTGTAAAACTGGAATAATCATAGCTGCTTCATAGTGTTTGAAGATCAAATGAGTTAATGAATGAGAAACAGCCTTATGAACTTTAAAGTGTTGTAAGAGTTTTAGCGCTTAGCTCAGTCGGTAAAGAATCTGTCTGCAATGCAGGAGACCCAGGTTCAGTTCTTGGGCTGGGAAGATCCCCTGGAGAAGGAAGTGGTTACCCACTCCAGTATTCTTGCCTGGGAAATCCCATGATCAGAGGAGCTTGGTGGGCCATAGTCTGTGGGGTTGCAAAGAGTCGGACACAACTGAGCAACTAAACCAAACCACAGGAGCTTTAGTTGTGGTCGGGTGATGATGATTGCTATGAATTTGGGGAGTTAAAGAGTTTTCTACAGTCAATTTTAAGTTACTCTATGTTTTTTTGTCCTGTTAATCAATGAACTTGTTCATAGGTAGTGCAATAAGAACACACACACACACCATACAGTTCCTCATAGATTTTTTTCCCCCTAAGAATGGCCAAAAGATTGGTTTTAAAAATCATGACTACATAGAATCTTGAGAGGGGTTGCCAATCAATGGCCCATGAATGAAATCTGGCCAACTGCCTGTTTTTGTAAATAAAGTTTTATTGGGACACAGCCTGACCATTTGTTTACAAATTGGCTGTAGCTTCTTTTGCAACAGATTGGTTACTTGCCATAGACTGTATGGCCCTAGAAGCCTAAAATATTCACTACCTGACCCTTTATAGAGACTGTTTTGTGACTTCTGAATTAAATAGAGGGATTTGGCAAAATAAAAGAAATGTTAACCTGTCAGTCTGAACATATCCTTTACCATCCCCAGTGGTTCGGGTAAATGGACATTTTGATACACTGGTGGTGAGAATGTAAATTGATGTAGCCTTTTTAAAGGGCAGTTGGGCAATGTGTATCAAGAGTTTGAAAAATTTGCATCCAACTTCAGTACCTGAATATAAATACAATGAATATTAAGTGTTTCCTTCTGAGATAGGGTTCTTCAGATGCTCTTAGAAACAAAGGAAAGCTCTTCTAACTCTTAAAATTCTCTGCTGTCATTTTAGAATCTTCATGAGAATCTGATAAAAACAAAAACATACCAACTTACATGATGTTATGGGGAAAATATGCCCCTAGTTCAATGCACCTTCAGCGATTGTTATTTCAGGAGCTATAGAGAGAAGCCTTTTGGTATGTGGATAGGCAGCTTGTATTTTGTTTTGCAAGTTTAGAACACTATTTTTAGGTTTCCTTTAAACAGATCCAGCACCCTAAGTGCTTCTATGTATCTTCTGATCAAATATTTCTGTTTCTCATATAATTGATACACACACACTCCCCAAAGGACAAATCAGCATTAGTATCAAAAATATTATTACCTATTTTCAACTTCTGGAGCAAATAATTTCATGTAGAAATTCCTGTGCTTAACCAACAGTTTATTTGGTAGAAAGGAATTACTGTGGCTGAATATATTATTTTAAAGTTTCAGAAAAAAAAATTATTTTCTAGTTAGAACAGCTTAAGTTGCAATAGCAAAACTTCACCCTCAAAAAGGAAAACAGAAAAAGAAATGGAATGCAAGTTTAGAGCCTTTGCTGTGGTTTCAAAATTACTTTATCCAGGAATCTATTTGCATTTATTACTCTTTTGTAGTCAGTGGTAGTTCCCTTCCATGCTATCTTAACATTCTTCTCCCAGGATAAATGTATCAGAGAGAGTGGTAACCCATGGCAACCAGGCACCGTGTGAGAGGGGCAAACTAACTTGGAGGTGTACTTAATATTTTCTTGGTGAGGAAAACTTGTGGAAATGATTTCCCTTTTTCCTATTTTCATAATTCACAAGGAACGCATGTGGAGTGTCATAATGAATGCACTATGTGATATGCTACTGGTAGATGGCACATAGTTATCAGCTTCTGAAGTTCAGTTTCAAGGCTGCATAACTGCATTAAAAGGCCTGGGGGCTTCTCAGTGCATATGCAAAAGCTAAATGAGTGCTTATCAAAAGCACGTGTTTTCTCACACTTAGAGGTGCAATTTTGGTGATTACTATGAAGCGACTTTTGTTTCAAGAAAGAGTCAAAAACCAGGATTATGAAAAAATAGACTGTGTATTCTCTGTGCATGTTGATGGAGATAAGATGCATGAATAGGATTTATAGATAAACATGCCCTGAGTATGGAAATGGAGTGCTACTTTCTTGAAAGGACTAGATACCTGATAAGAAATTCCAAGCAAGACCTCTCCTTTTCCATTTTCATATATAAACACACCACAAGGTGTTTTTGTTTCTTTGGAAATAAAATGAGTATTGTTTCTATTCTTACAGTTAATAGAAACAGTAAGTTTCTATTACTGTTACTATTACAGTTAATAGTAACAGTTGCAAAATAGGAAAGCTTGACAAACTGATGATTAAATCCAAGAATATGGACAAAAGCATAAAATAGGATGTAGAGGGGAGAGCTTTCCATACTTCACTCTCTACAACAAAACTCAGCTACAACTCTTCTCAAATAAAGAGGAACCATTAAATCAGAGACTTGTTTGATCAAACTCTGGGAGTTAGTGAAGGACAGGGAAGCCAGGCATGCTGTAGTCCATGGGGTCATAAAGAGTCAAACACGACTGAGCCACTGAGCAACGACAAAATTAAATCATTAAGGGTAAGAAATTGATGATGATTCTTTGCATTTGCAGAATATATCACCTTCATTCCAAGGATGATGAGCACATGTTGGCCTTATTAATTGTACTTTACCCTGTGACTGTGTGTTGCAGTCCCTGGTGTAGCAAAGAGTCAGACAGGACTGAGTGATGAATGGTAACAACCCTGTGAGTTAAGTAAGCAGAGCAGATTTTATCACAGGGGAAAAAAATGTCATTATAATATGTGTGTATTTGCTGAAGCTGAAGCTCCAATTCTTTGGCCACCTGATGCAAAGAGCTGACTCACTGGAAAAGACCCTGATGCTGGGAAAGACTGAGGGCAGGAGGAGAAGGGTACAACAGAGAATGAGATGGTTGGATGGCATCAGTGACTCAATGGACGTGAGTTTGAGCAAGCTCTGAGAGACGGTAAAGGACAGAGAAGCGTGGCGTGCTGCAGTCCATGAGATCACAAACAGTTGGACATAACTAAGCGACTAAATGAGAACAATGTGTATTTATAATAGATGTGTATATTGTGATATACGTATATTTTGATATATATGGATGTGTACATACATATGTATCATACATACATGCTTCTGCATTATTTGCAATAGCAGAAAACCCAAGGATCAAATAACTTACATGCATCTCAATAGAAAATGGGCTAGATGAATCATGGTTCTATTAAGAGCCTTTTAAAAATGAGGTTTGGAGGAAAGTGGTCAAAAAGTACAAACATTTTTTTATAAGATAAATAAATGCTAGAGATACAATGTACAGCACAATGGCTATCATCAACACTGCTGTAGGACATACAGGAAAATTAGAGAATAAATCTTAATTCTCATCACAAGAAAAACATCTTTTCTTCTTTCTTTTTTAAAATATTGTATCCACAGGAGATGATGGATATTAGCTGAACCTATTACAAAAATCACACAGAAGTATGTAAACGACACCATCATGCTGTATGCCTTAAACTTATACAATGATGTATGTCAATTATTTCTTAATAAAACTGGAGAAAAGAAAGGAATTAAATAAATCTCTATTGGCTGCTATGAATGTTCTCCAAAATGTAAAATTAAATTAAAAAAAAAATCACTGTGAATTATCTCATTTATATAAATAACAGGATATGTACGCAAACACACATATGCTAGCCAATTATAACTTTTTGTTTTGGAAGGATGAATAAAAAACTATTGTTAATAGTTAGATTTGGAGATAAGTGTAGGGTTTGGAGGAGAAAGAATTCTACATCTCATACTTTCCTGAACTGCATGAAATTTTTACTATGTGCATGTAATAATTTTATCATTTAAAAGTATTAAGATTTATCTGGGGGTAGAAGTTTTGTCCAATATGTTTTTCAACATTTGAAAATATCTATGTTATTAAAAACGCTTCCCAGGTGGCTTAGTGGTAAAGCATTGGCTTGCAGTGCAGGAGATGTAGGTTTGACTCCTGGGTTGGGAAGATCCCCTGGAGAAGGGAATGACTATCCACTCCATTATTCTTGCCTGGAAAATCCCATGGCCAGAGGAGCCTGGTGGGCTACAGTCTATGGGGTAGCAAAAGAGTTGGACATGACTCAGCAACTTAAACATCAACAACGTTACTAAAAACAGTATTTGTTAGCTACAGTGGCAGTTGACAGCCTTTTTAGCCATATGGAATAGTTAGAGAATTTTAAATTTGTGTTGCTCTTTGTTCTACAGTTAACAATGAAGTCAAGTGGAACTTAGTGTCACTCTCAGTCATTTCCATTATCCACAGCTGATGCTCTGCTGTCTATCTCACACGTGTGTTTAACTACCACAGTTGCAGTTGAGCTTCCCAGGTAGTGCTAGTGGTAAAGAACCCGCCTGCCGATACAAGAGACATAAGAGATGCGGGTTTGATCCCTGGATCCGGAAGATCCTCTGGAGAAGGAAATGGCAACCCACTCTAATGTACGTGTCTGGCCAATTCCATGGGCAGAGGAGCCTGGCGGCCTGCAGTCCAGAGGGTTGCAAAGAGTCGGATATGAATGGAGCAACTTAGCATGCACGCATGTTTCAGTTACCAGTTCACATCTGACAACGCACAAAGCTGGATAGATCTAATAGCCAGTATTCTATTAGTTGAAAACAGCCAGGCCTAGTAGTTCAGGGTTTAACTCTTGTAGAGGATTCAAATTCTATAGTCAAAAGAGCCCAGGTTTCTGAGCTGTGGCTCCCCTCACACAGAAGAAACCAGGGCAGGAAAGAGATCGGTGTAATACCCAGTGGGAACCAGACATCTGTATTATCACCTGTAGTACCTGATTTCTAAATCTTATGTAAACAGTATGTCTCCAGTAAGAATATAAGTAAAGTTTTCATCAGTTTGTACACATTTATTTGAAATCTTGTCTTAAGACAAATCAGGAGGCAATATCACTAAAATTTAGGGGCTTGTGATAGATTACTTTGAAGTTCACCCTCTTTTTACTCAATAATGTAATCAATATTATAAGAGAGAGTAACCCCAAATCCACTCATATTAAATAAAGAAAGGAATTATTGACATGCCTGTCAGGGAGGTACAGTCGTGACTGGAGACATATGTTGATGGCTAAATCAAGGGATCAAACAGTGCTGTGTTTATGTTCTTGTTTATGTTCACTTTGCACATTGGTGTAATTGTCTGCTACTGCTTACTTGCTTTTTTTCTATGTAACAGAAAAGATGGTTCTTTGAAACTGTCAGCTCGTTGGGTTATGCTTCTCTGTCCAGTGGGATAAGGACAGTCTTTTTCATAATGTCTATTATTAACATAGTCCAAGGAGGATTCCTGTTTTTCAGGATCAGGTGTCAGTTTCAGAGCTAATCATTGGTTCAAGAGGATGTAGTCTTGTGATTGGTGTCACTTGGTTCGTCTGCCCACTTCTGTTTATGGGGCTGGTGGTTGGAGGGATTTCAGGATTGACAGTACCAATAATAAGGGCTTCCCTGGTGGTTCAGACAGTAAAGAATCTACCTGCAATGCAGGAGACCTGGGTTCGATCCCTGCGTTGGGAAGATCCCCTGGAGAAGGGAAAGGCAACTCACTCCAGTTTTCTTGCTGGAGAATCTCATGGACAGAGGAGCCTGGCGGGCTACAGTCCATGGGTCACAAAGAGTCGGATACGACTGAGTGACTAACACTTTCACTTTCATTTATTTATCTGACACGAAGGATCTTTAGTTGTGGTATGTGATTTCTTAGTTGTAGTATATGGGATCTAGTTCTCTGACCAGGGATTGAACCCAGGCCCACTATATTGGGAGCTTGGAGTCTTACCACTGGACCACCATGGCAGTCCCAAATTGGAGCCTCCTTTCATAGCCCCAGGAGCCTCTCCACCTGGGCTAATTTGGGTTCTCACAGCATGGTAGCTGGTTCCTCAGGGCAAGTGTCCAACCCCTAGCTCCTGAAGAAAAGCCTATAGAAGCTGTATCCTTTTCACAGTCTAGCCTGGAAAGTCCAAGTGTCACCTCCGTGGGCCTCATTCGGTTGGAGCTGTCATAAGCTCCAATCCAGACTCGAGGAGAGGGAACAAAGGTCATCACCCTCTTAGTGTCAGTGTCATATTGTTAAAAGAGCATGGTGGAGTGACAGCAGTGAAAATGGAGGAATAAGTCAAGGCTTCGTGGAGCAACAATATTGAATCCAACTCCAGACTAGAAGGTTGCATGTTTAAATCATGTCGGGATCAAAGCGTTACTTTTGGTATGACAGTATGGGCTTCCCTGGTGGCTCAGATGGTAAAGAATCTGCCTGCAATGCAGGAAGATGCAGGTTTGATCCCTGGGTCAGGAAGATCCCCCAGAGAAGGGAATGGCAACCCACTCCAGTATTCTTGCCTGGAGAATCCCATGGACAGAGGAGCTTGGGGGGCTACAGTCCATGGGGTCGTAAAGAGTTGTACAGGACTGAGTGACTAACACACACTCAGCAGAAGCAATAAAGTTCTCCCAGAGCGGCCAGCATGAGCATGGTGCACAACATTTTGGAAATGAAAAAAACTACAGCTTTTGTAGTCTACCATGCCTGTGAGCTGAGTCACTTCAGTGGGAAGCCTGTAGTCTACTCAGGATGACATCAAAAGCAATCATTTTGCTTTCAATTGTACCCTGAATGTAACTTTGTTCAATTCTGCTTATATTTATAAGTGGACTGAAGTGAAGGATTGAGATGGAGTTTGGGCACTACATTTTTCAAGTGTCTTTCATTAATGAAAGCCATTCTTACATCTTATTGCTGCCCTCCCCCCAGTTTTCTCTCATATTTTATAGCAAAGTGTTGAGAATTTTCCAAGCCAGGACTGTTCTATGTTAATTAATTTTAAAAATTAAAATTTTTGTCCTCCTAACCCTTCAATTAATAAAGAGTGTTGAGAAACCAAACCAAAACAAAAATAGGCTTATTGAGTTACCTTGTTGGCACATCACATGAAAGTCAGAAGTTAAAGTGACGTCAGCAGCATCAGTGAATAAGATACCCTTCATGCACATCCACCCCTCAACTACAACAATGTGGCATCTGTCAATGGATAAAAGTGCCATTGTGGGAACTGTGGGGTCCAGCCCCATACATGATAGGTGAAAGCATCCCCAGAGGAGCCTCACCCCATGGGCTCCCTGACCTCTGTGCTGTGGGCCCTGCTGTGGCCCGCGAATGACTCTAGTCCCTCTTAGCTGTGGCCTGGAAGCTCCTGGAAACAGTCTTAGATGCTCACCCACAGACAAGAGAGGCTTTGTGGAAGCCCAGGTTTCCAGCACAGAAGTTCTAGCAACTTTTGTTAGAGCAAAAATTACCAGTTTGTATACCCTGGAGAGGGTTGTTTTTGTTTAGTCTCCAAGTTGTGGCAAATCACCAAGTCTCATGAACTGTAGTCCACCAGGCTCCTCTGTCTATGGAATTTCCCAGGCAAGGATACTGGAGTGGGTTATTACCTCCTTCTCCAGGGGATCTTCCTGACTCAGGGATTGAACCTGCATCTTCTGCATTACAGGATCTAATTTGACTTTACCAGTATCCGCTTTCCCCCAAGACAGCACCTTTCAGTGCCAAGAGAACCCCCCGACCCCTGCCCCGCCCCGCTGCTGCACCACTCCCTTCAGAGTACTGAATCAATGAGCTGAATGACTGGAAGTGGGAAAAGACTGGGAGAGTCTCAGAGGACATTAAAGGGATGTGGATTCTACTAAGTGTGTCCTGGACTCCATCAAGAAGAGCACCCATGAGCTGTTGACATGCCTTGCCCACGGATCCCCGCAACTGGCCCATGGGCACCCCCCTTGCTTCCTGTCCCTCACCCACACACCCACTCACTTTGTGGCCAGCTCTCTGTGCATACGCCTGATGGTGGTGGTAGTGAGCTATGGCGAATGGCTATTGAGCATGTATAGACATACAGATGGCCAACAGGTACATGAAAACATCACTGATCGTCAGGGAAATGCAAATCTAAATCACAAAGAGCTATCTATCACACACCTGTTAAAATAGCTGTTATCACAAAGACAATAGGTAAGTGTTGGCAGTGATGTGGAGAAAGGAAACCCTTGGCCACTGTTGATGAGAATGCAAATTGGTGAAGTCACTATGGAAAACAGTATGCAGGTTTCTCAAAACATTAGAGCTAGAACTGCCATGTGATTCAGTAATCCCACTTCTGTGTATATATTCAAAGGGAATAAAATCAGGATTTTGAAGAGGTATTTGTACCCACCCCCATCCATATTCATCACATCATCATTCACAGTAGCCAAGAGAACAGCCTAAACATTTGTTTTTGAATGAATGAATAAAGAAACTGTGGTTCATGTAGTGAGTGGAACATTACTCAGCCATGAGAAAGAAGGAAATCCTGTCGTTTGCAACAACATGACATTAGTGTTAAAGAACCTGCCTGCCAGAGCAGGAGATGTAAAAGATGTGGGTTCAGTCCCTGGGTCGGGAAGATCCCCTGGAGGAGGGCAGGGTACCCCACTCCAGTATTCTTGCCTGGAGAATCCCATGAACAGAGGAGCCTGGTGGGCTACAGTCCATAGTGTCACAAAGAGTTGGACAGGACTAAAGTGACTTAGCATACACAGCATGGATGGACCTTGAGGGAATTATGCTAAGTGAAGTCAGGCAGAGAAAAATAAATACTGTATGATATCACTTATATGCAGAATAAAAAAAGAAGCCAAACTCATAGAAACAGTAGACTGGGGGTAACTAGGGGCTGGAGGATGAGGGAAATGGGAAGATATTGGTCCAAGAGTACAAACTCCAGTTACAAGATGAGTAAGTTCTGGGAATCTAATTACACCATATTACATATTTGCAAGTTCCTAAGAAAGTAGATCTTCAATATGCTCACCACAAAAAAAGAAATGGTAATCATGTGAGGAGATGAAGGTGTTGGTTAACCCTACATTTCACAATAGGTAAGTGTATCAAATCAATACATTGTATATCTTAAATTTAGCCAATATTCTGTTAATTATGGGCTTCCCAGGTGGCACTAGAGGTAAAGAATCTGTCTGCTGTTGCAGGAAACATAAGAGATGTGAGTATCATCCCTGGGTCGGGAAGATCCCTGGAGGAGGGCATGGCAACCCACTCCAGTATTCTTGCCTAGAGAATCCCATGGCCAGAGGAGCCTGATGGCCATAGTCCATAGGGTTGCAAAGGTGACCTTGTTGTTGTTCAGTTGCTCAGTTGTGTCCAACTGTTTGTGACCCCATGGACTTCAGCACCCCAGGCTTCCCTGTCCTTTACCATCTCCCGGAGCTTGCTCAAACTCATATCCATTGAATCAGTGATGCCATCCAACCATCTCATCCTCTGTCGTCCCCTTCTCCTCCTGCCCTCAATCTTTCCCAGCATCAGGGTCTTTTCCAATGAGTCAGCTCTTCACATGAGGTGGCCAAAGTATTGGAGCTTCAGTTTCAGCATCAGTCCTTCTAATGAATGTTCAGGATTGATTTCCTTTAGGATTGACTGGTTTGATCTCTTTGCAATCCAAGGGACTCTCAAGAGTCTTCTCTAACACCACAGTTCAAAATCATCAATTCTTTGGTGTTCAGCCTTCTTTATCTTCCAACTCTCACATCCATACATGACTACTGGAAAAACCATAGCTTTGACTAGATGGACCTTTGTTGGCAAAGTAATGTCTCTGCTTTTTAATACGCCATCTAGATTGTCATAGTTTTTTTCCAAGGTGACCTGGCACTCATATATCTCAAGTAAAACTGGAAAAAAGTCCAAAGTTAATTATGAACATAGAGTTTATATCTTACTCTTATACTTACATTACATTAGAGATGGGGAGAAATCCCCAAACTTGAGTATAGCAAATCCCAATGGGAGAGCTGGCTTTCAGGACCAATGGTGATGCAGTCAGGAATTCGCCATTGCTTTACAGCATGTCATTGGCTAGAGATGATGTGGAGGATATCTGAAAAGTCTATTCCTTTATAGGAGTTTATAAGGTTTTTATTTTCCATTTTCTTAAACATAACATTTGATTTCCGTTGTGCATGTATGCTTGTTTCCTTTGAAAACTCTATTTATTATTGAGGAAATGATTAAAATTTTACAGACATTGTGCCCTTTTCTGAATGGACTTTATAGTCATCCTTTTGTATAGCAATTCAACTAATAAGCTTCCGGGAGCACTTGGTGAATATTTCTTATTTCAAAAATTGTTTCAAGGCTCATTCTAACTGATCCACGACAAGCTGCTTTAAGTAATTTCTCAGGTATGATGTCCTCTAAATGATTTCAGAGTGTAGTTTAGAAACTGAATTATTATATACCAAAGCTGTAGAATCATCACTTTTCTGAATATACTTTCAAAACTTTATTCCATGTTTCTTCTATAAAAAAGTGCATATTTGAGTCCCTTGATCCAGTATTTTACATGAAGAAATGAGTGAGTTTCAGACATAACTATGTTACTAAAGGAAGCAGAAAGGTATAAAAGTTAAATAGTTATAGTTTAGAATCAGTGAATGCTGAGTTTTTATTGGATTGTCCAAAAAGTTCATTCATAGCATAAGATGTGATGGAAAAATCTGAGTGAACTCTTTGGCCAACCCAGTATTTTGACTTTGCTATATGACAAGTTCCTTGGACAAAGTTTGTTTACCTTTTTGAGCCTTGATTGTCTTCCTGCTAAACATCAGAAATACTTATTAGGTAGCATTACAAATGCTAATGGGATAATATTGGTAAAGGACTCATTCCCAAATCAACTACATAGTAAATATGTGCAACTCTGTGTTTGTTTAAATTGTTGTTACTTTTTACTTTTATCACATATTCTTAATATTAGAGGTAAACATCTGTCAAACTCTGTACAAGATTGTGTGTCCCCTTTATTGATTTCTGATTCTATATGCTTATTTATGGACCCAGCTATGTGACCCAGTTACCAAGAACCTAAATCTTTTCTTGCTTAAATGTCATCAGGTGCCATCTTTTCAGCTGTTTCTACATTTGCCTTGAAATTGTAAAGATACCGTCTATTACATCATGGAGTGATCCTTCTTCCCTCCTCACGTGGGGAATTTCTATCAGAGTTTGGTTCTAGGAAAAGCTTTATCTCCCTTGGGAAAGTAGTGAGTTTCCTCTTCTCAGATCAAATTGACTTATGTGATTTATCACATTTTCCCCTTTGTCTTGTTTGTCAGGAAGATTACAGTTGATCTTTTCACTCAACCACTTGATTTTTTTGTGTTTTGAATGTTTACTTTTCTCCTCCTGTTTCCCACTAAAAATATTAGTTTACTAATTTATTTTTGTCCTTCTTTTATTAAGTCCCTCATATCCTTTTGGAAAAGAAGTGAGGCAGAAATATATGTATTTGTGTGTGTGTGTGTGTGTGTGTGTACACATACAAGGTGCTGATTACAAAGTCCATTCAGAAAAGGACCCAGTGTCTATAAAATTTTATTGAATAATCATTTCCCCAGTAAGAAACACAGACTTTTCAAAGGAAACAAGTACACTCCATACATGCACTAAAAAATCGTGTTGTTTTTAAGAAAATGGAAAATAAAAACTTTGTGAACACCAAAAATGAATAGATTTTTCAGATGTATATATTCTTATATATTTTCAGATCTATTTGCATATATATCTTCATGCAGAAATATTTTCTTATTAATTTTTGTTTATAAGTTTGACATCCAAGTTTAAGTTTGATATTAACAACTTCTCTAAATGAACTAGTGCTTTCTTTCCCCTTTTTACATTTCATTGTTATGTTTGTCCAACAAATATTTCTTGGTGCCTAATATACTAGATTTTTAAGTGGAGAAAACTCTATGAAAATGAATCAAATTGTCATCAGGGAGCGTATGTGCTACTGGGGGATATAGACTGCTGAGAGGAAGAACAGGCCTAATGAGATCAGAGGGGCTTTCCTTAAAAAGATGTGAAATTTGAATACCATGCTAATTCTGATTTAAAATGACAGGTAGAGAAAGGCCTGGGCTTTTTTCCTGACATTGTTACTGAATCTAATAGGATTCCACTAGTTTGCCCACAGCCTCAGGTGAAATTGGTTTTTCTGTTCATTATCTTGGTGCCTTTTCTGCAATAGCTACAAATAAGATGTCCTTTCATATCTGCGAAGAAAGAGAATGAATTTTGTTTTGTCACATCCCTGCCTATACTCTTCAGGACAGGAAGAATATACGGCCTAAGAGCCCCTGGTTGTTGAGTCCCGTTTTCTTGCTATTGTGTACTACAAGTTTAGGATATTTTTTAGGATGACTTAACTATCCTTACTTACCATTGTCATATTTTCATCCCTGTGGTTGTTTAAAGCAACAAGAGGTCTTTTATCCTATTTCATGGAGAAATGCAATGCATTATTAATCATGATTATTTTATTTGTATGTCAATACTGCTTCAGTGGAGCCTGGATCACCCCAGGGATAACTCTTGATGTGTAAAGGGAGACTTTCAGGTCAGGGTCTGTTTAGGGAAGTTTCTTTTCATCTCAGAGAATGTTTTTGGCTTTAACATAATGGTACGTGTTATTTATGAATGCTCCTCCCATGTTAGAGATGTGCTCAGTAGCACAGTTATGTCCAACTCTTTGTGACCTCATGAACTGTTGCCGCCAGGCTCCTCTATCCCTGGAATTTTTCAGGAAAGATTACTGGAGTAGGTTACCATTTCCTACTCCAGAGGATCTTTCTAACCCAGGGATTGAACTCGCATCTCTTGTGTCTCCTGCATTGGCAGGCGGATTCTTTACCACCAGGGCCACCTGGGAAGCCCATGTTAAAGTTGACGGCACTTATTTTGAACTTATTTTCTCAATGCCTACTGAGTTGCCAGTGTGAGTTTTATGCCATGTTGGAACCTGAACTGAACGTAACTGCAGTATTTTGTATGTTAAAACTGTAGTGAAGACTGAAAGTAAAATATAAGACACTTTGTGGGTATATAGTTTTTGTTGGTCTTCTCTCACACTCTTACTCTAAGAAGAAGTACTGGATATGGGAGGGGCTTAATAAATTTGGGATAGACCCTGTTATTGAAGTTAGGGTAACCAATGGTTCTAGTTTTCAGCACTGAAAGTCCTGGCTCCAGGAAACCCTTCATGTTTGGGCACAGTGGCATGGTTCAGTTCAGTTCAGTTCAGTCACTCAGTTGTGTCTGATTCTTTGTGACCCCAGGGACTGCAGCATGCCAGGCCTTCTTGTCCATCACGAACTTCTGAAGCTTGCTCAAACTCATATCCATTGAGTCTGTGATGCCATCCAACTATCTCATCCTCTGTCATCCCCTTCTCCTCCTGCCTTAAATCTTTCCCAACGTCAGAGTCTTTTCTAATGAGTTGGCTCTTCTCATCAGGTGGCCAAAGTATTGGAGCTTTAGCTTCAGCCTCAGTCTTTCCAGTGAGTATTCAGGATTGATTTCCTTTAGGATTGATTGGTTTGATCTTTTTGCAGTCCAAGGAACTCTCAAGAGTCTTCTCCAATACAACAGTTCAAAAGCATCAATTCTTTGGCACTCAGCTTTCTTTATGGTCCAACTCTCACATCCATACATACTGGAAAAACCATGCTTTGACTAGATGGACCTGTGTTGGCAAAGTAATGTCTCTGGTTTTTAATATGCTGTCTAGATTGGTCATAGCTTTTCTTCCAAGGAGCAAGCGTCTTTTAATATCATGACTGCAGTACAGAGACCTGGGTTTGATCCCTGGGTTGGGAAGATCCCCTGGAGGAGGGTATAGCAACCCACTCCAGTATTCTAGCTGGAGAGTCCGCATGGACAGAGGAGCCTGGAGGGCTATAGTCCATAGGGTCGCAAAGAGTCAGACACAACTGAGTGAAAGCAATCTTGATCTAGGTTTGTCATAGCTTTTCTTCCAAGGAGCAAGCGTCTTTTAATTTCATGGCTGCAGTCACCATCTGCAGTGATTTTGGTGCCCAAGAAAATAGTCTCTCACTGTTTCCATTGTTTCCCTATCTATTTGCCATGAAGTGATGGGACTGGATGCCATGATCTTCATTTTTTGAATGTTGAGTTTTAACCCAGCTTTTTCATTAGAATGGTTGATCATACTGCATTTGAAGATCAGACAGAAGCTGTGTCCTAACATGACCATAAGGTGACTTGGACTCTAGGACCTCAGTTTCCAGTAAGGCAACCTTAAATGCAGGCTTCCCAGGTGGCTCAGAGGTAGAAAATCCACCTGCCAATGCAGGAGATGTAGATTCCATTCCTGGGTTGGGAAGATCCCCTGGAGTAGGAAATGGCAACCCACTCCAGTATTCTTGCCTGGAAAATCCATGGACCGAGGAGTTTGGTGGGCTATAGTCCATGGGGTCTCAAAGAATCAGACATGACTGAGCAACTGAGCATGCATGCAACCTTAAACATAGCATTTTTCTTTGCAGAAAAATTATACCTATTAGCTTAAGTAAACGGAGAAGGCAGTGGCAACCCACTCCGGTACTCTTTCCTGGAAAATCCCATGGACAGAGGAGCCCGGTAGGCTGCAGTCCATGGGGTCGCTAAGAGTCGGACACGACTGAGCGACTTCACTTTCACTTTTCACTTTCATGCATTGGAGAAGGAAATGGAAACCCACTCCAGTGTTCTTGCCTGGAGAATCCCAGGGACAGGGGAGCCTGGTGGGCTGCCGTCTATGGGGTTGCACAGAGTCAGACACGACTGAAGTGACTTAGCAGCAGCAGCAGCTTAAGTAAAGAGGGTTTATTATAGGAGTCTTGTAGAAATAAAGAAAAACTGAGTATCTAGGGTCCAGAAAAGGTAAGACTCAGGTGGCTCTGAGGACCTCAGCAGCTTATGTTCAAGGAATTTAATGTAGTATTCTGTCATTAATGAGCTTCCCTGGTGGCTCAGACAGTAAGTAAAGAATCTGTCTGCCCTTCAGGAGACCTGGATTCAGTCCCTGGGCCAGGAAGATCCCCTGGAGAAGGGAATGGCTACTCACTCCAGTCTTCTTGCTTGGAGAATTCCATGGAGAGAGAAGCCTCATGGGCCCTAGTCCATGGGGTCGCAAAGAGTTGGACATAACTGAGTAAACAACACTTTCACTTTCTTCCTGTCATTAATATGAGCTGGTTCCCAACTCCCTTAGGCTCCATGCCCCTTAGTTCAATTTTTTGAGAACAAGAATTTTAGTGACTTACCTGTGCCTAGGAGTCGATTACTCTTTGGTCTTATGTCCGAACACAGTCTACTTAGCAGTTGCCCAGGGCCCGAATACTGATCATTGCAATTGACTGCCGAGCACCCACCACCCCAGCTGATCATGGTAATTCTTATCCCTTTACCTGTGATTGGTTTGAGAATGAATATGTTACCCAGTTCTAGTGAATGAGACCTGAGAGGAATCTTTTGGAGGGCTTTTGGGAAAGGTTCATAAATCCTCAGAATGAGACACAGGTCCTCTGGATACTGTCATGTCTACTTGTATTGTCTAGAACTATGGAAGCTGTCTTGCTAGCAGTCTGAAGGTGAAGACTGCACAAGAAGGGCAGAGCAGATAGGATGAAAAATCTTGAGGCTTTTATGAAATCTTTGAGTCAGTGAATCAACCCAGAGTGTGCCCTACTGCTGAACTTCTTGAAATTGGAGAGTTATAAAAATTCTTTCCTTGTTTAGGAAATATATGATGTACCCTGTATCCTAGGATGTATAAGGCATCCTAGGGTAATTACAATATATCATCATCATCATCTCACAAACACCAATCGGCCGGCAGGAGCTGGTAGAACTGCTCCTGTGAGTGGAATATATTCCCTAAGAAAGCTTGAGAAGAAAGAGAATGAAGAGTACCACTTCTACACAAGTAAACCAGAGATTCTCTGCAGTTCTTCATTTGAATCTCTGCCTTAATGACTTGAATCCTCTTTTGAGTGTGCTGATTATACGTCTCCTCTCTCTTTAAAGAGAATAAGAGATAAAAGATCCTATGTCCTTTGACTTACAAGTGCAGTTCTCTAATCACAACCTAGGAAGGGTTCCCATAAGCAATGGGCCCTGCTGTCTATTGCTTGCCAGGAGGAAGCACCTCAAAAAGAGAGTCATCACAATAGGTTAGACATCATCTAATGTTAACTGATTATAATGAGCTCTGATCAGGGAAGCATCTTATCTGATTACCCAGGATACATTTTGTAAGCAGTTCATTTTACAGTATGTACAGGGAAGTTTCATTGCTAAAGGGTAAATGTTTTATAGGTGCTTTACACATGTGTGAAAGTGTTAGTTGCTCAGTTGTGTCCAACTCTTTTGCGACCCCATGGACTGTAGCCCACCTGCCTCCTCTGTCCATGGAATTCTCCAGGCAAGAATACTGGAGTGGGTTACCATTCCCTTCTCCAGGGGATCTTCTTGACCCAGAGATCAAACCCAGGTCTTCCTCATGGCAGGCTGATTCTTTACAGTCTGAGCTGCCAGGGAAGCCCTGTGTGTGTGTGTGTGTGTGTGTGTTATATTTTTAATGATCAAGCTAGACATTTTTTAATATCAAAATTTGTAATTGTCCAGGCTTAACATGCTGCCATGTTTGTGTCCTGGAACTCTGGATGTCATGATTTTTGATTCACCTGTGAGTTAGACTGGGAGAATCTTGGTAAGAGAGAAGCTTCATGGGAAGGAGAGTATTTTTTCCAGGCCACCCATGGGCATATCTTAGAATAATCTGACTGGTTGTTAAAGCATGTGATGAGAGTTGGCTTCACAGATGTGTGATCTAATACAATTACACAGGGCCTCCCCTTCCAGAGGACCTTGTAACTTGGTTGACTATTCTGCTTTGCTGCTGCTGCTGCTAAGTCGCCTCAGTCGTGTCCGACTCTGTGCGACCCCATAGACGGCAGCCCACCAGGCTCCTCCGTCCCTGGGATTCTCCAGGCAAGAATACTGGAGTGGGTTGCCATTTCCTTCTCCAGTGCATGAAAGTGAAAAGTGAAAGTGAAGTCGCTCAGTCGTGTCCAACTCTTTGCAACCCCACGGGCTGCAGCCTACGAGGCTCCTCCATCCATGGGGTTTCCCAGGCAAGAGTACTGGAGTGGGGTGCCATTGCCTTCTCCATCTTGAAATTCTTAATGCCTTTGAACAAGGAACTCTACAGTTTTATTTTGTGTGGATTCCTGCATATGATTCCTTACTTATCTGGATCTGGCAGCACCAAATACTTATATTCTTAGTTCTGTCAGAGAATAGAATTTTGTACACACAGCCCTTAGTTCTTATCAAAACTCATAAAACAACATTTGTAGGGTTTGGCTGAAGGCTGTGTGGCCTTTCTGCTCCTCTGAACATGCTAAAATCAATTTCTGGATTAACCCACTGTTTTCAGTGCCTGGAACTCATGATTTTCTGCTCTTGCTGCCCACCCCAGCCCCCATTGCTTTATTGAATTGCTCTTTGGTGGCAGGCCTTCCTATTGCAGGATGTCTAAAAAAGTCTATATCACACTCCTCATTGTATTTACTGGAAAGATAGTGTCGAGAATGTTGTCTTTAACAATATGCACTATCCTTTTTAAAAACACTTCATTTATTTTTGGCTGTGCTGGGTCTTCGTTGCTACATGGATTTTCTCTAGTTTTGGGGAGCGGGGGCTACTCTTCAGGTGCGGTGCACAGGCTTCTTATTGCAGTGGCTTTTCTTGTTGTAGAGAACAGGCTCTAGGGTGCATGGGCTTAAGTAGTTGCGGCTCTTGTGCTCAGTAGTTGCAGCCCCTCAGCTCTGGAGCACAGACTCAATAGCTGTGGTTGCTCTGTGACATATGGAATCTTCCTGGACCAGGGGTCAAGCCCATGTACCCTGCATTGGCAGGTGGATTCTTTACCAGAGAGCCCCCAGGGAAGCCATGCACTATCCTTACTGTGGGGATCCATGAAAGATATTTTTATTTGTTCTCAGTACCAGGAATGCTTTTCCTGACTTGTTTACCTAGTTTATCTCTTGGATATAGAATCATAAGGTTGCATTTTCCTATTTGTCATGGTTGCTAGAAAACTTAGAAAAAAAGTTACTAAGGACTACAGGCACAAACTTCATAGTTTGTGATTTGTTTATTGACTTCCTTCTTGCTTTCAGCTTTTCCCTCTGCATTCATTTCTTCACTCACTTCAATGTAAAAACAAATGGCAATCTCTTTTTCTCCTAGCACGTGCTATAGTGTAAGTGGCCTTAAATTCTTCTAGAATATGTTGAATAATAACTGTATAACAAAAGTCATGTCTTGTACATACTATGTTTCCACCTGAGAACATATAAAGGAAACATTTTTAAAGAGTGGCAAGATTTGAGGAGTGAAGAACAGTGACAGAGTTTTTACTGTTAGGGATACAAAGAAATCATTTTAGAATGTTATTGTAAGAATGACAAGGAAAATGTTTGGTAATAGTAAAATGTGACTTGAAATAGATTCTCTCCCTAAAAATCAATTGCATTTGAGTTTTATTTCATGTTGATTCTTGAAAAAAAATCCCCACTTCTTTGTGCTTTATTGTCATCTCTGAAGAGAGAATAACATACCATATGTTTATACATATCCAGGAATGGTATTTAATATTACCATAATTAAAAGAGAAAAAGAATTGTTTTTAAATAGTTATTTTTGTAAGTACAAAGAATTTATTATAGATGATCTTTAAAAAAAAAATCAGTGCTGCTGCTTCTAGTTGTTTTGTAAAGGATGGAAGATTGCTTACACTGGAAATAAAATAAGTTTAGAAAGAAATAAATGAAATTATAATATGTATCTTTGTTTTCTGACTTTGAAACTTACATTGTCATGTTTCCTCATGACATTTTTGATCCAGTAATTAATTCAGTATTCATTCACAAGTGTTTTTTGAGGACCTATAAAGTACCAGGTATTGTTCTAAGAAGTGATAGGAATATATCAGTGAGCAAAAAGCACCCCCCCCACCTTATGGTTCTCATATCTAATGATTTCCCCCAAATCATCTCTATCGATTGTTTGAGTTTATGTCCTTTTCCACTGCTATGTTTTATTTTGTGTTGGCATGTTGAAATCAACTTTGCCTCTCAATGTTCTGGGCTTTCCTTCTCTTTCTTTTTTTACTGATCAAATGCCTGGAGGCTTCACTTGATTTGCTAGTGAGCCACATATTTTACTGCTTACGGGGGTTGTGTGATGTGCTTGATTTGGGCTAATTTACATATTTTCCTGATTAAGCTACATATTAGCCTTTTGACCTTTGCACTTCTTCAAAGGTAGAGAATAATTAGCCTGCACAATTTGATAGAAAGAATTCACATCTGTTAAATCTTTCTTTTTTCGCCTCAATTAATAGACACTTATGATAATATATAGATTTTCTTCCAGGCTAAATATGAAGAAGCTATTTTCATTCTGTCATGAATGGCACCATTGAACATTGTCCATTTTTTTTTTTTAAAAACAAAAGCTATACCACTTCTTGTTCAAAGCAAGTAGGAAAAAAATCAAGGCATTTGTAAATGGAAGACAGCAGTTTCTTTTTTTAATTAATTTTTTTGGAGTATAATTGCTTTACAATGTCGTGGTAGTTTCTGCTGCTGCTGCTGCTGCTGTTAAGTCACTTCAGTCGTGTCCGACTCTGTGCGACCCCATAGACGGCAGCCCCCCAGGCTCCGCCATCCCTGGGATTCTCCAGGCAAGAGTACTGGAGTGGGGTGCCATTGCCTTCTCCGGTGGTAGTTTCTACTGTATAGCAAAGTGAATCAGCCGTACGTATAAATATATATCCCCTCTTTTTTGGATTTCCTTCCCATTTGGGTCACTACAAAGCATTGATTAGAGTTCCCTGTGCCATACAGTAGGTTCTTATTGGTTATCAATTTTATTTTTTAAATTAATTTTTATTGAGCTTTGCTTGTGGCTCAGCTGGTGAAGAATCCACTTACAATGCAGAAGACCTGGGTTTGATCTCTGGGTTGGGAAGATCCCCTGGAGAAGGGAAAAGCTACCCACTCCAGTATCCTGGCCTGGAGAATTCCATGGAAGTCCATGGGTGTAGCTGTTTTACAATCTTGTGTTGATTTCTTAGCCCTGATAACTGACTAGCTGTGCAACATAGAAGGAAACAAAAATGGTGATGCTGTTTGCAGAAACATATGAGTCTGCCGTTGGCATTCAAATGCATATGTACTACAATAACTAGTTAGATGAGGATTTGAAATTTCTTTTCTGGAAATGCCTTTTAACTCTTCAACTCATTTTTCTGACTAGATGGAGAAAAGCTACCTCAGAATAGCTTTGTCCTGAGGATAATTGTCCTGGAGGAAAGAAATAATAGGACTCTTTGGGAAGGCTTGATAGGGGATAGGAGACATGACGCTATGATCCTTACTTCTTGAGGCATGCTGATATTAGCAGCTCACTGGTGGATTATGATGGCTCTAGGGTGTCATGCACCCTTCCTAGCCCAGGGGAAACTCATCAGGAAGAAAAGAGGAGTGTCAATTTCTCAGTGCAGCTCACATCAGGACTTTCAAGTTCAGGTGAAATTCTGTTTTGACTCAAAAGTTTGCTCTACCCACCTTAGCATTGCTTTAGACACATGGACTCGCTGTGTGACCATAGCTAAAGAACAAAGACCTTGGAAGCCACAGGGTTAACCTTGAGGGAACAGAATCTCCTTTCCTTGGTAAACCAGCTGGGCCTCTGCAAGCTTCTGAGTCAGCAGTGGAGCCACAACAAATTGGGCAAAGGCCTTTGGGCCTGTGTGAAGTCTTAGTAGCAATTTTGTGTGGTGGCCCCAAGAGCAGCGTCCACTCGGAAATGAAAGTTGCTTTTCAGAGGACTTAGCAGACATCTCAGTTTTCTCAGTGCAGAGCTTTGAAATAAGGATTTTTAGTAAACTTCCAAGTGAAAGTGAAAGTGTTAGTTACTCAGTCATGTCCAAATCTTTGCAACCCTGTGGACAGTAGGGTCTCTGTTCATGGGATTCTCCAGGCAAGAATACTAGAGTGGTAGCCTATCCCTTCTCCATCAGATCTTCCTGACACAGGGATGGAACAAGGGTCTCCTGCATTACAGGCAGAGCCTTTATCATCTGAGCCCCCAGGGAAGCCCCAAACTTCCAAGGCCCTTGAACAGATTAGCAGGGAGGGGGAAACCTGTGTAAGGGGGAAACTTCCTGCTCATTTGTCCTGTTGGTGGTGATAGCTAAAGATGGGTGTTTTTAAATTTGAAAAAATATAAAAGAAACAAAGTGGAATCATCTCATTACATTCACCATCCATATCAAGATGTTTGCAAGGAATTGACTGGGACTGATTTTCTAAAGCAACTAAGGAGGGACTTCCCTGGGGGTCCATTGGTTAAGAATCTGCTTGCCAATGCAGGGGACACAGGTTCAGTCTCTGGTCCAGGAAGATCCCACATTGCATGGATCAACTAAGCCCATGTAACACAGCTGCTGAGCCTGTGCTCTAGAGCTCATGCTTCGAAACAAGAGAAGCCACTGCAATGAGAAGCCCATGCAGGGCAATGCAGAGTAGCAACCACTCACCACAGCTAGAGAAAGCCTGCATGCAGCAACAAAGACCCAGAGTGGCCATAAGTAAATAAATAAAGCGACCAAGGATAGTTGTGGGCACTTTAATAAGGAGCATTTCAGGGAAGCAGGACTTGTAGATCCCTGGGCAAAAGAAGTAGTTGGGTCTTTCCAGTAGTTACTGTGAGTGGTGTCATTTGAAATTAAAGTGTTCCCATTAAAACTGGTCAACCAGTTTTGCTTGTAAAACTGTGCAAGAATGAAACTAGAACACTTTCTAACACCATACACAAAAATAAACTCAAAATGAATTAAAGATCTAAATGTAAGATCAGAAACTATAAAACTCCTAGAGGAAAACATAGGCAAAAGACTCTGACATAAATCACAGCAGGATCCTCTATGACCCACCTCCCAGAGTACTGGAAATAAAAGCAAAAATAAACAAATGGAACCTAATTAAACTTAAAAGCTTCTGCACAGCGAAGGAAACTATAAGCAAGGTGAAAAGACAGCCTTCAGAATGGGAGAAAATAATAGCAAACGAAGCAACTGACAATTAATCTCAAGAATATACAAGCAGCTCATGTAGCTCAAAACCAGAAAAATAAACGACCCAATCAAAAAATGGGCCAAAGAATTAAACCGACATTTCTCCAAAGAAGACATACAGATGGCTAACAAACACACGAAAAGATGTGCAACATCACTCATTATCAGAGAAATGCAAATCAAAACCACAATGAGATACCATCTCACGCCAGTCAGAATGGCTGCTATCCAAAAGTCTACAAACAGTAAATGCTGGAGAAGGTGTGGAGAAAAGGGAACCCTCTTACACTGTTGGTGGGAATGCAAACTAGTACAGCCACTATGGAGAACAGTGTGGAGATTCCTTAAAAAACTGGAAATAGAACTGCCATATGACCCAGCAATCCCACTGCTGGGCATACACGCCTAGGAAACCAGAACTGAAAGAGACACATGTACCCCAATGTTCATCACAGCACCGTTTACAATAGCCAGGACATGGAAGCAGCCTAGATGTCCATCAGCAGACAAATGGGTAAGAAAACTGTGGTACATATACACAATGGAATATTACTCAGCCATTAAAAAGAATACATTCAAATCAGTTCTAATGAGGTGGATGAAACTGGAACCTATTATACAGAGTGAAGTAAGCCAGAAAGAAAAACACCAATACAGTATACTAACGCATATATATGGGATTTAGAAAGATGGTAATGATGACCCTATATGCGAGACAGCAAAAGAGACACAGATGTAAAGAACAGACTTTTGGACTCTGTGGGAGAAGGCAAGGGTGGGATGATTTGAGAGAATGGCATTGAAACATGTATATTATCATATGTGAAATAGATTGCCAGTCCAGGTTCAATGCATGAGACAGGGTGCTCAGGGCTGGGGCACTGGGATGACCCTGAGGGGTGGGGTGGGGAGGGAGGTGGAGGGGGGTTCAGGATGGGGAACACATGTACACCCATGGCTGATTCATGTCAATGTATGGCAAAAACCACTACAATATTGTAAAGTAATTAGCCTCCAATTAAAATAAATTAACTTAAAAAATAAAATTAATTAAAGTGTTCCCATTTAAGTCTGTCTACGAACTTTTGAGCTGGCCTCTTATTATTGGAGAAGGTCTATGCATAGTTTTGAAGCCAAGGCTAGTCTGATTTTATAGTTTCTCATGAGCCAGGGTAAGGAGTGAAGTTTGTCTCTTTTCAAAATCTACCTCAGACTTCTTCAGTCTATGAGACTTTTTCTCTCTACACATAGAAATAATTTTGCTAGGATCTGGGAAGGACTTTATTTGGTTCTCATCGTGGGGCTTTGGTATGGAGCTTTTTTTTTTTGTCTCCTCCCAACCCTTCAGTGGACATGGTCATCTTTTTTTTCTGTGTTGAAACTGGCTCTAATGCCCATGAAAGTGAAAGTCGCTCAGTCATGTACGACTCTTTGCAACCCCATCAACTATACAGTCTGTGGAATTCTCTAGGCCAGAATACTGCAGTGGGTAGCCTACCCCTTCTCCAGTGGATCTTCCTGGCCCAGGAATCGAACCAGGGTCTCCTGCATTTCAGGCAGATTCTTTACCAGCTGAGCTATCAGGGAAGCCCATGGGCCCCAGCAAGACTCCCTGGAGGCACATTGCATAATAGTGGTTCAGCAGAGTGTGAATATTGGTTTCTCTCAGATCTAAAGTATGTTCTGGAATATGTTTCTCTTTTCCATGTTAGGAACTATGTACAGTATTTTAACTGTTCAGCATTTAGTGACCATGAAAAGCTATGGCAGGAATAATACATCTGACATTGCCTTACACAGTATCTAGCACATAACAGGTACACAATAAGTGCTTGTTGAAAAAGTAAAGGAAAAACTGCTTCTTAGGAAAATACCATTGCCTCCTCCAGGGGATTGTCCCAACCCAGGAATTGAATTTGCATCTCCTGTGTCTCCTGCATTGGCAGGCAGGTTCTGTGGTACATACATACTATAGAATATTACTCAGCCATAGAAAAGAACAAAATAATGCCTTTTGCAGATACATGAATGGACCTAGAGAGTATCATACTGAGTGAAGTAAGTCAGACAGAGAAGGAGAAATATTATATGACATCTCTTATATGTGGAATCTAAGAAGAAATGATACAAATAAACTTACTTACAAAACAGAAAGAGACTTACAGATTTGGAGAACAAGCTTATGGTTGCTGGGGTGGGTAAGGGAAGGTTGGGGAAGGGATAGTTAGGGAGTTTGGGATGGCTGTGTACACACTGGTTGGTTGCAAGGAGATCCAACCAGTCTATGCTAAAGGAAATCAGTCCTGAATATTCATTGGAAGGACTGATGCTGAAGCTGAAACTCCAATACTTTGGCCACCTTATATGAAGAACTGACTCACTAGAAAAGACCCTGGCATTGGGAAAGATTGAAGGCAAGACAAGAAGGGGACGACAGAGGATGAGATGGTTGGATGGCATCACAGACTCTATGGACATGAGTTTGAGTAAGCTCTGGAAGTTGGTGATGGACAGGGAAGCCCGGCGTGCTGCAATCCATGGGGTCTCAAAGAGTGAGACACGACTGAGCGACTGAACTGACTGACGACTGACTGTGTACACACTGATATATTTAAAATGGATAACCAACAAGGACCTACTGTATAGTACAACTGTATAGTGAAACTCCGCCCAACGGTATGTGTTAGCCTGGATGGGTGGGGCGTTTCGGGGACAATGGATACTTGTATGTGTAAGGCTGAATCCCTTAGCTGTTCACCTGAAACTATCACAACATTGTTTGCTAATCAACTATACCCCAATACAAAATAAAAAGTTTTAAGAAGCACAAAGACAACCCCAAATATGATCTACTTGAAGAGGAAGGGATAATGATAAGTCACTGTCTTTCTTTTCTATTTGGAAAGAAAGGAATAATTTGGAAAGAAAGTCACTGTCATATTTGCTGACTTACAGAGTCTGCAAAAAATCCCAAGAAATAACTATGCAAGAGAATCCTAATTAGTGATACTTGTAAAAAGCACATGGTCTTTTTGCATCCCTGCTGTCTCATTGGAAAGATATTCCCATCTGAATGCAGAGTTCCAGAGAATAGCAAGGAGAGATAAGAAAGCCTTCCTCAGCGATCAGTGCAAAGAAATAGAGGAAAACAACAGATTGGGAAAGACTAGAGATCTCTTCAAGAAAATTAGAGATACCAAAGGAACATTTCATGCAAAGATGGGCTCGATAAAGGACAGAAATGGTATGGACCTAACAGAAGCAGAAGATATTAAGAAGAGGTGGCAAGAATACACAGAAGAACTGTACAAAAAAGATCTTCACGACCCAGATAATCACGATGGTGTGATCACTCACCTAGAGCCAGACATCCTGGAATGTGAAGTCAAGTGGGCCTTAGAAAGCATCACTACGAACAAAGCTAGTGGAGGTGATGGAATTCCAGTTGAGCTATTTCAAATCCTCAAAGGTGATGCTGTGAAAGTGCTGCACTCGATATGCCAGCAAATTTGGAAAACTCAGCAGTGGCCACAGGACTGGAAGAGGTCAGTCTTCGTTCCAATCCCAAAGAAATGCAATGCCAAAGAATGCTCAAACTACCGCACAATTGTACTCATCTCACATGCTAGTAAAGTAATGCTCAAATTTCTCCAAGCCAGGCTTCAGCAATATGTGAACCGTGAACTTCCAGATGTTCAAGCTGGTTTTAGAAAAGGCAGAGGACCCAGAGATCAAATTGCCAATATCCGCTGGATCATCGAAAAAGCAAGAGAGTTCCAGAAAAACATCTATTTCTGCTTTATTGACTATGCCAAAGCCTTTGACTGTGTGAATCACAATAAACTGTGGAAAATTCTGAAAGAGATGGGAATACCAGACCATCTGACCTGTCTCTTGAGAAACCTGTATGCAGGTCGGGAAGCAACAGTTAGAACTGGACATGGAACAACAGACTGGTTCCAAATAGGAAAAGGAGTATGTCAAGGCTGTATATTGTCACCCTGCTTATTTAACTTATATGCAGAGTACATCATGAGAAACGCTGGGCTGGAAGAAACACAAGCTGGAATCAAGATTGCCGGGAGAAATATCAATAACCTCAGATATGCGGATGACACCACCCTTATGGCAGAAAGTGAAGAAGAACTAAAGAGCCTCTTGATGAAGGTGAAAGAGGAGAGTGAAAAAGTTGGCTTAAAGCTCAACGTTCAGAAAACTAAGATCATGGCATCTGGTCCCATCACTTCATGGGAAATAGATGGGGAAACAGTGGAAACAGTGTCAGACTTTATTTTTTTGGGCTCCAAAATCACTGCTGATGGTGATTGCAGCCATGAAATTAAAAGACGCTTACTCCTTGGAAGGAATGTTATGGCCAACCTAGATAGCATATTTAAAAGCAGAGACATTACTTTGCCAACAAAAGTCCGTCTAGTCAAGGCTATGGTTTTTCCAGTGGTCATGTATGGATGTGAGAGTTGGACGGTGAAGAAAGCTGAGTGCCGAAGAATTGATGCTTTTGAACTGTGGTGTTGGAGAAGACTCTTGAGAGTCCCTTGGACTGCAAGGAGATCCAATCAATCCATCCTAAAAGAGATCAATCCTGGGTGTTCATTGAAAGGGCTGATGTTGAAGCTGAAACTCCAATACTTTGGGCACCTTATGTGAAGGGTTGACTCATTGGAAAAGACCCTAATGCTGGATAGGATTGGGGGCGGGAGGAGAAGGGGACGACAGAGGATGAGATGGTTGGATGGCATCACCGACTCTATGGACATGGGTTTGGGTAAACTCCGGGAGTTGGTGATGGACAGAGAGGCCTGGCGTGCTGCAATTCATGGGTTCGCAAGGAGTCGGACACGACTGAGCGACTGAACTGAACTGAACTGTCTCATTGGTGGCAAGGTAAGCCAACCTGATCACAGTTGTTGCTCTGGGAAATGGATTTACTCCTTCAAATTTTTAGTCAACTTCAAGATTCTTAAACAAGTCAGGGAGGAGCAGAAACCTGAAACTTAAATTGTACTTTCTAAAACCCTCATTTGGAGGATTAATGTAAATTATCTGAGTAAAGCCCTAAGAAGCCAAATCACCCTTCACACATTACTCATTTTATCCCTTTATGACATGTAAGAGGATAGAAAGAGGATTTCTCTGGGTAGTCATTAATTATGAGAATAGTAACTTTGATTTAAAAAGAGTGATGTTGAGCCACTGGTAACAGGAATATACAGGCACTCAGGGCCTTCAAAGCAAGTTTCAACTCTCTTGTATTGTACCTTCTCTGTATAAAAAAAGGCATGGCTAAACTTTTCCCTGAAACTTGAAGCTTCACCCTGAATAAAAGACACCCAACTCAGGCAATGATTCAAAACCACCAGTTGGTGGACCAGCTGCATTAGTATGAATTAAAAACTTGCCAAAATATTGATTTTAGGGCCACACTCTTGGAATTATGATTCAGTAGATCTTGGTGAGGTCCAGTTCTATGTGCACATTGAAAGGTTTTTTTTTTTATTTCTGCTTGTAGAATGGATTAGATGACTAGAGAAATCTTTCCTGATAATTGATTTAAAAATGAACAGTAAAATAGTTAAAATTAAAGCTATCTATGTAATGCTCTTTCTAAAACAGTGACAGAGAAAGAGAGAGAAAGACACTGTTGGCTTCACATCTTTAGTATTGTGAGGAAATAAACACAAACACATTTTATAAGTAGTTGAGTTACAAGCAGAATAATGGAATTCATTTGGTTGAAGCATGATAAGGAAGCTTGACTTCATAGAATTAAAGTGAATTGATTACTGAGTTAGTCACTCAGTTGTGTCTCTGACTCTTTTGCAACCCTATGGACTGTAGCATGCCAGGCTCCTCTGCCCATGAAATTCTCCAGGCAAGAATACTGGAGTGGGTAGCCATTCCCTTCTTCAGGGAATCTTCCCAACCCAGGGGTTGAACCCAGGTCTCCCACATTGCAGATGGATTCTTTACCATCTGACCCACTAAGGAAGCCCCCATAGAATTAAGCAAAGTGCCAAATCTGGTATGACCCAGAGACTTTGTTAATTGCTGGTGTCTGACAGCCTGGGTTTTAATTGTCCACCTGTGAGCTGAAGGAGGAACCAAAGCCTAGGGTTCCAAGCAGATTGGAAGTCAGATCAGAGTTTACACATAAACCCAGAACACTCCAAAGATAGTGTGCTCAGGGTGTGCCAGAAAATTGTCTGCCCCTAAGGTGATGCAGATAGGCACCTGTTTTAGCTTTGGCTCTGGGTGAACAAACAGATAAAGAAAATGGCCTCCTCTGATAATCCCTGAGCACAAGCTCACACGCATGCAGATCTGTGGCGTGAATTCACACTATTTTGTAGGTGCCCAGTCACGCCCAGCAGTATATTTACTGCGAAGTGGCCCTGCCTGGTGTAGCCTCCAGAGGGCAAGTGAAAGCCAGACCAACCCTCCCAGAAGCTATGCACTTTAAACAGGGTCTCAGGAAATCCCACGGATAATATTCCAAGTCAAATGAACCCATAATTTTAAAAAATCCCTGTAGGTACAAGGAAATAAGCCACTGTCAGTGAGAAATAGCGATAGTGAAGAACTACAGACGCAGATAGGCAAACACTACAAGAATTGGAATTACCAGGTATCAAGAAGACAGAGATTCGCTCAGTCATGTCTGACTCTTTGCGACCCCACAGACTGTAGCCTGCCAGGCTCTTCCGTCCATGGAATTTTCCAGGCAAGAATACTGAAATGGGTTGCCATTCCCTTCTCCAGGGGATCTTCCCAACCCAGGGATCGAACCTGGGCCTCCTGCATTGCAGTCCAGGATCAAGGTGTCAGCGGGGCTGGTTTCTTCTGAGGCCTCTCTCCTTGGCTGGCAGACAGACGGAGGTGGGAGAGTTAATCAGGGGGGCAGCACACACAGGGCCTTTTAGGCAAAGATGGAAAACTTAAGCTTCAGTCTAGGTTTGGTGAGGAGTCGTTGAGGATCCAGGGCAAGAAAGAGAATGATCTGATTTCCTATCTGACATAATTACTTTGGCTTCTCTGAGAAGACTATAGGAGGGAATAGAGAGGCAGGGGAGGGCAGTGTGTGAGTTCCCGTGAGAGAAGGGGGTTGTTTTGTTTAGGTGTCAGAAGTAGAGAGGAAGGAGTTCCCTGGTGGTCCAGCGATTGGATATCTGCCTGCCAGTGCGAGGGACATGGGTTTGATTCCTGGTGTGGGAGGATCCCACATACTACGGGGCATCTAGGCCTAGGTGCCACAACTACTGAGCCCATGCACTGCAGCTACTGAAATCCGTGCACCCTAGAGCCTGTGCTCTGCAGCAAGAGAAGCCATTGCAATGAGAAGCCCATGCATTTCAAGTAGATAGTAGCACCCCCCACCCCCACCTCCACTCACTCGCTGCAACTGGAGAAAGCCCTCGTGGAGCGATGAAGACCCAGCACAGCCAAAAATAAATAAATAAATAAATAATTTTTTAAAAGAAGTGTAGAGGATAAAGATACGTAAAGGGCTTAAATAAAGTTTTTGGGTTTTAGTTTTTGTAGGTGAGGTGGACAGAGCTGGTAGATAGACTAGATATGGGGTCTGGGGGAAAAGGTAACCCTTTTGATTGGGCCTGAGCACAAGGTAACATTCACAGAGGTGGGAAAGCCCAAGAAGAACAGAGTTGGAAGGGTAGGGGGGTAATTAAGAGCTCTATTTTGGGCAAGTTTTTGAATGACTATTACATATCCAGTTAGAGATGTTAAGATAGGATGGATGTGGTAGCTGAGATAAAAACTTCAGAGTCATCTGCATATAGATGATTGTATCAATTACAACATTTCCTGCTGGATGTAATGGGAAACCCAATCAAATGAGGTTAAATGATGATGACAAAGAAGAATGCTACCTACCTCAGTTCTGGATGCTTCAGGAGCAAAAGCAATTACAGAGAGGCAAGTGTTGTTAAGAAAGGAAAGTTCGCTTTATTTCGGAGGCTGGCAACTGGAGGAGAAGGCAGACTCATGTCCAAAAGCCAACTCCCCCTGCTACTCAGGGGACAAGAGCTTTTAAAGTGGAATTTTTCAGGGCTGTATAGGCAGAGGAAAGGAGCTATGTATAGGATGGTACAGTCAGCTCTGGCAGTCATCTTGAAATTGGTCATGCAGTGTTCTGATCAGCATAATCTTGGTTGTCTTAAGTACAGTTAGTCTTCAGTTCCAGGGTCAGCTTGTTCCCATTTCTCCGAGGTCAATTCTTGGAACTGTGCAAGATGGAACAGCTTATGTTATGGCTACATGGCAGTTTGGTCATCATGTAGTTAGCTTCTTCCACCTGGTAAAGGCTTCGGTATCTACAAAATAGCTCAAAGGATATGGCTTAGAATATTATCTATCACCCTTAAGGAGGAACTAAAGGTCCTTGACTTTGCTTAGTGACTAAACTATCATTATTTGGTTTTGTTTGCCTACTTTCCTTTGCTTTTGTTTTTCTCACTTTCCTGATCAAGTTTGTTCTTTGGCTAAAGATTTTCTATGGACAAGAGGCAGGTGGAGGAGATGGTGAGGGAGTGGGGTCTGTCCTGGGAACGTCCCATAGGGTCCTGCTCTGGTTCAAGAAAAAGCCCAGACATAAGTCAAGCTTCTGGTTTGATTTATCCAACACTTCAGTGATATCTCCAAAGACTCAAATATTTCCTTCTCTTTATTGTTCTGCACTAGTGTCTTAGGTTGCCCAGAGTTGCCTTTTTATGGTTGGCATCAGAGCTATGGGTTTCTTCATTCATATGTGAAGGGGAAGACACTGACTAACTGCAGATGTCTCTTAAGAACAAAAAAGACTTCCTAGAAGTCCCAGTCTTCTAGGCTGGAAGCTAAGAAGCTCCCAGCAAATCTTTGTGTGTACCTTATTGGTTCAGATTGGCTTAGACCTGCCCATCCCTGAACGAGTCACTGGCATCAGTCCTGGGGTTTCTAGTGTTGACCTAGCCAAAGAACCTGGAGTGAAGCCAATATGGGGAGTCAACCTCAATATCCATTTTTTAAACCTGTGTAATCACATTGGGAAAAACATAGAGATAGTGAATGGAAGATAATCTAGGCATGCTCTGTGGAATTCTAGTGTTTAGAGACTAATCTCAGGAGTGGAAGGAGACAGCAAAGTAGACTAAAGAGCAGAAGTCAGTGAGGGGATAGGGAACCAGGAGAGTCCCATGGCTCAAAGGTTGAAGGAAGAAAGTGTGGGGAAATGTGCAAAATGCTGCTGAGGGAAAATAAAGGAAGGCAGCAAAGCGATCTTTGGATTTTCTGAGAGTCAGGTGAGGCCTGTAGAACATTCATTCTCATTGTGTTGGGGCTGTAAGCAGGGGACTAACTCCACGTTCATAAAATCCAATATTGATGTTAGTCTTTCTGGAGTAAAGGTGAGGAGTGGTAAGGGTTTATAGTTCCTTTTTCCATTTGGTAATTGTGAATGAATAGTCATTAGGAATAGTAGTTGTCCATAACAGGCCTTGTTGCATGCATGCTCAGTCACTCAGTCGTGTCTGACTCTTTGAGACCCCATGGATTGTAGCCCACCAGGCTCCTCTGTCCATGGAATTTTCCAGGCAAGAATACTGGAGTGGATTGCCATTTCCTCCTCCAGAGGATCTTCTCGACCCAGGGATCAAACCCATATCTAAAGCATCTCCTGCATTGGCAGACAGATTCTTTATCACTGAGCCACGTGGCAAACCCAGTAGGTCTTGTTACATAGGTAAAAATATCTCTTTTTTTAGACCTTTATAGTTTCATACATAGATATCCAGGCCTTTGATTCTTTGTCACACCATACACTGGAAAGAAAATGCAAAATGAATATGAGAGTTGAAAAATCTGATATCTTTATCCTCCTTCCTAGAGCTCTACACATTCTTTTGTATTCATAAGTGCCCAACTAGACCACGGTTGTGCAGAAGACAGGTGCATCAAAATTCCCTGTGACTAAACATTTGAAATTGTGTAGATGTCAGTGACAATTCCATGTTCTCTTATGCCAAGAGAGAAAATCATGGATGGATGGATGGATGGATTATGATGGATGGAATGCTGAAATGCTGTATGTTCAAAATTTCTTAATCAAACCCAAGATAAGACAAGGTCATAAATCTGATAGATGAATTGAGTGCACTAAAAGAAACAGGAATATGCAAGAATGATAATACAGCAAGTTTTGCAGTGCATTTGGACTTGTCTATTTGTTTAAATTAAAAGTATGTTTCTCCCTCGAAAATTTTAACTCCTTTAGGGAAAGGACTGTATTTTATTCATTTTTGTATTTTTGGAACTTAAATAAAGCACCATGTCTGTAAAAATGTTAAGTAAATGTAAAGAAGGTTGGATGGAATGAAATGGGTTGCCATAGGACTGAATTTATATAAAGGAAACCAGTAGTTTTGCATCTTTGTGTGAAGTCATTGGGCTTCCCAGGTGGTGCTAGTGGTAAAGAACCCAGCTGCCAATGCAAGAGACCTAAGAGATGCGAGTTTGATCCCTGGGTCAGGAAGATCCCCTGGAGGAGGGCATGGCAACCCACTCCAGTATTCTTGCCTGGAGAATCCCATGGACAGAGGAACCTGGTGGTCTACAGTCCATGAGGATGCAAAGAGTTGGACAGAGCTGAAGTGCCTTAGCACACACATGTGAAGCCATTAGTCACGTTGTGAAACCTGGCAAAAGAATCCCCATATTAAAAAATCAAACTTTTCCTTAAAGGTCCCATTAGATCCATTAAGCCAACAATTCCACTAGGGGTGATTTTGCTCCTAAGGCACATTTGCAAACATCTGGAAACATTTGGTACCATTTTCTGCATAGTAAGCTGTGCATTTATTTCCTGTTTCCTTGTAGAGTAGAGCCTTTAGTAATGATACCTGGAGAAAAGCAGAACCAACCCTAGATTCTGTGGTTATGTGGAGCTTTCAAGAATATTCCATGTGGTATTTTGTCCTGGAATTTACAGACACCTTGTTTGCAAAGAATTTGAGCATCACCTGCTTATGTTGTTTCTCTGGGTAGAGTCTTCATCATTCTTTCTTTACAGGAGGACCTAATCAAGATGCCTCCAGTGCACAGTAGATTAAAGTGAAAGTGAAAGTGTTAGTCACTCAGTCATACGACTTGATGGACTTTAGCCCACCAGACTCCTCTGTCCATGGGATTCTTCAGGAAGAACACTGGAGTGGGTAGCCTTTCCCTTTTTCACGGGATCTTACTGACCCAGGGATCGAACCTGGGTCTCACGCATTGCAGGAAGATTCTTTACCGTCTGAGCCACCAAGAAGTCCTGCACATTAAATGAAACAAAGTTCAAACGAATGGCAGAGTGTGTAATGAAATGGACTCCCCACTCCCGCCCCTGTATTCAAATGACATAGCACTAACACATGCCACAATGCTGCTGTGTCCACTTGAGATTTCCATTTGAAACTGAGCAGCAGGTGGTGTCTGACAAGCTGAAGGATGCTGAATAAAGACTGCACACAGCTGTAAGTTCTAGGGAGCTCCCCAGGATAAGGCAGGGAGCGTGTGGATTCTGCCAGATTTGCAGGCTTCTGTGCAATCGCATCTGCGTGCGTAGCTGCAAGGTCTCTCATTACAATTTTAAATGATGAGCTTATTTTGTAATGCACATAAATTGCCGTCAATAGACTTGGTGATTGAACACAGTAAATATTTTTCTGTGCCACTAAAAATAGCAAGAACTCTAGAAAGCGTTTCTCTTGCCTTTTCTTGCAAGGGCTTGTCTTTTGGCAGAGCAGGAGCTCTTGAACGTGATCTTTACACACACCCTTCACACTGCATTTTGCGTCATCTCCTTTCCTAGGGTGAGCTCTCTCTAGCGCCACTGTCCTCTGTAAGCTGAGCTGGCCCAGAGAATCTGTCATCCTTGGTGTATGTGCCCATGCAGTGGCAGAGGAGCAATGCCTTTGGGAAAAGCTGCTGGACTTGGGACAGAGAGGGGTCCTCCTCCAGCTGGCTGCCTTGTCACATGACTGGGCTGCTGTACCTCTGTTCCTTACGGCAAAAACTCAGCTTGCTCTTTCTGCATATTTTCTTGGGCTTGCTATTCCCCCAAGGAGCTGCTCATGTAAATTATATCTGCAAAGGTTGTCCTTCTCTAGCTTCTGTTTTCTGTGCTTACCCACCTTTGCCTTGCTGTTAGCTGTCTTGGTGTCACTCTAAGGGGTCCCCACTATCCAGGCCCCCCAAAACACATTCCTGTAAATTGCCCTTGTCTAGGGGGCAAGGAACTCGTATAAACAGAATCTATGCTCAGATGGTTCCAAGTGTGATTGTTCAGCATAGCACTGAATAAAATAGCTTTTCTTCAAATTCATATAAAGGACAAGTGGATTGAAATGAGATACAGAAATCCCAGCTTAGGACAAAGTTCACAGATATCCAGAGGGCTGACCTTCAGACACTGCGCTGTAATGTCACTCCATATTTTCAGAAGCTGGTACATTTCTCTCGTGCCTCATGTGAAAGTGGTAATTGCTCAGCCATGTCTGACTTGGTGCAGGCCCCATGGCCTGTAGCCTGCCAGGCTCCTCTGTCCATGGGATTCTTCAGGCCAGAATACTGGAGTGGATAGCCATTCCCTTCTCCAGGCGATCTTCTCAACCCAGGGATCGAACCCGGGGTTCCTGCATTGCAGGTAGATTCTTTACCATCTAAGCAGTTTCATACAATGTCAGTCTAGTGTCAGTCTGTTTGACTCCTAGTAGTCTACTGAGTTCTTTCAGCTCTAAAATGAGGGTGGTTATTGCCTCAATTGACTCCAGTCAAAAATGAGAAGAGAGATGCTTTTAAAATCCCAGATAAATTGAAGTGTCCGTTCTTTGAAGGGAAAACACTGGCTGAGTATCCTTTCCTTCCTGAGGTGTGTGCATGTATGTGTGTGCCTGTGTGCATGTGTGTGTGTGTGTGTGTGTGTGTAAAGGTCACAGAAAGCTGCTGGAAGGGAGCAGGTCTTGGGTCCAAGTGCCATGTGGACCAGAGGAGAGGGGAGAGCTATAAGATGTGGTTCTCACCAGTGTTCACACCAGTAGACAAGGGATTGCCTCAAATGTGCTGCTCAGAGACCATAGGGGCTCCTTGCTGGAGAGGCTGCTGCTGGGCAAGGTGAGAAGAGCTGTGAATGTATCCCCTTGCTGGTGGTGGGGAAGCAAAGGACAGGCTTCATGCATGGATCAAAGGAGCTCCAGCCACAATTTCCGGGTGGATGCCTTCTGGCAACTCTTTCCTGGAGCTCAATCCACAGAAATGATTAGATAACATAGACTCTCAAGTCCTCCATGAAACCAGATCTGTTATTAACACATTCACAAGTAAAATAAATTTATGAATGAGATCGCCAAGAAAATGACATCCACGTAGTTGTCTCTTATTCTCCAGTAAGTGTGTAAAACACTTCATGACATTTTTTAAAAATTTTGGGACTTTGTATCATGTTAACTTAAGACTCCGAGGGTTAGAAACTAGCTCACTTGAAATTCTTCAGGCGTTATTGTGAGGAATGTAAATGAAGACGCAGCTCAAGAGAAGGGAAAGAGTGGGCCATGTGATTCCTAGCACACACCTCTGCATACTCACCTTGTATTGTGGGCTGATTGTGTCCACCCCCAGAGTCACAGGTTGAAGTTCTCACATCCAGTACCTTGCAAATGACCATATTTGGAGACAGGGTCTTTAAAGAGGTAATGAGGTCAAAGTGAAGTTATTTGATGGGGGCCCTCATCCTATATGAGTGGTGTCCTTACAGGAAGAGGAAATTTGGTTATGAGAAACTTCCTCTGCATGCAGATGGAAGACCATGTGAAGACAGAGAGAGAAGGTGGACATCTACAAAGCAATGAGAAAAGTCTCAGAAGAAGCCAACAGGGCCAACACCTTGATCTTGGAATTTTTGCCTAGAGAACTGTGAGAAAATATTTTTTTGTTGTTTAAGCCACCCAGTCTATGATATATGGTATTTTGCTAAGACAGCCCTAACGAACTAATAGGGCTTCCCCAGTGGTTCAGTTGGAGAAGGCAATGGCACCCCACTCTAGTGCTCTTGCCTGGAGAGTCCCATAGATGGAGGAGCCTGGTGGGCTACAGTCCATGGGGTCGCTGGGAGTCGGACACGACTGAGCGACTTCACTTTCACTTTTCCCTTTCATGCACTGGAGAAGGAAATGGCAACCCACTCCAGTGTTCTTGCCTGGAGAATCCCAGGGACGGCGGAGCCTGGTGGGCTGCCGTCTATGGGGTCGCACAGAGTCGGACACAACTGAAGCGACTTAGCAGCAGCAGTGGTTCAGTGATAAAGAATCCACCTACAATGGAGGAGACATGGCAGGAGCCATGGGTTCGATGCCTGGGTCAGGAAGATCCCCTGGAGAAGGATATGGCAACTCACTCCAGTATTCTTGCCTGGAAGATCCCGTAGGCAGAGGAGCCTGGCGGGCTACAGTACGTGGAGTCACAAAAGAGTTGGACACAACTGAGCAACTAAAGCAAAAGCAAACTAATACAGCTATCAGTTCAGTGGAGAGTGATGTGACATGGGCCACACATCCTAGCCTAGTCTTCCTTCACCTCGTATGTAAAAGAAAATATGATTAGAACGTGTTCTTCCTAACTCAGTCCATCCAGCAAAGCAAAGAAGCAGATGGAGAAATATTAGCCAAATGAGTATTATTCTCAGTAAAGAAGAAGCTAGACTATGATCTGTCAGCTAGTCCTCTGAATGCTTCCCTCTCCATCCAACTCCTCTTTTTTCATCCTTCTCCCTCCCCTTCATCCTTCCACCCACATATAACTACACAGATGGTCGTCGGCATGGGTGGGAGAGAATAGTTCACATTCGCTGGAGAACTGAAGGAGGCCTGTGTGGTTGGAGATCTGAGAGCAAGGGAGATTGACATGCAAGGAGACTGAAGACGTGGGCAGGGAATAATAGATGAGTATGAATTATGACAAGAATTTGTATCTTAATCCTGATAGCAACAGAAAACCATCGAAGGATTTTTAACCCAGCAAGCAGCGTGATCAAATTTGCATTTGAAAGGATCACTCTATTCATAGTGTGGACAATAAATTGAAAGATTCCTAGAGTGGATCCAGGGATCCATGGGATTGATACAGTCCAGGCTTGTGGCATGGAAATGGAAAAAATGGATTCCAGAATTGAGGTTCACCTAACGTCCATTCAGATGGCTACTGCCAAAGAACCAGAGAATCATAAATGTTGTTTAAGGATATGAAAAATTGGAACCCTGGGCAATGCTGGTGGGAATGTTAAGTGGTACAGCCAGTGTGGAAAGCAGTACAGCAATTTCTAAAGAAAGTTAGAGATAGAATTATTACATGATATAGCAATTCCACTTCTAGGTATATGTGCAAAAGAATTGAAAACCAAGGCTCAAAGAGATATTTGTGCCCTCATGTTCATAGCAGCATTATTCTTAATAGCTAAAAGGTAGAAGCAACCAAAACATCCATCAGCAAATAAATGGATAAACAAAATATGGTATATACATCCAATGGACTATTATTCAGTCTTAAAAAGTAATTCTGAGACATGCTACAGTATGGATTAACCTTGAGAACATAATGCCAAGTGAAGGGTTAGGGTTAGGATTAAGGATAGATACTGTATAATTTCACTTATATGAGGTACGTAGGGTTGTCTTAGAGACAGAAAGTGGAATGGTGGTTTCCAGTGCTTGGGAAATATGGGAAATGGAGAGTTATTGTTTAATGGGTACAGAGTTTCAGCTTTGCAAGATGAAAAATTTCTGGAGATTTGTTGCATAGCAATGTGAATGTACTTACTATTGAATTTAAAATGGTTAAGATAGTACACTTCGTGTGTATTTTACCACAATAAAAAATCATTTGGAAAAAAACACAAAAGGAAGTAAGGGGTGAGGTAAGATGGAGGTAAGATGGAACTCATCTGGTCCTGGGCTGGATGTGGGGTAATAGAGAAGGAATGTCAAGGACAATGCTTAGGTTTCTGACTTGTATAATGGCTAAAAAGTGATGTTACTCACAGATGTAGCAGACATGGTTATTGGACACAAATCATAAATTCCACTTGGGCATCTTGCCTTTGAAATGCATTTGAGACATTGACATGGTGACGTGGAGTTGGCATCTGGATACATGAATATGGAGCTTGGATGAGCAGCATAGGGCTGAAGTATAAAGGTCACCATGTTGCATGTGAGTGGGAATGTGCGGCAAGGGATACGAGGAATGGAGGCCAATCAGAATCAGTTAATCAGGAGGTTATTTAGTATCTGATGAACTAAGTAAAGATAGAGAGAAAAGGATTTCAGAGATACTTGTGATGCATAATTACAAAAATATAGGGACCAATGGGAGTAGGGGATCTATTTGAGGGTCATAGTTAAGTCCTTCAAGTTTCTAATTTGGGGAACTGGATGTATGGTGAGATCATTGGCTAAGCCCATAAATTTAGGAGCCAGAAAAAAGGTAGTAAGGTATTATAAATTTCAAACCTGATAAACAAACAAATCCAAATTGAGATATGTGATAGGCAGTCAGATAATAAGTCTAGGTGTCTGTCAGGAGCTCTGTTCTGGGGAGACAGTCTGGAAATCAACAGTGTACAGATGAGAGTGGAAGGTGATTCTGAGAATGAGCAGCACAGGCCCAGAGAAGGGGCACAATAGAAGATAATAAGGCTAAACCAAACCCTGGAGACACTGACAGGTCAGCAGACGAAGAGGAAACCCAGAAGGAACATCAAATTAGAAGAGGCGGAACTTCCCTGGCAGTCCAATGGTTAGGACTTCACCTTCCAACGCAGTAGGGTGCAGGTTCGATCCTTGGTTGGGGAGCTAAGATCCCACCTGCCTCGTGGCCAAAAAAACCAAAACATAAAACAGAAGCAGTATTGTAGCAAATTCAATAAAGACTTTTAAAATGGTCCACATCAAAAAAAAAAAAAAAAAAAAAACACAAACCCTTAAAAACAAACAAAAATCAAATTAAAGGAGGATGAGAAGAGAGTATTGTTACAGAATCTGGGGTGAGATTAAAGGAGATGCTGCTAGCTGTTGTGACATTGGGTACATCAAGGCCAGTGAGGTTAGGACTGAGAAATGTCACTCAGTTCAGTTCAATTCAGTCGCTCAGTCGTGTCCTACTCTTTGCGACCCCATGGACCACAGCGTGCTAGGCCTCCATGTCCATCACCAACTCCCAGAGTTTACTCAAACTCATCTCCATTGAGTCGGTGATGCCATCCAACCATCTCATCCTCTGTCGTCCCCTTCTCCTCCTGCCCTCAATCTTTCCCAGCATCAAGGTCTTTTCAAATGAGTCAGCTCTTTGCATCAGGTAGCCAAAGTATTGGAGTTTCAGCTTCAACATCGGTCCTTCCAATGGACACTCAGGACTGATCTAGACTAGTTCATGAAAAGGCCCTTGCTGGATATGAATAAGGAAAGTCTCAGGAAAGTGGCTAAAGGGCTGAAAGGGTTTGAAGTTTGAAGTGGATGGAGACATGGATGCACAGTAAAGAAACAAAGGTAGTGTCTGTAGATTATTCTTTATAGAGACTGGCCAGAAGAAGATGAGAGAATGGAGTAATTGGTTAGAGGAAAGACACTGACTTGAAGGATGGTTGTTAACATATGTACCCCAGTGTTCACTGAAGCACTGTTTATAATAGCCCGACGTGGAAGCAACCTAAATGCCCATCAACAGGTGAATGGATAAAGATGTGGTATATATATATATATATAATGTGTGTATATATATATATACACACACACTAAACATATAGTGTGTGTACACACACATATGCATGCACAATGTAATATTATTCAGCCATAAAAAGGAACAAAATTGGTGATTTGGAGAGACATGAATAGACCTAAAGACTGTCATATGGAGTGAAATAAGTCAGAAAGAGAAAAACAAATATTAATGTATATATGTGGAATCCAAAAAAACGGTACAGATGAACCTATGTTCAGGGCAAGAATAGATACGCAGGTGTAGAGAATGGACATGTGGACACAGGTGGGGAAGGGTAGGGTGGGATGAACTGGGAGATTAGGGTTGATATGTATGTACACAGCATGTGTGAAATAGATAGCTAATGGGAAGCTGCTGTATGACATAGGGAGCTCCGCTCCATGCTCTGTGATGACCCAGAGGGGTGGGATGGAGGTGGGTTGGGAGGGAGGTCTAAGAGGAAAGGGATAAATGTCCACATACAGGTGATTCACTCTGTTGTACAGCAGAAACTAGCGCAACATTGTAAAGCAATTATGGCCCAATAAAAAATATTCTATGGTATTAGTACAAAAGAAGGGATGAAACAAATTTGTAGATTGAGAGAAAGGGGCTATTAAAAAAAAATAGAAGCTTAAAATAGGGGAGGAAGAGGCATGGGGAGGCTCCAAAGAATGAGGGAAAGGATATGATTGATGCACACGGGGAATGTCATCAACCATGACGAGGAGTGAGGTCGGCAGAAGCATAACTATGGATAATTCTGATGATGGTGAGGAAGAGGAGGCTGTTGAGGGGATTCATGCCGAGTGGCCTCTTTTTCTGTGAAATAAGATGAAAGCTTATCTTCTGAGAGCAGCAAATAAGAGTTGGGATAAGAGATTCTCATATGGGGTGAACTATTGAAATATTGGGTGAAATGCAAGAGGAAGTTCTCTGGGTCGGGCCAAGGAATTGCTGGATGGTCCTACAGTCTACAGAGCTTGGAACCATAAGTTGTACTCTTTGATATAGTGGTGTTACCTTTTTGAAAAATGATCCATGGTCTGGGGTGAGGAACACAGAAAGCAGATGGCTTAGAAATTAAGGAATTTGAAGAGCAGGTGCAAGGAAGAAGTTTGAGTGAAGGAATTAAAAATGGTAGTCAGTGAGGGATTGAAGCGATCACGGTTTGTTGAGTCAATCCTGGGAGCAGGAAATGAATCAAGGAGAAAAGTGAGAAGTCAAGTCACGTGAAATCTGAAAGAAGTCTAAACACAAAGGTATTTAGAGTTAAAGATTGGAGGGCTGTTGGGATAGTATTTTGTGGTCAGAATGTGACATTTTGGAGTATGAGATTCTGGAGGTGGAGCACTACCAGATGAAGAAAAGATTATGGTGGGAGAAAAGGCTATTCAAGTAAAGTGTGGTTAAAAGTCATTGAAGGTGAAAAAAAGGGGCAGAGGTTCATTTTTATCACAATTTACCATGACAAATAAAACAAGGTGAAATATCCATGAGAAGTGACCAGTCAGGGCTGGAGTTGCAGAAGATAGACTTAATGATGATTAATTATGAGAGATTTTTTTCCCCTTAGGAAAGGGCATTTGCTTATTTATTTTTGTGCATGCTTATTTAAATAAAGGGAACGGACAGTCTGGTTTTTCCATTTCTAATGTCAAATAAATCCCTAGGAGCTGGAAAAAGAGCAACACAGTATGTGATTGCTGCTCTAAATAATGAATTCTCCCTCAATGCCACCAAATTGCAAATGAGTCATGATACACTCATGATTATTTCTTTAATGAAAATGTGACATTAAGACATTCCCAGCGACGTAGTAAACTTCTGTTTGCTGATGCAGCTGGCCTTTCATTAACCTTTTCACACATGCTATAGGATCTATTTTCAGTTCATCAAAGCTTTATATTCAAATTCCTCATAAATATTTTATCAATACAAACGGAGAGTTTTCCTTTTAGCACATGAGAGAGGCAAATAGGAGGCCCCACCTCCCAGTTCTGCAAGCACCAAAGCCACTAAAAGCAGAATTGATGGCTGGAACAAATTGAGATCTTGAAGGATGGTTGTCATGGAGAATTTCAAATCGCTCTAAAATTTGCTTAGTGAACTGCTATTACCGAACTGGCTCAGAGTTAGCCTTTATGTTTTACACTGTTTTCTGTTTGCTTATCTTGAGAACAAAGTTGATAGAGACAGAGAAAAGAGGTAAGACAACTTGAAAAATACTTGTTTAGGTTAAGAAATCTTCTATGAGGCTGATTGATTCAGTTTCTGGACTCAACCCTCTCGCTTTTTAAATTTTTTGGTGTGACATTTTTAATCGTTTTTATTGAAGTATAGTTAATTTGCAATATTGTGTTAGTTTCAGATATACAGCAAATTGATTCAGTTATATATGTATATTAAATATATATATATATATATATATATATATAGTGTTTAAATGTGTGTGTGTGTGTGTGCATGCGCACGCACGCTCAATCATGTCCAACTCTTTGAACCCTATGAACTGTAGTCCACCAGACTTCTCCGTCCTTGGGATTTTCCAGGCAAGAATACTGGATTGGGTTGCCATTTCCTTCTCTAGGGGACTTTCTCAACCCAGGGCTCGAACCCACATCTCCTGCATTGCAGGTGGATTCTATACCACTGAACCACCAGGGAAGCCATTAAATATATATAAATATGTTCTTTTTCAGATTCTTCTCCATTATAGATTATTACAAGATATTGAATATAGTTCCCTGTGCTATACAGTAGGTACTTGTTGTTTATTTATTTTATATACAGTAATGTGTATATGTTAATACCAAACTCCTAATTTATCTCTCCCTTCTCTACTATCCCTTTTGATATCCGTAAGTTTGTTTTCTATGTCTGTGAGTCTATTTCTGTTTTATAAATAAGTTCATTTATGTCATTTTTAAAGATTCCACATTTAAGTGATATCATATATTTGTCTTCCTCTGTTTGACTTGCATCACTTACTATGATAATCCTTGGGTCCATCATTGTTGCTGCAAAAGGCATTATTTCATCCTCTTTTTTTGGCTGAGTAATATTCCATTGTATGCATGTGCCACATTTTTCTATCCATTCACCTGTTGATGGACATTTATGTTGTTTCCATGTCTTGTCAGTAGGGTTGCAGTGAACATTGTGGTGCTTGTATCTTTTTGAATTACTTCCTAAGATTCAGTTTTCTCACTTTTAAGTGATTTCTTAAGCATGCATGCATGCTAAGTTGCTTCAGTCATATCCTACTCTCTGCGACCCTTTGGATGGTAGCCTGCCATCTTCCTCTTTCCATGGGATTCTCTGGGCAAGAATACTGGAATGGGTTGCCATGCCCTCCTCCAGGGGATCTTCCCAACCTGGGGATCAAGCCCGCATCTCTTGTGTCTCCTACATTGGCAGGAGGATTCTTTAGCACTAGTACCACCTGGGAAGCCCTTCTTAGGCATATCAGGTCCCTAAGCTGTGCCCTGTAAATTGTTCATTAGGAAGATTCCAAATTACTTATGATGTAGCTTATATCTTCAGAGCTGTTTCTCAAACTGCTGCATAGAAAAAGCCAAAGCAAATTTACCTGGGCAAGGCTTCTGCCAGTTGGTGAGGCACTGAGATGGCCAGGGAGCTGTGAAACATACATTTTTCAGGCTTAACTTTAAAGGGCCAGAGAATAACCTGCTCTTTTTTTCTTCCGCATGGTTTCATGTTATACATTGTCAGTGCTGCTGCTGTCAGAAACTTAATTGTGCTGGTCTGGATCAAAGACTTTCTTCAGACAGTGTGGGCAGAGGAACACTGGAGAGCCACTGAAATGTCATCAGACAGAGCCAGAAATGAGGCGCGCACAGCAGGCAAGGTTGTTCCCCTGACTCATGGGCTGCTGAAGGGACAGGTTCACCCAGCACAGATTCTGCAAGCCAAGTGGAGCTTCCTTCCCTCCACTTCCCCCAGGTATATGGGGATCTTGAATTTTTTCAAGGAGACTCATGTTCCTTATTCCCCTACCAGTATTTCCTGAAGCTGGCTGTTATTCTTATCCCATCCCAGGCCACTGTTCAATGTCAAAGCATAAAAATCTGCTATAAACCAACAACATGGATTGTCTAACTTTGAGTACCTGGTCTTTTTCTGGACCAGTTCCTGACAAAAGCTTGGTTGCAAGAAATTGTAGTTATAAAGGAGCATTTGCAGATGTTACAATCCACCCACTGCTCCAGATATAAAAAGCTTTTCCCTTAGCTGAAGAAGACCATCAAAGAACTGTCCACCTCCATCCTTATAATCATTCCTTATTGAAGTGCTTTAGCTAGATTGTACTTCAGACTTTGAACTTCTCTGTTTGCACAGCAAAGGAAACCATAAACAAAATGAAAAAACAACCTATGGACTGGTAGAAAATATTTGCAAATGATGCTACCAACAATACAAACAGGTCATACAGCTTAATATTAAAAAAAAATCCCAATCAAAAAAATAGGCAGAAGACCTCAATAGACAGTTCTCCAAAGAAGACATACCAATGACCAACAGGCACATGAAAAGATGTTCAATATCACCAATTATTAGAGAAATGCAAATCAAAACTGCAATTAGGTATCACCTCATACCAGACAGAATGGCCATTATTTAAAAATCTACAAATAATAAATGCTGGAGATGGTGTGGAGAAAAGGGAACACTCTTACACTCTTGGTGGGAATGTAAATTGGTGCAGCTGCTATGGAGAACAGTATGGGGATTCCTTAAAAAACTAAAAATAGAGTTGCCATATGATCCTGCAATCCCATTCATGAACATATATCTAGAAAAAACTCTAATTCAAGAAGATACATCCACCCCTATGTTCAAAGCAGCACTATTCATAATAGTCAGAGCAGGGAGGCAATGTAAATGCCCATTGAAAGATGGATGGAGAAAGAAGTCAAGGTATACAGTGGAATATTTGTTGTTGTTCAGTTGCTAAGTTGTGTCTGACTCTGCAACCCCATGGACTGCAACGTGCCTGGCTCCCCTGTCCTTCACCATCTCGCAGAGTTTGCTCACATTCATGTCCGTTGAGTCGGTAATGCTATCTAACCATCTCATCCTCTGCCGCCCCCTTTTCTTTTGCCTTCAGTCTTTCCTAGGATCTTTCCCATTGAGTCAGCTCTTTGCATCAGGTGGCCAAGATATTGGAGCTTCAGCTTCAGCATCAGTCCTTCTGATGAATATTCAGGGTTGATTTCTTTTGACTGGTTTGATCTCCTTGAAATGCAAGGGGCTCTCAGGAGTCTTCTCCAACACCACAGTTCAAAAGCATCAATTCTTCCATGCTCATCCTTCTTTATGGTCCAGTTCTCACATTCGTACATGACTACTGGAAATACCATAGCTCTGACTCTAAGAACCTTTGTCGGCAAAGTGATGTCTCTGCTTTTTAATACTCTGTCTAGGTTTGTTATAGCTTTCCTTCCAAAGAGCAAGTGTCTTTTACTCAGCCATAAAAAGAATGAGATAATGCCATTAGCAGCAACATGGATTGTCCTAGAGATTATCATATTAAGTGAAATAAGTCAAAGACAAATATCATAAGATAGCCCTTGTATGTGGAATCCCAAAAAATGATATGAATGAACTTATGTACAAAAAAGAAACAGAATTATAGACATAGAAAACAAAATTATGGTTACCAAAGGGAACAGTGCATGGTAGGGGAGCCAGGGCAGAGCTAGACTAGAGTTTGGGATTAACGTATATACACTACTATATATAAAATAATAACAGAGATCTACTGTGTAACTCAGGGAATCTATTAAGTAGCTTATAACAAGCTCTAATGAAAAAAGAATCTGAAAAAGAATATACATATATTAACTATCAGTTCAGTTCAGTTCAGTCACTCAGTCATGTCCGACTCTTTGCGACCCCGTGAACTGCAGCATGCCAGGCCTCTCTGTCCATCACCAACTCCCAGAGTCCACCCAAACCCACATCCATCGAGTCGATGATGCCATCCAACCATCTCATCCTCTGTCATCCCCTTCTCCTCCTGCCCTCAATCTTTCCCAGCATCAGGGTCTTTTCTAAGGAGTCAGCTCTTCGCATGAGGTGGCCAAAGTATTGGAGTTTCAACTTCAACATCAGTCCTTCCAATGAACACCCAGGACTGATCTTCTTTAGGATGGACTGGTTTGATCTCCTTGCAGTCCAAGGGACTCTCAAGAGTCTTCTCCAACACCACAGTTCAAAAGCATCAATTCTTCAGCACTCAGCTTTCTTTATAGTCCAACTCTCACATCCATACACGACCACTGGAAAAACCATAGCTTTGACTAGATGGACCTTTGTTGGCAAAGTAATGTCTCTGCTTTTTATATTTGAACTTAAAAAATGGTTTGAAGAAAGAATTTGAACTGCTCTTGGCTTGCAGTACTGGCTTTTGTCAGCAATAGCTAATGATTTTACTGTGAGATATTATATTTGAGGACCTTCCTAACCACACCCCACAATGTCCCCTATGTGAGATCCCATAGACAACATGGCTCTCAGGTCTCACTACCAGGGAAAACTATGTTACTCCCAGGTAGTTAGCTTGCTTTCTTCTTAAAGATACAATTCATCTTGTAACATGTTTTTCATTCTTTGCTTTAGCCATTAGAAAGTTAGAGCTAAATTTGGGACATAGCTGTAAAAAGCATAAAGCTAGCTTACTCTTAGCTTTATTATATTCCCTTCCGTTTTACCTTAGGTACCATCTCCTTCATGAATTCAATATCCCTGTGTGATGACATAACAGCAAAATTGGTATAAAAAAGAAAAATGTGATTTTATGTGATTACATAGAATGTCTCTCTAATTTGAAGAAAGGGTATGCAATCACAAGAGTTTGCAAGTAAAGTAGTAAAACTTTAGCTCTGATGCTCAAAGAAAATAAAAGTAATGAGCCCACACAAAGGAGCCCACAAGTGAGTGGGCCTGGCTCAGTTCAGAACATATGGACGTTGCAAAGAATGTCTGCCACGCAGCTTCGTGTCATTTAAGTCAGAAAGGCATGGCTAGAATCAGTGTTCCCTGCAGTGTATTCCATTTAGTTCTTAAAGGATTCTATGTTCAGATATGTGTGGGACACTCAAGGAATATATTTAACTGTTTTTAAACCTTAACTGCAGGATTTCTAAAAGTTCTTAACATACATTCATTATGACTCTTCAGGAGGCAGTCTGTGGTGCAGAGTTTCTAAATTTATTTGACCATTTATTTTTCCTGGAGCAAGTCCAAGAGCTAATCTTCTCTGAGAAATACTAGGGTAGAATAATGCCATAATAATTACTGTTATTGTTAGAGAGGACTTTCTGTTTTCTTTTAAAAAGTAGATGGTGAAGGCTTAGCTATTTATTGGTGGTATTCTTAATTTCTTATTTTAAAATTTAAAGTGAAAATGCACCGAAAAAAAGCAACAAAAACGTTTATAAGCCATGTGGGGTGTTTTGTAGGTTTATTCAGTGGAGTCTTTCGTATTTAGGTTAGTCCTTCTTAATTTAATGTTTAAGGTTCTTAACTATAGAATAATGTCATATTGCAATGAAATCGTTGGCAACATGCTGATTTGATGACTTAATTACACTTCAGGAAGGCATAGGAGTGAAGTGGTTGGAGTCTGGAACATGGTTTAAGTTTCGATTCTATCACTTACTACATATCTGAATCTGTGACCTTAGAAAACTACTTAAGTTCTATAAGCCTTGGTTCCCGTCTCTGTAACATGGGGATTATAACTGTCTCGTAAACTTGTGAGGATTAAATCAATTCCTATGTGTGTGGTGCTTAATACTTACTATATGTGATTTTCAAATGGAAAATAGTAAAGAATAATAATAATAAAGAACCTAATAAATCATACTTGTTATAATTTTTGGTTATTCAGCAAACATTTATTAAGCAACTGCAAGGCAGTGGGTACTGTGTTGTATGTGTGGATGTAAATACAAATAAGTCACAGTCCCCTCCCTGGAAGAACATAATAACTTAGCCAAGTAACAGGCAGTTACATGCATGTATAAGTGAAGTGCTTATGTATTATTGATAAATACAAGTACAGAAAGAGTGGAGTCATAGAAGAGAGGGTTGTCAGTTCTTCTGAAGCAGGGAGGAAGGGGGCTTCCAAAGGATCCATAGTGGATGCTACATTAGAGGTGAGTTTTAAAAGGTGATTATATGTTTGCCAGGGAGAGGACAGTGAGGCCAGGGAGGCTGGTGAGAGAGACTCCAGGCTGGTTTATGAGAATGAACAAAGGCAGAGTAAATCTAGGAAGCTGAAAGTAGCTCAGAATAGCAGGATATGGAAAGTGGGAGGTAGGGGTGGGGAGGCAAGATAGGATGAGAAAGAAGGTGGCTGAGGGTGGCAGTGGCTAGATCATGAGGGTCCTAAATCCCCAAAAGGGAGCATCTGTAAGTAATGGGGAGGCACTGAGTGTTGGCAGTGGAGTAACCACATCAGATTCATTTTAGATCAGTCCAGCTCCATTAGGTGGGCTGTGTCCTTGTGGCATGTCCATCACCCAGGGGCTTTGTTAGCAATGTCCATTTTCAGGCCCCACCCAAAGCTACTGGATCGGAGTCAGTGCTTCATGTTTTGGTAAACTCTCTGGTAACATCCATGTGGAGCAGCACTGTTTTAGATAGGTCACTCTATGCACTTTATAATGGATAGGCTGGATGCTCTCCAGTTAGAAGCAAAGAGATCAACGCCTAAAGAGCCATTGCTCAGGTGAGGAATGATGGCAGAAATGGAGAAAACAAGAAGAGGAGACAACTAATAGAAGTATTAATTAAGTTTGCTTATGGAACCTCAGTCACCACCTGGATGCTGTGTTAGGAAAAGGGATAATTCAGGAGTGACCCCCAAATTTCCTGCTATATTAATAGGATGCTGCTATGTATTGAGATGGGAGTAAAGGAAGAGTATAAGGCTTTTTGCATTATTTGAGGTTTTTCATTTGTTTGTTTTGAGAGTGAAAGGGCTAAACAATAATGGGTTTTGTTTTCAGTATATTAGAAGTGCCTGTAAGACATCCAGATGAAGGTGTGCTGTTGGTTTTGGACACATGGCCCCAGTGCCAAGAAGTGAGGTTCTGACCGGTGTGATGGATTTAGGGATCATGAACGTCACAGCATAGTTGTAGCAGCAGGAATGGATGAAAGTGAAAAGAGGTCCAAGTACAGAAATCTGGGTAACAGCACATGTTTTAGTGGGCTTTTATTATCACGGCACTGTTTATTTCCCTGATCTCATCTCACACCACTTACTCCCAGCAATCTATGTACCAGTCAAATTAAACCACGTGAGGTTCACTGAACATACATGCTCTCTTAACGTACATGCTGTTCCCTCTGTCAGGAATGTCCCTTGCCTCATTCTGTTGCTCAACTCTCTGCATTTAGCAAACTCCTATTGATCCCTCAAATGTTTGTGTTTGTGTGTGTGTGTGTGTGTGTGTGAGCATGCGTGCTCAGTCATGTCTGACTATGGTGACCCCATGGACTGTAGCCTGCCAGGCTCCTCTGTCCATGGAATTCTCCAGGCAAGAATACTGGAATGGGTTGCTGTTTTCTCCTCAAGGGGATCTTCCCAACCCAGGGAACAAACCCACGTGTCTATGTCTCCTGCACTGGCAGGTGGGTTCTTTACCAGTAGCGCCACCTGGGAAGACCCCTGATCCCTCAAGACCCACCTCTAAAGTAATCCTCTCCCCAGGAAAAGTGCTCCTTATCTGTGCTTTCCTGGAGTAACCACATTAAGTAAAATGGACTCTTTGCTTCTCTCTTTTGTGCTTAGGTCCTGATGATAAGGTCTGTGTCTTGTTCAACATTTCACACCAGTCCCTGGCAGTGTACCTGACACACAGCAGGTGCTTAATAACTAATTGTTGGCTGAAGTATGAAAGAATGGTCCTAGGAAGAGTTATCAAGGAGGACTAAGAAAGCATCATATTAGAAGTAGAAGGAGTACAAGGAAGGAGTGATTGAAGGAAACCAAGCAGGATGCTCTAGAAGGGAGTTGTCAGTAGTGTCGAAAGCTTCTAAGCAATCATGTAAGACAAAGACTGAAAACGTTCGTGGGTGTGTGTGTTAGCTGCTCAGTTGTCTGACTCTTTGCGACCCCATGGACTATAGCTCACCAGCCTTCTCTGTCCCTGGGATTTCCTAGGCAAGAATACTGGAGTTGGTTGCCATGCCCTTCTCCAGGGGATCTTCCCAACCCAGGAATCAAATCCCGGTCTCCCTCATTGCAAGCAGGTTCTTTACTGTCTGAGCCACCAGGGAATCCCAAAACCGTTCACAGGATTTAATAATCAGGTTAGTGGTGCCCTGTGAACTGTCGTAGTAGAAATCAGATTGCAATGTTTGAAGAACAGTTGATAGATAAAAGTAGGGCCTGAAACTATGAGGAATTGGCCTAGCATAGAAAGCATGGAAGGAGACATGGAGTACAAGGAAGGCTCTTCAAAATAAGAGGGGATGAGTTGGAGGAGTCGGAGCCTGGTAGAATGAGGAGTCTAAAGTAATGGAGGAAGAGTGATAACTGAACCCAATTTCAGCTTCCAGAAAGGGGTAAAACTTCATGAAGGAGAATTAATCTTGAACTGGAAGAGCATCTGGAAGGAAGTAAAGATGGGTGTGGATGTAGACATGTTTATAGGGGTGGGGAGGAACTTTCAGAGAGTTGAGGATTTGATAGCTTAATTTTCTCAGGGAAATAGGGGAGAAGTTAGACGTTCCTGTTTGTGAACTTGTGTGTGTGTGTATGTAGGGGCTGGTTTGGACAGGCTTGGGGGTGTGCTTACGAAGAGGAATAAAGGTGCCAAGTAGTCCTGTAAGACCTGAGAGAGGGAGCTGACCAGAAACACATTATTCTTTTCTTAGAAGAGGAAGTCCCATCAATTTAAGGTTTGTGTCCTTTATGAATTCTGGGAGTTTATTGATTTAGATGAGAACTTTTTATAGAGTACATAGGGAGTGCCGTAAGGTCATTACTGATTTATGATATTATACTTGAGAGACTATCACTGAGGAAAAAGTATTTTTGAAGGAGTGTCCTTCCATAATTCAAAGAATGTTATTTGTCTCACCATCTAGGTATTTACATACTGTATAAATGACCTGAACATTTAATAACAATGTGATCCATGTCAGCCTCCCACGTTACAAAAGGAAAGGGGAGAATTCAACCATGTTATTCCTTTGGTTGAGTTTATCATATCCCTTAGTTAAATGCATAAGCAAGCCATGCTGTGCTGCCTTGAATCAACCATTAATCAGTATAAAAGTAAAAAGACATGCACCTTAAAGTTATGGTTTTGTGTCCCAGGTGGCTCATTAGCATTTGTTGAATTCTTACATAATGCCAGGTGTGCTGCGCTACGTCGCTTCAGTCGTGTCTGACTCTGCGACCCAGTGAACCATAGCCCGCCAGGCTCGTCTGTTCTTGGGATTCTCCAGGCAAGAATACTGGAGTGGGTTGCCACGCCCTTCTCCAGGGGCTCTTCCCAATCCAGGGATTGAACCCAGGTCTCTTACATCTTCTGCATTGGCAGGAAGGTTCTTTACCACTAACGCCACCTGAGAACATTTCATAGGATATTCTCATTTAAACTTCATGATCATTTCAGGGGCAGGAAATATTTAAGCCTATTTTATAAATGAAGACACCAAGGCTTAAAAATAGGTATCTTGCTTCTCTTTTAGTTTGCCATTCTCCCCTTTCTTTTTGTAATGTGGGAGGCTGACATGGGTCACATTGTTATTAAATGTTCAGGTCGTTTATATAGTATGTAAATACCTAGCTGGTGAGACAAATAACCTTCTTTGAATTATGGAAGGACACTCCTTTAAAAATACTTTTTCCTCAGTGATAGTCTCTCAAGTATAATATCATAAATCAGTAATGACCTTATGGAGACTATGTCAAGTTCAGAGGGCCCGATATTTAGTTAGAGTTCTGTATTTTAACTGCACTTTTATAACTTTTTCAATTTTACGGCATTGTATAACCTGTGTAGGGTAGCCTGAATTAGCCCCTCTGCTCATGATACACAAAACATGACATGTATGCGTTCCCATCCTTCTCTGTGCCACTGCAGACACTGATCATCAATCGTAGCATGCCTTCTGTGGGGCTCAGAATCGGTGTCAGAAACCCTCATGAGGTGATGATCCAGGCAATCACTAATTGATTTGTCATCCAGAAGCTAATATCCCCAGTTGTTTTGTGAATCACACCTGGTGGGCAGAACTGTGTGTCATTTCAGATCCTCTGAGAAGCAGCCAAGCTGGGATAAGACCTATAAGAGCTTTACTGGGGAAAATGCCCGTGAAGATAAAGAGAAAGGGAGAAATGGAGCTGTTGCAGAAAGGGAGGGTCTTCAGACCACAGTGTAGGTTTGACACCTATGAAAGAGGGAAGACAGAGGGAAGGAAGGGTTGGGTAGGAAGGGCTTTTCTGACTGTAGCACAATTCTAAGAAAGTCTCAGCCAGGATAATGGGTTTCCTGAGCAAAGGTGTCTCTTAGAAGAATCCCACCCTGGGAAGGAATGAGCTGGCTCTCCCTGCTGTTCCCCTTACCATGCTCAGTGATTGGCTGCAGGGAAGCGTGGCCTTGGAGTTGGAAGCCTTGATGAGCATTTGAGTGCACACTTCTGTGGCAGCTACGGCAAGTATCCCTGGAAATATCTCAGCTGATCTTCTGCAGATCAATCAGAAAACCACTGTGCTACCAAAGCTGGCAATTCACAAAGGCCCTGAGGGTTTCTTAGCAGCTAGAAGGTTAAAACTCTTACTTCTCTTTCCTGGAGTGGTGACTCATCTTCCTGAGTTTTAACGCTTGTAGGCTTGTGAAGTCCTTAGTGCTCCCACTAACCATGAAACCCCCAGAAAGAAGAGGGAGTGGCAGCCACTATTTCTCTCATTTGCTGACTGATTCCTGGTCTTATCACTTCCTTCGGCTGGAAATTATGTCTCACTTGCACTTAGCAAAAGCTATCCTCTTGGTTACACGATTGTAAAAATAATAACATATGATTTATAGAGTATCACAAAACATTGGTATCTACAGGGAATATGTTAAAGATCTGCAAATATTCCCAGAAATTACAAATATAGAAATGTTTAAACAGCTCATTGGCTTTCTCCCAAATTATATTTTCACTGAAAGACACATGTATTTATCTTTATCATGTGAGAAACATTTTTTCCTTAATAAATAAACAAAGATTTTGCCACTTCAAGAGTCACTATAGAGAAGTAGCAACTCAGCAGCGCTGATAGGCTGGTAACCAAGTTTCTTCACTAGTTAAGTGAATTGCTCCTATACATGACTCTCAGAGTGTGTGGGATTCAGGTATACTTTTCATTAAGGTTACATATTCAGTTCAGTCGCTCAGTCATGTCCAACTCTTTTTGACCCCATGAACCGCAGCACGCCAGGCCTCCCTGTCCATCACCAACTCCTGGAGCTTGCTCAAACTCATGTCCATTGAGTCGGTGATGCCATCCAACCATCTCATCCTCTGTCATCCCATTCTCTTCCTGCCTTCGATCTTTCCCAGCATCAGGGTCTTTTCTAAGGAGTCAGTTCTTCGCATCAGGTGGCCAAGATATTGGAGCTTCCACTTCAGCATCAGTTCTTCCAATGAATATTCAGGACTGCTTTTCTTTAGGACTAAATGGTTTGATCTCCTTGCTGTCCAAGGGACTCTCAAGAGTCTTCTCCAACACCACAGTTCAAAAGCATCAATTCTTCGGTGCTCAGCTTTCTTTATAGTCCAACTCGCACATCCATACATGACTAGTGGAAAAACCATAGCTTTGACTAGATGGACCTTTGTTGGCAAAGTAACATCTCTGTTTTTTAATATGCCGTTTAGGTTGGGCTTCCCTTGTGGCTCAGCTGGTAAAAGAATCCACCTGCAATGCAGGAGACCTGGGTTCAATCCCTGGGTTGGGAAGATCCCCTGGAGAAGGGAAAGGGTATCCACTCTAGTATTCTGGCCCGGAGAATTCCATGGACTCTATAGTCCATGGGGTCACAAAGAGTCAGACAGGACTGAGCAACTTTCACTTTCATTAGGTTGGTCATAGCTTTTCTTCAAGGAGCAAGCATCTTTTAATTTCAAGGTTGTGGTCATCATCTGCAGTGATTTTGGAGCCCCCCCCCAAGTAAAGTCTGTCACTGTTTCCATTGTCTCCCTATCTATTTGCCGTGAAGTGATGGGACCAGATGCCATGATCTTCATTTTTTGAATGCTGAGTTTTAACCCAGCTTTTTCACTCTTTTACTTTCATCAAGAAGCTCTTTAGTTCCTCTTCACTCTCTGTCATAAGGTGGTGTCATCTGCATATCTGAGATTATTGATATTTCTTCTGGCAATCTTGATTCCCGCTGTGCTTCATCCAGCCCGGCATTTCACATGATGTACTCTGCATATAAATTAAATAAACAGAGTGACAATACACAACCTTGACGTACTCCTTTCCCAATTTGGAATCAGTCGGTTGTTCCATGTCCAGTTCTAACTGTTGCTTCTTGACCTGCATACAGATTTCTTAGGAGGCAGGTAATGTGGTCTAGTATTCCCGTCTTTTTAAGATTACATATTACCACACATTGTAATGAAGACAACAGTTATTGTTGTTATTCAGTCACCCATTCATGTCCAATTCTTTGTGACCCCATGGATGGCAGCACACCAGGCCTCCCTGTCCCTCACCATCTCCCAGAGTTTGCCCAAGTTCAAATCCTTTACATCAATGATGCCATCCAGCCATCTTATCCTCTGTTGCCCTCTTTTCCTTCTGCCTTGAATCTTTGCCAGCATCAAGGACTTTCCCAATAAGTCAGCTGTCCGCATCAGGTGGCCAAAGTATTGGAGCTTCAGCTTCAGCATCAGTCCTTCCAATGAGTATTTAGGGTTGATTTCCTTTAGGATTGACTGATTTAATCTCCTTTCTGTCTAAGGGACTCTCAGGAGTCTTCTCCAGGACTACAGTTCGAAGGCATCAATTTGTTGGTGCTTTGCCTTCTTTATGGTCCAGATCTCACAACCATATGTGACCACTGGGAAGACCCTAGCCTTGACTGTATGGATTTTTGTTGGCAAAATGATGTCTCTGGTTTTCAACACACTGTCAGTTATCACCTACCATTTATTTATTGCTCATTGTCAATACACTACATCTGAATACATTAATATCAGATATTTATGACAACCCTGTGAGGTTGATAATACCACATCTTTTAGAGAGAGAGGACATTTTTATTGCCTATTGTATTTTTAATTTTTAATTAACTTTTATTGGAGTTTAGTTGCTTTACAATATTATGTTAGTTTCTGCTGTACAGCAAAGTGAGTCAGCTATATGTTTACATATATCCCCTCTTTTTTGGATTTCCTTCCCATTTAGGTCACGCAGAGCATTGATTAGTTCCCCATGCCATACAGTAGGTTCTCAGTAGTTAGCTACTTTATATATATAGTATCAATAATGTATATATGTCAATCTCAATCTCTCAATTCACCCCCCCTTCCTCCTTGGTATGCATATGTTTGTTCTCTATGTCTCTATATTTGCTTTGCAAATAAGATCATCTATACCATTTTTCTAGATTCCACACATATGTGTTATTATATGATATTTGTTTTGAGAGAACATTTTTTAAAAAAAGCATCAAAGAAGTTAAAGAAGCTACCAAAGTCAAATAGTAAGTAGCAGAACTAAGATTTATAGCCACACATCCTTGACATTAAAAATAGAAAACAACTTCTCTGTTTTTCTCCTTTCAAAATTATCTGGAGGCCAAGCTCTAGGTGAGCAGAGTCTATGTCTGGTTTATTCCCCGCTCCTAGCATCATGCTTGGAACATAGGAGAAACTCCATATAGACATAGCATGAAGGATTGCTGGCACATTTGGCTTCTGAGAAAATGTGATATTCACTTAATAGAAGATTGTAGGCCAGAGAATAAGTTCACTTAAATTAAGAAGGGGAAAAAAATACAGAAAGTTGGATACCTCCAGTCTGATCAGTACTCTAGTCTTCTTTGTGGTTGAGGATGGTTCTTTGTGGGTTTGATTTTCCCAAGCGACACAAAAAAAGGGGCAGTTGGCTTAGTCATTGAGAAGAGAAAATGAAAAGGAACGTCTGACCACTATTTTTTGCAATGCTTTATTACAAGCCCTAGAAAAAATGTGTGCAGATCAAAACAGCCAGGTGTTCGCATAACAGCCCTCCAGGGCCAGCTGGCAGAGGGCAGCTGGTCATCAGAGTAGATGGGAAAAAAAATCTTCTGAAAAATGAAGCCTTAGCCCAAGAGAAGAGACAGGAAAGCACACAGTGTAGGAGAGGCTATGGACAGACCATAAATTATGTGGATGGAAAAGGATTAAAGGAGCACATTTTAGAAGGTTCTACAGACTAATAAAAGGTCTCTTTAATAAGCAGAGTCAGACATCCACCTAGAGTGTCAGTTGACCCTTCTGATGTTGGTGGATCAGTAGACATGCACAGCATTCAAGAGGTGGAGAAACTTACTTCAATGCTGGTGCAGTGTTGAGCACCTCCAAATGAATCACTAAGCTCAGGGCTCTAAATTACAAGGCACGACTCTCCAGCTTAAATGCAGGAAATTGAAAACTACTAAAATTTGGACAAATAACCATGTGATTAATACCCTTATGGGGAAGTAATCCAAAATACATGTCTTGGAATTTGAACTTCTCATCCAGCAAAATTATGGATTAGACAGCTGGATGTGGTTCTCATCTGCAGATTCAACCAACCACGGATAGAAAATATTTTTTTTGAAACTTCCAGAAAGTTCCCAAAAGCCTAACTTGAATTTGCAACATGCTGGCAACTATTTATATAACATTTACATTGTATCAATATTTGCAGATATTTGCATAGTATTTACATTGCATTAGGTATTATAAGTAATCTAGAGATAATTTAAAGAATATAAGAGAATATGTATAGGTTATATGAAAATATGATGCTATTTCATATAAGGGGCTTGAACATCCTGTCCCCTCAGATACTAAGGGATGGCTGTACTTACAAAGGAGAAATTTGAAGTTTTGCTGTGGTCTCCCTTTTCTCCACCCCCTCCATTCTTTAACCCTTTTTCTGTTTCCAAGCCAACAACATATTATATATAACAACAATTAACATTGTTTGACCCCATTCTAAGTGTGTTACATAAATTGTCTATCTTCACAGTAGTCCTCTAAGGTGACACTTTTCTTATCCCTTTTTACAGATGAGGAAACTGAATCACGGAGAGGGAACTGATTAAAGAAAAAAGAGCACCTAGCACCCAATAGAGTAAGAAAATGTAGTCCTACCATTATTAAAACAAGCTGCTACTTACAGTGACTGAGAGCTGACAGATGGGAAAAATGGACAAGAAATGAGACTAGAGGAGCAACTTTTATAAGGAGGTGGACGAACTGAGAGAGTAGCATTGAAATGTACACATTACCGCATGTAAAACAGACAGCTGGTTGGGAAGGTGCTGTGTAGCACAGGGAGTTCAACCCAGTATTCTGTGACAACCTAGAGGGATGGGATGGGTGGGTGGGAGGGAAGTTCAAGACGGAGGGGCTATGTATGCATGACTGCGTGCTCACTCAGTAGTGTCAGACTCTTTGTGACCCAGTGAGCTGTAGCCCACCAGGCTCCTGTGTCCTTGGGATTCTCCAGGCAGGAATACTGGAGTGGGTTGCCATTTCCTACTCCAGGGCATTCTCCTGACTCAGGGCTTGAACGCGCATCTCTTGCGTCTCCTGCATTGACAAGCGGATTTTATACCACTGCGGGAGCCCAGATATATGTGTACTTAGATTTTATGAACCCAAATGCTTACATTTTCCCATATCTAGAAAAGCAGTAAAATCATTAACAGTGAGATCTACTTTAACATTGAGAAGGGGGATGCATTTGAAAGTCGAAATAGAGTACCTATGGTAGAACTAGGGCTTCCTGTTGGCTCAGTGGTAAAGAATCCCCCTGCAATGTAGGAGCCATAGGAGACTGGGGTTCAATCCCTGAATGGGGAAGATCTCCTGGAGGAGAACATGGCAACCCACTCCAGTGTTCTTGCCTGGAGAATCACATGGGCAGAAGAGACTGGTGGGCTACGGTCCATGGGATCGCAAAAAGTCGGACATGACTGAAACACCTGAACAGGAGGCACCACTGATTCACATTTCTTGTATGGCAGAAACAAACACAGCATTGTAAAGCAATCATCCTCCAATTAAAATAAATTAAAAAAAATAAGAAAAGTAAGAAATAGGTCTAAAGACTGTAACATTAGACCAGTGTTTACTTATTAAAGAAACTTTACAGCTAGAGGATAATCTCTAAACCTTGAAAATAAAACATATTTGGTCTGTTTCCTCCAGTCAGCCTAATGAGCTCAAACCTTGAAAAAGCACCGAGAATAAAAGGAAGTGGAAGAGAAGCGAAGGAGACTGCAGATGCGGGGGTGGACGTGGGGGGGAGCAGGAAAAGTCAGGGCCCTGCTATTGACTGGGATGGTCATCTCTCTTGGCCTGCAAGCCCTCAGGGCTTTGGCTCTCAATGCGGAAAATCCTCACGTCTTTTGTGGGGTCCTTGGAGGAAAATTCACCATGCTGCCCCAACCCCGTCACATATATTCAGATTGCAACCCTGTCTTCTATGAGTATCTGTTTTTCACTTACGCGAATCTGAGTTGAATCAGCCAGCCAGCCCAGGGTCCCAGGCCATTCCTCGCCGAAGTCTGTCCGGGTCACTGCACTTGCCTGGCCCCCTCCCAGGCGCCCCAACCCAGAGTCCTCAGTGGTCCGTGAGGACAGAGACTCAAATGGTCCATGTTCAAGGGCTCTCTCTCTGCCTCATGAGTTTCTGCTCCAGCCACAAGAGACACTGTTGCCAAGAACTAGGCCAGTGAAAACACAAGGATATTTTTCAACTCAACAAAAATATGCAAACAAACTGGTTGGAAGGGAGGTGGAAGGCAAACCCAGAGTCTTAGCTTCTGAGCTAGAGCAGAGGGAGAAGACTGGGGCATCCGTGTGATTGTGTCTCAGAAGTAGAAATGTAGGGAACCCATGGCTTGGCGTACCCATGTGGAACCTGAGAACTGAAAAACAGAACCAGAATGCAAGGAATGTCATCACACTGGACTCCTCAACATACAAGTTTAGATTATCATCTCTCTTCTTCTCTCACTTTGTAAGCTGTCTGATGTTGCTTATCTGAAGGCGTCACATAGCAAATATGGAAGGGTTCTCTTTCTTTCTGCTCTCCTCTCTTCTCTGGTGTGACTTTGGGGGCACCGAATCCCTGGCCATACTGCCCTTGGTCTGCTGCTTAGTAGAAAATCCCCTCCCTAAGTAGAAAATCCCTTTTTTTGTTGGGGGGGGGGGGATGGAAGTGTATCTCAAAGTTTACTGTCTCTTTTCTTGAGGAGTTAATCTCCTGAAGCATCATGTAGACAGAATGAGATGGGTGTAAACAGCAAACTTCCTGAGAGAAGAAAGTGGCAGAAAGACCTGTCTCAGCTGGAAATCATACCAAACTGGGGCAGGCAGAAGGGTGTGTGTGGGTGTGGGTGTGTGTGTGCACATGTGCACATGTGCTCTCACATGCACAGCCATGAGCACATCAACTTGATTGCCGGCAACATCTGTCTGGTCAATTTATCAGGTAAGTCTTCAGGATTGACTGATCACAGACCACTGTTTCAGCTTACTTGTTTTCTCAGTGTATTGTTAGTCTCAGGTATCTATATTATTTAGTCCAACAGCAGCTCTCAACATTGGCTGTACATTGCCATTATCTGAGTGTTAAGTCTCTTCAGTCATGTCCCACTCTGTGTGACCCAATGGACTGTAGCCCGCCAGGCTCCTCTGTCCATGGGGATTTCCCAGGAATACTGGAGTGAGTTGCCATGCCCTCCTCTAGGGGGTCTTCCTGACTCAGGGGATCAAACTCGCATCTCTGGGAGAATAGCATTGAAACATGTATATTATCATATGTGAAACAGAAGACCATTCCATGTTCGATGCATGAGACAAATGCTCAGGGCTAGGGCAATGGGATGACCCAGAGGGATGGGATGGGGAGGGAGGTGGGAGGGGGGTCAGGAAGGGGAACACATGTAAACCCATGGCTGATTCATGTCAATGTATGGCAAAAAACACTATAATATTGTAAAGTAATTAGTCCCCAACTAAAATAAATAAGTTTATTAAAAAAAAAAAAGAATCCATCCAAAAAAAAAAAAAAACCCGCATCTTTTCTGTCTCCTGCATTGGCAGGCAGGTTCTTTTACCACTAGTGCCACCTGGGAAGCCATTGTCTGGGGAGCTTTAAAATACCTGGATGTGTGGGAGAGTCAGATTCAGTTGGTCTGGATGTAGCCTGTGGATCAGGACTTTTAAAAGTCCTCCAGATGATTCTTATTTGCAGACAAGGCTAATAAGTACTAAAGGTGTTGAGTTACTTCCTGATGAGAAACTTAGGAGGACTCCTTAGACTACTGGGCCAGATGAAAGGACATATTATAGTGGCACCATTAATCAAAAGGAGGAAAAGACATTGGAAGTAAATATCTAAATGAGGGCCTTTCTGTTGACAAAACAGCAGCACCAACAGCTCTGAGTCTATAGGGGAGGCCACAGAAAACACTTGATCTCTTCCAAGTTTCTTGCTTATCATCAATCCCTTGGCATCAAGGTGTGTTACTGTCTCCTCTTAAACACTAAGAGATGATCAGGCCAAAGGTACAACTTTATTAGCAAGGTGTCCACTAGTCCTCCCTGGAGTTCAACAACGGAATAATCACCACAACAAACCTCAATGCTTTCAGTGCACATCAAGATAGACACCAAAGCCAAGCTGTTCAGGTCTATCACCCCTGATCTCCGGGTGAGTTCAACTGTGCAGCCGGAAAATTATGCCACTGAGAGTTTGGACAAGAGCATGTCAGTCAGATTCACAAGGTCTTTCTGCAATTGGACTCCCAGGCAATTTTGCAGATATGACTTGAATTTAGTGAAGGAATTCTCTTCCCTTATATGGTTGTATCAAATAATATCACTTCTGTGTATACACCACGCATTCTGCTAAGGGGTTTATATGAATTGTCTCATTTCATCCTCACAACCTCCACAGGCAGTAGATGTTGTTTTCCTCATTTTACAGGTGAAGAAATTGAGACTTAATATAGTTTTGTGGTCTGGTCATTGTCTTGTGGCTAGTAGATGATTGAGGAATGGTTTATTTTGCTAAGTTTTCATTTTGTACTGGAGTGTAGCCAATTAACAATGTTATGGTAGTTTTGGGTGGACAGCAAAGGGACTCAGCCATGTGTATACATGTGTCTGCTGCTAAGTTGCTTCAGTCGTGTCCGACTCTGTGCAACCCCATAGATGGCAGCCCACCAGGCTCCCCCGTCCCTGGGATTCTCCAGGCAAGAACACTGGAGTGGGTTGCCGTTTCCTTCTCCAGTGCATGAAAGTGGAAAGCAAAAGTGAAGTCACTCAGTCGTGTCCGACTCTTCGCAACCCCATGGACTGCAGCCTACCAGGCTCCTCCGTCCATGGGATTGTCCAGGCAAGAGTACTGGAGTGGGGTGCCATTGCATACATGTGTCTATCCTCCCCCAAACTCCCCTCCCATCCAGACTGCCACATAACATTGAGCAGAGTTCCCTGTGCTGTACAGTAGGACCTTGCTGGTTACCCATTTTAAATATAGCAACCTGTGCATGTTGATCTCAAACTCCCTAACTATAGAGCAATGGTTTAATCTGTATCTGTGACTTTAAAATCCCAGGTTTTATCACCAAACTACTGCCCCTGGTTTATAGACTTCCAGGGAAAAAAACATTCACTTTTGCTGGTTTTTCAGTCTCTTGGTTTATCCCTTCCTAAAATCTGAATCCAAGTCATTGTAATCATGTGGAATGTTTTGGTGATTGATATCTTTAAAACTTAGTCTTTCTAGAAGAAATTTGCCAATGCGTATGTGAGCTTCAAGCAACAGCTAACTTTATAACTGAGGATTAAGATGTTTCTTTATGCAGTTGGATTAATCATAAGAAGGAGGCGACGACAATAAAAATGGAGAGAGTGGCTGAATATGCTCCTGTGCTGAGTCATATCACTGGTGCTGCTATTTTGTCAACACTGAAAACTGGATTTTGTACTTTATACTGTTCCTTTTCTGTTTTAGCACGTGATTGTTATAACATTCTGCTCAATCTGTCGGAGATACTTGAAAATCTTCCCAAAGCTATCATTAGCATGTAATGCAAGGCAGCGCCAGCCGGCATTTCTCTGCCTACTAGCATGTGGGTGTACTGGATGAATATACAAGGGGTGATGGTACCTGAGCTTTTCTGATATTGACTGTGTTGCTACAGAGTAAACAGGAAGGACAGGAGGATGGCATTTGAAGGTTTTGTTAATCTGTGCTCGAATGTGTGTATGTAAAGGAGTCTCCAGGTCCAGGTCTTCTACTAGCTCCCATCCTTCACACTGATTGTGAAGCCCAGCCTCTGGGAAGCCTTGTCGTTTTCGTATGGAGTGAATGGCTTGGGCTTTCGCACTGTCTGAGCTTGCCTTGTCCTTCCGAGGGCCTGGATGGGATGGCTCTTCTCTGACGGGGCTCTTCTCTGACGGGGATGTTTATCTGGCTGCTATAAAACAGTCAGGAGGTCTTGCCTGGGTCTCTGCACTTGAACTCACACTGTCAGTGGGGGAAGGCCGGGCATGTGGATTTATGGAGTCTCCTTTAAAATCTGTTGCAACTTGTCAGAGTCTTCTGAGGCCAGATAGCCTAGAATAAGTAATCTCAAAGATCAGCTTATTCCCTTTTTAAAGGTTTTGCTCCTCTGAGAACATGACCACATTTTTTTTTATCTCCCCAAATAAAGCATGTAACAACATGCCTTTTGATGTTGTGCAATCCTATAACTTCTGTGCTCAAGGACACGATGGAATTGAAAAGGAATCTTCTTATAGACTCACTGTGGACACATAGAGAGAACAAGAAATGCTTTTTTGTTATTTGAAACTGCTGAGTTCTGGGGTTCTTTGGATTGACAGTGTAGTCTGATTGACAAGAAAAGCATCATATCAAAGCTCCCATATTGAGGGGTAGTAGAAATATGACAAGGGAGATTGTTTAAGAGGAAAGGCTTGGAAATTTGTTTATTTGTTTGCTTGTTTTAACTTTTGGAACTGCTGGCCAGCAAGTGTAGGAAAAGATTGAAAAGATGCCAAGTTCAAGACCTATAAAGCCTCTGCTTTTTAAAAACGTTGTAGTAAAATTTGCCATTTTAGCCATTTTTACATGCACTGTTCTGTGACGTTGAATATCAGTACATTCACACTATTGCGTAACCATCACCACCCTTCACCTCCAGGACTTTTTCATCATCACAAACTGAAGCCTTTTAACCATTAACAACAGCTCCCCTTTCCCTAATCCCCAGCAACCACCATTCTACTTCCTGTCTCTATGAATTTGATCTCTCTAAATACATCATGTAAGTGGAATCCTACAGTATCTGCTCTCTTGTGTATGGCTTATTTAAAGCTCCCCCCTGTTAAAAAAGATTGCATTATAGTTTTTGCTAGGAATCCCTATATCTGTCTAGTTATTTTGATGACAGTCTTTACTCAAAGAAGAGAGAAGGATGACAAGAATCTGCCTAATCACTGACTCTGGCAATGGGTTGAGGTGACTGCATGCTTTCCAAGCCAGAGGTCAGCAACCTTTCTGAGTTGGAATGCCAGAATTCCAAGCCGTGCACTTCCTTTGGGTCAAAGGTCAGGGATGGTTTCAAACCCTGAGTGAGCAAGTTCTGCCTCCTGATGCTGTGGGGAAGACAGGTTGCTCTCCTGCAAATGGAGGTGGAGAGACAGCTTTGATTTCTTTCAGTTGCAGAGGAAAGGTTGAGCCCAGGGACAGCAGGTGGTTATAACTTTCAGGAGAAGCTGTGACAAAAGCGACGGGTCCTAAAGGCCATCAAAGAAGGAGGGAGCTTCTTTACCATTCCTTCCACTTGAAGAAAAGTCAGTTGTCCGAAGTTGTCTGAGGAAGTGATTGCCTTTTTGGTCATTGCTTTTCTTCTTTCTAGAATTACAGTTGTTGGCAATATGTGGATGATCTAAGGTGAACATTGGAGGGATGAGGGGTCAGAGGACTGCAAGTCAGAGGATGCAAACTGACTTGCATTGATGTGGTCCCCAAGCTCCTGTTCAGGGAGGCAGGCCACCCTTGGAGGAGACAGGTGAGCCCTGCAGGCTGCCTCTGAAATCTAGCTTCAGTCTACTCCATGAGATCTGAGGGCCATGTGGGCAAGAGTGCTGAAAGCCCTATCATCTGGGCATATTGAAGCTTTTCTTTGGTAATTAGTAGGATCAGAGGCTTACTTTTTAAAAAGGATCACAGGAAATTTCCATAATTGCTCTAGAGATAATAAAATTGTGCTCTGGGAAGGATGAGGGGAAAGGACAGTTAGGGAGTTGGGGATGGACATGTACACACTGCGATATTTAAAATGGGTAATCAACCAGGTCCTGTTGATTGAGCACGGGGAACTCTGCTCAATGTTAAGCGGCAGTCTGGATGGGAGGGGAATTTGGGGGAGAATGGATACAGGTATATGTACGGCTGAGTCCCTTTGCTGTCCACCTAAGACTATGACAACGTTGTTAATCGGCTATACTTTAAAGTAAAATTAAAAAAAAAAAGTTCTAAAAAACTGTGCTCTGGTTTACGTATTATACTTATTAGGTATCAGTTTTGTGTCAGGCAGTTAACTAAGTGTTGAGGATGCAGCAGAAGTGTAAACACACGTGGTTTCCTCCTTCATGAAGCGCACGGTCCAGGGATCAGCCAAATATAAATCAACCAGTAGGTCAGTCAATAAGTATTTATTGAACATGCATTATGTTCCAGACACGGAAGATATCCAAAGAAGCTAAGCAGACACAAATCATGCAAAGAGATGTCAAATGGTAACTGATGAAAGCTAGGTAAGGGAGGTGTTCCGTACCGGGAAAGCCTATAATCCAAGCTTAATAGCCAGGGAAGGCTTGTTTGGAGATCTGAGAGATGGAAGAGCTTCACCAGGGAAAGGGGACAAGAGTGCATACCAGGCAAAGGGAATAGCACATGCAAGGGCACTGCGGCAGGGAGCTTGGTGAGCATGGGCGCAAGTGGAAGTCATCTGTGGTTGGAGTGGAGTGAGAGGGATTGGTGGACCAATGAAGGCTGGAGAGTAGGTGGGAGCTAGTCAGGAAAGACATCCACATACAAGTGAGAGGAGTCTGACTTGTCATTTTTCTCCTTAGAAAGTCTTTCTTTTTGCCCTCAGCATAGCACCGTGTTTAAGAGCATGGGTTCTGGAGCCAGACTGCCGGGGTTGAATCCCTGCTTCTCCCACTGACAAACTTAGTGACTGTAAACATGCTGCTTAACCTCTCTATGCCTCAGGTTTTAAATCTATAAAATGGTGAATAGTGCCTGCCTCATAAAGTTGTTAGGAAAACTAAGTGAGTTTATATATGTAAAGTGTTTAGAACAATGCCAGACACTAATTACAAGCATCACATAATAATAAGACCTATTATTAATACTCTGTATAGCAGAGGACATCATTATTCACCACGTATTACCCAATCAGTTTATAGATAAGAAATCCACCCTGGATTATATCTAGAACACATAGATATGTAGATCACAAACAAACAAAAAAAAATCTAAAACAAGCTGTAGGTCTCTTTAATGTCTCCTTATGGTATGGAAAAATGCATTCCTCAAGTCAATTATCTTGGAAAAATCCTCTTTCAGAATTGAGAGAATTAAATGCTTTGTACTTTGCTCCATGTGTATTTGAAATTTGAGAAAAAAGTGTATTCTTGTTAATGATTCAGGTGATACTCAGAACTGACTAAGGGCAGAATGTACCTCAAATCCTTTCATCATTTTATCAGCTCATGAAATTTAGCACTCTGGATGGCAGAGCCAGAAACAGCCTTAAAGATCAGCTAGTCATTTGTTCTGATTTAATTGACTTGTTGGTTTCTCCATGAGGTGATCACATTAGAAAAAAGAGCTGAATGCCTAAGAATTTAATAGACAAGTTAATTTCACTACCACCTGCAGCTTCTCCTTTGGAAGGTGGTAATGCATTTTTGCTGATTTTTTTTTTTTTTTGGTAACTATTTCTGAAAAATAAAAATAACAAGTGACGTTACTTTGTACCTGTAGATTTGGTAACATGGTGAGTCATCAGGTCCTCTGTGTGCATAGTGGTATGTTACTGAACAAACAAACTTTTATTGAAAACTCCCTGTGTATGAGACCTTATGATGGATGCTTTTATATGATGCCTCATTTAATCCTCACAGTAATTATATGGAGTCTTGAAGCCTGCATTGCCCTTCCTCTGCCCTGCTCTGCATTAAGGTGGCCTGTATCCTGTAGCTATAATTCCTAGCCTCTCTTGTCCACAAGTTCCTCGCTGGGTTTGAGCACTGAGAGGCACTGGTGGAAGTGAAGGGTAGGGTGGATAAAGAAGTCATATTTCTCACATGTTTCTCTGCCTTGGGCTGCATCTTCTGTATGGCACCAGCTCCCATGGGTCTGACAGATGATAGTTCTAGCTTCCACTTGGTAGATCCACTCCTAGGCTCTAATAAACATTCTCTCCTCCCTTGGTGTCTCCAGCAATGGGTAGGTAGACCTTTCTGCTCTTGTTCATCCCTGGATTTCCCCATTGTCTGATCTTTGGCTTATAATCTCCAGTACCTGTATAACCAGTTCCTGCATTAAACTCCCTCTATTAAAAATAATTGAAGTAAGTTTCTTTATTTAGGCCCTTACTGCTAGATTTCAGTATAATTATACTTGTTTTGATTGTTTCCAATATATGAGGAAACCGAAGACTATACAGGCTACATGTCACAATATTAAACCCTTTATCACAAATCTACTAATTAGACTTGGCCCTACTAAATTCATGTACACTTCATCTATTATTTCACTGTGATAGCTTCATGACTTTATAGAAAATGGAAACCTTTTTCTATAAGGGAAAGCCCCCCTCTGGGCTTTCCTGGTGGCTCAGATGGTAAAGAATCTACCTGCAATGCAAAAGACCTGGATTTGATCCCTAGGTCAAGAAGATCCCCTGGAGAAGGGAATGGCAACCCACTCCAGTGTTCTTGCCTGGAGAATTCCATGGACAGAGGAGCCTGGCGGGCTACGGTCCATGGGGTCACAAAGAGTGGGACTTGCTCAGTTGTGTCTCCCTCTAGGACCATTAGTATTTGAGGGGTTCTGCTGCAATCCCACTTTAGCTCAGTTGGATTGATGACTTATTTCAGGATGAATTTAACGGTCAACATCTTACATCTCTCCAGAGACAGAATGATTTGACTTCCATGCAGCAGATCAGAAAAGATGCCCGTTTGGATGAAATTATCCACAGATCCGTGGAGCCACCAAGTTCTGGCAACTCTTCCAGGCCAGGTGACGGATTCCCTTTGTTTCAATTCAAATAGAAAATTGAGATCTTCATTCCTGGATTTACGGAGTCAGGATAGGAAAACTCAAATTATTGTTAAGTCCCACATAAGATCAAAGACTTTGGACTTTACCATAATTTTAGGCATAATTTTTAGGCTCTTTTCATAGAAATAAATCATAGGCTAAAATGTCTGTGGTCTGAGAACACTAAAGGAATCCTAGGATACCACTGATTTACATATAGAGACTCTTCATATGAAGAAGTTGGCATTCTAAAAAAGACAAGTAAAATGCTAAACCAGCAGTAGAAAAATAGCCTCTGAATTCTCTCTTTCTGTTTAATAGTAAGAATAGATAGAAGGACCAAGTACTGCTTCACGTGTGTGTGTGTGTGGGAGGGGCACATGTGCGTATGTAGGGATAGGGGTACAGTGTAAACCATCAACGCAAGCAATTGAGTGTGTTTAGGGAAATAGGTAAAATTGTGTTTGTTGAACTTACAGATGAGGAAAAATGTCTGGATTAAGGGTACCATTCCAATACTACTATAGATTGTATACATAGCCAATACTATATAATACTATGTGGTAGTTAAGAAGAAAGATGAAGACTTGAATTGAGTGACTTTGGAGTAGAAGCTACAGGTGGATGCACGAGATGACATGGAGGCAGAATTGATCAGATTTGATCATTGATGGGGTAAGAGGTAAGGAGGGGAGAGAAAACTTAAGGATTATTCTGAAGTTTGGAGTCTTCATGACTCTATCTTTTCTGTTCTCATATAATGTGCTCTGCTTCGTTGCTCAGTCATGTCCGATTCTTCGTGACCCCATGGACTGTAGCCCACCAGGCTCCTCTGTCCATTGCAATTCTCCAGACAAGAATACTAGAGTGGGTGGCCTATCCCTTCTCTGTGGGGTCTTCCCAACCCAGGGATCGAACCAAGGTCTCCTGCATTGCAGGTGAATTCTTTACCAGCTGAGTTACCGTGGAAGACTTTTTCATATAATATCCAAATAACTTTGCGCCCTGTTGCAAGACTTTCGTATTACAACCAGAAACTGGTTGATAGTCATTCTTCTTCGATGAGGACAGAGAAACCTACCAAGTGGCCTTAGTGCAGCCGCATTGCCGTATGTGAGACAGAGAGCAATATGGAGATTATGAAGTCATCAGTACTCCTGACCACGTGCTGAGATCATGGATGTAAAGTAAATGGGGCGCCTTGCATCTCATCCCACAGAGAGTGACTAAAAACTAAGGGGCTTGACAGTAGTTTTAGATCTCTAGTTTAAACAGTAGTTTAAAGATCTCTGGGTAAGAATTTTGTACAGAGTTAGACAAGGGATGTGGATAAGGAAATGGCAACCCACTCCAGTATTCTTGCCTGGAGAATCCCAGGGACGGTGGAGCCTGGTGGGCTGCCGTCTGTGGGGTCGCACAGAGTCGGACACGACTGAAGCGACTTAGCAGCAGCAGCAGCAGACAAGGGATGAGATAATCACCCACCTCACTGTTGCCTGGATCAGAAGTAAGCCTTGCAGGGTGGTTCTCATACCTAGTGTAGCCCTTCAGGACTACGCTAGGTGTGAGGTCTGTGTGCTGCCTACAGGCAGGTCATGCTTCTGCATCTCTGTCCTTGCTTCTGCTGCTCCCCTCACCTGCAGGACCTGTTCCTCACTACTGTTCAGATCCTTCATCCTCAGAACCTAATGCCTCCTGCTGCCTGGGGTCCACCACAATAATTTGCTTTCCTTTAACCTATCACAGTGTGTGTATTTCATTTTTTTTTAATTGGGGTATAGCTGTTTTACAGTTTTGTGTCAGTTTTTGCTGTACAGTGAAGTGAATCAGCTCTGTGTATACACATATCCCCACCCTCTTGGACTTCCCTCCCACCCTCCCATCCCACCCCCCCAACCCATCCCACCCCTCTAGGTCATCACAGAGCACCGAGCTGAGCTCCCTGTGCTATACAGCAGCTTCCCACTAGCTGTATATTTTACACATGGTCGTGTATATATGTCAATCCCAATCTCTCAATTCTCCCCAACCTTCCATATCAACATGTTTTCTACATCTGTTTTCTATGTCTGCATCTCTATTCCTGCCATGCAGATAAGTTCATATGTGTCATTTTTCTTTCTAGATTCCACAGATATGAGTTAATATTCATTGCAGCACTGTTTACAATAGCCATGGCGTGGAAGCAACCTAAATGTTCATATTCATCAACAGATGAGTGGATAAAGAAGGTGTGCTATATATACACAATGGAGTATTACTCAGCCATTATAAGGAACAAAATTGGGTCATTTGTAGAGAGACATGAATGGACCTAGAGACTATCATACAGAAAGAAGTAAATCAGAAAGAAAAAAACAAATATCATATAGTTAATGTTTTTTGTACTTCATTGTATAATGCATTTTATTATCCTTTCATTTTCCAATTGCATTAGTCTTGTCTTTCAAGTATCTCACAAACTCCTTGAGGGAAGAACTATTTCTTGCCCCATCCTTCACAACAACTGTCTAGAGTGAATACTTGTTGAGCAGTTGGTTCAGTGTGAAAATTTTGCCCCAGTCTGCCCTAGCTCCTGGCCACCCAGTTGGCTTAGCTCCCTATGGCTTCTTCTTGAGCTACTGGGCAACCATCACCCAGTACAAGTTCTGAACATGCAAATATTCATTCCAGGACATAAACAGCGCCAGATATAGTAGTAAGGGTGGAGGGAGAAAGAAAGGAGAATGCATGTAGAAACACAGCTTGTTCTTTGACCTGGGAGAACTTGTTTGCCAGAAGTTATTGAAAACCAAAAGCTGCGCAGAACAATTATCAGTCTGTCTTCAGACTCTGGGATGTCTTAAAATAATAAAACAGGAGGAAATGACATGAGCCAATTCTTGGTGGGACTTTTGGGTTGAAAGTATTTCTTGCTTTAAGAACATTCATTAGCCACGGACCTACTGTATAGCACAGGGAGTTCTACTCAATAGTGTATAATAACCTATATGGGAAAAGTATCTGGAAAAGAATGGATATGGGTATATGTATAACTGAACTGAATAACTTTGCTGTACATCTGAAGCTAACACCACATTGTAAATCAACTATACTCCAATACAAAATTAAATTAAAAAAAAAGAACATTCATTAGCTTCAATATCAGTATGAGAGACCAGTAGTTATTATTTCTTGAGCCAGGAATGTTGTAGCAACTTGTATTTACATGCTGAAGTTTTTAACATCAATGTAGGTATAGCATTCTAAATTCCACTAAAATGAGAAAAGTTTGATCTAGAGGGTTTAGGTGACATTAATGTATTGCCTCCTTCAAGAAGCCTTCCTTGAACATTCAGGATGGGGTAAGAGCTCTGTTATATCTCCCAAGAAACCTATGACTGTGTTTATCATAGCTCCTACATATTATTTTATGTAGTGAAAATGTTAGTTGCTCAGTCATGTCTGACTCTTTGTGACCCCATGGACTGTAGCACACCAGGCTCCTCTGTCCATGGGATTCTCTAGGCAAGAACAGTGGAATGGGTAGCCATTCCCTTCTCCAGGGGATCTTCCTGACCCAGGGATCAAATCCAAGTCTCCGGCATTGCAGGCAGATGTTTTACTGTCTGAGCCACTGGGGAAGCCCTCCATAGTTTTATGTAGTAATACAAGATAATGATCTGTTTTATCTGTCTCCTCTGTTAAGATGCAGCTTCCTTGAGGATAGAGAAAGTTCCATTTCTAAGTCCAGTGCTTTTTTATTCTTTCTCTGTGCTACACTGTGATTTTCATACATGCCAGAGACCTGGGAGTTTTAAACCACAGAATGCCTTTCAGTCATTGAGAATGAATTACTAGCTTTATTATACAGTCAGGGTTACTCAGTGTATCCTCTTTCTATATGTAAGGTAATACTTAGGACATTTTCTTTCTTTTCAGACACCCACCCCACTGCATGTTAGTGGATGGGAAGGCTCTGTTTCCAAAAGTTAACATCACAAGAGGATGGCTTATAGTTATCATTGCCGCCTGGCAGAAAGGTTGCCACGGACACTGGAGAACATTCACGGTTAATTTCATACAACCATGACTAATGGGACAAATCGCTCAGCTATGGAGACTCTTCAAACTGAAAAGGCATAAAGAGATGTAAAGCGGGGAGCAGATCATGGGCTCTGCCCCGGGATTCAGAGGAGACTCATAGCCAGGAGAAAGCAGGCAACTCTGACTCACTGTGGGTGGTGTTGGACTCAGTTGTTGCAGCTGGACTGACATCTGCAACACGTGATTGACATTAGCGCAAAGAGGGTGTGTGGCAGGGTCCACCAGGGTTTGAACCCATGAGAACAGCAAAACCATCAGTGAGCCCTCTCTTTCTGTCTAAAGCCTATCTAGGCTCACCTGACTTAACTGCACATCTGAGAGGTGCTGTGCAGTGTCTTAGATCACACAGAAGATTAGAGGCCAGGCTGGGACTGTTAATTGGATGGTCTGACTCTTCATAGATTCCAGAGAAAGACAGATTTTTAAGAAGTTGTGAAATCATGTTAGGAACAACCTGACTCTTGCTTCTTCAAAGCACAGAAGGTCATTGGGGTGTTCAGTGACTGCAGTGATTTGACACGGCAGTTTGCCATTGTTTTCTGAAGGTGGTTTCTTACAGATTAAGTAAGAAAAATATTGCAGTAGGACAGTCATCATGCATACACTGATCTTTACTGATGTATAAGAAGCAACGACCATGATGCACGCAAGAAAGCAATGTAAGTGGGTTCTCTTCCTGTACAAGCAACATTCTGCCCTACAATCAGGAAGCAGTAGTGCATTAATTGTTGTTGTCATTCAGTTAATAAGTCGTGCGCAATTTTTTGAGACCTCATGGACTGTAGCAGGCCAGGCTTCCCTGTCCTTCGTGCATATGTGTGCTAAGTTGTTTCAGTCCTGTCTGACTCTGTGCAGCCCTAGGGACTGTAGGCTCCTCCACCAGGCTCCTCTGTCCATGGGATTCTCCAGGCAAGAATACTGGAGTGAGTTGCCAAGTCCTCCTCCAGGGGATCTCTCTGACTCAGGGATCGACTCGCATCTCTTATCTCTCATGCATTGGCAGGCAGGTTCTTCACCACTACAGTCACCAGGGAAGCTCATCCCTATCCTTCACTAGTGCATAATTAAGACTATAATATTCTTTAGAATAATTTTTGAAAGATAGTAAACAGCTTGAATTTGCTAAACACTTCACTTACTCAACATGCTTTGAGGAATCCTGTTTCATTTGAACTTCACAGCTATTTCTGCATAACTCAGGAGGCAGTTTTAGTGAAACAAATGAGAGTGGCTCAGTTGTGTCCAATTCTCTGTGACCGCATGGACTATACAGTCCATGGAATTCTCCAGGTCAGAATACTGGAGTGGGTAGCCTTTCCTTTCTCCAGGGGATCTTCCCAACCCAGGGATCGAACCAAAGTCTCCCTCATTGCAGGCAGATTCTCTACCAGCTGAGCCACCAGGGAAGCTAGGAAGCAGTAGCGGGCCCTCATTCTGTAGATGAAGAATCTAAAACCAGAAAAGTTTGGTGATTTGCCCAAGATCACACAATGTTTACTGTCAGAAATAGAACTAGAATTTTGCTTCTTTACCTCATGTTTTTGTGTAGAAAAGTTCACCGCCTCTTGTCTAAAATGCTGAAATCCAAACAAAAACAGCAGGAGTCTATTTTTATCCCTAACTTATTTGGTGGCAGAACTTCCCCTGCCTTGACCTACTTTGGTAACAAAAATCTGTTCTGAGATGCTGTAAAGCTCTTCATTGTCCTCTTAGGGAGAATGTTCATGTTTTATTACAGAAATTTTAACGTGTTCAATTACCAGATGTCCCAAACCAGTATATTGTCTTTGTTATATGAGTCATCTTGTCTTTCTAAAAGTCCACACACACAAAAAAAAATTCTTATTTTAGATGCACATTTGAACAGAAGAGTTTTTGATAATAATTGTCACCCTGAAGTAGACTGGCTCTGCCATCTAATAGTCAGGAAATGAAGTATTTCTATTCACCAGATATAGTTAATAGTCAATATAGGTGTCATATGTGCATTACTATGTTGAATAAATTAGACTATAGTAAAATAAACTTGATACCAACCCAGCAGTTGTTGTGAGGATTAAATAAGATAATTCAGGTAAGTCATTTGGCACAGTATCTGGCTTACATGACACATTCCGTAACTTGAGTGTCAGCTATTACCTTTCTTTATAAACTTTGCACCCCCAAGAGTTAGCAGTGACAAGTAGAGAGGTTAAGTAACTTGCCAAGGTCACATGGCTAGTAAGTGGTGCCACCACGACTGGACACCCAGGCTGTCTCTTCCACCCAAAGCATATGCAAAACCAGTAGGGTAGAGATAATTCTGGGATCTTCCAGGGGACTCTAGAAATCCTTCCAGATCATCATTATGAAAATTAATTACCAAATCATTGGACTGGAGCATGTGGAAGTGCTGTTTAATAGCCTGCTGGGTAAGCCAGCTTTTGCTTGCTATGGACAGAGAGGGAGGGAAGGAGGAGAGAGAGACAGGAGAGAGAGAGAGAATGGGGGATGATTCCTGACTAGAGAATACTTTATAAATTAAAATGTTGGGATGCCTTTATGGAGTGATTGGCAAACCTCTATTCCAGAGAATTCCTACAAGAACAGTAACTTCCCTGGATGGATTCAAGAGATCTTTCTGGAAATTAGAGCAAAGACAATTCTTTTCTTTCTCAAGACTTTCCCCCCAGATTCTGTGAATTAGGCCAATGAAACCTGTGGTTTGGAGGGAAATTAATGATGACATATAGGTATGTGTGTGTGTATATATATATATATATATGTATATGTATATTAGGGGCTTTTCAAGTGGCTGAGTAATAAAGAATCCTTCTCCCAATTCAGGAGACCCAGGTTCGATCCCCGGGTTGGGAAGATCTATGAAGTGTTAGTGTGTCAGTTGCTCAGTTGTGTCCGACTCTTTGAGACCCAGTGGACTGTGGCCCGCCAGGCTCTTTCTTCCATGGGATTTTTCAGGCAAGAATACTGGAGTAGGTTGCCATTTCCTCCTCCAGGGGATCTTCCCCACCCAGGGATTGAACCCAGGTCTCCTGCATTGCAGGCAGATTGTTTATGGTCTGAGCCACCAGGGAAGCCTGTCTGTATCTGTATGCATATCTATATCTGTATGATGAGAATTTGCTGCTATCCTGCCAGCTCCCCCCACCCCCCACAGTGGCTTTTTTACCTTCTCCATGTCCTTCCTTTGAACCTAGGACTTGGGTTTTCCAACCAGGCTTTGGATGTGAGTGCGGAGCTGGGGGTAGAGTATGGAAGGGCAGCCTGGGATGCGGGGCGGGCTCCGGAGAGGAGAGGGGGCGGGGCAGCGGCTGCCTCACAAACGGCTTCTCATCCCGCAGCCCCGCGGCTCCTTCCCCGTCACAGCTCACATCCCAGATGGTGGGAGGAGGGCTGTGGTCTGTGAGGACACGGGCTGGCGAGAAAGCGAGCCTCAGGGCGGCTCGGCCCGAGATGAAGCGACCCGGTGCCATTGTGTTGGCAGCTGCTCCGCCTCCCCCGTGTGCCATCGCGTCTGGTCTCATTTGCGCTCGAGGAGGCGGCACTTGAAAGGTGGCCCCTCCCCCAGACTCCTTGACATTTGTCCAGAGATTAATTGGGCTAATCCCCTTCTTGGAAGAATGGGTTGCAGGGTGTGTGTTCGGGGAGGGCGAGGGGGCCGGCTGGGATTGAAGAGACGGGCATTAATGAAGGCGCTGGGGCTCGCTGGAAGCCTTTGAAGGAAGAAAAGAGCAAATTTCGCCGCTGTTCTCGGCCCAGGCTGACAGGTGGGCAGGGAGACTGCAGCTCTTCTGTTCTGCCCGGCTTTGCCAGAAGGTCTGTGCACACCAGCGGTAACGACTTTTGACAGCACCAGCTGTCACTCAGGGAGGCCGGGCTCCCAGCACACCTTGGCCTGCCATTCTCAAACTTGTAGCCAGGGCAGAAGGTGAGAGCCCAGAGCTGGGCCGTCCTGCTGTCCAAAGCCCACCTTGCTCAGATTCTTGTCTGGGATACTTACAAAAAGACGTTTACATTTCATTTTGAATCAAGCATGCAAAAATAAGCACCATTTATCAGTTGAGATTTTTGGCAGGGGACCATGAACAGTGTTTTCTTGTGCTTTATGCAGCTGTCCATTACTGGGAGGGAGATGCACAGCTTTTCACCTTATTGTCTAATAATTGTTGTTCAGTCCCTAAGTCATGTCTGACTCTTTGCAGCCCCGTGGACTGCAGCACGCCAGGCTTTCCTGTCCTTCAGTGTTTCCCAGAGTTTGCTCAAATTCATGTCCATTGAGTTGGTGATGCTCTCTATCCATCTCATCCTCTGTCATCTTCTTCTTCTTCTTCCTTCCATCTTTCCCAACATCAGGCTCTTTTCCAGTGAGTCAGCTCTTTGCATCAGGTGGCCAAAGTATTTGGGCTTCAGCTTCAGCATCAGTCCTTCCAGTAATAATAGCTAGCATTTACTGGGAGCTTATTAGGTGTCAAGGCATAATTCTAAACATTTTCCATGTGTTAATTAATTTTTTTGTTCTTAAATTTAGTCTTTATTTTATAGAGCTAGTAACCTGCCCAGAGTCATTTTAAATGGTGGCATCAAAACTCAAACTTCTACAGTCCAGCTTGCAACCCCACCCTCTTCACCCTCTTAACCACTGCACTAGGCTGCCTTGCTAACAGAGGAAAGGGAATAAGCATTTCCAAGTTTAGAACATGACTTCAGTGAGATTGAACAGTTAATTGAGGATTATGCATCCCAGGAGAACTGAAGATAAAGAGCCATGGAAATACTTTGAGGTCCCTGGAAACCTCTGAAAGATATGTGCCTAATTGCACTATAGGTAGAAAAATTCTTTTCCAGCTCCAGGATTCCAATCATGTGCTGTTTCTTTGTAACTTACTGCAGTCACTGGCATGATGAATATGAAAAGAGTGGTGGTTAATCAAATGAACTTGCAGGAAGAGAGTTCTTCAAGTAGGATTTATATTGATGCCCATTATAAAAATTATTAATAGTGAAGAGTTTTAAAAATGTCACTGCAAAGTGAAAGGAAATCTACAAAGGTATGAATATCTGTTCATCCTTTACCAGAGGTAAGATAACTAGGTCATGGAAATTACTTTGGGAGGAACTGAATCAACAGATCCAAATGTCAGAACAATGATTGGAGAGCTGCGGACATATATGTGGTTTTCGAGCACAATGAGGAACGTTTGACTTAAGAACGTCTAATTAGACCTGGTTTTCCCTTCTATGTAACTGCTATCCACCCAGCAGGCAGCACACACAGCCTCTCCATTTCCAACCGAGATTTTTTCCCCCTGTGTCATGAGGATTGATTTCCAGGCACTATAGAGGCCAATACAGATTCTCAAGTGGGGTAAGGAAGATAAGAGAGAGTAAATGTAGAGTCAGCTCATCTCCTGTTTGATCTTCAAAACATCCAAAGAAGGTATGCTGTCTTCACTTAATGGTGAGGCAACTAGAGATCAGTGAGGTTGCTAACTGGAGCCTCTCCAGTGAGTAAGTAGCCAAACTGGCTTTGTGCATAGGCGGTGACGCCCAGAATGGGGCTTTCACGCTGGGTCCACTCCTGCTTGTCACCATGTGTCCTGTGCCAGGTAGTAAGGATTGGGAAGGAAGGAGGGGGAAGCCTCATCCTGCCACCTTGCCCACCCCTGTTTGCTGCTAGGTCCTTTTTTTGCATCCAGAGTCAGTCTCCTTGCTATAATAGGGGAGAGGGGAAGGGGGGCGAGAAAGTAGGCATCCTTGCTTCCTAATTCCTCATTTTGTCCCTTTCTCCCAGTTCCCCAGCCAGCTCCTTATCTCCCAACTCTGGTCTCATCCCACGCAGAGCCTCACTGCTCACTTGGACCAACCAGAAGCTATACTGCTGTTGACTCCTGAAGATAGAAGTGACTTTAGATTTTTGCCTCCATCATGGGATGACCTCTAGGTCACCGTCACTCCATCTGCCACTCCAGGCACCTACGTGCCTGCTCAGTGGCCAGTGCAGTGCACCTGCCTGATGTCTTGTCTTACACAACAACCCCAAAACCAACCCTCCCCTCCCTGCCCTACTTTAGCAAAGATAAAAGAGCACACTCCAGGGTGAAAAAAAAAAGAAAATGACTTCAATCATCTTTACTGAACTAGGTCCGACACACAGCTGAGAGGTGAATCCTCTTGTGTCTTCTGGAAGCAGTTTTTCGGTAGTCATCACCCAGAGAGGGATTTGGCTGAAAGTTGGGTTCACCCAGGAAAAAAACTGATGCTTCAGTTTTTCAGAAGAGCACCTGTTCCAAACCAAAGATTTCCAAAGAAACTGGAAGCAGCCTCTTTTTCCGAGTTGGGGATCACTGGCCAAATCTCCTATTCCTCCGAACACAGAGTAGTTTCTAATAACATGCTCAGTGGTTTTTGCATGAATTCAGTGTCTTAATTCTCCAAAGTAATGCCATTTAGGGGCTTCTCCATTGGCTTAGCAGGTGAAGAATCCACCTGCAACACAAGAGACACAGGAGACTCGAGTTTGATCCCTGGGTTGGGAAGATTCCCTGGAGGAGGACATGGCAACCCACTCCAGTGTTCTTGCCAGGAAAATCCCATGGACAGAGGGGCTACAGTCCTTGGGGTCGCAAAGAGTCAGACATGACTGAGGCGACTGAACACACACACACACACGATGTCATCTACATTCATCTGACTTTATTTTAATGTGGCCCAACCTGATAGGTGACAGCATCAAACCCAACCTTTCCTCCTTGGTGCCTTGCGCGCCTATACCACATGGCGATCATTCACTCTCCTGGCTTCGACTCCGCCCGTGAACTCTGTGGCCACACAGACCCTGTTTTAGCTTACTTTGCATCTTAGCGTAACATCCTTCCACTCTTACCCTGTCCAATCCATTTTCCACACAGCAGCTAGAGAGAGCTTTTGAAAACATAAATCAGATTGTGTCGTTTTCTCGCTTAAAACTTTTCAGTCTCCCCACGGCCTTAAAATATGATACGCATGCCTGACTGGGGCTCCTTGCCTCCTGCAGGTCCAGGCTCTCGTCACTTCTCCAGTCTTGCTCCGGGCCTGCTGGCCTTTGCTCAGTGCTCTGCTGCCTCAGGGCCTTGGAGCATGCTCAGTTTTCTGTCTGTCTGGAATGCTCTCCTGGCTTTTGCGGAGTTGGCTCCTTCTCTTGCCTCAAGTCTTAAATGCTTAAATGTCACCTTAAATGTCAGAGAGACCTTTCCCTAAACGCTCCATATGATACAAGTCTTCCCTGTTACTTTTTATCTCTGCATTCTGTTTAATGTCTTTATTGTATATGCACAATCAGCAATTACTTTATTGCCTCATTTTGAGGGTTTTGGGGGTAGGTGTGTGCTTTTTTTTTTAATTGGAGTGTAGTTGCTTTACAGTGTTGTGTTAGTTTCTGCTGTAGAGCAAAGTCAGTCAGTCACACATGTACACGTATCCATTCTGCCTTGGATTCCCTTCCCATTTAGGTCACCACAGAGCACTAAGTAGAGTTCCCTGTGCTAAACCGTTAGTTGTCATTAGTTTTCTATTTTATGCATAGTAGAGTATGTATGTCAATCCCAATCTCCCAAGTTACCCCTCTCCCTTTCCCCTGTGATATCCACCCCGTTGGCGCATCTTGCACTCTCTGTTTCTCTTATTCGAATGCAGGCATCATGAGAAAAAGGTTGGCATCTGTTCACAGATGTATCTTCAGCACAAAGAGTAGTCTTGGTGTGGAATGGTATGTCTATGTGTTTAATAAATGAATGCTTGAAAGAACAATTGAACAGATGAACAATACAGTCATTACCCAGTGGGAATTATGTGTAAAGAGTCTACCAAGGGTTTGTAACTTCTGTGTATACTCAGGTGGAGACTGTGACCTCTCACATTTGTGAACAGACCATCCACAGGGAACTAGAAGAAAGGTAACTCTTACTAGGAGAGTGCTGCCTGAAAGCAGAGTTGGTGTTCAAAAGTCCCAGTGCTTCTCAGCTGCTCACCTTCTGCTGAATCCTGTATCCTTCCAAGTCCAAGATGGCCAGAGAACCTTTGGATGCTCTACATACAAAGAAGAATGAATTGGGAGGTTCACTCTTGGTTTGGGGAGATAAAGTACTTTTATAGGAAGCTTTAAAATAAATGCATGCTTAGTCACTCAGTCGTGTCTGACTCTTTGCGACCCCATGGATTGTAGCCCACAAGGCTCCTCTGTCCATGAGATTTCCCAGGCAAACATACTGGAGTGGGTTGCCATTTCCTTCTCCAGAGGATCTTCCTGACCCAGGGATCAAATCCATGTCTCTTGCATCTCCTGCATTGGCAGGTAGATTCTTTACCACTGTGCCCCCTGGGAAAGAAATTGATAAGTTGGGATCTGCCCCCAAAGGCTGCTACCTGATGCTGACCAAACAGGTTATTTGTACTGCCTGATCCAAAGCCCTATGAATCTCTTTTTTTTTTTTTTAATTTTTTTAATTCATTTTTGTCTGTGTTGGGTCTTAGTTGCAGGGTTCTGGCTTAGTTGCTCCGTGGCAGGTGGGGTCCTAGTTCCCAAACCAGGGATCAAATCTGAGTTCCCTGCATTGGAAGGCAGATTCTTAATCACTGGACCACCAGGGAAGTCCCACCATATGTCTCTTTTTTAGGCGTGTTTTAGCATCCTGAAATGCAAGGGAGTGAGTTTCACTAACTCTATAAACATTTAGGATGACTTATTTTTTGGTTCAGCCTGATGATCCCCACATTTAAAACAAAGTAAAGATGGCATGATCCCAACAGCCCATGGTGTCCCCTGTCCCTCTGTTGTTCCTCAGTTTGTGCAGCAAAGCCCTGGGAGCTACCATGGAAAATAATTTCCCCTAAACATCCAAGTTATTCAGATTATTTGAAATGCATTTCCTTGGACAAAGATGCTATTGTATTTTAAACTTTATATTTGCTTATACTTACAATGCTTAGCAGAATTTTCAGTGTGGCGTGTTGGTATAGTTCCTGTAGCACTATTAATGATAACTAACATGGCCTCAAAAGAGAAAATGACAAGGATTGTTCTAAGGAAAAATTTATTTCATCCCTGTGTTATCAGCTCTTTCGAGATTGAAAAATAATTTCCTAAATTGTGGCCTAAGGTGATCATCTCCTCCATACAGTCTCCTGTCTCAAAGAGTTGAAATCCTTGTTTTGTTTATTGCCTTTGAATCATTTATGGATTTAAAGCCACCCCGCTGAGCACCGACTCATCTCGGCCAGGTGCACTGGGCCTCAATGGCTTGGCAGTGAAATGTGGGGTCCCGAGCAGGGAAAGAGATGGAAACCGCATTCACAGTTTATTTGCTCACGGATGTTCACATAATAGCGGCTGAAATTTAAGAAGTAGCTTCTTTCTCTTTGTATCGGACAGAAACAAAGAGAAACAGTTGTGTGGGGGTTGGGAAGGCAAGGGGCAATGAAGCTGTGAGAAGACTCGGGAATACCTATGTTTACCAGCCCTGGAAAGAGAATAAACTCATTGACAGGGGTATTGATTTTCATTTCTGGAAATATACACTTGGATATTTGGCTGTGGATGATTCATCAGCAAGTGATTTTTACAGGAGGAAGAAACTAGGAGGGCTGATCATGGATGGGGGCTTGACCATTGATTGTCCCCGCTACCCCTCCCCCGCCCCCTCGCCCCATCCCCATCCCCATCCCCATCCCCATCCCCATCCCCTGAAATGCAGCAGGAGAATCATCACGTAGCATCAGGGTCATGACAGTGCGTCATTCTTTGTGATACTGCTAAGATGTCAGCTACAGATTTCTCCTCCGCCTGTGTCAGCACACTCAGCTTTGGTCTGTGTTTGCCACAGGGACCTGGCACCATGCGGTACTGAGTTCTCTGTTTTCTCATGCAAGAAAAGGTGGGGCAGCATGAGTGAAAGAGAGACACTGTGATTTTCTTGGCTAGAAGTGTAGAAGCTGCTGTCTTTCCTCTGATGTCTGGTGGCTCTGTAATCACGGTCAATGATCAAGTGAATAATTGCTTCTGAATTATGATTTTTATGGTCCGAATGGCTAAATTTCTTTCAGGTTTGGTTAAGTGTGCTCAATCACTCAGTAGTGTCTGACTTTTTTGTGACCCTCATGGACGGTATCCCACCAGGCTTCTCTTTCCATGGGATTTTTCAGGCAAGAATAATGGCGTGGGTTGCCATTTCCTGCTCTAGGGATCTTCCTGACCCAGGGAACAAACCCACGTCTCCTGCATGTCCTGGATTGCAGGCAGATTCTTTACCACTGAGCCATCAGGGAAGCCCCAGTGGTTAAGTGAGTCAGTGTTTAAGATGCTTTTCCAATATATTATGATTCTTCTAAAAATTGTATTTATCATGCCATATGTTAATTTCATGTCACCCTGAGGCCTCAGATTCGAGTTTCTCTCCTCTCTTTTTCCTAGCAACCAGCGCTTATTTCTGTTGAAGCATCAGTGCAGCTAAGACCAGGCCAACAGACACTATTCTATTGCTATCTCCAAGTGTCTCATTTTTATCAGTATGAAACTTAAACACTTATTAATACATGTAATTTGGCTCACATCCCTTACTTTCTCTAAAACTTTCACCTTGTGAATAGTAACACTCACTAGTCAGGGGAGGCTTGCTGCTGTACAAAACGACTCCCACATTTCAGTAGCTTAATAAAACAAAAATGTGTGTTTCTTATTCAGATGGGAGGGGTGGGGACATGCTCCATTCAGAAGCTCAGGGTCCTTCCATCTTGTGCTCCACCTTCTTTTAGAACTTCAGTGACTTGTCCATTCTGCTGGTGATGACGGACTGGAGGGTTAGTATTTGCACTGGACTGGAGCTGTTTATGGGTCAGACCTGAGGAGTTCACATTACACCCATTTTACATCACTTAATTTTATTGACTGTATATCTATGGTGAGTATTTGTTTATTTGTTTTTTCAAGCAATCACATATGTTGCTGGAAAATCCCATGGACAGAGGAGCCTGGCAGGCTGTAGTCCATGGGGTCACAAAAGAGTCGAACATAACATAGTGACTAAACAACAACCCACTATAATTGTATATACATATATATATATGTACATATATACATACATTCGGGCTACAGTCCATGGGGTTGCAAAAGAGTCAGAAACGACTTAGTGACTAAACAACAACAACCCACTATACTTGTGTGTGTGTATATATATGTGTGTGTGTGTGTGTGTGTGGCGTGTGTGTACATATATACACACATACATGTAGTGGGTACTTCATTGTTCACTGTTCTCAATGAAACAGTTCTCATGTTTAATTTGTCCTTGCTTTTAGTTCATGTTTAAGTAAAATACCTAGAGACCCTTTTCTAGAATTGGACTTTCTTTGATTCATCCATAAGAATGGCATTTCTACAGTTTCACCAGATGTCCCATAAAATCCCAGTTGATACCCTGATTTCAATTGATGATGATGCTTTTGGATTTCTGGCTTCCAGAAGAATGAGAATAAATTTCTGTTGTTTATGTCACCAAGCTGGGGTAATTTGTTAGAAAGCCACAGAAAACTAATACAAGCAACAGTCTCTAAATTTTTTGTTTTTATACCTGTCAGCAAAATATATATAAAATATGCGTACTCATAAATATTTGCACATAATACTCTGCCAATATATTATATACATTATATGATACACAAAATAAAAAGTAAAAATAAACTGTTTAGAAAGGAAATAAATGATATAAGTAATTTTGTATTACTAATGATATAAAAATCTTTTATTCCTACTAAGAATTATGTTTTAGTGAAGGCAATGTGATTGGATATGCTTCCTTAGTTTAAAATTTTGGCTTTAACACTTTGTTAAAGGTCTTTGTTAATACTCTGTTAAAGATCTGGTTCAAAGTTGAGTTTATTTCAATGTAACCATTATTCTAATAGCTATTGTAGCTGAAAAAAATACCTCACAAGGATATGCAAATCCAAAAGAAAGAAATACATCCTTGACTGTGCTTACTAAATCAGGACATTCTTTTATTATCCAATCCCATTTACTAATTTTACAAATGATTTTTAAAATTATTTAGTTTTAATTGGAAGATACTTTCTTAACAATATTGTGATGGCTTCTTTCATACGTCAGCATGAATTAGCCATAGGTGTACATGTGCCCCTCCCTCTTCTACCTCCCTCCTACCTCCTTCCCCATCCTACCCTTCTGGGTTGTCACAGAGCACTGACTTTAGGTTCCCTGTGTCATACAGCAAATTCCCACTGGCTGTCTATTTTGCATATGGTAGTATATGTTTCCATGCTACTCTCTCAAATCATCCCACTTTTTCCCTCCCCCATTATGTCCAAAAGCCTGTTCTCTAAGTCTGTGTTTCCATTGCTGCCATATAGAAAGGTTCGTCAGTACCATCTTTCATATATATATATATATATGTATATATATATATGTGTGTGTGTGTGTGTGTGTGTATATACACACACACACACATATATATATGCATTAATGTATGATATTTGTCTTTCTGACTTACTTCACTTTGTAGGCTCTAGGATGAACCTAGAACAAATGAGTTCTTAATATCATTCAGGTAATACATTTCCACCTTAACCTTGTCAATCAGTTGCTTTTCTGAACTAATCAGATGATGTCAAGTTCCTGAACTTTTAACAAATAGGTTCATCTCACATTCACCTAACAAATAGTTTCAAACCCTACTGAATGTCTTTATTGGGAAGATTTGAAAGTAGATGCAAGTCTTTAGAGAGAGCAGATAAAAGAATATTTTAAGTGGGACATAGTGTTTTCAGACAACAAAACCATGCAATCATGGAAGTATTCCTAGATATCTGTTTTCAAAATGTTCTCTTTTTTAAAAAAGCAACTTTTAAATTCATTGCTAAAATACTCCTCTCTCTTAGAGGGGTAGATTGAAAAGAAAAAGAGAAATCTTTGGAAAGTTAATTAGTAGATTTATTGTTTTGAAAAAGTATCTTCTAGATACCTACCAGGGTTCAAAATCTCTTGTATTATAGAAAACATCAGAATATTTGAACACTTGTACTATTGTAAAAGAGGACTATGAAACTCATTGTCAAATGTGACAACTCTTCAAAACTGCCATGAAATAGCCAGTGAACCTCTGTGGAGTATAGGAATTCCATGGATGCTGCCATTCCATGGCAAAATACTTGAGGCAGTGAATGACTAGTAATTGCATGTATATGGGTGTGGTTGGGGGGGTTACTCCAATTGTTTTAGATGAAATACTTATAATTTGGGACAAGAAAGATGTATGCAAGAAGAGAATAGGAGACTCTTTCCTTCCCTACAGAAAACCAAGAGATCTTTAAAAGAAAAAACATTTTGGGATTGACATATGCACACTACTATGTATAAAATAGATAACTAATAAGGACCTCCTGTATAGCACAGGAGGGGCTTCCCAGATGGCTCAGTGGTAAAGAATCCACCTGCCAGTGCAGGAGCTACAGAAGATGTGTGCCGACCCCTGGGTCAGGAAGATCCCCTGGAGGAGAAGATGGCAACCCACCCCAGTATTCTTGTCTAGAGGATCTCGTGGACAGAGGAGCCTAGCGAGCCACAGTCCACGGGGTGGCAAAGAGCTGGATACGACTGAGTCACTGAGCATGCACATATAGCACAGGAAACTCTACTCAATACTCTGTAATGACCTGAAGGGGAAAAGAATCTTAAAAAAGAGTGGATATATGTATATATATAACTGATTCACTCTTCTGTACAGCAGAAATTAACACAACATCGTAAACCAACTCTACTCCAATACAAATTAATTTTTTAAAAAAAAGCCATTTTTTTTCTTCCACAATCTTTAGGTCCATTCAAACTCCTAAACATTTCTACACTGAGGCCCGAATCTTCTCTCTGCTGCTGCTGATCAGTCTTAAAATAGCAGATGTTGTGCTTTAGTTGCTAAGTCGTGTCCAACTCTTTACGACCCCATGGACACGACCCCATGGACTAGAGCCCACCAAGCTCCTCCGTCCATGGGATTTTCCAGGCAAGAATACTAGAGTGGGTTGCCATTTCCTTCTCCAGGGGATCTTCCTCACCAGGAATTGAACCTGAGTGTTATCATAGTCCTGGGGTGGGAATATCAATGACCTGTTAAAAAGAAGGGACTCAAGGCCCAGAGAAGACACTCAACCCATCAAAGTTCACAGGAGTCAATGATAGCTGAGGACCTAGAACATAAACTGGAGCTTTATTCACTTGAACACCTGATTTTCCAGGACAGAGAGCAAGCTGGTTTCTCCCCAAAGGTGGAAACGTTTTCTGTGGTGTCTGACACTGCATTTTTCTTAATTACCTAGTTCTGGTGCTCACAAAGATTCCAGTGTGTCTTTGTGGGACTAAGAGAGAAAAGTCAGGCTGTTCAGATATGAAACACTACATGAGCTGAAAGGGACATATTATCATCAACAAACTGTCAGAAGAAATAACCATGAAAAATTGCCTTCAAAGAAAATGGATTTCTTTATCAAGAGGAATCAGAGTTTCCAAATACTGGGCCTTAATACATACCTTCCCTTGGGGCATAAAGTGCACCCAGGGAGTGAGTTGTATAGTGCGCAAGTCCTGGGGCCCCGTGAGCGTGAGCGTGGGGCCAGACACATCTTACGTACTCGACAGATATTCACTAGATGGGTAAATGCATTGGCTGCTTTTCTCAGCTTTCAGAAGCTTTTCACTGCTGGACTATAGCAAACCCTCCTCTAGTCTTCCTGGTTAAGATGTTGTAACACTAATGGAAGGGGCATGGAGTATGACCTATTGTTTACAAGGCAGATACCATTATTAGTGTGCTTTCACCTTTGTCCTAGAGGCCTGACTTACTGTGTTGTCAAATAATGGTGAGTTGGCCTGGACCTACGCAGTAGTGGCCATTCACCTGGGGCTTTGCCGGTAGCTCAGATGGCGAATAATCTGCCTGCAATGCAGGAGACCCGGGTTTGATCCCTGGGTCAAGAAGATTCCCTGGGGAAGGGAATGGCTACCCATTTTAGTATTCTTCCCTGGAGAACTCCGTGGACAGAGGAGCCTGGTGGGATACAGTCCATGGGGTGAGGAAGAGTAAGGGATGACTTGACTAACACTTTCACAAGCACTTTTTGAAGACCTGCTGTGGCCAGACATTAAGCTATGCTGGGGGAGTACAAAGATAAATGATTTAGACTCTACTCTCAACTAGTTCATTATTTAGTACCTGGCAGCCCCCATAGAAGAGTGGGGGTTGTGGGAAAGTCTGCCAGTATAAGGGCTGCACTAGGTATGTGTGCTTGAAGGAAGGCTGTGCTGTTGGTGTGTTCTATGGACCCCTTGGGATCTAGTTTAAGATAGAGTTGTCAAAATTGAATTTTCATGATATTCAGGGAAAAAAAGGAGAAAGATGAAGCTTTTGGGGCTCACTCTTTTTTAGAGAGAGACTTATTTTTTAAAATTCATTTATTTTTGGCTGCTCTGGGTCTTGCTTGCTACACATGGGCTATCTCTAGTTGTGATGAGCAGGGGCTACTCTCTAGTTGCAGTGTGAGGACTTCTCATTGTGGTGACTTCTCTTGTTGCAGAGCACAGGCTTTAGAGCACTCGGGCTTTTAGTAGTTGCAGCATGCAGGCTCAATAGTTGTGGCTCACAGGCTCTAGAGCACAGGCTCAGTGGTGGTGGTGCATGGGCTTAGCTGCATGTGGAAGCTTCCTGGACCAGGGATCAAACCATGACCCCTGCATTGGCAGACAGATTCTCATCCACTGTACCTCCAGGGAAGTCCTGTGGCTCACCCTCCATTCCCTAGGCAATAGTCAATTTCCCGACCCAAAGATGAGCCTGAAAATATCACTGTAGCAGCGATATGAGAACAGCAGCAGAGCCAAGACTGGTTTTGGGGGAGTGGGAGCTGTGGAGGATGGTAGTGAGGTTACAGAGAAGAAACTGTGTGACAGATGTGCTGCGTATAAGGATGTAATCAAGAGTTTATAAATAACTAATGTTTATTGAGCACTCATCATCTGTCAGGCCCTGTTCTCAGCACAATACATTCATTATTTCCTTGAATCTTTACAACACCCCTATGTGGTTGATATTATGATGATGATGGTGTTTTTCAGGTGCGGAAACTGAGGCATGGAGTCACAGCTAGGAAGTGGTGGGGGCAGGTTTTGAACTCTTAACCTCCACTCTGTGCTTCACTATACTTGACAGATTGAATGTAAGAAGTGCACTGAAGGGAGGGCCCAAGGTTAACACTGGGTTTCTGGCTTAGAAACCACTCCCCATGATGGCTTCGCTGTGGTGGGGAACACAGAGGATGAGCAGATTGGGGAGGCCGGGAAAGAGTGTGGGCTGGGACAATTTATTTTAGAGACCGAGGCATCTTTGGGATCTGCAGGTGGAGAGGTTCAATTAGCCCGTGGCTTATGGTTCTGGAATTCAGGAGAGAAATCTGAGCCTAGAGAAGTTGAGCTGGATCTGAAGAAACAAACAGAAACCAAGAAACAAATGAAAAAAACACACATAGCAGGAAACGAAACATTTTTAATAATACTTGAAAATTTGACTTTTTGTTTGAACTGTTGATATCCAGAGTCACCAGATAGCCCAGTCCTCAGAATTTATGCAGCAGCAGCCTTCATGCATAAAGGTGATATATCTGACTTTTCTCATTAGGAGGTCAAGCTCTGAGTGATACATATGCATGTGGACTCAGTTGCTCGGTCATGTCCGACTCTTTGCAACCCCATGGACTGTAGCTCGCCAGTCTCCTCTGTCCATGGGGTTTTCCAGGCCAGAGTACTGGAGTAGGGTGCCATTGCCTTCTCTGATAGATATATCTAGATGTAAACATATAGGTATATCTAGATATAAACATATATAGATATAAACATGTATACATCTATCTGATGTTGGACAGGGAAGCCTGACGTGCTAGAATCCATGGGGTGGCAAAGAGTTGAACATGACTGAACGACTGAACTGAACTGAACTGAGACCTATCTATCATTCTAATCTTTTGGTAGCAGTAATGTATTTACAACCATGTATCCCTAGTCTTTCCCTCAGCATTTATGACACCATTGACCAGCATCATTGGTAGAGTTTATGTCCACAGAACTAATCAACCTACACAGACATCAGAGGCAGGGCCTTGGTCCCCCTGGCATTGCAAGCCCACCAAAGGGGCTGACCCAGCAGCACCACCAAGAGAGAAGTGATGCTGCTGACATTTTTATGAGCCTATAAAAATAATGTTTTGGAGCTTATCTATTCCATCAATCTACTTCCAGAATGGATGGAACATTCTATATGGTGAGGCAGATAAATCAGCCGCATGCCTGTGCAGTTCTTTGTTCCCTGTTCAACAAAAGGGGCTGCCCACCTGCAGCTGTGGCCCACAGGACACTGCATTTCAGTCGTCAGGCAAGGATGTACTTCCAGGGCCGCACGTACACCCTCTCCAACCCCAGATCAGAGTATGTCCCCATTTTCTGACTTTCGTTGAATGCCTATCAGGGAATCGGTTTCATGAGGATCTCAGGTGATGAGTGGTTTCAAGCCAGAGGTCTTAGCATTAGGTTGATGCTGCCTCCATGGAGGAAGCCATTCCCCATAAGCTCACAAAGCCTCTGTCTGTCTTTCTGTGGGGCAAGGTGGTGGGCAGTGCTGCTCCACACCAGAACTCGGGGCCCCAGGGACCTTACTAGTCAGAAAATGGACAGAAAATTCCAAAGAGAAAGAAACCAGTATATTAAGGAGCCAGTACGTTAAGCGGTGGAAATTCACTCTGAAGAAAACTTGGGGCTGCAGATTTCTGAAGAAGCAGGATGACAGGTGCCCCAGGACATGCCTCTCTCTCTCTCTAATAGGAATTGCCTGAAGGGCTATTCCTTCTCGTCTCTGTGTAGCCAGGATAGCTGTTGCTAAGAGAGTCACCTCTGGGAGAAACCCATGTTTTCTTGAAAGGGATTTAGTATTATTCTCCCTTCTCTCTTTAAGCTACAAGTCTTTAAAATTTTAAAGTGTCTTCACCTCTCTACAGAAAAAAAAAAAAAAAAAACAACTTGACTAAAGATTCTCAGTAAATGTATATATTCTTAAGTTGTGTGTATCTGTATGTTATGAACATTATAAAATTCTACCCCTTGCTCATTCAAGTGAACCATATTGCAGTGCCTGTGAGTGAGAGTGGTATTATCATTTCAGTTATTGATTATTAGGAATTGTTAGTGAAAAATAAAAATTTGTTGTAATGAACTCTCTCGATATAGATAAAGATATCGATATAGATATAGATATCGATATCCCCAACTGAGAAAGCCAGAATTGGGGAGCAAGAAAACTGGGAGAGACTTCTGCTGGGGTTTAACAGAGACACGATGGTAGAAATCAGCACGTTCATCCATTTAATGGGTAGGCATTGCCCACCTCCTTTGTGCCTTGGAACAAAGCAAGTTCCCATCTGAATGGACCTCTGTTTTCCTAAAAGGGCCCAGCTGCCCTGTTTACATGACTCAAGTGGGTGCCGTTTACAGACGCTACATGGAGGCCCTGGGGGAAAGTGGCATTGGTGAGGGAAGCTAAGGAGTCTCCTGGCTCTGGGTGGGATAAGTGCTCTGATGAAGAATGAAGCCAAGTGAGGGAGAGGGGAGAGGAGAGGGAGGGGCTGCTTTTTCTGATGGTGGAAATCTCCCGAGAAGGTGGAGCTGAGGCTGGCCCTGACTGCCAGGAGGCAGCTAGTCCGGTGGCCTCTGAGGAAGAGCATTCTGGGGATTTGTTTTGGATCCCATCCCTGCATCCCTGGTTGCAGGTAACCACATCCCAGCGGGCCTGAGGGCCTGGGAATGACCTCCTGAGGGGCCAGTGGGCTGCCAGGGAACAGGAGACGTATCCTCAGCAGCTGGGAGCTGCCACATAAATAAGGCACCAGAGCTTTGTTGCACTCAGTCTGCTGTCTGTCAGCCGGACAATGCACCTGCTTTGTGCTCGCTAATGATGGATCTGCTTTCTGAGGCTCCATCCAGTTCTGAAGCGTAAACTGTGAACTGGTTAAGCCCAGCTCCTCTCTCCCCATGTCTCCTCCCTCCACAAGACTGGGTCCTCAGAAGTTTTTAAAGACTTTTATGAACATGGATTGCCATTGCCTTGTATAAAATGAATCTCCAAGACATGCAAGCAGTTTGATCATCAGCTGGCTAGACCTTGGCCTGTACAGTAAGTCCCTTACATATGAAACTTCAAGATGTGAACTTTCAAAGATGCAAACGTGCATTCCATCAATGTCAGGCATGAGTGGAATTGCAGCTTGCCCTCCATCTCCTATTGCTGACAATCCTTCAGCTCTACCATCTCCTACCTCCCCTTCCTCCTCCAGTCAGTAACTCTTCTTGCCAGTTCACTCGATGCCAGATTCAATGCCACCTGGTATACTGGACTACTGTGCTTTTCAAGGTCCCGTACTGTAGAATTAAAAATGTTTTCTTTAATTTTTTTGTGTTTGTTTTTATGTTGTTGTTTGTGTGAAAAGTGTTATAAACCTATCATAGTACAGTGCCATATAGTTAATTGTGTGAGTTAAGTACCTAGGCAAATTTCGTTGGACTTAAGAACAAATTGAACTTAGGAATGTGCTCTCAGAACAGAACTCATTCCTATGTATGGAACTTACATTCTTACCCAGTGTTTTACAAAATGAACCTATATGACACTGCTTGTAAGAAGAGGCCAAGGTAGGAATTTGAGCTTTTGTTGTAAGGACAGTTGGGAGCTTTCAGAGTCTCTTTCCCCGTATGTGTCTACTGAACTTTTTTAAATTATAGGAATAACATATTTCTTAATAAGTCCAACAATACAGTGCCATTTTAAAAATTAATAATCTCCAATCCTCTCCTTCTCTAATAACTTGTATCATAGAATAATGCAGAGTCAAAAGTGTAGACTCTCAGTCGGACACCCAGGTGTAAAGCCTGCCTACCACTTGCTAGCTGTGTGATCTGCACAGGTAAATCTGTTTTGGCCTTGGCTTCCTTATTTGTAAAATGGGAAGGATAGCAATCTTTTACATACCTTAGGAGATTGTTGTATGAAACAAATAGCACGTAATGCACTTAAAATAAAGCCTGGTAAAAAGTAAAGCCTATATTCATACTAGCTAATATGTGTAACTTCACTCTCTTTCTTTGTTTTCTCTTAAATCGAATCATCGTACAGAGCTTAGTAGCTCATTTGAAAAAATTTTATTGGAGTGTAGTTGATTTACAGTGTTTAGTTTCTGCTGTACAGCAGAGTGAATGAGTTATACATATACATATACCCACTCTTTTTAAGATTCTTTTCCCATATAGGTCATTACAGAGTATTTTTTGGGGGGGTTAATATAAAGTTCATTTTTCTTTATTTAGATTCCACATTTTTTATTTTTAAAACTTTTTTTTCCACTTTTTGGCTATGCCTCGTGGCAGGCATGCAGGCTCCTAGTCTCCCCTACCAGGGACTGAGTCCACACCCACTGTATTGAGAGTGCTGAGTCTTAAGCACTGGACCAACCAAGGAAGTCTCTAATGTAAAGTTTAAATCAGTGTCCTTAGAATGGTTTTTGGTGTGTTTATTTTTATTTTTTTAATATAAATTTATTTATTTTAATTGGAGGCTAATTACATTACAATATTGTAGTGGTTTTGCCATACATTGACATGAATCAGCCATGGGTGTACATGTGTTCCCCATCCTGAACCCCCCTCCCACCTCCCTCCCCATCCCATCCCTCTGGGCCATCCCAGTGCACCAGCCCTGAGCACCCTGTCTCATGCATCGAACCTGGACTGGCAATTCGTTTCACATATGATAATATGCATGTTTCAATGCCATTCTCCCAAATCATCCCACCCTCGCCCTCTCCCACAGAGTCCAAAAGACTGTTCTATACATCTGTGTCTCTTTTGCTATCTCGCATATAGGGTTATTGTTACCATCTTTCTAAATTCCATATATATACGTTAGTATACTGTATTGGTGGAGTTTTTTTTCTGGCTTACTTCACTCTGTATAATAGGCTCCAGTTTCATCCACCTCATTAGAACTGATTCAAATGTATTCTTTTTAATGGCTGAGTAATATTTCATTGTGTATATGTACCAAAGCTTTCTTATCCATTTGTCTACTGATGGACATCTAGGTTGCTTCCATGTCCTGGCTGTTATAAACAGTGCTGTGATGAACACTGGGGTACATGTGTCTCTTTCAATTCTGGTTTCCTCAGTGTGTATGCCCAGTAGTGGGATTCCTGGGTCATATGGCAATTCTATTTCCAGTTTTTTAAGGAATCTCCACAATGTTCTCCATAGTGGCTGTACTAGTTTGCATTCCCACCAACAGTGTAAGAGTGTTCCCTTTTGTCCACACCCTCTCCAGCATTTACTGCTTGTAGACTTTTGGATAGCAGCCATTCTGACTGGCGTGAAATGGTACCTCATTGTGGTTTTGATTTGCATTTCTCTGATAATGAGTGATGTTGAGCCTCTTTTCATGTGTTTGTTAGCCATTTGCATTACTGAGTATTGAGTAGAGTTCCCAATAATATATAGTAGGTCCTCATTAGCTATCTATTTTATACATAGTAGTGTCTTTTTTCACCACTTAATCTATCACAAGCATCATTCTAGATCCAGATTCAAACATATGTAGAGATTTTTAACAGCTACATACTCCTATTTAATATTTATTTGTTTGAACATTACATTCTTAGTGAGCATTTGGTTGTGTCTAAGTTTTTACTCTTACAAACAAGGCAGTAATAAAGACTTTTGCACATCTATCCTTTTGTATTTTTGCTTTTGTTTCTGAAAGATTCTTAAAAGTGAGAATTCTGGATCGAAAGTCATGAGATTTTAAAATGGTAATAGATGTCCCAAAATATCACAGCAATTTGCACTCCTACCAGAAATATATGAGTGCTCATTTCCCCATGTGCTTACCAGCAGTGGATATTATCAATCTTTAATTTTTTTTCCAGTCCACCAGGCAAAAAATAGAATCTCATTGTCCTTTCAGTCGACATTTCTCTGACTGCTTTTGAGGTTGGGTGCATTGAAAGTTCTAAGCTGGAGGGTTAAATAGTAAGATTCCTACTTTGGAAGCTCACTGGGGCTATGATATGGAGAACAGGTTAGAATGAGAGTGGGCAAGGCTGATCTGGAACTAAGGAGAATGATCAGGAGACTATTTCTCTTCTCCTACCTTTACCTGTTACCTTAATAATAACCTCCACTCCCAGACGTCATCCTCTAACCCTTGATTTCTGTCCTGGGCTCCAGCATCACATTTCTTTTCTTGTGTTAGACATTACTCTGTGGCTGTCAGTTGTAGAGGCAGCTCAAACTCCAAATGTTCAGAGTAAGTTCCTATATTCTGTTCCCCCTTTCTGCCAAACCAATCCCTTCTTTTATTTTCTTTTCTTTTAAAAAATCTTGGCTGCACTGGGTCTTTGTTGTGGTTCACGGCTTTCTTCATGGTGGCTCGTGGACTTTCTCTAGTCACCCGTATGGGGGATTCTCTAGTTTCGGCTCGTGGGCTCAGTAATTAGGCACTCGGGCTCTCTAGTTGGAGTGCACGGGCTGAGTGGCCTCCACCACATGGGATCTTAGTTCTCTGACCAGGGATCAAACCCATATCCCCTGCATTGGAAGGCAGATTCCTAACCACTGCACCACCAGGGAAGTCCCTCTCCTATTTGCTTAACTTAGTTAATGCCCTCACTTCATTAATGGCCCTTAACTCACTCTAGGACTAGGTTTCGTTAGCCTTTCCTGAACTACAGAACTTGGAGTCACTTTCCACTCCTTATCCTTTCCCTCCCACAGCCAATCCATCCCTAAATCCTATGATTTACCTCTGGCTTGATCATTTCATCCTCCCTGCCTGTCATTCTCTCTGGAGCTGTCATTGGCTTACATATCATCATCTTTTCCTTGATTATTGTATAACTCCATGGGTTCCCAGCCTGATGATATTCCCTCGTTGTCTTCTCTCTGTTTGGAATTTTCTTCCATCATTCACCCCTAAACTGGGAAGGGAGACTTTCTTCTAAGCTCAGCTGAGTATTTCTTTTCCTGTGAAGACCCCTGTTTTTCACATTCTGATTCCAGACAGAACTCATAACTCCTTCATGCACCTTCTGTGCTCCCCACATTCTTAGGTTGCAAGACTTTCCCCCATGACCAGCACTTGACTCCATGGTACTCTCTTTCTCCTTCTGATGCATGTGATGTCTTTGAGAACATGGGCCATGACCTCCTCATCCTTTTTATCCAGCACACTACTGGAAGAAGTCTCCATTAACAGTTTGTTGAAATAAAGATGGCCCCCTGGCTTAAACTTTTGCTGCTAAAAATGATATTATTTGTAAAATATCTCACCTTTAAAATTCTTCAACATTTTAAATTGTAAAACATCACTTACTTCTTGTAGAAAATGTGGGGAACACAATGAAAAGTAGAAACAAAAAGTGGTAGCGAGTCATGCATGTTCCTATTTATCATTGTATCTTGCCTTTCCACCTCTTAGTTTAGGATTACTTTATCATCTATAGTGGGAGGTTCCCCTCCACCTCCATGTCCCCATTCCTAGAATCTTGAAAGTCTTAGACTGAAGGGGAGGGAGCCTGCCATAATGTCAATTAATACTTCAAAGGGAAGGGCAATCTTTTAATATAAAAAAAGTGAAAAATAATGCTAGCAGAGGTTATCCTTCACAGTGTTTTGATAAGATGTAATATTTTTCACTGTGGTGCCACAGGGTCTAGAGTTAAGTTCTTATAGGAATGAAGCATTGGATTAAATGAATCGATCATGGGTACTCATCTTGACTTCCTACCACTCAATGTAGGCTTTATCTTTCATCGTGTGTGTGTGTGTGTGTGTGTGTGTGTTTTCCTTAACAGTAGACTTTCTCTGGTGAGATTCTACTTACCTGCTTTTTTTCATTTTAAGTGACCAACTAAAGCAATGAGAAAATTTGTATTTGTTGTCTGCCTTATAATAGGGCTTGAGAAAAGACAAGAGGAATGAGACATATCTCATCACACCAAATCTCTATATCAGTAGACCCAGAAACAAATAAACAAAACAGTTGAATTTCCTTTGGGATTTCTGGTCAGCTATGACAGTAAATCTATTTTGTAACTGACATTTCTCCCTCTTTGATAATGAGAGATGTGGTTGCAATTTCCACTTGTTTGATGTGCTATCTTAATTTGTATACTGAATCCCATGATGTTGGACATTTAAGTCTTCCTTTTTTATATTACAGTAATTATATTCCTCAGTTGATAAAGAATCCGCCTGCAATGCAGGAGACCCAGGTTTGATTCCTGAGTCAGGAAGATCTGCTGGAAAACCCAGTATTCTTGGGCTTCCCTTGTGGCTCAGCTGGTAAAGAATCTGCCTGTAATGCGGGAGACCTGGGTTCAATCCCTGGGTTGGGAAGATCCCCTGGAGAAGGGAGAGGCTACCTACTCTAGTATTCTGGCCTGGAGAATTCCATGAACTGTTCCTTGGGGTTGCAAAGAGTTGCACACAACTGAGCGACTTTCACTTTCAATTACGATTAATAAATATTTGAGACATGAAACATTTTTCAGTATTTCAACTTTATATCCTTAAGCCTGTTCTAGAATTACTGAATCAAAGGATAAGAACAGTGTGAGGTTCTTAACACATATTGCTAACTGTTTCTAAAAGAGTTTTTCAAATTTATACTCTCTTCTGTAATGTGTGAAAGTGGCCATTTTGGTCATATCTTTTCTAAGAATGAGTATTTAACAACTAAAAAATTAATCCCTGCCTAATTTGTTAGGTGATCAGCGGCTCTAGAATTTTTGCAGTGTGTCTTCACCTCTTCAGGAAACCTCCAGATAGATCAAGAGTTCATTTATCTATAAAGGTTTTAACTGGGCTAAAAGTCTGTTTCAGATTACTTTAAATGTTCTGATAGTCCTATAATTCTTGCCCACCCTGAACATTATTCCCATTTACAAGGTGCACCGTTATGCTTCAGAAATGGGTAGTTATAAATAATGTGGGCTGTGTCATCTTTGTGTAGGAGGAATGACTCCGTGTAAGAGAGATGGCAGCTGGAGGCCCCAGGGAGAAAAGAAAGGAAAGAAGATGTTTGATTAGGGTAAGTTGGGTAATCTGGGGGAAAATGAGCTCACTGAAATTTGCTAACCATAAACCATAGTTCTATGACCAAAGGAGTGTTCAGAGTGTAACTAAGGGCTTCCTTTCCTTTTTTTAGGTTAAAATAATATTGCACACATAATTCTCTAGGTAAAGGCAGGAGATGGGAAAGGAGGGAATGACACAGCAAAAACCTTGGGAGTCTGGACTACCTTCAAATTAGTATGTGCTGAACAGGCTTCCTTCAAGCCTGTTCAAGCAGTAAAGAATCTGCCTGCCAATGCAGGAGACACAGGGGACACAGGTTCGATTCCTGGGTCAGGAATATCCCCTGGAGGAGGCAATGGCAACCCGCTCCAGTATTCTTGCCTGGGAAATCCCTTGGACAGAGGAGCCTAGCAGGCTACAGTCCATAGAATCACAAAGAGTTAGACATGACTGAGCACGCATGCATGCTGAACACTCATTGTGACCCACTACATGTCCTTGTCTTTCATGACATTTGGTGGCTTCTCTAGCTGTCTGCCTTTTGCATTGTATACAGTGCAGAATGCAAAGGTTGAATTTCCAATCACTATTTGGAAATTCATTTCAAAGCCCCCAGAGTAGGAATTTGCTATTTGTGGCAAATGCTTCTCAAATAACTTCTAGCACTTCACAGATATTTTCTCACCAATCACTGTGTATTTTCGTTGCTGTTGTTTGGTAGGAAAATTGGCCTGATGAGATGAGATTCTGCTTCTCTACCTTATTCATTTTCAGTGCTAACTAAAGCAGTTGACAAGTGTGTATTGTTGTCTACTTTGTGCCAGGCCTTGAAAAGAACCATGAAGGCTGGCTTGGCAAATCTCATCCCATCAGATCCTTCTGTTTAGGAAAGAAGCTCAAGTTGATTAGTAACTAAATGAAGTACTGCTTTCAAATAGATTACATTCAGGTTTTGTAGAGAAACTTGTTGCACCAATAATGGAATTCATTCAGTGTGTGATGGGTAGGTGCCAAATGTTGGGGTACAAGTATGAATGCAGACCAAGATTAATAAATTATTCTTATTTGAACTTCACCAAAACCCTGTCTAGTATTATAGTCCTCATCTTCACCTAAGGATACTGAAGCTCAGGACTTCCCTGGTGGTCCAGTGGTTAAGACTTCACCTTCCAATGCAGGGGCTGTGAGTTAGATCCCTGGTCAGAAAGCTAGGATCCCACATGCCTCAGGGCCAAAGAACCAAAACATAAAAACAGAAGCAATGTTATAACAAATTCAATAAAAACTTTAAAATGGTCCATATTTTTTAAAAAGACAAAATTGAGGCTCAGAAGTTTTAAATAAGTATCTTGTCAAGCAGAACCCCATGAGTAAGGGCATAAATGGCAACCCACTTCGGTATTCTTGCCTGGAAAATGCTATGGACAGTGGAGACTGGAGGGCTACAGCTCATTGGGGTCACAAAAAGTCGGACCCAACAGAGTGACTGAGCACACAAACATCATTCATGACTCAGTGAGGAGGTTTGCCTGCTTGGGTTAGAGGATTCTACAGAGTGATTTGGAGAGAATATGATTTTGGAGGCAGAGTAGAGCCTTTGAAACTAAATTAGATGTCTTTGATTTTTTTTTTGAAAGGTTTTAAGCAGGAATATGAGTATTAAAAATGATGCCTGTTATAGGTATATTGATTGAATTGGAATGTGGAGAGATAGATTTATAAAGGTTGGCTAAATAATGTTGTGATAGCCAATGTTTGGGGCTTCCCTGGTGGCTCAGTGGTAAAGAATTGCCTACCGATGCAGGAGACTCGGATTCAATCCCCGGGTTGGGAAGATCCCCTAGAGAAGGAAATGGCAACCCATTCCAGTATTCTTGCCTGGGAAATCCCCTGGACAGAGGAGCCTGGCGGGCCACAGTCCATGGGGTCGCAAAAGAGTCGGACACAACTGAGCAAATAAACAACACCGCCAGCCAATGTATGGTATGCTGGACTTAAATGTGAATGGAAGAATGGAGAAGAGAAGATCCCAATAAAGGAAATATCAAAAGAAAAATGTGGAAGTCTTAGTAATGAAATGGACATGATCACTATAAAGCAAGGAAGAATCAAAGATGATTTGGTTTTGAAGCTGGCAGCAAGAGGATTGGCAATTCAGTTGACACAGAATTGGCTCCTTGAATTCACAGGCAACCAGGAAATTCTCTGAAAGCATTTCTGGTGCTGGAGGAACATAGAGGCCAAGGCTGGTTACAGAGCAGGAGTTTTTCTGGCTTGTGTATAGTCACTAAGTTGATTCAATGAGCTCAGTTCAGTTTGGTCGCTCAGTTGTGTCCGACTCTTTGTGACCCTATGAACCGTAGCACGCGAAGCTTCCCTGTCCGTTACCAACTACTGGAGTTACCCAAACTCATGTCCATTGAGTCGGTGGCCGAAGTATTGGAGTTTCAGCTTGAGCATCAATCCTTCCAATGAATATTTAGGATTGATTTCCTTTACGGTTGACTGGTTTCATCTCCTTGCTGTCCAAGGGACTCTTTTGGTAGTTTAGGTGTTTTAAATGCAGTTACAACTTAGTGAAATTTTTAACTTAGAGTGGTGTGTTGTGACCCCATTGTAAGTGGGGGAAGATCTATAGCTGTATTCAGTGGCTTTCAGATGTAGACTCTTTGATCTGAAATGAAAAAGAAAAAAAAATATGGAATGTGACTAGTGACCTTCCAGTGTCTGGGGCCAAAGAGAAGCTGAGATCTCTTTCTTCTTCTTCATCCACATACTCCTCCTTGTCCATCCAATCAGCTGACTTCTGCATTCTCCTAACTTTATTAGATTGTCTATATGGACTTCCTACTTTGGAAATTATTATATATTGTGTTCTAAACGTGTATTCCAGGTTTTTCACAGCAAGTTGACAAGCATTACCTGAAAAGCTACTGTATGCCCTGTGCTAGTTCCTGTGTAAGACATCTCCTCTGTGTTGACAGAGTCTGGCTCTTTGTCTCTATGGAGACCTTGATAGAATGCTAAGTAACACTCTCAGTAGGGTGCTACTTGGTTCGGGATTTGGGCAATGCTGGGACAAGAGCTCCTTAGTGAATTAGTGTCATATATTACTGAGACTGCTCAATACCAGATTCTTTTCAGTGACTATGAGCCTTCCCTGATACCTATCTATCTATCTATCTATCTATATCTGTATATAGAGTTTAACATGGTATTATATAGTATGATATTATATATTTATATATATATACAATATTTTATGAATGGTATTTATTTATTTATTTATATGCTTCCCAGGTGGCTCATTGGTAAAGAATGTTGGTGATGATGATGATGCTAAGTCAATTCAGTTGTGTCCAACTTGTTGCAACCCTGTGGACTGTAGCCTGCCAGGCTCCTCTGCTCATGGGATTCTCCAGGCAAAAATACTGGAGTGGGTTGCCGTGCCCTTTTCCAGGGGATCTTCCCAACCCAGTGATTGAACCCATGTCTCTTATGTCTCCTGCACTGGCAATCCGCCTGGCAATGCTGGAAGAGACAGAAGATGCGGGTTCAATCCCTGTGTCAGGAAGATCCCCTGGAGTAGAAAATGGCAACTCACTCCAGTGTTCTTGCCTGGAAAAGCCCATGTTGCCCTGAAAATTCCATGGACAGAGGAGCCTGACTGGCTACAGTCTGTGGGGTTGCAAAGAGTTGGCCATGACTGAATGACTGAGCATACACATTTATTTATATTACATAGTTGGACACCCTGAGCAACTGAACTGAACTGAACTGATATATAAAATGTCATATATATTTCATGCATATAAATATATCTACCAGAGGCTACTATTAAAAAATAGAGACAGGACATAGTGAAGCAGTGAAAAGAGATCATGAACAGAGGATTTCTATTCTTGAATTTTCCTAACCTGCTGGGAGGCTTTGTCCTGGCTGTCTAACTTTGGGCAAATCCTTTGGTTTTTCTGTACCTTGGTTTCCCCATCTGTAAAATGAATGATTGGGCTAGGGACTGCTTGTCATTCCTGCCCTTTGCCCTAACTCTGGCAGAAAGAAAAAAGAAAGATAGCGCTAGAGTCGTGTCTGACTCTTGCGATCCCATGAACTATAGCCTGCCAGGTTCCTATGTCCCCGGGATTCTCCAGGCAAGAATACTGGAGTGGATTGCCATTTCCTTCTCCAGGGGAACTTCCTGATCCCAGAATTGAGCCCGGGTCTCCTGCATCGCAGGCAGATGCTTTACCAACTGAGCTATGCGGGAAGCTCTGGCATTCTGTTATCAAATCTTCTATAACTTTCATTAGGAAAAAGTGGTACCTTCTATACACTCAGAAGGCAGTAAACTGATGTGTAGTGTATTAAAGTGATAGTAGTAGTAACCAATACTTCGCTTGCCATTCAAAAACACACCCTTTTCCATTATAAATCTACTTGAATGGATTATTTGTGTGACGTTACTCTCATGTCTCTTTTAACTTGGGTGTTTTGTTGATATAAAATAAGTCTAACTTTCTTCAAAAGAGATAAAGGCTCAGTGTTTAAGCAGACCATTTTACTGCTATCTAGGGGCAGTATATTTTCATTTCATGGAAAATGATTTTTTTCAGTTGACTAATACGGGCCCATCATATTTCCATGGTGGGCCTGGGAAACAAGGTTGGTATGTAGAGTTGAAAAAATACAGAGAAGAGAGAAGTAGATAGAACAAGATGGCCCTATTAAATCTTTGTTTCCTTTAGAGAGGAAAAAAAGGCACAGCTGCTCCTGTGAATCTAAAATAAATAAATACATATTTGTTGTTTATTCAGTTACATGCTCCCTGTTAGTCATGAAAGTGAAAGGGAACTGAATAGTCTATTTAAATTAAACTGTCACAGGGCTTTTTTCTGAGCTTCAGCTGCTTCTCTGACTCATCCTGGGATGTTCACTTTCTGGTTTGGCATCAACCCTATGATGATGGTCATGTTGCCCTTGACAGCAGGTGAACTTAAGAGGTGGGAAGGTGGTGGGGTGCCAGGCAGGAGGGGAACTTGGGACACCTGCAGTCATCTTTCCAGATTCAATCAGGGGAACACATGCCCTCTGAGAAGGCAAACCCCTGCCTGGCCCTGTGATCTAACGTAGCCTGTAATTTCTAAGGCAAAAGCATCATTTCTTTGGTTACTTTTGAGATTTGTTCTTTTGAACCAAAGTTGGACTCTTCCACAAGATTTCCTACCCAGAGTTTAAAGCTCCCTCTGATCTTTCCCCAATTCACTGTAGGCTTTTATTCCCTTGCCAGGGCTCTGTGGCCATCAGTTACAGGACCCGGGTGCGATTTTGCCAGCAGCTAAATCTGGTCCCTTGATAATGACCAAAGGCAGTGGCTTCCAACAGAGACTGCTCTGGCCTTCGGCTTGTTGTGTGGTCAGACTACTAACTGCTGCCTCTGACGTTTGTCAGATGCTTAGGAATGGAGATATTTTAGTCTAAAATTCCTTTTTCTACCCCTCCTGTGAATTTGAAGTTTGCACATAGATGGTTCTAAAGGGGAACAAGTAGGTTGCCTGAGGTCACAGTTCTTCTCTGGGTCTCATCTTCCTCATCTGATAAGAGAGAGTTGTCTTTTCCAATTTGGATTCCTTTTATTATTATCACTTATATGTGGGATCTAGAAAAGTGGTACAGATATACTTACTTGCAAAGCAGAAATAGAGACACGGATGTAGAGAACAAACGCATAGATACCAGTCCCTGTATGAGGGAAAGGTGGTGTGAATTGGGAGGTTGGGATTGACATATATACCCTATTATGTATAAATAACTAATGACAACCTACTGTATAGCACAGGGCAGTCTACTCAGTGCTCTGTGGTGACCTAAATGGGAAGGAAATCGAAAAAGGAAGGGATGTATATCCTTCCCATTTAGGTCCCCACGGAGCACTGAGGTCACCCCAGAGCACTGAGGTCACCTCAGAGCATTGAGCAGCTTTGCTATGCCGCTGCTGCTTAGTTGCTTCACTCATATCCAACTCTGAGCGACCCTATATACTGTAGCCCGCCAGGCTCCTCTGTCCATGGGGATTCTCCAGGCAAGAATACTGGAGTGGGTTCCTATGGCCTTCTCCAGGGGATCTTCCTGACCCAGGGATCAAACCCAGGTCTCCTGCATTGCAGGTGGATTCTTTACCATCTGAGTCACCAGGGAAGCCCAGGAATACTGGAGTGGGTAGCCTATCTCTTCTCCAGGGAATCTTTCTGACACAGGAATTGAACCAGGGTCTCCTGCATTGCAGGCAGATTCTTTACTAGCTGAGCTACCAGGGAAGCCCTCCCTGTGCCATATATATTTAGCAGAAACTGACCCAACATTGTAAATCAACTATATGCCAATAATTTTTCTGAAAAGGAGAGGGTGGTCTGAGGTCATTGCAGCTCTAACACACCAAGATATCACAATATCCACATATTTATCACTGTTTTCCTACCAAGTTCCTGCTCAAACCCCATCCACTCCGTGAGGCTTCTTTGTCCCCCGTCTCCATCAAAATAAATGTCTCTCTTTGCAGTATTCTCTCATCATGTTCTATTATAACTGTCATCATAGCTTGCTTTGTGTTTCAAGCCATTAATCTGTGTCTGTCTCCCTGACCAGACTGTTAACTTCTAAATATCAAGACAGCTCATGTGTTATTTATCTTTCCATTTCTCCCAGTGCTCTCTGCATTGCAGGCAGGCACTGGAGAAATGTCTGAGTTGAACAGAACTTTTCACTTGCAGGAAACAATCTGTGAGTAGGTCCATAGAAACACAACAGGTTAACTCTGGGAGATGGGGAAGGACAGGAAAGCCTGGTGTGCTGCAGGCCATGGGGTCACAAAGAGTCAGACATGATTGAGCGACTGAGCAACAACAAAAATCTCAATTCCTGTTAACCTCTATAGAAGCTTAGCCATTGAGGAGACTGTTAGCTCCATGCTCCCAGACCAAAGTTAATTAAAAGGACAGTTGGTTCTGAGACTGCTAGTCCCCTAATGCATTTTTAAAGTTCTGTGGCAAATAAGGTTATTTCGATTCCTGCCAGATTAATGACCCCACAGAGAAGCTGCCTGTACAGACAGTCCAGAGATAGCCAGCTTTGAAATCCATTGAAAACAGAGACTGGTCAGAGTTCTTTTTCACCGTTGTGGCAGAAAATTCAAAACGGTATCATTTCAGCATATTCTTCAAAGATTATTGAGCCCATGGTATATTCAGAGTATAGCATGATGTACAAGGATGAAGAGAACATAGCCTCTGCTCTTAGAAGTTAGCAGCTTTATGGAAGTTTGTAAGAAATTGCTTACGTGTGTCTAATGTGAGTCTGAGTTTAATAATTGCAACTAGCACGTGAGAAAATGCCAGTTACGGGGTTCAGGGGAAAGCTTACATGTAACTGAACTAATTCAAAAAAGCTTTTATTTTTCATTGAGTTGATTCTTTCTGCTTTTATTTTGTATCATTATAAAGGTTACTTTCCATGTACAGTTATTACAAAATGTTGGCTTCATTCCCTGTGTTGTACAATAGGGCTTCCCAGGTGGTTCAGTGGGTAAGAATCCACCTGCAGTGCCGGAGACGCAGGAGATGTGAGCTCAAACCCTGGGTTGGGAAAATACCCTGGAGGAGCACATAGCAACCCACTCCAGTATTCTTGCCTGGAGAATCCCATAGACAGAGGAGCCTGGCAGGTTGCAGTCCATATGGTGGCAAAGAGTTGGACACAACTGAAGTGACTGAGCATGCACACACAAATAGACTGTCTTAAAACCAGTAGTTTGTGCCTCTCACTCCCCTAGCCCTATATCATGCTTCCTTCTCCCTCTCCACTGGTAATACTAATTTGTGCTCTGTATCTGTGAGTCTGCTTCTTTTTTGTTATATTCCCTAGCTGGTTGTATTTTTTTTGGATTCCACATATGAGTGATATCATACAGCATTTATCTTTCTCTGTCTGACTTATTTCACTAAGCATAATATTATCTAGGTCCATCCATGTTGCTGCAAATGGTAGAATTTCATTCTTTTTAATGGCTGAATAATATTCCATTGTTTGCATATGCCACGTCTTCTTTCTCCATTCGTCTGTTGATGGTCACTTAGGTTGCTTCCATATCTTGGCTGTTGTAAATAATGCTGCTGTAAACACTGTGATTCATGTATCTTTTGGAATTAGTGTCTTGTTTCAGAAAGCTTTTAGAACACAGCATTTGAGAATGGCATTGAAGGATACATGCAGTTTTAGTAGATAGGGGAACTGTATGAGCAAGATGAGGAAGTGGGAAAACCTGAAGAAATAATACTCCAGCTTTTTCAGAATGGAAATTATGTACATCAGAATACTGTGAGATAAAGCAGGGGAGGTGAGGGGTTCATGCTGTGGAGGAGATTGAATCCCAAGAGGATGACTTGTCCTGGAATTGGTACGAGAGGGCATGAGAAAAAATTTTGATAGGAGAATGAATATTTTAATCAGAGATCAGCAAACTTCTGGCAGTGGTCCAAATCTGACCTGCTCTTATATTTTCTCAGAACACAGCCATGCCCGTTTATGTACTGTTTATAGCTGCCTTTGGGCTACATGGGACAGTTAAGTAGTTGTGACAGAGATGCTGTATGTCACATACATGTACAGAGATGCTGTAAGCCACAAAGCCTTAGCTATTTACTATCTGGCCTTCTATAGAAAAGACCCCTCATATAAACATCATTCATTCATTCAGCTATCCATTTATTTATACATTTATTGATTTATTCAACAAACACCATTTGATGAGTGCTCCTTGATATACCCTGGTATTGTTTCCTCCAATGTTTAAGTTGGGTCCTTATTCAAATTGCCCTTTAGAATTGTTCAGAGAGTTGTAAATTCTTGTGTAATTCTTGTGTGACTCATCATTGGACATGCAGTTTCTTCACATGTCAAGAAAATGTTCCTTTTACAAACATTCATAGCTAATCTTATCAGGGCTAAAGTTCAAGCAACATTTTTATCAATGATGGAGGTGGAAAGTGAAAATCTAAGATTATAAATTAAATAATGCAGCCAAGAAGGTTAACTACAATGTAAAGGAAAGACAACGAGGCCAATTGTACTATGTAAGAATTAGTCTGGCCACTTTCTTAATAGCTAGTTGTCTTAACTTCTCTCCTAAGGAGAGATGGCAGCAGAAGAGAAGTGTACGGCCCCATATACCAACCTCATACCACTTCTACGACTTGTTACCACCACTGCGTCTGCCATTTCTAAATACTATTACTTCTTATGGCATTCAGCTATGGCACATGAAAGTAATCCTGTCTTATTTAGCTAGATCTGCTACTACAAATATCAGAGACCAGGTAGGTTAAATCGTTGTTATTTAGTCCCTAAGCTGTATTCGACTCTTTGTGACCCTGTGGATTGTAGCCCTCCAGGCTCCTCTGTCTATGGAATTCTCCAAGCAAGAATCCTGGAGGGGGTTGCCATTTCCTTCTCCAGGGGATCTTCCTGACCCAGGAATTGAACCCAGGTCTTCCACCTTGCAGGCAGATTCTTTATCATCTGAGCCACCAGGGAAGCCATGAAGTGATGGGACTGAATGCTATGATCTTAGTTTTTTGAATATTGAGTTTCAAGCCAACTTTTCACTCTCCTCTCACCTTCATCAGAAAGATCTTTTGTTCCTCTTAGCTTTCTGACACTAGAGTAGTATCATCTGCATAACTGAGGTTATCGATATTTTTCCTGGCAATCTTGATTCCAGCTTGAGCTTTATCCAGCCCTGCCTTTCACATGATATACTTAGCATATGAGTTAAATAAGCAGGGTGACGATATACAGCCTTGATGTACTCCTTTCCCAATTTTGAACCAGCCCATTGTTCCATGTCCGGTTCTAACTGTTGCTTCTTGATCTGCATACAGGTTTCTCATGTGACAGGTAAGGTGGTCTGGTATTCCCATCTCTATAAGAATGTTCCACAGTTTGTTGTGATCCACAAAGTCAAAAGGCTTTCATATAGTCAATGAAGTAGAAGTAGATGTTTTTCTGGAATTCCCTTGCTTTTTCTATAATCCACCGGATGCTGGAAATTTGATCTCTGGTTCCTCTCCCTTTTCTAAATCTACCTTGTACATCTGGAAGTTCTTGGTTCATGTACTGCTGAAGCCTAGCTTGAAGGATTTTGAGCCTAACCTTGCTAGCATGTGAAATGAGTGCAACTGCATAGTAGTTTGGACTTTCTTTGGCGTTGTCTTTCTTTGGGATTGGGATGAAAACTGACCTTTTCTAGTCCTGTGACCACTGCTGAGCCTTCCAAATTTGCTGTCATACTGAGTGTGGCACTTTAATGGCATCATCTTTTAGGATTTTAAATAGCTCAGCTGGAATTCCAACACCTCCACTAGCTTTGTTCCTAGTAATGCTTCATAAGGCCCACCTAACTTCACACTCCAGGATGTCTGGCTCTATGTGAGTAACCAGACCATTGTGATTATCCAGGTCATTAAGATCTTTTTTATAGTTCCTCTGTGTATTCTTGCCACCTCTTCTTAATCTCCTCTGCTTCTGTTAGGTCCTTGCCATTTCTGTCCTTTATTATGCCCATTTTGCATGAAATGTTCCCTTGGTATCTCCAATTTCTTGAAGACATCTCTAGTCTTTCCTTTCTATTGTTTTCCTCTATGTCTTTGCATTGTTCACTTAGGAGGCTTTCTTATCTCTCCTTAGTCTTCTTTGGAACTCTGCATTCAGTTGGGCATATATTTCCTTCTCCTTTGCCTGTAGCTTCTCTTCTTTTCTCAGTTATTTGTAAGGCCTCCTCAGACAAACACTTTGCCTTCTTGCATTTCTTTTTTTTGGGGATGGTTTTTTATCACTGCCTTCTTTACAGTCTTACAAACATCTGTCTATAGTTCTTCAGGCACTCTGTCTACCAGATATAATCTCTTGAATCTATTCGTCACTTAGAAGGGGATGACAGAGGATGAGATGGTTGGATGGCATCACCGACTCAATTGACATGAGTTTGAGCAAGCTCTGGGAGTTGGTGATGGACAGGGAGGCCTGGCATACTACAGTCCATGGGTCACAAAGAGTCGGACATGACTGGGTGACTGAACTGACTGACTGACTGACTGTATAATCCTAAGTGTTTAGGTCATACCTGAATGATCTAGTGGTTTCCCCTACTTTCTTCAAATTAAGCCTGAATTTTGCAATCAGGAGCTCATGATCTGAGCCACAGTGAACTCCCAGTCTTGTTTTTGTTGACTGTGAAGAGCTTCTCCATCTTCAGCTGCAAAGAATATAATCAATGTGATTTCGATGTTGACGATCTGGTGATGTCCATGTGTAGAGTTGTCTCTTGTGCTGTTGGAAGAGGATGTTTGCTATGACCAGTGCATTCTCAGTGTGGACTCAGGTTTGATGAGTATAATTTTTGCTAACAAGATAAGGAAATTTCTTCCCATGAGAAAGATGGCAGAATTGAACATCCCCCCCCCCGCCCCCACGCCAAATTGAGCTTGTTCCTGCCCTGGGTTTGCAGTCAACAATCTGGACTTTTTTGAAAGTGGAGAACAGCCATCAGCACAGAACAAGGTTCCCCTGCAGATGCCTGGGGCATGCAGACAGTGGGCCTGAGTCATGTGTGCAACCCACTTGTGTTTCTTTGGCCTTGGTTGTGTCTTAAGAAAATTGGGAGATTTAGGGAAAAATCCAGAATTCTAGCTTCTAAAAAAACTGAATATGCTGTATTCCAGTTGCGTATGCATTCCAGCACACACCAGCTACTGGTGTGAATTAGGAAGATGTTGCTGCTTCTGATCGCTGTTATTTCCTAGCACTGTGGTTGCAATTCATCAACCCACATGTACTGCTCCTTTGAATAGAAAGCCAGACATGAGCACCTCGTGTTTCAAGAAAAGAGTTTTCTTGAGTGAAAGGTGAGGACATAAACCTTTGATATGAACGCACTGGTGTGTTTACTCATTTAGGTCACCTGCCTGCCCCTGTTATGACTTGAAGGGGTGACCCTCCTGTGGACATTGGGGAAGTAGTGCTGAGAGTCTCCCAAGGGATAAAAGGAAACAGGTTATCACAGCCCAGGCCCAGAATGAGTGAGACTGAGGAGTGGGGGAGAAATTGTAAGAGGACTACATGCCTCCCTCTGTCAACCTCCCATGAGTTCTGGGGTCTTTACCCTGGTGATGTGCTGAGTCAACCAGAGAGACTTGGTGATGCTATGGAAACAAATGGCCCTTAAATCTCAGTGTCCTAAGGCAGTGGTTTTAATTTCTTCCTCGCACCACACATGTCCATTGTGCGTGAACTGCAGGTTCCGTGTTGTGCCAACATCACTCCAGTATCTCAGCTGACAAAGCAGACACCACCAGGAACAGTGCCAACTGTTAGAGGGAAGGAGACCTGTGGCTGGTTGCTCACTGGTTCTTCAAACTCTCCTTTGGAAATAACACATGCTCTTTCTGTTCACATTTCATTGGCCAACTGTCACATGGCCATGCCAAACTACTGCAGAGATCATGCTTCATACAATCCTACCATGCCCAGAAGTCAGAGAGTTGGAAACGTTTGGCAGATGGCATTAAGAACTAAGACATTAACCTCTAGAGCAGTGGTTCCCAACCTTTTTGGCATCAGGCACCTATTCTGTGGAAGACAACTTTTCCACAGGCCAGGGTAGAGGGCAATGACTTCGGGATGCTTCAAGCACATTATTATGCACTTTGTTTCTATTATTATTATTATTACATCAGTTCCACCTCAGATCATCAGGCATTAGATCCTGGAGATTGGGGAATCCTGCTCTAGAGAATCTCTTTTAATTTATTGGTACTACAGAAGGAGCTGGAGTCAGCCCAGCTTACGTTGAACTTTAGAAAGAAACGACTGGTAAAAATTCACATGAATGGTCATGTTGACAGCCATGGAATCAGAGACCATGTGCTTGAATGTGAACTTTGAGGAAGTAGGCTGTTTGTCCAGTTGCCCTTTGGCCAACTGAGCCTAGGAAGCTTTGAGAGGATTTCTGACCCAAAGCACTAAAAAACATTCCCATTTTAACAGCACAGAAGGAGCTTTTGTTTTCTTCCAGAAAGGAAACAAAACAAAACAAAACCATGATTTTGGCCTTTCATTGCTCTTTTTCTCATCTCACCCTCAAAATGACTTTCAGCATATGTGCTTTTTGGACATGGCACACTTTGAATGTGTTGACAATTTTAGTGTATTCTTTTACAATTCCATAAAACCTACACAGGCATTCCCTAAGTATATCTGTAGAGTGGTAGTGAATAGCTTGCTAAACATTTAAAATTGGATCATCAAATAACCAAGTATGATTTTAGAGAGCTCTCAGGATTTCTAATCACTAAGTCAGTGCACTTGACTGGTTTATGTTTTCCTAAGGGAATGCATCAATGTTGTTCCCTGAAAGATGTTGGTGGTACAGAGGTTTTCAAGCAGACATCTTAATCTTTCAGGGGAATTTTAGCTGCTGAAAAGTCACATCTACTATCATTAAGATATATACTTTTTTTTTTTTAATTTTTAAAGTAGCTCCATATGATTTGTCTTAGTAGAAAGAAAAAGGTTAATTATTGACTATTCATACAGAAATAGAAGTATTTTGCCCAAGAATGTGACCAGTAGCTGGGAGTCGTGCGGTCTCACCAGACATTTATGTGCTTTAATCAAGGAGGGATATGAGGAATATTCTATGGTATTAGTTAAATAGAAGACATAGAAGGCACAGATAAATGAAGTTCCGCATGTTGGGGAAATAAATGCCAGAAAACTCTATGTAATTTGAAGTTCTTTTATTTTCATCAAAGAATCAAAAATCTTTTTGTGAGTCTCTTTATGTTTTACTTAGCCTGTTAACAAGGAGAAATGAAAACTATATAATTACTTTTTCCAGAGATCTTTTTTTTTCTAAAACACATAATTCACAATGATGTAATTATTTGATCTCCCCAAGTCTAGATCTGTGAAATACCTAAGAAGGCAAGATCATACAACGCAACTTGACAGGTCATCTCATACTACATGAAAGGTCTTAGTTTGAGGCATACCTATCCATGGATTTCTAATGACTGATGTTGTATCAGTATAATAAACCCTTTGGTTAAGAGTAGAAATGAAGATGTCCTCAACAAAAGAGACAGTAGAATCAACGTCACTTTGAGATAATGGAATATAACCACCTGTAATGCCAACAAACAAACTCCCAAAGTTCTCATCTAGCATCCTGGCTTCTGGCAGACTGGTTGTTCTCAGACTCTTCTGTGGGTTCAGTGCCTAGGTGGCCTTTGTGAAAGACATCTAGTCCTCTGATTTCCTCCAGAGAAAACCGATTCCATTCATTCCACCCAGGAGCTTGCATTTCTTCTTTCCACAGCAATATGTGCCTTCTTTTCATCTAAGGGTCACTGAAGGACTTTGCAAAAGCAATTATTTGCAGATCATGGAAAGTATGTTATTCCATTTGTCAGACAGAGAAACTGAGCCAGAATGACTTAAAAAGTAAAAAAGGCCATTTTCCTAAGTATAGGAGAAACCAGAAGGCATAAATCATGACTGTGATTCTAATGAAGTGATCTGATTAAATTGCAATCCATAGTATTTTTTTTTCATCTTCAAAATCAACCCTGCAATTAAAACATAATTATGCTTTGCTCTTTTGTGGTATCTTTCACCCAGGGAACAGAAAGTGCTTTACAAACATTAATTAAGCAGCACAACACCCCTGTGAGGAAGGTAGGAATTATCCTGCTCTTAGATGCTGGTGGCATGGAAACTGAAGAATTTAGTAACTTATCCATGATTACGATGGGAATTGTCGCTGAAGGTTCCATATGGTGGAAGTCTCTCTGTGGTATTATGCTTCAGTTAGACAGTCTTTGAAATGTATTAATCATCTTTTGTGAAAAATAGTTTCCACTGCTTATTGTTATTAGCATTTGGCTTGTTTTAAAAAAAAGCTAAGCTTTTGTGAATCATTTTCATTGTATATCTTTTTGAAATTTTAAGTCTGAGCTTAGTGATAGGGAATGTTTTGGTATGTTTTTTGGCTTGAGTACTCTATCTGGGGTCTCACCTGAACCTGAAAGTCGTAAAATTATCTTTTAGTAAACTTTTTATGAAACTATATTGAAACAATACATAGATACATAAGCAATGCAAAAACTGTAAATATAAGGCTTGATGAATTTCACAGAGTGAATGTACCTGTGTACCAGCACAGGGTGTTCACAGCACCCAGTCTGTCACCCCGATTGTGCCCTCGCAGTCACTGCTCACCCAAAGGTAACCAGTAGCCAGTGTGCTAATAGCATAGATTAGCTGTGCTCGTCTTTACTTTTAGATGCATGAAGCATGCTGCAGGTACTCGTTTGCCTCTGGCTTATTTTGATTGGCATCATGTCTGTGAGATTCATCCATGTTGTTGCCAGCAGTTACATTAATTTCCTTCTCATTGCTATACAGTATTCAGTTGTTAAAACCTCACAATTTCTTTATCTATTCTACTGTTGATGAACAGTTGGGTAGTTTCCGGTTTGGGGCAATTTAAATATTGTTTTATATTTTTAAAATTAATATTTACTTATTTATTTGACTATGCCTGCATCGATCTTAATTGCAACACTCGAGATCTTTGATCTTTAGTTACAGCATATAAAATCTTTATTTGTGGCATGTGGGATCTAGTACCCTGACCAGGGCTCTAACCTGGGCCCCCTGCATTGGGAGCACAGTCTTCGCCATTGAACCACCAGGGAAGTCCTAATTATTATTTTAAAGGTATGCTTCTATATAGACTTTCCTTCAGTTAGGTTGAAATAAGTCAAAGATATCTTTTTTTCACATGCTTTACTCATGAAGGCACTGAGATAAATGATGTGTTCTAAAGAATTGCTGGATGTTATTCATAAGGAAAAATGAGAAAGAAGAATCTGTTTCCCAATTGCAGGGTGAGGATAATTAAACTTTTTCTCTAAACTTGAAAATATAATCTGCCTTTATTCATTAGTTGAGTTCACAAGAGGCAGCTTAGAGAAGTTTAGAGAGCTCAGTTAGCAGATAGACCTGGGGGTGAACCCCAGCTCCAGCACTTATTAACTGTATGATCTTGATCAGCTCAGCCTCACTCAGCTACTCTTTCCTAACCATCAAATGGTCTCTAGGTTTGTTGAAAAATATGAAGTTAAATACATTGCATGAAGTAGGAACTCCATGAATCCTATATGCTATTAGATATTTTTGACCCAATATGACTCTATGTCCTACCAGATGGAAGTCTTCCTGACTTGGATTATAATTTTGGATTATTAAGAATACTTATTTGAAAATTCAGTAAATACTGTACAGTGAGTATGTGTGCATGCTATACTGCTTCAGTTGTGTCAGACTCTTTGAGACTTCATGAACTGTAGCCCATCAGGCTCCTCTGTTCATGGGATTCTCCAGGCAAGAATACTGCAGTGGGTAGCCATTCCCTTCTCCAGCGGATCTTCCCAACCCAGGGATTGAACCTACATCTCCTGCAGCTCCTGTACTGCAGGCAGATTCTTTACTGTTGAGCCACAAGGGAAGCCCACATACAGTAAGTATAGGAACATCTATATTCAAAGAGACCTCTAACACTAAAGGGACCTTCACCATTAAGGATATCTATATTTCTGTTTGAGATATATTCATGATGAGTATACAGTGGTCAATTGATTCAATCTTGGCCTCCCTGAAAGAGTTTATCATAGATATAAGAAAAGTGCAGCCCAAGTATCATTACAGTCATACTCTATAAACAGCTTGATTTAATGTATGGTTTAGGTTGGAAAATTGTTGGCTCTAAGCACAGAATTCTGTAGAAGTGGAAACTTGAGGAGAAAATTGTTATGGGACTTTGCATTTGTTAGTTCCTAGATCAAGGAGCCTCATGTTAAATGATATTTTCTAAATGATAATAGTTGGAGTGAACTGAACTAGAGAAGTAGGTAATATTTTTGCCTGATGTGTCTGGCTGCCAGTTAAATTCATTTCACATGTTCATGTATTTCCATGGAGAGTCATTTATCTGAATCACTACATTGTCCTATTCCACCTTTTCCCATCTGAAATGGTACACAGTTGCTGAAGCTAGAGCCAGAATGTTCCTTTATTTTTTTTTTGCTACGCTGGGTCTTTGTTGCAGTGTGTAGTCTCTTCGCTGCAGCATGCAGGCTTTCTTTTATCTCAGCCCAAGGACTTCTCTAGTTTGGGTGCACAAGCTTAGTTGCCCTGCAGCATGTGGGATCTTCGCTCCTCGACCAGGTATCGAACCTACGTCCCCTGCATTGGTAGGACTGAACAACAATATATCAGTGGGTTCTCTGTCCTGAAATATCTCTAGCAAGAAAACAGACTGCTGTCAACAGCACTTCATGATTTGGGCATACATATGCCTGAAGCATAAAGCTTAACCAAAAGGTCTTTTAAGATCCTTTAATCTTTGTGTCTGTATGACTCCTTATTTCAAGGTTAAAGCCAACAGAGGCCTTACTGATGAAGGCATGCACAAACGTAATCTGTATTTCCTAGAGTTAGCCTCATATACACCTTGGTGTCAGTTTCTAAATCTGTAATGATTAGGCACTAGGCTGATAGTTTTCAAACATAGTTATTTTTGTTCATTCGCTAAGTCATGTCCGATTCTTTGTGACCCCATGGACTGCAGTATGCCAGGCTTCCCTGTCCTTCACTATCTCCTGGAGTTTGCTCAGATTTATGTCCATTGAATCCATTAGGGTTTATCACTGAGACAATCAGATAACCTTAGGTGATCTTTCAACTTTAAAACCTTTCAGCTCTACTTAGGATCCATTTCTTCTTGTTTGGTACTTTGTGAACATGGAGAACAAACTAACATTGTCACCATCTTAATATGTACAGACATCTCATTATCCAAGAGTACCAATTCCCGAAAAGATCTCCCTCCTCTACAAACTTATTGGGGGTCCACTCACCCATATACAGTAAAGCCAATCTACTGACACCAGATTGCAATGAACAAAGTGAAAGTCGCTCAGTTGTGTCTGACTCTTTGAGACCCCATAGACTGTAGCCTGCCAGGCTCTCAGTCCATGGAATTCTCTAGGCCAGAGTACTGGAGTGGGCAGCTGTTTCCTTCTCCAGGGGATCTTCCCAACCCAAGGATTGAACCCAGGTCTCCCACATTACCGGAGAAGACAATGGCACCCCACTCCAGTACTCTTGCCTGGAAAATCCCATGGACGGAGGGGCCTGGTGGGCTACAGTCCATGGGATCGCTAAGAGTCAGATGACTGAGCGACTTCACTTTCACTTTTCCCTTTCATACAGTGGAGAAGGAAACGGCAACCCACTCCAGTATTCTTGCCTGGAGAATCCCAGGGACGGCAGAGCCTGGTGGGCTGCCGTCTATGGGGTCACACAGAGTCGGACACGACTGAAGTGACTTAGCAGTAGCAGCAGCAGCTCCCACATTACAGGCAGATTCTTTACCAGCTGAACCACCAGGGAAGTCCAAGAATACTGGAGTGGGTAGCCTTTCCCTTCTCCAGGGGATCTTCCCCATCCAGGGATCAAACCCAGGTCTCCCACATTCCAGGCGGATACTTTACCAGTTGAGCCACAAGGGAAACCCCCACAAACTATCTATGTTAGAGCAATCTTAGACACTAAAGTTGAACGTCTTCATTTTATGTAAACAAATGCAGGGATTATATGTCAGTCAGTTGTAAATCTGACAACTGAGTTAATTTCAACACCTCAGATGAATTTTTATCCTGGGTTATATTTTCCCATGGTACAGTTGGAAAGCATCTGGCCCATTTAAATTTAGATCGGGTACAAATCCACCTCTATCACTAACTACCTGTCTGGTTTCAGCACATTGTTTGACAAACCCAAGCTTCAATTTCATCATATGGTAGATGAAGATATAAACTTGTGTTTATAAGTGTATTGAGAATCAAGTAAGAAACAGCATAGTGCCTAGCATGTAATAGGTGCTCAGTTAGAAAATGGATGTGTTTGTTGTTGGTACAGTACTTTGGAAGACAGTTTGGCCTCCATCAAGTCATAGGTAGGCATATTTTATACCTGGATACAACATTTAGAAAAGTAGCTCACTATCATAGGACTTTATTTGCACAGTGGTCAGAGCTTGTTTTCTTAACAAAGAACCCAGAGTAGGACTTCCCTGGTGGCCCAGTGGTTTAAACTCCATGCTCCCAAAGCAGGTTCAATTCCTAGTCGGGAAAGTTCCACATGCCATGGGGCATGGCCAAAAATAAAATAAATAAATAAATAAAAAATTTTAAACAGAGACTAGATGAAATCTTGATACAACCCAAATATCCTAGAACAGTGGTACTGTCTTCTGACAACCTTCTGGAAGAATTTAACTGCAGCTACTTTAGTCATAAGAAGAAAAAACTTATGATAAATGAGTTGATAGTTTATTTAACGTGTATGATGTGCCAACCCTAAGCTTATTCACTTAATCTTTGCCATAACCTTTTGACACAGCTACATTATCCATTTTTAAAGAGATTAAGTAACATGTGCGTCTTTGGGTAGTAGTGGAGTGGTAGGGGTTGTCACAGAGTTTGTCGGCAGTTGAGTCAGGATTTGAACAGAAGTTGCTTTGATTCCAGATTCAAGTGCTTAACTCTATAAGTTTTATGTGTGGAGATTAAAACATAACAAACAAACATTAATGTGAGGGCCCGGGCCTCCCTGCTGGTTCAGACTGTAAAGAATCTGCCTGCAGTGCAGGAGACTTGGGTTCGATCTCTGGTTCTGGAAGATCCCCTGGAAAAGGGAATGGCAACCGACTCCAGTATTCTTGCCTGGAGAATGCCATGGACAGAGGAACCTAGCAGGCTACGGTCCACGGGGTCACAAAGAATCAGACATGACTGAGCAACTAACACACACACACATACGCACAATGTGTGGGCCCTTCACAGACTTTCTGAACCACAAAGATGTAAGACAGGCAGAGTTGAGAACAACTGTCACAACCATTAGGTTTTTCTGTCTCTAGGTGCCTTGTATTTGGTCTGCTTACTAGAAAGAAAATATACTACTGTGCATGACAAGAGATTACCTTAATCATTTATTATGGCCCTGTTTTCACCCGTCAAACTCTTCAGACAGCATCCTTGAATTGCCTCGGGGTATGGGCTCCCCATTGGAAAGACCTTGATGAAAAACCCTAACTAGGTACAGATGCCCTTGAATGTTTGTTTTACTTACTAATGGTTGGGTGTAGCTTTCTTTCTTTTCCCTTGTCAAGGAAGCTGAGGTTCGGAGGCAGCCACAGACTACAACATAAATATGGGGAGGAAGGCAGGAAAAATCTTGGAAAACTCAAAAGCCTGCTATTTCCCAGACAAGCCCGGATCTGCCTTTGACATCACTCCAAAGGGAGCGGTTTCCATAACAGCTTGTGTGTAACCTAATGTAACTCGACCTTCCTGGAACCGGTCTGCATTAGATGCTTAAGACGTTCGCTTTTTCTTCCCTGCAGCCAGGGACTCTATTCTGCAGATCTACTTGCTGGCTGCTAAGAGAGGGGTGGGTGCTTGGTTTCCTCGGGCCAACAGCTGTCTTCATGGTAGCTCAGCTCTCCAGACTGCTGCCTCCTCCACCCACATCACCAGGTCCGGTGGGAGTAATTTGTGCCCCAGGTTATATCTGTGGTTGACAAGTGTTCATTAATTATATCCTTCCTCTTACTTCTAACTAGCCCTGCCTGGTAAGCCATCTGAGAGCTAGAAGAGTTTCTCTTTACATTTGGCAGCAGAAAAGCCTGAGAAAGGTTTGGGAGGTGAAAGAGTCTGCCCAAGGCAGCGTGGGGATAGAAGCTGAGCCAGACAGACCTCACCTCTTAGCATTTACAGTCTATCAGGCAAGATGACCTCCCAGCTTGCCATGCGGGCCGTCTCATTCTCCGTGTATCTTCTGACCTGAACTGTTTTTCTGAGATTGACAGCGAGGTTGGAGGAAGGGTCAACAGTCTGGTGACTTGGCATTAGCTTCCATTAGGACTGCTTCTTTCTCTGGAATGGTGAAATTCAATCTCACAGTTTAAATGCTTGTCCCAAAATATTGCAAAATGTGAAATGCATGTGAGCCAAATGACAAAAATGTTTTTTGAAAAAACAAAAACATGGGCTTCTTGTCATCCACCACACTGGCTGTTTCAATGTCTGTTCAGTCAGTAAATTATTCTTTCTGATTTTCATTTCTGATGATATCCAGATGGTCTAAAAGTCAATCTTTTTCTGTGAGAGAGAAACTCTCTGTGAAGTTAAATGTGAGTAGCCCTCATGTTCAGACAGTGTGGCTGGAAATTAAGTGGAATGACACAGGATTGACTGTACCCAGTTAATATAATATTTAACTAATTACAATGTCTATATATGCAGCTTGACGTTGGGCTTAATTGTTAACGTTCTTAACTATGAAAGGAAGACTGTATCTTTCACCCTAAATTACAGGAGACTATAAAAGCCAAGACTGCTAATGTTAACTTTTCTTTCTTTCTGTTTCCTCCAGATTTTCTAGAGTTAAAAGCCTGTTTTGATGTGTTCAAAGATGTTCTCTAGTCAACCTACCACAGGTTGAATCTGAGAGCTTGAAATGGTGAAATAAGTCATGCATGAGAGTGTTTAAAATTTATTCTGTTTCTTTTTAAATATAGCCTTTAAATGACTAATTCATAATAATAACAAAATGTTCATATTATTTTTGTCACCGTTATTTATCAGACTTTGAAAAAAAGATACTCTTTTTCAGAAAAAGAAAAGCAATACTACCTTCTCTTTATTGAGTCTTTACTATGTACTAAGCTTTATGGTAGATACATTCATTTGTTATCTCATTTATTTCTTTTTAGAACCCAAAAGGTAAAGAACCTGCCTGCCAATGCATGAGACATAATAGACATGGGGTTCAATCCCTGGGTCAGGAAGACACTCTGGAGAAGGAAGTGGCAACCCATTCCAGTATTCTTGCCTGGACAATCCCATGGACAGAAGAACCTGGCGGGCTACAGTCCATAGTGTCGTACAGAGTTGGACATGACTGAAGTGACTTAGCACACACACACACAGGAGCCTGTTAGAAGTGCAGAATCTTGGGTCCTATACCAGCCCTAAAGAATCAGAATCTACCTTTTAACAAGGTCCTCAGGGAATTGATATGCATGGTAAGTTTGAGAAGCTCTGGCCTAGAAGAGTCTAATAGGTCTTTCCCTCCAGAGCAGAGTCATTGATCTCAAGGTAAAAAGAATCATCAGAGAACATGGGTTCCAGGCTCCTTCTGTAGTCAGAACCGGACTGTTCTGTGGGTGGGGAGACATGTGTTACTGCAGGTAACAGACTAGAACAATCCTGCACAGCTAACAAAGTATCTAGTGGGAATCGTGGGTACCATTCTACCGCCATTGACAAGGTTGCTGCAGGCCCTGTCAACAGATATGCGTGCATACACACATGTACACGCATGCACGAGTACTGTCACCTGCATCACAAAGAGCCACGTTGTTGTCCCATCGCTAAGTCATGTCCCACTCTTTGTGACCCCATGGAATGGAACATGCCAGCCTTCCCTGTTTTTCACCATCTCCTGGAGTTTGCTCAAACTCATATCCACTGAGTCAGTGATGCCATCCAAACATCTCATCCTATGTTGCTCCCTTTTCCTCCTGCCTTCAGTCTTTCCCAGCATCAGGGTCTTTTCCGATGAGTTGGTTCTTTGCATCTGGTGGCCAAAGTATTGGAGCTTCAGCTTCAGCATCAGTCCTTCCAATGAATATTCACGGTTGATTTCCTTTAGGATTGACTGGTTTAATCTCCTTACTGTCCAAGGGACTCTCAAGAGTCTTCTCCACCACCATAGTTCGAAAGCATTCAATTCTTCGGTGCTCAGCTCCAAAAGATGGTGAAGGACAGGGAATCCTGGCATGCTGCAGTCCATGCACAAAGAGTTGGACATGACTGAGTGACTGAAAAACAACAGCCTTCTTCATAGTCCAGCTCTCACACTCCCATATATGACTACTGGAAAAACTATAGCTTTGACCATATGGACCTTTATCGGCAGTGATGTCTCTGCTTTTTAATACACTGTCTAGGTTTGTAATAGCCATGTGTGCACCTAAAGGCTAGGGAAGAGAGAAACCCAAATGTATTACGTCTCCTGGGTGCTAGACATTGCAGCAGGTGCTTTCGTTTTAAAGACTAGACAACACATAAAAAATCAGATTATTGGGAGCACACATTCAATTACTAGCCAAACTTCATTAACCAGGACCTTCTCACATTACATAGGTCTATAACTGGTGTTTTTAATGGTGACCTCATTAAATGATTCAGTTAAATGATGAGATCTTAAAAATCTAAATCAAAAAGAGTAATTAAATTATATTAGAGTTCTCATATTTATAGTATCATCTTAAAAAGACAGTTTCCTAGTGACCTCAAATGCAGAAAACATATTCTAATCTAAAGTATTATACACTTAACCTCAGATGTTAGCAGCTTGAAAGGGACTCTCCTAAGAGTAGCTTTCTGGAGCTGGATACTATGTTATGAGTACAATAATTTAAGCAGTTATCTCCTTACCAAGCTCTGGAAAGCCGGTCCTTTACAATATTCCTTTCTTTGATAGGACCTGAAAGTTCCCCAGTGCTTTCCCTCTACAAGGACAAGTGTTCCCAGCATGGGGCTGTGCACAAAATCTTTAAATGGATTCTAGTCTTCTCATTGTTCTGACTGACTAGGAGATCTGGGATGTCACTGACTCCTTTGGGTCCCAGGTTTATCCTCTATAGGTAGTGAGCTTGTATAGCACAGGGAACTTTACTTACTGCACTGTGGTGACCTGAATAGGGCTTCCCAGGTGGTTCTCTGGTAAAGAATCCACTTGCTGATGCAAGAAGACTCAGGAGGTATGAGTTTGATCCCTGGGTCAGGCAGATCCCCTGGAAGAGGAAATAGCAACCCACTCCAGTATTCTTGCCTGGGGCCACTGTCCATAGGGTCGCAGAGTCAGACACGACTGAGCATGCACACGGGTGACCTGAATAGGAAGGAAGTCCAAAAGGGAGGGGATATACGTATATATATATGGCTGATTCATTTTGCTGTACAGTAGAGACTAACACAGCATTGTAAAGCAACTATATACCAATAAAAATTAGTTTTTAAAAATAAATGAGCTTGACTGGACTCTAAGATCCATTTCATCACCTGAATATTCTAGAGTCTATAGATAGAATATTTTTTTATTAGAATATCAGCATGAATTCAGATGGATTCAGTTGGGTCTCATCACATGCCTCTGACATTTCCTGGCATCCCAAAGTCAGCGTCTTCCTCTCCACCTCTTCTCATAGACTTAGCTTGTGTCAGACGTCAGCTTAGCTACTGAGGCAGGACAGCAGGTGGTGAGGTACTGGCTGGTGATCACTAAACAGAGAATGTTGGTAGCTTGACTGTACCATGACTTTTCAGAAAAGGATCTGGGTCTCAGTAGTCATTTCCTAGGTTGCATGTCGAATATCTTCTTTTGTTTTTGAAATTTTCACCCAAAATTCAGGACAATGCCCAATGTATTTGTTCTCATTATTTGAAAATTATAAATCCTGTGATAATATATGGAGTAACTCTCTACAGAAACAAATTTTTGATTGGCAGCCTATGCAAGATAAAAAATTGTTATAAACTTTGAAGTTAGAAGGACCTGTATTTGTATAGCAATGCTTCCTACCTGGGTAACTCTGGACATGACAATTATGTTCTCTGAAACTCAAATTCCTAATCTCTTAAATGGGGGTAATGATATTTACTTTGTCAAGTTACTATTAATATAACAATTCAAGATAATATCTACAAAGCTCCTGACATAAAATAGTTGCTCAATAAATGTCAGCTATTATTTTCAACTAGAAAAATTGTTCCCAAATGCCAGTTTGTGAATCAGCATGTTCTTTGATACCTTTTTCACCATTCTGTGATAAACAGTACATAATAACTACAGTGTAGGTAGTTTTTCACAAATTTAAATTTATATGGTGTTTCTTTTTTATAAAATGATAATGACAGTAGATGATAATGATTGTTTTTAATTTGTTTAGCAAAATTTTAAGAACTGGCAATTCTGTCTGTACTTTCCATATTTAATTTGTCTGCTCTACATAAAAATAAGACTCACTGAATTAAGACATCCTAATCATACTGAGGGGCTTCCCAGGTGGGCTCATGATAAACAATCGGCCTGCCAATGCAGGAGACATAAGAGACTCGGGTTTGCTTCTTGGGTTGGGAAGATCCCCTGGAGGAGGGTACGGCAACCCACTCCAATATTCTTGCCTGGAGAACCCCATGGACAGAGAAGCCATACTGAATATTAGGGTCAGGTGAATCAAATGATTTTCACTTTCAAATCTTTTTAATGGATGCAGTGGGATTCTGAGCATTCCTTCATAGCACAACCAGTTATTATCACCTGAATTCCTACAATGCCTGTCATAGAGATAACTCAGTTCACATTCATTGTGTGTGTCCTTAGCACTAGTACTCACTGTGGTCTCAGTGTGTCTTGCGTCTCTGTGTCTGATTTTGGAATCAGGCACAATAACAGAGTGAGGCCATATACTGTTGAATAGAGTCTGGGCTCTGAAGTCAGATTTCCTGGGTTCAAGTCCTGGTTCACCACTGGGTAGCTGTATAACCTCAAGCAAGTAACTTACTTTCTCTATGCCCCAGTTTCATGATCTATCAAATTTCAGAATTAAGATTACCTATATAATAGTGTTACTCTGAGGATTTACTCAGATAATCCATGTGAGCATTTAGTATAATGTCCAATACATAGTAAGAGCTCAGTGAAAGGAAGTAAAAGTGAAAGTTGCTCAGTTGTGTCCAACTCTTTGTGATTCCACGGACTATACAGTCCATGGAATTCTCCAGGCCAGAATACTGGAGTGGGTAGCCGTTCCTTCCTCCAGGATATCTTCCCAACCCAGGAACCAAACCAGGGTCTCCTGCATTTCAGGCGGATTCTTTACCAACTGGGCTATCAGGGAATCCCACCCTGTAATAGCAGAACAATGAACAGACAAGGAACAAGCAGACAGAAAATTCTAGGGAGTCAGACTGGCCTGAGATCAGACACATCCACCTCCATCACCAACCCCTCCTCTTCAATTGCATGGTATGGCTTTAGGCAAGTTACTTACTTAGCTCCTCTGCCTCTTATTTTCCTCTTCTATAGAATGTCTAGCTTGCACATTTGTTGTCAGCATCAAATAAGCTATTATATGTAAATTATTTAATATTGTGCTTGACTCATTGTAGTTGCACAATAAATGTTTTATCAGTTCCACAAGTCTATGTTCCACACAGTCCTTTCTCCCTACTTTGCACATAATAATTAATAAGCATCTGTTGCAGGCCTATAACCCATTTCTCTGTCTTACTTCCTGTCACCTGCATTGTCAGTTACTCTACGAGGAAGAACAGAGATCGATGTGCTCTAAACACAGAATAGGAATCTCACTGTTAGGGAGTCAGGTTACTCAGACCTGTTGGCCATTCCTCTGCTTTGGCCAAGATCAGTCCTGACATACTCCTCTTATGACAAGACAGCTAATCAGGAAGAACACTGCATTGGGACATTCCGTGACATCTTGTCACAGATGAGAGAGTTATGGGCCCAACACATTATTTTAAAGACATGTTCCTTTTAAAGTTTGTGGTTGGTGTCTCTCTCTTTTCTGAGGACTCCAGTCTCAGCCTTTTCTTTTATGTGATTCTCACATTGTCAGCCCATGAGGCCAAGGTGAACTGCCTTATTGGACTTGACCTCCAAACCTGACATGCACGGGGAAAACTTGTGAGACATATTTTCAGGATTATACTGATATGTCCCTCAAGTTAAATGAATACTGTTGCTCTTTAAAAAATAAAAGACAACACCTTTTTAAAAGCCATTTTGGAGCAAGATAATGTTCATTTTCACTGCTGGAATGAGGGGATAAAGGAATGAGTGGCCGCAGAATAAATCTCTATAAATAGTTTAAAAATACACACACACACGTAAACCCTGCTTTGACATTAGTGTTCTAATGTATGAGAATGCAATGCTTCTTGCACTAAACCCTGGTTCTTTACCTCTTCTCAGCCTCTTCTGAGTTGGAACATATTTCTTTGCCTTTTTTTTTTCGTTTTTCGTTTTAATTGGAGGATAACTGCTTTACAATGTTGTGGTAGTTTCTGCTGTGCAACAATGTGAATCAACTGGAAGTATACATATATTCTCTCCCTCTTGAACCTCTTGCCTTTTTCTTTTTTTTTTCCCAATCAATGCAGCATTTTAGGAGAGGCTCCTTCTGAAAGTGAAAATTTAGGAGGAGTGGTTGAAATGCTGACTATTTACGATTCCAAGATATACTCTGACAATTAAGAGGTTATAAAGTATGTCTACTTTATATACATATACAGGGAGTATGTTCTGCAGTGAGGGGCTGCCAGTTGGGTGGCAGGTGGCACCTTGCCAGGAACAGGAAATATAGACGTTCACTTTGGGCACCTTCATTGCAGTGTGTTGATCCTAAGATGCCTACCATTCCCCTGCTCAGAATAGAATGTTCCTTTACTACAACTCAAGCACCTACAACTGGCTCCACAAACAATACTGTTTTGTAATTGTTGGGGAAGCGTCTTTGTAAAATCTCGTTATATTGACATTCTTGCTCTGCTCTGTCGGAAGAATGAATTTAGACTGCCTCAGTACCCTTTCCCTCCCATCCTTTTTAGCATTTCTTTTTTTTTTACATTGTGACGCTGCATCTTAAATAAAACAAGGTTGGGATCTCACAGAATATCACCCCGTTTTAGGGAGACAAAGAGGAGCAAGAAACAAACCTGTGTTATGTGAGGCAGACCTTAAGTCCTTCAAAAACCGTTCATGATTTTTTCCCTTATCTGTACATTACTTCTCTTATTACTTCATAGACTTTTTTTTTACTTTAAATCGATGCACTTTAAAAAATGTAACTTTGTCCTAAGCAATAGCATCTAAGAAGTTATAGGTTTTATGTTCTAAGTTCCTGACGCATATAAAAAGAAACCCATGAAAGCTAAGACTAAATTTTATAATATATGTCTTACTTAGAATCATCCTGTGTAACAGTAGTGGTGGCTGTTCTTCAGTCGCTGAGTCTTGTCTGATTCTTTGCGACCCCATGGACTGCAGCACACCAGGCTTCCCTGTCCTTCGCTATCTTCTGGAGTTTGCTCAAACTCGTGTCCGTTGAGTCCATGATCACATCCAATCATCTTGTCCTCTGTCATCACCTTCTCCTCCTGCCCTCAATCTTTCCCAGCTTCAAGGTCTTTTCAGACTGAACTTTGGGAAACACTGAACTGGATTATCCTACTGTTGAAGCTGAAATCGGGAATTAAAATCACATTCCTTACATGGGATTGGGAACACAGGAGTTGACTGCAAAGCCAAAGTTGGTAGAAATACCTGTAGGTGTGTCAGGTATTTACGGCCTCCTTCCCTCCCTGTCTGCTTTCAACCTGCTCTGTTCTAATCCTGTGTGCCTGAACCGTAGGATTCTCTCTTCTCTTCTTTTGTGTCTTGACCTGCATTCTTAATCACTGCCTTGGCTTCACCACTGACTGTGCTTGTGGGTTACCAACCTCAGACTGAAGACCTAATGCCTCCTTTGCATTGGTTTCCTTCTGGCCTTTTTGATTGGGGGTTTACACCGATTTCTTTTGCTATGGAACTAGTAACAGCAAATTAGTATAAAACAGTAAATGAGAGCTGAAATTTCTTTGGGAAAAACTTTGGAAGGACTTTGTGTGATTAGAAATGGGGCCATTACCAATTAAAACAGAAAGTCTTGTGAGAAGAGAATTTGTGAAAAGCTTACAGTAAAAATAGAGTGTCGGCCTATATCTCTCATAAACATTTTGTATCTTAACTGTGAAAAATATGGACCACCCTCACGGGTGTTCTCATTATTTCCTGAGCCAAAATGATGTTCCAGGCTGCAAAAGTCATTTCCAAATATTTTTAAACATGAGCTCACCATTGTTCACATGTATCCCCAGGGACCACTGACAGTTTTAGGGCTGGAAGAAGAGAAGTTCTAATAACACACTGAGGAAATGTCCTAGTTTAAACCTCAATCGCCTGGGCTTCCCTGGTGGCTCAGACGGTAAAGAATCCACCTGCAATGCGGGAGACCTGTGTTCAATCCCTGGGTTTGGGAAGATTCCCTGGAGGCCGGCATGGCAGCCCACTGCAAAATTCTTGCCTGGAGAATCCCCAAGGACAGAGGAGCCTGGCAGGCTATACTCCATGAGGTCACAAAGAATCAGACACGACTGAATGACTTAGCACAGAAGACACCTCAATCCTCTACCTCCTGGTTTAGGACTCTCTTCACTGATCTTTGTGTTTTCATTTTTCTTAGCTCAAAATAATGTGTCCATTTTTTTAAGGGACAAAGATCTGTAAAGAGCCCTGCTAAGTAATATTACAACTGTAATTGGTTTTTTAAATTTGTAAGAATGCCTTTGATAAAAATACCAACACTCTGCTATACTTTTAGACAATGAGATCAAATTCTGGGGCCATGAGGTTCCACAATATGCACTGAGAGCTTTCACCTGGAGTCTTATATGTATTGATGCAGTGTACAAGTCACCATTTTGGCAAAGAAGATTCACATCATCAATACAACAAGAGAAGAGCATCCAGAGACCCCAACACTTTTGGATTCTTCTTCTTCTTAAATGCTTGAATTTTAACTGGGCTTTGGGAATATGAATTTCCGGGGTCATACTAACCAGCTGAAGAAGCAAATTTCAAGCCAAAGTGGCACATCCATGAAAGGCTTGCTGCCAAGGGTGGAGGTAGAAAAATGTCAGTGTTCTTGAGACCAGGGCAAGATATTATTCATGTGTGTGGGCAGCTGGTAGGTTCAGAGTCCTCTGAGAGATAGCAAAACATGCTGTGTCTGCAATATACACTGCTTTACTCTGTCCCCACCATGTAACTACATGCATCTGAGAGCTGCAAGCCCTTTACGATGGTACCTACCAAGTCTTGCTCTTGGTTTTGCTGGACACAGTCATCAACATCCTGAAAGGGTTAAAAAGCATGGTTAAAGAGAAGCAGAAATGGAAACATCTTATCAAGTGTTTCCAGTAATTGTTTAAGAATGCTGCAAATGTTTACTCACATAGCAGGGTCAAAACTGGCGTTGTAGATTAAGAATATCAGAATAACAAAGACTTGCTTTTGGCTAATAACACCCACCCAAAAATGAACAGACAGAGCACTTCCAAGGAAATCTAGGTCAAATTTCCCTTTTGACTGGTCTGTATTTCTCTCTCACCTCCAAATTCCCCATACTTCTATTGTATGTCTCCACAATTTACAAGGCAAGAATGAAGCCTGTTAAGATGAAAATGATTTGTTTATTCATAATTCAGCTCATAACTCTGATTAAACAAATGCATTAACAAATGATTGCAGAGTTCCTTAATCTGAGAGCTCTATTTGTGGCCAGTTTGAGTTTTTTCCCTTAACTTTACCACCGTATGTGTGTGCGTGCTAAGTTGCTTCAGTTGTGTCTGACTCTTTACAACCCTATGGACTGAAGCCTGCCAGGCCCCTTTGGCCATGTGATTCTCCAGGCAAGAATACTGGAGTGATTTGCCATGCCTTCCTCCGGGGAATCTTCCCAACCCAGGGATTGAACCCACATCTCTTATTTCTCCTGCTTTGGCAGGTGGGTTCTTTACCACTAGAGCCACTTAGGAAGCCCTTTAACACCATAAACACCGATAATTCATTTATGGAAGGAAAAGGACTAATGCTTTTTGCTGAGCAGCAACTCAAAACAGCTCCATCTATCAAATGTCTGCAGATGCCTTTCAGAAAGAGTCCCCCCTGATGGTTTCCATCAACAAAATTCTTACACTTCTGGATGGGAATTCAGGTTACATTAGCTCAAAACCCTCTGTGGTCTAAGTAAGGTAGTACATCACAGAAGAAAGAACACTAGAAAATTAGCTTCAAATTCTAGTTTTGCCACCAAGTGGTTTTGTGACTTTAAACAAGTTGTTTAACCTTTCTGGACCTCACTTTTAATGAAACCCAAATGTCGGATCAGATCTGGGCTTATCTCGAGTGCTAATTCAGATTCGTCGGCAGTGGTATGCTGGAGAATGTTGAGAACATGTGTAAGACTATATCCAGACACAGTGGGAATGAGTACCCTTATTTATTGATTCAGACTCAGGCTTATCCTAATAGATTTGCTGCATCTGTCCTGTATAGGTAATGGCAGGAATGCCTTGCATGTGTTAAGCACAGCTAGAAATGCTGTCTAAGGTGCATTTCATGTCTATTTTAGAGAGGTAGAACACATTTCAGAAGCAGCAAGATTATTTTATAATGTTAAGAATCAGAAGTAGAAAATTCTTTTGAATAAGACAAGTGTTCAGAGGCAATTCTTTCCAATTCCTTGGCGCAGTATCTCATATTTTCCTTCTGACTATTAATAATTAGTTGGAACAAATGGCCAGATGATGCACCCTGCCTGGGGAATGAATGGAAGCACCCAGAAATTCCTTCCTCACTCACACTGATTAGACAGAATTTGAAAGGTTTACTTTGCTTACCAGTCAATGAACTCACGATATGTTATTATGAAGTGCTTAGAGCTAGTTGTAAACTAGCTTTTATATAATTTTCATTTGACGGGATCAACTTTGAGAGGTCTTTAAATCAGGCTGAAATCATAAAATTATTTAAGTCTACAACATCTTTAGGAGAAAGTTTGTCATCTAATTCTAATGTTGACTTCAACACTTTGGAATTCATGGTAAGTACCCTGAGTAGCTTCAAATACACAAGTCTGTCTTTTGTTTGTTTTTTTAATGAAAGTTTTGCTACACAAGTCTGTCTTTTGTTAGTTTGTTTTTTTAATGAAAGTTTTGCTACTTCCTAAAAAATCTCAGAAATTTGAAAATTTGGACCATTGTTTATTTATCTATTAGAGCAATTTGCTTGAATTAAAGCTGAGGCTTTGAAATCAGCATTCATTACCCTTTGGCTGTGGATTTTATGTTTGACTAAGAGTCAGAGTTTGGGGCTTCTGGTCCTATTTGTCTTTTTACTGGATCTATTCCTAGTTTTAGGAAGACTGTTGAAGCACAGTGTGTCTGCATCTCTCTCCAAACAATTAGATATTTGCTTTTGCCCCTGATTGTACCTCACAGATATTCGAGGCATCAAAGAAGTCCCGGAGGCCCTCTGGTGAGAGCATTTGTGCCATTATCATAGTTGTTGTTGGCAAAGTTGTAACTTACCCTGTGCCTTCATCTTAAATAGCCCTGCATGGGACTTCCCTGGAGGTCCAGTGGTTAAGACTTCACCTTCTGATGCAGAGGTGCAAGTTTGATTGCTGGTCAGGGAACTAAGATCCTGCATGCCTTTGGGCCAGAAAACCAAAACATAAAACAGAAGCAGTATTATAACAAATTCAATAGAGTCTTTAAAAATGGTCCACATCAAAAATCTTTCAATGAATAAATAGCCCTGCGTGTTCTGTTGAGCACAGAGAGGCCGTTTATATGCCATTTGCAACACTCAGAAAATGCAGAGGCTCAAGAAGAAATAATTTCGACTAAGAGGTACTAGTAATGTTTACCTTAATCCATAAAACAAGTTCATCTACTTTGTGATTTCTCAAATGTCTAGGAGAACTTATGCAACAGAGGCTGTTACCAGGTCAGAAGGGTGTGTTGGCAGATGTCCTAAGCAGGTTTTATACACTCCGGACTCCTCTTGTCACTTCTCTTACATTCACTTGTTCTGTTAAAGGCAAAAAGGAACAAGACTGACCTGTCATGACTTCACTGTCCTTAAACATCTATTAACTTCAAGAGGACAGGTGTATACATCTTCAGAGAATATGATTTTATTTCACAGGTCCTCTTCTAAACTATACTGTTACTGGATTTTCTACATATTACTAGAACTGATTGTTTTTCTGCCAATATTCATTTTTTTTCTCCTTCTCCACAATCTTCCCATTGTTTATTCAATATGAGCAGTGGTGCATGAGTCAAGGCTTAAAAACTGGATCTCTGAAGAAAAAAATGAATCATGATTTGTAGCACTTGCCAATTGTATGGTGTGAATACTCCCAGCATGGCTATTTTTGAGTTACCAATATGTCATCACAGGACACAGAGTTGAGAAGAGATCACAGTAGATACCACAGTACATAGTATTACCACCACCCCAAAACAATGAATGTGAATGAACTTGAGAGTGTAGATAAATAGTAAAACACAGGATTAGGAAATGATGTTTTTAGTATATATGACCTTTGTTTGAAACATAATTTATTTGTTAGCGCATGTAATATAATTTTTAATAACACCTGTTTCTAACAACCGGTTCACAAATTTCCTGAAAGTTTAATCGTTGGTTCTTGTGAGCTGGTTCCAGCACACCATTACAAATGAGTTACTTAGAGACTCTAGTTTGTTAATTCCCTGGGAATGCTTGAAAAACTGGGCAAGGAAATGGAAGTGATTTGAAACTGCTATCCTAAGCAAGTAAATTAAAGAGCAGGGATGTATCCACTTAACATGCTTTATTTGGTGCCAGTACAAAGACTTGGCATTTGTGCTCTAAATGCATAGATCATATCAACAGTGAAGAGTGGGGAGACCCAACTTGCCAGAGAGGCCCCTCTTAAAACCATCAAAAAGACTCTTTAAAATTTTGAAAGGAATATACACACAACAGAACATGAAACTCGAAGAACTGGAGGGATAGTTGGGTTTTTTTTATAAGTTAGTTTAATCTAGACAGTATAAATACACAGAGATAGTATTAAATCTGTCTGGGTAGGCAATACTATAGATATCATTGTTCATTGTGTATGAAATGAAGGAAGTAAAGAAGACAGGCCAAAAGAAAATAGAGCCTTAGATTTGATGTATGTAGGTAGATTAAGAAAGTATAATTTGTATTTGCTTTGGCTGCAGGTGAATGGATCTGAGGCCACCGTAAGTCAGTCTTCAAAGCTTGGCTGCTTGATTAGCATAGCTCATGGTGCCAGGAGGGAATATGAATTCTACTGTGTCTGGCAATGGTGGGAGAAGAAAGGAAAATGGCCTTCTATGCTACAGATCTTTCTTCTCTTCCTCCAGAAACTGCCTCCAAGCAACATACTCCGTCACTCCCCAAGTGCTGTTGATTCTCCCTTCAGTGCTCTTGCCAAGGGTTTAGTTGAAAGTCTCTGTATCTCTTCTTGCCTTGTCTCCCTCACTGTCTCCTCCCAACTTCTGCTCTTCTTGGAATTGCAGCCCCAGTATCAATTCCAAGAAGCCTTCCTTGACCTTCCAGCCTTAGCTGGAAGTCACGATGAGTTGACATTTCATGTTTATTGGTGTGTCTCTCCCAAGAGACTTAAAACTGCTTACAGATGGAAATATATCTTGTGCTATTGTATCCTTTGTGCTCAGAGCAAATCCTGATGGGTGCTCAACAGAGGCTTTCTCTGAATGAGTAAAATAAAGGAACCGATCGATGCCCACAAAGGAGACAGAACTCAAAGGGTCTTAGGAGGCTTTCCATTGCTTAGAACACATAGTGACGCCTGTATTGCTGGGTAATAATCCCCCTGGTACTACCCTCTCTGAATAAATGAGTTGAACGAAGTCGATTGTGAATTTTCCTTCAGTGAATGTACCTTCTGTTGGCCCTTCCTCATGCTGTTGTTATCGTTGTGCTGTGCTTCAGTAGTGTCCAATTCTTGGTGACACTTTGAACTGTAGCCCACCAGCTCCTCTGTCCATGGGATTTTTTTAGGCAAGGATACTGGAGTGGGCTGCCATTTTCCTCCTCCAGGGGATCTTCCCCACTCAGGGATCGAACCCTTGCTTCCTGTGTCTCCTGCCTTGCAGACAGATTCTTCACCTGCTGAGCCATCAGGGAAGCCCCTTCCTCATGCTCATCCCTGATATTCTCCCATCAATTCTGTCAATAGCCTTTTCCCTCTTCCTTTAATTGCCTTCTGGAGCTCCTTGCTTACTGTACCAAGTATCATAGATGGTCTGAAATTACCTGGGGTGAAATAAAGGAGGACCGTAGGTTCCAATGTGAGGGACTCACCACATTTGAACACCTGTGTCACTTCTGTCTTTACACAAATAATTAAGTACACCCTCCTTTGTATTATGCTTTGGCGCTCTGGCAAACACTGCTCTCTACATAATCATGGAGACAAAATAAAATGGAGTAAGGAAAAATTACAGGTTAGACAAGTGTCTGGTGATAGCCTAAATTATTATCTTTGCAGAAAGCTAAAGGTTGACGTAGGCCTTTTACACACCTCCAAAGACGTGAAATTCAGGTTCTAAATTAGAGGTGGAATACATTATATAGCTTGCTGCTTTATTCTCAGATGTGGGAGATGTCTGGAAGTAAAATAGTGTTAGCTGCTGTAAGACTCGAGCTGTTTTAAGTTGGGAGATAGGTTATTTGCATGATTTGCAATAGGCAGAGATGCCTTACACTTTGACTTTTCAGAGATTCACTCTTTTTCTCTTGCTAGAGTAAACATGGATTTTATTCACTGCCCTCGAAGTCATTTAGGCACAACTGATGACCATCTGTCAACAGTGAGAACTTTTACTTCCTTTGTGACCATAGCATGCAGACTGTCCTGTTGGCATCAGTGAGATTATTAGTCCTTGCCTGCACTCCTTCTGCTTGATCTTATTACTTCTATCAGGTATGAGAGTCTCAGGTACTCTCATGACTCCTTCAAAGGCTTCCAGAGAAAGTGAACAAGACTTTGGTATTGTGGTTTTCTCTTTTAGTTTTTATTATTGTTGTTCAGCCGCTGTCATGTCTCTTTGCAACCCCGTGGACTGCAGTATACCAGGCTTCACTATCCTCCGCTATCTCCCAAAGTTTGCTCAAATTCACGTCCGTTGAGTCGATGACGCTATCTAACCGTCTCATCCTCTGCTGCCCTCTTCTCCTTTTGCCTTCAATCTTCTTCAGCTTCAGTGTCTTTTCCAATGAGTCGGTTCTTTTCATCAGGTGGCCAAGGTATTGAAGCTTCAAGTTCAGAATCAGTCCTTCCAATGAATATTCAGGATTGATTTCCTTTAGGATTGACTGGTTTGATCTTGCAGTCCAAGGGACTCCCCAAGAGTCCTCTCCAGCACAATTCAAAAAGCATTAATTCTTTGGCGCTCAGCCTTCTTTATGGTCCAACTCTCACATCCATACATGACTACTGGAAAGACCATAGCTTTAACTATACAGACCTTTGGCAGCAAAGTGATGTCTCTGCTTTTGAATACGCCACCTAGGTTTGTCATAGCTTTTCTTCCAATGAGCAAGTGTCTGTTAATTTCATGCCTGCAGTCCTTAGCCACTGGAAATGGCCATTTTTGAGCTCTGGGTATTTGTTCATGGTCTCGTCTCTCTTTGTTGAATTAAATAGCAACTTTTGTAACTGACAGTAATTTAAAACCTGGAGGTTCCAAAATATTTATGTTCAACTTTTTTAAAAGATCAAAAAGAATAACTCTCCATCCAAATGTGCTTACTGTAGAACTTTGTCAACCCTTTAGGACACCTCCAAAAAATTCAAAAGAGTTTATATCCAATTACGTTTCAAGAGTATTGATTCTAAGTATCTTTATCTGCATGAATATTACTAAGAAAACATACAGCAAATATTTTCAAAGCAGTCTTTAAAGCACTGTTTCTCAAAATGTGGACCATTCTTCCTGCATCTTATTTGGAGAGCTTGTTCAAAATGCAAATCATTAGGCCTCATACTGGATATTACAAATCAGAATATCTGAGGGTGGGATCTAGGAATCTGCATATTTAGCAAGTTCCCAGGTAATATTGATATGCATTAGAGACTAAGGATCATCAATTTAGAACAGTAAGAAACAAAATGTGAGAAATACCTGTTGTTTTTCTTGAAACAGATGGAAATACACACTCAGTCACTCGGTCATGTCTGCCTCTTTGTGAACCCATGGACTGTAGCAGGCCAGACTCCTCTGTTCATGGAATTTTCCAGTCTAGAATACTGGAGCGGGTTGCCATTTTCTCCTCCAGGGGATCTTCCTGCCCCAGGGATCCAACCCGTATCTGTCTCCTGTGTCTCCTGCATTGGCAGGCAGATTCTTTACCATTGTGAAATAGAGCATTCCTCATGACTGCCGTGAGTTGATAAAGATATAGGCTTTATCGGGCAGCCATGTAGGTGGATGTGAATGGCAGAATCTGAGCCACGATGGGTGGTAATCTGTGCAAGTTCTAAAAATTGGTAGCTGTATGAATCAATAGCAGTATGGCTTACAATTGAACATTATACATTGTACTTGAAATGACCCATGTAGAACAGTCAGATTCAATAATCCAAGTGGGACTGAACAAGTAGGTTTCCTCATGATTTCCGTGAGATATTAACAAGGACAAAGATTTCATAGTATTTTTCATTACTCATTCATTCAGTCATCCATTTGGCAGATAATTATTGGGCACTTTGTCTTAGGCACTACCCTAGATTCTGAGAATACTGATGTGAGCAAAACTGATATGGTCCCTGCCCTCACTGGGCTTAGGTCAGCATGAGAAAGAAAATTTCAGATAAATAATCTTAGAATCACAGAACTAAGTACATAGGTATAATTTGTAGTAAATTTATGCAGAAAAATTACATGGTGTGGAGAGTGACAAGAGTATCGAATACAAAGTAGGCTGTACTGTTTATAGTGAAACTGATAACTCCAGCAAAACAATTTGAGTGCTTCTCCCCCATCTCTTTCTTATCTATGTAACAAGTATCATCAAAATAGTAGCTAATATCATGGAGGGCCAACTATCTGTCTTGGCACCATGGTAGATTTTTCACAAATGTTTTCTCATTTAACCTTCTCAATGACCCTTTGAGTTACATCTCATTTCACACATAGGAAAGTAGAAGCTCCCAAAGCTATTAAATGTCTCCACTGGGATTCAGGCTCAGCTGTCTGATCCCAGTGCCTGTATTCCACTCACCATTCACTATTCATTTGTCCGATTCCATAGATGTATAGAGTGTTTGTGAAAGGCGTATCAGAAGTCATCTAACTCTATAGCTGTAAACACAGGAGTCAAGCACCTATCAAAACTCTGGTCAAAACTTGCTGAGAGCAGAGCTGAATCTCGAACCCAGGTCTTGAGCCCCAGTCCAAAGCTTTTCTTGCTCCACACCATGTTGCTTCTGAATCTCATATTATTGGGTTGGTCAGAAAGTTCATTTGGGTTTTTCCATAATAGTTTATGGAAAAGCCTGAGTGAAATGTTTGGCCAACCCAATATATGTGTCCTGTTAGGAATTTAGCATGCAACTCATTCTCTGTGCTAAATTTTTAAAAACTGGTTGGTTTAGGTGGCAGAAATAATTCTGCACTCTGTTGTTCTAATTAATTAGCACTATATTGGTCTTATTTATCATTATCCTCATGCTCGTCTTCTAAGCATTTAAAATCTACCTTGTGATCATTACTGGTAACCTGCTGTTTTTTAGGTGCAAATAATATGCTATTGGTGCACTCTTTGGTAGGAAGGGACTTCTCAGTTGTGTTTTTGGTAATGGAAATGTATTTATTTTTTCTACTTTTTACTCTGGGTTACAGTAATCTGGCAAGGTGCCTAAGATCCATAGACCTGCAAGATAAATATGGTACACCTTCCTAGAGCATTAGTTTAGCCAAACAGGTATTTTTAAGCCTTTTATTTAACATTCCAGCAGATATGAATATGCTATGGAATAGAATGCAACATTAGAATGAATTGTTTAGGTAAATAAAAGGCTTCATAGGAATTTGAAACATTAAAAAAAAAGGTTAAGGAAACAATTGGGACAAGAATTTTTTTTTCTCTGACAGATGTTTTGTTTGAAATCTAGTCTTTATTTTCTTCACATCTGTTGTGGGACTGGTATGATTTATGATGTCAGGATCATAAATCCATTGAGCCATAACTAGGGCTTCCTGGGTGGCTCAGTGGTAAAGAATTCACATACGATGCAGGAGCCACAGTAGACACAGGTTCGATCCCTGGGTTGGGAAGATCCCCAGGAGGAGGAAATGGCAACCCATTCCAGTTTTCTTGCCTGGGAAATTCCATGGACAGTGGCACCTGGTGGGCTACAGTCCATGGGGTTGCAAAGAGTCGGATATGACTGAAGTCACTTAGCACACACACACGCTAGATATAGTGCCACTCAGATTTTGCCTTAAGTTAGAATGTTTTGATTTTCTGGTTTCCTTTCCTACTTCCTGTTTCCAAAGCCAAGAGCTTTAAAAAGATCAGAAAATAATTATCACACAATATTAGACCCATAGGAAAAAATGTTTTTATGAGTCAAGTGCTACTTTGTCAGAATTATATAGCTTAAAATATCTTCAGAGGCTATATATAAGTTTATAGGCAAAACCCCCTTGGATCCGATTCATCCAAGCTATGAAAACCCTACTGTCAGTTGACAAAACCAGCTGACAAATTCCTATACTCCTTCTGCATTGTGTTTGTTTGTGATGCATACGTTAGTGCGTAAAAGCCTCGACAACAGTTCAATACAGACTCACCTTCGGTCTGGTTCTTCCAGAGAAGTAAAGAGAAGGCAGTTGCTCTGAAGATCAGAAGAATGTTGAGCGTGGCTGTTGGCCTGGGGGAAGAAGATAGAATGAATTCCAGCCCCTCCTCCAGAGGACATATTCTCCCCACTTCTGTTCTATGTCAGCTGTGTATCGGTCTCACCACACTCTTTGGTATAAGACTGATATCTTCCCTAACCGTAGAGAAGACAAGCTCGTGGTCTCTAGCTTCAAACCAGTAACATCTCCACGGGTTTCTTGATTAAACATTTAAGGGGTTTGAACATCTTGGCATTCTTAAAAAGTTTTAATGTTATTTCTAAAATTAGAAATACCTAAGAGAAATAAGAACCTCCCTGAACCACATTCCCGAGCGACTCTGTCACATTTCTTGTTCAAATATACTTCTCAGGGCCTCTCTTCATGATATCTTTTGAGGATATTCAGAGATACCTGTCCCTTTGAGCAATCAGAAGTAGGTAGAGGTGACAGAGCTCTCAGAAATGCTTACCTTTTTTTCTGCCCTGCCAGACATCTCTGAACCATTGCATCACACCCAGCTCTAACAGGGAAGATTCTTGCCTAGCTAGAAAGTGTCATTGGCTGGCCTACTTTGGAGAGCAGATCCACTGATCATCTCAGTAGTGCATGACTAAAGCCCAGAGGAAGGAAAATGCTGACAGTTTTGATCAAAGACAGAGATGGCCTAACCGGATGCAGGCAATTGTCAGGACTAAGAGCTCAGACCCATGAATCATCCTCTCCTCACAGAGATGGCAGGAGGGAAGGGACTTGGGAACTTGCTCTACCTTGTGGCACTGGGACAAGGTGCAGAGAGAGGGAATTGCAGGAATTGCAGGAATCCTAACAGGCATGTTTCGAGCATGAGCTTTCAGAGAAACATCTGGGTGTTTGATTTCAACATAGTAAAGAATTTAGATGAATTTCCTTCTCCACTGAATTGGCTGTCATTTTATAGACTCATATAATTAGGAATGTTTATTTTCATAATATGTACTTTCGGATGACAACTCTCAGGGCTGATGGTCAGCACTGTGAAGGAACTGAGGTCAAGAGCACTTGGCATATAGAATCAATTGTTGTTGCCCACCTCCCGTTCAGCAGGAGAAGAAAGTTTAGAATTTGAGGCTAAGTGAAGACTTTCCTAAGACTCTTCTTAGCCATGTGTGGTCACTTACTATATGTGATACCTGGAGTCTTACTTCATTCCATGATCATTGACTGAGATAGGCACAATGCTGGATGCTGAGAAAAAACAGAAGAAAGTCCCTGTCCTTGAAGAGGGTATAGGTCAACAGGAAAGAGGCACAGGTAAATGCTTTGATTTCTCAGCTCTGTCAAGAGTGTCCTCAAAGTCTAGCCCACTGATCTGCTATATCTCGGTCTCCTGGAGCTTGTTCGCAACACATATTTCTGGGACTAACACCAATCCTACAGAATAAAAATCTCTGACATTTTAACAAATGTCCCCAAATACTTCTGATGTCAGAAATCGTCTCTTTGCCCATTTTAACCATGCCAAGGCTTTATTTTACGAAGTTTCTGCAAGAGGAAACACGTGAGCAAGCGTATTGGTTTGGGGTGGAGTGAGCACTGCCTTTGTGGCTTTCAGACCTGACTTTAAATTTTGATTCCTCCAGTTATAGCCTCTCCGCTTCTTTACTCTCCAGCCCCCTGAAGGATTATCTGTGACAGTGCTCAGTCAACGACCTATAATTGCTTCTTTTGATTTCTTTATTAAATAATGTACTCATAAACAATGTTAACACATAAGCCAAAGACAGGGAGAGGATGCTTGCATTATTTATATATAATATATAAATTACTGTTGTTCTGATTGTGTAAGACAAAAGAACTTCTACAAATCATTAGACAGAAAAGACAAATATAACTGCATAGAGAAATGGGCAAAGGACATGTACAGGCAAGTGACAGAAATGGAAATAATCAGAAAAAAACTCAGTTACAAGGAGTTGTGAATTAAAACAAACATGAGGCAGATACCTTTTACTGTAGACAGTACGTTAGCAAAAACTCAGAAGTCTGAAAGTCTCAGCAGTTGTCAACATGTGGGTCAAATGGTATCCTTCCTCATTGGTCTTGGGACTATAATGTGATATACCAACTTTCAAGTTATATTGACAGCCACTAGCAAAATTCAAGATTTAATACCTAGGTCTCAGTAATTCCACTTCTGTGTATATACCCAACAGAAACTCTGGTGTATATGCACAGGGTCATGTAATAGGGTGGGTATTACAGCGTTGCTTATAAGAGTAAATGAAGTTGGAAACAATCCACAGTCCACTATAGAGGAATAAATGGGCAAATAGAATGAATAGGAACAGAATGAACAGGTAAAAATAACCATCTCAATCAACTGGTTAGAGCTCCAGAACTTTATATGTAGTGAAAATAAGGAGAAGAACAAAACATTCAATGTGAATCACTCATATAAACAAGAAACAAAAAAATATTCTATTATTTAACAAATTTATTAATAGTGATAAGTAAACACTTATCACTTTTATTATTGTTAATAAAAACAAAGCAATAATATATGTTTTACAATGCATGTTTATATATGTAAATTTTTAATGAAACAAAAGGAATCAAAGCTCATGATATTTGTTGCCTAAGAAGGATAATGGAAAAAAGATAAGTGGTTAAAGACCTTTGACTCTATCTGTCATTTAATTCCATAAAAGCTGTGACTTGCTTGGTAGTCCAGTGGTTAAGACTTTGCACTTCCAATGCAAGGGGCATGGCCCCTAGTTGGGGAACTAAGATCCCACACACTGCATGGCCTAAATACGTAAATAAAAAGAAAGATCTTTTAGTTCCATGAAAATAAAATAATGAAACCTGGAAGAGATACAACCAAATGTAACAGCTGTTAAATCTGCATGTAAGACTGTGAGTGTTTATTGTCACATTATTCTTTGTAGTTTTATACGACATTAATGTTTTGAAAATTAATAAATGGCACTAATTACTCTTTGTCATCTCAGAAACTGTCCAGACAGAAAAGAGGTGGTCATGTCTAACCTGGAATGCACTGAGGGGTCCTGGTTTACCTTCTGCAGGATTCAAAGTTGGCTGCAGAGTGTTGCAAGTCCCCAAAAGACTCCCATGGAGAGAGCCCCTGAGAATATGAACTGTGTTTGTATCAATAGTATGATTGTGTTTGTTTTTAATGCTCTCAGCTACTGTTTATGTAGACAGAGAGATTACCACTCAGAGACTCAGAGGATAAATAGGTCTCTTTCTTCTCTTGGATGTCCCCCCTGCTTACCCCTCCACTCGCCTGTGGTTTGGCAGCCACACTTGATGGCCTTACAATTGGCTGTTCCTCTCCCTTTCTGTTTTATCTTTCTGTCTGGGAGGTGGCTGCAGAAGAAGAATGAAGGAAACGAAAAGAGAAACCAAAGAGGGAGAGTGGAATCGACTCCGGATAAAGAGAGGACATCTCTTGGTTTATCATTCAAAGGGTCAAGCTTCATGCCCTGACCTCACGTGATTTTAGGAATGAGGACACCAGAGATTCTCACTTCCAGACCCCTGAGCAGTTTATTATTATTATTATTATTAACTTAAGGGGAAAAAGTGAAAACAGTGACAGATTTTATTTTCTTGGGTTCCAAAATCACCATGGACGGGGGCTGCAACCGTGAAATTAAAAGACGCTTGCTCCTTGGAAGGAAAGCCATGACAAACCTAGACAGCATATTCGAAAGCATCACTTTGCCAATAAAGGTCTGCACAGTCAAAGCTATGGTTTTTCCAGTAGTCATGTATGGATGTAAGAGTTGGACCATAAAGAAGACTGAGTGCCAAAGAACTGATGCTTTCGAATTGTGCTGGAGAAGACTCTTGAGAGTCCATTGGACAGCAAGAAGATCAATCCAGTCAATCCTAAAGGAAATCAATCCTGAATATTCATTGGAAGGACTGATCCTGAAGCCGAAGCTCCAACATGTTGGCCACCTGATAAGAAGAACCGACTCGTTGGAAAAGACCCTGATGCTGGGAAAGATTGAAGGCAAAAGGAGGAGGGGGTGGCTGAGGATGAGATGGTTAGATAGCATCATCGACTCAATGGACATGAGTTTGAGCAAACTCCAGGAAATAGTGTAGGGCAAAGAAGCCTGGCGTGCTGCAGTCCATGAGGTCACAAAGAGTTGGACCCAACACAGCAACTGAATAACAACAAAATGTAATTATTTGACTACATTGGGTCATAGCTTTGGTATGTGGGATCTTTGTTGCAGCACCCAGGCTTCTCCAGTTACAGCGCACAAGCTCCAGAGTTTGTGTGCTCAGTAGTTGTGGCACATGGACTGAATTGCCCCATGGCATATGGGATCTTAGTTCCCCAGTCAGGGATCGAACCTGAGTCCTCTGCACTGAAAGGCATATTCTTAACCATTGGACCACCAGGGAAGTTCCCGCTGGGCAGTTTTGTAGTGATCCTTAAGTTTCTTGTAGCCTGTCACCACACAGTGACGCGCAAACATACACTAAATCCTCACTCCCACCACCCATGCTTAAGCAAAACCTCCAGCTTGTTTGGGCAACCTCTGCCCCCGTAAATAAAAAACAGTGCCCCAGAGAGTGGAATATAAAGCATCTTGCTCATTTTCAGATGCTTCCCTACACATTCATTTAACTTGCAAGCTCCAACTGATACATGTCAGGGAAAATGAGGGCTCATGTTCCTTTGCAATTCATGTGTTATCATTTGGCTTTGACAGACCATCTAGGGTTTTCTCTTCTTGGAAACAGGGTGGATATTTGTTGATTCTTTCCTTCTAGAAAAAGAGCCGCCGTGGTATAGTATAACATAGTGGTTTCCACAAAGTGTGGTTCCAGTACTAGCAGCATCAGTGTCACTGGAAACTTGTTAGAAATGCAAATTCTTGGGCCCTACCCCCTACCTGGGCTTCCCTGGTGGCTCAGTGGTGAAGAATCTGCCTGCCTATGTAGGAGATGCAGGTTTGACCCCTGGGTCAGGAAGAGCACCTGGAGAAGAAAATGGCAACCCACGCCAGTATTCTTGCTTGGAAAATCCTATGGACAGAAGAGCCTGGCAGGCTACAGTCCATGGAGTTGCGAAGTCGGACACCACTGAGTGACTAAACAACAACCCCAGACGTATTATTGGGTGAAGGTCTGACAATTGCTGTTTTAACAAGCCCTCCAAGTGATTCTGATGAATGTTAAATGGAACCAGAAATCCAGAGAGACGAGATCAGGTCAGATCTTGACTCCTTTACTTACCATCTGTGCCACTCTGGGTGAATAACCCACTAGGATAGAGTATTTTTATAAAAATGTAAACAGCAACTAGTTACTGAATGAGTCATGTCTATGAAGGTTCTCTGAAAATTGTGATGGATCCTGTAATGTACATTGTCATTATTGATATTATCTCATCAAGGGAGTGGTTTTGTTTGCTGAATCAGAAGCCCGGATTTAAGTATCTCTTCTACTTCTCTTAGAAGTTTACTACTGTACTGTTTACTACTGCCCATGAAGATCTGCTAGATACAGTGAATGAAAATACAGGATATACAGTTAAATTTGAATTTCTAATAAACCACAAGTAATTTTTAATATAAATAGTCCTAAATATTGAATGAACATACTAATATGGAAAAATTACTTATTGTTTTTAGCAAGTCCTATATTTAATTTGGTGTCCTGTATTTACTCTGGTGACCATTTCTAGGGGTCTTTTTTAAGGTTAGCCATCAGTTTTTGTTCACTGAATGTTCATGTATTAAAAAGAAATGCTTTAAGCCTAAACAAACTCTTTAAGCATTAAGCCTAAACAGAAAGTCTCCGTGTAACAAGAAGAGTTTATCTTTCTTACATAGTAGGTAGTCTTGGAGAAAGGTGATTCTTTTAAAGGTTCAATGGCTCAGAGACATCAAGAACCTGATTCTGTCTTCCTGTGATTCTCTTGGTCTTTCCCTCATTAACACAGAATGGCTGCAGTAGCTCTAAGCATCTCTCCTCACAGAGCTTTCTTGTCAGCCACTTTTGTAGTGTCAGGAAGAGAAATATCTTTCCCAAAATCTTTCTGAAAACCTGGTAAGTTACCTAGCTTTTTCAGTCTCCAGAATGAAGGTTACCAAGGAGGGATGGGCTAAGAAACATTTGGGGTAGCTCAGTGAAAGTGTCTGCTAGTATTGGGCAGACATTTATTGAGTGCCTACTGTATGCCAATTCCTGTGCCTAGTGTTAGAGACACAGAATGTACAAGACAAAGTTTCTTCCATCCAGGAGCTTATAGTCTATTCCAGGCAGGCAGGTGTGAGTCACATGCATTGATATAATTAGTGATGTGCTTTGTTAGAGCCCTGTGCCAGGTGTAACAAGAGCTCACAACAGGGCCCTTCTCTTGGGCCAGGAGGTTAGAAAAGGCCTCTGGAAGGGATTCTTCTGCTTAGCACATAGTAGATGCTTGGGATTGTGTGAAGATTGGATCAGTTTATGTATGTATCAATACAAGTCTTTATTGTGGTTTCTGGCACATAATAAGGATACAATAGGTGTTAGCTCTCATAATGATTATTATCCTAGCCAGGGAGCCAGTGGTTGGCCTGTCACATGGGTGCCCATCAAATTTAAGGTATGTGACCTGCCTTACCTGACATAGGATTAGGAAATTGAACAAGGGGTGGTGAGAATGAGCAGAAACTAAGCAGGTGGAAGAACCAAGAAAATCAAAATTCATAGATCTGAAGAGCTGTCTAATCAGTGGCTCTCAAAATTTTCATAGCCCTTGCTCCTTTATGTATATGAGTTTGTGATCTTCATATGATTATTGGTGTGAACTGCAACTTAAACTCACAACTGTAACTAAAACCAAATAAAAAACAATGGGATGGCATGCTGCTTTATTTTCCAGTTGTATCTCATCTTGCCTTGCCCCACAAAACCTGTTCAGATAACTTCCCTCTGCCTACTGTGTTAATATGCTATTGCTTTGAAGATCATATGGATTGGTGGGTTTTTATTCTGTGATTCTCCAAGTCTCTGGAGGGTGCCATAGGGCAACTTCAGGGACCAGTGAAAAAGCCAAGTGTTTTGGACTGTATTGTATTAACAGTCTCACATGCCCCCTTTCCCAATTACATAAATGTGCGTGCATGCAAACACACACACACGAACACAGACAGACACACACATGCCAAACAGGGCTTCCATTTAGCTGGAGATTCAGAGCCAAGACTGGAGAGTCAGACTCTCTGCTCTCTGCTAGCTGTGTGACCCTGGACAAGTTTCTCAACTTCTCTGTGTGTCAGTTTCCTCACCCATAAAACAGGAATGACAAACTTGCCTAGTTCTTAGTATTAAGAGTTAGAACTTAAATGAGGTCGTCTACCTGGAGTGCTGAGTACAAAGCCAGGCAGAGTCTAAGTGTGTAATAATGGCTAATTGTGAGTAGTGCCACTTTTATTATGATTAGACATTGGGAGTTTGAATGTGATATCTCAAGAGAGTTCCACTACTTAAAGAAAGACCACTGTTCTCATCAAATCCCCTTGTTCTGTTGCTAAAGCCACTGAGGTCCGGAGAGGTAGTGACTTGTTTGAGATCATTCAGTTAGTGGTAGATTTAGGTCCAGTGAGGTCCCCAGACTCTCACTGCAGAACCTGTAAAGACTCACACAGATCACAGAGTTTTTACAGCTCAAAAATAATGTTATTTGAATTATTACAAAACTGGCAACAGATAGCAAGTGTTTGTGGGAATGTACTTGAAGCACAGGTTTCTATGCTTCATTCAAGGTCTGATGTGAGCAGTGGGTAGTGTGTTAGTTGCTCAATCCTGTCCGACTCTTTGCGACCCCATGGACTGTAGCCCCTGTCCATGTAATTCTCCAGGCAAGAATACTAGAGTGAGTTGCCATGACCTTTTCCAGGGATCTTCCTGACCCAGGAATCGAACCAGGGTCTCCTGCATTGGCAGGCAGTTTCTTTACCGTAAGCAGTGGGTAAACCTACTTTAACAGCAGGACTTAGCACCCACTTGTCCTGCTGACAATGTTCCCTTTCAATCTCTTTTAAGTTGCTGCCCAAGACTCAGGTCCACTCTCAGCAGTTTTAGAAAACAATCTCTTCTTCTGGCTGGATGACCCCTCACTGAACCACAGACTCAGAGAGATGGCCTTAGAAAACTAATAATTTCCCCCAGAGGAGAAAGTAACCTGTACCCCTTATAGGTCATCCCGTTCTCATGGGTTCCCAGTCTAGAGACTCGGAATTTATTTCTAATTCTTCTTTCTCTTTCCCACATTTCTATTTTACTTTCTATAAAACCTTCAAAGGCCCTTTTCCAAAACCAGGGTCTCCTTGGTTTCACAAATGTGATCTCCTTCATTAACCATGTCATTCTCTTCAATGGACCCAGCAAGTAATAAATCCAATTAAAATGGGCTTAGACAGTAAGAGTCATTGTCTCATATGACAAGAAACCTAAGGAAGGCAGTTACAGAGTTGATCGTCAAGGGTACTGGAGCAGCCTCTCTGTAATTTTTTTTTGTGTTCATTTCATGGTACTAGATGGCCACCATGGCCCCAGGGATTATGTTCTTGGAGGACAGTGTCCTCGGGAGGACTTTCCCCCTACCTGTCTCTCCTTGTCTATGAGAGAAGAAGCCATTTCCCAGAGTGCCTTGCCCTTCTGCACCAGGATGGTTGAAGTTGTCCGTGGCTTAGCATGCAGGGCAGTTGGGAGACTCTGTGGTGGAGGTGGGCTCTGTCAGGTAACAGACAAGAGTGAGGAGTGGTGGTCGGTAGTTGACTAGTATTGTCATCACAGAATACCACAGACTGGCTTGGCTGTCTTAGACACCTCAAGCTTGCTTTTTCACCTTTGTGGAGGCTGAAAGTTCACAACGGATGTGCTGACAGGATTGGTTTCCTCTGAGACCTCCCTCATGGGCTTGTGCTTGGCCATCTCCTTCTCTGTGCTCCTGCAGTCTTTCCTGTCTGTGGGCAGCCCTGCTGCCTCCCTCTCTGTGCAAATCTCCTCTTCGTGTAGATGCCACTGAAGCATCATGGCCGAGCTAGAGCTCCCTCAGTTCCACACTCTCAGCTAAATTTCTCAGCCCTTTGCCTCTTGGATGGGACCATGTGACCAGTTTGCAGCAAAGGACAGTAGTTGAAAGTGAAAGGTGTCATGTCAAGGTCAAGGCAGGCGAGTCTGTGTGTCTCCCTCCCTCTTTCTCTCTCTCTCCCCTCCATGGAGATCTTGGAGGCCATCCATTTCTGGTGGAGTGGACACAAGATGAAGGAAGGCCGTGTGTCCTACAATGGACTTTGCATTCTAGTGAAGAAGAAATAAAGTTATTATATTAAGCTACAAAAAAAAAAAAAATCTCCATTTTGTATAAGGACACCAGTCAGTTGAATTAGAGCCCACCTCAATGGCCTCATTGAACTTAATTGGAACTTTTTTCATTTTGTATCGGGCTTGTGCTTAGTTGCTCGGTCGTGTCCAACTCTTTGTGACCTCATGGACTGTCCACTGCCAGGCTCCTCGGTCCATGGGGATTCTCCAGGCAAGAATACTGGAGTGGGTTGCCATGCCCTCCTCCAGGGGACCTTCCCAACCCAGGGATTGAACCCAGGTCTCCTGCATTGCAGGTGGATTCTTTATCGACTGAGCCACCAGGGAAGCCCATTTTATATTGGGGGACAACCAGTTAACAATGCTGTGATAGTTTCAGGTGAGTAGCGAAGGGACTCAGCAATGGGCCTATTTTGTATTGGGTACATGTTAAGTCACCTCAGTCATGTCCAAGTCTTTGCGACCCCATGGACTGTAGCCAACCAGGCTCCTCTGTCCATGGGAATTCCCAGGCAAGAATACTGCAGTGGGTAGCCATTTCCTTCTCCAGGGGATCTTCCTGACCCAGGGATCAAACCCAGGTCTCCTGCATTCCAAGCAGATTCTTTATCATCTGAGTCACCAGGGAAATCCATTTTGTATTGGGGGACAGCCAGTTAATAATGTTGTGATAGTTTCAGGTGAGTAGCGAAGAGACTCAGCTAAGGGCCTATCTTCAAATACAGTCACATTCTGAAATACTGGGGAATGAAGGGGCGGTGGTTAGAGCTTCAACATATGTATTTTGAGGGGGACAGAATTCGCGCATAACAGAAGACAAGCAGCTGTCCCTGTCATATTGCCAGCGACAGATTCCTTTCTACCTCTTCCTTATTATATGGAATCCCCTTTGCCTTTCCAGATATCCAAAAGACACTCATTTTCAAAGAAAGTATATCCAAAGCCCCCCTTTCCCAGGAATTCTATTCCTACACCTTTTCTCATCTTCCCTGTCCACTTCCATGGAACCCTGCCTCAGTTCACAGGCATGCATCTTTATCACTGAAGACTTGTATGCTTGGGAATACCTTGATTCAGTTCAGTTCAGTCGCTCAGTCGTGTCCGACTCTCTGCGACCCCATGAATTGCAGCACGCCAGGCCTCTCTGTCCATCACCAACTCCCGGAGTCTACCCAAACCCATGTTCATCGAGTCGGTGATGCCATCCAACCATCTCATCCTCTGTCGTCCCCTTCTCCTCCTGCCCCCAATCCTACCCAGCATTAGGGTCTTTTCCAATGAGTCAACCCTTCGCATGAGGTGGCCAAAGTATTGGAGCTTCAGCTTCAACATCAGACCTTCCAGTGAACACCCAGGATTGATCTCTTTTAGGATGGATTGATTGGATCTCCTTGCAGTCCAAGAAACTCTCAAGAGTCTTCTCCAACACCACAGTTCAAAAGCATCAATTCTACGGCGCTCAGCTTTCTTCACCGTCCAACTCTCACATCCATACATGACCACTGGAAAAACCATAGTCTTGACTAGACGGACTTTTGTTGGCAAAGTAATGTCTCTGCTTTTAAACATGTTATCTAGGTTGGCCATAACCTTCCTTCCAAGTAGTAAGCGTCTTTTAATTTCATGGCTGCAGTCACCATCAGCATACCTTGATTAGAGCTGAAGAAATAGGGTAAACAAGTCATGACATCACATAGTGTGAATCATTGTTTAAACAAAACCTGGGTTTGAACTGTGGCTGAAGGAGGGAAAGTCAGATGGGAGGGTGATTTGAAATCTCTTCTAAAATCTGGGTGTTAATTCATCATGTTGAAGTGAGAACTCAAGAGGAACTTAGAGTTCAATCTGGCATCTTTAAAGGGGACTTTAGAACAAGAAACTGAAGAATGAGTTTTAGTTACCAAAGGAGAATTGGTTGGGCACTACTTTATTTACTGTTGAATTCCTGATTCTCTGTACCTGTTACCTTGTTAGAATGTATTAGTATGGAGATGGGGAAATGGCAATTTCAAAAACTCAGCTCACCCGAAAGGAAATCAACCCTGAATATTCATTGGAAGGACTGAGGTTGAAGCTGAAGCTCCAATACTTTGGCCACCTGATGCAAAGTGTCGACTCATTGGAAAAGACCCTGGTGTTGGGAAAGATTGAGGGCAGGAGAAGTGGGTAACAGAGGATGAGATGGTTGGATGACATCACTGACTCAATGGACATGATTTTAAGCAAACTCAGGGAGATGTTGAAGGACAGGGAAGCCTGGTGTGCTGCAGTTCACGGACTTTTCAAGAGTCAGACATGACTTAGTGACTGAACAGCAACAGCATAGACTTGTACAGCAGCAACCATGCCACAACTGGATTTTCAAATGTGTAATTAGCTTCTCAGTCCTTAAAGAGTCTTTTTCTCAGAGGAGGGATCCGAGGTCCCTTATTATAAGACCCTCCTGGGTCTGGAATTCATATTTGTCACAGCTTCTCTTAGTGACTTTTTAAAATGGATTATTGCAAGATTATTTGAATCTGTATGTTGAAAAAAAAAGAAACTACGTGGGCCTGTTTAAGGCCTTGTGCTTTCAAGCTTGCTCCCCTCTGTCCATGCAAAGGTCTCTTTATCTCTGATCAGTGCTGTTCTTCAAAGAGAAGGACACATCTTGGACATCTGGCCTTCCCACACTTCCTTTCTTTGCAGCTTCTATTGAAAGAAAGCCAGCTCACACCTACACATGGGACATGCGCACAGAATACCAGGTGTTCTGGGTCAGGACCTTCCAAAGGCCACCCCAGTTGGGCCATGAAAATAGTCTTTCAAGTCAACAGAAGTTTGATGTCAGGCTCTTAAGGAAAATACAGCATCGGAAGTTTGGCTTTACGTTGGAACCATCCAGCTTTTGAGACAGGCACATTTGCCATGCTTTCTTATTTAAAATCTTCAGCAGCCTATGAACTATAATACACTGTGATCAGTGCCAATGACTGGTGTAAACAAAGTGCCACAGGAGCAATGTTGTAAAGCACCAATACATAAGGTACTGTCAGTTCTAGACAAGGGAAGACTCCTAGACAGGTTGAGAGGGAAGGAAGCCTTCAAAATGAATGAAGAAGAATTTTGCTGGATTGGAGAGTAAGGAACTCAGGGCAGAGGCCAGAGCTTGGAGGAGTGAAAATGGCAGGTCTGTTGATGGAAAGATGAGCAGTGGCTCTAAAGTTGGGGCAACAGGACCAGGGTGGGTAGAGAAGACTTTAGAGGGAGGGAATAAACACACAAGTTAGGTCTTCAAAGATGCAGGGTACTAAGAAAGCAGGAAAGGGAAGATGTGTGGAATAAAAAAGTATACACGGAAAGTTCTTGGCACTAGTATTTTACACAATGGGAGTAACTATAGACACTTATTTGTAAAGTAGTTAGAGGGCAAGAAGAGTATTGTGTTATGTTCTCAACTCAGTTCTCTGGAGGTTAAGCACATATTTCTTTCAAGATTATTCAGAGGTCAGCATATTCAAGGAAGTCTTCCTGGAGTGGGTGGAGATGGGCCGAGGTCTGGCAGGTGAGGACTTGATTTATCAGAGAAGAGAGGAGAAGGCATTCACCCTGAGCCAGTAAGTAGGACTGTGGGAACAGAGGTGATAGAGATTCAGGACAAAACATAGATTAGCCTAGCAATATGGAGGCGGGCTTCAGTTGCAGATCTGTTGGTTTGTTTCAGTGCCTCTCCATCTTGATTGCACACTGGAATCATCTAGGGAGATTTTTAAAATATTGGTGTCTGGATCCCATGCCCAAGAATTCTGACTTAATAGATGTGGAACATGTCTTGAGCATCAGGATTTTGCAAAGTCATTTTGCAATGACTCTAGTGTACCAGAATTCATGGAGAAATCCTGGAGTGAATATCTATCTGAGCATCAGGTCAGCATTGTGCCTGTGGGGAAGGAAGGCACAGGGCAGACTTCAAAGACACATTAAAGGATTATCTCAGAAACCTGATAACAGAGACAGCAATATTTAGCAGAAAAAAATGGTGATTCTAGACCCAGATTCCAACTGAAGCTCTGCCCAATTGCTAGCATTATGACCTGGGCAAAGCCTTTAACTCCTCCTTTGGATCATTTCTCTGCTTTAGAGATAGGAATAATACTTACCCAGCAGAGGCATGGTGAAGAGTGGTGAGATAATGTATACAAAGTACCTGGCATAGGGCAAGTGTTGAGTAAGTGCAATCTATGGTGTCTTTCCTATAGGGAATAAGAAAGCTGACTGGTTAAGAGCATCCACGTTGGAAATAGACCACCCATCTAAAGCTAGCATAGCCCCTTGAAGATGGAATGACTTTGGATAAAGGATGCAGCCTCTCTAAACTTAAATTTTTCCCATTTGTGAGATCAGAACTTACTTCCTTTCTATGTGTGTTAGTTGCTCAGTCATGTTCGACTCTTTGCAGCCCCACGGACTGTAACCTTCCAGGTTCCTCTGTCCGTGGACTATTCCAAGCAAGAATTCTGCAGTGGGTAGCCATTCCCTTCTTCAGGGTATCTTCCCGCCCCAGGTATGGAATCCAGGTCTCCTGCATTGCAGGCAGATTCATTACCATCTGAGCCACCAGGGAAGCCCCAGTGGTCGTGCAGTAGTAGTCCATTGAAGGAATATGCTTCATTTTATTTATCCATTTCTCAGTGGATGGACATGTGGGTTGTTTTCACTTTATGACTTTTATCAATAATGCTGCTTTGGGTACTTGTGTACAAATTTTTGTGTGGAACATATGTTTTCATTTATCTTGGTTCAATACCTAGGAGTGGAATTGCTGGATCATGTGGTAGCTCTGTTTAACGTGTTTTCCGCAGCACTTGCACTATTTTACATCACTACCATCACTGTTTAAGGCTCTCAGTTTCCCCATATCCTTACCAGTACTTATTATTTGTTTTTTTTTTTTTTTTATTATTATAGCCTTGCTAGTGGATGTGAAGTGGCATCATATTAGGTATTAATATTTTGCACCAACCTAATATTTTTCTAATAGCTAAAATATTGAGCATCTTTTCATGTCCTTATCCACCATTTGTAAATCTTCTTTGGAGAACTGACTAGTATTTAAATCCCATGCCTATTTTTAAATTGGGTTATTTGTCTTTTTAATGTTGAGTTGTTCAAGTTCTTTATATATTCTGGATACAAATTCCTTATTGCAGGTGTAATAGGCAAATATTTTCTCCCATTCTGTGGCTCATTTTTTCACTTTCCTGATGGTATCATTTGAAGCACAAAATTTTTCAGTTTACCTATTTTTACTTTTGTTCCTTAGGATATGTTATCTTGCTTAACCCAAGGTCGTGAAGATTAACTCCTATGCTTCTTCTAAGAGTTCTAATAGTTTTAGTTTTTACATTTAGGTCTGTGATCTACTTAGAGTTAATCTTTATTTATGGTGTGAGAAAGGAGTCCAGCTTCATGTTTTTGCAAATGGATATGCCCCCTTTGTTGAAAAAAAAAGACCATTCTTTCCCTATGACATTGTTTTGGCACCCTTGTCAAAAATGTGTATGTCTAGTCTTATGCTGCCTTATCTTTTGGATGAGGAAATAATCCAAGTTTGAGTGATATTATAGGACTTGCTGCTACGACTCTCCTTTGTTAGATTTAGGCCACTGAAACATTTTAAATGATCTACCAGACCTTTTAAAAATTTGATCTAATTTAGACTTTATTCTATATTTCACATAAAAATTAGTGAGAAAATTATTGCCAGGATTTTTTTTTTTCAATTTTCCGAAAAAGAAAAAAGCGTGGAGATTTGGCTTGAGGTCACAGGCATGGTGCACACATGCTTACTGTCACACGTTTTCCTAAACGTCTCTCTTTTGGCATTCTTTCTTTAATGCTTAACCCGGCTGGACCAACAGTAGGTTTTGTGGCTAGGGAACCATACTTAATTCTCTCTTTATGTTCATCACTGTGGATTTTCAGTAGACCTCTGGCAGTCTTGTTTATCCCAAATATCTCGAAAATCCTTTTTGAAAATGTGCATTGTTTCTCTGCCCTGAAGGTGAAACACAGCAACCTTGTTTAACAGCAGAGCTCACATGGCTAGCAGTTCAGGGACAGAAGGATTGACTGTCTTCCCTCTGAGTCTTGTCCTCATCGGTGCAGCCAAAGGATGGGACAGAGCTGAAAACGGACGGCCAGGCTGGCTGGGCAGAGCTGCGCTCTATTGACGGGAAGGCAGCATGTGGGGCAGCCTGTCGGGGGCTGTTCTGCCTGCGGAGTACGTGAGGGGTGGACGGTGGCAGCAGGTTTTGTGTGCTGTGTGCTTAGTTGCTCAGTCGTGTCCGACTCTTTGCCACCTCATGGATTGTAGCCCTTCAGGCTCCTCTGTCCATGGGGATTCTCCAGGCAAGAATACTGGAGTGGGTTGCCATGCCCTCCTCCAGGGAATCTTCCCAACCCAAGGATCGAACCTAGGCCTCCTGCATTGCAGGCGGATTCTTTACCCTCTGAGCCACCAGGGAAGCCCCAGCAGGCCTTGAGGTAGAGAGTTAATCCGTACCCCTAAGGGCACAGATGATGTCTAAGTCTTCAAGCTGTCCCGATTGTGGTCTCGAGACACCAGACTAACAGAACAAAAGGTGATTTGGACCCAGAATGGAGGGTAGAAAGTGATCTTGGACTGGAACTTGGTATCTACCAGTCTCTCCCCTGGCCTAGACTCTTCGTGATTATCTCCTCAGTGACACATGCTAGGGTATTTTATCTCACCCTAAGTGTAATGCTGGAGAAGACAATGACACCCCATTCCAGTACTCCTGCCTGGAAAATCCCATGGACGGAGGAGCCTGGTAGGCTACAGTCCATAGGGTCACTAAGAGTCGGACACGACTGAGCGACTTCACTTTCACTTTTCCCTTTCATGCACTGGAGAAGGAAATGGCAACCCACTCCAGTCTTCTTGTCTGGAGAATCCCAGGGACGGAGGAGCCTGGTGGGCTGCCATCTATGGGGTCGCACAGAGTCGGACACGACTGAAGCGACTTAGCAGCAGCAGCAGCAAGTGTAATGCAGGGGCTTTCTTGGTAGCTCCTGTTAAAGAACCCGCCTGCAATGCAGGAGACCCAGGTTCGATCCCTGTGTCAGGAAGATCCCCTGGAGGAGGGCGTGGCAACGCACTCTAGTAATCTTGCCTGGAGAATCCCACGGACAGAGAAGCCTGGTGGGCTACAGTCCATGGGGCGGTGAAGCGTTGAACATGACTGAGCAACAGGTTTCATGCATCCAGGAATAGTAGACAAGACAATATCTGATCAGCCTTGAATCATTTTTGTGAGATAATGTAAGGAATGAATGCGGGGTTTTGTTTTCTCTGAAGCTAGTGCCTGGATAACCCTTTCAAATAGTCTGAGAAATGAATTTGTTTTCAATTCTGAGAGAGAGATAATTCTTTCAATCACATAATTTGTGCCAGCTTCTGCTTTGTTCTCTGTTGGTACTCACCAGGCACATAGGATTGGTCTACTCTGAACCAGGAAAGAGAACTTACTATCCTTACTTAGCTTATTTCTTCTTTGTAGGTGAAGTGAGGATAGAAAGGTACAAGTAACACGAACATCATTTATTTAATTTGGATTTTTCTTTGAAGAACTGTGTATTTATCAATTTAATTTGTAACATGGATGTCTTCTGAAGCACTTACATTCAGTTGAGCCTGTTACTTTGAAATTCTAGATCCCTTTCCTAGATCTAGACCTTTTCTAGGTTAAGAAATTTCAATCTTCCTTGGTTGAGGTGCTTTTGAATTCAAAATAATCATAGTTAAAGAGCTGGTTGTCAGTGGTAGACATCTAAACTAGAGGGTGTTTAGAAAGTATTGTCATGGAGGCTGAGGGGGCTACTGGAATGGAATGGATTGGGCAAGAGATGCTAGACATCTATCTAGCTGTGTGGAGGACAGTCCCGCACAACAAAGAATTCCACCCCTCCCCACCCCTTCCCCACATTGAGAAGCTGATCCATTCACTTGAGCCTGAGTCTCATCTCTCTGCTTTTGAGTGGACTGATGCGTTCCTGTCTCCACATCCGGGGCTGACAGCTACAAAGAGCAGTCACGGGGAGGTCTGAGGCAGTTAGAGCATCACTTGGGTCTGCAGTGCTTTTTCCCCTTCCTGCATCACCTGTGATCTAGACTCTGCTAAACCATCTTCCCTCCGTGACTCATTGCTGCCATCTGAAGCAGGATGCTAACAACGACTAGCACTGATTGAGTGCTTAGTTGATATCAGGGAAGATGCTGGATGCTATTTCATATACTATTTTATTTTGTTACTGCAGTAATCCCAAGAGAAGGACCTTATAATATCCTTCCTGAAAAGATTTTGAGGGTTTTAAAGAATTTGCTTACAGTCATACAAAGAGAACAGAGCAGTTTGCAGAACTGGAATTTGTTCTCACACCTGTACACTCACAAAGCTGTGTCCTGGGATCTGCTGTGCCATGTGGCTTTCCCAGCCTTTGTCTCTTAGCGACAGGCCCTGCCTTGGCTCCCCCACTGGCTCACCCTCTCTACGTGTTGCTCCCTCTGCTAGGAAACTTCCTCCTTCCTCATCCTTGGCCCAGCCTCCTTTGTGGCTGATTGCTACCTGATTCCCAGTCTCACTTTCTTAGGAAGCCTCCATGACTTTCCTCACTTTGGGTTAAGGGACCTCATCTCTGTGCACCCTCTAGTTCCCCAGTCGTGGGCAATGGTGACCATGCTATAGATGCAGTTCACATGTCTACACTCCTCTCTAGACTCTGAAGGACTTATGGTTTGTTTGATGCTCTGTCCTTGAAGCCTAGCTCTGCCCTTGCACAGACCGGGTTCCACACAGATATTTGTGGGTGCCACACAGAGAGTGGCCTGGACTCACCCCTCTAGTGCTTAAAGAGTGGCTCTGGTGGGCATGACCCCCTAATCCCAGCCCTCTGATTACATCTAGCCTTCATGATGGGGACTCACTCCCAGGCCAGCTCTAAGTGGGGAGCATGAGCAGAGCTCAGCTGGAGAGACTTGCACTGATGGATGTGGAGACAAGGGTCTTCATGAGAGAGGTGGCCCAGAATCTGTGGTCCCCCAGCAGGACCTATGGCAGAAATGGGACAAAGTGCCATCATGTGGACTCCCTGGGCCATGTAAGGAAGTAGAAATGGCTTCCAGATCCACTGATTTCCTCTCAACTTATTTGTTTAAGATCGATTATTTACTCATCTGTCTTGGGCTGTGCTTGGTCTTCATTGCTGCACACGGCTTTCTCTCGTTGCAGAGAGTGGGGGCTACTCTCTGGTTTTGGTGTGTGAGTCTCTCCCTGCAGTGGCTTCTCGCTGCAGAGCATGGGCTCTAGAGCTCTGGCTCAGGAGTTGTGGTGCATGGGCTTCCTTGCCCCCTGAATGTGGAATCTTGCCAGAGTAAGGATTGAACTCGCATCCCCTGCATTGGCAGGTGGATTCTTAACCACTGGACCACTAGAGAAATCCATCCTCTAAACTTATTGCAATTAAAGTAAGACCCAAGCTGGATCCAGTGGGGTAGCTATCCCCCTCAAACCTCTGTGACTTGATAGGGAAAAAAAGCTGTGGGTTTCATGAGAAAAACAATAGAGAAGAAACAATTCTTGAATAATGATGTTGGCATTTAACATGAAAGAAAACCAGTTCATTACTCAGAAGTCAGCAACTCAGGCACATTTTTATAGGATTATATAGATCCACGACATAATTATGACCTTGTGATGGTGCCTACTGTGTGCTGGGGGCATTAGACACGTATATGTGGCTTCATTTATTTATTTCTTTTCCTCTCTGATGTTTGCCACAATCGCAAGACTTGGGTATGGTTTCCCCCATTTTACACAAGGTTATGTAACTCACTCAAGGTCATGCACCTTGTAAAGTGGCTGAGAAGGAATTTGAACTCAGGTCTGTCTGAATGCCAAGTCTGACAAACTGCCAGTGGCCTCAAGCAAAAACATCACCTCTCTCCTTAAGCACCAGCACCTCCTCCCACACGCTTTCACTTCCTCGTTCTTTACAGAGACAGTGTCCTCTGTCACCTGCAGTGAGCAAGTGGCCCAAGAAAGCATGAGCAAAAGGAGACTCAGGCGGGACAGGGGTGGGTCTGTGAAGAGGAGGAAACCTGGCCTTTCTTTGCCAAAAGCTGGGATGAAACCTCTGCCAAGCTGCAGGCGGAAGTGATCTGTGATAGAAATGGGAAGTCTTGCTTTTCCTCTCAGACCGCTCTTCATTTAGCAGAAAGGATGGATAAAGCTCCAGATCAAAGAATTTTCCTAACTTTGTTTATTCTTATCCAAAGTTTGTCTTTTAAACCTGGAACCATATTCAGTCTGACTCAGCCAGGAAACCTGATCGTAAATAGATCCTCCTGAACATAATCAAATGATATTTCCTCCTTGGGGCCCCACCAGCTCTGGCCGCCTAGCTGGTAATTATTGTCCACCTGCCAGTCTCGTGAGTGGATTCATTCTGTCAATTCACACTCATTTCCAGGCCCTGTAAAGAGTTGCGTGGCTTTTTTTTTTCCCCTGCTGCTCAAATCCTCCCAGTCTCCAGAGGCAAGCGTGACTGCTCTAAGTCGAATCAAATTTGCAATTCCCAGGGGAGCCTTTATCACTGTTGTGCAAACACCATGTCCTCCTGAAAACCTGTCTGGAGCAGCATTTGATACCTTGGAGTCACCTGACTCCATGAGGTCAAAGGTAAAAAGCTCGGTTTCCTTTGCACACATTTTCACGGCACCAGCACAGACTGGGGCTCTCGTTTCATGAGAGGGCTGCTGTCGTCTGAAGAGTCCCTCACATAGGCGGCTCCATGAATGGGCTCAGTCATCACTTAATACAGGAAATGAGTGGGTGGAAGTGGCATGCTCAGTCGCTTCAGTCATGTCCAACACTGCAACCCCATGCACTGTAGCCTGCCAGACTCCTCCGTCCATAGGATTCTCCAGGCAAGAATACTGGAGTGGGTTGCCATTTTCTTCTGCAGGGGATCTTCCCTGCCCAGAAATGGAACCCGAGTCTCCTGTGTTTCTTGCATTGCAGGCAGATTCTTGACCACTGAGCCCCTGGGGAAACCCTGGGTGGAGGTGGGAGGTTAAATATTTTAAGTGTATACATGAAAGTGTCAGTCACTCAGTCATGTCTGACTCTTTGTGACCCCATGGACTATAACCCTCCAGGCTCCTCTGCCCATGACATTCTCCAGGCAAGAATACTGGAGTGGGTTGCCATTCCCTTCTCCAGGGGATCTTCCCAACCCAGGGATCAAACCAGGTTCTCCCACATATGCAGGCGGATTCTTTACCATTTGAGCCGCCAGGGCCCTTTATCTAAATTCTGCCAACTCCTATTCCTTTAACTTTAGTTTCCATAAGGATCCAGTCAACAAACTTTGGTCTTAGGGAAGAGTTTAAAAGGCTTTTTCTTTTTGTTCACTGTTTATTTTACCTACTTTTATATAAAAAGGATCTGGGATTCCCAGGGCCGGATAGAGCCACGGAAGTCAGGCCCTTTAGCCTAGCTATCCCAAAATAGCTGGTCAGATAGCTCCGTGTGTACATGAGTGGGTCCATTTCTGTCAAGTCCCTTTCTGTCCTGAATCCTCCCTGAGAATACGGGACCATCCCAGGAGGTGTGTGGCCTGAATAATTACACTATGTGCTTCACAGACACACTGAGAGCTTGTCACCAGGACAACCCGGACAGGCAGTGAGCACTCTGCTTCCAGAGTCCAGAGGGAGAGACTGACAAGAGGAAGATTTCAGCCTCATAGCCTCTGTCTGTCAGTGTTGACACGGTCAGCTTTTGATAGTTTAGAGGCTGTTTTTCTGCTCAGGGAATGATTTAGGGCCTTTTATCCTGTGATTGCCAGCCCTTCTTTCCCAAGAAGGGCAGAGGGAGGGGAATCAAGATCAAAGTGAAACACATCCATTTTCCAGTTCATCGGCAGCTCTGCCAGTAGTGGTGATGTCCTACGATGTTTTTAGGATGAAGGATATTTAATGTATATGCATCACTCTGTTTCTTAAAGTTGACATAGATGAGGTATTTGTTTTTGTTTTTTTTTAGGAAACTATGAAGTTGGAACTCCCATTTCTGTAGCCCCAACCATAAGGTATAAGAAGAGAATGTTCACAAAAATGCTTTCATTAGGTGTGGGGCTTCCCAGGTGGTGCTTGTGGTAAAGAACCGAGTGCCAATGCAGAAAACATAAGAGATTCAGGTTTGATCCCTGGGTTGGGAAGACCCAATCCAGGGAGAAGGCATGGCAACCCATTCCAATATTCTTGCCTGGAGAATCCCATGGACAGAAGAGCCTGGCGGGCTACAGTCCATAGGGTTGCAAAGAGTCGGACATGACTGAGTGACTTAGCATGCACGCAGACATTAGGTGCAGACAAATACTGTTTCATTCCACTTATATGAGGTACCTAGAATAGTCAGATTCATAGAGTCGGAAGTACATTGGTAAATGCCATGGGCTTCCCGGTGGCTCAGTGGTAAAGAATCTTCCTGCCAATGCAGGAGATACAAGAGACATGTGTTCATGTGTTCAATCCCTGGGTCGGGAAGATCCCCTGGAGAAGGCAATGGCAACCCACTGCAGTATTCTTGCTTGGGAAATCCCATGGACAGAAGAAATCTGGCAGGCTATAATCCATGGGGTTGCAAAGAGTCAGACATGACTGAGTAAAAGAGCACAGAAGGGCGGGAGGCGGGGTGGGATGGGAAAGGAGAACGGGGGGTTACTGTATAATGGAGACAGAGCGTCAGTTTAGGAAAGTGAAAAACCCAGGAGATGGATGATGGTGAGAGCTGCACAACCATGTGAATGCACTTAGGGCCGCTGACCTGTACAGCAAAATATGGTCAAAATGGTACATTTTACATTGTGTGACTTTTACCGCAATGAACAGATATTTTTAAAAAAGAAAGAAAATGTCCAGGTCACTGTGATGAAAGGTCTCACCCAGCCTTTAGTGCCATAGTCCACACCCTGCTTCTTGAAACTGTATCTTCCTATTTCCCTTAACCTGCTCTCTCTTGGCTTCTCTGCTCCTGCTTGACACATCCTTAGCCTCCTTCTCTAATTCCTAATTTTTTCCACTCAGTGCTGTGGTGAGGGAACTGCCTGAGGATCTATAGTCAACCCCACCCACCCACCCCCACCGCTCCGTCCTCCTCCCCAGAACGATTCCATTCACTCCCATGTCCTCACTCACACTGAGATCCTTTCCTGTCTGCGCTCAGCATCTCACTGCCTGCTGGGTATCACCATGCCAACATCAAGTAGGCATCTTAGACTTAATTAGTCAACAACCAAGCTAAACTATGGTCCCTTCTTTCCCCTGGACCACCCAGGCCCCCACCCCTCACAACTGCTCATCATCACGAAGAATTTCCTTTTATTGTTGGTGGAGCAAAAATTGCTTCACAATCTTTGAAATCTGGAAGACTCAGTGACAATGAAAAGTATGTTCTTTAACCCAGCAATCCCACTTATGGGTTCTCTTATTGAAGTCAAAGCACATCTCTGTATGAGCATATATAAGTAAGGATGTTTATTTTGCGTCATGGTGAGAACTTGGGAACAAACAGAATGCCCATCGGGGGAGAATAGATGGCAGTGAATTATAGCCATTATGCAGCTATTTGATGTGAAAAGAAGTCCATGATGTATTCTGAAGTCAAAAAGCAACTCGAACAGTAATATGTAGAGTAGTATCTAGTATATCAGGTAGTATTATCTAATTATTGCACAAAGTCAATCTAGAAAAGCCCTGTATGTGTACACGTGTCTGTGTGCTTGAATGGATATGAGGAAAGCAATAGATATTCGGCAGGATTGTTTCCCTGGGTGGGGCAATGCCCAGGAAAACAGAGCATGTATTGTTTTTATAGTAATTGGAAAAATATTTAATTGCTCATCCTCCTGTATTTCTTGATAGTCCCTCAAGTAAGAATCTTAGCATCACCTTAGGCACCTCCTTCCCCCTTCCTCTTTCCAATGAGTCATTGTTCTTACGTTCGAATCCTCCACTAGACTATAGAGTCATTGTGAGCAAGGGCCTTCTGCATGGCACCTCACATATATCGCTCAGTATATGGTTATTGACATGAAATGAAGATGTTGGTGTCACTGTGCCGTATTTCAATTATCTTATATCTCTAAGCTTTTCTTCTAATTCAGAGTGATACCAGTGCTTTCACCAAAACCTTTTAATGCACATCCCCTTCCCCCACACCTGCTGTGGAAAATGGGCCCTTGGAATATAAGATATTATATCATGTACTCTCCTGTCCCAGCTTCACTTCTTTGGTCGTCGTTTATACATATTTTTACTCAGCTCTGCATCCTGCTTTCAGTATCATTTAGAGTTTCTTGGATGCTGCTGCTGCTGCTGCTGCTAAGTCGCTTCAGTCGTGTCCAACTCTGTGCGACCCCATACCATAGATGGCAGTCCACCAGGCTCCCCCGTCCCTGGGATTCTCCAGGCAAGGACACTGGAGTGGGTTACCATTTCCTTCTCCTTTCTTGGATGGGAGGCAGGTAAACAGGGGATAAACAGCCCCCAAAGGACTGTATGCAGATTTGCACTGAAATAAGCAGAGAACGCCACATGTGTTAAACATAATGATCAAGAAACCAGTCCAAACATCCAGGTGTCTCCTGGTGTCAAAGCTCTGGCCATTTGAAACCATGGCATTCAGACATTTTAGAACTAGTTCTTTAAATAGTACATAGGGAACGTTTTGCCACACCCCAGGTGAAGCTGTCAGCACACCCACACCTTTATACACCCACACCCACACCCATACCCACAACCAAACACACACACACACACACACAATGCATCGAACTTTACCTGAACCCCCACTTTCTGAATCATGATTTTTCTGGCTCAGTTCCAGTGGCTTTCCAGGGCTGATGGCTCACTTCTGAGTGGCCTGAGAGGGGAGTGGTAGATGGGGAGTCAGACTTGATAGGTGAATTGCCCTACTGATCTTTCCACCAGTTCTGCATGTACTAGTCCTGTCTGCCTTTCAGAACTTGAACAGATTCCAATACAAAGATCTGTGATTGACCATCCTCCCAGTGTGTGGGATCTCACAGCACATAGAATGACCTGGCAAGCAAATAAACAAGAATACGGGACCTCTAAGAGCAGACTGAGTGAAATCATAGCATGCTATTTATATCCCCAACATTTTTCAGCCTGAGAGTTCAGCATAATCGCAAATATCAGTCACAACGCTCCTTTGTTCCTGGAAGTTGCTGTTTATCTCCTTTGCCATTTTATTAAGAGGGGGATAGAGAATAACTCATAAGACATAGAATCAGCATTCTATTAAAGGACCTCAACTCTGCCAATAGTGAGACCCAAGAAGTTAACATTAATTGTTATGAAACAAATTGGCGTTTCTTAAGAATGCTACCCATTGTGATGAGATCTATACATAGTTATGATATATCAATAAGTTCCAGACTGAACACAGCCGGTAGATAGACTTGAACCCCTCTGTGTGTGTGTGTGCTCTGCATTTTTAAGAGTTGATGTCAAGCTGGTCCCTCTTAGGGGGCTGTATTTCCATCTAGTCATTGTGAATTCTGAATACAGCCTCCTCAGTCCAATCAGTTGACTATTCTGCTTGGAGGCAACCCTTTGGAAAGATATTCTTATGCATTTTGGCTCTTTATCGAGCCCCTCTTCTCTACACCCCACCTCCCCAAATAAAGAAGAAATACCACCCGAAGCACCAAAATGTCCTCAGAGTGAGCATAATCTCCTAGCATCAGAAGTTAGTGGGAGCTTTGCCGAGGGAGAGGAATTAGAAATCAGCCCATAAAAATAAATGAATCTGTTTCCATAGTGACGGGAATCTTTCTCCTCATAGTTTTTATCCTGTGTTCCCCCGCGGATCCCTTAGGCAGAATAACAATAAACTCGAAGAAAACATTTTATTATCTTAATGGATTCTTAATTTAAAGCCAAAAGCCTTTAAATTATCTTCCCAAGGATACTGCTGGCCGTAACTTTTGGAATTGAATACCTGAACAGCATTGCAGGAGGAATATCACCTCCCAGAGCCCAGCCAAGCAGGGAAGGCGGAGAGGGGAGGACCTCGTGGGTTACACAAGCATTTTGTATGCTGCTTTCCTGATGGGTAACACACCTGTCATGTTTAATATTTCATCGGAGGAGGAAACGTGCATCTGTCTATGTTCATCTGCTGAGCGAAATTCTGCCCCGATGAAGCCTGCACGCGGTAAACGTGACAGGGCGCCCTCATTATGCCCCTAAATCATATTCTGTAGCAACCAGGAGGGATCTAGAGCAACAGCAAACCCTGAGCCACTGCTCTTTCCCCACCAGCCAGCTCCAGGGAGCCCTTTACCTATGTTTCTGCAGCTGCGGCTGGGCCTGCCTCTGCCATCACATTGTAGAGGCTGAGGGAAGCCCAACAGCTGTACTATGGGAAGAGTAACTGCAGAGAAAAAGGACCCAGAGGCACAAACCTCTGGGCCAACATGAGAAGGGGCTTCCCAGGTGGTACTAGTGGTGAAGAACCTGCCTGCCAATGCAGGAGACCCCAGAGATGTGGGTTCCATCCCTGGGTGGAGAAGATTCCCTAGAGGAGGGCATGGCAACCCACTCCAACATTCTTGCCTGGAGAATCCCATGGACAGAGGAACCTGGTTGGCTATAGTCCATGGGGTCACAGAGTCAGACACGAAGTGACTTGGCACGCACGCAAACTGAGAGGCAGAGCTCGTGGAAACGTCTTGTTGTCAATGTGGCAAATTCATCAGCTAGATATATGGTTGGTCCATATGTGGAATAGTGCAAACCACAAGTGTGGAAATTATTTCAGCCTTGTCGCGAAACCGACCAAGAAGGGTCTGTGTAGGTACCCTTGATTTTCTCAGAAGTCATCTCAGTAGAAACAAGTCATGACTCCCTTCCTTAATCCCTTATGAGAGTGAACATAGGTCTCTGTTTTTTGGAGGAGGTTTAGGGTTTATGTCTATTGCCTCAGGATAATGATTAATGCCACCTCTTTCATTCTCGAAAGTATCTCAAAGGCTTGAACAATAAATGTGAAGCCTACTTAAAGCCCACAAATTTAAGTCTAGTCTCCCACCACTGACCTTATGTTTATTTCTTTCCATAAATATTACATGCTGTCTGTAGACAGATTTGTGCCTCTTTCCCATAATGTAGCAGCTGCCAGGTGTAGACTCTTTCAGGCTGAGATATGTGGAGCCAGGAAGATATGATTCTGAAGAGGAAAAGTAGAGAATGGAGTTGCTTCTTCCTAACATTGTAATGCTTCAGTTGTATTAAAAAGCCCGTGAATTAGTTTTGCACCTCAGATGCGAATTTCCTGAAGACAAAGAGAGAATATTACTTATCTATTGCCAGGAGCATTTATAAGCATTCAGTGCACGCGGTGCATGCGTGCTAAGTGGCTTCAGTCATGTCCAACTCTGGGACCCCATGGACTGCAGCCTGCAAGGCTCTCTGTCCGTGGAATTCTCCAGGCAAGAATACTGGAGTGGGTTGCCATGTCCTCCTCCAGGGGATATTCCTGACCCAGGGGTCAAACCTGCATCTCTTACATCTCCCCCATTGGCAGGCGGGTTCTTTACCACTAGCACCACCTGGGAAGACCACAGGCACTCAGTAGAAGTGTGCAACTGCATGAATGAATGAATGAATACAGCAATAGTAAGGAGGGAGTTTATTTGGGCCCAACATGAAGCGAACTTTGGTGGAGAGGGTTTGGATACTAATACATGACAGTGGGGTTGAAAAGGCAGGGGGAGAAAAGGAATTTCTGAGACCATTATTTTCTCTCTTCACATCATTCATTAACCTTGGTTATTGTATAAAATTAGAAAAAAGGAATAGGCAATAAGAAAGAAGAAGATTGAAAAAGATCACTTACCTTCCAGAATAATCATGATGAATTTTCTGGGACATGAGGTCTTGTGTTTGTCACTCGTATTCACACAAGTGTAAATATGTGTCTGTATTTTCGTGTGGGTCTCTTGTCAGGATCACTGCTCTGGGAAGAACTGCAGTGTTGCCATTAGCAAGAATTGTCATCAAGTGCAGCCTGCCACTACTTGTTAAGGCGGCAAATGAGGGCTTGGAATTATTTGAAGACTTTATGTGAGTACTCCAAGTGGTGGAAGACAAACCTGAAGGAAGAACAGTGATTGTTTGGGGTTTTTATAATTTTATTTATTTACTTATTTATTTTTGGTGGTGCTGGGTCTTTGCTGCTGTGCGAGCTTTTCTCTTATTGCAGTGAGTGGGGGCTGCTCCCTAGTTGCGGTGCACGGGCCTCCCATTGCAGTGGCTTCTCTTGTGGCCGATGGGCTCTAGAATTCAGTCTCAGTAGCTGTGGCACATGGGCTTAGCTGCTCTGAGGCATGGGGGATCTTCCCAGACCAGGGTTTGAATCCGTGTCTCTTGCATTGGTGGGTGGATTCTTTACCACTGAGCCACCAGGGAAGCCCAAGGCTTGGTTTTTCTTACTTTATTCAGACTCAAGTTTTCCATATATTTTTCAAGGATATTCTGCCTTTGCCAGAGGCTTCTGTCACTTAGGAGCAAGTGAGTACAGTTGAAAATATTAGACTTGGAATCAGAAGATTGGTACTGCTTCTAAATTCATCTCATTTGTTGTCTGAACCTGGGCTAGTTCTTTAACCATTCTGAACCTTAGTTTTATCACCGTGGAGGTGTTTATTCCCACCATATAGCATCAGTATAAGGATCAAATGAAATCGGAAACATACTTGATGGTCTAGACCATAGGCAGTGATCAGCGGATGGTGGCTGATGTAATGAGTGGTAAATATGTTCTTTACAATTCCTTATGGAATAGTGTTTTTGTGGAAAACAAAGGCTTTGGGACATGGAGTTGGGTTTGAGGTTGTGTGGAGCCCACAATAACTATAATTTTAAAGCAGTTTGTTTAACTTTTTTAAGCCTTTGTTTCCTCGTGTTGTGTGCTCAGCCACTCAGGCGTGTCTAACTCTGAGATCCCATGGACTGTAGCCCACCAGGCTCCTCTGTCCATGGGATTTCCCAGGCAAGAATACTGGAGTGGGTTGCCATTTCCTCCTCCAGGGGATCTTCCCAACCCAGGGATAGAACCCACGTCTCCTGCATCTCTGGCATTGCAGGCAGATTCTTTACCACTGAGCCGTGTGGGAAGCCCTTGTTTCCTCATTAACTACTTGAAATTATTTGCAAAATAAAGTGTTAAACTAACAAATCAAATTTCACATCATCAGCATTGTTTTTATGATGATGATAATGGTGATGAGGATAGTTTCCTTATTGGTAGAGTTGAACAGAGAAGGAAGAGGAGGAAGAAGAGTTTATCATGCTATTATAAAGACAGACGAGAGGATGATATTTTATTACTATTCTTCAAGTCCTACACTTTCAGATGGAGGTCTGTTTTATTTCAGCTGTTTTCAACCATGACTGTGCATTAGAATCACTGGAAAAGTTAAGAAAAAAAGCAAAAAAAAAAACAAAACCAGACAGTAAAATGAGAGGCTCTGGAGGGCTACACTGGCTATCATTATTTTTAAAAGCTCCTTAGATCATTGCCATAAGCTGTCAGGGTTGAGAACTGCTGCTGTATATCTTTGCCTCCAGAAAGGAGCTACTGGTAAGAAGTATGACTAATTTTCACAACTCAGAAGGGCTCCAACAGGAAACTGGTGGGGACCCTATACCCCATGTTGGCAGGAAAAAGGAGAAGCTGAGGGAGCCAGCCAGCCGTGGAAAGTAGCCTCCTCCCAAGTGGCTGGGTGTTTTACAGCACCAAGTTTAGAGGCAGTGGTGAGCTGAACTCAGCAGGGAAGGCCTCCTTGTGGTTCTGGGCATTCAGCCCACGTCTGCATAACTGCAGCAACCCCCTCCCTACCTCCCCATCTCTAGTCTTAATCCTCACAAAACCGTTTCCCTCACAGTCCAGCAGAAGCCTGTGTTTGTTTTTCGCTGCTGCAGAGCGAATCTCCAGGGATAGGCTGGTGTGAAACCATACCTCCTTGTGATGGAGGGATAGGGTAGCTGGATTCTCTGCTCGGTACCTCACCGGGCTGAAATCAAGGGGTTGGTTGGCTGTGTTTTCAGCAGGAACACAAGATCCCATTCCAAGCCCCTTCAGGTGGCTGATAGATTCCAGTCCCTTCCTGTTGCAGGACTGAAGTTCCCGTGTGCCTGCTGACTGTCAGTCAGGGACCACTCTCAGCTACTGTGCACCATTCCCACTCCTTCTCACATGGCCCCTCCAGCAGTGGAGAATATCCGTCATGTCAAATTTATCTCCTGCTTTGAATCTCTGTTGCTCTGACGAGCTCAGTCCATTTTAAGGGCTTACCTGATGGGGTCGCAAAGAGTCAGACACAACTGAGCGACTGAACTGAACCGATTAGGTCAGGCTCACCTAGGATAATCTCCTTATCTTCAAGTCAAATGACTTGGGACCTTAATCACATCTGGAAAATTAGTGTTTCATTCAATAACTGAGAGAGGACATGTATACACAGTAGAACTACCTTAGTATTACAGAGTCCAAATATATGCTTAAAGCTTTTCAGTGGCCGTTCATTTTACCTATTTTGTAAAGCCCATCCTCCTTAGCATAGCATTGTTCTTGTTGTTCAGTTTCTAAGTCGTGTCCAACTCCTTGCAACCCCATGAACTGCAGCATGCCAGGCTTCCCCGTCCACTGTCTCCCCAAGTTTGCTCAAACTCATGTCCATTGAGTTAGTGATGCCATCTAACCATCTCTTTATCTGCTGCCCTCTTTTCCTCCTGCCTTCAATCTTTCCCAGAATCACAGTCTTCCAGTGAGTCAGCTCTTCACATCAGGTGGCCAGAGTGTTGGAGCTTTAGCTTCAGTCCTTCCAATGAGTATTCAGGAATAATTTCCTTTAGGATTGACTGGTTTGATCTCCTTGCAGTCCAAGGGACCCTCAAGAATCTTCTCAAGCACCACAATTTGAAAGCATCAATTATTTGGTCCTCAGCCTTCTTTATGGCCCAAATCTTGCATCCATACATGACTACTGGAAAAACCATAGCTTGGATTATACAGACCTCTATCAGTAAAATGATGCCTTTGCTTTTTAATATGCTATCTAGGTTTATCATAGCTTTCCTTCCAAGGAGCAAACATCTTTTAATTTCATGGCTGCAGTTACCGTCAACAGTGATTTTGGAGCCCAAGAAAATAAAATCTGTCACTGCTTCCACTTTTCCATCTTCTGTTTGCCATGAAGTGATGGGACCAATGCCATGATCTCAGTTTTTTAAATATTGAGTTTTGTTTTTTTTTTAGTTATAATTAGTTTATTTTGGTCTTTACTTTCCCTTTCCTAATGAAAGTAGACTTTCCTAAGAGCATTTTCAATCCAAGAGGAGTAGTTAACACACATTCTCTGTGGTCAGTGTCCAGATGTGAAGGGAAATAGAACACCCTATCTAGCAGATGGAGACTACCTCAGCAGGGAAAGACTATTTAGGACTGTCATAATTAGGATATACATTTAGCAACCTACAGCAAAGATCCAAAGAGAACAAGAGAGGAATATATTCCTATCTCACATAGAAGTCCAGAAAACGATGTCTCAGGCATTGTGTGGCAAGTTACCATGTCACCTAGTGACCCAGGCCAAAAAAAAAAGTCACTTTAAATCCTGTTGCTCTACCATCCTGGAATGTTGCCCTCGTTGACATAAGCCAGCCAGTTCACTCCACGTACATGCTGTCAATAGCAGGATGGAGGAAAGGGTAAGAAAGGCAGGTCTTTTCTTTGAAAGCCATGTCCCAGAAGGTATACATATCACTTTACTTCTCATGTCACTGAATGGAATCACATGGCCCACATTTTATTTCAAGAGGTGACGAGAGATGTCTCTCTTCCATGCAGCTATGTCCCTACGTAGAAACCAGGGGTTCATTTACATTAAGAAGGAAAGGGCAGATATGAGGGGATAACTAGCCATTTCTGCCATACAAAGCAACCACACTGAAGTTGTTGCAGTCAAGGGTGACACAAGCACAGGGAAAGTGATCTCTGACTTCAAGGGAGGTAACTGAATGAAGGAATGAATGAAACTACTAGCGGGAAGGTGTTTTTTTTTTTGTACTTAAGTATAGTTGATTTATAGTGTTGTGTTAATGCTGTACAGCAAAGTGATTCAATTATGTGTATACATATATATTCTTTTTCACTATGGTTTATCATAGGATATTGAATTTCGTTCTTGTCCTGTACAGTAGGATCTTGTTCTTTATCCATCCTGTAAGCTTATGTCAGCTAACCCCAACCTCCCACTCCATCTGTTCCTCATAGCAACCACCAGTCTGTTCTCTGTCCATGTTCATAGATAGGTTCATTTATATTGATTTCAGATTCCACATATAAGTGATATATAAATTCTTTCATATAGAAATACTTTCTCTTTCTGACTTACTTCATTTGGTATGATAATCTCTAAGTCCATCCATGTTGTTTCAAATGACATCATTTCATTCATTTTTATGGCTGAGTAGTAGTCCATTGTATGTATGTACCACATATTCTTTATTCATTCATCTGTCAATGGACATTTAGGTTTTTTCCATGTCTTAGCTATCATGAATAGTGCTGCTATGAACATTGGGGTGCATGTATCTGTTTGAATTATAGTTTTGTCCAGATATAGGCCAAAGGATGGCTAGATCATATGGTAATTCTATTTTTAGTTTTCTGAGGAACCTCCATACTGTTTTCCACAGTGGCTGCACACTAACAGAATAGGAGGGTTCCCTTTTCTCCACACTCTTTCCAGCATTTGTAACTTTTTGTAGACTTTTTAATTATGGTCATTCTGACTAGTGTGAAGTGGTACCTTATTGTAGTTTTGATTTGCATTTCTCTAATATTTAGCGATGTTGAGCATCTTTTCAAGTGCCTATTGGCCATCTATATGTTTTCTTTGGAGAAATGTCTATTTATGGCTTCTGCCCATTTTTGTTGTTGAGTTGTATGAGCTATTTATGTATTTTAGAAATTAAACCTGTCAGTTACACATTTGCAAATATTTTCTCCTGTAAGTTGTCTTTTCATTTTCTTTTTTAAGCCAGCTTTTTCACTTTCCTCTTTCACCTTCATCAAGAGGCTCTTTAGTTTCTCTTCACTTTCTGCCATTAGAGTGGTATTGGTATCATCTGCATATCTGAGGTTGTTGATATTTCTCCTGGCAGTCTTGATTCCAGCTTGTGATTCCTAGTGGAGAGTTCTGACAAAACACCAAGGACCAAGACAGGGAAACTGAGGCTGGAAGCCTAGCTGTAGGGACAGACCCAATACACTGACAGTAAGGAACTTGGGGACAGTGGGCTGATCCCTGGCTGTGTGATGTGAGTTTCCATCCTCAGTACTCACTTTGTGGATCTCTATTGCCATTTATCCAATTTTGTTGAAAATGATTGTTTACAGGTCTGTTTCCTGATCTCCTGGAGGTGGGACTCAGTAAAGATCTCTCTTCTGTTCCTGGTTTCCAACACAGTTGTCTTCAATATCCTCCACATAATCATTGGCTCTCAACCTGGGAGCTTCCCGCATGAAATCAGAAACTGGCCCCAGCCAGGGAGGGCAGGGATCAGCTGAAAGTAAAAGCAGACTGCTCCACATTGATAGGTGGTCATTTTAACAAGCAAGAGAACTAACCACAGATGTGTGTCTCCGGCAGCTGCAGGACAAGTCAGTCTCTGTGCCCACCCACCAGTATCTTAAATTTTATACAGAGGCCCATCTTAATAGGGTTCCATCGTATGCCCAGTCCAGATGGTCTCAACAACACATTACTGTCTTGACGCTGGGTCCTTGGAGTAGCCTGGGCTGTGGGAACACGGGACAGAATATTTCACAGACAGGAGTGGGGGCTGGGAGCCTCTGATTACTGGGGTGCAGCTCATAGGTCAGTCGTTGGTCGAGTGCTTTCTATGACCTCTTCCAACAATGGTCAAGTTGCCAAAGGGGGTGGGGTGAAGCATGAAGCCTGCCAGGACCGATAGGGTCTGGCTGTTGACTTCACTTTTCTGAATGACCTCCTCAAGGTGACTTGGGGAAAATTGTTTGTTGTAATGATGTACATTTATTCAGTATTCTCTTTAGAACTAAAACTGGACAGTGCTCATAGTACAGCTCTAGGGGATGGTAGAGGACACGCAGTCACCTTCTTTCTTTCTCTCCTCTTTGTGGACCCATCTCCAAGTGCTTGCTTGTTTTTCTATAAAGCTTTTTTTTTCTTTTTGCTTACTCATAGTTTCTATTAATACTGCCTCATAATTTTGGATTGCATGTTCCTTTGGCTTGCCATGAACCCAACTCTGTTTCATGGCTTTTTTCAGCTTCATTTCATATCCTCAGCTGATACACTCTGCATGACTTAACTCAGACTTAGGAGGCAGAGAACTTAGTCATCCCAGCTCATCTTTTTTTTAACACCAGCAAGCCAAAGGCTTAGCTTAGTTCAGGGGCTTACCATTAGCTTAAGTACCTGAAGCCGGTATGATTGGAGAAGGGAAACAAAGAAAAGGGATCGTGTGCATATAATGTAATGGCTTAGATATCAGGGGTCTGAGGGTGGGAAAATTTTCCTGCAAAGAAGATGTAGGTTAGCAGACATCAACTGACATTTCTTAAAAAAAAAACACACACATATGTATATATCTTTGGCTGTGCTGGGCCTTAGTTGCTGCCTGGGGGAATCTTTAGTTGCAGCATGTGGGATCTAGTTCCCTGACCAGGGATCGAACCCAGGTCCCCTGCTTTGGGAGCATGGAGTCTTAGCCACTGGGCCATCAGGGAAGTACCCAATTGATATCTCTGATTCTGGCAGTGAGATGAGTCCTTGAGGGGGGATGGGATTGAGCATTAACTCAGGCTTTTAAATATCATCACTAAGTACTGAGAGTCAAGAGGAGGCTTGTGAGGGAAAAAATGAAACCAATATTCGGCAAAGTCGAATTGGGAACAGAAGGCAGTGAGCAATCTGAGGAGTCTAAGGAGCATATCTAATGACAGCTGAGCTTTGTTTTCCAAGTTAGCACCTGCCATTCCTACTTTATTGGGCAATAGGAGAAACAGGGCAAGTCCTCAAGGCTATACACATACAGAGAGACGTATCGGGCTGATCCAAAATAAAAGCTGAGAGTTCCTGTAAATATCATTAATATGAACCAATGGCCTTCATTCATTGGTGCCAAGCATTGTCATAAATACTGGGACTATGGCAACTCTTCCTCACCCTTGACACTCCATAATCCCCCTCCCTGGTTTTTTTTGCTAATAGCACTTTTACATTTCTAAAAAAGCTACCATTTCACTTATTTCTTTATTTTTTATTCCTCCCCTATAATATAAGATCCATAGGGTCTAAGCTCTATGAGAACAGGGATGGTCTGTATCTTGTTTTTTTAATTCAGTTTTATATTTGGAACATCCAGAAAGTACCTTTCTCAAAAATAACTGGCTGAATAAATTAATGAATTCCATTATTTACTTGGTTACTTGGGGGAAAGTAGCTGGCAGTAGTTGTAAGAAAGATGAGGGAGGTAGGGGGAGTGGTGTTAGAAGAGACCCCTCCCATTTCTAGTGTTAGTTGATCAGTCACATCCAGCTCTTTGAAACCCCATGGACTGTAGCCCGCCAAGCTCCTCTGTCCATGAAATTCTCCAGGAAAGAATACTGGAATGGGTTGCCATTCCCTTCTCCAGGGGATCTTCCCGACCCAGAGATCAAACCTGGGTCTCTTGCATTGCATGAAGATTCTTTACCATCTGAGCCACCAGGGAGGCCCATTTAATCATTTATCTGTGTTACTTGCACAGAAAATCAGAGAGATCATAGTCATAAGTCAGAAACTATACAAGTGTTCCCTGGAAAACATGGATGAGGTGTGTACACATTTCTGGATTAATAAGAGAGGATTTTCCTCTCTTATTGAGTAAGAATATGTCTCAACATGTTTACCAGTATATTAATCAGTATAGGCTACATTATGCTGTGATAACAAATAAGCCCACAATTTAGCTTAACTCAACACAACATATGGAGAGCTGAGTAGCAGAAAGCTCTGCTCCATAGAGCCACTCAGGAACCAGGGCTAACAATGTCTCCAGCCTCCTTTGACAGCAGCACCTCAAAATCTCAGAGTCTGCTGCTACAAGAAAAAAAGAGAACAAAGACAATGTATAACTCTCTTTATGTTTGCTCAGACCTTGCTCCTTTCTCTAATAGGACCATGTCTTTTTCCAACATGACCTCAGGGGAGATTGGGGGGGATTCCCATTCAGGAGGAAGAGAAAAACAGTTATAGTAAGTACACAGCCAGTGACCCATACTGTGGAAGGGTCACTAATGTTTAACATAAAAGTCCTTGGAGAGGAAAGGAATGGTGGTGGGAAGAAGTGGGAGATTGAGACCGACACAAATAGACTACTGATACTATGTATAGCAAGCATGCTAAATTGCTTCAGTTGTGTGGGACTTTTTGCAGCCTTAATGACTGTGGCCTTCCAGACTCCTCTGTCCATAGGATTCTTCAGGCAAGAATACTGGAGTGGGTTTCCATTCCCTCCTTCAGGGAATCTTCCCAGCCCAGGGATCGAACCTGAGTCTCTTGCATCTCCTATATCAGCCGGCAGGTTCTTTACCACTAACACCACCTGGGAAGCCCTTATGTATAGAATAGGTAACTAATGGAACATACTGTACAGGGAATTCTACTTATTGCACTCTGGGACCTGAATGGAAAGAAAGTCCAAAAGGGAAGGGTTATATGTTTATATATGGCTGATTCATTGTGTTGTACAGTAGAAACTAAGACAACATTGTAAAGCAACTATGCTCCAATAAAGATAAATTTTAGAAAGGTCCTTGGAGGACACAGAATTGACTTTTTGGGTCAAGTTGTTTGGTTTAACAAGATTTGAAATTTAGGGCTAGAACTAAATAATGATAATTACATAAATGTTTTTGAAAAAAACACTTCAAGCAAAATTTTTTGAGGAAATTAAAGGAAAACATCACACAAGGATGTCAACATGTAGTCACTGACCCACTTGAGTAATTGGATCAAGACTCTCTGGCTTGTTGGAAAAATTTGGATCTAAACCAGCTCTCTCAGCACTCATTTCCTTTACCCTCATTGAGTCGGAATTTGTTGTTGTTATTGTTGTTGTTTTTAATCTCCTATTAATGTAAAATCGCTCCAGCAGAATCCATCTTTCTGAGTAGAAACGTCTATTTGGGCCTGACCTCCAAGGCCCCATTAAACATGAAAAGCAAGTGCTTACTATCTTCTGAAGACAACAGATTCTGGTTTTTTATCTTATTATGAAGGAAATTCCATCATACCAGCTCAGTCACTGACCTCGAGCTCTCGGGCTTGGCAGGAGGAGTTGTGCATAGTCTCAACAAGCCCAGTTATCATAAATTCACCCTGCTCCTCGTGGGAAATGTTTGCAGAGAGCGACTGTATGAACAGGCAATTGATGAACTTATATTGACACATCACAACCACCTAAAGTCTACAGTTTACCTTAGGGCTCATTCTTGGTGTATAATAACATGATAACATATATCCATCAACATATAGTACACACAGAAGTAGTTTCACTACCCTAAAAATCCTCTGTGGTTTGCCTATTCATTCCTTTCCCTACGTCTTGGCAACCACTGATTTTTTAAAATTAATTTATTTTTAGTTGAAGGATAACTGCTTTACAGTATTGTGTTGGTTTCTGCCATATGTCAACATGCATCGGCCATAGATATACATATGTGCCCCCCTTCTTGAACCTCCTTCCCACCTCCTATCCCTTTCCACCCCTCTAAGTTGTCACAGAGCCCCGATTTGAGTTCCCTAAGTCAAAAAATTGCCATGGCAGTCTGTTTTACATATGGTAGTGTATATGTTTCAGTGCTACTCTCTCCATTTGTCTCACCATCTTCCTTCTCACTCCTGTGTTTGCAAGTGTGTTCTCTATGCCTGCATCTCCATTGCTGCCCTGCAAATAGGTTCATAAGTACCATCTTTCCAGATTCCATGCATGCAAGCATGGTACGTCTCTTCAGTCATGTCTGACTCTTTACTGCCCTATGGACTGTAGCCTGCCGGGCTCCTCTATCCATGGGATTCTCCAGGCAAGAATACTGGAGTGAGTTGCCATGCCCTCCTCCAGGGGATCTTCCTGACCCAGGGATTGAACCCATGTCTCTTATGTCTCCTGCATTGGTAGGCAGGTTCTTTACCACTAGCGCCACCTGGGAAGCTCCCTAGATTCCATATATATGCATTAATACATGATATTTGTTTTTCTCTTTCTGACTTACTTCACTCTGTATAATAGGCTCTAGGTTCATCCACCTCATTAAAACTGACTCAAGTGTGTTCCTTTTTGTGGCTGAGTAATATTCCATTGTATATATGTACCACAACCTCTTTATCCATTTATCTGTCAGTGGACATCTAAAGAAGCCAATCTGAGAAAGCTACATACTATATGATTCCAACTCTATGACATTCTGGAAAAGGTAAGGCTATGGAGGCAATAAAAAGATCAGTGGTTGGAAACCGCTTAGCCTTTTCTGGAATGTCACAGAGTTGGAATCATACAGCATGTAGCCTTTTCAGATTGGCTTCTTTCACTAGTAATATGCATTTAAATTTCCTTCAGGTCTTTTCATGGTTTCATAGCTCATTTTTTTTAGCACTGAATGGCATTCCATTGTCTAGTACCACAATTTGTCTATCCATTCACCTACTGAAGAACATTTTGGTTGCTTTCAAGTTTTGGCAGTTATGCATAAATCTGCTATTAACATCTGTGTACAGGGTTTTTGTGTGAACATAAGTTTTTAACTCCCTTGGGTACATACCAAGAAGCGTGATTGCTGGATTGTATGGTCAGGGTATATTTAGTTTTCTTAAGAAATTGCCAAACTGTCTTCCAAAGGGGTTGTACCACTTTCCATTCCCATGTTGCTTCACACCCTCGCCAACATTTGATGTCAGTGTTCTGGATTTTGATTGTTCTAATACGTGTGTGGTATCTCATTTTAATTTGCATTTCTCTGATAATGTATGATGTGAAGCATCTTTTCATATGCTTATTTGCCATCTGTGTTCTGTATATCTTCTTTGGTGAGGTGTCTGTTAAGATCTTTGGCCCATTTTTTGTTTTCTTATTGTTGAGTTTTCAGAATTTTTTGTATATTTTGGATAACAATTCTTTATCAGGTATGTTCTTTGCAGATGTCTTTTCCCAATCTGTGGCTTGTCTTCTCAGTCCCTTGACACTGCTTTTTGCAACACCGAAGTTTTTAATTTTAGAGAAGTCCAGCTCATCAATTATTTCTTTCATAGGTAGTACCTTTGATGCTATATCTAAAAAAGTTATTGACATACATACCCAAGGTCATCTAGTTCGCCTATGTTATCTCCTAGGAATGTTGTGGTTTTGCTTTTTACATTTAGGTCCATTTAAGTTTATTTTTGTGAAAGGTGTTAGGTCTGTGTCTAGATTCACTTTTTGTTTTCCCTGTGGGTGTCTACTTGTTACAACACCATTTGTTGAAAAGACTATCTTTGCTCCATTGTGTTGCCCCTTGGCTCCTTGGTCAAAGATGAGTTGAATATAGTTATGCTGGTCTGTTTCTGGGCTCTTTGTTCTGTTCCATTGATTTTTTTCCCCATTCTTTGGCCAGTACTATGTCTTGATCACTGTAGCTTCTTTCTAGTCATTTTCATTTTTATTTGTACACACACACACTTCAGGGGGCTGAAGCAAATGGGCATGGCTGCAGTTTATAGCTGCTTTGAGTGTAGGCTATTTTCAAATCAAGCTCATTTTCAGAGTGTATGAGAATTCTTAGACCCTCGAAATCAGGACACCTGCGCTGGACTGACATTAGATTACAAAAAGCAAATAAACACCTGCATCTATTCCATGATTTTCATTAAATTAACACAATTCAGAGCTACATTTCAAATGTGTGGATGGAATCTTTTAAAAAGTAACCAAGCAAATAAATCCTCTTAATCCATTGCAAGGTTTAATATTAAGCTGAATTCCTAGATAATGTTAAGACTAATACTGACTTTAGATAAATTCCAAATTTCAGCCAAAACAAATAGATTTCATAGAGGATAGACTTCAGATTCAGTCAAAGAGCAAGAGGACTCTCCTGGGCAAACATTAGTGAAACAACTCTTTCTTCCTCTATGAATTCTGTCATGCTTTCCCTTACTCTCTCATCTATTTGGTGATTAGGTACAGAAATTTCTTAGTTCTTATCATGCCAGGTCAAGGTGAGTCCAGGAATAGACCAAATGTAACAATAAATTAAGGTGGATCAACCTCTGTTTCTCTTTTCTTTTTGCTATTTGTATGTATACACTGATACTAAAAGGTAAATCCTAAAATTAAAAAGAGAAGGTTAAGAAGAATATAGTGGCTGTATTGCCATGTTCAATTTATATGTTTAACTTTCCCTGAAACTTTAAGTAAATACATTAACATCATATATTGGGAAATAAAAAATTAGAAGGAGAGTGACTCAGTGAAACTAAACACCAGTTTGGCGAATAAAGCACCTAAATACCAGGTTCCAAACCTGAAGTGGTGGCTCATCCTCTGTGTTTCTTAGATTATTTTTTAAAGCAATTCAAAAGCTAAATGGATTTTTCTCCATTAAGAGTTTGTCTAATACTTCAATCTGTCTTTAACCATCAAGTACACTTTTATAATGCAAAAGTAATTTTATTTATGATTATAAATTAGATGGAAGAGACACTCAGGAAGAATAAACTGTCCTTTCAGAATACTGAGGATCAGAAAGAAAGTGTTACTTGAGTATGACTACTGGGTTTTATATTTTCCTGTTGTTGCATAGGTGGGCTTTGCATTTGCTGTGTGTCTGCCCTTTTCCAAAGGAAGCTGCCTTTTCCCAACAATTGGAAGGTGTTTCCCTGCCCACAAACATGACTGGGGATGAAGTCCATGAAGGTATTCAGGCTCACCTGGCATAATGTATGAAGGAGTCAGCTGCCCACATTCTGTGAGCTGAAGTGACCCCTACCCGCACCCAGGAGTAGCAGCTGGTGTTTATGTGCTGACATCAGCCCAAACTGCAAAAAAGTACTAACACCAAAAACTAGCTTCGTGTTTGGATGGAGGGCACAGTTTTCACTTCTCTTCAAGACTGATTAAATATGATTTGTACCAGCAATCACTTGTCAATTATAAGCAGCAGGCAGCAGATGATACTGTAACTGTCTGCTGGATGATAATTTTTAGAGAGGAGTGTTCCAAGATAAAATTGGTTTAGGAAACAATGTAATTAAATAAGCAGCCAAGAGAAAATACTTCAACTGTTCTTATAGCCCTACTCTGCCCTGGTCTATTCAGCTAAGAGTTTTTTCCTGGGAGTTGATTGTTACTACCAATTTCTAAATGGATTCCAGTGTTGCCTTTAGACATGATTCCATAACTGCAGTTGCATAGTGTATAGAAATGCCCTTGTGCGCGCATGCGTGCGTGCTTGCGTGCATTCTCAGTCACTTCAGTAGTGTCTGGCTCTTTGCAACCCTGTGGACTGTAGTCCACCAGGCTTCTCTGTCCCTGGGATTCTCCAGGCAAAAATACTGGAGTGGGTTGCCATGCCCTCCTCCAGGGGATCTTCCTGACTCAGGGATCAAACCTGTGTCTCCTGCATCGCAGGCACAGTGCAGAGCCACCAGGGAAGCCCAGAAATGCCCTTAGTGGGTTTCTCTGGATGCTCAGCTGGTAAAGAACCTGCCTGCAGCGCAGGAGACCTGGGTTCGATCCCTGGGTTGGGAAGATCTCCTAGACGAAGGCATGGCAACTGACACCAGTATTTTTGCCTGGCGAATCCCCATGGACAGAGGAGTCTGGCGGGCTATAGTCCATGAGGTTGAAAAGAGGCAGATGACTGAGCAACTAAGCACAGCACACATGCCAAATCTATTCAATTTCAGTTGTTTCTTTCAATGTGATCTGTGTTTCAGGTAGAAACTTAAGAGAAATTCCACCCAAGGAGGGAATCCTCTTTATTTTAATAAATTGTGCCTAAACCAATAACACTTTGTGCCAATCAAACAACAAAAAACTACCACCAACAGAACAAGAGCAACCAACCAACAAACCAAAACACATCAGTCTCATAATCTGTAAAATTCTTACAGGTTAAATCAGTTCAATATTTTGAACTGAGTCAGATTTAGTATTTATCTGTAAAAAAACAAAGAAACATAACAGAAACAATTATATTCTTTCTCTACTCCGTACTCATTCTGAAAAAAAAAAAATGGCATCTTTCAAAGAAAGACCAGTGTAGGTGGTGAAGAAATATATTGCTGTTTATGACCTAGCAGTGTTCTATAACGTTTTAGAAAGACTGTAAAATATTTTATGAATATGAATTGCCATTTTACCTAAGACCCTATTTAGCAGAGCTGGACTATAGCATCAGTGTCTGCCAGTAACTGAAGAATATTGGCCAGCAGTTTGTCATGCTCATCACTCCATGGAATGTTCATCCTTTCTGAATCACACCTACCACCTTGCTTTGGATGCTCTACGCATACACTGGGGAAAATAAGGGACCCTAAAAGATGGCCGGTGCTGCTTGATATCATTTAGAGTTAACAGGATCTGATTTACATGTCCTTCATAAATTAATCAGCTCTTTTCTTAGCCTCAGAAAGAGAAATTATCAGTATGGTTTGTTGATGAGCAGCATAGATTTTGGAGGCAGACAATGTTGGGTTCAAATTCTTGCTTTGTCATTATATAGATGATCTTAAGCCATTTATTTCAGTTTATTAAATGTCAGTTTCCCAGTTTGCATAAATACTAATCATACTTCATAGGATTTTGCCTAATTCAATGCCTGGCATATCACTGTTGAGTAAGAATAATTAACTGGGGTTACCTCTGACTATTTAACTATAGATCTAGGGGAGTGTGTGTGTGTGTGTGTGTGTGTGTGTGTGTGTGAACACTTAGTTACAATATCTGATTAGAAAGTAATCAATACAAGGTGGTTATATAATGGCATCAGGGCGTCTCTCCCTGCTACTCATAACCTATAACACTGCTCTCCAGGTTTTTCCACATGTCTCATGAAGTTCTTATTTGCAAGCAACAGGAACCAGCTCTGGCTAATAGAAACAGGAAAATAAATGTGATATAGTCACAGAATGGTAGACACGGCAATGAAAGAAAATGAACTATTGCCATATACAATGTCCTATAATTTATCTGTTTTACAGTTTTACCTTTCATAATAAAATTTCAGATTAAATGTCCCTGGCATGTGTCCTCTCTACTATCACTGTAAATTCCATTTCTTTTGTTTCTTTGAGAGAAACTAATCTTTGTGTGGGGCTTCCCTGGTGGCTAGGTGGTAAAGAATCTACCTGCCAATGCAGGAGACGTGGGTTCGATCCCTGGATCGGGAAGATCCCCTGGAGGAGGAACTGGCAACCCACTCCTGTATTCTTGCTGGAGAATCCTGTGGACAGAGGAGCCTGGTGGGTTATAGTCCATGGGTTGCAAAAGAGTCGGACACAATTTAATGACCAAACAACAGCAACCACCTTTGTGTGGTGCTGGCCAGGCTCCTCTGCCCATGGAATTTTTCCAGGCAAGAAAACTTGCCTGGAATTTACAGGGGATCTTCCTGACCCAGGCATCAAGCCCTCATCTCTTGCATCTCCTGCATTGGCAGGCAAATTCTTTACCTCTGAGCCACCTGGGAAGCCCTATTCTCTCTTCTTGTGAATTAAATCCAACATGCCATCTCTCTCAGGGAATTTCATACATTAAAATTTTTACTGTTAATTACAGAATGAATATTTTTTTCCCTAGAAAAGAAAGTTCAAGTGCAGATAATCCAAAGATGGGCTTCCTAACCTCTGCACTTGAAATTGTACCACCTATTTGCTCTTTGGGAGAATTATGCCCATGGCTATTGGCTCCATTTGTGGTCTGCCAAATATTAAATATTAAATCAAATTGTTAGTATGAATTTTATCATTTATATCTATATTGTACAATGTCAGATTTAAATGTCAGTATAAGAGCATTGAACTTGTCTGCTGACTTCCTGAAATTGTACAATTAATGCTTAGTAGCTTGTGCACATATGTGTATGTCATTCTTAGCAGAATGGCAGACACACTGCACAACAGGGTGTGTGTGTGGGAGAAAGCAAAAATATTTGGTGGCCGCGAAAAGTTCGAATTGAGACAAGAAGGCAGGGTAAGGCCAAAGTGTAGTACAAATTTTACATCAATGAAGAAGACATTTAAAATCAGGGCTCCACAGTGGGGAGTGCTCTTTGAGCCTTTTGGTGCCCGGGGCAGACCCTGAGGCACACAAACTAGCCCTCAGCTGTACTCTCATCACATCCTTTCCTTCTCCTGGAGTCTATAGTCTGTGCCCCTTGTCTCCACTCCCTCACTCTCTATACCTCTGTCTTTCCTGGTTTGTGACCACAGTGGCCTAAATATTTGCCAAGCTCCTAGTCTCTCCTCCTCTTAAATACATGCTCCTGTCTGCTGCCCAGCAAATCCATTCATACATTGTTGTAAAAGTATCGTGGGCCTCTTACCTACTTCTCCAGAGTCATCTCGCTCTACCTCTGTCTCACTCTTTAAGATCTGCCAGCCCCAAATTATCTGTGGTTCACATAAAAACCGTAGAGTAGGAAATGTCAACCCATTCCAGTATTCTTGCCTGGAAAATTCCAGGGACAGAGGAGACTGGTGGGCTACAGTCCATGGGGTCCCAGAGAGTCAGACACAACTGAGTGACTGAGCACGTAAAAACTCAACACTTCTTTATATTGCATACCTCTTGCACTCATGACATGTTCTCTTCCTTTGACACCATAAGTCTCTTCTCTATCCCCAGCAACCCACAGTCCCCATGCACTCTGCCCCATACCACTTCTTTGACTACCTAACTTTGTCCTCCTGTCCTCAGCTCCTGTGCCACCTTCCTCCAGAAACCTTCTGGTCACAGGAACCCCTCTCCTGGCTGGGCTAGCTGCTCTTCCTTTGCTCCAACTGCATCTTCTGTATATCTATGTCCTAAATGTGCACTACTCCTTTGAATATTATTTGTTCACCTCTCCCACTAGACTGGGAGAGCTCCCTGACAGTAAAACAGCATCATATTCACCTGAGTATCCCCAGGGCCTGCTCAGTACTGATGTACAAAATGCTGTCCATTCAAACATCTGCCTCTGTTTTGTCACCAGTCAAGGCAATATCCAATTCATTTGGAAACCTTTCCTATACCAACCGCCTGTGCATGTGCTAAGTCACTTCATTCGTGTCTGACTCTTTGTGACCCTATGATCTGTAACCCACCAGATGATCTGTAGCCCACCTATGATCTATAGCCAAATCCCTTGGCTCCTCTGTCCAAGGGATTTACCAGGCAAGAATACTAGACTGGGTAACCATTTCCTCCTCCAGGGGATCTTCCTGACCCAGGGATAGAATTTGCATCTCTTATGTCTCCTGCTTCCGCTGGGCTGGAAAAAACACAAACTGGAATCAAGATTGCTGGGAGAAATATCAATAACCTCAGATATGCGGATGATACCACCCTTATGGCAGAAAGTGAAGAAGAACTAAAGAGCCTCTTGATGAAAGTGAAAGAGGAGAGTGGAAAAGTTGGCTTAAAGCTCAATGTTCAGAAAACTAAGATCATGGCATCTGGTCCCATCACTTCATGGAAAATAGATGGGGAAACAGTGGAAACAGTGTCAGACTTTATTTTTTTGGTCTCCAAAATCACTGAAAATGGTGATTGCAGCCATGAAATTAAAAGACGCTTACTCCTTGGAAGGAAGGTTGTGGCCAACATAGATAGCATATTGAAAAGCAGAGACATTACTTTGCCAACAAAAGTCCATCTAGTCAAGGCTATTGTTTTTCCAGTGGTCGTGTATGGATGTGAGAGTTGGACGGTGAAGAAAGCTCAGCGCCACAGAATTGATGCTTTTGAACTGTGGTGTTGGAGAAGACTCTTGAGAGTCCCTTGGACTGCAAGGAGATCCAATCAATCCATCCTAAAAGAAATCAATCCTGGGTGTTCATTGGAAGGACTGATGTTGAAGCTGAAGCTCCAGTACTTTGGCCACCTGATGCGAAGAGTTGACTCATTGGAAAAAGACCCTGATGCTGGGTAGGATTGGGGGCAGGAGGAGAAGGGGACGACAGAGGATGAGATAGCTGGATGGCATCATTGACTCGATGGACATGGGTTTGGGTGGACTCTGGGAGTTGGTGATGGACAGAGAGGCCTGGCGTGCTGCAATTCATGGGGTCGCAAAGAGTCCGACACGACTGAGCGACTGAACTGAACTGATGTCTCCTGCATTGGCAGGAGTTCTTTACCACTAGCTCCACCTAACTGCCTCAAAGTCCCCAAAAACTTCTCTGCTAAAAGTCCTTCCTCCTGATATTGAATCTGTTTGTTGTTTTGCTTTGTTTTTGCTGGGAAGCCTTCTATTCATTTTCTGTGTGTGCTCAGTTGCTCAGTCATGTCCAACTCTTTGAGACCCCATAGACTGCAGTCCATCAGGCTTCTCTGTCCGTGAAATTTTCCAGACAAGAATACTGGAGTAGGTTGCCATTACCTCCTCCAGGGGATTCATTTTCTAGGGTTGCCAAATTGGGTGATTGAAACAACAGAAATTTACTTTCTCACGGTTCCGTGAGACTAAAAGTCTGAGCTGAAGGTGTCACCAGAGTTGGTTTGAGACTTCCCTCCTTGGCTCACAGATGGCCATATTCTCCTTGTGTCTTCACATGACCTTCCTTACGTGTGCATCTGTATATACATTGTCTCTTCTTATGAAGACTGCAGTTATTTGGATTGGGGCCCACGCCAATGATCTCATTTTAACTTAGTCACATCTTTAAACACCCTACCTCTAAATACGGTCACATGCTGAGGTGCTGGGAGTTAGGACTGCAATGTATGATTTTGAAATAAGCTTATAACTTGCCTCTTACCTATTGATACTTTCCCCTAAATTTGCCTCTGGTCACCAAGCAGATCCCATCTGCAAAGATGCAAGTTACAGCATCCTTCCCTCCCTCCTGTAAAAGTTCCTATGATTATTTTATGAGCCTACTTCCTAAATCATTTTGCATATGATATTGACCTCCAGTGATATATGGGAGGTCAATACAAGGGAGAGAACTATTTCTTCTTTTATGTGATATTTTCCCACGTTTGGATAGATGTGACTTTGCATTTTTATTTTCCTTCCTATTTTTTCTGAACTCCTAGATAATTTAGGGTTCTTATCATACAAGTGAATGGACAAATTGTATGGTGTAACTATCACACCTGGGTTTTAATGTATCAAAAAGCTGTACAGTTTTTATGTGTTGTTGATTGTTTTCAGATACATTGCCTTACTGGATCTTCTTTTTTAAAAAAAGCAAATTATATACTATACTTTTTATTGCTAAAGAAATGTGGAACCCCAAAGATGTCATATACCAAGTGAGTGTCGAAGCTATTCTGAAATTGAACACTTCAGAATGAGAGACCACAGCTATTTTTTGCTTTATCGTTATTATCTTGTTCACAAGATCCTCAGAGCCAGACTTCTACTTTTAAAATAAGCATTTATGTTTATGAGACAATGCTTATTTTATTAACTCATGATTGATTATTTTTTAATATTTAAAATATTTCTATTTTAGACTTTGTGTTTTACTTAAAATGTTTAATTTTTTTAAATGTTTAATTTTTTAATTATAATTTATAATTTTAAAAGTTCTGAATATTTTTAATTTAAAATTAAATATACCATTTAAACTTAATTGATAAATTTCTAAATAACTTACTTGTGCCTTTTATAATTTTTTAAAATCTATAATTGCTATAAATTTTATTGAAACACTTTTATAAACCTTGATATTGCTTATGTAATCAATATTTTATATAAAAAGTCATACATTTAGTATAGAGCTAAGTTATAGTAACTCAGAGGATAGTTTTCTGATTGACAGTAGAGAAGAAAATGTATTAAATTATTAGAGGGAACTGAAGATACCTAATATTTCACTTTGAAGAGGGTACCAAGGAAGAATAACAATAAACCATTGTCATTAACATGAAAAATGATCTGAGCATTATTATGTAAGTTTCTTTGCTGACTTGAATTTTAATTTAAATCCTCCAGATAAGCCTATGACGTAGGTATCATCATGTTGTATGTTTGTGGAAACTGATGCTTAGTGATTCAGCAACCTACTCTAGATCTCCATACTAGCATGTTATGGGGCTGGAATTTGATCCCGTGCCGCTGACTCCATCCCCATGCTTGTTTTGTTGTGACACAAGCTGAAGAAATTACAGGAGAGACACATAGTCAGCAATTACTCACTGAAACCAGTGACATGTTGAATTCAGACACTTGAAGCCAATGAATCCCATAAAAGAGGTATCGCTTTGCTTTGGTTGGTCATCTAACACTTGAGTTTCCAATCTCTATGACCCTTGGTATCTTCATCTATAAATATGAGATTAATTGTGGCATCTTCCTCAAAAGTTTTCTGTGTTGAAAAAAGTGTGTGTATACATACATGATACACATATGATATATGGTAGTTGTGTAAACTTATTTTAGATATTGTGTTTTACTTATAATTACAAGTCTAACCTTTCAAAAAGCAGTATAGATAGTAAATAGCAAGGGCCATAAAAATGTCCATAATTTTGGCACAGGAACCCTACTCCTGGAAAAATAGTGTAAAGAAATGATTTAAAAGACCAAAAAAAGTATATTTTCATAGGTATTAATTGCAGGGAAAAAATAGCTTGATAGTTCCTCAAATGTAAAATATAGAAATATCTTATGATCTGGCATTTCCACACCTGGGTGTATAACCAAGAGGAATGAAAATTTGTACGTGAATGTTCATAAATGCCTTATTCATGATAGCCCCAAAGTAAAAACAACTCATATGAATAAATAGATCAATAAAATGTGGTATATACATTCAAAGGAATTGTTTGGACAATGAAAAATGATGAAGTGATGATATTATCCTACAACATGGATAATCTTTGAGAACATTACACTAGATGAAAATCACAGAAGACAACATATTGTATGATTTCATTTATATAAAATGTTTAGAATGGGCAAAAATACAAGTAGAAAGTTGACTAGTGGCTGCCTAGGACTGGGGGAAGGGGACGGGGGAATGGTGCTGAGTTGCTAATAGGTAAAGGGTTTCTTTTGGCAGGGGACACAGATACTTTAAAATTACATTGTGGTAATGGCTGCACCCAGCAAGAATACACAGAAGAACTGTACAAAAAAGATCTTCATGACCCAGATAATCATGATGGTGTGATCACTCACCTAGAGCCAGACATCCTGGAATGTGAAGTCAAGTGGGCCTTGGAAAGCATCACTACAAACAAAGCTAGGGGAGGTGATGGAATTCCAGTTGAGCTATTTCAAATCCTCAAAGGTGATGCTGTGAAAGTGCTGCACTCGATATGCCAGCAAATTTGGAAAACTCAGCAGTGGCCACAGGACTGGAAAAGGTCAGTTTTCGTTCCAATCCCAAAGAAAGGCAATGCCAAAGAATGCTCAAACTACTGCACAATTGCACTCATCTCACATGCTAGTAAAGTAATGCTTAAAATTCTCCAAGCCAGGCTTCAGCAATACGTGAACCGTGAACTTCCAGATGTTCAAGCTGGTTTTAGAAAAGGCAGAGGAACCAGAGATCAAATTGCCAATATCCGCTGGATCATCGAAAAAGCAAGAGAGTTCCAGAAAAACATCTATTTCTGCTTTATTGACTATGCCAACGCCTTTGACTGTGTGGATCACAATAAACTGTGGAAAATTCTGAAAGAGATGGGAATACCAGACCATCTGACCTGTCTCTTGAGAAACCTGTATGCAGGTCAAGAAGCAACAGTTAGAACTGGACATGGAACAACAGACTGGTTCCAAATAGGAAAAGGAGTACGTCAAGGCTGTATATTGTCACCCTGCTTATTTAACTTATATGCAGAGTACATCATGAGAAACGCTGGGCTGGATGAAGCACAAGCTGGAATCAAGATTGCCGGGAGAAATATCAATAATCTCAGATATGCGGATGACACCACCCTTATGGCAGAAAGTGAAGAAGAACTAAAGAGCCTCTTGATGAAGGTGAAGGAGGAGAGTGAAAAAGTTGGCTTAAAGCTCAACGTTCAGAAAACTAAGATCATGGCATCTGGTCCCATCACTCCATGGGAAATAGATGGGGAAACAGTGGAAACAGTGTCAGACTTTATTTTTTTGGGCTCCAGAATCACTGCTGATGGTGACTGCAGCCATGAAATTAAGAGACACTTACTCCTTGGAAGGAAGGTTATGACCAACCTAGGTAGCATATTTAAAAGCAGAGACATTACTTTGCCAACAAAAGTCCGTCTAGTCAAGGCTATGGTTTTTCCAGTGGTCATGTATGGATGTGAGAGTTGGACGGTGAAGAAAGCTGAGCACCACAGAATTGATGCTTTTGAGCTGTGGTGTTGGAGAAGACTCTTGAGAGTCCCTTGGACTGCAAGGAGATCCAATCAATCCATCCTAAAAGAGATCAGTTCTGGGTGTTCATTGTAAGGTCTGATGTTGAAGCTGAAACTCCAATACTTTGGCCACCTCATGCGAAGGGTTGACTAATTGGAAAAGACCCTGATGCTGGGTAGGATTGGGGGTGGGAGGAGAAGGGGACGACAGAGGATGAGATGGTTGGATGGCATCACTGACTCGATGAACATGGGTTTGGGTAGACTCTGGGAGTTGGTGATGGACAGAGAGGCCTGGGGTGCTGCAATTCATGGGGTCGCAAAGAGTCGGACACGACTGAGCGACTGAACTGAACTGAACTGAATGGCTGCACAAACCTAGACAACTTATTAAAAAGCAGAGACATTACTTTGCTAACAAAGGTCCGTATAGTTAAAGCTGTGGTTTTTCCAGTAGTCATGTATGTACGTGAGAGTTGGACCATAAAGAAGGCTGAACACTGAAGAACTGATGCTTTTGAACTATGGTGCTGGAGAAAACTCTTGAGAGTCCCTTGGATGGCCAGGAGATCAAACCAGTCAATCCTAAAGGGAATCAACCCTGAATATTCATTGGAAGGACTGATGGTGAAGCTGAAGCTCCAATACTTTGGCCAGCTGATGCGAAGAGCTGACTCACTAGAAAAGACCCTGATGCTGGGAAAGATTGAAGGAGGGAGGAGAAGGGGATGACAGAGGATGAGATGATTGGATGGCATCACTGACTCCATGGACTTGAGTTTGAACAAACTCCAGGAGATGGTGATGGACAGGGAAGCCTGGTGTGCTGCAGTCCATGGGGTTTGCAAAGAGTCAGACGTGAGTGAGCGACTGAACAACAACAACAGTGGCTGCACAACCTTGTGAGGTTTCTTTTTGAGAAATATTGAACTGTGCACCTTAAACAGGTGAAATGAATGGCACGTGAATTGTATCAATAGAACTGTTTTAAAGACTTCAAAAAAAATTAGAGTGAAAAAATGGAAATAAAATATGTATCAGGATAGTAAATGACATTATACTCCATCCTGTTGATGGAACATGATGTAATCACTAAATATTATCAGCCCTAAAACTACATAACAACACAGAACATACATAATGTGATGTTCAGAGAAATGCAAGTGATGTTGTAGCTAAATATATATGCATTTGGATAAAGGCTGGCAGGAAGAGAGGAGACTGTGGTGAGGGGGATGTGCCACTTTCAAAAGTCTCATTAATGTTGTTGAGCATTTTGAAGGCACTTGTTTTAATGTGTTTTGTAATGGCAGCCTTGTGGTAGGCACAGGTGGTACTGAAGATGCATAAAACATAGGAAAGGAAGAAAAAAGCACAAGGGACATTTAAAAAATCAACATGTAAAATATCTAAGAATTAGAAATTGACATGCAAAGGTTCAGCGGAGCATTTAAGGGAAATGGGTATTGAGGGAGGCACTGAAGAATATTTAAGCAGGTCAGGTTCTCCCAGGATTCCACCCAGAAACTTAAAAACTGGAATGCCTGCAAGTCTGTTCTTCCCCAGGAGCCTTTCTCTGCTCACAAGTTTTGAGGGGAGGGGATTTTCGTATACCGGAGCTGGTGTGGGTCGGTGATAATAACCCAAAGGAAGTGGGAACACTTAGCAGTGCGTGCAGTTTACTTCAGTTCACCAAAATTGTACTAGAGTGTGGAAAAAGGGAGGAAGTCTGGTCAAGCCTGAATGAGTCAACATTTAATGGCCCTCCACCCAGCTCTCCTCCCTTCCCAAGGCCACCTCACCTCTGTGTCTGTGTGCTTGACCCTTGCTAAGAAGGAACTCCGGCTGGCCTGGGTGGGGTGAACCCAGATTCCTGTTGATTGGCCCCAACCCTTAGGTTGGGGGGACAGAGGGTAGAGGGGCCCAAGAAAGGGGGCCTGGCCCCTCCTCTCTATGTATCTATATCACATCCCTTTTAGAAACTTTCCCTTCCCTGGTTCCCACTAAATGTTTGAAATATATTCCCCTCAATGTCCTGAGTCCCAGAAGCAACTTTTGAAAGTACTGCTTATAGGTTTGCTGTGTTGAAAAAAGTGTGTATACATATATGCAATACATATGTGATATACATATGACATACGGTAGCTGTGTGAACCAGCCCAATCCTTTTGAAAAGCAGTATAGATAGTAAATCACAAGAGCCATAAAAATGTCCATATCTTTGGCATAGGTACCCTACTCCTGGAAAAATATTCTAAAGAAATGATTCAAAAGACCAAAAATAAAAAAAAGAGTGTGTTTTCATAGGTGTTAATTACAGGGAAAAGTAACTTGATATTTCCTCAAAAGGTGCAATATAGAAGTGTCTCATGATCCTTTGGGGTAAAATTGTCCTCAGTCCTTTAGGAGCACTCTGTAGATGGAAGGTGTGGTCATCTTTAATCTGGATAAAGAATGGGTGACAAGTTGAGGATAGATAGAGGGCTGGCCACCTTTGAAGTAGAATCTGCTTGCATCTCAAAACAGAACACATTGTTTACAGCCCTGAGGTGTGGGGAGGAGGTACAGGCAGTTGATTGACATCCACGTCAGTGTTTTCTATGGGATACAAACCCAAAAAAGAGGGGGTATATATATACATTCGGGGCTTCCCTGGTGGCTCAGACGATAAAGAATCTGCCTGCAATGCGGAGACCCAAATTTGATCCCTGGGTCAGGAAGATCCCCTGGAGAAGAGAATGGCTACCCACTCCAGTATTCTTGCCAGGAGAATTCCACGGACAAAGGAGCCTAGAGGGCTACAGTCCATGGGGTTGCAAAGAGTCGGACAAAACTGTAGGACTAACAAAACATGTATACATATAGCTGATTCACTTTGCTGTACAGTAGAAACTAACACAATATTTTAAAGCCACTGTGTACGTGTGTGTGTGTTAGTCACTCATTTGTGTCTGACTCTTTAAGGCCCCATGGACTGTAGCCCGCCAGGCTCCTCTGTCCATGGAATTCTCCAGTCAAGAATACTGGAGTGGGTTGCCATGCTCTTCTCCAGGAGATCTTCCCTACCCAGGGATTGAACCGAGGTCTCCCCCATAGAAGGCAGATTCTTACCATCTAAGCCACTGGGAAAGCCCCTGTAAAGCAACTACTCTCCAATAAAAAATTAATTTTAAAAAATCGAGATTTCTGAGCAAAGACACATTCTTTTCTTCAGTTATTAGGGTTGTTTGAACTACCCAGTGACGCCCCCTTGGGCAGATGCCGCCTGCACTGATCTGTCAATGAGCTGAGCTGCCAGGTGATCCCTGTTTCCTTCCTCCTCAAAATTCTGGATTATTTCTGTCCTTCGGCACCAGGAATTGCCCTTATATTCCAGAGTCCAGGGTAAACACTGAAGGTTGTAATTACAGTTCATGGTCTTAACCACTTCTTTGGTCTCCTTTTAGGAATCCAGTCTTAGAAAAGTAACCCCAGGTACCTGTCATTGCAGAGAGCTCTCAGCAGTTCTGTAGCTTCTCGAGAATGCTCTGAAGTTATTATGGGAAGAAGATAAAGGGGCAGTTTTGCCCTTATCTTGCAGAGAGCTGGAGAGGATGGCCAGATTTGCCTGAGGCTTTGACTTTTCCCAGAGTTTCTCTTATTCCACTTTAAGACCATCCTCAGAGTCCCTGTCCCCACATAGAGCAAACAGTAGGTTAGATGGGGAACAGCTCCCAATACCAGCCGCCCAGCCACTCAACTACCCAAATAATAGCAACAACAAACCCCGTATTGGAAAGCCTAAAATGACCACAGGAGAAAGGGAAAGGGAAATACTATTTAGGGGGGCAGGAGGAGAAGGAGGTGACATAGGTTGGATGTCAAGAGGATGAGATGGTTGGCTGGCATCACTGACTCAATGAAAGTGAGTTTGAGCAAGCTCCAGGAAATAGTGAAGGACAGGGAAGCCCAGTGTGCTGCAGTCCATGGAGTGTCGGAGTCAGACATGACTTAGAGACTGAATGACAACAACAATTTAGTCATAACAGCATGCCCCTGACTATTCTGTGTTTTGTATGTGAACCCATTATTTCAGAAATATCCTTTTATATATGGCCCAGAATCGTCACATATTTTCCCACCACACAAATAATTTCTAGGTAAGAGATCTATGCTTTGGGTCTCTTAGGTTGTTTCAGTCTTAAATATACCCAGTGCAATCATATCAAGGGACTCTTTGGTCCCAAGAAAATCAAGCTGCACATCCACCTAAGAAAACTAGTTACCTGTTGCCATAGCAACTGGACCAACCTTAGAGGGAAGGGCAGAGTTCCTCAAATTCATCTACTATGTCTGCAGATTGACTTCCTTGAAACTGAGTCATGTGTCCTGATCATCAGCACTGAACTGTTATTTTCATTAAAAAAAAAAAAGTCACAGTCTCAGTTGATGTATTTCAGCTTTTTCTCTGGTGCCACTCAATGAATGTCTTTTTATCTCTGAAAGGTGGGATTTGGTAACCGGATCCTTTAGAACTTTCTTGCATGCCCTAAGGTGGTTGGGACCTGGGCCAATGGGTTTGGTAGTAATTAAACTTTGATGGCTGGAACATGACCTGTGAAATGAGTTTCTGGTCTCAGCTTCACTCCTAATGAACAGAAAGCCATATGCCTTGGAATTCGACTATCACCCCTGTTTCTAGACCAGAGGAAGAAAGTCAGAGGTTTGAATGGCTTCTCCTGGGGGTAGACTGCAGAGGCCTTTTCCCCAGGAATCATGCTTTGCCTTTCTAGGCCACAGATAGCTCCACAATTCGTCTCAAAATGCCCTGCGAGATATGTGTAAATAACGCGAACCACATTTACAGACAGGGCCACCCTTGTCGAAAGTACGAGTAATTTGCCCAGAGTAAGATAATTAGTAACAGCAGGGGTAGAGATTCCAGAGGGTCATACTCCATTCCTTTGCTAAGACCACTGAAAAAAATCTTTCTTTCACTCAAGAAACCTGGCCAATTAATGGACAGCAGGAGGCGGGGATGGGTCAATACTTGCTTGATTCCGTTTTAAAGGTCATTTTTATTTTATGGGGTTGTTGGTACCTACGGTTAAGATTTTTTTTTTTCAATAACAAGTATCTTGATATTTCCTTTAATGAGACTGAAAAATGTGCTTAGCAAGAATGAGAGCTGAGGGCTGGAGAGAGCCGGATAGGCTGGGGTGTTTCTTCATAAACAAAAGATTCAGCTGACAAAAGGCAAGAGTACTGTCATGGAAAGCACCTGTATCTATGTCTTAGTCCGTTCAGGCTGCTCTAACAAAATGCTACAGACTCGGAGCTTATAAGCAGCAGACATTTATTTCTCAGATTTCTGGTGACTCGAGGTCTAAGATCAGGGTGTTAGCACAGTTGAGTGAGGGTCTTCTTCCAGGGCACAGACTTGTCCTCGTATCCTCACATGGGAAAGAGGCCAGCCAGCACCCTGGGATGTCTTTTACAAAGACATTAATCCCAATCATTTCCCAAATCACTGTCTAAAGCCCCCACCTCCTAATCCCATCTCCATTTGGGGCTTAGAATTTTTTAAGGTATTTTTTTTCTTTAATGTGAACCATCCTTAAAGTCTCCACTGAATTTGTTGCAATATCATCTCTGCTTTTTTATGTTTTGTTTTAATTGGCTGCGAGGCATATAGGACCTCAGCTCCCTGACCAGGGATCAAACCAGCACCCTGCATTGGAAGGTGAAGTCCCAACCCCTGGACCAACAGGGAAGCCTTCAGGGGCTTTAAGATTTCAACATATGAATTCTGGGGGGACAGAAACATTCAGACTAGAGCTATGCATGAGATTAGCTGTGTTAGATTGTAAAGGATAGAAAGATAACAAAGACAGGAGTCCTGTCTTCAGTAAGTCACTTCCCAGCAGATAGTGACAAGTATCCTAATAATAGTATGTGAATCCTGTGATCGGGAGAAGTTTATTTTGATTATAGCCAGAGTGGAGGAATATAGTGAAATGTTTCTTAGGGAATCTGAGCTGTGCTTTTTAGGCCAGGTGGAAAATCATAGACAGATAGTGAAGAAAGGATCTTTTAGAAAGTAGGAGCAGTATAAACAAAGGCATAGACTGGAATCTACTGAAGAAAAACACATTTGGCCAAATGAGGCTTGAGGTTTAGGTTAAATTATAGGAGAGAGTTGGAACTAAAGCGAAAAAGGGAAAAAGAGCCACATTTTGGAGTGTTCTAAAAGGCAGGTAGAGAATTTTGGACTGTACTCCATATAGAATCAGAGGTTTGAAAACCAGAAGTTGAGCTGTGGTCAGTGTTTTTATGCAATAAGATGAGATACTTAGTGTAGTGTTATTTTTTTAACAACCAAAAAAAAAAAAAGATTCACATAGTCTAATCTATGTTCTGCAAGATACCTTAGCAGATTAGGCTGAAAATATTCTGCACTTCTGTCAATATTTCTTCAGAATGTCATAAAAGGTTTTGTAATGTACCCCTGCACAAGGTTAAATGAGTTTACACTGACTGCAAGCTGAAGATGCCTGCGTAAAAACGCTGACTCAGGTATTTCAAGTGATGACCATTATGGTTAAGTGCTTGAGGCACTGTTGTGAGAAGCAGGAGAATGGCTTCATGCAGTAGGAGAGCCAGCCAAGTCCCTGAAATCTCTCTTTGTTTCCTTTCTCATAGGAACAGCAATGGAAACCTTCGATGTACAGCAGCATAACTCCCATCTGCTTTGCAAGCCCTCTGCTTGAGAAGCCAGTTGGCAAAGTAAGAATGAATTCATTTCTTGCTGAACAGTTCAATTTGAGTCTGTTGGCTGTTCTTTCTTTTTGTCTTGAGCTATTTGGGTGACATAATCAAATTGATCTCATAAAAATGGTTGATAAAAATCCAGATTTTGAACTGTTTGGTTGGCCCTGGTGGCATTGGTCCTTGGCAAGATGTTGAGGTAAGTGATGTTGATCTGAGATTCCCTGGTCTTCACGTGGATCTTGATGCTGTCCTCTCCAACTCCTTTCACTGTCCCGCTTTCTCAGCTCTTTGTCTCACCTTCCCTTGCCTATCAGAACGTATTAGAAGAGGGAGCTTTCAGTCATCTACATTGTAGGGGAAGGGAAACCTTTTTCCTCATCTCTTTTATCTTAGTGCCTGGGGTAATGCAAATTAAACTGAGAAAATAAAAAAGACAGGTAAACAGAGAAAAGGTTTATTACTGTGAATAAAGAGGCCTTCAGAGATAAGAAGTGAAGACCCAAAGAAGCAACCGCATTTGAGACTTGTAGAACATTTTAACAAAGAGTGATTAACTGGGAAAGTGACAAGAGAAAGGTGAAGGGTTTTGGGCTTCCCTGGGCCACAAATTGTGAGCTGGTCAATATATGGGGGAAATTAGTGAAAAATTAAGAGTTCCTTGGTAAGGTGTGTTATACTAACTCAAGTTGGTGCCTTTTCTATTACTAAGAGTCTTTTCCAGTGATTAAAAGTCATCTTCTTCCTGGTATGGGAAAGCAAGACACCGTTAAAAATTTATGTTACTTTTACAAAGGAAAGTTTATGTGCTACTTTTAGACAGAAAGAGAGAAGGCAGAGAGCTTTGCCTACACCTGCTATTTCTCAATTGCCTTTGACTCAAAGTAATCCTTATGTGAAAGTGGCATATTTTAGGGTGGCAAAATCTGATCATCTTCAACATCTTATTGAAATCCAACCACCACACTCCCTCTTCGAAACATATTTGTTATTTAAACTATCTTGTAGAATGAAAGACTTTGACTCCAGAAGAGAAATTACAGTATTTGCCTGAACTGCTACTGTTCTGAACCTGAAATCACACCCATCAGTCCCACCAGGGAATGTAGAGCTAGATAGTTAAGAAGTGGGTTCTTAGAATCAAGATACCCGGGATCACCAGCTCTGTGACTTTGAGCAAATCAAATGTAAAGAAGGCTTCATACTGGTACCTGCCTCATGGGACTGTCATCAGAATTAATTTAATAAAAATTCATGAGAACAAGGATTTTTTAAACCTATTTTGTTTACTGCGTATGCAAGTACTCAACAAATGCAAATGAATTGAATGAATGAATAAATGAAACACTATACACATGATAAACTTAGAGGAAACACATGCTCAATTTGCTTATTTCAAGAAGTGAGAGCTGGGAAGTGTTGTATGCAGGGAGGGACACCATTCTCGACACTTTGGCGAGAATGCCAAGGACAATTGCCAGGCACACCTTAACAGAAGCACCAATCTACCTGGGATAACAGTCACCTTCCTGTCCTTTGCTACAGTTATTGGTGCATCTCCAGACCACACACAATCCAACCACTAGGATGAACCACAGTCACTGTCAAGACAAGTCAAAAACAAACAAAAGTTCTTTCAATAGGTCTTTTCTCTCCAACTTCTACATATGTGGGCAGAGCTGGAGCTTTTGTAGTTTTTAAAAGGAAATGTATCTATTTTTTTTCTATTTTCTATTACCAATTCCTGGTAATTCTGCCTTGGCGGTGAGTCCTGCCAAGACAGCTGTCTTTGGAGTACGAACTCCCAGTGGAACAGGAAGTCTCCTGCCCATGCTCTCAGCGCGGTTGACGTTTTGCAGGCGTAGCAGGGGATTGACCCAAGCTTCTTGGGACTGACTTTTCTGTACTTCATGTTCACTAAGGTCTGCACTTCCCCTCTGCTGACATCAGTTCCAAGTAAGAGGAGTATCCTTTGACCCAAAGATTAAAACAACAAACAAACAAAACACTCCCTGAACATCACAAAATGTGTTGGCAGCAGCTCCATCTCACTGCTTTGTTCTTGCCTGGGTCCTTTCCAGCCCGGCTTCCTTTGCCTTTATTTATGTAGGTTCTAAATAGACCACCACTTTGTGGGATGGAAAGAAGCCATTTCAAAGGTTGAGTTCAGAAGTCCATGAGCCCTGGGAAGACTCTTTTGACTAAATTTCACATCAGTCTAATAGCCAGTCCTGAGTTTACTTGCTGTTTTCCTAGACCTGATTAGGAACACTGCCAGCAGTGTAGAAACGGTAGAGAGTGCCTTTGGTAAATGCTTATCAGAGAGCCAAAGGAAATCAAGGGCAGTATGACCATTCTTGGGTTTTGCAGATGGCTCAGTGGTAAAGAATCCACCGGGAGATTCTTGATGCAGGAGACATGGGTTTGATCCCTGGGTCAGGAAGATCCCCTGGAGAAGGGAATGGCAATCTGCTCCAGTATTCTTGCCCAGGAAATCCCATGAACAGAGGAGCCTGGTGGGCTCTAGTCCATGGAGTTGCAAAGAGTTGTACATGCTTTAGCGACTAAACAACAACAACATGACCATTCTTGGTTCGATAATATTTCGAGTCATGTTCCTCAGGTTTCCTTCCCCAACAGGGCTGAATGAGCAGGTTGTTGTCTATCTGTACAGAGACACCAGGACTGTCCTGGGGTGAGAGGGCGGCTCCCAAAGGATACTCTTTCTCTCTTTTCTCCCCATAGCTCTGGCTTTGGCTTAACACTTGTTCTGTGAAATATTCTAATGAATTCATTTTTACAATCAGCTCTCTGATCCATCCACCTGGGGATATAGGGGAGGGGGGAATGATGCCAAAATTGTAAGAAAGTCAAGCTTTAATTATAGAGGTCAATGGAAGGCAGCGTTTGGGGGTGGATAATTAAAACCTATGTTTAATCTGCCCAGAATCCAAACTCTCTTCCTCACTGACAAGAAACATTCTGTTGGTTAAAAGGCTGCAAGGTGGACCCAGAGGCAATTGCTACCACCCAAATTAGGGTGCCCCAAGCTGAACCAAAGACTAGTGTTTCCTTGCTACAAGGGGGAGGAAAAGTGTTGAGAAAATATCAATGAGAAAACAGAGGATTCCAATGTGAGCTCATAATAGAAAAAGGAATATTTTGGTGCCAACTCCAGTCTTACCACTAAATGATAACTCTTTTCATTAGTGATTATGATCAGAGGGCAGGAATTAAAGGTGGGAAACTTCCTTCTTTTCTAGGGAGAAGCCCTTGAAATCACTCTGGGCAGCAAGCAAGCCTGGAATGTGTGATTATCGATTCTCAGATCAAGAAGAGTTTAGTGTTTTATTTTACATAACTGGAGTCAGCACCTTTTGAATGGAGCATACAAATTTATGTAAACAGGAATGCAAATGTTAAAAAATATGTGTCTTGGGATTTTCTAGGGATGACTTGGTAGCTTTGTCTTCTTGCCTTTGTATCATCTAAATATCGTGTTGTGAAAACTTGGGTGAACTTACTTCCCCAAATCCCACAATGTTATAACTAGAGAGCTTTCTTTATCATTTGTAGGAGATATTTTGGAGAATGAATTAAGACAGACTAATGTATTTGACACTAAACATGTTAGCTCCAAGAAGATACACAGGCCAACAGTAAATGCAAAATGGATTGGAGAGTTTCAATAAATTAATGGCAGATTCAAAGTGGATTTTTGAAAGGGAGTTAGAGAACGATGATGGAAACAAAAGCAGGGATTTAGGGAGCTAGGTGACATGAGAAGATGCCATAAAAGTCAAACTCCAGGCTCTCCTGCAAAATTCTCACTGAGGCTACTGATGAGAGAATGGGTTGAAAGAAGTATTAGTTCAACTCAGCATAATAGTCCATGCCAAGTTCAGATCATGCCAAGTCTAAATGACCCAAGCAAGTGCCATGACCTCTGAAAGCTGCAGAGAATACACAAGCAGATGGAACTGTTTGGGATTAACAGCTGCCCATGAGTATGGCTGTGCCAACCTGTCTTTCTCAGTAAAATTCAGGAGACAGGTAAACGTGCCCTCAAGTCTAAGGAAAGGTAACTTTAATACATCATTTGATTTGGCCAGAAGGAAATGGAGAGAGATAAACAGTCTTGATGGATAGCAGTGTTATTAAATGGAAGGGGAACTAAGAAAGTAATGGAGGCCCCCTGGGCCTTCTATATTTCTCCATGAGTAAAGGGGAAAACTGGAGGAGCTGGGTGGAAGTACTGCATAAACAACAGATAAGAAAGGAACTGGTGAACTCCGAATCAACCACATATAGAGCTGCTTTATTTCAGAGTTGAGAGGCATCTGTGGGAAGGAAACAAACAGAGGTGTCCCTTTTTTTGCACACTGATCTTTAGCTTCTTTTAGCACTGGAGAATTTTTCTTACCAAAGGAAAATTTAACTTAGCCAAAATGGACCACTTTAAGAATCGTTGTCTAAATCATGGCCCATTGAGAATCTCTGTGTGTGTTACATCATTATATCATGGCTGGGTCTGCATAGACAGCACCAATTCAATGAGAAGTACTTTTGAACTTAATACTCAATATTTAGGGCTCTAAGTGACAAAAGAAGATGGAACCAAGAAGTCAACCCACAAAATACTTTGTGGCCTATTGCTGCTTCCAAAAAAATAAAAAATAAAAAACCCCCAAAAGTCAGGAATGGAATGATCCAAAGAGAATAATAATTTTAAGCACAGCAAGCTACTACAATTACTACAGTCATAGATAAACACAATTTTCCTTAATTGAGAATGAGGGCACCTGATGTGACTGGCTCTCTTTCTCTATACACTTAGCTTCTGGTCACTGAGGTAAAATGCATTAAGCCAAGTATTCTTCGAGGTGAAAGAAACTTCCAAGGTAAAGGGTCAGCTTTCTTCTTCTAAGATAGTGGAGGATTTAGTTGGGCATATGTCCACCCAACTAAAGAGCACATTTTCAGCCTCCCTTGCAGCTAGATGTTGGCCATATAATATTATGGTCAATGAGATATGAATGGAAGTGATTTATGTAATTTTTGAATCATGCCATTCATATTGAAGGCAGACCCTTCCTGCTGGCTGGAATATAAATATGGTAGCAAAAACTGAAATAGCCACCTTAGACCATGAGAGGATGGCAGAGAAACCCAAACCATTATCTGCTTGTGTTCAGACAGCTGTTGCCTGAGACAGAAATTGGCTTTCATCTTGTCTACATCTCTACTAATTTGGCCATTGGTACAGTAGCTGCAATGGTATTCTAGCCCACAGTTAAAATGGGAGAAAGAAGACTGCATGCCCTATGAGAAATCACATGGGATTCAGTGAAGGCAAAAGACAGAACCTATACAGTAAATATCAGTTAAAGGGATGAAAGTTCTGAGTTGCTCTCTCCCCAGTCAATCTGGCTGAGGAAGAAGAGTTACAGAGGCTAATTTCTGGTTCTGAGGATAAGGGGATGAACAGAACTCTGCTTAGCTGAGCTCTACCATAGTAAACCCAGATAGCTATCATACCCTGCATTTTGGAGTTCTTTTTAGAACTGAGGCAAACAAATTTCTACTGAAAATCTCAGATTCAAGCACTGTAGTGGAACCAGTTATCTGGTCAAAAAACATTCTATTGATAATTATTATATGTAGGAGCTACATTAGTTTGGAAACATTTATAAATATCTCCATGTATTTGGTATAATATTCTATTCTTTCATCATCTGGAACAGGTTTGGATTCCGTGGGGCTTCAGAGAATCACCCTGGGCTTCAGCTTTTGCTATAATTCTATTACACAGGATTTTATGGGAAGAGCGAATCATTATCTCATAGCTTATTCTATATGCACTGTCCTTTTATTAACATAAAATATGATAACATGTATTATTTGGGCTTAATAAATTAAAACATCAGCCTTTACTGCTATCACATATTAGAGTCCATGTCATTTTTTCCCATCATCTCTTCCCTCAAAATGTCTGATGTGATGACATGTACATAGTAGGCAGGTAGTGCTTGTCCAAGGATGGTTAAGTGAATATGGAATTTTACTCCATTATTCAGCTATTTTCATCTTCTTATCCTGATCACAATGGTTGTTGAATAGTATTCTATGTGAGTGGACTACTATATCTACTAAAGACAGAAAAAAATTTTAATCAATAGCATTAGCACTGTCCTATGAATATTAAGTAACCAGTGGTAAATATATATTTCCCTTGAATTTCGATTCCTGGATTCTCACTACCACCCAAGCAAAACCGCGACTGAAATTTACTACATTAGGTCCATTGGTAAGAGTTCATAAGGATAAGAAATGCTTCCTAATGCACAAGGACAAGAAGTCTTTCCATCTCAACATTCCTACCAGGCAAGATGGCTCTATAAACAGGCTTGTAAGCACAAAGGGTTGGAACAAAATTGGACAAATATGCTGAAACCAATGGCAGTTCAAAAGCTTTGACCAACCTAGACAGCGTATTAAAAAGCAGAGATAAATTACTTTGCTGACAAAGATCCATATAGTCAAAGGTATGGTTTTTCCAGTAGTCATGTATGGATGTGAGAGTTGGACCATAAAGAAAGCTGAGTGCTGAAGAATTGATGCTTTTGAACTGTGGTGTTGGAGAAGACTCTTGAGAGTCCCTTAGACTTCAAGGAGATCAAATGAGTCCATCCTAAAGGAAATCAGTCCTAAATATTCATTGGAAGGACTGATGCTAAAGCTGAAGGAACAATCCTATGGCCACCTGATGTGAAGAACTGACTCAATGGAAAAGACCCTGATGCTGGGAAAGATTGAAGGCAGTAGGAGAAGAAGACAACAGAGGATGAGATGGTTGGATGGCATCACCGACTTGATGGACATGAGTTTGAGCAAGCTCTGGGAGTTGGTGATGAACAGGGAAGCTAGGCGTGCTGCAGTCCATGGGGTTACAAAGAGTCGGACACAACTGAGCGACTGAACTGATAAGCATAGAAGCATATTCAGTTCTGGTTCCCAAACCTACAGGATATAAGTGAAATATGAACAATTAATATCTATAGAATTTATTTTATTATGCTTATCAAACAAGACTACTGGAGTGGGTAGCCATTCCTATCTCCAGGGGATCTTCCTGACCCAGCTTTTGAACCTGGATCTTCTGCATTACAGGCAGATTCTTTACTGTCTGAGCCACCAGGAATCCCCTGTCAAGGCTGTTAATTCATAAACAGTTAAATGCCTATACACAATAAAAATGAGAAACAACAAACGTAGAAATCATTCTTATTTTCTGATCTTGTTTTACAGCTTTTCTATTTTAAAGGCTGAAATATATGGTACAGTATGTACAGCTCAACTGGATAGACATATCACGATATACTTGATGTTTAAATATGAGATCAATGGCTTGTTAACACTGCACACACACACACGTAATTACCAGACCCTTGCTATCACAGACTGCCCCATTATCAAAGGTCTCAGAGTCATATTTGTATTACACGGGACTATTGTTTATTTTTCCCTTGTCTCGGTGTGCTCACACTTTACATTTAACACCACACTGATTTCTCTTGCACAACCTGGTTGAAAAATATCACATGGAGCTTCTGATGGAAAAATGCTAAGTAAAAATACTGCCTAGTCTGTTACTGACCAAAAGAGAAATTTTCATTTGTCCCACCTGGGGGCAGGGAAAAAAGATGACCTGGAACTGGCATAGAATATATGTTGTCTCTATTCACAAAGATCAGAAAAACAGAGTATCACTGTGTTCTGAGACATAGCACTGCAGAATTCTCAACAGAATTAGCCCAGAATTTATGCAGTTTTGCTCCTTTCTCAATACGCTGGGTCCCCTTGAGAAAGCCAAAGGAAGCTCCTCTTGGAAATATTGCATTCTAAGCATTCTATGCCAGCTGCTTATTTCCACTAAGAAATGCCTTCCATGTGTGAGGCAGTGTGCTATAAACAGTAATTCAGGGCAATTTGGTATAAATGATAACAGCAATAATCATTATTATAATAGCTTCCATTGTTTGAGAACTCTGTGCCAAACACTAACCTAAGTTCTTCATATCCAGTCTCTCATTTAATTGTTTTACCCATGAAGCCTGGAAAGGATAAAGGACTTATTCAAGGTCACGGACTGGTAAACAATAGGGTTGGCATCCAAAACTAGGCAAGGACCTATGCCTTAACCACCTGCCGGAGACACATTTTAAAAATGTATTTAGATGATCTCTTTTCTCTTCCTCGTTGAAATATAATCAAAGTTTCCTGAGAGGACACAGAAGGATGCCAAAAAAAGTATGACCTGGCTTATATTATGGGTCGCTCTGGCTGCAGTTAACCAACCTTAGATTTTCTTTTTCCAAAAGGCCCTGTTATAAATAGCAACCCAGCACCAGTGGGAAATAACGTATGAGCATGTGGCGTTAGGTTGCCCCTTTAAAGGCAGCTGCTTTACAAAGGACTTTAAAGGGGATATGAACTGCAAAGATAGCGACATGAGGTTACTCAGATCAGAATAATATTCCTCAGAAGCCATTCCATACCTTTGGGTGTCCCAGTTTATCTCCTCTGGAAGAAGGCGAGTTGGTGCTCACCTAATCCTTGAGGCAAGGCATTTAATTTTAAGAACTCGAACGCTCTCAATGAAAAAGGGTCAAAAGTGGCCTTATTAAAGTTCAACTTAACAAAAGACTCATGGTACAGACAAGGGTAGAGCTGAAATCTGCACTCACCACTAATGCCTGTTAAGTTTTTCATGGCGGCAGTTTAGATGCCTGGTGAAATAAAGGCATCTGTTCTCTTTAGTGAACAGAGAGCAGATTGCGTAAAAGTTTATGGTCTGAAGAGCAGAGAGGTAATTAGTGGTGCGATGAACTCCCCAATTGTGTCTATGTTTTTAAAGGTCATTTCCTGGATTTTACTAGAAATGAGGAATTACCTCTGGGCCCCCATAGAACTTTGTTTTTACTGTTATGAATGTTTATTTCAGCTTACCTTACCTTAGAGTTGGCTGATTGCATGTCTGTCTTTTTTGCAGGGGCTTGTAATCTCCTTGTCTGGGGGCTAGGGTGGAGCAGAATTGGGCCTTATTCATTATGTGTGTCCCCAAAGCACCACGCATAATTCTTTCCATACACTAGCTGGTTATTGAGGAGGGGGAAGTGGTAGAAAAAGAAAGGGAAAGAAATTCTGGTTTTGTTTATCTGAGATCACTCTTTTCAGATTACCTGCGTTTTGGCTGCTTTTCATGAAATGCCTTCTGAAACCTCTTTAAGAACAGCTTAGTGAAAAAGTTCAACTTTACCTTAAAAGACATTTGCTTACAGAATAACTCTTAAAAGGCTCTATTCATTTGTAAAAGGCAGAAACTGAAGTTTTTACACCAAGGACTTTCACAGAGGATCAACGATAAGAGATGTGTTGAGATTAAAACAAAATAGAAAAAAAATAAAAAAACAGAATGTGCTCATGTTTCATGGCATGGAAATTGTTCCTTCCTTTGCTGCACCAGTCAAAGTGATCTTGCCAAGGTCAGTTGGGAAATTCTAACTGCTAAACCCGGAGTATATTTCATTTCTTCTGGAACTTGACTCAGTTGACCCTTTCTCGAAAGTTGGTCCTCTCTTGGCTTTTATGAGAAATGACTGTTGTAATTCTCATCTGACCTTCTCAGTCTCTTTTGTTATTTCATCGTCCCTCAATAATACTTCCAATTTTGTGTTCCCCAGTGTTGCATTCCTAGTGTACTTAAAAAAACTCAACGCTCTCTCAATGAGCAATATTCTATTTTCTTGTTTTATTTGCTCAACGCTTTCGAAACTGAACTAGTCAGCCCCTCTTTCAGGTCTCGGATCCCTCTGCTCTACAGATGTCCCGTCCCTCTCTCAATGAATGTTCCTACCTACCCAGCAATTCAGATCAGATTCTTGGGTGTCATCCATCATTCTTTCCCCACCCGCCACCCCCACCTCATCCTTTCAGTTAGTCATCTAATTCAGATGGTTCTAAATCCTTTATATCTCACCCTCTCCCTCCCTATTGTGATTGCTGTATTTAAGGCTGTCATCATCTCTCATCTGCTTCCTAAGGAGCCCTTGAGCTGTTTTCCTCTTCATTCTCATCATCTTCTTTCAGTTCCTTGTCAGTATCACTACAGACTTATCCTTTCAGATGGCGACTGTGATGAATGCTGGCTTGACTCAGTGGTGGAATGGCTTCCCACTGACTACTGAGTTAGTCTGAGTCCCTCTGAAAGGTCAAGGTGGGCACGTGTAAGATACTCGCCTGCCCCTCTGTCACCTCTCTTTGTTTGTCCCCTCCCAAATCCTACAGGATACTCTACTTCATGAGACTGTCGTCGTACATGCTACTCCTTCTACTTGGTCCTGCCTAATCCCTCTTCTTTTTAAAAATCTGTCTTAGATTTCCCTTCTATTCTCTTTTGTCCGTCCTGCAACCTCTGTGCTGAGTTACAACTGCACTTTGTATTTTCCTGTTGCAGCTTTTCTCTCACTTTACTGAAATTGCTTGCACTCTGCCTCCTCTTGGTAATGGAGCACATTTGTCATCTTGGCCAGTGTACCTGACTCTGAACTTTCACTAACGAGGAAGGTAAACCCTGCTTACAGATGATGAATACCCATTGCTATGCTGAAGCTGACCATAATGAAGGAAAGGTTTTTATCACTTGGAAACCACGAAGACAGCACCCTGGTCTGTGTGAATTTCTTCCTATTGACCGGTGACAATGAGATAACTGAGGATGGAATTCTCCAGGCCAGAATGCTGGAGTGGGTGGCCTTTCCTTTCTCCAGGGGATCTTCCCAATCCACAGATTGAACCCAGGTCTCCCACATTGCAGGGGAATTCTTTACCAGCTGAAGCACAAGGGAAGCCCAAGGAGACAGGCATATTACCCCATTTAGGTAAATCTACCAGATCTATTTTATTAACTTGAATTACAGTAGAAGTTAGACGTGCTTGCTGTGCCTTTTAGAATGCAAGAGTGATCATGGTCAGTGTTTCCAGATGCTCTGTGTACAAACAGGAGGATAAAAGGTTACTGGCTCCAGCTGGGACTTTGGATAGCAGGTCAGTCACCAAAGAAAGTTCAGACTTTTGTACCTCGAAAAATCTGACTGGTTTAAAATTAGACATTCTGATAGGGAAAAGCCAAGTGGGAAAAGATGAGGACTTTGAACATACCAATTTAAATGTCCCCAAAGAAGAATTTGTAGCACTAAAATTTACGCTCTTTAGTTTTAGTCACTATGGTAATCATAAAAATAAAATTTAGTGGTGTGCTTGTTTTAGAGGAGAAGAGAGACAAAATGAATCAAGAACTCTCACACAACTTCGTTTCAGCATGGAACAGCTCTTACTATGAGAAAAATTATGATTATATGATCAAAAATGTTTATTAAATATAGTAGATAGACATCATTTGATCAATAGTGGTAAGTATTCTGGGAGATACTAAGGAAGTTATCTTAAGGAACATAGAATGACTTATTTAGCATTGGAAGATAATTTAAATATCATCCAGCCCAACTTCTCATCTAACCCTTAAATCTGTCCTACAAATTCCTGCCAAACCTCTTCAGAATATCTCCAGTTAGAGGAAGATTTCCACCCTCTGAGGCAGTTCATGTCATATTTAAATAGCTCAATAAAATTTATCGAGTGCTTACTGCATGCCAGACACTGAGCTAAGCTTTTTATCTTCAAAAATCCTATTTAATCTTTATCACAACCTTATGAAATTGTACTGTTATTATTTCCATTTTATAGCTGAGGAGGAAACTGGGCAACTGCCCAACATTGCATGGCTGGTAAATAGAAGACCCAGCTTTGACTATGCAGTCTGTGTTCTTAAATAATATACACCTGCAGGCTCCCTAACAACTTCTTTCCTATGCTGATACGAAATCTATCTTCTTATACCTTCTATTCATGGGTCCTATTTTTTTTTTTGTCTATAACTTTATTTTTTAATTAATTTTTATTGGAGTATAACCACTTTACTATGTTGTGTTAGTTTCTTGTGGTTGTTGTTCAGTTGCTAAATTGTGTCCACCTGTTTGCAACCCCATGGGCTGGAGCACGCCAGGCTCCCTGTCCTTCACCATTTCCCGGAGTTTGCTCAAACTCATGTCCATTCAGTCAGTGATGCCATCCAACCATCTCATCCTCTGTTGCCCCTTGCTCCTCCCGCCTTCAATCTTCCCCAGCATCAGGGTCTTTTCCAATGAGTCAGCTCTTCTCATCAGGTGGCCAGATTACTGGAGCTTCAGCTTCAGTATCAGTCCTTCCAAAAAATATTCAGGGATGATTTCCTTTAGGATGGGCTGGTTTGATCTCCTTGCTGTCCAAGGGACTCTCACGAGTCTTCTCCAGCACCACAGTTTGAAATCACCCGTTTCTACTGTATAGCCAAGTGAATCAACTAAATATATGTGTATATAGTGCTCAGTGCTCTGTAGTGATCTAAACTGGAAGGAAATAAAAAATGAGGGGAGATATATATATCAAATAATATATATATATTAGTGTTAATCATGTAGTCATGTCCAACTCTTTGTGATCCCATGGACTGTAGCCTCCCAGGCTCCTCTGTCCATGGAATCCTCCAGGCAAGAATAGTGGAGTGGGTAGCTACGCCCTTCTCTATGTGATCTTCCCAAACCAGGGATCGAACCTGGGTCTTCCACATTGCAAGCAGATTCTTTACTGTCTGAGCCACAAGGGAAGCTCTTTTTTGGATTTCCTTCCAATTTAGGTCACCACAGAGCACTGAGTAGAGTTCCCTGAGCAATACAGTAGGTTCTTACTAGTTATCGATTTTATACACAGTATCAATAGTATAGATATGTCAATCCCAATCTCCCAATTCATCCCCTCCCTTCCCCGCCTCAGTATATATATCATATATATAATATATATATATATCCCCTCCCTTCCCCCCTCAGTATATATATATATATATGTTTCTTCTGTACATCTGTGTCTCTATTTCTGTTTTGCACATAAGATCATCTACACCATTTTTCTAGATTCCACATGTATGTGTTAATATATAATATTTTCTTTCTCTTCCTGACTTATTTCACCCTGTATGACATTCTCTGGGTCCATCCACATCTCTACAAATGACCCAGTTTTGTTATTTTTATTCATGGGTCCTAATTTTTAATGAGATAATACTTAACATGTTATCCTGTTTTATTCCACACAATAGCTCTTCAAATAGTTGAAAATAGTTGTCTTATTTTACTCTACACACCTCAGTCTTTCTACTGGATATGCAATTACATTGCCTTCCATTTCCCCTCGTGTGAAATGGTCTGTAGTCCCTTTAACATCATGATCACTGTCCTTTGAACGAACCTCACTTTGGGGTCTTATACACTGAACACAGCATAAAATCATATAAGCTTTGTTGTAAGAGTGGAAACAAAACTTTAAGTCATATGCTTGTGGTCAACCAAAGCCAACGTGTTCCTCATATATGTTGGTAATCAGTATCTCTGCTCTCCTGTATCCGCACAACTGTTTGCGTTAAACTTGAACTTAGAGCTTTGTACTTAAGTCACTTATGTGTTTGTGCAGGCTAAGTCACTTCAATAGTGTCTGATTCTTTGGGACCGTATGGACTGTAGCCCACCAGGCACTTCTGTCCTTGGGATTCTCCAGGCAAGAATGCTAGAGTAGGTTGCCATGCCCTCCTCCAGGGGATCTTCCTGACCCAGGGATCAAACCTGCGACTCCTGTGTTGCAGGAGGATTCTTTACTGCTAAGCCACCAGGGAAGCCCTAAATCAGTTATATTTTATCTCAGTAGTGTAGTTTATGATTCTAGAAAGCTAAAACCTTTTGGATCAAGATTCTGTCATCTAAAAATTTTTACCCTTTGCGCTATTTAATGTTTGCCATGTATGAAGCCATCCCCAACTTAATGGATTAAAAGAACAATTTAGCTTCTCATTCTATGTGTCTGAACTTAGACTGGGCTCAGTTTAGGGCTCTTTGGACTTGACTGGGCTTACTCATGCATCTGTCATCAGCTGCTAGGTCAACTGGGGGCTAGTGAGTCCAGAAGAACCTCATCTGGGATGGCTAGTCTCTGCACAGCATGGTTTCTCATGCTTCAAAAGGCCAGCCTGGGCTTGTCCACATGTCAGAAGAGGGATCCCAAGAAAGCAAATAAAACTAGGAGAGGCCCCCTGAGTCCTAAGCTCAGGACAGGGACACCATCATTTCCCCTGTCTTCTGTTAGCCAAAACAATTTTAAGGCCAGAAACCTTCAAAGGCTGGGGAAATGGACTTGATGGGAAGAGCTTCAAAGTCTCTTTACAGTGGGTCTCGATAGGAAAAGAAAACATGACGATTGTGTCCATTTTTAAAAATCTGCCACGCTTTCACGGTCATGCTGTTTATAGATCTCATAAGCACATCATCAAAATGATCCTTTAAAAATTCTTGAGTTTTATTTTAATAAGATCTAAAAATAAAGTCCTATGTAGCATACTACTTTGGCTCTTACAATCTAGTTCAACAACCATAACAAATGTAAACAGTAAAAGAAAAAAAATTACATGCTAAACTATACCATTCTGTTTCTAGAGAGGCATATGTAAAGGCCACCACCAGGAAAATGCTTGTAGATAAGTCTGAATTTGATACATATGGATTTTTTTTTTTTAAAGACTAGAATCTTTACTAGGAAAGAGAAATTGTAGAAGTGTTCAGATTAAGGATTAGCATGTGCAAAAGCACAACAGCCTGGAGAATAGACTAGAGTGAAAATATTGAAGGATTACTCTGAAGAGTAAGTGGTAAGAGAAAGGGTGGCTAGTTGGTGGGGGATCCATAATGAGAGAACTTGTAACTAGAAATTTGAATTTGACTCTATGCAGTTGGGCACTATGGATGGTTCTTAAACAAAAGGATAAAGTGATTAAATTTTTGCACAATTAATCTAGCACTAGTTTGAATGGTACTTTTTTCAGTCAGGGAAATCATTGAGAAAAACCTCACAACTTTTTTTATTCCTAATTAAAATCAAGTACCTAATATCACTTTTCCTGCAGTCGTAAAGAAAATGACCTAAATAATTACCTTGCCAATATGTTTCATTTCTGCCAATTGAAAGGAAAGACATGGCACCAATAGCTGGAAAGAGGTGACTATGTTCTTTTTCTTAAAGAGGAAGGAAAAGTATAACTACTTCTGTTTAAATTTGAATCATGTCATGTGTACAGATTTTTTTCCAAGGTTGTTTCCCTCAATGGCAAAATGATGGCTAATGGAAATAAAAAGGTGACATTTTCAAAATTAAAAAACTTAGTGATTGGATAAAATCCTGAGTACTCACAAAAGTCTTAGTTTTCCATTCTGGTATGGAACTGCTACTTACTGTAAGAGGACATAAAATCACCCCAACCTTCTCAGATATTCTTAGTGTGAGTCCTACTGTAGGGTCTCTATAAATACTGAAATTTCTCTTTAACAAATGTTCCAATACCAGGACACGGAGAATGTTGGAAAAAATATTATATGTTTGGAAAACCCTTTGGAATTCCCTTAGGATTGGAGTGTAGCCAGTCAGAAATTCCATTGCTAATTACATGATGTAATAAAGGCCATCTAGATTACTTGTCTGAAAACTTTCTTGGAACACATCCTTTCTAGAAGAAATCAATTTAAGTCCTTGTTTGCCTTGAGAAGCCCATTGACAGAGGAGCCTGATGGGGCTACAGTCCATGGGGCCGCAAGAGTTGGACATGACTGACCAATGTTTAAGGGTATGTTGGTTGCTGATTGAAAAGCTCTGATCAGCAAGAGATATGAAGTATTTACATATGACATGATATTATGTCTGAGATTTACTTTAAAATACTTCAGCAAAGGACACTGAGGGGACAGGAGATAATAAATAAAACAAGCAGAATAGTGACAAGTGCTAGTCAATGAGTACCTTGGATTTATCATATTCCCTTTACTTTCGTAGAGTTGACTCATTGGAAAAGACCCTAATGCTGGGAAGGATTGGGGGCAGGAGGAGAAGGGGACGACAGAGGATGAGATGGTTGGATGGCATCACCGACTCAATGGACATGGGTTTGGGTAAACTCCGGGAGTTGGTGATGGACAGAGAGGCCTGGCATGCTGCGATTCATGGGGTGGCAAAGAGTCGGACACAACTGAGCGACTGAACTGAACTGATGTTTGGTAGTATCTGTTCAAATTATTTGAAAGTTGTTGGAAAAATCATGAAGGCAAAGGTTAATACAATCTACTATGTAAACAAAGTTGAGAATTTCTGTGCCTTCTTAAACAGCAGGCTGGGGAAAATATTTGTTACAAATGTGGCAGACAGAGTTAGCATTCATTTTCATACAAATGCACATATATGTGTATATATACTAACACACATATCTGTATGTGTATACACACATAAAAGTTGATAGGACAAATACTAAGAACCCAACAGCTAAATAATATAAACAGAATTTGAAAGGGGAAATGCAAATTGCTTAAAATATTCCTTTAGAAATAATCATAAAAAAGCAAGTCAAAGTTTTCTCAACTGCTGAAGCAAGCTATTCTCCAGAACATATATGCCCTTTATGTCCTGGAAAACAGTCATTTTCAATGATCAATAAAGAAATCTTTAAAAATAGTAGCAACCTTTTTATTAAATGCCAAAATAGTGTCATGTGCTGTACAGTAAGGACTATTTTTGGAAAGTCTTTCTAACACTTCTCCAGTGCTGATAAAATCCTGGCCAAGAATCCCTGCTGGGGCTGAAGAGGGAGTGCTTGAAAAGAAATGAACTTAGGGGAGGGTTGTGAGAAGGAAGTCTTCACAGGGTGCTTCTAAGGGTGTTGACAGTGTTCTCAATTTGATTGATACCCATATGTGTGTTCCTTTATAACTGTTTCTTAAAAGTGATTTCTTATTTGTGTATATACATTTCATGCCCTTTTTAAATATAAATGCAATATATTTTATAATGACAGTGGTTTTTTTTTTTTTAAGTAAACTCCAGCAACTGTAGTCACCCACGTGACTTGAGTTGCCTTATGTGTTGTCCTGATATCACCCTGATTGAGCACAGAGGAGCCTGACTGCCTTGGAATGGAGTGAGCTTGAGGTTCTATAATGGCAGAAACTGTTTCCCAAGAGGAATTCTTAGCTCATGTTTGATTATAGGGCTTCTCCAGGGACACTGTTGGCTATTGGAATGAGTGTTGAGTTCTGGAATTACCCTGAAGTTAGAAAGCGTGCATGTGTGTTCAGTCGCTCAATCGTGTCCGACTCCTTGTGACCCCATGGACTGTAGCCCGCCAGGCTCCTCTGTCTATGGGATTTCACAGATAAGAATACTGGAGTGGGTTGCCATTTCCTCCTCCAGGGAATCTTTCCGACTCAGGGATCAAACCCGAGTCTTCTGCGGCTCCTGCATTGGCAGGCAGATTCTTTACCACCGAGTCACCTTGGAAGTCTGTCAAGTTAGAATACCCCAGGAAAACCCAAGAGTCCCCTGAGAAGTGGTTTTTTTGTTTCATTAATCCCAGCCACATTGGATGTGTTTAGTGACTAGAAGAAAAATGTGACTATTATCCATAAAGGTACTGACATCAGGATTTTCTAAGAATGGGCAGACTCTAAGATGGTTTTCTAATAATGAAGGTGGATTTATTGTTACTTATTTTCATCTTCTTACCTAATTCCTCTAGGTGGCTAATAAGTGTCTGCAAGATGGGTGGCAGGGGTAAAGGAGTGAATGAGTGGTTAAACTATGATCTTAAAAAATTAACTGAGTTGATTCCCCAACATTAGCTTTCAGCTTTAAGATTCAATGACTAGTTTGTAATGGATGTGTCCAAAAGCTTGTATGTTAAGCAGTCATATCTGGTCAATATCTAATCCTGTTCTTAACATCAAGTACCCAACAATGATTTGTCCATGGTCATGCAAGAGAAAAAAAAAAAGATAAATGATAAAAACAAACCCAAATATCAGAGAAAGATGTGACCATTTATTGATCAAGTTGTGGAGGTAGTCTATTAGAAAATCCTTTTTAGAAAACCTGTTGTGTCAGATAAATGGGAAAATGTGGCTTCTAATAATTCATTATATTCTTTATCATTTAGAACAAGGAACTAAGACTTCCTGAAACCATACAACTCACATTACACACTTTACTTCTCTCTCCTCACATATCTCCCCAGTTCTCTCCAAATTTATCAAATTACCTGGAACCTGATTATTATATGCTTGCCTTCCAAGAAAGTCTCTCCCAGGGATAAGGGATTCAGTCTTTAAGTTTCATCCATGAGTTTGAAATATTAATTGACAACAAACAGGAACTACATTTGATAATTTACAGTAGAATTTGGATGTCTTAGTTCTTAAAAAACTCTTCTTCTGATTATGGAAGTAATACTCTCTCACTCTTCCTCATTATGGGTAATTTGGAAAATTCAGGGAAGGTCAGAAGGAAACAAAAATTTCCACAATCCAAAGTTAACATTTTAGTGCATTTCTTCCTCCTTATGCATACGTTTGTATTACACAACTGAGGTTATTCAACATATACAGCATTCAATAAACTCTAACTTACTTTATTGCATGAGCACTTACAACGTCATTAGATAGATATTTAAAATCTTGATTTTAATAAGTAATATTTGAGTGTATCACTGTAGCTAAATTATTTTTACCAGCAAGCCAACTCTGGATATTCTGGTGGTTTCTAACTTTTGTTATAAATAATACTAAGATAAATAATGAACATAATTATAGAAAGATCTGTGTATATTTTTCTGATTATTTTGTCATAATTATTCCTAGAAATAGCAGAGGTTAGAAACTTTTAAAATGTCACAAGTTATACTGCCTAGTTGCATTTCAAAGAGATTGTTCAGTCTGTGTTTCTACTAGCATCATGTAAAAACGCCAACCTCACTATACTTTCATCAGCATTGACTATTGTAAGTTTTCATCTTTGCTAAGTAAAATCATGTCATGTTTCCATTTGTTAGTGTTTACTAGTGGGATTGGTTTCTTTCCTATATCCATTTGGTTTTTATATCTCTGCTTCTGTACAGTGTACATTCATATCCTTTATTCATTTTCTTTTATTTTTTTATTTTTGGCTGTGCAGGGTCTTTCTTGCTGCATGGGCTTTTCTCTAGTTGTGGAAAGCAAGGGCTCCTCTTGCACAGGCTTCTCATTGCAGTGGCTTCTCTTGTTGACAAGCAAGGGCTCTAGACTAGAACATATGCACAGACTTCAGTAGTTGCGGCTTACAGGCTCTAAAGCACAGGCTCAATCGTGGCACACGGACTTAGTTGCTCCTTGGCAGTGGGATCTTTACGTATTGGGGATTGAACCCATGTTTCCTGCATTGGCAGGCAGATTCTTTACCACTGAGCTACCAGGGAAGCCCTCCTTTATTCATTTTCTATTGGAACTTTAGTATTATTATTATACTGACTTTTGAATGACAGAGATAAAAGAAATATGTGTGACAGAGATAAAAGGAAATCATATTGAACCACAAATGTTTGTTATTCCTCTGTCTTTCCCCTTCTCTCTTTTCCGATCCCATTTCTCTGCTTATAAGAAGAAATGATGAGCCTTTATCTCAGCTAGTTAGAGTGAGGTGTGCTTGGGAGAATAGAGACTAAATCAATGTACATAAGAAAAGGCATGAAAATATATTTTTTAATGTGGAAATATGAAGATACTGGATGGGGAGGGGGGATTTGTGAAAATAGCAAGGATTTGGAGACATTTGGCAGGAGAGAGAAAAGGGGAAAAAAGCCAGAATGGGCTACAGTTTGGGAACAGGGTGGTAAGGGAGGTTATCTTCCCTGGTGGCTCAGATGATAAAGAATCTGCCTACAATGTGGAGACCTGGGTTCGATCCCTGGGTCCGGAACATCCCTTGGAGAAGGGAATGGCAACCCACTCCAGTGTTCTTGCCTGGAGAATCCTGTGGACAGAGGAGCCTGGTGGACTACAGTCCAGGGGGTTGCAAAGAGTCGGACACGACTGAGCAACTAGCACTTTCGCTTTGTTAAGGGAGATGAGAAGCTACTCTGATCGATGAGACTTTAATGGAAAGGCTGAGCAAGAGGCTCTTTAGTATATTTTACTGTGTTTTGTGCAGTGAAACGTTTCATTTGCTGCCATCTCTGCCCCTCAACCAAATAAAACTATCTTTAATAAATATATACGTTAATCTTCAAGGTCGTGGAATTAGATTTGTGTTTGGATGTGTTGCTGGGCTAGGGTGAGTCTTAAGAGAGGAGAAGGTAGCCCAGGTTTATTATGAAGATTAAACTCACATAATTAATACAAATAGCCCTGTCATAGTTTTAAACAAATATTTTCCCCTACTGGCTGTTTAATGTTGTGAGAATTTTGTACAGACATTCTGTAAAGTGGAAATAGCAGCTTACAAAACTGAGACTGAAAAGCAGTCTCCTAACTGGGAAAGATGTTTTCTTTTACCAAACATGTGATGTTAGACACACATACAAGGTAGTGAGGTTGGAGAGAACCCCTCCTGATCAAGCAGATCACTTGGGTCAACCCAAGCGATCAGTCGACACAACCAGGAAGTCTGCCTTCACACAGTCATACTATTATGATGCTTTTCCACGTTTAAGTATCTGTAGCTATATCTCTGTTTCTATATGGTTATGTTTACATGTGCGTGTGTGTGTGTGTGTGTGTGTGTGTGTGTGTTGGAATGACCCAATATCATCACTTTTCTTTTCTGCCAGTTTTTCTGTGGCATCAATATTAAATGATTATGTGATGAATGACTTTTAATGTGTAGGATGAGACAAATATCTGTGTTGATTATTTTTAAAATTATCCAGTTTGTGGAGAAGGAAATGGCAACCCACTCCAGTGTTCTTGCCTAGAGAATCCCAGGGACGGTGGAGCCTGGGGGCTGCTGTCTGTGGGGTCGCACAGAGTCGGACACGACTGAAGCGACTTAGCAGCAGCAAATATATTTCATATGATTTTCCTCCATCCATGAAAAGAACAAGATTTACTCTGAGAATTTCCAATGACAGTCCAAAACAGCATGTAGCATAATTTCATATCATTAATTTTTTTTCTTAGAAACATAAAAATCCATGTATTTTTGTTTTTAGGATGACTTAGTCTTCTCAGTTTGGGCAACAAATCAACTTATTTTCCCTTTGAGTCATTGACCAATTGATTCAAATAAGAAAATTGCTTTTTTAAAATATTGTCGATTGACTTTAACATGATTTAAAAATAAAGGTATTTGTTTCTTACAGAAAAAAAAAAATTATCCAATTTGTTCTCATGTCATCATTGGAGAGTTAATTGCTTTCTCATTAGTATGTGTCACTCACTTTGTGACACATCAAGTCCTCATAAGTTTTAGAACCATTGGACTTTGTCTTTTCTTTTCTGGTAGCATGCTATGTTGATTTTTGTAGATTTATAATGGCTTTTGATATTCCCTCATCACTGTTTCAAAGTTATTTTGGAAACTTTATCAAAAGTACATTAGAACTATAAATTACTTTGCAAAGAATTGACATCTTTATCACTTTTCTTCATCGTGTTCAAAATAAAGAACATCTCTCTGCTCCAGTATCCTCTCTGTCCCATCAGAAAAAAATTATAATTTGTCCTTGTGTAAGCTACCACATGAATTTTAATCGAAGTTATTGTCATTGTTTTATATATTCTATTGATATTATAAATTACTGTTTTTACCTCACCTTTTTTTTCCTTCATATTCCCTAACTGGATGTTGTAAATACATAGAACAACTTTTGAATTTTGAACATTTATTTCAAAACTGATCACCATACCGAACTTAAATTAATTCTAATGTTTTATTAGCTAATTCTCTTGCAGTTTCCTAAACAGACATTTATACTATATCAGAAAGGAGGTAAAATCAATTCCGTTTCTTATATTTTGATTGGAAGATCTTTCAGAAATATTTTTACATAATATTGAAAAATAATAGCAAGGTCATAGCTCACTATGAAACCCCAGAGACATTCCTATTGAATTCAGAAACAAGACAGGAATATCCTTAAGACCACATTAAAAAAAAAAAAAAGACTACATTACAAAGATCATTTAACCTCATTAACATAGAAGGCATGATTAATACAGAATGCATTTAACCTTGATGAAATATACAATACATCAGTATTACCATATTATAGTTGAAGAAATCAAAATAGAGTGATGAAGAACTTGCCCTGGTTCTAATAGATAGGATTTGAGTTCAGGTCTGTGATATTCCAGTCTTTTCTGTTCACCAAACCTTTTTGCTTACTTGACCTTCCAGCAAAAAGAAATCATTTTCTTTTTTAACTGCTTAAAATTTAATAACATGCCTTTATACACACCATGTCACATTTTCTCAGAACTAAACTTTGAGTTAAGTGAACCCATTATCATTTTTACATAATATTAAACAGACACTAAAACCTTGTCTTTTACTTCATAGGTGGTTTGGCTACATCAGAGTATCATCTATTTCCTGAAAAAAAGATAACACAAAGCACTTGGAGAAAGGCTACTTTATATTCAGAGTTGCCTTTGCTGCTTTAATTACACCTGTGGGTTTTTTCTCTAATATATATTTGATAATATTGAATCGGTGTAATTTTGTGAGAAAATTTCAGTGAGTTTAGGGGTTTGTGAAAAACCCAGCTAGAAAGAGTAATTTTCCTATTGTGTCAGGAAGAAGAGCTACAGAAGAAATTTCAAGTTATGTTGGGGATAAAATTTGTATGAGGGAATGTGATAAACTTTTTTTCCCAAACAAGTTCCAAACCCACAAGGAGCAGCATTTGATACTATATTTTGAAACAGAGAATGGAGCCAGGACTCCTCACATCTTGTCCAAGGTTTTGCCGAGGATTGGTGCCAGTCTGTGTGCTGATATCATTTTCTTGTGCTGTGCTTAGTTGCTCAGTCGTGTCCGACTCTCTGCGACCCCATGGGCTGTAGCCCACCAGGCTCCTCTGTCCATGGGGATTCTCCCAGCGAGAATCCTGGAGTGGGTTACCATGCTCTCTTCCAGGGGATCTTCCCAACCCAGGGATCAAACCAGGTCTCCTGGATTGCAGGCAGATTCTTTATCATCTGAGTCACCAGGGAAGCCCATGAATACTGGAGTGGATAGCCTATTCCTTCTCCAGGGGATCTTCCCAACCCAGGAATCAAACCGGGGTCTCCAACATGGCAAGCGAATTCTTTAGCAGCTGAGCTACCAGGGAAGCCCAAGTGTACTACTGAGAGAGGTTGTGCTGTGTGCTTAGTCATGTCCAACTGTTTGCGACCCCATGGACTATAGCCCTCCAGGCTCTTCTGTCATGGGGATTTTTCAGGCAAGAACACTGGAGTGGGTTGCCATGCCCTCCTTCAGGGGATCTTCCCAACCCAGGGATGGAATCCAGGTGTCTCGCATTGCAGGTGGATTTTTACTGTCTGAGCCACCAGGGAAAGGACTATATGACATTTTACGTTCTTTCAATCTTTCCATTAGAAAATACAGATTTAGGACTTAGGTGCATGTGTTGATTCTGCGTGTCTAACCTGCTCATCTGGACTTTACAATGACCTTTATCCCAGATGTTCTTGTCCTGTGACTAAGATCAAGTTGGGGCGGGGCTGTGCCTGCTTCATTATGAGTTACAGTGGCATGGGGAAGCTGGAAAAACACCCACTGAGCTCTCATAGAAACATTTGTAATGGGTTCAGTTAGGAAAACAGTACTCAAGGGATTTTTTGAAGGCAGGCTAGATTTCTCCACACTAAATTCTGCTCAGCTGCTCTGTGTGTGTGTGTGTGTGTGTTGCCACACTTGGTAGGTAATAAAAGGATTTGTGAAAGAATATTGTAGGTTGTCGGTTGAGCAACCACAGGTCTCAGATTTCTTAACACCTCGGGAATAATTTTAATAGCATTAAAGTAATCAACTTTGTTGTCATTTAGACTTATTTTGCAATGCATTCGTACTATGAAATGTTGTTATTGTTATTCAGTCGCTAAGTCGTGTCCAACTCTGCAACCCCATGGACTGTAGCCCACCAGGCTCCTCTGTTCATGGGTTTCCCAGGCAAGAATACTGAAGTGGATTGCCATTTCCTTCCCCAGGGGATCTTCCCAACCCTAGGATGGAACTGGCATCTCCTACATTGGCAGGTGGATTCTTTACCCCTGAGCCACCAGCTGCTGCTGCTGTTGCTAAGTCACTTCAGTCGTGTCCGACTCTGTGCGACCCCATAGACGGCAGCCCACCAGGCTCCGCCGTCCCTGGGATTCTCCAGGCAAGAACACTGGAGTGGGTTGCCATTTCCTTCTCCAATGCGTGAAAGTGAACTCGCTCAGTCGTGTCTGACTCTTCATGACCCCATGGACTGCAGCCTACCAGGCTCCCCCGTCCATGGGATTTTCCAGGCAAGAGTACTGGAGTGGGTCGCCAGTGCCTTCTCCGCTGAGCCACCAGAGAAGCCCATTAAAAACTGGCTGAGTCATATTTAAAGCATATGCAATTTAAAGCATCTATAATAACTTGGGAAAATATTTTAAATAGTCAATAAATAATATCAATTTAAATTTTCATTGTTTGAGTCAGGTGTCTTTTGTTTGTCTGTAACATTGACCCAGCTCAGATTAAAGGGGCTTTGAGTATGTTTCGGAAGTCTTGTAAGGATCAAAGCCTAGGAATCAAGGACAGATGGATCTCTTGAAAATGAATCTGGAAAATCCCTGAGCGTAATGTTTCTTTCTCTTTCTATTGGCTTCCTTGTTCCTCCTTCTCCATCTCTCTGTCTCTACCAAGTCAACCTCCTCTCTTTAAACATAGTTTTTTGCTCTCTCATAAATTCAGCTTGCATATAGTTCAAAATGTTCTTGTTAGCTTCTATCTCACATGTACTCATTTCAACTTCGTTACTCACTGGCTTCATCTCTCAGCCTCCCAATTCTAAATTCTTAAACTGATTGCCTCAGTGTGTCTTTCTGAGCCAGACCACAACTCATGGGTCCCGAGTCAGCCTGAAATTGGACCACCCTTGAATCTGGTGGTCAACAAAGCAGCTCGCTTTACACCTCGGTGAGAAACATCACAAATGTGTCTCGTACTTAAATGCTATGTAGTAATATGCATGGATAGAAAGTACAGTTAGGAAAATAAGCCTAAATAGTAGCAGCAGTTGTCTCTAGGCAGTAATAATACAATGAGTTCTTTTTCTTCATTGTGTTTTTTTCTTCAGGAAACACATGTTTTATAATTACAAACTTAATAGACCTCAAAATACTGAAAAAAAATTTTTTAAGAATGATGATATTAATAAGCAAAAAGATTTCAGGATAGTGTAATTCAATACCGCTTCAATAATTTAACACCACTTCAATCTACAAAGGTTGAAACAGACTCATGTCATTAGTGACTTAACCAAAGTCACAGAGCAAAGGAGTGACTAACCTCCAAGTGTCCTGACTTATTCCTGAATGACCTCAGTCCCACTGCCTTGTCTGAACCAAATGAGATTGACACCCCTGGTTGCAAGTCAAAGCCTGTGGGTAGCAGATCCCTGAATGTGAGGTCTAATGGTTAACCACATGCTAAATCTTTGGGACTTGAGCAAGTTTGTTAAAATAATATCCAGTTGAGTTGAAACAGAAATATACCCCCCAGGTTTCATTAAAGCAGCATTTTCTATGATCTATATTTTGCTAAGGGCTTCTGCTTACACACTCCAAATTGTCAGCTCTGCTTTGTGTTAAAATAATACCCGCAGCAGAGAAGCAAAGGAGGACTTGGGGAATTTCCAGACGTAAAGTAAAAGCTCCCTCTGCACTTGTGTCTGTTTCTCTACTCCGGTGGTTTGGGCTTCCTTTCCTCCAGTGTATTTTTTTTCTTGATGGATTAATGTGATCTCTTAAGAAGAGAATAAAGTCTTTTGGGGTGAGAGCAAAGTATAGGCTGGGAGGGACATAAAATCAGATCTACACTAAGGGAGAAAAGCAAAGAAAAATTAGACATCTCTTAAGGTTTCATTCAAAAACAGTACTTCAAGCTGAAATAAAATACCATGCTTGGCAGGAAAAGGTTCCCACACAATTTGAAGCTGTCTCCTGCTTAACCTAAAGGAAACATAAGTCCTGAGGGATTTAGTAGTTCTGGGCATCTAAATGCTTAGAGATAATCCCATCTCTAAAGCGTTTACTGTGTGCTTTACAGTGTGTTAATTCCTCCTGCACTGAGCCTCAGAGAAGCTTGAGATGTGGCTCAGGTAGAAACCCCTGGACCGTTTAGTGCTTCCCTGGTGGCTCAGATGGTAAAGAATCTGTCTGCAATGCAGGAGCCCCAGGTTCAATCCCTGAGTTGGAAAGATCCCCTGGAGAAGGGAATGGTAACCCACTCCAGGATTCTTGCCTGAGAATTCCATGGACAGAGGAGCCTGGCGGGTTATAGTCAGTCATGGGGTCACAGAAAGTCAGATATAACTGAGCGACTAACACTTTCACTTTTTTTCAGTTTTTCTTTTCACTGTTGTCTTAGAAGAGGATGAGCCAATATGACATATGTCGAATGATAGACTCAAGGTTAAAGAAGTCTCCTAGTTTGTACTGATAGCTTGAAAAATTATTCCTCCAAAAAATGAAATGAAAAAAAAATTAATGTATAAATAAAAAGTCCTAAACTCAAAAACAAGCAAAAAAGAACCATACAAATAAAAGGTAGGCCATGGTTGCACAATTGAAATTGACATGAAAACATCCTTGAGGAGTCAATTTCCAGTTTAATGTGAGTTAAGTATGCCCAAGACAATGATTATAGAAAAATGTGTGCAAAATATTTTTTTAGGTTTTAGTATTTGGAAATACTAGAAAATTGGCACAAGCGGACAGGAGCAGCCAAAGTAAGGAGGAGGTCTGTAAACCGTGTCTTAAGGGATCAGGAATGTTCAGTTTAGGAGACGGAGGAGGAGGAGTATACAATAATGATTTTCAAATGCTTCAAGGATCTTTATGGAGTTAGAGGTCTTTGATAAAGGACCAAAGCATTGAATTTACAGGAGGCAAAATTCAGTTTGAAATGAAGAGGATCTTTATAGCAATCAGAGTTAACCCCCAACTGCCTTGTGAGGAACTGTGTCCTCTGCTAGTAAAAGAGTTTAAGCAGAGGCCAAAGACTCTACTTCCCAGGTGACTCAGTGGTATAGAACGCACCTGTCAATGCAGGAGATGCGGGTTCAATCCCTGGGTTGGGAAGATCCCCTGGAGGAGGAAATGGCAACCCACTCCAGCATTCCTGCTTGGAGAATCCCATGGGCAGAGGAGCCTGGCTATAGTCCATAGGGTCACAAAATAGTCACACACAACTTTGTGACTAAACAGCAACAAAGATTATACTAGATTATGGTGGGGGTTCTCCTAGGACTAATGATATGACTCTGTGTACTAGAAACTTAGTCATTTAAATTATTTTTCTCTTTTTATATTGTCCTCTGCATGAACTTAGTGAGATCACTGCCCTTGTTGTTTCAAGGTGGATATTGAAAAAATAAGAATATAAAAATGGCTTAACAGCAGAACACCAGCAGTCAAGGTGCAAGGTGCAAGGAATGCAAGCCTCATGCATTCCTTAAGTAATGAGCTTACACTTGTGGGGGGTGCTATGAGACCTTTACAATATTTATTTACATTTCTCAGTATTTATGAAGCATCTGCCCTGTGTTAGGCAGGCATTGTGCCAGGGTCCAGGCTACAAACACGAAAAAGACATGGTTCCCCCGCACACAGTTAGAGTTGGAGTTATAACCCATAGAATGGGCAGGGTGTTATGTTCTTCATGCTAAAATCTGTTCTAAGTTTTCTTTCTTGATTGAATGTTCCCCCCATCCTGTTAGATGCTTTCACATCCTTAGATGAAAAGTTGTTCAAGTAGACCTTGGTGAACCACCCCTACATTCAGTTGAAATCTTTTGATGTGTCCAAGACAAGGAAATGGCTTTATTACATTCTCTCTGTGTGAAAGTGTCAGTTACTCAGCCCTGTCCAACTCTTTGCAACCCCAAAAACTGTAGCCAGCTAGGCTCCTCTGTCCATGGAATCTCCAGGCAAGAATACTGGAGTGGTTTACCATTCCCTTCTCCAGGAGATCTTCCTGAACCAGGGATCCAACCCAGGTCTCCTGCATTGCAGGCAGATTCTTTACCGTCTGAGTCACCAGGGATAGAAAACAAATAAGTGTGTGTTTGACACAAGCCTTGTCCTCTATCCTGCTGTCTTTGAATACCTAGCAGATTGATTCAGTACTTATACCTAAGGTATCTTTTTATCTTAACAAGTTGAGCTGGTGAAATTCAAGTTCTGAAGAAATCTCCAATAATTCGAGGCCGTTTGATCTGGAGTATTCCACAGTTAATGTGTGAGCAGATGTTGGCGTTCATTGAACATTAGGATCAAAAAAAAAAAAAGTTAAATAGGAGGTTAATTTTGCAGAAGTCTTCAGTGGTAACCAATCAATGGGATTTCTGCTTAGAGGAGAGGAAACTGGCAAGTAAGTTTCAGTGTTATTTGCTCCTTGACTACTTTGCAACTGTCTGCTTTCTTTGTATTTTTTTTTTTTTTTTTTTACAAATGACATCAAATTTTTTAAAGCAACCTCTAAAGTTGCATTTAATTTGCTAAAATCACCGTGAACCATTTGTGTGTGCAGGGGAGGGGGCGGAGGAGGGGCTTCTTGACCAAGCCTGTCTGGCTACTTTCCCACTGAAATGTCATCCTTTTCAACAGAAGAAAAGGCGAGGAGGAACAGCCAGGCTGCTTACTAATCTGACCACCTCTTGATCACTTCTTGTCACTTAGGTTTAAATATCTAATGAATCTGTATTCCGTGGACCCAGATGTAAGAATCATGTTCTTAGAAAGATGCATATCCACTTTTCTGAATACTCCTCTCCTTTGACAGACAGGGCAGCACAGTTGAGTGTAGATAACTTTCCTTCAGAATATCCAACAATTATTTTAAAACCGTAATGGTAGCCTCCGACTCTTTTTGTTTTAACGTGTATCAGCACTGAAATGAAGCCACTGGTGGTAAGACCCACTCTCAGTCAGGAAAGTACAACTGTAGGAAATCAGATGGAACATAACAATAACAGTGAAACACAAACTACCACATTAGATGATACCCCTCCTTTTTGGTTAGCTAATGCAGTCTTATGAAAGGCAGGAAGGACCCCTTTTCAAAGTTGTGTCTGTATAGATAAGTGGGAACAGAAATGCCAGATGTCTTAAGCAGTTGCTGGGATCTGAAGAAGAATCACTGATTTGTGTCTTTCCAGTTTTCTTAAGCTTCCCTGGTGGCTGAGATGGTAAAGAATCTGCCTGCAATGCAGGAGACCCAGGTTCAATCCCTGGGTCAGAAAGATCCCCTTGAGAAGGAAATGGCAACCCACTCCAGTATTTTTGCCTGGAGAATTCCATGGACAGAGGAGCCTGGCAGGCTACAGTCCATAGTGTTGCAAAGAGTCGGACACGACTGATTGACTTTCACTTTCAGTCCTGGTGATCATTGGGGTGGGGTAGGGGCACTGAAATAGCCAGGCCTGGTGACTTTTGAGGAGTTCCTTCTAATAACACTTTTGCCTGGTGACCCTGGAAAAAGCATCTCCATAGTCCTCCCTTCTGGACCACCTCTGGACCCTGGCTCTTGTGGAAGACCAGTCTGTGATGCTCACAAGAGGAAGAACTCACACTCATCTGATCATGGTTCCTTGGAATGTTTAACAGTTGTGTCAAACTGAGCAAAGAAGAAGAGCAAACTCAAAAGGATCCATTTTACCTGTATTTGTTTTGTAAGTTTTCAGCTAAGACAGGCCAGACGAGGAGCATGTAGATACGTCTTCCAGACTGACTTGTCTGTTTCAGTGTGTCATGAAGTATGTTCAGCCCTGTTATCCTTCCCCAGCTGCTTTATCCTTTCAGCTTCCTTTCATGCTCACATTATACAGCACAATACTGTCAACCCAGGTGAGTTTCAGTGCCACACATTTCTGAAAGCCAATTGAGAGAAAATTTACAATTCACTGCCAGAAATACCCAAGTATCACTCCTATACGTACAGAATTGTAACTGACAAAGGGAAGGATGGAGCAAGAAACACTGATGCTATTTTGCATCATAATTAAGAAAGTTCCACAGTCCTGCAAAATCAGTGGAGATTCCTGTCTGAAGATTCTTAATCACTTTCTATGGTTCTACTATAACCCTGCACCTCTACATTTTTCTCAAATTCTACTTCAGACCATTAGACATTGGCCAAAAGTTTCCCTTCCTTTAATATTTTTCAGATGTCCTGCCTATAGTGGTGGTGATTTAGTTGCCAAGTCATGTCTGACTCTGGCGACCCCATGGACTGTAGGCCATCAGGCTCCTCTGCCCATGGGATTCTCCAGGCAAGAATACTGGAGTGGGTTGCCATTCCCTTCTCCAGGGGATCTTCCTGAACCAGAGATCGAACCCGGGTCTCCCGCACTGCAGGCAGATTCTTTACAGACTGAGCCACTAGGGAAGCCCTGCATATAGTGTGGCCAAGGTAAAATCTGAATGTCTCAGAAATGAAAACTGTTCACAAGCCATCAGTATAAATGCATTGCTCACAAATGATGAATTCTAGGGAGGAAATCATGCTATTATCTCAAGAGCCTCTGAATGTTCTCATCTCCTGATTTGACAGGAATCAATCTGAGCTCCTCCATTTTAAATGTACATTCTGACTCTAATAACAGGGTGAATCAGAGAAGCTTTTGAACATTAAAATATCAGTTGGAGCTGGCATACAAGAAATTAAGGTCCACCTTTACAGATGGTAAGAGTATCAACATTGGATATAATAGCTCTTCCCACTTCAATAAAGCATTTAACAAAAGACTCCTTTTTAGCATCCTTGATGATGAATCTAAGTAGGACATGATGGTGGACTAAGAAAAAGCACCAGGGAGACGTCTCTGGCAGTACAGTGGTCAAGACTCTGCACTCACACCGCAGGGGGCATGGGTTCAGTCTCTGGTCAGGGAACTAAGATCCTGCATGCCATGTGGCACAGCCAAAAACGATCTAAAAAATTAAAAAATTTTAAAGTAAAATAAATCGATGGAGCATTTTAAAAAAAGGCACCAGCCATGACATTGTATTAAAATACACAAACAAATTAATAACTGTTATTGTTAATGTTATTTCCACACTCAGACCAACCAAGGCCCCAGGCCAAAGGAGTGTTGCGTTAAGGCTGCTCCCTGTCCCTGCTCGTTGGAGAGTGTTGACTGGGAGCAGTGTTTCCTCTAAACCTCTGCTTGAACCCATGTCTGGTGGCTATGTGAGCATCAAGCCACAGCCTCCCTTAAACTGACTGAGCGACTAACACTAACACACACTGAATATGGTAGGTTCCTCAGAAAATAATTCTGAATAATTAAATGATTTCATTTCTGTGTTAATCCAACTATTCCCAAATAAAGAATATTCTGTCAGTTCCCATTTCCTACTGTGGCTGAACATTTCAAAGGAACCAAAATAATGAGGATCATAGCACAATTCTATTCAAATTCTTCTATTTTTTTCCTTCTATATAGAACAGATAGAATAAAACCCTCTAAGACCATGAACCTCAGAAGGTAGACATCTTCATATACCCATGGGTGCCATTTTAATAACAGAAGCTGTTTGATCTTTTATTTTAACAGGATCTCATACTTTCTATCAATAGGTATTTTCTGTCAAATGATAAGAGAAACAGAAAATAAAGGGCTTTTAGCTCCTTAATACTCTTAAAGTTCAAATCATTTGACAAATGAAATATTAACAAATATTGGTTAAAGATATTAATTGTACAAAAGTTTGTATTTACATAGGACCAGAAATACTTTCGTTTTTCAGAAACGATCTAAATGTCCAACAAGGTGGAACCAGTTAAATACATCATAACAGCAGTTCTCGAAGTGTGACCCATTGACCCATAGGATTGATTGTAAGATTAAAACTGTCTTCTGAATAATATTAAGACATTATTGATCTTCATTGTTTTGATGTTTGTGCTGATAATGCAAAAGCAATGGTGAGTAAAACTGCTAGTGCCTTAGTATGAATCAAGGTAGTGCACCAAACTATGCTAATAGTTATTGTATTCTTCACCACTTTGCATGTTAATTAAAAAAAAAAATGCCAGTTTTACTTAAGAATGTCTTTGATGAAACAGTACGAATGACCGGTTTCATTAACTCTTGACCCTTGAGTACTTGTTTCATAGTATTTTGTGTGACAAAATGGGAAGCATGCAAACAAGCTTTGGCACGTCCTCAAGTATGGGGGTTATCATTGCAAGGAAAAGTACTCATGCAATTGTTTGAGTTGCACACTGAACTATAATGGAACATTTTCAACTGAAAAACTGATTGCAAGCTATAGTTATTCAGAATTGGGTATTTGGGAGATACTTTCTTGAGAATAAGTGAATTTATTCAAGGAAAATGATAGACCACATTTCCCACCAATGGGATTTCCAGAGAAAATTAAAATTTTGTAAAGCCCCTAGGAACTTGACAAGTTCTTCATATTTAAAGATATTTCTAGGGAGATAAGTGGTGATACTAATCACCACTAATTAGTAGTGTTTAGTTATTGTGTTTATGTTATTTATGCATTATGCAGTGGGCTTACAATTGTCATTATTAATATATTTTTGAATTTTTTTCTCAGCATTAATTCATAATACATAGAAATCTAAATATAGTGAAAATTATATATCAATATAAGAAGAAATCCTTGGACACTTAAGTAATTTTTAAGAGTGTAGAAGTTCCAGAGACCATAAAGTTTGAGAACTGCTGAGTATGGTATATTACTAAAATAGAATTCTTTGTAACAGTGGAAAAGAATGAAACAGATTTGTAGGTGCTTGTTGGAATTCACTCCATTGTATATTGTTAAGTAATTGAAGTGAGTTGCATTGTGTATGTATAGTATGCTTCTATTTGTATTAAAATGAGGGAATAAAGATGTTTAAGATTATAGTTATGTATATATTCATATACAAATACATGTATGTTTATTCATGAATGGAGATTTCTTGTATATTCTAAACTGTGGTTGCATCTGGGAAAATGACCTGGGGTTTAAGTAGACAAGAGAATAACTTTCATGGTATTTCCTTTTGTATTAATTTTTTTTTTACAGTGGATGCTTACTATTAAGAAATTTAACAATTTTTTAGAAAATAAAACTCATGCAAAGAAGTGATAAATTATTCAATATTAGACAAAAATATTCAATAAGACAGAATTGATAATAGACCCTAGGCGTATTAACACTGAGTTGGCCAACTCTGGCTTATCTATTAAAAGAAATGTCTCTTTTTGAGTTCACAGTTTCAAATTTTAACTTCAACCATAGTAAATACTTTTTGTCCTGCTTCTTATCTTTCTGCAAATATTTATTTTTCATTAATGTTAAGCAGTTCTACTGGCAGTGCTTATTTTTGTTAAAGTGGAATGGCAAAATTTCACAGACAGTAAATGTCCTTTCTTCTCGCTAGATTCAATTTATTGGAAGAAACACAAACAGGACATGAAGGGCAGAAAAGATAAAGAAGTTGCCTAAAAGAATAAGGGAAAGGATTAAGTTGAGGGAAGGAATGGATGACAGGGAAAGTGAACCAGGAAAAAAAGAGTCAAAAACAGCATGGAAAGAAACCAGGAGAGGAGGAGGCAAAATTAGTACAAGGTCAGAGAGCAAGCGCTTAGAGATAAGAGGACACGGGAAAGAAAAATAGAAATCCAAACACGGGGAAGCTGAGTTGAAAACAAAAAGTAATCAATCAGAAAGAAATATCCTTGACCGCAAGTAACTAGGAAACAGATGACTTTGGCTCCAAGAGAGAACAGAGAGTGAAAAATCACTAAATAGAAGTTCAGTGGAAAGGGAGACAATGAGTGGACGTGACACTTGACAGGAAGGGAATCTAGAATGTTAATTTAGATGAGACTCTTTTTAAATATGTAAATTCAAAGTAGAAAGTTTCTAGGCACAAACGATGTTCCCCTCAACTTTCTATGCTTCATCTGTAAGGTTGATGGCATAGGAAAGACAATGCTGAGCTGTAATGAGGTCGGGGGTTGGGGGGCTGCGGCAAAAGGCAAAAACTGAGACAGAAACTGAGAAAGAAACTTCTTATCCTGGACGAGGAGAAAGGGAGGGGTACCCTGTATCTGCTGGCCTTGCAGCTGGAGCCCGATTCTGTCTCTCCAGCTGAGTGTCAGCCCAGTCATTTCTGACCCAGACAGTCCATGACAAACAGCGTTCCACCCACCAGCCCTGGGCTGCGGCCAGGGGCTGTGCAAGGCGGGGAGTAAGCAGAACAGTCTCCAGATTAGAATATTAGGGAAATGGAAATTTTGAGAGAAAAGGGGAAAGATGGGATGGACATTAGCAAAAGTGAAACTTTAACAATATAAAAACTTGAGTACCGAAATTGGGAACAAAGAGAGCAGGGACAGCATGTGATCAAAGTATCCATCAAATAAATTACACCCACTTGGATTTTGACTTGAAGGTATGCTTCTTACTTCTTTTAAGGAGTATTATTTGTTCCATGATGATAAAGAATTTGGAGGTTCTAGGTCAGCATCTTGTCGTTGTTGTTACCATCTCCTGGATCCTGGGTCCCCTGATTTTAGATTTCATCTTTTTTTGTTGTTTCGGTTTTTTACATTTTAAACTTTTTATTTTGTATTAGAGTACAGCCGATTAACAGTGTTGTGACATTGTTTCATGTGGACAGGGAAGGGACTCAGCCATACATATACATGTATCCATTTTCCCCCTAAACCTCCTCCCATCCAGGCTGCCACATAACATTGAGCAGAGTTCCCTGTGCTGTACAGTAGGTCCTTGGTGATTATCCATTTTAAATATAGCATCTTTTAAGGCTGAGCTCTTGCAACCAGAGTTAAGATTCACCAAGATCTGCTCTTTGCAATCAGCTCCTGTGTCAACTTGCAGCAGCAGCAGCAGCAGTATGTCAAGGCACCAAGAATAATTTACCAATTTGCTAGTTTAAGACATTTATTAGCCTACATTTCTTAGCCTATTAGACACCGAATGAACATCCATAGAAAGCAAGGATGGGACGATTTAGTCACATTCTTATCTTTATATGCTGTTACCTTTTGCCTGTAAGGTATTTGTCTATAGGGAAAATATTAACATAATAGTCTTAATACTAGGCTAACACTAACCAAGAAGGAAGTGTTCTCACGTGATGAGAAAAGTGAGCCAAAGTTTAAAAGAATACAATAAAAATAAATTTTCCTGAAACATCTGGAGATGAGTCATTCAATGCAGTTGACAATTTGTCTCTTGAAGCACCAGAATGTTTTTTATTGTATTTGCTTTATATGGAAATAATATTAGACAACACAATTCATTTGTCTCTTTCTTAAAGAGTGTATTCTGATTACATTTTTGCCCTTTATTACTCAGTGTTCATTCTTGTTAAAATTAGTTTTTCACCAACTATATAGTGATGATATGGGTCCCTTAAAAGAATGTAAATTTGTTTGCCACTCTGCTCAGTCTCTAAATCAATGTAAGTTTAAAGGTTTTTCTCTTAAATTTTCTTTTTAAGGCTTTCTGTTGCTTTCCTGGTTGTCAGCTATCAGCGGCTGCTCCACCCTCTCCCCCTTTAAACTTGTAATCTCTGAAAGTCAAAGAGCCATGTGTCCAAAGTTATGGATACGCTACCAGGAGACAGGTCTGAACCAGGACAGCAGCAAAGCCCCTGAACTTCAGCTTGGCGGATTTGTTGGTCTGTTGATTTTGATGTGTGACCTTCGTGACACCATTTGGATGCTCATGGTTGTTCTTGTTTTATTGTATCTTCTCCTTTATGATCTTGTTAACAGAGGCTGCCAGGTGAATTCAGGAAAGATGAAGTACTTTGAACATCAATTGAGGAAATCTTAGTTGCTGTTAAAGGTTTCTCAAACACAAACTTGACAGTGAAAATAATTTTTGTGGTAAAAGGGAGGGCAGATTCCAGCTCCCTGCACCCCCAAACAAAACACGTTTATTATTCTCAAAACGAGAATTCATGATTACTTTTCAAAATTTCAAAATACTTTTTAACTTCTAAAAATAAAGAAAAAGGAATAACAAGTATCTCAAAAATATTAGCAATATTATTATCTTTATTAATGTTGATATGATTAATATTCATATCTTTCAGGAAGCACCACTTAACTGCTGGTTTTCTCTTATGTACGAGTAATAAGACAGAAGGGTTACATAATTCTAGTCATTTTGTATATGTATTTGTGACCTATCTGCTTAATATATCATAAATGTTTTTTGCCTTACTTCATAATCTCCGTTGAGTTCAATTATTGCATAATATATCAAATGGATGTACTTTATTGTGTATATTTAGTACATCCTGGTGTACTTATAGTTTTCCAGTTATTTTATAAATTTACCTATTTTGGTATTTTGAGCATAATCATCCTTTTAACATATTGTTGCAGTCTTTTTCCTTAAGATGTTATTTTGTCAGTTAGCTTTGACCATACTACTCAAAATAGTAAATTCATTTTTCTAGCAACATATTTTACAAATATGAGCTAAAAAATAGAAGTCATTTGGATGGAAATTTGGTTGACAACAAACTCTGAAAATGCACTAATCAAAGACATCTGAGATTGTTTGCTCACTCAGGTGTCAAAAAGTTCTTTCTCTCTTCCCTATCTTGCTCATTTTAAGCTGTCTTCTCTTTCTCATTCAAAATAACGATTTTTAAAAGGCCAGCCTTTTTCTGACTCTTTCATATTCTCCAACTTTATAAATAAAATTCTTGACTACTTTAAACTAGCAGTGACTCAATCTTTATATTTAAACAGGTTTATTTTTTTATATGCATTGGTAATAGAAGATAATATTACTTCACAGCATTCAACTGAACCAAGAAAATTGCTATTATAGACTGTATATTCTGCACAGAAATTTGCTTGATATTGATCTTCCTCACAGATATCTTGAGAAAGAAAACACAGCTTTTATATCTCTGCTTTGGATGTACATGAAAAAAAATAGCAAGAAATTGAAAATCAGATTATATGACTTAGTCACATTTATCAGAACTGTGTTAGTTTTAACTGTCTAGCATGAATTTCCGTAAGAATATGAGGAGAAACTTTCATTTGGAAACTCAGTTATAGATTTAAAATACTGAAATTGGATACTGCACCTTTCCCAGAGATTTAAGATATCCTTGAGAAAGAGACTAAACTCAATAAGTCAAAGCAACGTATCTAATCTGTTGAGGGATAGTTTAGGATTTCCAACCTGCTGGGAACAGGCTATCTGACCTTGGGCTTCTCACTAGCCAGACTGGACCTCTGTCTTCTCATTTGTAAAATGAAATGATCACATGACCAGATCTCAGAGAATCACAGGATATTACACCTGGATGGAATCTCAGAGAGAGTCAGCATTAGAAATTTGATGCATCTGAAAAGCTAAGCTAAGGATGTCCTTCAGTTAAGACCTTGACTCAACTGCCTATAGAAGTGGTAGGGGAAAAAGCAAGACGGTCGCACTTTCATTATTTCAGCTGCTCATTTCATTTCCTCCACAGCAGGAACCCCCTGCTGTGACGTCCAGGAAGGATGCCTGAAATGGAAGTGAAAGCAGAAACTCCAGGCAATATAGGAAACACCGAGTGAACCATATGTCTGCACGGGGGTGCTGGCTATTTATTGTTTTGAGTAGTTTGGAAGAAAAAGTATTTAACAATATCCACTTCCTCTACTAATCCCTTCCTTAAGTGAGTGTACTGCCTAAATGACAGTAAACATAAGATCATAATTTCAAGGTGAAACTTCCCTAGGAATTTTCTTATAAGAGAAATAAATATTGTCACCAGCTGCCAGAGGTCAATTGGAATTTTTGGTTCTTAAGTGCCTCTAAATGTACCATTAAATAAACTTGGGAGCCATCAAGGAGAAAGGCTCTGGAACAAGGCTGGTAATAGAGATGTAAAGAGAATAGATTCATAAAAGATTTATTTATGAATGGCAGGTTCAAGCCCTTGAGAAATACCATTTTATTTTGCAAAGTGTGTGATTGGCATGGGTATGGACAGGTTGCTAATGAAGGCCCAAGACACTCCTCAAATTCAACATCTCTCTGCTTGGTTGCTCATGCTCCCAGCTATTTTCCATAGCCATGGGCACCCCTTAGGTTGGTTCTGGAAGAGCATTTTTAGGTCTTTCTTGACCACAACCCACAATAGAAACACATTTTAAACCATGAATCAGTTCTTACATATGTGAATGTATGCATTGTGTATTTAAGTAAATACATTTGAGAAAAGTCTCAGGAAGTGATCCACTCACCATATGGGATGCACTGTGAGACTTTCTGTGTTAATCTATGCTGCTTTATTTACGAAAATGCTGTGACAACCCAGTATATTGACTGTAAAACCCATACATACGTTGAAGTCCATAGTTTGAAAAACATTGGCCTAGATTAATAATAATCATTATGATAAATATAACAATAATATCTAATAATAATACAATAAAAGCATCGACCAACAGAACCCTGAGCCTTATTTAGAGTCAGAGTTATTTAAGAATGACCTGAAGTAGAGGGTATGGAGGAACTCTCCTCTAGTTTAGTAGAATTGTCTAAGACAACAACTGACAACCATTTGGAAAGTTTTGTCCCCAATCCACCTCAGTTCCTGATTCATCTCAATAGTGCTACATTAGATGTTTGAAAGAGCTGCTTTTCATATACTCTCATCTTAACTGGATTTGAGAGTTAAAGGTTTAAGGTTATGTTGTTGTTCAGTCGCCCAGTCATGTCTGACTCTTTGCAACCTCATGGACTGTAGCGTTCCAGGCCTCCCTGTCCCTCACCATCTCCCAGAGTTTGCCCAAGTTCATGTCCACTGCATTGGTGATGCCATCTAGCCATCTCATCCTCTGACGCCCTCTTCTCCTTCTGCCATCGATCTTTCCCAGCATTAGGGACTTTTCCAATGAATCATCAGTTTGCATCAGATGACCAAAATACTGGAGCTTCAGCTTTAGCATCAGTCCTTCCAGTGAATATTCAGGGTTGATCTCCCTTAAGATGGACTGATTTGATCTCCTTGCTGTCCATGGGACTTTCAGGAGTCTTCTCCAGCACCACAGTTAGAACGCATCAATTCTTTGGCCCTCTGCCTTCTTTATGGTTCAGCTCTCAACCGTATGTGACCACTGGGAAGACCATATTCTTGACTATTTGGACCTTTGGCAGCAGAGTAATGTCTCTCCTTTTAACACACTGTCTAGGTTTGTCATTGCTTTCCTGCCAAGAAGCAATCGTCTTCTGATTTCATGGCTGCAGTCACTGTCCGCAGTGATCTTGGAGCCCAAAAAGAGGAAATCTGTCACTACTTCCACCTTTTCCCCTTCTATTTGCCATGAAGTAATGGGGCCGGATGTCATGATCTTAGTTGGGTTTTTTTTTTAATATTTAGTCTTACGCAGGGTCTTTCACTCTCCTTCACCGTCATCAAGAGACTCTTTAGTTCCCCTTGGCTTTCTGCCATTAGAGTGGTATCATCCACGTATCTGAGGTTGTTGATGTTTCTCCTGCCTATTTTGATTCCAGCTTGTAACTCATCCAGCCCAACATTTTTCATGATGTGCTCAGCGTATAGGCTAAACAGACAGGGTGACAGCAGTCAGCCCTATTGTACTCCTTACTTGATCTTGAAGCAATCAGTTGTTCCATACCGGGTTCTAACTGTGGTTTCTTGACCAGTGTACAGGTTTCTCAGGAGACAGGTAAGATGGTCTGGTATTCCCATCTCTCTAAGAGCTTTCCACAGTTTGTCATGATCCACACAGTCAAAGGCTTTACCATAGTCGATGAAACAGAGATAGATGTTTTTCTGAAATTCCCTTGCTTTCTCTATAATCCAGCAAGTGGTGGCCATTTAATCTCTAGTTCCTCTTCCTTTTCTAAACCCAGCTTTGACATCTGGAAGTTCTTGGTTCACATAATGTTGAAGTCTAGCTTGCAAGGTTTTAAGCATGAGCTTACTAGAATGGGAGATGAGTGCAATTGTCTGATGGGTAGCACATTCTTTGGTACTACCCTTCTTGGAAATTGGGATGAGGATTGACCTTTTCCAGTCCTGTGGCCACCGCTGGCTCTTCCAGATTTGCTGGCATAATGACATAATAGTGTTACATTACATGTTCGAAAGATCTGCTTTTTATATACTCTCATCTTAACTGGTTTTGGAAGTTAAAAGGTTAAGGTTATAGCACACTATTATTTCATGAACTACAAAGAAGGAGAAAATTCTGTTAATTATGGTTGTGAAATGCCAGCCATTATATGACATATCTATTTCAGATATGTTAAAATATAAAAATATATATACATTTAAAAATCAATGCTGGGTTAGCTTTCCTCAAGTCTTTTAGGTTCCCTGTTCTTTCCTTGAGAGGACTATCAGAGGTTTTTTATCCATGGGGGAAATTACCTAGGATTACATTTTGCTAATCTCATACAATTTCGTAGAATTCTAAATTTAAAAGTCATTCTCAGTGATGATTTGGATTATTCCTCCTCATGTTACAGTTGAAGATACCTCTGATACCCAGAGAGATGATGTGACTTGCCCCAGTTAACACACCAAGGTGGGGACAGAAAGAATTGAAAATAAGCAAAAAGATCTAGGTTGTCAGACTGCAAAGAAGGAGTAGCTCAGAGAAAAATCAAGGCTGAAGCCAGAAGTCTCTGGTTCATTTAGACCGTCTCCCTAGTTTTTGATACAGAATTGGTTGTATCAAAGCAAGGTCATTAAAAGGAAAGCAATGTTAATAATCCAGTTATGTTCAGTTCAGTTGCTCAGTCATGTCTGACTCTTTGCAGCCCCATGGACTGCAGCATGCCAGGCTTCCCTGTCCTTCACCATCTCCTGGAGCTGGCTCAAACTCATGTCTGTCGAGTCAGTGATGCCATTCAACCATCTCATCCTCTGTCGTCCCCTTTTCCTGGCCTCAATCTTTCCCAGCATCAGGGTCTTTTTCAATGAGTCAGTTCTTCTCATCAGGTGGCCAAAGTATTGGAGTTTCAGCTTCAACATCAGTCCTTCCAATGAACACCCAGGACTGATCTCCTTTAAGATGACTGCTTCGGTCTCCTTGCAGTCCAAGGGACTCTCAAGAGTCTTCTCCAGCACCACAGTTCAAAAGCATCAATTCTTCATGCTCAGTTTTTTTATGGTCCAACTCTCACATTCATACATGACTACTGGAAAAACCATATCTCTGACTAAAGGGACCTTTGTTGACAAAGTGATGTCTCTGCTTTTTAATATGCTGTCTAGGTTGGTCATAGCTTTTCTTCCAAAGAGCAAATATCTTTTAATTTCATGGCTGCAGTCACCATCTGCAATGATTTTGGAGCCCAAGAAAATAAAGTCTCTCACTGTTTTCATTGTTTCCCCATCTATTTGCCATGGAGTGATGGGACCAGATGCCATGATCTTAGTTTTTTGAATGTTGAGTTTTAAGCCAGCTTTTTAACTCTCCTCTTTTACTTTTATCAAGAAGCTCTTTAGTTCCTCCTCTTTCTGCTATAAGGGTGGTGTCATCTGCATATCTGAGATTATTGATATTTTTCCTGACAATCTTGATTCCAGCTTGTACTTCATCCAGCCTTGCATTTTTCATGATGCACTCTGCATAGAAGTTAAATAAACAGGGTGACAATATACAGCCTTGATGTACTCCTTTCCCAATTTGGAACCATGTCCTTTCCATGGAGCGCCTTTCCATGTCCGGTTCTAACTGTTGCTTCTTGACCTGCATACAGATTTCTCAGGAGGCAAGTAAGGTGGTCTGATATTCCCATCTCTTTAAGAATTTTCCATAGTTTTCTTTTCGGAATCTCTCAAGAGAAGTTCTCTCTTACCACCACTTTGTCCATGTTCCCTTTTGCTGTACATCCATGGAGCCCTGAGCAACTGTGGACCATCCTAACACTTGTCATTGTTTCATAACTGTTTGCTCACAGGTTTCCATTCTCAACTAGCCTGAGAGGTACTTGAGATGCGGTACCAAGATGCTTCTTGGAAACGTTGGCACCTAGGATAGTGCTGGCAATTACACTTCATGGTCAGTTCACACTGTTCCAGGAAAGCAAAAAGAAAATAAATTTGCGAGAAATATTTGAGAAATATATCTACCACTGAACAACTCTTTCTGGAGTTAGTGCACAAACAGAATCACAGTGATTTCTCCTAGATATTAGAAGTTATTTTTAGAGTCAGGTTATTTTTTAGATCCCATCTTTGGTGTGGAATAAGTTGTGTCAGCTTGTTAGTCATATCTTAGAAAAAAAATATTATCGTCTAAAGGTTAGAGCCAGTTCGACTTCTGTTCAGTGACTCATCAGGCAGCCTTCAAGATGCTATTTTTCTCTTTAATGCTACAGCAATTTTACTGCCATAATATTGTCTGGGTTGGATAACGCATATTATATTGATTTGCTCATGTCTCTTGAATTAAGATTTTCTTTACCCTTTAAAACTAGTTATGTATGTATTGGCTTTAATAAAGCTTCATTAATTCATTTCAGTTCACCTCTTTCTCTATTATTGTTACTGCATCATTTGCAAAGTTTTCAGAGTCAAAGAAAGGATCCTCTTAAGGAATAAGAAGGCAGCTACAGTTTATTTTCAAGTATTCCATGAAAAACCTGACTATCAGCCAATTTGCATTCTGGAATTCATAATCTGAGAAGTATTACCTTTCATTTGAACCACACAAGAAATACATCTCTGGAAAGACCAATGGGTGGGGCTCAAATATAAGTCATATTAGAGTTTCTCACTTTCCTGCTTTGTTAGATATCAGGAAATTTACCATAATGCAAATGGAATGGACTCTGTAGTAATGTTTCAACATCTGTGGAATGCCACATACATTATAAGGATGATACAAAGAATATGTGAGTCACACAAAGCTTGATTGAACCTCTTCTGCCATTTGGCACCTGAGTGATGTTGGGCAGCTTACTCTCCTCTCTGTGCCTCAGTCACCTCTTCGGTAAAATGGGATTTAAAATACCTGACTTCCTCGAATTGTTATAAAATGTATGTAAAGAGTATATGTCAAGGCTCATGTATATTAAATGTTAGATGATGGACAGGGAGGCCTGATGTGCTGAAGTCCATGGGGTCGCATAGAGTCGGACATGACTGAGCGACTGAACTGAACTGAACATATTAAATCTTTAAAATGGTTATTACTAGTATCATCACTTCCAGGTTATTATGTAAAATTATAACCTCATTTAAATAGTTTTTCATCAATATCTTTTGCAAAGATTTAAAAGCACAATCAATAGCTTCTGGGACTGTTGGCACCAGCATTGACATTTTAGATTTAGGGTTTCTTATGTAACTTGTTTTCTTTTGTTTATCATTCAGGATTTGCTGCTGGCTCACCTTGTGTCAGGTACAAGTATCATTACAAAGTTGAGTTATTCATGGACCCAGAATACCATATTGATGCTTGAAAGAGTTTCTTGAATGCAGAGTCCTTGGTGAAACCCTCTGGTGGTTCCTTTTGGCTGAATGAATTTGGAAATTTTTATTGACCCAGGAAAACCCTGAACTGGAGAGACAGTATCATAAAATGACTCACAAATCCAAAGAAAGCTTCTAAATTATTGGGCTGGTCTAAAAGTTTATTTGGGTTTTTCTGTAACACAATGTGAAATTTTTGGCCACCCCAGTATTTTGTCCCTGATTATGTAGGAAGATAACTCTTAGAAAGTCAGCAAAAACAAGAAGGACTGATTCTAAAAAAATAGACGTGCCTACTTAGGCCATGACAGATAAGCTTAAGGTTCTACTTAAACAAAGATTCAAGGTTGTGGGGCAGATTCTATAAGCAACAAGTCTATTTAAGAGAATATGACATTTTGGTTTTAAGTAAAAAGACAAATTCCAAAATGCTGAAAATCTAGATATACAAACATTAAAATGCAAAGGAGTGGTGAGATTGCAACTGGCTTTTTTTTTCATTTACACATCTCTCTAATTTTTAAACAATAAACATATATATCTTATGTAATAAGATAAAAGCTACGTAAAAAGAAAGAGGGTGGTTAAAATTCATCTGAATGATGTTCAAGGACTTCTACAACTGTTCATATCACCTGATAACAAGTACTTGAGTATTATATAGCAGTGAAAGGAGAGTGGATTATATTGAAAATATCCAGGCTGAGAGGCCCCTAGAAAGTGCAGTGTTGCCAGAATACTCAGCAATAGCCAAGAGAGCATGATAGATGTCTACATTTGTTTCCTACTCGTGTGGGTAACAGCATCTCCCACGGAATACTTTCAAAGGCACTTTTGCTGGAATCACTGAGACCAACATGCTTCCTACAATATTTCAGTAAAAACAGTTGCGATAAACTAACTCATTTGTTAAAACTATAATCCTGTCATTAAAAGAGTCCACTCGTCATTGCAAGGGAGGGACACAGAAACCTCTTGGTAAAGAATTGGCTTATCTCACCAGTAATAAACTCACAGTTGTGATGGTGGTGAGTGCATGCCCAGTTGTGTTTGTGACCTTTTGTGACCCCATGGACTGTAGCCTACCAGGCTCCTCCGTCCATGGAATTTTCCGGGCAAGAATACTGGAATGGGTTGCCATTCCCTTCTCCAGGACATCTTCCCAACCCAGGGATTGAACCCGCATCCCTTATGTCTCCTGCACTGGCAGTTGGGTTCTTTACCACTGAGTCACCTGGATGCAAAAAGCTGATTCATTGGAAAAGAACCTGGTGTTGGGAAAGATTGAAGGCAGGAGGAGAAGGGGATGACAGGTTGACATGGGTGGATGGCATCACTGACTCAATGGACATGAGTTTGAGCAAGCTCCAGGACATTGTGAAGGACAGCCTGGCGTGCTGCAGTGCGTGGCATTGCAAAGAGTTGGACCCAACTGAGCAACTGCACAACAAAAACACGTGGCAAGCCCAACAAACTTACAGAGCTTATTCTAAATTCAGAGGATTAAAAAAAAACTGAATAGAATTTTACCAAAACAATTTTTATATTCATAAAAATTAAGATTGGCCATATGAAGCAGAGCTTTTCAAAGAAAGACTAAGCTTGCCTTACTTTCCACAGCTAAAAATCTTAGTAATTAGAATTCAGGAAATAAACATTACAAAGAACTGCTGCATAATGGCTTACCACCAAAGAACAAAGCACGCCAAACATCAGACCTCAGAACCTCACTGCAGTCAACTTCCTAGATCAGGAAGGATAAGTAGACAGTCATAAAATAAAGAGTGCTTTGCATTTTTTTTTAAATTTTGGTTGAAACTTGAGGTGGTAAAGAGTCTCTTTACTAAAATGAGGCCAGGCAATCTTGAACGTGAACTCTGCTGGCAAGAAGCCATTAGACATTGAACTTTCAGTTAAAGCTCAGTTAGAGCAGACCTGCAAGTTAGAGAAAGAAAATCCAGAGGCAGCTTGTTGAGTGACACATCCAGTAATTCCATGCCGATTAGGGGGTGAGCCTCAACCTCTTGTCAATTAAAAGCTATAGGTGAAGGCAAGAGCAGGAAAGAAATTGGATATGCCAGAGAAGTATGGCGTGATACAGTCTTGTTCATTTTTGTATGGCTGTTCCTTTCAGACCTAAGTCTTTCATGATTGAGGAAATGGAGTGGAGGTTAATTATATACTTCTTCATTCTAATAAGATTTTGTGATTAACCTCTACCTTTTCCTGCCACTCTAAACACTGTTTGTCTTGAATGATAAATTATATGTTCTGTGAATTGTTGATCCTTCTTAATTATGAATTCTTATTTATCCAGAAATCCATGGATAAGTAGACCCCTCCAATAGGCAGTCTATTTGTAGACCTTTTAAGGCTGGGTCATAAGGAGAAATTGCAAATTGTTAAATACATTTTTTCTTGAATACAGGATGATTTCTACCATTATAGCATCACTGCCCTGAGTTAAGGAGAATAAAGTGAATCAGTATATCAGGCTTATTGTGTGCCTGTGTGTGCTTAGTCACTCAGTTGTTTCTGACTCTTTGCGACCCTATGGACTGTAACCCATTAAGCTCCTCTGTCCATGGAATTTTCCAGGTAAGAATACTGGAGTGGGTTGCCATTTCCTTCTCTAGAGGATCTTCCCGGCCCAGAGATCAAACCTACGTCTCTTGTGTCTCCTGGGTTGACAGGCAGATTCTTTACCACTGAGCCATCTGGGGAGCCCCTATCAGGCTTATTATATGTTATACAACCTTGAAGTTGATGTATTAGGGTCGGGCACGGTAGGATGTAGACTGTGAACTCCATGTAGGTATCTAGTGGTCTGTATCTATAAGACCAATAACTTTAATTATAATCAATATCAGTTCCAGTTCAGTCACTCAGTTGTATCCGACTCTTTGTGACCCCATGGACTGCAGCACGCCAGGCCTCCCTGTCCATCACCAACTCCCGGAGTTTACTCAAACTCAGGTCCATTGATTCGGTGATGCCATCCAACCATCTCATCCTTTTGTCATTCCCTTTTCCTCCCGCCTTCAATCTTTCCCAGCATCAGGGTCTGATGAGCTCTTTGCATCAGGTGGCCAAAGTATTGGAGTTTCAGCTTCAACATCAGTCCTTCCAATGAACACTCAGGACTGATCTCCTTTAGGATGGACTGGTTGGATCTCCTTGCAGTACAAGGGACTCTCAAGAGTCTTCTCCAACACCACAGTTCAAAAGCATCAATTCTTTGGTGCTCAGCTTTCTTTATAGTCCAGCTCTCAAATCCATACATGACTACTGGAAAACCATAGCCTTAACTAGACAGACAGAAAATGTCATTTCTTTTCATATATCTCTCTCTCCCTCTCTCTCTCTGGTTTGGTTTTTTTTTTTTTTTTTTTTTTGCTATTCTATAAGTAGAATTTTCATGGTGCAAAGTGTTCCCCAAATAGTTTTAAACTAAGTGCCCAGAAACATGGTATTTTGATCACTATAAAATCAACAGCTGTGTGATTTTTGTTTTAAGGATAGATTCTGGGTTGTTCATCTGAAGAAATATTTATTGAGCATCTGTTATTTGCCAGGTAGTAGGGAATTCTGATCTCTAGGTATTTACAATTTAGTAGAGTAAATAGATACGAAACAAGAAGAACTCAATTTGATAAACATGAATTTTAGGCATAAGGACAATATGCTATAATAAATTTAATAATTCATTGACTCTTTTTTTAGGAAACATATGAAGTCACTGCAGTCTCAGGACTAGCTAGATCTAGGGGCTCAAATGACTTCATTAGGACCAGGGTATCTTTTTCTCTCTCTCCATCTCTCAGCTTTGCTTTCTTTGTGTCATTCTTAGGCAACAGCTTGGTTCCAATGGCCCCAAGCTTACTCCCACAAGAACAGGAGTTTCATTTTGTTAGTTCCTGCAAAAGTCCCGGGGCTGGCTCTGATTAACCCTTCTTTTTTAAAAAATATGTATTTACTTATTTATTTTACTTTTGCCTGTGCTGGGTCTTCATTGCTGTGTGGGCTTTCTCTAGTTTCAACAAGCAGGGGCTCCTCTTTGTTATGGTGCATAGGCTTCTCATTATGGTGACTTCTTTTGTTTGTGAGCATGGGTTCTAGGGCTTGTGGGCTTCAGTAGGTGCAGCACATGAGCTCAGGAGTTGTGGTGCATGGGCTTAGTTGTTCTGAAGCATGTGGGGTTCTCCAAGATCAGGACCAGTGGACCACCAGGGAGGTCTCTGATTAAACCTACTTGAGTCATGTGCCCACTTTCAATGTAAGCATTCTAGTCCTGTGATGCACAACTCTCATTGGCTACTTGGTGATACGGACTTAAGGATGGGTGAATCTCCAAGGAAAAACCAAGAGAAGCAATAGATGCTCACTATACTTGATTATTGATTATATTAAACATTTAGCTCATTAAGCAAGAGCTCCTTTATCTCTAAATTAGAAAGATTTGAGAACATATAAAAAGGTGATAACTTAGTCTTAATTTTTTGATACATGACTATTCCCAAGCCTTTAGGCTTGTCTGAAGGCAAACCTTTAGACGTTAGATTCAATGGCTTTCTATGCTATGACAGTTTCTACTTTATGCCAAATGTCCCTATTCTATTCTATACTTGAATATAGTCTGTAAGGAGGGGTCCATACTAGGCTACTCGAGATGAACACACAGAATTAATTACAAAAACTGAGGTCCATCAAAGAGCTGAGCAACCTTTAAATGCACAAATGTACCACTGAGAAGCCCAGTGCATGAGCAGAAAAGGTTTAAAAGCAAGCAATTGTCTTGGAAAGTAAGGCAGGATCAAGGAAAGGAAAGGGAAACAATGTTCAAATAAAAGAAACATGGGGACTCAGTGTAGCATATACTCCCAGCTCTTGAATCCATTGATATTTAGGAACTGCTACTATGAATAATTTTAGAGATTTGTCCCACCAGCCTGGAGAGATAATATTGGATCAAATAAGCTACAGTGTCTTCCAAGTCATTAAAAAATTTCAAACTAAAAGTTGTGCTTTTTGACTGTTTCCTTTTTATCTCAGATAACTGAACACAAGCAAGAAGCAAATTTAAAAACCTGAAATTAGTCTTCTTTTCCTAGCAGTATATTTGTTTGATTTTCCCAAATGTTGATTGAATGATGCTTTAACGTGGCAGATCAGTTACATAAAGCAGGAAATAATTTATCAGTAAACACGTAGCTGTGTTTTTCCACAGGACTAAGATGTTCCAATGGTTTTCCAGTAAATGAATTTATTTTTATTGGAGGTCTATTTTCATAAGCTGAAGGTCATTACTAGCCATTGCTACTGAGTATGCCCTAAATAAACCCCCAAATAAGCATATTAAAAAAAAAAAAAAAAAGCTGTGGTAGAAATCCAGGCTTGAGAATAGTCATGTATCAAAAAATTAAGACTAAGTTGTCATCTTTTATATGTTCTCAAATCTTTCCAATTTAGGAATAGTCTAATGATTTTATTTAAAAATACTTGTTCCCTCAACCCCTCAACATCACAGCACTTTATGTGCCTGTTATTATAGCATTTTAATAAAATTTGTTGTGCCTTTTTGTGGTAAAAGCTTTATGACATGTATTTGTTTCTTTACATTACTGACTTTATCCCTTGACTGTGAGCCCCTTAAAGAAAAGAACTAAATCTTTAGTTATCTTTTGATCTTCAGAAACTGTGTTTGATAACCTGTAGTTTTAGTCACTAAGTCGTGTCCGACTCTTTTGCACCCCAGTGGATGGTAGCCCTCCAGGCTCCTCTGTCCATGGGATTTCCCAGGCAAGAATACTGGAGTGGGTTGCCTTTCCTTCTCCGGGGGATCTTCCCAACACAGGGATCAAACCTGGTCTCCTGAGTCTCCTGCATTGGCACTGGGATTCTTTACCACTGTGCTTAAAGAATTAGATTATGATTTGTGCAGAAATTAGGGAGTGACAACTTGGGCCAGTGCCCCTGCTGGAGGATAGGCATGGTTGGCAGTTTCTGGTTAACTCACAGGACAGGCCACTAGTTGCCTTTTTGTGTTGGGTAAAGAAGAGACTCCCCGTGACAAAGCAACCAACTGTGTTTACTGCATAAACAACTCTGTTTACCCATACACAAGTGGGCATGTTTGACAAATTCTTGAGTCTGCTCCAAAGAAGATTTTTCAGGTTAGGGAACTGTGATATCCTCTGAAGAAGAATTAATTTTAAGGGAAATAGCCAATCATGATAGGTAGGCCATTGGCACATCTTTCCTTACTTTGAAAGGAAAGAGTGTTCTGTGCTCAGGCAGGTCCACCACTCGGATTGTCTCTGAAGGGGAAAGTGTTAGTCGCTCAGCTGTGTCCGACTCTTTGTGACCCCAGTGGACTATCTGTAGCCTGCCAGGCTCCTGTATCCATAGAATTCTCCAGGCAAGAATACTGGAGTGGGTTGCTATTCCCTTCTCCAGGGGGCCTTCCCGACCCAAGTATTGAACCCGGGTTTCCTGCACTGCAGGCTCCTGCCTGAGTTACCAGGAGGGATTCTCTCCATTAGACCCATTAGACCCAGGGAGGGCAGAAGTATGATGGGCCAAAGCCAGAAGAACTCTCTTAATAAACGCTCTAACATCTGGGCTATATTTTTACAGTACTTAATCTCCCATCTTCCTGTTTTCACAGAAGGAACTTCTCTTCTTCCCATCAAGCCTGTGGCTTTGAAGACGCTGTCTAGCTTCTCTCTGAACCCCACACTCACTTCTCCATGAAGGAGGAAGGGCAGTTCTCAGGAGAATGTCGCTCTGTTGAGAATGACAGCTCCTGCACAAGCCTCTTGCTCTCTAGGACCTTCAGGGGAGCAGTGGGCACTCAGGCTCCCTAGCTCTTTGCTTCTGTATGAAAAACACACTGTGGGAGATATTTCACCTCTTATCCTCCCCTCTTTACTCTCTGGTCAGCCACTAGCAGGGTTGATGAAGCCTGAGACCTGTGCATAAGGGCGGGTAGTGAGTTTGTGCTGAAGACTCATTTCTCCCTCCCTCCCCTCAGCCCACCCCAGGCTCCAGTGGCTCTACAGTCACATCTGGATGGGGATGGGATGAAACATGTTGGCTTTGGATCCAAATTGCATTCTCCAACCCAACATTTATTAGCATTTGCAGAGCTTCTTGGGCACTTGCCCAGTTCGTTAATAAATCTGGTTCATGAATAAACCCACAAGTAATCATCAATTAGCTATGAGTTCCAAGGGTCTGTAGTTTCTCCGCTGGAATCTGGTGGAGAGTCAACGTGGATCATAACCTCCTCTCCCACCTAACCCAGATCCTACTCTAACACCATCAAAGCCCAGGGAATCAGTGGGCTGTGCCCAGAAGGATAGTGGCAGAGGAGTGACATATGCCCTAGAAAAGTCAGCATGGTTGACATCATGGAGTGTTGATGAGGGATGGGAGTGGCTGGGCCTGGTGGAGCAGCAGGAGAAGCTGAGCATTGATGGAGTGGCTGCAGTGCCCAGCAGGAGTCTATTCAAGGTAATATATGAGAGGTTCCAGTGGCTAAGAGTCCTCGTTCCCAATGCAGGAGGCCTGGGTTTGATCCCTGGTCAGAGAACTAGATCCCACAGTTCAGTCCAGTTCAGTCGCTCCGTCATGTCTGACTCTTTATGACCCCATAGACTGCATCACGCCAGAGTTCCCTGTCCATCACCAACTCCCAGAGTTTACTCAAACTCATGTCCATTGAATCGGTGATGCCATCCAACCATCTCATCCTCTGTCGTCCCCTTCTCATCCGACTTCAATCTTTCACATCATCAGGGTCTTTTCCAATGAGTCAGTTCTTCACATCAAGTGGCCAAAATAATGGAGTTTCAGCTTCAACATCAGTCCTTCCAATGAATATTCAGGACTGATTTCCTTTAAGATAGACCGGTTTGATCTCCTTGCAGTCCAAGTGACTCTCAAGAGTCTTCTCCAACACCACAGTTCAAAAGCATCAATTCTTCAGCACTCAGCTTTCTTTATGGTCCAACTCTCACATCCATATATGACTACTGGAAAAACCATAGCTTTGACTAGATGGACCTTTGTTGGCAAAGTAACGTCTCTGTGTTTTAATATGCTGTCTAGGTTGGTCATAACTTTTCTTCCAAGGAACAATCGTCTTTTAATTTCATAGCTACAGTCACCATCTGCAGTGATTTTGGAGCCCCCCAAAATAAAGTCTCTCACTGTTTACATTGTTTCCCCATCTATTTGCCATGAAGTAATGTGACCAGATGCCATGATCTTAGTTTTCTGAATGTTGAGTTTTAAGCCAGTTTTTCCACTCTCTTCTTTCACTTTCATCAAGAGGCTCTTTAGTTCTTCTTCACTTTCTGCCATAAGGGTGGTGTCATCTGCATATCTGAGGTTAGTGATATTTCTCCTGGCAATCTTGATTCCCACTTGTGCTTCATCCAGTCCAGCATTTCTCATGATGTACTCTGCATGTAAGTTAAACAAGCAGGGTGACAATATACAGCCTTGACGTACTCCTTTCCCAATTTGGAACCAGTCTGTTGTTCCATGTCCAGTTCTAACTGTTAATTCTTGACCTGCACACAGATTTCTCAGGAGGCAGATCAGATGGTCTGGTATTCTCATGGCTTTAAGAATTTTGCACAGTTTGTTGTGATCCACACAATCAAAGGCTTTGGCATAGACAATAGAGCAGAAGTAAATGTTTTTCTGGAACTCTTGCTTTTTCGATGATCCAGCGGATGTTGGCAATTTGATCTCTGGTTCCTCTGCCTTTTCTAAATCCAGCTTGAACATCTGGAAGTTCATGGTTCACGTACTGTTGAAGCCTCGCTTGGAGAACTTTGAGCATTACTTTGCTAGCGTGTGAGATGAGTGCAATTGTGCAGTAGTTTGAGCATTCTTTGGCATTGCCCGTCTTTGCGATTGGAATGAAAACTGACTTTTTCCAGTTCTGTGGCCACTGCTGAGTTTTCCAGATTTGCTGGCTTATTGAGTGCAACACTTTCACAGCATCATCTTTTACGATTTGAAATAGCTCAACTGGAATTCCATCACCTCCACTAGCTTTGTTCATAGTGCTACTTCCTAATGCCCACTTGACTTCACATTCCAGGATGTCTGGCTCTAGGTGAGTGATCACACCATCATGATTATCTGGGTTGTGAAGATCTTTTTTGTACAGTTCTATGTATTCTTGCCACCTCTTCTTAATATTTTCTGCTTCTGTTAAGTCCATACCATTTCTATCCTTTCTTGTGCCCATCTTTGCATGAAATGTTCCCTTGGTATTTCTAATTTTCTTGAAGAGATCTCTAGTCTTTCCCATTCTATTGTTTTCCTCTATTTCTTTGCATTGATCACCAAGGATGGCATTCTTATCTCTCCTTGAGATTCTTTGGAACTCTGCATTCAAATGGGTATATCTTTCCTTTTCTCCTTTGCCTTTAGCTTCTCTTCTTTTCACAGCTATTTGTAAGACCTCCTCAGACAACCATTTTGCCTTTTTGCATTTCTTTTTCTTGGGGATGGTGTTGATCACTTCCTCCTGTACAATGTCACGAACCTCCGTCCATAGTTCCTCAGGCACTCTGTCTATCAGATCTAATCCCTTGAATCTATTTGTCACTTCCATTGTATAATCATAAGGGATTTGATTTAGGTCATACCTGAATGGCCTAGTGATTTTCCCTGCTTTCTTCAATTTCAGTCTGAATTTGGCAATAAGGAGTTCATGATCTGAGCCACAGTCAGCGCCCTGTCTTGTCACAGCTAAAGATCCCCTATGCACAACTAAGACCCAGCACAGCCAAATACATAAAACAAATATTGAATTTTAAAAAAATTACATATGAGAATACAAGATGCCGACTGGTGGTTTCCATGTTTGAGGATAGGGGACTCTTACTGGCTATTGAGGACATACATAGGTCATGTAGGTGGAGCAAGTGGAAATTAAATGATTATTTTAGGTGATCTCACCCATGGTCCCAGACTGACGGCTGCTGGGAAAATCATGGTTCCTCCACTTTACTCTCGGCGCACTCATTCACTAGAACACCTCGTCCAAAGTGGGTGATTATCATGGGACAGGAACTGATTAATTCACTTGAAACGGTGACCATTTCATATGTTGCTGTTTAAAGGTTTATTAGTTGAAATAAGAAAGCTAGTATTGTTATGAGGTGTTAATATACTATTATAAGAGTTTTCAATTTTTGTTCACTTCTGTGTGCCTTAACTTTGGAGTATGGTGAAAAGTAACCTTGCAAACTAGCAATGAAGGCTTAATCCTTTAAAAAAATTTTTTTAAAGCCAATATAATTATTTAAAGCTGATTCTCTACGTCCTAAAGAAATTCTCTTTCTTCCTACCTCAAAACCACATTGCTTATCAAAATTGCTTAATCTCAAAATGAATATCTTTCAGCTAAGCTATTATTTCAAAAGATGATACCAGATTGGCTTGCAGTTTCCATTTGAAATTTGTTCCAACAAGTAGATGCTGCTTAATGCATTTTAAAATTTTTAATATTTGGTTTGACACCTAACTATATACATGTATACACATGCATACACAAAATTTTATTTTGCTCTAAAACGCTTTTTTTTTTCATCTACAAATGTTACGGTTGTAATTTTAGACATTTCCCAAATTTTATAGCATTTTCTTCTTTTCTATCATAAACAATTACCTGTTCTCTTCCACATAGTGACAATATTTGTTTCCTATTTTCATTGAAATGGAAGCAAAGGGAGATGGGTCAAAGGGATCAAGGTAAAGGCAATTAAGAGATACAAACCTCTAGTTATAAAGTAACTAAGTCATAGGATTGTAATGCATAGCACAAAGAGTATACTCAATAATATTATAATAACTTTAAGTGGAGTATTTGTTGTTCTTCAGTCATGTCCAGCTTTTTGCCACCCTTTGGACTGCAGCATGCCTGGCTTCCCTGTCCTTCACCATCTCCCAGAGTTTTCTCAGACTCATGTCCATTGAGTCAGTGATGCCATTCAACCATCTCATCCTCTGTTGCCCCCTTCTCCTCCTGCCTTCAATGTTTCCCAGCATCAGAGTCTTTTCCAGTGAGTCAGCTCTTTATATCAGGTGGCCAAAGTGTTGGAGCTTCAGCTTCAGCATCAGTCCTTCCAATGAATATTCAGGGTTGATTTCCTTTAGGATGGACTGCTTTGGTCTCCTTGCAGTCCAAGGGACTCTCAAGAGTCTTCTCTAGCACTTCAGTTCAAAATCTGTAATAATTTTGTTTAATTACTGTTTGTAATAATTTATTATTTTGTGATAATTTTGGTTCACTATGTATACACCTGAAACTAATATAAAACTGCAAACAAACTATACCTCAATATAAAAACTAAAACAAAATTAAAAAATTAAAAGAAATGGAGGCTATTATAATCCTGAGACCACAGAAATACTTTAATTTGTATTGTAATATTCATATAGTTTCTACTTTTTTGCTCTCAAGAATGACATTTATATCAGTTATTCTTTGTGGCTTGGATCAAGTATTAGAGTTTAGGGTTTCTCAAATGGCAAATTTGCTTCTAAATTGAGTTTAATAAACTTTCAAATCAATAATCTGCATCATATATTTATGAGATTAGTTTCAAAATGACATATATTCTCAACAATTAGGTAATTCTTGGGCTGTTTTTCCAGTTGGGTTGACAAATTGGCAAAAAGCTTTTTTTTTTTTCCTGATTCTGATCCAGTAGCTTTATCTCAAAGGTAATAATAATAATGCTCTGCTCTGATCATGGACGGGTGGCTTGATATGGTGGAGGAAAGGAGTGGACTTTTGAGAAAAGGAGACCCCAATTCAAATCTCAGCTGTACTATCTACTGTCTGTGTGATCTTGAGTAAGTTACTGCACAGCTTTAAACCTCATTTTCTGCCTTTGTGCTTCCCTGGTGGCTCAGACAGGAAAGAATCCGTCTGCAGTGGATTTGATCCCTGGGTCTGGAAGATCCCTTGGAGAAGGTAATGGCATCCCACTCCAGTATTCTTGCATGAAGAATTCCATAGAGAAGCCTGGTGAGCTGCAGTCCATGGGGTCTCAAAGAGCCTGACACAACTGAGCCACTAACACTTTTCATTTTCTACATATGTGAAATAGGAATCATGTACATATTCTGGGCAGAAGAAATAAGACAGTGTTTGCTGAGTCCTTGTAACATGGTAAAAGCTGAAAAATTCCAGTTTTAATATCTAGTAACATTTCTCCCTGGAAGCTCAGCTATCTCTGTGGATTTAAATATACTACTCATCTTTTTAATAGTTATGAAGTCATAGTACTTTGGGGCTAGACGTTACCTTTGAGATCAATTAATTAGTAGTATTTCACAGATGGAGAGGGATTCCCTGGTGCCTCAGATGGTAAAGAATTCACCTGCCAATGCAGGAGCCATGGATTCCATCCCTGGGTCAGGAAGATCCCCGGAGAAGGAAATGGCTACCCACTGCAATATTCTTCTCTGGAAAATTCCATGGACAAAGAGACTGACGGGCTACAGTCCATGAGATTGCAAAGACTCGGGCATGACTTACCGACTAAACAACAACACAGATTGGGAAAGCGTGACACTGGAAAGTTAAATTGTATAAATAGTCTTTTTCTATATGTTTGTATAATAAAGAAATTGGAGACAGAATCATTACTTGCTCGAGTTTCCATTTGAAAATGGTAGACAAAGCCAGCCTCACAGAGGTGGTACCAGGTATGAGGTAAACCTCAATCACAGTTTATGGTTTATACCCAAAGTAAGATAAACACAACATATTTTGAGAAAGAGATTCCTTCCTTTTACTATTTTACTGCATCTGAATGCTTTGGAGAATCCTGAAAATTATTAACTGTCTATAATCAGTTATTCAATATCTGAGGAAGTATATTCACTGTGATTGCTAACACTACATACCAAAGGTTTTTAAGGTGTGCTAGAGATATTTTTATCCAAGACTAATCACTATTACTACAAGTTTAATTCTGAGGAGTAAGAAATCCTAGGCCCTTCTCGTGTGTGTGTGTGTGTGTGTGTGTGTGTTAGTCACTAGTCATGTCTGACTCTTTACAACCCCATGGACTGTAGCCTGCCAGTCTCCTCTGTCCATGGAATTTCCCAGGCAAGAATATTAGAGTGGGTTGCCATGCCCTCCTCTGGGGAGTCTTCCCAACCCAGGGATCAAATCTGGGTCTCCCCACTTGCAAGCAGATTCTTTACCTCTGAGCCACCAGGAAAGAGGTCTTCATTTTCATCTGAAGAGTTAAAGAGTTGTATTAGAGGACTATTTCCCACATTGCAATCCTTTTTATAAAAACTATTTAATTAAAGAACTTATTTGGCTGCACCAGGTCTTGGTTGTAGCACACAGGATCTTCGATCTTAGTTGCAGCATGCAGGATCTAGTTCCCTGACCGGAGATGGAACCCAGGCCCCCTGCATTGGGAGTGAGGAGTCTTAGCCACCAGACCATCAGGAAAGTCCTTGCAATCCTTTACGTCACCACAGTCACAATTTTCATTGTATAATACACCTGTAATGTTATTTGCTGTTTTAAAATGGCCTGATTTTGTAAATTTAACCTAGTCTTGCACATTATGATGTAGGAAGTGGCACATTTGCTACACTGATTCTACTGTTTCTAATATAAATATAACTTGATGACTGCCAAACTAAAAGATTCCTGTATATATCACCTAAAATCATCTCATGTATCATGCTGGCTTCTTTACAGACCTAGCAGAGTCTTATTCTTACTTCTGTCTACTGCTAGGGTTGATCAGAATAAAGTATGATTTGCAATGACAAAGTCCTTTTCCAGGCTCAAGTGTTTAGTCTCTGGTGTTAAAAAAAAAAAAGGCCCCTGCCCTCGGTTCATGTGTTTCTTGAGGATGGGGAGGTTCAGGTCTCTGTGCTTTTGGATAGGCACTATGGGAAATGCAGCCAAATCCAGCAAAATTTCCTGTTTAAAAAAGATTGAACCACCACCATTAGGAAGTATTATTTATTTTCAGATTAGTTCCAATAATATCAAATTAAGTCCAAATCATTCATATCAGTGTGTACTTATCCAAGGAGACTTCATCTAAAGACTAACGTTCTTAGTAACATTCCTGAAGGCCTATGGAAATTGTAACAGCCCCCAAAACAACATTCCTTCAAAAATAAAATATTTGAATAGGAAAAAGTGGAAGAAAGTACATTAAAAAATTAGCCCTCATTAATGAAGAATGTATATTTTGGAAAAGATCTTGGAGAGTAATCTCAGACCCACATACACATTTCCCCATAGATACTGACCTCTTAGTTGAACTGATTCATTGTTCATTTTCGTGAAATTCCTCTTCTCTTTACTGAGAACTTAAAATTGCATTCCACCATTTCTTTCAGACATGGCAAGGGCATTTTATTTTTTGTTTTCATTAAATATATAAATAGAATCATGGCTATTTTCTATTAGATAGATAGATATAGGGAGATAGATAAATATAGTGCACGCATGCTCACCCCCTTCAGTCGTGTCAGACTCTTTTCAACTCTATGGCCTGTAGTCTGCCAGGCTCCTCTGTCCATAGGATTCTCCAGGCAAGAATCCTGGAGTGGGTTGCCATGCCCTCCTCCAGAGAATCTTCCTGACCCAGGGACTGAACTCGAGTCTCCTGCATTCCCTGCATTGCAGGCAGATTCTTTACCACTGAGCCACCAGGGAAGCCCAGATAATATAGTATACACACACACATACCACACACACACATGCACATATATATATATATATATATATACACATATATATAAACACACACAATTATATAATTAACAAAGATATAGAATGCTTTATTTGGGAGGACCTTAATGGTCATTGAGCCCAGCATCACCTAAACTGTGTTCCATAATTTCCATGCAGTGTTGAGTGGGTGTTCCATTGAGAAAGGGATCCATGATCAAATAATGTTGGTAAACATTGGATTAAACAAAACTTAACTTATGACATTACATACTTTGGATTTCCAAGAAGAGCATACATCAGTGCTTCTTAAACTTTAATGCATGTGTAAAATTGCGTATTAAGTCTGAAACAGGGCCTCAGATTCTAACAAATTCTCGGTGATGCTAATACTTCTGGTCCAAGGACCACACTTTAAATAGCAAGGGTGTCTTTCTTAAAACCTTGTTTTACCAGTGTACTGTGTCCTGCTTACACAAAGTTGGTGTTTTGAAATGTTTGCTTGGTTGGTTGGCTGACTGGCTTGTTAATTAGTGTTTGTTGATTTTGAAAGTTAAACATCAGTAATTTACAGTTTTCAAAACTGTTACTGTATCTGAATACCCTCTCTTATAGAATGTCATTATAGATGTCATTTTTTAAAAATCACCCTACATTTACCTAATTAACTTTTACCTTTTCAGTGGCTTTGCCTTGTTTCACTTGGGTTATGCTTGGGAAAACATAAATCCCTATACGATTGGAGAAAGGGATGAAGGAAATAAAAGGACATATGTCCCTTGAATTCTATTCCAATATGCAATGAAGGGTGTGCTCACTTTATAAGCACACTGAAAAATAAGCTTGACTCATATAGCCAGACTAAAATTTATGTGCAAACAATTGGTTGGATTTATATTATTGACCTTTTTTTCTTGTCTGTTCAACAATTAATCATAGAATCATACAGAAAATCATCTAACTACTTTAAGTATCCGGCAAGCCAGCCAGTCAGTATGCTGCAGCTACTCATCCACGCACCACCATTGACCCGTGCCTCCACCTGTTTGACTATACACTCATCCACTCACACATCCAGTCCCACTCAACCACTCAGTCACATGCTCACCACGTGTCCACCCACCCATCCATATGCTCATCCATCCCGTTATATCAATTTGGTCAATGATATTTATGTGACATTGTGTCTTGGCAAGCATGGAGTAAAAACAAAATTAATTTGCAAGTTTAAGGTAGGTAAAAGAATTAATTATATATTATTTTACAATCTCCTAATCTACTTCCTTATGTGCTAAACTCTCATCTGTAAAAGAGAGTTATTTCAATGGTAGATTTTAAACAGTGGCTTGGATGGTGCCAGTGTAGGGAAAGAAACAAGCCGCCTGTGAGCGGAGAGCTGAGCTGTCCAACATAGCTCCTCAACCTGACATTCCTACTCCTTCATTCCATGAAGAATTCTTTCAATCCTTTCTACCACATTGCCTGGCATTTCCTGTTCATGCTTCTCCCCAGCTAGCTAAACTGAGTGATTGAAATTGCCCAAACTATGCCTTTGATTGTACTTTTTCTTCCATCTGAACTATGCTTCCTGACCATCCTGGATGTCTAGTTCATAGCCCAATATATGTCTTTCCTCAAGTTTTCCCATACCTTCTCTGATTTGTCATCTGTCAATCTCCTCTGACATTTACAGTTGACCTTACATTCTAGTTTCTATGTGCATGTCTGATCTCACCTTAAGCATAACTGCTGCTGCTGCTGCTAAGTCGCTTCAGTCATGTCCGACTCTGTGCGACCCCATAGACTGCAGCCCACCAGGCTCTGCTGTCCCTGAGATTCTCCAGGCAAGAACACTGGAGCAGGCTGCCATTTCCTTCTCCAAAGCATGAAAGTGAAAAGTGAAAGCAAAGTCGCTAAGTTGTGTCCGACCCCTAGCGTCCCCATGGACTGCAGCCCACCAGGCTCCTCCGTCCATTGGGATTTTCCAGGCAAGAGTACTGGAGTGGGGTATAAAGCTCCTAGAAAAACGAGGTATGTACCTGATTATCTTTGCATCCTCCACAGAACCTCAAATAGGGCCACTTAGTAGACATTTCTGGTATAAATGAATCAATCCACCTACACTTCTCATAGAATGAAAACTTTGAGTGTGCTGATTTCATGAGTAACTGAAGAGTTTGAGGCTAAGAAACTTCCTGCTACGTAAAATCATTGGTTAACTGTATTAGTGGATTATTATCGCTGAATCTTTTGTAAAGTACTTTGCCATGACTTTATCTGAGAATGTTGGTATGTTTCAAAGTGATGAGGTAGTCTTGATTTAATTAAAGTATTGACTTTCTGGAGCACAGCTGTTAAAATGATACATCCTCATTCTAAGATGTATTAACTCGAACACTGTATTTTCCTCTAAAACTTTTCTGCTGTTAATAGCAATTCAGTGTCAAAACTTGTAAAGAATCACCTGGGGTTGTAGCTTGGAACTTACTAACCAGTGACAATTTCTATTGTTCCCTTTGGCTGTCAGATCACTTGAAGATGCAAAGTCTCTTTATCATCAGCAAGATTTTTGCCTACACTTTTCCATTTTAGAAAATGATAATAGCTTTTGTTGTTGTCAGTCTCCATTCCTTTACATTGTCCCAAACACTGCATGAATTCTCAATAATTATTATATGAAAGAGAGAGAAAAAAAAGATAATGACTCCGCTGGTAGCTCAAAGTCATAGCCTGTAGAATTGTCCCAAGGCTGGAGGCAAAAGTGAATCTTCGTCTTTCTCATACCTGCATACCAAGTCGCTTCAGTCGACTCCGACTCTGTGCAACCCCATAGACGGCAGCCCACCAGGCTCCTCTGTCCCTGGGATTCTCCAGGCAAGAATACTGTAGTGGGTTGCCATTTCCTTCTCCGTCTTTCTCATTTTCCTACAAAAATTCTTACTTTCCTACCAACATGTCTCTTTAAGATGTAGTCTGGGACTTCCTTTGTGGTCCAGTGGTTAAGAATCCATCTGCCAGTGTGGGGGGCCACAGGTTCAATCCCTGGTCTGGAAAGATTCCACATGCCGTGGGGCAACTAAGCCCATGTGCCACCACTACTGAAGCCCTCATCCTCTAGAGCCCATGCCCTGCAACAGGAGAGGCCACCACGATGAGAAGCCCATCCACCACAACTAGAGAAAGCTCAAGGGCAGCAACAAAGACTCAGCATAGCCAAAAATAAGTAAATAAATATATTTTTAAAAAAGAGACATTCTGACATTTCAGGTCCTAGTCTTAATGTCTTTGCTAATCTGTATGATTGTGTTGAAGTAGACCTAGATTATATCTTGTTTTTTCCCTTTATTATGAAACTCTTTGAATTTTACAATGCCAATTTTGAAAATTATATATATATATGTTTTATACATATAATATATATATATTTTACTTTGAATAGGGACAGGAAATATAAGAAATATATAATATATATGTAAATTTAAAAAATATAAAAAGAGTTTTATTTACATTGATTCAGTTGTCAATGTAAATTTACATGGACCTCTTCAGACTGTATGTGGAACTGGGAAGCTCTGAGAGACAGAGCTGCTTCCACAAGAGCCCAGAATCTCCTGGCCTTATTACTCAGTGACCATACTTTGTCAGCCCTTTCATTTCATCTTAGCAACAATAAATAACAGTATTTAACACAGATATAGAATCTTCCCATGGTGTCCCCCTGCCAGGATCACTCTTGTTTTTCTGCAACCCCCATGCTTCCATTAGCCTTGGGCTGTCATCCCACCAGGAATGGGGTTGTTATGGCTTTGACCACTCAGGATTTTTGCCCCTTCATTAAGGAAGAGCAAACAAAAAAAGAACAAGAAAAGTACATGTCATCCAGACAGTAGTTTTCCCTTTCTCTGAGTCTTGAACAGTGTACTCCACAAATGTTTGGACATACTTATTAATTTCCAACCGTCCTGAAGGTTCCTTTTTTTCAGTACATACAAATGGATCCCCTGACCCTTACCAAGTCCCATCTGGCTTGCCTCCCTTTGGAAGCCTCCTTTGCCACTGGTGTCCTCCACTGAAGGGCCCCACGCCCACACATCCCACCCACTGTCACGGTCAGCTGCCCAGGATGGAACAGCATTGAGAGGTGGCCCCCGAGGGGGACTCCCCAGCCTGGTGTAACAACTTCCCTTTGCAAATGTTTCTGCTGACTCTGCAGTCCTGTCCTTCAGTCTTTCCCAGCAAATCCTTCACCCCCTAAGCCTTTAAAGCAAGAGGTGCCGGAGAGCTTCCAGCACCATCTCCCTGAGAGACCCAGAGAGACCCAGTCCATCATATCTAACGTGGTCTCCTTTGGAAAAGATGGTTTAAATCCCAAACAATCAACTGTCTCACGAATTTGGAAGGCAGACTGTGTTTGATTTGGGGATTCTGTGTACTTACATGGAGGAAGTAGAGCTGCATATAGAAACTACAATCTAACTGCTGAGTGAGCACTTAACATTTTTTTATATATATAATTTAATTCTCTAAAGACAGGAAACTGCAGGCAGCTGCATTTCCACCATTCAAGAAGCACTTTTCTCCTTTACAGCAAAAGAACTCAACTATGAAATGAACTTTGCTGTCTGAATGGGAGCTAGGTATTTTGGCAGGCATTCAAAAGTCTTTTTCGATGGAGTGTCCATCAAACAGCAAGTTTGTGAAGTACTGCTTAGAAATGCTTGCTCTTATTCTTTGATGATTAGAGCAGGATAAGGAGGGAGCAGGAATCCAAAGTTACACATAATTTTTTTTTTGCAGCTGGAGAAACTGAGGCAATGAAAAGAAGAACATTATGCGAGGTCACAGAGGGGAGCCTGCAATTTTGAGAAAATCATCTTCATTTACTCAGTCATTTCCAGGCAGCTGGTTGAAAGCTAATCTTATTTTTAGATAAGCTCAGTTGTCTGGGATATTATTGGCCACTCCATCATTGGGAAAGGCGGTGTGTTTTAGGAATAAGGTTTGTTATCAGGCTTCTATCAAAGACAAAATTTAAGAAAAAAAATAGATTTGCTTCCTTATAAAGTTGATTAACAAGTTCACTTTTTTATTGTTGGGTGTAAGCAAAAATATTAATGTAATATGAATTAAGGACTATATTTAAGTTATGAAACATAATAACCACCTCCCCAACTTAAGAACTGGAACATGAACAATGGCATAGAAACTTTTGGCATATTCTTCCCCAGACTCCTCCACTTTCTCCTGCCTCCTGCACAGAGGTAGTCTTGTTCCTACATTTTATGTTTGTCTTTTCTGTGGTTTTATTATGTATCATTAGACAATTAATTATAATTTTAGCTTTCTTAGAGCTTCAGTGAAATGGTATCATCAGTTCAGTTCAGTCGCTCATCATAGTGAATGTATTGTTCTGCATCTTACTTTTTCATCCCAATAGTGTGTTTCTAAGATTTATATTGTTTCATAAAAGCTGGAGTTTACTCATATTCACTGCTGTATAATATTCATCATATGACTATATCAAAATTAAGCAAGTCACTCTTGGCAGTGGAGTTGTGGATTTGGGAGTAAAGGATGAACCATCAGGCCTGGGCTGATATTCTTGTCCAACAGTCTCTTCAAGTCAGAGGCTTTCAAAACATTTTTCTTCACTCTTATCAAACACAAAACCTATTTGCAGGACGGGAATAGAGACACAGATGTAGAGAATGGATGTGTGGACATGGCAGAGAGGGGGATGAATTAGGAGATTACGATTGTCACAAATACACTATCATGTAGTAAAACAGATCGCTAGTAGGAACCTGCTGCAAAGCTCAGGGAGCTCAGCTCCGTGCTCTGTGATAACCTAGAGGAGTGGGGTGGCGGGTATGGGAGGGAAGTCCAAGAGGGAGGGATTATATGTGTACTTACAGTTGATTCACTTCGCTGTACAGCAGAAACTAACACAAGGTTTTAAAGCAACTGTACTCCAATTTAAAAAAAAAAAAGCATTTTAAATCTCAGTACACATACACATATAAATAATTGAAACAAAACATAATGAAATAATATTATTTTTATCTTGTGTGATATACTCTAATATTTCTATTCTAGCCCATTCGATTTCATTTTTACTTTTTAACATTTAACCATTTAATACAACTATTTAATACTTCATTGGTGAGGTCCAACGAATTGATTTTGTTACCCTCTGTGTTGCTGATCACAATTTGAAAAACACTGCTCTAAGTCTTGCAGTGAAGAATCAATTAATAGGTCAAAAAGTAAAACATGCTTATTTTTAATATTATGAATTTTATTGGGGTCAGGAAAAGCAATATAGCAAAATCCATATAACATTCACACACAGTGCTCTTTATTATGATCACTATAAGATTTTATCCCTCATATCAGTAAAGCCTCCTTAATGAGATTTTAAAATGTTCCACAGAGGTAAACACTTCTAAAAGAGTCTTTTGATCAAAACTAAATTGTGAAAAAGTCCAGCACAACACCGAGCCTTTAATAAAGTACATTTTCATATCATTTTAGAAAATTTAATTTTGTGATCAGAAAAAGCAAAGCATTTTTTCCTTTCTTTTCCCATGGGAGATAAGAGGTTGCTTTCCAGATTATGAGTCAGAAAGTTAAGCACACACAGACCTTGTTCTTGACCATATTCCGTGTGAATTCCTCACTCTACGCTGCAGGCAAGAGATACCGGTATCTTAAGGTTTGCATCCATCTCTCTTACTGCAAGAACATTAGGAAAAATCCTATATTTTAGCCTCCTCAGGGGAACACTGGAGAAGAATCTCTTCTGTGTATCCCCAAATGCAAAGCAGCACTGAGTTCCTTTTTATACTTTATCAGAGTTGATGGGGATTTACCATTTTTGCCCCAAATTAGACATCTTCAAACCTCGACACAATTTCCTTCCTATTATAAGAGACTTATGGGAAGCTGGGTAGAGCTACTCGCTAGGTATCCTCACTTGAAAGAATTATTAAAAAATTTACAAACAATAAAGGTTGGAGGAGGTGTGGAGAAAAGGGAACCCTGTTACACTGTTGGTGGAAATGTAAATTGATACAGCCACTGTGGAGAACAGTATGGAGATTCCTTAACAAACTAGGAATAAAACTACTGTATGAACCAGCAATTCCACTCCTGGACATATACTCTGAGAAGACCATAATTCAAAAAGGTACATGCACCCAAATGTTCACTGCAGCACTATTTACAGTAGCCAGGACGTGAGAGCAACTTTAAGGTCCATCAGCAGATGGATGGATTAAAGAAGAAGTGCTGCATATATATAACGGAATATTACTCAGCCATAAAAAAGAGTGAAATTGGGTCATTTGTAGAGACACAGATGGACCTAGAGACTGTCGTAAAGAAGTAAGTCAGAAAGAGAAAAACAAATATTGTATATTAACACATATATGTGGAATCTAGAAAAATGTTATAGATAAACTTATTTGCAAAGCAAAAATAGAGACACAGACATAGAGAACAAACATATGGATACCAAGGAGGGAGGGAGAGTGTGGAATGGATTGAGACTGACATATATATGTCATATTGGAACTGACATTTTTCCACTACTGTGTATAAAATAGGTAACTAATGAGAACCTACTGTAAAGCACAGGGAACTCTACTCAGTGCTCTGTAGTGACCTCAGTGCTCTGTGCTGACCTCAAAAAAGAGAGGATATATGTACACATATAGTTGATTCATTTTGCTGTACAGCAGAAACTAACACAACATTGTGAAGCAGCTGTGTGCTGTGTGCTAAATCCCTTCAGCCGTGTCCACCTCTTTGCGACCCTATGAACTACAGCCCCCCAGGCTCCTCTGTCTTTGGGATTCTCTAGGCAAGAATACTGGAGTGGGTTGCCAAGCCCTCCTCCAGGGGATCTCCAATAAAAAATTTTTTTAAATAAGTAAATGATTCAAGATCATAAAAAGGAATGGATTCTGTTGGTACTTTCACCTTTGGCCCTCACACACCCAGAGTGAGGAACAGGTTAAAGAGTTTGTGGTCCTCAGTGAGATACCCAAGATTTTAGACCATCTATTTGTCTCTAGACCTTGTTCCTGTTGCTTGGGAATGGACTCATTCTATGTCAGAGGAACTACGGTGTCCTCTCCAAGTAAAGCAGGAAATCATTTTTGGAAGGGTTAAAAACATTTTTATAATTATGATAACCTTGAGTTATTCTTGGATCATAAATTCTTGGATCAAAATTTCTTCCTTTTTAAACCTTCCTTTCACTTTCTTCAGAGACTAGTGAAAAGGAAACACTTCCATTTCTAAATCTTTGAGCAGATTTTTTAGTTTTTATGATCTTTCTTCCTCTCCATGGGATTTTATTGTTTTGATTAGCTTTCGCAATAGTGCCTATCATTTTTTCCTCTTTATTTTTGTTTGTAAATCATTGGCTATTTTACAGTTTTGTTTAAGAAACAATGTTTATATAAGGGGCAATTTACATTTTAGAAAGAGTCTTGAGTGGTTAAGAGTGAGTCTTCTGGAGCCAAACTTCTCAGGTTCAAAGTCCAGCTCTTCCACTTACTGCTTGTAGGACCTTAACAAGTTACTTAAACACTTGTGCCTGAGTTTCCTCATCTGTAAATGGAAATAATACCTTCTGCATGGGACTTTTATACGCTTATGCAAATTAATACCTAAAGTGCATAGACCAGGACCAGATATATAGCAAAGGTTCAATATATGTTACTCTTATAATTATAGTCCTTGCTATATTATTATAAAGTTATTATATTTTGTGGTAACCCATGATTTCCTTTTCATGCCTAAGAAGCTAAGACTGATTTTTTTGTTTCTAAATTTGTTAAAGCAAACACATTTTTTTCTCTTTGGGAAACTATATAACCAACATAACTTTCTGATGAAAGTTTGGCTTTGCTTGGTTATCAAGTGAGATAAAGTCTATAAAGTACTTCATAAATCATAAGGTACTATATAAATGTCCATTATTATAATACCTACTACTAAGGAAATGTCTATTTTCTGGATGCCATTATTTAAGAAGTCTTATCTTTCCTTTTGGAAATAAATTTGAGGTGATTTTCCCATAAAGAATAATCTTTATGGTGCCGCAAAGATCTTAGACATAGATTTGTTGATGGCATTTTTCATTACTGGGATAAGGATTTAGATTGTATCAGATTGAAACATATTTGCAATTTCAGCTCTCCTTCCACAGAGATATGAACAGATTGCTCTCCCTTGTCTATCAAAGAAAAAAGCAAAGGACTCTTGGTTGGGGGAATTTCAAAAATAAATGTTAAATGAGACAAGTTCTCAGAGATTTCAACTCTTAGACCATTTGATGCCTACTTTATGTAGCTAATTGTAAACCTGTAATTAATTGTGTATCTTAAGAAATTTCTTAGAAGGAGATATCCAATCTGCCTACAAGCACTCAATTGGTGAAATTTCTTAGACCATCAACGCACAGAATTCTCCCCTTCTTCAATTTCCTTTTGTACACATAATGCAACTCTCCCCTAAGTAAGACCTTATCATGATATATATTATCCATTCCTCAGGCTGTCAGCCCTATACAACCTGGCATTTCATTATCAACATATGTTATTATAGGTAAAATTATTTTCTGAGTGTTAGCCTCCTCAGCTAAATTTTAAGTTCTTGAAATCAAGGCTCATATTTTATACTTTATATATAAATTGGCCAGAAAAATCCTAATCATATAATAATTGCTCAGGGAGTGCTGACTGATTGGTTGCTTGAAATTCACATGAGCCTACTCTAGAATCCAAAGGGACAAAGCCCATATTTTCCTCAAATGAAAGGCTTCAGAACATAATTCTTTTTCACTCTTCCTCAGCCTTCATACAGGCTCATCTGATGCTTCTGTGACCTGCCGACACAGCAGTACAGAAAGGAAAGAGCTTCAGTTGAGGTTTCAAGTGTCTATGTTTCAAATAGTAAATGTAAACGGAATATTTGACCTCCCTGAGCCTCAGTTTTCTCATCGACAACATGGGAACAATAATGTCCACCTTAGTAATTTGAGGATTGGAGAAAATACTTGATCTAAAGTGCTTAGCATGGCACCTTGTTGGGACACAATAAAAATAGCTGGTAAACACCTACTTAAGTGGAGGTGCTGACTTGACCTTTACCTCAAAGACTCAGTATTTCCAAAAGCAAGCTCATGATTTTCCCTAATTCCCAAACCTGCTCCTTCTTCAGAGAATGGCACCACCACCCATCCTCCGATGCAAACTGAAATCTAGACTTCATACCACTCACACCCTCTTTCATATCACCCATTTCCAAACCAGCACAAACTCGTTGCCTCCAGAATTTCCCCACACTCCCACACCTGAGACAACCCCCGATGAGTAGAAGCTCCCGTCACCTCTCATTGGGACCACCATGACACCTCCCACCGAGCTTCCAATCTGCTCCTATGATACCAATGACCTTCCTTTATGAATGCAAATCTGATCCCGTCTTTCCCTCACTGCCGATCGTGTTCAGAAGAATGAATACTCGAGTCCCTCACTCGGCTGATAAGATCTGGAACCACGGGGCGCATACCCTGCAGGACATTTTCCACTTGCTCCTCCAGGTCCACTTGATTCTTCTCCGCCCGGCGGTGTGCGCTGAGAGCTCACTTGTGATAAGCTGCATCACACGGCTCCCTCGTCATCTGACTTAAGGTGCGTTCGACTAAGGAGGCTTCCCTGGTGGCTCAGTCTGTAAAGAAACCGCCTGCAAGGCAGGAGACCTGGGTTTGACCCCTGGGTCAGGAAGATCCCCTAGAGAAGGAAATGGCAACCACTCCAGTATTCTTGGCTGGGAAATCCCATGGACAGAGTAGCCCAGTGGGCTACAGTCCATGGGATTGCAAGAGTCGGACATGAATTAGCAACTAAACCACCACGACTAAAGAAACGCTGGAGATGAGGAGGTGGCTGGAGATTGCAGTCCGGTATTTATTCCCCTGGATCTCTCCTTGCTGTGTAGCTTCAGACTATCTGCATCTCCTTACAGCCGCAGCCACTATGAAGTGTCTCTTTCCCAGAGCCCTTTTCTCTGATAAATACTCCTGCCTTCCACTTTGATGCCCAGGCACAGGAACAGCTTTTCATTCTTGGGTACCATACAGCCCCGTTGACTTCCCTTAACCATTCAGACCCCACTGCAAAGAGTCCCTTCATTTAACTGTCCCCAGTGGCCCTACGTGTGAGTGTGCCCTGTTGCTACTCACTGAATCATTCTTCCCTCCTTAAGCCACTGGCCTTTCAGTACTTCGAATATATTCCACCTCTGCCTGCATGAATCTTTCTCTTTTCCTAGTTAATGCTAACTCATCACTCACATCGTGGCTCAAATATCACCTTCGTAGTGGAATCTTTTCCTGTCTCCCGAAGTAGGTCAAGTAACTCTACAATGTGCTTTCCAACTTTCATGTAATTTTCCACAGCACTTAGAACAAGATAACAAATGCATCATTTAATTAAAGAACATCTCTGCCGTGAATGGAGGAATCACGTCTGATCTGCTTGCCCATCACTTCTCCCTAGTTCTCAGCACAGTGTCTGACACATGTGGTCCTCGGAACATAAACGATAAAAGAATGCATGGTTTGATGTCAGGGAGCCTGATTCCTCCAGCTCCATTTTTCTTTCTCAAGATTGCTATGGCTTTTCGAGGTCTTTTGAGTTTCCATACAGCTTGTAAAATTTTTTGTTCTAATTCTGTGAAGAATGCCATTGGTCCTTTGATAGGGATTTCAGTTGGGTCCTTCTGTAGAGTTGTGGATGGACCTAGAGTCTGTCATACAGAGTGAAGTAAGTCAGAAAGAACAAAATGAATAGCACTTATTAAGGCATATATGTGGAATTTAGAAAAGTGGTATTGATGAACCTATTTGCAGAGCAGGAATAGACACACAGACATGGAGAACAGACACATGGACACAGAGGTGGAAGGGGAGGGTGGTACTAATCCGGAGATTAGGATTGACATATATACACTACTAGGCGTAGAATAGATAAATTTTTCTCTGATACCCTCCCATACCCGACTCAATATTTTGGTAACTTATTATCATCTAGCATCATTTATGAGCTTCCCTTGTGGCTCAGTAGTAAAGAATCTTTCCCTGCTATAAAGCACAGAACCTCAGCTTGGTGCTCTATGCTGTCCTAGAGGAGTAGGATAGGGGATGGGGGTGGGAGGGAGATCCAAGAGGGAGGGGATATATGTATACATATAGCTGATTCACTTCATTGTACAGCAGAAACTAACACAACCTTGGAAAGCAACTATGCTTTACAGTTGAGCAGTCATGTCCCACTGAAATAAATTATGCTCAGTCATGTAGTCGTGTCCAACTCATTGTGACCCCCAGGACTGCAGCCCACCAGGTTTCTCTGTTCAGGGGATTTTCCAGGCAAGAATACTGGAGTGGGTTGCCCTTTCCTACTCCAAGGGATCTTCCCAACCCAGAGACTGAACCCAATTCTCTTGTGTCTCCTGCATTGGCAGGCAGATGGTTTACCACTGAACCACCTGGAAAACCTCACAACTATATTCCAATTAAAAAAAAAAAAAAGAATGTACCCAGTGTGGTATTTGCTAACTAGAAATATGCCAGAATTTAGGTGTGTACACATATACCTGTTTATTCTGTAGATCTATGTCCTTGTGCTAATCATATTTGGACAGAGAGATTATTTTTATTATTTCTCCCAATCACAATTTCCAAAGCCAAGCATTTCAAAATTACTTCAAGGATTTCCTGGCAGCCTATTTACCTCCAATGACTATCCTTTCTTCTTCTCCCCATAGTTTGCCGTTAGTATTTTTCTCAATAAATAATTTTCTACTTTCCATTATGCCTTAAATGTAGCCAGAAATACCCCAACCTCTCATATCCATGGGACTAACTCCTTTACTTCCTTCAAGGCTTTGTTCAAACGTGGTGTTTACCCCAACCACACTATTTAAAATTTCAGAAGCTACCTTTTCTCTGATACCCTCCCATAGCCTGCTCAATATTTTCATAATGTTTATTTTTATCTAGCATCCTTTATGGGCTTCCCTGATGGCTCAGACAGTAAAGAATCTGCCTGCAATGCAAGAGACCCAGATTCAATCCCTGTGTTGGGAAAATCCCCTGGAGAAGAAAACAGCAACTCACACTAGTATTCTTGGCTGGAAAATTCCATGGACAGAGGAGCCTGACGGGCTACCGTCCATGGGTTAGCAAAAAGAGCTGGACATGACTTAGTGACTAAACAACAACAGCATCCTTTATATTTTCATGAGGCCTATTTATTGTCTGTTTCCTCCAGTAAAATCTGTGTATCTCAAGTCCCAACAACAGCACCTGGAACATAATACACCTTCAAAAATATTTGTTGCATGAATTAAATTGGTGTCCTTTTCTCAATCTTTGACTGGCCTGCAACTCTTTATTAGTATCTATTTTCTCACAAACCAAAAGATTTAATGATTCTCCCTTTCCCTTCCTCTATCTGGATAAAACTCTACCTAGACAAAACTTTTTGGTGCAAAAAAATGGAAAAGACATCTCATGGAATTTAAAGGAAATGCCCTTACCCTACATACTTCTTAAATGATTAATTAAGCCATGTGAACACAGGAAGCATGCTTTTTGCTTTACATGTCCCACATTCAATAAATATTTTGTTATGAGGGCAGTAAAAATGAAAGCAAGTGTTAATGAAAGTCCATAAAAGTGTAAGTAAAATGCCTTTCTCTATTTGCTAAGCAATTTTCTCCATTTTATCTGCAAGTTACTTTAGAAATACTGCATAAAAAGCAAAATTGTCACATAATCTAGCAAAAGAAACCACTTACGAATTTGTGTCATATTGCATTCTGTGTTATATTCATCATTGATATCCAAAATAATTAGTCGAGGCTCTGCAAGATCCCAAAGTGCCTTTTGAATTGTTAAACATTAAATTTTCAATAATATTTCAGACCTCACATTATTTATTGAATACTGATTATACATGTCCTGTGTACATGGTTACCCTCTAGTAAACTGGAATATTCCAGCCAATCAGACAGGAAGTAGCTATTAAATGACGAGCATGGACTCATTCTCACATCGTTTTATCAATCAGGATACCATGCCTTGGACTTCTTGGTGGTCCAGTGGCTAAGACTCTGTGCTCCCAATGCAGGGAGCCTGGGTTCGATCCCTGGTAGGGGAACTAGATCCCACATGCCACAGCTAAAGATTCCACACATGGCATCAAAGATCAAAGATCCCATGTGCTGTAACTAAGACCCAATGCAGCCAAATAATCTAAAAATAAAAATACAAGGACAAACTCTTCTTTAAAGAAAAAAAGAATCCCATGCCTCTGAGTATGCTAAATCCTGAGAATTTACTGTATTATTAACTATGAACATCCATCGGTCTGAAATTGCTTTTACCTGGATGCCATTATATGGCTGAAGAAAAGAAGAAGTGAAGCCTGTTAACAGTCCTGTGGGTGCTTCTGGTTTCACGACGCTGCCTCTTCTCTGAGGTACATACCTTCTTTCTCCTCATGATTAATAACGTCCAAACTCTAACTGTGTTTTCTCCTTTAAGGGAAATATGGTAGAAAATTTTATCTGAAATATTTTACATGTCTTTTTGTCTCCCTTTTACCTTCAGTTCCGTTCAGATGCTAAATTGTGTCCGACTCTTTGCAACCCCGTGGACTACTGCAGCATGACAGGCTCCCCTGTCCTATGCCATCTCCTGGAGCTTGCTCAAACTCATGTCCGTTGAGTCAGTGATGCTATCTAACCGTTTCATCCTCTTCCACTCCCTTCTCCTCCTGCTTTCAATCTTTCCCAGCATCAGGGACTTTTCCAATGAGTAGGCACTTGGCATCAGGTGGCCAGAGTATTGGAGCTTCAGCTTCAGTATCAATCCTTCCAATGAATATTCAGTGTTGATTTCCTTTAGGATTGACTGGTTTGATCTCCTTACCATCCAAGGGACTCGCAAGAGTCTTCTCCAGCACCACTTTCAAAAGCATCTGTTCTTTGGCACTCAGCCTTCTTTATGGTCCACCTCTCATGTCCATACATGACTACTGGAAAAACCATAGCTTTGGACCTTTGTTGGCAAAGTGATGTCTTTGCTTTTTAATATGTTATCTAGGTTGGTCATAGCTTTTCTTCCAAGGAACAAGCGTCTTTTAGTTTCATGTCTTCAATCACAGTCTGCAGTGATTTTGGAGCCCAAGAAAATAAAGTCTGTCATTATTTCCATTGTTTCCCCATCTATTTGCCATGAAGTGATGGGACCAGATGCCATAATCTTAGTTTTTTTGAATGTTGAATTTTAAACCAGCTTGTCCACTTACTTGTCAATAAAAAGAGCAATTAGGAAGTACAGAGGAGACAAAGAATTAATTCCCGATTCTCCCACACCGTTGATCACTAAAGGAAACTACTGTTATTGGGGGATATTTTTCATGGTTTTTACACACACACACACACACAGAGTGATCTGCAGCATGCCAGTAGTGGAGAGCTAGAAAAAAAACAGTCCAATCCTATAAAAGTGACATCTATTAAAAAAATATATACCTAAAAGAAAAACAAGAAAGAATGAAAATCTAGCCTCCAGGGTAAAGGTTAACCACTGAACTGTCATTTTGAGTTGATGATTTGCTTCCCCCTAAGCCTAGAACTTTCAGGGAATTAGTTTATGATCCCGGGCAGCTTTCTCAGCAGGGGGGAGGGTGCCCCGTTAGCCCTAATTATGACATTTTGTTTCACATTCCCACTTAAACAGCTAACCTTTTTTTTTTTTTTCTAATTGGTCTGGACTCTGGCAGCCACAGTTTGAACTGACTGAGCCTTTCTTTCTCTAAATGGCCTTTTGTGTGTGGATAATGACTCCACTCTCTTGAATAGGGATTTTTTTTTTTCCTACTTACTGTAGCTAAATGCATCGTTGGAAAAAACAAAGCAAAGAGAAATTGCAGTAAAATGGTACATGATGGCCCCCTGGGGTGGGGGGTTAGACTTAACTCTTAAGACTTTCACACTTTGCTTCCTTTGAAGTTTCCTACAGAATAATGTTTTGCTTCAGAGCTGGGGTGGGAGGAGGATGTGGATTGGGGCCACATTCTGGGTTGGGATTTAAGACAAGCTGTCACCGAGTTAACGGATGCTTGGGTCTTCTCAGTACAAACACTACTCTGCTTCTTGAGTCAGTTTACTGAGAGAGAGCATGCCTCAGAGGAAGTGCTAGAAATGTTTCTTCTTGGTCAGCCTCAGGCTTCCCAGGGACATTGGTCATCCTTGTGCTATAATTTGATGTGCTACCTGAGCGTCTGTGGCATGGGAAAGAGTTGTGAAACATGAATGAAAGCTCTTGGAAACCCACTTGATGTTCCAAAGATTTAAGTTCAGTTCAGTGGCTCAGTCGTGTCCGAGTCTTTGCGACACTATGAATCGCAGCACGCCAGGCAAAATTATATTCAAAAATTTCCATATAATAGAAAGAGTAATAGTATCAAAATTTACAAAATTGTAAAGCAGATTTTGATCTACCAGTGTTATATTTTAAACTAATTAAGGAGCTATCTAGATTTCTTTGTCATCCCGATATATTTCCTTACCAACTTAAAATCACAATAAGGCAATTTTAAGGTCTAACGACTGTGTGTTAGTGGAACCTTCCTGCCTATACTAATTCTGTATCCTCTTCGCTCCTTTCGTTTATTCTCCTCCTGTATGTAAATAGCACTTTGTAAATTACCGTTGGTTTAGTCGCCAAGTCCTGTCTGACTCTGTGACTCCACGGACTGCAGCCCACCAGGCTCTCCTCTGTCCGCTGTGTAAATACTAGTCTGTGTGATCTAATTGCCCTTCTATCCTGTACTGAATTCCCTGCATTGCCACTTGTTTACTTGGTCCTTAACTAATTCTGACCAATCCATTTCTGCCTCCTCATCCTTTGAGTATTTTAATAGCTTCATTTAATAAATTAATAACCCATAATGGGTTAATAAAAGGCATTTAGGGATCCTAGGGTACAGTTCTTAGAAGATCTGTGATTTATTCACTTCCACTTCTGAGTGCCCTGGGCACTTCGTCTTAAAATAACACCTTCTTTACTCAAACAAGCGAAGATATGTGTGGTATATATGTGTGTGTTTAACATTTTTAAAGTTTGGCCTCTGTGTAAGCAAGAGGACAGGAAATAGGACTGAAACGCCGAGAGAAGGAAGTTGAGGAGATTGTTTCATACAAAAAGACTAACTTGAGACTTCCTGTTGGTCCAGTGATTGAGAATCTTCACTTCCAACGAAGCAGGGCGTGGGTTTGAGAAACTAAGATCCCACATGCCTCTTGGCATGGCCAAAAAATTAAAAATGAGTCTAGCTTTGTGAAGAGAGATAAATATTAGCAACAACAGTATATATATATTAATTGAACTCAATCATTTTCAGTTCATCACCAGAAATTCTGAGTAGATTTCAAATATGCTACATTAAAAAAAAAATACTATTAAAAATCCAGTGGGGTTTGAAGAAAGTTCAGGCAAGCAAACTCATCCCCTGTGAGGGTGTAAGTCAGCCATTTGTGAATATTCCTTCTCTTCCTGGAAGACTTTTGAGACAAGTGCTTTGCCCAATAGCTTTGGACTGCAGCTGCTGAAGAGGAGGACGGAGCTAAATCGCAATACAGATTGGTTTGTAAACCTTGGCTTTCCGTGTGGACAGAGTGCTTTTTGACTCTATCAAATCTACACTTTCGATGTGACCTAGTCTTTAAAACCCACATGAGAATCTGAAAGGTGACTAAAGTTTCCAGGATGAAGAATGCTGACCATCTAAGAGTAACACTCCTTCTAAATGTTCTTTGTCCTTCTAGAGTTATCATGAGGCAAACCATTTGCTAGTGACCTGGATCTGTGCACACAGCCTTGGGACACTTTCTGAGCAAATGCTAACCAGTGACAGCTAAAACAAAGAAAGGTTATAGACTAGGAGTAACAATGACAGTTCCATCATTATCCATGGAATAGTGGCATTCTATGTTGCTTCACACTATATGTGGGATCCATTCATTCATATGTTCACAAATCTTTATTGAGCATCTCTTACTTGCTAGACATGGTATTAAGGTCCAGCGATACAGGAGATAAACAGGATTATCTCTTCCCTCAAGAGGTCACTTTCTACTGAAAGAGACTGAATATAAATAACAAAATAATTATTCTCACTTCTCCTACCAGGTGAGTTCCTGTTACTGTTCTAAGTCAGTGGTCCCCAACCTTTTTGGCACCAGGGACTGGTTTGTAGAAGACAATTTGCTATGGACCTGATTGAGGGGGTGGGAGGGGATGGTTTCGGGATGAGTCAACTGCTTGACATTTACTGTGCACTTTATTTCTGTTATGATTACATCAGCTCCACCTTAGATCATCAGATATTAGATCTCAGTTTGGGACCCCTGTCCTAAGTGATTTGTATGCATTAACTCTCCTCATCTCACAATTATATGGGGTATGTGTTATTATTATCCTTTTCTGCACAAAGCTGTTTGAACTAGCACAAGGTCACACAGTAGTAGATGATGGAGTGGGTATTCAAATGCTCTTCACTACTGCCTCTGACACCATATTCTAAAAGAAAGGTATAGAAAGAGGATCAAAAATCCCTGGGAAGGGATTAGCACTTTCGTTAAAACTTTGTTTTATTCCTACTCCCATGTATGACTGGGCTTCCTTGGTGGCTCAGTGGTGAAGAATCCACCTGCAATGCAGGAGACATGAGAGACGCGGGTTCGATCCCTGAGTTGGGAAGATCCGCTAGAGGAGGGCGTTGAAACCCACTCCAATATTCTTGCCTGGAGAGTCCCATGGGCAAAGGAGCCTGGAGGGCTACAGTCCATAGGGTCGTAGAGTTGGACATGACTAAGCAACTTAGCATGCACGCACCCATGTATGACTACTGTTAAGAGTTTGGTGAATTCCCTTTCATCCCAACCAATCTGTGTGCCTGGTTTTGCTGCTCTAAAAGAAATAACTGTAATTATATTGTATATTACAATTTTAAGCATGTAATTCTGAAGTCTGTCTGTAGGCCTTGAATGTTATTAAGCAATGACAGAGGAAGTCCTTGAAAATCATTGTTTAAGGGCTTTCATGGCCCAAGAGATACTATTTTTTACACTGCTGCTGCTGCTGCTACCTTTTAAAAAAACCTTAGTTCACTGGGTAAGTATTCATTTACTTGTATACAGTGTACATTACAAAAATAAGCAATTTCCCTGTATGACTCATCTTGAAGGCTCACCTACATATTGAAATAACTGAAAGTCTTGGGTATGAAAATGACATTTAAATACTTTTACATCCTCTTGCTGTTTAACCTAAGCAAGTTAAATTGGTGCATCATAATTGTAAATGCATTTATAATTTTAGAAGGGAAGGAAGGGAAGGGAAGTCGCTCAGTCGTGTCCGACTCTTTGCGACCCCGTGGACCGTAGCCTACCAGGCTCCTCCGTCCATGGGATTCTCCAGGCAAGAATACTTGAGTGGTTTGCCATTTCCTTCTCCAGAGGATCTTCCCAACCCAGGGATCGAACCCAGGTCTCCCGCATTGGAGGCAGACGCTTTTAACCTCTGAGCCACCAGGGAAGTCAATTTTAGAAGGTTCCCCAAATATTCATGAAGAGAACTCAGTAAAAGTAATGTTTCTTTTATAGCAGTACTAAAAATTAGCAATCGTGGGGAGGGGACTTAAAGAACCATAATTATAGCCAGTCTTTCCATAAAGTGTACATCTGTTTAAATTTTAATGGTAGTATAAACAGGAGTACTTTGCACTCCAAGGGTTACACATCTTAACTATTAGAAAAGCACGTGACACTCTTATTAGAAAAATAAGGAAGTGGGTAGGAGAAGGAGAAGAAAATGTGCTTCGGAGTTTTAAACTGTAGCTACTGACTTTCCTATCAGAAGCCAATTTTACATCTGAACCCCCAAGGGATCTGAGCAAATTTTTGGCTTGCCAAATGATGAGTTTAAAAATGAAGCCTCCTGTTGTTGCTTGATTTTCTTTCTGCTTCAGTTGTTCTTTCGAATAAAAACGCTGAAATGCTAAGGAAGCAATTTTCAGAAATGCATTGGTAGTGAAATCACAGCTGTATGGTTGAGATCCCATGTAGGTGGACTTCATCTGTGTTACCCAAAGCCTCTGTAACATTCTAATGTTACTTAAAGGTGGAAAAATCAGTGCTTAGGGAAGGGAATTTCTTAGCTGGGTAGACAAAAACAATAAAATTGCATAGTCATGAAGTCATTAAAACAAACTCTAGCCTTTACCTTATGATTGCCACGTTCACTAAAACCTTGCTGTTACATTGATTTGATAGTAAATTCTTCAATATGAGACAAATTTGCCTAAATCTGATCCAAGGTAGGCTCTTAAAAAGCAATAATATTAGGCCCAAGCACTTCACTTAGACTATCTCCTTTGAGCCTCATAACTACCATACGAGATAGCTACCATCATTTCCTTGGTTGTCTAGATAAAGAAGTTGAGGCACAGAGATTTTTAAATATTAATAACTAGCCCACGTTTATAGTTAGGGAGTGGCGGGGCTGGAATGTGAACACAGATAAGGTTTCCCAATGCCTTATTTTTTGTCACTTCCTCCTTCACAATCACCAATGGCAACTAATAGCCTTTTAATCCAAATGATAAGAGATGATATATCTTTTGGACGCTATCTTGGGAGAAAAGGGAATGAAGGAAGACACGGGGAAGGGAAGGCGCCATTTTTTTTTTTTTTAACCCACCTTTCATGAAAGTTGCCAAGAGAGTAAAACTTCAAAGTTCTCATCACAAGGCAAAAACATTTGTGGCTTTGTGTGGTGATGGATATAGATTTATTGTGGTGATCATTTCACAATATATATAAATACCAAATCATTAACTTGTACATCTTAAACTAATATAATGTTCTATGTCCATTATATCTCAATAAAAAGAAAAACAGCTTTCAGTTTCAGTTCACCCAATGGGCTGGTGATTCTGTTTTCAGTTCTCCAACCTTTTCTCTCCTGCTGTCACCATCTCTGCCCTCTAGTTGGGTTCAGCCAATGGGAGGCCCTGGCAGGAGAAAGGGGTGCTGGAGGAGAGAGAGATTGCAGTATTTCTTCCTCACATCGTCCCCACTTCAGTTCTTGTCTCTGGTAACTACTGCATCTTTTCTGCCAAATGACTCCTCTTGCTCTTTCAGTCTCAGGGCTGCTATCAGCCTTCTGTTGCTAGAAAAAAAAGTGAAAGTGTTAGTTGCTCAGTCATGTCCAACTCTTTGCCCGCCAGGGTCCTCTGTCCATGGGATTTCCCAGGCAAGAATATTGGAATGGATTGCCATATTTTTCTCCAGGGGATCTTCCCAACCCAGGAATTGAACTCAGGTCTCCTGCATTGCACGCGAATTCTTTACTGTCTGAGCCACCAGAGAAACCCCTGTTGCTAGTCCCATCCCTTCTTATTCCTCTCCTTAAGTCACCCCTTCCTCCAGTGTTCTTACCTAGAGAATCCCAGGGACGGGGGAGCCTGGTGGGCTGCCGTCTATGGGGTCGCACAGAGTCGGACACAACTGAAGCGACTTAGCAGCAGCAGCAGTAAGTCACCCCTTCAGTAAAGTGGAGCTTGAATTATCAGGAGGAAATTCTGTTTCCTGCTGAGACCTGACTGCTAGACTTTGTCTTTCTAGTCTTATTCCTCTCTCCTCTCTACATAAATCCATTCATTGATTAAATATTCACTGAGCCGGGTGCTCTCCCAAGGCTGGTGGTGAAGAACATCAGATGAATGATATGGATAAAGTCCTTGCTTTCTGGGTACTTAAACTATATGCTTTCATTTCCCCATGCTTTTGTTCATTCCCTATTCCTCACTCATCTCTTGACAACTGAAATTTTTTAAGCCCCAGTTCCAATATTTCTTCTTCAACATGCCAACATTTAGACGTCTTTTGAGCACTGTGAAGGGCTAGGTTCTGTCCTAGCAGTGCAGATTCTAAAAAGAATCTGAAAGCATTCATCAGTCACCCCTGCATTCCAGTTCTTCTTTCCGAGAATCCAGAACTCTGAAAAACCCAGAGGAACAGAAGGAATTTTCCTAACTAGGCGGCCACTGACTGCCCCTTTGAAATGATCCGCTTCCCCAGACGATAAAGAGATGTTTGTATCCCAGGATGATAAGATTATGAAAGCATTTTTTCTCTAAACCATTTCCAAACAGCGAGGCTCTGGGGCTCCTTTGCCTCAGGATAGGGGTGTGTTGCGGAAAGCAGAAGTTTTCGTTAGACAACCTGCCTCCCTGATTTTTGTTTCTAGAGGCCTGAACTCTTGAGGAAATCATGGTGGTGGGGAGGGGAGGGATGAAGGTGGTTGGAGTCAGGAGAAGAAACTGATGAAGACTCAAGATGGGGCAGAGGCCACTGCAGGGCATTCCAGAGAGGTCACCATGGCTGTATGTGTCCCCAGTAAGTCTGACTTCTAGTCTCTCAGCCAAGATAAAGGCCCAGGGAGGCTAAAGCAGGGAGTTCCCAAGCTCCCTGCACCCCCACCCCCACCCCTCCTCACCCATATTGGCACCACAGTGCACGCCGCCACCCCCCACCTTCTAGGGATATAGGTAGCAAGATGCAAGACCACCTTAATCTCCTCTGAAGCTTGGTTTTTAAATAAGGTAATTGACTCACATCAGATCCTGATGTTGCTTAATTTCCTAGCAGCTGGATGTACCGCCTACTATGGGGTTTTTTCCAGCGTGGCTCGGTCCTGTTGAGTTGACATCAACTCAAATCTGTATCTAAATTTGTATGTGAGTCATTAAATTGTATTTACAAAACCCTGAGCTGCTTATGAGAGAAATAAAATTGTAGTTCCCTGGGTAAGTAGGAGGATTCCTTCCAAAAGGGCCTTTTGTTTCCCTTGTTTGCTTGTAGTTTTAGTAGAAGAGAAGGAGAGAGAGAGAGAACTGACCAAGTTCAAGAGATGTTTTGTCAAATCATTGTCATTTAGGGTAGGAGTTGGCAAACTATGTCCCACAGGCCAAATCCAACCATCGCCTTCCTTTGTACGGCCCATGAGCTGAAGATAATTTTTACGTTTGTAAATGGTTGAAAAAATAAAAAGAAGAAAAATATTTGGTGACACATAAATTATATGAAATTCAAATGTCGCTGTCCATAATAAAGCTTTATTGGAACATGACTAGCTTCACTTGTTTATGGGGCTGCTTTTGTGCAATAATGCAGTGGAGTAGTTGCAACAGAGACCCCCTAAAACCCAAAATATTTACTTCCTGGCCCTTTATAAAAGTTTGCTGACTTTTGATGTGGCGTGAATGTGGCAACTTTTATTCCTGGGCTTTCATCCTGGCTGCCCAAGAGAGGATCTGGCTACCTAATACCCAGATTCTATTTAAAAAAGGAGAAGACAAAGGTTATTACTCACCCAGGGGTGAAGGTCAGCATCAGAATAAACGAAGTCCAAAAAAGGGGCCATGGGACTTCCCTGGAGTTCCTGTGGTTAAGGCTCTGCCTTCCGATGCAGGGAGTGTAGGTCTGATCCCTGGTCGGGGGCGGGGAGGGGGGGCGGGGGAGGGGGGCGGGGGGGGGCTAAGACCCCACATGCCTCGTGGCCAAAAAGCAAAACATAAAACAGAAGCAGTATTGTAACAAATTCAATAAAGACTTTAAAAATGATCCACATCAAAAAACAAAACAACAAAACCAAAAGTGGGGCCATCTTTATGAGTTAAACAGAAATCAATGCATTTTGAATGAGTTTAGCCTGAGGAAGTGCTCCCAGAGACATTATAATAATATTAATAGCTTCCACTTACAGAACTCTTACTATATGCCACCTACTTCGTTAGCAACTCAATTTAATCCTCAAAAACAATCCTGAAAAGTAGGCATTTTAAAGATGTGATGAAGGTAAGGCAATGAGTTGAAATATAAAAATCAAAAGACGTGTTCAAGCCACATGAAATGCTAAGGTTGGGAGAGGCCTGAGAAAGTGCTTCTAAAGTGTAGGACCGAAGGTTGAGATTTCTGCCCACCTAACAGGAGGTCTGTTCTTGGGACAGATAAGATCAACCTTACAGAGTTGTCATAGGGAATCAGTAACGTAACTCATGGAAAAACGAACAGTGTCTGGCAAGTAGTGGTTGCCAACAAAGATTGGTTAATTTTCTTCCCTTTTTTTTCTAATTAACTTTCCTATTTACACAATGGATGTGGATTTTGCATAAAGAAAGACTATGAGAGTGCAGCAAGAAATAATACAAATGGTTACTGGTAGGGGCTGGGCAGAGTACAGGGCAGACAGGGACAGGAGTGTGAGCATTGCTTCTCGAGATATTATTTCCATATTATTTTTATTTTCAACCATGTAAATATATTTGCTATCAAAAAATTCAATGAAAAATATGTAATGAAGGGACTTCCCTGGTGGTCCAGTGGTTAAGACTCTGTGCTACCACTGCAAGGGGCGTGAGTTCAGTCCCTGGTTGAGGAAATAAGACTCTATATGCTCAGCAGAGTGGCTAAATTTTTTAAAAAGGAGAAAAATGTGTAATGAGTTTTAATTTGAGACCTATAGATTTCAGAGCCTCCCTACTTGAGAAGCCTACTCAATTGTATGATGGTGGCTCATCATTACAGATTTCATTTCACCCTATTTTTTTGTTTGTTTGTCTTGTTTTCTTTGGAATTAACTTACTCCTTGGTTTGAAAACATAAGTACATATCCCAGTTCCTTTGTTATACAGTTAACACCTGTGAATAGTAGTGATTCTTGGCCAGTAGTTTATTTTTATAACCAAAATATAATTTCTGAGAGCTTGGTACGTTGTATTTTCAGGTCCTTTTCTATCTACTAATTCAATCCAGTAGCATTATTGCTTCAACCACATGTATCTAGTGGGTAAAATACGACTTACCAAAGCGTTAGTCACTCAGTCGTGTCCGACTCTTTGCGAACCCATGGTCTGTAACCCACCGGGCGCATCTTCCCATGGGATTCTCTAGGCAAGAATACTGGAGGGGATAGCCACTTCCTTCTCCAGGGGATCTTCCAGACCCGGGATCGAACCCTAGTCTCCTGCATTACAGGCAGATTCTTTACCGCTGAGCCACCAATTCAAATGAAATAATAACATACTTAAAAGAATTGTTTCTGAGTTTACTAAAACATTTCAATGGCTTGTGATTATAGAGAGATTCAAGACCTAGCTTTGTGCCAGAAAGTACACAGCCCTCTGGGGCCTGGATTCCGCCCTCCTCTCTGCCACCCACCCCCCGAGACCCCCTGCTTGGTCTTCCAACATCCCTAAACCACTTGCCTATCTCAGCTTCCTCATGCTGTTTCTCACCTAAGTGCCTGCCACTTGGTAGATGCTTAATCAATATTTGATAAACTGATGAATGAATGACCAATAAACTTTCTGATATTGATATAATTTTCCAGAATACTGTTCTTATTAGAGAGAAATGAGACAGGCTAAATTACTTACCATGCCTACAAGCCATTTCTCTTCATAATTGTGTGTGACTTCCTAAATGCTTAAATTGGCTTTTATGAACAAATCTCTTCTGAGTTTAGTTATTATGGATCAAATCATCTATAGTAAACTGATGAAAACAAGTCTCAAGACCCACTTGGCCTATGGCTTGGAATGGACACTTCAGAAGTCAGTGAGGGAAGAGGTTTCATAAAGACAAACCTTCTCTCCTTATCCCTTAAGAATAACGGTGTAGAGTCTCAGGGGGGATGAGACAGGCTGGGACCTGGGACCCTTTGTGGCAATGCCACAATGCTTATACCTAGACATGTCCCTCCTTGAGCAACAAAATGCAAAGAAACTATATGGGACTAAAAATAACTGTGTGCATGCACAGTTGGGGCAAACTCTGGACAAAAGATACAAAGGCATCAAAAAACCCAGCTGCCACTTCTGAAGAGCTCGGAACAAGTGCAAGGTACTGTGGTAGTGTGTGTGCCCCCTGCATACAACACCACCAAAGGGGTGGGCAAACCACCTAAGCCACCCCTCTGGCCCGGCCCCTCACCTCAATAAGGAGCAAACTCAGCCCTTCAGGAGCCAGCAGCAAGGGAACCTGTTTGTTATCGCTTCCCTCCTTGTTGTAGCAAGGGCCCCAATAAAACCTTGCCTGGAAAAAGAAGAAGAAGAAAGAAGCATTTGAGAAGCACAAACAAGTTACCTTCCCTCTCACAATGCTAGAAAAGTCCCCGGACCCACACCTTGTCTCCAGTGCATCCTGAAGAGCCACGGCCTCTTCAGAAGTCCACTCTTACTCTCTTTCTAAAGACTTCATAGACCATATTCTAATTAGGATAATGTTCAAGGCTCTTTTTAACTTGGTCCCAACTTGACTCTTTTGTACCATTTCCCCCAATAAAGCCCTCTACTCTGAGTCGGTCGGTTTCCTCGAGCTATATGCTCTGTTCATTTCTAACCTCAAATCTTCAACCATTTTCTTTCTATTAAAGAAAAAAAAATCCCTAGGTTGGTTTGTTTTTAAAGTGGTTTGTTTTGTTTATGCCAATTAAAATTCTGTATGTCATGAAAGCCTAAATAAAATCTATCTCTTTCCCATGATCTTCCCTAGCACCTGCTGTTTATACCATAACATCTAATACTTGTCTATAGGTACCCTAATTGCTTCCCAGTTGCAAATAGGAGTTTATTTATACCGCTTGTCTCCTCAAATAGAAGGAATATGCTTCTGAGACATCGTCTGGGCCTTCTCATCCTTTACTATTTTTTCACAATGCCTACCACAGAGCTAGTTGGACTGAGTAGGCTTTCTAAGGATACCAATTAAATTGGATCTCCATAAAGTATTTTCTAATTGGAAGGAATAAAATGAATATATAAGACCTACCATGATAGATGTTTATTCTTTGTTATCTGAAGTCGTTCCCATACAGTGCTGCCAAGTATGTATTATTAGCCCCATCTTTTAGAGATGAAGACCCAGATGTTCACAGACATTTAGCAACTCACCCCAGTGTCACTCAGCTTGTATGTGCAGAACTGGAATTTGAAAACACATCTGCTTGATATCAAAGCTTTTTTCTCTCTCTTTCCAATGAGTCTTTTACTAGTAGCTGACAGTGGTACTAATCTTTTAAGACCGAAGGGTATAACCTGTTAGTATGTATTCTAAGTAGGTGATTTGATGGAAAGAAATTAGTTTTGCCTATATAATGGCCTTCTTATCTTTAAGACAAAATTAAAATTGCATAAGGGACAGCTTCTCTTTATCAAATAAAGAGGAGGGATCATTAAGGAAATAAACTCAATAGATAGAGAAATAAAGCCTTGCCCATCTTGGTTAACTAACAGAAACGTCCTGAGTTTAGACAAACTTCAGGCTGCCTGATTTTTCAGAGGAGCAGCAAGAATGTCAAGGTATATTTTCTACTGCTTGAAAAAGGATCTTTCAAAGACAGGATTTTTTTTTCTTTCTTCTTTAATTTCAGAAGATCAGCTAAGATAGCAGTATAAGTTTAATGTCTAATATTTTCCAAAATAAAATTGAGGCCTGATATGTCAAGAAAACAAAAGGGAAAAAAAAAAGTCCTGTAAAATTCTTTCTGGAAAGATCCTCTTCCCACCTCTGAACATCAACTGCATAACCCATTCTTCCTAACCCTGGGTCCTTCACCGACCCTGGAAATGGAGTATGTGTTTGTTTTCTCGGCTGGGTTTTTCGTTTTTCCTGTGGTTCTTACTGAATGGGAGATCCTGGTGTCCTGGGCTGGGGGTGGGCAGAGGGTATCTCCAGAAGCTGCCTGACCCAGGCAGGATGGCATATGGCAGACAAAAGAAAGGATTCAGCTCAACTTATGGCCAGGCAACTCCTCCTGAGAAACTTTCAAGCCCCAGGTGTGAAATGACTTCAGACACATTCATTTACTGGACATCTTTGTTTCTAGTTGTGCCCGCTGCTGCTTCTTCCAGTCAGATCCAGAAACTCACATGACAAGCTATACCTCTCTAAGTCCTCCCACTGATAGATATCATTCGGAGACTGGATAATAAGAGGAAGGGAAAGGATGAGGGGGAGGGAAGGGGCTTTTGGGAGGAGGATGAAGCTTTCTTTACATGGAAAAACCATTTCCTTTTATTCTAACCTCGGGCTTCTTTTAATTTTAAGCTATTAATTTGAAATAGCTAATCAGTTGCCACAGGCATACACACATTGCCAAGACTGCAAAATACCTGTCCTCTCCTAATCAACCCCAGAGTGATCATGATTTATATGTATAATGTGCACTTAGCCTGAACAGCCCGGGCACTTTCTGTAGGATGATTCGCAGAGATTATTCAGTAGGATATTCTAATCCATTCTAATGGCTGAGAGGCCTAGGGAGAGCTGCAGTGTTTTCACGATTGAAAACCACAAAATCTAGGAAGAGCTTTCACCAAACTTCCTTTACCCATTGATTTGGCCAAGTGTTATTTTGTTTTGAATGTTTTATCGTTCTCAGTGGAGTACTTGTGGAAATGTCCTAGGAGCCCCCAAAGTGAAGCAAGGTTTACATAACACAAGCTTTCATTGCTGCTCTGATACAAAATATTTACTGGGAAGCAGGATGGGTTTCTTCATTTAAATGAGAATTATTTGGTTTGGCTTAATGAAGCAAGAATTAACTGTTAGCTCTCTCACTTAACCCACTGCTGTGATGTATCTATCTTTATTAAGGAAACCTAGTATCGCCTTGGCAGAACACAGCAACACTATGCTTTTGAGGGAATTGGTAAGAAAGAAGAACACCGATTCTAATTGAAATGACAGCAGGAATTTGAGCAAAATGCAGTAGTCTGCATTGAAATGTTCCCACCATCCCAGTTAGAGTTTGTGTCCTGACTTCTACCCAAATGGTCAATCAGACCTTCACTAATCTTGCAAAGCAATGTTTTGACCACACTCTTAAATCTATTCTGGGGACTTCATTTCCATAATGGGGTGTTCATTCAAGGAAAAGCACAACTCCGTCTTCATTAAGTGTCAGACTCAGCATAGCAACTTCCCCTGGCATTCCACCATTCAAGTCAACTGCAGTGTTGACCCAATTAAGATTATGAGATATCTTGGGAGCATTATCCTAGGGGGCATGGTTGGGAAATGGTCAGTTTACACTTCATTGAATTTGACTCATCTTTTCCAAAAAGTCTTTCTCAAAGTGAGGTGTATTCATTATTGTCATTAAAATATAATCAACATTCAAGTAAGTAGATTTCTTAGGTAAGACATATTTATTATTAAGGTCATTACAGTATTAGAGATAAAGGGTCACAAGAAAAAAGAATGTATGAGCCAAGAGAAATTACTGAAGACTAGTTTTTCAAATAGAAATTCTATTCAAGATGCTACTTTATGAATCGTGCTATTTTATTTTAGTGACTGCCTCTCAAAAATCTCAATATACTTTACTGAAAAGATCCTTTTTTATTGTTGTCTTAGGTTCTGAATTTCTTAACTCCAAAAATATGCCTTTTCCTGGTAGTAAGAGAGAATTCTTTAATTTTTTTTTTTTTTTTTACAGTAGATCGCGTAGCAGATCGCTAAAACATCATTTTGGTGGAATAATTTTTTTGTCCCTTTCTATAGATCCTTGTCGCTGTTTCCTAATTGAATATTTTAAGACATAAATAATATATTTAAATAAATATATTTTAAATATATATATAGATAATATATTTAACCCTATACTGCCTAGAATGGACTGGAACATGAACATCCTCAGGCCACATTCTTCTTAGGGAATTTGTTTTCAATCTGGTATTGGAAACATGGGAAAATAAATAGTAGAATATGGAATTAACTTGTTGTGTTGCATGTCAATAACTAGGGTTGCCATATCAGTTGGACCTCAAATCCAATACACGCCCAGTAACTTTTTGGATAGTTGTAGGTGGAGCAATTACTTGGTGACGATAGGTCTGCAGAACACATAGATACCTTGGGATGATGTATTGATAATTCAACTCCTCTCAGCCAATTTTTAACAAATCTCTGTGTGCATAAAGGGAACTGAGCGTGTTCCTGAGAGATGCTCTGTAGTTCATCTGGTCTAAGATTTCTCTCTCCTTGTTCTAACTGAGGTGATCCCATTTTAATGTGCCTGTTACCTATCAAACTGGATGCAGAGTACATTTCCCCCACAAGAGATGGCTTCTGTGGATAGCGATGCAGAAATATCTAGATTGTCACATGCTCTAGAAACCTGTTGGGTTTTACAAATGCTCTAAATTTAGAGTTGCTAGTTTTAGGGCGTACGAGTGTGTGGGAGACTGTCAGTCAAAAACAGAGCTTAACATTTACAGTGACTTTGGATATTGAAATAGGATTCCTTTTTGTCCTCAGCTGTAAGCTCAGAAATGGAGTGGAACAAGTTAATTAAAACGTTGGCGGCTTAATACTTTTCAGCCACTGATAGCTTCCAGTCAGCACCCCTCGGGAACATTCTCTGTTATTGTGAAACTCATCCAGAGCCAATAGAAAGATTCCTTAACAAACACAGTAATTTCTTCTAAGCTCTTTCTATCCTCTCTTTTAAGATCTGAAGGTGACAGTTTTGTGGACTATTTATTGATGCTTCAACCCCTCTATGATACCATGGAAAATGTAGGGAATATCACATTTCACAAGCATATACCTAGAAAGTAGCTTTATCAGCAAGCATCAACTTATCTTTTCCTATGCACAGACTTGGAACAGTCTGCCCACCAGCAATTGGCTAAATCCTGAGGAATAAATAACAACAAAATCCTTCATAGGTTTCTAAGGTTATTCTTGGCCCTTGGTGTCCTAGATATAGAAATATGCGGGAAGAGATTTATTTGTATGTTGAACTCTTTGCTCTGTGTGGAATTATTTGAAGAATTTTTTTTTTCACCAAAATATTTTACTATACAAGGAGTGAGAATGTATTCATGGAATGTTCCTCTTCTAGAAGTTGCTCGCTGGTGGCCCACAGGCCACATCTAGCCTGCAGACATGCTTTTTGTGGTCTGTGTGTCTTCTGATTAATTGACCTAGGAGGCCTTTTATGTGAACTTGAAATTTCACATAGAAATAGATTTCAGGATTAAAAAAAAATAAAATCTGTCACCAGTGGGTCTGTACTGTCTTGAGGCAGGAGTTAAGTAGAAACTGCCCTTTAGATGTGACTCAGTCCATCCATAGATGGGAGTGGACCCTCCTATATCAGGCATAAGTTCTCTAACTGCCCTCTTCAAGTGGGACACGGGCCTTCTGGTCACCCCCTTTAGGTAAGCATGGGCCCTCAAGTTTGTAACAGTTCTCCACAAATCACAAACCAAATCCTACTGTGGGCTTACCAAAGACATTTGCTTTTGTGATCACTGCTCTTGACAAAGAACTTTTTGATATCATAATCTTAATTAGCAGTAACAAGAGAGAAATTAAGTAGAGAGAGAAAACCAAACATCAGTATTAATGTATATGTGGAATCTGAAAAAAGTGGTACAGACTATCTTACTTACAAAGCAGAAATAGAGACACAGATGTGGAGAACAAATGTACTATGCCAGATAGCAATGGGGAAACGGGGTGGGATGAATTGGGAGATTGAGATTGACACATATACGCGATTGATACTGTTAATATATATAAAATAGATAACTAATGAGAACCTACTATATAGCACAGGGAACTCTACTCAGTGCTCCGTGGTGACCTAAATGGGAAGGAAAACAACAAAAGAGGAAATTATACGTATATGTATAGCTGATGCACTTTGCCATACAGTGGAAACTAAAACAACATTGTAAAGCATCTGTATTGCAATACAAATTTAAAAAAACAGAAACTATGATAAATGCTTTTTTGAGTTCCTTAAATAACTTCCTTTCCATGAAGATGAACCGTCATTCATTAAGTGCCTGTCATGTGCCTGGCATCATTCTTACCCTGTCTCATGTGATCATTACAAAAACTCCATCAAGTAGTTATTTTATAGACTAGGAAAATGGAGCTCAGACAGACGGAGTAACTTGCCTAAACTCACACAGCTCTTAACTGGCAGCACTAAATTGGATTTCTAGGCCCTCTTGTTTCCAAGTTTTCTTCCCTGGTGGCTCAGATGGTAAAGAATCCGCCTGCAATGAAGGAGGCCCAGGTTGAATCCCTGGGTTGGAAAGATCCCCTGGAGAACGGAATGGCCACCCAATCCAGTAATCTTGCCTGGGAAATCCCACGGACAGAGGAGCCTGCAGGCCACAATCCATGGGGTTGCAAAGAGTCAGACATGACTGAGCAACTAACACTTCCAATTTCTCGTTCCAAAGCCCAGGCTCCTCCACTAAACCTTCTGAAGACTTCAGATGACTTAGCACAGAATCTCATTCCTCTTACCACATCCCTGTTGAGAGTAAGGAACTGAGTCAGAGAGGTGGAAGAGAGAAAGGGAAATTTTAAACTTTTTTTCTCAACGGCTACGTAAACATTTCCTTCTCAGAATTACAATAAAATTTCCTATTTTGGTTTTTGTAATTCCTCAGGACAAATTATGAAACTTACATGTGGATCCTGTAGGCCACTAGCAGGTTGGCATCCACGTGGCTTTTCTTTTTTTTTCCCACTGGCTGTGTATTCTCACCTCTCAATTGCTGCACAGCTGTAAGGAGCTCAAATTGTAATAAAAGTGGTTTAGTGCCAACTGTACATTTATAATGGTCTTTGATTTCCCCCTAGGCTTTGAAAATCTCTCTTAATTATCTGTCTGTAGGCTTGAAATTTCTTTGCCAAGTCTATCTTCATTTTCTGTAGTGTCCCAAAATACCACTTTAGAGGAATTTCTTCAGAAGTGAAAACTGGCCCCAAGCCCTCATATGGGGGAAGGTCAATGCAAGTGATGAAGTTGACTTGAAAACTTACTCCAGTGAGGAAGCCCTTTAAGAAAAGGCATTAGGTGGGAATTTACTGAATGACACAGGGAGCTCAAATCCGGTGCTCTCTGATAACCTAGAGGAGTGGGATGGGATGGGAGGTGGGAGGGAGGTTCAAGAAGGAGGAGACATACTTATACCTATGGCTGATGTATGGCAGAAACCAACACAATATTGTAAAGCAGTCATCCTCCAGGTAAAAATAAACTATTTAATTTAAAAGCACACACACACAAAAGCCACACAGGGCCCACTTTGTTTTAAAAATAAAAGTTGTAAAAATGGGAGTGAGGGAGGCAAAAAAGAACACTAAACAGTCCAGAATTGGGGGGAAATAACAATTTAGTTGAGCTGATGCCCTGGGGAAGGTTAAGCTTCCTTCTGCTCTGTGTAGCTCCAAATTCCTGCTTTTGCCCCAATAGACTTATACAACCTTCTCCATACCTTCATTCAGTTATTCATTGAAACCTTCTCTGGGCACATATATAAAATGAGACCTGCATCCATCTCTAGCCCCTTACCCTGCTTTATCCTCTTCTTTTCACTCTTATCACTGCCTCATTATATTATATATTCAGTTGTTTTATATACTGTTTGCCCTCTCTCCTAAACATCAGCTCTCTGAGCACAAGGACCTGATCTATTTGTTCACTGTTACACCACTAGCACTTTATGCATGACACATGAAAGAAACTCAATAAGTATCAGTTATTCCTGCAAGGTACATAGGGTCTGAAAATGAATAAGACATGGTTTCCACCTCCAAAGTATTCACAGGCATTTTGGAGAGACAGACGCAAACATAAATGCAACTCATTCTATGAGAACTTGATCTGTATTCATGGGCTTCCCTGGTACCTCAGCTGGTAAAGAATCTGCCTGCAATGCTGGAGACCCTGGTTCCATTTCTAGGTTGGGGAGATCCACTGGAGAAGGGACAGGCTACCCACTCCAGTATTCTTGGTCTTCCCTGTTGGGTCAGCTGGTAAAGACTCCACCTGCAATGCAGGAGACCTGGGTTTGATCCCTGGGTTAGGAAGATCCCTTGGAGAAGAGGAAGGCTACACACTCTAGTATTCTGGCCTGGAGAATTCCATGGACTGTACAGTCCCTGGGGTCACAAAGAGTCGGACATGACTGAGCAACTTTCACTTTTATGACTTTAGCAAAAGTGATTTAACTGATTGACTGTTGGACTCCATAGTGGGATGGTTAGGTTTATGTTTCAACTTGACTGCCATAGAGTACAAAGGTATTTGGTTGATTATTCTGGGTGTGTCTGTGAGGGTGTTCCTAGTTGAGATGAACATTTGAATCAGTAGACTGAAGAAAGTAAATTGTCCCCCCTAACGGGGTTGGCCTCATCCAATCAGTTGAAGGCATAAATAGAACAAAAAACCTGACGCCACACCAGCACCACCACTACCACCCAACCCTCCCACTCCCCAGGAGTAAGAGGGGACTCCTCCTGCCTGAATACTTGACCTTGGTCTTGTCTGACTTTTGAACTTGAACTGAACCATTATCAGCTCTTCTGGGATCTCAAGCCAGTCAGCTTTCACACTGGAACTTGAACTATCAGCTCTCAGACCTTCAGATTCCAAAAATGGAACTCCACGTTGGCTCTCCTGAGTCTGCAGCTTGCCAACTGCAGACCTGAGGGCTTCTCAGACCCTGTGACTATGTGAGCCAGTTCCTTATACTAAATATATATCTCCAGTAGGTTCTATTTCTCTGGAGAACATTGGCTAACACAGTGGGCCAGGCAGGCACACTTTGGAAAATGTCATGCCCTGCTTCTCCTAGAAGCAGATGCCAAATTCAATTAAACGTGCAAGAGGTTTACCAAAGGAAGTGCCTGTGAAGGATAAGGGGTAACAGCAGTATAGTCGAGGGTAGCCTTCAGTCCATGATACAGATCTGAGACCTATGAAAGGAAAGAGGAAGGAAGGATTGAGTAGGAAGAGTTTCAGACCACAGCACAGCTCTGAGAAACTTTCCGTTATCCTGGTGGAGAGTCCCCAAGCCAAAAGTGCCTCTTTGAGGAATCCCCCTTTAGAGAGGAGACTTCCCTGGTGGCTCAGATGGTAAAGTGTCTGTCTACAATGCAGGAGACCCAGGTTCGATCCCTGGGTCGGGAAGATCCCCTGGAGAAGGAAATGGCACCCTACTCCAGTACTATTGCCTGGAAAATCCCATGGATGGAGGAGTCTGGTAGGCTACAGTCCATGGGGTCGCAGAGTCGGACACAACTAAGCGATTTCACTTTCTTTCTTTTCTTTCTTTGAGAGAGGAATGACCCAACTCTAGTTCCCCCCACCTACCGCTTCCCTGCCCTCGCCCTGGGCTCAGTCAATGGCTGGGAGCAGCCCTGGGGAGGTGTGAGTTCGGAGTAAACATGTTAATGGATCCAAAACATGGCAGCTGGTGGCTGTCTATCAGCAACACTCCATACCACGTTCTCCAAGCAGGGTACCTTCATGACCTGTTCTTCTAGAATGCCCTTCTGTTTTAGAAAACCCACCAGCTTTCACAGATTTTGGTCATCATAGAATCCCTATGTGGGAGGAACAGAGTACAAGAGGCGATCCCAGGAACTTATCTTAGAGCACATGGTCTGACTCATTATATATTTACCAAAGCCAATCTTAGAGCCATCCCTGCCCACAAGCAAGAATGGCATCGACTGAGAAAGGCTGGTGGTGGGAATCAGGGGAAAAGAAGGCACAGAAGCTGGACTGTCTGTCAAGTCTGCCAAGTCCAGTAGCATGGGAACAGCAGGCACTTATGATTCTAAGTGATGGGAAGAGGATCTGGTCTTTGAAACCAATAATACATCGATCCACAGGCCAGCTTTGGTACCTGTGCTCTACTTGACAGACCTCTGGCTGAGACTTTGAGGATCTGGATACATTTCAGTACAGCTGGGAGCGAAATGGCAGAGATCAGCTTTCCTTAGTTGGAGCAGAAAAGCTCCCGTGAGCAGGCAGGAAAAGATAGGAGGCCACCTGTTCTTCTGGCAAACCAAAGAGTACTTGTCTTGTTAAGTGATTAAAAATCAAGTTCTTTCTTTTGTTTCTCCTTTAGGATCAAAATTTATTAGCAATTCAGAAGCTTTTACGTGGCCTGGGCTTCCCCTGTAAACATTTTCCTTCTTTAGTGTATTTCTTCACTTCTGCAAATGAAGAGAACTGCCACTTAAAACTTGTCAGAAATAACCTTGTCAATTAATTCTGTTGGGATCATAGTAATGAAGCATTAGTGCTAGATGGGAATTTGGAGATCCTTTATTGTTACATATAGAGAGATTGAAACCCACAGAAATAATGATTGCCCAAGGTTAGTGGGCTGACTGATGGCAGGAAGAAGTCTGGAACCCAAAACTTTCGTTTTTAGGCCAGAGCTCTGCTCATCACAGCAGCCTAACTTTCTTCTCTGATTGTACCCTGCTTTTTATTTTAAGTTCTTTAAGTTGAATACATGCTTGGTTAGCCAAAGATTTTTCATAGCACCTTTTCTAAGAAATCACTTTTTTTCTCTGGTTAAGAGTTTTGAGACCTAACTTAATCTTAGAAAAACCAAACCAAACAAAAAAACGGCACTGTAATTCAGGAGCTTGTGCAAATGCCATTGCCTTGAAAATTGACAATGGCAATTGCTTAACATAAACCCTGTGGAGGGAAAAAGAGAAAGTGAAAGTGTTAGTCACTCAGTTGTGTCTGACTCTTTGCGACCCCATAGACTGAAGCCCTTCAGGTTCCTCTATCCATGGGATTTCCCAGGCAAGAATACTGGAATGGGTTGCCATTCCCTTCTCCAGGAGATCTTCCTGACCCAGGTATCGAAACTGAGTCTTCGTGTTGCAGAAGGTCTCCTGCATTGCAGGCCGATTCTTTATCATCTGAGCCTCCCGAAATCATCCGGCTTTGTAGCTGGTAGAGCCAACCCTCACTTACTGCTGTGGAAGATTCCACTGCTGCTTGTCAACAAACTCTGAAACTTCCATGAGCTGCAAGGAACTCTGAGAATTATTTATGAAAACAGAGCCCCAGGAAAAGCAAATTAGGACTGGAACCCACACTTGCTTTTAGCCAGATGATTGTCGATAACCTAATACTTTGAAGGATCCAAAGATGAGGGTTTTAATTTAAGACAAGCAAGGGCAAATAAGGAAGTCATGTCCAAAGTCAGAGCACACTGGCAATGAATCACTATTAAGTCCTTCTCCCAGGCACTGTTCTAGGTACTTTACATGGATGGAGAACTTCCACTGGGCAATGAGGCAGCTTCACCAGGTTATGTCCCAGTAACAAGCCCAAATCAGTGGCCTTATAACACAGTGGGTTATTTCTTATGTATTATATGTTGATTGTTATACTGGAGGCTCTACTCCCCATGGCTTCTTCATTCAAGATCTAGCATGAATGAAAGTAAAAGTGTTGGTCACTCAGTCGTGTTTGACTCTTTTTGACCCCATGGACAGCACCTGCCAAGCTCCTCTATCCTTGGGATTCTCCTGGCAAGAAGACTAGAGTGGGTTGCCATTCCCTTCTCCAGGGGATCTTCCCGACCTAGGGATCCAACCTGGATCTCCTGTATTTCGGGCAGATTCTTTACCATCTGAGCCACCAGGGAAGACCAGCATGAATGAGTTGACTCTATTTGAGATAAGTCATCATTGTGGCAGAAGAAAAAGAGAACAATGGCTCTGAAAACCTCTGCTCCCTCAAGGCTCGAATTCCATAGGTCAAAGCAAGTCATATGGCCAAGCCTGATGCCAATGAAAGAAACACAATAAGCCGTGTGATAATGGGTATGTGTATATGAGTGTGTTTAACATGAAAGGCAAAATATTTGAAACAATATTGCAATATACCACAATGAGAATCACCACCTTTATTAGCTCCTTTAATTAAAAAAAAAACAAAAAAACTATGAGGTAGGTAAAGATATCATTTAATGTTGAACGTATATAAAACACTCAAGAGACAGAACTAGGGTAACCTCGCTTTCCCCCACTGGGAGCAAAGACTCCCACCATGTCCTGCCAACCATTCACTGCACATGGTGGGATGTCACTCCAGGATCCTGCTTCCAATGTGTAGGATCCCCTATCCATTAAAACATTGATGTCTCATAAAAAAAACAGTCAGAGACAGAGACAGAGCTGATGTTTGAACCCAAGCAGTCAGGCTCAAGAGTTCACACTTAATCAATAGTCAGTGTCGCTCTTCATAATATGATGCCTTCAGTCCAATAACATTCTGACACAAGTTCCCTCTCCTCCTCTCCCTCTACCAATAAGTAAAGTCCACCTAACTTCAGAGACTCTAGAGACTTCCACTGTCTGTGATTTTTACCTGCTTTCCCACATGCCCTTATTTATTCAAAAAACACATATGCGCATCTGTGAACATGTCATGATACAAAGCAGTAGGCAGAGAGTGGTTATAAAAATAAATCAGAAATAGATGATGAGCCCTGTTCTCAGAAACCTAGTCAGGATATGTATAACTGAAATGCGTGGAATAAAGTGGTAAGTCATCAACACATATGAACCTACTGTTAATGGCTGTGGGGAAGTAATAAGAGATTTCATCTGAGGAGGGAGGCCTGAAAAAGGATGGGAGGGGAGCGTTAGTTTGGCCTTTGAAGGAGGGGTTGGGTATGAAGATGTGCAGATGGAGGGGAAGGAATGGGATGCAGGAAAATGGGGCCCTCGGGGATGCGGTAGGCCAGCAGAGCCATTAGTTCAAGGTACACGTTCAGCAGGGACCTCAGAAGAGTCTGTGCTTTGACTCAGCAACACATACACTGGCAAGAGTACAGAAGACCTTGTCACCCTGTTTTAAACTGGTGTTCCAATACTGGGCCACACTGCTTAGAGTGACTCAGAAGGAATATTTGTATAACTCCTGTAATTATCTTTGAATGCCACAATTATATACATTGCGTTTAGTAAACATGAAGAGCATTAATTTGATAAACATTACCTTCTAACATTTAGCAAACATTTAAAAATCCTGTTTTGGCTTTTCTTCATTAAAAAAATAAATTTACCAGGGAATTCCCTGGTGGTCCGGTGGCTAAGACTCCCCACTCCCAATGCAGGGGCCCTGGATTTGATCCCTGATCGGGGAACTAGATCCCACATGCTGCAACTAAGAGTTAGCATGCCACAACTAAAGATTCTGCTTGCCACACTAAAGATTCCAGGTGCCACAACTAAGACCAGGCATGGCCAAATAAATAAGTTAAATAAATGCATATAAAAAAATATACCAGCAGCCTAAAAAAAAAAAAAAAATGAAAGCAGAGTTTATATCTTTCAATGTCCAACAGGCTCTATGGTAAAAGCATGGTAGAAAGAAAGTTCAATCATTTTGACTGGGAAAATTGTTTTCATTCATTCAACCAACAAATATTTAACGAACACTTAACAAGCTATGATTCCAGGTAATGAAACAGTGAATAAAGGCACACATTTCTGCCCCCATGGAGTCTGCATCCTGCTGAATACACAAAGAAGTAATGAGAACCAAAAGGCCAGATTGCACTTTTATGAAGGAAGTGAACCTTGACTGTGAAGCTGACTAATCTCATTTTTCTTCTGAAGACTATGAGGAGTCATCAAAGCATTTCCACAAGGAAGATAGAGGTTTTCGGGTTTAGCCCAGAGGTATATGGTGGACTTTGGCACCCTAGCTTCCCAGGTGGCTCAGTGGTAAATACTCCGCCTGCAATACAGGTGACATAGGAGATTCAGGTTCAATCCCTGAGTTGGGAAGATCCCCTGGAGAAGAAATGGCAACCCACGCGAGTATTCTTGCCTGGGAAATCCCATGGACAGAGGAGCCCAGTGAGCTACAGTCCATAGGGTTGCAAAAAGAGTTGGACATGACTGAGCATGCATGGGCACAGACCCTAACTTTGAAGTCTAGCCTGACACTTAACAGCTGTGAAGCTTTGGGAAGATGACTTAACCTCTCTGAGCTTTAATTGCCCCATCTGGAAAGCAAAACATAATCCCTAACTTGCAGGATTAAATAAGATAATAAATACAATACACAGAGTACAGACTAAGTGCTCAATCCCTTTTTGTTGTGATTATTATAGTTACATGGAAGAGGAACTGGCTTGGAGTAAGCATTTGAAATAACTGCATATCCATTTGAAGTAACTGCAGAAGTAACAACTTCCAAAGAGAGATGTTGAGTGGACAGTCAGAAAGTCGGGAGGCCTTACACAAGACCCTAAATTAATAATGACAATATATTCACATCTATTTTGTGAGCATCTACTGTGCTAATGATTTGATAAGGTTCAACCCAATTAGTTCTTCCAGTAAGCCTACAAGAAATACATGGTTGTCATCACTTAAAAAAAAAATTTTTTTTTAATATAACTTTATTTGTTTATTTTGGCTGTGTTGGGTCTTTCTTGTAACACAAGGGCTCTTCATTGCTGCATATGGGCTTTCTCTAGTTGTAGTGAGCAGGGGCCGCTCTTGAGCCAAGAGTGGAGAAGAGACTTGTATGATTACTGTTTGATATCATGAGAAGAGATTTGTATGATATTGTATGATATCACTTATGTGCAATTTAAAAACAATACAAATGAATACACATGCAAAATAGAAACAAACTCAGGTTTAGCGGCTTCACTGGTGGCTCACTGATAAAGAACCTGCCTGCCAATGCAGGAGATGTGGGTTCGATCCTGGGTCAGGATGATCCCCTGGAGGAGGAAATGGCAACCCACTCCAGTATTCTTGCCTGGAGAATCCCATGGATGGGGTGCCTAGCAGGCTGCAGTTCATTGGGTCGCAAGGAGTTGGACACGACTTAGCAACTACACAGACTCCTAGTTGCAGTTCTCAGACTTCTCATTGCTGTGGCTTCTCTTGCTGAGGAGCACAGGCTCGAAGGCATGCTGGCTCCCGTAGTTGTGGTGCAGGGACATAACATGTGGGATCTTAGTTCCTGGACCAGGGATTGAACTTGTGTCCCCTGCATTGGCAGATGGATTCTTAACCACTGGACCACCAGAGAAGTCCCTGTCGTCACTGTTTTAAAATGAAACAGATTTCTTTTCTAAGTTTATCCCAGCCTACACAGCCGATGAGAGACAGAACTTGAATTCGGGTCCCCTTGACTTAAACATTCAGAGTTTGGAGTGGCAAACTCAGAGGTGGCACTTCATTTAGTTTAAGAACAGTAACTGCCCACTCATCCATACTCAGACCCCCCCCATACCCTCCAGGAGGGTGGCCCGGATTCTCCTGCTCTGCTTATGAAGGTAACCACCTTGCCCATCTCCACAGCACCTTTTGTAGATTGGAACTGATTTCATGGTTCCACTCAGATACCTATTCATAATCACAGACAGCTCCTTTGGCTCTGGAAAGGTCTGTGTGTGTGCTCAGTCGTGTCCAACTCTGCGACCCCAGGGACAGTAGCCTGCCAGGCTCCCCTCTCCATGGAATTTGCCAGGCAAGAATACTGGAGTGGGTTGCCATTTCCTACTCCAATCCAGGTTGACTCTATCATTCTCTAGAAAATTTTGAGCAAGCTGCCTGAGACTGGGAGCCAGTGCGATAAAAATATACCAGTCCAAGAAGTCAAGACCCAAGTTCAGTCTGGATCTTCATCATTTATTACCTGTGTGTTCGGGGGAAAGTCCCTTACCCTTTTTGAGCCTCTCTCTTGCTCATTTGCAAATCAGATAATGACCTCAGGCTCAGATCAAACAAGAGAAAAATAAGGTGGTTTGGAGAAGGAATCTGTAAATAGCAGATGTTCCCTATGACATTTCTGTCCTACTGGTGGTCAACTGGAAGAGGGAAGAAAATCTAGGTTCTTAGCCCCCAGAAGATGTCAAAGCTGTAAGCCACAGAATGCTCCCAAGGGGAACATCTCACCTGACCCTTGAATTAGACCACCTTGAACTTAAGTACAAACCTATTTCCACTCTTCTTTTGTTTCCTAAGTGCAGCTATATTTAGTCATTTTTCACTCAAGGAAAAGTGTCACATTCACAGTTCTGCCCCTTCTATTTTGATGTTAATTTTAGCATTACCTTTGCAGATTACAGGTTTCCGATTCCAAACAAGCCTTGCTTAGGACAGAATGGAGGCTGCTCTCTGACTGACTTAACAGCTTAATATCAAGCTTTGCCATTTCTCAGTGAACAGCTTCTGGCAACAAAGTCTATTGGGATATTCTTTCCTAATAATTTTCTGTATGAGGAACCAACGAATTGGCTTCCAAAAATCCACCGCGCAAAGGTAGCGCTGGCCGGCTAGTGTTTGGGAAAAATTTTGATATTGATCAGAAGACAAGATGCAGATTGTTCTATGTATTAGTCAGGGAAACCTGACTTTGTTTCCCATTCTGGGTTAATGTCTTAAAAATATGAACTTGTCCCAGAGAGCAGAGACTTGCCTTTTCATCAACATCCACGCCTCACTTCGACTGTCTCACAAGCAGGCAGGCATCTTCTTGGTTTTTTTTTTTTCCTTTTCCTTGAATGTGTGATCTGGCCAGTCGAAGGAAACACCAAAATGCCAGAGCAGTCGAGCGGATAATCGGCATTTACTCTGGGCTCCGCCACGTTTTCTAGCCAGAAGGACGGCAGAGTTGAATGAGTGGGGGTCTCCAGCATGTGGCTTTGTTCAGCGGGCCTGCCAAGCATTACTATTCCAGCCCTTAAGCCTGTGCCAGACTGTTAATGTCTTAATGCTTATTCAAGTGTCAGGGAGTGCTGGCAGATGTCAGGGAGAATGGGAGGCTGTCAATAAGGAAATGACTTACATTCACAGGGTGATTGCTGCAGTCTGTCAGGTAGTGTTTGAGAAGATGTCAAGCTGAAAAGAAGGAAGCAGAGGGAAAAAAAAAGAAGGTGGCAGCAAACAGCATGGAGGGAGGGCCCTTTTTTATTTTTATAAATTGTTGCAAGATATTTTATTTGCCTTTTTAGTCTAGAGCTGAACACCAGATCCAGCAGTCATAGGTCAAGAAATAAACAAGCAGTTGTTTCCTACTTCTGAAAACCTTAAGTGTCAGTGCTGCGTGACTGGGGCCTTTTGTTTTTGACACGCGACAAATCATTCAAGCTCTTGCCCCAGGAAGACAGCAGGAGTCAGTTCCCTGGTCATCAGGAAACACACATGGTTTTCCTTGAAACTGTGTTTGTTGCTCAGACATGTCCGGCTCTTTGCGACACCCTGGACTGTAGACCGCCAGGCTGCTCTGTCATTGGAATTCTCCAGGCAAGGATACAGAAGTGGGTAGTCATTCCCTTCTCCAGGGGATCTTCCCAACCCAGGGACTGAACCTGAGTCTCCTGCATTGCAGGCTGATTCTTTACCATCTGAGCCACCAGGGAAGCCCCATGGTTTTCCTTACATTCTACGTCTCATTCAGCCACGACTTACTACCTTCTATGTGCCAGGCATGGTAGGTAACCCAAAGATTTGATGTACACACAAGTGTATTTAAAACCACATATTTGAAATGTTAGGAAGGAAAAGGCTTCCTTGCTCTGTGGTTTTAACATTAAAGATTTGAACTGAGTAAACTCCCACCCGTGTAACTTTGACAGCACCTGCCTTTCTTCTTGCCTGTTTGGTGAGGACACTTGGGGAATAGAGCTTTGGAGAAAGAGGTTTACAGGCAATCTTGCCTTTAAAAGCTTTTCTTAATTTTGGATCTGCTATGGTGGTTCTATTTATTGCCTTCTTATGCATCAGAGGACAGACAGAATGAAAACCACAATCACAGAAAATTAACCAATCTGATCACATGGACCACAGCCTTGTCTAACTCAATGAAACTATGAGCCATGCTGTGTAGGGCCACCCAAGACAGACGGGTCACGGTGGAGAGTTCTGACAAAATGTTGTCTATTGGAGAAGGGAATGGCAAAGCACTTCAGTATTCTTGCCTTGAGAACCCCATGAACAGTGTGAAATCATCCACCTATCAACAAGGTAACTGATATATTCCATACAGTGGAATACTTCTTACAGTGGGAAGATACCCTGGAGAAGGGAACAGCTGGCTACCCACTCCAGTGTTCTGGCCTGGAAAATTCCATGATGTGTAGTCCATGGGGTCGCAAAGAGTTGGACACAACTGAGCAACTTTCACTTATTCACTCTGTGCCTGTAAAGCCCTATTCCTGTCTTTTTTCTGGTCTTAATACTCCCTACCCCATCCCTCTGTGTATGTATATGTCTGATGTCTTTGGCCAACACAACAATCTAATTACAAGGGGGAAAATGCAGATGTGGTTACAAAACTTAGCTTTGTAAGTGAAAGGATGGGTCCCTCAGAAATACCTGGAAACATGAGACTCCTCTGATGTTTATACCTAATAATGAGAAAAACATCATTGCATTTAAAGGGAACATGGCAATTCCATTCTTAGTTAATGATGGCTTTTTAGAGCTGTCTGTGCTTAAGATATAATGTCTCATGTTGCTCAGTCCTGTCCAACTCTTTGCAACGCCATGGACTGCAGCACGCCAGGCTTCCTGGTCCATCACCAACTCCTGGAGCTTACTCAAACTCTTATGTCCATTGAGTCGATGCCATCCAACCATCTCATCCTCTGTCATCCCCTTCTCCTCCTGCCTTCAATCTTTCCCAGCATCAGGGTCTTTTCCAATGAGTCAGTTCTTCACATCAGATGGCCAAAGGATTGGAGTTTCTGCTTCAGCATCAGTCCTTCCAATGAATATTCAGGACTGATTTCCTTTAGGATGGACTGGTTGGATCTCCTTACAGTCCAACAGACTCTCAAGAGTCTTCCCTTACACCACATATTTCCTACCATAACCTAGCTCCCTTTACTACTTTAGAAATTCTCCCAGGAGTAATAGAAGAGGGAAAGTTAGGGACATTTGTGAGTTGCCGTTGGACTACTTAAAGAAAAGCAGGTATTTTAGTGGTGGATACTCCAAGGTGAAAGGTGCCCAGGAATACAGGATACAAGGACAGGGAACTTCCTCCCACAGAACCTGAATCAACTAAGCTCCTGAAAGATGCTGCTGGAGGACTGGACTCCCTGGGGACAGAACAGGCTGGGGTGAAAGCTGTAGTCTAGAGTTAGCCTTTTCATACTGTTCATGGGGTTCTCAAGGCAAGAATACTGAAGTGCTTTGCCATTTTCTTCTCTGATAGATCACATTTTGTCAGAACTCTCCACCATGACCTGTCTGTCTTGGGTGACCCTACATGGCATGGCTCATAGTTTCACCGAGTGAGACAAGGTTAAGGTCCATGTGATCAGATTGGTTAATTTTCTGTGACTGTGGTTTTCATTCTGTCTGCCCTCTGATGGATAAGGAGAAGAGGCTTATGGAATCTTTCTCATGGGAGAGATTTACTGTGGGGAAATCTGGGTCTTGTTCTGATGTGCAGGGCCATACTCAGTAAATCTTTAATCCAATTTTCTGTTGATGGGTAGGGCTGTGTTCCCTCCTTGTTGTTTGGCCTGAGGCCAAACTATAGTCAGGGTAATGAAGGTAATGGTGACCTCCTTCAACCAACAAAGGTCTGTCTAGTCAAAGCAATGGTTTTTCCAGTAGTCAAGTATGGATATGAGAGTTGGACTATAAAGAAAGCTGAGCACCAAAGAATTGATGCTTTTGAACTGTGGTGTTGGAGAAGACTTTTGAGAGTCTCTTGGACTGCAAGGAGATCCAACCAGTCCATCCTAGAGGAAATCAGTCCTGAATATTCATTGGAAGGACTGATGCTGAAGCTGAAACTCCAATGCTTTGGCCACCTGATGCGAAGAACTGACTCATTGAAAAAGACCCTGATGCTGCGAAAAATTGAAGGCAGAAGGAGAAGAGGATGACAGAGGATGAGATGGTTGGATGGCATCATCAACTCAATGGACATGAGTTTGAGCAAGCTCCGGGAATTGGTGATGGACAGGGAAGCCTGGCGTGCTGCAGTCCATGGGGTTGCAAAGAGTCAGACACAACTGAGCAACTGAACTGGAACTGGAGACTTAGCCTGGACAGAGAGGTGGCCCCAGTGGCTCCAGCAGGGGCCTCCAGACCATCTCTCCCATCCTAATAGTTCAGAGGACGCTGTGTGGAATTTGGATTCTGGACAAGAATGTGCTCCATCCACATCATCACAGTACCCCCCAGGAGCACCCTGCCCCCCCGCTGCTTGAGCTGTGTACTCTGGATTTCTGGGGCACATGCCACATACCTTCATGGCTCTCACCCTAGTGGTGGAGGAGGCCCCTGGCCTTTGAAGTGTCCTCTGAACCTTTGAAGTGCTCACCCCAAGAGGGCATCAGCAAATTACTCTCTGAAAAATGTGGCATCACTTAACCCATCCCAAGAGGCATTCTTCCAGGGACACCTCACATTTCAGGAAAAGGTAATTAAGTTGCTATCAGCTGAGTTTACAACAACTTTGCTTCTTTTCCTTCCTAAGCTGAAGCAGAGATCAAGCTGGACACCCTGTGGTCTATATAGTAAGCTTTGAAACATCTTTCCCTGTTAGAGCTGTAAGTTCTTTACCCTCACCCTCTCCTCCTCATACACCCAAGTAATGTCAGTCTGAGGCAATCTCCTATACGCTACAATGTAGGACTCTGGGTAAAAGAGCATATCAATCAATCAATCCAGGACTAATGCTGAAAGAAATACATAAAAATACAGGAAAACACAACCTAAGCAATATTAGGACAAAATTCTGGAGATGTCACTAAAACATTATCAAGGCCCTAGGTTTCCTGTATGCATTTGTTTTCCCACTTGGTTATTTACCATGTACTGCTCATTTTACTGAAACATTCTATTTTTAAAAAATTAAAATCCATAGCATTTTTAAAATATTTTGTTTTCCTCCCCTAGCCCTTCTCATTTCATGATTGCTATTATTATATATCTTTGTTTCTTTTATCCTGTTCTCTAACTGGATACTGGTCAGGGAGTAATGAGAAAAATGAAAATAACAAGGTCGACTAATTGTGTCATTAATTAAGTACTTACTGAGTGCTGGATTAAACTCTTCACATGTCCTTGCTAAGATTTTAGGAGAATCCACTACTCCTATTATTACAGAAGACTGACGCTTAGAAATGGGAAATAACTTAAGGTCTCAGGTTTTGTAATCCCAGTGCAAGGTCATTTCCTCGGGGAACCACTCTCAGTTAGGACATATACCTCTTTACTCTTATAATCTTATAACATCTTGTAACTTTTCTTCATATTTCTTATGAGAGTTTGTAATATTACATTTATTTGTGTAATTATTTTGAATAAAATGTTTCTCCCCACTACACTCTGAGTTCTAGGATAGCAGAAACCACATCTGTTTTTGCTATTACTGAGTCTGGTACATAGTAGGATTATAACACATATTGAGTGAATAAATACTAAAATGTCTTAATTAGTGAATAAAATAGTCTTTATCTAACTCTAGAACTTGAGAGTTTTAGTTTAGGTGGCAAAATTGCTTTTTAGATGAAGTCCTAGGTAACAGAATATGCAAAGTGCTATATCAGTTCAGTCATTCAGACAGACGTGTCTGACTCTTTGCGACTCCATGGACTGCAGCACGTCAGGCTTCCCTGTCCATCACCAACTCCACCCCAGAGCTTATATATAAATATATATATGTAGCTTTTTTAGATTCTTTTCCCTTATCAGTTATTACAGAATACTGAGTAGAGAATAGGTCCTTGTTGTTTATTTATTTTGTATACAGTAGTGTGTATGTGCTCCACACTCCCTTCTTATTTTCCTTTTTATAACCATCCCAACCAGGATCTGACCAATACTTCCCTATCCTTCTGGCCCTTCTCCAGATCAGTTCTTCAATGTTTCCCCAGCCTTCCCAGGACAACAGTCATCAGGTGGTCCTGATTCTTCCTATTTTCTGAGTGCTCTCTAGGCTCATAGTAATAGAAGTACCGCAGTGAAAAGAAAAATGAGACGTTCAATCGATACTCCTGAGTGGGAATGTGTCTTCAGGTCTGCTTCTGACTGGCTATTTGATTTTGAGCACGTTTTTTCACTCTTCTAGATTTCCTGTTGCCCATCTGTGGAAATGAGACTACTTCTCCATAAAGTTTATTCTGGAATTGCTTTTCCTTCCTCTGCCCTATTTTTTTAGATCTATGTCATAAGAGCAGTAACAATAGTACACGCTTTCAACTTACACTTTCCAGAATCTTTTGTATTATTTAGTCACTGTGTCAAAAGTCTGAGGATTTCCAGCTGGACACTATCACTCCACTTCCAGATAAGGAAAGTGAGCTAAGACAGGAAGAGCACATATGACTTGGCAAGGTCACAGAGCCCCTAGAACACAGATGTATCTGACTGTGGTCTGTCGGATGTCTATGGTATGTTGTATGCATTGTGCTGGGCAAAGTGCTAGTGATACAACACCAATCCCATATTTTTTGATAATGGAATATACACACAAAGATGCTTGTTAACCAAAGGTAATAGTTGCTAAAAGCCAAATGAGTAAACTACAATTCCTTTTCGTCTTATAGACTTGACTGTGAAGAAAGACTCTCTTCTTTTCTTAGATAAAATTCCCCTATTGTTGTGTGCTACACACTCCCCTCTTATTTTCCTTTTTATAACCATGCTAACCAGGACCTGACCAATACTTCCCTATCCTTCTGGGCCTTCTCCAAATCAGTTCCTCAGTGTTTCCCCCGCCTTCCCAGGACAACAGTCATCAGGTGGCCCTGATTCTTCCTATTTTTCTCTGTACTCTCTAGGCTCAAGTAATAGGAATAACATAATGAAAAATGAGACATTCAGTCAAAACCCCATCTCTTGTAGCTACATGGAAGACAGAGATTAATTTTACTTCACATCATTATTCAATTTTATGTAAGCACTAGCCTTGGGATGGGTATCTTTCAACAATGGTCTGTTTGGACTCTAGCTACTGTATGTTTTGATTTATTCCTAAACTTTGAAATTCTGTAGAAGAACAAAAATCAAGATTGGAAGCTGTCTTGATAATTTTCTTGTGAGGTTTTTTTTTTTTTTAACTCCGTGTTTTAGTTCTAATTGTATGAAAACTATGCAGAATTTCGGTTTCATTTTCAGTGAAATTGAGGAGTACTAGAATTGACTTGGAAACTCCACAACAAGAATAAACACTAGAAAGATATCTGGAATTTTTTCTATTAAAAATTCCTTAGGACTTTTGGTAGTGCTTTTAAGGAATTTAAATTTTTGAATGTATTCACACAAATACAAACATGGTAAAGTAAGAAAAGGTGTCTTGAGAAGTTTCCTTCCTGTCTCTTCCTCTCACTGTCTTCCACTTACATAGTTCTCATCTCTTCCACCAAGTAGCTAACCAACCACTTAAGAGTTGTTTGTTTATCAACCCAAAGATTTTTCTATGTAAAAAAATAATGTGATACAAATACATATTCCTTCTTGTTTCCTTTTTTTACATAATAGCACACACTATAAAATAATCTGTACCTTTTTTCACTAAACAATATATGAGCACTTCATATCAGTACACAGTTTCCTTATTATTGTCTATTGTATTCTATTAGCTGAGTGTTTGAATTCTGTGAATTTATCAAAACATATTTATTCAGCTCTTTAATGAGGGACGGTAAGTGTGCTTGTAATATTTTACCTGAGGAAATGAATTAATACATTGTTCACGTGTTACTTCACATACTGAGTGGAGTGTATCTATAGGATAGTTTTCGTTGGCTTGTATTGGTGAATCAAAAAGTGTGTAAGCTTGTAATCCTCCACAACATGGATTTTTTTTGCTAATCTGAGGAGTGAAAGAAAAAAGATACCTCAGTATAGTTTTAATTTACACTGTTCTCAGTATGAGTCAGAGGGAGCATCCGTTTAAAAACCTTTTCAAATACAAGCTGTGTGTTCATAATCTGATTTTCTCTTGGGCTCTTGATGATTTTCATTCAGATAAAACAACAAATAAGTGTATATTTATTATTTCCTAAGTTTGCTATAGGGTAGGCTTCTTTGTTGGGAGAAGGTGGCTATTCTTACCTCCTTTGTAACTGAAGCTACATACAGGTAGTTAGTTTTGGCAAGCCCCAACAAACCCTACACCTTTTCTTTCTATTTTTAAGATTTGACCAAGTTGAACTGGAACAAACAGAATTATATTTATCCCCAAAGTCCTTCTCTTTCTATTGCACTCCTCCACATGGTTGAAATTTGCTCAGGAAAGAAAAAACAAGTTCAGCTAAGAATAATTCCCAGTCTTTTTTCCTCTGTTAGTCATTTTAAAATCATTCACCAGTTCTTACACTAAAACTGGAACTGATAATGTGAAAAGAAAAAAAAGTGAAATTGTCTACAACAGAATAAATCTAACACTATCACTAAATGATGATTTGCTCTTTTTTCTTCTCTTTGAAGTTTGAAAACAATTTTTCAATCAATATACAGTTTTCAGAAACTTGGAAAAGTAATAGCATGTTCTGATATCTCTAAATATGTTACAAAATTAATCTATTGGCTTCCTAGTGCGTCACGTGGAAAACAAGGGAAAACTGAAGCATGAAAGGAGGATGAGGTGGCCTATACTCTGAATATTGATTGATTGAGCATGTATTATTGAGCAGTGATTATGAGCTACGGCTTCCCTTGTGGCCCAGCTGGTAGAGAATCTGCCTGCAATGTGGGAGACCTGGGTTCGATCTCTGAGTTGGGAAGATCCCCTGGAGAAGGAAAAGGCTGCCCACTCCAGTATTCTGGCCTGGAGAATTTCATGGACTGTATAGTCCGTGGGGTCGCAAAGAGTCAGACACGACTGAGCGACTTTCACAGTCACTTATGAGCCAGGCCTTCCACTGAATGGGCTTCTCAGGTGGCACTAGTGGTAAAGAATCCTCCTGCCAATGCAGGAGACTCACGAGATGCAGGTTCAATCCCTGGGTCAGGAAGATAGCCTGGAGTAGGAAATGGCAACCTGCTCTGGTATTCTTGCCTGGAAAATTCCATGGACAGAGGAGCCTGGTCAGCTACAGTCCATGAGTCCATGAGGCAGCAAAGAGTTGGACACAACTGAGTGACTGAGCACACTTCTACTGAACAGATCAAATACAGGCATGCGTGCTAAGTCACTTCAGTCTTATCTGACTCTTTGCGACCCCATAGACTGTAGCCCGCCAGGCTCCTCTGTCCGTGGGATTCTCTAGGCAAGAATACTGGATTGAGTTGCCGTGCCCTCCTCCAGGGGATCTTCCCCACCCAGTGATTGAACCTGTGTCTCTTTACCACTAGCGCCATCTGGAAAGACCATGGAATATGAATTAGTAAATAAAAAAGGTGTGCTCCTGCCTTCTCAGAGCTGGGATCCTACACTCATCCATCTTTACCCAGATTACAGTGAGGATTATCTGGAACAGCTTTGCAACAATACCAATGCCTGGACTCAAGGTAAGAAATTCTAGGGGTGCAACTCAGGAAGAAGTATTTCTCAAAACTCTCCAGATGATTCTAAGAGAAGCCAGAGTTGAAAATCACCAGTCTACATACCCTAGAGGTAGCTACAAAACCACAAAATATTTTGAAGAGGAAGTGGTCGTGGAAATTTTCTGTGATGTAATATGAACTACATAGCATCAACTTTGAAGCATTCTTGCCGTGTTTATCTTAAAATCAATAAAGCTTTAAGCCTCTCAATCCAATTTTTGGATAACTTAGAGGATGGAAGGAAAAGTTAAATGGCATATCAAGGCAAAATATCAAACGATTCCAGAATGGCACTTTCTCCAAGACAAATAGATTGGTTTCTTCACAAAGAAAGCAATATCAAGAAAAGCAGAAAGGGGCTAGGAGTGGAGTGGGGACTGGTACACATTAAAGGAGAAGAAACAGTGGGGTTTCAAGGGCTTCAATCCCTGAGTCAAGAAGATCCCCTGTAGTAGGAAATGACAACCCACTCCCTGGGTCAGGAAGATCCCTGGAGAAGGAAATGGCAACCCCCTCTAGTATGCTTACCTGGAAAAATGGACAGAGGAGCCTGGTGGGCTACAGTCCACAAGGTTGCAAAGAGTCAGACATGACTGAACATGGACACAAAGAAACAACAACCAAATAAAACACTCTAATTATGTCCTGGTTCACAAAATTCTTGGGGATAATTTTGAGGGACAATTTAGGAAATTTAAATTATATACTAGAAATTAGATGATATTAGTTAACATTGTCAATTTTTCTTAGGTGTTTAGAAATGTCAATATCACTGTCCAAGAATGTCCTTACTTTTAGGAGATGCATGTTGAAATATTTAAGTGTGTCAGCAATTTTCAAATTGTTCTTCAGCAGCCCAAAAGGAAATCACACATGCAGACAAGCAAACATAGTTTTATTTTTTAAGACATTTGAAAGAGGCTGAAGTGTTAAAAATGAAAGAGTGCTGAATAGTGATGACAATTATATTTAATTAACTACCATTTATTGAGTTCTATGTTCCAGATACTGTACTAATGACTTTATATGTTGGTATTATTTTGTTTTTAAAGCAAGCATTATCATTTTAATTTCACAAATGAGAAAACCGAAGCATTATTATTTAGTTTCACAAATGAGACAACCGAAGCTTGTAAAGAATAAACAGTTTTTCAAGTTCATACTGAACCAGATTCTGAACCAAGTTCTTCCTGTTTCCATTGTGGGTGATCTTGAATATTACGTATGCAACATTGCCCCACCCCAAAAAGTACACACACTTTGTATTTACTTCCATTCCAGCACTTATTACCATGCAATCCACCTAGTGTTTATGTGTCTACTCTACAGACTGTGTCTTCCTTGTCACAGGAAGACTATGGTCTTTGGAGTCCGGCCCACCTGGATTCAGATCTTGGCGCTGTTACTTATTTGATGTTGTTCTTTGGCAATTTTTAAAAACTTCCCTCAGTTTCAGTTTCCTCTTTAGTGAAGATGGATAATTTATAGGACTGAAAGCACTTTGCACAGTTCTGGCATATAGTAAATGCCCAGTAAATGTTCCCCCTCTCCCTACCTTTTAAAAAATTTAATTTGGATGACCACAGATGACTTCTGCTCATACTGAGAAACCCCCGATGCTCAGTGATTGCTCAGTGCTGAATCCTGCAATTGTGTCCATTCACTGTCACCTTGGCATCAGGGACCGTGGCCTTGAATCCCGAAAGCCTACAACAGGAGAATTCAACTAGTCTTTAAAAATATATATGTTTGTTAGTATTAAATCATTGGTTTGCCTGGAGAAGGAAATGGCAACCCACTCCAGTATTCTTGCCTGGGAAATCCCATGGATAGAGCAGCATGGCGTGCTTACAGGTGGGGTCGCAAGAGTCAGACACGACTGAGCAACTAAATAACAACAATAGGGTGCAGTGAGAATCTATATTTATTTTCTAAGAAAGAGGAAACACACACTTTTTAAATAAGAGAGAGGCTGATATTGCTGGAGAAAACTTAGTAAAGATGTGTTTTGCTTTGAAAAGATAAAAATAAAATTAATGATCAGTATGATAGTCATTGTGACTTCATTTATTAAGCTTGTGTCGGGTATTAAAAGTTCCCTCTTATGATATTTTCAATGGGTTTCTAAAATTCAGGCAGGAATAGTTATTTGTAATATATTTAGGAACTAAGAAATGACATTCCAGGTAAATGGAATAGTCTGAATAAAGTCACAGAAATGGGAAAATGTAAAAAAAATTTTTCCAGGGACAGGTAGTTAACTCAGTTGGATTACTATACATGTAGAAGCATAAATAAGAGGTAAGATTGGAAAGTTTGGTAGAAAACCTTCAGGCTTCAGTATGAAAAACTACCATCAGTTTTGGAACACTGAACAATTCAAGTTTCTGAGATCTCACATATCAGTCCTAGTCTAATCTAGCAGTATGTTGTATGTGTATCTGTATGCGTCCTGTTGGGCAGATGCAGGGGTGGCAGTTGGGTAGGTGGTCATTTCTCTATTCTCTGAATGCAATGGGACTAGAATGGTGAGGGAAAATAAGGGAGATTTGGGGGGTAGAAAAATTAGAGGATATAGCTACTGACTGGATGTAGGCAACAAGCCTGGATAAAGAGGCCAAGTTGGCTTTGAGGTCTGTAGCCTGAGTTACTGAGAAAATAAAGGTACCATGATCAGAAGTGAGAAAGTCAAACTCCACTCCCAGCCAAGCTGCCACATAACATTGAGCAGAGTTCCCTGTGCTATACACTAGGACCTTGTTGATTACACATTTTAAATAGACCAGTGTGTACATGTCAATCCTGAACTCCCTAACTATCCCTTCCTCCTATCCTTCCTCCCTGGCAACCATAAGTTCATTCTCTAACTCAGTGAGTCTGTTTCTGTTTTGTACATAAGTTCATTTGTTAGATTCCTCATATAAGGGATGTCATATTACATTTCTCCTTTTCTGTCTGACTTACTTCACTCAGTATGACAATCTCTAGGTCTATCCATGTTGCTGCAAATGGGATCATTTCATTTTTAATGGCCGACTAATATTCCACTGTATATATAATATGTTGCACATCTTTGGGCTTCTCTGGTAACTCAGCTGGTAAAGAATCTACCTGCAATGCAGGAGACCCTGGGTGGATTCCTGGGTCGGGAAGTTACCCTGAAGAAATGATAGGATACCCACTCCAGTATTCTTGGGCTTCCCTGGTGGCTCAGATGATGAAGAATCCACCTGCAATGTGGGAGACCTGAATTTGATCCCTGGGTTGAAAAGATCCCCTGGATAAGGGAATGGCAACCCAGTCCAGTATTCTCGCCTGGAGAATCTCATGGACAGAGGAGCCTGACGGTCTACAGTCCATGGGGTTGCAAAGAGTCAGATGTGACTAAGTGACTAAGCACAGCACAGCACATCTTTATCCATTCCTGTGTCTTGGCTGTTGTAAACAGTGCTACAGTCAACATTAGGGTGCATGTATTCTTTCAGGTTTGGGGGAGAATGGGTACATGTATTTGTATGTCTGAGTCCCTTTGCTCTCTACCTGAAACTGTTAGTCAGTTTTTCTCCAATATAAAATAAAAACTTAAAAAAAAACAAACAAGTAATAATAATGAGCTGTTTCAAGAGACTTGAGAAATTACCTAATGGAAAAGATAAATTAGTTCATTTGTTAGATTCTGCTAGAATCTAGCTAGACTTTGCTAGACTTGTACCTTCTTTTAATTAGTAACACCACAATCCACCAATAGAGGCAGGTCATCATAAAGCTGAAGTCTTGAAGATCTATCTCTCCTCAACTTAGGTAGCAGAACACCTAACATCCTATGAGCTGATGCCTGGGCATAGAGCGAAGGAAAGGGCTTGGAGCAGTAGGCACAGACTGGCTTTAGAAGAGCCCTAGCTTGAAGCTTCATGGCTGTTCCATGGCCCATAGGATCTATAACTCCATCTGCCTCATGGAAAGCCTGGTTGAGAAAATGATATAATTTGGGAAAAGTAAGTTTAGAGTAGCTACATAGTATTAATAAATCAAAATATTACACTCCTTTATTTATTTAATAGATATTGAACACCTAATAAATACCAAGTATTGTGGGTACTGTTGGCGTTGTAGATTAGGTCTTTGCATAAGTGCATTTTTATTCTAATTATTCTATTAGCATTTTATTCTACATCTGATTCTGACAGTAAGCACATAAATGGATAAACAGTTTTGGAGAGTGATAATATTCTCCTAAGATTTTCTTGAAATTCCTCTTAATTTTTAGAAATGACCTAAAACTTATCTGTCTTGGCAATACTCATGACTGACTCCATATCCTTCAGGTCTAACTCAAGAGAAATCTTCTTGACCCCTTCTAAGCAGAGCCCAGCAGCTGTTTCCCTCCCAGTAATGACCACCATCTGTAATGACTGTTTATTATCTATTCCCTCATTTAATGTCTGTCTTACCCACGTGGATGGTAGCCTCATGATAGTAGGAATCTTGCCCTCTTTGTTCTCATAGGATTTCCTTTTTCTAGGGCCAGACCCATAGAAGGTTCTTGGTAAACTCTGTGAAATTAGGGTGACCAACTGTGCCAGTTTGCCAGGAGCTAAGAGTTTGCCCAAGACATAGGATGTTGGGAGCTAGAGCCAGGATGATGTGAAAAAAGTATGAAGTAAAAGTGATAGTTGCTCAGTTGTGTTCGACTCTTTGCGACCGCATGGACTATAGCCTGCCAGGCTTCCCTATCCATGGAATTCTCTAGGCAAGAATACTGGGGGAGGGGGTGGCCATTCCCTTTTCCAGGACATCTTCCCCACCCACGGATCAAACCCAGGTCTACTGCATTGCAGGCAGATTCTTTACCATCTGATTCTGTTCATGGAATTCTTCAGGGAAGAATACTAGAGTGGGTAGCCATTCCCTTCTCCAGGGGATCTTCCTGACCCAGGGATGGAGCCTGGGTCTCCTTCACTGCAGGTGGATTCTTTACCACTGAGCCACCAGGGAAGCCCAGAACCAGGATTGTCCTGAGCAGATTGAGATGCTTGGTCACCCTATATGAAATGCACATCTGTTAGATAAGAAATTAGCCCGCCAAATTAGCCCCAGACCTTCCGTCATTGAAGCTGAATGTCAAAGGTTATGAAACCAGACCCAGAACAGAGATATCACTATGCTGCGGGATGGTGAGTTGCAGCCACTGCCTCTAGTGTTAGGCCGAGCCTTAGGGAAAGTGAAAGATCCCTGGGGACTCTTTGAAGCATCCTCATCACTATAATAATGCAGACAATGAACTCTAGGGAAAGATATAATCACAACTATAGTCATAACCAAGTCCGTGGAGTTGGGTCAAGTCCATCATTTCTGGGCGTCCTCAGGGCTCTTGGCTGGCTGCTGAGGTATCCAGATGGAATCAGTCTAAAAACTGACAATTAAAAACAGTCTTAATATGAAGTAGTATTTGCCAGCTAGAAAACACCTCTGAAATTGAATCTCCAATCCCTTCATTTCACAGTTGAGGAAACTAAGAAACTGAGGTGTTAACTTCTCCAACAGAGAGCCAAGTTCTATAGGATCCCTGTTATTAATACTTATTCCTATACTGACCGGGGTCCCTTTCAAAGAGTGTTCACTGCTTTCACTTTACAGGTGAGAAAATGAGTCCCTTCTGTTATCTGCTCTCAACAGGCTGTCCTGTTTTACATTTTCTTCCTCATTTTGTATGCTCTGGAACAAGTTCAGCTAGCCTTTTTTGCAAATGACTTATTTCAATATACTGGTTGGTTCTCCCTAAAATAACTGTCTAACAGATTCAAACATTACTTCTTCCTGATATAATTACTCTGAGATTTAGAGTAAAAAATTTCCCTGCTATGCAAATCACAGAGAAAGAAAGAAAGGGAAATTTTTGAAAAAGGAAGATAAAAGAAAATAAAAGCAAAGAAAGCCTAAAAGCTCCTGTAAAAAATTGTGAAACCTAGTATAGGCATCTTATCAAGCTAGATGTTCCTAGAGTTATATCACTGTGATATACTTTAAAGGCTAGGTTTTTTCCTCACCGGTGGAAAGACAGAGGCCAAAATTCACATTCATTTTTATTTTGTTGTATGTTCTGAATCAAAAAATGACAATTGTCAACTATTAGCCTTAGTGCAAGAGTGGGGGCAGGGCTAGCCAAAATTGCATCTATTTAGAGATATTTTCAAAACAGTATGTCCCAGTTCAGCTATTTTGAGGGGAAAAGTACAGCTTGTTAGTATTTTGAAAGTTAGAAAGTTTGGACTCACAACTGCCTTTTGTAACAGCTGGTGTTTGACTTATAACTTAGGAAGGCAGGGCATTTCAAAAAGAGTTTGTTATGAGTTCTTAAGAAACAAAACAGAACTTAAGACAAATATTTTATATATCTGGGGGATTTTATCCAGGCTAAGATATTTTATTTGACCTTCTGCTGTGGATTTCTTGTTGTGAGAGGTGTTAAATTCATCCTTTCACAGAGAAGGCCTTGGTCTTTCTTAGGCTTATTTCCTTACATGCTTTTTCTTGGGAGATAATCTCTTTAAAATCACTGAGAAATACATTCTGGACCGGAAAATTCCTATTTATTCCATCTCTTTCCAAATTTCACCTCTGCTGGCAACAGGCATGTCCTTCTACCCCATTTACTCATCAAACACATCTCGAAAACATACACTCTGACTCTCTCAACAGACCTGAGGTGAATGGACTATTCCACTAATAGACATTTCCATGTATTCAACCTCCATTTTCCTTTCATTCTTGACCACTCTTAAGAGACAGCTAATTGGAGATAATTATGTGGGTAACTGTAGATTCTAAGGTTATCACTAGTTAATTCCAAGCCCTAGAAACATTAGTCATATGCTAGTGGTGTTAATGTGTATGAGATCTGACTTTAAAGAAGATTTCTATCCAGACTCAAAGCTCTTTTGTGGGTTTAATACTCAGAATACACATCACAGTCTGAGAGAATATACACACAGTCACAACACAGCAAGAGAAAGCTAGTCTTGATAAACTCTGTGAGATGCATAACATTCTTTAACAAATTTTTCATATATATAGTTTTTTGTGTGTGTATGTGTGTGTTTATATGCACGTGTGTGTGCTCAGTCGTGTCCGACTCTGCGACTCCACGAACTATAGACCGCCAGGCTCCTCTGTCCATGGGATTTCCCAGGCAAAAACAATGGAGTGGATTGTCATTTCCTTCTCCAGGGGATCTTCTAGACACAGGGATCAAACCTATAATCTCTTGGGTCTCCTGCATTGGCAAGTGAGTTCTTTACCAGCTGAGCAGTGAATTCTCTGGACTTTTTATTAAGTTATACTTTATAAATGTGATTAATCAATGAGCAGGAAAAGGTAAAACAATAACTTTACCACTATATATTGCTTTAAAATACAAACTTTAAATACAGACATTTAGGGAGTTCCTGGCCTACTGGTTAGGATTCTGAGATTTCCTGCCGTGGTCTGGGTTCAATCCCTGGTCAGGGAACTGATCTCCTGTAAGCTGCATCAGTTCAGTTCAGTTCAGTCGCTCGGTTGTGTCCGACTCTTTGCGAGCCCATGGACTGCAGCATGCCAGGCCTCCCTGTCCATCACCAGCTCCCCGAGTTCACCCAAACTCATGTCCATTGAGTCAGTGATGCCATCCAACCATCTCATCCTCTGTTATCCCCTTCTCCTCCTGCCCTCAATCTTTCCCAGCATCAGGGTCTTTTTAAATGAGTCAGCTCTTCGCATCAGGTGGCCAAAGTATTGGAGTTTCAGCTTCAACATCAGTCCTTCCAGTGAACACCTAGGACTGATCTCCTTTAGGATGGTCTGGTTGGATCTCCTTGCAGTCCAAGGGACTCTCAAGAGTCTTCTCTAACACCACAGTTCAAAAGCATCAATTCTTTGGCGCTCAGCTTTCTTTATAGTCCAACTCTCACATCCACACATGACTACTGGAAAAACCATAGCCCTGACTAGACAGACCTTTGTTGACAAAGTAATGTTTCTGCTTTTTAATATGCTATCTAGGTTGGTCATAACTTTCCTTCTAAGGAGTAAGCGTCTTTTTATTTCATGGCTGCAATCACCATCTGCAGTGATTTTGGAGCCCCCCAAAATAAAATCAGCCACTGTTTCCACTGTTTCCCCATCTGTTTGCCATGAAGTGATGGAACCAGATGCCATGATCTTAGTTTTCTGAATGTTGAGCTTTAAGCCAACTTGTTCACTCTCCTGTTTCACTTTCATCAAGAGGCTCTTTAGTTCTTCTTCACTTTCTGCCATAAGGGTGCTATCATCTGCATATCTGAGGTTATTGATATTTCTCCTGCAATCTTGATTCCAGCTTGTGCTTCTTCCAGCCCAGTGTTGCACGGGACAGCACAAGAAAGGAAGAAAGAAAAAAAGAAGAAAAAGAAATAATTTTAAGGTTATGTAACATAGTTATATGAAAACATCCAATTTTCACCATAAAAATCTTTTGTGTTTTTGGAAGAAATTTACAAAATTTAAAAAAGAAAAGATATTGACATCTGTGTATTCAACCACCCACAAATGATAACATCAAACATCTTGCCATGTGTGCTTTATATCTTTTTTTATGAAAGAAATAAATACTACATTGGAAAAGACCCTGATGCAGGGAAAGATTGAGGGCAAGAGGAGAAGGGGGTGACAGAAGATGAGATGGTTGAATGGCATCACTGACTCAATAGACATGAGTTTGAGCAAACTCAGGAAGATAGTAAAGGACAGGGAAGCCTGGCATGCTGCAGTTCATGAGGTCACAAAGAGTCAGACATGACTTAGTGACTAAACAACAACAGCAAAAACACTTCACATAAAGTTGGAGTCCACTTTGTCTCCCATGACCAGTCCCACCCCCACCCCTTCCCAGGGACAGCCACTCTAATTCAGTGAAATAATTAAATTATATGATCTGCCCCATTTGTTTTTGTGCAGAAAAATATACTTAGTATAACATTTTTCACAGCAATATTTATATTGTACAGAAATGCTGCTGTTACTATGAAAATAATGGTTGTCCATGAGTCAAAATGTCTGGACATTTTATAAAATTAAACTTCACGGAATTATCTAGAAATCACAACAATGCTATAGTATTTATGAAAGAGGATACAGTCTTATGAAAATTAGTTTGTTAAATAAAAAATACATTTCAGGTATATGTTTTCATGATGACAACAGCAAATGCTTACTAAAGAAGGTTTCTGATTTCTTTTTTGGCGGGAGGGCACACTCCACAACTTGTGGGATCTTAGTTCCACAACCAGGGGTTGAACCCAGACCCATAGCAGTGAAAGCTCAGAGTCCTAACCACTGGACTGCCAGGGAATTTCAAAATTTCTTGAATACAATTTATAAAGTCTGATTAATAGTCTAAACTATGGTTATGTTAATGATAAAGCAACCAAGAGTTTACTATATTACTACCTTGAATATTAAATAGATAAATGATATTAGCAATGTTTACAGAAATCTAATAAAAGGTATTAGCAACATCTAAAGAATTCTTCTTTATCATTTCATCAAGAATTATTTAGTAGAGAGTATTTGTCCTCAATATTTGAAAACAAATTATACTTCCATAACCTCAAAGCTCATCAGCAGATGGTCAACTCTGAAATCAGATTGATTATATTCTTTGCAGCCAAAGATGGAGAAGTTCTATACAGTCAGCGAAAACAAGACCGGGAGCTGACTGTGGCTCAGATCATGAACTCCTTATTGCCAAATTCAGACTTAAATTGAAGAAAGTAGGGAAAACCACTAGACCATTCAGGTATGACCTAAATCAAATCCCTAACAATTATATAGTGGAAGTGAGAAATAGATTTAAGGGACTAGATCTGATAGACAGAGTGCCTGATGAACTATGCACGGAGGTTCATGACATTGTACAGGAGATAGGGAGCAAGACTATTGCCAAGAAAAAGAAATGCAAAAAGCAAAATGGCTGTCTGAGGAGGCCTTACAAATAGCTGTGCAAAGAAGGGAAGCGAAAAGCAAAGGAGAAAAGGAAAGATATACCCTTTTGAATGCAGAGTTCCAAAGAATAGCAAGGAGAGATAAGAAAGGCTTCCTCAGCAATCAATGCAAAGAAATAGAGGAAAACAATAGAATGGGAAAGACTGGAGATCTCTTCAAGAAAATTAGAGATACTAAGGGAACATTTCATGCAAAAATGGGCACAATAAAGGACAGAAATGGTATGGACCTAACAGAAGCAGAAGATATTAAGAAGAGGTGGCAAGAATACACAGAAGAACTGTACAAAAAAGATCTTCACGACCCAGATAATCACAATGGTGTGATCATTCACCTAGAGCCAGACATCCTGGAATGTGAAGTCAAGTGGGCCTTAGGAAGCATCACTATGAACAAAGCTAGTGGAGGTGATTGAGTTCCAGTTGAGCTATTTCAAATCCTAAAAGATAATGCTGTGAAAGTTCTGCAGTCAATATGCCAGCAAATTTGGAAAACCCAGCAGTGGTCACAGGACTGGAAAAGGTCAGTTTTCATTCCAATCACAAAGAGGGGCAGAGCCAAAGAATGCTCAAACTACCGCACAATTGCACTCATCTCACATGCTAGCAAAGTAATGCTTAAAATTCTCCAAGCCAGGCTTCAGCAATATGTGAACCATGAACTTCCAGATGTTCAAGCTGGTTTTAGAAAAGGCAGAGGAACCAGAGATCAAATTGCCAACATCCGCTGGATCATCGAAAAAGCAAGAGAGTTTCAGAAAAACATCTATTTCTGTTTTATTGACTATGCCAAAGCCTTTGACTGTGTGGATCACAATAAACTGTGGAAAATTCTTAAAGAGATGGGCATATCAAACCACCTGACCTGCCTCTTGAGAAATCTGTATGCAGGTCAGGAAGCAACAGTTAGAACTGGACAAGGAACAACAGACTGGTTCCAAATAGGAAAAGGAGTATGTCAAGGCTGTATATTGTCACCCTGCTTATTTAACTTATATGCAGAATACATCATGAGAAATGGTTGGCTGGAGGAAGCACAAGCTGGAATCAAGATTGCTGGGAGAAATATCAATAACCTCAGATATGCAGATGATAGCACCCTTATGGCAGAAAGTGAAGAAGAACTAAAGAGCCTCTTGATGAAATTGAAAAAGGAGAGTGAAAAAGTTGGCTTAAAGCTCAACATTCAGAAAACAAATATCATGGCATCTGGTCCCATCACTTCATAGCAAATTGATGGAAAAACAATGGAAACAGTGGCTGACTTTATTTTTGGGGGGTCCACAATCACTGCAGATGGTGATTGCAGCCATGAAACTAAAAGACGCTTACTCCTTGGAGGAAAAGTTATGACCAACCTAGACAGCATATTAAAAAGCAGAGACATTCCTTTGCCAACAAAGGTCCGTCTAGTCAAAGCTATGGTTTTTCCAGTAGTCATGTATGGATGTGAGACTTGGACTATAAAGAAAGCTGAGCACCAAAGAATTGATGCTTTTGAATTGTGGTGTTGGAGAAGACTCATGAGAGTCCCTTGGACTGCAAGGAGATCCAACCAGTCCATCCTAAAGGAAATCAGTGCTGAATGTTCATTGGAAGGACTGATGCTTAAGCTGAAACTCCAATACTTTGGCTACCTGATGCAAAGAGCTGACTCATTTGAGAAGACACTGATGCTGGCAAAGATTGAAGGCTAGAGGAGAAGGGGATGACAGAGGATGAGATGGTTGGATGGCATCACCGACTCAATGGACATGAGTTTGAGTAAACTCTGGGAGTTGGTGATGGACAGGGAGGCCTGGTGTGCTGCAGTCCGTGGTGTCACAAAGAGTCAGACATGACTGAGCGACTGAACTGCACTGAACTGAACCTCAAAGTAGCTCCACAAATTTCAGCTGTGAAGGAATAATTAGGAAGTAAAATCATGGAGGTTTTGAAGTCTTGGACTTACCATCGAGGCTCTTTGACTTGTATAACCTTGGCTCTTACCTTGTTGGATGGCCTTGGAGAGATCATCTAATCTCTTAGTATTCAATTTCCTCAATTAGAAAATGCCTTGGTTGGTGGCATTGAGGTGAGGAAAGATGAACAGAAATGATTGTTAATTTTTCTCAGGTCTAAGATTCTATTATTCATTTTCTCCCTTCCCTAAAACACTCAGTGTTCTAGGACATAGACTGGTCATTAGTCAAAACTGAAGGGATTGTTAGCAAAATAATCAATATTAAAAGATATAAGAATTTGAAACATAAAAACCTTTTCTTCATTTATTTTAAGATCAACTCCTCCACAAGAAACCAGACCAAACCACTATAAAGGGAAATTTGAACTAGAGAAATAGTATGTTTACCATTCACTATAAAGATTTTAGAAGATGAAGAATATTTATCTAAATAAATTCATGTTAAATATAGTTGAATCTCCACTCAAAAGAATGATTTATTGTTGTTTAGTCGCTTAGCCGTGTCCATCTCTTTGTGACCCCATGGACTGCAGCACACCAGGCTTCTCTGTCTTTCACCATCTCCTGGAGTTTGCTCATACTGATACATTATATTAAAATAGTGTTTAAGGGTATGAACTATTTCTTTCTCTGTATAAAAAAAAAATCACTATGCATTATATAATCAATGATGATGAGACTGTCTCATAACCTTATGATCAGGCCAAGTAATATTATTTCTCAATATCAATATCCCTTGTGCAGGTATTGCAAAAATTACTTTGTATGAATAAGTAAGAATTGGCAAATGAGCAAAATAATGATGCTTATAAAGGGAAAATAATACATTTGCCTTCCTGTAGTTCTTGTCTAGTATAAATGAAAATATGGTAACTTTTACATCTTCTTAGGCCACTTTGAAAACCTACTGTGAAAACCTACCTATTTTGTGGAATTTTCCATGCAGTTGTGACATTCTTCTCTACAACTTTAACTGTAGACAAACAGTGACAGTTTGTCACCTAGAGGATCACCTAGATGTGTGGAAGAGACTTCCCTGAAATTAGCTTTTCTAGTCAATTCCCTTTTACTTAGTGGTAGCTTCTTAGCACATCTAAATGAATGGCTCTCTATAATATTGTTAGTGATCCCAGGAAAGGAAAATATATGCCTCTGTAATAACCACCATTAGAACTGAGTGACCTTTAGGGAGAACTCAGTATTCTCCCTAAATGAAACAGTGCTGTGAAAGAATGTTGTAAATGATAACAATTGTTAGGAATTATTATTGAGGAGACCATTCCAAGGCTGACCCAATCATGTGTTTCATCGCAACATTTCCTCCCGGGTGTCAGGGTTCATTTTATAGTTATGAAGGGCCAGGGACTCAGAATCTTGAATATCTAAATTTCCAAGTCCTGTGCTCACCATCCTTCCTTCAGGTTCCAGGAAAAGGTAGGAAGAGCGGTCCATGTCAAACACATACTCACTTTATTACTATGAAATTCCCACATGGCCCCCCTCATAGGCTAGGAGGGCCCCTGGGCGGAATTCGTTTACTTAGGCTAGAATGAGGACGAGGCCACGAAAGCCAAGCATGCCCAGCAGCTTCCTTCCCTGTTTCACCCTAGGCTCTCAGATGAGGAAAGGGAAGTCAGGGGAAAGCAAGCTAAAAAGCAGGGGAATATAAGGAGTTTTTTTGGTAAGGTCTAGAGCCAGGCTGGTCTGATTGACCTGATCAACATCTCATCATACCATTATAGCCATATAGGAGGGAGAGTCCAAACAGAGAGGATCCCAATAAATCAGACCTCTGGTTCCAAAATGTCTTTGTCTCTACTGAGCCACACCGCTGTAGTATTTCATCCTCCCTTTGTGAAAAGGGTGCAGGGTGGGGGTGGGGAATCTTGTGGGGTTTTTTTCCTTCCTCTTCCTTTAAATTGATTCTCATGCAAAAGCAATCACTTTTCCCGCACTTTTATATAAAATAACGGTATCTGTGCAGTACCTAGGTATTATAGAGTTTTGTTTCTTTTTATTTGTTGATTTTTGCATATTCCAGAGAAGCTGTGGTTAGTTCAGACAAAGGATGAATTAACTAGCTACAAACTTATACTAACATACCTTGCTTAGGAACTGTTTAATGATTTTTCTCAAAATTGCATCTGGTCATTCTTCCTATTTCTGCTTTCTGAAATTCTTGTAATCTTCTGTCAAAATATACGTGAGGCAGTGTACATCATACTCATAAAATATGGGTTTGTCTTCCTTGGCTTTGAAAGTGAGAAGGCTGAGGATGTGGTCTAGACTGGCTGTTGATAAGCACTGTGACCTATGCCTTTGTTTCCTGCCATTTATAAACTGGGGCTGAGATTCCATATCCTTGGACTCTTCATCTTCATATTTCAGAGTGACACTAAGAAGCTAAATGAAAGCGAATATGTGGAAGTGTTCTGGAGAGTTACTTGACCATTTCACGAGACCCTTTAAGATCCAGACAGAGGGAATTCAATACCAAAAAAGGCTGCTGTTCTATTGGGAGCATTGTTGTTCAATCACTAAATCATGTCCAACTCTTTGTGACCCATGAACTGCAGCATGCCAGGCTTCCCTGTCCTTCAGCATCTCCTGGAGTTTGTTCAAACTCATGTACATTGAGTTGGTGATGCCATCCAACCATTTCATCCTCTGTCGTCCCCTTCTCCTCCTACCTTCAATCTTTCTCAGTATCAAGGTCTTTTCCAATGAATTAGCTCTTTGCATCAGGTGGCCAAAGTATTGGATCTTCAGCCTTAGCATCAGTCTTTCCAATGAATATTCAGGACTGATTTCCTTAGGATGGACTGGTTGATCTCCTTACAGTCCAAGGGACTCTCAAGAGTCTTCTCCAGCACCACAATTTAAAAGCATCAATCCTTTGGCACTCAGCGTTTTTTATGGTCCAACTCTCACATCCATACATGACTACTGGAAAAACCATAGCTTTGAGTAGACAGACCTTTGTTACTATTTTTCTTACGCTGAAGCCTTGGTCTATTCCTTTATACTTTTCCCTATTTAGTTCTATTTGGTGTTCTGGATACTTATTTTTCTTTGATATGATGAGCTTTAAGCACCTGAAGGCAGTTATTCTTTGTGAGATTTTCATTTAAATTTCTTGTGTCTTAAGAAAATCATAAGCCACAAATAATGATATTTAACTTGTGTCTGAGACAAGTGATAAACGTCAATGAAAAGAACTGGTCTCTGTTTTACCTACATAAATCTACCAGTCCTAAGAGCGATGAAAAAGCCAGAGTCTGGTTTAACTTATATACACATAGCTACTAGTATTAACAGAAACATCTTGGACATGTGAAATGACCAAGAAATAGACGATATGGATTGGAACATTGGAATCAGAGAGATACAAGTTAAATTCATGGCTTCTCCATTTGAATGGTCTTGTCAGTTATTTACCTTTGTAAGCCTTAATTCCTTATCTCACGAATGGAGAAAACAGTACCTATATCTCAGAGTTGTGGTAAGGATGAAGGATAATGTAAACAAATATGAAAGTGAAACTGTTAGTCGCTCAGTCCATAAAACGAATATGATGAAATACTCAACAGCGAGTAAACGAAATGAACAACATCAACTTATGTCAACATGAATGGATAGATGATCAAAACTTAGAAAAAACCATGAGAAAGAAAATGAGATAGATTGCACAATAACGTTTAGGTAAATAAACTCTTGTGGTGCTCACGTAAAATATACGTCATCGTTCATGAAAGGCAGATCAAAACATCCGCACCACATCTGTGAGAAGCAGTAAGTGGCTTTGGGTGAGAAGTGGGGTCTTAGATGGGAAATGAAAGAGAGTGAAATAAAAGGAGGAATGTGGGACATGAATCAGTCGTGACAACTGTTCTAATTTTGTGAGCTTCAGGTCCAAAGGGAAGGGAAAGAAAAATAATGTTCAGCACAGAGCTGGCCACGTAGCAGAAGCTCAATACAAGTGGCTGTTTTTATTACCCAAGTGAGGTCCTACTCAGCAGGGGTTTATTTGCATCAAATTGACTAGCATTATTGAGCTTACCAATATGTCAGAGATACGCGCTGAGCCAATGGAGTCCAAAGACCAGAAAGAAACTATGACAAGCAGAGAATGGAAAGAATATCTTTTCATGATAGAAAATAATTAAATACATATTCATAGAAGGTATTATTTACCATGTGCGAGGCATTTATTCCTTCAACCAACATATAGATAGCGAGTGTTGATTGTGTGTTAGACACTGTTCTAGACATTGTAAACAGCAGAAAGACCACAACTACAACAACAAATCACAAACTTGGCTCTTATGGAACTTATATTCTAATGAAGGGAGGGAGGCAAATACTAGTAAGTAAAATAGACAGTATGTTAAATGGTAGAAAGTGCTGTGGAAGAAACAACAAAACAGAGAAGGATGAGATGGTTGGGGGTGATTACAGTTTTAAATAGGGAGATCAGGGGACTTCCCTGCTGGTGCAGTGGCTAAGACTCCACTCTTCCAATGCAGGGGGCCCAGATTTGATCCCTGGTCAAGGAACTAGATTCCACATGGTGCAAATAAGATCCCACATACTGCAGCTAAAGATCCTGCGTGCCACAACTAAGACCAGGCATTGTGTGTATGTGTGCTCAGTCGGGTTCACTCTTTGCGACTCCACGGTCTGTAGCCCACTAGGCTTCTCTGTCTGTGGGATTTTCCAGGCAAGAATACTGGAGTGGGTTGCCATTCCCTTCTCCAGGAGATCTTCCCCACCCAGAGATCAAACCCATGTCTCTAGTGTCTCCTGCATTGGCAGGCGGATTCTTTACCACTAGCGCCACCTGGGAAGCATTAAAGAAATACTAAAATGAATTTAAAAAATAATGAGGAGGTCATTATTTCTGCTTCTCCAAGGTCATTAATGCTTCTCCAAGGGACACTTTTCCAAGCTTATTTTATGTGTTATCTCTTTTCATCTTTTTCCATGAAGAATTTGCTTTTATAAAGCATGACTGCTGTTTTTTAGATGAGTCAGCTGGGCCTCAAGAATCCTTTCTTGCCTTTTCTAGGATTTGATCACTGGCTAAGAGACAGAGGATTAGAATTTGAGCCACCTAACCCTGGAGCTGTCTCCTTATGTGTTACTCTCACACAGAGAGCTGGAAGGGGCCCTGGGGATGAGCCAGAATGGGGAGCAGGAATGTGGTTTGGAAAAGCACCGAATCAATAGTATCATAGTATCTACTTTATATTTTTGAGAAATTAAAACAAACATCTTTTATTTGGGTGGAAGAAAGAAAAACTGCAAAATGTGAAACTGGGCAAATCTTATGGGCTGGTGGGTATATCCAGAGGCTACAAAGGATGTCAAACATTTCCATTAAGAAATCATGATTTAGTCCAACTCTTAGTTTATTACTACAGGAGCAGGAACTTCAAGATTGGAAATGACTTGCCCAACCTCTTATGGCTTGTTTGCTGGAGAACCAGGGTGGAAAACTGACTTGAAAGACTAGCCAACCAGCGCAACCACAACAGGGCTGGGCCACCCAAGCCTGGTGCTTTACTCTGAATAGCTAGCTGGCCATGCCAAGCTGTCTTGGCCTATGGCTCCTTCTTTAAACTGTAGAGAAGCTCAGATAAGTGAGAGTGGCTTCTTGAGTCATGGGGGGTGGGGGGAGACCCATTTGTAGAAGAGAAGGATGGAGTATAATTAGTGAACGAGAAAACCCAGGAGGCACCGATGAAGAAGTTGAGGGGGGGGATGAGCTAAGCATAGGCAAGGTGAACGTTAAGAGCACTGGTTCCATCCCAGGAAGGAGGAGGGAAGGAGGGAAGATGGCACAGAGACAAAAAAAAATTCCTCTATCTCAGTAATCCTAATTATAGTCCTATAGGACAGGTATATGGAGAAGGCACTGGCGACCCACTCCAGTACTCTTGCCTGGAAAATCCCATGGACGGAGGAGCCTGATAGGCTGCAGTCCATGGGGTTGATAAGAGTCAGACACAACTGAGTGACTTCACTTTCACTTTTCACTTTCATGCATTGGAGAAGGAAATGGCAACCCACTCCAATGTTCTTGCCTGGAGAATCCCAGGGACCGGGGAGCCTGGTAGGCTGCCATCTATGGCGTCACACAGAGCCGGACATGACTGACGTGACTTAGCAGCAGCAGCAGGACAGGTATGAATAGTGTTGTTTTATACATGGGAAAACGGAAGCTCAGGAAAGCTACTTGACTTATCCAAGGTCACATAGCAGGCAAGAGAGTCTGTTGATGTGTGTGTGTGTGTATGTGTGTGTATTTATTTTTTTTTAACTTTTTATTTTGTATTGGAGCATATCATATGGCCAATTGGTTTCCCTGGTGGGTCAGAATGTAAAGAACCCACCTGCAGTGGAGATCTGGGTTTGATCCCTGGGATAGGAAGACACCCTGGAGAAGGGAATGGCTACCCACTCTAGTACTCTGGCCTGGATAATTTCATGGACAGAGGAGCCTGGCAGGCTACAGTCCATGGGGTCACAAAGAGTTGGACACGACTGAGCGACTTTCACTTCACTTCATATAGCCAATTAACAATGTTGTGATAGTTTCAGGTGGACCTCAAAAGGACTCAGCCATACATACACATGTATCCTCCTGATGTTTTAAGATTTTGTTCTTGCATCTCTTCCTTCCCCTATTCTTCATCGTTTCTTTCCTCCAGCCTCTTTTTCTCCGTACAAGGTGAAGTATTGGGGGTTTTACCTCTTTTTCTAAAATAGTTATCAAGTATCCAATAATAAAGTATAAGGTTACCATGACAGCAAGACATTTACTAAGGTCAGACCACCCCTTTGCCTCCAGAATCTTATTTCACAGCACAGTTCCCTTTCTTTGTGGCACCTGTAACAGCCGCAATTTTACGTTTTGTTCCGGTGACCATTTTCTTAATGCTTGTCCTCCGCTAGACTGTAAGCTTCATAATGGCAGGGACCAAACTGGAGTGTGTCCCCAGCGTTTGACACAACGCTAAGCACTAAGGTTTTCCGTAAATACTTGCTGAGCGAATCTTCCTGTGGTTTCTCCCCGCTCTCTTCTGAAAATTACACGGACAGTAACCTCTAGCTCATAATTATGTTAATAGAGACGGTATAACAAGTCGGGCCGGTATTGACAGGTAGCACACAAGTACACGAACACACACAGGCACACACATGACTGCACAAACAGCCCCCGGCAGGTGCCCTCGGGAGGAAGCGCACGCCGTCCGAACGAGCCGAACCAGCGCTGGTAAACACTGCAGCGCCGGGCTCCGCGAGCCTCCGCAGCGTGGGAGGGCGCCGAGGCAACCTCGCTGCTGGAGTCCCGGGCCCCTGGGGACGCGTGGGCGGGTCCCGGGCGCCGGGGGCGGTGGCGGAGTGGGCGGGGAGCGTCACCGTGATTGGTCCGTGAGGACCGGCGCGGGGCGGGGCTGACGGCGGGGGCGGGCCCTCGGAGCCAAGTGGGTGTGCGCCCTGGCCGCGGCCGTGGTTTCAGTATAAACAAGGCACCGGACTGGTTAGACAGAGTTGGTTTTTTTTTCTCCTCCTTCTTCCCGCGCGCTTTCGCTCCCTGTCCTTTGGTTGCGTTGGTGGGCACACGGAAAACAGTCGGGAAGCCGAGGACCCGGGGTCCATCTGCAGGTGAGCTGTTCCCTGATCAGTAGTTCTCCCGGGAGAAACCAGAGCCCGGCTGCGGGAACGCGCGAACCTGCTGCTCGCTGCCCTCTCCCAGGCTCTCGGACTCGCTGCGGCTGTCGGTGCCCCTGGAGGCGGCGGGAGAGCTGGGCGAGCGAGCGCTCCTGGTGCAGAGCGTTCCGCGAAAGCGAGTGGAGTGGGACGTTCTCCTGTCTGGCCGCCGAGGGCGTCTGGGGCCACCCTGGGAGCGGTCACGGGGCCAACAGGTGCGGGACCCTAGCCGATGGGGTCCAGGGGAGGACAGGCTTGGGTTTTTGCCTTGTTTCTCTCAGCGGGATCCCGCCGCCAGGCCTTCTGTCTCGAGATCTTGGTCCAGTTTTTGAGGATCTATCCGAGTCCTAGTCGCTGTTTATCCTTTCTTCATCCTCTTCTCCCTTCCTAAGTTGTTTCCTTCTACTTCTTGGCTAGTTTTCGTGCGTGGGTGTGGGGGGAGGGGTGCTGTTTATTTTTGGTGTCGGAGCCTTAAAATCTAAGGTCTGGCTCTTAGAAAAGACCGGGGAACAGAAGTCCTGTGCTCACCACTGACACGGTGATATTCTTTAATTCCTCCGTTTGGCTGGCTACTTGGGACACAGAGTGCCCCCTTGCTCTTGCCTGAGCTCAGGTGAGTCGTTTCGGGTCACCTGGCTGGGAGATAGTAATCTGAACTGTGGGTACCTGGGAGCCTCGCTGGCTGCTGGCGGGAGGGAGGCTCCTTTCTCGGGGAACCGTGGAAACTTCAGTGCTGTTCCTGAGAAAAAGCGAAACAGGGGGGGCTGGAGGGTACGTGGGTGTGTCTGTCTGTCTACGTACCACTGTAGTATTGATTCCCACCTTAACCTCAACGTGGTCCGCGCAGGTCAGGCGAGAGCAGCGTAGCTAAGTCCTCTGACAGTGCAGAGTGGCGAAAGTGTACCAAGAAGGCATCTCTAGGGAGCGACCCTCTTTTCTGAGTGGATGGATATGCCTATCTTTGCTAACGAATTCGGTGGGTATAGTGTGTATGGATGGATACGTACACAAATTTGTGTACGTGTGTTTGGGTCCAAAGCGTCTCCAAGGAGTCCTCCGTCAGCAGCACCATGTGACGATGGTCAGGGACTGCTGGTGCGCGTAGATCTATATTTAGCCCTCGATGATCTCTGATGGCCTGGGAGGGTCTCTGAACTGGGTGCATAAAGGGGAAGAGTTCAGGGATCAGGCTTTTGCCCTCTTGATTAATGTCTGGTACAGTCAGACTCAGATGGGGTGAATAATTATTCTTTCCTTCTGAAGACAGCGGCTAGAGCTTAGCATGTGATGGCTGTGTCTCATTTTAAAACATAGACCGTGGTGATAAGCCTAGGCTAAGAAGCAAGGAGGTTATAGTTGACCAGATTATATGCCTGATCAGAGATTTGGGGAGGAAAACAACTAGTCAGGTGAGGTTTCGAGCAAATGTAGAAGTGACTTCTAAAAGGAAATAAAAATAAAAGTGCTTGGCTGTTGAGATTTTCAAAACAGATTAAAAAGTGTGGCAGCTTGTTGAACCCTATTATTAATGGTTATTTTATTTGCGGGGGTGGGGTGGGGTGGGGGGCGGGGGGGGGGATGGAAAGAGTAGGGGGTTGGGCCAGGGAGGACCTGGGGCATTTTTGACAGAAATCAGGATGCACAGTTGATGCTCTGTTACACTTTTCAGGCAAAAAGTGGAGATGATCAGCTACTGATTAGCAAGTTTCTTGTTGGCATTCTTCTACTACATGCTAGTCAATCCTTTGTTTTCCTAGAGGTGGCAACATTTCTGGCTTCTAAGCCTAGTACTTTCCAGTGATCTAATGGACTGTTAAGAGTCTTAGAATTTATTTCACCCTTGGCGTATTTTCAGTCTTGCTTTATTTTATGTGCTCCACTAGACACTTAATCTGATGTTTGAGATCATACTGACTTTTGGAATAGAAAATCATAAACCATTTATATTTATTGTTTTTTAAATTTATTCTTATCCATATATTAAATATTTAAACATTATTTATCATAATTCGTATTTCTTATATTATTACTAACACTATATTCTTACAGTCTAAAATTAGCTACTAGCTAATAAGCTACAATAGACAAAAAAAAAAAATCAATTGAATAACACCTCTATAGGAGAAAAAAGAAATGGTTAAGAAAATTGAAAGGGCAAAGCTAGGTGATGGTCTATGTTGGTAAGGTACCTAATATGGCACAGGAAAAGGTGGGTTCAACTTCATCAATCTCCAGAGGTGGCCTGGAAGAATTGGACTTTGGAGGAGCATTCGGATGACCCCAGAGAGAGTATCTGCTTGGACAGGAGATGAGGAAATAAGGGTATCCTCCCTTCCTTGGGAGAAGAATTTGGAATCTCTGAAGCAGGGACTTAGAATCTTGATTCTGATGCCACACATAATAAATGGAAAAGCCATTATAACATTTCGTGTGGTCATAAGGAGACAAATTGTACTGTTGAAAATACTGCTTAAGATTGATGAGGTTTTTGTCTTTAGTGGTTGAATTCAGATGTTACCTCCCCTCCAGCTGTACTTTTGGGTTTGCAGTTAAATTTATAAAAATTAGATTTGTGCAACCCTCTTATCCTAGAATGACAGATGTAGCCAAGTGCTGTAGGCAGATTTCTGCCTTGGAAATAGAGACTAGGGTTCTAATCAGTCTGGAGCCTGAACAAGTCACTCCCTCTCTCCCTATGCCTGCAATATCTGTGAAATTGATGAGTTGTCAAACTAGATGATTTGTGAGTCTCTTTTAGCTCTGTGTTAGCTGACTTATTTTGCTGTACTATCATTTCATTCATTTGCACCATTTATTGGCTGTGGAAGAATGAAGGCTGAAGTAATGATCTGTGGTTAGGTGTTCAGCTACTTTCTGGGTACACAAAAATGAAGAAAGGAGAGTGAAATTTCTTACTGATGAAAATTATGTAGAGATTTATTATTCACCTGAACTACCTTTTGTTTTTCTCCTATAAGTGTTTTTTAAAAATGATAGTTTTTAAGAAAGCTGAATGAGGAAAATTTTTTGACCTTTTAAATCAGTGTTACTATTAAAACTGATCATCTTAAAACCAATCTTTTGACCAATCATTTTTCTTAGGTCTGTATATTATTTTGTTTCAAGGTACGTCTATGTCTAGAATTCATTCAGTTGATTCATATTTTATTAGGAAACGCTGGTATGAAAATTACTGTAACATAGAGAAAGCACAAGTTAGTCTTGTAAGAAAGGAAAGCACTTTATAGACCACTGATATCCTTCTATTTATCTAAAAGGGAAGAATGGAGGGGGGTTGGGGATAATGGTAATTTTTCAAGAACTTGCAGTCAAAAAAATAATATTATCCCAGTAACCATGTTAATAGAAAACTATACTTGTTACTAAATGTCCTAAGTATCAAGTTATTTTCCTACTGAGGTAAATTGGGTTTAGAAACATAAACCCTTTTAGTTAAGATTGCTTCCCCATTTGGTGTTCTGTAATTTGACTTGAAATCTATCATGTGTAAATGATGATTCCACTACTTATCTCTGTACTGTTCAATTTGGTAGCCAGTGCTGTTCAGTAGCTAGCCATATGGGGATATATGAACTTAAGTTTAACTAAATTAAACAAAACAAAAAAAATTGCACGAGTCACATTTTAGGAGCTCAATAGCTACATGTGTAAGTGGCTGATGTATTGGCCAGAAAAGGAACGTTTCCAATGCTTCAGCAAATTCTTTTTGACAGCCCTTAATTAGATGATGATGATTTTGATTATCCAGAAGATCATTTTTATTCCTCTGGGAAAATGACAATTAATTCTCATCATAAACAGCACCCAAGACATGAGGAAATAAGACCGACTGGCTTTGTCTGTTTGCAACTGTATATCATGAGCAATGCCACCTTCCAATATTCAGTAATTTGCCACAATCACAAACACCAATTTCTCAAAAAATTTCCCCCAGAATTCCAATTGTCCTTTTACTTTTCTAAACCAGCACCTACTGTTTCTGCTAGAATGCCCCAGCCCTTTCAACGACAAGGAATGTGGAGCCATCTACTGTTAAGTTCAGGAACTGCATGGAAGTGTAGATGAAAAACAGTGCAAGAAGAATGTCAACATGCACGGTGATCAGTTGCTACGAAAAAAAAAAAATTAGTAAAGATTTATCTCATAGAAAAGTTTTAAATGATTCTCCAGGCCCATTTCTAGTTTCCATGTACTGAATTGTTGTCCTGTGTCTTGATAAACTGCTGACAAAATATTCCCAAGTCAAAAGATGACAAATTTTAGTTAGCTTTGTTTTTCTTCCAGGGAGATCAAAGATAGTAATTATTTGACTCAAAATTCTTTTCCTTCATTAATTAGGAATTAGTTTTTAAAAAAAGGACATCTAGGACAAATGAAGCAAAATGCAAATTCATTTTTTTTATGTGGAAACCTGTAACAAATCAGGAAATACCACTATTTCATCCTTGTAGAGAGAAATAGGACTTTCTTTCCTCAGAAATACTGATTATTTCCCCTGGACTGTGAGATCTCCTAAGCATTTGGGGCTCAGCTCCAAAGAATGTACTTATCTGGGAGTTACTTACTTTTTGTTCTCATGCCAAAGAGGTGAGTCAGTTCTTACTTGTCTACTCGGTATTGTTTGTAATCTCAACACAATACCTCTTTTTTCAAGGAGGTTAGCAAAGGTGTAGCTTTTCTAGCATCCAGAGATGCTGCTAGGAAGAAATGAGAAGATAATCTTTGAGACGTTTTCAAGCTCAAAATAAGCATGTTTTAGATAGTATTGGAAACTTGATTTTACTTTCTTCCAACTCAGATCCATAATTAGAGAAACACTCTCTGAGCCTGCTGTTGGCTGTTGTCTTCTGAGATTCTGCAGTGCCTGAAGGAGGATGAAAGTACTTGAGATCCCAGCTGGAGTCAAGTTGAAATATGTGAACTCTTTTTTCATTCCCATCTCTGGAACCTCAAGTGAGAAAGGGAAGTGGTGGCCTCTCACCAAAGGTCAAAGTTCCTCTGGAATCTAGATGGGAATTTGGGAACCAGTCATTCCCGGATCTTAAATTAAGCCTCTCCTTACTAAGCAAATATGGTTTCGAAGTTCAACTGTGATAGAGTGGCTGTCCTCTGCCTCGTTGGGACACATGCCCAGCATTTTTAACAGAAGCAAAAGGATAGCAATCTATATAAAGGCATTGGATTTATTAACTATCTCACCAAGGTGCTTTATGATGAAATAGGGATTGAAATACACCTTTTTTTTTTTCCTGGACTCCTACCCTTTGCGATCTCATTCTCTTGGGTGTAAACAAAATGCTGACTTGACATCTTGGTAGAGATTTACAAAACACCTAAAGCAGATGTTGAAGGATGGCCTTTGATTTAGTTCCCACACCCATCTTTTCCTGGCCCTCGTTTCCAATTTACATTGTCACCTGAAACCACCTTAGCTTCATGCACCTGCCTCCCCATAAATAACCTTGTGCAAAAGCAGTCGCTGATTCAAACACAGTCTGCTGTTTCGAGAAAAGGCAGCTTTTCATCTGGTGCCTTAGTTGGTTTGAAACCATTAGGCATGCCTTTCAAATCCATTCATCCCTTAAATCACCCGGAGCCTGCTTCCTTGCTGCTGGATCAATGTCACACTGAACTCTGGCAGGGTCCTTGAAAGAACATGATGTATCTTTGTGACTGAATTAGCTGCTCCTGTAAGATATCTTGTCTGTCAACCAACTTTCCAGGTTCCCAAATTCATTTTAAGAAAGAACATTCATCTTGTATACCTGGGTTGGGTATCGCTTACTTCCCCTTGGGAAGTTTCCCAGAAGAACCTGTAATCTGTATGCTAATTCTGGCAACCCAAAGCTTTCTTTTATCCTGGGTCATTGTTTTAAAAACCAAATTCATTTTCCACTGTCTCATTGCCTTCTCTCCATTCCAAAGTCCTCAATTTGTGGAGGGTGTGGGAGGGGGATGGGAAGGCCTATTTAACTATCTTTAGTCCCCCAAAAAGAAGTGTCTTTTTCATTCTCTTTAACTCCATTGGATCAGTACTACTAGAAAAAAAACCAAACAAGTATTTATTGCTTTCTGAGGAGCTAGTTTTGAATGTGTTACACCAAGGTTCTCTTCAGAACCACCATGTTCTCTGTCTTTGAGGAAGTGGGTAATAAATATGATCCAAGTTCTGTACAAGCCAGCACACATACTTCCTAATCTGAGATCAGAACTCTCTAAATGTATATACACATTTGTTGGTTGATTTCTTGCAGAGAAGTTTGTGATCTCCCTAAAAAGCTAAGAGCCACTTGCCAAATAGAATATATTCTGAGTTTCCAGCAACTGGGTTACAAATGAAACTTTGCAAGGTGAGAACTGTTTGTGAGATTAACCTGTCTCTTAAGCCTTATCTTCCTGGTAGTAATTTGAATAGAGTCAACAGCTTTTTCAAGCATCTCATATAAATCTCACTTTTTCCAAAGGAGTTAACTGCTTTGAAGTTTGACTTAACCAGCAAATTAAGGACAGTACTTAATCGCCTGGGGGAGGAAATGGCAATCTGGTCCAGTATTCTTGCCTGGAGAACCCCATGGACAGAGGAGCCTTCAGGCACCAGTCCATGGGATCTCAAAGAGTTGGACAGGGCTGAGCACAGCACAGCACTTAATGCTGTCACTTATTTCAATTTTGGAAAAGAAAGTGAATTTCTCCTAAACCAGAATTTTTGTTAGCTGGTCCCCAGAGCAGGTACATTGGGTTGGGCAAAATTTGTACTAAAGAAGGATGGAGAACTTGGTGGAGGATGCGCTAAAGAAGGATGGAGAAGTTAGTGTTGAGATTATGTTGGAAAGGATAGAGAAGTTGAGTAAATTGAGAGGTTACAGAACCCAACAGACAGAACATAGTCATTGTGAGAGCTGTAAAGAGAAGGTTTGCTGCAGATAAGAAGAAGGCAAAGCTTCACTGAGATTAAAGAAAATAAATGGAAGCTATGGGTAGGAACTACCTTAAACTCAGCCCTTCATCCACTGGGGTAGCATTAGCAAAGGATTCCTGGAATTAATAGCACCTGGGGCTAAATGCTTCTCTGGATTCTCGTGTCCAGTACTTGGACATTCTGTGAATTTGTTTTCTTAAACAAAAACCAAGCCAATATTTAATCTTCTGAGCCTCCCTGTTTAATTCTAGAACTGTAGCAGGTCGAACTAAAGTCTTGGACATCAAGTTTGAGTAATGCTAAATAAACAGTAGTTCCCGATGTGGGTAATAAGAGGAAAGATACTTGAGAGAAAAAAATTCCACCATGTTTATCTTTGGAAGTATTTAAAAATCCACTTCACAAACAGTACTTTCTGTGCCATTCTGCTGACCTTTCCCCTTGTTTTAACAAACACATCTATTACACAAGGCAGTTGATCTTTCCAGAAAACAGACTGGCCACTTGCTAGAGATTGTCCAGAAATTAGTTATGCCTACTGTGATCTGTGAGCTTTCTTTGTGTCATTTTATCTCACCAGATTTTTTTTTTTTACTGGAAATCTATAAAGTACACACAAGCAAATATTACTGTATTTCATTGAATCTAAGATGTCATCCATTGTAAGATGCTGTTTTATATATAGCTTTAAAAAAAGACTGATGGTTAAATGTGTTTTCTTGTCACTCAACTATCTAATGAATCCCAGTTTCAAAGAAACTAAATACAAAGAAGTGTATATTAGAATCTCTGAAATCTCTGACTAGAGGGTATTATTCTTTGATGGCAAAGGTCAGTATCTTAAATACTTCTGTTGACAGTGTTGCTTTTTAATAAGAGTAATTAATGGCATTTCATACATCTTTGGAGCAAGGATTTATGTAGAACTTGTAAAGCATATAAATTACTCTAATAGACTACAATTTGGGACAGACTGACAGGCTTTTCATTTTATGGGTAAACATTAGAAGTTCAAAGAAGACCATTTGCAGTATAGCATGATATACAGTTGTAAATTTTGAACCTGGAATGTGAAGACCTGAGTTTGAAACACTGTATGCAAGTTGAATTATCAAGATGGTTTGTGGTCAAATCAGTCAGCTGATCAGCAACAGAACTTTGGGCTAATTAGAAGGCAGAAAACAACCAGTGACATGGTCTCTTCTTAAATTTGATTTTTAGTAAACTATAACCCCAATTAACTTATCTCAGTTTACCATCCTTTGCTATTTGCAGTATTTTCTTTTGGTACCTGGTCAGAGAATTTTCTGGTGTGTTGATATTTTGTACACATTTCCCAGGAACAATACAAATGCCTTTTGTCATTGCTCTAAAAGATGCTCTAACTTTGCCATAAAGGAAATTGGTAGTTTGTTATTATTTAGAATTTCGGAAGGAGAGAGTAAAATTGGAAATAATTTTCCACGTGAAGAATATACCTAGGGGTGAGTAAGTGACTCTCCGAAATTTTCAAGGCTATTTTATAAGAGCCAGATGAGGGCTCCAGATGAGGGCTTCATACAGTCCACGTCCTTGTCCAGATCTGGATCCTTGTCCACTTTATGGGAGTAAATAATTAAAAAGTACTTTTGGTGCTGATTTTTGAAAGGGAATTCTGAGTAATTTGTGACCATTTTGTGGGTTAGTGATTCCTGTCAATCAACCAAAGGCCACAGGGGTGTGTGTGTGTGCAAGATGCAAGAAAGTTCCATTGGGCTCACGTGATGCTGTAGCCATGTGACTGTGTGGTCCTAATCTGGTCACTTCACCTCGCTGCACAGGATCTCAGTTTGTGCATGGGTGGACAGAGACGAGTGGACCTGACTGCCATGGCGCTTGGACTTTGGCTTGTTGCATACCTGTTTTGAAGTCATCGCTGATCCCTTAGCACCTAGTTACAGCCTTAGATGCTAATCCCTTAGTATATGTGCCCCTAGACCTAGTTACAGCCTTTGAATCCTTACTCTTCGTAGGGCCTCTGGGCAACCACTTCAGATGGATTGCAATTAGAAAGTGAAATGAAACCTATTTCCATCTTCGACTGGTTGATTTCCTATGGTCCTTTTGAACTTTTGGCACTTTCTGATATTCTGAAATTCCCAACTCCTGGCCGAGTGCCTCCCCAAAGCACTTTACTGTGATAGTCTCAGTAGCAATGAGTGAGTGGAAAAATCAAGGAAAATTCATTATTCTTGGCAGAAGAGGGGAAAAAAAACCTTCGAGGGTGTGATGGAGTGAGTTCCACTTGTCAACCTTGGATGCCAAGGATACTGTGTGGTTTTAACCATCTAAAACATTTTTAAGCCAGAGGCAGGTGACCACATCCAAATGGAAGGTTCCTTCCAGGCTGTAACTCTTACGTGTTTCTCATCTCAGTCTCTGGTGTCCCAGTTTAAGGACATTTTGACTTTCTCAGGGCAAGGGCAGATGGTCTCTTGTTTTTCTTCCCACCGGGGACAGCCCATTTGCAAAGATGATATTGTATGTGAAACAGACTCATAGAAAACTGGCAGTTTGAAGAGGACAGACAGAAGCATACTTTGTCCATTGCCTTATAAAATGTTGGCATTAAGTTGTTTATTTAACTGTGATTCCTATGCATACGATCTTACCAACTAAGTGGAGATCATTTGTGTTAACGTCTGCATGTCATTGTTCCTGGTCCCTTGGCCATATGACCATGTCCTACCCAAGCGAGAGGGATGGCAGCGATGACTCTGGTAGTTACAGGTCTCCCCAGACAGAGTGATTCTCAGTCCTCACTTTCTTCCCATTTGTGAATATATTTGTGGAGTATAGTTGATTTACAATGTTGTGTCAGTTTCAGGTGTACAGTAAAATGATTCATTTATACATATATATACTGTTGCTGTTCAGTCGCTAAATCATGTCTGACTCTTTGCAACCCCATGGACTGCAGCACACCAGCCTTCCCTGTCCTTCACTCTCTCCCGGAGCTTGCTCAAACTCATATTCATTGAGTTGGTGATGCCATCCAACCATCTCATCCTCTGTCACCCCCTTCTCCTTTTGCCCTCAATCTTTCCCAGCATCAGGGTTTTTTCCAGTGAGTTGGCTCTTCACATCAGGTGGCTAAAGTATTGAGCTTCAGCAACAGTCTTTTCAAGGAATATTAAGGGTTGATTTTCTTTAGAATTGACTGGTTTGATTTCCTTGCTGTACAGGGGACTTTCAAGAGTCTTCTCCTGCACCACAAATTGAAAGCATCAGTTCTTCTGTGCTCAGCCTTCTTTATGGTCCAGCTCTCACATCCCTACATGACTACTGGAAAAATATATTCTTTTTTCATATTCTTTTCCTTTATAGGTTATTACAAGAGATTGAATATAGTTCCCTGAGCTATGCAGTAGGTCCTTGTTGTTTATCTATTTTATGTATAGTAATGCATATCAATTAATCCCAAATTCCTAATTTATCCCCACCACCACCTCCCGCCACTACTTTCCCCTTTGGTAAACACAGACGTTTGTTTTCTATGTCTGTGAGTCTGTCTCTGTTTTGTAAATAAATTCATTTATATCACTTTTTAAGACTGCATATAAGCAATATCATATGAGGTTTATCTTTCTTTCTCTGTGCTACTTCATTGTGGATGGTTTTATGTTCTCCCTCAGTACTGGTTTACAGATGGGATAAACCACAAAATACTGAAGTTACTGTTTTTCTCCTTTTTCCCTTTCCTGATGCTTCTTTCCCTAAATGCCATTTCACCTGCCAGGGCGCCTTTACAATGGGTGTTGTTTGTTCCTAGCACCCCACCTCCGGCGGCCTCCTGCCCAGGCACGTGCAGGCACTGTGATGCTCTGGTCCCTGTGGGAGGGTGGCAAGGGGGAGACCTGGGACAGATGTGCTTGGAGAGGGTTGTACAGCCACAGACAGACCGCACTCCCCACCCCCATTCGGATGCAAATATCTGAAGCCTCTTGAGAGGAAGGATTAGTCCAGGTTGGGTCCTCCTGCAGCCTCCAAACACCCTGGGCCTGTCAGTCCAAGCCCTGGAGTTGGTCTTTCCCTCATTGTTTGCCTCTGAAACCCTCCATCTCCGCAGCTCCTGAATGCCTCCATTGTCCAGACAGGCTGCCGGAAACGGGAGTCTGTTCTGGGGCCAGGAGCTAGGTTCCTCGGAATCCAAGTAATAACTTAATAGCCTCTGGCCTCCACCAAACACCCTCTTATGAGGGCTTTGTGAGCAGGAAAGCACACAGAGGGAGAGGGCGTCACCGCGCTCAGTCAGGTGCTTTACCAGCCTGTGTGCTCACAGAGCACTGAGGCTTTATAGAGCCCTTCACCCCGGGAGAATTTGACACAAAGGGGCAAAAATGAATAGCATCAGACTTCCAGCGAAAGCTGGGGAGTTGGCATTAAATCTCCTGATATATATATATATGCATCTATAAACATACACAGTGCTTCCCTGGTGGCTCAGTGGTAAAGAATCCGCCTGCAGTGCAGGAGACTCTGGTTCGATCCCTGAGTTGGGAAGATCTCCTGGAGAAAGGAATGGCAACCCACTCCAGTAGTCTTGCCTGAGAAATCCCATGGACAGAGGAGCCTGGCGGGCTACAGTGCATGGGGTTGCAAACAATCAGACATGACTTAGTGACTAAACAAGAACATAAACACACGCACATACACACATATGTACACACACACACACACACTTTAATTCTAGGCTTCTTTTAGGTTTCAGTTTTTCAGTTTTTTAGGTTATCTCCTAATATGCCCAGTGCTAGTCCAATATTTCTTAAGCATTATGTAATTCTTCCCCACCTACTTTGAAGGTGCATGCTTCCACCTTAGGATGATACTAGACCGGGAGGATAAAGCCATTTAAAGCTCAGTCCCCCTCCCTGCCTTCCTAACCAAATGTGAAGGAGTAAGATCTAAACACAGCAGCCAGAGACTTGGCTTTAGGTATAGATTGGAGCCTTTGATCCAAGTATTTCATGGTATTTTATTGGACAAGATTGGTACTCAAAAATATGCATTCATGTGCTGTTCAAAAGCAGTGTGCTTCTTGATGGGTTCTGAGATTGTTTCAGAATCTAACCTGGGTTAAAAATGGCCTGCTTCTTCATGACTCTGAAAGCCTCTTGCCTATTAAAGTTTACTTTTCTTTGGGACTGCCTATTACTGACACCGTGTTTCTTCCTTTCTTATTCTTTTTAGGAAAGCATGCCTCAGACTCCTCCCTTTTCTGCCATGTTTGACAGCAGTGGTTACAACCGAAACCTTTATCAGTCTGCAGAGGACAGCTGTGGAGGGTTGTATTACCATGACAACAACCTTCTCTCTGGGTCTCTGGAAGCGCTCATCCAGCACTTGGTACCCAATGTGGATTATTATCCAGATGTAAGTATTCACGTGTTTCTGAAACACATCCTTGGTATCCAGCAGAAATTACAATAGAGTAGATAGGGACCCTGGATGCTACAGAATTATATCTGGGTTGCTGAGAGTTTTTCTAACAAGAAATTGCATGTTGATTATTGAGTGCTTTGAGGTCTGATTGTGCCTGGATATGATAGTTCTACATATCAGTTTTCTTTTCAGGGTTGGCATCAAAGTGTAGACAGTCAGAGACCATCTAAATGAAGTAACTGTAAGATTTGACTCATGCATGTACTGTGATCCTTATAGAAATGCCAGAGAACCTTGGATGCTCCTCAAATGTTTAGGGCCTTTTTGGTTTCCAAGACCATCACTATGCTGAGAAAGGTGAAGTGACACAGGGAAGCTTCATAGAAAAGACAACATGAGTTACATTCAAGATGAAGTTCTTTGTAGACTGGACATCAGATAATATGCTTGCTTATGTTTTCCTCTGATCCATGACATTTTCATAGGTAATCCTTTCTAATTCAGGAAATCCATTTATATTTTCTCAGTCTTTAGAGCAATTCCAAGAGACTCAGAGAGGGAAAAAATTGAAACTTGGGATTCAGTTGGCACATGGTCTCACGCCCGGCATCAGCAATCAAACCCGGATTTTCTATTTCTAGCGCAAGTGATGTTTCTTCCCTCTTCCTTTGTGCTGTGGCTGACCCCGTTATTCAACAGCTGCTTGTTGATAAAGATTTCATGAAAATATCCAGACACTGGATTCAAATGCTTTTATAAATATAATAATGACCTTGGTGTGCAAACGATAGTCTGTGCTTGCCACTGGAGTTCACCATAGTGTTTCTTACTGAGTTCTCTCTCTCTCTCTGTGATTTGTTACATAGCATTTTCAAATATGTTGCCACACAGGGAAAACTTGTAATCAAAAGTAAAAGGCGTCCCTTGTTCAGCCCTGTAAGTGTTTATGAGCTATAAAAGGGTGCCTCAGGGGGAGAAAAAAAACCCATGGAATTTTTCTTTTTATTGAGAGTCTGAAGCTATTATAACAAATAAGCATTACTTCATTACTGGCTTCTTAGGAGACAGTGTGCTTAAAGAAAAGTATATAGTGTGATATTATGTTTTATCAAATTGCTTAGCCTTTGAGCAAGTAAACAGATGACTTGAACGCCTGTCTTTGAATGTTCTGACAAGCACACAAATGCTCCAGTGTGTAATACTGGACCCACTGGAGAATTCTTGAACTAATGTGGGTTGGGTGGTTTTTTGTTTTTTAATTTCCATTGAGTTACCATAATATTTGGACACAGAACAAGATTCTGTACGGGTGGTGTATGTAAGTTAGATTGATCTCCGTGGGCTGAATTTCATTCTTCTTTACTGGGCTGAGTTATATGTCCTGGTATGCAGGCTCCCAGAGGATAGATGAAAAAATGTGCTGTGAATAATTTAGTAGCTCAGCTTATCCTGTACTTCTGTTATTTTTAGTATGGTTTAAGGGAAAAGATACATCAGAACGTAAAGGAGAAATCCCATCTTGTTTTCCTACTAGTAAGCATCACTTTTGAAGCTACAGCATTTTCACTTTGATCAAGAGAACTTGATATATGATGTATCATGTTTAGGGAAGATACTAGTTTCAGATGTAGGATCTAACCATGATAACTTTTTTTTTCTCTTGCCACAGAGAACGTACATATTTACCTTCCTATTGAGTTCTCGGTTATTTATGCATCCATATGAGCTAATGGCCAAAGTTTGCCACTTGTGTGTTGAGCACCAGAGACTAAGTGATCCTAATAGTGATAAGGTAATGATATATTTTGACTTTGCTTTTTTTCCTCTTAGGTTTTGTAGCTTTATGGCTTAAATCTTGTGAAGTTGGTCTCCTGAAGTAAGCATCGCTTCTCCCTGGGCTGAGGAGTATCATGGCTATGCAAAGGGAATGGGGAATGATATAAAGAACAAATATAAATCTAGTGCCATGGAAGATCCCTAGGTCCTTCCTGAAGTTGGTAGCACTTGACATTGACTTGGGAGAGAGGACTAGAGCTTCTTTAGCCTCAAAGACTTTGCACTAGAAATTTATCAGTAACATTGTTTGTAATTATTTATTTGATAGATATCACTGAATTCAGTTTGCTTTTCCTCCCTAGAATCAGATAAGAAAAATTGCACCGAAAATTCTTCAACTCCTGACAGAATGGACAGAAACATTTCCTTATGATTTTCGGGATGAAAGAATGATGAGAAACTTAAAAGATCTGGCTCACCGAATAGCCAGTGGCGAGGAGGTTGGTAACGTGAATTGAATACAGTCATTCGGATTTCCAGGCAGGGTCTTGGTTGGGAAGTGGTGCGGACTTGTACATTGGCATCTGCACTGCTTCCTCTGGGTTTCTGCCTTTGGGCAAGTCCTCTCCACAGAGTACTGGTCTGTTTGGTGTGCCAAACAGAGCTGATTAGACAATCCCACTTCAAAGGAGTGTGATCTAAAATTTTATGTGATTAATTTGGGGGTATGTTCTTGTCAGTTCATGCAGAGGATTCATGTTGCAAGTAAGTGTGTTTTCATGTTGTTTTATTTATACCTTTCTTCCTTCCAAAAAGGTTTGATCTAGCAAGTTAGATAACAGATACCACAGTAGGAGATATAAATGCTAATACATGCAAAATAACATTTACATATTAACACATAATAAGTAATATATTAATAAATCAGAAATAGTTTGTATCATGGAAAGGAGAAAACAAATAGTCTAATATCAGACTCAAGAACTAGTTGAGTAGGACACGATTGTTGTATTTCACTGTAAGCTCTAGGTAAAAGGAAAACACAGTTGGTTGTATAATTTTCGCTATCAGAGGAGAAAAACCGTACAAATTCTTCAAAGAATTAAATGAAATTTTAAAAAAATGTCCTGCAAGGACTTGGTGAATATGATCATGGAAACTGTTCTGTATAGTGTTTACAACAAATACTCCATGGTAAAAAACTGCAGCCATTAGATTAATATATAAATTAGCAAAGGTAATTCTTTAGGAGTAGAAAAGACAGAGAAAAAAGAATTCAAGTCTTGTGCCCGGAAGTTGATTCAAGGCTAGCATCTAGACTAGGTGGAGATGGAAAGTAAGTCTGTTAGATAATCTTTTGTAAATATCACGTTCCTCAATTGAGCCTTTGATAAGCACTAACTAGCTATGACAAATTCAAGGTTATCCTCTTTGAAGCAAGCCTGGAGGATTGGTATTCTGTGTTGAGGCTTGTTAGGCAAGGAGGCCTTTGTAGTTTCCGTGTTGCTGGCGTGCTCCAGGGAACACATTACTTAGGCCCAGATACAACATTCAAAAAAGATAGATGAAGCACTTGGCAAAGCCAATGGTATCTTGTTTCATTTGTCTTAAAATGCATTTTCCCATTATGGATACCCTAACTGGAGAAATCATTCTTTCAGTGATGTGCCGTCAAGATCCTATAACAAGACACCCTATCTGTTCTGTCTGCTTCTGGTGAATACATTTTAATACTGTTTCCCCAAACTTAAAAAAATCAGACAAATTTTTCTAAGATTAACGCTTGAAAAATGTGCACTTGCTTCTCACATTATGTTCTCATGAAAGTGGAATTAATCCTTTTACAGTTCCCCTATGACTTTGTCGAGCTATGGGTTGGGAAGAGTCCCTGGAGAAGAAAATGGCAACCCACTCTAGTGTTCTTGCCTGGAGAATTCCATGTACAGAGGAGCATAGTGGGGTAGCAAAGAGTCGGACCCGAGGGAGCACATAGCACATATGACTTTGTATTGAACACTGGTGCTCAGAACAGCCGTAACTTCTGCAAGGCTGAATTTAGTGGTTCCCTGGGTCCTTTTGCAAATTCTGACACTTCTAATCATTTTGCTAGTTTGTGTGTAACAGGTTCTAGCAAGATAGGAATTGATATGTTCATCACTCATAAAGGCAAAAGTTAGGCATCACTGTTTTTTAGTAAGTCTTTTCTTAGAGGGCAAAGCTGCTATGCTGCTTGGCAGAAGCAGGGCTGGCTCAGTGACCTAAGTTTATGACAAGCTGCTCAAAAGATTAGTGGCATCATAAGGACTTTTTCTTGTGTGAAGGCTAAGTGCTGAGTCAGGCAGTGCTTCATTTCAGTTAAGTTGTATTTAGATACTTAACTTGATGTGGCAGTCAGCTTCCTTTTTCTCTATCACCTTTCTAAAAGGTAGAAATGATGCCTTATTTTTTCCAAAGGAATACCTTAAAAATCTTTTTCAAATACAGTGTCAAATGGATGGCTTTTTGTCCTTCTTGTCATGGAAGTTCATGAAGGGGATCGCTGCTATCTGTATTGGCCAGACTGGGTCCGATCTCTTTTTAACAGGATCAAGCCATTCAAAAATTGGATTGAACCAAGCAAAGGAGCCAAACAGCCTTGTGCCTGGGCTTCTTCTCCACCCTCCTGTGTTCATAATAACTCCTTGATAAACCTTGACATCTTCAGAGAGTTATAAGTGTGAAAAGAGGTGATGAGAAGATAAGCCAAGTGTAACCAAGGAGTTGGTTGATTCACCTAGGGCTTGAGTGGAGAGATGTCACCTGCCATGATTCGATTGGGTTTTACAGTGATAATGCTATTCCTTCAGCCACTTCTAGCCAGTATTCAGAAATGGGTCCATGATTTGGCAGCTGGTTGATTTGAATGCTTTGGCAAGTTCTCTAAATTCTCTGCTGCTCCTTCATTTCTATCAATCCTAGAGGCAACCCCTGTAGTAATGTCGTAAAGTTTCATGATTGATGCTCTTTTCCTCGGTTCTATGCTTGGCAGGCCACTTACCTGTCTTGTGCTGAAGTGCCTTTCCTTGGAGAGATCGTCCCCCACCACCCAGCCACGGTCACTCCCTGTTGTTGGCTCTCACCACCAATTTCTTCATAGCACTCTGTGATTAGTAACTACTTTCTTTATGACTTTTGTTCCCCCCTCTAGACTCCATGCTATGCCCCTTCTGCTCACATAGCACCTTAACTCCTAGCCCAGTACCTGGCATTTAATGGGCACTCAGGAGTGTTTGAATGGATGAATGAATGAATGAATGAGTTAACAAACTAATCAATTACTGGAATAGGAAAAAATATTTCCCTCCACTGGAAAAAGGATCTCCCTTCTTGAGAAGGAGTGTGAGCTTGGGTTGGGACTTGTTGCATCTTGCCTGGGACTTTTTTTTTTTGGCAGTCAGTGGATCCAGGTGTGCTCTCTATGTAATTTAGTTGAGTTCTGAATCTGCTAGAACAGTTCTGCATAATATGACCTCATATGTTTCCCGCCTCGGGATTTGCCCAAAATGAACAGGTTTATTAGGACTTGGCTGCAAGGAACCTGAAACGAAACTGATGATTGAATTACGTGACAAATGACTATTGTGGGTAGAATGCAATTTTCTCTTCCTTAAGGGGCTGGTCTTTATTCTATCTATATTTGCCAGGTAATTACTGACACTGGCATTTGAAGTTATAAAAAAGATTAAGTACATATTTAGCAATCCATGATTCAGGAAGGAAGCATGCTTAATGACACCAAGCTTTGGTTTCTCAAATGGAGTCAAGTGGGAGCAACAAGCTTTTTAAAGAGGTCACACACACACATATCACACATACATATTTCTCTCTGTCTCTCATACACACACACACACACACACACACACACACACCTGCGTGTGCATGCGTACACGCACTTGTTCTTTGTTATTTGAATGGCTTTTCTCCTATACCCTATTGCATACATGTTCTCCTCATATTTTGCTGCTTTTTGCTCACTAGCTGAATCCTCCACTGTACATTCCTCTGCCTCTTCCCTAAAAAAACACTTTTTAAGTGTAGAATAAGAATCTTTCACCAGATATACTTTGCTGTGTATCAGAATCACCTGGGGAGCATTTATTATGACATTTGGGACCAAAGGCTGCAGAAACCATTTGAAGTTGGTGGATTTTTATGTAACTTAAGATTATGAAAGTAGAAGAAGCAAGGGAAAAAGGGATGAAGGGATTTTTATTTTATTTTTATTTATTTTCATTGAGGTACAGTTGACATATAACCTTGTATTAGTTTTAAGTATGCAACATAATGATTCATTCCTTATGTACATGGCAAAATGATCACCATGGTGAGTCTAGTTAACAACTGTCACCTTTCATAGTTACAAAATTTTTATCTTGTGATAACTTTTAAGATCTCTTAGCAACTTTCAAATATGCAATGCAGTATTATTAGCTGTAATCACCATCCTTCCTGTACATTACATCTCCATGACTTATTTTATAACTAGAAGTTTCTACCTTTTGACCCTCTCTTACCCATTTTGCTCACCCCCCCAGTGAAGGATTTAAAACAGCCCTCAATTCGGCCTGAAGTGCTTTGAATTCTGAAGAAAGTGGCATTTTCTTTGAGTGGCAAGCATATTATCAAATAGATAGCATCTTCTAAACTGATAACTTTAGTGCTGTGTGGAAGATAGGTTCTTTGAAGGCTCAGTTTTTTAAACACTTGGGTATTTCATTAGTGACTTTAGGATGATCTGTGAATGTAGAAGGGGGAAAGGTCATCTAATGAACCAGTTTAAAGAACTCAGTGGAATATATACGAGACAGAAAAAGAGAAAGAAGGTTGTGTGTGCTTTTTCACCTTGACTGTATGAGAATTGCTCATTCCCTCCTGTTTGTAATTTTCCTCCATTTAAGTATGAAAACATCTGTTCTTTTAAAATTTTATAATATGCTCTGGTAGAACAAACTACCACAGTTGAAAAAAAAAGATGCTTCTTAGACTTGTAGGTAAGATGCTATTTGATTTTCAGGTAATTAATCTCAGAAAATATTATTGTGGTACTTTTTGAAAAGGAGCTGATAAGTTAGTAAAGCATGGATATAGGGGTTTCATCTAGAAATTCACTGGGACTGTCCTCCTTTGGAGCTTTAACCTAGGGACCACACTAGCAATGAATTAGCCTATGTGCCTTTCTCTGATACCAGTGTCACAATTTACTTAGATGGCTAAGTGTTTGGCAATTTCTGGCTGGAAAAGGAAAAATAAAAGAACACCCCTAACTTACATCATGATAACTGCCCCCTAGGGATTGATTATGGAGTTATTTTTTGGACTTAATAACTATTTTAAAAGTCAAGAGGTTAACATTTATCTATAATACATGCATTGCTTTTAATACTAATTTATCTTAAGTGCGTGGCTGTAGCATGATGTAGTCACAAACCAGGCAGCAGCTGGTAGTAGCATTACGAGGAGAATTGCCATGTGAAAGAATTTGATTGTAAACATTAGCGCTGATTCATGAGTGCAAAAGAAACAGACATGAGCCAGATGGAGGTCAGATACCAAAAAGGAATATCCAATGCTTCTTTTGGTGGGAACTCACGTTATATGTGGAAGGTGGTTAGGGGCTGAGTAGGAAGTGATGGTGTATTCCTGTCAAATAGTTGTTTGTACTTAGACGAATGAGATTGGGAATGGTAGAAGTAGAAAAATCAAGAAGGTGGGCCTAAAGAAAAAGAATTAGGAAAAGGATGCTCTGACTTGAGACCTGTGCATCTTCACCTCCCAGAAGACCAGTAGGTTCCTATTTCAGTCTAGAGAGCATTAGTTGTTTGTGGTTCCTATTATATGGAATTCCCTCAATCGCTCATCTAAAAATATCATTGTAGTAGTTTCATGGCCCAACTTGAGTCGCACTCTCAAGAGCTGCCCAAGAAAAGAACTAAATTTTGCAGGTCTGAAAAGACACCATATGTATATGTGTCTTTTAAATTGTTCGAGCAAAGCTGAATCCCCTAACTGCCCTCCACCAAGGTGGCTGTCCAGCATCAAAGTAAAAGCATCGAGTATAGAGTCTCTGAGTTTGTAGCGCGGATGCACAGGGAGAGCGAGGAGGTCATCCTTTGCTTGTTTCCTGGCAGACATATCGGAAGAATGTCCAGCAGATGATCCAGTGTCTGATCCGCAAGCTGGCCGCGCTCAGCCAGTATGAGGAAGTGCTGGCCAAAATCAGTTCCACATCGACGGATCGACTCACAGTTCTCAAGACCAAGCCACAGTCCATCCAAAGGGACATCATCACTGTCTGCAGTGACCCTTACACGTTGGCCCAGCAGCTGACTCACATAGAGCTGGTGAGGCCGTTGTCATCCTTGGCCTTTATAACCCAGACTTGGTTTGCTGTGGTAACCGGATAGCATGTTTATTAGCAGTAATGTCAAGGGACAGGTGAAAATAATCCAAATGGGAGCTGATCTATGAAATAGCTGCAGCGTGTTTTGTTTAGATATTTGCATATGACTGTTTCTGATATTCTGAGAATTCACTTTAAATAAATACTAAGCAAGAGCAAAGAGTTTATTGACCTTCCTCATGTTCCCGCTCTAATGAATTTTTCCATAACTCGCTCAGCCTTTTACTTTCTAGTATACATTGACCCAAGCCAAAAACTGTCTCTTCTCAGATCTTATTGATGATGACAGTTTTAAGGGTTAGAGGCTCATTTTACAAGCTGCCTGTTAAAAATGAGGATGGTGTCAGAAATTAATAGACAGAATGGAAAGACCATTTCTTCTCCTTTTCTTCAGTACTGTTGACCTGCTGGGTTTGTGTTTCAGGAGAGGCTCAATTACATTGGCCCAGAAGAATTTGTTCAGGCCTTTGTGCAGAAGGACCCTTTGGACAATGACAAGGTAATGGGTCTACCCAGATGTTAGCCCCGAAATTGGAAATAGAATTCTTTAGTTCATGATCATGGTTATGAGAGACAGAAATTGGAACAATTTTGTTTTAGGTTTTAAAGATCAGGAAGTTGTTTTTTTTTTTAATTCATGTGACTCTCTTTATTGCGATATTTATTTTATTTATTTTATTATATTGTTTTATTGTGGTAATCTGGAGCCAAACCCACAATATCTCTGAAGTATGCCTGCACTTTGTGCACGAGGCTTTTTTTTTTTTTGGATCATCATACACAGCATGTGGGATCTTAGTTCCTCAACCAGGGATCGAACCTGTGTCCCCTGCAGTGGAAACACGGAGTCTTAATCTTAACTACTAGACCACCAGGAAAGTCCCTCAGAAAGATTTTTTTTCCAGCCATGTCTGATTCATTGCATTTTTATTCTTGAGTCTGGTCTCCAAGTGCTGTAACAGTATTCTTACCCTATCACCAACTTTTATCTTCTGTTTCTCCTTATTGGGAAATTTAATAAGCAAGTAGATGCAGGCATATGTGGTGATGAAGGTAGGAGATAAAGGGTAATGTTTTTAGCAGATTAAGTCAGAAAGAAAATACGAGAGGATGCTCTGCTCATGATTCAACAGTAGCAGGGGCGGTAAAGACAGGATGCACATCCAGTGTGCTAAGGACGGGTCTTTACTGCTCTGCCTCTTGTTTTAAGGTGAATCCCTCATGACAGGTTTATTGCCTGAGTGCAGCCTATATGGTCAGAAACCGACGGTAGGCATAGCTGTAAGATCGGTGTACACACACATAAGAAACTTTTCCTCTCGTTACCTCCAGAAGTATTAGGCAAAGACTGTATCACCCACTAATGAAAGCTCCTCTTTCAGAGTAGGGGCAGCAGCTGTTTTCCGGCCTTAGAATAGTTTCGCTCAGTACAGGAAGTGAAGATCAGGTTTTGTAATAGAGGCTAGTGGACTTTTTTGTTTGCCTCATTTGGAAGGAAGGAAAGAGGGGTGTAATTAACCTGCTTGAGCTTGGCCTTGAACTCTGAGATGAGCTTAACTTCTTTTTGCTTTTGAACCATGTGTCACTCTCCAAAAACCAGGATGGTGTAAACTTCCGCTTTACCTACCTTGGAAGATACTAGTTTCTTGCCACACAGTGTTCTAAACTCGTCTCCTAGACTTACCTTAAGAGAAAATTTTCTAGACCTCTGCACTGTCAGCTTCTCCATGCTATGTGAGTAGCAGTAGGTATTCACACCCCTATTAGTCGGTCAAGATTGTTTTAGAATGCAGCCAAGACATACATATATATAATTTTTTGTAATGGTGCTTCTGAGAACCATTCTCACCCAGAGTAATTTAGTTTCCTGGAAGAGAAGGCACTGTCATGAATGCAGCAGAATAGGTTTTTAGATCTTCAGGTTTTCACAGGACTATACTAAGAGACTGATATTTCTGTATTGAGAGTCATGGGCTTCCCAGGTGGCACTAGTGGTAAAGAACCCACCTGCCCATGCAGGAGATCTAAGACACACATGTTCAATCCCTGGATCAGGAAGATCCCCTGGAGGAGGGCCTGGAAACCCACTCCAGTGTTCTTGCCTGGGAAATTCTGTGGGCAGAGGAGCCTGGCGGGCTACAGTGCATGAGGGCCACAAAGAGTCAGACAGGACTGAAGCGACATAGCACACACACTCGCAGGAGAGTCAAGACTGTTGGTGGTTTGTTCTCCTTTTCTCCTCCCTACTGTCCCCACATCCTCAAAAGTCTTCCTAATTTGTAAAGTGAGAAGAAAGGCCCATATCTGACAAAAACAAGAGCTGCATACACCCTTTTTTCCTCCAACTCATCTGCTCATTTAACTTTCTCAATAGAGTTGCTACAGTGAACGGAAGAAAACACGGAACTTAGAAGCCTACGTGGAATGGTTTAATCGCCTCAGCTACTTGGTTGCTACAGAAATCTGCATGGTGAGAAAATGAATTTCTCTTCCAGCCCTCTATCTTACTTTTTCATGCTTCCTTTATATTTTTTGGGCCTACATGTTGGACAACTGCTCTCTTTTCTCTCGTTCTGTACAGCCTGTAAAGAAGAAGCATCGAGCAAGGATGATTGAGTATTTCATTGACGTGGCTCGGGAGTGTTTTAACATTGGCAACTTTAATTCCCTGATGGCAATAATCTGTGAGTGTTTTCTGAGAGATACATGTCCTTTGTATAGATTCTGTGAAATGGACCCACTAAGAATTAGCAAATAGTACAGTTTTGTTCATGGAAACTGTACTCATTAATCCAGACTTGTTTCAGAATGACCAGAAAGCTTCAAATATAAAAACTGATACAAATATATTTAATATTTTATAAGTATATAAGAATTCATGGAATATGTTTAGTTAGTTAATCTTCATCTGAATATTTATCTATTTGCCTAAATTAAGGATTTTAGAAAGTGTTGAAGCAGCTTGTGTATCAAGCATTACAGAAACATATGATCTGAGAGTAACTCAAATGATTCCACTGGTAAGACAAGAGGGAGGCCTGAGAAACGGGAACATTTTCTGACTACTCATGTTCCTAGTACTTGTCATCTGCTGACCTTATTAGCCTCATGAGGATTTTTAGTGCCAGTGACTAATTCATTCTATAAACATAGGGCGTGGGGGTAACACTATGTCTTGATTTTTTCAAGTTTACACCTGTTTTCTTGCTATGATTATTGATAATGACTCATTTAAAAATATCCTGATTTATATGATAAATGATATGGCTATCTTACACATTATAAGTACTCAGTAAATATATGAATCTTTACCTGGCTCTTTAGAATCAGTGTCAGTTTGAAGCCAGAGAATCCACTGAATTTAATTCAATAATTTTAATTTTAATAGCTCCCCTTACGAATCCCTTTTTCCCTTAAAAAAAAAAAAATCTTTTTTCCCCCTCATCTTCCCCATAAAAATAACTGGTGAATCTTCCGCTTTTTATCTGGCTTACTGCACAAAAAATAGTGAACAGAAAGGTCATCTAAATCAGGAACTTGAAAGGCCCACAGTCTAGGTAATAGAAGATTACCTAATTTCCCTCTTGTACTGTTAAGAAAATGTCAGGGCAATTTATATCACAGGAGAAAGTATTTGTAATACATCTAGCTGAAAACTTGTATTCAAACTCTATAAAAGACCCTACAGAGCAACGCTATGTAGACAAATAACCCAATGGAAACAAGGGAAAAATACACGAACAATTCATAAAAGAAGATATACTGATGGACAGACAGTATATGAAAAGCTTTACGTCATTAGTCATCAGAGAAATACAAATTAAAATTAGAATCACAGTGAAATACATTTCACACACTGGAGTGACTGAAATTAAGAAGACTGGTTGAACCAAATATTGTGAGGATTATGGACCACGTAGAATTCTCAGACCTGGGTGGGGTTGTGAAATGGGACCACTACTTTGGAAAATCATTTGGTAGGTTTTTTGTTTTTTTTTAAATAAAGCTAACCTCATTTCACTTAGTAATGAACACTTTTTCAGAATGTACCTTAGAATGACTTCTCTGATCTCTCTGTTTCCACTTTCTTTTTCTTGCCTTCTATTGTAATCGGAAGCTGGCATGAACATGAGCCCCGTCTCTCGACTGAAGAAAACTTGGGCCAAAGTGAAGACTGCCAAGTTCGATGTTCTTGAGGTATGTGAAGTGGATCTCTTGCTGTTAAGAAATATTTTGCCCCGGAATTATTTGGACTTTTTGAACCCAGCATTTAAAGTATGAGCTCATAAACTTTATGCAGGTGAGAAGTGTGTAATTAATATTCTCCTCTGTTTTGTCTACAGCATCAAATGGACCCTTCGAGCAATTTCTATAATTATCGAACAGCTCTTCGTGGGGCAGCACAAAGGTCTTTAACTGCTCATAGCAGCAGAGAGAAGGTATGTGTTTAAACAAGTTTTATTCATGGCATAGTTGCCACGTGTTGCACTGAAATGCACTGTGTGTGCGTGCGTGCTAAGTCACTTCAGTTGTGTCTGACTCTGCAAGCCTATGGACTATAGCCCGCCATGCTCCTCTGTCCATGGGGATTCTCCAGGTGAGACTATTGGAGTGGGTTGCCATCCCCTCCTCCAAGGGATCTTTTCCACCCAGAGACTGAACCCGTGTCTCCTGCAGCTCCTGCCTTGCAGGCAGATTCTTTACCACTGAGCTACCGGAGAAGCCCCAAAATGCACTGTACTCAGCTGCTTTTACCTGTTTAGATCTAAGAAAGAAAGTTCATATGCTGTAGACATGTTTATCACTTGCCACATAGGGAGGGGGGATGCTAAAGAAGAAAGAAAGGGGAAGGTAACTTGGTAGAGAGCTTTGCAAATGTTATTATTGCATTATTTAAATGATTATTTTGTAATGTGCAATAGCTGTATTTCAAACAATAAATTAAGTCCTATGTTAAGATGACTAATGGCATTAGAGAGTAATTTGATTTAATGGAATACGGACATTTAAGCTCTGCACAAGGTAGCTGACTTAATGTAATCTTTTAAAGAATTAGCTTACCTCCCATGGTTAAGTCATTTATTTTCAGAAAGTAGGTTAGTTGCTGTAGCATTAGGCCTGCTGTTACTAATTGGGTACGTGGGTGGCGGAAAAAGTGCCAGGATGATGTCTGAGAAATGAATGGTCTTCACTCTACCTGCCCTGCCCTTAAACAGTTTCACACTGTCCTGGATCAGCCATGCTCCTGACTCGGAAGGGCCTTTACCCACATTTCATACATGGGAAGCAGAAGTCATTTTGACATTAGGAGATCATGTTATTTGAGAAGTAAACGCTTGGTTACAGTAAATGGGCTGATGAAGGTTGCTTGGTGAAAACTATTTTCTGCTTAGGTTCTACCCATCTTTTAACTTGAACTGCATGCTCCAACAAATCAAAGAAAATGAGAATACAAAATTTTAGGCCCTCTTGGTCACTCACCCTCAAAAGCTTCAGCCTCCATGATCTAAAATGAAAACAAATGCAAAAAGAAACCCCACCTTTTAAGCACACTAAATTGCTTCTCACCAAAATCTAAAATATCGGTTCTGATCATGTTTGAGAGCTATTGTAAATGCATTAATTTTTTAAATAAGGAAGCAAGGTTGGAGTGGCGATGAAGCAGAGATGACTATCTCAATTTAGCCCAAGGGAGTATATAAGCTTTTATTTTTATTGTTATTTTTTTTAATGTTTATTTATTTGGCTGCTCCAGGTCTTAGTTGTGGCATGTGGTATCTAGTTCTCTGATCAGGGATCAAACCTAGGTCCCCTGCATTGGGAGTGTGGAGTCTCAATCACTGGACCACCAGAGAAGTCCCTGTATGAACATTTAAGTACTACTTTTCCACATCTCAGTACTTCCGTGACTAGGTTGAGAAAAATCTAATCAGAAGCTTTTTAAGCTTCAGAAAATGAGCATACTCGTGGGAGGATACCAGTACCCCGAAGGTGCAAGGCTTTCTCTGCAGAACTTCTGTGAGTTTGAGGGGTCTCTGTCCTAGAGAGAAAGCGGCTGTAGAATCATCTTAGTCGGGAACCGCATGCACGTGTGCATGCCTACTCAGTCGCTCGGTCGTGTCCGACTCACGGCGACCCCATGGACTGTAGCCCACCAGGCTCCCCTGTCCATGGGATATTCCAGGCAAGAATATTGGGGTGGGTTGTCAGTTCCTCCTCCAGGGGTTCTTCCCAACTCAGGGATCGAACCCGAGTCTCCTGCGATGGAGGGCAGGTTCTTTACCACTAAGCCACCTGGGAAGCCCCTAGTCTGGAGCTGCAGCACTGGCCAGCCCCCCAACCACAATCTCAGTGAATGCTATACTTGTGGGACTCTGATAGCTTTTTCCAGAAAAACAGTATTTACCCTTTCTGTCATCGAATAAATTCTGTTGACTTTAATTTCATTTTTTTCTTAAACCATTTCTGTCTGAGCACATGGATCGTATTCTCCAGTTCATAAAACAAATGGTATCTCCACCAATTTTTTAAAAATATGACATTTTTCATTCACAGTTGTCCTCCAAGTCTATGAATGAAAGCATTTGGGGGATAAGAGCCATCTTTGATTCCAGAGAATTGGGATCCTTTTTTTCTTTTTTTTTTTTTTTTTTAATAAATTTATTTATTTTAGTTGGGGGCTAATTACTTTACAATATTGTAATAGTTTTTGCCATACATTGACATGAATCAGCCATGGGTTTACATGTGTTCCCCTTCCTGGACCCCCCACCCACCTCCCTCCCCATCCCATCCCTTTGGGTCATCCCATTGCCCCGGCCCTGAGCCCTTGTCTCATGCATCGAACATGGAATGGTGTTCTGTTTCACATATGATAATATACATGTTTCAATGCTATTCTCCCAGAACGTCCCACCCTCACCTTCTCCCTCAGAGTCCATAAAATTGTTCTATGCATCTGTGTCTCTTATTCTGTCTCGCATATAGGGTTATCGTTACCATCTTTCAAATTCCATATATATGCATTAGTATACTGTATTGTTGTTTTTCTTTCTGGCTTACTTCACTCTGTATAATGGGCTCCAGTTTCATCCATCTCAGTAGAACCGATTCAAATGTATTTTTTTTTAATGGCTGAGTAATATTCCATTGTGTATATGTACCACAGCTTCCTTATCCATTTGTCTGCTGATGGACATCTAGGTTGCTTCCATGTCCTGGCTATTGTTTTTTTTTTTTTTTGTCCTGGCTATTGTAAACAGTGCTGCGATGAACATTGGGGTACACGTGTCTCTTTCAATTCTGGTTTCCTCGGTGTATATCCTTTTTTTGACGTGAGGGTAAACTCTTTACCTCTGAGTTACTGCCTGTTTTAAAGTTTTCCTGGCAACATGACTAGAGTAATACAATCTTTGATATTCTTTGAATTACGTTTATGTGGCCAATGTGGTTTCTCTCTAGGAACCACATCATAGAACAAATTAAATCTATCTGTCACATAGGGGCTGTTAAATGATCCTTAAAGAGCTGTTTTTCCTGTGAGTCCTTGTGTCTCCTGGTTTTTAACCACTCCTCACGTGAGTGTATGGTTTTAAATACTTTCACCATCCCATTTCTGATCGTGGGAACTTATTCCTTCTCATCACCATTCATTTCTAGGTGTGGAACTGATAACTCCTTTAAGGTGTAGCTGCCAAGTTACTGAATTTAGAATATTATGAAAGGGAATTAGGAAACATTACTACTTGAGAAGTTTTCCCACTAAAGCCTTCATTGAAAGACCTCTCAGAAACCAAATTCTTGTTCCTGTTAGTAGCCTGTATGTCTACCTTGGCTCTGGAAATCCTTGTAGTCTCCTGATTTTTACTGTGGTGGATTTGCGTAGGGGCTGCCGATCTGAAGGGAACCATCCATGAGGAAATGAGAAGGTGAAGGAGCTTGTGAGACTGCTCTGTCTGGCACATGGGCGTCAGGAACAGAGCAGGAATAATAAGGGAGACTATTTCTGTTGCTGCATCTTGGAAAAGCAGTTCTGACAATCAATAGTGGGTCAGTCCAGCAATTCCACTTTTGGGTATTTATCCAAGTATATCAAAAACACTGTATAATTCGGAAAGATATATGTACCCCATGTTCATTGCAGCATCATTTACAAAGCCAAGATATGAAAACAATCTTGTCCACCGATGGATGAAGAAATTGTAATTTATTTGTGTATATATATATATATCTATATATATACACACACACATACATATATATAATATATGCATACAAATATATACATATTGCAATTTATTCATTATATATGTAATGGAATATTATTCAGCTATTAAAATGAATGAGGTCTTGCCATTTGTGGTAACATGGGTAAAAGTGGAAGACATTAAGTGAAATAAATCAGATTGAGAAAGACAAGTACTATATGATCTCTCTTATATGTGAGATCTAAATGTATATATATATGTGTGTGTATATATATATATATATTTTTTTTTTTTAGTTTTAAGACAAGCTTATAGATACAGAGAACAGACTGTTGGTTGCCAGAGACATGAGGTAGGGAATGGGGGAAATAGGTGAATTGTTCTTCATTTTTTTCTGGTTTAAGTGAATTTTATTTTTTAAAAAAGACTGGATTATATGGCACACACCATGAATGCAAAACTCACATATATTTTATATAGCCTCTGCCACCCTGCTAGAGGCATGTGATAAGAACTTCTGAAGAGTTTAAATATCCTTGTGAGACAGTGAGTGATCAGTACCATATGTAGGTCCACCTTAATTATAATTCAGTCCTCATTTTCCTGATGATGATCCATCTGCAGTATTTGTCCCCCTGTATGGGACCCATGGGTTTTGGGGGGATGCTTAATTGAGGTCAAACTTTGTATTATTTAATTTAATCCTTGCCACAACTCAGTGAGGCACTGTTTCCATTTTAAAGTGAAGAAACTAGGCTTTCTTAGTATGTTAGCCTTATACTGGGGGTTGGCAAACTTTTTCTCTTAGGGACCAGATCATAAATATTTTAGGCTTTGTAAATCGTACAGTTTCTGTTGCAACTACTGAGCTCAGACACAGTGGCACAAAAGCAGACATAGGTGATATGCAGGTGAGTGGATGAACATGCCTGTTTCCCACTAGAGCTGTCTGGACACTGGAATTTTAACTTCGTGCTCATGAAATATTATTCTTTTGCTATTTCCCCAGCCATTAAAAAATGTAAAATGCATGACCTCTAGGCCATTCCAAAACAGGTGGTGAGATGGGCTGGCCTGTGGGCCACAGTTGGCAGACTCCTGGCTTATATGGCCAGTCAAGTGTGGAGCCAGATTTTAAACTGAGACCTGCCAGAGGCAAAGCCCAACACCTTGCAGGCACAGGTGGTCTTGCAAAGAAGTGAGGTGCAGGAGTGCTTTTACCCTTGTTGTGATGGCTGTTTAGTTCTAAAACAGTAGAAAAAATAGCCAGTAATATCATGAGAAGGTTATGAAGGGACCTTCACGAATTCAGTTTAGAGACTTCCAGACAGTAGCAAATAATTCAGGGCTTCCCTGTTGGTCCAGAGGTTAAGAATCCGCCTTGCAGTGCAAGGGACACAGCTTTGATCCCTGGCCCAGAAGGATCCCACATGCCTCAGGTCCAGCTGAGCCCATGAGCCACAACTACTGAGGCCTGCTCGCCTAGAGTCCATGGTCCACAACAAGAGAAGCCACTACCATGAGAAGCCCACACACCGCAGCTAGAGAATAGCCCCTACTCACTGACTAGAGAAAACCCGTGCAGCCACAAACACCGAGTGCAGCCAAAAGAGTAAAATAAATAAAAATTTTTTTTTGAAAAAGTACATTCAAAAGTGCTGTCACGAAATCAGCAAAACAAAAAAATAATCAAAGCCTATCTTTTTAAAATGACTTTAGGGGAAAATCTGAATTTCTCTCTAGAAGTGAAAATGCATGCTAATATTCTTGTGTATGAGCCAAAACATACGTTTTCCAGACCTCCCCTTCATCTAGTATAGATGTACCACGTGAGTCATAAGCTTAGGGAAACTTCAAAAACCTGCTCTTGGGTAAACAGCATAGGCTGTTTGCAACATTGTTTGTACTGTCGCAAATTTAGAATCTTCAAAAGCATGTGAGCATTTGAGAGAAAGTAGAAGTTACAAAGGGGAAGAACAGAGAGTCTTATTCTTTGTTCTTTCTGGATTTAGCACGAATTAAGATACTGTCTCAGAGATTATAATTTTAGGTTAATTTGTTAAATACCACTCTATCACACCAAAGATGTGAGGCAGGAAAGGCTTACTAAAGAAGGCTCATTGTTTTTTAAACAACTACTAATTTACACATTCATATTCCCCCCTCACCTGGGCCTCCCTCACAAAATATTGTGCAAGGTATTATACTACTTTGGTGCTTTCCCAAGAGAGCAGGTATTTACTTGTTCTGATATACAAGGCCAGATTTGCTCAATAGGAAGTTTGTAGCAACTATTACTCAAAACTCCCAGTTCTCATGTTATCTTGAGCTTTGTCTTCAAGAGAAGGGGCTTCCCAGGTGGCTCAGTGTTAAAGAATCACCTGTCAATGCAGGTGACTCAGGAGACACAGGTTCCATCCCTGCACCAGGAAGATCCCCTGAAGGAGGAAATGGCAACCCACTCCAGTATTCTTGCCTGGAAAATTCCATGGACAGAGGAGCCTGGCAGGTTACAGTCCATGGGGTCACAAAGAGTCAGACACGACCGAGTGACTGAGCATATATACGGTTCTTTGAGGGAACAGAAAATGTTCCTCTAAAAAACTAAAAAATCATTTAAAATGTAGATGTGTAAATGATAGAAACAGTACAGATCCTCACAGACAGTTGGGTCACGTATTTTAAAATCTTAGTACCTGTGGGACTTTCCTGGTGGTCCAGTGGCTGACACTCTGCACTTCCAATGCAAGGGGCTCAGGTTCAAGTCCTGGTCAGGGAACTAGATCCCATAGGCTGCAACTAAAGATTCTGAATGCTGCAACTAAGACCCAGCACAGCCAAATAAACATTTTTTTTAACAAATCTTTGTACCTGCAGTGGCAGGTATTCTATTAATATTTGGTTCTAATTGAATGAAATGTAAGAGTCCTTTAGATCTTGTCCCTTTGATTGTAGCTAGAACTTTCAGATTTTACTATACGCTATTATGTTGAGAAAAATAAGGAAAACAACAAGCTTAAGCCATCCACCTCCCAGTGCCGCTCATCCTGGCTTCGTTTTGGTTATTAACAACATTCGCATGTTCAGAAAAGTTATGTAAGGAAGGAAATGGCTGTTCTGGGAGGTCAACAAAACACTGCACCCATCCTAATTAATGGTAGCCTACTATGGGAGATGGTGAGGGACGGGGAGGCCTGGCGTGCTGCAATCCATGGGCTTGCAGAGAGTTTGACACGACTGAGCGACTTAATAACTACTATGTAATCCCTTCATTAATGTCTTGTATTGTTTATGAGAGACTAAATGTTTATTTGCCCAAAACAAACCAGAATCTTTTTGTTTTCTCTAGATTGTGATACCATTCTTCAGTCTGTTAATCAAAGATATTTATTTCCTCAATGAGGGCTGTGCCAACCGCCTTCCCAACGGCCATGTCAACTTTGAGGTAAGGGTAGGCTGCAAAAAATCTGAGTGCAGAGGACGAGCCTCTCCACCAAGTGCAGAGAGGCCAGGCCATCTGAGCTTGATTCTGAAGTTCTCAAACCAAGTTTTCTGTTTCCTTGCTAATCTGTGAGAAGATAACAGTGCTGAGTAGAATAAATTAGCTACACCATTATTATTCTTATCCAGAGGTATTTGAATAACTTTTCACCACTACCTAAAAATATCAATAGCTGATTTTTCTTAAATTAAGAAAATGATGTAGTTCAGAAGATTAGAAGCCAGAAGAGAACATTAAATGGAGTGGTTTCATCCAAGCTCCTGATTTTTGACAACTGCCTTTCAATTCAACTTTCATTTGTTTCTTTCGTAGAAATTTTGGGAATTGGCCAAACAAGTGAGTGAATTCATGACGTGGAAACAAGTGGAGTGTCCATTTGAGAGGGACCGGAAGATCTTACAGTATCTGCTCACAGTACCAGTCTTCAGTGAAGATGGTACGTAGCCTGTTAAGCTGTGACCGCTAACACGATCTGTAGACCCTACAATCAGGAAATCAGTGTATTAAGTGCTTGGTGTCTAGTTCCTTATGTAGTATGAAGCCTGTCTTCTGACCTGTTCTATCTTGAGTTTTCTGTTGCACAAAAAACTGTATGATTTATCCCTAAAATATTTGAGTCAGGCACTCACTCACTATTCACCCACAAATAGTACATTTCTGTGTTTAAACAAATTTTTATAATATTAGATCTGCAGAGCTTCAGGGCACATGGACAGTTACTGAGGGATTTTTTTCCCCTTGTTCAGGCTTGCTTTAAGGGAGAAAAAAGGTGTTTCATGACATGTTGATATTCAAGATAAACTTGAAAAACAGAGCAGTTGCTACCTGCTGCTATTTGTAAAAAATAAACCATGGAAAGTCTTAACCTGTTAAAACATTAGGGACTTTGAGGCAGAAACAGTGATTATGTACCAAAAAAAACTGACCGGATATTTAAAGTTTGTAAAAACCTTGGGGATTGATTATATTCCTCTATTATAGCCTAATATTATACAAATCAATTGCACTATTAACTATTTCTCATGGTAGATTGATAGTGTTTATGATAATGACTAAAGAACATTTTGAATTAATAAGATCTATTCCAGAGGGGGCTTGATTGTTATTAACCTCTGAAAACAGGATTAATACCAAGCTTTTAAATCTTCAGAAATCCTTTTGACTTAAAACGAAAAACATTAGAAGAGCGAATAATTGACCTGAAAAAACTAATTTTTTACCTGCTAAAAGGTCTTTTAAAAAGCTAACAGGGGTCTAGGAGTCTTTTTAAAAGCCCTGGTGGTCCAGTGGCTAAGACTCTGCACTCCCAGTGCAGGGGGCCTGGCTGCGATCCCTGGTCAGGGAACTGGATCTCTCTTGCCTCAGTGAAGATTGAAGATCCCGTGTGCCACAGCTAGGACCCAGTGCAGCCAAATAAATAAATAAATCCAGCAGAAAAGGCTCCCCATCCCATTCCCCTTTTTGTAAAGAGTATAAATGTGAGTGTATATTCTAGTCCTGTGGCTTGCCTTTATAAGCTTTTTTTTTTTTGCCTCAAAAATTGTCTTAGTTATGGGCTTCCCTGGTGGCTCCGTGGTAAAGAATCTGCCTGCCAATGCAGGAGATACAGGTTCAATCCCTGGTCCAGGAAGATCCCACATGCTGTGGAGCAACTAAGCCCGTGCTCCACAACTATTGAGCCTGTGCTCTAGAGCCTGGGAACCGCAACTACTAAGTCCACGTGCTGCAGCTACTGAAGCCTGAGCATCCTAGAGCCTGTGCTCTGCAACAAGAGAAGCCACCACAATGAAAAGCCCTCTCACTGCTACAGAGAGTTGCCCCCAATTGCTGCAGCTAGAGAAAAAGCCCACCCAGGCCAGCCAAAAAATAAATAAATAAATATATGTATATTTATATATATATAAAGAAGCTTTAAAAAAATAGAAAAAAATAGAACCTGGGAGAAATGCTGTGGGCATGTCAGACTTTGCATGTCTTTCACACGTATCCCTTTAACTAATAATAATAATAAATTGTCTTAGTTAACCAAGTGCTTTTTTGGTCTAGAGGCCCCTGGCAAAGTGGTGTTCTGTGTTTTTAAAGCTTCCCAATTGTAATTTGATGTTTTAAAGAATGTGCTTTGCTGTAGAATTTGGCTGAGGTTGAATGGGGAATGAGTGGAGGTGGGTAATGTATCAGAAGAAGGCTTCAGCATTCATGCATTCTTCCTTTTGGTTGATTGTAGCTCTCTACTTGGCTTCCTATGAAAGTGAAGGACCTGAAAATCATATAGAGAAAGACAGATGGAAGTCCTTAAGGTGAGTCTCATTACTTCTCATTGCTGTACAAATCTAAACATGTTGGCCTTAAGTGAAAAAAGCCATGTGCTTGCTGTAGAAAGTCCCTGCCTGCGTGTTGCAAGCCCTCTCTGTAGCTTATCTCTTGTTTACTGAATCTTTGTGGCTTGAAATCTTCATTGCCATCCTTCAGTTTTATTGCTTTTTTTTTTTTAATACTGGCAGATACACAGTGACTCTGTGCTTCTTTTTCCCTCCCAGTATTTTATGGGATGAGGAACTGAAATTTCCCCATGGTGTGTTAAAAAGGCCTCTGACACATTTTCTTCATCTAAAAGATAAGAATTGTTCTAACACTAAAATTTTATTTGACCTGAGATAAAAAAGACCAGTTGGTTCAGTAAATCTGAGAGTGTCACTTATTGCCTAGATCTTGGTCCCCTCTTTGGTTTGAGAGAGAGTTAGGACTTGAAACGTAATCCACAATCTTTTCAAATTTAAACATTTTGTTATTCTATTAGTATTTTTGAACAAAATTAGGATAGATAAGTTTGTCTTTTAACCACTTGAGATGCTTTAATGGGCGAAAGTGGCCCAGGATATAGAATTACGATAACCAAAATTGCTGTTTGTGTATTTCTACTGAGAGACTCTGGGAGCGTGTGCCTTTTGGTACCAGGTTGACAGGCCCATTTTCTCTTCTTTCCAGAGTCATTTGAGAGCCTTTGTTAAACTCGATCAGGGCTAGGTTTTATGAACCAGGGTATCTAGGATATATTTGCTTTTGTGTGGTTTTGTTTCAAAGGAAAATTTAGGCCTTCTTTGAACCTGTTATAGAGGAGAGATAAGGTACAGAGGCATTGGAATTATTATCGTTAGAATAAATCATGGTGATAGGCAAAGGACTGGAGCTGTTTCTTCATTGCCCTTCTGCTCTGTGAGCCCTTAGGGTGAGCACTAGCTCTTCCCTCGTATCTGCCACGGCCTTGGACATGCTCCTGTGCTGTTGAGCAATGACATTGAGGGTATTGCAGGTGTTGGGCAAGGCAGAGCACCCCCAAGGAGGATAACAAAGAAGTATGCGATGGTTCTTTGCAAAACCACACACGCTAAGTGGATACTAAGGCTCATTAAAAGCGGAGACATCACTTTGCCAACAAAGGTCCGTATAGTCAAAGCTCTGGTTTTTCCAGTAGTCCTGTATGGATGTGAGAGCCGGACCATAAAGAAGGCTGAGTGCTGAAGAATTGATGCTTTTGAATTGTGGTGCTGGAGAAGACTCTTGAGAGTCCCTTGGACTGCAAGGAGATCAAACCAGTCAATCCTAAAGGAAACCAGTCCTGAATATTCATTGGAAGGACTGATGCTGAAGCTGAAGCACCAGTACTTTGTCCACCTGATGTGAAGAGCTGACTCATTGGAAAAGACCCTGATGCTGGGAAAGATTGAGGGCAGGGAGGAGACGGGGGTGACAGAGAATGAGATAGTTGGATAGCATCACTCAATAGACTTGAGTTTGAGCAAATTCCAGGAGATAGTGAAGGACAGGGGAGCCTAACACACTGCAGTCCGTGGGGTCTTAAAGGGTTGGACACTATTTAGCAACTGAACAACAACAAGAAATTCTCAAATGATGTACCTACCTGAGAATGTGTACACAGTAGTTTTGCAGGCTGTAGGATATTTTTACATAGAGGCTTCTTCTGCTGGTCCAGGAGCCACTTATTCAAACACTTGGGTTCAGCAGAGGCGATAACAAATACACCTGTGAGGGAAGAAACCTTTCCTGTTGCTTGCTACTTAAATGCTTTCAGTGAGCACTGAATGAACACACTCAGGTTTACTAAGTAATTAGGCAGTATGAATCTAAAAGCTTTTTACAATTCAAAGCCTTTTTTTGTACACATATTAATATAAAACCACTCAAGATACAGATTTACCTGTAAACAAAGTTTTGGCTGTCTCCACTAACATCAGTATATTTATATTTAATTTAAGTGACTAGCAGTTCTCCCAGAAAGTCTGAAAGACTTCAGTGCTTGATATTTTTCTGTCCTGTTTTTAAAATTTATTTTAAAATTATTTTTTATTATAGTTGATTTACAACATTGTGTTAGTTTCTGGTATATAGCAAAGTGATTCAATTTTATATATGTACACACACATACACACACACACACACACACATATATATATACTTTTTCAGATTTTTTTATAGGTTATTACAAAATATTGAGTATAGGTCTTTGTTGTTTATTTTATATATACTAGTGTGTATATGTTGGCTTCCCCCGTGACTCAGAGGTAAAGAATCTGCCTGCAATGCAAGTGATGCGAGTTTGATCCCTGGGTCAGGAAGATCACCTGGAGAAGGAAATGGCAACCCACTTCAGTATTCTTGCCTGGAGAATCCCATGGACAGAGGAGCTTGATGAGCTACAGTCCAGAGGGTCACAGAGTCAGACATACTGAGGCGACTTAGCACACACGTATCTCATTAAAGCTGGAAAAAAGTCAGAAGTTAATTATTAATATAGAATTTCTATCTTACCCTATATACTTTTATTACTTTAGAGATGTGGAGAAATTCCCAGACTTGAGTATAGCAAATCCCAGTGGATTAGCGACTTAGCATGCATGGACAGTGGGTATATGTTACTCTAAAATTTCTAATTTATCCCTCCGCCCGCTTTCCCCTTTGGCAATCCTGCTTTGTTTGTGAGTCCGTTTCTGTTTTGTCCATCAGTTCGTTTGCATCATTTTTTTAGATTCCTCATACACATAATATCACATGATATTTGTCTGACTTACTGTAAACTATTTAAAATCGAGCTTCAAACACGGGAAAGATAAAACTAGTGTTGGGTGAGGATTTTCATCCTCCTTCAGATCATCTGCCGCCTTGCTTCTGATCGTGTCTTCTTCACTCCTCAGATCCAGCCTCCTGGGCAGAGTTTAACACATGGGCTGCTGGTTGCTGCTGTTGCTGCCGCCGCCACTGTATCACATAGATCATCGAGGGGCTGGCCTTTATGTTTGGGCATCTTGTGCTACAAAAAAATCATGAAGTCCCTGCAAGCACGCTCCCTCAAGAGCAGATGGGGACCTTGCTCCCCGCAGCTGACAGATTGACTCAGATTCTGTGAGACTGAAATGTTCACTGAGGACACTTGAGAAAGAATCCTCTAAGGGTCCCAGCTCTGCAATGATTCATCTCCTGGAATTTCCATGTGAATCACAGCTCTGCACCTGGATGGAGCTCTCTTTTGTGTGTGTGTATGTGTTTGTTTTTGTTTTTTTTTTAATTTGGTTCAACATTTGCTGCTAATGGGACTTGCCCAGCTGAGGGCTGGCTCTTAGGAAGCCCATGTTTCTTTGTTAACTTAAAAGAAAAAGGGAGAGAAGGGAGGGGAAGCAAGCCTTCCTTTTAGATCCCAAACTGAAGCTCAGTGGTGTTGCCCCAGAGGGATCAGGCTGGCTGGAAGCCAACCTTGGACTTAGGTTCCCTGAGCTTGGGCTGTCTTGTGAATTCCCCTCTTCCCTCTTCCTACAAGGTTTTGAGTTGGCTGCTGGTTAGCAAACTCCTTTTTACCCATATAAGTTATTTAATATAATAATGAAGCTCAACACTGTGGTAGGAAAATAGCCACTAGAAAAAAAAAAGGCAGAGTTTGTCATTGGACTGCGTAATGTTCTAGAAGGACTGTCTGTTTTCTTTGCCCTTCTGAGCTGTTTACAACTGACCACTGTGTTCTATGGATCTATTTTTTAGTAGTTTTTTTGTTACTTAGTTTTCCATGATGTGTATAATTTTTTCCTCTTGTAAATTTAAATTATCTGACTGTAAGGGTCTTGGGGAAAAAAAAGCCCATGGTCTAATTACAATTTAATTTTTTAACAGTCTGTTATTTTTCATTACCTTTTGGAATCTGTTGGCAACTGAACATGTGAACAGAAAGCAAATTGGTAAAGTTACCCCCTGCCCCCTACCCACTAGAGCAGTGAACAAAACAAATGAAAAACATCTTGCTGTTAACTCAAGAGGTCAATCTAACTGTGAAATAGTTCACCTTGTTAAACATCTAAACAAATCTGTAGTTGCTCTGCAAACAGCCATTATATTTATTTACTCTAGGAGAATCTGTAGAGTAGTAAACTGTGCTAATGAAAAAAAAAAAGAAGACATCATGTTCAAAACAGAGATGTATTTGAAAACTTAATGACGTGTTTTCAAAAAACAGAGCATGTCTGTATACTGCACGCCATCTCAGCAGACCGAAAATGTCTCTAAGCTGTCCCTTTACAACCATCAATATATTTGACACTCTGCGGCCTGGAGTTGTGATGCCTTTCTTTTCTTTAATGGATGGAATTGATGGGGAGGTGGAGGCGGTGGGGGACTGTAGACTCAGTCATTCGACTCAAGTGACTGGCTGGAAATGTGTCTTGTCCTTGGGGAAGTGGCCTTTAGAAGTATGTGTGCGGGTCCTGACTTTCTTGAACCCAGTCTCGAAAACATGAAAGTGGTAGTAGCTCAGTTGTGTCCCACTTTTTGCGAACCCATGGACTGTAGCCCACCAGGCTCCTCTGTCCGTGGGATTCTCCAGGCAGGAATATTGGAGTGGATAGCCATTCCCTTCTCCAGGGGATCTTCCCAACCCAGGGATCAAACCTGGGTCTCTTGCACTGCAGATAGATTCTTTACTGCTGAGCCATCATTTAATAAGCATCACTTGCCAGACACTTCTGAATGTTTGGCATGGATCATCATCTCCACGCTTATAGGTGTGGAAACAGGGGCATCAATAATGATAATGATTTGTTCAAGGCCATGTAGCTAATAAGAGATGCAAAGACTTGACCTAAACCTTCTAATTTCAGACCCCAGGTTTTAAATCACACTGTCCAGCCTTCTCAGACTTCAGTATAACCTTCAAGCTTTCAAGGAGCATGGGGATCTTGCTGACTTGCAGGTGTGGATTTTGTAGGTCTGGGGTAGGGTGCTGGGAATGCTGATGTTGCTGGTCCTGGAATCCGAACAGCAGCAGGGCGCCCTACAGCACTGCCTCCCAGTCCCTCCCCTGTCTTTCCCTGAACTCTGCGTCCTGCAGGTGTTGCCATGACAGCAGCAATGGCCATCTTTCAACTACTTACGTTGGGGGGTCTGCAAATGATGGGCTGCTGGCCAAATCTACTCCTTTTATTTGAGCCACAGCCACAAGGTGACAATTGTTGAAAAAAATCAAGAAAAAAGTATTTCACGATACATGAAAATGATATGAAATGCAAATTTCCACATCCATAAATGAAGTCTTTAGGATACAGACACACTCACTTGCTTACACACTTCCTTGCAGCTGCTTTTGGCTACAAACCAGGGTATTATAGTTGCAACAGAGACAGAATGGCCCACAAAGCCTCAGATATTTACTCTCCGCCCTTTACAGAAAGAAAGTTTGCTGACCTCGACTCTCTTAACTGGTTCTGAGCATTACAATGAGTTTGCAAACATGCCCTAAGATTTTCTATTTAAGGCACCGTTGTTGTTGTTCAGTCGCTAAGCTGTGTCTGACTCTTTGCGACCCGATGGATGACACCACGCCAGGCTTCCCTGTCCTTCACCATCTCCAAGAGTTTGCTCAAACTCATGTCTGCTGAGTCAATGATGCCATCCAACCATCCCATCCTCTGTCGTCGCCCCTTTCTCCTGCCCTCAATCTTTCCCAGCATTAGGGTCTTTTCCAATGAGTCAGCTCTGATGAGTGGCATTAGATACATAAATGAGGCTAGTGAACGTTTTTTTCCTAAAGTGATAAGAGGCTTAACAAATTAGGGATTTTTAGAGATTATAAGGCTGTTTAAGCAAAAACTCTTCATGGTAAGAGTTACCATTCTCACGCATGCCTTTTGTTTTCATGCCCAGATAAGCCAGCAGTTTTAAACCAGGAACTGACTGAGCTGTGGCAGTCATTCACCATCCTCCTCCTTGGGTTTGGGTCTAGGTGCCTTGATCATGGCTGTGGCTGGATGGAAGTCTGGGTAAACACAAATGTGAACGGCACCCCGTAGATGTGGATTCTGATGTGTTCTGTTCAGACACGCCCTGCATTCCTCAGCTGTGGGCTCTGAGCTGAGGCCTCACATCAAGCTGAGTTGGGTGGGGAAGGAAGAGAGCCCCCTTTCAGGATTTGAAGTGTCCCTTGTGTTTGAGGACGAACCCCCTGTGTTTGAGGACACAGGCCCAGGTTCCCCAGCGGTAGCCCGCCTTGCATCTAACAAAGAACATCATTGGAAAAGGGTTGCCTCGCGTCTGTCTTTGAAGGTTTTCAGCTTTCCCTCTCCACTGGCCCCGGCTCTGACACCCCTGCTGTTTCCTCTCGTACCTCTTGCACCTTTAGCACACTTGTGCTTCTTTCTATACAGATGCCCGTTAGCCTCCTGCACGTAGAATCCCGAGAAAGCACGGCCCAGCCTTGGAAGCTGAGTTGCTCAACTGTATAGGAGTGTTCAGCTACAGATGATGGAGGTGCCCTGCCTTCCACTTCTGTGCATTCTGTTTACCCTGTGGCCTGTCTCAACAAAAGCCTCTGCCTCTATTCCAGACATGTCTTGCTTTTCTGATGGAGAGTGGACCACTGGGGTAGAAAAGTGGGCTAGACCAATTTTTTTTTTTTTGTTTTTTGGGGGAGCTAAGAGTTCAAAGGAATTCCTGAATTTGCTTCCTGGAGAAAAATGTGCTTAGTGACCTGGAAACTAACTAAACATACCAAACTCAAAGAGATTCTGATGACGACTCTAAGAGATTCTGATGACGACTCTATTAACTTTACCCTTAAGACATTTTGAAAAGGAAAGACTTTTGTCAGACCAGGGCTTCCAGAGTTTTAATAGAAAATTGGGGACTTCCTGAATAAGTCAAGCCAAAAATTATTTTCTGGGTTTGAACGATTAGGCAATAGATTCAGTTCTCTGCTTCATGTCATCAAGATCACTTGACGCTACTGGGTGCTAACAGAAGAGATGTTGGGATTTGAGATTAATGTATCCAAACGTTGCCAGTTAGAGGCTTGTCATTTGAAACTAGCAAATAAGTCCAGATCCATGCAAAATAGACCCTAATTCAAAACCTGCCTTAATTCTGTACTTAAGAATCAACTTTTCTTAAAGGGTGCATATTTTTTTATTTACTTAATGCAATGAGGACATTCACAGGTAGTCAATTCCCTCTTTAGTGTTAGCAGGCTTCAGCAGGTTTAAACCCCACTCCACAAGCCTGAACTCTGCTTCATTTTGCTAAGATTTGATCTAATGAGAAAGGAAACATCCCAAAGTGTGTATTCACATTCTGGATAGCGTGAGATAGCAGTCTTAGAATATGGTTGTGTGTGATTCTCCAGGCAAGAATACTGGAGTGGATTTCCATGCCCTCCTCCAGGGGATCTTCCTGACCCAGGGATCATCAAACCCGCATCTTTTTTGTCTCCTGCATTGGCAGGTGGGTTCTTTACCACTAGCGCCACCCTGGGAAGCCCCCACATATGGTTAGCTGTTAGCAAACTTAAGTTTAAATGTGAACATAATCCAACATGTTAGGACTTCTATGTAATGGTCTATAGAACACAATTTCCAGAAGTGAAGAAGGGAACTAATATTTCTCGGAATAATCAATAAAATTTTGTGTTCCTTGAAGAGTGCCAAATCAGTGGGCTTTCTACCCTAAAAACAAGTTTGCTTTCTTTCCCTCTTTCCACCTACGCTGCTCAGAGAAAATGAAAATTAGCATGAAATCGTCTTTTCCTGGGTGAGTCACTGTGGGAAAGTCCGTTCAGCTGTGTTTGTCCACTTGGTTGAGATACAGCAGTGGGAGGACCGTGGGCCTGTTCATTTTTGTGCAAGGCAGTTATGGATCCTCGTACATGTGAGTGAACCGTGTGAGGTCTTCATGTGTGCTCAGTACTTAAATGTTGAATCCAGGAGCTGGTTACCTGTCTGGGAATTGGAGCTTCACAGGTTTTTGCTTTACTGGGGCCGAATAAATCCCAAGTGTCCCCCTATAATAGTTGGACTTTGGAAATGAGTGTAAATTAAGTGATTCTGATCCAGTCTCTTTGCGACCCCAAGGATTGTAGCCCGCTAGGCTCCTCTGTCTGTGGGATGCTCCAGGCAGGAATACTGGAGTGGGTTGCCATGCCCTCCTTAAGGGGATCTTCCCAACCCAGGGATCAAACTTGCATCTCTTATGGCTCCTGCATTGGTAGGCAGGTTCTTTACCACTAGCGCCATCTGGGAAGCCGAAAGAATGGGAGGCCTATGGGCTAAACCTCACTCTCCCCAGATTTCCGGGACTTTGGGAGAAGTTTCCCCACCTTTTGGACCTCAGTGTCCTCAACTGGAAGTAATGGGTCTGGACTAGTTGATGTCTGCTGTTCATGGTCTGAGAGTTTGTGGTTTGGAAAAGCACTTCCTCAGCTTACTGGACTGAGAGGTGAGTTAGCAAGTAAATACAGCATTCTGCATTTGTGCTGCCAACCCCTTCTTTCTGCCTGGCTCTTTTGTGTTTTGTTTGTTGTATCTGAAGAGGAAAGGGATAAGAGGATAATTGCTACTTGATTGGAGACAAAGAAGTGATAAAGGCTCAGCTCTCCCCTCCAGTTCCACTCCACACAAAGGGATAGGGTTCTTTATGGTGAAGAGTGATTGCTACCCAGACCAGAAACCAAAAAATTCCCTTTGTGCAAGACCAGTTCTGTATTTCAAAGGTGCTAGATGAAGAAAGTATAGTTTCCAAAGACCAAAGACTACAAAAATGCTTTGTCGTGTAGACTATATCTTTGCCCCGGCAGCTGTTGCGGTTATGCTGGTTTGTACAGATAAAATCTTAGATAAAGTGCCTGTTCACACCTAGTCATTTACAAATGAGTCAATATTTGGCTTAAAAGACCAAAACTCAGACTCATGATGATCAGAGTCCACTACTGCATTTTGCCAATTTTCATGTCTTAAAAATGATTGGAGACCTCCTCTGAAGACTCTTGAATTTGACATACCTTTTATAGGACTTTTACAGGAAGTCCTACACGGAAAGAAACAGCAAGGGCATGGACCAGTCGTGTGAGTGTGGTTACCTTTTCTCCTTTGGCTACAAATGCTCCCTGAAACCTAGTCCAGGAAGACCTGTGAAAAAGAGAAAAGATCAAAGGAAGGAACAGGCAAACAACTCAGAAGAGAGAGAAAACTGTAGAGCGATATGTAAATGACAAAGCTTTGGCAAGTGGAAGAATTTAGGAAGAGATGTAGGCATTAGCAGTGATGGAGCTTTTGAAATACTCAGACACTGAAGATCTAATAAGAAAACAATGAATCAAGGAAGTCTGTTCCCTTGGGAAACTACAAGCTATTTAGCTATTAAAATCGGTACTAGGGAAATGGATAGAACTAGATAACTAGGGAGGATATTTTTAATTACAGTAATTTACTGAACTCCATAAAATAAAGTTCATAAAATTCTGGAAAACAAGTATCACCAACCCTTCTCCACCTATTCAAAAATTATCAAGGCCTTTGTGCAGGGCAGAGAAGAGCTGGCAGGAGGGCATGCTTTTTCAGGCAGTTTAGACTCAGATGGGAAATAAGGATAACTCACAGGGTTTCTAGATGCCCCCCTCAAAGGCTCAAGATTTGTAAAATGCTCATTTTCTTTCAGGGTGTTCACTTGGCTTACAGATAAACCCGGCCATGCTGCGATGGCCGGGTACACAGTGGAATAAATGGGATCCCTTAGCTCTGCTCTTAAACTTTATAAGGAAGTGGGGGTGCAGGCCTATGACCAAGGTATGCTTACAAAGAGAAGTTCCTATATTCAGAGAATTCAGAGTATGGTGCAAATCATTCTTAGGTTTTTATTGAGTAGTTTTTCAGCCTGTACTCTGTTAATCTGGAAAGAACCTGAAGGGAGTTTTACATTGCCCTCATGGAAGGCAAGAAGATTTCCAGGTGGCACTAGTGGTAAAGAACCCGCCTGCCAATGCAGGGGATGTAAGAGACACAGATTTGATCCCTGGGTAGGGAAGATCCCCTGGAGAAGGGCATGGCAACTCACTCCAGTATTCTTGCCTGGAGAATCCCATGGACATACAGAGCCTGGCAAGTTAAAGTCCATAGGGCCTCAAAGAGTTGGACACAACTGAAGCGACTTAGCACTTGGAGGGCATGGGGCTTCCCTTCAGATGGTAAAGAATCTGCCTGCAATGCGGGAGACCCAGGTTTGATCCCTGGGTCGGGAAGATTCCCCCTGGAGAAGGGAATAGCCACCCACTCCAGTATTCTTGCCTGGAGAATTCCATGGACAGAGGATCCTGGAGGGCCCTGGTCCCTGGGGTCACAAAGAGTTGGACACGACTGAGCAGCTAACATACATGGAAGATATGAAGGAAGATAGTTCTGGAACCGCTAATATCATGGGAACCACTGACTGAAACTGCCTGCACTTCGAGCAGGCATAGTGATAACCAGTTGCACGAATTATCTTAAACAGGAGGTCCTGGTAAGAAATGTGGAACTAACAAGATACCACCAACCGGAAGAGTTCAGGAAAGGTCAAAAGGAGAGCGGAAACACCAGCCTACATATGCTACCAACCTCCCAGAATCTTCCTCACTGGAATCCATCTTGGTTGGGTGATGGATGCGCTGACAGGAAGGACCCTGATGGCCCAGCCAGAAGCAATTCAGAAACTAACCCCATCGCCATAAAACCTGAGACTGCAAATCACATGGCAGAGCAGTTCTCCTGGGTTCCCTTACCTTCCTGTTCTCTACCTAGATGTCCTTCCCAATAAAGTCTGTTGCTTTGTCAGCAAGCACGTCTCCCCAGACAATTCATTTCCAAGTGTTAGACAAGAGCCCACTTTTGGGCCCTGGAAGAGGTCTCCCTTCTTGCAGCACTAACCTTGGCCACCTCTTTCAGCATAATCCCCAGGTGCTATAATATCTATGGAGTCTCTTTTCTTTGCCTTGACAACGAGTCCTATCCATTATCCTTGCTTGGAATGGGCCTGGCCCCAGGAGGTCATGGTCACGTGCCCTAGAGGGTAGGGAATGAATGGAGGCCACTCAGCCTTGTTAGTATCAGACAACACTATTTCCAGCAAGGCTGGCACAGCCCCACCCCCCATCCTTCCCCCTTAACATTCTCCATGCCCTGGAGCTTCTCCTCACTCCTCTCTTCAAATCGAAAAGTGCATTACTTTAGGGCCTGCTGATTTTAGCTAGCAATTTAAAGGTTTAAATTTGTTAAGCCAACTCATACTATTGAGCGATTGACAGAATCATTTCAAGTTGGTTGTCTAGCTGGTAGAGTATTAAGACATATGTGTGCATGCGTGCTAAGTCTCTTCAGTCATGTCCCACTCTTTGCGACCCCATAGACTGTAGCCTGCTACGCTCCTCAATACATGGAATTCAGCAGGCAAGAATACTGGAGTGGGTTGCCATGCCCTCCTCCAGGGAATCTTCCTAACCCAGGGGTTACGTTTCCTGCATTGGCAGATGAGTTCTTTACCACTAGTGCCAACGTGGGATGCCCATTAGGGCATACAGTAGAGTAGAATTTAGAAATTCTAGTCGAATTTAAAAATTTAGGCAGCAAGGAGAGAAATGTGGACAAGAGGACCTTATAAAACCATACAATGTAAGAATTTTAAAGGTGTTACCAAGCAATTGATTCCTCTAGCCATCAAGCTAGTTGGTGAGTGGCCTGGGACTATAGCCACAATCTAGGACCATTCCTTGGCCCTAAGCAGCTTCCCTCCAGAGCAGGTCAGCCTGTCTGGGACTCTGCCCTGGTTCACACCCTCAGCAACTTGTGCTGTTTTCAGCTAATCCAGCACTTTTGAATTCAGTTTCTACTTGTCAAAAAAAATGGAAAAATCTCATTTGAGATGGACAGAGTATGCTGCACAGTGTACTGAGGGCTGAGATACTGGGATGTGACTAAAACCGAGAACCAAGGTTGAAGGAGCTCACCTTCCCCTGAGGAAACCACCCCGCAGTGAAATAGGGGTTGGGAGTGCGTCTTCTCTAATGCGCCCATAGAATTTTCTGTTCTTAACTAATCAACTTGGGAGATCAGAGAGCTTCTCCTTGTGGATGCAAATGTGAGATCTTATGAATGTTTGCCTGGGGAAGTCCTACTGGTGTGTGTGCCAGGGCCAGGAAGCTACATATGGATATATTATTTTGTTCTGATTGGCACTGAAATCCATCCCCAAGCTGTGTACGGAGCCTGTACTGAGGCAACATCCACCCTGAGAAAGGAGAGCTTTATTGTAATTCATCCTCCCTGATGGGGTACTTTCTCCTACTTGGCACAGAGGCTCTTGCATGCTAGGAGCAGCCTTCCTAAAGGGCACAAAGAAAATGTGCCATTCAAAGAACCACCTTGTGTTACATCTGAATTAGGGTTTAAGCTGAAGCTTGAGAGGCAGTCAGGATCCAGAGGAGGGAAGGTTGGAGATCTGTGCTGAGAAGTGGCACTTTATCCAAAAGGTCTATGCGGAGCCACTGAAGGATTTTTAGCAGTGAGGTGACAAGGTCAGAGGTGCATTTTAGCAAGAAAATACTGGCTGCTCAGTTCAGTTCAGTTCAGTTGCTCAGTTGTGTCTGACTCTTTGCGACCCCATGAACTGCAGCACCCCAGGCTCCCCTGTCCATCACCAACTCCCAGAGATTGCTCAAACTCATGTCCATCGAGTTGGTGATACCATCCAACCATCTCATCCTCTGTCGTCCCATTCTCCACTTGCCTTCAATCTTTCCCAGCGTCAGAGTCTTTTCCAAGGAGTCAGTTCTTTGCATCAGGTGGCCAAAGGATTGGGGTTTCAGCTTCAGCATCAGTCCTTCCAATGAACATCAGGGCTGCTCAGTAGAGGACAAATAGGTGCTGGGGGGAGGGGTGGGGAGGATAGAGAGGTGGGGTTGGGGAGGGATGATCATAAGAATAACTTGCAGCAGCTGGGTAGGTGATTCTTAGTCCAGACAATTAATTAGGAGGATATGGGCCCAAACAGGGAAGATAGAGAGGAGGAAACAGGTTCATCAAATGTTAAGGATGCAGAGATAAAAGCCCTGGGGGAAGATGACTCACATTGTGAGTGTCCTTGAGAATAAGAGGAATTGAGGCTGAGGGCAGCAGTTGTTTGTATTATGGGCTGAATTTTATCCTCCCAAAAGATATCTTGGAGTCCTGGTACCTAGGATTCATTCCTACCTGCTACTCCTGGTCTGAGTACCTCAGAATGGGACTATATTTGGAGAGAGGATCTTTTGAGGGAAAATCAAGTTAAAGTAAGGTTATTAGCATGGGCTCTAAAACAATACAACTGGTATGCTTCAAAAGGGGGAAATGTGGACATAGCCACAGACATACAGAGGGTTCAGTTCGGTTCAGTTCAGTCACTTAGTTGTGTCCGACTCTTTGCAACCCCATGGATTGCAGCACACCAAGCCTCCCTGTCTATCACCAACTCCTGGAGTTTCCCAAGCTCATGTCCATTGGGTTGGTGATGCCATCCAACCCATCTCATCCTCTGTCGTCCCTTTCTCCTGCTGCCTTCAATCTTTCCCAGCATCAGGGTCTTTTCAAATGAGTCAGTTCTTCACATCAGGTGGCCAAAGTATTGGAGTTCCAGCTTCAGCATCAGTCCTTCCAATGAGTATTCAGGACTGATCTCCTTTAGGATGGACTGGTTGGATCTCCTTGCTGTCCAAGGGACTCTCAAGCGTCTTCTCCAACACCACAATTCAAAAGCATCAGTTCTTCAGCACTCAGCTTTCTTCATAGTCCAACTCTCATACCCATACATGACTACTGGAAAAACCATAGCCTTGACTAGATGGACCTTTGTTGGCAAAGTAATGTCTCTGCTTTTTAATATGCTGTCTAGGTTGGTCATAGCTTTCCTTGGGTTTTGCCATGTAAAGATGGGGTTATGCTGCCACAAGCCAAGGAACTACCAGAAAGCAGGAGACTGAGAGCAAGCCCTTCTCTGATGTCTTCAGAGGGACCATAGGCCAGCCCACACCTGCATCTCAGACTTCTGGCCTCTAGACCCCAGAGGTCATACATTTCTGTATAAGCCACTCAATTTGTGGTACTTTCCTACAGCTGTCTTAGAAAACTAACCGTCTGTCTCTTTTATGATTAAATTATATGTTAGTTGAAGTCTGCCATTAATTAGTGTTGTGCCATTAATTAAACCCCTCTAATAAAGAGGAGGTTTATAAAGGGATTAGGTAATCCTTCCTACATTCTACCTTGAACTCTAAAACTACTCATTCCATTTTATTGCCAAACATCTTTTTAGGGTTCCATATTTTATTTGTTGATTACCTTCAACTGCACCAATCTTAATCAGCGTAAAATGAATACAGAACTTGAAAAGTTTGCACAAGTCAGTGAATGTTGTTAAATACATATCATGGAAATTGATGTGATCTAGACCTAAGATACAAACCAAGGTGACATGGAATACATGGGCCAAATGGTAGAGTCAGAAAGGACTCTGGAGGAAATAATATAACCCTCATATGTGCATACACTATGGTCCAGAGGATTTGTGTGACCTGGGGCTAATATTTAACAAATTTGTGACAGGGCTAGAAGTTAAGATTTCATCTCCTGACCTGTAGTCAATTATTTCTCCTATACTGCAGGTTCAATGTTGAATTTCTCTTTGCACTGAATTGGTCTGAGGCCACCCCTAGGTTTTTAATGCAGATGCTAAAAGTCAAATGATACAAGGCACTTCATCTTGCAGGAGTTCAAGAAAAGAGCTGTTATAAAAATAAATAGCAGCGTATGGGAGAGCAAGCACAAAGTCGATGCAAAGAGAAAAAAATATTTATTATCAAATCAGTCTCACTGGCTACTTCTCAGTCTCCTTTGATAATTGCTCCTCAATTTCAAAACCCAGGGATCAGGGACTCCTTTATTCATCATCACTGCAGTGGTGAATTCTTTCAATCCCATTGCTTTAAAATCCTCTGCTACCTGGTGACATCCCCATTTGCAGGATAAGAATATATATATACATATTCTTTTTCAGACAAGCTACTGAATATAGTTCCCTGTGCTATATAGAGGAGAAGGAAATGGCAACCCATTCCAGTATTCTTGCCTAGAGAATTCTGTGAACAGAGGAGCCTGGTGGGCTGCTGTCCATGGGGTCGCACAGAGTCTGATATGACTGAAGCGACTTAACATGCATGCATGCATTGGAGAAGGAACTGGCAACCCACTCCAGTCTTCTTGCCTGGAGAATCCCAGGGACAGAGGAGCCTGGTGGGCTGCCGCCTATGGAGTCACACAGAGTCAGACATGACTGAAGCAACTTAGCAGCAGCAGCAGCAGTGCTATATAGGGACCTATAAATAGTAGGTCCTTGCTGTTTATCTATATTTTATATGTACATAGTGTAGGTGTCTGTTCATCCCAAACTCCTAATTCATCACTCACCTTTGACTTCTTAACCTTAAATAAAGATTCCTGTAATATAAACTCTTGGTTCCACAAGCCTGGGTCCAACCCTTTACTGTCCCCGGGGACTCACATTTGTACACTCCACCTCCACTTGGACGGTCATGTCCAAAAAATGAAAACAAACACACTCCTGATTTTCTCATCAGCGGTAGTCATCAGTGCTAGTCACCAAATACTTCCATGTCTCGAATTCCCAGGCATGTGCTGGGTTGTATTTCCCAGCAGCATCTTTGAAGTTAGGCAGAGGCCGGTGGTGGCTTTGTCTGGTGAAATGTGAGGGGAAGTGACTTCATTTCCCAGCAGGCGCTTGAGAAACCAGAGTACAGTTCACTAAGGTCCCTTCCCCAGACCTTACCCTAGGAATTTCTTCCCTCTGGCTCTTCCCAAGTTCTATCCTTTCATAATAAACGGGTGATTTAGCGAGTAAATATGTCTCTGAGCTCTGAGAGCTGCTCTTGCAAATTAGTCAAACCCAAGGAGGAGGCTGTGGAAATTTTCAAAATGTAGCCAATAGGTCAGAAATACAGGTAATAAATAGCCCGTACTCGTGATTGGCTTCTGAATTAGGGGAGGCGGGAGGTCGTGTAGGACTGTTCCCTTAGCCTGTGGGATCTAACTCAGAGTTCAGTTGAGTTGTAGGACCTCCAGTTAGTGTTGGAGAATTGCTTGATAAGTATGGGAAGAGCCCCCCTCCACATGATGAATTAGTGATCATAACTGTTTCCCCTGAGCACCAACCCCCTCCCCAATGCTTTGATTAGTTTGTTACAACATGTATGGGATTTGACTGCGATATGTTACGTGTGCGTGTCATGTGTTCAATCGTGTCCAACTCTTTGTGACTCCATGGACTATAGACCACCAGGCTCCTCTGTCCATGGAATTTCCCAGGCAAGAATACTGGAGTGGGTAGCCATTTCCTTCTCCAGAGGATCTTCCCGACCCAGGGATCGAAACTGCATTTCTTGTGTCTTCTGCATTGGCAGACAGATTCTTTTACCACTGAGCGACCTGCTATATGCTAGATTCTCTGTTAACTCTTGATACAATACATTTATTTACTTAGAATTATCTTATGCAATGGAAACCATTCTTAACTCCTACTGAAGTGTTAGCGAAGCCGTGGCATAGAGATGTTAGCACCTTGTTTACTGTCACAAAACTGAGTGGCACAACTCAGATTTATCTATGTCAGACTCTAAATTCACGTTCTTAATTGCTCTGAGATTTTGCTCCATAGATTAGGAAGATTTCAAAGATATAAGAACAACTGATTTTGGCAATTTTTAAAATAAGTACTCATGCTATCTTCTGGGTGAATAAATTCAGACTTTTGCCAGCACAGAATTCAGAGCTCTCTGCACAGCGGTGCCCACAGACTATAGATGGATGTCAGCGTTGCCTGGATACCGGTCTGGCAGGGAATGACAGCATTCCCACACGATCCTGGTCCACTCTCCTTTTCATCACTGACCGGCATGAAGATTGAAAAGGTCACAAAACTGATGTGACATCAATATTCAAAACATTTCTGTCTTGCTGCAATAAATAAGGAATAAAACCTGGGATTTCCCTGGCAGTCCAGTGGTTAGGACTCCAGGCTTCCACTGCTGAGGGCCCGGGTTCTAATCCAGGTCAGGGAACTAAGATCCCACAAGCAGTGGGGTACAGATGAAAAAAGAGCGAAAAAAGGAATAAAACTAAATCAGATGAAGCTTGACTGGCTGAAGTTAGGTTCAAAACTCACTCTATAAATGCAAGGAGAGAGAATGTGTCTTACAAAAGCTCAGATAAAGGGCCCCAGGGATTTAAACTGACCTCTCCCTCCACGGGACTAATAGTGTGGCATCATGCAGGTGCTTTTAGCAGCCATCTCAATCTCACTTAGAAAAATCCTGGGGCTTCCCTGGTGGATCAGTGGTTAAGACTCCAAGCTTCCAAAGCAGAGGGCATGGGTTCGATCCCTGGTAGGGGAACAAAGATCCTGCATGCCACGTGATTCACTTTGAGGTACACCTGAAAATAACACAGCATTGTAAATCAAGTATACTCCAATAAAAATTTAAAAATAATAATAATAATATCTAAAAAAGGAGAAAAATTCCTGCATCTGGATATAGGACGAGAGGTTTTTGACCATCTGTGCTGGTAAACCACATCTGGAGTTTTGTCACCTTATTGCTTTGTCATTCTATTGTCTTTGCTTCTGAGGCTTTAACAGGGACAGTGATAAACTCAGGAGCACCAAAAAGACAGTGATAAGGATAGTGAAGTTTCAGGAATCCAAGACACGTGAAACTTTGGCTGGACCCAGAGTAGTTAAGCCAGAAGGGAAAACTTGGTGAGAAATAACCACCATTAGAACCTTTCAGTCTATGGTGTAACGAGGAAGAATTAGGGCCCCAAACTGAAAATTACAAGGATACAGACTTCAAGTCAATGCAAAGAATTTTCTAATGAACAAACATGTCCTGTGTTCCTAATGGTTTCAGGAGATATTCTCATGGATGGCAATAGAACCATACCCCTGACTTCAAAGTGCTCACTGACCAGTCAGAGAGACAGCTCACTGACTTGTTGACCTGCTTAAATGCAAAGCTTTGAAGTTGCTGGAGAAGTCAGCACTAGCCCAGGGCAGGGAGTGATTGATTCTCCCTAGGTGGTCAGGGACGCTTCACAGCAGTGATCATTAAGCATAACTTGGAACCACAAGTATGAGTTTTGCAGGGGAATACATGCAAGGGAAGTGCTCCCAGAAGAATCTGGTAAGGGAGTTTAGGATATCAATATGAAGATGGGAGGGAGTGTGTGACTGTTAGTCGCTCAGTTGCTCCTGACTCTGTGTGACCATCCAGGTTTCTCTGCCTGTGGAATTCTCCAGGCAAGAATACTGGAGTGGGTTGCCATTCCCTTCTCCAGGGGATCTTCCTGACCCAGGGATCAAACTCGGGTCTCCTACACTGCAGGCAGATTCTTTACTGTCTGAGCCACCAGGGAAGCCCAAAGATGGGAAGGAGCCAAGCAAGAGTGAAGTCCCAGATTCAGCCTGAGCTCTGGAGCATAAATGACACCTCAGTATTTGTTCTCCTTGAAGCAAAAGAGCTGGGCTTCTGTAGCTCCACAGCAATCTGTCACTGGTAATGGGCTTCCCTGATGGATGAGCAAGGGGAGGGGATGAAACTCCCCAGCATACCAGGAAATACAGAGCATCTCCAGGGTCATGGGTGCTGGGAGGGAGGAGGAAGCCACCAGCAGCAAAGCAGGCAGAAACTCGAGCAACGTTGTGAAATACGGTTAAAGGATCTCGTGGTTCTGGCATTCTGGTTTCACTCTCAGGGTCCTCTCTCAGAGTTATGTGAAAGTGAAAGTTGCTCACCTGTGCGAGCCCATGGACTGTAGCCCGCCAGGCTCCTCTGTCCATGGATTCACCAGGCAAGAATACTGGAGTGGGTTGCCATTCCCTTCTCCAGGGGATCTTCCCACCCCAGGGATCAAACCCGGGTCTCCTGCATTGCAGGCAGATTCTTTACCATTTGATCTCCAGGGAAGCCCAGAGACATGGAAGGGAGCTAGCCAAAGAATCAGCTGAGTGAAGGTACAAAAGTGATGTGAGCTTAGAAAAATAGACTCAGTATTTCTCGACACAAAGGGTGAATACAACAGAAGCCAAAAAGGCTAAAGAGCTAGGGGGGTAGACTTTTGTGGCACCAAGTGAAAAAAAATTCCAGCAGGATCAGGAGACACAAGAATCTCAAGTAATTCTAAGAAAAAGTACTGCAGTATGTTGATGCATGATGGAGGCTGATTATGGAAGGCCACTCAGGATTCCAGGGTGCCCTGAGGGTCTTCAAGGCAGGAGTTAATGGATGCATATTTTCATTCTCTGACAGATTCTCTCAAAATTTCCTGGTTCAGAATTCAAGGTTTAGAATCTATAGTCTAAATTAAACATCACCAACCTTTTGCCTGAGCAGAACTTTGTGTATCAGCACACTTCTGAATCTGCTATAAAGCTTTAGGGAGGTACCTGACCTGGGAGCCCAGGAGCTGTTATGGATGTACAGAACAATATGTCATAGGTCTCAGGTACTTGGATGCATGTCATAGGACATGGCAGGGAGATTAAAGGACCGGTGGCCATGACTTGGGTGCTGTGATTGATCAGAATAAACTTTCCAGGAACCAGCTTGAGAAGATCCTAGTATCATTATGCATGTATGTTAAGTCACATGGGTCATGTCCAACTCTTTGTGACCCTATGGACTGTGGTCCGCAGGTTCCTCTGTCCGTGAGATTCTCCAGGCAAGAATACTAGAGTGTGTTGCCATTTCCTCCTCCAGGGCATCATCCTGACCCAGGGATCGAACCCATGTCTTAAGTTTCCTGCATTGGCAGGTGTGTTCTTTATCACTAGTACCACTTGGGAAGCCCTCATTATGCACAGCTGGGTACCCAACTAAGCAGGACCAGGCCTAGGGTGAGAGGAGTGGGTGAGTAAGGCACCTTGGATACACAAGGAGCTTCATGTTCAGAGTCTTGGACGTATGAGTGAAGTCCTCCTTACATTTTGCACTCTGAGGCCTCACTTCCCTAACCCTGGTTCTGATTGTCAGTCACTCCAAAACTGAGTGGTGGTGACTCATGAACCTGTGGATCAGTAATCTGGGGTGATCCAAGCTCGGAGGTTCTTCTGCTGGTCCAGACTGGGCTTGTCCATGTGTCTGTGGTTTGGCTGGTTGTTGATGGCTGGAATGTCTGTGATGACTGGACCCTCACTCTGTGTGGTCTGTCATCCACTGATTTGTTCACATGGACACCTGTCCCAACAGTCAAAGCAAATCGCAAGTCCAAGAAGAAGGGGTGGAGAAATTGACTCCATCTCTCAATGGGAAGAAGGGCAAAGTCATTTTGCAAAGGTGCCTGCCTCCAGGGAAGGGTCAATTTTGTTGCCATTTTTCCATTTACCAAAATCTCACATGCAGAGGAAAGGGACATGGTTTCCCTCCTATAGTCAAGAGAGCTGTGGAAGTCTTTTAAGCCATGGAGTCATGATCAGATTGAGTGGCAGGAGAGGTCTCTGTGGCGGCTGTAAGAAGAAAGGAAGACTGGCGACAGGGAATGGGAGGTACGACACAATTGGGTGAAGGTGAAAAATGGTGAAAGCTTGTACCAAGAGAGCAGCAGTGAGGATGGAGGAGAGAGGACTGGATCAGGAATGTGTAACACTTAGCGGGAACAAGTATGGAAGATATCACTGGCTGGAGAAGGAAACCGGGATTAGAGATTGAAGCCACTTCCGGGTCAGGGTTTCCAGACTCAGTTGAGCTCTCAGTGCTTCCTTCTTCCTGTGGTCGGTCCAGCCTTCACTTTTTAAAAAGAATTCTTCTTCATATTCTTTTCCATTATGGTTTATCACTGGGTACTGAATACAGTTCCTTGTGCCCTACTTTGCTGTTTACCCATCCTACACATAACAGCTTGCATCTGCTAACCCCAACGCCCAATCCATCCCTCCCCCAGCCCCTCAGCTTGCATCTGCTAACCCCCAACGCCCAATCCATCCCTCCCCCAGCCCCTCAGCTTGCATCTGCTAACCCCAAAGCCCAATCCATCCCTCCCCCAGCCCCTCAGCTTGCATCTGCTAACCCCAACGCCCAATCCATCCCTCCCGCAGCCCCTCAGCCTTCACTTTCAAAACCCCTTCCACCCTCACTCCTATTCACTCTCAGCTGACGATCTTGCCTCCTGATGCTCCAAGAAAATTGAGGTCAATGGGGAAACCCCAACACAACTTCCATCTTCCTCCGTCTACTCCCCACCCTCCTTTCTAACTTACCTCCATCTGCATCCACTGTGCCAGGTCTTTCTGAGGACACTCTCTTCCCGTCCATGGTTAAGACCTCTTCCTGTGATTTTCATCCTGTTTCCTCTGCTCTCCTTGAATCTCATTTCATCTCCTTTTACAAAAGTTTATCATTCCTGTTGTAAAGTTTGAGTATTATGAGGACAGAGATATTAAATGTAATATAATATATGGTAGAGGCACACTTCAAGATTTCTGATATGAGTAGAGCCAGCAAAGAGTCAAGTACTTTAAAACCAGTCTGGACATTTTGTACAAATAAACTGTTGAAAGTGTTAGTCACTCATTTGTGTCCAACTCTTTGCGACCCCATGGACTGAAGCCCGCCAGTTTTCCAGGCAAGAATACTGGAGTGGGTAACCATTCCCTTCTCCAGGGCATCTTTCTGACCCAAGGATGGATCGAACTCGTTTCTCCTGCATTGCAGGCAAATTCTTTACCATCTAAGTCACCAGGGAAGCCCTAAGGTGGTCCATAACAAAGTTCTTTTGTTTCTGGTTCCAACTTTGAAACTGTATTAAAAGAGTTAATTCTCCTCTGAGTCTGCACACCCTATATTCCTTCTGGGTAACTCTGGTGGTATTTTACCTGAAACAATAAATTGTCAGGGAGAAGCTCCGGGGCCCAAAAGAGATGGAAATACTGGAAGAAGATCAGAGAGTAAGGACAGACATGACTGAGGGAGTGGGAGGGATTCATTTATGTGGAAACATGAAAGCAGAACTAACTAGGCAGTGACTAATGAGATGATAACTGTCTACAAACACCCGTGTATATGAAGTGAATGCCAAGAAGTCATTGCCTCATTCAGCACAAAGACACAATCTGATCAGTAACACGGTAGACAAAAAAAGAAAAACAGAAAAACATAGCGTCCTTAATTACAGTCACAGGAGAAAAAAAGGAGTAGAGATTGAGATGATATCAAGAAGACTGCTTCCTTTTGCTGAAGACAACTCGCATTCATTCGTTCATTCATTCATCAGCAAACTTGAAATACTTAAGGAGCTATAAAGAAGCCACCTCTTCAGGTTTCCTGGCTCAGAGGTCCCAGCCTCGAACTTTTCCTTCATTTCCTGAGGGGTCTTCCTGAGTCCTCTATATTCAACTTCAGCCAAGAAATTATTGCTAAAAAACCCCACACCAATAGCATCTCGATGTATAATTTAAATCATCTCAGGGAAAAATATCCACGGAAGGATCGGCATTGCATTCCAGTTGACTGTTGGTCCTAGAAGCATGCCAGCCTAGAGGGATGAAGGTTCAGCATGGAGGGAGGTCACCACCACTGTAAAAGCCCACCAAGGCTTGTGTCCCGATCAGCACACTGCTTGTAGTACTCCCTGAAACAAATTCTCCCCTTCTCCCATGTGACACTGACTTACCCCTACAGTCTCCATCTTCATGAGTTACCAGGGCCAGTGCAAGGCCAGTGCAAAGCAGACGTACTGACAATATGCCTCTTCGGGGGAAATTTATCATCAGCATCACTGAAGCAAAGGAAATGGCCTTTTCACAATGACCCATTCATTCAATAAACCCACATGGAGTGCAGACATGGTGCAAGGTTTGCTGAAAGCTTAAAGCTGGTCTCACAAAGAATAGTCTCAGCTTCAAGGAGGCGTCTGAGGGCTACTTGCACCACCAGATACAGTGGGTTAGGAACTGCATTCATTGCACAGTGTTGGTGTCTGAAACCCTATGAGGAATGATGGTAATGCAGGGTCATGGGAGTCAGGTGTGTGGATGAGATAAGGACAAACAGGAAGGAGTTGGAAGTTCAGAAACTATTTGAAGGAGGAACCCAAGAAGGCTTAGTTAATTCTGATTGTTGTTGCTGTTCAGTCACTTAGTCATGTCCAACTCTTTTTGACCCTATGGACTCCTCTGTCCATGGGATGTCCCAGGTAAGAATATTGGAGTGGGTTGCCATTTCTTTTTCCAGGGGATCTTCCTGACCCAGGAATTGAACTCTAGTCTCCTGCATCTCCGGCCTTGGCAGGCAGATTCTTGCCACTGAGCCACCTGGAAGCCTGTTAATTCTGGAGGGATACAGATTAAAGGTGGAAAATTACTAACTGTATTAGGCCAAGCACAGGGAAAGTGTCCCTGAGAACCCTATGCTAGCTCCCAGGGACAGCTCCCAGAGGGGTGAAGACCTCCTGAAAGATGGGGCAACCTGCTCCCAGCATCTTGAATGGAATGGGACTGGAACCATGGATAAAGCACGGATTGATGACTTTGGAGTTCTTTGTTTAAAAAATTTAATTGAAGTATAGTTAATTTGCCACGTTGTGTTAGTTTCAAGTGTCTCACAAAGTTGTTCAGGAATACATATGCATTTAAAAAAAAAAATTTATTTGGCTGTCTCAGTCTTTGTTGTGGCATGGGGGCCTCTAGTTGCAGCATGTGGGATCTAGTTCCCTGACCAGAGATTGAACTTGCATCCCCTGCATTGGGAGTGCTGAGTCTTATCCACTGGACCACCAGGGAAGTCTCCATAAGTATTCTTTTTCAGATTCTTTTCCATTAAAGGTTATTACAAGATGCTGAATATAGGGACTTCCCTGGCGGTCTAGTGATTAAGACTCTGAGCTCCCAACGCAGGGACCAGATTCCATCCCTGATCAGGGAACTAGGATACCAAATGCCATATGGCATGGTCAAAAAAATGAACATAGTTCCTTATGCTATATAGTAGGTCTTTGTTATCTACTTTATATCTAGTAGTGTGCAGAATTACCAACTATCAAAAAAGAAAATGAGAATTAGATGTTGAAGGGGTCTTTATCCCCATCAAGTGGTGGAAGAAGGCAGTGGCAAAAAAGTTGGCTATGAATTAAATTTTTCTAAGCTGCAGAAAGGCTGGAAGCTATTACATTTGAACATATGGTTTGAAAGCCTTTATTTCAATAGTGCACAATCACAATTTTTGAGCTTTTCTTCTTTTTATATGTTTCATGTTATTTATCCCCTGATTTCTACTTCTAGTTAGATCTGCCAATTCCTTCAGCGTTCATTGCTGACGACTGTATCGTTGGAGAAATGCTGCCACCTTGTGGGAAAAGTGGAAAGATGCACTGAGGGTGAGCAAAGGAAAATTGTGTAGCTGGCAGAACTAACCTTTGACATCTCTGTCTTCATTTTTGCAGGAAGAGGACATACATTATTTTGTAATTGTAGTTTGGTTAGTTCTGTATTGTTGTTCAGTCACTCAGTCGTGTCCAACTCTGCAACCCCACGGACTGCAGCACACCAGGCTTCCCCGTCCTTCACCAACTCCCGGAGTTTGCTCAAATTCATGTCCATAGATTCAGTGATGTCATCCAACCATCTCACACTCTGTCATCCCCTTCTCCTCCTGCCCTCAATCTTTTCCAGCATCAGAGTCTTTTCCAATGAGTCGGTTGTTTGCATCAGGTGGCTCAAATATTGGAGCTTCAACTTCAGCATCAGTCCTTCCAATGAATATTCAGGGTTGATTTCCTTTAGAGTTGACTGGTTTGATCTCCTTGCTGTCCAAGCAACTCTCAAGAGTCTTCTCCAACACCACAGTTTGAAAGCACCAGTTCTTCAGCGCTCAGCCTTCTTTATGGTCCAACTCTCATGAAGGTGTTAACTTCACTTTCCTTTTCTGTAGACATAATGACATATATAGAACACAATTAATATTATTTTCTCTATTTTTTGCCTTCTTTCTTACAAGAGTTTTTTGTCTTTTTCATCTCCAAAACAGAAAAAAAAAAAAGTGCCCTGTTTACATTAATTCACACTAAAGTATATGTAACTGCTGTGCTGTTTTATAATTATACTGCTGCTATTTAGCCATTTGGAGAAGGAAATGGCAACCCACTCCAGTACTCCTGCCTGGAAAATCCCATGGACGGAGAACTCTGTTAGGCTATAGTCCATGGGCTCACACTGAGCGACTTCACTTCACTTCACTATTTAGCCACTACGTTGTGTCCAACTCTTTGTGACCCCATGGACCATAGCACACTAGGCTCCTATGTCCTTGGAATTTTCCAGGCAAGAATACTGGAGTGGATTGTCATTTTCTCCTCCAGGGGATCTTCCTGACCCAGGGATCTATCTCAAGTCTCCTGGCTGGCAGATGAATTCTTTACTACTGAGCCAACTGGGAAGCCCTTGCTCTGGATTTTCTGGGTAAACATTCTGCCCTCCCAGCAGCCAGCAGGGGGAGGCTGCCACTTTCTCTGGGAATGAGGCTGGGCTCCAGCCTGGCAGTTCCTTGGCCCCTTCCCAGTCCACAAATCCTTCTCCCTGTAAGAGTCTTAGCTTTGCCTTTCTTCAATTTACAATCTGAAGAACAACGGAATCATAGATGCTTCAGCCTGAGAGGGACCAGGCTGTATCTCTTAGGAAACACTCAGAAGGCTTCCTTGAGTTTTGCCAGAGTCCAGCTCCAGCAGCCAGGGAAACGCCCTGAAGGGATGAACGGGGTCGGCGAACGAAAATGATGCAGTCTCTCGCTCAAAGCACTGGGCTGCATGTTTATTTTAAGCACCAGGTTTTCTTTTATACTTTTACAAAAGCATTAGGTCAGAGGTATGACATCTTCAGTTTCCCCTCACCCATATTTACTGTCTCCATAAATCATTGTTGTCCTTCAGAGTTTCTTCTTAAGTGTCCTTGTGATAACATTGTAACTCAAGTTTGTCTCTGGGCTGTATATTACATTCCTCAGTTTATTTCTTATCTCTTTAAATCCTGCTATCCCCTAGTAACTTAAGCTCATCATCTCCTAAAAAGGCTTTTGGCTATTAGTATCTCTAAAATACCTAGTTTCCATAAGTTATAGTAAAATATGCCAACACTACAACATACCTTAAACCTTTAGCTTCTAACTATTCTTTAATTATTCCTAACCCCTAAACTCAGCAAACTTCTTTTGCCATAAACATTCCCCTTACAGGCAGGTTTCAGATAACGATGTTTCCCATGGCCTCAGGCTGCAGCCTATGTGCTCATCCTGGAACATTCTTTGTAAAGATCCTTGAACAAATGTCAATAGTTAACGTTATGGATTATAACATTCTTTCCAGCCAACTCAACCGGAGGAAGGAAAGGCCAAGTCAGAATCACAAGACCTAACTCCTTCATCCCAGGACCGTGCCTGCGGGATGAGGAGAGGGGGTTGGGGCCGTGCCTCCATTTTGTCAGTAATGCCTATCGCGGCTCCCGACAGAGTTTTAGGTAAATGCCGAGGAAAGAGTGCTTACAGAACGAAGCCATTTCTGTGTCAGCTGTCTTTGCTGAGAGGTGAGGAGTGTGTTTAGGTGGTATTTCCAAAACGTCTCTGAAAAGTACTTTGGAAAGTTTAGAGCCATAGGTGAGGTGGGTGGATAGTGTGGCAGTGTTGCTGCCTGGCTGCCTGGTTGTTGTGTTATGTTGTGACACATGGAGGGCATTACCATCAGGGAGTGGGGACCTGATCTCCGTCATCACGTTGGGTTCCTACTTTGTTTCCGAAAAATATTCGGAATATCTCGAGGTGCCCACAGGGGCAGCTCCCTGTAAGCCCCTCACTCACGAGTCCCGCAGGGGAGCCTGCCTCAGATCGTCTCCTTCCAATTAATTACAAATGGACTTTGCCTCCCACTCAATTCCCTCGGAGAAGGCAATGGCATCCCACTCCAGTACTCTTGCCTGGAAAATCCCATGGACGGAGGAGCCTGGTAGGCTACAGTCCATGGGGTCGCTGAGAGTCGGACACGACTGAGCGACTTCACTTTCACTTTTCCCTTTCATGCACTGGAGAAAGAAATGGCAACCCACTCCAGTATTCTTGCCTGGAGAATCCTAGGGACGGCGGAGCCTGGTGAGCTGCCGTCTATGGGGTCACACAGAGTCGGACACGACTGAAGCGACTTAGCAATTCCCTCTCTCCGCAGCACTTCCGGCTCCTTGGAAACGTTTCAGTCAGAGGCGGGTCCTCCGGCAGGCGGTATGGACAGTACCTTTTCCGTGATGCCAGAGCCCGGGAAAGGCCCACCGACAGGAGCAGGCATGGGAAACGTCTGCACTCCCCACCTCCCCCCAACATCCTCACCAACACCGGGGACCAGTGACCAAGGCATTTCCACTTTTCCAATGCTTTGGGACGTGCTCGGTCCCTCGGATGTGTCTGTCTCTTTGCAACCCCATGGACTGTAGCCCACCAGGCTTCTCTGTCCATGGATTTCTCCAGACAAGAATATTGGAGTGTGTAGCCATTCGCTCTCCAGGGAATCTTCCCAACCCAGGGATCAAACCTGGGTCTCTTGCGTCTCCTGCTTTGGAAGGCAGGTTTTTTTTTTTTTTTTTTCCCACCACTGCACCACCTGGGAAGCCCACACAGGGGGAGACTGCTTTGGGATAGAATTATTTTAAGTGAGTCGGGATCTTCCAGGCATTGTAGAGCTTGTCTCCGCTTTCTCCTAACGCCTTTGACTGTCCCTGATGCTGGTGTGTGGTGTGTTCGGGAATTGCCTGAGCTCTGATAAGATTTCCAGCAGCTCTGCCCTCTGTTTGCTCTCTTCTGTCTCCTGATGAACCAGGAGGAAGGAAGTGATTGCTTACTTCCAAATCGTACATTCAGGGAACACTTGAGATGACCTTGAAGAGCTTACTAAGGTTCAAGAGTCTTGATTTTAACCTGAGACCTGCTGCCAGTGTGTTCTATGGCCTCAGGGGGTTCACTGGGTTTCTGAGTTCTCTCTTTCCTCCATTCATATGTAGGATTGTTAAACAGAGCCTTTCCTTCTTTTTTGGAAAATATTAGTTGCTTCTTTTAAAGAATGCAGTTCAGATATTTCAAGTGTGTATCACTTGCCTGAAAACACCACAGTGGACACTAGGGTGGGGGAGGAGGTGCTAAACAAAAAAAGAAACCAATAACTTGATGATGAGGGTGTTATTCCCATTTTACACATAAGTAAACTGAGGCTTGGAGAAGTTAATTAAATCATACAAGGGCCACCAACCTTGAAACACAAGCCGATTTGATATCAAAGGCTATGTCCTTCTCATTGTCCCGTATTTGTTGCAAAAATGATCGAAATACGGTTTCTGTCCCTAAGGGGCTTTCAGTGTAGCATGGGTGATAGTACACATACAACAGCTACAATTCAAGGAGAAGTCTTAAATTCTGCATAACAGAAAAAAAGCACAGGGCTGTGGGAGAACTATGAAAGCAGCTATTACTTAGGGTTATGTTTGGGTCTTTGTTAATTCTTAGTGTTGTTACCATAGTTACAGATTAAACCTCTCATAATTGTGAATTAAAAGCCACACAGATGTCTACGAGGATACCCTGACCCTAACAGGTAAACCCATGCCACAAATGGTGTCAAATGCTGGTGTCAAAGATATTCAGGGAATGTGTTCCAGCAGCCATGGTCCTTTCTCCCTGACTCAACCTTGCCCCTTCTACCCCAGGTTCACAATTTACCCTCTTTGTGGCTCAATGAGCTCCTCCAGGAACCAGGGCTGGTCAGAGCTTGTCCTGCCTCTACTACTTAAGGTTAAGTGAACACCATTCCCCAAATGTGGGAATGAAAGATTTCCAAAGTCCCATGGCAACATTCTGTAAGGAACCAAAACACTCCTGCTCTCAAAGGTTAACCCTCAAATCCCCGATACTCATCCTCTGAAGCTCTAAGAAAGAGTTCTTACTATATCCAGAGACGAAGGATCTGGCCCCATAAAAACAAACCAAGTTACAGCTATGTGACAGACACATTTCACTTGTAAAGCTCAACTAACAGGCTTTCCACGCTAGATGTGCAGCCCAGTGATGGGTGTTCCTGCCAGACCAAAAGCAAAGTCATTTGATTTTTAGATGCTGCCTTCTTGGGATTGGACCCACCAGGTTCCACAGCCCCTGAAGGCTGCTCTGGCTGGAACACCTGTAGCCAGCGCATGGGGATTCAGAAGCACTTGTTCCAGACTAAGCCTTGCCAAATGTCTTCACGCCGCAGAAATGGCGTGAAATCCGGCCTGTGCAGAGGGCAGGGGGCCCCCAGCTTGCATCACATTCCTTCAGGCTTAATCTACTCAACAACCAAAATGGAAACAGTTTTCCCCACTCCCCAGCTCACACACATCATGGCCAACCGAGTGTACGATAGAATCTACTGTCGCCACACAGCAGGCTTCAGGCGTGACTAACTCTGCCCTGTGTTCCTCCAGAGAACTTTCCAGAATTTTACTGAGGGCACGATTTGGGGGGACAACTGTTCTTTCCCCCAAAGGAGAATAGTCTGCACCTGGGAAAAAGGAGAAGCTTTGAATGACACTGACCGTTTAGTTCATGTTTACCTTTCAATTACTTCTTTGATTCAGCAGAACCGGTAAGACATTATGGATGTGCTACCATAATCGGTGGTCCTGGAACTTCTATGATCTTGTCCCTTCCAGAGGGGGCCAGCCAGAGGGATGGGCACATAGTATCTTCGGTGCGTCTCTCTGTGACTGTATTTCTGGGAGCAGAAAGTGGGGGGAAGGCAGCTTGGGGCTGACTTCACAAAGCGTGGCTAGATAAGTGCTCCGATTTGGTTCCAGAAAAGTTGGAGGCCTTACTGTTTCTCAGGCTTTCTTGTTTCCCTCAGCCAGCCCCCTGGAGGAGGATTTTGCAAAGACAAGTGGCAAGTGTCATCTAGTACAGGGCTCCGTGACCTGTTAGGAACTGGGCTGCAGGCGGTGAACCAGTGAAGCTTCCTCTGTATTTACAGCCGCTCCCCATTACTCACATTAGCACCTGAGCTCTGCCTCCTATCAGATCAGCAGCAGCATTAGATTCTTGTAGGAGCCCAAACTCTACTGTGAAATGGGCATCCAAGGGATCTAGGGTGGGTGCTCCTTGTAAGAATCATCCAGAAATCATCCACCCCGTGGAACCATCCATCCCACTCTGTGGAAATACTGTCTTCCATGATCTGGTTCCTGGTGTTCGAAAAGGTAAGAGACCTCTGATCTAGTGTTCAATAGTTTTTCATACTAAATTCATCATTTCAATAACTATTTCTAACAAGAGCCCATTGGCTACCTCACTTGTCTCATGTTCATTTCCTTTATCCTGTCTCTTCTTTCTTTGGAGGTAAGATGATAGAGTATATAAGAAGAGACTTGGACCTGACTGTTCTCCCCCAGAAACTCTTATTGGGGAGTAAGCAAGAAAAATGTCATTTAAAATTATTTCAATTATTTTATGCCTTATTAGAAATGGTGAGTTAGATTTACCTTTGGGACATTCTATCCTTTTGTCCTGGGCAAAACTAAAACCAAACAGCAATACTTAATTGGTAGTGTGGTTTCATTTTGAAAAGTAGCCATCACTGTTCTTGGAAGAAAAGCTAAATGCAATGAAGCAACTCTAAAGTGAGAAATGAAATGTTCTGTTGGTAATGCAGTCAGTGAGGTTACTGTACTAACATTGCCTCTCTTATTTCTCTCTGTGTTGAGAACGCTTTGAAGGGAGAGTGTCTGGTGCCCAGCGGGCGCTTAATACATATGTGCTGATTGATGGCTTGACTGTGGTCATGACTTTAGAACTTGTGGGGTTTCCTTTGTTCTAGATTGATGGGTTTCTCATCTTGGACTGCAAGAAGGTGGGCGTTACTTTAAGCAAATGCTATGTATTTCTCAACTTCTGTATAACTTTAATTCTTACAAAATAATCAGTTAAAATGCACCAGGAAAAAAAACAGTTAGAGGACCTCACTGTAAAATTTCAGTAGTGATTATCTCAGAATGATGAAGGTGTAATACGTAGTCTGTTAGCTTCTGTTTTTTAAAGCAGACCACTTTTTACAATTAGTGAGGATTGCTACCACTGACAGAATTGAGAGTCTCTTTCTCCTAAATAGTCTGTGTTGGTTTTGTTTCTTACATACGTATTGTTGGAAATGATTATGTGCATGTGTGCCTGTTAAGTCGCTTCAGTTGTGTCTGACTCTTTGCAACTCTGTGGACTCTAATCCACCAGCCTCCTCTGTCCATGGGATTCTCCAGGCAAGGATACTGGAGTGGGTTTCCATGCCCTTCTCTGGGAGATCTTCTTGACGCAGGGATCAAATCCGCATCTTCTAAGTCTCCTGCATTGGCGGGTGGCTTCTTTACCACTAGAGCCATTGTATCTCACCATATTAATTTCGCTGAATATTCCTGCTAAGGTCTACAGGAAATCTGTTCTGCATGCATACAACTTTTGTTCAGTGATGGGAAGGACTCCCCTTTGAGTCCCTCCAGAACATTGAGAGGGGAAGGTCCTAGAAAGAGACTGTGAGTTTTGGTTTATTCTCTTCTGCATGTAGCTCCTATATGAGTGTAGTGAGAGGCAGAGGGCAAGTGGGTGGAAAACCACTCAGTTCAGTTCAGTCCATTCAGTTTCTCAGTCATGTCTGACTCTTTGCGACCCCATGGACTGCAGCGCACCAGGCCTCCCTGTCCATCGTCAGTTCCCAGAGTTTACTCAAACTCATGTCCATCGAGTTGGTGATGCCATCCTACCATCTCATCCTCTGTCGTCTTCTTCTCCTCTCTTCAATCTTTCCCAGCATCAGGGTCTTTTCCAGTGAGTCAGTTCTTAGCATCAGGTAGCCTGAGTATTGGAGTTTCAGCTTCAGCATCAGTCCTTCCAATGAATATTAAGGACTGATTTCCTTTAAGATTGACTGGTTTGATCTCCTTGCAGTCCAAGGGACTCTCAGGAGCCTTCTCCAATACCACAGTTCAAAAGCATCGATTCTTTGGTGCTCAGCTTTATAGTCCAACTCTCACATCCACACATGACTTCTGGAAAAACCATAGCTTTGACCAGATGGACTTTTGTTAGCAAAGTAATGTCTCTGCTTTTTAATATGCTGTCTAGGTTGGTCATAGCTTTTCTTCCAAAGAGCAAGTGTCTTTTAACTTCATGGCTGTAGTCAACATCTGCAGTGATTTTGGAGCCCAAGAAAATAAAGTCTGTCACTGTTTCCACTGTTTCTCCAGCTATTTGCTACAGTTGGAAAAACAAATCATCCTCCAAGGAAGAGGGGGCAAATAAAGATAAAGCCTCAGGACAACTGAAGTCACCATATACATTTGAAAAATTGTCATGTGTATGCCTAAAGTATACAATGTACTTCTAGGGAACGTAGCTGGAGTTCCAATACTTTGGCCACCTGACGCAAAGAGCCGACTCACTGGAAAAGACCCTGAAGCTGGGAAAGGTTGAGGGCATGAAGAAGGGGGTGACAAAGGATGAGATGGTTGGATGGCATCACTGATTCAATGGACATGAGTTTGAGCAAACCCCAAGAGATAGTGAAGGGCAGAGAAGCCTGGCATACTTCAGTCCATGGGGTCACAAAAAGTCAGACATGACTTAGCGACTGAACAACAACAATGGAATGTACTACAGTGTGGCATCTCAATATATATATTTTTTATGAGAAAGTAGGATTTATTGGTGGACATGAGTAAGGAGGGGACAGCTCCAAGACTCTCATGAGTGCAGGGCCTGCCATTTGTCCAGGGGGCCACCATTAGGGTTGTATATAAAATATGTGACCCCCCCCCCAGCCATCCGGAATGTGCCGCTTTTCTGTCATGTTTTCACATTCATCTGCACTAAACTTAGTAAATGCCCATTTCTTGAAGATGTGAATCCAAGATGTGGTGGCTGGGGAACTTAGACTTGGCCCCTAGGAGGGTCTCAATCACAGGCTCCTTGTTCTGCATCTCAGTGGGGATGGACATTATGACTTGGCCAATGTGGACCCTGGCCAGTGTGCCCCGGGGCTTTCCAGGGGCACTGTGCATACCTGTCTGGAGCTTAGATTGGAAACAGCATGCCAGTCATGAAAGTCCACTGGAAAGAGTTGTATCCAAGGTCACTGAGGGCAGCCTGCACAGGCAATGGGCTGCATACGCTACCAAGGGGCTGTTGTTTGCAGACATTGGACACTGGGCCCCCACGGGGAAAAGAGCACAGTCAGCTTAACTGGATGCAGTGGTGTGCGTGCGTGCATAGCTGCCTAGGTGTGTCTGACTCTTTGTGATCCCACGGACAGTAGCCCACCAGACTCCTCTGCCCATGGGATTCTCCAGGTAAAGAATACTGGAGTGGGTAGCCATTTCCTTCTCCAAGGGATCTTACTGACCCAGAGATAGAACCCTTGTCTCTTGCATCTCCTGCATTGGCAGGTGGATTTTTTAACACTGTGCCACCTGGGAAGCTCAGCTGCAGTGGCATCTCAATTTAAAAGAAGAAGACGCAGAGGAGGAGGAAGGGGAAGAAATCCCACAAGCTAAATTAATAAAATTGTTTGGTTACATAATACTTAGGTTTGCCTAAATGTGTTTGTGTTTAAGCACTATTTGTCATCAAGTACAGAAGGATCTTCTCATAGCAGCTATTGATTTTATGGACTCAGTACCCTGTACGTCTCCTGTGTCTGGTATCAGGAGCAACTACAAGTAATGTTGGTCCCATGGATCACAATTGTTAAGTTCCTGAGTGAAGTGTGAATTCAGTCCCTTTGTCTGTGGCATAAAGAGTTTTACTATGTCTGTCACTTAAAAACATTCAGCTCACAAAAGCTATCGCTAGCAAAGGGTCCAACAAGGTAGGTGAAAAACAGATCGATTCAATTCCTCTGAGATCCACATCAACAAGTTATGGGCTGACAGGTAAATATTGACTAAAGCAGACCTGAGAGCTGAGGGGAGGCAGATGTGCAGAAGAAAATCTCTTCCTCCTTTCTGGGGCTAAGTCTACCGTTTTTAGTTTTCTTAAAGATGAAAGACTGTTGGAAGTCAGGCATTACACGGCATCGTGCCCCCTTTCACCTCTGTAGCAAACATAACTAATTCTGTCACCTGCCTGAGGGTGGTATCGCAGGAACTCAGGAAAATAGAGAGGAAAATCAGGGAGTGTGGTATAGTGGTTATAACATGTTATAACAACGACGAGAGTGGAATAACTGGCCAGAGGTGACTAGAGATACATGGATCTTAGTAAATATCTTTTTCTATTTGATTAAAAAAATTTTATTGGAGTATAATTGCTTTACAATGTTGTGTCCGTTTCTGCTGTATAGCAAAGTGAATCAGCTATAGAGACACATCAATAACCTCAGATATGCAGATGACACCCCTTATGGCAGAAATTGAAGAGGAACTGAAGAGTCTCTCGATGAAAGTGAAAGAGGAGACTGAAAAAGCTGGCTTAAAACTCAACATTCAAAAAATTAAGATCATGGCATCCTTTCCCATCACTTAATGGCAAATAGATGGGAAACAATGGAAACAGTGACAGACTTTATTTTCTTGGGCTCCAAAATCACTGCAGATGGTGACTGTGGCCATGAAATTAAAAGGCTCTTGCTTCTTGGAAGAAAAGCTATGACCAATCTAGACACCATATTAAAAAGCAGAGACGTTACTTTGCAGACAAAGGTCTGTCTAGTCAAAGCTATGGCTTTTCCAGTAGTCATATATGGATGTGAAAGTTGGACCATAAAGAAAGCTGAGCACCAAAGAATTGATGCTTTTGAATTGTGGTGTTGGAGAAGACTCTTTCGAGTCCCTTGAACAGCAAGGAGATCAAGCCAGTCAATCCTAAAGGAAATCAGTCCTGAATATTCATCGGAAAGACTGATGTTGAAGCTGAAACTTCAATACTTTGGCCACCTGATGGGAAGAACTGACTCATTGGAAAAGACCCTGATGCTGGGAAACATTGAAGGCAGGAGAAGAGGGTGACAAAGGTTGAGATGGTTGGATGGCATCACCGACTCAATGGACATGAGTTTGAGCAAGCTCTGGGAGTTGGCGATGGACAGAGAAGCCTGGCATGCTGCAGTCCATGGGGTTGCAAAGAGTCGGACACGACTTAGCGACTAAACAACAACAATCTTACCTCAGTTGAATTGAGGGGCTGGGCCCAGGTGAAGTGATGCCACAGAAAAGGAGCTGCTATGTCATTCCCCCAACCCCCAACCCCCACCATGGATGCCTCCATACAAATGGAGTCTTGATTGATAGGGTCAATGGAAGTCCCTTGCTGGGAATCTAATATCTTTCAGAAGCACTTTGTCAAGCATTAGTGAAGGTAAGTGTTGGTATCATCGGTTAGAAAAGCTGAGCCAGAGGAGACTGAATCATTGGACTCTCGACCACTTCCTGGGTCAGGGGTCACAGGGAGTTGCTTGGATCTAAGTTCAGTCCTTAGGAGTCTGAGTTCAAATTTCAGATCCTTCAATCTGTTTACTAGACAGTAAACTGAGGAGAGGAGAGACCATGAGAAAAGAGGTAAGAAAGAGCATGAGTTTAGAGTCAGACACAGCTGGGCAGAAAGCCTACCCTTTAATAGCTATGTGATCTTGAAAATGTCCCTTAACCCCCCTGCCTCAGCCTCCTCAATGGCAAACTGAACATAAGAAGTCACAGTAGAAACATCCTAACAATTAGATGAGATAACATAGATAAAAGATTTAGCACAGACAGTGGCCCACAATAAAAGCAAATGGAATTATTACTTATTTATCTTATACCTAATAGAGTGTCTAGAATATTGGGGATATACAATAATTACGTGTTGAATTTAATTGAATCCTGATATTTCACTGGGCACACTCAGTAAGCTTAGAGAAGTGGTAGAGGTTTAATACAAGGTTCTAGACCTGCTTAGGGTCAATCTAGAGTAATGAGAGCTGTCACTTGCTCCATTAAGTGAGATAGCTAATGGGCTGTGAGTCATCAGGGTTTAATGTGTTTGCTTTTTAGACAGACAAGTGGAACTCTGAACTGAAAGCAGGAGTAACCTGAGGGCAAGATGCTGGCTGGGATTGGTGGCCAGGATTCCTGCTGCCAAGGATATGCAAGCTCCCCCATTTGCTAGAAAGTGAACTTCCAACTCCTGGCACAGTGACAGGAGGGCAGAGACCACACAGCTGGGCTGGGTCCACCCAGGACTCAGTCTCTTATGCCCATTCCTCTCTGCTCTTCTAGATATAGTACTTTCTTATCTTTAAAATAGCCAAACAGCCTATTTAAAAACAGTTAAATTACTTCTTATTAGGTAAATGCCACAATCTGAAAGGACAAAAATCAACTGCCAATAAGAGAATAAATAAAACAACTTAACTAAAAGAACTTACAAGGAGTTTTCTTAAGAGAAAAAGACAGACCAATCATCCAGTCAATGAGTTATTGCCTTCTGTGTGCTAAGAGCTGTGAATATGCATTTCATAGGTTAAGTGGAAAATGACTAAGTAGACAATTGTTCAGTCGCTCATTTGAGTCTGACTCTTTGCGACCCCATGGACTGCAGCACATCAGGCCTCCCTGTCCTTCACCATCTCCCGGAGCTTGCTCAAACCCATGTCCATCGAGTCGGTGATGCCATCCAACCATCTCATCCTCTGCCGTCCCCTTCTCCTCCTACCCTCAGTCTTTCCCAGCATCAGGGTCTTTTCTAATGATTCAGCTCTTCTCATCAGGTGGCCAAAGTATTGGAGCTTCACCTTTAGGATCAGTCCCTCCAATGAATATTTAGGGTTGATTTCCTACAGTCTAAGAATTTAGAGGAGGGAGGGATAGTAGGTCAAGAGGTGAACATAGTAAGTGGTCTACTTCAGTTGTGTTTTCCTGCTTCCCCATTCATTCCACACCCCAGTTGGTCCACAGGCTTTGTCTTGGAGAGCCAGGATGGAAGTAAGGAAACAGCCAGTGAATGAGGACTCTTGACCCCTCGTCCAGAGCTCACTTACCATCTTGGCTGACTCCCCTGTTCCCTGGAGTGGGGCTGGGGGAGGTTTGCACAGCCTTTTCGGACAAGAGAGGACTTGACATGAGTTTTAAAGGATGGATAGACTTTGGAAAAGTAGGAAGCTAGGAAAAGTTATTCCAGCTAGGGGAAAGGAAATAAGTAAGTGAAATAGGAAAAGTGGGAAAATAAAAGATACATCAGAATGAAACACTGAAGAAGTATTATTAACTGTTTCCCTTGGGCAGGATCCAGTTATGGGGATGGTCCCCATCATGGTCTTTGTCCTCAAGATGCTGCATATGAGGGATATGCATGTGAGAGATTTTCATCAGCTCTTTTCCTCATGGCTTGCTTTTGTCTGCACATGGTCCGGCCACTTAAGATTGTTCTCTTGCTCTCTGTACATCCTTTCCCTGGTAACTGATGAGCCAACCTGACATCAGTTCCTCCCAGTTGCCAATCCATGCCCCCAACCCTCTGCTGCATATACAGTAGGGTGTCACTTTAGGACCTTGCTTCAGACATGTGAGCTCCTCCATCCATTAAACCATTGATGTCTTTGTCACTGACTCTGGGCTCTTTCTTAGGTCTTAAAGTTGGGCAAGCATACGGCTTGTAAGCCTGCAGTGTGCAGCCCAACACTCTGGGATCCATGCTGGTTCCCTTCTTGCACTTTTGGTCAGAAGCACTTCTGATTATAAGATGCCCTTAGGTTTGGTGTTGCTTTCATTCATAAAGGACGAAGACATGAAAAGAGTTCACTATGAAGAAGAAAAGGAAAAGAGTGTTAAGAGAAGAAGAGCACTTTCACACTAGTATTTCTGCAGGTAGCTCCCTTTCTCTCTTCCTAACATTTCCATCCTCTAATTGATGCCTTTGTGTTTCCTTGAGGCTATGACTTTGGTTTCAGTGAGTAGACTCAGGAAAGGTGTAATGTGTTCAGGTCAGATGCATAATGATTCCATGAACTAAGAAATAAACTATGCTCCAAATTATTTTATTATACCTAATTTCATTTTGGTCACCCAATTCCAAAATGTGTGTGGGAGTTGGGGTGGGAGGGGGCTCCACACACCTCCCAAAATGATGCTCCCAGACGTCAGCCAGATGTCCTACAATTCAAGTCAGTTCTAACACTGTCTACCAGGAGATTGAAGCTGGTGCTCCAATACTTTGGCCACCTGATGAGAAGAGCCGACTCATTGGAAAAGACTCTGATGCTGGGAAAAATTGAAGACAGGCGGAGAAGGGGACGACAGAGGATGAGGTGGTTGGTTGGTATCACCGACTCAATGGACAAGAGTTTGAGCAAGCTCTGGGAGATGGTGAAGGACAGGGAAGCCTGGCATGCTGTAGTCCATGGGTTTGCAAAGAGTCGGACATAACTTAGTGACTGAACAATCGAGAGATGACATCCAATACCACAGTGCTAAGTTCCATAAGACTCCACTTTAGTCACAAACGCAAACCCAGGCTATTACCTGTGTTTCTGATGACCGGTTATAAATCAGAGGTTCCCATAATCCTGTCCTTGGGTTCAATTAATCTGTTGGAGTGGCTTATAAAACTCAGGAAACCCATTTACTAAGACCACTCATTATATACAAAGGGTATTAAAAGATACAGATGAACATTCGGATGGAAGAGAGGCAGAGGGCAAGCGCTCCGGTGCCCTATCCAGCATCATCCCTCACTTCTGTGTGTTCTCAACCTTCTTTACGGTCCAACTCTCACATCTGTACGTGGCTCCTGAAAATTGGCTTCTCTTTTTTGTCTTGGCAAGGTTGTCTCTGCATTTCAGTCAACACTGGTCCCTCTATCCAGACAGTTTTTCCAACTCTGCTTTCATATCTTGTCAACACTGGTTTAAGGTGGAGTCACTAGCTGCCTTGATGGTATAATTTGAAAGATGCTGAGAAGTTTGTCCTAGACAAAAGCACTATTTTGTGGGCTTTCATAGAGATTCTTTTCTTTGGGTTAAGGCATTATCATTAGATAGTGTTCAATATATGCTTCACAGAATGTGTATGTTAGTTACTCAGTCATGTCCCTCTCTCTGCAACCCCATGGACTGTAGTCTCTCCAGGCTCCTCTGTCCATGAAATTCTCCAGGTAAGAATATGGAGTGGGTTGCCATTCCCTTCTTGGGGGGATCTTCTTGACCCAGGGACCGAATCCAGGTCTCCTGCATTGAAGGCAGAGTCTTTACCATTTGAGTCACCAGGGAATACCTCTTTCTCCACTATTAACTTAGAAAATGCATTTATTGGCATATTTCAAACGTGTGGTTATCTGAGGATAAGATTTGAAATGGGAGAAGGGGAGGGAGAAAGAGTAGAAGGATGTGTTCAAGACGCTGGTATGCTAGTGTAGATTTAGCCACCAACTGGATCTCCAGGGAGGAAGTAAAAGTCCTGATCTATAGCACGGGCCAATTTCCATGCTGTAAACACTCCCACCATGGTTGATTGCAAGCTTCAATGTGGTCACTGAACATGGAGTTGGGAAGAGATCCACAAGGTCAGCTCACATGGGCAGGCAGGAGTTTGGGTCCAATGCACCCTTGGGACAAGTGGGGGAATCTTTATGAGAACCCAGAAAAATAGATGAGACATAGGGGAACCTGGGAAAGTTCTCCAAGCAGACAGAAAGTTACAGAGTGCGGAGAGGAGAAGCGAAGGCTCTGCGGCTTCCTCGGGTCTGGGGAGGAGCACCATGCTGAAGGAATGTGCTTTCTGCCTCAGGTTAGGCCTTCAACCTATTTCTCTTTCCCAGCTTTTCAAATATAATGGACACAGAGGTGCAATCTCACCATATTTTTTTTAATTAAAACAATTTATGGAGCATATTCATGACTTCATAGTTCGATGGAGAGTGGTTTCTTTCTCCAACTAACATGTAGAATTGAGCTATTGTAAATCCGTGTTCAGTTACCTCCACACCCATGGCAGATATGCAAGTGTATCCAGCTTTTGATCAAATAAATGAGAAGATTCTCATATTTATGTTACTCTTGAGTAGATATCCCCCAGTATTTGTGAGGAAAAGGCAGATGCCCAAGTACAAATTAAGTCCAAGAAAAAAATTATGTCATGTTTACCTTATTAGCAGTTATTCTTTATTAGAGGATGTCTGCTATGCTTTGCCCTTCAAACAAGGAGTCACCAGGAGGCTTATGAGGTGCCAAGCATTTCATACTTTTGAGAAAAATAATGAAACAGTACTTGAAATAGGCATTTTAGACTCTAAAGAAAGAATAAAATTTCCTAGAAAGAGATGTGGGCTAAAGGCCGCCTTTGGGATTTTTTCCCTAATTATTTCTAATTGGTTATCTCTTGATGGTATATGTGTCTCACATCAGCCACTTAATTTCCCCCCTGTGATCAGGCCCTCTGTCATCAAAAGTTAGGATCCTCATCAGAAAGAAACTGAAACCTTCTTTTTTTATAATGACATGCATGCGTGTATGCATGCTCCGTCACCTTGGTCATGTCCAGCTCTTTGTGACCCCATGGACTGTAGCTCACCAGGCTCCTCAGTCCATGGGATTCTCTAGGCAAGAATATGGAGTGGGATGCCATGCCCTCCTCCAGAGGATCTTCCAAACAGAGGGATTGAATCTGCATCTCCTGTGCCTCCTGCATTGCAGGCAGATTTTTTACCTCTGAGCCACTGGCGAAGCCCCTTATAATGACACAGTGGGTATTAAAAAAATAATAATAATAAAGGATTTTAAGCAAGAGAGTTAAAGAAGTATAATATAATCTCTTTACCATTTTTAAACAGAAAAGGGATTTTAAATCTATAAATTTATGATTCTACATGAAACTGACATATGGGCTCAGATTCAGAAGAATAGTTTTTGTCAGGTTTTTCTCATTTAATGCTTTTCCTGTCCTTCCAGCTCTCTCTTCTATCCCAGAAGAGGAGGATCTCAGTCTCAGGAGGGGCTCACAGGCCACAGACAGTCAGTGAATAAATGCTCTCCTGCACCTTTGCTTTTACTGGAATGATTTGTTGGTTTCACAGTCATTCAGACCCATCAAAAATGTTTGTTGAACTTAGAAAAATGTCAGGGTTTGGATGGGTCTTGAAAATAATTGTGACAGCTTTTCTTCCCCTTTGGTTTTGCTTCTTTAACAAAATGTCATGCCCCAATGGCCATTTAATAGAAAAACAAACAAGCAATAATACACCCTGACATATAAATTCTGGTGTTTGTGTGTGTGTGTGTGTGTGTGTGTTAGTTGCTCAGTCATGTCCAACTCTTTGCGGCCCCATGGACTGAAGCCTGTCAGACTCCTCTGTCCAAGGAATTTTCTAAGCAAGAATACTGGAGTGGGTAGCCATTCCCTTCTCCAGGGGCTCTTCCCCACCTGGGGTTCAAACCCGGGTCTCCCACATTGCAGGCAGATTCTTTACCATCTGAGCCACCAAGGAAGCCCATAAATTCTGGTGGAATCCCTAATTTGCAGTTTTGTGTTCACCTGAGTAAATCTTTGTTTAGTTCATGCAAGTACAGAAAATTGGACTAGGGGTTCTCAACACATAAAATACATTAATTTATGAAGAAGTAAAACTAATTATTACAAATATCAGAGACAGGTGGATATCTTCTTTTCTTTAAGTAGATAAATATTTGAAGATATGTTTAAATACATATATACATAGATTTCCAGCCATATGAGTTTTTTTTTTTTTTTTTAAAGTTTTTGTTGGCTGTTTCGGTAAGCACTCCTTAGCCCCAGTTTGCAAGCTGAATGACTTCCCGGTCCTCCACCTGGAAATTTTTGTCAATTCTTTTGAACTGTATTGTTCCTTGTAACTCTTCAATTGTGCATGCCTTATGACAACACAGCCAATCTTTCCCCATGATGGCTGACTTCTAAATTGTTAAGGTTAAAAAATTAAAAAGGGAAATTCCCTGGCAGTCCAGTGGCTAAGACTCCACCCTTCCAATGCAGGGGGCTGAGGTTCAATCCCTAGTTGGGGAACTAAGATTCGACATGCTGTGTGGCACAGTCAAAAATATATGCTAAATTGTTAAGGTTTCTAACCCTATGACTAGGTGAGGAATACACAAACTTCCCAGAAGGGCAGTGTTGACTATTCGGGTTTGCCTCTTTGAGCTGGGGTCAGTGTTTTATATTTCTCTTTCTTCCCAGACCACTTCTGTCTCCCTCCTCAAGTAACTAACCATCTCAGCCATGAAGTCTGTATGCCTCCAAAGTGTTTATGGGGCTCCTGCACCTGAGAATTTGATAAGGAATTCCTGCTGTGATAAAAAGTGCTCTTAGGTCAAATGTGTAGTGGTAAAATTAATTGTTCTGAGACTGTGTGTCTCAAGCCCTCTATAAAAGCCATATTATTTACTGCCTGGGATACCACCTGTGTAAGGCAGCTGTCTCAACCATTTTGCACACACATCCACACCCACGCCGGCACACAGATTTACAGATTGAGAGAGAAATAGAGAAAGAGAGCTAGAGAGGGAAATTATATTCAAGGGGAGGTTTTATTCGGGTCAAAGCCATACTCCCTGGAGGTTTTTGTTTCCCCCCTAATTGAAAACATCTACAATACTTCTGCCAAAGAAACCTGACCACAGGCCGGCCTGGGGATGAGGCCCTCTGGTCTCTAGACCATGCATCACTGACGATCTTGCCTCAAATCTAGGCCCAAGTATAATGTTCTGCTTATCAAATAAAAATAGTAGCAAACAGCAGGATCACCGAAGTGACAGCTACTTGATTCTCAGCCAAAAGATTGTCATTAGGCTTTTAGTCCCCAAATGTTTCATGGAAGTAGCTGGAGTGAGGCTAACTTTAAGGATCTCAGGAGACTCAGGGAAAGGTCTCTCCTACTTGTACTCCCTGGTGCATGGTTTGTATCCCAGTGGGAATGTTCTTGCCTTCTGTAGCCCATCTCCATTTTTTCTTGGAGATTTGAAGTGACAAGGTCTTGTTCAGCTCTTTTATTTCTATTCATTCAAGTCATCCTTGAGATCTAGGACAACAAATAGAGCAAAGACCATTCTGGGGCTGAAAGAGGGGAGGCTGAGGAGGCACCCGTTTCTTCAGCCTGGGTCAGGCTTGGCAAACAGTAGATCACAGGACAAATCTGGCCCTTCATCTATTTGTGTAAATAAAATTTTATTCGAACACAGACATGCTCCTTTGTGCCTATGGCCGCTCCGTCATAATGGCAGAGTTGAGAAGGCATGGCAGTTCACAAAACTGAAGACATTAACTTTCTGGCTCTTTGCGGAAAATGTTTGCTGACCCCCAACCACTAGTGGTTAGTGTTTGAGGACTTTCCTAGGGGTTGGAAACAAGCAATTCAATTGTCAAGACTCCTGAGCCTGTGAAATGAAGTATGAGAGAAACCTCTGGAAAATGATGGTATCAGGACAAATCTGGTCTTTGTATGGTGAGCTCTCTTTGAGAGCTCACCACCCTGGGCGTATCTAAATGTTGAGAGGATATTTTGAATGATACTTCCTAGATGTTGTTGCACAGAACCTTCATTTCCTTCCAAAGCAAAATTGTTTCATGGTGAAAAGATTCCCTTGAGGAAGTAAGCTTTTTCAATACTTGGACTAAATGAAGTTCAAGAGTTTTCTTTACTCCAGGACTTGTAATTTACTCCAGTATTGTGAAATACAAGAGGAATATAATTTGTACAGTGTTTTCCAATCTTACTTGATGATAGAAATATTTCTCTTGGAACATCTAGAAATATCTTATGAGCTACATTTTCTTATGGAACACACTCTAGGAATCCTATCCAGGATCCTAGCACATATGAAATCTATTTTCTCTTTTCAAAATTAATTGCCCCAATTCTCTTTTTTTGGTTGGCAGCACTGACATTTGCTGGGCACAAAACAGCAGTTTGTCTAATTGTTAAATGTCTTGAGATATATATCAGTTGGCAAGTAACAGCTTCTCTGAACCCTCAAATATCTCCTGCATTCCTGGCTATCCTGGCTTCTTCCCCGAGAATGTCTAAATTTCTGTTCATTCTAATAAATAAAGGTTATCATTAGTGGGAGACAGGGAAAGAAGCCCTAGGACCATGCTGTAGGGTTACCTGTGTGTGTTTGGACTAGTCACTGCCTGGGGGCTATAAAGTATTTTGAATATCACTATCCAAGTTCCAATACTTTGGCCACCTGACGTGAGGAGTCTACTCATTGGAAAAGACCCTGATGTTGGGAAAGATTGAGGGCAGTAAGAGAAGGGGGCAAGAGAGGATGAGATGGCTGGATGGCTTCACCGACTCAGAGGATATGACTCTGAGAAAATTCTGGGAGATGGTGAAGGACAGGGAAGCCTGGAATGCTGCAGTCTATGGGGCTGCAAAGAGTTGGACACAACTGAGTGACTGAACAACAACAATAATCCAAATTCCAGCACAAATGTGTCGGTTTTCTAGGCCACTGAGAAATGTCGTGCCTGCCATGATGCAAAAGTCACAGCACTGCTGAAGCCAAACAGCTTATGGTGCCATGTCAAGTTTACCAACATCAGAACCATTTTGTAAATGGGAAACTGGAAGGCTAGAACAATGGCTTCAATTCTCAAGTAGGCATGTTATCTCTCCCAGTCAGCTAAACATGGCATAAAGTAAATGATGAGGAAGTTATCATGGTGTACCTGGAGTACCGTTTAACCCACCCCCCCCCAGCAGCCCCCTGCCCCCATAAGGTAAGGTTTTGAATTTTAACAATTATTAGTAACAAACTAGTGACACATCTGAAAAGTAATTAATCCATATCAGTATGTTAAGGAGTATAAGTCTAATGGGAGACTCAGATGGCAAGTGGCCACTGTAATGTGATGGATAAAGGCTGTGATGGGAAGAAGCACAGAGCTAAGTAGCTCAGCAGGGCTCGGGCAGAAGAAATTGACCATAAAATATTTTCTGGAGGAGAAGACATGAGCCAAATCTTAAAGCAGAAGCTGGTTGTGGGGGAAGGGGGATGGGTGAGGCTGTTCTAGGTAGAGAGAACAGGGTGCTCTGAGCTCACTTCTATTTCTTTTGCCTTTTTCTCCCATTCCTGCCCCTAAAACTTACCTGCTGTTAAAAGCTCAGCTCAAACCCTGTTTGGCTTGAAATCCTCTTCTGCTCTCAATCTGGTGGCTCCCTGCTTTGTGCTATTGTGGATCCTGGTATTGCAGGGAAAGATAAATAATTTTCCCTTTACTCTTTGAGTTCTTATTTGGGAGAACTGTAATAAAAAACACATTAAGAAGAGAAAAACAAACAGAAGTTTACTAACATATTTCTCATGGGATACTCAGAAGAAAATGAATCACTCCCCGGTGTGGCTTAGAATTCAGGATTAAACAGCATCTTATAGGGAAAGCAGAGGAAGGATGCAAGACTCTTAGGAGAGAATAGATGATCTTTAGGAAAGCTGAATGAAGAACTGGTGGGAGCTGGTGACAAGGTTTGTCAGGCTGTGGTGTCACTTCTAGTCCCCTCGCTAGTGATGAGAGTCAGTCTCCTCTAATTGATGAAACTGTGACAGCTGAGTATTTGAGGTGGCAGGTGGGGGAGGGATCTGCCTTTAGGCAGAAAGGAAAGTTCAAAGACACCTCTTCCTGTATCCACTGTTTTTCTTTCTTTCTTTAAAATATTTATTTATTAGGGACTTCCCTGGCGGTTCAGTGGTTAAGACTCCACCTTCCAATGTGGGGGGTGTGGGTTCAATTCCTGGTCACGGAGTTAAGATCCCACATATCTCACGGTCAAAAAACCAAAACCTAAAGCAGAAGCAATATTGTAACAAGTTCAATAAAGGCTTTAAAAATGGTCCACATCAAAAAAATTCTTTAAAAAATTTATTTATTTGACTGCGCTTTTATAGTTGTGGCACACAGGGTCTTCAATCTTTGTTGTGGCATGGAGGATCTAGTTCCCTGACCAGGGATTGAACCCAGGCCCCCTTCATTGGGAACATGGAATCTTAAGCACTGGACCACCAGCGAAGTCCCTGCATCTACTGTTTTTTGAGTACCTTCAGCTCAAAGCAATCCATATACCTAAGTGGCATATTTTGGGGTAGCCTGTCCTGCCAGCCTTCTGTTCTTCCCTTATAGTGTACTCCTAGACTTCTTAGAATTACTATACTGTACACTTGCATTATCTATTCTATTAAATTGCAGTCTCTTTGAGACCAGAGTCTCATTATCTTTTCACATTTTCACCAATACCTTTTATGTTATTTTTGTTAAACAAAAATTATAAAATTGAGTTGGGAAAAGTTCCCATTTGTCTGATCTCCTGCTTCTCATATTTTTTCTTTCTTACCTGCCAGATTCTCTTGTCATGTTCCTTTTGAAACAATGGATGGTACCCTTTCATAGAAAGTATGCATGTTCTTGAAGGGAAAGTACTATGATTGTCTGCATCTTGAGAAGCTGAAACAATTTAACAATTTAACAGACTGAAATATTTTTGGATAATTTTATTATTCACCTAGACAGAGGAAGTGTTCTCTCACATTGTTTTTTCATCTCTTTCCCCCTTTCTCTTATTCTTTGGGTAGCTTTGCCTGCTCTGACAATGCACAAGGCTAAATGACACCCACTCCCATTTTATCTCTTCAACTCAAGTAACCAACCTTGATATCCCAAGATTTCTTATTTCTAGGCCAAGATTGTGGAGTTCGTTTTTGTCTTATTCAGTCACTAAGTCGTGTCTGACTCTTTGCAACTCCATGGACTGGAGCACGCCAGGCTTCCCTGTCCTTCACCATCTCCCCGAGTTTGCTTAAACTCATGTCCATTGAGTCAGTGATGACATCCAACCATCTCACTCTCTGTCGCCCCCTTCTCCTTATGCTTTTAATCTTTCCCAGCGTTAGGGTCTTTTCTAATGAGTTGGCTCCTTGAATCAGGTGGCCAGACTATTGGAGCTTCAGCATCAGTCCTTCCAATGAATATTCAGACTTGATTTCCCTTAGGTTTGACTGGTTTGATCTCCTTGCTTATTTGTTCGAATGACTTTCTATTCAGTCAAGGAGTTGGAGCTTCTCTCGCACAGAACAAGCATGGCTCCCATGAGTCTCTTGGCTCCTGTGTGTGTGGGACAGAGATGTAAAGCTTGTTTATTATACAGTAAGTCCCCTACATAGGAGTGAGAGTGCATTCCGAGAGTGCATTCCTAAGTCCAATTTGTTTGTAAGTTCAACAAAGTTAGCCTAGGTACCCATCTAGGTAACACAACTGATTGTGTATCAGCTACATAATATTTATACTTTAATAGGTTGATAAAACAGAAAAAAATCAAACACAAAAAATAAATAAAACATTTTTGATCTTATAGTACAGTGTCTTGAAAAGCATAGCAGTACCAACTATATCACTGCTGCTTTTATGCTTGCTTCTGGTCATCCTGGGCTTGAAAGAAAGACACTATACTGCATTCTATGCAATAATGTACAGTAAAGTATGCAAAAGCCCAACCACTTGTAGAGGATGCATGAACATGACAATATACACCAGACGCATGAACTAACTTAAGTGATTGAACATACGAATGCATGTTTGCATTTTTGAAAGTCTGCAACTTGAAGGTTTGTATGTAGGGGACTTTACTATTCTTGTGCCACTTAGTATAACAGCAGCCCTACAAGGCAGCTCTTATTATTTCCACCTTATGGAAGAGGTAACTGAGATTCAGAGGGACCAAATGACTTCCTCTAATTGCAAAGTCAAGACCCCAAATTGAGTGTCAAAATCAAAGTGTTGGTCACTCAGTCATGTCTGAATCTTTGCAATCCCATAGTGTATCCTGCCAGGCTCCCCTGTCCATGGAATTCTCCAGGCAAGAATATTGAAGTGGTAGCCATTTCCTTCTCCAGGGGATCTTCCTGACCTAGGGATCTAAACCAGATCTCCTGCACTGCACGCGGATTCTTTACCATCTGAGCCACCAGGGAAACTAAATCGAGCATATCTGACTCCAAATCTGTTCGCATTTATTTCCTCTCAGTTCCATAACATACTTGGGCAAAAAAGACTAAATACTTGTCTATAGGACATGGGTTGTAATGCTGGGCAAGCCATTTCCTGCATTTACCCTTTTTATCAACCAAGAGCAGAACCAGAGGAAAACCAAGAACATTTTCCTGGGACTAGTGTTAAAGGGAGATGGCAGAGCCCTTGGTCCAGAGTTGAGTGATGGTTGAGACATCTGTGGCACCTTCTGATTTCAGAAGCACTTGTACTCTCTGAGACTGGCTGAATCATGAGTGTCTTCAGAGCACATGAAAAATACACAGACAGAAATTTTAAAAGATATTATATGGAAGCCAAGATTCAGAAATCACCCTGATATTTTTCATGTCCTACAAAATGTATCTTCATTCGTAGAAAAAGTAGAACTGCTTTGTATTATTTAGCAATGCAAATGGGCTCCTAAGATTGTCTTGATATTCTTCACTCTTCAGTCCCTGAAAAGCCTGAAAATAGGGTTACCTACAATCTCAATTATGGGCCTCACTTCCCCAAAGATTTTGCTCCTCTTCACATAAGCAGTATTTTTCAGCAGGTTTGCAACACTCAACTGCTGCTGCTGCTGCAACTAGACAAAGTGAAATGGAACAGGACCCAGTGGTCCTTGCTCTCCACATCCTGTGCCTGCCTCTTGTCTGTGGAAAAACTTTAGCCAAAGAAAAAGTTTAATCAGAGAAATGAGAACATGCAGAAACAAAGGAGAACAGTCAAAGGAGAGCAAATAATGTAGTCACCGAGCAAAGTCAAGGACCTTTAGTTCCTTCTCAAGGGCTATAGATAATATTCTGAGCCATATCCTATGAGTTGTCTTTAAGATACTAAAAACCCCACAAGGTAGAAGAAGCTAACTACATGCCGACCAGACAGTAGCCATGACAAGCTGCCACGATTCCAAGAACTGGCCTCAAGGAAATGGGAACAAATCAACCCTGGGACTCAGGATTAACTGTACCTAAAACAACTAAGATGACACTCTTCAGACTACCAATGACCAATTTCATGATGACTGTTAGAGCTGACTGTGCTATTTCTACCTGCTGCCCTTTCTGTTTGTCTGTAAAAGCTCTTGCACCCTGATTGTCCGGGTGGGGGTGGGAATCGGCCTTTGGATGGGCATCCCCTCTTCCCAGTCCCCTACCCCTGGTTGTCAGCATCAAAATAAAGCAAATTTTTCCTTTCCACCAACCTGGACTCTAGTGGCTTTTGAGCAGTGAGCAGCCAGACCCCACTTTCAGCAATAAAAGAAACCTACCTTCCCGGCTGTCCTTCTTTTGCCCTCTCTTTTCCCCAGAGGAGCTTCTGCTTATTTTCCCCCTCTCTCAGTGGGCAATTTTCTGTTTATTTCTCACCCTTCGGATTTTTTTCCCCTCATTTTTTTCTAAACTCAAGGTGTCACAATGTATTAGTTTCTGTATAAATGTTATACTTATTTATCCTTATTTAATTAGAGTTTGTATAAAGCAATTCGGGGATATTATTTGGCAGTGTCATTGTTAGGCTCGTTTCTGTCATTCTAACTAAGCTCCCAGCCTCCCTGGTGAGGCATTTCTTAACATCTGTCCTGAGTTCCCATTGGTGGAGCCTCCCGGGACCCCTCACCACTTCTGTGATACCTCCAGACCCTTCATCTGCCTTGCAGAGCCTGTAGGCAGCACATCACAACCACCCAATGACTGCAAAATGCAGACTTCCATCTGCCTGGTCTGGGAATGATCACTCAACAACTATTGATTAAGCACCTGCCTATATGGCCCTCTGAGCTTTGTGGAAAGCCCAGGTGACTGGGAAAAAATAAAAAGAAGGGGGGGAAAATAACCACACAGTTCTTGTTCTGAGGAAGATTACAGTCTAATAGGGACAGGGGATCTTCCCCACCCAGGGATCAAACCCATGCTCTTATGTCGCCTGCATCGGCAGGCAGGTTCTTACTGCTAGCGCCACCTGGGAAGCCCTGCATAAAGCTGTACATGGATTTTTCACTGCATTGCAGGCAGATTCTTTACCTGCTGAGCCATCAGAGAAGTTACATATATGTATACACATAGCCAATTCACGTTGTTGTACAACAGAAACTAACAGAACATTGTGAAGCAATTATCCTCCCAAAAAATGTAAGTAAGAAAACAATAGGGTTAGCACCTCTAACCCCAACCCCACCCCCTGCATTTGAGGGTCAGCTGCATATGTATAGAGATCTGGAAAAATATTCATCAAATACTAAAAAACGTTTATTATCAGGTGGTAAGATTTGGGATCATCTGCACTTTTCTTTTTTTGTACTTTATTGTTTAAAATTTTTATCATGACTGTGTATCATTTTCATAAAAACAAAGTCATCACTCTAAAAATCTTACTGACGTAAGGTCACTTGCAAAATTACATCCGAAGTCCTAAGAGACACATAGAACCCAGGCCACACACTCTCATTACACATGATGACTTCAGGTGACAGTGGGAAAGTCCAGGTGAATTCTTTGTGAGAGTTTTTAAACACTGTCATCTTGGAGGCCAAGTTAAACGACTGAACTAGCTGGAAAGTAAAAACTGAAGTTTAATTATTTCTTTAACATCAGAAAGTCAAATGCTGTCTGCCAGTCAATAATTTTCTAAGCTTTTTAAAACAAGTTTGATATTCACACATCCAACAACTTTCCACTTGCCTGTTTCTATCCAAGGGAGAAATGAAAACAATTAATAGGTAAACACGAAACCACATACACATTTAAAGCATTTTTTTTTTCAAAACACAAATGGCTTTACTAATGGAAAACACATTCATTACACATACATATAACTTGGTCTTATTAATCCATTTACAAAATACTAAGCTTTTTTTTTTTTTAACCGAGGACCAAATAAAGACTTAATTGAGGTATCACTCAAATTTACTATGAAGAAAAGAGAAAACATGCTTATCTTCACTCATTTGAACCAAATGTTAAATATGACCACTTTGATACTAATTCAAAATGAAATCTTGATGGCCCCATAGTCTAGGAAGTGGTATCAGAGGTTTTTAGTGAGTTTTATGAAGGAAATCACTTTTTCTACATATTAGTATCAAAATAACAGATTCACTGCTTCAATAGAAAGCATATCAATTATATGCACTGAAAATAATCCATCACACTCAGACATTAAACATTATCATTGATCTTTTTTATCAAGAAAACTAGTTAAATTTGCATTTTACTAATTTTTGACTTGACGTTTAAAACATGTATTTGGGGTTTATCTGGGGTTTGGCCACCTACTTACCCACACTATTGTGCCGATGTGTGAAGAGGCCCTGGGAACCTAGATAGTGTGGGGAAGGTAGACTTTGCTTATCTAACTTCAGGAGAATGAATAAGCACTGGATCATTCAGCCCCAAACTAAGATTAACTGCAGACACTGCACTGTTCATTGACTGTTTTAGGTCAAAGGGAGAAAGAGGTTAACATAGATTCATATATATTTTAAGTCAGAAGGCATCTTAGATTTTGTTCTAATTTAAGGCATTTACAGTTCAATTGTGTGGTTTTTTTGAGACGATATACATTTGTTTATTATGTGTGTGTGTGTGTGTGTGTGTGTGTGTGTGTGCTCAGTTGCTTTAGTCGTGTCTGACTCTGTTCAACCCTGTGAACTGTAACCCACCAGGCTCCTCTGTCCATGGGATTCTCTAGGCAAGAATACTGGAATGGGTTGCCATGCTCTCCTCCAGGGGATCTTCCCAACCCAGGGATTGAACTCATGTCTCCTATGTGTCCTGCACTGGCAGGTGGGAAGCCCACATTTATTTATAACAAAGTCTATTTATGCAGTTTCATATACATTGTTAGACAAACATTTCACCAAAATACATCTTCATAGATTACTACCTCAGTAACAGCCTGATATACGTACCACTCTCCACCTACAAGGCTAATTCACCCTATACCCCAATGCCAGCACTTTGTGGCACTCTGTAAATTTTTAACACTTGATGATCTGCTCTTTGATCAATATTTAAATTTCCATTAGGCAAACAACACTTAGGTAATTACAAAATTGAGAAAGAAAGAAAAAAATAATCCTAGATACGTCTGGAGATCACTCAATATTATAAAATTTAATTCCCAAAGGATCAATACAGAGAAGGTTGAGTGACTGAAAACTGTGGGTATCTCATACACTTCATAAGGAGATGTTTTTATTCACTGAAAACTTAATATAAAGAGAAACTCTGGGGCTTCCTTGATGGCTCAGTGGTAAAGAATTCACCTGCAAATGCAGGAGACATGGATTTAATCCCTGATCCAGGAAGATCCCACATACCTTGCAGCAACTAAGCCCATGCACCACAACTATGGAGCCTGGGCTCTAGAGCCCAGGAACTGCAACAAGAGAAGTCTGTGCTCTGCAACAAGAGAAGCCACCGCAGTGAGAAGCCTGAGCACCACAACGGAGAGTAGCTCCTGCTGGCCACAACTGGAGAAAAGCCCGCACAGCAACGAAGACCCAGCACAGATGAAAATAAATAAATAAGAGAAGTTATATTTTAAAAAATAGAGAAACTGACTTTGAAATGATTGTCTGAATTGCTGTTCCAATTTTTCAGTGTGCTTTGTTAGAAAAAAGAGGCTCATTTATAGAATAATTGCATCTTAGAACTGAAAAGGACCTAAGAAATGATTGCACTGAATGTTTTGAGAGTGAGTGAGAGCAAGTGACGTGTTATCTATAACACTTTCCCAATTCTCCAGTGAGAATTAATCTTAAAAATATCCCTTATTTATGATTATCAAACTTTTAGCCATGCCCTAAAGAAAATCTGATGAGTACAAAGTCTTCTTTAAATCTAGTCCATTTCCTTCTAGAATCTTTTCCATTCCCACTATACAGTGTCTTGTCACAATATCCTTTAAAATATTTTAAAAATTGTTGGCTGACACGCCATCATGTCAATTGCACTCATCTTACACGCTAGCAAAGTAATGCTCAAAATTCTCCAAACCAGGCTTCAATAGTATGTGAACTATGAACTTCCAGATATTCAAGCTAGATTAGAAAAGGCAGAGGAACCAGAGATCAGATTGCCAACATCTGTTGGATCATCGAAAAAGCAAGAGAGTTCTAGAAAAACATTTACTTCTGCTTTATTGGCTGTGCCAAAGCCTTTGACTGGGTGGATCACAACAAACTGTGGAAAATTCTGAAAGAGATGGGAATACCAGACCACTCGACCTGCCTCCTGAGAAATCTGTATGCAAGTCAAGAAGCAACAGTTAGAACTGGACATGGAACAACAGACTGGTTCCAAATCGGGAAAGGAGTACGTCAAGGCTGTATATTGTCACCCTGCTTATTTAACTTCTATGCAGAGTACATCATATGAAATGCTGGACTGGATGAAAAGCTTGAATCAAGATTGCCGGGAGAAATATCAATAACCTCATATATGCAGATGACACCACCCTATGGCAGAAAGTGAAGAAGCACTAAAGAGCCTCTTGATGAAAGTGAAAGAGGAGAATGAAAAAGCTGGCTTAAAACTCAACATTCAAAAAATTAAGATCATGGCATCTGGTCCCATCACTTCATGGCAAATAGATGGGGAAACAATGGAAACAGTGAGAGACTTTATTTTTGGGGGCTCCAAAATCACTGCTGATGGTAACCGCAGCCATGAAATTAAAAGATGCTTACCCCTTGGAAGAAAAGCTATGACCAATCTAGACAGCATATTAAAAAGCAGAGACATTACTTTGCCAACAAAGGTTCATCTAGTCAAGGCTATGGTTTTTCCAGTGGTCATGTATAGATGTGAGAGTTGGACTACAAAGAAAGCTAAGCACCGAAGAATTGATGCTTTTGAACTGTGGTGTTGGAGAAGACTCTTGAGAGTTCCTTGGACTGCAAGGAGATCCAACCAGTCCATCCTAAAGGAGATCAGTCCTGGGTGTTCATTGGAAGGACTGATGTTGAAGCTGGAACTCCAATACTCTGGCCCCCTGATGAGAAGAACTGACTCATTGGAAAAGACCCTGATGCTGGGAAAGATTGAAGGCAGGAGGAGAAGGGGATGATGGAGGATGAGATGGATGGATGGCATCACCGATTCAATGGACATGAGTTTGAGTAAACTCCAGGAGTTGGTGATGGACAGAGAGGCCTGGTGTGCTGCAGTCCATGGCGTCGAAAAAAGTCAGACACGACTGAGCAACTGAACTGTACTGAACTGATGATTATATTTCAGGACTAATTTCTAGAGGTGGAGTTCTTGTTGAAAGACAGGGATTGTTAATCTGCTTATCAGAAAATACACACAATAGCAGCTTAGGAAGATACCAATTTATCTTTCTTGACTGCAGCACTTCATACTTAACACAAATGCACAAATCATGTTATCTCTGGTGGTAAAACTAGTTGAGGACATGCCTGAATCATTATAGAGATAAGAAACCCAAATCCAGATTGTGTGGTTGAATTGCCCAAGTTCTCATAATTAGTGGCTGAGTTAAAGTTAGAATGAGGCTTTTCTGCTGTTATTCTTTATACAGTCCTTAACCAAATATGTGTATTATCATTATGTGTGTTATATGTGTTAGTCACTCAGTTGTGTCCAACTCTTTGCAACCCCACAGACTGCAGCCTGCCAGACTTCTCTGTCCATGGAACTCTCCAGGCAAGAATACTGGAGTGGATTGCTATTCCCTTCTCCAGAGCCCAACCCAGGGATCAAACCCTGGTCTCCTGCATTGTAGGCAGATTCTTTACCTTTTGAGCTACAGGGAAGTCCTATTATCATGGGTCTAACTATTTATTTTTAAAGATATTTATAGATGGACACTAAGATGTCAAGGTGCTCAGTATTTTATGCTGTGCCTTTTCCTTTATTTAGGAACTTTCCTTTTCTCCTCCTCATCCATGTACCAGAGATTCTTAACTTGCAGTATTAGTATCATCTTGTTAGCTTGTTAGAAATGTAGAATCTCAGGCTCTATCCAAGTCAATGAGTCAGAATCTGCATTTTAAGAAGATCCCTGGGTAGTTTACAGGCACATTAAAATTTGAGAAGTATTGTACTAAAACACGTGGGTCATCTTTCCTGCAACAAGTAGCCAGTTTCTGTTTTGTTTTTTTTTTAATTGTCATAATAGAAGAGAATAAAAACATGTATTAACATTTTGACTTGAATTGATGGATTTTATCTTTCCCCAAAATATGACTAAATAGTTCCTGGACAGTCATAAGGTGGACCATAATAAAGAAAACCTTTATTTTCTATGCTGTTGTTTAGTCACTAAGCTGTGTCTGACTTTTTTGTGGCCCACTGGACTGTAGTCCACCAAGCTCCTCTGTCCATGGGATTTCCCAGGCAAGAATACTGGAGTGGGTTGCCATTTCCTTCTCCAGGGAATCTTCCTGACCCAGGGATCAAACTTGCATCTCTTGCATTGGCAGGTGGATTCTTTACCACTGAGCCATCAGGGAAGCCCTAGTGCAATAATATATTTGAGGATTTTTTTCTCTGGAAGTCAGTCTCTACCATAAAAGCAGCAAACCTGATCACAAAATTAAAAAAAACAGAAATTTAAAAGTTCAGACTATTAAAAAGAATTTATTTGGTAAAACCAAGTATCTTTTGCTTTCTTTTGAGGATGTTTCTAGAGGCTGGATTGATGATATATCTTAAAGTCACATCTAGTGAAGTTAGGAACATAATATAGATTCTTATCCCTGGCAAACTTTATTGCAAATAGAAGTATCGTTCATTGCTCAGCCTTCTAAACGGTATTCAAATTTATGCCAATCGCCCTTAAAATAGTTCTTGCTCATTTGATGCATATGAATGGTGGAGAAAATCTTTGAATGAGAACTGTCAGGGAAAAGCTGAATCTTTTGTTACCTTGTGGTGGCCTTCTATGTTCTACCTTTGTTGTTCATTAAGATGAGTTTCATTTTTTCTTTAGATGGCTTGTGTGTGATAGGAAAACCTAAAGGGTTCATAGAATTCTTTTTTTTTAAGATTGAGATCTCTATTTTGATGTACCTCTAGGAAGGGTCCATTGTTTTTTGGGAAGACTGATATGCTGGCTATAATGGAGGAAAAGGAGGCCACTGTAGAGGGTATACACCCATTGACTAAAGTCTCAAAACTTCAGGAGTCAGAAGAAAATGCTTAATTCAACATTTCTGACTTCCAAAGAGTTAGTGTGAAAGGAGCCTTGAAATTTCAATAATTAAAAACAAACCCTTGTAAAACAGAAATTATAGGAACTCCTAATATTTAACACATTTTTTTAAAGTCACTTTGTCAGTTTAGTGCCAATTTGCTGTAGGATACAAAAACAGTTGGGAAAAGTTTTGCTTTCCAAATAGGAGATCCATTAATTTGGACTTTATGAAACCAAATAACTATTTTTGATTATCATCCACTTATCTCTCCCCCATCCCCTGACCCTGACCCCATAAAAATGTACCACTGGATATTGATTCAATATTCCTTGCCCTTGTAGAGAAAAACCAGTTAAACTGCTTACCCACAAAAACTGTTTCTTTTCCATCTCACTCCAAACTTCTTTAACTTATGGAATAACAGTTCCATTTTCCAAAATGCTTTCAGAGAAAAAGACTAATTCTAGCTTAACTTCTTTTTTAAAAAAATTATAGCCAAAGGGGATTTTCTCCCTCAATTCCGCTCTTGGTAAAATTGATTTCTTCTTTACAATGTTGATAATCAATAAAAGTCTTTACTCAAACTCCCCAAAGCACCCGTGGTAACCTAGTCCTTCGATAAATCTAGGGCCTCTCCCAGGGGTTTCCAGGCCAAGCCACCCCACCACTTTTATGGTGATATATGAGCATCAGATCCAGGGACTTACCCAACATTCTCTAAATTAAAAGTCATTGGAGCAGGTAGTTTAAGGAACAGATTTATAACAAGTTTCAAATGAAACAAAGGTATCCCTCACAGCTGTGAGCCATCTGCAACCAATTTTCTCATACTCGGGGTATATTGAAGATAAATATTTTCCCCATACCCACCCCACCCCCTCAGCACACACAGAGACTCGTATAACATGCCACCCAGAGGAACCTTAACATTTCCGAAGTGAACAGCTGCTCAGCCTCCCTTTGGCCTTTCTCTTGTAGTTCATATCAATTTCAAATCATTGCTACACTTATTATGCAGACCCTAACCTTATTGTTGAGCCTGAACATGCTGGTTGGAAATGTAAGGATCATTTAATTGCCACGAGGTTCACAGCTATGACTGATTATTCGATGTGGTGGTGAGTAATACTAGAATCACAGTCTGGAGAATGTCCCAAAAGAGTGCAGAGATAGATAGGGATACAGAGCAATATATTCCAGTGGTCCAGAACAGGGCTGGGCTCTGACAGACCTGGGTTAAGGCTTTCTCCTAGCTGTGTAAATTTGGCCTCCATTTTCTCAATTATAACCTGTGGTAGTGGTTTAGTCTCTAAGTTGTGTTCGACTCTTTTGACCCCATGGACTGTAGCCTGCCAGGCTCCTCTGTCCATGGGATTCTCCAGGCAAGAATGCTGGAGTGGGTTGCCATTTCCTTCTCTAGGGAATCTTCCAGACCCAGAGACTGAACCCAGGTCTCCTGTATTGCAGGCAGATTCTTTACCAACTGAGCTACAAGGGAATCTTTTTAATTATAACCTGAGGATATGAATAGTACTTGCCTCAGGGTTCTTGGGAAGATTAAATATGATAATGTACAGAAAATCTCCAGAAGATATTTCACCTTCAATAAAGATTAGTTATTATTGTTATCTTCATGAATGATATGGAGGAGGCAATGGCACCCCACTCCAGTACTCTTGCCTGGAAAATCCCATGGACAGAGGAGCCTGGTAGGCTGCAGTCCATGGGGTCTCGAAGAGTCGGACATGACTGAGCAACTTCACTTTCACTTTTCGCTTTCATGCATTGGAGAAGGAAATGGCAACCCACTCCAGTGTTCTTGCCTGGAGACTCCCAGGGACGGCGGAGCCTGGTAGGCTGCCGTCTATGGGGTCGCACAGAGTCGGACACGACTGAAGCGACTTAGCAGCACCAGCAGCATGAAAGATAATATGTTCCGTGCTACTTTTAATAACCATGATGTCATACAATAATCTCTTTGATCTGTCATCTCATAGCACTACATCCCACACTACACAACACAAACTTTGTTTATCCCAGTATTTACTTCTCTAAGTGTCCTTCACAGCACATCAGGATTCCGTAAGCTCTAACATCTCCTTCTTTCTCTTTCTATCGAGAACAAGAGAAATGCTAGGTTGAAAACAATCTAATAGTCTTTTCTGCAGAACTTCACAGAGCCTTTAATATACTGATTGTCACTGTCAATTTCAGCGAGGTGGTGGCAGCTGTGGTTAATTTTATGGTGGGAATTATAGTTTACACTGCTTCACATTCTTTACCAAAGAATACTTTTTTATTTGTTCATTTTTCACATAATATCCATTCAGGTGGTTTACTAAATGGTTTGAAGTTGCTGTGTGTCTTAGTCCACTTGGGCTGCTATAACAAAAATATGGTGAACTGGAAAGCTTAAACACAGAAATTTATTTCCCACAGTCTGGAGACTGGGGAGTCTAAGACCAGGGTGCCTGCCGATTAGGTGAAATGAGAGCCTATTTCATGTGTCATAACCAGTTGTCTTCTTGCTGTGTCCTGACCTAGAAGAAGGGGCAGGGAGCTCTCTATGGTGTCTTTTATTAGGGCACTAATCCCATTCATGAGGGATCCGTCCTCAAGAACTAATCATCTCCCCACCCCACATGTCATTGCACTGGAGATTAGGTTTCAACATATGAATCTAGTGGAAGGTGCACAAAAATCCAGTCTACAATAGTGTGGGGGTGCGTGTGTGCTTGTGGGTGCACAGTCTCTAAGTCATGTCTGACTCTTTGCAACCCCATGGGCTATAGCCCCCCAGATTCCTCTGTCCATGGGATTTTCTAAGCAAGGATACTGGAGTGGGTTGCCGCTTCCATCTCCAGGGGATCTTCCCAATCCTGGGATCGAACCCACGTCTCCCGGGTCTCCTGCGTCAGCAGATGGATTCTTTACCACTGAGCCACGTGGAAAGCACATAACATTGTGATATAAATGTGAAATAGTTAATTTTTTTCAGTTACCTCCTTCAGTTACACACCTTATGCCATAATAATATGGCCAGATCCCATAGCTTTCTAATCATCCTATTCCAATGTAATTCAATTAAAAACTCAATCTCCTATCCAGAGTGGTACTGTGCATCATTCTGCTCCCCCTGCACAGGCATTCAAAATGGGGGGGGGATGTTGGTTTGCCCTATTGTTGAAGTGAAAAGGAAAAAAGAGGAATGAGTTTTTCTCTTTCCCTTTCCTGAGAACAAAGAAGATAAAGAGAACAGTAAGTAGGACTGAACTTTCTTAGTTTTTTTTACTTTAACTGGTCCTAACTCTGTAACTAAGTTTGCTTTTCTGCCTCCTAACTCTGCAAGATGAGATAGTTAGATGGCATCAAAGACTCAATGGACATGAGTTTGAGGAAATTCAGGGAGAGAGTGAAAGGTCAGCCTGCTGTGCTGCAGTTCATGGGGTTGCAAAGAGTTGGACATGACATAGTGACTGAACAACAACAACAACTCTGCAGGAGCTACAGTTCACATTTTTTCCTATGACTCTATGTTAAATACATCCCCTATCTGTTATTTACCCTTAAAACACCCTTCCCTTTGTAGTCACATATCAGAAAGAAGGCCACAGGGCCCCCAAACTGCCGGACTCAATTACTGGGCCACTGACGCCAGTTTATGATTGTCTTTGAAACAGTGCAAGAGGAAGAAATCAAGGTCCCATCACCTTTGTTCCTCATCACTGGCTCCTGACTGCAAGCACTTGCCTTATGTAAGCTCCTAGACTCCTCAGGGCAGGGTTGAGTGTATGCACAGTTCTTGAGGCGTGAGGGTACTGTGTTCCCCTTTCTGCTGGCTGAGAGTTAAAACCACCTTTCTATTTCCTCCAAACGCTTCGATGGGCGGAGAAGGCCAAGATTTTGTTCAGCAACACTATCACCTCTCCTTTCCATCTTCGTCTGGGTTTTATTTTATCTGTGTTGGAATAGAAGAGAAAAACTAAAGGTTACAAAGAGCAAATGTTCTTTTTTTTTCTGTGTAAGTGGAAATGTAATTTAATACACTATTGTGAGTCACTTTGCAGGGGACCTGTTTAACTGAAACCCTGTGTGTGATTTGGCATGACAGACATTCAAATGCTGATTCTCTCATAGGGCCCTTGTTTACATTCTCTGAGATGTGGATCTTCACTGCATAGTGCATGGATGAACTCCTGGATCGATCTCTTCCAACATTTCTCAGTTCCCACCTGCATGGGGGACTCTACAGCCTCTTGCTTCTAGAGATCCCTCATCAACTGACTGCCCTCCCAGGTGGGGTGCTGACTCAAATCCAGTGACCTTCATGAGCATACAGGTTGGTCCACTGCCACTCCTGTCCACATTGCCTCCTTGCTCAAGTTCTCTGCAACCTAGTTGAGACAGCTACAGATGGTAGACCAGCAAGCCTACTGAATAAGTAGACATTTGACAAGGGAGTTAGAAGTCTGTCTTTCCTTCTGAAAGGAAGAGATGTCTATTCCCTCCTTCTGCCAATTTCTAAAGGAGTCTCAACTAGCACCTTCTTTACTTGGTTTTTGGCGCGAGGAGGCAATCCCTCTTTTCACAGCGGGGAGAGGGAAGTGCTGTGATACTGAAATGGATCAGGACCCTATGGTCCTTGTCCTCCACACCTTCTGTCTGCCTTTTGTCTGTGGAAAAAATTTTGTTGTTGCTGTTCAATCACTAAGTCATGTCCAACTCTTTGTGATCCTGTGGAAAAACTTAAGCTAAAGAATAAGTTTAATCAAAGAAGTGAGTAGATGCAAAAGCAAAGAAAAACAGTAGACAGGACAAAACAATAATAATTTAGTCAGTAAGCAAATGCAATGACCCAAGTCAAGGACATTAGTCCTATATGGTTAATATTCTGAGGCATATATCCTGCGAACTATCTTCAGTTCAGTTCATTTCAGTTGCTCAGTCGTATCTGACTCTTTGCGACTCCATGGACTATAGCACGCCAGGCTTCCCTGTCCATCACCAACTCCCGGAGTTTGCTCAAACTCATGTCCATCGAGTAGGTGATGTCATCCAACCATCTCATCCTCTGTCATCCCCTTCTCTTCCTGCCTTCAATCTTTCCCAGCATCAGGGTCTTTTCCAATGAGTCAGTTCTTCGAATCATGTGGCCAAAGTATTGGAGTTTCAGCTTCAGCAGTAGTCCTTCCAATGAACATTCAGGACTGATTTCCTTTACGATCGACTGGTTTGATATCCTTGCAGGCCAAGGGATTCTCAAGAGTCTTCTCTACCACCACTGTTCAAAAGCATCAATTCTTTGGTACTCAGCTTTCTTTATGGTCCAACAGTCACATCCATACATGACTACTGGAAAAACCATAGCTTTGACTAGACAAACAATAGCTTTGTCAGTAGTGAACTATCTTATAGATACTGAAACCCCCACCAGGTGGAAGAAGTTTTACTACATGATGACCAGACTATAGCCATGACACGTGAAAGTGAAAGTGAAAATGAAGTCGCTCAGTCGTGTCCGACTCTTTGTGACCCTATGGACTGTAGCCTACCAGGCTTCTCCGTCCATGGGATTTTCCAGGCAAGAATACTGGAGTGGGTTGCCATTTCCTTCTCCAGGAGATCTTCCCAACCTAGGGATCGAACCCAGGTCTCCCGCATTGCAGGCAGATGCTTTACCTTCTGAGCCACCAGGGAAGCCCATGACATAAGCTGCCACAATTCTGAGAATTGGCCTCAAGGAAATGGGAACAAACGGACCCATGGAACTGACTAACTGTGCCTAAAACAATCAAGATGGCGCTGGCTAGACCACTGATGACCAATTGCAAGATGACTGTCAAAACTGACTGTGCTGTTTCTGCATGTAGTCCCCTCTCTCTGTCTATAAAAGCTCTTGCTCCCTGACTGTCAAGGGTGGGTAGTCACCCTTTGGACAAGCGCCCACCCCCACCCTTATACCCTGCCCCGGTTGCTGGCATCCAAAATAAAACAACTTTCCTTTCTACCAATCTGGCCTCTTTATTGACTTTTGAGTGTCAAGCTGCCAGACCCCACTTTCGGTTACAATACTATGGTGAGAGCTTTGGTACTTTTTGCCCTTGAACTGATGCCTCCTCTTCCCCTCTTCTTTTTCTATGCATTCTTCATCCATAGAAAATGGGGTTGGTGGGACTTCCCTGGTGGTCCGGTGGTTAAATCTCCACCTTGCAATGCAGGGGACGAGGGTTCAATCCCTGGTTGGGGAACTAAGATCCCACATGTCACAGGGCAACTAAGCCTGCACATTCTGGAGCCTGTGAGCCACAGCTAGAGAGTCCGTGTACCTCAGCCAAAAAAAAAAAAAAGATTCCCGCATGATCCAACAAAGATCCTGCATGGCACAACTAAGACCCAATGCAGTCAAATAAGTTAATTAAAAAAGAAAATTGGTTTGGGCTTGGGTGATGATGGCAGTTAGAAGTAGTTCAGCTGCCACTTACTAAGCCCTAAATATAGTAAGAATCTGGTTTCTGATTACTTACAATTCTCTTTATTCTTTAGAACATGGGTTATTCTTGACTTGGGTCCTGTTCAGCAGAAAAGTTTGCAACAATTGTTAAGTTCTTATAGGATGCTGGGAGCCTATGAGACGCAGTTCAGCAGATGCCAGACTCTAGGTTTCCTGGAGATAGGGACGGTGATTGTCTTACTCATTTGCATCCCACAGTACTTAATAGAAGCTCAGTGAATGTTTGTTAAATGAACACATGAATGAATAAATGATCCAGCCTAGACATTCTTTAAATTTTAGAAAAGATAAGAATCACTTGTGATTTCCTTGGTGGTTCAGTGGCTAAGACTCTGTGCTCCTCATGCAGGGGGCCTGATTTTGAGCCCAGTCAGGAAAACAGATCTCACATGCTGCAACCTAAACCTGGTGCAGCTAAATAAATCAATAAATATTTTAAAAAAGAATCACTCGGGGAGGTCTTTTTTTTTTTTTTTTTTAAGTACAGACGCTTTGGCCTCGCTGGCAGAGGATCTCACTTAATAGTTCTGGAGAGATGGGACACACTTTGAGACATACTGGCTAGTCCATAGGCAGATTAACCCTGTGTGGTTCTACATTTACTGGGTAATGATTGCTTAAACACATGTTTTTAATGCTGATTTCAGCAACTTTCTCCTGATTGCATATGGAAAAAGATATATATATATATATATATGTAGACATGCAGGCACAAATGCATACACATCACACATAGGTAAAGAGAGGAGAAGGAATATGATACAGGATTGATGTCTGAATCAATACTTTGGGACTCATGAAAACATCATCTCAAGGAAAATGTCCTTGGAAAACCCTCTAACCATTTTTGACTTTTACATATGGGTAAAAGCTCCTTTCCTAATGACGATTAAGTCACCTGTCTGTTTGCTCAAATCAAAAGTCCTTAATTCCCAGGGTTCATGTCTGTGATGAAACCCAGGAAGGAGCCACGGGTGGGGCTGTGATGCTTCCACTTTGCAGATGGTACCAGTTATAAAAATAAATGATGAATTTGACTTTCTGGAGTTTTCAGTACAATGTATTTTATAAGCACAGAATAAAAATTGTAACCCCAATAATTTGAAAGAGTATAGATGTAGAAAATCTACTTATATTCCGGGGATATGTGAATCCCAAAGAATCTGATTTAACTGAGAAAGATTTGAACAGGCAAAGCCAATATTTTTAACAGAAATGAACTCAAACACGTACAACTTGTCTATTTCCTGTATTTCTTGCAGAGATTTTTTTATTGAAATAAATATACCTGTAGCAAAATGAACTTCATACATTTGCTCTTATTTTAAAGCTGCATAACTGAAAGTCGGTTAGAAACAGTATAACCATTCTAAAATATATTTATTATTTGAAATAAAGTTTTAATTACAATCATGTAATACATAGTCATAGAAGTTAATTTCACCAGATTAGGTTATTATTTTTCAAGTCATGTTGTTTTCATATGTTTTCTAGGCAGTTAGAGGACATTACATAACATTTTACAATCAGATAAAGCTGACATCTCAGAGACAAGCAAGCAAGATAGAAGTGAAGGTGGTCACAATTTCATGGGTTTAAAGTGGTGAACTTATCAAAGCAAAAGTCAGGAGGAACCTCCAGTCTTCAAGTGCATGCGTTATGAAATAGACCCAAAAGCCCCTTTGTCTCAAAGATGCAGCTTAGCATGAGAGTTGTGACAGTAAGAAGGAAACTCCAAGGGGTTGATACCAAAGATTTCTTAGATACAAGCAGAGACTCAAAGATTCATGAGATAATGTAAATCATGGGATTAAAAAATATGTCTTACCAAGAAATAAATCATCAAAATTCAAATCTTCCTTCACGAAAAGCAAAACGTCACTTGTATATCTTGCTGTGCCCATCGCCTCTCCTCACCTCCCTTTTTCCTCCATCCTCTCCCTCCCTTTCTTCCTTCCTTCTTTCAATTTTGTTTTGTAACTTCAGATTGTTAATGTCTGTATGGACAGACTTAAACTGCTTATAAGTCTGTTCAAACAGACATTAACAATCTAAAGTTAACCACTGACAGGGAAGCTCCAATATTCTCAACAGTGAAGAATCCGCCCGTGATGCAGGAGACGTAGGTTCAATCCCCAGTCTGGAAAGATCCCTTGGAAAAGAAAATGGCAATCCACTCCAGTATTCTTGACTGGGAAATCCCATGAACAGAGGAGCCTGGCGGACTACAGTCCATGAAGTTGCAAAAGTGACTAAACAAGAACAGCAGCAACAGTAACATCAAAACCACTTATGAGGGAGAGACTAGAGTCTGGATAATAAAAATGAGCCACTACTCTGTCGCTAAGTTCTAGAAGAGAGGTCTTTCTTGAGTCTCTGTTAATACTCTGGCCCTTTGGGGACATGTGTGGGAGGGGAGAGAAAAAACCTGGGGAAAGAAATGGGATCAGGCATTTGTAATCACTTACAATGTCTATTCAGGGTGGGCTCGTTTACTTGTCCAAAGCATTCCTGAAGTTTTAATTCCTTTCAACACTGAGCTCTAAGTACTTCTAGAGTGGTCATAAAAGATCTAGTTTGATCTAGACTTCAAGGACAGCCTTCAGACATCAACAGAAAATCTGGATCATCTTTGTAGCGTCTCAGAGAAGAAGCTGGGACAAAGCAAAGTCTAGGAGTCCCTGGAGGGCAGGACACGGCTTGTGAAGTCACTTCAATCTGACTGTAACCCCCGATGGCTCAGATATTGCCCAAAGCTCAGCGCTGTTTATTGGCCGAAGGTGGTGGCATTTGTACAGCCTAGGTGGTACATTTTGATCTAACCACTTCCCAAATATGTTATGATTAAAATTGATCTTTTAATCTTTTAAAAATAATGCAATGAATCTAAGTGTTGTCGATCTCTCCCCCCAAACTGAAAAACTAATCAATCAATAAATCAATAAAAATGAACCCCAAATCAAAACACCAAAACTCCCTGGGTGTAATTTCTAACACTGAAAGTAACATACTTGCCACTTCATTACCTGACATTGTGTTCAAAGCCCTGCCAGGACCCTGGCTGGTACCACTACAGGAAGCTGTTAGCTTACTGAACAAGGAAAAAAAACGAACCTCTTATGGGATATGAATCCATAGTTTACAAGTCTAGAGGATTCTTTTATCATGCTGACTGATTAATGGTTGTGAAAGGGAAATTTTAAAACATACTCTATCTTTAGGGTTCTCTGCAACTGCTAGGAATGAAAAAAATTCAAGTCTAATGAAATGTTTTAAAATGTTCTCACTGCTGTTTTTCTTTCTTTTACTTATTTATTTTTTTTTTTGCTTTGATTCTTTAGTAGAGTACTCAACAGAAAACAAAACATAAAAATGCACAGCATGATTACGACCTAAAATTACGGTTGTGAATCACTATTAAGCATATGTATATGCATCCCACATGAGGCTGACAATGATACCCAGACACTTTGCTACTGAACAAACACAGAATCATCTTGTATTTTACTGCCAAATTTCTTTTTCAAGTGTAAAACTCCAATCCATTCCTTTACTCATTTTTATTAATTCACAGTGGTAGTGTAGTTCCTAGTGATCCACTGTAGATTGATGATTTTACAACTATTCACAGGCTGGGTTGTTCTTCCTCATGATCTATCAGAGGAGTCTCTGTCAATAAAAAAAAAAAAAAAGAGAGAGAGAGAGAGAGAGATGCTGGAAACAGGCTGGGTACTGAAATGGGGATCAAAAGTATATGTATGTCTATGTGTGTCTTTTTAAAACTGATATGCATCTCTAAAACTGAAAGCCAAATAGAAATTATTTCTTTTCTTTGTTCACAATCTGAATCCAACAAATAGATAAAGTGAAATTTTATGACTCAAATAATTAAATGAATATTTTTATCAAATTATTTTCTATTTCTTAAGTGACTCCTCTGCCTTTTCTAAACCCATCTTGTTCATCTGAAAGTTCTCGGTTCACATACTGTTGAAGCTTAGCTTGAAGGACTTTGAGCATAGCCTTACTAACATGTGAAATGAGCACAACTGTTTGGTAGTTTGACCATTCTTTGGCATTTCCTTTCTTTGGGATTGGAGTGAAAACTGACCTTTTCCAGTCCTGTGGCCACTGCTGAGTTTTCCAAATTTGCTGGTATATTGAATGCAACACTTTAACAGCATATCTTTTAGGATTTGAAATAGCTCAGCTGGAAATCCATCACCTCCACTAGCTTTGTTCGTAGTGATGCTTTCTAAGGCCCACTTGACTTCACATTCCAGGATGTCTGGCTCTAGGTGAGTGATCACACCATCATGATTATCTGGGTCATGAACATCTTTTTTGTACAGTTCTTCTGTGTATTCTTGCCACCTCTTCTTAATCTATTCTGCTTCTGTTAGGCCATTTATTGTGCCCATCTTTGTATGAAATGTTCCCCTTTGGTAGTTTCAATTTTCTTGAAGAGATCTCTAGTCTTTCCCATTCTATTGTTTTCCTCTATTTCATTGCATTGTTCATGTTGCTTTCTTATCTCTCCTTGCTATTCTCTGGAACTCTGTATTCAGTTGGGTATATCTTTTCTTTTCTCCTTTGCCTTTCGCTTCTTTTCTTTTCTAAGCTATTTATACAGCTTCCTCAGACAAACACTTTGCTTTCTTGCATTTCTTTTTCTTGGCTGGGGCAGATTGAGGGCAGGAGGAGAAGAGGGCAATAGAGGATAAGTGGACATGAGTTTGAACAAACTCTGGGAGATACAGAAGGACGGGGAAGACTGGCAGTGCTGCCACTCATGGGGTCACGAAGGGTCAGACATGACTTAGCGGCTGAACAACAACAAAAAAGAGACTAAGAGAAATCTCATTCTTTCTCCACTAGCAGGTACAGAGGAAAAGCCTGGCGAGGACACAAGATAGTGGCTGTCTACAAGCCAGGAGAGGGCTCTTACCAGCTATCAAATCTTTGAGACCTTGATCTTGGACTTCCTGCTTCCAGAACCATGAGAAATAAATTTCTTTTGTTTAAGCCACCCAGCCCCTGGTATGTTGCTATGGTGGCCTGAGAAGACTGAGACAATCTGTTAAGAATGTACTGTTCTATTATAACCAACACAAAACTCTATGAGAATGGGGTAGTGTAGGTGCTTTATATTAAGCCTTTGATTGTGGAGAAATCCATTTCAAAAGACATCTATTTTGATTAGGCATGTTCCTGGCTGTATGAACCTGCTCCTTAGCAGACCAACCAGGTAAGAACTAGGCCACTCACACTTCTGGATAACTGACCCCTTTAGTGACCCTTCCTCCACTCCCCTGAGCCCTAAATACCCCCGTGCTTCAAATTACCCCATAATGAGTGACCCCACAAAACCCCAGACACCTCACACTCAGACCCTAATAAAAGCAGAGTCCCAGGTCCATTCTCTCCATCTCTCTCTGTCTCTGTCTCTGACTGTCACCTTGAGATCTTGCTCTGTGGCCCTCAGGTGTGTAATATATTTTCCAGGCTCTCTGAGTAATAAATCTTGTCCCTTACAGTTTGCTGACTTTTTTTTTTTTTCTGAAGTGTATCCTGTGATCATAATAAAAACCATAAGAATGGGCATTGGCACAACGCTGGGCCCAGTGTGGGGTTGGGAGTATCTGTGTGCCTTGTTAGGAGGGATGGGGCCCAGGGCAAGTGCCTCAGATCTTCCTAGCCCACAGCATCACCATCAATAGGATGGGACCCACAGGACAGAACAAGGAACTTAAACATTAGGATTTTTTTTGGCATACAAAGAAATTCAGGGAAGGGAAACCAGTTCAAGGCATATGTGGTAGTTCAGCAGGACTGTCAGTGACCCATTCCACCATCTTTAACATTTAAGCCCTCATTTTGATGCTCATCGCTTCATAGTCACAAAAGGGCTGCTGTATTTCCTAACCTTCCGTTTGTGTTCCAGGTATGAACATAAGGGTGAAAGAAATCTGAAAGTTGTCTTGTCCTCCTGAGGAGGCCTTGCCATTTTAGTTGGGAAAGGTTGCCCTCACATGGGCTTCCCAGGTTACACTAGTGGTATCTGTCTGCCAATGCAGAAGACGTAAGAGATGTGGGCTCAATCCCTGGGCCAGGAAGATCCCCTGGAGGAGGAAATGGTAACCTGCTCCAATATTCTTGCCTGGAGAATCCCATGGATAGAGGAGCCCAGTGGGCTCAAGTCCACGGGATCACAAACAGTTGGACATGACTGAAGTGACTTAGCATGTACTCCCTGGTGGGGAACTTCTATCTCTCCTTGGCTATGCCACATTGTTACCAACCAGGGTTCTTGTCTCCTTAATCAATAGAAATTGATCGGAGGCCAGACAAAAAATTCAGGCAAGGCTTTATTGGGGCCCCTACTGCAGCAGCGAAGGCTTCCCTGGTGGCTCAGATGGTAAAGAATCTGCCTGCAATGCAGGAGACCTGAGTTTGATCCCTGGATTGGGAAGATCCTCTGGAGAAGGAAACGGCAACCCACTCTAGTATTCTTGCCTGGGAAATCCCATGGACAGACAAGCCTGGCAGGCCACATTCCATGGGGTCACAAAGAGTCAGACATGACTAAGTGACTGAACATGCATGATGCATGCCCTGCAGCAGGGGGAACCGAGAACAAACAACAGGTTCCCCTGCTTACTTACTCTTGAGGTGGGGTGAACTTGTTCTTTATATGGGGTGAGGGTATGGGTGTGAAAAGCAGGGACATTACTCTGCCGACAAAGGTTCGTATAGTCAAGGCTATGGTCTTCCCAGTGGTCACATATGGTTGTGAGAGTTGGACTGTAAAGGAGGCAGAATGCCAAAGAATTGATGCCTTTGAACCATGGAGCCGGAGAAGACTCCTGAAAGTCCCTTGGACAGCAAGGAGATCAAACCAGTCAATCTTAAGGGAGATAACTCTGAATATTCGTTGGAAGGACTCGTTGAAGCTCCAGTATTTTGGTCATCTAATGTGAACAGATGACTCATTGAAAAGGTCCCTGATGCTGGGAAAGATCGAGGGCAGAAGAAGAGGGCGTCAGAGGATGAGATGGCTAGGCTGTAAAGAGTTAGACCCAACTAGGGTACTGGACAATAACAAGGTGTGTCCAGGGGTTGTTCTGGAGAGTGTGGCTTAGGTGGTTTGCCCACCTCTTAGGTGATATTATGTGCAGCAGGGCATGCACAGTACCCTGCTTTTGCTCCAGGCTCTCCAGAAGTGCCAATTAGGTTTTTTGGTCTCTTTGTATCTTTTGTCCAGAATTTGTCCCACCTGCACACATACACGGTTAGTGTACATTTAGTCGCATATAGTTTCTTGGTATTTTGTTGCTCCAGGTGAGGTGTATTCAGATGCAAGCATTGCAGAATTGCAACATTGCAGCAAAAGTCCCAGGTCCCAGGCCTGTATCAGTTTTGACCCGCAGAGAATGCTGTATCTGTCTATAAATTCAGGGATTCTTCACTGGGGAAAATATATGTTACTACCTGTACTCCTTGGACAATCTGCCATCCATGCATATCCTCCTTCACATGAACACACTTCATACTGAATGCACTGGCCCCTTCTCTAGGAGAATACCCCCAATTCTCCCCCTGCCACCGTATTCCTCTTTGAGCTCAGGATTTCTAGCCGATACATAGGTCTCTCTGGCACATTTGCCCGGGGCTCCCTTGTCCTAGGGGGCTCATCACCCCACCTGGGCCGCACTGGCCACTGACCTTGGATGTGCCACCGGGATGAACATGGGCGGCATCAGTTAATCTTCCATTTGTATCTTTGATGTCATCTGTAACGTTTGCATATTTTTGCCGCTTGGGTAATAAGACCTAAATGAAAGCAACTTTGAACTGAATCCAAGTCAGAATTCTTGCAAACTGAGATCAGTCTTTGTGGTCTGGCCTAACTCATTGGGCTGGTTTTGCTGGTTTATGAGTCATCAATAGGACTGGTGGGTTCAAGGAAGAAAATAATCAGTTAAACCCGTCTGACTGAATCATGGGTTAATCCAGTCAGCCTGGTCAGTCTTGTATACTTGGAAACAACCACAGAGTTTTTGTTTTTCTGATCTACAGACTCTTAAGAGGCCACAACAAACAAACTTGCAAATAATGTCTTGAGTATACTCACAGCTTTCACCTGTTATTCCTTCTAACATGAGGCTTTTTAGAGAATTATTACTAGCTTTCTCTATTCTTCCTGCAAAGCCCCCGCTTCTTCCCTCAGAGTCAGAAGAAAATGCCAGAATTCCTAAGCAGTGGGCTGCATTCCACGTTTGTATTTCATTGTAAAACCGACAGTGCCGTCTGATTTATGCGCCCTCTGGGACATGTACAAGGAAGGCTTGGCTTGTAGAGCACAGGTTAATTACCACCACTCTCTTCTCTGTGTACTTTATGGCTTTTACTTAGTTTCTGATCAACAGAGAGAGGAAGACTGAGAAAATGCTTCTGCACTCGAAGCTGATGAAATGACGTGTATTTTATTTGGAAGTGTCTCTCAATCCTTCTGAACCCCTCTTCCAATTCTGGGTTACTGGGCAGAGAGAGCATATAGGTGCCCATGTACCATTCAACACCTGCAGATGTTTGTAAATCTCTGGACACCTTAAGAAGGCATACAACTGATTCACTTTGCTGTACAGAAGAAAATAACACAACATTGTAAAGCAACTATACTCCAATTAAACAACAACAACTCAGTAAAAACAACCCCCAAACCTCTTCTGAGCGCCAGTGAAAAGTTACCGCTTGAACAGAAGCTGCATTTATTGTTGCCGCTAGAGGGCAGCACCAAACAGAAAGTGAGGCACAGGCAGAGGATACTTGTCTGATTTTAAAGGATGTGAAGGAGAGTTCTAGGGCGCAGGGCAAGCCAGGAGGGAGTCCTCAGAAGGCAAACAATCAAAAAATAACTCCTACAATTACCTCGTGTAAAAATTAAACAGATGTGCAAAGATTGCCACATCACTTTGGAATTCACGGTGGCTAACTAGAGAAAAATAGAATATATTTAGACATTTATTCCTTCATACCAGTCATGGAAGAAGGAATGAGCTACTCAGTTAAACTGAGGGCAGGGTACTAAAGTCAGAAAGAGAGTTTAAAGTATACTTTTACTCATTATGGGCACATGACCCTAAAAAGCATTTAGACCTAGGTTTATATGCCATTTCCATCATTACTGAGCTTTGGAATGCTGTAAATTTGCTTAATTCTCTAAGCTTCAGATTGCTTATCTGAGAAGTGGGGATAATAATAATAATAACAACTCCCTCATAGTGGGATTGTGAGCTTAAACAGAATAATGCATTTGAAGAGACTGACTCAGCTAGGTAGCCCTCAGAAATTCAGACTAGGATTAAAGTCATCCTATAGTTCATTGTTTGAAATAAGCTTTGCCCTTCCAAAGTCTTTTAAACCCTGAATCCAGGCTCCTAAGGGAGATACAGGAGCCAGGAATAATTGGAGCCAGTAGGAGAAGGAGGCAGAGATAACAAGGCCAGCACCATGGTCAACACCCTGGTCCTCCCGGGGGCCCTGAGCAGGTTCTCTAGCTGCAAGCAGGACGTTGAGGCCACCAGTTGACTGGCTGTGTCTTCCAGGCTCCTGGAAGGGGATGAGCAGGCTGGGAGCTCAGCACAAGTGTGGGCTGGAGGAAACAATAGCTGCTGATGCCTACTTCTCACACTTTTACCTTTAAAATGTTCTGCTAAGCTTAAAGTCACAGTGACAGGAAAGGCAATGAAGTGATTAGCTGAACAGCCTTCCCAGCCCAGGGGGAAGCCCCTGCCTCCTGTTTCTATTCTTAGTTGTCACGGGACTGTTTTCTCAGCTTCCTCTCTTGCTTCTTTCAGTCCTGCTTCTAAGCTCGTCAAACCCTCTATTCTGCCCACAAGCATCTCTTTTATTTATTTATTCACCTGCCTAACAAGTAGTTATTGAGGACTGACTGTGTGCCAGATAATCGGAATACAGTGCTGAATGGAGGTTGGAAACCTGTTCTAATGAAATCCAACCAGTCCATCCTAAAGGAAATCAGTTCTGAATATTCATTGGAAAGACTGATGCTGAAGCTGAAACTCCAATATTTTGGCCACCTGATGCAAAGAACGGACTCATTGGAAAAGACCCTGATGCTGGGAAAGATTGAAGGCAGGAGGAGAAGGGGACGACAGAGGATGAAATGGTTGGATGGCATCACCTACTCGGTGAACATGAGTTTGAGTAAGCTCCGAGAGTTGGTGATGGACAGGGAGGCCTGGTGTGCTGCAGTCCATGGGGCTGCAAAGAGTCGGACATGACTGAGCAACTGAACTGAGTGAGGAAAACAGACAGTAAGCAAACAAATGAACAAATCAGATAATCTTGAAGAGTGGTTAAGTTGCAGGTTAGGTAAAAGTTGACATGATGGTGTGGTCAGAGAGGGTTTCTCTGAGGAGATGGCATTAAAGCCAAGGCATAAACGATGAACACAAGCCACCCAGGCATGGGTCACAGGATTCCAAGCAAGGGCAAAGACCCCAGAGTGGGCTTGCTGCATTGGGGGACAGAAGCAAGGCCCGTGGGAGGAGAGGGGGAGGGCGGACAGATGATGTCAGAGGTCAGGCCAGGTTAGAGTCTGGTTTTGCTTCTAAAGCAGAAGGGAACTGATTTTGATGCCTTAAGAAAATGGTCTGGGGACTTCCCTGGTGGTCCAGTGGTCAGGAATTTGCCTACCAAAGTAAGGGCACATGTTTGATCACTGGTCCGGGAAGCTCTCACATACCTCAGAGCAACTAAGCCCGTGGGTCACAACTACTGAGCTCAAGTGCCATGTGCCCTAGAGTCTCTGCTCCACAACAAGCGAAGCCACCACCATGAGCAGCCCGTTCACTCCAGTAGAGTAGCCCCCGACTCGCTGCAGCTGGAGAAAACAGCAAGGAACATCTAGTGCAACCAAAAATTATTAATTAATTAAAAGAAAAGAAAATGGTTCCTCCTTCAATGTCATACATAGTATCTTACATTTTCTTTTATCTGTTTTGCAGCTTGGGTTTCTACTCAATAGAAATGGTCGGGGAAGAAGGCCATCTCTTGTCAGGGAAGAAAATGATAGGGAAATAGATTTACAAATCAAGCAAGCACAATCAAAATAATTGGAATCTCGTCTCAAGCACCCACCTCTTCTCTGTGGATGGTGACTGCAGCCATGAAATAAAAAGACGCTTGCTCATGGAAGAAAAGCTATGACAAACCTAGACAGCACATTAAAAAGCAGAGACATCACTTTGCCAACCCTATAGAAGTTTGTATAGTTAAAGCTATGGTTTTTCCAGTAGTCATGTACAGATATGAGAGCTGTACCATAAAGAAGACTGAGTGCCAAAGAATTGATACTTTTGAACTGTGGTGTTGGAGAAGACTCTTGATAGTCCCTTGGACAGCAAGGAGATCAAACCAGTCAATCCTAAAGGAAATCAACCCTGAATATTCATTGGAAGGACTGATGCTAAAGCTGAAGCTCCAATACTTTGGCCACCTGATGCAGAGAGCTGACTCATTGGAAAAGACCCTGATGCTGCTGCTTACAATAACCAGGACATAGAAGCAACCTAGATGTCCATCGGCAGACAAATGGATAAGAAAGCATGGAACATATACACAATGGAATATTACTCTGCTACTAAAAATAATGCATTTGAATCAGTTCTAGTGAGGTGGATGAAACTGGAGCCTATTATACAGAGTGAAGTAAGTCAGAAAGAAAAACACCAATATAGTATACTAATGCATATATATGGAATTTAGAAAGATGGTAATAATGACTCTATATACGAGACAGCAAAAGAGACACAGATGTAAAGAACAGACTTTTGGACTCTGTGGGAGAAGACAAAGGTGGGATGACTTGAGAGAACAGCATTGAAACATGTATATTATCATATGTGAAACAGATCGCCAGTCCAGGTTCAGTGCATGAGACAGGGTGCTCAGGGCTGGTGCACTGGGATGACCCTGAGGGACGGGATGGGGAGGGAGGCGGGAGCGGGATTCAGGATGGGGAACACATGTACACCCATGGCTGATTCATGTCAATATATGACAAAAACCACTACAATATTGTAAAGTAATTAGCCCCCAATTAAAATAAATAAATTAATTATAAAAAAGAACCTGATGCTGGAAAAGATTGAGGGTGAGAGGAGAAGGGGATGACAGAGGATGAGATGGTTGAATGGCATCATTGACTCAGTGGACATGGGTTTGAGCAAACTCTGGGAGATGGTGAAGGACAGGGAAACCTGGAGAGGTGCAGTCCATGGGATCACAAAGAGTCAGACATGACTGAGAGACTGAACAATAACTCAAGCACCCTCCTGAGTGAGTAATTAGATCATAGTTTTCACTCTAGTCCAGAATGTTGTCATCAGAACTCACTCATTAGCTATCTTGCAATTTCTTTGCCTTCTAAAGAGAATGCATGTGGAGACTAACATCTAAAGGGTTTTCTGGACAGCTCTGGGACTGGCTCGGATGTGAGGTGGAGCAACATGAGAGAACATTGGGAAGAACAAAGCCAGCACATGTTATCACTGGCAATTTCCAGCATAACCCTTTCCAAACAACGATCTCAAACACTACCCAAAAAACTGAAGCCAGTTGAAATGCTCCCCCTGGTTGTAAAGTAACATACACCACAACGAACCATGAAAGATGACATCAAAGTGGTCCACAAAGCCAGGATCTTCATGGAATCAGGGATAGCCCTCAACTTCCAGGCATCTGCTCCTGCACCATGGCTTGGGCTCTGCTGCATCTGGCCAGTGTATATCTGGAAATCACACATCTGGAAACAATGTCATGAGCGTTCCAAAAGTTATTTCTTTCTTTGATAAGAGGTTGCTTTATTCAGAAAAAGATGAAATAGTGCAGATTTCTTGGTTGGGCAGATTCTTTACCTCCAAGAAAAGTAAGGAGTTTCCAGGAATAAGCTAAAACCACAGAACAGACAGAACAACTGTACAGAACCCCAGTCTGACTTGTTTTGATTAAGCCTGGGTGAGGATGTGAGATCTTCTGACAGGTTGGGAGTGTATTCTCCTTATATCTTCTTGGGTCCTTTGCCATTTTCATGCACAATGGCCAATACCTACCCTTGGACTGCTAGAACCTGCTTTGCCTTTTGAAATGCCTAGAAATTAATGACTCCCTAGGGGCATCCTTGCAAATTACTTAAGGGTGGGAATATAAATATCCCAAGTTCCTCTGTTGTTGGCAGGATAACTGGGATGTGTGAGTGCTGATATCTTTTCCCAGAACCTCTAAGTTGGATTAAAGTCTGGTTGCCCCCCTCGTGTCTTCTCCCCCAAATTGCTCTCTTCATTCTGGGCCCCTATTGGCTGCCTTACTTGCTATGTTTCATCTATCGTGAACCTCCCAAATAAACTGTGTATCCAGTCTGCATCTTGGGGCCTGCTTCTCAGAGGAACCCAACTAATCCACACACCTGATGAAATAATTTCCCTCTCCTTAACATTTATATAGAAAAGAAGCACATCACCTGCAAAATAAGGGGTGCTGCAATATAAAAGTCAGCTGACGTTTCCTATCATCTGTGCAGTGAAAGCTGGCTGAGATCAATGAAGACCTACCTATGAACGAAGGATTACCAGGCCTGCCCTTATTCACCCCCTTTCACCTTCTCTTGTGCTCTGCTCTTCCTGTAATAATGAGAGGAATTCAAGTTTAGAAGAGGCTCCTTAATGTGTCCCTTCCCATCACATGAAGCAAGGTGGTTGTAGATATCATGAAATATGCCTTGATCAAGAACCAGGGGATGTACTTCACTCTGTATGACAGACTCTAGGTCCATCCACATCTCTACCAATGGTCCAACTTCATTTCTTTTTAAGGTTGAGCAATATTCCAATACTTTGGCCACCTGATGCAAAGAACTGACTCATTGGAAAAGACCCTGATGCTGGGAAAGATTGAAGGCAGGAGGAGAAGGGGATGACAGAAGATGAGATGGTTGGATGGCATCACTGACTCAATGGACATGAGTTTGAGCAAGCTCTAGCAGTTGGTGATGGACAGGGAGGCCTGGCGTTCATGGGGGTCACAAAGAGTCAGACACGACTGAGTGACTGAACTGAACTGAATATCCCATTGTATATATGTACCACATCTTTATCCATTCTTCTGGTGATGGGCACTTAGGTTGCTTCCATGTCCTAGCTCTTGTAAATAGTGCTGCAGTGAACACTGGGGTGTATGTGTCTTTCTGAATAATGGTTTTCTAAGGGTATATACCCATAATGGGATTCACTTTATTGTACAGCAGAAACTAACACAACATTGTAAAGCAACTACACCCCAATTAAAAAAAAAGAGAGAGACAGGGGAGACGGAATATTTATGTTAAAATAAAAAGTTCCAAGATGATATATAAGTTGTATTTTTGTCTGCTTAAGAAAAGTTTGAGGTGTCTGTTAAAACCAGATTCCCAACCTCAAGCCTCAGAAATACTGATTCAGTGGGTCTAGGGTAAAATCCAATGATCCAATGATTTGCTTTTTAAATAAGTGTAGCAGCTGTTTCTTTGACTCTCCTACTATTGAGAACCGAGTTCCATATCCCCTCTCCTTGACTCTGGGCACGGTCATCACTCAACTGATAGAGCACAGTGGATGGGATGCTGTGTGGGTTTCTGGGCCCAAGACTTAAAAAATAGGTAGCTTTCACTTCTTGCCTTTAGGGGTGCTTATTGTTGGAACCTAGCCACCAGGCTATAAGGAAGCCAAGCTGTACACATGTGTGAGTGCTAAGTCGCTTCAGTCATGTCTGACTTTGCAATCCTATGGGTTGTAACTAGTCAGGCTCCACTGTCCCTGGGATTCTCCAGGCAAGAATACTGGAGTGGGTTACCACGTCCTCCTCCAGGGGATCTTCCCGACCCAGGGATTGAACCCGAGTCTCTTCGGTCTCCTACACTGGCAGGTGGGTTCTTATCACTAGCGCCACCTGGCAAGCCCAAGCAGCTGCATAGCAAGGCCCTTTATGAATGTTACAGATGATCCCCCAGCTGAGGACTGACACCCAACAACAACCCCAAGTCATGTGACTGAGCCCTTGTTCTGAAGATGTGGGTCACCTTCAAGTAGCACCTACTGACATTTTGTGGAGTAGGGACAAGCCTGCCATGCTCTGCCCAAATCGAGGAACAACTGTTGTTGTTTGCTAAACAGCAATCCTAACCAGAGGGATAAATTCTCCAGGTGATGCTTAAGTGCATGGCTCATGCTTTTTGAAAAATGAACTTTCTGATTATCAAGTACATCAAGAGATTATGCTAAAGTGAATGGGGTTAAAAAGCTATTAAAAAATACAGAGGTCAGTAGGGAGATGCAGAGGAAAACTATTTTAATATGAAGTCTATGACGTCTCCATCCATAATGTGGAGAGCGTGAGTCTTAGTCTGTAAATCAGATATAGAGGATAATTAACTTTGAACATTTAAAAAATATTTATTTATTTGTTTATTTATTCAGTTGCCCTAGGTGTTCGTTGTAGCACGTGGGATCTTTGGTTGTGGCTTGTGGTATCTAGTTCCCTGTCCAGAGATCAAGCCCAGGCCCCCTGCATTGGGAGCATGGACAAGCCTGGACCACCAAGGAAGTCCCAACTTTGAGCATTTTTTTATGTATATGTGAGGAGGTTGGTGATCTCCCCATCTTACTCTTCTGCCATCTTCTTCCACCTTCTGAACATTTTTTAAAAGAGTTATTTATTTATTAGCATTTTTGGCTGCACTGGGTCTTGGTTACTTTGTGACCAAGAGAGGGGGCTACTCTCTAGTTGTGGTGCGTGGGCTTCTCATTGCAGTGGCTTTTCTTATTGTGGAGCACCAGCTTTAGGCTCTCAGGATGCAGCAGTTGCAGCACTTGGGCTCAATAGTTGTCGCATGCCAGTCCGATAGTGCCAGTAGCTGTGGCACACAGGCTTAGTTGCTCTGAGGCATGTGGGATCCTCCCGGACCAAGGATCAAACATGTCCCATGAATTGGTAGGCAAATTCCCATCCACTGCTCCACCAAGAAAACCCTAAATGTTTTTGATAGCACAGCTTAATTGGTCACCTGATGTGAAGAGTTGATTCATTGGGAAAGACCCTGATCCTGGGAAAGATTGAGGGCAGCAGGAGAAGGGGGCAGCAGAGGATGAGATGGTTGGATGGCACCATCAATTCAATGGACCTGAGTTTGAGCAAAATCTGGGAAATGGTGAAGGACAGGGAAGCCTGGTGTGCTGCAGTCCATGGGGGCACAAAGAGTTGGACACAACTGAGTGATTGAACAACAAAAATTAGTGCCTTTCTTCATTCCATTCCTGGCAATGCTGAGACACTGGGCATTTCTGATCTTGGCCACTGTGTAGTCACTCTTCAGCCTCCACGGATGCCTCCTTGGTCCTGTGTCCACCAACAGAGATCCTGCTTGGAGTTTTTAGTCTCCAGCTTCAACTACAAGGTCTCTTGGCATCCAGATTCCACGCTACACCTGTCTCTCCTTAAGACAGCACGTGGCACAGTGCCTGAAGCCATCAGGTCACTACTCTGCATCGTGTTGCTGCCCTGGGGCTTCAAGGAGAGAATCAATCAGTGAAGTGGACCAGTTGTTTGCTCTAGGTAATTGATGCCATGAGGGAAAATGAGAGCTAGACATCCTGATATGCTGAAAGAATCCTAAAGTGAGAATTGTTATGTATAATCTCCTGATATTCTGTGTATATCAATAACGAAGACACAATTTTAAAATATATTGTAGGGACTTCCCTGGTGGCTCTGTACTCCCAATGCAGTGTGCCCAGGTTCCAGCCCTGGTCAGGAAACTAGACCCTATGTGCCACAACTAAGACCCAGTGCAGACAAATAAGTAAATCAATTATATACATATAAGTAAGTATGTATAAATATAATATATATATTGTATAATATATGTATATATACTTAAGTAAATATATATGATATATTATATAATATATATATTAGAGAGAGAGAGAGAGGAAGAGAGAGTAAAGGTTGAACAAAAGATATCTGCAGGACAGCCTTACAGCCTGACAGTTTGCATGTTTTGACACAGTGAGTTTTATGTGTGTGGGGTCGTCAGGGACACTAAATACAAAGCAAAGAATAAAAAGAAATATTGGAACCAAGGGCCTTTTTTTGGTTAAAAAATTATTATACCAGTAAAGAAGAGGAAATAAGTTAAAACATAAAACTTGAAGAAAAAGAGATTTCAACTTAGTTTCAAATGGGGGCAGTTTCTTTTTTGTCATTGTTGTTTGATCACTAAGTTATGTCAACTCTTTGCAACCCCATGGACTGCAGCATGCCAGGATTCCCTGTCCTTCACTATCTCCCAGAGTTTGCTCAAACTTGTGTCCATTGAGTCAGTGATACCATTCAACCCTATTATCCTCTACCATCCCCTTTTCCTTTTGCCTTCAATCTTTCCCAGCCCCAGGGTCTTTTCCAATAACTCAGATCTTTGCCTCAAGTATTGGATCAAAGTATTGATCTTTGCATCAAAGTGTTTGAGCTTCAGCTTCAGCATCAGTCCTTCCAAGGAATATTCAGGGCTGATTTCCTTTAGAACTGACTTCTTACTACGTGTGAAATATTCAGCCATGCAATAAACAGTGCCCTGCCCAGACTTCAGAGCCCAGAGCCCTGAGTCTTGAGTATTCTAACTGAAAAAGAGAGGGGTGAGGGAAGAGAATTCAGTAGATGGGAGCTGTGAAGCTCAGAGAAGTCAGTTTGGAGAGATTTAAGCAAACAGGCTTTCTGATGACCATTTTCAGATTTACGTTCATCCTCAGATTCAAAAACAGAAGAAACTGAAATTTATAATCAGTTCTTCCTTTTGAATATGATCCCAATCCAAGAGTTATCATGCACCTTTCCACTCAGACATAATCCTAGCTGAGAGTTTAGCTCCTAAAATGTTAATTAAAACAATATATTAAACTTAGAGGTGCAAAAATGAACAAGGGGCAGAGGAATGCAAAGGTTTGCTGGATGAATATAGGTCACCTGAGATCCAAGGAGGAAGAAGAACTTAGTGTGAATGTCCTGTGGGCAACCAGGCTCCAAGAACAATGCTATTGCGTTACTGGGAAAGGCCCAGAAGGAAGATTACATATTAGCTGGGGGATAGAAAATTGGTCTACAGGTCTCCATAATAGGATATTTCCCCTTATTTGTGGAAGGGATGGATGAGGGCATTTGGAGACTGCATAAGAATGAAGGAGTATTTATAGTTAGGACTTTCACTGAAGGTGACAAAACAAAACCCTCACTAGTCTAAAGCAAGAAGGGAAATATTTGCTCATAGAACTGACTAGTCCAGTGATAGGACTGGTATAGCTTTCTCTCTAGGGCCTTAAATGATGTTACCAGGACTCAGTCATTCTCCTCTCTTGGCCCTGACTGTACACTAGCACACAAGTTCCAGACTAACGTCTAAGGCTCAAGTTCAAGTCTAGTGGAAAAGAGAATATTTCATTCTGGAGGCTCAAGCCCAAGCTCCAACATTAGATCTGATTGTACCAACCTGAACCACATGGGGACTCTTGAGTCAGTCACGTGGCCAAGGGAATAGAATCCTCTGACTGGCTGGGACTACGGCAGGTCACACAATCTAACGTCAGAGCTTTTCTGATGTATTTTACCCCTCCCAGTCCTTTTTCTCTCTGTGTTTCAGTTGGGATCCTTTGCTTTGATCTTTCAGTTAATGAATTTTCTTTTATATGTCTGATCAGCTGCTAAACCAATCTGTTTTCAGTTCTTACTTTCATATATTACGTTTTTCAATTTTAGACTGTCCATTGAGTTTTTTTGTAAATGGATTCACCCAAAGGCATGTACAAGTATGCTCTAAAAAGCATTATTTGTAACAACCAAAACTGAAACTAATTTCTATCAAAAGTGAACAGATAAATAAATGGTATTGTATTCCTAGAATGGAATACCAGATACTAGTTAAATGAATGAGTCCAACTACATCCAACGTCATATATGACAGTTGAAAACATAAAATTAAGATAAAGACATCAGATACAGAATATTGTGCAATCACATTTATATAAAGTAGTTAGGGATTGATATTTAGGCAGTAAAAATATAAATGAAGGCAACGAAATAATTACAAACAAAGCCAGTACATGTATTTTGGGTAGATGCGTTATATTTTACAATAAGGAAAGACTTAGATAAAGGAAACGGGTACCTGTAGGTTTTGAAAAGCCCATGAGAACATAACCCTCTTACCTCTGTGGTCTTCTCTAGTTGCCTCCTTTAGATACCATCACAAACCTTCCAGAATAATGATGACCTTTTGTCCTAGAAAAGTGGTAAATAACATCATCTCCGTAAGTCTTCTGTTAAAATTTAAGTTATCTAGTAAGGTAGAAAAGAAGGCACTGTGTATTCGAGAAACAGTTATATCATCATCAAGTAAGATTATCATGTGAGATCTTAAACCTGATGTGGATTTAGCTTTTAAAACTAAACTTCTATAAGCACAACAGCTCAGTTTACCTGGTGAGTAATTTCCACACTGTAAGGCAGAATTAACCATGAGACCATTACATTTCAGTGACGTGATATGGTAGAGGGGCTTCCCAGATGGTGAAGTGGTAAAAAATCTGCCTGCCAATGCAGGAGACATGGGTTTGATCCCTGGCTTGGGAAGATCCTCTGAAGTAGGAAATGGCAACCCACTCTAGTATTCTTGTCTGGAAAATTCCATGGGCAGAGGAGCCTAGTGGGCTATAGTTCATAGGATCTCAAAGAGTCAGACAAGACTGAGCACACATCAGCCCAGATATGGTAGAAGGAGGTTTAGAAGGGTGCTCTAGACTGAATTATGTACCCTCCAATTTTGTGTATTGAGGTCCTAACATCCAATGGATGGTATTTGGAGATGGGACTTTGGGGAGGTCATTAGGTTTAGTTGAGGTCATGAAGGTAAGACTTTCGTGAGGAGATTAATGCCTTTATAAGAAGAGACACCAACAAGCTTGCTTCCTCCTTCTCTCTCTGCTTTGCTCTACCCCACACCCTCCCCATGCAAAAAGAGTCATGTGAGCACACAGCAAAATGATGGCCATCTACAAGCCAGGAAGAGAGCTCTAACTCGAATCAGAACATCTTGGCAGCCAGATCATGAACTCCTAGACACCAGAACATGAGAAAATGCATTTCCGTTGTTTAAGCCACTCAGTCTATGGTGTTCTGTTATGACATCCTGAGCAGACTAAAGCCCCTTTCCCAAGGGTTCGCAGATCTTCTTTGAGTGATGGAGAGATACACTGGTGGAGACAGCACAGGCTCAAGACATCTGAAAGACCATCCCAAGAAAATGAACAACACAGACAGCATCATCTTAAAGAAATCAGAAAACCTACCTTGGGGCTTCCCTGCTGGTTCAGTAGTTAAGACTCTGTGCTTCTATTGCAGAGGGCACTGGTTTGATCCCTGGTTGGGGAACGAAGATTCTAAGTGACACGTGGTGCGGCACTTCCTGCACCCCCCGCCCCAAAGACCTACCTTTGTTTTCTTTAGAACTGTGTTACACCTGGTATTCCGTACCAGGCCTTTGTCTGAGGTATTTCTTTGTCTCGTCTAGCAGAAGTGTTGCCCTAGTGTCATCAATACTTAGAACATGTTTGGAAAGCAAAACATTTGCCTCACTAAAAATGTTTCATTACGTCGAATTCCTACTGCAGGTCATTCTTTCCTTTCTGGAAAAGAGTCGGGTTATAAAACCTTGGGTATGCAGTTAGCAGGACCTTTAAATGGTGTTTGATTTTTTAAAAAAGCTTAGGCATCTGACCATCGGTTTTCCAGCTCAAACTGGGAGGCTTTGAAGTCAGAGGCCTGTAATGCTGTGGGCTACTTCTCTGTCTCTCTCCTGAAATAGTAGGTGAGATCAGATGAGAAAATTAGTACAGATACTGTTTGTGTTTCTCTACATAGAAGACCATTTCTTAAGAGTTTGACCTATAAACCTTACTTTGGTTCTATAATACACTGAATCAGTTTTTGGAAATATATAAGAAAAAAAAATTCAGTATGCTGAAGAAACCTTATTTAACCACACTGCTATTACTTTTAAATATAAAAAGTGTCATTTTTTTCTTTACTTTTCAAATAATGAACAGAAAGTCCCAGAGTTTCAGAAGACCACAAAGCAAGCCATGACTAATCCTGATTTTACTCATGATAATAGAGGCCTTTTTTCATTTTGTTTTTTAATTGAAGTATAGTTGATTTACAATGTTGTGTTAATTTTTGCTGTACGACAGAGTGATTCAGTTATACGTATATTATTTTTTAATATTCTTTTCTATTATGGTTTATCATGGAATATTGAATATAATTCCCTGTGTTATATAGTAGGACTTTGTTGTTTATCCATTCTATATATGAGAATTTGCATCTGCTAACCCCAAACTTCTACTCCATCTCTCTCTCACCCCCTTCCCTTGGCAACTACAAGTCTGTTCTATAGAGGCCTTTTTAAAGAATGCAAAGATCTCAATAATGGTAGTTAAATGTGGTGCTGGAGAAGATTCTTGAGAGTCCCCTGGACAGCAAGGAGATCAAATCAGTCAATCCTAAAGGAAATCACCCCTGAATATTTTTTGGAAGGACTGGTACTAAAACTGAAGCTCCAATACTTCAGGCACCTGATGGGAAGAGCCAACTAACTGGAAGAGACCCTGATTCTAAGGAGAGTGGGGGAGGAGGAGAATGGGGAGACAGAGGATAAGATGGTTGGATGGCATCATAGACTCAATGGATATGAGTCTGAGCAAATTCCAGGAGATAGTAAAGGAGAGGGAAGCCTGGGGTGCTTCAGTCCATGGGGTCTCAAAGAGTTGGGCACAACTGAGCAACTGAACTTGGATTATTTTTCATTGTTTTAGGACATCAGCAATGAAAATACTTTATAATTGATGAAGAAATTGAGGTTCAGAGTGATTAAGTAACTTGTCTAAGATACATTATTGATAAGAAGCTGGATCACAACTCGCCAACTCTGCCTCCAAAGTCCATACTCTTTCTACTACTATGCCATGAACATCCATAATGTTCTGCATTTCTGGAAAGACCAGATCATCTATTAATAATTAATTTCTCATCCTGGAATAGTAGAAAACTCTCAGTGAGAGTAACGTGGATATTGGTGTTCTGGTGACTTGAATGTTATTACACTTCTCTACTGTTGAAATTCTTCTAAAGCAAAATAGATTAAAAAAAAATAATGGTTTAAGAGTGTGCATGGTGAACACATGTAAACCCATGGCTGATTCATGTCAATGTATGGCAAAAACTATTACAATATTGTAAAGTAATTAGCCCCCAACTAAAATAAATAAATTTATAAAAAAAAAAAAAAAAAAGAGTGTGCATGGTGTGCTGCAGCCCATGGTGTTACAAAGAGTGGGACATGACTCAGCGACCGAACAATAATAAGAGTGTGCTGGGAAAATTCTGTTGGTAGCTTGATAGGGATTGCATTGAATCTATAGATTGCTTTGGGTGGTATATTCATTTTCACTATGTTGATTCTTCTGATCCGTGAAGATGGTATATTTCTCCAACTATTTGTGTCATCTTTGATTTCTTTCATCAGTGTTTTCTAGTTTTCTATATATAGGTCTTTTGTTTCTTTAGGTAAATTTATTCCTAAGTATTTTATTCTTTTCATTGCAATGGTGAATGAAATTGTTCCTTATTTTCTCTTTCTGTTTTCTTATTGTTAGTGTTTAGGAATTCAAGGGATTTCTGTGTATTAATTTTACATCGTGCAACTTTGCTATATTCATTGATTGGCTCTAGTAATTTTCTAGTGGTGTCTTTAGGGTTTTATATGTAGAGGATCATGTCATCTGCAAACAGTGAGAGTTTTACTTCTGCTTTTCCAGTCTGGATTCCTTTTATTTCTTTTTCTTCTCTGATTGCTGTGGCTAAAACTTCCAAAACTATGTTGAATAGTAGTGGTGAGAGTGGGCACTCTTGTCTTATTCTTGACTTTAGAGGAAATGCTTTCAGTTTTTCTCCATTGAGGATAATGTTTGCTGTGGGTTTATCATATATGGCTTTTATTATGTTGAGGTATATTCCTTCTATGCCTGATTTCTGGAGAGTTTTTATCATAAATGGGTGTTGAATTTTGTCAAAGGCTGCATTTGTTGAGATAATCATATGGTTTTTACCTTTCAATTTGTTAATGTGGTATATCACATTGATTGATTTGCGAATATTGAAGAATTCTTTCATCCTTGGGATAAAACCCACTTGATCATGATGTATGATCTTTTTAATATGTTGTTGAATTTTTCTGCTAGAATTTTGTTGAGGATTTTTGCATCTATGTTCATCAGTGATATTGGCCTGTAGTTTTCTTTTTTTGTGCGGCATATTTGTCTGATTTTGGTATTAGGGTGATGGTGGCCTCATAGAATGACTTTGGGAGTTTACCTTCCTCTGCAATTTTCTGGAAAAGTTTGAGTAGGATAGGTATTAGCTCTTCTCTAAATTTTTGTTAGAATTCACGTGTGACGCCATCTGGTCCTGGGCTTTTGTTTGTTGGAATAATTTTGATTACAGTTTTGATTTCCATGCTTGGGATGGGTCTGTTAAGATTTTCTATTTCTTCCTGGTTCAGTATGGAAACATAAGAAACCTCAAATAGCCAAAACAATCTTGAAAAAGAAGAATGAAACTGGAGGAATCAACCTGCCTGACTTCAGACTATACTACAAAGCTACTGTCAATAGTATGGTACTGGCACAAAGACACAAATATAGATCAATGCAACAAAATAGAAAGCCCAGAGATAAATCCACGCATCTATGGACACCTTATCTTTGTCAAAGGAGGCAAAAATATACAATAGAGAAAAGACAATCTCTAACAAGTGCTGGGAAAAATGGTCAACCACCTGTAAAAGAATGAAACCAGAACACTTTCTAACACCATACACAAAAATAAACTCAAAATGGATTTAAAGATCTAAATGTAAGATCAGAAACTATAAAACCCCTAGAGGAAAACATAGACAGAACACTCTCTGACATAAATCACAGCAGGATCCTCTATGACCCACCTCCCAGAGTAATGGAAACAAAAGCAAAAATAAACAAATGGGACCTAATTAAACTTAAAAGCTTTTGCACAATGAAGGAAACTATAAGCAAGGTGTAAAGACAGCCTTAAGAATGGGAGAAAATAATAGCAAATGGAACAACTGACAAAGAATTAATCTCCAAAATACAAAAGCAGCTCATGCAGCTCAATTCCAGAAAAATAAAAGACCCAATCAAAAAATGGGCCAAAGAACTAAACAGACATTTCTCCAAAGAAGACATACAGATGGCTGACAAACACATGAAAAGATGTTCAACATCACTCATTATCAGTTCAGTTCAGTTCAGTTCAATCTCTCAGTCGTGTCCGACTCTTTGCGACCCCATGAATTGCAGCACGCCAGGCCTCCCTGTCCATCATCACCAACTCCCGGAGTCCATCCAAACCCATGTCCATCGAGTCAGTGATGCCATCCAACCATCTCATCCTCTGTCATCCCCTTCTCCTCCTGCCCTCAATCCTACCCAGCATTAGGATCTTTTCCAATGAGTCAACTCTTCTCATGAGGTGGCCAAAATATTGGAGTTTCAACTTCAACATCAGTCCTTCCAATGAACACCCAGGATTGAGCTCCTTTAGGATGGATTGATTGGATCTCCTTGCAGTCCAAGGGACTCTCAAGAGTCTTCTCCAACACCACAGTTCAAAAGCATCAATTCTGTGGCGCTCAGCTTTCTTCACCATCCAACTCTCACATCCATACATGACCACTGGAAAAACCATAGCCTTGACTAGACAGAATTTGTTGGCAAAGTAATGTCTCTGCTTTTAAATATGCTATCTAGGTTGGCCATAACCCTCCTTCCAAGGAGTAAGCGTCTTTTAATTTCATGGCTGCAATCACCATCAGCAGTGATTTTGGGAGAAATGCAAATCAAAACCCCAATGAGATACCATCTCACACCAGTTGAATGGCTGCCATCAAAAAGTCTACACACAATAAATGCTGGAGAGTGTGTGGAGAAATGGGAACCCTCTTACACTGTTGGTGGGAATGCAAACTAGTACAGCCACTATGGAGAACAGTGTGGAGATTCCTTAAAAAACTGGAAATAGAACTGCCATACGACCCAGCAATACCACTGCTGGACAGACACACCAAGGAAACCAGAATTGAAAGAGACATGCGTACCCCAGTGTACATTGCAGCACTGTTTACAATAGCTAGGATATGGAAGCAACCTTGATGTCCATCGGCAGACAAATGGATAAGAAAGTTGTGGTACATATACACAACAGAATATTACTCAGCTATAAAAAAGAACACATTTGAGTCAGTTCTAATGAGGTAGATGAAACTGGAGCCCATTATACAGAGTGAAGTAAGTCAGAAAGAAAAACGCCAATACCATATATTAACACATATATATGGAATTTAGAATGGAGAAGGAAATGGCAACCCACTCCAGTACTCTTGCCTGGAAAATCCCACAGACAGAGGAGCCTGGTAGGCTACAGTCCATGGGGTTGCTAAGAGTCGGACACAACTGAGTGACTTCACTTTCACTTTTCACTTTCATGCATTGGAGAGGGAAATGGTGACCCACTCCAGTGTTCTTGCCTGGAGAATCCCAGGGATGGAGGAGCCTGGTGGGCTGCCATCTATGGGGTCGCACAGAGTCAGACACGATTGAAGCGACTTAGCAGCAGCAGCAGCATGGAATTTAGAAAGATGGTAATAACGACCCTATATGCAAGACAGCAAAAGAGACACAGATGTAAAGAGCAGACTTTTGGACTCTGTGGGAGAGAAGAGGGTGGAATGATTTGAGGGAATAGCACTGAAACATGTATATTACCATACATGAAATAGATGACCAGTCCAAGTTCGATGCACGAAATAGGGCACTCAAAGCTGGTGCACTAGGACAACCCAGAGGGATGGGAAGGGGAGGGAGGCAGGAGGAGGGTTCAGAATGGGGTGACACATGTACCACCATGGCTGATTCACGTCAGTGTATGGCAAAACCCACTACAATATTGTAATGTAATTAGCCTCCAATTAAATTAATTAATTTAAAAAAAAAGGGTGTGCTGGGAAGAAGGGCCAGAGGGACTGAGGACTGCACTTTACCACCTGGTTTTAATCATGCCGTGATGATAGACCATCAAGGTATTGATCTGCAGAGCTTACAGTGATCATAATAGTTCACATTTGTAGAGATTTTTAGGGCTGAAATGCATTGTCTGGAAGAAGACAAGGCAACTAACTGGATCAAAGAAGAAGCTGTGCCGTGTAGATTAGATTCGCTTTCCAAGTGTGTTGGGGAGGGAAACTTGATTGGATCCCTGTTTCTGTGGGGAAAATGGGGAGTTGGAAGTTAGAAAGAGTCACCAGGGAAGCTGTCTACCTGCAAAGTACAGTAGGTAAAAAAAGTTTGAAATTGGGAATTGGTTCATTGTAACAATGGGTTATAAAGAAGGGTGAATAAGGGTGATGAAGTTGAGGTAGTTACAAATACCCTGAGTAGAAGGGGGGTTGCCTGAAAAATAGGGGTGACAGGGCATCTTTGTGAGCAGTTTCCTGCACTAAAGAAGGAAGGCTGTCTAGTCTGCCCGACAGATCTATTTCTGTAGAGAAGAATGGGAACTCATTAGCTTGCCTTATCTTCGTGATAATGTTTCCAGGATCATCTAACTCCCCTGGTTCTGATTCTGTATTCTCCAAGCAACCTTCTGATGGAAATTGAGCTTCCCAAATAGATTTCTCTTCTGGGAAGGAAATGAGAGGACAGACTGACGTGACTATCCAATCTTCTTAGTGGTGATTTCTCACTGTAAAATTAAGCCCCTGGCTCCTGCTTGTGATGCAGTTGGGTAATGTGAGTCAGGTCTGACTTCCGTGGCAAGCTAAAAATCAAGGCCCTAGGTACTGCTGTTAGAACTGTTAATAGCAGCTACTTACATTCATATGGCAAATTACAGTTAATAAAGCCTTTGATTCATGTCATCTCATTTAGCTTTCATAATGTGCCTGTGAGGTAGTTACTATGATCTCTATTTTATTAAGATTTGAAAAGGTCGAGTGAATGTCTCAAGGTCACACAGCTAGAGGCAGACAGGATGTCAAACCCAGGAATTCTGATGATAAATACAGAAAACCTCCACTACCAGAAACAGTGAGCACACAAGTGTGTGGAGACTTGGGAGATGGTGTTTCTGACACCTTGCAGCCTTACTGATCTTTTGTGACAGCTGAGCCTAGTGGGTAGAGGAGAAACCTTTTTTTTAAAATTAAGCTTATTTAACCATCATCCCTGATCTCCCCATCACCTTTAGGCTTAGGAAACCACTACTTTCTGCCTGTATACACTTGCTTATTCTTGACGTTCTGCATACAAAGAATCACATAATTATGTGGTCCTTTGTGACTAGTTTCTTTCACTGAGCATAATGTTTTCATCTGTGTTGTATCAATACTTCATTCTTTTATTTATGTATGTATTTCTGGCTGTGCTGGGTCTCTGTTGCTGCTCACGGGCTTTCTCTAGCTGCAGTGAGTGGGGGCTACTTTCTGGCTGTGGTGCACTGGCTTCAGGTGCATGAGCTCAGAAGTTGCAGCACGTGGGCCGAGTTGCCCCCGAGGCAGGTGGAATTTTCTCGGACCAGGGATCCAACCCCTGTACCCTGCATTGGCAAGTGAGTTCCCAGCCACTAGACTACAAGGGAAGTGCAGTACTTTGTTCTTTTTTACTGACAAATAGCATTCCATTGTAAAGATGCACTACTACATCTTGGTTATCTATTTATCAGTGGATGGACATTTGGGTTGTTTCCACTTTGTGACTGTTAAGAATAGGGCTATGACATTTGTGTACAAGTTTTTGTGTGAACACAGGTTTCCATTTCTCTTGAGTATTTAACTAGAAGTAGAACTTCTGGATCATAAGATAACTGTATGTCTTTATAGTTGATAAACTGCCAGACTCTTTTCAAAGCAGTTGAAAGTGAAAGTGAAATTTGCTCAGTCGTGTCCGACTCTTTGCGATTTCATGGACTATACAGTCCATGGAATTCTCCAGGCCAGCATACTAGAGTGGGTAGCCTTTCCCTTCTCCAGGGGATCTTCCCAACCCATGGATCGAACCCAGGTCTCCCACAATGCGGGCGGATTCTTTACCAGCTGAGCCACAAGGGAAGCCCAAGAATACTGGAATGAGTAGCCAGCGGATCTTCCCCACCCAGGAATTGAACCGGGGTCTCCTGCAGGAGGATTCTTTACCAACTGGGCTATCAGGGAAAGCAGTTTACCAACTGAACTATCAGGCAAAGCAGTTAGACCTGTTTATAGTGTTGCTAGCAGTTTATGAAGCTTCCAATTTCTCCCCATTCTCATAGATTCTTGTTACTATCTGACTTTTTGATTAGAATTAACCTAGCACATGGGGGAGACCCTGGTAGCTCAGTGGTAAAGAATTCACCTGCCAATGCAAGAGATGCAAGTTCGATCCCTGGGTCAGAAAGATCCTCTGGAGAAGGAAATGGCAATCCACTCCAGTGTTTTTGCCTGAGAAACCCCATGGACAGAGGAGCTTGATGGGCTACAGTCCATGGGGTCTCAAAAGAGTAGGACATAACTAAACAACAACAACAACCTAGTGAGTATGCAGTGGTTTTCACTGTGGTTTTGGTTTCCTGGGTTAATGGTTTTCTAATGGGTAATGATGCTAGACATCTTTTCATATGCTTATTGACCATTGTATATTTTCTTTGGAGAAATATCTATTGAAATCTTCTGTCCATTTTAAAATTCTGTTATCATTTTAATCATTGAATTTTAGTAGCTCTTTAAATATTCTAGACACAATATCCTTAAGAGATATATGATTTTAAAAAATGATCTCTCATTTTGTGAGTTGCCTTTTCACTCTCTTGATGTTGTCTCCTGCAATACTCAAGTTTTAAATTTTGATGATGTCAAGTTTATTTTTTCTTTCATTTCTTATACTTTTGATGTATAGATGAATCTTTTTGAATAATGAGAAAGGCTGATTAGACATTTAAATCATGTTAACTGTTACTGTGAAGTTAAAGGAAAAAGAACAATTTTAGAGGAGAGGTATCTGCTTTCATGGAGTCGACACAGTGATGAAAAGAAACACTAGAGAAAGAAAGAAGTTAGAAAACAGTAAAAGAAGGACAGGAAAATTGTTGGTAAGGAATAAATATTGAAACTGAGATTTCAACAATAGCTTATCCTAGCAATGTTTATTGTCCTTTTTTTTTTTGGTAGTACAAATACATTATATCAGCAAAGTACAACCCTTAAATATATATTTTTCCCTTAAATTTTTGGATGTTTTTCTAGAGATGGAAACAATCGTAGCTATATTGTATATTTGCCTTCAAAACTAGTATAAGTCAAGCAGTTGTCCGTATATATTTGTCCATGAATTTCATGGACATAAAAGCTTTGGGAGACAGTGGAGGACAGAGGAGCCTGGTGTGCTGCAGTCCAAGAGGTCACAAAGAGTAGGACACAACTTAGTGATTAAACAGCAACTACAACATATTTGTATAAGATTTAACTATTTCATTTAGACTTATTTTCTTCTGTGTCTGTATCATTACTAAAACATCACCTTGGTTTATACAAAAGTCTTAAATTTCCTCTGAAATTGTCTTTTAACATAGTACTGTCTCTTTAAACAAACCAAGATATATGTAGCTTCTACCTATGACACAATTAGATTTCCTTCCTGGTCTGTTGACAGGTATTTTATGAGTAACATCTGTAATATCCAGTAATCTGCTGCAAGAAATAGTGCTGATTTCATTAGAAAATAATTTGCCTTTCAAAATACTTTTTCATGTACTCTAAGCACTCTCCTAATAATAGATCACCAAGGAAAATTCTGGGAAGAGTAAAGAAAAAATAAGTGTATTCTGTTCAGTGTTGAAAGGAAAATGAGTGGAGAAACTTTCTTAATCTATTCTTTTACATGCATGTCTCATTATGATGGTTATGGTTGCTCTGTACCTACATTTATTTCTAGGTTTAGGTTTATGGCTCAGACTGTAAAGAATCTGCCTGCAATGCTGGAGACCTAGATTCGATCCCTGGGTCGTGAAGATCCTCTGGAGAAGGGAATGGCTACCCACTCCAGTATTCTTGCCTGGAGAGTTCTATGGACAGAGGTTACAGTCCATAGGATCCCAAAGAGTCAGACACAACTGAGTGACTAACAATTTAGGTTTATTTACCATCAAAATTAAATTTTGAAGTGCTGCTACTGCTAAGTCACTTCAGTCGTGTCCGACTTTGTGCGACCCCATAGATGGCAGTCCACCAGGCTCCCCCGTCCCTGGGATTCTCCAGGCAAGAATACTGGAGTGGGTTGTCATTTCCTTCTCCAATGCATGAAAGTGAAACATAAAGTGAAGTTGCTCAGTCGTGTCCGACTCTTAGCAAACCCATAGACTGCAGCCCACCAGGCTCCTCCGTCCATGGGATTCTCCAGGCAAGAGTACTGGAGTGGTGTGCCATTGCCTTCTCCAGTGTTGATGAGCTGAAAACTCCAGGAATACTACTGTAGTCCTTGAATTCAAACAACAAGGTTTAAGTGCTTAATCAAAGTTTTAACTAAACTGTTACTTTGGAAAGAACCATCTTCATTAAGCCATTTAAACCTCACCAAGAGTAAGCAAGCATTAAGAATGAAGTTTGAGGGTAACTTTGAACTAAACCAAGTGGAGGGTATGGCTTCTTAACTTTCTCCATTTATTTTCAGTTTTTTCTTTTTGAACAAATTCTAACTGCATTGTTATGCACAAATGTTTACCAAAAAGTTATTCTATGGTTGACCCTGTTTGTCCAATATGAAATTCAACTCTTCCCAGGTTTTGGGCCAGTTTCCCAGATTTTGGGATATTTTTGTAACAGAGTGACTTTAGGATTTTTTTGCTCTCTCACATCTCACTCATTTTTTTCAAATTTAGCTCTCTGATGCCAGAAACACACATGCACACTTATATAAAATATTGTTTTCATTGTATTATATAATTTAATACTAATATTATATAATAATATATATGTACTCTACGTAAGTATGCCTTTTAAAAAATAAGTTTTAAAAACATATTAGTGACAACACAGTGTTCAGCAGTAAAGTTTCTTTATGATGCGTTAAACATCTATTGCTCAGTCACTCAGTATTGTCTGACTCTTTGTGACCCTATGGACTGTAGCCCACCAGGCTCCTCTGCCCATGGAGATTTCCAGGCAAGAATACTGGAGTTGGTTGCCATTTCCTCTTCTAGGGAATATTCCTGACCCAGGGACTGAATCCACATCTCTTGCATTTCCTGCATTGGCAGGCAGATTCTTTACCACTAGCAGCACCTGGGAAGCCCAAAACAACTATCATGAGGATAATTAAATAAAAAAGATCATATTTAAACAAAGGTGTGACTCCAGAAGAAAGTAAAGAAGAAATCCAGTTGTCATGGTTTACATTCTTAGTTTCAAGTTCCAAGTGTTTGAACTAGTTTAGAGAGAGGCCTCTAAGGTTTTCCATTTCAGGTGACCTTTTAAAATAATCTGAACCATGATAACCTTGCAGAACAGTGACACAGCTGACAGCATTTCAGGATTTAGGAAGGTCTGTTGACTTCTGCAAAATAGATAAAATCTCCCATTGAGAGAAAGAGACTGCTAATCCTGCAGATCAGTGTCCGCCCCTTGGCTCACATGCCCTCCCCGTCCTGTTAAGGAATGGCATCAGCAGGAGGGCAAAGCCGCCCACAGGGCAGGGCTGAGTCCAGAGGGGATTTGAGGCTCAGTGATGTTATGGAGGCTGATGGCCAGTCTTCTCACACCTGGTCTCTCAGGAGGGGATCTGCATGTGCCCATATCTACCCAAGAGTGTTTGAACTGAAACTCAGCCCTATGATTCTGTGGTCCCAGACGACATGTCTGTGAAATGACTGATGCAGAATTGCTCTGGAAAGTCTGAAGTCCTATGCACTCAGACTCTTCTTCTTACATTCAGTTAGGAGTAGGCAGATAGAAGACTTTCCCTTCTGCCCCTCCTTATCAGATTTTAGCATTCCATTTCTTGTTTAACATTTTCCTCCACTCCTCAAATTCACTGGGGCTTTGATCAGTGGCCCTCTGTCCACAGGGAAAGCCATGCTAGCTCTTCAGGAAGCCTGTCCCTCACTCTGCACTTGGGTGCCCAGAGCTCAACTAGGACACCTGAACCCTGCTTTGTATTATTTGGGGGGAGTTAAAATTTTTTTTATTAAAAATTTTTTTGATTAATTTTATTGGAGTATAGTTGCTTTACAATGTTGTATTAGTCTACCATACAGCAAAGTGAATCAGCTAGATGCATATATATATATATATATCCCCTATTTTTTGAATTTCCCTCCCCTTTAGGTCACCACAGGGCCCTGGGTAGAGTTCCCTGTGCTTTACAGTAGGTTCTCACACATTGGTTTGTGATAGCACGAATTAGTGGGTTTTTTAACTAGTCCAGTGACCTTCAAGCCTGTTTCTGAGAATTCTTCAGGCTTTTCTTCCTGAATGGCCCCCTTTCATCTCTCTTGGGGTTTTCAGTCTCCACCCTTGCCTGGAAACAGAAGCTGTTTTCCCATCATACTGTCGCCTTGAATTTGTTCCATGATCAGAGCTACCTTCGTGGGCATGTGACAATCACACACCACTGTGTGCTCAAAGAGCCCCTTTCTTGGTTTAAGGCCTTGCTGTCACTATCTTGAAATTCTTAATAATTTCTGAACAAGGATCCTGGGTTTTTGTTTTGCACAAGATTCCACAAACTGTGTAGTGTGTCTGATGCATGACATGTGGCCATGAGCCTCCCTGACTCATTCTCTTGGTTTCTTTCCCCTTATTCACTAGCCCTGCCGGAGGCCCTGTGCAGAGAGAGGCCCAACCAATGGGGATGAGGCTCAGTAGTTCTCTACTTGACTGAATGGGTCCCACTGTACCCACAGCTAGAGGGACTCTGTGACACCAGCTGAGGTTGCCATGAGTAAGCCAGGATTTGAGAGCTTATTTAATAAGCTAATTTGAATGTGGGTGTTGGAAGCTAGGACTGACTGAATCTTTCCTTCTCCTAGACAATATTTAATCTCACTTTCACTTTTACAAAGAGCAGAAAGAAGCAGCCAGAGCCCCTCCTTCACCTCCCAATCTTGCAAAACAGGTGGCTCAGTGGTAAAGAGTCCTCCTGCTAATTCAGGAGATGCAAGAGACGCTGGTTTGATCCCTAGATTGGGAAGATTCCCTGGAGGAAGAAATGGAAACCCACTTCAGTATCCCTGCCTGGAAAATCTCATGGACAGAGGAGCCTGGTGGGCTACAGTCCATGGGGTCACAAAGGGTCAGACTGAGCATGCACCACCAAAGGAGACCTAGTACTGGGGAGATTTAAATTGAATGTGAGTTTGGAGTTATGTGGTTGTTGCATAGCATTAACATTGTACTTGTTTAATTGTGATTTACTATTTAATAGTAACCAGGAAAGCTGTGAGACCAGCCCAGCATTTATCCAGGGACAGAGAAAGAACAAGTTGAGGGAGTGGGTTCTAAGAGTGAGTGGCAAAAAGAAAAAAATTGCCTTTTGCTTGTACTCTGTGGAATCCAGCTTAATTAATAAGCTAGACACAAGAGCCTTATTGCATTAAGGCCAGTGGGAGAATGAGCAAGCAAATCATGAGGACATAACTTATATTAAACCACAGTCCTGTTCTTTTTACTCATGAGGCTGGCCCCTCATTGCAGGCGGATTAATGCAGGACTCATCTAGTCCCTACTAAAATAATAACTACCACTTTTTTGGTGTTTACTATGTGCCAAACAAAGTAATAAGCATATTTTATGTATTATATAATTTCTACCTCACAACAAGGTCTTTTAATAACCACATTACATAAATGAAGAAATTATATGTTAGAAAGATTAAAGTCACTAAGTCATACAGTGGGTAAGTAAAGAAACCAGCATTTGATGGCACCCCCATATAACTCCAAAGCTCATGCTTTAACCACTAATTTATTCTGTTCTTAATGGAGCTAAAAAACTGAGTTATTCAGATTTTTTTTTAGTATGCCTTTCTGGGCAGTCTTTTCTGCAAAAACTCATATATAGCAGCCTTTAAAATAGCATCATTTTCAACCAAACAAAAGCAATGTAATTCCTTTCTCACCCCCTTTCCCTATTCTCTTGCTCTTTTATATTTGTACATATAAACCATAAAACAAGCAAGAATACCTAAGTTGTTTAATTACACTAGCATTAACATTCAACCATTTGTATAGCTTTTGTAAGTCCTGCTAAAATTAAAACCAGAACCAAACAAACTCAGGTCTTATCCTAATTTCTTGTCAATATCAAGTTTCAGATGATGAAGAAAACAATGAAAATCACTGTTCTAGATCAAAATCTGATCAACAAAATAGAGGACCTGAGTGCCCAAGAAGAGGAAGCTGACCATGGTCAGCTGTATCCTCAGAGCTCAGTGAAATAGCATCAGGTGAAGGGCGTAGAGTTAGGATCTCAGATTTGCAAATGCCTGTGAAGATAAGAGGACAAATATAGCTGTACAGAATTCTCTCTAAAATCTTGGTTTACATAAAATCAGGAATAAGATGGAAGGGACTTCCCTGTTGGTCTAGTGGCTAAGACTCCTCACTCTTAATGCAGGGAGCTGGAATTTGATCCCTGGTCAGGGAACCTGTGAAAGCGTTAGTCACTCAGTTGTGTCTGACTCTTTGTGACCCCATGGTCTGTAGCCCGCCAGACTCCTCTGTCCCTGGAATTCTCTAGGCAAGAATATTGGTGTGAGTTGCTATTTCCTCCTCCAGGGGATCTTCCCCACCCAGGGATCAAACCTTGGTCTCTGGCATTGCAGGCAGATTCTTTACCGTCTGAGGTATAGGGAAGCTTCTCAAACAGTGTTAGTGGTAAAGAACCTTCTTGCCAATGCATGAGACATAAGAGACATGAGTTTGATCCCAGGGTTGGGAAGATTCACTGGAGAAGGAAATGGCAACCCAGTCCAGTATTCTTGCCTGGAGAATCTCATGGACAGAGGAGCCTGGTAGGTTACAGTCCGTAGGGTCACAAAGGGTCAGACATAACTGAAGTCATTTTGCATGCATACAGGGAACTAGGTCCTACATGCCGCAACTAAGATCCAAACTCCTAGGTGCTGAGACTAAGACCAGACAGAGTCAAAATAAATAAATAGTTTAAAATAAATAAACATATATTTTTAAAAAGGAAGAATATGCTTGTCCCAGTAGTTATATGAACCTGAAACAACAGTAAGAAATAGGCCACTATTCAGAATAAACAAAATAAAAAATGGAACTACAGTATATTAAAAAGCAAAGACATCTCTTTGCCAACAAAGCTTTGTATAGTCAAAGCTATGGTTCCTCCAGTAGTCATGAACAGATATGAGAGTTAGATTGGAAAAAAGGCTGAGTGCCAAAGAATTGATGCTTTCAAACTGTGGTGCTAGAGAAGACTCTTGGGAGTCTCTTGGACTGCAAGGAGATCCAACCAGTCCATCCTAAAGGAAATCAACTCTGAATATTCACTGGAAGGACTGATTCTGAAGCTGAAGCTCCAATACTTTGGCCACCTGATGCGAAGAGCTGACTCATTGGAAAAGACCCTGATGCTGGGAAAGATGGAAGGCAACAGGAGAAGAGGTCAGCAGAGGATGAGATGGTTAGATAGCATCACCGACTCAATGGACATGAGTTTAAGCAAACTCTGGGAGGTAGTGAAGGACAGGGAAGCCTCGTTTGCTGCAGTCCATGGGGTCACAAAGAGTCGGACATGATTGAGCCACTGAACCACAACAATGGAACCACTCCTTAGTCCTGGTTCAAGCGCCTTCCACACCCCAACAAGAATATTTAAAGGGCTCTATCTCCAACCTGGGACTGGGGCTGGAGAAAAGGCTACAGACTTTTGGAGGAGGGAGAAACCTGACTTACCTTCCCTGAACTGTGAATGACAAGGACAGCAGGGGGACTTTTCCCCTACTTGAGGAACCTTGACTCGACCCTTTGATATTTCTCCCACAACCTTCAGGTCCTCTGGGCCAGAGAAGGCAACACTTTCTACACAGATAGGATTTTAATAGTTTTTTTTAACTGTTAGAAAAAGAAGCCTATTTCCCTCCACCCACATCTTTTCCTCTACAGCATGTGGCAGAAAAAAACTGTATTTATCAGAATTTCCTTCTAGCAGAGAATGTGATCTTCAGAGAAAATCTTTAATGAGCCCATTTCAAGAAGGTGAGATCCCAGAGGACCTGCCAGGGGGGATCTGAGCCCTCCTTACCTAGAGGGCTGCTGTGAAGCATGAGATGTTAAGTCTTATAAAGCACTGACGGTGATGCCTGGCATATGGCAACTATAATATCGTGATTTTAAAATTACTGTCTTTTCTAGAATCTTGCTCCAGATAAATCTCAAGATAAACAGTCTTTTATTAATATCTGCCATAACTAGCTTCTTTCTTTTTTAAAATGAGGATGACATTGGCAGATGTCTCTTCTCTCTGTTTTTTCCCTAGAAGACCACCCACTGTCCTGTAAGTGCTCCATGCTCTTTTCAAGCAGGAGGATACAATGTATGTGGGCCAAGGGTACTTGCACAGCCATTTACAATCTCCTCCTGTTTTGGACTTTGCTCCAATAATCAGCACTTTCACTGATAGAGAAACATAAGGGGAATGGGCAATTGGTTGTTATTTTAAAAACTTTTTTTTTTTTTTAATTGGGGTATAGTTGCTTTACAATGTTGTGTTAGTTTCTGCTGTACAATGAAGTGAATCAACTATATGTATCTATATATCCCCTCCCTGCTGGACTCCCTCCCTTCCAATCCCATCCATCTAGGTCACCACAGAGCACAGAGCTGAGCTCACAGCACTGTACAGTAGGTTCCACTAGCTATCTGTTTTTACACATGGAAGTGCACATACATCAGCCTCAATCCAATTCATCTCATGTTATCTATCTCCAGGGACTAGACCTATGTGTTCCTTACTCTTGTTCCTTCTCCAAAATTTAACACTTTCACAGCTCTTAAAAACACTTTGACAGCTCTTAACGTCTTGTACAAAGCTAGCTAAGCTACACCTTCTCTGTCTGTCACTCCACTCCACCCCTCACCTCCCATGGTGGGGGCAGCGTGGGCTTCTGCAAGTCTGAATTTGGGCACTGACCCTGCATACTCACGCTGAGAGGTGTTTCTTTTGAGCAACAAGATGGGGAGGGAATAATATGAAGAGTTAAAGGATGACTCTCCCCTGGCTCAGATTCCAAGACTAGTCCCTTCCTCAAACTCTACCTCTGTTTCTGTACTGTCTGAGCTTTCACCCCCTCCTGGAGGTGAGAGACATCTTGTGATGATGTAACAGGTCAATCGTGGGTGAAAGACTGAAATACACAGAGGAAAGGAGATTTGTGAAAATCTAATGTAGAATGTGTGAAGGTATAAGCCATAGGGATACCAAACACATTGTTGTTGTTGTTCAGTCACTCGGCTGTGTCCAACTCTTTGAGACCCCATAGACTGCAGCACCCTGCTTATTTAACTCATATGCAAAGTACATCATGAGAAACGCTGGGCTGGAGGAAGCACAAACTGGAATCAAGATTGCAGGGAGAAATATCAGTAACCTCAGATATGCAGATGACACCACCCTTAAGGCAGAAAGCAAAGAAGAACTAAAGAGCCTCTTGATGAAAGTGAAAGAGGAGAGTGAAAATGTTGGCTTAAAATTCAACATTCGGAAAACTAAGATCATGGCATCTGGTCCCATCAATTCATGGCAAATAGATGGGGAAACAGTGGAAACAGTGACTGACTTTATTTTGGGGGGCTCCAAAATCACTGCAGATGGTGACCGCAGCCATGAAATTAAAAATCACTTGCTCCTTAGAAGAAAAGCTATGACCAACCTTGACAGCATATTAACAAGTAGAGACATTACTTTGCCAACAAAGACCCGTCTAGTCAAAGCTATGATTTTTCCAGTAGTCATATATGGATGTGAGAGTTGGACCATAAAGAAAGCTGAGCGCCGAAGAATTGATGCTTTTGAACTGTGGTGTGGAGAAGACTCTTGAGAATCCCTTGGACTGCAAGGAGATCCAACCAATCCATCCTAAAGGAGATCAGTCCTGAATATTCATTGGAAGGACTGATGCTGAAGCTGAAACTCCAATATTTTGGCCACCTGATGTGAAGAACTGACTTATCTGAAAAGATCCTGATGCTGGGAAAGATTGAAGGCAGGAGGAGAAGGGGATGACAGAGGACGAGATGATTGGATGGCATCACTGAGACTCAATGGACATGAGTTTGAGTAAACTCTGGAAGTTGATGATAGACAGGAAGGCCTGGTGTGCTGCAGTCCATGGGATTGAAAAGAGTTGGACATGACTGAGCGACTGAACTGAACTGAACTCCTTAGGAGAAAAGTTATGACCAACCTAGACAGCATATTAAAAAGCAGAGACATTACTTTGCCAGCAAAGATCCGTCTAGTCAAGGCTGTGGTTTTTCCAGTAGTCATGTATAGATGGGAGAGTTGGACTATAAAGAAAGCTGAGCACTGAAAAATTGATGCTTTTGAGTTGTGGTGTTGGAGAAGACTCTTGAGAGTCCCTTGGACTGCAAGGAGATCCAACCTGTCCATAATAAAGGAAATCAGTCCTGAATAATCATTGGAGAGACTGATGCTGAAGCTGAAACTCCCATACTTTGGCCACCTGATGTGAAGAACTGACTCATTTGAAAAGATCCTGATGCTGGGAAAAATTGAAGGAGGGAGGAGAAGGGGACGACAGAGGATGAGATGGTTGGATGGCATCACCAACTCAGTGCACCTGAGTTTGAGCAAACTCCAGGACTTGGTGATGGACAGGGAGGCCTGGCGTGCTGTGGTCCATGGGGTCGCAAAGAGTTGGACAGGACTGAACGACGGAACTGACTGACTGACTGACTATGCACAGAAAGAGTTAACACTGCAGGCCTGATTCCTGGCTTAGCTGGCATTGGAGAACTTATGTTTTGGGAGGGATCATGTTATTCTAACTGGTAAGGATGGCTCTCTGTTTCTAAACTGTATAAACAATTTGACTTATGTTGAACACCTGCTTACTTCTTGAAGTCTAGAGGTTTGGCGTTAGGCGTGCATGTGTCCTCAGTCACTCAGTTGTGTCTGACTCTTTGTGGCCCAGTGGACTGTACCTCATATGCCCCTCCATCCATGGGATTTCCCAGGCAAGAACACTGGAGTGGATTGACATTTCCTCCTCCATGGGGTCTTCCTGACCCAGGGATAGAACCAGTGTCTCTTGCATTGGCAGACGAATTCTTTACCACTGAGCCACCTGGAAAGCCCAAGTGCTAGGCTGAGGATGTCTATCTGCCCATCTGCCAACAAACGCCCTGGACACTGAGTTTCTAATGAGCTTTCTTGATAGAGAACATTTCACATGTGCTGTCACAGCCTATACCTGTGTGAGTCCTTTGGGAGAGGACTCTATTTTAAAAATTTATTTTATTTTTTAGCCTCACCACATGGCATGTGGGATCATAGTTCCTTGACCAGAGGTCAAACCTTTGCTCCCTGCATTGGAAGCTCAGAGTCTTAATGGCTGGACTGACAGGGGAGTCCTGGAAGAGGACTCTTAAAAGCCTGCTCCTGGTTTCCCCCAAACTTTACTACATGGGCCTTTATCCTTCATTGATTTTGCCTTGTATCTTTTAGCTGTAATCAATATAACCATAAATATTTCTATGTGCTGATCCTGTGAGTCCTCATAGGGAATCATCAACCCTGAGATTGGTCTTGGGAACACCCAACCCAGTGTCGTTGAAATGTTTTCTTTTCTCTGTATCATTTCAGGGACTAGTTCATTTCAGAGGCATTTCTGGTAAGAATAATCCTAAATTATATGCCAGTTTCCAACCCTGCATAGACAAAATGAATGTGGTAGCCATGTTAAGTGACTTGGGATGTAAAAATCCTGTTGCCTTTTTATCCAAGTGTTCTCAAGAACTTAAATATTACAGAAAAGTGATTTTTTAAAACTTAACTTTTAAATCATAAAATCCTTTGTGTATGGGAAGATCTTATGGGAAAGCCAGTATGTGCAACATTTGAAAATAAGAGTGTTCTGATTGGGAAAGGTCTCAAAGCCTTGACTATTTGCTGTCATCCCCCTTCCTGACATCAAGCTAGGAAATGTGACTTGGAGGTTACTTTTTAATTTTTATAGCCTACATCATGTATGTGTGTGTGTTCAGTCACTTCAGTCATGCCTGACTCTTTGTAACCCTATGGACTGTAGCCTGCCAGGCTCCTCTGTCCATGAGATTCTCCAGGCAAGAATACTGGAGTGGGTTGCCATGCCCTCCTCCACAGGATCTTCCCGACCCAGGGATTGAATCCATGTCTCTTAAGTCTCCTGCATTGGCGGATGGGTTCTTCAACACTCGTGCCACATTATGAACATGCTGCATATTATTCCATTTCATTTTAAGAAAACCATGAGAGGTATACTTTCTCTCCTTTTTGCAGACTAGAAAGCAAAGTCTCACACTGGTGTAGGGTTGGGAGTTAAATCTACCACTGACTATTTTGGGTTTCTCAGGTGGGTCAGTGATAAAGACTCTGCCTCCCATTACAAGAGATGCAGGAGACACAGATTCGATCCCAGGGTGGGGAAGATCCTCTGGAGGAGGAAATGGCTACCCACTGCACTATTTTTGCCTGGGAAATCTTGTGGACAGAGGGGCCTTGGGGGCTACAATCTATGGGGTTGTCAAGAATCAGACACCACTGAGTGACTGAGCTGACTCTTTTTGCTGAAGCACATTGCATTCCTAGGTGTCATCCTGTTAGGTTTTCAACCTTCTGGCCTAATGCCACAGCTCACTAGTCTCATGTGCTGTGTTCCTTTCTCTTGTGGCTGCTAAAGTCCTTTTACCTGAATGAAGGGTAGCTGCAAGGGCCTCATTCTGTATGCCCTGTGAAATAGACAGGAAGATTAGGGGACTGCCATGTGGTCATCCTGCTCAGAGAGGCGATGGTGAAATCTGCATGAGAATGTACCAAAAATACCCTCAATGGTCCAGCAGTCTTTGCTAAACTGAGCACACAGGAAATGTCCTTTAATTACCACTGGCCATGGGGCTCTGAAAGATATTTTGCTGTTTGTGATATTTTGCCAGCCTGATGCTATGTTCCTGATAGCTGCCTGTCAGCCTGAATGTCCTATTTGTCTCTAGTCTTTCTGTTTCTTGAAGCTGTGCTTCAGTGAATCTGGAAAGCATTTCCTCTTCCTTCCCGGCTCGTGATTATCCCTCTTCAGCTTGCCATACGACAGCTGTCTGGAATCCAGCTGTCGCCATCCAATGCATGTGAGCAGTCCAACAGAACATTACTCTGTATCCTGGCTTCACCCTAAGACCGTGGGAGGACATTGTTCCCCACGGAGGATGGAGAACTGAAGAACCAAGGAAGTTACAACAAAACACAGGGTTGGCAACACCCCATCGGTCAGCAAGGTGTGGTCCCAGCAGGTGATACAGATTTAATTCTGAGAGATAACATGCATCCTTATTTTTATTCAATCCCTGCCCCGAGGTTTAAAGACAACATTGAAGTAGGGTATGCTTCTCAACACTGGCTGAGAAGCATGAGGGGAATAATGGGATTCAGCTCTAGGTAGCAGGTGGGGCAATAGGAAACCAATCTGTATGGCGCAAAGGACGGGATTGTAGGCAACAGAAAGAAGTTCACCACTCACTGGCAAAGAATGAAATAATGCCATTTGCAGCAACATGGATGGATCTAGAGATTTTCATACTGAGTAAAGAAAGTCAGACAGAGAAAGGCAAATATAAGATGGTATCACTTACATGTGGAATCTACATAAATGATACAAATGAGCTTATTTACAAAACAGAAATAGGCTCACAGACATAGAAAACAAACTTAATGGTTACCAAAGGGAAAAGGGGGGGAATGAATTAAAATTTGGTAATTAACAGATATACACTACTGTATATAAAAGAGCTAAACAACAAGGGTCGACTGTATAGCATGAGGAACCCTGTTCAATATTTTGTAATAATCTACAAAGGAAAAGAATCTGAAAAGAATACTTGAATATGTATTAATATATGTATAACTGAATCAATATATACCTGAAACATCGAAAATCAGCTATACTTCAACAACAACAACAAAATCACAGGATAAAACCCCATGTTAACTAAATAAAAAAAAAAAGACCAAGCAGGAGCAAAACAGATTCAGTTTGGGTTCACATTGGACTCAGGGAGGTCTGTGGAAAGATTGCTAAAAGGGTTATGAATTTAGTTACTATGGTACATTTCAATCCTTACAATTTAAGAAGTAAGTATGTAAGTATGTATATAAGTATCATCAATTCTCTTTTACAAATGAGACAGTCACAGCTTTGTGGGTTTAAGAGATGTGCCCAAGGTTTGTATCATTAGTTCATGGCAGAGCCAGGACATGAACCTGCTTCAGCTGAAGTGAAGGCCAGTGCCTGTCAACTATGCCACACTGGGATCAGACAAAGGCAGCAGTACTATCACAGTGAAATGCCAAAGGCGAACTCTTCATCTTCTCCCAGAGATGGGTCCTCCTTTGTTCATCCTCAACCTTAGTTAATGGCACCAAGATTAATGAACTTCCTGGGTCTGAAACTCCAGATTCATTTTGGTATCTGTGCATCTCTCGCGCTTCAAGACTCAGCTGATAGGTCTTCTCCTGTATAGGTCTTCCTTAACCTCTTCCAGGATCAACACTCCCTCTGCTATACGTCCACCCCACCCCTAGCATCCTGTAACATAATATGTGCCTGTCTTCTTCCTCCACTATAAATGGGCATCTCCAGAGGGGAGGGACTGTGTTCCACTCATCTTTATATGCCCAGTGCACAGAAAATGCCTGTCACATAGTACTTTAAATGAATAATAGAATGAATGAAGACCAGAATATCAAGAAAAAAATTTTTCTCTTTATTAGTAACATTTCTCCCTAACTGGTAGAGAATTTTCCACCCAGGAGTGTTGAATATTGCAGCTGACCTTGTCTTTGGTAGCACTTTTACAAAATGTGCAGGAGGGAAATGGCCAGTGTGCAATATGTTTGTGGTTTTAATGATCACTAATTAAGCACTTTGGATGGACACCAAATCTTATTAAAGAAAATGGCTTCTCCAAGTTAATTTATCAAGCATTCAGTTATAGAAGGCTATTTGGGCATTAAAACAGGATGAGAAGATTTACATTAACCATCTTTTAGAGGTAGCGTTCATTCATCTACCTTTATCTATCTATCAATCTGCCTGACCCTGGATAAATGTTCATCCAGGCTCCTTTCCCTTCATTCGTACATAGCTTAGCGGAAGTCACCTGGCAAGTCTAGAGCTAACTGTGAGGCTGATCAGCTCCCTCGTTTGATCACTGTCTTGTACCCAAGTCCCATGTAGTAGCCCGGGGAATAAATATGGTCAAATCTTGCATTTTTCCCCAATAGTCATCTGAGAAGACCACTTTTCTTACTCCTAAGTAGTCCAGCCTCACTCTTTTAATGCTTTCCATATCCCACTAAATTGTCCAGCAACCTTGAGGGTTTAATTAATTTGGGGAAGGAGGCTGGGATTAACCCTGCTTCCAAATGTGAACCACAAGGACAACTGGAGAAGTGTATCAGTCCGTAGCTGCCATTACTTCTGGCTGCTGCAATTATAGTGTCAGATGTTTGTGGAGTGACTTGCTCTCTGTTCACGGGCTCACTGAAGCCCTCTACTTAGAATGCTAGGCTAAGGCTCTTTTCCACTCACACCCACACAGTCAGTTGTTGTTATTGTTGTTGTTCAGTCACTCAGTCATGTACCCCATGAACTGCAGCAAGCTAGGCTTCCCTGTCCTTCCCTATCTCCCAGAGTCTGATCAAGCTCATGTCCATTGAGTCGGTGATGCCATCCAACCATCTCATCCTCTGTTGCCCCCGTCTCCTCATGCCCTCAGTCTTTTCCAGCATCAGGGTCTTTCCCCATGAGTCGGCTCATTGCTTCGGGTGGCCAAAGCATTGGAGCTTCAGCTTCAGCATCAGTCCTTCCAATGAATATTCAGGGTTGATTTCCTTTAGGACTGACTGGTTTGTTCTCCTTGCAGTCCAAGGGACTCTCGAAAGTCTTCTCTATCACCACAATATGAAAACATCAATTCTTCAGTGCTCAGCCTTCTTTATGGTCCATCTCTCACATCCCTACATGACTACTGGAAAAATCATAGCTTTGACTCTACAGACCTTGGTCAACAAGTGATGTCTCTGCTTTTTAATACGCTGTCTAGGTTTGTCGTACCTTTTTTTCCAAGGAGCAAGTGACTTTTAATTTCATGGCTACCATCTGCAGTGATTTTGGTATCCAAGAAAATAAAATCCGTCACTGGTCAGAGAATGAGTGGCACCAAGGCCTGAGGATAGAATGAGCCATGATTTTGTAATTGCTGGAGAAGCCTATTAAGCTGATTAAACTACAGGTCTACTGTTGATGAGCTGAGTATCCATGAGAAGAATATTTGTATAGTTACTGTTTATCTTATGAACACTATGAATAGAACATTTAATTGCATTCTTCTGGGCTTGAAAATTCAGAACTAAATGGATAGGACCTTGGGTATGCACGTATTTATTCTAATATTCCCCTGATTTATAAACAATAGTTTACCTATACTTCCAAATTAATTCTGCTTCCTTTATTCTCAGTGAATACATCTCCTTAATGTACCTTTAAACTTCTAAATATAATTGGATAGAGATTATATTTAAAAACTGAGGAAGGATTTGTGGTATCTTCTTTTTTTGCAAGGGTAATTATTAGTATTATCTAGATCAGATGCTATTTAGAAAAATTGTTATTGTTCAGTTTCTAAGTCATCTCTGATTTAAATAATCAGTGTGATTTACACCCTGTGCCAGTTCTTAGTATATAATGTAATAATAATAAATCCTAATGGACAAAATCCCATTGACAAGATAATAACCCTATTTACATCTCTGAGGAAAGCAGACAAGGCCATTTGAATTTAAATATAGAAATATCTTTTGCATTCACTAAAGAATATATTTTTAGGCTATTTGAAATATACATTCATCAGAAGATGACAACTGATATGTAATGAAGTTCATTTGCTTAAGCACTTCCTAGAACTGGTCATGAAGTCATCTCTATGTGTAGACAAAATTAAGAACCATTTCACTTCTAGAATTCTTCTTTCACATGCCCTATTGGGGACCAGTCTTGGACAATTGAGATGTTAATTAACTAGTTAAAGGAATAAAAAGACCCTTGGTATTCTATCTGCTACTATTCAAGCATTGTTAAATAAAGAATTGAGAAGTTGCCAAGAAAATTCAGTACAGATTTCTCTCCTAATCCAAATGCTAAACACTGATTGGGCTTGCCTCATAGCTCAGTCAGTAAAGAATCTGCCTGCAATGCAGGAGACCCAGGTATGATTCCTGGGTCAGGAAGATCCTCTGGAGAAGGAAATGGCAACCCACTCTGGTATTCATGCCTGGAGAATCCCATGGACAGAGGAGCCTGGCAGTCTACAGTCCATGCAATTGCAAGAATCGGACATAACTTAGTGACTAAACCAAACCCTGGTTAACTCACTTCCTTAGAATATGGTGCATTTAATGTCAAAACCAAACTCAGTAACATCCAGGGCCAGATGACTCTATGGAAAGAAACAGCCACAGTCTGTGTGCAAGAGCCAGTATGTGTTCAGGGCTGGAAGAGACAAAGTATGAATGAGGCAGACTCAGAGCTCATGGTGTAGGCCTGTGTTTGCAGGGTCATATTGTTACTGAGTCCAAGCTCGTTCTGGTTGCCGCACGATAGGCCAGTGAATCCGAGAGAGACGAGGTGTTGAGGCAAGGAAGAGACTTTAATGAGGGAGCTGGCAGACCAAGAAGATGGCAGGCTAGCACCTCAAAATAACCATCTTATTGGGGTCTGGATTACCTTCTATTGATCAGAGATAAAGAAGCAATGAGGAACTAAAGTCAAAAGGCAAAATAAAGAGGGAAATGTGGTAGGGAAGTAAAGTGAAAGGGTCTTCAGTCTTGCAAAACATCTCCAAGGGAATGTCCAGCCTTTAAAAAGGGTGTGTTAATCTCTTCTATTCATGGGCGGCAGGCAGGGACAAACTATCTCTCCAGGAGCTGAGCAAAGGCACTTTAGTTTACAGTCGAGCAGAGGGGCAGGGTCCTCCAGGCAAGCCATTGAGTATGATTATAATAATAAAAGCAAATCAAAGAAACAGTTTCCAACATGGAGTCAGAACGGGCTTCCTCCCTGCAACAATATTTCAAAGACAGAATGGTTATGAAGAAGGAATTCATGGGGCCTGGACTCCATCTTAGGCCTGTTCGCGCTGATCACGCTCGGCCCCCTCTCTAATGGACTCTGAACTCTGTGCTTTGTGCCTGTGGAAACGACAATAGAAGGATAAGACCCCCTCCGGGCAGGGGAACCTTGAAGATCGTATCCAGGTTACTCATCGCCTAAGAGAAAACATACACTAATCACCCCTGTCTCTGGACAGGCCATAAATTTTTCTGTACCTATCGGAGTGTAACCTCGGGCTTATTGATTATTGGCCAATTGTTTAACTGTTTGAACACATAACACCTAAATGATGAGATTATTGTGATTGTATTTACCCTTCCTTTGTTTATGTAAGTCTCAAGGAATTTGGGGTGGTGAGTTTGGACACGTACACACGGGGTATAAAAGATTTTCACAAATGCTGGTCAGGGTACTTGGCTAAGAGGAGACTCTGCCTTGGGCCCGCCGGTGTAATAAACTGCCCTCCATTACCTGCATTGTCCTTCTGAGTGAGTTTGTTTCCCAAAACACGTGGCTATAACAGTTGTTCACTGGTCTCTTCACTTAAGTGCACAACCAACAACCAGAGTCCTATCCTATATGTGAAGCACTGTACTGCAGACTTTACATACATTTTCTTATTCACTTATGAACTCAGAGCTGAACTAGGAGGAAGACTAGAGGCCAGGACAGCAACGCAAACTATAGGAACTGTTGTAACTTCTTCATGTGCTTATCAGATTTCTTGTTACCTTTGCAACAGCCTACCCTTCCTAAAAATGACAACATCCTGTTCTTTTTCGGGGCACAAGAAAATTTTGGAAGGTTTGTGTAGAACAGAGTTCAGGGTTAGAGAATATGGTGGAAGCAAGAAGGGACTCCCTGAGGCAGTGGTGAGCTACTAAATGCTTTAAAGCTGACTGGGAAGCCCTGAGTTGTAACATTTGCTGGTTTGTTGGTTCCCTTGTTGTTAATTTTCTCACCACTTTCTCGTCAACCGATAAACGACATAGTGTCACTGAACATGGAATTGGGAAGAGAGGCTTTGTGAGCTGGTTGAGAGCCAGTTCCAGCATTCCCCCAAAAGAGAAGTGCTGGGAATTCCCCTGGGCCCAGAGATTGGAGCCACCTGGGGTCCATTTTATGTTCCTGTCTTAGCTTCATGCTTCTTAAAGCTAAGACTGTGACTATTCATCTTAACGTCCTAAGTTCTAGCACAGCATGTGACCCAGCATGCTTGTGAAGGGTCTGAAAAGCAAGAGCCTAGATCCCAAATTTGACCTTTATTACTGTTAGAGTGTTTGTCCTAGAGGATGTCACTTAAACCTCATTTTCCTTATGTGAAATATTGGAATTTAAAATAATTCTGTTCCCATGTCATTTCTGGCTCTGAGACAGTATGAAAAAAAGTATTAATTTTCTTCAATTAAGATGCATGTAAAATCACTATTGGGCTTCCCTGGTGGCTCAGCTGGTGAAGAATCCACCTGCAATGCAGGAGACCTGGCTTCAGTCTCTGGGTTGGGAAGATCCCCTGGAGAAGGGACCAGCTACCCACTCCAGTATGCTGGCCTGGAGAATTCCATGGACTTGTATAGTCCATGGGGTCACAAAGGGTCAGACACGACTGAGTGACTTTCACTTTCACTTTCAAACTCACTACTGTATATAAAATAGATAACCAAAAAGTGCCTACTGTATAGCACAAGGAACTATGCTCAATGTTTTACAATAATGTATAAAGAAAAAGAATCTGAAAAGTATGCATATATATAAAGAATAATATATAAGAATATATTATATTCTGAATACATATATATATATCTGAATCACTTTGTTGTACACCTGCAACTAACACAACATTATAAATCAACTATACTTCAGTTTTTTAAAAAAAGTTGCATGTGTACAGTGTTTCCCAGATTTTTCAGATTTTTTTTTCAAATTGAGAACAGTGGTTAGTTTGATAGAAATTATAATTAGTAGACTCATGCGGGCTCTGGAATGATAAATGCTTCCTTTTCTGGTGCTTAAAGGACACTGGATGTTTTGTCAGGTAGAGATTTTATAAGCCACATCTTTGTTGTACAAAAACAGCACATTTGTCTTTAAAAACTAAGCTTCACTTCATTCTTAAACTCCCATTCTTAAACTCTCTCTAAAAGCAAATGTAATTGTACAAAATCAAAGAAAACTCCACTGAATTCTGCAATTTCCCAAGCAATTCAGGGCCTTTCTCTCATTTTGGCTCAGCCAGGTTTGTGAACTTTCATTTTCACTTCTGCAAATGGAGGATTCAGAATTCATAGGAGCAGCATCAATTTGCTCTGAAGGCTGTTTGCAAACACATATGGGAATGGAACAGATTATCCTGAAATGACTAAGTTAGCAACGCCTGTCATCTCTCTGAGAAGAGACCCTGGGCCTTGGTCACATGTCAGGCTGAAATTGATGGGGGCTTCCTAGACTCCAGTTAGCAACCTATGTCTCTCCACATGGATGAGGTTGCTCTTGGAGAGGGTAGTGTCCCTTGTCTGCCCCAAGGACCTTTTGCAAGGATTTATATTTGAAGCAGGAGCCTCACACAGGATGTAGTCAGACAGAGTGGACTCAAATAGAACCAGCTCCTCCTGATTAGAAGAGACAACGTGGAAATTTCTAAAGTGCTCCTTAGGGCTTAGGATCAACCTCAAGGAGGAAGAAAGAGAAAAAAGCCTGAGAGAGTCTTTCTGAATCATCATAAACCTGAATGAGAAAATGGCTGCATTTCATACAGTTTAACTTAGAAACAAGTAGATTTTCTTTTCTTTTTTTGGCTGCACGATGTGGCATGTGCGATCTTAGTTTCCTCAACCAGGAATCAGTGGTGAGGACACGAGCCCTAACCACTGGACCGCCAGGGAATCCCTTACATTGTTTTCCTTATAGTCTAGAATTGTGGCTGATCGCCAGAAATCAACCTTGATTATTGAGTTGGTAATTCCTACTTGATAAAATAATAATTTATTTTAGCATTTTGTTAGAAATTTTCACCGAATATGTCTAGTTCCTCTTTTTTTGAAGTGGGCAACTTTTCCATTTCTAGATTCTCAATATTGCCTCTGTTTTCTGCAATTATGCAATGATTACAAAAATGAGCAATAGTCACATTTGCAGTTCTCAGTTCTTTGGGAAGGAATTCATCTGTCTGGAGATTTGTGTTTATTTAAAGCCACTAAGAGCTTTATTGCCAATTGTCTTCTATGTATCCTGAGTTTCCATTCCTTTGCCCTCATGTTGTCAAGCCTTTCCAGCTTGAAGATGACTGCTCCTTGTGGATTATGATGCCCTTTATACTGAATGGGCTTCCCTGGTAGCTCAAATGGTAAAGAATCTGCCTTCAATGCAGGAGACCTGGGTTCAGTCACTGAGTCAGGAAGATCCCCTGGAGAAGGAATGGTTACCCACTCCCGTATTCCTGCCTGGAGAATTCCGTGGACAGAGGAGCCTGGTGAGCAATAATTGTCCATGGGGCCCCAAAGAGTCAGACATGACTGAGCCACTAACACTTTTACACTTTATACTGAATAAATAGATAACATTAACACAGTTAGCATGAGTTGTGATTGGTAAATGAAGGGTTATAATTGAATGCAGTCCTGTAGATCATACAATCCAAGTGAAGTGGGAAATTAATATAAATATGCAAATTAACCTGACCAAGAACACTTAAATTGCTCTAAGTTTTATAGTTTTGCAGTTTCAATTATTTGGATACATTAAGTGCTCTAGTTTGTCCCTTTACAGTTCAATGTAGATGTTTATCTGCAAAGAAAAGACAGTGTGGTCAGATCCTTAGTTAGAATTTTGATTCCCTGCTAACTGGCCAAAAATGTCCAAATCAAAGAATTAAGGGAAGCTTTTATTTTTTCCTATTTGAATTTTCTTGTATTAAGGACAAACTTCATAGGTTCTAATGTTTAAAAATATATAGAGTGAATTTAAAAATTTTTTTCTATTATAAAAATGATACATGCTCATTATAAAAAATTGATACAAGTATAAAGTGTTAAGAAAAGCAGTTCCAACAAGGTCCTCCTGTAGAGCACAGGGAACTCTGCTCAATGTTATGTGGCAGCCTGGATGGGAAGGGAGCTGAGGGGAGAATGGATACGTGTATGTGTATGGTTGAATTCCTTCTTTGTTCACCTGAAATTATTACAACATTGTTGGTTAATCTTCTATACCCCAATACAAAATAAAAATTTAAAAAAAGCATTTAATTAAACATTTGCTGCACTGATACTACCAGAAACAAATAAACAAAATATTAATTTAAAATACAAAAAGAAGACAGTCCCCCTACCAACCCTTAGTGGATAAAAATGGCCTTGACAGTCTGTACTGTCTTCTCTAAAGTTTGTCAGAGGGTTTCAGTTAGTTTTTTTAGCATCAAATCTCCAGAGAAACCAATATGATCATCCTTATAAAATATAATTACAAATTGTTGTCAATTGTCAATAGACAATGCTGTAAACAGCCATTTTAAATAATTTTACGTTTATTTTCTATCCACAAACACTTTCCACAAAGAATTACAGGAAGCTTTTGAAGTCCTAATAAATTTTCAATCTTCCTGCCTCCCTAGAACCCTTTTCCTGAGGGCAGAGGTAGTTCACCAGGACACTAGGACACTAGGAAGCCTAAACTTCAAGGTCTTGGAGCAGCCCAAGCAATGTCTTCCCACAGCCACGTTCACAAAAGGATAACAGTTAACTGCAATCTTCCCAGACCACTGAGTTGTTTCTCTCTGACCATCTGTTTTCACATTTATTCTCCTGTCAGGAGGCCTTGGAGTGTCTGTGAACATTTTGGGGATCTTGAGAGCAGATGTAGGTCGGTACCGTTGTCTATGAACCTTTCAATCAGTTGAACGATAGCTGGCTTTTGCTATGTGGTGTGATTTCAGGTATGGTGTGTGACACAAAGCTGCAGTATTGCAGGTGTGCTGTGATACACCAGTACTCAGTGCAGGAAGCAGGTGGGTCCTAAGGAGAAACATGGCTTGAAATTATAGACTTGAAAGCTAATTTGTGGAAGATTATTTCAATCATTGAATGTGTACAGTTTTAAGCAGAGGATTTCATTCTTGTTGATTCCTCAAAGTATAAGCTCTTACAGGTCCAGAATAGACTCAATAAAACAGCATATACAGTTATAAACCTACCATACGTTTGATAGGAACTACTGAAGTAGAATCTGTCAGAGTTAATCTGCATTTGCTGGACAAAAAGCTGCAGTCGCTTTACAAACAGGAAGAAAGCCTGTGGTGGGGGCATAGGGGTGGTGGTGGTTTATCCCTCTCAGTCATTAATTAAAGAAAACATTTCAACTGGTCTTATTAGAAAAATGAATTATCTCTTTGTTCTTTCTATAGATTGCTATTTTAAAAAATTATCACCATATAAAAAGCTGATTGGAGAAGGAAATGGCAACCCACTCCAGTATTCTTGCCTGGAGAATCCCAGGGATGGGGTGGGCTGCCGTCTATGGGGTCGCACCGAGTCAGACACAGCTGAAGCGACTTAGCAGATAAAGGAACATGCAACCAAAAAATGTAGAGGAAAGCTATTACAGAACTATGTTAGTATTTATTTCCAAAAATCTTTTTGTTATTTTCTGGATTTTTGCAACGTCCTAGGTATTTTTCAGCTTCTTATAATTTGTAATTTGCGGTGATTTATTGTCTCATTCTGAACAAATATTCACTTTGTTACCTTTGGTATTGTGATCTTTTATTCTTTTTCTTAAAAACATCTCCCACAAACCCCAAATCTCTCTTCACAGCCCACTTTATTTCTAACTGGGGCATTCTTTATTATTCTCACAGAGGAACACATATCAAGTATTATTTATTGAGAAGTTATGATGTACAAAAGTGTTTCATAGCTATGGTTTGACTTGAGGAAATTTGCTCAGATTCCCTGAGCTGAAGATTATCTAAAAAACAAAGTACACTTTGGCTTATAGCACTGCTTTCCAGATTCAGCGAGGTTAAATGATACACATGGGAATATGTTCTAAATCAAGTGCTATTTAAATAGTTGACCTGGCATATAGGCCACTATGAGAATGGACCACCCTTTCTTGTGTTCTGGCTCTGTCTTACTAGTGACATTTTCTTGGATCTACTCATTTCTTCACTTGTAAAAAGGGAGAAAATGTATCCAATTCATAAGATTGTTTGTTATCAGCATTAAATGGGTAATCGACATTGCCATTATTATTAATATTATTGAATTGGAGCTCTTATTCATTGCCAAAATCAATGCCAAATAATGCCTCTAAAGAACTTCAGAGAGTTATAGAGCCCTTTCAAAATTAGCGTATTGCTTTTTATTAAAATGTATTAATTATTACTTTTGTACTTTTCATTTGTATGAGATTCACTTATTTTGGCAGCCATGAATATTATACTAGCTTTTAGTTTTGTAATTGATGGTGTTCTGACTTTTTAGCTTGAGCAATATGAATAAGAAATATAGTAATACAGCATGTAGCAGAGTCTTAAATATTTTGTCACATCACTTATATTGTGAAGACATGTCAGGTCAAAGAGACAATAGCAGGCGCTATTAAATATCCAGGGCCTTGTAGGCATCAAAAAATTTTGCAGACAATTTGGCAAGACAAATTAATAAACCATCTTTCTTTTCTACCAAGTTTTTAAAAATGTTTTTTCTTATTTTTTCTTAACTCACTGATTTCAAAAGAATAGAATTCAAGAGTAACCCTTATAAAAAGAGGTTTCCCAAATTTATGCTCTTTTTCTTTCTTACCCCGTAGGAGAGATTTCTCTTACTGTCAATTAAAATTCTCCCCACTGATAGCTGTATTTCACATATAGTTAACCAGGGAAATTGTCTGAGAGCTATCTTTGGGGTGTCTAGTGTAGTCCGTGGGGTCGCTAAGAGTCGGACACCACTGAGCGACTTCACTTTCACTTTTCACTTTCACGCATTGGAGAAGGAAATGGCAACCCACTCCAGTGTTCTTGCCTGGAGAATCCCAGGGATGGGGGAGCCTGGTGGGCTGCTGTCTGTGGGGTCGCACAGAGTTGAACATGACTGAAGCGACTTAGCAGCAGTGTAGCATCAGAGATGAGACAACAAGATAGAGGCAGAGGATTAGGAGAAGATGACCACATTTGCTAGCACTAAAAAAATAAGGATAGGAGATGCTGCGTACCTGTACAGTAAGCACTTGAGTCTGGTTTCCTGGTAACAGCATCCTTCCATGCTTCTCCCTCATACGGTATGTTTCTTTTTTGCAGTGAATTTCCACCTCTATGGCTTCATGTTAAATGGTCCAGTTACTACTACTGGAAAACAAAGCACCTCTAATTCAGTGGTATGAAACTACTGTTTTACCATGCCCACAGGTTCTGGAGGCCACGAATTTTGACTGAGTACAGCAGAGATACTTTTATCTGTTCCATAAATATAAGGCCTTTATTGGGAAGAGTAGAACAGCTAGTGATGATCTGCATGGTTGAGAGGAGGAGTCATCTGGAAGCTTTTTCACTCACACGTCGACTTCTGGGCTGGAGGAATTCAAGTTTGGCTTCACCTGGAACCACTGACCAGAAAGTCTGTTTCTGGCCTCTGCATATGGCTGGGGTCTCCTCTTAACAAGGTTGCCGTGAGAATTCAGGACTCCAAAAATGTGTTCTCCGGGGAGTAAGGTGAAAGATGCGAGGACTTTTATCACCAAACTCAGAAGCGACATAGTGTCACTTCTGTCATACTCTATTGGTCAGAGCAGTTATAAGCCCACCCAGATGCCAAGAAAGGAAACATAGACCCCACTTCTTAATTGAAAAGGTGTCAAAATTTTTTCAGCTATTTTTTTAAAAGCTGTCTCAGGATACAGCTTCACTTTAACAACTGGGGATCAGGGGTAAATGCACATAATTGACTTTCCTGGGCCACCCATAGCAAGATAGCAAACTTGGTGAGACAAGTGAGATGTGATCTCTTAAATTATTTACTTATTTATTTTTATTTTTTATGTTTTGGTTGGGCTGTGCAGCATGTGAGATTTTAGCTGTCTGACCAGGGATTGAACCTGCGTCCTCTGCATTGGAAGCATGGAGTCTTAAACACTGGATCACCAGGGATCTGATGCAATCTAAGAGAGGCAATAGTCTGTACTAGAAAGGGCTTTGTGTGGAAGGGACTGATGAGTCAAAATCTTGTATTTTATGCTTGATGTTTTGCCTTAAAGGATCTTTTCTCTGGTCAGGGTAAATAAAACGTGTTAACATCCATGGTTGGCATGAAGGTCCACTGAGACAATGTGAAGACCAATGTGTGGCTTTTATTAGCATGCCTGATCTCCAAGGCAAATCTAAGGCAGAAAAAGATCAAAATTCACTAGTCCCTGAATATCCAGTCTGAGTTAGGTTAATTAATCACAGATTACACCTAGAAGGGAAATGATGACATTAAAAATTCAGCTTTAGGAGAAGCTTTGTGACTGGCAGTTGGGGGTATGATTCACTTAAAGACTTAAGTTACCCTTTCGGCCTGTCGTGCATTATGACCACATATCAGATTGATCAGTGACATAAAGGCATAATAATACAAAAAAAAATTTATTAAGAGCTTTCGTGTTCCAAGTATCATGTTAAATACTTCACAACAGATTTAATCCTAACAACTGTATTATTCATATCTACGTGTTAGAATGGAGAAACTGAGATTTATGGGAATTATGTATTTGATGAAGTTCTGGAAGCATGTAAGATATGGAGATAGGATTTGAACCCAAATAGCATATATTGTACTGGCCAATGATTGGCTTCCCTTGTGGCTCAGTTGATAAAGAATCTACCTGCATTGCAGGAGACCTGGGTTTGATCCCAGAAGATACACTGGAGAAGGAAATGGCAACTCACTCCAGTATTCTTGTCTGGAGAATCCCATGGACAAAGGAGCCTGGCGGGCTACAGTCCATGGGGCCAACAAGCGTCAGACATGACTGAGCGACTAAACCACCACCATACTGACTAAAGATACAAAGTGAAAGTGAAAGTCGTTCAGTCGTGTTGGACTCTGCAATCCCACGGACTGTAGCCCTCCTTTCTCCAGGGCATCTTTCTGACTCAGGGATTGAATCCAGGTCTCTTGTGTTGGCAGGCAGATTCTTTACCATCTGAGCCACCAGGGAAGCCCGATGATACAAAGTCTTGCTTATTTGATAGCCCTTTTTGAAATATGCCAACATGACATTCAATTATCTAATTAACTTAATTCAATAAATATTTATTAGTAAAATATCTTTTTTAAAGTTTAGGATTTGTAACAGAATGATTTTTAAGACTGAGATATAATTGATCTATAAAATTTTACAACTTGTTGATCTGATACATATATGCTACAATATAATTACCATTTTTGTGTTAGCTAATACCTCCATTATCACATAATTATCACTTTTATTTGGGCAGGACATTTTGTGATACAGTCTCTTATCAACTTAGATATACAACACAGTCTTGCTAACTATAACCTCCATGATTCTAGATGGAGGATTTTCAGATTTAGGTACTGATTTCCAGAACTTAGGTATCTTGTCAGTTTGTACCCCTGGACCAACAAACAATATAAGAAACAATATTCTTAAAATCCATCCTGTAAAATGACTTCAGACACCAAGATACCAATCTTGTATTGTATTTTAACTGCTCCAAAATGATTAATTTTTACTTTAATCTTTTTCAAATAGAAAATAATTTACATTAACTTCCCTGATAGCTCAGTTGGTGAAGAATCCACTGCAATGCAGGAGACCCTGGTTCAATTCCTGGGTCAGGAAGATCCACTGGAGAAGGGATAGGCTACCCACTCCAGTATTCTTGGTCTTCCCTTGTGGCTCAGCTGGTAAAGAATCTGCCTGCAGTGTGGGAGACCTGGGCTCAATCTCTGGGTTGGGAAAATCCCCCGGAGAAGGGAAATTCTACCCAATACAGTATTCTGGTCTGGAGAATTCCATGGACTGTATAGTCCTTGGGGTCACAAAGAGTCGGACACAGCTGAGCGACTTTCACTTTCATTTTACTTTATGTTTGTAGCTAATGATGATTTCAAAAAATTACTTGTAAACGTATGTCCCTTCAAATTTACAAGCAAATGTTTACTACAGTGAGTACCTAAAATTCCACAAGCCATCTTCATCTGCATTTGATTCTAGAATTTAATGTTGAAAGTATTTTCTCTTGGAATTTTGAAGGCACTTGGCCTTTGTCATCAACAAGTTCATGTTGCTATTAGGGTGTCTGCTTTCTTTCTTTTTTAAAAAATAATTTACCGATTAATTTGTTTTTGGTTGCATTGGTCTTCCTGCTTACCTGCGCTTTTTCTAGTTTGTGGGGAGTGGGGGCTCCTCTCTAGTGGTGGTGCTCAGGTTTCTCTTGTTGCGGAACTTGGGCCCTAGGTGCACGGGTTTCATTAATTGTGGCACGTGGGCTCTAGAACGCAGCTTCAGTGGTTGTGGTGCATGGGCTTAGTTGCTCCACAGCACGTGGAATCTTCCCAGACCAGGGATCGAACCTGTGTCTCCTACATTGGCAGATGGATTCTTATCCACTGTACCATCAGGGAAGTCCTTGGGATGTCTGCTTTCTTATCTTTGTTTTTGATCTTCTTTTCCTCTCTGGAAATGTTTTGAATTTCTTCTTTATTCCTGATGTTCTAAAATTTCAAAATAATTTTGCTTTGTGTGTTTATTTTCAATTCAACGTGCTGGACACTCACTAAATCTTTCATTTTCCTTTAGCTTTGTTACAAGAGTTTCTTGACTTTGTCAGCCAAGCATGTTATTTACTGTTATTATATTTCAAGAATGATATTTTTAAATTTATGAAATGTGTTTCCAAACCACTTTGTTTTAAATGTACCGTAACAGCACTTAGTGGATTTTAGTTAATACCCAGAATGAGAATCTTTTTGTTATTATAGTTGACTTCGAACCATTTGTTCATTGATGAGACATATATATTCTGATCCTAAATTTACTCTTTTATTTAATGTTATGCTCTTTGCTTTTCATTTATTTTGCTAGGTATGTGATGGGATTCTTTAAGCTGAAAGTCAGAGTGTCATGGGCAAATACAGCATGATATTGGAGTTTGTTAATTTCATAACCTAAGGACTAAATCATCCTTTATTTAGGATCCACCTTTCCCATCAATCCTACAGTCGTAGAATAATGCTGAGTTTCTGTTATGTATTAATAGATATTGTTTATTTGACATTTCACAGTTGGTTACTATATAGAGCCTGTCAGGGATCAAATTTATTTAATTCTCTCCAATGCTTAATGTTATTAGGCTTTATAAAAAATATTTTTATTGAGTGAATAAGTGGTAAGAGTAACCCATTCAGAGAATAGTTTTTTAAAAAAATAACATATTTTCTCCAAATTAATTTTTATTTGTGCGCTATATGGTGCAAATACATTAGAAAACTCAAATACAATCTACAGAATAGGGAGGAGAAAGACAGCTGCAAGCACTTCTTGGGTTATGGATCTTTTAAAGAATATGCACTCCTCATAGTTGAATTACACTACTATTTTTCTCTGCGAGTCCTCCAATTTGTGATAGAAATCAGTAAGGGAAATTTTCCTTATAGAAACTTACTCTATGATCTCAATTGAGCCCATCTGTTCCATAAATAACAAAATGCCTATAAAAAAAATAACATAAATGTCCCTTACCCAATTGTCATACTTGTCACATTATTAGATCTCTTTTAAACACTTGAGACTTCCCAGGTGGTGCTACTGGAAAAGAATCCACCTGCCAATGCAGTGACACAAGAGACGTGAGTTTGATCCCTGGGTCAGGAAGATCTCCTGAAGGAAGAAATGGCACCCCAATCCAGTATTCTTGCCTGGAAAAATTCCATGGACAAAGGAGCCTAGTGGGTTACAGTCCATGGGGTCACATGACTGAGCACATTCATATCATATCTGTTACACAATTTTCATACTTACCACATTATTAGATCTCTTTTAAACAAGACAGGTATTTAAATAGTTAAATGACACAGCTTAAAGTATAACCTAAGATTTTCCCAACTTAACCTTGCTTTGTTTTTCTTTCTGTCTCCCTTTAATTAGCCTGGTGGCGTGAGTTCAAGATCTTAAGTCCCCTGTGAGCCTCGACCAAGGTCCTGGCTCATTAATGTTGAAGTCTATCCAAGTTTCTCACAATTTCCTCCTTAAATGTAATGCATATCGAACTCTTTAGAAAGGAGAGATCTAAGATGATTTAGATCTGGCTTTTCATGAATCCAAAATAACATGCTCTGTAGAGTTTATTAACACTTCTTATATGAAAGTTGATTAGCACTTGTCACTAGACAGTTTCTGGGCAACCACTCCATTGCCTCAGGTTCACTCTAGAGAGTTCTCCCTCTCCCCCTCTCCCTCTCCTTAATCTCTTGCTTCCTTTTTTCACATTTTCTTCCTTCATGTTTAGATGAGAAGGAACAAATTCACCGTGTGTTAGTCCTTGACAATACTTCTATTAGCCTTTCCTGGGTCTCCTGGGTTTCTGATGAGCAGCAGAGAGGCAGGGAAGTTGGCCAGGAGGTAAAAGTGAAGAGAGTGGGGTACATGTGTGCCAGTCCTTAAAAGACATCAATAGCCTGTGCCAAGCCTGGGATAGTTTATTAGTCATTTAAGTGGATATTTCAGTCATGGGATCACCATTTGGTTCTAACAATAGAATAGAAGAGCTCTGAGAAGATCACATAGCTGATCACTCTGTCTGCTTTCTTCTTTCCCTTGCACCACCACTCTGGCCAGACACCGCTCTGGTGAACAAATCACATGGGAGGAGACTGTCAAAGAAACAATATACACACTAGATAATTTACTTATCTCAGATTCCTGGTGACTCAGACTGTAAAGAATCTGCCTGCAATGCAAGAAACCCGAGTTCAAACCCTGGATCCGGAAGATGCCCTGGAGAAGGGAATGGCCACCTACTCCAGTATTCTTCCCTGGGAAATCCCACTGACAGAGGAGCCTGGTGGGCTACAGTCCATGGGGTCGCAAAGAGTCGAACATAACTGAGCAACTAACACTTTCACTTTCAGGATCTTAAAAGGTGCTAAGTGCCAGGAAGAAAAGTTAAAGCAGGGAAGGTGACAAGGAGTGCTAAAAAAAAAGGAGCAAAATTATAGACTTTACCCAAACCTACTGAATCAGAATATCCAAGGGTGTGAGGAGCAGGTATCTGAATTATGAACAAGCTCCCCACAGATTCATGTTGCATTCCAAACTTTGAGCATCACTGATCTAAATAAAATTCTTTGTGTTGCACAATATGTTATAAGAAAGAATAAATACAAACCTTCTTCTCCAAAAGTTTCACAGATTTTGTAGTTTTTTGAAATTTTTTTTGGTTTTGGCTGCAATGAGTCTTTGTTGCAGTGCATGGGCTTAGTTGCTCCCTCTGTATGTGGGATCACACAGTTCCCTGACCAAGGATTGAACCCACATCCCTGTACTGGGAGGTGGATTGTTAGCCACCAGGGAAGTCCCCATTGAAGCTTTCTTCATTTGCTTTTCTGCTAAACAATTTTTGAAAATTACAGCATCCTCGTGATCTTTTCCATGGGTCTCCTGAAGGTTGGTTTTCAGAGGAAATGGTGAAGTCAAGAATACTAGCAATCTCTGTCAGTAAGTAAGATATCCAGTCCCATTACTTCATGGCAAGTAGATGGGGAAAAAGTGGGAAAAAAAGTGGAGACAGTGACAGATTTTTTTGGGCTATAAAACACTGCAGATGGTGACTGCAGACATGAAATTAAAAGACACTTGCTCCTTGGAAGGAAAGCTATGACAAACCTAGACAATGTATTAAAAAGCAGAGACATCACTTAGCTGACAAAAGTTGTATAGTTACAGCTATGATTTTTCCAGTAGTCATGTATGGATTTAAGAGTTGGACCATAAAGAAGGCTGAGGGTGAAAAATTAAAGCTTTTGAATTGTGATGCTAGAGAAAATTCTGGAGAGTCCCTTGGACAGCAAAGAGATCAAACCATTCAATCCTAAAGGAAATCAATCCTGAATATTTATTGGAAGGACTGATGCTGAAGCTGAAACTCCAGTACTTTGGCCACTTGATGGGAAGAGCCCACTCATTGGAAAAGACCCTGGTGATGTGAAGGATTGAGGGCAGGAGGAGAAGAGAATGACAGAGATTGACAGATTGACAGAGAATGACAGAGGATGAGATGATTGGATGGCATCATGGACCCAATGGACCTGAGTTTGAGCAAACTCCAGGAGATGATGAAGGATAGGGAAGCCTGTCATGCTGCATTCCATGGGGTTGCAAAGAGTTGGACACGATTTGATTACTGAACAACAAAGTAAGACACACTGATTGGTTTTGATAAAACAACCCAGATAAGACGATACTTAGACAACAATGAGTTATCATAACAAAATAATTAACTGTCATATTACTTTATTCAATTACATAGAAGTGCTTTTCTTTGGACTCGAGGATGCAATTCAATTTCCTTTTGCTAAATGCACGGATGGTCATAAATTTTTATTATCTTTATCTATGGAAACAGACTACTCTGGATAATTCTAACATCATATGACTTGTTGACTAAACATTTGGACAGCCCAGTAAATCTTGATGAACTTTGTCCAGTGTTCTTATTAGTGAAAGATTAAAAACTGAGGTATACAGCGAATGATTTAATAAGTAACCCCTGCTCTTTGGAGACAGTAGGATTAGGGCTTGCTGTAGGGAAACATGGTGGAAGCATAACTCTTTTCTTTCAGCTGCCCTTAGCAACCTCGGGTTTTTGTTTAAGTGGGTCCTAGCATATTCATATGAGCTGGATGTTTGTGCAGGACATGCGGAAGCATTTTTCTCCTGACTGCTATCTGAGCTATGGGAAATAAGATAAAATGAAGACAGGAAATGAGTAGGACATTTACCATTAGTTTTACAGTAAGAGTGGGTTATCAGTTTAACTCTTTTCTTAAAAAATTATTGAACACCAACATTACTTTTAGATTTTAAGCATACAACTTGAATACATTCTGCTTTAACTTTGGGTCCAAGCAAAGAGGGCAGACTAGGATTTTAACTGATGAAATAAATATATTCTCTTTTCTGTCTAGAGAATCTGGCTCTTCAGTGAATGATTCTTAACTTTGAATTTGCTGGTATTTTGTTATAGAACTTGGGAAGCTAAATAAGTGAGAGGCATTTTGATATAGTTGAAAAAAATCTGGAGCTAGGTTTAGAAAACCTGAGTTTGAAGTAATATTACTACCAATTACCTCCGTAGCATTCATTTTTCATTGGCAAAAGCTGGAGTAATATCTAAATCCTAGAACTATTGGGAGGATTAAATAAAATAATATGCAAAGGCAGCTGGCATAGTAGCTAGCATATAGAAGAAGCTCAACTGATACTAGTTCATAAAACATGATATGACATGGCATGAAGTTTCATCCAATAACCAATGCATATTATTCAGTTGGTGAAACTTTCTATACCTACCTGGAGGAGGACTTTCATATGGGAAATGAAGGGAATTTATTACCAATGATTTTAGCAGAGATTTTATACTTACTTCTAACTTTTGAAAGCTGCAATTTCTGGACATAATCATACCAACTAAATACAAAGACCTCTGGGGCAACGTGTCACAAAATAGCATCCATGCATTTTAATAATGCTCTTCATAAAGGGCAAATCTGCTTCATAAGACAAACCCAACACTCTGTATGCTTGATTCTACTAGTTCCCAAGAGAAAAGAAAATGCTGGTCAGTGTGTGCGGGTAGGTAGCAGAAGAGGCTGGTGTGTGTATGTGTGCGCGTGCGCATGCGTGTGTGTATAGGGGTGGAGTGTTTATCAAGACTCTGGGTTTAAAGCTTTATAAATGCATGGATAACAAGAGCAAGGTCACAATGTTGACCATTAGAACTTAACTGCTCCGTGTTAACTCACTTTTTCAAGTCTGGGAGACTGTTAGCAACTTGGGGCCCTGCCCTAGAGAATGGGAGGATTGCTGTTATTAGATCTTTTTAGTTTCTGGCTGTCAGGGTACATATGAAAGCAGCAATGAAGTTTATCACTTTCAAACAACATAGAATAGACATGTGCCCTGGCTTTTCCTCATTATTTGGTAATATACTTGATCCTGTGATAGAACACTTGTTTGCCTGTGAGGCAGAAAAATGAAATACTCACCTTCCAGACCAACAGGGCCTTCATGTCACTGTGACTATCCAGCTGTGATGCATGCCCTTCCAGGCTACAGATTGCTAAGCTTGGCACCGCACTTAGACTAAGAAGACAGAGTTTGGAGTATGAGATCAATTTTCAGACTGTCTCCTTGTACAAAAAACAATCTTAGAGGGTCTTTTATAAAACACAGTTCCTTTTTTAAAAGTCCTGTGTTGATATAGAATTGAGCTTGCAAACCTCTTTTAAAATCAGTCTTTACTTATTAAATATTTCATCAACTCTTTCCAATGTGAGGATATAAACTTCAAAAGATTAGAAGTGGAAAATGAAGGAGTTCAGTTCTAACACAGTAACATTATTCCCAAATCAGATCATTTTTAAGACATCACTATTGTCTTTAGCCCATTAGTAAGAATGTTTTATACATTTCAGTTTGGTTTTTAATTGCTCCTCAGGGGAAAAGTTTGTTAGATTTGGACCGTTTTATGAAAAATTTACCCATAGGTATGGAATATAAACCGCTAGTGTCACAGAATCAGTTTGTCTTAAGGCATTTTTCCCTATAAAGGAATATAGATCTATTCAGCGAAGTGATTTATTTCAAGGCAATTCACTCAAATTGTATACAGGGTAAGACACTGTGGGAAGGATGATGAAGAGGGGTAAACAAAATAGTCCAAGGTCTTCTCCATAATTGACAGGCTCTCAGAAAAGATGATGCTGTGAAAATGCTACACTCAACATGTCAGCAAATTTGGAAAACTCAGCAATGGCCATATGACTGGAAAATGTCAGTTTTCATTCCAATCCCAAAGAAAGGCAATGCCAAAGAATGCTCAAACTACCGCACAATTGCACTTGTCTCACACACTAGTAAAATGCTCAAAATTCTCCAAGCCAGGCTTCAGCAATACGTGAACCGTGAACTTCCAGATGTTCAAGCTGGTTTTAGAAAAGGCAGAGGAACCAGAGATCAAATTGCCAATATCTGCTGGATCATCGAAAAAACAAGAGAGTTTCAGAAAAACATCTACCTCTACTTTATTGACTGTGCCAAAGCCTTTGACTGTGTGGATCACAATTAACTGTGGAAAATTCTGAAGGAGATGGGAATACCAGACCACCTGATCTGCCTCTTGAAAAACCTGTATGCAGGTCAGGAAGCAACAGTTAGAACTGGACATGGAACAACAGACTGGTTCCAAATAGGAAAAGGAGTCCGTCAAGGCTGTATATTGTCACCCTGCTTATTTAACTTATATGCAGAGTACATCATGAGAAACGCTGGGCTGGAGGAAGCACAAGCTGGAATCAAGATTGCTGGGAGAAATATCAATAACCTCAGATATGCAGATGACACCACCATTATGGCAGAAAGTGAAGAAGAACTAGAGAGCCTCTTGATGAAAGTGAAAGAGGAGAGTGAAAAAGTTGGCTTAAAGCTCAACATTCAGAAAACTAAGATCATGGCATCTGGTCCCATCACTTCATGGCAAATAGATGGGGAAACAGTGGAAACAGTGGCTGACTTTATTTTTCTGGGCTTCAAAATCACTGCTGATGGTGACTGCAGCCATGAAATTAAAAGACACTTACTACTTGGAGGGAAAGTTATGACCAACCTAGACAGCATATTAAAAAGCAGAGACTTTACTTTGCCGACAAAGGTCCGTCTAGTCAAGGCTATGGTTTTTCCAGTGGTCATGTATGGATGTGAGATTTGGACTATATAGAAAGCTGAGTGCCGAAGAATTAATGCTTTTGAACTGTGGTGTTGGATAAGACTCTTGAGAGTCCCTTGGACTGCAAGGAGATCCAACCAGTCCATCCTAAAGGAGATCAGTCCTGGGTATTCATTGGAAGGACTGATGTTGAAGCTGAGACTCCAATAGTTTGGCCACCTGATGGGAAGAGCTGACTCATTGGAAAAGACCCTGATGCTGGGAAAGATTGAGGGCAGGAGGAGAAGGGGACAGTAGAGGATGAGGTGGCTGGATGGCATCATCAACTCGATGGACATGGGTTTGGTTGGACTCCGGGAGTTGGTGATGGACAGGGAGGCCTGGCATGCTGCGATTCATGGGGTCACAAAAAGTCAGACACGACTGAGCGACTGAACTGAACTGAACTGAATGGGTAAATAGGTTACAGTTAAATGGCTAAAAGTTCACACTGCCCATACAGGGGCCCAGGTTCCATCTCTGGTCAGGGAAGTAGACTCTACATGCTGCAACCAAGGGTTTGCATGCTGCAACTATTAATAAAATGATCCTACATGCTGCAATGAGGATTGAAGATCCCAAATGCCACAACTAAGGCCCAGTGCAGCCATATAAATAGATAAAAATTTTAAAATGGTAAAGCGGTGCAACATTGTAGGATTCTGTGCCAGATGAAATGTACAAGCAGAAAGTGTTCTAGGAATGGAAGTCCAGCCAGCCAGATCAGGTTTCTGGGATGAGCAAAGATTATATTACTCTCCTTGAGGCCTATGGACATTGCTTAAAAGGAAAGAAGGATGGACCGAAGCAGGTGGAAAGTGGTGTGAGTTTTATAGACTTGAACTTGGCATAGCAACAAGTAGGGCTTATAGATCCAAAATGCCATGGTGGAAGTTTTTCTTCAGCTGGGCTCAACAGTCCTGAGTCTCCCAGTTATCTGATACAATCCCTCCATCTACCTAAGTGGGGATCTTTCTTCTTTAGGTAAAGTCAAGTTGGTATCAGTGATGAACAGAATAGCCCAGTGACTTTGTTTCTCTGCTCCATATTATTAACGTTTTCATGCTTAGTTGCTTCAGTCTTGTCCACATCTTTAAGACCTCATGGACTGTAGCCTGCCAGGCTCCTCTGTCCATGGGATTTCTCAGGCAAGAATACTGGAGTGGGTTGCCATTTCCTTCTCCACATATTAATAGGGTGAAATTAAGTCTGAGTCGTCAGGCAGATAGGCTTTATTTAATGTCCCAGTAAGGATTTTGGATGTAATGTAGGCTCTGTCATTGATGACCATCCATATTCTCTCTTTCCACAGATGATGCTTATTGTTGGGGCCAAAGCACATACTGGAGACTTGTGTCTGGCCCTCATTAGAATTAAGTGTTACAGGCTTTGGGGTGGATGTGGGTTTAGAGCTAAGGATGACTTGAGTTAAAGGGGATTCTTAGAGCAAGCAGGGCAAACAAAATCTTCAGTCTCAACTCTTTTCACTAATGTTCTCTTCACCTATTAAGATTTCTCTTTCAGAAACAATGTGTAATTACAAAATATGAAAATGAGTCTTCAGCATGTTCCTCCTGTGCCAGTCATCTGGCAGTACTATTCTTGGTAACAGAAGCATATTTTTGCTATTATTTGTTAGTGTTGTGGCCACATGTCACTATCTTCCAGCATTTTGGGGGGTGGGTACAAGAGTGAAACAGAACTGAGTTTCTTTTCCTTCCATCTCAGGCATAAAAGCGAGGATGTGAAACAATACAGGGCAGGAGGATGCAAACTTGGCAAAGTAATGCTCTGGGAGAGTCCTTTAAAAAAAAAATAAATCAACCCAAATGACTCTCAAGGTAAAAAGGAAACTTCTCTCACTTCATCTCTTGTTCAAAGAAGTTTCTGCAACCAAATCTGGAAGAGATGCATCATTTCTTCAACTTTAAGTCAGAAAAAATAAAGATCTATGGTTAGATCCATTTCATTATTAGAAGTTAAAACAAATGGATAAGGCCCATGGGACCTAAACAAAGTCAAGAATCCGAGGTTCGAACACTTGTGGTTCTCAGAAGACGGCTTCTGCACGTGCCCTTTCAGCAAGGGAGCATCTGGTGTTGACACTGTTGAAAGTTCATTCCTTTTGGTATCTGCACCTCAGAGCAGCAAGAAAACCAGGGGCCCCAAATGCTTGGTCAGCTGGAGTCGGATGGTTATGTATAGGGTCCCCTGACCCCAGGTGCAGCTGCATGGCTTTCCCCTGTGATTCAGTCATGCACACAGCGGTTGGGGATCTGAAGAGGTATCACTTCTATTTCAGCCCTCCTGACTCTTCCTTCTCACCAGCTCTGCCCATAGCCTGGCACTCCACCACTTGGCCGGCCATCTTGCCTGGTGTTTTTGATAATATTAATAGAATTTATTATTCAAACGCCATCTAAAACAAAACATTTTCTGAGATGATTTTGTGACTCTAGATCCTTATAAAGATGGCTTCTGCTGAAAGGAATGGGCAAGAGTCCTTTTTACCTAACTTAAGAGTGTTTGCCTTCACCTCAACTCAGGAAAAGGCCACAAGTGTTTTGTTTTGTTTTTTTTTAAATAATGTAGGGTAATGTGCTGCAAATGTCATTCTGGAATGACAAAATAAGGTGACAATGCTCCTAGTCACTAAATCACAACTGAAATGAAGGAAGAGTGACTTTAAATAAGCTACTTCCTGCGTCCATGTGTGCTCAGTTGCTTCAGTCATGTCCAGCTCTTTGTGACCCCATGGACTGTAGCCCACCAGGCTCCTCTGCCCATAGGATTCTCCAGGAAAGACTACTGGAGTGGGTTGCCAAGCCCTCCTCCAGGGGATCTTCCTGACCCAGAGATCGAACCTGCATATCCTGTGTCTCCTGCATTGCAGACAGATTCTTTTACCACTGAGCCACCTGGGAAGCCCAAGCTACCTTTTACAGTAACGTAAAACTTTTAAACAGAGAAGTCACTATCCCCCTAACAGAGTCTGAAACGCTCTGTAGTTGTTTTGCATTCAGAACTTTTATTTAAATTCTTCTTTTGTTAGACATGTTTTTTTGTTTTTTTTTTTAATTAATTTACATATTTTTATCCTTGGATGCACTGGGTCTTCGTTGCTGCACTTGGGCTTTCTCTAGTTGTGGCTAGCAGAGGCTACTCTAGTTGTGGTGTGCAGCCTTCTCACTGCGATGGCTTCTCTTGTTGCGGAGCGCAGGCTCTAGGTGTGTGGCCTTCTGTAGTTGAAGGCCCTGACATCTGGGATCTTCTTGGACCGGGGATTGAACTTGTGTATCCTGCATTGGCAGGCAGATTCTTAATCACTGGATCACCAGGGAAGTCCCTAGACATGATTTCTATTAGAAAACAGGCCACTCTGATTTATATTCATATAAAACTTGGTCCAGAGTATAGTAAAGAAAATGCTTCACTTTCCTATATTTAAATAAAGAGATTTTTCCCCCAAAAAAGAAAACTGAATAGAATTCAGTGTTCCATTCGATAGAAATTTAAACATACATATATGTATTTTATATATATATGTGTAGAAATTAAAAAAATATATATATATGTATTAGAATTTAGAAAGTGGTTTCCTGCAAGTGCATTCCAGTGCCAAGTTCTAAATGTTTTATTTTGCTCACAAGATTTTTGGATTCTTTAACATGTAACAGATTTGAAAAAATCAAAAACAAAGAAGGGAGAGAGAGAGAGAAATGTCATTCAGTAAACTGTTGAAAGAAAAATCCATATTTCACATCTAGTTATGTGAAAAAACACCGATTTTCCCCTGTGGCCTATTGAAACAAATGGTTGGGAACAGGACCTTGCTTTTGTATTCAGAAAATATATATTTCACACTTTAGGTAGACGCTGAACATGATAAACAATGTGTCTGGGGAAGAAGTGGGAAAGATTTTGCTGCTTCAGTAAGAAAGGCATGCATGTCCACATCAGAACAGATTGGAGGAGGGAAGAGGGAAGTATTGATACAAAAAGAAAAGAATTCCCTTAATAGGAGGAGTGAGAGAGGCCCACGGGGTTAGAGGCATTCCCTGGATTTCTCTCTAAAGACACTTACTAACACATATAGTGATGATGGACATGCTGATTCTGAGCTATGCTTCCTAGTGAGCTTAGTGAATGGAGCATTTTTGTGTGCATTTGCCTGTAAACTTCTGGAAAGTTTACATCCAGACTTTGATGATGTATCACATACTCTGTCAGACCAATGCATTTGTCTTTTAGAGACCTGCTAGATGATCCTGATTGAAGTCATTTGTCTAAAATTCCTATTCAAAGCCCCAGGCTGACAATGAAGACAACCACTTGCATCCTCAAATGGCTTCATTGGTATCTCCAAGAGAACCCCAGTAAGATCCTTTTCTCTGTCTTTGCTTTCCTCCACTGGAATCTCTAAGTGCCCTTTCCAGGCCTTCCAAGGACTGAGGCTCTCTCACACTGATACACAGTCCAACAGACTCAAGGGGGTGTGATATCTCAAACCCATACCTGTCAGTTTTATATTAATAATATTAGAATTACTAGTCATTCTATATTATTAGCAATCTTAGTAATTACTAATATTATTAATAACTTTAGTATGTTAAAATTAAAGGGAGCAGGAACGTTAGTGTTAGTAGCTCAGTCATGTACAACTCTTTGTGACCCCATGGACTACTGTCAGGCTCCTGTGGCATGTTAGATTTATTAGTAATATATTACCAATATAAAAATATATAATATACAATATTTATTTTAGTGAATATATTATATTTACTGAATGAATGACTAATCTATTGCTAATCAGTCATGTCTGACTCTTTGAGATTCCATGGACCACCAGGCTCCGACTCTTTGAGATTCCATGGCCCACGAGGCTCTTTGTCCATGGGATTTCCCAAGCAAGAAGACTGGAATGGGTAGGCATTCCCTTCTCCAGGATATCTTCTTGACCCAGGGATTGAACCCAGGTCTCCTGCATTGCAGGCAGATTCTTCACAGTCTGTGAGCTTTCAAGGAAGCCCAATATAAATAGTAGTAATTATAAAATAAAAATATTAGTAACAGATTAGTTTTTTGTTCAGTAAATAATTTTTGAATGCTCATTTGGCAGACATTCTTTTAGATCTGTGAACAAACTGTTAATAAAAGAGTCACACGTTATGAATGCAGAAGGTTCCATTTTACTGCAGAAAAACAAAATGAACAATAACCATAATACATAAGCAAATTAAGTAGTTGATGACTGTGATGGAAAAATAAAAAGTGGAGCAGGACAAGGGAAATAAGTAGCCCTGGGGGGATGAGGGGCAGGGTGTAATTTTAAATGAGGCAAGCATCATTGCAAAGTTGACGCTGAGCAAGGCTTGAAGGAGAAGAAGGAATAACTGGTGGACAATAGATCCAGGTAGTGGAAGCAGCCAGTGCAAAAGGGCAGAAGGCAAAGAGCTAGCTGGTGTCTTCACCAAACAGCAAAGAGGCTACTGCAGCTGGCACAGAGGAACCAGGGAAGAGGGAAAGAAGGTGAGGTCAGGACTTCCCTGGTGGTTCAGTGGTTAAGACTCCAAGCTCCCCAGGTAAGAGGCTCAGGTTCAGTCCCTGGTCAGAGAACCAGATCCCATGTGCTGCAACTAAGACCCAGCCCAGCTAAATAAAAAAAAAAAGTATATTAAAAAAAAGGAAGAAGATGAGGTTAAGAACCAGAAAACAAGGGGTGCAGAGTAGTCAAACTGATCATAGTGCCCCATAGGACGTTACAAGGATTGGGGGGTCTTCTTGTGAGTGAAATTGGAAGCTACAATAGGGTTTTAGTAAAGGGAGGCATGGTCTCATTTATGTTTTAAAAGGATTTCTCTGCCTAATGGGGACAGAGTATAAGGGGGAGAGAAGAGAGACTGAAAAAGCAGTCAGGAGGCTGCTCCAATCATCGGGTACAGGATGAGGTGGCCTGGACCTAGTGGTAGCAGTGATGGTGAGAGCGATTCTGAAGTGACTGCCAACAGGATTTCCACATTAATTTGATTACATCAAACCCTGCAGGACTCCTGAATGGCATCCTTTGAGGACCACTCCTCTAGTGCTATTTGGTTTGGGGAATGTCTGTCTGTGGACTTCCTCGATGGCTCAATGGTACAGAATCCTCCTACAATGCAGGAGTCACAGGAGATGTAGTTTCGATCTCTGGGTCGGGAAGATCCCCTGGAGGAGGAAGTGGCAACCCACTCCCATGGACAGAGGAGCCTGTCAGGCTACGGTCCACGGACCTTAGCAACTGAACAACAACAACAATTGAGTGCTTACTAAATGCCAGGTGTTGTGTTAAACACTTTTACACAGATCATCCTATTAAACCGTCTCAACAACCATGTAAAGCTACTATTATTATCCCTTCTTACTAGACGAGGATATTGAGGCTAATAAAAGGGGAATTACCTACCTAAGTTTATCTCATAAGCAGCAGAACAAGGAGTCAAGCCCAAGTTTGTCTGGAGCTCTGAAGTACTTTGCTTTCCATTTAATCCTCACTCCCAATCCCCCAATCGTGGTGTTAGAGAAGACTCTTTAGAGTCCCTTGGATAGCAAGGAAATCAAGCCAGTCAATCCTAAAGGAAATCCACCTTGAATATTCATTGGAAGGACTGACGCTGAAGCTCCAATACTTTTGGCTACCTGGTGCAAAGAGTTGGAAAAAACCATCATTGGAAAAAACCCTGATACTGAGAAAGATTGAGGACAGGAGGAGAAGAAGGTGGCAGAGAATGAGATGGCTAGATACCATCCCCGACTCAAGGGACATGAATTTGAGCAAAGTGGGAGATAGTGAAGGATAGGAGAACCTGGCATGCTGCAGTCCACGGGGTCCCAAAGAGTCAGACAGCTTAGAGACTGAACAACAGCAACAACCCCATCCTCCAAAAAGCTGTGTGGAAAGAATTACTGTCTCCATGTAAGTTTAACAGCTTTCCATTCGATTTACTGTTATTTTTTATTGCTAGTATGTATGTGTGTGTACTTGCATGTAGAGAAATTGAGTGTATGCCATAGTATCAAGTATGATGCCATGAGCATAGCTAGGGTGGAATAAATACAAGTTGATTGATTTTGTGCTGTGCTGCTTTATGAGGGCATCTTATACCACATCCAGGGTCAGATTCCACTTCTTGATGCCCCCAGAGTGTCCATTGTATACTGTGTGCTCCAGAAATCTTATCCACAGTGTATGCTGGTTAATCTATTTCTATCTTTGTGATTCTGCTATGACTCTTTCAGTTCTCACCCAGACCCAGCTATTTTGTCTGCTGTGACTCTTATGAGAAGAAACAAACATTATTTTTTGTCTAGAACATTTTTATTGTATTCCCAGCTGGGCGGATAAAAATGAATCTGACATCAGGGTTCAAACAACAGCAGTGTTCACATGGACTTGCTTTCCCTATCTTCAGCAATTTCATGAGATTTGTAAATGTATAGTACCCTCAGCAGCTTCAACAGGTCCTGCATGGGAACTGGAAAGAGCAATTTGAGCTAGATCAAGGAAACAAGGCCAGAGGTTACTGGATAATGTAAATAAGAGACATATGCTTAGCTGCTAATCTAGGGGTCAGAAGCACAGGTTGGACTTCTCAAGAACTTAGGCGATCTTGTAAAGAGTTATATGTCAGTTACATACTAGCTTCTTGCTTTCTATTGAATAATCTACTCTTGGCCCATACTGAGAGCTCTACTTCTGAAAAAAAAAAAACAAGTAAACAATAAGAGCAAGAAGACACTAAAAACCATACATTCACCTACTACTTTATGAAATATTCTTCTCTTATCCTAATTTAAAAATGTTGATTTTCTTGACCCATGATAGAGTCTATATTAGTCAGCTCAGGCTGCAATAACAAAATGCCATTGACTGGGTGGTTTAAACAATAGAAATGTATCTCTTACATTTCTGGAGGCTGGAAGTCAGGATCCAGATGCTGGCTGATTCAGTTCTCGGTGAGGACTCTCTTCCTGGGTTACAGTCTTGCTATGTCTTCACAGGCAGAGAGAGAGAGAGACAGAGAGAAAGAGAGAGAGAGAGAGAAAGAGAAAGAATCTGAACCTGAATTTCTCTCTTCCTCTTCTTACAAGGACACCAGTCCTATTCAATCAGGGCCCTAACCATATAATATCATTTAATCTTACTTATTTCAGCAAAGGTCCTATCTTTAAATACAGTATCATTGAGACCTTGAGCCTCAACATATGAATTTTGGATGGCCAGAATTCAGCCCGTTGTAGGGTCTATCTTTGTGATTTATCTTAAGACTGGGGTCTATTTATTGAATAGTTAAATATAAATTTTCTTTATCTGTAGAATAGTGCTCTCACTAGTGATTGTTTAGGAGTAATAGATCTATTTCTGAAATGGCAGAGCATTGTATTATTCCTATTTTAAGATGATACGAACAGTAACTTTAACAGTGAAAGCAGATGTTTTAAACCTGCCTTGGGAGCCTGAATGCTACTGTTATTATTGAGTCATGAGAAAATCTCGTAAACAATTTAAAAAATCCCTAAAATGATGAGAGATCGTGACGGATAGGGAAGCCTGGTGTGCTGCAGTTCATGGAGTCGCAGTCAGACAACTGAAAAACAACAACAAAAATGATGAGACAAATCTATTCTACTATTAGCTCTGGGATACAGACCATCTTTTTCAGGTATACTAATTTCCTTCATTGATCACTGATCATAAAGTAATACTATTCCAAGCTAACTTTTAATATCCATATTATTAAAAACCACTATATCCTTGGCTTTATACTGTAGTCAAAATAAAATCATGTCATTAAAACAACAGTGACAGGAGGAAAAAGAATTCTGTTGATTCTTGTTTAGGCACTAACTTACTAAAGCCATCTTCATCTTCATAAAGCCATCCTCACCCCAAAGATGTCTTCACCTACCCTATGTCTACACGAATTCCTAGACACCAGACAGGTTTAGGGAAATAGCTGGTCAATATAATCAGAGAGAAAATGAGAGTAGTCACATTTATTTTTTGGATCACATATATGTAGTCACGATTGTACTGTATATTATCCCACTTGAGTCAAACATACAAATTGTGATTTTTAAAGGCACTTTGAGCTGCCAAGTTTGGATTCTTTTGAAACAACTTTGAAAAAAAGGAAGCTTTTTAAAAGAGATTTTTCCAGCTCAACCTCTTTTTGGTGACTGAAACAGTTATTGTAGAAGGAAGGTAAAAATAAGAAAGAACCCACATTCTGCAGGATCTGGGCTAGAATGAGATGCCAAGTTTTATCATGTTGTTTCAAGCTTCTCACCAATATCACCCCATTCTAGGTTTAGATTATTTTTGAAATATACTTCATGTTCTTTCTCTACCCAATAAAACATTCCTCCACCAGTGATACTGGAAACATTTGCTGATGAAAGTTTGAGATCCATAAGTAGAGTAAGTCCCCTACATACGAACCTTCAAAATATGAACTTTCAAAGATGTTAACCATGTGGATGCCACATAACACATGTTAACACATGTGGATGCCAGCCCCCATGTGCCAGCTATTGCACTGGACTACTATAATTTTCAAGGTTCTGTACTGTAAGATTAAAAATGACTTTTTCATGTTTCTTTGTTTTTATGTATGTATTATTAGTGTGAAAAGTACAGTATAGTACTATTACATTACAGTACTATGTAGACAATGGTGTTAGTTGGGTACCTAGGTTAACTTTGTTGGATTTGAGAACAAATTGGACTTGAGAACAAGCTTTTGGAAATGGACTCTTCCACATGTAGGGGGACTTACTGTATTCTAAAGAGAAAATGAGAATTTGCTTTTCCTTGATTTACTGAGAACTGTGTGGGCATTATGTTTGAAATTACTGTATTCAGTTTTTTTTTTTCTTATAAACTTATAGCTTTTAATTTTTAAGTTATAACTTGGTGGGGAGGGGGGTTAAAGAATGTTCCTAAGCATCTTAAGTTTTTACGTATTAGTTCCATTCCTCCATCACAACTATTTTGCTTTATGTTCCTGTCTTGAAATTGTGAAACTGCATTTCCCTCACTCACTAGCCCAGAAGAATCTGTCTCTAACTAGATTTAGTGATCGCTGTTAGTGAGAAAATCATATGTGCCTATGCGTGTATCTTCAGAAAGGAATTGGTGAGCTGTCACTATTTGTTTTGAAGGCTCTAGAAACCCAAAAATATATTTGCATATCATATTTTAAAAAACATATTGCAATCATTTTCTATTTCTAAGTGGCATGTGATGTAAAACAGCTCAGATGTTTCAAAAATGGGGCAGATGTATAAGAAAACATGTGTATGTGAAAGACTTAAATTTAGTTTTGAGTTTTGATAAATAGCATGAGATCTTCAGAGAATCTGAATATTTCCCAATGTGTGATAAACTGAGGGTGCTGTCATATTTATGTGGCTGTATGGTCAAACTCAAGCCTGAGAAATAGCTTGGTTTTCTCATGCAGAGTGAGCAGAGTCAGATCATTGTGTTGTTGAACTGAATTAAGATATTGTGGATACTATATATATATATACATATGTGTATATACACACACACATATATACATGGGTTTCCCAGGTGGCTCAGTGGTGAGGAATCCCCCTGTCAATGCAGGAGACCTGGGTTTGATCCCTGGGTTGGGAAGATCCCCTGCATAAGGAAATGGCAACCCACTCAAGTATTCTTATCTGAGAATCCCATGGATAGCAGAGCCTGGTGGGCTACAGTCTATGGGGTAGCAAAAATTTGGACATGACTTAGGCACTAAACGCTTCCCTGGTGGCTCAGATGGTAAAGCGTCTGCCTACAATGCGGGAAACCCGGGTTCAATCCCTGGGTCGGGAAGATCTCCTGGAGAAGGAAATGGCAACCCACTCCAGTATTCTTGCCTGGAAAATCCCATGGACGGAGGAGCCTGGTAGGCTATAGTCCATGGGATCACAGAGTCGGACATGACTGAGCGACTTCACTTTCTTTTCTTTCTTTAGCCACTAAACAACAACAACATATATATATATATGTATATATATATATATATATATGTGTGTGTATATATATACACATATATATGCATGCATCTGCATTATATAACTATAAAAATAAGTATAATATAAAATCACATATTAATATATAAATAAGATAATATGTATACAAATTGAGGTGCTCAATTCTGTGAGAACTACAAAGATGAATAAGAGAGTGTGCTGGGGGAGGGAAGCAGGTAAATACTTAAATAACTCTGATTAGAAAATGACCAGGACTTTTACAAAGAATCAGAAGACTTTAGATTCTAGGTAAGAAAGTCCTTACCTAGAAAAGGTAAAGAGACACTGAGATCCATGTTCCCAAAACAACAAACAGATACTCCGAACAAAACACAGCAAGGCAAAAATGAATCCACTTTGCCTCCTTCACCGTTGTTTCTAGGACCCTTGATGAGCCTAGAGAGGGACAGCTCCTAAGAGTCTTGAATTTCAGAACCAAGTTGCATGGGTTCAAATACCTGCTCCATGTCTTCCTTATTGTGCTACCTGGAGAAATGACTTACCTTCTCTGTGTCTTTGTTTCTACTTCTGTAAATTGGAGGTGAGAATAGTGCATACCTCGTGGAATGTCATGAGGATTAAGGGAGTAAATATATGTAAAATATTCAGAAACAGGTAAGTGACATAATTCAGATGGTAGACCTTGTCCTAAATACAGATGTTGGGGAGAATGGGGGCGAGGAGAGGAACAGAAAGGACTTTCTTTTGATTCTCCAGCTTTAAACTCTTTAAAAAAATAGAGGGACTTCCCTGGTGGTCCAGTGGTTAAGACTCTGCACTTCCAATGCAGGGAGGGAGGAAGAGTTCAATCCCTGATCGGGGAACTGAGATACCACATGCTGCATAGTACAGCCAAAAAATAAATAAACAAAATCTTTAAAAAATTGGGTGATACTACGTTAGTAAAACATCAAGCTTGCAACTTCAGCACTAATAGCCCCAAGAAATGCAAGCGTGATTGTCATAGTCACATCACAGAGGCTCCAAGATGGCTTTACTGAGGATGAAAATTCATTTTCTGAATCAAATTGCAGAGGAACAGATGAGTTAACATTGTTTTATGGACCTTTGACGTTCTGACATTTGAGTCAGAAAGGAGAAAACACCCAGCCTCTACTTTATATGTTATTTTCTCCCTTTTATCTGAGAACCACAATATTTCTTCTTGAGTCAGTAGGGATTTCAGAATGTGCAAAATGCTCCCTAGGCTATTGGGTACTTTTCGAAGCAGCATTTAGGTTATTATAGCAAAACACAACGAAACTTAAAAAAAAAAAAATAGATGTGCTTTATAAGTAACTGTCAAAAAATTACTTTCTTTTTAAGATGTAAATTAGACATCTTGGACTGTTTTCAAGATTTTTCTATAGAGTACTTTGAAAGATACAACAAAAACAACTCAAAACCCTCTCGGTAATTTCCAGATAAATGCCTCCAATAAAGTGTGTGTTTAGGCCTTTCAGGCTATGTTATTAAACTGGCAACTCTTCTCTCCTTCAAATATGCTAGGGTTTTATTTCTCTGTCTCTCTCTCTGACTCTCTCTGATCTCTTCCTCCCACTCCCCACCTTAACATTTTAGAGTGAAGCAAGAGATATCTTTGTGCCTTTTAGGTATTCAAAAGGCATATATTATTTCTTTCCTTAGGATGACACATTTTGTTTTTATTGATTAACATTTCCCTGGAAGAAGTTGTTGGGAAGGAGAAAATTTACCTCTTGAGTAATGATAAAATCAACCCAAGACAGACTAATAGGAGAAAAAGAAACAAATTTTAATTCATGGGGGTGGAAATCTCAAAAAAATGGCACCTAAGAAGTGGCAGGGGCTTCCCTGGTGGCTCAGAGGTGAAGAATCTGCCTGAAGGGCAAGAGGCCTTCTGCAACAAATGAGACTCTGTTTCGAAGCCTGGGTCAGGAAGATCCCCTGGAGAAGGAAATGGCAACCCACTCCAGTATCCTTGCCTGGGAAATCTCATGGACAGAGGAGCCTGGTGGGCTACCAGTCAAGAGTCTGACACGACTTAGTGACTAAACAACCACCACCAAGAAGTGGCCAAAGTAAGCAACTTTTATACTTTTTCGACGAAGAAAAAAAATTTAAAAATTTGTAAGAAAAGTGACAAGACAAAGAATTGTAGGTTTTGAGTGCTCAATTAATGAAAAATCTAAACAGAGTTTGTGCTTGAGGTAATAAATTTTAAAAGTAACAATGCACATATAAACATTTATGTATAGCCTTTAATGTGAATATATGTTTTATATTGGGATTGCAAAAGAGTCAGACACGACTTAGCCACTAATAAAAAAAAAAAACAACAAATGTTTTTAATACACATGTACACATGGAGTAGGAGTAGGTCCTTGAATTGCTAGGTCATATGGTAAGGTTATGCTTAAATTTAGGGGGAACTGATAGATTGTTTTCAAAAGTCGCTGCCACTGCCCTATTTTAAAATACTACCAATTAAACTGACTTCAATAGTTGTTGTTCCATTGTGTCCGTCTCTTTGAGACCCAATAGATTGCAGCATGCCAGGCTTCCCTGTCCTTTACTATCTCCTGGAATTTGCTCAAATTCATGTTCATTGAGTCGATGATGCCATCCAACAATCTCATCCTCTGTCGCCCCCTTCTCCTCCGGCTCTCAATCTTTCCCAGCATCAGGGTCTTTTCCAATGAGTCAGCTCTTTGCATTAGGTGGCCAAAGTATTGGAGCTTCAACTTCAGCATCAGTTCTTCTAATGAATATTCTGGGTTAATTTTCTTTAGGATTGACTGGTTTTATCTCCCCGTTGTCCAAGGGACTCTCAAAAGTCTTGTCCGGCACCACAGTTTGAAAGCATCAATTCTTTGGTACCAACTTTCTTTATGGTCCAAGTCTTATATTGGTACATGTCTACTGGAAAAACCATAGCTTTGACTGGATGGACATTTGTCAGCCAAATGATGTCTCTGTTTTTGAATATGCTGTCTGTGTTTGTCATAGCTTTTCTTCCAAGGAACAAGCGTCTTTTAATTTCATGACTACAGTCACCATCTGCAGTGATTTTGGAGCCCAAGAAAAATTAAAAGTCTGTTATTGTTTCCGTTTGTTCCCTATCTATTTGCCATGAAGTGATAGGACCAGATGCCATGATTTTAGTTTTTTGAATATTGAGTTTTAAGCCAGCTTTTTCACTCTCTTCTTTCTCCTTCATCAAGAGGCTCTTTAATTCCTCTTTGCTGTATGCCATTAGGGTGGTGTTATCTGCATAACTGAGGTTACTGATATTTCTCCCATCAATTTTGATTCCAGCTTGTGATTCATCCAGCCAGCATTTTGCATGATGTACTCTGCATATAAGTTAGATAACTGGAGTGACAATAAACAGCCTTGAAGAAAAAAGAAAATGAATAAATATAATTTACTATTTTACAAAATAAAGTAGTAAAATAAAATAGTGCCAACTATGCATGAGGCTTTATAATTTCTCTAAATTCATTCCAAATTTTTGTCTTTTAAAAATTTTAGCCTTTGTACTGGGTGTGATGTGTACCAAATTTTAGTTTTGATTTGTGTTCCTTGAACAACTAATGACATTGAGCTTCCTTTGGTCTTTTGTGTATTTTCTTTGCAAGAAATGCCTGCTTAAATGCTATGTCCATTTTCAATTATATTATTTGTTTTTCTATTGTTTTTATTGAAATATAATGCTTTATGCATTATTTGTAATATCTAAAGAGTAAAAAAGCCAAAATATTCATCAATTGATGAATAGATAAGCAATTATTCATTGAAATATTATTCAAAAATAAGAAAGAATGAGTAATGATACATGCTAAATATGCATAACTCTTGAAAGCAGTATGCTATGTGAAAGAAGCCAGTCACAAAATACCAGATATTGTATAACACCATTCATATTAAACGTTAACATGAATGTTAACACGCAAATTCATTGAGACAGAAGACAGATTAGTAGTCACCAGAGGCTTAGAAGAAGGGAGAAAGGAGGAGCTGTTAATGGGTACAGTGCTTATTTTGGGGGTGGTAGAAATGTTTCAAAATAACGGTGATGACTGCACACATTTGTAAGTACAGTTGACCCTAGAACAACATGGATTCAAATTTCATGGGTCCTAAGTTGGGAAGATCCTCCGGAGGAGAGCATGGCAACCCACTTCAGTATTCTTGCCTGGAGAATCTCATGGACAGAGAAGCCTGGCAGGCTACAGTCCATAGGATTTCAAAGAGTTCTACTCCACGGAAGCGACTTAGCACACACGCACTTATCCATGGATGTTTTTTGGTGATACGAAAGAACTACATGATCGTAATTAGTTGAATTCACAGATGCAGGACTGTGGACACGAAGGACTAACTGTGTAGTTATATCTGTATTTTTAGTGGCAGTGGGTCGACTTCCCTAACCATTGCATTGTTTAAGGATCAACTGGATATGAAAAGTCACTGAACTATACAATTTTAAAAGGTGAACTTTGTGGTTGTGAATTATATTAAAAAGTTAAAAAAGTAACAGTGTTTATTTATCTAGACTTCTTAGACCTAATTCCCTATCTCCGTATCATCCAATTAAGGGTGACCTTCAAGACTTCCCTGGCAGCCCAGTGGTTGAGACTCCGTGTCTCCACTGCAAGGGGCACAAGTTCGATCTCCACATGCCACGCAGCGTGGCCAAAAAAAAAAAAAAGGTGTCCTTCTACCTCCAGATGGGGACGGTGCCTCTTTCATATGAGAGATTTACTTCTGTTTCAGGAAGACAGAAAGGAGGGTTAAAGTGTGCCTTTTGCTTTGGCCATTTCTTAACCTACTTTAATTTAAAACAATTAATATGCCATTGTGGCACATTTGGGGTGCCCAAACTACATTTGGGACTTGCCCAAAGTGCCAGCAAAGTCTTGGAGGGAGGCAAGGTTAGGTGGACATTTGTACTTTAACTATTGGCCGAAATGTAATAGTTGATGTGAATCAGTAGTGCTATCTTTCTAAAGTCACAGGACACATAAAATCATTTATCCCATCAGCAAAGAAAAAAAAAAAAGGCAAGATTTGAAGCAACAATCTTTTAGTTATGAAGAAATAGGAATTCAGAGGTTTTACATATCAGACTTAGAAAATCTGATTACTTGATGTTTAAGCGCACTAAAAGGCTTTGTGATTAAAATCGATAGGAAGAGAAAAATGTTTGTATGTACTTAAGTGGTTCAAATACTTTGCCTCTTTGATTGATTACCGAATGGTTATTGCAACTAAGTGAGTTAAATTGAATAACTTAACAGGGAAACAGCAACAGTCATGTTTTCAAAGTGGACATGGCTCAGTCAGTAAGTCGTGTCCAACTCTTTGTGACCCGATAGACTGTAGCCTGCCCGGTTCCTCAGTCCATGGGATTTTCCTGACAAGATTATTGGAGTGAGTTGCCATTTCCTCCTCCACCATATCTTTCTGACCCAGGGATCAAACACATGTCTCTTGCATTGCAGGTGGGTTCTTTACCACAGAGCCACCAGGGAAGCCCTTCAAAGTGGTTGAAGGTGAAAATGAAAGTCGCTCAGTCGTGTCCAGCTCTTTGTGACCCCATGGACTGTCCATGGAATTCTCCAGGCCTGAATACGGGAGTGGGTAGCCTTTCCCTTCTCCAGGGGATCTTCCCAACCCAGGAATCGAACCCAGGTCTCCCGCATTACAGGCAGATTCTTTACTAGGAGACACAAGGGAAGCCCCTCAAAGTGGTTGATTGCTGCCAAAATTTATTAAAATATGTATGCTTATGAAGAAACTACATTTCTATTAGAAAATCTCCATGTGATATCTAACTACATCCCAAACTCCTAACAGCATCCAACACGGGTAGAAAAGTACACGGAAGAGACTGACAGACCTATGCAACAGTGCAGGTAAGTTTGCCTGAATGATCAGGTAGACAAGTGAGCCTCGGCTCTTCTAGAAAGAGACAGTGAACTAGAAGAACTAGAGGGATCTGGAAAAGAGCCCACCTATAAAGGAAGGTGAAAAAGGAAGCTGTCAGGAAAGACAGAAATTGACTTTTGTAGTAAACAAGTTACTATTTCCACACGCCCGGTCCTAACTTCTAACTGTTGGCATCAGCCTCCCCTGCGGGCTTTCTGACTGCCAGGGGAGGCTGGAAGTCAAGGGGAATTAACTGTCCCTAAGACAGGGGAGTTATTGCCCTCAACCAATCACTAATGGGAGTTTGTGGACAAAACACCCAGCTCCCTACAAGTATAACTCTGAGGAGCAACCTGCACTGAGTCCTAGACCTCCCAGTGGGGTAAGAGCCTCTTGCTTGAAGTGGTAACGGGCTAGATCTTTTTCCTCTTCACTGACTTCCTTCTCCTGGTTGTTCTCTTCTCTGCACTCGGCAGGGTTTCCTGGCACCATCTCCTAGCTAAACTGCTTACACTGGACTCTTGTCTCAGGGTTGGCCTCAGGAAGAACACAGACTAAGACAACTCTGCCCAGCAAAGTACTTGGAGAAGAGGAGGACGCTTCTTGTCAAAAGAAGGAAAACGGACATATTTATACATTTCCTTCTTTCTCTCCACAAAGGCTGCCTATGGACACAGATTGTTGTTCAGTCACTAAGTAGTGTCCGACTCTTTGTGACCCCGTGGACTGAAGCACACCAGGCTTCCCTGTCCATCACCATCTCGCAAAGCTTGCTCAAACTCATGTCCATTGAGTCAGTGATGCCATCCAACCATCTCATCCTCTGTCATCCCCTTCTCCTCCTGCCCTCAATCTTTCCCAGCATCAAAGTCGTTTCCAAAGAGTCGGCTCTTGGCATCAGGTGGCCAAAATATTGGAACTTCAGCTTCAGCATCAGTCCTTCCAATGAATATTCAGGGTTGATTTCCTTTAGGATTGACTGGTTTGATCTCCTTGCTGTCCAAGGGACTCTCAGGGTCTCTCCTAAGATTGCAGTCACAAGGCTGCTGTCATCTGAAGGCTTGACTGGGGCTATAGGATCCCTTCCAAGCCTACATCCCAAACTCCTAACAGTGTCCAACAGGGGTAGCCGTATGACTCTTGGCTGGAGGCTGGAGGCCTCAGTCTCTTGCCACCTGGGCCTTTCCATAGGAAGGCTCATAACTGCTTATGGAGGAAGCCATAAGCAGTCATCCAAGAGGGACAAAGGAAAAGCAGAGAGCTGTGTGGTAGCTTTTATGTTGTTTCCATTTTCAGCAGTTATAAAATAGACTGTGATGAACATCTACACAATTATATATTTTAGACATTCATAGTTTCTTTAACATATAGTTTTAGAAGTAGAATTGTGTTCACACTGTCATCATGAGCCAAATCTCATCTCCTCTGAGGGGCCTACCACAGCCAGTGTCAAGTAGACCATTCTGCTCTCACTCTTTATCCAATTGTTCTATTTCATGTTCTATAAAATTATTTTTGTCTCAAAGAATTTTAATCATTTACAAATTTCTTCTGATGAACTGTAAGCTCCATGAAGATAAAGACTTTGCTTGATTCAACGGTTACTTTACTGTATTTCTGGAATTCAGAATAGTACTTGGCATGTGTAATCTGTTCAATAAATTTCTGATTCTTAAATTAACACGTGTGTTTCTTGTTTTCCTGCCATCTGTCTATCACTATTGTTAAGAAAAAAATCTTTAAAAAAGTAGAAACTGACATCTTGCTGATAGTATCTTTCATGTCTTTGATCAATGTTTAGGTTGAAGCTTTTTAAAAAAAATGTGTTGATTGATGCCTGTAGTTCTAATTTTAAAAGTTGTTCTTTCATATTCTTTTCCTAGCTCAAAACATGGAGGCATTGTTTATTTTTCTATTGATCTTTTCCAATTGATTCTTTTCCATCTCTTTATATTTTGACTCTTTGCCTGCCATTTATTTTGCCAGGGCAAATTGTTCTGAATTAATTTCTCTAGGCAGGTCATTGCAGGCACTGACTTTTCAATTCCAAGACGACAGTGACAGAGACTGATAGTTAAATTAGAATGGCTGAAAGGGCTCTTCCTGTTCTTGGAAGAGCAGTTACAGCTGCTATTTGCAGAATCAGAGCCTTTTGCTCACTTGGAGTTTCATGAGTGAGCCTGAGGTCTTTAAAATTTCTTCCCCATCTGACCAACGTGACAAAGCTGGGCCTCATCATTTGAAGCTGTGCTTCAGGGAATCCTTAAAATAGTCCTCCTGCCCCATCCTGCTGGTGGCTGCCCTACTTTAACTCACAATTATGAAAGTTCCTTGGGTGTCTGGTGGTCATCTGTTTCCCAGACGGGGTCAGTTCCATAAAGCTGTGCCAAGATGCATGTCACTTTACTGCTGGAGTCCTTGGCAGGCCATTTCCTGTTCAGTAGGCTCACAGGGAATTCCACTGGAAATGCTCATGTAAGAAGAGACTTCCAAGGTTGGTATACCTCCCAACAAGTTCAGAGCTGGGCTTTAAGTCTTGAAGTCATGCTGTCTGCTGGTATCTCAAAGGACTTAGCCTTCTTTGTTCAGGCTTCTTCTTCATCAATCTATGCAATATTGGACTGACAACTTGCTGACACATCCTGGGGATTGATTTTCCCTCTGCATGGCTGAAGAAACTCTTGAAAATATGAGTATATTCTTCTGAGGCAGTTTCAGTTCAGTTCAGTGGCTCATGGACTTTGCAACCCTATGGACTACAACACACCAGGCCTCCCTGTCCATTGCCAACTCCCAAAGTTTACTCAAACTCATGTCCATTGAGTCGTGTTATCCAACCATCTCGTCTTCTGTCGTCCCCTTCTCCTCCTGCCTTCAATCTTTCCCAGCATCAGGGTCTTTTCAAATTAGTCAGCTCCTCGCATCAGGTGGCCAAAGTATTGGAGTTTCAGCTTCAGCATCAGTCTTTCCAATGAATATTCAGGACTGATTTCCTTTAGGATGGACTGGTTTGATCTCCTTGCAGTCCAACAGTCCTTGCAGTCTGAGGCAGTTTAGCCTATCTTGATATGCTCTATTATTCTCTTTCTCTTTTTCTCTTTCTCTCTCTTCTATCTTTCTCTGAAGAAAAGGAGAATGGATTATGACAAGTGGCAAAATACAAGTAAATATGGTCAGTAACTCTGACCTATTCTTTAGGTGATGAGGAATTATGGAGAAGGAAATGGCAACCCACTCTAGTATTCTTGCCTGGAAAATCCTGTGGATAGAAGAGCTTGGCAGGCTACAGTCCATGGGGTTGCAGAGTCGGACTGAAGCATCTTAGCAGCAGCAGAATAGATTTTAAATGAAACCATCACAACAGCTTCCTCTTTGAATTAAAAAAAAAAAAAAGCAGGGAAATAGTAAGACGTTTAAACTTCAGCTCCATGCTAATTTTCCAGTTATTATAAAATGAGATAATTAGAGTTGGGCAAGGATGGACCAGCAAGTAAACAAAGATCTTCATGTTGCCATTTAATTGGGCTGACCTCATGATGCTCAGTGAACTTTATAAGGGCATAACTGGAATGTGTAAATGGAGCATTTCAAAATCAAACTGAGTCTTCTATAAAAGTTGTGTTAAAAATTCAAAAACTCTTCACTATGCTTTTATTTTTATTGACTTGGCCTTGGTTTAACTATAATTGAATCAGGCCAGTGATAGACTCTTCTACTCATAGAAGATTGCCAAATTGTTCTTCTTGAATTGTTAATACAGATGTGAAATTGAGGTCAAGCCGTTAATTTTCTTTTTGTTTTTAATTGAAAACAGTATGGCTTTGGGTGTTTCTTTCTAAGAAAAAGCAGTATGAGCCATAATCTTTTGGTTTCCTTTTCTGAGAGAGCACCTTAACTGGGGCCATGGTCATGGTTATTTTCATCTCCACTTGGGCTACAGCTGAGAATCTGAATGGATGTAGAGTATAACTTCACCACATCTGACGTTTTTTGGGACCCCATGGACTGTAGCCCACCAGGCTCCTCTGTTCATGGGATTCTCCAGGCAAGAACACTGAATGGGTTGCCATTTCCTCCTGCTGGGTATCTTCCTGACCCGGGGATCAAACCTGTGTCTCTTGCATCTCCTGCACTGGCAGCCAGATTCTTTACCACTAGCACCACCTGGGAAGCCCATAGCTTCAGAGGTCCTGGTAGAAACTTTGTGTGGGAAATTACTGGCTATAAAGGATGCCTGGGCTTATGTGGTTTACTGCTAGTATACCCCTCCATCTGCCTGAGGGAAACAACTTCTGTTTTAAAAATTAACTCTACTAACTTTTTGAGTCTGATCTTTTCTGCTTTGCAGAGAGCAAAGAGCTGTGCCTCCAAGCGTAGCTGAAGAGCTGATACCCCACAGTGTCAAGGTATAGGGTCAAGGTATACAACACTGTAGCTTATCCATCAAAAGACCTATGCTTTAAGACGTGCTGCAGTAGGGGCCATTACAGCAAGAATCTAAAACCAGCGGGACTATTGTTCTGTCTTCTTAAAAATGGGATTGTTGGGACTTCCCTAGTGGTTCAATGGTTAAGACTCTCAGCGCTTCCAAGGCCGGGGACTTGGGTTCTATCCCTGGTCATGGAACTAAGATCCCACATGACACTGGGAGCAACCAGAGGAAAAAAAAAAGAAATGGGATTGTTACCTACCATGCTACAAACAATTAGCTCCTTCATCTAGGAAGACTTCTTTGAAAAGCTGATGGTTTTCGTGTCATTCTTAGTTGTACTTGAGTACTACAATTATTCTTTCTATATGATTTGGAATTGTTGGAGGCAGGACATTTAATATAAAGTGGAATATAACAGCACAGCATTTTAATTGGACCAGTGGTACAGACTGCATGGCTCTTACCATCATACCACTTCAGCAGTGACCTGGAGATGACTGATACTGCCTTCGGAGAGCTAATTTGCTCTTCCCAACCCTACATTCAGTGGTGTCATCTTGGTAGCTTGAAATGAACCACAGTGGTGAGTCAGGTGTGAGTCAGTGCTTAGTGGCTGAGTCATGTCTGACTCTTTGCGACCCCAAGGACTGTGGCCCACCAGGCTCCTCTGTCCATGGGGTTCTCCAGGTACGAATACTGGAGTGGGTTGCCATTTCCTCTTCCAGGGGATCTTCCTGACCCAGGAATCAAACCCACAACTCTTGTGTCTCCTGTATTGGCAGGAGGGTTCTTTAGCACTGAGTCACCTGGGAGCAAGTTTACAAATCAGTAGTACCTCTCTCCTTCCCCCACCACAAGAGGCCCAATGGTTAAACATTTCTCAGCATATCTCGGTTTCTGGTTCACAGATGAAAGCAGGAGGACAAAGGTAAATCGTGAAAATCCACCACCGGAAGCCTTCATGAAGGTGAAAATGATGCAACTTTTTGCATTTGATGCAACGTGATGCAACAGCTGCTTCAGTGATGCCACAACTCACGGAAGCTGAGATATAAGGGCTGAGAAGTGCTTTTGAACAAGCACAAGAAAACAGGCAGATCTAACTGGGTTTTTTTGCAAAATTACTACAGTGAAAAATGACACATTTGTGTGCTTAGTTGTCACCACTCAAATTAGTCCTGAAGCCTCTTCTTGAAATCAGTTCCAGATAAATGTTTATGAAGCACGTACACATTTTATTATTTCATAGTCTGAGACATAAGTAAGATGCAAAATGCTAAAATATCTCAGTCCTCACCACACTCTGACAAGTGGCTGGTGATGTCAGCTGGCATTCCTCCATGAACTCCTCGGTCCCTCTGCTGCTGGGGTTCCCAGCAAGACTGCCAACGTTCCATTATCTTCACTTGAGTGGCATTGGGAAGATGAGCCATCTCGGTTCCCAATCATATACGTAACCAAAAAATGAATCATCCGTCTCCACTTGCAGCAGTCTCCCAAAACCTAATCAGAATTCCTGTGGGGCTGCCCTTTATGGGATCCAGGGAGGAGAAGTCCTCTCTGCACGGTAGGGGGCGCTGAAGGGAACACATGGTTTCTTTCCCTGACACTCTGTGCTCCCCTAAGAGATGAAGTCTTTCTTGCTCCTATTTCTCCTCTTCCATTGTTGAGGGGTGAGTAGAGGGGGAGTAGAAATGCCTTGTCTTAACACCTCAGGCCTTGGAGAGGTAATTGGATCCGGCTTCTCACAGTTCTCTTAGGAACTTAGCACTTCTTTTCTCAGCCAGGGCCAGAACTGTTTAAAAAAACCAGAGTCTCTCCGAGCACCTAATACCAAGAATCTTGTTGCAAAAATTGTTTGTTTGTTTGTTTTACAGCTTTTATGCTTGGAAATCCAGTGTGTGAAAGAAATGGAAGCAATGCAACACATCAGATTTTTAAATGCTATGACAGAAGAGTAAGAGGTGAGGTGGGGGGGTGTGTTTGTGTGTGTGGGGGTGTGTATGTACATGCTTGCATATGGAGGAATCAGGACTTGCCTCTTTTCAGCAGCTCTCAGAAGTCTCCTCAGGGCTGCTTGTATTACTGTTCATTCATTGTTCGATCTATGATTTTATCATCTACTCCCTAATCTTTTGAGGGGGATCTATGATTTTGTCTACTATGTTTTATTGAATACGTTTAATCTATGATTTGATCTACTCCCTAATCTCTATCATATTTTACACACTTCTCTCTTAGTAGTCCTCTGGCATTTGGAAAGTAAATGTAGAAGTTCAAGGAGAGAAGAAAAGCTTTGAGAAACTGTGTGGTAAGTAACATCGACTCATTTTTATCCTGTTGGGAGAATCACATTCACATAATGGCTGCCACCGATATAAAACAGATGGACACAGTTTTAGAAAAATGGTAGGAATGTTAGAAATTTGGTTCTTATCACAATTTCCCTCTTTCTGTGGGGTCAGTGACAGCGTCTGAGGTGCCAGAAACATTTTACTTAGAACTGGCTTTAATTGCGGAGAAGGCAATGGCACCCCACTCCAGTACTCTTGCCTGGAAAATCCCATGGACGGAGGAGCCTGGTAGGCTGCAGTCCATGGGGTCGCTAAGAGTCGGACACGACTGAGCGGCTTCACTTTCACTTTTCCCTTTCATGCGCTGGAGAAGGAAATGGCACCCCACTCCAGTATTCTTGCCTGGAGAATCTAGGGACGGCGGAGCCTGGTGGGCTGCCATCTATAGGGTCGCACAGAGTCGGACACGACTGAAGCAACTTAGCAGTAGCAGCAGCAGGCTTTAATTGAGGGATAAGATCAGAGCTTCACGTAGAAAGACTGGAGTCAGGAAAGACCGGGAAAGAAGGGAGACAGAACTCCAGAGGATGGCAGTGGTGAAAGCAAGGGCAGGAGAGATGGACTTGAGGCTGATCTGGATTAAAAGGCAGGATGAGTGGAAGAAAGGGCACTGTTGGGAGGAAGATATCTAATTAAACTGAGTTCTACCATACGAAGCCAGCCCCTGGGAAGTGCTGACCCAGACTACAAAATGATTGGCTTGGGGATGCAAACCACTGCATAAATTATATTCAATGAACAACACATGGGAAAGGTCTTAGACGCATACCTGATGCATAATGGAAATTCAACTAGTATTAGTTTTCCTTCCCTTTCTGCTCTTGATGATGCTACCAGGTGGCACAGAAAACACATTGTGTGAGTTTGGGTCAAGACATCACCGACAATATTGTCTCAGCAGCATTTCTAATGGGGGTAAAATTTGAACTTAACGTGTGAAATGCCGAGTGAGAAAAATAGCAGTCATGTATCAGGAGAGAAATAAAACCACAGCCTCAGCTGGAGCTGAGAAAGAAGTACTAGGGGTCTAGTTTCCCTTGGGGGAAGTGGGACGATCTAATATCCCTAGGGGCCCATCCATGAGCTCATGACCATGACTCTGAGAGGCAAGCCAAGCCTGGGAAAGAATGTTGGGAAGTCATAAAACAATCAGGTGATGTGGGAGTCCATAGATAAGGAATCTTAGCATTTGGAGGCATTCAGGAATTAAATCCAGTTTCTAGCTAAGGAGGCAAGGATTCACAGGACAATGAAAGGGGCAGAGATAGGAAGCTGCCTGCTTTTAGGTGCCCTCTCAGTAGGGTTTAGGAGTACTGAGCTTGGGCTCTTGGAATCTTCTGCTACGTCACGGGGTCTAGAGTGTTTCAATTGTTTGCATTGCCTTTTTAGGGTTCCTTCCAATTATGAAATTTACACCTATCAGAGAAAAAAAGCTTAAAATGAAACTTTCCTCTTTACTCTTTAACCACTCCCTCAATCTATATTTAGATATTTAGATACACTCACACACACACACCAAATCCTGATGCTGGGAAAGACTGAAGCAAAAAGAGAAGAGGGTGGCGGAGGATGACATGGTTAGATAGCACCACGGACTCAACGGACATGAACTTGAGCAAACTCCTGGAGACAGTAGAGGACAGGGAAGCCTGGTGTGCTGCAGTCCATGGGGTCGCAAAGAGCCGGACATGACTGAGCAACTTGACAACAATCTAGTTATTGATTTCCCACTACCTTGAAAACCCTTCATACCTGCTTGATCAGATGTCACTTTATGAAGCCTTCTCTGACTAATGCCTGTAGGACAGTTAAGCTTTCATACTGCATTGGAACAATTTAAGACTTCAGAAAACTGGTTTGTGTAATGGACCTGCAACACACTTTTGAAATAATGTTGAATCCATTATCTTCCTATTCATTCGCAAAATAGTTGTTTGTTGTTTTCTGCCGCTCACATTCCACTCCTCTTTTTTTTTTTGATAACGATGCCTTATTTAATTTGGAGAGAATTCTCTCCCTTCCTTTGTGTATGCTATCATTTGGTGATGCCAATCAACATGTCTTGCTACCTTCTAGTCTCGAGGTGGGTGTGTGAACCACAGCAGCCAAGTAGACAATAATGGAACTCTCTCTAGCTATTGAAGCAGAAGGGGATTTATTACAGGCAACCAGCCTTCCAGGAAGCACTGCCAGGATAAGACTGGAGTGCAGAAAGAATGTCTCCCACCAGGAAGCTGAGGAATTAGGAAGCCACCATGCCAACTTCTGGTGCCCACTGCCACTGTGAGCTCCAGGAATACGCCTCCTTAGCTGTGACCTGCCAGAATAGAAGCCACTGCCAGAGGTGTTGGTTCTAGAGCTGTGACACCTGCTGGGATTGCACCAACAATACAGAGGGACCATGCCTCCCTTAATAAGGGAGTGGTTGGATATTGGGACCCTGGCCAGGGCTATTGCAGAAAAATCAAACCCCCTGATATTCATGCTCTGGAGTAGAAATTGCAGAAGCTGCACAAATGTGGGCTCCACCTCACTTCTGCCTTTCCAGGCACACACAAGTGTGTGTGACTGGCTGAGTAATAATTATCTTCTGGAACACTGGCTGCAAGAGAGACTGCAGAATAGAGTTTTTAGCATTCTAGCCTCTACTATGAATGAAGGGACCTTGAAATGGGGCAGAATGAATAGCGAACATCGATCCATCATGTGAGCAATGTTCCCTGCCCTCACACTTGGACTCTGGAGCCTAGTGACTAAAGGACAGAAGAGTGCTTGGAGCCAGTTAGTGCCAGTGCAGTGTCCTGGAGATCTGCCAGTTAGATCCCCCCCAAGACCCTGGTTCCTGTCTTTCCAGGCTTCTGCTTCTGTAGGTTTCCCGTTGGGAGCCCCACTCTGACCTCAGTACCATTTCCCTTTTGCCTGCAGTGAGCCAAACACGAGTTCTGGTATTTATATAATCAAGGCTAAGCACCGAAGAATTGGATGCTTTCGAACTGTGGTGCTGGACAAGACTCTGGAGAGTCCCCTGGACAGCAAGGAGTCCAAACCAGTTAATCCTAAAGGAAATCAACCCTGAGTATTCATTGGAAGGATTGATGCTGAAGGTAGAGCTCCATTACTTGGCTACCTGATTTGAAGAGCCGACTCATTGGAAAAGACCCTGATGCTGGGAAAGATTGAAGGCAAAAGGAGAAGGCGGTGGCAGAGGATGAGATGGTTGGATGGCACTATCGATTCAATGCATATGAGTTTGAGCAAACTCTGGGAGATAGTGAAGGACAGGGAAGCCTGATGTGCTGTAGTCCATGGGGTTGCAAAGAGTCGGACACTACTGAACAACAACAACAATATATTTATACTCAAAGACCTTAACTGATACATGATTGGACATTGTTTTGCAGTGTCAGCAATCCCCAAATTCTTGCTGAATGCACGTGTCAAGCTCTGCATTTAGATCTGGCTCTTGGAATTCTAGTGTCCTAGAACTCAAAAGCCAGAGAAGTCCTCAGTGATAAGCTTATTCAAACTTTTTTGTTAAGAGATGAATTTGAAGTACAGAGAGCAGCTAAACTCATTTCTTTTCTTAACAGACACATTTCTTTATTAACATTATAAGGATTCTTCCTGAAATATTTTATCTTTATAACAGCACAGTCCTAATTTTAATAACATAGAAATATCCTTAGAGGAAAAAGGTAGATAAACAACACTTTAACAAAATTTAAAGTAACATAGGCTTTGGTTTGTTCTTGTCATTAGCTAATAATTTTATTATAGGATTTGTAGCCAGACTTGTGAAAATCTATAAACATCTTACAGAAATTTCTTTGATAAAGAAAACCATGCTCAGTGGAAAGCTTTTGGGGTTTTTAACCCTCAGTGGAAAGGGCTTTTGGGGTTTTTAATGCAGCCATTGATCTCCTATTCTTAAATTTGAAAACTACAAGGAGCCCATCTGTCAAAACTTACTGTAATATAAACTTTGCAAATGGTCCAGCCACAATCTTACATCCCATGAAGACTGCAAAACAGGCTCCATGTCCTCCCTGCAAAAATGCTTTTGGATGAAAAATGTTTAACCAGGATTTTTATAGTAGTGGCCCAAAGACTTTGAAAAACATCCTCAAGAAGCTACTACAGGAACTTCCAATTTAATGAATTTTAACAGCTGTTCTGCCACTAGACTTCCAAGTGGAATTTGATTTCCCTCGAGGCAATTCTATTAATTTGTTTTTATTATTTTAGGATAGCTAATACGGGTTAGCTGGCTGGGTTCTGACACTAGGTACAGTGTGGGTGGCAAGGCAATTCTGGTACTAATCAGTACTCCTCTGAGCCCTTCCCCACAAGACCACCCAGACGGTGGACTGTGCTAGGCTGCAGCGTGAGCAGTGCCAAGTTACCCTGTCTGGTACCAAGGAGTGTAGCAGTTCTGCCAAGCACTCTGGAGAGGTACTCAGGAAGATGGGACACTCAGCAGTGTCAGGAGATGATGGTGAAGGAATATTATTTCATCTCTGCTTCTAATGTGCCCGCCATCCCTCAAGCGTTCAAGCCTTGACCTGTTGCAGTGTGCTTGTAACACAAGGACCACAGAGCCGTGCTTGAATCCAACTCGGCCTGAGGACTGAACTGTGGCTTCCGAGTCTGTATCAGAAAATTAAGGGTAATGATAATTGCCCTTCTGATTCTCAGTGCTATTGTATATGTAGGAAATAAAGGTGAACACATTTTTATCTTTTAAATTCATTCGTTCAGTTTTTTGAGGGCCAAGACTTTATTTATATATCTTTATGAGCTTTCCTCATAGCTCAGTCGGTCAAGAATCTCCCTGCAATGCAAGAGACCCGGGTTCGATTCCTGAGTGGGGAAGATCCCCTGGAGAAAGAAATGGCAACCCACTCCAGTATTCTTGCCTGCGGAATCCCATGGGCAGAGCTGGCAGGCTACAGTCCATGGTGTCGCAAGAGTCAGACACGACTCAGCGACTAAACCAAACTACCATTTTTAACTGGAGGATAATTGCTTTATAATGTTGTGTTGGTTTTTGCAGTACAACAACATGAGTCAGCCATAAGTACATTTATATACCCCCTGCCTCTTGAGCCTCCCTTCCTTCCACTGCCCTGCCTCTACCCCATCCAACCCTGCTAAGTCATCACAGAGTGTGGGGCTGGGCTTGCTGTCTTCTACGGCAGCTTCTCACTAGCTATCTATTTTACACGTGGTACTGTATGTACATCAGTGCTACTCTCTCAGTTCATCCCACCCACTCGTTCCCCCACTGTGTCCGCAAGTCCTTTCTCTTTGTCTGCATCTCTGTTCTTGCTCTGCAAATAGGCTGAATACATTTTGAAAAGAAATGCTTCTATCACACTTCACAAAAGTTTTCCTTAAACAGCGATCTAATTTGAAGATTACCTAAGAACTTTCTGTCTTAAAGATCACTTCCTTCTCCATACAATAAGGTTGAGATCACGGTTCTTTTTTTTTTTTTCTTTTTTAACAATGTAATTGTCAAAGGTGAAAAGGAAAGAAGTTAGCATATTTGGATATTTTCTCCCTTTTTTCTTTCTCTGCTGTATCACAAGGTTTGCAGAATCTTAGTTCCCTGACCAGGGATAGAACCCGTGACCCCTGCAGTGGAAGCAAAGAGTCCTAGCCACTGGACTACCAGGAAAGTCCCAGAATATTTCTTTGAAGAATCTGAACAGTCAATAGGAATTCTCTGAGTGACTAATTTAATACTTTAAGTTCATTAAAAAAGTCTTTACATGACGATATAAAGCATAGTTTAGTTTTCTTAGCCAAATTTACCTGTTAGCTTCTAACAATCAAAGTAAGAATGATGAATGTGAATTGTTAACTAAATGTTCAAATGGTTGAAATAATGCATTCTGGCATAATAACATGGGCTTTGTGTGTAAAGTATATACATACATGAGAGTGTGTAAAGAAAGAATCATATTGTACAGTTGAACTTGTTCCTTGTGTTTGTGTTGGGTTACATCTCTATCATACCAAGTCATTTCTTAGGTTTCCCAGACTCAGCATCAAGCTTTACGCTACAATTAATTGAATCATAAATGATTTCTCAGTGAATAAAACAACTCTGATATTTTTGTTTTTATTGCCCTCTTTGTAAACCCAAGCTTTTATTTGATTATTGTTGCTGATTTTTGGAGTAGGGAGTCCTGAAAAGATATGGATGTGGCTAGAGACTTTTAAAAACATATTTGTTTTTTAATTTCAAAAAGTGTGCATATTTGCTATAAAAAAAGTAAAAAATTCAGCAAAGCATCATCAAGGAAGTAGAAATCAGCCAAAATAGTACTATTTAGAGCCAGCCATTTCTAACATTCTGGTATAATTTTTTTCTTTTTATTTCCTTGTATAAATACATTTTTGGTTTTTTAAATATGTACTACTTTGTGACTGTTGTCATTAAATAATATTTACCAGTCAATCCTAAAGGAAATCAACCCTGAATATTCATTGGAAGGACTGATGCTGAAGCTGAAGCTCCAATATTCTGGCCACCTGATGCAAAGAGCCAACTCACTAGAAAAGACCCTGATGCTGGCAAAGACTGAAAGCAAAAGGAGAAAAGGGCAGCAGAGGATGAGATAGTTAAGCATCATTGATTCAATGGACGTGAGTTTGAGCAAACTCCTGGATATAGTGAAAGACAGGGAAGCCTGGCATACTGCAGTCTCTGGGGTTGCAAAGAGTTGGACACAACTGAGTGACTAATAAGGACTGAAACTACTAAGAATCAAAGGGAGCAGGACAAGGAAGAGAAAGAAGCCAAGCAGGAATTCGGGAAAAGTCTGACAACAGGTAGCTTCAGCCTGCTACTTCAGGGGACTCAGGAGTGTGTTTGACCTCAGAGATGGCCTGAGTCGGAGAGCTGGGTTTTCATGCTCATGCCCGGTCAGTGAGAGTGAGAGTGATGCCCTGAGGATGAGGGTGGGGAGGTGAAGCAGGGCATAAACTCCCAAGCTCTCTGACCTCTTCCCCTTTATGCACAACGGCTCCAGTAGTTTCAGGAAAGTGCTCTGAAGTCATGAGTACAGGCTATTAGAAGCAAAAGCTGAGAGGCACACAGAAGCAGTCAAAGGGGCCTGAGAGGCTCTGGGTGGAATGTTGATGGTATTCACTATAGTGTTAAACACCCAAAAGAAAGATGCAAAGTTTCAACAGATTTGGAAATAGGGAAGAACATTCTAGACCTGTGCTGTTGAAAGGCTGTTGCTGAACCCACGAAAAGACGCCAGGATTCTTGGCCTCCGGAAGAGAAGAATTCAACCTGGGGCCAGAGACGAGGCTTGATCGCTCAGAGCTTTTGTGCAATAGAGTTTATTAAAGTATAAAAGGGATAGAGAAAGCTTCTGACATAGACATCAGAAGGGGGCAGAAAGAGTACCCACTTGCTAGTGTCGGAGAAGGCAATGGCACCCCACTCCAGTACTCTTGCCTGGGAAACCTCATGGATGGAGGAGCCTGGTAGGCTGCAGCCCATGGGGTCGTGAAGAGTCGGACACGACTGAGCGACTTCACTTTCACTTTTCACTTTCATGCACTGGAGGAGGAAATGGCAACCGACTCCAGTATTCTTGCCTGGAGAATCCCAGGGACAGAGGAGCCTGGTGGGCTGCCGTCTATGGGGTCGCACATAGTCGGACACGACTGACGCGACTTAGCAGCAGCAGCAGTGTTAGCAATGGAATTATATACTCTCAAATTAGTTATTACAGTGAATCAAAAGAATGTCTGGAGGTTGTAAAGACCTCACCAGACTTACTGCCATAATTTACATTTTAAGATAACAGAATTAGCCAGAAGGTTTTTTCAGAGACTGTCCTCAAGCAGGATACATTATTGTTATATAATCCAAAGGAATAGCAACCCACTCCGGTGTTCTTGCTTGGAGAATCCCAGGAACGGCGGAGCCTGGTGGGCTGCCGTCCATGGGGTCGCACAGAGTCGGACACGACTGAAGTGACTTAGCAGTTAGCAGCTTAGCAGCAAGGAATGTAGAGGGAAAAAAAGTTTGTCCTTTCTTCCTCCTTGAGAATTCCGGACCTGTCTCTCCTTGGGGACCCCTAGACTTCCTATCAACCTGCCTAGGAATTGACTCTCTCACTGTTCTATATATCAGCCTTTAGTCACATGTGGCTAGGGGCTACTGTACTGGTTCAGGTACATACAGAACATTTTTACCAACAGAAAAAGTTCTATTGGACTGTACTGTATCTAGAATGAGAATAGTATGAATAAAATCATGGAAACACAGATAAGCAACTAGTTTAACAGGGTCATAATGAAGACAGATGACTGGAATAGAGGATGTGGTCAAATTTTAAAAAGCTTTGGAAGCATTGATCCTATACCATCTCTATACCTGGTGTTATGCTAGATCTCTTTGTGCCCCTAGCTGAAAATTTGGTCTCTAATTTGGTCTTTCTTCTCCTTTGGCTCCTTCTCCAACCATTTATCTATCTATTGTGCCACTGCCTCCTTTCAGCTCCAGGCTTGAATCTTAAATCCTGATTCAATGGTTTAGACTTTCTATCTAGCATTTTAAATTTCCTTCCCTCTCATATCAACTACTTCCTATTTAGCTCCAATTTGTATATAAAGCCAGCCAATTTGTATATAAAACTATATATATATATATATAAACTATATATATATAACACACACTAGGAAAGATAGGAGGTATGTGTATGTGCTCAGTCACTCAGTCATCCATGCAGTCATAAAAATAGGAGGTAGACTGAATCAAATCAGGTGAAAGGATTCAGGAGTCACAAGCATGTTGGATAGACTGTGTGAAAGATGCTCTTGAATTAGCATCATTAAAGTGGCCATACTCCCTAAAGCACTCTACAGATTTAATGCAATACTTTTCAAAATACCCATGACATATTTCACAGAAATAGAACAAATAATCCTAAAATTTATATGAAGCCAATAAAAGACCCAGAATTGCCAAAGCAATCCTGAGGAAAAAGAACAGAGGAGGTGGCATTACCCTCCTAGACTCCAGACAATACTACAAAGCTACAAGAATCAAAACAGCATAGTATTGGCATGAAAACTGGCATATGAATCAGTGGAACAGAATAGAAAACCCAGAAATAAACCCACACACCTATGGACAATTAATCTTTGATAAATGAGGAGAGAATATATACAATTTGGAAGAGACAGTCGCTTTAGCAAGTGGTGTTGGGAAAGTTGGACCTCTGCATATAAATCAATGAAGCTAGGACACATCTTCACACCATATAAAAAAATAAACTCAAAATGGCTTGAAGACTGAAATACAAGACATGACACCATAAAACTAGAAGAAAAAATTCTCTGACATAAATCATACCAATGTTTTCTGAGATCAGTCTCCCAAAGCAATGCATGTAAAAGCAAAAATAAACAAATAGGATCTAATCAAACTTATAAGCTTTTGCACAGTAATGGAAACCATAAACAAAATGAAAAGACAATATATGGAATGGGAGATAATATTTGCAAATAATGTGACTTACAAGGGCTTTAGTTTCAAAATATACAAACAGCTCCTACAACTCAATAATAAAGCAAAATAGAACAAAAACAACGGAACTGAAAAATGGGTAGCAGTCCTAAATGCACATTTTCCAAAGAAGACATACAGAAGGTCAATAGGCACATGAAAAGATGCTCATCATTGCTAACTGTTAGAGAAATGCAAATCAAAACAACAATGAAGTATTACCTCATACCTGTCAGAATGGTCATCATTAAAAAGTCTACAAATAGTAAGTGCTGGAGAGGATGTGGAGAAAAGAGAACACTTTTACACTGTTGATGGGAATGCAAACTGGTGCAGCCACTATGGAAAACAGTGTGGAGATTCCTCAAAAACTAAAAATAGAGCTTCCATATGATCCAGCAATCCAACTCCTTAACATATATCCAGATAAAACTATAGTTTGAAAAGATACACGCAGCCCAACGTTCATAGCAGCACTATTTACAATAACCAAGACATGGAAACAACCTATGCTCAGTTGTTCAGTTGTGTCTGACTCTTTGCGACCACATGGATTGCAGACCACCAGCCTCCTCTGTCCATGAGATTTTTCAGGCAAGAATACTGGAGTGGGTTGCATTTCCTTTTCCAGGGGATCTTCCCAACCCAGGGATCAATCTGGCATCTCCTCTATCTCCTGCATTGCAGGTGGATTCTTTACTACTGAGCCAACAGGGAAGTCAATAAGTAAGACATGGAAACAACCTAAATGTCTATCAATAGAAGGCACAGTGGTAAAGAATCTGCCTCTAATGCAGGAGACACAAGAGATGCACTTTCAATCTCTGGGTCGGGAAGATCCCCTGAGTAGGAATGGCAACCCACTCCAGTATTCTTGTCTGGAAATTCAATGGACAGAGGAGCCTGGATGGCTTCACTCCATGAGGGCACAAAGAGTCAGACATGATTGAGCACAGCACAGCAGATGAATGGATGAAAATGCGGTATACGCACGTGCACGTGCACACACACACACACACACACACACACACACACACAAGACGGAATATTGCTCGGCCACAAAAAGGAATGAAATAATGCCATTTGCAGCAACAAGGATGAACCTAGAGATTATCATACTAAGTTAAGTGAGGAGGAAAAAGGCAAATATCATAAGATATCACTTATATGTGAAATCTAAAATATGACACAAATGAACTTATCTATGAAACATAAACAATATCATGGACAAAGGGAACAGACTTGTAATTGCCAAGGGTGGGTAGGGGAGTGAGGGAGGGATGGATTGGAATTTTAGAATTAGTAGATGCAAACCATTATATATATAATGGATAAACAACAAGGTTCTACTGTATAGCATACGTAACTAATTTCAATATCCTGTGATAAATAATAATGAAAAAGAATATAAAAAAGAATATGTATGTATAACTGAGTCACTTGGCTGTATAGCAGAAATTAAACACAGTATTGTAAATCAACTATATCTCAACAAAATTTAAAAAATGAGTCAGTGGGGATGGAGAAATGAAAGAAACAAATCAGACAGGAGATAATTAATGGAAAAAAGAAAACTTTAGGGAAAATAATCTCTTCCTTAATTTCTAGTAGATTTATTTCCTCTCAACACTATCTGCTATAAAAGGAGACCAAGGCTACTGTATCACTAAGTCCTTGTTGTTCCATATGCTTCCCGTAGAGTAAAATCTTAACTCCATGCTTTCCTCAACCTACATTTTTTTCTACATGTGAATTTATAAGAGAAGAAAATGAGAAGACAACAAGCTTCAATCATGGAATATTTTATCTTTAAAAATTTAATTGTGGTAATATGCATGTAGCAAAATGTACAGTCTTGACCATTTTTAGGTGTACCTATGGTTCAATATGTCATTTACGTTGTTGTGCATAATTTTTCATCTGGCAAAATGGAAACTCTGTACCAAGTAAACAGCAATTTCCAATCAAACCCCACTCCTACTCCTGGAAATCACTCTTTCTCTTTCAGTAAAATTGACTGTGTACTCTCAGTATCTCATGTAAGTAGAAGCATATAGTATTTGTCTTTTTGTGACTGGCTTATTTCACTTAGATTAGTGTCTTCACAGTTCATCCATATTGTAGCTTGTGACAGAATTTCCTTCCTTTTTAAGGCTAGATAAAATTCCACTGGATGAATAAGCTGAGTAATATTTCATTGTATGTATATATCACATTTTGTTTATCCAATTATCTGTCAATAGGTATTAATATGTGGTTTGCATCCATATTCTAGCTATTATGAATTAAACTGCTATATTCCTAAATCATGGAATTTTTACAAATAGATCTTTTAGAATATAGCCTTAGCTTGGTACCAGTGGGGCTTCCCTGAGAGCTCAGTTGGTAAAGAATCAGCCTGCAAGGCAGGAGACCCAGGTTCCATTCCTGCATCAGAAAGATCCTCTGGAGAAGGGACAGGCTACCCACTCCAGTATTCTTGGGCTTCCCTCGTGGCTCAGCTGGTAAAGAATCCGCCTGCAATGCAGGAGATCTGGGTTCAATCCGTGGGTTGGGAAGATCCCCTGGAGAAGGGAAAGGCTACCCACTCCAGTATTCTGGCCTGAAGAATTCCATGGACTGTATAGTCCATGGGGTCACAAAGAGTCAGACACAACTGAGAGACTTTCACTTTCACTTTTTCACTTGATACCAGTAACCGTCTTCTTTAACATCACTCAATATATATATATACTAATAATCATAATGGTTGGGCTTCCCTGATGGCTCAGTGGGTAAAGAATCCACCTGCAATGCAGGAGACTCAGGAGATTCAGGTTCAATCCCTGGATTGGGAAGATACCATGGAGGAGGAAAATGGCAACCCACTCCAGTATTCTTGCCTGAAAAATCCCAGGGATGGAGGAGCCTGGTGGGTTACGGTCCATGGGGTTGCAAAGAGTCAGACAGGACTGAGTGACTAAACACACAATCATAATGGTAACCTAAAAGCTGGTCAAGATATTTAAAGCTACTAACAGCATTGTCTTGGAGGTCAGATTCCTTATTCAGATATTTCTGTTTTTGTGTTAAATTTCCAAGGCCCTACATTCACAGTGATTACAAATTCAAAAGGCTATTTTTAAGATATTTAATAGCTTACTCTCTTTTAGGTTACCATTTTTAAAGAAATAATGAAATTGTGTTCAGTATACTATGAGTCCCAAAGCAGAGAACACTAGTTTAACATGTTAGCATGATTCTCAAGAAATAAGCATTGAAATAAAAATCGATTATGGGTAACATTTTAACTTACCAGAATATTCACTTAATCAGAACATAGTAAGTATGCCAATGCTTATTGACAATACTGCAACTGTGAAGATCTGTGCTTCAAAGGATGTGAACCCTTGTTTTAATCAAATGTTGAAAGACTAAAAATGGCATTTGAGTGTGGTTAATTATGTCCTCAGTCACATGCAAGAACAACATGATTTCAAATAGGTCCTTTCAGGACTGAACTTAATACGGGGGGGGGGCGAATCTTTTTAGAAAGATGAAGCGTTCCTCAGGCAATTCAGCCAAGTTTCACCAACCGTAATTTTTACTGTTATGAATGCCTTCTCTCAGGATTTTTGTTCCTTTTTTTGGACTCTGTGAAATTGCATGGCAAGGTCTTTTTTGCACCACACACTCACTTGTGGTCCCAAGCCAACCAAAGGCCTTGCAGTGCATCTGTGTAGCTGATAAACAAGCTCACGGCACAGTCACAGGGGACAACAGAAAGCCCTGACTTTCTAAATGACAGTGTTCTCTTCAGCGTGGATGAAGGAATGTTTGATAGTGAATGAAACAGAAAATATCCAGGCATGTAAGTGCATCATTTGGGGAAAAAAAATGTAGTCCATCTATTAGTTTCATTGAACAAAACTGAATGACAGTACAGCTTGATTCACAGTCTTAATTTTTCAGTCCTTTTTGGCTTGTCAAGGTATTTATATTCGACCTGTAAAGCCCCCGTAAATTCTTCTCCATTAAAGAGCAAGTGCTTATTATCATATACTGATCTTCTACTTCTCCGTTTAAACTTCTCAGTGTGAGAATCAGCAGAGCTGCCTTCCTGGATAAAAAAGACTTGATTTTATATTTTCTGTATGTCAGCACTCTTTAAAAAGAGGCATGACAAATACAAGGGACCAAGATGCAAAAATTGGAGCCTGCTGGCAAAGCTTGTGCTCATGGCCAGCAAGCGTCCATGATTTCCTACTAAACCCATCTCTGAGTGGGTAATATCTGTTCTCTTTCATTCCAGTTCCTTTCTAAGGGATATAATTTTGTCACATGGGCACTGTCCACTAAACCAGCCTGAACAGACGGTGAGTTGTACAACTGTGTACATGGGCAAGGGCCTTGGGAGGAATTTGAGGCTGTGGTACACAGTGACCCCAAATGGGGAGGGATTTCCTGGAAACTGAACTTTAGCTGAAACCCAGGAGTTTAAAAAAGGTAAGAAAGTAAATGTCAGTTTATACCACTGGAATAAGTTATTGACAGTGGATTAGGGGGTAAAAATCATAGTAATTATCTACACATCCCTATCAACTATGTCTTTTTTGTAATTTAATAATATTTCCACTGGGTTTTGAAATGGTTTCTCAATGTTCACATTTGTGTGTGTATGAAAACAGAATATATTTTTAAAAATAAGTGAAAACATAAAACATAAAATGTTTGGTTGTCTGTCCAGTTTATTTTCCTGACTACTTTTTTTGGGTTCACAAATCTCAATGGGAACTCTGTAGACTAATTAGTCACATGATTCTTACTGACTTGAAAACCATAAAGATATTTGCAAAAGATGAAGCATGTCATTGTGTTCCTTTCTTCTTTTATCTACTCTGAAGCCATCTACGTGCTTTTAGGAAAGACTTTCTTCCCTTCACTTTGGCCAGTGTAACATACAGGGTAGGTGCATGTGCAACTCTGGGTCTACATCTTAAATTTTTTTGCCCTGAGAACATTCAGAAGGAAGTAGAGGAAATATGAAAAACTATCATAGATGTCTTTCTCAGAAGATCTGGATTCAAGTTCTAGCTCAATTACTCAGCAGCCCTGTGATCTTGAGTCTGTAGTCTAAGGATAAAAATACCTGCCTCACAAAGTTATTTACTGGATTAAGTGAGATGGTAGATGTGAAGCACTGAGTAAGCTGAAACATACCACACAAATGTAAGACATTACCAATAAAATTTCTGGGTTTTCTTTGTGTTAGTCATTCAGTCGAGTACAACTCTTTGTGACCCCATGGAGTGTAGCCCACCAGGCTCCTCTGTCCATGGGATTCTCCAGGCAAGAATACTGGAGTGGGTTGCCACTTCCTTCTCCAAGATCTGGGTAGGCAGGCTCAAAGGACATCAAGCTAAAGAATTCATATTCTGGCCTTAAAAGTACTGCACTGAAATGATGAAAATACACATATATACTCACCTAGAGCCAGACATCCTGGAATGTGAAGTCAAGTGGGCCTTAGGAAGCATCGCTACAAAGCTAGTGGAGGTGATGAATTCCAGTTGAGCTATTTCAAATTCCAAAAGATGATGCTGTGAAAGTGCTGCACTCAATATGCCAGCAAATTTGGAAAATTCAGCAGTGGCCACAGGACTGGAAAAGGTCAGTTTTCATCCCAATCCCAAAGAAAGGCAATGCCAAAGAATGCTCAAACTACTGCACAATTGCACTCATCTCACACGCTAGTAAAGTAATGCTCAAAATTCTCCAAGCCAGGCTTCAGCAATATGTGAACCGTGAACTTCCAGATGTTCAAGCTGGTTTTAGAAAAGGCAGAGGAACCAGAGATCAAATTGCCAACATCCGATGGATCATTGTAAAAGCAAGAGTACCAGAAAAACATCTATTTCTGCTTTATTGACTATGCCAAAGCCTTTGACTGTGTGGATCACAATAAACTGGAAAATTCTGAAAAAGATGGGAATACCAGACCACCCGACCTGCCTCTTGAAAACTCTGTATGCAGGTCAGGAAGCAACAGTTAGAACTGGACATGAAACAACAGACTGGTTCCAAATAGGAAAAGGAGTATGTCAAGGGTGTATATTGTCACCCGGCTTATTTAACTTATATGCAGAGTACATCATGAGAAACGCTGGGCTGGAAGAAGCATAAGCTGGAATCAAGATCACTGGGAGAAATATCAATAACCTCAGATATGCAGATGACACCACCCTTATGGCAGAAAGTGAAGAAGAACTAAAGAGCCTCTTGATGAAAGTGAAAGAGGAGAGTGAAAAAGTTGACTTAAAGCTCAACATTCAGAAAACTAAGATCGTGGCATCTGGTCCCATCACCTCATGGCAAGATGGGGAATCAGTGAAAACAGTGAGAGACTTTATTTTTGGGGCTCCAAAATCACTGCAGATGGTGATCGCAGCCATGAAATTAAAAGACGCTTACTCCTTGGAAGGAAAGTTATGACCAATCTAGACAGCAGCATATTAAAAAGCAGAGACATTACTTGGTCAACAAAGTTCTGTCTAGTCAAGGCTATGGTTTTTCCAGTGGTCATGTTTGGATGTGAGAGTTGGACTATAAAGAAAGCTGAGCACCGAAGAATTGATGCTTTTGAACTGTGGTGTTGGAGAAGACTCTTGAGAGTCCCTTAGACTGCAAGGGATCCAAGCAGTCCATCCTAAAGGAGATCAGTCCTGGGTGTTCATTGGAGGGTCTGATGTTGAAGCTGGAACTCCAATACTTTGGCCACCTGATGTGAAGAGCTGACTCATTTGAAAAGACCCTGATGCTGGGAAAGATTGAGGGCAGGAGGAGAAGGGGATGACAGAAGATGAGATGGTTGGATGGCATCACCGACTCAATGGAGATGAATTTGGGTGGGCTCCGGGAGTTGGTGTTGGACAGGGAGGCCTGGCGTGCAGCAGCTCATGGGGTTGCAAAGTGTCGGAAATGACTGAGTGACTGAACTGATACACACACATATAAATAATTTCTTGACTAGATACTGTTCAAATCATGACTTGATTAATCTCCTCTAAATCCTCCAAGGTAGTCAATATTATCCTATTGTAAAGATATGGAAAAATGCTTGACTGGGTTACCTTGGTTGTATTCCTTTTCTTTTATTTTTTTGGCCTCACAGCACAGCCCGCAGGATGGATCCCCAACCAGGGATTGAATCCGAGCGTCCACCACAGGGGTGGAAGCATGAATTATTATTTTTTTAACTTTTTATTTTGTATTGGACTATAGATAATTAACAGTGTTATGATAGTTTCAGGTGGACAGCAAAGGGACTCAGCCATACATATACATGTATCTGTTCTCCCCACAAATTCCCCTCCTCTTCAGGCTCCAAATAACATTGAGCAGAGTTCCATGTGGTAGGAACTCTACAGTAGGTCTTTGCTGGTTCCATTTTAACTATGGCAGTGTGTACATGTCTATCTCAAACACCCTAACTATCCCTTCTACTCTGGCAACCATAGCTTTTTTCTCTAAGTCTGTGAGTCTGTTTCTGTTTTATAAATAAGTTCATTTGTATCATTTCTTTTTAGATTTCCCATGTAAGAAATGTCATATGATATTTCTCCTTCTCTGACTTACTATGCTCAGTTTAACAATCTCTAGGTCCATCCATGCTGCTCACCACAGGAACAGGGCACTGGAAGTGTTGATTCTTAACCTCTGGACCGCCAGGGAAGTTTCTGTATTTCTAATCAGTGGTAAAATGAGGATTCAACCACTGGTCTTGATGGCCTGCTGCCTAGGGCATTCTACCAGCTACGTTATGATACAGACTGTGTTCCCAAGAACTCTATGCAATATTTTAAGAACTCCAGAAACAGTCTAATGATACTACCGTAGATTCTGATGGCTCATGTTTGTGACAGATGTTCATAGGATTTTTGAGATTCAGAGCAGAAGATAATCAGGGGGCATTTGAGTACTTACTGTAAGCCAGACACAGCTCTAAATAATGTTTACATATTGCTCATTTAATTCTTTTAACCCCCCAAAATAAGCTGTCTATCCACACTTTACTAAGGGCTGAGCTTCCCAGGTGGCTCAGCGATAAAGAATCTGCCTGCCAATGCAGGTGACGCCAGAGATGTGGGTTCTATCCCTGGGTCGGGAAGATCCCCTGGAGAAGAAAGTGGCAGCCCACTCCAGTATTCTTGCCTGGAGAATCCAGTGGACAGAGACAGCAGATTCTGAGGGTGAAAGCATTTTTACCTATACTTAAAACACACACACATCCCAAATTTATGTGAATTTCTGAGGATATCTGAAGCCTAAACAGATTTTCAAGCCATTTTCAAATATAAGTGATCTTCATGTATCTAGTGATACAGGCAGTCACAGATGGTATTTGATGCCCCAAAGAGTGGCCCCAGGACAAAACCTACCTTAGAATTATTCTGACCCTCACAATGACTGATTAGTTTAGCTGAGATGAGTTACATTTATCATTATAACTGTCAAAATCATTCATTTGAATTAATGTTCTATGTCTCGGCCCCTGGAATCCTAGTGCTCACAGACTGAGAAAGCTATTTTCCAAATAACAAAACAGGGAAAGGTAAAACTACAATTCTGGCTGCTGTTACTGAGTGCACATTTTATTTGTTTGTTTTTAGACAAACTGAAATTTCTGGACAGAGAAACATTTCTCTCCAGATTTCTGGAAAATCTGTTGAGTGGGAAAGAAGTGTTTTCTGAACAGGAAAGACTGCTGGGACTCTTAAACAGGGGGTGATTTTTGCAAGAATGTAGACATCAAAGTCTCTTCAACCTAGAAAGCTCTGGAGAAAAAAACTGTCTAATATGGTCTGGTACCTAGACTTTCTGCTCAGGAAGGATGGCATCAAGAAATGCTTCCTTGTTGGTTCTGGCAAAAATCAAGGAAATTAGATAAGAAAGAGACCTCTGAGGGAGTGAGAGCATTTCCAGAATAAGGATGAAAGTAAAATGAAGCTGGAGAAACTCTCATGTCCTCCAATGCACAAAGATAAAAAGAAACTTAAAAAAAGAAGAAGAAAAAGAGCAGTTATTACACTACCAGGGATGAAGGACAGAAATGGCCCCAATCAAAGTGATAGTTATATACCAAAGCAACATTCCTCAGCTACAGATTATTAAGACTAAAGGTCAAAGCACAAGAGAATTTCTGGGCAGCCTGATGCTGACAGTAAGGCTCTTATCTGGTGTAGTCAATTGGCGAGCATAGATGAAATTATCTAAGGTTACTCCACATCCATAAACCAGATAAATATTGTATATTAACAAACTGAATTGGAGTCAGGTAGAAAGCAGCAGGCTTCCTGGAACATAGGAAATAACAGACACCCAGGGAAAGCCAATGCAGGAAGGAAAGCCATGTAACCCTCAAGGAGTGGCAAAACCTAGCCAAGTACTCAGACAGCCACAAGGGGAAAATGTCGATCCTTTGAATCTGAATGGGCTTCCCTGGTGGCTCAGACAGTAAATAATCTACCTACAATTTAGGAGACTGGGATTGGGTTCCTAGATTGGGAAGATGCCCTGGAGAAGGGCATGGCAACCCACTCCAGTATTCTCGCCTTGAGAATTCCATGGACAGAGGAACCTGGAGGGCTACAGGCCATGGGGTCGCAAAGAGCTGGACATAACTGAGCAACTAACACCTTCACTTTCTTGAAGCTGAACAGTTACTAGCCCTCAACGGAGTGAGAAACTGTGGTGGTAGGAACACAATAATACCTTTGAGAGCAGGAGTGTTTGTGATTTTTCGCTAAAGTATCCCCAAGAAACTACATTTTTGCAAAAATACTTTCAAAATAAAAATTAAGTGGCATATATCATTGACTCAGTTTAAATTGCATGTTAGAGCATGAGTAATGCTCCTTTGACAGCAAAAACATCTCAAGTCTCAACACTTCTCATATATGCGAATGAGATTAATTCAGTTTAAATCAGAATCACAAATGATCAGTTTCCAGCATGAGAGTAGTAAGGTTTCTTAACCAAGTAAAACTTTTAAAACATTTCTTGGTCACATTTTTAGCTACGCTTAAATATGTAGGAAATATTAAAACAAGAAAATATGGAACTCTAAGTAAAGGCAAATTAACTAGAAAAACTTCCTCCTAGGTGAAGAAACTGCCCTTCAAAGCAACAGCTGGCTGGGAGATTCACAAGAGCTTTGAGATATTGCCAAAAATATTAGGATACCCTGGGGAATACTAAGTCAAATTTGATGCCCAAACACATTTAACACTTTCTGTCAAAAAGGAGAATTGCTCACTTCAATATTTACTCAGTTGGGGAAACATTTCTGACATGCATGAAATTTAACTTCACAAGGCTGAGTTTCCTCTTGTGAAAATATTGGTATTTAGAGATGAACATAACACATAAACCTAAATAAACCATGCTTTCCACCTATGTAAGGTTGCTGTGAGATGTGCTTGATGTGATTTTTAAGAAAATAGGCCCCGTCAAACTCAGATAAGAACACACCTTGAAGAACATACTTTTGGCAGAGATATTGATTCAGTTCAGTTCAGTCGCTCAGTCCTGTCCGACTCTTTGCGACCCCATGAACTGCAGCACATCAGGCCTCCCTGTCCACCTCTAACACCCTGAGTCCACTCAAACCCATGTCCATCGAGTCAATGATGCCATCCAACCATCTCATCCTCTGTCGTCCCCTTCTCCTCCTGCCCTCAATCTTTCCCAGCATCAGGGCCTTTCCCAATGAGTCAGCTCTTCGCATCAGGTGGCCAAAGTATTAGAGTTTCAGCTTCAACATCAGTTCTTCCAATGAATACCCAGGACTGATCTCCTTTAGGATGGACTGGTTGGATCTCCTTGCAATCCAAGGGACTCTCAAGAGTCTTCTCCAACACCATAGTTCAAAAGCATCAATTCTTCGGCGCTCAGCTTTCTTTCTTTCTTTTTTAGTAGGATTTATTTATTTATTTTAATTTTAAATTAGTTTATTTATCTATCTTTAAACTTTACAATATTGCATTTGTTTTGCCATACATTGACATGAATCCACCATGCGTGTACATGTTTTCCCATTCCAGAACTCCCCTCCCTCTTCCCTCCCCATCCCATCCCTCCAGGTCATCCTGGTGCACCAGCCCTGAGCGCCCTGTATCATGCATCGAATCTGGACAGGCGATTCGGCTTTCTTTATAGTCCAACTCTCACATCCAAACATGACCACTGGAAAAACCATAGCCTTGACTAGACGGACCTTTGTTGACAAAGTAATGTCTCTGCTTTTTAATATGTCTATGTTGGTCATAACTTTCCTTCCAAGGAGTAAGCGTCTTTTAATTTCATGGCTGCAGTCACCATCTGCAGTGATTTTGGAGCCCAGAAAAATAAAGTCTCTCACTGTTTCCACTGTTTCCCCATCTATCTGCCATGAAGTGATGGAACTGGATGCCATGATCTTAGTTTTCTGAATGTTGAGCTTTAAGCCAACTTTTTCACTCTCCTCTTTCACTTTCATCAAGAGGCTCTTTAGTTCTTCTTTGCTTTCTGCCATAAGGGTGATGTCATCTGCATATCTGAGGTTATTGATATTTCTCCCAGTGATCTTGATTCCAGCTTGTGCTTCTTCTAGCCCAGAATTTCTCATGATGTACTATGCATATAAGTTAAATAAGCCGGGTGACAATATACACCCTTGACATACTCCTTTTCCTATTTGGAACCAGTCTGTTGTTTCATGTCCAGTTCTAACTGTTGCTTCCTGACCTGCATACAGGTTTTTCAAGAGGCAGGTCGGGTGGTCTGGTATTCCCATCTCTTTCAGAATTTTCCACAGTTTATTGTGATCCACACAGTCAAAGGCTTTGGCATAGACAATGAAGCAGAAATAGATGTTTTTCTGGTACTCTCTTGCTTTTTCAATGATTCATCGGATGTTGGCAATTTGATCTCTGGTTCCTCTGCCTTTTCTAAAACCAGCTTGAACATCTGGAAGTTCACGGTTCACGTATTGCTGAAGCCTGGCCTGGAGAATTTTAAGCATTACTTTACTAGCGTGTGAGATGAGTGCCGTTGTGTGGTAGTTTGAGCATTCTTTGGCATTGCCTTTCTTTGGGATTGGGATGAAAACTGACCTTTTCCAGTCCTGTGGCCACTGCTGAGTTTTCCAGATTTGCTGGCCTATCGAGTGTAGCACTTTCACAGCGTCATCTTTTAGGATTTGAAATAGCTCAATTGGAATTCCATCACCTCTACTAGCTTTGCTCACAGTGACGCTTCCTAAGGCCCACTTGACTTCCCATTCTAGGATGTCTGGCTCTAGGTGAGTGATAACACCATCGTGATTGTCTGGGTCATGAAGATCTTTTTTGTACAATTCTTCTGTGTATTCTTGCCACCTCTTCTTAATAGCTTCTGCATTGGTTAGGTCCCTACCATTTCTGTCCTTTATTGAGCCCACCTTTGCATGAAATGTTCCCTTGGTATCTCTAATTTTCTTGAAAAGATCTCTAGTCTTTCCCATTCTATTGTTTTCCTCTATTTCTTTGCACTGATCACTGGGGAAGGCTTTCTTATCTCTCCTTGCTATTCTTTGGAACTCTGCATTCAATTGGGTATATCTTTCCTTTTCTCCTTTGCTTTTCACTTCCCATCTTTTCACAGCTATTTGTAAGGCTTCCTCAGACAGCCATTTTGCTTTTTTGCATGTCTTTTTCTTGAGGATGGTCTTGTTCCTGTCTCCTGTACAATGTCACAAACCTCCATCCATAGTTCATCTGGTATTCTATCAGATCTAGTCCTTTAAATCTATTTCTCATTTCTACTGTATAGTCATACGGGATTTGATGTAGTTCATACCTGAATGGTCTAGTGGTTTTCCCTACTTTCTTCAATTTCAGTCTGAATTTGACAATAAGGAGTTCATGATCTGAGCCACAGTCCGCTCCTGGTCTTGTTTTTGCTGACTATATAGAGCTTCTCCATCTTTGGCTACAAAGAATATAATCGATCTGATTTTGGTGTTGACCATCTGGTGATGTCCATGTGTAGAGTCTTCTCTTGTGTTGTTGGAAGAGGGTGTTTGCTATTACCAGTGCTTTCTCTTGGCAAAACTCTATTATCCTTTGCCTTGCTTCATTCTGTACTCCAAGGCCAAATTTTCCTGTTATTCCAGATGTTTCTTGACTTCCTACTTTTGCATTCCAGTCCCCTATAATGAAAAGGGTATCTTTTTGGGGTGTTAGTTCTAGAAGATCTTGTAGGTCTTCATAGAACTGTTCAACTTCAGCTTCCTCGGTGTTATTGGTCATGACATAGACTTGAATTACCGTGATATTGAATGGTTTGCCTTGGAAACGAACAAAGATCATTCTGTTGTTTTTGAGATTGCATCCAAGTACTGCATTTCGGACTCTTTTGTTGACTATGATGGCTACTCCATTTCTTCTAAGGTATTCCTGCCCACAGTAGTAGATCAAATGGTCATTTGAGTTAAATTCACCCATTCCAATACATCTTAGTTCACCGATTCCTAGAATGTCGATGTTCACTCTTGTCATCTCCTGTTTGACCACTTCCAATTTGCCCTGATTCATAGACCTAACATTCCAGGTTCCTATGCAATATTGCTCTTTATAGCATCGAATCTTGCTTCTATCACCAGTCCCATCCACAACTGGGTGTTGTTTTTGCTTTGGCTCCATCCCTTCATTCTTTCTGGAGTTATTTCTCCACTGATCTCCAGTAGCATATTGGGCACCTACTGACCTGGGGAGCTCATCTTTCAGTGTCCTATCTTTTTGCCTTTTCATACTGTTCATGGGGTTCTCAAGGCAAGAATACTGAAGTGGTTTGCATTCCCTTCTCCAGTGGACCACGTTCTGTCAGACCTCTCCACCATGACCCGTCTGTCTTGGGTGGCCCCACACGGCATGGCTTAGTTTCCTTGAGTTAGACACGGCTGTGGTCCATGTGATCAGATTGACTAGTTGTCCGTGACTGTAGTTTCAGCCTGTCTGCCCCCTGGTCCGCTCTCTCAGTGCCTACTGTCTTACCTGGGTTTCTCTTACCTTGGAGGCGGGGTTTCTCTTCAGGGCTGGTCCGATAAAGCGCAGCCGCCGCCCCGTATCTCGGACTCGCAGTAGCTCCTCTCGGCCGCCGCCCCTGACCTCCGGCCCGGGGTAGCTCCTGTCGGCCATGCTCAGTGTGTGCCGCAATCTGGGTTTGAAGTGATCGCTGCTATTGGAGCTCCCAAAGGAAAAACCTGAAAGAAAGAGTTCAACAGTTGTGGTAGTTGTGGCACGCTATCACTCTTGCTATCTTCTATTGAGCAAAACAGAGCCAGTGCAGATTCAACAGTTAAGAAAATAGACTCCACTTCTTCCTGGAAGGAGATACAGGGTATTGTGGTCTTGTTTGCCATCTATCACCATAGCCATCTGACATTATGGCACCAAAGCTTCCCACAGATCAGACATGTAGGTCAACATTATGTTTCAATATCAATTCTGGAAACCTCTTGAACAGACTCCATCAAAATTATATTGAGGCCAATGTCCAAAAAGTAAGGACTAGGTTGTTAAACATCATAGATGCTTTTAAGTACATTCTATCCCTATAAACAAAGTTTGTTTCAAGTAGATGCTAATGTACAAGGCTGGATTCCCTGATTGAAGAAACAAAGAAAATGAAATCTCTATTCAATAGTCTGGTTATATCTTAATTTTTACAGATAGAATTAAGCAATTAGAGTAGCACTGACAATATATGCACTTCCTTGTGTAAACTAGATAGCTATTGGGAGCTGCCATATAGCACAGGGAGCTCAACTCTGTGCTCTGTGGTGACCTAGATGGGTGGGCTGGAGGGGTCAGAGGGAGGCTCAAGAGGGTGGTGAATATATGCATACATACGGCTAATTCACGCTGTTGAACAGCAGAAACTAATACAATATTATAAAACAGTTATATTCCAATAAAAATAAAAGAAGCAATTAAAGAGCTATTGTAAGTCATTGGATTTCCCAGGTGGTACTAGTGGTAAAGAATCTGCCTGCCAATGCAGGAGACACAAGAAACACAGGTTCAGTCCCTGGGATGGGAAGATCTCCTAGAGGAGGGCATGGTGACCCACTTCAGTATTCTTGCCTGGAGGATCCCATGGACAGAGGAGCTTGGCAGGCTATAGTCCATGGGGTTGCAAAGAGTCGGACATGTCTGAAGTGACTTAGCGTGCATGTGGTAAGTCATTACTTGTTGAAGCTTGCCTTTCCCTTTCAGATTATTGAAAGCAGAGTTTATCTGCATTGTTTTAACACAACGGACTGTCTGGACCCTTTAATAATGACTTCTTAAAGTGTCCTCCATTGATCGCTAATTCTTTAATGCACTTACTTATTGTATAAATAAGAGTAAGGGTCTTATTACTTGCAGGCTCCCAGTAACACATCAGTGAACAAAATGACCTTGATCTTTGCTCTTACAGAACTTTAGTAAAGAAGAAGAAATTAAGTCAATAAAAGAACACATACAAATATAATTAAACTTGTAAAATTTTATGTGACTATTACATAAAGTGTGTAATAAAGGATTAATCATTCAATAAATGTATGTCTATTGGCTTATTAGCCAGTTAATGTGCCAGGCACAGGGAATACCAAAGTGAATGAGTCAGAGATACCTCTTTTTTTTATCTTTTTTTGAAAAAAAATTATTTTTTTAATTGGTGGAAAATTGCTTTACAATTTTGTGTTGGTTTCTTCTGAGCCACCTGGGAAGTCCCAGTACAACAATGCAAATCAGTCAATTATGCATGTTTGCTCAGTTACTCAATTGTGTCCAACTCTTTGAGACCCCATGGACTGTAGCCCAGCAGACTTCTCTATCCAAGTTCATTCTTAACTAGGTTTTACCATTTTTCTAGATTCCATATACACGCATTAATATATGATACTTGACTTTCTCTTTCTGACTTACTTCACTTCGTATAAGAGGCTCTAGGTTCATCCAACTCACTATGACTGAGTCAAATTCATTCCTTTTTATGGCTGAGTAATATTCCATTGTATAAATGTACCACAACTTCTTTATCCATTCATCTATCAGTGGACATCTAGGTTGCTTCCTTGCTCTGGCTGTTGTAAATATTGCTTCAATGAACATTGAGGTACCTGTGTATTTTAATAATTATGGTTTTCTCAGGGTATGTACTCAGTAGTGGGATTGCTAGGTCCTATGGTAGATTTATTCCTAGTTTTTTAAGGAAAGAGATGCCTCTTTTTTTATGGAGCTCACTTTCTAGTATGAGAGAGAGTCCCAAGGACCAATTATTTAATTAATTACAAATGAACAAAGACTTAACAGTAACTCATGATGCATGTTGTAGGAAATCAAAGAAGGGGAAAAAAGTGAGGACATCTTTAGAGGTTGTGAGCTGGTAAGATTTCCTAGAGAAGGTGATATTTAAGCCGAGATCTGAAGATGAAAGAAGCTGTCATTTTAGGAAGAGGTAGAAAATGTTCAAGCAGAGAAAACAGGAAGTGCAAAGTCCCCAGGGTGAAAGATCATGACAGGATGAAGAAGGAATCTTAGTGGAAATCTAATGACCAGTGCTGTTGAGGGCAGGGCAAAAGCTGGGTCATGGGGCTTTCATGGAACAGTGAGAGAAGTGTGGATTTTATTCTAAAGAAGTGGAAAGCCACAGAAGATTTTTAAGTAGAGAGTGATCTGACCTATTCTGAGAACTGTCTGCTGCGGTGTGGAGGATGGACTGAAAAGACCTGAAGTAGGAGGAGTGATACCAGTGATGAAGGTGCTGCAGGAGTTTAGGTAAAGGGTGATGGAGCCCAGAACTGGGCCACGGAATGGAGGAATAGAGGAACAAGTGGGACATTAACAAGAAGGAGTGATAAAGAGGAGGAGGGTCAAGAAGTCATCCCTAAGGAAGGTAAACAGAAGAGGAAACATACAGGTGGAAGGTTAGGATACACCTTCATTCACACAGTGAAGGCAAGATTAAATTAAGACCTATGGAAGACTTAGATTCTGAAAAGGCTACTGTTTTCTTCTTCCCTAAGAAACATGTAATACTGATGTAATTCAAAAGCAAAACAGAAACTAAACCACAAAATAAGTGGAAGTAATTCTACCAGACTCAAAAATTTCCCACTATGACTATGGGCTTTCCAGGTGTGCTAGTGGTAAAGAACCCACCTGCCAATGCAGGAGACATAAGAGATTCGGGTTTGATCCTTGGGTCTGGAAGATCCCTTGGAGGAGGGCATGGCAACTTACCCCAGTATTCTTGCCTGGATATTCTCGTGGACAGAGGAACCTGGCAGGCTACAGTCCATAGGATCTCAAAGAGTCACAACTGAAGTGACTTAGCACACACATGACTATGTTGATGCTTTCACTTTTAACATTTCAAATGTCAACTAATTTCAAGGTAGCTTTGTTGATCGAGATCTGCTGAGTCTTTTTGTTTAATCTATGCTTTAAAAAAGACCCTGGGAAGGATAAGTGTTTGGAGGGTTTTTGACTGCCTCCAGAGAACCTCCAAATCGCTCAGTCGTGTCCGACTCTTTGCCACCCCATGGACTGTAGCCTACCGGGCTCTTCCGTCCATGGGATTTTCCAGGCAAGAATACTGGAGTGGGTTGCCATAAAGGCAATACAAAAGAATGCTCGACCTACCACACAGTTGCACTCATCTCATACACTAGCAGAGTAATGCTCAAAATTCTCCAAGCCAGGCTTTAACAGTATGTGAACTGTGAAATTCCAGATGTTCAAGCTGGATTTAGAAAAGGTAGAGGAACCAGAGATCAAATTGCCAACATTTGTTGAATCATCGAAAAGGCAAGAGAGCTCCAGAAAAACATCTACTTCTGCTTTATTGACTATGCCAAAGCGTTTGACTGTGTGGATCACAACAAACTGTGGGGAATTCTTCAAGAGATAGGAATACCAGACCACCTGATCTGCCTCCCGAGAAATCTGTATGCAGGTCATGAAGCAATAGTTAGAACTGGACATGGAACAACAGACTGGTTCCAAATCAGGAAGGGAGTATGTCAAGGTTGTATACTGTCACCCTGCTTATTTAACTTATATGCAGAGTACATCACGAGAAATGCTGGACTGGATGAGGCACAAGCTGGAATCAAGATTGCTGGGAGAAATATCAATAACCTCAGATATGCGGATGACACCACCCTTATGGCAGAAAGCAAAGAAGAACTAAAGAGCCTTGTGATGAAAGTGAAAGAGGAGAGTAAAAAAGTTGGCTTAAAACTCACCATTCAGAAAACTAAGATCATGGCATCTAGTCCCATCACTTCATGGAAAATAGATGGGAAAACAAAGGAAACAGTGAGAGACTTTATTTTTCTGGGCTCCAAAATCACTGCAGATGGTGACTGCAGCCATGAAATTAAAAGACGCTTGCTCCTTGGAAGAAAAGTTATGACCAACCTAGACAGCATATTAAAAAGCAGAGACATTACTTTGTCAACAAAGGTCCGTCTAGTCAAGGCTATGGTTTTTCCAGTGGTCATGTTTGGATGTGAGAGTTGGACTATAAAGAAAGCTGAGCGCTGAAGAATTGATGCTTTTGAACTGTGGTGTTGGACAAGACTCTTAAGAGTCCCTCAGACTGCAAGGAGATCAAACCAGTTAATCCTAAAGGAAATCAGTCCTGAATATTCATTGGAAGGACTGATGCTGAAGCTGAAACTCCAATACTTTGGCCACCTGATGTGAAGAATTGATTCATCTGAAAAGACCCTGATTCTGGAAATGATTGAAGGTGAGAGGAGAAGGGGACGACAGAGGATGAGATGGTTGATGACATCCCTGACTCAATGGACATGAGTTTGAGTAAGGTCTGGGAGTTGGTGATGGACAGGGAAGCCTGGTGTGCTGCAGTCCGTGGGGTTGCAGAGAGTCAGACATGACTGAATGATTGAACTGAACTGAACTTAGGCTGCCTCCTACTGATGGAGGGATATCAGCCTAGAGCAGACCATGCAGTGACCTGCAGGCTAAATTGGGGACTAGAATTTAAGAACAAAAAAGGAGGAGGTGACTCACTGTGGGGTCCTGAACCAGGCTAACAGCAGGATGGAGATGACCTTGGAGCAGCACCCGGACAATGCAATGAAGAAGCCATCCACTGCTGAAGTCCTGTGAATAGGCTCACAGGGACTCAGTCTGGGCTGCTTGGGACCCTGTAAGATGAGCGTGCCAAGTAATACCTGTTCTAGCCCAGCAAGCAGCTAAACTAACCTCAGATCTCACTGGTATTCCAATGGTGTATGAGAATCAGGGAACACTGTGATGCAGAACACAACGGCAATGCAGTGACAATGCACAAAATGCCCTCTTGATGTCTCTTATCCGTTCCCCAGCAGCCTGTCACGGGGGTCCAATCATACCTTATGTTAAATATCTTACAGAACTATTAAGAGTTCCAGCAGTTGGGCCATTCATGGAATGTGTGTTGGACACTTCTCCATTAATTTTAGAGTAACCTGCTTTTGACTATGGATTGACTTCTCAAAATACTAGTTAAGAAAAGATCATGTTTTGAAGGTTCAGGTCATGTTGTAAAGAGAATTTTGTTACGTTTAATAAATTTGGTTAGCGACCCCATGGATTGTAGCCCACCAGGCTCCTCTGTCCATGGGAATTTCCAGGCAAGAACATTGGCGTGAGTTGCCATTTCCTTCTCCAGGGGATCTTCCTGACACAGGGATCGAGCCCATGTCTCTTGCATCTCCTGCATTGGCAGGCGGATTCTTTACCATTATACCACCTGGGAAGCCCCAACACACAATGCACAAGAGGAGGGGAGGGAAGAACAAAGAAGGCTATTAGACAGCAAGAGGGGAGCAGGAGTTCAGCCTGGACGTGACTGCTCTGACCCCTGGTCGGGGGGCATGGGTGTGGCTGGATTACAGGGGCTGACGGTAGTGGAACAAAGTTTTCCATCAGTCAGAAGCCAGGTCAGAGGATTCTGAAGGCCAGTTCTGATGAGAAAATGAATACCCTACCTACTCTACTATTTTTGAAAATACATTAATTTTTCTACCATTTCTCTATTTTGTCCGGAGCAAAGCAGAGTTGTGAGTTACTTTAGTTGGTGTGAATAAAATGTCAGAGGCAATGTATCGGTCTAATGACTTCTTCAAAAGAACTGAAAAATGTCATCATTTTTATATTTGAAAATTCACTCCTCACTTTGTTCTGTATGGTTTGTTCTGTATGGTTTGTTCTGTTTGTTCTGTTTTGATCTGTATGGTTTGCTTTAAAGATAATACTGTAGCTACCCTGGCCTGTATGGCTTGCCATGGCTTTTAACCAAACTTGTTAAAATTCCTACCTGTAATGATTCATTTTTGATCATACCAACTTTATTTTTTTTTTGCATTTTTATTTTCCTTGACTCTCCTATGAGGCTATAAGCTCCTTTTCAATATTTCAATTATCCAATTCTTTGGTCCACAGGTTTCAGAAACTTGGAGTGAGGAACCTGTTTGTCTTTGTAGCTTGAGCTAAAGCACAATGCATGTAACAAAACAGATGCCCAGTCTGCTTGTGGAATGTAATTTGGACAGTCCTGCCCACAGGGAGATTCTGGGTGATTTGGGGAGTCAGCTGCATTGAAAATGACATACATGGGACTTCCTTGTTGGTCCAGTGGTTAAGACGCGCCAAGCTTCCAATGCAAGGGGCTCAGGTTTGATCCCTAATGGGGCAATTAAGATCCTCCATGCTAGGAGGCCAAAACAAACAAACAAACAACACAGTGTTGTTGTAAGTGGAACAGGGGAAGTATATGATGATACAGAAGTAGGGGAGAGAAAGAGAGGAAGATGATTTATGTTCGGAAGTGTTAGGGAGAGTATGAAAAAGGAGATGATTCCAGGGGAGCCAGTGGGGAAGGACTCCCGGGTGGAGGAAACACCATCCAAAGAAGAAGCAAGACGTGTTCAGAGATTTTAATTCCACAATTCTTGAATAGGCTAAAACGTACTGAGAAGAAGGAGCTATAGGAGGAGACAAAATTGATATGCAGGAGCAAAAACATCCAACGCTTTGTAGGTCGTGTGACAGAGTTTGGACTTTGTCTGGCAGGCTATGAGACAGGGGGCAGGGAAAGCTCTTAGTGTGGATAAGCTAAGTCTCAGTAATATGAGCCTGCTAAGTCTCAGAGCAATCAGACTTGCATTCTGCCAAGAGCACTTTGGCAGTTATAGCTGGAGTGAGTTCAAGTGCACTGGTGAATTGACTTAGGAAGGTGCTATGATAACAAAGTAGATGGGAGAAGTCTAGGACTTTCAGCAAAGCAGAGGCCATAGAAATGAAGAGGCCAGTCAGTTCAAGAGATTTATAAGATGGAGTGGGCAAGATCTGATGACTAGATATGAGGATCTGGAGAGAAGGACTCAAGAAAAAGGGAAAGATTCATGGCTTAAAAGACAGGTGAAGATGGTCCTGCCCACCCAGGTAGGGAATACAGGACTGGTTGTGGGAGGATGAGCAAGCTGATAGTAGACGGGACAAATTGATCCTTTGGGCCTTAAAAAAAAAAAAAAAAGGAATATTTTTCCATTCAGAATCTTTTCATTTTTTCTTTTTTTTGTTAATTTATGTTTATTTACTAATTTATTTGTTTTTGGCCATACCTCACAGCAGCACATGGGATCTTAGTTCGCCTGCCAGGGATCAAACTTGTGCCCCTTGCGTTGGAAATGCAGAGTCTTAACCACTGGACCTCCAGGGAAGTCCCTCTTTGGGACACTTTGAGTGTGCGGTAAGTAGAAGACACTGCACCTCAGTGTCCATGTATAACTGTCCAGACCAAGGTAGTTTTTCAAAAGTATATTTCATAACATTCATGCCTTTGTTATCCCTGTATAGCATCCTCTATAGTGCATTGTTATTCATATTGCCTCTGAGAAAATCTACATTTTCTCCTGTGCTTTCCACACCCATTAATGGTGACATGTTCTCCCCACTTAGCCAAGCTCATCACCTCAGTGTCGATCTCAAGTCTTCTTTCTCACTAGTCACATCCAACAGGTCACTCAGAATGTCCTGATCACTCCCTCCTCCCCTCTTTCTGGTCACTGCTTAGTCCAGCATACCTGCCCACAGCCATAGGCATCATATCCCCAGTCAGCTTCTTTCTCTAGACTCTTATAGTGATTTTCTAATTACTATTTCTGCCTTTAATATTTGCCCTGGACCATTCACTACTCATTCTATCACCAGAGCAGCCTTTTTTATAACACAAATCTTATCACTTTGTTACTTGGAAAGATCAGCAGCTGCTCAATTCCTAAATGGTTACGTACAAATACCTTGATAGCTCAGAGTTTGGCTCAAATTTGTTTTCTGTACAGAGAAAATTAGACCTCACTTCACAAATGATACCTAAATTGACTTTAAACATTGTGAGTAAAAGGCACTCTGATATATGGGTTTTATGACTCTGCATTATTTTAGGTAGGTATTAGCTACGTGAAAGAGGAACTCTGCACTTACACAACATACCTATGATAGTCAAATTCATAGAGTCAGCCCTGGTACCTTGGAAGATGCCAGGGACCAGGGGTAGGGAGAGGGCTTGGAGAGTTAGTGTTTAATGGGGATGGAGTTTCAGTTTAGGAAAGTGACAAATTTGGGAGATGGATGATGGTGAGATTGCACAGCAATGTGAATGTACTTAGTGCCATTGAGCTAAAATAGTATATTTTAGATCATCTAACTTTTACCACAATAAAAAATATTTTAAAAAGAAAAGAAAGAAAAAAAAGAAAAAAGAAAAAAAAAAAGAAGAAAAAAAAAAGAAAAAAAAGAAAAAAATAAAAAAAAAGAGAAAAAAAAGAGGAAAAAAAAAGAAAAAAAAAATAAAAAGAAAAGAAAAGAATGAGGGACTTTGTCTCACTCCTCCCACCACCACCACCAACACACACACACACACACACACACACACAAACACATACAGTTAGATTTGGTTCTCCAATTCATTTATAATTAATTAATTATGGATTGAATTGTATCCCACCAAAAATATATATTGAAGTCCTAATCCCTGGTACCTGGGAATGTGACTGTACATGGAAATTGGTCTTTGCTGATGGGATCAAGTTAAGATGAGGCCATTAGGGTGGGTTCTAGTCCAATATAACTTAGGTCCTTATCAAAAGGGGAAATTTGGACAAGAGTCACAAAGGAAGAATTCTACCTGATGACGGAGGCACTGTAGCTACAAGACAAGGAATGCCAAGGATCGACAGCAACCCAAGAGGTAAGAAGGATGGGACAATATCCGTTCAGTTCAGTCGTTCAGTTGTGTCCAACTCTTTGCAACCCCATGGACTGCAGCATGTCAGGCTTCCGCGGCCATCACCAACTCCCAGAGCCTGCTCCAACTCATGTCCATCGAGTCGGTGATGCCATCCAACCATCTCATCCTCTGTCATTCCCTTCTCCTCCTGCCTTCAATCTTCCCCAACACTGGGATCTTTTCCAATGAGTCAGTTCTTTGCGTCAGGTGGCCAAAGTATTGGAGCTTCAACTTTGGCATCAGTCCTTCCAATGAATATTCAGGACTGATTTTGTGGGATAATATAATTCTCTTCTCTTAACCACCTGGTCTGTGGAGTTTTTAAAGGCAGCCCTGGGGAGCTAATACAGATACCAGATTTCATGGGAAGCAAAGTGGCCACACAGCCTAGCTTCTCCCAGCCACTAGCATTTCTGGTGGGGACAGCTGCTCTGGTGGTTCTGTCCCTGCTTGGCAAAGGTGCCTTGGATCTAGAAAAAGTGCCACCCCTGCACTTTCATGTGTAAACTTACAGCACCATCCCTGAAGAATTTACAATCTCTGGTCTTCTGTTCAAGAGAATGTTTACAAATTTGACGTTCAGGCTTTTTTCTGGTTCTTTTTTTTTTTTTCCCCCAGCTGCAAGGCATGTGCAGTATCAGTTCCCTGTACAGGGATTGGACCCATGTTCCCCACACTGGAAGTGCAGAGTCTCCACCACTGGATCTCCAGGGAAGCCCTCTTCTGGTTCTTGATGCAAACTCAACATTGACAAAGCCACGACCTCCTTCATGGGGAGAAATGACAGTAAGTGTCAGGAATCTCTGAGTCACATCTTTACCTCCAGCTCACTGGAAAGCCCACTTCCATGCAGACTCACTTTTTGATTAAAAACTGTGAAATGTTACCCAGACTTATTCTCAGAAAGCTGCTCCTATCTGTCTTTTTTCATCATCTTGATTTACTTTACCAAAGGCTTTTACATTTTTCTTTGTAGTTGGTGCAAGGGATGATATTTATGAACGAATGAAAGAAATGAAAATCCTGATCTTACCTCAATAAGGACCTGTGGTCCTTTTACTTGACCAACTTTATCAATTTTATTTCATTTGTTTCCAGGACACACTAGCTTTTGCATGTGTATTTTTCCTTACCCAGAATGTATTTCTGGTTCATTTCCACCTAAACAAAGCCTTCACTTCCCCAACTATGATAATCAACACTGTCCTGGGTATTACACAGACATGATCCCCTTAGTATTCACAACCTTGTGATTTAGGCTGAAAGAGGTTAGAATGACATGGAATTAGCACTGGAACTTGGTTCTTTCAGATTACAGAATCAATGTTCCTGTTTCTTGGCCTTTTGTCAAGTCAGAAATCTTCCTTAACTTCCCTAGCCAAATATTCACTTTCTCCTCCAAGTTCCTATAGAGTCTTGCACTGATTTTTATTATGATAAGTCACAATATTTTATATTTTAATTACTTACGTGGGTTTGCAGTCCCAGTTGATTGAATTTCCAAGACAGGAAATGGCTCTTTTCCCACCTGCTTTAATTATGGCACCTAGTAAGTGCGCTCCAAATAGTTGTTGAATGGATCAGAGCATGTTGAATAAAAACACACATGAATTATAAAGTCACAGCATTTTCTATTTGACTGTGAACTTCTAGACAATAGAGACCTGGCCTTTTTAAAATTTTGAATCTCTGGAGTTGAATGAAAGTCTGTTGGCTGATTGATTTAGTCAGGGGATGATTTGGGTGAATGAATGATTAGAGCTGCCTGGAAGCCCAGCATGTGGCAGTTTTCCCTCCGTATTTTATAAGATTTAGGAGCAAGTGATAAAAGATCATACAAAAAGGCAAAAATCTGTCTAACCTCTATTAAGCTCAGATTGATTGCAGCTAATCCAGCTTTGGGCTTCTCCAATGGCTCCAAGGTAAAGAAGCTGCCTGACAACGCAGGAGGTGTGGGTTTGATCCCTGGGCTGGAAGATCCCTTAGAGAAGGAAATGACAACCCACTCCAGTATTCTTGCCTGGGAAATCCCATGGACAGAGGAGTCTGGTGGGCTACAGTAAATGGGGTCACAAAGAGTCGGACACGACTTAGTGACTAAACAATAACAACAGCAATCCAGCTTCATGATGAGGACTACAATCTAATTTCAAGATCAAGAAAATGAAAGTACTAAAATTGAGGAAGAGTTTCGTTATTTCATTCATGTATTCATTCATTCACTTACTTATACTTGGACATTGAGATAGCACCCCAGAGCTGAGTAATTCACAGGTCTGGTTTTTGTTTTTTTTTTCCACCCAGTTATTTTAAGCCTGTGCTTGGGAAGTCAAAGGCAACCACTGTGGTAAGATGCCTTTAAAACTATACATGACATATAAAAGAGCATGGGGATTAGAAATGAAAATCGTGGTTCTCAAAGTGTGGCCTGGAGACCCATGGGAGTCCCCAAGAGCTTTTCAGGGAGTCACAGATCAGAATTATTATTATGGAAATATGGAGCCCTTATTTGCCTTTTTCATTCCCATCCAGTGCACTTTCCTAGGCACTATACAGTATGCTGTGTAACAACAGGTTGAATGCAGAAGTGGATATGCAAATCCAGCTATCTTCTAGTAAGCCAAACATAAAGATTAATAAAACCATAAAACAATGTTTCTCTTCACTATTCTTTTGTAAGTAGTTATTTCTCATAAAATGATGTCATTTGTGTTAATATTTAATGACTGCATAGTAGTTATTTTAAGACAAATTCTTATAACCATTTCTCAGTTTTAATTTTGAATATGATAAATATTGATAGATATAATCCACATAAACGAAAATATGCTGGGAGCCTCAATAATTTTAAGACTGTTAAAGTCTTCTGAGACAAAAAATGTGAGAACCACTGACTTAGATAAACATGGACTCACAAGAAGTTTCAGACCCGCTGCCTTCTCACTGCCTAGAGAACTTCCCTCTGGCTAGAGTGTAGGCTGGGTGCAGAGGCAGAAAGTGAACCATTTATATGGATCTGGACATCAGCCCCCTTCTCTACTTCATTCCTCTAAACCTCTTCTCTCCACAAGGGCAATGCTACTTCTGCTTCACCAGGAACCTGCAACTGGAACCAGATATTGACTTTCTGGCCTGAGGCCAAACTCTGACGTCCATTCTCCCTCCTGTGAGTCCCTCAAAGCCTTCTTCTCCCAGCACCAGGGAGCCTCAACTCCTACGGAAAATCTGTTCAAGGGCGAGTCATTACAATCATCTCCTGGAGAGTGTGCTAATTATGTACTTTCTGAAATGTTCCCTCAATAAAAGAGCCATTCAGTGATGGAGAAAAAGAAAATAACTCTTCATCACAGTTGCAGAATTTCTAATAAAAATCTATAGTTAAAAAAGAAATCGATCCCCAAACATTTTCACTTTTATTAAATTTCCAAAAACAAAGTCGTGTTCACCTCTGGTCTTAACGTGTAAGTAGCCTAGCAACATGTATACATCCACTGAAGAACTAATTATCGGGACTTCCCTGATGGTCCACTGGTTAAGACTTCGCCTTCCAATGCAGTGGGGTGTGGGTTTGATTCTTAGTTGGGAAACTAAGATCCCATATGCCTTGGGGCCAAAAAATCAAAACATAAAACAGAAGCAATGTTGTAGCAAATTTAATAAAGGCTTTAAAATGGTTCACATCAACATTAAAAAAAAAAAACTTATTATTGATCTGGCTTAGAAGATATTGTGCATCCTATGGTGAGCCCCTGATAAATAGTTAACAGAATCTTGGCCTGTATAAAATGAAGCAGAAATAAGAACAAATATAAGACCCTGTTTTAAATGGACCACAGTGACCATTAAATTGGTGGTTTGCTCCCAATTCGAGTCTCTAAAGGAAAACTACACATGTAAATTGCCAAGTCAGTAACAAATAGCATGGGCAGAGAAAAGGCGAGGGTGACATAGCTTAGGTTTATCTGTGGTGATCCCAATCGGCCAGATCATAATAAACAGCGACATCTGACAATGTGCTAAGACAGAAGACTACGTGGTCTTATTTTACTGGCTTCTTCATGCAACACGCTGGCTTAATACAGGCCTGAAGATGATTTATTATTTGCTGTCTTTGAGCAGATGGTTCTGCCTGGCATGATGGTGTCGAATGAGCTCACTTAGGGGTACACTGTTTACACAGATCTGAAAAACAATTTGACCCATTGAAGTACTGAAACAAGATTCTCATTTCCCCTTATTTCAGGGAAATACTATTGCTGACTGATTAAATGAAACCTTTCATGTCTGGAGGACTTTCTGAGAGGAAGTATCGGTTACAGACACTCTGAGTTTGGGAAAAAGGACAACTTTATATCTCTACTGAAGTCCTAATGGATTTGGTTCCTCTTGAATGGTTATGTGGAAAGATAAATATAGTTTAAGCCAGGTTTTTGCTGTTTAAATGACAGGGTGAGCAAATAATAGCCCGTATCCAATGGTACAACACTCTAAAAGAGCCAAGTGAGAAGCAATAATAACAGTCAAGTTATCTTCATCTATCTTTCATTACTTTGGAAGCAAAGTACTCACCACTTCTAATACAGTTAGTGTATAACAACATAGTAAACAACAAATGAAACAAACCAAAACAAAACTTGCATACTATTAACAAACAGCTTATTCTATCCTGGCTATTGCTAGATAAGCATGGGTGTTCTTTTTTTAATTTACAGCTAGAGTTGCCATTTATAGAATTGTTGCTATGTGCTATTTCCATTTGTTGGGTGTATGACATCTGAGTCCAAAACAGCTAGCCCATCTCTAGTTACTGTACCCAAGGTTGTCCTATGGGATTGAATTATTTCCTAACATTCCAGAACAGTGTTGCCTTCTGGCTAGAAGTAATGCCTAAAAGGGTATTTAATGTTCCTCTTTTATGAATGGACTTCCACCGAATGATTACATGAAGAACTAATCTGGGCCACATAGAAGTTTACAGTTTAATCTTCAAACAGGTATATAAACATAAGAAAATAAAACTGATAAGAGCCGTGACACAGGCAAAGCCTCAACTAGATTCTAATGTTAGGGAAACAGGCTTAGGGGCAAACCCAGGGCTGTGTGGCTGTCCAGAGGACAAGCACAGACCAAGGTAAGTGTATTTGCTTCTCCTGTATTCCTCCCCTTGCACGCAGCTGCAACATAGCATATAGGAAAGCATCATGGTCTCTCATCTTTCAATCTTTAAAATCATCTTCTTCCACAAAAATTTTCCATCAGGCTATAAGCATGTCTTAGCCCTTGAATCTCCAAACCAATTACCCTTCAGAGGTCTGAGTAAGAGTGATAATAGCGTTACTAGAGTGGCCACAGAAGGAGGGCAGGGCTGCGCTCAGGGGTCTTGCCACTCGAAGTGGGATTCGTGGACCAGCAGCAGTGGTATCACCTAGGAGTTTATGAAAAATGCCATGCAGCATCTCAGGCCCCTCCCAGACCTGCTGAGTCAGAACCTGCATTAACAAGCTCCTCAGGTGATCAGATGCCCTGGTCTAGGGCTGCCTAAGAAGCTAGCGTATTCCTCTAGTATGGATATCTCCCAAGGCAAGCTACAAAATACAGCCTGAGCTGCTGGAAAGCCATGTTAAAGATTTGGGACTTTATGGTAAGAGCAGCGGGAAGGACTTGAAGATAATATTTTGGGATTTTTATAGGCCCTATGCACTCTGATTTTTGGATGCTCCACTTTCAGAGCATATTAAGTAAATTTATTGACATCTGATTCAAAATGCAGACATTTTTTTGAAAAAAATATTAAAAATTTAGTGATTTTAAAAATTGCATTTTGGGGCTTCCCTGGTGGCTCAGTGGTAAAGAATCTGCCTGCCAATGCAGGAGACATGAGTTCGATCCCTGATCCGAGAAGATGCCACATGACGCAGAACATCTAAGCTTGTACGCCACAACTATTGAGCCTGTGCTCTAGAGCCTGAGAGCCACCACTCCTGAAGCCCATGTACTCTAGAACCTGTGCTCTGCAATAAGAGAAGCCACTGCAACGTGAAGCCCTCACAACGCAACTAGAGAGTGGCCCTCCTGCTTGCTGCAACTGGAGAGAAGCCTGAGAACAGCAACAAAGACCCGGTCCAGCCAAAAATAAAGAAATCATTAAAAAAAAAAAAAAAAGAGAATCTGCCTGCCATCGCAGGAGACACAAATTCAGTCCTGGTCTGGGAAAATTATACACACCTTGGAGCAACTAAACCCATGCGTCACAATGACTGAAGGCTGCACACCCTAGAGCAACAAAAGGAACAGTGGCCTCTGCTCTCCGCAACTAGAGAAAAGCCCACACAGTAAGGAAGCCCCGGCACAGTCAAAAATAAATAAACAAGCAAATACATAGATAAATAAATAAAATTATATATAAAAATTAAGCTTTTATATGGCTAAATTATTTTTTGTTTTCTCACTTAAAATTGATTATATATTTATATGCATATACATACAAATATACACACATATTCACACATATACTTGAGTTGCTAGTTAGCATAATGTCATGCTTTGTAGATATTTAATTCAACATTCTATATTTTCCTCTTTTGTAGCATGGGGGGTGGGCAATGAGTTTTATTTCAGGTCCCATACAGTTCCACAGGTCCTTGCTCACATATGGCCCTAAGCACTGTGGCTGCATGCCTATTAAATTAATGGGCTTTGAGCAGAGAAGTGACAAAATCTGCTTTATGTTCTAAAAAGATCACTTTGACAGCAGTGCAAGGGGTGGGCTGGGGGTTGGTGTGGGGGCAGAAATGGCCACTTGGAGATGACGAGGTGCCTCCCACAGCAACTTAGGCAAGAGAGGATGCTGATGGTGGTGATGGAGGGAGCCTCCTGACCTCAGAGAGCCTCCTGTGTGGCAGAACTGTCAGGACCTTGTAATAAATCTTTCATGGAGAGTGAGAGAGAGACGGAGACAGGAATGACTCCCTGAATTTCAAACTAAGAAATCTAACTGGAAAATGGTTTACTCTTAAAAGAGACACTAAAAGGAGTCATTAGTTCTTGGGAACAAGATGTTACTTTACTTTTGGGCATGTTGATATTGGGTGACTAGTATCTGGGTGGAAGTATTTATCATAAAGGCGGCTAAACAATCTGTTCTGGCTCACAGAAGAGAAGTAGGAACTGGAAATGTGGATTTGGGAGTCACCAGCAGGCAGAAGGGGATGGAAATGAGGGGGTCTTTCACTTCTCTCCATCTTCACTGCAGAACTGAAAGGGGGCACTATTTTTAAGAAATCAGTCACTCACAAAGAGGAAAGACAACCTTGCTTAGGGCAGCAAAGACTTTCAATATTTATGGTTAGAGACAGAGTTGTTGGCAAAGGAGAGTGGTAAGGAGAGTCTTCTCTTGTGAAGAAGGAGAGAAACTCCAGAGAAAATGTCATCCCTGAGGCCACTGCTGTGAGGAGTACCTGCATCCAATGCTGCTGAGAGGTCAACTAAGATACACATATTTCTAAGGAAAATAGAACCTGGTGATTTCAGGAAAAGTACATTCGGAAGGGTTGTGGGAAGCAAGATTACTGAGCATGGTAGACAGAAGAACAGCTCTCCCAAAAGTTCATATTGTCTAGAACCTGGGAAGATATTATACATGCACAAAAGGACTTTGCAGATGTGACTAAGGTAAGGATCTCAAGATGAGGAGGTTATCCTGGATTATCTGGGTGAGCTGCATATAATGACAGGGGCCCTTATAAGTGAAAGAGGGAGTCAGGGGGGTCAGTCAGAGACAGCTTTGAAGATGCTAAGCTGCTGGCTTTGAAGATGGAGGGGACCCTGAGCCAAGAAATGTGGAAACTTCCAAAAGCCTCAAGAGGGTAAGACAACAGATTCTCCTCCACAATCTCCGGAAAGAACACAATCTTGATAACACCTGATTTTGGCCTAGTGAGACCCATTTCAGAGTTCTGACCTCAAGAACTGTAAGAAAATAATGGTGTGTTGTTACTTGGTTTAAACCACTAACTTTGTGCTCATTTCTTACAGCAGCTTTAAGAAACTGATACACTGAAGGTCAAAGAAATGACTGAGGAAATTTAAGGAGGAGCTGTATATAATATAGGGCTTCCCTGGTGGCTCAGACCATAAAGAACCCGCCTGCAATGCAGGAGACCCAGGTTTGATCCCTGGGTGGGGAAGATCCCCTGGAAAAGGGAATGGCTACCCACTCCAGTATTCTTGCCTGGAGAATTCCATACACAGAGGAGCCTGGTGGGCCACAGTCCATGGAGTTGCAGAGTTGGACACAGTATATGATATAATGGAAGAAGTCCTTCTTAAGGTGAGAGAAATTATAAACTATAAGGTGAGAGGGACTTTAGTTCCTAGCACCAAAGAACTGATGCTTTTGAATTGTGGTGCTAGAGAAGACTCTTGAGAGTCTCCTGGACTGCAAGGTGATCAAACCAGTCAATCCTAAAGGAAATCAACAGTGAATATTCTTTGGCAGGACAGATGCTGAAGCTAAAGCTCCAATACTTTGGTCACCTGATCAGAAGAACCAACTGGAAAAGACCCTGATGCTGGGAAAGACTGAAAGCAAAAGAAGAAAAGGGTGGCAGAGAATGAGATGGTTAGATAGCATCACCAACTCAATGAATGTGAGTTTGTGCAAACTGCAGGAGACAGTGGAGGACAGGGAAGCCTGGCGTCTGCAGTCCATGGGGTTGCAAAGAGCTGGACATGACTTAGCGACTGAACAACAACAGAAATAGAATTTCAAGTGGGCTCTACGTAATCGTAATTTGAAGAAATTGTGAAAGACCGCCCTCTAGAATGGTTTTACCAGTTTAATATCCTACCATGGCCCCAGAATTTAAGTTCCATGAGTGCAGGGCTTATATATACCTTGCCCCACGGCAAGTGTTCATTGTCCAAGTACAAGAAAGAGGAGGTGAGAAGAGTGCTTCCTCCAGAAGGGGGCTTCATCTGGCCATTTCAGGGTACCAGCTTGGGGAGAAGTACCAAGAGTGTGAAATAACGGACTACATGCTAAATTGAGTAAGAAGCAGGGGAAAGGCAGGGGAAAGGAAATAGAGAGTCAGAGAACTAGAGGTCACTTTAAGGTTAAATGCACAGGAAGATAAAACAACTGAGCAAATAAGCTTGAAGAGTGGAAAGTTGGGGTCACAGAGTTTAAGGGCTTATCTCAGCCTGGGTTCTCTAGGAAACAGAGCCTGAGGCAATGCTCACGTGCTAATTCGTAATAACGGGGTGTAATCCTAAGGGCACAGGACTGAGAGAGAATTCAGGGAGAGAAGGAGAAAAAGCAGATTGAAGGTGATGTATTACCAGTCTGTCCACAGCCTCTCTAGAAAATGAACCTGGTTGCTGAGTCATGCTTGAGAAGCCAGAAGTACAGAACCACTGCGTCTCTGAACAGCTCCTGGGTGGGCAGGAAGGGTGAGCAATTACCTGCGGGCTTCTTCCTGGCTCCTCTCTCTCAGTGGTCAGAATCGGCTCCACAGGACATTCATCCCACTGTATCTCTAGGGTGTGTTTGGGGCCCCTCCAGGCAGCTACCAGGGCAGCCAAAACTTCTGCGGGTTCAGTCGTTAGGGGCACACTGAGGGAAACCGCACAGGCGGTACCTCTGGCCAGGTACCACACTAACCATTTGCATGAGTTATTTTATGACAGGAGATCCTGATAAGGAACACGAAACTAATAAACCGCCTCCCGACTGGAAGACTTCAGAAAAGGTCAAAAGGAGATGCCATGTGTCCGATCACCTCCCAGAATCCTTCTCGCTGGCATCCATCTTGGCTGAGCACAGGGTAGCACCCTGAGTCAGAACGACTGGCCAAAGACAACCTGGAAATTAATCCTATCACCATAAAAACCTTAGACTTCAAGCTGTGTGGCAGAGCAGTTCTCCTGGGTTCCCTTGCCCTCCTGTTCTCTGCCCGGTGCCCCTTCCCAATAAAATCTCTTGCTCTGTCTGCATGTGTGTCTCTTCAGACAATTCATTCCCGGGTGTTAGACAAAAGGCCACTTTAGGGCCCTGAAAGGGGTGCCCCTTCCTGCAATATAGTCAGCTCAGACCTGGGAGCTAGAACCACTGAGGCACCCTGAGGTGGGTGTTAGGGTGGCCATGCTGGTCTGGTCTTCCCTCCAGAGGACTCTGAGGTCGATTGGCAGTGTTCACTGGGGCCTCACAACCAGGGGAATGGCAGGAGACACTGCCGAGACCACTGTGTCTGAGAAGAAAGGCGAAGAGCTAAAGCCTTGCAGGCAGAGAGGGCCCAGCTGATCTGAGGTGCATATTGTACCTCCATGATTTTAGAGGAGATTCCAGGTCTAACTGTGGCAGTGAATGCCTGAAGTTGAGTGGACATAAAGGTTATTAGAGAAAAAAAAGTGATGGATAAATGTTCCCCGTGGATTTTGAAATAGCACAGGACATGGTATGCCAAACACTGTGAGCCTAGTGCCCTAGTTAGCGCACACTGGCTACACCCGTAACTAGAAAAAAAAATCACTACTGAGGAATGTCAGTGCACCTGGGACTGAAACTCGGTACATGCTGATAAAAACAGAACATTAAATGTATTTATACGTTGGTCTTTTGTAGTAAAATTAATCATTACCTGTTTGTTAATTAGGCGGGTTATTGAATTCTAAATTGTGCCAATTGTCCAAACAACTATCTTTATTCCAGAAGGAAAATCAAGAGCACATTTCAAATTCTTTCTATAGAATTTTAGAACCTTAAGTACAGTTCTGCTAGGTAATAAGTCATAACTCTCTCTATCCCTAGGATTTGGACTTTCAATGAGTGCTGTGAGAGACTCGGCAGAGACGTTCAGATGTGAACCATGCCCTCCAGGTGTTTACAGTCAAGTAGGGGAGATAAGAAATGCAGATAGACAACTGCAATGTAAAGTAGAAAGAGATACTTTGGCCACCTGATGTGAAAAGCCAACTCACTGGAAAAGACCCTGGGAAAGACTGAGGGCAGGAAGAGAAGGAGGTGTTAGAGGATGAGAGGGTTGAATGGCATCACTGACTCAACAGACGTGAGTTTGAACAAACTCTGAGAGACAGTGAAGGAAAAGAAAGCCTGGTATGCTACAGTCCACGGGGTTGCAAAGCATTGGACATGACTGAGAGACTGAACAACAACAAGAGATAAGTAGCACTAGAAGGGCTGAGGTAGAGTGCAGTTCTGAAGAAAGGGAATACTCTGAGAAGTGATCACTGAAGCTATGAGAAGAGAGAGAGAGAGGAAAGAAGGAAGGGATGGAGGGAGAGAGGGAAGAAAGGAAGCTAAGGACAGAGAGGGGCTAAGGACAGAATCCAGGGAAAGTTCAGGATGAGTGGGACTAGGTAAAGGAGGAAGGGCTTTCAAGGAGGGCATGGGCAAGAGACTGATCAGTTCAAAATGGGGAATACATGTAGGCTCCGGCTGCTGCCTGGAGGGGCCTGGAAACTGCCCTAATGCACGTGAGTCAACAGGCATGAGGCTCATCCTCCTCCCCACTGGTCATCAGTGGGGAGGGGTCTGGCAAATTTGAAGCCATGGTCCTCTTGCAGAGGTGCACCAGGCCTGGACGATTGGGTAATGTGAGTAATAGATTCCCACAGGGTTCTTTCTCAAGTCTCTAGTATCTTGGTAACTAGTTTTTGTGTTTTATTTTTTGTTGTTTTTTTAATGAAGACCTATTTCTTTATTTACTGGCTGTGGTGGCTCTTTGTGGCTGCTCAGGCTTTCTCAAGTTGCAGACAGTGGGGACTACTCTTTGCTGTGGTTTTCGGGCTTCTCACTGTGGTAGCTTCTCTTGTTGCGGAGCATGGGCTCTAGAGCTTGGCCTTAGTAGCTGCAGCTCGAGGGCTGTGGAGCACAGGCTCAGTAGACGTGATGCACGGGATTAGTTGCTCCATGGCATGTGGGATCTCCTGGACCAGGGATCGAACCAGTGACTCCTGCATTGCAAGGCAAATTCTTAACCACTGGACCACCAGGGAAAACTTTTGGTTGTTTTTTAAGAAAACTGAGATAGTAGATTAAAGAGTAAAATTGGGGGGGGGTGCTTTTTGCTTTATAGAAAGACTTGAGCTATGTATATCCCAAAGATACAAGAGTTAACACAGCAAAATCCCTGCTCTGATGTCCAAGAAAGAAGAGAGACAAGCTGACAAGCCTTTACAACTTGGGGCAACACACTGCTGTGGCCATACACCCACTATTCTGCAGAATTAGAGCTAATTCTCAGAAGGAAGGGCTTCCCTGGTGGCTCAGCTGGTAAAGAATCCACCTGCAATGCAGGAGGCCTGGGTTTGATCCCTAGGTTGGGAAGATCCCCTGGAGAAGCAATACTGGAGTGGCCACCCACTCCAGTATTCCGGCCTGAAGAATTCCATGGACTGTATCATTCACTTGGTCGTGCCCATCCATCAGACACAACTGAGCGACTTTCACTTGGAAGAAATGGCTTTGAGGCGAAGAAAAGGATTGTGAGCTGCAGGGAGGCAGAGAGGTTAGCAGAAACATGGTATTGGAATCAACAGGTCCCATTTCATGAGCATATCAAGGATGCTGGTCCCTGGAGAGCAAAAATGCCACGGCAAATAGTAGTATTTTTCTTGGGTTAAGCTTTGGTAATGCTACAGTGAAAGAAGGGCACAGTGACCTAAGGCTCTGGCTTTAGAAACTGAAATGGTTGCTCACCAGGTCAGTGTGGTGAGATATGCAAACGTGCAGATGAATGAAAGAAGACAGAAGGGAGCAGAAGCAAAGAGACAGGGAGAAATGAGTGGGAACCAAGATGGTGGCTGTACTCCTCTCAGGTCCTTAGACGGGCTTCATCTGGCGGCACAAAGGAGAGAGCTCCGCTTGCATCGAGGGATGCTCTGAATTGAGCTCAAATGATGTGAGCACAAAGACTGATCTGATGGGGTGGTCAAGTGCCAAGGCAACTACAAAGTCTCCAGTGAGGATATTTATCCCAAGAGAATAGGACATTGGCTAAATGAACCTGAACCAGAACTCAGCTGTGCGGAGCCTTGGGAGTCTAGAGTTCAGGAGAAGTAACCTGTTCCCAGCTCAGTCTCTTGGATGCAAGTCCATATGAGGAAAAGAAAGTAAGAGAAACCGATTTCTCTAAAACACCGAAGCTGTTGAAGAGCTTCTCTGCATGTAACACAAAGATGGGCATTTTACTCTACCACATCTCAAGCCAGCTCCAAGGTTTGACACCCTAGCCCTCTGGTGACAGAGCCTGGCAGGGACTGTGACACCCAGTGGAGCAGAGGTACACCCAGGACTGGAGGATTTATTCATGAACACGTGTCCTGCACTAACCAGTGGGCCCAGAGGAACCTTGCGGATGCAGTCTGGAGCAGGCGCTGCTCCTCAGTCAATGGTGGGAAAAGAACAGTGGATTCTGGTGTCTCATCATCTCCATAGAGGCAGAAATCAAGATTTTAGGCTCTTGAATCACATCAATTGGCTCTGAGACTTCTAAACTCTGTAAACTTAATCATGTTATTTAGCTGTTTGAGCTGGTTTCCATGGGTACACTTAACTTTTGGGGTTCATGTAGCAAATGAGAAATTGCATGTATACCTTTAACATGTGGCACAGTCAGATTGCACACAGGATTTCCGTCTGCCTGAAGGTGTGTCCTCCTCGCTCCTGGCTGACTCTTACTCATCTTCAGTTTTAAATGTCATTTTTTTTTTTTTTCCTGAGGCATCATCCCTGAGCTCCTGTAGCCAACTTTAAATTGGCTCCCCAACATCCATTGCCACCTTCTCCTTTTTATTTAGGTATCCACTCCTCAAAGAAGGCAGTCCTGAAAAGTTCAACCAATCACAGTAATGCCCCCTCCGCCCCCAGCCCCCTTGCCAGCATTCAGACGTGGGTATGTGATTTAGTTTGGACTGATGGTGAGTGAGAAGTCGGTTAGAAGCTTCTGAGAAAGATTTTCCCACTCTTGAAAAAATAATACTGTTACCATGGGGCACTGTGAAGACTGTCTGTCTCAGCAAGAGCTGTTCTGCTTTCCTGGGACCATAGGTCGGGCAGCCCCAAGTACCAGGCTGCCAAGTTGGAGATGGCAGCGGAGAATAACCCAAGAGGGCCTGGGGCCTTCCTGACAGCACTGAGCTGAACTCACCAGAGCCTCTTGACCTTGGGACTTCTTGCCATATGAAACAAATTTCCTTATCATTGAAGACCTTTTAAATTGGTTTAATTATTAATTGTAGCCTCCCATGTCTAATTTATGACCTCATCATTTTTACTCTCATATTTTCCTACCTAGCATGTATCACATATATAGTTAATGCTATGTTTATTTATTTGACGTCTGGTTCCCTCTCTGGATTCTCAAGTGCTGAGATTGCATGTTGACTTTGTTCATCATTGAATTCTCAGATTTTTGCACTGGACCGGAGTCATAGAAACTACTCAAGCACATTTGCGGGGAAGAATGAATAAAGAGCTCAAACATGGTCCCTTTTCTCCTCCTCTTCCTCACCCTCTGCCTTGTTCTCTACAATTCAGCGTTGTTGACAGAGCTCAGGATCACCAGGAAGGAACCTAAGTTCTCCCTCAGACTCAGACCCTGGGCAGCAGCCTGTACTCCATCAGTGCCTTTCAAGTTTTATCTCAAGGAACAGTAATAAAATACATATTATAGGGCTGAGCCAGTACACACACACATTTACATATTTAACTAAAACTAAAGGTTTATAGAGCATATTTACTTGTACTATGCCTAATGTCCCTGATATTTTTATCCTATTCTAGTTCATTAGGAAAAGGCAAGCTCTGGCCCAAAATACCAATTTTTAGACCCATTAACTAGCTACCCACAGCGCCCCCCCTCAACCTCCCCTAAGAACTAAATTAAATGTAAGGACTGAAAATCTTTGATTTTCTCTTTTTTTTGTTTAACTGTTCATAAAAATTCAGGGCATTGACTTAAATGGCCATTATTACAGTGACTTAATGACTTCATTATTTTCTTTTTTCCTATGGAATTCTTTTCCATCCCCATGTCCTCCAGTTGGGCTATTTCGAGGACCTGAGTGAAGTGGAAAGACTCTGGCATATGTTCCTGAAAAACTACTCTGTACTTTGGCTGATTTTTTTTTTTTTCCAGTTAGCGGCACATAAACACACACAAAAACCAGGACCACATCTTCCCTTCTTTGAAATGTAATGGCCCTATTCAACATATTTTACGTGGGCCCAATTTCTCTATAAGTTTATGTACGTCCTAGTGCAGAACGGTGTTCCATGAGTCCCACTGCCCACCCTGTGGTTTAATACCCAAGGGAGCTGGGTTCCAACATTCTCTAGAGGCGCAGTGAATAGACCCTCACTGTATGTACTTCTCTTTCCTGCGCACAGAAACTGCCCTTGTCTTCCGCGGATTTTACCAGTGAAATTCCTCTGGAGGCAGGAGCAAAGGGCACAAACTTCACGGAGATCTCACAACTCCAGGGCACAGCAAATAATGCGGTGGGGGTTATATATATATTTAGAAAACCATAATGTGAGCCTCAGGGGGAAAAAACAAAACAAAACATGTAGTGAAAAGGCGACGGGGAGAGCATTACCAGCTTGGGTGATCAAGAGAGCTCCCTGCCAGGAGACCTACAGATTCCGAAGGTCCCTGGAAACTCGGTGCAAACCGCTGCCCTCTCCCCGCATCATGTGAACGGGCAAACTACAGGCAAGTTATATGGCTCCAGAGTCCGGGAAAGAGCGCGTGGCCAGTCTCTCCGGGGTCACATGTCTTCTAGAAGGGCACTCGTGTGACAGCGGAGAAGAGCACGTCCAGGTACGTGCGCCTGTTTGCGCTCTGGGATCAAAGGCGAGGTGGGAGACAGCTTGCAGAGAAAACAGACCTGGGGGTGGGGGTGGGGGGGCTGGTATGGGGCTGGGGGTGGGGAGGAGAGAGGTAGAAGGAAAAGATGAACACCTCCCTGAACTTTCCTCTCCTCTCGTCCCACACACTTGAAATAGAAATAATAATAACAACATGATTTTTTTTTTTTTGCTTACAACCGCGATGTTATCTCCCTCCTTAAGCTGCCCCACTCTGGAGGGGATGGGTATAAAGTGCAGACTGCGGCTGCCGCCGCTAGCGTATCTCGAGAGTAAAGGTTGGGGCCGGTGCGGGTGCGCGCGCGGGTGACCCCACCTCCAGGGAAGCCGGCTCCCTGATCTTGCCCGCCACCGCCCCGACTGACCCCCACCCCCTCCTTCTCCTCCTCGCCTCTCCTCCCTCCTTCCCTCCCTCTCTCTCCCTCCCCGCGCTTCTCCTCTGCACCGGCCCCCGCGGTGGAGCCAGGCGGCAGCACCCGAGCCGCCGCAGCTCCTGCCCGCAGAGCGCTCGCCGGCCACCCGGCTCCGACGTAGCCCGAGTGGCGGCGCCGGCAGCCCCGGGCCCGTGCCCCGCGCCCGGCCGGGGTTGGCTACACTGATCCGCGCCTGGCTGGGGCGCCGCGGGCTGCTGGGGAGGCAGGGCGGCGAGGGAGCGGACGCCGAGAAGCAGGGGCGGCGGCGGCGCCGAGGGGACCAGCTGCGCACCTGGAAAGTTACCCGGCTGTCTGGTGAGGCTGGCGGGAGGGGGGCTCGGGCCGCCGGGGGGACGCCGGGTGGGCAAGGGTCCGGGTGCGCGCGGGTGCCGGCTGGGCGCGCGGTGCGCCTCGGTTCCACACCCAGCGGCTCCCGCGCCTGGGCTGCTGGCGTGTGGACGTGTGCACGCGGTGCGTTGGCTCCGGGGTGGCAGCCGGCCGGGAGCTCCCGGAGGCAGACGGAGGCTACTGGATTTCCAGAAGCTCGACTGGGGAAGGGAGGGGCGCGCTCAGCCAGGGTGGAGAGTCATCGGGTTCTCACGCCTTCAGCCCGGGGCGGCCGGCGAGACTGCTGCTCGGGGCTGGGGGGCTTGGCCAGGCGGTCAGGACGTGCGCTCCCGGCTCCGCTTCTCCAAGCTCCGGGGAGCGGCTGGGAGGCGAGGACTTGTAAACTTGTGTAGGTGGCCTGTGTCACTCTCGGCACCTTGAGGCGCTTTCACATTTTTTTTTTTTTTTTTGCTCTGTTTTTCCTGGTGAAGAAACAAGAGCGAACAAAAACGAATCTATCACTTTGGAGATGAGAAAAAAAGCAAGGGGTTCGAGTTTGAGACGAACTAGGGTACAGATGCATAGCAGTTGACCCTGGCTGAAAATACAAAGAAACCATGCAGGCAAAATGAACACGTAGAAAGGATGACGTTCTGTTCATCTCGTCGCCTAAGTCCCCAGGGGCCTCTTTATGAAGGAAGCGAGCTGCAGACACCTACCTGCCTGCGCTCCCCCTCCCCCAACAGTTCCTCAGAAATTGTTTCTTTTCTTTGCAAGTTTCTATTTAACTCTTGGAGAAGGCGATCATCCCACATAACATACAGCGACTGTTGTCAGTACTACTCCTTAGTTTTTACACAGGAGGGTAGGAGATCATTTGGTAGAGAATTCTCTTTGTAGAATTAGAGGCCCCCTTCCCCAGTGGAACATTGTGCAACTAAAATAAAGGACATAAAAAGATGGTACAGAGAGATCTTTCTCTTTTACCTAAAATGCTGCATTTCAGTCCTTTGAAATCTTTACAAGTGCGGGCTAATCCACCTCCTAGTGCAGGCATATGTTGTCTGGATGCTGCCCAAGTCTTCTGATCCCATATTGTCTTGCTTCCTCTAGGCTATTTCTCTATCAATTATCTCCTCATCTCCTCTGTTTTCATTTTCTCTGTATTCACTGGTTCATTATTTCAGGCTTACAGGAACTCTCAAGTTTTCACTTTTCTAAAAATCCACTGCATGAACCATGGTACCATCTTGAAGTCCCTACTCTCAGTGTCACCTCTTTCCAGGGTTCTTGGTGATCTGGTTTCTATCCCAGGTCTTCTGTGAAAGACTAAATTCAGTATATTTCCTTCTGATCTCATTTGCTGTGGTAGGTTTGTGGGTTGTCAACTGCAGCCTGCTCACCTCTTGGAAATCTTATCTTTATGGCTTTATCTTATCTTTCTGGATCTGTTATTGTACAACTGTTCCTTCTCTGTCTTTATTTGCATCTCCTTCTCCTCTTCTCCTATAAATATTATTCACAAGTACTCTCTAAATGTAGGTACATGACAACAGAGGCATTTTCCCCTTTTTCCCTTAGTGATCTCATTTATTAATACTCATGGGACTTCAGTTCTTACTTCTACCAAGTATTCTTTTGCCTTGACCTTTCTTTTCTGCCCTCTGCTAGACATTTCCACCTTGATGACCCACAGGCACTTCAACAAACTCAACAAATGTGTATATGGACTCATCTCCTTCCCCATACAGCATGCTTGTTCTCTTGACTGTGGTCAGTGTCACAGAGCCTAGCCCATAGATGGTGCTCTACTTGTTTTTAATGAATGAATGAGTTCATAGTACCGCCTTCCTTCCAGCCTGCCAAGATCAAAACATTGGAATCTTTTTTTGACTCCTGTCTTGTGTGCACCCACTTAATTACTACATGCTTCCCTGGTGGCTCAGACAGTAAAGAATCTGTTTGCAATACAGAGGACCTGGATTCAATCTCTGGGTTGGGAAGACCCCCAGGAGAAAGGAATGGCTACCCATTCCAGTATTCTTGCCTGGAGAATCCCATGGACAGAGAAGCCTGGTGGGCTGCAGTCCATGTATCCCAAAGAGTTGGACATGACTGAGCAATCAATACTTTATACTACTTTTATTTTAGAGATTCGTCCCTGCAGTATTACTCCAACCATCTTTTACAGTTAATCCCTCTGCATTCCTCTCCCTAACCCAATAGCTTCTTCTTACCATGTCTAGTTTTCCTCTCATACTCCATATAGACCTAAACATTCTTCCTCTCTTCATTGCCCATCTCTTCGGCACCTTTATCTACTTCTTCAGCTTCAGCCTCTACTTATGATTGCTAAGTATTTTCAGCTCCCCTTTTTGAGTTGCTAGTTCTTCATTTCTTACCACCTACTACTGAACTTCTTGACCTTAAAGTTTTCACAGTTTCCACAAACTGTCCAAAATCACATTCGCTGTCATATCCCTCAAATCTGCCCCTCATTTTGGTTAATAACATCCTCTCTTACCCAGTTGCTGTAATGGAAACTTCTAAATCTTTATTCTTCTTCTTGTGCATGTGTAGTAAGTCGCTTCAGTTGTGTCTGACTTTTTGCGACCCTATGGATTGTAGCCCGCCATGGTCCTCTGACCGTGGGATTCTCCAGGCAAGAAATACTGGAGTGGGTTTGCCATGCCCTCCTCCAGGGGATCTTTCTGACCCAGGGATCGAACCTGTGTCTCTTATGTCTCCTGCATTGGCAGGCAGGTTCTTTACCACTAGTGCCACCTAGGAAGCCCATTCTTCTTATCATTGCTCAAATTCCATCAGCTACCATCTCTGGATCTACACCTATAAAATTGCATTTCTGTGCATTTACCTACTTACCTGAGACTGTGGCACCCCCAAAATAGCTGAATGAAATGCCACAACATATGGGATATGTAGTACTTATACAATTCACTGTAAACATTCTGAGAGGTGTTTACATGGTGGGTGGGGTGGTGTGGGGCACTGCAAGATATAGCCTCAGGAGTAGCTGAAACTTTGGCACAATAAGAAGCTCATATGACTGCCTGACAAGAGAAAATAACTCCCCAGTTTAAGATGCCATGGCCAAAGAAAACAAGCAGTAGATTCAAAACTGAGCCCAGAGTTAACAGTCACAAGGTCAGATGCTTTTAGTTGTGTAATTGATATGAAATTGAGCTGTTTCTCACAAGGGCAACTCTTTCTGTTTGCTTCAGGCAGGAGCAGCCGGGTTTATATACTCAGTGATGTTTAATTATTTTCTGAAAGACATTTGGTGAGACAAGTTAAGAGTAACACCAGATGCATCAGTTTCATATCTACTTGAAAAACTATCTGGAGAAGCCTGCATAATTCATGTGACTTCAGGCTAACCTGCCCATTTCATGAAAAAGAACCTTTTCTACTTTTCATGATTTATTGAAAGGAAGGCAATTGCAGAGTTTTTGCCTTTAGCCATATCTTTGGCCAAATACTCTATGATAGTGTTTTTCTCTTTTGGCTACCATGGAAATGGTCCATTTTTTCTTGAGTTCAAGATATTAGGATCCGGTTGACATTCTTTCTGATGTTTTGTCATCCCCCTTTACTTGGATTGATGCAGTAGCCTATGATTTTGTCTTTTTTCCTCTAAGCTCTTTTCACTCTGTTTCATATTAATTGCCAGAAAATCTGTTTAGTTTTCTAAAGAACAAACCCGATCATATTACTTGAAAAAAGCTAGACCTACACTAAAATCCAGATACCATAAATGGCATATGAAAATTTTCAGTATTTTATTCTGGTTTCTTACTTTTTCAACTTTACTTCTCATCACTCTCCTTCACCCATCATACATTTCAGCCTAGTCCCTGAATATACTATCAACTTCCTTGCATTCACTCCTAGGACATGTTTCATTTTTTTAATTAATAGAATTTCTTTTTTTAGAGCAGTTTTAGGTTTACAGAAAAATAAGGTAAAAAACACAGAGAGGTTCCATAGTCTTCCTTCCTCTTCCCTATTAACATCTTGAATCATGTGATAAAAATTTTTTTTTTACAACTGATGAACAAATATGGAAAATTATTAACTGAAGTCCATAGTTTACATTAGAGTTCACTCTTTTTGTTGTTCAGTTCTGTAGGCTTGGACAAATATATAATGACATGTTTCCACCATAACAGTATCATACAGAATAGCTTCAGAGCCCAATAATTCCCCTGAACTCCATCTATTCATTCCTGTCTCCCTCTCTCCAGTCTCCTGGAAACAACTTTTCTTTTTACTGTTTCCAGATTTCACCTTTTCCTAGAATGTCGTACAAGAGTTAACATCATACAGGTTTTACAGACTGACTTCTTTCACTTTGCAATGTGCCTTTAAAATTCTTCCATGACTTTTCAGGGCTTGATAGTTATTACTTTTCACCACAGAATAATCGTCCATGGTCTGGATACATCACAGTTTGTTCATCCATCCACTGAAGGACATTTAATTGCTTGCAAGCTTTGGCAACTATGAGTAAAACTGCTGTAAACATCTATGTACTGGTTTTGGTGAGGGCTTATATTTTCATTGTTTTTATTTGAGATTCACTAATGATATTTGGTATTGAGCATCATTTCATATCCTTATATGTTACATGTGCATCTTCTTTGGTGATGTGTGTTTGTTTAAATCTTTTGCCCATTTTCCAGCTGGATTGTTTGCTTTCCTGTTGTTAAATATTAAGAATTCCTCGTGTATTTTGGATAGTAGTTCTTTATTAGTTATGTGGTTCTAGATTCTTTCTCCTAGTTTGTGGCTTTTTGTTTCTTTGTTTTTTTTTTTTCTTTTTTCAGAGCAGAAGTTATTAATTTTAATCAAGTCCAACTTATCAATTTTCCCCATCATAAATTGTGCTTTCGGTGTTTTATCTCAAAAGTCATCACTAAACTCAAGATCACTTCTATTTTTTCCTGTTGTCTACTAGCAGTTTTATAGTTTGTGTTTCACAAATTTTGAGGCTTTTGATCCATTTTGAACTAATTTTTGTGGAAGATAAATCTTTTTCTAGATTCATTGTTTTGGCGTATGGATTTCCAGTTGTTCCAATACAATTTATTTAAAGAGACTATTCTTTCCCCATTGAATTATCTTTGCTCCTTTATAAAAGATCAGTTGACTAAATTTTTGTCGGTCTGTTTCTGGGCTCTCTATTCTGTACCATTGATCTATTGTTTATGCTTTCACCAATACATTTGCTTGGTTATTGCAGCCTAATGTAAGTCTTGAAGTCTGGTAGTACCAGCTCTCTGACTTTGTTCTCCTATAATGTCTTGTTGCTTTAGTATATATTTGTTGGTAAGTTTTTCCACTAAAATGAGTTATTTTATTGGGTGAATAATGTTAACAGTAATAACAATAGTAATATTTAATGCTTATCAAACACTCACTATATATCAAGCACTGTGCTAAATTCTTATCATGATTTATCTCATTTAACCCTCTGATGACTGCAAATTATATGCAGGATTATTTTATCTGTCCATCTGTCTATGTGTCTGTTTATCTCTTCCGTCATTCACACTCATGCCCGATATCATGGCCAAGGGCATATGAATACTAATTGAAAGTGCTTGCACTGGGACTCTGACTCAATAACATTAGCGAGCACTGTACCATCTCCTGTATTTACAGATATGAAAGTGAAAGTGAAAGTGAAGTTGCTCAGTCGTGTCCGACTCTTTGCGACCCCATGGACTGTAGCCCACCAGGTTCCTCCATCCATGGAATTTTCTAGGCAAGAATACTGGAGTGGGTTGCCATTTCCTTCTTCAGGGGATCTTGCCAATCCAGGGATCGAACCTGGGTCTCCCGCACTGCGGGCAAACGCTTTACCATCTGAGCCACCAGGGAATCCCATTTACAGATATATATATATCAGAATCCAGATGGGTAAAGAGAAACAGAGATACTGTCTCTATCAGAGCTGAGATTTTGGTTTCAAACTACTTTAGAGCTGGAGGGAAAACAGACAACAAAGGCTAATTCCTACCACACTGGCTGTCAGGTGTTAATCTGCCTGCAGGAGCCTCCACAGTTTGTTTTCCTTTTCCTGTGTCTCTTCTAATTACCTCTGCTGCATGACATTTCCTACATCACGATTAAATTAATGTAATAATAATTTATAACTTTATATAGTTTTCCTCTCTTTTCCTAAATGCCACTGCTCATTATATTCCTCATTCCTGTCCCTGGCTGCAGAAGAATATCTCCTTCAAAGTGAACTACGTTTTTTTTTTTTGTTGTTGTTGTTGTCTTCAAAGATATTTAAGTGGGCCCTTTTGGTTTAAGGTTTTCAGGGCAACCTGTGTAAATAGATAGAGGCTACATGAAGGAATTGCAGAGGAGGAGTCCTTGCAGTCCTAGAACCTGGGCTGGGACATTCATGAAGCTTTCTATTCTCCATCTTTTTGTGGGGCTTCTCTTCACTAGGAGGGTATCCCAGGATGTTTGTTCCAGAATGACTTTTTTCCTTAATCCAGATAGAGTAAGCACACCCCTCTCTCTCACCCCTATAATTTTCATCTTTAAAACCCTCTTGTCTGGAAGACATCCAGTCTACTAGAGCTCTTCCCCATTCAGTAACAATGCCCTTTGGACATTTCCTCACACCAAGTCACCAAATGCCTTGCTAGTCACATCCTGTAAAAGCTACTTGGTACCTACTACACCCAGATAGGGGTTCCGTCCTAGCTCAGTCAGTAAAGAATTAGCCTGCAATACTGGAGATCTGGGTTCGATTCCTGGGTGAGGAAGGTCCCCTGGAGAAGGAAATGGCAACCCATTCCAGTATTCTTGCCTTGAGAATCCCATGAACAGAGGAGCCTGGCGGGCTCCAGTTCATGGGGTTGCAAGAATCTGACATGACTTAGCGACTAAACCACCACACGCCAGATAATGCACAGGATACCTTACAAGCATAATCTTCATAATAAATCTATAAGATGAATATGTAAATTTTCTAGGCTGGAAAATCGAGAAATTGAAGTAATTTATAGAAGTTTACACAGCTGGGAAAAGGCAGGTTGTTTTCTTACCCTGGCTGGCTTGATTCCATTGCTTATGTTAAATCCTGATCTTTGTCTCCATGCTTATTTCTTGTACTTTGAAAACAAACAAACAAACTCATAGAAAAAGAGATTAGATTTGTGGTTACCAGAGGTGGGGAGTGGGTAGGATGTAGGCACTCAAAAGGTACAGACATCCAGTTGTAAGATAATTAAGTATTAGGGGTGTCATACACAATATGATAAATATAATTAACACTGCTGTGTTATATATGTTATATATGAAAAGCCGTTAAGAGAAGAAATCCCAAGAGTTCTCATCACAAGGAAATTTTTTTCTATTTCTTTAAGTTTGTATCTGTGTGAGATGGTGGATGTTCATTAAAATTATTGTGGTAATCATTTTGTGATATGTATAAGTCAAATCATTATGCTGTAAACCTTACATTTATACAGTGCTGTATGTCAATTGTATTTCAATAAAGCTGGAAGGAAAAAATTCCTGATCTTTATCTCCAAGGTCATTTCTTCTTACTTTACACGCTGTTCTCTGATTATAAGAATGATCTAAGAACCGATAGTTGCTAGATAGATAGAACAACATCCTGTGGTTCAATTGTGACTAGTAATACATATTTGAGAAATGGCTTTTCTCTCTTAATGACTGATACAGACAGGAAACAAAGTGAGTCTAATTAGGTTTTATGAAGCCAGACACTTGAAGCTTTGCCTTGAGAGACACCACAATTGAAATAGGTGAACTAAGAAATCAGACTTAGTATTTATTGAGTCCTTTGGTAGTTTCCTTACATATCTTAAATTAGTGACCTGGAAGATGGGTTAGTTATTTCATTTCATTTCATCCCTCTTTGCAATTCTAAACAGTTCCAAAGATTTATTCAGTTTGCAAACTGATGTCTTTAAAACCACAGAATAGCTGGATATTTAAAATGGATAACCAACAAGGACCTACTGTATAGCATATGGAATTCTGCTCAATGTTATGTGGCAGTCTGGATGAGAGGGGAGTTTGGGGAGGATGGATACATGCATTAATATATGTATGGCTGAGTCCCTTTGCTGTTCACCTGAAACTATTACAACATTGTTTGTTAATCCACTACACCCGAATACAAAATAAAAAGTTTAAAAACAAGCAAAAACCAGAGAATAGTTGGTGTTTTGGGAGGATTTAACCACCTATACCTAATTGTGGTTCGAGTTTGCGAAATTATTGAATTGGTACAGAATGTTTTGACTACCATCCCTAGAGCAAAATGATCCTAAGCTTTTTCATATTTAGAATGCTAGAACTCTTCTCTGCGTCAAATTTGACTTCAGATTCATGGAACTGTGCCCCTGGTATAGTACATGACACTTAGTTAGGTTTTAGGAAGCAATTGTTTCTATAAATAAAGAATGAGTTGTTCAGTTCAGTTCAGTTCAGTTGCTCAGTCGTGTCTGACTCTTTGCGAGCCCATGAACCGCAGCACGCCAGGCCTCCCTGTCCATCACCAACTCCCAGAGTCGACCCAAACCCGTGTCCATTGAGTCGGTGATGCCATCCATCTCATCCTCTGTCGTCCCTTTCTCCTCCTGCCCCCAATCCTTCCCAGCATTAGGGTCTTTTCCAATGAGTCAACTCTTTGCATGAGGTGGCCAAAGTATTGGAGCTTCAGCTTCAACATCATTCCTTCCAGTGAACACCCAGGACTGATCTCCTTTAGGATGGACTGGTTGGATCTCCTTGCAGTCCAAGGGACTCTCAAGAGTCTTCTCTCAACACCACAGTTCAAAAGCATCAATTCTTTGGTGCTCAGCTTTCTTCACCGTCCAACTCTCACATCCATAGATGACCACTGGAAAAACCATAGCCTTGACTAGACAGACCTTTGTTGGCAAAGTAATGTCTCTGCTTTTTAATGAGTTGTTAGTTTAGTTTAATATAAGATTTAAACGTTTTTGTGCTTACTTTTGTTCTTTATAAGACAATTTCTTCCCCCCCACCCATTCCTCTCCCTTTATCCTGCCTTGGATTAGAAATGTTTGTCCATGAACCAGAAAAGCACATCTAGAAAATATTTCACTGCTGCGTGTTAGAAACTTGTGGACACATTAATTTAAGATCCCTTTGGGGGCACCCTTCTTATGCTTGTCATTCTCATTCAAGTTTATTCTCAAGTCCCAATCTCACATCTTCTGAATTGCTTATTCAGGTTACCTTGGTGTCCAGGTCCACATCTTTGAATTCAAGTCTCCTTAACCTTTTTATATATTCCTAATATATAAGAACAGTAAATGCTGCCAAGTCAACAGAAGCTTAAAGGTTAAACCTGCCACATCTCTGCAACATATTAAGGCAGTTCTCTGGAGGCTGATGTTTATTAATGCCTACTTTGAACCTGAGTTCTATGAAGAATGTCTGGGTATTGCAAGATGGCTTTTATAAGTATATTTATTTTCTGTTTCTACCTTCTATCTTAGGAGACCTGCATTAGCTACTGGGATGCATCTGTTTGAAACTTAGAGGCTGTTTGTGTCTTTGTCATTGTTGTCTTTGTTTTAGAGGTCACAATGATTCTGGTAGAGCCAGTGAAATCAGTCTAAGCATTTCATTTCTCTCTGAGCTGAAACTTGGAGAGAGAGAGAGTGAGGAAAGAATATGTGGGATTTATAACTTCAAAGTTCCATCATTCTCTTCATATATTAGATAATGAGCAGTCATTCAGACTTAGTTTACAAGTTTCTTGGGTGATGGCTGTCAAAAATCACACACACAAAAGTATGGAATTTCAATAGCTAGCGTAAAAAGACTTAAACCTTATGATACTTAATCAAAGCAGTATTTTCCAGTCTTCAGCCTTTTGAGTTCTCTTTTTTGACTTTGCTCATATGTGTTTACTAACCACAGATGACTTCTTTTCTGCTTTCATTGAATTGACTCAGAAAAGCTAAATACCTAACTAAACCTCAAATTTTTCTGGTGCCAATTATTTATAATTTGTAATGAATGTTAAAACAAATACATAGCTATTGAACCGAAAAGAAACATTTCTGAATCAACTAAAATCTTGCCTCCCATTCCCTAATCTGCATTTTACCTCCTGACACTTACTGGAGGAGTAACTAACTGCTTTGGGGCCTACACTGAGGATATTCTTTTCAGGAAAATAATAGAGCATTGGACCATAGGTTGTCATTTTTTGGGACAATCTTGGTTTTGGGATATAAAGTATAGAATATCGAAGAATCCTCATCCTTGTTTTTACCTTCTGGTAACTGCCGTCCAGCAGCTTCCTGGGTGGCCTTAGTGGTAAAGAGCCTACCTGCTAATCCAGGAGATGTAAGAGACACAGGTTCGATCCCTGGGTAAGGAAGATCCCCTGGAGGAGGGCATGGCAACCCACTCCAATATTCTTGCCTGGAGAATCCTATGGACAGAGGAAGCTGGCAGAATATAGTCCATGGGGTTGTAAAGAGTCGGACCCTACTGAAGCGACTTAGCACGCAGGCACTCATGTACAAACTGCCATCCACATGTTTGTAACAGCGAGCATTGTCAGAAAAGCCAAACTTAGGTTTGATGCATGAGACAGGGTGCTCAGAGCTGGTGCACTGGGATGTCCTTGAGGGATGGGATGGGATGTGGAGGGAGGTGGGAGGGAGGGTCAAGATGGGGAACACATGTACACCCATGGCTGACTCATGTGAATGTATGGCAAAACCCACCACAATATTGTAAAGTAATTAGCCTCCAATTAAAATAAATTTAAAAAAAAAGAAAAGAAAAGCCAAACTTAATAGGCACCTATGGCTGGAGAAAAGTGCTAATGAGGCAACCCCAGCTCTGCCTCCTTCCACCCGGAGCAATGCAGATGTGTTGTTTTCTAAATCAGGGGAAGCTTTCTCAGTGGAGCTGCTCAGGGAGCTGTGAGCATTGTGACATTAACAAGGCTGCTGCTGCGGTAGTTGCTCCTTGGCATTCTGTCTTGGCCATGCTGACATCCGAATGGCAGTTCTATTGTGATGCTTTTGACAGCTGTCCAGAGAGAACGACCAAAGAGAACAGCAGGTAACGCAGGCAGTTTGTGCAAAATGCTTAGGTGTGATACTTTTGCCAGCAATGGGATGGGAGAGAAGGAACCCAAGCGCCAGCCCTCATGGAGGAACCAATGAAATCAATCCATGGCTTTCCTTCTGGAAGGGTGGGGAATTTATTGCTTACCGAACAGCCATGAGTGCTGTGTTTCCATTTATGAAACAGAGTAGAACTAGAGGCGGAGAAGGCAATGGCACCCCACTCCAGTACTCTTGCCTGGAAAATCCCATGGACGGAGGAGCCTGGTGGGCTACGGTCCACGGGGTCGCTAAGAGTCTGACACGACTGAGCGACCTCACTTTCACTTTTCCCTTTCACGCACTGGAGAAGGAAATGGCAACCCACTCCAGTGTTCTTGCCTGGAGAATCCCAGGGACGGGGGAGCCTGGTGGGCTGCCGTCTATGGGGTCGCACAGAGTCGGACACGACTGAAGCGACTTAGCAGCAGCAGCAGCAGAACACGACTGAAGCGACTTAGCAGCAGCAGCAGCAGAACTAGAGGAGCAGTGGGGGCCGCTGGAAAGTGAAACTCCACGGCATGCATGTGTACTAAGCTGCTTCAGTCGTATCTGACTCTTTGTGACCCTGTGGACCATAGCCTGCCAGGCTCCTCTGTCTCCAGGCAAGAATTCTGAAGTGGGTTGCCATGCTGTCCTCCAGGAGATCCTCCCGACCCAGGGATCGAACCTTCATCTCTTACATTTCCTACATTGGCAGGCGGGTTCTGTACCACTCGCGCCACCTGGGAAGCCGGAAACTCCACTAGGTAACCTCCGATTCTGTGCCCTCTCTCAGGTCCTTGAGCAAAATGGGAAATGGTTCGGTGAAACCCAAACACTCCAAGAATCCAGATGGGCACCCCGGGAACCTCACTGCCAGCGCCCTCCGGAGCAGGGTGACAGAGCTGGAAAGAGAGCTGAGGAGGAAGGATGCTGAGATCCAGGAGCGGGAGTACCACCTGAAGGAGCTGCGGGAGCAGCTGTCCAAACAGACTGTGGCCATCGCGGAGCTCACAGAGGAGCTCCAGAACAAGTGCATCCAGCTGAACAAGCTTCAGGATGTGGTGCATCTGCAGGGAGGAAGCCTGCCCCGGGCGTCCCCGGACAAAGTGCCTCTTGAGGTTCAGCGGAAGACCTCGGGATTGGTCTCCCTCCACAGCAGGAGGGGAGCGAAGGCTGGAGTGTCCGCCGAGCCGACCACCCGAACCTATGACCTCAACAAACCCCCCGAATTTTCCTTTGAGAAAGCAAGAGTCAGAAAGGACTCCAGGTAAGACGTTCCCTCAGCTTTTTGTCTCCGATGGCGTTCATATGATGAAATGTTAGAGTGCTATTTACTGAGTCTCGTCAGTGGGCAAGAGTGTATGAACCTTTTCAGATTTTGGATAGAGGGGCTGAGGAAGTGGTTTGCTTTGCAACAGAGTCTCCCTTGAATCAGGACTTCTTTTGAAAGCAGAACTTGTGCGGTACCCCGACTTTGATTGTGATTTGTATAACCGAGGGGCTGAGCTTACAAAAGTCATTTCCCTAATCTTGAAAACCCTAGAGAAGTGAAAAGGTAGTTTTAGGAAGTCTACCCTTCTCTCTTCCTATAGAAGTGGACTCAACGGTATACACAAATCACACAGGATTAAGAATATGTATAGCAAAAGTCACTTCTTAGCACTTTAGTCTGTAAGCGTCATGAAAAAGGGATAAGCTGGTACCTCTAAGGGGGATGAATTCATTCATTCATCCCACAGTTTCACTTGAGCACTGTCCTCTGCCAGCCTCTGTGTTAGATGCTAAGTATATATTAGTGAATAAATAGACACAGAGCCTCTCTCATGCGGGGATGGTATACATAGAAACAAGTAAACACTGTGTAATTGTTAATTAAGACAAATTATATGATGAAACAGACAGCATAGTGGGTGGTATCTGGGGTTGAGGGTGAGAAGGGCAAGGAGGCAACAGAGTTAGGATTGTCACAGAGGCTGGGCAGAGGAGGTGACCTTGAACTGAGACCCAAAGGAGAAAAAGGAACATAGACCAGAGGGAGCATTTCAGGCATGGGCAACAATTACAAGCTAGAAGTAATTTTAAAATTAAGGATCTTTAAAAGAAATGTAATTATTTACCACAATCTTCTCCTGTGTGCATGTGTGTATGTATGTGTGTGTGTGTGTGTATCTTTTTCTGGCTAAAGAATGAATTTCCTAACCAGGAAAGATTGACTAGAAACATCATGAATTAGGGTCTCCTTTCTGCCCTGTTTTTAAGTGAGTAAAATTTCTTAGTCGAAATTAGATATTTTGCCTTGGTTGTCTTGTCTGAGCCTGGATCCCTCTTTCAAAATGCAAGATTTGTGAAATGAAAACAACTTTTAATTTATTCAGATATAAGTAATGTAAGTCAATATAAAACATCTGAGTTAAACAAATAAGTGATTAATTTTGACAACAGGATTATAAAGGGAGGTTTAATTCATCAGTTTGTTGACAGTGCTTGGCACATAGTGAATGATCGATAAATATTTGTTAAGGAAACAAGTCATGCTGGAGTGTTAATCATAATACTGTGTGGCTGAAAGAATCTGTTTAATATTGGAGTTTAGAAGAGTTTTTTTTTAAGCCAAGAGTTTATTAGTTGGTTTTGAAAAGTCTTATCTATTCCCATTGCAAACATAATAATTATTTATTTTTAATATGAATTCAGAAATAAATTCAGATATGAATTCAGAAATTATAAATGCTGCTTACAAACTTATACTTGTTTTTTAACTGAACATCATAGTATTCTCTTTTGATGTATAAGGTATATATGTACGTAATAATGATCATATGTTATGCATTATATTTGGGCTTCCCATGTGGCTTTGTGGTAAAGAATCTGCCTGCCAATGCAGGAGACACAAGAGACTCGGGTTCAATCCCTGGGCCGGGAAGATCCCTTGGAGGAGGAAATGGAAACCCACTCCAGTATTCTTGCCTCAGAAATCTCATGTACAGAAGAGCCTGGTGGGCTGCAGTCCATGGGGTTGCAAAGAGTCCAACATGACTGAGACTGAGCATGCATGCATGCACAAGTACATTATATTACTGTATAGTGTTTATTGTTGTTGAATCACTAAGTTGTATCCAACTGTTTGTGACCCCATGGACTGCACACCGGGCTTCCTGTCCTTCACTGTCTCCTGGAGTTGGCTTAAACTCATGTCCATTGAGTCAGTGATGCCATCCAACCATCTGCATCCTCTGTCGTCCACTTCTCCTCCTGCCCTCAGTCTTTCCCAGCATCTGGGTGTTTTCTAATGAATCGGCTCTTTGCATCAGGTGGATAAAGTATTGGGGCTTCAGCTTCAGCATCAGTCCTTCCAATGAATATTCAGAGTTGATTTCCTTTAGGTTTGATCGGTTTGATCTCCTTGCTGTCCAGGAGACTGCCAAGAGTCTTCTCCAGCACCACAGTTTGAAAGCATCAGTTCTTCAGCACTCAACCTTTAAGGTCCAACTCTCACATCTGCACCTGACTACTGGAAAAACCGTAGCTTTGACTATATGAACTTTTGTCGGCAAAGTGATGTCTCTGCTTTTTAATATGCTGTCTAGGTTTGTCATAGCTTTCCTTTTAAGGAGCAAGCATCTTTTAATTTCATGGCTGCAGACATAGTCTGCAGTGATTTTGGAGCCCAAGAAAATAAAATCTATCCTTGCTTCCACATTTCCCCTTCTATTTGCCATGAACTGATGGGACTGGATGCCATGATCTTAGTTTTTTGAATGTTGAGTTTTAAGCCAGCTTTTTCACTCTCCTCTTTCAAGAGTCTCTTTAGTTCCTCCTTGCTTTCTGTCATTAGGGTGGTATCATCTGCATATCTGAGGTTGTTGAGATTTCTCCCAGCAAACTTTACTGTATATACAAGCCCATTGCTATCTGGAAGAATTTCTGTGGGTAATTAATGTATTGTGCTTATGTATAGTATACATAATTTTTGGAGGTAATAATTTTTGTTGGTAAATGATATATTGTGCTTATGTAAGGTATACATTTACCTTACATAAGCACAATATGTTATGTATGTATACTATACCTAAGCACAATATATTATTTACCCACAAAAATTCTTTCAGATAGCAATGTGCTTGTATATCTAGAAGTGTGAGAGAAGGTAGTAGCAGTTCATCTTCTTTGACCATCTTCCTACATACATATCCCACCAGACTGCACTTCATGAAGGAAGATTATTTTCAATTACTTTGTTCCAAAGATTTATGTCCATTTGAGTCATACTTCTGGTGTTAGGTAACAAAACCATTCAAGATAAATGCATTCCTCTTGATTTTTATAAGCTCGATTAAAACAAGATAAAGGAAATCAGCAGCTAGGCACAGTTCATTGTTGGGCCAAACCACCTCTGTAGTGAGTGGGACACAGGAGAAGAAAGACTTTACAGCCCTTGAATAAGGATGAGCAATGATTCCCCTCAAACATCTTAAAGCCAAGCCCAGCGAGTACAAGTTTGCACTGGGGACCCGATGAAGAAACAGGATAATTGATTCTGTAATGATTAAGTCCTAAAGAGACCAGGTTAAATCCTTCATGTCTTCATCATCCCTTTATGCTTTCATAGAGCCTTTTGGTTCTAAATTGAAAAATTAATTAGAATATGGGAGCTACTCTTTTTCATTGACTGGTTTTTGTTTTATTTCCCCTTGCAGACATCTATGCCTCAATTTTCCCTTCCAAAATGTCTTTCCCCTTAAGTCTGAAATAATGGGCTAAACACAGATAGCTGACATCACCAATTCAGAGATTTAAAGCGTTCCAGTTTTTTGGAAGTTCTCAGTATTACAATTCACTTTCCATTTTCCAGTAGTTCCAGTTTGAGAGAAAGGCTTTAAGTAAAGTTTGAGTATTTTAATTTATAAATTTTGTAAGAAATAACTTTCAGAAGTTAGAAAAGATGGGACTGCCATTCACTGATACAATGATTATGGGCAGTATCCATTGGTTTGGCTACTTTTCCAAGCAACGCCTATTAGACATTAGAGAATTTTCAGATATCAGTTAAAATGGTGCCTTCATTTATTGGGTTGGCCAAAAAGTTCATTAGAGTTTTTCTGTAAGATGATTCAGAAAAACCCAAACTAACTTTTTGGCCAACCCCGTATTTTTAGGGTCTCATGATTTATTTGTTGAACTTTATAAAGTTTTCTGGCTGAGTTCATGACTAAACTTGTCTCTGCTAATAGGTGCCAACTACATTTTGGATCAGGTCCCCCTCTACACCCTCAATCTGAAAGCCATTGGGTGTCTATTTTGCCTTTTTGTCAAAAAGGAGGTCTCTGATGAGTACTTAACAGTGAGCAAGAAAGTGAGGGGAGACTCCGAGCTCTCCTGCAATCAATAGCATGAGGGAGATGGGTAGTACCGAGAGAAACCAGAGAACAACATCTGGGGGGAATGGCACATGTAGAACTTGAAGGTTCAGATTCAGGAATTCATGCTGCTGCTGCTAAGTCGCTTCAGTCGTGTCCAACTCTGTGCAACCTCATAGATGGCAGCCCTCCAGGGTCCCCCGTCCCTGGGATTCTCCAGGCAAGAACATTGGAGTGGGTTGACACTTCCTTCTCCAATGCATGAAAGTGAAAAGTGAAAGCAAGGACGCTCAGTCGTGTTCAACTCTTAGCGACCCCATAGACTGCAGCCTACCAGGCTCCTCTGTCCATGGGATTTTCCAGGCAAGAGGACTGGAGTGGGGTGCCATTGCCTTCTCCAGGAATTCATGAGAGACTCCCAAACCCATGTCACCGCAGTCTGTGAGTTTGCTGAGGCCCCTGGGCTCAAATGTACTATAAATGGCACGTGAACCTAAGCAATTGCCAGGCAGCCCAATCATGCCATCTCTGTGTACTTGTAGGGCCGGAAGGGGTAGCTTAAATGGTATAGTTACACCTCCCTGCTTTATTTGGAGGAACTTCTATGCTCTAGTGGCATTGGAGAACTCTTGAAATTTGTCTCTTGAAAAATTCAAAGGGCTACTTTTTAAGATCAGGTTCTAGAATAACCCAGTGCTGTCCCAGAGAATTTTCTGCAGTGATGGAAATGTCCTATAACCTGTGTTGCCCGATACAGTAGCCAATAGCATGAATGTGGCTGTTGAGCCCTAGACATGTGGCCAGTGCCCTGAGGAAATGAATTTTTAGTTTCAACTTATTTTAAAATTGGATAGCCACATGGGTCTAATGACCACTGTATTGGATACTGCAGTTCTGGATGATGTAGTTTCGACTGTAACCGCTATCTCCTGAGGTTGGAATAATGACCTAGTGATGTTTGGGAGAACATTATAGACAAGATAAGACCTGTGTTCAGTATCAGGACAGAGTCATAGAAAATGAGAATGAGCCAGTTGAATTGGGGTGGACACCATGTCATCTTCAACTGCATGAACCTGAAATCGATCACAGTCTTTCATAGGGACGTGGCTGTGTGCCCACTGACCATTTGAGATTGTCAGAAACATACAGCTGTGTGGGCATGTAGCCCATTTTATAGGCCCTCAGCCTTACTGAACTATCATAAATCATGATGAGTCAGAGCGTTATAGTATATCAAACACTCTGATCTCTGATTTAAATTTATTATGATAACTAAAAAAGGTTTACAGCTGGAAGAACCTTAGCAATTGTTTCACGCTTTTCCCCTTCTGGAGAAGTGAGGAAACAGGTGCAGGGGAGTTGCAGAATAAACCATGGTAAGTTGCAGAGCTGAGATTAGAACCCAAGATTCATGACTTTGAAATCAGTTCTTTCTCTCTAAAAGCCTGGTGTTACTTGAAAACTGGTTTTGCCTCTTAGTGAGTGTCAAGCTCAAAGACATTACCAAGCCAAAGAGTGAGAGAAGGAAGGATTTATTACTTGCAGCAGTAAAGAGAACACCAGGGATATTTCTCAAAGCAGTAGGTCCCTAACAGCAAAACTGGGCAAGTTTTAAGCTAAGGGTGCATGCGTATTTATGAACAGACTTGAGCAGTGTGTGCCTATTCATGGAGGACCTGGAGCAGAGGCAAATTCAGCATAGAGCTGGAGCAAAGACTGAGAGAGTCCTGGCTCTAACTGATTAAAATCAACAAAGGTCAGCAAAGGTCAACATCATCATTCCTTAGGTTCCAGTTAGTCTGGTGGTTGAGACTCAAGGGAGTTTTGGATCCTGCAGAATAGTTCAAGAATGTGCTTCTGTCTGATCTTTATTTTTGAAACAGAACCTGGAAATCTTTACAACTGATTTATTGTCTCTGATATGGTTAAGTTATATTCTGGCCTGATCGAGAGCAAGGATTGGGACCAGGCTTAGATCACAAAATGGTTTAAGGCTTAAAATGGCTTCTCCTGTGTCAACAAAGTGATAGCTGGTTCTCGGGGTCCCCCACTCTATCTGCTTACACAAGTGTTCTTAAAGCAACCCACAAAGATTACAGGCCTCCAGTCAGGTTAGTTTGGGCACCAGTCTGCTCTATTTTGACACGCTCTCTTCACTGGTAGGAAGAACAATGGTGCTTCCTGGCTTCTTCCAAGCAGAGTTGAGTGGAGCTTATCCGTTTCATTAATATTCACCAGGTGCTGGATCCTCAGAGCTCAGGCCTGTGTGAAAAGGACACAGAGAATGGTTTTGATCTGGTGATACAGACTGTGATATATCTGGAGGGGCAGGAATGGGTTCCAAAATGAGCGCAGTACTTCTCAAGGCTGAGAACTGAATATCAAGGGCAAAGGTGGGCAAGAAAGAGCTCAGATCACATTTCTGTCCATGCTTGACCTGCCTCGAACACCAAGACAACCGTGTCTCCAGAGGTCAGACCTTTTACTGAAATTAAATTTTCTATGTAGACGTTGTTTAGCAAACTTCAGCACCGGCAGAACAAAATTACAAGCTCATGCAGAATGTCTGGTGGAACACAGGCAGATTAATCAGAGACATCTGGCAAGTTACTGGTATGACTGCCTTTCACTAAGAACGCTTAAGCTATCATTTGAAACTATTGTTCTTCCTTGAAAAGGAAAGATAAAACAAAGACTTGCTGTTTGACTTCAGATGTTGACTCTAGTGTTCGGAAGGACAATTAGTCTCATTTGTCACTCCCACCCCAGGAGCAGGATAGGTAAAAGTGGAACATGCTTGTGAGTCACCCTTTTAAACAAGATATGGAAAAACAGCAAGGAAGAGTATGTTTGTTATCATTTGTTCTTCATTTCTAAAGCAGTGCTGAACATTTCAATCTGCCTTATAAAAATGTAGCTCTTCTACTGAGCAAAAGTAGTTCCACGGAATGATCATGATTATAGTAATAACAACAATTATACATCACTAATGATATTCCAGACACCACTCTGAGTGCTTTGCAAATATGGAATTATTTAATCCTCAAAGTAAAAATATGAGATGTATATTATTATTATCACAATAATAATAGATATGATTATTATATACCATTTTATGTATGAGGAAACTGAGGCATACAAAATTAAATAATTGCCTGAGGTTACACAGCTTGTACTATTGGAAGTGGGATTCAAAACCAAGAAATGTGCTATCTATTCGAGGGACTTCTTTGGTGATCTAGTGGCTAAGGCTCTGTGCTCCCAATGCAGGGGGCCCAGGTTCGGTCCCTGGTCAGGGAACTAGATCCCATATGCTGCAGCTAAGACCTGATGCAGCCAAATAAATAAATATTAAAAAAAAAAGTCTGTTCAAAGCAAAGACTGACTGCATAGCACAGAACTATATTCAATATCTCATAATAACCTAAACTGGAAAAGAATCTGCAAAAGAACATTTTATATACATATTTATATTATGTATATATACATGCTGAATCACTTTTGCTGTATCAGTTCAGTTCAGTTGCTCAGTCGTGTCTGACTCTTTGCGACCCTGTGGACTGCAGTATGCCAGGCTTCCCTGTCCATCACCAACTCCCAGAGCTCACTCAAACTTATGTCCATTGAGTCAGTGATGTCATCCACCCATCTCACCCTCTGTCGTTCCCTTCTCCTGCCTTCAGTCATTCCCAGCATCAGGGTCTTTTCAAATAAGTCAGTTCTTCAAATCAAGTTGCGAAAGGATTGGAGTTTCAGCTTCAACATCAGTCCTTCCAATGAATATTCAGATCTGATTTCCTTTAGGATGGACTGGTTTGATCTCCTTGCAGCCCAGGGGACTCTCAAGAGTCTTCTCCAACACCACAGTTCAAAAGCATCAATTCTTTGGCACTCAGCTTTCCTTATAGTCCAACTCTCATATCCATACATGACTACTGGAAAAATCATAGCCTTGACTTCAGTTCAGTTCAGTCGCTCAGTCCTGTCCGACTCTGTGACCCCATGAACTGCAGCATGCCAGGCCTCCCTATCCATCACCAACTCCTAGAGTTTACCCAAATTCACGTCCATCGAGTCAGTGATGTTATCCAGCCATCTCATCCTCTGCTGTCCCCTTCTCCTCCTGCCTCCAATCCTTCCCAGCATCAGGGTCTTTTCCAATGAGTCAACTCTTCGCATGAGGTGGCCAAAGTATTGGAGTTTCATCTTCAACATCAGTGCTTCCAAAGAACACCCAGGACTGATCTCCTTTAGGATGGACTGGTTTGATCTCCTTGCAGCCCAGGGGACTCTCAAGAGTCTTCTCCAACACCACAGTTCAAAAGCATCAATTCTTTGGCGCTCAGCTTTCTTCACAGTCCAACTCTCATATCCGTACATGACTAATGGAAAAACCATAGCCTTGACTAGACGGACCTTTGTTGGCAAAGTAATGTCTCTGCTTTTTAATATGCTATCTAGGTTGGTCATAACTTTCCTTTCAAGGAATAAGCATCTTTTAATCTCATGGCTGCAGTCACCATCTGCAGTGATTTTGAAGCCCCCCAAAATAAAGTCTGCCACTGTTTCCACTGTTTCCTCATCTATTTGCCATGAAGTGATGGGATCAGATGCCATGATCTTAGTTTTCTGAATGTTGAGCTTTAAGCCAACTTTTTCACTCTCCTCTTTCACTTTCATCAAAAGGCTCTTTAGTTCTTCACTTTCTGCCATAAGGGTGGTGTCATCTGCATGTCTGAGGTTATTGATATTTCTCTCAGCAATCTTGATTCCAGCTTGTTCTTCCTCCAGCCCAGCATTTCTCATGATGTACTCTGCATATAAGTTAAATAAGCAGAGTGACAATATACAGCCTTGACGTACTCCTTTTCCTATTTGGAACCAGTCTGTTGTTCCATGTCCAGTTCTAACTGTTGCTTCCTCACCTGCATACAGGTTTCTCAAGAGGCAGGTCAGGTGGTATTCAAGTCAAGTATACTCCAAAAAAAATAAAAGTCGATTGTAACAACTCAAATATACCAAAATGAAAATTAGAGGAGGGTTCTTTATATTTTAGTTGATTGGCCTTATAAAAAATTAGATATATAGTTAGAAAGAAAGAAAATGAAGTCACTCAGTAGTATCTGACTCTTTGCGACCCTGTGGACTGTAGCCTACCAGGATCCTCCATCCATGGGATTCTCCAGGAAAGAATACTGGAGTGGGTTGCCATTTCCTTCTCCAGGTGATCTTCCTGACCCTGGGATCGAACCCGGATCTCCCTCATTCAGGCAGACGCTTTACCCTCTGAGCCACCAAATAGATACACTTCTAATTTTTTTAGTATGGTTGCAAACAGCTCCCTGCTATTGTTATTTTTTCCTGAAAACTGTGGTTCGAGAAAGTGATGCTCTGTTATCAGTTTTCAGTGGAGGAAAGTTTTGCTGAGTGTGGAAGGGAAACAAACCTTTTTTTCTTCCAGGAGGTAGTGACTTAGATGTTGCTGTTTTGAGAGGATCTTTATTTACATTTTACATAGATTATTGAGGATTTTTAAGAGTGTATGTGCAGACTCCTAATTATCAGTTGGACAGTTAACAACATTCATGCATATGCTTCTGACTATTGTCTTAACCTATGTCTTCAGATGAGCAAAAAAAAAAAAAGAAAGAAAAAAAGAAGAAGCTCTCAGTAAATACAAGGGAAGGAAAAAGAGAAAGGTCCAGTTGTGAGGTGATATGATGGCCTTGAAGCTGTGGGTGAAGGGATCTGGATTTTGTGCCTGCTAAAAGTTGTCAGAATGCTTGAAATCAGAAGGTTATGTTTAATAGCAATAATGTGCCTTTAGACATCCAGCTCAGAGCTGGCTACTCAGGAATGGGGTGAGAAGACCAAGTGTTTGGCTAACTGCTAGAGGTGTGTAGTTTTCTGTTCATTAGCTCATGGAGACTGGGGACTCACCTGGTGAGGTGGGTGTTAACATTAACCTTGGACCAAAGGTGAAATGAAAGGTCAGAGGCATTCAACAGCTTGCTCAAGGTCATCTGCTGAAGCAAGTTGCCAATGCGAGTCTGCCTGGTGGAGAAAGTTGTGTTCTCTACCACCATATGCAGCCTGCAAAGTGAATGGTTCTCCTTGGGGTTGGGCAGTGGTGGGGGAGGGGAGGGCGAGTGCTGTTCAGCTTCAGCACCCAGCCCCTGTCACTTCCTACCCTGCCTTTTCTTCCTTCTCTCTAGAAGCCAAAGGGCCTGGGCTCTTCTCCCCCTGCACCCCGCTGAATCCTCTGTCAACCTCTCAAATTACCTTCAGCTTGGTTTATAGTCACCCTCTGTTCTTTCTCACTTTATCCTCACATTTCCCAGTCTATTGGTCGCTAGATGTTAGGGAAAATGTTTAATTAAGCCTCAGAAAACATTCTGGACTCGAGGACTAATCATTGTGAAGAATCAAAAATCTAAGCGCTTTTTGTAAGTTCCGAGCTAACTTGGAGCCCCCTTGCCCTCGCCTGGTGTTTGACATTCCTGAGTTATAGCATGTTCTGTGATATTTTTATATTACACAAAACCCACAGCCATTTTTGACCCAGTATCTTTGGCTGGATAATTCCCTTTACATCTTCAGATGAACATATTCAGTTCAACAAATGTTTATTGAGTACTGAAGTCTTTAATTTTGTTCTTTTCTTTCTTAGTTCTTTTTGTCTTCTCTCCCTCATTTCTTTCTCTTACACGTTTATTTTGTTTGCTTCTAATTTGCTTCCACTATCAGCATTAGACTAGTATCAGTGGCCATAAGTACCAATTTCTAGTACCTAATATAGGCCAGGCAAGCCTGCTGGGTGAGTGTTATTGTATGAGGCTTACCAAGCATAAGTAACTAGCCCATGTTGGTCTTCAGTAGTTCCTGAAGCTGGGTAACCCTCACCTAGATGCCGAGACAGCTGCCACTTAATCAGAACAACTCTGAAACCTGCACTCATTATATTTTGCCTGCTCTCTTTTTAATTTATAGGATATTTATAGCAGTTTGTGGATCTGCTTGCCTCTAAATAAGTTACTCCAGGTGAATATAGCAGGGCTGGCTTTGTTGTTGTTGTTGTTTTAATTTTTATTGGTGTATAGTTGATTTAAAATGTGTTAGTTTCTGCTGTGCAGCAAAGTGAATCAGTTATACATATATCCACTCTTTTTTAGATTTGTTTCCCGTATAAATCACTGAAAAAGTGAAAGTGAAATTGTTAGTTGCTCAGTATGTCTGGCTCTGCAACTCCATGGACTGTAACCTGACAGACTCCTCTGTCCATGGAATTCTCCAGGCAAGAATACTGGAGTGGTTAACCATTTCTTTCTCTAGGGGATCTTCCTGACCCAGGCATCAAACCCAGGTCTCCTGCATTGCAGACAGAGTCTTTACTGTTTGAGCCACCAGGGAAGCCCATAGTCATTGCAGAGTATTAAGCAGAGCTCCTGTGCTATACAGCAGGTCCTTATTCGTATCCTTTTATATCTAGTAGTATGTATATGTCGTCCCAATCTTCCAATTTCTCTCTCCTTCCCCACCTTGCCCCTTGGTAACCGTAAGTTTGTTTTCTGTATCTGTGACTCGATTTTGGTTTTGTAAGTTCAATAATTTGATGTTTGTCTTTCTCTGTCTGACTTAATATGATCATCTCTAGGTCGATCCATGTTGCTGCAAATGGCATTATTTCATTCTTTTTGATGGCTGAGTAATATTCCATGGTATATATGTACTACATCTTCTTTATCCATTCCTCTGTTAATGGACATCTGGGTTGCTTCCATGTCCTGGCTATTGCGAATAGATAGGAGGGTTGGCTTTGAATGACTGTCCTGGGGGCTGAGCAGAGCCTGCAGCCCTCCTCACTAATGACTTTTAAGTGTCTTCTGAAATGAGTTATTCTTTCCTGACCCATTTTTTCCTTCACACACATTTCATGCCATTCCAGACACTGCCTATTTCATTTCTAGAGTGCCAGGAGAGTGTGGCAGAAATAGTGTGAATGAGAAGACAGTGGCCTTTTCTCCTAGCCTGTCCGATCAGAGGGAGGCATCATCGCTGATTTCTGCCAGTGCAGTCAGTTTCCAGAGCTGCAAAGTCTGAGCAGTTTAGTTCCTATTGCTGACCTTTTCTAGCATTTTAAACTGCAGTTGAATTCTCAAGAAGGGGGAAAAAAATCTAAAGCCAAGGGAAAGTTTTTAGACTCTGGAAATACCTTCTATGTGAAAGATAACATTTGTTGTAATTATCCTTTAACTAAACCTTTTTCTTTTTTAAAGTCTTATTTTAAGATAATTTGTCTGCTCCCCTCCATGCCAACTATCCTTAGAAGCATTGTTGAGTTGTAGATTTTTCAGCATAGTTTTGCTTGATAGAGTTTTTTGTTTTTGTTTTTCAAGATCTATGGTCAGGAATGGCCAGGAGATAACTTATATGTAATTCATATTAAAGTGTGAATGATCAGGAACTCCCGGTTTCCTTTTAATTTTTCTAGGAGTATTTGTCATGACACATTCATTGTAATTAGTAAATTTCAGGCACCAATTTTTATCAAGCTCTGAGAAATATGGAGGAAAATATTGGTAGCTTCTAGTCTCTTTTCTCCAGATGAGGTGAGAAAAAGAAGTAAAAAGTGAGCAGGGAAAGATACTACTTGATATTTCTTGGAACTAGAAACTCAGAGGAACTCGGGTGTGTTCATTTTCTATTGTTGGATAACAAGTTATCACAGATTTAGCAGCTTAAAGCAATGCAATGCATATTTGTTATCTTAGCATTTCTGTGGGTCAGGAGTCAAGGCTATGATTTCATCTGCTTAGAGTTTCACAAGGCTGCAGTCAAGGTATCCACCAGCTGTGTTCCTTTTTAGAGCTTTCTCTAAAAGGAGGATGTCCTTCTCTAAGCTCCAGTGATTGTTGACAGAATTCATTGCCTTGTGGTGGTAGGACTGAGGTGCCCATTTTCTTGCTGGCTGGCAGCCAGGGGATGCTCTCAATTCCTGGTGTGAGGTCTGCCCACAGTTCCTGGTCATATATGTCCTACACAGGGGCCATCTCCCAACAAGGCCACTTACTGCTTCTGGCCACCTGGAGAATCTCTTATTACTATTGGCTAATAAGATGAAGTCTCATATAACATACACTGGCCAACCCTAGCATCACAGTTGCCATATTCTGTTGGCAAGGAGCAAGTCTCAGATTCCCTCTCCACTCAAGGGGAACGGATTACATAAGAACATGACACCAGATGGATAGAGATTATGGGGCCGTCTTGGAATTCTGCACACCATACCAGCTCCTTTGCATCTCTGGTGTGAGTTTCTCTGGCAAAGAATGTTGGCCATGCTGGATATGTAAAGCCATATATAAAAAGCCTAGAGTCTTGTACATGCATATTCATAGCAGCATATTCATATGACCCAAATGGCCACTGATGGATGAATAGATAAAAAGAATGGAGTGTATGCATATGATGAGTTATTATTTAGCCTTAAAAGAACGTGGGGAAATCCTTCCTTTTCATGCTACAATATGAATGAACCTTGAAGTCATTATGCTAAGTGAAATAAGTCAGCCTCAAAATAACAAATATTATATTATTCCAGTTTATTTTAGGTACCTAGAGAGTCAGATTCCTAGATACATAAAATAGAATGGGTTTCCAGGGGCTGGGAGGAGTTATTGTTTAAGTTATTGTTTGATGGGTACAGAGTTTTAGTTTGGGAAGATGAGAAAAGTTCTAGGGATGGACAGTGGCAACAGTTGCAAAATAATGGGAATGAGCGTAATGCCACTGACCTATGCACTTAAAAATAGTTGAGATGGTACAGTTTGTGTTGTGTAATTTACCACAATAGAAAAAAATAAACGCCTGAGGCTGATTTGACAGCATATCCCTAAGTGTCAGGCTGTTTCCGATTCCATACAGGATGCTGGGAAGAAGGAGATAAGAGCAATGATTGTCACTTTCCTGTATTTATCGGTTACCTAATAAAGGACAAACAGATATAGCAAAGTCTTGTGAAAAATGAACATCAATTGATTATTAATTAATCAGCTGCTAATTTCTTAATAGTAACTGATTGATTGCTTCTTGAGCCTTCAATGGAGGCTTGTTCCCAGCACTGTGGGAAAATAGAAGGAAAAAAGCAGCTTCGGACTCCCTTGTGTTTTCTTGTTTGCAGCTGTAATTCTTAAGTGCAAATGCACATTGTAATCACCAGGGGAGTAGTAAAAAATACTGATGTCCTGGTGCAACCCCGAAGGAATCTGATTAAATCGATTTGAGGTGAGGACCTTGGGTATCAGGATTTACAGGCGGTCCCTTGATAATTCTAATGTGCAGTGACAATTGAGAACCATTTTGTAATAGGAACAGGCCTTCCTGCAGCTGACCCCAGAAATATTCAATTTGACACTTTAAGAGCAATGCTCATTACCGACGTCTAAGAGAACTATTTACCATTTCTACTTAATTACCATGCAGCACAATGATGATAATGCCCATCATTGTGTGTGTCGGATTAATGGCCTTATAAGCTGTGGTTGTTTTCAACATTTCATTGTTCAACTCTATTCTTGGATGCTCCCAGGAACTGGATCATCTGCATACATTTAAGAAAGGGAGAGAGAAATGTTGTAAGCATGATGTAACAGTAAACATGATTAAATTACAACTGTACTTAATTACATGGGCCATATAGGGAAGAGGGTTGACAGGAGGAAGTCATGCTCATTTTCTGATTACCCATGGAATGACCTCATCTTTTCATGTTAGCTTCTCAAATTATAAACGTGTGCATTTGTTAGCTATTATTTCTTGTTGGTTTATTACTCAAAAAGTTTGGAAAGTGAAAAGTGAAACTGTTAGTCAGTCAGTCATGTCAGACTCTTTGTGACCCCAGGGACTGTAGCCCGCCAGGCTCCTCTGTTCATGGGGATTCTCCAGGCAGGAATACTGGAATGGGTTGCCATGCCCTCCTCCGGGGAATCTTCCCAACCCAGGGATTGAACCCAAGTCTTCTGCATTGTGGGCAGATTCTTTACCATCTGAGCCACCAGAGAAGCCTTATCTTGCTTATTTTCTGTGCCTGTTTTGTGGGTGACTGGCATTTCCCATTTCCACTCTTCTCTCTGTACCCAGATTTTTTAAGCTGGAAATTGAATGTGCTTTAGTGTTCGTTCTGTTGAGTCCCTACGTTGTGCCAGGTGCCATTCTGGATTTTAGGTAGAGGATGAGGAAAGTGTAATTATACCCTTGAAGATCACAATCTCTTTGGGGAAATTAAAATGTATGGCAGTCTTGTGTGATTGATGTCCTGAGAGATGGGTGTATGAAGGAGGGAAGGAGCACCCTTTGCTTTGTGGGATCAAGGAAACCTGCATGGAAGAGCCAGCGTTGACCTGGGCTTTGAGGAGGAGTGGGTGGCCGGGAGACAAAGTGGCCTGGCACATCTGGGGATCTGTGAGCCTGGGGTACCCTGAGCATAGGGAGGCTGAACAGGCGAGGGGTCTGGACTGTCAGAAGTTTTACTCACATCGTGAAGAGTCTCCTTTAATAAATAGCAGAGGATCTCAAGTATAGGGCTTTTAGAGTTGTTTTAACTCAAAGATTTTTAAGTTGCTGTTAACTTGCTGACCTATAATAGTACCACTATTGCTTCTGTAATATATTTTATGTGCCAGGCCATATTCTTAGTGCTCTGTATGGTTAACTAACTTAATTCTCATAGAAATCCTATGACCTGTGGACTGTGTTTATTGTCATTTTACAGCTGAGAAAACTTGAGATTAAGTGACTTGCCCAGGGTTCCACAACTCATAAGGGACCGAATTAGGAATCAAGCCCTGGTATTACAGCTTTAGATCTTGGGCGCTCAACAAATATGCCTTATCATATGCTTTCTATTTGTGTATACGATTAAGCTGTGAAATGCCACACAAGTAAATTTGCCTTGGCCTTTGTGCTCACAAGAAATACTTGACAGATAAGAAAGTAGGTGGAGGCCCCTGGTCCCTACTGGGCACTGAGCTTTGTGCAAAGAAGTTTGCAAGACACATTCTATGACCTGACAAAAACAAACAGTGAGAACACAGGCCTGTAGTAAACAGGACCAGTGAAGGAAGATTGAGAGCCTAGCTTAACAAGAACTGTCAGTGGACTTTGACAAATTAAACTTCCTGAAGCAACAGAGAGGACAGGAATTTATTGCTTCAAAGAATGTTGATTATATGAGTTGGGGGTATAAAAGGATTACAAAAGGATTACAAATGGACCCTGCCACTGATGGGCATAAATTCGAGATCCAGCCCTATTGGAGGAACTTTGAACTGAGCATAGGGGCTTTGCAGTGCTTCTTTGGGGTTTCCAGAACTTTTCCCCATCCCACTCTCCCGCACACAAAAGCATGCTGTAATTACTACTATTGCCAACTACAACTATTACTGCCATTTATTACGCATATATTGGCATCTTATCTTAGTTAATGTGCATAGTATCCGTATGACATGAGTTATGATTACTCAGCTCTGTTTACAGGGGAGAAATCTGAGGTTGAGAAAGGTTAAGCGACTTGACCAAGGTCTCACAGCTAGGAAGTGGCAGAGCTGGGATTTGAACCTAGGATCTTCTGCCTCCAAAGCCATATACGTATTTTAGCTTTTAAATGAATTTTTAATTGATGTGCTCAAATCATAAAATGAACACACCCATGTAACCTCCAAACAGATCAGGAAATAGAATCTTCCTTACCAGAACCTCAGAAGCCCCTCTGCTCCCTTGCAATCCCTAAACATTATGTATTTCAAATGTGTGTGTGTCATGCCCCACTCTTTGTGACTTTATAGACTGTAGCCCTCCAGGCTCCTCTAGCCATGGGATTCTCCAGGCAAGAATACTGGAGTGGGTTTCCATGCCCTCCTCCAGGGGATCTTCCTGGCCCAGGGATCAAACCCGCATCTCTTACATCTCTTGCATTGACAGGCAGATTCTTTACACCTACCGCCACCTGGGAAGCCCACTTCAAAGGTAGCACTGGTATTACCAAAGATTACTATGCCTATTTTTTAGCTTTATGTTAATGGAATTATAGAGTATGGACCTTATGGAGTCTGACTTCTTTAGTTTATATACTGAGAGTCATTTATGCTGTTGTGTGTAGCAATGGTTCGCTATTATCATTGCTCTATAGTGCTTTGGAAAAGACCCTAATGCTGGGAAGGATTGGGGGCAGGAGGAGAACGGGACGACAGAGGATAAGATGGCTGGATGGCATCACCGACTTTATGGACATGGGTTTGGGTAGACTCCGGGAGTTGGTGATGGACAGGGAGGCCTGGCGTGCTGCGATTCATGGGGTTGCAAAGAGTCGGACAGGACTGAGCGACTGAACTGAACTGATAGTGCTTGTTGCATGACTGTGCCACAGTTTATCAGTTCTACTTATTGATAGACTTTTGGTCGATTCTGGTGTTTAGCAAATTTAAATAATGCTGCCATGAACAGTTTTGCACATGTCTTTTTATTTATATATGATTTATGATGGGTGTATACCTAGGAGCGGGCTTCCCAGGTGGCTCAGTGGTAAAGAATCCACCTGCCACGCAGGAGACGTGGGTTTGATTCCTGGGTCAAGAAGATTTCCTGGAGAAGAAAATGGCAACCCACTCCACTATTCTTGCCTGAGAAATCCCATGAACAGAGGAGCCTAGCGGGCTATAATCAACTCATAGGGTAACAAAGAGTCAGACACGATTTAACAACTAAACAACAATGAACATACTTAGGAGTGGAATTTCTGGGTGATACATTTTATCTAAGTTCACATTTAATATAGATTGCCAAATACTGTGAGTAGTTTTCCAAAATGGTTGAACAAATAGACACCCTACCAGCACTGTATGAGTGTTGTTATTCTCCACCATTACTGGCATTTAGCATTGTCAGTTTTTTTTATTTTAGCTGTTCTGGTGGGTATGTTTACAGTATGTTTATGTTGTGCTGTCTCATTGTGACTTTGACTTGCTTCTTCTTGATATTTAACAAGGGTGAATGCTTTTTAATTTATGTATTCTCCATTGATGTCTGCTTTCCCCCTGTAGCTTTGTAATACAACTGTTGTCATAAATCAATGACAATGTCCATGTATGTTTGGATGGCTTTTAGGTCTCTCTGTGCAGGTCTAAAGGTCTTTTTGTCCATCCTTGTGCCAAGAGTATAGTCTCTCAATTATTTTGATTAATAATAATTCTCAATATCCATTACTTTAAGTCTTTTAGTTTTGTTATTGTTCTTCAATGTTGTGATGCTATTCTTAGGCTTTCTTATGACTAAGAATTTTAGAAATTGCTTGTCAATTTTCATAAAAAAATTTTTTAGGATATTTATTGAGATTTCATTGAATCTGATCAATTTGAATATGATTGACATCATTAAAAAAATTGTCTTCTCATTCATGATCTGCTAATATGCCTCCATTTATTTAGATATTCTTTCATTTCTCTTATTATTTTGTACTTTGTAGAAGGCTTACACATTTTTGTTATATATAATCTTATGTGGTCGATATTTTTGATCTTTTAAAAATGATGTCATTTAAAAATTTGCATTTTTACTTTGCTACTGGGATATAGAAATACAACTGAATTTGCTTATTGACCTTGAACCCAGCAAGATTATTGAAATCAGTTTTTAATTTTGATAGTTTTACCTGTACATTCTTTTGAGTTTTCCATTCATATAACCATGTGCTTTAGAAAGAATGGCAGTTTTATTACTTCTTTTCCTGTGTTTATATCTTTGATACACTTTTTTCCTTTTTGCTTCATTTATTCTTTTTGTATTAAATTTGCTCAGACTCTTGATTCAGGGTGAAATTGAAGTGTCCCATTTCTAATATCTGAAGGAAAGTATTTCCAGAACATGATATGATACTTTCTGTTTTTGTTTTGTTTTACAGATTTTTTTTTAAATCAGATTAAGAAAATTCCCTTCTATTCCTAATTTACTAAGTGCTTTTTTTAAAAAAAAAAAATTAAAACATATATGGGTGTTTAATTTTATCAAATACTTTTTCTTCATTCAATAAGATTTTGCTATGTATTTTACTCCTTTACCCTTTCATTGTGGTTAATTATGTTGATTTTTTAGTCTGGTCTAGATGTGTTTGTTTTTGACCTTTGTACCTATCTTTATTAGGGATATTAACCTTTAATTTTTCTTGTAATATGGGTTTTTGTTATTAGGCCATTCTTGCATTAAAAAATAAGTTGGAAAAATTTCTTTTTTCTATTTTCTGGAAAGGATTATATAAGCTTAATAATGTTTTTTTCCTTAAAAATCTGGAAAACTTAATGTCACCTAGGTCTAGAATTTTCTTTGTGGAATAGTTTTTTATCTATTTATTGCTAATCAGATTTTCTCTTTTTTTTAAATTTCAGTGTTGGTATACTATATTTTTCTGGGGAATTTTCTTTTAATCTTAATTTTAAAAATAGTTATTATACTATCCCCTCATTTTTCATATTTCTAATGTCTACGTTGATGTCTCTTTTCTCATTTCCAACATTGGCAATTATTCTTTCTCCCCACCATCCTTTCTCCCCCGCTGCCCCATTCTCCATGAATTTGTCAATTCTATTAGACTTTTCAAATAAAGTATTTTGAGCTGTTTTGATTCTCTTCATTGCACTTTTTCCTTCTGTGTTATTTTCTGCTTTTTTTGTTATTTCCTTTCCCTTTTTTGAGCTCACTTGCTTTTCTTTTTCTAGCTCTTTAAATCACTTTCACTTAAGTTGCTCATTTTTAATCTTTTCTTTTGTAATCTAGTTAATAGTGTAAGTTTTTCCCCTTAGTTTTGAATTAACTGAATCCCACAAGTTTTGAAAAATCACATTTTTATCATTTATTTCAAAATTTTATCTGATTACTTTATGATTTAATCTTTCTTAATCAGTGGGCTGCTCAGAAATTTATTACTCAGTTCTCAAACATTTGAGGATTTTCTGATTATTTTTTATTGATTTTGTTTCTGATCCCTAGCTTAAAGTTTTAGCTTCTATTGTTTTCAAAGAATATGCTTGTATTATTCAATCTTGTGAAATTTGTTAGATTTGCTTTATGATCCTCATATGGTCAGTTCTCATGAAGGTTCCACGTGTAATTGAAAAGAATGTGTATTCTGAATTTGTTGGAATACAGCTTTTTAAAGTGTCAATTAGGTCAAGAAATTAAGTAAAGTTTGATAGTCAAGTGTTTAGATCTTCTATTTTCTAACTACTTTTTCCCTGCTTATTCTATTAGTTACTTAGAGGGATGTGTTAAATCTCCCAAAATGGTTGTGTTTGTCTATTTCTTCTTTTAATTTGGTCAGTTTTTTTTTTGTCAATTTGATGATATCTAATTAGATGGATAAAGATTTAAAAATATATGTATCTTCCTGATGCTATCAATATAAAATATTGCTCTTTGTTTCTAGAAATAATATCTTTCATTAAAGCCTACTTTCCTGTATCAAGGAAAATTTTCTTTACATAGGCAGAACTTGTTTTATTGTGCATTCACTTTATTGCACTTTAATATATTGCATTTTTTACAAATTGAAAATTTGTGACAACCCCATGTCCATCAAGTTTATAGGTGCCCCATTTTTCCAACAGTTTGCTCACTTCATATCTTTGCATCATAGTTTGAAAATTCTCACAGTATTTCAAACTTTTTATTACTGTATTTGTTATGGTGATTTGTGATCAGTGATCTTTGATATTACTACTATGAGTTACTGAAGGCTCAGATGATGGTTAGCATGTTTTCACAAGAAAGTATTTTTTAATTAATGTGTGTACATTTTTTTAAGACATAATGCTGTTGCACACTTAATAGTCTACAATATAGTGTAAAGATAACTTTTATATGCTCTGATAAACCAAAAAATTTATGTGACTCACTTTGTTACAATATTTGTTTTATTGTGGCTGTCTGGAACTGAACCTGCAGTATCTCTGTGGTATGCCTATAATTGGGCTTCCCTCGTGGCTCAGACTCTAAAGAATCTGCCAATAATGAAGAAGACTGGGATTTGATCCTTGGGTCAGGAAGATCTCCTGGAGAAGGAAACGGCTACCTCCTTCAGTATTCTTGCCTGGAGAATCCCATGGACAGAAGGTCTTGGTGGGCTACAGTCCATAGGGTTGCAAAGAGTTGGACATGACTGAGTGACTAAAACACACCCATGCCTATAGCTGGTGTTTACATAGTATATCATTTTCTGCCTATTTTGAAGTTTTCTATATCATTATCTTTAAGGTATACTTCTTATAAGCAACCTCTTTTTATCAATCTGACAATCTGGTCTTTGAATTGAGATATTTAATATATTTATATTTAATATAAATAAAAAATGTTTGGGTTTAACTTTAGCATCTTACTATTTGTTTCACTTTGATTTCTTTTTTCTTTACCTCCCATTTTCTTGAATTAATTAAGTATATTTATTATTCCATTTTCTCTTCTGCTAGCTTTCTAGTTAAACATTCTTAGACTAATCTTGTAGGAGTTACCCAAATTGTAACATACATTCTTAGTTTATTCAATTTCCAATATAGATTAGTACTTTTATCAATACCAAGACCTTAAATTTATATTAACTTCATCTACTGATCATACAATTTTGGCTCTTGTTTTCATATATTTATTGTGTGTTTCAAACTCTACAAGGTATTATTCTTATTTTTTAAATATTTGTTTTTATTTATTTGGCTGCCCCAGGTCTTATGAATAGTTGTGGCATGTGAGATCTTTTAGCTGTGACATGCAAACTCTTAGCTACAGCATGTGGGATCTAGTTCACTGACCAGGAATTCAACCCAGGAATCCCCCTGCGTTGGGAGCACAGAGTCTTAGCCCCTTGACTACCAGGGAAGTCCCCTCTACAAGGTATTATTATTACTCTTTTATGAAGATGAGCTTCCTTTAGTCACCCACATTTTACTTTTCCCATTCTTTCTTTCTTCTAACATCTGGGATCATTTTCGTTCTCTGTTAAGTCTGTTGCCAATGGAATTGTATTTGGAATATATATTCATTTTCCTTTAATTTTTAAAGGCTCTTTTCACTGGGTAAAGATATTGAACTAGGCACTCTGAAGCACTTTGAAGATATTCCATTGTCTTTTGGTCTCCATAATTTATGTTGGCGAGTAAGTCAGTCCTATTATTGGTCATTTGAAGGTAATAGTGCCTGTTTTCTCCAGCTGCTTTATAAATTTTTCTTTTATATTGGTTTTCAATAATTTGGCTATGATGGGACTAAACATGCTTTTTTATGTATATATTTTATTTGGCATTTGTTGTGCATCTTATCCATAGCTTGGTACATTTTCACTGATTTAAGAAAATTCTTAGATATGATGCTTTCATAGATTGTTTCAGACTAATTTTTTCCCTTTGTTTGGGGTCCAGTTACATATATGCTCAACTTCTCTATCATGCTTTATATGTCTCCTATGTTTTGCTTTTGTTTTTATTGTTCTTCTTTCTATCCTAGATTTTATCCAGTATTCTATCTGGATATATTCTGCCTGCCCAATTCATTTTCTAATCTTTTTCAGCTGTGATTTTTTAGATTTTAAACCCATCTATTGAGTTCTAAACTTCAGATATTGTATGTTTAAATTCTAGAGTCTCTATATGATTCATAAAAAGATTCATTTTCTCAGTTGACATTTTCTATTTTATCCTTGATTGTCTTAAACATAGTTATACTAAAGTTTTTACCTGATACATACAATTTTTTAATCTACTGTGGATCTGTTTCTGTTGTCTTTTTTCTCTTCATCTTTATCCATTTGATCTTTTCTCCTGGTATGCCTGGTAATTTTTTATGTCATGCCAGGTACTCCATATAGAAAAAATGTGGAGAAAATTTGAGGCCTAGGTTTTGTGACCATCTTACAGAAAGATTTACCTTTGCTTCTCACAGGCAGTTAAGCAGGGGGACAAATAATTTTAGCCAAAATAGGATTTGTAGTTTTAAAGTTAGTTTTTTGTTCTTTTATTCCTGTGTGGGTTAGTCTTTACTTCTAGGTTACAGCTCTTTTGATGTCCCATCTGTGATCCTAGGTTTATTAGGACCTATCTTGGTATGTCTTAAACACTGACTTGTGTCTTCCAAACTCTTTGAGGCTGCCAAAACTCTGCTCAGTGCTGCCTACACATCAGTAAATGCCTTAAAGGGAAAAGAAGAGGTGAATATCAAGTTCATGTTCTCTTGTTGATCATCTTTCATCAAGCTATTGCTGTGTTGATAGGTCTCCAATGCTATCAAGCAGGTTTGTAAATATATATTTCAATCAGCTTTTATGCTTGTTTTATGTGAGCAGGGAGAGCTGTGCTTATAATGGCTGGCCTATATCATAGTTAGAGAAAGAGTGGCAAAGTTCTTACACTTAATCACTACTGTATGTAGCTTCATAAACAGAAAATTCAAGACAAGACTCACTTGTCCAAGACTTTATGAATTACTTTGGAGAAAAACTCATAGAACTCTTTTCTAAAAGAATATTACAATGTGTTTATGTACTAAACTAAGTTAAAAGGATCTAGAAACTCTTTGAGGCTGTGGACCATGCTTAATTGCTTTTTATGTCTTTACTAAATGCTTAGTAAATTTGTTGAGGTGAATGGGCATGAAAATACATGTTCTAGGAGTTTGGGATAGAATAACAGGATGTGTGAGCTACTGTATGTAGGCAGCATTGGTCACAAGGGATTTTTTGTTAGATGTATAATATTTGGTAGGTCGAGGGGAAAAGAAACCAAGTTCAAGGAGAAAACATGTGCCAAGTCTGAAGATGAAGCTGGCAGGCATAGGAGACAATGAGGTTACCAGTCTATCTGTAACAAAAGGTTTGTTTTGAATGTATAGAGTGGATGCATGTGATGAGAAATGTGGGAATACCACATTGTGGGATGTTGATTTTCTTCTACGGGCAAAAGGCTTTTCATAATACTTCCATGCCATGTTAATAGAAGCTAAGCCAAACAAAGAAATAAAGAAGACATTGAGGTTTGGAAAACATTGATTTAAACAGATTTGTTTACGGCAAGATTTCTTTGAATCTTTAAAGTGTGCATGGTGAATTCCCAAAATTTTCTAAACTCAACAGACTTTTGTGTATAAAGGAACAGTGCTTCTGGGAACATGTTTTGGGAAATTGGGATATGTGGGCATTGAGGAAATACTTGCTGGAATATGACACTAGCATGAAAGGCTTGTGAAAGCTGGAGCTTTTATGGTATTGTTCACAGATTTCCCCCAAGAAGAACATCTTGCAAAAGTCTTTTTTCACTTTATATTAATTGAGTGAATTAATGGTTTTAGTGGATAAAGGAAGAATGAGATCAGAGTGAAGTCAGTTTTTTACCAAGATTAATCTGATAGAGTTGGACTATCAAGAAAGTGGAGCACCAAAGAATTGACACTTTTGAACTGTGGGGTTGGAGAAGACTCTTGAGAGTCCCTTGAACTGCAAGGAGATCCAACCAGTCCATCCTAAAGGAAATCAGTCCTGAATATTCATTGGAAGGACTCATGCTGAAGCTGAAACTCCAATACTTTGGCCACCTGATTTGAAGAACTGACTCATTTGAAAAGACCCGGATGCTGGGAAGGATTGAGGGCGGGAGGAGAAGGGGACGACAGAGGATGAGATGGTTGGATGGCATCACCGACTCATTGGACATGAGTTTGAGTAAACTCAGGGAGTTGGTGATGGACAGGGAAGCTTGGTGTGCTGCAGTCCATGGGGTCACAAAGAGTTGGACACAACTGAGTGACTGAACTGACTGACACAGGTAAGAGATTAGAAGCTGAAAAGCCAAAAGGAAGCTGTTAAAATGATCCAGACCTAAGGATTTTTTTCTTGGATGTGGTGACATCCTTGGAAGTGGAAACTAAAATGGGTAACAGTGATATTTTGTAAAGAGAACTCACAAGATTTGGTGATAGATTAAATGAAAGAGGAAGGAAGTTTTCAAGGTACTCCGAGAGTCTGGATGACTCTGAGGCTGATGGAGTCACTATAGGGAAGAAGGAATTTCTATACAAGACTGTTTTGTTTCCTTCATGGAGCCTATGACTTGATGAAGAGGATCATAAAGTAGTAATTCCATGAACTTTTTTACTTTGGGTTGGAGAACCTTTTTTCTTTCTTTTGTTTTAAATTTGGCCACACCATGAATCATGTGAGGTCTTAGTTCCCCAACCAGGGTTTGAATCCTGGGCCCCGGCAGTAAAAGTGCTGAATCCTAACCACTGGACTGCCAGAGAAATCCCTTGAGAACTCATTGTGTAGAAAAGATCACAATTTTTAAACAACAAAGCTAGGAATGGGAGAGAGTTTGAATGAAAGTGAAGTGAAGTGAAGTGACTCAGTCATGTCCGACTCTTTGTGACCCCATGGACTGCAACCTCCCAGGCTCCTCCATCCATGGGATTTTCCAGGCAAGAGTACTGGAGTGGGTTGCCATTTTCTCCTCCAGGGGATCTTCCTGACTCAGTGATTGAACTTGGGTCTCCCACATTGCAGGCAGATGCTTTACCCTCTAAGAAAATACAGAACAAAACTCTGATTTTAAAACTAAACAAAACACTATATTTGAGTGAAAGCAAATGCATTGTGTAAAGTTTCTGACTTAGCCCACAAGGCAACTTTCCTTCCAGCACATAATTCTAAGATAACTACCAATAAAGTACGTTAAATAGAACATTTGAAATTTATGGTGACGATGATTAGGTAATTTCTTTGAGCTACTTTTTTTCCAAAAGAAACTAAAGTGTTCTAGGATTATCAAGAAATGGACCTCTGATTTGGGGACTAAATATGCTATGGGATTATAAATGTAAGTTCTGTCTAGTCTAGACATACTAAGAGTCAAAACATAAACAAAACCAAACTATCACCATCACCTTCTATGTCTGATCAAACCTTATGAGTACAAGGGAGGTGACTTCTCCAGCTCAGAAGGAGATGGAATGGGAGCAGCACAGTCTTCAGACTCATAGACTTAGATTTAAATCCTGGGGGAGAAGAGTTGCTTTTCAGCTTTTAGTCTGTGTGCGCATTCTTAGTCCTTCAGTCATGTCTGACTCTTTGCGACCCTATGGACTGTAGCCCGTCAGGCTCCTCTGTCCAGAATACTGGAATGGATTGTCATGCCTTCCTCCAAGTGATCTTCCCGACCCAGGAATCGAACCGCAATCTCTTAAGTCTCCTGCATTTGACAGGCGGTTCTTTACTGCTAGTGCCACTTGGGAAGCCCAGCTTTTAGTCTACTTATCTAAAAGTAGAAATAGTCACTATCTCACAGAATAGTAGTGAGGGTTAAATAAGATAAAAATGACTAGTACCATAGGAATTAGGTATGTGTATACACTAATGAATGAGTACTGTGTTATAGTCTCTTAAATAACCTTCTATCAACTAGACCTGCCCCTTTTCCATTTAAAAATCATATGTTCATTAGTATTACACCTAGAGTTCTTGAAGGTTGCTGCATTTGTGATGATGACAATTAAGAGTGATGATAAAATTGATTCATCATGATTAACAGAAAAATATTCAGAAATATTTTCGAAGGATTTCCAAATAATGGATGGTAGTTATAAGGGTCAAGTGTTGATGGAGCTAGAAAAGAATTTTTGTCCTTGCTGGAAAAGTTGTAAATTGTTGTTGTTGTTATTCAGTCACTAAGTCGTGTCCAACTCTGGGACTCCATGGACTATAGACCACCAGGCTTCCCTGTCCTTCACTATCTCCTAGGGTTGGCTGAAACTCATATTCATTGAGTAGGTGACTCCATCCAACCGTCTCATCCTCTGTCACCCACTTCTCCTCCTGCCTTCAGTCTTTCCCAGCATCAGGGTCTTTTCCAATGAGTCTGCTCTTCGCATCAGGTTGCCAAAGTACTGGAGCTTCAGCATCAGTCCTTCCAATGAATATTCAGGGTTGAAATCCTTTAGGATTGACTGGTTAAAGTTGTAAACACATGGGTAGTAATATTAAGAATAAAGATGTTTTTCACTAATTGTAACTCAACATCTCCTTTCCATTACATCAGTGAGAAGAAGCTCATTACAGACGCCCTTAATAAAAATCAATTTCTGAAGAGATTGGATCCTCAACAGATCAAAGACATGGTGGAATGCATGTATGGGAGAAACTACCAGCAGGGGAGTTACATTATTAAGCAAGGAGAACCAGGAAACCATATCTTTGTACTGGCAGGTGGGTTTCACAGATTTTTACAGTTATCATATAACAAATATTTGCCTATCATTTAATGCTTTTTTGTACATATCTATAAAAATGCAAAATTGGTTGTTCTATTTGTAGAAAACATAACAGATTGAGTTCATGAAATAGTAATATTTGTTGGTCGAATCACCCTGATGTTAGTAATTAATATTTATGGAATGCTTTCTATATGTCCAGCATCCTACTGAGTAGTTAATAGAGAGATCTCATTTCAGCTCACTAATTCTGTTAGGCAAGTGCTAATATCTTCATGTTACTAATGTGAACTATGTCACAGAGAGGTTAAGTAACTTACCCAAGGCCACACAGCTCATTAGTGGTGGAGACAGAATGCAAATTAAAAAATCTGATTTGAGAGTTCATACTTATTAATCACAATGACACTTAACAACTTCAGAAAGGTGTTTTAGAATATTCAGAATACCACTGCTTATGCTGACCTTTTACACTGTTGTACCTTGGAAAAGAAAACAGTTATTTTTGTGGCTCTGTTAAATAGTTTGGTTATATACCAATGATTTCAAAAGATCATTTAGGTGCATTTAGCCAACAGATGGACTTCCTAGGTGGTGCACACAATCGATAAGTCAAATGAAATGGCTTAAGATTAAGGCTGGTGTATTTAGAACCATTTAAAGGAATTCCTCCATATCCAATCACTTGATCATGCTTCCATGCTGGGTAGATCATAATAGTTAGAAGGAAAAGGATTTATTTCTCGGATGGATGTCAAATGCATATCAAATCTTGTAGTGGAATTCAACATTTTTTTTTTTTAGATACAGAAGCAAGAAATTATCTGAACAGGACTTGTCGTTATTGAATGCTTTGTCAAATTCTGAATTGCCTCAACTTTTTGAGTTTTAGGGAAAAAAGTTAACTAGCTTGCCCAGATGGACTGCTAACCCGGAATGTGCTGTGGCCTTTTACTTTGCTTCCTGGACATCTAAACAATGCTTTTTCAAATTTATAAATTTTTATTTATGGTCAAATATGATCAAAGCCCATATTTGGGCTTTGGGCGTTCTGAGGGAGACATATGTGAATAAGACATGATTTCTATGGGAAGTTACATTCTGGTAAGCATTACAAGTTTAGACAGATCTGTGTTAGCAAGGAGGGGAGAAAAGAATCACAGAAACCAAGAAACAAAGATGAGCAATGCTTTTATGATTCTTGTTTCCTTGAGGCCTTAAGTGTGGAGCAAAAGTTGCCTATCCATACAAATTAATATGCATGTATTATTCTATCAGATTTCCTGGGTGGCGCTAGTGATAAAGAACCCGCCTGCCAATGCAAGAGACGTAGGAGATGTGGGTTCGATCCCTGGGTCAGGAAGATCCCCTGGAAGAGGGCATGGCAACCCACTCCAGTATTCTTGCCTAGAGAATCCCTATGGACAGAGGAGCTGGCATGTTACAGTCCATGGGGTCACAAAGAGTTGGACATGACTGAAGCGACTTAGCATGCACTCACGCATTTTATTCTATTGGCAATGTGTAAAAGGTTGTTTTCTATATTTTGATTCTTTAAACTTGACAGTTTCATAGTTATTAGTGTATTATTTGCCATATACATGTTTGTAGACACCCTTAAAATTATAGTCATCCCCAAGTAATTATTCTACCCAAGAAGTGAATCGTATTCTTAATTTAGCCAGCATTCCAGTTTTAGGAATAGGTGACCCTGAGCAATTTCCCCCTCTTTCAGCTTTTCTCTTGGCTATTTCACTTCTGCTTTAGCAACACTAGAACATTCAGGCAAGAGTAAATAGATGCTTAAGTCAACCAATATTTATGAAACCTGCTAGGAAGGATTAGAAACTCATGTCAGCTTATCTTGTTCCTTGCTAATGACTCTGATGAAAGGCTTGGGGAGAGAAGACATTGAAAAGATAGATGTCAGTATCAGTATAGTTACTGAAGTCAGGGCTATAGCACACATGGAAATGAAAATTAGGTGATTTCATATTTGAATTAATTACAGTGTTATCTAAGAGTCGGATTGTGTGATTGAACTGATTGAGCAAATTAGTTCATTAATTCAAAATCTCCCCTTTATAAAATATAGCAAGAATAGCAAATAGTAAAAGCATACTTAGCTTAAACTTTTGGTATTCCATATCATATTTGGTGTGGCTCAAATCCCATGAGCCATAACCAATTAGGAAAACACTTGAAATGCATAAAGATCCATGATAGCAACTCAGCAGTACAGCTAAGTGGTTTTGACGAAATAGAATTTTGCTATAATGAGAAATTATTAAATTGCATATCTAACTTATAAGATTTGGAGCCAAAACGGAGTTTATTTCTTACTATAGTGTAAGTTCTAGCAGAGTAAATATCTTCTCTGTTTGTCTACCCTATCTGTCTGGCATGCAGACTAGCTCCTGGCACAACATAGGTATTTAGATCAGGTGTATTGAATGACCGGGTAGACAGAGCTGACCCAGAGCTGTTGTACTTAGCTGTGAATTAGGAGAAGGAAAGACCAATTCTTCAAGGGAAAGAGAAATAACCCCACCATTTTCTTCCTCTAAGAATATAGGTCTTATTACATATGGTTTTGGTTAGCTAATGGGCTTCTCTGGTGGTTCATACAGTAAAGAATCTGCCTGCAATGCAGGAGACCAAGGTTCAATCCCTAGGTCAGGAAGATCCGCTGGAGAAGGGAATGACTACCCATTCCAGTATTCTTGCCTGGAGAATTCCACGGACAGAGGAGCCTGGTGGACTACAGCCCATGGTGTCACAAAGAGTTGGACAGGACCCAGCAACTAACACTTGATTAACTAGGTTTTATTTGCACTTGTTTGAAGAGAAAGGAGAGAATTACCCAGGCAGAAGAACTGTGAAGAAGTTGCCTCTCCTTTCCCCCAACCTCTGCTCAGCTGAAGACTGTTGTCAAGTGCTCTTTCTTTTTTATGACTTTAGTTTTAGAACAGTGTTAGGTTTGCCGAATAATTGATAGGAAGGAACAGAGATTTCCCATATACGCTCTTCCCATATCCATAGCCTCTCCTGTTATTAACATCACTCACTAGCAAGGTATTTTTTTTTAATAACAAAAGATGAACCTACATTGACACATTATAATCATTTGAAGTCCATCCTTGGTGTTGTACAGTCTGTAGGTTGAGACAGTGTATAATGACATAGCCATTATTATAATATCATGCAGAGTGTTTTCACTGTGCTGAAAATCCCCTGTGCTCTGCCTATTCATCTTCCCCCTAACTGTTGGCAACCGCTAATCTTTTAATTTTCTCCATCATTTTCCCTTTTCTATAATGTTATATAGTTGGAATTCTGCATTATTTAGCCTTTACAGATTGACTTCTTTCACTTAGTAATATGCGTTTAAGGTTCCTCCTTGTCTTTTCATGGATTAGTATCTCATCTCTTTTTAGCACTGAATAGTATTTCATTGTCTGGATGTATCACAGTTTTGGGCTTCCCTGGTGGCTCAGATGGTAAAGAATCTGCCTGCAATTCAGGAGACCTGGGTTCGATCCCTAAGTCAGGTGGATCCCCTGGAGAGGAAAATGGCAACCCACTCCAGTATTCTTGCCCGGAGAATTCCATGAACAGAGGAGCCTGAAGCCTGGTGGGCTACAGTCCATGGGGTCCCAAAGAGTTGGACACGACTGAGTGACTAACACAGACGTTCACACACACACCACAATTTATCCATTTACCTACTGAAGGGCATCTCGGTCATTTCTAGGTTTTGACCATTATGAATAAAGCTGCTGTAAACATCTGTGTGTAGGTTTTTGTGTAGACCTAAGTTTTCAGCTCCTTTGAATAAATACTAAGGAGCACAGTTGCTGGATTGTACGGTGAGAGTGTGTTTAATTTTGTAAGAAACCACCAAACGGTGTTCCAAATTGGGTGTACCATTTTGCATTCCCACCAGCAGGGTATGAGAGCTCCCGTTGCTCCACGTCCTCTCCAACACATGGTGTTGTCAATGTTCTCGATTTTGGCCATTCTATTAGGTGTAGAGTGGTATCTCATTGTTGTTTTAATTTGTTTTTCCCTGATAAATGTGATGTGGAGCATCTTTTCATAAGCTTGTTTGCCATCTGTATGTCTTCTTTGGTGAGTGTCTGTTAAAGTCTTTGGCCTATGTTTTAATTGGGTTGTTTTCTTACTGATGAACTTTAAGAGTTCTTTGCATTAATGTATTTTGTAAAACAGTTCTTTATCAGATGTAACTTTTGCAAAACTATTTTCTCTCAGTCTGTGGCTTATCTTTTAATTCTCTTGCTATTATTTTTCTCCAGCACTCTTCTTAGTGACTTCATTTATTAATTCACTTCAATGAATGAGGGCTTACGCCATGAACAAGGCATGATGAAGTAACTTACCCAAGGTCACACAGCCAGTGACTAGTCAGAGCCAGGCAAGCTGACTCCAGGGCCAGCATACTTCTCAGTTGTGACAAGTTAGTCTTTCTACCAGTTGTACCAGTCTTTCTACCAGTCTACAGCCACCTTTGTTGTGTTTTCAAGACATGCGGTGACTGTTGTGTTTCTTGTACAAAAGAAGTAGTTTCATGTGCTACATTTTTCAGCAAGTAGAATGGATTTAAATGAAACACTTGCCATCTACTGCTTCAGGGAAAGAGCTTTGTAATGATAATAATACTGACTATATACATACATATATGTGTATATATATATGTACAGATGTATATATGTACGTGTGTGTGTGTGTATATATATATATATATATATTTTTTTTTTTTTGTGGCTGCTCTGCGCAGTTTGCAGGACCTTAGTTCGCAACCAGGGATCAGACCCATGCCCCCTGTAGTGGAAGCGCAGAGTCCTCACTCCTGGACCACCAGGAAATTCCTAAGAGCTAACACTTATATGGCACTTGTGTGCCATCTGTGGTTCTGTGATCCTACTTATAGTAACTTATTTACTTATCACCACCACAGGAAGTAAATGTTATTAATTTTATCTCTGTTATTGACAAGGAACCCATGCAGAGTGGGTACCTCTTAATGCTAATCAACTAATAGAGAGTGGGCTTCAGTCTGCATTCCTAACCACTTTATTATAAGGAAAATCATAAGATATCTCACCTGGATGCTTTGTGTACCTTCTGCTTGTTTTAATTTATGGGATCTCAGTGGATTTTGATTATTTGTGTTTTCTTACACTCGATAGAGGGTCGACTAGAGGTGTTCCAAGGGGAGAAATTGCTGTCATCCATCCCTATGTGGACCACGTTTGGGGAGCTAGCCATTTTATACAACTGTACAAGGACTGCCTCTGTGAAAGGTAACAGAAGAAGAAATGCTGTAGTTTTCACTTGCTACACAATGTTAAAGGCAATCTAAGTCACTGTTGCATCCTGAGTCTTTTTGTCTCCTGCTGTGCTCCTTATGCTCTTATTAATAGAAAGGTAATGCTCATAAAAGGATTTATATTGAAGCACTTGTCTGAATGATTCAAGCTTAAAAAAACCTTTCCATTGGATACCTGTATTTAAAATATGAATATGGCTTTAAACATAATTGATTCTAGTATTTGCTTTAGTTGCCAGTGTCAGCTTTTTACTATGTAGATGTTTGTCTTTGGCTCATCCAGAATGTTTGCTTTCTATTCTCCATGAGGTGATGACCATATTATAAATCAGAAAAAGTAATTATACCAATAAAATGTGTAAATATCAAAAAGGATATGAATTAATTAATGAGAGTTTTCCTGAGTGATTTTTGAGATTAGTTCAATTGCTTCTCCTTAGGGTTCTCGTTTTTGTTGACTTTATTCATGGTCATATCATGTTTTCTTCTGAATTAACTTAGATCTAGTGTTTCTCAGTGTCTGGGACTAGGTTATCTGTGTGAGCACTGTCACAGTATTTGATAAAAATGCAGATGCTAAGACTCCACTCCAAACAATCTCTGGCAGTGGGGCCCGGGGATCTTTATTTTTAACAAGAATGTCAAAATAATTCTAATTCACTCTGAAGTTTAGTAAACCAGAGATTTTGATTTTGGTTTATTCTGTAGGCTCTCATCACTGCTATAAAAAAAAAAAAATCTCACTATCATGATTTCATATAGATTTTTTGGAGTGACTAGTTCTGCTTCTCTTCTTTTTTAGATTATATTCTTGCTTTTAATGTCTTTCCTATGAAACGGCTGTCTCAAAAACTGTCTTGCATAATCTCTTTGAAAGTGATTTTATATATTTTATGTAAAAGTAACCATAGAGATTCTTAAAATATATTGGCTCTCGTTAGCAACAGTGTCTAAACAACATAAAAAGACATAAAAACAGACTCACAAGCAGAGACCTTTAACTTTCAATTATCTGCTTGTGAATTCTTCACTTTCTGGAATAGATGCAGGCTGGGTGGCTTTCTTTTGTACCACAGCCCAAACCTAAAATACATCCTGATGATGCAGTGTGTAATTAAGAATTGCAAACTAATTTTAATATCATCCTAAGCAAAACATAATTAGAATGGAAATCTTTTGCTGCTCACTTCCAAATCATGGTTGATTTCAAAGCCAAAAATGATTTTATAAAATTACCTACTTTTTACATCACTACTTCCTTCCATTTTGCATGTTTAAATAATGCGTTTTCCAAGAAAGATAATTTTATGACAGTACATGAAAAATTTATTGATTAACATATTGGAATGTTTTCTTAATGTAAGAGTTCAACAGTGTTTTATTATTTTCTTGATTTTTCTAAAGCTATTACCAATGTTAAAACATGGGCACTAGATCGAGAGGTATTCCAGAATATAATGAGAAGGACAGCTCAAGCTAGAGATGAACAGTACAGAAACTTCCTCAGAAGGTAAGAGTAACGCATTGATGGCAGAAAGAGAAGGTGGTCTAGTCATATTGTGGGTTATGTTGGTTTTATCAGAGTAATTATTTTACTGCAGCTTTTCTTATTTAAGCATTTTCCACATGATTAAGCCAAAGGAACACAAGTATTCTCTTGCAGTAAATGCCACTATATATGGAAATTTGTGTTTCATTCCCATTAGCCTTTTCACTGATTTATTTCTCTTGCTAATTTTGCCCTTGTGTTGATGGAATCATTTCACATAGTATAGAATAATGTCCAAAAAATTCCTAAAATATTCATTTGAGTTGCTCAGTTGACTTTTAAAGATATCCTATAATTTGAAAGTCGATAACAAAAGGTAATAATGCTTTGCTTAAAGTAATATTAAATTATTTTACTGTCCTTATTTGCTTTACCTGAGACATTTTCTCATTGGCATAGCCACACTATCTTCCAAATCACTATTATTTGTAGCAAATTAACTTGCCAAAAATGTTATTATGCTTGCCATCATGACATGGATCCTTGAAACATATGCATTTTGTAAACAGTTCTGAACCCCCAACTACTTGAACGCATTAAATTATAGAGAAACAAGTACGTATTTAGCTAAAAAAAAGTCAGCAACACATTAAAAACATCTTTTGGAAAGTATAAGTTTCTTATTTAAAATCTTTCTGTGTGTTTTGGGGGAGATTTGACAGTCTCTGAAGCTGCAATGTGTACTGTAATGATATGTAACCTATGATAAATGATAATAACAATAAAATACCCTGCAGTTTTCAAAAATAAATTCTGAGTTCTTTTTAAGTATAATTTAGTTTATCTTGCATAACTATCCTGCAGAATCAATGATTTTAGGAATGGACAGTGCCTAGCCCATAGTGAGGACTCAGTGAATACTGAACAGAGGCATTGTTCATCAGTAGAACATTGCAGGCATTGAGGTTTTTCATATGGACTCTCTTTGATGTTCTTTCCCAGACACAATAATGACTCCTGGAAGAGAGCTGCAGCAATGACAAGCAAGTGCCTTACCTATATGCCAATCAATGCCTTAACCATCAGGTTGTGGGGTCTACCTGAGTATTTGTGTTAGTCGCTCAGTTGTGTCCTACTCTTTGCCACTCCATGGACTGTAGCCCACCAGGCTCTTCTGTCCATGGAATTCTCCAAGCAAGAATACTGGAGTGGATTGCCATTCCCTTCTCCAGGCGATCTTTCTGACCCAGGGATTGAATCTGGGTCTCCTGCATCGCAGGCAGATTCTTTACTGTCTGAGCCACAGGTTATCTCACAATCCAGCAACTGAGCAACACAGATCTGTATTTAAAACTAATGCAAGGACCAAACGGGGATACACAGATAAACCAGTGTCTATGGGTTGCATCATGTCTGAGATAAAACCTGAGCCACTAGGCATTAGTGGTTCATTCCCTTGAAATCTACCGTGTTCTGCCTCAGTGGAAGGAACTCAAGAGAATTTACTAGTGCACGTTCCTTCCTTCCTTTTTACTTTCCTTTCTTCTTTTTGTTATCTCATTCATACATTTTTTCAACCAATATATATTCCAGGCCTAAACATTGTGAATTCAGTGGTGAACAAGATAAACCTAATCTATGCCTTCATAGATGGGAGACAGATTAAAGATTTTTTCTCATATTAATTTCCTTACCAACCCCCAAGGGTAATAAGCTTAGAGGAGATATTTTTCACTAACATTATAGATCCCAATTTGGACCAGAATTAGAACTTTCATGATTGGCATGTGTTATCAATTAAACCAAAGGAACAAAAAGTATTCCCTTGCAGTAAATGCCAGTATACAGAAAGAAAAGTTCTGGTTAACCCTTTTACCTTTTCATCTATAAGAAGACATATTAGAGAAATACATTTGTCTTTGTTTCATAATATACAACAAGCTCTTTTTCCTTTTACATCTTCTTCCTTGATGGCTCAGTGGTAAAGAATCCACCTGCAGTACAGGAGATGCAGGTTTGATCCCTGGGTTGGGAAGATTGCCTGGAGAACGAAATGACAACCCACTCCAGTATTCTTGCATGAAAAATCCCATGGACTGAAGGAGCCTGGCGAGCTACAGTCCATAGGTTGCAAAGAGTCAGACAGTACACTGACTGAGCACATTATGAAATATTTGACATATATCAAATGGTGCACAGTACATATGTAAGTTATAAAATATAATAACAGAATGAGTGCCTTCAAGCTACTGCCCAATATAAGTAGAAAGTTAGCAGTGCTGTTGGGGTTCTCATATGCTCTCCTAAGGTCATTTTCTAGCCTTCCTTGGGGTATCTTCTCTCCTTGGATTAGTCTATATTCTGAAGTTTGGTAATCATAACCTTGGTATTCCTTATTATTTTGCCTCTAACTTGGTTTAGCCTACTTTTGAATTTTACAAAATTGGTTTTATTTTTGCAAGTCAATTTTTTTACTCAATACCTTTTATTAAGGTTCATCTACTTGGCATTCCTTATTATTTTGCCCGTAGCTTGGTTTAGCCTAGTTTTGAATTTTGCAAAATTGGTATTATTTTTGCAAGTCAATTTTTTTACTCAATTCCTTTTATTAAGGTTCATCTACTTGGTTAGTGCAGTCATTTCTTCTATTGTAGAGTTCTGTCATCTGACTCAACCACAGTGCATTTACTGCTCTACCATTGGGGGTGTTCCAGTGTTTTGCAATTACAAATGATTCAGATGCAAAAGTTCTTAGACACAGCTCCTGGCTACATGCCTCCTGAAGCACTGTGCAAGAATCAGTTTAGAGCTCTCTTTTTGAAAATCAGACCCAATTGTGTATTTATAGAGGAGCATCGTTTTTTCCTTAGCGGTGTCAAATTTTAGATGGTAAGAAAAAAAGTATTTACTTTATAGAAATTCTATCAACAGTCCTGAGTGAAAATGGGTAAAGTAGAAATTTCTTTAAAAATACAATTTAATCATATTGATTAGTTAATAATACTGAGTGGAATTTTTATTTTTGTTTTTTCAAATAATTTCAATGTTCTTTTCCTTCTCTGTTTATTATTATTATCTGTAAAAATGTTCTTATTACATGCCTCTGGCTACCATTAATTTTAAAAGATTGTACAATATGACTAATAATCAAAGATCATTTCCATGCTAATTCCTATATTCCCCCTGGATTCAGTCTTAACTTAATTACAGGATTTAGATGAAAATCTGATCCTCCTCTAGAAGTGGAGGACCTCATTCATGCTAATAAAAGAGATATTGAGATGTGGAACACATTTCTGGATGTGATTCACTTTGAAAGCCAACAATAAATGTAAACATTTTCTTTTCTCCAAACAGAATTTGATCATTTTCTCTTCATGGCATCTTACAATTTTTATTTATTTGCCTAGGATAAATGTCTGCTGTTTTATGTGATCATATAATTTCAGTATATTTGAAATATGTATTTGAAATTCAGTTATTTATATATGATATATATGGAGGTTTACTTTGGAAAAATTAAAATATTTGTTTTAAATGCATGTATAAATCTACGTAGAGGTGTGTATTTGTAGTTTAATTCAGGAAGATAATTAAATAAAGATTTCTTTTTAATTTTGAAGTGTATCCTTGCTGAAGAATTTACCTGAAGATAAATTAACCAAGATCATTGACTGCTTGGAAGTGGTAAGAAATTATAAAGTAAAAAAATATATTTCATTAAAAGATTGTATAATCTTGTCATTATTAGCCTTGTAAATGAATAAAAAGGGAAAGATGGTAATCACTAGTCTACAGAAATCAGAAAACTTTTTCACAGTAGAAAAACTTTAGGCTAACTCACACTGAATTAACAGCCTGGATTGGGATTCAGGGACTTTTCTGAAATATATAAAAGAAAATTGGATTTGCATGTGTAAAGATTTACATATTTTAATCTTTTTTAGTATATTTTATAAAACTAATCTGTCTTACTCAAGAGGCATTTGATTTTCAGCAATTAACATCACAGTCCTTTACAGAATATTCCTAGTATGAAGGAGTCAGTGATGCATAAGTAGGTAATGGAGCAGAGAAAGGATATTATTGGGAGTTTCCTGACAAGCTTCTGAATCAAGCTATGAAACACTCCATACTTGAAAACTCTAGGCTATGAAAAGACATTTGAAAAAAAACCAAACAAACCCTGCACTTAAGAAGCACTTTACCTATTTTAACATCTAGGGAAAAGAGGCATATTGGAATGTGTTCAAAAACTCATATTGGGGATCACACAGATGGTTGGTTCTAGTCCAAGCGTAGTCAAGTCTTTTCATGAATAATGCTTTTCTGACATGTACCTTGGATTCTAATAATATGCATTATATGAAAACCTCTTCAGAGATTAATATTCAAAGTAAATAACTTCTAACTTTTTTTGGGGGGGGTTAATTTCATTGAAACCCAAATGGCTTTTAGGGAATTTAAAGGTAGTATGGAATAGGAAGGGAATCACATGTCGACTTTAAGCTTTTATAAAGCTGTTCTCAGTGGGAGACAGAAAAAAAAACCCCCTCCAGACTGATTGTTGACAGATTCATGCCTCTGTCAATCACAATATACAACGGAAACTAATATCTGTTGAGAAGGGAACACCAACCATTTCTTCCTTAAGTGTAAGTGACACCAGTAATGTTTCCATTTACAATTCATGGAACCCATCCAGCCATTTATCAAGGACAGGCCATGGTGACCCAGTGCCTGGCCTGTGTCCCCAGAGCACTCAGATATGAAGTCATTTTCAAGAAGACTGCTTGCGTGCATCTCATGGGATTTTCTCAGTGTAACATAACCCAATCACAGATGTTACAAATTAATAATTCATCCTAATTTCTGAGTGTTTTTTTTTTTTGGAGCTGGAGAGGCCGTGTATTTTTTTGTGAACTGAGGAAATCTGTTTTTAATATAATACTAATAGAGTAGATTCACCAGAGGGGAATTCCATGCTGACAGCAAATATTAAAATTTAGTATCATTAAAAATAAATGGTAAATTAGACATATTTATAGCAGCCACAGGCAATAGCTACAGAATATATAGGGGGCGGAGGGGCTTCAACCTAGTATTAATTAACACACAGTTCGAGTTTGAAAGTCTCATCATTTAAAACACCCTAGAAAGGCTTTATTATATATTCGCCTTTGCAGACAGCAGCACAGCTTACAAAGGGCTCTTTATTCATACCTGGCAAACAAATGTGTCTCTGTAATGTGTGAAAATTCTCAAATTCGAAAGTGATTAACAAGGGAGTCATGGAATCTATTTAGCGCTAAGAAAAGTACATAATTTACCAGCATAGCTTGGACTAATAACCCATCAGCAGGGTCCTGACAGCAGCCAATCACTAATGCATTGGAGTTATGACAGAGCCCCCGCTGAACTCCAGGGCCAGCTGTCCCACAGACTGGCTCCATAATCTTTGAGAAAAACAGGCTGAATCTGGTATACTATTTAGGAGTTGATTTGGGTGGTATTAAGTTTTTGTGCAGAGGGTGCACGGGGAGCATCGGAATTTCCCATCACCAACCAGTAGATCTGATGAGTTTGTTAAGACTTTGTCTGTTGAACTCCTGGACCAAATGGGCTGAATGTGCGGTATTCCAAAAGCATTTCTTGTTTTAGCGTAAATCATCCAGAGCATTCAATTCTAGAGGCAGACATCACGCTTTAAACCTCTTCTCGTGTTCTAATGAGAAAAGGAGGGTGGAAAGAGTAGCAACATATTTACTGGTGTGTTTTAAGAGTTAACTGATGTACATCCTAAAACATGTCACAGATTCCAAATGTAGTGTAACTGTTAATGATGATGAAAATGACAATGTGACTTCTGCACCTGGCAGTTGTATAGTATAAAGGACAGGAGAGGGAACAGTTTCTGTTTCCTCTGGTGGCAATGATCCAGGAAGTGTGGGATTTGAGTGTGTGGTGGATGGAAAAGTCACCTAACTTTTTGTTATGGAGATTTGGTAATTTGACCCAGTGGCTCTGGCACTTCGACTCTGACATGCCTCTTTCATGAAACGAGGTGTAGTAAGAGTGGGGTGGGGGTAGGGAGTGTGGCATGTCCTTGTCCTTAATCAGATCACCAGTGGTGCTGCTTAAAAGGCAGATTCCCTCTAGAAATATGGTACTGATGAACCTATTTGCAAAGCAGGAATAGGGCCACAGAAAAAGAGAAGAGACTTGTGGACACAGCAGAGGAAGGAGAGGATGGGACGAATTGAGAGAGTAGCATTAATATACACTACCGTGTATAAGATAGCTAGCTAGTGGGAACCTGCTCTATTACAAAGAGACCTCAGCCTGATGCTCTGTGATGATCCAGAGGGGTGGGATTGGGGAGAAGGGGGTGGGAGGGAGGCTCAAGAGGGAGGGAATATATGTATACATATAGCTGATTCACGCTCTTGTGTAAAGCAATTATCCTCCAATAAAAAACAGGCAGGTTCCCACATACTACCTCAACACTTACTGAATCAGAAACTCTGGGGTAAGGACTCAGATTTCCACACTTTAGCCATACAATTTTTAGGCTTATTAAAGTTTAAAGTTATGAAAAGAATACATGTATTTTGGGTTTGCCACAGTCTGCCTCTTCATTCACAAGATTTCCATTTTTTATCATTTTTGGAAAGTCTAATCTTCCTTTCTTATATTTCCTGCTAACACTTGCATAAGCCAGTGAGTTTTTTCTCAATTTAATGATTACACCCAGAACCATAAGAAAGTTGAGATAATTTGTGGATTTTGCCAGTTTATGGACCTGCTAGTTAAAGTCTGGGCTGCTCGGTGAGAAAGTTAACTAGTCCAAAGTCTGGAGATTAGGGTTTGTGGTTAAGTGTCTGTCCATCGCAGATGCCAGTTGCGGTGGGGATAAAGGTCTCCTCATCTATCAAATAAAGGCGTGGTAGGCCGCATATCTAAGGGCTTTCTCAGTGTTTCACAAAATTCCGTACTGTGGGTTCACCCAAATGGAGGAATTTCTGTTGGTTTTCATTTTGTAGGCTCTGATAAGGCATCAGATACTAAATTATGCCTGAATGGTTGACAGGGTTCACCTGATCCAGATGTGTTTGATTTAAAATTTCTGCGATAAATAACTTGGACAAGTGAAAACCAGCTGGTAACAAACCCAAATAACTGAATACAGTGCGTGTGTTTTAATTTATCTATTTTAATTGGAGGATAATCATTTTACAATAGTGTGATGGTTTTTGCTATTCTGTATACAGTTTTTTTAAACAATCAACTTAGGTACATGGTCACATGATGCAGGGTATGTGTGTGTGTAAGTGTATGTGTGTGTGATCGTACTTCTGTGTATCATCAATATGTATTTGTAATGAAGATTTCTAGCCACACACTGAAGAAGCTAAGACAATCATAGGCTTTCTTCTTTGTCTTTGCCTTCTATCAACTTGGATTTTAATTCTAGTTTCATATTTTCTATTTACAGACACTCAGGCTGTAGCATTTTGCTGTCACAGAATGAGCATTTTCTTTACATAGAAAACTCTTTCATCTTCAACTGTTGCTGTTTATGGTCTTCTTCTGACCTCTGCCTCTCAGTCTGGCCTGGAATTGATTTCCTTTTTTTTCTGTCTTGCCATAATACTAAATAATTACTCTCAGGGTTTTTAGACATCTTCTTTCAAAACATCTTTTTTAGACTGTAGGGCACAACTCATTAGTAGGTCATCAAATCCATTTAGAGGAGCAATTAAAAAAATCAGATTAGTAAGCATAGGTATTTTTCAAATATGTTTGTTTTATACACATGTATGTGTCCATGCTCATATGTGTGTATGTGGGCATACATGTAAAATGTGTTTAATTACTGTAGGCCAGAGTAAAAAATGTTCGAAAACCATTGCTTCACAGGGCAGGGTCTATGGCTTCTTGCTCCTCTAAGGGACCCCTTTGCAGTGTAACCACAGGACAATAAACCGCACTGTTTGTAGTTCTCTTTTTGGTCTTGGTGACCACCCTGGCTAGACTGGCTACACTCCCCAGTTGACAAACACTGGCCAGTCTGGCATCATAGCCAGTACTTACCACTATATATTTTTGGTCTGACCTACATCCCCAGCCTTTTCTGATCTATGAAGTTACTGTCAACACACTGGGAGGTATTATTTATCTTCCTCCCATGGTTTTGGGTGACAAAGACCCATCACTAGGAAAATTACTGTTAGGAATCTTGCCGCTTAGGAAACAACAAAGCTCTTTCTCAGTGTTCCCTTTCCAGCTTCTCCCTCTTGGCTTATCTGACAGATAGAAATTAAAGCTGCACATCCACGCAGACCAGAGGCTATATAATAACTGAAGGAACAGCCTATTAGCAATTCAGAAACTCTCCAGATTCCTTCGATTCCCCGTGGGTAATGGGGGCTGTGATTGAGAAGGGAACAGGAGAGATGGAGAGCAAATTGACTGAAACAGGAGTGTGTCACATGTCACTCCTAAACCCAGCAGTTTCAGTAAAGAGAACCTTAGCTCTATCATGAAGATGCTTGGACTGAGGTATCATGGTCACTCAACCTTCCTGGATCACAGTCATCTCAACAGTAAAATCATGCTTGAATGGAGTGAACATTTGTGATAGAGCTAAAATGAGAAATTTGAGTAAGCAGCCTGTGATGTAAAAAACCCAAAATATTATTTTTCAAGTAAAATAGAAGTTTGTTTCTTGCCCACATAGCAGTCCAGGCAGAATGGTCCTGGGTGGCTACACAGAATCCTTCAGGAACTTGAGCTGGTGGCTACTCTTCCATCTTCAACATGGTCCCTCTCCCAAGATCTCTCCTGGTCATGCTATTGCCACTGGGGTACAAGTATGAAGGCACATTTCTGGAACGGATCATGGGCTTGGCATGGAAATGGCATGTGTCACTTCTATTCAGACTTTTACAGCTAGAAGTTAATCCTGTGGCCACAGCTAATAGCAGGAAGGCTGGGGAATGCGGTTTCCCTGTGGAAAACATTGATGACCAACTCACAGCCTCTTTCACAGGAATTAACAGTCCCCAACTTGACTGTCTCACCTAGTCCTCACACATTGTTAGGAGTGGTAGATCATACCATCTCAATTCGACAGAATAGGAAACTGAGGTCAGATTTAAGTAACAGCTAAGCAAACCATTCTCATCCTCCTCCTTAACATAGCAATCATTAATCATTTGCTATGTTTCAGGTGCTTTTAATTCATTAAAAATTATTGTCTTTAATTGACTTCTGGTGGTAGGCAAAAATGGACTCCCTCCAAAGTGTCTAGACCTTAAATCCTGGAACATGAATGTGTTGTGTTACATGGCATAAGCAGCTTCAAATATGTAATTAAGGTTTCTAGTGAAGTGAAGTGAAGTGGAAGTTGCTCAGTCATGTCTGACTCTTTGTGACCCCATGGACTATAGCCTGCTAGGCTCCTCTGTCCATGGAATTCTCCAGGCAAGAATACTGGAGTGGGTTGCCATTTCCTTCTCCAGGGATCTTCTTGACCCAGGGATTGAACCCAAGTCTCCTGCATTGCAGGCAGACTCTTTACTGACTGAGGTACAAGGGAAGCCCAATGAAAGTGAAAGTCACTCAGTCCTGTCCGACTCTTTATGACCCCATGGCCTATACAGTCCATGGAGTTCTCCAGGCCAGAATACTGGAGTGGGTAGCTTTTTCCCTTCTTCAGCGGATATTCCCAACTCAGGAATCGAACTGGGGTCTCCTGCCTTGCAGGCGGGTTCTTTATCAACTGAGCTATCAGGGAAGCCCTGAGTACTGCCAAGAATACTGGAGTGGGTTGCCATGCCCTCCTCCAGGGGATCTTCCCAACCCAGGGATGGAACCTGAATCTCTTAACAGCTCCTGCATTGGCAGGCAGGTTCTTTACCACTAGCGCCACCTGGGAAGCCCAATTAAGGTTTAGGACCTTAAAATAGGGAGATTACCTTCGACTGTCTAGGTGGGTCAAATATTATTACATGAACGAGCCCTTATGAGCAGAGAATTTTCTCTGGTTGGAGTCAGAGAGATGCAGCAGAAGTGAAAGTTAGAGAGATTCCAAGTGTATGAAAAATGCCATGTGCAACTGCTGGTTCTGAAACATAGCAGGCTCCATGAAAGGACAGGAAAGAGGTCTCTGGGTGCTAAGAGGCAGCCCCCAGCTCACAGCCTACAGGGAAATGGAACCATGTTCTACAACCTCCATGAACTACATTCTGCCAACAATATGATTAAACTTGAGAGCAAGTTTTTTCCTGGAGCCTCCAGAAAGGAACACAGCCGTACTGACACACCTTGAGTTCAATCTTGAGAGATCCGGAACACAGAAATTCTGTTGAGCTACACCATGCCTCAACTCTCTGACACACAGAAACTGAGATAATAAATGGAGGCTGTTCCAAGCCACTAAGTATGTGTGGTTATTTTCTTACAGATGCAATAGAAAAATAATGTACTTATATTCTCTCAATCTTTGAAAGTAAATGTTATTTGAATTTTATGGATTGATGAAAGTGAAAAAGCAGAACTGAGATTTGAATCTATATTTCAATGGCTTGAAAGTACTTTTTCCCCGAAGATACTGTGCTTCCTACCATAAGACATTGAAATGTCTTGCAAAATGTACACTGTGCTATGTAAATAAAAGGCATGTTTATTAATATCAGTATAAGTATGGTATACTTATTCCGTAAGTGTAAATCTGTTTTAAGTGTAAATGACCAAAAAAGGTATTGAAATATAGCAGACACAAAAGTAGTGTTGTTTGGATTTCATTTTCAACTCTAAAAGAAAATAAGGGAGCTATTATGTTGCTCTTTATGCTTCTTACAAAAATTAAATAAGTCCATTTTTGCTTGTATAAATTAAGATATCCATCTTAGTTCTATGACTCTGAGGCAATATCAAATTAAAGGAAAGTAGGGATGGACAGTTTAATCCATCTTGTATTTTCTAAGAGACTGAATTACTCTTTTGGTCTGACAGGTGGATGAATTACTTTTCTCTGCCTAAAAATTCTCTGATTACACACACTTATACGAGGGGAACAAAGAAATAAGTGATAATTTGAGATTTCGCGAGTTTAAACTTTGTTGAAGAACAGAATTTACATGTAAAAACTTCTAATGCCAACCTTTCATGATATAAATCTTTGGAGAGAATCCATATGAAAGAGCTCCTTTCATATAGATTGTGTATAATGTTCCCAACCATTGCTCTGCAAGAAATAAGAATTGTGACTGATATTCTTCCATACCCACTGGGGATAGTATTTTCAATTTATACGATAATGTTTGCCCTTTTTCTAAACTCTAGACCCAGTTTCAGATTGTTGCAGCTCCCTAAACAGTTTATATTTAGATTATTTGGGGGAAGCTCACTTGCGTATCTCTGATAATTACCTTGCTCTCATTTCTCTTCATGTCTTCTGTGTCCATGCCTGACAGTATTCCAGGTGAATATTTTTTGTGTGTATGTGAAAGATAAACATAAATGCAGGTAAACAAGCAAAAGTCTTCTTACTTTTCCATGACTTTTGACTACAATATTTAAGCAGATCACAGCAAAAAATAGCAGAAATGGGTGTGGCATGTTCATTTCAAAAACACAAGTTCTGTCTTATTTATGTCTTCATCTGTATATCTCTGCTGCATCTAACCTTTTCTTTTTCTTTCATCCCAATAGGAATACTATGACAAAGGAGATTACATTATTAGAGAGGGCGAGGAAGGAAGTACGTTTTTCATTTTAGCAAAAGGAAAGGTAAATATTAATTAAAGCTTACTTAAAGTAAATCTAAAGAAGCATTTCAAATCTGTTTGCCATAAAAGCAGCAGTGTTGTGCATTGCAGCCTAAGTCGTCTGTCTGCGTTGAGCAGGTAACAGAGTTTCTGCTCAGAAGACACCTGGGGAAGTGAGGGTTGGAGGAGGGGGAAGGGGGGGCGGTCTGAGCACTGGGTTTGGGGCCACAGGAGACTTATCATGGGTTCTGGCTGCAATAATAATTTCTTAGTGACCTTAGTCAGGTCACTTGACTTTCCTTGGACCTCATTTCATTGTGTGTAAAATGACTGGGTTATTTCTAAAGGTTCCTTCCGGCTATGATTGTGTGATTCTCGCCCAAGGGTTCAAGATCAAGGGCTATAATATCTTCCCATCCCACAGGCAGACAAACAACAGGTAGAGAATGAACTAGATAACCGACAGAACAATCAGGCATCATGCAGGAAAAGAATATGATTGAGAACTTGAATTCATACACAGTAGCTCAAGTTGATTTAGATGCTGATGAAAATTTTACAGTAATATATGCCACATATTTACACTAATATATGCAATATATTCCTTCACCTAGATATTGAGTGGATAACATGTTGCCAGTTGTTCCTAGGTTGACTCTTTGCAAAAAGCATTTGTGAAATACTGAAGAAAAGGATAAAATCTTAAGCATCTATGTCTCTGAAGTGTCAGCTTTTTACTGACACCCTTTGTTCCCCAGAAGAGTTTATCATCAGAGAGTTAGACACTGCCCTTTGTAAACTGCTTTGTGGTTGAACTTTGGACAGAGCCCCCAGCAATGGAAAAAAATTAACAAAATAGTTTCAGAAACTCTTTTCATCATTTCTCCCCAACCTAGACCTCATGGTTTGAAAGAATTCTGGTTAATAAACAAATTGCATTTATCATTTAAACTTTTTGAAATTTATTAATAAATGTTCATCAGAACTTCAAACCAGCACAAAGCAACCCTTCCTAGCACGTTGAACTGGAGTAATTCTAGCCACAAAAAGGAATATTGACGTTTTTTGTTTGACTCTGGCTTCCTGGACTGTGGAAGACTAGACACTGAGACTCTCATGAAAGTTGTGGACTCTCTTCCATATACACATTTTTCTTTCGGTGTTAGAGGGTACACAGAAATCAACAAGTTAGTCAGGAACATGAGATTCAGAATTCCTGATATTCAGTCTTTTTCTTGATTGATTTGTCAACCCCATTTGGTTTTTTGAAAAAATAAATTTCCCATAGGGCCATTATTATTTTCCTTGAGCATCCCTAGGAAGAAATAACTGGATTCATGTAAAATACTTTGAGCAATGAGATTTGAATGAAAGCTTCCTCTTAGAAAAGGTGGAGTCATTTGATCATGTTGAATCACAGGATTTTTCAGCCCATCCAAATGAAATGACTGTAGTTAGATGATTGTAACTACTGCAAGAATAAAGCACAGACTTGTCTTTTTTCCTTGTTGAGTCAAGTTTATATAGATCAGGAGAGTCTGGTTAAATGGATATGTGTTCAGATTCTCCTTTTTTTTTTTTCTTCTTCTCTCTCTCTTTTCTTATATTGTTTGACATCATTTAGGTAAAAGTCACCCAAAGTACTGAAGGCCATGATCAACCACAGCTAATAAAAACACTGCAGAAAGGAGAATATTTTGGAGAAAAAGCTCTTATCAGGTGAGTTCATGAATTCGTATACCACACTTAAATAATTCTTTGGTTGTTTTACATGTGTACTTCCTATCCATGTAGAGTTGTCAAACAGAGCTACCAATTATCCAGGAAATAAACAGCAATTTTACTGACTTCTAAAAATTACATTGTTAAGCAGGAAATAAGTGTACTAATTTTCCACATGAAGAAATTCATGAAGTCTTCTAAGTTTGCTAGTGAAAATAAAATTGGCGCTCTATTAGAAGTTTTAGTTTAAAAGAGAGAAAGAAATTGAAATTTTTAATTTTCCTGTAAGAACGTGTTTTTATATATTCCTGTTTTACCTTTAAAAATGATCAAATAATGACTTCCCATATTTTTGTGATTTTTATTTTTTTTATTTTATTTTTTTATTTTTTTTTAGTTCTACCAGTTTATTGCTACCAACCCATCTCCCTCCACCCTCATGCACGCGTGCTCAGTCATGTAACCCCATGGACTGCAGCCCACCAGGCTCCTCTGTCCATGAACTTTTCCAGGCAAGAATACTGGAGTGGGTTGCCATTTCCTTCTCCAATTTTTGTGATTTTAAATCATTATGTCAAAAGTAGTGTTTTCTTAAGGATTTTTATAGGCTCATTTTGCAAGTTTTAAAAACAGCTCAAAATAGTGTATTTGACGTTTCTACCTGAACCTTTGGCCTTTTGAGATATGAGTTTATTTACTGTTGACCTAACTTATGGAAAAACATTTGTAAAGATTAATCAAACATCTCAGGAGGCATTATGTGCTTCCTGGAATTCAGGAAACAATCTCAAGTCTGAAGAAAAAGTTTCTTAAATAAGATAACTTTATAAAAGATCAAGTTAGAATTTTGAGCAACACACTTTTTTTTTTGAATTACATGTTTTTAAATGAATTACTTGTTTTTAAATGAATGCTTGAAATTAGTTAAGAAAAGACTTAAAATTTATGTTATTACTAAATACTTTTAATTTCATCTTTATACTTATAAAAATGAGTAGCGTTTCTGCTCACATTACTTCCTTTTTAATTTTTGTCTGTGACTCCTACAAGTTCTGCTAATGGACATGTTAGGATTACATTAAGTACAGAGCAATGAAAAAATCTTCATACATTACCTGAAAACAAATTTAGTTCTTTAAAAATCATAAAGCTCTTGGTTTTTAAAGAAAATTAAACTACTTAAAAACTTAGTAAGCTAAGTTATGGTTATTTTGTAAACAATTTAAAAATTGAATTTAAAGACACGTTGAATTTTTGGTTTCCATTTTCTAGCTGGTAATGAACTTGTTTCAATAACAGGGAAATAATCCTTTTTTTTGTTTGCTCTTTTATGAGAGAATGTGAATACACTCATGTAATACAATCATGTAATATCATTATTCAAGACTTCAATGTGTTTGTTCTTAACATTAGCACATTACTTTTCTCATACCCCCAAGCAAAATTACTAAAGTCCAAAAGTGAAGAGAACTTTATAAATACACCATAGACTCAAAATAACTCTTTGAAAGGAAAAATGCTGTCTGGTTATGCTGGATCTGAAATAATTTATGCTCTCTGTTGCAGCCAGCCAATTATAGTATTTTCCCATGAGAAACATGGAAATTTATATTTAATAAAAACACTGTGCTCCCCAAAGCATTTAAAACATAAAGCTAGAATCAATGAGAAGGAGAGTTGGATATATATATTTTTCATTTTTGTGTATTTTTATGCTGTCACTTTTTAGGGCCACTGACTGATTCAGTATTCCTTATATTCTGTGTATTTCCATGATTTGATGTTAAATAGCCCCAGGAGTTCCGTCAGCATTTTATGTGCAAAAATAAATCCATGACACTTACACAGTTATTGTGAAAGAAACATGTGTATTTGTAAATATCTAATACTTATAAACTTTTTGTAGAGGATATTCCTAGTCAAAATCATGACACTGACAAGTGAAAAGGATGCCATGCTTCTTTTTTTTTTTGAACTTACAAATCAAATAATTGACCCATATCCAGGATCGTATCTGTATAGATATCTACACACATACAAGTCAAGAATAAACTCCTCAGCTCCCAACTCAAAAGCACATTAAGGTGAAATGTTTTCACCAATGTTTTCTAGCAAGGACCCTGTAAACTTGAGAGGGGCTGTGGGTTATGTCTGAAGGTCTCTGGAAGCCAGTGATGTGGATAGGGGGCTTCTCCGGAATGAGAGATAGGCTGTCAAAGTTTTCCCTGTCCTGTCACTAATGGAAGATGAGGGAACTCTACTTTGTGTGATGCCATTTTTAGTGAAGTTGTTAAAAGCAGTCTTAATATGCTTGCTGCTATAGGCTACCTTAAATGCAGTAGCTTTCAGAGCACTGGGTATCATATGGATGTACCTTTCCTCGGGGTCTCTAGTTTGTGACTAATAGAGGAAGAAAAATAATATAAATAAAAGTACCTACAGAAATACTTTCCCCGATGCTTGACCCTTGGTATTCATTAGGTAATTAAATTTACCATCATTAGATCATATGCCATAACTCATTGTATTTAAGGGAACAACTGTAAGAGTCACTAATATATTGTGTACCCCTGAGAAAGAAAGACAATGCTATTAATTACACTGTGACTCACTGTCAGTTGTAAGACATGTTTTGATTTCAGGGATTTTCATGGAAACTGTACATCTTAGACTATAAAATGAAAGGGTTTAATATTACTTTAATTCACTGGGTGATACGGCACTTTCTTTGGGTTTTCTTCTTGTTTGGTTCATGATAAGTTACTCATTCAAGGTTTTTCTTATAAATTTCTTTGATCAGTTCAGTTCACTTTTGGCTGCTTATTAATTAGCAGTTCCTGTTTGATCAGAGGAGAGCTATTTTAGTTGCGCTGGCACAGAACACAGAATGAAATTCCATACACGGTTGCGCTCACTGACTCCTTGACATTCCCAGTGCATTTATCTTATTCTCCTCTGGATTCCTCGTGCACATCATATTTTTAGGACACATTTCAAATCCTTTTTTGGGGGGAGGAAGGGGTGGAGTGTAAATTATGATGTTACAAAAACACATCATCTTTGGAAGGTTTAAGTGATGCTGTTTCATATCAGTTGCAGATTCCCTAATAAAAATAGATGTTTAATTTCTCACTAGAAAATTGACTTTCCTGTTTTTGTCTGCAGTGAAGATGTCAGATCAGCTAACATTATCGCCGAAGAAAATGATGTTGCATGCCTGGTTATCGATCGAGAGTGAGTATATGATGTTCTTAGAGAATGCCGGCAATTGCCACCTATGAAGACTTGGCCTTCTGTTACTCCAAAGGCCCATCTGTCTTCCCATTCATCACCATTTGGAAATGCTGGCCAATCCTCAGCTGCGAGGACATTCTATTAAAATTCATGGGAAGAAACCAGGCCTTCTGATCTGAATCTGTCTGTGGCAGCGGCAGATGCTGACGGGCTAAATATTTTGTGAGCAGAGTTTGTACATAAATATCAGCAATAGACTGATTTAAATTCTGCATCTTCCAGAGAAACAAGCTTGTTAGGACTCATGGATTTTTCTGCACACCACACACTGAAGAGTTTCATAATTTATTTGTAAAATGCTCTAAGCAGTCAAAAATTTAACAAAACCTATCTCTCTCAAAATATAAAATGCTTATTAGCTAGATATATTTCCAGAGAAGTTTTAATTTAACATTTGTAGTAATTTGGAAGAGATGTGTGTCAACATTAATCTATAAGTGTCTGAGGTTATTTTTTAGAATATCTCAGTTTGTGTCCTTAACTCACTTCGAATCATATTTGAATCTGACTCCTTCAACCTGTCATTAATCAGTTGACTATTTGATGACTATCTAGACATAAAAAAGGAAATTCAAGTATACCAGAGCTAGGCCATGTGTAGTCAAAGAAACAGGGCATACTCTTATGAAATGCTGATATGAAATAGTATAATGATGAGTGTCACAGAAGTATGTAATTCATTGATAATTAAGTAAAATATTTATTGAACATAGCATCATAGAGATTTAGAGCTGGAAAGAATTTGGGGTTATTTTATAAAATCTGTTTATTATGAAAAGTTTCAAACATATTAAAAAATAGACAGGATGATATTGTGTCATGCAGGTACAGCAATTATCATTTAAAACCTTATCTGTACCACTTTGCCATCTCCTTCCTATCTTCTCCATACTATTTTCAAGCAAATCAGAAACATAAAATTATTTCATCTATGAATTTTAGTAGCATCTCTAAAAGCTAAGTGTTATTTGTAATACATGACCACAATAACATAACATGCCTAAAAAATTAGCAATTTTTATTTATTTAATTGTATTTTAATTGAGGTATAATTGACATATAACATTATACTAGTTTCAGGGGTACAACATAATCATCCAATATACGTATATATTGCAAAATGATCACTACAGTAAGTCTAGTTAACATCCATCATCACACATAGAATAACAATTCTTAGTATCACTTTGAGATTCTTTAATCTTTCCCTTACAGGTAAGAAAGTGAGTTCAAGTCAGTTCAAGAACTGCCCCAATAGTATCATCTGAAATGGAGCAAAGGCTCCTGCCCAGGTCTTCTAGTTCCTTTTAACAGTCTTTCCACCATGCCATTAGGTTCCCACAGCATGTGTTCAGAAAGAGACGCAGTCACAGTGTAGTGAAGTGGGAAAAGTTTTACTTTATTTTTTAAGTGTAGAATTGGGGCTTAAAATTCATAGGAGCTTTCTAGGCAAAGAGGAAATGTAGAAGTCTTTCCAGGCAAAGTAAAACTTAAAAAAAAAAAAAGACATGGAGTTAGAAAGTGCAAGTATGTTCAGATGAAGGTAATCTTTGGTGGCAGCTCTCAAATATATTGATATGGTATTGCCCCGACGATGCATTGTTTTCCATGTGAGTTCTTTAAAAATACATGCATGCACTAAGGAGCTTTAGCTGTGTGTATGTGGTAAGATCTTATCAATTGCTCTGAAATGCTAGGATTAAAAGTTTATTGTAATCACTTAGCCAAATGTTTGTGCAATATCTCATGTATTCATAATCCATATAAAGGATAGAGTGGTTTTTATAGATTTTATAAATTATTTGGAAACTTATACTTTTCAAATGCATAATTTACATGTGCATAGTTGAGATTCTTATAACATACAAGATACTGACCTGTTAGACACAGTGAGACATTAAAAGTTACATGAATTTATTCTGTGTGTGAGAGAAACTGGATGTCAGGTATGACTGAGTTGACCTACATCCTGAATTTCCTGGGACAGTTCTGGTTATTCTAGTCCCATTCTTTCTGAAAAGCATTCATTTTGGATAATAAATTGTATGATCATTGTAGTTATCACTAAGGCTAGATTAAGATCCCATGATAATTTTCCTGTAGTACCCTCACACCATTGTTCACACTTGATATGATGGCTTTGTTTGGCATCTGTCTTCCCACATTTTAGTTCCTTCCTGAGAACAAAAACCTTTACTTTGTTCACAGCAACTGCTGTTGCTGTGCCAGCATTTGACAGAGTCCTTGGCATACAAGAAATGATCCAGATGTTGTCTGAATAAAGGGAGGGCACCATCCTTGCAATGCAATGTAGTGGCTGAAAGCCTATGGCTCTTTATTTCTTCTTTTCTAATTCATCATTTTTAAAAATACATATTTGAAGATTACAACTAGAATGTTATAGCTGTTTAAACTTGACTTTTGTTTGCAGAGATTTTCTAGAGAACTCTAACACCGATGTCACTTACAGTTAAAAAATAAAATTTGTTTACAACAATACTTCAATTAGTTTCATAGCAAGGTAATGGTGACGTATACAAGAAGTATTTACTTTTACTTGAAAATTTCAACTGTTGGAAATTTGAGATAACATTGTTTTGTTTCTCACTTCTCTAGTCAGCAAAGGACAGTTCACAGAGCAGGGTAGAGAAGAGATTAGATTTGAATGGGGAATGAAAAATATCCAGACTTCCATAGTGGTCCATTGATTTAGACTTCACTTTCCATTACTGGAGGTGTGGGTTCGATACCTGGTTGGGGAACTAAGAGCCCATGTGCCTCACAGCCACAAATCCAAAACATAAAACGGAAACATTATTGTAACAAATTCAATAAAAACTTTTAAAATAGCCCCTGTCAAAAAATCTAAAAAAAAAACAAACAGATATACTTAATAATGTAAGTATAGGTTGGTGATCAGTTAAATGTGGATAGACGTCTTCAGGGCTAGGCAGTCAGTATGTGGCACCAGTACGTTAATAAGATGGTTTATTAGTTTTAGGTAGTTTGAGGTAAATTTTCATTCCTTTCATTTTGTTATGTCCAAGAGCTTAAGATTTACTGGGGAGCGTAAAGCATGGTTTCTAGAAGAATACTGTTTTTTGTGGGGAGGAGCACCACGAATCAAGGTAGATTGTGTGGGGTGCAGGATGCACTGGAAGGATAATCCAGAAGATGGATTTGTTAGGTGAGGAAGGGAATTATTTTTTCTCATGGGCAATTCCCTATGTAAGAATTCCCAGAGAGGGGGAACTGAGGACAGGGCGATTAGATGGGACCAGTAACAAGCCTGTGATCCCTGAGGGGAGGGAAGTCAAGGGAAAGATGTTGGCTGAGCCTCAGAGAATCATTAAGGTAAAATATTTGGACTTAATCATTTAGGAATGTAAAATAAGTAGTATTATCTAGGGCCAAAGAAGAGGTAAATTTTATTTTTGATTTTAAAAATAAATAGCTTAATTTGATTAAGCAAATTATAAAAATCTGTAATGCATGTAACCTGTTGATGCAGTAAACAAATCATGTAGCCTATTTCCTTTCCACTCTCTTTTTTAGAAAGTATTTTTTAAATGTTTGTTGATTCATAAGCTCATGATATACTGTTTTTGTTTACAGTAACAAGTCAATTGTTGTTTTGGGGGGTTTTTGTTTGTTTTTAACTTTCTATTTTGTATTAAAGTATAGCCTATTAACAGTGTTGTGATAGTTTCAGGTAGACAGCTAAGGGACTCAGCCATATATATATACATGTATCCATTCTCCCCCAAACTCTCCTCCCAGTAAACAAATCATGTAGCCTATTTCCACAGTCTTTTAAAAAAAAAAAAAGACCAATATTGATAAATCTGAACCACAAGGCAGAAAATTACAGAAATGTTGTCTCTTCTCACTGATAGCCTCTTTGCTTTCAGAAACTCACGGCGTCAATTATGTAACTTCCAATAACTATTCTACCTACATGTGATGGCAACTTGAATGTAAAGAAGTTATTGAAAAACAGTTTGCAAAGTTTTGAATAACCATACAAATAGGCTTTCCTGAGCTTAAGAAGAATGGCAAGTTGCAGTGGTTAACTCTCAGCCTTGAGCTTTTTATTTTGTTTTATTCATTTTATTCATTTAGAACATTCAACCAAACAGTGGGAACTTTTGAAGAACTCCAAAAATATCTTGAAGGGTATGTGGCAAACCTGAACCGGGATGATGAAAAAAGACATGCGAAGTAAGTGGAGATATTTTTCTAAGCTGGCTGTGACTTCTGGCAGTTGATGAAGAAGGGGACTGAAGGGTGTGATTGGTAACTTTTAGTCTGTTGTCACTAGAAAATTTGGGAGGGTTGTTTTAAACTGTTCTTCCGCAAAAAGGATACCAATTACCTCTATTGTAGATATTATTTTAGTCTGTAAGTATTTTCTTATTTTTGGTGATGAGTAGTAATGTTTGGGGGAAATTTCCTGATAGGAGGCCTTGGGAAAGAGTTCTTTACATTGACTGGTGACTTGGTTCAAAAGGGTATTAATTCAGAAAAGAAGTCTCTCTTGCCTGTAGAAATCAAACAGGAATTCCAAGGAATAGCATAGGCCGTTCAGAGCCTGGCTTATTTCAGAATATAAGGGAGTGGGCCTTCCCTGGCAGTCTAGTGGTTAAGACTTCACCTTCCAATGCAAGGGATGCAGGTTCAATCCCTGGCCAGGGAGCTAGGATCCCATATGCCTTGTGGCCGGAAAACCAAAACATAAAACAGAAACAATATTCTAACAAATTCAATAAAGACTTTAAAAATGGCCCACACCAAAAAAAATTTTTTGAAAATTTAAGGGAGCTATCGCCCAAGTGGTTTTGTGTTGGGTTCTAAATGTAATAATACTGATGGAAATGCTTTTTGGTTCATAGGAAAAAAATTGTTTGTAAAATTAAAATTATTTGAAAATCCTTTGCTAAAACATTTTGTAGAATGAATACTTAAGCATGTATTCACCAGACAGTACCATTAAAGTTGAAGAGTCAAAAGTTCTGGAAGACTGATATTTGAGTTAAATTAGAGCATTCAGGCAGACTGCATATTTTTTTTTCTTGCAAGAAATATGTTTGCAGTTTTTGTGCCAAAGGTCTTTTGTAGTAAGAATGGTTCATGAATATATAACCCAGAGCAGTAAACTTTAATTAAGAAGGGAAAATGAGTATTTCCAAATAACAATACTTGAGCGTAAAGTAAGAAATGTATTTTTCATGTTTCACAAAGCAGTTATTCTGGTTCAGCCAGAGAAATCTTCAAAATCTCACAAAAAGAGCAAAATATGGCAAAGATTCTCAGTGCAGTATCATCCTGTAGGTGCAGCAAAGGAAATGGCTCTCTTTTCTGGTTTTCTTTTCTCTCATTGACTCTGTTTTTTAAACCGCTTTATTGAGATGCTTCTCAAATACCAAACAATTCACCTACTTTTACCACTCACTGACTCAATCTGACATTTGTCTTTTTTATTGTGTGTGAGTGTATCTGTTTTTTATTTGTATTTTCTGTTGATTTTCTCCCCAGATGTAACTGAATCTGATCCTATAAAAGTTGAGATAAGCTCTATGGCAACTATGGGCAGTAATTACTGGCAGAAGTAAGACTGTTGTAAGGGTGGGATTTATATGTGCTGTGACCCCTGCTTTGCCTAAGGGAGCGTATGTAAAGTTTCTCTTTTCTCATACAGGAGATCCATGTCTAGCTGGAAGCTGTCCAAAGCACTCTCTTTGGAGATGATTCAACTGAAGGAGAAAGTGGCCAGATTTTCCTCATCATCCCCCTTCCAGAACCTTGAGATTATCACAACACTGGGCGTTGGTGGGTTCGGAAGAGTTGAGCTTGTAAGGGGTTTACGTTTCAAGCATCTGAGAGAAGCCTTTTGACTTTTGTTTTGTTTTGTATTCTAGTGTATCTTGGAAGAATATATGCATTGTTATTGCTATCCAAACGTTACTTTGAACTAAAATTGAGAGTACAGTTTTCACTCTATTTTATAATAGTGGGTGTGTACTACTAAATAACTTGTAATAATATAGCTGCTATTTCAGGCTACTTATGCCACAACCTTTTGTGATATTTTTTTTTCTTGAGGGCAGCTATTAGAGAATATACCAAGTAACTTTTCCCATAGACTATAAAACATACAGTGTGTATTTCTTAGCAGCAACATTTATATATACATATACTCATCATGCATTAACTCTATGTAAAGCAAACAAAAATGTGTCCAGTGAAAGGGTCACAGAGATGAAATCTTAATACTATGGCTTCATTTCTTAAACAATTCCTCTGCCATGTCTGAATTTGGCTTTCATGGTTCTATTTTTGGGTTGCTCAAAATTTTCTATCCAAATTAAAAAAAAAAAGTTGAATGCAAGGGGATGTTTGAAGAGCAGCCTTCTGTAGTGCTGATCAAGACAGCTGGGAATTTATAGTCTGGTTTCAGCTGCATCTTCTATATCACACCCCTCTGAGCTTTATAATCAGCTTCCAAGGAGTAGCAGAGCCATGCAGTCAGATGCTCTGAAGAAACTATGGAATGGTGACCTGTGACTTTACAGGGTAGAGATGATGAACCCTTGGTGACTACTGAGCCCTTCCTTGCCCAGCAGATCTGTAACCATTCACTGTCCATTAACCTTGGGAACTATGATAACACCTCCATCTGCTGGGTGGCCTGGGTGTGAGCAAATCTGAAATGCTGCCAGGAGACTCCGAACAGGACACTCTACACCAAGTCAATACTTCATCTCTTTTGGGCAAAGGGGGTCAGAAATGATTTCTTAATAGGCCAGAGAGTTTGTAGTGTTTCTTATGCCATATGGAGGGATAAGAGGGCCATGTGCTGTATTTTTCATCAAAATTGTGGCAAACAATTGAATTAACAATGCTGAGGTTTGTTTTAATATGGTTAGATAATAATAATTAAAACAATAATCCCACCATTGATTTGAAAGTCTGGGCATCAACTAGTGGCAAACTCTGAGCGAAACTGAGGGAGCAACCAACTCTGCACAATTTCATTATTTGTCGAAGATAGTCTGCTTATGGAGTTTTAAGCCTATCTGAATAAATACTTATTAAATTTCTGAAATTTCCTTTTAAGGAAAATCCTATTTGTTCATCTAAAGCATGGTCTCCAATAGAACTTTCTGCGCTAATGGCAGTGTTCTGTATCCACGTGTCCAATAGCATAGCTGCTGGCTAAATGTGACTAGAGAGCTTTTGAAATGTGGACAGTGCAAATGAAGGAACTGAATTTTTAATTTTAATCAATTTAAAATTAAATAGCTTTTTGTGACTAGTGGCTAGCATATTGGATCATACAGATATGAATCTTGGATTAAATAGGTTTTAGTTTGAAACTCAAAAGAAGTAACTATTACGAAAGAGCAGCTTTTGGCAATTCTGAACCAAGCTTTTCATGTCATATACTCAAAACCAAAGAGATTTCTATACACTCAGACTTCTAACTAGAATATTTTTCTTGTTTCAATATAAACATTCTAGAACCATATTCCAACTATGTGAATTCTTTTGGAAATTACAATGAAAAGGAAATGTGTACACCTGGATAAAATTCAGCTCCTAGAGGAATAAAGTGCGAAAAGCTTCCATGCTATTTAACTGTGAAAGAATTTGAACTCCTGCTGGTTCATTTGTTTTACATAGATACTGCAGATCTTTCCTAGTAAGTTCATTTTGAGGGCTCGTTCTCTTCTTCCCTAGGTTAAAGTGAAAAATGAGAACGTTGCTTTTGCTATGAAGTGTATAAGGAAGAAGCACATCGTTGACACAAAGCAGCAGGAGCATGTCTACTCAGAAAAGAAGATCCTGGAAGAGCTATGCTCACCCTTCATTGTGAAGTAAGTGAGCGTTTCGTTCCCAGAATCTTGGTATCTTAGGCTCTTCTTTGGAGTTCTTCTATGCAAGAGCATGGAGGAGGAAGGGGAGGCCCTTCTCCGAATTCTCCAGCCTAGTCACAGCGACGATACATAAAATACTGGAAGTTTGAGAACTGAAGTCAGAATCCAGATTTTTTCATTCTTGAGTAAACCTCAGGAAAGTTTGTGTGGGTGTGTATGTGTGTGTGTGTGAATATAAAATTATTGTTTTAATAAACTGAATTGATTATTTAATTCAGATCTAATGCAGAATTTGGGAAACAAGAATTCATTCAGAACCCCTCAGGCGACGTGCTGAGTTGAATTTCTGCAAAAAGTGGTATTTGGACACATTCAGGCTGCCAGGGAGCTGGTCCCTGCAGTTGTTAGTTGCTTAGTGGTATCTGGCTCTTTGCAAGCTGACGGACTGTAGCCTGCCAGGCTCCTCTGTCCATGGAGTTCTCCAGGCAAGAATACTGGAGTGGGTTCCCATTCCTTTCTCCAGGGGATCTTCCCGATCTAGGGATCAAACCTGGGTCTCCTGCACTGAAGGCAAATTCTTTACCGTCTGAGCCACCAGAGAAGCCTGGTCCTTGCAATGCCGGATGCCAAAAGAAACACTTCCCTATAGTTACTGTTCTTTCTGTAGCTATCACCAGAGATTGGAAGAGAAACGTATTCTAAGCCATGGCTCTCTTGTGAATTCATGGGTTAGTGGTGTAGGCCAGGTAAGGCACATATTTTCAAACCTGCTTTCATGCCCCTAGAGTGTAGCTTTAGAGATTTCTGGGTGAGGTAAAGTGCCTTTGTAATGAGGAGAATTTATGCTTTTTGATCAAATGCCTTGAGAGAGTCTTTCTCCCTATCCATATTCTCAGACCCATATTTTTTCAAGATTAAAAAAAGTCTGAACCCAGGCGATACTGGCAATAAAGTCATCCAATTATTTTTATATAAACTATATGTCCCTCCCCTCTTTTAATCAATAATTCATTAAAAACTATCATGAACAGCTTCAGGGCATGGATTAGATTTTATTCATTTTTTTATTTCCTGCCCTTTGCAAAGTAGCTGGCATAGAGTAGGGCAATAATCATATTAAGAATAAATGTTAATGACAACATTTATTATTGAGAAAGTAACATGTGCCAGGCAGTCTTCTAAGCAAAATTTTAAAATATATATCTTATATAATATATTTAAAGTGTATATTATATTATTATTATATTTATAGTGAAGATAAAAGTGAATGTTGCTCAGTCGTGTCCGACTCTGTGATCCCACGGACTGTAGCCCGCCAGGCTTCTCTGTTCATGGAGTTCTTCAGGCAAAAATACTGGAGTGGATAGCCATTCCCTTCTCCAGAGGTTTTTCCCAACCCAGGGATTGAACCCAGGTCTCCTGCATTGATGGCAGATTCTTTACCTGCTGAGCTACCAAGGAAGGCTATATTTACATTATATTATATAATTTATATGTATCTTGTGATTTATTTATATTGTATATATAAAATAAATAATATAATTACATATAATCAATATGTAATCAAATGAATATATATATTTGTTATGATCGTCATAATAAAACAGATAAATGTTATGATTTTCCTCATTTAAAAAGAGCAGTGATGTTGGTGGGAATGCAAACTAGTACAGCCACTATGGAGAACAGTGTGGAGATTCCTTATAAAACTGGGAATAGAACTGCCATATGACCCAGCAATCCCACTGCTGGGCATACACACCGAGGAAACCAGAATTGAAAGAGACGCGTGTACCCCAATGTTCATCGCAGCACTGTTTACAATAGCCAGGACATGGAAGCAACCTAGATGTCCATCAGCAGACGAATGGATAAGGAAGCTGTGGTACATATACACAATGGAATATTACTCAGCCCTTAAAAAAATACATTTGAATCGGTTCTATTGAGATGGATGAAACTGGAGCCCATTATACAGAGTGAAGTAAGCCAGAAAGAAAAACACCAATACAGTATACTAATGCATATATATGGAATTTGAAAGATGGTAACGATAACCCTATATGCGAGACAGAATAAGAGACACAGATGCATAGAACAGTCTTATGGACTCTGAGGGAGAAGGTGAGGGTGGGACGTTCTGGGAGAATAGCATTGAAACATGTATATTATCATATGTGAAACAGAAGACCATTCCATGTTCGATGCATGAGACAAATGCTCAGGGCTAGGGCAATGGGATGACCCAGAGGGATGGGATGGGGAGGGAGGTGGGAGGGGGGTCAGGAAGGGGAACACATGTAAACCCATGGCTGATTCATGTCAATGTATGGCAAAAACTACTACAATATTGTAAAGTAATTAGCTCCCAACTAAAATAAATAAATTTATTTAAAAAAAAAAAAAAAAAAGAGCAGTGAGAAAACTGACGTCACTTAGCTAACAAATGGCCAGTCAGGGACTCAAGCCTAGGCAGCTTGGATCCAGAGCCCATACTGAACCACTTACTAGATTACTTCTGCTGTCTGTGCGTGGTATAGCTGTCGTGCTATCTGCATTAGCCTGGTGCTAGGGAGACAGGGGCATCTCTTGAGCAAGACCCAGAAACTGCTTTCCCCCAGCATTGTGATATGGTACCCTGCCCACATCCCACGTCTGGATGGAGACTGTCATTCCTCCAGCTTCTGGGAGTCTTGCCAGCTGGGGACTCTAATTCCCTCTCCAGCCATTACTCTAAGGTGAAGAGAACCACCTGGCCCCATACCCTTTCTCCAGGTACATCCTGCATCCAGTGATGGTACAAGTCCTTGAAGCTGAGGCTTTTGTAAAATTACAGGCCAGCTCTCCCTCTGCCCAAGTCTGCTTCCTTCCTCCCCTGTGGGTGTTGGTCCCAAGAGCATTCCGCACTAAACTGACTGCTTACAAATTTCTGTCTTAGAGTCTGTTTCCTAATACCAACTAGAAGACATAAAACATAGGCATGAGTAACTGTTAATCAAAGTGAAAGTGAAAGTTGCTCAGTCGTGTCCAACTCTTTGCAACCCTATGGACTGTATATTCCATGGAATTCTCCAGGCCAGAATACTGGAGTAAGTAGCCTTTCCCTTCTCCAGGGAATCTTCCCAACCCAGAGATTGAACCCAGGTCTCCTGCATTGCACGCAGATTCTTTACCAACTGAGCCACAAGGGAAGCCCAAGAACACTGGAGTGGGTAGCCTATCCCTTCTCCAGCTAATCTTCCTGACCCAGGAATCGAACCAGGGTCTCCTACATTACAGGCTGATTCTTTACCGACTGAGCTCTCAGAGAAGCCGTGATATGCAAGGCAGATCTTAAAGAAGACCATGCAGACATCTCAGGGTTTGGGGAGGAAGGGAAGGCTGTATTTAGTAAGGGGGTTAAGGAGCTACTTAGTCAGGAAGGTGGTCCCAGCGCTTGATCTTGAGGGGTGGATAACACTTTTATTACCATGGAACTGAGATTAAGAAAGTCCATGGGTAGTGTGAACGGGAGTCCAAGTAAAGGGATCAGCAGATGAGAAACCAGGGGAGCAGGAAGGATCAGAGTGTTCAGTGAGCATCCAGTGTCTTTGTAAGATGTTTGGAAGGAGACGAGGACCATCCTTCAAAAAGTTATTGATGACGCTCTTTAGCAAACTTGAAGACGTTTTAAAATGGGACTTCTAATAATAATCATGTTTTTCTTTATTTTCACAGATTATATCGTACCTTCAAGGACAATAAATATGTATACATGCTTCTGGAGGCCTGCTTAGGTGGGGAGCTGTGGAGTATATTAAGAGACAGGTAATGAAAAAGAATTATACACGGTAACTTTTGTGTATTCCTGCCTGGTCTAAAGGATGCTGTATTCATGACCATTTAAAGAGACATGAAGAAAGTCATTAAGAAATGAGTCTAAGGGACTTCCTTGGCTCTCCAGTGGTTAAGACTTTGCCTTCCAATGCAGGGGGCACAGGTTCAGTCCCTGGTTGTGAGGCTTAAATCCCAGATGCCTCATGGCCAAAAAAACCAAAGCGTGAAACAGAAGCAATATTGTAACAGATTCAATAAAGACTTTTAAAAAATGGTCCCTATAAAGAATCTTAAAAAATGTCTTACAAAAGAGAAATGAATCTAAGAACAAATTGATAAACAAGTAGTAACAGTGATATTTTATGAGCTAACATTGTAATCATGTAATAGGCCCCCTGTACCAGTAGTCACTGTCATTCTCATATTAGGGATTAAAGAAGGCCAGGCTTAAGAGTGTCAACCATCCATATCACATGGTTAATATGAGGCAGAGTATAAATCCAGATGTTACTGACTCTGAATCTTGAGAAGGGAGATGACGAAAGGGGTGGAGAGTGGTGAAGTTGGGGCTGAAAAGCAGAGTGACATGTCTGCAAAGATTCAGCTTCACAAAAGGAGTGATTTCCACACAATCAAAAGCATAGGTGTTCACTGAGCTCCACCTACTTACAAGTCTTCCTAGTTGACGATATGGGGGTTTTCTAAACAATGTAAACTTTTCTAACCCCAAACCATATAAAGTTTTCCTCCAGTGAGTTTGGATTATATTTTGGGAGATAATGCAATATACAATTTTAAAACATTTCATTTAATGTGAAAAATAAATGTGATGAAGAAGTTGGCAATTCATAACTAAATGTCCAATAAGTGTTATGGGCACTGAGCTCAGAAGAGAGGAAAGAGAGAAAAATGTGATGGTTGTGAAAGGCCCTGAGCTAAACGCTGAAGACAAAATTTGGAAAGACAGGAAGAGAACTGATTTAAGAATCAGGAAAGTTGGAGTAGGATTAGGTCTTTTACTTGCTGAGTGAGAGCAGAGTTTGAATAGAAAACAGGGCAACAGAAGAGGTAGCTTTGCATTAGGTTGTGGAGGTTAATGCCAGGTCAGACATTTAGGCAGCATTCCCTGGGCCAGTTGTTCTCAACCCTGGCTTCACATCACAATCTTATGGGAGCTTTAACACAGTAAAAATGCTGTGCCCTGATGCCAAACACTTTTATTTGGTTCACCTGCAATAGGTCCAGAAAATGATTTTTAGCTGCCTTTCAGGCAATTCTATGGAGAAGCCAATGGCACCCCGCTCCAGTACTCTTGCCTGGAAAATCCCATGGACGGAGGAGCCTGGTAGGCTGCAGTCCATGGGGTCACTAAGAGTCAGACACGACTGAGCGACTTCACTTTCACTTTTCACTCTCATGCATTGGAGAAGGAAATGGCAACCCACTCCAGTGTTCTTGCCTGGAGAATCCCAGAGACGGCAGAGCCTGGTGGGCTGCCATCTATGGGGTCACACAGAGTCGGACATGACTGAAGTGACTTAGCAGCAGCAGCAGGCAATTCTAATGTGCATTCGGTTGAAAATCACATACCTAAGTAATAACAGACTTTTGAGCATCCAAGCAGAGATTTATCTGTTGTACTAGGAACAAACTGATGGATGGATCAGGATGAGGTAAGCCTGGATGGGTTGTGGAGACTTGCATGATACCTACAGAAGCATCTGCATCTCCCATTATTGCTTTAACAGGCAAATCTTTTTAGAATATCTAAGTCTATTTAGTGGTGGTAGTTCTTAGTACCCGTTAGGCACTTTGCCATATCCATAAATCAGCCTTGTTAAGTCAGTAGTAAACCCATTTTAAGACAGGTATCTGAGGGTCAGAACAGCCAAACAACTTGCCTGAGGATTCAGTAAGGGGAAGAAGCAGGACTCCAAGGTGGTTTCTCTTATTCCGAAGCCACAGCTTTCTATTATGTGCTGTACTTAGTTGCTTCAGTCATGTCTGACTCTTTGAGACCTCATGCACTGTAGCCCGCCAGACTCCTCTGTCCATGGGGATTCTCCAGGCAAGAATACTGGAGTGGTTTGCCATGACCTCCTCCAGGGGATCTTCCCAACCCAGGGATCAAACCCATGTCTCCCACATTGCTGGCAGATTCTTTACCATCTGAGCCACAAGGGAAGCCAAAGTGTAATAGCTTTCTATTATACCATGCAGCAAATCACCACCACATTTTAATAATTTAGCATGTAAACCTACACACAAGTGCCGACACAGGGCAACTCTGATATCATCACGGTGCACCAAAGAGGAAAGAGTCATGAACCTGTTTCTACATGGGTTATATTGCAAAGTATACAAACAGGAAATGGAAATGAACACTGGAGTCATTTTAGTCAAGCAATCAAGTGCAGTAATCTGGTTCAACCTCTCTATTGAAATCGTTGCATTTTCTCCAGAGTTTTCCAAAGATGTCTTTAAAAAGTCTTGTTTTCTTATCCTTTCCATTTTGTATGTTCAGATGTGATTACCAGAAACAATCGTTTGAATGTAGACATTTTAATTTCAGTAAATTTTAGTAAAGTGGTTCTTGTTGGCATCAAGCATTCACTTAAATTTCTTTATGATCTGATTCATTGGCACTATGAAGGATTTTTTAGTGCTAATGCCTTATAAAACATTTATATTGCATAAATATACAATATGATAATTGACACCTAGAATCTGCAACAAGGATGTCTAGAGTATTAAGAAGGAAAATGGTTTCATTGCAGAGGCAGCTTTGATGAACCCACCTCCAAGTTCTGTGTTGCTTGTGTGACAGAAGCATTCGATTACCTGCATCGACTAGGTATTATCTACAGAGATCTGAAACCAGAAAACTTAATTCTAGATGCTGAGGGCTATCTTAAATTGGTAAGACAAATTCTTATCCTGTGAGACATTTCTAAACATAAAGTTGCGCTGTAGTTGCAATTCTCTCTTTCTTTAAACTTTTATTTTAAATTAAAAAAATGTTTATGTTTAATTGGTGGATAATTGTTTACAATGTTTTGTTGGTTTCTGCCATACAGCAAGGTGAATGAGTCATAAGTATACATATATCCCCTCCCTCTGGAGTCACTCTTCCACTCCAACCCCTGCGCCCCCAGCCATTCCCACTCCTCTAAGCTGACACAGAGCATCAGGCTGAGCTACCTGTGTTATACAGCAGCTTCCCACTAGATCTCTGTTTAACACATGGTAATGTGTATGTTTCAAATGCTAGTTTCTCAGTTTGCCCCATCCCTTTTCTTCCCTTGCTGTGTCCACCAGTTGGTTCTCTATTCCTGCATTGCAAATAGGTACATCAGTACCATTTTTACAAAGCAATCATCTTTTAATTTTGGTTCACTTGTTATTTTTACTTTGGGAGATATGGCCTTTTAAATCAGCATACTTAACACAGGGAATGATGTTACAAGTACATTCTTTCTAGCCTAGGAATTGAATGTTTCACCATTCCCCCCTCCCCAACTAGGATTCAGATAATAGAATTGCTTTAAAATTGGATTTTGTTAGCATATTAATGTTAGCATAAAATATTACCATTTTAGTGTTTGTTAGCATTCTTAATTTTTTATTGGAATAGAGTTGATTTACAATGTTGTATTAATTTCTGCTGTACAGCAAAGTGAGTCAGTTATACACACACATATATCTACTCTTTTTAGATTCTGTTCCCATATAAGTCATTACAGAGTATTGAATAAAGTTCCCTGTGCTATTCAGTAGGTTCTTATTAGTTACCTATTCCACATATAGTAGTTTGTGTGGCAGAGAAGGCAATGGCATCCCACTCCAGTACTCTTGCCTGGAAAATCCCATGGGTGGAGGAGCCTGGTAGGCTGCAGTCCATGGGCTCTCGAAGAGTCAGACACGACTGAGCGACTTCACTTTCACTTTTCACTTAAATGTATTGGAGAAGGAAATGGCAACCCACTCCAGTGTTCTTGCCTGGAGAATCCCAGGGATGGAGGAGCCTGGTGGACTGTGGTCTATGAGGTCGCACAGAGTCAGACATGACTGAAGCAACTTAGCAGCAGCAGCAGTTTGTGTGGGCTTCCCTGGTAGCACAGACAGTAAAGAATCTCCCTGCAATGTAGGAGACCTGAGTTCGATCCCTGGGTCATGAAGATCCCCTGGAGAAGGGAATGGCTACCCACTCCAGTATTCTTGCCTGGAGAATTCCATGGACAAACATGACTGAGCAACTAAAGCTTTCACTTTTTTCTTCATATGTCAATCCCAGTCTCCTAATTTATCCCTTCCCTGCTTCCTGCCCTGATAATCATAAGTTTGTTTTCTACATCTTTGACTAAGTTTCTGTTTTGTAAATAGGTTTATTTGTACTATTTCTTTAGAGTCAACATACAAGCAATATCATGTGATATTTGTCTTTCACTATCTGACTTACTTCACTCAGCATGACAATCACTAGGTCCATCCATATCACTGCCAATGGTATTATTTTGTTCTTTTATAGGGCTAAGTTATATTCCATTGTATATATGTACCATATCTTCTTTATTCATTCCTCTGTTGATGGCCATTTAGGTTGCTTCCATGTCCTGAATACTGTAAATATTGCTGCAATGAACATTGGGGTACATGTATCTTTTTGAATTATGGTTTTCTTCGGATATATGCCCAGGAGTGGGATTGTTTGATCATATGATAGGTCTGTTTTAGTTTTTAAAGGAATCTTCATACTGTTCTCCATAGTGGCTGTACCAACATACACTCCCACTGATAGTGTAAGAGGGTTCCCTGCTCTCCACACCTTCTCCAGTGTTTATTGTTTGTAGATTTTTTTGTTTTTATTAAATAAATTTATTTATTTTAGTTGGGGGCTAATTACTTTACAATATTGTAGTAGTTTTGCCATACATGGACATGAATCAGCCATGGGTTTACATGTGTTCCCCTTCCTGGACCCCCCTCCCACCTCCCCAATGACCATTCTGACCAGTGTGAGATGATACTTTATTATAGTGTGATTTGCATTTCTCTAATGATTAGTGATGTTGTACATCTTTTCATGTGCCTCTTGGCCATCTGTATGTCATTAACATTTCTGTATAACGATTTTAAGTAGGTTTTAATAAATTCCTGCTACATAGAGCGGTTTGCTGTGAGGAATAAGAAAAGAAGATAGTAGGGCTTCTGTCCCAAGATAGCTACTGTCTGAAGAAGGAGAAAAGATACACATATGAATGTTGGTAGTTTAAAAAAAATATTTTTAAATGATTCTAAGGTCAAGCAGGGCTGAGAATCAGAACACAAGGTCTGATTCTATAGGTCCCTTAGGGACGGAGACTTTCCTTGTCATGCATCTTTGTAATGGATACAATGCCTAACATTAAGCCCCTTGCATGTCACAAGACAGAAAAAAAATGCTACCATTCTTGTAAACTCCTTTAGGTACAAAACTATAAGAGAATTGCATGCTCAGTTTCTTAGTCATGTCTGACTCTTTGCAACCCCAGGCGCTGTAGCCCACCAGGCTCTTCTGTCCATGGGAATTTTGGGGACAAGAATACTGGAGTGGGTAGCCATTTCCTTTTCCAGATAAGAGAACTGGGTGGTCATAATTGAGGAGAAACCAGGCATTTTGGATCTCAGGAGAGAACCCCATCAGGATGGGGAACCCAGGCTGACTGTAACTGAGTCCATCTTGTCAGGAGCTCAAGGACATTAAACCATGCCTGAACTTAACATTTACAAAGATATTAAAAGTTTCTCATATCAGAACATTAATAATAGCTACCACTTAATGTATAAAGCTACTGTGCTGAACATTTTGCAGTTAATAGGTTTAACAATTGATGAGGTAGGTTTTATCATTCACATGTTATAGTGTGCAGTTTAGCCTTAAGAACTGAATTTATTATGTATAGTTGCTAAGCAATTTCTCTCCATAGGAAAGGAGTAAAGTAAGTTCTTTCCTGTGAAATCTGGCTAACTTCCAAGAAATGTTTTGATCCATTCAAGGTTTACTTTATCTATGAAAGACAGCTTTGAGAACTGGTGAGGTGCTAACTCAAGGCCTTGATCACTTGTCTTCTTCACAATTCCCTCATTTGCTATGCCTCTTACAGCTCTTCAGAGAAGCCTTTTGGAATATTCTAGAAGTAAAATCATCATGAGGGATGCAGAGATGCAGATTATCCATTAAATTCATTCTTTTTTAATAGCTGTTTTTAAGAAATTGGGTATCATATTCTGCCTTGGTAGGTATAGAGGTCTATAAGCATCTCTTCTGTAGCCATTGTAATCCAGCTAGCTAACTCATTTGCCAACCAGCCAAATGAAGAGTAGTAACGAAAGCTTTCAGAGATTAAAAAGTGAGTGTTGAATATTTCCATTTCTACCTATATATCAAGCTAGATATGATATGCTGAAATTCTCTTACTACAAAAACTCTCAAGTACTGGAAGAAACATTAAAAGCAGTATTATATGCATGGCTGAGTTTATAAGACAATATTTGGATTCCCCTGAGGCTGAGAACCAAGCTTGGGCAGTAGTGAAAGGTGGAACTCAAACACTGAACCTCCTGTCTTGTGGTCACCCAGCAATCCTAGGTGGCCTAGAGAGGTTTTATTTTAGTTGCTGTACCCTCTGGAAACAGGAGACCAAGTTTTGGACCTGGGCAATGTGGGAAGTTGAATCAGAGAACATTGTCCAGAGCTAGGGATCATACAGATTGTGCTCTCAGAGAAACAGAAAATGGGAGGGAAATCAAATTTCTAAAGGCAGAGTACATGCAAGAAGACATGCTTTTCTCATTATTGGGCTCTTGGTAGAGGAACCAAAGAGTTTCCTCGAATACTTGGCCATAGGCTGGCTTTCATGGTTTTTTGGTGCCCAGTCTTCCAGGATGAAAATGCCCAAGCAAAAATTTAAATGAAAAGGGAGCCATGTTGGTAGCATGACCAAGTATATTCTCTCTGGAAGAATGTTCTCTCAATTCAAGATACAGCGAATTCCCAGAGATGAACTTCCAGGGAATATAAACGCATGCCAATAAAATAAAATAAAAATATGTGTGAGGCAATAAGGTGCCAGGAGCATTATTTAGCAGGAATGTAAGAATTTCATAAATTGGAGTAATCAGATACAAAATGTAAAACAAATGTGACTAAGCCTTTTAAAAGTAAGAGAGGAACTAACAAATGAGTGAGGAACAGAACCTCTCAAAAAAGATCTAACCAGTTTAGAAAAAAATAACAAATAAAACTTCTATTAAGAAATTCTGAATATCATAATTGAAATTAAATATTAAATGGAATTTTCATTAATGGTGGAATAGCTTGCATTGGACTAATCTTGCTGAGGTTAATTATGATACATGTATAAAAGTGTGTGAAAACATCAGAGAGCAACAAGAAATAGACGTTCAAACTTTGAAAAAAAGGAGCAACACTGGGTGAAATGCACATTAATGCAGCTGTTCATTTCAAAGCACTCCTTGTTGTATAAGATATGGAGGATAAACCTTTAGTTAACATTGTATCTAACAGTGAAATAGTGAATATTTTCTATTTAGATTGTGAACAAGACTATTTTCTTTCACCAGTTTTTTCAGCATTGTAACAGAGATATTAGCAAAATAAATGAAATGCAAAAAAGAAGTGAAAGGCCAAAAATTAGAAAGGAAGAAGCTACCTATCTTTATTTGAAGACAACATGATTGTTTATGTAGAAAAGCATGAAGAATCTACCAAGAAATTCTAGAAAGGAAAAATAAATAGAGCAGGATTACAGGTACAAAGTCAATATACAAATAAAAATTTATTAAATAATTTTTATGTGCTAACAGTAAATATTCAAGAATGAAATTAAAATGCCATTTGTAATATCAAAAATTATTGAATAAATTTACTGTATAAGACCCCTACATTGAAAAATACAAAATTTTGTTGACAGAAAACTAGCTAATGGCAAAATATTCTATGTTCATAAATTGTATAACTCCATAGTTGATAAGATGTTCAGTCTCCTCCAATTGATCTACATATTTAAGGCCATTGCAATAAAAAGTGGAGCAGCCATTTTTAGAAACAGATATTTATTCTAAAATTTACAAAGAAATGTAGTTTAGGAAAGTCAATAAACACTTTGAAAAAAGAAGAATAAAAGAGGAATTTATAATAACTGATGATATTATAAAGCTCACTATAAAGCTGTAGTAATCAAAGCAGTATGATAACAGTGTAAGGACAAATGGCTTAATCTAACAGAATAAAGTCCAGAAATAGACATATATAGTTAAATGACTTTTGGAAAAGGATGAGAGGCTAGTTTTCTCAACAAGTATTGTGGAAAGAATTGGATATATATGGCAACAGAAAAGGAACATGACTTGCACTTAACATTATATAAAAAAAATTAAATCAAGCTGGATCATGGACCCATAAAGCATCCAAAAGTAAATGTAAACATAAGATGATATCTTTACAACATGGAATAGTTAGAGATTTCTTAGAACACAAGTAGCATAGAGTAGGTAGCTTAAACAACAATTTATTTAGTTCTGGAGTCTGGGAAGTTCAAGGTCAAGGTGTTGGCTGATCTGATGTGTGGTCAAGGCCAACTTCCTGGCTTATAGACAACTGTCCTCTCTCTTCTTTGCATGGAGGAGAGGGAGAGAGAGAGAGTGCTCTCTTCTGTCTCTTCTTACAGAGCTACTAATTCCTTCATGAGGGTTTCACCTTATGACCTAATTAGCTCCCAAGGGCTTTACCCTCAGATACTATCACACTGAGGATTAGGGTTTCAACATACATGTTTAGGGAGAGGGGCACAATCATGTAGTCCTTAATAATTAGGCTTCATCAAAATTAAAACATTCTCAACATCAAAATACATTGTTAAGAAAATGAATAGTCATACCACAAACTGGTAGAAAATACTTGCAATGTATCATTACATGACAAAAGATTTGTATCCAGAAATATATAAAAAAACTCAATAATAAAAGACAATCCAATTTGTAAAAAATGATCAAAGATCTTGAAAAATTACAAGGGAAGACATAAGAATGGTCAATAAGTAATATCAATAGTCATTAGGAAAAGCAAGTTAAAACCATAAGGATGTGCCATTTCACACCCTCTAGAATAACTATAATTTTAAAGATTGACAATACTAAGTGTTGGTGAGGAAATTTTCCTAAATTTCTAGTAGGAAAACAAAATTAGAAAACTGTTTAAAGAATGATTTGTCCGTTTCTCATCAAGTCAAACATACACCTATTCTATGACAAGAAATTCTATTCCTTGGAAGAAATTTCACTCCTTGGTATTTATCCAAAAAAATTGAAATAATGTTTCAAAAATTTTGGACAAGAATGTTCATAACAGCTTTTTCCTGAAAGTCCCAAATCAGAAAGAGCCACAATACTCATCACCAATTGAATGTTTAAATACGTAGTAGTGCATCATTAACCAAACTCTTCTCCATAGTATAAAGTAATGAATTAGTATGGACTTCCCTTGTGGCTCAGAGACCTGGGTTCGATCCCTGAGTTGGGAAGATCCCCTAGAGAAGGGAAAGGCTACCCACTCCAGAATTCTGGCCTGGAGAATTCCATGGACTGCATAGTCCATGAGGTTGCAAAGAGCTGGACACGACTGAGTGACTTTCACTTTCAACTTTTCAACAATGAATTAGTATAGGTAACAACATGAATAAATTTTAAAAAGCATGTTGAGCAAAAAGAAGACAGATACAGAAGACTAGCCTCTACTAGCCTCTTCATGATTACATTTATTTGAAGTTGTAGAATAGATGGTAGAAATTAATACAATGGTAGCCTCTGGGAGGATCATTTGACTGCAGAAGGGCAGGAGGGAACTTTCTGAGATAATGCGAATGTCTATCTCTTGACCATATGGTGGTTGTGGTTACAAGACTATAATCTGCATCAAAATTCAATGAATTGTGCTCCCCAAATCTGTACATTTTATTGCTTATAAATTATACATCAATTTGAAAAATGGGAAGGTTAAATAGATGATTCACAAGTAAAGAGAAAAATCAGTGACTTGAAAGATGAAATTTCAGAATAAAGCATAGAGGCTCAAAAAGATGGGAAATAAGAGAAATGAAGAGACTTGGAGAATAGAGTGAGATGTTCTTAAAATGTTCAATTGGAGTCCAAGATAAAAATATAGAGAATGAGAGAAAAGTACTTAAAGAAATGATGGCTGAGAATTTTCCAGAAATTATTTAAAATAAAAAAGACCATTGAGGTAAAAGAAGTCCAACAAATCCCAACTGAGACAAATTGTATTTATTGTAGATTCTGCTTTTGTATAACAGATCATTCCAAAATTTAATGGCTTAAAACAATAAGAATCTTGGTTGAACTCTCATGGTTTCTGCAGATCAAGAGTTTGGGAGTGGTTCAACTGGATGGTTCTGACTTAGGGTCTCTCAGGAAGTTTCTGTCAAGTGTTGGCTGGGGCCACAGTCACCTGGAGGCTTGACTCAGGCTAGAGGATCCACATTCAAGGTGACTCACGCCTCTGGCTGGCAAACTAGTGTTGGCTGTTGGTTGGGGACCTTAGTTCTTTTCCATATGAATTTTCTCTTTCTGGATTGAACGTCCTTGAGGCATGGTGGTGGCTGGCTTGCCCCAGCATGAGTCATTTGAGAGACCTAGGAGTAGCTACACTGCCTTCCAAAACTCAGAGTCACACTGACACTTCCCTGTGTCTTCCGTTGGCCACATGGGGCCAGCCTGATTCACTGTCAGAGAGGTCACCTCTGAATACCAGGAGAAGGGGATCATTGAGGCTGTCTTGGATGTTGGCTATTATAATACGGTGCAGAACCAAAACTAAGAGAAAATTTTAAAAGCTATAGAAGAGAAATAACAGTTTGCACATAAAGGAGTAAAAATTTTACTTTCAGTTGACATCTCAACAGCAACCATAGCAACCAGGATGCAATGGAATAATATCTTAAAATTTCAAGAGAAAATAACCAACAAACTTGACTTACAAATCTAGAGAAATTATCTTTCAAGAGGGGTGAAATAAAAATAAAAATCTTTTTAAACAAAGATAAAGAGTGTTAACCACCTACATCCAAAGGATGTGTTAAGGGAAATGGAAAATCCCTGATGAAAGGTTTGAGATGTAGTAGGGCATGGTAACTATAGAAAAATGGTAAACATGTGGTTAGATTTTTCCAAATTATGCTCTAATGTAATAATTATCACTACTGTGTAGTATTTAAAGTGAGAAAATGCTAAATAACTGAAAAATAGCAGCATATAAACTGAGAGTAGATGTAATTGGAATCAAAGTGGAAGAAGATGTCAATCATTTTAAAAGAAGGCAACAAAGGAAAACAGGAAGCCTAGAAAAAAAAATCAAAGAGAAAACACAATCTGAAAGGAGAAAGAAATCTAATGTATGTAAATAGACTTCACTGTTCAGATAAAAACCAAACACTGCCAAATAGACTTCAAAAATAAAAATCAGCTACATGAGGTTTACAAGAGACAGACCAGAACATGAAGGTGCAGACAGGTTGAAATGAAAAGGATAGAAAAGAATATGTCTGGGAAATATTGAACAAACTGAAAAGCAGGTTTCATTATATTGGTATCAGGGAAGAAGTATTTCTAGAGATAGAGAGGGTTACCATATGATGATGAAGAGCTCATTTTACCATGATGATGTAAAAGTCCTGATCTTTTAATTACTTATGAAAATGCTTCAAAAGTAAGGAGCTGAATTTGACAGAACTCGTAAGAAGAAATGAACAACTGTAGGAAAATAGGACTATACCTCTCACAGAAACTGAAAGAACATTCAGACTGAAAATCACTAAAACTTTAGAATACGTGTACAACACGATTAATCAACTTGCTATAATTGATTTGTAGAATATTGTTCCCAATATTTAGATGATGCCATTTACCACATTTGATCATATACTGGGTCATCAAGCAAGTTTCAGCAAATAAAAAAAAAGAAATTGGCTGACAGTCTAGCAGTGCTTCTTCTGCCTAAAGGTTCCTGAGGGGGTCGCAGTAGGGGTGAGGGCAGTGCAGTCTAGTGGTCTAGTGCCCAGCATGTCAGGAATGCATACCTGGGTGGACACTGGGCAGCCCAGACTTGGGCACTAATGAACTTGAGGATGAAATACTCCTTAAAGGATGACCTTGGCCTTATTCTTCAAATTTTAACAAGTGGCATTTTCATCTCCCTTTATCATTTCTTAGCAATATCAGTGAGAGTTCAGATATCTAAGGACTATAGTAAAGAAAGTCTCCCCCCAACCCCCAGGAAAGACTAACCAGCTAAAGCCTGGAAAAAAGACCTAAGTAGGAAAAAGGTCTGGATTTTCAAAGTGTCTCCCTAGAGACTACAGAGGCTTGCTCTTTGGTTTTATTTACAGAGAATATGTTTGTATGAGGGATGAAGACTTTACTCTTCTTCGCTGATTCATGATTGAGAATGCCACCCTGGTTCAGTCCCACCAGGAGCCCATGTGGTCCAAGCTGTCTCCATCGGGAAAAATACTAGGTTGGAGATTAAGGATTAGCAGATACTACTAATGGACCAAGGAGATTCTCACATCACTAACACTTATCTGCCCATCCAATATTTTCCTAAATTTTTCTTTCAAGGCTAAAGGAGAGCTATTGAAGGCAATCATGATCGAGTCCTCCTTCTGGTTATCATGAATGAATCAGAGGTGATACTAAGATGTAGAACAGTATGCAAAGAATTAAAAAATGACCTTGTTCTCAACCCAAGCAGAATTTATACAGCAGCTAGCCTTCTGCAGGAAAAAACTTGTATATAGTAGCTAGACTTCTGCAGGAAAAACTTGGTTGTAATCCAATAAATCTCAGCTGTCTTTCATCAGTAAATGTTCTGTATGATTATGCTATTAACTCATGTGAGTAATACACCTCATGTGACCACAGAATACCTTAATCTTATTCCTGTTGAGTATTGTATAAGAAAACACATTAAATGTTGATATTATTGTCTATTTCTTTATGATCTCTCTGCCCCTCTACCCTGAATGCCTCATAATGGCAGACTATGTTACAGTATTTACTGCTAGACTTAGTACACTGCTTAGCACAGAAGAATGAATGAAAGGCCAATGAGGCAGTTTGCTCCTTACTCCCGAAATAAAGACGTAAAGGTTTTGTTCAGTGACGTCAAAGTATGTAACATAAAAATCAATTACAAAATCTAAAGTTCAGGAAGAAACCACTTAAAAATTCATCTTGTTGGAATTTTAAGGATATTTCAAAACAATTCAAGGATCAGTGAACAAGAGATTTTAGTGAGATTATAGAACTGAGTTGCACAATAGAGAATACTACATATCAACACATATGTGTTGCAACTAAATGATAGTGGGAATAATGTTTATAACTTTTCATGTTTCAGGTAGGAAATAAAGAAAGCTAAAAATTAAGTAAGCATTCAACTTCAGAAGATGGAAAAGGGGGAAAAAAGAAAGGAAAAGGAAAAAATAACATGAATGAATTAAACATAAAATAAAAGGATACAGAACCAGGATGTCTTGGAAAGACTAATAAAACTAACAAACAAAAGAAAAAGAGATGTATTACAGATAAATGTTATTATAAGTGAACATGACTATAGTTATAGCATAGATTCACATGAATTAGAAATTATTTGAGCAACTCTATTGCTATATATAATACAGTATAAGTGTGTGTGTATGTGTGTGTTAAGTTACTTCAGTTGTGTCTGACTCTTTGTGACCCCATGGTCTGTAGCCCTCCAGGCTCCTTTGTCAATGGGATTCTCCAGGCATGAATACTGGAGTGGGTTGCCATACCCTCCTCCAGGGGATCTTCTCAATCCACGGATGGAACCAGCATCTCTTTCGTGTTTTGCATTGGCAGGGGAGTTCTTTACCACTAGCACCACCTGGGAAGCCCTAATAGAGTATACAGTATATATAAATGGTTGAGCTCTTTGAGAGTTCTCTTCCTGGTTTGCAGATGGCCATCTTCTCTGTGTCCTCACGTGGTGGAGAGAGAGAGAAATAGATCATCTTTCTTGTGTTTTTTCTTCTAAGGGCACAAACCCATTCATGAGGACCTCACCCTTATAACCTGATTACTCCTAAAGACCCCTCCTCCAGATATCATCACAGTGAGGACTAGAGTTTCAAGAGGAATCTTAGACACAGATGTTCAGTCCATAACACGTGAGATCCAGAAATTTACTTCAAGGATTTTCAATATGAATCTTATACAGATTCTTCAGAAAACAATGAAAGATAATTTCCATCTTATTCTATGAAGCTAGTGTAAATTTGATTCTTCAAATGAAATGCCTAAGGAAGGCAAATTAATGTCCAATTTCACTCATGAATTTAATGTAAAACTTATAAGCAAAATATTAGCAAACTGAATACTATAATTAATACAAATCATAACTAAGGCTGGCTATATCTCAGGAAAGCAAGCACTGATTTTAACACTAAAATTTTATCAAACCACATCACCACTTAATAGATTAAAAAAGAAAAACAATTACATATAATAATTACCTCAATAGCTACAGAGACAATTTTGATGTTTCTACATTCAGTCATGATGAATTCTCTTAGCAAACTAGGAATAGAAATAAATTTTATTAATCCAATGAAAGATACCTAACAAAAATTTAGAGTAAACATAATGATGAAATATTTGAAGTTATGCTCTTAAAAGTCGTAAGAGTTTCTATTCAACATTTTATCAGAGGTTCTACCCAGTGCAGTCAGATATAGATAAAATTTTTAAAAAAGGGTGGAATATAAACAACAAAACCTATTTTCCCATGTGACATGATTAACTGCAGAAATCCAGAATGTCAACAGCAAATTATCAGAATTTAGCAGAAAGGTCAATATGGCTGCTAAATGTGAGATTAGTAAAGCAAGAACTCAGTGTATTTTTAAATACCAGAAGCATAGTTGATAAATAGGAATACAAATGCCATTTACAAAAAGCATAAGTATATGTATGTTTATATCATATAAATAAAATATGTATCTAGCAATGAATCTGGCAAAATGTGTAGAAGCTTTATTGAGAAGCTTATACAAAGTTATAGAAAGATATTAAAAGACCTAAAATAATAGATTCATTCTCTCTTCTTTGGGGCACAGAGCTAGAGAACATCCTCCCCCATCCCCCGCCTTTTGTATGGCTTGTTGTGATGGTGTTTCATACTTCTATCTCATGAAATGTGAGCTGACCTGCTGGGCACCACCGTCAGACCTGGGCTGATGGTGTGTGGTGCAGCTGACCTGGGCTGATGGTGTGTGGTGCAGCTGACTTCTATTCAGTCTTTCTGGCTTGTGGCCAATGAACACAGCTGACTGGAGGTTGGCAGAGCCCTCAGATGGAAAGAGTCTGTGTCCCTGAGCCACTACTTGGAGATTTCCCTACTGCTCAGGAAAAGCCATTATGTGAGGAAGAAGGAAATTAATGTAGAGTTTAAGGATTTATGCTTTCTTGATGTTTGTTGCTGTGGCTAGCATTACCCTCGCTCACTCAGAAAGATGTACTCAGTTGAAAAACAGGAAGAGTCAACATTCTAAAGGTATCAATAGCTTCCAAAGAATCTGCAGATTTGATCCACTTCCAGTGGAATTCCAGGAGAGCTTTCCCTGAAGCTTGGCAAAAGCTGATTCTAGAGTTTATACAGACTGACCAAGGGCCAAGAACAGCCAAGACTTTTCTGAGGGCAGATGACAACATGGGGGAGGAAAACTCTCTCAGAAATCAGAACAAATTATAATGCTCTAGCTCAAATTAATTACCAGCAGGGCACCAGTACAAATTAAAACCACGGTATAATACATTCTATAAATCACTAGACCATTCAGGTATGACCTAAATCAATCCCTTATGATTATACAGTGGAAGTGAGAAATAGATTCAAGGGACTAGATCTGATAGACAGAGCGCCTGATGAACTATGGACAGAGGTTCATGACACTGTACAGGAGACAGGGATCAAGACCACCCCCAAGAAAAAGAAATGCAAAACCCAAAATGGCTGTCTGAGGAGGCCTTAGAAATAGCTGTGAAAAGAAGAGAAACAAAAAGCAAAGGAGAAAAGGAAAGATATACCCATTTGAATGCAGAGTTCCAAAGAATAGCAAGGAGAGATAAGAAAGCCTTCCCCAGCGATCAGTGCAAAGAAATAGAGGAAAACAATAGAATGGAAAAGACTAGAGATCTCTTCAAGAAAATTAGAGATACCAAGGGAACATTTCATGCAAAGATGGGCTCAATAGAGGACAGAAATGGTAGGGACCTAACAGAAGCAGAAGATATTAAGAAGAGGTGGCAAGAAAACACAGAAGAACTGTACAAAAAAGACCTTCATGACCCAGACAATCACGATGGTGTGATCACTCACCTAGAGACAGACATCCTGGAATGTGAAGTCAAGCAGGCCTTAGGAAGCATCACTATGAACAAAGCTAGTAGAGGTGATGGAATTCCGGCTGAGCTATTTCAAATCCTAAAAGATGATTCTATGAAAGTGTTGCACTCAATATGCCAGCAAATCTGGAAAACTCAGCAATGGCCACAGGACTGGAAAAGGTCAGTTTTCATCCCAATCCCAAAGAAAGGCAATGCCAAAGAATGCTCAAACTACCGCACAATTGCACTCATCTCACACGGTAGTAAAGTAATGCTCAAAATTCTCCAAGCCAGGCTTCAGCAATATGTGAACCGTGAACTTCCAGATGTTCAAACTGGTTTTAGAAAAGGCAGAGGAACCAGAGATCAAATTGCCAACATCCGCTGGACCATCAAAAAAGCAAGAGAGTTCCAGAAAAACATCTATTTCTGCTTTACTAACTATGCCAAAGCCTTTGACTGTGTGGATCACAATACACTGTGGAAAATTCTGAAAGAGATGGGAATACCAGACCACCTGATCTGCCTCTTGAGAAACCTGTATGCAGGTCAGGAAGCAACAGTTAGAACTGGACATGGAACAACAGACTGGTTCCAAATAGGAAAAGGAGTATGTCAAGGCTGTACATTGTCACCTTACTTATTTAACTTCTATGCAGAGTACATCATAAAAAATGCTGGGCTGGAAGAAGCACAAGCTGGAATCAAGATTGGTGGGAGAAACATCAATAACCTCAGATATGCAGATGATACCACCCTTATGGCAGAAAGTGAAGAATGACTAAAGAGCCTCTTGATGAAAGTGAAAGAGGAGAGTGAAAAAGTTGGCTTAAAACTCAACATTCAGAAAACTAAGATCATGGCATCCGGTCCCATCACTTCATGCCAAATAGATGGGGAAAGAGTGTCAGACTTTATTTTTTTGGGGCTCCAAAATCACTGCAGGTGGTGATTGCAGCCATGAAATTAAAAGACGCTTACTCCTTGGAAGGAAGGTTATGGCCAACCTAGATAGCATATTAAAAAGCAGCATATTAAAAAGCAGAGACACTACTTTGCCAACAAAGGCCCATTTAGCCAAAGCTATGGTTTTTCCAGTGGTCATGTATGGATGTGAGAGTTGGACTATAAAGAAAGCTGAGTGCCGTAGAATTGATGCTTTTGAACTGTGGTGTTGAAGACTCTTGAGAGTCCCCTGGACTGCAAGGAGATCCAACCAGTCCATCCTAAAAGAGATCAGTCCTAGGTGTTCATTGGAAGGACTGATGTTGAAGCTGAAACTCCAATACTTTGGCCACATGATATGAAGAGCTGACTCATTGGAAAAGACCCTGATGCTGGGTAAGATTGAAGGCAGGAGGAGAAGGGGACGACAGCGGATGAGATGGTTGGATGGCATCACCGACTCAATGGATATGAGTTTGGGTAAACTCCAGGATTTGGTGATGGACAGGGAGGCCTGGCATGCTGTGGTTCATGGGGTTGCAAAGAGTTGTACACAACTGAGTTACTGAACTGAGTGATACAATACTTAGTAGCTTATTCACTCTTGTCCAACTCTTTGCGACCCCATGGGACAACAGCCTGCCAGGCTCCTGTGTCCATGGGGATTCTCCAGGCAAGAATACTGGAGTGGGTTGCCATGACCTCTGCCAGGGGGTCTTCCCAACCCAGAGGTTGAACCCAGGTCTCCCACATTGCAGGCAGGTTCTTTACCATATGAGCCACCAGAAAAGTTTATAGGTGGCAAAAAATAAAAGTTGATGTCCCTAAAGGATGGGGCAGATATAGGGCAATAGGAACTCTTAAACACTGTTGCTGGTGAAGGAGTTGCTTATATAGTACCTAAGGAAATTAACTTGAAAATGTGTAGTGAAGTTGAACATACCATATCATTGACCCAGAAATTCTACCTTACACATGTCCAGTAAGCAAGATGGGAAATGATGCTAATAGAAACTTTTCTTTGTGATAACACACTAATAGATAAAGGACAAATTTCCATCTATGGCATCATGATGGAAAATCATTTTTCAAAAAAATTTAGAACATTTATAGCATATTCTTTCAATGGTATATGATACAGCAGTATAAACGTACTCCAATATGGGCTAAATTCAAAAATACAGTTTTAAGTGAAAAAAGGCAATTTGTCCAAGAAGTGATAAGATTTATCTAAAATTTTTTAAAATAATAACTATATATCCTTTTCCAGTATTCTAGCCTGGAGAATCCCATGAACAGAGGAGCCTAGTGAAAAGTTGTTGTTGAACCCACGAAAAGACTCCAGGATTCTTGGCCTCTGGAGGAGAAGAATTCAATCCGGGGCCAGAGACAAGGCTTGATTGCTCAGAGCTTTTGTGCAATAGAGTTTATTAAAGTATAAAAGGGATAGAGAAAGCTTCTGACATAGACATCAGAATTGGGCAGAAAGAGTACCCTCTTGCTAGCGTTAGCAGTGGAATTATATACTCTCAAATTAGTTATTACAGTGAATCAAAAGAATGTCTGGAGGTTGTAAAGACCTCACCAGACCTACTCCCATATTTACAATTTAAAATAACAGAATTAGCCAGAAGGTTTTTTCCAGAGACTGTCCTCAAGCAGGATACATTATTGTTATATAATCCTAAGGAATGTAGAGGAAAAAAAATAGTTTGTCCTTTCTTCCTTCTTGAGAATTCCAGACCCCTCTCTCTCCTTGGGAACCCCTGGACTTCTTATCAACCTGCCTAGGAAATGACTCTCTCACTAGGGGGCTACAGTCCATAGGGTCGCAAAGAGCTGGACATGACTGAAGTGGCCTATAGAAGTATAGATAGACTGGATCATGTAAGGATAATTAGACATGTGGGAAAATTAGAAGTAAAGACAAGCAAATGATAAACACAAAAATCAGGGTAATGGTGACCGCCTGGCAAGGGGTAGGAGGACAGTGTGATAGGAGGACAGTGTGACAGGAGAGCAGTGTGGCAGGAACAAAGAGTGCTTCTGTACCAGTTCTGTTCTAATTACTAAACTGATGGTGGACACAGAGGTGTTTTTATTGTCATGCATTAAAACTTGCATATATGTCACATTATTTTATATGCGTCAAGTATTTCCTAACTTGAAAACTAAAAGTAACCACTGACTCTAACTGTGTACTTTTTGCCAGACCGTTATTAGCTGTACTTATTAAGTGACAGTGAAGATTATCCCAACAATGTGCTTAACATATCTTGTTCCTTTTCCCTTAAAAATCTACTTACTCATGAATTTACATATAATGGGAAGGTTACTTTGGACCCTGATTACAGTCTCATCTCAAGTTTCCATAATCTCCCTAGACTTTAATTTTGTCATCTTTAACATCTGCATATAGTTGCTAATTCATTTTTGGTGAAGATTATACAAATACATCATATTGAAACATGTTAAGGGTTATCACTTCATTCAGATTCTTTCACCAAACACATGTTGAACATCTGTTGTGCTACAAATGCTGTAGGGGGCAAAAAATTATTAGAATGCAATGCCTCTCCCCAAGGAGCTAGATTTATTACCAGGCAACTAGAAGATGGTGCCAAAGGGGAGGTCATTTTGGAACAGAATCTGTTAAAGAACTGCGTAAGAGAAAAGAATTGATTCTGTAAATTCAAGGAAGGTTTCAAAGAGGCAGTGTCATGTGAGATGAACCTCCAGTGATTTTATTTTTATTTGGCTGAGTCAGGTCTTAGTTGTGACACAGGGGATCTTAGTTGCATCATGCAAGATCTTTCATTGCAGCCCACAGACCCTCTAGTTGTGGCATGCAGGCTCCAGAGCACTGGGGCTTATTTGCTTCGAGGCAGGGGGCTCTTAGTTCCTCAACTAGGGATTGAACCTGCATCCCCTGCGTTGCAAGATGGATTCTTAATCACCGGACCACCAAGGAAGTCCGTAGTTTGATTTTTTTGTTTGTTCTCATGTATGCAAAGCACCCCATTATCCTTTCCACTTTTGACTAAGCCCTCTAAGTCTCAGGGGAGTCACCAGAGCTCCAGAAAGAATGGGATGTTGCTGCAAAAGACTCATGCATCCCATACTTTTGCCTCTCTCACTCGCTGTTGCCTCAGTGGAAGCCATCCACTCTTGTCCGTTTCAGTGGATGGACTTTAGTATCACAAGAACATGAAATCCTCTTTGGTTATTGGTGGACAGAATAAACAGATTCCATTTTACCCTTGTCTAGACTTGGGCAAAGAAAGTGCCCTGAAAATGCCATATAAATATTTTTTTTGGAATGTTGTGTCCCATGAATCATCTGGCTTAACTAGACTGGTCATTTTGTATCCTTTTTTTATGTGACCAAGAGAACCAATATCTAACAAATTCTCTGTCCCGGAGAGAAACTTCTGGGAAAAAGCTAGCACTTATTGGATACTGGCTCCAACAAGCCACAGTGCTAATTTTTTTCTTTTTTTCTTTCTGAATGAACCAATCATTGCTATAGGTATAGAAACATCCTAGAACCTTCTAGTTTATTAAAATCTTCCCAGGCAATGTTTTTAAGCTTTCAGCGGAATGTTAAGTTGCCTTTCATAATGAGAATTTAATAGTGACAAGGGAAAACCTGAGTGTAGCTTCTCCAGAGATTCTTCTTAAAAGCTCACTTCTGCTAGGAAAAAAACTTTTTTAAAAAGAGGAGGTCTCTATTTTCTTTTCTTCTAGAATGATCCTTTTGAAACATTAGTCATGTCATGCACATCTCTTCTCTTAATCCTCCAATGGCCTCCTAGAAAAAAAGTCTGAAGTTCTTTCTGTGGTTTACTGGGCCACTCCACAATTTTGCCCTCACTTCCTGCCTCTTCCCCTCACACACTATGGCCCAGCCACAGTGTCCGTCTTGCCAATCCTTGATCTTCACCACACATGTTCCTGAAGGCTAGGGCCTTGGTGCTAGCTCTTTATCTGTGAGGATCACTCTTGCTCAGATTTTTTACAGAGCTCTCATTTTTATTTCATGCAGATTTCTGCTCAAATCTGCATAAATGCTACCTCCCCAGTGAGGCTTTTCTGATCACCCTGTTTAGAGTATAATTCATATTGATCTCAGTACCTGTTTATATGTTTCTCCATAGCATATGTTACTATCTGGTAATATTATGTATGCTATTATGTATTGTCAAAATTTTAATTGAAGTGTAGTTGATTTATAGTGTTGTGTTAGTTTCAGGTGTACAGCAAAGTCATTTTGATTTTTTCAGATTCTTTTCCCTTGTAGGTTATTATAAAATACTGAGCAGAGTTCCCTGTGCTACACAGTAGGGAACTTGTAGGGAACAATAAGTAGGTCCTTATTGGGTATATGATATTATATTTTTATTTATGTTTTCTTTCTCTTAAATGTAAACTCTAAGAAGATTGGGGGTTTGTCTGTACCCTAGTGTTTGGTACATAGTGGTTTTCAATAAATATTCATTGAATAAAGGAAAGAACTTACATTTCTGTTGCCTAGGAGAGAAAGGGTTAAAGAAAAGTTTGAGGCTTTGTGGTGGTATCCATGCTGGCTCAAAACAGAGGTAGTGTGGATTTTTATAGAAAATACACAGAGTTTCACATCAGAAGATCTGGAAACTTTTATTTGGCACCTCACTCAGAGAGGTCTGAGTGTCAATTTTCTCCAACCAGATGGTTTAGACTAAAGCTGATAAGATCAAAGGAGATAAAGAAAGTGGAAAGTTTTCATAAATCTTAAATTTTAATGTAATTACTGCCATCTCTTTCAATCAGTATGTAAGTACAAAAGCAAAACCAGATACTCAAATTAAAATGTATCACTTTTAAAAATGTATCCTCAATATCTGATGAACTTTCAGTCATCATTAGAAGGAAAACTTACTTGCAATTTAAAAAATGAGTTGAAAGACTGCTATAAAACAACAAAATATAATATTTCCATATGCATTCATGAAAATGCAGTTATAAGCATTTTTTTCTTGTCTCCTAAATTTGTGTTTAAAAAATTAGCTAAGATTTTCATATTGGTTCTTCCTCTCAGGAGTAAGTAGATATGCTAGTCTCAGCAAGTTGCAAATTTTAATTTCATAATATTCTCAGCCATCTCTTAGGTATAATCATTGTGAGTCCTTTTGGGTAGATGAAAGAAAACAGTTAAAACATGCTTCAAATTAGGTTGTTTAAATTCCCTCTTTCTAATAAGGAAATATTAGGAAAAAATTTCTAGTACATAACAAAAAGCATTAGTACAAAGATCAATTTCTAAGAGATTTTTAAAAGTAAGACAAATATTTTAAATATTAATATTTGAATAAAGAAATGAGGGCTGGATTTTATAGTTGACTGATTCATGTTTTTTTTAGATGAGGGCCTACTTTGATGTTAACCTGATTTATTTAATTTTTTTAGTCAAGATTACTGCCACATTATTGAGATAGTCCATGTGTAATGAAGCTATTAAAATGTGCATGTTGACACCCAGGTATAATTTGTGTGTGTTTACTTGAGAGAGGTGGAGGGTGGTTTTACTAAAATAATGTCTGTATGTATTTGGAGATGAAAGGTACATGCGAAGTCACCCATGTGGAAGGAAACCAACTGTTTGTTTTGCAGGGCAGGACTTCAGTCATATACACAGTCTCGATTCGAAGAGTGGGTCTTCTGTGCTCCAGACTTATTTCCAGTCTCTATTCTGTGCACAGAATTCATTGAATAGAGTCTCAGAGAAGTCGAGGGACCTATTCTGAAAAGACAGATGAGGGCAGTGCCCATACATCACCCTGGGAGAGTTCCCAACCCTCAGTCAGCACTGAACTCAGATGTCAGCTCCTAATGGCATCTTCCCCAGCCATCTTCTTCCTGAGGTTCCAGAAGTTCATGTCTTTGGGCTCTCTGAGTTTACACTTTGCATCATCTTCTGTATCATGTCTCACATGGCATTTTATTAATCATGTCTGTTTAAGCAATCCCAGTACTCCAAAGTTCTTTTAGTCCACTTTGTATCTATAGCACAGAGCTCGGCCAATTGTAATTGCTGACTGTAGTTTTTCAGAATAAACAAGTTAATCCAAGTGCTACCCATCACCCACCACCCTGAGAGGGACTGAGTGTGTCAGAGTCCAGCCAAAGTTGAGATGGGATGATCTTGGCTTTTGCTTCCAACTCCCAACATTTAGAAGGTGCAGACATTGTGTACAAAGGTTTTTCAAGACTGTGTAGAATTTTAAGCCCTTTTTTTCTCAACAATGGTTCCCTTCCCAAATCCTCAATTTCCTTTTATGATAACGCTTGAAGTGCAAAAGGGTCAGTCACTTCCCCCTTCTCTTCTTTTCCTAATGAATACCACTATTGATATTGAAAATTACTGGTCTGCTTGCCCTGAACTTCACTTTGGTTGCAAGGATCTCCCCTTCCTAAAGGGCTTCCCAGGTGGCACTAATGGTGAAGAATCCACCTGCCAATATAGGAGATGCAAGAGACGCAGGTTCAATCTATGGGTTGGGAAAATCCCCTGGAGAAGGAAATGGCAACCCACTTCAGTATTCTTGCCTGAGAAATCCCATGTACAGAGGAGCTTGGCGGGCTACATACAGTCCATGGGCTCTCAAAGAGTTGGACACGACTTAGTGACTGAGCACAGCACACAGCCCCTTTCCTAAACCAACCCTCTAGTCTTCTTGGAGTCCTGGGTGTAGAGATGTGTGCATGGGACTTTCTCCAGTGTAATGAGGTTTACCCTTGGCCCTGAATGAGAGGGTCAGTGTTTGTGTGTATGTGTGTGTGGTGTGAAGGGGAGGGTGGAGGCAAAGAAAGAAGACTGAAGAAGTTAAAGTGAAAGTTGCTCAGTCATGTCCAACTCTTTGCAACCCCATGGACTATACAGTCCATGGAATTCTCCAGGCCAGAATACTGGAGTGGGTAGTCTTTCCCTTCACCAGGGGATCTTTCCAACCCAGAGATCAAACCCAGGTCTCCAACATTGCAGGTGGATTCTTTACCAGCTGAGCCACAAGGGAAGCCCAAGAATACTGGAGTGGGTAGCCTATCCCTTCTCCAGTGGATCTTCTTGACCCAGGAATGGAACCAGGTCTCCTGCATTCAGGCGGATTCTTTACCACCTGGCTATCAGGGAAACTCTTAAGAAGTTAAAGGGAGACTTAAAGAAGAATGTGAGTTTTACCGTCTTTGAAGATTTCTTTGATTTTCTTTTCCAGGTTGACTTTGGATTTGCTAAGAAAATAGGATCTGGACAGAAAACATGGACATTCTGTGGAACTCCAGAGTATGTAGCTCCGGAAGTCATTCTCAACAAAGGACATGACTTCAGTGTGGATTTTTGGTCCCTGGGAATTCTAGTGTATGAGCTCCTAACGGGCAAGTAAGTACCTTCAAGTTGTGTTCAGCCTCTTCTTCAGAGAACTGCAAAAATAACTTACTCATGATAATATATATATAAGAATTTAACATTTTGGAAGTGTTTTTGATTAAGCATGATGCCTTTTCCTCTTCACATTATGTCCTATATAGCATGCTTTCTAGGTTATAACATTTTGAAAATATTCAGGAAGGTACAGCAAAAGAGTACAAAACTGCTATAGTGTACCTGTAAAGGCTTCCCAGGTGGCGCTTGTGGCAAAGAACCCTCCTGCCAATCCAGGAGACAAAGAGACACGAGTTCGATCCCTGGATTGGAAGGATCCCCTGCAAGAGGGCATGGCAACTCACTCCAGTATTCTTGCCTGGAGAATCCCATGGACAACAGAGCCTGGGAGGTTATAATCTGTAGAGTCGCAAAGAGTAGGACACAACTGAAGCGACTTAGAACTCATGCATGCACCTAGAGGGTCAAGGCCTGTTGTTACAGATACTATATGAAGAATAATTAATACTTAACTATATACTTTTATATTAAGTATAATTTTACTTAATATATACTTCTATATATTATATATATGCTAATATACTAATGTATATATGTTATTGTTGTGGTCCTTTAATGGGCCGGAACTTGGGGGTACAGAGTCGACTGATAAGAAAGTAAAAGAGGGAAGAAAAGAGGCTGATATTCCCTGGTTTACACAGTATGCCAATATAACTCTAGGACAAAGAGCTAGCACCGTCTACGTAGGCTCAGGGCTCCCTCTCGAAGAGGTCTCGAAAGCCCAGGCAAATAAGTAGACATGATGGACACCCGTGCTCCGTGGCAGCAGCCTGAAATGGAGAGAGGGAGAGAGCAAGAGGGAGAGAGTGAGAGCGAGAGCGAGGGAGAGAGAAAATGAGGAAAGACACGGGGACCAGTGCTCTGGTGGAACAAAGGCATTTATTCAGCATATTGTGGGCATATATATACTCTCTTACCAGACAGCCCTTTTTAGCAGAGATAGGGATCAGAAATCTAACAAGTCATCTAGAAAGCCGGGAGGCTAGAATCATTCTCTAGAGAGGGGGTTGTAAAAGTAACTTTACATATCAGAAAGGAGGAGACTTGTAAATGGCTGCTGTTCACCACATGGAATTTCCATACGAATGAGATAAATGAATTTCTATTATCCCCGAAAGCCGGCTTGCCAGCTGTCTGGCACCTGTATTCAGGTGCTGTTAAGGAACATAGAATTCATGCAAGACTGAAAACAGCACACAGGAAGCCTCCTGTTAAATGTATCCTGACATATTATATATATTTATATATTTTATATATATGACTATATACTTTTATATTAAGTATAATTAATACTGAACTATAACTTCACTATGTTAAGTGAAGGTTTTGGGACTTCATCATCAAAATAAGAAAAAGAATTGAAGTTGTGGGCTGTTATTATTTCCTCATATATTTTTTTCAGTTGAGAAAATAGCAGATATATTTCCATTAAGTCCATTGATCAATTAAATTTAGCCATATTCTTCCATCTTCCCGATAAATCATTAAACAGAAATGCTAAGAGAAAGAAGCATTGCTGGATTTAAATTTTAATCCCTGTGTCAACTGCTTTCTAGAGGTGCTAATGAACAGAGACAAGACATAGCAGGAGTTTTACAAGTTAAAATTGGATTGTCATTCCTGAAGTGATAAAGAGCTATATATTAATGAATTCGGGATCCCAAATAGTCATGCCTGCACACACACACTTATACACATATGTGCACAAACACATATTACCTCACATTTATAGAGCCTTTGACAGCTTACAAAGCATTTATATCTGTTTTATCTAGTTTTGTTTTCACAAACTTATATGGAAGTTAAAGCAGGAATTTTTGTTATCTTAAGGTTTAAATTTGTATTATGATTATTTTATGATTTAAATGTTATGGATTAGAAGACTGGATCAGAGATCTACTCGCTAAGACAAGGGATTTAATCTCAGGTCTTCTGACTCCAAATGAGACATGTTTTTTATTAAACACATATGCCTTACACAAATGAGTTTTTAGTATAATGCATGGATGTACCCACAGCACTCAGGTTAGTTTTCTACCTCCGTTTATCATTAACTGATTTGGTCATCCTTTTAAGCTTTTACAACCAAATATCCTCAGTCTTGATTTCAGGAAGGATTTGCATATGGAACGACATAAAAAATGCTGGAATGAGCCCAGTTCAGGGGATTCAAGGCTCAACACATACTTTACCAAAGGAGAGTTTCCTGGAATGTTCTTGAACTTTATACACTGCAGATTTCAGTATTGGATTATGTGTGGCTCTGTTCTTTATCCTTGTCTGCATGAAAGATTATTTGATGTTATCTATAATATCAAATATTTTCAAATATTCATTGCTTAAGATTTTGAAGGAAAGAAGAGAAAAATGTCTTGGTAGTCATTCACAGAGAAAATTGCTTAAGGTCTCAGGACATGAGGATTTCTATTTCAAGAATTGGTTTTCTTGTCTCTGGAAAATAAGTCAGCTGCATTTCTAACAGATACATGATGGCTCTTGTAGGTACATGGAGAATATGCATTTCAGTCTTCATCAGTTGGAATACATTGTTACAAGAAGTGTGGAAATAAAGTGAGGAAATAAGAAAGGGGGAATGATTCTCAATAATTTGGAATTGCCAAAATGGTCTTGAGTTTGAGAGTGGGGGATGGGTGGGAGGGAGATTCAAGAGGGAGGGAGATATAAGTATATTTACAGCTGATTCAAGTTGTTGTACAGCTTGTACAACCAACACAACATTGTAAAGCAAGTATCCTCCAATTAAAAATAAAATATGAAAAAGAAGTTGAGAAATCATTTTTATAAAGCTTTTCTGGGATAGGGTATGGGGACAGTTCATTTTAAATGCCCTAATGTCAGGAGGTAAATGAAGATAAGAAAAGAACTGAAAAACCAAACCAAAACACAACACAACCTACTTGTAAATATATAAATAAGTTGAAGGTGTTAGAGTAATGTTTTTTGTTTCCTACATCTTTTTATTTATGAATGAAACATAGGTTATTGAAAAGTCGGTGCACCAAACTTGTTTCAAGTTTATTACAAAGAGTGGGAGCTCTCAGTATCCTACCATCTCAGGTGTGACTAAAATACGGCAGAGTTGTTTGTGAAAATCATCTTTAATTTTCAAAAATCAAATGACACAACAGTGTAGGTATGAAAGTGTTTTTAAAAGCAGAGTCTATGCATTAACATGTTATCCAAATTCAGTGGTTCATTCCCAATGCTTTCTTTTTTTTTAATCCATTTATTTATTATAATTAGAGACTAATTACTTTACAATATTGTAGTGGTTTTTGCCATACATTGACATGAATCAGACATGGGTGTACATATGCCCCCTCATGTCGAACCCCCCCTCCCACCTCCCTCCCCATCCCATCCCTCTGAGTTGTCCCAGTGCACCAGCTTTGAGTGCCCTGTTTCATTCATCGGACTTGGAGTGGTCATCTGTTTCACATACGGTATTATACGTGTTTCAACGCTATTCTTTCAAATCATCCCACCCTCAGCTTCTCCCATAGAGTCCAAAAGTCTGTTCTTTATATCTGTGTCTCTTGCTGTCTCGCATACAGGGTCATCATTACCATCTTTCTAAATTCCATATATATATACATCAATATGTTGTACTGGTGTTTTTCTTTCTGACTTATTTCACTCTGTATAATAAGCTCCAGTTTCATCCACCTCATTAGAACTGACTCAAATGTGTTTTTAATAGCTGAATAATATTCCATTGTGTGTATGTACCACAACTTTCTTATCCATTCGTCTGCCAATAGACATCTAGGTAGCTTCCATCTCCTAGTTATTGTAAACTTTCTTACTCATTGTTGCAACAGTTGCCTTGAAATACTCTCTTTTCTGTCCCCATGCTAGAGTCTCCAGCTCAGTGTCTGTTGCTGGATCCTTCTTGTCATCCTGACCTCAGGTCACTTCAGTCCTTGACCTGTTTTCTACCTATTCACTCTTTGGGTGATAACATCAAGTCCCCTGGCCATAAATGCTGTCTAAGGACTCCTCAGAACCACACCTCCAGCCCTAGTCTTGTCTCTGAATGCCAGACTCCTAAGTTCAACTGTTTGCTTAGCATCTCTATTTGGATGTTCAAGACATAACTCTTGATTCTCTTCTTCATAACCTGCTCTGAACCCTGTACTCCCAGCCCACTCCAGTCTTAGTAAAAGTAGCTCAGATCCTTAGATCAAAACACTGTGTGCTTAGTTGCTCAGTCACTCAGTCATGTCTAACTCTTTACAACCCCATGGACTGTAGCCCACCAGGCTCCTCTGTCAATAGGGATTCTCCAGGCCAGAATACTGGAGTGGGTTGCCATGCCCTTCTCCAAGGGATCTTCCCAACCCATGGGTTGAACCCAGGTCTCCCGCATTGCAGGTGGATTCTTTACAGTCTGAGCCACCAGGGAAGCCCAAGAATACTGGAATGGGTAGCCTATCCCTTCTCCAGGGGATCTTCCCAACCCAGGAATCGAACAAGTGTCTCCTGCATTGCACGTGGATTCTTTACCAGCTGAGCTACCAAAGAAACCCCCAAAACACTTTAGCATCATTCTTGAATCCTTGCTTTCTCCTGCATACCACATTCACCCCATTAGCAAATCCTGTTGACTTCACCATCAAAATAATCTGGAATCCAATCACATTTCCACCTTCACCACTAATGTTCTAGTCCGAGCTACCAGGCCTGCCTTCCCCCACCACTGGAACCATCACAGTTTATTTTCAGCACTTTTTTGTTGTTTTTTGCTTTTTCCTACCTTTTGGTCATACCGCCTGGCACGCAGGTCTTAGTTGCCTGACCAGCAATTGACTCCAGGACCCCTCCAGTGGAAGCATGGAATCTTAACCACTGGACCACCAGAGAAGTCCCTCAACACATTTTTAAAAACCTTACTTTGGGTTTTGTAAATTAGAACATATTCCCAGGTCCTTCCCACAGCCCACTAGGTCTATACAGTCATGTGACCCTCATCTCTTATCCTGCTGTCCTGCTTACTGACTCCACCAGCAACACTGCCCTCCTCCCTGTTCCAAGAATAACCCATGTCCACTCCTGACTCCTTGCTGTCTTGGAATTCTTTGTCTACAAGAGAACAGTGTGACTCATTCTCATCTCTGCTCAATTGTCAGCATATGAGAGAGGCTTAGTGGGTTGCCATTTCCTTCTCTAAGGGATCTTCCCGACCCAGGGATTAAATCCATGTCTTCTGCCTTGGCAGGTGGGTTTACCACTGAACCACCAGGGAAGCCCTTTTCCTGTCTATTGTGTCTAAAAACATCACACCTCTCTCTCACTCTCTGTCCTCCCCTTTATTTTTCTTTTTAGTGATTATCACCACTTGATAGATTACCTTTATGTCTATGTGTGTATGTGTGTATTGTAGGTGGTATTCAAGTAATGAGATTATTTTCTAGCATATGTGCAGATTTTCTATAAAACAACCTATAAGAGAGAGGGAAGGAGGAAAAGAGGGAGGGTGGAATATTAGTTGTTAATGTGTCTCAGATGTGGGCCCTAATGTCCTATTTTGGCTTTTCTCTAGCCCTCCTTTTTCTGGGATTGACCAAATGATGACCTACAATCTGATTCTCAAAGGCATTGAAAAAATGGATTTTCCCAGAAAGATAACAAGACGACCTGAGGATCTCATTCGGAGGCTTTGCAGGTGAAAATGACTATTAAAAATCCTTCGTTCTTACTTAGGGAAGGTGTGAAGACTTCTTATTTCTGCTGCCATTTTAAAGTTAGATATGTATTTACTTATAGTACTTTTCTATGTAGCTAGATTATATTTAAAGAAAATCATTTCTACTTTGGGCTTCCCAGGTGGATAGTGGTAAAGAATCCGCCTGCCAGTGCAGGAGACATAAGAGACACGGGTTTGATCCCTGAGTTGGAAAGATCCCCTGGAGGAGGGCATGGCAACCCACTCCAGTATTCCTGAAGAATCCCATGGACAGAGGAACATGGCAGTCCATAAGATTGCAAAGAGTCAGATATGACTGAAGTGACTTAGCATGCATCTACATATTTTCTATTTTATGGTCTGTACTAGGAGTTTGAATTTCCTTCATATGATAGAACCACAGTACCTTCTTATAGTTTAAAAGTTATCCAGATTGTTCAGGTTATGTTTGAGAATCATCTTTGTCTGCTGTAGAGAAAAACAAAACCACAAAACTTACCATAATGAAGGAGTAATTTATAGCCTCCGTTATTTTGAGAGAAAATCAGCGGCGATGATAAAATGTTGCTGTATGCCCTCTTTCAGCCTTCAGTTTTTTAAAAAAAATACTCCTCTGATGTTATTGCAAATTACTGCAGATTTCTATTTAACATTAAAAGTAATTTGTTGGAGAATGGAAGACTTCTAGAATTTTGTTTCAACTTAATTTTGTTGCTTTTTTTTTAAAACATTTTGAACATTTTTTGCACATACAAACTTTCAAAAGAGCATTAAAATTTAGTAAATTTAGGACAGGAAACCTTGCTGCTGGTTGTCCACAGAAATTTCTTCACGTTTCTAAAATTTTAACTCCATTGTAAATGATTCTCTAAAGATTTCCTTGGTCTTCTTAGCAAAATTGGTAAGATATAATAGCATCCTCCTATTCTTCTAAGCATTTATTCCTAGCTCATTTAAAGCACTGGGATATATACCTATCTATATATCGAATCTATATCTAAGTGTCTATAGGTATATAGTGAAAGTGAAAGTCATATCCGACTCTTTGTGACCCCATGGTCTATACAGTCTGTGGACTTCTCTAGGCCAGAATACTGGAATGGGTAGCCTTTCCCTTCTCCAGGGGATCTTCCCAGATCTCCCACATTGCAAGCGGATTCTTTACCAGCTGAGCCACAGAGGAAGCCCATATGTAGCCTATAGCTATATACTGGGATATATAGATACATATATTCATATTTCTGACTGTAATTGGACTGTGGCTCCCCCAGAGAGGGCACATGTTTTCCATCTCCCTATACACAAATGTGCCTGGTTTATACATATTACTGACAAAATGAATGCATGGATAAAGAAAAAGCATTAAATTTTAATGTAAAATTCACTCAAGCATAATTATTATAAGCTGACTTAAAATTTTTATTGTAGGCAAAATCCAACAGAAAGACTGGGAAATCTGAAGAATGGAATCAATGACATTAAGAAACACAGGTACATATTTCTCTGCCCAGAAAATATAGAAATGTTTTTTAAATGTGGTCATCTTGAAGCTTTTCTCAATATGCTGCAAACAGCCCTCTCCAGACACTCAGTTTACCCTTTTTGGTGCTTTATTTCTCATCTGTGTTATACTAGCTGCAGTTACAATGATCAATCTCAACATGATTTTGCCAGTGCTGGAAATTTGTATCAAGTATGGATGAAGTTACAAAACAAATCACAAAACTACACGTCCAGGTTATAGCAACTTAGCTTTTTATCTGCTGCTATCTTTATTATTTTCTAATATTATCTTGGATTCTGTAAAGGAATCAAGTTCTAATTTTGACATTTGATTTGCAGTTAAAGTAAGATACTATCATTGCTGTCCATATTCAAGAGAATGGGTCAACTAAATCAGCTACTAAATAGCATTCCATTTCAGTTTAATTAATATTATATATTAATTTTAAACATAATTTTCCTTTGACTAGCTTTCCACATTTTAAAGTCTCATAAAGTACTTTACTTTTTTGGGTAAGGTACATTGATTTCCACAAAACCTCAAACCATGTTTTATCCTTATGTAGTAATCTAATATGTACCTTTTCAGGTCTGTGAATTTCTAAAACTGGCCTTTAAAACCATCAATAACCTGCACAACATAAAATCTCTGATTTGTTTGCGTATGTGGAAGTTCAAGCCTTAGAGTTGTTTGTTTGTTTGTTTGTTTTTAATCTATGCCTGGCTAAATCCTGCCATCCTCAAGATGTTTTGCTTTTGTGCTTGATTTACAAATAGAGACTATCACCGCTTGATAATACAAAAAAATAAATTTGAGAATTTCATTTTTGAAAACCTTTGAGCACACTTTCAGAGAGGAAAACACCTCTAAATATTTTACTTCTCTCTGGATGTTTTTACTGAAGAATTAGAGGCAAATCACCACAGGGTGAAAATAAAGGGAGAGATGCTGCTGAATAGAAACACTGTCCATTTTTCTGAACAGTAGTGGTGCAGCTCAAAAAAAAAAAAAAAAAAAAAAATTCCCGGGCTGCCAACCCTGCTCTATCTATTCATGAACTTTCTTGAAATAAAGCCATGTATTCAACATTGTAAATTTATATTGGGCTCTTCCGTAAGGAGTCAGGATATATCAGGAAGGGGGTGGGGAGCAGGGAAGAGATGGAGACAGACAGACACATCTGTGGATTTCAGAGACATCAAAATGCTTAGAGTATTTTACTGTTCTTTATTATTAGAGCCTTTGGATTGTCTTCAGTGTAAAGTTCATTATTTACCTTAGATTCCAATTTATCTCTCTTCCTACATGCTGTTATCACAGTTTCTTCTCTCATGATAAAAAGACACATAAATATACCATTCTTACTGAACAAACAAAAGTCCTGTGAATTAAAGTCCCTCTTCCGATGTTTTGTCCTCTTTTGTCTCATTAAAGAAGCATCTACATGGTTGCTCTGAGGTAGTTGGAAAATAGAAGTGATATAATTGTTAACAGGTTTCAGTTTTATCTCTTGCTTCTTATTTACCTGAGGCTCATTTAAATGTAACTCTCAAATTGGCATTGTATGTACATGCAAATTGATGCTAAAGGATTTTCTCACCTTAGTGTGGTAATGAAGAATTTTGAATTTCCTTCCCCATAGGGATTAATTTGTCCATGCTTTTTAACAGACAGGATGTTTTTTGCCAAGTAGCTGAAGCATCCCTGTGTAGGGCAGAGTTCACTAGTAAGATGTACCAAATTTACACAGTGCCTTCTGGTGAGCCCAGGGAGCTTAAAACCATTATTTCATCTTATTTTTATAGTGCTTCTTAAGATACAAAGTTGGGGAATGGGGGACTGAAAAATAGATCTCTCTCTGCTTTCAAATAAGAGTGTTCTAGAACCTTCTGTAAGTCTCCAAGGCATATATAGCTTCTCTACCCAGGATATTCTTGGATTTTTTTTTTTTTTTTTTTTTTTGAGAAAACATTCTTTCTGGACTTCCCTGGAGGTCCAGTGGTTAAGACTCCATGCTTCCAATGCAGGGAACACAGGTTCAATCCCTGGCCAGGTAACTAAGATCCCCACATGCCACACATTGCTGCCTAAATAAATAAACAAAATTTTTCTAAAATTTGCCATCAGATTTTCCAACTCCTCTCTTAAGTAAAACATTTTTTTTCTTAGAAAGCCATTTACTTCAGTTTTGTATTTAAAAACAATACAGGTAAACCTGCTCTATTGTTAAATGTTTGTACAGTCTGTGTAAAATCATCTTTCCTAAAAATAGAGTTCCTCTCTCTCCTTTTTGTGAGTTAACTTATTAACTAGGTACCAGTCATGCCAGTCCAAAGAGAGATAATATATTTGTAGGGTACAATTAAATCTTTCCTGCTAGGTCCAGGAGTAATTTGTTTGCAGTCTCATAATGTTACCTTTAATATTTCAAGTCTCTAGAATTTTACTCTCAAGAATAGCTACAAGTCTTCTAAAATTGAAGAAGCAATTTATGTGCCGTTGCTGCTAATATTTCTTTAGTGAATATTTTTCACACACGAGTGCATGCTGGCACTTGGATTACTTAAAATGTGGTTAGTGTCAAAAAGGCCAAGTGTTAAGTGAATAACCACTCATGTTAAGTAAATATTGCCATAAGTCAAATTGTAACAAGTACTCAACAAGAAATGCATAGGCTCTTTGATTCAGTGGAGTAACAGTAATGATTTTTATTAATATTTATGGAGTAGCTTCTGGGTAGAGAGCATTGTAAAATATGTGAAAAGGAATTGTGGCAGACTTTGGTGGTAAAAGAAAAGAATCCACAGAACTGTGTGCCCAGAAATCCCTAAAAATGGAGCCTCAGTCTGTCCAAAGAAGCTGATGGGTGGATCAAGCAGAAGACTTGTGCGGTTTTGCAGCAAGGACAGGGGAAGTCATACAGCTAGCACTGCTGTCTGACTCTCACTCTTTGCTTAAAGACTCAGCAGCTTAGACAAAATGGCACTCTGGGTGAAGAATGGCATGGCATCTGAAATGGAATGTACTAGAGCCTGCCCTCTCTGTTTTTAGTACTTTTTCTCTTGCTAAGCTTACACTTGGGATGGGAAATCCAGTCCAGGAGTGACCCCAAACCAATTCCACGAGTGGGAAGAAATTGAAAAAGGTAGAAAAATGTAACTGCGGGTCCAGTTGACAGACAGAAGAATGTGAAGGTCTCAAAATCTCCCAGCCTGCCTTCTCACACCTCCCACCATCCTCCCATTGCCACCTTACCCCTGCCCCGTGGATAGTCGTCACATAGCGGCCATAATTGTCTTAATATGCATAGATCACATCACTTCCTTTGAGCTTTCTACTGGTTTTCCCCTAAGCATAAAATCTTGATTCTTTTCTATGTTCTATAAGACCCTACAGGATCTGGCCTTGGACTGGTTCTCAGACACAATATGTTTTTCTAGTTTTCCCTCCATTCACTACACTTCTACTCATTTCATCACTTTCTTCCATTTAGAAAGCCATTGACACAAATCTATCCATGGCTTCTCCATTCTCTTCATTGTGGCTTTAATTCAAATATCACTTCTTCAGATATCACTCTGACTAAAAAGCAGTACCTCCCAATCCATCCCCATCCCAGTCAACCTCTACCATTTTATTCTCTTATGTCTTCTCTTTATTCTCTACTATTTATTAGTATGTGAAACTAATGTAAGTATTTGTAGTGCTTACTTGTTTGTTTGCTTGTCACCTCCTACCAAAATAAAAATATCTTAAAAGCAGGGTCTTTGTTGTTTTTGATGCCTGGGACCAAATTGACTTTCTGTACTTTTATTTTTAAGCCCTGGACTGGTGCTTTTTCTTTTCTTTTCTTTTCTTTTTTTTCAGGTTTTTATTTTGTATTGGGGATATAGCCAATTAACAATGTTGTGATAATTTCAGTGAACAGGGAAGGGACTCAGCCATACGTATTCATGTATCCATTTTCCCCCTAAACCCCCTTCCATCCAGGCTGCCACATAACATTGAGCAGAGTTCCCTGTGCTATACAGTAGGTCCTTGTTGGTTATCCATTTTATTAATAAGTATATAGCAGTGTATACATTTTTCTTGGCTGACTGAAGTAACCTCAGTGTCCCAACAGAAAAGATCAGTATTATATAGAACAGTATTACTCCATGTGCTTCATAAGATTCTAAGAGACAGTACATTTTTTCTGTCTGAGACAAGCAAGGTCTCCTCATTTCTAGTGTTGAATCTTCATTTCATCAAGTCTGGTATGTATCCTAAAGACCATATCACTCCTTTTAGATTAATGATTTGGAAGCAATAATGAACGAACTTCATCTGGCCTCCAGCTTCATCCCATTACAGATAACAGGAAGATACTTTTTCTCCTGGAGCTTTTTAGATACATTTCATCAAGAGCATCACAATATGGCAATGTGATGTTGTAAGACAGGATAAAGATCCTATGTAAACATGTCCTCTTGTTGTAGACTCATTAAGTTATTCAACAGACATTTATTTGAGCCCCTGTTTTGTTCCAAGTGGGCTTCCCAAGTGGCCCTGAAAGTGAAGTCGCTCAGTCGTGTCCAACTCTTTGCAAAACCATGGACTGTAGCCTACCAGGTTCCTCCGTCCATTGGATTTTCCAGGCAAGAATACTGGAGTGGGTTGCCATTTCTTCTCCAGGAGATCTTCCCAACACAGGGATTGAACCCGGGTCTCCCGCATTATAGGCAGACGCTTTACCATTTGAGCCACCGTGGTAAAGAACTCACCTGCCAGTGAGATTCAGATTTGATCCCTTGGTTGGAAAGATCCCCTGGAGAAGGAAATGGCAACCCACTCCAGTTTTCTTGCCTGGAGAATCCCATGGACAGAGGAGCCTGGCAGGCTGCCATCCACAGGGTCGCAAAAAGAGTCAGACACAACTGAAGCAACTTAGCACGCACTGTTCCAACTGTTAGTGACACTTCTTTGGAAACGAGCTTGCATCCCTGCTATCACGGAGCTTGCATTCTGGTTGGGGAGAAAGAAAGTAAAGACGATATTATAATTAAATAAACTGCATAGTAGAGATATTAGGGAGCGTTAAGGAGAGACAATAGAGAAAGGATGGGATGTATGTGAGGGTAAGGAGGTGGGGAATGGGGAAGGGTTGCCATGTTAGACTGGATGGCCAAAGAAGGCCTCTCTAAGAAATGACCTTTGAGAAAATATCTGATACTGTTGAGGAAGCAAATCATGTGGAAGTCTGGGGAAAGATTCATTCACTTACAAGGGCTTACATGCAAAGGCCTTGAATTGCGAGCATCCCTAGCTTGTTGGGGGCTTACCTTGTGACTCAGCTGGTAAAGAATCTGCCTGCAATGCGGGAGACCTGGGTTCAATCCCTGGGTTGGGAAGATCCCCTGGAGAAGGGAAAGGCTACCCATTCCAGTATTCTGGCCTAGAGAATTCCATGGACTGTATAGTCCATGGGGTCGCAAAGAGTCGGACACGACTGAGCGAGTTTCACCTCACTTCACTAGCTTGTTGGAAGAATGTTGAGGAGACAAAGGAGCAAAACAGAGAGAAAGAGAAAAGTAGGACAGTGGTAAGGTGAGGGAAGGCTGGTGGTTGAAAGAATGATTTTGTAAGTCTATGGGTTATAATAAAGACATGGTGAAGACTTTGCCTTTTACACTGAGTGAAATTGAAAGCATTAAACAGCTTTGAACAAAGGCATGTGACCTGACTTACATTTTCAATGATTGCCTTTGCTGCTGGGTTGTTTCCCATGGACAAAAGCAGGAGGACTTGTTTGCATGCATGCATGTGCTCAATTGTGTCCGACTCTTTGTGACCCCATGGACTGTAGCCCTCCAGGCTCCTCTGTCCATGGGATTCTCCAGGCAAGAATCAGTGCAGTTCAGTTCAGTTTAGTCTCTCAGTCGTGTCCGACTCTTTGTGACCCCATGAATCACAGCACGCCAGGCCTCCCTGTCCATCACCAACTCCCTGAGTCCACCCAAACCCATGTCCATCGAGTCGGTGATGCCATCCAGCCATCTCATACTCTGTCATCCCCTTCTCTTCCTGCCCCCAATACTTCCCAGCATCAGGGTCTTTTCCAGTGAGTCAGCTCTTCATATCAGGTGGCCAAAGTACTGGAGTTTCAGCTTCAACATCAGTCCTTCCAATGAACACCCAGGACTGATCTCCTTTAGGATGGACTGGTTGGATCTCCTTGCAGTCCAAGGGACTCTCAAGAGTCTTCTCCAACACCACAGTTCAAAAGCATCAATTCTTTGGCACTCAGCTTTCTTCACCATCCAACTCACACATCCATACATGGCTACTGGAAAAACCATAGCCTTGACTAGATGGACATTTGCTGGCAAAGTAATGTCTCTGCTTTTAAATATGCTATCTAGGTTGGTCATAATCTTCCTTCCAAAGAGTAAGCGTCTTTTATTTTCATGGCTGCAATTACCATCTGCAGTGATTTTGGTGCCCAAAAAAATAAAATCTGACACTGTTTCCACTGTTTCCCCATCTATTTCCCATGAAATAGAAGGGGAAGCGTGGTGTCATCTGCATATCTGAGGTTATTGATATTTCTCCCGGGCAAGAATACTGAAGGGGATTGCCATTTCCTAGTCCAGGGGATCTTCCTCATCCAGGGATTGAACCCACATCTCTTGAGTCTCCTGCATTGGCAGGGGGATTCTTTTACCACTGAGTGACCTGGGAAGCCCAGAGGACCTATTAGGAGGTTATTATAATAATACAGGCAAGAAGTACTAATGGTTTGGTGCATGCTGGTAGAATGGAGGTATTGAATATTTGTAGGATTCTGAATACGAATGCATTTTGAAGGTAATGCTGACTAAATTTGCTCATGAACTGAGACAGGATGTGAGACAAAGGATAACTACAAAGTCTTTTTGGTTTGAACAACTGGAAGAGTTGAGACAAATTTATCGGGGAAAACTTGGAGCTTCAATGTGGGCCTGATTGTTGATAGATACCCATTAGACATTCGTTGGGGTGATAGTGAATGGCAGTTATGGATATTAGTCTATAAAGCAATGGGGTGGGGAGATCTTGAATGGAAATAGAAATTTGAGAGTAATCAGTTTATACACGCTATTTAAAGCCATAAGACTGAATGAGATTACCTACGAAGTGATTGTACAAGAGACAGGAATCAAGACCATCCCCAAGAAAAAGAAATGCAAAAAAGCAAAATGACTGTCTGAGGAGGCCTTAGAAATAGCCCTGAAAAGGATGGAAGCGAAAAGCAAAGGAGAAAAGGAAAGATATACCCATTTGAATGCAGAGTTCCAAAGAATAGCAAGGAGAGATAAGAAAGCCTTCCTTAGCGATCAATGCAAAGAAATAGAGGAAAACGATAGAATGGGAAAGACTAGAGATATCTTCAAGAAAATTAGAGATACCAAGGGAACATTTCATGCAAAGATGGGCTCAATAAAGGACAAAATAGTAGGGACCTAACCGAAGCAGAAGATATTAAGAAGAGGTGGCAAGAATACACAGAAGAATTGTACAAAAACGATCTTCACGACCCAGACAATCATGATGGTATGATCACTCTCCTAGAGCCAGACATCCTGGAATGTGAAGTCAAGTGGGCCTTAGGCAGCATCAATATGAACAAAGCTAGTGGAGGTGATGGAATTCCAGTTGAGCTATTTCAAATGCTGAAAGATGATGCTGTAAAAGTGCTACACTCTATATGCCAGCAAATATGGAAAACTTAGCAGTGGCCACAGGACTGGAAGAGGTCAGTTTTCATTCCAATCTCAAAGAAAGGCAATGCCAAACAAAACTCAAACTACTGCACAATTGCACTCATCTCACACGCTAGTAAAGTAATGCTTAAAATTGTCCAAGCCAGGCCTCAGCAATACGTGAACCATGAACTTCCAGATATTCAAACTGGTTTTAGAAAAGTCAGAGGAACCAGAGATCAAATTGCCAACATCCGATGGATCATCGAAAAAGCAAGAGAGTTCCAGAAAAACATCTATTTCTGCTTTATTGACTATGCCAAAGCCTTTGTGTGGATCACAATAAACTGTGAAAATCCTGAAAGAGATGGGAATACCAGACCACCTGACCTGCCTCTTGAGAAACCTGTATGCAGGTCAGGAAGCAACAGTTAGAACTGGACATGGAACAACAGACTGGTTCCAAATAGGGAAAGGAGTACGTCAAGGCTGTATATTGTCACCCTACTTATTTAACTTCTATGCAGAGTACATCATGAGAAACGCTGGGCTGGATGAAGCACCAGCTGGAATGAAGATTGCCGGGAGAAATATCAATAACCTCAGATATGCAGATGACACCACCCTTATGGCAGAAGTGAAGAAGAACTAAAGAGCCTCTTGATGAAAGTGAAAGGAGAGAGTGAAAAAGTTGGCTTAAAGCTCAACATTCAGAAAACTAAGATCATGGCATCTGGTCCCATCACTTCATGGCAGATAGATGGGGAAACAGTGGAAACAGTGGCTGACTTAATTTTTTGGGGCTCCAAAATCACTGCAGATGGTGACTACAGCCATGAAATTAAAAGACACTTACTCCTTGGAAGGAAAGTTATGACCAACCTAGGTAGCATATTAAAAAACAGAGACATTACTTTGCCAACAAAGGTCCATCTAGTCAAGGCTATGGTTTTACCAGTGGTCATGTATGGATGTGAGAGTTGGACTATAAAGAAAGCTGAGCACCGAAGAATTGATGCTTTTGAACTGTGGTGTTGGAGAAGACTCTTGAGAGTCCCTTGGACTGCAAGGAGATCCAACCAGTCCATCCTAGGGGAGATCAGTCCTGGGTGTTCATTGGAAGGAGTGATGTTGAAGCTGAAACTCCAATACTTTGGCCACCTGATGCGAAGAGTTGACTCATTGGAAAAGACCCTGATGCTAGGAAAGATTGAGGGCAGGAGGAGAAGGGGACGACAGAGTATGAGATGGCTGGATAGCATCACCGACTCGATGGACATGGGTTTGGGTGGACTCAGGGAGTTGGTGATGGACAGGGAGGCCTGGCATGCTGCGGTTCATGGGGTCGCAAAGAGTCAGACATGACTGAGCGACTGAACTGAGGGTAGTTTAAAAATGAACAGGTGCAGTGACTGAGCTCCAGAGCACACCAACTTCATATGGAAATAGCAGTGGAAAATGAGAAAAAGGACTCAGGAAGGTAGGAAGCAAGCCAGAACAAGAGTATGTCTCTGGAGCCAAGCAAAGGAAGTGTGTGGGTAATTGTGAGTGATCGGTAAGTGTGAGTGATGAGCTGAGGCAAATGCTGCTAGCGGTGAGGTTAAAACTGAGAATCTAGGCAATTTCATGGAGTGAAATCTGACTGAAGTGTGCCCAGGAGAAAATGGGTAGTGTTGACTGAAGCAAAACACACAACCTAAAAGTTGCAAGTTAGGTTTTATTCAAAGACCTTACTGAGAATGATAGCCTGGGAGGTAGCCTCTGAGCTATCTCTGAGAAACTACTCCAGAGAGGTAAGGGAGAAGCTGGGATATATAGGAGTTTTTGCTTAAGAGAAAAGCATATAGTAGGACATCAGAAGATTATTGCTGAAACAGAGTAGGACAATATAGGGGTAGAGGAGTAAGAGTTGACCTACAAACTGTTAGATATTAGGTAAAGAACAAGCTACAAGGATATATTGTACAACACAGGAAATATAGCCAATTTTGTAATAACTATAAATGGAGTATAACCTTTCAAAGCTGTGAATCACTATATTGTACATCTGTAACATAATACTGTACGGCAACTATACTTCAATTTAAAAAAGAGAGAAAAAGCATTTACTGCTAATCACGAATAAAAGACATTGCAAGTCAATGATTTTACTGCTTTTCTATATATGAGAAGATGCCAGAGTCTGGGCACCTTGAAACTATTCTTTAAATATATATCTTAACTATCTAGTGCCAATATTATGTTTTTTTCCACCCCAAATTACTTGCCAGGTGGCTACAGTGGCTGATGGCTTCAGTGCAGGCAACATTCAGTGTTTACTGGAATAGCAGGCAGCAATTTTTTTTGTCAGCAGTTGATACAGTGATTAGGTTACTCTTTCAAGTTTTCTTCCAATGAGAAGAGAGAACTGGAGTGAGAGTTGGAGAAAAGTTCAGGTAAAGGGAGAGTGCTTTGTGGTTGCAAGAATTTCATTGTTTCCACACTGATCTGAATGTAGCAGGAGAGAAGATTCAGGAGAGGTGAGATTTTAAGGAGCATGTTTGAATAGAGAATGTCTACAGGATCAAGTACACAGTAGAGGAGCTGACCTCAACTGGAAGCAAAGGCAGTGCATTCATGGCACAGGAGAGAAGGAAACACACAGATGTGGGTACATAGGCAGGTACTGGAGAAGAAAATGGCAACCCACTCCAGTATTCTTGCCTGAAACATCTCATGGACAGAGGAAGCCCGGCAGGCTACAGCCCTTGGGGTGGCAAAGAGTCAGACATGACAGCTCCTGAACTTGCATGCAGCATGATGCTGGTGAAAAATTGTAGGAGTTCCCTTTTCTGCTCCAATTTTCTTCGTGAACTGGGAAGCCAGGCTATCATTTGGGAATAAGGATGGAGAGGAGGTTCTGGAAGTTTGAGGAGAGAGGACAAAGAATGAATTATGAGTCTAAGAGGGTGTGGCAATGAGTGGAAAAACAGGGAGATCTAGACTGACTGCTGGAGAGATTAAAGCCCCCTCCCCGGAAGGTGGTGGGCATGGATTTAATGTGAGGTACGCGCGCGCGCGCGCGCGCGCGCGTGTGTGTGTGTGTGTGTGTGTGTGTGCGTGCGCGCGCACAGTGAGTATTTCTCTCTGATCACTTGCAGCTATACTGTTGCAGGCAGGAAGCAGGCAACAGAATGGGTTGACAGATAACATGACATGCTAATAGTGTATCAAATCAGTAATATTCCTCTGTGCTTTTCTCATTTCTCAGGTGGTTAAATGGTTTTAATTGGGAGGGACTGAAAGCACGGAATCTTCCATCACCTTTACAAAGAGAGGTATGGTAGCTACTATATTATTCTCTTGATTTTTTGTTAGGTATTTGTTTTTGTAAACAGATTTTAAGTGTGTGATCATGTGTGCACACTCGAGTGTGTGTGCATAATAGATCTTAAAAATTTTAAGTTTTTAAATTTAAGTAAAAATGTCATTGCAGTTGTGATTCTATGCGAATATGATTCTATTACCTGTTCAATGGACCTTAGCTCAACTCTTAGGAAGCATTACATGTGAATCTAAGTAATGAAGGAGACAAGATTGGATCCCTGGGTCAGGAAGATCTCCTGGAGAAGGGAATGGCTACTCACTCCAATAGTCTTGCCTGGAGAATTCCATGAACAGAGTAGGCTGGTGGGCTGTGTAGTCTATGGAGTCAAAAAGAGTTGGACACAACTGAGTGACTAACACTTTCATTTCTAAGTCCCAAGGTCACCAGTGTCAGTCAGGCTGAAAGATGGTTCTAGAAATATAATATGAACCTATATGCAATTTAAAATCTTCCAGTAGCCATATTTAAAAGCGTTAAAAGAAATAGGTGAAATTAATTTTAATTATTGTACTACATTAAGGATTATTATTTCAACATGTGAAAATGAAAGTGAAAATCTCTCAGTCATGTCTGACTCTCTGTGACCCCATGGACTATACAGTCCATGGAATTCTCCAGGCTAGAGTACTGGAGTGGGTAGCCATTCCCATATCCAGGGGATCTTCCCAACCCAGGGATTGAACCCAGGTCTCCCGCATTGCAGGCAGATTCTTTACCAGCTGAGCCACCAGGGAAGCCCTTGGTAGCACCAGGGAAGCCCTTACATGTTACATTTCAAATTGTAACCAAGACAAAATACTAATGAGATGTTTCTAAATTATTCAAAAATCTGAAGTGAATTTTCCACTTCTCATCACATCTTAATTCCGACTAGCTACATTTCCAGTGCTCAGTCCCCATGTGTTGCTTTTTGGACAGAAATAATTATTTTTTAAATAATTTTAAAATACAGACAGAAATATTATATCATTCCTTTTCTCTCTGAATGCCTATCTCCATATTTCCATTATATTTTTCTTATAAAATTTTATCCTAATGTAAAAAAAAGTTTTTATGCTGGAAAGCCTTCTATTGCTCATCCTTTAAAGACTTTAAATTTTAATTTTTTTTAATTTAAAATTTTTGTGAGAGTAAAGATTTGTCTGGCAAAACAGTTATTTCTTCTGGATTCAGTTATAATTACATTTTTGTAAGATGCAGTATCAAACAATATAAATACATTATAAATTTTGAAGTAATAAACAAAATGCTTTGAAAAGAAATTATTTAATGTACTTGAGGATAAATATTATTTATTAAAAAGTGGAACCGGATTCTATATCAATACTATTTCTCTTAAAAATTATTTTTATATATTGAGTTGGTCAAAAAGTTCATTCAGGTTTTTCCATACCATCTTCCAGAAAACCCAAACGAACGTTTTGGCCAGTCCAATAGATGAACATGCTAATAGTTGTGTTCACGTAAATAAATAAACGAGAGTGAAGGGTTTTGTAATAAAAATGTCACTTTGAACACCTGAGTAATCTCCTTGTCTCTCCCAAAACTCATTATGATGGATTATAAATAGTATTTTTCAGTTATATACCAGCTGATAATTCAATTAGATACTAATGAAAATTGTTTGAAGACTAAAAATTGGAAACCACTTGATTTACAGAATAAATAACTGAACACCAGAGTCATTTAATTGTTTCAACAAAGTCATTCAAAACTAACATTTTGAATTTTCCCACTGTTTGAACTTCTGGAGACTTTATATGGGTCAATTAACCATATGAAATTTTGATTGATGAGAAGCATACAAAGTGAAAGAAGGATTCTGGCCCATTTAAAAAAAAATTTCCTTTTAAAATATTTTCCAGTTTGAAAAATAAAGACATCATTTTTTCACCTTTTCTTTCAGAAATAACTTCTCAGGCCAGGTAGCTCCTATCAAAGGTAGTTCTGTCATCTGATCCATTTGTTCTAAAAGGGAGATATCATGATGTTGAGAGTGTGATTCAAAACTGATAACTGGTCATCTTTTCCTGATACGTACCTTACAAGTGGCTGCAGTATAAAAATCAGTGTTCAGATACAGAGAGCATTCCCATATGTTCTAGCATGCTTTGTCAACATTATCCTCACCTTTGGTTTCATCTTTTCTCTACTAGCTCAGTGGACCCACAGATCACAGCTACTTTGACAAGTATCCTCCTGAAAGGGGGGTGCCTCCAGATGAGCTGTCAGGCTGGGATAAAGACTTCTGAGAGAAGAAACGATGATCACTGCCTACAGAATCAAGAGGACTAGAAGTCTTAGCAATTCAACACTGACCATTTCTCTTTGGAGTTTGACACTATCTTTTGGAAGACCATTAGAGAAAAGAAATCCCTGCCCATGATCTGGGGGTGGGAGAGAGTGGGTGCAGAGGTGGTTCTGAATCATAACGTTTCATTTAGATGCTGTGAATTATTCATGTGTTCCATTCTTTGCTTTTCTCAAATGTTGAAGGCTGTCTTAGTCTCCTCTTCGAAGTCAGAACCATTTTTGTTAAAGGACATCATCTTCTCTGCAGTCTATTGCTCCGTCCTTATCATTCTTGTCTCATTTAAGTCCTAGTAAGGTTTAAAAAATGTATTGTCCTTGAGCAACTAAGTCATTCAAATAGAAAGAAGAACAAGGGTTAATTTTGGAAAATTTCCCTTTCTCAACAACCTCACATAAGCATCATGGCATCTTGAAATTGTGGTTTGCAGGAAACTTGGTAGTCAATAGAAATTCTTGATTTTTACCTGCATTCAACCTAGAAATAAATTAATATGCTTCTGAAACTAGTCTGGGGAAAGGCAAATTTGAATATTAGTCCTTGGTACCACTTCCTAACATAAATGAGTTAATTCTTCCTTCCAGGTAATTATATTGTATTGGAGAACTTAGAAAAAAATAAACAAAGCAAAAAATATTTTTTATTTTCCTGTGACCAGCTGTGGTACCTCAGAGACTTTGCAAAAGTCTTGTGAAAGGTGGTTGTAACGTGTGGTTAATTGATGGGCCTTTGGAAAAGTTTTATCTTACATATTAAATATTTTCACAATCAATTTAGAAAACACGCAGAAACTATATTGTGAAGGCTTTTCCTTCCCCTTACCTGTGGAGGAGAAAAACTTCCAAAAGGTCAAAATGTTGACTCTTTGAGACTCTGAGATATTTAGGCCAGTTCTGTGACTGTTGCTATTAATAAACCAAGAGTATAGAATAAACACAGTTAATTTTTAATGAAAATCCCATTGGCAAATATTGATGCAAACCAAAATCACTGTTGCATTAATAATTTTTGAAAAAGATGTGTGAGTCATGAGACTGTTTATAATTTTAGATGTTTAAGGCAGGCCAGCCGCTTGAGAAGTAATGCCCAGTAAGAAGGACACCCGACATCAAGTCCCCTCCTGTCTCCTCTGTAGTCTTCCAAATGATGGGTAGATTTGTTTCAATAGCATTGAATGCCAGTGCCTAAGAACTTTGCTAGTAGAATGTTTTTATGTATCAGTCATGATTATTCTCCTACCCTCCTTTCCAAATGGATAGGAAGCTGACTTTCCACCTTTCTGATCTAGCAGAGTAAAAATAACATTTCTTCTGTGTTAAAAAGTTCCATTAATGAAGCTCCTGCATTATTCAAGCTCCTGGTTATATTTCCATATGCTGATGTTCCATAGGAAAAACAACTTCTACCCACACTCCACCCATATTTTCAGCATTCGGAGAATCAGTTATCTGCTTTCTGAAGTGTTAAAACAGATGAGTGAGGCCCCACCCAAGAAGGTGCATCCTTAACAAATTATATTTCCACATTTAGAATCTTTTTGCTGAACCAAAGAATTTTTGTTTCCTAGAGTAGTATTTTTAAAGTTGTATTGTACATAGATGAAGCATTTTTAATAGGATCGACGTAACCCGCTTAACGAATTTCTAAGATTTTTTAAAGAGTTTTATTTGCATTTGGTTTGTAAGCACTGTATGTTTTCCATGTACATATTTTTCAATTACCCACCTATAAATGTAGGAAATTTATGTATTAGGTTAATATTAGAACTGTACAGTTATATTAGCAATGGTTTTCTCAAAGGTGGTCAGTAGTTGTAATTCAAAAACAACTTACATATATACAAGTAAAAACCAACTTAGAGTACTACAAGTTTACTTTGGCTATGACTGGCCATGTCATTATATAATCTCCACATGTGATTTTATTGGGTTTCCTTTAGAGTACTTTATAAAGATGAAGAAATGAGAGACCTAACCATAATACAATCCCAATTCTATTTTGTAGCTGGATGACCTTGGGAAAATGACTTCACTTTTTTGAGTACCAGCTTTCTCACCTGTAGAAAAAGGAACAGTAAAATAATACCTATTTTAGGGGCCTGTTTTGGGGAGTAAGTTGATAGAGAGTCCTTTACCAATTTCAATGAAATAATCAATGCTGCATAGATGGAAACTACTGTTACTATCTCTGTTAGAATTAAAGGGGCCTTAATAACCATTATGTCCTGACCTTTGTGTATCATCGGTATCTGTATGCACAACTGTATCAATTAAATACAATGTCAGTCTTTTCTTTTTCTTTTAAATCATGAAGTAAAGATAGTTAAGCTTTAGTGCATATGAAGAGTTAATCCTCACCAAAATGAAGTGCTTATTAAGAGCTCACTGCTCACCTAAGTTTCTAAATTTTAACTTTTTATAAATTAGATATGTAGGTATTCTTAGAAAATACAGAAAATTATTCCCCTATATACAGATCCTTTGTATTCCTAATCATTAAATCATTCCTAATCTGTCTTTTCTGGGTACAAAGTTGATTTTTCATTCTTGAGCCTCTTCTCTGTGGAGTCAGCTTTTCACAATGATAATTTCCTATTTTCTCTAAATATTAAAATGTCTGGGGTGGGGAGAGTGTTGTGATGAAAAGGAAACGATTTGGAGTAAAATACTATGGGTTTGAATCCCTGCTCTTCCCAGATATGTGTGACCTTGAATAACAAACCATGTATTTATTCATCTATAACTTAGAGGTGGTACATTTAAAGTTTTGGAACATTGGGCCAGAATATTATTACTCGTAGGTCATTGATAATAACCATTTGGAAATAAATATATACATATATATCTTTTGGTATAATAATAAACTCTTGTTTTTTATTGCCAAGTATTACACTAGGAGTATTTACATCATTATTTCATTCACACAAGATTCTAAAATAATTATAAAAATACTGATTATTAATTGGCTTGAAAGCTAAATATTGGCCTCAAATATGCCTTTAATTTTCAATTTAGCTGTGATAGTTTTGCATGGCTTAGTTCCAGTTGCTATAATAATATAACAAATTCACCCACAACTTCTTAATTGAGCTTCCCTGGTGGCTCAGATTGTAAAGAATCCACCTGCAGTGTTGGAGACCTGGGTTCAACCCCTGGATTGGGAAGATCCCCTGGATATGGGAATAGCCACCCACTTCAGTACTCTGGTCTGGAGAATTCCATGGACAGAGGAGCCTGGCAGGCTATAGTCCATGGGGTCTCAAAGAGTTGGAGACAACTGAGTGACTTCCACTCACTCACTTCTTAGTTGCTTGGATTCTTCTTCTAGATTCTGTGGGTCAGGAATTTGGACAGCACATGGCAAAGACGGCTTGTCTCTGCACCACAGTATCTGGGACATCAGGTGGAAAGTTTCAAAGACTGGGATGACGCAGTGGATGAGAGCTAGAATTACCTGAAGCCTTGTTCACTCCTGTATCTGGAGCCCAGGCTGGGACTACTCAAAGACTAGGACTGCTGTCCAGCATGCCTACACGCAATCCTCAACATAGTTTGGATTCCTCACATTATGACATCATTAGAGTAGTCAGACTCTTTTTGTGGGGCTTTGAAAACGAGTGTTTCAGCCAACAAGGAGAAGCAACACTAAACTCTGTAAGCCAGCATTGGAGTCACATCACATCACTTCTGCCATATTCTATGGGTGGAAGCACAAGCCCACGCAATTTGTGGGGAGGGAACAGAGGCTCCATTTCTTAATGAGAGTTTCAAAGAATTTGCAAGAAAGTTTCAAAACCACCACAACCCGCTGTCTGGCCACAGGCTACTTATATTACTACCTTGTGCAAAATCAATTCATTCCCTCTCAAGAGCCTCGATAAACAGATCATCTCATGACATCAGACTCAAACTCAAGGTCTGGAATCTTGTCATCTAAGTTCCATTCAGGTGTGGATTAAGACACCTCAGAGGTGATTCCTTGTATATATTCTTTTAGGTCAAAACACCTGTGACCTAAGTTAACAAGACATCTATTCTCACACTCACAGTGCTGAATGGTGAGACAACCAAAGGATAACCACAACAGATCCTTGCATTCCAAGAGCGAGACAATTAGAGGCACATAGCCATCCATAGAATTCTGAAATTTAGTCTGATGCATGTTACCATTTCACTGCTTAGGGCTCAGTCCCACTCCCTGTGAGCTGTTTGCCATAGCTCTTGGCTCCACCTTGTAGAATCTTGGTTTTGCCTCTGAGTTACCTTCTTTTTTTCCTATAAGATATGGCTGGTATTTGCCACTGAGCAGACTTCTTAGCCTGTTTCCTGACTGTACATGTTTGATGATAGAGACGCTTTTTTCAATTTGTCTCTCTTTCTTTACTCCAAGCTGTTATGTTTTGTTTAAAAACTTGGTGCGTTTCCTATGTATGAATTCATGATCCACTCCATTAGGCAAAAGCTACACTCACAAATCTTCTCTGTGAAGACGTTATGGAAATAATGATGCTTAGAAGTTCTATTTTTAAAAAATAGAAGATGTGTATAGTACGTGCTTAAGATATTGAGAAAGCCTTTTGCCTATTTGAAAGGCTTGGTGGTCAGCCTCAAAGGGGCTTTCCAGGGACCTCCCTGGTGATCCAGTGGCTGAGACTCTGTGTTCCCAATGCTGCGGGCCCAGGTTTAATATCTGGTCAGGGAACTAGATCCCACAACCACAACTAACAGATACCACATATCACCGGGAAGATTGCAGATCTTGTGTGCCACAACAAGTGAATAAATGAATAAGACACAAATGAATAAATGAATATTTAAAAACAACAACAGAAAAAGAGAGATGCCTTTCAATGATTCCAGCTTACGGTGTTCATGCCCTTTATAATCACCTTCCCTTGAATATTGACTGAATCTAGTTGCATCCTACAAATAGAATAAAAGTGATGGGGAGTCACTTCTGAGATTATGTTGCAAAGTGAATCTGCTTCTGTCCTGCCCACCTTCGCTTTCTCTCTCATTTGCTTGCTCCGGTGGAAGCCAGCTGCCATGACATGAACTTCTCTATGGAGGAAGTCAAGTGGCAAATAACTAAGGAAACCACTGGCCAACAGCAAATAAGGAAATGAGGCCCCCAGTCCCACAACCTGTGATGAACCGAATCCTGCCAACAACTGCATGTAGATTCTCCTTTGGTTGAGCCTCTGGATGAAAATATAACCTTAGCGAGTACTTGGTCAAGGCCTAGTGAGAGTCCATGAGCCAAATGAGCCAGAGAAGCAACTCTCAGATTTGGGACCTGTAGAAACGGTGAGATAAGAAATGCGTGTGTGGAATTAAACCACTAGGTTGGGAAGGAAAGACAGACATCAAGTAGGGCAACAAGAACAAAGCAGACATGAGAAAACGAACTGGCAAACCAGACACGTAAAGACAGATGAGAATCTGCGTCTGTCTTTCAAGGTTGCCAGTCTTGGCCATACGGGTGGCTTGTAGGATAAGCTGACACTTTTATATACCTGGCTCAGCATTGGCAGATGCCAAAGGAGCAATTTGGCTGGAATTGGAGGAACCACCAGCCTGGCTACTGCCCTTCACCACCAATGTGAGCCAGTATATCAACCAAAATGTGCACGAGGTGCAACTGTGCCTGGTCTTGCACCGATCTCTAGCCTATAAATATGACTGCTACTCACTGACATTTCAGGTGTCTCACAGATACATGCAGAAGTCTCTTGTGGCAAAGCCAGATGCAAAACTGCATAGAGAAGGGAAATCTGGGGAATATATTTCTGGCTTAGCTAAATTAACACAGTACAAAGTCACTCCATTTCAAACCTATATATATCATTATTCTTATTTTTATTCTTTTTCTTATGTAATATATTTAGAATCTTTAACTAATAAGATTTGCTTCCTGTCTTTCAACTCTTTTTCACTTATCAGTGTATGCAGAGCACAGGCCACATGACTCACCTGAAACCAGCAATAGCAGTTTGTCTCTGGCAGTTTAGACAAGCTCTACACTGAGTTTGAGCTGGAGCGTTTTCAGTTTTGGAAAGCATAAAACCAAAATATTTTTGTTTATTTAATTGTTTGTTATGAATTTAAAATGGTATAATAAAAATAGCAAGAAATTTGTTTTTGATAAATATTAACTTCCTCAGGAAAAAAACCAAGTGGACATGCATTAAGAAAATAAGAAGCAGGACTTCCCTGGTGGTCCAGTGGTTAAGAATCCACTTGCCAATGCAGGGGATATGAGTTTGATCCCTGGTCTGGGAAGATTCTACATGCCACAGGATGACTAAGCCTGTACGCCAAAACTATGGAAGCCCATGCCTAGAGCCCGTGCTCGGCAACAAGAGAAGCCACCAAAATGAGAGGCCCTTGCACCACAACTAGAGAGTAGACCCCACTCACAGCAACTAGAGAAAGCCCATGTGCAGCAACAAAAACCCAGTTCAGCCAAAAATAAATAATAAATTTATTTTTTTAAAAAAGGAAAAGAAAATAAGAAGCAGAAGAAAATATGATGAGCTCAAGTAAGAATATTGGCAATGCATCAATCCTGGAAACCAAGTAGGCCGAACAGGGTAAGAAGAGTGAAAATATTAAGGTATACCTCAGTTCAGTTCCAGAGAAGGCAATGGCACCCCACTCCAGTACTCTTGCCTGGAAAAATCCCATGGACGGAGGAGCCTGGTAGGCTACAGTCCATGGGGTCGCTAAGAGTCGGACACGACTGTGCGACTTCACTTTCACTTTTCCCTTTCATGCACTGGAGAAGGAAATGGCAACCCACTCCAGTGTTCTTGCCCAGAGAATCCCAGGGATGGCGGAGCCTGGTGGGCTGCTGTCTATGGGGTCGCACAGAGTCGGACACGACTAAAGCGACTTAGCAGCAGCAGCAGCAGCAGTTCAGTTCAGTTCAGTTCAGTCACTCAGTCATGTCCGACTCTTTGCAACCCCATGAACCACAGCACGCCGGGCCTCCCTGTCCATCACCAACTCCCTGAGTCCACCCAAACCCATGTCCATCGAGTCAATGATGCCATCCAGCCATCTCATCCTCTGTCGTCCCCTTCTCTTGCCCTCAATCTTGCCCAGCATGAGGGTCTTTTCCAATGAGTCAGCTCTTCGCATCAGGTGGCTGAACTATTGGAGTTTCAGCTTCAACAACAGTCCTTCCAATGAACACCCAAGACTGATTTCCTTTAGAATAGACTGGTTGAATCTTCTTGCAGTCCAAGGGACTCTCAAGAGTCTTCTCCAACACCACAATTCAAAAGCATCAATTCTTCGGCACTCAGCTTTCTTTATAGTCTAACTCTCACATCCATACATGACCACTGGAAAAATCATAGCCTTGACTAGACGGATCTTTGTTGGCAAAGTAATGTCTCTGCTTTTTAATATGCTATCTAGGTTGGTCACAACTTTCCTTCCAAGGAGTAAGCATCTTTTAATTTCATGGCTGCAGTCACCATCTGCAGTGATTTTGGAGCCCAGAAAAATAAAGTCAGCCACTGTTTCCACTGTTTCCCCATCTATCTGCCATGAAGTGATGGAACTGGATGCCATGATCTTAGTTTTCTGAATGTTGAGCTTTAAGCCAACTTTTTCACTCTTCTCTTTCACTTTCATCAAGAGCCTCTTTAGTTCTTCTTCACTTTCTCCCATAAGGGTGGTGTCATCTGCATATCTGAGGTTATTGATATTTCTCCCAGCAATCTTGATTCCAGCTTGTGCTTCTTCCAGCCCAGAGTTTCTCATGATGTACTCTGCATATAAGTTATACATCTCATGATGTACTCTGCATATAAGTTGGAAAAGGAAATGGCAACCCACTCCAGTGTTCTTGCCTGGAGAATCCCAGGGACGGGAGAGCCTGGTGGGCTGCCGTCTTTGGGGTCGCACAGAGTTGGACACGACTGATGCGACTTAGCAGCATATAAGTTAAATAAGCAGAGTGACAATATACAGCCTTGACATACTCCTTTTCCTATTTGGAACCAGTCTGTTGTTCCATGTCCAGTTCTAACTGTTGCTTCCTGACCTGTATACAGGTTTCTCAAGAGGCAGGTCAGGTGGTCTGGTATTCCCATCTCTTTCAGGATTTTCCACATGTTATTGTGATTCACACAGTCAAAGGCTTTGGCATAGTCAATAAAGCAGAAATAGATGTTTTTCTGGTACTCTCTTGCTTTTTCGATGATCCATCGGATGTTGGCAATTTGATCTCTGGTTCCTCTGTCTTTTCTAAAACCAGCTTGAACATCTGGAAGTTCACAGTTCATGTATTGCTGAAGCCTGGCTTGGACAATTTTAAGCATTACTTTACTAGCGTGTGAGATGAGTGCAATTGTGCAGTAGTTTGAGCATTCTTTGGCATTGCCTTTCTTTGAGATTGGAATGAAAACTGACCTTTTCCAGTCCTGTGGCCACTGCTGAGTTTTCCAGATTTGCTGGCACATTGAGTGCAACACTTTTACAGCATCATCTTTCAGGATTTGAAATAGCTCAACTGGAATTCCATCACCTCCACTAGCTTTGTTCGTAGTGATGCTTCCTAAGGCCCACTTGACTTCACATTCCAGGATGTCTGTCTCTAGGTGAGTGATCACACCATCGTGATTGTCTGGGTTGTGAAGAACTTTTTTGTACAATTCTTCTGTGTATTCTTGCCACCTCTTCTTAATATCTTCTGCTTCTGTTAGGTCCCTATCATTTCTGTCCTTTATTGAGCCCATCTTTGCATGAAATATTCCCTTGGTATCTCTAATTTGTTTGAAAAGATCTCTAGTCTTTCCCATTCTATTGTTTTCCTCTATTTCTTTGCATTGATCACTGAGGAAAGCTTTCTTCTCTCTCCTTGCTATTCTTGGAACTCTGCATTCAAATGGGTATATCTTTCCTTTTCTCCTTTGCTTTTCGCTTCCCATCTTTTCACAGCTATTTGTAAGGCCTCCTCAGACAGCCATTTTGCTTTTTTGCATTTCTTTTTCTTGGGGATGATCTTGATTCCTGTCTCCTGTACAATGTCATGAACTTCCATCCATAGTTCATCAGGTATTCTGTCTATCAGATCTAGTCCTTAAAATCTATTTCTCACTTCTACTGTATAGTCATAAGGGATTTGATTTAGGTCATACCTGAATGGTCTAGTGGTTTTCTCCACTTTCTTCAGTTTCAGTCTGAATTTGGCAATAAGGAGTTCATGATCTGATCCACAGTCAGCTCCCAGTCTTGTTTTTGCTGACTGTATAGAGCTTCTCCGTCTTTTGCTGCAAAGAATATAATCAATCTGATTTTGGTGTTGACCATCTGGTGATGTCCATGTGTAGAGTCTTCTCTTGTGTTGTTGGAAGAGGGTGTTTTCTATGACCAGTGCGTTCTCTTGGCAGAACTCTATTAGCCTTTGCCCTGCTTCATTCTATACTCCAAGGCCAAATTTTCCTGTTATTCCAGATGTTTCTTGACTTCCTACTTTTGCATTCCAGTCCCCTATACCTAGAGATACTTAAAAATTCAATCCACAAATCAAGGCCAAAGAAAGTAAAGAAAGGCTAATAAAAATATTTGTATATATGTATATATATATATTCTTGATCAAAGGGATTAAGGGGAACCCTCTTATACTCAGGCATAGTGAATGTGAAGAAAAATATTTAATGCCTTTCTTAATTGATTCATTCAACACTTATTAATTAAGCACTGTTCCAGGCACTCTTCTAGGCACTGAGGGTACAGCAGAAGGACCAAATTCATAGTCCTATGTGAATCTATATTCACATTTATTGGATGGCCTGGTAGGTGAACAGTGATGATCTCAAAGCAGTGTGATCATGGATATTTTTATCTATTGCTACATTTTATACATTGAACTTCTATTTTATGATCAAGAACATTTACTTTAAAATGTACACTTGAAACAGAGCTAGGCTAGATACCAGAAAAATCATTGAAAAAAGAAAGGACTGGGGAACATCAAATACAAAGTCCACTCCATGAACTCACTATAAAGGCAAGTGACTGACATACCCTATCAGGCTTGTCCAGCATTAAGCTTTTACTTAAATATTTGCCTCAAACTTTTACAGATGCAAGTTGAGGCTTTCACTTGTTAGCAGCAGGTTATTTACTTTACTGGGTGTTTTAAGCTATTTTTAGATAATATCTAGTTATGTGTCTGCCAAACTTTCTGAATCTTGTCCCCCCTCACCTTCCCCATCATCCTCAGGCAGAGTATCTTCTGACATCAAATTCTCTCCACTAAATACATATGCATAAATTACTTAACTAGTTAATGAACCAGCTGATTGAAGGATTCTCTCAACACATATTTGTGTGTCTTCTCTGTACTAGATCTTGTGATTACCAGTGACCAACATAGACCAGACTCTAAGTTCAGATACCTACATGGTTGCTATGTGTTTGACTGATGTTCATGGCAGGAGTCTAGGGCTTGAGAAGCCGTCATTTGTTCTCTCTAGGCTGAGACAAGGCCCAAGCCCTCCCTCAATGACTCAGCTTCCTTGTGGTTACTGCTGGCACTGAAGACCTTTAGGGATTGACTGTGTGGTCCCTACCAGCTTTACTTGACCTGCTCACTACAAAGCCACCTACTAAGGTGATGCTCTCTGAGGAGCAACCTAGCAGACCTTCAGAATTATAGGTTTTGTTTTCACGATGCAGAAACCGCAGGGACCTAGGATGAACTAGCTCAGAGTCTCGGCTTCCCAGGTATCTCAGTGGTAAAGAATTTGCCTGCCAATTCAGGAGACACGGCTTCTAAACCTGGGTTGGGAAGATCCCTTGGAGTAGGAAATGGCATGCTACTCCCAGTGTTTTCGCTTGGGAAATCTCATGGACAGAGGAGCCTGGCAGGCTACAGTCCATGGGGTCACAAACAGTCAGACACGACTGGGCACACATGCACTCGTACTGCAGGCCGTGCTGTGTCCCCAAAGTTACTGTGCTGACATTTATTCTAGAGCAGCTTGTCTTGAGTCCCAAACATGGGAGGAAGGGCTTCCTCTCCTCCTTCCTTTCACAGTTCCCTCTGGCTAGAAAAGGGTAGGCTTTTCCCTCTTTCCTTCTCTCTGGACTTTCCTTACATACACAAAATTCTCTAGTCTCTTAACAAGGCCTGATCCTTTATAAGCTAAAGGAGATGGAGGAATTTAGATAATCCTTTCTCAGGACCAAAGCTTGACTTTTGACTTCCAGAAGCTTAATGTCAGCTGAGATTTTCTCTGCTACTCTACTGGAGCTCATCCTAATTGGCAGGTGGATGCTTCTAGAAAAGAACCAAGATTTAGTCTCAGAAAGGCAAAAACAAGAACATGTAAGTAATTCAAAAGGAGAGATATTTACTCTGTGAAAATAAACAAACAAACTGTTTTTCATCACAGTGATAAACTCTGTTAATATAGTTAAATAGGCTAATGTGACAGACTGAGCCTGAGGAGAGGTGAGAATGGCTTTGAATAACTGGTAAGGAAATGCTTTCCTGCGTAAGTGACATTTGAGATGAGATTTGAATGCTAAAAGGGAAACAACCTTGATACAGTCTAGGAAGAAGTGTTCCATACACACACAAAAATAAACGCAAAAACTGTTGGGGGTATTAATGAATTTGGCATGTTGAGGGAACAGGAAGAAGTCTTGTAAGTTTCCAGAATAATGAGAGCTCAGAGAGGTAAGCAGGACCAGATTAGGAAAACTTCCTAGACCACAGTAAAGTGCTTGGGTTTATCCCAAAAGAAATATGAAGCCACTTGATTTTTTTTTTCCTTTAGAACAGGAGAGTGACTTGAGCTGATATATGTTTTCAAAAGATCATACTGGTGACTGTGCTCTGAAAGAGCATAGATAGGGGAGTGATGGAAGCAGACAGACCAGTTAGCAGGCTGTTGAATTATTTAGTTCAAGGGAAAACTAATGGGAACTGATTCAGACTAGAATGTCAGATGGGTCACATAAAAGGAGTGATGGGTAGATTGAGGCTGTGTTTTGGAAAGAAGTAACAGGTCACAGGCTTGGATGGGAAGAATGAGATAAAGAGAAGAAGAAATAAGAATTCTTGAGATTTTTCAAGGTTCTAGGTGAGTAAATAGATGTATACAGGTATATGTATGGGTATAGACATATGTACCTGTAAGTACATATATATGTGTGTATATGAATACATATAATTTAAAAACATTCCTCTTCTAAGAAAAGCATGTGGTCTCAGTTATTTTTCAGGTGAGATTGCCAGATATTGGTGATTACATTGTTCAAGGTTAAAAAAAAAGGAAAAGGATTAATATCTTAAGCATTTAAGTGACAGGCAATGTGCTAAGTACATTATTAATGTTATCTCAGGGTTTCTCTGGTGGCTCAGTGGTAAAGAATCTGCCTGCCAAGGCAGGAGACACAGGTTCGATCCCTGGTCTGGGAAGATCCCACATGCCCCGGAACAGCTAAGCCCACATGTCACAACTACTGAGCCTGTGCTCTGGGGCCTGTGCTCCACAACAAGAGAAGACATCACACTGAGAAGCCCAAGCACCATAGCTAGTGGGTAGCCCCTGCTCGCCGCTAGAGAAAAGCCTGAGCAATAACGAAGACCCAGCAAAGCCAAAAATAGGTAAATGAAATTACAAAAAATAAAACAAATAAAAAATAAATGCTATCTCAGTTGAACTTTATGCCTCAATTTTATGAAGCAATTGTTTCTACTACTTAGTAGATGAGGAAAATTTACCCTGGAGGGAAAATAAACTAACACACTTCAAACATGTGTTCAGCCAACATTTTTAAAGGACTTTCGGTGTGCGTTATATTCATAGTTGAAGGTCAGCATGGATTTAAAAAAACTGGAAAAAACAGTTCTAAATCCTACACATTGTATGGTATATTTTCTGGGTGCAAAACTAGTTAAAAGACCATGCCTTTCATGGACTAATTTAAACCAGACATAACAGCAGTGCTCAAAAATATCCTCAAGCATATGTTGCTCCAGGTGCCAGTCAAAATATGTACATCATATAAAAGTAATGTTGTAGTGGTTTTAGATGGTGGAGTGTTTTAGCTTTAATCCTTCTTCACGCTAAGTTCAATTTCTGCTACTGTTTTAGCTTTTATTTTTTGGAATGAAGCAGAGTTGGGATACCAGCTGCTCTAAAAATCATCTTCACTTCCTAGATATATCACATCTTTCCTTTGCAAGAGTCTGCATACCCTTCTTCTATGGAATAGATCCAATCTACAGACCCAAGGGAAGCTTTCCTAGCCCTCTGTGGTTAGTTTTCTTTACTTTTTTCCAACTCAAACTCAATTCTGCTTATTCCTAGCAGGGTTGTGTCATCAAATTTATCTTATGGTTTTCACATACGTCTTACTGGTTTATTTTTGCTTCTATGACTTGCATTCATGCAAATGAATGCATACTTGCAAGTATGCAAATATGAGGATAAGTGAGCAAGGTTATTTTTAGTGGGAAGAAGTATATATTCAAAAGGTTGTTGACTACTCAGGGAAGTTACCTATAGAATCATGTTATGAACCAATTTATCCTTTTCTCCAACTTCTCTCTAGATGGAAAGGGTAACCTAAAGATATATGGAAACACATCAGAAATCCATACAAGCCAAGTGTGGAAATATAGACTAATAGAAACAATAAGCAATACCATTTGGGCTCAAAATAATGTGTTGCTATCAAGAGAAAAAATGTACTTTCTTGTAAACTAGTGCTTGTGTGCGTGCTAAGTCATTTCAGTCATGTCCGACTGTTTGCAACCCCATGGATTGTAGCCCGCCAGGCCCCTCTGTCCAAGGGATTCTCCAGGCAAAAATACTGGAGTGGGTTGCCATTTCCTACTCTAGGGGATCTTCCCAACACAGGGATTAAACCAGTGTCTCTTATGTTTCTTGCATTGGCAGGTGGGTTCTTTACCATTAGTGCCACCCAAACTAGGGGACTGCCAATATTTTTGGAGTGTGTAGCCTCCCAAGTAAACAGTTTCAGGCCTGGAGTAAAATTCTAACTTGCTTGCTAAATACTGGGTCACCACTCTACTCACACCTTCCTCTTCCACTTGCCAGATTGTATTCATCTTTTAATTTGTTTTATTACCTGAATTAAAGCTCACATCTACTTCTACTCTTATCCAAAATCTGGGCATTTATATTTTCAACTTTTACTATGTTAGATTTTTTGTACTTGCTGCAAGCATGTCTGAAAGGCAATTCCTAATCTTTCATCCCCCAAACCCTGCTCTTCTCACCAGTTCTCTAGCAAGAAGGTCAAAGAGTGCCAAACTTGGCCTCCGTGGTGTAACAGGCCAACTAACCTATATAAAGATACAACTATCAATTCAACACTTTGGACTTAATCCTCTATTTAGGACTCTGGTATTCACTCTGTCTTCATTCTTCACAACTGCTCTCTATCAAATCAAACTTTCACCAGTTTTCTCAATTCCTTTGGCCCATCACTCCTTACAAATGACTCCACCTCCTTTATACTTATTATTTTTAATATTACCTGTGTAACTGTAACTCCAAGTTCTTATCTCCATACCAGACCTTACTGCTAAGCTGCAGGCCAGCAGGTTTCTGATCGCATCCACCTAAATTTTCTAGTGACCATAAACTCAGTTCAAAACATAACTCCTCATTCCGCATCTCTTGTCTCTGTTCACGGTAACACCATCTCGTTGGGTTTATTTGAGCTCTTTAGAATTGTTCTTCTTGTTTCCACTCTACATCTCTATCAGTTACCACTTTACTTCTATTAATGTTTATTTATTTTTTTTCCAAAACACAAATTTAATGACAGAAAATTGTCAAATTCATTTCACTTAAAAGCACTTCATCCAAATTAAAATTGTTATATGTTAAATTAAATTTTGGAGAAAGTGTTTTTAGATTTATCAAAGAGGTACTTGGTGCGCTAAAAAGTAGATTGGAAAAAATAACCAAGTATACAACGCAATAAAATTAGAACCAATAATAGAACCAAACAACTATTCAGTAGGAAATTACATTTTTTTTTTCCAAATGACTCTGAGTTTTAAAGATGACTTTAAAACATAAAGTTTCAAGGTAGAAATTAATTTAAAAAAATGAGTAATACATTTCAAAAACCTATGGGATATAGTTAAATAGTACTCAGAGGAAAATGGTTATTCTTATATGAGCCTGCTAAAACACTGTAAGAATTTAAAATAAGTTAACTCCATGACTGAACTTTCCAGGTGACTCAGTGGTAAAGAATCTACCTGCCAATGCAGGAGATATAAGAGACACAGTTATGCTCAGTCGTGTCCAACTCTTTGTGACACTATGGTCTGTAGCCCACCAGGCTCCTCTATCCATGGAATTATCCAGGTAAGAATATTGGAGTGGGTTGCCATTTCCTTCTCCAGGGGATCCTCCAGGACCAGGGATCGAACCTGTGTCTCTGGCATCTCCTGCATTGGGAGGTGGATTCTTTGCTACTGCACCACTGGTGAAGATATATATATATATATCAGAAAGATTTTGTTTTGACCTAAAAATCTTCTTCTGTCTTGTAAGTCATACTTATGGTACTCTACTTCCATGTGGTTAAATGGCTGATTATTTTCCTAAGCCTCCTTTAAATGTCTCCATCATTCTCAAGCTAAGTAATGTGAAGGTGGATGCAGGGGGACTCTGTCACATTTGTTACCAACTTGAGCTATTTAGAGGTGAACAATATTAGACATATTAACGTATATAAGATGCTATTTTCTGTATTTTTAACCAAGGATTAAGTTGACTCAACTGATGGTTAGCCCCCCAGGGAAGATGGGGCAATTTGTTTTTATACAAGTGAAATGGAATGATTTTGAATTTTAAAAAAACTCAAGTACTCAGGGTAAGAACTGACATTCTGGGTATTGTTTGCTCTACTTTCAGGCGCATCTGATTGGTGTTTCTATTTGATAGGTTGGGGAAATGCATGGTATGACTGTTAAAAATTGCACAAATTTAATAAGTATTCAAAGTATAGAAAAAGACGGCATTTGCAAAATTTGCCACATTCTCTGTGAAAACTGATCAGATAATAATGTGACAAAAGGCACTCCTGAATATCATTTCCTGAAAAAGTTTTAATTGAATATGTGTGATCAAGAGGAATTCCATTGTAGATCCATTTGGCATTTAATCCTTTAAATAAAGAGGTGAAACTATTTCTTGATTTTTTTTGTTATTATTTCAGTGCAGCAATATTCTCTCACCAGGCAAATCTAATAACTCATAATACTTTTTTAAAGATTAATTTTTATTGGAGTAAAAAATAGAGTAGATAGAGTTGCTTTACAAAACAAAGTAGAAATAGAAACATAGACATAGAAAACAAATGTATGGATACTAAGGGAAAAGAGGGGAGGGGAGGAATTGGGAGATCGGGATTGAGACATATATGCTATTGATACTAGGCATGAAATAGATTAAAAAATGAGAACATACTATATAACGCAGGGGAGTCTACTTAATGCACTGTGGTGACCTGAATGGAAACTCAGAATGCTTTTGGGGCAGAAATATCTGACTGAGAACAGATATCTGACTGAGGGATGCACAGAACACTCTTTCTCTTTAAAAACAATAAGGGTAAAGGAGAGAGAGGGAGTAAGAGAGGCAGAGAAAGTAGGAGTCTGTCTGTGCTCAGTCGCGTCCTACTCTTTGTGACCCCATGGACTGTGGCCCACCAGGCTCCTCTGTCTTTGAGATTTCCCAGGCAAGAATACTGGAGTGCGTTGGCATTTCCTCCCCCTCCAGGGGATCATCCCAACCCAGGGATCGAACCCATGTCTCCAGTGTCTCCTACATTGGCAGGCAGATTCTTTACCACTCCGACACCTGGGAAGCACTGGGATGAGCATCTGGGATTCACAGAATACTCTTTCTCTTTAAGAACAATAAAAATAAAGGAGAGAGTTAGGAGGAGGAGAGGAAGTAGGAGTCTAGGAACATTTAAATACAGCCTCTTTGAAATTCACTGAAGAGCTTCACAAAAGGATACTTTGTTCACAACACAGAGAAAGACAAAACCCTTTGATCTCCAGGGTTGTCTAGAATCGTCCCCTTTGGAAGCAAGGGCTGTCTGAGAACTTGTGCACTATGGCCAGTCACACTCTGGGTAACTGTGGAAGCTGGGATGCCCTTCAACAAGCAGTGCTGGTGCTTCAGACTAATAACTGGACTCCATCTAGTGGTCATAACAACACACCGGGCTCTAGCTCTTCCAGAAAGAGACCTCACACCAAAGCAAATCGACCAGTCCTGTTCTTGAGATTCGACTTACAGCTGTGGTCAGAGGGGGCTGAAAGGACCAAATAAAACAACAGCAACAACAAAACACAGAGTCTCAGGTGCTCTGCTACCCTCCTTTTGCAGGTAGGAGCCTGTGTGGCTGAGACCCTGTTGGTCCTATGGTACTTTTCTCACTGGGATGGTTTGTGTGACATGTTTTATTATCATGTGAAACAAGAGAGGATGGTGGGCACAGTACTAAGTGAAGCCTCAGGAGCATCATCTCTGCTGTGTGACTTCTGGTAGGTCCTGGGGCTACACCTCTGAGGGACCAAGTTGGTGTGTCTAAGATGAGAAGGTGAGATGCAAAGGTTTTCACCACTTGTCTATTTAATACCTGCCAGGTCCTCTGTTGAGTGCTTTGTGAGGCTCAAGGATTTTAAAGTTCAAGAAAGAGATAAATGTTTAATGGGTAAATATCTAAAATACTTTCTGAAAGTTAATAAATTTCATACCCAAACATCACAAGAGTTCCTTGGAGGTGTCTGAGGGTTAGATAATTACTCATAGGTGTAGGAATGAGGAGGTGATAAGAATATTGAACTGTCTCTGTGTCTGTGACTGTCCATGGCTGTATTCTTGTCCATATCTATTCTTTCTGTATGTACACTTATGTAAATATATACATATAAATACATACACACATACCTCATAATCAATTTAAAAAATTCACAATCTGCAAAAGACAGATGACCACTCAGGGAAAACCTTGGGAACATGAGTAACAGGTAAAAATTTTATATCATTAATGTATGAAGAATTCTTACAAATGAATAATTAAAGAAAAGATTCCTTAGAGATAAAATGAGCAAAGGACATAAACAGGTCATTCTCAGAAAAGAATTACCAAGAATCAAAAGTCTGTTAAACACATATTTAAAATTACCAGCAAAGAGATACATTAAATTAATTTTTAAGCAATGAAATTAGTTTTAATTGCTATTTAATTATGCAATTATCTAAAGTTAATTGTTAGTAACAGTAAATTTTAAAATTCTTGTCAGAGGAGCAAATTAATCACTAATACTGAATGCACCATAGTGTCCTTCCATACAGGAGTGATGGAGTGTGTATTCGCTGACCTATCTAAATAAAGCCTGACTATATGAATCAAAGTGGAAAAGATTCCACTTTTAGTATATCTAAAAGAAACAACTGGATGGACAGCTACACAGACATGTATTTGTAATAACCTTTGTTGTAGCATTTTGTATAGTAGTAAAGGAAATAGCAAATAACCAACAACAAACTACCAACTCTAAATATTTTACTATTTAGGAATGGTTGAGTAATTGGGATAGAGCCACATATTAGACTACTATACTACAATGAAAAAATTTTATAGATTTACACATATAACACAAAATATTTATAGTACATTAAGGAGATTGAGCTTAGAAAAGAATATATATAGTATGTCACAATTTTATTTTTAATAATACAAAGAATAGTATATGCATATGAATTACCATGGAAAAATATCCAAAAAGATATAAATTAAAACTTTATATTTTAACAAAAGTTTAATGAGAGCTTCCCTGGTGGCTCAAACGGTAAAGAGTCTGCCTGCAATGCAGGAAACTGGAGTTTGACCCCTGGGTTGGGAAGATCCCCTGGAGAAGGAAATGGCAACCCACTCCTGTACACTTGCCAGGAGAATTCCAAGGACAGAGGATCCTGGCGAGCCCTAGGCCATGGGGTTGCAAAGAGTTGGACATGACTGAGTGACTAACATTTCATTTCATTTCATTACCATGGAAAAATATCCAGAAAGATACATTAAAACAGTACTGTAGTCTCTTGGTGATGAAATTACAATATTCGCTTTCTTTTTATGTCTTTCTTGGTTGTCTGTATTTCCCACAATCATGATAAATTGCTTTTATTATCAGATAAGCCAATTAAGCAACATTTATTGAAGATGGGAATAAAGTTGGAGCAACTGGGGCAAATTTCCACAAAAATCTCTAACTACGTCTTCCGCAACATTTCCTAATCTGAACGTGTAATTTCCTGCTTTGGTTTATTGCACTATAGAGGTAAATAAAGGAACTAATGAAAGAGATGTATCTTTCACAAACCATAAAAGTTCCATTTCACTGTAAAAAAAATTTCTCTTCTCATATCCCTTAGGCATGATAATATGCAAGGAGGTAAAAAGGAAACTTGCAAAGACACAAAGGAGGTCTCTGAAGAGGACTGGGTAACAAAGACTTTGCATGGTCTGGACACATCCCCTTGGCCTGCAGCCACCCCTCCATATGGTAGTGTGTGTGCTGTGGTCAAAGCAGGTGTCAGAGCTGAAGAAATGGCCAGTGAGAGCTGAGTGTAGACAAGGGGGTGGTAGGGATGGCTGAGGATACCGTCTCTTCCTGGGTTCAGGGTGACCACAGTGGTGAGCATCCTGTCTACATTTATGGAGCAGGTCCTGATTGTCTCCCACCTGTTTCTCTGTGCCGTACTTAGCATCTCAGTTGTGTCCGACTCTTTGCAACCCCATGGAGTGTAGCCTGCCAGGCTCCTCTATCCATGGGGATTCTCCAGGCAAGAATACTGGAGTGGGTTGCCATGCCCTCTTCCAGGGGATCTTCTTGACCCAGGGATCAAATCCAGGTCCCTCAAATTGCAGGCAGATTCTTTCCTGTCTGAGTCACCAGGGAAGCCTTGAGCTTCTCTAGGGATAGTCTTCTTTAGTCCTTAATATTGTTGTCAGACTTACTCCACTAGATGCTATGAAGATCCCAAATCCTAACATTACCGTTTAATATCTATGTGATGCTTGGGCAAGTAACTGAATTCCCTAAAATTTCATTTCCCTCATCTGAAGAGCAGGAGTAATATCATTGCCTCTAATTCTCATGAAGGGTGTGGTGGTGACAGCACCTAGCCCTATGCTTGCATGAGTCACGTGTTCCAGAAATGAAAATTAAACTATGTACTGTATATTAAAGTGAAGCAAGTATTAACCTCCATTAGACATAAGTTGGGTGACCATATCACTTATCAAACAAATGAGATTGATTTTGAGGGTACAAGGAGGTGCTTCATTAAGCCAATGCAAGATTAATTTGGGAACTGACTAGGGCAAGATAAGATGGATGGTCATTCTGGTTATAAATTTGTTAATCTGATTTCCTCGAACTGTACAGCATTCACAATGGCTGGTGTTTTATCAGCACGGAATCTGGATGGTTTCCTTAGAGGACGTGGGTTGGGAGAATGCGATGTTGCCCTGAGGACAAGTCTATGCTGCATTCCTATCATTGGCTTACACATTAGCGTCCCCTCAGTGTGCCATGTGACTTTACATCCTTGGTGCCTAGCATATTGTATGTGCTCAGTAAATGATTATAGAATTTATGACCAGATGCCTTGGAACAATTAGTCTCAGATGCCAGGAAATGGCTCCTGCATTTTCTGGGTGGTTCCTGGCTGTAAGCCCAGCTTTCTAGCAGTTGGATAATTGTACTGTGATGGTCAGCCTGAGGCAGCAACAATCAATTCTATTGCCTGTTGGGTCCAGAATAGAGGTTGCTGACTGCTGCTCTCTGTATGATGTGCTGGGAATTTTTGAGAGTGTAGGATACCACCTGGTCTTCTTGGCATCTTGGCCTGTCCCTTTGCCTTGCCTGCTGAATCACCTGCCCACTAGACTGTTAGCACTTTGAGAGCAAGCACCAAAATGATCTTGTTTAAGCTTGTATTTCCAGCTTTGACAGAGTGCCTGGCACAATGCTCCGTAAGTAACTGTGGAATGGATACATAAAAATAGCAATAATGAAATAATTATGAAATAAAAGAGTCAAAAAAATGAAAGGTGGAAAGAATTTGTAATTTGCTATCTAAATTTAGAAAATATACTTATCATCTTTGGGTCTCATTTTCAATATCCATAGAATTGGAATAATAAAATCTCACAGAATGGCATTCTTTATATCAGTTGTCATAAGTTGTAAGCACCATTTATAGAGCAAATCTGTCAGTCATAATGGTTACACTGCTCTAATTCAGATTTGAATCAGAATTCAAATGGAGTCTATCTACCTTTTATTAACTTTTAGATCTTTAACGTTTACTTAACTTTTCCAAGTCTTGGGTTCTGCTGTTGTAAAGATTAAACTAACTGTTGTGAAAAGAAATTAGTATTGTCCATTCCTTAGCAAATAAAATGTACTTTTAGCATTATTATTCGTATTGAAAATTTTGGAATTTTATGACTTTTGTTTCTATTATTTGCATAATACCTGTAAAATAAGACTACTATTAACATTCTTATTCACAATTAGAAAACCATGAAGATTTATTGGGTTTGGATTACTGGGAATTCAGCATGAATTGATAGATACAGTGCATAGAAACCAATAGCATTAATAAGTAAAAGATGTATAGTATTTTACAGTGCACAAAATATTTCCACAAGAAGAAGATTCACAATGCTGGAATAAACTATGGGCTGTCAGTAGGTTTCCATGCCTTACTCTGGATTGCATTTATTCCTTACAATATTATTTGGGAGTTCCCATGAACACTAAAAGCCATGTGTAACTCATTTACCTGGCTGATTTAAGAGGCGTTTGATAGTTTCCAAAAGTTTCCACTCTCTCTTTCCTAGCCAGAAAATCAGAATGCAGGTGCATCAGAGAGACGGGAGGGAGTTTAATGTAGATTTGTTGGGTGGGAGAGAGTATTTGGAAAAGCACTTTGTGTAAACTGTGTGTGTACGGGTGTGTATGTGTGCACGAACACATAGGCATCTCTGTCTCTTCACCACACACGAGAAAGAGTAACAGCACGGCCAGAGTTCTTCTGCATCCAGTGAGGGGAAAGCTGTGATAAGGAGAAGCGTAACTGTTTGTTCTGAGCCACGGAAGGATTCCAAAGCAAGTGCTTGCAACTCTTCACTCTCCAGTCTTATACGATTCTTGTTTAAATCTACAAGCTTTCTAAGTAAACAAGTCTATGTATTACGGATTTCTCCATCAGAATTTATGAACACTTCTCAACCTTAACACTGGAGGTATCCACATTATCATCTTGATTACCTATCGTTGCTCAGTTTGTGCTTCAAAAAATCTTACTTCAGTTATGAACTTCTCTAAACTGACTTGTAAACAAGAATGAAAAAATATCCACAATTTCTGGTTTAGTGTTGGAAATGGCTGCCTTTCTGACATAGTTATTTTTAAATAATTGTTTTAACTGCTCATTTTCATTTATCCATTCATCTCTGTAGTCGAGATACTGAGCGAAAAAATCCTAGAGCTACCTACACATTTCAAATACATAAGTAAGACTATATTTCACACACATGACCTCATTCTTAGTCTAGAGACATTAGTACCTCCAGTCAGTTGACACAGGCTTGTGCACTCTGGAAAGTTAAAAACAATTTTTAAAAAGGGTTTTAGAGGGACATAAATCCTTCAGAGGGTTTTCCTGGTTCCTCAGAGGTAAAGAATCTGCCTGCCAATGCAAGAGTTGCGGGTTCGATAACTGGTCCAGAGAAAGAGCCTCTGGGGAAAAAAATGTCAGTCCATTCCAGTATCCTCACCCGGGAAATCTAGTGGACAGAGGAGCCTGGCTTGCTACAATACATGGGGTTGCAAAGAGCCAGATGCAACTTAGCGACTGAACAACAACAACAAAAGTCCTTCACAAAACAAAAAGCAAGTATATTCTCTTTGGGTTATAGAGACTGACAATTTCCCTTCGGCTTCTCTGGGCAAAGACCCACATCACATGGAGAAGCAACTGGTGAGTTTGAACCTGACTGCTTTTGTTTAGTTTATACCAACTTTCTATTTTAGCCTTGAAAATGGCTACCCTTCTGACATAATTATTTAAAAATATTTATTACTTATTTTAATAGCAATCAACCCACAGCTCAAAGGAACGAGGAGGGACAAGAAATTTGGAGAACCATTTCACCTCTTTGTAAGATAGAAGTATGTAATATAATTTTTACAGTACTGTGATTTTCTTTCCTGTAACAGTTTACATGGTGGTACTAAAGGCTTTTCATTTGTCAAGTCATTTCCTTATAGAAAAATGGATGAACAGAGTTATCATAAAGGAACTGAGGGACTTCTCTGGCCATCCAGTGGTTAAGACTTCGCCTTCCAGTGCAGAAGGTCGGGTCTAATCCCTGGTCAGGGAGCTAAGATCCTGCATTCCTTGCCGCCAAAAAACCAAAGCATAAAATGGAAGCAATATTATAACATTCAATAAAGACTTGAAAAAATGGTCCACATCAAAAAAAAATCTTAAAAAGGAATTCAGATAACTGTTGATGAAAAATAGGGTGAAACGGTTTAACAGTTTTTAACTTATCTATCATCTGTGTGTATGTGTGCGCGCACATATTCCAAATGTTCAAAAAGGGCTGAAGACTAATTTCTTGCAAAAGTGGACTGAATGGATCAGAAATAACTGGGGAAGATCTAATGTTATCATACGAAGTTGTTTAGAATCTAGGGAAAGGTGTTGGATGCTTTCTGTGGGAAGTCATGTAAGTCCTGAAAGAGTGGCTCAGCTGGATTTGGTAATTAACATCTATATCATAAATAGCAGGTGAGGAAAAACTGGATCCAGTGCCAGGAGGAATGCTCTGAGGCAGATTTTATTTTAGAGTGTGATTAACACATTAAATTAAGTAAGAAGTAAATAGGGGTTAATAAACTATACTTGTAATTGTTTTTTAATTTTAGTTATCCAGGAGGGTGCTGCATCTTTTAAAGCCTGCATATTGACCAACGGTCTCAGATAAATATTATATCTTTATATATTTTATATAAATATATGCAAAAAGCTGACTCATTAGAGGACCTAATGCTGGGAAAGATTGAAGGGGCAGGAGGAGAAGGGGCTGACAGAAGACAGGATGGCTGGATGGCATCACTGCATCACCAAGTCAATGGACATGAGTTTGAGCAAACTCCGGGTGAAGGACAAGGAAGCCTGGTGTGCTGCAGTCCATGGTGTCGCAAAGAGTCGGCACAATTAAGTGACTGAACAACAACAACAACAACAAAATATATATATATACATCTTTCTATTTTGGGGCTTCCCTGGTGGTGCTAGTGGTAAAGAACCTTGCTGCCAATGAAGAAGATGCAAGAAACTTGGGTTTTATCCCTGGGTCAGGAAGATCCCCTGGAGAAGTAAATGGCAACCCACTCCAGTATTCTTGCCTGGAGAATCCCACGGACAGAGCAGCTTGGCCGGCTACAGTCCATAGGGTCACAGAGAGTTGGACACGACTGAAGGGACTTAGCACACATGCCGGCATGAACGTCTTTCTATTTTATATGTATTATATTTTATCTTTATATCTTTGATAGTGCACCACATCCAGATGAGGGACATAAAATGGAAAACATCTTTCTAAAGATTCAAAGTAAAACTACTTCCTATTTATCCCTTAAATCATCACTGTCCAAGAGAACTTTCTGTGATGGTGTAATGTCCTATGTCTGTGCTGTTCAGTAAGTTAGCCACTAGACAGATGTGGCTACTGGGCACTTGAAATGTGGTTTGTTAGGCTAAGGAACTGAATTTTTAATTTTATTCCATTTTAATTTTTTTAAAGTTTTTTTGACGTGGACCATTTTTAGAAGTCTTTATTGAATTTGTTGCAATATTACTTCTGCTTTATGTTTTGATTTTTTTGGCCCCAAGGCATGTCAGATCTTAGTTTCCCAACCAGAGATCAAACCCTCATCCCCTGCACTGGATGGTGAAGTCTTAATCACTGACGCTGTGCTGTGCCTAGTCTCTCAGTCGTGTCCGACTCTTTGTGACCCCATGGACTACAGCCCGCCAGGCTCCTCTGTCCATGGGGATTTTCCAGGCAAGAACACTGGAGTGGATTGCCATGCCCTCCTCCAGGGGATTTTCCCAACCCAGGAATTGAACCTGGGTCTCCCGCATCACAGGCAGATTCTTTACCTTCTGAGCCACTAGGGAAGCCCTAACCACTGGACGACCAGGCAAGTACCTATTCTGTTTTAATTAACTTGAAATTAAACAGCCACATATGGCTAGTGACCACTGTATTTGTGCAGGCTTAGATCCAAGCTCTCTTAACTCTTAGGTCCACTGAGGGAATTTTTCTGATGGTTTAGTATCAGATGCTAGACCTTTAAAACTTGGGCCAAAACTCAAACCTAAGTTGCCTGTCGTTCAAACTACTGAGGAGCCTCTTATTTAGGGTCCCTTCACTTTTAGCCATTACTGTTTATATCAATTTATGAATAAATTACTACTCAGGACCTCTTGTCATTGATCATCTAATGTTATTCAAATTTTTGGTGGTTCAAAACAGACACTTTCCTTTTCTTTTCTTGAGTAGGAGGCTTTATAAGCAAAATAATTATTTTTCATCAGTCATTAATGTCCAAGACTTGACTGTCATTTTCCTAGAAATTCAATAAATGTAAAAGAAAATTCTTTCAATCATTAAATATTGAATGTGTATTTTCAGTCATTCCATTTTACACTTATTTTTTTTTTTGTATCTTAATTAAGGTTTGTAGACCATCTATATGTGCTTGATAGCAATTCTTGGGCTGTTGAGCCTTCTCACAGATTCAGATTTATTCCAGAAAGCTGTAAGAGATCTAAGAAAGAATAATAGACTCCAATATTCTTTAAGATTTTTAAAAATATAAATAAAATATAACATTTTAATTTAAATCAACATACTTATGTTTGGGTGATTTGACCCTTGTTCACACACCATTGGGTCATTTTCTTATGTCTCTAATAAGTAGTTCAAGGCAGAATGCAGTAGAGGAGTCTGCCTTCTACAAGACAGAAATATCTCATCTTTATGATGAGTTCTAGATCTTAATTCTGTAACTAGTTGGAGGGGAATAGAATTTAGGAATAACTCCTATACGTAATAGTTTGCATCTGCTAATCCCAAACTCCTAGTATAGGCTGGATAAACAAGATCTTACTATACAGCATGCGGCTTCCCAGGTAGCTCAGTGGTAAAAGAATCCACTTGCCAATTTAGAACAGGCAGTTTCAATCCCTGGGCCAGGAAGACCCCCTGGAGGAGGAAATGGCAACCCACTCCAGCATTCTTGTCAGGAAAATCCCATGAGCAGAGGAGCCTGGCGGGCTATAGTCCACAAAGAGTTGGACACAGTTGAATGACTGAGCACTCATGCACTGTATGGCACAGGGAACTATATTTAATATCTTGTGATAAACAACAATGGAAAAGGATATAAAAAAGAATGTATATATGTGTATAACTGATACACTTTGCTGTACAGCAGAAATTAACACAACACTGTATTGGGTTGGCCAAAAAACTTCATGCAGCTTTTTCTGTTACATCTTATGGAAAAACTCAAATGAAGTTTTTTAGCCAATCCAATGAATCAACTATATTTTAATAAAAACAAAACAAAACCCCCAAACTCCTATACCACTCTGATAGAGGAAATAACTGCTGATGGCTTGAGAAGCAACGGGCAACTTCTAAGTGTTCTCAGCCTAACCTATCCACCCTTAAACTTCTCTTTGTGATATGTTGTTGTCCCTTGGAAGTGTTACAAAGTGAGCTTCAGATCAAAGGAAATAGAAAGCACAGCCCCAAAGGGCTCAGATATCTCTTGGGGCATCTTCCCCTGCCAGGCAGGCCATCCACCTCTACATTATAAAATTATCCAAACATGACCAACAGCTCCAAGTTTCCCCAACTCATGTTATTGACACCAGAGTATGGGCTCCAGTTTCCATAGAGTGTTTGTCAATGTGACTGTTTCGACTGCCAACATTTCGATATTGTGTCATTAATTTCTCCCATTTCTAACAAATAAGATGACTTAATGAAATTACATATGCTGGACCCAATTTTAAAAGTCCGTGCTTGTTCATATGTATGTATGTCAGTGTTTATAGTGATGGAAAATCTCCAGAAAGCAGAGCTGAAGTCCTATAAACACCAATATGTTTCTCTTAAATAAGTCCATTTTGGGAAAAGCTCTGTCACATGGTTCTTGCACATAATTGCCTCACCTCTGAACTGCTGCTTTCACATCTGGCCTGAGCCCCCGTGAGCTGGGGGTTGGTTTTGACTGGAACCTGATGGCAGTTTGCCTGTGTTTTGAGTCTGAAAATGCAGTTGGCTAATATTTTGAGTCAAGAAGTTGAAATATAGCCATCTAACTCCCTCCCTGCTTCAGTGACACTACAGTGGATCTAGCATCTGTGTGTGTGTGTGTGAACACAAGAGATATTGGGTATGGAGCTGGAATGAAGGAAATGTGGGGGAGGAAAAACACCTGCTACTCTCCAGTCTAACTTTCTCTAGGACTGGATTTCTTACTGCCCTCACAGCAGTGTTTCGGTGCCCCAGATAAAAAAGCGGACAAAATGAAAACCAAAATTGTCAAAAACAAGTTGTCACAAACCAACATTAGTACCCTTAAGTAAGTTTCCTATTCTAACCTTGTTAATTATCAGCAGCCTCCAATTTTTTCACGGGATGGACCGCTCCCTTCCTACAGGCTACTGCTCAAATACCCAGACAAACTTGAGGCAAATCAAACATGATTTTTTTCCAGTCCACAGGGTCTGGAGAAAATAGGTACAGTAAACAGGGCAGGGGAACTCTTCAAAGCAAATCCCAACAGCTACCTGTCATGATTACTGTATATTATATTGTGTTTGTCCCTTTTAGATTGATAATAAATGCTCTCTATGATTTCAAAAGTGCTAGAAGGCAGTTCAGATCACAATTTATGTTGGAGAAGTCACTTTACCCCATTCCTCACCTTTCTTGAATGGGGCTTTACTTCTACCCCATTTGCCAAGAGGGTGTCAACTACAGATTGGCACTTGCCAAGGGGATTTGCCATCTGCCTCTGCGAAGATTGAATCCCGTGCTACTGCAGCTGTTGACCTTCCACATGGCCAGAAGGGAGTTCAGGGTGGAGAGTGAGGCACTCTGTGCTCCAGAGAAACTGGTGAAACAGGTCTTTATATACTTGGATATTTTTAGGAACTGATTTCATGATCCCAATACTTGCATCTCCTCATATCTAGAAAAGTACTAAATCCCTCCATGGTGACATCTGTTCCTCGAGACTAGCAGAAAAAAAACTTTTGTAAAACAAGTGCTTGATTTCATTTCATAGCCACTTCACAAAATCACATATATTGACCTACCCCCACTACCTCTAGGTCCACAGAGTCAAAGCTATGGTTTTTCTGGTAGTCGTGTATGGATCTGAGAGTTGGACCATAAAGAAGGCTGAGTGCTGAAGCATTGATGCTTTCAAACTTCGGTGCTGAAGAAGACTCTTGAGAATCCTTTGGTCAGCAAGGAGATCGAACCAGTGAATCCTAAAGGAAATCAACCCAAAATATTCATTGGAAGGACTGGTGCTGAAACTGAAGCTCCACTACTTTGGCCACCAGATGCGAACAGTTTACTCATTAGAAAAGACCCTGATTCTGGGAAAGATTGAGGGCAGGGGGAGAATAGGGTGACAGAGGATGAGGTGGTTGGATGGCATCACCGACTCAGTGGGCATGAGTTTGAGCAAACTCAAGGAGATAGTGAAGGGCAGGGAAGGCTGACGTGTGTTGCAGTTCATGGTGTCACAAAGTGTCGGACGTGACTGAGCAACTGAACAACAACAACAACCACCACCTCTTTGGAGCAGTGTCTCAGAGCTATCTGAGGTTCTGTCTCCCAGGCTGCAGTTCTCCTTTTGTCCCCAAATGAAATAACTTGCAACTCTTGCATTGTGCATCTGTTTTTAGTTGACAAGGGAATGTGATGGAAGGCAAGTCCTGGGGGAGGAGTGGCCTCGCCAGGGGAAGAGGAGCAAAGATACCGGTGGTGACAGTCAGAACCAGCCATTCACCGATTGCTCCCCAGTTCTCAGTAGGGACAAGTTAAGACTGAAGATTACAGTCACTTGTGCTCTTATTCTCTTCATTTCTCTGAGCTGAATGGGAGGTAGTGGATGTGTGGCTCACTTTCCCACATGACAGCATTGCGGGGATTGGAGGAGTATCTGAGCTACTCCCTAACTCACATCTTCCACACAGGGAGCAACCAGTCCTTTGTCTGCTCTGTGAAGGATTGATGATGTGTGTTGTTGTCCAGTTGCTCAGTTGTGTCTGACTCTTTGCAACCCCCTGGACTACAGCACACCAGGCTTCCCTGTCCTTCACTATATCTCTGAGTTTGCTCAAACTCATGTCCACTGAGTCAGTGATGCCATCCAACCATCTCATCCTCTGTTGCCCCCTTCTCCTCCTGCCCTCAATCTTTCCCAGCATCAGAGTCTTTTCCAGTAAGTCAGGTCTTCATATCAGGTGGCCAAAGTATCATAGCTTCAGCATCAGTCCTTCCAATGAATTGAATACAGGATTGATTTCTTTTAGGATTGACTGGTTTGATCTCCTTGCTCTCCAAGGGACTCTCAAGAGTCTTCTCCAGCACCACAGTTGAAAAGCATCAATTCTTCGGCATCAGTGGAAGCAGAAAGGGCACAATTCAGCCCCTCTCTGACTTTCCCCTTTTCAGAATTATCTATTCAAAATACACATTTTGCCATCTTGCAGGACCTCAGCTCATAGGATAGTCTCTAACCACATGGAGATGGATAGGGAAGTTCAGCTCCAGGGGAAAGGCTTCAGATCCAAGCACTGATCAAGTGGTGCCTTTGTTTATCTCCTCCAAATTTTTCAGAACTCGGAGAGAATACGTATCTCTGATGGCTTTCTCTAAGTTCAGTTCAGTTGCTCAGTTGTGTCCGACTTTTTGTGACCCCATGGACTGCAGCACCCCAGGCCTCCCTGTCCATCACCAACTCCTGGAGTTTACCCAAAGTCATGTCCATTGAATTGGTGATGTCATCCAACCATCTCATCCTCTGTCGTCCCCTTCTCCTACTGCCCTCAATCTTTCCCAGCATCAGGGTCTTTTCCAATGAGTCAGCTCTTCATATCAGGTGGCCAAACTATTGGAGTTTCAGCTTCAACATCAGTCCTTCCAGTGAACACCCAGGACTGATCTCCTTTAGGATGAACTGGTTGGATTTCCTTGCAGTCCAAGGGACTCTCAAGAGTCTTCTCCAACACCACAGTTCAAAAGCATCAGTTCTTCGGCACTCAGCTTTCTTTATAGTTCAACTCTCACATCCACACATGACTACTGGAAAAACCATAGCCTTCACTAGATGGACTTTGTTGCTAAAGTAATGTCTCTGCTTTTTAATACGCTGTCTAGATTGGTCATAACTTTTCTCCCAAGGAGTAAGAGTCTTTTAATTTCATGGCTGCAGTCACCATCTGCAGTGATTTTGGAGCCCCCCAAAATAAAGTCTGTCACTGTTTCCATTGTTTCCCCATCTATTTGCCATGAAGTGATGGGACCAGATGCCACGATCTTAGTTTTCTGAATGTTGAGTTTTAAGCTAACTTTTTCACTCTCCTCTTTCACTTTCATCAAGAGGCTCTTTAGTTCTTCTTCGCTTTCTGCCATAAGGGTGGTGTCATCTGCATATCTGAGGTTATTAATATTTCTCCCAGCAGTCTGGATTCCACCTTGTGCTTCATCCAACCCAGTGTTTCTCATGATGTACTCTGCATTTAAGTTAAATAAGCAGGGTGACAATATACAGCCTTGACATACTCCTTTTCCTATTTGGAACAAGTCTGTTGTTCCACGTCCAGTTCTAACTGCTTCCTGACCTGCATACAGATTTCTCAAGAGGCAGGTCAGGTGGTCTGGTTTTCCCATCTCTTCCAGAATTTTCCACAGTTTATTGTGATCCACACAGTCAAAGGCTTTGGCATAGTCAATAAAGCAGAAATAGATGTTTTTCTGGAACTTTCTTGCTTTTTTGATGATCTGGTGGATATCGGCAATTTGATCTCTGGTTCCTCTGCCTTTTCTAAAACCAGCTTGAACACCTGGAAGTTCACGGTTCATGTATTGCTGATTGCTAGCCTGTGAGATGAGTGCAATTGTGCGGTAGTTTGAGCATTCTTTGGCATTGCCTTTCTTTGGGATTGGAATGAAAACTGACCTTTTTCAGATATCTGAAGCAGAGTAGAAAAGAAAAGGACAATTAGAGTGAGTCTCCCACGACTTGAATCTCAGTTCTGACACTAGCATGGCTTTAACCTCAGTTAAAACAGTGATTCTCCCTGATTAGTAAAATGAGGATAATCCCTGAGACCCTTCATCTCAGGATCAGGTGAAGTCTCATTCAGGGAAATGTATAAAATGCACTTAATATATCAAAATGCTAATATTCTGGAACATTTATTTTGGGCTATAGACACTTTTAAGTGTTGCAAGTAATCCTCACAACTCTGTAAAATAGACTCCGCATTTCCCTCTTGTCTTACACATGGAGACATGGAAGTACAGAGAGGGTTAATAACTTGCCCCAGGTCACACAGCTAATAAGAGACAGAGTTGGGATTCTAATTCTAGTCTGGCTCTAAGTCTGAGCCCCTAACTCCCCTTCTATACTCTCTAATTAATGACAGGTGAATCTAGTTTTAAAGACTTATTTTCCTATTAAAATGAGAGAATGAATGCGTGTGTGCTCAATTGTGTTCGACTTCTGGGACCCCATGGACTATAGTCTGCCAGGCTCCTCTGTCCATGGAATTCTCCAGGCAGGAATACTGGAGCAGATTGCCATTTCCTCCTTCAAGGGATCATCCCACCCCAGGATTGAACCTGCCTGTGTTTCCTGCACTGGCAAGTGGATTCTTTATCACTGGGTCACCTGGAAAGGTGACAGGCATGAAAGGTGGAGGATTCTCAAAAACACCATCACATGAGGGAAGTGAGAATCTCAGATCATCTAAGTTGAGGGTAGATTGAGCCATTCTCCTTGTCCTTTCTCACCTGCTGCTCACTCTCCCTTTCATCAATACTTTCGTTGCTTCTCCCTAAGACGTGACAGAGAAGGCAATGGCACCCCACTCCAGTACTCTTGCCTGGAAAATCCCATGGATGGAGGAGCCTGGTAGGCTGCAGTCCATGGGGTCGCTAAGAATCAGACACGACTGAGCGACTTCACTTTCACTTTTCCCTTTCATGCACTGGAGAAGGAAATGGCAACCCACTCCAGTATTCTTGCCTGGAGAATCCCAGGGACGGCGGAGCCTGGTGGGCTGCCGTCTCTGGGGTCGCACAGAGTCAGACACGACTGAAGTGACTAATCAGCAAGACGTGAACAGGACAAAAAAATGCCTATGAGTTGTGGTTTAGTAAGAATGTTTAGATCATAGAATCCAGTACAGTTGAGAAGGAAAGGATTTTAAAGATCATTGAAAGAGGAAACTGAGGCCACCAGGAGCTGAAGGAACATATAGCAAAGCACACAATCTCAGAGCTTAGCAATGCCAGGGCTAGAAGATATCAAATACAACTGAAACAATCAATTGCTGTTATTGTTCAGTTGCTAAGTTGTATCTGACTCTTTGTGACCCCATGGACTGCAGCATACCAGGCTTCCCTGTCCTTCACTGTCTCCTGGAGTTTGTTCAAATTCATGAATAGTATAACCAAAATTAAATTTAAAAACCCATACCATGAGAACATCCTTTTGTGTGTGTGTGTGTGTGAACATAAATGTATGAAGAAAAGACTTGTGGATTCTTAAATTTTGTGTGTTGTGGATCTAAAGATACAACCGTGGGGCACTGGGGCATTGTGGTTTTCCCCACAGTGGTTTCACCCACAGTGATAATGTTTTAGTATTACTTGCTGATATACACTTTATAATGGGTTTTCCAGTTGGTGCTAGTGGTAAATAACCTGCTTGCCAATGCAGGAGACATAAGAGATGCTGGTTCAGTCCCTGGGTGGGGAAGATTCCTTGGAGGAGGATATGGCAACCTACTCCAGTATTCTTGTCTGGAGAATCCCATGGACCGAGGAGCCCAAGGGGCTCCAGTCCATAGGGTTACATAGAGTTGGACATGACTGAAGTGACTTAGCACATACACATCCTTTTTATATTAGTTGCATATACCTAATCCAGTTCTGAGACTGTGGAAAACTTAGATATTGACGTTCTGTATCATCAAGTACATCTCCACTAGGTTTTGTACAATGTGAATAATCTTGAGTGCAAGCATCCCTTGTTTTTACGCTTCATAGATACTATATTTTTACAAATTGAAATTTTGTGACAACTGTGTCAAGAAAGACTGTTGGCACCAGTTTTCCAACAGCATCTGTATACTCTGTGTCTCAGTGTCACATTTTGGTAATTCTCACAATATTTAAAAGTTTTTCATTATTATTGTAATTGTTGTGATGATCCATGATCAGTCAAGTTCAATATTGTTATTGCAAAAATATCACACTTCACTGAAGGCTCAGATGATGGTTAGCATTTTTTAGCAATAAAGTATTTTTAATTAAGATCTGTATTTTTTTTTTTTTTAGAACTAATGGTAGTGCACACTTAATTTTATTTTTGTTCAGTCCCTCAGTCATGTCCGACTGAGACTCCATGGACTGCAGTGTACAGGCTTCCCTGTCCTTCATTGTCTCCCAGAGTTTGCTCAAATTTATGTCCATTGAGTCAGTGATGCTATCTAACAGTCCTTCCAGTGAAAATTCAGGGTTGATTTCCTTTAGGATTGACTGGTTTGCTCTCCTTGAGTCCAAGGGATTTTCAAGAGTATTAATAGACTATGATACAGTGTAAACATAATTTTCAAACAGACTTGAAAACCAAAAACTACGTGACTCACTTTGTTGCAATATTCGCTTCATTGTGGTGGTCTGGAAACAGCCCCACGACATCGCCAAGGTGTGTCTGTTCTAACTGATGTACAGGGTTATTTGGATTTGTACTGAGTGCTTCTTCTCAACCCAAACCTCCATCATATCTTCTGATAGCTATGAAGTCCTGTCCTAGGAGGTATTTCAAAGCAATTCCTCTGACAGGAGAACTGAATCAACAAACCACGACAGCGACTCTTTTGCAAGTCTTCAAGAGTCACAGATTTGATGAAAGTGAGAGAGGAGAGTGAAACAGTTGGCTTAAAGCTCAACATTTAGAAAATAAAGATCATGGCATCTGGTCCCATCACTTCATGAACTAGATGGAGAAACAGTGGAAACAGTGGCAGACTTTATTTTTGGGGGGGCTCCAAAATCACTGTGGATGGTGACTGCAGCCATGAAATTAAAAGACGCTTACTCACTGGAAGGAAAGTTATGACCAACATAGACAGCACATTAAAAAGCAGAGACATTACTTTGCCAACAAAGGTCTGTCTAGTCAAGGCTATGGTTTTTCCAGTGGTCATGTATGGATGTGAGAATTGGACTATAAAGAAAGCTGAGTGCTGAAGAATTGATGCTTTTGAACTGTGGTGTTGGAGAAGACTGTTGAGAGTCCCTTGGACTGCAAGGAGATCAAACCATTCCATCCTAAAGGAAACCAGCCCTGAATATTCATTGGAAGGACTGATGTTGAAGCTGAAACTCCAATACTTTGGCCACCTGATATGAAGAGCTGACTCATTGGAAAAGACCCTGATGCTGGGAAAGATTGAAGGCGGGAGGAGAAAGGGACAACAGAGGATGAGATGGTTGGTTGGCATCACCGATTCAATGGGCATGAGTTTGGGTAAACTTTGGGAGTTGGTGATGGACAGGGAGGCCTGGCATGCTGCAGTCCATGGGGTCGCAAAGAGTTGAACACAACTGAGCGACTGAACTGACTGAAGAGTCACAGAGCTGAGCACACTGATGGAATGAAGACCCAGTTGTGACTTGTCAAGGGTACATGTCATTCTAGTGGTAACAGGCAGTGCTGGTATTCTAACACAAGGCTTTTTAATCTCAAAAACACTGCTGTCCATGATGTTATGAAAGATTCTAATACCAGTTTTTTCAGTAGTTCGTCATATGGCACTAGGCATACTCAATAACTCAGTATATCAAAGTCAAAATTCTTTTGGTTGCCATTTACAGACATGTGCTCAAGCACTTGCTTAAGGAAGAGTAAGCACATTATTGAGTTTGCAGGGAAATCTTACATCATTCAAGGACAGGAAGTGCAGTGCCTCTCAGACAGGAGCAGAAACTGGAATATCTTGAGGAACAGGGCAGCTAATCTCCTTACTTTGTAAGAAGTAATGTATAACACTGAGCCTTTCATTCTTCTCTCACTGAACTGTCAGGGGCTCATCTTTGTTAGTGTCAAGGAACCCATCACTGTTGGTGGAAGCCAGTTTTCAGAGGAGGGCATGGTGAGTAGACATCCAAACAGATGCAAACCACAGCATGTCTACAGTTCCTCATTTGGAAAATGGGGAGACTGGTTTAAGATAATAATAGCAGTTGATAATAACTGAGTCTTCATTCTGTTCCAGGTGCTTGGCAACGTAATTTATGTGTGAAAGTGAAAAGTGAAAGTTGCTCAGTCAAGTCCAAGTCTTTGTGACCTCATAGTCTATACAGTCCATGGAATTCTCCAGGCCAGAATACTGGAGTGGGTAGCCTTTCCCTTCTCCAGGGGATCTTCCCAACCCATGGATCGAACCAGGATCTCCTGCATTGCAGGCAGATTCTTACCAATTGAGCTGTCAGGGAAGCCCAAAATTTGTGTGTATATCTCATTAAACTTTGTACAATCCTATGAGGCAAGAACTTTATTGTCCCATTTTATAGATGAGATAAGTGAGGCACAGAGAGGTTAAGGAATTTGTTCAACGTGATCTTTAAAGGGCCTGGTAGTTCCAAAACGCTATGGGTTTTAAATAGACACAGTCTGGCTAGATCAATTAAATGAGGGAGAATAATATGAAAGCATATTTTATTTCTTAACTTGAGGTCATTTTTCTTTTAGAGAGAAAGGTATAGCCTAAACAAAAATGGTGAAATACATCTCAATGATCAGATGAGTTAAATAGGTGCTTATCATCCTAAAATGTGTACATGGACATGTTAACAATGACAGATAAAGTTACTGTCAAAATAGTGATGTGTGCATTCACACAAAGTATCTCTAAGTGGAGTGTGTGGTTAAACAAGAAATGCCTGAGAGGGAGGGAGAGAGAGAGAAAAAAAAAAAAAGAAACGATTCAAGCTGAATTTCTGATATTCCCCTTATGGGTGAATATACATATATTGTTTCACAGTGTTAATTATGTTTCATGTTATGTTGTTAATAGGTTATGATGCTCCATTCATGACACTGAAAATGTTCGACTCTGTGCCCAAGTTTTGTTACCTCTTTTCAGATGCAACAATTTTTCAACTTTCTCAAGTTGTGAAAATGCATTCTTTCCCAATGATAAGTAGAAGAGAATGGGGAAGTGTTCAATTAAGCAATTTTATTTCCATACTGTATAGAGAAAAGCTCTCCATTACTGGAGGAAAGTGATACAAAGCCAGCAAAGCTTACACATCAGTAGTGAAGCGCCCTTCACAGTTTCACTGCAGTACGCTCCTTTAGTAACTGTACTAGAGAACTAGTTGTCATTCTGCCTGTAGTAACTGTAGTAAAAAGAACTTTTTCTTACCATCTAAATATGAAAATTATTACCATTATAGATAGGAAGGCAACAGTCATTAAATAAATTAAAAGCATCTTTAAAGTTTTTCCATATACATATATAATATATATTTTTTAAATTGCCATCAACTGTACAAGCATTCAGTTCTCAACTAGAACATTTACAGAAACTATTGTGAAAAGCTGAAGGGAAGGCTTGGTTTTTGGGAAAAAGGGATCAGTTAAGCACTATAACTACATTAAAATACAATTCCCAAGGGGAAAAAGATATACAGAGAAGTCAGACTTATCCAAGATATCTTATTTAATCTCGTATTTAATCTTACACATAAGGTGTGCAGAACTATTTTTTGACCCAACCTTGATTCAACCAAGTCGATATCCAGACATTACTTACTTGTTAGCACAGAGAAAAGTAAGACTAAAGTGAATAATGTAATTATATATAAAAAAAAATCTTTGTAAGCCAGATTGATAATAGCATTATACACATATGATTGCCTATGAAAATAATAAATGGGCAAAAAGGTTTTATTCTTCTGAAATGTTAAGGTAAAAAAATCCTAGCTTAATGAATAAATGATCAGCAGTTAATATATAGCTAGGTGAGTGTCAGAATTGATCAGGAATATTATAGTTCTGAGATTTTGAGAGTCCAATCTTCCAGTTTAAATTCTACAACCCCAAATCCTGTAAATGGTATATTATTTACACAGGCTACAACAAAATACTTTGATAATACTATACCAGCAGCCCCTGAATTTGAATTCAATAGAACAGTTATTGAAAGAAAAATTTATTTTCAATTAAGTGTGTGTGTGTGTCTCATATGTAGGAATGGGGGCGGTAGGGTGGTTGCAAGAGAAAGAGAGAGGAAAAGAAAGATGCATGATTTAGAAAATGGCATTATTAATATAAATGCAATTTCTCTTCTCATTAATGTCATTTTAAATCAGGAGATTTATAAAAAGTTTATATAGTAATTATACAGACATTAGTACCTAACAAATTGTGACATAGTCACTCAATTTTCCAACTATTTCATGTAAATTTTTATTACTTAAAATATTAACTCATTTACTTCAAACTCTGTTTCAAACCCCTAAAAAGTAATTTTCCTTTATTTTGGGGAACTAAATTTTTTCCCATTTATGCCATAATATGGCTTCAATGCAGGAGATAATTAATAATGGTTACAAGCTTGCTGAAAAATAACTACTAGTCAAAAGCTATTTTGATTGCTTAGAGCCAATCCAATGACTTTCACTGTTCTAATTTTGTCATATCAATTGCGTCAAAATTGGAAATAGTTATTATGTAGAGATTTTTTTTTTTGGCCATTATAGAATTTAATTTATAACAAGTGAGCATCAATTTAAATTTAATTTAAAGGTAACTGACAGACATCTGGAGAGAAGAAGGCTGAGAAAGAAAAATGGGAATTATTAAGAGATTTTGGTAGATACATCTCTAGAACAAACTAAATTAAGAATTTCACCCAATCTACCAATGAAATAAAAGTTATATTTATGGAAAGATCATGACCAGGATAGAGCAGCCACACACAGGGTCACTTCTATTATATAACTATGTTTCAAAGTTTTGATAACATTTAGTAGAAAATAATTTCATCCCTTATCTCATTTTGAATCTGTATGCTGCTGCTGCTGCTGCTGCTGCTAAGTCACTTCAGTCATGTCCGACTCTGTGTGACCCCATAGATGGCAGCCCACCAGGCTCCCCTGTCCCTGGGATTCTCCAGGCAAGAACACTGGAGTGGGTTGCCATTTCCTTCTCCAACGAATGAAAATGAAAAGTGAAAGTGAAGTCGCTCAGTCGTGTCCAACTCTTAGCGACCCCATGGACTACAGCCTACCAGGCTCCTCCATCCATGGGATTTTCCAGGCAAGAGTACTGGAGTGAGTTGCCGTTGCCTTCTCCAGTCTGTATGCTACCAGAACAAAAAATGCACTAGAAGAAACCATAGCAACTCAAGTACCAGAACTTCTTTCATCATTTAGCACAGGTGTTCTTCATTCATGGAGTCAACACACATTCCCAAAGTGTCAAAGAGCGGCTTTTCATGGTACTCTTTTTAATGGGTTTCCAATAAGACAGAAATACTATTTAAATGGCAGGGAATGCCATATTGGCAAACACAGAAGAACAGGATGTTTCTGCCTTTGGTTTATGAACAGCCATACTTGTAGGCTTTTAGCTCTATTATTACCATCCATTCAAGGAAGATATGTGTGACATAACAACTACTATAAACCCAAAATTTCAGTGGCAGAAGGACCTTCCAGCTTAACAAGTCTGCCCCTTTATCTTCACCAGTGAAGAGACTTAACACATGTCTTTCACAAAGTAGATGCTTAGTTAACATTAAGTTACTAACTACCACAGGTAACTATAGGCAGAGGCAGAACAAAACTCCATGTTTTCTGTGTCTTCTGATAACTTCACAGCCTCTGAAATGGCTTAGTTGATTCTAATCAGGTCAGACTGAACTTAGATAAGAATTAACCACAGAGAGAACGTCAACAACAATCCATGGCCTGAAAACATTCTGTCACACACATAAATATAGTGAGGAAAAGAATTTTGAAACAATTTCTCAAGGGCAAAAGTGTGAGAGGAGATATTTATGACAAATAGAAATGGGAAAAAAAGAAAAACAATAAATGTATAGATTGAACTCCCTTTCTTGCTGGATAATTTTTAGTGAACTTTACTTAAGAATAGATTCTGTGTCTGAACCAAAAGCCACGATCAACGTGAAAAAGTGTCTGGACATGGACATAGGTGAACAAGGATGTGGACTTGTGATTGTGATTAGATTGGTCACTTAAAGAAATCTCCAACAGTCCATCTTCTGAGCCTTGGTATCTATTGATTACTTTATAGGAAGCAAAGGCATATCAAGAGAATTAAACACTTAATTGCATGTTTAAGTTCAATTTCATAGAACAAATGAAAGCACTTGTGGAAGAGAGATACAGAAGAATAATTAGCCTGGGTTTTTGAAAATTGGGTTGCTGGTTGCCTTTCTTGTGAGGGCCCTGAAATGAAAACATCAATATTTCCAAATAAGTGGCTGAGTAAAGTGGTAACTCTTGCATACCCTCTTGGATCACTCTAACCATTTTGCTAAACTTCTCATAATTGAATGACGCTTGTCAGAACATGAAATGAAAAAAGCAAGAATCCCATGCAGACTGAATTATAAAATCATGTTAAGCCAATCTTCCAAAAGAGGGCACACGTCCCTGGGAATGTGTTCACATCCATACACACTGACACTCAACACACATCCTCCACTAAGCTAGTCACACAAGGATCTGTAAAGGAAAACACAGGTAAACAATAGTCTCCACAAATTTCAGATAAACATCAAAGCTGATTGAATTATTTGCTAAGTTGCTAAGGAATCTAAGGCAAGAAGCCTGCTTTAAAATATGAAATTATTCTATTTCTGTGAGCAGAGATCAATGATAAGCTATTGTTTGTTTCCAATCTATTTTCAAAGACCATTACAAAAATAAATCAGTGTGTTCTCTAACAGTTCTAAAAACAGTTTTAGTGATTGTTTTTCTTGTGTAATTATTTTTTTTAAAGAAAAAGATGTCCATATTTACTAAAATCTTGCATTGAGTTACATTCAGAAACAAATACAGTCCAGTTCTCCTTGGTGGAAATCATCAGTCTATTTGCTCATTCACCTTTGACTACTGAAAAATCTTTTGAAATGAAATGCATTGGCAGTGCAAAAAAAGTCCATAAAAATAAACTAATGATTGAGTTAAGCATCCAGATGAGTTCTTCACCAGGTTATCTGCAAGCACAGGACTCTACTGTCATGTTTGGATATACTTTAAGTACCACATTCTTATTTTCATCAAAGAATAAGATACTGAGTGAGGACATCTTTTCTGGCACACAGCAGGGCTCGGGAATTCCAGGAACGACCCCCACGGCTCTCACTATACTCTGGATGGTAGCATGATTTGATGGCTTCAAAGACTAGGAAAGAAAAGGGAGAAAACAGGTTAGGTGGAATGGCTTTTCCCCTCTCCAGCCCCCACTAAAAATATATATATGATGGATTTGGTTCAACAAATTAATAAAGCCCTCGGCATCATCACACATTCAGCCCAATCTCCAATATCACCATAACCAAAACGGTTGTCATTGACTAAGTGCTTACTCAGACTGATTGGTAAAGAATTCGCCTGCGATGCAGGAGACCTGGGCTCAATCTCTAGGTCGGGAAGATCCTCTGGAGAAGGGAATGGCAAACCACTCCAGTATTCTTGCCTGGAGAATTCCATGGACAAAGGAGCCTGGCAGGCTACAGTTTACGGGGTTGCAAAGAGTCAGACATGACTGAGTGACTAACACTTCGACTTTTTTTCAGGTGCCAGGCATGTTCTGTGTAGTATTTCTAATCCTTACCACATAACCACCATTTCTTACATTTTATAGATAGAGAAATAGACTTAAAAAGCTTAAATGACACATATAAAGTCATATAGACATGGACAGTGAGAACTCGAATCCGGTTTTCTAAGCAGGAATCATTTAATTAAAAATGATTTCGTCCTCAAACAGGGGATTAGTACATCCTAGGATATTTTCAGACCAGTCAATCCTAAAGAAAATCAGTCCTGAATATTAATGGGAAGGACTGATGCTGAAGCTCCAATACTTTGGGCCACCTGATGAGAAGAACTGACTCACTGGAAAAGACTCTGATGCTGGGAAAGATTGAAGGCAGGAGGAGAAGGGGACGACAGAGGATGAGATGGTTGGATGGCATCACAGACTGTATGGACATGAGTTTGAGCAGGCTGCAGGAGTTGGTGATGGACAGGGATGCCTGGTGTGCTGCAGTCCATGGGGTCACAAAGAGTCGGACACGACTGAGTGACTGAACGAAGGGTGTTTTCGATAACAGGATTGCAAGAGAAACAATTTGATCCTGAGCTACTCACAAAGAACGCTTAACAAGCACCAACTTAACATAGATTTTTGCCACTGCTATAGTGACATTTATATTTTGTTTTGAAAATAACACAAACATGTCAAGTGCGTGCTAAGTTACTTTAGTCTTGTCCAACTCTTTGCGACCTTATGGGCTATAGCTCGCCGGGCTCCTCTGTCCAAGGGATTCTTCATGCAAGATCTTCCTCATCCAGGGATCAAACCCATCTCTCTTTATGTCTCCTGCATTGGCATGCGGGTTCTTTACCACTAGCACCACCTGGGACGTCCCCAATGTCTAGAGGCATTGATTTATTTAATAGTTACCACCTGGATGAATGGATGCTGACTAAGAGGACTACACTGTTGGCCACTGGGGGTCACTGTTGCTCCATGGGTACAGACATTAATGCTGTAGCATTTGAGTCTTCTAGAAAACCTGGGGCATATCCCCTAGGGATAATCCAGGGGGCCTGAGGTTATCTTATGGCTGTCAGAAGTTTGACCAAAGAAGCCTGAGTGAGTAAAATCTGTTCCCAAGCAATGCCAAATGGGACCATTACCATACATGAGAGATGTCTGGTTTTATTTAGAGAGCCCTATCTAGCTCGGCTCAGCACTGAAGAACAGTCACTTTTCCAAGCCCAGAATGTTTAGGTATTGCCAGAGTGGTAAGACCTTCTTCCTGAGCAATGCCACACTTTTCAACATCAGTTCTCCCTGATGTCTCTTTTAAGCAGATGAAATCCATTAGAAAAAATTTAGAAACAGGTCTTTGGTAACTTGCCAGAGATCACATGTCAATTCAGGAGTGGGATTTAAGCCAAAACGCTGACTTTTGAATGTCAAGATTTTGAGCCACATTTCAGAGGCACCTCAGCCCCCGGTGAACTGGTATTCTAACTTTATACACCTAAAACTCCCAGTATGGGAAACTAAACATGTTGAAAGGTTAAGAGTACACATAAGCCAAAGGAGAAGCAAATAAGTAGAAAGTTGGCACACTGTTAAAAAATAATAGGACTGGGGGTGGGGGGCAGGAAAAAGGAAAAGCCGATTTGTCTCATCTCATCTTTCAATTTTAGTGAAAAAAAAATTCTATGCATTAGACTTCAACATGATTGCTAACAGGCACAAATTACCTTGAAGTTAGTATTGATGATGGCCAGCTCCTTTATCTACTCTTTTTTTCCTGGAGACTTTAAGTGTATGTTAAAAAGAGTAATTAACTTGCAATTAATTAACTTTGCAAAGAAAGGTATTTTCTCCCCTTAAGGATAAGAAGTCTCTGTTCTATTACGCATCTCCTATGTCCTGTGGCATCAACACTATGCATGTAATTGACAAACTCCAATTGTACTATAGCCACTGTACCAGTGGCCACTGTTTGCTATTTCATCAGTATCAGGTGATTTCTTAAGAAAACTTTTGCAGCCATCCACTTTTCTCTATGGATTTATTTTTAAATTCAGTCATCCAAACGGCATATGATAACACCCCAAAGGATTTTTTAAAAGCCATAGATTTTCTGACAATATTTTGTTACTGTTTTACTGACTCCTATACAATTTAATTTTCATATATTTAAGTAGGCAAGGACTTGATCCATAAATCCTGCTGTGCACTGCTTGTCCTCGGTGCTTGGAGCAGAGCAGGCTCTCTAGGCACTGAATAAATACTTGCCAAATGGATGAAATACTTATAAATAATAACATACCCTCCATTGCACCTATTTCTGTGGAAATAATTCCCATCAACAAAAATAAAAGGCTCTGAGCTAATGACCCAGCACAGATATGGAAAATATTCATGGGTGTTCCCTAGGAAAATTCCTGTCCTGTTTTAAAGCTCTAACTCACAAATGAGCAGTTTCTGGTGGGCTCACTGGAATCCAGCAAGCCCTTGAGTGTTGGCGGTGTGTTTTATCAGGAACCTCTCAGTTTTCTAGGGAGTTGTCCCCTTTCTTTCTCACTGTGAAATCAAGCTGGAATAATGACCAGGAATAATTAAGCCATGCACAAAAGATCCATGTGATCATTTGCTAATGTGGTACATTTGCCAGTCTATCATTTCCATTTGTTTTTGCATTCCGATTATGTTTCTCAGGTCTCGCTTCACAGCAGCTTAAGAAACCTAGTGATGACAAATGCAAACCTGTGTTTTTTTCCTCCCCGCGCACTCTCAGTTGCTCAGTCGTGTCTGACTCTTCACAACCCCATGGACTGTAGTCCAGCAGGCTCCTCTGTCCATGTGATTCTCCAGGCAAAAATACTGGAGTGGGTTGCCATTTCCTCCTCCAGGGGATCCTCCCGACCAGAGGGATTGAACCCATGTCTCCTCTGTCTCTTGCATTAGCAGGCAGATTCTTTACCACTGAGCCATCTGGGAAGCCCTCTTCTTCCCCTGTCTCACTTTTTAATGCGGGTGAAACAGGGCATCGGCATCTATTTAGGTCTTTTTTTTTTTTCTTTTTGCTTAGGTAACTCAATACATCAAGATTTAGGATTTTTAGAGTTCATCTTCATGATCAGAGATTGAAATTGGAAACCTCAGGACATTAATTGAGGCTGCATCATTTTGAACTCATTCCATGTGAATTTCTTGTTTAGACAGGATGCTTGGTTCAAAGTGTTTAGCTTCTTTGCTCCATAATTCTTTGTCTTTGCTGTTCCCAACCTTTGCATCACTCCATGCAAAAATACCTTCCCTCCTCCAATCCTTGATTGGTTCCCTTGGACCTCTTGTCAGCAACAATGGCTCAATCATTTTCATTTGAAATCTCTGTTTTCCATCTCTGGTGGTGAGGGGAGGCCAAGGTCTAAGACTTGGCTACAGCTATATGGGTATTTTTCATCTCATGGCAGAGTGCCAGGGGTCTCTCCCTGGGGGAACAGATTGGCTGTAAGGGCTAGAAATCAGAAAAATCCAAGCTGGCGTGGCTGTGAATGAAATCTGCCTTGCTCAGGCCCTCACCTGCCAAGCGGCGGGTGATGTCCTCGGGTTGAATTCGATTACAAGTGCATTAGCAGGGGAGAGAATGTCATCAGCTCTGAGCCTTCATTCCTGACTCGGGCCATGGGGCTTTGCTCCATGCTCTCCCAGTCCAGCCCACATGGGTGTGATAGCCTAGAAACTATCTAATTGGAATCAGGGAAAGGGCAAAGCCTGGAATTTGGGAAAGGCAGAACACAGCTGTTCTGAATTACAGACAGGTTGTCGACTTTTGCAGATGAAGAGCCCGGCTCTAGAGAGTCAGGCTCTCACTGGGGAGGCCAGAAGGAAAGAGGGCCAGCCGAGGAGTCTGGCTTGGGAGAACTTTTCTCTGGGGCAGAATGTGTATCTATAGTCTGAAAGGTCTTTGGCGTCTCACTTATTCCACATGCATTTGTACTGATCTGGTCAGAGGCCTTATCTTCCTCTGTGGTTCAAAAACTATATTTTTGTTTGAATGGTTGACTCTGGTTACCATGCTGGACACTGGGCTGATAACAGCAACAGTGATGTCACAGCGTCATACCACTTCAAGCTTCCCATCATTTTGCTGACTGTACCACTTGAAAGACACAAAGCCTGTAAGGCTTACAGGGAATCAGTAGAAAGCTTCAAAAGTTAAGCAGGTCCACACAAGGTGATGAAAGACTGAGATGGCCATGTCACAGCCAGACTTCCACTCGAAACTCGGCAAAAGGAAATCTCCAACTGGGAGAGAAGACTCCACCCTTATCCCTGTTACATCTCCCCGTGGTTTGAATGCCATTCCAAGGTTTGACAAGTACTATCATGGGCTTCTCTGGTGGCTCAGATGGTAAAGAATCTGCCTGCAATGTGGGAGACCTGGGTTCGATCCCCGGGCCAGGGAGATCCCCTAGAAGAGGGCATGGCAACTCACTCCAATATTCTTGCCTGGAGAATCCCATGGACAGAGGAGCCTGGTGGGCTACAGTCCATGGGGTCACATAGAGAGTCGGACACGACCGAGCGACTAAGCACAGCATCACGTGTTCAGTTATATAATGGATGCTCTCTTGATTCTATTACCCACCAAAGATCTTATGAACGATTGGGCTGAAGGGAGAATCCTATTTAAAGCCTTGTGACATTTAAAAAGGGATAAGAAACATTTACAAAACTTATCCTTGTCTTATACCTTTTATTCTTTTTTAAAGTTTTATTTCATTTTATCTATTTGATCATGCTGCACAGCATGTGGGATCTTAGTTCCCCAAGGAGGAACTGAACCCATGCTCCCTGCATTGGAATCACAGACTCTTAACCACTGCATCACCGGAGAAGTCACACAATTTTTATTCTTTTGATCCCTATTCCTGTGTTTTTTTCCAGTTTCCTACATTGGGTTTTCTATTCTCCTCAGTCTCAGCCATGGCCATTAATAATGGCAAAAATTCATTGAGTGTCTACTCAGCACAAGGTACTCTATGATCTCATTTTCCCATCATTTTTATAATGCGGATACTGTGATATTTTTATTTACCCCAGTACCTGTTTCAAAGATGAGAAAACTAACATATAGAAAGTTAGAAGAACTTCCCCATCTCAAAACCACCATGGGTAAGAAGTGGAGCCAAGTTTTAAGCCAAAAGGATTCAACAACTCAAAGGATGGTTTGCAGACCAACAGCATCAGTAACATCTAGAGGCTTGTTAGATACGCCAAATCTTGGGCTCTGCCCTAGAAACTGCTGGATCAGAACCTACAAATTAACAAGATCCCCAGGCAATCTGCAGGCACCTTAAGGTTAAGAAATCCAGCTATGATCAATCTGCTGTTGCTGCTGCTAAGTCGCTTTAGTCGTGTCCAACTCTGTGCGACTCCATAGACGGCAGCCCACCAGGGTCCCCCATCCCTGGGATTCTCCAGGCAAGAACACTGGAGTGGGTTGCCACTTCCTTCTCCAGTACATGAAAGTGAAAAGTGAAAGCGAAGTCACTCAGTCGTGTCCGACTCTTAGCGACCCCATAGACTGCAGCCTACCAGGCTCCTCCGTCCATGGGATTTTCCAGGCAAGAATACTGGAGTGGGTTGCCATTGCCTTCTCCATATGATCAAGCAGGTACTCTTTAATCATCCTGTTACACTAACATACTTCTTTCCTTAAATTTATCTGTTATATTTTTAACTTTGGAGAAGGAAATGGCAACCCACTCCAGTATTCTTGCCTAGAAAATCCTGTGGACAGAGGAGCCTGGTGGGCTGCTGTCCATAGGGTCGCACAGAGTCGGACATGACTGAAGTGACCTAGCAGTAGCAGCAGCATTCTTAACTTATCCCTCATATGTTTTTAAATTGTTATTCCTTAGATCACTGAGGACTATGATGAAGATCTATGGAAGCAGCAGCAAGGTTTTTGAACAGGAAAAACAAGCAGAGCCATAACAGATGGGAGAGGCAAATTGGGGCAATTATGGAGACCAACCCAGGTCAGCTAACTGACTGAATATCTCCACGTGATCATGGCTTTCTGGGTCCTAAAATCTGGAGTCAAGAGGAAAGAGGAAAACTTCCTCAGGCAACCTAGAAAAAACATTCACAGTTTAGGAGAGAGAGGAATTATTTGGAAGACTCAGAGACCCACTTAAAATCAGTCATCCTAAGTTTAGAGATATTTTGAATCCATTTCTGCCTCTCAGTGCCACAAAGCAAGCCACACTGTAGAATAAAGATCCATTACTGCCTGTTATTCTTGGCATCTTTGTTGTGGGTTTTAAATGCTGTCCCAGTTTGATCAAGTTTCTATTGATCAATAAAATGTCCTTTATAATCTTTAGACAAGATAAGGATGTTTATATCATTATAAATGTCTACAGTCTCTACTTTTATTTGGGTTGACAAAACCTGGAATCCACAAGGTCTAGAAAATGTAGAAAGCTTATCCTTCTGAGACATCCTAACAGGAAAATGGGATTTCAATCAAGTTCTTGGCCCTGAGGCTGATCTGGCCTCGCTTAGTCGACCTTCTGCTTTATGTGTGTGTTACCTTTAGCATTCCAGTGATCACAAACCTGTAACATGAACATGCTCCTTTAAAGACCTATAGGCAGAAGTTGGTCACTTTTCGTGGCAAAGGGTTTTTCTCCATTAACATACAATAGCAGAACTTGATTCATGTCAAGTTTTGCAAAAAACAAAAACAAAACAACAACAACAAAAAAACACTCGTATTTATCCTCTGAATTCTATTGCCAGGATCACTTTTCACTGTATAACAGAGATTCAAATTGTTATGGGCTAAGAATGGAAGTGTAGCAATAAGCTTAACTGAAGGCCAGGGGGGCACCAATATGTTTTATTAATTCTAAATTCAAAGAGTACAGTCACTTGGACTTGCTGTGCAGGACAGAGGTTGGATTGGGGAGGCTTCTGAGAATATATTTGTCAGGATACTGAGTACTGATAGGTTAAAGGTTCAGTCCCTATTGATTTTAGAAGAGCCATGGATTAGCTCTAAGCGGTTAAAATGAGTCTTAGAAGTTGACAGAGTCATTGTGCCCTATTCTGACTCCAATTTTGATATTTATCAGGGAAGCAAATGAAATAAGCATCTGGTGGATTTCATGAGACAAGTTTTCCTAGCCCAACCCTGATTCTAACCCCCATGACAACAATTCATCTCACAAGAGACTATCAAAAATGTTCTGTATCAGGACATCAATCCGATTAGTCCTTCCTTTTGCTCTCATGACATTCACTCATTCCCTAAATACCCCCTCAAAGGTCAGCCTCCTACCACTGGGGGCTTCCTTGTTGCGGACAGGCATAAATTCACATGTGATCATATAGCTGAATACACACTGTGTTTGGAAGCAGTGCAAAAAACATGTTTTACGCATACATTGTTTTCTCATATCCTTCTTCATACCAATATTGACTTCATATTACTTCAACAACCAGTAAAGAAAAACTAAACATAACATGTTACCTATTACACTTTAGAATGCAATAAATAAAGGTCCAGATGGATTTTGTAAATGAAAACACACATTCAATTTGGGTCTTTCCATGCTATGGAAATGGGAAGGACAGAACAAAAAACAATGGCTACCTTTGGCATGGGGAACTGGCACGCTCCGGAGCAGTAATAGGCATCGAAGGACTTGGGGGAGATAATCCATTCGCTCCAGCCAATATCTGCGAAGTCCACTTTAAGGTACCGTCTGGCACAATTCCGGGGTTCGATCCATTGCTTTCTTCTTGCCTTCTTCAGGGTCTGTTCATCAAACTGGAGCGTCTGGCTCTTCTGTTGAGGTCCCTTTCTCTGTTTCTTTTTGTTCTTACTCTTGTCGGGGGGCTGAGTCTGAAGAGTCTTGTAAGGCTTCCTCTCCTCCCATACCGCATCCTCCTTGTACTGATATTCTGCCCCAGGAAGCTCATTGTTCTGCAGGGGCAGAAGGACCCCTGTAGAGCGCTTCCTCCTTCTCCGTTCAATAGAAAGGGCAGCCCTGCTGTGGCTGTCCAGTTTGGGCACAGCTCCAGTGGGGAAATTCCGGTGTCCTTGTAAGCTTGACACCACACTCTCCGGCTCAGAAATGGCAGCATCATTGGCATACACCAAGATATAAGGCTCAGGACTGGGTGTCATCTTCTTTGGCAGCTGGTGTCCTTTGGTAGTAATGTTAAATCCTATGAGAAACTCCTCGTTTTCCTTGGCTTTCCTCAAAAGTTGGGTGATATCTTTCGACAGCCAGGACACAAAGTCTCGATGAGGTTTCCCTCCATCTACTGAAAGATGACCCAGGAGTTGACTTTGGTTTCCATTGGATTTGAGGATCCATGCAGAGAGGTCAATCTGAATGTGTTTCCTCTGGGCATCATGTGAGCATTCCTGGGACACAGAACAACTCAGGCTGATATTTATCAGCTCTCTGATATAGAAATACAGTGTGGCAGATAAAATGTTTTCTGACTTAGTTAGAGAAGTCAGGTTAAAAATATGCAGTTCCTTGTTTTCAAGGGTTCCTAGGAAGGGAAAAAAAAAGGAAGTAAACAGGAGTAAACAGGACTCTCTACTTCACATCATATACAAAGATTAACTCAAAATAAATGAATGACCTAAATATAAGCACTAAAATCATAAAATTCTTAGAAGAAAATATAGGAGTAAAATCTTCATGGCTTTGGATTTGATAGTCGGTTCTTACATATGACACTCAAAGTGCAAGTAAAAAAATAAGAGAAATAAAGAATAGATAAATTGATAAAACAGATAAACTGGATAAAATTCATAAAAATCTCAAATTATGTGCATCAAAAGATGTTATCAAGAAAGTTTGTACAACCTGCAGAATGGAGAAAATATTTTCAAATCATATATAATATATAATAAAACCTAGGATCCAGGATGGGCTTTCCTGATAGGTCAGCTGGTAAGGAATCTGCCTGCAATTCAGGAGACCCCAGTTCCATTCCTGGGTTGGGAAGATCCCGTGGAGAAGGGATAGGCTACCCACTCCAGTATTCTTGGGCTTCCCTGGTGGCTCAGATGATAAAGAATCTGCCTGTAATGCAGGAGACCTGAGTTCAGTCTCTGGGTTGGGAAGATCCCCTGGAGAAGGGCATGCAACCCACTCCTGTATTCTTGCCTGGAGAATTCTTATGGACAGAGAAGCCCGGCAGGCTACATACAGTCCATGAGGCCGCAGAGTTGGACGTGACTGAGTGACTAAGCACAGCATAGCATCCAGAATATAAAAATAACTCTTACAACTCAACAACAAGTAGACAAACAAACCAATAAAAAAATGACCAAAGGATTCAAACAGACATTTCTCCAAAGAAGACATACAAACAGCCAACAAGCACAGGAAAAGATGCTCAATATCATTAGTCACCAGAAAAATGTAAATCAAAACCTCCATGAGGTACCATTTGACACACATTTGACATTTATAATAATAAACAACAAAATAGCAAGTGTTAGGATGTGGAGAAATTGGAACACTTTTACATTGCTGGTTGGAATGTAAAATGGTTCAGCTGTTGTGGGAAACAGCTTGACAATTCCTCAAAAAGTTCAACACAGAAATGGCACATGACCCCACAATACTCCAGGTATAAACCCCAAAGAATTGAAAACAGGTATTCAAATAAATACATGTATACACATGTTTATAACAGCACTACTCTCCACAACAGCCAAAAGGCAGAAACAACTCAATGTCCATCAATGGATTAATGGATAAATAAATGTGATATTATCTGCAAGAAGATCCAACCAGTCCATCCTAAAGGAGATCAGTCCTGAATATTCATTGGAAGGACTGATGTTGAAGCTGAAACTCCAATATCTTGGCCACCTGATGCCAAGAGCTGACTCATTTGAAAAGACCCTGATGCTGGGAAAGATTGAAGGCAGGAAGAGAAGGGGACGACAGAGGATGAGATGGTTGGATGGCATCACTGACTCAATGGGCATGAATTTGAGTAAACTCTGGGAGTTGGTGATGGACAGGGAGGCCTGGAGTGCTGCAGTCCACGGGGTCGCAAAGAGTCAGACACGACTGAGCAACTGAACTGAACTGAATTGTGATATAGTCATATAATGGAATATTATTCAGCAATAAAGAGGAATAAGGGGTTGACACATCATATAGTGTGGATGAACCTTGAAAATATTAACCTTGTGCTAAATGAAAGAAGTCAGACATAAACGTCTCATGTTGTATGATTCCATTTATGTGAAATATCCCAAAAAGGTAAATCCAGTGAGACAGAATGCAGACTGGTGTTTGCCAGGGGCTGAGGGGAGGGAGTAATGTGGAGAAAGTGCTTAATGGGTAGGGGGTTTTTCTTTGGGATAACAGAATATTTTACAACTAGATAAACTTGGTGATTGCCTAACATTGTGAAACTACCAAATGTTCCTGAGCTATTTACTTAAAAATAGTTATGTTTAAATTATGTAATTTCCATTTCAGCTAAACAAAAGATAACAGGAGTAATTTTACAAACTGAGTAAAGATGAAAGCAAGGATCAGCCGTATTTACTAATATTCTCTTTCCTTTACTGAAATGCAAATCATAAACTTAGTGGTATGAGATCTGAGAGCACTGACCTCTCTTAATGAGACTACCAAAAACTATTCCTATAAATCTGGTACAGTGTCATAATAGTGTCTTATCTGAAGCAGTGTCCAGCCTCCTGGTTACAAGCATCAGTGGAAGTAAGTTCACATTGATTCAAGTTCTGGCTCAGCCACTTATTAACTGTGTAACTGGGCAAGTGAGTGTTCTCATTCATTAAATGGAATAATAGTCCTGTCATCAGAATTAAGGGCTTCCCAGGTGGTACGAGTGATAAAGAACCTGCTTGCCAAAGCAGGAGACATAAGAGACATAGGTTCAATCCCTGGGTTAGGAAGATACCCTGGAAGAGGGCATGGTAACCCACTCCAATATCCTTGCCTGGAGAATTCCTTGGATAGAGAAGTCTGGTGGGCTACAGTCCATAGGGTTGCAAAAGAGTCCCATGCGACTGAATTGACTTAGCATGCATTCAATCAGAATTAAGTGAGATGTGTGTAAATCAATTCACAAAGGGTCCAGAAAGTGTTTCTTAAGTATAAATTATTATTATTATTATTATTATAAGTGCTGATATTAACCATAAATTGGGGATTATACTTTCTATCTGCCTTACAAAATTAAGGGTGCAGGATGAGGGTGGGTAAGCAAGACCATATAGCTCTATCTTCAGATAATGTATCTGAAAAAAAAAACTGAGTCATGCATTTGAAAGTGTCATGAAGATAATGCTGTTTGTGGAGCTTGTCTAAAGTTTATGGGATTAGGGGCTTCCCTGGTGGTCCAGTGGTTAGGAATCCACCTTGCAATGCAGGGGAGGTAGGTTCGATCCCTTGTCAGAGAAATAAGATCCCACATGCCATGGAGCAACTAAGCCTGCACTCTGTTATCTACTGAGCAGCCTGTGCTCTGGAGCCCTAGTGCCACAAGGAAAGATCCTACATGATACAACGAAGATCCCGTGAGCTCAACTAAGACCTGATGCAGCCAAATACATAAATAAATTTTAATAAAATAAAAAAATAAAGCTTATGACATCACATGAATTTAAGAGGGGAATTGCTTCTCTAGAGCTCGATGAAATTATTGAAACTAAGCAACTGTATTTCCAATTTTTCAAATGCAGAAATGAGGAGTAACAGAATGGGTGACTGATTAGCAGGGACAGAAGCTGGTTCCTGCTCTTGAGATCATCTCATGAGCTAATGGTAAAGCTGAAGTTACACTCAAGAATCCCCAGTCCTGGGATGGGGCACCAGAGATTGAACCCTCTTCCACACACTTGTTTCATATACAGATTTGTTTCGGAAACATATGTGCAATTGTGAAATTATGTTATTGATCAGAAACATATTTCAGTAAAAACAAAATATTTTAGCAAGATCGGAAAGTTAAAATGCATTCATTGAGTCCCCAAGTACAGGGGAAGTGCATTTGGGACACATTTCTCACTCCTTTCAAACATGGTGTGAAGGAAAAGGGGGAAACTTCCATTTGTGAAGGTTTGTATAATCCATGACACCAGCATAATATTTTATAGACCTTTATTAGAAAGCCATGGCATCAGCCTTGTTCAGACTCTAGCTCTGATTTATACCAGTTACCAGAGCATATACTTTTACCCAAATGGAAGTTAAAATGGAAGGAAAAGAAGTCACTCTCTTCTAAGTATGTGGCAATCGGATGGTTGCCAAAGGAACACACTGGAGTGAGGAAATGAACTCTGAGGGATGTGGGGGGTGGTGTCTTACTGGGGAAACCAGTCTTGCCCTTTCCCTCTACATTTGGCTTCAAAATATTTCCTTCTTACAAACACTTTGTGTCCTGCAGTTAACCGGCCTCCACCTTGAGTCTAACCTTTGATATCATCTCATGAGTGTCTCTGGAGAAGGCAATGGCACCCCACTCCAGTACTCTTGCCTGGAAAATCCCATGGACGGAGGAGCCTGGTAGGCTGCAGTCCATGGGGTCGCTGAGAGTCGGACACGACTGAGCGACTTCACTTTCACTTTTCCCTTTCATGCACTGGAGAAGGAAATGGCAACCCACTCCAGTATTCTTGCCTGGAGCATCCCAGGGATGGCGGAGCCTGGTGGGCTGCCGTCTATGGGGTCGCACAGAGTCGGACACGACTGAAGCGACTTAGTAGCAGCAGCAGCAGCAGCAGCATGAGTGTCTCATAACCTACCATATACCTCTTCTGATGGCTTTAATTTTAATTCATCGCCTTCCTTTGAAATCAGAGCCCTATGGCCCAGGCTCAGCCCTACCACGGTGGCTCAGTAGGTAAAGAATCTGCCTAGCAAGGCAGGCGACAAGGGTTTGATCCCTGGGTTGGGAAGATCCCCTGGAGAAAAATGGCAACCCACTCTAGTATTCTTGCCTGATAATCCCATGGACAGAGGAACCTGGTGGGTTACAGTTCATGGGGTCACAAGAGTTGGACATGACTTTAGTGATTAATCCACCACTAGCACCACCATGCCCAAGAGCTGTGCTCAGGCAAATTATCTAAACTCTTCAAGTCTTAGTTTACTTACCTGTAAAATGAGCCCAATAGTATCAGCAGAGTTGCTCTGAGAATTAATTGAAAGAGTGTAGGTAATGTATACAACATATAGGACAAAATTCAATGAATGTTAGCTAACTAGAACAGCAATGTCCAAGTAGGCACTTAAGTTTGAATTCAGATGTGCTGTAAGTGTAAAACACACACTTAGTTTCGAGCCCTTAGCACAAAAATGAGTATAAAATATCAAACGAATATTTTACATTGATCACGTGTTGAAATCGTACCATTTGGAAACACTGGGCTAAATATTGTGACCATTGTGATTTATACCAAGAAATCGGAGAAGGCAATGGCACCCCACTCCAGTACTCTTGCCTGGAAAATCCCATGGATGGAGGAGGCTGGTAGGCTGCAGTCCATGGGGTCACTAAGAGTCGGACATGACTGAAGTGTCTTAGCAGCAGCAGCAGCAGCATACCAAGAAATATGTATTTGGTCTTTGTCTCTGTTTCAGGGCCAGAATTCCTAAAACCTTTGGAACTGTCTAAGTGATGAGAGCCATAAAGTGTCTGTTTTATGCTAATGGGGTGATTTTGGAGGCCAACTAATCTGGGCTTCCCAGGTAACTCAGTGGTAAAGAATCTGCCTGCCAATGCAGGTGACAGGGATTCCATTCCTGGGTTGGGAAGATCCCCTGGAGAAGGAAATGGCAACCCACTTTGTATTCTTGCCTGGGAAATTCCATGAACAGAGGCCTGGTGGGCTGCAGTCCATGGGGTCTCAAAGAGTCAGATGCAACTGAGCAACTGAAGACCCACAAAGAATGGGAGTCGGTGGCCTGGGAACTTAACCCTGTGATTAGGGGTTTGGCATTTTCAGTCTCACCCTTAACCCCAGATGTCTGGGTGGGGAGAGGAGCTGGAAATTAAATTAGTCACCAATGGCTAATGACTTAATCAGCCATGACTACATAATGAAGCCTCCATACAAATATAAAAAATACCAAAAAGAAGGTTTGGAAGCTTCTGGGTTGGTGAACATGTGGAGACTGGGGAAAATGATGCTCCTGGTGACAGCATGGAATCCCCAAGCCCTTCCTCTACCTTGCCCTGTGCATCTTTCACCTGGCTGTTCCTGAGCTGAATCCTATACTAAAGTGGGAATCTAGTGATTAACTGCATTTCCTGAGGTATGTGAACCTCTCTAGCAAATTAATCAAACCCAGGGAGGAGGTTGTGGGAACTTCCAATCTGTAGCCATAAACACAGGTAGGTCATAAGCACAGGAAACAATCTGGGTTTGGGACTGGCATCTGAAGTGGAGGACAGTCTTGGAGGACTGAGCCCTTTATCTATGGAATGTGGATGCTCTCTTTAGGTAGATAGTGTCAGAATTCAGTTGAATTCTCAGACACCCTTTTGGTGTTTGAGTATGGCTTGCTGGTGTGGGTGTAGAACATTTAAAATGTAATATATTATTGAAATTAATCTCACCATTTGTTTTTCATATTTTTAATGAGGCTACTAAAAATTTTAAATTGCATATGTGGCTCACATTTGCGGTTCAAAGTAAATTTCTCCTGGACAGTGGAATGACCACCATTTTTGTGGTCATGTGGTCCACAAGGAAAGAAAAACGGCATTTTTTTTTTCCAAATGCAGGGAAGAATTAGGAATTTGCTAAACATGAACATGCAAACCAAAATGTAAGTTGGGCAAGAGATTATTTTCTTGGAAAGCAACACACCTTCCTTTATTAAGGACATATTTCTGTGGTTAGTCGCTCAGTCTTGTCCCATTGCTTGTGACCCCATGGACTGCAGCCTGGCAGGCTCCTCTGTCCATGGGAATTTCCAGGCAAGAACACTTGAGTGGGTTGCCATTTTCTTCTCCAGGGATCATCCTGACCCAGAGATCAAACCGTCTCTCCTGCGTTGGCAGGCAGATTCTTTACTGCTAAGGCATGGGGAAGCCCAAATTAACTATACTTCAGTGAAAAAGAAAAAAAGAATGAGGGCAAAAGGGATTGTTGGGGAGGCGATAAGAGGAGCACACTGTAGTCATCTGTGGTGCTGGATATCTGGAAGCTTTTGCATAAGCAATATTTCCAATGTTTTAAATGGAGACTTATAAAAAAAATCCCAAATTAACCTAGCTATTCGAAGTCCTTACAGACATATCAGCTGTCTAAATTCAGAAAAGGAATAGATAGGGACTTCCCTGGTGGTCCAATGGTTAAGAATTTGCCTTCTTTAAAAAAAAAAAAAGAAGACTCTGGCTTTCAATGCAGGGGACGTGGGTTCGATCCCTGGTAGGGGCGCTACCACATGCTGCAGGGCAACTAAAGCTTCACACCACTAGAGACCTCCTGTGCAATTACAGAAAGTCCGTGTGCCATAACCAAGACTCAGAACAGCCAGAAAAAATTTAAAAAAAAATTTTAGAAAAATTTTAAAATTAAAAAAAATTTTTTTTAAAAGAAAAGGAATGGCCAATTGACATTTAGCTCCTAACTAACAGCATTATATGACCCCTGGCACTCAAAGCCTTTGCCATTCCCACCCAGGTGAAGGAAAACATTAGCTCTGCCTATCCTAGATTTCCCTCCTCCCCACCTTTTTTAAAACAGTAAATCTCCACCATTTCACAAACTATTCCTTGATTTCTTTATCCCATACTTTATTTTTGTCTTCTCTGAATTTAAAGCATTTCATTTCCATACAAGTCAATGCTCTCTTCCCCAAAACAAGTCAACAAATACTTCCCTGAAGGCTGAAATATATGCTAATAATATCTGTTCCATTACTCTCATGTCTTTTTCGATTTTATATTAATTTAACTGTTCAAAAAAGTATCTTTTCCTATACTTAAGAGCAGGAGTTCTGCAATAGACTTCTCTCTCTTCACCATGCAAAGCACAGATTTGTCTGTGAAAAAGATGTCTATGTTGGCATATCAGTGAATGGAAAATGCTTTCCTGTTCACTTTTTCCATTCTTCTGAAATATTCTGATACTCACCTATTTGGAATCAATGAATTCGAAAATGGAAGCATACTTTCTGATTAATAAGAGCAAAATATAATAATAATATTATTAAAACCAGTGGCAAGTGTTATCAGCTTACAGAACAGTGGTTTATGTATTTTCAGGCTGCGCTCTGTAGTCTTCAGGTACTAGAGAACATTAACTGTGTGCCACACCAGTTCACTCATATCTACAATTGCATGCTTATTCTGGGTGCTCTAACTTTAACTAGTTTATTAACATAAAAGAAAGTAGCTAGGAAAGTAACCTAGATGTCAGTCTTAAAGTTATTTCTTACACATTTGAGTTAGAGAATACCTGCTCTGGAGGAAAGAAAAAAAAAACAAAAAAACTTTAACCAATGACTTAAGAATTGTTTACAAATACTCGAGGGGCCATAGAGAGATCAGAGTTTTTCTTGTCAGTGTCAAAGATGAGAATTAGGTCTAAAGGTGATAGCTGCATGGAGGCAGAATCCAGGTTAAGGTAAATAATGACTGTCTAAGTGTGTAGACTGATGGTGAGACCCTTCTATGGGGCCAGGCAGACAGAAGAGAAATGACCATAATTCAAGACTTACTGAAGGATCTCTTTATAGTAGGGAAGGTGTGAAAGTTGAACTAGATAACCTCTTAGATCCCCTGCAAGGAACTACAATAGGCTTTAATTTCAGCTCTTTCCGAGGGAATGTTTTTGATGTCAAAATATAACTACCAATAGGTGGTGCTGTTTTCTTACTGTTTGCTGAGCGCTAGCATAAGCTTGGCTTTTCCCTGCTGAACGTACTTCTCCCATGGTCTGCTTAGAATGTGCCATTGACATAATATTCTGAATTCCAGAGTCATCATACCTGTGAATTGGAAAGGGGCTTAGAAGTCAGGTGAGTTTTAGAACAAGCCATACTGTTTGTTTGTGTTTTTTTTTTGGACAACTGTTAGGACTTTGCCACTTCTCCCTGAAATGCCTTCATCCAGCCTAGTTCTCCTTGGTGACACAGATTCCGTTTTTAAGGCAAAGCAGAGGCAAGCTTTTTACAACCTATTCCTTTCATTCAGACCCTGCTCCATTACTATTTTCATCATATTGTTATTTCTTCCTAAGACCCTAAGTTCCTTAAAGACAAAGCTCTGTAGTAATTATATCAGACTCTTCAGCCCCAAGCGTGGGGCTTAACTCTTAAGTAGTGCTCAGTAAATACTTCTTATACGAATAAACAGATTTAGTCCAACCTATTCATTGTAGAGGGCTTCCCCTGAGGATCAGCAATAAAGAATCTGCCTGCAGTGTAGGAGATGTAGGAAACTCGGGTTCAATCCCTGGATCGAGAGGATCTCCTGGAGGAGGGTGTAGCAACCCACTCCAGTATTCTCGCCTGGAGAATCTCATGGACAGAGGAGCCTGGTGGGCTACCATCCACAGGGTTGCAGAGTCGGACACAACTGAAGCGACTTAGCACGCACGCATACACATTCATTGTAGAAATGTGAAAATGAAGGACCATAAAAGTCAGCCAGCCAGTGAGCACTGATTTTGCAGAGGAACCCAGGTCTTCTATTACCTATATAAGAAAATTTTTTGGGGGGGGGGTCTGGTTATTAGATAAAGGCAGAACATTTATTTCTGTTTTTATCTGAAAAGAAAGCACCTGCTCCTCAAGAAACCCAGGACTCTGCAAAGAAACTAAGACCTGGGACCAGCCGTACTATTGTGACAGTTCAGTTCCTCTTAGAGAGGAGTCGAGGTGGTGCCCGGGGCGTGGGGAGTGGGAGGTCACCTTCGTGCTGGCCCACACAGAACGTTTTCAAAGGGAAATAGAATGTACAATGGAAAGCTTTCTATGTAAAGTCTGATTTTAAAACAAATAGACTAAATGAAATCTTGATGATTAGTTAAATCCCCAGGAAGCAGCGAAAACATTTTAGTCATACAGAAAATATGTAACTAAGAACAACTCTTTTTTTTCCCATCCCTCTCTCCAAACAAAGCACAGCTGCTAGAAATGCCGGGGTGCCTAGGACAGGGCTGTATATGCTCATAGTCACGGGTTGAATACTGTCTGTCGATTATGGCTCCAAGGCTACAGTTCCTCTATGCCACCTTCAGTTTCCCGGCATCAAGAGATGGAGAGATTCTAAATAGAACACGGTCAGAATGTTGTTTTTCTTGCAGAGTTCCAGTCAAATGACTGAGTTTTATGGGATCTCAAAACAACCATCCTCTATGTCCAAAGTAAAACACGGCCAAAGATGATATAATGTATGTTTTTCTAGAAGAGCAAAATGTTCACTAATCAGTTTATCTACCCTTACCCTCCACCCAAGGGCATTCCTAGACTATGAGCTCTCCGAGGGCAGACCCTTGTCCAGATAAATCTTTGAACTCCTAGCACTTTGCGTGGTCTGGAGCATTGGTATCCTGAAAAATATTTAAAAATATTTAACAATGAATGAGCCATAGTGCAAACTTACCAGCTTCTTGAGTGTTTCCTACTTCACACCAAAGTGAAAAAAAATTTAAGTTCCCAAAGTCAGCCAGAGGCCTTCTGGGGGATAAGTATCCTATTGAGTTTCACTTCATCAGGAGAAAAACATTACTAGAACAGTGTATAAAATAGAATGGCTTTGTCCCACATCTTCATGGTAAAATGTCTTAGGGGAAACTCTTAAACTGAAATTTCTTTCAGTTATTTTTAAAGCATCTGTTGCCTGGCTGATAGCGTACCTAGCGTACTAGGTAAGAACCTAGTCCCCTGAACACCTAATTGGGCTCAACTGAAATGTTTTCTGAGTGTCTACTGTGTGGCCACCTATGCCAGACTCTCAAAATACAAGCTTGAAATGAAATATGCTATTTGCCCTCCAGAAACTTGACCCCTGCCCTATCACCCATTTTCTAGCAAATCTACTAGCTCCCAAATCATGCAGCTGGGAAAGAAGGGTTAGACATCTTTATTAACTTACTTCTGAACTCCTCCCCAGGGTAAAGCTATCATAAAAACATTAATATACCATCCAAAGTGAAAGAAACTTACCCTTATGTAAATTAATAAACCATTTGTCCAGGGAAAGACCCACTAAAACTGCCAGATGAGAACAGAACTAGAAGGTTAATCAATCCTGAATTTCAGACACCAGTTATAAGATATTCAAAACTCCAGGGATGTTGAGTTTAGAGCAATGTCTCAGACATGTGTCAGAATCACCTTGCTGGCTTGTGAAAACCGAGGTTTCTGTGCCCACCCTCAGAGTATCATTCAGATGGTTGGGTGGACTGGAGGATTTCTAATAAGTTCCCTGGGTGATGTTGATGCTGCTAACTCAGGGATCATACTTTGAGAAAAACTAACTTCAAGAAATCACTATAAAAAGGTGCAACTCTGCTCCATGAAGCCACCAAGGTCAGGACAGAACCAGTAATTGCTTGAATGGAAATTTGGCATAGATTGTATTACAAGAGGACTACAACCTCTTCATGTTTACATTGCTATCCAGATATATCCTTTGTGCCACAAACAACTGCATGGTATTACTGTGTTAGGTAAGTTTAAGGTTTTGTGGGGAGCGAGAGAAAGACAGTGTCTCAAAGTATTAAGACTATCTCATTTACATGGGACTTCCAAATGCATTTTCTCATTCAATTTTTTTCAACTACATTTCACCATCTTTCTGTGAGACTAGCACAGTAGATATGACTTAACCCATTTGATAGATGATGAAATTAGGCCTGGAAATATTAGATGACTTTATTAATTAGCAATGCAGCCAAGATTACCATTTAGATCTCTTAATGCTCTTAATCCTAGATTCTCTAGGAATCGCTTCTCTTCTTGAAAACCATTTATCTTAACCCATACCTAAAGTCAGCAGTTATATTCCATTCAGTCTTTAGATTAATTCCATGCAATTAAATTTTTTCTTGGCAGGAAAAGCAAATAAGATCATGTTGGGCCTCAGTAGTTTTAACTTTGAATCAGAGGACTGGGCAGAAAATCTCTCATTACTAAAGCTATTGGATACAATTATTTTATAAAAGGAACATTTAACATTTACTCACTATAATATTTAAAGTCATGTTTAATATTTACTCACTCAGTAAAGTAAGAACATACTGAAGTTGGAAATATAGTAGGATCAGTTTGTCCAAACATTTTATTTATAATGCCCAAGCAAAACCAAGGCATTGCGTTACTGTGGTTCTACTGCCAAGAAACAATAGATCGTAAAGGAAGGTAGATTACTGTAGGATTCAATAAAACACCATAGTCAATTGGCTTTATGACTTACATGTGGACGTTTTAGACAAATAAAGAGACATTCATGCCTTTAATATCATCCCTGAAAATGTGTGTTACCAAGAGTGCTTTAGGTACCAATATCCTAGGACACAACCACTACTAACATATTACTAGACTAGTGGCTTTATGGATTTCTAAGTATATTCCATAGGTGAGGGCTCTTCGGTCACACTGCCATGGTTTACTATGCTCCAAAGTAGATATTACCCTGGTAAACTTGTGTCACTTGATTAATACTATGTCACTGTTTCCATTACAAAATTCTATTTTCATGGCTTAGGAACACAATCATAAAAATTCACTCTGAATTGAAACTTGGCATAGGAAAGTTCAAATAGAAACTATTTATGAAGCCAAGCTTCTTTCCATCATACCACTGAAATAAAGTTATCAAGATACTGATTTCTGTGCTGTGCTGTGCTAAATCGCTTCAGTCATGTCCGAGACTTTGTGCGACCTCATGGACTACATAGCCTGACAGGCTCCTGGGTCCATGGGATTCTCCAGGCAAGAATACTGGAGTGGGTTGCCATGCCTTTCTCCAGGGGATCTCCCAGACCCAAGGATTGAACCTGCGGCTCCCATGTCTCCTGTTTGGAAGGTGGTTGTTTACCACTAGCGCCATCTGGGAAGCCTAGGATATACATATTTAATGGATAGGAAAACCATCAATTTTAGGAGAAAAGTTCTGATATTAGGGCAGAAAAATCCTGAATAGCATATACAAAATTTCTCAATAATTTTCATTAGGCTTTTTGATAGGTATAAGTTTTATTATATCTAATAAATACAACAAACAATGGGATTATTTAAGGGCTTTGACAGGTATCTATAACCAAGGGATTGATGATGATAAAACATTAACAAAGTGATGAGTATGATCTCTAGTGAATTTTTCCACAAATAAAGGTTTTCTTTTAAAAGAATAATAACAGATTGATGTAAAATAATAAATACTAATCCTATAGAAGAAAATAATGAAGGAGAATTCATAAAAGCAGGCAAAATAAAATTTAATGACAGAGTCTCTAAAATTACATTCAGAGAAATTTAAAACATGAAATCAGGAAGATGGTCCAGTTGGCCCTTGGTATTCTCAGAGAACTGGTTGCAGGACCCCTGCAGATACCAAAATCCACAGATGTTTAAGTCCCTTAAATTAAATGGCATTGTATCTGCACATAATCTACATACATGCTCCTGTATACTTTAAATCATCTCTAGAGTATTTATTATTCAGCAAAATCAAGTTCTGCTTTCAGGAAATTTCTGAAATTTTTCCCTGTGAATATTTTTAATCTGTAGTTGGATCCCTGGTACCCAGGGATATGGAGGGCTAACTGTACAATGCCAACTGGACTCAAGTCCAAAAACTAACAGTGTAAGTAAATATCCTGAGTAAACAAATGAGAAATGAGATAATGTTCAGTCATAATATTCAGCTGAATTTTGCGTATCTTCTTTCTTGAGAAATTAGGAAGAATCTGAACCAGTGTTTCCCCAGATAGATGTCTCAGAACCACAATTCTCTGAAGTGCTCTCATGAGGAGAAAGTGATCCACTCTTAAGAGGGTTCATGAGCATTTAAAGGCCTTGAAAGTTCCCAAAGTAAACTGATAACTTTTCCCAAACTTACTTGATCATGTAATGCGATTTTATGTAACATCTTTTAACAACTTTTAAATATCCTCTTTTACAAAATCTTCTCCTAGAAAATCAGATAAGATGATTAGAAATTTTGAGATGAGCTCAGTATGTTTGAAAACTTGTCTGGCAAATATATCATGATGTCCATTTCTTCTTCCATTTAAATAAAAGTTTGGGCTTCCTTTCTTTATAGCCTCTTCCAAACATGAAATTGTGTAATTCCAAAATGTTTAAGATCAGGTCTGACATTCACATCTCTAGCTAATTTTTAGAAAAACCTGAACTGGGTCAATCAAATGCTTGTAAACTTCCACTGCTTAGATAAAATTTCTGTAACCCTTTTAATATATTCTCAATTATGTATGTAGTTTTAATGTACAAATATTCCCTGAGTGAATTATCTACTTAGGGGACTTTTTTCATTGACCCTCATGTTCTCCTGGTCTCTCTGAATGTGTCTAATCATACTAAAGAGATAAATTTAAATTATTTTTAATGTAACACTCTTTTTCTTTTCCATTAGCATAGATAATCTAGAATTCATGACATTATGGATTTTTAAATGTCAGAGATTGTAAAGCTGTCTTGATTATTATAGTAAAAACTTCATTAAGGGCTATCATGTATTCAAAGTAGAGTATAATTCAAAGCAGCTGCATATCCAGTTACCCCTCTCCAGATGTACTATTGTCCTCTGAATAAAACCATCAGATAATCTAAGTATTCTTTAATTTCAAGCCTAGTTTCTAGGTGCCAGAAATTTCTAGGTAACTCTGTTTTAATAATGTTGTAATAGCCCCTTGCCATCAAACCCACCAAAAATGATGCTTCCCCACCAGCCCATGCATTTTACAAAACTGACTCCTATTAGAATGATTGTTCAGCCCTTCACTACATCCTTTCTAAAGCCTTATATTTTAGCCTTGCACTTCAGAAACATGTCACATTATAATTCTTCATTTTTAAAGATTTTTGGTTACAGTAGGAAAGACTCTCCCCTTTTTCACTGAAGGAAAATATTCACTTTGGGGTCTGACTTTTCTCAACTTTCTTTTCTTTCTGTCTATAAAGTCTGTGTCATTTTTCTTTAAAGGTGACATAAATCCACTGAAATGCAATCTTTTGTAGTTATGTGTCATAAATTAAAATAATGATAGTTTCCTAATAAGAACATCTGTGCGTTAATCACTTTCCCTAAAGAGGTTAAATTTATGATTAAGAAAAATAAGATTAAGTGACTATGGAAATGATGAGAAACTAATGAACCCAAAGTATGTATCTTCAAGGATCAAGCCAGGAGAAAACCTCATGCAAAATATTCTTCTTTCATTACGTAGAAGCCAAGGACAACTTAAACTAAGACGAAAATAAAAGCTGATTTCATGTCCCTCTTGTCTTCCTTCGAGATGGTGTGTTTTTCTAAAGCCAAACTTCTCTGTCATCAATAATTTTGTAAATTATCTTTTACAAAGGGAAAGATAAAACCTATCTTTATATAAACACTTACACACCACAAAAAGATGTATGAGTACTCCAAACTTAACGGTTTTGGCACACCAACTGCATAGCACTGAGGGAGGAGAAAGGGGTTAGCAGAAGTGTATTTAGGATGAATGCCACCCACCATCAAGTAATGGTTTAAGTAGAAGGTAATCAGAGGGAGACCACAGCAGCTAAATTTCAACCAAAGATATTCTGGGTTTAGAACAATAAATAATTTTAATCAGGTATGTTCCAAGGAGCAAAGAGGGCTCTAAGGCTATAACTCAGCCTGAATAAGCATGGGGAAAGTCTGCCGAATCAGCAGCCACTCCATAGACAACAGCACACACCTGACCTTCCATTAAAATCTGTAACATCGTTGGTCCAGAGAAGCCCATATGTTTGAGAAACCTCAACACTGTGGACTGGAAAACATATCTAATTTATTAATGCAGACAGCGTCTTTCACCTACATCAGAACACGCGTCACAAGATGAAGGGTGTTAGGGAAATGCTGATGTGGATAAAGGAGAGAGACACAAGAAAGCCTTAGCACCTTCCTGGAGTTCTGCCTTATTAAAGCCAGAACTGCCTTTAATAAGGTCTTTTTAGTGTGTTAGTAACTAAACACTCTTGGAAGGAGTCCAACACTAGCCACCTCTCCAGGAGTCTCCAGTGTAGTAACAGGACACTTCAGCTTCCACAAAAACCAGTGTCTACATTTGATGAATAAGTCATTAAGACAGTCTCTAGGATGCTAAAGGAATTACTTTTCTTATCAGGGCGCACAGCCTTGTATATATGCTCTAAGCTGCAATTCATCATTTCAAGGGAACTTCTGGCCTCCATATCAGAGTTTATCACTTGATGGTCTAAGACTACAGAGAGGTTGATAAGGGACACTCTGAAATTATAATGCATAGAGTGAGCTGAAGGCAAAGAGTAAACGGAGCCTGAGATATTCAAATCCTTATCCATCTCTCACTCATGGTTTCCTCAGTCTAAAACAAACATACAAAAACACTATACAATAGGTGTGAATGAAACAAACTCACATGCCACTTCTAAACCTTGTGATTCATACTAAAAACTTGTGATTCATACTAAAAACTTGTGATTTCAAAAATACTATTCATCTCTTGGGTGCCTCGGAGACTCCCTAGGAATATTACCAAGAAAATGCATATAGAGGTAAGAATAATTAGATTATCTTCATTATTGCCACCTGCCTTGCCCGCCCAACTTCTCTGGTTTCTTCCACACTGGTTTTTTTTTCACAGAGCTCTGCCCTTGGAGTTGCACTAAAGTAAACAGGCCAGTCACTGGTGTGGTCAGCTGTCAGGACAGCCTTCTCAAGTGGCTGACACACTGTGGACGGCCAAGAGCAGGCTTCTCTTTCCTTAGCCGAGGCCACCTCCTTATAGATCATGCTCATGGTTTTCAGAAGAAAGCGAAATCTGATTCAGCTCAGGCTCCAGCTAAAGACTTCTGCATTAGAAAGCATAATTCACATTTATTGTAAATGTCATCAAGCCTAGGTGCTCTGGAGTGTATTTACAGTGTCAGCCTAGGGCTTTCCTTGATGGATGCTTTCGTGGTGTTCCTCTTTTCCAGGAGTCCTACATATCAAAGCTTTGGGAGATGTCTTTCTAGTGATTCTGACAGAATTGATAGAGCATGAGGCATGGCCTCCTAACTTGAAGATTCTTGGCTATTTTTCAACGGTTCACTGAGGACAGGCTTTGCAGTTACATTTCTCTTAATCGTGAATGCAGTGAACAAAAAAGCCGGGTGCATCCTCAAAGAATATAAACCGAGTTAGCATCCAGGAAACTTTCCCTCAAGCTGTTAGCACAGGGGAGGCAGGCTGTTAGCATAAGTTATTCGCTTCACCACAGGGGCCAGGAGAAACCTTGTTAAGCCATGAATTTCAGTCCACAGTGATCTGTGTGTTGAAAAATGGGATGAGCAAATTTTCATTGGCAGATTCCAAGAGGTGTTTACATCCACCGGCTGCTCCCCTCTGTCCCAACTCCTCCCAGGGTGGGTGGTACAGTCTCCTGTTTGCCCAGATGGGTTTTAAATAATCGAAACACCCGAGCACCTGGCTTAGTCTGCGTTGTTTGCTACCAAGGGACTATCAAGTAGAAAGTGTCAAATATAAACACAGAGGACGCCAGTTAAGGGGAGGTGGAAGGTCTGGAGAAGCGACTGTCTAAAGGGCTAAGGGGAAGGCGTCTAGTTCAAGTGTGATTTTTCTCTCTGGTGCCCTGGGGTTGGCATAAAATAACATCTGCCTCTAAGTAAACACGGCTATAGCCCTGTCCAAGGGAATTTCCGCTGACCGACTCAAGAAACATCAGCATAGGTTGCCCCAGGGGAGCTCCAGACACCCAGGGCAAGAGGACCCCGCTGGATAGGGTGGGGGGCAGCCCCTTTCTCGGTTTCCTGCACTTCCTTCCTCCAGCCGACCCGGTTCAGGTCTCGGCGCCCTTCTCTCCCACTTTTCCCTCTCTGTTCGGACTCTAGAGTTGGGCTGATTCTTGGGTGACGGGTGGAATGCGGGATGTGACTGCATCGAGAGGCTGTGGGGAGGGTGAGCTGCAGGGCGAGGGAGGGTCTCTAGGTAATGCGGGGGGCAGACGAGGAAGCCGTCGGGGGTGTCCCGGGAGACCCCTGGGACGGGATCGCGGAAAGGGGGCGCCCCGGGCACTCACCTGCGGCTCCGGCTCGAAAGCTGCGAACCGTGTTGCCCTCGTGCAGCGGCTGGGGGCGCAAAGGCGGCGAGCCCGGCTCCGAGGTTCCGGGCGTCCGCGCCTCCTCCGCTCGGCCGCCGCTGTACCTGTCGTAGAGCCTCAGCATGTGCTCCGACACCTGGTCGAGGGGCTGCAGCGGGGATTCGGGGCCGCCACCTGCCGCGCGGTCGCCCGGCACAGCCACGCGGAGCTCCGGGAAGGGCTGCCTGAGTCTCTGTCCCAGCGCCAGGCTCACGCACAAGCAGCCCAGCCACAGACGGAGCAGCCCGCGCGCCCCGGCCATCGCGAGGTCCGCTCCGCTGCTGCGTCCTGGGAGGAGGGGGGAAGTCCCTCCGAGGCGTGGACCGGGTGCCTCCGAGGTCCCTCCGGCGGCGGAGCCGAGGGTAGAAACTCCCAACCAGCTGGGGCGAGGGCGCCCGGAGCTCGGACGCTGCCCGAGCAGGACCACGATGGGTCCTACTCTTAGCGCCGGTCGATTGCGGGCCGGCAGGTGGGCTCTTCCCCGGCGGCCGCGCAGACCTCACCCGCGCAGGGCGCTGCCGGCGCCGTCTCCCCTCGGCCTCCCAGCCAGAGCTGAAGTCGCGGCGTGTGTGGCTGGCGTGTTTTCGGATCTGTCTGTACCCTACCTCCCCGCTTTATTTTCTGGAACACCCGGCCGAAGCGGGCGCGCGGGGCACGGGGACTTGGCGCTGCGTCGGGCGCGTAGCCGGAGCCGGGTGAGCGGAGCGCGGTCCGGAGGGTGCTTGCTCGCCTTTTGCAAGGATTGAAGCAGCCGCGGTGCGGCCGGTCCGAGTTTTGAGTGTTTGCGTGTGTGTGTGTGTGTGTACGTGTGTGCGTGTGCGTGTGTGTGTGTGGTGTGCAACAGAAGGAGGTGGGGGAGAGGGGGAAAGAGAGAGAGGGAGAGAGAGACCGACTCGGTTCCCTGGCTGATCTGTACCGTCCGCAGCCAGTCTCGCTCTCTCCCTCGCCCTAGAAGGCAGCAGGGACCGCGCTCTACCCCCGAGAGAAGGGAAGGGGGAAATAACCAGTTAGCCAGCAGAGGGAGGGCGAGAAGAGGAAGTAGGGGTGGGGGTGGTAGAGAGGAGGAAGGGCGGGGGGAAGGAGAAGGTCCAGGAAGAAAGAAAAGGAAGATGGCACGGGGTATTATTATTATTTTTTTTTTAATCTCTTCAGGAACATTGACTATGTCCTGGCCAGCAATAAGGGAGAGGAAAAATAAACTTCTTCCTGGATTCTTTCTCCTCTGATTCCAATCAAAATCAAGACGTGAACAGTGAACGCCAACCTCAGTTCCTTTCCTGGGCCTCTGGGGATCAGGTGGCAGACCAGGCGCCTGCACCTGTGCCGAGTTGCCAGTTCTCCCAGTCTCCCCGAGAGCTTACCCGTCAAAGCTCCTTCTCTTCTGCATCTTCCCTTTGCATCTCCTCCACTCTCCACCCAGTCCCCTATTCCCAGGAAATAAATATAGGCCAAGTCGACTCTATCCCGTCTTAAAACAAATAAACAAGCAAACACCCTGCAAACACCCACCCACCCCCACATTCCCCCTCAAGAGGATTCTCTGCAGGGTTATGGTGAAACAGAAGGATTTCTGGGAGAGGCTGAAATCCAGAGCGGACTTTGAGAGTTGCTAATCACGCCTTAGGTACTCACTGTTCTTTTGATATCAAGTGTGCTATCTTGAAACAAGTTTCACAATAAAGCCCATTTTACAGATGAGGAAACTGAGGCAAAGACTCTCCTAGATGGCAGAGCTGAGGTCCCAACTCAGGGAATCTGATTCCTGAACTCAAGCCTTTAATCATCCCTCTATCAATATTGAAGCTAGCATTTAAACTGAAGCTTCAGTGTGACAATTCATGTAAATATTCTTAGCAGAGGCTTTCCAGGTGGTGCTAGTGGTAAAGAACCCGGCTGCCAACGCAGGAGACATAAGCGACTCTGGTTTGATCCCTGGAATCTGGAAGATCCTCTGGAAGAGGGGACAGCAACCCACTCCAGTATTCCTGTCTGGAGAATCCCATGGACAGAGGAACCTGGCAGGCTACGGTCCATGGGCTTGCAAAGAATCGTACTTGATTGAAGCGACTTAACAGGCTGGCACATCTTTAGCACAGTGCCTGGTCTGGTGCAATAAAGACTTCAGTAAATGTCAGTTGCAACTTATCTGTTCCCTCGATGGGAGCAGAGTGGAGTTTATGAAAAAGAATATAGGCTGTGGGATCACAGTGGGCTTCCAAATTTCCATTTCTTCTTTGAAGGTGAATAAGGACACGTCCCTTTCAGAGTTTTGCTTGGATGACAATAGAAGACAGGGTTAAAGTGACTGGCACCCTGGCTAGCTTTCAGTGGAGACTCAATCTCTTTTTATCCCAAATTCATCCCAAATGTAGACGACATTCTCCCCACTCAGTCACTTCTCAACCTATTGCGGTTTGGATTTTGCCCTTGGCCACCCCTGGAACTGTTCTGCAGATAATAACACATACTTGAGGGGTGGTTGTGAGGATTAAGTGAGATCATGTGTGTGATCTTTGCCTGGCATCAAGAACATAATAGCTTTTGTGATTAATAATGAAGACACAATTGCAAAATTCAATAGGCCCTGGAAATTCTCTCCCTTTTTGGTTTTTCCCTGTGAATCTTTGGTTCTTTCCCTCTGCTTTTTGCTCTCTCTCAGTTCTGTGAGCTATCTCCTCTTTCTTGGCCTGCCTTCACTGTTCCTCACATCTTTATAACCCACCCAGGGAGGATACCTAATGAAGAAAAAAATCTTCTGCTTTGGTGATCTCCTCTGACCTTTGAATACATACATAGTTCTGGGTCTCTCCCAGACCCAGTCTGCACTGCTGAAATTTCACCTTCAAGCCTTTTGAAACTTTCCCCAAGACTTCCCTTCTTTTAGCTCTGGTGCATAGCTCCATAGGACTTCCCTGGTGGTTCAGATGGTAAGGAGTCTGCATAGCTCCATTGCTACTTCTGCTGCTTTATACTTGACAATTCTTCATTCGTAGAAGCTGTGCTATGACTGCTAGGGTTGACCACACATCTTCAATGCCTATCCTTACTTCTTCCTAGATGTACTTTCTCTTATGCTTCCATTTTCTTATTTGAGTTATAAGTGTAAACTAATAGTTAACATCAACAAGGTTGTTGTAAAAAAAAAAAAATCATGTGACAGTCTATGTCAAGAGATTAGTACATTTGCTAGGCACATAGCAAATGTTTTAGAAGAGTCAGCTATAAGCCAAGAGAATTACTTGTGTGTTTTTGTTTAACACAGAGGCCAGGCCATACCTATCTTTATATTTTAGTGACCAGCCATTACATTCAAAGTAAATGAGATGACAAGGAGATGTTAAGCAGGTAGAATGATCCCTAGCTGGACTCTCACCTGTAATTGCAAGAGTTGATAAAAGAAAAAGTGTGAATGGAATCTAGCACGCGGAAGAACATTTGTAGCAGCCAGATCCTGAGCCAAAAGTGGCTCATTTGCAACTAAACTACTTCATCTGTTTCAGATGAAGTCAGTAGCATCATGTTCATCAATGACAAACAAATGACATATGTCAGATACTCTGAGTGACTTCCTGGGGAACTGAATTAAAATCAAACTGAGGAACTTCCCTGGTGGTCCAGTGGTTAAGACTCCGAGCTTCCAATGCAGGGGGCACAGGTTCGATCCTTGGTCAGGGAACTAGATCCCACATACTTTGTGAGGTGGCCAAAAAAAAATTATAAATAAATAAATACAATTTATTAAAAAAAATCAAATTGAATTGGGAGTATTAGTTTCCTCATCACAGTACCATGAGATGCCATCTTATCCCTGGTGGTTCAGACGGTAAAGAATCTGCCTGCAATGCAGGAGACCTGGGTTTGATCCCTGGGTTGAAAAGACCCCCTGGAGGAGGGCATGGCAATCCCCTCCAGTATTCTTGCCTGCAGAATCCCATGGACAGAGGAGCCTGGCAGGGTCCATAGGGTCGCAAAGAGTTGGACACTGCTGAGTGGCACAGCACAGCATCAGAATACCTTGAGATGCCATCTTATGATACTTTAAGATTATAGGCCAATGTTTCTTTTATCAGAGTTCACAGATCTGGATGGATGAAGTTATCACAGAGTACTGGCATCTTTAGATGCCTTCTCCCAAAATGAGACAAATAATAGGATTCATGATTCTGGCTGAGTTTCTGGCTTATTTGATGCATGAAAGATTTGCAGCTATGCAAACAAGGAACTTCTGAATTGAATACAGTGGTGGTACATGGTTGGGTTTCTTATTGGGTCTGGTTGATTAAATTTTGTCTTAAATTGTAATAATAGGAATTTCCTATTTTTATCTCAGAGAGTAACTGTTATAGTCAACCACTGAATCAGACAGAGGACACTTATCAGTCTCTTTTCCTAAAAACAAGGAGAGTTGAAGAGACATTTCTATAATTTAAAATAACAGCAAACACAAATTTGGAATTTAGTGGCTTCTGTTGAGTTGAGTTCTACTTTTGACCACAAAATCAGGTCTATGTGTAAGTGTGTGTGTATATATATGTATATATACATATGAGTGAGTGAGTGAGTGATCCCAACCCAAGGATTGAACCCAGGTTTCCCGCATTGTAGGCAGATTCTTTACTGTCTGAGCCAGCAGGGAAGCCCGTATATATGCATATATACATGTCCTCTTGTTAGCCCTCTTAAGCAATATGTACATTTATTTTCTTAAATGTCCCATTGGCAATTATCATTGAATGCTTACAGAAGGCTGCAGTAGCAGTTGTGGGAAAAATATGTTAAGAAGAATGTGTTTTAGGCTTGGAGCATTTTAACCTTCTAGTAAGTGAATCAAGGAAATCTACATGAGAAAATTAACAAATACTGGGAGACTATAGACTGAAGTCACAATTTGCTGTGTCAGTTAAAAGGAGGAAATCAGTGGGAAATGGAGTAGCCAGAGAAGATTTCCTGGAAAAGAAGAGGCTTTATTTAGCCTTGAAAAATGAGTAGGACCTTAGACAAGTCAAACATAAAGGACTTACAATTTAGAAAAGAATATCTGTAAGAGATAAATTGCAAAAAGTAAGAATGAGTTTGCCATGTTAGTAAGGCTGTGTCTGTTGGGACAAAGGTTGATCTGATTTGATGAGAGTGTGTCTGCTGGAGAGTACAGGAAATAGAAGTGGATTGTAGGCTAGAATGAGTTTATGGAGGACCTTGAATACCAAATCAAGGAGAAAATAAGGAACTATAGAATGTTTTTGAGAAGAGCAAGCCAATGGTCTAACTCTCTAATGGTTGAACTTTATAAATGGTCTGGAAAGTTTTAATAACTAATCAATTTCCTGCCTCTGGAAGTAGGTAAATAACTTGGAGAAATTTTAGAACTAACTCAAATGCTGAAAGATTGATTAAAGATATTTAAAGCCTTATTAATTGCAAACTTAGTTGGTTGCAAGGATACATATATATGGGTTTGATTCACAGTGGCTTAAACATAGGGGTTTATTTTTCCTCCTATTGCAAGAAATCTGCAGTTAAGGAGTTGTTGGTATTTGTTCAGTGACTTGACAATGTCATTACTAATGTTTTTGAGACTCATCTTTTCTCTCTTTCTTGCTGCCTCAGGGTCACCACATGGCTCCTGCAACTCCAGCCATCGAGCTCTTGCTCAAGGAAGAAAGAAGGAGGAAAGGAAAGCACCAGTCGTATATTTTTCTGTTTCATCAAGAGAGGCAAAATCTTTCTCAGAGTTCTGACTGTTATCTATTAAATCTCATTGGTCTAAACCTTTTTTCATGGCCATCCTTGCCTGTAAGCATTCAAGATTATCTGAATGAGTGAAAGTGAAGTCACTCAGTTGTGTCTGACTTTTGGTGACTTCAGGGACTATAGCCTGCCAGGCTACTCCATCCATGGGATTTTCCAGGCAAGAATACTGGAGTGGGTTGCCATTTTCTTCTCCAGGGGATCTTCCCAACCCAGGGATGGAACCCGGGTCTCCCACACTGCAGGCAGACTCTCTACCGTCTAAGCCACCAGGGAAGCCCATATCTGAATGAGGGGGACTGGAAAATTAAGTGTCTTGTCTGGCCTGGGAACATTGCCACTTGAAAGTGGATCTAAATTCAGTTATCAAGGAAGAACTGCTGCTGCTAAGTCGCTTCAGTCGTGTCCGACTCTGTGCGACCCCATAGATGGCAGCCCACCAGGCTCCACCGTCCCTGGGATTCTCCAGGCAAGAACACTGGAGTGGGATGCCATTGTCTTCTCCCAAGGAAGAACAGACAATGGGAAATGTAAAGTAACTTACAAGGAATGTTATAAGGACCCTCCCAATGTAGAGAGTCTATGAATCTTCAATCCATTTATTATTTTCTACTCTTCCTATAAACTTGTCTAGTTCTTCTACACTCTAAGAACAAAATCAAACATCAAAACTCTTTTCCTTATGTATTTCACAAACTGTCATCCTATTCCCTTCTTTGATCTCTGAACTTATTTAAAAAGTAGTCTATACCTAATATCTCACTTTTTCATTACCTATAATCACATCACTTCATTTTGTTTCTTACCATCTGGAATAGGATCTTTGTACTCTACTGAAACTGTCCTTGTATTAGGCATTAAACTTCTATCAGCAATCCAATTGCCACCATCCCTACCTCCCCATCCCCCACCCCCCTGCCCCTTGAAGCTTCATTCTCATTTATCTTTAAGAGTTTGACACTATTTACCATCCTCTCCTGGAAACACTCTTGCTTTTTTTATCTTATCTATTCTGGTTTCTTCCTATCTCTTTGATTACACATATCTTTGTTTCATTCATTCAACAGATGCTTAGTGTCTGTTGTGTTCCTGATGCTTCAGCTGGTTTTGATAATACAGAGATGAAATTAAATGGTCCCTATCCTCTGGAAACCTAGTCTGCTGGGGAGACAGGAATATTATCACTTAAGAAACCTTAAAATAATTTTGAATGGGTGAATAGAGCAGCAAGTGCTACATAGAGGAGATGATACTTCAGTTGGGATTTGAAGGTTAAATAGGTGTTTTTCCAGGACAATTTGACATAGGATTTTCCAGGCAGAGGAAAGTAACAAGAACACAGAAGTAGGAGAGGCCTTTCTTCTGGGATCCTCTTACAACTTCATACCCATCTCTTTCTCTGATTATTTCCTCAGTTAACTCACTTTAGCTATGTACTTTTATTTACTTACCAGAAAGTCCCCCAAATGACTTTCCTACCCTAAACTTCCCTATAGAATTTAGGACTCCATCTTTTATAAGTTTTGTTGACATAGTAAATTCTGTGCCTCTGTAATGAAACTGAACCCCCAACCCACCTTCTTATTTTTGATTTCCATTCTCCCATGAATGGCATCCTTATCCTTCTAGTCATCTAGGTCCCAAGTCTTAGAGTCACATTTGCCTCTCTCTTTCTGATCACCATATCTAATCATTGCTAAGTCACATGAAGCTATCTTTTTGATATCTCTGCCATCTGTCCTTAATATTTTTATTGCCATCTCTTTCATTTAGTTGCTAATTTATTCTGATCTAGAAGAGTCATAGTCTCCGAACTGTATTTGATTTCCCCCTCACTCCAACTGTATTTGATTTCTATTGCTGCATAAGAAATACAAACTCAGAGGCATTCAACAACATCCATTTATTATGTTACAGTTCTGTAGATCAGATCTATGTGGGCTCATCTGGGTTTCTGCTCAGGGTCTCAGATTGAAGGTACTGAAAGTGTGGTGTTCTTATCTGAAAGTTCTGAGTAAGAATCTTCTTCCAAGCTCATTCATGTGTTGACAGAATCTAGTTCCTTACAGTGGTGGGACTGGAGTCTAATCTTCTTGTTGGCTATTACCAGATTTTGTTATCAGCTCCCAGAAGCCATCTGCCATTTCTACTATGTGGTCCTCTCCATCTTCAAACCAGTAAAGGAGAACTTCCTGCATGTTAAATACCTTCTAATCTCTCCAGAAAGAGTCCTTATCCTTTTAAAGGACTTGCTGAGGTCAGGCCCACCAGAGATAACCTCCCTTTTGTAAACTCAATTTTGCCGTATAGCATAAGTGAATCACCAAAGGGATCCCTAGCTTTGTCTTACACTGACAATGGAAACTGTACAAATGAGTGGGAATCAATTTAGAATCCTGCTTACCATTGTAACCGTCTAAACACTGCTACTAGATTTATCCTCCTACATCTTAGTTCGGTAACAATATTGCGTGCGTGTGTATGCTCAGTCCTATTTTGATCCTATAGACTGTAGCCCACCAGGCTCCTCTCTCCCTGGTGTTTCCCAGGCAAGAATACTGGAGTGGGTTGCCATTCCTTCTCCAGGGGATCTTCCCAAACCAGGGATTGAACCCACTCATCTCCTGTGTCTGCTGCATTGGCGGGCGGATTCTTTACCACTGATCTACCTGGGAAGCCCTTCAGTAACAGTATAAACTTTCTCAAAAATCTATAAGTAGATGCCCATTATGAACTAAATGCAAACAAAACAAAATAAATCCTCAGTTTGGTACTCATAAGCTTTCCACAATTTGTCCTCAACCTAATTGTCTGGTGTGTCTCTGTTCTCTCCCACATAGCCCCTGTGCTCCAGGCATAGTAGATGGTTCTTTTCCAGTTTTTTCACTTGCAGCCTTCCTTTGCCTGGTTTGTGCTCCCCAAGACCCATCTGAAGATTCTACCTTTTCTGTGCAGTGATTCCTAATCAGTCCAATGGCTTGTAAGCTCTTAATCCTTTAAATCTTTATAGCATTTAGTACCTCTCATAACACTTGAGAGAGTCTGTCATATGCTGCTTTTGTTTACTTTTATAAAGGAATAGCTGCTTCTCTAATAAAAACCAGCTCCCTCAGGGTTGGCAGCAATGGGAGAATATCCACCTGGGGAAGAAGTGGCTGGACCTCTCATCTGACTCGTCATTCCCAGAGATTTTCCATCTGCCCCATCTTTCTCTGATTCCTATTTTTACTCCCGCACTGCACTTCGGGATTCTGATACACCCTTCTGTCATGTTCTGGCTAAGCTTGAACACACAACTAATTTAATTTTGATTTTTGACACACAATTGAAGCAAGCCTGGAACTTGCAGACAATAATTGACTAAAGGTTCATGGAAATAAACACACAGAGATCAATATGCAACTCCATAATCTGACTTATACCACATTTTGATTTTCTGTTTTGGGGATCTTTTTCTTTCTGACTACTGTCCTACCGTCATTTTAGCTAACAGTTGTTCAACTGAAATTAAAAGAACTTGCTCCTTGAAAGAAAAGCTATGACAAACCTAGACAGTGTATTAAAAGGCAGAGACATCACTTTGCCAATGAAGTTCCATATAGTCAAAGCTAAGGTTTTCCAGTAGTCATGTAAGAATGTGGGAGTTGGGCCATAAAGATGGCTGAGTGATAAAGAATTGATGCTTTAGAATTGTGGTGCTGGAGAAAATTCTTGAGAGTCCCTTGGACAGCAAGGAGATAAATCCTAAAGAAAATTAACCTTGTGTATTCATTTGGAAGGACCAATGCTTAAGCTCCAGTACTCTGGCCACCTGATGCAAAGAGCTGGCTCAATGGAAAAGACCCTGATGCTGGGAAAGACTGAAGGCAAAAGGAGAAGGGGGCAGCAGAGGATGAGGTAGTTAGACAGCATCACCAGCTCAATGGACATGAATTTGAGCAAACTTCAGGAGATAGCGAAGGACAGGGAAGCCTGGCATGCTTCAATCCATGGGGTTGCAAAGAGTCGGATATGACTTAGTGACTGAAAACAGCAACATTTAACTGAACATCCACCATGTATCAGAAATCCCTCTAAGTGCTGGAGATGCAGTGGGAATAAACTGATTGCTTTTTTTTTCCTTTAATTTAGGGTCAAGATAGCAAGACCCAGAGAGACAGAGGCAGGTGCTTCCTCATTTGTTCATAAATATTTATTGAGCATACATTATGATCCATACGCTATTCTAAAAGTTGGGGATATAGCCATACAAAAGACCTTTGAAATCCTATCCTCACGGAGTTTATATTTCAAGAGAATGGACAATAAAACTAAAGATTTAAGAATTTCATAGAAGCACGATGAAGATAATAAAACAATGCAATAAGCCCCAGAATAGTGTGTATATGTGGAAGGGGGTGTTGGGGATGTTGGAGTGTTCTAGAATGGTAAGGTGGTCAGGAGACATCTCTCTGAGGACCCAGCATTTGAACTGAGACCTGAGTGATGGGAAATTTATCCATAATGATGGAAGGAGAAGCTGCTGAGGGCTTTCCAGAGACTGAGGATCTAACACTTTCTTAATGATCTACACTGAGACTATTCAGTCACTCAGAGGATTTCTCCCAAAGGTTCAGTCCTATTTTCTGTCCTAACTAAGAAAATCAGATAAGAATCCAGGCATAGACATGGGGTTGGAGAGAGATGGAAGTGTCATTACATTGATCTGACATCTTGTTAGGTACAAAGGCCTTGAAGGCAGGGAGAGTTGTTCATCGTTTACCCCTACTGCCTTCCTCTAATTTCCTTACACTTCATTACATGCTTAATATAATATTTGTGGAACAGAATCCAATTGAATAGTGATAAGCTGAAGGGGTGTTACACCAGATATCTTCAACCAAACATATTTGTTTTCTTGTCTAACTATATAGAATAAAAAATGTTTATATTTCTATAATACAAAATAATTTGACTTTTAGCTTTTGCTTATTTTCTTTTTTCCTCTGAATTCATTTCAACTGCTTTTCAGCTAAGACAGTCCTTAAAATTTGAATGATATGAAAATTAAAGATGACTAAACCAATACAATAAGGAAAATGAATTAGTCAGATCCTTGAGGGCAAAAACAGTATTTTATATATTTTCACATTACCTGTCATCATAGGACCCAAACAAAACCAAAGTTAGCACCTTGGGGTATAACTTCTCAAATTTTCCTTTTTCTATGCCTAGCGCATAGAATATATCTCTGTGTTAATTGTATCTTTAGAATCACACAGTATTTTGACTTTTAGCTGCTTAATACAAAATTAGAGAAATTATACTCTGAGGGGATTGCATCCTTTTTTAATGCTTAACCTATGTTGATTCTGCTTTGTAAAGAACATATCAGAACAACATGGTCACTTAAGTTTTATAACTAATTGACAGGCCTGCTCATATTTCCCCCTGTATTTCCAATTCCACCTATGCTGAGAATTTCAACCGATAACGATACGTCGAGAATATGCCCTTACACCCTCCCCTCCCCCAGGAAAAGGAAAAGAATTTTATTTGATTTTTAAAATTGTTTTTGTATTTTTTTCTTTCTTTCTTTTGTTCTTTTTAAGAATTTTACTTGTAACCATGGATATTCTCCCCTTGGTAGAACGTTTAGTGTCACGCTTGAACGACAGCATGAGAAACTTTGCAAGCCCGTCTTGAAGCCCTCCTTACCCTGGTTGTTCATTTCGTCTTTTGTGGTTTGGTATTGGAGTGTCTCCTCAGGTGCCTGGCCCATTGTTTTCCACATGTTTTCTATGGGATTTGCTTGTGGAACTCTACCCACCACCCCAATCAGTTTCTTCCTGCAGGCAGTTCAGGCGGCAACCTTCTGCCACAATTTGTGTTTCAATCCTTGCGGTCTATTAAAGACCTATTTACTTCAGATTTCTGTCTCTGGGACTCAGTTGTTTCTGTACATGGCAGTTTGCTAGTTTTATTCTTTGGGGAAAAGCTGTTACATTAAAACAAATAAACAATCTCCTCTTCTTAGAATTCATCTCTCGGTTCTCCCTCACCCTTTTGGAGACTGGTTCTGAGTTTCTGAAGGCATAATCCTTAAAGTATTTTGTGCCCTGGCAGTGGTTCCATATGCAATTCAGTGAACATTTCCATTCATATTTTCATAGTACTCTCCCAGGGAGTTATGCCTCTAAGCCCCCAACAGTGAAGATTAGCTGGCAATGCAGAAATGCAAGTGGCTGTCTCGTTCCTCTTCTGCCTTCAGGCTCACCACCGCCCCCCCCGCCCTACCTTTTCCCACTCCCTTCTTGTTTTATTTTATTTATTTATGTCTGCACTGGGTCTCCATTGCTGCTTGTGGGCTTTCTCTAGTTGTGGAGGGCGGGCTTCTCATTACGGTGGCTTCTCTTTTCGCGGAGCGTGGGCTCTTGAGCACGGTCTCAGTGGTTGTGGGGCACGGGCTCAGTTGCCCTGAAGCACATGGAATCTTCCTGGACCAGAGATCAAACTCGTGTTCCTTGTGTTGGCAAGTATGTTCTTAACACCTGGATCACCAGGGAAATCCTCTCCCTCTCTTAACTCTACCTCCTTTTGCCCCTCCTCTTTCCCGCTGGCCCTACCTGTACATGCAGTCCATGAGATGATTGGCAATAGGACTGTGGATTAAAGAGGTTTCTGACCCTCCAGTCCCTGGAGGGAGGTGATCTCATTTGTCACTTCAGCAACCCAGGGATACAGTCATTGGCATGGCTGCAAGTATCTGCCTTTTCACCCTGCACATAAATTTCTAGGTGTAACTGCTCAGATGACCCATGTAAAAACCTTAACAGGATCAATTAAAGTTGCTTAGGTATGGTGTGGTGATGGTGGTTTAGTCACTAAGTTGTGTCCAACTCTTGTGACCCCATGGACTCGAGCACGCCAGGCTCCACTGCCCATGGGAATTCCCAAGTAATAATACTGGAGTGGGTTGCCATTCCCTTCTCCAGGGGATCTTCCCGACCCAGGGATTGAACCTGTGTCTCCTACATCGCAGGCAGATTCTTTACTGCTGAGCCACCAGGGAAGCTCCTTAGATATGGTGACGAATCATTTAAAAATGGAGACAGATAGAGGGTGTAGATGTGATAAATATCACCACTGGGAACTAATTTTATTCTCTACTTTCACTTCAGGATTTCCAGGTGTTTTTCTGTCATTTCTTCCTTGAGGGAAGTCATTTCAAACTGCCCCTGGATATCTGCCCACAGAAAAGCAAACAGCTTTCTTTGACCACAAGTGATTACCACCAACAACTCCTCCACCCTGTTTTTCAATTTTTGAACTCTGGGGTAAATTCTTACCATATAAAATGAAGATCTAGATAACTCTGGCAAGGAGCCAGCCTCTGCAAACCCGTCTTTTACTAGGCAATGAAGAATGATTGCACAAACGCTGCATAAATACTTTAGGTATCCACGTCCTCAATCCTGGTAACTATTGCTGAGCTGTAAACAGAGCAGGAGTGTCTGGCTAGCGCTGGGCAAGCTGAGGGATTTGGCTGAACTGGAATTAACATTGAATGGAAACTGACAGATCCTGAGCTCAGCAAGACCAAAGCCTGGTTCTTTTCCATTTTGATTATCCTCCATCTATGCTAAGTACACAACACATTTTTTATTGAAACCCATGTTTTGAAGGAAGGGTAAATAATTAAAAAGGGATTCATGATTATCTTTGTAGCTAGTTCAGCATATATTTTTGAATTCTAAGCAGTTGACAAGGAATGCCCTCAAGCAATCTGCTGCTGTTCTGTGGCAGCTGTACTTTTTTAAAAAATAATTTCTTTATATTGGAGTATAGGCTTCCCTGGTGGCTCAGATGGTAAAGAATCTATCTGCAATGCAGGAGACCTGGTTTTGATCCCTGGGTCGGGAAGATCCCTTGGAGATAGGAAATGGCTACCCACTCCAGTATTCTTGCCTGGTGAATTCCGTGGGCAGTGGAGTCTGGCGGGCTATAATCCGTGGGGTCACAGAGTCAGACATGACTGAGTGACTAACACACACACACACATATATTGGAGTATAGCCAATTAACAATGCTGTGATAGTTTCAAGTGAACAAAAACCATACGTATACATGTATCTGTGTACATGTGTGCATGTATGCTAAGTTGTTTCAGTTATGTCCGACTCTTTGTGACCTGTGGATGTGGTCCACCAGGCTCCTCTGTCCATGGGATTCTCTAAGCAAGAACACTTTAGTGGATTGTCATGCCCTCTTCTAGGGGATCTTCCCAACCCAGGGATTGAACCTGAGTCTCCTGCATCTCCTGCATTGCAAGGTGGTTTCTTTACCACTGAGCCACCAGGAAAGCCCCAAACATTATCTATTCTCCCCAAAACTCCCCTCCTATCCAAGTTGCCGTGGCAGCTTTTTTTGCTTTAAAACTGTGGTGCAAATTTCCTCCTACTGTGACACCCAACCCAAACCAAGAAGTGAATCCTCTCCAGATCAGCACATTGCAGATTTTTTTTTTCTCCATAAAGTCTTTCTGGATGACTCCAGGCCATTATTATATCTAATATATAAACATATGAGAAGCTAACTGACCATATAAAATGAGCATTTGTGTACATTTGCATCTCTGTTTAGAATGCAGTTCCTGAGGACAAGAATCATGGGTGAGGGCTTTGCCTCCATTAAATACCCTTTAGAAAAGCAGTTGAAATAAGAACATGAATGCCTGCTCAATCACTCAGTCATGTCCAACTCTTTGAGACCCCATGGACTGTAGCCTGCCAGGCTCCTCTGCCCTTGGGATTTCCAAGGAAAGAATTCTGGTTGCCATTTCCTTCTCCAGGGGATCTTCCCAACCCAGGGATCGAACCTGGGTCTCCTGCATTATGGGCAGATTCTTTAACTCTGAACCACCAAGGAAGCCCCTAACACTGATGCACGAACAGTGATATACTAATTCTGCCACCTAAGATGACATGAAGCTGAAAAAGACAAGCTTTCTGTTTTTCAGCTTGGGATAGTCTATTATCTCTCAAGCTTCAACAGGGCAGTATATAGAGGAAGTTCAGGTTGATAGCAGAAAAAAAATTATTTTCTAGAGAAAAGCAGTACTACTTCTCGTCCAGTGATAAAAAAGATGGGGAGAAAAACCTTTTTTTTTTTTTTCTCCATATTTTCCTCTGTGTATTCAGCACTTGTACATAATGTAATGTAACTAACTGCCTTCTCCAATACTTTCAAATGATGCGTATCATAAAAGATATGTCAATGATCATATAGCAAACCTCAGCCCCTAGTCCCTACTAAACTTAAAGTTTCACTTTCCTTTTGAATCGTGTGTAACAGACCATTCGAAATTACTTTAGGAAATCAGATATAAGTTTTAACAAAGGGCAATGGCAGGCTACAGTTCACGGGGTCTCAAGAGACAGACACAACTTAGCGATTAAACAATAACAAAGGGCAATGGACAACCAAGTATTTTTCTAGTGGTTTCAAACTGTTCCATTTCCTCCCATGGAGGTAGAAGGAGGTCCTAAATGCTGTTGATCTTGGAAATTGTGTGGGAAATGTCTGTGCTGCTAGTTGAAAGAGATCCCACCTGGTGGCAGTGTTTGGATTGTATTCCCAGCCCATGTCAAGAAAGAATTCACTCACTAACAATATTTGGTCATAAAGAATGGAGCGATAAAATGTTTTCAGGGATCCTGCTGCCTAATACAACCAGATGGGTCCTGATGTCAGAAAGTTCTTGCCACAAAGATAATTCTTTTGTTTCCATTTCTGTGGTTAAGCCAAAGCACAACCTCGGGGTATACTGGCTGATGTAGTAGGAGAAGAACTTTCTCTCTGGAGATAGTCTCCAGGGTGGCAGGGGGTGAATGGTCCTCTGGGCTGTACACTGTGTGAGTGATAAGAAGAGAACATGCTTTCTTTTTTTTGCTTTTCAAACTTTTAATTTTGTATTGGGGTATAGCTGATTAACAAACAATGTTGTGATAGTTTCAGGTGAACAGCAAAAGGACTCAGCCATACATATACATGTCTGCATTCTCCCCCAAGCCTCCTCCCATCCAGGTTGCCATACAACATTGAGCAGAGTTCCATGTGCTGTACAGTAAGTAGGTCCTTGTTGATTATTCATTTAAAATATAGCAGAGTGTACATACTGATCTCAACCATCCTAATTATGCCTTCCCTCCATCCTTCCCTCTGGCAACCATAAGCTTATTCAAGTCTGTGAGTCTGTTTCTATTTTGTAAGAAAGTTCATTTGTATCATCTTTTCAGATTCCACATATAAGGGATGTCATATGATATTTCTTCTTTATCTGACTTACTTCACTCAGTATGACACTCTCTAGGTCCATCCATGTTATTGCAAATGGCATTATTTCATTTTTCATGACTGAGTAGTATTCCATTGTATATATGTACCACATCCTCCCAATCCATTCCTCTGTTGATGGGCATTTATGCTGCTTCCATTTAGGTTGCTATTGTAAACAGTGCTGCAGTGATCATTGAGGTGCATGTATCCGTTTGGATCATGTTTTTCTCTGGACATATGCCCAGGAGTGGGATTGCAGGGTCATATGGTAGCTCTGTTTTGAGTTTTTTAAGGAACCTCCATACTGTTCTTCATAGTGGCTGTACCAATTTACATTCCCACCAACAGTGTAGGAGGGTGGAGAAGGGAACAGCCTTTCCATCAGCGGTTCAAAGAGCTCCTTTTCTTGGTTCTTGAAATCCAGCCAGGCTTCAAGAGCTCCCTAATAAAAGGTAGATACCCTTGAGAAGGCTAACACCTTAAGCATTATCAACTGGTATCAGTTAACACCTTGAGGGAAACTTAGGAGAGTTGCCAGAAATTGGTAGAAAAAGGAAGGGGAAACAGAAACAGGCCCTGGGATCAAGCATCAACCCTTTGGTCCTGAATGGGCCCCACTTAATCTCCAGAACAAGTGGATTTCTGTCTTGCATCAGTGGCCTTGGGCAAGTCATTCAGCTAAGCTAGTTTCTGGTTTTTCTGTTATTAGGGGAGAGTAATTATTCTTTATCTCATGAAGGGTGTTGGGAGAATTTATGGTCTATAAAACATTTGAGACTTTCAGTGGGAGGCAGTTCATAAGTACAAAGTGTTATTAGTGGCTTTATTACAGGACTGTAAACATGATCTACGTAGCATCATAATGGTAAGATTTTGTGGAAGTACTTATCTCTAGCTCAGTAGAGAGGTGGACCTGTTTGGATCTCCCTGCCAGGCCATGGTAGAAGTCCTACGAACCACTGATGAATAAAGATGAAGTCTTGATAGGAAGGGGATGTTGTTGACTTTTATTACCTAACACGGATGTTTTATAGTATTTCTTATCAGAGAGTGATATCCGAATGCGTAGCTAAGCACCATTCAAAGCAGTTTGGATAGATTTTTTTTTTAATCCCATGAAAAAGCAGAAGTCTTTCTTTTCCATGACTCAGTCGTTTCTTATCCTCCTACTCTTCCATTGTGGCCACCCTCGTCTTTGCTCCAGCTGAGAAGAATTGCTTACTGATGTCCCCTATCTCTGTCCACACAGAAACAGGACAAGAAAAACCAAGGCTCTGACTTATACTGGCTTCATTTCCATTTTCCCATAAACTCGGTACATCCAATCATTTTGCCACTAGTGACTGATACTCTGTGTCAACCCCACGACTCTGAGGATAGTTAGAGGTCAGACACGACTGAGTGACTTCACTTTCACTTTTCACTTTCATGCATTGGAGAAGGAAATGGCAACCCACTCCAGTATTCTTGCCTGGAGAATCGCAGGGACGGGGGAGCCTGGTGGGCTGCCATCTATGGGGTCGCACAGAGTCGGACACGACTGAAGCGACTTAGCAGCAGCAGCAGCAGCATTATTGTGGAAAGTATCTGGTTCATAGTAGCTGTTTAAAAAACAGTTGTCGAATGCATGAATAAATGATTTAAAGCTCAATACACTTGTCCTCATTCTTTCTCATAATCTGTGTTGCTGAGTTCCTTCAGGCAGCATTTTAATTCACTGTGATATATTTGCCAGAGCAGGCAAACCCATAGAGGGACAAAACAGGTTGGTGGTTGCCAGGAGTTGAGGAGAGTGACTGTTTAATGGATATGAGATTCTGTTTGGGGTGATGCAAAAATTCTGCAAGTAGCTAGTGGTGATGATTGCACATTGGTGTGTACCTTTATAATGGTTTACAAAGTAAATTTTGTGTTATGTGTACTTTACCATACACCCATGCAAGTTAGTGCAATGCTAAGTTAATATAGTCTGACTTGTGATTGGCTAGATAACTCGTGCCAACAATAATTGGAAAGATCCTGCAAATCTGTGTAATGCTAATATTTCTTTTCATCCTGTGATTTGCTGCAGGGAAGATACACTTTAAGTTAGTGTGACCAACTTGTCTTGATTTGTCCAAGTCTGTCCTGGCTTAGGATGGAAAAGTCCATGTCCCACTTAATCTATCCTGGGCAAACAAAAACAGTTAGTCACTGGATTAGTCAGGGTTCTTCTGCTCTCAAGACTTGCAACTGAGGACTTTCCTGGTGGTCCAGTGGTGAGACTCCACATTCCCAGTGCAAGGGCCCATGTTTGATCCCCTGATCAGGGAACTAGATCCCACATGCCACAGCTAAAGATCCCACATGCCACAACTAAAAGGACCCATATGCCAAAACTAAGACCCAGCACAGCCAAATAAATACATTTCTTTATAGGACCTTCAACTAATTGGATGAGGGCCACCCCACTCTGGAAAATAATCTTAAGTTCAACTGATTGTAAATGTTGATCACATCCACAAATATCTTCGCAGCCATATCTAGACTAGTCTTTGATGAAATAGGCACCATAGCCTAGCCAAATGGATACACAAAATTAGTCATTTCAGTCATATTACTTTAGATGCCTCTTGAAAAATCTGATGTCTACAATACTATAGTGTGGAGGAAGCAATGGAATATTTCAAACCAATTGGTTTTAAAGTATTTCAAAAGCAATGATCCTACATGCATGGCAGCAAAGGAGGCACAGACATAAAGAACAGACTTTTGGACTCAGTGGGAGAAGGCCAGGGTAGGATGATTTGAGAGAATAGCACTGAAACATGTACACTATTATGTGTAAAATAGACGACCAGTGCAAGTTTGATGCATGAAGCATTGAAAGGACACCCAAAATAGGTGCTCTGAGACAACCCAGAGGGATGGGGGTGGGGAGGGAAGTGGGAGTGGGGTTCAAGATGGAGGGGACACATGTATACCTGTGGCCATTTGATGTTGATGTATGGCAAAAACCATCACAATATTGTAAAGTAATTATCCTCCAATTAAAAGAAAGAAAGAAAGAAGTCTAAGAAAAAATATGGCTATTGATTGTATGGGATAGGCTGCCCACTCCAGTATTCTTAGGCTTCCCTGGTGGCTCAGATAGTAAAGAATCCACCTGCAATGTGGGAGACCTGGGTTAGATCCCTGGGTTAGAAAGATCTCCTGGAGAAGGGCATGGCAACCCACTCTAGTATTCTTGCATGGAGAATCCCTATGGACAGAGGAACCTGGTGGGCTACAGTCCATGGGGTTGCAGAGAGCTGACTGAGCAACTAACAGGACACAAAACACAAAGATGAGCTTTTTTAAAATAATAAAATTGGCATAGAATTGAAAAGAATATTTCAGGGTGCTAAAATAGTTTCATTTTCAATTAAAGAATTTCCAATTTATCTGAAATAGTATCTAGAAGCACAGAGAAGATGGAAGAGGGTAGTACATTATGTTATGGTGCATGTCATCCCAATGAAATAATTGTTCTTCAAATACAGATCCTGTGGTGATGGACCGAGACGCAGTGGGATGATGTGTTAAGAGTACAGGGGCTGGAGTCAAAGAGTTGAAATCAAATCTTGGTTTCTCTATTAATGACTTTCAGGGGACTTGAAAAATTTTTTCATAAGATTGTTGGAAAGAGTACACAAATATTATGTTTCTATTTCAGTGTTTGACTCTGTTGATAGTCAGTATATGGCAGCAACGGAAAGGGTAATACAGGGCTTATGGCTTTTCCAGTAGTCATGTATGGATGCGAGAGTTGGACTATAAAGAAAGCTGAGCACCAAATAATTGATGCTTTTGAACTGTGGTGTGGAGAAGACTCTTGAGAGCCCCTTGGACTGAAAGGAGATCCAACCAGTTCATCCTAAAGGAAGTCAGTCCTGAATGTTAATTGGCAGGATTGATGCTGAAGCTGAAACTCCAATTCTTTGGCCATCTGATGTGAAGAACTGACTCACTGGAAAAGACCCTGATGCTGGGAAGATTGAAAGCAGGAGGAGAAGGGGATGACAGAGGATGAGATGGTTGGATGGCATCACCGACTCAATGGTCATGAGTTTGAGTAAGCTCCAGGAGTTAGTGATGGACAGGGAAGCCTGGCGTGCTGCAATCCATGGGGTCGAAAAGAGTGGGACACGACTGAGCGACTGAACTGAACTGAACTGAAGCTGTTAACATTCACTGAGCACTTTCAGAAGCTAAGAGCTGTGCTGGTCATTTTCCAGGGATTCTTTATTTAATCCTCACAAACCTGATTCTGTACTGATGATTATCATCCTCATTTTACCAGTGAGATAATCAGGTTTGGAGGGGTTTCAATTTGCCAAACCTGATTCTGTACTGATGATTATCATCCTCATTTTACCCGTGAGATAATCAGGCTTGGAGGGGTTTCCATTTGCCAAGGCCAAACACATAGTAAATGGTGGAGCTAGGATTTGAACCCAGCCACTCAATTTCAGGACCTATGTTCCTAAACTTTCTGGCACACTGACTATTTGAAAAAAAATTAAAGTCCCTACATGAGGCTAAGTTTGAATAATTATTATAGTCAGTTATTTTTCCTAGTCAGTTATTTCTGGGTGGCCTCAGGCAAATTATTTAAGTGCTCTAAATGTTTAGTTCTCTATTAAATAGGAGTAATAATAATTACAGTCAGTCTTCATTATTTGCAGATTCTGTCATTGCCAATTCACCTACTCTCTAATATTTATTTGTATTCTGAAAATCAATATTTGGTACTTTCGCAGGCATTCATGAACATATGCAGGGTGGTGAAAAATGTGAATTGCCCACTATGCACATGCCCAGCTGAAGCTGAACAAGGCAACACACCACCATCTTATTTCAGCTCTCCTACTAAAAAGGTGTCCTTTTTACAGTCTAGCTGATGCCATTGTTTTCTCATTTTTATTCTTTTTGTTGGTGATTTTGCCTCCAGTATGGCCCCAAGCATAGTGTTCAAGTGTGTCTAGTGTTCTTTAGCATAAGGCTGTGATGTGCTTTATGGGAAAAAATCCGTAAGTTATATAAACTTCACTCAGGCAGGAGTTATGGCTAAATGCTGGCCATGAGTTCAGTGTTAATAAATTAACAATATATATTAGATAAGGTGTCTTTAAACAGAAACACACATAAAATGAAGCTCTGTATTGATTGGTTGATGAAAATATTATGTCCAGAGACTCCCAGGAATATAGCCCACTATTTCGCCAGGAACAACGGCTCCATAGCTATTAATGCAGTGTTTGTGGTGACTTTGTAGAAGTTGCTACTGTGAATAACAAGAATTAATTCTATTTCTCAAGGGTGTTATATGGATTGAATACAATAATGTGGGCTTTCCAGGTGGCACTAGAGGTAAAGAACTCGCCTGACAATGTAGGCAGACTAAGAGACAGGGGTTTGATCCCTGGGTTGGGAAGATCCCCTGGAGGAGGGCATGGCAAACGACTCTAGTATTCTTGCCTGGAGAATCCCCATGGACAGAGGAGCCTGGTGGGCTACAGTCCGTGAGGTTGCAAAGAGTCAGACATGACTGAAGCGACTGATCACAGTAAGGGAATGTAACGTGCTTGGCACAAAGTAGAAACTTAGTAAATCATAGCTAGATTTTTTTTTTTCCCTTTCAAAATCCTATATCACTTCATTCTAGATTATTTAGTGAAAATTTTGCAGTGTTTGTCCACTGCATCATTTCTAAAACTTACCTTTAAAAATACATATTATAACCTAAATCTCAAAGAAACAAGGGAAAACATTTTTGAAATGTTACAGTTGGAGGCAAAAACTGTTGCCTGTTAGACTTACTATGAAAATTCATGTGTGGATACATGGGGATTATGGAATAACTGTTTCAAAAGACAAATTCTTATTGCCTCAGTTATAATTATTAATTTTCTCAGTCATAAATATTAAACATTGATTAAAACATCAGGAAGCTTCTATAAATGCTCATACAATTGAACAGAATCCTTGGTGGGAGGTTTTTTTTTTTACTAAGGTCATTAAGTTCTTTTCAGTAGAACAAAGAAGAATGAAACACATAGAAATATCTGTAAGAACTCACAAATGTTGTAAACATATTGAATAAACGTTGCCATTTTAAAACATTTTTATCTTTGTCAGATAATATGGGAATATTAATCTTGCTCAACTGTTTTTGAGATTTTAAAATTTCTCAATTCCTCTCAAAGAGGATAATTTCTTTACATCCTATGAACCTCTGCTCAAAAGAAAATGTATTTTTCTCCTGGAAGGAAAACTTCTACATTTTAAATTTATGAGACTGGTTTCAAAATATAACATTTAAATGTCAATACAATGGCTTTAGTTTTCTGATCCCTAGTCAATTCTTCCTAGTAGGAATGTCATCCACAAGGGGTACATGTGGCAAGTACTTGTTCAACCCATGAGAGAGTTCAGATTTTACTTTTTTCATGAAGACTCTCCACAGCCAAAGGGAGCTTTACAGTCTACCCTGGAAGCACTCCCAATACTGTGTTGTCTTGTGTTTCACTACTGGTGTTGTTGAGTCTCTAAGTCATCTCAGACTTTTCTGCGACCGCATGGACTGTAGCCCACCAGGCTCCTCTGTCCATGGAATTCTCCAGCCAAGAGTTCCTAAAGAGTTCTCCAGTCAGGGTGGCCATTTCCTTCTCCAGGGAATCTTCCTGACTCAGGGATCGAACCCATGTCTCCTGCATTGGCAGGCGAATTCTTTACCACTGAGTCACCTGGGAAGCCCTGTTTCACCATTAGTACCATATAATTCCTTCTCTGGCATCTCCCAGTGTAGTGAACTGTGCCTAGCACAAATAGGCTGTCAATAAAAGCTTGTTGAATAAATAAACAAATGAGTGAATGTCACCAACTTCCCAGTTTTGTGTGTTTATGTGTGTGTGTGTATTTAGCTACAGTGTGTTCATTGCTTCTCTTATCCAAGACACATAGCTAGTAAGTGGCAGGGCAGAGTTAGGGGAATAAAATTTCTTCCTGATCCAATGTTCTTTACACTTTATCCTTAATCTTTACCCTCTAATTTTAAATTTGGGATCCTTGAGACCTAGTGTATCCTGACAAGATCTACTGGTCTGTGAAAGGAGCCGAGTCGATAAAGCCATATCCTTAAGCATAAATAAGAGGTCATTCTCAAATGTGTTTTTCTTCCTCCAACACTTACCTTTTTTTGGCGTAATGAAGGATATCTCCACCAACTCTAAAACAAACTTAGCTCTAATGCAACATATGTTAACATTAAGGATCTCACTGATGAATTTAAGATAAGAAACCTAGAAATCTAAGAACCACTCTTGACCCCAGTGCCTGGAGAGCTGTGAGCATTCTGACACATCTTATCAGTTACAAGCAGCTTAGGGAAAACGTACCAATTTCTTGGTTTTCTATCATCCTTAGAATTACTTAGGTCATTTATATTAGGGAATTATTCTCTATCATGTGGACGTTCTCAACCAAAAACTTCTCATCATTTTGTAATCTTTCCTTCTTCCTCTTTTACTCTCTGTCTCTAATTGTTCCCAAGTTCTGCCAGTGCTTCTGGTAAAGATCTGATCCTTTTAAAAATATTCTCACTGACACCACTTGAGTTCACATTTCCTTGTCCCAAGTACTGTTATGCAGTAACCTTCTGACACAGTTTTCCAGCCTTTCAAATCCTTGATCCTCCTTCCTGTTCATCTGTTTTGCATACAATTAGTATCATCTTTCTGCAGTATAAATTGATTCCGCCTTTTTTTTTTTCCTGATTAAAAACACATCTAATGGTTGGTCTCTTGTTGTCCAGCTGATTAAGGATAAAAAGTCTGGGTAACTTAGGGCATGAACTTAGCGTTGTTCATTATCACTCTCTCCTCTCTGTGACCTGGACACAAAGTTTATGTGCTATGCCCACCTCTGTTTTTGTTGTTTAGTCACTAAGTCGTGTCCCACTCTTTTTGACCCCACAGACTGCAGCCCACTGGGCTCCTCTGACCATGGGATTTCTCGGGCAAGAATACTGGAGTGGGTTGCTATTTCTTTCTCCAATGCCCACCTCTGCTCACAGCTCTATCCCAGGACTCAGCAGGGTGTGCAGCATATAGGAAGCACTCATCATAATTTTTAAAAAAACATACATGTTTTATTTGTCTGCACAGGCTGTTAGTTGCAGCATGCAGGATCTTTAGTTATGGCATGTAGAATCTAGTTATTTGACCGGGGGTGGAACCCATGCCCCCTCCACTTGGAGCACAGAGTCCTAGCCATGGGACCATGAGCAAAGTTGCTCATCAAAATTTTTGATTGAACAAATCAATTCAAAAGCTGATATTTAAATAATACCATTGGACGTGAGTTCAGCCTCTAAATGAAATGTGTGGTTCTGTGACATTTCATATTAACATTCATGGAGTCACACACAAAGGCACTTGGAGTCTATAGGAGACACAGAAGTATGAATTTAGTTCTTGTTCTTGCTTCCCAGCCCACCTGTATGTATTCAAGTTTCCTTAGCATTTTGCCTTTACATAGTAAATTATCCAGAAACAGAAACAGTTCATGAATGAGTGTATCTAAGTTTGTTATTGTTCAGTCACTAAGTTGTGTAGGTGTTGCTTGTAGCTGCTTTTTTAATTCATATTCCAGTATGGCTTAAAGTGGGAAAGTGATGAAACAATCGGAGTTTGATTATGTGGTTTTTCCCTATTTCTTCCAGGCCCATTCCTAGGAAGTCTTCAATTTTCCTCTCCTGTCCCTAGTCAGTGGGTAAGAAAGATAAGTGGGAAACCTCTCCAATCAAATATTACATAGATATGACCTTTTCTACCTTTTCTCTATTTCATCTCTAGTGATACTGCTATTCTGCTCCATACCTGGCTTCTCTAAGGCTGCATTATTTCCAAGTCAGCTTTTATTTTATGGGGAGAGGATATATATCATTTCACATTTTAAAGGCAGGAAGATCAGCTTGACCATATAGGCTTCTACTGGGGAGAGTCTTTCCATTCTCAGTAGTTGACCATTCCACCCATAAGTCTTGGGATGCTTTTCTTGGATTGTGACACAGGCTGGGCTCAGCTGTGACTTTTTAATCAGCTCTCATGGGATGTCCAGGCTGGTCTTTTCTACTTCTTCCTTTCCCGGCCCCTCCTCCCTTCTTCCTGTCCTCTCTGCCTCTTCTTGCTCTTACCCAACATCTGCCCTTGGCCCAGGGGGCAATTTCCAGCTCTGGGTATTGTCTATTTTTTTTTTTTTCTTATTTTACAACATCTCCTTCAGGGCAATAAACACACATTTGCATTTCAATAGAAACTCCTGGCTGTATTTAAAAAATACCACCCACAAATAATGAATATTTTAACACAGGAAACCTTCATTCCTCTTTATGGTGTGTCTCCCCTCCACTTTCAGAAGCAGGGGCAAGGGGCTAAGCTTTTCACATATTGCTTGCTTTGAGTGCGAGTGAAACTTAAAATATCAGTGCTTGACTAATTTTGCTTTTCACACTTTGAACCTGTGATAACTGTTCTTCCATTTATGGTTGTAACTGCTATCTCTCACCTTTTTCCTCAGGGACTTACACACCTTGTTCCCTATAAACCATCCACCACTTGACTTACAGAGGGCAGCAATGGTAACTCCCTTCTCTCATTCACCCCTTCTGCAGACAATCCCTCTAAACCATCACAAAGATGATCAAAGACTCTCCAACCTTCTTCTGTACCAGTGCTCCCTTCTCTATTTTCCACCACTCTACCCTTAGCCTCATCCCCACACCTCTAGATAATGTAAAGGTAGATTGAAAGGGTTCAGATCTGTACAAACGTAGCAGGGGCTTTTCACATTTTCTAAGGAAGTGATATAAAAATTACTCAATTACGTAGGGCATTTGTAAATTCAAGTGCTCTCATTTGAAAATCACAATAATCCTTTGGGGTAGGAAGGATTCTTAAATTATAACATCATGATTATTTTTATTCTGTAAGATAGTATGGAAAAACTGGAACAAACATTTTTGCCAATCCAACATGTAAAAGATGCTTGCTCCTTGGAAGAAAAGCTATGACCAACCTAGACAGCATATTAAAAAGCAGAGACGTTACTTGGCCAACAAAGGTCTGTCTAGTCAAAGCTATGGTTTTTCCAATAGTCATGTATGGATGTGAGAGTTGGACTATAAAGAAAGCTGAGCACCGAAGAACTGATGCTTTTGAACTGTGGTGTTGGAGAAGACTCTGGAGAGTCCCTTGGACTGCAAGGAGACCAAACCAATCAATCCTAAAGCAAATCAGTCCTGAATCTTCATTGGAAGGACTGATGCTGAAGCTGGAATTCCAATACTTTGGCCACCTGATGCAAAGAACTGACTCACTGGAAAAGATCTTGAAGATGGGAAAGACTGAAGGCAGAAGAAGGGGACAACAAAGAATGAGATGGTTGGATGGCATCACCAACTCAATAGACATGAGTTTGAGCAAGCTCCAGGAGTTGGTGATGGACAGGGAGGCCTGGCGTGCTGCAGTCATGGGGTTGCAAAGAGTCGGACACAACTGAGCAACTGAACTGAACTGAATATATATACATTTTCCTAAGGAAGAAACTACTTTAAAATGGGAAGTTAATTGATCACCATTCTGCCAAAAGCCAAACATATGAATGAAAAATAAAACAGGCCACAACACATTAGTCTGCATTTTCTATCTTATTATAGTTCAGGATCAAGTTCATTTATGTATTTATTCATCCAGCTATCATTTCTTCAATTCCTACTATGAGTGACGCTGTGTCAGCTGCAAGGTTGGGAGGTATTTGTTAAATTATGTGGCTTAAAGTTGTTGTTGTTGTTTAGTCGCTCAGTCATGACTGACTCTTTTGCAATCAATAAATCTCCTCCCACTTCCCTATCCCCTCCCCTAACCCTTAGGTGCTTTGACTCTACTTAAGAACTACAAGGGCTTCCCTTGTGGCTCAGCTGGTAAAGAATCCTCTTGCAGTGCAGGAGACCTGGGTCTGATCCCTGGCTTGGAAAGATCCCCCGGAGAAGGGAAAGGCTACCCATTCCAGTATTCTGGCCTGGAGAATTCCATGGACTGCATAGTCCATGGGGTCGCAAAGAGTCGGACATGACTGAACCACTTTCAGCACTACATAGTTGATTCTTGCATATTATGCCATCCATCCTCCCCATAGCAGATCCATGAGAACTGGTTTTCTGCAAGCATCAGTTATAACTTCTGTAATTGTTTATTGTAACATTTACTTTTCAAAAATGAATGGATTCTTATTTGTTTCCTCAGATTCTCCTGCTTACGTGCCTTTTAGGATTATTACTTTTATATAGGTTGTTTTTGGTGGGGGGGCGGTGAAAAAAGATCCTGTATAAATATTTCTTATCTCTAGTTAAAAAAATGCCATATAGATATTTCATTTGATAACATTTCATTAGACATTGAAAATAAGATATATGATTTTTAAAATAGGTATCAGTGCTTAATAATTTACAAACCAGAAAAGAAAATAGCAAAGGAGTTTATCTTTGATGCAATACTTGAAATAATTTGGGCCTGGGGTAATAGGCAGTTCCATTCATTTGAAAATGTATGGAGGCAGGTAAGGAGCAAAAGGTGCTCCTGCTATTCTAAAGGGTCTTCCTTTGGTGAGCAATTAAAGTAATAACTTGGGGCTTCCCAGTTGGCGCTAGTGGTAAACAATCCACCTGCCAATGCAAGGGACTCAGGAGACACCGGTTTGATCCCTGGGTCGGGGAAAATCCCCTGGAGAAGGAAATGACAACCTACTCCAGTATTCTTGCCTGGGAAATCTCATGGATAGAGGACCCTGGTGGGCTACAGTCCATGGGGTCACAAAGAATCAGACACGACTGAGCAAGGTAAAAACTTACTGGTACTAAGAAATAGACAAAAATGTTTTTCTCACATTGTAAAGCTATTTATGCAAAAATACAGTAGTTACATATTATAAATTAAGTGCAAGGTATTAATAGATGGTGAGACAATTTTCTAGAAATGGGTTAAATTACATCAACAAATATGTTGTACAAATTCTATACCCTTATTTTCATACGTACTGAGCCATTTTTGAGGTGAAATGGCAATACTTGTACTGGCCTCATCTGATTGTCAATTAAATTAATTAGTAGCTTAGATAAAATATGGAGTTAACTTTTATTGAGAATTTAGTATGTGCTAAAGGACTTTATCTTCATTATCTTACTAAATTATCTTAACCCAATGGAATGCATACTCTTATTATTCACGTTGCAGATGAGGAAACTAAAGCTCCGTGGGATTAAGTTACAGTCCCTGGTTCACACAAGTAAGTAAAAAATGGGGACTGTGCTATGAACACAAGCAATCCGGTTTCAAAAACATGAACTCCTAAAATTAACTCATTTACGTCCAAGTTCTATCCAATACATTTTAAAAGGCCACCCTCATAAAGCCTATTGATGACAGAGAAAGTAAAATCTTATCCTGACCATATTTTCCAAATAAAAATTTAGGATGCATAGTTTGACAAAGAGTAAGTTGGCTTAAAGCTCAACATTCAGAAAACAAAGATCATGGCATCTGGTCCCATCACTTCATGGCAAATAGGTGGAGAAACAGTGGCAGACTTTATCTTTTGGGGCTCCAAAATCACTGCAGATGGTGACTGCAGCTATGAAATTAAAAGATGCTTACTCCTTGGGAGAAAAGTTATGACCAACCTAGACAGCATATTAAAAAGCAGAGATGTTACTTCGCTAACAAAGGTCCATCTAGTCAAAGCTATGGTTTTTCCAGTAGTCATGTATGGATGTGAGAGTTGGACTATAGAGAAAGCTGAGTGCCAAAGAAAATTGATGCTTTTGAACTATGGTGTTGGAGAAGACACTTGAGAGTCCCTTCGACTGCAAGGAGATCAAACCAGTCAAGCCTAAAGCAAATCAGTCCTGAATATTCATTGGAAGGACTGATGCTGAGGCTGAAACTCCAATACTTTGGCCACCTGATGCAAAGAGCTGACTCGTTTGAAAAGACCCTGATGTTGGGAAAGATTGAGGGCAGGAGGAGAAGGGATGACATAGGATGAGATGGTTGGATGGCATCACTGACTCAATGGAGATGAGTTTGAGTAGACTCCGGGAGTTGGTGATGGACAGGGAGGCCTGGCGTGCTGCAGTCCATGGGGTCGCAAAGAGTTGGACATGACTGAGCGACTGAACTGAACTGAATATACTCTGTATATTACTGTTAATATTACAATTATTAAAAGGAGACATTCAATAATTTCCTTGGGTGAACACGGCAGGATGTTTGAAATCAAGATTGTCTCAGAAATCCTTGGGAGATTTGATATTGTACATATGCTCTCCAAGTGGCTAACCATAGACCTTATGCGGAAGGTGAATATGCGATATTCTTCCTTTAGAATAAAAGACAAGTTGATATTCTTTTTCAAGGCCTGTTGGTGTCCATCTAGTCATTCACTTAGAACAGAATCATTTCATCTTTCATTGGCTGGTTGTAATATTCTATCCTTGATAATTCATGTATTGATTGAATACTTGAGTTACTTGGTAAAGCATGAAGTCTAAAATAAAATTCTTTGTATTATTTATAATTAACTTTAATCTAGGCTTGATGCAACATTATATTATTTTTTGCCTGTTCAACTGGGGAAAGTTTGCTGGGATTTTCCTTAAATGAAATATTTTAAACTGGTCCCTATTTAGCAACCAAACATAAAATCAAAGCAAGGGAAGGGGAGGGGGAAAGACAGAAATTCTTGGTCCTTCAATTTGTTTATAAAAAAAAACAAACAAACATTTTAAGAAGAACCATTGTCCAGTTCCAGACTCTAATACAGGTTACAGCTTCCTGAATCAGTTCTTTGGAAAATTCCAAAAACTGTCTCTCTATCTGACAGAAACCCAGCAGCTACATTGGTGAGTACAGAGTGGAAATTTCAGGATGTTGAAAGTCAGGTCTTTACATGAAAGAGAGGAAACAGTAGAAACAGGGCTTGTGTCTGGCCTGTTATCATTCCTGTAGACCCTCACCTCCTGATGCCATGGAGCTTCAAAGGGATCTTTCAAACGTAAATATTAAAAGGATGAATTAGTTCAGCTGACCTAGAAGACAGTGATGTGGTAAGGGTAGTATTATGAAAGAGAAGGTGTAATTAACTTCTTAGGACCATGAAATAATTTCTTAGTAAAAACATCCAGACACACATAGGAGGGCTGATATAGCCAGAGGAAAGAAGTGGTACATTATTTACATCATACTGTTTCATCCAGTTGGTTTCATATTTGCAGTGACAATTTGTGCGTAGAATTTACATTATGCAATTTTAAGACAATCCCTGAATGGGGATGGGTGCTACACTTATGGAAAGGTACATTATTACATCATACTGTTTCATCCAGTTGGTTTCATATTTGCAGTGACAATTTGTGTGTAGAATTTACATTATGCAATTTTAAGACAATCCCTGAATGGGGATGGGTGCTACACTTATGGAAAGGTACATTATTACATCATACTGTTTCATCCAGTTGGTTTCATATTTGCAGTGACAATTTGTGTGTAGAATTTACATTATGCAATTTTAAGACAATCCCTGAATGGGGATGGGTGCTACACTTATGGAAAGATGACAAGTGGATATTATAAAGACAACTGAGTTCCTTTAGGTATTCTTCTCTGTGTGTGACATATAATGCTTAGTCATTTGTACCTTTAATGGTTATATTCACAATATTTTCTTCAAAGTGTCAGCTGAATGTGAAGGTTTTGTCATCATCAAAGAATAAAAATGGCAAAAATAAGCATATTAAATATCCTTAGAAGAAATCAGGGTGAATAAGAGAATGAACTGGGGTTCAGCTCTATGCTTAGAGTTGTGTGACCCTCAGAAAGTTACCTGACCTCTTTGTGTCTTGGTTTCTGCATCTGTAAAATGAGGACAATTAATAGTAATGACTTCAGAGGGTTGCTTAATTAATTAAGATTAATGAAGACAACATGAGCAATGTCCTTAGAGCAGGGTGTATAATTGCTAGCTATTTAAATTAACTGCAAAACCATCCCCTGATGAATAAAGAGTTGGTAGAAGTGCAATCAGGAAAGTGGGGCTTCCCTGGTGGCTCAGTGGTAAAGAACCCGCCCGCCAATGGAGCAGACGCAGGTTTCATCTCTGGGTCGGGAAGATCCCCTGGAGAAGGAAATGACAACCCACTCCAGTATACTTGCCTGGAAAATTCTATGGACAGAGGATCCTGGTGAGTTACAGTCCATGGGGTCGCAAAAGAGTGGAGCACGACTTAACGACTTAACAGTAGCAGCAATCAGGAAAGCATCCCATTGTAGCTGAGGTATGTAAGAGGCTTCTTCGGAAGATAAAAACAAGAGCCACAGCCTCACCAATGTTGTTGCACACCGTCTGATGGCATGTATCAAAGGGAGATTGGAAATGGTCAGGGAAGACAAGGAGCAAGGATTTATCAGTGCAGATTAGATCTGGCCAACACCAAGGTGCCCCTGTGGATCCAGACATGATGTTTTTCTTGACTTAATCCAAACCCATTTGCACCCACTTCATACTCGCTTACCAGGCCTCTTCTGAGAGGAGTTTAGTTTCTCATGTCGGGGGAACGAATAGACCCAGCCAAACTGAGCAGAACGACATTACAATTTCTTGTGATAACTCTTTCTATAATTGCATTTCAGACCATATCAGATTCTGTAAGTTTTACTAGGCAATACAGTATTGTGTGCATGTGTGCTCAGTTGTGCATTCATGTCCAACACTCTGCTTCCCCATGGACTGTAGCCCACCAAACTCCTCTAACCATGGGATTCTCCAGGCAAGAATACTGGACTGGGTTGCCATTTCCTCTTCCAGGGAATCTTCTCGACCCAGGGATCGAACCCTTGTCTCTTGCATCTCCTGAATTGACAGGTGGATTCTTTACCACTGAGCCACCTAGGAAGCCCCAATGAGGCTGTAGTGAGTATGTCCTAAAATACATACTGTGGGAAAAGTGTTTGCCAGGGTCCTTGTGTGACAGTTATCATTATCTCATCAATGTGAGGAGAAGGCAATGGCACCCCATTCCAGTACTCTTGCCTGGAAAACCCCATGGACAGAGGAGCCTGGTAGGCTGCAGTCCATGGGGTCGCGGAGAGTGGGACATGACTGAGCGACTTCACTTTCACTTTTCACTTTCATGCATTGGAGAAGGAAATGGCAACCCACTCCAGTGTTCTTGCCTGGAGAATCCCAGGGATAGGGGAGCCTGGTGGGCTACTGTCTGTGGGTTGCACAGAGTCGGACACGACTGAAGCAACTTAGCAGCTGCAGCAGCAGCATCAATGTGAGGCAATTTTTTAGAGTCTATTCAACTCAAAGAGAAGTGAAATATCTATTAATATGCTCCAAACCGTAAATTGGATGGCACCACTGACTGAATGGATATGAATCTGAGCAAACTCCAGGAGATGGTGAAGGACAGGGAAGCCTGGTGTGCTGCAGTTCATGGAGTTGCAAAGAGTCGGACGTGACTTAGCAACTGAACAACAACAAACCATGAATGCTCAGGACTAGACCACAGAGGATGACGATGCCACTAAGATGCTACTTTCTTGGTATACTTACTTCAAGCATCTAACCACTGTGGGTGCTAACTGGATTTCCCACTATTTCTCTCCTGCATAGACAGATAGCATCCCTCCTTGGGCTCTTTCACTTATATATCCTTCATTTCAGAATGTCCAGGATGACCAAGCCAAGTTCCAAAGGACACACGAGTAAGTCTCACTTTGTCCACTTGGGACAGATATCCTGAAAGTTAAAATATTTTACTTGTAGAATCCTCAAACTTTATCTAGCTGTTGAAAAAGTAAACTACAGCCTAGTGATGCCTTTATCTGTGCTACAGAGATTTAAAGCTGGACACAAGTCCAGCTTTGAAATCCTCTGGTCCAGATGCTGTCTCACGTAAAGATAAAGAAACTGAGGCCCGGAGACGCTCAGAGCCAGGTCTCAATTCCCGTTTCTCATCCCTTCAGCTCCTCCAGGTTTGAATGGTCCTCTAGGCAGGTGTGTCAGGCTCCTCAGAGAGCTCTGTTCCATGAGTGTGCTTTAGTAGGGGCGGGTTTCTCCAAGACTGGGTTCTGGTCATTGTAAGGAGGTGGCTGTGAGAGTGACTTTAGACAGCTTTGCTTTGCTTCCCAGAGGAAAATCTGACAAAGTCCAGGCACTCTGGAGACTGCTGTGTGTTGACAAATGGCTTGACAAATGGGAGACGTGAAGAGGGTGCTGGTGGGCAGGAGAGGAGCCGATTCTCCCCTTGGGAATAAATACTTCAGACCAAAAACCAAGGGCTACAAAGTGATTCCTGAGTGTGTGACTTTTTAAAAGCATCATTTGATTTAACTGGAAGGCTTCTTTCCTTCATGAGTTGTTTTGAATTTCACTTGACACAACTTGTCAACGATCAGTGGATTGGTGCTTGTTGTTAAGTCAGAAATTCATTTCAGTGTAAAACAGTGTATCGGGGGGTTCATTACAGGAATAAAAGGAAGTGTACTTTGTGTATTCTTTACAGCTCTATAATCTTTTTTTTTCTCTGTAAGATATGAAGATCTGAAAGTTTTATACACAAACATTTAGACTTTAACCTTGGTTTGTACATGCTTTTGTATTTGTGTCTGACTTTTTGTGACCCCATGGACTGTAGCCCACCAGGCTCCTCTGTCCATGGGAATCTCCGGGCAAGAATACTGGAGTGGATTGTTATTTCCTTCTCCAGGGAATCTTCCCAACCCAGGGATTGAACCTGGGTCTCTTGCATTGCAGGCAGATTCTTAACCTTCTGAGCCATTAGGGAAGCCCCTTCTTCATAATGAGAAGAGTCAAAATAGTGCTTGATATCCCACAGATTAATTTTTTACTCCATACTTTTAATGAGAGTAATTTTATGCCTCTTGGCAGGTGTATTTGACCCTCACAACACACTTTTGTGCACTCCATTAACACATTCTGACTCTGTAACTACTTTTTTATATCCAATTTGGCCAAATGACTTTTGCAGGATGAATTATATATGATATACCTCATTGGCAAACACCGTCACATATTATTTCAGGTCCTTGATAATGAAGGGGCAACAATAAAATAGTGTTAGGCAAAGAAATAAATGAGGAAGAGAGGAAGTAAGTAAGAAAGAAGATAGGAGAAATGAAGGAAAGAAGGAAGGAAGGAAAAAGAAAGGAAGGAAGGAAAGAAATGAGGGAGGGGAAAAAATACAAACTACAGGGAGAAGTCCATTGTGTGGCTAAGTCAAGGCCTAGAGGAAAGTAGTGTTTCTATGAAAGTGAGGGGCTTGTAGAAGTAGAGAGATGATTACATGCAAAGGCAAAAGCTCTATTCCTGCTCATCTTTCTCTCTTTCTGAGAATCATCACTATATGCTACCAGAAATTTCTCCTCTGTTGAAACGTTTTAGTGAAGACTTGCCCACCGTGTGACTATTCCTTTGTGTTCGGCTTCCTTACTCCTGGGAGAAGCATCAGGGACTGAGAAATGCTCCATGTGCTCCATGTCCTTAATGCCATCACTTATTGATGCTGTTTAGACAGTGTGCTCTAGTGGGGGAGAATGGAATTTGTAATCTCACATACCAGACTGAAATCACATGCCTTCCATATATCTACAAGGTGGTCTTGGACAAGTTACAAACCCTCTCTGACCCTCAGTTTCCTCATCTGCTTAATAGAAATAATATGTGGCTTTTTGAGAGGTGTGCTGGAGGGGGCTCACACCAGCTCCTAAGAGACCGGACTATTATAAAGAAAACTGAGCGCAGAAGAATTGATACTTTTGAACTGTGGTGTTGGAGAAGACTCTTGAGAGTCCCTTGGACTGCAAGGAGATCCAACCAGAACATCCTAAAGGAAATCAGTCCTGAATATTCACTGAAAGGACTGATGCTGAAGTTGAAACTCCAATACTTTGGCCACCTGATGGGAAGAACTGACTCATTGGAAAAGACCCTTCTGCTGGGAAAGGTTGAAGGCGGGAGGAGAAGGAGACGACAGAGGAAGAGATGGTTGGATGGCATCACCAACTCAATGGACGTGAATTTGAGTAAGCTCCAGGAGTTGATGATGGACAGGGAAGCCTGGCGTGCTGCAGACCATGGGATCACCAAGAGTCGGACACGAATGAGCAACTGAACTGAACTGAAGAGACCGTGTGCATAATTCTTCTAACTCTGTGATAGGAGATGTCACATTAGCAATTAGAAACTGAAACAGTAGTAGTAGAAATATTTGCACTAAGTAAGTTGGCAAAGACTACAAATCAAGGCCCCTTTTTATTTCAGAAAGCCTATTTAGCATTCGTTGGTACATCTCTGCTTATGTATAAAATGATATTATAAAAAGTAATAATGAATAGGTTTCATCAATTGTAATGATGCAATATGAATTTTCCTTCACCTGAGCCATCCTCACAGAATACAAGTACCTGAACATCTTTGATTTCAACATCTCTAGACAAAATCAAATGATAACAAATTCTTATTGGAAGCTTACTTTCATATTGTATTATGTGAATCAGCTCTCTACTTTCTGTTTCTCTTTCAGCCTAGTTCAGAAAAGATCAGAAACGTAACCTCTTTTCTCTAATTCTCCTTAGTGTTGAAAGTGTTAGTTGCTCAGTCGTATTGTGACTCCAGGGACTGTAGCCCGCCAGGCTCCTCTCTCCATGGGATTCTCTCGGCAAGAATACTGGAGTGAGTTGTTGTTTCCTTCTGCAGGGGATCTTCCCGACCCAGGAATCGAGCCAGGGTTTCCTGCATTGCAGGTGGATTCTTTACCATCTGAGCCCCAGGGAAGCCCCTAGTTCTTCTTACATGATTCTTAATATAGTGTCCCATGGAGATCATTATAATATTGCATCATGGTAATGATTTTCAGTGCATGCATAGATAGTTCAAAATCTTTAATGGACTGAGAGGCACTAAGTTTAACATGATAAGAGTTATGTAGCACATATTAAAGATAGAGAAAAGCTTTCATCAGTGACATGATACTTGTGCTGACCTACAAAACATGGTAGGATTTCCCTGGAAGAAGGGCGAACAGAAAGGGTAGGACAGGTAAGGGAGAGAAGTCTTAGTTGTATGAGGAATAGCTTACACAGGTTAGGCTGAGACTACCTCTTAAAAAGCAGATGGAGTAGTTTGTAATTCCTTGACTAGGTCAAGGAAGGGCAGTGGTGTATGAAATAGAATTTTAACAAAGATATATGAGGTCATGTGAAAGATGAAGTGAGGAGGAGAGATTGGACAGTTGTGAAGAGTGTCAGCTCCATTTCCTTGCCCGCCACGTGTGAACAGCCAAGTTCTCTTCTAGGGGCTATGACGATGATCAGATAAGGCTTTGTCTACAAATGACAGACAGGCACATGGCATAGGGTAGGTATCAAGAGGACCCTTCTCTCTTTTCAAATTCCTCTTCTTAGAGCTGACTTGCAATTCCCTGAATAACAGCACGTTTCAGACAGAACTGGGAGCTGATAACATACAACTGGATGGAAGAGATGCCAGGAATCTGTATAGAAACAGATGTAAATTGTTTTCCTTAAAAAGACTGCAGACAAGAGAAAGATGTGTGGGAGGCAGACAGGCTATAGAAAAACCATGCTAGTGTGGAGTCTCTGACTCTCGGCATTCACATAATTAGCACATCTTGACAGGGTGAGAGCAGCCACCCAGACTCTCCCTTTGAAGGGCCAGAGGTCATTGACAGCTGCTGCCCGGGCCTTTGTTGGGGGGTGGGGGGAGTGTGCTGCTTGAGACCAGCTGGGGGAAACAGATCCCCAGGAAGAGCGGTCACTCAATGATGAGAGCTCCGTTTCTGTTCTTGTAAACAGTGAACACCCTTGAAGGCCCATCTGCACTGTTCCAATACATTCTGCACCTGGGTTTTTGTTTTCTTTGCTGGAGAACAGTGGCCTGGTATGCATCAGGACTTCCCATCTGTCTCACAGAGAGTCATGGAGCTCTTGACTGTGGGTGCGTTTTATCTGAGAATGAGTGACTCGATTCATCCCCACTCCAAAACAACACCTCATCCTGGCCCCAGATCTCAGTATTATGAATGTTTCAGTGTCAGGATGGGATTGTAACATGAAATACAACATTATAGGCCGACACGAGACTTGGGAATGATAGACTTCTTGCCTGGTCTTTTCATGAAAGTCTTATTCTTCCTCAGACTTCAACTTCAGAATTTTTGGCAAACTGCAGTGTCTGCAAAAATACTGTTCCTCTGAAAATTCCCAAACACTTCATATTTGTCATTTGGTGAGGAATACTGAAATGTGTATTTTTATATGCTAAAAAAGCAGGAAACCAAGGAGGAAAATACTTGCTAATGCCCTTGTTGAAAGTCAGAGAAACAGAAGGGCACTTAATTTAAGAATCCAGAAGCAGCCAAATTCTAGTTCAGTGGACTGAATTCTTTGTCAGGTCTCTTTGCGGTTTGCTCCTGCGTGGGTTTTTTTTGCATATGGAGTGCTATGCCTCTCTCACAGGAAGCATCATTGATTAGGGGGTGCACCTTCCCCTTTTCCTTGAAGAAGGGAGAGCTGAAGGGGTTTCTTATCATCCCTAGGATTTCTGCCTGCTGGTTTATTATCATATAAATGTGTCTGCATTTCTCATTGGAGGTAGCTGAGCAAAGCTGAGCCTTATCTAGAGCTAAGAAAAATACAATTATGAAGAAAACTGTGGCCTTAGTAGACAACAAAAAGTTTTGCTAAACTTCGCCACTAGGTGGCAGATCCTCTGGATAGGAGTAGGATTTCTGTTCCATCTTCTGAGTTCTGGTGGCCCAAATAGTAGAGCATCTGCCTGCAAAGCAGAAGACCCAGGTTCGATCCATGGGTCAAGAAGATTCCCCGGAGAAAGGAATGGAAACCCACTCCAGTATTCTTGCCTAGAGAATTCCATGGACAGAGGAGCCTGATGGGCTACAGTCCATGGGGTCACAGAGAGTCAGGTGCGACTAAACACTTTCACTTTTTCAGGGTTCCACTGAACTGTGTTTTCTGTATCATGTGGAAATCTAGTGGAGTGCCCTCAGCCAAGACACAGTGACTCCAAAGTGCCTTTTTACAGTGAAAGGGTGACACTGAGAAACAGTTGAAAACAGGTTTTGACATTTCCTGCCCAATTGCTTAGATGAGCAAATTAATTCCACAAAGATATGGATGACCGAACACCTATGCGTGCTTTTGACAGAATTTGACTTGTTTGTCTAGTCCAAACTCTCTGGCAGTGTTGTCGTGACAGTTAGATGAAATAACCCTTGAAAGGTTATCTGGCATATACTAGTTCCTCTATAAATATTTGTTCAAAGAGTGGTTGAATTAATCAACAAGCAAAATAGAAGTAGATAGTTTTCCTAAAATGCCTTGAATTAAATGTAGCCTTGTCCAAAGAGAGGGGAAACAAAAAAAAATTATCTTGCAAGTAAACAAAGTAGACAAAATCTTTTATGCATAGATACACATACACACATCTTTCCAAAATATTTCTGCTAACAAGTGGCCCACCATTTGGAAATACTACGAGAAAAGAGTGGGTTGTCACTCTAGATCCTAGATGAGGGTCTATTGTAAATGCAAGGATCATGGTAATTCACTATTACTATATACGTTTTCCTTTAAGCTGCTAGATTTTTTGAGCGTTCTGTAGTTGTGAAAAATAAAGTGTAGGCTGCTCAGTATTTTTTGGATTTTTTTAAAAAAATTGTAGACGATAATATAAATCCATGTCTAAGTATTTTGAACAATTAAATAAGTCCATTTTATGCTTAAGAAGCTTCCCAGATTCACATGGTAAGAAGGTTTCATTCTATCTTAAAAAAGCTACACAAATGGAAAGAGTGAAATATATGATGAATATATAGTTTTAAAAAAGTGTTTTTCCAAACTCTGTCAGTCATGTTCAACTACTTAGACATTTCCCTAATAAAATCTATTAAAAACAAAATAATTTTCTGCACAATATAGCCCCAACTATCTCAGCTCTGCAATCTGATTCATTTTGTAAAGGCACAACTGAGGTACAACTTTCTATGCATTTCAAAACAAAGTCTCCTAAAACACCTCCCAAATGAGTCAAATTATATCTTTTTTTGGGGGGGGTTATTTGTTCTTTTGATGATAAGATTCCTTTTATTTGACTTACTCTTCATTTTATACACTACTTTCACTACATTTCTCCTTTCAACATCTCTGTAAGTTAGGCTCATTATGAAGATGAAGACTCTTAGACTCCGAGAGGTTATTTATTTTCAGCCACACAGCTATTACTGTTCAGCAAAATCACAATTTGAATCCAGATCTTCTGATTACAAGTTTAGGGCTCACACACTTATCAAGGTTTCTGTGTGGTTTTAGGAAACTGACGTTAGATATGAATTAAGTGAGTTTTAGCTTTAAAGAGAACTGTTGCTCAAGTCCAATGTCAGTTCCAAATGCAGAAAGACTAAAGGGTCTAATACTAGGTAGGTTGGGACAAGGAGAAAAAAAAGAAAAATATTTGGAATAAGGTAAAATAGAGAATAAATTAGAGGAGAAAATGAAAGAAGACAGGGAGAAGAAAGCTACACATGAGCTTTCAGAGCCTTCCTTAGGGTTTGCTACCTTCCACACCCACAGATCCCATGACACAGGTATTGCTTCTGCCACATACTTCCACAGAATACTGTACCACTCAATCATTACCACATTAAATTATATTATTGGGCTTCCCTGATAGCTCAGTTGGTAAAGAATCTGTCTGCAATGCAGGAGACCCTGGTTCAATTTCTGGGTCGGGAAGATCTGCTAGAGAAGGGATAGGTTACCCACTCCAGTATTCTTGGGCTTCCCTTGTGGGTCAGCTGGTAAAGAATCTGGCTGCAATGCAGGAAATCTGGGTTTGATCCCTGGGTTGGGAAGATCTCCTGGAGAAGGGAAAGGCTACCCACTCCAGTATTCTGGCCTGGAGAATTCCATGGACTGTATAGTCTATGGGGTTGCAAAGAGTCGGACACAACTGAGTCATTTTCATTTAAATTATATTACTTAGTTAACCATTTCCTTGCTATTTAGTAAGGCCCGTAGAAGCTGCTGCTGCTGCTGCTGCTGCTAAGTCGCTTCAGTCGTGTCCGACTCTGTGCGACCCCATAGACGGCAGCCCACCAGGCTCCACTGTCCCTGGGATTCTCCAGGCAAGAATACTGGAGTGGGTTGCCATTTCCTTCTCCAGTGCATGAAAGGGAAAAGTGAAAGTGAAGTCACTCAGTCGTATCCGACTCTTAGCGACCCAATGGACTGTAGCCTACCAGGCTCCTCCGTCCATGGGATTTTCCAGGCAAGAGTACTGGAGTGGGGTGCCATTGCCTTCTCTGCCCATAGAAGCAGGCGATATCTTTTACACCTTTGAGACTGGTACATGGTACTCATTCACTAGATGTATCTTGAATGCATTTATACATAGGTAGTTAGTGCTAGTCGATCAGTTGTGTCTGACTCTTTGCAATCCCAGGAACTATAGCCCTCCAGGCTCCTCGGCCCATGTAATTCTCCAGGCAAGAATACTGGAATGGGTAGACACTCCCTTCTCCAGGGGATCTTCCCAACCCAGGGATCGAACCCAGGTCTCCCACATTGCAGGCAGATTCTTTACCAACTGAGCCACAAGTGGTAAAGAACCCACCTGCAAATACAGGACACGTAAGAGACATGGGTTAGACCCCTGGGTCGGGAAGATCCCCTGGAGGAGTCCACGGCAACCCACTCCAGTAGTTCTGCTTGGAGAATCCCATGGATAGAGTCCCGTGGATAGATAGCCCTGCCGGGCTACAGCCCATGGGGTCACAAAAAGTCGGACACGACTGAGAGTCTAACACTTTCACTTGGATGCCATTAAATTTTGCCCACATGTATTCTATAGAAGCTGGAATGTCTGCTTGAAAGTGGATCACAGGGCTTCCCTGGTGGCTCAGTGGTAAAGAATCCACCTACCAATGCAAGAGACAATGGTTGAATCACTGATCCCGGAATATACCACATGTGCCAGAGCAACTAAGCCCATGTGCCCCAACTATTGAGCCTGTGCTCTGGAGCCCGTGAGCCACAACTACTGAGCCCATGTACTTCAAGTATTGAAACCTACACTCCCTAGAGTCCATGCTCTGCAACTAAAGTGTAGCTCCCACTCAGGGCAACTAGGGAAAAGCTGGAGCAGCAACCAAGTCCCAGCACAGCCAATAAATAAATAAATAAAATTATATATATACATACATATATGTATATGTAAAGAAAGTGGATTTCAAATTGTTGGATCTTTAAGTAGTTACCATTTGGACTGACTAAATGTTTGTCATTGTTCAAAAAAATGAAAAGGTTATTGAACATTTTAAATAAACTGAAAGAACAAGTTCTTTATTGAATTTTGGATTATTTTCTGAAAGATTGCTGTTACTTTTTGGTAGAGTTTTCAAATTATGTAATTGGCTATGAGTCATGTTATACTCATATTAGAAAGTGAATTTATTCCATAATACTGAATACCATACTTTGGCAGTGGAAAGTTTATTTCTTTTTCTTTATTAATTTGATTAGGAAGCCCCTGTTTCATTCTCTTATAATAATCATGGTGATAATGTTTTTGATCTGTGCCTGAGGTCATTTGTACCTCAAGAGCCTTTATGTATCTTTTCTATGTTGTTTCACTTCCTGAATATTAAGACTATCTCTATTAAAATATTAGGCAATTAAATAATAGATAAGACTGAGCTCCTAGCAACCATAAGTAACAGCGATTTTCCCAAATGGAGGACATATTTCCAAGGACACAGAGTTAAGGCTACAATGCCTATTGATTTTTCTCCCATGTGGAGATTATTTTATATTGTTAACTTTGAAAAATCTTAGTTTATATTCAGGAAATAAAGAAAACAGTTCCATAATTGGGTACTGAGCTAATAGTTGGGGAGTAGCTGAAGAAGAAGAAATGGAGGTCCCAATCTTAAGGAATTTGAAATAATAATTAAAATATAAATATGTGCATCCTATGTTAGATTTTACAAAGCACTTCAACACACATATATCATACTTTTGTCATGATTATATGATTGCCATCTTCTTCATTTTGCAAATGAAGAGATCAGTTTCTAAATTGTCTGATGGCTCAGTCTGGGTGACAGAGGCGGGACAGACAGATTTTCTTTCTCCTATTTACTACTTTACTTTTTTTTTTTTTTAAAAAAAAACCTTTTAATGGCATTTTTTAAATGTAAGATTCATTCTTACAGGATAGAGCACTGATCTTCAGAAGGGGTCATTTTAAGTCAAATTTTATATGATTCCCCTTGATTGGTGTCAATAAAACTGGATCCTTTCCCTCCAACATTCATCAATTTGGGTGTAAATCAATGTGAGTGTAAATACTCCCACAATGGCCAACATGAAGCTGCCAAAACTTTAGCAACTAGCGTGAAGTCTCTGAAGAGTAGACAGATTTAAAACTAAACTGAATTGATGCAAGCTAGTTGAGATGGGTTTTGAGTAAGCAGAGAAGCGAAAAGCTATAGGATTAGTGTTGCCTGATGGAATCTTGGGTGGAGCGTTGGTGTGAGCAAGCCAACAGTCCAACAGAATCAGATTAGCAAGGGGTGTGAGAAGGAATTACATGTCTGTATGAGGCTTCTCCAGAGAAACAGACTAGCAGTAAGTCTATTTATTTATGTATCTATTGGCTAAAAACAGTTATGAAGGCTGAGAAGTCCCAAGACCTGCAGTTACCAAGACAGAGACCCTGGAGAGTCCAAGTCCAAGTCCAGGTAAAAACCTGGAGAGCTGAAGATAAGTTTCAATCCAAGTCAGAAGACAAGAGAAGACCCATGTCTCAGCTTGAAAGCAGTCATGCAGAGAGAGAGAATTCTTCCTTACTCAACCTCTTTGTTCTATTCAGTCCTTCAGTGGACAGGACTGATGTCCACCCACATTGGGGAAGGGCAATCTGCTTTTTGTCTATTGATTCTAATGTCAATCTCATCCAAAATCACTCTCTGGGACACACCATAAATAATGCTTAATCAAATATCTGGGGACTCTATGACTAGTCAGGTAGATACATAAAATCAACCATCATAATATTTTTATTATTGAACTCAGCTCACTGAGTTTAAATACTCATGGAACAGGGTGTTAAGGTGACTTCCTGAATAAGGGCTAAAGCTGAGAGTTGAAAATATTCTTGAATAAACATTCCCTATTCCAAAGGGAATATTAAATTTATCTCCCCTTTTTGCATGGTGAATGAGCTTGTCTCTTAACTATCTAACTTTCCTATATCTCCAGCATATAGCAAAGAAAATTACCATTTGGAAAGATCAGTTTCTTAAAGAAATATGTCAGAGTGGGAAATACTTTGACCTTTTTCTGCTGAGAGAAAAGGAGAGGATACCTCTTTTTTCCCAGCCAGAGAAACATATAAGGAGATTGGGCGGGCATGCACCAGATATTGACTAGGCTGAAGTACAGCCATGGGCATGGACCAAAGGACCAGGTATGATCTCAATGCATGTTCTCTCAGGATAAGGATTAGTGGTTGCTTCCCTCCTGGAGAATTCTGAAAGTGGGAAGCCAGCAGGGTGAGGAAGGAAGGCCACAGGTGGGTAAGCTGCCCATTGGCAGGGGAATGAGGCATGTCATTTCCTGAAGATCAAGGGACATTTAGGATGGTGGTTAGGTCTGCGCTGTCTCGAAAGGAGACTTCCCCAGGGTGCTGTCTGCTGGGCCAAGGCACCCAACAGAAGGGGTTATCTCATCATTTCTAATGACAGTATATGAGTGTGCCATGTAGCTTAGAATATGTATTTTTAAAAGACTTGCCAATTATTGAGCCAAGTTTAAGATCCATTGGATTTTTAGATGACGACCTCTGTGAACATCCCTCCACAACCACATGCCTATTTCATCATTGCCTCTCTACAAGTGTAATAAACAGTCTAGAAATAGTATACATTGAAGCTTTTTAAAAACTACATATATAACATACAAATAGGAATGTACACGCAATTAGAAAAATAATGTTTTTCTTCTCTTATGGCTTCAATAAATGCATATTCTCTTACTTATAAATAGAATACTTTTCTTTAGCCGACTGCTGTTGCTGTAAACCCAGAAACTGATGATCAGCTACTCAGAGAAGATATAATTATCCCCAATTCTATCCTGTTTTAGAAATTAGAGGGATTGAAATCCAATAAAATTGATTGGCTTTCTGATATTTTCTTTTTAAGCTTAGGACAATTTTGATCTCATATTTCAGCATCTTCTGTGTATTTCAGCTATTTCAGTTAAACTCACACAGAAATCATATTATACAGCCAAAGACAGAACTTAAATGGTACAGACACATCATATGCTTTTCTCATGGGAACAACTTTTTGCAGCTAGTGCTTTTTGTTTTAAGGTATAATATTTTCCCCCGTGTTTCATAACATCACTTGCACTATAAAGAGAATGGCAGAGGAGTTTAGGAGAGTGAGCTGTGATAGATGAGAATAAATCCCATCTGACCCGAGTACACATCTGCTCCTGAAGCAGGTTCAGCTCTGACAGGCGTTCCCGAGAGCTGAGCTTCACCAGGTGCTTTTGGTTGAATGTAATTCCTAATACTACTTTTTCTTATTACCATTTTGAGACACTGCCTAGGGAAATGGCCAAAACCTGTGCTTTTATGACACATGGCTGGCTTCAGGAATTTATTCATTAGCTTTGATTTCTAATCTATCATTAAGTTCTAGCTCTGAAACGTTAGAGGAATTGGGGGAACTTTCCTAGAGTTTAGCCTATGAACCACCAAGGGACCTGACATATGACTTTCTGAAATTGTGCAAGTCTGGCTGCAGGTCACATAATTGAGCCTCTCAAAACAAACAAACAGAAAACATCAAAATACACCCAGCTCTCCATTTCCTCTTTTGGACAGGGGAAGTCATACATGCACAAATAATTCAGAGACTGAGCCCCTTCTTCTCATCTTCACACACAATCCTTCTCCTTTTATCTTAATACCAAATTTCAGCCAACTGACACTGTTCTCATGTCTCCCACCTCACATTTCTAATTTGCAATCCTATGGATTGTAGCCCTTCAGGCTCCTCTGTCCATGGGATTCTCTAGGCATGAATACCGGAGTGGGTTGCTATCTCCTTGTCTAGAATCTGGTGTTATGCTGTCCCAAAGACACCCATATGATAAAAGATTCCACAGACTCCCCAGTTTGGGGGACAGTGAAACATATTCACACCCAAACCACATTCCTTTCAGAATATGCTCATCAGATGTGAATGCTGCAAAATTACTAAAGCTCACATTTGGCACTGAGGCAGAAATTATTTGAATGTGTTCAACTTCTTAATTTCACTATGAGAAAACTTAGCTCTTGGCCTCCTGGAGTTACTTTATCATGTGTATTATTTCCATCATTCAGGATAATATGATTGACCTATTGCAAGCATTTGGATGGACCGACTGGCACTATAGCCAAATTAGTTTGTCTCTTCCCTATTGGCAAAAACACCATACAAGGCTCAGAAAGCCAGAGACTGAATAGGATTTCAGAAACTTTGTTATATAAACCCTGTGTAAGACTGTCCCCAACACAGGGAAGTGGACTAGCCTATTCAGAATATTGCCATCCAGTGTTCAAAGGATATATTACAATTTTAACCTTTCACACACCATGAGACCAAATGGATTACCACCCTACCAAAGACGTACAAAGCTAAGTGCCCTCAAAAGATAAAGTGTTATTCTGTCTATGGCCTATCTTTGTGCTCAGAAAAGAACATTTGTCAGTCTGAGGCCTTGGGCCCAGAGAACTAGTTAACTTACAAAGCTAAAGTTTAGGCTATCATTGGAGATGACTACCATTTTCTGAACTTTCCTGGACATCATTTACTTCAACTTTTGTGAGCATTAGAGGATATAATATGCAGAAACACTCTAAAACAGTGCCTGCATAAAATAGGCACTTGCCAAATATTAACGCTTTTTCCTTTAGCCAGGTAAAAACATATAGAAATAATTCTCAGAGAGTGGCATAAAAGTCAGGGCTTCCCTGATAGCTCAGTTGGTAAAGCATCCACCTGAAATGCAGAAGACCCTAGTTCAATTCCTGGTTGGGAAGATCCGCTAGAGAAGGGATAGGCTACCCACTCCAGTATTCTTGGCCTTCCCTTGTGGCTCAGCTGGTAAAGAATCCACCTGCAATGAGGGAGACCTGGGTTTGATCCCTGGGTTGGGAAGATCCCCTGGAGAAGGGAAAGGCTACCCACTCCAGTATTCTGGCCTGGAGAATTCCATGGACTGTATAGACCATGAGGTCACTAAGAATCAGTTTCATGCATCTCATTTATGTATTAGTGACATATCTGGGCAACATTTTAAATGAAAAATCATACTAAGCTATACAGTTTTAGCTCTTGGGTAACTTGCAGCTACTCCATGAAGATGCTGAGCAAATACGTGCAAGTCAATGTATAAATACAGCACGTGGGACTTTCCTGGTGGTCCAGTGGTTAAGACTACATCTTCCAATTAGGGGGTGGAAGGGAGCCAAGATTCCCCCTGCCTCATGGCCAAAACAAATAAATAAAGCAAGCTTTTCTCCCACCTCCACGATGAACTCTGGGCCACTTCCACTAGGTTTAATGCCATCATCACTTTGCCTGTTTCCCAGGCTGGAGATCACTAGGTCATCTGCCATATCTTCCTCCCTCGTAGCCAATAGGTCTATAAATCACATGAACACTACTTCCCCAATATTTCTCTCATCTTTTCTCTTCTTTCTAGAGCTCTATCACTGCCAGACAATTCTGCCATGAATTACGGCAAGTGCCTCCTAAGTGACCCTCTTGTCTCTTCTCTCTCCAGCTCCATGTTCCCATTACGTCAAACGATCCAGTCACATGCCTGTAGAAGCACAAGAACTCACCAAGCCTCTCCTTTTCTCTCTTTAATCTCATGTCATCTAATCTATAAATTAAAGCATTCCTTCTCCCATTTTGTCTTACCTCCATCCTATTGGTAGTTCAGTTTTCTCTGTCTAGTTTTCCCAGGTTTGTCAAAACAATATACAAATGCCTGGGTAGTATGCATGAGAACTTGCATGATCTGGCTGTCGTTTCTCTCTCCCTCACGTCCCACAGGGCACATCCTGCTGCAGACACTTTGCTCCAGCCCGCCTCGTCTATGCAGAGCCCCTCCAAGGCTTTGTGTTCTTGCTCTAAGTCTCTTACTGTAGATGTCTCCCCTTGGCTGGTTCTTTACCTCTCTTTCTTCAGGACAAATCTTAGGTATCACCACATCCAGAAAGCTGTCTTGGTGCTTTCAACTACCAGATAATCTTGCGAAAATGTCTGTCATACTCTATCCCATTTAATAGAAATCATTTGATTGTCTGTTCCCGCTACTATATTCTCAGTTCTCAGAAATTCTTAGAAGTTCTCAGGAGCGGGTCAATTTACCACAAGTTGAATCACTGAAAATAAGCCATGGAAAGCCCTTTAGCCTCCTTGTGAATTAAACAAGTACGAAGTGGCTGAGAATTTTAGCTTCTTGAAGGCAAAGCCTTGTAATATTAATTTTGGTGTTCCCAATTCTTAGTCTAGTGTCCAGCATAGCAGGTATTCAGTACATGATGTCCCCAATATCAGTGAATGACTTCTCCCTTTATGTCTCTTAAATGTTATTCTCCTAAATCCAGCAGTACTGATTTTCTTGTTTTATAGAAATATTTTCAAAAAGTACCCTTTTTAGAAGCAGAGTAAATATGAAATGGAGCAGGACCCTATGGTCCTTGCCCCCCACGTCCTCACCCTGCCTTTTGTCTGTGGAAAAAGTTTACCCAAAGAATAAGTTTCATCAGAGAAGTGAGAGCCTGCAGAAACAGAGGAAAACAAAGGAGACCTATAGTCATTAGGCATAGTTAGGACCTTTAATTCCTTCTCAAGGGCTATGAACGATATTCTGAGCCATATCCTGTCAACTGTCTTATAGACACAGAAACTTCCACCAGATGGAAGAAGTTACCTACCTGATGACCAGACTGCAGCCATGACATAAGCTGTCACAGTTCCACGAACTGTCCTCAAGGAACTGGGAACAAATTGACCCTGGAACTGAATATTAACTACTTAAAACAATCAAGGAGATGCTGATAAGGCCACCGATGACCAATTTCAAGATGACTATCAGAGCTGACTGTGCTGTTTTCCCATGTAACCCCTTTCTCTGCCTGTAAAAGCTATTGTCCACTTGTTGTTAGGGAGGAGGAGTTGGCTTTTGGATAGGAGTCTGCCCTTCCCCCTGATTGCTGGCATCCAAAATAAAGCCAACTTTCCTTTGCACCAACCTGGCCTCTATATTGGCTTTTGAGTGGCAAGCACCTGGACCCCAATTTCAGTTACAAATATTCTGTAGGAATATTGAAGTTATTTTGTATGTCAAGAAGGTGATTCTCTTTTCTGAAAATACTAAACTACTTTCCTTACCCCTCTGTATGACTCCTACTTCAGCCCATATAATTTGCAAGAAATTTGGTGAAAAAAATCCCAAAGCTAAGGAGGACATTCTTAACACTTTTATGTGGTTATCATTTCTGGGAAAACTATTCCCCTGTCATCCATATGTTTGGCACATTTGTCTCACTCTGTCTGCCTAGGGCTCTGGGCTGACATTGTTTAAAGACAACAACATTGTCATTTTCAAAATATGGAAAAATAAGCAAATCAGAGAATGGAGAAACAAACATTGGAACATCATTAAAGAATCATATCCACTGTAGAGAAATTGTTCAGAGTACAAGAATGCTCCTGGTCTAAAGATTATCTACAATGTTTATTGCATTGTGTGTTATAGAGAGACCCAAATGATATTGATGTATCAGAAGATTTTTATTATGACTATCTTCTAAAACCATATTCTGATATTTATTCTCTAGTACCAAAGGTTTAATTCAATAAAATCCATTTACAAAATTTAAAGTCTTCCTTTTAAAGCAGACCAAAGATGTTACACCAGTTCTTTAAACAAGTCATGAGGAAATTACATAAATGTGTGCATTTTCTACACACTTATTTATTCATTATTTTTGTTCAACAAAAATTTTCTTGAGTATTCATTTGCAATGACCTGAAGTCTTTTGGGATTCAAAGATAAAAGTCAAGATAATTATTCTTGAAAAGCTCTCAGATTTATTAAGGACAAAACAACATTATGTATTAGGAAGTTTGAAGGAAGTAAAACAAAATTAAGAGACATAAACAGTGGTAAAGAAAGCCCAGAATAGAGAAATTATTCATCTCCTGCTAGAGAAATTAGAAAAGGCCACTTGAATTTGCTGAATTTAATGTGCCAGTGAATTATTTGGGCAGAGAAATTAAGGCAGTTAGTAAAATGCATCTGAGTTTTGGGAGACAAGATGAGGCATAGAAATATTATAGTAAAAATGTATGTTCCTGCATCAGTGGACTGCACATATCCTTATTGATGATGTGGTATATCAACTTAGATAAAACATCCTTATATAATGCTGATTAAAAGAATAAAAAACAGACTGCATCTTTTCAAATGAACGCAATTAATGGAGCAAAATTGGTAGTCCCCAAATTGAATTCTAATTTATAATATTTTCTATTTTATGTTGTCAGATTTCAGACTGAAGTGCAAACATTTGACTTGACGTTTAATATTTCCACCCTTAAATTTCATTATGTGTAGTAAATTTCTTTGGCATTTTTCAAAGTGGTTGCATCCATTTCAAAGAAACATATGAAAATATCAAGCTTTGGAATCTCAGTCTAATATCAGGGTATTGAGGTTTGTGCCTCAAAATGCTAACAGTTGAGATGGGATCATCTGTATTTAATTTGGGATTTAGCCACCTCTTTCCTGGCCCTGAGCCTGTGTCATTCTGCATTGCCTACTGATGCTCTGCTAAAATTAACAGAACATCAGGATGCATTTTACATTAGGCAACAGGAAGAATTCTGTACTTTTGTGCATTTTTGAATTGTTCACTAATCATAAAGGACAATTAAAAGAAGACATAGTGCTGAAAAAGAATGTGCTGTTGAAGGCGACTTTAACCTTATAAATAAATATTTTTTCTTTTTCAATATTTTATTGCAAGAGGTTGTTTCAGCCTTATATCAGTTAATTCTAACAAAAATGTATATGATTATTCCTTTTTTTTTCATGTGAGGAAACAGGATCAGAAATCAAAATCTGTCATTTACTTAAAATAATTCAGCTAAAAGGTGAATAAACTGAAACAGAGACACTGATGTAGACACCAAGGGGGGAAAGGGAAGGTGGGATGAATCGGGAAATTGGGTTTGACATGTATACTCTATTATGTATAAAATAGATAACTAATGAGAATCTATACTGTATAGCACAGGGAACTCTACTCAGTGCTCTGTGGTGACCTAAATGGGAAGGAAATCCATAAAAGAGGAGCGTGTGTATACATATAGTTGATTCACTTTGGTATACAATAGAAACTAACACAACATTGTAAAGCAACTATATTCCACTAAAAATTAATTAAAAACAATTACCAGATATGGGATGGGGAGGGAGGTGAAAGGGGGGTTCTGGAAGGGGAAAACATGTACACCCATGATGGATTCATGTCAATGTATGGCAAAATAAATACACTATTGTAAAGTTAAAAAATAGAAAATAAACTAAAAAAAAAAAAATGAAAATGAAAAGAAAAAAAATAAAAGATAAAAAAATAAAAACAAACCAAAAAAAAAGAATAAATTGGCACACAAGTTCAGATCTCTTGCGTCCAAGATCATTGCTGTTTACCTCATGCTACAGCTGTTCTTCAATCTTAGAAGCATAGTTTAAGTTATAGGACAATGCTATTCTTGGTTGTTTCTTTATCTTTTGTCTCAGCTCCTCACTGGAAGGTAAAGTCCTTTGGATCAAGGACTTTGACCATATTATTTACTGCTTTAGTCCTGGGGCTTAGAAGATTGCCTGGTACCTAGTAGGTGCTTAGTAAGTATTTGTTGTATGGATTAATAAAGGAATACACACTTTAACAATGTCATTGCTTAGGTAGTGAATGTTCATATTTCTAGGCGCTTCACTATCTGTGACAGTTTCAGATGCAGGCCTTCAGGTCGATGCTATGAGTTGCAGGCAGACCCTTATTAGGGGATAACTGGAGGAGTGCTCACAAACTAGTCCTAAACCCAGATGAGGGGGCTTTATACGGGTCCTAAACCCAGTATTCTAGATCGTGTTTGGCTACAGTCAAGGAATTATGACAGGTGAGAGCTGCACAGCTAAGATGGGCCCAGAGCAGTTAAAGAACTTACTCAAGTGAATTGTGGGTGGTAGAACATCAGAAAATGAATGTGAGTCTTCTAAGCCTAAGGCTGGTGAAGGTTTCTGGATTGTGTTGGTATCTACTGATGTGGGAGAAATGGAGAAAGAAGGCATGTGGTAGCTTATTTGCATCACAGCTATGGCTGGGCGGAGTTATAGTCAACAATAACAGTTGCAGAATTCGGCAAATGTGCATTCAGGTGCAGCAATTCCAAATCATAGGCTTTTGTCACTTACATTTCCAGGAGATTCTCGAAGGTTTTTATTTGTTTGACTCTACCCTTACCCATTGCCCAACCATTTGCATCTGATTTTCAAGTTTTTAACTTTCTTAGTACACTTTCAAACCAAGACTGGAATTTCTCATCATTATAATAGTTAATCCTTCTTACAGTGATAATTTGAAAGAAATTTAAAATTTAAAAATAACTGGCAAATTGCAAACTAAAACTTTGGTTTATAAGCTCACTGATCTTTTTACTTTGACACCTGATTATAACTTGCATAGTAAGTGCATTTTCACCCCATTATCCCATGCCAGCTACGGAATTAATAAACTGCCAAGAGAAAGCAGAAATTATTTTTCAACTTTAAATATTGCTTATTACATAATCATATTAGCAAACACCTACTTATTTGATTTCCTAAAAGAAATAACCACAACGCATTACTGGCTGAATGTTCATATTTTTTGGAAGGAAATTATGTCTGGGAAGAGGAAATTTTTCAAATAATGTTCTTTTTTCAGTTATGAGCCATTTGAAAATGAAACAAAATATTGCCTTTTCTTCAAAATTGACAGTCGTGATCTTTAAAAACAGATATTATAAAATAAGAATCATCGGTGGCTAGGACCGGGAGGACCAAAAGGAAGATTTGAAAGCTGGTAGTGTTTCCAAAGTGCAAGCACAGAGCAAGTGAAATGTCAGAGAAATCAAGGTGGTTAAGTGAGAAAAAATGAAAGTAAAGCAAAGACTTATTCAAGGTATCAGTTACCAGGGACCAATTCTTATGCATGTTTTCATGGGCTACTGGAGGTGAAACCCACTAGTGAGAAGACATTGCTTAATGTATGTTTATTTGCTATTCATCATTAACTAATCATTTTCTTATGACTATGACAGTAACTTACAATTTAAAGTCTTCCAGAAGGCTGGTGTTAAATGCTATTACATTGGAGGACTCGACGCAGTTTTCTTAACCTGCGTGTGTACTAAATTACTTCAGTCATGTCTGACTCTTCGCAACACTATGGACTGCAGCCCGCCAGGCTCCTCTGTCCTAACCCTATAAACACTCAATTACTAAATCTAATAGAGCCCAGTGGGCCTTAGGAAGCATCACTACAAACAAAGTTAGTGGAGGTGATGGAGTTCCAGTTGAGCTGTTTCAAATCCTAAAAGACGACACTGTGAAAATGCTGCACTCAATTTGCCAGCAAATTTGGAAAACTCAGCAGTGGCCACAGGAATGGAAAAGGTCAGTTTTCATTCCAGTCCCAAAGAAAGGCAATGCCAAAGAATGCTCAAACTACCGCACAATTGCACTCATCTCACATGCTAGCAAAGTAATTCTCAGAAATTCTCCAAGCTAGGCTTCAACAGTATGTGAACCATGAACTTCAAATTGTTCAAGCTGGATTTAGAAAAGGTAGAGGAACCAGAAATCAAATTGTCAATTTCCGTTGGATCATCAAAAAACCAAGAGAGTTCCAGAAGAACATGTACCTCTACTTTATTGACTATGCCAAAGCCTTTGACAATGTGGATCACAACAAACTGTGGAAAATTCTTCAAGATATGGGAATACCAGACCACCTGATCTGCCTCCTGAGAAATCTTTATGCAGGTCAAGAAGCAACAGTTAGAACTGGACATGGAACAACGGACTGGTTTCAAATCGGGAAAGGAGTACATCAAGGCTGTATATTGTCACCCTGCTTATTTAACTTAAATGCAGAGTGTATCATGTGAAATGCTGGGCTGGATGAATGAAGCACAAGCTGGAACCAAATTTCTGGGAGAAATATCAATAACATCAGATATGCAAATAACACCAATGGCAGAAAGTGAAGAAGAACTAAAGAGCCTCTTGATGAAAGTGAAAGAGGAGAGTGAAAAAGTTGGCTTAAAACTCAACATTCAGAAAACTAAGATCATGGCATCTGGTCCCATCACTTCATGGCAAATAGATGGGGAAACAGTGGAAACAGTGATTCCTCTGGGCTCCAAATTCACTGCAGATGGTGACTGCAGCCATGAAATTAAAATACACATACTCCTTGGAAGAAAAGCTCTGACCAACCTAGACAGCATATTAAAAAGCAAAGACATTACTTTACCAACAAAGGTCCATTTAGTCAAAGCTATGGTTTTTCCAGTAGTCATGTATGGATGTGAGAGTTGGATTATAAAGAAAGCTGAGTGCTGAAGAATTGATGCTTTTGAACTGTGGTGTTGGAGAAGACTCTTGAGAGTCGCTTGGACCGAAAGGAGATTCAACCAGCCCATCCTAAAGGAAATCAGTCCTGAATGTTCACTGGCAGGACTGATGCTGAAGCTGAAACTCCATACTTTGGCCACCTGATGTGAAGAACTGACTCACTGGAAAAGACCCTGATGCTGGGAAGATTGAAAGCAGGAGGAGAAGGGGACAACAGAGGATGAGATGACTGGATGACATCACTGACTCTATGAACATGAGTTTGAGTAAGCTCCAGGAGTTGGTGATGGACAGGGAAGCCTGGCGTGCTGGAGTCCAGGGGGGTCACAAAGAGTGGGACCCGACTGAACAATTGAACTGGACTGAACTGAATAGAGCCTGGAGGAAATGTCTATTAACTAAAGTTTGATAAAATGGATTGAAAAACATAACTTGTTATCAAGAGCAAACTTGTCAAACTGAAGGAAGATACAAGGTGCTTCATGCACCCACTACAACAGCCTCACGATGCCAAGGCATGATCTATACCTGTGGTTCTCAACTGGGGACAGCTTTGCCAACCACGCGATTTTTGGCAATGTCCGCAGATATTTTCTTCTGTTACAGTTGTGTAAGCATTGCTACTAGCTAGAGGCCAAAGCTGTTGCTGTACACCCTATAGTTCACAGAATATTCCACCTGCAAGGAAGAAGCATGTACTCCCCAAAATAAATAATCTTGATGCTGAGAATCCATGGTCCATACTACTAGGGAGTTGGATAGGAGTCTCTCTGTTCCCTTGTTCTCCCCTCCCCAACCTTTATTTTAAAAATAATTTCATTGAGGACTTCCCTACTGGTCCAGTGGTACAGACTCCCTGCTCCCAATACAAGGGACCCGAGTTCAATCCCTGGTCAGGGAACTTGATCCCACATGCTGCAACTAAGAGTTTGCATGCTGCAACTAAGATCCTGTGTGCTGCAACTAAGACCTGACACAGCCAGACAAATAAATAAACATAAAAATTTTTTTTCATCATTTGTCTCAATGAAGTATTTCTTGAAACATAAAGAAGAGCTGTTGTGGCTGAAAATGCACGGGAGTCTTGGAGTTCCATTAGCTCTGTTTTCTATGGCCCTTTGAAATGGTCCTTAATGCTTTTAACTATAACTTCAGGGCTCTGAAGAATATAACTAAAAAAGAGCCACTCTGGAGAACATATTGTTCTCCATATTGGAGGTTCATTAAAAATCTAAAAGTAGAACTACCATATGACCCAGCAATACCAGTGCTAGGTATATATCCAGAGAAAACCATAATTTGAAAGGATACATGAGCCTCCAATGTTCACTGCAGCTCTATTTACAATAGTCAGGACATGTAAGCAACCTAAATGTCCATCAATAGAGGAATGGATAAGGAAGAAGTGTACATATATACATTATATTGGTTGGTGGTAATTTAGTTGCTAAGTCATCTCAGATTCTTGAGACCCCATGACTGTAGCCTGCCAGGCTCCTCTGCCCATGTGATTTCCCAGGCAAGAATACTGGAGTGGATTGTGTTTCTTCCTCTAGGGGATCTTTCTGACCCAGGAATCAAATCCGTGTCTCCTGTGTTGCAGGCAGATTCTTTACTGCTGAGCCAACCAGGGAAGCCCATACATCATATTATTCAGGCATAGAAAAGAACTAAACAATGCTATTTGTAGCAACATAGATGGACCTCCAGATTTTCATACTAAGTGAAGTAGGTCAGACAGGAAAAAAGCAAATATCATATGATATCACTTATATATGGAATCTAAAAAAAAAAAAGGGTACAAATGAACTTATTTACAAAGCAGAAGTATAGTCATGGATGTAGAAAACAAACTTATGATTACCAGGAAATAAGCTGGGAGATTGGAACTGACACACACACACACACACACACACACACATATATACTACTATATATAATACATATATATGTATAAAATAGATAACTAATAAGAACTGAGCACAGGGAACTCCACTCAATACTCTGTAATGGCCTATATGGGAAATTAATCTTAAAAAAAGTGTGGATATATGTATATGTATAACTGATTCACTTTGTAGTATACCTGAAACTAATACAACATTGTAAATCAATTATATTCCAATAAAAATTAAAAAAAATTAAAAGCGTTGCTCTCTGGCATGGGTACTGTAGCATGCCAGGCCTCTCTGTCCAAGGGATTCTCCAAGCAAGAATATTGGAGTTAGCTGCTGTTTCCTTCTCCAGGGGAGCTTCCTGACCCAGGACCAAACCCAAGTTTCTTTATGTCTCCTGCATTGGCAGGCAGGTTCTTTACTACTAGCGCCACCTGGGAAGTCCCACGATTACTTTACCACTCTTAAAATAACTGGACAAGAAGAAGTGAGAGTCCTTGAAGTAGTGTGTATGTATGCCCCAGGTACAAGACCCTCGGGCATATAGGAAGAATCTTGGTAAAAGTGCATACTAGGAAAAACAATTGTCACAATAATTTTTGGTGCTTTGTGCGATGAGCATAGGAGAAAGTCCTAATAGCCCTGGAGAGCTCCACAATAGAAATAACTTCTAATGACAGCTTCATGCATTCTGCTATGGTTGAGGAATATATCAGAGTAGAGAATTCAAGTAATATCCAAGTGCAGAGTCAGTGGAGACAATGGAAATGTCACCATCTTCTCAAGGTCTAGAAAGATCTTACTTCATTGGACAATTAGTTTAAGTGGCTAAAATTTTTTGAGTATTTACTATGTGACAGGTATTATTCTAGATGCATACAGTCCTTATATGCTCTTTTGGAATTTGAAAAATGATATTAAAGACAATAAAAAATTGTTGTGTCAACTATAAAAAAAGTAATGAAAATAAGCTTGCTTTAAAGGACATTAAAAGCGATTACAAGAAAAAAGAAATTAAAGTATGCAATAACCCAGCAATACATTAGATAATGATACTATAAATAAATGAAAAGAAGGGTGAATTTATTATGATAAACTTGTTTTTAAATTAGTGAAGAAAAAGTGAATTACTTTTAAAAATATGGGGACAAATTAATAGCTATTTGAGAAAAACATTATGTTTAATTTTCTGCATCATTCTTTATATCAAAATAAATCACATTTGTACAAAAATGTACATCTAAACAACAATAAAAGTATCAGAAGAAAATTTTAAATGTTATTACCATCTTGGAGTGGGCAAGTCTTCCTGCCATGAAATATGAAGGCTAAGCACAATTGAAATTGACTACTAAAAAATTAAGTCCTTTTGCACAACAAATGTTACCACAGAAAATAAAAAAATAAAGTGGGAAAAACATTTGCACCGTGTATTTCAGAAAAAAATAATCCTTCATATATCCCAAACTTTCCCAAATAAACTAGAAAATAAAGAACATAAAAATAAGAAGTGGGCAAAAATGCAAAAACACATAAAAGTATTCAATAAATACATAAAAATAGGTTTAAACTCATTCATGATTAAAGAAATACAACTTAAAATTACAATGGAAAACAGATATTTACCTTTTAGAGAGGCAAATAATGAAAAAGATTGCTAAGATGCATTATCAGTACATCTTACTCTTCATCTACACTTTAGGGTTATGAATTAGAGTAACATTTGGGGGTGGCAATTTGATAATACCTATCAGTGATTAGACACACCTTTTGACTCAGCAGTTCTATGCTCAGGAATTTCTCCTACAGGTATATTCACTTCATGGCAGAAAAATACATGAAAAAGGATGTTAACAAAAGTATAGTTTGTGACAACAAATACTTAAATATCATCAGTACCAAACTGGTTAAAACCATTATGGTGCATCTATACAATGGAATAGCATGCAATACTTAGGAAGACTGAAGCATGTTCCTGTTCATTTGGTCTTTGTGTTGTGTAAATGCCTAGAACAGGCTTCCCTGGTGGCTCAAAGGTAAAGAATATGCCTGCCAGTGCAGGAGACTAGAGTTCAACACCTGAGTCAGGAAGACCTCCTGGAGAAGGAAATGGCAACCCACTCCAGTATTCTTGCCTGGTAAATCCCATGCAGGCTAGAGTCCATGGGGTTTCAAAGAGTTGGACATGAACTTAGCGACTAAACAACAACAATTAAATGCCTAGAACAGTAGGTATTTTAATTAATATTTATTGAAGTGATTGGACGACCCTCATTCTAAGTGTGAAGCAATGAGAAGTGGTATAGCAATGATCCCAAATATCAGTATTTAGGAAAAGCACACACACACACACACACACACACACATATATGCAACCACAAACACTTTCCTGGAAAGAGAGACAGGAAATCATCAGCAGTAGTGTCTTCTCTGTACTCTCTGGAGTGAGTATAAGAAAACAGGGCCAGATCTGGGTGAGGTGAATGAGGCACCTACGCTACAGGTTGAAGGAAGCACCCTGAGATTAAGTATCTCTTTAAATTTCGTACTCAGGCATCTAACTCATTTCACCCTGAAAGTGAAAGTATCAGTCACTTAGTCGTAGTGTCCAGCTCTTTGCGACCCCACGGACAGTAAGTAACCCACCAGTCTCCTCCATCCATGGAATTCTCCAGGAAAGAATTCAGTGGAATTCTCCACTGAAGTGGGTAGCCATTCCCTTGCCCGGGGGATTTTCCTGACTTAGGGACTGAACCCAGGTCTCCTGTTTTGCACACAGATTCTTTACCATCTGAGGCACCAACGAAGACTTACCCCTGATCTGTGAGGGGACTTGACTTCCAGTTTTCTACTTGTCAGTTTCTTTGCTATGAGAAAGTAATTTTGGAATAAAAACATTAAATTACTTGATAATATTACAATTTAAGACTAGAGATTTTATCTTATAAAGGGCCTGAAGCATTATAAAGGGACACTCAAGCACCTTAAAAATGGAATAGAGAATATCTATCATAAATATTGCTACAAAACTGATTTTAAATTTCAGTAAATATTATTGAAGGAGAAACTATATTAAAATGATAATAGTAAGGGCTCCCCAGGTGGTGCTAGTGGTAAAGAACCTGCCTGCCAATGTAAGAGACATAAGAGACATGGGTTTGATCCGTGGGTTGGGAAGATCCCCTGGAGAAGGGAATGGCAACCCACTCCAGTATTCTTGCCTAGAGAATCCTATGGACAGAGGAGCCTGGCGGGCTACAGTCCATGGGGTCTCAAAGAGTCAGACATGTCTGAAGTAACTTAACATACAGCACAGTGTAGGCTTATATCTTCAGAATACAGATAGAATACATATTTTCATACAAAAGTATGAAAAATGTTGAGAGTCATAATCAGTTGGACTCTTATTTATCAGACAAATCAATACATATATAAAGTAGGGTTGGTAGTTTTAATTTCAGGAAAAAAAATAGAGTTTGGGTGGAAAAAAAAAGGAAAATGAAGGTTTTTTCTTTTAGTAAAGGTGTAATCCATGCTGACAATGCCATGAAGAAAAGCAAAGAAAGACTTTCAAAATTAAGCAAAAACATTTAGATTTAAAAGGAATAATAAACACTATTTTTATTAGACAGCTTGGTTATATCTCTGTTAGCCTCTGATGGGCCAAAATATATATATTCATACATAAATATTGATATATACATACACAGACATACAGATGAAACAAGAGATATAGGTACTTGGTAATATGCTAATAAAGTTTAAATGTGTATTAAAACTATACTCAGTTTTTTCAACCATCTGTAGAGCACTAAACTAAAAAAAGTAAAACTAACTGTAAGCTAAGTTGCAAAGAAAATTTCAATAAAATCCCCCAATAAGGAGCTATAAAGGGAAGCTTCTTCAACAGCAGTGCAATAAAATGACAAATTGTGTTCACAACCTTAGATACAAATAATTAGGTTTACTATGAAATTTAAAAAGAATCCCACAAAAATTTTAGGCTAAAGGCAAGTACAAATCTACAAGTATAGAGTATTTAGAAAAATGAGAAAAATGAGAACACTAATTCTCAAATGTTGTTGATTGTGGCCAAAGCAGAAGGAAAGATTTTGTGTTAAAAACATTTATTATTTTAAAAAAACAGAAGTAAAAAAATGACTAAGTGCAACTCAAAGAGTTTGGATAAAAACAGGACACTTGTAAAACGGCACAAAGAAGAATGTGTTGAAGAATAAAAATCAAATTAATCAGCATCACAATCAATTAAAAAATAACATGGTAGTCCTTTAAAACCAAATAGCTTCTAAATACAATTAAGAGAAAAGATAAAACACAAATTTTAAAAATAGGAGTTAGATATTTGATAACACAAAAAAGTACAGAGGAAATATACTACAAAGACATTATATACTATTCTATGAAAATATGTGAGGAAATTGCAACGGAGTAGATTACTTCTGAGACAGATTTCACATTCAAGTTGGTTCAAGAAATAAAAAACATTATTTTCTCTTATAAGAAATAATCAAATTTTTCTTCTGAAAAGCTTTGAGCCGTGTGGGTTTATTGTTGAGAATTGTGTCAAACTTAAAAAAAAGGTAATACAAATTCTACATAAAATCTTTTCTCAAATATGGAAAAAGCCAGCTTTGATTTTTAAAGAGTCTTTTAAAGATAGTTGAAAAATTATACTATATACTTTAAGAGAATGAAAAGAAAAGCCACAGATTAGGAAAAAAAAAAATATTTGCTAAGCATTTCTGATAAAGGACTTGTATCCAAAATAAACAAAGAACACTTAAAATGCAGCAATAAGAAAACAGCCTCATTAAAAAACAGACAAAATATTTGAACAAATATTTCACCAAAGAAGATATACAGATGGAAAATAAGCATATGAAAAGGTTCTCAGCATCACACATTATTAGGAAATTGCAAATTAAAGCAACAATGTGATACTATCGCATTACTGCATGTAAACACAATCGCTTCAGTCATGTCTGACTCTTTGTGACCCTATGGACTGTAACCTGCCAGGCTCCTCTGTCCATGAGACTCTCCAGGCAAGAATACTGGAGTGGGTTGCCATGCACCCCTCCTGCATCTCCTGCATTGCAAATGGATTCTTTACCCACTGAGCCATCTGTACGTGCTAGAAAGGCTAAAATCCAAACACTGACAACACCAAATGCTGACAATGATATAGAACAATAGGCACTGTCATTCACTGCTGGTGGCATAGTCACTTTGGTAGACAGTTTAACAGTTCCTTACAAAGCTAAACATAGTATATGATCCAGCAATCACAGTCCTAGACATATACTCAAATGAGTTGAAAACCAATGTCCACACAAAACCCTGCACAGAGATATCTATGGCAGCTTTATGTCATAACTGCCAAAACTTGGAAGCTACTAACATGTCCTTCAATAGGTAAGTGGATAAATAAACTGTGGTACATCCAGACAATGAACTATTACTCAGCACTAAAAAGAAATGAGCTCTCAAGCCATGGAAGAGACATGGAGGAAAATGAGACGCAAATTGCTAAGTAAAATAAGTCAATCTGAAAAGGCTATGATTTCAATGATACGATATTCTGGAAAAGGCAGAACTTTAGATACAGTAAAAAGATGAGTGGTTGCCAGAGGTTAAAGGAGATAGATGGGGAGGGGTGAGTTAGGAGGGGCACAGGGACTGTTTGTTGTTGTTTAGTTATCAAGTCTTGTCTGACTCTTTTGCAACCACATGGACTGTAGCCCAGACTTCCCTGGTGGCTCAGTGATAAAGAATCCGTTTGCCAATGCAGGCAACATGGGTTTGATCCTTGGATCAGGAAGATCCCCTGGAGAAGGAAATGGCACTCCAGTATTCTTGACTGGAAAATTCCATGGACAGAGGAGCCTGGCAGGCTACAGTCTATAGGGTCAGGCCAGAGTCGGACACAGTGGAGCTACTGAGCATGCACACATGGATTATAGTCCACCAGGCTCCTCTGTCCACGGAATTTTCCAGGCAAGAATACTGGAGTGGGTTGCCATTCTCTACTGAGGGACTGAACCCATGTTTCCTGCATTGGCAGATGGATTCTTTGCCACTGAGCCACCAGGGAAGCCCAGGGAATATTTAAGGCTTGATATTTGGATATTTGCTTTGGTAACTGTTATGATGGATACAAAACAGTATACATTTGTCAAAACCCACAGAATTGAACAACAGGACAAAGAGTGATCTCTAATATAAACTATGGACTTAGTTAATAATTTTTCAATTTGGTTTATTAATTGTAACAAATATAGCACATTAATGTGAGATGTTAATAACACGGGAAGTTGTGTATGTATGAGGAGAAGAGGTGGAAACTATACTTTGTCCTCAATTTTTTGTAAACCTCAAACTAATCCAATAAAATAAATTCTATTAATTAAAATATTACCTATAATTCAATATTCAGTGTCCATAAATACAGCATTATTAGCAAGGAGGAAAATAAAACTACATACACAGAAACACTCTCATAAAGAGAGTTGCAAAAATCTCAAATAATATATGAGCAAAGCAATTTGGATCGTCTACTGAAGAAATAATTCAAGAAGCATTTTTACCTGGAAAGCATCTCAAAATTTACATACACATAGCACACTGTATAACAATTTTATTTATAATAATAATTTCAGTTGATGGCAAAACTGCATTTGGAAGGAAATATTGACATCCATTTCTGGCTAAGTCTCAAAGCAATATTAGGAATAGGAGTATATTTCTCCCCATTTAAAATATTAATATTAAATCGAGTCAGCATCATATGAATGGTTTTTAACAATGTGTGCTTCTTGTTTCAAGAGATTTCATAATAGACATTTCTTGGGTGTCTTCCAAATTCATGATAATCTCCCCCTCTCTAGAAACAGCCCTTGAGACTCAGGGATGAAGCTCCAGGTAGTATGTCTACCATCTGACCTTTACCATTGCTGACTGATGTAGCAGACACCCAGCCCTCTGATGGCTGATCAGGCTTCGTCTCCTGAGAATCTGAAATTTAGGGTTGACAGACAGAAACTGGGAAGTAGCTGGAGCTCTGCTTTATTTACTGACAGTGTTTGACAGAGAGGCTTCCAGAATTCTCTATTCTTTCCTGAGTCTTGGCTTTCAACTGTTCCTTGGATTCTAGCTTACTTCTATTTCCACTTAAATGTGTGAGATTTGTTTATATGGCTTCCAAACAACAACAGAAAACCTCAGGTAACTCAGATGCTAATAGGTGTTTGATGGTGAAAATGGAGGGGTGTTGATCAGTAGACAATTTGTGTGGAAACTTAAACAAACTTACAGAGCTCTCTCTATTTTGGAACTTCTCAGAGTCAATAACATGTCACATTGTGAGTCTCGAGGAGAAATCTGTGGTATGCAATTTCACAGCCTTATTTGACCACAGAATATTTTTTGTTTTGGAAGATACTTTAAAAAGGATGGTGTGCTACAGAACATACTTTGGGAAACAGTTCCCTAGTGGTATTCTCAATAAACCAGCATCTTCATCCTCTTGACTTAATTGGTTCTAGAAAGTTTTGGCCAATTCATGTCATATCTACAACAATCTCTTGGTAGCTGTAATGAGGAGGAAATTAATTCATAATAGCAGTAGTATCAGCAGGAAAAATAAAAACAGAAGGTGCCTGAGATTCCTTTTTAATCCAAGTTAATGAATTTCTTGAGGGAAGCACTTATTCACTATTGTGTCCCTGGAAGAGTATCTGGCTCACAAGAAACAAAAAAACAAGTGTGTGTGTGTGTGTGTGTGTTAGTCGCTCAGCCATGTCCAACTCTGTGCAACCCTATGGACTCTAGCCTGTCAGGCTTCCCTGTCCTTGGAATTCTCCAGGCAAGAATAATGGAGTGGGTAGCCATTCTCCAGGGGATCTTCCCAACCCAGGGATCAAACCCAGGTCTCCTACACTGTGTCCTTCATAATTAAATAAGTAGAAAGTGAAAGTGAAGTCACTCAGTCATGTCCAGCTCTTTGGGACCCCATGGACTGTAGCCTACCAGGCTCCTCCACCTGGTAGGAGGAGGAGTAGAATTTTCTAGGCAAGAGTACTGGAGTGAGTTACCATTTCCTTCTTCAGGAGATCTTCCTGACCCAGGGATTGAACCCAGGTCTCCTGCATTGCAAGCAGATGCTTTATCTTCTGAGCCACCAGGGAAGCCCTAAATAAGTAGATATTTTCTTTTAATTTCCTCGAGATTAAGATAGTTTCTGGCTATTGTTAATTGTTTAAATCATATCATTCTGGGAGATACAATAAAATTTGAGGATGCTGGTCATAGATCAGGTAGTTCTAAGTATATACATTTTTATCTTACAAAAACTGTAGGAATTGCACAGAAAGAATATTCATCCAGTCACATTGTCACTGGATGCTTTTCCTCCTTTTGTCACCACCAGTGAAAGAGGAAGAATGAATTGCTGCTCCAATGACTGAATACCTTGGTGGTGGTAGTTGCTAAGTCATGTCCGACTCTTGCGACCCCATGGGCCATAGCCTGCCAGGCTCCTCTGTCCATGGGATTCTCTAGGCAAGAATACTGGAGTGGGTTGCCATTTCCTTCTCCAGGAGATCTTCCCAACCCAGGAGTTAAACCTGGGTGTCCTCAGGCAGATTCTTTACTGACTGATCTATGAGGGATGATTGAGTACTTTAGTATCCCAGACTTCTCCCTTTACTCTCTCCTACTTGCGCTCTCTACTGCATTGAACTGGATGCATTGTTTTGTCAGAACTATGCGCTTTTCTGAAGATTCTCATTCATTCACAAGATTGTCATAGTTGTAATTAAAGTGTGTTAGTTGCTCAGTTGTTTTCAACTCTTTGTGACCCCATGGACTGTAGCCCACCAGGCTCCTCTAGCCCACCAGGCTCCTCTAGCCATGGAATTCTCCAGGCAAGAATACTGGAGTGGGTAGCCATTCCTTTCTCCAGGAGATTTTCCCAACCAGGGGATCAAACCCAGGTCTCCTGTATTGCAGGCAGATTCTTTACCATCTGAGCCATCAGGAAAGCCCAAGGAGAACATAAATCTGCATAGTCTGACCATCCTAGATTTTAAATTTTAGTGGTGCTGGGCTCCTGGTTGATGCTGAGTCAAGTTTCCCTTCTCTGGGATTTTGAACTTGGGTAAAAAGAGAAGGGGGAAGGGAAGGAAGGAAAGAGGGAGGCGGGGGGAGAGAGAGAGAGAGAGGTGTACACCTGGAGAAACAGAGAAGCTGTTCTGTTGAAAGAGAATATGATGCACAGAGAACAGCACAGTAATGGAATAGAGCAGGACTTCTGACAGTGTATGATGATGATTATTCCTGCGATGCAGACATATCCCATTCTTTAATCCTAGGAGACAGCTCAGTGTTTTTACAAGAAAGCTTCAGATCGGATAGCCATCACTTGCAACCAGTCTTGGACAATGCCTTTAAACTATCACTTGGAGAAAATTACGCTTAACTTGCAAGGCTATTCTGTTCAGCTGAGGGAATCTATAAATAGATTAGAAAAACAGCAAGGAGAAATCATAGATGTTTTGGATTTTGAAGAGACCTTCAAGAGCCAAAGTCTGGAGAGATAAAGTGATTTGGCCAATTACCAACATCAGCTTGCCAAACAGTCTGGTTCTTAATGCTCTTTACTCTTTATTGCATTGCTCAATTTCTGGTTTCATTTCCTTTCCGTCGGGTAGTTCATTCTTCAGTCCTTTGTCTTTGGCTCACCATTCTTCTACTGATGCTCATATACGTTTCACATATTCCCTTTCCTTGGCCCTGCATTCGACCATTAGCTTCAGGTTAAAATTACTTTCTTTGTGAACCCTGAACTCAAGCGTAACAGCTCTCTAATCGCTGTCTCTTCTTTCCTGGGTAAAAGTCAGTTCAAGAACTTCCATAGCAGGAGTTTCCAATTCCCAGTAGTCACATTAGTTTGACCTTAGTACTGTGATCACAGGGCCAGGTAAGATGTGAGAGATAAGCTCAACACAAGGACATGTTATTTAAAACATTTATAGGAGTTGTGGCTCTGTTGATATAGAGTATATATATATATAGGGGCTTCCCGGGTGGCTCAACGGTAAAGAATCCACCTACTAATGGAGGAGATGCATGAGATGCGAGTTCCATCCCTGGGTCGGGAAGATCCCCTGGAGGAGGAAATGGCAACCCACTCTAGTATTCTTGCCTGGAAAGTTCCATGAACAGAGGAGCCTGGTGGACTATCTAGTCCGTGGGGACGCAAAGAGTTGGACACGACTGAGCGACAGATAATGAATGAAATCTTACACAGATTCACTGAATATCAATCAACCTGGGTGGGTGCTGCAAACTTAAACCAGGCTACAAAATCAGGCAATATGATGTCTGAATTCAAGGCCAGCTGCATTTGAAAGACATGATATTGGAACTCTCAGAAGTCTAGTCTTAGCTTTGCACTGGCCCAGAAGTTCTAATCCTGAGAATGTCCTGGGTATTTGGGATCCACATCCCACATTATGGGCCAAACTGTGCTCACATTCATATCTAAATTTCTGTTCCTCCCTCCCCGCACCCCAGTACCTCAGAATGTGACTGCACTTTGAGAAGTGGCTTTTGAAGAGGTAGTCGAGTTAAAATGACGCCATTACAGTGGACTCTAACCTAATCTGACTGATGTTCTCACAAGAATAAGAAGTTGTGACACATGGAGAGACACCAGGGATGCTGCACAGAGGAAAGACTGAGGGAAGAAGCAGCAAGAAGCATGCCACGTGCAAGCCAAGGAGAGAGGTCTCAGGAGAAACGGAGCTTTCTGGCTCCTCGATCCTGGGCTTACAGTCTCTAGAAGTGTCAGAACATAAATTCTCGTTGTTTAAGCCACCCAGTCTGCAGTATTTTGTTATGGCAGCCCTAGCAAACAAATACTCCGTTCAGTATTTACTATCATTACATTCAGTTCAATTCATTTCAGTTCAGTTGCTCAGTCGTGTCCGACTCTTTGCGACCCCGTGAACCGCAGCACACCAGGCCTCCCTGTCCATCACCAACTCCCGGAGTCCACCCAAACCCATGTCCATGGAGTCGGTGATGCCATCCAACCATCTCATCTTCTGTCGTCCCCTTCTCCTCCTGCCCTCAATCTTTCCCAGCATCAGAGTCTTTTTCAATGAGTAAGCTCTTTGCAACAGGTGGCCAAAATATTGGAGTTTTAGCTTCAACCCCAGTTGTTCCAATGAACACCCAGGACTGACCTCCTTTAGGATGGACTGGTTGGATCTCCTTGCAGTCCAAGGGACTCTCAAGAGTCTTCTCCAACACCGCAGTTCATTCAGTTCATTAAATTCAGTCTCTGCGCTGTGGGCGTGATGCAGATCCCGTGCCCTGAGTTCCCGCTAGCATTTCTGCCTGCTAGCTGGGGGACGCTCAGGTACATGTGGCTTCTTAGCGCCTGGAGCTCAGGACCGAGCACTTCGCTCCTTCTCAGTCGCTCTTCTCGAGCCTTCTGCTGTCTGTGTGGGCCTCAAAGGTGCATCTGCACTTAAAGCGAGCTTGGAGTAGGAAGAACATGGAATCCATCTCTCTAGCTAGACAACAATTGTACTGGCAGAAACTGTTGAAGATACTGACTGGAGGGGCATGGCAACCCACTCTGTATTGTTGCCTGGAGAATCCCATGGGCAGCAGAACCTGCTGGGCTGTAGTTCATGGGGTCGCAAAGAGTGGGACACTACTGAAGTGACTAACACACCACACCCATTCAATTTAGAAGGTAATGTAAAAACTACTTTCGATGACATAATTAATTTTTGTGTCTTAAACGTTGGGACAAAATATAGAAACAAACTAAGTATGTGAAATCTTTTAAATATTTGAAATAGCTATACTTAAAAATATTTTAAATAGCTAAAACATTTAAGAAACACAGGCATATTGGGGGATAGATTATCTAATTTGTGTCTGTGCTTACTTGTGCAGTCGTGTCTGACTCTGTGATCCCATGGACTGTAACCCACTAGGCTCCTCTGTCCATGAAATTTTCCAGGCAAGAATACTGGAGTGGGTTGTCATTTCCTACTCCAGGGGATCTTCCGAACTCAAGGATCAAACTGCATCTTTTGCATTTCCTGTATTGACATGTGCCACCTGGGAAGCCCAGATTATTTAATAGGTAACACTGACTCAATTGACATCAGTTTGAGCAAACTCCAGGAGATGGATGAGCAAACTCCAGGAGATGGTGAAGGACAGGGAAGCCTGGCACGTTGCAGTCTATGGGGTTGCAAAGAGTCGGACATGACTGAGTGACTGAACAACAACAAGCATTATTATTCTAATTTAAAATGTGTACAAAACCAGAGAGACTTACATAGGAAATAAGTTTATGGTTACAAAGGGGAAAGGGACGGGCAGAGGGGTAAACTATGAGTATGGAATTAACAAATACAAACTACTATACATAAAATAGATAGCCAATAGGATTTACTAAGTAGCACAGGGAATTATATTCAATATATCATAATAACCTATAATGGAAAATAATATGAAAAATGTATAACTGAATCACTTTTCTATACACCTGAAACTAACACAATATTGTAAATCAAATGTACTTCAATAAATAACAAATCTAAATTACACCCACCTTGAAGGCAGCTCCTAAAAACAAAGAAAATTAATTTTGGATAAAAGTTATTTTTATTTAAAAATAAAATATGATATTTGATTAATTCAGACTATTTTAAATTGAAATCTTATAAATTTATGAACTATATTGAAACTTTTATGAGAACACGAATCATTATAAGTTTAATTAATTAAATTTATGACAGTTATTTAAATCTGTAGGAAAGCTTGTTAGTTGGAAATTTGAAATCATTAGAAACTTGAATGTAATGAAGCTCACAAATAAAATTTAAAATGTTTAAAGGATTTTAGTTAACTACACTATAGAATTCATAAAAATAATTGCTAAAATTTCACCAAATCTATGGATAGAAAAATAATTTGTGTATATATTTAAAATATAAGTTGTTGTGTTGTTCTGTCACTCAGTCATGTCCAACTCTTTGCAACCCCATGGACTGCAGCAGGCCAGGCTTCCCTGTCCTTTATCATCTCTTGGAGTTTGCTCAAACTCATGTCCATTGAGTCGATGATGCCATCTAACCATCTCATCCTCTGTTGCCCTCTTCTCCTCCTGCCCTCAATCTTTTCTAGCATCAGGTTCTTTTCCAATGAGTCAGCTTATAGCATTTGGTGGCCAAAGTATTGGAACTTTAGCTTCAGTATTATCCTTCCAATGAATATTCAGGGTTGATTTCCTTTAGGATTGACTGGTTTGATTTCTTGCTGTCCAAGGGACTCTCAAGAGTTTTCTCCAGCATCACAGTGTGAAAGCATCAATTCTTCAGCATTCAGCCTTCTTAATGGTCCAACTTTCACATGACTACCGGAAAAACTGTAGTTTGACTATACGGATGTTTGTCAGCAAAGTGATGTCTATGCTTTTTAATATGCTGTCTAGGTTTGTCATAGCTTTTCTTCCAAGGAGCAAGTGTCTTTTAATTTCATGGCTGCAGTCACGGTCTGCAGTGATTTTGGAGCACAAGAAAATAAAGTCTGTCACTGTTTCCATTGTTTCCTCATCTATTTGCCATAAGGTGATGGGACCAGAGGCCATGATCTTCATTTTTTAAGTGTTGAGTTTTAGGCCAGATTTTTCACTCTCCTCTTTCACTTTCATCAAGAGGCTCTTTAGTTCCTCTCTGCTTTCTGCCATAAGTGTGGTGTCATCTGCATATCTGAGGTTATTGATATTTCTCCTGGCAATCTTGATTCTAGCTTGTGTTTCATCCAGCTTGGCATTTTGCATGATGTACTCTGCATATAAGTTAAATAAGTAGGGTGACTGTAAACATCCTTGATGTACTCCTATCTCAATTTTGAACCAGTCTGTTGTTCCATGTCTGGTTCTAACTGTTGCTTCTTAACCTGCATACAGGTTTCTCATGAGGCAGGTCAGGTCGTCTGGTATTCCCATCTCTTTAAGAATTTCCCACAGTTTGTGTGATCCACACAGTCAAAGGCTTTAGGGCAGTCAGTGAAGCAGAAGTAGATGTTTTGAATTTGAAAATGTAATAAGTCAAGTATTTATCCTATTTCAAAAACAATCCCAGCTTTACAGAAATGTTGCAAGTTCAGAACAAAGATTTTTTTCCCCATGAAATATTTAAAATTTGCTGACATGATACCTTTTGACTCCCAAATACTTTAGTATAATTTCCTGCAATCGAGGACATTTTCGAATATAACCACAGCATAATCATCAAAATCAGGACATAAATATCTTTATATTACTACCATCTAATCTATAGAAATCATTCAATTTTCACCAATTGTCCCCAAATTCCCTTTAGAAGATATGGATAAAGCTCAGAATCTTGTGCTGCATTTCTTTTTTGGGGGGGCCTACCATGTGGCTTGTGGAATTTCAGCTCCCCCACCAAGAATGTAACCTGGATCCTTGGCAATGAAAGCACCACGTCTTAATCACTGAACCACTAAGGAATTCCCCATGTTGAATTTGAATATCAGGTCTCTCTAGTCTCACTCAACCTTGGATCATTTCTCAGTCTTCTGCTCTGATAATCTTGACATTTTTGAAGATGTCAGGCCAGTCAGTTATTTTGTAGAATGCCCCTGGATTTGGGTTTGTCTGTGTTTTCTCTTGATTAAATACTAGCTATGCAACTTTGGCAGGACTTCTACAAAAGGGATGCAGAGTTCTTCTAGTGCATCTTAATTAAGTGAGGAACAAACTCAGTTCATCTCTTTACTAGTCATATTCTCTTTGATCATTTACTAAAAGTGGTATATTCCAAGCTTCTGCATTGTTTCCTCTGTAATAAGTATTTTGTGGGAGATACCATGTAAATATTCTGTTCCTCATCAAACTTTCCATTTATTCATTTAAGTAGATCTGTATAGACTCATGGTTTCCTATTTTATACCTGCTGTTTTCATTATCTGATGCCCAAACTGTCCCAAATTTGGCCAGTGAGAACCCTTTCAAGGTGGAGTCTGTGTTCCTTTGATAAGTTTGTTTCATTTTTCTGGAACGTATTTGTTTTCTGGCACACAAAAGGATTCCAGACTCTTTAACTCTCCCTGCCTCAGTCCTAGAATCAGTTATTTTTCTACGGATCCCTTCTTCCCTTTGGCAGAAAATGGTGTTGAGAAACTAAGATCTGGGTGCTAGGTGTGCTCACTTATATCGGGTGTTGCTGCTCTGAGGTTGTCTCAGTGGACAGAGTGCTGGAATATGTATGCATACACACAGAGGTGTATATTCTGTATCTGTTGTATTTACTGAAAATGAAGAGAGCGCACCAATACATCCAATTCTAATTTAACACCACTCTACTATTCCACACTGGGACCTGACACCTCGAGCCAGACTATCACCTCCTCCATGAATACATCCTGCTCACTGCATTGGAACTGGGGACACCCTACTCTGGGCTCTCCCGTTCCAACCCTGACACTGAGCCTTGCTTGGCTCCACCTAATTGCCTTAGAACTGGATTGCTTAGAAGTGGAAGGAAGGCAATGGGAAGGAGAAGAAGAAGCATGTGTGTTTAGTCACGTCTGACTCTTTGTGACCCCATGGACTATATAGCCCACCAGGTTTATCTGCCCATGGAATTTTCCAGGCAAGAACACTGGGGTGAGTTGCCATCTCCTACTCCAGGGATCTTCCTGACCCAGGGGTTGAACCCACATCTCCTGGGTCTCCTGAATTGGCAGGCAGATTCTTTACCACTGCGCTACCTGGGAAGCCCCAGAAGGAGAGCCAAATATTAATCTAAAATCACAAACAGCCTCTGAATATCTTTTCTGCCCAAAAGTCACCTGCAGGAGCATATTAGGAAAATGTGTTCTTCACTCTCATGAGGTTCTCATTTCTCTAAAGTCTCTGGTTTCCTTTAGGTTTCATTTTCTCAGCTTTATTGTCATAAAGTTCACATTGTCTAGGCACATAAACACATTAGACACCTCAATCATTTTATACTTCAACTCATGGGATACTTAAGGTTATATTTACTCATGTGTGTGTGTTAGTCACTCAGTCGTGTCCAACTCTTTGCGACCCCATGGATTGTAGCCCGTCAGGCTCCTCTGTCCGTGAGATTTTCCAGGAAAGAATATTGGAGTGGCTTGCCATTTCCTTCTCCAATTTACTCATGTAGTGCTAATGAAAACCTTGAAAACCTTTGGACAGTCTTCCAATTTGAGACCTCTTATGTCAGATGGTAAAGAATCTGCCTGCAGTGTAGGAGACCTGGGTTTGATCCCTGGGTCAGGAGGATTCCTGGAGAATGGAATGGCTACCCACTCCAGTATTCTTGCCTGGAAAATTCCATGGACAGAAGAGCCTGGCGGGCTATAGTCCATGAGGACATAGCTGAGTGACTAACATCAAATTCAGTGATTTTAGGAGATAGCACTGCCTGGTAGCATAAGGCTTTGCCTAACTCTGTTTGGCAATACTAGGACCTAGAACATTTTTGGACATTTGGAAATGTGGAAAATCTGAGGTACAATGTAAGTCACTAATTACTTTATTTTTGAAGAAGCAATAAGATTTTATCCCAGGAATTACTGCAATCAGCTTCAGTGTTTAGGGGAAAAAAAATCAGAAAAACCTCAAAGCAGATTAAGACAGTATTAGTACCACAGAGCAATGGCACCCTACTCCAGTACTCTTGCCTGGAGAATCCCATGGATGGAGGAGCCTGATAGGCTGCAGTCCATGGGGTCGTAAAGAGTCGGACACGACTGAATGACTTCACTTTCACTTTTCACTTTCATGCATTAGAGAAGGAAATGGCAACCCACTCCAGTGTTCTTGCCTGGAGAATCCCAGGGACGGTGGAGCCTGGTGGGCTGCCGTCTATGGGGTCGCACAGAGTTGGACACGACTGAAACGACTTAGCAGCAGCAGCAGCAGTACCACAGAAAGACAGTCAAGATCATGATTTCCTCTCTAATTTCTTCATCAACTTTTATTATTCTAATTTGCCTTATAGATACTGGACTCACTTATTACTCTAATTTGCTTCTGGTTATAGGAGTCATTTACATTTAGCAAACCATTAGGGAGGGAACTAGCTACCATGTTTGTAGTTAAGTCTTTCTTCTGGAAACGTGGTCAAAAATGACAGCTTGTGCGTAGAGCTCTGTTAGGATCGGGTTTCTAGTAGAGTTGTCACCAGGTTGAGCCTAAAATACACGAATCATATTGTTAGTCAGGTCAGTCCATGCACATAATTCACATTAAATGAATTTTCTTCCTTGCTTCAATGTTGTAGCAAATAGAACTAAGAAAGCTGTATCCATGGAAACATGTCCAAGTTTCCCCCCAGATTCTTTTCCCAGGAGTGGTGATAATTCCAATCAGGAGCTCTGAGGCCCTGGTGGTGACATTACTGAAAATATCTAGGATCAAAGCAGTGTCGCAGGTTCATACTTGTCTAGACTCTGCTGAACCCCACGGGTCACTAACTCTGCAGAATTCCCAGGGAAGGGCTTTGCACACACAGGTGATTGCAGGGTAATAAGTTAAAAAAGAACCCTATCTTGATTTCAAGTTTGTCAAATAAAAATGTCTCTGATTTGGAATTGATTCAGACTAGTGGAACTAACTACCTGTCCATGGTGGGTTTCAGGAATAGCTTCTTACTCGTTTGATAGCTATTTGATTTACATTTCTCCCCCTTTACATTATAATCCATGAAAAAGATTTGGTCCTTTTACTTTTATGCAGATATTTTGCCATACTTATAAGGCCCCCAGAGAGAACCTCTGGGAGAAAGTATTCACTAATGTGGAACTGATAAAAGAGAAGACAGATCCGAAAAGAGCCAGACAGTATCTAATATTAGTCATTGGGCCTTTCCTGTATTTGATGTACAAAAGAATGAATGATGTTACTTGCTCTCTCTCCTTCTCTTGTAGGAAGAGATGATAAGAATTTAGATCAGGGACTAGAGAGAAGCTTTGATATTACCTTTTCCCCCTGGTATTCAATTTCTTGTGCTAGTGAGAAAGAATATATCAGACCCATCTTCTGTTAAAAGAATGGTAAAATTGTAAAGATTTTCAAACGGGGAAAACAAATAGAGTGAGTGTCTTGAGTGGCTTACCCTTCCATGTTTTATACTATGTTTGTGCTATTTTATGACTCATTAAGTTGGAGAAAACTGATAATAATGCAAAATATTCTTCTCTGCAAAGATGCAAATTAATTGTACTCAGTGGCACACCATTGATTATTGCTTCATCTTGAGACCTGTTTTACATTAATTTGTAAATTAATTTCAGTCTTTTTTTTCCCCTACATGTGTTCTGATTTTTGACTTCTCCATTGAACTGCTTACAACATCTTACTTGTTCACTGCATAATTTATGAATAAACAAAATTTTTGACACATTCATTTTACATCAGTATGAGAGTCACAATTATATCTGTTTTAGAAACACTATCTTGTAAATATTTTGGAGATTCCAATTTGATGCACAGTGAATTCACCTGACAGTTGAATAGCTTGAGTAGCTGGAGTGTGTCTCTCTTGGGTGACTTAAACTCTTTATTTCTTGGTTTCCATTGGTAAATCCCTAGTAGCAACAGAACTTTAACTTTGTTGATCCTCTGTTTCTTCATGTATTTCCCTTTTTACTATGTTTGTATTTTGTTTTTGCTTTTGGAACTTTTACAATGAATAAATTATTCCCCTTTGGTGACAACTGTGATTTGGAACTTGATTTTATGGCTTAACCTTTGTGTTTTCTGTAAATAGATGAATAGATTACTGAGATTTATTCTTTTTTTGAGTAAGAAGCAACAGAAAATCTGATTTGTTATTATTATTTTTTCTTTATTTGTCTACTTGTCTTCTTCGAAGAAATTAAGAATCTCATGCCCATCAGGAAAGAGGAAAACTTTTTTGATATACGGGCAGATTACTTTTTTGCATTTACTCTTGAGTTGTGGTTATGTTTAGACTTGAAGCTACAAGATCCCTATGTGTCTGTGTGTATATATGTTTAGAATTCAGAAAGACCTTTGCATCTTTATGTATGAGTACATAGCATTTTCCTATCTCTGGAGAGAATTAATAAATTAGATTTAGAAGTCTCCTAAATTAAAGAAATTCTGTTCTGATTGGCCTGTAGAGCTCTTATCTAAATAAGTTCTTATGTAAGTCAAATATTTATAAAATTCCAGAAAAATGTGGAAATTAAAGTTTTGATACTTTTTTGTTTGTCCATGCACCATGAGAATCTTCCCCAACCAGGGATTAAACCCATGTCCCTCACGTTGGGAATGCAGAATCTTAACCACTGGACTGCCAGGGAAATCCAGAGTTTGGATACTTTTAATGTGGTATGCTTAAAGAGTATTCTCACAGAAATGATTTAAAATTTTAAGATCATACAATTGAGATAAATATTTGACAAATCAGAGTAGTGTAATAATTTTGGTTTAACTTTTCCTCTGATTTATCAGTATTAGGTATAACATAAGCATATAGTTTATTCTACTGTACTTGTGTTTGCTTTTCTTAAGCTTATTGATGGATACTGATAAAATAAGCTAACACTACTCTGATACAATCTGTAATGAGAAATCTGTATTTAACAAAATCAAATCATTATTCTGACAACTTTATTGCAGCAGTAATTTTGTTTTTTACTGTCAACTTGAATATAATTACTCAGATCTTTAGGTAACATACAAACTTAGACAGCTATTAGGTTAAATAGCATAAAGAATATTCATATGATATCCAGATAGTTTCTAATCATGATAGAATACTGAAAATTTGATGCCTAATTATTAAACTTAACTTTAAGTTTATATACTTTTGCTTATAGCCAATGAAAAGTTCCTATTTTGGGTCATGTTAGTGAACATGTTTATTTTTTCTCTTTAAAATTATATGTGTGTGGCTGTACAAAGATGCAACATAAACTTCTCTTGTCTGTTAAAATGTCTTTGGGAGAAAGGAATTCTTAGTTATGTACCTCTAATTTTCTCCACAGAGTTACTTTGGCTGAAAAATCCTAATTAATATGAATGGTTGAGAAGACATCATAAGCAATGTAGTTGTTGTTTAGTCGTTGAGTCTTGTCCGACTATTTTCAATCCCATGAACTATAGCACACCAGGCTCCTCTGTCCATGGGATTTCTCAGTCAAGAATACTGGAGTAGGATGCCATTTCCTTTTCCAGAGGATTTTCTCTACCCAGGGATTGAACTCGCATCTCCTGCATTGGCAGGTGGATTCTTTACCACTGGCCAACTGGGAAGCCCCATCCCAAGCAATAGGAATAGACTAATACCACAGTCTCTTTGCTTTTGTGTTTCAAAGAGAAAATAGTCTTATCCTATAGTGGAGGTTTTTTTTTTTAATTAATTCTTATTGGAGTATAGCTGCTTTACCTGTGTTAGTTTCTTGCTGTACAGCAAAGTGAATCAGTCATGTGTGTACATATGGATACATATATATCCAGTCCTTTTTAGATTTCCTTTCCATTTATAGTGCAGGTTTTATAACAGTATATAGTAGCAATATATATATGTAGTATAGTACTATATGGTAGTAACTATATATATAGTATATAGGGCCTTCCCTGGTAGCTCAGCTGGTAAAGAATCTGCTTACAATGTAGGAAGTCCCAGCTCACTTCTAGGGTTGGGAAGATCCCCTGGAGGAGGGCATGGCAACCCACTCCAGTATTCTTGCCTGGAGAATCCCCATGGACAGAGGAGCCTGGAGGGCTACAGTCCACGGGGTTGCAAAGAATCAGAAACGACTGAGCGACTAAGCACAGCACAGCACAGTAATTATATATATAGTATTGGGCTTCCCGGGTGGCACTAGTGGTAAAGAACTCACCTGCCAATGCAGGAGGCATGAGGATCCCTGGGTCAGGAAGACCCCCTGGAGAAGGAAACGGCAACCTACTCCAGTGTTCTTGCCTGGAGAATCCCAGGGACGGGGGCACATGGTGGGTGGCCGTCTATGGGGTCGCACAGAGTCGGACATGACTGAAGCGACTTAGCAGCAGCAGCAGCAGCAGTAATAAATCACTTACCAATTTTAAGTCCCTCTTATCTACAGATAGTATTGTTTTGTTCTGATGCTTCCCGGAAGTGTCTCTTATAGTTACAGGTGAGAATCTGTGTCTTCAACTAAGAAGAAAAGTCTCAGAATATTGTAGAAAAGAACTGTATCAGGTACGTCAATTACTGACACTTCAAAGCTGAGCTAACATAGATTAGACAACTTTCAATCTGCACCACCAATAGATTGAGTCAGGATTTTCAGGTTCAGTTTTGGCCAAAAGAGAGGACTGCATAGGACGGCTAACCAAAGATCCACTGGAGCAGGAATCAATTATAACTGGCCTGAATAAACTCTTAAGAGAAATTTTACTGTGGCTATTTGTCTGGAACATTGTTGATGTTATTTAATGTTCTATGTGCAGATATCTAAGAATCACCCTATCTCCTTTTTGTTAAGTAATATGTAACACATACAATTTAGTAAAGTCTGTTTTTGTAAAATGAAGCCAAACATTTTAAAATGATTTTAAAATGATAGCTGATACCCACTTATTCCTCAGTCATGTCTGACTCTTTGCAACCCCATGGACTATAGACTCCATGGAATTCTCCAGGTCAGAATACTGGAGTGGGTAGCCTTTTCCTTCTCCAGGGGATCTTCCCAACCCAGGGATCAAAACCAGGTCTTCCACATTGCAGGTGGATTCTTTACCAGCTGAGCCACAAGGGAAACCCACTTATTCCTCTAGGATTCAGAAATTTATATGGTCTCTTTACTTTCCATGGCCATTAAGTTATTTGCCTAGGTTCAGTAAGGCTCTGTCATCTATAATTGTACATAACATAATTGTTCAAATTGAAAAACCAAAGCCTTGCCTAGAATGTCATACTTGAATGGAAGCAATGCCTATAAAGTGCTGACCTATTCCTTGATTTAAAAAGTCCAAGAATATTGTATATTATATGCTTGCTCAGTCGCTCAGTAGTGTCCAATGCCTTGTGACTCCATGGACTGCAGTCTGCCAGGCTCCTCTGTCATGGAATTTTCCAGGAGAGAATACTGGAGCAAGTTGCCATTTCCTCCTCCAGGAGATATCCCCAACCCATGGATTGAGCCCCCATCTCTTTTGTCTCCTGCATAAGCAGGCAGAATTTTTACCACTGGTGAAGTGAAAGTCGCTCAGTTGTGTCCAACTCTTTGCCACCCCATGGACTATACAGTCCATGGGATTCTACAGGCCAGAATACTGGAGTGGGTAGCCTTTCCCTTCTCCAGGGAATCTTCCCAACCCAGGGATCGAACCCAGATCTTGCGCATTGCGGGCAGATTCTTTACCATCTGATCCACGTGGGAAGCCCATTACCACTAGTGCCACCTGGGAAACACACTATATGTAACTAACTTTAAAATATTTGGGAGACCTAGTGAACAGAGGAATTTACCCCAATTTACAGGTATTTCAGGTGAAATATGGTGGAGAGCATTCCTTGGGCTTGGTTTCCTAGCCTCAGGTCAATAAATAATAGAGTGTTTTAAAAATGCAATTTGAGATTTCTTATGAAAATTTCCAAACCCAATTTAATTTAGTATTTGTTCAAAATTGTATGGATTTAGAGTTTATATGGTCAGCTTAAGGTGTCCAATATGGCAAAATAAACCTTTTGTTGCATCTATGTAAAAAATCAGACAACTCTAATGAGAGCAGCTTTATTTTATAAGAATAATCTTTCTTTGAAATTATGATAAAAAGAGGAGAGGAGGCTCACAGGGAAAATTGTAAGAGGCTTTGAGAGTTACATATCAAACAGTGGCTATCTTGAATGCTCATTTAGATTTTCTCATCTTTGATTGATATTACAACTCTATAAGTTCTCAAAGTCAGATAATGATTTAAATACTTTGTATCTGTATAAATGAAAGACACTTGTATTTGGTAGACTACAACTAACTTTTGCATTGATTTGAGGAGACCAATTGTGCATCTAGTTCTAAATTCACCTCAGAATTTCTTATTCCCTTTATATGCCTCTGCTCTGAATTCTTCTTGGCATCAACAGTAATAGCTACCAGTTTGTCATTAATAATGAGTTAAAAATCTTTGACACATTGAGTTTAGTGAAAAATATATACACATTCTACCTGAGAATCATGATTCTACTTTCTTTTAAAAATTGTTCCTTAACAATAGGATGGGTCGTGGTGGAGAGGTCTGACAGAATGTGGTCCACTAGAGAAGGGAATGGCAAACCACTTCAGTGTTCTTGCCTTGAGAACCCCATGAACAGTATGAAAAGGCAAAAAGATAGGACACTGAAAGATGAACTCCCCAGGTCAGTAAGTGCCCAATATGCTACTGGAGATCAGTGGAGAAATAACTCCAGAAAGAATGATGGGATGGAGCCAAAGCAAAAACAATACCCAACTGTGGATGTGACTGGTGATAGAAGCAAAGTCTGATGCTGTAAAGAGCAATATTGCATAGGAACCTGGGATGTTAGGTCCATGATTCAAGGCAAATTGGAAGTGGTCAAACAGGAGATGGCAAGAGTGAACGTCGACATTCTAGGAATCAGCGAACTAAGATGGACTGGAATGGGTGAATTTAACTCAGATGACCATTATATCTACTACTGTGGGCAGGAATCCCTTAGAAGAAATGGAGTAGCCATCATAAGTCAACAAAAGAGTCTGAAAGGCAGTACTTGGATGCAATCTCAAAAACGATAGAATGATCTCTGTTCGTTTCCAAGGCAAACCATTCAATATCACAGTAATCCAAGTCTATGCCCCGACCAGTAATGCCAAAGAAGCTGAAGTTGAATGGTTCTATGAAGACCCACAAGACCTTTTAGAACTAACACCCAAAAAAGGTGTGCTTTTCATTATAGGGGACTGGAATGCAAAAGTAGGAAGTCAAGAAGCACCTGGCGTAACAGGCAAATTTGGCCTTGGAGTACAGAATGAAGCAGGGCAAAGGCTAATAGAGTTTTGCCAAGAGAACGCACTGGTCATAGCAAACACCCACTTCCAAAAACACAAGAGAAGACTCTACACGTGGACATCACCATATGGTCAACACCGAAATCAGATTGATTATATTCTTTGCAGCCAAAGATGGAGAAGCTCTATACAGTCAGCAAAAACAAGACCAGGAGCAGACTGTGGCTCAGATCATGAACTGCTTATTGCCAAATTCAGACTTAAACTGAAGAAAGTAGGGAAAACCACTAGTCCATTCAGGTATGATCTAGATCAAATCCCTTATGAGTATACAGTAGAAGTGACAAATGGATTTAAGGGACTAGATCGGATAGACAGAGTGCCTGATGAACTATGGACAGAGGTTCATGACATTGTACAGGAGACAGGTATTAAGACAATCCCCAGGGAAAAGAAATGCAAAAAAGCAAAATGGCTGTCTGAGGAGGCCTTACAGATAGCTGGGAAGAGAAGAGAAGCGAAAAGCAAAGGAGAAAAGGAAAGATATTCCCATCTGAATGCAGAGTTCCAAAGAATAGCAAGGAGAGATAAGAAAGCCTTCCTCAGTGATCAGTGCAAAGAAATAGAGGAAAACAACAGATTGGGAAAGACTAGAGATCTCTTCAAGAAAATTAGAGATACCAAAGGAACATTTCATGCAAAGATAGACTCAATAAAGGACAGAAATGGTATGGACCTAACAGAAGCAGAAGATATTAAGAAGAGATGGCAAGAATACACAGAAGAACTGTACAAAAAAGATCTTCACGACCCAGATAATCACGATGGTGTGATCACTCATCTAGAGCCAGACATCCTGGAATGTGAAGTCAAGTGGGCCTTAGAAAGCATCACTACGAACAAAGCTAGTGGAGGTGATGGAATTCCAGTTGAGCTATTCCAAATCCTGAAAGATGATGCTGTGAAAGCGCTGTACTCGATATGCTAGCAAATTTGGAAAACTCAGCAGTGGCCACAGGACTGGAAAAGGTCAGTTTTCGTTCCAATCCCAAAGAAAGGCAATGCCAAAGAATGCTCAAACTACCGCACAATTGCACTCATCGCACATGCTAGTAAACTAATGCTCATAATTCTCCAAGTCAGGCTTCAGCAATACGTGAACCGTGAACTTCCAGATGTTCAAGCTGGTTTTAGAAAAGGCAGAGGATCCAAAGATCAAATTGCCAATATCCACTGGATCATCAAAAAAGCAAGAGAGTTCCAGAAAAACATCTATTTCTGCTTTATTAACTATGCCAAAGCCTTTGACTGTGTGGATCACAATAACCTGTGGAAAATTCTGAAAGAGATGGGAATACCAGACCATCTGACCTGTCTCTTGAGAAACCTGTATGCAGGCCAGGAAGCAACAGTTAGAAATGGACATGGAACAACAGACTGGTTCCAAATAGGAAAAGGAGTACGTCAAGGCTGTATATTGTCACCCTGCTTATTTAACTTATGTGCAGAGTACATCATGAGAAACGCTGGGCTGGAAGAAACACAAGCTGGAATTAAGATTGCCGGGAGAAATATCAATAACCTCAGATATGCAGATGACACCACCCTTATGGCAGAAAGTGAAGAAGAACTAAAGAGCCTCTTGATGAAAGTGAAAGAGAAGAGTGAAAAAGTTGGCTTAAAGCTCAACGTTCAGAAAACTAAGATTATGGCATCTGGTCCCATCACTTCATGGCAAATAGATGGGGAAACAGTGGAAACAGTGTCAGACTTTATTTTTTTGGGCTCCAAAACCACTGCTGATGGTGATTGCAGCCATGAAATTAAAAGAGGCTTACTCCTTGGAAGGAAGGTTATGGCCAACCTAGATAGCATATTTAAAAGCAGAGACATTACTTTGCCAACAAAAGTCCGTCTAGTCAAGGCTATGGTTTTTCCAGTGGTCATGTATGGATGTGAGAGTTGGACGGTGAAGAAAGCTGAGCGCCGCAGAATTGATGCTTTTGAACTGTGGTATTGGAGAAGACTCTTGAGAGTCCCTTGGACTGCAAGGAGATCCAATCAATCCTTCCTAAAGGAGATCAATCCTGGGTGTTCATTGCAAGGACTGATGTTGAAGCTGAAACTCCAATACTTTGGCCACCTCATGTGAAGGGTTGAGTCATTGGAAAAGACCCTAATGCTGGGTAAGATTGGGGGCAGGAGGAGAAGGGGACGACAGAGGATGAGATGGTCGGATGGCATCACTGACTCGATGGACATGGGTTTGGGTGGACTCCGGGAGTTGGTGATGGACAGAGAGGCCTGGCGTGCTGCGATTCATGGGGTCGCAAAGAGTCGGACACAACTGAGCGACTGAACTGAACAATAGATAACGAGGGTGCTAGAAATAATCTCACATATACAGCAACAACGATGAACATTGCAGTTGGTTGAGGAAATTTAGCACTTAGAAAACTGACCTCAAATTCACAGCATGTAAGGAGTTGCTGTTAATAAAAGGCTTCTACCTGAAGTCACTGCTAGGTCCTAGGAGAGATGTGACTCCAAGCCAAATATAAAATACAAGTAAAACAAGATATTGGGATAAGATCACCTGTTAAAAATTACTGAAAAAGAATAATTGACCGAACAAAGTAAAAAGACTCTAACCTTATTCAATAAAACCCGAGAAAAATTGTATATTTTAACGTATAACGGAAATCAAAAACTTGTATAAAAGAAACTATCAGTAAAATATTGCCCAGTCTTAGTATGGGAATCTTTTTGAACATAGCAACAATGGGAAGAAATCAGAATGGGACAATAGTTTGGACTATACAAAAATTTAAAATTTGAATGCCAAAAACATTATAAATGTTAAGATAGATATCTAAATTGTAATGCATCTTTAAAATATGACAGCCAAAGGTTTTCTACATTTTATATACAGAATACTTTAAATTTAATTTAAAAAACTACTCAAACTCCATAGAAAATTGGGTAGAGAGCAATAACTAATACAGGAGAGGAAATATAGTACACAACATGCATGTGAAAGAAATGTTCACTCCTGACAACAATCTAAAGTGAAAATTAAAGTGACCTCTAATAAATTTGAACTGTAAGATTAACAAAGTTTCAAAAGTATGCAAAATAGAACATGGTTTTGGGGCAGTTTTAAACAGTTCAGGTATAACTGTAAATTGATATGGTCTAACTGCAATGTGATTTGACAATATCTCTCTAAAGTTTTACAATGTATGGAATGTAAAGTTTTACAATGTAATCTTTTGATTAAGCAATTTCCTTTTTAGGAGTCCATCTTAAAGAAAAAAAATCAGAAACTTGGTTATAGAGAGTTGTTATTTAAACCTAGGGAGAAGAATTTAAATGTCCATGAGTGAGAAATTCTTATATAAACGACAAGTGCTTTATAGGATGGAGTGAAGTGTTAGTCGCTCAGTTGTGTCTGACTCTTTGCACCCTGGGGACTGTAGCCCACCAGGCTCCTCTGTCCATGGAATTTTCCAGGCCAGAATACTGGAGTGGATAGCCTTTCCCTTCTCCAGGGAATTTTCTCAAACCAGAGATCAAATCTGGGTCTCCCGAATTGCAGGCAGATTATTTACATCTGAGTCACCAGTGAAGCTCCTTATGGGATAGAAGATTATTTACACTGTTTTGCGGCTTGATTTTTCCATTCAATAGTGTAAACAAACATCTATCCATACTAGCACAACAAATTCAGTAAATATAGCTTTAACTCACTTTTCGCTAGGGCTTCCCTGATGGCTCAGCTGGTAAAGAATTCGCCTGCAATGTGGGAGATCTGGGTTCAATCCCTGGGTTGGGAAGATCCCATGGAGAAGGAAAAGGTTACCCACTCCAGTATTCTGGCCCAGAGAATTCCATGGACTGTATAGTCCATGGGGTGGCAAACATCGGACTCGACTGAGCGACTTTCACTTTCATTTTCCCTGGTGGCTCAGTGGTAAAGAATTTGCCTGCCATTGCAGGAGATGCAGGTTTGATTCTTGCGTTGGGAAGATCTCCTGGAGGAAGAAATGGCAACCCACTCCAGTACTTCTGCCTGGGAAATTCCATGGACAGAGGAGCCTGGTGGGTCACAAAACAGTTGGACATGACCTAGTGACTAAACAACAATAACAACAATATTACTTCACTGCTATGATGTATCATAAATTATTTAATTATTGCCGTCAGTCATGGACATAGGGATTATTTCTACTTTTTATCTACTGCAATTAGTTTTTTACTTTTTAACAACTACTACTTTTACTAGTTTTAACAATAACTACTTTTTAACAACTTTCACTTTTCTAAGTTGGTACAGCACCAGGAAGAAATATCTGTTTACCTAGCCCAATTCAGTAGCACATTAAACACATTCTCTCATTTAATCATCACAACAACCTTGTGTAAAATAGTTGTTTTTAGCAGATTTAACAGATGAGAAAACGGAGGTAGAGAAGTGGTTCAGAGGAGTTAAGGAATTTACCTTAATCACAAAGCTGATAAAAGTTTAACTTCAACTCATTTTCCCTGTTGGCCCTCTTAAACAGCTTTTCTCTGCCTGAGTCCTAGGAGGTGTTCCCCAGCCTTTCCCACTTGTCCTGTTCTTTTTTCTAGCTCCTTTCAACTGTTCTCAGGCATTTTGGAGAGTCCTAGGTCCTCAGGCCTCAAGCGGAATTCATTAAAAGGCTTAGGCAGGTTTCTGAATATCCTAAAATATTTTTATATTACTCTGTGTATGCCAGCATGTGTGCATTTTCTTTTCTGAGCAAATCTATAAAATGTGTCAGAGTTTTAAAATAAGTTGTGTTTCCTAAAAGGTTAAGAGTCTAGTCTCTGGAGCAGCCTCCTGTGCTTGTGAGGTAGTGTTCTGGGTTACCAAGTTGGGGGCTGCCATTTGTTTCTTTGTCTTATCATGTTTTTTTCTTTTAATCTTGCTTCAGCTTTTTGAGGCAATATACATCATCAAGGCCACTAGTGTGTATGCTGAAGCTCTCCCAGCTAGCAATAACCATTTAGAGGTTATGAGCATGAGATTTTTCTCTCTTGCCAGGAGGCGTGATCACTGTTCACACCATCTTCCACCATATTTCAATATCCTTCAGCCTGCTTTGGGATTTCAGTGCCTCAGAAACTGTAAGTATCTACTGGGGTGGTGAATTGTTAAATAGTCATGACACTTGACTACTCGTTTAGCTGTTAAGACTGAGAAGAAATCACGCTCTCTTTGAATAAACAATAATTCCTTGACTGTGGTCTTGAGCAACAGAGACTATGCCTGACTCCTGTGTTTCTAGCACCTGGCTCTCTGACATTAGTTATCAGGTCTTCGAAATCATGAAGGAAATAATTATTTTGCTCCTATTTAATCCTTTCATTCAGCTAGGAAAGGGAATGTTCCATTCTTTTCCATAGTCCTTGTACTGATTTGTAACACATTTTGTAAAAAAAGTGAGCATGAACTGGGGCTAAAGCTCTCCCTCAAATTTCTCCATTCTCACTTCTCTTTTGGTCTGTATTACTTTTGGCATAATGTTTGATTAGGCTGTCCTTCTAATCAGAAGCTTAACACAGCAAATTTTCTTTGTCATTTATGTTTTATTATATACTTTCCTTTTCACTGCAGTATAAATATATACTTTTCTTTTCACTGCAGATAATGTACTTGGATGGTGAATGGTTGTCATTCACACTTTCATTACTAAGCATTGATATATATATATATATATATATAATTTTAAATTATATATTTAATTTTTTTCTTTCTTCCAGCTCACCTTTTCTGTGCCACACCTTGTATATGAGTTCATTCATATATTGGACAGTTAACAACGATGTACTTATCTCTAGGGGTTGTTTCATAATACTGCATATAAAATTAAAATCAGTTTTCCAGGTCAAAAAGAGGGCATAGCATTTAAGTTTTAGGAGTTTTAATTCATAAAAGCTAATCTCTGTTGTGTAATTTTTAATGTATTCCTCAAGGCCATTGATTTTAGCAGCAGTTTGTTAAGTAAATACTTAATTTATATGTGGTAGACTTCCAGTTCAGGTATACCAGGTGATTGCCCAAGGGGAGAAAACATTTAAAAGCTTCTGAGTATGTGGGTGTTTTAGGGCTATAATCAACCAAACATTCAGTAATTTGGGCAGCAAAACCAGAAAACTGGCAAGGCCTCAGCTTTACTTAATAACTGCAACTGTGCCACAGTTAAAAAGCAGTACTTACAAGAGGCCTCTGAGGAAAACCCAGGAGCCAAAAAAGTGGTGCTGGTGACCCAGTAAGTGTCCCCTGCCCGGTTAATTCAAGGTTGTGTGGAGGTGAGAGAACACTGTTGGAGACTTTCAAGAAAGAAATCATGGCTTCTCTTAAGCCTATTCTGTTCAGTACAGGTTTTTCTTAAAAATGGCCAATAGGAAATGTATCTGGGCCCTGTAAAAAGACAACGTGTAAAATTGAGGACCTTCACTGGGAGGGTGGAACTTCAAGAGAATAAATGCAAACCATCTGCAGAAAGGATGTAGGAATGCTCAGTTCAGTGGGGCCCCCATTTTGAGAAGAGAGTTTTCCAGCCTATGACAGGCTCCATCTGATGTTAACATAGTCAGTGAATTCGGAGGCAGCATTAGGAGGCAATTAACACCTTTCCTAATATAGCAAGTGTGTGGGTGGAGGGTGGCTTGGGAGGAATGGAGCAGAGGGACAGGAACTGTAAGGAGGTATTGCTGCAATGGTCCTCTAAATTAAGAGAACAAACAAGTCACTCCCCCCAAAAACAAAAACATATGTTGTCATTAGAAGTAATTTTTAATTTTAAACCTTGTTCACTTAGATATTCTTTCGCTTATAGAAAAAGAAAGTCAAATTTGACTTTCTGTTTTTCGTGTTTTTTTGGCATCTTGTATCACAGACAATAATGACTATACATTTATTTTTTAAACATAATAAAATACCAAGAACCTAACACCTTGCCCTTGCCCTGGACACCTAGAATCAGCACTCCAAAGCAGGAAAGGACCCCCAGGGTTAACTCCCCTATCAAGGAGAGAAAAGTACCAGAGTGAATTATTCAGGCAATTTTCAACTAAAAATAGCATTAGTGCTACATATGTTTCGAGTGTCTAAGATCCTAAGATATTTTAAAGTCAACCTCAAAAGTTTCCAGGATTATTTTTGGCCTTCCTATTCTTTAGCAAATATTTAATATTCAGTTTATTCATTCCACAGATGTTTACTAAGCACCTACCGTACACTAGCACTGGAGATACAATGGCAAAACGACCAAAAATGGTTTCTGCCCCGCGTTTCTGTGTATGCTTTACAAGTCTTTGTCACGTATGTTTCATGTGAGCCTCTGGACTGACCTACCTGACAAAATGATTCTTGGTGAGGCCATGATAGCAAGAATGGGTATCGTCATCCTCATTCTATCATGATCCAAGTAAGTAAGGAAAAATAGCTGCAATTTATCAATGGAAAGTATCTATTGAGGTCACTGGTATTATGGCAGAAGTTAATCCAGAAGCCTTTGGCGTGTGGTCTGTACTTTCTAATTGGTTCCCGCAAGCTCAGGAATGTGTAATTTAGACTACATAAAATTAAGACTGTTGACTTATAGCTTGCTTTAGAAGAATGAAGTTTGATTACCTTATGGACATATGAAAAGGTGTGTGCCTGCTAAGTTGCTTCAGTTGTGTCCAACTCTTTGTGACCCTATGGACTTTCCTCCTCCAGGGGATCTTCCCAACACAAGGATTGAACCTGTGCCTCTTATGTTCCCTGCATAGTGAAACAATGAGTTGAGTTGAGTTCAGTCGCTCAGTTGTGTTCAACTATTTGCGACCCCATGGACTGCAGCACAGTGCCAGGTCTCCCTGTCCATCACCAACTCCCGGAGTTTACTCAAACTCATGACCACTGAGTCGGTGATGCCATCCAACCATCTCACGCTCTGTTGTCCCCTTCTCCTCCCACCATCAATCTTTCCCAGCATCAGGGTATTTTCCAGTGAGTCAGTTCTTTGCATTAGGTGGCCAAAGTATTGGAGTTTCAGCTTCAGCATCAGCCCTTCCAAAGAATATTCAGGACTGATCTCCTTTAGGATACACTGGCTGGATCTCCTTGCAGTCCAATGGACTCTCAAAAGTCTTCTCCAACACCACAGTTCAAAAGCATCAATTCTTCAGCACTCAGCTTTCCTTATAGTCCAACTCTCACATCCATACATGACCACTGAAAAAACCATGGCTTTGACTAAATGGACCTTTGTTGGCAAAGTAATGTCTCTGCTTTTTAATATGCTGTCTAGGTTGATCATAACTTTTATTCCAAGGAGCAAGTGTCTTTTAATTTCATGGGTGCAGTCACCATCTGCAGTGATTTTGGAGCCCCCCAAAATAAAGTCTGTCACTGTTTCCACTGTTTACCCATCTATTTGCCATGAAGTGATGGGACCAGATGCCATGATCTTAGTTTTCTGAATGTTGAGTTTTAAGCCAACATTTTCACTCTCCTCTTTCACTTTCATCAATAGACTCTTTAGCTCTTCTTCCCTTTCTGCCATAAGGGTGGTGTCATCTGCATATCTGAGGTTATTGATATTTTTCCTGGCAGTCTTCATTCCAGCTCATGCTTTATCCAGTCTGGCATTTCTCATGATGTACTCTGCATATAAGTTAAATAAGCAGGGTGATAATATACAGCCTTGATGCACTCCTATCCCGATTTGAAACCAGTCTGTTGTTTCATGTCCAGTTCTAACTGTTGCTTCTTGACCTGCATAAAGATTTCTCAGAAGGCAGGTAAAGTGGTCTGGTATTCCCATCTCTTTCAGAATTTTCCACAGTTTGTTGTGATACACATTGTCAAAGGCTTTGGCATAGTCAATAAAGCAGAAGTAGACGTTTTTCTAGAACTGTCACTTTTTCGATGATCCAACGGATGTTGGCAATTTGATCTCTGGTTCCTCTGCCTTTTCTAAATCCAGCTTGAACATCTGTAAGTTCTCAGTTCACGTAATGTTGAAGTCTGGCTTGGAGAATTTTGAGCATTGCTTTGCTAGCGTGTGAGATGAGTGCAATTGTGTGGTAGTTTGAGCATTCTTTGGCATTGCCTTTCTTTGGGATTGGAATGAAAACTGACCTTTTCCAGTCCTATGGCCACTGCTGAGTTTTCCATATTTGCTGGCACTGAAACAATAGCTAATAAAATATCACTTTGCTAAAGAGCTTGTATCAAATCAGCTAATCTTTAAGCTTATCAGAGGAGACATTTGAAAATACTCTTGGGCGTATATCTGGAAAAATTGTAACTGGAAAAGATACATGTACCCTAGTGTTCATTGCAGCACTATTCATAATAGTTAAGACATGGAAGCAAGCTTAATATCCATCAACTGATGAATGGATAAAGAAGATGTGGTACATATATCAGTCAGTTCAGTCGTGTCCGACTCCTTGAGACCCCATGGGCTGCAGCACACCAGGCCTCCCTGTCCATCACCAACTCCCGAGCTTGCTCAAACTCATGTCCATCAAGTTGGTGATGCCATCCAACCATCTCATCCTCTGTTGTCCCCTTCTCCTCCTGCCTTCAATCTTTCCCAGAATCGGTCTTTTCCAATGAGTCACAGTCCTTTGCATCAGGTGGCTAAAGTATATATACACACACCTTGGTCTCAACCCTGCTTGCACTTAAGACTTACCTGGGAACTTTTAAAAAGAATGGATGTCCAGGCAGGCCTTCCACCTACACCAATTAAACTAGAACTTTTGCTGATGAGGCCAGGTATCAAATACTATAAAACATTCTGGGTGATTCTGAGGTCTGGTCAATGCTGAGAATGACTCTTTTGCCAAAAGGAGCTCCTCTCCCTTCTCATGCAGCCTCATGCCCCGTGCTTCCATACCTTTCTATGTGAAGTTCCTGCTTACCAGAACACTCTTTCTGCTCTGGTTCTCATGTTTTCATCACACGCATCTTTCAAAATCTGGTTCAGATGCTATTTCTTTCATTAACTTGTTTTTGAATGCCTTGTGAAGTGAAAGTCATTCAGTTGTGTCTGACTCTCTGCAACCCCATGGACTATACAGTGCATGGAATTCTCCAGGCCAGAATACTAGAGTGGGTAGCCTTTTCCTTCTCCAAGGGATCTTCCCAACCCAGAAATTGAACCCAAGTCTCCCGCAATCCAGGCGGATTCTTTACCAGCTGAGCCACAAGGGAAGCCCTTTGAATGCTTTAGGTCCAAAGTAATCTCTGCCTCCTTTGAATTCTTAGAGCATTTTCTTCCCTGTCAGGTCCCTTTCCAGCTTGCCATTTCTGTGCATATTATATTTTTGCACCCACCCACCCACCAGTTAACCTGTAAGCTTTTTTAGGGAAAGAATGCCAACTTTCTGATTCACTTTTTATACCTCACAGTGCCAGTAAACACAGGAAGAGGAGGATGGAAGGAAGAATAAAGAGGTGACAGACTGATTTAAACGACATCCATCCAGCTTATCTTTCTCTCTACTCTTATCGAGCATTAGAACTCTCTCTCTCTCTCCTCAACCACTTTTTCTATATTGATATATTCTTTAAGTTTTGTCTTTTCTTGGATGATCAGGTAGTTGCAGTATTAAAAGCATAACTCAGAAACATTCTAACTACAGTGGGACGCTAGTTCTAGTTCTCTTTGATTGTTATAGTCTCATCTTCTCCAGTCTTTCTCCTTAGTCTGTCCTAATTTATACTCTCTAATCTCCTTAATACATACTTGCATCCTGTTATTTCCCTGCACAAGAGCTTGGGCATATTTCCCCATTTCCCATCAAGTCTAGTCCAAGGTCCTCACCAGTTCTGCATTCAAGGCTTTTCATGATCTTTTCATGCTTAATTCCCATTCCACTCCCTCTCCAGACCAATTCAGCAGCCAGCTTTAACTATTTAGGTCTTCATTTCCTTTGTTTTACATTCATCAACCTTATCTTTGCTAATAGGTTTCATTCTTGGTATCATCTCCATCTCTATGAGTTCAATTCCCAATCATGCTTCAATTTCAATTGAAAGATTACTTCCTCCATTATTCCTTAACAATCGCCAATGCTCGCCCTGCCCTAGATTGAAAGTCATCTCTCCACTGAATCCCCAAAACATTTCTCTTTTTTTTTTTGCAGCGTATCACTTTCTTCCTTAGGTTGCCCTTATATTCTTTACATGCCTGTTTTCCTAAAAATCCTGCAAGCACTTAAAGGGGCAAGTGTTGAACTCTTGCTCATCTTTATGCTCCCTATGGTGTCTCATATTTAAGTTTAAGTTTCATCACTAGTTTCTACTAATAACGAAGTCTGTGACCCTGAGCAAGTCATTTAACCTGTTTGTGTCAATTTGTTCATAAATCAAAAACATATTCTAACAGTCTGAATTTGTGATGGCTTAAATTACATATTCCTGGGACTGCACAAGAACACTTGGAAGCACATACTAAAATAAAGATTCCTGCATAACTTCAACAAAGCCTAAAATTATGGCCACACTGCTAGCTGTTTCCACCAATAAGTTCCCATAATTATTTTTTCTGACTTACTTGGATCATACAGAGTGGTGTGACTGTGCCCTTTCTGGCTGTTACTGCTACCTCAAGCATCAGTGACATAATACACTCCTCACCTTTTTGTTTTTGTGGTTTTTTGCATTTGTGTTTGGAGGGACTCATACATTCAATCATTTATTCCATAAATATTTATTGAGTATCTGTTAACCAGACATTTTTCCAGGTGATGGGTTCTGTTCTCGCATTAGTAAATAGAAGAGGGGAGGGGAAGGGAAAAAAAAAAACTGGTGTAAGTATGGAAGTTTTCTTCCTATTTTAACTATTCTAAACAATCTCTCATTAGTAGATTATGAAACTTTTAGACCACCTATGTTAGGCTAAGACTCAAAGCAAACTCTTTCATGGTTAATGCTTCCACAAAGCAAAAGGAAAATTCCTTTTTTTTTCTTTATTTGTGCAGATGATGCAGGGGAGTGAGTACAAAGTGTGTCCACTCAATCCTTCTAAAGATAATACACTGGAAACATTTTGGTGGGTGTGAATCACTCAGACAAGCATTCTTCACTCAGAAATAGAAACTGGCCTTATTTGTTCCAGATGTTATACAGCTGCAGGGAAGTTAAAGCCAGTGGTCCTGTTTTCAATGCAACCAAACTCTTATTGCATTTGGAATTTCTTAACCAATGAACTCATGTTACTTGTTCTAAGACCTGCACGATTTCCTTTTTTCCACTCTTTCCATTTACAAACAGCTCTGTTTCAAGGGAACCACACTTCAGAATTAATGAGTCTACATCTGTGTTGTACAAAGGAAACACATCCTGTTTACCACTGTCTCCACCTTTCATTTATCTCAACCTCTTTAATTTCAGGCATAAAATATCACCAAGAGAGTGCTTGAAGGAAAGGAAAAGGAGGGTTGAGTTGTATGGTTCTTAATATTTTATAGCTCTTTAAAGATGGAATTCTGAGATGTTCACCTTAGGAAGAATTTCAAGCAGAATCATTAGGGAGGATATTGCGTATAAAGATGTAACTCAAATTGCTCTTTGTAGTTTGAAAACCTTGACTTGTTAGCGTGTTTCTTGACTTGCCTGTAGGTCTTTGAGAGCTGCTGCATTGATGTATGAAATATAAAAGGATTGTGGCTCTTTGAAGACGGTAAATAAGTTAAGAGATTAAGTAGGTGATATACAGGCTAATTTTATATCTAGCCCATAAAAATGAAAATATACGTGTTACATTTTGTTTGAGAACACTTGTGTCTGGGACACAGAGTACCAGATCTTGAGATTATTGTTTTTACAGAGAAAACTTTTTCAAATTGTGGTTCATGGACAATCTACAGCAGAATCACACGGGCAGCTTATGAAAATATGTACTTCTAAGGCCCAGTTGAGTCAGAATCTCTGCAAATTGGGCCTGGGGAGCTAGAGGGACTCCAGAGATCAGAAAACAACAACACAGTCTCATCTTCCAGCTATGAGCAGCAAAGCCTGGAGAAGTTAAGTGAATTTCTCAAAACCATGAAGCCAGTTAATAATCAAATAAAGGCCCAGAATTTTGTTTATTAATGCTAAGACCAACATTCTTTTCCAGTTAGTTTTTATCCTTCAAAAATATAAAAAAATAGAATTTAAAGAAACTTAAGTGCCCAAATAGGGGTTTCCTAGGTGTCTCAGTGGTAAAGTATCCACCTGCCAATGCAGGGGACACAGGAGACGGTAGTTTGATTCCAGGGTCAGGAAGATCTCCTGGAAGAGAAAATGGCAACCCACTACAGTATTTTTGCCTGAAAAATTCCATGGACAGAGGAACCTGGTGGGCTATAGTCCATAGAATTGCAAAGAGTTGGATATGACTGAGCAACTGAGCAACTACCCAAATATCACTGGATGTCTCACTTAAAAATTCTTTTATAATATATTTTATGAATGTGTTCATTGCTCAGTTGTGCCCAACTCTTTGCAACTCCATGAACTGCAGCCTTCCAGGGTCCTCTGTCCATGGAATTCTCCAGGCAAGAATACTGGAGTGGGTAGCCATTCCCTTCTCCAGGGGATCTTCCCAACCCAGGGATTGAACCCAGGTTTCCTACACTGCAGGCAGATTCTTTTATTGTCTGAGACACCAGGAAGACCAATATGCTTTATATGTGTATAATATAATATATAATAATATACTTCTATTATTAATTAAACAATTCCTTATTCATTCTCCAAGCTTTTGGAAGTACCTTTCCTTCAGACTCACCATGAATCTTTTGAGTTATAATTAAAATCTCCCAGGAAAAAGAGGAAAATGTTATGTTTCATGAATTATTGTAAGTTTTTGAAATTTCATGATTGATTATTGTGGAAATGAGTGTTTATTAATTAAAGCTATTCAAACCATTCAAGTAGCAGTTTGGATTCAATAATGATTCTTCAAAGACATACACAAAAACTATAATTGATAGCATACATTCTTGGTATATGTATATGGCATAGCTTAAAATCGAGCCTTAAAATAGTCTGTGTGATGCCATTCAAAACTGATTCAAAAACTTGTTCCACACATATTAGTAATGCTATTAATCATTTTATATGTTTTCTTATGTATGTAGTTTAGCCTACAAAAAGGAAAAGACTCTGTGAATGCTATTAATTAAGTTTTCTATAATTTGCCTCAAGTGATAGTGTGCTGACACTCATTTGGGGCTTCCCGGGTGGCTCAGATGGTAAAGAATCTGCCTGCAATGTGGGAGACCTGGATTCAATCCCTAGGTTGGAAAGATCCCCTGGAGAAGGGAATGGATTCCCACTCCAGTATTCTTGCCTGGAGAATCCTATGGACAGAGGAGCCTGGCAGGCTATAGTCCACAGGGTGGCAAAGAGTCAGACATGACTGAGCACCTTTCATTTTCACTTTCTGACACCCACTTATGAGTAAAGAGGCACTACCAGAGACAAGATGTGCACGTCTACTTCTCTGCTATTCATAAGTGAATGCTCATAAATGCGTTGAAGACAATATTGTTTTCAGTGTTAGTCACATATAAAAAAAGGATATTAGAATTCTGGGTATGTATGTGAGATGAGAGTCTCTCTTCTGTAAATGACTCATCACTGAATTCAGTGACTAGACTCCACAGAATCAGAGCAAATGGATGTGAAGTCCACTGGTTCTCTGACCTAATTCTGCTGCCAGGCAGAGAGGAGTGTTCCCACATGTGAGTTCCATTTAAATTCCCCCCCAATTCTTCCCTGTTGATTTCTGATAATTTATTAAGTTTTGAAGTTTTTTTCTTTCTTTAAGGATAGTAGACACTTGTTTCCACATAGCTTTTCATTTATAAATTAAAAAAAAACACTTAAGGTTAATTATTTAATAATTTTTGAGTGACGGTAGAGATAAAATAAAATATGAAGAGATTCATAAATGTAAAAGAGATGTACCTTAGGGTCCACATTGAGAATTTTTCTGTCTCTTTTGTATTTGAAAAGTAAGCCTTCTGGATTATCGGCAATCACTTGGTAGTTGGGAGTTGAATTCGAAACAGCAATATGACTGTCCCAGTTGTAAAAACTATAAAAATAAATATTTATTAGGAATTAATATGCATAATGAACTAAATGGACAAATATATTCCAGACAATATTTGGGGCAGCTCAGCTTCAAGATAAATGGGTAAGATCACAGTCTGTAGAACCATGCAGACCACAAGTGTGATTAAAATTCTTGCACAAAAGATTAGACTGGGTTCTCAATCATTCAGATACATATTTATGACATTTTGCATGATTTCCTGGTCTGGACACTCTAAGATCTAGGGTCTATTCCAGTATTATATTCCCAGGAAGAAGAAGATTGATGTAATTTAAGGCTATTTCTTCTAGCTCAGACTCTTAAGGTTATTGAGTATTCAGGGTATTAAATAAGAGACTGTTTACTGGAAGCAAAAGTAGGCTAAGTCACCTCTTTTCATTCAAAATCAATTAATTTGTTTCTTTAAGGCTCTATTTTTCAATGATATGTTTCCCAGGCAGTAAGAAAACTACTTGAATTTGAGAGGTGACCACAGGTCAGGTATGATGTGATGTATTCTACAACAACATCCATATGAAACTGCTCTTACTTCACAGACAAGGCAAGGATATTAGAGGAGTTCAACAAGTATAGCTAACATCCTAAATCTAATATTTCAACCCAGATCTATGTGTTTCAGAGCAAACACATACTCTTTCTACCACTCAGAATTGCCTGTTCAACACTTTCTTTGGATGGTCTTCTATGGAAACTTGGTATTTTTTCCATGTCTTATTTTATATCTATTTGTCAATACAAATATAATGCTGTTATGTGAGTTAGAAGCATCCTCAACATACTTATTTTTACATGTCTTACTCCCATTTACACATTTCTAATATTATGTTTGCTTTTAAAATGACAGCTGTAAAGATAAGACATGTATAGCTCACAGCCCAGTATGCCTCTCAAATATTTGTAATATTTATTTTTAATCATTTCCCCCTTATCCTATTTCTGGGTTGTTTTGCCTTCTATTGCTGCTCTTCTTCATTTTGAAGGAGTAGATTTCATTGATTAAAGTCACTCTGAACTACATTGTTTTCTGAGGTATCAACTTTTTGCTATTACCTGAAAATGTGATATGTTTACCTTCAAATATTTTAATATTCAAAAACTGATTGCATAGTTCAGTTCAGTTTAGTCGCTGAGTCGTGTCTGACTGCGACCCCATGAACCACAGCACGCCAGGCCTCCCTGTCCATCACCAACTCCCAGAGGCCACCCAAATCCATGTCCATTGAGTCGGTGATGCCATCCAGCCATCTCATCCTCGATCATCCCCTTCTTCTGCTGCCCTCAATCGTTCCCAGCATCAGGGTCTTTTCCAATGAGTCAGCTCTTCGCATCAGGTGGCCAAAGTATTGGAGTTTCAGCTTCAACATCAGTCTTTCCAATGAACACCCAGGACTGATCTCCTTTAGGATGGACTGGTTGGATCTCCTGGCAGTCCAAGGGACTCTCAAGAGTCTTCTCCAACACCACAGTTCAAAAGCATCAATTCTGCGGTGCTCAGCTTTCTTCACCATCCAACTCTCACATCCATACATGACCGCTGGAAAAACCAACGCCTTGACTTGACGGACCTTTGTTGGCAAAGTAATGTCTCTGCTTTTAAATATGCTATCTAGGTTGGTCATAACCTTCCTTCCAAGGAGTAAGCGTCTTTTAATTTCATGGCTGCAATCACCATCAGCAGTGATTTTGGAGCCCAGAAAAATAAAGTCTGACACTGTTTCCACTGTTTCCCCATCTATTTCCCATGAAGTGAAGGCACCAGATGCCATGATCTTAGTTTTCTGAACGTTGAGCTTTAAGCCAACTTTTTCACTCTCCTCTTTCACTTTCATCAAGAGGCTCTTCAGTTCTTCTTCACTTTCTGCCATAAGGGTGGTGTCATCTGCATATCTGAGGTTATTGATATTTTTCCCGGCAATCTTGATTCCAGCTTGTGTTTCTTCCAACTGAGCGTTTCTCATGATGTACTCTGCATATCAGTTAAATAAGCAGGGTGACAACATACAGCCTTGACATACTCCTTTTCCTATTTGGAACCAGTCTACTGTTCCATGTCCAGTTCTAACTGTTGCTTCCTGACCTGCATACAGGTTTCTCAAGAGACAGGTCAGATGGTCTGGTATTCCCATCTCTTTCAGAGTTTTCCACAGTTTATTGCAATACACACAGTCAAAGGCTTTGGCATAGTCAATAAAGCAGAAATAGATGTTTTTCTGGAACTCTCTTGCTGTTTTGATGATCCAGCTGTCTAGGTTGGTCATAACTTTCCTTCCAAGGAGTAAGCGTCTTTTAATTTCATGGCTGCAATCACCATCTGCAGTGATTTTGGAGCCCCAAAAAATAAAGTCAGCCACTGTTTCCCCATCTAATTGCCATGAAGTGATGGGACCAGATGCCATGATCTTAGTTTTCTCAATGTTAAGCTTTAAGCCAACTTTTTCACTCTCCTCTTTCACTTTCATCAAGGAACTCTTTAGTTCCTCTTCACTTTCTGCCATAAGGGTGGTGTCATCTGCATATCTGAGGTTATTGATATTTCTCCTGGCAGTCTTGATTCCAGCTTGTGCTTCCTCCAGCCCAGCGTTTCTCATGATGTACTCTGCACATAAGTTAAATAAGCAGGGTGACAATATACAGCCTTGATGTACTCTTTTTCCTATTTGGAACAAGTCTGTTGTTCCATGTCCAGTTCTAACTGTTGCTTCCTGACCTGCATACAGATTTATCAAGAGGCAGGTCAGGTGTATAGTCATATATTTATATCTTCAGGGGTGCATATGAGTGAGAACTAGTCTCTCTATTACCCTCTTACTTCTTTTATGGTCAAGACATAATAACATCTGCCCTTTCTGAGGCATAAAGTTAGAAGTTTTCCAACCACCTCTGTCTGTTTTGTCAACTCTTCCCAAGAGCACAGGAATGACTATCTGATTAATGAATTGAGGGCAGGAATTGAACAGTCATGCTTTCTAGGTCCTCACCTTAGCCAGCTTTTGGCAGGCTCAATGCCCAATAGGTTGATGATAGGAGAGCAGTCAATAGTACTGGTGGTAAATTCAGTTCAGTAGAAAAGGAATTACAAGACAGTTTGACATCACACCCAAACTGGGTTCCCCGATTCAGTTTAATTCATAATAAGCAAGATAAATTGACCTCCATCCTCCTGGGTGTTCAGTTAGGAGACTGACAAACTGGAATAAGGGACATGGGTGTGATTCTCAACCTTACGTGTGTGTGTATTTCTGAGATATATAGATAGAGATAATCTCACTAAAATTCTTAAGTCATAGTTATACTCTGAGGGGCATGGTTTATATCACACATTCCTATCTTATTGCTCAGACTTCAAATTAAAAGCCTCATTGAAGTTCAGGCAGATTTTTTGAATATATATTAATATGTATTCATATATATAATATATATATATACACACACACTCTTTATGTAAGAAAGTCAATTTGTCTAGCACATAGTACTTTTGATGAAGTGACTTGGATTTTTGGTCAATACTTTTTGTTGTCCTATTCAGGGAAGGGTTAATAGGCTTCATTTCAAATGCCAATTCTAATAGCTAATAATTATTCATATTTAATGAAGATAACTAACACATTTAATAAGCACCATGTACTGGGTAGTGTTTTGAGACTAAGGAATCTATTATATTATTAATCTTATTGTCAACCCCATGAAGTAGGCATAAAGCTATCCCATTTTATACATACAGACCCCAGGTGATCATGAAGTGTGTCTGTGGATTTAATAACATACTGAAAAGTGGATTTAATGGTTATAAGAAAAATGTCAATGAGATAAGAGTCTAGATTACTCTCAGATTTCTGATTTGAATACCTAAGTGGATAGAATTATTAATGTTTACTAGGAAATAAAACACAAGTTAGGGAACAGACTGCAGGAGATAGAAGGGGATTATTTCAGTTTTAGATGTGTTCAACTTGAAATCCTCAGGAAATATCCACGAAAATGAAAGTAAAGGTCTTGGTTTGTGCTGTTTACTGCCATATTTCCAACTCCTTTTTACAGCCCATGCCTGACACATGGTAGGTACTAAATGTATATTAACAGAATAAATAGGTAATGGATAAATTTCTAAATTTAGAGTTTTCTTAGATGGAGAAGGGGCTTCCCCAGCAGCTCAGCGGAAAGAATCTGCCTGCAATGCAGGAGATGTGGGTTCTATCTCTGAGTTGGGAAAATCCCCTGGAGGAGGAAATGGCAATCCACTCCAGTATTCTTACTGGGACAATCCTATGGATGGAGGAGCCTAGCAGGCTACAGTCTGTGGGGTCGCAAAGAGCTGAACGTGACTGAGTGGCTGAGCGTGCTTAGATGGAGTACCAGCAGTATTTAAATTCCAATAGGTGACAGATAGACAAAGGAGAAAATGTGAATAAGAATGAAATCTGGGGGACTTGCCTGGTGGTTCAGTGGTGAAGACTTCACCTTTCAATGCAGGGGGTGAGGGTTTGATCCCAGGTTGGGGAACTAAGATCCAATGTGTCTTGCAGACAAAAATCCAAAACATAAAACAGAAGCAATAGTGTAACATATTCAATAAAGATGTTAAAAATGGTTCGCATCAAAAAAAAACTTTAATAAAAATAAAAAAAATTTAAAAAAGAGTGAAACCTGGGAATGTCAATTTTATAGGAAAAGAAGAGGAATTAGTAAAGGAAATTAAAAAACAGTGATCTGAAGCATCAGGAAGAACCAGGAGAGTTATTTTATTGCAAAATCTGAAGAGAGGGGAATATATAAAGAAATAGTACTTTAGGAAAGATTATAGTGCCAAATGCTTTATAATTCAGATAATGTATGAAAAGAGTTCATCCAAATTTTCACCTGGAAGGATATTACAAAAAAAAAAAAACAGTTGCAGTGAAATGGTGGGAGCAAAATTCAGTTATAGAGAATTTAAGAGAAGATGAGAAAAGATCATTGAATAAAAAATTCCTCTATTAATTTAGTCATGAAGGAAACAAGAAAACTAGGACAGCACTGAAAAGAATATAAAAAATTAAAGGTCAGTTTTTTTTTTAGGATGAACTATTCTTGAATTTGTTTCCATGATGTGAAGAGGGAAAAGTAGAGAAAGCAGGATCCTAAAGCGGCAGGAGGTATAAAAAGGCTTTATCATAAAAAAATTATATATGAGATGATATATTTAATATGCAACAGCATTATGATATATCTCGTCTATGGAGATTAATTTGATTTTAGTAAGAATCCTGCATACTGTTTATTTATATTCCTATTATATAGATGAGGGCACTGGCACTAAGGGGCTTCCCAGGTGGCTCTAGTGGTAAAGAATATGCTTGCCAATGCAGGAAATGCAAGAGATGTGGGTTTGACCCCTGGATCAGGAAGATCCCCTGGAATAGGAAATGGCAACCCACTTCAGTATTCTTGCCTGAAAAATTCCATGGACAGAGGAGCTTGGCAGGTTACAGTCCACGGGGCTCCAAAGAGTCAGACCTGACTAAGCATATACACTGGAGCTAAGAGAAGATAAATATTTAAAATTTATATTACTAGCAAGTACGAGAATACAGTCTCAAACCCAGTCTATAGGCTCTAAAACAAGTACTCTTTTTTAAAATTTTTATTTTATTGTATTAAGAACACTCAACAGGAGACCTTCTCTCTTTACAAATTTTAAGTGTACATTATGTTGACTACAAGTACAATGCTGTACAGTAGGGCTTTATAGCTTACTTGTCTTGTTTCAGTGAAACTTGATGCCAATTATTAACTACACCTAGACAGTGTGTTGAAAGCAGAGACATCACTTTGCCCGCAAAGGTCTGTATAACCAGAGACATCACTTTGCCAACAAAGGTTTTTCCAGTAGTCATGTATGGATGTGAGAGTTGGACCATAAAGAAGGCTAAGCGCCTAAGAATTTATGCTTTTAACTGTGGTGATCAAAGAAGACTCTTTTAAGAGTCTGTTGGATAGAAAGGAGATCAAACCAGTCAATCCTATAGGAAATCAATCCTGAATATTCATTGGAAGGACTGATGCTGAAGCTCCAATACTCTGGCTTCCTGATGGCTCACTGAGTTTCCAATGAGCCAACTCATTGGAAAAGACCCTGATGCTGGGAAAGATTGAGGGCAAGAGGAGAAGGGGACAGAGGATGAGATAGCTGGATGACATCACTGACTCAACGGACACGAGTTTGAGCAAACTCCAGGTGATAGTGAAGGACAGAAAAGCCTGGTGCGCTGCAGTCCTTGGGTCACAGAGAGTTGGACACAACCAAGCAACTGAACAACAACAAGCTTTTTGGATTTGGATATCCATTTCCTTTCTCAGATTTTGGAAGTTTTCAGTTATTATTTCCTTGAGTAAGTTTTCTGGTCTTTTATTTCTCTCTTCTCATTCTGGGAATCCTATACTGCTTGTATTGGTTTCTTGATGGTATCCCATAACTCACTTAAGCTTTCTTCACTTTTCTTCATTGTTTTCTTTTTGCCTCTCTGACCTAATTATTTCCAATGACCAGTCTTTAAATTCACCAGTGTGTTATTTTGCTTGATTTAGTCTGATGTTGAAACACTTTAGTGGGTTTTGTTTTAGCTCCGTGATTTGTTTTGTATTTTTTAATATTTTCTCTTTTTTCAATTTCTCCTTTTGTCCTTGCATTGTGTTCCTGACCTCAGTGAGCACCTTTATGAAAGTTATTTTCAGCTCTCTTTCAGGTATATATATCAGATTACTACATTTCTTTGGAGGAGGAAATGGCAACCCACTCCAGTATTCTTGCCTGGAGAATTCTATGGACAGAGAAACCTGGTGGGCTACAGTTCTAGGGGTCACAAAGAGTCGGACATGACTGAGTGACTAACAGTAACACACTTCTACCTTTCTTTAGGGTCAGTATCTGGAGATTTATTTCATTCCTTTTTTGGGGGGAACATTTTTGCCTGATTATTGATTTTCCTTGACCTTCTGTGTTGCTGCCTGCATATTAGACAGAGTAGATGCCCCTCCCAGTCTTCAAGAACTGGCTTTTTACTGGAGAAGACCACCACCTATCAACTTGGATAGAGATTCATTGTCCCATTCTAACTTTTTCCCTCCCCAGGAAGAAGCAGGCAGCTGTGGGTTTTGTCCCTTGCTCTGTGATGAGCAGTGAGTGGGATGTATGATGTCTACCAGCCCAAGATGCTGTAACAATTTTCCTCCAGGTGCATAGAATGTGCCTGACCCAGCAGAAGTCCAAGACTGGCAAAATGGAAGTTAGTTTCCTGGGGAGCTTAGAACTTAGAACAGCTGGGAGTTTGGGTACAGAAGCCAATCCCTGCTTCCCCTGGGAGAAGCTGAGAGCTAGAGGGTTTCTTTTTCATAGTATGATGTTAAGCTGGCAAAAGGTAATCCAGTAAGAGAGTGTCTCAAATCTCTGTTGGCTTTGATAAGGCTGGTTTTCATTTGACTGGGGGTACATGGACCTTTCAGTTGTTTCTGGATTTCTTACAAAGGGAATTTGTCTGGGAATAGCTGCTGAATCTGTGTATTTGTGGGGGGAAAGAAGAGTCCAGGGCTTCTTATTCTGCTATCTTGTTGATGTCACCAACCCAAACATTCTTTTTAATCTGCTGTTTATTGATTTCTTTAAAGTGGCAAAGTAATTGTCAATGCAGAATGTGTTAATGTATATTTAAACCTTAATTCCACTCCTTTTAAGCCATCTATATCCAACTCCATATTCTAGATATTATTATAACTCATAATTCTATTTGAATTTTTATTGTCTATTAGTATTCTTTGATAGTCCTTCTACAGTACTGTTTTACACTGATTGAGATCTTGGGTTCCCCAGATCACCCTTTTTATTCTCATTTGTAACAACTAATTTCTTAACTTCTCTACTTCTTGAGACACTTGCCAATAATCACAACTGTCTAGCTCAATAGACCCTCTTGGTATTCATAAACACCAGCTCTAGGTCAGTTCAAATGTTTGCCTTCTCTGTTCTTGCATATAGTCTTCTGACAATTCTTGCTGAAAACAACATACTGTACCATAGATGTAATTCTAAATTTCAAATTCTAACCCCCATTTCTAGATCCTACAGAGTAACTTTTTACAGATTTTAGTTCTCTTTCTCTATCTTTCATTATGTTATTCATGCATCCTATTCCTCCACCTCCTTCTTTACTATCAGAAAATGACTTACTTCTTAGTTTATTAGTAAAAAAGGACACTAAATGGGAACATGATCAAGATCCTATCCCTTCACCTGCAAATTGATTCATACTGACAGTGTTCTCTAACCTCCCTTCAGCTCGGAATGAATGCCTCTTTTCTTTTCCAAGGTAAAAATCTCTATTTGTTTTCTGAATTCCATTCCTTATTGTCTTCTTTGTTACTTCAATAGTTACTCCACATTTCTCTAATATAATCAAACTCATCTCCCTATACAATTTCTCTCAGAACTAACACACACATATAAATTTCAGCTAAACAAGGAAAAGAAAGACAGACATAAAGAAAGAGACAGAGAGAAAGAAGTACAAAAAAGAAGGAAAGAAGAGGAATAAAAAAGAGAAAGGAAAAAGGAGAAAAGAGATTCCTCAAACTCATATGCTCCTAATGCATTATAATTAAGTCTATCTTCTCTATGCCAGCTTACCGCAAACCATGTTCCATCTCAGTTCTCTCACCTGAACTGCTGATCCACATCACCTGCTCAACTGTACTTTCTGGGATAAACCACAGGCATCTTAATCTCAGCATGAAGTGTTACTTGCTCAGTTGTGTCTGACTCTTTGCGACCCCATGGACTGTAGCCCACCAGGCTCCTCTGTCCATGGAATTCTCCAGGCAAGAATACTGGAGTGGGTAGCCATTTCCTTCTCCAGGAGATCTTCACAACCCAGGGACTGAACCTGGGTCTCCTTCATTGCAGGCAGATTCTTTATAGTCTGAGCCACCAGGGAAGCCCCAATGTCAACATGTCAAAAAGTAATTTTTTCTTTCCCTTCTTCCAAACCTGTTTATTCTACACTTGCTACACTGTTTCTATCAACAAGTAGCACTCAATAAATATTCATAAACTAAATTAATGATACAATGCCAATATCATTCATCATTTAATTGATTATATTATTTTCAATTACTACAGAACTAAAACAAGGAAATAGCAAGAAAATTATTTTAAAAGGTAATTAAGAGAATTCATCTAGTCTACGGCCATACCACCCTGAACGCACCCGATCTCGTCTGATGTCGGAAGCTAAGCAGGGTTGGGCCTGGTTAGTACTTGGATGGGAGAATTCATCTAGAACATTGATCTGGGACTTAAATCTGAACTCTGAAGCAATTGTTTAAATTTTCTCTATCTAAAATTTTGAGGTTGACCTATATATTGCAAAGACTCTTCACAATGGAAATAGTCTATTATTATGAAAGCCTCCTTTGATTCAGTGAATTATTGCATGTTATTTTAATTTATGTATAAATGTTCACATCTAGAAAATACTTGTAGAAAAGTTCAAACATACTGTATGTAAAGTTGAAGAACATAAAGGGATAATTTGTGTGAAATTAATTAACATTTTGGAGTAACAGAACAAATTACCATTTGCTCCCCATGATAAACATCCTAGTAATTGGGCATTTTATTATATAAAAGCATATTTATATACAACTTATATAAATAAGTTAGAATAATGAGTTGAGATAAATATGTGTAAAATTTGTTCATTAAGTGACAATGGGTCCTTATACATATTTTTGGAAACAATTACCTGTTTGTCATCTATTTTACATGATGACTCCTAGTATCAGAAAAAAATATTTTTATTACATCACAGGGAAACAGGGCTTTGGACCACCAGGGGGAGTAAAGTTCAAAGCCATTGTCTCCAAAATGCCTTGTCCTAATTTTGTTCAATATCTTCCTTCAAGCGGCATATTTAGGGAAACTATGGAAGCATAATAGACAATGCTATCAAAGATTAGAAAATTTTGCACATAAAAATACATTTAAGGCAAGCCAACATCTTAAGGGTGAATCCAGAACAAAAATTATGACTATAACAATTGTAGTCTCCACTAACTAAAGCATAGGGAAAAAAATAGGATCATTATCATATGAACAGGAAATTTGACATCACAGAGAACACATTACTGAAAGAGAACATATTAGCACCTAAGAGATTTTCCCTATGATTATAACTAACAGTTCATAATGAATAGGAAGGAGTTTTTATTTCAATCTCCTTTAATAATAGAATCTTTCTGGGTTTTAAAGAGTTGGATCAGTAGGCATTTATAGTAACTAATACTTGAATATGCTTATAAAGTTAAAACGCATTCCATTTGAGAGAAAAATAAAGAATATTTATAAGATACAATTTTTAGGAAGAGAGATATTCATATTTAAAGGAAATTTGTAAAAACAGAAATAAACTTAAAAACTTACAAAAACAGTTTTTGTGAAATCAAAAGATTTTATTGAAAAATGAAAATTCAGGGGGTTTTACCTGAGTCATGGGGACATTTAGGCATTAAACATTATTGTCTCCTTTTTAATCTCTGTGTAGACAGTCTGCAAGTAGGATGGCTACAGTTTTGCTGTCCAAACTAGGATCTTACTGAGAAAGAAAGAAGCTGCTGACAATTGTGCCAAGACAATAAGATTAAGCTCAGACAACGCCAGGAAAACTGAGGTGTGTGGTCACCACACCTACAGACCATTTAAATGCTGCTGTTTTAGAGCTGATTTATCCAATGTTTGTCTAAACTGTTTCCAAAGGTTTGCCATAGACTTGCCAAAACTATGATAAAGATGTTTAAAAAATGCTAAAACATGTTTTCTTATGGTTGATCCTTTTTATTTTATTGCTGTGGAAAAATTATATGAAATTGCAATTGTGGTAAAGAGACATGAAATTTAATCTAGAATAATAAATACTCCTGTTCTTTTTCTATTTTTCAAATAATATCAAAGCAGTAAAACATTCTATAACAAACTAATTTCCTGAAATATCATATTCCCTGTAAAAATATAGGTTTGATCTGTTATTTTGGTTGGTAAGGATATGAAATCTAAAGTTTAGTGTTTCCAAAAGTTAGTTAACTTGGCTTCTATTCGTGGCTATATAATGTATCTCTAACTCAATCAGCTATTTAATGAATGCATATTCCAGTTGGGAAAATATAGATAACTGTTGACCAATCTACTGTAACTATTAAAATAATTGAAAACATTAAGTGCCCTAGTGACAGGTAGTCAGAAGGGTCATTCAATGCAATTCAACACATCAAAAATAAAAACGAAGGATTATAATACAGACTGACAAATGATACAATAGGTATTTGTGTAAGGTATTTTTGGATTGTTAAGGTCAAAAAAGAATATGCATCTTGGTAAGATATGTTGCTAATGAGATTTTCCTGATGGAAAGAAACAGGGCCAAGCATTCTAGGTAGAAAGGACATTAAAAGTTAGACAAGCACTGAAAAATTTGTATGCTGTCATATTCGACTCTTGCGGGCTCCTCTGTCCATGGGATTCTGCCAGCAAAAATACTAGAATGGGTTGCCTTCTCCTTCTCCAAGGGATCTTCCCAACCCAAGGATCAAACCTGCGTCTCTCAGGTCTCCTGCATTGGCAGGTGGATTCTTTACCATTAGTGCCACCTGGGGAGCCTGAAAAATTGGTATGTATCAATTAGCGTTAACCTTTACAAGAGATTCTCTGGAGAAGGCACTGGCAATCCACTCCAGTACTCTTGTCTGGAAAATCCATGGACAGAGGAGCCTGGTAGGCTGCAGTCCAGGGGTCGCTAAGAGTCGGACACGACTGAGTGACTTTACTTTCACTTTTCACTTTCATGCATTGGAGAAGGAAATGGCAACCCACTCCAGTGTTCTTGCCTGGAGAATCCCAGGGACAGAGGAGCCTGGTGGGCTGCCGTCTATGGGGTCACACAGAGTTGGACATGACTGACACGCCTTAGCAGCAGCAGCAGCAGTTACAAGAGATTCTCAGTAGTTTCATACTAGTGAGGTAGAAAATAAATTGCTGTGGATTGAGAATCAAATATGGACTGTGATTCCTGTCTCCTACCAAAATGCAGAAAACTTTGGGTGTACCTTACCTTCAGGGAGAGCAAAGGAAGCAAGGAGAACTGGCAAATTTGGCCCTCCTCTCCCTTGAAGGCATGTGGATAAAAGGGAGAGTTCATTGCCAGGAGGCCACTGAGTCATTGCACCAAAGTGCAATGTCAAGTATATGGACTGGTTATGGAAGGTGTTTAAGGGTAAGATGAATGTTATAATATTTGGGATACTTGAATATTTGTGATAAGTCCCCTAGCGTAAAGAATAATGTAACCCTTGACCAGAGGAACCCTTCTTATAGAAAGAGATTCAGAGGAAGTATTCCAAATCTGCTTCCATACTCCCATGCTGGCCTCCTCACTGTGGATCCTAGCCTTCTGGCAAGATGTCTGGAATGTTTCATTGCTACCCGCATGTAATAGGAAAGGAGTAGGTGATAATAACAGATATACTCATTATCATATCTCCCCAGAGTAAGGAAAGAGAGTTACACAAAGCCCTTTCTGATTTTTTAAAGGGAGCAAACATCCTGGAGTACCTCTCAGTTCCAAATCACAGAGACTCTTAAGGTCAAGCAAGAATGGCACTATCTAGGCCTAGAGTAACTGGGCTATCCGCCCATCCCTCATGAAGAAGCTGAAGAGAAAGCACTTTCCTAAGGCAGAAACCTGAGGGAAGGGTGCACGTATGGGTTAGGTGTCAAAGAGACCCCTCCCTTAATTTCATTCTCTTTCTGATATTATTATTGAAACAACTGTCAATAACGTTATTTTGCATTGATGTAGTGCTTTGTCATTTACCAAGAACCTTTATACTGTTGTTCAATGTACAGAATAATGATGTGTTAGGCAGGGCATTTATTTATAGGTCATTTCAAGATATTGGATATAATTCCCTGTGCTATACTGTAAATCCTTGTTGTTTAATTTATGTATAGTCATTTGTATCTGTTAATCCTATATTCTTATTTTGTTCCTTCTTCTCTCCCTCTCTTCTCTGGTAACTATAAGTTTGTTTTCTATGTCTATGACTCTATTTCTGTTTTGTTAAATAGATTTGTTTAATGTATTTTGTTTTATTCTTTAGATTTCTCATTTCTCGGTCTAACTTAGTTCACTAAGCATAATAGCCTCTAGTTCCATCATGTTGCTGAAAATGGCATCATTTCATTCTTTTTGGGGCTGATAATATTCCATTGTATATATATATATATATTGACTCTTCTTTATCCGTTCATCTCTTGATGGGCACTTGAGTTGCTCCCAAATCTTGGCCACTGCAAATAGTGCTGCTATGAACACTGGGGTGGAAGAATCTTTTCAAATTAGTGTTTTCATTATTTTTTTATATATATACCCAGCAGTGGAATTATTAGATCATATGGCAGTTTTATTTTTTGGGGGGAACCTCCATACTGTTTTTCAGAGTGACTACATCAATTTACTTTCCCACTAACAGTGTACAAGTGGTCCCTTTTCTCCACATTCTCACCAGAATTTGTTATTTGTGGACACATTTTATGTTTTTGATGTCACAATTTACATTTGGTATACATAAGAGAAGAATGTGAGAAGGAGACAGAGAAATTTCATACAAATATAAGGGGAGTAAGACAGTGGCATGACAACCAAAAGGAATAGAAGGTATAAAAAAATAACAAGGACATCCAACCCCTTGTCAAATGCAAGAAAGAAATGAGAAAATGACCAAAATTTGATGGCTATTATTGGTAACTGTTCTCTTAGGAGCTAGTGTGCATTTATCTTAGGCTAAGGAGACTGCATTTTCCAGTAGTCATGTCTCGATATGAGAGTTGGACCATAAAGAAGGCTTAGCACCAAAGAATGGATGCTTTCAAACTGTGGTGCTGGAGAAGATTCTTGAGAGTACCTTGGACAGCAAGGAGATCAAACCAGTCAATCTTCAAGGAAATCAACCCTGAATATTCATTAGAAGGACTAACGTTGAAGCTGAAGTTCCAATACTCTGGCCACCTGATGAGAAGAGCCGACTCATTAGAAAAGATCCTGATGCTGGGGAAGACTGAAGACAAAAGGAGAAGGGAACGACAGAGGCTGGGATGGTTGGATGGCATCATTGAGTCAATGGACATGAGTTTGAGCAAACTCTGGGAGAGAGTGAAGGACAGGGAAGCCTGGTGTACTGAAGTCTATAGGGTCCCAAAGAGTTGGACACGACTTAATGACTGAACAACAACAAGGAGATTGTATAGATAAGTTATCTCTGTTACTTCTAAGGAAACTATAAGATTAAAGTTCTCTTATTTAAAGATAATAAACATTCTTTGGTTTAACATACTCTTTCTATTGGAAGGTCTTGACAATTCAAATTTTGTGAATATGAAATTATTTGGAACTATTGTAACAGCAACATCACCTTCATTTTTACACTATCAATATTGAGATGTTCTTTAGGTTTACTGACCTTTCTATAAGTAGAAAGATTCTGGCCTATAAATCACCATTGTTTTCCTTCATATCTATGGATATATTTCTAGAATTATAATTTTTTAGTCATGACTATGTGACAAGGTAAGGCATTTTAATAAACAAATGTCAGTATATTAAGGAGAGGAAATTATGGTGGGTCTTGGGTCCTAGAGACTAGAGAATGAAAGCAGATGTGAAAACTGGATTGTAGGTATGTTGTGAGGAAGACTGGCTAGCCTTCAGGCTCAGGCACTATAATTGTGCCTTGAGGTGAAATGGCTCTGAATTTGTTTAAAAGACGTGTGATTTAGAACTATATTTTAGGTGAGTGTTATGAAACAACATTTAGGCAACATGAAGCTATGGTGGAGGAACGTAACGCTGGAGGAGAGAGACTGCCTTCTCTGCTGCTATACCTGGAGAGACACCGCCCAGATTGGAAGTGAAATCCCAAGTCACTGAAGTACTTTTTTTAGCGGATAGGAATTTTACCAGGCAGATGTATTAACTGCCTGTTAAAACTCATGGTATGGTACATTTGTCTAGGAAATGGGATCCTTTGGCAGTACAAGTAAGATGATCTCAAAAAGGCTGGAGTTTCTTTGCTTGAATCACAATCCTCTAGGAAGCAAAGACACCCAAACTGCTAGGTGGCTTGGTTTCAACAGAAACCACTGTTTGAAAGGGGGTTCTGTGGCTAATGAAAATGGTTTTGTGAGTTTGTGTCCTTCAAAGGATAGTAACAAAGATTTAACCACTTTGGAACAGGTAGACTTGAAAGGCAGAATTCAAAATATCTTCTGTGATCTCTATGCTTTGGTGGTACGTCCACAATATTGTATGTTGCTTGGTAAAAGGGGCTTTACTAATTGTTTGACCTTAATATAGGGAAAAAATTCTGGATTATCCAGATGGGCACAATGCTATTGTTGCTGTTTTAGTCGCTAAGTTGTGTCTAACTCTTTTGTGACCCCATGGACAGTAGCTGGCCAGGCTCCTCTGTCCATGGGATTTCCCAGGCAAGAATACTGGAGTGGGTTGCCATTTCCTTCTCCAGGGGATCTTCCTGACCCTGGGATTGAACCCATGTCTCCTGCATTGGCTGAGCCACCAGGAAAGCCCAGTAATGCTATCATAAGAGTCCTTAAAAACAGAAAAGAAAGCCAGAAGAAGTCACAGAAATTCAAAGTATGAGAAGGATTTGGTGTATTGTTGCTGGCTTTAAGATGGAGGGGCCACGGTGACCTCAGCTGTATGAGTAGATGGAACTGAAATCTGCCAACAATCTAAATGGACTTGGGAGTGTGTTCTTCCCCAGAGCATGCAAAAAGAAATGCAGTTTTGCCTTCATCTCAGTCTTGAGATGAAGAATCCAGCCAAAAACTGAGAATCCAGCCATACTGTGCTGACCTATGGATGGTGACATGTGTGTTATTCTAAGCTGCTAAATTTGTGGTAATTTGTTACTTGGCATTAAAAAGCAAAGACATCAGGTGTTTGCAAGGGCCTTAGCATTAACTTAAGGGAGTATGTTGAGGAGGAAATAAACATTTTATCACAGTTGGGAGGCTGGGATGGACCTGAGGCTCAACATTTATTTTGAATGTTAAAAGGAATGTGACCTCATTTTGTACTCCCGATTGGTAAAGCAAGAATATAAGCTATAATTAGAATGTGATCAGGGAGAAATAACAAAAATACCACTGAAACAACAAAGACTAAAGCAATGAGAAGCCACATAGGAGGAAAACAACCTTAGGCAGAAAGGGGAGCCAAACACTTCATAGCCTTTGACTTTTCATTGGGCAGGTTTTTTTTTTTTAATTTCTGTAGATGCTATGGAAAGCTATCTTTAAAAAAAAAAAAAAAAAAAGGCCTATCTGCCCAACTGTGCAGAGCTGAGCCAGGAAAAGATGTGCTGGCTCCTCTGGGATAGAATGAAAATGGAAGCAGCTATTCTCTGGGGCCCATCACAGTGATGGGAGTAAGAACTGAGGAGAAAAACACAAAGTGGAAAGAATCAGAGCTGCTCATCCAGCTCTCTTTCCTCATCTGACATGTCTCCTTTGAAGGTCTTCTTCATTCAGATAATCAGGTTTTCAGTGTTTTATTTTTACAAGTGAAACCATTACCTTATGCTGACTTTGTGCCAGAACTCTTTTCATGACCCTACCTGCTACTCAGTCTTTTTCCTGCAATGGTTCTCCTTCTCCTTCCTTTGCTAATTTTAATACTGAAACAGAAAAAGCAATGTCTTATCATGTTTATGAGTCATGACTGGATGAATATGAGTCACCAGTAAGTGTTACCACTACCCACCCAGTCACCCAGTCTAGAAATGTGGGTTACTTCAGGCTTTTCCCACTTCCTCCTCTACATCCTCTCTAGTCAAGTCTTATAGATCGCATCTCCTTAACCTTTCACGTCCATCCTCTTCTCTCCAAATGCTGTATCATGTATCAGTTCTCACCTGAATTAATACAATTCCTTCATAACCAGCCTCTCAGCTTTGTTTGCATCCCCTATCATCCTTGCAATCACAGGTATCTTTCAGTATAGCACATCAGATATTACATCCCTGATAAAGATACTTTTCTGACATGCGTGGTTTTCTAACCACACTCTAGAGTGTAGCATACAAACTCTCCAAAACCTGGAAGCTGCCTCTTTGGCCACCCCGCGTACTTCCGACCCCAGATTTCTCTTAAGCTTTTTCCACGAAGCGTTTCTTTCAACATGCCATTCCATGCCCTGCCAGTGCCTCTCTACAATCAGGCATGCTGTTTTCTTTGCCTGGATTGCCCTCTCTGCATTTCTTTTTCTCATCTTGTCAAGTGCTACTCTTTCTCCAAATCTCTTATCACCTAATCCGTCCTCCAGTCTTTGCCCTGAATAGACACTCTACTTATAAATATTTATTTGGCTATGCCGGGTCTTTGTTGCAGCATGCAGGATCTTTAGGTGTAGCAGCCAGGATCTTTTTAGATATGGCATGTAGGATCTAGTTCCCTGTTCAGGGATAGAACCCAGGCCCCCTGCATCAGGAGCGTCTAGTCTTAGCCACTGGACCACCTGGGAAATCCTGATATTCTTCTTTTAGGAACACTAAAGTTCTGTCTTATAACAATTGATTTACTCTTCTGTCTCTCAGCAGTAAAGAATTTGCCTGCAATGCAAGAGATGCAGGTTCTATCCCTGAGTCAGAAAGATCCCCTAGAGAAGGAGATGGTGGCCCACAAGTATTCTTGCCTGAAAAATCCCATGGACAGAGGAGCCTGACAGGCTATAGTCCATGGGGTTGCAAAAGAGTCGGGCATGACTTAGTGACTAAACCATCAAACCACCACCTTCTCAATTAGCCTGTGAGCTCCATAAGGGTATTCTTGCCTGGAAAATTCCATGGATGGGGAGCCTGCTGGACTGCAGTCCATGGGATAGCAAAGAATCGGGCACGACTAAGCATGCATACAGGCTCATAAGGGTAGGAACCAGGCTTTATTTGACTGCTCCCAGAGCTTCTTGCAGCACCTGGCCCTTGGTTATTTCCAACAAATGTTTAACTTTTCCCTTTGTTACCATGAGACTGCCGTGCTGCTAAGTCACTTCAGTCGTGTCCGACTCTGTGCGACCCCATAGACGGCAGCCCACCAGGCTCTGCCGTCCCTAGGATTCTCCAGGCAAGAATACTGGAGTGGGTTGCCATTTCCTTCTCCAGTGCATGAAAGGGAAAAGTGAAAGTGAAGTCGCTCAGTCGTGTCCGACTCTTCGCGACCCCGTGGACTGTAGCCTACCAGGCTCCTCCGTCCATGGGATTTTCCAGGCAAGAGTACTGGAGTGGGGTGCCATTGCCTTCTCTGGAGACTGCCGTAAGGGATGTGAATTGACTTTCATCTTCAGCATCAGTTTCTCTTTCTCTCTTGGGTCTACTGTCACCTTCTTTCTCCTTTGGTCTTCATCTGCCCTGCTAAGAGCTTTGGGTCAGGACATTATGAGATACTCATACAATTGCACAGAAGAACTATGTCTTCTTCCATTTGCTAGTGTCATGGATTGACACTGTGGGAGTGTATGCTCTGTCACTTTTAAGAGAACACATTTTTGAGTGGGAGGGGAGGCTGTTTACTGACCCTCCTTCAACTACATCACATGCTCAGCACCTCCTTTGTTTGTACAAAGCATAGCTCTCTTGTCGGTATGACCAGAGCACCAGACACCCCACTGAAAATTGAATGGCAGAGATTATTATAGTTGGGTAAAACACTGCATTGAAAAACCTGTTGTTTAACCCTTGAGAAGCTGGTAAGATATGCTTTTGGCAAGCATTTGAACTTGATAATAATGACAAAACATAAAAAGGTAAATGAGCAATATTTTGCTTAGTAAAGACAGAATATGAAGATTAACAGAGAATACACATTGAATGTTACAAAGCCTCCAGAGGAAATGAAAGGGAGGATATGTGGGCTACTGTTTATTTGATTGGCACATACTGAGGGATTTTCTAAGCTTAAAAGCAATGGAAGGAATCCTAAAGGAAAAGATAGACCAATTTAACTTCATAACAATTTAAAATATTTTTATGTCAAGAGAAGTCATAAAAATAGAGGCAGTAAATATGGAAAAATGTGTTCCATAAATATCCTGAAATTATAATACTCTCTTACAAAGTAATTTAGAAAATTTCAAGGATCCTAACTTTAAAATTTGGAAGAGACCAGGGACTTCCCTGGTCATCTAGTGGGTAGACTCCCACTCCCAAAGCAGGGCGCCGCAGGTTTGATCCTCGGTCAGGGAACTCGATGCCGCATGCTAAGAGTTCACATGCCACAACAAGGATCACGAGAGCCACAACTAAGCCCCAGTGCAGCCAAATAAAACAAATAAATCAATTAAGTGAATATTTAATAAATAAATGCACGAATCCTTTTAAAAAAATGTTGGTGAGACCAAGGATAGATAGATCACGGAAAATAAAATAATGGCCAGCAAATGATTAAAACGATCATTGCTAACAAAAAAATAAATGTTTTTGACTTTTAAAATGGAGAATAATTAAGAAGTGTATAGTACTACCAACTAGCGAGGGTATCATGAGACAAGGACACACACTCTGATAGCTTGTGAGAGTGCAAATTATTACATTTTTGGAACGCCATTTGGCAATGTGCAAAATAAGCCTTGTAAGAATTTATATCACTTGACCCAGCAATTCCACCTCTAGGAACCATAGACAGATATGTACATAAAGACTCTCTACAGTATTATTTATAACAACGATGGTCTGAAATCAGTCTATGGGGTCCAAACTCCTAGGCTAGGCAGTTAGAGGGCCAAATTTTTACTTAAACTGGGTCTGTGGCTTCCCTGATAGCTCAGTTGGTAAAGAATCCGTCTGCAATGCAGGAGACCATGGTTCAATTCTGGGTGGGGAAGATACGCTGGAGAAGGGATAGGCTACCCACTCCAGTATTCTTGGGCTTCCCTTGTGGCTCAGCTGGTAAAGAATCTGCCTGCGCAGTGTGGGAGACCTGGGTTCGATCCCTGGGTTGGGAAGAGCCCCAGGAGAAGGGAAAGGCTCCCCACTCCAGTATTCTGGACTGGAGAATTCCATGGACTGTATAGGCCACGGGGTCGGGAAGAGTTGGACATGACTGAACGACTTTCACTTTTCAACTAGCAGTAGCAATGAAAAAGGCAGACTAGGAGGCAGAGCATGGAGCGGTTTTTAAAGAGCAGATACTGAGATTCTTTTTTGAACTCCAAAATCAATTTGCTGGGCCACAGCCAGAATGAAAATCCAGAATGGTAAAGAAAAGAGTAGAAAATATCAGAGGGCACTTTATTGGGTAAAATTTTACAAAACTTTTACCTAGAATATTTATAGAGAGACTCAAGTCATCTCTTCTTCCCCTTTAAAAAAGTTGAGTGAAAGGTTTCAAACACACCTAAAAGCAGAGTGATTAGGTAACAATTCCCCATGTACCCATTATCCAGCATCAATAATTGTCTACAAAGTGGCCTTCAGTTTCATCTCTTCCTTCTCACTAACTCACTCTTATCAACCAGATTAGCAAGTTCTGAACTTTATATAATTTTATCTGAAAAAATTTCAGTATGGATTTCTGTGATATTGTGATATAATAAGCAATACAGTTTGGTCTTCCAAACTGTAATTTCTTGAGTAGTAGGGGTGAGTGGAGGGTGTTCTATTATGCATCTTAAGCCCCTTTCCATCTCTGAGTGTGTGTTTATGAGAAGACTTTTGGTGGGGGCCTAGATAGCTTCAGGATGGGGGCTGGCTGCCAGAGGAACCATCCTTGTAATTAGAGGATTAGAACTTTCAGCTGCACCCTCAGACCTCCAGGGAGGGGAGAGATGCTAGCCAGAGGAGCCAGAGATTGAGTTGATCACCAGTGGCCAATGATTTAACCATTTATACCTATATATAAGTGGAAACAGTGATATATTTTCTTGGGCTCCAAAATCACTGCAGACGGTGACTGCAGCCCTGAAATTAAAAAACACTTGCTCCTTGGAAGAGAAGACATACCAAATCTAGTCAGTCAGTTCACTCAGTTGTGTCTGACTCTTTGCGACACCATGGACTGCAGCACACCAGGCTTCTCTGTCGATCACCAACTCCTAGAGCTTACTCAAACTCATGTCCATCAAGTCGGTGATGCCATCCAACCATCTCATCCTCTGTCGTCCCCTTCTCCTTCTGCCTTCAATCTTTCCCAGCATCAGGGTCTTTTGCAGTGAGTCAGTTCTTCGCATCAGGTGGCCAGTTGGAGTTTCAGCTTCAGCATAAGTCCTTCCAATGACTATTCAAAGCTGATTTCCTTTAGGATGGACTGGTTGGATCTTCTTGCATTCCAAGGGACTCTCAAGAGTCTTCTCCAACACCACAGTTCTAAAGCATCAATTCTTCGGGGTTCAGCTTTCTTTATATGCTCCAACTCTCAAATCCATACATGACTACTGGAAAAACCATAGCTTTGACTAGATGGACCTTTGTCAACAAAGTAATGTCTCTTCTTTTTAATATGCTGTTTAGGTTGGTCATAGCCTTTCTTCCAAGGAGCAAGTGTCTTTTAATTTCATGGCTGCAGTCACCATCTGCAGTGATTCTGGAGCCCAAGAAGATAAAGTCTGTCACTGTTTCCATTGTTTCCCCATCTATTTGCCATGAAGTGATGGGACCGGATGCCATGATATTTGATTTTTGAATGTTGAGTTTTAAAATCCAGACAGACTATTAAAAAGCAGAGATGTTAATTTGCTGACAAAAGTCCGTCTACTCCAAACTATGGTTTCTCCAGTAGTCATGTATGGATGTGAGAGTTGAAACATAAGGAAGGCTGAACACCAAAGAATCGATGTTTTTGAATTGTGGTGCTAGAGAATACTTTTGAGAATCACTTGGGCAGCAAGGAGATCAAACCAGTCAATCCTAAAGGAAATCAATGCTGTGTATCCACTAGAAGGACTGATGGTGAAGCTGAAGCTCTAACGTTTTGGCCACCAGATACAAAGGGCCGACTCATTGGAAAAGATCCTGATGCTGAAAACGATTGAAGGCAGGAGGATAAGGGGGTGACCGAGGATGAGATGGTTGGATGGCATCACAGACTCAATGAACATGAGTTTGAGCAAACTCCGGGAAATAGTGAAGGACGGGGAAGCCGGTTGTGCTGCAGTTGATGGGGTGACAAAGAGTCAGACATGACTGAGTGACTGAACAACAACAGCAATATAAAGAACAACTTTCTTGGATATTTCATCTTTGCTCAAGATGTATTAGTTACTGCTTATATTTTTAAAATTCCACATTCATTTCTCTGCTTACACATCTCAAAGATTCAGAAATACGTAACTATCTACTGTATATTAGATATTCCACTGGGACTTTATTTCATTTTTGTTTGTTTATTTACCTTTGACTGCATTGGGTTTTTGCTGCTGTGTGGGGGCTTTCCCTAGTTGTGGTGTGAGGGCTTCCAACTGCAGTGGCTTCTCTTGTTCTGGAGCACAGGCTCTAGTATGGCAGGCTCAGTAGTTTGTGGCTAGCAGGCTTAGTTGCCCCCTGGCGTGTGAGATCTTAGTTCCTGGACCAGTGATCAAACCACTGTCCCCTGCATTGGCAGGTGGATTCTTAACCTCTGGGCCACCAGGGAAGCCCCTCTAGTGGCACTTTAAATGCAATATATACAAAACAGAGTGGTTGATCCTCCCCCAGAACTTCTGTTATTCTGGATTTTCCTTCTTACATTAATTGGTACCTCTGTTGACTGAGACATTCATATTTTAGATTTACAATTGTTCTTGACTCTCCCCTCTCCAGACTTACCCAGTGGCTCAGCAATAAAGAATCTGCCTGCAATGCAGGAGCTTCAGGAGACACAGGTTCGATCCCTGGGTTTGGAAAATCCCCTGGAGGAGGGCATGGAAAGCCACTCCAGTATTCTTGCCTGGAGAATCCCATGGACAGAGGAGTCTGGTGGGCTACAGTCCATGGGGTCACAGAGAGTCGAACACGAATGAAGTGACTTCACACGCATGCACTCCCCTCTCCACACAGCCTGTTTCCACTCAGGTCTGCCAGTTTCCCTCCATGAATATTTCTCCTACTGGTCTCCTTGTCACCCTGCCCCTCTCCACCATCACCCTAATCCAGTCCTTTAGTGTGTTTGTTATCTCCTTGCCTCCTGTCTTATATCTATTTAATCCATCTTCAACATTGCCTGCAGGGTGTTCTCATACTCAGATTTAACCATGTTGCCTCTTGATGCAAATCCCTTTCAATGACTCACCATCACCTATAGCATAAATTCCAAGCTTCTTAATTTGGTTTGCAAGGCCCTTCATGTCTTATTGCTCCCAGTTTGAGGTTTATGCTGTAGCAACCTTGAACTACAAATAGGTTCTCTTTCCTATATCATGTTGTTTTTCAGTTTTACAACCTTGTTCATGCCTTTCCCTCAGCCAAAATGCCATTTCCCCATCTTCCATGAATGGAAACGCCTATGCATTCCTTAAAAATGAGTTTTGTGGGGACCTACTCTATGAAGCCTCGTCTTCCCCTCACCCCCCACCCAGTGAATTCATTCTATATTTTCCTCTATAATTAGATATGCCTTGGGCATAGTTCTATCACTCTATTTCCAAATCATTTTATAATTGTCTATGTCTAACTTTTTATTAGATGCTGTGTTCCTTGAGGGAAAGAACTGTGTATTATTTCTCTTTTGGAAATCCAAAAGATAGTAAAGGATCTGCCTGCAATGCAGGAGACCTGGGTCCCATCCCTGGGTAGGGAAGATCCCCTGGAGAAGGGAATGGTACCTACTGCAGTATTCTTACCTGGAGAATTCCATGGACAGAGGAGCATGGTGGGTTATAGTTCATAGGGTTGCAAAGAGCTAGACATGATTGAGTGAATAACACTTTCACTTTCACTATATATATAGAGAAAGTTGATTTGCTTTATTGTATAGCAGAAATTAATACAGCATTGTAAAGCAACCATCTTATTAAAAATAAGATAAAATCACTTAACACTGCCAAATGAATAGCACGTTCATAGATAGAAATTTAGAAAATAAAATAATAAATGTCTCAGAAGATAAACTAAACTGCTCTCCTCAAACCTGGGGATTAAGAATATGAGAATTGGGCTTGGTGCTTGGATCTGTCAATTAATGTAGGGGAAACGGTGTCACGAAAATTTAGACTGGAAGGAGACACGTGTGCAAATTAATAAGTGAGAAAATTGTTATTTAATCCATGAGAAATAGGATAAAAGTCAAGTTATGCCAGAAAGAGAAAAACAAATATCATATATTAATGCATGTATGTGTAATCTAGAAAAATAGTACAGATGAACCTACCTGCAAAGCAGAAGTAGAGGCACAGACTTGGAGAACATATGGACGCCAAGGAAGGCATGTGGATGAATTGAGAGATTGGGATTGACATAAATCCACTACTGATACTATGTATAAAATAGATAACTAATGAGAACCTACTGTATAGCACAGAGAACTCCATTCAGTGCTCTGTGGTGATAAAGAAGGGATATGTATACATATTAAAAAAAGGTTGAGTGCCAAAGGATTGATGCTTTCAAGTTGTGGTGCTGGAGAAAACTCTTGAGAGTCCATTGGACAGCAAGGAGATCAAACCAGTCAATCCTAAAGGAAATCAACCCTGAATACTCTTTGGAATATTCAGTCATTCCAATATTCATTGGAAGCTGAAGTGCCAATATTTTGGCCACCTGATGCGAAGAGCCAACTCATTAGAAAAGATGCTGATGCTAGAAAAACTGAAGGTAGGAGGAGAAGGGGACAAGAGAGGATGAGATGGTTGGGTGGCGTCTCTGACTCAATGAACATGAATTTAAGCAAACTCTGGGAAATAATCAAGGGCAGGGAAAACTGTCTTGCTGCAGTCCATGGGGTCGCAAAGAGCCAGACATGACTTAACTACTGAACAATAACAACAGTTGATTCACTTTGCTGTACAGCAGAAACTAACACAGCATTGTAAAGCAACTAAACTCCAATTAAAAAAAAAATGTCAGGTTCACGGAAGGAATTTGTGGTTTTATAAGGATTAGGTTGAGTAACTTTTGACAGGAAAATAATATTTTATTGATAAACTGGGTTTAATTTAAGTTACTTTAAAAAAAGAAAAGTCAGTCACAGCCCAGAATAGAAGTCCTCATCCTTACCTTAACCTTTCCTTTTCCAATTCCCCATGTATACCTGCTAAAAGCACTAGAAAGTAAAGCTAGGGTTCCCTGCTTCCTGTTGCAGAAAGAAGTCATGGACTTTCAAGGGACTTCTGGAGATTACTAATAATCAACAAAAAGTGACTGCAGGCTGGGCCATCGGTATTTTGTAGTAAAAGGGAACATATTTTAGTGCAGGTTAGGTCAGAGACATTGCATAGAAAGGAGCTAAAAGGAAGATGCATTACAGGAAGGGAAAGTAGAAGAAGGGGCTAGAATTAGAGACTAAGAGGTAAACCATGTGGCATACTCTCTCGAGACCTAAGGACATCGAGTGAAGACTTGAGTCATGAATATTGGCCTCTTCTGTGGTCCAGGAGGCAAGTTAGGTGCACGAACCTACAATCTGGCTCATATACTATATGACCCACCACCATTGATTGGCTTAGCATTGACTCCATTTGGTTTAGTTAGGAAATACTACTTTCATTTTCAGTGGGATCCAGTGTGTATTTAATACAGGAGAGACATGAGTCACATTCAGAGTGAGGAGCTAGTAGTCTAGCTCCATATTTGTCTGACAGATACTGACAAATTCTGCTTACAAACTTATTTGCCAGGAAGGAATTTTTCCCAGGATTATTGGTCTTGATCTTTAAGTTTGAAAGGGGACATATAGTGTAGTTAACTTCAGTGAATGATATTGGGGTAGGGTTGGAGATGGGGAAGTGCATCATATGAGAGTAGTATTTTTCATGGAGGAGGTTTTGCAAGTCCAAATTTTTACTAAAACTTAAAAAAAAAAAAAACAGGTCAGATAATCCTTTAAAGAGAGAAGTTGTGTTTGTGTGGCTGACATTGTAGAGCTAGATGGGGTATCCTAGAAGGCTCATATATACTGGTGCATGTCAAATCCCGCCTATGCAAATGATCTTGGAGGCATCCTATATTTGACACCTGAGGGACTTAGGTTCATGTAAGAAAATTATAGCTCTCTTGATTTTATCTGGATGGCAATCTTTGCAATAGTCTTAGCTAACATTGGCCTGAAATTAATAGACATTTAATAATTTTTCCTTCAATGAGCTTGATGTCCTGGTTCTACGTGAACCAGATAAATTTGGACCAAAACAATAGAAAACTATGCCCACCTAGGAATGAAATGATCCAAACATATTGAATTTGTGAGTCATGGATTTGACTCAGAGGGAAAATAGTTTCTCATGTAGCTTGGAAAAAGAGAGAGCTGCTTAAGTTTAAGTAATGGATAATTCAACTTCACCTGAGGATCTCATGCTAATAGTTGAAGATGGAAAACATTGCAATAGCCTCAAACTATAACAGAATATTCTGCCCACTTGAATTATAATGTGCTGAGAACTGCAGATGACTGCACTTCTGTCTTAGACATGATTGTGACCAGAGGCTAAATTCTTGAACTTCATGTACCACATTTGTCCAATAACTTGAATTAGAGGGTTGCATGGTAATTCAACACGGCTATTAAAACATATGGAGGCTAAATACTGATATAATACACTGGATTATAACCTGAACTGTGGAATCTGGAAACCATTCTAAGTAGGAATATTCTGTTTTGTAATTTGCTCCTTGTAGCATGCTTTACGAACTAATAATTGAGAACTAAATGTGTATTTACTGAAATAGTAAGAAGAAAGTAAATGTAAGTCCTTAAGGTTTTGGGTTCAGTGCCAGATTGTGAAAACTACAGATCCTCCCTGGCTTTTGCCCACACATTTTACAACCAATAGTTACACAAGCTATTGTGTGTATCTTCCTTTACCCTCCTGATTGACAGCGAGGCTTGTGCTGCTGCTGGACAACTGAGCCATCATCACAGTCTACAGATCTTTTACTTCCACTTAGCTTCCTTACAGACAGACACTGGAAATAGAACTTTCATGCTCAGAAACTAGCTTCCTGAATCTAGAGCTTATCCTGATTTAGCAGTTGCTGTTGAAACAACCTAAACACTGCCTGTAAGATTCCATCAGCCTCTCTTCCCTCCCTCCCCACTCTCTTCCTCTCCTGGTGCTACAATTGTGAAGCCCGTGCCTGAGCAGGGTAGGAAATAGTTTACCTTTAGTGTGGGGAAAACTATGCTATTGAATATTATCTTGTTCAGTTCAGTTCAGTCCCTCAGTCGTGTCTGACTCTTTGCGACACCACGGACTGCAGCACACCAGGCTTTTCTGTCCATCACTAACTCCCAGAGCTTGCTCAAACTCATGTCCATCAAGTCGGTGATGCCATCCAACCATCTCAGCCTCTGTCGTCCTCTTCTCCTCCTGCCTTCAATCTTTCCCAGCATCAGGGTCTTTTGCAGTGAGTCAGTACTTCGCATCAGGTGGCCAAAGTATTGGAATTTCAGCTTCAGCATCAGTTCTTCCAACGACTATTCAAAACTAATTTCCTTTAGGATGGACTGATTGGATCTCCTTGCAGTCCAAGGGACTCTCAAGAGTCTTCTCCAACACCACAGTTCAAAAGCATCAATTCTTCGGAACTCAGCTTTCTTTATATGGTCCAACTCTCACATACATGACCACTGGAAAAATCATAGCTTGAATGCTGCTAACTCGCTTCAGTCGTGTCCGACTCTGTGCAACCCCATAGACTGCAGCCCATCAGGCTCCCCCATCCCTGGGATTCTCCAGGCAAGAATACTGGAGTGGGTTGCACTGCCTTCTCCGATAGCTTTGACTAGACAGACATTTGTCAGCAAAGTTATCTTGTTGCTGTTTAGTTGTTAAGTTGTGTCTGACTATTTTGCAACCCCATAGATTGTAGCCTGCCAGTCTCCTCTGTCCAAGGGATTTCTCAGGCAAGAATACTGGAGTGGGTTTCCATTTCTTTCTGCAGGGGATCTGCCTAGCCCAGGGATTGAACCTGTGTCTCCTGCATTGGTAGGCAGATTCCTTACTACTGACCCAGCAGGGAAGCCATATTATGTTAGATATTATATATAAATATTAGAACTTGTAAAAAAGTTTTTTTTTTATATAAACCACTACTGTAAATAAAAGATAGTTATCAGTTTGCCATTAAAAGTTTACAGACACACACACACAAACACACTACCAAAGTAATAATATTGAACAGATCTGACTTTGATACATAACATTGTTGGGAAAATGTAGTAAATGTTTCTAATAGTCTGAAAACTTTTGGAAAATAAACCATTGGTAAATTTAGGTCTACAAGAATACACTAGATATGATTAGTCAAAAATCAAATTCTATCATTTGTTAGCTTTCCCCACCATTTTAAAGTGGGGAGAAAACTGACTTTGTTATTCATAGCCATGGAAACTAGAAATTTATCTCATAATTAGAGTCAAGGCATGTAGTAACAAAAGAGATACAGGCAAAACACTAGTTTTAGATGTGTTGTGAAATCAACTGAATCATTGTAGGCCCTCTGGAGTTAACCTTGTGTTACCTAGGTGCTTATGAACATAATAGAAAACTAGGGCAACACAAGGTACTGATATTTAAGGTGAATAGATCGAAGAAATCATGCTTGATTGGCATCTTCCCATCATAAGAGAGATTTCAAAAATATTTGCAAAGAGCAGAGCTAACGGTAACACATGTAGCACTGAGCAGACATCTTTTTTAATTCTAGTTCTAACTGCATCATTAATCTGGACAGGAAAGTGTACCATTTCTTACTGACAATTTCTGCATCTATACAATAAAGCATCTGGAGTTGGTGATTTCTAAGGTCTCCTGGAATGCTGTAATTTATGTTTTTGTCTAATGATTAATTTAGACCAACAGTGGTGAATGAATTGCTACCCTAGGAAATTGTACAGAACAGAAAATTGTATGCTGTGTTCTGGAAGTTGTCTGTACCACAAAATGAGCAAAAAACCTATCCATTGTGTTTCTAGAGCCTATTTATGCTGTATGAAACCTTTCCTCAAAGCACAAAAGGCTCAGATTCTTTGGGAAATGTGCCATGGAAAGGAAATGAAAGAATTAGCCTGGCAACTGCTGGTGGTGACTATTGAACAATTTGGAGGCTTGTTTATCTGAAGGTTAGCCAAAATTCTGGTAAAGAATATGGGCTGGAGTTCCCTCAAACACAACATTTTATGCGAGGCTTCCAATACTTGTGTAAGTAATTACACAGAAGAATAGCTTTCCTTGCATTATTATGATATTTCTAATTCCTTTTCAAATCTAGAAACCAAAAAACATTCAAAATCTAAAACAGAGAAAATATTATTATTTAGTTTTTCTTTTACCAAAGTAAGATTGACATGAGGATAGAATTTTGAAGAGTAATACATTTGAAAAGTGACTAAACTCATCCATATTGACCGTGGCATTTTTTGTCCAGACTTAGGTCTCCTGCTTGGATATATGATCTGTAAAATAGTATGTTGTCTTTCAATAGCCTCCAGGACATGGCTACTTGGATATGCCACCTTCATCACAAAATACAAGTCCAAAACTTGCTCATCTGCTCCTCTTGAAAGCTGTTTTTCCTTGCCCGTTTCTTTTAGTATCACCCTGGCTAGAAATCTTGGAGTCAGCATTGACTTTTCCCTTTCCATTCCTAATATCATTATATCCAGTTTGTTACCAGGCCTTTCCTTTCAGATAATTTCGTCCTTCCAAATGTTGCTCATATTAACCATTTTCTCTCTGCTGTTCCACACTCATCACTGTTGGGAAACACTGTATTACTTAATTGCCCCCCTGGTCTATTTCAAGACTTTCTTTTCTTGAATGTACACCATACATTAGTTTACCCCAGACTTTATTCCTTTGTATTTATCAGTTACCTTTTCAAAAATCAATAATAGTTCCATCTTTGTTGCTGTTGTTGTTCAGTCACTCACTCACGTCTGAGTCTTTGCAACCCCAGGGACTGCAGCACACCAGGCTTTCCTGTCCTTCACTGTCTCCTGGAGTTTGCTCAAATTCATATTCCATCTTTACTCTTGCACTAAGTTGTAACTTGGCTACTTTGCTAGACTTTTAATGTCTTTTACAACTTATTTACTCCTAATTACATAATCCCAGCAACTGTTATTTGCTTTCAGTTAGAATTTTCTGGAACCTGCCCTGGCTGAATTGACAAATAAGGATTTATTTGTCAGAGGAAGTGTCAGAGGAAGGGTTCCCAGAACTCACACAAGGGATGAAAGTAGTTCATGTTCCCTTCAGCTGGACCATAGATCTCATAATATCTGGGTTATTGGGCAGAGTCATTACTCTGAATCTGCCCAAGAATAGCTTGAAAACAAATGTCAGAAAGATCTACCTGGTTTCATTCAACTTAATTACATTTCAGCACAAAGTGCTACATTCTTTGAAGCAATACAAAAATATCCAGCATCCCCAAATGTAAAATCTACAATGTTGTTTAATCAGTAAGTTGTATTCAACCCTTTTGGGACCCTGTGGACTCTAGCCCACCAGGCTCCTCTGTCCATGGGATTTCCCAGGCAAGAATACTGGAGTGGGTAACCATTTCCTTTTCCAGGTTACCTTCCTGGGGATCAAACCATGTCTCCTGCATTGGCAGGTGTATTCTTTATTGCTGAGCCACCAGGGAGGTTCCCAGCTCTAATCTATATGCTAGATATACAAAGAAGTGGGAACATAAGATCCCAGCCAGGAGAAAATATCGGTTAATGATAATAGACTCAGTGACAAAGATGATGGGACTAGTTTATAAAACAGCCAGTAAATATCTTTTAAATATGCTTTAAAACATACATGGTAAAGAGAAGACTTGGGATGTATGAAATTAATCCAAAAGAAATTTTAGAGAAAAAAAATGTAATACTGGAAAAACAAAATAAATTTGATAGGCTTAAGAGGAGATTAGACACTGCAGAAGAAAAAAACATACCAGTGAACTTGAAGACATGGTAACAGAAGGTGTCCAAAAAAGTGTAATAAAGTTCAGTGAGTTAACGTATGTGTAATTGGAGTCATCAAAGGAGAGTAGGAGAGGGAGGGAGGATCCAGAGGGGATAGTAAAGAGGGAATTCAGAAAAAATAATTGAAAAAATAGAGTTCTAAAATTTTCCAAACTTAGTGAACTCTATAAGCCTGCAGTAGAAAAAGCCTCAGTGAATTTCAAGTAGAAGACACATTAAAAAAATGCACCAAGAGAGCAATACACCAAAAATTGTGGAAAACATACCAATTGTAGAAAATAATTGACAGGAAGAAAAATCTTAAAAACCAGAGAAAAAGATGCACTATGTACAGCTTAAAAACGGATAACAATGTTCAAGCTGGCTTTACAAAAGGCAGAGGAACCAGAAATCAAATTGCCAACATCTGCTGGATCATTGGAAAAGCAAGAGAGTTCCAGAAAAACATCTATTTCTGCTTTATTGACTATGCCAAAGCCTTTGACTATGTGGACCACAATAAACTGTGGAAAATTCTGAAAGAGATGGGAATACCAGACTACCTGGCCTGCCTCTTGAGAAATCTGTATGCAGGTCAGGAAGCAGCAGTTAGAACTGGACATGGAACAACAGACTGGTTCCAAATAGGAAAAGGAGTACGTCAAGGTTGTATATTGTCACCTTGCTTATTTAACTTATGTGCAGAGTACATCATGAGAAATGCTGGGCTAGAAGAAACACAAGCTGGAATCAAGATTGCCGGGAGAAATATCAATAACTCAGATATGCATATGACACCACCCTTATGGCAGAAAGTGAAGAAGAACTAAAGAGCTTCCTGATGAAAGTGAAAGAGGAGAGTGAAAAAATTGACTTAAAGCTCAACATTCAGAAAACTAAGATCATGGCATCCGGTCCCATCACTTCATGGCAAATAGATGGGGAAACAGTGGCTGACTTCATGTTTTTGGGCTCCAAAATCACTGCAGGTGGTGACTGAAGCCATGAAATTAAAAGATGCTTGCTCCTTGGAAGGAAAATTATGACCAACCTAGACAGCATATTAAAAAGCAGAGACATTACTTTGCCAACAAAGGTCTGTCTAGTCAAGGCTATGGTCTCTCCAGTAGTCATGTATGGATGTGAGAGTTGGACTATAAAGAAAGCTGAGCAACGAAGAACTGATGCTTTTGAACCGTGAGGTCAGAGAAGACTTTTGAGAGTCCCTTGTACTGCAAGGAGATCCAACCAGTCCATACTAAAGGAAATCAGTCCTAAGTGTTCATTGGAAGGACTGATGTTGAAGCTGAAACTCCAATACTTTGGCCACCTGATGCAAAGAACTGACCCACAGGAAAAGACCCTGATGCTGGGAAACATTGAAGGTGGGAGGAGAAGGGGACGACAGAGGATGAGATGGTTGGATGGCATCACCGACTCCATGGACATGGGTTTGGGTAGACTCCGTGAGTTGGTGATAGACAGGGAGGCCTGGCATGCTGCAGTCCATGTGGTTGCAAAGAGTCGGACATGACTGAACGACTGAACTGAACTGAACATCAGAAACTATGTTAGCTAGAGAAAATGAAGTGACATCTTCAAAGTATTTAAGGGAAAAAAAATCTTTCAACCTAGAATTCTATAGGTTTCAAAATATCTTTCAAAAATGAAAGATGAAATTCTTTCAAAAATTAAGATGAAATAAAGACACTTAAATAAATGTAATTGACAGAAAATTTGAAACATTTAAAAATAACCCATGGATCGAAGGAAAATCACAAGAGCATTTAAAACATAGTTTAAAAGAGCAAAAATGAAAAGAAATACATAAAAATTTGTAGAATCAATCTAAAGCAGTGCTTAGAGAAATATCAATAAGTGCTTATAATGGAAAAGAAAAAAGATCTCAAATCAATGATCTAAGAAAAAATAAGGAAAGATAAAGATAAAGGTATAAATCAATAAGACTGAGGACAGAAAAATGGTAGAAAATCTATGAAATTAAAAGCGTGCCCATGAAAAGATAATAAAATTAACAAGACTCCAGCTGACTTGATCAAGAAGAAAGAGAGAAGATACACCCCACAGATAGTAAAAAGGATAATGAAGGACTAATATGAATAACTTCCTGTTAAATAAATTAAACAAGTTAGATGAGACTGCCATGTTCCTTAAAATATTCCTTAAAGTATATAAAAGATCAAAGCTCAATTAAGGAAATAGATAACCTGAAGAACCTTATGTTTATGCTCATTCAGAGATGCTCACTGCCTTAGAGGAAGGCAAATTAAATCCACAATGATAAACCACTACATTCAGTTCAGTTCATTTCAGTCGTTCAGTCGTGTCTGCCTCTTTGCGACCCCATGGACTGCAGCACGCCAGGCCTCCATGTCCATCACCAACTCCTGAAGCTTACTCAAAGTCATGTCCACTGAGTCAGTGATGCCATCCAACCATCTCATCCTCTGTTGTCCCCTTTTCCTCCCGTCTTCAATCATTTTTGGGCTCCAAAATCACTGCAGATGGTAGCTTCAGCCATGAAATTAAAAGACACTTGGTCCTTGGAAGGAGTTATGACCAACATAGACAGCATATTAAAAAGCAGAGACATTACTTTGCCAACAAAGGTCCACCTAGTCAAAGCTATGGTTTTTCCAGTGGTCATGTATGGATGTGAGAGTTGGACTATAAAGAAAGCTGAGTGCCGAAGAATTGATGCTTTTGAACTGTGGTGTTGGAAAAGACTCTTGAGAGTCCCTTGGACTGCAAGGAGATCTGACCAGTCCATCCTAGAGATCAGTCCTGGGTGTTCATTAGAAGGACTGATGTTGAAGCTGAAACTCCAGTACTTTGGCCCCTGATGCGAAGAGCTGACATTTGAAAAGACCCTGATACTGGGAAAGGTTGAGAACGGGAGGAGAGGGGGACGACAGAGGATGAGATGGTTGGATGGCATCACTGACTCAGTGGAAATGGGTTTGGGTAAACTCCAGGAGTTGGTGTTGGACAGGGAGGCCCGGCGTGCTACGGTTCATGGGGGCACAAAGAGTCGGACACAACTGAGCGACTGAACTGAACTGAAGTGACTTAGTGCACAGTCATTTTATTCTTAGAAACAAACTGTGAAGAACTCAAATATCTCAAATGGGTCATCAGATTGTGGCATATATAATACTCAGCAATAGAAAACACCACTGATGCCTGCAACAGCATGGATAAATCTCAAAAGCATTAGTCTAAGTGAAATAAGTCATACTTCAAAACTTACATTCTGTTTAATTCTATTTTTATGACATTCAGGGAAAAAAAACATACTGTGATACCAAAAAGCAGATCACTTGAGCTGGAGTGGGGGTTGGAGATTGACTGCAAAGGGGCAAAAGTTATATTTCAGTGGGTGATGAAAATGTTCTATATCTTGACTATGGTGGCATTTGCATAACTGTATACATTTGCTGAAAGTCACAAACTGTACATTTTAAAATTAGAAAGTTTTATTGTCTGTAGATTGTATCTCAAAATAAACTGAAAAGGGGGAAGTAAAGAAATTGCATGTCAAATGAAGGAAACCCTTCTATAACTGGGCTTCCCTGGTAGTTCAGAGGATAAAGAATCTGCCTGCAATGTGGGAGACCTGGGTTTGATCCCTGGGTTGGGAAGATCCCCTGAAGGAGGGCATGACAACCCACTCCAGTATTCTTGTCTGGAGAATCCCCATGGACAGAGGAGCCTGGTGGGCTACAGTCCATGGGGTCGCAGAGTCGGACACAACTGACTGAGCACACATCACACCCTTCTATAACTATGGGTTTCAGAACCAGATAGCCTCTGTGAAAACTGGGAAGCTCCCTGCCCAAGTAAGAAGCTGCCTCAACTCCGTCCCAGTCATAGTTCACACTCCCACGCTGGATGCTTACCATCCATCTCCCTCTCCATAAATACTTGTCCAAATTAAGGCAGGGAAACTTATTCCTTGTTCAGAATCCTAGGTCTACTGGAGTCTGAGCAATGTGATTTTTAGCTCCAGATTTCAAAGTATATTAAGGCATATTAACTGGAAGTTAGTACCAAAACCAAATAGCCAGCCCAAGGTGTTCACCACTGTTCTTCAGCTCACCTTCAAGTAGTCACTGGCTAGTTTGTTCCCTGCTTCTACATGTAACTTGTTTTCTTCTTTCTCACTTGGACTCACTCTGTTGCTATCTCCCAACCTTTCTCTTTGGCTTACTGTCAAGTCCTTCTTCTTGTCTGGACCCTTACTACCTATCCAAGATTAGGTCCAGCCATTCTTTCTGCCAATACTACTTCTAGGCCCAGGGAAGCAGGGCTTCCATCAGGGTCCCCACTGTTGGGAGTGCATTTCTAAAAAACTGTCAAATACCCTTGCAGTGGTACTTAGTGGTGGAGATCAACTATGGAAGACAGTGCTGTATGGGTGGAGAATCAGAATACACCAAGACCTATGTTTTCCCTGGTCTCCATTTTCCCCCTCAAGGTCCTCTCTGACCCTTCTTTATCCTTGAGTCTTTTATTCTGATTCTTTTATTATCTGTCAGAAGACTCAAGGGGCTCCAGGACACATATTTTTGGAGTCTTCCTGGTCCCATTAGCTGGATCCTCTAGCATGTGATCACGGGAGACTGTGCTGCTTAGAGGAGGGCTGAGGTTGATTTTGAGTGAGCCTCACTTATGTCTGACACAGGAAGCGTTCAGGACACCAGGTTACCCCTGATGGATGTGTCAACTTTGTCTGTTAGGATTTCATCCCTGCTCAGGTCTACAGCATCCCATGGCCTCCAAAGGTCCCACACACTGAAGAAGGCAGTGTTCCAGGGCTGGCCACGTCTATCTTTCTCAAGGGCTTTTGACACAATTGCTCAGTGCTGCCAGTTAGCTCTTCAAACTGATGTTATCTTTTGACTATGACTCATATAGGGACATTGTGTACACCTGGGTCTGCCTTAGGCTATTTGGTCTAGGACTGTACCTTCTTCTTGCCCTCTGATCATGGGCCCCTAATCTGGTGCCTGGTAAAGACAGGTATGTGGTGATAATCTGATACCAAAGTATTCTCTAACTGCAGCCTAAAATGTTAAGTTTGCTGTGGAGATAGAATAAGTTCATGGAGAAAAGACACTGTATTTTACATATCTTTTGCATTTTCAGTGCATCTAGCTCTTACTTTTGTTGTTCAGTCGCTAAGTCTTGTCCAACTCTCTGAGACCTCCATGGACTTACCATGCCAGGCCTTTCTGTCCCACACAAAATCTCCCGGAGTTTGCCCAAGTTCATGTCCATTGAATCAGTGATGCTATCCAACCATCTCATCCTCTGCTGCCCTCTTCTCCATTTGCTTTCAATCTTTCCCAGGATCAGGATCTTTTCCAGTGAGTCGGCTGCTTGCGTCAGGTGGCCAAAGTATTGGAGCTTCAGCATCAGTCCTTCCAGTGAGTATTCAGGGTTGATTTCCTTCAGGATTGACTAGTTGGATCTCCTTGCAGTCCAAGGGGCTCTCAAGAGTCTTCTCCAACACCACAATTTAAAAGCATCAATTCTTTGGCACACACCCTTCTTTATGGTCCAGCTCTCATATTCGTACTTGGCTACTGGTAAGACCATAGCTCTTATTAGCACGTGATTATTGTTGTTCATTTTTTCTCTGGCAGATTGGCTGAAAGGTCCACAGAATACTGACTCTTCTCAGTAAATCAAACATTTTATTCAGGGGGCCAGATGCTTAATATTTTCTCTCTGAAAAAAGAAGCTATTAAATAATGTTGGTTTGTTGCTTTGAGGTCAGCGTGTCTTAACTTAAAAAAGTAAAATACACATTTTTTTTATTTGAACAACTGTGGAAAAATTCTGCTTTTGAAATACAGTTGTAAGTCAGTTACAAAGTCAGAGAATAAACCATTTTTGCATAATATATAAAAGACCAAGTAAATGGACACAGGTTTCTTGAATGTAAAACAAATGCCTGTTCCTTTTGTTATAGATCATTCTCCCTTTCAAGAAATTCTTATTTCATGATGTTGATCCTGACAGAAGCGATTCTGATTTCCTTCCTCTGGTATGTGGCATAATTTTAAAGGTTGGTGTGATGTACTTTGGTATGACATGCAAATTTTCATGAGATTTACAGAATCAGCCGAATCTTACTCTAGCCAGATATTTTCCTAACAACCTAAGCCTGACATCAATTTGGATGATGAATGTACTCAACTTAAATTTCCTTTTAGGATACAGACAAATAAATGGTGAAAAAAAACATCTACAATTTGGAATAGATACCTGGTTCCAAATCTAACACCTGCCTTAGTTATAAAATTAAACCCCCCCCAAAAAAAAGTTTGATTCTCTTTCTTCTTTTTTTAAATTTTTAAATTAATTAATCTTAATTGGAGGATAATTACTTTAGAATATTGTGATGGTTTTTGCTCACTAGTATATTTGATGTGAAAATTCTTACAAAACCAATTTGTATTTATGTCAGAATAATGTCTTTAAATGTGAATTGGCAGAATAGAGTAGGAAGAGTGTGACTGTAATAGAAAAGAATATTTTATATAAAAGGTGGCTTATAAAAACCAAAATCAAACAAAAGCAAGCAAAAACTTTGAAATAGTGGGTCACATGAGACACAAAGAAACCAGAAGAGGACAAACCATCTATTCTTTGTTATATTTAAACACTCTGAAGTGCTCAATTGTAAATGTGTAAATACTTTAAATAAAATACTTATTTTAAGACTAAAATGTTAAGTTTGGAATGAGTCAAAAAGCTGAAAGCCAAGGATTAGGAAAAGTTTCTAGGATAAAGTGTTACTGAACATTTACTGAATTGTACAAATCGCTTTTATTTTTTTTTAATTTGGAAGCACTTCTAGTAATCTATCTTGAGAATTAGAGAAAATGGCACAAATATTGTAGAGAACTCTGAGTTTACATTTCCTAGACTATTCTAATTTTAGAGTAGAAAATGATAACATTGACCCATTTTAATGAAGTCAATAATTTATGTAAAATAAATTGTCTATTTGGAGATAAATTTCAAATATAAATTTTGGTGTGCTAATCTGCTAGGCTAAGAGAACTTTTTATGATCAAATATATATTTAGTTATTCTGAACCTTTTCCTTGCTTATTGAATTTAGATGTAAATATAAATTTGTGGACTTTTTAAAGCATGTATCAATTCAAGCAATTGTTATTAAACACACAGTTAATAGTAGGTTGATTGAACTCCATTTATAGTTTTCAAAAATTCAATTATTTCATTAAATTGAACCATTTAGAAACCTGTTATCATTGCAAGCCTGCTTCAGAAAAATACTGAGATTGAATAGAAGAATTTAAAGCATACTTGCCTAAGTTTTACATGGGCCATTTGTTCCTTTTAAAATCACATAGATTTTGTTTATTGTTTTGGAATATTGAAATGAACTTGTAAGAGTGAGTAAGAACTTCAAAATTTTGGTAAATTCTCTTTCCACTTGAAGTTTAAGAAACACAAGGCATAACAATAAAAAAGCTTTCTCAGAATGAAAAATTTAGAATGGCAAGTCATACACTGTATATCAAATTTAAATGTTTTCTGGGACTCTAAAATACATATTATCGGTATATATTCCTTTGGAATTAATTAGACTATTATATAATAGATTCACTTCCCATATCTGCCCGTTCGGTCGCTAAGTTGTGTCCAGCTCTTTGCAACCCTATGGACTGCAGCACGCCAGGCCTCCCTGTCCTTCACTATCTTCCAGAATTTGCTCAAACTCATGTTCACTGAGTTGGTGATGCCATCCAACCATCTCATCACAAACCTAGACAGCATACTGAAAAACAGAGACGTTACTCTGCCAACAAAGGTCTCTATAGTCAAAGCTATAGTTTTTCCAGTAGTCATGTACGGATTTGAGAGTTGGACCATAAAGAAGGCTGAGCACCAAAGAACTGACACTTTCAAATCGTGGTGCTGGGGAAGACTCTTGATAGTCCCTTGGACTGCAAGGAGATCAACCAGTCAATCTGAAAGGAAACCAACTCTGAATATTCATTGGAAGGACTGATGCTGAAGCTGAAGCTCCAATACTTTGGCCACCTGATGCGAAGAGCCAACTCATTGGAAAAGACCTTGATGCTGGGAAAGATCGAGGGACTTGAGGAAAAGGGGGTGACAGAGGATGAGATACCTGTTTAGAATAGCTAATTATGACATTATTATTATCACAATTAAATTACAAATTTTAATATGGTATCATAACTGGAAGGAAACTCAGTCTTGTAACAAATATCCAGATAATTTCTAGAAAATGCTGAAGCCTTTTATACTGCAAGCATGAACTATGCTAGGCATTACCAAAGCTTGGTGACTACTGAACAAAATACAGTTAGTTGTTAGTATCCAACTGGTAAAAAAGCTAAAGGCAACTGGAAAAACTGATTTGGATTTAAATACAATCAAACACCTCTCTAGATGTATGTTCTAAGTATGTGATTACAAGTTTTGCATTTGGAAAACTGGGGAGAACTGTGAGAATGATCAAAGTTGCATCTACATTTGGTAGAGTAAAAAGCCTTTACCTTGCTATGAGACATTTCCGAAGTTTGAGTCATAATGTCAGCATCAGGGCATGACTTGTCATCAGAGGGCTCAAATCAGGTGAGACTAAGGCAGAATGTGAATTCACATATGTGTCTATGTGCACACATGGACTTGAATGTGTGTGTGTTTAAAATGCATTTTCAAACATTTGCATTCAATCCAGAGATATACTTTTGGTACAGATCATGCACCAGAGTAAAGTGGTGATGAAAGAGGTGAGCATTAGCACCTAAAGATCACTTCAATGAACTTGCAAACTGCTTTAGCAAACATGTCAATTGACAATTTGAACCACCTTAGCAATATTACCTGAGGTGTAGTACACCGGTGCCAAAAAGGCAATCTGGCTTGCACACTTACTTCTAAAGGACATTTTCATCTGGATGTGTAAAGAGAAGCAGCACTTAAAGTAATATTTTCTCTCTCCCGATTCTAATGTGTAGGAGCAGGTGCATCACCAAAGCAAAGTTTGGAAGAATAAAATCCTGGCATGGGAGCAACTCTAGTGTGAATCACTTCTCCACTAATTTTTCCCAAACCTTGTTACTTAAGGAGGTAGGAATGTCACGCTCAACCCCTAGTCTCAGAATATGAAACAAAGATGTGGGGAAAAACAAAACCTGAACTCAAAAAGGTATTCTTAAAGCTTAAACTCTATGGGACATCCTATCAGCAAAATAAATCAAGCATACTTTGTATTTCATGGGCGGTTGATTTCACAGTGCTGATGAATGTAACCCGCAGGATTCATATACTATCTGCAGTCAAGTCATCATCGTATATGGCCATAAAGTGTCTCAACTGCAACACAACAGTTTATTACACACTCATTAACAGTGACTACCGGAGACCACTGAAAAAGTAGCAGAAGGGTTTATGAGAGTGAGAAATTCCAGTACCGATGAACAAGGCTCTTCGGGATCCCTGAGAAAAGTTTTGAAACCATTTTTTGCATTTACCTGTTAATCTCAAAATGGAAAAGTGTGATAAAAAATTGCAGGGATGGGCCCTTTGCCACAGAGAAAAAGCACTGAAAGCCAACGGTAACTAAAAGAATGGTTTCTCCACAGAAAAAAGGTGATGGGGCATGGATGCCCTTAAGCTTACTGAAAGCTTTCTCCTGGTGGGCTTGATGCTTTCTTGGCAACCGTTCTGGGTGAGGGAGATTCCGAGTGAAAACACTGTCAATATATTTTCTTCGAGCCCTAAGAATATTACTGCCATGTCCAGCCAAGTCTTTAGAATCCTAGTCGTTTTTAAAAGATAAAGTTTCTGATTAAAAACAATTTTAGTGATTAGAAGGAACAATGGAAATCAACCCAGTGGTGCCAGTTGAGGAGCAGGAATTAGCTGGCAGTCCTTATTTATGGGCAAATTCACCAGTAAGTTGGTTTAAAAGCTCATGGTGGCTCAGATGGTAGAGAATCTGCTTGCCATGCAGGAGACCTGGGTTCAATCCCTGGGTCAGGAAGATGCCCTGGAAAAGGAAATGGCAGCCCACTCCAGTATTCTTGCCTGGAAAATCCCATGGACAGAGGAGCCTGACAGTTACAGCCCATGGGGTTGCAAAAGAGTTGGACAGGATTGAGTGACTAACACTTTTCTTTTTTCCTGGCTTTTTTCACTGAATGGACCAGATTCAAATACAGTGACCATGAATTTGATGGGCTGAAGTGATCAAATGATTGAAATGATTAAAGTTAGCCAGCTAGTAGTACACAGGTTTGCATTGTAACCAAAAGAATGTTCTTTTAGTTTAATTAAGTATTTTCAGTTTTCCTCAATCTCAAGAAATGGGGACCTTTACAAAGTATACTGAGTGGGAGTACTGTTTCTTTTAAAAATTGTTTTAATTTATAAAATTTGGATCATGTTTTATTACAAACTTGTCTCATGTAGAGTTTCATTATCTGACACATACTTTTAAATATCATAAAGTTGGATATTAGATCAACAGCTTCTCGTATTGCAAAACCATTTTCTATTTATCTCCCACCATACAATGCTTTTTCCCTCATATTTAGCACATGGTTTTTATTGCCTGTAACAAAGGCTTAAGGTACTCATGTTTGCTTCTTATGACACATATCACCTGTTCCCTAAGGGTCAATATCAGTTTTACTGCACATCAAAAGATTCACTTCTTCTCACTAAGATGTATACATGTATGATTTTTATTATTAGGCTTTTGTCCCAAATTCCAGTGTGTTCTCCCAAGAACTAGGCTGAACCATGGATGGCTTTTCTTGGACGAGGTTGACTTAAGGCCTATAAAAAATACACTGAACATCTTGCTTGTCCCTTTTATCTTGGCCCAGTCCATCCAGATATTACCACATCAATTGTGAAGAAAGGCAAACCCCAGGAAAAAGCCCTTCAGGGAAAATAAGGAGGAAAAGAGCATTCCCTTCTCCAGGATATGAAACAGAAAGATGAAATTATCCAACTTAGGGGGCTTCTCTGGTGGCTTAGTGGTAAAGAAACTACCGCCAATGCAGAAGATGCCAGGGATGTGAATTCAATCCCTGGGTCGGGAAGATTTCCTGGAGAAGGAAATGGCAACCCACTCCAGTATTCTTGCCTGGAGAATCCCATGGACAGAGGAACCTGGAGGGCCACAGTCCTTGGGGTCGCAAAAGAGTGGGACATGACTTAACAACAACAAGGCAATTTAGAGCTTCTGAAATGGTTCCCCATAGAATCTAAGCAAAAGGCCCCCACATGCCAATCTGACCAGGACCTAAGGGTGGAATGGGATGGAGAGAGGCAAATGTCTTTATGTCTTTACTGCAGCAGGTCTCACTCAGACTTGCTGATACAGACTCAGCCTGACTCTGAACTATCTTTTGAGATGCACTGCTTGCATTCAGCATTCCTCAGACCAAACATATTCATTCCTCTAACAGAAGTGCTGGATTAAACCAGGTAACAATTAGCATCATGTTTGACAGAGAGCAACGAAGGCAATAATTTCAAAAACAGTACACTTGAAACTGGGAAACTTCCAATTTTACTTTAAATTCATAGATAATTACCTACCTGTACTGCATGTTTATTGCTCTAAGCAGAATCTAAAGTACGGAAGTATTAATACATTATAAGAATTATGTGACCCTTTGGACTGTATCCCCCCAGGCTCCTCTGGCCACAGAATTTTTCAGCCAAGAATACTGGAGTGGGTTGCTATTTTCTTCTCCAGGGGATCTTCCCAATCCGGGGATCGAACCCACGTCTCTTCTGTCTCCTGCATTGGCAGACAGATCCTTTACCCACTGAGATATTGAGGAAGCCCCTTTTTTAAAAAAAAAAAAAGAATAAATAAATAATATTACTTCTATTATGTGTATGGCAAGTAAAAACTGATAGATTTTCTACTGAGTATATATGTCTTTGGACAATTCAGAAAATGTTTCTCCGTGTTCCTGATCAAGGACAAATTTAAGTTTATTTTTCTATGAATCCCTATATGAGTGCAGTGATAAAAAATTTCTTGAGATCAATGACTCTGAGTTACACCACTGTGAATGCTATAGGTAATCACAATTATTTAATGGGTTTCACTGAATTGATTGATAGATTCCTTTTAGATACATATTTGAGGAAGTTTCTTACCACAACTGGGATGATTATAAACAGTCCCCAACTTAATGATGCTTTGACTTACAGTTTTTTTAACTTTACAATGCTGTGAAAGCATCGTAAATGTGAAAGCATTCTGCTGAAACTGGACTTCAAATTCTGAATTTGGATCTGTTCTCTGGCTGGTGCAGTACAATACTCTTTCGCGATGTTAGGCAGTGGCAGTGGCAGCAAGCCACAGCTCCGAGTCAGCCATGTGGTCACGAAGGTAAACACGCTTACAATCATTCTGTGCCCATACAACCATTGTTTTTCACTTTAAGTATAGGATTCGATAAATTATATGAGATATTTGACACTCTATTATAAAAGAGGCTCTCTGTTAGATGATTTGCCCAACTGTAGAGAGAAGGCAATGGCACCCCACTCCAGTACTCTTGCCTGGAAAATCCCATGGACGGAGAAGCCTGGTAGGCTGCAGTCCATGGGGTCGCTAAGAGTCGGACACGACTGAGCGACTTCACTTTCACTTTTCCCTTTCATGCACTGGAGAAGGAAATGGCAACCCACTCCAGTATTCTTGCCTGGAGAATCCCAGGGACGGCGGAGCCTGGTGGGCTGCCGTCTATGGGGTCGCACAGAGTCGGACACGACTGAAGCGACTTAGCAGCAGCAGCAGCATAGAGCTTCCCAGGTGGCCTCGTTTCCCTTGTGGCTCTGATGGTAATGTGGCTCTGCCTGCAATGCAGGAGACCTGGGTTCAATCCCTGGGTCAGGAATATCCTCTGGAAGAGGGCATGGAAATCCATTCCAGTATTCTTGCTTGGAGATTCCCATGGACAGAGAAGCCTGCTGGGCTACAGTCCATGGGGTCTCACAGAGTCAGATACAACTGAGTGACTAATGCACACAGGTGGCTCAGTGGCAAAGTGTCTGCCTGCCAAATAGGAGACACGGCTAGGTCGGGAAAATCCCCTAGAGAAGTAAAAGGCAATACACTCCAGTATGTTTACCTGGGAAGTCCTATGGACAGAGGAGCCTGGCTGGCTACATTTCATGGGGTTGCAAAAGAGTTGGACATGACTTAGCAACTAAACAACAACAACAACAAAAATATCTATCTCTGCTTATATTGATAGTCTCACCAACTTGATGGACATGAATTTAAGCAAACTCTGGGAGATAGTGGAGGACAGAGGAGCCTGGTGTGCTACAGACCATGGGTCCACAAAGAGTGAGACGTGACTTAGCAACTGAACAACAAGAACAACAACAATATTGATAATCAATTTTGCTATTGCTAACTATGTATCTTCACACAAAGTAATGCTAAGAGAAATAAATCAAAATAATTGTAATATCTTAGAGTGATAAAATTATAGGTGATTTTAATTTTCTCTATACTTTTGTGTGCTATTTGTCTTCACTAAAGGTAAGTTATCTTTAGAATTACAACCAAAATATGTGTTATGATAAAAATAATTTCCTATGAAAAGTTTTTTACATTTGATTTCAATCTTTTTCTATGTAACTGTGATAGAACTAGAAATCTGCCTTCTGGATGATAAGTAGAGGTAAAATTTCTCCCTTTTCCATTCCCTAATTGCTTTGGAATTTAGGTTCCTTGCTGGACCACCAGTTAAAAATCTCTTCTTGGCTATGCAGACAATGATACATGGATATGGACAACAGCAACACTGAGGGTTTCTTATTCCTGACACATCTGCAAATAGACATGTGATTTGACTTCTGAGGTCAGGGTGTCCTAGTGAGGCAACCGCTGTCAAAACAAAAGATGCTTTGTAACATCCCACACCCTCCTTTAACCGAAAAGGTAGGAACCTTCCAAAGCATCTCACCAAAGATTTAGGTTTTCCCACTTTGTCTTTGTCAATAAATTCATTAAAAGACTTATCTTCCATTGAAAATTTCTAAGTAAATATATTTACTTATTTACTTATATTTACTTGTTAAACTGTAATCCTTTATATGCAATTATACTAACATATTGAAATAATCTCAATTTCTTTGAAGCATAATAATATTCATTGATGATTTATACTATGTATACACACATGACATATTTATGTGTAAATATACAGCTCAGACAATAAAGAATTGCCTGCAATGTAGGAGACCTGGGTTCGATCCCTCGGTCAGGAAGACTCCCTGGAGAAGGGAATGGCTACCCCCTCCAGTATTCTTGCCTGGAGAATCCCATGGACAGAGGATCCTGGCAGGCTACAGTCCATGGGATCACAAAAGAGTCCGACACAACTGAGTGACTAACACTTTCACTTTCATGTCACATATACTTCAATAAACCACTGTCATAACGTCCTATATACAAGCATAGCTCAGAGCTATTTCAAGTTTGATTCCAGACCACTTAAATAAAGTTACTGTCACAATAAAGCAAGTCACATAAATTTTTTGATTTCCCAGTGCATATTAGTTTTATACTGTACTGTATTTTATTAAGTGTGCAATAGCATTATGTCTTCAAAAACAATGTACACACCTTAATTTAAAAATACTTTTTGCTAAATGCTCATAGCAGCACTATTTATAATAGCCAAAACATGGAAACAACCCAAGTGCTCATCAACAGATGATTGGCTTAAGATGTGGTATATATATTTATACATGATGGGCTATTACTCAATGGACCAGTGGAATATTGTTCATGAACATGAATTTGAGTAAACTGGGAGATAGTGGAGGACAGAAGAATCAGGTGTACTGCAGTCCAAGGGGTTGCAAAGAATCGGACATGACTTAGTGACTAAACAACAACAATATTACTCAGTCATTAAAGAGAAAAATATTTCCATTTGCAGCAACATAGATAGTCCTAGAGAATATTATACTTATTGAAATAAGTCAGAGAAATACAAATACTATGTGATATAATTTGCATGTGGAATCTAAAAGAACAATAAAAATGAATCTACATACAAAACAGAATCAGACTCACGTACATAGAAAACAAACTTACAGTTACCAAAGGGGAGAAGGAGAGGAGAGGAGCAAATTAGGACTATGAGATTAATAGATGCAAGCTACTATACATAAAACAGACAAGCAATAAGGAACTATATTTGATATAATAGCCTATCATGGAATATAATTAGAAAAAAATAACTGAATCACTACACTATACACCTGAAACTAACCCAACATTGTAAATCAACTATGCTTCAATAAAAATAAACAAATACAGTAATATGATATTCTTAAAAATACTTTTTGCCAAAAAATGCAATCATCCATCCAAGCCTTCAGCAAGTCACAATCTTTTTGCAATAACATCAAAAACCACTGACCACAGATCATCATAACAAATAAAATAATGAAAAAGTTTGACATATTGTGAGAATTGTCAAAAATGTGACACAGAGACACAAAGTGAGCAAATGCTGTTGGAAAAATGGTACTAATTGACTTAGTGGATGTAGTGAAAAGTGTTAGTCACTCAGTCGTGTCTGACCCTTTGCGACCCCATAGACTGTAGCCTGCCAGGCTCCTCTGGCCATGGAATTCTCCAGGCAGGAATACTGAAGTGGGTAGCCATTCCCTTCTCCAGGGGATCTTCCCAACCCAAGGATCGAACCCAGGTCTCCTGCATTGCGGGTCAGCCACCAGGGAAGCCCACTTAGTGGATATAGAGTTGCTATAAACCTTATATTTGTTAAAAAAAAAAAACACAACTGCAATATCTGCAAAGCACAATAAAATGAGATATGTCTGTATACTACTTTACTCTGGTAAAATAATTTATTCTTGTATTTGAACAGTTATAAAATCTAGTTGAAGGTAAAAAGTTGTTGATCAACTTCTTTAAAAATTACTCCCAGAAGTGTGCATTTATAAAAAGTGATGTTCGCTTGAAACTGTTCCTTCTGTGTTGGCAAACCAACCAACCTCTCTTAAAGAAAAGGCTGATGGAGTCTTTAGGGTTTTCTATGTAGAGGATCAAGTCATCTGCAAACATTGAGAGTTTTACTTCTTTTCCAATCTGGATTCCTTTTATTTCTTTTTTTGCTCTAATTGCTGTGGCCAAAACTTCCAAAACTATGTTGAATAGTAGTGGTGAAAGTGGGCACCCTTGTCTTGTTCCTGACTTTAGGGGAAATGCTTTCATTTTTTCACCATTTAGGATAATTTTTGCTGTGGGTTTGTCATATATAGCTTTTATTATGTTGAGGTATGTTCCTTCTATTCCTGTTTTTTGGAGGGTTTTTTTTAATCATAAATGGATGTTGAATTTTGTCAAAGGCTTTCTCTCCATCTATTGAAATAATCATACGGTTTTTATTTTTCAATTTGTTAATGTGGTGTATTACATTGATTGATTTGTGGATATTGAAGAATCCTTGCATCCCTGGGATAAAGCCCACTTGGTCATGATGTATGATCTTTTTAATATGTTGTTGGATTCTGTTTGCTAGAATTTTGTTAAGGATTTTTGCATCTATGTTCATCAGTGATATTGGCTGTAGTTTTCTTTTTTTGGCATCTTTGTCAGGTTTTGGTATTAGGGTGATGGTGGCCTCATAGAATGAGTTTGGAAGTTTACCTTCCTATGCAATTTTCTGGAAGAGTTTGAGTAGGATAGGTGTTAGCTCTTCTCTAAATTTTTGGTAGAATTCAGTTGTGAAGCCATCTGGTCCTGGGATTTTGTTTGTTGGAAGATTTCTGATTATAGTTTCAATTTCCGTGCTTGTGATGGGTCTGTTGATTTTCTATTTCTTCCTGGTTCAGTTTTGAAAAGTCATACTTTTCTAAGAATTTATCCATTTCTTCCAGGTTGTCCATTTTATTTGCATATAGTTGCTGATAATAGTCTCTTATGATCCTTTGTATTTCTGTGTTGTCTGTTGTGGTCTTTCCATTTTCATTTCTAATTTTGTTGATTTGATTCTTCTCCCTTTGTTTCTTGATGAGTCTGGCTAATGGCTTGTCAATTTTATTTATCTTCTCAAAGAACCAGCTTTTGGCTTTGCTGATTTTTGCTATGGTCTCTTTTGTTTCTTTTGCATTTATTTCTGCCCTAATTTTTAAGATTTCTTTCCTTCTACTAACCCTGGAGTTCTTCATTTCTTCCTTTTCTAGTTGCTTTAGGTGTAGTGTTAGGTTATTTGTTTGACTTTTTTCTTGTTTCTTGAGGTGAGCCTGTATTGCTATGAATCTTCCCCTTAGCACTGCTTTTACAGTGTCCCATAGGTTTTGGGTTGTTGTGTTTTCATTTTCATCTGTTTCTATGCATATTTTGATTTCTTTTTTGATTTCTTCTGTGATTTGTTGGTTATTCAGCAGTGTGTTGTTCAGCCTCCATATGTTGGAATTTTTAATAGTTTTTCTCCTGTAATTGACATCTAATCTTACTGCACTGTGGTCAGAAAAGATGCTTGGAATTATCTCAATCTTTTTGAATTTACCAAGCCTAGATTTATGGCCCAGGATGTGATCTATTCTGGAGAAGGTTCCGTGTGCGCTTAAGAAAAAGGTGAAATAGATTGTTTTGGGGTGAAATGTCCTATAGATATCAATTAGGTCTAACTGGTCTATTGTATCATTTAAAGTTTGTGTTTCCTTGTTAATTTTCTGTTTAGTTGATCTGTCCATAGGTGTGAGTGGGGTATTAAAGTCTCCCACTATTATTGTGTTATTGTTAATTTCCCCTTTCATACTTGTTAGCACTTGCCTTACATATTGCGGTGCTCCTATATTGGGTGCATATATATTTATAATTGTTATATCTTCTTCTTGGATTGATTCTTTGATCATTACGTAGTGCCCATCTTTGTCTCTTTTCACAGCCTTTGTTTTAAATTCTATTTTATCTGATATGAACTACACAGAAAACCCTAAAGACGCCACCAGAAAATTACTAGAGCTAATCAATGAATATAGTAAAGTTGCAGGATATAAAATTAACACACAGAAATCCCTTGCTTTCCTATACACTAACAATGAGAAAACAGAAAGAGAAATTAAGGAAACAATTCCATTCACCATTGCAACGAAAAGAATAAAATACTTAGGAATACATCTGCCTAAAGAAACAAAAGACCTATATATAGAAAACTATAAAACACTGGTGAAAGAAATCAAGGAGGACACAAATAGATGGAGAAATATACCGTGTTCATGTATCAGAAGAATCGATATAGTGAAAATGAGTATACTACCCAAAGCAATCTATAGATTCAATGCAATCCCTATCAAGCTACCAACGGTGTATTTCAGAGAAATAGAACAAATAATTTCACAACTTGTATGGAAATACAAAAAACCTCAAATAGTTAAAGCAATCTTGAGAAAGAAGAATGGAACTGGAGGAATCAACCTGCCTGACTTCAGGCTCTACTACAAAGCCACAGTCATCAAGACAGTATGGTACTGGCACAAGGACAGAAATATAGATCAATGGAACAAAATAGAAAGTCCAGAGATAAATCCACGCATCTATGGACACCTTATCTTTGACAAAGGAGGCAAGAATAGACAATCTCTTTAACAAGTGGTGCTGGGAAAATTGGTCAACCACTTGTAAAAGAATTAAACTAGAACACTTTCTAACACCATACACAAATATAAACTCAAAATGGATTAAAGATATAAATGTAAGGCCAGAAACTATAAAACTCCTAGAGGAAAACATAGGCAAAACACTCTCCGACATAAACCACAGCAGGATCCTCTATGACCCACCTCCCAGAATATTGGAAATAAAAGCAAAAATAAACAAATGGGACCTAATTAAACTTAAAAGCTTTTGCACAACAAATGAAACTATAAGCAAGGTGAAAAGATAGCCTTCAGAATGGGAGAAAACAATAGCAAACGAAGCAACAGACAAACAATTAATCTCAAAAATACACAAGCAATTCCTGCAGCTCAATTCCAGAAAAATAAACGACCCAATCAAAAAGTGGGCCAAAGAACTGAATAGACATTTCTCCAAAGAAGACATACAGATGGCTAACAAACACATGAAAAGATGCTCAACATCACTCATTATCAGAGAAATGCAAATCAAAACCACAATGAGGTACGATTTCATGCCCGTCAGAATGGCTGCTATCCAAAGTCTACAAGCAATAAATGCTGAAGAGGGTGTGGAGAAAAGGGAACCTTCTTACACTGTTGGTGGGAATGCAAACTAGTACAGCCACTATGGAGAACAGTATGGAGATTCCTCAAAAAACTGGAAATAGAACTGCCATATGACCCAGCAACCCACTGCTGGGCATACACACAGAGGAAACCAGAATTGAAAGAGACACATGTACCCCAATGTTCATCACAGCACTGTTTCTAATAGCCAGGACACAGAAGCAGCTAGATGCCCATCAGCAGACAAATGGATAAGGAAGCTGTGGTACATATACACAATGGAATATTACTCAGCCATCAAAAAGAATACATTCGAATCAGTTCTAATGAGGTGGATGAAACTGGAGCCTATTATACAGAGTGAAGTAAGCCAGAAAGAAAAACACCAATACAGTATACTAACACGTATATATGGAATTTAGTAAATCAGCAAAGATAACCCTGTATGTGAGACAGCAAAAGAGACACAGATATATAGAACAGTATTATGGACTCTATGGGAGAGGGCAAGGGCGGGATGATATGGGAGAATGCCACCGAAGCATGTAAATTATCATATGTGAAATGAATTGCCAGTCCAGGTTCGATGCATGATACAGGGTGCTCGGGGCTAGTGCACTGGCATGACCTGGAGGGATGGGATGGGGAGGGAGGTGGGAGGGGGGTTCTGGAAGGGGAACACATGTGTTACACCCATGGCAGATTCATGTCAATGTATGGCAAAACCAATACAATATTGTAAAGTTAAAAAATAGATAAATAAACTAATTTAATAAAAAAAAAGAAAGAAAAGGCTGATGATATACTATCATCCCTCAGTATCCACATCTTGGAGATACCAAAATCTACCAAAGCTCAAGTCGTTTATATAAGATGTAGTGGTGTTATTTGCATATAAACTATGCACATTCTCACGTATATTTTAAATCATCTAGGTTACTTATAGTACTTAATATAATGCAAATGTTGTGTAAATAGCTGTAAATACAATTTAAATACTATGTAAAGAGTTGCCAGAGGATGAAAATTTTAAGTTCACTTTTTGGAGCTTTCTGGAATTTTTTTCCTGAATATTTTTGATCCACAGATTTAACCAAATGTGGATTGAAAATATTCAGAAAAAAAAATTCTAGAAAGTTCCAAAAAGCAAAACTTGAATTTTTCATACTCTGGCAACTCTTTGCTGTTGTTCAGTTGCGAAGACGTGTCTGACTTTTCATGATCCCATGGACTGCAGCATGCCAGTGTTCCCTGTCCCTCACCATCTCTCAGAGTTTGCCCAAGTTCATGTCCATTGAATCAGTGATGCCATCCAACCATCTCATCCTCTGTTGGCCTCTTCTCTTTCCGCCTTCATTCTCTCCCAGCATCAGAGTCTTTTTCAATGAGTCAGCTCTTTACATAGCATTTAAATGGTATCTACAACTATTTACATACATTTACATTCCCTGGTGGCTCAGCTGGTAAAGAATCCTCTTGCAATGAGAGAGACCTGGATCTGATCCCTGGGTTGGGAGGATCCCCTTGAGAAGGAAATGGCTACCCACTCCAGTATCCTTGCCTGGAAAATTCTATGGACAGAGGAGCTTGGCAGACTACAGTCAATGGGGTTGCAAAGAGTTGGACATGACTGAGCCACTTTCACTCACTCAGGCGTTATAAGTAACCCAGATGATTTAAGTTACTAAAGACTTCCCAGGTGGCTCAGTGGTAAAAAATTTGTCTGCCAATGCAGGAGATGCAGGAAACATGGGTTCGATCCCTGGGTCAGGAAGATTTCCTGGAGGAAGAAATGGCAACCCACTCCAGTATTCTTGCCTGGAAAATTCCATGGACACAGGAGCAGGGCAGGCTACAGTCCATGGGGTCGCAAAGAGTTGGACACAACTTAGTGACTGAACAACAACTGGGTTAAATCTTCTGCTACTTCTTTTTACTTAAGGAAAATGTTCAAACTTTTCGTACAAAGAAATGTAACTTCAGGGCATGTCACACTGAGAAAGAGGGAGGCATGATATTCAGATGAAAAACATCATATTTTATTATTTAAAAGTGCCACTCTTGAATGTTTAACTGTTTTTCTGAAAGGATATATACTATATACATACATACATATATATATGCAATTGTGTGTAGTTTTAGAAATGATGGGATTAGAGTATGGAGAGAGAGAAAGCAAACATTAGCCTAAGCCAAATATTAGCTGGCCAACTCAGGAAGAAGTGGGAGAATTCAACTGGCAATCTTTGAGAAGGAAAAATGAAAACTATTCTAAAACTTTAAAAGAAGATTCAATTTAAAGTCTCTTTGGAAATTGTAGGCTTAATAACCCTCTAGTCATATTTATCTAAACTATGTATGCATATCTGAAAGAAATGAAAGCGATGACAGTGACTGAGCCAAGAGGATAAAACACTGATGATTACTAAATCTGTAGTCCAGGAACCTGTCATTCTAGACAGAGGAATAAGATGAAAATTCAGATGGTGAACTAATGTCAGTGGGTTTTAAAGTTCCAAGCAGATAAAGTGAACTGCATATCCCAGTGGCAATACCTAAGGATCATGAGCATCTTAGAAGTTACCAAGTGAAGCCAAACAAGCAATTATACTCCAGTAAAAAATAAAATAAAAATAAGAAAAAAATTTTTTTTACATTTACTATGATGTATAATATGGAAGCAAGTGATTTTTGTTCTTTTCTTATTCTCAGAAAGATCCAGAATGTTTAATTAGAGTACCCTGTAACATCCAGTGCATCACTATACTGCTTCATCCAAAGGAGAAGAGAATGTCTCCAGTGGATCCTGAGAGCTACTAAAAAATACAGGAGAAATCCATTGATAAAGCAATGGATTTCAAAAATCAAAATTGCTTATTATGTAATGTGTTCAAGTATGTGTATGTGTGCATGTTCCAGTTTATGCTACAGATTCTATACCTGGGACTGTTTTATTCTGTACTGGGTGTATTTTGTTTATCCTTACATATCCTTCCTCTACCCATTCATGCCCCAAGGAGAGTCCTGCCTTGATAGGCAACTTTGCTATCTGATTTTGCATAATTTCTACCTATGGTGGTGACGTGATTTTACTCACTCTATTCCACAGCTGTCCATTTTCCAGTTTTAGAACCAAAATTATTCTCGTGCTCCATATATTTTTCTCCAAGTATAGTTAACATGATAGATGCTGAATGAAAATTTACATTTTTATGGACCTTCATAAATTCCTTTAAATTCCGTATTTAATTTACCAACTTCTTACTCATTGACACTCAACACTTAATGAAGTGATTGATTAACAATATCTTAATAGATTAAACATACACTATGGGATAGTTCTCATACTAGGTAATTTACATGCAATATCATATTGATCATATCTTCTGTCATTTGAGGAAGATAGTATTTATCAACTTGTATAAGATGTAGAAACTAAGGGTCATAGAAGTCAAAACACTTGCCCAAGATGATAGAACCAGAATTACAGATGAAGGTTGAGCGATCCCAAAGCCCAGCCTCTTTAAATATAAGGTATATAACCTGACAAGGTCATTGTTATTTTAATATTTTCCCTATTATATTCATTGTATAATTATAAGATAGTAGAAGAAAAACATAAAAGAATTGTTTTAGAATGCCGTAGGATGGCTGGATGGCATCATCAATGCAATGAACATGAACTTGGGCAAACTCTGGGAGATGGTGAGGGCAAGGGAGGCCTGGCATGCTGCAGTCCATGGGGTTGCAAAGAGTTGGACACAACTGGGCAACTGAATGACAACAACAACAACAAAGGATGGGATGATTTAAATGTTTTTCCTGTCCTTTTTGCTCTTTTGTCCTAAAGAACTTTCTTCATTCTCATGTCTCTCTTCCATGATTGACTACTCTTATCATCTACTGCTACCAATATACACACACAATTTCTTCCCCTTTCATTTTTTTTTCTCATCAAACTTCTAGAGGTTTGAATTAGTACTTAATACAGGATCAACTCTTTGATAAAGCAATGGATTTCAAAAATCAAAATTGCTTATTATGTAATGTGTTCAAGTGTGTGTATGTGTGCATGTTCTAGTTTATGCTACAGATTCTATAACTGGGACTGTTTTATTTTGTCCTGGGTATATTTTGTTTATCCCCACATATCCTTCCTCTACCCATTCATGCTATTTCTTTCTCCACCTCCAAGTTATTTCAATCTACTACATTACAGTTTTACCAATACAACCACCACATAACTGAACCTGTTCTTATGAAGGTCACTAAATTTCAATCCTAAAGGAAATCAACCTTGAACATTCATGGAAGGACTGTTGCCAAAGCTGAAGCTCCAATATTTTGGCTACCTGAAGCGAAGTGCCAACTAATTGGCAAGACCCTGATGCTGGGAAAGATTGAAGACAAAAGGAGAAGAGGGCAGCAGAGGAAGAGATGATTAGATAGCATCACTGACTCAATGGACATGAATTTGAGCGAACTCCAGGAGACAGTGGAGGACAGAGGAGCCTGGCGTGCTAGAGTCCATGGAGTTATGAAGAACTGGACATGACTTAGCAATTGAGCAACATCAACAATATTTTCCACGTTTCCAGACACAATGGACATTTTTAAACCCTCATCTTAATCAACAGATGGTACTTCTTCTTTCTATTTCCATAGCTTTACTGAGCTATAATTGACATATAACATTGTATAAGTTTAAGGTGTACATTCTGTTGATTGGATACACTTATATATTGCAAAATGATTAGCACCACATTGTTTAGCTCACACTTGAATCACATCAGATAATTAATATTTCATTTTTGTGGTAATGACATTTAACCTCCACTCTCTTAGAAACTTTCAGGTACATGAGAGAGTATTAGTCACTATAATCTCTATGCTATACATGAGATCCACATGGCTTATTCATAGCTGAAAGTTTGCACCCTTTGATTAACATTTCCCTTTATGCACTCCAGCCCCTGGTAACCACCATTTTGTCTCTATTTCTATGCATTCATCTTTTTAAACGTTACATATCAATGATATAAGCATGTTTGTCTTTATCTGTATGATTTATTTAACTTAGTATAATGCCTCCAGGGTCCATTCATGTTGTTGCAAATGGAAGCAATTCCTTCTTCCTCATGTATGAATAATTATGTATATATATAGTAATTCTCTCTCTCTCTCTATATATATATATAATAACATATTCAACATCTTCTTTATTTGAACAGCATTCAGATGTAGATAACCTTTTAATATCCTCTTTTCATTTTCTTTGGATATGTACCCAGAAGTGGGATTTCTGGATGACATTGTCATTCTACTTAGTTTTTAATTTTTTGAGGTGGTTACATACTATTTTCCATCACTTCTTCACTCTTGAAATACTTTTCTTTCTTGAATTCCATGCTATGATGGTCCTCTGTTTTTCCTCCCATGCCACTGTACCTTCCTTCTCAGTTTACATTACCAGGTCACTTTCCCAGGATCTCAAATTTTGCATTTATACATTACATCTCTTCTCTTCTTGTCTCTGGTTAGTAATATTCCTTCCCAGAGATTTAAGTACTAATTATCTGTTGAATCATTTTCAATTTGTATCTCTAGACTTCTCAGTTCTAGACTTATCTCATAGATAACTCAAACTCAACATGTTGGAAAAGTTAAAAATAAATGCCCTCCCCTTTTTTTTACTGTACATATTATGTGCCAGTCACTGTTTTAAGTGCTTTATACACACTAAATCATGCAATACTCACAGTAACCTTCTTAGGTAGTATTACTATCTTTGTTTTATAAACAAGGATAATAAAATAGAGAATTTGAGTAATTTGCCCACGATTATAAAGTAAGCAGGGGGGAGTAACAGGTTTTAACTCAGTTTAGTTCTAGAGATCTCACTCTTAACTACTACCCTCTATAGAATCTCTTTCCCTAAAATTATCCTTCCTCACTCTTTATAGGGAGTGTTAGGAAGTACTCTCCTCTTTTACGAATGAGCTTACGTTTTACCTACTCAGAAAAGCAGTCGTTACTCCTGCTTACTTGTTCTTAGTACTAGCCATTTACTTTTTGAAATTAGTTATTAAAAAATGTAAGTCATGCAATTTACTCATCATTTTTGTCAGATACCACGGATTGTTCCACTCAATATCCACTGTAATCCCTTTCTGATGTGCCTTCCTGTACTGCAGAGGTGAGAGAGCTAAAATCTACCTTTCTAAGATTACACTGCAGCTGGGTTTTTCCAGGTGATTCAGTTTCTACCAACTAGAAGCTCTCACAGGAGTAATTAATTTGGAAATAAGTCATGAGGGGAGAGAAACAGGACAGAAGGAATGATTTTTCTCAAACAGATTTTGGTAGAAAAGACATGGTTCTAGAACTGGCAGGTGTGGCAGAAGATTCACTGCAGCTCCTGATTGCTGCACAAGCAGCATGTTTTTGGAGCTGTCAACAGTGCTAGAAGCTTCTTGATCATGTAGTTTCCTGATGGTGGTAGAAGCTGCAACTTTTTATCAGTTCAGTTCTGCAGTGTGGTTCAAGTGTAGAAACTCAGTCTGGAATCTGTTTCTTTTGTCCACCAAATGACTTTGTGAATTATTTATATTCTTATTAAATCTCTTTGTGCTTAAGCCAACTTTAGTAGACTCTACTGTCTGCAACTAAGATGCTCGACCATTACATCTGGTAATTTTTGTTTCTGTCTGCCAGAATACAAGCACTTCAAGAGAAGTTAGACCTTTACTGTTGATTGTTGAATTCCAGCTGTCAAGTAGAGTTTATCTCATAGCAGGTGTTAACATATAATTATTGAATTTCATAACAAAATTTTATAAAATGTTTAATTTCTTCTGCACTTATAGAAACTGCTTTGGAATACCATCTGAAAAAAAAAATTTCCTTGCCAGTCCACCTTCTTCTTTCTTTATGTGTATTATATATTTCATTTCAGTTTGGTCCTAGGCTGTGATATATCAAGGAGACCAAGATTGCTGAATTGTTGTGCAGTCACTCAGTCGTGTCCAATCTTTGCAATTCCATGGTCTGCAGCACACCAGGTTTCCCTGTTCTTCACTGTCTCCTGGAATTTGCTCAAACTCATGTCAACTGAGTCAGTGATGCCATCCAACCATCTTGCCCTCTGTCTCCCCCTTTTCCTCCTGCCCTCAATCTTTCCCAGCATCAGGGTCTTTTCCAATGAGTCAGCTCTTTGCATCAGGCGGCAAAGTATTGGAGTTTTGAAGTTTCAACTTCAGAAACTTCAGATTGCTCAATAGGTATCAGTTACTCACTATTCCTAAAATCTGTCATACTTTCTCTTGCTCTTGCTCATGTTTGGAACATCCTGTCCTTCACTTTTCTGCTACTTGTTTTTTTCAAGAAAATTTCAAATTATTTTCTTGCAGAAGCCTTTCCTGTACCTTCACAAATGATTAATTAATTGCACCTTAATCTGTAATACTCTGTAGATATTTTATTATAGCATTTATAGAATAATAACATTTGAGTCATTGTGTCATAATTACTGGGTGAAATAATGTGTTATGGGTGAAGAACATTAAAATGACAAAGTGTGAAAATATGCTAAAACCTCATAAATGTAAGTTATTATCTTTATTATTACATGGAGAAGTAGAGGAAAGTTATTGCTCAATTTCATTTATTTCTCTTCCAATGTTGGTAGACCCCCAATTTATTCCACTTGGCTTCTTTTTTTTGGACTGACTTACATATGACCTTACTTTTGGAAGCCCTACGAAGAAGAGCCAGGAAGCCTTTGGTAGCCAAATGTCAATATGTTTGGCTGACTCGAAGAGTAGAAGGCTTCCTCAGGATAATTCCTCAGAAAATTAAGAAATAATTCAGTTTGAAGCTAGTTCATTACTGCATACAAACATTATAATATTGTTCTCAAAAAAATTAATACAAATGAAACATTTTTACTTCCTCTTTTCCTTTTAAATGATTTATGGTCACTTTCAAAATCATACTGTACTACAAGTATACCAGAGACTAGTCTTCTGGCCTTTTTGAGAATTTTCACAGTGTTTAATATATTAGATGACTCATATTCAAACAATAAAAATGTTTGCTATTTTCCAATATTTTCACTTTTCTTCTTTAGTGGCTTTTGCTAACACATGCTAGAGAACAGGTATCATTTTGTATTTTGATTATTTTATTTGAAATATTTAGCACTTGTAATATTAATATGTCTCTCCACTGAATTTTATTTTTGTTAATAAACAAAAATTTACATCAAAAATAAAATTAAAAAATCAAAGTGATGATATTTACAATATTAAACATAAGCCAGATGTGGAAGCATGCTTTTCCAGATTAAACATTTACTGAGTTGGCATAAAAAGACTTTCTTCCTCATTCATCCAAGTTAAGTTTTGTTTAAATGGATTCTAATTTCTTATTCCTTTACCCTTTTCACCATCTTTCTGTTGCTTTGTTTACCTAATCGTGGTTTTTCCTTACCACTGCTTTCCACAGTTCTGCACAGCTGCTTCCCAGATGAGCTGAATAGTTCATTTTCATCTTTATACGAGTGTAAACTATGGGTTAATCCTATATGGCTTTCATAGACACAGTGACTAAAATCTCTTCATGACAGTTCCTGTGTATGTGTGTGTATATATATATACATTTTCTGCAAGTATTCAAGTAAACTTGACTATAGACAACCACAAAACATCATTATCTGGTTCTGCATCCTTCAAATCTTATGTATTCTTCAAAAACTAGTGGAGACAAGGCCTAGATTTACAAAGAACATAAAGTATGCATTTGAAAAATTTAAAAAAGGACCTTCCCAGCAAGTTGAGAAAGTTTCTAATATTGTTCCTTCCTACTAAAGGTTGATTAACCAATTTCTACAAAGTATTTTACCCAGTGCCTTTAAAGTGGCTACAATCAACATGAGCTGAAAAACCAAAGCAGTAATTTTCTCTCCTTCCCTTTCTTTTCTGTGTTCATTTCTGCACTTTCTTGACAGTACATCACAGACAAAGGACTTAAGCACACAGCATACTTCCCACTTTAAAACCCCAAAGGTCTGACATGCAGACTTCTATTCAGGTGGATGATAATGGGTACAACTATGGGAACTAATAAGAAGGCATGCTGGCATTCCCAATGTTTCCAATGATTTGCCTTTTCATGTTGGACTTGTTTATTGCTTTCTTTATTTGAAGGTAAGAGAGGGAAATGAGAGGTTGACTTCTGGGTTCTGACTAAAGAAGTTAAACTATTTAAAGTGCCATTATTCCATTTCATTAAATTTTGGCTCAGAAGTGTGTGCACATGTTCCTGGATTGTAAGGTGTGTTCATGAATCAGAATGACACAGCTTGAGGGCTTATCTGATTCACAGTCTTAAAAAATGCTTATGTAAAAATTAAGTAAAAATCAAATATAAATGTTGATATAAAGTTAACATGATTAACATGATGAGAGTTAAAGGAATAAAAATGTTGGTAAGGGGTTTTTAGACCCATGTCATCAACAAGTTAACTTTCCTTCTTTTTGCCTTTATGAATTTATGGGTGGTGGAACATAAATGATAGAATATTAATGTGTTAACAAGTCTTTACAATATTTGTGTGTATATGTGTGTGAGAGTTTGAATATATACATTGTCCTGCTGTTTCAATAGCTAAATAACATATAATTGAGCTAATGTGGGACAGTCAGGAAATCAAAGAATTACATTAATCATTCCTGAATTCCAGTGCTCAGGCAAACTGCAGTTGGGTTTTCCTTCTCAACTGAGTGTGCTTAAGACTATATGTGAAACTTTGGTATGTTTCTGGATCTTCTTATAGAAATAGACAAAGTTAAAACGTAATTGTATCTGGATTTTGGTTTCATTCTTCTCATTTGTTTATGAATACAAATTGAGAAGCCATCAAAGTAAACTGAATTATTTGGTTCTTTTAAAATGATCTTTTTTACTCCTAAAAGTAGGGGTAGGGAAAATTAAAAAAAAACAAACAAACATGCAGATTGTTCCCTTGACAACAAAATCCTTTTATGCCTGTAACATTTGCCTTATATATTGAGATGCATACTATGTACAACCGTTATATTGTCTTCTTGGATTTATCTTTGCATCATTATGTAGTGTTTGTCTTTTGTAACAGACTTTACTTTAAAGCCTATTTTGTCTGATATAAATATTTCAGTTCTGGCTTTCTTTTGATTTCCATTTGTGTGGAATATCTTTTCCATCCCCTTGCTTTCAGTATGTATGTGTCTCTAGATCTGAATTGAGTCTCTCATAGGCAGCAAATCTATGGGTCTTGTTTTTGTATTCATTCAGTCTTTGTCTTTTGGTTGGAGTATTTAGTCCATTTACATTTAAGGTAATAATGGTTATGTCTGTCCTATGGTCATTTTGTTAATTGTTTTGGATTTGTTTTTGTAGGGTTTTTTTTCCTCTTTCTTCTTTTGTTCTCCTCTCTTGTGATGTGATGACTAAATTTAGTCTTGTATTTGGGTTCCTTTTTCATATATCTATTATAGATTTTTGTTTTGTGGTTATAATGAGACTTTTGTATAAGAATCTCTATTTATTCATGTTTGTTTTAAGTTGCTGATCTTTTCATTTCAAATGTATTTTAGATATCTTGCATTTGTAGTCTCCTCACCTCAAATTACTGGTTTTGGTTTTATATTTTACATCTAATTGTTTTGAGTATCCCTTAGCTGCTTATTGTGAATACAAATGACTTTACCTTTTTTGTCTTTTAACCTCCCCATTAGCTTTGTCTGTGGGTGATTTCCTACCTTTATTGTATGTTGCCTTTATCAGTGAGCTTTTCCATTTTATAATTTCCTTGTTTCTAGTTGTGGCTTTTTCTTCTGCCTGAGAAGATCCTTTAGTGTTTGTTGTAAAGCTGGTTTGCTGCTGCTGCTGCTGCTAAGTTGTTTCAGTTGTGTCCGACTCTGTGCGACCCCATAGACGGCAGCTCACCAGGCTCCCTTGTCCCTGGGATTCTCCAGGCAAGAACACTGGAATGGGTTGCCATTTCCTTCTCCAATGCATGAAAGTGAAAAGTGAAAGTGAAGTCGCTCAGTTGTGTCTGACTCTTAGCGACCCCATGGACTGTAGCCTACCAGGCTCCTCCATCCATGGGATTTTCCAGGCAAGAGTACTGGAGTGGGGTGCCATTGCCTTCTCCGAAAGCTGGTTTGGTGGTGCTGAATTCTTTTAGCTTTTGCTTATTTGTACAGCTTTTGATTTTACAGCCATCAAATTTAATGAGTACCTAGCTAGGTAGAATATTCTTGGTTGTAGGTTTTTCTCTTTTATCACTTTAAGTACATATCATGCCACTTCCTTCTGACCTGCAGAGTTTCTAATGGAAATCAACTGATAGCCTTATGGGAGTTCCCTTGTATGCTATTTGTTGCTTTTCTCTTGTTGTTTTTAATATTCTCTCTCTATCTTTAATTTTTGTCATTTTGATTATAACGCATCATGGGGTATTCCTCTCTGGGTTAATACTGTATGAGAGACTCTCTGTGTTTCTCGTACTTGGATGAGTGTTTCCTTCTCCAGGTTAAGGACATTTTCAGCTCTTATATCTTTAACTATTTTCTCAGGCCCTTTCTCTCTTCTCTTTCTGGGACTTCTGTAATGTGAATATTAGCACGTTTGATGTTGTCCTAGAGGCTTTTTAAACTGTCCTCATTCCTTTTCATTGTTTTTGTTTTTCTCTGTTTGATAGCAGTGACTTTTTTACATTGCCTTCCAGCTCACTGATCTGTTCATCTGCTTCATTTAGTCTACTACTGATTCCTTGAAGTGTATTTTTTCATTTCATTTATTGTATTCTGTAATTCTGTTTGGTGGTTCTTTATATTTTCTAATCATTTGTTAAAAACTTCTAATTTGTCATTCTTTGCATCTATTCCCATCACTTTTTTAACATAGTTTTATAAGTCCTAGCTACAACAACTAGAGAAGAAAAAAATAAATAAAAGGAATCCAAATAGAAAAAGAAAAAGTAAAACTGTTACTGTTTGCTAAGCAAAACCAGCTTTCCCTCAGGCAGCCCTGATTTCTGGCATTAACGGAGGAGGTAGAGGCATCCTCTGGACCAGTGGTTCTTAAAGTGTAGTCCCTGGACTAGTAGCATCAGCATTACTTGAGGATTTGCTAGCAATACAAATTCTCAGGTCCTACTTCAATTTTACTAAGTTAAAAACTCTGGGAGTAGGACCCAGAAATCTGGTTTTAACAAGTACTCTATGTGATTAAGGTGAATGCTAAAGTTTAAAACCCAAGATTAGATCATCTTTATCAGAAAATCCAGTGTTTGGACTGCTATTGAGAAAGTTTACATTTTAGATCCCATAGCCTCTGTTTTCCCTGCTTCTATTTTTGTTCTCTCCATAGTTTCCTCTAAATTCTATAGACAGCATGACCATGTAAAAATTTAATCCATGTCACTACTGTTACATCTATCCTTTTGTGCTTATGCAAGTCATTAATTGACTTTCCCTGGTGGCTCAGCAGTAAAGAATCCACCTGCCAATGCAGGAGATGCCGTTTTGATCCCTGGGTTGGGAAGATACCCTGGAGAGAGAAACGGCAACCCATTCCAGTTTTCTTGCCAATCCCATGGTCAGAGGAGCTTGGCGGGCTATAGTCCATGGGATTGCAAAAGAGTCAGACACAACTTAGTAACTAAACAACAACAAAGTCATTAATCCTCTTCTCATCTGTGAGATTTACACTTAAGCACCCTTAGATATTTAGGTTTTCAGTCATCACCAGATTTATAGCATTTCCTAAGTTATAAATGTTGGACTTTTGAACAGAATCTACCCAGAATATATTGATGTGCATGTATTCAAATAGGGTTAGATTTTTCACACTATTCCAGAGAGCAAGATGTGTTCCCTGAAACGTGTTGTCTTACTTCTTTGATTCCATGATGGTCACAGCTATGTTATCTGAAGGAAGATGATCACAGTGCGTTCCTATTTATTGAATTAGCCCAAATGAAATGGTCACCATATACCTGAGGCAGGGAACTTTCAGGAGACTGGAGACATTTATTTGATGTCATTAAGTTTCCTCTTGCTACATACAACAAAATTAATTTTTCAACAGAAATAATGGGTTTGGCATTTTGTGAGATGACCTAGGATGGACAGTTTCTTTAGGAAAATGGTTCTGAGTTCCACGTGATAAAAAAGCGCAGTTTTGGTGCACAGCTTATCTACATATTGGAAATTGTTTATAATTTCTGATAGCTCTACAGTATAACTTTTTTTTAAGTACTTTAGAAGTCTTTATTGAATTTGTTACAATACTGTTCCTGTTTTATGTTTTCATTTTTTTGGCCATGAGACATGTGGTATCTTACCTCCCTGACCAGGGATTGAACCCACAGCCCCTGCACTGAAAGGCAAAGGCTTAAATGCTAGACTGCCAAGGAAGTCCTTCTACATATAATTTTAACTCTATCTGAATTCTGTTATAACAAATACTGTCTTTGCTTCTACTTTAGAAAATTTTTAAAAAAAGATCTCTGTATATCAAGGTTAATTTGCTACTAATAGTCTTTCTTTTAACCAATGTAGATTTTTGAATAGGAAATAGACACATATATAAATGTTCATACTAGTTTACTTATTATAAAATTTTTCCAAGGGAAATAAAATATATCTTTTCACAATAAATAGTTAATGATTTTTTATTAACTAAGGGGTCAGACTGAGCATCACTAACAACAGGACAACTTGACATTAAGTGCCTTCTCATATGATGCAATACACAGTCCTCACCAATAGAGAATTCTTACTGAAAAAATATTTACACTTAATACAATAAAGCTTTTAGAATTATCTCCCAGTTTAAAGAAAATACAGAGATGAGAGAAACAAATCATACTACAAAGAAAAAATCAGACAAGTCCAGAATGCAGGATAATATAAAAGGCAACTGGTCTTATCTCTTTATAAAAACAATTTGGTGACAAAAAAAAAAAAAATATCATGTTGAAAACTGAGGGAGAAGGTGCTATCTTAGGGTAAAAGTCAAGATACATAAGCAATGCAATTTTTGTACATCATTTGAATGATAGTTCACAAAACCAGCTACATAACAAATTTTGAAACAATTAGGAAAATTTGAATATGAGCTGGATATTAGATAGTGGTAGGAAATACTTATTAATTTTCTTATATTGATAATGGTAATGCTATAAACGAGAAAGTTCTCATTCTTAGGAGATGAATAGTGAAAATATATTTAGGGATTAAATCTGTAAGCTACTTTAAAATGGCACACACACACATACCAATGTACTAAAAAGAGTTAAAGCATATTTGCAAAAATGTTAACAGTTGTTTAGTCTAGGTTGTGAGTATACTGGCATTTATTGTACTTTTCTTCCAATGTTTCAAATTTAAAAGAAAAATTTTATAATAAAAACTGGAAGAGTTGCACATTTTGAATATACTTAATATCACTGGAGTGAAAGTGAAGTGAAGTCGCTCAGTCGTGTCTGACTCTTTGCGACCCCATGGACTGTATGTAAGCTACCACGCTCCTCCGTCCATGGGATTTTCCAGACAAGAGTACTGGAGTGGGTTGCCATTTCCTTCTCCAGAGGATCTTCCCAACCCAGGGATCAAACCCAGGTCTCCCGCATTGTAGGCAGACGCTTTACCATCTGAGCCACCAGGGAAGTGGAGAGTACACTTAAAATGATTAAAATGGTAAATTTTATGCTATGTATATTTTACCAATATTTTTAAATATTGGAAAAAATCTTGTATAAAGAGTAATACTGTCATAACCACAGTAATGTTGTCAATGAACTAGAGGTTATCTCAGATCTCTAATTATTCACTTAAGGTTTACCCAGAGACATAATCTTCAGGGAAGTACATTCTAAACAATTAAATATACTACCAGATAATTGTTCTGGGATTCTGACTTTTTAAAAAAGCAATGAGCCAAACAGCCTGGATAAAATTCTACCATATAATGATGCAGACAAATATTTCAGTAGAAATTTGGTAGGAACTGTTCTAGTATATTTGGGTTTTATAGACCAACAGGAGGAGGTCCATCTTTCAGATCTTCCTTCTCTACCCTTGTGTCTTCCATGAGAGAGAGAACTAAATGTTTAGCTTAGGATAAGGAAAAAAAATTCAAATGAGTTAAGTATTGGAAAATTAAATTTATTTGTAAAAGAATTCCAAGTAAATATTACAAAAATTATGTGAGCCACAGTTCAGAGGATATGAATAGATTCTAAAAGTATCCTGGGATATAACTGAGGTTCAACAAGTCAGGGCCAATTTTTCCCTAAAGATTTTTAGGCTGAAGCCACAATTAAAGGCCACTTTTAGTTCTGTCCAGAGCTCTTCCACGCACAAAGCTGTGGGACACTGTAATTTTTACTCACACAGACTGAAAATAAAGGCCCGGTTAAGTACAAAGGGTTGTTTTCTGCCAAGCTCAATGAAAGGAGGAAGTGGCAAGGGTGGGTACAGGATGGCTGAAATTCCCCAGTCTTAACCGTAGATAGCAGGATTGCTTAAAATTCTGAAAAACAACCTCAAATTAGGTCTTGTCAAGTCAGATACACATCTGTAAGAAATACATGGCCTGACAATTACTAGGATATGGATATGAGACCAAAGAGAAAAATATCTTTTCATGACAAAATCCTAAAGTAGAATCATATAGCATTGATTAAACAAAAAACATGGCATCTGGAGTTCCACAGGTCTCTATTTGGTCCTGGATTGTGAGTACAATTATCTATGTGTAATTTTGGTTAAGCCAATTAATACCACTATGATGCATGTTGTTTGATGTTAAAATGTAAAAAACATTCCTAACCCATAAGGTTGCTGTAAGGTGTAAGTGACATGAGGTATAGAAATCATTTAGCACAGAGCGTTATGCATGGTTAAGTGCTCAGTTAATTTTTATCAGCAATGTAGTCATTTTAGACTTTGACTCAGCCTAGTCCCAGTGCTATGGGACAACATGAGGGAGCCCAAGGACTGAAGTTAAACCCACCCAAAGGGATCGAGCAAAGGAGTCATAACTGGACTAATCCTGTCTGACTCTTTGTGACACAGGCCAGAATACTGGAGTGGGTAGCCTTTCTCTTCTCCAGGGGATCTTCCCAACCCTGGGATTGAACCCAGGTCTCCTGCATTGCAGGTGGATTCTTTACCAGCTGAGGCACAAGGGAAGACCTTGAAAACATTAGGTGGTAATTTAGACTGGAGGTCACAAAATCCAATGTCTAGAAGAATCTCATAGGTGTTATGAATGAGTGACTTAAGGATGACAGTGCAGATGCCAGTAAGTATGAGTGGTCATGAAGTAAAAGTGAGTGTTAGTCGCTCAGTTGTGTCCAATTTTTGCAATCCCACGGACTATAGCCTGCCAGGCTCCTCTGTCCATGGAATTCTCCAGGCAAGAATACTGGAGTGGGTGACCATTCCCTTCTCCAGGGAATCTTCCAGACCCAGGGATCAAACCCAGGTCTCCTGCATTGCAGGCAGATTATTTTTATTTATGGTCTGAGCCACCGCCAAGTCTCTGTTAATGTGGTGAGAACATACCCCATCTTAAGTAGCAGCTGCTTTTTAATTCAAGATCATGGCTGGGATGAGAGTATGCAGGCTCAGTGTGGGAAGACCTTATCAGTTTTTAGGAGAATCTGCAACTCAGAGATATTTTATGTGACATTTCCTGTTTCTGGGACATTGACCCAACTTTTAAATATATTGTGCAGGCCCAAATAAAACATGTCTGCAGCCAGATACTACTAACTGTGATTTCTGGTCTATGACTTCTTATTAATATAGCACATCTATAGCCACCAGTACTGGTCTTAATGATCTGGATGGGAGCGAATCTCTGGGCTGGGGACCAGTAGACCAGACCAGTGCTATGTGTATGTGTGTGTATGTATACACATATGTTGTTGTTGTTGAGCTGCTAAGTCATGTCTGACTCTTTCTGTGACTCCACACACTGTAATCAACCAGGCTCCTCTGTCCACCATGGTATTTTAAGGGCAAAAATACTGGAATGGGTTGCCATTTCCTTCTCCAGGGTATCTTCCTGACCCAGGAATCGAACCTGCATCTTCTATTTGGCAGGCGGATTCTTTACCACTGAATCACCTGAGAAGCCCATATATATATATGTGTGCGTGTGTGTGTGTGTGTGAAAGTGAAAGTGAAATTGTTAGTCGCTCAGTGGTGTCCAACTCTTTGTGAGCCCATGTACTGTATGTATCCCACCAGACTCTTCTGTCTATGGGATTCCCCAGGCAAGAATACTGGAGTGGGTAGCCATTTCCTTCTCCAGGGGATCCTCCCAATCCAGGGATATAACCTAGGCCTCTGGCACTGCAGGCAGATTCTTTACCATCTGATCCACCGGGACGTGTGTGTATATATATACATACACACACACATTATAAACATATATATATATATGTGTATATATATAATATATAATGTGAGCCACAACACAAGGAGGCATGTGTGTCATTTTGAATTTTCTAGTAGCCATACTGAAAAAGGTAAAAAGAAATAGGTGAAAATAGTTTTAAATATATTTCATTAGCCCAATACATCCGGCATATCATTATTTTAACATATAATAAATGTAGATTTATTGGAAAGATATTTTATATTTTTATAACGTCTTCAAAATCAGGTGTGTATTTTACCCTTGTAGCACATCTTAATTTGGGGTTAGTCAGTGTGATTAAAGTGAAAGTACTCAATACTTGTATATGAATAGTGGTGACCCTACTGTACAGCACAGGTCTAGAGTATGCTTCTCAAACTTAAACATGCATATTGAAATGTAGAAAGTGAAATGTGAAAGTGTTAGTTGCTCAGTCATGTCTTTACTCTTTCCAACACTATGGACTGTAACCCTCCAGGCTCCTCTGTCCATAGGATTCACAGGCAAGAATACTGGCGTGGGTAGCCATTCCCTTCTCCAGGGGATCTTCCTGAACCAGGGATGCCACCTGGGTTTCCTGCATTGCAGGCAGATTCTGTACCATCTGAGACACTGTGTAGGGGATCACATTAAAATGCCAGTTCTACTTTGCTGGTTGGGACAGAGACTGAGATATTTCACTTCTTCCTGGCTCTCAGGTGATGTCACTGCTCCTTGTCCATGGACCACACACTTTCAATATCTAGGAGCTGGGTAGGTGTGGCAGGTCTCCCTCAATCAGTATTTTTACTCCCAAAGCATTCCCTCCCCTTCCAAATTCAGTGAATATTTGTTGAAGAGGCTAAAATGATATTCTAATGGTGAGTCACCATATTCAGATGTGGGACAATATTAATAATTTCAAAATAAGCACTATTTTACAGATCACTTGCAGAAGCACTGAGTCACTTACTCCTTTTGTTTTAAACTTGAGAACTTGCCAACATGTTACCAGATGCTTTCATGAGAATGAGCTTAAGCATAGGATAAGCAAAACTTTATAATTCTAACTTCAGAGATTTGGCACATTCAACATTTTAATAAAACAGACAATGGGACTGCAAGGGAAATTTGACAATAATACCTCTCAAAGCTTTAGTATTTAGGGGCATTCCTTGGTCAAGGGTATGAATATTTCATGGACTCTCTAAAAAGAAACAAAAAAAGAGAACATTTCAATTTCCTCATGACAATTCTATTTGAGGCATGCTGCTAAGTCGCTTCAGTCGTGTCTGACTCTGTGCGACCCCATAGACAGCAGCCCACCAGGCTCCTCCGTCCCTGGGATTCTCCAGGCAAGAATACTGGAGTGGGTTGCCATTTCCTTCTCCAATTTGAGGCATGAGTAGAGCTCAAAAGGAGACCTTACATCTTTGTTCAACAATACATAAATATGGAAATTTAAACAGCTAAATGTGGGGGGTGGGGGGCAGAATATAACTCAAGGATTCTACATAGTGCAATTGTCTTCAAGACACAAACACTTTTACACCCAGAAGAGAATTCTGAAAGTGAACAGTGAATTCCTAAGAATTTGTTCTCACTTATCACCGTTTGATTTGTGAACTTTAGCCAATGATTTATCTCCTTTTATCCTCTCTTGAATGTTAAGAATAATGCTTGTTGAACTTATTTCACAAAGTTGTTGTAGGGCAGTGTAAAGGAACTTGGTAAACTGTAATATGGTATTTGCTTATAGATTGTTCACAGTCATGCCCAGAGGAAGGGATTGAATCTAAAACACATGATCAAGATGAAGTCTGAGCTGACAAGATGATCGAGTTCTCAGCCCTTTCTACTGCTGCAATTCATGACAGTTGCAGCTGTCTGTTGATATTTATGTTTTCCACAGTAAAAGTGCAAGACAGGATTCTAATCACAGAACTACTGTCTTTTCCTACATAGAATAAAATAGCATGTCAAAAGATAAATAGAAAGGAACCTTTGGAAAGCTTTAATTTTAAAGTCTTTGTTTTAGTTCTGAATCAAATTGACCATGGAACTATGGATACCAAAGATATTTTTTTCCCTAGTAACAACTGTTTAAGTCATTTACTGGCATGAGATCTCTTGAGTGAAAAAATCTGGTCTAATTCTGATAGATGGCTTAAACTCAATGTGGTAAAAGTTGTAAAGTGCAGTCTTTACAATACAGCTAATTTTGCTTGAAAGGTCAGAAATTATCTGGCACCGAGGAGGAAAAAAACCCCAAGATGATAAAACCCTATCATTGAGAAATTTATAAAATATTATGAAAAGACATTAAAGAGTACATAAATAAGTGTAAATAAATAACTAGAAAATCTAATGTCATAAAGATGCCAATCAACGGTACATTTAAGCATAATGTGAAAGCAACTGCAATCACAATTACACCATTTTTTGTGTGTGGACATTACAAGTTGACTAAAATTTATATGAGAGAGTAAAGGGCAAGCATAGACTAGATATTCCTGAAAAAGAAAAACCAGATGAAGAAATTGCCTTTTTTATATCAAGAATTATTATGAACATATAACAAATGAATAAGATTCTATTATTTAAAGTAAAGGCCAATAAAACAAAAGAGTGAGACCAGCAGAAACTCAACACATGCAGAGTCAACTTTTGAGACAAATGGTATTGTGGATGTGGGGGAAGAGAGAGTGGACTTTTCAATAAATATTGCTAGGACAAATTATTAGTAATACAGAAAACAAAAAGTGGACTCTTCACAGGGCACTGAGCTGAGTTCCCTGTGCTATACAGCAGGTTCTCACTAGCTATCTATTTTACACATGATCACCTTGCTTATTTAACTTATATGCAGAGTACATCATGTGAAATGCTGGGCTAGACGAATTCTAAGCTGGAATCAAGATTGCTGGGAGAAATATCAATAACCTCAGATATGTAGATTATACTACCCTAATGGCAGAAAGCAAAGAGGAACTAAAGAGCCTCTTGATGAGGGTGAAAAGAGGAGAATGAAAAAGTTGGCATAAAACTCAACATTCAAAAATGAAGATCATGGCATCTGGTCCCATCATGTCATGGCAAATCGATGGGGAAAAAATGGAAACAGTGACAGACTTTATTTTCTTGGGCTCCAAAATCACTGTGGATGGTGACTGTAGACATGAGAGTAAAAGATGCTTGCTTCTTGGAAAAAAAGGTATGACAAATCTAGGCAGCATATTAAAAAGCAAGAGGCATCACTTTGCTGACAAAGGTCCATATAGGCAAAGCTATGGTCTTTCCAAGAGTCATGTACAGATATGAGAGTTGGACCATAAAGATGGCTGAGCACCCAAGAATTGACAGTCTTTGAACTGTTGTTCTAGAGAAGACTCTTAAGAGTCCCTTGGAGAGCAAGGAGGTCAAACCAGTCAATCCTAAAGGCAATCAACCCTGAATATTCATTGGAAGGACTGATGCTGAAGCTGAACTCCAATACTTTGGCCACCTGATGGGAAGAGCCAACTCATTGGAAAAGACCCTGATGCTGGGAAAGATTGTAGGCAGGAGGAGAATGGGAAGACAGAGGGTGAAATGATTGGATGGCATCACTGACTCAATGGACATGAGTTTGAGCAAACTCTGGGAGATAGTGAAGGACAGGGAAGCATGGCATGCTGGAGGTCATGGGGTCGCAAACGGTCAGACACGATTTAGTGACTGAACAACAAGTGTGTATATGTCAATTCTAATCTTCCATTTTCCTCCACCTTCCATTTCCCCTCCTGTTCCATAAGGCCGTTCTCTAGAATGGTGGTATAGGAGTGTGGGAGGGAGGTCTAAGAGAAAGGGGATATATGTATATATATAGTTGATACATTTTGCTCTACAGCAAAAACTAACAAAATATTGTAAAGCAATTATATTCCAATTAAAGAAAGTGGACCCTTACCAACTACAATATACAGTACTAAATTCTGGTAGGTTAAAGATACAAAATAAAAAAGCAAAATCACAATACTTTATAGGACAATATCTTTATGACTTCCAGAAAGGTATGGATTTGTTAAACAAAACACAAAAACTGCAAATCTCTGAGGAAAAGATAAATAAAATGAACTAATCTATCAAAACTTCTGACTTCTGACTATCAAAAGTCCCTGTAAAGGAAGTGGAAGAATCACACACTAGAAGACTATATATTTTCAATATATATAAGAGGCAAAGGATTAATCAATGTTTAAAAAATAAACGGAACTCCTACAATTTACAAGAAAAGGAAAAAACAAATAACCAAGAGAAAACTGAGGAAAAGTCTTAACAGATACTTCACAGAAAGGAAATATGAGTTGCCAATAAAAGATGCCCTTTCTGACTAGTAACCACAGAAATAAAAATTAAGACCAGCGTGAATGATCATTTATAGCCTAGTACAGTGGAAAAATAAAGCCTGTCAATGTCATGTGTCAGTGAAGATGAGGGCTAATGAGAGAATCTATATAATATTTTTGGTGGATATACAATAGCATGACCACTTTGAACATAATTTGGCATTATCTGTATTCTCTTTTGTGCTTTTGGTTTTGCATTTTTTGATAAACTTAGGAAAATAATAAAGTGTTTATTTTTGTCTTTTTGCATAAATTGAATTCTATTTCAGGGCAATCAAATAAACTATGAGAAAAAGATATTCTCTGTGGCAGAATCCTAGGTAAAAATGCAGAACGAAAGACAGAAAATCATCATTATACAATCCTTATTTAAAACATTGAGTTAGTCTTCATTATTGTGCTAAAATCACTGGGAAAGACTGGATGGGAACTTTCTAATGGAGTCATCACACTGACACCATCTGACCTCGCTGATGAAACTCACAGAACTTCACGCATTTTTTTTTTTAAATCTTACCTAATAAAGTTGAAACTGAATTTCATCAAGCCAGTTGACAGGAAATAGGATGGAGTGAGTGTGTAGCAAAATACAGCACAGGAGTTATTGGTTACATTTAGAATATAAGACATTTCTTAGGACAAACAATCTATCTTCTCCAAAAAATCAACAGCATAGAAGATACAAAGGAGGGGGACAGTTATGAAGTAAAATAATAACACAGTATTGTTTGGACTTTGATTTAATCAAGCCAATTATGAAAAGACAACCTTAAGACATTCCATGAAATATGAATAAGGACTAACTATGTATTAGGTATATTAGGGTATTATTTTCTTAGGTATAATGTCAGGATGTCAACAGTATGTGAACCGTGAACTTCCAGATGTTCAAACTGGATTTAGAAAAGGTAGAGGAACCAGAGCTCAAATTACAAACATCCGATGGATCATCAAAAAAGCAAGAGAGTTTCAGAAAAACATCTACTTCTGCGCTACTGACTATGCCAAAGCCTTTGACTGTGTGGATCACAACAAACTGTGGAAAATTCTTCAACAGATGGGAATACCAGACCACCTGACCTCCCTCCTGAGAAAGCTGTATGCAGGTCAAGAAGCAACAGTTAGAAGTGGACATGGAACAACAGACTGCTTCCAAATCGGGAAAGGAGTATGTCAAGGCTGTATATTGTCACTCTGCTTATTTAGCTTATATGCAGAGCACGTCGTGAGAAACGCTGGATTAGATGAAGCACAAGCTGGAATCAAGATTGCCAGGAGAAATATCAATAACCTCAGATATACAGATGACACTGCCCTTATGGCAGAAAGCAAAGAAGAACTAGAGAGCCTCTTGATGAAAGTGAAAGAGGAGAATGAAAAAGTTGGCTTAAAACTCCACATTCAGAAAACTAAGATGATGCCATCTGGTCCCATCACCTCATTGCAAATAGATGGGGAAACAGTGGAAACAGTGACAGACTTTATTTTGGGGGGCTCCAAAATCACTGCAGATGGTGACTGCAGCTATGAAATTAAAAGATGCTTGCTCCTTGGTAGAAAAGCTCTGACCAACCTAGACAGAATATTAAAAAGCAGAGACATCACTTTGCCAACAAAAGTCCATCTGGTCAAAGCTGTGGTTTTTCTAATAGTCATGTATGGATGTGAGAGTTGGGACTATAAAGAAAGCTGAGTGCCGAAGAATTGATGCTTTTGAACTGTGGTGTTGGAGAAGACTCTTGAGAGTCCCTTGGACTGCAAGTAGATCCAACCAGTCCATCTTAAAGGAAATCAGTCCTGAATATTCATTGGAAGTGCTGATTCTGAAGCTGAAACTCCAATACTTTGGCCACCTGATGTGAAGAACTGACTCATTGGAAAAGACCCTGATGCTGGGAAAGATTAAAGGCGGGAAGAGAAGGGGACGACAGAGCGTGAGATGGTTGGATGGCATCACCAATGCGATGGACATGAATTTGAATAAGCACCACGAGTTGGTGATGGACAAGGAAGACTGTCATGCTGAAGTCCATGGGGTGACAAAGAGTCGGGCATGACTGAGCGACTGGACTGAACTGAGATATTCAGAAGGTTCTCAAGTGAGTAGCAGGATAATTGAGTCTTAAATAAAGAGATCTGTTCTAGCTTCAAAGACAACTCCACTCCAGAAAAGTGATCAAATCACTCATGTGGTATGAAAAGAAGTCCAAGAATGAACTCTGGTGATTACCATCATGCATGAAATAAACAAGGGGAGGATTCAATGAGGGATTCTGATATGAAATGTCAGAGTAGTTGAATAGATTTGAGAAGAAAGAATTAATTAGCATACTGATTAAGCAACAGTAATCAAATGATGTAGAGAAGTTAAATAAGATGAGAACTGAAAATAGCACACAGGAGTTTGAAATTGGCAGTCACTAGTAATGTTCGCAGGAGTTGTTTTATTTGAATAATAGTGGCAGAGGGCTAATAACAGTGGGCTATCACCTCCATGAAAAGTGAGAATTGAAGATACTTGTTATTTTGAAGAGTTTAGCTGGAAACTGTAAGAGAGGTAGGTCAACAGTTGGAATTCAAAAAGGATTTCTTTAATATAGAAATAGCTTCAGCATGTCTAGAGGTGAGATAAAGGAGCCAGCTGATAGCATCAGTATGAGAATGTATGAAAAAAAGAGAATAACAGCTGAAGCGTGCCTTCACTGGAAAGAGGGGTGAAAGGATTAAAAAAAAAAAAAACAAGTTGAATAAATCAGCTCTAACCAAGTCAAGGAGTTCTTTTTTTCTGCATCTGGGAAAATGTGGTGAGAATAAATGCATGTATTTCACTTAATAAAAATGAACTATTGATTTTTTTTAAGAAAAAAAAAATTTCTTTCTTGGTGTTCCGGTGGTTAAGAATCTGCCTTGCAATGCAGAAAATGTGGGTTCAATTCTTGGTCAGGGAACTAAGATCCCACAAGCTGTGGAGCAACTAAGCCTATGTGCCACTACTAGCGAGCCCATGTGCCACAACTTGAGAGTCCATGGGCTGCAACAAAAGAGGCACATGACACAGTGAAGATCCTTCATGCTTCAGCAAAGACCTGATGCAGCCAAATAAATAAATACATTAAAAAATGAAAGCAAGTACAAGTACTTGTGGTCAGACATTTTATTTCAGAAAAGTCGCCAGAAAACCCTGAGTCACTCTTAGGGCACACATTCCCTCATGGTTCTCGGGAAATCCTAAGCTTTGGTGTGTTGGGGAAATGAGTACAAGTTTGTAGCAGGCTGAACCTCTGAGAGGTTGGCTGAGGGAAAGAGGTTGGTGTGGCGGTGTTCTGAGAGTTAGGGATGGATGTGTTTTGCACGTAGATGGTGAGCCCAGGAGCCAGAAGCTTCCAGAATGGAACTGTGACTGGGAATAATCAGAAGAACACTCTGAGGGGGGCACCTGCTAATGAGGAAGCTGATTTGGGTTGAGAGAGAGCCAAATTAGGCAGTGGTTTATATGTTTAGACCCAATGTTCTCTGTGAAATGTGAGGCAAATCATATATGGAGAGGAGTCAGGGTCAGAGCTGAGAACAATGGTTTTAAGAAAGTGATGAAGCTTCAGACTATTTGGGGGCATTGGGGAGAATGGTGAAATTAAGAACTGAGAAAAAACATATAGGTGGATGGCTGAGGGCCGCAAAGGGCCTGGCTGACTTTGGAGACCGTAAATTATTGGTAGCAGCCATCCACACCTTTCTGAAATACCCTAAAATTTCCACATTTACCCAGGGATGTTGCAGACAAGAGGATGACTGGCTCAATCAACCTGAGGGTTAGCAGGATAGATGCAATCAAAGCACAAAAAAAGTCATCAGTAGCAGGGATTATTGTAAGAGGTAAATTAAATGATTTTGCTCTGCATCTAAGTTGGAGTATATCTGTGAAATGGTGATGGGTTAGGAAGTCTAGACGACAGCAAGAAGGACAGACACCAGATGGCAGAGATGTCAGAGGAAGAGTGTTGTTACAAGTGTCAAAACATAATCTGGATACAGCAGTGAAGAGATAAAGCAGAATGCTGCTACGACTATTGTGTTCTGGCATGAATGAGAGGTGTAGAATAAAAGTTTAGCTTGAGAGCTACTCAGAAGGTGGGAGAAGGGTCAGGATCTGTACATGGATTGACATTGTTGAGCAGATCCTATGTTATGGGATGAGGGCATCAGAGGAAAGGGTAGGGGTTAGTAAAAACAGCCATGAGTAGAAGAAATCTCTAAATAGGCCAGTGGTGAAAATAAGGGAGTGTGAGCTACTCAGAGGCCTGGACTTTGGTTGGTGACCAAAAAAGAAAAAACAAAAAAAGTGAGAGGAAAATGTATTCCCTGGACTGCTCTTGAGGCTTCTAGACAGGCGAAGTCCCAAGTGGTGCAAGAGCCTTGTGAGATTAGCAATTTTTAGGTTTTACTTATCATTTAAAAGGAATGTCACTGAGAATTCGCTTATCTCATCTCTGAAGAGTTCCCTTCATTGGCCTGTTACTGGAATATACACATCTATGTTCAGTCCCCATTTTAAAATTTACTTACTTTTGTATTCCAACCACTCCTATTGTATATACACTGGAGTTCCAGAAAATAGAACAAATAACCTTTATCTTTACTCTTGAAGTTGTGAGAAGTGTGTTAAACTTTACCTCATATCTGTGGGTCTTGGAAGAAGTCGTTTTTTTCCACTAAAGTAGACTTCAAAATCTTCAGTCTTCAGCCTGTGGGCATAGTCAATGTATCCTGACACCTCCTGCCCATGAGAATTTTTGTCACGAATAAAGATCACGGACTAGTAACACAGAAAAACAGAGAATGGAGAGAGAGTAAGTGAATGAAAGTCATTTGAGTCAATTTTACCTGAGAATAAAATCTGCAGTTATTGAGTGATGCATGTGTTATAGCTTATTCTAAGGGCTTTACATTTCATCCTTACTATGAGCCTATAAGGTAGGTATTATTACTTTCTCTTGACAGTGAAGAAATTCATGAAAAGTTAACTGAATATGCATATAATGTTCATTTATAGCAATTCAGGGCTTTCCTTGTGGCTCAGACGGTAGAGAATCTGCCTGCAATCGGGGAGAGCCAGGTTTGATCCCTGGGTTGGGAAGATCCCATGGAGAAGGGCATGGCTACCCACTCCAGTATTCTTGCCTGGAGATTTCACAGACAGAGGAGCTTGGCAGGCTATAGTCCATAGGACTGCAAAGAGTCGGACATGACTGAGCGACTAACACTAATTAACTTACAGTAATTGTATATAACAATATCAACAAGTAACTCATAGAAGTATTCCTAAGGACAGTCATTATTTTAAGTATTTGTAATACATTCTTTTCAGTGTTTGTAATACATTTATTAATTTATTTAATACATTAATTTATTCCTAATGACAGACATTATTTTCAGTGTTTGTAATGTCTTTTTCCAATCTTATTGCCTTTTCTTTGTCATCATTTTGTAAATTTAAAAACTGAGAAACAAAGAAGTTGAATTCCTTATACAGATAGTAGGTTAAAAAACTCAGATTAAAACCCAGGCTCATGTGTCTATCCTTCTGATTAGAAGAAAAGAATCTACATTCTTTTTTCATTTGAACACCTATATATTTTCTGTTACAAAAATTGAAATGGAGGTCTCTCCTCTTTATTATCATAAGAGTCAAAAATTGAAATCTCTTTACAAAATTAATTCCATAGGTCAAAACTTACAGAAAGTACATATTTCTCCTTTACATGAATTCCTTCACAAATATCATTGAGTGGCTACATGTTGGACATTGTTGAATGTGCCAAGGATACAGTGATAAACAAGACAGTAAAGGTCCTGATCTCTTGGAACTTATGTTGAGGTAAACAGAAGTAGACAACAGACATTAAAAGAAAACAATACTTATAGTGAGGGATAAGTGTCATAAAGAAAATCAAGAAAATGATTGGCTAGAGAAGTTCATGGTGGTAAAGGCTACTTTAGGTAGAGTGATCAGAAAAGACCTTGAGAAGATCTTTATGCCAAGACTTGAAGGCTGAGAAGAGGTAAGCCATGTAGAGATCTAGAATGGGAGCCTATAAATCAAAGGGAACAGTTGGTAGAAAGGCCCTAAAGTGGGAACAAGATAATGGAAATGGAAGGAGTGTAGTCTTTTCTCTGTCAAGCCAAAACACATGGATCTCAAGTTCTATGGTGGGGGCGGTGGGTGGGGAGAAAAAAAAAAAAAAAGCAAAACTCTAAATGTAATTGGAAAAGCTCATAATGTATTCATTTCCAAATCTAGATCAAAGTGTATAGTTTCATGGTGAAGTTCTATATTTGGAGGAATCTGTAAACAAGACTTCCTTTTCCTCTTGAGCAATTACTGGATGGTTACTCGTTGGGTCTTTGTATAGTCAATTATAGGGAGCACTTACAGGGGTTACCTTAGATAGCAGAGTTTCCAAAAGGGTGAAGTTATAAAATTGAAATAATTCTTTTCCCTGCTACATTTATGAAAATATGTGTTAACAACATGCCAACTTAAAAATGGAAGGACAGAGATATAATTTACAATTATTTGTTACCCTGCTGATGTTTTGTCTTTCAGCCTACTCTGGTATGGCATTGGGTGCTGAGAATACCGTGCTAAGAAGAATCCTGAGGCCCTTTCTTAGCACAAGAGGAGGGAATATTGTGCTGGATTAGTGATGTTTCCCTCAGAAATGACTGGATGAACAAACATTCATTACTATCCCTGTGGTCAAATTTAGACAGACTCAATCCTTAGTCCATCTCATTACCCCTACATAACTCCCAGTTAAATTTATATAGATTTCTCCATGTTTTTAGTCACTTAGCTTTTAGTTTACACAACACAAAATCCAAATGGTTAGTAACTCAAAGAGACTTCCTGAAACTCGCACACTACTAAAGCAATAACTAGTGTTGCTATCCCACCTTAAATGAGGCCATGGGCTATTAATATTTCATATGCTGTTTGAAAGGTACTTATAATCTTTATTCCATTATGGCTGCTCCTGATGTTAGCAAGTCATGCAGGGACATGGAGATGGAAAAAAGGCCCAGAATAAGTATTCTACTTTCAAAATGGAACTCTATTAACAATAACAACAATAAAAAGCTCTTCTGTTTCTCTGTCTCTGTTTTTGTCTCTGTCTTTCAAAATGAGATTCTGTTGTTATTCAGTTGCTAAGTTGTGTCCAACTCTTTGCAACCCATGGACTGCAGCACAACCAGGCTTCCCTGTCCCTCACTGTCTCCCAGAATTTGTCCAAGCTCGTGTACATTGAGTTGGTGATGTCATTCAATCATCTCATTCTCTGCTGCCCACTTCTCCTGCCCTCAATCTTTCCCAGCATGAGGGTCTTTTCCAATGAGTCAGCTCTTCACATCAGGTGGTCAAAGTATTGGAGCTTCAGCTTCAGCATCAATCCTTCCAATGAATATTCAGGACTGATTTCCTTTAGGATGGACTGGTTTGATTTCCTTGCTGTCCAAGGGGCTCTCAAGAGTCTTCTCCAACACCACAGTTCGAGAGCATTAATTCTTCAGCACTCAGCCTTCTTTATACTCCAACTCTCACATCCATACATGACTACTAGAAAAACGATACCTTTGACTATGTGGACCTTTGTTGGCAAAGTGATGTCTCTGCTTTTTAATATGCTGTCTAGGTTGGTCATAACTTTTCTTCCAAGGAGCAAGCATCTTTTAATTTCATGCCTGCAGTCATTGTCCTCAGTGATTTTGGAGTTAAAGCAAATAAAATAAGAGATAGACCAGACACTTTTCCAGCAGAATAGCATAGAAGATATTGTTACTGACTTTTCTGCTGAAAACAAATAAAAGTTCTGAATAAAACCTAAAAACTTACTTGTAACATGCATTAATACATGAGTTTAGGAGGAAGTGGCAACTCACTCCAGTATTCTTGCTTGGGAAATCCCATAGACAGAGGAGCCTAGTAGGTTACAAGAGTTGGACACAAATGAGCACTGTAGTAAACTTATATCTATCATTAAGTTCTAGACTAAAGGGAATAAACACACAAATATTATAGAATAAAGATTGTAAAGTATTAAAATATAAGCTTGATTGTTTAGTTTTTAACTTAGTCAAGTACCTAAACATCTTTAGTCTATAATGTTCTTATGGGTAAAGTGACTGGTTGTCTAAAATGCCTGCAATACTGGAGACCTGGGTATGATCCCTGGGTTGGGAAGATACCTTGGAGGAGGACATGGCAACACACTCCAGTATTCTTGCCTGGAGAATTCGCATGGACAGAGGAGCCTGGTGGGCTATAGTCCATGGGGTCACAAAGAGTAGGACACAACTGAGCAACTAAGTCTGACTTAGTTGGACATGAGCAACAATAAGCAAAATATGTATCATTTTGTTATATATATATATATGTTACATATATTTTTGTTATATATATATACCTCCCATGTGCATTAAAGCTCTCTATCCAGAGGAGAAATATTGTGTGACATCCCTTATATGTGGAATCTGAAGAGAATCTTAAAGAGATGGGAAGACCAGACCACCTGACCTGCCTCTTGAGAAACCTGTATGCAGGTCAGGAAGCAACAGTTAGAACTGGACATGGAACAACAGACTGGTTCCAAATAGGAAAAGGAGTATGTCAAGGCTGTATATTGTCACGCTACTTATTTAACTTATATGCAGAGTACATCATGAGAAACGCTGGGCTGGAGGAAGCACAAGCTGCAATCAAGATTGCCGGGAGAAATATCTTAACCTACGACATGCAGATGAAACCACCCTTATGGCAGAAAGTGAAGAAGAACTAAAGAGCCTCTTGATGAAAGTGAAAGCGGAGAGTGAAAAAGTTGGCTTAAAGCTCAACATTCAGAAAACAAAGATCATGGCATCCAGTTCCATCACTACATGGCAGATAGATGGGGAAACAGTGGAAACAGTGGCTGACTTTATTTTTCTGGGCTCCAAAATCACTGCAGATGGTGACTGCAGCCATGAAATTAAAACATGCTTACTCCTTGGAAGGAAGGTTATGAACAACCTAGACAGCACATTAAAAAGCAGAGACGTTAGTTTGCAAACAAAGGTCCATCTAGTCAAGGCTATGGTTTTTCCCATAGTCACGTATGGATGTGAGAGTTGGAATATAAAGAAAGCTGAGTGCAGGAGAATTGATGCTTTTGAACTGTGGTGTTGGAGAAGACTCTCGAGAGTCCCTTGGACTGCAAGGAGATCCAACCAGTCTATCCTAAAGGAGATCGGTCCTGGGTGTTCATTGGAAGGACTAATGTTGAAGCTGAACCTCCAATACTTTGGCCACCTGATGCGAAGAGCTGACTCATTGGAAAAGACTCTGATGCTGGGAAAGATTGAGGGCAGGAGAAGAAGGGGACGACAGAGGATGAGATGGTTGGATGGCATCACCGACTCAATGGACATGGGTTTGGGTGGACTCAGGGAGTTGGTGATGGACAGGGAGGCCTGGCGTGCTGCGGTTCATGGGGTCCCAAAGAGTCAGACCCAACTGAGTGACTGAACTGAACTGAAAGAGAAATGATACAAATAAACTTACCTACAAAACAGAAAGAGACTCACAGACTTAGGAAACATACTATGGTTGTCAGGGGGAAGGATGAAGGGAATGGATAGTTAGGGAATTTGAGATGGATATGTATACACTGCTATATTTAAAATGGATAACCCACAAGGACCTACTGTATAGCACAGGGAACTCTGCTGAAAGTTATATGGCAGCTGAATGGGAGGGGAGTTTAGGGGAGAAAGGATACATGTATATGTGTGGCTGAGTCCCTACACTGTTCACCTGAAACTATTAAACATTTTTAATTGGCTATGTGCTGTGCTTAGTTGCTCAGTTGTGTCCGACTCTTTGCGACCCTATGGACTGTAGCCCACCAGGTTCCTCTGTCCATGGGGATTCTCCAGGCAAGAATACTGGAGTGGGTTGCCATTTTCTCCTCCAGGAGATCTTCCTAACCCAGGGATCGAACCCAAGTCTCCCATATTGCAGGAAGATTCTCTACCATCTGAATCACCAAAGAAGCCCTTAGTTGGCTATACCCCAATACAAGACAAAAAGCTTTTTACAAAGGCCCTCGGTCCATAGAAATCTAAATAAACTTGAAATCTTACTTCTCTAGCCTTTGAGGATTAAGAGCCTGCTCTGTGATTTTTGTGAGTCCTGAGATTTTGGGTTTTTTTGAAGATAACTTCAAGTAAGGTCAAACTGGATGTAAGTTTAATCCCCTCCATGTTTACTGTGTGTCTTTGGGTGGATTTTTCAAACTCTTAATGCCTCTCCATATTCATAAGTCCTATGTCCTTAATCAGGTTCCTGCAAAATCCAGCAAGTCTCTACACCAAACCAAACTGAACACTCCCCCAGATAAAGCAAAACAAACCATAACAAAATAAACAAGAATCCAAAATTCTGCTTGGACCTAAGCATTTAACTAGTTAAGCCTCCTCTTTCTTTTTTTTCTTTTTTATTGAAGTATAGTTGATTATTTTTGTATATTTTCACTTATACGTGAAATCTAAAAAATAAACAAATGTAACAAAAACCAGAAACAGACTCACAGATACAGAGAATAAACTAGTGGTTACTAGAGGGGACAAAATAGATGGAGAGGATTAGGAAGTATAAGCCTCTAGGTATAAAATAAATAAATTACAAGGATGTAATGTACAGCAAAGGGAACATAGTCAATGTTGTATTATATATTTGCATGGAGTATAATACATACAAATATTGAATTATTATGTGGTACACCTGAAGCTAATATGATATTGTGGTTAAGCCTTCTTACAACCTCTCTCTTCTTCCTGTTTGTCTTTCTACTTTTCAGAGTAACAGAATAACCTTTCCCTTTCGTCTTGCATGCAACTTCTAAGTTCACATTTAGGTGCTGTCGAATTTAGCCCTATTCGACCAATTTGTAAGCAACATGCAAATATGTTTTTTTTCCCCAATAGAAATTCTTGTGATCATTGTATCTATGATTTTTTTTTATCTTCAAGAAAAGCTAAATGTTCAATTAAAATTTCTATGATTTCAAACCTAGAAAAATAATTGCAAGAAGCTGTTTTCACAAAAATCTGTAGAGAGAAAATGAAAATTACTTTATTCATGTCTTTCCAAGTATGGATACATATGGTGTAAAAGTATATTTTTAAAACTTTTTAGTAAAATTAAAAAATTGGTGAAATGAAAAATCTTCCTAATGAACAGCATGCTTTATGAATTATTTTAAAACTCAGATTAGAACTATTGAAAGTGAAAGTTGCTCAGTCATGTCCCACTCTTTGCCACCTCATGGAATATACAGTCCTTGGAATCCTCCAGGCAAGAATACTGGAATGGGTAGCCGTTCCCTTCTCCAGGGCATCTTCCCAACCCAGGGGTTGAACTGGGGTCTCCTGCATTGCAGATGGATTCTTTACCAACTAAGCTATCAGGGAAGCCAAAGCTATTGAGTTATAGTAATTGGTAATAGTCAGGAAATGACATTTAGTTTTCAAAATATATCATTAAAAAGCATAGGGTAGGGTAACAGAAAAAAATAGTGAAACAGAAGAGGTGAGAGATAATTAGAGAATTAGAATAAAGTTAACTAATACTCTTGATTAATTAATTTAATATGTTCATTTACAAAATGTATATATTCCTCTGAAGTCAATACTAACTACTCCTACCATTAATACTACTATCATTTATCAATAAAACACTATGTTCTGAGCAAAGTATTAGCTTCATATTTATCATTGTATTTAATTCTCCAAAATACACACACACACACACACACACACACATATTATTAGATTAGATAGCATTAGATAGCATTAATCTGGTGATTAATAGCATCAGTTGGTGATGGACAGGGAAGCCTGGCGTGCAGTCCACGGGGTCACAGAGTCAGACATGACTGAGCAACTGAACTGAACTGATTGCTTCAATAGGAATTAGAAAATGTTATAAATAATTGTTTTAAATTTCTCTAATAACCCTTTTCTTTTAAAGAATATAACAGCTTTATTGAGGTACAGTTTACATAAAATAAAATTCATCCCAAAGTTTTAAGTGTAAAATTCAATGGTTTTTAGTATATTTGTAGAGCAGTGTAACACAATCTAGCTTTAGAAAATTTTCATCACCCGGAAAAGATCCCCTGTGCCCATTTGCATTTATCCTTGTTCCCATCCCCAGGTCCCAGGCGACCACTAATCTACTCTGTATCTCTATAGACTTTCCTTTTCTGAATTTTTTCATATAAGTGGAATCACACAGTATATGGTTTTATTCACCCTAATAACATTTTAATCACAGTTAATTTCCCAAAAGACACATGAAAACTATACTTCATATACCAAAGAGCTCTTCTAAATGATGATGTTATGTTTATAAAAGAAAATTTTCCAAAATATTCATTTTCCTTAGATATTACCCTTTAATCCTTTCTAGACTAAGTCAAGTTATAACCAATACAAGTATTTCAGGAAATCAAATGATATTCATTTGAAACCATGACTCAGTTCACTTCAGTTCAGTAACTCAGTCATGTCCAACTCTTTGCAACTCCATAGACTGCAACACACCAGGCTTCCCTGTCCATCATCAACTCCCAGAGCCCATTCAACCTCATGTTCATTGAGTCAGTGATGCCATCCAACCATCTCATCCTCTGTTGTCCTCTTCTCCTTCCACCTTCAATCTTTCCCAGCATCAGGGTCTTTTCCATTGAGTCAGTTCTTCACATCAGGTGGCCAAAGTATTGGAGTTTCAGCTTCAGCACCAGTCCTTCCAATGAATATTCAGGACTGATTTCCTCTAGGATGGATTGGTTGGATCTCCTTGCAGTCCAAGGGACTCTCGAGAGTCTTCTCCAACACCACAGTTCAAAAGCATCAGTTCTTAGGCGCTCAGCTTTCTTTATAGTCCAACTCTAACATCCATACATGACTACTGGAAAAGCCATAGCTTTGACTCGACAGACCTTTGTTGGCAAAGTCCAAAGGTCTAGATTTATTTGCAACCTAAGCAAAAGATGGATGGTATTACTGGTAAAGAATCTCCCTGCCAATGCAGGAGATGTAAGAGACACAGCTTCAACCCCTGGGTTGGAAAGATCCCTTGGAGAAGGTAATGGCAACCCACTTCAATATTCTTGCTGGGAGAATCCCATGTACAGAGAAGCCTGGTTAGTTACAGACTATATGTTGCAAAGAGTCAGACATGACTGAACGTCTGAGCAAGCAAGGAAGCAGAAGACACGAATTTTTAAGTAACAAAAATGATAGCAATGAAAAACATAAGAAGAAGCTATTGATAAATATCAAGATACAAGCATTCTTGATATTGAAGTGAGAGCTCAGATACCAAAAAGTATGTGGAAACTGAGATTTTACTGAGATGGTCTGTGACCTCAAGTGTGAACCAAAAAACTTATGGAATGCTGAGTTAGGTCCTCATTACTTCTCATGCGTTGGGAGAAGATGAATTAAAGCACGATTTAGACCATTAATATATCATTTGGATCTTTGGCTGCTTGTCTTTGTCCCAGAAGTGGATTAAAATACAAATTCATAAAGTTGTTATGGGCTGAGTACATATGTTGCCTGATTTTTCTTGCCAAACACTAATGAGGAGACATAAACCTGATACATTGAAATGGGACTTTTTCAACAGTGAAGCCAAAGTCACTTGTAAAAAAGCGTACGAAGCAGTATGTTGCTGCATAAAAACTGAACCATCCATTTAGGGGTATGAAAGCTGTCCGACAAGCTAAGTTCTGGTAATTCCCTCCTGAGACTGTCAGCATGTCCCCTGATAAAGACAAATGAAGAAAGAATTTTTATTTCTTAGAATTTTAAGATCTTGGAATGCTTTTATGAATCATTAGCTTTAGGGAATCATTTTGGTTTGGAAGAGAAGTAATTTTGCTAAATGAAGTCTAAATTTAGACAAACAATTGTTTTCTAACATTTTAAAATTTCCGTTATAAATTTCTCTAATACAAATTGTTTTCTGACTTTTTTAGGCTGATAATTATTTCAAAATTCTATATCTTCTTATTCATTTGCAGTTGGATATATCTTTTCACTGTTCACACAGTTCTCAGGGTTATAGGGAAGATGGTTGTCTTTCCTGTTAAAAGCTTAGCAAGCTTTTACTTCCACATTCTGTTGCCCAAGGGAATTCTTGGTGGCTCAGTGGTAAAGAATCTGCCTGCAATGCAGGAGACCATGGTTCGACCCCTGGTTTGGGAGGATCCCCTGGAAAAGGAAATGGCAACCCACTCCAGTATTCTTGCCTGGGAAATCCCATGGACAGAAGAGCCTGATGGGCTACAGTCCGTGGGGTCACAAGAGTTGGACATGACTGAGTGACTAGACCACCACCACCACATGTTGCCCAAAGCAGGCCACAAAGCAGCTCAGTTTCAAGGGGCAGAGGGACCTCTCTTGATGGGAGCAGTTGCAGAGTATCATTGCAAAGGGGCATGGATAAAGGATAAAGTGGAGAATGGTAGCCATTATTCTGCAATTTAAGTATTTATCATATAGAACCTAAGAATTTTGCTTATTTTTTGACAACTAGAGATTTTATTTCTGAGAGGAATTATTGACTTTACTATTTTTACTCATCTAGATTATAAAAATATCCATATTTTAAAAAGATTCTTTTTTTGCATCACTAATGAGGTTAAGAGTAACTTAGGAATGCCTGATTTCACTGTAGTATCCAAAATGTTCCGGAAATTTTAGTGAATGAAAGTAGTATCAGTGCTTTGTGGTGACCTAAATGGAAAGGAAGTCTAAAAAAGAAGGGATGAATGTATGTTCAGCTGATTCACTTCGTTGTACAGTAGAAATTAACACAACATTGTAAAGCATCTATACCTCAGTAAAAATTAATTAAAAAACAACAGTAACAAAAAACCCAAAAAAGTATATATTATGCATGCTAAATCACTTTAGTCGTGTCCAACTCTTTGCAACCCTATGGACTGCAGCCTGCCAGGCTCCTCTGTCCAAAGGATTCTCCAAGCAAGAATACTGGAGAGGGTTGCCATTTACTTTTCAAGGGGATCTTCCTGACTCAGGGATGGAACTCGAGTCTCTTTATGTTTCCTGTATTGGCAGGCAGGTTCTTTACCACTAGTGCCACCTGGAAACCCCAAAACATGTGCCTCGAGAAATAGCCAAGTTAAAACTATAGAGGTCTGTTGGGATATATTATAGAAGCTCTAAGTATTGGAAGAAAGAAAAATTATTTTATTTGTGTATGAACCGATAATTTACTTAGAAAATCAGAGATAGTTAACTGAAACCAATTAAACATACCTATAGAAAAATACAATAATAGCTAGACAGCAAAAAACTAACACAGTATTGTAAAGCAATTATACTCCAATTTAAAAAAAATAGCTTGGTCTTGCATTGGCAATAACCTATTAGAATATATCACATGCAACCTTTATTTGCATTCTGCTTTTTTAAAATTATAACTTTCCTCCAAACATTTTTTTATGAAAAACTTTTCTAAAATAACATAAACTAACATAAAAACCAAAAGGTTACATTGCTGAAGGAAATTTATTACAAAATAAATGTATTAAAATTTTAAGCAAAATACCAATGGGTTACTTTCGATTCTTTGAAATTTTACCTTAAATATAAAGGTTAATATTTAGCTGGTAGAGAATCTGCCTGCAATGTGGGAGATTCTGTTCAATTCCTCGGTTGGGAAGTTCCTCTGGAGAAGGGAATGGCTACCCACTTCAGTATTCTTGGGCTTCCCTGGTGGCTCAAATGGTAAAGAATCCGCCTGCAGTGGGGAGACCTGGGTTCAATTCCTGTGTTGAGAAGATCACCTGGAGAAGGGAACAGATACCCACTCCAGTATTCTTGCCTGGAGAATTCCATGGACAGAGGAGCCTGGCAGGATACAGTCCATGGGGTCGGAAAGAGTTGGACACGACTGAGTGACTTTCACTTCACTTCACATTACCCAAGATAATTTTGAAGAGGAAAAATAAACAGCAGAACTTGCATTATTAGATACAAAGTTGCAATAATTAAATCTTATATCATTGACACAGTGATGCATAATGAAAAGTAATAACTTCAGAAACATACCCTTACACAAATGTGTATACTGCATATAGTATGAAATTTTCTAAATTTTTTACAATGGTTGTCTATGTTTTGTTTTTCTTTTAGGTATTTTTTTTTGATATGGAACATTTTAAAAGTCTTTGTTGAATTTGTTACAATATTGCATTTGTTCTATGTTTTTGTTTTTTGGCTTCAAGGCATGTGAGACTTAGCTCCCTAATCAGGGATTGAACCCACATCCCCTGCACTGGAAGGCAAAGTCTTAACCACTGGACCACCAGGGAAGTCCCATGTCTACACTTGCTTTAACTAGATGATTCCAAAATTTTCTGTGAAAACATACACCTCTCTGACCTCTACCTCCTATCTTTCTAGGTTACAGATGCTGGCACCCCTTTCAGATCTTTGAGCTGCTTATTCATTAAACCACCATGTTTCATCACTGTTTATTATCCTGTTTATATAGTCAGTTCTCTCTTTATCCAGCTAAGAGTCCATGGTGCATGCAGTATCATAATTGTTCACTTGCATACCTTTTCAAATTTCTTGCACACATCCTGTCACACTCATGAAAAAATTTAAATGTAGTTTCAACCTAATGTTCCTTTTACTGTTTTTTACATAGCAATGACTGGTTTTGGCTAGAGAAAAAGAAAACCAGAATGAATGGACTCAAAAAAACAAATGACTATAAACTCCTTTGTACCTATATAGCACTGGTTCCAAATAGGAAAAGGAGTACGTCAAAGCTGTATATTGTCACCCTGCTTATTTAACTTACATGCAGAGTACATCATCAGAAATGCTCGGCTGGAGGAAGCACAAGCTGGAATCAAGATTGCCAGGAGAAATATCAATAACCTCAGATATGCAGATGACACCACCCTTATGGCAGAAAGTGAAGAAGAACTAAAGAGCCTCTTGATGAAAGTGAAAGAGGAGAGTGAAAAAGTTGGCTTAAAGCTCAACATTCAGAAAACTAAGATCATGGCATCTGTCCCATCACTTCATGGCAGATAGATGGGGAAACAGTGGAAACAGTGGCTGACTTTATTTTTCTGGGCTCCAAAGTCACCGAAGATGGTGACTGCAGTCATGAAATTAAAAGATGCTTACTCCTTGGAAGGAAAGTTATGACCAACCTGGACAGCATATTAAAAAGCAGAGACGTTACTTTGCCAACAAAGGTCCGTCTAGTCAAGGCTATGGTTTTTCCATTGGTCATGTATGGATGTGAGAGTTGGACTATAAAGAAAGCTGAGCGCCGAAAAATTGATGCTTTTGGACTGTGGTGTTGGAGAAGACTCTTGAGAGTCCCTTGGACTGCAAGAAGATCCAGCCAGTCCATTCTAAAAGAGATCAGTCCTGGGTGTTCACTGGAAGGACTGATGTTGAAGCTGAAACTCCAATACTTTGGCCACCTGATGTGAAGAGCTGACTCATTGGAAAGACCCTGATGCTGGGAAAGATTGAGGGCAGGAGGAGAAGGGGACGAGAGAGTATGAGATGGCTGGATAGCATCACTGACTCGATGGACATGGGTTTGGGTGGACTCAGGGAGTTGGTGATGGACAGGGAGGCCTGGTGCGCTGCAGTTCATGGGGTCACAAAGAGTTGGACACGACTGAGCGACTGAACTGAACTGAAGTGAAGCTCTTCCTCTCTCCCACCCTCCCAATTTTTTTCATATCTTCTTTCCTCAAACTTTCAACAATACCCCCTTTCTCATATTCAAAGATTTTTCTCTCTGAAAGTAGAAGCATTTGGGAAATTTCCTCTGCTTGTCACCAAAATTTTAAAAAATATTTTTCTCTGTGTACTTCCTATTTTATATTGTAGTATTTGAAGTCCTTTCAGGCTGGATGTCATATCTTTATCTAACTTTGTATGCTTAATATGATATCTCAAAGGTATATATCTAACACAGTTTTGTATTTGAGGTGATTAAACAAAGTCTAGCAATATAATCTGCCAAGGTGGTATTACTCAATCATGCTTCACGGAAAGTGTCACCATGTAACAAAACAATACTAGTGATAAGATGTAACTTCTAAAGAGTATTTACTATGTGTCTAATCTCTCATTTAATCCTAACAGGAGTCCCACAATGTAGGTAACATTAATAATCCTATTTTATAGATAAGAAAACTAAAGCAGAAAGTGCTAGGGCGCAGGGTTACATTGTTAACATGTCAGAATTTCAACAGAAAATAATGGCAATATTTGCTATTTATGCAGGGATTAATGGATGGTATGAAGGGGCCCCAGAAGGGATACTGCCTGAAGCCAGGGCTATGAGTACTGATACTGACACTATTCCTGCCACTAACCTCTCCTCACCCCCAAGTAGTAGAGTTTATCACAACCCAAGAGGGAGAGAGAGATGTACAGACTGAAAACATGCTGGAGAAGAGCAGATACCTGATGTCAAGGGGACAGAGAGAGCTGTAAGTAGAAGGAGGATCAAGGGAATAAATACCTTACTGCTGGAGCCTCATACTGGCCATATCTAACTGGGGCCAGAGCCCTGATACTATGCATGTAGTCACATAGAACCAGCCTTCTCAGGCAGCGAGGAGGGTGCAGAGAAGAATGGAAGAGGCTCTGAAGAAATAAAACCAAGGTATGAGGAATAGTTACTGATAACACGGGGATCTGTACCCACACCTTTGACTATATACACCTAACTTGGGCTTCCTGGGTGACTCAGTGATAAAGAATCCACCTGCCAATACAGGAGAGGTGGGTTTGATCCCTGGGTTGGGAAGATGCCCTGGAGAATGGAAAGGCTACCCAGTCCAATATTCTTGCATGGAGAATCCCATGGACAGAGGAGCTTGGTGGGTTACAGTCCATGGGGTTGCAAAGAGTTGGACACAACTGAGTCACTAAAGAACAACAACAACAACTTAACTATGAAGCCTCTGCGAGGCTTGTGGGGTGGCAGGCAGGAAGGGAGGTTTTGTTTTCAATTCAGATTCCAAAAACAAAATGATTCTTATGAACAGGGGATTTTTATTTCCTTTCCACCATTAACATTGATGGAACATTCATCTTATAGGCCTGAAACAATTGCCTAGGAGAATAAGAGACCATCTGGGAATAAGAGAAAAATGACTACAATGGTGCATTTGGATTCTCTTTAGTATGCTTATAGGCACTTAGAATTTTGCAGGGTGTTATTGGTTTGGATCAAAGGGCTTCAGGTACCTTTGAAGACTAAGAAACCAGAAATAAGAGAGGCTGACAGTGTGGTCATCCCAGTGGAATATCTGCATCCTGACAATGAGGATATGACAAAGCCAGAACAGAGTCTCATCAATTAACAAGACTAATTATGGGTTAAAACCACTTCCTTAGTGAGAAGAAACTATAAATTGATATCTGAACTCACTATATAGTGAGGTTCTATAATTCATTGAATATGAATGTGTAATAAATTTATCATTCTCATTATAGACTGGATTCTGTCAACCTCAAAAAATCTTTTCATTGCCTCCATACAATCCTAAGTTAGAAACTCATCTATATTTTTAAATATAGGCTTCTGAATACAGTTAATCATTTAATACTATGCTTTGGAGGGACTCATTCAAATATAAGTAATGGGAGTGTGTACCGGGTGCTGTCCTAGGTGCTGGAATAATCCTGAACAAAGTAAGAACCTGACCTCATGCAGTTCACAGTCTAATGAAGAAGACAGACAATTTCTCCATCCAGAAATCTGGAATGAGCTTCTTCTCCTTTATCAGTTCAGTTCAGTTCAATCTGTGCATTTTCTCTTATTCTTAGACCTCACCTTCTTGGAGGATTTTGTGGACCTTCTGGAGAAAACGAAGACTTATCCAAGGGTTTAGTAAGTGTCCACCTTTTCCTCCTCAGACCCCAAAGAGAGGTGATGGCACTCCACCCAGCAGTCAGTAAGCAAATGAACAAAAGAAGTCCATGCAACATTACCTAGAATGTGAAAGGCAGGGTGACCACATCAAAAGTTATAAGGATTAGGTAAAAGATAACTATTATAAAAGTAGAAAAGTCCTAAATATTGCTATTCAATGCTGAACACATTTCAGACATATGGAAACAGGAATCAGTAAGAGACCACAGTATTAAAGAAAAATTTCAGGCCATTCACTCATGTTCACATTTAATGAATATTTATTGAGAAGCTGTAAGCAAATCACTGTTCCAGGCACTGACAATAAGTCATAAATAAGATAAGGTCCCTGCTGTCAGTATAATGCTTTTCAGTATAGAAAGAAGAATCATAAATATGTAAACAAATAATTGCAAGTAGAGATATTGTGCTGTGAGAACAATGGAGTGGGTATTAATTGGAAAGAACCTAGCTACTTTAGACAGGGAGGTAGAATCAGGCCTTTCTGAGAAGGAAATGTTTTAACTGAAACTTGACTAATGAGAAAGCCAGGGGATGATGCTAGGAAATAACATTCCAGGCAGAAGGAATAGCAAATCCAAAGGCCTTCTTACAGGAAATCACCTGGCTTGTTAAAAAAGTAGAAAGGGCACTGTGTTCAGATTATAGTGAGACTGGAGAAGGGGACAGGGAAGGGAGGACATGAGATATGTTTTAGGATTAAGTAGGACCCAAATTCTGTAGACTAAGTGGGCTCTAAGAATAACTTTAAATTTGACTTAAATGCAATAGGAAGTCACTGAGTAGTTTCATGTAACAGAGTACCACGAATTTTAATTTAAAGATATCATTTAGGAATTTCAAAGCTCTTTCCTAGAAGAAAGTGTGGGGCTGGAGCAGATTGTGCTGTGATATGAATGGAGGACAGAGCAGAAAAGACAACTGAGACATATAAGACTTTGTCCCAACCTTCAGGACTAGAGGGCTGCTGCAACCCAACATGAGCCCAACAGACATAAATTCTATTTAGACATGTTTTAGCTTACCAGGTGGCACTACTGGTAAAGAACCTGCCAATGCAGCAGACATAAGAGATGCAGATTCGATCCCTGGGTTGGGAAGATCTCTTGAAGAAGGGAAAGGGAACCTACTCCAGTATTCTTTCTTGCAGAATGCCATGGGCAGAGAAGCCTGGCGGACTACAGTCCATAGGGTGGCAAAAAGTCAAACATGACTGAGCAACTAACAGTTTCACTTTTAGTCATGCTTTAGACAGCAAATTGGCATCTGACTTACATTATGGTTGAAGAAATGGTCGTCAGATTGGATTTAGTAAGAATACTCCAGACCCTCAAACCCTATCCACCACCCACTCCTGCAAAGAGTCTTAAGGAAATGAAAACTTAAGGTGAGTTAAGTTCATGATCCTTGGGGTTTTGTTGGCAATACCTGGTGTCATAGCCTAAGGACTTAGGCTGAATCATGTGAAAGAGCAACTGTTATTTAGATGCCCGAGGTGACCCTGAGTCTAAGACCACAGGTGGTTGAAAGGCCTCCTCTTCCCACGCCTCATTTAAGCTCATACTCAGGCTTCAGCTATTGATATTAAAATCCAATATTTGTTAAACGATCAGACTGAGTCAAGCACTCTGCAGATTGGGTCATGCACTGTGCTAAACACTTCATATGCATTTCATTTTTCACATGCAAGTGTTTCCATGCACATGCAAACACTTCACATAAACATTTCACCTAGTACTTGCAGTGAACTTACTAAATAAGCACACAGATTGCCTCCACATTACTGATTAGAAAACTGTGATTTGAGAGAAGTAATTTCCCCAAGTTACAGCCATATGTGACAGAGCTAGAATTAGAAACCTAATTTGTCTGATTCCTGAGTCCATTTTCATCCCTATTATGCTCAACCTCCCCTCTACTACCCTGATGATGAGGAAAGGATAAAGAAATAGCTAGAGATTCGAAAATGTTAAGAGGTGCCAACCATTTCCTAGTGTCCAGGATAGAACTGGTTAATAACTTGGCCAAGTTCACCCATACAGTAGGTAGTGGAGACAGGATTAGAATTCAGTAGCCCGTGGATATTGCCCAAGAACATGCTGCAGCCTCTTCTATGTGTAATTTGTTTTTTCTGTCCAGGGGAAGATCCAGACAAAGTATGGATCTTCTCCCTCATACCAGCCCCAAGGAGAAGGGATGAGTCAGGCTCCAGGATGTGTCTAGCAGAGGGGCTAGGGGCATGCAGTCTCTTTTCCTTGCTGACACAGTGAGAAAAACTGGGGTGAACAGATTAGGTAGTTTTCTCTTGGCCTTAGAAAGAGATTCTGGCCTGTTTTCTTGCCAAGACTTTCTCATTAGACTGATAAACAAAGATTTATAGAAGAAGGTTTGGGTGAAAAGGAGACAAGAAGTTCTTCTCAGTCTATTTCAAGTATTTTGGGTCACTTAGGACAAAATGTGGTACAGACAAAAAGGCATCCTTCTTGTTTAGTTTCACTCATCATCGGATTTGGAACAAAAGCCTCATTTTAAAAGAGGTACCTGTTTGCTTGGATTATTGTCATAGCATCCAATTAGCTAAAGTTTTAGTTGTCACACAAGTTTTAGTTGTCTGAGGATCAAGTATAATTTTTTGGATTTAGTTTGAAATATAGGTGGCTCAGAGGGTAAAGAGTCTGCCTGCAAAGTGGGAGACCTGGGTTCGATCCCTGGGTTGGGAGGAGGAAATGGCACCACTCCAGTATTCTTGCCTAGAGAATCCTAAGGACAGAGGAGCCTGGCAGGCTACAGTCTATAGGGCTGCAGAGTCAGACACGACTGAGCGACTTCACTTTCACTTATAATTGTAACACTACCGTAGATGTAACTTACATTGTGTGCTCAGGCACTCTGTTGTGTCCAACTCTTTGGGACCCCATGGACTGTAGCCCACCAGGCTTCTCTGTTCATGGGATTTTTGAGGCAAGAATATTGGAGTGGGTTGCCGTTTCCTACTCCAGGGGATCTTCCCGACCCAGGGATTGAACCAGCATCTCTTGTGTCTCCTGCATTGGCAGGAGGATTTTTTTTTACCATTGTGCTACCTGGAAAGTCCATAACTTATATTATCCAGCATAATCTTGTAATATTTTAATTATTTCCTTGGTTTCTAAAAATCATGTCTAAGGAGTATATTGTGAAGGGAATTTTCAAGCCTGTGTAGACTGTCTGCTCATCTGGGCAGAACAATACAGTCAGGACTGGGTTTGGACATCAACTTAGGTGGGAGATGTAAAATGTCATTTGCACAGGGACCTTTGTATGGTCACTTTGAGCAGTAAGATCTTCAAGACCAGTGCTCTAGAGGTTATTTCCTTTTAGATAAAAAGAGTTTGGGGCCTTTCTTGACAATGAGACCACAAAAGTGAGGCTAATTGAACAGCTAGACTTGAATTAATATGCCTGCCTCAGTCAAAGATGATGCACTGATTCCAATGCCATGTGAAAATGAGCACCAGTCAGCAGCTCCATTATTCAATGTATAAGGTGTTTATTGTTATTGTGTGCTAGGCACATGGATAAATAAGACAACATCTTTGCCCTCAGTCTTCCTATATTCTAATGTATTGTACAGGGAACTCTATTCAATGCTCTGTGGCAACCTAAATAGGAGGGGAATCTATTATAAAAAAGAGGGGATATATGTATCTATGGGCTTCCCAGATGGCGCTAGTGGTAAAGAACCTGATTGCTAATGCAGGAAACATCAGTGACATGGGTTTGATTCCTGGGTTGGGAATATCCCCTGGAGAAGGGTGTGGCAACCCACTCCAGTATTCCTGCCTGGAGAATCCCAGGACACAGGAGGCTGGTGGGCTATAGTCCATAGTGTTACAAAGAGTCAGACACAACTGAAGCAACTTAGCATGCAAACAATGGCATATTTATCCTTCTTGAAAAGATTCAGTTGTTACGAGTGGCAGTTTGAGACAGTGGAAAGAGTCTAGCCTGAGTAGGAAGGACAACATCAGGGGCTAGTCTCAGTTCTGCCTTTAACCAGCTATTTGACCAGAGATAAGCAACTTAAGCTTTTGCAACTCATTTTCCTCATGTGTAAAATGAAAGTGGCAGGAATAATTAGATATCTGAATCTAAAAATCTAAGAAGTAAACACATTTTTGGGGAGGCTATTTTAGTTTGGTGTTTTCCAAAAATTCTGGAATAACTTGTGTGCTTAATAAATATTAAATAAAAATAAGATCATCTTGATCTTCTTCTTCCTTGCTCATAAGTCCAGAGGATTTTTAAAGAACATAAAACTCTTATGTATGATGCTCGGGAAAAAAATAAAAACAAACTCTGAGAATAAGCATTAGATAAAAAGAACTGCCCTTAATCCTAAACTCTCTGAAATTCAAAACATGCAGGATGTGGTTTAAGGGTAATGTGCAGATACAACATTGTGATCTCAAGATCACAAAAATAATAAATGTGTGTTTATCTTTGTTATCTGCCCATTTAAAATACCTTTGCTCTTAACCATGATAATTATGTCCAAACAACCCAGTAGCATTTACCTTTAAGACAAAATACCAACTTGTCTACTTATATTGATGTCAACTTAAAATATCAAGTCATCCAAGTCCTTTCTGCCTGTATGACTTGTTTAGGCATTTTAAGCCTATGATAAACATCACTGATAGGCACAGCCACAGAAACAGTTGATGCTATACTTTATTAATTGGTACTTCCCAGGAAGCTCAGTGGTAAAGAATCTGCCTGCAATGCTGGAGATGCAGGAAAGGATTTAATTCCTGAGTAGGGGAGATCCCCTGGAGGAAGGCATTGCAACCCACTCCAGTATTCTTGCCTGGAGAATCCCATGAACAGAGGAGACTTGAGGGCTACAGTCCAAAAGAGTCGGACACGACTGAAGTGATGGAGCACAGTCGCACATATCTAATTAATTAATGAAGATTAGAACATAACACATACCATCTAGTTGAAACCATATATTTTGACTATGAGAAACATGAATTTGAATGTGAATCATTCAAATTCATGAATTTTTCATAAACAGATACTTATTTACATTAGCAAAGCAGATAGATTAATAGATGAACTTATTTAATTCTCCTGAGTTAAACACCTAAAAACGATGTCTTTGGATGATAGTTTTCACAAAAGTTAACTCATTTGCAACTCACAACAGTCCTGTAAGGCAATTTCATCATCTGTAGAGTGAATGCAATCTGTAGAGTAGGTACAACAATAACATGTCAGATAAATTAAGCTTCAGCATTGACTGGGGTCTTCCTTCCTGGGACTTTGATCATTTCTTGGACATTTCCAGAAACTTCAAGTTCTCAGAAGTAAGGAAGGCAAGTAAATTGCTCTAGGTTGGCACCACAAACAGAGCGGGGGCTTTTATTACCTTAAAACACATTCAGGGGATTTTTAAAATGGGTATTCCATAGAAATGTCTTATTTTTATTTTTCACTTTAAAAAAAAATGGGGTAGTTGCTTTGGGGGCTTCCCCAATGGCTCAGTGGTAAAGAATCTCCCTGCAATGCAGGATACACAAGAGACATGGGTTCAATCCCTGGGTTAGGAAGATACCCTGGAGGAAGAAATGGCAACCCACTTCAGCATTCTTGTCTGGAAAAAAATCCCATGGACAGAGAAACCTTGCGGGCTACAGTCTGTGGGATCACAAGGAGTTTGACATGAGTGAGTGACTTAGCACACACACACAGTTGCTTTACAATGTTGTGTTAGCTTCTGCTGTTACGAAGTGAATGAGCTATATGTATACATATATCCCCTCCTTCTTGGACCTCTTTTTCCCACCCCCACACCCATCCCACACAGCTAGGTCACTGCAAAGAAGATATACAGATGGCCAACAGGCACATGAAAAGATGCTCACTACCACTATTAGAGAAATGCAGATCAAAACTACAACGAGAAATCAGCTCACACTGGTATGAATGGCCATCATCAAAAGTATCTGCAAACAATAAATGCTGGAGAGGGCTGGTGGAGTGAGTGTAGAGAAAAGGGGACCCTCTTCACTGTTGGTGGGAATGTAAATAGATACAGCCACTATGGAGAACAATGTGGAGGTTCCTTAAAAAACTAAAAGAAGAGCTATCATATGACCCAGCAATCCCACTCCTGGGCCAGTAGCCTGAGAAATCCAAGGAGAATGTCTTCTAAAACCCATTTATTCCCTTGGGGATTTCCATTTGAGAATGTGATTTCACAATGACAATGACTGAGAATTTGGCTTTTATTTACCTTATTAAAGTGAATTATCTTCTATTTTTAAAATATATCTACAGTATATCCTGGTTTAATACATAGGGAAGAAGTTGCTAGAGGGGCAGTTTTCCAGGATGAGGAAACAAACAGCACAATGGCCAGGATGACTTAGGTTGTCTAGAGTTAATCTGTTAGTGAAGACCTGAAGGAGTAGAAGGCAGATTTCCTGATATTTTTTTAATCCCTTAAAATGTTTATTAGATCACATTGCCTTTTTGTGCTCATAATTGACCCAAGACTCTACCACTGTAAGACATCATTCCCTTTCCTAGGTTGTTCAGTCGCTCAGTAGTGTCTGACTCTTGATACCCCATGGACTGCAGCACGCCAGGCTTCCTTGTCCTTCACCATCTCCTGGAGCCTGCTCAAACTCATGTCCATTGAATCAGTGATGCCATCCAATCCCTCTCATTCTCTGTTGCCCTCTTCTCCTCCTGCCTTCAATCTTTCCCAGCATCAGGGTCTTTTCTAATAAGTCAGCTCTTCGCATAAGATGGCCAAAGTGTTAGAGCTTCAGTTTTAGCATCAGTCCTTCTAATGAGTATTCAGGACTGATTTCCTTTAGGATTGACTGGTTTCCTGTGTATGATGCAAGAAAAACATGTGTTAAGCATTTCTGAGGACATTCTTTGCTGTTGCAGATGACGACTTGTCATTTTCTCGGTAAATGCTGACTGATGATGCCGATAATGATGATGAGGATGGGAATGTGATACTGCTGGCCCATCAACAAATGTACTATAATTACCTACAATGGGCAGAACAGTATGATAAGCATGAGAGGAATATGAAGAAATATAATGAACATCATTTGCCACCAAGTAGCTCACAATTCATTTGAAAGAGAATGTTTATGCATATAAAGAGTCATGCATAATTTAAGGCAGCTCACATGTACCAAATAAACAATATACCAAAGAAAGTTTAAACCTTTGGAAGAATCATATCACTGTGGGCTGGTAAAATCAGGAAAGACTCATTGGAAAAGAGGAATAGAAATAGATTTTTAATGAATCTGTAGATTTGAGACAGGCAGAAATGTCCTCATATATATAAAAATAAATCAGCGGATTTCTGCTAGTTTTCTCTAACATTTAGGCAACACGTGTTAGAAAAATGCAGTGAATCAATAACTTCATTATTACAGAATTTAAAGAATCACAAAAAGGATTATAGATAAAACATTTTTGACCTCTTATTTTAGCTCTTTTTTCTGTTTTGATATCTACTGGTATAACCAATCTCTCCATCTCAGTTTGCTGACTTTTAAAAATAGGATAATTCTTATTATTCACTTCAAGAGAGATCATCTAGCAGGTCACTCAACAACATTTTTAAATAGTACAACTAAAAGTATTATATATTCTTAACTTAGGAAAAATAGTAATTCCAGTATAAAAACTACCCTCATAATGTGGTGGAGATAATTCCAGTATAAAAACTACCCTCATAATGTGGTGGCGATGGTGGTTCAGTTGCTAAGTCTTGTCAGACTCTTGCGACCCTGACTGCTGCTCACCCGGCCCCTCTGTCCATGGGATTTTCCAGGCAAGCATATTGGAGTGGGTTGCCTTTTCCTCCTCCAGGGAATTTTCCCAACCCAGGGATTGAACCCATGTTGCCTGTATTGCAGGTGGTCTTCTGCACTGTAGGTGGATTAGTTTACTGCTGAGCCACCAGGGAAGCCACTCTAACAATAATGATTCTGAAAATGGCTGAAAGCCTAGAATTGTATTTTGCAGCACTATACAAAGGGAAAATATTTGAATAACTAATATTTTAAATCAGTATTTTATTTAAAGTGAGTGACTTCAGAAAATACAGTTCAGATTTTAAAAAATCAGAAAGACTCATTTTCTAAAAGCTATATGAAATATTAAAATCTCCTACATCATCATAATTAGGTTGTAGAACTAGAAAGACATGGACCCTAAGGATGTCCACATCTTAATCTCTGGAACCTGTAAATAGGTTGCTTTACATGGCAAAGGGACTCTTAACTCTGAGGTTAAGAACCTAGAGAAGGAGAGATTATCCTGGATTATCTGGGTCAACCCAATATATTCATAAGGGTCCTTAAAAAGGGGAAAACGTTTTCCAGCTGTGAACAAGGAGGAGATGTGACTCTTGAAGAAGGGTCAGATATATGCAACATTGTTGCACTGAGTATAGAGGAAGGGGGCCATGGGCCAAGGAAAGTGGGCAAACTCTAGGAGCTAGGTAAGAAAACTAACTCTCTCCATAAATTCTGCAGAAAGGAACTCAGCACTGTTGCCTCTTTGACTTTAGCCTGATAAAACCTATGTCAGAATTCTGAACTACAGAACTGTAAGATACGAAATTGTGTTTTAAGCTTCTAACTTTGTGGTTATTTGTTGTAAATTGCAGAGAAAACAATGTAGCAAGAAGTTTAGATTATCTACATTAGAAGGAGTTATTTAAATATTAGCTCCAACCCAGGGTTATTTAGAAAACTCAAATCATAGTATTAATTATAGGCAGGCTTAGGGCAAAAGTGCTAAATCAATTTAAGAACTGCAATAGTTAAAGAATTAAGTAAATGGGCCCAGTATCTCATTAATTGAGATACAGAAATTTCTCAGTACTAAACATGTAATTGTATCTAAAACTGAAAAGTAAAATGGACAAAATTAGCAAGTGATGTTATGCAGTAACATGAAGATAACAGACAAGGGACTTGTCGCTCGTTTCCTTCATGTTGCCTAAAAAGAGTTCTCAGAAAGTATGTTGAGTTTTAATGGCACCAAAAGAAGAGATATACTTCATTTAAAAAAATAATTAAAGATGGTGTATTTGTTTCCTTTTGCTACTAGGAAAATTATCACAGACTTGGGGACTGAAACCAACAGTTGTTTATTCTGTCTCAATTCCAAAAGCTGTAAATCCCAAATTAAAGGTGTAGGTATCGTTTCACTTCTTCTGGAGGCTCCAGGAGTAGTATCTGTTGTCTCTTTAAACTTCTTGTGGTTGCATTCCTTGGCTTGTGGCTACATCCCCTCATTCTAATCCACCTCTGTGTTCACATGGCCTTCTTCATGTGTGTTTAATCTCCTTCTGTCTTTCTCTTATAACACTTGTGATGGCATTTGAAGCCTGCTTGCATAATCCAGGATAATTTTTTCTTTTATTTCAAGGATCTACAGAAGTTTCTTTTTCATTTCAATATCTACAAAAATTTTACAATATATGGTAACACTCACAGGTTCCCAGGATTAGGACTTGATAACTTTGGAATCACCATCCAACTCACTGCAATGTATTAATAGAGTGCTGGTAATAATCTGTTTTTTTTTTTTCTTTGTTAATCTGGATGCTATACTCAGTTGCATTTTGTTTATAGAATAAGTTTTACTGAAATCTGCATTGTAACAAAATCCTCAAGTGATTTATATGCACATTAAATATGCACATTATATGAGAAGCACTATTCAAGAAGTGGTTGAAGGTAACTATTGTGAGAACTTGAAGAGTGATTGACTGGCAGTGAAGAAAAGTAAGTAAGATGGCAACATATAAGACTTTAGTCAAACTTTTATATTTTAAGGGAATAAAGTTTTTGGCTAAAGGAACAAAGGTTTTTGGTTCTGCTAAACACATTTCCAAAATGAGAGAAGTCTGGCAGAGATATTTGGAGTCAGTATGTCACTGAAGTCTCTGACTTATTCTCTGTAAGTGGATGCCCATTGTCTAGAGGTGCAAGTCTTTATCTCCTTTATGTCCTAATAACAGCCTCCGGGCTCATCCAAAATATCTCATAGCCAACATCATACTCAGTGAGAAAAAGCTGAAAGTATTTCTTCTAAGATCAGGAACAAGATAAAAATGCCCACTCTCACCACTTTTATTCAACATCATTTTGGAAGTTGTAGCTACAGTAATCAGAGGAGAAAAAGAAATAAACGGAATCTAAATTGGAAAAGAAGAAGTAAAACTGTCACTCTTTGCAGATGACATAGTTGTGTCTGACTCTTTGTGACCCCCACGGACTGTAGCCCGCCAGGCTCCTCTGCCCATGGAATTCTCCTGGCAAGAATATTGAAGTGAGTAGCCATACCCTTTTCAAAGAGATCTTCCCAAACCATGGATCAAATCTGGGTTTCCCACATTGCAGGCAGAACCTATACATAGAAAATCCTAAAAAGGCCATCAGAAAACTACTCAGTCAGTTCAGTTGCTCAGTCGTGTACAACTCTTTGCGACCCCATGGACTGCAAATGCCAGGCTTCTGTGTCCATCACCAACTCCTGGAGTTTACTCAAACTCATGTCCATTGAGTTGGTGATGCCATCCAACCATCTCATCCTCTGTCGTCCCCTTCTCCTCCTGCCTTCAATCTTTCCCAGCACCAGGGTCTTTTCCAATGAGTTCTTCGCATGAGGTGGCCAAAGTATTGGAGTTTCAGCTTCAGCATCAGTCCTTCCAACGAATAGTCAGGAATGATTTCCTTTAGGATAGACTAGTTGGATCTTCTTGCAGTCCCAGGGACTCTCAAGAGTCTTCTCCAACACCACAGTTCAAAAGCATTAAGTCTTCAGGGCTCAGCTTTCTTTATAGTCCAATTCTCACATCCATATATGACTACTGGAAAAACCATAGCTTTGACTAGATGGACCTTTGTTGGCAAAGTAAAGTCTCTGCTTTTTAATATGCTGTCTAGATTGGTCATAGCTTTTCTTCCAAGGAGCAAGCGTCTTTTAATTTCATGACTGCAGTCACTATCTGCAGTGATTTTGGAGCCCCCCCAAATAAAGTCTGTCAGTTTCTATTGTTTCCCCATCTATTTGCCATGAAGTGATGGGACCGGATGCCATGATCTTAGTCTTTTGAATGTTGAGTTTTAAGCCAGATTTTTCACTCTCCTTTTTGACTTTCATCAAGAGGCTCTTCAGTTCCTCTTCACTTTCTGCCATAAGGGTGGTGTCATCTGTGTATCTGAGGTTATTGATATCTCTCCCGGCAATCTTGATTCCAGCTTGTGCTTTATCCAGCCCAGCATTTCACATGATATACTCTGCATAGAAGTTAAATAAGTAGGGTGACAATATACAGACTTGACATACTCCATGTCTGGTTCTAACTGTTGCTTCTTGACCTGCATACAGATTTCTCAGGAGACAGGTCAAGTGGCCTGGAATTCCCACCTCTTTAAGATTTTTCCACAGTTTGTTGTGATCCATATGGTCAAAGGCTTTGTCATAGTCAATAAAGCAGAAGTAGATGTTTTTCTGGAACACTCTTGCTTTTTCAATGATCCAACGGATGTTGGCAATTTGATCTCTGGTTCCTCTGCCTTTTCTAAATCCAGCTTGAACATCGGGAAGTTCTCGGTTCACGTACTGTTGAAGACTCGCCTGAAAAATTTTGATCATCACTTTGCTAGCACATGTAGAGGTCATCAATAATCAGTAGCTGCAGGATGCAAAATTAATATATGGAAATCTGTTGTATTTCTATAATATATGTTAACAACAAACTATCAGAAAGAGAAATTAAGGAAATAATCTCATTTACCATGGCAGCAACAACAACAACAACAAAATATCTACAAATAAAACCTACATAAGACTTCCCAGGTAGTACAGTGGTAAAGAATCCACCTGCCAATGCAGGAGATGCAGGTTTGATCCCTGGGTTGGGGAAGAGTTTTGTGGTCTCAGATAATGTTCACAGCAACCCATGAGATGGGGAGGCACTTCACAAATTAGGGGACTATAACCTTTCCTGCACACCTGGCCCCTGGTCACTTCAGGACGCCTGTAGCTTGCTTGGTATCATCCAGTGTCTTTAATCACTAGTGCATACTAGAAATACTCACTTGTTCATCCATTCAGAAAATATTGAATGCTAGGTCATGTGAATGAACTGGAGATATATGGGTGCTTTGGGGAAAAACAAAGACAAACTAGAAAACAGAGGAAAAAAATTGAGTATATTGCTTTTTTAGATGTATATACAGTTAGAGAACAGGATTCCCCGATAGCTGAGAGGGTAAAGAATCTGCCTGTGATTCAGGAGACCCAGGAGATAGGGGTTTGATCCCTGGGTCAGGAAGATCCCCTGGAAGAGGAAAACGGCAACCCACTCCAATATTCTTGCCTGAAAAATCCCACAGAGGAGCCTGGCAGACTACTCACTCACTCAGAGTTAGGGAACAGCAAATATTTCCTGTCTGAAATAACTAAAACTTTATCACTTTACTCTTCTTACCTATAAATTTGCAAATTTATCACTTCCATTTAGTCCCTAATATACCACTGATTTGGGGTATTTTCAGTGGGCTTCCATTTCTCTACTCTGGGCCAAAATTTCATCCCTGGATTTCATTGAGAAGGTTGATATGCGGTTGTCTTGTGTATCATTATTGGAGTAATGTTAATGTTAAAGAGATCAAATGTGATTTCACATCTCCAAAGGAAATTTTTTTCCTTCATTAGAACAGGTATACTCTGGTAGACAGTTTTCCATGCAGGGTACATTCCACTGTTCTCTTCAAAATTATTTATTCATTAAAATATCTCCAATAGCTAGGCAGTCATGCTATTGAGGGAGAATCAGAATAGATGTATGAAATATAGAGAAAAATCCTTAAACATGCTTTTAATCAATAGTATCATGTATCCATAGCATCATAGTATTTCCTTATTAAGCTTATTAGAACATAATTGTCTCATTTATGTTTTGCCTCTTCTCCTTCCCTCCTGATTTGGTAAAAGCTCCTGCCTCACACACTGTGTGGCCAACAGTAGGTCTAGAACATGGTATTTCTCTCTTCACAGAACTGTTGATAACGCTATCGATTATAATGAAGCAGGTAGCTGGGCAGGGCCAGATTAGTGTTAGAGAGGTCTCATGGACTTTTGTTTGTTTGTTTGTTTGTCTGGAGGGGGCTTCCCTTGTGGCTCAGCTGGTAAAGAATCCGCCTGCAGTGCGGGAGACCTGGGTTCGATCCCTGGGTTGGGAAGACCTCCTGGAGAAGGGAAAGGCTACCCACTCCAGTATTCTGGCCTGGAGAATTTCATGGGCTTGTCCATGGGATCGCAAAGAGTCGGACGCGACTGAGCGACTTTCACTTCACTCATGGGTTTTTAGTTCCCAAGTGAGCAAGTGTTGATATTAACTATCCATATTCAATATATTTTCATGTTCAAGAAGCTGAATATATTTGTCTTCACTACAGCACTCTGAAGTTAAATGAGTAGTACTTCATAAAATAGGTTTATGGGCTTGTAAATTATGCCTTTTATTATCCAAGATAGTTGATCCACTTTTGGTTACTATGTTCAATAAATACTGCAAAATCTATTTTGCATAATCCCATGTTAATTGAGTAAAGTAAAATGTATGGTTAAGAAAATATAATTACTAGAGGCGGGGCTAAGATGGCGGAGGAATAGGACTGGGAGACCACTCTCTCCTCCACAGATTTATCGAAAGAACATCTGAACGCTGACCAAACTTCACAAAACTACTTCTGAAGGCTGGCTGAGGACGTCAGGCTTTCACAAAAACTGCGCATTATCTTCAAAAGAGGTAGGAGAAATTATAAAAGATAAAAAGAGAGACAAAAGAGTTAGGGACGGAGACCCGTCCCGGGGAGGGAGTCGTAAAAGAGGAGGAATTTCCAAGCACCAGGAAACCCTCTCACCGGCGGGTGTGGGGGAGGATTTTTTATCTCGGAGGGCAACATAACTGGGAGGAAAAAATAAATAAAATCCACAGATTACGTGCCTAAAGTAACTCCCAGCAAAGAACCCCAGACGCTCGCATCATCCGCCACCAGCAAGTGGGGGCTGAACGGAGAGGAGCGGGCGGCATTGCCTAGGGTAAGGACCGGGCCCGAGTGCCCCGAGGGCAATCTGAGGGAGCTAACGTGAGATAGTAACCTAAACTGTGGGACAGCGAGAGAGAGAGAACTATCCCGCGAAAAGCCCAACTCTAAGGCACTGCCGGCCCGCTCACAGAACAAAGGACTGAGCGATACCAGAGGAGAGCTAGCCGGCTGCGGACCGCCCCATCCCCCGCGGGACACAGCGGGCAGGCGGGGCCCGCCAGAGCCGGAAAGGGGCAAACTCGGCTCCAGAGAGGGCACCCCCTACCAAACTGCAGACAGGCTCCCAGTTTCTAAGCAAAGACTGCCTGAGATCCCGGAGGGTCGACAGCCGCCGGGAGGGTCGCAGCCAGAGACCAGCTCCCCAGAACCGACACAAAGCACACCGGAGCCGGGCGCGCCCGTAAACCGAGGCGGGGACCAGGGAGGCGATAAGCCGCACCGCCCCAACAGGGGACAGCGCCCTCGCCAAACTCCTGGCCGCCTGGGCAGCTCCGACCGGGAACGGCACAAGCCGCGGGCGAAACCGAGTCTGCGCCTTTGTGGAGTAACCGGGAGCCTGAACCTGAGCGGCTTAGACCTGGGAAGTGCACGCAGCTCAGGGCCCGTTCCCCGGCCGAGTAACCTGAAGCCTGAGCAGGGTAGACGGGGAAAGCACACACGCCGTGAGCGGGGGCGAACCCAGTGCGGCCGAGACACTGCGAGCTTAGCACACACACGCCAGAATTGCAGTGTTCCTTCCTCCCCACAGCACGATTGAACAAGCGAACCTAAAGAGATCACCTCCACCGCTTTGTTGCAGGGCGGAAATTAGATACTGAAGAGATCTCCAAACAGAAGCCAAATAAACAGAGGGAAGCGCTTTGGAAGGGACAGGCCAACAGATTAAGATCCCTGTAGTTAATACCGACTGCATTAAAAAGGACCTATAGATCTTGAAAAGTATAAGCAGGAATAAGGATCTATCTAAAACTGAGCAGATCCCACACTGCTCACAACAGCTCCAGAGAAAGTCCGGGATATATATGTTTTTTACTATTATTTTTTTTTTTTTTTTAATTTTTTTTTTAATTAAAAAAATTTTTTTTCTCTTCTTTCCTTTTTCTTCAAGTCCTCTATTACACCTTTAACTTTCATTTTCATAACCCACTATTAACTTGCAAAAAAAAAAAAACCTATTTTTGAAGCAAACTACATACATATATCTTATACCTTTTGTGTTTTCTTTTTTTTAATGTTTTTTTCCTGTTCTACATTTTTTTACTGTTTCTTTTTTTTACTGTTTTACTGTTTTTTTTCTTTTTACACTGTTTCCTTTTTTTTTTTTTTTTTTAGATTGTAAGTTTTATAAGAGTCTAACCTCTACTCTAGATTTTTAATCTTTGTTTTACATATTTGATATCAACTTTGTACATTTAAGAACCCAATCTTTAGGAACCATTTTTACTCAGGAGTGTGATCACTGGCCTGATCACTCTCTCCCCCTATTGATGCTCTTTCTTCTCCCCCAGGGAACCTCTATCTCCCACCCTCCTCCTTCTCTTCTCAACCCAATTCTGTGAATCTCTGAGGGTGTTCTGGGTACCGGAGAACACTTCAGGAACAGGATACTGCCCAGATCTCTCTCTCCCCTCTTAATTCCTCCCTTGCTACTCATGCTCACCTCTGTTACCTTCCTCCCCCCTCTCTATGTATCTCTGTGAATCACTCTGAGTGTTCCAAACTGTGGAAAGCACAGAGGGAAGTGCTTACTGGCTAGATTGCTCTCTCCACATTTGAATTCCCCTCTTCCCCTCCTGGTCACCTCAACCCACCCCCCCCACCTCATCTCTCCATGTAACTCAGTGAACCTTTCTGGGTATCCCTCACTGTGGAGAATCTTTTCACCATTAACCTAAAAGTTTTATTATTGAGGCTGTATGGAAGGAGAAGTCTTGAGGCTACTGCAAGAATAAGACTGAAAGCCAGGGGAAACATTAATTAATAAGAGACCATCCAATAGCCTCCATAAATTCACTGAAACCAAGCTCCACCCAAGAGACAATAAGTTCCAGAGCAAGACATAACCACGCAAATTCTCCAGCAACGCAGGAACATAGACCTGAGCATCAATATACAGGCTGCCCAGAGGCACACCAAATCCATAGACATCTCAAAAATTAATACTGGTCACTCCATTACACTCTAGAGAGCAGAAATCCAGCTCCACCCACCAGAACACCGACACAAGCTCCCCCAACCAGGAAACCTTGACAAGCCACCTGTCCAACCCCAACCGCAGTGAGGAACCTCCACAACAAAGAGGAACTTCATACTACCAGAATACAGAAGGGCCATGCCTAACACAGCAATCTAAACAAGATGAAAAGGCAGAGAAATACTCAGCAAGTAAAGGAAAATGAGAAATGCCCACAAAGCCAAACAAAAGAGGAGGAGATAGGGAATCTATCTGAAAAAGAATTTAGAATAAGGATAATAAAAATGATCCAAAATCTTGAAAGCAAAATGGAGTTACAGATAAATAGCCTGGAGACAAAGATTGAGAAGATGCAAGAAATGTTTATCAAGGACTTAGAAGAAATAAAAAGGAATCAATATAGAATGAATAATGAAATAAAGGAGATAAAAGACACTCTGGAGGGAACCAACAGTAGAATAACGGAGGCAGAAGATAGGATAAGTGAGGTAGAAGATAGAATGATGGAAATAAACGAAGCAGAGAGGAAAAAAGAAAAAAGAATCAAAAGAAATGAGGAAAACCTCCGGGACCTCTGGGACAATATGAAACGCCCCAACATTCGAATCATAGGAGTCCCAGAAGAAGAAGATAAAAGGAAAGGCCATGAAAAAATACTCGAGGAGATAATAGTTGAGAATTTCCCTAAATTGAGGAAAGAAATAGTCACAGAAGTCCAAGAAACCCAGAGAGTTCCAAACAGGATAAACCCAAGGCGAAACACCCCAAGACACATATTAATCAAATTAACAAAGATCAAACACAAAGAACAAATATTAAAAGCAGCAAGGGGAAAACAACAAATAACACACAAGGGGATCCCCATAAGGATAACAGCTGATCTTTCAATAGAAACCCTTCAGGCTAGAAGGGAATGGCAGGACATACTTAAAGTAATGAAAGAGAATAATCTACAACCCAGATTACTGTACCCAGCAAGGATCTCATTCAGATATGAAGGAGAATTCAAAAGCTTTACAGACAAGCAAGAGCTGAGGGAATTCAGCACCACCAAACCAGCTCTCCAGCAAATGCTAAAGGATCTTCTCTAAACAGGAAACACAGAAAGGATGTTTCAACACGAACTCAAAACAACAAAGTAAATGGCAACGGGATCATACTTATCAATAATTACCTTAAATGTAAATGGGTTGAATGCCCCAACCAAAAGACAAAGGGTTGCTGAATGGATACAAAAACAAGACCCCTATATATGCTGTCTACAAGAGACCCACCTCAAAACTAGGGACACACACAGGCTGAAAGTGAAAGGATGGAAAAACATATTCCATGCAAACGGAGACCAAAAGAAAGCAGGAGTCGCAATACTCATTTCAGATAAAATAGACTTTAAAATAAAGGATGTGAAAAGGGACAAAGAAGGACACTACATAAAGATCAAAGGATCAATTCAAGAAGAAGACGTAACAATCATAAATATATATGCACCCAACATAGGAGCACCACAATATATAAGGCAAATACTAACAAGTATGAAAGGGGAAATTAACAATAACACAATAATAGTGGGAGACTTTAATACTCCACTCACGCATATGGATAGATCAACTAAACAGAAAATTAACAAGGAAACACAAACTTTAAATGAAACAATAGACAAATTAGATTTAATTGATATTTACAGGAGTTTCCACCCCAAAACAATCAATTTTACCTTTTTCTCAAGTGCACATGGAACTTTCTCCAGGATAGATCACATCCTGGGCCATAAATCTAGCCTTGGTAAATTCAAAAAAATTGAAATCATCCCAGCCATCTTCTCTGACCACAATGCAGTAAGATTAGACCTCAATTACAGGAAAAAAACTATTAAAAGTTCCAACATATGGAGGCTAAACAACACGCTTCTGAATAACCAACAAATCACAGAAGAAATCAAGAAAGAAATAAAATTATGCATAGAAACGAATGAAAATGAAAACACAACAACCCAAAACCTATGGGACACTGTAAAAGCAATACTAAGGGGAAGGTTCATAGCAATACAGGCGTACCTCAAGAAACAAGAAAAAAATCAAATAAATCAACTAACTCTACACCTAAAGCAACTAGAGAAGGAAGAAATGAAAAACCCCAGGGTCAGTAGAAGGAAAGAAATCTTAAAAATTAGGGCAGAAATAAATGCAAAAGAAACAAAAGAGACCATAGCAAAAATCAACAAAACTAAAAGCTGGTTTTTCGAGAAGATAAACAAAATTGATAAGCCATTAGCCAGACTCATCAAGAAACAAAGGGAGAAGAATCAGATCAACAAAATTAGAAATGAAAATGGAGAGATCACAACAGACTCCACAGAAATACAAAGGATCATAAGAGACTACTACCAACAGCTATATGCCAATAAAATGGACAACTTGGAAGAAATGGACAAATTCTTAGAAAAGTATAACTTTCCAAAACTGAACCAGGAAGAAATAGAAGATCTTAACAGACCCATCACAAGCACGGAAATCGAAACTGTAATCAGAAATCTTCCAGCAAACAAAAGCCCAGGACCAGACGGCTTCACAGCGGAATTCTACCAAAAATTTAGAGAAGAGCTAACACCTATCCTACTCAAACTCTTCCAGAAAATTGCAGAAGATGGTAAACTTCCAAACTCATTCTATGAGGCCACCATCACCCTAATTCCAAAACCAGACAAAGATGTCACAAAAAAGGAAAACTACAGGCCAATATCACTGATGAACATAGATGCAAAAATCCTTAATAAAATTCTAGCAAACAGAATCCAACATCATATTAAAAAGATCATACATCATGACCAAGTGGGCTTTATCCCAGGAATGCAAGGTTTTTTTAACATCCGCAAATCAATCAATGTAATACACCACATTAACAAATTGAAAGAAAAAAACCATATGGTTATCTCAATAGATGCAGAAAAAGCCTTTGACAAAATTCAGCATCCATTTATGATTAAAACCCTCCAGAAAGCAGGAATAGAAGGAACATATCTCAACATAATAAAAGCTATATATGACAAACCCACAGCAAACATTATCCTCAATGGTGAAAAATTGAAAGCATTTCCCCTAAAGTCAGGAACAAGGCAAGGATGCCCACTTTCACCACTACTATTCAACATAGTTTTGGAAGTTTTGGCCACAGCAATCAGAGCTGAAAAAGAAATAAAAGGAATACAGATAGGAAAAGAAGAAGTAAAACTCTCACTGTTTGCAGATGACATGATCCTCTACATAGAAAACCCTAAAGACTCTACTAGAAAATTACTAGAGTTGATCAATGAATATAGTAAAGTTGCAGGATATAAAATTAACACACAGAAATCCCTTGCATTCCTATACTCCAATAATGAGAAAACAGAAAGAGAAATTAAGGAAACAATACCATTCACCATTGCATCAAAAAGAATAAAATACTTAGGAATATATCTACCTAAAGAAACAAAAGACTTATATATAGAAAACTATAAAACACTGATGAAAGAAATCAAAGAGGACACAAACAGATGGAGAAATATACCGTGTTCATGGATTGGAAGAATTAATATAGTGAAAATGAGTATTCTACCCAAAGCAATCTACAGATTCAATGCAATCCCTATCAAGCTACCAATGGTATTTTTCACAGAACTAGAACAAATCATCTCACAATTTGTATGGAAATATAAGAAACCTCGAATAGCCAAAGCAATCTTGAGGAAGAAGAATGGAACTGGAGGAATCAACCTGCCTGACTTCAGGCTCTACTACAAAGCCACAGTCATCAAGACAGTATGGTATTGGCACAAAGATAGAAATATAGATCAATGGAACAAAATAGAAAGCCCAGAGATAAACCCACGCACATATGGACACCTTATCTTCGACAAAGGAGGCAAGAATATACAATGGAGAAAAGACAATCTCTTTAACAAGTGGTGCTGGGAAAACTGGTCAACCACTTGTAAAAGAATGAAACTAGAACACTTCCTAACACCGTACACAAAAATAAACTCAAAATGGATTAAAGATCTAAACGTAAGACCAGAAACAATAAAACTCCTAGAGGAAAACATAGGCAAAACACTCTCCGACATAAATCACAGCAGGATCCTCCATGACCCACCTCCCAGAATATTGGAAATAAAAGCAAAAATAAACAAATGGGACCTAATTAAAATTAAAAGCTTTTGCACAACAAAGGAAACTATAAACAAGGTGAAAAGACAGCCTTCAGAATGGGAGAAAATAATAGCAAATGAAGCAACAGACAAACAATTAATCTCAAAAATATACAAGCAACTTCTGCAGCTGAATTCCCGAAAAATAAACGACCCAATCAAAAAATGGGCCAAAGAACTAAACAGACATTTCTCCAAAGAAGACATACAGATGGCTAACAAACACATGAAAAGATGCTCAACATCACTCATTATTAGAGAAATGCAAATCAAAACCACAATGAGGTATCATTTCACACCAGTCAGAATGGCTGCTATCCAAAAGTCTACAAGCAATAAATGCTGGAGAGGGTGTGGAGAAAAGGGAACCCTCTTACACTGTTGGTGGGAATGCAAACTAGTACAGCCACTATGGAGAACAGTGTGGAGATTCCTTAAAAAACTGGGAATAGAACTGCCATATGACCCAGCAATCCCACTGCTGGGCATATACACCGAGGAAACCAGAATTGAAAGAGACGCGTGTACCCCAATGTTCATCGCAGCACTGTTTACAATAGCCAGGACATGGAAGCAACCTAGATGTCCATCAGCAGACGAATGGATAAGGAAGCTGTGGTACATATACACAATGGAATATTACTCAGCCATTAAAAAAAATACATTTGAATCGGTTCTACTGAGATGGATGAAACTGGAGCCCATTATACAGAGTGAAGTAAGCCAGAAAGAAAAACAACAATACAGTATACTAATGCATATATATGGAATTTGAAAGATGGTAACGATAACCCTATATGCGAGACAGAATAAGAGACACAGATGCATGGAACAATTTTTATGGACTCTGAGGGAGAAGGTGAGGGTGGGACGTTCTGGGAGAATGGCATTGAGACATGTGTATTGTCGTATGTGAAACAGAGCACCATTCCATGTTCGATGCATGTGACAAGGGCTCAGGGTCGGGGCAATGGGATGATCCAGAAGGATGGGATGGGGAGGGAGGTGGGTGGGGGGTCCGGGAAGGGGAACACATGTAAACCCATGGCTGATTCATGTCAATGTATGGCAAAAACTATTACAATATTGTAAAGTAATTAGCCCCCAACTAAAATAAATAAATTTATTAAAAAAAAAAAAATAAAGGAAAAAAAAAAAAGAAAGAAAAAAAAAAAGAAGTAAGGAGTTATGCAGAGTGAAGTAAGTCAGAAAGGGAAAAAATATCATATATTAACACTTACATATGGGCTCTATAAAAATGGTACTAATGAACTTATTTGCAGGGCAGGAATAGAGATACAGTCATAGAGAACAGACTTGTGGACACAACTGGGGAAGGAGAGGAAAGGAAGAATTGAGAGAGTAGTGTTGCTATATACACACTACTATGTGTAAAATAGAGAGCTAGCAGGAAGCTGCTGTATAACACAGGGAGCTCAGCCCAGTGCTCTGTGATGACCTAGAGGGATGGGATGGTGGGGGAGGGATGTTCAAGAGGGAGGGGATATATATATATATACATTTATTGCTGATTCACACTGTTGCATGAGAGAAACCAACACGACATTGTAAAGCAATTATCTGCCTGTTAAAAATAAAAAACAAACAAACAAAAAAAAATAAAAAAAAATAAATAAAAATAAATAAATAAATAAATAAAAAAAGAAAAAAAGAAAATATAATTACTATAAACTCACAAAAGTTAAATATAACACTCTCCCCCAGCAATAAATATTTCACAATAGACTCTTTTATAATATTTGGATTTAGAAGATTAGAAAAGCAAAACAAATCAAGAGTAAAAGAGAAATATCTGATTATTTTTAAGAATAAGTTTTTTTTTAAACTACATATCTCTAAATGTTAACAACTGTCAAATTTCTTGAAATTTTGAGACATTTATCGTAAATGTAATGTGAAAATTTTTACATTGGAATCTTTGATAAAATATTTACTAAACCATTATATTTTTGTAATTAAAAAGAAAAACACATTCTCTAAGTGGTACCTCAGGTTTTGTGATAACAAACACTGTTACTTCAAGAATGAATTAAAAAGGATTTTATTGTTTACTTAAACAGTCAAGATTAAAATAAATAATGTTAAATCTTTACATTTTAAATTAAAACCAAATTAGGGAAAAATCAGAACTTCATATTTTCTTTAAAATCTATTATTTTTGAAAATTATATGAACTTTTTTTTGTGACTAGCTTCCACAGGTTTTCTTTTCTAATATAATTTTTAGAACCAAATTATCAATGATCTTATCTTTGGTGAGTACATGTCTTGCTTTTCTTTTATTTACCAATGTGCCTTCAAGTTATTTTAGTCAGTAATGCACATGCATCATTTCAGGTAAAGGACATATTTCCCAATGTGATATCATAGAAAATAGTAAAATAAGACAATTCAGAATTTAAAAATTCCTTTGGGATTTAATTATTACCTCTGAGAGTTGGCACCATTTTGCATATAATATGCCTGGTGCCCCCTGGAATTGTGCAGTACACAGCCTGCATAGATAGATGGGAGGCCAACTCTCGGGGAGATTCAAAGTCCATGAGCATTAAGCAAGTATTTTGAAGCATGAGAGGAGTGAAAATCCATTCATATTGTGCTCATTGTTTTGACACAGAAAAACAAACCTGACACATGTTTTCTGTGGAAGCCTAATTTGGAAACAGCTCCTGTAAACTTGCCATGGCCTAGATTTATTATGAATGGGCATAGTACAGTTCTGACATGCAAAATTATTTGGAACACCATTATGAAGTACCAGTTCCTACCAATCCAAAGGTTTGCATTCTGTAACACAGTAGTGATTGATTTGGGAATGAGAGGAAATGGAGTATTATATTTTTAAACAGTAAACAAAAAGGAACAGAAAATTATTATATGCTAAAATGGTACGTTCTCGATATATAATGTCAGTATTACATATTTGGAAAATTAATGATATAGTTTTTATTATTAAAATATCTTTACAGTATGAATGCAGATAAAAACCACATACTAATCGTTGCCAAATGCAGTGCCAAGAGATTCTACTTAGAAGCATGGGAAGGGAGTTAGGATTTGCATTTTTTGTAAGTGCTCCTGAATTCCTATTGCCAGCACTCTTGTTCTCTCATTTTCAAAAACACTGCCATAAACCATATATCATGGTGGCTCTTAGCCCTGGCAACTCTGAGAAGTTTTAGAAAAATACAGATACCTCTCTTTGCATTTACTCCATGGGTATAGTCCAGACATGCCTTGATTTTAAAAATTCTAAAGGTGATTCTGACTTGCAGCTAGGCTGAGAAACATTGGGGTAAATAGAATTAACTTCTATTGGGAGATCTCCCACTGTTCTTCAGGAAATGGCCAAATTGTCTACCCAGTTGAAGAGACACTGACTGTATAGGCAGTGGTTACGAGCACAGGTGTGGGACTGAACAGTCTTTGATTGCAGCCCTACTTCTGTTATGCCCAATCTGTGCAAAACTGCACAGTTACCCAGCATTTATAAATTAGTAAATACTCTGTATATTATTTTGCCTTTTTGCATTTCTTCTTCTTGGGAATGGTTTTGATCACTGCCTGGAGTAGTGTCATGAACCTCCGTCCATATTTCTTCAGGCACTCTATCTCTCAGATCTAATCCCTTGAATCTATTTGTCACTTCCACTGAATAATCATAAGGAATTTGATTTAGGTCATGCCTGAATGGTCTAGTGGTTTTCCCTACTTTTTTCAATTTGAATCTGAATTTTGCAATAAGGAGTTCATGATCTGAGCCACAGTCAGCTCCTGGTCTTGTTTTTGCTGACTGTATAGAGCTTCTCCATCTTCAGCTGCAAAGAATATAATCAATCTGTTTTTGGTATTGACCATCTGGTGATGTCCATGTGGAGAATCATCTCGTGTGTTGTTGGAAGAGGGTGTTTGCTATAACCAATGCATTCACTTGGTAAAACTTTGTTAGCCTTTGCCCTGCTTCATTTTGTACTCCATGGCCAAACTTGCCTGTTATTCCAGGTATCGCTTGGCTTCCTATTTTTGCATTCTAGTCCCCTATGATGAAAAGGACATTTTTTTTTTTTTTTTGGTGTTAGTTCTAGAAGGTCTTGGAGGTCTTCATAGAACCATTCAACTTCAACTTCTTTGGCATTAGTTGTTGGGGCATAGACTTGGATTACCGTGATATTGAATGGTTTGCCTTGGAAACGAACAGAGATGATTCTGTTGTTTTTGAGATTGCACCCAAGTACTGTATTTTGGACACTTTTGTTGACTATGAGGGCCATTCCATTTTTTCTAAGGGATTCTTGCCCATAGTAGTAGATATAATGATCATCTGAATTAAATTCACCCATTCTGGTCCATTTTAGTTTCCCAATTCCTAAAATGTCGACGTTCACTTTTGCTACCTCCGGTTTGACCACTTCCAATTTACCTTGATTCATGGACCTCACATTCCAAGTTCTTTTGCACTATCGGAGGGCTCAAACAAAACCTTGTGTGCACCAGAACCCAGGGACCCCACGCTGAGCCAGACCTGCCTATGTGTGTTTGAGTGTCTCCTGCAGAGGAGGAACAGGTCAGCAGTGACCTGCCCCGGGGACAGGGGCTCTGGCTGCAGCAGACCTGGGAGGAGCGGTGTATGAACCCCAGCACAGAGCTACGGAGCAGACAACCCACAAACTGGAGGCCACAAACAAAACTTTGTGTGCACCAGGACTCAGGAGAAAGGAGCAGTGAGTCCCCACAAGAGACTGAGTCGGACTTGCCTGTGAGTGTCCAGGAATCTCCGGTGGAGGCGTGGGTGGACAGTGGCTGCTGTGGGGTCAGGAGCACTGAACACAACAGCCCTGGCATAAGCCCTTTTAAAGGAGGTCACCATTACCTTTACCCTAAGGCCAAACTATAAGGAGGGAACACAGCCCCACCCTTCAACAGAACATTGGATTAAAGATTTACTGAGCATGGCCCCACCTACCAGAGCAAGACCCAGATTCCCCCATAGCCAGTCCATCCCATCAGGAAGCTTCCACAAGCCTCTTATCTTTATTCATCAGAGGGCAGACAGAATGGATACCACAATCACAGAAAACTAGTCAAACTGATCACATGGACCACAGACTTGTCTAAGTCAATGAAACTATGAGCCGGGCCGTGTAGGGCCACCCAAGATGGATGGGTCATGGTGGAGAGTTCTGACAAAACGTGGGCCACTGGAGAAGGGAATGGTAAATCACTTCAGTATTCTTGCCTTGAGGGGCTTCCCTGATAGCTCAGTTGGTAAAGAATCTGCCTGCAATGCAGGAGACTCTGGCTCAACTCCTGGGTCAGGAAGATCCACTGGAGGAGGGATAGACTACCCACTTGAGTATTTTGGGGCTTCCCTTGTGGCTCAGCTGGTAAAGAATCTGCCTGCAATGTGGGAGATCTCGGCTCGATCCCTGGGTTGGGATGATCCCCTGGAGAAGGCAAAGGCTACCCACTCCAATATTCTGGCCTGGAGAATTTCTGCCAGTATTCCTGTATTCCAGTATTCCTGCCTTGAAAACCCCATGAACAGTACAGTTGAGTGGTGTTACATACATTCATTTCAGTATGCAACCATCACCATCATCCTTCTCCAGAAATCTTTTCATCTTGCAAAATTTAAACTCTATACCTGTTAAACAATAACTCACTATTCCCTCCAGCCTCTGGTAATCACCATTATACTTTCTGTCTCTATGGTTTTTCACTACTCTAAGTACCTCATATAAAAGGAATCACATGGTATTTGTCTGTGATTGAATTATTTCACTAAGCATGTCTTCAAAGTTCATCCATGTTGTAATATATGTCAGAATTTCCCTCATTTTTAAGGATAATAATATTCCATTGTACATATATATATATGCAATATTTGCTTATTCATTCATACATCAATGGATACTTGGATTACATCCACATTTTAACTGTTGTGAAAAATGCTGCTATGATCATAGATGTACAAATATATTTTCTTTGATATTCTACTTTCAGTTCTTTTAGGAATATTTTCAGAAGTGGCATTGCTAGATCACTGGGCTTCCCAGGTGGCATAGTGTTAAAGATCTCCTTGCCGATGCAGGAGACTTGAGCTCAATCCCTGGGTCAGAAGATCCCCTGGAGTAGGAAACGGCAACCCACTCCAGTATTCTTGACTGGAAAATTCCACCGACAGTGAAGCCTGGCGGGCTACAGTCCATGGGGTCACAAAGAGTCGAACATGACTGAGCTACTGAGCACATACACATGTGGCAATTCTATTTTTAAAATTAGGAACTGCCATATTATTTTCTACAGAAGCTATGCTACAGTGCACATGGTTTCAATTTCTCTACATCCTTCTCAGCATTTGTTATCTTCTGGGGTTTTTTTTTTTGATAGTAGCCATCCTAATTGTGTGAGGTGGTATCTCCCTGCAGATTTGATTTGTATCTCCCTAAGGATTAGCAATGTTGAGCATATTTTAATGTGTTTATTGGCCATTTGTACATTTTTTTTGGAGAAATATCTATCCTTTTGTTGATTTTTGAATCTGGTTGTGTGGGTTTGTTGTTTAGTTTTAGGAGCTCTCTATATATTTTGGATATTAATCCCTTATTAAAAATGTGAATTGCAAATACTTTCTCTCATTCCGTATGTTGCCTTTTAAATTCTGTTGATAGAATCTTTTGATGGACAAAATTTTTAAATTTTCATGAAATGTAATTTTAAAATTTTAATGAAATCCAATTTGTCTATTTTTTTCTTTTGTTGCCTGTGCCTTTAGGGTCATACCCAAAAAATTGCTACCAGATCTAATGTCATGAAGCTTTTGTCCTGTTTTCATCTGAGAGTTTTAAAGTTTTACTTCTTACATTTAGGTTTTTAATCTTTTTTGAGATGATTTTTGTATATTGTGGTAGGTAATGATCTGCATTCATTCTTTTGTATGTCTATATCCAGTTTCACCAGTACAATTTACTGAACAGACTGTCCTCTTCCCCATTGAATGGTCTTGGCATCCTTGTTGAAAATCATTTGACCTTAAAGGAAAGTTTTATTTCTGGGCTCTCTATTCCATTCCATTGATCTATATGTCTGTTTTTGTGCTATTCTGTTTTGATTACTAGAGTTTTGTAGTAAGTTTTTAAATCAGAGAGTTTTCCAGCTTTGCTCTTTTTCAAGATTGTTTTGACTATGTGAGGTCCCTTGAAATTCCATATGAATTTTAGGATGGATTTTTCTGTTTCTTTAAAAACTTCATTGGAATTTTTATGGGGGATGCATAATACCTGTTGATCACTCTGATTAGTATGAGCATTTTAACAATATTAAATCTTCTAATCCATGAACATGGAATGTGCTTCTACTTACTTATGGCTAATTTCTTTTAGCAATGTTTTACAGTTTTCAGTGTACATTTCTTTTTTTTTTACTTTCTTAAGTTACTTTCTGAGTATTTTATTCTTTGTGATGATATTGTAAATGAAACTGTTTCCTTAGCTTCCTTTTCAGATTGCTTGATGTTAGTTTATAGAAATATGATGGAGTTTTTTGTCTTGATTTTAATCCTGTTTTTTGTTAAATTAATATAAGAATTCAAGAGTTTTTTAATGAAATCTTTAGGGTTCTCTACATATAAGATATTACCTGTGAACAGACATAATTTTATTTCTTCTTTTCCAATGTGGGTGCTTTTTATTTCTTCTTCTTATTGTTCTCAGTCGAATATCCAGTACTGAATAAGAGTGGCGAGAGAGGGCAATCTTTCTTTTTTCCTGTTATTAGAGAAAAAGCTTTCCATTTTTCACCTTGACTGTGATGTTTATAAATGGGTTTTTCATATATGGATTTTAGCATGTTGATGCTGTTTCCATATATTCTTAGTTTGTTAAATCTTTTTATAATGAAAGAATGTTGAATTTTGTCAAATGCTTTTTCTGCATTGACTGAAATAATCATGTAGCTTTTCCCCTCTCCATTCTGTTAATATGGTGTATTATATTAATCGATTTTCATGTGTTGAATTATCCTTGCCTTTGACAGTAAGTCCCAGTTTGTCATAATATATAATTCTTTTAATATGCTGCAATTCAGTTTGATGGCATTTTGAAGATTTTATCATCAGTGTCTATGATTACCCTTATTGAGATTTTTATTTCTTATTATGGCTTCAAATTACTGGCTAGTGTCTTTTCATTTTAACTTGCAGGATGCCTAAGCATTTCTTGCAGGCAGGTCTAGTGGTAATGAACTTTCTCAGCTCTGTTTATCTGGGAGTGTCTTAATTTTGCATTAGTGTTCATAATGTGGCTCCAAATGAATATCAAATGAGTCATGATATGACGTATCAATGAAAGCTCAATGGAAATGAAAATAAAAGTGATTTTATTCCTGACATTTTATTATGAAACATGCAGAAAGGGTGAAAGAATTACACAGTGAACCCTCATATACTTGGTGCCTAGATCCTATAATTAACATTTTTGAAAGCAACTCTATTCAAATATTAATTCTATAACTTCTTAGCAGGGTAACTTTGGGCAAGTTACTTAACCTCTTTGAACTTCAGTTGCCATATCTAGAAAAGGGAAATAATGATAGTACTTACTTTATCCATTACTTAAAGTTTAAATGTTATGATCTATGCATAATATTTAACCCACTACCAGGCACAAAAGAGATATATGAAGTTAGTGAAAGCTATAGTAACTAATATTTGTTGAATAAATGAATGAATCAATAAACAAAGGCATAATAAATTTCCTGAGTCTTCTAAAGGAACTTTAATATCTATATTTCAGCTGCTAGATGTACAAAAGTGGTGTATCTATTTAAGAATAAGCATTAGGAAAAATATGAACATGGAAAGGTTTTTTGAAAATTGTTAATAGCTTAAACAATGTACATATATAAGCACTGTACCAGCCCAGGTGGTACAAATAATAAATAAATTTATTATTTAAATTGTTCTGGTTACCTAATGAAAGAAGGTGTCCAGTATATCCCTTGGATTTCTTTCATAAAAACAATAAACGGACAATATGAAGGAATTGCTACAGTTTCTGATTTATTAATATGTAGCAGTGACTGACTACTGGCTATACTGAGTTTCAATTGTCTGCTGGAGTGAAAGGAGAGGTATATGGGAAGCAGGAAATAGAAGGGCCTTGAAACAATCTTGCCAACACAAACTAAGACTAAGCCTCTTGCTCTCTCCAGGTTTCATTCTTATCCCTGCGGAGTCCAAGGGCATGTGTTTAGGGTTAGGGTAAGGGAGGAGGTGCTAAGTAGGTCCAGGTGGAATTTTTTAAGGCAAACTGGCTTTTCTCCAGCTTCAGGTTTTGCTCACATACTTTCTACAGCTGCATTGATGCTTAAACCACAGCTGGTGTGTTCTCTCTTGTCCAAGAATGGTTTGGACTATTCCTAAGATTGATGTAAGTGATTTTAAAGACCATCAGACAGATGCACTTCGTTAATGAGAAAAAAATGAGAGAAAACCAAAAGATTTCAACTTGCTAGAATCTCTAAATTTTAGAGATAGTACACAATTGTTTACTCATTTTTCTTACAGAAAATTACTGTACCATTGATGAATACTGAAACAAGACAAGCACAGGATAGGCTGTACAATATTATAGAAAGAGCACTTTGTATTAGAGGTTTTAAGTCTAGTATCTATGCTCTGTCTCTCTTATGTGGCCCTCGGTAATGTTATGATATTAATATATCTTTGGACTCAATAATTTTCTATTCTTACGTCCTCTCATAAAGCGTATCCAGTTCAAAAATATTGTAAGTGAATTGAATCTTAGGCTTTGGAAGTTACAAAAATCAGCTTTCGTTTATTTCTCCTGTCATGAATCAGTATTAATTAAAAGCACTGAGTGGACTGAATATTTAAAATACCAAGCAGGCTCCTCAAAGATGTTAATTATTGTATTTGAATATATGTGAAATATTTCTTTCATAACATGGTGAGTGTTACTACATATATTCCTATTGATTCATCACCAACTTAAATCATATTTTCTGAATTATTTAGAAAAATATTTCAAAGTTGAATTCATAGAAGAAAAAAAAGGCCTTTGTTGTCAATTCCAAGAAACCCAGTTCTGAAAAGTTTTCAAATGTTAGTGAAGGCTTTTCAGGTTACTTGAAGGCACCTGCTTGATCAGACCTTCAACAAAGTATTTTCATTGGCAAATATGTAATTTATGAATAAATAAGGAGTTGGAGCCCAAGAAAGTGGAATAATAAGCTCCATGCCTTCCAGTCTTTGTGCAAACGCTTGCATGCAATTTCCACCAAACTTTTGCAAAATTAATTTCAGCAAGTCCAAGTGCTTGGGATACAAGGGGATGTGACTGCACACAGAGGCCTTTTCACACGTTGCTCTCCACAGTCAGCGCTGCTTTTCTGTTAGTTCTCTTGGCAGTTCAGCAGGCCCTCAGGAGGGTCCTTGGTAAACTTCTTTCGGGTGAGTGTGTGCATGTGTGTGTGTGTGTGTGTGTGTGTACTGAGCCTGCGGATGGCTACCCATCCACCCCCTGGCCCAAACGCCCCCCCTTGGATGAACAATCCTGCACTGTGAGTGTTCTGCAGGTGTCTCTGGGTGTCAGCTGGCCTCTGTTTATTATTGGTGTGCTGTGTACAGGGGAGGCCTAGCAGGCCATCAGTAACAACTCTTGGTAAATGGGTCAAGGAAATGAAAATAAAGCCTGTGCAGCAGGGACGTTTAGGGCCTGGGGTTTTGCTGGCCAGCTCCGCCCCAGTTCCTCTTTAGGTGCTACTTTAAAATCGCTACTTGTTTGACTTGGACGGGACTTCACATGGTGAGGCCGTGTGAGATATGTGAAGGGGGGACCGGCTGCGAGCAGGTGTGCTGCTTTTCCATTTTAGCTTTTACCAGAACACATCCTCTGCTTGGTTCTGAGGCAGTTCTCTTCTTCAGAAGTTTGTTTGTGTAATTTGGTTTCCAAAAGTGAGGGAGGGGGGCTACTATTAAAGGAGCTGAGAACTGTTCACATGGGTTTGAACTATTCGTTTTTCAAATCTATTATTACTCACAGTTGAATAAAAAGAAATAAACATCTTTTAAAAATGGGAAATCCTTGCCTTCTCAACTTACATTTTCAGAGACCAAAAGAACAAGGACGGCTCCTCTTATCAAGGTTGCTCGGTGTTGAATTTCCAAATATGCCTTCATACAATTGGGAAGATTACTGGTTTCCTTACTAGGCTCACTCAAAGTAAAGCATATCAGGTTTAATATCTTAATTGCAATATTGAAAAAACATTTTTCTGCTAAAGGAATTGCCAATTTGTAGAAATTACTTAGCATCCTTGTTTTATGATAATTCAGCTCTGTGATCATCTTTGCTGTCTTTCCCCATAACTGAAAAAAATGTGTTAGTTTCTCAGTCATGTCTGACTCTTTGTGACCCCATAGACTATAGCCTGCCAGGCTCTTCTGTCCCTGGAGTTCTCCAAGCAAGAATACTGGAGTGGGTAGCTGTTCCCCATAACTACTCTAATAATATTGTGGACACTATTCATTACATTTAAAGGGATGTGGTCAAGTGGGGCTCCTTCAGTGGTTCAGTGGTAAAGAATCTGCCTGCAATGGAGAAGACGCTGGTTCAATCTCTGGGTCAAAGGAGGAAATGGAAACCCATTCCAGTATTCTTGCCTGGAGAATTCCATGGACAGAGCCTGGCAGGCTACAGTCCATGTGGTTGCAAAGAGTTGGACATGGCTGAGCGACTAACACTTACTTACTTATAACTTTATTATCTCCATGGCATTTATCTCTTGATCTGATTCTATTCTCAGTAACCTCTAGCTTTGGTTCCTGAGGTCAGAGCTTTTGTGGTTTTCTTCTTGTATGCCCTGGGTCTGGAACAGCCCTTCCTACAGTAAAATTTCAATAAATATTTGTTCAACAACTGAATGAATGCATCACTACCTGGTCCCTAGTTTACTTAGAAAGAGTGTGTGTGTGTGTCCAACTCTTTGCGACTCCATGGACTGTAACCCACCAGGATCCTCTGTCCATGGGATTCTCCAGGCAAGAATACTGGAGTGGGTTGCCCTTCCCTTCTCCACAGGAACTTCCCAACCCAGGGCTCAAACCTGTGTCTTCTGCATTGCAGGTGGATTCTGTACTGTCTGAGCCACCAGGAAGGCCCAAGATATGTGAATAAATAACCCTAATATGTGTGTTTGCTAACTCGCTTCAGTCATGTCTGACTGTTTGAGACCCTATGGACTACAGCCTACAGGCTCCTCTGTCCACGGCATGCTCCAGGCAAGCATACTGGAGTGCGTTGCCATTTTCTCCTGCAGGGGATCTTCCCGACTCAGGGATGGAACCATACCTCTTTTGTCTCCAGTATTGGCAGATGGTTCTTTACCACTAGCACCACCTGGGAAGCCCAAATAACCCTAGTATACCACCATAAATCTTTGATGTTACGGTATAAGACGTTATAGTGATTGTATATCTGCTATATTTCTTATAATGTAAATTTACTAAGGTGTAAATCCACATGCTATTAAATGAGTGTTAAGAAGTCAAGGAAATCATCATTTGTTTCAAGCTTTATTATATTACTAGTATTTCTTCTGGCTACTCTGAAACAACCACTTTCATGTGTAATTCTCCTATCACTTCTAAAATTTTTGGAGGCAAAAAAGAAATAAAGGAAAAATAGAAAAAGAAAAAAGGAAGGAAAGAAAGAAAGGAGGGAGGGAGGGAGCGGGGAGAGAAGAAGAAGAAAGGCGGCTAGGAAGGGAGGAAGAAAAAGAAAGAAAAGCTATTTCCAAAAATTTTCAGCGGTTCTCAAGATGTTTAGCTAGTTAGTCTTTGGATTAGGAAAACTCATCAGGCTTTGACTGTCCATGAGAATGGAGCCTTTTTAAAGGTCTCTAAAACAGAGGAGCCTGGTGTTGACAACACTGTTGTATTTGTTTTTGTCAGTTTTATATTAAGACTCTCATAGTACTTACTCAAGCTAAAAGCTGTTTTGGATTTTATGAGTTGGGATGTTTCCCGATGGATTTTTTCAGTTTAGGTAAATAGAAATGATTAAGGTCAGTGTTCATGGAGATCATTCCTGTAGCCTGGAAATAAATACTTCTGTGGCTCTCTTACTTAGTGTTGTTGAGACCGTAAGTTACAGCAATTTCCTCCTCTACACCAATTAGCTGTTTTTTTTTTTTTCTTTTTATTTGTCTAGACATCAAGTTAATTTTGACCACTTCCCTGGATTTTCTGACCTGAAAGCTTGTTTCTTGTGGATTTGCTTGGCCCATTAGTACACCTTTTGTGTGAAGCCATTCTCTTGACCATCTCCAAAATCCACCAGGTGAGTTGATCTCTCCTTTTCAGCTAACACATTTTTAATACTCCTAACCATAAGCCTTAGGTCTCCTGCACTCCCTGATGAGGTCTGAATTTAGTCAGCGTTTTTACACCTAGGCTGTTACAAAAATCTCCTGTGACTTCTGAAGCCCACAGACAGTTTGTTTTCACTCTCCGAAATTCCTCTTGCCTACTTGAGGGAAGGAAGGGAAGTCGCTCAGTCGTGTCTGACTCTTTGCGACCCCATGGACTGTAGCCTACCAGACTCCTCCGTCCATGGGATTCTCCAGGCAAGAATACTGGAGTGGTTTGCCATTTCCTTCTCCAGGGGATCTTCCCGACCCAGGGATCGAACCCAGGTCTCCCTCATTGGAGGCAGACGCTTTAACCTCTGAGCCACCAGGGAAGTCCTACTTGATGTCCTCATAAATCCTACACAGCTTCTTCTCCTAGTAGAAGACTGACTGCTCACATTATCAGTTTCAACTTTCTGTTGCCATGCACAAGATCAATTTTATATACAATGATTTCCCAATATACCCAAGTCAAAGAAAATCACATTCTTTCAGTTCTTGTATTGCAGGTATCCATCAAGTCTGTTAAGCAGACATTTGTCCCACTCTGAGTTACATGTATCGGAGAAGGCAATGGCACCCCACTCCAGTACTCTTGCCTGGAAAATCCCATGGGTGGAGGAGCCTGGTAGGCTGCAGCCCATGGGGTCGCTAAGGGTCGGACATGGCTGAGTGACTTCACTTTCATTTTTCCCTTTCATGCACTGGAGAAGGAAAAGGCAACCCACTCCAGTATTCTTGCCTGGAGAATCCCAGGGACGGCGGAGCCTGGTGGGCTGCCGTCTATGGGGTCGCACAGAGTCGGACATGACTGAAGCGACTTAGCAGCAGCAGAGTTACATGTATATACTTTCCAAACCTCATTTGTAACACAATGAAGTGCAAGTATTTTCGTTCCCCTTGTGGGCCATTTCCTGTTGAGTTTACCTCCCCTTCAATGAGCTTCAAGATACTTCCCTGGTGGCTCAGATGGTAAAATGTTTGCTTACAATGCGGAGACCCGGGTTCGATCCCTGGGTCGGGAAGATCCCCTGGAGAAGGAAATGGCAACCCACTCCAGTACTCTTGCCTGGAAAATTCCATGGATGAAGGAGCCTGGTGGGCTATAGTCCATGGGGTCGCAAAGAGTCGGACACGACTGAGCAACTTCACCTCAATGAGCTTCAGTCATTTAAGATGTTTCTTTTCTTTCTTTTTAAAAAGATTTTTAATGAGTTTTATTTAGTTCAATTGAATCATAAAATAATGACTTAACAAGCAAGAATTTTAAAGTCTGGTTAAAAAGATAGCATTTCAAAGTAGGCAATATGAAGCCTGGGGGAGGAGGAAAGCAGAGAAGGGTTGGTTCCCCAGTCATCATTTGTCTGGATAGTATATTATCTTTTTTCGTTTGGTGGAACAGCTTTTAATTGGGCTTCCCTGGTGGCTCAGACAATAAAGAACCTGCCTGCAATGCAAGAAACCTGGGTTCGACCCCTGAGTCAAGAAGATATCCTGGAGGAAAGCATGGCAACCCCCTCCAGTATTCCTGCCTGGAGAATCCCATAGACAGAGGACCCTGGCGGGCCCCAGTCCACGGGATGACAACGAGTCAGACATGACAGTGACTAACACTTTCACTTTTTCACTAACAGGGAAATGATGACATCAACATCACACTTTAATGTGAAACATTGTTTTTAATTCTTTGCATTAAAAACTATTACCAAGTCTCTCCAAATCTCTATTCTACTGCCTCTCTGATTTGCTTTTTCCAATTTCAGCAAATTATTATACATCTAGATCCCCCCCCCTTTTTTTTGGTAGGTGAAGGTGGCTCGATGCAACTTTTCCTTTTATATCCTTGAAAGAATGTAAGAGAATCTAATATGTTAAACAGAAGAGTAGTGAAGCATTTACAGTTGAACTTTAATAGTCTATTACCTGCTAAGATATTGTCAGAGCAACGGAACCAAATATAATATAGGAGACATAAGTATTAACACATATAAAATAATTTAGTATATGAAAAAGTAGTGTTTCAAAATACTGGCGAAAGAACAGTTTATTAAAAAAAAAAATATTGGAAAAAAATTGGCCAACTAAGAAGTTTAAAAAATCACTTTCCAAGGTGACACTAGTGGTAAAGAACCTGCCTCCCAATGTAGGAGACATAAGAGACATGTGCTGGATCCCTGGGTCAGGAAGATCCCCTGATGGAGGGCGTGGCAACCCACTCTAGTATTACTGCCTGGAAAATCCCAAGGACAGAGGAGCCTGGCAGGCTACAGTCCATAGGGTCACAAAGAGTTGGATATGTCTGAAGGGACTTAGCATGGATGCAAAAATTATTAAAATGTAAAAGGGACATTAAAGAAGCACTAGAAGAAAATAATAGATTTAGAAGAAAGTTGAGATGATGATGAACATACCAAACATCCCACCAAAGCCATAAATTTAAAAAAAATAGATTAAATAATAATTTTTTTTTATAAAACCTTGATTTTAAAACACAAAATTAAGAGGCAAAGAAAACCTGGGAACAAACATTTGAACCTACCTAAAAATTGCTTTTGAACAAGAAATAATTCTAATTACATAGAATGATATCAGAAACCTTCTAAACATGAATCATTGATGGCCCTTTCTCTCATGAAGTTTTAAATCTAGTGAAATTAAACTTACTTTATTTTATTAACAAATATCTACATAGGTTAGTATACAAGTAGAATCCATAATAAAATTTGTGAAGAAAAGTTGCATGATGGTATAAAAAAATAAGCCAATCTAATTTGTATTTTGAGGTCAAGAAGACCACATTAAGGTAGCTGGGTTTGTAATGTAATTTTAGTATATTCATACTAATATTATAAAGCAATTAATTTTAATTTATTTATATATCAGTACTTACAAAATATATGTTGTGAACATGTTAGCTGATTAGTCATGTATGACCCTTTGTGACCCCATGCACTGTAGCCCGCCAGGCTCCTCTGTCCACGGGATTCTCCAGGCAAGAACACTGGAGTGGGTGGCCATTCCCTTCTCCAGGGGATCTTCCTGAGCCAGGGGTTGAAGCCAGGTGTCCTGTATTGCAGGCAGATTGTTTACCATCTGAGCCACCAGGGAAGCAGCTACAAAATATGTAAACTGTGAATATTTACATGTAAATTATATTATTATCATTTACTTATCAGTCTGTGTATTAATATACTATGTATTATAGCCCATGTATTCTCACCCCTTGGGAATGGATTCACATTAATACAATTCATAAGAATTATATATATATAAACACATAAAATCCAGTTTATTAATTTTTACTGAGTATATAACTGACATGAGGACCAAAATATTTGTGTTCACTGACAGCTGAGAAAAAAAATCTTGTGAAAACAAATTGATACCAGAAAGTTTTTTGATTCGCATTGTGTCAGGGAAAAAAAGTGATGTAGTAAAAGATACTTATTTTCAAACTGAAATAGTCCCACTATACCATTTTCTATACTTGAAGGATGCACTTTCCTTTATTGCTGAATGTTATTCAGCAATAGAGGAAAAAAGAATAACTTTTTTTCTTATTTTTTACATACTTAATGTAGATTCTACATTTTATTTTTTTTCTTATAATTTACATATTGGTTCTAAATTTGGAAGAATCTCATTTACAACCATTCACAAATCATTTGTCCAGTGTAATTTTGCTCTTGGGAAAATTTTGCATGTGTTTTCTATGGATTATTATCCTAAAGAAAGTGTCTTTTTAAAAATCTTATTCTGTAATTCTGACATACCCTACTAATTCATTGACTTTATGAGTGGTTTTGTAGAAACTGTCTGTCAGATGGGAGTTTTATGATTATGTATGTAATGATTGTGTTTAATACAAAATGTTTTTCACTGATAGAATTATTTTTGGAAAGTAGGAAAATATTTCTTCCTTTTAATGTTACAAATATTGTACAAATATTTTATTGGTAAAAAAATATTCACTGCAGTTTTCCATCCCCACTCCCAATTTAATTCCTATTCAGAGTGAAAAATTGTTAAAAATTTGATGAGAAGAGGGGAAGGGATACATTGGGAGATTTGGATTCACACATACACACTACTATATATAAAATAGGTAACTAATAAGGACCTACTGTACAGCACAGGGAACCCTACTCAATACTCTGTGATGGCCTGTATGTGAAAAAAGAATCTAAAAAGAGTGGATATATGTATATGTGTAACTGATTCAATTTGCTGTACACCTGAAATCAACTCAACATTGTAAATCAACTATACTCCAACAAAAACTTTTTAAAAATTGATGTATACAATTGATGCTTTTGAACTGTGGTGTTGGAGAAGACTCTTGAGAGTCCCTTGGACTGCAAGGAGATCCAACCAGTCCATCCTAAAGCAAATCAACTCTGAATTTCATTGGAAGGGCTGATACTGAAGCTGAAGCTTCAATACTGTGGCTACCTGATCAGAAGAGCTGAATCATTAGAAAAGACCCTGATGCTGGGATAGATTGAAGGCAGGAGGAAAAGGGGATGACAGAGGATGAGATGGTTGGATGGCATCACCAACTCAATGGATGTGTTTCAGCAAGTTCCACAAAATGGTGAAGGACAGGGAAGCATGGCATGCTGCAGTCCATGGGGTTGCAAAGAGTAGGACATGACTGAACAACTGAACAACAACATTCTAACCCTTTACCTATGCATTCACATTTAAACATATGTACTGTAAACAATGTTCAAACATAATTGTGATCATGATTTACACATTGCTTTGCTACATGCTATATTTTATTTTTATGTTTGACTTGGAGAACATTTTAGGGCTCCACAGTGTGCTTATAACAAATTGATGGATACAGAAACTATTTTAATAGATGTGTTACTAATTAATGTTTATTTTGATTAGCAGTTTTTGCTACCTTATTTTTCCTGTCATCTTATTAATTTTTAAACAAATACCTCATCATTCAATGTCTGTTTATTTTGACGTCTTCCTCTTTTTTGAGTTTATTCACGTTTATTGTTTCAATCTTCTTATATGTTAATTATAATTAGAACAGAAAGGGTCTGTAGTTATTGACTTTTTGAGGCTTGACTCTGAAAAATATTTTCAATATTGGGAATTTCTTTATTCTTCGTTCTGTGAGCAAAGTCCCCCACAGAACCCGAGAGGGAAAGGAGCTTGAGAAATACAGAATTCCTAGTCTCTAGCACGCAATAGGGTATGTTACAAAGGGGTTAGAACAGAGTTGAGAGGAAACCTGCCACATATGACACTTCATAGTTTATTTCTTCCCCTGCATTTTCTTAGTCCTATCCTTCTCGAACTCCTATTAAACAAGTAGTGGAAATCATAACTATATCTATTGTGCTTTGGCTTTTCTTTCATATTTTCCACCTCTAGGTCTTCTAGTGTTACATTTTAGAGACAACTTTAATTTCCTCTTCCAACTCATTAATTCAATCTTCAGAATGTATCTATTTTGTGCTTCAACTCATATATATCAAGCTGTATTATTTAGATGATCACATACATCAATCAGGGTTCCAGTTGCTCTCTGGCTAGATTAGGTAGAAAATTCTTAATAGATTAAATTAGATGTTTACAAAATCATCTGCAGATCAGGAGGAACAGTCTGTAACTGGGAAGTGCTGGAACAACTTCCAGAACACGATGGAACTGGCCAGCCTAGGGGCTGCTGCTTCTGCTCCTGTGAAGAATCTGTCACCACAAGTGCTGGCTCCATGACCCAGCCCCAGCCCAGGGATAAAGTGCCATTACATTACATCTCTGCTGGCTACAGGACCCTGTAGCCTCAGCCCCGACATGTACCAGTAAACAGATGTCACATGCTGCTTCTGAGGACCCCCAAAGCCAGAGGACAGACACTTGGGACTTGGCGAGAGCTGCCTCAGAAAAGCCAGATGCATCCCTGACTGTACGTGCCAGCAGACACAACAAGACCAACTCAAGTGTGGCCTACACCTCGGCATGTTCTCCTCTGCCCTCCAAACCTCACACACAACAGTCTCCTTTGAAGACGTGAGCGAAAAGTCCCCCACAGAACCCAAGAGGAAAAGGAGTTTGAGAAATACAGACTTCCTAGTCTCTAGCACGCAATAGAGTACAGTACAAAGGGGTTAGAACAGAGTTGAGAGGAAAGCTGCCACATTTGACACTTCATAGTTTTACTTTTGGGGCTTCCCTGGTGGGCTCAGATGGTAAAGAATCTGTCTGCAATGCAGGAGACTGAGTTCGATCCCTGGGTCAGGAAGATCCCCTGGAGAAGGAAATAGCAAACCACTCCAGTATTTTTAATTTCGGGCTTCCCAGGTGGCTCGAGTGGTAAAGAATACGTTTGCCAACGCAGGACAAGCCAGAGACAAGAGTTCGATCCTTGGGTCAGGAAGATCCCCTGGAGTAGGAAATGGCAACCCACTTCAGTATCCTTGCCCAGAGAATTCCATGGACAGAGGAGCTTGGTAGGCTACAGTCCATGAGGCAGCAAAGAGTCGTACACGACTGAGCACACACACATTTTTAATTTCATGAGGGTTTATTTCTCTTTCTTAGTAGCCTAACTTTATTTTATAGATGCAATATCTTCTCAACTCTGAGTATATTAAATGCCAATTTTAAAGTTTGGTTTTCATCAAATGTTTGGCAAGTTTGGTATATTTGTTCATATTTGTACTTGATCATTCCAATTTGCCTTTGGGCAAGGTAGGTGCTGATTGCATAGGCGAACTTACTTCTGACTGACTTGTACATGTGTATGTGTGTTTGTGTGTGTGCATGTGCACAGAATATGTATCATTTGGGATATATGAGTGGCATGTTTTTTAGATTCTATATGTCTTGGAGCACTATCCTTATACCTAGGTCAGAATTTCAAATGCAGACTTTATCCTAGGAGCAAATCTTATTCCTTATATTTACTCCCTTGACTGTCTTTATGGCTTTGCCCTGCTTATTTTTCTAGTGTCAGTATTCACTAGGGACTTCCTCTCAGCCAAACTCTTTTAATTTGTTAAAAAGAAAGTGAAGATTTTTTAACCTTCATTTAACATGAGTAGTTGAAAGCAAAAATAACTAATTTTGCTAAACACTCCAAGGAAGTATTTTAAGTCACGTATGTAGAGCTTAAACTATTTGGAGACATTAACATGACTCCCAAATTACAAAGAATCTTAGAAAAAAATCATATGAACAAAAAACTCACTGGGGAGTTGATTTCTTGCATAGTTTTCTATGGAATGTATGTTCTAGTTCAAATATTCCCCTTTCATTGAAATTATCTAAAGGCCTTCAAAATACACTATAAACATGAAAAAAAAATGTCTCTCTATGGGTTTACTAATGACATGATGACACTCATGTCCATCTGGGTTTGATACCAAATGCCAACATCAAGTACACTTCCAGAACATAAAATAGGCACGTGCTTTTAACAAGTTTGGGGCTGCTGAGGAACACGTGTGGATGTCTCAACAACATTTTAAAAGGAAAAAACATCACTAGCTCACTTGTTTAAGAGAAGTGATGAAGTGTAATTGAATTCAACTTGTTCAGACACACTTTACAAAGCTTTGGGCAGCAGAAGTCTGCTTCTTAGAGTTCTGGGATAGGGAAATGATAGAAGACAGAAAAAGAAAAATTATTTTGCTAAACAAAACTTTCTAGTACTTTGGAGAGCTGGCTAACATATAAGCAGTCACAGCAGATTGGAATATATAAAATAAGGCACCCTGACTTTTAAAATTAGGAAAGAGAAAATAAACAAGATCAAATGCAGTCTATTCTTACCTAGCAATAATAATAAATTCAGACAAATGGACTAAATTGATTTTACAATAAGTTGAAGAATTTTCAAATACTCCTTCAAATTTGCTTTTTTTTTTTTCTGGGTAAGAAATTATACCAAATTTTTGGCGACATCAGGTTTGGCTTCATATCTATGCTTATACTTCAGACAGTGATTTTTGTCAGAGTGATGATGTTATTTTCATTTGTTTATTTGTTAGTCTTATAAGCTCATTATGGCTACTCCACATGTCCCCTCCCCACTCAATAGATGTTTAAATGAACTCGAGTTTGCTAAACTTCTGAATTCTATGTGAATAAAATGAAAGTCTTGACTCATATAAATTCTGTCTCATTTGGTACAGATTTAATTGATGAGCTATTTATATGTTTTATTGACAAGCCCAGAAGATTGATTGTTTGGAAAAGATACCTACTTCCAAAAAATGTATTGGGATAAAAAGATGTCCTTCCTGTAAATACATATAGAGAACTACTTTGGCCATTGCTTGTTATCCTATACACAATGCTCCTTGATTAAAAAAAAAAAAATCCTTTGAAGAGTTTAATATAGTTTTAAGAATAAACCTCTAAACTCTAGAAAAAAGTTCCTTTTATAAGGAACCTTTTATTCCAGGAACCTGCCTTTTATAAATCTAGTTGTTGAGTGATAGAAAGTTTCTTCTCAGTTTATGATGTCAAAGATGCATCTATTTAATGACAATCTAAACTTTGGTAATATAAACTTTTTTCATTTGTATTAATAAGTGTAATTTAATCATGTAGATTTTCATATGCATATCAACATTTGTGCATACAGGTCAAGTACACATTTATATAGATCCTATAATTTAATATGTGATGATAGGTTTTTGCATTTGTCTTGTACTAAGAAGTGTTAAGTTAAAATATTTTAAAATTTTAAAACAACAGTTTTCTCCTCTAATTTAATATCTTCTGAAAGTTAAGAGAACAATAGAATAGAAAATAACACTTCACGTGGAATGTCAATAATCTTTTAAAGAAATGTCTGCTGACTTTAATGAGTAGCCTATAAATAAATAAATTAGTGATACTGTTAGACCCAAACGTGAAATATGAAACCAATATACACTGTAATGATTTATGTAGAAGTTGCAACCATATTTTACTCAGGCTTTAGAATAAGGTGATCTGAAGAATGTTTCATCGATTTGAAAATAATGGAATAATAACTATTTCTGCTAATTTGACCATATTGGTTCTTTTCACTGGATTGCAAGATCCAGATCAGATTGTAAAGCTCTAAAGGGGTTTCAAGCCCTTTGTAGGGCCATGAAAATAGTAGATGACTCAGTAAATTGAAATTGAAAGTGTTAGTCGCTCAATCGTGTCCATCTCTTGCAACCCCATGGACTGTAGCCTGCCAGGCTCCTCTGTCCATGGAATTCTGCAGGGAAGATTATTGGAGTGGATTGTCTTTTCCTTCTCCAGGTGGTCTTCCCTACCCAGAGATCGAATCTGGTCTTCCACATTGCAGGCAGATGCTTTACCATCTGAGTCACCAATGGAAGAAATGCAATATACTTTTCATGATAAATTTTAGTTATTCCACCACTTTTAAAGCCTCCTTCTTAGTTTAAGTGCCATTGCATCTGAGACGCTTTCTTTGCTCAATTCCAGAACAAAGGAAGTGACTTTCTTCTGTAATATGTAATCTCTCAACATATAAATTTCTGTAAAAACATTTGTCACCTGTACCTTAATAGTGTCAGTACATCCAGCCACAAGAGGCAATCTTGTGGGAGGTAGGGACTTTGTGTGCAGAGAAGCTTATGGTACCTAACAGCTGGTCCAAAAATGTTGAAGCAAAAAAAAAAAAAAAATTCAAGGCAATCAGAAAACAGTTCCTTCCAGCTATGACTCAGTGGTTGACTCATCTTACTGGGTACATGATAGACACATATTAGTCACTATTTTTACAAGCTTAATTTTTGGAAGTTTGGAATGTAAAAATACATTACCGACTCATTAAAAAGAGACTTTATCTCCCACTGTTGAAACTATATGGCTGCTATTGTAATCCCCTTTCATATAAACTTTTTGTTTTTCAGCTATTTCATGTATTGCATTTTCATGTATTTATTACCTCCCATGTGCATGCAAGTTGCTTCAGTCATGTCTGACTCTGTGCGACCCTAAGGATCATAGCCTGCCTAGCTATGGGATCCGTCCTTGGGATTCTCTAGGCAGGCATCCTAGAGTGGATTGTCATGCCCTCCTCCAGGGGATCGTCTATGACCCAGGGATCAAATCCAGGATCTCTTATGTCTCCTGAAATCTCAGATGGGTTCTTTACTGCTAGCACCACCTGCAAAGCTCATTACCTCCCATAATTCTGCCTTGTTCTAACTTTTTTTTTTTTTTTGATTCCCTGATTCTTTCCAAATTTCTGCCTTTGTGTTTTGTTCTGCTTTTACACCTACTCTCTTTTATATCAATTTCTGGCTCTGGGTCTTCAGTTTACACCAAGATTAACTTCTCATGTCTAAAGCACCAAATGCCATATCTCCAATCTTAGAAGATCTTTATACCCAGCTCTCCAGTTAATATAGCATCTCAACTCACTGTCTTTTCAACTGTCCCAGGATTGACAGATCACTTCTCTTAGTGACCACAGATTTGTGAGTCAGCCAGCTGTGACAAAGGGGATAGTCTGTAGCTGCAAAACTAACCAGGCCATAAGGAGATCAAACCCATGGCCTTAGTCATGGTCTTTGAAGAAATAAATATTAACAAGTTGGTGCAACAGTCACTAACACATGTCATTTTAACTTACATGGCAAATTTAGATTACATGTTTTCAAGCATGAAAACATTTTCATCTAAAGAATTTACATGAGAAACAAATTATTATCATAGCTGAACACAATGTATATAATTAAGTCGTGTGTTAAAGAATAGCTTCACTATGACAGCAATATAATTGTATGTAATAATTTTATTTGTTTGGGGGAATATATCATTTTTGCAATTGATGTTAGATACAGATGTTTCTGGCTATTCAGGTGACAGGTCTCACTGAAAGGTATTTAAAGATACAATGTGCATATTTTAAATATGTGATTTGTTGTTGTTGTCATTCAGTCGCTCAGGCGTGCCCCCTCTTTGTGACCCCATGGACTGCAGCATGCCAGGCTTCCCTGTCCTTCACTATCTTGAGGAGTTTGCTCAATGGACTCTTGTCCACTGAGTCAGTGATGCCATCCAACCATCTCATCCTCTGTCGCCCCCTTCTCCTGTTCTCAATCTTTCCCAGCATCAGGGTCTTTTCCAGTGAGTCAGCTCTTCGCATCAGGTGGCTAAAGTAGTGGAGTTTCAGCTTCAGCATCAGCATCTTTCCAATGAATATCCAGGGTTGATTTCCTTTAGGATTGACTGGTTGGATCTCCTTGCAGTCCAAGGGAGTTTCAGGAGTCTAACAATATCTTGATAAAAGATGATTGCCACTTAAGTGAACTGTTTTTATGGCAGACTTTTCAATAAATTTAGAGAATCTTATTATTCATAACATTCAGAGGTGATTTGGATCAATTAATATTTATCACATCCTACAGTGTTAAAATTGCTTTAAGGGGTATAAAAATGTGTAGGAATCAGATTTCAACCTTACAAAGTTTACAGTCCTTCTGTGGAACCGAGGCATATACATGGGCAAGGACAAAAAGAAGAGACAAGACAGGAATCAAATGTGTGAGACTGATGGCATATTTCAATGAAGGTTCAAAACAGAGAGTGCTGGTGTAAGGCTGGTGTGATTTAATTAGAGAAAGTTCTTACCACTTAGGTGGGAATTGAACTGAGACTGGAGAGATGGCTAAAATGATGCTGACATATTGTTTTCCTAGAGCTATCATAACAATTTATCACAAACTGATGGCTTAGAGCAACAGATATTTATGACTGTTCTGGAGAAAGTGATAAAATCAAGTTCTGGAGAAGTCTAAAATCAAGGTGTGGGTAGGGTTGGCTCCTTGCGGTGATTCTAAGTGAGAAATCCTTCCATGCTTTCCCCGGGTTTCTGGTGTAGCAGCAGTCTCTGGTGTTCCTTGGCTTGCAGAAGCATTCCTCTAATCTTTACCTTTCCTTCCACATGAATTTTCTTCTCAGTGTCTTTCTGTGTCCTCTCTTCTTAGGATACCAGAAAAGAGATGTAGGGCTTGCTGTAAATTCAGGATGATTTACCCACAAAATTCATAAATAATTACAACATCAAAGCTGCTATTTCCAAATAAGGTCATATTCTGAGGTTCAGGATGAACATGAATTTTGGGGGGATACCATTCAACCCACTATAGATGGCTAACTAGTGCTCACAGAGGTAAAGGGCTCTGATTAAATTTCTTCAAGGACTTGGTAAGTCACAAGTGAGTTACTAGACATCGAGATCTGTCTAAAAACTGTGCCAGTTCATAAAATAATTTGAACATGGATTGCCAGATAATATACTTCTAGAGGAAAGATGAGCCAGAGGATACCTGGTGTGTATGCTCCAATAAACAACAACAGCAATAAAACAGCTCTGAGTTTATGAGTGCTTACTATATGCCAGGCAGTCTGTAAGTGTTTGACACATTCATTAGTATTTGAAAATTTCACCAAGACCCTAAAATGTGGATGAAATTATTAGAACCACTTAGACAAAGACATTGCACCTCAAACTTGTTACACCACTGGCCCCTAGTCATGCAACTGGTGAGTAATGAGACAACCTGAAACCTGGATAATCTAAATTCAGTAGGCCATGGGCATTTCCAAATACAATATTGATGTAGTCTTGTAGGAAGGGATACACCAAGAAGAGGAGTTTAGGAACAGCTTTGGAAATTTGTGAAAGACAGGTATGGGAATCTGGTCTCTAATCTGTAAGGAATGGGGTCACTGAAATTTTATAGAGGATGTGTTACATGAGATAAACAGGGAAATGGGAAGATTGCATCAATGGTTAGTGTCCAGAAGACAATGAAGAATGAGGGATCTTTTTTTTTTTTTTTGATTGGAGATTGGAGTATAATTGTTTTACAATGATATGTTAGTTTCTACTGTACAACAAAGTGAATCAGCTATATGTGTGTATATATCAGTTCAGTTCAGTTCAGTCACTCAGTCATGTCCAATTCTTTGAGATCCCATGGTCTGCAGCACACCAGGCTTCCCTGTCCATCACCAACTCCTGGAGCTTACTCAAACTCATGTCCATAGACTCGGTGATGCCATCCAACCATCTCATCCTCTGTCGTCCCCTTCTCCTTCTGCCCTCAATCTTTCCCAGAATCAGGGTCTTTTCCAATGAGTCAGTTCTTCACATCAGGTGGCCAAAGTATTGGGAGTTTCAGCTTCAGCATCAGTGCTTCCAATGAATAGTCAGGACTGATCCCATCCCTCTTGAGGGGATCAGTCTCTCCCTTGCTCTCAGGGTCATCATAGAGCACTGAGCTGAGCTCCCTGCACTATATATTATAGCAGGTTCCTACTGGCTATCTATGTTACACATGGTAGTGTATACATGTCAATCCCAATATCCCAATTTCTCCCACCCTTCCCTTTCCCCACTGGGTCCACATGTCTGTTCTCTATGCCTGTCTGTGTCTCTGTTCCCATCCTGCAAATAGATTCATTTGTACCATTTTTCTAGATTCCGCATATATGTGTTAATATATGATATTTGTTTTTCTCTTTCTTACTTATGAGGATCTTGTTGCAATCTGCTAAGAAGACATTTGCATGAAGAATCTTTGCAGTCAATAATATCTTTGCAGTCAAGAATCGATAACTTCCTGAACCAGGACAGGGGTAATTATGATTCAGTTCAAACATACTCTTGGAGGGAATCATCCTGGCTGTGCAGAGATCCCTCTTCCCCTTCTCTCTCCCTTTTTCATAGAACATAAAGAGTCTCTGTATGCAGTTAAGAAAAAGTATGAAACATTATCATAGAGCAATGGCGTGGTTTACTCTGTGGACAATTTTACTTCCTTAAAAGTTGTACTTTTTGTCACCTAGATGGAAACAACGCAATCCTCCCATTCCCACCCAAAGGATTTAGCTGTAATACACTATCAACAAAATCATGAGTGATCCCTTCCCATATAATTACAGGGTGTGCCAAGGTACAGATGTCTTGGTGCAAAGCAAGGGCAGCCTGCAATTAGCCAGAAGAATTCTGCAGCAAATGTGGTTAGAGGCAAAAGGTTTACTCTAAATTTGACAGCTTGAGCTATAGTTAAAAATAGTTTGTTGGGTTATTTTTTTTCTTTTGGTCTTTGTCAGGTCATTTTTGCTTCATCTGAGCATTTTCTGCAATATAGTGAGTGTTACAGCCATGGATGCCATATGTAAAAGCTGTTTTTGCTTTGGATTGGTTCCCCCCCGCCCCCCATTCAAAATGGTCTGAATAATCCATTATGAAAATATCTCTGCATTTTCCCTGCATCTGGAAGGTATGCGTATGAATTTATAATGCTTATGTGAGGCATAAGTCAGTGGCTAATCCATCTGATTGTAAATCATGGGACTATGTACCATGACCACATTAAAACTTAACCACAAATAAAAAGGGAGAATAAACTCTAACCTATAATTGTGGCTCTTAGAATCAAGACTCTCGCAAGCTTCTAGTCCTAAATGTGTCACATGTAAGAGATGCTTGAAAATTCATATAAGTTAATGTCTAACATGTGCAACGCATGAAGTGGCAGGTTAGCAGCATTTGAGCTGCTTATTTTATGGAAAGACAGGAAAGGATCACTACATACTCAATGCAAAAGCATTAGAGCTGACCGCATAATGTATACTGAAATCAAAGATCTTTACTTCACAAAACTCAATAAATTTCCTGCATGTCAGAATTAGCAATGTATTTTAGAACACTGTGGGGTATACATTTGAATTCAATATTAAGTTGAACTTCTTTTTTTCATGAGATTAAGGTGCTTTTCTGTAGGAAAATAATTTAAAATACAGGCTGACAAACATATCACCATGTTTGGTATTTCAGGTTAAACTAATGCTTTCACCGTTAGGCATGCAAATACCTTCACAAAGGTCATCCAGGGTAACAGCATATTAGGAGCTATGAATGCCAAATTCCTTCTTCAGATAGAATTTTGATTGGTAACCAACAAATATGGTTTTGTCATAATGGTAAACATATGGATCTTAGGAAATTTTAATGGCCAAATTAATTGGTTTGACTCAATACTTCAGTGTTTCAGTATCAAAATGAAAATACTGGAATGCAATCTTATGAACTTTTCAATATTTACATACAGAAACCTTTAATAGATGGATACAATTTTTTAAAGTTCCATATTATAGAACAAAGTGCCGATTTCCCTCTTTGTTTTCTTTGCTCCTGACTGACAGTGTTTAAATTCCTTGCACTCTATGGGCAGGTTCTCTTCCTGGGTTTTCGTTTTTGACATCTGCATGAAAATTTTTGAAATACGGCGATTCCTACCAATGAGGTTCCCTCTACCCACATCCCACCCTCAACCCTGACTTTTCATTGTGATGCAGTGAAATGGTTTATATTTTCATTTTAATCCAAGATGTATCATTACTGAACTGAAGCTCCCTGGTATGTAAGCTTTGAAACATCTGAAAAAATCTCATTAGTGAATTCCTTAGTATTTCCACATTATATTTGATTCAGTATCTTACTGCCATAGGAAAGTTCTTCAAGAACATTTTCACAACTCCAGACCCTAGCACAGGGTCTGCTACAAAGTAAATGTTTAATAAATACCTAATAGACTGAAGTTAAGTGACATGGTTTTAGAAGGCAAGCAGAGTCTTTTTCTGATAATGTAAACAGAGGCATAAGATGAAGAATTATGAATTAATTTCTTTAACAGGACTTGATGCTAAATAATAACATTGGCAGTTTGCTAACCAATGACTGTGTGCCAATGACTGACACACAGAATGTATTCAATAAATAGTCATTTTCAATCATTAAATCAATCAGCATTATTTGACTTGCCTCATTTTTAAGAATACACAGAGAGAAGTGAGTGTACAACCTCCTGGAGTTGGTATTTGGTATTTTGGCATTTAAGACTTCCTTCCTATATCTAATTTATTATTATTTTACATGTTATTAATTACTACAATTCGCCCCAAGAATGTTATGGGATTCTTGAGTGCAGAGATTATTATATTTGTCTGTATTCTCAGAGCTTTTAGCACGTTATTATCCACTGAATAGGTATTCAAAGATTATTTATTTCCTAAAGGTAATTTTGCTTTACTTTAAAATCATTTATTTTATGAATTAAATATATGTAGTCCTTGCTTTCATGAAGCATTATAATTCAGTGGAAAGACCTTATTTATATCACTTTTCCTCTGAAGGTTTGTGGGTTTTTTTTCTTTTTTAAAATGTGTGGTGACCAAAATTGCACTCTGGCAAGAGAGTTACAAAGAGCATAGGGAAGACATGTAAATGTAATTTTTCTGTCTCTTAATATCATCTATAATGGATCCCATTCTCAAGATGTCCTTAATATATACAACTTACACATTACATCCTGAAATTTCTGTTTGTATTCTCAAAATGAAAAATTTTAATAATGACAATGTAAAGTTTAGCTTCTCTGTATTTTAGTTTCTTTTCTCTGTAAAATGGAAATGATAATAATGGGATGACTGGAAAGATTAAGTGATAAGATAATAGATTCTCAAACATGACAGCTCTCATTTCGTTACATCATATTTTCTATGAGTTTGACTGTTCTCAGTTTTTCAAGCTTATCTGGAATATAATAATACTCTAAGATAGTATTGTTCCTTGAAAATGTCTAGAGACCAATTATATAAATAAAGGAGATAAGGAGCATGTGTAATGATAGCAAATCAGTAGAAATAGTATTGAAACAGGGGAGAAGAATGAAATTAATAAATAGTTAAATGTTTAAATTTATGTAGTATCTTAATGAACATTTCACAAACCACAACAGAAGTCTGTAACTATATGGATAAAAACAAAGTAACTTTTCTTAAGTTCAGTCATATTCGCTAATATACTGACAATACATATGCCTCCATTAGGCTCACAAATTGATTAGCAATGCCATTTAAAGGTATTTTTCCTAATATTTCTAATGATTCTGTCATTAGATATACAGGTAAAAAACAGATCAGCAAACTCTCATTTATCTAGCCAAGCTATGAGTACTCTAGTTAATTGAATATTTTGGTTATAAGAGTGTTACTGCCTCACAATTTATACATAAAGGATCAATGTTCAAGAGATTATAGCTGACGCTCATAAAATTTAAGAGTATGCTAAGCACTACTCTAAAGACTTTACATTTATTAAGTCAACTAACCTTCAGTTTTACAGAAGGGAAAACTAAAGCACAGAGAGTTAAAGTAACTTGTGCAAAGACTCACTACTGGTAAGTATTAGAGACAGGATTTACACCAAAGAAGACCGACTCCAGAGTCACTGCTCTTAACCCATACATGAAGTTGCACAGAGTCAAGCATAAAATACTTAGGGTAAGAAGACGGTCAACCAATACATTAAAAAAATGTTTTATTGGAATATAGTTGCTTTACACTGCTGTGTCAGCTTCTGCTGTGCAGAGGGGATATATGTATACATAAAGTGAATAAGCCATATGTATACATATATCCCCTCTTTTTTGAATTTCCTTCCCATTTAGGTCACCACAGAGCACTGAGTATATAGAGTTCCCTGTGTTACATGGTAAGCTGTCATTAGTTATCTAATATATACATGCACGTGTGCTAAGTAACTCAGTCGTGTCCAACTGCAATCCCATGGACTGCAGCCCACCAGGCTCCTCTCTCCGTGGGATTATACCAGTAAGAATACTGGAGTGGTTTGCCATTTACTCCTCCAGGGGAATCTTCCTGACCCAGGGACTGAACCCCTGTCTTCTGTGACTCCTTCACTGACATGCGAATTCTTTACCATCCAGCCACCTGGGAATTCCCAATATACACACAGTAGTGTATATATGTCAGTCCCAACCTCTTCTTTTTCCCTCTCAGTATCCAAATGTTTGTTTTCCACATCTGTGGTTCTATTTCTGCTTTGCAAATAAGATCATCTATATCATTTTTCTTGATTCCACATATGTGGGTTAATATATCTGTTTTTTCCTTTTTCTGACTTACTTCACTCTGTACGACAGTCTCTAGATCCATCCATGTCTCTGAAAATGAAACAATTTCATTCCTTTTTTAGTTCAGTTCAGTCACTCAGTTGTGTCTGACTCTTTGTGACCCCATGGACTGTAGCATGGCAGGCTTCCCTGTCCATCACCAACTCCCGGAGCTTAATCAAACTCATGTCCATCAAGTCGGTGATGCCATCCAACCATCTCATCCTCTGTCGTCTCTTTCTCCTCCAGCCTTCAATCTTTCCCAGCATCAGGGTCTTTTTGAATGAGTTGGCTCTTTGCATCAGGTGGCCAAAGTATTGGAGTTTCAGCTTCAGCATCACTGCTTCCAATGAATATTCAGGACTGATTTCCTTTAGGATTGACTGGTTGGATCTCCTTGCAGTCTAAGGGACTCTCAAGAGTCTTCTCCAACACCACAGTTCAAAAGCATCAATTCTTCGGCGCTCAGCTTTCTTTACAGTCCAAATCTCACATCCATACATGACTGTTGGAAAAACCATAGCTTTGACTAGATGGACCTTTGTTGGCAAAGTAATGTCTCTGTTTTTTAATACACTATCTAGGTTTTTTATAGCTTTTCTTCCGAGGAGCAAGCGTCTTTTAATTTCATGACTGCAGTCACCATCTGCAGTGATTTTGGAAACCCCCAAAATAAAGTCTGTCACTGTTTCTATTGTTTCCCCATCTACTTGCCATGAAGTGATGGGACCAGATGCCATGATCTTAGTTTTTTGAATGTTGAGTTTTACGCCAGTTTTTTCACTCTCTTCTTTCATTTTCATCAAGAGGCTCCTTAGTTCCTCTTCTCTTTCTGCCATAAGGATGGTATCATCTGCATGTCTGAGGTTATTGATTTCTCCCTGTAATCTTGATTCCAGCATGTGCTTCATCCAGTCTGGCATTTCACATGATGTACTCTGCATATAAGTACATATAAGTTCCTTTTTATGGCTGAGTAATTTTCCACTGTATACATGTACCACAAGAGAAATTAAGAAAAATCTCCCAGAGTAAGCTCAAACTCATGTCCATTGAGTTGGTGATGCCATCCAACCATCTCGTCCTCTGTCATCCCCTTCTCCTCTTGCCTTCGATTTTTCCCAGCATCAGGGTCTTTTCCAATGAGTTGGCTCTTCACATGAGGTGGGCAAAGTATTGGAGCTTTCACTTGGGCATCAGTCCTTCCAATGAATATTCAGGATTGATTTCCTTTAGGATTGACTGATTTGATCTCCTTGCATGTATTAGAGAACCCATAATTCTATTATTCTTATAAAATGAAATATGATAGAATGAGAATAAGAAGTGGAAAATAATACCACAATCATATATACCACAACTCAAAACACTTACCCACTTCTAAAAACACATTTCTTGAGCAAAGCCAGGCCTCAAAACAGATATGCTTGTGTTTTAGAATCTCTGTCCCATTGCATTAAAAATTCATTTAAAATTAGTTATTTACTCCCTCTTTCCATTTCTACAATCCTAGCATCTAGTGTTCAACTGTTAAGTAAACCAGGTGTTGGAGATAAGAATGTTTTCAAATTCTTTAATTAAAATGATGAATAAAACAATCCTGTTTTGAAAAGTCTTAGGCTAATTCATTTTGAACATTTAAATCATCTTGAAAAATACAGTGCTTTGTTCTTTACGTTAATTTGTGACTTCCTGCTTCAGCAAAAAAAAGGCTTCATGGAGAGACACAACATGTTTCTCTGACATCAAAAGTGCTTGCAAAACATTGTTGTGCTGAATTGGTTGAAAATGAATCAGAAACATAAGGATTGCATTTCTACTGAATGTCACAGGAGCTTGAATGTGAGAAAGCAAAGAGTGCTTTGGGCAGAATGGCTTTGAGATTTTACTTAACCCATTCTTGTGAAAGTCAGAGGCATCTTTTTATGTACAAAGTTTTGCCTGTTCCAATTTGTTGGACAACTAACTTGCTCTCTTTCGTCCTTCTTTCCAGTTGATGCTATAACTCTACAGGACTTGAGAAGAATCTGAAAACAATTCACCAGTGTTAAGTGGAGCATGACTGATACCACTTCATGATTTCTCTGTTAACTTGGAAAAAGCAAGATTCTGACTTCATAATTCACAAAACTGATTTGGAACATATGCTTTAAAATGCAGCTTTTATTCTCTCTTATGTATGTAAATTTAATGAACAGCCTGTCAACTTCTTGTCAATCACTTTTTTAGGTAATGACCGACAGTGCATTTTTTTCCTCTTTATTTGAATCTCACTGAATAGAAGACTTGATTAAAATTTTTAAAGTCATAAAAGATGCCCACTTTATTGATTAAAAAAACTGGTACACTTCAACATTTGTATTGGTATTCATGAGTTTTATTTCATAAGCTTTTGTGGGGGAGGAATAACTATCATAGGTAAAAAAGTCTCAAAACCATTTTTTCAAAAAGTAATCATTTAATAGCATAAAGAAAGTGCTTTTTAAATCTCAAAATTCATTGTCTTTGTTGTTGCATAAGGAATAGGTGTCCCTCAATTACATGGTCAGAAAATAAACAAACTGGATATCATTAGATCTCTTGTTGATTTTAGTCACTAAATCATGTCAGACTCTGCGACCCCATGGGTTGTAACCTGCCAGATTTCACTGTCCATGGGATTTCCTAGGCAATAATACTGGAGTGGGTAGCCATTTCCTTCTCCAGGGGATCTTCCCAACCCAAGGATCAAACCCATGTCTCCTGCAGTGGCAGGTGAATTCTTTACCACTGAACCACCAGGGAAGTCCTGTTAGATCCCTACTTTTAGATAAACATTATGGGAAGAGCAAGCTCAGAATCTCCCTTTGAATCCATAACTAAATACACCCAAAATATTGGATGACAAAGTTTTCAGTTAGACCTAAGAGTTGTGCATGGATATATATTGATCTTGCAAAATTCAAAACGTCTACACAAACTGGATTATGGAAAGAATAAACGTAAAAACCTATCTGAACAAACATTTCAAGATACAGATTTTGTTTATGTAGGGATATAAAGAAAAGAAATTCCAAGTATGGTTTACTTAACAACCTTTGACTAGTTGCCTAACAATACTGTCTCAAACCCACAGCCACCAAAAAAATTACATTTTCATGATTAAATCAATGAAATTATGCTTAAAATTCATAATCACTATAATGACAGCATCAAATACCAGCACTACAATTTACCCAGAATTTCTAGAGTTCTAATGCATTTCTACCTTCTCTAAATGTTGTTTAATTCACAATCACTAGGATGCATTTTTGTACTCACTCATCTAGTGATGGTTTAGGAATTTAACCCAAAAGAATACTAAATCCCACTGCAACTCAGTCAGAAAAGTCAACTTTTGTATGGGACCAAATCAACCCAGATATAATTTCGCTGTACAGGCTCACGTGAGCATGTTTGGTTTGCTTCCGTTGTGTCTGATTCTTTGAGACTGAGTGGATTGTAGCCTGCCAGGCTTCTCTGTCCATCGGACTTTCCAGGCAAGCATACTAGAGTGTGTTGTCATTTCCTTCCCCAAGAGATCTGCCTGACCCAGGGATGGAACTCACATCTCCTGAGTCTCCTGCATGCAGGCGGATTCTTTACCACTGAGCCACTGAGGAAGTCCATAGTTCTGCCAGTTGCCTACAAAAGCTTTAGTAAGTCAGTAGTGCGAAACAGAGATCATAGTCTCATTTTTTTTGTTATTGAAGAACCAACTCAGTGCCACTGAGACTCCATTTTTTAATTTAATTTCAAATAAATATTAATTTTAATATTCACAAGTAGTAGATGCCCATATTAGAAAATTATTGCCTGATAAAAATTTAAAGTCACATACATAAAATTACATATAGTAATCTGATAACTACACTATGGAAATTTTCAGATAAAATTTATATTGTGACATCAAGTATTTCAAAAGATTTGGTGTGCTTTCTGTTTAGTTGCTCTTGGTCAAAGTAGTTTATATTTGATAATCCTGCTCTTCGGTGTCATCTGCCATTCTTTTAAGAACATGTGGGTAATCAAGAGTTTATGCATTTTAAACATACATCTGTCAATATTTCATTCTGAGAGGGAATATGGTCTCGATTTCCTTTTTTGGTGAGCTTCTATAGCTTATATGGATCATTTATGTAGGCAACAATATGATTTAACTCTGAAATTTCTAGTCACTGGCAATTATCCCCAGACTTATTTTCTTTCTAAAGTCAGCTTGCACGAATTTAAGGGTTTTCAAAGGTGCAGTAAAGCATGTGTTATTTTACTTTGTCTTCATCAATAACGTATTCATTCCCTGATTTCAGAGTTAGGTTCTAATGTGTGTGGAGGGTTTATTTTTAACTTATCAAAATATGTACCATATCTCAGTAATTGCTGTAACTACTAAGACATTTTAAAGCCCCCCTATGTGCAAGAATGGAACTAAATATTTTCTGTGGATTATCTCACTTAATCTTCACCACTGCTCTTAAAAGTAGGTATCATTATCTCCATGGATATCTCCGTGACTAAGAATCAATGAGGTTAAATATTTTCCTCGTTCACACAGTTAGGAGACAATACAGCTAGGAATCAAATCCAGCCTATCTGACATTTAAAGTTGGCGTATTTAAACAGTTTTTTTTCCCTAAAACTCTCATATATAACAGGGAAATTTTATCTTTTATATTTATGAAACAAAAGGAGACTTGCTAAATAGCATATTTCCTTTCTCTAAAATATTAACAAAAATTGCAACATCAGAAAATTCAACTTCAGATTTAGTTCATTTTTTTAGGCAGTTAAGACCTAGTCATTGAAAATTCAAGAGGTTTTTTTTGTTTTTTTGTTTTTTCCTGAGGGAGGAGGCATGTATGTTTAGCATTATACAATTAGAAATTGCAAAGCCTCACTTACATAGTTCATGGTTTAAGATATATTCAAATATAAGTGTTCCACTAGAATTTTAGCATGAGAACCATTTCTGCTATTTAGAGTTTTAGGTGAAATATTACTAATCTCATGCACGCTCAGTCTCTCAGTCATGTTCAACTCTGCAACCCCACGGACTGTAGCCTGCCAGACTCTTCTGTCCATGGAACTTCCCAGGCAAGAATACTGGAGCGGGTTGCCATTTCCTTTACTAATCTCATTGCCATTACTAATCTCATTCTTAATTAAATGTTCTTTGCTCACATATGATGGTTGTGACAGCTTTAACAAGGAAATCTAGTTTATTATGTGTATGGAACCTGACAGGCTACAGTCCATAAGGTCAAAAACAGTCAGACATGACTAAAGCAACTTAGCATGCACACACTCATGTGCTGATGGTGGTTCAAGATGAGTTTCACTGTCTATGAAAAAGAAAATCATGTGACAATTAAGACAAATCTGTGTGCAAAGTGGTGGTGTGAACTAGAAAACAGTGGAGAACACACTTTTGGCCACAGGTAAATTCATATTTCAAGGAAATCTGTGTTATCTAATGGAAACTGGTGGTTTTCAAACTCTTAAATAGCTTCAATAAAAATAACACTTGATCTTACTTTATGCACAAAAGAAAAGGAATCTTCATGGAAATGCAAAAAAATGGATATGTGGGGAGAGTATATAGTGATACAGACTCTGAATTGTTTGTTGGATAATCCTGAGCAAGTCTCCTACTGATTTATACTAAGGAAATAAAATACTAGTATATTAATACCCGGGCTTCCCCAGTGGCTCAGTGGTAAAGAATCCACCTGCAATGCAGGAGCCACAGGAGACTCGGGTTCAGTCCCAGAGTCAGGAAGATCACCTGTAGGAGAGCATGGCAACCTACTCCAGTATTTTTGTCTGGAGAATCCCATGAACAAAGGAGCCTGGTGGGCTGCAGTCACAAAGAGTCAGATATGATTGAAGTGACTTAGCATTCATGTGTGCATATTAGCACCTGGGCTTCTCAGGCAGCGTTAATGGTAAAGAATCCGCCTGCCAATGCAGGAGATGTAAGAGCTGCAATTTTGGTCTCTGTGTCTGGAAGGTCCCCTGGAATAGGAAATGACAACCTGCTCCAGTATTCTTGCCTGGAAAATTCCATGGAGAGAGGAACCTGATGGACTACAATCTATGCGGCCGCAAAGAGTCAGAAACAGACATGACTGAGTGACTAAACATAATAGTACCTACCTTTACCTAGCCATTACAAGTTGAATACGTAAGGGTAGAAGGCACAATTTCAGTTTTTCAAAAGCAAGTTAACTTTTAAGTGAGTGGTCTATAATCAGGAAAATAATTGAAGAGCTAACATATAGAGAAAGTAATGCAATTTTAAAATATGTGAACAGGTGAATAGATTTTCATCCTTGATAAGGAGGATTTAGTTGAAATGTATTAAATTCTAGATTTGCAATCAGGAACTGGTCCCAGGTCTGCTTACTAGGAGTTATTTTCTTGGGAAAATCTCTCTCTTGTTTTTTTTTTATTGGAGTATAATTTCTTTATAATGTTGTGTTAGTTTCTGCTGTACAACAAAGTGAATCAGCTATACGTACACACATATCCCCTCCCTTTTGAGCCTCCTTTCCACCTACCCCTTGTCCCACCCCTCTAGGTCAACACAGAGCTATATCTCTTATTGAGAGCTTCTATTTGCTCATCTCTAGGGCAGCAATAAACATCAGCCATGTAAAGAATAAACTCATGTCCAAGAGCTTAAATACAGTACACACTTAGTAATGTTTGGTTTTTCATTTGCAGATGGTGAAAGTAATTGAGCATTGATTTATAAGGATGTTTAGGACAGAATGATTTAGTAGAATTTTAACAAACTCATCTTCTAATAATTCTATATCAGGTAACTTTCTATCAGTATTAACTTCTACCGAAGTTAATGAGATGATTTAAAGTAAGTAGAGTAGATTAGGTTCTAACTGAAATCAAGTGTCCTTTCCAAAAGTTCATTCTGCTTTCCTCCTAACCGCCGCCCCCTGCCCCCACCTAAGTATACTAAGAAATCAATTTGGCATTTGAATCAGTCCAACATAGGAATCGGAGAAGGCAATGGCACCCCACTCCAGTACTCTTGCTTGGAAAATCCCATGGACAGAGGAGCCTGGTAGGCTGCAGTCCATGGGGTCGCTAACAGTCGGACACGACTGAGCGATTTCACTTTCACTTTTCCCTTTCATGCATTGGAGAAGGAAATGGCAACCCACTCCAGTGTTCTTGCCTGGAGAATCCCAGGGACAGTGGAGCCTGGTGGCTGCCGTCTATGGGGTCGCACAGAGTCGGACACGACTGAAGCGACTTAGCAACATAGGAATAAGATATTTCTCAGTTTTCAGGATTTGGGTGGTGAGAATAGCTTCAGTGACATCTCTAAGACCTGACAGATTGAAGCACCTTTCTTCTTGCCCAACATTGGTTAGAAGAGGCCAGTTGTATATTTCAATCAGATAACAGCTGTTCACCTATACTTCTTAGAATCTGAGATTTTCTTAGTCAGAATCCCTCAGGGTTTAAGTGTACACACATGTAAAATCTCCAGATGGAAAACTAACCTCACGCTATATGTTAATCATTACTCAAGAACTGTATTTCAGCAACTCTCCAGTGACTTGGCGGTATTCCAAGAAGAGCAGATATAGGAGATGAAGAAAGTATGAGATGTTTATGTTAAGTTAACCACTTTTAATTTAAAGACTTATCCATTCCAATGAAAACCAAAGCTTTGAAAATTCAAGAACATATTGTCTAACCCTAAACCACTTTTAATAAACAAGGACTTTCCAGTTACCACAGCAAATCATGTTTCAGAGACCTACCATGTGTCTTCCAGTTCTGTATAGAATAACTTTGTTCTTCCTCTTGCTTCCACTGACCAGTCCCATGCCTCCATAGAAGTTGACCAGTACAAGTTGTGCAGTTAATGTGGTTAGTAGCCATAAGAAAGACTTTTCAACCAAGTTTATTCATAATTCTAATAAGAAACCACTTACTAAGTACTTAAGATGCACTAACAGTGAGCTTATCATTATACACACACACACACATACACCAAAACCAATGAGAGGATTATATCAAACATATATTTATATATGTAACGTGTCAATGCATGCATGCATGCTAAGTCGCTTCAGTAGAGTCCAACTCTTTGAGACTCTATGGACTATAGCCCGCCAGGCTACTCTGTCCATGGGCTTCTCCAGGCAAGAATACTGAAGTGGGTTGCCATGCCCCCCGCCCCCCACCAGGGGATCTTAATGACCCAGGGATTGAACCCACATCTCTTACATCTCCTGCATTGGCAGGCAGGTTCTTCACCACCAGCACCACCTGGGAAGCCCAACATATGTCAATACATTTAATTTAATAAAATAAGAAGATATGGTGTGTACTAGTTTTTAATCCTTAAGTATAGATGAGGAAACTGAAGAGTTGACAGCTAAAGTTAGATACCCAAGTTACTGAACAGCTAGTTTAGCTAGTTATTGGTACAATGAGGTGCATTTCAGCCTATCCCCCCAATTCTATAATCTTTTATTTTTTAGCATCATTGATTGGCTTCCCTGGTGGCTCAGATGGTAAAGAATCTGCCTACAATGCAGGAGACCCAAGTTCAATCTCTGGGTTAGGAAGATGCCCTGGAGAAGGGAATGGAAACCCACTCCAGTATTCTTGCCTGGAGAACTCCATGGACAGAGGAACCTGGCAGGCTACAGTCTATGGGATTGCAAAGAGTTGGACATGACTGAGCGACTAACACTTTCACTTTCTTCACTTTTCATTGATTGCTTCCTGAGTGCCAGGCATCATGCTCAAGTACTGAAAAGACAACTGTATGTTGTCCTTCAGCATTCAGAGGTTGATTGGTTTCAGGACCCCCTCAGATACCAAACTCCCTGGGTGTTCAAGTCCCTTATACAAAATGTCATTGTACAATAGGCCCTCCACATCCATGGGCTCTGCATCTGCGGGTTTCAGACCAAGTCCTTTGCCTTCAAAGGGTTCACAGTTGACTTGGGGAAACTCTACATAGTCTTATAATTTTTCTATGTTTGATTAGAACCTGGAACAGTGAACCTTGAAGTGTATCCCTACATTACCAGCATCAACTTCCCCTAGAGACTAGTTAGACATTCAAAATCTCAAGCTGCATTTCAGATCCACTGAAACAGAAACTCACGAATCTGTACTGCAACAAGTCCTCTAGGTTATTTCAGTTCACACTGAAGTTTGAGGGCCTAAACACACAGGGATTACAAAGAAACATACAGGAGAGAAAAGGTTGGTACAGCCAGTATGGAGAACAGACAGAAGTTCCTTAAAAAACTAAAAAATAGAGTTATCATCATATGATTCAGAAATCCCATTCTTTGGCATCAAATATCCAGACAAAACTATAATTAAAAAGATACATGTACCCCAATGTTCACAGAAGCACTATTTTCAAAATAGCTGAGATATATAAACCAATATAAATGTCCCATTAATGGATGAATGAATGAAAAAGATATGGTGTGTATATATATGTACACACACACACACACACATAAACACACACGCACGTGCACGCGTGGAATATTACTCAGTCATAAAAAAGGAACAAAGCAATGCCATTCTCAGCAACATGAATGGATCTAGAGATTATCATACTAAGTGAAGCAAGCCAGAGAGTCAAATACCATATGGTATCACTTTATTCAAAATCTAAAATGTGACACAAATGAACTTATCTATGAAACAGAAGCAGACTCACAGATGTAGAGAACAGACTTGTGGTTGTCAGGATAAGGGGTAGGGGAGGGATGGACTAGGAGTTTGGGATCATCAGATGCAAACTGTTGTACCTAGGATGGATAAACAACAATGTCCTACTGTATGGCACAGGGACCTATATTCAATATCCTATGGTAAAACATTATGGAAAAGAATACGAAAAAGAATGTGCATCTCTTTCATGTTCTGAAATATGAAAACTGAATCACTCTGATGTACAGCAGAAATTAACACAATATTTTAAATCAGCTATACTTCAATAAAATAAATTTTAAAAAAGAAACACACAGGTTAACTAAGAGATATGGGAGAAGGCTTTCTGGAGGAACTGACACTTGAGGTGCAGGGAGGATTTGTAAATGTTTTTTCCAGGCAGAATGGACAACATTAACAAAAGCAGAGAGGGAAGAATGTCACTGGTAGAGATTGAAAGTAAGAGACAGGGGATGAGAATAGATAAACTGGAATTAGAGTCTGTGTGTATGCCTTAAATATTGCAGGTCTTGTCTCATATGGTGCTTGATATAAGGGCTGGAGCAAATAACTTAAGGGACTCACTGTGAAAAGGACCTGGAATTGATGCAAAATTTGGGTTTCTTGTTGGCTACCTGTTATGAATTTCTAGAGCTTCCTCAGGATGTTCTTCGACAGTGTGAGGGAGACACTTTGCTGTCCAGTGATGGCAGAGAAGGAGAGAATCATAAGAAGGGAGTCCTGAGACTCAGATGTTTCCAGATAGTTGCAGCTTAGGAACCCAGCTAGGCTGGATACACATAAGCAAAGGTGATTGAGATGGAGTAAACAGAGGGAGGAAGAGGGGTGGAAGGATAGGAGAAAGTGATTTTAAATAAAGTTCAAGTTAGCTTTATTCTAAATAAAACATATATACACATACACACAACAATAACAAGAAGCAGCATGGGGGAAAACCAAACCAATATGGAGACAGGATCCTCCAGGGCGGATGATGGCTGAAGAAGAAGGATAAACTATAGAAGTGCACCAAAGAAAAAAAGCCAAAGTCTTCAGAAGATAAAGAATCTGTCAAAGAAGAGAAAAGTAAAGACATTCCAATTCCTGAAAGAGCTCCGAAACATAACAAAATTACAAAACAGAATATTACTAGAGTACCTTTGTTACTCGGTGGCTCAGTGCTAAAGAATCATCCTGCCAATGGAGGAGACATGGGTTCAATCCCTGGGTTGGGAAGATCCCCTGGAGAAGGAAATAGCAACCCACTCCAGTATTCTGGCCTGGGAAATCCCAGGCCAGAGGACAGAGGAGACTAGCAGGCTACAGACTACAGGGTCGCAAAGAGTTGGACATGACTGAAGTGTCTGAGCACACACACATGGATAGATCATAGAACAGGAAACAGGAAATAGTACTTCACCAGCAGAAATATTAATAACCTCAGATATGCATATGAAACCACTCTTATGGCAGACAGCAAAGAGGAACTAGAGAGTCTCCTTCTTGATGAAGGTGAAACAAGGGAGTGAAAAAACTGACTTAAAATTCAACATTCAAAAAATGAAGATCATGGCATCTGGTCCCATCACTTCATGGCAAATAGATGGGGAAACAATGGAAACAGTGACAGACTTTATTTTCTTGGGCTCCAAAATCACTGCAGATAGTGACTACAGCCATGAAATTAAAAGACTCTTGCTCCTTGAAAGAAAAGCTATGAAAAACCTAGATAGTGTATTAAAAAGCAGAGACATTACTTTGCCGACAAAGGTCCGTCTAGTCAAAGCTATGCTTTTTCCAGTGGTCATGTCTGGATGTGAGAGTTGGGCCATAAAGAAGGCTGAACACCAGAGAATTGATGCTTTTCAGCTGTGGTGTTGCAGAAGACTCTTGATAGTTCCTTGGACAGCAAGGAGATCCAACCTGTCAATCCTAAAGCAAATCAGTCCTGAATATTCATTAGAAGAACTGATGCTGAAACTTCAATACTTTCGACATCTGATGTGAAGAACCATCCCATTGGAAAAGACCCTGATGCTGGGGAAAACTGAAGGCATGAGGAGAAGGGGGTGACAAAGGATGAGATGGTTGGTTGGCATCATGGACTCAATGGACATGGGTTTGAGCAGGCTCTGGGAGATAGTAAAGGACAGGGAAGCCTGGTGTGCTGTTGTTCATGGGGTCACAAAGAGTCGGACATGGCTGAGCGGCTGAACAATAGCAACAAATTCATCGTTATCTATGACACTACTGATAATGAGAGGGTCAAGCATGAGCTCTGCACACTCATTTATTCCTTCCTGTTGCTTTCCAGCAATTTGTTATTTACAAGTTGGGGAGTATTATTTTATAATCATCAAACCCATTTCATAGGGACAATCTCTGAATGTATTACCTGCCCATTTTATTGATTGTGTCAGAAGGACACAATTCTTAACAAAAATGGTATAAACATTTTGAGCGGTGAGGTAATATTCATTTTACCTTTAAAATGAATATTTTGGTTTTTTTTGATGTTGAGCTCCATGAACTGTTTGTATATTTTGGAGATTAATCCTCTGTTGGCAAATATTTCTTCCTCTTCTGAGGATTGTCTTTTTGCCTTTTTAATGGTTTCCTTTACTGTGCACAAGTACTCTGTCTTGACCTGGGGCAAGTGGATGAGGGGAGGGTGGGAGGTAGGTCCAAGAAGGAGAGGATATATGTATCCATGTGGCTGCAAGTACTTCATTGTACAGCAGAAACTAACATAACATCCTAAAGCAGTTACATTCCAAAAAATTTTTTTAATTTAATAAGTGAATATTTTGTATCAATTACTGGGGAATCTGAGTGACAGAATGTGGCTGACTTCGATAATGGGTAGCACTGTAGCAACCAAAGAACACTCTCCCACTCTGGGGCCTCTGGTGGCTGAGGTACAGCTACAAATTTAGCATTCCCTCATTTTAAGCATTCCAAAATATTTCAGTGATTGTCTTGATAGGATTCCAGTAAAAAACAGCTGTCAAAATGTATCATATATTTGCAAACCTCCTACACAGCACTGTTGCTATAATTGGTTGAGGGTTTTTTTTTTTTTTTTTTTACTTTAAAAAGATTGTGGAAAGCACAATTTAGGTTTGGTCAAACTTTTATTAATGTTCATTGGAGGACTATAGTCCATAATTAGACCAGTTTTTAAGTACTTCATATTTGAAAAGTAAGCAAGCATATAGGTGGCAGTTTTTCTTTACAGCTTCATCAATCTGAAAGTCAAAAACTCTTGGACTGTAGTATGTACACAGTATTCCAAATCATCACTTTTTAATCTGATATATCTGCCCCATCAAAGAGCCAAAGTAATTTGGTCAGCAGTGTTTTCATTGGTTTTAATATATCCTCCACCTCCTTTCCACTCCAAACTATGACTTAATTGCACGAGGGTTATCCATTTAAAGCCATAACATTAAAATAGTCTGGAGGACTGCAGTTCTTTCTTCAGAAACCATAGTCTACTAGACAGAGGGCCTTTTTCACCAGCCACATGTCTATCACGAGTGCCTTAGAATTTTAGGTTAACTAGTTTACTGTTAAATCAGAGCCAAAGACAATAGTAATTCCAAATTGCAAGATTTCTAGAAAACATGTGGAGGTCCTCTTTGACACTGAAATAAAAAAATAAAAAGACTTACGAGATTTTTATTATTATTATTATTATTATTCTGTTCTGCTTGGCCCTGAATATTGTGTTTTATTGCCTGACTCAAGAAGGGTACCTCAAAAATATTATTTTAGTGCTCTGAGTTACTTTAACTATGTTTTGAAGCTAGGCACTTTCCTATATTGATGAAACCAATTATAGACTCCATCAGTTTAAAAAAAAAGTTGCACTGTGAAAAATATTGGCTCCAGTAATCACTAGGAAAAATATGTATTCATATGGCTTCTGTTTAAAAAAAAGTGTTGTGAACAGTCACTCAGTTGTGCCTGACTCTTTGCGATCCAATAGACTGTAGCCCATCAGCTTCCTCTGTCCATGGGATTATCCCCCAAGAATACTGGAGTGCATAGCCATTCACTTCTCCAAGAGACTGCGACCCAGGAATTGAACCTAGGTCTCCTGCATTGCAGGCAGATTCTTTACCATCTGAGCCACCATAATCACTGGGGAAAATATCTATTCATATGGCTTCCATAGGTAACTCTGTGTATGTCAAAGGTCAGAATTTCTATCCTGACATTTTATGATCCATGCCCTCTAAGGACTCTTACTGTTGTTTCTAGATCATCATTATCCAAAACAAGTGTGTTTATATAAGACTCCATAATTTCATATTTTCATTTTAGTAAATAAATGTTTGGGGCATTTAATGTATGAGCCCAGCAGAGACTTATCAAGGTAATTAGACTATGGACTGAAATTTTAACCATGGAAACAGAAAGAAAATGTGGTCCTAGAGATGCCCTGCAAGAAAAATTCTAGACATAATGTCCTTAGCTCAAGGACAGAGGTAAGTGGGATACCATTGGTATATGTGGAAAGTAGGGTGTCATATACAGAAAGTATAACCATATGTTTTGTCAGGGAACATTTAACATATGTAAAATAAGAAACCCAGGTGGCACAGTGGGAAAAAAATATGCCTGCCAATGCAGGAGATGCAAGAGATGCAGGTTCTATTCCTGGGTGGGGAACATTCCCCTGGAGGAGGAAATGGCAACCCACTCTAGTATTCTTGCCTGGAAAATCCCATGAACAGAGAAGACTGCTGGGCTACCATACTTGGATTGCAAAGAGTTGGACACTAATGAGCACAAAACATACAGAAAAAAAGAATCTTTAAATAAACAATAAATAAATGAAGATAAGCTAATGATGAGGTGCCAAAACCACAATGATGAGAAAAACACTTAAAGAGTTTTCTTTTTGTCATTATGGTAGTCCCAAATAATTCTTGAAAAGTGATATTGAAATATGAGAGAATGCATCAGTCAATTGATTCTGTTAAAATTTTTTTAATTAAATTATTTGATACAACTTGTTTTCTTTATCAATCACAAAGCATTTGCCCTGTTCTGTAATATCAGTTCAGTTCAGTTGCTCAGTTGTGTCCAACTCTTTGCGACCCTATGGACTGCAGCATGCCAGGCTTCCCTGTAATCACCCACTCCCGGAGCTTGCTCAAACGCATGTCCACCAAGTTGGTGATGCCATCCAACATTTCATCCTCTGTCATCCCCTTCTCCTCCTGTCTTCAATCTTTCCCAGCATCAGGCTCTTTTCCAATGAGTCAGTTCTTCTCATCAGGTGGCCAAAGCATTAGAGCTTCAGCTTTCAGCATCAGTCCTTCCAATGAATATTCAGGACTGATTTCCTTTAGGATTGACTGGTTTTTGTCTCCTTGCAGTCCGAGGGACTCTCAAGAGTCTCCACAACACAGTTCAAAAGCATCAATTCTTTGGCACTCAGCTTTCTTTCTCACCAGGGCTTCCCAGGTGACTCAGTTGGTAAAGAATCCACCTGAAAGGCGGGAGACCTGGGTTCAATCCCTGAGTTGGGAAGAGCCCCTGAGGAAGGAAACAGCTACCCTCTCCAGTATTCTGGCCTGGAGAATTCCATGGGCTGTATATTCCATGGGGTCACAAACAGTGGATAAGACTGAGCAACTTTTACTTCACAGCTTTCTTTATGGCCCAACTCTCACATCCTTACATGACTAATGGAAAAACCATAGCTTAGACTAGACAGACATTTGTTGGCAAAGTAATGTCTCTGCTTTTCAATATGCTGTCTAGGTTTTTCAAAGCTTTTCTTCCATATGAACATCAGAGCATAAAGGCTATTGTACAAACTGTTGTCTCTATGAACCGAGTAAAGCCTTCTAAATATACTGTTGGTCCAAAAAATCAATCTGACAGGATGAGGAAAGACAAGCTATTTAAAGGAAGAAGAAGGAATGAATAAGGATGAAATATTAATCATTCAGAATATTGTAGTGATCTAAATTGTTTCGGAAAATGCCCTGAAAAACGTGCTCTTGGTCAGTTCAGTCACTCAGTTGTGTCTGGCTCTTTACAACCCCATGGACTGCAGCAAGCCAGGCCTCCCTGTCCATCACCAACTCCTGGAGTTCCTCAAGCTCATGTCCATCAAGTCAGGGATGCCATCCAACCATCTCATCCTCTGTCGTCCCCTTCTCCTCCCACCTTCATACTTTCCCAGAATCAGGGTCTTTTCAAATGAGTGACCTCTTCACATCAGGTGGCCAAAGTATTGAAGTTTCAGCTTCAGTATCAGTCCTTCCAATGAATATTCAGGACTGATTTCCTTTAGAATGGACTGGTTGGATCTCCTTGCAGTCCAAGGGACTCTCAAGAGTCTTCTCCAACACCACAGTTCAAAAGCATCAATTCTTCGGCGCTCAGCTTTCTTTATAGTCCAACTCTCACATCCATACATGACTACTGGAAAAACCATAGCCTTGACTAGACGGACCTTTGTCAGTAAAGTAATGTCTCTGCTTTTTAATATGCTGTCTAGGTTGGTCATAACTTTCCTTCCAAGGAGCAAGCATCTTTTAATTTCATGGCTGCAATCACCATCTGCAGTGATTTTGGAGCCCAAGAAAATAAAGTCTCTCACTGGTTTGTTTCCCCATGTATTTAACATGAAATGATGGGACAGGATGCCATGATCTTAGTTTTCTGAATGTTGAGTTTCAAGCCAACTTTTTCACTCTTCTCTTTCACTTTCACCAAGAGGCTCTTTAGTTCTTCTTCACGTTTTGCCATAAGGGTGGTGTCATCTGCATATTTGAGGTTATTGACATTTCTCCCAGATATCTTGATTCCAGCTTGTGATTCATCCAGCCCAGCATTTCACATGATGTACTCTGCATAGAAGTTGAATAAACAGGGTGACAATATACAGCCTTGATGTACTTCTTTCCCAATTTGGAACTAATCTGTTGTTCCATGTCCAGTTTTAACTGTTGCTTCTTGACCTGCATACAGATTTCTCAGGAGGCAGGTCAGATGGTCACCAACCCTGGCAGCAGGCCACTGTCGACCAACCCCTCCACCGGAGACTCCTGGACACTCATGGGCAAGTCTGGATCAGGCTCTTGTGGGGTCACTGTTCCTTTCTTCTGGGTCCCAGTGTCCACAAGGTTCTGTTTGTGCCCTCCAAGATTCTGTTTCCCCAGTCATGTGTAAGTTTTGGTGGCTCTATGGTAGGGTTAATGGTGACCTTCTCCAAGAGGGCTTATGCCATACCCAAGTCTGCTGCACCCAGAGCTCCTGTCCCCGTGGCAGGCCACTGCTGACCTGTACCTTTGCAGGAGACACTCAAACACAGTTCTGGCTCAGTCTCTGTGGGGTCTCTGGGTCCTTGTGCACACAAGGTTTTTTTGAGCCCTCTGAGCATCTCTGGTGAGTAAGGGGTTTGATTCTAAATGCAATTTCACCCCTCCTACCATCTCACTGGGGCTTCTCCTTTGCCCTTGCACGTGGGGTATCTTTTTTGGTGGGATCCAACATTCTCCAGTCAAGGTTGCTCAGCAGTGAGTTGTAGTTTTGGAGTTCTCGCAGGAGAAGATGTGCTCTACATGGGGATAATTTTTCACTTAACTTACAATTCACTTATTTCCAAGTAAGCTGTTTGCTAATTAAAGGTGTAGGGATGCTGGGCTTGTAGTTCTCTTGCTCTGTGGAACTTCTTTGCCTGTTTCTGCCTGGCTCTATGCTCTGAAAGCTAACCCTGAGAAATGCACTCAAGTCTCCCAAACTGGCTTGTTTCTGATTGGGTTTAGCCATTGGAGACATCAGGGTAATTGTTCCAAATGCTTTAATAAACATGAAATCTTTTGAAACAGCCTTTTGCAAGGAAACATTGTCTTAAGCCTTCTGACATCTGTTTCAATATTAAAGTGATAGAGACAGACATTAAGTTTTATATTCTATACTCATACATTCACTTATGAAGGCAAATGAGTTGCTAGATACATGACAAGTAATAAAGGACAACTTCTACTGAGACAGTTAACCAGAAAGCATTACATTGTGATTAAGAGTGTAGGTCCTAGAAAAAAGACTAGCTAAGTCCCAAATCGCTGAACAGCTATGTGACCTTGGACAAATTACTTATTCCACGTCTTAGTTTTCTCATATTTAAAACGGAGATAATGACATAGTCTGTGTGGTTAGCCAATCCCCAATGGTCCTTGCCTCCTGTATTCACATCCTTAAGTAGCCCACCCCTACATTAAATAGGGATAACATTTGAAGCAATAGGATGACATGTAAGTGGCAGAGTGTCACTTCCAATACTCAGTCACAAAAGACAGTGAAGCTTCTGCCTCTATAGGATCACTTATTTTTTTATCTTGAAAGCGGATCCTCCAGCACCAATCAAGCCTTCAGATATTTGAAATCCCAAAAGATATTTTAACTGAAGGCTCTTGTTAAGGCTATGAGTCAGACCAGGATCAAATAAGCTGATCCCAAGCTCCTGACTTACAGAAACAATGAATGTTAAGCTTTGGTGTAATTTATTATGCTGCAATAGGCAAATAAAATACCCTGCCTAATAGATTGTAAGGATTACATGAGATAATTACATGAAGCCACCAGAACAGAATCTAGAATATAATGATTACACAGAAGTGCTATATTCCTGAGCACCAGTGTGCATTTTTCCTATCCTCTATCTTAGTTCGTGTGTGTGTGTGTGTGTGTGTGTGTGTGTGTGTGTATCCCCATGGAAAAGAAATGCAAAAAAGCAAAATGGCTGTCTGAGGAGGCCTCACAAATAGCTGTGAAAAGAGGAGAAGCAAAACGCAAAGACAAAAGGAAAGATATTCCCATTTGAATGCAGAGTTCCAAAGAATAGTAAGGAGAAATAAGAAAGCCTTCCTCGGCAATCAATGCAAAGAAAGAGAGGAAAACAACAGAATGGGAAAGATTAGAGATCTCGTCAAGAAAATTAGAGATACCAAGGGAACATTTCATGCAAAGATGGGCTCCATAAAGGACAGAAATGGTATGGACCTAACAGAAGCAGAGGATATTAAGAAGAGGTGCCAAGAATACACAGAAGAACTGTACAAAAAAGATCTTCATGACTCAGATAATCACGATGGTGTGATCACTCACCTAGAGCCAGACATCCTGGAATGTGAAGTTAAGTGGGCCTTAGAAAGCAACACTACGAACAAAGCTAGTGGAGGTGATGGAATTCCAGTTCAGCAATTTCAAATCCTGAAAGATGATGCTGTGAAAGTGCTGCACTCAATATGCCAGCAAATTTGGAAAACTCAGCAGTGGCCACAGAACTGGAAAAGGTCAGTTTTCATTCCAATCCCAAAGAAAGGCAATGCCAAAGAATGCTCAAACTACTGCACAATTGCACTCATCTCACACACTAGTAAAGTAATGCTCAAAATTCTCCAAGCCAGGCTTCAGCAATACATGAAACATGAAATTCCAGATGTTCAAGCTCGTTTTAGAAAAGGCAGAGGAACCAGAGATCAAATTGCCAATATCCGCTGGATCATCGAAAAAGCAAGAGAGTACCAGAAAAACATCTATTTCTGCTTTATTGACTATGCCAAAGCCTTTGACTGTGTGGATCACAATAAACTGTGGAAAATTCTGAAAGAGATGGGAATACAAGACCACCTGACCTGCCTCTTAAGAAACCTGTATGCAGGTCAGGAAGCAACAGTTAGAACTGGACATGGAACAACAGACTGGTTCTAAATAGGAAAAGGAGTACGTCAAGGCTGAATATTGTCACCTGCTTATTTAACTGATATGCAGAGTACATCATGAGAAATGCTGGGCTGGAGGAAGTACAAGCTGCAATCAAGATTTCCGGGAGAAATATCAGTAACCTCAGGTATGCAGATGACACCACCCTTAAGGCAGAAAGTGAAGAAGAACTACAAAGCCTCTTGATGAAAGTGAGAGAGTTGAGTGAAAAAGTTGGCTTAGAGCTCAACATTCAGAAAACTAAGATCATGGCATCTGGTCCCATCACTTTATGGCAAATAGATGGGGAAACAGTGGAAACAGTGTCAGACTTTATTTTTTTGGGGTCCAAAATCACTGCAGGTGGTGATTGCAGCCATGGAATTAAAAGACACTTACTCCTTGGAAGGAAAGTTATGACCAACGTAGATAGCATATTAAAAAGCAGAGACATTACTTTGCCAACAAAGGTCCATCTAGTCAAAGCTATGGGTTTTCCAGTAGTCATGTATGGATGTGAGAGTTGGATGGTGAAGAAAGCTGAGTGCCGAAGAATTGATGCTTTTGAACTGTGGTGTTGGAGAAGACTCTTGAGAGTCCCTTGGACTGCAAGGAGATCCAACCAGTCCATCCTAAAGGAGATTAGTCCTGGGTGTTCATTGGAAGGACTGATGTTGAAGCTGAAACTCCAATACTTTGGCCACCTCATGCGAAGAGCTGACTCATTGGAAAAGACCCTGATGCTTTGAAGGATTGGGGGCAGGAGGAGAAGGGGACGACAGAGGATGAGATGGTTGGATGGCATCACCAACTCAATGGACATGAGTTTGGGTAAACTCTGGGAGTTGGTGATGGACAGGGAGGCCTGGCGTGCTGCGATTCATGGGGTCACAAAGAGTCAAACATGAGTGAGTGACTGAACTGAACTGAACTGACTGATATATATACAGTCTCATTTAAACCTCATATGGTTAGCATTCTTCATACTTCAGGGGTCAGAAGACCCAACTCAAACTAGCTTGAACTCAACCTTCCCACTCCCCTTGTACAATAAGGAATTTTGCAGTTCAAGTAACTAAAAGTAAAAGGCAAGCGTAAAAGGCAAGCTTCTTTCACAAACTGCTAGATTAAGGGGGCTTAAACAATTTCTGCCTGGTCTAACTCCATGCTTAGGCTTCACCTTCCTCCCGTGTTATTTTAGTTCTCCAGCTCTTCCCAGTGAGATGAAACTCATAGCCGTCTCAGCCTCACATTCTTCTCGATTCCAGTCCAGTGGCAAAGAAAATGTCTCTCTCTCCCAAAAATCTAGAAGAATTCTCTCTGTATCTCTGTTATTCTCACTGGACAACGTAAACATCTCTGACCCAATCACAGAGCCAGGTTAAGTCACATGCTTTCTCTTATGAACACAGGTTAAAATTGGGAAAGGGGTGGCTTACCAGAGAAAAACTAAGATACTAAGGACTCATGATTAGAAGAAGGGTAAAATGGATACCGGGCAAAAAGAATAGATCTCTCCCCTGAGTCATAACAGTTATATGACCTAGTTGGTATGATTATCACATTCCACAGAGGACATTAAAGCACAGTGCTTGAGTGGCTTGCCTGGAACTGCATAGATACACCTGGAAGGGGTAGTCAGAGTCCAGACTTCATGTGCTACACCACGTTATTATATTACCTCTCTAAGAGATGCTATGAATTATTATTCACTGTGGCTTAGTGATTTGGGTTAATTTAGACACTACAACTGTTCCACTCCCTCTCTTGGAAATTATACGCCTGTCCTGTATAATCAGCCCAATTTCTGCAACTATCCTGTCTATTCAACTGTGAAACCTCAATGTTTGCTTCATGGGCTGGGTCAAAGAAAATCAGTGCACAGTATGTTAACTTAAGCTGCCCTCACAGTTACTGGATGGACAACAAAAGTTTCAGTCATTCCCCCCTCAAGTCTTTCAAATGATCTTATTCTAGTTTCCAACAGACTAGATCAAGGGTGGTGACAGGCAAGTTCTTGTTGGCTATCCTTTCTGTTCTTTATGGAATGTATCCCTTGAAGATTAAATCTCAAAAATAATCTACTATTCTAGAATGTTATACAGAGATATAGGTGCTTACCTATTCCTCACCAAATTGGTGCATAAAGCACACTCTGTACACTCTGTAGAGGTGGTTTGTGATTTTCTATTGCACTTCAGCTAGGAAATCTTGTGCAGTGCCTACAGCACAAATTTGAAAGAAGAATTTTTCTTTCCGGCCAAACTGTGCAGCTTGCAGGATTTTAGTTCCCTGACTGGAGATGAATTCAGGTCCAGAACACTGAAAGCCTGAGCCTTTATTTTATTTTTTTTCCCAATAGGGGAGGCTTGATTGATTTAATCATTGATCATCTGCTTGAATTCATATCAAATCTCTGCCCTTTCATCCCTCAAGGTTAGGCTCACTCCAAGCGCCAAGCCTCTTGGTTGGTCTTTCTGGTACCCAGCTCCCATCCTGAGTCAGTTCATCTCTTAGCATAAACTGAGGGGTGATCCAAGGGGCTCATGAATAACGAAGACACTCCTATTACTCAGGAAATTTCAAGGATTTAGAAACTTCCTTCCAGGAACCAGAAAGATTCTTATACAGCAGTGATGCATACAAATAGTGTATCTTTAAAATGATGATGTATTAATGTTAGCCAAATGATGTACAGAAATTTTAAAACACAATGTTTTATGTTTATGTTCTTGGTGTAAGTTAACCTAGGAAGTGAAAGCCTGAGTCTTAATGGCTGGACTGACAGAGAGTTCCCAGAAGAAACAAAAAAACGTGATCCTGTGTCACTATTTAAGAACTGAAACTTTGGAATCTAGAACTGTTGCTTTGACTTTTTGTGTTTCTGAGGAAACACCTGGGACTTAGGTGTAGTAAAATAATTCCACAGATAAGCCTTTTAAAATGTGAATTGCAAGCAAGCTCATTTTGTTCAACTCAAAGAGCTAAAAGCTATTTTTAGCTATTTCTTTCTTTTTATGATTTTGGCTTTTTACTACAGAAAGGTTCTAAAATACAAATATGGTAGTACATTCCCTGTATTCATCAACAGCTTCAAAAATTATCAACGTGGGAAATCTTGTTTACCCACTTAGCCACACCTCCACTGAATTATATTAAAGGAAATCATAAATATCATATTGTTATCTGTGTTCAGTTTAGTACATATCTCTAAGAGTTAAGGGCTTTTAAAAATATGTTCATTCAAGAGGGAGGGGCTATATTATACATATAGCTGATGCACATTGTTGTATGGCAGAAACCAATACAATATTGTAAAGCAATTATCCTCCAATTAAAAATAAATTTAAACAAAAAATAGGATTCTCACACCTACACTTCCCCAGCTGTTTCACAAATGTCTTTTCTGAGTTTATCGAAATAGGATACATGCAAAGTTCCAACAATGCATAAGGTTAATATGCATTTCAAGATAATTTCACCTCCTCCGCTTCCTTTTCTTCCTCCCCTTCCCCTCCCCATTCCTCTCCCTGTTTTTCCTTCTTCTTCCTTCTCTTCATCCTCCTCTTTCTGCCTTTCTACAGTAAGTCCCCTACATACTAAACTTCAAGCTGCGAACTTTCAAAGATGCAAACATGCGTTTTCCTGTCCTGTCGCTTAAGTTAGTTCATGTGTCTGGCATACATTGTCACGTGCGCATCCTCTACAAGTGGTCGTGCTTTTGTGTACTTTACTGTATAGTACAGTAGTACAGTGTCTTCATTTCAAGCCAAGGATGTCCAGAAACAAGTGTAAAAGCAGCAGTGACAGGTATTATAAACCTGTCACAGTACAGTACTATATAGTTGATTGTGTTAGTTGGGTGCCGAGGCTAATTTTGTTGGACTTTTGAGCCAGTTGCACTTATGACCAGGCTCCTAGAACAGAACTCATTCATGTGTAGGGAACTCTCTGTGCTCTTCTCCTACTCCCCCAGCTCCCTCTCTTTCCTTCTCCCCATTTCCTCCCCTCCTCCTCCTCCTCTTCCTACATTTCTCCTCTCCTCCATCCCTCTTCTCCTTCTCCTCTTTCTTCTGTCATATGTCTGATGAAGAACCCATATATCATTAGGATTTTTGACCTTCTGGATTTGGCTGTCTTTATACCTGGTGATGGGGCTTCCCCAGTGGCTCAGCAGTAAAGAATCTGCCTACAGTGTGGGAGCCGTAGCAGACATGAGTTCGATCCCTGCGTCAGGAAGATCCTCTGGAGTAGGGCACAGCAACCCACTCCAGTATTGTTGCCTGGAGAATCCCATGGATATAGGAGCCTGGCAGGCTACGGTCTGTAGGGTTGCAAAGAATTGGACACAAGGCCTGGCGTGCTGCGGTTCATGGGGTGGCAAAGAGTCGGACACGACTGAGTGACTGAACTGAACTGAAAACGACGGCATGGCAGACCTGATGACATTTAATATCATCCTGTGGCTTTTGTAGTTATATATTTAGAACTTTGATCAGATTCATCAAGTTTCCATAGTTTCAAGTTAATAGGTGTCAGTCTTACTGTAGCTTCATTGAGGGAAATGTTTTTTTTCTATCTCTGGCTGTTTTTTACAGTTTTCTCCAGTTTAAATTTTGAGAAGATATATGAAAATGTAGAAGGTATACCTTCTTTCACTCATCCTCTTTAGGATTACTAAATTTTATTAATTTATGACTTGATATCTTTAGTTTATAATATTTTTTAGAAAACTAGTATCTCTTCAAATTGTGTTTCCACTTCATTCTCTCTCTCCTCTACATTAAAGCCTATATGACAGGCATTTAGGCTTTTCATCAGGACCCATGTCTGTTACCTTTCCTTGTATGTCTTCCGTATTTCTTTCATTGCTTTAGTCTAGTTGTTATCTGCTTGCTTTTCCAATGGCTCAACAATAAAGAATCCACCTGCACTGCAGGACATTCAGGACATGTCAGTTGAATCCCTGGGTTGGGTTGGGAAGATCCCCAGAGGAGGAATGACAATGCGCTCTAGCGTTCTTGCTAGAAAATCCCATGGACAGATGAGCCTGGCGGGCTACAGTCAATGTGGTCACAAAGAATCAGACATGACTTAGCGACTGAATACACAAACATATCTATTGTGCTCTTACTTTCTTTATATTTTTTAACACCAGAAATATTTTGTATTAGGGTATAGCCGATTAACAATGTTGTGACAGTTTCAGGTGAACGGTGAAGGGACTCAGCCATACGTATACATGTATCTATTCTCTCCCAAATCCCCTACTTTCATCAATGGTATTTCTCACTTTTAAAATTTTTAATTTGGGCATTATTATAGTTCTATGGTGAGTTACCAATACTGTCATTTATTTTCTTATATATGTTGCTCAGTTATTATAACTGGTAACTTCACTATCTTGACACATTAAGGTTCCCTTTTTATTATGTATTTGTTTTCCTCTCTTACTTTTCACTTGTCCTGTCTCCTGATATTTCTGGTAGTTACTGACTACATGTCAGGCACTGAGTATGAAAAGTTGTAGAAGTTCTGGATAAAGTTGTATTCTTTCAGAGAAGATTTATTACTCTTCAGTTTGTTAAAAAGAGTTGGTATAAATCAAGGACTTCAATCCATTCAAGGACTGAGAGGAAGGAAAGTTGGGTATTGTGTTTTGCGGAGTCTATTTTGAACTTGGTTTTAGTCATAGTATAGCTTTTCAGAGATCTCAACCGAAAAATGTGTTTTCCAGCACCCTTTGACACTTTGATATTCCCTTTTTATTACGTCACTTTTGTTGTTCAGTTGCTAAGTCACGTTAGACTCTTTGGTACCACATGCAGTGTAGCCTGCCAGGTTCCTCTGTCAATGGGATTGCCCAGGCAAGAATACTGCAGTGGGTTGTCACTTTCTTCTTCATGGGATCTTTCTGGATCAGTGATTCAACCCAATTAGCAGCCCTAAAATCCAGGATTTGTCCTTCCAGTTCTGTGAGAGAAACAAAGACATGTCTGATATACAAGCTAGGTAGTCTGATAAAACCTTTCAACTCTGCCATTGACCTCCAGAAGCAGCCACAGACATTATGTAACCCAACAAGCACGGTGTGCACAGCAGACCAAATCTGGCCCTCGGGTAGCAGTTTGTCGACCCCCGCTTTAGGTTATTGCTTTCTGCTTCACCTTAGTGCTGTGTCTGAAATTTGACTAATATCCTACGGGGAAAATTGGCAGAGAGAATTGAGTCACCTAAATTTCTTTCTGGAATGTGAAGCTCTCAGATGCTAGCTGCCTTGGTAATTCATTGATTAACTTTAAAACATTGTATTTATTTATCAATTTTTTTATCCTGCCTTTATAATAATCCTCAATAAAAGGGATGGTCTGATACAGATTACTCCATGATAGCCAGAAACAGAAGTTTCATCTACGTATCATTCTTTTTGATTATGAAACTGTCTTCCACACAACCCTGGTCCTGTTTGAGAGCTTCCATGATTTCTAGCATGTCAGGATATTCAAGGTTTATCTCCTGTGTTTGGAAGAGGGCAAGTGCTACTAAGTTGACAGGCTGACTTCACTTGAAAAATAAAGACAGGAAGTAGGAGATAAATACTTTTTTTAATTGGAAGGAAGGAGAAGGGAAGCAGGGAGTGATTCAGATAAAGTGAACAGCAAATCAAAAGCTTTGAAATGGGAGTTTGTGTGGAATGTTTTAGAAACAGTAAGAAAGCCAGCATGGCTAAAGCTGAAGAAAAATAACAGTGGGGGGTATGAGGCAGTAGGAGGAGAATATGTTAAAGAGTAGAGGCATGCATATGGTATGAGGCCTCAAATTTACTAAGCATTTACTGAGCATTCCTCAGTCTTCTATAGGTATATAATATAATAAAAAGTACTATCACTGTTAACAATTGAGTGTAGAAAGGGGAAAGAATAAAGTTAATCTAAAGAAAAAGTATAGATGATCTTTTCTAATTCTTATAATGCTATGAATTGGATATTAATATTTCTACTTTATAGATGAATGCTTTGATGCTTTGAAATGTCAACTAAACTATTCAAGATCATAAAACTATTTTTAATAAGAGACAGAACTAAGAATCAAACTTCAGTGTTTTACATCTGTATGACTTGTAGTTCTCTATATACTATCCTGGGAAATTTGGGAGGAAATAAGATCAGCAAACAGACAACTTTGCCTGCTCTGAATAAAAAGTCAAAGCAAGCACATGAGTGACTTAACAGAAGGTGAGCCCAAACAATCAAATGTCCTAGTCATAGAAAAGAGAAAATAAAGTGGGTGGGAGAGCTGGAGTAAGAATGAAAGTGAAAGTTGCTGAGTCATGTCTGACTCTTTGCGACCCCGTGGACCATATAGGCCATGGAATTCTCTAGGTCAGAATACTGGCATGGGTAGCCTTTCCCTTCTCCAGGGGAACTTCCCAACCCAGGGCTTGAACCCAGGTCTCTGGGGGATGCATAATTTCAGTTTCCTTTACAGAATTAAGCAAATATTACATCTGAATACATAAAAAATTATTTGATATTCAAAGAGGAGAAACATTTGTTACGGCTCCCTCCAAAAAGTAAGTATTTCTCTATTAATGTAAGATGAGTGAACAGAATACGAGGAGAGTTAATCCTTCTTGTTGTGTGTGTGGATAGGATCACACCTGAAATTTGCACAGATGGAATCACACTTCAAGAAGCAATAATGATCAAAGCGTAGTATGTATAAGAGAGTGGCCATGGTGATGGGGCAAAAAATCGTTAGTAAGGAAATACTTAAGAAAATGAGAATGTTTAGAGCGGAGGAGACTTTAGGAGTAAATAGTGAATTAGTTGTTCTATTGAAAGGGTCATAAACAGATCAAGTGACTAGACTTATTCTGTTTTGTTTCAGAATTTATATATGTATGTGTGTGTATATATATATAATCTAGTTTTCCAATTACTCAATTACTTGAAAAATGTGATCAGCTACCTCTGCAGTGGTTTTTAGTATTTTGATGATGCTGATGTTTTTGGAAATTAAGACATGAAAACTAACACATGAATCAAAAAGTTTGCATGTAACTTCAAGGTGTTATCTGATCCCTAAAGCTCAATTAGGCACTCCTATGTAATCTGTGGGGCTTCCCTGGTGGCTCAGATAGTAAAGAATCTGCCTGCAATGCTGGAGACTTGGGTTCAATCCCTGGATTAGGAATATCCCCTAGAGAAGGGAATGGCAACCCACTCCAGTATTCTGGCCTGGAGAATTCCATGGACAGAGGAGTCTGGCGAGCTACAGTCCATGGGATCACAAAGAGTAGGATACAATTGAGTGACTAACACACACACACACACACACGGTATCAGTGATCCTTAGTTGAGAACCCAGGAGAGACTGAGATTTTTCTGTTCTAGAAACGTTTAAGTAGAAGCTGAGCAACCACTATGGCCTGAGATTGTAGTAGTTGTTGTTGTTGTTCAATTGCTCAGTCATGTCTGACTCTACAACCCCATGGAGTGCAGCATGCCAAGCTTTTCTGTCCTTCACCATCTCCCAGAGTTTGCTCAAACATTGTAGAGAAGCACACTTTGATGAGCTTTTGGCTATGGTCCTAAAATAAGCGTGAAAATTGCCAAATTAGCATGATATATCTGTATGTTCCCTCTCTTGATCACCTGTACAAGGGTATCCTTGTATCCTAAACAGTTATAAAAGCCTCATTACCTTGAAGCATTTCATGCATTGCACCTTTTAAATTATTTCCATGGTGTTAGAGTTGGCAAGAGAATACTTTGAACCTGGTGGCAACGATCTCCATCCAGGGGGGGAAAAAAAGAAAAAGAGATGCAACCCAAGCCAGAACCACGATCTACTCTGCAAGACAATTTCTTTTATAAAATGCCAATATCCTCAAATGGCATCAAATTGTCGTATTTATTTTGTTGACTCAGTTGGTTCCTAAATTGCAATTCAAATCACTTACTGGAATATTTCAACGTGTTAAAAATAATATCGAAGCAAACAAAGACTCATGCCTTTCTCACTTCATATAACCATTTTGTTTATGAATTTACATCCCACACAAACTTGTTTTATTTGGATGGCCAGTTTTTCAAAAATATTCTCCAAAATTCTCACAAGCCCAAGATTTTAAACTTTCATACAAACATATTTGCACTGATTGCTTTTTCTTCACTTTTAGTGTTCTCATGCTTCTTTTAGTTAATTTTCAAAGTATTTCTTATTTTGCAGTGTAGTCTCAGGCAAAGAATGCTTGGTTGGAATTTGGAAGAATGTGTTCTAATTTCATTCCCCATATTGATGAACTAGATGATCTAAAAATATATCAACTAAACAGAGCCAAATCACAAGAAAATAAACACGATGTGTGAAAGATAGAAGAGGTGTAGTGATGAATTAGTGAATAGAATGAATGAGTGATTACATAAAATTCAACATCCATTATTTGTATGATTAAATGTTAAATCATTTATTATTCATAATTATTAGGATAACGTATGACCACTGAGGAAAACCTGGATATGGAGATATTTATAAATAAAACACATTTTAAAATCTGTAACTCTAGCACCCTGAGATGCTAAAATTATGATGTAATAGTTTCTAGTCTTCTTTTATACTTACAAATATATCTCTCCATATTACATATTCATTTTGATTAGAAGCATATTTATACATAGGCTTATAGCTTAGTTTTCCACTAAGCAATATTCTCATGCAGTTGTTCTGAAAACAAAGTTTTTAATAGCTACATCATATATAGATCACCAAATGAAGACAGATTTTTAATGAGTCCTTTCTTTGGACATTTAGTTTTATTCAATTTTTAAAATAAGTATGACTGTGATGAATGGGCTTCCCAGGTGGTGTTAGTGATAAAGAACCCGCCTGCCAATGAAGGAGACTTTAAGAGTCAGGAAGATCCCCTGGAGTAGGAAATGGGAACCCACTCCACTATTCTCGCCTGCAGAATCCCTTTGACAGAGGAGCCTGGCAGGTTATGGTCCATAGGGTCACAAATAGTTGGACATGACTGAAGTGACTTAGTATGCTCACACGTGATAAGTATCTTTGTCCATAAATATTTAGAAACAGCAAACAGATAAAAGAATGTGAATGTTCTAAGCTATTTGATGTATACCACCAAAGTACCTGCCAGAAAGTTTGCCTATTTTTCAAATTAATTCTAGAAGGCCACCATTACCCTGATACCAAAACCATAAAAGACACTACAAAAGAAGAAAAATACAGGTCAATATCTTTGATGAATATAGATGTAAAAATACTCAACAGCATATTAGCAAACTGAATCTAGCAATATATAAAAAGTATCATACACCATGATCATGTGGGATTTATTCTAGGGATGCAGGGATGGATGAATATCTGCAGTCAATTAATGTGATATGCCACATTAACCAAATAAAGAATGAAAGTCATATGATCACCTTATTAGACATGGAAATAGCATTTGATAAAACTCCATATCCATTCATGGCAAAAACCCTCATCAAAGTTGGTATAGAGAGAACACAACTCAATAAAACAAAGGCCATTTATGATATCTAATAGAGAAAAGAAAGCATTTCTTTTAAAATTAGAGACAAGACAAGGATGGATGCCCATTCTTGCCACTTTTATCTAACATAGTATTGGAAGTCCTAATCACAGCAATCAGACAAGAAAAAGAAATATGCAATGGAGAAAAGACAATCTCTTCAATGAGTGGTGCTGGGAAAACTGGCCAGCTACATATTAAACAATGACTGCCACATTTTTTCTCACTATATATAAAAGTTAACTCAAATTTGACAAAGGCCTAAAGCACCATAATAGGACTTCCCAGGTGGCACTAGTGGCAAAGAATTCACCTGCCAATGCATGAGACATAAGAGATGTGGGTTCGATCTCTGGGTTGCGAATATCCCCTGGAGAAGGAAATGGCAACCCACTCTAGTAGTCTTACCTGGAGAATCCCCGGGACAGTGGAGCCTGGCAGGCTATGGTCCCTAGAGTCACAAAGAGTCAGACACAAATGAAGTGAAGTGACTTGCACGCATGCACACAGGGTAATAAGCCTAGTAAAATAAATTAGAGAAAGACAAATACTGTTTTCACTTATATGTGGAATCTAAAAAATAAAACAAATGAATATAACAAAAATAGATATGGACTCACAAATATGAAGAATAAAATAATGATCACCAGTTGGGAGAGAAAAGTGGAGAGTGACAATATAGGTCTAAAGGATTAAGAAGCACAAACTAGTAAATACAAAATAAATAACCTATAAAGATATATTGTACAGCACAGAGAACACAGTCAATATCTTATAGTAACTTAAAATGGAATGTACTCTATAAAAATACTGAATTACTAGGTTGTACACTGAATTAATACAAATTATAAATCAACTATACTTCAATAAAAATCTTTGTCCAAAGAAGTATTTTTGCAAAAAAAAAAGAGAGAAAATAAACTTTAACTATAATACTTATAAATGTATGTATTTATTGTATGTATGTAGAAAAAGTGTGAAAGGATATATGCCACTGGATGAAGGTACAATGATATTTGGTTTTTATATGCACTTGTTTAAATTAGTATTACTTTTATTTTTCAAAATATAAGTATTACTATTCTTCCCGTAAGGAGATATTTGTCTTTGTCATATTTTCGTGACCATGAGGTTAATTCTTGTGCCTGGAAAACTTAACTTTAGCTGTTTGGATTCCTTAAATTAATACTAAATTTAATAAATACACATCACAGATCTATTTTACTTAGGTTTTAAATTCAAATGTTAAGTTATTTTAAATGTTTCTTCATTATTCTTTTTATAAATTGAGTAAATTTTAACAATATCTTTCAAGAGAGTTTTGATTAGTGTTTAATTGGTATAATGTAAACAAATTCAAATCTCTTAACAATCCCTACATTGACAAACTTAATTAAATATCTCGAAACACTTTCAACTATAGTTCATGTATAAATTTGTGATTAACTTTCTTTCATAGTAATTCAATTACCCTCAGTTAGTAGTTTGCTAGAGCACTTATGTAACTTTCCTAACCCAACTATATTAAACTCTGAAACATAATTACATTTATAACTCATTAAACATGAAAACTTCTTTTATAGCTTTTGATCTACAAATTGTAAGTCTCAAAAAATTACTCAGATACACATATAATTGGAATCACCTGCTAAATACTATTTCCAAATCTCTCATTCAAATTGTCTAAATATCAAATAAAATGACATAACATTATTACAAAAATATGTATTTCTAGGTTTAACAAATACATAATAAGGTTATCCTCATAATTTACTCTGTATAACCTACACTTGAAATTTTAATACTTCTTCTGTTTTAAAGTGTGGTGCTAGATAAGACTCTTGAGAGTCCTCTGGACTGCAAGGAGATCAAACCCATCAATCCTAAAGAAAATCAACCCTGAATAGCCATTGGAAAGACTGATACTGAAGCTGAAGCTCCAATGCTTTGACCACCTGCTGCAAAGATCTGACTCACTGGAAAAGATCCTGATACTGGGAAATATTGAGGGAAGTAGAAGGGGACGACAGAGGAAAAGATGGTTGGATGGTATCACCAACTCAATGGACATAAGTTTGAGCAAAGTCTGAGAGATATTGAAGGACAGGGAAGTCTGGTGTGCTGCACTGTAGTCCATGGGGTTGCAAACAGTGGGACATGTCCTAGAGACTGAACCACAGCAATCTTCCAAAGAAAAAATAAAACTGGGATCACCATTTTTAGCAGAGTGAAAGAAAAAAATAGACTGCAGACATCCAGATGGATTTTTCCCTTGCCAATGAGGGACACATTGGGCCACTGGTTATTATAACAAGCATGGATTCAAATCTTACCTGGTATTGGCTAAGAGCACCAACTCAGGTCTCTCAATTCAGGAAACTTAAGCAGAAAATATCTTCTGTCTGGTCTGTCACACCCTACTCACTTTCCTACTTACTAGGATTCCATGTATCTCTGCTCCATACTATTTTGAATTTGTTTCATATTCTAACAGCATGCCAGGCCACAGTTCTTAAATAATATTTAAATGATACTTGATTCTATCCCATATATGAGAGGTATGCTGATTCTGTGGTTATATCACTAAAATCATAGTAATGATAGTTACAAAGAATTCATATTAGGAAAATGTACTTTCTCAAGTGGTTTAGAGAAATATTAATTTAACTATATGTGAGATTTAGTTTAATGACTTATGTAGAATCACTATTTTATCCAGCCTAGGGAATGAGTTTCCTGAAATGGAACATCATCTGAATAACAGCTGAATGAAATTAACGGCACTTATTCCCCCAAGCAATTGTGTTCCACGTCTTTATATGTCAGTTATATCCTCTTTTCTTCACATCCTCTGAAGCAATCACAGGCTTGCACCGCACTTTTTCTGGAAACTCTTGACATTTCTGTCACTAGTCTCCACTGATGTTTATAATGTCCTTTGTAAAGAAAAATTTCCCACTAATACCTTAGTGACCGCTGATTGCCATCATCTGTTTATTTGGTTATCTTAAGCGTGTTTTTCTGCCTGCCACATCAGTAAAACGTTAGATTTTCATATCCTATATGATTTGCCTACCTTTGATTAGCCAGAAGTGATAGGTCAAAACCAGTCATAATAACCTGAATTACTGGCCAACAACACTCAGGACAGCAATTGCAAAAATGTGGCAGTTATAACTAATGGTCCTCTGATCATTTTTTCTTTTTTCTACAATAATAAAAATGTTGGCTGAATCTGTCTTTATTCATCAAAGACTAAATTTCTTAGAGTCCCTTGCAGCTACGAATGGCCATTTGACTAGGCTTTCTAAAAAATGGGATGTGAGAGGAAGAAACTTCTAGTCATTCTCTTAAACAGAGGTGCCCATGGCCACGCCCTTTCTGCTCTTCTCCTTGTCCATGTTAGCTGGGGTTACAGCAGGGGCCAGAGGAGTCACTATAGAGTACATGACGGACATAATGGAAGACATGCATTTAGGGTGGCTGAGCAACAACATGGAAGGAACATGGGTCTCTACCAATCAGACCTAGATGCTTACAGTCAGCCTAGATGCTTAAGAGAGATTTTAAAAAATATATGTTAGACTTTGCCATTTATTACTACTCAAATAAGCTTCTAGCCAATAATATAAACTGCAAAGATGCACACAATGTACCAAAGTGTTTTTTATTGGTTGAGATCATGTAATAGATTATATTCAATTGAACTGATTGGGTAGGAGAACAAATTTAGTTATATTAACTCTATCATCCAGTATTGTAATTAATGTTCATATGCGTAAAATGTCTCTGTATCAAATATCTATATTTCTTCGCAAATATGGATTTATCTCTTTATTGGTGGGAGGTAAATAAATTTGACCTGTGCCTGATACTTTGAAAAAGCATATACATCAATTTGGCTTTAACATATTAAATTAGTGAGAAAGTCAATTCTTAGGTAGATGATAAGAAGCCTGGGGTCCCTGAGGAGGAGAAAAGGGTCTGGGGTTCTCAAGGAGGAGAAAAGGACAAACCTTTTTTTCTACATTCCTTAGTCTTAGTCACATAAACTGGTTTTTTCTTTAAACCCAGAGCTGATGATTACACAACAAAACAACTCAGCTTAAACTCTGTACTAAGTATTATATAGCAACAATCTATCCTGCGTGAGGACATGTTTCTCCTTCTTGAGAACCTTCTGCCTAATCCTATCATTTTAAAATGTATATTGTGGGAGTGAGTCTGGTAAGATCTTTCCATAGTTAGTTCTAATCCTGTCATCTTAAAATGTAGATTGTGGGAGTGGGTCTGGTAAGAACTTTACAACCTTGAAACATTCTTTTGATTTACTATAATAACCAGTTGAAAAAGTATATAGCTCCCTTGCTAAGACTAGTGAGGGGGGCACTCTCCCCCTTCTGATGTCTATGTCAGAAGCTTTCTATGTCCTTTTTCACTGTAATAAAACTTCTGCCACACAAGAGCCCTGACTGGTCAAGCCTGGTCCCTGATCCTGAAGCTAAATTTTCTTCTTCGGAGATCACAAATTTGACATGGTTCACTGTAAGCTATCATTACAAGATATGTCTCAAAAATAACTCTACAAGATGGCAGTATAACCTAACATTAAAAGAAGGAGCTCCAGATAAAAAGAGGCCTGTGTTTAAATTATGGCTATTTTAAGAGATCAGTTGTCTCACACATTTCAACCAAACTAGAGGACCTCTACGAAGAGGAGCCAAAGAGAAAGGAGTTATCTCAAAAAGATTTGTAAATATGACTTTTGTCCAAATGGAGTCAATGTCATACAAATCCATGGAAGGCCCAAAAGTCCTTGAAAAAGTTATATTAGTACAACCATTTCAAGCTTGGTGAAAAGGACAGTGATGTAGTTAGTCGCTCAGCCATGTATGACTCTTTGTGACCCCAGAGACTGAAGCCCGCTAGGCTCCTCTGCCCATGGAATTCTCCAGGCAAGAATACTGGAGTGGGTTGCCATTCTCTTCTCCAAAGGACAGGAGGAAGTACAAAATGAAAGGAGGCTGTGGGATCGCCACCCTCCCATAACCGAAATTTTACTGCCAATAAGCAGGTGGATAAACTATTCATCTGCAAACTTCTTTTCATAAAAAGACTGACTTAGAGGGTGAAACCTAGAGCCAGGAGAGTGGAATGAAGAGCCACAGAGAATTATTCACAACCTTTAACAAAATAGTCAAGAAACTCCGGGTTACAAAACTGCTTTGGACCAGTGACTCAGTTTGACCTTCCCTTTCTCTTCTTTTGAACCAGAATGTTTACAACTATCATCGATACACTTGTCTCATCAGATACATTGGGAATGTTGTGAACACACTACTTTTCTATTCACTTTAACAGGTCCACGGAGGGAGGGAAGTATGTCCTAGGAGTTGTATTTATGGATTATAGGAGGAGCCTCATCTGTACCTTCATTAAGATGATTTGGATGATGAAATGTTTTTACTTTAAGCTAAGGAGAGCGCCAAAGAATTGATGCTTTTGAACGATGGTGTTGGAGAAGACTCTTGAGAGTCCCTTGGACAGCAAGGAGATCCAGCCAGTCCATTCTAAAGGAAACCAGTCCTGAATATTCTTTGGAAGGACTGATGCTGAAGCTGAAACTCTAATACTTTGGCCACCTGATGTGAAGAACTGACTCACTGGAAAAGATCTTGATGCTGGGAAAGATTTGAGGGAAGGAGGAGAAGGGGGTGATAGAGAATGAGATGGTTTGATGGCATTACCAACTCGATTGACATGAGTTTGAGCAAGCTCTGGGAGTTGGTGATGGATAGGGAAGCCTGGTGTGCTGCAGTTCATGGGGTCACAAAGAGTCAGACACAATTGAGCAACTGAACTGAACAACAAATGAGCTTGGAGGAGGACCTCAGGCTTTAGGTAAGAACCAGGCTTGGTGAGACCCTGAACAGTAGACTAAGCTGGGCATGTACCTATGACCTATAAGACTGTGAGATAATAAATGGAAATTTAGCCACTAAGTTCATGGTAATGTGTTGCACAGCAATATAAATCTAATACAAAAGTGAAAGTGTTAGTCGCTCAGTCGTGTCTGATTCGTTTGCGACCCCATGGATTGTAGCCTGCCATGCTCTTCTGTCCACAGAATTCTCCAGACAAGAATACTGGAGTGGGAAGCCATTCTCCACTCCAGGGGATCTTCGCGACCTAGAGATCAAACCTGGGTCTCCTCCATTGCAGGCAGATTTTTTACTGTCTGAGCCACCAGGGAAGCTCTACTAATAAACTGTGTCACCCTCAGTAAAATTCTATAATGGACTCACTAAGCCTCAGTTAGTGAATCAGTAAAATAGGATAGTAATACCTCTTTTATAATACCTCATACTGTAATGTACCAAATGAAATAATTCTCATTAAGCCAAAGTGAAATATCAGGTACCTGGTAAGCAATTAACAATAGGTACACCTCATTATGGGGCTTCCCAGGTGGTGCTAATAGTAAAGAACACGCCTGCCAAAGCTGGTTCGGTCCCTGGGTCAGGAAGATCCCCTGGAGGAGGGCATGATCAGCTCACTCCAGTATTCTTGCCTGGAGAATCCCATGGACAGAAAAGCCTGGCAGGATACAGTCCACAGGGTCGCAAAGAGTTGGACACAAATGTGGCGACCGAGCACGCACACATACATCATTATTTCCAAGAAAATCATAAAAAAACACCTTAATCTTTTTTTTCTTGTAACTGACTATATTGACCTCTTTCAAAGGCTTAACCTAACGTTACCTAATCTGCTCTGCTCACCTACTTCTTCTTTACCTTTGGAAAGCATTGCTGTACATCATAGCTCAAATTCAAATGTCTCTTTCTGCCAAAAGCTTTACTTGAATCCTTTCAGCATTAATCAGTCCATCCTCTGAGCAACCACAGTATTTGTTATTTGTAGTTCTATTTAAGGCATACTTTATTCTATCCTGTATCTGGCTATTTGCATGTCTATATTCCCCTTAAATGGGAAGATGTTTGCAATCAGTTTTATTCTTGGTATCTCTGTCTTGGACCCTTGGTCCCAGAATCTAACAAAGCCATCTGGTACAGAGTAGACACTTAAATTATGTATTGAATTAAAATGAATCAACAGAAGGAAATTCTATATGATGTGTTCACTTAAAAAAACACTTTCAATTTAACATAACAAAAATGGTGGTTTTCTATATACTTGTAATGGTTAAAAGTTGGACCTACTTAGGCAAAGCAGATAGAATAGGTCTGTGAATAATAAACTTATTTTCATGTTTCATATATGAATCTACCTTTAACACTGCTACTAGTAACTTCAAGTTAGTTTTTATATAGAATGGAACATCCAGATAATTTATAAAATCAAATGATTTTTTTAGTAGATATGAATAAAATATCATCTGGATCAACTGAATTTTTTATATTTCCAGTGATTTTATTCTTGTAAGAGATTGTATAACTCCTTGCTGCTGCTGCTGCTGCTGCTAAGTCACTTCAGTCGTTTCCGACTCTGTGTGACCCCATAGACGGCAGCCCACCAGGCTCCGCCGTCCCTGGGATTCTCCAGGCAAGAATACTGGAGTGGGTTGCCATTTCCTTCTCCAGTGCATGAAAGGGAAAAGTGAAAGTGAAGTCGCTCAGTCGTGTCCGACTCTTAGCGACCCCATGGACTGTGGCCTACCAGGCTCCTCCGTCCATGGGATTTTCCAGGCAAGAGTACTGGAGTGGGGTGCCATTGCCTAACTCTTTAACTTTAGCCATTTAAGCCATTTATACTTAAAATAGTAAACAAACACAAGTTGCTGTTAGGCAATACCTTCCTACTTCTCGGGGGTATTGAAGATGTTGAAGATGTCTTTTCAGCTTCTGGGAATGTGTGTGGAAATCTCTATGCTTTTAAAAAGCTGTGATTTAGAATGTTAGGTAGCATTTTTAAAGTTTTGTTATTGATGATTCAGCCTTCTTGAAAGGGAAAAAATGGATTCCATTTATGTTTATGGTACTCTGGACTGGACAAAAATCTCTGACCTGCTAAACTGAAAGCACTAAATATATTTTCATGTCCAAGGCAAACAAACTGTGTACAATCAGAAATACTGCATTCTACTTGAAATTATGGCACAAGCTTTAAAATATCAATGCTAATATTAATTTATTGGACTAAAGATATATAGAGAGTAACTGAAAGGAAATGATAACTAGTGAAACAAAAGAGAGATTCTATTTTATAAGGAAGAGTTGTGTTTGATAAATGGTAAGTGGAAAAATCAACTTGAGTTCTTCAAAAGAATGAAAGTCATCCAATAATAAAGCAATAAGTCAGGGGATGAAAGTCATAACAGGATACAATTCAATACTGAAAATAATACTAAGCCTGTTATTGCCCTTATTACATCATTTAGGGGTTATAAAAATGCAACAAGACTCATAGTTGCTTAAAGGTAACTCAACTTCTCTAAACCTCAGTTTCTTCATCCATAAGGCAGGGCTCATACTGCCTCATAAAGGTGAAAGTGAAGTCGCTCAGTCGTGTCTGACTCTTCACGACCACATGGACTGTAGCCTACCAGCCTCCTCGATCATGGAATTTTCCAGGCAAGAGTACTGGAGTGGGCTGCCATTTCCTTCTCCAGGGGATCTTCCCAACCCAGGGATCGAACCCGTGTCTCCCGCATTGCAGGCAGACGCTTTACTGTCTGAGCCACCAGGGAAGCCCTAAAAGGTAAAATCTACTCCTTTAAAATACCCACATACACACCATTTGTAACAAGATGACTCGCCATTTAATATTCTTAAATCAAGGAGTTAAATAGGAATGAGGCAATGGCTTTATAGGAATTTGCAAAGCAAAATTTGATGAGCTCTGGAATAATTTCAGTTGTCGTTCAGTTGCTAAGTCGTGTCCAACTCTTTGCGACCCCATGGACTGCAGCATGCCAGGCTCCTGTCTTCAACTGTCTCCTGGAGTTTGCTCAAATTCATGTCCATTGAGTCGGTGATGCTATCTAACCATCTCATCCTCTGCTGCCCCCTTCTCCTTTTGCTGTCAATCTTTTCCAGCATCAGGGTCTTTTCAAGTAAATTTCAGTTAATTAGACTCAAATAGAAAACGTCATTTCTAGCATGTTATCTGGCACTCACAAAATCCCAAATTCATGATAGGTTTTTGTTTGTTGTTGTTGTTTGGTTCTTGCTTGGTTTTAATTTGTGTGGTATAATAAAGAGAGCAAAAGAATTGGAGTCAAAATGCCTAAAGAAGTCACAAAGTCTTTCAGAACCTCAGTCTCACCCTCTGTAAAAGAGAAACGGTACTCCTGTCTGATTTAACTTTGTGTGTATGTGTGTGTGTGTGTATGTATGTCTGAGAGCTATACAGAAATGTCAAAGTGTTTATTAGCTGCAATGACAACATAAACCATACAAAGCCATTGATAGCGTTTGGCCATTGCCAATGATTTCTTATTTCAGCTGTGTAGAGAAGACAAAATTTAGTTATCTTACACACTTAAAAACAAGCAAATTATTTCCTGTATATATATTATACATCTGTATAAGTAGAATCTTCTACCTAAATAAAACTCAGAATTCTAGCATAACATTCATTGTCCTTGTAAAAGTTACAGCTATTTTCTCATTGTCTTTTGATCTCCATTGGTGTTGACATTTTTGACTATTGTGGACATTTTAACTTGTCAAACTAATTGTTTTCCTTTCGTAGATGATCTAGATTTTTCTGTAAGTTGTTTTGAATCCTTTCTCTTTGTTCTTGGTAGTATACATTTCCCTACACTGTGTCCAGGTTATGGCTTATTTTCATTTATCCTGCTTTTAACTCATTATGCTTCTCAAGATTCATGACTTTCATCTATTCAAAAGAGTTCTGGCTATTGTGTTTTAAAATTTTTATTTTTTTAGACTAAAGCACAGTTCAATTTACAATATTATATTAGTTTAAGGTATATGACATAGTGATTCAGAATTTTTATACACTATGCTTCATTTACATTTATTATAATGGTTGGTTATTAAAAAGGTTATATTCCCTTTGCTGTAGGTTATTTATCTTATACATAGTAGTTTGCACCTCTTATTCCCTTACGCCTCTCTTGTCCCTCCTGGCTAGTAGTTTTTCAGGTTCTACTTCACTGCCACGCTGTCTATTCTGTCCTTCTGAAACTTAGAGTAGATTTTTGCTCAACATCTCATTTTGTCATCTGCGTGTCATAACCACTCTATTAATTATAAAGTTTTAAATCTCTGTGCAGCATTCTGGCTAATTTTTTTTAAAATTCTTTATTCTGAATTACTAATTTTCTCTTCCATTTCTTTAAAGCTATTTTATCTGTCCCTTGAGGTTTTCACCTCCTTTAATTGCAGTATTTTTATTACGTTTTAGAAGTTCATATTAGTTCTTTTAAAATTTAACATTTTTTATACTGTCGTTCTTTCTGATGACCCACTTATTTTATTTGTTAAATCTGTTCATTTAAAAACACTAATTTTAAACTCTCAATCTCATCATCTTACATTCTTGCAACTCTAGTTCTTTATTACATTTATGTTCACCAATTAATTTATAGCGAATTTTCTTGGTATGTTTTATAAAGTATAAGGCTTCTTGAACCACATGGATGGAGTAAATTTTGACCTCAACATGGGCTAGGCTCACATTCAGCAGTTATTTCTCAAATAGTCATTTTTTTCCCCCTTCCTATCGATCTCTGCCTCAGATGGCCAACATACTGGATCTTCAGCTTTAGCTTTGAGGGCAGGAGGAGAAGTGGGCAACAGAGGATGAGATGGTTGGACAGCATTACCGACTCAATGGACATGAGTTTGAACAAACTCTGGGAGATACTGAAGGACAAGGAAGCCTGGTGTGCTGCAGTCCCTGGGGTCGCAGAGGTCGGACATGACTCGTAACTGAACAACAGCATGCAGAGTGCTGGAGAAACAGGTAGGCTTCCTGTGCCACTAGGCAGCTTACTTCTAGTCCAATCTTTCACCAAGTGGAGATGTCACAGATCAGTTTCTCTGAAATACAGACTGAAAAAGAGTTCAGTCCTCAAGTCATTTGTTAGGAATGCCCTTGGGATTAACATCTCTGGAAGGAAAAGGAAAGAAATAAGATTGGACAGTGGAAGAAGTTGAGCTGTGATGCAGTTATGTTAAATGCCTCTCCTGACATTATGTGTGGCTTTGGAGTTGGAATGGCCCTTTATAGGTGTTTCTTCACCGAGGAAACAGGGTCAGACCCTTACACTCCTTCTGATTAGTCACTGGGAGCCCTGGAAAAGGGACACAGCTTTGGTGAAATAGCTCTCTTTGGCTGAGACAATTTCTTTCCAAAGGAGGTGTAGTAAAGGACTCTCTCTCCAGGCATTTCTAACAACTGGAATAATAAATCTTTTATTGAAAAGGGATCTAGAAGTATATCATTCACCACAGTACAGACATCAAGGGCCACAACTCCCCTCTTCCAATGGGTTTGAGACTTCATCTCCTATTCCTATATGAGCATTAAACTTATGCTCTAATTTACTGACATCAAAATTACAAACTCCATTCCCACGGCATTCTACCCCCCACGCCAGGACCAGGTGCATCAATAGTTCATGAGCTTCTAGTTCCTGTTTATAATCACTGGAGTCATCCAAACCAAGATATTTTTGGAAGTCTACTTACACTTGGACGGCAGGACTGTCCTAGGCAAAAGGGGAAGCATATTATTTATTTCAAGTACCTTTCTTTCTTGTGATTTTTATCCATGAGGTCAATTTTTGGTTTTTATATTTCATCCTCAGCATTTCTATGTATATGTGGGAAGTTTTTCATGTTGTCTTAGTTCATCAACTTGCAAGAAAAGAAATATAGGTTTTCAACTTTTAAATTTAACCTGAATTGATCAGAATTGCATCAAATATAATATATGCATAGACCGTTATGGTTTATACCAAGTTAAAATCCAGCACCATTTATAGAACAATTAACCACTTATCTATTGATTTAAAATGATACTTTATTATATTTGAATCCCAAACACACATAAACATGCATAAAGTATTCACATTTCTGTTCTTGTATTTTCTATTCATCCCTATTAATCTGCTTATCTATTTCTGTACCAATATCACATTATTAGATATTGTAGATTTGTGGGTTTTTTTTTTTAACTATACAAGATCCTGTATGCTCTCCTAACATAGGCTTAATTACTTATTAAGTAATTAGTTAATTACTCATCATCATACACTTAATTACTCATCATCTTCTTTCACAACTATGTAAGATCTAATTCCTGTACTGGTACCTAAAAGAAATACTAAAATCACCTTTAAAACTGCATAGAATTCCACTGGAAATTGTATTGGAGCTTATTATATTATTTGGTACCTCCATATTTTTGGTAAGCTGTCTAATTATTATTTACATGTCTAATTATTTTATATTTATTATTAAGTTTTGTCCCTTATAAAGTTGATCATTGTAGATACAGAGAAAATCTTTTCTTTTTTTCTGTATATCATGCATAGTCATCTACTTCACTAAATATCCATTTTAGTATTTATACCTTGGGTATTTGAATCTAAGATGAAGCTTTCTCTTTTTTCCCCCTTCCATACAAATATATTAATTTTTCAGGTTTGAATAGTGTAGCACATCATGACCATGCTGATAATAACCACAGGAAGTAATGCATGATTGTGGTTTCTTTAGTAGTCTAATTCTAAGCAAAATTCCACTGTGGTTTAGTTTACAGGAGAGTCCTATATTTTCCTTTGTATAAAAACAAAGACCACCATAATGACCACCCAGAAGGAAAGACCTTGTTGCTAAGAGGATATGGAGAGAGAAGAAAAAAAAAACATTTGCTTAAACATATGCTCTTGTTTATATTATACTCTTAGGCAAATTTAAATTGAGATTTTAAAATAAAATGCAGTTTCTATCTGATATATTTCTAGAACATCTGCTGTGAGACAATTCTACTAATCAAAATGCACTCATCCAGGATCAGAAGAACTTTCAAATGACAATCTTCCAATAACTGAATTACTATCCAAATGAGTATGGGGACAGGAAAAAAATTAATTATATGTGTAACAATTGCCTCTCCCCCACCACCAAAAACAGTAATTTGTTCATCACAGGTTACCCATTCCTCCTGGAGTCTCGGTATTCTAGTCATCCTGAACGTTTCTCAGTTCTCCCAAGACACCGTAGTATCTCTCGGTTCTGGGGCATTTCACAGTTTACTTTCCTTCCTGCACTTCTCTTCCCCCATCCATCACATCTGTCCGACAATCAGGTATTAGTTTAGATGCCCCGTTGCCCAGGAAGTCTTCTCTGGTGAACTCGTTGGGGAGGGTCTCGGCCATTCTCTCTCATTTTAACCAGTACTTTCTCCTCACACTTTTATTTTGTTTCTTACACTTTTTTTTTGTCCCTAAAAGATGTTGAATTTTGAGGAGATGGGAAATTCTTGCTTAGAATTGTATCTTCAACAACCAACAAGGAGCTTGTGTGTGCTCTTTGTGACCTGCAGTTCTTGTGTCTCCTGCATTGACAGGTGAGCCTTTACCACTGAGCTACCTCGGCAGACCCCAACAAAGAGCTTGGAAACCTGTAAATGCTTATTAAATAATGGTAAAATAAGTGAAAGTATATATGTGATCTTTAAAAAAGAGCAATGTGGTAGTTTTGTCCTTCCCTGGTGGCTCAGATGGTAAATAATCTGCCTGCAATATGGGAGACTTGGGTTTGGTCCCTGGTTCTGGAAGATGCCCTGGAGAAGGAACTGGCAACCCACTCCAGTGTTCTTGCCTGGAGAATCCCATGGATAGAGGAGCCTAGCAGGCTAGAGTCCACAGGGTCACAAAGAATCAGACACAACTGAGCAACTCACACACATTATGTGTTTTGTTTTGTTTTGTTTTTAAAGACCAGTGTGGTAGTTTTCTACTATCTCAATTTAACTAAGTGGAAATTGTGTCTCAGAATCCCCTTCCCTGGATAGTTCCCGGCTAAAGGAGGGCTAAAGAGAAATTTGCACAAGGTTTAGAAATTACCCAGTGATTATTGGGCTTTGAGTGTCAGTGAGGTTAGACATGTTGGACACAGTTACTAGGGGTGGTGGGTCCTAGTTTGTTCTATCTCTCCTTGCTCTATATTCAGCTCTTCCTCCCAGACACTTAATTACTCATCATCTTCTTTCACAACTGTGTAAGATCTAATTCCTGTACTAGTTCCATTATTCCATGATGCCCATTGTAGTTTGCTTTTCTGATTGAAGCCCTAATTGATACAAAGAGTAATAAGCATTACTTCTCTCTCTTTGAAGTTATTTCATACTTTGCTAAAAATGCTAGAGATAAAAATTCAGGTTAGTCATTTCCAAGGAGATTTTCACTGCAGAAATAAAAATGGAACCAATGTGGAAATTTAAAAAGACAGTCTAGCTTTATGAAAAGTTTATGAAAGTCATACAGCCAACTAAATCAGGGTAAGCTAAATAATTTTTCTCTGGCTTTGGATATGCTTTCCAGACTTGTCAAGAGGCTGTTTGCAGTTGTGGGCAAACTTACCCATAACATAATCCCAAGTAAAAAATTGCTGTGATGAATCTAGAGGGTTTTTTCAATATATACTGAAAAAAACTTAAGGAGAGTAGGTCCATATTGAGGTGAATAATATTATGGAAAATCAGAAATAAATATGGGATAAAGTTATGGAATTAATTTTGTCAATAAATTTAGTGTAAAAGTTGTGTATATTATCATTGTTTCTACTTTTGTTAAATCCCTGTAACATGGACATCAAATAATTTCAGTTGTCTATGTTTATGGAAAGTTTGTCCTATACTCTAGCAACAGAACTACAATAAAACAATTCCAAAAAGAAATGAAATAATGATGGTGTCAAAATTGCCATGGATACACAATAGTCAATATTATTAACTTGATATCTTTATCCCAATTTCTTAACATAGGTGAGAACAGTGGTTGAAAGGAGAAAAATTAAATGACAAAACCAAACAAATGAAACAAGACACAATCTTGCTCACATTTTTCCTTCTATGATTTTTAACTATAATTATAATCATAACTGGGCTTCCCAGGTGATGCTAGTGGTAACGAACCCCGTCTGCCAATGCAGGAGATATAAGAGACATGGGTTTGATTCCTGGGTCAGGAAGATCCCCTGAAAGAGGGCATGACAAGCCACTCCAGTATTCTTGCCTGGAGAATCCCATGGACAGGGGAGCCTGGCAGGGTACAGTCCATAGGATCACAAAGAGCTAGACATGACTGAAGCAACTTAGCATGTGCGCATGACCATATCTACCTTCTACTCAAAAGTTTTTAATGAGTATGAATGAAGTTCAGAGAATCACCATGGCATTCGAGTTTTTCTCTTTAATCAGATCTCACACCACTACTCTAAATCTTGTTTCTCATAATCTTATCTGACACACATTCGGCCATGTAAAAACTGTCAAAATTCTATTAACTGTTGAACTGTAGCTACCTGGAGAGTCAGGTCTACATACTGACCACCTTTACCTCCTCCTTCAGAACCTAACATAGTGCTGAGCACATAAGAGGCATTTGAAAAGATTTATGAAATTAAAAGTTATTTGAACTGCACTAAAAAAAAAAAAAAAAATCAAGTTTCAGGCATGATTATGACACAAACCAAGTTTTATGTCTTTTTGTAGTCGTGACTTTTAATTTTTATAAAAATACAAATATACTTTTCAAAATAACTTGAATGAGCTTCACCATTTCTTTTTCAAAGTTAATTTTAAGCATAAGAACCCAGGATCATACAAAAAATATTAATAATGCTCTCCTGCTGTTTTAATATTTAGAAGATGATAGGAATTTTGGGGGTCCAGTACAATTTACCCTTAATTTATCCATATCTGAGAAAGTTTACATCTGCTTTCTGGCCATCTTTTATATAAAATTCTCTGTTTTGCTAGCCTTAGAAAATACATTTTTTTGCAATCAAATTAATACAAATTTTGAAAGGAAAATATTGTTATGTTTGTATTACTATATTTAGGTCTGCAGAATTAAGTCATTTAGAAACAATTATCCTTTATTGTTTATATAATGAACATGCTAGGAAACAAATCCATGAGGAAGCATCAGTTTAATTCAACTTAGATTGAAAATATGAAAAAAAAAACACTGACTTTGTGAAAAAGTAGGAAATACTTTTTAACAATGAAGAATGTCTACATTAACTTGCTAACATATAATACTGAACTAGTAATATGAATAATGAAATCTTAGCTCTGGTAAGAAACTATTGAAGCTTTCAGGATTAAAGGCATTGTTTTGACATTAGGAAAAAACTGTGAAAGAATAAAAGGTTGCCATAAATAAGTTAGCAATGAGTGAGTATGTTGAATAAATAAATATAAATTAAAATAACAAAAATTCTTACAGAAAACTTCCTGAACACTGATATCCTCATTGGTGAGAAATCCAATTGTTTGTAGTCATGAGAAATACAATTTTAAAATTACTTTTTACTGAATTTTGAATGTGAAATTAGTTCATTGATTAATAATACATTTAAAAAACTGAGCTTTAAGTAGTTATCAAATAACTGATATTTTATTTCTAATTATAATATTGCTTTCTCTTTTTTAAAAAAAATCTGTTTAATGTCATATATGTGTGTGTGTATGTTTAGTCGCTCAGTCGTGTCCAACTCTTTGCGAGCCCATGCATTGTAGTCTGCCAGGCTCTTCTGTCCATGGAATTTTTCAGGTAAGGATATTGGACTGGGTTGCCATTTCCTCTCCCAGGGGATCTTCCTGACTCAGGGATGGAACCCTTGAAAAGAATACTGGAGTGGATGGCCATTTCCTTCTCCAGGGAATCTTTGTGACCCAGGGACTGAACCCATGTCTCTAGCATCTTCTGCATTGCAGGCAGATTTTTTACCACTGAGCCACCTAAAAAGTCTGAGCAAACTCTGAAAGATAGTGAAGGACAGGGAAGCTTGGTGTGCTGTGGTCCAAGAAAAACCATACAATGATGATTATGAGAAAAGAAAAACAGTATTGATTTTTAGGTGTGGTTTGAATAATCATTATTTTAAAGTTGATTAAAACTCAAATCATTGTGTGTGAATTCTTGAGGAGTTATCAATATTAGCTGCCTGTGTGCATGCTAAGTCTCTTCATTTGTGATCAAGTCTTTGCAACCCCCTGGACTGTAGCCCACCAGGCTCCTCTGAGCAAGGGATTCTCCAGGCAAGAATACTTGAGTGGGTTGCCATTACTTCCTCCAGGGGATCTTCCCCACCCAGGGATTGAACCCGTGTCTCCTGTGTCTCCTGCAATGCAGGCCGATTCTTTATGCTGAGCCATCGGGAAAGCCCAATACTAGCTGCATGTACCCATAAATACTAAATACGTTATTTTGTAAATATCTAATACATTTTAGGACATCGTGAATCCTATGTAATGATAGCAATATCCGTTCCCTTGCATCATCTACTGTTTGCCACACTTCTTTCTCTTGAAATATTCTTAAACTTGATCAATCTAGATACTTTATATACAGCAGAGGCCAGCAAACATCTCTTGTAAATTGGCAGATTAGTATTTTAGGTTTTGTGGGCCATACAGTTCTGTGGCAGCTACTCAACTCTGCCATCATAGCAGAAAGCAGCCATATAATTATTTCAAAGACAAACGACTATGACCATTTCAATAAATTTTTGAAAATATTGAGCAAACAGAGACAATAAAACTTTATTTATGGACATTGAAATTTGAATGTCACAATTTTCATGTGTCATAAAATATTACCCTTTTTTTTTGATGTTTCTTAAAAATAATTTTAAAGATGTAAGAACCATTCTTAGCTCCTGAGTGTACAGAAACAAGTGATGGACTGGATTTGCCCTGTGGGCCATAGTCTGCCAAGTCCTGTCACAGAGTACAGAGGAGTCTGTCAACTGAGTTCACTTGTGGGATAAAAATCTTGAGCTCCCTGATGGTGGTTGAATGAAGAAAAATAATCACACGTTTTTATACTTAGTGAATAAACCATAATATTCTTTATATAAAGAAAAATAGATGCAGTGACACTGTGCAAAGGCAACCAGCCAAATATCTGAACCACATTTCCTTTAGAGAAAGAAAAAAATTGAAAACCTTGGGGCACAGAAAATAAAAAGTAAAATTAGTGAAGCCACACAGATGAATCTAATGTATTTGACTTTCTAGTTGGAGAACTATTACAATTGATTCACAATAGGCACAGTATTTTCTGTGTTAAAACTACCTAAACTGCAAAGCAGTGACACATGGGCCTCTTTGAAAATGAGGAGAGCTGGGACCTGAGATCCTTCACTGCAATGCTTGCATCTGGACGGAAGTCTCCTCCAGCAACAACATGCAAAGACACTATAAGGCACTAAAAACAATCGCATGCATGTGCAGTTGGGACAAATTATGAAAAACAAGATACAAAAACCAAAAACCCAACTGCCACTTCTGAGATGTTATGGGCGAAAGCAGGGTCCTGCCATGATCCCTGAACACAGCACCACCCAGAGGGTGGGCAGACCACTCAGGCCACCCTTCCTGCCTGACCCCTGGCCCCGCCCCTGCCCTCACCCCATTTAATGGACCAACTCACCCTCCCTCGGGGAACTAGCAAGGACACCTGTTATTTGTTTTCGTTCCCTAATGCTGTAGCATGAGTCCCAATAAAGCCTTCCTTGGATTTCTCGTCTGGCTTCTTATCGATTTCTATGGATTAAGGAATCCAACAGCCTTGGTCTTTGACAAAAAGAAAAAAATAACTGATGGACAACAAGGGGTCTAATGGAGGACATGTTTTTCCCTTCATTCCACAAACTTGGGTACCTGGTGTTTTCTTTAACGTGGAAAGACTGGAGTCCTCACAATACAGCTCTCTGATATCTCTAAGGAGAGAGGCCACAAGGAGCAGAGGAAAGCTTCCCTAAAACTGACAACTAGCCCTTTGTCAACAGAAGCACCAAAGGAAAGAAACAGGTCTGCTTGAGCCAGTCTTTTTTATTTATTCATGTAAGAGTACAAAAATACTTGCTAGTAAAATGAACCAAACAGATGTTTCTGCCGGCCATGGAGTTCTAATGAAAACTTCACTGCTCATTGCACAAGAATTAGAAAGGGAGTCTTTGAGATACTCGAGCACTGACAAAGATCTATCTAGGATTTATCACTAATTGGGTTATGCTGGATTTCCACTTCTCATTTAGCTCAACTTCTACTTTCATTAACCACTTATCACCCTGAGGAGTAAAGGGTGACCTTAATAATTGAATAGTTGAATTTTTTACATAACTATCTAAGTATTTGTTCTACATGATTTATGATCCTTTCATTTCATTCTCAAAATATTCTGTCACAATATATAATTGAGAAAACATTGAAGAATAGTTGCAAAATCAATCAAATGAAATGGAAAGAAGCACTAAATTTTAATGTATTACATTTTTAGCATTTTAGCATTTTACTCATCTCACACCCTAGCAAAGTAATGCTCAAAATTCTCCAAGCCAGGCTTCAACAATACGCAAACTGTGAACAACCAGATGTTCAAGCTGGTTTTAGAAAAGGCAGAGGAACCAGAGATCAAATTACCAACATCCAGTGGATCATCAAAAAAGCAAGAGAGTTCCAGAAAAACATCTATTTCTGCTTTATTGACTATGCCAAAGCCTTTGACTGTGTGGATCACAATAAACTGTGGAAAATTCTGAAAGAGATGGGAATACCAGACCATATGACCTGCCTCTTGAGAAACCTGTATGCCGGTCAGGAAGCAACAGTTAGAACTGGACATGGAACAATAGACTGGTTCCAAATAGGAAAAGCAGTACATCAAGGCTGTATATTGTCACCCTACTTATTTAACTTATATGCAGAGTACATCAGGAGAAATGCCGGGCTGGATGAAGCACAAACTGGAATCAAGATTTCTGGGAGAAATATCAATAACCTCAGATACGCAGATGACACCACCCTTATGGCATAAAGCGAAGAAGAACTAAGGGGCCTCTTGATGAAAGTGAAAGAGGAGAGTGAAAAAGTTGGCTTAAAACTCAACATTCAGAAAACTAAGATCATGGCAACCAGTCCCATCACTTCATGGCAAATAGATGGTGAAACAGTGGAAACACTGAGAGACTTTATTAACTGGGGCTCCAAAATCTGCACCCATGAAATTAAAAGATACTTGTTTCTTGGAAGAAAAGCTATGACTGACCTAGACAGCATATCAAAAAGCAGAGACATTACTTTGTTGACAAAGGTCTGTCTAGTCAAGGCTATGGTTTTTCCAGTAGTCATGTATGGATGTGAGAGTTGGACTATAAAGAAAGCTGAGCGATGAAGAATTGATGCTTTTGAACTGTGGTGTTGGAGAAGACTCTTGAGAGTCCCTTGGACAGCAAGGAGATCCAACCAGTCATCCTAAAGGAAATCAGTCTTGAATATTCTTTGGAAGGACTGACGCTGAACCTGAAACTCCAATACTTTGGCCACTTGATGTGAAGAACTGACTCATGAGAAAAGACCCTGATGCTGGGAAAGATTGAGGGCAGGAGGAGAAGGGGACGCCAGAGGATGAGATGCTTGGATGACATCACTGACTCAATGGACATGAGTTTGAGCAAGCTCCAGGCGTTGGTGTTGGACAGAGAAGCCTGGCGTGCTGCAGTCCATGGGCTCACAAAGAGTCGGACATGACTGAGCAACTGAACTGAACTGAACTAAATCCGGGGTTGGGACAGGATCACTGAGAATGCCCTATTTCAACACCCGTTGACAAAATGCTTACCTACGCCTAGGTCTAAAGAAAAAATGCCCCTTTCCCTCACCCCCAGCAGGATGGCAAGCATTGCCTATCAGTCATCTTCTTACCCTTGGGAGAGGGACAGGAGGTTGTAGGAAGACCACCTAAGGCACTGATGAAAGGGAGGACCTAAAGTTCAGGGTGGAGCAACCTAAAATAGATACATTAGAACAGAGAACAAAAAAGAAAGGAGAAAGAGTAAGAAAATCAAAATCCCTAGGCATTAATCTCAGAGAGAGACAGAAAAGCAATAAAAAATAAATGAAGGAAAAAAGATAAAAGCAATAGAGAGAACCTTAGAAAACATTTGGATTTTTTTATAATAATAATAATGTCATCTGGTGATAGTGGCTTTGAGAGTGAGGGAGAAAGCATAATCAGTTTGAAGAATGACCACTACTTCAGATTATACAGACTTTAAAAAGGTCATAAAAGAATTTTACAAAGATTATGCAAGAAAATTGGAGAATCTGTGAAGATTTAAAATTCCTAGAAAAGCATAACCCACTGCATTGAAATAAGCAGAAAACAATTTCATTGAATCCACAAATAAAAATCTTTCTTACAACAAAACTCTGCCTCATAGTTTCATTAATAAGTTTCACTATTCATTTGAGGAAGAAACAATGTCAAGCTTATAAATACTTATTCTGAATATTTAAAAAAGAAATACACCCAAACTTGTTTTATGAGGCTAAGATAATCTTGATGCCAAAATCTGAAAAAAAAAAATTACAGGCAGAGAAAATTACAGGCTGATCTCATTGATGTATATAGCTACAAATGTTTATGTTCAAAATATTGACAAATGAATTGTAGTCTTTTATAACAGAATAATATGTCATTATCTGGTTAGGCTTGCTGATACTAGAAAATCAGTTTAGGTAATTCAACACATTAAGCAGAATAAAAGGGGGAAAATAAAATTATTCTCTCAGATAATATCTAGAACAAAGCATCTGTAAATCTGTGATTTTAAAAATCCCAGCAAAATTAAGATTAGAGGGGACTAGTCTCAATTTGGTAAAGAAAATCAAAAACAACAAAAAATCTAAGCAAACCTCATATTTAGTGGTAAAGTCTTTCCCTCTGAAATCAGGGGAAAGATATGGATGTCTACTATGAGCACTTCTATTCAAACTGTAGTGGTGAGCCTCATCAGTGAGATTTTTTTAAAAAGGAAAAAAGAAAAAAGGCAACATCTATGAGTTTTAGAAGAAAAATATAGCTTATTTGTATATAACTGTGTATATAGAAAATGCAAAAGATCTTTTTTAGAGTAAATAAGTGAGTTTAACCATTTGGCTTGATAGAAAGTTAATATTTTTAAAAAACAATATTTAAAAAAAATGATATTTGTATTTAATAGCCACAAGGAGTAAAGAAAAGGATATTTTCAAGTTACCATTTATAATGAGGACAGCAAACACTTAGAAATAAATCTAATAAAATTTTTGTAAATGTTATCTTGAAAAATTAAGTACTCCTGAATAGAAGGAAATATCATATCCATGAACTGAAAAGGTCATGCTTTACAGGCTCTCAATTTTCTCAAAATTGTTTTACGAGTCAATAAAACTCAGAATTCATCCAGTTTTTTGTGCAAATTGACAAAATGTCTGTAAAACAGTTATGTATGTGTAAAGGTCAAATAGCTAGGGCAACCTTGAAGAATAATAAAATGGACAATTTATTCTGCTTAATATCAACATGTTTATGAAAGTACAGACAGCCCAATGGAATAGAGACAAAAATACACACACAGATCTATGAAATCAATCATCTCATTTACAAGAAAGGTGCTTCTGAAGGGCAGAGTGGAAAAGACAGTTGTTCTAATAAATGGTCTCAAATCCAAGGGATAGCCGTACAGCAGGGGGAAAAAAACCCTGATCTCCTTAGCTTATTTTATAAACAAAAATCCCCTCCAAGTGGTTGGTAAACTTAAATGTGAAAGGCAAAACAACATGACAGAGTATCTGCATGTTATCAGGACAGGGAAACATTTCTGAAACATGGCAGGAAAAAGACACTAACCATAAGAAAGAGACTAATGAATAGGAGTACATTTATCTGGGGACCTTCCATTTATCCAAGATACCATTCAGAGAATGCAAATGCAATCTACACAGCACAGATGATATGTGCAACCCATGTGTATTAGCTTCTCTAACCGAGTACCAAAAACCCAGTGAATTAAAACAACAGAAACATATTCTCTCCCAGTTCTGGATGACTGTGGTCTGAAATCAGCATCGGTGGGTCAAAATCAAATTGTCAGCGGACCCTGGAGGGAGAATAAGGTGTCCACCCAGATCATTCAGGAAAATCTCTTTATCCCAGCATCCTTAATTTAATCGTATCCTCAAAATTTTTATCATACAAGCTGAGAGATTTCTGCCTACTGCACAATATAACCAACAGAAGACTCAAATCAAAACAAGATAAAGAACTCTGACAAATCAACAACAGGAAGACAACTCAATAAAATCTTAAACACACAACTTCACAAAAGATATCCAAATGGCCAATGAAGATTTTTAAAAAAATAGTCAACTCCACTAGACTTTGCACGGAAATGCAACTCACTAGAATAGCTAAAAAAGAGACTGACAGATCTCAAAATTTGCTAAGACTCTTGAGCAACTGTAAGCCTCACACATTCCTGATGGGAGTATAAACTGTTAAAACTACTATGGAGAACTGCTAATATATTTCTCCTACATGAGAAGTTAACAACAGATTCAATGTCTGGTGAGAACCTGCCTTTTGGTTCACTGATGGCTGTTCCTACATGGTAGAAGGGAGAAAGGAGTTCTCTGGGTCTCTTAGATAAGGTCACTAATCTCTTTGATGAGGTCTCTGTCCTCAGGACCAGGGGAATGAGCATTCAGTCTATAAGAGACATATTAAATTAACATGTAGAAAAAATAACAATAATTACACTGTAAATAGAATCTTTCCTTTTCAGTATGGAAATAATTGCCAACAACAGAAATGTAGGCTGAACTTAAACCAATCTGATTATGTTTTACAAAAATAGAACACCATTTTCTTTCAAAAGAAGATTTCATGTTTATCAAAAAGAATATAACTCAAATTAGGATGTTTGCATACCTTTACAATTTTTCATTTCTTTGTTTATAACATTAATTTTTTAAAACTTAAACATAATAAAAAATGGACCTTTTTCCCTTTTAAACTAAGTATGCCTAAGTCTTTTTCATTTAAAATCTTTATTCCAGAGTGAGAGCAAAGAGGTAAAACTACAGGGAAACATATTAGTGCACATACATTTGGAAATAATTTTGGAAGACAGCCTATGTATGTGCTTATAACTAAAACAATCTTTGATACAGAAGGTCTCTTTGAATTGAATATTAATGCAGAGGGTTTGGAATGTTTCAACATTTCTCCTGTATAAATAATAGCTAAGGATATTATACTTAGTTTGCTTCCTGAAAAGTTAACCTGATTCATACATATATTATTATACTCAGTATACTAAGTATTTGTTGAAAATGCCCTTAGCCCTAAAATTCAAACCTGTTATCATGTGATGATATGTATATAAACTTAAGAATACATATTCTCTCTACCATGAAGCTCTCCCAAATTTCCTTGGCTGGAATTAATTGTTCTACTCTCTTTGTACTGTAATTTGCTCAAAAATCTATTATAGAAACTAGAATCGTATTCTCCCCAAATTTACATGTTGAAGTCCTAACCCTCAGAATGTGATTGGATTTGGAAATTGGGCTTTTAAAGAGGGAATGGAGGTAAAATTAGGTTACGTGGGTAAGCCCTCATCCAATATGATTGGCGTCCTTAAAAAGAGAGGCGATTATGACATAGAAATACACAGCAGGATGAGCACATGAAGACATGAGAAGAAGGCCATCTACAAGCCAAGCTCAAGAGGGGCTTTGGAAGAAATCAACCCTGCTGACACCTTGATCTTGAACTTCTAGCTTCCAGACTATGAAAAAAGGCATTTATATTGTTTGAAGCCAGCCAGTGTGTGGCCCTTTGTGATGGCAGCCTTTGCAAACTAATAGAGTACATAATTGTACTCTTTAGCTAGAGATAATTGTACATGGGAATGTTTCAGACATCCGAGAGCCGAGATCTCATCCTTTCCTTTTTGTTCTACTTCCTCTTTCTGTCTTCCCTTTGCCTTCTTATGCTTCTTTCCCTTCTTCTTCTACTCCTCTTGCAGTCCATGTTTGTCAGTTAAGCTTTGAATAAATGGTGAGCAGTGACTCTGATATTCAGTGAAGGCAGAGTAGAAAAAAAATCACGGACTATTTTAGAAAACAATGAAAGTAATAACATTAATCTGAAGTTTTCAATGAATACATTTTAATAAGATAAGGAAAATTAGAAAGACAATATCTCTTTTTTTAAACAAATCTCCTCACTCCCTTCAACATTCACTGCCCTGCAGGCATGCTACTTGATAGACTTTGTGTTTGGAAATTGGTTATGTTGACTGGAACCCATGCGTTCATTTTCTGCCTTCCTCCTTTTTCAAGCCTCTATCATAAACTGACTAGAAAAGGTGACCCAAACTCTGAATATGATATTAACTTGCAACATTCTGTATGACTTTGTCTTTCTTTAAGCAGAGTCTCACATAATCCAAAGCATGTTTTGTTTCTGATGTCTTCACAACATGATCAAATCATGCTATTGCAAAAGTAACACACAGGGGCTAAGGCTTGCAACACAACTTAAATCAAACACAAAGTCTGTCCTGTAAATAATACTAATTACTCTAAGCCCATAAAATAAAGAAAGAAAGAATATAATTAATGACTGCTGTGTTTTCCCATCTGATAGACAGGTGTAGTTTCACTGGTTTTGAAAAACTATGGCTGAGTTCCCACAAGTGGATTCCTATTATATAAGATTTACGGTTCTTATTGATGGATTTCATTGTAATCATTCATGTAATGATCTTGATAACAGCATTATTCCACATGTAAACTTAGCAGTCATATGAAAGTATATTAGAATGTTACAAAGTCTAACAGTAACTTGAGAACTAAGAGTAGAAGCCTCTTTCCATTTAAGTATGCAAATCACTAACAATGATCTAGATATGTCAATTATATTCTGAACACTTTAAAGTGACAGCCTCTAATATTTAAAAATATTACCACCTTCAAATGTAATTCTATAAGGGTGTCAGAGAGATTTTCATTATAATTCTGTTTTATACAGTCTAAATGATTTATCATGCATTTGTATAATCTATTCTTACAGTATTAGAAATTTTACATTAGAAAAACTAAGTACTGACATGTGCCATATTTTAAAATATATTTTATAGCATAAATGATAATTTAAAATGAGAGATTTATCTTCCTAAGTTTTACTTTAGTAATTGCTAAGATTTACTAATTGCTTACCAAGTTAAATAAGCAGGGCGACAATATACAGCCTTGACGTACTCCCTTTCCAGTGTGGAAACAGTCCATTGTTACAGGTCCAGTTCTAACTGTTGCTTCTTGACTTGCAAACAGATTTCTCAGGAGGCAGGTAAGACGGTCTGGTATTCTCATCTCTTAAAGAATTTTCCACAGTTTGTTGTGATCCACACAGTCAAAGGCTTTAACATAGTCTATGAAGCAGAAGTAGATGTTTTTTCTGGAATTTCCTTGCTTTCTCTATGATCCAGTGGATGTTGGAAATTTGACCTCTGGTTCCTCTGCCTTTTCTAAATCCAGCTTGTACATCTGGAAGTTCTTGGTTCAGATACTGTTGAAGCCTAGCTTGAAGGATTTTGAGCAAACTACTATGGATACCTGTTAATATTTTCTACTAAATGTGGACCTAAAAACAACCTATGGCCCAGCAATTCTACTGATATTTCATAAATGTGTCTATCAATTCAGCTGACTGTATATAGCTTCTCCATCTTTGGCTGTAAAGAATATAATCAATCTGCTTTTGGTATTGACCATCTGGTGATGTCAATGTGTAGAGGCATCTCTTCTGTTGTTGGAAGAGGGTGTTTGCTATGACAGTGCGTTCTGTTGGAAAAACTCTGTGAGCCTTTGCCCTGCTTCATTTTGTACTTCAAGGCCAAACTTGCCTCTTACTCTAGGTATCTCTTGACTTTCTACTTTGCATTCCAGTCCCTATGATGAACAGGACATCTTTCTTCTTTTTTGGTGTTAATTCTAGAAGATCTTGTAGGTCATCACAGAACTGTCCAACTTTAGCTTCTTCGGCATTAATGGTTGGGGCATAGAACTGTGATATTGAATGGTTTGCCTTGGAAACGATGTGTATACACACACATATGTATAGGTACATACATGCATATTTCCTATAGTAATGTTTGCACAAGTCCCCCAGAAATAATTTGTCAAAGCCCAAACCAGAGACAACTCAAATGCCTGGTGTTTGTTTCCTCTATCTTTTTAATAACCCTAATCTTTCTCTTCCAAAGCTCTGCCCAGTTTTAAATGATATTTTGTAAGAAATATGTCATCTCTCATATACTTCACATCAAACTCACTGAAATGAAGGAATCCCCTTATTCATATCAGAAAGCATTTTAACTAATTAGGTAAAATTTGTGTCAGAGTGGAACAGGCACACATATACACAGAAATAAAATCATCACTAGTTGGTTAGTATTGCCTCTTCCTATCCCAAGACAAACTACATAGCTGAAACCTGTGGAAATATGGAAAGCGCCATTACAACAATGAAGCTATTAGATGTGGAAAAAGGGAAAGAGAAAGAACATGATATATATCAATCTTTGCTTGTGATTTTTAAGAAATCCAGACAAGTGCCTGTTAAGTCCCAGCAACTCTACTTCATGTGATAAATCATTCCATTGATGTGATAAGTGTGTACCTACTAACTGCTGGGTACTAAAGGACAGCTCCTTAAACCACTGATGATCCCACTGAGCAGATTAGGAAGCCCTCTGCTAACAACTGCATAGCTCTGAAGGCATACCACTGTGCTCAAGATTAAGTTCCAACAGTCTTGGTACCCTCCTTTTTTTTTTTTTAAGTGACTGGTCCTTGTCAAAGTAATTTGATTAGTACTGAAACTAGACTGTTCGTAACTATTGCATTGCTTGAGGGAAACAGGTCTGGATGGTTGGGGTATTGTCCATAGACATGCTGATGTCATGGCATCTGGAGAGGAAACAGAAAATGGACTCATCTCATTTGTAGGCCAGCTGGGCTCTAAACACAAGGTTGCCACTTAGTTGCTCATGGATTCATTTCATTAGGGCTTTCTAGTTCCACTATATGGTCCTCCTTTAAAAAATTAAAATAAAGAAAGCTTGGACCCATGAATATTTATTGTTTGTGCATGTAGCCATTGCTGTTCTTTTTTTCCTCACTTTTGCAAAATGGGGAATTCTAGCTATACTGAAAATTAGAAATACTAGCTATATTGACAATCTTAAAGTTCATTAATTTTAATATTGTTTTGTTCTTTTGAAACAATAAACAATGAGACCACCAAACGAGTCTGCATTCTCTGTGATGTAATTATTGTCTAGAAACATGCTCAGCGTGAAGGCTGTTGAATGTGCTAACTTGTGAGGAGCACATACCTTTAACAGAGACATTAATATTTGCTTTCCATAGTATGTGTGGTCAGTTGCTCAGTCGTGTCTGACCCTTTTGCGACCCCATGAACCATACCCTTCCAAGCTCCTCTGTGCATGGGATTTCCTAGACAAGAATACTGGAGTGGGTTGCCTTTTCATTCTCCAGGGAATTTTCCTGACCTAGGAGTTGAACCCATGGCTTCCTTCTTTGGCAGCTGTGTTCTTTACCCCTGAGCTACATGGCATTTAGCAATTTTCTAAGTGCTTTCATTTGGAGCCTATACCAGATTCAATTAATCTGCATACCAATATTATTTACAGATAAAAAATTCCAACTTAAAGATGGTCCCCAAATGAAAAGGTTTCTTCAAAAATAAGAGATTTTTGAGCATCAAACCTAGCTAGAACTCAAGATTCTGGTCAAAAGACCTTTTTCTCCAGTCTCAATTTTTATTTTTAGTATATATTAATACTTTTAAAGTGCTAAATTGCATTCTTTAGACCTTATCTCTCCAAAATCACTGCTGATGGTGATTGCAGCCACGAAATTAAAAGACACTTACTCCTTGGAAGGAAAGTTATGACCAACCTAGACAGCATATTTAAAGTAAGAGACATTACTTTGCCAAAAAAGGTCCGTCTAGTCAAGGCTACGGTTTTTCCAGTAGTCATGTATGGATGTGAGAGTTGGACGGTGAAGAAAGCTGAGCGTCGAAGAATTGATGCTTTTGAACTGTGGTATTGGAGAAGACTCTTGAGAGTCCCTTGGACTGCAAGGAGATCTAACCAGTCCATCCTAAAGGAGATCAGTCCTGGGTGTTCATTGGAAGGACTGATGTTGAAGCTGAAACTCCAATACTTTGGACACCTTATGCGAAGAGCTGACTCATTGGAAAAGACCCTAATGCTGGGAAGGATTGAGGGCAGGAGGAGAAGGGGACGACAGAGGATGAGATGGCTGGATGGCATCACCGACTCGATGGACATGGGTTTGGGTAAACTCTGGGAGTTGGTGATGGACAGGGAGGCCTGGCGTGCTGCGATTCATGGGGTCGCAAAGAGTCAGACACGACTGAGCAACTGAACTGAACTGAACTGATATGTACTCATCAGGATACAATAAACACCACCTTATACTCACTCAATCATTCAATTTATTAATTGCATAGGTTCTGTGTCATTTTTGGTTCCTCATATTCTAACAGGCAAGTTTAACCTTGGAGTACAAAATGAAGCAGGGCAAAGGCTAAAAGAGTTTTGCCAAGAGAATGCACTGGTCATAGCCAACACCCTCTTCCAACAACACAAGAGAAGATTCTACACATGGACATAACCAGATGGTCAATAATGAAAACAGATTGATTATATTCGTTGCAGCCGAAGATGAAGAAGCTCTATACAGTCAGCAAAAACAAGACCAGGAGCTGACTGTGCCTCAGATCATGGACTCCTTATTGCCAATTCAGACTTAAATTGAAGAAAGTAGGGAAAACCACTAGTCCATTCAGGTATGACCTAGATTAAATCCCTTATGATTATACAGTGGAAGTGACAAATAGATTCAAGGGATTAGATCTGATAGACAGAGTGCCTGAGGAACTATGGACAGACGTTCCTAACACCATACAGGAGGCACTGATCAAAATTATCCCTAAAAAGAAATGCAAAAAGGCAAAATGGTTGTCTGAGGAGGCCTTAAAAATAGCTTAGAAAAGAAGAGAAGCTAAAGGCAAAGGAGAAAAGGAAAGATATATTCATCTGAATGCAGAGGTCCAAAGAACAACAAGAGAGATAAAGTCTTCCAAAGTGATCAGTGCAAAGAAATAGAGGAAAACAACAGAATGGAAAGACTGGAGATCTCTTCAAGAAAATTAGAGATACCAAAGGAACATTTCATGCAAAGATGGGCACAATAAAGGACAGAAACGGTATGGACCTAACAGAAGCAGAAGATATTAAGAAGAGGTGGCAAGAATACACAGAAGAACTATACAAAAAAGATCTTAATGACCCAGATAACCATGATGGTGTGATCACTCACCTAGAGCCAAACATCCTGGAATGTGAAGTCAAGTGGGCCTTAGGAAGCATCACTATGAACAAAGCTTGTGGAGGTGATGGAATTCCAGCTGAGCTATTTCAAACCCTAAAAGGATGCTGTGAAAGTGCTGCACTCAATATGCCAGCAAATCTGGAAAACTCAGCAGTGGCGGACTGGAAAATGTCAGTTTTCATTCCAATCCCAAAGAAAGGCAATGTCAAAGAATGCTCGAACTACCACACAATTGCACTCATCTCACACACTAGTAAAGTATTGCTCAAAATTCTCCAAGCCAGGCTTCAACAGTATATGAACTGAGAAATTCCAGATGTTCAAACTGGATTTAGAAAAGGCAGAGGAACCAGAGATCAAATTGCCAATATCCGCTGGATCATCGAAAAAGCGAGTTCCAGGAAAGCATCTATTTCTGCTTTATTGACTATGCCAAAGCCTTTGACTGTGTGGATCAAAACAAACTGGAAAATTCTTTAAGAAATGGGAATACCAGACCACCTTATCTGCCTCCTGAAAAACCTGCATGCAGGTCAAGAAGAAACAGTTAGAACCAGACATGGAACAACGGACTGGTTCCAAATTGGGAAAGGAGTACATCAAGGCTGCATATTGTCACCCTGCTTAATTAACTTATATGCACAGAACGTCATGTGAAATGCCAGACTGTATGAAGCACAAGCTGGAATCAAGCTTGCAGGGAGAAATATCGATAAATTCGTGATGGACAGGGAAGCCTGACGTGCTGCAGTCCATGGGGTCACAAAGAGTCAGGCACAACTGAGTGACTCAACAACAAATTCTCTGAGAGCTCTTCCACTCAAAAATGACAACCCCAGTCCCTAGACATGGAAAGGAATTATTTTTTATCTCATCTGCTTATGTTTTAATAATTCTCATATTTAATATTTGTTTATCTGAGGTATTTCTGCTAATTGTTTCCATCAGTTTACTTCTGAGTCCACCTTAGAATTTGGTGTCTGGAATTGATGTGATAATTGTTATTCCCTTTGCTTAAGACAGAATTTGACTACATCTAGTACGATTAAGATCACTATCAACCTAGTATTTACATTTATTGAAAAATTAGAGATGTTGAACAAGTTCGTGTGTAAATTTCTTAGTAATATACTCTATATATATTAAATCTTAAAGTTTCTTCCATACTGGATATATTCTGAAACTTTACTTAGTAAAATTTTAAGAAACATTTTTGCCATAAAACGCATGTATAAACAAGCACTATATATTGCTTGGAGCAAATCAATTTATATTCCTATTGGATTTACTATTTCTAACTTCTCTTGATATTTAGATATAGTTTACAAATACACAGAATCTATAAATGGAAATTTGTCTAGTAAGTTAAACTACTACAGTTCATTTTTGACATTATTACATTTCTATTATAATAATGCAGGCTAGATTAGTTAAACTATGAAACAAAAACAATCAAACATCCCACTCATCCAGGTAAAAGCTATAAATCTCCTTTATATTAAAGAGCATCAAATTATATCTGTAAAGATTTCCACATCCTCTCTGGCATACACCAGTGGTGCCCTTTCCTTTTTTCCTGCGTCTTTCTCTGCTTTGCCATATCTGTAGGCTCAAAACCAACCATCTTCCACCTGCTTCAGATAAACTTAAAATTGTTCTGTAAATAGAGATTTCTTCCAAAAACCAAATTAAATAGAAAGCAGAAAGAAGAAGCAGAGAACATTGAATTTCCTTTAGGCTCCAGGCCTAATTCTTCTTGGGCTCAGAGCCCAATTTCCACTGAGCCCATTCTGGTTTCTTTAAAGTCATAGATACAAAGGCCAGTACTTATTATCATGATCGCTCAATCTTACCCAGCTTGTCATATTCTGACGACCATTTCCTAGTTTCTGGTTTGCTTTGCTAATGGCCTTATTTGTGCAGACACACTCTGAATGGGCTTGATTAGGTTACTTATCCCAGGCTAAATGAAAAATGCATTACAAATAAGACTATATACTATCTTTTCTATTTTCACTATCCACTTGCATAGATGTCTATAAAATCAGCCGTCTGTTCCAATACTAGATTATTTTCACTATAGCATTAATTGTTGCTTGACTATGAATGTAATTTTAATCATTAGTTACTCAAGAGTAATGAGACACCAAGGAGTTGACCCATCTCTGCTCCTGAAAGAAGTCTTGTCAACCTGATTGATATCAACCTTTAAATTTAATGAATAACAAAATTTTTGCACTGTAAAAGCTGACTAGATTCTAGTAAAACCAAGTGCAAAAATGTTACTTCCTGTAGGATAATAGTATATATTTCCAAATTAAATATTTTCACAAATTAAGTCAGCTTACTTCTCAAATCACTAATTTTAATAGGTTCTTATTAAGCCTTATTCTGTGTTCAACTCTTTATATGTGGTATCTAATAATATTTTTAAAACTACTACTTATTAATAACTTATTATGTCAAGGAACTATATTAGAAACAGTGTGATTTCTTTCTTTTAATCCTTAGAATATTTTCTAAAGTAGAAGGTGCCCTTTACTGATGAGTAAACTGTAGGATATTAAATTATTTGCCTAGGTACAAAAACCTAATAGTGGTTGAATAAAGACTCAGGCAGAGATCCTTTTTATTTTCTGTGATATTCCCAATTTTTTACTTGCAGAAATGCTACAGGTCCTAAATTGATTGTACCTTGGGTTTTTACACCATGACTAGACTACCTCAACTCACATAGGATTGAAAGCCAGGATATTCTAGGAAATTGTTCTAGAATTTGAATTCCTTGGGAAATTTCTTAGCTCAAGACACACATCGGGCAAATGAAAACTTACAGGACAAATCCCTACTGAGACATGTTCTGATAAGTACTCATCAAAATTGTCAAATCTTCAGAAACAGAGAAGCCATGGGGAGCCTCAGGAAACATGATGACTAAATTTAATGCAGTATCCTGGATGGGATCCTGGAATAGAAAAAGGATCTTCAGCACAGACTATGGAAATCTGAATATAGTAGGATTTTAGTCCATAATGATGAATCAATATTGGCTCATTAATTCTGATAAGTGTTTCACACTGATGTAAGGCATTAGTAGCACTGTGAACTAAGTATATGATATCTGGGAACTCTATATTATCTTCACAAATTTTCTATAAATCTAAATCTATTCTAAAATAACAATTTTATAAACAAGTAAAAAATGCTACTCTATAATTTATTTTTACTAAAGGAGACATAAACACAATTCTCAAGTTGAATGCAATCTTTTTAGTGAAGACTTACTAGAAACATGGGCTTCCCTGATAGCTCAGTTGGTAAAGAATCCACCTACAACGCAGGAGACCCTGGTTCAATTCCTGGGTAGGGAAGATCTGCTGGAGAAGGGATAGGCTACCCACTCCAGTATTGTTGGGTTTCCATGGTGGCTCAGCTGGTAAACAATCTGCTTGCAATGTGGGAGACCTGGGTTTGATCCCTGGGTTGGGAAGGGAAAGGCAAGTTTGATCCCTGGAGAAGGGAAAGGCTACCTACTCCAGTATTCTGGCCTGGAGAATTCCATGGACTGTATAGTTCATGGGGTCACAAAGAGTTGGACACAACTGAGCAACTTTCACTTTCACTACTAGAAACATATAAAGGCAATTGCGTTCAGTATAGCATATCCTTTTACAATATTTCAAGCTGCAACTTAATTAATTAAGGTTTGGTTCATGTTCTGTTTGGATCTGCTGGTCTTTCAGTGATATCCTTTTTATGTTACCTATATCATTAGTTTCATATTTACTGTCAAGCATAGCCTTTCACTGACTCCTTAACTCGTCTCTTTCTGTTCCTTGTGTGCAAAGTGGATATAACAATGGATAACTCACAGGATTGTAGGTGGGATGACATGAGATAGCAATATCAAGACGAGCTGAAGATCTTTATATAGGTTAGCTCTTGAAATACAATGTTACCCTATTCAAACATTATTTTTCTTGATTACAGGACATCAAGTTTTGCTTCCCTGCCGGTAACAGTCTAAACACTTTCAGAGGACCAGATTAGAAATATCCCTTTAAGATTTGACTGGAAGATGGGCTAAGGTACATGGCCTTTGGATGAATCACCAAACATGAGTATTGGCATGTTACAACACAGTGATGTACAGTCACCATTTCTGAAGGTTTGCTTCCCTGCTGCTTAGAGGTCATGTCCTTCCCTCTGACTGAATACCCTGTGAAGTTGGCTTAGCCACTTCGTATGTTTATGATCTTCACTTCAAAGTCAGTTTCTGACTGCCCTTTTCAATTATTATTACTATCATTTTTTTAAGCCAGATGAGTTGTTTGGTTTTGTCCTGGTTGAAACCAATAATACACTGGAAATTCCATTTGGTAAGGCAAGCCTTAGTTCAGAATGTTTTTATTCATCTGTTAGAAACATTTCCTTATCCTTCAGAAATATTCAGTGCCACATACAAGGTGAGCAACCCAATTTCTCAACCAGTGGAGTAGTATTTTGCATAATTTTTAAAAGTGACCTGTATCTGAGTTGATTTAGATTCTTTCTAATCATGAAACCCACTGTCTCAAGTTGAGGAGAAATTTGAGGCTCATCATTATTATAATAGGTGGTCAAATTCTTAACAAATCAATGTACTTCCTATCAACCATGTAAATGATTCTTGAATAATAATTTATATGCTGGGTAGATCTTGTGTGTTAATAGGAATAAAGTGAACAGCCTTACAAAAGGAAAACAAACAAGCAAACAAAAACACAAAAGATGAGGAAAGAGGTATTCATAGGCAGGGAAGCAGGATTATTTGTCAAAAATGGTGCTTTAATATGCAAAATATGATGGCTGACCTGCATTAGTAAAATCAGTAAATCAGGTTTTTCAAAGGTGAAAATGAGTGCCTAAATAACTATTTTCCACTATTTTATTGTTGTTTGTGGGGCTTCCCAGGTGGCTCAGTGGAAAAGAATCTGCCTGTCAATGCAGGAGAGCTGAGCTCAGTCCCTAGGTTGGGATGATCCCCTGGAGAAGCAAATGGAAACCCAGTTCAGTATTCTTGCCTCAAAAATTCCATGGACAGAAGAGCCTGGTGAGCTACAGTCCATGGGGTCACAGTCGGACACAACTGAGCACACACACACTCCCTAAACATCTCTGAGCTGACTGGTCAGGTTTGGAGGAGGGCTAAAACAGAGACACAGAACACAGCAGGGATTGCAGTGTGGACCTAAATGAGGCACAAGGTCTTTGGATTCTTTCAAGGACATCTGGACGATGGAAAGACAGCAACAACACTTCTGATAAGGTCATTATATTGCTGTCTTTAAAATGAGATAGATGTCTCTATTGTGAAGAAACTGCCATCTTATTTTCCTACCCTTTTTTTCTTTTACAGAAAATCATGAGGATTTAGTCCTAGCTTGAATCACATATATAATGTTATCATATACCTTTAAGAGATAAATGAAATAATATAATTTACAGTTTGTACCAAAGTACAAAGATATTATCTTTATGGAAAACTCACATCTGTAAAGAGTTGAAAACAGACTGGACTAAATTTCCCAAGAAAGAACCTGGGTCCATATTTACAATCTGGCAATAATCATATTTACTATAAATGATGAAAAAGACCACTTGTGTTATACTTGTAGGCATGAAAGAACTTTAGATACATTTGCTTTTATGACTTCTGACATGTGGCAAATTAAGTCATATTTTATAGATTTCAGTTCCACTCATTCTCAAATACCACTGAACAGCTGAATAGTCTCTTATAAAGATTCCTACGTAGACTAAGCCAGAAACTAGTTTGTGAAAACCAAGTGTGAACTCAAAATTCAGTTTAACATTACTTTATATTTATAATCATTTATACACATATATTCGAAGACTTGATTGCATCTAACTGTTTCTGTCATTGATTCAATGTAATTGTGTAGTTTATTGTCAAATTTAATATTTGACAATATTAAATTAATATTAAATTGGAGTGGCAACCCACTCCAGTACTCTTGCCTGGAAAATCCCATGGACGGAGAAGCCTGGTGGACTGCAGTCCATGGGGTCGCTAAAAGTCGGACATGACTGAGCGACTTCACTTTCACTTTTCACTTTCATGCAATGGAGAAGGAAATGGCAACCCACTCCAGTATTCTTGCCTGGAGAATCCCAGGGACGGGGGAGCCTGGTGGGCTGACGTCTTATAGGGTCGCACAGAGTCGGACACGACTGAAGCAACTTAGCAGCAGTAGCAGCATACACATATATTAATGGCTATCATCAGATATATCCCCTATTTTATCAGAGATCAAAAGTTAACCATGGGATCAGATAAACCTGTGTTTGTGCGTATGTGTGTGTGCATAGAAAATGGTATAAATAAATATATTGTCTAAAGAATTAGGTTTTGTTGTGATGTTTAAAGTTTGTCTTCCTTTTTTTTTGGTCACTTCTAGCAACAAGTTAACATGTGTATAACTCATAGTTCTACAAATATTTTTTGCTGAATATTTCTGTGCTGGTTTAAAATTGCTCCTTTAGCATTCACATTCCAGGTTACAGGATTAGCATAGAAAATTCAATGAATTATGTACCAAAAGTGACCACTGCTAACATGGAGTGAAGCCTAGCTTAGGACCACACATGACAGTACATTAACTTTTGAAATCAAGTGTATTTCATGAATTTAAATGCATATTTCACAGTAATCTTTATGATTTTTTAGGGCAAGGATTTAGATCTCCTTTATAAAGAAGAAATAAGAATTGCTTTATCTATCTAGATATATTGTTTTAAAAACTAATATTTATTAATTCCTCGCATAATCAATATCTCAGAAAGTGTGAGGGAAACAGTTTGATTTAGTTTTATTGGCAACATGTCCTCGGAGATCCAACTCTTAACTGCTGATGAAGAAAACATATAAGTCTATCTTGTGTGAAAATGTTACCAGCTACCTAAACTTAAAAAAAGAAACCAACGACTTCAATCCACCTTCTTCCTAGAAATAAAAATAATATCCAATTTTTTTGCCATTAAGTTATTGTTTGCCAGTTTATCTCAAAGAAACCCTAATATTTTAATGATCTTTAACAACAAAAGTTTGAAAGTTGCTTGAACCTTGCTATGAATGAAACATATCATTATATAACTGATATACTGTGTGTGTGAACACACACACTATATATATATCAATGTATGTATTTATAGATATATACTCATAACTTTCAATGAAATATAAAATAAATATTAAATTTGACAATAAACTACACAATTACATTGACTCAATGACAGAAACAGTTAGACGCATTGAAGTCAACTGATGTCACACTTTCTAAGAAAAATTTTTTACATAATATCTAATTTTTTTCATAAACAGTACTACTGTCTACATACATACCTAAATCACCTTTTCATGCATGGAAGATCAAGGTAAGTTGCCGAAGGGAGTCACATCTTCTGAAAGATACACCACTGCCTGTTTCTGAGTTGAATTTGTCTTGAGCTTTTAAATGTAGGACACTGAAGTGATCTGCATGTCTAACTGAATTAAGACCAATATTTTTTGGCTTCCCTGGACATCCACAGTTGGTCTCCTACATCTCACTCTTATCTAAAGTCATATAGTCTTGAATGCATAAAGAAGCTGTAGAGTATACATATACAAAGGAATATTACTCAGCCACAAAAAGAATGAGTAATGCCATTTTCGGCAACATAGATGGACCTAGAGATTATCATATTAAGTGAAGTAAGTCAGAGAGAGAAAGACATGATACGCTATCACTTCTATGTGGAAACTAAAAAATGATATGAATGACCTTATTTACAAAATAGAAATAGAGTCACAGACATAGAAAACAAACTAATGGTGACCAAAAGGGAAAGTGGGGGGAGGGATAAATTAGAAGTTTGCACTTAACATATACATACTACTATATATAAAATAGGTAAACTGCAAGGACCTACTGTACAACAAAGGGAACCATATCCAGTATCTTATAATAACCCATAACAGAAAATAATCTAAAAATATATACATATTTATATATATATATATGTATAACTGAATTGCTTTTTTATACACTTGAAACTAACACAACACTGTAAATTAACTACTCCTCAAAAAATGTAAAATACATAAAGTCGTACATTCTCTGAAATTATCTCACTTGTAGAAAATCTTTTCAGATCTGACATCTTCAGACTGATAAAGAGTTCTCTCCTTACCATCTACCAAAATAGCCCACTATTCTCTGACCCTTCAGTTTTCTTCATAGCACTTATCAGAGGCTGATATTATTCTTTCTTTCTATTTGTCTGTGTCACTTTATCATCAGTCTATGACAGATTTGTTTATCGGCCTCTATCCACCAATATAATTTCACCTCCTTGAGAACAGGGAATTTGCTTTACCTCCTGCTACATCCTAGAACTATAATGACACCTAGCACTTTATAGAAACTCAGTACTTATTTCTTGAATGTGGAAATGAATAAATAAATTTAATAACTTTTATTAGAAAATGCCTTATTTTTCCTATAAGGAAGCTGTACACTTTTTATTTTATACTTTTTCATGCCCTATGTTAAGCTGAGAGTATATTAGCTGTTCTTTAAAACTGGCATAACTTTAAAGAGTAATTTAGTAGTTCATTAAAAGATAATTTGCATGCTTTTACAAGTGTTAATTTATATTTAATAGCCATTCATAGATTTTCAGTTATTTTTTAGGCTGGTACATTTATATAGACTCCAAAATTATTATATACAAAACATAATATATTATGGTCTCAAAATTATAGCCATACAAATAGATGATAAGCAACCATAATCACATTATGGGTGAGGGGCCCCACATTACAGATGTGGGCCCAATTAATACTGATTTAGTAGTATACATGTATATTCCTGGTAGCTTTAAACGTAATCCATATCAAACACCTCATAATGCTTATAATTAATCAAGAGTTATAATTAACTCTTTAGAATGATGCTAAAATTTTCATAGCTCTTAGAAGATGATGAAAAATTATACAGAAATTCTTTCTTCTTCCTTCCATTCTTCAAAACATTTGTTGAGAGTCTATTATATAACAGACTCTTTTCTAACACAAAGAATACAGAAAAGAAGAAGCCCAAAGTCTAAATAGAAAATACTAATGCAATGTGATAATTACTCAGTGTGGAGACCCAGGAAAGGGTGTCAGAGAATACATGCTTCAAGGAGAATTCGTGGGGTAAAAAGAGAAGGATAATTACCATTAGAGACAATTGCTGCTCTGCTTCTAAAAGGTGAATCAGAACAGTAATAATTAAACATGTGTGCATGCTTACTAAGTCACTTCAGTCATGTTCAACTTTTTGTGACTCTATGGATGGGATTCTCCAGGCAAAAATACTGGAGTGGGTTGTCATGCCCTCCTCCAGGGGATCTTCCCAACCCAGGGATCGAACCCACATCTCTTATGTCTCCTGAAGTGGCTGGTGGGTCCTGTACCATTAGTGCTACCTGGGAAGCCCAATTAAACATTACAGTATTGCAAAATAATTTCTCTCCAGTTGCTGTTTCTTTTCTTTACTGGCTATGTGGATAAAAACTCATATGCATTTCTTAACTAATCCTCTTATGTGTTCTCACTGTGTTCTGTATTTCCAGTCAAAAGGGAAGACAATATCTCAACTATTAAAAAGTTGAGTAGCCCTCCAGGCTCCTCTGTCCGTGGGACTTCCCAGGCAAGAATACTGGAGTGGGTTGCCATTTCCTTCTCCAGGGGATCTTCCTGACCCAGGAATCGAACCTGCCCGTCTTTTGCATTAGTAGGTGGATTCTTTACCACCGAACCACATGGGGAGACCCAAAAGCTAAGGAAGCAAGGTTAATGTGTAATCGAAGAGTAGGCAGCAGGTCATTCTATGCATCTGGAAACAGCAAGCAGAACTCTTAGTTCAAGGTGTGTGATTCTTTAAGCAAACTCCCAGAGTATGTATGGCTTTTCTCCAAGTAAACAGCAAGATTTATGAAGGAAAACCATGAAACTGAGCCATTTCTTTCAAATATTCCACCCTTTCTGGCACACTTCCAATCAGATTGGTCGTTTTCCTGCTTTCAGTATCTACAACTCAAAACACACAATATTTTTTTTTAAATGCAGGGAAATCTTTGCCCAAAATTTTAAAGGAGAAAACATTTATAACAAAGAGAAAAGTTTATGGAAGCTTTCAGAAATGAAGCAATTAGGGGTTATAGCATAGCAAACACATGAGAAGCTGATGATAAAAATTATGAACGATAGAAATAAGTTAGCAAAGAACCACACTGAGGGTTGATAATAAGATTAAAAGTCAGCGATTTTTCAGAGTTCTATACCTAGAAAATGAACTGGTCATAATCGTGACATTATGAGGACAAGTATGAAAAGTTGATGAAAATCAACTCTGCCAAAGTCTTCATAGTTTTAGGCCAATAAACTTAAGAATACACTCCCTACTAGATCATGATGAAATCAAGGAACTTTTTCCTTTCCATTGGTAAACTGAGCTTGCCGAGGCAGTGCTAAATGAGCGCAGGATGAGGGCGAACAGATGGAGTGGGTACTGGGGTAACAGCCAGTGATAACGGGATTAAGTAAAAACAAAACATGTTAAGAACCAACTGCACCTGCACCCATTAAAGCTTGGTAATGGCCACTGGGCCCTGACAGAAACCAGAACGTTTGACTCCTTGTAATTTGAAAGTTATTTTACAAGCCATTATTGTGCATTTCCTCAGGCATGCCTTTCTTTTTACTGTCAGTGGAGGTTTCAAGGAAAACTGCCCACAGGGCATTTTTAAAATGCAAAAGATCTGGTTGTTTTACTGTGCCTGTTTTGTTTACCCATGTAGTCTAGCTGAACGTTCATTTTAACGATATGAAAAACAACATCGTACCTGTTTTAGTATGTGATTTGATTGACCTATCATAGCTTTGAAAAGTTAAAAAAAATAAATCAGGCAACTACTACCCTCACAAAGGTTTTACTTTTTATTTTCCAAGAAGAGAAGTGTCATCTTTAAACACACACACAGAGAAAAAGGCACAGAGAATTAGGTTATGTGTTTATGAGTCAGAGGGATCTCTCAAATCATTACAGTAGAATGTCAACAATAGGTCCAAAGCATAGAAGCAACACAGAGGAAGTACATGTCTAAGTTGACCATCTCAGGAAATCTCACGGTAAGACTAGAAAACAAGTGAACATGAAAGGCAGACAGGAAGAAGAAAGGCATGTGAAAAGGAGGCAAAAATTAAACAACTCAGTGTATATGGTAATTTCTAAAGCCGTTCAGTACTTTGGCAGTGTAATTACCCTAAAGGCAGCCAGTGCACTGCACGGAGGTGTGACAGCTGTAAGGAACAGTGTATTGGTTATCCATCGCCCAAATGACTCCTAAAATCTAGCAGCTTAAAACAACAAATGTTTATTATTTCACAGTTTCTGTGAGCCAAGAATATGGTCCTGAGTGCCTCTACCTCAAGGTATCTCGTGAGGTTGTAGTCAAGCTGTTGGGTAGGGCTACAGTCATCTCAAGTCTTGACTAGGAATAAAGGATTCATTCCCAAGCTCATTCAAGTGTTTTTCTCCCCAGGACTGCTCATAACATGTCAGCTTGCTTCTCCCAGAAGGAGTGATCTAAGAGAGAGTGCTCAAGAAGGAAGCCACAGTCTTTTTATAACCCAATCCCAAGATTGACATACCATAAATTCTGCTGTATTCTGTCTGTTAAAAGTGAATCACAAAATCCAGCTCACTCTAGGGAAGAAGATGGCATCAGTGCCTTAATATCAGAAGATGATTTGAAGCTGCCTGCCGATGAGACTGCCAGCCACTAACACATGTGAATTTCCTTCCAGGCATGCTTAAGGTGGCAATGCTGAGGCAGAGGGGTCAGCAACCAAAAGAGCCCTGATCTGGGATTGTGTGTGTGGAAGTTGCTCAGTCATGTCCAACTCTTTGCGACCCCCATAGATTGTGGCCTACAAGGCTCCTCTGTCCATGGAATTCTCCAGGCCAGGATACTGGAGTGGGTAGCCATTCCCTTCTCCAGGGGATCTTCCTAATCCAGAGATTGAACCCAGGTCTTCTGCATTGCAGGCAGATTCTTTACTGTCTGAGCCACCAGGGAAGCCCACCTGGCATTGGTATAAACCAAAGCTCTCATACTGTTCTGCCTATGAGACCAAACTGGTGTCCTCACTTCCACAGATGACCATTACATCTATGAAAGCTTTGTGGCAGCTCCGAGAGTTCAGATACTCAACAAGGATAAAGATATATCTTACCTTCCATTCTTTTGTGTAATTTCAACCTCACCATTGAAGAAGGACAGTCAAGAACAGCAACCTATAATATTTCATCTATCTAAGAAACTTTGTCTTGGTTAGTCAAACTCATTTTTCCTGATTTCAGCAAAAAGGAGCTGATCTCTTTTGGCTGAATGTGGGTTGGGGGAGCAAAAGCATCTTTTAAAAACTGAGTATACCATTGGTGCAAAGGTGAGAACGAGATACTGATCAGGTAGGCAGGAACCAGCAAAGATGGGTTTTATCTCTCACACTAAAAAGCTTAGATTTATTCTGTGGGCAATGTGTGACTTCTGAAGGGATCATGTTTTCTAGACAGCACACTGTCAATAATGCAGAAAGAAGAATGGGTTTGAGGGCTATGTTTCAAGGATGATTATTTCTTCAAGTCCTCATATTTGGAGCTGGCACAGAAACTAAGACAAGGACAGAAAAGACAGAGAGAGAATGGAATTGACAGATTGTTTAAAAGCAAAATGCATGACATGATGATTGACTGAATGCTGAGTGTTTGGAAGAAGGAAGGAATTCAGTTTCCAGTCTCCTACTTCACTTGATGAGATCAGTTGGGAAGACAGAAGGAAATTTAAGTTTGAATGAAATTATAATAGGAAAAGATAAATACAGAATATGGCTCTGAACAGTTTCATAAATCAGAGGTCAAAAGCAAATGAAATAATTATCATAAATGTTGCTATTGGAAAAAGAGTATTTTTATATATATATATAATTCCCATTACAGTTTTTTAGATTAAAGCATATTCCCTTACATTTATTTTGTTTTATTTTTTTTTGAAAATCAATGCTAACGGAGCTTTAATTTGTAAGATCTTAATCTTTTTTTTTTTTTTTTAATAAATTTATTTATTTTGGTTGGGGGCTAATTACTTTACAATATTGTAGTGGTTTTTGCCATACATTGACATGAATCAGCCATGGGTTTACATGTGTTCCCCATCCTGAACCCCCCTCCCACCTCCCTCCCCATCCCATCCTTCTGGGTCACCCCATTGCCCCAGCCCTGGGCATTTGTCTCATGCATCGAACCTGGAATGGTGTTCTGTTTCACATATGATAATATACATGTTTCAATGCTATTGTCCCAGAACGTCCCACCCTCAGCTTCTCCCTCAGAGTCCATAAGACTTCTATGCATCTGTGTCTCTTATTTTGTCTCACATAGGGTTATCGTTACCATCTTTCAAATTCCATATATATGCATTAGTATACTGTATTGGTGTTTTTCTTTCTGGCTTACTTCACTCTGTATAATGGGCTCCAGTTTCATCCACCTCAATAGAACTGACTCAAATGTATTCTTTTTAATGGCTGAGTAATATTCCATTGTGTATATGTACCACAGCTTCCTTATCCATTTGTCTGCTGATGGACATCTAGGTTGCTTCCATGTCCTGGCTGTTGTAAACAGTGCTGCAATGAACATTGGGGTACACGTGTCTCTTTCAATTCTGGTTTCCTCGGTGTGTATGCCCAGCAGTGGGATTGCTGGGTGGTATGGCAGTTCTATTCCCAGTTTTTTAAGGAATCTCCACACTGTTCTCCATAGTGGCTGTACTAGTTTGCATTCCCACCAACAGTGTAAGAGGGCTCCCTTTTCTCCACACCCTCTCCAGCATTTATTATTTGTAAACTTTTGGATAGCAGCCATTCTGACTGGCATCAAGTGGTACCTCATTGTGGTTTTGATTTGCATTTCTCTAATAATGAGTGATGTTGAGCATCTTTTCATGTGTTTGTTAGCCATCTGTATGTCTTCTTTGGAGAAATGTCTGTTTTGGCCCATTTTTTGATTGGGTGGTTTATTTTTCTGGAATTCAGCTGCAGGAGTTGCTTGTATATGTTTGAAATTAATTGTTTGTCTGTTGCTTCATTTGCTATTATTTTCTCCCATTCTGAAGGCTGTCTTTTCACCTTCTTATAGTTTCCTTTGTTGTGCAAAAGCTTTTAATTGGAATATATCTACCTAAAGAAACAAAAGACTTATATATAGAAAACTATAAAACACTGATGAAAGAAATCAAAGAGGACACAAACAGATGGAGAAATATACAGTGTTCATGGATTGGAAGAATTAATATAGTGAAAATGAATATACTACAATATACTACAATATAAAGCAATCTATAGATTCAATGCAATCCCTATCTAGCTACCAACAGTATTTTTCACAGAACTAGAACAAATCATTTCACAATTTGTATGGAAATATAAGAAACCTCAAATAGCCAAAGCAATCTTGAGAAAGAAGAATGGAACTGGAGGAATCAACCTGCCTGACTTCAGGCTCTACTACAAAGCCACAGTCATCAAGACAGTATGATACCGGCACAAAGATAGAAATATAGATCAATGGAACAAAATAGAAAGCCCAGAGATAAATCCACGCACCTATGGACACCTTATCTTTGACAAAGGAAGCAAGAATATACAATGGAGAAAAGACAATCTCTTTAACAAGTGGTGCTGGGAAAACTGGTCAACCACTTGTAAAAGAATGAAACTAGAACACTTTCTAACACCGTACACAAAAATAAACTCAAAATGGATTAAAGATCTAAACGTAAGACCAGAAACTATAAAACTCCTAGAGGAAAACATAGGCAAAACACTCTCTGACATAAATCACAGCAGGATCCTCCATGACCCACCTCCCAGAATATTGGAAATAAAAGCAAAAATAAACAAATGGGACCTAATTAAAATTAAAAGCTTTTGCACAAGAGTATTGTTTTTTAAAGAAAATAGAATCCACGGTAACATTTTCAGTCTACTGTTTTTTGCTTTTCCACAATATATTTTAGTTTATTACTCCATTGCATTGGAATATGTGGAAGGTGCTAAGCCAAAGGTTTTCAGACTCAAATCTAAAGAAGAAAGCTCTAAGATTATAGGAAATAATATTTCACAAGTTTGGAAAAATAAGAGGATAAAAAAAGAATATCACTACTGTACAATAAATCATATCAGTTTTAAGATTGCTAACTGAGGTTTGAATATGGAAATAACAAGGATAACTTCCTTTCCAAAACCAACTGAAATTTTGTTATTGCTATTAATTCTTAAACTGTAATATGTTCTGACATTCATGGTTTTAGATGTAGAAATTGTTCTTTTGTGATTCATTTAATGCATGATTGACTTGAGTTTTTCTTAGAATGCCAATTAATGGTTGCAAAAAGAAATTCTATTTACAAATTCATTAATACTGCTATCACTTCAAAATAGGATGAGAAATTTCCTAACATATTTTCCCAGTAAGTTCATATTTGTTTTCTAGACCATTTTCAGTAATATATTTTGCTTGTCAGTGGATGCCTAGGAAGTCAGGAATCAAAACCTAAAGATCTGTCCCAAATCTAACAACAGAATAAAGGGAAATATCTTAAAATGATCTTCTGTGACTTGGTGATAATGATAGTAATAATAATAATATTTCTCGTTTATGATAATAATGACAATTATTACATAACATTTATTGAGTTCTTATTAAGTAACTGGAGCTATGTAGTGCTGTTTATGTGTGTTGCTGCTGCTGCTGCTAAGTCGCTTCAGTCGTGTCCGACTCTGTGCGACCCCAGAGAGTGCAGCCCACCAGGCTCCTCCATCCCTGGGAGTCTCCAGGCAAGAACACTGGAGTGGGTTGCCATTGCCTTCTTCAATGCGTGAAAGTGAAAAGTGAAAGTGAAGTCGCTCGGTAGTGTCTGACTCCTAGCGACCCAATGGACTGCAGCCCACCAGGCTCCTCCATCCATGGGATTTTCCAGGCAAGAGTACTGGAGTGGGATGCCATTGCCTGCCCTTTATGTGTGTTACCCTTCTTTAAAGTTCTTAACACTTCTATGAGGTACTATTAGTAGCCTTATTTTTAAAATGAGGACACCAAGGTCTTTTCTTCTACAAGACAATAAGTGGTGGAATCAAGATCTGAATTCAGGTAGTCTAACTCAAGAGTCCATTACACTTACCCTCCTCTACATAGTTTTCTAGGCATTTGTTGTCCTTAAAGCAATAAACATGACAGCATATGTAAGTTAAAAAATTCATATTCTATATTCTTTATCCTTTGGGGTAGTAAACTAAAGTAGAGCCTAGTTAAATAATTTTCTGAAGATATTGTAGCTATTTTAAAATATTGTAGTAGTAAAATAGTAAATAAAATATTCTGGAAGAAAAATAAGAACATGTAGACACCTTCATTAAATGACCTGGAATGCTGAACTATGGAATATCTTACTCGTGAGCTGAAATAAAAATATTTTTTTCTAGAAAGCATACATAGAAGTTCTTTCACATTGAAAGTAAATATTTTCCTTAAAAAAATGTTATCTTGGAATATATAGGACATTTCCCTAACTTGAGATGATTTATTTTCTTTTATTTATTTTTTAGTTTAGTTTTGCTGGAAGCCTAGGGGATGGGGTGTGGAAAAAAGAAACCTTTAGATTTTCTCTGAAGTATATTTCTGAACTGAAAGAAAAACAATACAATCACGAAAAGTATTCCTAGATAAGAACAGATCAATTGATAAACACATATCTGTATCCAACTGATTATATAATATCTCATGGGTACTGTGGTAATGCTGTCAAGACATGGCTTGTATATTTGAAATATCAGATTTAATTTGAATCAATTTCAAGCTAACTACTTTAGTCCACCATTAGTGAGTAATATAGTCAGCCCCCACAATGTTTAAGTTAGTGAAGAAATGGAAAATCAGGGAAAGAACATATGCTAGTTTTGATCTGCATGAACTGAAGTGCCAAAAGCATTACAAAGAAAGATAGCTCATAACACATTTCAGCACCAGTGAAGTGTTTGGGGAAAAAAAGTATCTTCTTGATACATTTTATTTTTTCCTTACTTTTAACCCTCATTATTTGATAATTATTCAACTTTGAACACAGGTTGTATAAACATATTTGTTTTATTTTTAAGTATATTTAAACTAAGTATGGTACAAAATGAATGTATTTGGAGGCTTTATAAGAGACATTTTCTTTTCTCTTCTAAGTCAAATTTAACAGGTATTAGTGATCACCTAATGGAACAGCTTTTTTAAAACAGCCAAAGAAAACCTACCCAAACACTTGAAAATTACAGACAGCTTCAGTATATAAATTATAATTCTATTAATTTAAATATGTCATACAGGAAGAGTCCAAGCTTCTGGATAAATTTGGCAGATTAAACACACCCATCTACCTCTGCTGCTCTGGAAAGCCTAAGAAGTAACAGTAAAGGGATGAAAATTGTATAAACTCACAAGGCCAAAGAGAATTATGAAGTGAGGGACAAAGAGACTATACTTTGTTCCTCACTTAGTATACTGAGATCTATACTTCTGTATCTTTGGGAAAAAGTCAGTCACAGGGCTAGAGACCTTCCAAATTGACTTTTTCAGTGCATTATCTTAAATATAAATAAACCAAGGATCTCTAGGCATTGGAGGAGAGTTTCTAACATAAAACAAAGATGATAAAAAAGATAAACTGAAAAGGAGATTCAGGAGAAATATAGTCTCTTGATGCTAATGAAGAAAGTATAATAAAAACCTCAAATTAGGTGAGGGTGGGACGTTCTGGGAGAATAGCATTGAAACATGTATATTATCATATGTGAAACAGAACACCATTCCATGTTCGATGCATGAGACAAATGCTCAGGGCTGGGGCAATGGGATGACCCAGAGGGATGGGATGGGGAGGGAGGTGGGTGGGGGATCCAGGAGGGGGAACACATGTAAACCCATGGCTGATTCATGTCAATGTATGGCAAAAACTATTACAATACTGTAAAGTAATTAGCCCCCAACTAAAATAAATAAATTTATAAAAATAAAATAAAATAAAATAAAGAAAACTCACATTTCCTAGGCAGCTTTTCCTTTCAGTTTGATTCCTAGCAAGCTCTACTTCCTCCTAAAATTCAAATAAATATTGAGTTTTTAAAAAAAAAAAAAAAACAAACCTCAAATTATATAAAATTAGTATTCCCAAAGGGTTCAAAGGGTGTAGTTCATCCATAATATAAAATGAGAAACATTCAGAGAAAACAAATATTTTGGGAATTAGAAAAAAACTGGAAATGAACTATTCAGTAGGAAATATTAAGAAGTAATTGGATGTAGTAGTATATCAAGGAAGGGACAAAGGTGGTGGTCCTATAGGCAAGAAAGGGGTGTGCATTGTATAGAAAAATTAAAAAGTAGTCAGCTTTTTATCATTAGCATGAGCCAACAATTCTAAGCCACGTCAGTGATAAAATAGACTTATCCACAACAAGTTTGTGTGTATCTAACTTTTAAATAGTTGTTGCAGTTGCTGTTGAGCCTATGAAGAAATGAACTCAAGAAAACAAAGATATGGATAGTACCAAAATTTCTGGAATATTTTGAAATGATATTTTTTTGTTTCAATGGTGATTTACATATTATCTTTTCTTATTTTGTATAATTTTGTGTCCCCTCACTTTTTTGCCTTATGAAATTAGCTGGCAGTTTGTCTGTTTTGTTAGTTCTTTTCATAACACCAAGATTTTGAGTTATTTGTTAGATAGACTTTTTCCATTGTCTACCTTATTGATCTTTACTTTTATTTTAATAATTTCTCCTTTGGTTTGTTGTTGTTTATATAGATTTTTTGGGGGGAGAGGATGTAGGTATTTAATCAATTTATTTATTTTTATATTTTAATAGGTACCATTGACATACATTAAAATATGCAGATATTTAAAGTGCACTATTTATGTTTTACCTGCTTAAAATCTGTAAAAACATCCTGACAATAAGGATAATGAACATACTACCCACAAAAGTTTTCTTGTTGCCTCCATAACCTTCCTCCTACCTCTCTTCAATCTCTCATCAGGAGACAATCATACAGCTTTCTTATACTATAAATTAATTTGCATTTTTAGAATTTTGTATAAATGGAATCATACATGGATTCTTTTTATCAGGCTTCTTTCACTCTGCACAATCATTTTGGATTTCATTCTCGTAGTAACACGTATCAGCAATCCATTCCTTTTTTTGAGAGTAGTATTCCTACTTGTATTTGTATGGGTAGGCTGCTGCATTTTTATCCTTTAGCCTGCTAAAGGATACCAGAGATCAAATTGCTAAGATCTACTGGGTCATAGAATAAGCAAAAGAATTCCAGAAAAACATCTGCTTTTGCTTCATTGACTACGCTAAAGTCTTTGACTGTGTGGATCACAACAAACTGGAAAATTATTAAAGAGATGGGAATACCAGACCACCTTACCTGCCTCCTGAGAAACCTGTGTGCAGGTCAAGAAGAAACAGTTAGAAACAGACATGGAACAACGGACTGGTTTCAAATTGGGAAAGGAGTATGTCAAGGCTGTATAGTGTCACTCTGCTTATGTAACTTATATGCAGAGTACATCACGCAAAACGCCAGGCTGGATGAAGCACAAGCTGGAATCAAGATAGTTGGGAGAAGTATCAGTAACCTCAGTTATGCAGATGAAACCACCCTTATGGCAGAAAGTGAAGAACTAAAGAGCCTCTTGATGAAAGTGAAAGAGAAAAATGAAAAACCTGGCTTAAACCTGGACATTCAAAAAATGAAGATCATGGCATCTGGTCTCATCACTTCATGGCAAACAGATGGGGAAACAATGGATACAGTGACAGACTTTATTTTCTTGGGCTCCAAAATCACTGCAGATGGTGACTGCAGCCATTAAATTAAAATATGCTTGCTCCTTGGAAGAAAAGCTATCACCAACCCAGACAGCATATTAAAAAGCACAGACATTACTTTACCGACGAAGATCCATATAGTCAAAGCTACGGTTTTTCCAGTAGTCATGTATAGATGTGAGAATTGGACCATAAAGAAAACTAAGTCCAGAAGAATTGATGCTTTTGAACTGTGGTGTTGGAGAAGACTCTTGAGTGTCCCTTGGACTGCAAGGATATCAAACCAGTCAATCCTAAAGTAAATCAGTCCTGAATATTCATTGGAAGGACTGATGTTGAAGCAGAAACTCCAATACTTTGGCCACCTGATGCAAAGAACTGACTCATTGGAAAAGACCCTGATGCTGGGAAAGACTGAAGGCGGGAGGCGAAGGGTATGATGGAGGATGAGATGGTTAGATGGCATCACTGACTCAAGGGACATGAGTTTGAGCAGGCTCCGGGAGTTGGTGATGGACGGGGAAGCCTGGCATGCTCCAGTCTGCGGGTTCTCACAGCTATACACGACTGAGCAACTGAACTTAACTGAGCCTGTTAATGGACATTTAGGTTATTTCCAGTTTGGGGCTGTTATGAATCATGTTCCAATGACCTCTCATGTGTAAGTCTTTGTATGAGGATATCTTTTTGATAACTAACTAGGGCAATTACTAAGTCATATAGTAGGTGAATGTTTAGTCATTAAGAAACTGTCAAAAAAGTTCTTCACAGTGACTGTACCATTTTACATTCCCATTAGCACAATATGAGAGTACCACATCCTTGCTAACAGATGGTATGATCAGTCTTGTTTATTTTAGACATATTAATAGGTGTGAAGTGGTATCTCATTATGATTTTAACTTGTGTTTCTTAGTGAGATTAGTAACACTAAACATCTTTCCAAGTGTTTATTTTCCATTTCTGTATTGTTTTTGGTAAGGTATCTGTTCAACTTATTTGCCTGATTTGATTACTGCATTGTTTGTTGTCTAATAATTAAATTTTGAGAGTTCTTTATATATTCTTGATACAGATCTTTTATCACATAAATGTTTTAAAAGTATTTTCCTAGTCTATGGCTTGTCTTTTCACTCTACTAAGAGCATCACTTGAAGAATGGCATTCGAAATTCTTATAAAGTACAATTTATCAATTTTCCTTTTATGGATTATGCTTCTTCATATGTTAGAAGACCCACAATTTGTCATTATTTTTCCTTCAAACAAGGACTGATGTTGAAGCTGAAACTCCAATACTTTGGCCACCTCATGCGAAGAGCTGACTCACTGGAAAAGACCCTAATGCTGGGAAGGATTGGGGGCAGGAGGAGAAGGGGTTGACAGAGGATGAGATGGTTGGATGGCATCACCGGCTCGATGGACATGGGTTTGGGTAAACTCTGGGAGTTGGTGATGGACAGGGAGGCCTGGCGTGCTGCGATTCATGGCGTCACAAAGAGTCAGACACGACTGAGCGACGGAACTGAACTGAACTGAAATATACTTAAGTAAGTAAATGAAAGTCTCTCAGTCGTGACCGACTCTTTGTGACCTCCATGGACTATAAAGTCCATGGAATTCTCCAGGCCAGAATACTGAAGTGGGTAGCCATTCCCTTCTCCAGGGGATCTTCCCAACCCAGTGATCAAACCCAGGTCTCCTACATTGCAGGCAGATTCTTTACCAGCTGAGTCACCAGGGAAGCTCATTAAATACACTTAAATACATCTTAAAATATATTTACCAACATACTTATCATTTCTGGTGTTCTTTGTTCCTTTCTGAAGATCCAGGATTCTGTCTGGTATAATTCTCCTTCTGCTTAAATCCTTTAAAAATTTCTTTTAGTACTGTTATGGTGGTGATTAATTATTTCAGCTTTCCTATGTTTGAAAAGGTCTTTATTTTGCTAGTTTCTTGAATAAAAATTTTGTTGGGTAAAAAAAGTCTAGGTTGACAGTTTTTTCTTTCAGTTGTTTAAGAACATTTCTACACCGTCTTCCCCCTTGCATTGTTTCCTACCAGAAATATGCTGTTTCCCTTATCTTTCTCTGGATATAATGTATCTTTTCTCTCCTCCCCTTCTTTCTGCTACTTTTAAGATTTTTATCTCTATCACTCAGTTTAAGGATTTTGATTTTGATGTGCCTTGGTATAATTTTCTTTATTCTTCTTATACTTGGGGTTCACTGTGTTTTTTGAATCTATGGGTTTATAGATTCCATATAATTTCTTGTATATGTTTTCATCTATTTCTTTAGCTGTTGCATGAAGAAGGCAAATCTGGTCCCCATTACTCCACAATAGTCAGATATGAAAATACTTTATTTGTTAGCCATCTGGGGTTGATATCTCATTCATCTGCTTCTCCTCCTACTTCTCTACTTATGCACTAAGATAGCAACAGTAAAAGTCTTAATTTGGTAAGTTTCAGATTTTCTTTGATTATTGTTTAAATGCATGCTATTGGTCTTGATATGTAGTATTTTTATTATTACTTTTTGCACATTCTGTTCAGTTTATTTCCCCCCTTTTATCTGAAAGCTGTTTAATAGAAGATTTTATTTTTAATTTACAGATGAAAAAACCTTTCAGTATTTATTTTATGAATAATTGATAACTTTATAGCTTTATGATTGAAGAATAATTTTGTAATATTTTTACATCAGGACACTGATGTTTTATTTGTAGCTTAAAATATAATTGATTTTTTAAATACAAATACATCTTTAAGAATTACCTTATTTTTGTTCTTATTTTCAGTACTTTTAAAACCTTCTCTCTGACTTCCATTAAATCCCTCAAGTCCCTCTATCATCAATTTTTTAGTCTTGACAACTGCTCCAAAATATTATACAGAGACACTGCTCCTCTATGTTTCCACTGATGAAGATAATCATTTTAAACACATTTCTTATTGAAGAGATTATTTCCTCTCCACTTGTATATATTTAGGCTTTAAAATTTTTTAAATTGAATGGAGTATAGTTGATATACAATGTTGTGTTCGTTTCAGACCACCTGTATATTCTTCAGTTCACCAAAAATTTGAGTATAATGTAGGAACAATAGATACTAAGTTGAAGACTTGGTCCTTGTCCCAGAAGAAGCTTGGTAATCTGCCATGCTTTTCTTGTTTTTTCTCCTTGAGTATTGTTAGAACTACTCATAGTTTTTGTTCCATATTTTTCAGTGCAGTGTTCCAAAAACTTACTAATGCCATATAGTGTACAGCCAAATTATTGTACAGCCTATGTAGAAAAACTATATTGATGATCACCATAACAACATTGGGTATTATTCACCTCTTCATGTTCTTTCTTACCTTTCCTTGAGTTATAAAGACTCTGGTTTCAATAAATAGTACGGCATTGCTATCACCAAATATAAACTTAAAGGAGAATTTATAGAAAATAGTTGATACTGGAGAATTAGTACACAATTAAAATTGTAAAATAGAAATGGTCAAAAATCGTGGTGATTAATAACAAGAAAGTGTGAAATGGGGAAGTCAAATGTTTCAACTAGCAAACAGTCACATGTAATATTTTATAAAAATAAAATTTCCTGATTAACAGAATAAAATAAGAATTAAACAAACTGTATCTCAGTTTTTATTTGTACAATATGGTGATAAAAACATCAATTTTATGAGGTTGATGAGATCACAACTAATGAATGCAAAGGCTTTCTTGATACATAGCAGGCACTGGAATATGGTAGCACTTGTTTTCATTATTATTAGTGTATTCTTATATAAAGTTAGACATTTTTTTAAACAATGATCCTCAGACATAAATAACTTACAGGCCTTTCCAGGATACATTTTGAAGGAATTTAGATGTTTTGTCTACCAGTTGTTGGAAAGAAAGACTAGTAGTCATATGTGATTTCTGCTGACCTGAGTTTATTTCCAGTAACATACAGTGGTCACAATAAAGCATTCAAATATGACTTTGTATATCTCAAATGTCATGGGAGAAGCTGGAACTACACCGAAGAAAATCACTGCCAGACATTCTGGTTCTCTTCTCTTTTAAAAACAGCCAACTCAACTCATCCTTCAGTTTTATGCTTTAACATACTCACTTCCTTAGTGAAGCCATTCCCTTTAGGCTAGACTCCTCAAAGTGGTCCTATGCCCTAACCCAAAATTTTCCGATCATAATATTCATCACATTTTTTCATAGTTTTTTTAGTTGTATCTCTTCTCAATATATTGTAAACTCCACGTAAAGAAGAGATAGGTCTGTCTTATTCATTGTTGTTGCCCCAGCACATGCAAACTGTATGGCACAATGTTGACAACTCATTATTTATCAAACAAATGATTGAGTACATGAATAAATTCCCTAATATATGTGCAAGGAGATCAAACCAGTCAATCCTAAATGAAATCAACCCTGAAATTCATTGGAAGGACTGATGCTGAAACTGAAGTTTCAATACTTTGGCCATCTGATGCGAAGAATCGACTCATTGGAAAAGACTCTGATGCTGGGAAAGATTGAAGGCAAAAGGAAAAAGGTATGGCAGAGGATGACATGGTTAGATAGCATCACCAACTTAATGGATATGAATCTGAGCAAACTCTAGGAGATAGTGAAGGATAGGGAAGCGTGGCATGCTGCAGTCCATGGCGTCACAGTGAGACAGACACGACTTAGTGAATGAGCAACAACAGATGTGCAAATTTCAACGTACAGCCAGGGATAACTCTAGAATCTGGATCTGAAGCAGACATAGAGAATATGCAAGCACATCCCTCCAAAGGTCTAGATACGATGATCACATTTTATCTGCATCATCAAGTAACGTCTCTACTATTGATAATGATGGCAGACCTTCAGAGACCTTCAGGATTGGCACTGCTTTAGAACCAGCTAAGTATCTTTAATCCATAGCTATGAATTTAATGTATATATACTCAAATTTAACTAAACTAGATTATAGGAAACTAGCTATGTACTAGGCTAAGAGCTGTGTGCTTTATCATGTCATTTCACTTGACTCAGTGGCATAAACTACAAGGGGATAGGATGATCATTTCTATTATAAATAAGAAAAGTGCCCACAAAATATATCATAACTGAAGCAAAGTCATGTAGCTTGGTAATAGAAGAACCAGGACGCATATACAAGATGTAAATTTACATATTGGGAGTGAATGCTTTAAGGAAAGACACAATGAAGTGATTACATTCAAATTGTCTTTGCATGGGTATAAGCAGGTCTGCACATGTCATCAATGCACTCAATTAAAGCTCAAATTAACTTAGTTATAGCATATATTACAAGTGAGACTTATCCTTACTGACATTCACTTGCTGTCAGACATTACGTATCTTAGCTTTCTAAGCTTCATTTTTCTTCTCTGCAAAGTAAACTACTATGCTCCTTGTTTCTCTCACAGGGCCACTAAAAGGAACAAATAAGACACCTGTATAGAAGCCACATTGTGTTAATATAGCAGTTCAAAGATTTAAAGGGATTATTAACACAGCTATCATATTGATATTTTTACTCTTTTACTGAACAAAGTCTGTTCTCTGCCTTATTTCCATTTGGAGTTTTATAGACTTACAGGTTACAACCTATAAGAACCTGTAAGTTCTTTCAGTCTTATGAAAATTATGCCATTAATAGTAAGTTTACAGATAGAATTGTTTTCAGTTTCTGACATAATGAAAGTCAAATCAGGGTCCCAGAAAAATAACAGTTGCTTGTACTAAAGGTTTGCTATGTCTTAGGCACACTGATATGGGTACAAATTCAAAGGTTGATGGAAACAACATTGGATGTGGCTTTTAATCACAGCTCTAAATTTATCAGTGTTGCAATCCTTGCCAATAAAATGGGGATAATAAACTCTAAACTTCTTAAAATCATCGTATTCCATTAAATTGTAAATAGCAACGTTATAAAGAGTGTATGGGGTACTCACATGGTCAGTATTTAAGGAAGACGTGCATTCAAGAGAAAAATGTGTATTTTATATTTAAAATGAATTTTTATTTTTTTTAAACAAATGTTTTTGAAATATATACATACCATAGCAAAACATCTATCTAGTGGGAAGCTGCTATATAACCCAGGGAGCCCAGCTGGTGTTCTGTGATGACCTTAGAAGGACAGGATTTGGAGTGGGTGAGAGAGAGGCTCAAGAGGGAGGAGATATATGTATATAACCAGTGTTTACACAGTGTTTTACAGCAGAGATCGACACAACATTGTAAAGCAATTATCCTCCAATTAAAAAAAAAGAACACAAATGCTTTATTTCTGAAAAGCACTTACCCATCTGGAGAAGGCAAAGGCTACCCACTCTAGTGTTCTGGCCTAGAGAATTCCATGAACTGTATAGTCCACGGGGTCGCAAAGAGTCGGATACGACTGAGAGACTTTCACTCACTTACCCATAATGTTAACCAATGAGCAATGAAATGTATTTCTTTGACAGCACTTTGTAGGCTCATTTAGTCTTTCAGAAGTGCAATATTTATGATGACCCTCAGGAAATTAAAAGGTATGCTAGTTCCAAATCATAAACAAAAATAATTTATGCCATCACAAACACAAAACAAAACTTTTTGTGGAAAATATTTCTTGATCTGTTATTACCAACAGCAAGCAGACCTAAATATTGCCAGGATTTGCAAGGAAGATCAAAATATATCTGAGGTAAGCCAAATTGTCATTTTTTTCTCCTCTCAAAGGTTGGGTCATACACAAGCAGTAAAATTTTTTGTGTTTTTTTACTGTGTTCCACCCAAATCACACAGCCAAGTTTCAATACCATTATGTTGATCTAGTGAACTTCAAATACCTATTTCCTAATTTGGATTGATCAGAACATCTTCAAAACATCTGCCCAACTTGGTACACTGCCCAGGAAGTCAAATAACTTTGAGAAGAGAAAACGAGATTTATTGTCTAAGACAGGGAACTACCTGGAAAATTACGAGGTTTTAGTAAGACTATCAGTATTCCTAACTTTGCCAAGAGTCAGCCATGTGGAATGCAGTAAGAACTCTAGGCAGCTTTAAAATAAACTCTTTGATGAAATGCAATTATAAAATATTGTCAGCTGTCAGGATTGATATTTTTCCTTACAATAATTTAAGAAGTCATCAGTGTCGGAAGTATGATTAAGAGATTTCCAAAACTCGCTCAATTTTCCTACATGATATGGTCTGAAGGCCAACTCTTTCTCAGAGCTCTATCTCCCTTGCAAGATGGAGACACTTACAATTTGAATTTCTAAAGAGGTCTTGTAAGAATTTCCAAAGGGAAGGGACACAGAGCAAGGTAAGGGTGTAATATAGGAAGACAAACTAGGTTACTGCCAAGGAGCATTGAAAGGGAGCATTTTCCTTGATGAAGTCACCATTACCTGAAGCCTATCATCAGTGTGTCAGACAAAGATTTGACCTGGGAGCATTCTGGAAATCCTCTTGCATCTCAGAAACTGACTCACAGGAACCAAAGCTCATAGACAGTTAACAGCTAAAACGAGATGCCATTTTAAGGTTGAAGTTAAGAATTATAACTGCCTGTGTATCCAGATACTTGAACTTTTCTTCAGTGCACTCTCTCCAGGCAGTCCTATCCCAGCAGAAGTCAGATTATAATCAGATATTTGCTTTGAAGGACAGAATCTGAATAAGGATTTTTTGTGCTGCAATTTGCATGCTTAAGTTCATCACATGAGATGATTATTTCAAAATGAGTTAGTCCTTTTAGGAAGCAACTCTTTCTAAGTACTTCTGAAGCCTCTCTCTTCCCTTCTATCCTTCTTTAACTCATGTTGCTGTTTATTCGCTAAGTTATCTGACTCTTTGAGACCCCATGGACTGTAACCCACCAGGCTCTTCTGTCCATGGGATTTCCCAGGCAAGAATACTGGAGTGGTTGCCATTTCCTTCTCCACCTATAATCCATTCTTCATATAAAAACATCCTCTAGGAGCAATATCCCACTGAGTCACTAATAAACATAAATGTTAAAATCAACTTCTCAGGTAACTTATATCTCAAGAGGTGGAAGAGACAGCATTAAATCACAGATAACCTAGGGAGGAGGAAAAAAATCAACAGGAAATAAGGATAAAGAGACAAAAGGACTGAAGATGTATTCTACTACTTCATACATTTATTTTTTTTTATAAATTTATTTATTTTAGTTGGGGGCTAATTACTTTACAATATTGTAATAGTTTTTGCCTTCATACATTTAATAGGGCTTGCTTGCAGCTTGCTTCTGTTTGGGTATAAGCAGATGCCTCTGCAGTTTAAGCACCTGTCAAAATGAGTTCAAACTTGATAGTTAAATGCCTCTTTGAAGTATGGGCAGTTCAGTTCAGTCGCTCAGTCGTGTCCGACTCTTTGCAACCCCATAGACCGCAGCATTCTGGGCCTCCTTGTCCATCACCAACTTCCGGATCTTGCTCAGACTCCTGTCCATTGAGTCAGTGATGTCATCCAATCATTCATCTTCTGTTGTCCCCTTCTCCTCCTGCCTTCAATCTTTCCCAGCATGAGAAGACGTTTTTCAGGGTCTTTTCCAATGAGTCTTCTTTGCATCATGTGGCCCAAGTATTGGAGCTTCATCTTCAACATCAGTCCTTCCAATGAATATTCAGGACTGATTTCCTTTAGGATTGACTGGTTTGATTTCTTGCAGTCCAACAGACTCTCAAGAGTCTTCTCCAACACCATAGTTCAAAAGCATCAATTCCTCAGCACTCAGCTTTCTTTATGGTCCAACTCTCACATCTATATGTGACTACTGGAAAAACCATAGCTTTGACTAGATGGAGTTTTTTCAGCAAAGTAATGTCTCTGCTTTTAATATGCTGTCTAGGTTGGTCATAGCTTTTCTTCGAAGAAGCAAGCGTCTTTGAATTTCATGGCTGCAGTTGCCATCTGCAGTAATTTTGGAACCCAAGAAAATAAAACCTGTCACTTTTTCTAATGTTTCCCCATCTATTTGCCATGAAGTGATGTGACTGGCAGAGAAGACAATGGCACCCCACTCCAGTACTCTTGCCTGGAAAATCCCATGGACGGAGGAGCCTGGTAGGCTGCAGTCCATGGGGTTGTGAAGAGTCGGACACAACTGAGCGACTTCACTTTCACTTTTTACTTTCATGCATTGGAGAAGGCAATGGCAACCCACTCCAGTGTTCTTGCCTGGAGAATCCCAGGGACGGGGGAGCCTGGTGGGCTGCCGTCTTATGGGGTCGCACAGAGTTGGACACGACTGAAGCGACTTAGCAGTAGCAGTAGTAGATGTGAGTGGATGCCATGATCTTCATTTTTTGAATGTTGAATTTTAAGCCAGCCTTTTCACTCTCCTCTTTCACTCTTATCAAGAATGAAAACAGTCACAAAGTCCACTTACTTGACTACTTTAGTAGACAAATTTATCCAATTTTTATTCTGAAAGTCATTATTATTTTATGCAACTTAAATTTATAAATTAAATAAGCTTGGTTGCAGAGCATGGTAGTTAAGACCATAGCTATAAGATGATCTGGCTTGAGTCTCAGCTCACTCAGTTCCTAGTTGTGCGACTTTCTCTAAACATGGGGATAATAAAAGTAACTCACAAAGTCACAAGAAGGATTGCACCAGAGCATATAAAGTCTTGGCAGAGTGCCTGGCACCCAGTAAGCGCTCTGTAAGTTCTGATTGCTACTGATGTTACCATCATTGGTACTGGTGATGCTTGTGCCAGATTCTCCTGATAACCTCAAAATCTTTCTACATTCTAGAAAACAATTTATTATTCTATGGAATAAGAGCAAACTATTTCAGACCATCATCATCTCTTGCTTGGCCTCATGCCTTAACATCCAAGAGTTCTCTTCTCAAAATTGCACCCAGCTGCCTCCTGCACAGCTGGATATTCAATTTTTCTGACTTCAGCTCTTCAGTGGCTTCCCTACAGGGGTTCAAACCCATTAACTGAGTCCTTGTAGCCAAGCTTTTGACATTCAACTCTTCCTTTTATAATACGTTATGGCCCATTAACACCATTCACCTTTAGTCCTTTATACATCATGCTGTCTCTCACCTCCGTGCCTCTGCCCAGTCTCTCTGCTCTTCTGAAACATACTCTCACAGCCCATCCATTGGGTTAACTCTTGTATATTCTGGAACAGTGTTCTGACTCACTCACACCCTCACCCTAGTTTCCCAACTCAACAGTTGGCTCACCACTACCCCCCAGAACCCAGAACAGTGCTTGGCACATTACTGACTGTCAAAGAATGAAGAGATGAAAAAAACAGCCCTCTGATAGGGTACTCTAGACAGAGAGCTGAGAAAATGAAGGCATACAAAAGCTTCTGTTTGCAGATTCAAAGTACAACACTGGTCAGAGTGTACAAAACAATCTTCATATATATGAACAAGGCAGAATATTTAGTGCCATTTTGTTAAATCTATAGGTTAACAGATCATTTTTGGACAAACTATTAACTGACTTGTTGAATTAATCAAGTTATTATGGAAGGACAAATGATTCCAAATCATTTCTATATCTGATTTTTAAAACAGCTTTGGATCTAAAATTTAAAAAAAAGAATGAAATAATCCCATTTGCAATGACATGGATGGATCCAGAGATAGTCATATTGAGTGAAGTAAGTCAGAGAAAGACAAATGTCATATGATATTGCTTCTGTGTGGTGTCTAAAAATATGGTACAAATGAACCTGTTTACAAAACAGAAACAGAGTCACAGATGTAGAAAACAAACTTATGGTTGCCAAGGGGGGAAGAAAGGGAGGAGGTATAAAATGGGAGATTGGGATTGATATATACACACTACTATGGAATAAGGCTTCCCTGGTGGCTCAGATGGTAAAGAATCAGCCTGCAATGCAGGAGACATGGGTTTGATCCCTGGATTGGGAAGATCCCCTGGAGAAGCAAATGGCAACCCACTCCTGTATTCTTGTCCAGAGAATTCCACGGACAGAGGAACCTGGCAGGCTACAGTCCATGGGGTCACAAAGAGTTGGACACAACTGAGCAGTTTTCACTACATAATAAAATAGGTAACTAATAAGAACTTACTGTACAGCACAGGGAACTCTACTCAATACTCTATAATGACCTACACGGAAATAGGATGCAAAAAAGAGTAGCTATAATGTATATGTATAACTGATTCACTTTGCTTTATAGCAGAAACTAATACAACAGTGCAAAACAGTTATACTCAGTAAATATAACTCAAATCAGTTAATATCAGTAAATATTAATTTAAAAGTAAATAAATTTTTAAAAGAATAAGAAAAACTTTTAAGACTTTGGATATATTTTAATACATTTGGTTGACTTGAAAATTTACAGTTTACTCATTTAAGTGAAGAATATAAATAAAAATTGTTAAGTATGGATTATACAATTAGTCATTACTGACTTACACATTGAATTTGTTCAAGTCAAAACAAGGTTTCTTTTTTTTTTTTTTTTTGTACAGCCAGCAGTACAAGCTCAAGCTAGTAGCTAAGAAATGAAGATTGCCATTGTTAGCTGGTCTTCATATTTTTAAGTTATCACGTATAATCTAGATTCTGGACTTAGTATTTATCTGAAGTTTTTGTTGATATATAAGTTTAAATTACTCTAATCTACTCTGTCCTGGCTGTACTGGCTTTGCAGTGTTAACAGTGGTACAAATGGATGGTTTTCTTTTTCTCCACATGCTAAATAGTCATGATTCAGACAGTACTTAAGGAGCAGATGTTAGGAGATAATGGTTCTCAGGGCAGTATGGTTATTGAGAAGTAACCAAATGCCTTATATAAAGGGGGCATTTCAGAGACTTGTACCTTCATTTTCAAGGAGTGTGGCTACAGTCATAACCACTGCTTCAGCATGTGTAAACTCACCAGTTTAACCCAATTAAACTTCTGAGAACTTTTTTGAGTGACAAGTTAAACTTATTGCCTCTTCATTACTAACATGAAAATTTAATGTTAGTAAAATTAACATTACAAAGGATACTCCATTTTAGAAATGCAAGCAAAAAATGAAACTTTAAACACTGGGATGATAACCACAATTATACATTTTAATCTGCTTTAAGAGAACAGAATCAATTCCTAGAATTTGTGTTCTACAATGCCTGGCAATGGCAAAACCAAAACAATATTGTAAAGTAAAAAAAATACATAAATAAATAAATTTAAATAAAAAAGAACGAAATCTCTCTTAAGCCTACTGAGAGGGTCTAAACCTTGAAGTAACCTCATCTTGATGAAAGTTAGTAACTCATTTCTCCAGCACAATTAGAAAATATGTCACTCTGGATGAGAACATCTCCAAGAAGACTACATATTTCCACTTTTCAGGTCCATATTAAAAAAAAAAATGGCAATAGTGAACAATAGTGTAAGGAAGTATGGTATAAAGGGAAGACTTTCAATCTCAGTTTCAGTTAGGTGAGAACTAAGACCCTGGCCCTGCTACTCACAAATTATGTGGCCTCAGACAAGTCATTAGCATCCCTTATCTCAATTTCATTATCTGTAAGATAAACATAATGTTACTACCCTGTAAGCTTGTTCTGAGGGTTAGTCTCAAGCACATAAAAGGAGGCCAATAATTAGACAATATTATTGTTCATTCTATCATTATCTGCAGGCCCTAATGTAATTTTAGAGCAAATAAATAAATAAAAGACAATAGAAAGAGAGGTACAGAGGTTTGAGATTCAAACACTGTCAAGGGCAAAGCAAGTGCTTGTGCAAGGAGGACAAAAGGTAGAGTAAGGGAGTCTTGGTAGAAACAGGAAATGTATACAAGCTTCCTTAAGACTTTAGATTCAAATCTAAATATCACGAACAAAAAAGTCTCACTTCAGTTCTTCAAGAGCTTTTCAGATGGCTCAGTGGTAAAGAATCTGCCTGCCAGTGCAGGAGATGCAGGTTTGATCCCTGGGTGGGGAAGATCCTCTGGAGGAGGAAATGGCAACCCACTCCAGTATTCTTGCCTGGAGAATTCCATGGACAGAGGATCCTGGTGGGCTGCAGTCCATAGGTTTGCAAACAGTCAGACATGACTGAGCAGCTGAACATGCAATCATTTCTTCAAAGTAGAGACCAGGCCATCAATCTATAATGCTTGATATCCCAACATAATGATTTTAACAATAAGAAAGCCAGTGCTCAGAGAGATGGTTACTTGTGTTAATCACCTAGAAGTTTATTGCCAGAGCTGGAATTAGAACTTACTTCCCTAGTAAGTTTACTTGAGCTTCTTTTTCCCTCAGTCCCAAGTTTGTCTCTTTCTGGCATCCCTAACAATCAAATTTCCTTTTGCTGTTTTCTGGATGCTGCTCTCAAAGGAAAACTATTTTCTTCACTCATCCTGGCCAGTGAGAAAACTTCACCTACTTCCACACTGGGCCTCAAGTAATGAAGCTCAGATAAAATGCCCTCCCAGCTCACATTCCTCGGATTTTTCGACCTTGAGATAGCTGGTTACGGAGTATTCTTCTCTCTTCAAGCCCCAATATTTAACACTATAAATATTTTTTTAGCTACTCTATTATCACCACAGCCTTATGTAATTCAATCTTGATTTATCTTTCTCAGTATTCTGAAATCAATTTCTCCAGCTGGCATTCAGGTAAATTTGATAGTTTCCTAATAGCCATTGATTATTATTGCCTATCAGAGACAGAAGGAGAAGTCAATCAGTTCTACACTACTTACCATATATGTTGTATATATATTCTACAACTACTTACTATATAGTTGTCAATATACAGGTATAAGTATACAGGTTCTAGTATGCTTTGGATGAATAACTGTGATTTATGTTATCATTCACTATGTGCTTAATAATTGTCATGTGTGCGTGCATGCTTAGTCACTAAGTCATGCCCAAATCTTTGCAACCTTATGGACTGTATGTAGCCCACCAGGCTCCTCTGTCCATGGGATTCTCCAGGCAAGAATACTGGAGTAGGTTGCTATGCCCTCCTCCAGGGGTTCTTCTTGACCCAGGGATTGAACCTGGGTCTCCTGCATTGCTAGCAGATTCTTTACCATCTGAGCCACCAGGGAAGTCCAATAACTGTCACAAGGACTTTAAAATTAAAATAATTTTAAAGAATATGAGAGTCTCTATTATCAAATAGCCCAAGCTCCCTCCCTTTCTCCTTCAGATATGCCCTGAGCTCCTAATAAAGTTGAAGCATTGTTCTAGCAAAAACCAAGATTTTTTTCACATTGCCACCAACCTGAGAGAAATCTGGATCAATGTGTAAGTATTGACTTAGCAAAATATGCTTCCTGTTCATCCCTATTCCTGATGACTCAGAGGAGCCAGACTGTGTTTGTGTTGCATTTTGCCTAGCTTATAGATGATGGAACACTATGGACCTTTGCTAAATCAGATTGTCCAGCATCTGAACTACTAGGGCATAAGTGAAGCACTGATCCACTCAGATTGAAGAAGAAATTTAAACTTGGGAAGAAACTTCCTCAGTAATATTTCTTAATCATAGGGTTAGTAATTTATATCAAAATATGAAAGTGGATAGCAGCAATATATAACAGTGCTTCTGACAACCCTGAAGTTTAAGCCAGATTATTTATATGTATTACAGGCTTATACTTGTTTGGAACCTTGGCAAAATTTTCTTTTGTCTTCATAGTTTACAACAGCATCATTTGCTTTCATTTACCCATAAAGCAGAGAGGCTGTAGTTCAAAATGTCTTTCAAAGGAGCCACTACCTTAAACAAATGTAAAACATGTGGAAGAATCAAACAGCTAAACTCAAAAAAAAAAAAAAAAAAAGTACTTTTCAAGCTACTGACTGATATCTAAATGTAAAAAACATTTGGTTATAAGAATATATCTGCCTTCATTAAAACATTTACTGGGCTCACTTTGGTTGAGTATACTGTTTCTAGCTATTGGAAAAAAACAGCAAAAGTGTTAATAGCTATAGTATTTATAATAGTAAAACCAGAGCTGACGTTTATTTTGTGTTACTTTTACAGGTTTAAGACTGATATTCTACAGATCAGATGTCAAATTAACCATATCCTGATTCCGTCTCTAAATATATTTTTTCTTTACACTTGAAAACAATGCTTATAGTCATCTATTCTAATATTTTATGTTGTGCTTTTGGTTATTAATAACTAAAAGTTCAAATTCAAGAGCATATTCCTATGATGTATTGGCCATACATGCTATTTGCTCTTAACTACATTTTTACTTGGATAGCTTTTGTGTTGTGTACGAGTGATCACAGATAGAGTTTATAGTATAACAACTTTTAAAATTGCCTAAGTGACTCTCTCCACTGAAAAAGCTACTTGGACAGGCCCATATGTACTTAGTTCAGTATGTTAGAAATACTAACATCAAAGATAACTTTCTCATAAATATTTTACACAAATTTAAAATAGAATCTTCGCAAACCTTGTAAGAAAAATACCAACTGACAGTCTTTCTCAATTGAACATCTCTACAAAGAGAATAATTGCAACTGTAAATCATACATTGAATCTAATAAAGAAAATGGAAAATATCATGTGGCATGTTGGACTCAATTTTACTTACTTTCAGTAAGGTAAAAAGAATTTGGGATATATTCACATAAAGAGCAAAAAGCCAAAAAAAAAAAAGTTTCCTACTACGACCGGACTCTTATCTAGGTGGTCTGCAAAGACAACAAAAATGTAAAAGCACATTAAAAAAAGTCTCAGAATGTTATGAAAACCAGAGAATATAGTGAATAATACTGTAACAACTTTGTATAATGACTGATGGTAACTGGTCTCATTGAAGTGGTCATTTCATAATGTACAAAAGTGCTGATTCTCTATGGTACCACTGAAACTAATATAATATGTCAATTATAGCTCAGTAAAAAGTATAAAATCATAAAGCATAAATTTGATTAGCCCTTTTTTTCTTTCCCTAGCTCAAACGGTAAGAAATCTGCCTGCAATGCAGCAGAGCCAGGTTCAATCCCTGGGTCGGGAAGATACCCTGGAGAAGGGAATGGCAACCCACTCCAGTATTTTTGCCTGGAGAATTCCACGGACAGAGCCTTGTGGGCTATAGTCCATGTGACTGCAAAGAGCCAGATGTCTATGACTGAGTGACTAAACTAAACTCACTCACTCTTTTTTTTTTCTAGCCAGCTCAGGAGGAGAACTGATTAAAATCTAGCAGGAAAACATTGTGCGAACATCAGATGATCAAGCTGTGAAAATCATACCAAATGAAACAATTTAACTGAAAAAGTTGCCCAGTGTTGAGTTTGCTGGTGAGCAGCTGCCACTCAGTTATGCATTCCCATTTGCTATTGAAACTGGGTCCAGATTCATTGATTTGAAACCAACAATCTCAAGCTTAAACTCCCTGTCCCTCATGGATGAAAATAAATGAAAACTCCTGTTTTGTGTACCCTGGAACTTCAGATAGTCCCTCACCAGACTTCTGAAATTATCCTTGCTCCAAATTTTCCTCTTCCAAAGACCACTTAATCTAATTCATCACAGCTAGAGTAGTTGAGACACATGGCCAAATGTACAATGATACTTTCTTGAACCAGAAGAAATTACTCCTTTACTACAATTTTGCTTGCTGCACAGATAGCTATAATTAAGCAACTGACTCATTAAATGAAGTTTTAAAATATTCAAAGGTGAAAATAATGGGATTACTGTCCATAAAAAAGACAGAAATAAAGTTGAATAAAACATCTGGAAATCTAGAATTTATTTTCAATGTCTAGAACCAGAAGACTGGGAATTAAGAAGCATTCTGATATAAATACTCAGCAAGGTGAGTTATAGTAATGGTGAGGTTGTGAATGCCCTAGAAATTATAAAATTTTAATATGCAAAATAAATGATAATTATGGCATGGTCTAAAGTAAAAGACGACTTAAACATCAAAGTACATTATTGGTAATTATAAAGGTTATGAAGAGAAAGAGATGATGAAGATGATGAAGAGACTGATAAAATGTCTGATTAATCAATGAAGCTAAAAGAAGAAAACAAGTTACATAAAAATGAGATTGAAGGGACCTAATTAAACTTAAAAGCTTTTGCACAATGAAGGAAACTGTAAGCAAGGTGAAAAGACAGGCTTCAGAAAAAATAATAGCAAATGAAACAACTGACAAAGAATTAATCTCCAAAATATACAAGCAGCAGTTCATGCAGCTCAATACCAGAAAAACGAACAACCCAATTAAAAGTGGGCCAGAGAACTAAACAGACATTTATCCAAAGAAGACATACGATGGCTAATAAACATATGAAAAGATGCTCAATATACTCATTATTAGAGAAATGTAAATCAAAACCACAATGAAGTACCTCACACTGGTCAGAATGGTTGTCATCAAAAAGTCTACAAACAATAAATGCTGGAGAGGGTGTAGAGAAAAGGGAACCCTTTACAGTGTTGGTGGGAATGCAAACTGGTACAGCCATTATAGAGAATAGTGTGGAGATTCCTTTAAAAACTGGAAATAGAACTGCCACATGACCCAGCAATCCCACTGCTGGGCATACACACCAAGGAAACCAGAACTGAAAAAGACAAATGTACCCCAATGTTCACATCAGCACTGTTTACAATAGCCAGGATATGGAAGCAACCTAGATGTCCATCAGCAGATGAATGGATAAGGAAGTTGTGGTACATATACACAATGGAATATTACTCAGCTATTAAAAAGAATGCATTGAATCAGTTCTAATGAGGTGGATGAAACTGGAGCCTCTTATACAAAGTGAAGAAAGTCAGAAAGAGAAATACCGATACATTATATTAATGCATATATATGGAATTTAGAAAGATGGTAATGACGATCTTGTATGCAAGGCAGCAAAACAGACACAGATGTAAAGAACAGATTTCTGGACTATGTGAGAGAAGGGGAGTGTGGGATGACTTGAGAGAATGACATTGAAACATATATATTATTATATGTAAAATAGATGACCAGTGCAAGTTTGATGCATGAAGTAGGGCACTCAAAGTCAGTGCTCTGGGACAACCCAAAGGGCTGGAGTGGGGAAGGAGGTGGGAAGGGGGTCTGGGATGGGGGGACACATGTGCACCGGTGGCTGATTCATGTCGATATATGGCAAAAAACCACTACATTATTGTAAAGTAATTATCCTCTAATTAAAAGAAATTAAATAATGTAAAAAAATGAGATTAAAGACACAATATGCTGGAGAGAAAAAAAAAATGGAAGCTGCTAAGGCAAGGGTAACATAATTAATGAGAATGTAGAAAAGATGAAAATATTGGAGTTTCTTGCTTTATAAATTTGACAATGTTGGATATGAAGCAGTTTTGAATGACAGATGTAGCAACCTTAAAGTTGGTAACTGCCATGGTGTAGTAGAAAAACACCTATAGCTTCTTTAGGCTCTTTGTAAAAGAGCTAGTAAGGACAAGAAACTGTATGATCAGAACATCAAGACTGTTGTTATATAAATGTTGAAGTTACTAAAACTAAAACTAATGGGTAAAAGAAAAAAGGGTGAGTTTGCTATTAATATACTCAAGGAGAATAACTTAATTCATTCTTTCATATAGCCATGTAACATTTATTGAGTCCCTTCTACTTTTCATTGACACTGAATCAAGTATAAGAAATAACATAACTTTTTAGCTTAGAGATAAAGGTGGGAACTAAATTCATATGGAAGTGACATGGACATCAAAAGAAACTCAAAAGAACTTATTTCTTTCATCAATAATAAACCAACCTTAAAAGAAAGGTTAAAGAGTCTTCTCTAAATGGAAAAAAAAAAAAATATGGGAAAGAAAGTCTAACAGAAAAGGCAAATATATAATAAGGACTAACGATCAAACAATAAAATAAGCCACTATAAAGATTAAAAGACAAAAAATTATAAAAGCAACTATAACTACAATAAACAGTTAAGGTATAACCACAAAGATATAAAATAGAACATCAAAAACACAAAAGGTAGAGGAGGGGAGTGAAAATGCATATCTTATAGAGTATGTGTGAAATTAAATGACTGTAAGTTTGAAACAAGTAGATACAGTTATAGATCAACATAGATGAATCTCATGCTAACCACAAATCAAAAACCCACAATGGATATAAAACTAAAAAGAAAGGAAAACAAGCATGCTAACAAAAACCATCAAGTAATAAGGATAAAAGAAAAGAAAGAACTACAAAACAACCAGAAAACAAGTAATAAGATGGCAGTAAGTAAATACCTCATGGGTTTCCTTAAGGATCAATTGGTTTGATCTCCTGGCTGTCCAAATGATTCTCAAGAATCTTCTTCAGCATCACAATTTGAATGCATCAGTTTGTCAGTGCTCAGCCTTCTTTATGGTCCAACTCTCACATCTGTACATGACTACTGGGAAAACCACAGCTTTGACTATACAGACTTTTGTTGGCAAATGATGTCCTTAAGGAAATCAACCCTCAATATCCATTGGAAGGACTGATGCTGAAGTTGAAGCTCCATTACTTTGGGCACCTGATGTGAAAAACTGACTCATTGGAAAAGACCCTGATGCTAGGAGAGATTGAGGTCAGGAGGAGAGGGGGACAACAGAGGATGAGATGGTTGCATGGCATCACTGACTCAATGGACGTGAGATTAAGCAAAGTCTGAGAGACAGTGAAGGACAGGGAAGCCTGGCATGCTGCAAAGTCCATGGGCAAAGAGTTGGATATGACTGAGTGACTGAAAAACAGTAACATCTACAAAGAACCTATTTCCAAATAAGGTTATCCCCACAGATGTAAGACCTGAAACCATAAAACTCTTAGAAGAGAACATAGACTGAACACTCTGAAATAAACCATAGCAATACTTTTTTTTAGGTCCTAAGGCAAAAGAAACAAAAGCAAAAATAAACAAAAGGGACCTAATCAAAATTAAAAACTTTGCACAGCAAAAGAAAACATCAACAGGATGAAAAGACAATCTATGAAAAGAGAGAAAATACTGCAAATTATGAGACTGACAAATGCATTGTTTCCTATCATCAAAATCAACCACAAATGCTCATCTATTAATGCTGATCTTTAATGAAATTCTACATATTTCATGTTTGAAAATGAGTTTTTACAAAGACAGGTATTACCAAATACTGATATCAATCTACAAAAATATGATTTTAATTGAGCATATTCATTCCTTGGAAGGCATTTGTCTTAAGTTTCTTTTTCTGGATAAATTTCTTAATCTACTGCAATCAAAGATGATTTAATTAACTCAACATCAGAAAATGGCTTTCTTTGCTTAACTAACAAATGAATGACTCAGAAACTTTCTATGGTTGCATCTTCATTTTCATTTGTATTTTTGAGAAGGAATTCTTCTATGATGCAGTATTAAATTTTAGTTTTCTAATTTTTCTGAATGTTGTTTTCTTATTAATTAGGAATATTACTGCTGAGTGCTCAGTTTGGTGATGTTGACATATTTTATTATTTTTGCAAAACCACAGTGCCACCGCTTTGCCAATCATGCGGTATGACCATACATGTGGCACTTGAAAGACTACAGAATTATAACTGTGTCACTGTGATTGGAAGTGCACTGAACAGCAATGCAAAAAGATGAGAGCATAACATACAGTCTCTGTGGTTGCTACTCAGCTTTGACATTAGAGTATATGAATAGTCACAGGTGATACATAAACAGATAAGCATAAACAAAACTAATAAAACTTTACTTTATAGCACTGAAATTTGAATATAATTTTCATGTCAGGAAATATTCTTCTTTTGATTTTTTTTTTAACCATTTCTAAATATAAAAACCACTCAGGTTAAAGGCCCAGCAAAAACAGACAGGCCAGATTTGGTTCACAGATAATAGTTTCCCAGTCCTTGTTGGACAGCATAGATGTTTCATGCTCAAGGGCAAAACAGAGTGGGTTCTTAATCAGGAGCTTCATGTGTCACTATAGAATTCAAGTTGAATATGGATGGCACAACATTCATTTCAGAAACATCATTTCATCTAAGACTTGATGTAAGATGCATGATAAGAGTCAAACACTGAAATATTACTTGATGCACTTCTTAAGGCAGTGTTTCTTGACATGGAGCAAGCACTAAAAGGTGGTGCTTATTATAAATGTATATTCATGTTCCTCTAATTTGTTTCATTAGAAATCTACACTTTTATTTAGCTATGAAGTTAGTTTCTATGTATATATACTAAATTTCAAGAACAACTTCCTAGATAAAGAGATATATTGGTAGGTATTATAAGTGATGAAATCAATGTTTCATGTTCATGATTGAAACCAGAGAAGTCCATGTGAGTATCTAATTATCTACAAAAATGTTCTCAAAACTGACTGTAGCATAAGCCCATTTGGTAAATCTCTCTCTAATGAATTGTTATGAGAGCAAAGGGAAAATAGAAAACTCAGTCGTACATGCATGCTGAGCATACACACGTGGTATATACACAGAAACATACACACTGACATGCACTCTTCTGTCCCACAGTAGGAGGCAATTCAAGGTATCTATGAAATTTTATAAATTTCTGCTTACAGATTTTTATAAAATTTTATCCTTATTACTTAGGCTATAATTCCATATAGGACTTCATTTATGATTATCAGGAATTTGCATACTGGGAGGGCATTAGGAGAGAAAAGACTAATAATTTCAAATCTGACTTGAATTCATGTTTTCCCCAGAAAACTTTTCTTTTGGGGAAAATCTTTATTCCTTAAAACTCTGAAGCTTGTGCTAACTAGTGTGACCAAGACTTAACGTAAATAATTTTTAATTTAATCCTTAGACAATACAGGGATTCTGGAATATTCTCATTTGTCTTAACTAAAAGTTTTAACATTTTAAGATATGTTCACACATATCCAACTACCAAACATAAGAAAAATAAATAATATTTTCTTAAAACATAACACAGACTACATAGTAACAAAGGCCAATAAAGATGACAATTTTTTAAAATAATACATCTGGGCATACTTGCTACTTGCTAAGAGCTTACATTTAAAGTCAAAACTGAAAGAGAATTATAATCTGACTTTTGAAAATTCCATAGTAGTCTTTTAAATATAATATATACATTAATGTAATGTGAAGACTTAAACACATTTGAGAAATCTGCACTCACCATTAAAAAGCAAGGACTTTTATTTATTGCATAAACAATACTGAGGCAATAGCAAAATTTTTTTAATGAAAAAGTATATAAAATCTCACTACTTAAACAAATGAATATCACCATCCATTTCTCAAGTCAAAATGCACTCATTCTTTTCACGTAGTGCGGATAAAAGTTTGTGTCCTTGAAAAACCAAGAATTTTCTACATTGCCTCATCGTAATTAAGAGTCATTTATAGTAATGGAACAGGCGTGCCACAAGCCTCTTATTCTTATCCCTCAGAGGGCAGACAGAATGGAAACCACAAAGAAAGAAAACTAAGCAAACTGATCACTTAGATCACAGCCTTGTCTAACTCAGTGAAACTATGAGTCATGCTGTGTAGGGCCACGCAAGACAGACAAGTCTTGGTGGAGAGTTCTGACAAAACATGGTTCACTAGAGAAAGGAATGGAAAACCACTTCAGCATTCTTGCCTTGAAAACCCCATGTACAGTATGAAAAGACAAAAAGATAAGACACTGAAAGGTAACAGAAGCAGAAGATATTCAGAAGAGGTGGCAAAAATGCACAGAAGAACTGTACAAACAAAGATCTTCACAACCCAGATAATCACAATGGTGTGCTCACTCACTTAGAGCCAGACATCTTGGAATGTGAAGTCAAGTGGGCCTTGGAAAGCATCACGATGAACAAAGCTAGTGGAGGTGATGGAATTCCAGCTGAGCTATTTCAAATCCTGAAATATGATGCTGTGAAAGTGCTGCACTCAATATGCCAGCAAATGTGGAAAACTCAGCAGTGGCCACAGGACTAGAAAAGGTCAGTTTTCGTTCCAATCCCAAAGAAAGGCAATGCCAAAGAATGCTCAAACTACCACACAATTGCACTCATCTCACAAGCTAGCAGAGTAATGCTCAAAATTCTCCAAGACAGGCTTCAACACTACATGAACCGTGAACTTCCAGATGTTCAAGCTGGATTTAGAGAAGGCAGAGGAACTAGAGATCAAATTGCCAACATCTGCTGGATCATCGAAAAAGCAAGAGAGTTCCAGAAAAACATCTATTTCTGCTTTATTGACCAAAGCCTTTGACTGTGTGGATCACAATAAACTGTGGAAAATTCTGAAAGAGACGGGTTACCAGACCACCTGACCTGCCTCTTGAGAAATCTGTATGTTGGTCAGGAAGCAACAGTTAGAACGGGAATGGAACAACAGACTGGTTCCAAATAGGAAAAGGAGTACGTCAAGGCTGTATATTGTCACCCTGCTTATTTAACTTATATGCAGAGTACATCATGAGAAATGCTAGGCTGGATGAAGCACAAGCTGAAATCAAGATTGCCAGGAGAAAAATCAATAACCTCAGATATGCAAATGACATCACCCTTATGGCAGAAAGAAGAACTAAAGAAAGTGAAAGAAGAGAGTGAAAAAGTTGGCTTACGGCTCAACATTCAGAAAACTAAGATCATGGCATCTGGTCCCATCACTTCATGGCAGATAGATGGGGAAACAGTGGAAACAGTGACAGACTTTATTTTTTTGTGCTCCAAAATCACTGCAGATGGTGACTGCAGCCTTGAAATAAAAAGACGCTTATTCCTTGGAAGAAACTTATGATCAACCTAGACAGCATATTAAAAAGCAGAGATGTTACTTTGCCAACAAAGGTCTGTCTAGTCAAGGCTATGGTTTTTTCCATAGTCATGAATGGATGTCAGAGTTGGACTATAAAGAAAGCTGAGTGCCGAAGAATTGATGCTTTTGAACTGTGGTGCTTTTGAACTATGGTGCTTTTGAACTGTGACTCTTGAGAGTCCCTTGGACAGCAAGGAGATCCAACCAGTCCACCCTAAAGGAAATCATTCCTGAATGTTCATTGGAAGGACTGACGCTGAAGCTGAAACTCCAATACTTTGGCCACCTGTTGCAAAGAACTGACTCATTTGAAAATACCCTGATGCTGGGAAAGATTGAAGGTGGGAGGAGAAGGGGACGACAGAAGATGAGATGGTTGGATGGCATCACTGACTTGATGGACATGAGTTTGAGGAACTCTGGGAGTCGGTGATGGACATGGAGGCCTGGTGTGCTGTAGTCCACGGGGTCGCAAAGAGCCAGACAGAGTTCAGAGAACTCAGATTGAGCAAATGAACTGACCGAGAGCATGTTTTTCAGAGCACTTTCCAAAAAATTTAGATCACTACAATATTCTGAATGATTAATATTTCATCCTTATTCATTCCTTCTTCTTCCTTTAAATAGCCTGTCTTTCCTCATCCTGTCAGATTGAATTTTTTGGACCAACAGTATATTTAGAAGGCTTTACTCAATTCATAGAGTCAACAGTTTGACTGTACAATAGCCTTTATGCTTTGATGTTCATATGGAAGAATAGCTATGAAAAATCTAGACAGCATATTGAAAAGCAGAGAGATTACTTTGCCAACAAATGTCCATCTAGTCTAAGCTATGGTTTTTCCATTAGTCATGTATGGACATGAGTTTGAGTCAACTCTGGGAGTTGGTGATGGACAAGGGGGCCTGGTGTGTTGCAGTCTATGGGGTCACAAAGAGTCGGACATGACTGAGTGACTGAACTGATGTTAGTAGGTGCCCAAGATGCTACTGGAGAAGAGTTGGAGAAATAGCTTCAGAAGAAATGAAGAGGCTGAGCCAAAGCAAAAACAATGCCCAATTGTGGATGTGACTGGTGATGGAAGTAAAGTCCAATGCTGTAAAAAACAATACTGCATAGGAACCTGGAATGTTAGGACCATGTATCAAGGTAAACTGGAAGTGGTCAAAAAGGAGATGGCAATAGTGAACATTGACATTTTAGGAACCAGTGAACTAAAATGGACTGGAGTGGGCGAATTTAATTCATATGACCATTACATCTAGTACTGTGGACAAGAATCCCTTAGAAAAAAATGGATTTCATAGTCAACATAGTCAACAAAAGAGTCTGAAATGCAGTACTTGGGTGCAGTCTCAAAAATGAAAATGATCACTGTTCATTTCTAAGACAAACCATTCAATATCACAGTAATCAAGTCTATGTTCCAAACATTAATGCTGAAGAAGGTGAAGTTGGACCATTCTATGATGACCTAAAACTTCTGGAACTAACACCAAAGAAAGATGTACTTTTCATCATAGGGAACAGGAATGCAAAAGTGGGATGTCAAGAGATACCTGGAGTAGCAGGAAAGTTTGGCCTTGGAGTACAAAATGAAGCAGGGCAAAGGCTAACAGAATTTGGCCAAGAGAATACACTGGTCATAGCAAACACCCTCTTCCAACAACACAAGAGAAGACTCTACACATGGACATCACCAGATGGTCAATACTGTAAACAGATTGATTACATTCTTTGCAGCCAATAATGGAAAAGCTCTATACAGTCAGCAAAAACAAGACCAAGAGCTGACTGTGGCTCAGATCATGAACTCCTTATTGCCAAATTCATACTTAAATTGAAGAAAGCAGGGAAAACCACTAAACTATTCAGGTATGACCTAAATCAAATCCCTTACAATAACAGTGGAAGTGACAAATAGATTCAAGGAATTAGATCTGATAGACAAAGTGCCTGAAGAACTATGGATGAAGTTCTGTAAAACTGTACAGGTGGCAATGATCAAAACCATCCCCAAGAAAAAGAAATGTGAAAAGACAAAATGGTTGTCTGAGGAGGCCTCACAAATAGCTGAGAAAAGAAGAGAAGCATGGCAAAGGAGAAAAGGAAAGATACACATATCTGAATGCAGAGTTTCAAAGAATAGCAAGGAGGGATAAGAAAGCCTTCCTCAGTGATCAATGCAAAGAAATAGAGGAAAGCAATGGAATGGGAAAGACTAGAGATCTCTTCAAGAAACTCAGAGATACCAAGGGAATATTTCTATGCAAAGATGGACTCAAAAAAGGACAGAAATGGTATGGACCTAACAGAAGCAGAAGATATTAAGAAGAGGTGGCAAGAATACACAGAAGAACTATACAAAGATATCTTCATGACCCAGATAATCAAGATGGTGTGATCACTCACCTAGAGCCAGACATCCTGGAATGGGAAGTCAAGTGGGCCTTAGAAAGCATCACTACGAACAATGCTAGTGGAGGTGATGGAATTCCAGTTGAGCTATTTCAAATCTTAAAAGATGATGCTGTGAAAGTGCTGCACTCAGTATGCCAGCAAATTTGGAAAATTCAGCAGTGGCCACAGGACTGGAAAAGGTCAGTTTTCATTCCAATCCCAAAGAAAGGCAATGCCAAATATGCTCAAAGTACCACACAATTTCACTCATCTCACACACTAGTAATGCTCAAAATTCTCCAAGCCAGGCTTGGACAGTACGTGAACCGAGAACTTCCTGATATCCAAGCTTGATTTAGGAAAGGCAGAGGAACCAGAGATCAAGTTGCCAACATCCTCTGGATCACAGAAAAAGCAATATAATTCCAGAAGAAACATCTACTTCTGCTTCATTGACTATGCCAAAGCCTTTGACTGTGTGGATCACAATAAACTATGGAAAATACTGAAAGAGATGGGAATATCAGACCACCTGATCTGCTTCCTGAGGAATCTATATGCAGGTCAAGAAGCAACAATTTGAACTGGACATGGAACAACAGACTAGTTCCAAATTGGGACAGAAGTACGTCAAGGTTGTATAGTGACACCTGGCTTATTTAACTTAAACACAGAGTACATCATGCAAAATGCTAGTATGGATGAAGCACAGGCTAGAATCAAGATTTCCAGGAGAAATATCAATAACTTCAGTATGCAGATGACACCACCCTTATGGCAGAAAGCCCAGAGGAACTAAAGAGCCTCTTGATGAAAGTAAAAGAGAAGAGTGAAAAAGCTGGTTTAAAACTCAGCGTTCAAAAAACAAATATCTTGGCATCCTGTTTCATCACTTCATGGCAAAGAGATGGGGAAACAATAGAAACAGTGACAGACTTTATTTTCTTGGGCTCGAAAATCACTGCAGATGTTGACTGCAGCCGTGAAATTAAAAGACACTTGCTCCTTGGAAGGAAAGGTATGATGAACCTAGACAACATACTAAAAAGCAGAGATATTAGTTTGCTGACAAACATTGTACAGTCAAATCTATGGTTTTTCCAGTAGTCATGTATGGATGTGAGAACTGGATCATAAAGTTGAGTGCCAAAGAATTGATGCTTTTGAACTTTGGTGCTAGAGAAGACTCATAAGAGTCCCTTGGACTGCAAGGAGATCAAACCAGTCAATCCTAAAGGAAACTGGTCCTGAATATTCATTGGAAAGATTGATGCTGAAGCTGAATCTCCAATACTTTGGCCACCTGCTGCAAAGAACTGACTCATTGCAAAAGACCCTGATGCTGGGAAAGATTGAAGGCAGAAGGAGAAGGGGAAAACAGAGGGTGAGATAGTTGGATGGCATCACCGACTCAATGCACATGATTTTGAGCAAGCTCCGGGAGTTGGTGGTGAACAAGGAAGCCTGTCGTGCTCAGCAGGTGTCCTTGGTGTCGCAAAGAGCTCGACATGACTGAGCAACTGAACTGAACTGGTAGCAATGGTATTGAGTAGGTGAATTCTAAAATTATTCAGCAGTTTTTGAATGTTGCATAATGAGGTTAATTGCTAAAAATGTATTTAAGCGAGAGCTAACTGAAGGGAAACCAGCAATGTGTTCCTAATCTTTAAATGGAGATTAGCGTTAGGTAGAAGATACCTTTCCGTATTAGGTGAATATACCAGTTACTTTTGTCACAACACTTACTAAGCAGTTAGTATGGCATCGACTATAAGTTGTTCTCTACCTCTTTTCCTCTTCTCCTAGGCATACAGGTAGATTACATTCTTATCTTTCCTTACAATTAGGTTTGGCCACATGACAGAGTTTTGCATAATAGAACATTAGCACAGTCTATGTGCTCCACTTTTACATCAGCCAATCAGGCTTCCCAGAAGCCAACTTCCATGATCTTTCTCATTTTTTCATTGGAAGGAGACAATTATACAGCCTTGGAAACCATGTCTTGAATATGACAGAGACTCCCATTAAGCTGGGTTTCTGAATGACTGAGTGGAATGAAACATTTCTTACTTTCCACTAAACTGGAATAGCTCAGCACTGTTTTGTGAGCAAGAAATAAACTAGTTGTTCAAACAGTATAAATGTTGTGGACCATTTTTTACAGTGGCTACTATTACCCTATTATTATGTAACTGGGGATATAGGCAAAGAGGAAGTTGCATTTTCTCCCTTTCTTCTTTCCAAGTCAAAACCGCTAGCACTCTTGTCTGTACCACCTCTGATTTCACTGTCATTACCATTTCTAGTTTCTACTTGAACCTGTAGTAGAGTCTAAAGCCAACGATTATATGATCTCCTAGCTATACAAAAACTGGGTGGGGCTTATCCAATTTCTATCATCACATCTGAAATGGTAAAATAATCATTTAGTCCTGTAGTCTTAGTTCTTCTTAACTGACAACTCCAATAATAAAAAACCATGTATATCAACATTCTCTAAAACAGAATATATCAGAACTGACTGAAACCTCCAGAAGTTCTTGGTACATCTGCAGATATAGTTCTATCTAGGACAGGCTGCTATTACATGAGATTGTTTTAGCAACTAATATTTATCCATTTGATTAAAATTAAAGGTTTGAAGAAAGGCATGCTGCTCCTGCAGTTTCAGGAATGTCTAATCTTTTGCCAACAATAACAGACCCCATGGTCTGTAGCCCACGAGGCTCCTCTGTCCTTGGAATTCTCCTGGCAAGAATACTGGAGTGGGTTGCCATTTCCTTCTCCAGGGGATCTTCCCAACTCAGGGATCGAACCTGGGTCTCCTGCATTGCTGGTGTATTCTTTACCATCTGAGCCACCAGGGAAGCCTGCCAACAATAACACTGACATATAATCATGCCTATTATCTGCTATATCTATCAGGAATCTAAACATAAAATATAACTGTACAGTACTATGCATTATTCTTAGAAATGAACAAAATATGAGATTCCTTAACTGCAACTTGCATCATCTCTATATAAAATTAATCTCAACTAGATCTTCAGTTTAACTTTGCATTCCTTAAATTCAACTGACAACATATCTTATTTCTTATGATAGCCCTTCCAGAACTTTTCTACTCTTCTGAATTATCCTTCCCCAACCCTGTATTTCTCATTTCAGCAGTTAAGCTCCTGAGAAGATGCAGGCCATTATAATGAGTTCACTCAAATTCTTCACCTTTCACCTATCTACATACATCTTCAGCTATTTGTTCCTCCTTACTTCCCAAAGCAGCTGAGTAACTTCACAGGATCTCTTTGAAGCCTTATCACACACAACCTCCTAGATGCGAGATATGCACCCCCATCTTACGTCCTTACTCATTTTATTTTCACCTCCTCCAGGTTTTCTCTATCAAGCTTTCTCATTTTCCCAGGTTATACAATTTTCTCTTCCTCTCTATTAGTTTTCGAGTCTAAAGAAAAATTCTCTACACCCATGAGGACAAAAAGAAAAGTTAAAGAGAAATCTCCCTCAGGGACTTTCAATATTATCCCCACCTTTCTCCTTCTTTTTACTAACAAATTTTAAAAGGAGAACTCACATTTACTCCTTTTTCTTTCCAGCCACGGGCTTTTTAATTTGCTTCAGTCTAGATTTATGAAGTGTGCAGGATATTGTCAGCTGAAGATGGACTAAGATAGACATCCAAATAGCAGAGTAGAGGTAAGACAAAATGACAATGTGTTTGGAGGGAAATATATGTATCTTCTTGGGCGGTTGTGGAGGAAAAAAGGAGAAAGGGCTGGAAAAGTAGAATATGATAGATGGCTGTTGTTGTTGTTTAGTTGCTAAGTTATGTTTGACTCTTTGTGACCCCATGGACTGTTGCCTGCTAGGTGTCTCTGTCCATGGAATTTCCCAGGCAAGAATGCTGGAGTCAGTTTCCATTTTCTTCTCCAGGTAGAGAGTTCAGAATATCAGTATTTGTGTAGTACATTCAGTGGTTTCATTACAGTTTTTTTTTAAGCAAAGAAATATTTCACAACCTTTTGGCAACCCACTCTAGTGCTCTTGCCTGGGGAATCCCATGGACAGAGGAGCCTGGTAGGCTGCAGTCCATGGGGTCTCAAAGAGTCGGACACGACTGAGCGACTTCACTTTCACTTTTCACTTTCATGCACTGGAGAAGGAAATGGCACCCCACTCCAGTGTTCTTGCCTGGAGAATTCCAGGGACGGCGGACCCTGGTGGGCTGCCGTCTATGGGGTCGCACAGAGTCAGACACGACTGAAGCGACTTAGCAGCAGCAGCAGCAGCAGCAGCAGCAGCAGCAGCAGCAAAGCCACCAAAATATGAGAATACACTTTAAATTCAAGAAAATGGGTAAGACAGGGACCTCAGCTACCCTTTTTAGTCCCATATTCTCATATTTTTCTAAATCCTATCACTTATTTCTCTATATTACTCTGCCTTTAGACCAGTTTTAAGTATCTACATACTTATCACATGATAACAGTTCACAGCTTTCTTTACTACTATCATAACTGACATTTTCATATGCTATATTTCACTTAATACATGAAATACAGTGAAAAGAAATCTGAATGTGTAAATAAGCCATTAATATAGGATATTCTGGTTTAAAATGAGGAAAACTTACTGTTTAACATCACTTACAATATTTCTTACGGACTTTTTAAGACATTCTTTCACAAGGTTGTTCAAACTATAATGGGGAACTTATTGAACCAATAATTTAGCCTTCCAAACAAATTTGATCTTTTAGAAACATATATAATTGTCACTATTCCTTCTAAGTTTCCTCATGAAAGTGTGAAAGTATTAGTCATCCAGTTCTGTCCTTCTTTCTGAGACCCCATAGACTGTAGACCACCAGGCTTCTCTGTTCATGGAAATCTCCAGAAAAGAATACTGGGGTGGGTAGCCACTCCCTTCTCCAGGGAACCTTCCCAACCCAGGGATTTAACCCAGGTCTCCTGCATTACAGGCAGATTCTTTACCATCTGAGCCACCAGGGAAACTCAAGTTTTCTCATGGGGTTATAACATATAATAGCTTTAAGGTGCCTGCTGAGGCAAAGTCCATAGGCTGACCTGATATGTGCATAACTATCCATATGTATTGATTCACTAATTTTTGACTTATTGATTTTTCTCTATGTTCTGGACACTGCATCATATGCTTCACGTTGACTGTTTCTGCTGCTGCTGCTGCTAAGTCGCTTCAGTCGTGTCCGACTCTGTGCGACCCCATAGACCCCATAGACCCCACCAGGCTCCACCGTCTCTGGGATTCTCCAGGCAAGAACACTGGGGTGGGGTGCCATTTCCTTCTCCAGTGCATGAAAATGAAAAGTGAAAGTGAAGTCGTTCAGTCGTGTCCGATTCTTAGCGACCCCATGGACTGCAGCCTACCAGGCTCCTCCATCCATGGGATTTTCTAGGCAAGAGTACTGGAGTGGGGTGCCATTGCCTTCTCCATCACATTGATTAAGTTAATTTTTAAAAGAATAAAGGTGGACCAGAGAAGTCAAGGGTTTTAGCTAAAGTGGAACAGACAGGATCTGCCCAGTCAGATGAGTACCTGGCCCACACTCCTTTCATCACATAATCGCACCAAAGGTTGCCACCTTTCCCAAGACCCAGTAAAAATAGTTGATGCGGACAACAGAGGCAAGGAGCATTTTCACAGAAATATCACAATTTAAGGGAAAGTAACCTGAGAAAAGAGATGTTCAATTTTCTTGCAGTAATAAGAAGATGTGTGCATCCATTTACCTGGTTTTCAGATTAGATACTGCTCTGTAATAACTGAGCAGAAATTTGAGTATTTTTCTGTACAGAAGTGAAGGATCAAGATTATTCATGTACTGTTGATTGAAATGAAAGTCACTCGGTCGTGTCCAACTCTTCGCGACCCCATGGACTATACAGCCCATGGAATTCTCCAGGCCAGAATACTGGAGTGGGTAGCCTTTTCCTTCTTCAGGCGATCTTCCCAACCCAGGGATCGAACTCAGGTCTCCCACATAGCAGGCGGATTCTTTATCAGCTGAGCCAGTCTTTCAGAAATTGAATCTCCTCCAGGTGTTAATCGACATCTCACTCCATAGTGTTAGTTACAGACAGCAGGTCAGTAGATCCAGGTCCAATCAAAGACAGTCTTTGGTCAGAAAGATTTCAGTTTAATGAATAAGAAAACTGCAGATGTTAATTGAAGTTAACCTGAAGAAGGACCTATTAACCTCTTTATTAAGCAGACAAATGCTATGTTTGTGTTAAGGGGCGGGAGTAGATTCCCCTCCAGTCCCACTAAGACAGGACAGGTCATGGAGGGTGAAATAGACTTAAGCAGGAAAAAGACAGCTGAGTATATGTCGAGCTGGAGGTTGATCTAACTGTGAAAGATGGCATTAGCACAGTTTATTTCCATAACATCTTTCCAGAAAGTTTAGCATTTTTTCTTCCATTATGTCAATTTTTCCAAGGCTAGTCTCGAAATGCTCCAAGAATCAGAAGACAGACTCAACTGGAATAATTTCCAGTTTATCTGATGAGGCTTATTTGTTATATGACATAGGATTTTAAACCCCACTAGAAATCAACTAGGGTGAAATACTTAATATAGGAAAACTTAATTGAGACATCATATGTTTATTTTTAAAAATAAAAATGCAAAATATTGGCAGATTCATTTATTTTTTACTTAGCAGATGCTGTAAGGCAAAATGGCCAGGAAAAAAATATTCAATAAAATTCCAGAATTTACCCAAATAGCAATGACTTTAAAAGGTACACATAACTTTAAAAGGGACCCTAGTTATATGGTCTTATCTGAGAACAGTTTTCTAGAATGACCTAATATCCATCACAGACATGCAGGTTAGCCTTCATTGATGCCAATATTTTAGACATTTGGTAAGATATTTATCTTCATTCCACTAAAAAAACAACTTAGTGCAGTATATTAAAGCAGAGAAGTAATTTATTTCTGCAGAATTTCCAAGACAAATTTTCTGTGCCATACGTTTTCTTAATTGTTAAATGTCTCTTTAACAGAAGGGGAAAATGGAGTAAATTAAATATGGATTCATGAAACGTATGTAAAAAGTGTTTCTGAAAAATGAATATTTATAACATTGAATTACATCCTCTACACTGCATTAAGCTAAAGAAAATACAAAGTATGTAAAGAGAACTTCCTAAATTTGTGATTAACTTGAGTAATGGAAAAGGGCTAAGAAGATTCTTGAAAGGCTATTATAAAAATAAATCTATTTATGCATCTCCTCAAGCATCACTGTAGAGTTTTTCCACTCTGCTTCATTCTCCCACCTGTTTGGAAAGAGATGCCCTGGCAGTGTGTCTAGAACCTAATATCATTCCTAACCACATACAAATTTAATTCCAGCCTCATAGCATCAAATCTCTGGGGAATCAAATCTGGCCACATACAAAGAACACAAACTGTTCCTTAACAAGATGGCAGGTATTTGGCACATGGTATGGGTTTTGTTTAAACAAGCTGATTAGCAGTATCACGTTGGCAAGTTCATTGTTTATAATCATTCTATTTCATTTGCCTATAAAAAGTAGAAGCACACATTCTGTTTTATAAGCCTGGTATGGATCAGTAAGAATTTTTCCCCCCTCTGGAGTAAATACTGCATAGCTAAAACAAGGGGGAAAACAGATAATTTAAGTAAAAAGGATTTTAAAGCCCACCAACATTGCCGTAAGGAAAAGGTTTCTGCTAACAATTACCCCGTTAACCACATTTAAACTCTGGTGGAAAAAAAAAATAGACACACCAGTAAATCTCTCTGTATTTTCTGCCTAAAACCAGTGTAGATAAATAGACTCACATCTAGGATTATTGCTTTTTTAATGTAAATATATTTCTTCTTTTTTGGAATTGGGATATAGTTGCTTTACAATGTAAAGTTTCTGCTGTACAATGAAGTGAATCAGCTATATGTATACATATATGTATATATATCCAAGTCTTTCCTTTTGGACTTCCCTCCAACCCCCGCATCCCATCATCTAGATTAGGTTTCATACTTTAAAATATCATTTTAAATCCTTCTAGCCAAAGCAGTCTTAGCACTTTTTCAATAGAATCAAAAAAGAAGCAAGTTCATTAAACTTGTTTGGTGACTGGTATTCGATAACTGAATATCAGGATTTAGAAAATTTTAATACAAATATCATTTCTATTTTCACAGGGGCCAAGGTATGAGAAGGATGGCATCACTGACTCGGTGGACATGAGTTTGAGCAAGCTCCAGGAGTTGGTGATGGACAGGGAAGCCTGGAGTGCTGCAGTCCATGGGGTCACCAAGAGCTGGACACGACTGAGCGACTGAACTGAACTGAAGGTATGAGAAATCTGTTTTCTGTATCCTCTTACTCATTTAATATCTTTCTTTCTAACCCAACTCAAAGATTCTTAAATCATATCCTCAACTATTTGATGCTTTTGATTTTTCCATTTAAAATTTTTTTGAAAAATTGTAGTTAATTATGGTATCATGTTTGTTTCAGATGTAAAGTGACCCACATATATAAATATATATATACTTCTCTTACATGCTCTTCCATTATAGATTATTACTTTTATTTTTCCATTTTTTATCTTTATTGTAATCTCTACTATTGTTTTGAGGATCACTGTCCATTATCGCTTTTGTTCCAAGTATGGGAAGCAAAATCATATAGTACCTAGAGATAACAACTTTGGTAACAGGCAGTCCTGGGTTCAAGGTCACTCACTCCAGCTTAGCCTCTCAGACTTCAAGATTCCACATCTGGTACCCATCTTGCTTGCTTCTGAGGGTCCAGTGAGATAATTCATGTAAATGCTTAGAACAGTGGCTGACTCAGAATAAATGTCTTTTCCATTAGTAAATCGTTAATATTAGTTTTTATCTTGATTTTTATTAAGCATTTCCCTTTCCTTTCCCTCCTCTGTTTTTATACAAACTCAGCCTATTAATATATTAAAGCTAATCTTTTATTTAAAATATTTAAAATTTTTATTTTTAAAAACTTTATTAAAAAATTCTTCTCTGTATTATGCATCGAACCTGGACTGGCGATTCATTTCACATACGATAATTTACATGCTTCAGTGCCATTCTCCCATATCATCCCGCTCTCGCCCTCTCCCATAGAGTCCATAATACTGTTCTATATATGTGTGTCTCTTCTGCTGTCTCGCATACAGGGTTATCTTTACCGAGCCCAGGTTCGATGCATGATACAGGGTGCTCGGGGCTGGTGCACCGGGATGACCCAGAGGGATGGGATGGGGAGGGAGGTGGGAGGGAGCTTCTGGAAGGGGAACACATGTACACCCATGGTGGATTCATGTCAATGTATGGCAAAACAAATACAATATTGTCAAGTTAAAAAATAGATAAATAAACTAATTAAAAAAAATTCTTCTCTCTGGCTACTGTCATACCTATTCTTCTCTCATCTACAACTTCTTCAAAGAATGTGCTAGATATTCTATCATCACATTCTTTTTTTTTTTTTCTATCATCACATTCTTATTTTATTTATTCCTGAATACACTGGTTTCTGTTTAGTTCCCAAACCGTAGCACGTTTTTTGAAGGCAACCTTAGCCTACTTACATTCTTCTAGCCAGAGCCCTTGCTAGAATTGCAGGCTCATCTTCTGGTAGTACTTCATTACCTGGAAATATGACTGACATCTCAGACACAGGAAGTCTAAATTAAAACATTATCTTAATTTTCAAGTATACTTTGCCTCTTCTATTGCCCATTCCAATTAGCAGCACCATTATCACTCATTTTATAATATTAAAATAATATTACATTAAGTACAAACTACAACAGTATCTATTTCTGCTTTATTGACTATTCCAAAGCCTTCCACTATGTGGATCACAATAAACTGTGGAAAATTCTGAGAGAGATGGGAATAACAGACCACCTGATCTGCCTCTTGAGAAATCTGTATACAGGTCAGGAAGCAACAGTTAGAACTGGGCATGGAACAACAGACTGGTTCAAAATAGGAAAAGGAGTACGTCAAGGCTGTATATTGTCACCCTGCTTATTTAACTTATATGCAGAGTACATCATGAGAAATGCTGAGCTAGAGGAAGCACAAGCTGAAATCAAGATTGCTGGGAGAAATATCAATAACCTCAGATATGCAGATGACACCACCCTATGGCAGTAAGTGAAGAACTAAAGAGCCTCTTGATGAAAGTGAAAGAGGAGAGCAAGAAGGTTGGCTTTAAAGCTCAACATTCAGAAAACTAAGATCATGGCATCTGGTCCCATCACTTCATGGCAAATAGATGGGGAAACAGTGGAAACAGTGGCTGACTTTATTTTTTGGGGCTCCAAAATCATTGCAGATGGTGACTGCAGCCATGAAATTAAAAGACGCTTACTCCTTGGAAGGAAAGTTATGACCAATTTAGACAGCATATTAAAAAGCAGAGACATTACTTTGTCAACAAAGGTCCATCTAGTCAAAGCTATGGTTTTTTCAGTAGTCATGAATGGATGTGAGAGTTGGACTGTAAAGAAAGCTGAGTGCCAAAGAATTGATGCTTTTGAACTGTGGTGTTGGAGAAGACTCTTGAGAGTCCCTTGGACCGCAAGGAGATCCAACCAGTCCATCCTAAAGGAGATCAGTCCTGGGTGTTCATTGGAAGGACTGATGTTGAAGCTGCAACTCCAATATTTTGGCCACCTGATGCCAAGAGCTAACTCATTTGAAAAGACTCTGATGTTAGGAAAGATTGAAGGTAGGAGGAGAAGGGGACGACAGAGGATGAAATGGTTAGATGGCATCACTGACTCAATGGACATGAGTTTGGGTAAACTCTGGGAGTTGGTGATGGGCGGGGAGGCCTGGTGTGCTGCAGTTCATGGGGTCGCAAGGAGTTGGACATGACTGAGCGACTGAACTGAACTGAACAACAGCAATAACTAAAACTATTTAAATTTTTGCTGCATGCCAAGTATTGTTCTAAGAATTTACAAACATTAACTCACTAGTTGTCCAAAAAATCCTAGGAAGGAATAACTATCCATATCTGATGAAAAGAAGGCTTAAGTAATTTGCCAAAGATCATCCAGCTAGTAAGTAGCAAAACCAGTGTTCTGCCTTGGGAATCTGTACATTTAACCACTTTACTTTTTTGACCTAAACTTGGAAGCCAAGAAGATAAAAGTCACATTTAACTTCTCAATTTCCTTTTCACCTCCTTTATTGGGTTAGTATTCCACACTCTGCACATTTTAGCTCCTATATATCTAACAAAGAGATCTCTTCAGATTCTCATTTTATCTCACCTATATGGTTACTACATTCTTTGCTTCTAGTTCTTTCCAATCCATCCACCCTAATCCTGCCAAAAGGATCTGTCTAATATTAAATTCTGATGAATTACTTCCTTGCTTCAATGGTTCCCATTAACTTTGAGTATAGAAACTAAGTTTCAATATCAGAAACTGCCTACCCTCTTCAGTGCCAACTCTTGTCACTTTCATCCACATGTGTAACTAGGGAGTTCCAAACTGAGTATAGACTGCGTCCAGAGTTGAAGTTCAGGTATGTGTGATAACCTAGCAGTCTGTTAAGCAGAGGACTGGGAGAGTTTAAACATAAGGACAAAAAATAAACTCAAAAAAACAAAAACTAGACAAAAAAGGTGGGAGAAGGGGGGGACAGGAGAGTAGGAGTCCAGGTAAGTGTAAAAGATAACACAATGAGTTAATTTTGGACATACGGAGGTTGGGGCACCAGTAGCAAATCCACATGGCAATGTACAACAAATGAAACTTGCATTAGTAACCAAGCCCTTGGCTATGAGAGGTAAGGAGCTCTTCCAAATAGATCACAATGACTATTTTTTCAACTGTTTCTTCTGGAACTTGACTACCTGTAACAACTGAAGACAAAAATATAAATAGTACCTGATATAACAAAAATTTTCTGCCCGCTGGTGGCTCAGATGGTAAAAAATCTGCCTGCAATGCAGACCGGGGTTCTATGCCTGGGTCAGGAAGATGCCCTGGAGAAGTAAATGGCAACCCACTCTAGCATTCTTGCCTGGGAAATTCCAAGGACAGAGGAGCCTGGTGGGCTACAGTCCACGGGGTTGCAAAGAGTTGGACATGCCTGAGTGACTAACACACACATGACAAAAACTGTCAGAGTCATAGCTGAATTTAGGAAGACTGAGGAATTGTGGAAGACTGAGCCAATTGTGGAAGACTGAGCCAATTGTGGCTCCAATATTTGGCCAACTGATGTGAAGAGCCAACTCACCAGAAAAGACCCCGATGCTGAAAAAGATTGAGGACAGGAGGAGAGGGGGCAACAGAGGATGAGATGGTAGGATTAACTCAAAGGACATGACTTTGAGCAAACTCTGGGAGATAATGAAAGACAGGGAAGCAGGCATGCTACAGTCCACAGGGTTGCAAAGAGTCAGACACAACCTAGTGACTGGAACAACAGTTGAAGAAGCTGTAAAATATTAGCTAACAGCATCTTGGGATCCTCTAATAAAGCCTAAGTCAGAGGAGAGAAAGTCACCTTCCCGTTGTCCATTTTGCCACAGATCACTTCTCATCTTGGGCACTATGGGGATTCAGAGTGTTTCTGGCAATGCCTGGTGGACTAGTAAGTGTGCTTCCTGCATCTGGAAGCAATGAGGCCATTGGTTGGGAACTGTTGGGTCTGGAAAAGCTGCCACAGATAACATGGTATCTGTTGGAACAGAAATGAAGTGCGGTAGAGTGACATGTTGACAGGCCACCCACAGCCCACAAGAAAGCCTGCCCAGGACAACAGAGCAAATGCAGAACCTGTTTGGAAGAAAGTTTGTCATAAACACGTTCGAGATAATATTGACTAATCTCAGTCACGACTAGGTTGCCAGGTGGCATGGTGTATCAATTTTACTTCCCTGGTGTCAGGGAACCGAAGGCACTTACTGTAAAGGAGAAAGAAGTTGCAAAATTTAAATATCACTGTTAAATGACTTCTGAGGTGCCAGTGAGCTTATAGGGACTAAGGAAATTCAAACTGTGCCAGTAATATTGAAGACTTCGTAATTTTCCAAATAAACCTGACCTGCTTACTGTTCGTTCTAACTCTAGATACTGTTATTCAAATCTTCATAAGAGCATTAGTCCTTCTTTTGGGTTGGCCAAAAAGTTCGTTCAAGTGTTTCCATAACATCTTACAATCATTTTCCATAACACTTAAAAAAAAATCTTTTTATTTTGTATTGGGGTATAGCTGATTAACAATGTTGTGATGTTTCAGGTGAACAGAGAAAGGACTCAGCCACACATATACATGTATCCATTCTGCCTCAAACTCCCCTCCCATCCAGGCTGCCACATAACATTGATCAGAGTTCCATGTGTAATACAGTAGGTCCTCATGGATTATCCATTTTAAATACAGCAGTTTGTACTTAACATCAATATGTTTCAAGGGTACTGAACTTCCCTTCATCTTTTCCACTGACACAACAGACTATAATTCAAATTGCTTCTCTTCACAAAGGTCACATGTGATTTGTGTCTGGCCACCCACTCCCACCCTCTTCTCATACTACTCTTCCCAGTACTTGCCATTCAAGCACATTGGCCTTCTTAGTTCTTCACGCACGTTAAGCTCATTTATGCCTCAAGGTCTATGCACTTACTCTTCCTTCTGCCTCGAACACGTTCATCAGTTCCTCCCTTTGCTTTTCTAGACATTCAGCCCTCCCCTCAAATGTCACTGTCTCAGAGAAGCCTTCCATAACCACCCATTGTGAGTTTTAATCATATGTTGTTTCTATTCCCTTTTGCATTTATCCCATAAAATGATAAGAGCTTATTTTTATTTATGTGTTTAGTGTCTGTCTCCTCAAAAGAGAACATACATTATACAGAAAGAGGGTCTTTGTCTGTTTTATCTTCTGCTCTACATCTTTCTGTAAAAATAAAGTTTTTTTGAATATTGATTTATATATTTTTTGCTGTACCGGTTCTACATTACCATGTGGGCTTTTCTCTAGTTGCAGCAAGTGGGAGCTACTCTCTAGTTGTGGTGTGTGGTTTCTCATTGCAGTGGCTTCTCTTGTTGTGCAGCACAGGCTCTTGGGTAGGTGGGCTTCAGTAGCTGAGGCATGGGGGCTCAGTAGTTGTGACTCCCAGGCTCTAGAGCACAGGCTCAGTAGTTGTGGCACGCGGGCTTAGTTGCTCTGCAGCATGGGGGATCTTCCTGGACCAGGGATTGAACCAGTGAGTCGTGCATTGGCAGGCAGATTCTTTACCACTGAATCACCAGGGAAGCCTTCTGCTCTAAATTTTCAGTGTCCATATCCTTACTCACTGTTCTAGATCCTTATTCACCATTCTGTATCTTTACTATTTAGAACTCAGTAGACAGTAATTATTACAGACAGAAACACTTTTGAGACCAGGTGATGGAAGCTTTTGGATTCACTGTACTTTTACAGATCAGGTGCTGCTTTTTTTATTTTCCTGTCTCTTATCTTGGTATTTGATTATCATTTGTCACTTTTGACTGATGTTAGGAGGTCCTCCTTTGCACAGGGCAGGAAGTCCACAGATTCATAAATCCATTTTCTTCTCTTTCTTACATGTCCACTGAACAAATGACTCAATAAACAAACAAATAACACTGAAATTAGTAACTTTAAGACATAGTGAATTAAATTGTTCTTCTATAATTTTGTTGTTTTTTTAATTGATACAAGAGCAGTAATTTTACTTTAATTAGAGGCTAATTACTTTACAATATTGCAGTGGTTTTGTCATACATTAACATGAATCCGCCACAGGTGTACATGTGTTCCCCATCCTGAACCCCCCTCCCACCTCCCTCCCCATCCCTTTCCTCTGGGTCAGCCCAGTGCACCAACCCCGAGCACCTTGTCTCATGCATCGAACCTGGACTGGCAATTTGTTTCACATATGATAATATACATGTTTCAATGCCATTCTCCCAAATAATCCCACCCTCACCTTCTCCCATAGAGTCCAAAAGACTGTTCTATATATCTGTGTCTCTTTTGCTATCTCACATATAGGGTTGTCGTTACCATCTTTCTAAATTCCATATATATGCGTTAGTATACTGCATTGGTGTTTTTCTTTCTGGCTTACTTCACTCTGTATAATAGGCTCCAGTTTCATCCACCTCATTAGAACTGGTTCGAATGTATTCTTTTTAATGGCTGAGTAATATTCCATTGCGTATATGTACCACAGCTTCCTTATCCATTCTTCTGCTGATGGACATCTAGGTTGCTTCCATGTCCTGGCTATTATAAACAGTGCTGCGATGAACAATGGGGTACACATCTCTTTCAATTCTGGTTTCCTCAGTGTGTATGCCCAGCAGTGGGATTGCTGGGTCATATGGCAGTTCTATTCCCAGTTTTTTAAGGAACCTCCACACTGTTCTCAATTGTGGCTGTACTAGTTTGCATTCCCACAAACAGTGTAAGAGGGTTCCCTTTTCTCCACACCTTCTCCAGCATTTATTGCGTGTAGACTTTTGGATAGCAGCCATTCTGACTGGTATGAAACGGTACCTCATTGTGGTTTTGATTTGCATTTCTCTAAAAATGAGTGATGTTGAGCATCTTTTCATGTCTGTTAGCAATCTGCATGTCTTCTTTGGAGAAATGTCTGTTTAGTTCTTTGGCTCATTTTTTGATTGGGTCATTTATTTTTCTGGAATTGAGCTGCAGGAATTGCTTGTATATTTTTGAGATTAATTGTTTGTCTGTTGCTTCATTTGTTATTATTTTCTCCCATTCTGAAGGCTGTCTTTTCACCTTGCTTATAGTTTCCTTTGTTGTGCAAAAGCTTTTAATTTTAATTAGGTCCCATTTGTTTATTTTTGCTTTTATTTCCAATACTCTGGGAGGTGGGTCATAGAGGATCCTGCTGTGATTTATGTTGGAGAGTGTTTTGCCTATATTTTCCTCTAGGAGTTTTATAGTTTCTAGTCTTACATTTAGATCTTTAATCTATTTTGAGTTTACTTTTGTGTATGGTGTTAGAAAGTGTTCTAGTTTCATTCTTTTACAAGTGGTTGACCAGTTTTCCCAGCACCACTTGTTAAAGAGATTGTCTTTTCTCCATTGTATATTCTTGCCTCCTTTGTCAAAGATAAGGTGTCCATAGGTGTGTGGATTTACCTCTGGGCTTTCTATTTTGTTCCACTGATCTATATTTCTGTTTTTGTGCCAGTACCATACTGTCTTGATGACTGTGGCTTTGTAGTAGAGCCTGAAGTCAGGCAGGGTTGATTCCTCCAGTTCCATTCTTCTTTATAATTTTAAAAATTCTACATATATGAGGCTTTGGTTTGTCTATGTCCAAGTTTTTATAGCGTTTAAGATGATAATGATGTGGTTTATATCAGTCAATTTCTGATACACTCAACTCTAGCCTATTAAAGGAGGGGATCATTTGAGGATTTGGTGATGGGGAGTAGTACAAATAAAATTCATGCAGATGCTCACTTCCATTTGAGCCAGATTTTCATTTTAAAAAGAATATGCAGATGGATAGAATACAGGTTGGGCTTCCCAGGTGAAATTAGTGGTAAAGAACCTGCCTGCCAATGCAGGATATATAAGAGATGCGGGTTCGATCCCTGGATCAAGAAGATACCTTGGAGGAGGGCATAGCAACCCACTCCAGTATTCTTGCCTGGAGAATACCATGGACAGAGGAGCCTGGTGGGCTGCAGTGCAGATAAGCTGGACATGACTGAAGCGACTTAGCACACACTCACAGAATACAGGTTTTTCCATCTGGGTAGTGATGGTATCTGCCAAGAACGGCAGTTGGACCTCAAGACATGCGAGGAAGCTGCCCCTGGAATAAGGTAAGTGGGGAAAATCTAGGTGGTTAAAAAACAAACAAACAAAAAACAAAAAAACGAAGTTTGTAGCAGTTCGTATATTATCACTAGACTTAACTGGTAAGATCTGCTAATAAAATCAGTTTTCTAATATACCTAAGATTATCCAGAGTACTCCACACTATTAATTAACAATATATCAAATATTTCCCCACATGAATGACAAGATGTGAATGTACTATAGAAATATTTCCCTGTGCCCAAATAAGAAAATGTGAATATTCATATGAACTTGGCTCTCATCAGTATAAATGAAAACTTAGTTTGTCTAATGATGCTACTATGAGACATTTTCAAATACTACAGAGTGTGTAGTATTTGTTAGCAAACCTTAAATATCCAGTAATCATTAGAACAATTTCAGCTCCCCAAACCTGGCCCCTGCATCTAAAAAAAAGGTCAAGTTATGGAGACTCATTGAAGCTATGCAAATGAAGTTTTTGTTTCCGCTTTGGACTCTAAAACTTATCATACATTTGTTATGCACAATTAAATCACAGTAGTTTTTCTTTATGTTATTTTAAAAAGTGTCAAATTCAAGACAGGCCCAAAACAAACACTTTCAACAAAATACATGGTATAGATGATCTGAGATTTCTTTAAAATAGTAAACAAGTTTTCTACCCACAATTAACATTTATAAATAATAAATAAATGATTTTTAATGAAAGGTGAAACTTTTTAAAGGGCTACTGAGAAGTTAAAATTCAAGATATCAGTTGAACATTAATTATCCTGACAAGTAATCATTAAATTTACAAACACTATGCAGATACTGGCAACTCTTTTGCATGCCAGTTATTGCAAATTACAATGACATTCAAATATTCGGAGTATTTGACAAGTCATCTACTTTAAAGCTATGTCGGTAGATAAACAAAATTGAGAGAGGCATATAGATATATACAGTTCTTGTCTAGTGAGAAAACATTACCATGTATAAAACTAGTGGATATCACCATCTTGCCTTGCAAAATAAGAATAAGAAACACAGGCCCTTCCACTTTCAGTCAGGTGGTATGAGTGCTGAGATTTTTGCTTTTCATTAGAATCTGCAGGAAAAGAGCTGAAGAACGGCTGTCTTGTGAGACATATGTATTGACCTCAAAGGGTGAAATGCAGGGCACTATTTATTCAGGTGAAAAAATACAAAGCTTTGCGTGTTGTTCAGCAGTGATCAAACAAAGAAGATTCCAAAGAATGTACTCCATGTGTGACTTTCAGAACTCAACTCTTGTATTTCCAATATTAAGTGGTGAGGCAGAAATACCACAATTGTTAGGGCAGTGACAATTTTATTCATAACAAACTTTAAAATAGAAGTTTTAAAAATCATTTTTATGTATAAATAGTAAGTACTAGCACTGGCTTCCATTATGATTAAATGTAGCTGTTCATGATAGCTACTAATAGCTGTTTTTGATAGCACTAATCTGCTGAGATGAATGAATAATTTTTACAAATTATTTTTGTTGCAAAGTTTCTAAAGATGGAAGCCAATCCTCTATGTTTTCTACATAGCCTTTACTTTGTATCATTAAAGATGCTCACCATATTCTATCATGTAAAGCTTCTCAGGATGTCATCATCAAATCATTTACAAAGCACCCGTTTCATACTTGCTAGGTGACAAGTATAAGACGCAAACCCCGATTTCAAAGAATTTACAGTTGTGATTTCCCCCTCTCCCCAGGGATAAAACCTTTCTCTGTGTATTTTTAAAGCTTTCTGCAATAGCAAGCTGTTAATTTTATCTTCCATGGCTCTCAGTTTTCTTACTGAAATGAGTTTACTAAGACAGGTCACTTATAAAGCTCCCTTTAGGTATGAAACTTCTGAGATTCTATAATATCTAATTTCAAGAGTTCTGAGGCTGAGGACATCATGGGTGGTAGAGCTGGAGTTTGAGATAAGAATGTGAAATATCGAGGTTTAATAAATAGAGCGGAGGGAGGAGCGCATTCCAGGGAAATGGAATTGGGGGAGCACAGATTAGAGAAGAGCTGACAAAATAGTTTCAGAAGTCCAGTTATGGGTCACCCTTGCTCAAGTGGAGACACACTGGAGGGTAGCAGGAAAGAAAGTGGACTGGTAAGTTGGGCCAGATGGCATAATGACTTGATTCTCCAACTTGGGTTTCAGGATTTATTTCAGAGGCAACAGTGTTCTCTAAGGAGAAGGGGTAACGTTTGCAAAGTATGTTTTGTAGAGATTGATGAAACTGATAGGTGTGGGTGTTTTAGAGGTGATAACTTCAATTAGAAAGTTCTAGAGAAATAGGAACATGTCTGTAAGGCAGATCACCCAGGGGATTTCTGTTGTAAGTATAAAGGGAAAAACAAAAATGTTATACCATGCACATGGTCTACAAATCACTACACTGGAGGGTGGATATCAGTTTTACATGCATCTTTGGAGGAAATTTAGTCCATGCTTTCATTTTGCAGGACAGATGCTTCACATCACAGTAGAAATCTAGGCTTAGGAAAGTTCATATCCTGATAAAGTGCCAAAGATATGATCAATAATTATATTCTCTATAATCTTTTTTCTCAGAATTAAGAATGGCATGTAAGTGCTGCCACTGCTCAATAAATCCTACCATTGTGCAATAGCAATGAAAACCCATGAAACAGGGAGAACTGGGGCAGCATTTCTTTTTTTTACTGCGGTACAGTTGCTTTACAATGTTGTGTTAGTTTCTTCTGTACAGCAAAGTGAATCAGCTATATGTTTACATATATCCCCTCTCTTTTGAATTTCCTTCCCATTTAGGTCACCACAGAACATAGAGTTTCCTGTGCTGTAGAGTAGGTTCTCATCAGTTATCTATTTTATACATAGTATCAGTAGTGTATATATACATATATATGTGTATGTAATGTGTGTGTGTGTGTGTGTGTGTGTGTATATATATATATATATAAACACGTCAAATTCAACCTCCCAATTTATCCCACCATCCTCCTTTTCCTCCTTGGGGGCAGCATTTCTGTACCCAGTAGGGTAATACAAATTTTTCTTCACAAGACTTTGTATGATTATAATGAACCAAAATATTACTCATCTCTAATGATGATTTTAGTAGGAGAATAATAGATGCAATGGGGCTTCCCAGGTGGCACGAGTGGTAAAGAATCTGCCTGCCAATGCGGGAGATGCAAGAGATGCAGGTTTGATCCTGGGTCGGGAAGATTCCCCTGGAATAGGAAATGGCAACCCGTGCCAGCATTCTTGCCTGGAAAACCCAAAGCACAAAGGAGCCTGGCAGGCTATAATCCATGGGATTGCAAAGACTCAGACACAACTGAGTAACTGAGCACACAACACATGTAATGAAAATAAGAGGACTTTTACAACAGAATCTCAAAAAAGGAGCAAACAAGAAGAAAATATAAAAATGTTAGAGAGGTGTATGAGCAACTGGAGGGCAGAAGGTTGTGAAACATGGCTTTCACTAGATAGGTCAACAACCTAAAAAGTTCTCTTAGGGGTTAGCCTTCAAACGAAATTCTCATCAAAGTTCTCATGGATTTATTTAATCCTCAATACATAGGTTATATCTACGTATTGGTTGGTTAGTACAAATTTGCAATTAAATCTTGAAAGTGGTTCTTAGCATGTTACCTCTGGGGCCCTTTTTTCTGACTTAGTTCCCACAAGAAGATGAAAAATATTAAGAACTTTACACTGAATCACTCAGTATTTCTTGTGCCAGATACACTATGTAGATCCCATGGCAGGCATATGTAATGAGGGAGTCAATCGCTGCCTCAGTTCTCATTTGGACTTTCCCAGTGTCCAGTATGTTTCTCTCAGATGAACTGGTCCACCGGGAGCTTCAAAAAGTCAGGGTGTAGGAAGACAAGGAACAGAAAAAATTTCAGCGTTATGACAGTTTTCTGCAAGCTTTATGTTTTTACAAAGTTACGTTAATTGATTTCCACGGTTTAAATTAACCAGAGCATAGTCACCTTAATTAATCAAAAAGCCCCCCTTGCTATCAACTCACACACATGCTACCATTCCACTGCAGAGTAACATATTTCTGCATTGTCCTACATATGGTCCAAATTAGCACCTGCATAGTTCAGTTATTAAATGAAAAACAGCCCTTTACTTGACCTAGAGAGTTCTTGTATACAAGAGCCTATCCAACAGCATTATGTCTTCCCTTATCAGATGTGTGTGGTATGACATAATGAATGTAACACTTCAGTGCAATTGGCAAGATTTCAATTCCCAAGCACAGGGTCACATTTCCCTGCTCATTGTTTTGAAAGCAGACGTTATGCTTTGGGTAGCTAATGGTGACGCTCTGGAGTTTTCCCCTCAGAGATCGCAAACCAAATCTAAGAAACTAGTAACCTAAATTAATAACATTCTGAAAATTCATTTGCTGAACAAGAGCTTCTTAGGATAAGTGATGAAAACTCCAGAGAAATCTTAGGTGAAGGTGTGAGGCCAGCCTCAAAGTCTCTTTTATCTGAAAATTTTAAAGGATGACAGCACTGCATAAAGTGTTCAATTCTGGTTTTATGAATAAGTCTCCTATTTTTGTTGCCTTCAGAAAGTGACATTAGAAACAAATTTTAAATCATTTTCTAATATACTTTAATTTGTGCATAATGGGCTAGAGTCCATGGGGTCACAATGAGTCGGACACAACTTACCGAATGAACCACCACCACACAAATAATACATATCAACATCATCACACCCTTTATATGAACTTTAGTATTTTACCATTTCTATCCATTAAAATTTTTTTCTGAGGCTTTACTGGGACAAATATGATATACACGTATGTCTGAAGTGGATAGGCTTCAATGGAAGAGAAACAGGCTTTTGAGTCTGTAAACAGACAGAATAGAACCTATAGAAAGATATTCTTTTACTTAGAAAAAGAAAAGTGTGAAGGTGATAGTAGTAAGAGTTTTTAATGATGTAAAAGACTAGTAGTCGTGGCTAATTGTGGCCAAACCTTATCACTGGGTGAAGAACAAGAAAAAATGAAATTCATTTGGAACAGAAAGGTTCTTATTTAGATAATATTAATGACTTACTTATTCTAAAGAATTAAACCAGCATATAATAGTTAGAAATATTTTTTAAAAGATATGTCAGGATAAATGACAGAAATAAAGCAAAGAAAAATGTCTTGATGCCCTGAAAACAACCAATAATGGTCACTCAGACCTGAAAGCTTACATTCCGATTAATCAGGTGTGGAACAGAAAAGATATAATTAATCTGGAAAAGATTCAGAATGGACAGCTGCAATGAGCAAGGATGGTATATACCTCTCATACAAGACTGGGAACAACTGAGACTCTAGTTTAGAAAGTGAAAGATAAAAACAGATATGATTAAAGTCTATAAAATCCTAAAACTTACATAAATAAACTTCTCTCCCAATATTAAGACTAGAACTAATGTGCCCTCCTAGACACTCAAAGAAAGACATTTTAAAATAGAAAATGTACTAGATTTCCATATAACACAAAAGCTCTTCACATAAATAATTATTGAGCACCTGCTATGGATAAGGCACTGTATAAACAGTAGTGTTAGTCGCTAAGTCGTGTCTGACTCTGCGATCTCATGGACCGTAGCCTTCCAGACTCCTCTGTCCATGGAATCTTCCAGGCAAGAATACTGGAGTGGACTGCCATTCCCTTCTCCAGAGGGTCTTCCCGATCCAGAGATAGAATCTGGGTCTCCTGCATTACAGGAATATTCTTTACCGTTTGAGCTACAGGGAAGATATGTGTTTAATTTTGTGCTATTCTTATTTTTCAAAACTAAAATTATTTAGAAATTCAAAAATAGTTATTTTAGGCAGTTAAGTGGTAAACATATGGAACTCATTAACTTTAAAAGTTAAGCTAAAAACAAAAATATGTTCAAGAGATATTTCATTACATTCAATGTAGATAGATCCATATTAGGTTAGTTAAAAGAAAGTAGAGATTTTCCAAGCACACCTGTAGTTTTTATGTTACAAAATGAACATAAGTATCTTCTATTGAACATCTTTGGGTAATGATACAAAAGAAAAAATTTGATCCAATAAGGGGAACTTCTCCAGGACTTTTGACTTTGTGAAAATTTAAACATCAGGCCCTAGGTTTTGTCATTAAGAATCATGAGGACTTACAGAATTAAATGATATAATTATTGATGTAATGGTAAGAAGAGCATATTGGGAGACCCCTTGAGATATTTTCACCTTTGTGAACCTATAAATAATAGTTTACAGAGGCTTCATATCTATACTGTATTCTTTCCACCACCGTCACATCTGCCCATAGGATAGCAATTTTTTCTCATATTATCTTTGAGACAGAGGTGTTATACTAGAGAAGGAGAAAGAGATTTTTCTTAATGGGCTGAATGAGAGTTAATTCACAACCTGTAAGTCAGCAGCACTCATAGAATGTTGAAGGATGAATGGATACAACATAAGGAGCGCTCTCTGGCAGAGGACCTCAGGCTCTGCTCTTGGTACCAATCTGTTCAACCTTTTTATCAACAATGGGGATGATGACAGGGAAGGTTTTATCCACTGGCAGCCTTCAAGGGCTAGGAGAAAGAGGTGGGATGACAGAAACACTGGAAGGATCTCAATGGGCCAGAATTGATGGAGTGAAACTTTAAAAATGAAATCTAAGTGATATGTGTAAAATGCTGCCTTGATGGGAAAGATTCAGGGGAAGAAACAATGAAAATAAGACCTTTGAGAAAGAGACTTCACCTTCTAAGTCTCAGTTCCCTCATTTACATGAGGGAGGCAACAGTAAGTTTATTACAAAGAATAAATGTGCATGCATATAGAATGCAAAGTTTAGCACTCAAGTTTTAGCTACTGTTCTTCTTGTTCAAAAGAATATAAAATAAACAACAAAACAGAGTCACATTTCCCGACCCCAAATGTAACGTGAGACCTTATCTGATGATAACAAATGCACATTAGAACAAGGGTTTGATTAAGACTGGACTGGACTCTTAAAAACTAAAAGTGAATTTGAATTAACTATAAGACTATTTTTAGTGGGGAAAAAAAATACAAAATAAGACTGTAATACTGTCCAGGGAAAAGGAAGGCAGATTCCACAGGACAAATTTGAAAGCAGTGATTGGAGGAAAACAAAATTAACCGTTTTTGTATATCCCACTGAAATCAGCCTGTTCAACAGGGAATTTCTCTCTTTTCTGTTTCACAGGTAGTCTAGTATCACCTTGTACCCCCTTTCTTCATCAGCTCCTGAAGCTGTAAGTTTCCAAAGCCTTCTCCAAAGTTCTGGAGACGTCTGATGGTCTAACATTCTCCAGGATCTTGAATCCTCAAGGATTGCCTTTGCATCAGGCTACATGAATGCAGGCATGAAAGACAGCCCTTTGTCAGATTGCTATTGTTGTTGTTCAGTCACTAAGCCTCGTCTGACTCTTTTGCAACCCCTTGGAGCGCAGCACATGAGGTCCTCTGTCTATGGGATTTCCCAGGCACCAAAATGTTTCTCATAGAAAAGCATTCATGAGCTTAGGGGACTTTACTGAGTATTTGGTAAGTACATGTTCAGTTACATCTGCCTCTTTGCAACCCCATGGACTGTAGCCCCTCCAGGTTCCTCTGTCCATGGAATTTTCCAGGCAAGAATACTGAAGTGGGTTGCCATTTCCTTCTCCAGGGGATCTTCCTGACCCAGGGATCAAACCCGTGTCTCTTTTGCCTCCTGCATTGCAGGTGGATTCTTTACCACTAAGTCACTGGGGAAACAGAGTTACTGGTCAGCATCACAATAAGCATCTTACACATCTTGCCATCTGTTAAATTGCCTTTGGCTAGTATATGCTATGTTACCTCCTCTTTCTAATTGCATCCTGTTTCTATGCTTCCCTCTTCCCTTTCAACACTTCAGGAATAGCTCTTTTTCTCTGTTTCTATATCTCTAGGTGCCCAGGCAACTAAAGAAGTGGGTAGTCCTAGTTCTAGTTCAGATACCTAAATAGAAGTATCCTCTACTGCCCCAGCTTCCACCAGTCCAGTGCCAAACTTTCCAGTTCCACAGGCTTCCCACTTCTTTCCTTCACTGGCCTCTCATACTTGTTTGACTCTGGTGCTAAACCTCTTGTGATTTTTCTTGTTTATGCAACTTACTCCTTTCTGCACACCTGGGTACAACTTGTCTTTTATCCTTTGTTAAACTTCCACCTCATCAATCTCCTGATTGATGGAACATTAACAAACATGAGCATGAACAGAATTCACAAGAGAGATTCCCCTCTGCCAGAGGAAGAGATACACATAATATACATTTTATAGACAGAAAGACTATTTTTCATAATCATAATATTAGCTAGGAGTAGGCAGGGAAAGGAACTAAACCATTATCTTGCAGAGTTTCCAAAGATTTTACTTTTCATACAAATCTGAGTTAGAGCACATCTTAGACATAATCAATTTCAATGATCTCACTAGGAGAAAAAAGAAACTGAGGCCCAGATGGATTACATAGCTTCCTGATGACCACAAAGCTAGTTAGAGGTTAGAACCAAAATCTTACAACTTCTCAACTGCTATTCCAAGGCTGTTTCCATTATATAATATTGTCTTCTTTGTATGCTAATGGTTTGTGTATTATTAATATCCAAAAATATTAAAGTTCTTTGGCACTAAAAAAATTGATGGAATACTAATTGTTTTTATTCTTATGGTTATTTGTGTGACTAAGCTTCCCTGGTAGCTCAGCTGGTAAAGAATCCACCTGCAATGTGGGAGACTCTGGTTCAATTCCTGGGTTGGGAAGATCCCCTGGAGAAGGGATAGGCTACCCACTCCAGTAATCTTGGGCTTCCCTAGTGGCTCAGCTGGTAAAAAATCCACCTGAGGATCCCCAGAAGGGAACAGCTACCCATTCCAGTATTCTGGCCTGGAGAATTCCATGGACTGTATAGTCCACAGGGTCGCAAAGAGTCGGGCACGACTGAGTGACTTTCATTTTCAAGCAAAGAGAAGACAAGAAATTTGGCTGACAGCTAAAATTCATCTGAAATCTCAAAGTATCCCAAATAGTTAAAGTAACCTTGAAATAGAACAAAGTTGGAGGTCTCACATCTCCTGAGTTCAGAACTTACTACAAAGTAATCAAACAGTGTGGTACCAGCATAATGAGAGACATGTTGACCAAGAGAACTGAATATTGAGCCTTGAAATAAGCCCTCACATATATGCTCAAATGATTTTCAACAAGGGTGACAAGAGCAACCAATGGAGAAAGAATAGTCTTTTCAATAGTTTTTTCTTTTTTCTTTGAGAAAACTGGATATCCACATACAGAAGAAAGAAGTTAGACCCTTACCTTCGAGAACAATCAAAAACTGAACTCAAAATGGATCAGAGACCTAAACATAAGATATAAAACTATAGAACTCTTACAAGAAACAAAGAGCAAAGCTTCATGCTACTGGTTTTGGCAATGATTTCTTACATATGACACCAAACTCATATACAAAAAATGAAATGTAGATAAATTGGATTTTATCAAAATTGCAATTTTCGTGCACCAAAGGACACTATCAACAGAGTGAAAAAGCAGTCCATAAAGTGGAAAGTATTTTTAAATCATATATCTGATAAAGAATTAATATCTAGAATGTATAATAGAACTTCTAAAACCCAACAACAACAAAAAAAAATAAACTCTATTAACAAATAAGGCAAAGGACTTGAATACACATTTTTCCAAGGAAGACATAAAAATGGCCAATGGGCACATGAAAAGGTGCTCAACATCCTTAATTATGAGGGCAATGTAATCAAAACCACAAGGTGATACCACTTCACACTTATCAAAAACAGGGCTCTTACCAAAAAAAAAAAAAAGAAGAAGAAGAAGAAAAGAAGGAGTATTGGCAAGGATGTGGAGAAATGAGAGTACTGCTTGTAGAAATTTAAAATTGTACAGTACAGCCACAATGAAAAACAGTAGAGCGGTTCCTTCAAAAGTTAATTATAGAATTGTCATATGATCGAGCAATTCCACTTCTGGGTATACGCCCAAGGTAACTGAAAGCAAGGACTTGAACATATTCAAAGAAGCATATTCACAACAGCCAAAACATGGAAGCAACCCAAGTGCACATTGATGGATGAAGGACAAATAAAATGTTGGTATATACATACAATGAAAAACTATACAATTTTAAAAAAGAATGAAATTCTGAACCTGGATGAACCTTAAGGGTACCACGCTAAATGAAACAAAAGTTACAAAAGGACAAATATTGTGTGATTTTACTTACATGAAATATCTAGGGTAGTCAAATTCATAGAAGCAGAATGCAGAAGGGTGGTTCCCCAGGGCAGGGGCTAGTTATTGTGAAATGGAAAGTTTTGATTTAACAGGTAGAAAGTTTCTGTCTGGAAAAATGAAAAAGTCCCAGAGATGGACGGTGCTAATAGCTGCACAATAACATGAATAGACTTAATGCAATTAAACTGTACAGTCAAAAAAATAGCAAGTTTTAGGTTGTTTTACCACAATATAAAATGCTGGCCAATAATTACATTCATACTTCAGTAATCCTTAATCAAAACCGTTTATTCATCCAAAATATTTAAATATTCAAGTTCCCAAAACTAAAAGATGTGAGGATACAGAGAAAAAATATAAACTATTTCTTAAGAAATTACAGAAGAGAAAAATCATCCTGTAAATAAATGAATTACAGTGTATAAAATGATAAGAGAAGTGATAGAATTGAACCAATACAGGAACAGTAAGACTACATTTGTAGGAGTGAGGTTACAGCCCTATATGGGAAGAAAATTTGGAATAGATACTTAACCACAGGAAATTATGATTTAAGTATGAATAATAAAAACAGTTCTGTCTGTCTGTAGTACAGAGTAATAGAAGGATAAAAAGAAAATAAAGGTAGATGAGCTGATCTGGGAGAGTCTTGAATGCCAGACTATGGAAACTGAAGGCAACACAGAAGAAATGTGTAATCACTCTTCATTCCCTTGGGAATGTGAATGTTGGGGAGTCTGCTCAGCTGTCCAAAAAAACCAGATGGAACCACCGCAGTTTGACAAAACATGCAATGCTTGTTGAGTTTGACTACTGCATCTTCTTGCTTAGCTCTTCCCTAGAGAGTCTAGAATTACACAACTTTGTTATTTTCTGGCTCCTATTAATAGAATACAAGAAGTTAAAATAGAAAGGGGTTGGCATTGATATTGAATGAGACACTGGATAAGCCTTGATGAATACTGTGGGAGATAATCTGAGAAGGAAGATAGTATCTATAGGATGATGTCTGTGTTCCCAGTCTATTCAAGTACTAGTGGCAAAACATGGGGCTGGGATCAGGTGAACAGGGGAAAATGAAAAATGATAAGGCTTACTTAGATAAGCTGAGTTTAAAGTATTTGTCGAACAACTCAGTAGAGATTTCCAATAGCATTTTGATGATATAGTTCTGGAGTTCAGACGAGAGAATCAAGAAGATCTGAGAGCGTTAAGCATAAGGTGAAAACTTGGGATGGTAGGTGAAGAAGTACCCAGCGTGGAGTAAACTTAATTAAGAAAGGAATATACAATACAAATAAATTTCAGATAAAGTTAACAGGCTAGCAGAGGCATGAGATACTGCTATGAAAAAGTACCAGGACTAGGAGTAGAAGGAAGACTTTGAAAAGAGCAAAAATCTTAAATGACTAATACCTTCAAATGTGACAAAGAGAATTCAATCAAGTCTTTAGAAGTGAGCAACAGATTTAGCCATGATAAACAAGTCTAACCCAAGATATCTCATAATTTTGTCAGTTCAGTCGCTCAGTCATGTCTGACTCTTTGCGACCCCATGAATCGCAGGAACCCAGGCCTCCCTGTCCATCACCAACTCCCGGAGTCTACCCAAGCCCATGTCCATCGAGTCGGTGATGCTATCCAGCTATCTCATCCTCTGTCGTCACCTTCTCCTCCTGCCCCCAATCCTTCCCAGCATTAGGGTCTTTTCCAATGTGTCAAATCTTCACACGAGGAGGCCAAAGTACTGGAGTTTCAGCTTCAACATCAGTCCTTCTAATGAACACCGAGGATTGATCTGCTTTAGGATGCACTGGTTGGATCTTCTTGCAGTCCAAGGGACTCTCAAGAGTCTTCTCCAACACCACAGTTCAAATGCATCAATTCTTCGGCGCTCAGCTTTCTTTATACTCCAACTCTCACATTCATACATGATTACTGGAAAAACCATAGCCTTGACTAGATGGACCTTTGTTGGCAAAGTAATGTATCTGCTTTTAAATATGCTATCTAGGTTGGTCATAACCTTCCTTCCAAGGAGTAAGCATCCTTTAATTTTGTAGCTGCAATCACCATCTGCAGTGATTTTGGAGCCCAAAAAAATAAAGTCTGACACGGTTTCCACTGTTTCCCCATCTATTTGACATGAAGTGATGGGACCAGATGCCATGATCTTAGTTTTCTGCATGTTGAGCTTTAAGCCAACTTCTTCACTCTCCTCTTTCCCTTTCATCAAGAGGTTCTTTAGTTCTTCTTTGCTTTCTGCCATAAGGGTGGTGTCATTTGCATATCAGAGGTTATTGATATTTCTCCCGGCAATCTTGATTCCAGCTTGTGTTTCTTCCAGCCCAGCATTTCTCATGATGTACTCTGCATATCAGTTAAATAAGCAGGGTGACAATATACAGCCTTGACGTACCCCTTGTCCTATTTGGAACCAGTCTGTTGTTCCATGCCCAGTTCTAACTGTTGCTTCCTGACCTGCATAAAGGTTTCTCAAGAAGTCAGGTGATCTGGTATTCTCATCTCTTTCAGAATTTTCCACAGTTTATTGTGATCCACACAGTCAAAGGCTTTGGCATAGTCAATAAAGCAGAAATAGATGTTTCTCTGGAACTCTCTTGCTTTTTTGATGATCGAGCAGATGTTGGCAATTTGATCTCTGGATCCTCTGCCTTTTCTGAAACCAGCTTGAACATCTGGAAGTTCACAGTTCATGTATTGCTGAAGCCAGGCTTGGAGAAATTTGAGCATTACTTTACTAGCATGTGAGATGAGTGCAACTGTGCGGTAGTTCGAGCATCCTTTGGCATTGCTTTTCTTTGGGATTGAAATGAAAACTGACCTTTTCCAGTCCTGTGGCCACTGCTGAGTTTTCCATATTTGCTGGCATATTGAGTGCAGCACTTTCACAGCATCAACTTTCAGGATTTGAAATAGCTCAACTGGAATTCCACCACCTCCACTAGCTTTGTTCATAGTGATGCTTTCTAAGGCCAACTGGACTTCACATTCCAGGATATCTGGCTCTAGGTGAGTGATCACATCATCTTGATTAGCTGGGTCATGAAGTTCTTTTTAGTACAGTTGTTCTGTGTATTCTTGCCACCTCTTCTTAATAACTTCTGCTTCTGTTAGGTCCCTACCATTTCTGTCCTTTATCGAGCCCATCTTTGCTTGAAATGTTCCCCTGATATCTCTCATTTTCTTGAAGAAATCTCTAGTCTCTCCCATTCTGTTGTTTTCCTCTATTGCTTTGCATTGATCACTGAGGAAGGCCTTCTTATCTCTCCTTGCTATTCTTTGGAACTCTGCATTCAGATGGGAATATCTTTCCTTTTGTCCTTTGCTTTTCGCACCTCTTCTTTTCACAGCTATTTGTAAGGTATCTTCAGACAGCCATTTTGGTTTTTTGCATTTCTTTTCCATGGGGATGGTCTTCATCCCTGTCTCCTGTACAATGTCACAAACCTCTGTCCATAGTTCATCAGGCACTATGCCTATCAGATCTAGTCCCTTAAATGTATTTGTCACTTCCACTGTATAATCATAAGGGATTTGATGTAGGTCATACCTGAATGGTCTAGTGGATTTCCCTACTTTCTTCAATTTAAGTCTGAATTTGGCAACAAGGAGTTCATGATCTGAGCCACAGTCAGCTCCTGGTCTTGTTTTTGCTGACTTTATAGAGCTTCTCCATCTTTGGCTGGAAAGAATATAATCAATCTGATTTTGGTGTTGACCATCTAGTGATGTCCATGTGTAGGGTCTTCTCTTGTGTTGTTGGAAGAGGGTGTTTGCTATGACCATTGCATTCTCTTTGCAAAGCTCTATTAGCCTTTGCCCTGCTTCATTCTGTACTCCAAGGCCAAATTTGCATGTTATGTCAGGTGTTTCCTGACTTCCTACTTTTGCATTCCAGTCCCCTGTATTTAAAAGGACATCTTTTTTGGGTGTTAGTTCTAGAAGATCTTGTAGGTCTTCATAGAACCATTCAACTTCAGCTTCTTCAGTGTTACTGGTCGGGGCATAGACTTGGATTACCGTGATATTGAATGTTTTGCCTTGGAAACGAACAGAGACCATTCTGGTGTTTTTGAGATTGCATCCAAGTACTGCATTCCAGACTCTTTTGTTGACCATGATGGCTACTCCATTTCTTCTAAGGGATTCCTGCCCACAGTAGTAGATATAATGGTCATCTGAGTTAAATTCACCCATTCCAGTCCATCTTAGTTCGCTGATTCCTACAATGTCAGTGTTCACTCTTGCCATCTCCTGTTTGATCACTTCCAATTTCCCTTGATTCATGGACCTAACATTCCAGGTTCCTATGCAATATTGCTCTTTACAGCATCAGACCTTGCTTCTAGCATCAGTCACATCCATATCTGGGTGTTGTCTTTGCTTTGGCTCCATCCCATCATTCTTTCTGGAGTTATTTCTCCACTGATCTCCAGTAGCATATTGGGCACCTACTGACCTGGGGAGTTCATCTTTCAGTGTCCTATCTTTTTGCCTTTTCATACTGTTCATGGGGTTCTCAAGGCAAGAATACTGAAGTGGTTTGCCATTCCCTTCTCCAGTGGACCACGTTCTGTCAGACTTCTCCACCATGAACCGTCCGTCTTGGGTGGCCCCACATGGCATGGCTTAGTTTCACTGAGTTATACAAGGCTGTGGTCCGTGTGATCAGTTTGGCTAGCTTTCTGTGATTATAGTTTCAGTGTGTCTGCCCTCTAATGCCCTCTCACAACACCCACCGTCTTACTTGGGTTTCTCTTACCTTGGACGTGGGGTATCTCTTCACGGCTGCTCCAGCAAAGCACAGCCACTGCTCCTTACCTTGGACAAGGGGTATCTCCTCACGGCCATCCCTCCTGACCTTGAACGTGGAGTAGCTGCCCGCGTAGCCACCACTTCTGAACTTTCATCAGTCCTTCCAATGAATATTCAGAATTGATTTCCTTTAGGATGGACTAGTTTGATCTCCTTGCAATCCAAGGGACTCTCAAGAGGCCTCTCCAACACCACAGTTCAAAAGCATCAATTCTTCAGCGCTCACCTTTCTTCACAGTCCAACTCTCACATCCATACATGATTATAGGAAAAACCATAGCTTTGACTAGACAGACCTTTGTTGGCAAAGTAATATCTCTGCTTTTTAATATGCTGTCTAGGTTTGTCACAGCTTTTCTTCCAAGGAGCAAGTGTCTTTTAATTTCATGGCTGCAGTCACCATCTGCAGTTTTTTTGGAGCCCATTACCCCTACCATAATTTGGTCTCAAGCCAAACTACAGGGAGGGAACATAGCTCCACCCATCAGCAGAAAATTGGATTAAAGATTTACTGAGTATGGCCCTGCATGCGAGAGCAAGACCTAGTTTCTCCATGCCAGTCTCTCCCATCACATAGCTTTTACAAGCCTCTTATCCTCATCCATCAGAGGGCAGACAGAATGAAAATCAAAATCACAGAGAACTAACCAAACTGATCACGTGGATCACAGCCTTGTCTAACTCAATGAAACCATGAGCCATGCCACGTAGGGACACCCAAGATGGACGGGTCATGGTGGAGAGTTCTGATAAAACGTGGTCCACTGGAGAACAGAATGGCAAACCACTTCAGCATTTTTGCCTTGAGAACCCCATGAACAATATAAATCAATTATAGTTCCACAAAATGAATTTTTAAAAACATGATTTAAAAGTAGAACAAATGTATAGCTGGACAAACTCAAGAATTGAATTAAAAAATGAAAACTAATGAAAAGTCACAAAGTTTTCCCTTTGTCCTAATAATGAAAAATATATGGCAGGGAGCATATTAATTATTTCACATGGCTTTGACAAAGCCAACGATTACCTTTGACAACCAAAAATAGTATTAATAATTTTAAGGGGCAATTATAAAGTAAACTAAATAGATTTTTTGGAAACTTTGAAAAGGAAAGATTTCTCTAGCTTTTGTCAGAGGTTGCTAAGAATTTTCAAAGTGAACATGAATTAACTTAAAATATATCTCAAAGATCCCATAAGAATAACAGTCCATTTTGCATGGAATCAAAATGCAGCATTAATCGTTCTGTCTTAAAAATGTTCAATGCAAACTGAAATAGCCAAGAAGATAAAGTCACACTTTCCTTTTAATCAGAGCTGAGCATTGGTCTATGCATATTCAAAATGATGCTATACAATTTAGTGCAGCTGCTTATCCTGAACAGATGAGAGGAAATCATTAAAGCAACTTCCAACCACCTGACTTCCACCTTCAAATAGAAGTAAGTGGTAGAGAGCAGGGAGATGGTTTACATGTCAATAAAGGGAAGAGGGTGACAAAATGTAAATTTCTTTGTTATATGTGTGGTCGTTTTCATAAAATGCAGTTGGCAGCTTTCCAACTTTCTTTGGTGGGGGGTGCCACGTTTATAAATTCAGTAGTTAAAATACACATAATTGCAATTTCAATTTCACTTTGAGGATATTGTTGGGCTTCTTTTGTGCCTGATCAACTGAACAGCTGTGTCTTCAAGTTGAAGTGTCTGCTCACTGTTTCAAACATTTTAAGAAAATAAAATGAAGATCGTATTTGGGACTATTATTAAAAGGGAAAAAAATATTCTCATGGCCTTGGAAGATGAGGGGACTGCTTTATTATTTGCTCTTGGAGAACAACACATGCAAAGCATTTGTCAAGCCAACACAGCTGCAGCAGCCACTTAGCATACCAATTCTGTCTATCCAGGATCCTTCTTAGCTTTTACATAGATTCAAATTTAAAGACACATGAAATGTATTTCCTGCAGTGACTCCAGAATATTTGTTTTTAAAATCAGTATTTCAATGATATTATATCAGACACCTATGGAAGAAAGCTAATCCTTAGTAGTTTTCAGTGTCATCTTTACTTCATAGTAAATCCTTTCTTTCTATCCATCCATCATGTTAGAGAGACTGCTTAGTAAATAATTAATTACTGGAAATGATAAATAGGCAATTGATATTTTATCGATAATTTAATAGAGAAAACCTACTCAAATTAAGTCCCTTAAATCTATTTGTCACTTTCACTGTATACTCATAAGGGATTTGATGAACTATGGACAGAGGTTTGTGACATTGTACAGGAGACAGGGATCAAGAAAATACCCATGGAAAAGAAATGCAAAAAAAGCAAAATGGCTGTCTGAGAAGGCCTTACAGATAGCTGGGAAGAGAAGAGAAGCGAAAAGCAAAGGAGAAAAGGAAAGATATTCCCATCTGAATGCAGAGTTCCAAAGAATAGCAAGGAGAGATAAGAAAGCCTTCCTCAGTGATCAGTGCAAAGAAATAGAGGAAAACAACAGGTTGGGAAAGACTAGAGATCTCTTCAAGAAAATTAGAGATACCAAAGGAACATTTCATGCAAAGATAGGCTCGATAAATGAGAGAAATGGTATGGACCTAACAGAAGCAGAAGGTATTAAGAAGAGGTGGCAAGAATACACAGAAGAACTGTACAAAAAAGATCTTCAAGACCCAGATAATCAAGATGGTGTGATCACTCACCTAGAGCCAGACATCCTGCAATGTGAAGTCCAGTTGGCCTTAGAAAGCATCACTATGAACAAAGCTAGTGGAGGTGATGGAATTCCAGTTGAGCTATTTCAAATCCTCAAAGGTGATGCTGTGAAAGTGCTGCACTCGATATGCCAGCAAATATGGAAAACTCAGCAGTGGCCACATGACTGGAAGAGGTCAGTCTTCGTTCCAATCCCAAAGAAAGGCAATGCCAAAAAATGCTCAAACTACCGCACAATCGCACTCATCTCACATGCTAGTAAAGGAATGCTCAAAATTCTCCAAGCCAGGCTTCAGCAATACGTGAACCGTGAACTTCCAGATGTTCAAGCTGGTTTTAGAAAAGGCAGAGGAACCAGAGATCAAACTGCCAATATCCGCTGGATCATCAAAAAAGCAAGAGAGTTCCAGAGAAACATCTATTTCTGCTTTATTGACTATGCCAAAGCCTTTGACTGTGTGGATCACAATAAACTGTGGAAAATTCTGAAAGAGATGGGAATACCAGACCATCTGACCTGTCTCTTGAGAAACGTGTATGCAGGTCAGGAAGCAACAGTTAGAGCTGGACATGGAACAACAGACTGGTTCCAAATAGGAAAAGGGGTACGTCAAGGCTGTATATTGTCACCCTGCTTATTTAACTGATATGCAGAGTACATCATGAGAAACGCTGGGCTGGAAGAAACACAAGCTGGAATCAAGATTGCCGGGAGAAATATCAATAACCTCAGATATGCGGATGACACCACCCCTTATGGCAGAAAGCAAAGAAGAACTAAAGAGCCTCTTGATGAAGGTGAATGAGGAGAGTGAAGAAGTTGGCTTAAAGCTCAACATGGAGAAAACTAAGATCATGGCATCTGGTCCCATCACTTCATGTCAAATAGATGGGGAAACAGTGGAAACCGTGTCAGACTTTATTTTTTTGGGCTCCAAAATCACTGCTGATGGCGATTGCAGCCATGAAATTAAAAGATGCTTACTCCTTGGAAGGAAGGTTATGGCCAAACTAGATAGCATATTTAAAAGTAGAGACATTACTTTGCCAACCAAAGTATGTCTAGTCAAGGCTATGGTTTGTCCAGTGGTCATGTATGGATGTGAGAGTTGGACAGTGAAGAAAGCTGAGTGCCGAAGAATTGATGCTTTTGAACTGTGGTGTTGGAGAAGACTCTTGAGAGTACCTTGGACTGCAAGGAGATCCAATCAATCCATCCTAAAGGAGATCAATCCTGGGTGTTCACTGGAAGGTCTGATGTTGAAGCTGAAACTCCAATACTTTGGCCACCTCATGCGAAGGGTTGACTCGTTGGAAAAAGACCCTAATGCTGGGTAGGATTGGGGGCGGAAGGAGAAGGGGACGACAGAGGATGAGATGGTTGGATGGCATAACCGACTCGATGGACATGGGTTTGAGTGGACTCCGGGAGTTGGTGATGGACAGAGAGGCCTGGCGTGCTGCAATTTATGGGGTCGCAAAGAGTCGGACACAACTGAGTGACTGAACTGAACTGAACTGATTCAAATTAATCAGATATTTTGGGAACTTTCACTATCTTCCATTAATTCTGCATAATACAAACTCCTTCCACATTATTTTTATAAATAAAATGAGCTAATATTGATAATTAGGTGGTATCACCCTAGAATTCACCCTTAATGTCTTTTACGAGAACATTCCCTTTGGTGGGGGGTGTGGTTCGACTAAGGTGAACAGGAAACAGAAGTGTTGTAATATTTTTATCTATATAAATGGAATTATCTATTAATCTTTAAAAATAGTAATTAAGAATAATGAATATAAAATTGCAAAAATTAACCAATTAGTGCAATATAGATAGTGTATCTGTGAACATATTTCCATTGACATTTTCCCAGGTGGTACAGTGGCAAAGAATTCACCTGCCAATGCAGGAGATGCAAGAGATGCAGGTTTGATCACTGGGTCAGGAAGATCCCTTAGAATAGGAAATGAGAATCCACTCAGTATTCTTGCTTGGAAAATTCCATAGACAGTGGAGCCTGGCAGGCTACAGTCCATGGAGTTGCAAAGAGTCAGACATGACTGAGCATACACACGCACTCTTTCATTCACTTACACCAGAATATTTCATGGTAAGGTTAATCAGATCTAAACACAGAGTGACCAATAAGCTGAAAAAAGGAAAGAGACCAAGAACTGTAAACACATTATTTAGTATAGAGTGTACAGGTATGTGTGTTTGCTCAGCTGTGTCTGACTGCAATTTCCTACTCCAAGGGATCTTCCCTACCCAAGAATCGAACTCACATCTCCAGTGTCTCCTGAATTGGCAGATGGATTCTTTCCTACTGCACTACCTGGGAAGCCCCAGTAGAGACTTTAACAAGACCTAATAAAATCTATCAGGTCTCTGGAGCAATGCAGAGTTTGTGAAATCTCCATGAGCCATCTGCACTGACCAATAAATACCACCTAAATACCTGCCATATAACTTTATGTCTTTCTTTCTCTTGCCTCTCTATTCTGAGAGTATAATGAATCACTAAATCTACTTCATCTTCCTTGAACATGAGCAATTAGGAAGATACATAGGAACCCAATAGTGTACTGCTACTGTTGATTCTATTAATCAGCTTTCAGAAGATGTCCATCATTTCCCAGTACCCCAACATTCATGGAGATTTATCATCAGGTAGCCACAATCTGAAGAAAATTTTATAACTGAAATATAGTAACTGCAATGAATGAGCAGCTGAAAAAAAAATCAGCTTAATATTTGCCTACTGCATTCATATATAAAAATGAATTTTCCTTAATTAGCATGCTGTGTATACCTACATCTACATAACAAACATTACTGGTATATAGGTAGACTGGACATAGACTTCATGACAGTGAATGATTTCATAAAACACTCACATGAAATGTCCAGCAAGAAAAGAACACTATGTTGTTGTCTAATTTATCGAGAAAAAAAGTCTTAGTCTGGGGAAAAATATTCAATATTGGAGTATAATAATTCAAGTGATAAACTCAATAATTTTAGTGAAAATGAAAATAATTTTAATATGAAAGTGAAGTGTTTCTTGATACCAAATCATGAATATCCATTTTGTATTATATAAAATATTATATAATTGAGTAATCACTTTTAAAATAATTTCTAATTTTCCCTTTGCTCTCAGGATGTCAGCTCTTACACTTATTTTGCCTGTGCCAATCTCACAAGTACTTTCCTCTAGGAGAATTGGAAAACCAGATAGTGAAATTTATTATATATTATATTTAAGTTAGATGGACAGGATTTAATGAATAGCCCTTTTTATTTTATCAAAATGCTTAATTTTATCCATCCCTTCCTAAATAGCCTACATCCCACAAATATCCTAACTGTATGCCTCTTTTGTTAACCTTTTAAAAATATGCACAATAGGCAAAAACAAAGTGCAAAAGTATTTTATATTTGTGCCTTTTTTATTACTAAGAGACAAATATATATATATATATGTATTATTTTACTATCCTGGATGTATGCTTAAATATACATCAAATATATATTTTTAAAGGATACATTAGAGATGAAATACAGAATTTTTTAAAATAATCATGTATCATCCTGCTCCCGACCCCCATTTATACCTAATAGTTCCTGAAACAGTGCTTTTAAAATCCGATTCTACATTTGGATTCACTGCCCACTTGCTCTTGATGTCTGTCAGAACAGAAAAAAGATAAACTTACTTAGATGCAAGTAGAAATAAGAAGGACAATACAGTATGTGAACATGGTGGGGAAAGGGGAGTACCTGGCACGTAGAACAGATTAAGAAGTATTGACTATCACTGTTTTTAGATATTTTTTGTGATTTTAAAAATTGTTAAAATATATTTTAACAGCTTATTCAAACAAAGCCTATGCATAATGTATACAAAAGGGATAATAATAACAACCTGTGTAACTACCACCAATTTAAACATTCTCAGTACATTTGTTGCCTCTGTTTACCCACTTTGATCACACTCTCTTTTCTCTCTCCCAGAGGTAACTACTAACCTAAAATTCATGTTTTTCATTTTTTACTTTTCTCTATAGCTTTGCCAACTACATAAATATGTATTTTCTAAAATATTGTTCATAAATTATTTGTACATGGTGAAACTTCACTGCACTCAGAGAATCCACTTGATGAAATATTTTTGGCATTGTTGAAGCTCTACATCCATTAACAACAGTATTTCATCATCTAAAATGTCCAGTGTCACTTCTAATGGGAGACATTTTTTGGCAACCATGCAGTCAGCTTCAAGTTCTCATCAAATGAAAATTTTGTTGTGACAATCACAGCCTAATTTGTCTTGATGTTTTGAGAGACTTAATCATACAACCGACTTTTATCTCTAAGCATAAGAGTAGCTTTTCATTTTCCTAGGAATTCTCTCTTCTGTTCAATTTTCAAAATCACCCAAATAAACAGTTTTGAGTAGTGTGTCCTAGTTTCTTATTGTAAGAGAAAGGAACCTTGCAACTTAAGTGAATCCTCAAATTCAAAAAGATATGGACTGTTTAAATAGGCTTTGACTTTGTCCTGAATGAAACTGAATAATATTAATATATAGTGGATTAATATTTGAAAATTTATGAGTGCTTTTTCCCTTTATGTGCCATTTACAGCCTCATCCCCCCCACCCCCCCCAACACACACATGCCATAAACAAAATACCAAAGCAAAGGACAAGAGGAGAAAACTGGAGAAGAAAATGGCAAACTACTTTAGCATTCTTGCCTTGAGAATCCCATGAACAGCATGAAAAGGCAGAAAGATAAGACACCGGAAGATGAGCCCCCCAGGTTGGGAGGTGTCCAATATGCTATTGGGGGAGAGCTGATGGCAATCGGCAACCCACTCCAGTATTCTTGCCTAGAGAATCCTATGGACAGAGGAGCCTAGTGTGCTGCCGTCTATGGGGCTGCACAGAGTCAGACACGACTGAAGCAACTTAGCATGCATGCATGCATTGAAGAAGGAAATGGCTACCCACTCCAGTATTCTTGCCTGGAGAATTCCAGGGACAGAGGAGCCTGGTGGGCTGCTGTCTGTGGGGTTGCACAGAGTCAGACACAACTGAAGTGACTTAGCAGCAGCAGCAGCAGCAGAGAGCAATTACGAATAGCTTCAGAACGAATGAAGCAGCTAGGCCAAAGCAGAAATGATGCTAAGTTATGGATGTGTCTGGTGATGAAAGCAAAATCTGATATTGTAAAGAACAGTACTGCATAGGAACGTGGAATGTTAGGTCCATGAATCAAGGTAAATTGGACATGGTCAAGCAGGAGATAGTAAGGGTGAACATCGACATCTCACAAATCAGTGAACTAAAATAGAGGGAAATAGGAAAATTTAATTCAGATGACCAGCATACCTACTACTATGGGCAAGAATCCCTTAGAAGAAATGGAGTAGCCCTCATAGTCAATAAAAGAGTCGGAAATGAAGTACTTAGGTGCAGTCTGAAAAATGAAGAATGATCTCTGTTTGTTTCCAAGGCAAACCATTCAAAATCACAGTAATCCAAGTCTATGCCCCAACCACTGATGCTGAAGAAGCTGAAATTGACCGGTTCTACAAAGACCTATAAAACCTTCTAGAACTAACACCAATAAAAGATGTCTTTTTCATTGTAGAGAATTGGAATGCAAAAGTAGGAAAGTCAAATGAAAAAAGGCATCATATAAATTCTCACGAAAGTACATTAATGGACAACTCATAAAAATGCAAATTGTCAATAAAATGTAAAACAATCAATATCAAATAAATAATTTTTAAGCAGAAAACTCCAAAGTATTAAAGAATAACAAAAATAATAATGAAATACTGATGCTTCCTGGATCTCAGGCAGTTCACCTTCATAGTTACATTAGGGGTGATAAGAACAGTGTAAATGCCAACCACAAATGACTGGCTAAATAAAATATGAAAACACCAACACAATAACCTTTGTGCAAGCCATTAAGATCCCATAATTAGAAAATGATTTATAATATTAAAATATGCTAAAAGGATATGCTAAGAACATAAGTTTTAAAAATGAAGTATCAGTATAAATTTTATAAGAAAACAGTAAAAAAAAAAAAATAAGTAGGTTACATAGTTTTATGTATGCATGAAAGATATATCTTACAAAATATTTGGGGGGGGATGGTAGGATAAAAATTTTTTTTTGTTTTATTGATGTTTCTAAAATTTTTTTCATTTCTCCAAAGAAGACATACAGATGGCTAATAAATACATGAAAAGATGCTCAACATCACTCATTATAAGAGAAATGCAAATCAGAACCACAATGAGGTACCATTTCATGCCAGTCAGAATGGCTGCTATCCAAAAGTCTACAAGCAATAAATGCTGGAGAGGGTGTGGAGAAAAGGGAACCCTCTTACACTGTTGGTGGGAATGCAAACTAGTACAGCCACTATGGAGAACAGTGTGGAGATTCCTTAAAAAAACTGGAAACAGAACTGCCATATGACGCAGCAATCCCACTGCTGGGCATACACACCAAGGAAACCAGAAATGAAAGAGACACATGTACCCCATTGTTCATCGCAGCATTGTTTATAATAGCCAGGACATGGAAGCAACCTAGATGCCCATCAGCAGATGAATGGATAAGGAAGCTGTGGTACATATACACAATGGAATATTACTCAGCCATTAAAAAGAATACATTCGAATCAGTTCTCATGAGGTGGATGAAACTGGAGCCTATTATACAGAATGAAGTAAGCCAGAAAGAAAAACACCAATACAGTATACTAATGCATATATATGGAATTTAGTCAATTGGTAAAGATAACCCTGTATGTGAGACAGCAAAAGAGATACAGATGTATAGAACTGCAATTTGTACTCTATGGGAGAGGGCGAGGGTGGGAGGATTTGGGAGAATGGCATTGAAGCATGTAAATTATCATATGTGAAACGAATCGCCAGTCCAGGTTCAATGCATGATACAGGGTGCTCGGGGCTGGTGCACTGGGATAACCCAGAGGGATGGGATGGGGAGGGAGGTGAGAGGGAGGTTCTGGAAGGGGAACACATGTACACCCATGGAGGATTCATGTCAGTGTATGGCAAAACCAATACAATATTGTAAAGTAAAAAAATAGATAAAAAAATTAATTAATAAAAAAAAAATTAACTTCTCATGGATGAGAAGGGAAAAAGATGAAGCATTAAGATTTGTAAAAAAAATAAATAAAAATTTTTCATTAAGTATTAATTTAAAATTGTTATTTTCAAAATAAGTACACTAATACGCAAAAATTACAGCTCTCAATTTATAAATACTATGAAGTATGCAAATCTTGCAAATATTAACCTACCCAATTAAATGATTCTACATGTGAACTGTATTCATACTTCTTATACCATAAGTATTATATAAGGCATTTCTGTACAGTGAAGCTATTTTGTCATTATTTTACTATTTACAAGCTAACCTCTTAACTGAAAGCCAGAACAGTACTGAAAAAAAATGATACAATTGTACCTCTTTCCTTTATTAATCATGAATAAAACTGAAAGTTCATTTCACAAGGCATATAGTCTTCAGTGATTTATGGATAGCAAGTACTTAATGCCTAAATATACATGAAACTGAACCATATGACAACAATTAGGAACCTTTCAAAAATATTTAAAATCCAATTTTAGTTTTGTTTTAATAATACAACAACTTGAGCAAACATTTTATCTTTCTATACAATAAAACTATACTTTTATTTTACCTCTCATTTTATTTAGAAATAATGACCAGTTTTGATAGAAAGATTTTTTAAATTATTTTTTTCATTTTAGTCAAATGACTCCAAGATGCTTACTTCGTGGTGAACTTTCTGAATATAAGGGAAAAGGACAAACAAAGTAGAAGGACATGAAAATATCTTCAATTTCATGAATTTGGAATTTATTTTTAAACATCAACAGTAATTGCCTTAAAATTAAGGGAAATTGTTTGACTAAAGTCTTAAATTATTTTCCATTGCACCATATCCATACCACTGTCTCTGCCTCTGGTCTATTCTCCCTTCAAACTAAGACCAACAAGCAGATCTGAAATATGTATCCATCAAGTTAAAACGAAGCGTCATCTCCTCTATGAAGAAGCTTTCCTACAGGCAGAATCAGTCACAGCTTCACAGGTTCTTCTAGAATACTTTATACCCATCTAAACAGATGTTCCATAAATTGTGTCATTCTCAGACTTAGGCAACATCAGTGGTTCAATAAAGCACTTTACTTGAAAGGACCAATGCCTTGGCCTTTAGGCAGCTCTCTTCCTCCCCAAACTCCAGAACCAATAGCTTCTGATAGCAGTCATGGTTTAGTCGCAAAGTTGTGTCCGACTCCTGTGACCCCATGGACTGTAGCCCTCCAGGATCCTCTGTCCATGGGATTTCTCAGGCAAGAATACTGGAGTGGTTTGCCATTTCCTTCTCCAGGGGAGCTTCCCAACCCAGGGAGTGAACCTGTGTCACCTGCATTGGCAGGCAGATTCTTTAATACTGAACCACCAGGGAAGCCAACCAAGAGCTTCTACCCTTCTCTATAAATACTCTCCGTTTCCCTTGTACCATCTTTTGCTGAGTTTCTTCTCCCAGCAATTACCTCTCCCTCTATTTGCCAGAAAATTTTAAGGCTGAGTTTAAACCCACTTCCTATCTGAGGTCTCCCCTATCCTCTTACTGAAAATGAAGCTTACTGATTCCCTTTGTGTCAATTTGATAGCATCCTGTTCTTCCTCTGTTGCTAGGAAGCTCAAGCAGCATCTGAATCACTTTCTACACTCTAAAATAGAGTATTTGAGACACATTTTGATAAAGAAATACCTTTTTGATGAAAACTTACATAAATCTCTCAATTTGTTAAGTTGTGCTTTAAAATCTCTTGCTTCTGTTTGCATTTATGATCTTTACATTTTTTTTTTTTGCAGATTCTTTACCAGCTGAACTAATAGGGACGCCCAAGTGAAATAAACCAGATCCTTACAGTGCACGGGCTTCCCTGGTTGCTCAGCTGGTAAAGAATCTGCAGTGCAGGAGACCTGGGTTCGATTCCTGGGTTGGGAAGATCCCCTGGAGAAAAGAAAGGCTATCCACTCCAGTATTCCGGCCCAGAGAATTCCATGGACTGTATAAACCATGGGGTCGCAAAGAGTTGGACACAACTGAGCGACTTTCACTTTACAGTGCATGATTTTCCAGAAATGAATATGCGAAAAGTGTGACACGTACCTTGTTTTCTATGAAACTTTCAAAATGATTTGGATGGCTTTTTTTCTAACCTTTCAAAACACTCAAAAATAAGAGTGGTTCACATAGGAGATAACTGGTTAAATGTAGAATTTGTAAATGCAAAACTGGGAATTAGGGTCCTTTTGGAATAAATTACAGCACTCGTACTCTAGACAGTAGATCTATTATAATTAGCTGATGAGAAATTAGGATAGTAAGTCACCAGCAATCATCAATTTCAATTGGATACAGAAGGCCAGCCCTGGTGTGGTACTATTCAGTGACAGGAAAGACATGGTGGAAGAATTTCCAGGCTGACCAAATATCATATCTGGGTGAAGCACATCTGCTCCTTTCTTTTTTTAAAAAACAAATATTTCATGGGATGGAGGAATGTCAAGGCTAACCCCTCTAGTACAAATGCAGAACACGTGCATCTATGGCAACTCAAAGCAAGAGTACAGACACCGGAGGCACTGTTGTGGTTTGGCGCTTGAAATAGTCCGTTCTCATTAACTTGTGGCTCAAAGATGGGACCACGGTTAGGGACAGAGGTTGACTTTTCAGGGACTGTGTGTTAAAAGTTCATTCCTAAAAGCTGAAGAGTGGAAACAACTACAAGTTGGGAGATCATGCTAAATTTCAAATATTTCAGACTGAAAGTCATTCAACCACAGTAAAAACAAGGGTTCTAAACAAAAATTCTTTGCAGATAATGTCTACCAAGCACTTTCCTCATTTTTACTTGCCATTGTTTGAGAAAAGACACAACCAGTACTTAACCTTTCAAGTCATGAAGGCCTTGGAAAATATGCCACATAATAGAAAGAACCTCGGAGAAGGCAATGGCACCCCACTCCAGTACTCTTGCCTGGAAAATCCCATGGACGGAGGAGCCTGGTAGGCTACAGCCCATGGGGTCGCTAAGAGTTGGACACGACTGAGCGACTTCACTTTCACTTTTCCCTTTCATGCACTGGAGAAGGAAATGGCAACCCACTCCAGTATTCTTGCCTGGAGAATCCCAGGGACAGGGGAGCCTGGTGGGCTGCCGTCTACGGGGTCGCACAGAGTCGGACACGACTGAAGCGACTTAGCAGCAGCAGAAAGAACCTCACACAGTAGAAGCCAAATGTCCCTTCCCCACCTCAAAATTAATCCAAGTGATGGGAAGATATTTCAAGTACCCAAAGAGCTATTAGTTCTCCCTTTTTTCCTAGTTATTTTACATTTCCTAAGTTAGATGACTTGTAACTGACTGTTAAAGGGTGACCTAAAATATTTATTAATTCAAATTCTGAAGATAACTCTAATTTAAATCAGCTATAACTCTAGGCAGTTACTTGCATCACCTAAAGTCAAACCTCTTGCTCTCAATGTCATCTAATTGAATAACTGACATTTCATCTATTCTTTCAATACAAAATAAAGTCAAATTACCTCTACAATACTGGACCTTCTCTGGTGACTCAGACGGTAAAGCATCCGCCTGCAGTGCGGGAGACCTGGGTTCAATCCCTGGATTGGGAAGATCTCCTGGAAAAGGGAAAGGCTACCCGCTCCAGTATTCTTGCCTAGAGAATTCCATGGACAGTCCACAGGGTCGCAAATAATTGGACACAACTGAGCAATTAAGCACAGCACAGCACCTCTACAATTTAGAAGGGAGTTTTCCCTGCATTATGATTTTAGACTAGCATTGGCCATAAATGCCTTCGGGTTGTGGAAGCAGAAGAGAATTTTTCATTTTCTAGGTGGAGACATAAGTTGTATTTTGCCCAAGAAAGGGAGCTAATAAAAGTGGGGACTCAACTGGCGTTGATCTTACCAATTGCACAGCTCCAGCCACTCTGAACAAGTGTGGCAACAGAAGATTCACTGTCACCAAATAGCCTAGACATGGGGGAAAGAATAAGCACTAATTATCACTAGTAACCAATTTGTGTCATCCTCTTAGCCTCCTGTGTTTCCAAAGTCATCCACTGAACTCTTACTGGACAAGTGTGATTTTGCTGCTGCTGCTGCTGCTGCTGCTGCTGCTAAGTCGCTTCAGTCGTGTCCGACTCTGTGCGACCCCATAGACGGCAGCCCACCAGGCTCCCCCGTCCCTGGGATTCTCCAGGCAAGAACACTGGAGTGGGTTGCCATTTCCTTCTCCAATGCATGAAAGTGAAAAGGGAAAGTGAAGTCGCTCAGTCGTGTCTGACTCTTAGTGACCCCATGGACGGAAAATCCATGGGATTTTCCAGTGTGATTTTATTGGGACACCTAAGAATACATCAGAGGAGAGAATACTCCTGACCCCATCACCACTCATGCTATTCATATCATGTTTGCTCTCACATTCTCTCCCTTTGATCACTTGATAAGTATTTGACACCCCACTCTACTCTCCTTTTGGTGTGTGTGCATATCTTATTTGCATACATTTTTAAAGGGTGAACCCATGTGTTAGGTAGAATGCTGTGCTGTGCTTAGCTGCTCAGTCCTGTCTGACTCTTTGCAATCCCATGGACTGTAGCCTGCCAGGCTCCTCTGTCCTTGGGATTCTCCAGGCAGGAATACTGGAGTGGGTAGCCTTTTCCTCCTCCAGGGGACCTTCTCAACCCAGGGGTCAAACCCAGGTCTCCCTCATTGCAGGCGTATTCTTTACCAGCTAAGCTACCAGCGAAGCCTGTTAGGTAGAACAGTGGCCCCCAAAGATATTCACATTCTAATCCCTAGAACTTGCCAAGTTGGCAAGGGGGAGCTAAAGGCTAGAGATGGAACTAAGTTTGCTAATCAGTTGACTTTGAGATGGGAGGACTATCCTGGATTATATGGATGGGTCCAATGTATTCATAATCAAAAAGAGAGGCAGAAGAGGGGAAACACAAGAGATGGCAGTATGAGAAAGATGCATCCCATCACTGGTAGGCAGATCACAAACCAAGGAATGTAGGTGGTCACCCTAAGCTGGAAATGGCAAGGAAACAAATTCTACCCTTGAGGCCCCAGCAGAACTGAAGTCCTGTCTTACCCCAGTGATACCTGTTTCAGGCACCTGACCTCCAGAATTTTAGAACAATGAATTTGTGTTGTTTTAAGTCACCAGCTTTGTAGTAATTGGTTACAGCAGCAACAGGAAATGAATACAGTCTAAGGAAACTGAAAAAATCAAAGGGAATAAAAGATGCTAAAGACTGGACTTTCTGAAGGCTCAACTGGGAGAGAATCCACTTCTAAGATCACTCTCCTGGCTTCTGGAGGGATAAGATGAAATACTTCATAAACTGTTGAACTGTGGGCCTCACCTCTTTGCTAGCTGTTGAAGTATGTCTCCACAATTGGATAAAGGATAGCCATCTCTCTGGTTCTCCCTCTCTTGCCTCTGTGTGTTACAGTTATAAGGACTCTAAGCATTTATAAGGCCCCTCAACATTTGTTGAGATGGCAGACATTGGAGAACAGCGATGGAAAAGATGGCGAGTTCAGCTTGAGCAATGACAGGTTTCAAGTTTTGATCTAGTGAAGAATATCTGTACCTAAAGTAGGTACTCTGAAACCCAGGCAAGAAGCTTGAACTGGAAGACATAACCGGGGTGACACTTCTGTGGGAGTTTGTCATGCCACAGAAGCTCAGTTAACAAAGTCTTCCAAGAAGGAAAGCTCGACTCAAAATGATCAACACTGATGAAAGATCAGTGAGAGTGGGGGTGAAAAATACTTCTGCAACTAATATCCTTTTTTCTTTCTTTGCTCACATTTTGCTATGAATTAGGCATTTTAAAAATTATTTCATTTCATAACAAAGCACGAGAAATAGTTATTCATGAAGTTAGGCAACAGGCTCAGAGTCACACATAAGCCCGTTTACAGGGGCAGCAGTTGCCTCTGGCATAAAATTCTTCTACATAGGTCGTGAAGTACACCTGAGGAGCACAAGCAGCGATTCTGCTCATCTGAATTAGGCTTCACAGAACACACAGATACCTACTATTATCTCCTTCAACCCAATTACCAATTGATCTGGCATTCCATGGGGAAGAAAATAGTAGTATGAAAAATATAGACTTCCCTGGAAGCTCAGTGGTAAAGAATTCACTTTCAATGCAGGAGACACGGGTTCAATCCCCAGGGGTCAAGAAGAATCCCCTGGATAAGGAAATGGTAACCCACTCCAGTATTCTTGCCTGAGAAATCCCATGGACAGAGAAATCTGGTGGGCTACAGTTCATGGGGTCGCAAAAGAGCTGGACACGATTTAGTGACTAAACCACAACAAATGAAAACTATGAAAAAGTCGATATAGATACTTTTCATAAAAAGAACCATAAAATGGAATTAAGTCTGTTAATAATTTCTAAGATAATGTGTTATGCAAAGATGATATTGAATAATTCAGAATCTCTGGATCTGTCTGCTCTTTATTTTTTTTAAATATTTGGCCAACCAGGAGGCATGTGGGATCTTAGTTCGCAGACCAGGGACCAAACCCATGCCCCCTATGTTGGAAGCACAGAATCTTAACCGCTGACTTCCAGGGAAGTTTAACTTTTAATTTTAAAAAAGTATACTCATTATCATCAGTGAAACAATGAAAAAATCTATAAAAATAAGGCTACTGGTCTCCATCACTCCTTCATTCTCATTCTACAAAAGGCAGTTAATGCTAATATGTCACTATGTATCCATTTTAATTGCTTTTTATATTAATAATATGATATACAAAAATTGCACACAAGATACTTGCTTCATTTTTATAAAATCTGGGATCATAATAACTACATTACCTGTAACTGGAACTTTTCTCACCTGACAAAGATACATTTGAAATCCCGCCAGTCGAATAGCTGTGGAACTAACAAATTCATTTTCTAATAACTACACAGTAGTCCCCAGTGTGGATGTACCATAATGCATTCAACTACTTTCCCACTGAGGGACATCAGAGCTATTGATGCTTTACCTTAGAATTCACATGACACAAAAATCCGTATCTCATACAGATACTGAAACATCCTGTAATGCCTACAACTGTCTCTTAAAAAGGCATATTACATTGTAAAACAAAATTGTTCTCTTTTTTCCATTAAATCTATTATACAATAATATCTTTGTGATTATTGATGAGAGTTACACAAAAAACTCACTCTTAGTAACTTCCTTGATTCTTTTTGTTGTGAAACAAAGAAAATAGAGGCAGTAAGTACAGAACTTTCACATGTTCCCTCAATCATATCCATCTACACTGGACTCCCCAACTCTGCTTTCCATTATCACATAGGATGAGTCATCCATCTTCCTGTCCAAGAGCCAACTCCCCAACTTGTACGCTGGATGCTATTGCCCCTCATCAACTCAAAGACATTGCTCTAGAATTCCTCCCTTTACTTACTCATAACTTTTCCTTCTCTAGTAGATTTTCTCATCAATAATCAAATATCCTACAATTTCACCCACTTCAAAACAGACAAGCTAAAGAGTTCACAACCCCTCTATAGGCCCTGGCTTATTTCCGTACGCCTCATTACAGCATAATCATCTAATAAGTGGCTGAGTCTTTCACACTCATTCCCTCTTTTTTTTATTTAAATTGGACACAGCCCACTCACCTGCTGTCATAAAGTCACCAACAACGTTCATCTTACCAAATCCAATGACCATTTATTTATCTTACTCTTACTTTACCGGCAGGCTTCCCTCATGGCTCAGCTGGTAAAGAATCCGTCCGCAGTGCAAGAGACCTGAGTTCAATCCCTGGGTTGGGAATATCCCCTGGAGAAGGGAAAGGCTACCCCCTCCAGTATTCTGGCCTGGAGAATTCCATGGACTGTGTAGTCCATGGGGTTGCAAAGAGTCAGACACAACTGAGTGACTTTCAGTTTTCAGTCTTCAGACTTTCACTTCACTTCACTACATCACCAGCAGCATTTGGCCCAGTAGTTCACTCTCTTTTTGTTTAAGCAATTCCTTTGCTTCTATTCCAGTTTAGCATCTTCCTGGATTTTCCTGTTCATTCAAGTGTCCTTTGCTGTTTTTCTAACACCAAATGTAAGCTCCATGAGGGAAAAGTCTTTATTTCTGTCTGTTTTATTAACTACTACATATCCAAGCACTTAAAGTAGTATCTTGCATGTAGTAGACAATGCAGTTGATCTATGATGTGTTTGTAAAACTGTTGACTTTTCACTGAAGTATCAAGGTAGACAGTGGTAATTTTGGCACAGTGGACCTGAAGAGTTCTTATTAATTTGTAAAATGCCAAAACAGAATTAATTATACCCTCTCATAAGCCAACTTTTCTCCTGACTTTCCTAGTTCAATTAATAATGCCAGCATTCATTTCCCCAGCCAACTATATTATTCAGAACAGTACTTAAATCCAAGTTCTGTCTGTTGCCAGCTCCTCTGAGGTTTTCTGTTTAGCATATCCCATTCCAACTGGATCCTATGACCTCTATCTTTCCATAGTTTAAATTACTCTTCACGCTCTTAACAGATGAATCTTTCCTAAACAGAAGATTTAGAATGATAATTTGCCATTTAAAATTTTTTTAACTTCCTAAAAGCCTCAGATTAACTACAAACTTCTCAGACTAGTCTTTAAGATCCTATTAAATGCAGACCCATTCCCCTCTGTTAGCTTCATTTAGTTATCACTTAGTTACCCCTAAATATCCATGATTCCTGAAGTAGGTACCTGCCATTGATTTTGCAGGTTCCTTGCTACCCGAATGACAACTTCATTAAGTACTGACAAACTGTACTTTGCTTAATTTCAGCTTACATAGATTCTTCCCATCCCATTTGCTTAACTCATATGACAACTTTTCCTGTTCAGCTTCATGATTTGTAAATGTCCTCCACTCTGTGGCCATATCCATGTCATGCCCTCTCTACTCTTCCTTATTACACTCATCTGCACTTTCATATGAAATGTAAGCTGTGGATAAATTACTTATTCATGATTAAATTCTATTTAGCACCTAGCACAACACCTAGTGAAGAGTATATATTTAATTTGTGTGTGTGTGTGAGTTCCTCAGTCATGTCCAACTATTTGTGACCCCATGGACTGTAATCCATGAGGCTCCTCTGTCCATGGGATTTCCCAGGCGAGAATACTGGAGTGGGTTGCCATTCCCTTCTCCGGAGTACCCTCCCAACCTAGGGACTGAACCTGGATCTCCTGCATTGATTGACAAGTAGATTCTTACCATCTGAGCCACCAAGGGAGTCCATACTTGATTTAAAAAGTGATTAAACTAAGGTGTTAAAAAGGATCAAATGTTGTGAAATCTCAAGATAAAGAGCAGTGTGATATTGCGTTTAAAAGAGAAAATGTTAATGTAGCTAAATATGCTATCAGGGCTTCCCTGATAGCTCAGTTGGTAAAGAATCTGCCTGCAATGCAGGAGACCCCAGTTTGATTCCTGAGTCGGAAAGACCTGCTAGAGAAGGGATAGGTTACCCACTCCAATATTCTTGGGCTTCCCTTGTGGCTCAGCTGGTAAAGAATCTGCCTACAATGTGGGAAACCTGGGTTCAATCCCTGGGTTGGGAAGATCCCCTGGAGAAGGGCAAGGCTACTCACTCCAGTATTCTGGCCTGGAGAATTCCATGGACTGTATACTCCATGGGGTCGCAAAGAGTCAGACACGATCGAGTGACTTTCACTTCACTGATGCTATGATGAATATATTAACTTTACAGAAATGACTTTAAAGTTTTGGATATAATGATGTTACATCTGTACAGATACAATGATCTAGTCTTTAAAATGCTTGGATGATCATAAAATAAGTCTTGCAAAATAGTACGCTGTATAATAAAAATTTTCAAACTCATATAATTCATCTGGAATCATATTTAACAGATATTAAAATTTTCTATCTATAGTGACAGAAATACTCAGAAAATTTAATTAATGAACATGGCATATTTATTTACATATCACATTAATACTTGCATGGAAATGTAAAATATTTTCATCTAGATCTTGCTGAGCAAAGGATGGATGATATTCTCTAATAATAACCTGCACAAACCTAGATGTCCATTGGCAGACAAATGGATAAGAAATCTGTGGTGCATATACACAATGGAATATTACTCAGCTATCAAAAATAGTGCATTTGAATCAGTTCTAACAAAGTGGATGAAACTGGAGCCTGTTATACAGAGTGAAGTAAGTCAGAAAGAAAAACACAAATACAGTATATTAACACATATATATGGAATTTAGAAAGATGGTAACAGTGTCCCTACATGGAAGACAGCAAAAGAGACACAGATGTAAAGAACAGACTTTTGGACTCTGTGAGAGAGGCAAGGGTGGGATGATTTGAGGGAATAGCATTGAAACATGTATATTACCATATGTGAAATAGATCGTCAGTCCAGGTTTGATGCATGAGACAGGGCGCTCAGGGCTGGTGCACTGGGATGACCGTGAGGGATGGGATGGGGGGGGGGGCTTCAGGATGGGGGACACATTTACACCCATGGCTGATTCATATTAATGTATGGCAAAAACCACCACAATATTGTAAAGTAATTAGCCTCCAATTAAAATAAATAAATTAACTTTTTAAAAAAAGAAAAGGCAATTGGTAAAAACAAAATATAATAACCTGCAGAGGTTGTCACTTTCTATACACAGGGGCCACTCATTAATCTTGAGTAACCCTCTGAGATGCAGAATGTAAGCAATGTGCACACAGGAGGAAAATAATAATTCACCAGAAAATAGACACAGAGAAAAAACAGACGACATTTAAACAAATACAATGAGTATTATAGGTGATATCTAGCGTCACTGCTGGAGTTCACTTTGGAGGAATTATACAATTCCCAGGACTAATCCTGAAACATGACTACATGTGTTTCCTAGCACTCCACAGAGGAAAATATATGAAGACAAATTTGGGGCTGCTGCTTAACTAACCACTGGCAATGGGAATCCTCTGAGTATTGCTCGGTTTTCATAGGCTAATCAGTATTAAGCTCAGAACTTGAGACAGGATTACTGTGCCCAAGGGATGTATACCTGAACAAAACAGGTGGCTAATTAAGAGGAAATAAGGGCAAACCTCTCAGGGGAGGCAAGCAATACTGTGGGCCAGAATGACCTGGTCTCAGTCTACTGTTCCAGCTCTTATCTCCTGCCAGTCCAGATACACGTGCACATACGTACACTCACACACACATACACACATACACACACACACAAACACACACACACACCACTCTGGCATTCCAGCAGATCTAAGGACTCAATGTTTTCCTCGCTGCTAAAAATCAGAGTATACCTCCCAGCAGCCACATAGTGCCCTGGACTCAGAAGAGCCCAATGCTTGGTTGATTTATTTTTTACTGTGGTAAAATAGCCATAACATAAAATTTACCATCTTTAAGTGTACAATTCAGGGGCATTAAGTCCACTTACATTGTTATGCAACTGTCACCACCATCCTCTGCCAGAACTTTTTCATCATCCCAAACTAAAAGTCCTTAAAAAAGATAGTATCTCCTTCTCCCCTCCCTCCCTCTATAGCCCCTCGTCTATTTTCTGTCTCTTTGAATTTGACTGCTTTGGCTACCCCACATAAATGGAATCATACAATATTTGTTCTTTGCCCATACTGGGTTCACTATTTCACTGTCACTGCCTTGAAATTCTTGGTAATTTTAGAAAAAGAGCCCCTCCATTTTCACTTTGCACTGGTCTTCTGACAAATTATGTAGCTGATCCTGCTGTGAATGGCACCTCTGCCTTCTCCACACCAAAAACACACTCCATGTCCTTCTATGAGATGAATAACAGATGAAATGGCCCACTACCCTCCTTAGAGTATTTGTGTTTTGCTCACTGATGGCACTGTTTGCACTGTATTGTGATACTTTCTGTTTAAGTCTGTCTTCCCTGCTACAGGAAACGTCTCTGTCTTACTTACCCTTGTACCCTTCGTGCTGGGTGTAGCTCCTGAGTTGTGTTTCCCTCCCCCAAAATGCATATGCAGAAGCTCCCATCCCAAGTGTGCTAATATTTAGAGATGGGGCCCTGGGGAGGTAATCAGGTTTAGATGAAGTCAGGCGAGGAGGTCACAGCACTCATGATAAGGTCACGCTCCTCAGGAGAAGAGAAACCAAAGGACTTGTCCTTGTTCTTTCTGCTGTGTGAAGACACACTGAGAAGGTGGCCGTCTGGAAGTCAGGAAGAGAGTCCTCACCGGAAACTGACCATGTCAGGACCCTGAGCTAAGAATTCCTGTCTCCAGAAAGTGTGAGGAAATACATTTCTGTCATTTCCGTCACCTACTCCAAGGTATTTTGTTATGGCGGCCTGAGCGGATTAAGACAATCTGAAAAAGAATGAGTGCTCTAACCTGTTCACCAAATATAAGAATCGCTGCTTGCTCCCATAGGGAATCACATCTGGCATTTTTGCAGTACTTTACATTCAATGATAACTTATGGGGAAGCAATAGAATACTGGAAAATGTGATAGGTTTGCTGATCCAGAAACTCTAGTCAGGGACTTGTTACTGAAGACTGCGATCTAGTGCTTGCAGTCTCAGGAAAATGTGACCCAAGACTCTATGTGTAAGTCATCTTATAGGCTTGTCCTAGTGCTTCTGACAGACTGAACCTACAATCACAGACAACCAGCCAATCTGATCACATGGACCACAGCCTTGTCTAACTCAATGAAACTAAGGCACGCTGTATGGGGCCACCCAAGACGGACGGAGGTCAGACAGGATGTGGTCCACTGGAGATGGGAACGGCAAACCACTTCAGTATTCTTGCCTTGAAAACCCCATGAACAGTATTAAAAGGCAAAAAGATAGGACACTGAAAGATGAACTCCCCAGGTCGGTAGGTGCCCAATATACTACTGGAGAGCAGTGGAGAAATAACTCCAGAAAGAATGAAGGGATGGAGCCAAAGCAAAAAAACACCCAGTTCTGGGAAAGATTGAGGGCAGGAGGAGAAGGGGACGACAGAGGATGAGATGGCTGGATAGCATCACCGACTCGATGGACATGGGTTTGGGTGGACTCCGGAAGTTGGTGATGGACAGGGAGGCCTGGCGTGCTGCGGTTCATGGGGTCGCAAAGAGTCGGACACAACTGAGCGATTGAACTGAGTGCTTCTGATTTGGGAAGTCTCTAGCTCCTTTTCTTTGGAATAAGAAACAAGGATCAGGCTACCTTACTTGTTTGTACCTCTCATGTCCATCCACCCGGTATGCTCATCTGGGGACCCATGACTAGACCTAACAAGAATGGTGAAACATGCTTCAAAACTTATTGTATCACAAGCACACATATCAGTAAAGTGCACAGTAATATTTAAATGTTGAAGGAAATGTCCTCAAATCGGAGCTCTTTGTCATAACTTAACTCCTTGCCATATCTCAATAAGGAAAAACTGAATAAAAGTTCTCCAAGTAGGGATCTAGAGTGGCACTGTGAAAAGAGTCAGTGACAGAGATTGGGATCATTTATTTCTCGCCTGCCAGTCATGCTTTCATTCACTGTGTAACTCTGGAAATAAGGCTCCCTGAGCCTCAGTCTCCTCATCTGTCAACAAGATGGTTTGGCAAGGTGAATCACCCTGAACTCCAAACACTGCAGAAGTCACCGGTTTCCCTCCCATCTAAATGCTAAGTACAAATCGAAAATTAAAAAAGAATTGTCTTTATTGCTAGAAATCAACCATAATACTATAAATCAAATATTTTGAGAGACAACTCTGTGAGACAAGAGAAACACATTGTATTGATGCTTTAATAATAATTTAAATAATATTAATTTAACAGTGGCTTCTCCAGTGAAAACTGGCAAGTAAGGCTCCATGACCTTTGGATGAACTGCTGCTTGGACATGTTATTTTTTTAAAGGACATGATAGAGATTACAGACTTTTGTTAATTACTCTTTCTGTCATTCTTTTAAGTCATGTAATAGGCTTGTTCTAGTGTTTCGTTTAGTTTCTTTTCCATGGAATGAAACTACCTTACATGTTTATATCTTTCATGTCAACCTTATATTCTTATTTGGGGACCTATGACAAGTACACGAGCCTGGTTGGTGAGGAGCTTTACATAAAATGAAATGCTATAGTGCTGGGAATTCTTCTTTAATTTTAACTTTAAACTCGATCTTTCGGTTGCTTGACTGACCACCTTATTATTACCTGTACTGAAAAAGGTCCCATCAATACTGAATGTCTTAGGTCCATAGACCAAAGACAAATGCTGCCATTGTGCAGCATGGTATAATCTGTCAAGGAAATGCACAGGCATTGACAACCATTTCTTTCCAAAGTAAGGGAGTTTCACAAGAATGAAAGTGCATGTCTATCACTTCCTCTTCTTACTGTACATTATATCATATCTATTATACCTTGCTGACAATGATTGTTTTCTCATTTTCCTTCTAATTTGTTAGAATACAATTTAGAGAATATTATCCATAACTTTTATATAGACTTTCCATACTAACATTTTATCTTCATTAAACATAATACAATAGGTTTCAGATTCTTGATTTTTGAAAAATGAACAAAAGTAATTAATGAAAGACTCAGGCTTTAGGACATTCATGGATGGCCATAATCTTTATTTTTGATTGGAGATTCAGAATAAAGTTTCAAACTATTTTTTGATAGGCACATTGAACAACACTTTTTATAAAAGTATTTTAATTTTCTCTTTGTTAGCATATACTCATACCTTAGTTTTTTGTATACCAGGAATTGGTGAACTTTTTCTGTAAAAGGCCAGATAATATGTACTTTATATTTGGGGGGTATTACAGTCTGTTATAATTAATATACTGTCAAATAGCACAAAAGCATCCATAAGCAATATGTTATTGAATGAGCATAGATATAAGCCAATAAATTTTCATTTACTAAAACACACAGTAGGCTAGATTTGGCTCACAGGCCATAGTCGGCCCACTCCTGCTCTATACTCTTCTATATATAGTGTTGTGCAAGTCCCAAACACAGGATGCCAAGATATGTTCATTTAGAACAAGCTTTTTCATCAGCTATGTCACTTTGGGCATGCCTCTCAGCCTCTCTGAGCTTCTTCATTTGTAATGCAAAGATGTCTGGTCCAAGTGAATGATATCAAACCCTAACATTTCAATAGTCACTTGAGCATCCCCTTTACAACTTGTGGACAAATGCTAAGAAGCTAAATGCTACAACTTGCGAATAAGTTTCTTTTTAAGTCCTTTTTGCAAATTATTTTATTTTTTATTGCTTTGCTTTGAAAAGTAAACTTTCAGAATCACTCAAAATTTTTCTAAGTAATTATAAATGTTCACCCATAGCTGAACTTTTAATACCGAAAAGGAAGGGTCTGAGAATGTGGCATCTGATACCACTTGGGTAGCCAAGGTTAAGGCTGTTGTTTTGTCCTACCAGGCAGAGGCCCTCTATTTCCCTCTCTAATTCCTGTCTGTACCCCTGAAGAAGAGAGTGAGCTTTCGGGGGAAGGGTAGGCTGTTATTTTCTAAACCCTCTGAAGAATATTAGTGGCCATAATACATGACAACTGACGTCATATCCAAAAGGTTTATCATGTAGGTAATAATATAGTACTTCTATTAACTAGCTGAAATGCTGATGAGATTTGCTTTTCACAGTACATTTACTTTCGGTATTAGTGAATTTATGCAAAGTTTCTTCCAGGAAACATATAACTTATAATTCTATCAGAGTGTAAAACAACCCAATTATTAGTGAGCCACAGTTAACAAAAGATCTAAGATCTCCAAATACTCTGCAGTTGCCTAAGGTAGTAAAGTTCAATAAGTGAGAGCCCATGGCTGTTAGAATACTATTATTGACAGATGAATGCCTGTTGCTACTTTCAATACTAACATGGGTCATAAAAATCCACTTTCTAACAAATTACTGCTGTATTACCTGAGGGGAATCAGAGAGAAGTTGTGAGAATGAAAATAAGCATGAAAAACAATAAAATAATCTGCTTTTTTATCTTCACATTTTCTTTTATTAATTTCAATTCTAAAAATAATTTACAGATAAAGAGTACACAGCAGTTACTAACATACATTAAGCTTGAGGGCAATTTTGTTTTGGAAAATTTATATTAGCTGTTCATAAAATGTTGTATTTTAATAAAAAGTAAAAAATTGAACCTACCTTGCTCAGTGATCAGTGTAAAGAAATAGAGGAAAACAATAGGATGGGAAAAGCTGGAGATCTTTAAGAAAATTAGATATACCAAGGGAACATTTCATGCAAAGATGGGCTCAATAAAGGACACAAATGGTATGGATCTAAAAGAAGCAGAAGATATTAAAAAGAGGTGGCAAGAACACACAGAAGAACTATACAAAAAAGATCTTCATGATCCAGATAATCACGATGGTATGATTATTCACCTAGAGCCAGACATCCTGGAATGTGAAGTCAAGTGGGCCTTAGGAAGCATCACTATGAACAAAGCTAGTGGAGGTGATAGGATTCCAGTTGAGCTATTTCAAATCCTCAAAGATGATGCTGTGAAAGTGCTGCACTCAATATGCCAGCAAATTTGGAAAACTCGGCAGTGGCCACAGGACTGGAAGAGGTCAGTTTTCATTCCAATCCCAAAGAAAGGCAATGCCAAAGAATGCTCAAACTACTGCACAATTGCACTCATCTCACACACTAGTAAAGTAATGCTCAAAAATCTCCAAGCCAGCCTTCAGCAATACTTGAACCATGAACTTCCAGATGTTCAAGCTGGTTTTAGAGAAGGCAGAGTAACCAGAGATCAAATTGCCAACATCCTCTGGATCACTGAAAAAGCAAGAAGAGTTCCAGAAAAATATCTATTTCTGCTTTATCGACTATGCCAAAGCCTTTGACTGTGTGGATCACAATAAACTGTGGAAAATTCTGAAAGAGATGGGTTACCACGCCACCTGACCTGCCTCTTGAGAAATCTGAGGTCAGGAAGGTCAGGAAGCAACAGTTAGAACTGGACATGGAAAAACAGACTGGTTCCAAATAGGAAAAGGAGTACATCAAGGCTGTATATTGTCAACCTGCTTATTTAACTTATATGCCGAGTACATCATGAGAAATGCTGGGCTGGATGAAGCACAGGCTGGAATCAAGATTGCTGGGAGAAATATCAATAACCTCAGATAGGCAGATGACACCACCCTTTTGGCAGAAAGCGAAGAACTAAAGAGCCTCTTGATGAAAGTGAAAGAGGAGTGTGGAAAAAGCTGGCTTAAAGTTCAACATTCAGAAAACTAAGATCATAGCATCTGGTTCCATCACTTCATGGTAAATAGATGGGGAAACAGTGAAACAGTGGCAGACTTTATTTTTCTGGGCTCCAAAATCACTGCAGATGATGACTACAGCCATGAAATGAAAAGACGCTTACTCCTTGGAAGGAAAGTTATGACCAAGCTAGACAGCATATTAAAAAGCAGAGACATTACTTTGTCAACAAAGGTCTGTTTAGTCAAGGCTATGGTTTTTCCAGTTGTCATGTATGGATGTGAGAGTTGGACTATAAAGAAAGCTGAGTGCCGAAGAATTGATGCTTTTGAACTGTGGTGTTGGAGAAGACTCTTGAGAGTCCCTTGGACTGCAAGGAGATCCAACCATTCCATCCTAAAGGAAATCAGTCCTGAATGTTCTTTGGAAGGACCAATGTTGAAGCTGAAGCTCCAATACTTTGGCCACCTGATGCGAAGAACTGACTCCTTAGAAAAGACCCTGATTCTGGGAAAGATTGAAGGCAGGAGGAGAAGGGGACAACAGAGGATGAGATGGTTGAATGGCATCACCAACTCAATGGACATGGGTTTGGGTAAACTCCGGGAATTGGTGATGGACGGGGAGGCCTGGTGTGCTGCTGTTCACGGGGTCGCAAAGAGTCGGAAACGACCCAGCGACTGAACTGAACCAAAATGAACTGAGTATTATTTAGTCTAAATGTAATCAAGTAAAGTGGGCTTCCCTCATAGCTCAGTTGGTAAAGAATCGGCCTGCAATGCAGGAGGCCTCGGTTTGATTCCTGGGTCGGGAAGATCTGCTGGAGAAGGGAAAGGCTACCCACTCCAGTGTTCTGGCCCGGAGAATTCCATGGGACATGACTGAGTGACTTTCACTCACTTCAATCAAGTAAAATAAGAGTGCAAGTGACTGTTAGTTATAGGACAACTGTTTGTTATAGGATGACTGTTTGCATTAGAAAAAAAAAAAGGAGAAGGAAAAGTAGACTCTAGATCTTTAATTTATGGTAGGGATAGTCCATTCCAGATTCAGGATTCTGTTGGGGTTGCTTTCTTTCATGAAGCACATCTTATGTTGAGAAAAAGTGCATATGACAGTTGCTATTTCAGCTGTTTTCATCTTAGTTTCATGTATACTAAACTCAAGATGAGCTAAAATGTTACAAATGAAAAATATCTATAAACATGAATGAAGTTAATTTCCTACTTTATAATTCTAAGAATTACAGAATTTTATAAAGCTAGATTACTCTAAGGATTACTCTAAGGGTCTCAAAAAGTTGGACATGACTGAGCAACTGAACTGAAGTACGATTTTTGTACAATTAATCATTTCATATATTAAATTCTTTTGGGAGATAGCATAATATGAAATGATTTGCAATGGTCTCAGTGGAATACATAAGGTTAATGTATTTCACTATTCACATTAATCATTTCAGGTTAGACAATGGGTTTCCTACATCTTTTACATTTTAACAATTCAAGTTTAACTGGTCTTCACTAAATGGAACTCTTATTCAACTGTAACTTTAATACAACTACAATTAAATGATACTGTTCATAATGATGTCTCTAAAGAACTAAAAAAAGAGTATCCTAAATGCTTTTAGAAGCTTAGAAAATTCAAATTAGTAGGCCCAATGTGATTGTGCCTTTAGATACAATTTAATAATTCAGTTATAGTAGCATACCAAAAAAAGCATGTTTTGTCACACATATTCAACCTATATGTTCTAAGACCAGGGTCCCCAACACCTGGACTGGTACCAGTCCATGGCATGTTAGGAATCAGGCCACATGACGGGAGATGAGTAGTGGGCAATCGAAGCTTCAGCTGTATTTACAGCCACTCCCCGCTGTTCACATTACCACCTGAGCTCCTCTCTTGTCAAGTCACTGGCAGCATAATAAATGTAATATGCTTGAATCATCTCAAAGCCATCCCCCTGCCCTGAGTCCATGGAAAAATTGTCCTCCACAAAACCAGTCTATGGTTCAAAAAAGGCTGGGGATGGCTGTTCTAAGATCACTCCATTTTATGATCATTGTAATCAAGGTAGAATGCTTAAACAACTAAGTGAAAATGTTAAAAAAAATAATAGCTAACATTCAGTTCAGTTCAGTTCAGTCACTCAGTCGTGTCTGACTCTTTGCAACCCCATGAACTGCAGCACGACAGGCCTCCCTGTCCATCACCAACTCCTGGAGTTCACCCAAACTCATGTCCATTGAGTCGGTGATGCCATCCAACCATCTCATCCTCTGTCATTCCCTTCTCCTCCTGCACTCAATCTTTCCCAGAATCGGGGTCTTTTCAAATGAGTCAGCTCTTCGCATCATTAACAGTGTTTATAAAATAGCATGCACACTCTTTTAAATGTGCTATTATATTTATTATATTATATATATAATGAAACCAACAATCTGAGGAACATATTACCTTCTCTAATTTACACATGATGGCACTGAGGACCATAGAGATCATCCTGCCTAAGAAGCGGATAGCAGAGCTGATTTGAAGTGAACTTGATTTAGCTCTCACCCCTTCGCCTCTACTCTTCATCATTATTCTATGCTATCTCAAGAGTTTTTCTCTCAGCAGCAAGAGTTTACACTCAGCTTTTTGTTTTAATAGTTCCATAGTTTCCCATTCTCTACATTATTAGAAATGTTTAAAGAGAGAAACATTAAACCATGAAGAAAAACCTGTAGTTAAGACTAATTAATTTCAGGAAATATTGCTTCTCATGTATTAATGAAGTTGGTATTCATATACAAAATTTGGTCTCTGAGCAAAGTATATAATCAGTATATATCAGTACATTTCAAAATAAATTATTCTCCTATGAAATTCAGAAGCAAGCAAAGGAAAAAGATTTTATTTTTTAATGGCCAGTGTAGTTATAATCTTAATTAGACTCAGAATTCAAGAAAGAACCTACATTCCTGATAGTATCCTGTCATATGTTAAATCCTAAAACCATGAGATAATCTAATAAAATGTGTTCTAAGAACAAAACAGTAAACCAAGTAATAAAGTCTATTAAAATCAACAAGTTAATTTTTAAACTGTAATTTTAAAAGTTAAGTAGTAATGTTAGATTTTAACAGGGTTCTACTACCATAATGTATATGATTTATAAGTTTCCAGATTTTAAGAAGAAATGAGTGATAAGATAAACATTTATTTTTTTTCAAAATGGCATTTTACAGATGAAAAACAACCATGTTTAATGCATGTTCTTTCAGTACATTTTTATGGCTTAATTGTTATATCAAATAAGTCACTCATATAAAATTTTTCATTCTTCATATTGTGAGTTTTCAACACAGTGTGGAATGCTTATTAAAATTATATTACTCAAACAAAAGACAATTTTTAAGCTCTTTTGTTTTACAAATCAGGTAAGTATGTTTAAAAAATTTCCATTAGTGCTATTTTAGGAAATATTTAATTTCTATTTACTTGATAATACATTTTCTCTAGTTCAATTATCATTGTGTTGAATATATACAAAGACACTTGCAAAAAAACACCTCCTCACCAAAAAGTTATTTTACTTCTCACTTATACATATGAAAATTAGTAAGTGTATATATTCTCATAAGTATGTATATGTTAATTAGTCTGCTCCATGTAAGTCTTTATTCTTGTTCTTTGTTTTCTTTATAGTATTGTAGTTATCACTATATTTTCTTCATTTATTTACTTGTTTATTGTCCACCTCTCCCATGGAGCATTAATTTCCATGATAGCCAGGGACTTGTCAAGCTTCATCACCAGCATCTAACATTTGCTAAGCACATAACAGATGATGAATAAATATAGATTCACTGAATGAATGAATAATGGATTAACTGATATAGGGAAAATAGGAAATAAACAATTAAGCATTAATATTAACCAGGCATATTGGGCCCTTCTGAAAACAAATTCATAGTTATAAAAATAATTTTGATACAAGAAAATAATTTTTGTTAAAAAATGTTCATACCATAAAGAAATAAATCAATAATAAGAACTACAACATGAAACCTCAGTGAAAATGGTCTGAATAGCTCTAATTTTCCAAAATGCGTTTATTATTGTTAACATGATGAAAGCAATCATAATCCATGATGACATGAATCAAAAAGAAAAAATTTGAAAAAAAATTATGTAACTTGCTTTGAAAACAATATGTTTATACAGTCAGAATTATGTTAGAACATTGCAAGAGACAAAGTGAGGTGCCTTCTCATTTTCAAAATGAAAAACATACAAATACTTGAACATCTGAGCTACCAGGATTATAATATACCAAAAAGTATAAAGATAAGGATGTTTATTTAATGGAAAATTATTAAAAGAGAAGAAATGCATATGGCCAGGAATCCCACCATATATATTTTTCTTTTTTAATGTTTAATTTTATCACCTACTAATTTCCAGCCTTAGTCCTTAATTCATAATCTGTGCTTCATACTTATATTAGCATCTATTTCAGTGTCTGTGTTAAATCTAATGACATTTATATAATTTATCAGTCAATAAAATAAATGTAAATACAATTAATAAGACATATATATTGTATAATACTATCTCAACAAATAATTCATATAAAATCAATTATAAAATAACAATAGAGTTTACTATTCCTATCTACTAATCTGGTAAAATTCAATAAATCATTAAATCAACACTTTTACTGGACTTTTTATTAAAGTACCTTTGTATCTTTTATTAAAGTCAAGAAGATAATTCTAGCGACTGTACCAGTTTAATGTTATTTAATAATTAATTTAAACAGCACTATTTTCTAATACAGGAAGAAACTATTTTATGAATAGCCCTACAACTGATCATACTTCCTTTTTGCTTTCTATTTCTAATGTTTTAACAGTCTAAATAGAATCTTTGTGTCATTTAAACAGATTTGGTGACTGTCTAGTCTCAATTTAGACCTAATTAATCTTTAAAGTATCTGTCCTAAAGTAATATGTTAACATGACTCTTAAGCATATTTGAGTAAAAAATTAATTTACAAGTCTGCCTATTCTTGGCATTTATTTCATGGAAAATCTACCATGAAATAAGCAATATCATTTAAATAATTACAAAAACATTATGCAGTTATGGTCACTATATTACTTAACAAATGGATCATTAATTTCTATCTATAGTAATAGCATGTAATGAATAAATAATTTAAATGTCATATTGTAAATATTTAAATGTATATGCTGGAAACTTTATCATCATAACCTTGTCCTTCTTTGAATGAGTTCCATGACCCTAAAGAAATGCATTTTCCAGGCCCATGGGCTATTTCAAACTTTTGACATGTTTATCCAAGTAGAAAAATTGAAGAACTTCAAGGAAGAAAATCAAAATATAGAACTATTTCTGTTTCCAAAATATAAAGAGCATTAATATTTCAAATACTATACCAAGGAAACTTCTTTATAAAGTATAATTTTTAGGAACCTATGAAAGGTATATTTATAAGCAAGCCCTTAACAGAAAATAAGAATGCTGACATAGTTATAGTTGTGATGTAGTATGCATGTATATCATATACTTTAGCAAAACTATTAATAGTATATCTACAACTGCATTATTAAAATACTCTCAAAATTTCAATATACTATACCACCTAGTTTTATGGTTTGTTTTTTTTATTTTCTAAGAAATTGGGTAATTTGGAACATGTTTAGAGTCAGGACTATGATCACTAGCTATCACGGGACTATACCTACTGAAGTGGCAGATATCAGAGCTTTTGCTATTAAAAAGTGGAGAAGGAAATGGCAACCCACTCCAGTACTCTTGCCTAGGGAATCCTGTGGATGGAGGAGCCTGGTGGGCTGCTGTCCATAGGGTCACACAGAGTCGGAGACAACTGAAGCGACTTAGCATGCATGCATGCACTGGAGAAGGAAATGGCAACCCACTCTGGTATTCTTGCCTGGAGAATCCCAGGGTCAGAGGAGCCTGGTGGGCTGCTGTCTATGGGGTCGCACAGAGTTGGACACTGGACACGACTGAAGCGACTTAGCAGCAGCAGCTATTAAAATAGTAAGCTTGAACTTCCCTGGTGGACCAGTGGTTAAGAATCCACCTGCCAATTCAGGGGACATGAGTTCGATCCTTGGTCCAGGAAGATCCCACAAACGGGGGTGGGGTGGCAATTAAGCCCATGCATCACAACCACTGAGCCCACACTTTAGAGCCTGTGCTCCACAACAAGGGAAGCCACAATGAAAAGCCTGCACACAGTCACGAAGCACCACTCTCTCTTGCCCTTGCCGCAACTAGAGAAGTTCGTGTGCAACAATGAAGACCCAGTGCAGTCAAAAATAAATAAATAAATAAAAATTTTAAAAGGGTATGTCTTTCACTTGCCTTGAACAAAATATGATTAGATAAATAATATGAACATTACAGTTGCCAGTAAGTAATTTCTGAGTCACACAAATAGCTCCAATCCATTTAAATACTCTGGGCCAGATGTTCTACATACCTGTTATTTAGTCTTCATCACAAACCAATCCCCAAAGGCAGGAATTATTTTTCTCATTTTATGCACTAGGAAAGTAACATTTATGGATGTCAAATAGCTAAAAATCTCATGCAAGAAAGTGGTTGGGCCAAAATTTGAACTCAGCTCTACTCTGCTATATAGTCAGCCCTCCGACTTCCTACAGGGCACATATTTAAGGAGAAAAAAGAGACAGGAGAGACTATCACTCAGTCAGTGTAGCGTTGATTAAACATGACCTCAAAGAACTAATTAAGTCAAGTGATGAGAAGGATGACAGGGATGAGAAGTTCAGTATGAATTTATCAATATGGCATCAGGAATTAAGCCATCACCCTGAAGCAAGAGTAACATAGTCTAAATTCACTTGATTGTAGATCAAATACAAAATACAAAAGAAATACCTATTAAAAACATTTCAAAACTGTTTTATGAACATCTTTGGAGAAAGTCACAATGACTGTCAATTACAAAGCCCTTTCAGACATTCTCTGTTATCTCTGAGAGGAAAAACACATCTCCTTCATCACCATGACATCCCAGTGACTCTGCAGTCATCCCCTTTTCAACAAATTGTTCTTTTTGTTTCTCTCTGGAGTCCACTGATAAACCATCCATAAGTAAAGTTATACACTGTATTATTCATCTTATCAAAGAGCATGGGTAGTGGCAAACATTCAACTCCAAAGATTCCTGTCTATAAATTCACTGGACAGCCTTGACCAGTGGAATATACGCCTACAGGTGTTGAGACTAGTGTGTGTATTGTTTGATAGATTTTTTTGGTATCATTTTCCATAAATGTGTGGAAGCTTTATATAAGGGGACGACAAAGGATGAGATGGTTGGATGGCATCACCGACTCGTTGGACACGAGTTTGAGCAAGCTCCAGCAGTTGGTGATAGACAGGGAACTCTGGCGTGCTGCAGTCCTTGGGGTCGCAAAGAATCGGACACGACTGAGCGACTGAACTGAACTGATAGCATTCAACAATGGCAAAATACTTTGTATTTTAAATCACATACTTTAAAATTGCTTCCACAACTCTGTTATCTCATTCTTTCAATGCTTCTGATTGTTGATGGTATTTTCATGACCATCAGTTCAGTTCAGATGCTCAGTCATGTCCAACTCTTTGCGACCCCATGGACTGCAGCATGCCAGGCTTCCCTGTCCATCACCAGCCATCACAAGTATATCAATAGGTTTATATGGAAACTGGAAAACAATAATTTTGAAGATTGTTTAGTCATTTTTATAGCAGAAAATGGACTGCTAACAGCATCATGGCAAATTCTCTCAACTTCAGCTTATTCCATTGCAACAGAGAAAGAAATATTACAAAACCAGTGCATTAGACATAATCATCCTGGAATATATGCCCAAACATAAACTGTATATATAGGCAGATATTTTACATAGGCAATTCAAATGAACTGTCACAGCCAGTGATGAGAGCTTAGAGAGTGAGAGGTTTAACAGGTGCTTACTGAAGACTTGTTTGCACTGTTTTGAGATGAAAGAAAATATACTGCATTTCAGTCCTTCAACACTGTTAAGTATCTGCTGGATATCTAACTATATTCTATATACATAATATATGTAAGGCATCTAGTTAGGTGGCAGGCACATTAAATAAAATATTTTCTTCTTTCTTTCTTTTATGATTGGAGAGGATAATAAAGGTTAAGGAAATGAGTCATTAGATGTTTTCCAACCATAAATGTATTCAGAAAATGCCACAGGTCTCAAGAGCAGTAAAGTCAACTATCAAAAAAATATAAGGAAGTAGAAAGTCACTCTAAAGAGAAGGGCCTTCAGTGCTCTCAGAAAGGCCTCCACCTTGTGTAGGCCATGGCCACCTTGTGGCATTTCAACTCAATGAGTTTTGATAAGGGATCCATCTTTAACACCTCATCTAACCATCTCATCTTCTGCCACCCTCTTCACCTTCCACCTCCAATCTTTCCAGCAGAGATGAGATGGTTAGATAACATCACCAATTCAATGGACAAGAACTTGAGCAAACTCCAGGAAATAGTGGAGGACAGGGAAGCCTAGAGTCCTGCAGTCCATGGGGTCACAAAGAGTCAGACGTGACTTAGTGACTGAACAACAACAACCTTCCCTAACACATTATGATGAAGTGTGAACTGGAGTATGGATCTTTTCAGATTATTTTAAGTCAGTTCAGTCACTCAGTCATGTCTGACTCTTTGCAACCCCATGGACTGCAGCAAGCTAGGCCTCCCTGTCCATCACCAACTCCCAGGGCTTGCTCAAACTCATGTCCATCATGTCGGTGATATCATCCAACCATCTCATCCTCTGTCATCCCCTTCTCTTCCCTCCTTCAATCTTGCCCAGCACCAGGGTTTTATTCAATGAGTCAGTTCTTTGCATCAGGTGGCCCAAAGTATTGGAGCTTCAACTTCAGCATCAGTCTTTCCAATGAACACTGAGGACTGATTTCCTTTAGGACAGACTGGCTTGATCTCCTTGCAGTCCAAGGGACTCTCAAGAGTCTTCTCCAACACCACAGTTCAAAAGCATCAATTCTTCAGTGCTCAGCTTTCTTTATGGTCCAGCTCTCACATCCATACATGACTACTGGAAAAACAATAGTTTTGACTAGATGGACCTTTGTCGGCAAAGTAATGTCTCTGTTTTTTAATACGTTGTCTAGGTTTGTCATAGCTTTTCTTCCAAGGAGCAAGTGTCTTTTAATTTCATTACTGCCGTCACAATCTGCAGTGATTTTGGATTATTAACTTTGGTGGTAAACTGATTCTTACTGGATTTTAATGCTGTATAGGTAATTCTTTTCATAACTAGTTTGTATTTTCACATATTCAGACAAGTCAGTCAATTACCTCCTAATAAAATAAAATATTCAACAACTCAATGTAGACCCTGAGTTTTGCATGACTGAAAAACTGAAAGATAACCAAAGATCCCTTTATTAAATGTGATATCCTGATTTATAAGAAATATAGATTTGGGCATTCAGATGACAAAATCTCATATATATTCGCTCTTCCTCCATAGTTCCTGGCTCATGGCTTCCCAAACACTTGGAATTTTCTGAGCCAATAGAAGAATGGGAACAATTTTTACGACAATATTTGTACTCCTATCCTGAGTGCCTGAAAGGGCTTCAGAGCTGCAAAGGTGAAATGGGTGTTTTGTTATTCTCAACAAACCCCCTTCCATAACAATTGAGCTTATACTATGGAAGGTTACTTTTGGAAAATACTAATGATGAGGGCTGGTGCCCAAGAGAAAAAAACATGTGATTATAGAGGGTTGAAAATTTCAGTTCGATCCCATGATTTACAGGGAGGAGAGAGGAGCTAGAGGTTGCATCAATCACCAGTGGATAAAAACATAATCAATTATGCCCAGGTAATGAAGGAGATGTAAGAGTTGGACCATAAAGAAGGCTGAGTGCTGAAGAATTGATGCTTTTGAACGTGGTGTTGGAGAAGACTCTTGAGAGTCCCTTAGACAGCAAGGAGATCAAACCAGTCAGTCCTAGAGGAAATCAGTCCTGAATATCATTGGAAGGACTGCTGCTGAAGATCATGCTCCAATACTTTGGCCACCTGATGTGAAAAACTAACTCCTTGGAGAAGACCCTGATGCTGGGCAAGACTGAAGGCAGTAGGAGAAGGGGGTGACAGAGGATGAGATTGTCAGATGGCATCATTGACTCAATGGACATGAGTTTGAGCAAACTCAAGGAGAGAGTGAAGGACAGGGAAGCCTGGCGTGCTGCAGTCTGTGGGGTAGCAAAAAGTCAGACACAACTGAGCACCTGAACAAAAATAACCAATGGAGCTTCCATGAAACCCAAATGGAGGGGGTTCAGAGACCCAGGCTGGTGAACAAGAACACTTCCAGGTGCCACCATACCAAACGCCAAGCTTCACAAGGAAGAAAGCTGTTTTTCCTGGGACTCTCCCTATACATCCTTTCAACTGGCTACTGATCTATATTCTTTAATATCCTTTCCAATAACTCAGCAGTCTAGTGAATAAAGAGGCTTTTCTGAATTCTCTGAGCCATTCCAGTAAATTACCTGAACCCACGGAGGGGGTCATGGGGAACCACTGATATAAAGTCAGTAGGACTTGTGATTGGCATCTGAAGTGGAGAATGGTCTTATGTCACTGATTGAGCCCTTTACCTGGGTATTGTGATACTATCTCCAAGTAGACATTGTCAGAAATAATTCAAATTCTTGGACACCTACTAGTGTATACACACAAATAAACACACACACACACACACACACACACACACACACATACACACACATATACACCACATTGAAACTGAGTCCAGGAAGCCAAAATAGTAATCAATATTACATGTAGAGATGTCACACTTCCTCCATGTTTTAATAGTTTTTGGCATGAGTTTCATAGGTATTTTAAATAAAAATTTTATTTTTATTTTATTTCTATTAGAATGTAGTTATTTTAAGTAACAGCTTGTCCTGTTTATAACATAGTAAACCCTTCTCTAACTACACTAAATAAAAATCCACTTGTCATTAACTATTTCACCTTTAATTCTGAATTAAGAAAAATTTATATAATGTATTTTTTAGTTTATCAGTAATAAAAATTCATGGAAATAATTGGAGCTTATGTGACTGACTTGGCTGCAAGACCCTTCAGAAAAAAATCCTTTCCTGATTTATATGATTTTGGTTTGTGCTTATATGATTTTGGCTTGTGTTTCCATTTTATCTTCTAAGACTTCATTGACCTTTACTTCATATTATTTCACCTCTAAATCAGGTCTAATTTTTTTCTAAAACAGTAAAGGTCCTTAACATCTTTGTATCCATGGTATAACTCTGAATATAAGAACACTTGGTCACAAACAGATTTAATTATTATCAAATTATTATTTGCTTGGTTGTCCTTCAGTCCTATGCCTCTGTTTAAGAAAAACTGTTTACTCTCTTTACTTACATGTTCATGAGATGAAAAATTTTACACACTATAGATAATACTTTTTTCTTCAAAAATAACTTGACTTTATACAATACCTCCTACATCTTAATTCCAAAAGTATACCTGGCTTGACCGCTTATTTTTCCTTCAAAGACCTGAAAGAGTAATAGCTTATTCTTTCCATACTTGACCTTCATTAATAGCCACGAGATGCTTATAGGTTATAAGGGATTAGTAACCCTTCATTGTAATTTTACATGTTTAGGGGCAGCCAGAAGGCTTTGCTGGGTTCACAGAAAAGAGCCACTTTGGTTTGGTTACAGTCTTGGCACCCAAAGTAAACAGTTCACAGTTAACTTGGGAAGACACACAAACAAAATTTACATGAAAATAGAATATAATACAACATAATGCAAAACAATGTGATATTTGTTATAATTTTATGTGAGGTAAACTCTTAGACATCTGAAGCTGAATTGAGCAATCAAAGGAAATAGCTACCCTTTCCTGGAGAAGTGAAGTGAAAGTCACTTGGTCGTGTCCCACTCTTTGCGACCCCATGGACTATACAGTCCATGGAATTCTCCAGGCCAGAATACTGGAGTGGGTAGCCTTTCCTTTCTCCAGGGGATCTTCCCAACCCAGGGATCAAACCCAAGTCTCCCACATTGCAGGCAGATTGTTTACCAGCTGAGCCATAAGGGAAGCCCTTTCCTGGAGAAGGTTAGTAACTAAGTGGTGGATAACTAAGGCTAATTACCAGCTCCCAAGCTCCTGAAGGAATGGTATTGCTCTACTTTAAAGGAGACCATGAGGGTGCAGATTTCCACACAGCTAAACACCATGCCCATAAGCAATAATGTGATTCTTTAATAATGTCTTAAAATTCTTGCAGAGGTTGTGGAGCTAAATACAGAAGACAGAAATTACTCCTAAGCTATCATTGCTGGAAGTACCAAGATGCATGCCAACCTAGGGTGAATCAGTGGTGTCAATTTTCTTTTCCCAAGTAGACACATTGGAGCTGGGTATTTAAATATTCTGAAAGCTTTACTTTGTAAAGAAGTTTGGCTTGAGTAATCCAAAATACTTTGTTATAAATAGTTGAAAATATTAGAAAAAGGTAAATACACTGCTGTTTACTCTGTACTTATATAAGTTTGCTTCCATGTCACTATTTACCTAGCCAGTGAACAATGTTTGACCAGTAAACAGCCAACAGTTTCTAAATTCTGCACTCTGTTTGCAGTTCCCTAAGCTAAAATCAGGATTTCTAAAGACTAGTACACTAATTTCTTCATATTAGTAAATATTAGTACTTTCATTTCTCAGTATTAGCCAAAATTTATTGACTACACAGAAAGGAGGAAAGAGTTAATGCAATAAAATGAAGAGATTTTCAAATTAGTAAAGTATGTTATTAAGACACAAATGATGTTTTAGTACTCTTCACCAGTGATGCTATCCATAATAAAATGATGCTTAAAATATAATTAGTTAATAAACATTTAAATATATCAATGAAGAAATGGGAAATGAGTCTATAATTAAATATAGTTCACAAAGCTTTGGTGTAAGTACAACCAAAGGTGTCTTATTTATGCTGACATTAAAATCATGTTTTTCTCTTCTGATCAAAAAACATTTCACTGGGAATAGAACTGCTATATGACCCAGCAATCCCACTGCTGGGCATATACACCGAGGAAACCAGAATTGAAAGAGACGTGTGTACCCCAATGTTCATCGCAGCACTGTTTACAATAGCCAGGACATGGAAGCAACCTAGATGTCCATCAGCAGACGAATGGATAAGGAAGCTGTAGTACATATACACAATGGAATATTACTCAGCCATTAAAAAAAATACATTTGAATCGGTTCTACTGAGATGGATGAAACTGGAGCCCATTATACAGAATGAAGTAAGCCAGAAAGAAAAACAACAATACAGTATACTAATGCATATATATGGAATTTGAAAGATGGTAACGATAACCCTATATGCGAGACAGAATAAGAGACACAGATGCATAGAACAATTTTATGGACTCTGAGGGAGAAGGTGAGGGTGGGACGTTCTGGGAGAATAGCATTGAAACATGTATATTATCATATGTGAAACAGAACACCATTCCATGTTCGATGCATGAGACAAGGGCTCAGGGCCGGGGCAATGGGATGACCCAGAGGGATGGGATGGGGAGGGAGGTGGGTGGGGGGTCCAGGAAGGGGAACACATGTAAACCCATGGCTGATTCATGTCAATGTATGGCAAAAACTATTACAATATTGTAAAGTAAGTAGCCCCCAACTAAAATAAATAAATTTATATAAAAAAAAAATTTCAAAACATGTCAACTTCAAGCAACATTTTAATAACAGTGATGCTCAATGTTTTTTTTTCTTTTTTAATTTTTGATAAGTGGGACTAATATGTTTACTTTTTTTGAGGCAGGGGATAACTAAAAATTTTATTATCTAGTTTTGACATCAAGCTCTTTTAACACTGAAATCCCATTAACTGACATTCAATGCAGCATTTTTTTGTTACTGAATATACGTGAGCTACAGTATTATAATACTTTCTGGTGTACAGCATAGTGATTCAGTATTTTTACAGATTATACTCCATTAAAAGTTATTACAAAATAATGATCATAATTCCCTGTGCTATACAATATATTCTTGTTGCTTATCTATTTCACAGATAGTAGTTTGTATCTCTTAATTGTATATCCCTAATTTTCCCCTAATTCATTTAGAGACTTGTAACCATATTTAAAAAGAGCCACATTGCCAGACATTGTCAGAATTTTTCCAAGTTGAAAAAAAAAAAAGCATTTTCCCATATCACCCAACTTCTCTGTCAAACAAACTACATGAATTTTGCCTGCTAACTTTTCAGGAGTACAGCCAGACTTCCAAGAACATAGTAACTTATGCTTCTCCAGAGAAGATCTGGCAACAGTTCTTCCACATCACCCATATCCAATCAGTGCCAACTTCTCCAATGAGAGTATCTGTGATATCTATTACATCAAGAGCTCCTTTTCAGTAGAACTGCCTTTAATTTAGAGTCAGTGCCTCATGACTGCTATGGACTGTCTGTCATCTCTATTAAATATAGAGCTGCTGGCTGGCACCACATGGTTATTAGTCATATAAATGCACCTCTTAGGACACTTTTTATCAGGAACACTCTTTATATATGTTTTGAATCACCCCTTGAGACTTGAAATATGCAAAGATAGCAGTTAATTTTAATCAAAACTCTTCTCATTAAGATAGGAAGAATATAACTTCAGCCCAAACTGACATTAACAATCTGTTGGGGTGAACTTAACTTGTAAATGGATCATTTGTTATATACACAGAGAGAAAAAAATGGAAAAGATAACAAATGTACTTAACAAATAGGACAGGGGCCCATGAACAATAGCATCAATTAACAAAACCCAATTCCATACTAACTAGAAGGCAGTAATAATAACTTAAAATAATTAGAGAAAATGAATCAAATATGTGCCTGCCTGTTTTTCTGGCAAAGATACAGGGAAAAGCATGGCCAACAGTGTTCAGAGTTATAAACTGAAGACAGATTCTTGTCTTTCTCATCACTTTTGTCTCAGTCAACAGTGTTCTGAACAAGCATTATCCTTGCATGTGTAGGTGGATTGTAAAATGCAATCAGTTTCAAAACAGCACCATCATATGTACAAAAGGAAATGATGTTGAACTGAAAGTGGTTCTCAGAGTTTAAGTGCCTAAGCCCCAGTTCCTGATGAACTAATTCAGCATTCTACAAAAGCAACATAGGTCTTTCTCATAGAGGTCACATGTGGACTGTATTTTGCAAAATACTGCTATATGGATGCATACTAGTAAAACACTAAAGCCAACTGATTCGGGGCAGAGGACAAGCGCTTCTGTTTGTCCTGACTGACATTATGGACGTGACCAAGTTCTGGAGAGAGAACGGAGGAAGTGATGTAATTTGGGATTATAATGAATTGAATTTAAGGAACTGAGTTACTTAAATTTATTTGCATTGGGGTCACATCAGATTTAGAGTTAAATGATTCAGGCAATGACAACAAAAATATGTAAAATAATGCATTAGTTATCCTTAGAAAATGAGAGGTTCCAGAAAAGACATGATGCCAGTGACTTCAAAGCTCTGTAGATTTTACCCATTTCTATGGATCTCCCTAGAAAATCCCATGGACGGAGGAGCCTGGTAGGCTGCAGTCCATGGGGTCGTGAAGAGTTGGACATGACTGAGCGACTTCACTTTCACTTTTCCCTTTCATGCATTGGAGAAGGAAATGGCAACCCACTCCAGTATTCTTGCCTGGAGAATCCCAGGGACGGCAGAGCCTGGTGGGCTGCTGTCTATGGGGTCGCACAGAGTCGGACACGACTGACGTGACTTAGCAGCAGCAGCAGCATGGATCTCCCTAAAATGAATTTTCTACTACTTCTTTCTCTGACAAACACACTAGACAACATTTACATTGTATAGGTAATTTATGTCATTTTTCTGACTTTTCCCCACTCACTTAAGGTAAAATTTTGCTGTTGTTTAGTCGCTAAGCTATGTTCAATTCTTTTGTGACCCTATGGACTATAAACCACCAGCCTCTCTGTCCATGGGATTACCCAGGCAAAAACATTGGAGTGGGTTGCCATTTCATTCTCCAAGAGATTTTCCCAACCCAGGGATCAAACTTGCATCTCCTGCATTGGCAGGCAGATTCTTTATCCCTGAGCCACCAGGGAATATCCTGAGTTAACATCCCAATTCTGTTCCTTACCAGTCTTGAAGAAAAATGTGTGCCTTATGCCCTATGCCTTAGCCTAGGAAACAAGTAATGTGTTTTTTGGGGGAACAAGTAATGTACCTCACATACAGTTGTGAGCATTAAATGTGAAAGAGCCTAATAACATACCTAGTACATTACTGTTACTTTCCTTTCCCTCCTTGGCTGTTATTTTTTCCATTCTCACTGTTGTACTTAATTCTTTAAGGTTGGTGCTTCTTATATTCTAAAGGTAAATAGAACAGAAAAACAAGCTTCTTAAGAACTATATATTAAATGGAAGAAGACTTGTAGTGAGAGCCCAAAGTGCAATGTTAGGGTTTGGAGTGTTCAGAGGTATTTCACACTTAATTGAGAGGATTGAGAGGATTGCTCAACTTCTGTTTAAGTGAAAATAGTATCACAAAACTTTAAATTAAACCATAGAAAGTTATTTGGTATAAGGATGATCTGAGTACAGAAATGGGAACAATTGAATTCTCACAAATTTTTTATATAAAAAAATTTCACAAAACGTATTTTTGGAAGCACTACCCATGACAATCAGAGAAGAAAAGAAAGAAAAGTAATCAAAACGGGGAAAAAAGAAGTAAAACTCTCACTGCAGATGACATGATAGTATACGTAGAAAGGGGCTCCCCAGCTGGTGCTAATGGTAAAGAACCTGCCTGCCAGTGCAGGAGACATAAGAGATGCTGTTTCAGTCCTTGGGTTGGGAAGCTCCCCTGGAGGAGGGCATGGCAGCCCACTACAGTATTCTCGCCTGGAGAATCCCATGGACAGGGGAGCTGGCAGGCTACAGTCCACAGAGTCACAAAGAGTCAGACACCACTGAAGTGACTTAGCACACACACAGCTACAGAGAAAATCCTAAAAAGACCATCAAAAAACTACTAGAGTTCATCAATAAATTCATGAAATTGGCAGAATACAAAATTAATACAAAGAAATCTGTTGCACTTCTATAAATTAACAATGAAAAATCAGAAAGAGAAACTAAGGAAGCAATACCACATATTGTCACATCAAAAACAATAAAATACCTAGGAATAAACGTACCTAAAGGAGGCAAAAACCTGTACTCTGGAAACTGTAAGATACTGACCACATAAATTGAAGATGAAATGAACAGATGAAGAGATATTCCATATTCTTGGATTGGATTAATATTGACTGTACTACTCAAGGCAAGCTATAAATTGAATGAAATCTCTATCCGATTATCAATGGATTTTTTTTTTTTTTTTTGCAGATCTAAAACAAAAAAAATCTTAAAATTTGTATGGAAACACAGAAGACCCTGCATAGCCAAAGCAATCTTGAGAAAGAAAAATGGAGCTGGAGGAGTCAGAGGCCTCGACTTCAAACTATACTATAAAGCTACAGTAATCAAAACAGTATGGCCCTGGCACAAAAACAGAAATACGCCCACACACCTATGGTCAATTAATGTATGACAAAGGAGGCAAGAATATACAATGGAGAAAAGACAGTCTCCTCAATAAGTGGTTTTGGGAAAACTGGAGCTACATGTAAAGAATGAAATTACAATATTTTCTATTACCATACACACAAAAAAGCTCAAAGTAGATTGCAGATCTAATGCAAGACCGGACACTATAAAACTCTTAGAGGAAAACATAGGCAGAAGACTTTTTGACATAAATTGCAGCAAGATCTTTTTTGATCCACCTCCCAGAGCAATAAAAATAAAAACAAAAATAAACAATGGGACATAATTAAATTTAAAAGCTCTTGCATAGCAAAGGAAATCATAAACAAAACAGAAAGATAACCCACAGAATGGGAGAAAATATTTGCAAATGATGCAACTGACAAGGCTTAAAATTTGTATGAAAACATAAAAGACACTGAATAGCCTAAATATACAAACAGCCTAAATATACAAATGGCTTATGTAGCTCAATATAAAAAAATAAACAACCCAATCAAAAAATGGGCAGAAGACCTAAATAGACATTTCTCCAGAAAGATGGCCAAAAGTCACATGAAAAGATGATCAACACTGCTAATTATTAGAGAAATGCAAATCAAAACTACAATGAGACATCACTCACACTGGTCAGAATGGCCATCATCAAAATGTCTATAAACAACAAATGCTAGAGAGGGTATGGAGGAAAAAACCCTCCTACAGTGTTGGTGGGAATGTAAATTGGTGAAACCACTATGAAGAGCAGTATGGAGTTTCTTTAAAAAACTAACATAGAGCTACTGTATGATCCAGCAAGCCCACTCCTGGGTGCATATCCAGAGAAAACCACAATTCAAAAGATACACATACCCTGACGTTCACTGCAGCACTATTTTCAATAGCCAAGACATGAAAGCAACCAACAGATGAATGGAAGAAATTGACAGAAGATGTGGTACATATACACGAGGAAATATTATTCAGTCATAAAAATGAATGCCATTTGCAGCAATATGGACAGACCTAGAGATGTCATACTAATTGAAGTAAATCAGACAGAGAAAGACTAATATATGATATCATTTATACGTGAAATCTAAAGAAATGATATAAATGAACTTATTTAAAAGGAGACATTGACTCACAAATACAGAAGACAAACTTATGGTTACCAAAGGGTAAAGAGGGGAGGGATAAATTCAGTGTTTGGGATTAACACATAATACTACTATATATAAATAAATAATCAACAAGACATACTAAATAGCACAGGGAACGCTACTCAATATTCTGTAATAACCTATATGGGAAAAAAATCTGAAAAAGAATAGATGTAAGTATATGTATAACTGAATAATTTTATTGTACACCTGAAAATAATACAATGTTGCAAATCAACTATATTCCAATATAAAATAAAAAAAAGAAACAAACAATAAACACATAATATTAAATAATAATAATACATTTTTAGCCTTACATATTGTTTAGGGTGAATTTCTGTAAATAAGGATGAGAGTGCAAGTGTTAGTCATTCAGTCATGTCCGACTCTGAGACCCCATGAACTGTAGCCCACCAGCCTCCTCTGTCCATGGGATTTCCCAGGCTAGAATACTGGAGTGGGTAACCGTTCCCTTCTCCAGGGGATCTTCCCAACCCAGGGAAAGAACATAGGCTTCCTGCATTACAGGCAGATTCTTTACCATCTAAGCCATATTAGTTGATAAAGCTTGAAATAGCTACTTTAGGATTTTTTTTTTCTCATCAGACTCTAACGTAACCATTTTCAGGGAAATCAAATTTATATTGTTCTTTTGAGATATATTCTTTAGTTTAGTAACAAGCATGTCAATCCATTCTTTTCTCTAAATTTTAGGCTCTGTGCTTTAGTTTGCTGTGTTATTTTTATCCTTAGGCGAAATAAGAGAAAGGACAACACAGGGTGAGAAACAAGGTATAGAAATGAAGAATTATATTATTTCCTTTGGGCTCTGAAAAAAATAAAATACCATGTTTGTGGCAAACAAAATATAATAATTCTAGTAGATAACTGTATTCATGTACTCTTCACTGTATCACTAATCTAAAAATAACTGGCCCATACTTTCTCCTTGAGGGATAACAATGACAACAAAAACTCATTAGAGCATGACATGATCAGAGATTTGTGAAGTTCACACAACATGCATTCACTTATCTATAGCTCAGTTTTAGGACACTGACCCAAACGTTTTCCCTCACACACAAATGTATTTCAAGAATTCTCTACCCGGGACAGCATATGAAGTACATGTTATGGGCAGTAATGACACCATTCAGTTTTTCTCAGTGCTTAGGTCAAGACCTATCATAGAGATGGTAGCCCTACAAGTAATGCATTTCAGTCTCCCAGCTTGCCTTTCATTCTTCAATAAATGGGGAGTTAAGAGACTAAGTTCTCAGAACTTTCAAGAGAACTCAAGAGGGTTTGCTCAATGGAGTTCAAATATCAAGCTAAGAGCAAGTTGCAATTTTGATTTGAACCCTGTTTCCTACTAATGTCTCAACCCAGGTGTGACCTGCATTTGATAAAACATTAACTTTGTTCTCTATGTAAATAAAATGGTGGCTCTCCAGGTGCACCTGCTGTATGGTATTACAGGCAAACAGAAAGTTATCAGAGGGTAACGTACAAAAAATAAACAGAACAAGTGTGCTAAGGGGCACATTTAGATTGCCGTTGTAGATTATGTATACAGTTAAATCTTTCTGTCAAAGAAGTTTAACACAGTTACTGAATATAACGTATAGTCCACATGGAAGCTAATTTCTTCAAGGTTCCTCAATTTATGGGGAATATTTTTAAAACTATCTTAGGTGAGAAAGTTTTAAATTCTCTCAACAATTACATAACTGGAAGGTATTGAAATGTACTGTGGAGAAAAGGGGAAAAAGTGTTACTAACAATTTGGAATAAGCTATGCCTCCTTTTAATATCTTCTGTGACGTGACAGAATGATATAGAGTACTGGGCACATTTATTACTGACAGGTGTAATTTCACCCCTACTTGAGGGGCCGTGACTTTAAAAGGAGATGAAAGCTTCCAGCTGATGTATGAGGGACGAAAAGTCTGACAGGAATAACATGACTGTCGCGAGGGAATTGAGTCATGTGGTCCTGCGGTTTACCATTTGGCCATGAAGTTACAAAGATTTACAGTGTGCTCTGAAGGGCTTTGGAACCTGTTTATTTGCATTTTCTTCTGGAGAACTGATAGAACAACTTAGTGAAGCTACACACAGTGAGACCAGCTCACCCCGCAGCTGATAATGACATAATGGTTATAGGCCACCCGGAGCAACTGAACCATGACTGATGAAACCCTCCTGTAGCAAGTTTCCAAGATTTAAGACATAAAAAGCCTTTATAATTATCGTTGAACATGAACCATAGTTTTACGTTTAGAGAGGATTTTATTTCGCTTTTGTAGATTATATAGTATTGACAAGAAGGTCCCAAAGGACTTTGTAGCTTAAGGTCCATTCTGATAAAAGGTCTTTAAATTATATTGGTTAATTAAGCCAACATACATTCTATACTATTATCATTAAGGAACTGGTCATAGCAACACTGAGTTTAAGAAAAATATTTAAAACATGAAGCAGAGAATATGTGAGTGCAAATTACTACAGTATAAGGAAGAATGTAATGAGTATCACAGAAAAGCCATGGGATAGAATGGGAGAGAAAAAGCAAGTGGCTATTTCTCTTTAGATAAAATAATAGCATACATTTTGTTAGAATTTACACTTTGGGGGGAAATAATTGCAAACCATACATCTGATAAGAAATTCATATCCAAATTATATGAGGAGCTCGTGCAATTCAACAGCAAAAAAGAAATAATCTGGTTTAAAAAATGGGCAAATGATCTGAATAGATATTTTTACAAAGCAAACTTACAAATGACCAACAATTATCTGAAAAGGTGCTAAACATCACTAATCACTGGAAAATGCAAACCCAAACCACAATGAGGTATCACCTCACACCTGTTAAAGAATGGCTATAATCAAAAAGTTAAGAGATAAGCAATGAGGAGGATATGGAGAAAAGGGAACCCTTGTACACTGTTGATGGGAATGTAAATAGGTACAGCCATTGCAAAAAATAGTACAGAGGTTCCTTAAAACTAAGATCCCAACTCCAGCTATATAGCCAGAGGAAATCATCTCTGGACCTCAGAGAGATAAATACACTCACTCCACATGTTCATTGCAGCATTATTCACAATAGTAAAGACATGGAAACAACCTAAATATTTATCAATGAATGGAGATAAAGAAAATGTGGTAAATATAGCATCCCATTGTGTGTAGGAGGAAGAAATGGCAACCCACTCCAGTATTCCTGGACAGAGAGCCTAGTGGGCTACAGTCCATGGAGTTGCAAAGTAGGACACAACTGAGCGTGCATGCATGCACACACACACACACACATATTATATATATATATATATATATAATTCAGCTATAAAATTATAATTATGAAATAGTATTAAGGCATAGAAAGAAATCCTACTATCTGTAACAATATTGATGAACCTTGGGGACATTACACTAAATGAAATAAGCCAGACACAGAAAAACAAGTTCCATATGATTTAACTTGTATGTGGAATCTTAATTAAAACAGTCAAACTCAAAGAAACAAAGAGTAGAATGGTGGTTGCTAGGGGCTTTGGAAGGGTAGGTAACAGGGAGATATTAGTCAAAGGGTATAAGAATAGTTATAAGATGAACAGATTCTGAGGATCTAATGTATAGCATGATAACTGTAGTTAATGATACTGTACAGTATACTTGAAATTTGCTATGAGAATAGATCTGTGTTCTCACCAAGAAAAAAGTGTGTGAGATGATGAACATGTTAATTAGCTTGATTCTAGTAATGATTTCATAATATTTACATATATAAAATCATCATATTGTACATTTAAATAGGTAAGGTTTTTATGTGTCAATTATATCTCACTAAAGTTGGGAAAAATTGCTCTCTTTTTCTTAAATGTGCATCTTTTTACTACTTCAGCACTACGTCCAGTCAAGGTGGATTGGGGGGATTCAGGTGAGTCTAGGGTATTCACAACTTTGAAATCAGTGTAATGGTCTTCTGTGAACAGAGAGAAGACTCATTTCCCTCTGTATCTTGTTGATGTTATTTATTATTATTAGAACTTCTATTAAAGAAGTTTTTAATATGATCAGAAAGGGGAACTGAAATCTCTTCAATTAATAAATTACAACTTCATAAAATATAAATTAAATAAATATGTAAATTACCTGAAAACCTATAGATATTAACGAGAATTATTCTGCCTTAAAGTTTTAAGAAACTTCCAGTGGGTAAAATATTGGTGAGATACGATTTAAAGGAGATAACTATGAAAATGCATTTGATTTGTTCAAACGTTGTTTAGAATTTTTGACTTCTTTTCACTTTATCATTTTGAGGGTCATTTATGAACTATTCAAACAAAATCATTATTTTATCGACAAAATCCACTAGTTGGCACAGATATATGGTCACAAAAAAATCACAGAAGGTAGCATACAAACAGGTTACTATCTAGACAGGCTAGGTATTGGTGAAAAACTACCAGAACATACTATTACACATAAAATAGAAACTATAAAAAATTTCATTAATGCCATATAAACAAAAAGTAGGGAAATTTTTAAATATTCAAAGCACTATCAAAAAATCATTGGAGAATTCTTTGATATTTATCCCAAGGAGTTGAATGATTATGCTTACAGAAAAACCTGCACATAGATGCTTACAGCAGCTTTATTGCTAATTATTAAACCTTGGAAGCAACCAAAATGAATAGATAAATGAACCCTGGGATAATATTCAGTGCTAAAAAGGAATGAGCTACCAAGTCATGAAAAGACACAGAAGAAATTTAAAGACATATTGCTAAGTGAAAAAAAAAAATCCAATCTTAAAAAGGCTACATACTGTACAATACCAACTATATGACATTCTGAAAGAGGCAAAACTATGGAGACAGTAAAAGATCAGTGGTTGCCAAAGGTTTGGAGGCCAGGCAGTGGAGAGTGATGAAAAGGCAGAGCACAAAGGATTTTCAGGGCATATGGGTACATGTCATTATACATTTGCCCAAACCCACAGAATGTACATCACCAAGAGTCAACTATAATGTAAAGTATGGACACTGGGTGATCATGATGTGTCAGTGTAGGTTCATCAGTTGTAAGGAATTGATGAACCTGCACCCCTCACTCCATTGATGTTGATAATAGGGAAGGCTATGTGTGTGTGGAGAAAGCAGACATATGGGAAAAAATGAACAACTATGAATATTATTCGGATTTCACTGTAAAGCTTTTCTAGTATACATAACTATACACAAGGCAAAAGTCTTATTGATTTACAAAGTCACGTTATTTAACAAAATGTAAGCTTTTTTTTCTCCCTCTGAAACAGTCTTAAGTTTCTGGATATAGTAAGGTGCTCAAATAGAAAATAGTATAGTTATACAAAAAAACTCTTGGAAACTTTTCTGAGAAATTCATCCCTACATTTCTTTATATTGAATTATGATTCCTAATTTAAAAGTCTCACACACTTTGTGAACTTAAAACATCTGAAATAAATTTAAATGTACTCAATGCTCTGTGCTGACCTAAATGTAAAGGAAATCCAAAAAAGAGGGGATATATTTATATATATAGGGGCTTCCCAGATGGCACAGTGGTAAAGAATCCGCCTGCCAATGCAGGAGATGCGAGAGATGCAGGTTCGATCCCTGAGTTGGGGAAGATCCCGTGGAGTAAGAAATGGCAACCCCCTCCAGTATTCTTGCTTGGAAAATTCCATGGACAGAGGAGCCTGGTGGGCTATTGTCCATGGGGTCGCAAAGAGTGGGACATGACTGAGCAACTGAGCACTCACTCATATATACATGCAGCTGATTCCCTTTCCTACACAGCAGAAACTAACACAGCATTGTTTAAAGTAATTACAGTCCAGTAAAAATTAAAATAAATGGAATGAATGAAAGTAATGCCAAATTATTTGGAGAACTGAATTTTAACATAGACTATTTTCATAAAACATTTCCTTATTTTCATCTCATTTTCATCATCAGCTCCATCTGAACCTCTCTCTCTCCATACATACCCACAAATTTATACACACAAACACACACACCCACTCTCTTAGCTTTACTCGATTGTATATTAAAATTCTAAGCCATTTCTGACCCTTGACATGATGTTTCCTGTGTGTGTTAGTCACTCAGTCATATCCGAGTCTGTAACCCCATGGACTGTAGCCCGCCAGGCTCCTCTGTCCATGGAATTCTCCAGGCAAGAATACTGAAGCGGTTGCCATTTCCTTCTCCAGGGTATCTTCTTAACCCAGTAACTGAACCCATTGCAGGCAGATGCTTTACCGTCTGAGATACTAGTGTGATGTTTCTATCTGTGTATTATTCGCATTAAACCTCCTGGCTTCATCCCATCAACATCTGCTTTCTATCAATGCCAAGAAAGACAGGCTCCTTAAATAGACTTTCTTTAAAAAATAAGTAAAAATAAAAATCTAGGAGTTGTATGGATCTTTAAAAAGTAGAAATCTAGGTTCTTTTATTACATCTGAAATAAGTTTTTCTATATGAAAGCTCTCCATTTACCTCCAGAAAATTGTGGAAAATACCAACATCTGTGTATTGCAATAAAAGCACTACTTGTAACTGCCATTCATCAAGTCAGTGAGTAATTCGGAAAACAGTAGCAATAGACCTTGGAGTGTAGTATACGTAGGATGAAGCCAAAATGTTTTCCTAACTTGTAAAGGAAACTTTTCTATGAGCACTACTTTCTGCCAGTTTCTTCTTAAAGGTATGAGCAGCATCAGCCTCCTGTTGATTTAACTCCAATAATTGAGAGGCAATCCAAATGAGGCATATTCCATAGGTTAACAATTCACCCTATTAGAGTAAAATTTGAAGCCCACTCTCTGTTATTGCTGGAATAAGCCATCAATCAGGCATACTGATAAGTGAAATGAACAAAAATATGCAACCTGTTAATAATTAAATATATCATTTATTTTCCTTTCAAGAACCCACTTTTCAATGTTGGCGAAAACACACACAGCCCAAAAATGAAAGTGAAACAGAAAAACAAAAAGAAGCTTATAAATTGAATAATCTACTTCTTACTGTTTTATGTTTAGCAACACTTCTGAATGGTATTGAATTTAAGATGGTTCATTTCTTTAATGTGAATGTCTCTACGTATTATAATTATATAAATACCTTCTCTGACCCAGGGATTGAGCCCAGGTCTCCTGCATTGTGGGCAGATTCTTTACCATTTGAGCCACCAGGGAAGACCAGGTATATACAGACATAGAAAAATATTAAGATGAAGAGTTATATAATTATGATGTACTAGATTCAAAAAGAAATTTCAGCTAGGAAATGTTTTATAAATGTCTCTACTATATTACACTCTAATCTAAAATAAAAATAAGCAAAACCACCTCAGAGAACCTCATGCTATTAAATAACATAAGCTTCGAGTCCAGTGCAATTTCCAAACAGCCCTTCTTTGATGGATTCATGATTGGAATTATATTCCTATTTTCCTAGCATTAATAATAGAAAGCAGGTATTCATCTTTACCGTGATACCTTTCCTAGTTCTCTCTGTATCACTGAAATGGAAAAACAAGTCCTACAAACAATCCTTCTTACTCTAGACCTTCCAACACTCACAGCTTTCACTCTGCAGTCAGAAACTAAGCTACGGTCAACTCCTCTGGTTTTCAGAAAAATGACCCAATGTTTCCCAATTCTAAAGTCAGAAAATACTGAGATTCATATACCTGTGAGTTTTTTTCTTTCTTACCATTACTTTTCACCTTGTTATTGTTCAGTCATTCAGTCGTGTCTGACTCTGTGACCCAATGTACTGCAGCACGCCAGGATTCCCTGTCCTTCACTCTCTCCCGGAGCTTGCTCAAACTCATGTCCATTGAGTCGATGATGCCATCCAACAATCTCATCCTCTGTCGTCCCCTACTCCTCCTGCACTCAATCTTTCCCAGCATCAGAGTCTATTCAAATGAGTCAGCTCTTTGCATCAGGTCGCCAAAGTATTGGAGCTCTAGCTTCAGCCAGTCCTTCCAATGAATATTCAGGATTGATTTCCTTTAGGATTGACTGCTTTGATCTCCTTGCTGTCCAAGGGACTCTAAGAGTCTTCTCTGGCAGCACAATTCGAGAGCATCAGTTCTTCGGTGTTCAGCCTTCTTTATTGTCCAACTGTCACATCCATACATACTGGACAAACCATAGCTTTGACTATACCGACCTTTGTCGGCAAAGTGATGTCTCTGCTTTTATATACGCTGTCTATGTTTGTCATAGCTTTTCTTTCAAGCAGTAAGTGTCTTTTAGTTTCATGGTTGCAGTCACTGTCTGCTGTGGTTTTCACCTATTTCCCCCATATTTACAGCTCTAACTCCTGGCATCATCACCCTGCTTGTTTCCTTCCTCTTCTCGCTCCCTCCCTCCTTCCCTTCCTCCCTTTCTCTCTATTTCTCTCTCTGTGTGTCCATTTCTCTCTATCTCTTTGTGTCTCTCTAATTCTCTCCTCCCCACCTTTTTGCTTTTAACAAATGTTGAACACCTAAACGTCCTTATTTAGAGAATACACTGAAAAGACAGACATGGTCTCATTCCTTATGGTGCTTCTTGCCTCTGGTCTATCTAAGGAGATAGATACTGAAAGAAAATGCAGGTGTGATGAAGAAGTTTAGGGTATGACAAGACCATACAATAAGAATATTTAACATTCTATTTTTTATATTCCTCCTAAGGATGTAACAGTCAAGTTTGTCTCTGAAAGATATAAAAATTACACATTAAAAGTACATAAATTTAAAAATATAAAGCATAATAGAAAACTGTCAAATAAAAGCACTCATAATCTTGTTTGAAAGGTCCCTCTTCTTCTTCACTTAGGTAAAGAAAACTGTCCCCAAGAGACTACCCTTCACTACTTCTTTCGCTCCCTGTCTACCTCCTTTCCTCCCTTCCCTCTTTCTGTAAATATTTTCTGAATGCATACGGTTTTCCAAACACAAGAAATATCAATCATTATCAAAATTATCTAAAAATTGTTATCACAATTTAAATCCACAAATACCCTGCTACAAATTTTACAGAAACTCTCAGTTAAGCTAAGGATATTTATTAGTTTTATAACAGAAAAAGGTAAAAAAAAATAAATGCTTATCATTTGTGATATAGATTAAAAATTATGGCATATACACCCAGTGAAATACTATGCAGCTTTTAAAAAAGATTGAGGCAAATCTATATGACCTAACCTCACAAACTAATTCAGATTTATTGCCACATGGAAACAGCAAGCTGCAGAAAAGCATATAGAACATAATCCCATTAGAGTATATATGGGAAATTATTTCTAAATCTGTATCTGTAATTTCATTTACAAATGTATTTATACCTCTTCATGTGTCTACAGCCATGTACCTGTTGCTATAGTAATAGCCATATATCTTTGTACATCCATGGAATGTTTCTGGAAAGATTTACAAGATACTGTTAGTTTCAGAAGGAGCAGTGAGATTGGAAAATGGGACTTTAACTTTTAAAATCTATACCTATTCTTGGGAGCTTCACTGACTCTTCCTTCAACAAGTGGAGAGGCCTCCCTAAGGATTACCAAAAAAAGGCAATTTGATTCCCATTGCCCTAAGAGGACTTACATGGACTGGCCAGAGCTCACCATCCCTGGAAACAGGAATGTTGCCCATGAAACACACAAAACAAAGCAGTATGACTAGCTTTTAGTACTCAACATACTAAACTTTTGACAAGTATCATTGAAAATAATAGCCAACAATAGGTGAATATGGGCAAAAGGCATACAGATATTGTATTATTCCTGTGTCTTTTCAATAGTTTAAAATTATTTCTAAAGGAAAAGATTCAAAAACAAAAAAACAACAGCTGGCATAATGAAATGTTACAGAGTAGGTGACAAAACAAACTAGTTTGGGTTTTTTTCTATAAAAACAAACGTCCTCTTTTCATTTCATTTGTAGCTTATGTTTAGAGCCAGAATGAAATACCACAAGCGAAAAGCCCATTTTTGAAAGCACATTCCTGACACTTGTTTCCATTTCTCTTATTTAAAAGGTGATATAGTAAGTCAGTGGACTTCGCGGGTGGTGCAGTGGTAAAGAATCCACCTGCCAGTGCAGGAGACACAAGTGTGTCTGATCCCTGAGTCGGAAAGATTCCCTGGAGGAGGAAATGGCAGCCTACTCCAGTATTTTTGCCTGGAAAATTCCATGGACAGAGGAACCTGGCCGGCTACAGTTTAAGAGGTCACAAAGAGTTGGACATGACTGAGCACATACAACACAGTAGTAAATCAGTAGGAGGATTTTTTTAATGCTATTTCCTCTTGGTGATACAATCTTTTTCAGTTTTCCAGCCTGTATCTAGAGTTAGATATACTAGTATAACTTCTTTTATGTTTAAGGAAAAATGATTGTTATGAAAACACAGTAGAAAAATCATTTTGATATTTTTCTTCTCCCATTAGGCCAATTTTTACCTTTGGAAAATAAAGTCAAAGACGTGCTTATTAAGCATTTGGTTGAAAAGTAAATGCTATTCAAAAGAAAATGTATTTGCACAGAAATATCTCTCCAAGAGAAATCATCTAACTCCCATTTTTAAAAATACAAATAATTTATCTTAACGTGACCTCAAGTAGAATACAAATAACAATTTCTCTTTTAATTGAGGTATGAATTTTATATAACTGAGTCATGAAAGATGGAGCTTTAAATTTTTTTCTCTGTAACTGAACTTACCTTGTGATCCTTCATTTCAACTGGTGGCAAAATATGTGATCTTGCCAGTGCAAAATAAACTCAATTCCTTTCTTCCTAGTTTAAACACACTTTCTCTGAGGAAAATATTCCAATGGCTCAGAATTCCTTTCATCATCAATCTCTTTTTGATCTTCTTAGGGTTAAATTTCTCCTTCTAGTATCACACTGACCTTAGAGGACAGGTGTCCAATCCAAGTTCACTGACATCTACCCATTCTGCCTTTCTGATGCAATGTACAATTTGTGTGTGTGTGTGTGTGTGTTAGTAGCTCAGTCATGTCTGACTCTTTGTGATCCCTTGGACTGAAGCCTGCCGGCCTCCACTGTCCATGACAAGAACACTGGAACGGGTAGCCATTCCCTTCTCGAGGAGACTTTCCTGACCCAGGGATCGAACTCAGGTCTCCCACATTGCAGATGGATCCTTTACCGTCTGAGCCACATAATTCATACTTTTGGCTTTTGATGGTTGTCCCTGCGCTTACCTTGAAACATGAGTGTCCCTCTCTGCTTCCTAGTTGCTAGTCATGGGCACACACCGCCAAGCATGCCCAGCCCTTGGTGCTCATCACCCACTGCTCAAATCCATGTGCGACATTCCAGCAGAGAGGAAACTGGCATCAGTAACACCCCATATATTTGTAAGGCTAAGGACCAAGGAAATCTATGTGATCTGCATCAGTAGAAACTTTCTTGTCAGGGGAGAGGCCCTGTTTGAAAGGGGTTGCCTTTGGACCCCAGTGACTATTCTTCTATTGAACTAACTCACACCTGCTGAGCCAGCTTCGTGCTACGTAACCAAGGTAAGAAAAGAAGTTAGCCACCAGGCTGCTGAATTCCCTAGTGGCTCAGTGACAAAGAATCTGCCTGCCAATGCAGAAGATGTTGGTTCGATCCCTGGGTCAGGAAGATCCTCTGGAGGAAGAAATGGCAACCCACTCCAGTATTCTTGACAGGGAAATCCCATGGACAGAGAGAAGCCTGGCAGGAGGGCTACAATCTGTCGGGTCTCAAAGAACAGGACATGACTGAGCAACTGAGCACACGCACACACAACCTAAACCTAATGATTACTTTCTATATTTAAATTTTACACTGGAATGATCTGACAAAAAGCAAAGAACTGATATTTTGTCTTTTTACTTAGTAGTTTCAATAATTTTTCATTTAATTATCTTGAAATTTGAAAAAAAATGACATCATTGTCTGCTATTAGCCCTTTGAATTCTTCCCTTGTAGCTCAGTTGGTAAAGAATCTGCCTGCAATGCAGAAGACCCCAGTTCGATTCATGGGTCAGGAAGATCCACTGGAGAAGGGATAGGCTACCCACTGCAGTATTCTTGGGCTTCCCTCGTGGCTCAGCTGGTAAAGAATCCACCTGCAATGTGGGAGACCTGGGTTTGATCCCTGGCTTGGGAAGATGCCCTGGTGAAGGGAAAGGCTACCCATTTCAGTATTCTGGCCTGGAGAATTCCATGGGCTGTATAGGCCATGGATTGCAAAGAGTCGGACATGACTGAGTAAACTTCACTTTCACTTTCCATGTTTACATGTACATATGGATTTTATTTTGAGGGGTTATTTTTTAGGCTAGAGCATTTAGGATATTGATCATACTACACAACCGCAGTGAATGCCAATGATCTTGCCAAGTAGTTCAGCTTTAACAGGTATGCATCTAGGGTTTCATTTCTGTATTCTCTTCTTCTACACTTACTTAGAACCTCTTGATTTTTAAGAAAACTGCTTTGTTCTACCTCTTACTCCTCCCTATAGAATTGGACAAGTCGGTAATCCTTGCTTCTCTCAACTGGGTGGAGCTAATAAAGCTGTAAATGTGATGTAACAGGTGTAGTGATCCTGTTGTTGATTAGTTACTAAATTGTGTCTGACTCATTTGGGACCCCATGGACTGTAGCCTACCAGGTTCCTCTGCCCATGGGATTTGCCAGGCAAGAATACTGGAGTGGGTTGTCATTTCCTTCTCCAGGGGATATTCCTGACCCAGGGACTGAACCCATGACTCCTGCATTGACAGGCAGATTCTTTACCACTGAGCCCCCAGAGTGATCCTAGATAAATTAAAGTCTACACTGTAGAGCAAAACGTTCCCTTTTAGGCTAGTTGTTCCAAAGCCTATCCTGGGAAAAATAGTAGCAATGGCAAATGCATGTGCTTATAGCCTAAGCATCAATTCAATAGAGATTTATTTATCTTTTTGAAGAACATCTTTTTCCATCTGACCCTAGGATATTCTCTCAATCAAATTCAAATTTAGGTGAAGAACAGAGAAATGATGTATAATGTCCTCAAACTCCAGTGGTATTTATTATTTATTTACTCATACACTTACATTTCAAAATGCACAAAATATGGCGTATTTTCCATCAAGGAAAGTTCATCAAATGAAAAATTTTAATTATCTTAATCAGATAAACTCAAAATGTAGGCAAAAGTTGAGTTATTGTTTACTGGTGACTCAGCGGTAAGGAACCTGCCTGCCAAGCAGGAGGTGAGAGTTCCATCCCTGGGTCAGGAAGTTCCCCTGAAGAAGGGAGTGGCAACTCACTCCAGTATTTTTGTCTGGGAAATCCCATAGACAGAAGAGCCTGGTGTTACAGTCAACGGGGTTGCAAAGAGTTGGGTACAACTTAGTGACTTAAAACAATAACAACAAAGCACAAATTTCCACTTTAAATAACCCTGTATCATAGATAGAGAAAACAAATGTATGGATACCAAGAGGGAAAGGGGGAGTGGAGATTGAGATTGATATATATACACTATTGATACTGTGTATAAAATAGGTAGCTAATGAGAACATACTGCACAGCACAGGCAACTACTTAATGCCCTGTGGTGACCTGAATGGGAAGGAAGTCCAAAAGGGAGAGGATACATGTATATGTATGGCTGATTAATTGCACCATACAGTAGAAACTTATACAATATTGTAAAGCAACTATGTTGCTGTTCAGTCACCCAGTCCTGTCCAACTCTTTACAACCCCATGGACTGCAGCACACCATGTCTCTCTGTCCCTCACCATCTCCTGAAGTTTTCCCAAGTTCATGTCCATTGCATTGGTGATACCAGACATCTCATTCTCTGACACCCTCTTCTCCTTCTGCCTTCAATCTTTCCCATCAACAGGGACTTTTCCAATGTGTTAGCCGTGTACATCAGATGACCAAACTACTGGAGTTTCAGCTTCAGCATCATTCCTTCCAATGAGCATTCAAGGTTGATTTCCCTTAAGATTGACTGGTTTGATCTCCTTATTGTCCAGGGGACTCTCAGGAGTCTTCCAGCACCACAATTCAAAAGCATCAATTCTTCGGCACTCTGCCTCCTCTACAGTCTAGCTCTCACAACTGTACGTGACCACTGGGAAGACCAAAGCCTTGGCTATACGGGCCTTTGTCAGCAGAGTAATGTCTCTGCTCTTCACCACACTGTCTAGGTTTGTCATAGCTTTTCTTGCAAGAAGCAAACATCTGATTTCATGGCTGCAGTCACAATCTGCAGTGATCTTGGAGCCCAAGAAGAGGAAATCTGTCACTATTTCCACCTTTTCTTCTTCTATTTGCCATGAAGTAACGGGGCTGGATGTCATGGTCTTAGTTTTTTTAATATTTATTTTTAAATCAGCTCTTTTACTCTCCTCCTTCACCTTCATCAAGAGACTCTTTAGTTCCTCTTCGCTTTCTGCCAATAGAATGGTATCCACATATCTGAGGTTGTTGATGTTTCTCCTGCTTATCTTGATTCCAGCTTGTAACTCATCCAGTCCAGCATTTCTCATGATATGCTCAGTGTATAGATTCAACAAACAGGGTGACAGCAGACAGCCCTGTCATAGTCCTTTCTCACTCTTGAACTGGTTCTAATTGTTGCTTCCTGAACCGCATACATGTTTCTCCAGAGACAGGTAAGATGTTCTGGTATTACCATTTTGTTAAGAGCTTTCCACAGTTTATTATGATCCACACAGTCGAAGGCTTTGGTGCAATCAATGAAACAGGGATAGATGTTTTTCTGGAATTCCCCAGCTTTCTCTATGGTCCAGTGAACGTTACCAATTTGATCTCTGGTTCCCCTTCTTTTTCTAAATCCAACTTGGACACCTGGAAGGTTTTGATTCACATAATGCTGAAGTCTAGCATGCAAGATTTTAAGCATGATCTTATAGCATGGGAGATAAGTGCAACTGTCCCATGGTTAGCACATAGTATAGCAACTATACTCCAATAAAAATTAATTTTATATATTAAACAAATAATGCTGTATGATAAAACAGTCAGATTAAAAGTTTAAGCTCCTCAATTTACCTTGTTAGGTATTTTTATTAGCTATAATAAACTGTTACTTCTGAGCTTCAATTTCAGAAATGTTAGTCGCTCAGTCACGTCCAACTCTTTGCTACCCCATGTGCTGAAGCCCACCAGGTTCTTCTGTCCACGGAACTCTCCAGGCAAGAATATTGGAGTGGGTAGCCATTCCCTTATCCAGGGCATCTTCTTGACCCAAGGATCGAACCTGAGTTTCCTGCACTGCAAGTGGATTCTTTACCATCAGAACCACCAGGGAAGCCCACTAAAAGTAACTGAAACCTCTTAATTTTTCCTAGTGGTTCCTTTCTTCAACCCTCTGGAAAGATCACTACTTTATATAATACTCTTCTTTTAAATTTTAGTAATAACTAATATTTACTGAGCAATCACTAAGAACATTACATACTCTATCTCATTTAAAGTGTTCCATAATTGAATGACTAAGAGCCAGTTTTCACCTTGAATCCATAGCTGAGAAAACTTAGGTACAGAAAAGGCATATCATTTTCCCAAAGAGCTCAAACAAGCAAATATCACAGCTTAATTATAAATCTAAAACTTTGGCTCAGACACCTACTATTTTTATCACAGAGTTAAGTCAAAATCCATTTATTAAAAAATTTCTTCCTACATTTAGTACACTCAGAACCATTTCTTTAGGAGCCATCCATTCCCATGGAATAACACCTTAAATTTTCAACAAGGTAAAGAAAATAAAAGACTACAGTATTTAATAGCTGCCATACGTGGTGCCAGTGGTAAGAAACCCGCCTGCCAATCCAGGAGATGCATGTTCGATCCCTGGGTCAGGAAGATCCCCTGGAGGAGGGCATGGTAACCCACTCCAGTATTCTTGCCTGGAGAATCTCATGGACAGAGGAGCCTGTGGGGCTACAGTCCACAGGGTCGCAAAGAGTTGAACATGATGGAAGTGACTTAGCACACACACACATGAAACCTACAGTACAGACTTGATAAAACATTCTTAATTTTTCTACTTTTTACAGCTAAAAAAGATTTTAAGACAAAAGCTTATTATTTGTTTCAAACCTTATAACAGTATAGGGAGTCCAATCTGTATTATCATACATTTGCATTTGGAAAATAAATTTACACCATCAAAGGAGAAAATCGACTTAAACAGAAGCTGATTAAATACTTGAAAATAATTCAAGTCACTATACCATTGAAGTGATTCCAAAAAGTGACATGGATGTAATATAAGATCTTGAACTACATCACAACTCCAGGATTTAGCAAAAGGGTAAGAGGGGAGTTCATTCATATAGAGGAAGAGAAAATTTTCTTTGGACAAGTTATATCAGATAATATGTTTGTTTAAGGAAAAATAAACAGGTGGGAAAAAGTTCTGCATGCCTAACATGGAAGGAAAGCATAGTTGTGCCTAATATATTGCAGAAACTGTTTTAGTACAGCTCATTCTTTCAAAAATACTGCCTCCATACAGTAGCCAAGGTCAGTTTGAATTTAGGTAATCTGCTATACATAGTGCGGATCATATATGTTAAACTGTTCTCAGAGGTGTTCTGACATCCTACCTTTTAAAAATATTTTTCCTGTTTATTATTCATGGATTACTAATTTTTCCCTTTGCGATCTTGAGCTGTCTGTTTTGTTTTGTATCCCGATTTCAAGTATATAACATCCAAGTTTCCTACTGATAATCAACCACCTTTATCCCTTCACTGCCTAAAGGCACATATTATGATTTGGTCACATGCCTTATAAAAATACTACTGTAAATATTTCAGGAATAAATGATCCCTTGTAACTGAGACACAAGTTTCAGACCTCAAATATTTCCTGGGAGTGTAATAGTAGTAGCCTGCTCCTAAGATCAGGAGCAGCAGTATCTTATTTTACATGGCATTTGTAACAGTCATGAGGTACAGTTAAGAGAGTTTTGAGTCTGTATTCACTGTTACTAGGGGTCCTTAAATTCAATGCCTCTGCAATTTTGAAGTCACAGTTTGTGGACTAGAAAAAAAAGAACAGAACTGGAGATGAAGGCATTTATTTTCTAGACCCTGCTGGCCAGAAACTACATGGTTTAACCTCTAAAAGACTCAGTGTTCTTATTTCTCATTACAAACTCTGTATGACAGTATAAAAGAAAAGGTGGTTCACAGGATACGAATGCTAAGCATGTGGATGTAAAGAGTCAAATACTGTCACTGCTAGAAAGAACTTAGAAAAGTACCTTGTAACAACCTATAGAGCGGTCTTAAAGAAGCAATGAAATCACAGGCAATGACTGGAGAACAAATTATGTGAAAAATAAAGAAAATTGTAGAGTTGTAGGCTCAACAGCAATGTAAGTGACAGACGTCTAGATCAGAAAGACAGTGTGATGGCAGGGAACCATAATTCATATTAGCATCTAAAACTGCACATTGCATAAAACAGGCACTTCATAAATGTTGCAACTGAAATGTCTGCATGCTAAGGGGCTTTTTCTTTTTGCTTTTGGCTGAATAAAAGTTACTCTGCACAATTTTTACTTTCACATTGCTGGAGGTGGCTGGAGGCCAACTGTGACATTTGAGCACACATCATACCATCTTCTGTATATTCCTTTCGGCAGAGGTGAAATAAATTGACACAGGAAGTAATTTACACTGTCAAGAATGTGGGTGAGATTCCAGCATTAGGCAACATAAAGTGAGAATTCAAAGAAAGATGGCTTCTGTCATGAGAAGCTGAGAGAAAGTTTCTAGGAAGGTTCTCCTGAGAACCTTCCTAGAAGAGCCAAGGAAATATGACCTGGATGGCAATAAGTTACATAGAGTTGAGCAGCTTTGCTCAAACCAGCTTTGAGATTGGGAACAGTGTCAGCTAGAAGAGGAAGGTTTCTAGTGTATCAGTCAAAGATTTCAAGATATGACCTTACAGTATCCAATAATCCCTATTAATCCCTTACTTATCAAACCTAAAAATGTTGAATGTCTGGATATATGAGACGTAGCTAACATGTTGGATTCATTATTTAGAATCCCAAAATATCCTGGTAGGTTAAGACAAATAACTCAAGGAACATGAAAAGCTCATAAATGCTCGAGAAAAAAAATACAAATCATTGCTTTATATGACAACTAATTAACTCCATTAGGACAGAATGAGGCATTTGGCTTAACAACAACTCATATTTTAAAATATGACATTCTAGCTTCCGTAACATTGAACTAAGTTTATATTCTGACTTGACTGTGTCATAAGCCAACATGATCATGGGATGCACTACTGAAGGTGATATCCAGATAGTCAGAATTTATAGAGTACACTCTGCCTTATGTTAGTACATTGTCCTCCACGTTAGCACCCAGCAGAGTCCTGAGTGAAGATTCAGGTGACACGCTGGAGTGTCCCTGGGCTCTGTCTTCAGGTTTCTTCTCAATCTGTGCTCACTTCTCTAGTAACTGCAATCTCATAACTGAGCATTTGCACACTAAACACTCCCAGAAATTTAACTTCAATGTAGACCTCCACTTGGAAATCCAAATTTTTATATCTATGCCTGCCTGACATCCTTGCTAGGATGTATCGATATAATAGGCGTCTCATTGGAACCTGACCTCTACTTCATACCGTATTTGAAAAAGTAAATGCAGGTAAAATATACATCTAATGTAAACATTAAACAATAAAATTACTATAAGATAACATAGGAGTATATATTTATGATCTTGGGATAGCATAGAAATGTAAAACAGGATAAAAATAAAGCTCTGTTCATAAAGGAAGAAATTAATGAATTGAACTATTACATCAAAATTAAGAGAGAAAAAAGTCAAGGTACAGAGTGGGAGAAGATATTTCCAGCACACACAATCAACAAAGATTTTCTATCCTGAATATATGGAAAATACATTCAATCAATTATGAAAAGGCAAAAATTACAGTAGACAAATGGAAGAATCTTGAGCAGACACTTCTCAAAAAAGGATATCCAAATGACTAACAAACATATGGAAGACCTCATCAATAATCAGAAAAATCCAAATTTAAATCACAGTGAGATAATATCACATACTTACGAGAATTTCTAAGATCAAAATTTAAAATAATGAGACTGGGGCCATGACTTCTATGTATGATTGCTGGGAATGTCTCAATCACTTTACAAACTGTTTGGCATTATCTACTAAAGCTAAACATGCATGCGTGCTAAGACACTTCAGTTGTGTCTGACTCTATGCAAGCCTATGGACTATAAACTGCCAGGCTCCTCTGTCCATGGGATTCTCCAGGAAAGAGTCCTGGAGTGGGTTGCCATGCCCTCCTCCAGAGGATCTTTCTGACCCAGGAATCAAATCTGCGTCTCTTATGTTTCCTGCATAGTCAGGCAGGTTCTTTACCACTAGCGCCACCTGGGAAGCTCAAACTAAACATATATATAACTTATAACCTGACAACTTTATTTATAAGTATATATCCAATAGAAATAGAAAGTTCATGCACATATGCGCACAAAGACATGTACAAGGATATTCACAGCACCTTCATAGCAGCCCCAAACTGTAAACAATCCACTAGGCATAATGGTAAAAGAAAAAAATACATTGTGTTATCGTATAGCGGAAAAACCACATAAATGAATTAGTATATACTACAACTACACACAACAACATGGATGACTCTTGCAAACAAAACTGTGACATGTTCAGACAATCTGGTTCTAATTTTATAAAATATGTCAAAAATGACAAAACTGTTCAACGGTGTTAGAAATTAGAATATGATTATATTCGGGCGTAGGAGAGTAGTGAATAAAAGGGCACAGGATGGGGTTTATTGGACATCTATAATGTTCTTTCTCTTACTCTGGGTACTGATCAAATTGTGGTAATTTATGGAGCTGCACATTTACAAGTTGTGTACCTTTACATGTAGGTTATAATTCAATCTTAATAAGTTTGTAAAGGGATACTGAAAATTAGGGAGTACCAAGAAAAAATCAGTCAAAATACTGAGTGTTTAAGTAAAGAGTGATTGAAGGAAATAAGACATTTAACTTAAAAAGGCCAGAAGATGTAAAAGAAAAAACTGAAATCCATCTTCAAAAACCAGAGTGGCAGTAGCATTATTTTACGTTGTTCTAGAAGACAATGGCACCCCACTCCAGTACTCTTGCCTGGAAAATCCCATGGATGGAGAAGCCTGGTAGGCTACAGTCCATGGGGTCGCTAAGAGTTGGACGACTGAGCGACTTCGCTTTCACTTTTCCCTTTCATGCACTGGAGAAGGAAATGGCAACCCACTCCAGTATCCTTGCCTGGAGAATCCCAGGGATGGCAGAGCCTGGTGGGCTGCCGTCTATGGGGTTGCACAGAGTCGGATACGACTGAAGTGACTTAGCAGAAGACAAGTAACTGAGGCGGTAGATTTTTCCCAGTTCAGTTAGATCTGAAATATACTAATACATGACAGCCTACAGAGAACTGAGCTACCTACCAATGCAAGTATTTAAACCATTCTGTCAAAGAAGCTGGAAAAGTAGATTCATATTGGAAAGGGGGCTGAACAAGATGCACTCTGCTTTTCTGAGATTCTATGATTCATGATGACATCGGTGTCAAATGTATCTGTCTTTCTCTCCTCCCTCCCTCCCTTCTCATTGCCCTCCTTCCACAGTCTCTCTCTATCCCCCAGACTCCAAACAGACAACAACAGAAAACCAGATCTTTTGTTTTCCTAAACCTGTTTCTTTCTGGTGAGTCACACACAGCCTGGTAACTGTGATGGGAACCCTCATCAAGGGCCAGATATGGCATGCTACATAGTTCATACCTGGCCAACTTCCCCCAAAGGAGAAAATATTGTGGAACTGGATGTTTCCCCTCCCCAAATATTACTCCAAGAATATTGAGGAACTCCACTACCTTGGAAAACACACAAGAAAACATGTGCTTAAGAAATACTACAAACTCGATTACAGATACCAAAGTGTTATGCAGCATCCTCTCATCGACACCTCATCCCTTAGGTCTTCAGAACAATAGCATTTTATTGAATTTTATATTCATTTCAGCATCTTAGTTCGCAAATAATTGAGATGTCATTTTATTTGATCACCTTTAACCTGGTAGAAAGCATTTAATTAAAAAATCAACTTAGTTATAGCCTATCAAATAGCATCTATTGCAAAGCAACAACATATATACAAAGTGTTGAACAAGCCCCTGCAACATAATGCCCAAAGAGTTCCCGCATCATTTTTTGCATATATTTCCTAAATTCTTATAAATCTCTAACATATGGGAAAACCTTCTTTACAACAAATTACATTAATAAATGAACAACACCTTTTCTTGTATAGTTTATAAATTATACATAGATATGAGCACATGGGCTTCCCAGGTGGCGCTAGTGGTAAAGAATTCACCTGCCAGTGCAGGAGACATAAGAGACACAGGTTTGGCCCCTGGGTCAGGAAGATCTCCTGGAGTACGAAATGTGAACCTGCTCCAATATTCTTGCTTAGAAAATTCCATGGACAGAGGAGCCTGGTGGGTTACAGTCCATGGGGCCACAAAATGTTGGACACAACTGAGCAACTGAGCGCACATACATATGAGCATACTATGCTCCTATCAAATGATTCTTGGTAGTAAGGATACAATGGCATAATTCTGTTTTAAAAAAATAAAGCACTGTAACTACCAAGGATTAAAATATACCCATTATTATTACTACTAATAAAAGAGAATCAGATATAATTGGACCTACTCACAAAGGAAGAAAGGAAGAATGGCTGGCAGGAGGGAGTATGGAGAGGACTGAATCTGAGTAGAAAACCAGTTTTACTAGCTGAAACCTGGAGAAGCTCAGAGCTCAGAGATTCCAGTTACATAAGTATCAAACAATGAGAAGTGACCTATAAATAAGAAAGCCAATCAAAATATACTCCACCTGCACGAACAGAATTATCAGTAGCTAGACAACTGTGCCCCTCACAAACCCAGACCAAGAACTGAAGAATAATATCTGAAGAAAGTACACAACATCCCTGGGGAGAATCAGAACAAGCATTTGGTGTCCCAGAACAAAGTCTTCCACAGTTAAGAGAGCTTCTGCCTAATGGTAGGCTCCCTGACCAGTCGTAGGTTGATGCAAAACCCATAAGAGCTCACAGTCAGCATTTAGATTGTCTCTTTCTTAAATATGAATGAAGAACCAAGGATTACTAAAAATTTGAAAAAAGAAAGTCTTGCAACATGATAGACAAAAATACATACAAAATGATTCACCCCAGAGGACACAGAAGTAATTTAGGTAACAGAGAAAACAAACAAAACAAAATAAAAACCTCCAGTCTCTTCAGGGATCACATAAGAACACAATACTATGATGAAAGAGAATATCAGTTACACCAGTGACTCACCTGTTCAGCCTGTTGGTCTCAAATGATAAAACTGTGACAGTAAAGGAAAAAGAGGCATAAAGTAATCAAAATTAATACATTAATCTTAGACCCTAATTCCCAAATATTTGGAAACCAGATAACTTTCAGATAACCCATGGGTTAAAAAGAAATCCAAAGGAAAATAAGAAAGTAATGTGTACTGCATATCAAATGAATTTTTGAAAATTAAAACATGACCTATCAAAATACCTGCTGGAGATAAACCAGTGCTTAGAGGGTAATTTATGGCACTAAAATACCTATATGATAAAAGAAAAAAAAAATTTCACATCAATGACCTACACTCTCATTTTAAGAAACTGGAAAAAAAAAACAAAAAACTACACACACAAAGTAAACCCAAAGTACGCAAGAGGAACAAAATAATAGAGGACGGACATCAAAGGCATAAGCAATACAAAATTAATAACAAAATCAATGAAGCAAATAACTGGTTCTATAAGAAGACCAATAATATTGATAAACTTCAGGCTAGACAGCTCAGGAAAACAGAGGACAGAAATCAGCAATATCAGGAGTGAGAGTGGATATCACTACAGATCTTACAAATGGTAAAATGATCAAGAAATATTATGAATCACCTTATGCTAGTTAATTTGACAAATTACAAGAGCCAACAAAAAGTGAGCAGTCAATAAAAGACAATTATCTTAAATATAAGTGTAATCTAAAAACAGTCAAAGTCTCTATATGAAGAGGAACAAAGCTATATAAAAAAAAGTGACAGATGAACTGACCCTTTTGAGAGTTTTCCTCCAACTCTCAAGAATTAAAGTTGAGTAAAAATGTATTATATTTGACCCCCCCCCAACCCATGCAAAGGAAGCAGGTATTCTTGCTATCTTGGGTTTAATGAAGACATTGGTTCAGATCTTGTCCCTCTCCTTGAAACTCTTTCCCTAGGGTTAGTAAATATAGAGACCAGCACTGGTCAGACATGTAAAATGCCCAAAGAAGAGCACCAGACAACACTGCACTGCTTTCCTCGTCCAAAGAAACATAACTCTGTCATGTGTGTACAGCTATAACCCTTCCCTGCCCCAGGAAAAGTGAGAAAAAAGAAGAGCACTTAATTCACCACACACTGGAGTTAAGGAGGAAAACAGAAATTAGCATGATTGCTAAATTTGTTTGTGATCCAAGTCTTATTGAGAGCCTATCTACTAACCTCTTAAAGTGCTAAATTATATTCAATTGAAAAATCAAAAGAAAAAATGTTTTGAATATGATATAATTTTCTTCTGATAGCACAAACATTAAATTTCAACTTGCAGTCAAATTCACCATCACATTTTGCAAATTAGGTTGAGCAAAAATGTTAATAAATTTTAAAGAGTAATCTTTGTTGTATCCCTTTCATTGTTTTGAAGAAGCTCTATTATTTAATATACTACAGTGAACCTCTTCCCTGACAGCTGATTTTCAGCAGAAACTTCTTATGAGACCTTCTGTTAATTTCAGGAAGTGAAACTATCTGTTGACAGAAGACCTAGTTAATCCATTCATATATAATAGTATATATTATGTATCAAAAAAATCCTCTTTTCCCATTGTTTTGTATCAATCATGTTATGAAAATCATCCTGTTTATTAACATTAAGCAGCTACAAGTTTTTTTCTTAAAATTTATGGATTTGAAGAAAGAACTATTACTATATGTTGAATCAATTGTCAAATAGCCTCATGAATATACTTGGCCTCCATTGCACATGTCCAAATACAAAACAATATGTAAATGTTTTCTCAGTTATACAGAGTAACAGATTTATAATTTCACTCAGTTAAATTGCTCAATCTAGTCCAACTCTTTGCGATCCCATGGACTGCACCATGCCAGGCTTCTCTGTCCATCACCAACTCCCAGAGCTTTTTCAAACTCACGTCCATCAGTCAGTGATGCCATCTAACCATCTAATCCTCTGTTATGTTAATAATTTCATTAACATAAATGTTTATGTTAATAATTTCATTAAAAGTCTATGTCAATTTCATTAACATAAAACATTAAAAAAATAAAAGCTCTTAGGTATATCATCACAATCAGCACATCCATTAATTTTACATTTTGCTACACATTTTTGCATTGCATATGTCCAAAAATTTGTAGCAATTTACCTTTGAATTGCTGTGTGACAAATTAAGTACACAGAATTGAATTTAGAGGAAGTAATAGCTTTATTGGAGCTCCTGTGGTGGCTCGTATGGTAAAGAATCTGCCTGCAATGCAGGAGACCCAGGTTCGATCCCTATGTTGGGAAGATCTCCTGGAGAAGGAAATGGCTATTCACTCCAGTATTCTTGCCTGGAGAATTTCATGGGCAGAAAGCCTGGAGGGCTACAGTACATGGGGTCACAAAGAGTTGGACAGAGTATGAATCCATAGATTCCAACTCTGAAAATGCTTCTGGAAGTCTCCTCTGGATGAAACTGGAAATAATCTATGCCTACAGAAGGATTCTGTTAAGTGATTACCCTCTCTGTATCAGAGATAAACTACTAATTTTAAGATTGTAGATTTCTTTGCTGTGAGCCAAGAATTGAACTCTAAGCAAAATGGAGGTTTTGTTGGATGCTCCTGCAATATCTCCCAGATTCAAAGGCAGGACTGAATATTCAAAACAGAACGGTAGATCCATAGGCAACTCCAAGAACTCAGCATTTGGAGTTAGACTGTCTCTTAGCCTGTGTATCTTCTTGAATATTGCTTCACACCAGAGTACATTTTACTGACCCAACATGAATCAATCATCTGGGATAGACAGGAAAAAGCAGGACCCCTGTGGCCTCTGAGGGCCCTCTTCTGGATCTGGGCTCCCTTCCCAGAGGAAAAAGAATTGTTTTGAGCTGCCACCCAAAGTTTGTCCTTTATGTTTGACCTCTTAGCTGCATTTTTTGTTTATTTCCCTATAAAAATTTTACTATCACAATCTTGTTTTGCTTCCATTTATAACTATGAAATATTTTAAGCATAAAAAATTGCAAAGAGATAAACATAAATAATGTTTATTAATATAACTACCGTAACTAATACCCTTTAGCCAACATTCAGTTAAGCTTAAAACTTTACATTCACCCATACTGGCATCATAAATTTTAAAGAAATAAAGCATTACATAAAAGCCTGTTCTCTAATTCTATTCTTCTCCCCTCTTTCCAACCTTCTCTTACCTTGCACAATTTCCAAAATTTGTGTACACTGTTGCCAAGCAGGTTTTATAAAATTAGAACATGAGTGTATCCATAAAAAATTATCAGTTATTTTGTAGGTTTTTAAGATTTATGTAAATTTTTTTGTAATAATGGTATTTCTTGATAATTTACTGTTGTCCAAATAGAGTTCCAAGCACTTTGCTTATGATAGTTCCTTTAATTCTCACACCCATTCTACTAACCTGATACTGTTATTAGTTCAACAGGCAGATAAGGAAACTAAGACATAGAAAGGAACAGAGCTTGTTAGTGACTGAGGGAAGGTCATCTTACACACGTCACTCTGAAACATATCTTTTTTCTTTTAACTTAATATGATGTTTTTAAGATGATTCCTTGTTGATATACAGAATACACCTAGTTTTTCACACTGAAACTGTACAGTATCCCATTCCATAAAGAGACCACAAGTTTATTCTCAAGTTTAAGAATATTTAGGTTATTTTGCTATTCTAAGCAATGCTTTAATGCACTTGCGAGTAATTATCTTCATATATATTAATATATATATATATATGGTTGACAGTTTCTCTTAGATATATACCTACTAGCTTAAAGCTTGTACTCATCTTTATTTTTCCCAGATATTGCCAAATTGCTCTCTGAAGTGCATGTAACAATGTACTCCTCTGCTGTCTCAGAACTTCATGGATTTTAGGTTGGTAGCTAAGGGATTGTGGACTTGGAAATTCACATAATCTTTCACATCAGTGCACTTGCTGTTAGAATACTGGTGCTTCCCCACTCCCTTTTTTTTAACCATTTTTAACTCTATTTTCATTTGTGGAGAGAAGCGATGCAATCTTAGGATATTCAGACCTCTGTTACTGTCTAAACAATCCTACTGCATTTCACCATTAGACAAAGAACCAAGGTAACTTGTTTGCATAGAATATTGGGGCTATAATAGCTCCATAATATGGCAAAGAGATTCAGTTTCAAATTTTGGTGACTTTGTATAAACTTTACTCTTTTTCATACTCCACAAACAACTAAAAGCATCCAAAAATCGTTGTACTAGATATGAAAATGGGTAGTGTTTAAAAAGTAATAAACTGTATCTTCATTCTTTATGATGACTTTTTTTCTTATATTCACAAATCTGTCTTTTGCGAATACCCTCAAACATGATGCTGGTTCCCCATTCTTAAGTAGGGTCACTGGCTTGATTATGTCAATCCAAACAAAATAGTACCTATTCTATACAGGAATAGGTACTAACACAAATAAGATTTAAATGGGAAAGTTTATAATATACACAACATTTCTGGACCTCAAAACCATGTTTGGACTTCTGATTATTTGTAAGTGAAGAGACTTATGCAGTATCATACACAGAAAGAGGATATTAGACTGAGCAACTGAGAACACACAAAGATATAATTAAATTTTCATATAAAAATAATTGATGAATTTAACTATTTAAAAAATATTTTGCCTATATAAGAGTATAGTATTGAAAAGGGGGCATGCATTTCTTTCAAATATGGCTGAAACTAAAAACTTTTGCATCTTCAGAACATGCTGGTGGAGTGCCTCCTAGATTCCTTTCCTAGGCTGGTACACTCAGCTGCAGATGCTGCATGTGTTAATGGCTAATGGTTCACACCTGCATTCCCTTTGGAAAGGACTGCCCTTAGGTGACTTGAGCCACTTTCCTCTTCCCTAACCCCTGTGACAGCTGAGGATTAACTGATGGAGACAGAAGAGGGGACAGAGAGTATACATATAAGCACATTCCCCTTACCTCAGGCAGAACAGATCTCAAACAATTCATGCTCCCGAGTTCCCTGCCTGATGAGACCAAGGCTAGATTTCCACTGAAACCACATCTCTGCCTACTTTTTCCTCTATACAATTATGCAACCCTCATTCCCTTAGTAGGTTTCACAAAAAAATGTGCATCTTAGGCTCTGCTTCTAGAGCAGGGGTCCTCAACCTTCAGGATCTAATGCCTGATGATCTGAGGTGGAACTGATGCAATAATAATAATAAAAAAAAAGTGCACAAAAGTGTAATGTGCTTGAATCATCCTGAAACCATTCAACACCCCCAGCCCGCACCCTGGTCTGAGGAAAAATTGTCCTTGGTGCCAAAAAGGTTGGGAACTGTTATCTAGAGGACATGAACTAACACAACACATATTATTTCAGTTCAGTTCAGTCACTCAGTCATGTCCAACTCTTTGCGACTCCATGGACTGCAGCACGCCAGGCTTCCCGGTCCATCATCAACTCCCAGAGCCCACTCAAACTCATGTCCATAGCGTCAGTGATGCCATCCAATCATTTCATTCTCTGTCATCCCTTCTCCTCCCACCTTCAATCTTTCCCAGCATCAGGGTCTTTTCCAATGAGTCGGTTCTTCGCATCAGCTGGCCAAAGTATTGGAGCTTCAGCATCAGTCCTTCCAATGAACATTCAGGACTGATTTCCTTTAGAATGGACTGGTTGGATCTCCTTGCAGTCCAAGGGACCCTCAAGAGTCTTCTCCAACACCACAGTTCAAAAGCATCAATTCTTCGGCACTTAGCTTTCTTTAGAGTCTAACTCTCACATCCATACTTGACTACTGGAAAAACCATAGCTTTGACTAGATGGATCTTTGTTGGCAAAGTAATGCCTCTGCTTTTTAATATGCTGTCTAGGTTGGTCATAGCTTTTCTTCCAAGGAGCAAGCATCTTTTAATTTCATGGCTGCAGTCACCATCTGTGGCGATTTAGGAGCCGCCAAAAATAAAGTCTCTCACTGTTTCCACTGTTTCCCCACCTATTTGCGATGAAGTGATGGGACCAGATTCCATGATCTTAGTTTTCTGAATGTTGAGTTTTAAGCCAACTTTTTCACTCTCCTCTTTCACTTTCATCAAGAGGTTCTTTAGTTCTTCTCCACTTTCTGCCATAAGGGTGGTGTCATTTGCATATCTGAGGTTACTGATATTTCTCTTGGCAATCTTGATTCCAGCTTGTACTTCATCCAGCCAGGGATTTCACATGATGTACTCTGCATATAAGTTAAAAAAGCAGGGTGACTATATATAGCCTTAACGTACTCCTTTTTTGATTTGGAATCAGTCTGTTGTCCCATGTCCAGCTCTAACTGTTGCTTCTTGACCTGCATACAGATATCTCAGCAGACAAGTCAGGTGGTCTGGTATTCTCATCTCTTTAAGAATTTTCCACAGTTTGTTGTAATCCACCTGGCTTCCCAGGTGGCACTAATGGTAAAAAACTTGCCTGTCAATGTAGGAGATGCAAAAGACATGGGTTCAATCCCTGCATCAGGAAGATTCCCCTGGAGTAGGAAACGGCAACCCGCTCCCAGTATTCTTGCCTAGAATATTTCATGGACAGAGCAGCCTGATGGGCTATAGTCCATGGGATCACAGAGTCAGATATGACTATTGAGGGCACACACACAACCACACACACACCCACATGAAACATGTACTAAAGATTATAACATGATATAATTTTATACTAGAAGTATCTCAGTTATATGAAAATTATGATCCCCATAGGGTGGGTGGGGAAACTTAGATTGTAAAATTGAAGAACTTAATGTATAATAAGTAGGAAATCCAAGAATCAAACTCAGGTGAATATGGCTCCATAATCTCTACTCTTTAGAATTTCTCACTGCCTCCGTATCATACTTTTATCCAGGAAATAAAAAATTAAAGATCTATTTGACTATACATTTTTTTTTAGTGACACGGAAGTTGATGTGCATTCTGTTTTCCAAACATTGATGTAATTTATTTAAAATGAAGGTAAGAGTGTATGAGTCATATAATTTCCATAGGGTTTATTAGTGGACAAGCATGGATTCAATTTAAAAGGAAATAAACATCTGTATAATACCTTCATTTTCCTGAAAGGGAACATTTTATAGAAGTTGGAAAACAGCAAGGAGGGAAAAGATCATGTCAGCACAATGTTACTGGTCATATACAACGCAATCTTATGTTTCATAGAGATTTCAACACAGGAAATGGGTATATTAGGAACTGCCTAATTCATAGGTTTTCCTGAGCCACATACAGTAGTTTCTTTGAATGACTCTGAAGGAAAATCTGTAAGTAGTGCTTTTATACCAGCTTCAATAATGCATATTTCAAAGCCCAAATGGGTCAGCCATGTAACTGTTTACACAGTCAACATTCAGTGGGAAAATAAGTGTCAACAGGTTCCACTTTCCCAACTCAGAACAGCGTGTGACCCTCCATTTCAAGCCTCATCAGTCTCTGATTAGGAAAGGACTATTTTATTTTTGTTTTAGTGGAATCAGTAAATGCTGGAGTCTTTGTTTACTACCATCTGAAAAAATAACAACTCCTGTCACCCACTCCCACCCTGCCATGTCACTACTTAAAAGAGGTACATAATCCTAATATATTAAAAACCCTGCAGGAACAGCCTGTCCTTTTTGTCTTTGGAAAATAGCAAATATCATCCAAGTAGCAAAGTGGTTTGCACACAGCAGAAAACTAATGAAATGGACTGTGGTTTCCTATAACATTAAAAAATCTATAATATACAGGCTTTTAAAAAGTATTATGACTGCTATAATACCTTGCCAATGACCAACAATCTTTAGATTTCTGATAAAATCTGCAAGTATCTATGGTCTCAAGGAACCCTCTCTACAATATTTTCTAAAGAAAGATTCAAAATTATTCAATGCTTACCTTCGAAACTTAACAAATGTATTTCATACTTTCTACAATTTCTATTTTATTAACAATTTTAGCGCTAGCAATATTATAATTTACTACAGAAATCACATATTTACTAAATTATTGTCATGTATCATGCAGTGTGCCAAATTTAACCTATATCTTCTTTTCAATACTCAATCCATATTAAGATGCATGCTAAGTCACTCCAGTTGCATCCGACTCTGTGCGACCCTATGGGCTGAAGCCCACCAGGCTCCTCTGTCCATGGGATTCCCCAGGCAGCAAAACTGGAGTTTTGGATTGCTATTTCCTTCTCCAGGGGATCTTCCCAACCCAGGGATCAAACCTGAGTCTCTTACGTCTCCTGCATTGGCAGGAGGGGTGTTTACCACTAGCGCCACCCGGGAGGCCCTGATATTAAGATGAGAGTACTCTTATTAGTCCTTTTGCAAATTGTTAATACTAGGTAAGTGGTAAATTGGGAACTTTAGACCTCTAAAGCCAGGATCACACTACTCTTCCCATTAATAAAATTATCATCAGCTGCTTATGTATGCCATCGCCTTCTTCAAAGAGAAATGCATGAATAGTATTCAAAACTCCCTCTCACCAGTTCCTTATCAAAACAAAGTTACCTCCTGAATTACTCAAATCCATCTTTTTCTCACCATTCATTTTGTCATTTCTTTATTCTAGTCTTTTATTATCTCTGTAATGTTACAATGACATCCCTGTCCTACCCCTACAGACATACACATACCTTACGTACTGCCCCTGCTATATTCTTAAAATACACATCTGATCACACAGACCATTTGTGTCTAAATTCTTTCAGGGAAACCCATCACCTTCAGGACATTATCCACACTACTGAGCACAGCGCCATGGAGCCCTCAGACCTCTTTGGCTTTCTTGCCCTCTCCCCCAATTTATTTGAGACATATACACAAGCTAGAATTGACCAGGTTTGGTCACCAACTGAATGTGATATCTGGGGAATGGAAGAGGAACAGAAATTTGGTTTAGCAGCAGATTAAATGAAGTATTTTGAGGTATAGCGAAATGTGGAGATAAACATTTGAATAGAGTCCAAGAAGTCTTCTTCTCCAGCTCTCTACTTAACACCTGAACAATGTCTTTCATCCAAGATGTCTTTCATCTCACTCAAACTCAGTATGTCCAAAATCAGATCCATGATCTCTGCACCCCTTTCACAATCTTACAGTGTCCCATGTCCCAAAGAGTAGCAGCACCTTCTATCCAACTGTGAAGGCCACTCCCTTTGTCTCAATCCCCTCCTTAGTGATATCCTGTTTACCAATTTTTGCCCAGTTTACCTTCTAAATAACTCTCAAATCTTCTTTATCTTCCCTCTGCCATCTTCCTGGTCCAGGCTATCATCTTATCTTCTCTCTTATTAGCTCTTGAAATGCATTTATCGTATTGCAAAAGTTAAAGCAACTGCTTTACGCTTTCTATCATTTATTCTCTATATTGAAAGCACACTGATCTTTTTTGTCTGAAAATCTGATCATATCATTTCTCAACCCACTTAAACGCAATCAGAACTTTTTGTGTTTTTCATTCATATCAATAGCACTTATCACACTTGCAATTTTGCTTTATCTGTATGTTTACTGGATCATACACTTTATTTTTCAAGTAACTCTAAACTCGTTAAGGCACTTGCCATTCACTGTCTCTCCAGAAGCTGATACAAGGCCTTCTACAGAACCAGTTGTCATCATTTAATAAATAATTGAATAAATTAATAAGTAGATAGGAAGCAAACCGAGGTAAGCCTCTATTTAGGTAGCAAGAAGCACAGAGTAGTGAGTTCATAGATCTGGGTGATTCACCAAGGGGAAATCTATTTAGTGAAAAAGATGGAACTCAAATGGAGATATACAGTAGTCAGTCCAAGAAAGAGACTGAGATCAAAAATCAGAAGACAGTTGGGAAACTATACAATAATCATGTCATAGACATAAAGATAGGAGAGAAAAAAGATTTATCAACTACATAAATATCTCAGAGCAGTTTAGGAAGAAATTATCTTCTCAGCATAATCCATTTTACCTTTTCACTCTGTTGTTTATCTAGTCTTTTCTTTACTGTGGTTGTTGTTTAGTTGCTAACTCATGTTCGACACTGCAACTCATGGAGTGTAGCTCGCCAGGCTCCTCTGTCCATGGGATTTCCCAGGCAAGAATACTGGAGTGTGTTGCCATTTCCTTCTCCAAGGGATCTTTCCAACCCAGGGATTGAATCTATGTCTCCTACGTTGCAAGTGGATTCTTTACTCCTGAGCCACTAGGGAAGCCCAGTCTTTTCTTTATAAAATCATCAAATCTTGACCTCAAGTATTTTTCTCAGTCTCTATCATGGATATGATATGCTCTCAGGATGTTACATTTTCATTCAAGCATCCTCTGTAAAAATTCAACCATTTGATTATGATATTTCTGGAAATTGCAAAAAATAAAATAAAATACCTTTAATCTCACTCACATTGAAATATTTAATCATTTAATATTTCCACTGATTTTTCTGAGAAAATTCATTTTGCTCTATCTCATATGTTCATGAATCAATCCTAAAGGAAATCAATCCTGAATACTCATTAGAAAGACTGATGCTGAAACTCCAATACTTTGGCCACCTGATGTGAAGAGCCAGCTCATTAGAAAAGACCCTGTTGCTGGGAAAGATTGAGGGCAGGAGGAGAAGGGGACTACAGTGTATGAGATGGTTGGATAGCATCATCAACTCAATGGACATGAGTTTGAGAAGCTCCGGGAGATGGTAAAGGACAGGGAAGCCTGGCATGCTGCAGTTCATGGGGCCGCAAAGGGTCAGACACAGCTGAGCAACTGAACAACAACAACAACATATGTTCACACAATGTGTTCAGCTTTCTGAGAACTTTTTATGTCCACCAGCATCACTATGATTTGCTTCTGATCTGAGTTTCTGGACATCTAGAACCAGACCCATTCAATGTGCTTTTCTAAGCACTTGTAATACTCTTAATAAATGCCTCATTGTGGGGACAGTGTTAAACACTTCATAGATGGAGCAATCAGAAAATTACACCTTCTCAGGAAACAATAAATCTGCTTACAAATGAGAAGAAAATGGCTAGCTATTTTAGTCTTCAAAGAAGTTTTAAATCTGAAATTTATGAGGCATGAGGTAGAAATGTTTTCTTATATGAATAGCTAACATTTAAAATCTAATTAAATACTCTGTTACTAGGAAAAAATACTCATGATACCTGTCATTTGAAGTACTATAAAATTCCTTCAAACATTTTTATACATGAATCACACATAAGACTCAATGTTTTGTCTAAACAAAATGCAGCATCATAGTAATTTAAAATGGAGTATTTTGGAAAAGATGTAAAATAATGGGTGCTTATGCAAACATACCTATATATATATATATATACTTATACATAGTGTTTGTATATGTTTATATATATATACACATTCAGATACTATACATACATAGTATTTTGCAAGCATTATATACAAAATTCAGAGGTAACTATGAAATAATACTAATTCTTGAATTCAACTGAGTTACTTCTGTCTTATCACAAGTTTCTTTTAAAAGGGACTTATCTAAATAATATCTATACATAAAACATCTGAACCACTGAAAGCTTTAAAGGAAGTACATTTTCAAGAAATTTTAGCCTTTGAATAGCAGCTCTATAAACTTTTAATTTTCGTAAAACCCTATTCTCTCCCAGGGTATAGCCCAAGACTACATGCCCAGGTAGCAGCTTTGTGGGGATTGTATAAATGTGTATAATAAGCAAATAACCTTATAACTTACACATTGAAAATATTAGGTGGGGGCTCCTGGGGATGGGGGAGCTGGGAGGAGGCCTGCTTTTCTAAATTCCAGGCTCTATAGCAGTGTCAACTCAAAGCATATAAAAAAAGAAACTAATAAATCACATTTGCAATTAGTTGACCAGAGGGACAAAGAGGACACTCAGAAAAAGATCCAATTACACTAAATAGTATTTGAAACCTGGGATCACCAAACTTAAAAATATACTCAAAAGTTATGCGTGTGGGAAAGTAAATCTCATCTTCTTCTAATTTCCTAGCTACATTTAAAGAAACTACCTGGGAAAATTGCTATGAAATTAGAGCTTCAAACCTTATTAGGCCATGCAGGTCAACTACGTCAGCTCTAAAACTATATCATAATTTTTTTAATATTTATACTTTCAATAAGATGAAACAAAAAGAGTAGCAAATGTGCCCCTGGGATGAAGTTCTCCATGTATTTTGTACCTATGCATTATGCAGAGAAATCTCAATGCTCAGGAAATAGTCATTTCCCTTGGAGAGTTCAGACCTCATAAAATTCACATATAATTTCTGCTGACAGCAAATTAATATAGATTCAAATCTCATGAATATTGTATATTTTATAGGATTACTTTTTTAAAGCATATCCATTTAGTAAATGGCTTTTAAGTAAGCTTATGATCCTGATATCGATAATTAGATCTTTCTAAAACATGTATTCTGTTGTAAATAGTTTGCTCTAAAACCATTTGGAGTCTTCATTATGACAAGACTAGATATAGAAAATTAAGCCTTAAATGCTGCACTTGATATAATGACATGCATTCTGCTGATTAGAATAGTATCACAAATTCAAAGGTCCAAACAAATGACCATATGTTATTTTCAGAGTCAGCAGCAAGTCTAAAAAGGATGCTCATTTCCAAATCAACGACAGCCTACCAAACATTAAATGACTCAAAAAAAGTTAAATTTAGCATTTTTTCTAAGGGGAAAAAAAAAACCTATAATGATGTAATTAAAGGTCATTTAGCAGCAATGTCGGAAAAACAGATAAATTCTCAGAAGAGTTATCTCATTTTCCAAAATCCAAATGCACCAATCTACCTAGTAGATAGACCTATAGATTCCTTTTCCCTCCTGTGAGTGGCCTCTGCCCCTCTCAACGGCAAGCCCTTTCCTTGTGCTCTGAATCCCATTCCTCCAGAAAAGATCCCCTCTGTCCTCTACAGCATCAACACTCCTCTCTCTGTGGGTCATTCCCAATGACATAAACTTGGTTAATAAATACTTTGGCCACCTGATGTGAAGAACTGTCTCATTGGAAAAGACACTGATGATATTGAAGGCAAAAGGACAAGGGGGCAACAGAGGATGAGATGGTTGGATGGCATCACTGACTCAATGGACCTGAGTTTGAGCAACCTCTGGCAGGTGGTAAAGGACAGGGAAGCCTGGCGTGCTGCAATCCATGGGCCGCAAAGAGTCAGGTACAACTTAGTGACTGAACAACAACAATGATCCATCTTAAAGCGTAATAAAACAAATTTCCTGGACTCTTGACCCTGTACCAGTTATCAATCAATATCTAAGTTATACTTCACTGCAAAAATCCTCAAAAAATAGTTGATCTTCCTTATCTTCACCCATACACCTTTTTCTTTACCTACTCCAAGGAGACACTTAACCCCAGTCTTCCACTGAAACCGCCCTTGCCAGCACAATCCATGATATTTACCCACCCAAAAACAATAGCAAACATTTTATCTGTTGAATTGAATTGATTGGATTTTTCACGGATTGAATTCTGTCCCCCTCAAAAGATATGTTGAGATATTAACCCCTAGTACCTGTGAGGATAACCTTATTTGGAAATAGGTTTTTTGTAGACACAATGGAATTAATATTAAGTCATATTCAGGGTAGGGGGTTGCTAATCCCATATGACTGGTGTCTCTATGAGAACAGAAGACCCAAACCCAGGCACCCAAGGAGAAATGTCATGCAATGACAGTAGCAGAGATCGAAGTGATGTATAAAAATCATTGTCAGCAACACCAGAAGCTGAGAAAGGAATAGAACAGATTCTCCCCTAGACCTTTCAGAATGGTTCTGCTGACAGGTGATTTCAGACTTCTGGCCTTCAGGACTGTGAGAGAACAAATTTCTGTTGTTGTAAGCCACTCTGCCGCTGCTGTTGCTGCTAAGGCGCTTCAGTCGCTCAGGTTATGGTAATTTCCTATGGCAGCCCTGGGAAACTGATACATCCTCTTTTGTAGCCTCTCATCAGCAATTGCCATGGTGAGCATTCTCTCCTTGGAGCTTTTTAATTTTTCTTTTCACAGCATGGCTCTCACCTGATTTTTCTCCCACATGCTATTTCTCAGTCTCCTTAGCTACTTCTTTGACACACTTCAGATCTCTGTATGTTGAAGTGTCTTAAAAATCTGTCATAGAACCTCACTCTTTTTACCCATACTCTCTTCCTGGTTAACTTTTGCAAGTTCATGATTTTACACACCATTTAGATGTTGTAAAGAATCTGCCTGCAATGCAAGAGACCTGGGTTAGATCTCTGGGTTGGGAAGACCCACTGGAGAAGGAAATGGCAACCCACTCCAGTATTCTAGCCTGGGAAATCTCATGAACAGAGGAGGCTGGCAGGTCACAGTCCATGGGGTCACAAAGAGTCAGACATGACTGAGTGACTAATACTAGATGTTGATAACTTTCAGATTTATATACTAGCCAAGACTTCTCAATTTCCAAACCAATATATGTAAATGACCAATCCACTTCTCCACTTGGGCATCTAAATAGAACTATTTCATTATTGATTCCTGAAATAAGTTTGCCAGTCACACTAACTGCCACCACCATCCCCACCTGCTCAAATAATAAACCTAGAAGGCATCCTAATTTCCTCTTTCTTTAAGATTTCACATCCAATCCATCACTGAGTTCTGTCTGCTTTGCCTCTAAAACATAGACACAATTCAGTTGAGATGAACTTCCCTCCATCTCAACTACAACCATGCTGTTTTAAGAGTTTCTTCCTTGCTGGTTGATTATAAGAGCTCCCTAACTTATCTTCTTGCTTCTGCTTGACTTCTTCCCCATATTATCCTACTGTGGTATTCACCTACAGCAGTGGTGAAGTCAATCTAAAGTGGAAGCCAGATCAGGTCACTTCTCCACTTAAGATCATCCACCCATCGACTTCTTATCACAGTAATAAAAAAATAAATATAAACATTAAAAAAGAATAAAATAAAAATTCCTATAACCTGTATGGTCCAGCTTCTGACCTTCTCTCTGACCTCATCTGTCTTTAAATTCCCTTCAATAACTGCCTTCCACTCATTTCAGTTTTCTTATCATCTCTTGATTATGCCATGATTGCTGTTATCTCAGGAGATTTTAATATATGTTCCTTCTTAATGGGATATATTGCGCCCTCTCAAGTATTTATCTCTTTGGGATGTCTCACTCTTCACATTCCATGACTATCTTCCTCATTTCATTCCAGTCTCAACAGATGTAACCTCCTTAAAGTGATTTTCCTGTACACAGTAGCTAAAGCAACCAACCAATCTCTATATCTGATATTCTAATTCTGTGCTCTTCATAGCACCCATCCAAAGTTGAAATTAACTGTTCCATTTTTGTTTTGCTCACCTATTCTCGATCTCATGCTCTAAAATAGAAATGCTTTAAAGTCACAGATTCTTCAACGTCCCAGTGTTCCAGAGACTAAAACAGTTCCAGGCTTGAGCAGGTGCATAAGAAGCATGAGACTGGAAAATGGACAGAGTTGGCCAAGAAAATACACAGGTGTTAGTTATCATTTAAGAGGCTGTTATAGTAATATATTTAAGATGTAATGGGGGTTTGAATCTAGATAAATGCCATTTGAGATGGTGAAAAGTGATGTCATTTGACATATTCCGAGGAACTTAGTAGCTCATTCAACATGGGTGAGAGAGAATTAAGAGTTTATTATAACTGACATACTTCTGATTGAGTAAATGAGTGAATGATGATGTTATTCATTGTTAAAGGAAATGCCAATGGGGTAGAAAGGTTAAAAAGGCATTCTCAAGAGGCATTAGACCATTTCAGAACAAAACATGGGCTTTGGGTCTCTAAAGCTGTTTGTGTTTTTTGGAGCTACTGCCTAACCACGAGCCTTTTTTCAACCCTAAGAAACCTAACTTCTTTCCTTACTATGGATGGAATTTGTTCTTGTCAAGTATTTTTTAAAGTGAATGTTACCAAACACAACAGATCCTTTTCCAGACCTTATCCTGCTTAATCACTGATGATCATTTGCTTTTTCTTGAAGGTCCTTACCATGGATTACTATGACACCACATTTTTCTACCTGTCTTCCTCCTTTCTAGCTGCTCTTTCCAAAAAGGGTCAGAAAAATTCCAACTTTTCTGTTGTGATTTATAAAGTCCTCCAAGTCTAGTGTCCACCCATATTGCCAACCTCATCTCTTTTAAATTTCACTCATCCCACTTCCACCAAGAAAGTTTCCATGATTTCAAGACCAGGATCATTCTATACAATTATCTAGCCAAAGAGTGATATTTTTTCTTTCTGAAGTACATTGAGGATTTTATCTGCATGTGACTTCTTCAAGCGACATGATAGAAAAATACAATTTTTTTAATTGAGAAAACTTTGGTAAAAGTAGGCACTCATAACATATTTTTCTGTTGCTCTAAAATTGGCATCCTGCTACTTCTGATTCTTTTCCTGTAATTCACTCATTACAGTTTCAGCATGAATATCTGTCTATTTTTACATACAGAAGACTGTTATCACCAGTATTATATTAGCAAAGCATGAAAGTAAATATTCCAAATAATATTAGCAATTTTAAATATCTGATTTTGCACAAGTTTTAATAAAGCAAAAGCATATCCTCCTCGGATGCTATCATCTCCGTTCATTGTGTGGTTTCTATCACACCTCCCAACGTAGGACTATAGAGAAGACTCTATCGTCTAGAGACAGCATAAAATCAGGTACGCAGTGGGAAAACCTTCAAGATGAGTGTCTAAAATGACTTGGAAAAGTGTACTAAGAGATGGGGCTGAAAAGAAGCAAGGAAGTTTCAACATAACAGTAGCACAAAGTTGGAGATGACAACCAGTCTGCCACATATAGGCATTTTCTCCACAACAAATATGCAGAATGATACTAATATTTTTCACCATGTAGCTACTTCTACAGATACAAACTGACATAATTTTTCCACATATATTCCTATAATATATTCCAATAATAAAGAGCTCTATTATATCCCTCATGAATTACCTTTCAGAGACAGTATTTAAAATTATATTATTAACTCACTAGATATTATATACTAATGTGCCTTTAAGGTATACGTTTTTAATCTCTGAATGAAATGTACTCACGCTCACTTTTCCACTGCGATTGTCTTCTTCTCTCACTGCCAGAGCCTTCAGAAAATTATCGTGTAGGTCTTTACCAGCACTTGTTAGTGTCCTAAAAAAAAAAGCAGATCTTCAGTTATAATACATTAGCTAAACAAATATATTGAAAATATTCTGGGTACAAAAAAGCAACATTCTATATTTCAAGTGACAATTCCTTCAACACAAAAACTACATATAAACAGTATACACAATACACAATCATTATAAATCATACATAATTATAATAAACTATCAGATTCTTAAATTTAATTTCCTACAGGTATAGAGTCTTTATTTTAAAATAATTGGAATCAAGATTATAAATAATATCAATACTCATGTCAGATATAGTTAATTGCACTTACATGTCCATTTTATTCTTTTTATCAAGTCATGGAATTTCAAGCTATGTATTCTTCTCACTACCCACAATCATTTAAAATGGACTGTAATTTAAGTACAATTTATTTAATATAATAGAAGTAAAATATTAGCCACTTAGCCCAATTCAGTTACTGGAATAGAACACTATTTTAGCTCTATGAGTGGAGATAATCAAGGCAAGACAGGAAACTACGTTATCTTTGTCAGATAAAAGAAAGCATTAAGAATTCAACAGAGAAATTACTTTCTCTGGAAATAAATTTTAAAGGAAATTTATCACAATGATCTTGATCAAGCAACACTGAACCACAAAATAAAGAGTGAGTTCAAAAGCGATTACAAAATAATAACCCTTTCTTTATTTGGCAGTATTCTATATATTCAACAACCATTTCTACTGTGTGTCTATTATGAACCAGGAACTATACTAAGGACAAATGAATGAGATATGATTCCTGCTCTCAAGTTGCCTGTGGTCTCATAGAAGTCAGTAGATACAGAAACATTATAATATCATACTGTGTGATAAGTATAATAATAGAGATAAGAATGGATTTTGAGTTCATAAAAGAAATATCCTAGGTATTCGAAGAAAAGTCACTTAGTCTTAAGCTTTAAAGCTATCACTGAACTAAACATTAAAAGATGAGACAGCATTAGCCAGTTTGAGGGTGGGGGTAGTGGAAGAGGGAAAGAGTTATGAGTAATTACAAAGGAATTCAAGAATAGAGATGAAAGTCTGCCAGGTACCCTTGAAAGTAGAAGTTAGTCGCTTAGTTATGTCTGACTCTTTGTGATCCTATGGACCGCAGCCTGCCAGGCTTCTCTGTCTGCAGAATTCTCCAGGCAAGAGTACTGGAGTGGGTTGCCATTTCCTTCTCCACGGGATCTTCCCAACCCAGGGATCGAACCCAGATCTCTCACACTGCAGGTAGACTCTTTACTGTCTGAACCACCAGGGAAGCGTTGGGTAATCATTAAAAAATTAATTGGGAATCAATAGCCTTGGATAATTATAAAAAAAATCAGAGAGTAAGTGCAGGGAGTGAGGGAGAAACCATGTAAAATTAACAAAAGCTAATATTTTTATAGACATACTGTTGTAAATACTTAGTAAAGGTCACTCAGCTAATTAGAGCAGATCTATTTTCAAACCTAGGCAGTGTGGTTCTAAAACTCATTCTTATAACCAACAGGCCATGCTGCCTTTCCAGGAAGCCCTTATATGCTACATTAAGGAGCCTGAACCTTGTCTTCTAGGAGATGTTGAACCACAAGGGTCATATGCAAGGAAATAAGATGGTCAGTGTTGTGTTTTAGTTGTCGCATCCAGTCGTTGTGATAAAATAACCTGGAGGAGAAGCACACTGGAAATATTAATTAGGGAGCTTTGGTAAGAGATAATGAAGACATGACTTAAAGCAGTGATGGTAAGAATAAGAAGAGGTAGATCTGGGAAATACTTAATAGGGAAATCAGTTAAGTTCAGTCGCTCAGTCGTGTCCAACTATTTGCGACCCCATGAATCGCAGCACGCCAGGCCTCCCTGTCCATCACCAACTCCCAGAGTTTACCCAAGTCATGTCCATCAAGTCGGTGATGCCATCCAGCCATCTCATCCTCTGTCATCCCCTTCTCCTCCTGCCCCCAATCCTTCCCAGTATCAGGGTCTTTTCCAATGAATCAACTCTTCGCATGAGGTGGCCAAAGTATTGGTGTTTCAGCTTCAACATTAGCTCTTCCAATGAACACCCAGGATTGATCTCCTTTAGGATGGACTGGTTGGATCTCCTTGCAGTCCAAGAGTCTTCTCCAACACCACAGTTCAAAAGCATCAATTCTTTGGTGCTAAGTTTTCTTCACAGTCCAACTCTCACATCCATACATGACCACTGGAAAAACCATAGCCTACACTAAACGGACCTTTGTTGGCAAAGTAATGTCTCTGCTTTTTAATATGCTATCTAGGTTGGTCATAACTTTCCTTCCAAGGAGTAAGCGTCTTTTAATTTCATGGCTGCAGTCACCATCTGCAATGATTTTGGAGCCCCAAAAAATAAAGTCAGCCACTGTTTCCCCATCTATTTGCCATGAAATGATCAGACCAGATTCCATGATCTTAGTTTTCTGAATGTTGAGCTTTAAGTCAACTTTTTCACTCTCCTCTTCACTTTCATCAAGAGACTTTTTAGTTCCTCTTCACTTTCTGCCATAAGGGTGGTGTCATCTGCATATCTGAGGTTATTGATATTTCTCCTGGCAATCTTGATTCCAGCTTGTGCTTCTTCCAGCCCAGCATTTCTCATGATGTACTCTGCATATAAGCTAAATAAGCAGGGTGACAATATACAGCCTTAACGTACTCCTTTTCCTATTTGGTACCAGTCTGTTGTTCCATGTCCAGTTCTAACTGTTGCTTCCTGACCTGCATACAGGTTTCCCAAGAGACAGATCAGATGGTCTGGTATCCCCATCTCTTTCAGAATTTTCCACAGTTTATTGTGATCCACACCGTCAAAGGCTTTGGCCTAGTCAATAAATAGGTAAATAGACCTGGTGAAATAGACCTGATGATTTCGTTTTCTGAAGATTTAAAGAGAGATTATTACCAGGTTTCTTTAAATCAATATGGGCATATACAGTATGTAACCTAACGGTTTTGTTGAAAAATACATGCAACTTATTAAACTAATAAGTTCTTCTTTTCTAGTTTTATATGCCTTGGCTTATAGTATCCATGGACTTCCCAGGTGGTGCTAGTGGTAAAGAACTCACCTGCCCATGCAGGATATGTAAGAGATGTGGGTTCGATCCCTGGATTGGGAAGATCCCCTGCAGGAGAGCATGGCAATCCACTCCAATATTCTTGCCTGGAGAATCTCATTGACAAAGGAGCTTGGTGGGCTACGGTGCATGGGGTCACAAAGAGTCAGACACGACTGAAGTGACTTAGGACGCACACATGCATAATATCAACATCAACTAATAATCCAAACACCTGTGTGTGTGCATGCTCAGTCGCTCAGTTGTGTCTAATGCTTTGCAACCCCATGGACTGTACCCCACTAGCCTTCTCTGTCCATGGAATTTTCCAGGCAAGAATACTGGAGTGGGTTGCCGTTTTCTATTCCAGAGGATCTTTCCAACTCAGTGATCAAATCCATGTCTCCTAATTCTCCTGCATTAGCAGGTAAATTATTTACCACTAGGCCACCAGACATCTAACTATACATAAAAATAACTACTAATTGGTACTAATGGAGAGAATCACATGTTTGAGAAATTTCTCAATTTGTTGTTCTATTTAAAAGTAAGTCTTCCATATTCTAATACATCTATGTACTTCTAACATTAAATCTCCAAAATATCAAATTTATTTTGTCAGAAGCTTGCCCAGAGAGAAGCATTGTTTCTCCATTGCTCACAAAATAATCTCTTCACTTCATCACTTTCTACCTAATTTCCTACTTATGATAGGAAATATTTAAAACTAGAATGAGTTAGAAATTATCTGTGAAGTCTGAACAGAGAATTAGTTCTACAAGTGTTTCAGTCAGGACTGGTTAGGTTATACTGTAGTAACAAATACCCCAAATCTCTGTGGTTTAAAATTATGATTGTTTCTCAAAAAGCTGTGCATCCATATCAGGTTGATTGTGGCTCTTCACCTTGGAGGAATGTACTGGGAGGATCGTGAAAATAACCTCTGTTTGAAACATCTTTGTTACTGTGCAGAGGGAACACCATCACTTGCTGGTTCTTAGAACATCTGCTTGTAAGAGACTCATGTCACTTCCACTCATATTTTATTGGAGAAAGCAAGTGCCATGCTTGAAATCAACAGGATAGAAAAGAATAATCCTGCCTAAGGAAAAGTAGTAAATATTTATAAACAGTATCCCATGTACCCATTGCCTTCAACAGCATAACCACAGATGAGTACATAGCTCAGTAAACAAGAGCAATAAAGAACACAATTTCTGAATAAAATTTAAAGGTACAGAAAATGTGTTCATGCAGTTGATTGCATTTTAACCAAATAAAGACCCTTTTGGACAGTATGATCACTAAACTTAACTCCACAGCAGAATATCTTTCCACAGACCCACAGAACATCTAAAAACTATGGTTGAAGAAATGAGATAGACTTTGGTGTGTGTTCTTCTGTGATAGCTATAGACACTTGTTGGTTTTGCCTTCCTGACCACCCTTCGCATTTTTTGAAAACAGAACCCTAGTTTTTATTTGGAGGGCTTCCCAGGTGGCACTAGTGGTAAAAGAATCCGTCTGCCAATGTTGGAGATGTAAGACACGGGGGTTTGATCCCTGGATCGAGAAGATCCCCTGGAGAAGGGAGTGGCACTCTACTCAGTATTCTTGCCTGGAAAATTCCATGAGCAGAGAAGCCTGGCAGGCTACTGTCCATGGGGACACAAAGAGTCAAGACACGACTGAGCAACTGAGCACACATACACATTTTATTTGGAAAATGATCCCTCTCACACTCTTTGCTCTGGTAACACAGTCAATGGTACCCACTCACTCACAACTCTTACCTCCCAAAGCTCAGCTGATGAACATGCCTCAAACTTACCCAATGTCACATCACCTCATGGAAATGCATATAGTAAAGGGAGAGATCCAAGGTTGCAAAGAAACCGGAGTTGTATTAAGCTGAATTAAGCTGTCCTTAATTCCTACTAGATTGCCTCATCATTCAACTTTTTCCTCGAATCTACGATAATCAGTGTCCCTCCAGTAAACCTCTTTTTGATTTAGTTCATTGGAATTGGTTTCTATTGTTCACAGCCAAAACCTACAATTGATACGATGGTTATCCAGTTAAGATACTGCAGAGCAACAAATACTGTTTGATTCCACTTATACGAGATATCTAGAATAGTCAAGTTAATAGACTCAGAAAGTGCAATAGTAGATGACAGGGGTCAAGGGGTCAGAAGGGAGGGAGGGGGAATGGGGAGTTAGTGTTTAATGGGGACAAATTTTCAGTTTAGCAAGGTGAAAAATTTGGGAAATGGTGAGTGGTGAGAGCTGCACAGCAATGGGAATGTGCATAGTGTCACTGAACTGTACAGTTAAATATAGTCAAAATAGTATGTTTCGTATTATGGGAATTTTACCACAATAAAAAAAAAAATTTTTTAAGTTACTGCAGGGGGCAGTCCAAAGATGGTGGAGGAATAGGACAGGGAGACCACTTTCTCCCCCACAAATTCATCAAGAGATCATTTGAATGCTGAGCAACTTCCACAAAACAACTTCTGAACACGGGCGGAGGACACTAGGCACCCAGAAAGGCAGCCCATTCTCTTCAAAGAGAGGTAGGACAAAATATAAAAGACAAAAAGAGAGACAAAAGAGTTAGGGACAGAGACCTGTCCTGGGGAGGGTGTCGTGAAGGAGGAGAAGTTTCCAAACAGCAGGAAACCCTCTCACAGGCAGGTCTGTGGGGAGTTTTGGAATCTCAGAGGGCAACATAATAGGGAGAAAAAAAACAATACTGCAGCAGTCCTAAAGATTTCCGTATAGTAAGTCTACTCCCCACTTTTCCCATCCCAAAACACACCTTATTTTGTTGTAAATCCTTAGAACATTACAGATAAAGTCCAATCGGATTACCAATCTCAACCCTAAACATCCAAAGTAACCATCATTATCATTTTGCACACAGCCTTCAGTTATTTTCAGTTGTTTATGTACATACTCATGTACCCATAAAAGTGTATATAGTATCAATATCATTTTGTGAGTTGTTCATTTTATTACATATTTTGCAACTTATTGTTTTACTGCATTGTTGTTATTGTTCCTAGGAATAGATGCTTATGCGAGTGTCAAGGAAGATCAAATTTATTCCCAGGTTTATCAGACATGAAAAACCTCTGTAATATAAGACTAAATAAAAAGAGTTCATAATTGGTTTCAGTCACTGTCACTTTGGGGTTTTCAATTATTTTTAACTAAGTGTTAGTGTCTCAGTCATGTCCAATTCTTTGTGACCCCATGGACTATAGCCCTCCAGGCTCTTTTGTCCATGGAGTTCTCCAGGCAAGAATACTGGGGTGGGTAGCCATTTCCTTCTCCAGGTGAGCTTCCTGACACAAGTCTCCTGCATTTCAAGCAGATTCTTTACCATCTGAGCCACCAGGGAACCCCTATTTCTAACTAAACTTAATCTAAACCGATGCTTTCACCATATGAAATGCTCACCCTTCTAACAAAGATGTTGTTGTGGGATTGGCTTGATGATCAAATTAGACTTTAACCTAATCTGTAATATACTGAAGATATCCCAGGAGACTGCACAACTTATCTAATTAAAGTGAATTGCTTTTTAAATAGTCAAAATGTTAAGTATTTTAAATGGAAACATGAGATAATAGAAATTAAACTGAAATGTAAGACAGGACATTAGTCTTTAATTCTTAGTCACTTACCAACTGATTAGTCCAAGTCACCAAGTTTTTCTGAACTTGGGTTTCATGATGAGTTGAATAATCTCTAAGTAGCCTAGCAGCTGTGTGTGTTAGTTGCTCAGTTGTGTCCAACTCTTTGCAACCCCATGGACTGTAGCCCATGAGATTCCTCTGTCCATGAGATTCTCCAGGCAAGAATACTAGACAGGGTAGCCATTCCCTTCTCCAGGGGCTCTTCCTGACCCAAGGATCAAACCCCGGTCTCCTACATTGCAGGCATTCTTTACCGTCTGAGCCCCCAGGGAAGCCCTAAACTTTTAATTTAAAATGATCATACTCCATCATCAAGCACCAAACATCATTTATTTATAATCAGTTTAAGAAATGTGACTGCCACACTGACAACATATTAAGAGAATATTGTTCCCTTTTAATATTATTCAAGTCACATACACAGACTTACATCATTTCTTATAACCTCTATGAGGAAGATAATAGTATTTTTGTTATATAAACTAGGAACAGAGAGGATACAGTCTAAAAGCCCTAAGCTATTTGCAGCAGGGTAAAAAAAGTTATATAAATAATCAATTATTATAACATGCTACATCTGAGAACCTGACACTTCTCAGCAAGAAGAAATACTAGGAAAGAAAAGTAATACAGAGTGTGTGGTAAGGAATTCTTCAATCTTTAACATGATTTACTCTTACTTAACTAGATTTATTTAACAGTCAGTGACCTGAGAAACCTTGCTTAAATAAATATTACAAAAGGAGTCACTTCCTTAAGAAGTGAAGTATTTCTGTTACAAAATCTGGGGGTTATAAGTTTTAAAAAGGCAAATACTCCATCTATGTTGTTTACACTCCACCACACTTTCAAAATGGGGTAGAAGTCATATGTATGAGTTAATTTTTACCAACCTTATTTAATCGTTAGCTAAATGTATTTATATAATTCTACATGAATGACTCTAAATATATTCTTAATCCTCAAAAATTAAGCTACTGGTTTTATGATTTAATTATGTTGTTTAAATAACCCACACTCATATTTCATATTTCTAGAATTTACATTCAACTCATTAGTACTTATTTGAAAATGTGTTTTAATTTAACCTCTCTGTACCTCAGTTTGTTTAAAAGGATGTTTTTGTATATTCGGTTTGGAAACATTAAGTGGAGAGCAAAGTAAAAAATAGTAAATGGGTAAAATATTTATTATAAAAACTCTATAATATTATCTTCTTAAGACACAAGCACACTAATTTATGAAAGAGTAGTTTTTCATGAGTAGCTTTATTTCCCATGATAAGTTTACTGAGAAAACAATTTGTAAGTCTGTATATTTGTACAATCGCAAATAATAGAACTTTGATTGATTTTTTAAAGGCCAAAATAGAAAAAAAGTTGTTTGCGAACTTGATAAAAAATATATAATTTCAATTAAAATAATGTGTGAATTTTTAGATAATTCATTTGAGTGTTTCAATATGAAATGTTTTTATAGTACTTTAACGTAGTCTTTTACTTTGTCAGGGAGAGATGATTTTATACTTTTCCACAACATGATACATTTTGCTTTTGTCCTTTACATAAATTACAAGAAGAAAAATCTTACTTTTCCTCAAATAAAGTGTTTTATAACTATCTTTTAATTGGTAAACGCTTACTTTCCTTTCCTCAATGTATCACTGTATATTTGCAGGGGATCTTCCCAACCCAGGGGTTGAACCCACATCTCCTGCATTACAGGCAGATTCTTTACCATCTGAGCCACCAGGGAAGCCCAACAGTCAGCTCAGGCTGCCATAACAAAATACTATGGTATTTACCATATCATAGACTGGGTGGCTTCAATAACAGAAATTTATCAAATTCTGTACATCAGAAGTCTGAAGTTGGGGTACCAGCATGTTCTGTGTCTGGGGAGAGCTTCCTTTAGCCTGCACCTGGCTGCCTTCTCATTGGGTCCCCCCACAGCAGAGAGAGAACAAGAGCAAATTCTCTGGTGTCTCTTCTTATGTGAACACTAAACCAATCACGAATGTTCCACCATCAGAATCTCCTCTAAACCTAATTATCTCTCAAAGGTCAGTCCCCAAATACCACCCCACTGGGGGTTAGGGTTTCAACATATGAATTTGGTAGGGTCGGAGTGAGGTGGATGGGGGTACACAATTCTATTTATAGCATGTTTTTTTCTCTCTTCAGAATTCATTTCCCACCTTTTTTCTTTCAATATTCTGTCTTGCTTGCCTTATCACTTCTTTGGTACAACTTGGAGCTATCTCAGATTTTCTTTTATCCTATGGAGAATGTTAGCAAGTTTTACCTCTTGAGATACGCTAGATTAAGTTAAGGCAGACAGTTACTTGTTCCTCTCCAGCTATCTTTAGCAAGGTGCAAGCAATTTCAAGTCAGGTAACCACAAAAAAAAAAAAAAAAAAAGCCCAAATGACAGACCATACAGACCATAGGAATTTGCCTCAAATAGCCTAGAGAAAAACTTCCTGTTTCTTATCTTGAATGTGAATTTAAACAATAATATACTCATTATAGGATTATTGTAACCTTTATACGTGTGAAATATAACTAACGAACATAAAAAAAGCATAAAACTTAAATATAGAGTTAATCAATTATTTCAAAGTCAACCCCTGTAACTTATCACCGAGTCAAGAAACAGACCAATGACAACACTCTAGAACTCTGATTATTCCTTCCTGCTCACAACTTCATCTCCCATCACCACCATCACCAAAGGTAACCACTTCTCACTCTTATGCAATCTGCTCCCTTGCTTTTGGCTTATCTGTCTTCAACTTTCATGATCACCATCTCCTTTTATCACTTAAGTATCACTGTACCCCCTAAACAATACAGTTTAATTTGCCTGTTTTTGAAGTTTCTACAAATGGGATCATGAAGTATGTGTTTTTCAAATTTTGTTTCTTTTCATTAATATGTTTGCATGTTCCACACATCTTGATGCATGTGGTTGACTCTCATTTTCACTGAATTCTTTTATATTAATATACAACTGTTTATTTATCATTTTTATTAACATAGACCTCAAAGTTGTTTCTCATTTGGGTCTATTATAAACATGCTGCTAGAATTTCCTGTACATATGTCCTGAGCAGAAATTTCTCTAAGAAATGTAGCTAGCAGTGGAATACTTGTGTTGTAGAATATTTGTAACTTTAACTTTACAAAACAATGCCAACTTCTTTCCAAAACAGTTGAACCAACTGACACTACTAATTACCAGAAAATGAGGGTTCTTTCTGATCCACGTGAACATGAGAGTTTCTTTTGATCCACATCACTCCCAAAATGTTGTATTTTAGGAGTTTTTAGTATCAAGCAATTTGGTGTGTTTGTCCTAATGTCTTGTCATGCCTTTAATTTGCTTTCCCCTGATTACTTTTATGTTTTGTATGTACATACTTTTATGTCTGATCTACATGTCCTCTGAATAACAGAACGAATACCAGAAAATGGATAGAAGGGGAGAAAAAGCAACCAGTGAACAATTTCAAGTCCTTTCCTTTGAATATAAATTCAATAGGAGAATCTACCTTTAATACCAAGGGATAATTTTCTGAAGATTCAAAAGGAAAAAACAGTGGAGCTAAATCCAATGTGTGGTTTTTGAGTCTCCTGTATTTTCTTATAAGCTATTCTTGGTGGCTTTTCTTTCTTTCTTTTCTTAAAATGTAATTGAAACAATGCTCCTTAGGAGTCAGGTCAGTCAGGATTACATTTAGAGAGATTTATGAATGCAGAACTTTTACACTACCTACTATGATTTCCATAGAATTTCCAGGAGGTCATCAATTTATATTCTAATAACTTTCAGAAAAGGAGTAGAATACTTGAGGAATGAGGTTCATTTATTGGTAAGAAGGAATGAGAATCAAATTTCCGTTAAGAAGATGAATGGCACCACCTTCCCACCCTTTTCTGTGTGAAAGAGTTTTTAAGTCACCAAACGTACAGTAAAGCTCTCAACATCACTGGGAAAAACTTCAACGGTCAGAAGCACACAGACGAAAGACGAGAAGTGCTAACATGCACCCTGGACAGCTGTTTCTTCTCCTTTTCTATTTTGAGGAAAACCCAAGTGGGAGTCCTGAAATCTGTGGTATCTTACATCAAACTCCACTCCCCCTGGAGGAAAACTTGTGCTTTTCTTTGAGGGGACAAAATGGTTTGGCTTCTGTGTGAGAAAGTGTCAATGGACTCCTCATTTCTTGGTACATTTGGCAAATTTATCGGGTCAGTTCTTAAATATGGTAGGTTAGGATGTACTCACACTTTGAGAGGAAAAAAAAGACAACTTAGAGAGGAAATAAAAGTTCTTAGTTTCTGAATGTGTTTGCTTTTATTCTATAAACATTAAAATATAACTTCGCTTTCACTCTCCTCTGAGAGGCAGCTAAATCTTTTATCTGGTTTGAAATATACTCCCTGATCTCCTGGTTATATTTATACCAGCCAATGAGAAAACAGAAGGCAAGGAAAATAACCCCGTGTTTGATATACTAGCTTCTAAACTCTCAATCTTCAGGCATCCATCTTACTACTTTACATCATAAAAATATATTTACATTTATAATAGAATGCTGAGGTCGGTCATGCACATGAGGCTTTAGAAAGTGGAAGGTCTTGAGGTTCAACATCTTGATGCTATGTATACCTACTCTCTATATGTGTGTCTCTTGTTAATAATGTTTGAAAAATTCTATGTAAGGAGGAAGAGAATCTGATATGATGAAATTCCAGGGGGCAACTACTCACCAGAGAAAAGCAGTCTAAGCAGAAAAGCCACACTGCAGAGGCAGGTAGAGACTGTCATGCATCAAGACAGTGGGTACTTAAAGCAGAAGAGTATACAAATGAGGGAGATACAGTAGAAGAGGAGTATCCATGTGGGACCTCGGGGAGAAAGATACCTAAAGAAGGCTGTTAGGAAAGCTTGCTTCCTGCTGTCCCCTGAATGAACCCGTTTACCCGTTCAATAAAAATTGCACCACTGGGATGTCATTCTGACTTTTAGTGACAAAGAAGAGTTTAGAAAAGATGGGACAGCATTAGAATGGGGAAGGAGGAGAAAGAGACAGAGAGTCAGAGAGAGAAGTATCTTAAACTGCCGTGCTAAGGAAGATTCAGCAAAGCTCTAAGTCCTTGAACCAAAGTTAGCCAATAAAGAGTTATGGCTCCCAGAAATGGATCCACCGTTAATATTCCTGCCACACTCAGTCATTGGGGGAAAGCAGCCTATGGGAGGTGTGGCATTGGGTGCAAATGGACAACAGGTTTCAAAGAGCATCTGACGGGGCCCTCAGTGAATTACACACCTTATACAAGGTGCATTCTTCTTACAATCAGTCTCCTTCCATCCAGAAGCAAAAGTCCTGAAGTTCAAAAATTTTTATTGTTGTTTAGTCACTAAGTTGTATCCAACTCTTTGTGACCTCATGGACTGTAGCCTGTCAGGTTCCTCTGTCCATGGGATTTCCCAGGCAAGAATACTGGAGTGGGTTGTCATTTTCTTTTCCAGGGGATCTTCCCAATCCAGGGATTGAACCTGTGTCTCCTATATTGGCAGGTGGGTTCTTTACCATTGAGCCACCAGGGAAAGCGCTAATAACTCATTTGCTTTATCATAAATAGAGTCTCAAAAAAAAATTGCCAATATCATCATCAACAATATGTTTTGAAAATATTTTAAGATGCAAATGCAAATCTTTTTTTTTTTCCCCTTTAGGTTATATCCCACTAGGGATGCATGACCAGATAACTGTGTTTTAAAGTCACCACACTTGGGGACTTCCTTGGCGGTCCGGTGGCTAAGACTCCACGCTTCTACTGCAGAGGGCATGAGTTGGATCCCTGGTTAAAGAATTAGCAGCCTGCATGATACACAGCATGACTAAGAAATTTAAAAATTAAAAAAAAAATAAAGTCACCACACTTGAAAAAGATCCCTTCTTTGTAACTGTGATCCCAGTTACATATATAATTAGGTTCATTTATTAATTTTATTTAAGTTTTTAAGATATTTAAAATTTTGCTTTATAGTTATAGAAAATATTCTTAGAATCCTAAAGTCAAATCTACAATGTAGAGATTTAAAGAAGCCTAGCTTGCATCTTCCTTAGTTTTTTCTATCATGTTCTATTCCTTCTCTTTTATATAGATCCTCAATTTAAACAAAAGGATTGACTTTATATTGCTTTTTTAATTGCTATTTTTCAAAGATAAGCATATCTATCTATTATCTGGCTAGCTTTATATTTATTTTGTAAATAGTAGCATCTTATACCCATTTATCTCAACTTTTCTTTTTCACTTACATTACAGTCAGAAAATTATGACATAGTAGCAAGAGACATTGTCACTCCTTTCTTAGTTGCATAGTACTCTACTATATGGATATATTACAGTACAGTCACTTGGCTACTGATGATCATTTGGGTTGTTCTGTCTTATTTGCTAAGACAAATGCTGCTTTAGTGTATAGCTTTGGGCATAGGTCATTTCATATTTTTGCCAGTATATTTTTAGGATAAATTCCTAGGTGTAGAATTCCTAGTTAAAGAGTGCATGAGTATTTTATTTTTTAAAATATTATCAAACTCTCCTTCAATGGGTTGGGCCATTTGGTAGCCCTTTCTGTCATTTATAAGAATATCATTTACGAGTTTCCGCATACTATCATCAACAAAGTATATTCCAAAGCTTTTAGGTTTTTGCTGATTTCATAGGTGAAAAACTAACTCAGTACATTTTTTGTATTTATCTTATTATTTAAAAAAGTGAACTAGTTTCATACATTTGCATTTCCTCATTTGACAAAGGATCAAAACAGAGGAAGATACAGCTGGTGTAGTAAAGTTATATTTTGACATCTAAATTTTGAATCTCTTCAGCTGTCTCTCCCTATGCTCCAATCAAGATGTGTGGGTTTTCCAAATACACTAACCATAAAGTATCTGTCTAGACCACTGTTTTTTAAAAGACTCATTGGACATTTTTCAAAATGGCAAAATAGCATCTTCCATCCTACATAATCATATGCATTGTGCTCATGCCATCCCTCTCTACAGGAGTAGTCCTTTTTTCTCCACCTCCTTGAACCTGATTATTCTGAACAATGGAATGAATACAGGGAAGCAACACTGTACCAGTTCTAAACTCAGACTGTAATTGAACTGGCACCTTCTCTCCATCTCTCTTGGAACATACCGTCTTAGAAGCCAACTGCTGTGTAAGCCAACTACACTTAAGACATCCATGCTGTGAAAAGCCCAAGTCACATGGAGAAAACCTGAAGCAGGAGCTGCCGGTTGGAGAGAAGGAGAGAGACAGACAGACACTGGTAGACAGAGTACTGAGGCATAAGCATATCAGTGAAGAGGCCATGCTGGAAGAGGACCCTTCAATTCCAGCCGCCGCAGAGTCTATTGAGCAAAGACCAGATTTCCAGACAAGACCTTCCTGAAGTCCTGACTCACAAAACTGTGAGCAAAACAAAGCAGATATTTAAAGCTGTGGTGTGCTTGGCATAGAAAGAGATAATCAGAATACATATTTACTTAGAAGATGAGGAATGAAATTTGTTTCCTGTGGAAAAATCTAAACCTTTATGTTTATGCTCCAAATAAATGATTCTTACATTCAAGGAATGGAAAGCCATATTTTATTTTCATTTATTTTTCATTTCATAAATATGTCTACCATTCATAACTGGCTATTCATTCACACATGCTCTAATAAAGCTACTGGATGTAGTAATAAACTCTTGTTCAAAACGTATTTAAATTTTTGTAAAGTCAGCTTTCATGTTAGCAAAATATTTCCCTTTTTCTATAATTCTTTTTCTCTCTAGAGCTTCCTTTGTAATATTCTAGACCATACAAATACTTAGGAGACATATTAGAAGACTTTAAAGTTTAGATAATAAAATAAACCACTCACTTCCAATAAAAAGCACTATGGCCCATGCTATTCTGGTTGGGACTTTCACCTGGCTGGCTCAGAGTTGGTGGCATAACCATATATATTTTAGGAAAATATTTAACAGGTCAGGGCCAGGGAAAAGATATTTTTGTTTTTTTTATTTCCACTTGTAGGCACTGTCTACTTCGTTGAAAGCAGAGTCTATTTGACCTGACCTCCTTGCTCAGTCATGTCCTACGGACTGTAGCCCACCAGACTCCTTTGTCCATGGGATTTTCCTGGCAAGAATACTGGAGTGGGTTGCTGTTTTCTCCTCCAGGGGATCTTCCTGACCCAGGGATTAAACCCACCTCTCTTGCATTGCAGGAGGATATTTTACCACTCAGCCATCAGGGGAGCCCAGAATTTATTTATATTTCCCCAATTATAAAAGTAATCAATTGTGGTAACCTGTGTTAACCAGTACCATATTCCAATTTAAACAAGCAATACTGTAATATCTTTTATTAACTAAAGTCTCATGTGTGTGTGCTCAGTCACTTCAGTCATGTCCAACTCCTTGTAACCCTACTGACTGTATGTAGCCTGCCAGACTCCTCTGACCATGGGATTTTCCAGGCAAGGATACTAGAGTGGGTTTACACGTCTTACTCCAGGGAATCTTCCCAACTCAGGGATAGAACCCGTGTCTCCTACACCTCCCGCACTGCAGGCAGATTCTTTACCCACTGAGCCACCTGGGGAGCACATCACTTATTTGTTAGGTTGCCCCAATAAGGAAAACAAACAGGAGTCTATTATTTGAACAACTATTTGTATCTAAATACTTCCTTGAAAGGCAAAGAACTGTATTATGTTTTTAAGTAAATTAAATAGTTACAGTTCCTTTATAATAGATTAAAAAAATATTGATATATAACTTAAAAGGCAAATCTTTTATACACAAAAATTCAAGTATTAGTCATGTGAAGAAGTCTTAGGTTCAGTATTAGTGGAATTGTACACATAAATTTCCACGTATAAAACTAAAATCTATTCCAAGGGAAAAAAATTTAACACAAGATATTATTTATAGTACATTTAGCTGATACCTGGACTAAAAATATATATGAATTAGAAATAACAACGTATATGTTGTCAGAATAAACATATTTTATTTATGTATACCCTATCTATCATGTATCTTATTTTTAAATTAAGGATACTTCTAAAATGTGCTATCCTTTACAAGAAATAATTGGATTAGGAAGTCATTTTTTAAAGCATAGATTGTTAGTCATCTTGATATTTCTGGCATGTTGTCAGCTGAAAAATCTACTATAAAAATTTCATTGCTACTTACATAATCTAATGTACAGGAAATGTCTTTGTAAGGATCTTAATATCACATATTTTATTGTTTAATAAAATGAACAAGTAATTGTAAAAACTACACTTAGTATATGATATTTGAAACTCCACAGAGTAAACGATTTAAAAAATATTATTATTGCTCACATACTTCAATTGAACAGTTTCCATGGCTATGGGAGTTTTGGCTTACACTGGGAAGTCGACACCTGACCAAATATTGGCACTAATGTTTCAAACAGTTAACAGAGCTACCAGTGGCAGGTCTCATGTCACTTACCCAGCACTAACTATATATATACATTTATATTTATATATATATATAAGTTTCTTTATCAGCTTTCTGCTAAGTTTGTAAAATGCACCACTTCCAGAAAGGGGAAAAATTATGACTGAGAAGCTCTCCTTATATGGTTATAGCATAGACCAGTATATGGGAAGAGGTAATTTTTGTCCTTCAGATTTCATACGTAGAACGTGTGTCTGTGTGTGTATCTGTGTGTGTGTGTGTGTGTGTGTGTTGAGTGATACTTTTAAAGGTTTAGAAAATGGCCTATGTTACATACATTGCTATACCCTGAATCGTATGGGACATTAAGTTAGGAACTACATTAATTTCAGGATATGAATGGTAGGGATTAAAAGAGGAGGGATCAAGGTCAAACTCTAACTTTATTTTCCAGATGAATAATTAATAATAGTAAATAATAAAACAGACCTATTTAGAAGCCAATTAAGATGATGATAATACCCAAGAAAAAAACCTAAAGACATTTACGCATTAAATTGAGACATGCCTAAGAAAAAGTAAAATTGGTCTATATCAGATCAGCCAAACCTATGCAGATAAAAGTGTACTCAAATGTAGGAAACAAAGAGTTGGATATGGTGACATATGATTCAGATGATTCATCTAAAATATAAAGAGGTACATACACTTAACATCAATCAATAAATATTAATATTGGGTAACTGCTTTTTAGATACAATCGTCACGTCTTATTTATAATTTTATATGCAATACATGTCTAAAGTAATATGTAGCTCAATAAATGATTATTGAACAGACAAAATCTACTTTGAAGGATTAATGTTATAGTGTGTAAAACTTCATTGTTACTGTTTAGTTGCTAAGTCATGTCCAACTTTTTGTGACCCCATGAACTGCAGCATGCCAGGCATCCCTGTCCTTCACTATTTTCCGGAGTTTGATCAAATTCATGTCTATGAATTTGGGACATGAGTTGGGATAAATCCCCAAATTTATCTTATAAATACTCTCAGTAAGCTAAAAGAAAAAAATATCAAAATTCAGAATTTAATATGAACAATTAAATAAGTTTATATGAGAGTTCAGTTACTCTTTTAAGTAGCAAATCACAAAGAACATTCAGGAAAATACTACAAGAATTTCATCAAATACAAGAGTTTTTTGGTCACCCTGCTGACAATCCACACTGTACAATAGTATATTAGAGACACTGAAAAGTCTTATAGTAAACTTTTTAACTTTCCCTAAACTATGTTTCCAAAATTTATTTGACCATAGAATGAGTTTTTGTCATTTCACAGAAAATCTATTAATATATTGTAATAAGTATACACATAAACATACAAAAAATTTTTTTGGAAATGTTGTAAACATTTCAATAGTTTAATCTGGTGGTGTCCTTCCGTCTCACTCTTTCAGTTCAGTTCAGTCGCTCAGTTGTGTCCGACTCTTTGTGACCCCATGGACTGCAGCATGCCAGGCTTCCCTGTCCATCACCAACTCCTGCAGCTTGCTCAAACTCATGTACATCAAGTCAGTGATACCATCCAACCATCTCATCCTCTGTTGTCCCCTTCTCCTCCTGCCTTCAATATCTCCCCCCATCAGGGTCTTTTCCAATGAGTCAGTTCTTCACATCATGTGGCCTAAGAATTGGAATTCCAGCTTCAGCATCAGTCCTTCCAGTGAAAATTCAGGACTGATTTCCTTTAGGATGGACTGGTTGGATCTCCTTGCAGTCCAAGGGACTCTCAATAATCTTCTCCAACACCACAGTTCAAAAGCATCAATGCTTCGGTAGTCAGCTTTCTTTAGAGTCCAACTCTCATATCCATACACGACTACTGGAAAAACCATAGCTTTGACTAGATGGACCTTTATCAGCAAAGCAATGTCTCTGTGTTTTAATATGCTGTCTAGGTTGGTTATAGCTTTTCCTTCAAAGAGCAAGCATCATTTAATTTCATTTCTGCAGTCACATTTACCCCCATGGAAAATGTGAAAGTCACTCAGTCATGTCAATCTCTTTGCAACCCATGGACTGTAGCCTGCCAGGCTCCTCTGTCCATGGAATTCTCCAGGCAAGAATACTGGAGCGAGTTCCCATTCCCTTCTCTAGGGGATCTTCCCCACCCAGGGATCAAACTGAGGTCTCCTGTGTTGCAGGCAGATTCTTTACGATCTGAGTCACGAGGAAGCCCATCACTCTTCACTGTCTTGCTAAGCTTCCATCCATAATATACCTAGAATCCATTCAACTTCCTCTACTTTGCCACTATCCTAAAACTAATACATTATCATCATTTAGTCTAATATCATATTAAAACAGCCTCTTAACTGGCATCTCTCAATTTACCTCCGATTTCCTCACTGAAGCCACAGTACCCTAAAAATATATGTGTCTGCATGTGTATATGTGTATGTGAGTTGCTTGCTTGCTTAAACCCTTCTAATTAATTGTTTCCTATAGAATTTAGAATAAAATATAAAGGTCACAAACCTGTTCTAAAAGCTTTGCAAGAATCTTCTTGCTATTCTCTTCCTCTCACTACTCTGGTTGTGCTGATCAGCGTATAGTTCTCGAAACTTGTGATGCTTTTTCCCACCTGAGATCGCCCCACAACATATTTGCTGAAAATAGCACCCAGAATGTTTTTGTCTAATTCCTGTTCATCTGTAATGTATCAGCTTAAATGTCACGTCCTCAGATGTCACATCCTCCGATCATCCTCCCGATCTCCTTTCTAATTTAGGCAATTACACAGTTTCAATGAAAGATAATTATAGCACTTGAAAATAGAGCAGATTAAAACTAAAGTTATATTACATAAGATAGTGATACCAGGGGGAGAATGAGTTAAGTAAACCATCACATCCTGATCAGAGTTTCAATTCACAAACAGCAGAGAGAAGAGATTGGTAGGGTCACAGTTCCCTTCATGGGGAAAAGACAAAACACACTTCAGTCATATACAAACTGAATTTCTTATAATCTTAGAGTTTCCATGATTAAGTATGTAGCTGGATATATCTAGAGCCTCGTTCTCATGACTTTTTATTATTTTTCTTGTGAATATGCCTTCTAACCTTGATTTCCTTGTCAATCCTTGGCCAGTGGCTCAGTAGTGGCCTCATACTATGATAAACTATTTGGAACTCCAACCACATTACTTAAGGTTTCTCATAAATCCACATAGAATTCTTTTCTTTTTTTGGCACCTGTAACATTTATTTTTGTGTTTAATTGTGAAATGTCTGTTATCCTCACTGGGCTGAATCTGATGAGACCCAGAACCTTGTCTATCTTGCTTAACTCTGCATACCCAACGAGTAGCACAGTGCTTCCATAAATGTCTGTGAACTGAATGAATCAGTTATTTTGATAAAAACTAGAAGAAGAAATGCGATTATATATGCTTCCTTTGGACTGCAAGGAGACCCAACCAGTCCATCCTAAAGGAGATCAGTCCTGGGTGTTCATTGGAAGGACTAATGTTGAAGCTGAAACTCCAATACTTTGGCCACCTGATGCGAAGAGCTGACTCATTTGAAAAGACCCTGATGCTGGGAAAGATTGAGGGCAGGAGGAGAAGGGGACGACAGGGGATGAGATGGTTGAATGGCATCATCAACTCGATGGACATGGGTTTGGGTAGACTCCGGAAGTTGTTGATGGACAGGGAGGCCTGGCATGCTGCAGTCCATAGGGTCGCAAAGAGTCGGACACGACTGAGCAACTGAACTGAACTGATGCTTCCTTTAAAAAGTTACAAGTGAGGTACAATAAGTGCCAAATAAGCCTGTAGAAAAGGCATATAGTACAACATCAAAAATACCCTAAGGTTCTCTTAACTAATACAAAATGTTAAGAATAAAAATACTCATAATATACATATGTAAATGTACATATTTAACACATTTATAACTTTGATTTTACTAACCCAACTGTCTCTTTGAAGAATGTTTAATCCTTACAATGGTCAAAACTACCAACCACAATGAAGTAAAATGGAAACAAGGAATTCAAATAAACTTAACCATGTTTATCTGGAATACATATAAACAGAGAAATTATGTTTCTGCAATGTCTAAAGAAAGTTATAAAAAAACAGCATGTATATTATTTCTCACAATTATCTTTCCTGTCATATGAAACATTTATTTTCTGTTCATATTATGTCTAAATCACATAAAACAAAATCTCCATCATGCTTCTTGGAAAATGCAAAATACGTTATTGTCTTAGAGGAAGCAAATTTCTTTCTCAAAACAAGGTTTTCATTTGACCAGGACACAGAGATCAGAGCAAGAACTGAGTCATCTGGTTCTCTGATTCTTCTCTGTGGTTAGCAGTTCTGATAATTATCAAGAATGAAAATCCTCATCAAAGAAACATATGAGAGTTTTGCAAGAGTTGAAAAAAGTCTGTCAGATAGCTCCCTACTAATCACTACAAAATTTCTTATATAGCATAAGAAAAAATTACTTGGGCCATTTGTGGGACATTAAGAACTCTTCATTATTTGCAAGTTTCAAGTATGCATTATTTACTTTACATCATGGAAATAAAATCTATATAGAGAAAATATACACTTCATCATTCTTATTTGAACCAGAGGTTTTCAGCTTGCTATCCTTGGGTAAGGGTGTGCTGGATATTCTGATGTATGATCACCAACTCTGTCCTTCTCTGTTCCACATAAACAGACTTTGTTTTGGTTTCTGGCTGAAGTTGCTCATTATGAAGAGTTGTTTTCCTTTAAATCTCTTTGTGTCATCGAAATAGTCATAAAAGTCTATATTTACAACTGCAGCTTACAAGTTAATTGGCCTACTTTTGATTTCCTGTCCTTGTTTGGGGTATTGGAATTACATAGTCTTGCAACATATTATTTGCTGAACCTGCTTACAATTTCTCAATCTCCTCATATGGTACAATAGGTATTAATGTTTCAAAGTGTAATTATTTTACTGATATTCATGTTTAATTAAAATAGCTAAAACATACTTTCAACTATTTATGCCTGGATTCTCTATTTATTAAAAGAAAATTCAGGAAAATGTGAATTCATAGAAAGTCACTGTATGTCTTAAGGTTCTCAATTGTGAATAACAGAATCCACTCTAGTAAGGTTAAGCATAAATCAAATTTATCAAAGGATATTAGGGAGATCATTTAACTTTGAAAAAAGGTCAGAAATCCAGAAAAAGAATCTACTGAAAAATACTCAATTACACTGAATTGATACCTTTAGCAAAAACACTATGGCCTCTGTACTTAACCAAGACATTGTGCTTTTATAGACTGCATGCTGCTGCTGCTGCTGCTGCTGCTGCTAAGTCGCTTCAGTCGTGTCCAACTCTGTGCGACCCCACAGACGGCAGCCCACCAGGCTCCGCCATCCCTGGGATTCTCCAGGCAAGAACACTGGAGTGGGTTGCCATTTCCTTCTCCAATGCATGAAAGTGAAGTCGCTCAGTTGTGTCTGACTCTTAGCGACCCCATAGACTGCAGCCTACCAGGCTCCTCTCTCTGTCCATGGGATTTTCCAGGCAAGAGTACTGGAGTGGGTTGCCATTGCCTTCTCCAACAGACTGCATAGCTCATATCAAAAATACTAAGACTAGATTCCAGAAGCTTCTTCACTGCAGGACCCCAAAACTAGATGCTTTACTCACCAAAAAAAGTATCCCCAATGCTCCTGATTCCCTCATCTTGGACACCTCCAAGTACAGATCTCTTGCGAATCAAGAGATTTGTAAGTTGAAGTCACATGTACATGCCCTAGAAGCAAGAAAGGCTAAGATAATGATCCTGACTTCTACTTTGAGGAAGCATTCTGTATTTTTTGTTAATTCTATATTTGTTTATTTGGTACCAAATAATCACAGAGATAAATAAACAGCCAAAGTTGTTTACATCTCCCTTGCATTCCAGCTTCTGCAGGGATATGAAAATGATATAACGAACCCTCCAGCCAATCAAGACTCCATTCTCCCAACCATCTCTTTTACCGACCTCACACATATCAAGCCAACGTTCCTCTTGTACTAAATCATGCAGAGCCAGGTACCAAAGAACTAGAGACTATCCCCATTGCCCAGAGCTTGCTGAGATTATTCAATCTAGCCAGTCTTTAGTGGTTTCCCTTGCCTGCCTTTCCCACAGAAAACATGATAAAGGCTCTCAGTCATGCTCTCCCCTTCACTCTTGCTTCTGCAACCTGACAAAACCTGGTGCTTTCCATGTGGCCCTCTGTGACATGGCAGGTTCCTTCTCTTAGAAAATATATAAATTCTTCTTTCAGAGGCAGATGCCTCCTTGTCTGCCACCTTACCATACCTAATTAAAACAAAATCCAAGATACAAATCTTAGACCATAAGTCCAAGGCATATAATCTGAGGAACTATCCAAATATAGAACAGGTGTTTCAAAAATGTTGTAAGGCCACAAATATGATAAACAGCCAGTACATCTACTAAGTAAATGAGATCATTTTATTAGCAGAATATTTTCCTGTTAATTAAATTTAGTGAGAAAAATTGTAGACAAATTTCAGTTTAGGATACTTCCCTGGAAAACCACCAATATGCCCTTTAAACTTGTCCCTGATCTGAAGATGTCTTTAGAGCTGTAAGACAATTAAAAACCTACTAAGAAAGTCACAGTGCAGAAATGTGAACTCTATTGTTTATACAAAACATGCTAAAGTACCTTAATCTAACAGTTGTAGATGATGTAGCACTCTTTTATTAGATTTTGTTAATGAAATAGTATTTATCTAATGTATCTCAGAGTAGCATAATTACAACACCTTTAAATGATACATGTATACGATGACTCAGAGTTATCTAGTGTAATAATTATGCAGATTAGCTTATGTAGAAAAAAAAACTAGAGTCATTAAATCAGAGGATCTAAGAGTTCCTAATCAGTGTAAGAATCCACTTAGTGACATCCTTGAAAGGCATTAATTTGGACTCTGCAGCAAGATTTTCAATGGCAGAAATTTCTAAAGGCCATTATCCCACAGTTGAGCAGTTCTAAGGACTAGAAAATGGTTCCTGAGACAGCTGAAATTTTCCTCTGTGTAATTACCACCCGATGCTTCTACTTTATTTTCCAAAGCCCTACCATCATGTCCAATAATCAGTTATATTTTCAACCTTGAGTATAGCTTTTCTGAGACCACCATAAAAGTCACCTCTTTATGCTTAATATCACCAGTTCCTTAATAACCTCAACACACATGGTTCTAGAGCTCTCATTAGCTTGATGACCATGCGCTGAATAATCTCCAGTTTTAATTATTTTTTACAAAGTAAAGTGCTTACAACTCAGAACTATACTCTGCAACTACTTAACTGAGGGTACAATGACAAACCACTTGTGCTCCACACTTGTAAGCATGTACATCATGCTGTAGACACATACTGATTTTAACAAACCTTAAAGTCACTTTTAACTAACTGCCCAAGGTATTCAGTCATACCCACTATAGCACAAGGCTAAAGGAATGAGTATCAAGTTAGTAAATTTATCAAAACAGGAAAAGAACTTGTTAAAATTTCTATTGCTAAGAATCAAGGTTCTCTTCTAGTGTTAATATCTCCCCTTTGTTAAGTGTCCACCAATTAGTTGTGTATTATATATTTCAACATAGGATTGGGACTGACATGAAAGTCCTCAGTCTATACTGAAGCTCAACTCTTCCCATGAAGAAGGATCCCCTCTCGGGTCTCTCAGTCTTAGAAATAACTCTGAAAACAAAATGGCCATTCTCTTCTACAGCTAACATGTGAGCTGCTGCTGCTGCTGCTGCTGCTGCTAAGTTGCGTCAGTCATGTTCGACTCTGTGCGACCCCATAGACGGCAGCCCACCAGGCTCCTCCGTCCCTGGGATTCTCTAGGCAAGAGTACTGGAGTGGGGTGCCATTGCCTTCTCCTAACATGTGAGCTGTGGGGGTTAAAAATAATGAGACTTAGTAAATATGCTTCATTCTGAACTTTTTATATTTTTATGATGTGAACTTTGTTGTACCCAGGTTGAAGATGATTCCTCTCAAATAAATAGGCAAACTCACAACCTGGCTAAACTCTGAATCTTTCTCCTCTGTCATGTACTTCTGTCCCATCAGCTCATCCAGGACTGGCAGAGATGGAATGAAAGTTCTCTTTTAATCCTTATTACTTTTATTGTTCAGAAATCAAGTTAAAAAACCCTGTCAAATCTAGAATTTTCAAAAGATTTCTTGATATTCTTAAAAATTCTCTGGTTATTCCTATTATTCAAAGGTTTCAATCATTTCTAAGTTTTTTAAAAAAGGAAAAAGAATCTGTGTTCAGTTAAAAATACTGATGAATATAAGTCTATTTCTCCATTGTTGCCCCTGTAATAGACTTATGGACATGGGGAAAGGGGAGGAGAGGGTAAGATGTACGGAAAGAGTAACATGGAAACTTACATTACCATATGTAAAATAGATAGCCAACGGGAGTTTGCTGTATGGCTCAGGAAACTCAAACAGGGGTTGTATCAACTTAGACGGGTGGGCTGGGGAGGGAGATGGGAGGGAGGTTCAAAAGGGAGGGGATATATGTATACCTATGGATTATTCATGTTGAGGTTTGACAGAAAACAACAAAATTCTGTAAAGCAATTCAGTTCAGTCGCTCAGTCATGTCCGACTCTTTGTGACCCCATGAACCGCAGCACGCCAGGCCTCCCTGTCCATCACCAAATCCCGGAGTCTACCCAAACCCATGTCCATCGAGTCAATGATGCCATCCAGCCATCTCATCCTCTGTCGTCCCCTTCTCCTCCTGTTCTCAATCTTTCCCAGCGTCAGGGTCTTTTCAAATGAGTCAACTCTTCCCATGAGGTAGCCAAAGTATTGGAGTTTCAGCTTCAACATCAGTCCTTCCAATGAACACCCAGGACTGATCTCCTTTAGGATGGACTGGTTGGATCTCCTTGCTGTCCAAGGGACTCTCAAGAGTTTTCTCCAACACCACAGTTCAAAAGCATCAATTCTTTGGCACTCAGCTTTCTTTATAGTCCAACTCTCACATCCATACATGACCACTGGAAAAACCATAGCTTTGACTAGATGGACCTTTGTTGGCAAAGTAATGTCTCTGCTTTTTAATATGCTATCTAGGTTGGTCATAACTTTCCTTCCAAGGAGTAACCAATTATCCTTCAATAAAAAAATAAATTAAAAAAATACTGATGACTAAGGAATTCCATTTACTTTCTTTAAATTGGCAGATGTCATTCATAAATTTCCTAGAGTGACTCTTAAAATATCTTTGTCCTATAAATATTTTAAAATAAAATGTCTTTATTTTAGTAACATGAGCCCATGATTTACTTTCTGAAACAAGAATCTTTATAGTCCAGACATAAAACTATAAATTAAATTTTTTTATATTCAACTGATTACTACTATTGAACTAGATAAGGCCCAAGATAGAGTAGTGCATACTAAGCCACGTATCACCAAATCAAAACTTAACTATGCTTCCATGCTTGACTCTCTCAGAAAGGGGAGAACTAAGTTAACCACTCAACACACGTCTACTCAGCACAAGTGACCTGAACTGCCTCCAATACTTTGTTCCACCAAAGGCAAGCTGGGCTTCCCTGGTGGCTCAGCAGTAAAGAACCCAATCAACCTACAATGCAGGAGATGTGGGTTCAATTCCTGGGTCAGGAAGATTCCCTGGAGAAGGAAATGGCAACCCACTTCATGGAGAATTTCATGGACAGAGGAGCCTAGCAGGCTATAGTCCACGGGGTCACAAAAGAGTCAGACATGACTAGCAAATAAATAACAACAAAAGGAAAGTAACCTTGCTTTAACCAATCAGCAAATGTCCAGTATAAATTCTTTGTTCTTGCTCACTTTGGTCTATAAAACCCCCTTGCCTTGTACAACTCTTTGAAACTCCTTTATATTGACATTTTCTAGACTACATCCTTCATGATTCACTAAATAAAAGCCAACTAAATCAGTAAATTGTCTGTGGAAAATTTTCTTTTAATACCACAGTAAATCATATCATTTCTGCAGATAAACAGAACAAAAGTAAACTTGTTAAACTCAAAGAAAATCATCAAAATCTTAAGACATGATTTTTTATTTCTAATTGTTAAGATTAATTGTGCATTGTACTTAAGTACATTTAACTTCTAAGACCAGGCCAGCATATATTGCTGATGGAATTACCTCCTATAAAAATGTCATAAAACTTATCTGAACCTTTTAAACCTTCACAAAAGTATATTAGAAAAACTTTGATGTCTTTCTGTTTTCTCTTCAATTTGTGGATAATGTGCTTTTAAGGAAAGATCCCTAAAAAAATTTTGTTGGGTTTTTTTCAATGTAATAAAATAAAATAATTTCTCAAAGGTTTGAAAACCAGGAGTAACCAAAAGTAAAAAAAATTAAATCCCCTTTAATCTCCTCACCCAGAAGTGACCACATTTACTGTTTGGGGCGTGACTTTTAAATATATAACATTCAGATATTAGTATCCTTTTCTTTATCTACAGCAGAGGTTGATAATATATCTTAGTATGCTTTCCTAGTGAGGATATTATTTGCCCCACAATTCTTCTGAGCATGGTACTGGATTTAATCAACAGTTATATGTATTCCCATTATTTGTATATAATGTATAACGTATCTCCCCTCATATCTCAGTCGGTAAAGAATCTGCCTTCAATGCAGGAGACCTGGGTTCAATTCCTGGGTTGGGAAGATCCCCTGGAGAAGGAAATGGCAATGTACTCCAGTATTATTGCCTGGAGAATCCCATGGACAGAGGAGCCTGGCAGGATACAGTCCATAGAGTCGCAAGAGTCAGACACAGCTTAGCAACTAAACCACCACCATTTGTATATAATATGCAACATATTTGTTGTTTATATTTATAATTCTTATATTTCTTATATTTGTTACTTAAGAAATTATGAACATATTCCCAGGTCATAGAACAGGTTTTTTACACTATCACTTTAAAGAGCACCTTAGGATTCAATTGTATGTAGCTTCCACATTTTACTATGGAAAGTTTCCTAGGTTTTGTCTTATAAATAACTCTATGAAGAATGTCATTGGAGTATGTATGCATATGATGTAGAATTCACTGACATATTAAAAAAGTTTCTGAGATATATCGCTTAATTTTGTTAGAAAGGTTTTTTTTTTAATTTTTATTGGAATTTAGTGGCTTTATGATGTGTTATTTTCTGCTCTACAGCAAAGATAATCTCCATATGCATAGATACATCCCCTCTTTTTTGGATTCCCTTCCCATTTACAACACCAAAGAACACAAAATATTTTGTCTTTGATTTCAAACATTGGAAGACTGTGAGAAATGACTGGGTCTTACATATTTAGTGCATGGAATCGAGCCCCAATCCTTTTTTAAAGTTCCTCTGAGGGCGGAAACCCAGTAGTAGCTTTGTTTTGCTAACAGTTATGCTCTTCTATAATTAAAATTGCAAAAGGTACCCACCCTGAAAGGAAAAAAGTATTTAGTGGCCAAAATTTCCTTTCTAGCTAGAGGAGTCTAAAATAAGGTTTAAAGAAGGGACTGCAACATTCCAGGAAAAGAATTTATAAATAGGAATCCTAGCATTCCACACCTGTGCATACTAATAAATGGTAACAACATTCATTCAAGTTTGTAAAGACTAAAAGGTAGACAGATTTAGGGACCCATGCTTGAATACAGTGTTTTTATCTTTTGTGTTTGGCCAGGTAACCACTGACAGCTTCAATTACCCAGCTACTATTATGCAAATGAAACTGAAGCCAGAATTCATGCACCTGTGCTTGCCTCTGGATTTAATATTTCTAATGAGTTCTTAAATCCTGTTCTACAGACAAGCACGTGAGATTGCTCAACTCAGATTACAGTAGAGCAGGTGAAAAGCTTTTCAAACAGAGACAATACTTTTAAGGAATTCAATAAGGCAGAGTATACACAAGGTTTAGACATTGTCAGATGGAAAACAGACACAACAGGAGTATAATAAATTATTAAGAAGTCTGTTAGTATTGAGATGCTTGGGTCGAGTGACATTAAAATAACGAGAAAAAAAACGTAAAGAACAGTACTTAGCTATCCACTAGATTTCTCATTGTAGGAGATCCTTTGCACTTGCTTAGCAGCTTTGGTACAACTGCATCAGATCTGTGGTCTCTCTAGCTCTGAGGAGTTTTCTTTTTGCTTTATAACAATGTGCTCAACTTAAACTTTACTTGCAAAATTTTTTATTGTGTTATTCAAATAACATATGGTTTTCTGAATATCAATGAAATAGCAGCAACAACAATAGTGTGTGTGCACTGTTGCTCAGTCATGTCAGACTCTTTGCAACTCCATGAACTGTAGCCCATCAGGCTCCTTTGTCCATGGAATTATCCAGGCTAGAATACTGGAGTGATAGCCATTCCCTTCTCCAGGGATTCTTCCCAACCCAGGATTGAACCCGTGTCTCCTGCATTGCAGGAGGATTCTTTACCATCTGAGTCACCAGGGAAGCCAAATGATAATAGCAGTTAACATGTAATTAGCTTTTACCTTGTGTGAGATACAGAGTATAGGATTTCATGGGATTTACATAATTTACCAATATTATGTCATTTAATCCTTACAAAAACAAACTAATGAGAAAATAACTATTGAGCTTATTTTACAAATGAGGGAACTGAGCCTTAGCCAACCCATAATGATTAAGAGGCAGAGCAGGAGACAATTCTAAGTCAAACTACAGAGAAAAGGGCAAGATAAATATGGCTTTCCAATCTTACTTTCCAGAATGTTGTAGAGAAATGAACAAAAAAGTCAAGGAGTTTATAATGGACGAATTACTATTTTTTTTTTAACATCATGTACCCTTCTGACAAACCCTTCCCAACACTTAGCAATAAAATATCTAGAAAAGCGACACATTCTCCCGTAGGCTAATTTTTCTTGTTTAAAAAGTGGAAGTATTAAACTGTGATAAGATAGCCTCCAAATATTCAAATGTCCAAGAGATTAAATATTCAGCTGAGATTTTAAGATGGCTCCAGTCTAAGTAGGAAGAAGAGGAAAAGGGAGTATGGCATAACACAATGTCATCTTAATCTTTGTACCTTAAAAAATCTTTCCGAGAGTCTCATCACCTGTGCTTGCTTATTACATTTGAATGGTCAGAAATGGGTCACATGGCCACGTCTAGTTGAAAGGGAGGCTGAAAAAGTGAGTATAATTAGTTGGGCACATTTCCACCTTGAAACAAATCAGAGATCTATGTTTAATGAAGAAAAGAATGGATATTCAATAGGTCACTATCAGTTGCTGCTAAGAGACTAAAATATAGCCTGTTTTTTTTTTCTGTAGATCTTGAAAGATAATAAAAGACTATAGTTTAGTATTATAATTAAGATTTTAATTCTAAATTGGATAATTATATAAGCTGCAAGTAGAGTAACATTTTTAAGTAAATCTTTGAACCACAAACTAAAATAACAAAAAACTAGGAAAATTAGAAAGCACTTGATTTCACAATTTAAGAAATATTTAAAATTGTATTCTGAACATTAAAAAGTAATGTTTAAATTAAAATATAAAGGTAATAAAACTATAATTTGAAAAGATATATGTTCCCTATGTTGATAGCTGGCTTCTCAGCCCCACCCATCAGCAGAAAATTGGATTAAAAATTTGCTGAGCAGGCCCTGCCTACCAGAGCAAGACCCAGTTTTCCCCACAGCCAATCCCTCCCATCAGGAAGCTTCCACAAGCCTTTAATCCTCGTCCATCAGAGGACAGACAGAACAAAATACACAAACACAGAAAACTAACCAAACTGATCACATGGATCACAGCCCTGTCTAACTCAATGAAACTATAAGCCATGCAGTAGGGCCACCCAAGATGGAAGGGTCATGGTGGAGAGTTCTGACAAAACATGGTGCACTGGAGAAGGGCATGGCAAACCACTTCAGCATTCTTGCCTGGAGAACCCCATGAACAGTATGAAAAGGCAAAAAGATATGACACTGAAAGGCAAACTCCCCAGGTCGGCAGGTGTCCAAATTGCTACTGGAGATGGATGGAGAAATAACTCCAGAAGGAATGAAGAGGCTAAGCCCAAGTGGAAACACCACCCAGTTGTGGATGTGCCTGGTGGTGAAAGTAATGTTCAACGCTATAAAGAATAGCATTGCATAGGAACTTGGAATGTTAGGTCCATGAGTCAAGGTAAATTGGACGTGGTCAAACAGGAGATGGCAAGAGTGAACATCGACATTTAGGAATCAGTGAAATAAAATGGACTGGAATGGGCAAATTTAATTCAGACAAACATTATATCTACTACTGCGGGCAAGAATCCATTAGAAGAAATGGAGTAGCCCTCATAGTCAACAAAAGAGCCCAAAATGCAGTACTTGGGTGCAATTTCAGAAATGACAGAATGTTCATTTCCATTCTGTTCATTTCCAAGGCAAAATATTCAATATGGTTTGAAACAGTAATACAAGTTTATGCCCCAAACACTAATGTCAAAAGAAGCTGAAGTTGAATGGTTCTATGAAGACCCACAAGACCTTCTAGAACTAACATCAAAAAAAGATGTCCTTTTCATCATAGGGAACTGGAATACAAAAGCAGGAAGTCAAGAGATACCTGGAGTAACAGGCAAGTTTGGCCTTGGAATACAAAATGAAGCAGGGAAAAGGCTAACAGAGTTTTGCCAAGAGAACATGCTGGTCATAGCAAACACCCACTTCCAACAACACAATGGATGACTCTACACATGGACGTCTCCAGATGATCAGTACTGAAATCAGATTGATTATATTGTTTGTAGCTAAAGATGGAGAAGAAGCTCTATACAGTAAGCAAAAACAAGACTTGGAGGTCAGGTCGTGAACTACTGATTGCAAAATTCAGACTGAAACTAAAGAAAGTAGGGAAAACTACAAAGGCATTCACGCATGACCTAAATCAAATTCCATACAATTATAAAGTGGAAGTGAGAAATACATGCAAGGGTTTAGATTTTATAGATAAGAGTGCTGGAAAACTATGGACAGAGGTTCATAACATTATACAGGAGGCAATGATCAAAACCATCCCCAAGTGAAAAAAATGCAAAAAGGCAAAATGGTTTGTCTGAGAAGGCCTTACAAATAGCTGAGAAAACAAGAGAAGTGAAAGAAATAGGAGAAAAGGAAAGCTATAGCCATCTGAGCAGAGTTCCAAAGAATAGCAAGGAGAGATAAGAAAGTTTTCCTAAGTGATCAATGCAAAGAAACAGAGGAAAACAATAGGATGGGAAAGACTAGAGATTTCTTCTAGAAAATTAGAGATTCCAAGGGAACATTTCATGCAAAGATGGGCACAATAGAGGACAGAAATGGTATGGACCTAACAGAAGCATAAGATATTAAGAAGAGGTGGCAAAATACACAGAAAGTAAAAGTGAAAGTCATTCAGTCGTGTCCAACTCTTTGCAAACCCATGGTCTGCAGCCTGCCAGGTTCTTCTGTCCATGGAACTCTTCGGGCTAGAATATTGGAGTGGGTAGCCTCTCTCTTCTCCAAGGGATCTTCCCAACCTAGGGATTGAACCCAGGTCTCCCACATTGCAGGTGGATTCTTTACCATTTGAGTCACCAGGGAAACCCAAGAATACTGGAGTGGGTAACCTATCCCTTCTCCAGTGGATCCTTCTGACCCAGAACTATATAAAAAAGATCTTAATGACTTAGATAACCACGATGGTGTGATCACTCACCTAGAGCCAGATATCCTGGAGTGTGAAGTCAAGATCACTATGAACAAAGCTGGTGGAGGTGATGGATTTTCAGCTGAGCTATTTCAAATCCTAAAAGATGATGGTGTTAAAAGTCCTGCACTCAATATGCCAGCAAATTTAGAAAACTCAGCAGTGGCCACAGGACTGGATTTCATTCCAATCCCAAAGAAAGGCAATGCCAAAGAATGTTCAAACTACTGCACAATTGCATTCATTCCACATGCTAGAAAAGTAATGCTCAAAATTCTCCAAGGTAGGCTTCAACAGTACATGAACCTAGAAGTTTCAGATGTTCAAGTTGGATTTAGAAAAGGCAGAGGAACCAGAGATCAAATTGCCAACATCCACTGGACCGTTGAAAAAGCAAGAGAATTCCAGAGAAAAATCTACTTCTGCTTCATTGACTGCGCCAGAGCCTTTGACTGTGTGGATCATAACAAATTATGGAAAATTCTTAAGGAGATGGGAAACCAGACCACCTGACCTGCCTCCTGTGAAATCTGTATGCAGGTCAAGAAGCAAGGGTTAGGACATAGGAAAACAGACTAGCTCCAAATTAGGAAAGGAGTACATCAAGACTATATATTGTCACTCTGTTTGTTTAACTTCTATGCAGAATAAATCATGCTAAATGCCAGTCTGGATGAAGCACAAGCTGGAATCAAGATTGCTGGGAGAAATATCAATAACCTCAGATATGCAGATGACACCACCCTTATGGCAGAAAGTGAAGAAGAACTAAAGAGCCTCTTGATGAAAGTGAAAGAGGAGAGTGAAAAACTTGGCTTAAAGCTCAACATTCAGAAAACTAAGATCATGGCATCCAGTCCCATCACTTCATGGCAAATAGATGCGGAAACTTTAGTGAAAACAATGTCAGACTTTATTTTCTGGGCTCCAAAATCACTGCAGATAGTGATTTCAGCCATGAAATTAAAAGACACTTGTTGCTTGGAAGAAAAGCTATGACAAACCTAGACAGTGTATTAAAAAGCAGAGACATTACCTTGCCAAGATAGTCCATATAGTCCATATAGTCAAAGCTATGGTTTTTCCAATAGTCATGTATGGATGTGAGATTTGGACCATAAAGAAGGCTGAGTGCCAAAGAATTGATGCTTTTGAACTGTGGTGTTCAAGAAGATTCATGAGAGTTCCTTGGACTGCAGGAGATCAAACCAGTCAATCCTAAATGAAATCAACCCTGAATATTCCTTGGAGGGACTGATGCTGAAGCTGAAGCTCCAATACTTTGGCAAAGAATTGAACAATTGGAAAAGACCCTGATGCTGGGAAAAAGTGAAGACAGGAGGACAAGGGGACGACAGAGGATGAGATGGCTGGATGCCATCACCAACTCAATGGACATGGTTTGCACAAGCTCTGGGAGATGGTGAAGGACAGGGAAGCCTGGTGTGCTGCAGTCCATGGTGTTGCAAAGAGTCAGACATAACTGAGCGATTGAACAACAATGGGCGGCCCTGATGGTAAATAAGCCTCCTGCCAACGCAGGAGATGTAAGAGACACGGGTCCAGTTCCTGGGTCAGGAAGATCTCCTGGAGGAGGGCATGGCAACCCGTTCCAGTATTCTTGCCTGTAAAATCCCACGGACAGAAAAGCCTGGTGAGCTACAGTCCATAGCATCACAAAGAGTCAGACATGACTGAAGTGACTAAGCGTGCACATGTTCATAGCAGCACTATTTACAATAGCCATGACATGGAAGCAATCTAAGTGTCCATCAACAGATGAATGTAATATTATTCAGCCATCAAAAACGATGAAATAATGCCATGTGCAGCAACATTGTTAGATCTAGAGATTATCATTCTAAGTGAAGTGCATCAGGAAGAGAAAGACAAACATCATTATGACATTTTATATGCGGAATCTAAAATATGATACCAAATGAACTTATTTATGAAACAAAAACAGATACAAAGAATATACTTGTGGTTGCAAAGCAGGAGGCAGATAGGGGAGGAAGGAATGGGATTTGGGGATTAGCACAGGCAAATTATTATATACAGGCTGGATAAACAGCAAGGTCCTACTGTATAAAACAAGCAGCTATATTCAATATCTTGTGACAAATCATAAAGGAAAAGAATATGAATGGAATATATAACTATGCATATCTGAGTCACTTTACTGTACAGAAGAAATTGATACAACATTTTATATTAACTATGCATAAAATTTTTTAAATGATAAAAAGAAATTCAAAGGTAAAAAATCTTAAATCATGATGTCTTTCTTTCACTCACATTTCACATCTAATACATTAACATTTAAATAATTAAGATTGGAAAAGGAAATGGGAACCCACTACAGTATTACTGCCTGGGGTATACAATGGACAGAGGAGCCTGGTGGGCTACAGCCCATAGAGTTGCAAGGAGTCAGATAGGAATGATTGAGCATGCACATCAGGAAATCTTTTGAAAGCTACCTTCAAAATATATCTGGAACCTGGCCATGGTTTCCTATTTCCACTCCCTTACCATCATGATCAAGCTATCTTCATCTCTTTCGTAGATTGTGAAACTAGACTTTTAATTGATCTCCCCACTTCCTCCTTTGCCTCTCAACACAGCAGCCACAGTCATACTTCTAAAATATAAATCATTTTTGTCTCGGCTTTTAACCATCTAAAAGATTCCAGTATTTTTCCATAACAAAACTTCAAGTTTGTTTATTGATTTACAAGGTCCCATGTGATCTTTGCCATCACCCAGCCCCGCATCACAGATCTTGAATGTCATTTCCTACCGTCTCTATAACTTATCCCCTCTAGCCACTCCTAGAAGCACATGTCTGCCTCAAGCTCTTTGCATGTGATTTCACTCTGCCTGAAACACTTTCTTCTCCAAAATTGCTTGGCTTTCCCCTCACTTTCTTTCTTTTTTCCCTATATTTATTTTGACTTATTTGACTGTGCCCTTGGAATATTGATTAGGCACTGGCGGGGACACTATGGAAAATGACAGTCCAGCCCCTCTCCTCCAGCACTCTCTATCCTACCGCTTCTGCTTTCTTTTTCGTCCCTACATTTATCACCCTTGTAACTTACAATGCCATCTCCCTTGTTTATTGTCTCTCTTCCCTGCACAGAGTAACCTCTATCAAAGCAGGGACTTTACTTTTTGTTAACTGGTTAATCCTTATGCCTGAACACATTTGGCACACAGAAGATAATAAGTACTTGTTGAATCTCTTGATGAACATTATTATTTAATAAAAAGAAGAAAAGCCTTAGATTTCAGAAAAAAATCTAGATTACAACTTAATTAAAATGACCTTTTTTGCATACAATATCTACAAATGATATTCTCCAGAAAACATAGTCTTAGTAGCAGGGTTATTTTAAAGAATCTTAAAAACATTTTATTGACTGTTTCAAGAACTAGTTATATCTTACAAATAAAATCTATACTATTTCTGAAAAAAATTACCAGTATTGACATGATCTATTCTGCTATTCTTTGCACTTCAAATTTTGAAACACCATGATCATACTTTTGATATATTTGAAGATATACTTTCAAATATATCTGTGATGTCATTGCAATCACATTCCAAGGCAAACATCTGGAAGTCAAAACCCCTTGTGTATTTTACATAAATATCCTCACCACACTGGTGAATGTGTGACCTGCTTTGCTAACTCACATGCATTTTAAAAACTAGTATTTACAGTCTGTAAGGAAAATATTTTGTCTTGGTGATTTAATACAATTTCTCCCCTCAGGTCACATTTCTTTTCCCCTCACTGTTCAAATACTGCTCTCCAAACAAGACACTAGGTGTTTAAAAATTCTGTACTATGTCAAAGAAAGGGAAGGGTTTCCAAGGTGGAACTAGTGGTAAAGAACTTGCTTGCAAATGCAGGAGACATAAGAGACGCGGGTTCAATCCCTGGATCAGAAAGATCCCCTGGAGGAGGACATGGCAACCCACTCCAGTATTCATGCCTAGAGAATCTCACGAACAGAGGGGTCTGGTGGACACTGTCCATAGGGTTGCAAAGAGTTGGACATGACTGTAGTGACTTAGCACACACGCAAAGAAAGGGAAATCTGGTATCTTTTAATACAGGTAATTTATATGTAATTCATTGTCCTTCCTTTGCATCCACAGGTCCCCTCACCTCATTGGGTTTTTCTTACAACCTACTTTGTTTACCAACAAAAGGAAGGCACTGTATCTAATCAGAAAGTAAGCAGGTATAGGTGAGCAAAGAGTCCTTGGCCTCTCTCCACACACACAGAAAAGAAAAACAAAAACAAAATCTCAACACAGTAGTTCCAAAATAGCTCTTTAAAATGTTTCTCTACAAAAATTAATGTCAACGTATAGCAAAACCAATACAATATTGTAAAGTTAAAAAATAGATAAATTAATAAAAAAAATTCAAGATAAAAATGTGTTCATGTGAAACACGTGACTGTATTCCAGCAATAATTAAATACAGTAGTATGATTCAAAGGGACAACTAATTTTACTGTAATGAGTGAAACTATAAGCACAGATTGAGAGAAAATAATACAACACAGAGATACAAAAGCATTGAGCATTTTATGAAAATTCAACTAGAAAATGAAAAAAAAAAAATTCATGTAATATGATACCATATATTCTAAAAATGAACCAGGGAAAGTTTCTTAAACTGTTTAAATGACTAAACTGAGACCCGAAACACAAGTCACACCTATGCCAAGAAAGGAATTGGAAGTGCTCCGATGAGCAGAGAACACAGCACATGCAAAGGGCTGGATGTAAGAGAATATGTGGCGGTTTGGTCGCTAAGTCATGTCCGACTCTTGCGCCCCCATGGACTGTAGCCCGCCATGTTCTTCTGTCCATGGGATTTCCCAGGCAAGAATACTAAAGTGGGTTGCCATTCCCTTCTCCAGGGGATAGTCCCAACCCAGGGATTGAACCCAGGTCTCCTGCAATGCAGGCAGATTCTTTACAGACTAAGCCACCAGGGAAGCCCCATAAGAGAATATGGCACAGGCCAAGGTGCAAGGCACAGGGGCTTTAAGAATTCAGCAAGAGAGAAGACTGCTAGGTCAGAGGGTCTAGAAATCACTGAAATGTTTCACTGAGTTTGAGAAAGATTGTTCTGGCTACACGCAGAGAGATTGAAATGGAGATATTCTAAAGGGAGATAAAGAAGCTTGTGGGAGTAATCCAAACAGGTCATTTCACGGCCTGAAATAAGATAGTGGGTGAATAGAAGTGAATGCATTTGGTATCAGTAAGGCAGTAAAGGTGTCAGGATTTAGGAATTATTTGTGTAGACACAGAAAGGAGAAAAGGTGATCAGAATAAGAAAGAGCTGTTGGGATGCTGAAATTTAAATATTGAAATGAAAGATGGAGAAAATGAGTTTCATTTTGAATACACTGCCTTTAAAATCACTGTAGAATATTCAAGTCCAAAATCCAGGAAGAGCCCTTTTCTTTTCTCATCCAGTCCATGAGTAAAGCCTATTGGCTCTAACTTCAAAAATGCACCTATTAGAATCTGATCTGTGCACTTCTCACCATTTGCTCTCCTCTGATCCTAGTCCAAGACACCACCATCTCACTCTGGGATTATTGCAACAGTCTCCTAATTGGTCTCCGTGTCCCTTTATAATTAATTTTCAGTATAGCAGCCAGAGTGATCCTTTTAAATTTAAGTCAGATTGTGTCATTGCTTGGCTCAAACCCTCCAAAGACCTCCCATCTCACACAGAATAAAATCCAAAGGCATAGCATAGCCTCCAAGGTCACGTCCCTTCGAATTCCTGCATCTCTGATCACGTCTCTAACTCCCTCCCCCGGCCCTCACCGTTCTCCTTGCCATTTCTCAAACAAGTCAAGCATGCTCCCATCTCAATGTTCTGTATGTGTGCCTCTTTCTGCCTGGGACACTCTGCGCTCAGATATCCACAGAGCTCACTGCTGTACTCGGTCACAAAATAGGGAAGTCATCCCTGATGAACCCCTTGTGAGACTATTGAAAATACCACTCCCACCCTTTTCAGTTTAAACATTCTTATTTGTCTTCATGACACAGTGTTCATCACTACCTGGTATTGTATTATTCCCTGACAGATAGCTCCTTTCTTTCTCACAAGCCAACAGTTATGAAGCTTTAATGAATCTAGTACCTAATCATCTCTTGCTTCTGTCTCTTCTCCTCAGTCTCCTGTGCCACTGCATTCATTCATCCACTCATTCAAAAAACATTCTTGGGATTTCTCTGGCGGTCCAAGGGCTAAGACTCCGAGCTCCCAATGCAAGGGGCCCGGGTTCGATCCCTGGTCAGGGAACTAGGTCCCACATACCTCACCTCACAGTTTACATGCAACTAAAGATACCATGCAACTAAGCATAGGGCTTCCCAGGTGGCACGAGTGGTAAAGAACCCACCTGCCAATGCAGGGTTCAATCCCTGGGTTGGGAAGATCCCCTGGAGGAGGGCACAGCAACCCACTCCAGTATTCTTGCCTGGAGAATCCCATGAACACAGGAGCCTGTGGGCTACAGTCCAGGGGGTCGCAAAGAGCCAGACACAACTGAAATAATTTAGCACAGCATACAAAGATACCACAACTAAGACTTGGTGCAGCCAAATTAATAAATTTAAAGACAAACAAAAAAACTTCTTGAGTTTCTTGATTAAAGAAAAATCATTAGCTATCTGTTACATGCCGGATATAATACTTTGTTGTTGTTCAGTTGCTCAGTCGTGTCCAGCTCTTTGCCACCCCATGGACTGCAGAATGCCAGGCTTCCTTGTCCTTCACCATCTCCCAGAGCTTGCTCAAACTCATGTTCATTGAGTCAGTGATGCCATCCAACCATCTCATCCTCTGTCGTTCCCTTCTCCTCCTGCCTTCAATCTTTCCCAGCATCAGGGTTTCTAACGAGTTGGCTCTTCGCATCAGTTGGCCAAAGTATTGGAGTTTCAGCTTCAACATCAGTCCTGCCAGTGAATATTCAGGACTGATTTCCTTTAGGATGGACTGGTTGGATCTCCTTGCAGTCCAAGGGACTCTCAAGAGTCTTCTCCAACGCCACAGTTCAGAAGCATCAATTCTTCAGCATTCAGCCTTCCTTATGGTACAACTCTCATATCATACATGACTAATGGAAAAATCATAGCTTTGACTAGATGGATCTTTGTTGGCAAAGTAATGTCTCTGCTTTTTAATATGCTGTCTAGGTCTGTGAATGCCAAAAGAAATTAATCAATGAACATACAGTTTAGTGATGAAGACAGAACTACAAATAATTATCATACAATGTGGGACTTTGTGATTAAAGACACAACATTGCCCATGAGATTGTGAAGTCACATTTTTGGTTGTAGGGTTGGCAGTGACTTGTGACCTGGGTCTGGAAGATGGTGAGAACAGCAAGAATATGGGAGAGATAACGGCATTTCTGAAGGGAAAACAAAGGGCAAGTTCAAAGACCAGAAGTGGAAGGTGAGAAACAGCATCTCATGTTTCTGGAAGTACAAATAACCAGGTCTGGCTAGAGTAGAGGTTAGAGGGGAGTGAAGTGGCAGGAACAGCAGAACTTAGTAACCATCAGCTGAAAACAGGAAAGATTTTTTTCTAAAAGAGGAATATTGTCAAGAATAGTAGGTTGACAGCTCCCTAGCTCCTTCTGTCCTGTGAAGACAAAGTGAGAGACAGTCTTCTGTGAACCAGGAAGCAGGTTTTCATCAGACACAGATCGGCAGTCTTGATTTTGGAGTTGCCATCCTCCAGAACTGTGAAAAATAAATATCTGTTGTTAATAAGTCTCCCAATCGATGGTATTTTTGTTACAGCAGCCTGAAGAGAGTAACATAGGGACCTAGCCATCTCTCCATGCTGTCCACTGCAAATGGGGCCATGGAGACAGACAACAGACACAGGAGTTTCCATGATCCGTGACTCTAAAGACAAAGGGCTAGGAGGAGATACAGGAAAGGACTGCCTTTTTCTTTTCAAACAAAATGGTATAAGCATGTTGTAGGTAAAGATGCAGTAAGTGGGATGAGGTTGAAAGTACAGGGGAGTGGGTCTAATGGGCGCAAAAGAGGACTAGAGGAATTCTAAGGATTGGTATTAAATTCAAATATGGAAGGGCTCCCAGCAAGATAGGGTTTCCCTGGTGTCTCAGACGGTAAAGAATCTGCCTGCAATCAGAGGACCCAGATTCAATCCCTGGGTCAGGAAGATCTCCTGGAGAAGGGGATGGCATCCCACTCCAGTATTCTTGCCTGGAGAATCCCATGGACAGAGGAACCTGGCAGACTACAGTCCATAGGGTTGCAAAGAGTCAGACATAACTGAGCGACTACAACTGCTACTCCAGTAAGATGGAAACTATCAAGCAGCTCCTTCATCTTTTTTTTTTTTGCTATGGCATGAGGCACGTGGGATCTTAGTTAACAGACCAAGGATGGAACCCATAACCCCTGCAGTGGAAATGCAGAGTCCTAACCACTGGAGCACTGAGGAAATCCCAATCAAGCAGTTTCTGAGGTATCCCCTTCCATTTATTTATAGAAATGTGCCTGTGCCTACCCAGCTATGTCTGACTCTCTGTGACCCCATGGACTGAAGCTTGCCAGGCCACTCTTTTCACAGGATCTTAGTGGAAGTGCAGAGTCCTAACCACTAGACCACTGGGGAATTCCTTATCCAGCAGCTTCTGATGTATCCCCTTCCGTAGATTTATGAGAATAACACACAACCACAGGAGAAACCAGGAATCTTAATCAATAATCTACCAGATTGTAAGGATTGTCCATTAACCAAAAGATAGGTAGGGCTCTGAACAGTAAACAGGAGAAGGAAGGCAGGGGGTGATAGCCACCCCTCAGCTGCTTGCAAACCTAATGGAGAGCTTATGAGATGTGTCTGCCAGGAAAACAGCAGGCATTCCCCTCCTCAAGGTCTGAGATGGCTAAGCTCTTTAACCGCCCTTCCACAACAATTATTTTCTTAATGTAACAACACCATAGAGTATCTCTTTTTTTTTCAGGCATACACATAGTGTTGGAAAAAGCAATCATAAGAAGCCATGAAGAGTTAATAAACTGAAACAGAGGGAGCTCACCAGGATATGAAAAGGAGATGAATGGAAGTGCAGAGGTGAGCATGGTCAGGCAGTTCCAGTGAAAGGAGAGCAGACCAGTCCTGGTAGGGCAGTGTGTACAAGGGGGAAGAGGAATCATTTGGTGAAAGATGGGGAAAGACTTGATTTTTTTTTTAGGATTTTTTTTATGTAAATCATTTTTAATTTTTATTCAATTTGTTATAATACTACTTCTGTTTTATGTTTTGGTTTTTTGGCCTCAAGGCATGTGGGATCTTAGCTCCCTGGCCAGGGATTGAACCCAATCCTTTCACTGGAAGGCAAAGTCTCAAACACTAGACCACAGGGGAAGTCCCAGAAAAGGTCTTATTATAGAGGGACCTTCACTTTCTGATTTTGGCTTTGCACACTGTTCTCCAAACAACAGAAAGTCATGGAAGGCTTTTGTAAGAGCTGGGTAAATGAAAAGAGTGCCATTATAGGAATACTAATAAGGCCCTATGTCCTTTAACTTTGTCATTGCCAACACCCACATAGGCAAACATTGTGAAAGTGAAAGTTGTTCAGTCGTGTCCGACTCTTTGTGACCCCATGGACTATACAGTTGATGGAATTCTCCAGGCCAGAATACCGGAGTGGGTAGCCTTTCCCTTTTCCAAGAGATCTTCCCAATCCAGGGATCAAACACAGGTCTCCCTCATTGCACATGGATTCTTTACCAGCTGAGCCACCAGGGAAGCCCAAGAATACTGGAGTGGGTAGCCTATTCCTTCTCCAGGAGACCGTCCCAACCCAGGAATTGAACCATGGTCTCCTGGATTGCAGGCGGATTCATGTGAGGAAGATGCAATAAACAGAAAAGGGTCACAGATAAATTCTTTAAAAACCCTCCAAGTCTCCTCCTACACACAGTTGAGTTCAGTCACTCAGTTGTGTCCAACTCTGTGACCCCATGGAATGCAGCACACCAGACCTCCCTGTCCATCACCAACGCCCTGAGTTTACTCAAACTCGTGTCCATTGAGTCAGTGATGCCATCTAACCATCTCATCCTTTGTCGTCCCCTTCTCCTCCTGCCCTCAATCTTTCCTAGCATCAGGGTGTTTGCAAATGAGTGAGCTCTTCACATCAGGTGGTCAAAGACTGGAGTTTCAGCTTCAACATCAGTCCTTCCAATGAACACTCAGGACAGATTTCCTTTAGGATGGACTGGTTGGATCTCCTTGCAGTCCAAGGGACTCTCAAGGGTCTTCTCCAACACCACAGTTCAAAAGCATCAATTCTTCAGTGCTCAGCTTTCTTTATAGTCCAACTCTCACATCCATACATGACTATTGGAAAAACCATAGCCTTGACTAGATGGAACTTTGCTGGCAACGTAATGTCTCTGCTTTTTAATATGCTATCTAGGTTAGTCATAACTTTTCTTGCAAGGAGCAAGTGTCTTTTAATTTCATGGCTGCAGTCACCATTTTCAGTGATTTTGGAGACCAAAAAAATAAAGTCTGCCACTGTTTCCACTGTTTCCCCATCTATTTACCATGAAGTGATGGGACCAGATGCCATGATCTTAGTTTTCGGAATGTTGAGCTTTAAGCCAAGTTTTTCACTCTCCTCTTTCATTTTCATCAAGAGGCTCTTTAGTTCTTCTTCACTTTCTGCCATAAGGGTGGTGTCATCTGCATATCTGAGGTTATTGATATTTCTCCCGGCAATCTTGATTCCAGCTTGTGCTTCCTCCAGCCCAGCGTTTCTCATGATGTACTCTACATATAAGTTAAATAAGCATGGTGACAATATACAGCCTTGATGTATTCCTTTCCTATTTGGAAGCAGTCTGTTGTTCCATGTCCAGTTCTAACTGTTGCTTCCTGACCTGCATACAGATTTCTCAAGAAGCAGGTCAGGTGGTCTGGTATTCCCATCTCTTTAAGAATTTTCCACAGTTTGTGGTGATCCACACAGTCAAAGGCTTTGGCATAGTCAATAAAGCAGAAGGAGATATTTTTTATGGAACTCTTTTGCTTTTTCGATACTCCAGCGGATGTTGGCAATTTGACCTCTGGTTCCTCTGCCTTTTCTAACACCAGCTTGAACATCTGGAAGTTCACGGTTCACATACTATTGAAAGGCTTCCCTTGTGGCTCAGCTGGTAAAGAATCTGCTTGCAGTGCAGAAGACCTGGGTTCAATCCCTGGGTTGGGAAGATCCCCTGGAGAAGGAAAAGGGTGCCCACTCCAGTATTCTGTCCTGGAGAATTCCATGGACTATATAGTCCATGGGGTCACAAAGAGTCAGACAAGACTGAGCGACTTCCTACACTAATCTGTCATGAAAACTGCTTCCAATCTGAGTAGGATATTTTTTATGGAAACAAATGTTAGTGGTTAAGATTAAAAATACTTACAAGGAAGTTCCCAGGGATTCTGTGATGAGCAAGCATGAGGTAAGATTGAAGAACACAATTCTTGAAGATGATGATGAATTTATATTAACAGCAAATGGTGGTGGTGGTTTAGTTACTAAGTCATGTCCAACTCTGCAATGCCATGGACTGTAACCCACCAGGCTCTTCTGTCCCTGGGATTTCCTAGGCAAGAATACTGGAGTGAGTTGCCCTTTTCTTCTCTAGGGGATCTTCCTGACCAGGGATCGAACTTGTAGCTCCTGTCTCTCTTGCACTGCAGGTGGACTCTTTACTGCTGAGCCACCATGGAAGTCTCAAACAGCAAATAACAATTGCTAATATTACCTGAATATGCTTAGTATGAAGTAGGCATTCTATTAAGCACGGTGTGCTTTAGCTCTTTGTATCCTCACAATAAGAAGAGGTAGGTACTGAATTGAGGAAAATGTAGCTTGAAAAGTTTAGGTATCTGCCCCAATACCACACAGCTGGTACCTTGCTCTCAATACAGTATGCTTTAGAAAGAGATGGAAAAAGTTCAAAGCAATTGTAACATCTCAGAATAAAGGCCTTGTATATGTGTTTGTTCAAGAACTAGATATTAGGTTCTTAAGATGTGCACAGAGATGTCTAGGCTGGAAACTATTAATATAACTATAATAACAGTGATATAAGACATGATACAATAGAACAGCCAAGGAAATCCATTCCACTTGCCTATTTGTCTATTTATTTACATTTGCTTGTTAGTTTTAATTAGAATTACAGTGTCTACCTTACAAACTACAGAATAACCTTATTTACTAAAATAACAGATGGCCAAGAGAACCCATTTTAGAATGGCAATACCTCATTCAATTTTAAAGCTATAAATTGCAATTGTAGGATTATATGAATACAAAAAATTTATACTCATTATTAAAAATCATTAGAATATTTAGAAGGTTTTATTTCTGTTTTAATTGGAAAGACAGAATGATATTGAAGAGATGACATACAGATTTTTTAATTTAAATTGTCTCTTCAATAAATATACATTCTGAAGAAGGGAATGGCTACCCACTACAGTATTCTTGCCTGGTAAATCCCATAGACAAAGGAGCCTGGCAAGCTACACTCCAAAGGGTTGCAAAGAGTCACACATGACTGAGCAACTAACATACAGACACACAAATATACCTTAGCATAAGTAGTAGAAGCTATAGTACTAGTCTCTAGAGATCTATGATTTTGATTTAGTATGTATTAGGAGAATTTGCATGAAAGACCTTTTTTTTTTTTTTTCATGAAAGACCTTTTTAAGTGGGTAGTAGAAAGATTTGGAGCCCTAAAGGAACAGAAAATTATTTTCCACTTTGAACTTCTGTTTATTCTTATATAATGAATTTTATGTTTCTTATGCCAAAATGTACTTTTTCAAGCTATTTTCCAAGTGAATACATTTTCTTAATTTCTTGATTATAATTGCTGAGTAGTTCATCTCAGTTGACGTTTTCAAAGTATTTAACTGCAGCTTATCTTAGTTTATTCCAGCTGCTGTAACAAAATACCACAGACTGGGTAGGTTATAAACAACAGAAATTTATTTCTCTCAGTTCTGGAAGCTGGAAGTCCAAGATTAAGGCAACAGCATAATCTCATTCTCTGGTGAGGGCTGACTTTCCTGGTTCATAGCCAGCACTTTCTCTCTCTGTCCTCACATGGTGGAAAGGACCAGAGACCTCTCTGGATCATCTTTATACAAGGCACTATCCATTCATGAGGGCTTCATTCTCATGACCTAAGCACCTCCCAAAGGCCCCACTTCCTAATATCATCTTTGGAGGCTAGGACTTCCAACATATGAATGGCAGTGGGGGTGGAGGGGGGAGGTGTGAAGGGGCAGGGATAAAATATTCAAACCATAGTAGATCCCAAGCATAGGACCCTGATGAGCTATGCTTGGACTCCTGATCCACATAAACTGTGAGATACATAACTGGTAAGTAGTACATGTATGTACAGTTCTCATTCTGGAATCAGTTGATATTAAAAAACCAAAGTATCCATATCTCCTATACGATTCCAATTTCCTGAATTATCTCTCTGATCAATCACGCATCTACTAAGATAAAACAATTTAAATGCCTATTATGTGCCAGATGTAGTGCTTCATGCAGAGGCTAAAGAGTGAGCAAGACCAGACACAGTCTCTGCCTTCATAAAGTGTGTTGTCTAGTAGATGGGAGAGAGAGATTATTCAACTAACCATCCTCATTTATAATACTGTTGCTGTTGCTGCTAAGTCGCTTCAGTCGTGTCCGACTCTGTACGACCCCATAGACGGCAGCTCACCAGGCTCCACCGTCCCTAGGATTCTCCAGGCAAGAGTACTGGAGTGGGTTGCCATTTCCTTCTCCAGTGCATGAAAGGGAAAAGTGAATACTGAGACCGCTATAATTTCCAAGAGGAAGAACTTGTCATAAGGAGAGTATATATTCATAGAGGTCAGAAAGTTTCCATGAGGAAGTGATCTGGGTGAGGATGAGGGGTAAAATCTTTCAAGGCAAAGGAAGAAAACGCATACAGAAATTCTGTGACAGGGAGAACAAAGGATTTGAAAGAAGCCAAAATGACCCTGGAAATTTTGCTAACAATCCCTGATGGCTCAGATGGTAAAGAATCTGCCTGCAATGCAGGAGACTGGGGTTCAACCCCTGGTTTGTGAAGATCCCCTGGAGAAGGGAATGGCTACCCACTCCGGTATTCCTGCCTGGAGAACCCCATGGACAGAGGAGCCTGGCAGGCTACAGTCCACGGGGTCTCAAAGAGTCGGACACAACTGAACAACTAACACTTTGCTAAGGAGTTTAATCACATCAAGAACTCTTGAAAGATTTCAAAAAGATTTAAGCAAAAGGAAGCCATGAACATATTTGCATTCCAAAGAGATCATATGGGCTATGTGGTTGAGAATGGACTAGAGAAGGCCAGAGTGGATATGGTGGTGTTTTAGTCACTAAGTCATGTCCAACTCTTGTAACCCCATGGACTGTAGCCTGCCAGGCTGTCCATGGAATTCTCCAGGCAAGAATACTGGAGTGGGTTGCCATTTCCTCCTTCAGGGGAATCTTCCTGATCCTGGGGTCAAATCTTTCATTGCAGGTGAGTTCTTTACCACTGAGCTACCAGGGAAGCAGATATAGACAAACATTAATGAAGATATTGCAACAGTCTAGGTAAGTGATGATGATAGGCTGGGACAGCTTCATGATAAACACTGAAGAGAAGACAGATGGAAGCTGGTGGATATACATGTTAAGATGAAATTCACAGATGTTGGTGATGGGCTGATTCTCTAGTAACACCCTAAGATGACCCCCCAGTGAGTCGTGCTCTTGAATAAGCCCCTCTCTTTGAGTACAGGTGGAACCTGTCACTTTCTTCTAACTAACAGAATGTGGCAAAGGTAGTGGGGTTTTACTCTCCTGGTAACATTATGCCATAGAAGACTCTGTCTTAACAAACTGGAGAGAGAGAGAGTCTTTTACTGGCCTTGGAGAAGCAAATGCCAGATACCGTGAACTACTTATTGAGGCAGTCATACGGCAGGGAACTGTGGGCAGTCTCTAGGACAGCCTCCAAACAACAGCCAGCAAACAGCCAGGGCCCTCGCTCACAAAGCCTCAGTGAAACGAACTTCACCAACAATCAAAAGGAACTTGAAGTAAAATTTAACTCCTTCTCAAATGAGATGAAAGCCCTACTGAGGCTTTGACTGCAGCCTTGTGAGACCCTCAGCAAAGAAGTCAGTAAAGCTGTGTGCGGACTCCTCCTGACTCACAGAAACTGTAACAAAATAAACCTGTGCCAGTTTTAAGCTGCAAAATTTGTGGTAATTTGTCACATATCAATAGAAAACAAATACATCTAGAAAAAGAAGATATGATATCTAGGCTAGGCTTGCATAGCCAGAGGGTGTGGTGCTTTTCACTGAGTGAACAAGGACTGGTAAACACCCAGGTTTAAAGACAGGAGTTCCACAATTAGTTTCACTTTAGGCATTTTGAATTCGAGGTTTTTTGAAATACTCAAGAGGCAAGGCAATTAGATATTTGTATATATGGGGCTAAAAAAAGCCTTTGGCTAGATCAATGGTGATTTTGCCCCTCAGGAACATCTGATGATGTCTAGAAACATTTTTGATTGCTACAAATGGAGGTTACTTACTACTGGCATGTAGTGGGAAAAACCAAGAATTCTGCCAAACACCCTAAAATCCACAGGACAGATGATCCATGTCTCAAAAAGCAAAAGACAAACACAAAAATTATCAATAATGATAAGATTGAGACACTCTGGGCTAGCTGTATAAACATATACATAGGTGTGTAAATTATGTTTGGGTCAATGGGCATGATATTGGATTATCTAGAAAAAAAGTATAAAGTGAAAATTTGAGACAACTTAGAACTGAGCCTTCAGTAAGATCAACATTTTATGGCTGGAAGGAGAAAGATTAACCTGCAAAGGGAACAAAGATGGAGTTGCAAGGAAAGCAGAAGAGAGAGTACTGTGTAAAATAGACGTTTGAGTTCTCTAGAGCCTGTTACACAGAGTGAAGTAAGTCAGAAAGAGAAAAACAAATATCACATAATGATGTATATATATATGGGATCTAGAAAAGTGGTATTGATGAACCTATTTGCAGGGAAGGAATGGAGAGGCAAATGTAGAGAATGTACTTGTGGGCACAGTTGGGGAGAGAGAGAGTGGGGCAAATGGAGAAAGTAGCATCAACACATACACACTACCACGAATAGATGGATAGCTGGTGAGAAGCTGCTGTATATCACAGGGAGCCCAGACCAGCCCATCACTCTGTGATGACTTAGAGGGATAGAACGGGGCGGGGAGGGCAGGGAGGTGCAAGAGGAAAGGCTAATGTGTCATGATGGCTAATTCACATTGTTGTACAGCAGAAACCAACACAACGTTGTAAAAATGAAAAAAACAAAAAATATAAATAAATAAAAGAAGTTTGAGCTCTTCCATAATTTGTCCTAGGTATTTCGTCTTCTAAGCTGTACTCTCCTTCGGTGATCTCATTCACTATTGAGTTTCAAGAGAAGTGAGTGTTCCAGGGTTAATTCTAAGGCTTGGCGGTTGTAAAACTCAGTGGTATACGCTTTGATTCTCATTACTGTGTTCTCAGATACCAGTGGATTAGTATGAAAAAAATCATCCAAGTCAATTCCCATTCTTAACTAAGATGCCTGGCCAATAAAAACATTCACCTAGTAATGAACACATTATAGTATTTCATCAGAGTGAGTAAGTTTATGTTCAGTCATAGTGTCCATGGTCTTAGAAATTTAAGTCAAATCTTTTGTCTTTCCCTGTCCAATATGAATCCAAACTATTTCATATGTTATCAAGTAAGTATCTACATATTACTCTTCTTTCATGTCTTAGAAAGTGTTCACACATGATCTTCTAGGCATAGATATAAAGAATCTTCTGGAGGTCAAAAGAAATCCTTGAATTTTAGTGGTCTCAATGACTGCAGTATTGTGAAAATGGTTGATCAATGTTCTTGTCATGAATGAATGTGTGAAAAGTTGCTCAACATCACTCAAACTTAACTAAGTACAGTTGACCCTTAAACAACACGAGAATTAAGGACATCAACCTTCCCAGCGTCATTGAAAAATCAAGGTTTAAATTTATAATCAGCATTCCAGCCTTCCTTATCAGGAGTTCTCCATCCACAGTTTCAACAACTGCAGGTCTTATAATACCGCAGAACATATTTATTTTTTTAAAAATCCACATATAAATGGATCCACACTTCAAACCAGTGTGGTTCAAGGATCAACTGTACAGGTAAAAATATAGTGAGGTATCATTTTTCATTTGGGAATTTGAAAAGATAAAAAAGAAGTTTCATAATAGCCTGTGATAGCTGAGTACAGTAAATCTCATAGCCCACTTTTAGGAATGTAAACTGGTAAAACTGTTTTGGAGGACTATTTGGAAATATCTATTAAAATTAAAAATATACATAGTTTAATACAAGGATCCACTTCTCAGAATTTAATATATAAATATTCTAATAAAACAAAGCAAAGGTATTAATATAAGAATATTAGCTGCAGCATTTTTAAATTTATTTTTGCTGAAGTAGATTTGATTTATAATGCATAAGTTTCTAATGTACAGCAAAGGGATTCATAGATATGAAAAGAATGTATATGCTTTATCACAGGGTACTGAATATAGCTCCCTGTGTTATACAGTGGGACCTTTTTGTTTATCCATCTTATATATAATAGTTTGCAACTGCTATTCCCAAAATCCCAATCCATCCCTCCTCCAACTCCTACCGCGTGGCAAGGACAGGTCTGTTCTCCATGTGAGTTTATTTCTTTTTCTGTTTCATAAATAAGTTCATTTGTATCATATTATGGACTCCACATGTAAGTGATATCATATATTTGTCTTTCTCTTTCTGACTTACTTCACTTAGTACGATAACCTCTAGGTCTATACGTGTTGTTGAAAATGGCATTTTTTTCATTCTTTCTGATGGCTGAGTAATATCGCACTGTGTATATGTACCACATATGCTTTATCTATTCATCTGTTGACAGACCTTTAGGTTGCTTCCATGTCTTGGCTATTGTGAATGGTACTGCTATGAACATAAGGGTGCAGGTATCTTTTCAAATTATAATTTTGTCTGCATATATGCACAAGAGTGAAACTGCTGGATCATATGGTAACTCTATTTTTAGTTTTTAAGGAAGCTCCATACTGTTTTTACAGTGGCTACACCAATTTACATTTCCACCAACAGTGTAGGAAGGCGCCCTTTTCTCCACACCATCTTTAGCATTTACTTGTAGACTTTTTAATGATGGTCATCCTGATAAGGGTGAGATGATACCCCATTGTAGTTTGGATTTGCATTTCTCTAATAATTAGTAATGTTGAGCATCTTTTCATATGTCTTTGTCCATTATATGTCGCCTATGGAGAAATACGTATTTAGGTCTTCTGCTCATTTCTTGATTGGGTTGTTTTGGGTTTTGATATTGAGCTGTATGAACTGTTTATGTATTTTGAAAATTAAACCTCTGTCAGTTCCATTGTTTGCAAATATTTTCTCTCAGTCTGTAGACTGTCTTTTTCTTTTGTTTATGGTTTCTGTTCCTGTGCAAGCACTGTAGCATTTTGATAAAAGTAAATAATTAGGAAAAATCTAAGTGTCCACCAATAGGAACTTGGTTAAATAAACTATAGGACATTCATATATTAAAGTAATGATGTAAACCTATATCCACAAAGTGAAGTGATATCCAAAATACATTGATAGATGCCAGGGGCCAGAGGATGGAGAGGTGGGGAAGGGGAATAGGGAGTTAATGTTTAATGGAGACAGCACTTAGAAAGGTGAAAAATTTGGGAAATGGATGATGGTGAGAGGTGCACAACAATGTGAATTCACTTAATGACAACCAGCTAAATACGGTTAAAATAGTATGTTTTATACTATGTGACTTTTACCACAATAAAAAAACATATAAAAAATAAATTGGTAAATGATGAAAAAGGCCACAATATCTTATATTATTCCATTTACATGTAGAAAGTACATGTGTAAATACATAAAAACTATATGCACCTTCTATTAAAAAATGTGTGAAAGAATGACTACCATAATATTTTCAGTAGCTTACTCCAAGGAGTGAATTAAGGATATAGACAGAGAGACTTCCACTTTTTATTTCACAGTTTTATTTTTCAATTTTTAAAATAAATATATATTATTTTATAATAAAAATATTCTAGGAAAACCATAATACAAAAATTTTCCATAAAAAATGGCAATAACTTCAACCTGAAAAATTCCAGTAAATCATGCTAGTTTCAAAAAACGATTAATTATATTTTCTCCACATATATGTGTATATCTAAAATTCTCCTCAAACATAGATTTAATAATAAAATAAACTATCCAACATGAATGATGTATGGAAAATTTAATGCGTTTTTTAAATATATCCCTTAAAAGCACTTGAATGAGGTCAAAGGACAAACTGGAAAAAAGCCAGGATAAAGACAAGAGATTTAGAAAAGTGAAATATGATTTTTCTTTTAAATATAGGGATGTTTATTCAGGAAATCAGTCCTGAATGTTCATTTTAAGGACTGATGCTGAGCTGAAGTTCCAATACTCTGGCCACCTGATGTGAAGAACTGACTCATTGGAAAAGACCCTGATGCTAGGAAAGATTGAAGGCAGGATGAGAAAGAGACGTCAGAGCATGAGATGGTCAGATGCCATCACCAACTCGATGGACATGAGTTTGAGCAAGCTCCAGGAGTTGGTGATGACAGGGAAGCCTGGCATGCTGCAGTCCATAGGGTCGCAGAGAGTTGGACAGAGCGACTGAACTGAACTGAACTTATAGGGTAGTTTAGAGAGGACTATCCTAATATGTTCATAGAATGTGAAAAAATAAAGAAAGGAGATTGGAGCAGTGGCAAAGTAGAGTGGAGATAGGAAAGTGGCATTGAAGATGGATAGGAGAAAAGAATGTTCTGGATATATTTATGAGGTAAAAGAGGTAGATGTAGGCAATTGACCAGAAACTGGGAGCGAGACTGTGGGAGGAGTTCAAGGTGCCTCCTAGTTCCATGGAAGGTGAGAGTGAACCCAAATAATATAGTGAATATTGAAGAATCTATTTCAAGCAGGACAGATTCATCTTTCATTAGGTTGGTGCAAAAGTAATTGTGGTTTTGCATTGTCGAACTTTGCCGTTTGATATTGTAATGCATTCTTAAATAAATGTGGTTATGTTATACATCATTTTAATGTGCATGTCTCGCTTTATGTTTTTTTGCTAATGACTTATTCAGTTCAGTTCAGTTCAGCCGCTCAGTTGTGTCCGAGTCTTTGCGACCCCATGCTTGCTGCTTATTTTATATTCATTTTAGACTACAGAAACGAAGTTAGACAAAAAAGCAAATTTGAGCGATATATTTTTAGTTCAAAATGGGTCATAAAGCAGCAGAGACAACTTGCAACATCAACAATGCATTTGGCCCAGGAACTGCTGATGACAGTACAGTACAGTGGTGGTTCAAGAAGTTTTGCAAAGGAGATGCGAGCCCTGAAGATTAGGAGTGCAGTGGCTGGCCATCAAAAGTTGACAACGACCAAGCAAGAGCCATTATCAAAGATTACTGTCTTACAACTATACAAGAAGTTGCCGAAGAACTCAACATTGACCCATTCTATGGTAGTTTGGCATTTAAAGCAAATTGGAAAGGAAAAACTCAATAAGGGGTGTCTCATGAGCTGACCAAAAATCAAAAAAATTGTTGTTTTGAAGTGTCATCCTCTCTTATAATCTGCAATCCATTTCTCAATTGGATTGTGACATGTGACAAAAAGTGGATTTTATACAACAACCTGCAATGACTACTTCAGTGACTGGACAGAGAAGAAGCTCCAAAGCGCTTCTCAAAGCCAAACTTGCACCAAAAAATGGTCACGGTAACTGCTTGGTGGTCTGCTGCCCATATGATCCACTATAACTTTCTGAATCCCAGCAAAACCATTACATCAGAGAAGTATGCTCAGCAAATCAGTGAAATGCGCTGAAAACAGATTTGTTCAAGAGCATACTGTGATAAAAATCATAACTGTGCATGAGATTCAAAATTTTGAGTATTTAGGAATATTCTCACCTTAATGCCTTTGATCACAATAAACTGTGGAAAATTCTGAAAGAGATGAGAATACCAGACCACCTGACCTGTCTCTTGAGAAACCTGTATGCAGGTCAGGAAGCAACTGTTACAACTGGACATGGAACAACAGACTGGTTCCAAATCAGGAAAGGAGTACGTCAAGGCTGTATATTGTCACCCTGCTTATTTAACTTATATGCAGAGTACATCATTAGAAACCCTGGGCTGGAAGAAACACAAGCTGGAATCAAGATTGCTGGGAGAAATATCAATAACCTCAGATATGCAGATAACACCACCCTTATGGCAGAAAGTGAAGAAGAACTAAAGCGTCTCTTGTTGAAAGTGAAAGAGGAGAGTGAAAATGTTGGCTTAAAGCTCAACATTCAGAAAACTAAGATCATGGCATCTGGTCCAATGACTTCATGGCAAATAGATGGGGAAACAGTGGAAACAGTGTCAGAATTTATTTTTCTGGGCTCCAAAATCACTGCAGATGGTGATTGCAGCCATGAAATTAAAAGATGCTTATTCCTTGGAAGGGAAGTTATGAACAACCTAGACAGCATATTAAAAAGCAGAGACATTACTTTGCCAACAGAGGTCCATCTCGTCAAGGCTATGGTTTTTCCAGTAGTCATGTATTAATGTGAGAGTTGGACTATAAAGAAAGCTGAGAGCTGAAGAATTGATGCTTTGGAACTGTGGTGTTGGAGAAGACTCTTGAGAGTCCCTTGGACAGCAAGGAGATCCAACCAGTCCATCCTAAAGGAAATAAGTCCTGAGTGTTCATTAGAAGGACTGATGTTGAAGCTGAAACTCCAATACTTTGGCCGCCTGATGCTGACTCATTTGAAAAGACCCTGATGCTGGGAAAGATTGAAGGCGAGAGGAGAAGGGGACGACAGAGGATGAGATGGTTGGATGGTATCACTATCTCAATAGATATGAGTTTGAGTAAACTCCAGGAGTTGGTGATGGACAGGGAGGCCTGGCGTGCTGCCATCCATGGGGTTGCAAAGAGTCAGACATGACTGAGCTACTGAACTGAACTGAACTGAATTTACTGTATCATTTATTTGTTGTATTTACCTTTTATTTCAGGAAAATTTTGAAAGTGGTTAAATAACTCTTTAAAATTTTACTTAAGTAATTTACTATTTCAGAAAATGGCACAGAACAAGACATTTTATAGATGGTAAAATTAAACTATTCTTTACTTCTCTCAAAGCCAAAGACTGCATGTCAAAAAATTCAAGTATGAAAACATTAGCTTCACATAACAGAAATAGAAACCACTGCAATTTGAATCAAGGAATAAAATATTCAAGTGAACATCAATTTTGCATTAGTCATATAAGAATCAAAATAAAATTTATCTCTTATTTTGCCTAGGGAAAATCTGCACCAAATCTGTTGTCATTTGGTAAAAGTTTCACTTCTTACTTAGACAGTATATACAAGAACTGTTTTCCGTCAGCTTAATCCTCCAGGAATGAACCCCAAATCACCATGACTTCGTTTTAATATCTAACTTTTTTGTATTATTTTTATGTTTTCAAGTGACCCTAAGATTTCTTTTATCTATTTATTTGGTGTCACTGCTTAAATGGCAAAAGCTTTCTCTATTCTTTTCTTACATAATTCCTTTTTTCTAATACTTCATTTTTTAAAGTTTTTATTTGTTATACAGTTTTTATAGCTTACTTTACATTTACCATTTATTACAAAATATTGGCTCCATTCCCCATGGTAATACATCCTCGAGCCTATCTTACACCCATAGTTTATAACTCCCATTCCCAATTCCTGTATTGCTCTATTGCCCCTCCCCACTCCCCATTGGTAAACACTAGTTTGTTCTCTATCTCTGTGAGTCTGCTACTCCTTTTTTCATTGACTGATAAAAAACCTAAATTGGTGGCCCATTATTCATGAGCATATTTACATTTATGGCATGTGTTTTCACAGACATCACAGACCTAATTCCAAATATCTTTATTTTTTCTTCATTTTCTTTTTTGTTTCTAAATTATATTTGCTTACTCTTAAAGTGAAAATCACTCAGTTGCATCTGACTCTTTGCATCCCCATGGACTGTAGCACACCTGGCTCCTCTGTCCATGGTATTCTCCAGGTAAGAATATTGGAGTGAGTGGGTTGCCATGCCCTTCTCCAGGGGATCGTCCCAACCCAAGGATCAAACCTGGGTCTCTTGCATTGTGAGCAGGTTCTTTGCTGTCTGAGCCACCAGGAAAGCACCATTTACTTGCTCTAAGGTGCCTTAAATTATTTATAGAATAAGCTACAGCATAATTTATAATGTTTAAAAGTGTTCTTAAATGTGCATAACTATAACTGTAGTTTTAATTTTTAAAACGTGTAATTCTACTGTCTTTAAAGTCACCTTTCTTAAACTATAAATGACTTGAGTGTTTTCTGCTAGTACAACTACTTATGCCTGAGCACATATGGACCATGAAGGTGTCATGCACATACAAGGCTGACCTCAGTACCTTCAACTTGCACACTAGTGGGGCATGATTTGGTGAAAGTGTATTACAGCTGAGCTACTGCTTGCAGGGACTATTTAATGATGATCCATGAGCAACATTTTTCCCACCTTTATTGCGATATAATTGACACAAAACATAACACAATTAACACTGGGTATGTTTAAAAGGTACAAGATGCTCATCTGATACACTTATATATTGCAAAATGATTACCACTGTCTCATAAACTACCACCACCATCATATCGTATAATTACCATTTCCTTTTTCTGAGGATTACATTTCAGATCTACTCTCTTAGAAACTTGCAAGTATATAATACAGTACTGTTAACTATGTGAGAGTTGGACTATAAAGAAAGCAGAGCACCGAAGAATTGATGCTTTGGAACTGTGGTTTTGGACAAGACTCTTGAGAGTCCCTTGGACTGCAAGGAGATTCAACCTGTCCATTCTAAAGGAAATCAGTCCTGAATATTCATTGGAAGGACTGATGTTGAAGCTGAAATTCCAATACTTTGGCCACCTGATGCAAAGAGATGACTCATTTGAAAAGACCCTGATGCTGGGAAAGATTGAAGGTGGGAAGAGAAGGGGACAACAGAGGATGAGATGGTTGGATGGCATCACCAATTCAATGCACATGAGTTTGAGTAAACTCCGGGAGTTGGTGATGGACAGGGAGGCCTGGCATGCTGCAATCCATGGGGTCGCAAAGGGTCGGACACGACTGAGCGACTGAACTGAACTGTTAACTATAGACATCATACTGTATACTAGATGCTCCAAAATTATTCATCTTCTAACTGGAAATTTCTACCCTTTGAACCAACATTCTCCATATCCGTAAGCTCTCAAGCCCTGGTAACCACCATTCTACTCTCTGTCTCCACGAGTTTAACTTTTTTAAATTCCACATATAAGTGTTATAATACACGTATTTATTTTTCACAGCTGACATTTCACTTAGCATAATGTCCTCAAGGTCTGTCCATGGTGTCCCCAATAGCAGAACTTTTTCCTTCTTTCTCATGGTTGGATAATATTCCATCATATATGTATCTATGTGTGTTGAAAAGCAGAGACATTACTCTGTTGACAAAGGTCTGTATAGTCAAAGCTATGGTCTTCCCAATGGTCATGTACAGTTGTGAGAGCTGGACTGTAAAGAAGGCAGAGAACCAAAGAACTGATACCTCCTAACTGTGGTGCTGGAGAAGACTCCTGAAAGTCCCTTGGACAACAAGGAGATCAAACCAGTCAATCTTAAGGGAAATCAACCCTGAATAATCACTGGAGGGATTAATGCTTAAGGTGAAGTGATTTGATGGTCACCTGATGAATAGCCAACTCACTGGAAAAGTACCTGATGCTGGGAAAGATTGAGGGCAGAGGGAAAAGAGGATGTCAGAGGATGAGATGGCTGGATGGCATCACTGATGCAACTGACATGAACTGGGGCAAACTTCAGGAGATGGTGAGGAAGACGGAGGCCTGACGTGCTGCGATCCATGGGGTCAGAGTCGGACACGACTCGGCAACTAAACAAGACAAATGTGTGTGTGTGTGTGTGTGTGTGTGTGTGTGTGTGTGTGTATCACCACTGCCTCATCCATTCATCCTTGATGGACACTTGGGTTGTTTCCATATCTTTGCTATTGTGAATAAGCTGCAATAAATATGGAAGTATAGATACTTCACCAGGATCCTGTTTTCATTTCCTCTGGCTGTATACCCAGAAGTGGGACTTCTGAATCATATGATACTTCTATTTTTAATTTTTTGAGAAACTTATATACTGTTTTCCACAAATCTATCAAGTCACATTCTTTTTTTTTTTAATTTATTTATTTTAGTTGGGGGCTAATTAATTTACAATATTGTAGTGGGTTTTGCCATACATTGACATGAATCAACCATGGGTTTACATGTGTTCCCCATCCTGAACCCCCCTCCCACCTCCCTCCCCATCCCATCCCTCTGGGTCATCCCATTGCCCCAGCCCTGAGCACCCTGTCGCATGCATTGAACCTGGACTGGCAATCTATTTCACATATGATAATATACATGTTTCAGTGCTATTCTCTCAGAACGTCCCACCCTCACTTTCTCCCTCAGAGTCCATAAGACTGTTCTATGCATCTGTGTCTCTTATTCTGTCTCGCATATAGGGTTATCGTTACCATCTTTCAAATTCCATATATATGCATTAGTATACTGTATTGGTGTTATTCTTTCTGGATTTCTTTACTCTGTATAATGGGCTCCAGTTTCATCCATCTCAATAGAACTGATTCAAATGTATTCTTTTTAATGGCTGGGTAGAAGACAGATGGCTAACAAACACATGAAAAGATGTTCAACATCATTCATTATCAGAGAAATGCACATCAAAACCACAATGAGGTACCATTTCATGCCAGTCAGAATGGCTGCTATCCAAAAGTCTACAAGCAATAAATGCTGGAGAGGGTGTGGAGAAAAGGGAACCCTCTTACACTGTTGGTGGGAATGCAAACTAGTACAGCCACTATGGAGAACAGTGTGGAGATTCCTTAAAAAACTGGGAATAGAATTGCCATATGACCCAGCAATCCCACTGCTGGGCATACACACCAAGGAAACCAGAATTGAAAGAGACACGGGTACCCCAATGTTCATCACAGCACTGTTTATAATAGCCAAGTTGCATTCTAATCAATGGTGCACAAAGGTTCTCTTTGTTCCATATCCTTTCCAACATTTGTTATTCCTTGCCTTTTGAATAAGACTCACGCCAACAGGTCCTAAGCAGTAACTCACTGTGGTTTTAATTTGTATTTCCCTGATGTTGGTGATGTGGAGCACCTTCTCATACAACTTTTAGCCATCTGTATGTTGTTTTTTAGAAAAATGTCTATTCAAATCCTCTGCCCAATTTTTATTCATATTGTTTTTGTTCTGAGTTGTATGAGCTATCCTTTTATCATATATATGGTTTGCAAATAATTTCTTCTATTCAATAGATTACATAAGTTAACTTTTCATTGTTTTTTGTTTGTTTTCTGTCAAAAAATCTTTATTTGATTTGAGTTGGGAGATACCTCCCTACTCTTAAAAAAAACTGGGCTGTCATATGAAAATGAAGATACATTCAGAACACACTCAATAAATTTACTGATACTTCATGTGTACTAGATAATGCTCTAAAATATTGAATAACAATGCTTGAAACAGATCATTACTACCTACCCTCATTTTATAGTTTAAGAAGCTGAGGTTATGTAATTGCCCCAGTTCAGTTCAGTTCAGTTGCTCAGTCACGTCCAACTCGTTGCGACCCCATAAACCGTAGCATGCCAGGCCTCCCTGTCCATCACCAACTCCCACAGTTTACCCAAACTCATGTCCATTGAGTCGGTGATGCCATCCAATCATCTCATCCTCTGTCATTCCCTTCTCCTCCTGCCCTCAATCTTTCCAAGCATTAGGGTCTTTTCAAATCAGTCAGCTCTTCCCATCAGGTGGCCAAAGTATTGGAGTTTCACCTTCAACATCAGTCCTTCTAATGAACACTCAGGACTAATCTCCTTTAGGATGGACAGGTTGGATCTCCTTGCAGTCCAAGGGACTCTCAAGAGTCTTCTCCAACACCAAAAAGTCTTTGATGTTGGAGTCTTCTCCAATATCAAAAGCATCAATTCTTCAGCTCTCTGCTTTCTTTATATTCCAGCTCTCACATCCATACATGACTATTGGTAAAACCATAGCCTTGACTAGATGGAACTTTGTTTGCAAAGTAATGTCTCTGCTTTTTAAAATGCTGTCTAGGTTGGTCATAACTTTCCTTCCAAGGAGTAAGCGTCTTTTAATTTCATGGCTGCAGTCACCATCTGCAGTGGTTTTGGAGCCCAGAAAAATAAAGTCAGCCACTGTTTCCATTGTTTCCCCATCTATTTACCATGAAGTGATGGGACCAGATGCCATGATCTTAGTTTTCTTAATGTTGAGCTTTAAGCCAACTTTTTCACTCTCCTCTCTCACTTTCATCAAGAGGCTCTTTAGTTCTTCTTCACTTTCTGCCATAAAGGTGGTATTATCTGCATATCTGAGGTTATTGATATTTCTCCTGGCAATCTTGATTCCAGCATGTGCTTCCTCCAGCCCAGTGTTTCTAATGATGTACTCTGCATATAAGTTAAATAAGCAGGGTGACAATATACAGCCTTGACGTACTCCTTTTCCTATTTGGAACCAGTCTGTTGTTCCATGTCCAGTTGTAAAAGTTGCTTCCTGACCTGCATACAGGTTTCTCAAGAGGCAGGTCAGGTGGTCTGGTATTCCCATCTCTTTCAGAATTTTCCACAGTTTATTGTGATCCACATAGTCAAAGGCTTTGGCATAGTCAATAAAGCAGAAATAGATGTTTCTCTGGAATTCTCTTGCTGTTTCAATGATCCAGCGGATGCTGGCAATTTGATATCTGGTTTTTATGCCCTTTTTAAAACCAGCTTGAACATCTGGAAGTTCACAGTTCACGTATTGCTAAAGCCTGGGTTGGAAAATTTTGAGCATTACTTTACTAGTGTGTGAGATGAGTGCAATTGTGCGGTAGTTTGAGCATTATTTGGCATTGCCTTTCTTTGGGATTGGAATGAACACTGAACTTTTCCAGTCCTATGGCCACTGCTGAGTTTACCAAATTTGCTGGCATATTGAGTGCAGCACTTTCACAGCATCATCTTTGAGGATTTGAAATAGGTCAGCTGGAATACTATCACCTCCACTAGCTTTGTTCATAGTGATGCTTCCTAAAGCCCACTTGACTTCACATTCCAAGATATCTGGCTCTAGGTGAGTGATCACACCATCGTGATTATCTGGGTCGTGAAGATCTTTTTTGTACAGTTCTTCTCTGTATTCTTGCCACCTCTTCTTAATATCTTCTGCTTCTGTTAGGTCCATATGATTTCTGTACTTTATTGAGCCCATCTTTGCATGAAATGTTCCCTTGGTATCTCTGATTTTCTTGAAGACATCTCTAGTCTTTCCTATTCTATTGTTTTCCTCTATTTCTTTGCATTGATCGCTGAGAAAGGCTTTCTTATCTCTCCTTGCTATTCTTTGGAACTCTGCATTCAAATGGGTATCTCTTTCCTTTTCTCCTTTGCTTTTTGCTTCTCTTCTTTTCACAGCTGTTTGTAAGGCCTCCTCAGAGAGCCAGTTTGCTTTTTTGCATTTATTTTTCTTGGGGACGGTCTTGATCGCTGTCTCCTGTACAATGTCAGGAACCTCTGTCCATAGTTCATCAGGCACTCTGTCTATCAGATCTAGTCCCTTGAATCTATTTCTCACTTCCACTGTATAATCATTAGGGGTTTGCTTTAGGTCATACCTGAATGGTCTAGTAGTTTTCCCTACTTTCTTCAATTTAAGTCTGAATTTGGCAATAAGGAGTTCATGATCTGAGCCACAATCTGCTTCCGGTCTTGTTTTTGCTGGCTGTATAGAGCTTCTCCATCTTTGGCTGCAAAGAATATAATCAATTCGATTTCAGTATTGACCATCTGGTGATATCCATGTATAGAGTCTTCTCTTGTGTTGTTGGAAGAGGGTGTTTGCTATGACCAGTGTGTTCTCTTGGCAGAACTCTATCAGCCTTTGCCCTGCTTCATTCTGTACTCCAAGGCCAAATTTGCCTGTTACTCCAGGTATCTCTTGAGTTCCTACTTTCTCATTCTAGTCCCCTCTGATGAAAAGGACATCTTTTTTGGGTGTTAGTTCTGAAAGGTCTTGAAGGTCTTCATGGAACCATTCAACTTCAGCTTCTTCAGCATTACTGGTGGGGGCATAGACTTGGATTACCGTGATATTGAATGGTTTGCCTTGGAAACGAACAGACATCATTCTGTTGTTTTTGAGAGTGCATCCAAGTACTGCATTTCAGACTCTTTTGTTGACTATGATGGCTACTCCATTTTTTCTAAGGGATTCCTGTCCACAGTAGTAGATATAATGGTCATCTGAGTTAAATTCACCCATTCCAGTCCATCTTAGTTCGCTGATTCCTAGAATATCAACGTTCACTCTTGCCATCTCCTGTTTGACCACTTCCAATTTGCCTTGATTGATGAACCTAACATTCCAGGTTCCTATGCAATATTGCTCTTTACAGTATCGGACCTTGCTTCTGTCACCAGTCACATCCACAACTGGGTGTTGTTTTTGCTTTGGCTCCATCCCGTCATTCTTTCTGGAATTATTTCTCCACTGATCTCCAGTAGTATGTTGGACACCATCCGACCTGGGGAGTTCAGCGTCCTATCTTTTTGCCTTTTCATACTGTTTTGGGGTTCTCAAGGCAAGAATACTGAAATGGTTTACCATTCTCTTCTCCAGTGGACCACATTTTGTCAGAACTCTCCACCATGACCCTTCTGTCTTGGGTGGCCCTACACAGCATGGATTAGTTTCACTGAATTAGACGAGGCTGTGGTCCATGTGATCAGACTGGCTAGTTTTTTATGATTGTCCCAGTTACATGGCTAATAAGTACTAAAGCCAGGTATTTGAACATAAACATTCACCATATGATAATACCTGCTTATAGTAAAACACATGTCCCTAAAATAATGCAGTACTATTTTTTAATTAATTTTGATTGGAGTATAGTTTGATTTATAATGTTGTGTTAATTTCTGCTCTACAGCAAAGTGAATCAGTAAAACATATATTAATACATAGGTTCTCTCTTTTTAAGATTATTTTTCCATATAGGTCATTACAGGGTACTGAGTAGAGTTCCCTTTGTTACACAGTAGTTTCTTATTAGTTATCTATTTTATATAGTATATATGTCATCCCCACTCTCCCAGTTTATCCCTCCACCTCACTTTCTTTTTGGTAACCATTTCCTTTCTTTTCAAATTCCTACCTTCTAATGCACAGATTCTTTTTCGATTTGGTCTATTTGTGCTTGATGCTTCCTACTGCACTTTTTTTTGGTTCACTGATTTCTTCAGCTCCAGAAATTCTGTTCGGTTCTTTTTTAGGATTTCTATCTCTGTATTAAATTTCTCACTGTGTTCATGGTTTCAATGAATTGTCTTTGTGTGTTTTATTGTAGTTCATGGATTTCCCTTAAAGTACTTTCTTAAAATTCTTTATTGGATAAATCATAGCTCTCCACATCTTTGGCTTCAGTTACTGGGAGATTACAGGGCTTCCCAGGTGGCTCAGTGGTAAAGAATCTGCCTGCCAGTGCAGGAGACACTGCAGACACAGGTTTGATGCCTGAGTCAGGAAGATAACCCTGGAGAAGGAAATGGCAACCCACTCCAGTGTTCTTACCAGGAAAATCCTATGGACATAGGAGCCTGGTGGGCTACAGTTCATGGGGTTGCAAAGAGTTGGACACGACTGAGCCCACACACACTGATTATCGTGCTCTTTCGTAATGTTTCCTTGAATTTTCACGTTTCTTGTAGTTTTGTATTGCTGTCTTCACCTCTGTGTTAGCAGTCACCTCCTCCAATCTTTATTGACTGACTTTAGTGTAGTTACACCTTCCATCAGTCCGATTAGGGATTCTGAGGCTTTCTTAGATCCTGTATGAATATACCTGCTCCACACTTCTTGTTCCCACTGTGGCATAATGATTAAGCTTGTATGTCTTCTCTCAGTCCTGCAGAGCACCAGGCTGGCTACTGACAGCCTCTTTGTTTTTCTTAAGGAAGCCATATCATGGGACTTTTAGTGGTTTCCCTCTGGCCCACAGACCCTGACCTGCTTTTTCTGCATGCTTACTAGCCTTCTGCTTTCTGGAGTGACCACAATGAGCCAGCAGTAGAGCAGGGGGAGCTGGACAAGCATGCAGGTACTGGGGGTGCCCATGGGCCAGTTGAGGGAATTCACACATGAGGCTTCCCCAGTGGCTCATGGGCCAGCTTCCTAATGGAGCCCACTAGGCAGCCATCAGAAACTGCATTTCTTTAACACCCTCTCAGAATCATATCGGCTTCTTTCCCAATGTCCTTCCACCCCAAGCCCCAACCCCCACCCCCCATACCCCTGTCCACTCATGAAGCACTCAGTTTAGGACTCTGGATGCTAGGAGAGGGGCTTCTCAGGTGGCCCTAGTGGTAAAGAATGCACCTGACAACACAGGAGACATAAGAGACGTGGGTTTGATCCCTGGGTTGAGAAGATCCCCTGGAAGAGGGCATGGCAACCCACTCCAGTATTCTTGCCTGGAGAATCCCATGGACAGAGGAGCCTGATTGGCTAGGGTCCATGGGGTCTCAAAGAGTTGGACACGACTAAAGCTACAGCATACACATAGGCACACAGGCTGGGAGAGAGAAATGAGTCTCTTTGGCAAAATCCCGCACCACTGGACAAGTCTCACACTCATTCACCAGGTCTCCCTTCTCCCATGGAAGAAATCTCAGGCCAAATGGGTCTCATTTAGGCCAAAGCTGTGCCTCCCAGGGGAGGGGTGATGTGGGCAAAGTCAAGCTCTTCTTCTCACCCACTCCAATTCATCCAAACTCATATTTTATTTTTTTTCTCCATCAGAGTGCTACAACTTCTTCTCTGGAAACCTGAACTTCCACAAAGGCTCTCTTGTTCCTCTGTGGGTAACTGCCTTGAGTCGGTGTTCTCCAGGTGCTCTGGCCTGCCGCCGAGAGGGCTGGAACTGGTTCACAGGCTATAGCAGGGTCCACAGCTGGCACTGAGGCCTGTCATCCTATTACCCAATGCACAGGTGGGTAAGACTCTTTCGGGTCCCTTGGCAGATGGTATTGGATCCCACAATTCCCGCAGGGGCAGTTTCATTTGTGGATGAATCAATGCCAAAGTTTTGTTGTTGTGCTGTTGTTGTTTGGTCCTAAGTCATGTACGACTTTGCAACCCCATGGACTGTAGCCCGCTAGGCTCCTCTGTCCATGGGGATTTCCCAGGAAAGAATAATGGAGTAGGTTGCCATTTCCTCCTCCAGGGGTTCATCCCAACCCAGGGATCAAACCCGCATCTCCTACGTCTCCTGCATTGCAGGTGGACTCTTTACTACTGAGCCATCAAGGAAGCCTGTTTGTTGTTACAGGAGGGGATAAAAATGAGGAATTTACTTTGATGCTGACACCACTACCTTCTTGGGAAATGTTTTGACTGTTTCATATTAAAGGTGAGCTTTTCTGGTGGTTTAGACGGTGAAGAATCCACCTGCAATGCAGGAGATTTAAGGGACTCAGGTTTGATCCCTGGGTCGGGAAGATTCCATGGAAGAGGGAATGGCAACCCACTCCAGTATTCTTGGCTAGAGGACCCCATGGACAGAGGAGCCTGTCAGACTATAGTCCCTGGGGTTGCAAAGAGTCAGACACGATTGAGCAACTAACAATTTTCATATTAAAGGTAAGGAGGAAATTTTAAGGAAAAAAAAAAAACCTTAAACAATAAGTAGATTATTTGGGCATATCAGAGTGAAGTATAGCCCTCCCTAGTTTGTCAGAGGAGGTTATCACAGAAAGAATGTTGATAGAGAACAGGGTCAAGTGCACTAACTCTAAAGTATGCCACTAAATTCACCCCACCTAGCTGGTAAAAGTCAATATTTTGGTGCTCAGAGGAGATAGACTTAGTTAGGGAATGCCCCTCCCAGAACAATGTTTTAGGTAAGAGGCTTATCTCTCTCCGGTTGTGTCACATGATACAATTAAACATGTGAGGTACTCAAAACAGAGTGAACACATAGAAAATTAAATAAAGAGCTTTAAGAGTCAACATGTGCTTCTTTCATACTGTCTCCAGTAATGAGTTGGCACCTCTCCAGTGAGACCCCAAACTAATGGTTGCCTCAAATGGAAATATGGAGGCAGGCAAGAGGCAGGCAAGCCTATATCTCATTTTGTCCTCCACCCCAACACTCACTAACTATAGTTCTTACACTATATGAATCATAAAATTATGTGCTTAGAACTCAAAATGAGGCTCTAAGCATAGACCAACTTATAGACAACCTGTGCATGTTAAGCCATCATGCCTCACACAGTCCTGCAATCTTTCCACCCAAGGTGTAAGCTTCATCAATCACCTTCTCTCTGTTAAATTCATGTCTCCATACAGTTCTGTAATTCCTTTCATCTGATGGAACACTGGTTTTCCTACCTCTTAAAACAGAGTGGTTCCAAAAAAGTATTCACAAAGAAGGAAAAGATATGTATTCTGAACACTTTCACTGAATGTTTTCTCTATGTGCTTGCCCTGATTCAAACCAGGCTCTCCCATATGGAACTCACAAGTAAAATCCACTCATTTTCTCATATTGTGTTTTATGTTAGAGTCAAGATAATTAGCTATCATTGTCCCAGAGCCTCAATGATACCTCTAGATCTTTTTGACAACATAATTCCGTGAGAACCTTTATCTTTAAAGGCTTTTGGAGCATCCCAGTTTTCTACTGCCTAAATTACCTCATTACTATTTACCTATCAATCTTTTAGCCATTCCCCCACATTCGCTGAAGGCTTTGCACTTCTCTCAGCATTATTTCCTGTATACAAATTGCTAATATCAACTTGAGCATCTTCAAAGTTCAAAAGTACAATCTTAACCTCTCAGTTCCTCTGCTTCCTCCTCTTTAGTGAATTTCATTTCTACTCCACGTTCCATCCAGCTCTATTGTCTGCACCCTGGGTCTTGTCATCACCTGTAACTGGTTCACTGCCAAACTCTGAAACTCAAACAACCACAGCTGTCTATAATCCTAGCTCTATCACTCAGCTTTTCCCTCCTTGCACCAGGACTTAGATCTTAGTAACAAATCCAATGTCTTTTTTTTTTTAATAAACCTTAAATCCTCCCCTCAAATACTGAAGAATTCTGTTTTTACCAGCTATAAAGTATCTTACTGTTGTTGTTGTTTAGTCACTAAGTTATGTCTGACTCTTTGTAACCCTATGGACTGTGGCCCACGAGACTCTTTTGTCCATGGGATTTCCCATTCCAGGAATATTGGAATGGGTTGTCATTTCCTCCTCCAGGGGATCTTCCCCACCCAGGGATCGAAACTGTATCTCCTGCACTGGCAGATGGATTCTTTATCTCTGAGCCCCATCATGGAATCCCAGGTATCCAATTTCTAATGCTTCTACTTCCTGCCTATCAAATACACTCATCATATCTCCACTCCCTCTCCTCTTATATTCAACTCCATAGTGCAGTGTATCACTTGCTGTTACTATGTCCTCAACTCCCTTGCTTGTCCCTATAATACAACCTCACAGATTTAAGTGGGATGTCGGCCTTCTAAATCTGGAAAGCTGTATTTTGCTAGAGAAAATAAGAAGTGCATGTCAGTGTCACTAAAGACCTGTGACCTCCACTCACTGCTATCTAGGTTACTTCCAGTTATCACTAGTGAATGCTCTCTTTCCAGTCCTCGTGCAACCATTTCAAACAAAAAAAGTCTCCACTCATTTCAAAGCTCTGGCTACATCCTTGTTCACTATAAAATAATAACCTTAGCATTACAAAACAACAGAGAATCCTCTCAATTTTCTGCCATCATAGGTACAAACAGCTACATCAACATGCATGTTTTCTGTCTTCTCACCTATTACAGAGGGAGAGGGATCTGGATACCCAGTAAGGGCAATTTTTTACTTATTCCAGCATTTCAATATGTAGTTATTGAACTTTGAAGCAACTATGCTTTATCTTCATTAGATTTTTTTTCCTAAAAAGGACATAAAATTATACTCCTTTTTAACAACTAAAAGAGGTGGATGAAACTAAGCGGAAGGAGTGAGAAAGTAGGGAAAGATTCACCAGATATACAAAGAGGTGGTTAGGAATGATAAGGGGATATAGAGCTTAGTCTTTAATGGGATTCAATTGCAACCTCAAAGGACTAGAGGGCTTTAAACAATTATTTTAATTTGATAGTGGCTTGCCAGTCAAAGCCCATTTTGATGCCGATAATTCTGTTCCAATTGACTGAAAGAATTAAAAACTTTTAAAACTCTGGTCCTTTTCTTCCCCATCATATGCTATTACAGAAACTTAAAGTTTATTGTCATGATCGACTACCTCTTAGTTTAATTGTAAAACTGGCTTAAGTGTTATTAAATTCCTGAAAGATTAATAACATGATCAAAGAGCAAAGCCCATTCCTTTAAGTGCAGTTCTCAAACTTTCTTTCAAATTACTGTCCAAAAAGTTCACGGCCTACTGATGAGCCTTCAAGCTCTTCTCCTCTGTAATATGGTATATATTTCTTAATTGATGTTAGGCTGAAATCACAAGCCATTTCTCTGAAGACAGAAATTTGTAACATAACATGGAAAGTATATTTTTAAGGGGCTCCAGAATAATTATTGATAAACTTTTAATAGTAAGTCTGAAGAAATTCATGGGAATACCATTCACCATGACAAGAAATTCAATTACTTTATGGTAGTCTCCCCTCCCCTGGAGGAGGGCATGACAACCCACTCCAGTATTCTGGCCTGGAGAATTCCCATGGACAGAGGAATCTGGCGGTCTACAGTCCATGGATTCACAGAGACTCTGACACGACAAAGCAACTAAGCAAAGCAAAGCACTCTCCCCTCCACAACCTCAGACATGCAGATACCACTCTAACGGCAGAAATCAAAGAGAAACTAAGAGCCTCTTGAAGAGGGTGAAAGAGGAGAGTGGAAAAGCTGGCTTGAAGCTCAAAATTTTAAAAACTAACAGCATAGCATCTGGTCCCATTACTTCATGGAAAATAGATGGGGAAAAAGTGGGCACAGTGACAGATTTTATTTTACTGGGCTCCAAAGTCACTGTGGATGGTGACTGCAGCCACAAAATTAAAAGAGGCTTGTTCCTTGAAAGAAAAGCTATGACAAACCTAGAGAGTGTATTAAAAAGAAGAAATATCACTTTGCTGACAAAGGTCCGTATAGTCGGTTTCCCGGTAGTCAGCTATGGTTGTGGAAACTGAACCATAAGAAGCCTGAGTGCCAAAGAATTGAGGCTTTCAAACTGTGGTGCTGGAGAAGACTCTTGAGAGACCCCTGGACAGCAAGGAGATCAAATCAGTCAATCCTAAAAGAAATCAACCCTGAATATTCATTGGAAGGACTGGTGCTGAAGCTGAAGCTCCAATACTTTGGCCACCTGACGCAAAGAGCTGACTCATTGGAAAAGACCATGATGTGGGGAAAGACTGAAGGCAGGAGGAGATGTGACAGAGGAGGAGATGGTTGGATGGCATCATCAACTCAATGGATGTGAGTTTGAGCAAGTTCCGGGAGATGGTGAAAGACAGGGAAGCCTGGCGTCCTGCAGGTCATCGGGTCGCAAAGAGTCACACATGACTGAGCAACTGAACTACAACAACTTTCCTCTCCACATCATCTCTTTCCCTCCTTCATATTTAAACACATATGGGTTAAGGTTTCTCAGTTACTTTCTCACATGGGATAATTTAATTAATTCTTTTCGTGTATCCTAATAAATATAGATACCAGTGATTGGCTATTTCTTATGTAAGAATTTTATTATTCCCATGGTAGCTTGAATGACTTGAAAAATAATGCCATTTACTAAAATAAAGTAATATATTTTTAAAGTTTAGAAAACTATCATTGCTACTCACTCACTCATTTAACAAATATCTATTAGGTGCCTACTGCACAGTAAACATTATACTACATTCAGGGTGACATTTCCAGAAGCCAAGAGTTTACCTAAGGATGAAATTGACTAATGAAGGTGTGGTTTTCAAAAGATCTTTCCTCTTCTGAAAAATAACTCAAACTACTAAGTACTGCAGAAATGAAAATCTTAACATGTTACTATGTTAGGGGGAAAAGTGAGCTTGCATTTTTTAATGCTCTGAATAAAACATACTAGAAAGGAGCAATACTTTTTTATTTTAAGAACATGGCAAAATATTTGGAGGAATGTCTCATAAAGAAGCATTGCTAAGCATGACAAAGCAGATCTGATGCTTGCTATGACTAGCTACCATTATATGTGACTCACAGTCTGATAAGTTTCAGAATTTTTTAGACTATAAAAGTACATCACAAACAAATTCTCTGTACTAGGTAACATGCTTTATCAGTGAAAGCACAACATTTTTGAGAATAGAAGACAGTATCATGAATTATTATTCTGGGACAACTGACACAACCTGAGATTGTGCAGACAAAGTCAAAAGTGAAGTGGTTTCCTTATTATCAGGGGACCAAAGAGTGAATGTATAGTTCTTCTACACATTTTTATTTAAATGAAAATGCAGCAAAGTTAAAAAATTTGAACCCAGCTTAGGTTACAATTGGAAATATTCTTGAGCTACTATTATGCGTTCGGGAGAAGGCAATGGCACCCCACTCCAGTACTCTTGCCTGGAAAAACCCATGGATGGAGGAGCCTGGTAGGCTGTAGTCCATGGGGTCGCTAAGAGTCGGACACAACTGAGCGACTTCACTTTCACTTTTCCCTTTCATGTGCTGGAGAAGGAAATGGCAACCCACTCCAGTGTTTTTGCCTGGAGAATCCCAGGGACGGTGGAGCCTGGTGGGCTGCCATCTATGGGGTCGCACAGAGTTGGACACGACTGAAGTGACTTAGCAGCAGCAGCATTATGCGTTCAACTGAATTACTTTAAAAACATGCTATTATATAATTTATTTTAATCATTATCATCAATCATTTATGTACAGATAGAAAAAGTGAATTCTAAAAAGGTCAAATGTAGGACTAGATGTAATTGAAATTAATCCTATAGAGGCAAGTACAAAGCATTGTTTTTCTCAATATTAACACCACTTAATCATCCAATACATCTTACTAAACTTTCTTGGTCTTGATATCCAGAGATTATGTTTGCACAAAGGCTCCAATGTAATTTCTCTGCAGCTGAATAATGAGAAGTTAGTTAACATATTAGTTGAGAATTGAAAATGGATTAAAGGTGATTATCAGAAGGTTACATTACAACTGCTTGAAATCACTAATTTATCGATGATTTAAATATTATTGCCCAACTACTTCCCCCTAAAATGACTTCTATTGTGAGTTTATTTGCTGCTGCTGCTGCTGCTGCTGCTGCTCAGTCGCTTCAGTCGTGTCCGACTCTGTGCGACCCCATAGACGGCAGCCCACCAGGCTCCGCCATCATTGGGATTCTCCAGGCAAGAATACTGGAGTGGGGTGCCATTGCCTTCTCCGTTTATTTGCTGAGTACTCTTCAAAGGAGTAAAGCTACAGGACTCCTCTGTAGCTCAGGTGGTAAAGAATCTGCCTGCAATGTAGGAGACCTAGGTTCAATCCCTGGGTTCAGAAGATCCCCTGGAGAAGAGAATGGCAACCCACTCCAGTACTCTTGCCTGGAAAATCCCATGGACGGAGGAGCCTGGCGAGCTGCAGTCCATGGGGTCACTAAGAGTCGGACACGACTGAGCGACTTTACTTTACTTCAAAGGAGCTGTGGAAATACCCAGGCCTGACTATTTCAAAGAAGGTCAATGAAACACTCTGAGAGAGGAAAACTGGTTAAAACCCATTTGTATTGCTATGGCTTTGGTTTCACTTGCAGCTGTGTTAGCATCTTTCATGCATTCTCTCCACGCTCTGAGCCCTAGGAATAATGTAGTTGCCATTGGTGCATATGTGTATTTTAAAACAGAGTTAAAAATGCTGAAGTTGTGTTTGAACAGGTTTTTTAGATTTCTCTATTCATTATCAATTTTTATTTAGACTTCACAAAAATTCAACTTTTATTTAAAAACAAAAAGTCTGTTGAAGCAAATAAGCCAAAAAGAAGCCAGAAACAGGTCCATTTCTGTATCTTATATTCACCATGCATTTATTTAGCATCTACCATAGGAAATATAACGGGTAAACAAGACCCACATCTGTGTTCTTATGTATCCCCTTCTCAAAAAGTTATGAAAATACACAAGAAAATGTTAGGTAGTAGCTTAGGAGCAGTTACAAAAATAAATAGTACTCTAAGTAAGTAAATGAAAGACAGTGACTCTAAATAAAGACTTCTTATGTTTCTAGAGTCTTCTCTTTACTTTTCCATGACATTTATTTTCACTAAATATGAGGACCGAGGCTACCTACTTCTCTTTATAGTCAGCTTCACCCCAAAGATGTCAGCGACCTCTCCAATTACTCATACCCACTAATACAAATCAAAATGCACAATTCAAACTTCACTACTCCAGTGCAGAGGCACAGGATTTTTTTTTTCCTATCAGAGGAAAGAAGCCACAGGTAAGGCTACTAGTACGTCACACCTTAGTGTGTATTTGCAAATAGGTGTGGTCCCAGGTGCTGACCAGGTTATAAAAAAAAGAGTTTTGAACTGGTGGGAAGGGGGCAAGAGGGTAAGAAGTTATTTTAACACTTTGTGATAAGGCAGACACAAGGAAAGCACTAGAGAAATGGACTTCAGAAAACTGGTGTGGGCAGCTAAAAGGCATTATGTTTATAAAAGTAGCTAAAAAAAGTGTATTGAGTATTGGAAAAGAGACAAGGGTACAGAAAGAGAGGCTGTTGTTCAGTCCCTAAAGTTGTGTCCAACTCTTTGCAAACCCCAGGGACTGCAGCACGCTAGGCCTCCCTGTCTCTCACCATCTCCTGGAGTTTGCCCAAGTTCAAGGCAGAAAGCATACGACAAAAAAACAAACTTCAACAGCTTCATTATTTTTCCCAGGCCAGGCCAGTGAAGGTGTTTTTGAAAAGTTTGATTTCTCTTCTCTTATACCTAAGGAAAGGCAGCAAGAGTAACAACAATGGTTTAGGAGAAAGCGCAATATAGGGACATGAAAATTTTTCATATATATTTTCTACATATACATATATATATATATACACACACACACACACTCATATATACACACACACAACATATTTATTAATGTGTGTGTCTATTACATAGACAGTCACATGTGTGTGTAAATATACATATACATACATATAGGACTTCCCTGTAGCTCAGACGGTAAAGCTACAGGACTCCTCTGTAGCTCAGGTGGTAAAGAATCTGCCTGCAATGTAGGAGACCTAGGTTCAATCCCTGCGTTCAGAAGATCCCCTGGAGAAGAGAATGGCAACCCACTCCAGTATTCTTGCCTGGAGAATCCCATGGACAGAGAAACCTGGCAGGCTACAGTCTGTGGGGTTGCAAAGTGTCAGCACAATTGAGTGACCAACTCTACACTGTGCATATACATATACATATATATATATATATATATATATATATATATATATACACACATATATATATATATATAAAATATATACATTCTGTAATCCTTGCAGAAAACTGATGAACTGGGTACTATTATAACTGGTTTCACGGATGAGGAAACTGAGGCACAGAGAGGCTAAATAATTTCCCCGTAGTCATAGTCATGCCTTCAGCAAGGATTTTTGTTGTTCAGTCGCTCAGTCGTGCCTGACTCTTTATGACCGCATGGATTGCAGCACACCAGGGTTCCCTGTCCTTCTCAGCAAGGATAAGAGCTCGGATTTTAACTTACACAATCTGTCCCTGGTGTTTGGACTTTTGACTCCTCTGATATCTTATTTTGGGACTGGTATAGTTGAGGGAAAGGTACAATTACTTACAATCTGTTAGCATTTAAGTCAAAATTGAATTTTCAAATTTGTACTTTATAAACTATAGCTTCAAATGCTCCTTGATTGAATTTAATAAAAACTTTAATTACACGGAATGTTCTTTATTTAAATGGGCAACTTTCTAAGTAAAAATAAGAACTACAAACCAACTAGTTTTGCACTGTTTTTTCACTAACTGGCTTTCAGAGTGAATTTAAACAGTAGAATTGTAATATATGAATGGACATATGGCCTCACTTGTGTGCTTTCTACCTTATGTATCTTTTCACTGTTGTTCTGGAGAGCTACATATTTTTTATTGTATTTAGGTTAAAAAGTCTGCAATGACTTTGAAGCTATATGTTAAAGATTCATAGCATCTGGTTCCTATTTACAGTCTTTCAGTTTTCCAAGATATGTTAATGAGAAACAATAAAGAAAATTAGATTTTTACTGTTATGATTATTAATAAAAATCCTCCCTGGTATAGCCAGACATGACCATATCTAAAAATTATATGGAGTAAAAAATATTTAAAATTTCGTATTTTTAAAGAATGTAACAATAGATGTAGAAAACAGGCACCAAAGGGCAAAGAATCCTGAAACAAATAAACAATACTAACCACTACAAAGTAGAAGTAAAAGTAGGCAGGTTCTTCTCTTGAATTCTGTACACAATTTATTACTAAATTTCCAAATAACAAAATTTAAAATACCGTTTATTGACTGGTTATTAATACTAGGCATTGCTCTAAGAGGGCTCTCCTAGTAGCTCAGATGGTAAAGATGCCGGTTCAATCCTTGAGTCAGGAAGATCCCCTGAAGAAGAGAATAGCTACCCACTCCAGTATTCTTGGACTTCCTGGTGGCTCAGACAGTAAAGAATCTGCTTACAATGTAGGAGACCTGGGTTTGATCCCTGGGTTGGGAAGATCCCCTGGAGAAGGGAATGGCTCCCTATTCCAGTATTTTTGCCTGGGAAATCCCACAGACAGAGGGGCCTGTCTGGGCTACAGTCCATGGAGTTGCAATACTTCCTCCTTATAACAACTCTAGCAGGTAACTATTTTTATTTCCATATTTTCAAATGAGAATATTGAGACAATAAGAAGTTAAGCAACTTATACAAGGACCCATAGCTGATAAATGGTACAGCTGGGGATTTGAACCCAGGCAGCATAACCTCTTGAGCTTAACTGGGGTTCTTAGCTTATAGAACCCCTACTAAATGGCTATAGTTGTCTTGTTGGGCAGCTCACACATATAACATGTAACTTATTCACTAAAAGCCATGAGGACTGCATCCTCATCTGGACCTAAAATATCTGTCACTATACTGAGTACTGCCATTCAGAGCTGTTTTCCACACATGCTCCATAAGCATGTTGCTCTGTAAGTTAAGTACAATTTTCTCAGGGCTTCCCAGATGGCTTAGTGGTAAAGAGTCTGCCTGCCACTGCATGAGACTCAGGTTCAATCCCTGGATCAGGAAGATCCCCTGGAGAAGGAAATGGCAACCCACTCCAGTATTCTTGCCTGGGAAATCCCATGGACAGAGGAGCCTGGCAGACTACAGTCCATTGGGTTGCAAGAGTCTAATATGACTTAGCAACTAAACTACAACAATTTTCTCTAGCAAGACATAACTCTTCCTAGTATACCACGTTGCATCACTTTCTCCCACTTTCTTCAAATCAGTAGATATCAAGGTAGTCAATCAGGGATATGACTGATGGGAAAAGATGTGCTCTATTTTACTTTTTTTTTTCTTTTTTCTTTTTTTCTCTATTTTACATTTTAAAAAACCCCCAAGGTACTAGTATATACTGTGTACAATGTGCTTGCCTTCACGGCCAAGCAGAACTGACCTTTTTCTTATTTTTCTCTTCTGTGGTTGTACTTAACCCTCATTTTAATCTGACTTCACATATATAAAAGTGTTTTGAAGTTAGAGATGAACAGTTTGATTGTCTGAGGTCCTGAAAAAACTGAAGCAGGGCAGGAGGCTGCTGCTGCTGCTGCTAAGTCGCTTCAGTCGTGTCCGACTCTGTGTGATCCTATAGACGGCAGCCCACCAGGCTCCCCCGTCCCTGGGATTCTCCAGGCAAGAACATTGGAGTGGGTTGCCATTTCCTTCTCCAATGCGTGAAAGTGAAAAGTGAAAGTGAAGTCGCTCAGTCGTGTCCGACTCCCAGAGACCCCATAGACTGTAGCCCACCAGGCTCCTCCGTTCATGGGATTTTCCAGGCAAGAGTACTGGAGTGGGTTGCCATTGCCTTCTCCAAGGGCAGGAGGGATGCTCTCCAAAAAGAAAATATATATTTTTTATACATATATACATATATGTGTATATATATATATGTACATATATGTGTGCATGTATGTATATATTATAAATGTTAATACATGCATATATATGTATATATACATATATATGTGCATGTATATATATATTATAAATGTTAATAATTAAAACTGTAAATCATTAAAACTTAATAATTTTGAAAAATCAACTTCCAGGCCTCTATGAGTCTCTCAGGATTTCATATGAAATCTTAGCCTCAGTGTCATGAGCCTTACTATTATCCTAAAAGAAATTAGCATTAAGGCAATTCTTGAGTTAATACAACTTGAAAGAGAAGAGGACCTGTTATTTTATGCTTGGTTTGACTACAGTTATTGGACATATTATTAAGATACATAAAGACCCTCTTTAGTCAATGTTTAGGTCATGTGATGGGCCTGGGGTCAGTAGCTTTATAAATGCTACATATGGTATGTCTGAAGATTCTGGTCTTTAATAAATTCAAGACAAAGAAATACACCCTAAGTGCTGTGCAATGACCAATTTAATTATCACTAACTACTGACTAACAAAAAAATAGATATGAAAACGTCAGTCATATTCACTGTAGTGGGAAAATATGAATAAGTAGTTCTGAATACTTCAATATATTACAATTAAACCAAAATTTTATTCCCTCACAGAAAATTTTAGCCAAATTAAGGTATGCAATCATTTTATCAATTCAGGAAAAGTCATTTACAAAATAGCAGTGACTATAGCTATAATGCATTCAGATATAAATTCTCAAATGCTATGGGCATCTCCTGCATTTCATGTCAATAGTAATAATCACCAACATCAATAGAACGCTTTCTATGTGCCCGAAGGTCAAAACTTCTTTTCTTTTTTTAAACTTCTTATATGTACTACGCTCGTTCATTCATGAAGTAGGTAGGTACATTTACTACAGTTAGGGAGAGGCACAAAGAGATTGCCCAAGATAATATACAGATAAGAGAAGTGGGACTTGAACTCAGTTCAGCTAAGCTTAGCTTCAGGATAGGGGTGACTGCCACAAGAACCAACCAAGTGATAAGAGGGCTGGAACTTGCAGCCCCAACCCCAGAACTCCAGGGAGGGGAGAGGGGTTAGAGGTTGAGTTTTATCACCAACAGCCATAGGAATCCCTCCTGTTGCCCTTCTGTAACCACACCCATCCCCCTTCTACCTCCAACTTTCCATTGTTCCTAACCTCAGATAGCCACTAAACTGTCCTTCATTTTTAAAATCTTGTCATTTAAAAACTGCTCTATAATTTGGAGGGTATTATGCTGAGTGAGGGCTTCCCTGGCAGTTCAGCTGGTAAAGAATCCACCTGCAATGCAGGAGACCCCGGTTCAATTCCTGGGTCTGGAAGATCCCCTGGAGGAGGGCATGGCAACCCACTCCAAAATTCTTGCCTGGAGAATCCACATGGAAAGGAGCCTAATGGGCTACAGTCTATGCCGTGTTGCCAAGAGTTGGACACCACTGAGCAACTAAGCACAGGACATGCTGAGTGAAATAAGTCAGAGAAAAACACAATCTGTATGACATCACTTATAAGTAGAATCAAAAAGAAACAAAAACTTTCTGTAAGTTTGCTCCATTTTTTTATAATCACTATAACTGAAAACAAAAAAACAAGCAAACTAGAACAAAAAAGGAGCAGACTTACAGATAGAAAGAATAAGCTATGGGTTACCAGTGGGGAGGATGAACAGGAGAGCAGCAATATAGGGGCTGGGGATTAAGAGGTACAAACTATTAAGTATACAATAAGCTACAGTGATATACTGTACAACACAGAGAATACAGCCAATATTTTGTAATAACTCTAAATAAAATATAACCTTTAGATTTTTGAATCATATATTATACAGTTGTAACATATAATATTGTACATCAACTGGACTTCAATTTTTAAAAATGTTCTATAAATGGAATCAAGCTACGTAACCTTTGGTGACTGGCTGTTTTTCACTCAGCATAATTCCCTAGATATTCACCCAATTTGCTGTCTGAATCAGGTCCTTTCTTTTTATTGCTGAGTAGTATTCCATGGTATATACACATGATAGTTTGTTTAATCACTTATCTGCTGAAGAGCATTGGGGCTTATTTCAATTTTGGACTACTCCAAGGAAAGCTGCTATGAACTTTACAGGAGTTTACGTGACCATAACTTTTCACTTCTCTAGGATAAATGCCTAGGAGGACAATTAGTGGGTCATATGGAAATTGCATGTTTAGTTTTATAACAAACTGCCAATTTGTTTTCCAAAGAGGCTGTAGCATTTTACATTCCCACCTGTGACAGATCCAGTTTTTCCACATCCTCTCAAGCACTTGGTATTGTTACTTTTTTTTTCATTTTTTTTCCTTCTGATAGATGTGCAGGAATGCCTCGTTGAGGTTTTAATTTGTGCTTCTTTGATGTTGAACATATTTCCATGTGCTTATTTGCCATCTGTATTTCCTTTTCACTGAAATGCCTCTTCATGTCCTTTTTCCATTTTCTGTTGGTTTCTTTTTTTACTGTTGTGTTTCCAGAGTTCTTTATATACTCTACATTTTAGCCTTTTGTTGGATAAATAGCCTGCAAATATTTTCCCCCAATCTGTAGTTTTTTTTCATCCTTTTCACATGGACTTTAACATAGCAAAACATAAAATTTTGATGAAATCTAATTTATTCAGTTTTCTTCTTATGGATCACGCTATTTGTATCACATCTAAGAACATCTGAATAGCTCAAGGGGCTGAATATTTTCTAAACTGTTTTCTAAAAGTTGTATATTTTTATATTTTGTATTTAATTCTATGATACAGTGTGAGTTAGTTTTTATATAAGGTGTGAGATTTACGTTGAGATGCTCCCCTTCTGCTTCTCTTATTTCTCCTTCTCCCTCTCCTGCTCATCCTCCTTCTTCTTTTACCTATGGATAGCCAATCATTCCAACACCAGTTGTTAAAGAGGCTATTCTTACTTTAAGCTGACTTAAAATTCAACGTTCAAAACACTAAAATCATGGCATCCGGTTCCATCACTTCATGGCAAATAAATGGGGGAAAAAGTGGAAACAGTGACAGATTTTATATTCTTAGGCTCCAAAATCACTGCAGACAGTAACTGCATCCATGAAATTAAAAGATGCTGGCTTCTTGGAAGAAAAGCTATGACAAACCTAGACGGTGTATTGAAAAGCAAAGACATTACTTTGCCGACAAGCGTCCATATAGTCAAAGGTATGATTTTTCTAGTCGTCATGTACTGATATGAGAGTTGGATCATAAAGAGGGTTGAGAACCGAAGAACTGATGCTTTCAAATTGTGGTGCTGGTCAAGACTCTTGAGAGTCCCTTGGACAGCAAAGGGATCAAACCAGTCAATTCTCAAGCCAGTCAATCCTAAAGGAGATCAACCCTGAATATTCATTGGAAGGACTAGCGTTGAAGCTGAAGCTCCAATACTTTGGCTGCCTGATGTGAAGAGCCAATTTACTGGAAGAAATCCTGGTGCTGGGAAAGATTAAGGGCAGGAGAAGAAGAGGGTGACAGAGGATAAGATGGTTGAATGGCATCACTGACTCAATGGACATGAATTTGAGCAAACTCCGAGAGATAGTGAAGGACAGGGAAGCCTAGTGTGCTGCAGTTCATGGAGTTGCAAAGAGTTGGACACGACTTAGAGACTGAACAACAATCCTTACTTCATTGAACTCTTTTGCATTTTTCGTAAAAAATCAGTTGAGCATATTTATGTGCATTTTCTTCTGGGTTCTTTAGTCTATTCTGACTAGTTTATCCCTCTACCAATAGCACACTTAATCTGCACAGTAAACACTAGGGGGTTGAATGTAGTAAACAGTATCAGGTAGAGTGATTCTTCCAACTTTATCTCTTTTTAATTTTTATTGGAATATAGTTGCTTTACAATGCTGTGTTAGTTTCTGCTGTATAGCAAAGTGAATCAGTCATACGTATACATATATCCTTTCTCTTACTGATTTTTTCCCCATTGAGGTCACCACAGAGCACTGAGTAGAGTTCCCTGTGCTATACAGTAGGTTCTCATTAGTTATCTGTTTTAAACATAGTATCAGTAGTGTATATACATCAATCCCTCTTACTTTATTATTCTTTGTCAAGATTATTTCAGCTATTCTACTTCTGTACCTTACATATAAATTTTAGAATATGCTTTTTTACATCTACCAAAAAAAAAAAATTTGATGAAACTTTACATGAATTTCATTCTACTTGTAGATCAGGTAGGAGGGAAATGACATTTTTATTATGCAGAGCTCCCAATCCATGAACCCAGTAGTACCTTTTCATTTATTTAGATCTTTGATTTCTTTCATAAGCATATTAAAAAATTTCCAGCATACCTGCTTTGTTAAATGCATCCTATTTCTAACCTAAGAATTTAATCATAAAACGATGTTGAATTTTATTCTAATGTTTTCTCTGTGTCAATTAATATGATCATATGATTCTTCTTCTTTAAGTTGTTGACAGGGTAAATTACTCTGGATGATTTTGAAAACTGAACAAGACTTGCATATCTGGAATAAATTCTACTGATTCTCTTTTACATTGTTGAATTCAGTTTGTTCATATTTTGCTGACAAATTTTGAGTCTGAATTTATTTGAGATACTTTTCTTCATGTTGTCTTATTTGCATTATTATCTTTTTCTGGCTTTACTGTCAGGATAATACTGGCCTCCTAAAAGGAGTTGGGAAGTATTCCCATCTCATTTAGTTTCTAAAAGAGACTTTAAAATAACTGTTAATTCTTTTTGAAGGCTTACTAGAAATCTCTCCTGAAATTATCTGGATCTTGTGATTTCTTTTTCAGTATTTTTTAATTATGAATTAAACTTTCTTAATTGTTAAAGGACTATTGAAATTATTTGCTTCATCTTGGTTGAAATTTGATAGTCTGTGGTTTTCAAGGAATTGGCCACTTTCTCCTATATCACCTAATATATTAAAGTTGTTCAGATTATTCATTTATTAATTTTTAATGGCTGAAGAATTTGAAGTAATATCTATTACTAATATTGTCTGTTTCATTCTTATTTATTTTTTGTATTATTAGAAGTTTATTAATTTTATGGATTTTTTCTGTTTCAATTTATTTTCTCTATTGATTTCCTACTTTACTATTTCATTGTTTCTACAGTAATCTTTATTATTTCCTTCCTTTTGCTTTGGACTTCTTTGTTTTTGGTTTATCTGTCTCTCTTTTTCTACTTTCTGAGATAAGAACTTGGATTATTTAAGGCCTTACCACATTTCCAACGGAAGCTGTCAATTATAAACAATTTATAAATTATAAATTTCCCTCTACATTATACTGCAGCTGCAGTCAATTTATTTTAATGTTCTATTTTCATTTTCATTCAGTTCTATAAATTTTTTTCTCTTTCCTTTTAGCTTTTCTCTTTGATCCATGGATTATTTAGAAGTGTATAATTTAATTTCCACATGTTTAGAGATATTTCTGTTATCTTTCTGTTATTGATTTCTAGTTTCATTACTATATGGTCAGATAACACTCTATGTGTGAATTCAGTTCTTTCAAATTTGTTGCGGTTTGTTTTATGACCCAGGAATTATTCTATTTTTCTGAATGTCCCATGGGCACTTGTTCTTTATTTGTTAAGTGGAGTGTTCTATATATGTCAATTAGATGTTATTGGTTTCAGTACATTGTTGAGATCTTTCTCACACTTGCTGACTTTATCTAATAGTTCTATCTGTTACCAAGGGGATGGTGTTGAAGACACCCACTATAATTATAGATCTGTCTAATTCTCCTTTCAGCTTTTGCTTCTTAAATTTTGAATCTTTATCGCTTGGTGTATAAATACTTAGGATCATTTTGTCTTTCTCATAAATTCATCCTTTTATCAATGCTCTTTACTCCTAGTAATTTTCTTGGCCCTGGTATTTGTCAGATATTAATAATGTCACTCTTGATCTTTTTAATTAGTATTTTCATGTATACTTTTTTCAGTCCTTTACTTTCAACCTAACTATGTCCTTGAATTTGAGGTAAATTTCTTGCAAAGAACATCTGGTTGTTTTTTTTTTTTTAATTCATTCTGCCAATCTGTATTTTGATTGGTATATTTTGAGTGGTATCACTGAGTTATTGATGCTCTAGAACTTAAGACTTCCATTTTATTAATTTTTTTTTCTGTTTCTTTCTCCTGAAATTCATTCTTTTGTTTCCCTTTTCCTGCTTTCCTGTGGGTTAACTGAATATATTTTAGGATTCCAACCTGACTGATTTATAGTGTTTTTGACTCTATCTCTTTGCATAGTTTTCATAGTATTACTCAGAGAATTACAGTTTACACATGTGACATAATAATTTACTAGTATCAACATTTTTACCACTTCCATTTAACTGTGAACATTTCTCTTTAAGTCCCTTTACTTTACTCACTTGTAAATATCATTGCTTGTGTACCAGATGATTATATCTGATCATATATTTTGTTACAATCATCAAAACAAGATTTATAAAGCTCAACAGGAAAAGGACAGTCCATTGTATATAACCATACCTCTGATCTTTTCATTGTTTCTTTTCTTCCTGCTTCCTGAACCTCGAATAATTTTTCTTTGATCATTTCCCTTTTGGATATTCCCTAAGGCTTCTTTCATTCTAATACTGTAAGAATTCAAAACCTTTCCAAAGAAATTGAATTTAAAATAGGCGGTCAAAGAGATAAACATTTTAAAATGTAGGAGTCAGAGATGATCTAGGGCTGATGTTCTTACTGGAAGGGCCATACCATGAAGCTAGAGGAAAGTATGTATCTGTGAAGGAAGTTATTTTATATCCTCCAAATACATCTTGAACAATACTTAGCTGGAAGAAATTTACCACTCCAATAAACCAACCTTAGAAAGGTCTTTCATTCAAACATCATAAGGTATCTATAATGTGCCAAGAAATGTGCAAGGTGGTGGAGATGAAGACACAAGCAACAAATGGTCCCTGTCCTAATCCATGGATGGCTTAGACAGGAAGAGCTGGCAGCAGAGACTGAGGGAAGGATTCGGATACTTCTGTACCATTAAGGGAATGCTCAGAGGAGACAAGCAGTGAGGGAAGGAGGATAAGTTAGAGGATAAAGCAAAGCAAGACTGTGGGCTCAGCTAAAGTTTACTGTAGACTTTAGCTGATCCTAAGGGAGACCACAAGGAGCTGTGCAACATGCATGGCACCACAGAGCAGTTTCACCTTAAGGCAGGGGGCCTTCTGCATCTCTGGAGCAGCACAATTCTCTGGAGAAGGCTATTACTCACAACATCTAGGAGATGAGTAAGCTGGCTGGTAAAAGAGAACTGAGTACCAAGAGCATCTACTACAACTGTCTGAGAAAGTAGACGATAATCAAGCTATAGTGTAACTTGGTATGATAGTTCAGACAGGTACAAAAAATGTATAAGGACAAAGAGGAGAATAAATTCTGCTTGGCGCAGCTGGAGAAGGATTCCCACATAATTTATGAGACCCAGTACAAAATGAAATGTGGAGCATGTTGTTCAAAATTATTACAGAGCTTTAAACTAAGCAAGCAGCCCTTCTTCTTTCCCACCCCCCATTTGGCCATGTGCATGTGGGATCTTAGTTCCCCAACCAGGGATCGAACCTGGGCCCCCTGCAGTGGTAGTGTGGAGTCTTCACCATTGGACCACGGGGGAGGTTCCCTGAGGGGACCTTCTAAATGTAGGACTCTGTGAAACTACACAGGTCACTCCCCAGGGAGCTGGCTCTGAAGGTGAGGACTCTGTGAACAATGAGCAACCAACACAATCTTGAAGGAGATGAGATATAAGTTCCAACCATATTTTTAAAAGCAGTTTCTAGAAGCAGGACAGAGAGTGATCAGGGAATAAGTTTTGTGATAAATTCATGATTTTTTTCTAGATAGTGTCATTACTCATCTCAATGAAACAAATATTCAACCTTCAAAATGTATGGTTATTTTTTGTTGCTGATTCGTTAATACTAACATCTGTAATAGTCAATTCTATGTGCAGAAATAATGGTATATCCCTAATGTGTAATGTTCTTCAAGTTATTTATGACCTGATAAATTCTGTTGCTAGTTACTATATTTTTTCAGAAATAGGCAACTTTATAAGATCATAATATAGAGTTCTAATATTCACACTTAAAGGTCAAGACTGAAGGTCTGACTAAGGAAAATTGCTATGAGTGTATATAACAATATATTTTTGACTACAAGCCACATTCACACATGAAAATAACAAGGATTTTATTATAATATTCATCTTTCATTTCAAGTAGGACCTACTTCATGTAAAAGCAAATACAGCTTAAAACTTTGTTTCCTCAGTATGCAGTCCTATTGTCAATAAACGCTCACATTTAATTCCACCCCATCTACCCAAGCCTGTTCTAAAAAGCTTTCACATAAATTCAAGATTGAACAATATATTTCAGCATGCTATAAACTAATAAAAATAAAGGGTGCCATGCTATTACTTTTCATAAGGTGTTTAAAACAAAAATTACATAATTTCACATAGACTATATGAGCAAATGTGTTTAACATTTAATTTACATCAGCCATATTTAGGTATCTAATTCCAACCACACTATATCCTGTGGTTTAAACATCTTCCTTCATTCCCTTCATTAGTCACCAAGATCATCATGGAAGTATCTGGGGTCAAGATGTTATCTTTAGGATTTATATTCAAGAGAGGCTAAACTTCTAGAGTTGACCTCTGGCTCTAGAAGTTTTGTGATTCTCAGTTTAAAAAGTACTCTCCAATGTTTCCCATATTTCTCTGTTGGCAACTTGTCATTTGGCTTGTTCTGGTGTCTGGAGAGCTGTGTTCCAGAGAAAACCTATAAACATTGAGGGGGAGAGGCAATCCTCCATGAATTTGGAAGTTAATCAGCGTTGGATCCAGAAGCCTGGAAATCTCCAAGTGTGGTGTTTTTACTTGTTCTTCAGCACAGCAGATAGAAACTGATTTACCCATGGTGCTTTTGTATATATAAATGAAAACTACCTGGATTCTCCTCTTGTATAGATCTCAAATGTTGTGAAGGTGAGGGTAATCACTATTCTACACTCACTGTAGAAGTTATTTTTTGCCAATCAGGGCTGTATAAAGTACTCCACATGCCAGTTATATGGCCCCTGAAATGTAGCTACCTAAGAAGTTCTCCACTGTCATTATATGATTGTGGGTTATCTATTGAGTTAAGGATATGTACAAGCTAAAATACACCCTTTCAATTTGTTTGAAAAAAGAAATATTTGAAGTAGGTATGGAGCTCTATCCATATATTCAGTTGTGAGGGGAAAACAAACAAAAAAACCTTTATCTAGCAATTTAATCTCTGAATTCACCAAGCTCTAGGATTTTTGCTTAGGATTGAGTCTATACACCAAGGGTCTAACAGTAATAAAACATAAGCAGTGTGGGTCGGGGTGGGGGGGTTATTCCTTGGTGACATCTGTCCATGCTCACACCTTCTGAATCTTACCTCATCTGTGGCCTGATCCTTGGAAGTTAGTCTAGTGAGGTTACAATTCTGTCAAATCTAATTCTCATCCATAAGACTTTGTCCAGTAACTCTCTCCTGTATTTTCATGATCCTCTTGGGTGTGCCTGAAGATTTTCAGTCACTGCAGAGCATGGTGGTCCATGGGAAAGTTATGGGTCAACCTCAGGCCAGGCTGCTTAGAGGTATTATGCAGCCATCTCTGCTCCTGGGAGTAGACCCCTCTCTACACGCTAGACTCTGCCATAGGGTAAGGAGGTCCAGGTCTGTTTTGCTCGGGGATCTCAACTCAGATCTCTACTGATCTTCACCTGGGGCTCAACTACTAGAGAGAGGTAGTCAGTGAGAGAGCTAATTCTTAGGTAGGTTGATAAGAAGTCCTGAGTCCCGGAGGAGGAGGGGGGAGGAGGGGGAGGGGGAGGAAGAGGAGGAAGGATTCCTGGGCTTTCAAGGAGGAGACAGGGACAAATGTTTTTTTACATTGCTTTGTTTTAGTCACATAATAGGTTTTTTTTCTTAAACTCTGAGTTGTTATGACAGCAGTCTTTAAGACTAACTTTCTTAAGCCCAAAGCTAACAACTACATAACAAAACAACTCATCTTGCACAAGGGTATGTTTTCTCTGTACTAATGATTATATAACAACAATGTATCTTGCTCGAGGACATATTTCTCCTTCTTAACAGGAACATTCTGACTAATCTTGTTATCTTAAGACAGTCACAGTTAAGACTCCTTATGCTGTAGGAGTGGGTCTATGTCAGAAGCTTTCTCAGTTCCTTTTTCACTAATAAAACTGTCACACAAGAGCCCTGAGTGATCAAGCCTGGTCCCTGATCTTGAAGCTAAATCTTCTTTGAAGATCACAAATCTAACATATTTCACCATAAGCTATTTTCTCTGGGATCCCCAAGACTCAATCAAAACCATTGTCAACTCTCCTTTGAATTTCTCCCCATCCCCATCCCTACACCCTCTTTAACCAAAACATTATCTTGCTTTTCCCTTGATCCTCAGAATTTTTCTGAATATTCCCTTCTCTGGAGAAATGAACAAAGACTTCCCTAGCATACTGAGTAGCTGATGGACCGAGATCCACCAAAAATCTGCAGCAGAAGAGGGGAACATACTTTAAAATACTATTGGCTAAAAATGGTTTCATATAATGTTTATAGGTTGATTGGCCAACTTGATTCACAGTTATTTAAGAACATTTCTAATAAAGGATTATTGAGTCTGAAATAATTCTTAAAATTAATATAACTTGCATATAATATCTTTTTAAAACAACTACACTTAGGTTAATTTTTTCATGTGTATCATAGAGCTAGTTAGAATAAAAGTATGAAATGACATTTCCTGTACCTAACATAATCTAGAAATGATAGCTCTACTTATATACATTTCTCAGATAGCCAAAATGACCATAAGCATTTACAAATAAAGTTTATTTTAACAATTTTATGGATATCTTCTAAAACATATATATTTTTACTCCTTAAATAAGGAATAAGGCTAGACATGAAGACACCTTCTAATTGTTTTTTCCATATCATCATTTTGTTGCTTCAAAATTCCTAAAATCTTGATAATTTTTATAAAGTTTAATCTCTGAAAAATACATATGGTGCTGCCTGCAGGACTGACATTCTTATTCCAGACCAGCAACATTCCTACAAATTTATGCAATGTGTGGTGGTCTATTTGAAGACATTATGAGGCTTTTAAAATATCTGAAAATGTGAAACAACTGGACTTTGTTAAAATGATATTCTGTTGTATTTGGTTTCAGAAATAAAATGAAAATTAATTTTTACTTTGTTTTAAACTTTACCATAAGTATAGTCAACATTTGGTTTTCATCATTACACCTAAGTTCTAAATGAACTCAGTTAGTTCTTAAGGAAGTATTATAACAAGTTAGATTCATCTAAAGTAACTTGACCTCTTTCCTCCACAGAGAAGCAAGATGTTAAAATACAGTTCATACACATCAAAGGACAACCTAAATAAAATGAAAATATAACCCATAGAATGGCAGAAAATATTTGCAAACAAAGGAACTCACAAAGGATTAATCTCCAAGATATACAAACAGCTCATGCAGGTCTTCAGGTTGGGCTTATTGCATAGCTCAGTCGGACCTGGGTTCAATTCCTGAGTTGGGAAGTTCCCCTGGAGAACTAAATGGCAACCCATTCCAGTATTCTTGCCTGGAGAATCCCATGGACAGAGGAGCCTGGCAGGCTACAGTTCATGGGATCACAAGAGACAGACAGGACTTAGCACTGTCTTTCTTTCATTCAGGTTTATATAAAAAAAAAACAATAACTCAATTAAAAAATGGCAGAGATTCTAAATATACTAGACATTTCTCCAAAGAAAACACATAGATGGCCAAGAGACACATGAAAAGATGCTCAACATCACTAATCATAAGAGAAATGCACACCATTCCAGGTTCAATGCATGAGACAAATGCTCAGGGCTGGGGCAATGGGATGACCCAGAGGGATGGGATGGGGAGGGAGGTGGGAGGGGGGTTCAGGATGGGGAACACATGTAAAGCCATGGCTGATTCACGTCAATGTATGGCAAAAACCACTACAATATTGTAAAGTAATTAGCCCCCAACTAAAATAAATAAATTTATTAAAAAAAAAAAAATAAGAGAAATGCAAATCAAAATTACAATATCACCTCACACCAGTCAGAATGGCCATCATCAAAATGTCTACAAACAATAAATGCTAGAGAAGGTGTGGAGAAAAGGGAACCCTCTTACACTGGGTTACGTTTGTGGCAATGTAAATTGATAAAAACCACTGTGGAGAACAGAATAGAGGTTTCTTAAGAAAAACTAGAACTGGAGTTGCCATATGATTCAGCAGAGTCAGACATAACTGTGACTGAGCATGTACGATCCAGCAATCTCACTGCTGGGCTTATACCCAGCTGCTGCTGCTGCTAAGTCACTTCAGTCGTGTCCGACTCTGTGCGACCCCATAGACGGCAGCCCACCAGGCTCCGCCATCCCTGGGATTTTCCAGGCAAGAACACTGAAGTTGGTTGCCATTTCCTTCTCCAATGCATGAAAGTGAAAGTGAAAGTGAAGTCACTCAGTCGTGTCCGACTCTTCGCGACCCCATGGACTGCAGCCTACCAGGCTCCTCCATCCATGGGATTTTCCAGGCAAGAGTACTGGAGTGGGGTGCCATTGCCTTCTCCAATATACCCAGAGAGAACCATAATTTAAAAAGACACATGCACTTCAATGCTCACTGCAGCACTATTTACAAAAACCAAGACATGAAAGCAACCTAAATATCCATCAATGGATGAATGGGTAAAGAAGATTCAGCACATATATACAATGGAATATTACTCAGCCATAAAAAGAATAAAATAATGTTGCAGTATAGCAACATAGATGGACCTAGAGATTATCATATGAAGTGAAGTAAGTCAGAAACAAATATCATACAAATTCATGTGGAATCAAATTTTTAAAATGACACAAATGAACTTATTTACAAAATAGAAACAAACTTACAGACATTGAAAACAGACTTATGGTTACCAAAGGGGAAACAAAGAGATGAGAGATAGATCAGGAGCTTGGGATTAACATACACTATTATATATAAGAGAGAGAAACAACAAGGACCTACAGGGAATTCTACTCAATACTCTATGATAACCTACATGAGACAAGAATCTGAGAAACAGGGAATACATGCACATGTAAAACTATATCACTTTGCTGTACATCTGAAACTAACACAACATTGTTTATCAACTATATTCCAAAATATTTTTAAATAAAATAAAGATCATAACACTAATAAAGATTATTGAACCTGTTGAACTTGGATTTTATCTAAGATTTCAATCTGGTAACAGGCAACTAATCAATACCATTCCCTGAGAGAGAAAATATGGTCTGAAAACTAATCAAAGATTAATAAGGGTATTATTCAAAACATTTACTAATAAAGAGTCAAATTTTCAAGGTTGTCAACGTTTTAATATTTAATTCAAAAGATACCCATTTAAGAAGAGTTTTGAAAACATCAAACAAATCTTAGAATACAATAAAGATGATCCTCAAGAAAATATGAGATGTACAACACATGCTATTTTTGTGATGCTGTAGAATCTCAATAGAGAATATATATGTGATTCATTTAGTCAAGAAATAATTATTTGAATACCTCTTAGGATGCAGGTACTGAACATGTAGTGGTAAACACTTTGTACTTGCCTTCCATGATGACGCATATGAGAATAGGCAGGGTGATGAGGTACAAAAACATAGCTTAGTATAGGATGCAATGACTGTAGGTAAGAGGTGCAGCTAATTTACTTTTGATATGGGGGCAGGATGGGAAATAAAGCCTTCCCAAAGTAGGTAATGGATCAAGTAACAATTGAAGAATAAATAAAATTACAGAGTGAAAATGGAGAATATATGCATCATTTTTTACTCGTTCATTCATTTAATAAGCATTGTTATTAACCTAGCCAGGCACTGTTCTACGCACTTGAAAATCAGCAAAGGAAAACACTAGATGAAAATCCTTACCCTCCAGGTGCTTACAATCCAATGTGGAGACAGACTATGAACACACTAAGCAAGTAAATACACATTCAGTCATATGGTAGGTGGTATGGCTGGCCGTATAAGAAAAAGTGCAAAGAAGGAAAGGGTATGACCCATGAGGAACAGTATGATCTAGAAGAAGAGTGTTTCAGGCAGCAGGAAGAACAAGAGCAGAGTCCTTGAGTTAGGAGTTTGTGTGACATGTTAAGGCTAATGTGGCTTCTCTGAAGTATTGGGTTTGCCAAAAAGTTGGTTAAAACCTGAAAGAACTTTTTGGCCAACTCAGTAGGTAATGGGGAGACTGGCAAGAGGTAAGGTCAGAAAGGTGAAAAGAAGACAGTTTGGGTAGGCTTTGGAAGTCATCCTGTGAATTTTGACTTGTACAGTGAAGGAAAAGGATCTATAGTGGAAGTTTGGGGTAGAGAACTAAACTGATATAACTTAATATGATCGATCTGGCTATTGAGTTGAGAAAAGCAAGTGATGGGGGAACAGGAAGGGCACAGAATCAAGCAGACCTTTTAAGAGGCTGTTATATGGCACATGATATTCCAGGCTAGAAATAGTGGTGTTTAGACGAGAAAGGAAGTAGTAGAGTTAGTGAGTAAGGATTCAATTCTACTTATATTTTCAAGGTAGATCTTACATGATTTGTTGACAGACTTGATTTGGGGTGAGGTAGGAAGAAAAGGATCAAGATGACTCAAATGTTTTATTTTTGGTCTGAGTCACTGGATGGATGGATTTTCTGCTTCCTGATATGAGACAGCCTGTGGGAAGAGATGGTTTGGAGATGGAATGAGAGGTTAGAAGTACAGTTTTGGACATGGTAAGTTTAAGCTGCCTGGTAGACATAAGTAGAGATACCCAGTAGGCATCTGAATATAGAAGTCTGGAATTTAGGGGAAAGAAGTCTGAATTGAAAGTATAAATCTGGAGGTGAAAACATGCAAGTGGATATGAAGAGATCAAGATCTTAGTTCCAGAGTACCCAAGCTTTTTAAGTATGGAATATGAAAAGTAGTCAGTCAGTGAGATTGAGCAGAAATGACCAATGAGGTAGGAGGGTATGGTTTCCTGAAGAGTCTCAGAAACACAGCAGAGATATTTCAAGAAGAATGATGTGTTTTTAGAAGAGAAGAAGGAGAAGAAAATTATTTTCTCTGTCATACCAGGATGGAGGATCAGCCACTGGGAAAAACAACGTGGAGATCAGTGGTGACTTGATCAGAAGCAGATTCAGTGGAGAGATGGGGAGGGAATGAAGCCTGGTTAGAGCAGGGTCAAGAAAAAAGGCTCTGTAACTTTATGACAGAAAAATACTGGTATGTATTTCAAGTCATAGCATCCTGCAGTAAGACCAAACCAGACAACACTGCTAATAAACTACTTTCCATGTTAGTGAATATAGTTAACACCAAGATAAAATGGTCCCATCACTTCATGGCAAATAGAAGGGGAAAAAATAGAAACAATGACAGACTTTATTTTCTTGGGCTCCAAAATCGCTGAAGATGGTGAATGTAGCCAAGAAATTAAAAGACGCTTGCTCCTTGGGAGAAAAGCTATAACAAACCTAGACAGCTTATTAAAAAGCAGAGACATTACTTTGCCAACAAAGGTCCATCAAAGCTATGGTTTTTTCAGTAGTCATGTATGGATGTGAGAGTTGGACCATAAAGAAAGCTGAGCACCAAAGAATTGATGCTTTTGAACTGTGGTGCTAGAGAAAACTCTTGAGAGTCCCTTGGACTCCAAGGAGATCAAACCAGTCCATCCTAAAGGAAATCAGTCCTGAATATTCATTGGAATGACCGATGCTGAAGCTGAAGCTCCAATACTTTGGCCACCTGATATGAAGAACGAACTCACTTGAAAAGACCCTGATGCTGGGAAAGATTGAGGACAGGAGGAGAAGAGGATGACAGAGGATGAGATGGTTGGATGGCATCACTGACTTGATGGATGTGAGTTTGAGCAAACTCTGGGAGTTGGCGATGGGCAGGGAAGCCTGGCATGCTGCAATCCATCAGGATGCAAAGAGTCAGACATGACTGAGTGACTGAACCAAATTGAAAATAAAATGGTAATTATTGTGTCACATATATTAAAGGTCTATATAGTCAAAGCTATTGTTTTTCCACTAGCCATGTACAGATGTAAGAGTTGGACCATAAAGAAGGCTGGGCATGGAAGAACTGATGCTTTCAAACTGTATTGCTGGATAAGACTCTTGAGAATCCCTTGGACTGCAAGGAGATCAAACCAGTTAATCCTAAAGGAAATCAGTTCTGAATATTCATTGGGAGAGCTGAAACTGACGTTCCAATACTTGGGCCACCTGATGCAAAGAGCCAACTCATTGGAGAAACCCTGATGCTGGGAAAGATTGAAGGCAGGAGAAGGGGGTTACAGAGGATGAGATGGTTCGATGGCATTATCGACTCAATGGACATGAGTTTGAGCAAACTTCAGGAGATAGTAAAGGACAGGGAAGCCCAGCATGCTGCAGTCCATGGGGTCGCAAAAACTCAGACATGACTAGTGACTGAACAACAACAACAAATTGTGTCACAAAGGTAAGCACAAAATATCTCATGAAATTTTTAAAAAGTGAAATGTCACATTTAAGTATCTTCTCATTGAGAATTTTTAAAAGTGAGACTTTATTTAAAAAGCCATATTTTTAAGATGATAGAAAGTAAAAAGGTTTCATATAATCAATGGAAAAATGATATAAAGCTCACTAGTTCAAGAAATCACTAAAGAATAAAACTTATCCTGTATACCACATGGTGCTAATCAATTAATCTGAATACAATTTTTTCTAAAGTGAGAAATAATAACAGGAGAAGGCTTGGATGCAGAAAGTACAAATAAGTATCTTAAGTATTGTTTTGTTGTAAAGAGAAACAGAGAGATGAGGTGATATCTAGAATGAAATATGGACTAAAGATAGAGATTTTTGAGATGAGAAAAATTACATTAAAATTTTTCACTGACATGGATGACTGAATAGTGAGAAAAAAGTCTGTGTTGAAAGAAGAGAGGGTGGCTACAGTGATGTCCTTAAGTTGGCAAGAGGGGATGGGCTCTAGTATATCAGTGAAAATATTAGCTTTTGATTGAAGCATAATCAGTTCATTAATTTTTTTAAAAGGAGGACGATCAAAGTATAAGGGTACAAATGTAGATGGTGAGTTGCTGCAATGGTAGTAACTTTTAAAATTTTTATTTACTGTTTCCGTATCTCTGGAAGATGAGAAGAAGGATTATCAGCTGAGAGTGAAGATAATGAGAGTGAGGGTAGGGTGTTTTGAAAAGATGGAAGAAGGTATAAAAAAGTCATTGAGGAGTGTGGGAAAGCAAATGGATTAGATAAATGTAATAAGACTACTGGAAGCACTAATAAGGCACACGGGTTGATGATTGTGAACTTAGGAGTGAATTTCAACATAGCATTTTTTTCTAGACATGTTCAGCTCCACAAGTATAGGCACAGAGTAAGTAGAAAATCAGCTTTTATCAAATTTTGGATTTTATCATGTAAATATGAAAGAGTGAGAAAGGGTCACAGGAGTAAGCAGTTGAGTCTGCAAATGAGTGGTTATAGTGATGGACCATGGCATTTGAATGGATAACTGGCAATTGAGAATGTGAGAAAAGGAGTAGGTAGTGAAAAGGCATAAAATAAGGGAATTGTAAGGTCCTGATGGGTTTGAAGATCTTTGAAATTGGTGTCATTGTGAAAGTGAATTGTAGAGATAAAAGATGGTTGGTGAATGGTCTCCTTGAAACTGAGATTAAAGATAGGTTGACTTTACCAACAATGATAAGGTCAAGATTATGGTACTGGAACTGAGAAACTGAAGTAGACTGGAAGATGACACAAATAGAAGATAGTAGGCCAAGAAACTGCTAAACTAGGGTAGTAAAAGATACTGAAATCACCTAGAAATGTTTTACAGGAACTAATATAAACCACCACCTTCTATCTGTAAGAACTGACGACTATCAAAGTATAGATGATATTCAGCTACTTCTGTTGAATTAACAGCTAAAATGAAATTTTATTATAAAAGAAACCTTAAAATTAAATGATAATCTACCACATCATACTTAGTCTTATCTCTCCTTGGTTTTTATGGTGTGTCTTCTCTCTTTCTCTGGCCACCTCCTCCAACACACACATTGTGTGTGTATATACATCAGAGTATTATTTTTCCAGTAAATTCATTTTACATAATCAATGCTGTGCTGTGCTTAGTTGCTCAGTCATGTCCAACTCTTTGTGACCTCATGGACAAAGAGCCTGGCGGACTACTGCCCATGGGGATTCTCCAGGCAAGAATACTGGAGTGGGTTGCCATGCCCTCCTCCAGGTTATCTTCTCAACCCAGGGATCAAATCCAGGTCTCCCGCATTGCAGGCATATTCTTTACCTTCTGAGCCACCAGCAAAGCCCTGCATAATCAATAGAACTGATTAAAATTGAAAAGATGAAGGGAATATGAAGACAAGACATACTTGATACAGGACAGGGTCATTATAAGATTTATACAACTAAGTTCTTATTCCAAAAGTTTCTTCTTTATTTTATTACCTTAGACAGAAAATAAATCAAAACAAACAATTGCTTTTACGGGACCCTTCATTTCATAGAAATGGTTGTAATCAGAAAAAAGTTATATCTTTCTATCATATGATAGAAAGATAATTGTTATACTGAACTACATCACAGAAAAATATTGTTACATACCACTTCTCTGTGAAGCCAGTTATTGCATGTATGGGTCAACTTATTTGGATATTAATAATAAATAGGCATAAATGTGGAAATTTTCAGAATATAAATAAATGAGTAGAAAAAAATCAAATTCATACTAACTGTTTTCCCCTAGAGAAATAACACCTTTCACAGTATAATCTAAACATAGATTTTTTAATTTTGTTTTTTCCTAGGGTGCAGCAGACATGACATAACTTTGAGGTCTCAATTATGTATTATTCTTGTCTACCAGATGAGACCAACTTTAAAAATGTATCTAGATAGTATAATTAAAGTTATTTTGGGTCTGACTAATTATAGTGTACAGTATAAAGAAAAAACTGACACAAAAGTGTCATCTGTCTTTATATGGAAATCAGTTGTAATTTATTGTTTTTGAATCAAGGAAATATAACAAATCCCTAATGAGTGAAGCTTCTGGAATCTAAGAGTCCATCACAAAAGTTCCTGAGGCTTGGAGCTTGGCACCCACAATGTATTTCTGCTGTAAAACATCAGAGAGAAGCTCACAGAGAAGAAGAGCCCAACAGCCAACAGCAAGCACCCAGACCAGGTAGGAGGCCAATGTGATGATTTTCTGCAGAGGAAGTGATGCGATTGGACCAGAACAGTGGCAGTGAAAACTGGCACATGTAAATCAATTTAAAATCTCTTTTTGAACTGGGATCAACTTGACTTGGTGATAGATTAGATTTTAATTAAAAGTGAATCTTCCAAATGAATACTTGTGAAAGATCCAAGAAAGTAATGCCTCTAAAGTTAGTATTATAAAATTAGTGCAACTCTCTGAAAGTACTACATAGAAAATTGCCTCAACTCTCTTTAGAGGATACAGTTCTAAAGGCTCCCAAACACATTGACAGTATTCTCAAATAAGTATAGTCAGGATCTACCTGTAAACAAAGTGGGAAAACCATGTGATACTCCAAAGAATGTCCCTCCATCACACTGTCCAAGGCTTGTTAATCTTAATTCTCACTATAAGCAATGCCTTCAGGAATCTGTGGCAACACAATGACCTGAGCTGATATGGACAAGTCCTTTCCCCAACCATCCACGTACAAACAAATATTTGTTTCCTATGAACATCTGTGAAAGAGTGTGAGCAGATATAAGATATAGAAGAACCAAAATCTCTAGAACTGGAGATAATAGGACAATCTGATATTGAGTTTTAAATGACTAAGAAGATGAATTCCTTGAAATAAATTCAGATCTCCATTAAAATGCAAATAACTCTAAAAAGTACTGCATGTTTATAATCTAAAAATGGAAAATATTGTTAGGTAAACTTGAGTTCATAGGACTAGATTAATTATCATGGGCCATGTATGATCAACTTTTCTTTTTTTATATTGAACTTCCATGAACTGAACAACCAACTCTAGAATTATAACACTGACAATAATTCACACCAATCCATGCATTAATCCATGTGTTATTTTCTTACATAGTATTGCTTTTGAGATGCCTGTCAGATAATTGAGAGTTGAAGTTCATGAGACAGAAAAAGAATAGCTATTTGAGATTAGGAATAGGAGAAGAAGTTTGGGGAAATAACGCAGGGGGGAAGACAATTTTTGTCTATTTAACAATTCAGTCAAGAGCTTCTTGAGTACTTTATTTCTATCTTTTAAATTTTATATTGGAGTGTAGTTGATTAACAATGTTGTGTTAGTTTCAGGTGTACAGCAAAGTGATTCAGTTACACATATGCTGAGTACTTTATATCAAGACATTAGTCAATACATTGACATTAATTCAAGTGACATTAATTCAAAATCTCATTACCCCAATTCTCTTTTCCTACAAAACCAGGAACAGATATTAAAACAAAGGTGGTGGTAAGCATTTCATTCAAAGAATTTCAGAGAAATAGCAAACTCAATCTTGCAAATATCTATTTTTTCATTTACTTTGTGGCCAGCAAAAAGGTTAATAAGGATAGCTTCTGCCTCCAAAAGAGTTGTAGTTGAATGTGCAGGATGATATATAATTTTTTAAAAGTGACAACAACTAAGAAACTAACTGCTTAATATAAGTCAGTTACTGTTCTAAGAAATAAATATCTATGGCCTTTACAACTTGATGAAGGAGGTACTATCATTAGCTTATACGAGATCACACAGGTAACAATCAGGGGAAACAGGATACTGACTCCAGGCAGTCTGTGTCCAGAGCCATGGTCTGAGCATCAATACAACGATGCCTCTTGTGAGTACGATATGATAAGAACATAATGAAGTCTCACAAAAAGTTCTGCAAAAACCCACTGTGTAGGAGAATTGCGGAGGTATCCTATTTCATCGGGCTTTGAGTGATATATAAGAGATGCTGGCCAGGATAAAAATGTGGAAGAAAGAGGACAATCCAGGTAAAGAAACAGTGTAAAACAAATGATAAAGTCTTAAATGTACATTGAAGTTTAGGGAGCAACCAAGTAGATCAGGGCAGAAGGGAAAGGGGCCAAAGAGGATGAGATGGTTAGATGGCATTGCTGACTCAATGGACATGAGTTTGAGCAGAGTCTAGGAGATAGTGAAGGACAGGGAAGCCTGGCCTGCTGCAATCCATGAGTTCACAGAGTCGGACACGACATAGCAACTGAACAACAAAGTAGATCAGAAGGAGTGCTAGAAATCAGATGAAAGTTAACTTGAGGCCAGGATATGAGGGACTTCAAGTCCTAGGCTAAAGGATTTTACCCTTATTCTGTAGATGATGAGATATCACTGCAGGATTTTAGTATTGCTATTATGAGAATGATGTTCGGCAAATTCAGTTTTAGACAGCATGCAAGAATCCTGCTTGTTCTTCTACCTCCTCATGACATCTTTTACACCACTGCCTTCAAATGCCTCCTCAACAATCAGTTCCTCCAGGAAGCTTTCTTCAACTACCTTTTCCCAACAGGTCAGATTCTCTGTTTTATTTCTCTGAATTATTTCTTTATTTCCATAGCTCCCCTGAGCTTCATTCTAACACCTACCACAGCCTGTAATTACATTTCATGGGTGATCCAGGCTCATGAGCTAAGAAAGGAGTTTGTATGCATGTGGAGTCCTCAGAAGTTGAAGCCATAGGAATAAGTGAGATGGACAAAGGAAAACATGTCAAAAAGAGGACAAAAGACGGTATGTGAGATACCTAACTAGTAAGGTTATACCCTGTTGCTGAGAAAGATTGAGGGCAGGAGAAGAAGGGGGTGACAGAGAATCAGATGGTTGGATGGCATCATCAAATCAACGGACATGAGTTTGAGCAAGCTCTGGGAGATAGTGAAGGACAGGGAAGCCTGGCGTGCTGCAGTCCATGGGGACGCAAAAAGTCGGACACAACTTAGTTACTGAACAACAACAAGGTTAGATTAAAGAAGCAGATTCAGGGGAAACAACCCAAAAAAGATCCTTGGAGACAGAAGATAAACTAAGAGAGAGATGTGACACTGTAGGCAGAAGCTAAGATATTATCAAGGAAGTACTGGTCTCAGTGACAAATGCTATAAAGAGACTGGGTAAGATGTAGATAAAAACAGTAGTGAACTTAGCTTTTTCCAGAAGAATTCATAAAAAGGTGGGAGGAAATCATATTGATATTTAAGCACTGAGAAGTAAAAGCAGCGAACAGAGACTACTTCTTAAAGAAATTCCATGCTAAAGATAACTATAAGGATGTCTTGGAGAAATCAAGAGTTGAGAGTAAGCTTATTCAGACACTAAAGGAGAACAATCTCAGTTTATAGTTTCATGTAATTCCTCATGTTTTCTGTGATAACTCAACTTAATAATTCCAATCATGGAGAGGAGATGGTCTTTCAAAATCCTACAGAAAGATCTTTGGATCTCACATTTTCTCTCACATGCCCTTCAGGAAGTTAATGACACTTCTCTGCCCCTCTCTACCCTTGTCCATTTCCCCATCTAAGCTTATGTTACCCCAAGAATTTTATTAATTGTGTACCAGAATGAATTCTCAGTAAATGAAGAGCCCCTAGTCAGGATCTGTTATTTGCCAGTTTCTATCTGAAAAAAAGAACCACCTGAGTAAAAGAAAATTGCTGTTTTAATTTACTTGATAAGTGGGTATGTGTTACAAAACTTAACGCATCGAATTTGACTCATTCATCTAAGCATTTCATAATATAAAAATATGCGGAGAGACATTATATCATAGTCTTTCATAAGATCAGCCATCTTGATCAAAAATAATTAAAATGGATCATACAAAACATGAAAGTATTTCAAATTATTTACCAGATGGTAAAATATTAGGCAGTTCAGCAGAACTGAGCAGAACCAAAACTGAATGATAACCTTAGCAAAATGATCAAAATAATTAAAATTCATCCTAAAAAATGAAAAAATATTTTCCAAACTACTAAACTTCATATGCTTCATTTTCTCTATTATGTCATAAAGAAGAAAAGAGAATAAACACTACACCAAAAACAGAGCCATCTGTGAACAATGTGGAAATTTTATTCTCTGTTCAGAAATGTTGAGACAAATCCAAACTGTTAAGGAAACTCTTAGAAACCTATCCAAAGTTATATGAATAATTTTTAATTTTAAAATTAATTTTAACAAATTAGTTGCAGTTTATATATTTTCATATAAATATATATTAATCACACATTATTTTAATTACAAAAGAAAGCACCTCCTGAGAAAAATTGAGTCAACTCTAAATATTAAGCACAGCGCACCAATTTCCTTCTTAGTATTTTTGTTCCCATTTAAAATTTAAATTTCAATAGCAAATAATACTGTAAATACAAATGTCGACAAGTGGTGATAAGGTAAGCTAGACTTATGAAGGCTTATGAATTGCAAGTTATTTTACGAATTATCAGAAAGGTTGACTGTTAATGCACTGATGTGTATTTGCTGTGACCATACATTTTACAAGCTTCAGTGGTATTTTTTTAAAAACCTTCATTTTAGAATGATCAGACTTAGATAGCTATCGCTTTAGTTCTATGTCTACATTTTATGTAAGTAAATAAGATTGCCTTCCATTTGGTTATTCCAGTAATTCTGAGTACTGAGAAGATCCAGGAAATCTAAAGTGCCACAATGAACACGTAGGCGGTCTGATGGAGGGAAAATTTTTAAAAAAAAGGTTTTAAAAAAAGAACTAAAATCACTTCCTGTGGTTAACATTTTAGAACCTGGTCCAGAACAGTCTGTACCAATATTGTGGGTTTGTTGGTATCTTATTTATGAGCATCGGAAACAGACTTGCACTGGTGCCATCCTTTGAGTTGGATGCACGTGTAAGACAGATGGAACTTGTATTTCTATCAGATGTAATTAAAGACTTGCTGAATATACTGCCAAATACCACAAATATTAAAACATTTTAGAATAAATTTACTATTGCTTTGACAGCAGTTTCAACAAAATAGCTGGCTATTTCAACAAATGAGAAGATGGAGTATATTGAAATAGCAGAATTATTGCAATTTAAAATGTGGTAGTTTGGCATAATTTTATCCATATTCTATAATCTACACAGGCCTAAATTTAAAGATTTTATTATAGTAAAATACTTCAGGCTCTTATATGAGGAAAAGTTAGGAAACAGCTTTTCAACAAGTTCTCCCAAGGAGAAATTAATAATCAGAAGAGAACAAACTCAAAGCCTGAAAACTGAGCGAAATCACTTTCTATGCATATAAGAAGGCAGCCCAAAGAAGAATGCTGATTAAGGGACCACTTTCTCACGGTTTCCCACCATATTCTTCTGGAAACCTCTTTTCAATAATGCCAAAAGCATCAGAGACATTAGTTAGGAGAGCAGTATTGAATGATCAATGGATTGATGAACTAGAAGTCACTGCTGATGCTCACAAGGGCAATTTTGGTTGAGATGGGAGTTCTATTATTTTTGCAATAGTCTGAGGACTAAATAGAAGTTTAGGTAAGATTCCCCCCGACCAAAAAAAAACAAAATGTGACTATTTCAAAATGTAAACACATTGGCTTATCATTAAAACAGCAACAACAACATAATGAACTCAATAAAGTAAGTAGGTTTCTAAATTCCTTAGAGTGGCTGGCTATTTATGGCTATTTTATATAAATAAAATGTTAGACGTAACATGGTAAGGTTTAATTGGAAGTTATGAGACATTTTGCCATCATACTTCAGAGTATGGGCTTTAATCACAGAAATATTGATTTTATTATCAATCTTAGGAAAAAAGCTCCTCAAGAGAAGATAGAGGAAACAACTTACATGTGCAATGATGGATAAAGAAAATGGAGTGTGTATATATACACACACACACACATATATATATATGAATATATTCAGCCATAAAAACATGAAATCTTGCCATTTTTGACCACACACATGGACTCTGAGGGCACTATGCTAAGTGAAATATGTCAGACAGAGAAAGACAAGTATCCTATGATCTCACTTACATGTGTAATTCAAAAAACAACACCACCTCATAGATACAGAGACCAGATTGGTGGTTGCCAGGGGCAGAGTATGGGGAGTGGGTGAAATAGGTGAAGGGAGTTAAAAGATAAAAATGTCCAGTTTTAAAGCAAATAAGACACAGGAATGTAATGTACAACATGCTGAATATAATTAATAATATTAAAATAAATACTTGAAAGCTACTGATATGGTAAATCTGAAGAGGTCTTATCACCAAAAAATTTGTAACAATGTTTCTTTGACTGTGTGGATCACAATACACTGTGGAAAATTCTGAAAGAGATGGGAATACCAGACCATCTGACCTGTCTTGAGAAACCTGTATGCAGGTCAGGAAGCAACCGTTAGAACTGGACATGGAACAACAGACTGGTTCCAAATAGGAAAAGGAGTACATCAAGGCTGTATATTGTCACCCTGCTTATTTAACTTATATGCAGAGTACATCATGAGAAATGCTGGGCTGGAAGAAGCACAAGCTGGAATCAAGATTGCCAGGAGAAATATCAATAACCTCAGATATGCAGATGACACCACCCTTATGGCAGAAAGTAAAGAACTAAAGAGCCTCTTGATGAAGGTGAAAGAGGAGAGTGAAAAAGTTGGCTTAAAGCTCAACGTTCAGAAAACTAAGATCATGGCATCTGGTCCCATCACTTCATGGGAAATAGATGGGGAAACAGTGGAAACAGTGGCAGACTTTATTTTTTTTTGGCTCCAAAATCACTGCAGATGGTGATTGCAGCCATGAAATTAAAAGACGCTTACTCCTTGGAAGGAAGGTTATGGCCAACCTAGATAGCATATTTAAAAGCAGAGACATTACTTTGCCAACAAAAGTCCGTCTAGTCAAGGCTATGGTTTTTCCAGTGGTCATGTATGGATGTGAGAGTTCGACAGTGAAGAAAGCTGAGCGCTGAAGAATTGATGCTTTTGAACTGTGGTATTGGAGAAGACTTTGAGAGTCCCTTGGACTGCAAGGAACCCAATCAATCCATCCTAAAGGAGATCAATCCTGGGTGTTCATTGGAAGGACTGATGTTGAAGCTGAAACTCCAATACTTTGGCCACCTCATGCGACGAGTTGACTCACTGGAAAAGACCCTAATGCTGGGTAGGATTGGGGGCAGGAGGAGAAGGGGACGACAGAGGATGAGATGGCTGGATGGCATCACAGACTCGATGGACATGGGTTTGGGTAGACTCTGGGAATTGGTGATCGACAGAGAGGCCTGGCATGCTGCAATTCATGGGGTTGCAAAGAGTCGGACACGACTGAGCGACTGAACTGAACTGACGGTGATGAATGTTAACTAGATTTATTATGGTTATCATTTCACAATATATGCAAATATCACATCATTATAATGTGATGAAACTAATACAATGTTATATGTCAATTATACCTCAATCGAAAAAGGGAAAAGATATAACTAAAATGACCAAAGTAGCTCCTGTACCTAAACTGTACCCACATACACCCATCCACTAAAATTAATACAAATTACACAAAAAATATTGAAAGTAGGTTAAATTCTCTTCTTAACTATCAGTGATTTTCCACTTAGATGAATATTAAAAAAAAAGCCAACACACACATTGTTAATAAGAAACACACCTTATCAATATATATCAACATATATCAAAATACCAAGAAAAGGTAAAAATTAAAGGGATGAAAAAAGTCCATGGGTAAATGTTAGTGGTATGTACAATAATGTAGAACTGTTAATGTCAGAAACATTACATTCAAGGTTAAAACACTACATTGTAAAAATAATATCTATTAGTGTTTTAGGAAGCAAATTCAATTTTGAAGCATATTATCATTATTATAATGCAAGAAAAGAATAATGTGAAATATAAAATGTAATAAATCCTAAACTAAACATGGTATTAAATACATCCATATTACAATACTGACATTAAAAATTATGTTACATGAAATCACTATCTTGAAGAGTTATTTGTACTCATATGTTCAGTGAAGCATTATTCACCTCATCCAAGGTATAAAAACAACCTAAGTGTCCTTCAACAAATGAATGAATAAAGAAAATGTGGTTTACATATACAACGGAATATTATAGTCTTTAAAGAAAAATCTTAGCATTTGCAACAACATGGATCAACCTGAAAGGAATGATGCTAAGTGAAATAACCCAGACCAAGGAAGACAAATGCAGTTGTCCCCAGTACCCATGAGATATTGGTTCCAATACCACACCCCCCCAGACACACAAAATTGATGGATGTCCTTCCATAAAAGTGTTGTATTTGCATGCAGCTTATGCACATCTTCTCATATACTGTAAGTCCTCTTTAGGTTACTTATCATGCCTAATACAATGTAAATACTGTGTAAATAATTGTAAATTAAACAAATGCTGTGTAAGTAGTTGTTAGTGTAAGACAAATTCAAGTTCTGCTTTTTGGAGCTTACCAGAATTTTCTGTTTCAAATACTTGCTATCTGTGGCTGGCTGAATTCATAGATGCAAAACCAACGGATTGGGAGGGCAGACTACTATTGCATGGTCTCATTTATATGCACAGTCTTAAAAAAAAAAAAAAAGTAGAACTCATAGAAACAGAGCAGAATCGGTGGTTGCCAGGGGCTTGGTGCAGGAGAAATAGAAGCTGGTTAAAGGGTAAAAATCTTCAATTATAAGATAAACATATAACAGGGTGACTACAGTTGATAATATTATATTGCATAATTAAAATTTGCTAAGAGAGTAGTACTTAACGTGTTCTCACCAAAACAAATAAATAAATTAAAAAGGTAAATAAGTGAGGTGATGGATGTGTTAATCAATTGTGGGAATTCATATGTATACTGAATCTTCATGTTGTATGCCTTAAATATGTGAAATTTTTATTAAAAATATACTTATGAATAAATAAATAAGTTACCAAAAAAAAAAACCCAACGATTTTGCATATTGCCCATAATATACTCTTAGGTTAAAAAGCAAGTTTCAAAATGGAATGTAAAGCGTGATCCAAATTTTAAATAGTATATAAAATATAGATTCACATATATCTATAGAGATAGATGGGTTTCCCTCGTAGCTCAGTCAGTAAAGAATGTGCCTGTAAAGCAGGAGACCTGCGTTCAATTCCTGGGTCGAGAAGATCCCCTGGAGAAGGAAATGGCAACCCTCCAGTATTCTTGCCTGGAGAATCCCATAGACTATAGCCTGGGATCGCAAAAGTTGGACACGACTTAGCAACCAAACACCACACAGATAGATAAAGAAGTATATCAATATACCAAAGCCAGTTGACAGAATTACAGGCAATCTTTTATCACTTTTTGCTTATTTTTTGAAATTTTCTATACTGAATATGTATCATTTTTATAGAAATTTACTTTTAGAATAACAAACATGGACTTTATCTTATTTAGTACTCTATTTCTTACCTTTAAACTAACACATTTCTGTTTTATTTTAAGAGTCTCATTTTTCAAAACCACTCAAGGAAATCTCCATCCAAAAAAAAAAAAAAAAAATGACAACAAGCTACTGGTTACCAGTGGGAAGGTGGGGAGGGCGAGTATGAAAAACGGGAAGTGAGAGGTGCAAATATACTAGGGTGTAAGGTAAGCTCAGGGATATATTATATGCACAAAAAATATAGCCAGTTTTTGGTAATAACTATAAATGGAAAGTAACCTCTAAAATTTTATAAAAATAAAATGCTTTAAAAAGTTAAAAAAAAAAAAAGAAATGGCCAAAGTCACTTATAAATTAACAAAAATTGCATTACGGCTTTAAGAAAATTTAAACTAAAAATTTGATACGGATCATATAATTACTTTGGTAGAAATTAAAGAAAATATTCTTCCAAATAAAGTAAAACCAACTACAATTTTTTTTACCCATCCTAAAAATGAGTAAAATGACCCAATGACCAAGAATTGGCAGCTCAATGAGTCTGTGATGTTTATATGATTTCCTAAAATGTTATTTTAAATATAATAGGTAAAATTTGTTCTTGCTGCAGATCCTTTTTTGCAAGGAAAGTAAGCTGTATAAGGATATATTTCAAGAAGGAAATCAGAGTTTCAGCCAAATTAAATAGTTTTTCCTTCTCCTTCCTCTTGCTACTTTCATTGTAAAATATAGCTATTACTAAATTTTCACTCTGCGGACGAACACCAAATCCATAAAATATAGCCTAGCTTTACATGCATTAACAAAACAAAATAAAATTTAGCATATAAATTGTGATGGTTTTCTTTTAAAACATAAGGTAAAACAGATACGCATCTATCTTTAGATTATAATTGAGAAAGTGATGGACTTAAGAGTCAGATATACTGAAATTAAGGTTCTTAACTACCACAGATGATCATTTTTATTTTTCTGAGTCTACCACATATAACTGGCTTTCCTGGTGGCTCAGTGGTAAAGAATCAGCCTGCCAAGCAGGGGATGCAGGTTTGATCCCTGGGTTAGGAAGATCCCCTGGAGAAGAAAATGCAACCCACTCCAGTATTCTTGCCTGGGAAGTCCCATGGACAGAGGAGCCTGTGGACCACAGTCTATGGGGTCACAAAGAGTCAATCAACACTGAGCAACTGAGCAGGCACAATAACATATATTAACATATTCATTTATTCCACAAATACTGACTATGTGTATAATATTCTAGTCACTAAAGCATAGAGGTGGTTTACAGCAATGGGAAAGAGGGAGAGAAAGCCAGGCTAGGTCTCAGCAGTCTTGAGGGTTTCAGCTCAGTGGAGTGAAAGACAGTAACAAATGCCTGAAAAACTCAAGATAATTATAAATTGCAATTTTTAAAAATACTGTGAAAGAAATAAACAAAACTGACATAGGGTTAAGTAGCAGAGGATGGCTTCATGAACTCAACGGATCAAGGAAGACTGCTTAACCTAACTGCCATTTGGGCCCAGACCAGAAGGATAAGGAGTGACACGGGTACCCAAGTATCATACCGCTAGAGACAGCCTTATACATATTTCAGAGCTGGTTGAAACTATTTAAATTAGCAACTAGCATTATGTTATACCAAGCTATACTTATTCCTAACTCCTTTACACGTACTTCCAAGCCCCTTCACTTTATCCTACATAAGAGCTCTCCGCGTTTGACCTTCTAGTGGTCACAATTGCTTTCCGTGCACCCGCTAAAGAACTAGCTTACCATGAGCCACTTCATGCTTCATTCCTTTTTACAAACATCTCTGTTGTTAATTCTTCTTGACACTGGATTGTCAAAAAGATTAACCTATGAAATCTGGTGAAAATGAAAGAAGAGTAGTTTTTCAGAGTTATTATACATAGATATGGGCTGTGTGATATTGTGTCCATGTTAGATGCTCAGTCATATCCGACTCTTCGCGACCTCGTAGACTGTAGCCCACCAGTCTCCTCTGTCCATGGAATTCTCCAGACAAAAATACTGGAGTGGGTTGCCATGCCCTCCTCCAGGGGATCTTCCCTGACCCAGGGATTGAACCCGGGTCTCCTGCATTGCAGGCAGATTCTTTACCATATGAGCCACCAGGGAAGCCCCAATATTGTGTCAACCTAACTACAATAAAATATTTCCTTAAATAGACAAAAAATGGCTATATTACTCTTATGTCCTGTTTACGAATGTTTACTATGGTATTTGTATGTGTCTTACATGTGTTGTCCTGTATAACATATTTTCCAGATGAGTTCTTTTTTAAAGCCTGAGCAAAACTCATTATTGTTTAAGTGCTTTTATCAAATGGAATTCAGAATTCTAAGTTTAATTTACCTCTATTTTTATGAACATGTTAACGTTACAGAAAATCTGGTGTCCAGCCTATATTAATTCTATTTTTAAACCATGAAATTATCCTTAGAATTTTTTTAAGATCTTGCTCATTAAAACAGTCATTACACAAAACATGTGGTCTTTCCTGAAAAGCATATTACAATTATTTTCATTACAGTTAAATAATTTTTATCTGTAATTTAATGACATTCATATTAGACAAAATTAAACATACTAAACAAAGTATTTCGTGTCAGAATATTTTTACTCTTGCCAAATATCGTTAAGTGCTAAATTGAACTTTTTGCTAGGAGAATGACAAGCTACTCAGGCACTGTTAAAATGAAAAATTTGCCTTTCATAAAATGGAGAAACAAACAAGACTAATTAACCAAGAAAAACATCCTCTTTATAGAAATACTAGAGAAAATGATATTTATATAGTAAATATTTATGGGTAAAATTGCCTTTAAAAAGGCAGTAATCCCTTCTGTAGAACATTTTATTGAATTATTGGATAGCTATTATGGTTTAAATATTATACATAATGACTATTTAGTGCACTGAATTTCAAACTATGAGATCACAAAACAAGTGTGTTTTATTTTTCTTCAGTGCTGATTTAAACAACAACAACAAAAAACTCCAGAAAAGTTTTGGTGACTGTGAAGAACATAAATTGGGAATTCTCAGAATATACAAATTATATCATTTCTAGAAGAAGAAAATTAGGATAAGGAGCCACTCAGTTCAACATTTATATAATATCTAACCTCTGTTTTATCCAGAGATAGTACTAGTGAATGACACAGAAGATGTTTCTACACCCACAGATCTTATACTCTATAGGATAGACACTGATAAAGTAGAAAAAAAGTAGATGGTGACTTGTGAAATCAAAGTCAGGAAGCTCTGCAAAAGAGACAATATAGGCAGGCTGAAACACAAACACCAAATGCCAAAGAAGCTCAGTTTAGAAGAGACAGAATTAGGAGGCATAGGTAAGGATTCAGAAACCCTCAGGTAATAGAGCCTTGAGAGGCTATACCTAAGGCAGAAAGATATCAATACATTTGTCCTGTGAGAAGAGACCCTTACAGCTAAGTCCAGAAACCCCTGACTTTACTGTTTCACAAAGGGAGAGTAAATACAGAACAGAAGAGGTTTCTGCACCCACAGATCTTATACTCTATAGGATGGACACTGATAAAGTAGAACAAAAGTAGATGGTGACTTTTGAAATCAAAATGTCAGGAAACAATAAAATGGAATGCACATTACTTTTTTAAAAGAACAAAATCATCATAGTTGACAAAGATCATTGCTGATAAAGTAATTTTTAAATTAAATGTACCTTTATTGCTAAAACAATATACTAAGTAATAGTGTGAAATTACTAAATTGATTATTTTGTATGCCTTTGGTGATAGAAGTTCTGTACATCTTTCCAAAGTATTTGACATAATTGAAATAATGCTACGCATAGAGCAGCACCTAGAAATGGAAAGAAAAGAGGCCAAGCTATATAAAGTGCCCAGATGACACCACCCTGATGGCAGAAAGTGAAGAAGAACTAAAGAGCCTCTTGATGAAAGTGAAAGAGGAGAGTGAAAAAGTTGGCTTAAAGCTCAACGTTCAGAAAACTAAGATCATGGCATCTGGTCCCATCACTTCATGGGAAATAGATGGGGAAACAGTGGAAACAGTGTCAGACTTTATTTTTTGGGCTCCAGAATCACTGCTGATGGTGATTGCAGCCATGAAATTAAAAGACGCTTACTCCTTGGAAGGTTATGACCAACCTAAACAGCATATTTAAAAGCAGAGACATTACTTTGCCAACAAAGGTCCATCTAGTCAAGGCTATGGTTTTTCCAGTGGTCATGTATGGATGTGAGAGTTGGTGAAGAAGGCTGAGTGCCAAAGAATTGATGCTTTTGAACTGTAGTGTGGAGAAGACTCTTGAGAGTCCCTTGGACTGCAAGAAGATCCAACCAGTCCATCCTAAAGGAGATCAGTCCTGGGTGTTCATTGGAAGGACTGATGTTGAAGCTGATACTCCAATACTTTGGCCACTTCATGCAAAGAGTTGACTCATTTGAAAAGGCCCTGATGCTGGGAAGGATTGGGGACAGGAGGAGAAGGGGATGACGACAGAGGATGAGACGGCTGGATGGCATCACCAACTCGATGGACATGAGTTTGGGTAGGCTCCAGGAGTTGGTGATGGACAGGGAGCCCTGGCATGCTGCGATTCATGGGGTCGCAAAGAGTTGGACACCACTGAGCGACTGAACTGAACTGATATACACATTTCAAAAGACTACAGAGAAATGCAATATATGATGAAGACAAAATTGAGAATGATGCAAACATTTTTTAAAATACTTTTATCCAAGAAAAAAGAAATCATCAATGTAATACATCTAAAACATAAGTAAAAAGAAAGAAAATGCTAAAATTGCATCTGGTTTTCTTTCATTTATTCTCTACTGCTTTGTTCCTTAGTGTTTTACTAACTTCAACAATTGCTGGACCACCCAGATGGTCCAGTGTTTAAGAATCTGCCTGCCAGTGCAGGGGACAATGGTTCAATACCTGGTTTGGTTAGATTCCATGTGCTTCAGGGCCATTAAGCCCATGGGCCACAACTACTGAGCCCATGTTCAAAAGCCCGTGCTCTGCAATAAAAGAAGCCACCACGATAAGAAGCCTGCACACCGCAGCTAGCGAGTAGCCCACATACAGCAATAAAGACCCAGTACCGTGAAAAATAAATAAATAAATAAAATTGAAAAAGATAATTGCTCAAATGCATATGTTACTTTGGGCCTGCATGCCAAGACATTTTATTAAGTTCATGTGCTAAAACTTTCTCATTTCTTGGATGAGTTAATAAGAAATCTGTTAGGAGTAGTATAATGTGGAATGGTATTTTGATCTACCCAAAAGGAATACTTTGAGGTAATATTATTATGAAACAAATGATAGAAATATCATTTAGACAAAAGTGACAGTCCATGAGACTTCATTCTGAATTTCTTCTCATCCTCTAATAAATATCTCTTTATGGTCAGAGAAAAGAGAAGAGGCAGTCAGAGCCAGTACTGATGTTACTGCAAGGAGTAGTATGTACTTTCTTACTGATATAGTACACATTTCTGGTAAAAGAATTTCAAGCATCATAAACTCTTTCCTTGAATTCTATATTCCCAGATAGAGTTGCCACCTGTGAGGTTATAGGGCCATTATACAAGATTGTCTGACTCTTCTACTTCTTTTATTACTATCCAGTTTTAGACAGTAATCCTTTCTCATGTAATCACTCAAAACATGTGTGTTCCCATATTTTCAAATAATGTCACATATACCAGAACACAAAAGATTCTGTCTTTCCGCTTTTTGAAATAGGATTTCTAAATTAAATGTGTGATACTGAGCATTAGCCAGATACTAGGTCTTAAACAGGCTTCCCTGGTGACTCAGTGGTAAAGAATCCACCTGCCAAGTAGCAGATGTGGGTTCGGTCCCTCAGTTGGGAAGGTCCTCTGGAGAAGGAAATGGCAATCCACTCCATGTTCTTACCTAGAAAATCCCATGGACGGAGGAGCCTTGGTGGGCTACAGTCCATGGGGTTGCAAAAGAGTCGAACATGACTTAGTGACGAAACATCAGCAACAACAGATCTGAAACAAACCAGACTTATACTGGAAAATTTTTAGATGGACAGAATAAATGGGAGGATGGGGGATACATGATAGCACTGCTATCATCATATGTTAACTGATAACAATAAGTACATATTTGTTCAATTATATTTTCTATGTTCAGCTTAGAAGTAGGAACACCTGTATTTAAGTCCCAGTTCTGACACTAATTAGCATGAAATTTTTAAACAAATCAATTTTAAGCCCTCAGGGTCAGGCATGGTGTCCTCAGTCTGTTAAATAAGTAAGTAAAGACTAGGTCTCCAAGTTTCCTTTTAGTTTTAAAATTTTTTCCATATTGAGTTGCGATGGTCAGTAATCAAAATTCTCTAAAGAAAATAAAATTCATATTAACAAAACTATTTCATATGCACTTTGCAAAGCCAGTAAAATAGATGAATTTACTCCTTCAATAGAGTCTTTTTAAATGCTCTGAGTGCAGTCTCTGCAGTGAGCTTCAATTTTGTCAATTTTTAAAAAAGCAATACCTCACCAATACTTATAGATATTTTTAGAACAATTTTACTTAATTTTGCCTGTACTGGGTATTCACCTCTATGCACAGGCTTTCTCTAGTTGCAGCGAGCAGGGGCTACTGTTCAGTTGTGATGCCCGGATTTCTCACTGCAATGGCTGCAGTGGCTTCTTCAGTTGTCAGGCATGGGCTCTCGGGTGTGCAGCTTTGGTAGTTGTGACATGTGGGCTCAGTAGCTGCGGTACACAGGCACCCAGGGATCGAACCAGTGTCCCCTGTACTGCAAGGCAGACTCTTAACCACTGGACTACCAGGGAAACCCCATATAGTTCTTAAAACATGTTACTTGCTATGAGTTTTGAGGGATTTAAGTGGTAGTAATTAATTACTTTAGTACATTATTTTGTTCTTGTGGCACATGGAGACTTTTTCTGAAACAACCAGGTATGAACTTCACAAGAGCATCTTCATTTCAATGAAGTCTGGCATCCTTGTCTAGACTATATGTCTTTACAAGTCAGACCTAAAGTTCTCAGAATATCTGTTGGTTGCCCCTACTGACATTAAGCTTTCTCAGCAAAGTGCCGCCTCTTCTCGGAAGTATCTATGACTATGCTTTTCCATCTGCCACACATGACGAAGTCACTGCCTTTGAACATGCCATTTCTGGTTTCATGGCTTCAAGAGACCAATAGTCTAAACATATGTCTTTGAGGCATTCTGACATTTTTCCAGAGATAATGATTGATCTTCTGGCCATCAGTTGATCTTTAACAGTAACACTTACTTGTTTAGATAAATTTACTAGCTAAATTATTAATATAGAGTGATTTTTTTAAAAAAATACTTATGGACAAATGCATATTATATTGCATTCTTTATAAACTGAGTCACGAATAATGTGAACAAATTCAATACCAGAACTTCAGAGGTTTTTCTACATATAGTGTAACCGGAAATTTATTTTGGTTGGAATATAGTATCTTAAAAATGCAATTATCTGAAACAATCCATTCAATAAGCAACGAGCAGCTTCTTTACAATATCAACTTAGACACTTTCAGTCTTGGAGTACTATACAATCAATAAAGAAGCATGCGAATAATACCTGAACAAAGAACACACAGTTTAAAATATTGTATTAATTTGTTTTTAAGGAAAATGCCCTAGTACATGAGGAAAAGAATATATCAACTAGGTATTGCCAAGGTTCACATTAAATTGTTACAGCTGGGTATAATCATTTTTTAAAAATCTGGATATGACTATTAGCAGATACTTGGCCAGCATTAAGTCAGAACACATGTTTCAGCTTTATGGCAATAGGCTGTGAACTTTTTGTCACTTGGTTCTCTTAAGGCTTCCCAAAATGTGTAAATGTTCCAGGTGTCCACTTAATTTAGTTAGTACCAATACTATAAAGATTTTTCAAGATGTAGTCTAAATGTACCAAACTAAATAAGTTTACTGGATGAAAGTAATGTAGCTCTTCCTAACGTTTCAGTAATTTTCACATGACCACTTAACATTAAAACATCGTTTTAATTTTTTACTTAATTGATTTGTTTAAAATGCTACTTTTCCAAATAGACCAGTTTTCATAATAAACAATTCATTACTTTATCAGTTGGTGGTAAACATTTGTACTTTTGACCAGTCTTACCTAATAGTTGTAAAAACCAATGAATGTTAGACGCATTTATTTAAATTCTAATTTTTAAAAGGGGGTATGATTTTTTATAACTAAGCATTTCTCAAATTTACTTGACTATGAAATTCTTATATCCCATAAAGATAGTAACCTCATGCAGAGAGTACTTTAAAAGGCTTGGGACAGAAAGGATACCTCCAAGTTTTCTTTGGATACTTCATCTCTAATTCTTAAATAATTTTTCACATTTCTTAAATCTATATTTTTTAACCTAGAGCCCCTACATCTCATTCTTTTTTTTTAAATAGAGGCTACTAACAAACTGGCAACCTTAACTTCAGCTTTTACATAATTCAACTCAATGCAGTAAATATTCACCAAGATACTATGCTTGCTATTGTAAAATTGTTATATCACCCCTTACTTTTCACTTTGGTAGACTAAATTGACCAAAATCCTACTATTTTTTGCCTTATATATAACAATTTATACTCATGTGATCATTCTTCTAGAATCATACTTTTCAAAAATGTCTACAATCATTTTGAATTGTGATAATTGACACTAGGCATGTCAGTCTAATGAATATAGCACACTCCGGGAATCAGGAACCACTTTAAACATCATCGAGACCTGTCTGGTATTATTGCTAGACATTCCTTTTTTTAAAGTGGGCTTCTTTGAAAATTTTATGTGAAATCAATACATCAGCACCCTCTTCTCCCTCTCCTACCCTCCAAAGCATACCTCTTTTGTCAGGGCTCTCCACTACAGCCATGTCTTTATAACCAAGGATTTTAAATTTCAAAGTTAAAAAGATAATCGATTAAATCATAAATACATGAAGACAGGGAGTGAAAGTTCCTTCCATCTAAGGAACATGCAAGGAAATAGAATCAATTTATACCCAACTATCGCATTCAGAGGAGAAGGCAATGGCAATCCACTCCAGTACTCTTGCCTGGGAAATCACATGAACGGAGAAGCCTGGTGGGCTACAGTCCATGGGGTCGCGAGGAGTCAGACATGACTGAGCGAATTCACTTTCACTTTTATGCATTGGAGAAGGAAATGGCAGCCCACTCCAGTGTTCTTGCCTGGAGAATCCCAGGGCCGGGTGAGCCTGGTGGGCTGCCGTCTATGGGGTCGCACAGAGTCGGACATGACTGACATGACACAGTAGCAGCAGCAGCAGCACTGCATTCAGAAACAAAATGGTTTCATTGGGTGCACATATTTATTGGTGTTTAAAAACTGTCAGTCTCTTTTGACACTCAATTTCCAGCAATTTTTTTAAACTTATTTTTCAAAATACATAAAAGATTTTTTATTGGTCAGCTGCTTACTAAAAATATTTGTACTGATAATAATCCATTAACTAGTTTAACAATTAGAGGACTATGCTCATAGAATAAAAAGAATTCTTAAAATTTTATTTACATGCATTGCTATTCCAGATAAGTATGCTGCTGCTGCTAAGTCGCGTCAGTCGTGTCCGACTCTGTGCGACCCCATAGACGGCAGCCCACCAGGCTCCCCCATCTCTGGGATTTTCCAGGCAAGAACACTGGAGTGGGTTGCCATTTCCTTCTCCAGTGCATGAAAGTCAAAAGTGAAAGTGAAGTCGCTCAGTCGTGTCTGACTCTTTGTGTCCCCATGGACTGCAGCCTATCAGGCTCCTCCGTCCATGGGATTTTCCAGGCAAGAGTACTGGAGTGGGGTGCCATTGCCTTCTCCGAGATAAGTATGATAAGGTAATAAATGAAAGGCTAGCAAACAAAAAGAAAACTTCATTAGCACAAAATAAAATCCTGTGGGGTAAGTGGAATGGAATCAAAGTCAAGAAGAAACATTAGTGATAAACATTTTGAACTGTTATGGAACAGCTTGTTTGAGCTTTTAAATGGGAAAGAGTGGACATATCTGGTTTGGCATTTAGTTACCACTGGATACATTTTAAAAAGTGGCATACAATATACCAGGTGTGACATCCTTTATAACAAATCAAATTATGGTGAAATTATTAGATATAAACTTGAAAAATACATGAGGAGTGTAGAGGTTTTCAAAATTCTTAGGACTAAATGAGCAATATGTTTGAAGACCACTGATTTAGGAAAGAGGGAGAGTAAACAAATGCCCTAGGGAAAAATGTAGAAGGATTGCTGGAGCAGTAAGGGGATTCATGCAGGTTAGTTCTCATGAATTCAAAAAAAGGAGGGGTGGGATGAACCGGGAGATTGGGATTGACATATATACACTACTATGTAAAAAAGAGATAACTAATGAGAACCTACTGTATAACACAGAGAACTCTACTCAGTGCCCTGTGGTGACCTAAATGGGAAGGAAATCCAAAAAAGAGGGGATATATGATTTTGGGGGGCTCCAAAATCACTGCAAATGGGGACTGCAGCCATGAAATTAAAAGACGTTTACTCATTGGAAGGAAAGTTATGACCAACCTAGATAGCATATTAAAAAGCAGAGACATTATTTTGCCAACAAAGCTCCGTCTAGTCAAGGCTGTGGTTTTTCCTGTGGTCATGTATGGATGTGAGAGTTGGACGGTGAAGAAAGCTGAGCGTGGAAGAATTGATGCTTTTGAACTGTGGTGTTGGAGAAGACTTTGAGAGTCCCTTGGATTGCAAGGAGATCCAATCAATCCATGCTAAAAGAGATCAATCCTGGGTGTTCATTGGAAGGACTGATGTTGAAGCTGAAACTCCAATACTTTGGCCACCTCATGCGAAGAGTTGACTCATTGGAAAAGACTCTGATGCTGGGAAAGATTGAGGGCAGGAGGAAAAGGGGACGACAGAGGATGAGATGGCTGGATGGCATCACCAACTCGATGGACATGGGTTTGGGTAGACTCCGGGAGTTGGTGATGGACAGGGAGCCCTGGCGTGCTGCGATTCATGGGGGTCACAAAGAGTCGGACACGACTGAGCGACTGAACTGAACTGAACTGAACAGCAATGCAACATTATAGAGCAGCTATCCCCCAACACAATTTTTGTTTTAATGAGACCAGTCACTTTTGCAAGATTTTCTCCAGCTATATTCAGGTCTGCAAGTACAGGTGTGGAGAAAGAGAAGAGTTGGATTTAACCAGAGTTGGAGTCTTGCCAGGCAACAATAATAAAGCAAAAAATAGAAGCAAGTGCATTGACAGTGTCTGCAAGGGAGTGATTATAATAATGGACCATGGAATCAAAACTAAGTTGGGAGGGAAATGGGAGAATAGAGGCTTTAGGGATACTTTTAAAAGGTGTAGGAACAATGAGCTATAGAGCTCATGACAGTCAGAGAATAAATCTAGAGAACTAGAGAGAGAACTGTGGAAAGATCAGTGGTGGTGCTGAGAAAATAAGGTGCTTGACACTGTGATTGTGGATGGATTGCAGACATTAGTAATGCAAGATCTAGAGTCTGATGGTGGGAGGAGACGGATAAGGTTGTTGTCAGAGAAGCTCATTGGAGGAGAAGAGAGCCAGGATCTGAGTGGCCAGACTGGAAGGTTTATCTCCATGCTCAGTGACCCTCTGAGAGCATGATGGGCATAAGGATTATTGAATTATTTAAACAACAGGTCATCTGACTGAGGTAACTCTAATGTCTTGGAGGCCTACATAAGCAAATAAATCAAAATCTAAGCCATAAATTTCTCAAGGTTACAAAATCAAAACCTAAGGACAACCAATCAGAAACAGTCAGGGAGGTCATAAGCTGTCATCAACCAATAATTTCCTTGCTTTACTTCTGCCTTTTCTCTATAAAGTCCCTCTCTGAACTCCTGCTGACAGAGTTCTCCTAACCACTTCAAGTTTGGTTCTGCATGATTAAAACCATTTTTTGCTCAAATAATGAACTCTTGAAATTTTTCATACACTTCAGTTTATCTTGTAATAATTTGAAAAGACAGACAAATCCAGGAGCTTAAACTGAAGCCTGTAGATAACATCAAGAAGCAGGGGTGGTAGACTGTATCATCTGAAGACATGATTTCCAAAGCTGGAAGACTGGAGAAGACAAAAACTGTCTAGGACTCTGTCCTTGGTCCTTTTTACTTCATTACTCTCCCTGGAGGGTTGCAATTAGACCCACTAAATTAGCTTTAAACACCAAATATTCCTTGATGATTCTTATTTATTTTTTTAATGTACAACTCCTAGCCTGACTTTGGCTTGAAATCAAAATTCACATATCAAGAGATGACCTAAGAGATTCACATGGATGACAGAGCTATCTCAATTTTGACATGTCCAAAAACTACTGATATTTCATTCATGTCCCCAGAACAACCCTCTGCTTTCACATGTTTCCTCATTTCAGTAAATGACATCAAAATTTACCTAGTTTCTCAGGCCAAAAATAATATTTACTCAGCCATAAAAAGGAACACATCTGAGTCAGCTGTAGTAAGGCAGATGAATCTAGAGCCTGTCATACCGAGTCAAGTTAGTTAGAAAGTAAAACAAATATCATACATTAACGTACATAGAATCTAGTCACAAAGAGTCAGACATGACTAAGCACGCATGCATGGAATTTAGAAAGATGATACTGATGAGTCTAGATGCCAAGAAAGAAATGGAGACACAGATGTAGAGAACGGACTTGTGGACACAGCGGGGGAAGGAGAGGGTGGGACGAATTGGGAAAGTAGCATTGACATATATACACTACCTTATGTAAAATAGATAGCTAGTGGAAAGCTGTTGTATAGCACAGGGAGCCCAGCCTGGTGCTCTGTGACGACCTAGAAGGGTGGGATGTGGGGCACAGGGATGGGAGGGAGAATCAAGAGGGAGGAGATATGATACATCTATAAAGTTATGACTGATTTGAGTTGTTGTACAACAGAAACTAACACAACATTGTAAAGCAATTATCCTCCAATGAAAAAATTTAAAAAAAAAACAATAACTTAGACATCAAAGTTGATTCTTCTCTTTTACTCTGCATATCAAATCTATCAGTATATCCTGACCCTCTAATTGAAAAAACAAAAGGATTCCTAACTGGGTCCTGCTCCACTGTCTTCCCAGAACAAGTGCTGATCTTTTCTCCCATGGGCTACTGCAGTACCTGTTAACTAGTTCATGCCTACTTCTGTTTTCCCCTCCCTACACTCTGGCCTTTACACAAAAGCCACCATGAATATTCATTCTTCCAATTTAAGAGCACAGAACTTCTTTCAATTTATTTGCCATCTTCCTCAATTTCTTTCATCAAAGTATTAAATTTTTTGGCATACAGGTTTTTAACCTTCTTGGTGAACTTTATCCCTAGATATTTTATTCTCTTGATGCAGTAGTAAATGGAATTTCTCTCTTAATTTCTCTTTCTGATAGTTCAAAGTTAGTGTATAAAAACACAAGAAATATTTATAAATTGAAATTGTAAATTGATTTTGTGCCTAAACTTTACTGAATTTTTTCATTAATTCTAACAGTACTTTTTGATGGACTTGTTAGGTTTTCTATAAAACTATAAATTATTTCATTTGCAAACAGTAATCGTTTTACTTGTTCTTTTCCAGTTTCAGTTCAGTTTCAGTTCAGTCACTCAGTCGTGTCCAACTCTTAGCGATCCCATGGACTGCAGCACGCCAGGCCTCCCTGTCCATCACCAACTCCCAGAGCCTACCCAAACTCATGTCCATTGAGTCGGTGATGCCATCCAGCCATCTCATCCTCTGTCACCCCCTTCGCCTCCTGCCTTCAATCTTTCCCAGCATCAGGGTCTTTCAAATGAGTCACTTCTTCACATCAGATGGCCAAAGTATTGGAGTTTCAGCTTCAGCATCAGTCCTTCCAATGAATATTCAGGACTGATTTCCTTTAGGATGGACTGTTGGATCTCCTTGCTGTCCAAGGGACTCTCCAGAGTCTTCTCCAACACCACAGCTCAAAAGGATCAATTCTTCAGTGCTGGGCTTTCTTTATAGTCCAATTCTCACATCCATACATGACTACTGGAAAAACAACAGCTTTGATTAGACAGACCTTCACTGGCAAAAAATGTCTCTGCTTTTTAACATGCTGTCTATGTTGGTCATAGCTTTTCTTCTAAGGAGAAGCATCTTTTAATTTCATGGGCTGAAGTCACCATCTGCAGTGATTTTGGAGCTCCAAAAATAAAGTCTCTCGCTGTTTCCACTGTTTCCTCATCTATTTGCCATGAAGTGATGGGACCAGATGCCATGATCTTGGTTTTCTGAATGTTGAGTTTTAAGCCAACTTTTTCACTTTCCTGTTTCACCTTCATCAAGAGACTCTTTAGTTCCTCTTCGCCTTCTGCCATAAGGGTGGTGTCATCTGCATATCTGAGGTTATTGATATTTCTCCGGGCAAACTAGTGGCGGTGATTTCCAATTTAAATACCCTTTATTTATTTTTCTTGCCTAACTGCTATGGCTAGGATTTTCAACACTATGTTGAAGAGAAGTAGTGAGAGTGGGCATCCCTATCTTATAACTCATCATAGAGAAAAGTTTTCAACTTTCACCATGAGTATGATGATAACTGTGGGTTTGTCATATATTGCCTTTATTATGTTGAGGTATATTCCCTCTGTACTCCCATTGTTGAAGGTTTTTTATTATTATAACTGGATGCTGAATTTTCTCAAAAGTTTCTTCTGCATCAATTGGTATTATCATATGATTTTTATCCTTCAATTTATTAACATGACATATCACAGTAATTGATCTGCAGATGTTAAACAATCCTTGCATCCCTGAATAAATCCCACTTGATCATGGTATATGATCCTTTTGATATATCATTAAATTTGGTTTACTAACATTTTGATGAGAGATACTGGCCTATAATTTTCTTTTTGTGTGCTTTGCTGGCCTTCTAAAGTGAATTTGGAAGCATTCTCTCCTCTTCATCTTTTTGGAATCCAATTCTCAAGATTCTTGAGAATCTTGAAAGTCTTTGCAATTTTGGTAGAATTCAGTAAAGCCACCTGGTCCTGGAATTTCATTGGGGGCAGATTTTTGATCACTGTTTCAATCTCTCTACTAATAATCAGTCTATTTGGACTTTATTTCTTCATGATTGAGTCTTGGAAGATTGTATGTTCCTAGGACTTTATCCATTTCTTCTAGGTTGTCCAATTGGTTAGTGTATAATTATTCATGGTAGTCTATAATAACACTTTGTGTCTTTTGTACACTTTGGTGGGAAATGATGCTTGGAATCATTTCCAGATGGTTGGAAAAGATGCTTGGCATGATTTCAATCTTCTTAAATTGATTGAGACTTGTGGAGTCTAACATATGAGCCTTCCTGGAGAATGTCTGTGTACTTTTGAGAAGAATGTATTCTCCTTTTTGGGGATGAAATATTCTGTATATGTCTATTAAATTTATCTTGTTCAATGTGACATTGAAGGCCAATGCCTCCTTATTAATTTCCTGTTTGGATGATATATCCATTAATGTAACTAGGGTGTTAAAAGTTCTCTATTACTGTATTGCTGTCAGTTTCTCCCTTCAAGTCTACTGATACTTGCTTGATATATTTAGGTTCTCTTATATTGGGTGAATCAGTTCAGTTAAGTTGCTCAGTCATGTCCAATTCTTTGCAACTCTATGGACTGTAGCATATCAGGCTTCCCTATCCACTACCAATTCCTTGGGCCTGTTCAAATTTATATCCATTGAATCGGTGATGCCATCCAACCATCTCATCCTCTGTCATCCCCTTCTCTTCGTGCTTTCAATCTTTCCCAGCATCAGGGTCTTTTCCAATGAGTCAGTTCTTCACATCGGGTGGCCAAAGTATTGCAGTTTCAACTTCAGTATCAGTCCTTCCAATCAATATTCAGGACCTATTTCCTTTAGGATGGACTGTTGGACCTCCTCGCAGTCCAAGGTACTCTCTAGAGTCTTCTCCAACACCACAGTTCAAAAGCATCAATTCTTTGATGCGCAGCTTTCTTTATAGTCCAACTCTCACATCCATACATGACTACTGGAAAAACAATAGCTTTGATTAGATGGACCTTTGTCAGCAAAGTAATGTCTCTGTGTTTTAATATGCTGTCTACATTGGTCATAGTTTTTCGTCCAAGGAGCAAGCATATTTTAATTTCATGGCTGCAGTCACCATCTGCAGTGATTTTGGAGACCAAAAAATTAAAAGTCTCTCACTGTTTCCACTGTTTCCCCATCTATTTGCCACGAAGTGATGGGATCAGATGCCATGATCTTAGTTTTCTGAACTTTGAGTTTTAAGCCAACATTTTCACTCTCTTCTTTTACTTTCAACAAGAGGCTCTTTAGTTCTTCTTCACCTTCTGCCATAAGGGTGGTGTCATCTGTATATCTGAGGTTATTGATATTTCTCCTGGCTAACTTGAGTCCACACTGTGCTTCACCCAGCTTGGCATTTTGCATGATGTGCTCTGCATATAAGATAAATAAGCAAGGTGATGATATACAGCCTTGACGTACTCCTTTCCCAATTTGGAACCAGTCTGTTGTTTCATATCCAGTTCTAATTGTTGCTTCTTGACCTGCATACCGATTTCTCAGGAGGCAGGTAAGGTGATCTGGTATTCCCATCTCTTGAAGAATTTTCCACAGTTTGTTGTGATCCACACAAAGACTTTGGCTTAGTCAATAAAGCAAAAGTAGAAGTTTTTTGGAACTCTCTTGCTTTTTCGATGATTCAACGGATGTTGCCAATTTGATCTTTGGTTAGTCTGCCTTTTGTAAATCCAAGTTGAAAATCTGGAATTTCATGGTTCACATACTACTGAAGCTTGGCTTGGAGAATTTTGCGCATTATTTTGCTAGCATGTGAGATGAGTGCAATTGTGTGGTAGTTTGAGCATTCTTTGGCATTGCCTTTCTTTGGGATTGGAATGAAAACCGACCTTTTCCAGTCCCGTAGCCACTCTTGAGTTTTCAAAATTTGCTGGCATGTTGAGTGCAGCACTTTCACAGCATCATCTTTTAGGATTTGAAATGGCTCAACTGGAATTCCATCACCTCCACTAGCTTTGTTCATAGTGATGCTTCCTAAGGACCACTTGACTTCACATTCCAGGATGTCTGGCTCTAGATCAGTGATCAGACCATCATGGTTATCTGGGTCATGAAGATTATTCCTGTATAGTTCTTCTGTGTATTCTTGCCACCTCTTAACATCTTCTGCTTCTGTTAGGTCCATACACTCTCTGTCCTTTATTGTGCCCATCTTTGCATGAAATGTTCCCTTGGTATCTCTAATTTTCTTGAAGAGATCTCTAGTCTTTCCCATTCCATTGTTTTCTTCTATTTCTTTGCATTGATCACTGAGGAAGGCTTTCTTATCTTTCCTTGATATTCTTTGGAACTCCGCATTCAGACAGGTATATCTTTCCTTTTCTCCTCTGCCTTTAGCTTCACTTCTTTTCTTAGCTATTTGTAAGGCCTTATCAGACAATCACTTTGCCTTTATGTATTTCTCTTTCTTGGGGATGGTCTTGATCACTGCCTCCTGTACAATGTCACAAACCTCCATCCATAGTTCTTCAGGTACTCTGTCTATCAGACCTAAACCCTTGAATCTATTTGTCACTTCCACTGTATAATCATAAGGGATTTGATTTAGTTCATACCTGAGTGGTCTAGTGGTTTTCCCTACTTTCTCAATTTCGAAGGCAAACCAGTCAATATCACTGTAATCCAAGTCTATGCCTCAACCAGTAATGCTGAAAAAGCTGAAGCTGAATGGTTCTATGAAGACCTACAAGACCTTCTAGAACTAACACCCAAAAAAGATGTCCTTTTCATCAGAGGGGACTAGAATGAGAAAGTAGGAACTCAAGAGATACCTGGAGTAACAGGCAAATTTGGCCTTGGAGTACAGAATGAAGCAGGGCAAAGGCTAATAGAGTTCTGCCAAGAGAACACACTGGTCATAGCAAACACCCTCTTCCAACAACACAAGAGATGACTCTACACATGGACATCACCAGATGGTCAACACCGAAATCAGACTGATTATATTCTTTGCAGCCAAAGATGGGGAAGCTCTATACAGTCAGCAAAAACAAGACCAGGAGCTGACTGTGGCTCAGATTATGTTGGGTGAATAAATATTTCCAAATGTTATATGTTCTTGTTTGGTTGACCCCTTAATCATTATATAATGATCATCTTTATCTTTTATTACAGTCTTTGTTTTAAAGTCTATTTTGCCTGATGTAAATATAGCTACCTCAGCCTTCTTTGCTCTCTGCCTATATGAAATATCTTTTTTCTATCATTTTACTTTCAGTCTGTGTGTGTGCTTACATCTGAAGTGAGTGTCTTAAAGGCAGCAAATACAGGGTCTTGTTTTTTATCCATTTGGTACTTACTTTGATTGGAGAATTAAGCCCGTTTACATTTCTGTTCATTGTTTCCTGGCTGTTTTTCAGTTCCTCTCTGTTTCTTCTTCTCTAGTTCTCCTCCCTTATGGTTTGATGATTTTCTTTAGTGTTATGCTTAGAACTCATTCTCATTATTTTTTGGTATGTACCGTCTATTTTTCATTTGTGGTTACCAAGAGGCTCATATTTCATAGCCTATGTATGTATGTATGCATATACATGTATGTGTATGTAAGTGTTTGTGTGTGTGTATGAGTGTGTGAGTACCAGTCTATTTTAAGTTCTTGGCAATTTAAGTTTGAACACATTCTAAAATTATATATTTTTACTTTTTTCCCACATTTTATGCTTTTGATGTCACATATTACATCTTTTTATTCTATATAACTAATTATTATAGCTGGTTATTTTTATTACTTTTGCCTTTTAACCTTTGTACTAGCTCTATAAGTAATCAATCCCCTACCTTTACTACATATTTACCTTTACCAGTGAGATATTCATAAACATATGTTTTCTTGATACTAATTAGTGTCCTTATTTTCTACCTTAAGGAAGTCCCTTTAACATTTCTTGCAAGGCCAGTTTAGTGGTAATGAATACCTTTACTTTTTGCTTGTCTGGAAAACTATCTCCCTTCAATTCTGAATGATAATGTGACCAGGCAGAGTATTCTTGTTTGAAAGCTTTTCCTTTCAGCACTTTGAATATATCACACCACTCCTTTCTGGCTTACAAAGTTTCTGCTGAAAACCTAATAGTCATTTGGAGATTCTTTTGTATATAACAAGTGTTTTTTTTTTCTTACTCTTTTAAGATTCACTCTTGAACTCTGACATTTTAATTATAATGCATCTTGGTGTAAATCTTTTGGGGTTCCTCTTATTTGTAATTCTCGGGGCTTTCTGGATCTGGACTGTATTTCCTCCCCATGTTAGGGAAATTTTCAGCCATTATTTCTTCAAATAAGTTTTCTTCTTCTCTCTTTCTTCTGGAATTTTTTCTTTTTCTTTTTTTCTTCTCTCTTTCTTCTGGAATTCTTATAATGTAAATGTTGTTCTGCTTCATGTTGTCCCATAGATCTTTTAAGATACCTTCACTATTAAACACTTTTTTGCTATTTTGTTTGGATGAGTTCCACTGGCCAGCCTTCCAGATCCCTGATCCTTTCTGCTGTTTCATCTAGTCTTCTGATGAACACCTCTAGCATATTTTTCAGCACAGTTATTATATTCTGTAATTCAACTTCAACTTCCATTTGCTACTTTCTTATATTTTCTCTTTGTTGAAGGTCTCATCTTTATGACCATTACTTTGAACTCTTTATCAGCTAAATTATTTATCTGCATTTCATTAAGGATTTTTTTCCCTGGGGTTTTATCTTATTGTTTCATTTGGGACATATTTCTCTGTTCCCTCATTTGTTTGACTCTCCATGTTTGCTTCTATATACTTGGAGAGAAAAAAAAAAACTCCTTCCCTCAGATTTGAAGGAGTGGCCTTGTGTAAGAAATGAATCTTATCCTTCAACCTTGCCCTAGTTCTTAGTTGTCTCTTGAACCTTTGTGATTGTTTAAGCAGCCTGATTTATTCTTGATAGGTCCTAGTTATTGAGGGTGTGCCAAGATTTGTTAGCATTCCAGACAGAGAGATCTCAGAACCTAGTTTCAGGCTGATAAGCCAGACCCTCAGGCAGCAGCTTTTAAAGCAGATACACACATCCTGTCTTGTAGAACCTCAAAAATAAAACCTGCTGGCTTCCTGAGCATGTGATCTGGATGTGTCTTCTTGAAGAAAGTTACAAAAATCAGGGGTCCAGGCAGGTGTATCAGTTCCTTTCTGGGAGTACCGGCAAGCTGTAGCAAGACCAAAGTGTTAGTCACTCAGTCATCTCTGACTCTTTGTGACCCCATGGACTCCAGGCTCCTCTTTCCATGGAATTCTCCAGGCAAGAATACTGGAGTGGGTTGCCATTTCCTTCTCCAGCAAGGCCACAGGAGAGTGAAAAGATGGTTCCTCCAGCCCACATAACCTCAGAGCAACTCAGTAGCCTTTAGATGTGTTTTAAACCTGAAGCCTATTGCTCTGGCTGAAGCTCCAGTAGGCCTTTTTCACAGGATGACTGGGGATGTGTTTCAGTCTACTGTCTGTGCAAAGCCTGACAAGAACTGTCTCTCTGATTATTTTCAGTTCTGCAAGGACCAAAAATGTACAACCTGATGCCACCAGAGCCAGGTGCTCAATAAGAATTCTCTGTGTGAATTGTGTACCCCATATACTTTAACTGAACAAGAGGAGAGTGGGGCGAGTGTGCTCCTGCTGACTTTAGCAGGTCCCTGAGTAAGCATGAAGCTGGGGCACACTCACCAGCTTTTGTGGGACTGCAGGAGAGTCTGGGACCAGGTCACACCCACTGTTGCTAGCAAGATAGACAAAGAACACGGAAATGGCACCCACTGTCACTTCTGTTCCAGAGAGAGTGCCAATAGGTGCCTGCCCCTCCAACAGATGTTTTAAGATTAGCAAATGAATCTCCTTCACATATGGTCTATGTGCTTTTCAAACTGCTGTTTTTATGCTGGGTCCCAGGGTGAGTGACTCTATGTGTGAGTCCTTTAGGAGTGAAATCTCTGTTCCCTATACCCCAACGGGCCTCTTGAATATGTCCTGTTGGTTTTCAAAGCCATACCTTTAGGGAGCTCCTCTTACGGTGCAGGTTCCAAGGGTTGGGGTGCTTGATATTGAGCATGAACACCTGGCTCCTCAGAAAGAAGCTCTATGTTTGTAAGACTTCCTCCTGACTGTGGAAGGGTGGAATTTTGGTGAGACCACATCTCTGCCTCTCCTACTGCCTTGATGTAGCCCTTTAATCCTTTGTTGGAGAGGACCATTAAGCTAGTTTTAAGGTCTTTTTTAGAAAGAATTGTTCAAAACACAGATGTAGATTTGGTATGTCTATTGGAGGGGATAAGTCTTCAGGATCTTCCTAAACTGCCATCTTGAACCGGCCCTCAGAAAATGGTTTTAAAGTCAATTTGAATATATATATTCTTCATCCCACCCTACCATGTCAAAGAAGAAAAGTGAATTTGTCTCAGATTGCTTGTTTTTTGTAGATGAAAAGGGAATTATTTAATACCTTATTAACCTTAAGTGTTCAGAAACTGACTTTAAATTTATCGCCCCATCTAGGAAATTTCTAGATAGAAAAAAATTTTCTAATTACAATCACTTTCTTATTTCCATTTTAAAAATAAGGAGTATTATTTATCAAGTCAGTAACCTCACTTCTCAGCTTTTTGAAAAGATTTATAATTCAGTAAATTAAAAATGTATATATAATAAAATAATATTTATCAGATAAATTATGTACTCAAACATTATTGTTCAAATAAACACATTTTTCTTACTGTTAATACTCAGCATGTTCCTTTGCTTAATGAAAATAGTGATAATATAAAATCGGAGAAACTCGAGACAGCCACGATGTGATGAAAAGTTAAATGTTTTTCCAGCTATATTGAGATATAACTGAATACTAACATTGTGTAAGTTTAAGGTGTACAACATGTTGATTTAATGTACTTGATATTGCAAAATGATTACCACTACAGTGTTAGCTAACACCTGCATTATATCACATATTTCCACCATATTATAGTGAGAAGATTTAAGATCTACTCTCACAGCAACTTGCCAGTATGTAATACAGTATCACAAAATGTAATCACTATTCTGTACCTGAGATTCCCAGAACTTGTTCATTAAATTTCAACTTTGATTTCAAAATATTCACTAATTTAATTAAACTTATATTTTAAATTTATTCATTTAATTAACTTCCATTTTAAAATCATAACTTTAAATGGTCAAAATATATTTTAAGTAGTAAAAAGAATGATTTATAATAAAATCTTTTAATACTAGAAAATTTTTAATAGCAAAAAATTTTTAGTTCTAATGTAGCTTATAACCAACCTCTTTTTAGTAGTTCACTGACTGAAACAAAATTTCTAGTTTTTTTTTTGAACCAGTGGGGCTCTTTCCATTTTACTCCAAAAGGACACAAAATATATAAATAAAACAGATGTTCCATGAGAAACAATTCACCTCCCTAAAGAAATAGCACCTTAGATTCTTTTTTGAAGATGAGATGATTTAAACCTATCAGAAATTATACATTTAAAGTTAAACCTTATATCCCTTTCCAAAGGATTAATGATACTGGCTTTAGACTCATTTTATGGAATTTGTTTTGTAGAAATCTGTTTTTGGTTTTGGGAATTCACACATCTCTACCTTCTGCCTAGAATATTCTTTACCCAGACCCTTACCTGGCTAGCCTCTACTCACCTGTCAGGTCTGAACTTGACTGTGTCTCCCTCTTTGCTCAGGCTTCCCTGACCACACAGCATGTTGGTTAGAGCGGTCTCCTGTGGATTCTGCAATTCTCTTCTTATTTATTCTTTTTGTAACCATCTATTTACTTGTCTTTAACCCCTAAACAATGTTAAGTTCCTTGTGGGCAGGAATTGGTTATCTTCTTCAGGAATGAACTTTAGCAAAGCATAGTTCTTTTTAAAGAATCAATTAATCACATCAGTCGCACTCATATAGTTGAATATAACCACAGTACCTGCTATTTCCTAAGAAATCTAGAGGTCAATGCATTCTACTTACTATTCATTCATCAGGCTCTAAAAGCAATGGCATATACTTTGATGAAAAGATTCATTATGCATCAAATTTTTCATGAAAAGTAGCATCTAAAATCTTAAACCATCACTCCAAAGTTGTATTGTTATAGATTTCTTTTGCCTTAATATCTTGTACCTGAAACCTAAGAAGCCTCAAAGAAATATTATCCCCCTCTTCTCTTGCTATCTATTTTGCTAAATAACCAACTCATTTTAAGCCCATGATCCCTATTTTCCAAGAGATGCTAATGGGGAGAAATATCTTAAGTCCATATAAAGCAAAAAAGTTATATGAAAACAACGCCCCCATTCCCTTTTTAAAGTTCAACAGTATTTACAAGACATAATCAATTCCAGTTTAGGATTTAAGAAAATATCTGTGTAACATTCTAAAATGAGTGAAATTCAACAAACTGATTTATATTAAATTCCCAGCTTAGGACTCCTAAGTCAACATTCTAACAGTGCTAGCTAGTGAAAGTGCAGGGACAGTGCGGCTTGCCATGGCTGAAGGCAAACCGAAAGCTGTGAGGGATGGCTGCGGGGTCATGTGCTGCCAAGGCCTCAATGTAAACACAGGTGTGTGGGAAGGAGCGCAAGGGCTCTCCCATCTAGCAGCTAAAGAAACACTGGCAGTCACGCTGTGGAGTCTGAATGCTAAATTTTGAAAATAGATCATTTCTGTGAAACTGCTACATCTTAACTCGCATGTTAATACATCCTCAACTTAAAGGGGTCATGAAGAACACTTGAACCTCATATCATTGTTTTACACTGAAAAATTTAAGATGGAAAGCAGATCTTTTTTTTTACCCCTGCTGAGTAAAGAAGTTTGAAGTTATTACCACCTCATTTGCTGGCATTTAGCAAGGATTCTTTTTATGGTTGCATGGAATTAATGCCACAAGAGGATTTTTCCTGCCAATGTCTGTTAAATGGCATGGCAGTGCTTTTCAAAAGTATATTAGGACTATGGCATAGAAGACTAATAAATATATCAGTAACATTTGTTAATAGACTTGAATTTGTGGAGATTTTTTATTTTTTAGGGTTCTGCTTTTTTAAATTTGTTTTTGGTTTTATTTTGGAGTCTTTGGGGGGGGTTGGTTTAGTTTTCTCATATATCCGTCTGTTGTTATCAGAAATAGTGCTAAAATAGTGTACAATAATCTTTAGGGTAGCAAATGGTAATAAATATAGGATTTAAAGGCAGACAGTCTCAGTTCATATTTTAGCTGAACAACCCACTACTGTGAGGCTTGAGCAGATTATGTAAATTCTCAAGTCTCAGAGCTTCCTTTGCAAACTGGAATAATTGTGATATCTCCCAACAGAGGGTAATTTTCTGCATTATACAGTGCCTTTTAATAGTGTCAAATAGCTATTAATGTCATTATTATCACTTTTTAATAATGTCTACTTACTTCATATAGAAGTAACTTTAACTCCATTTCATATTGTTTCCAAATTGTTTGACTATATGAAATGACTGACTATAAATGCAAATAAATAAATTTGTAATTAACTTCTCTGCTAAAATATATTCTCTCTCCCCTATCCTATTTTGTGGTTTTGAGCATTTTTCTTGAGTCAGTTTTCTGCTGGGTGAAAGATGACATTTTGCTAGACTGTTGAAATGCATCCCAAGATTTCATTAATAATATGTCATACTATCATTCCTAATTCACAAAATAACTGACAAATGTTACGGTCAACAAAATATTCTCATGAAATTGAGAAAACTGCTATATCTGCAACTGAATATAAAGACAATAAAAACAAGTACAAGCCATTAAATGACATCAAGTGACTCAGTAATAATAGGTATAACAACAATTACATTTGTCTAAGGTACTTAAAAATATTAATTTCCATTTGAGGTGATATCTACATGAAATGAATACCATGTTCTTAATGACAAAATGAATTTCATTTATTAAAACATTGTCCTAAACTTTGTTCTAGAAGCCAATACATTCAGGCATGATAAGAGAAAGAGAGAGAAGGAGAAAAAGGCAGATGAAGAATCCATTTGTTCATTGTTTACTCATTTATTTAACCAATGGTATCTATGTGATCAAAATTTTATATATACCAGCTTCAACTTGGGCATAGCTTTGTTATTTACCAAGCAATTTTACATAGATTTTCTTATTCGATCTTCATAATCTATTCAAGAGATGAGGGAAGTGAACATATGGCATGTCCAAAGTGACAGAGGCTTATGGTTGGTTTTTCTAAATACTGGCTAGGGCTCTTTTCACTACATGGTACTGGAAAATCATTTTCCATTATGCAGAGGAGAGGCTAAGCCTGAGAAATCTTATGACCACAGAAAGAACACAGAGGCATTCTTTCAATATGGAGAATTTCCTGGTATTCCTAGCATTCTTAAGTAGTTATTTTACTAAATCAAGTGATATACCTAGGTATTTTCCTTCTTTCTCTCTTCCATTTTTTACTAAGGCAAAAGAAAGAGTAAGTGTAAAGGAAGTTATAATTGGGGACATATCTTGAGAGTCCCTTGGACTGAAAGGAGATTAAACCAGTCAATCCTAAAGGAAATCAACCCTGAATATTCATTGGAAGGACTGATGCTGAAGCTGGAGCTTCAGTAATTTGGCGACATGATGGAAAGAACTGACTCATTGGAAAAGACCCTGATGCTGGGAATGACTGAGGGCAAGAGGAGAAGGGGACAACAGAGGATGAGATGGTCAGATAGCATTAATGACTCAGTGGGCATTTGAACAAACTCTGGGAGACAGTGAAGGACAGGGAAGCCTGGCATGCTGCAGTTCATGGGGTCACAAAGAGTCAGAAATGACTTAGCAACAAATAAAATTAGATGAATTTAAAAAATAGAACCACAGAAAAAAATGAAAAGAAGTACATATTACACAAGAAGTCTTAAAGTAATTGATGGGACTGAGCTTGGGATTGAGGGATCAAATTTGGCCCTGAGTATTACCAACAAACTAAAAATGAACACGTGAAAAATTATGTAATTCTCATTAGCAGAAACAAACAGGGGCACTTATTTCTTGTAGATAAATAAGTCATTTTTCTAGTCATTAAACATTTTAAATAGTTTTTTTTTTAATTTATTTTTATTTATTTATTTGGCTGCAATGGGTCTTAATTTTGGCCTGCAGGATCTTCAGTCTTTGTTGTGGCATGCTGGATCTTCAATCTTTAGCTGCAGTATACAAACTCTTAGTTGTGGTATGTGGGATCTAGTTCCCTGACCAGGGATCGAACCTGGGCCACCTGCATTAGGAATGCAGAGTCTTAGCCACTGGACCACAAGGGAAGTCCCTCTGCCATTAAAATTTAAAGGAAATTTCTCTCCTCCTTTCTTCAACTGGAGACCCACAGATAATATATTAAATAATGTCCTTTCGTAATAGCCTAAACCAGCATCCTCCTATGTATTGCTATTGTTAATACTGTTATTATTAATATTAAATGTATAATAATGCATAATTTCTATGTGTTTTCACATAAATACCTTTTGAATTAAGTACTGATATTATCCCCACTTAATGGATGAGAAAACATTTGTATAAATGAGAAAACTTAGTAGCTTGTCCCAGGTCACATAAATAGTAAATTCTCATGCATTCTATCATCAAGACTTCTGCATATCTTGTTACTCCAAATCCCATGTTCTACTTCAGATAAAAAGACACCACCTCATTGGCAGTCATTTCTGTGGTCATAGCCTAAAAGTCTGGTTCTCAAAGCCAGCAAGTATCCATCAGCTGGAGGGCTTGTGTAAAACACAAACCACAGGGCCTGAGCTCCATCAGAGATCATGATTTAGTAGACCTGAGATGCGGACAGAGAATTTACATTTCTAACAAGTTTCCACATGATGCTGATGTTGCTGGTCAGAGATTACAGATTGAGAACAACTAGCCTATAATTTGAAAGCTTCCAAATATATACCACACTTTATTTAATAGAGTATTTTGCTGAATGCTTTTTATTAGTCATCTAAATTTATTTGGTAATGTAGGTCCAGTCACTGAGATAAAGAATAATGAAAGAGGACCCAGGTGGTATCTAGAAATAACACCACTTTCTTTTTCTTTTTTTTCAATTAGGGTAAAATAAACATAATACAAATATGCTATTTTAACAACATTTAAGAGCACAATTTAGTGGCATTAATTATTCACAATTTTCTGTACCATTATCACTATTTCTAAAACTTGCCATTATCCCAAACAGAAACTCTGTACCCATCAAACAATAACTTTCCATTATCCTTCTCTCCAGCTCCTGATGAAAATTAATCTACTAACTCTCTCTATGTATTTCCTACAATATTGCCCTTTCATGCCTGGCTTGCTCTAAGATTCATCCATATTGTATCAATAATATGTATGAGAACTTCATTCCTTGTAAAGGCTGGATATTATTCTATTGTAATTAACATCCTTTTCTAAACCACATTTGCCAATGAGTTTTCTAAAGCTAATGAACCAATGTTCACTTTGGTTCTCACTATCTTCTTTTATTTAAGGTATCTACAGTGGTCACATTTCTTTTGTTCAATCTCATTTCATAGTGAAAAATTTGGATTACATATAAGGACAAAAAACAAACAAACAAACCACATGTAACACAACACCTATGTGGTACCAACTTTTTCTGTCTGTAAGTTGACTCTCATCCCCACTTGCATCATCGCACTTAGCATTAAAATCTACATTATTTAGTCTCTACTACGTATTCCTGTGTGGGAGAGCACATGAAAGGAAAATATTATCCCACATTTAACAAGAGGGATGCAGGTGTAAAGTTGCAGGCTTAGATGCCTGCCAAACTGAGACAAGGCAAAAAACTGGGGAATCTTCTGGAAAGAGATTCAGGAGGCAGACGATTTTATGAGAAAAGTAGAATCGTGAAAGTTGGAGAGGGAGAGGCAGATTAGTCTGGAGAGGAAACCAAAAGCAAAATGAAGATCAGAAAAAAGGAGAAAAATGAAAGAAACAAGGTCTACATTTTAGGAAGTGGTGAAGACAGAGGTGCCACTGAGGCATTGATCTAGAATGGCTTTAGCAGCTCTGCTCCAATCAGCTGTCGATTTCCCCAAACCTGGCTGGAGTTGGCTAGAGGAGAGACAGGGGCCCTGACTGATAGCATCTGCCAGCATACATGGTATAAAGGCATAAATACAACCACCTTGGCCAATTTCAGGCTACCAACTGATGGCCTACCTGGGAAGAGTAGTGCCCAGTGGTCTTGCTAGTTCGTGAGTGCTAGCTCCAACACATCCCTGCCTCAAATCCACACATGAAAACACAACCTAGAAGAAAATCAGTGGACCCGCTATTCAAACACAGCTTCAGGACAACAGCTCTACAGGCTTCTCCACAGCCCTCTGCTACAATTTTGACCCAAAAATCTTTCTTGTAAAAGATGGAGAACCATCTCTTCTCTGTAACTGAGAGACAGGCATGGGATTACCTTCCTTCAAGTTTCTAAACAAAACCTTAGCATGCAGATATTTCCTCCTTTGGTGCTGATACACATATCTAGCTGCTCTCATTGTACAGATATCCTGCAGTGCAAAGGTCTAAGGTAATACAAGACTGCAGTAGCCTGGGGTGAGAGAGCATTTGATGGGGTGATAATGATGACCTGCAGTCAGCTTCAGGGGTGAAAACAGAATTCAAGAGCTGAGGGATGAGAAATATTGTCTTTAGCTGACTCTGTGGTTTGGAGTGGGCTGGTGAGGGGGATAAGCCTCTCTACCACAGTTAGCCTCAAGGGAATGAGAAGGAAAACAATTGCCCAGGAGCAGAAGACCTCCATGAGGGGACTTCCCCAGATAAGAATCCACCTTACAATGGAGGGAATGAAGGTTCAATCTCTGGTCAGGGAACTAAGATCCAACATGCCGTGGGGCAATTAAGCCCATGCCTCTGCAACTATTGAGCCTACATACCTCAACTAGAGAGAAGCTCACTCACCACAACTAAGACCTGACACAGTCAAAAATAAAAATAAATTTAAAAAGAGAGGAAGGCCCCCACAACCATTTACCATAGTTTCAGTGCTGGTCAACACTTCATAAATAGGACCATACCTCCAAACTGAACCTTCAGGTTAAATATTTTGAAATATGGCCTTAAATATTTTGTACCTATTTTTTATTTTTATACATATTTACTTTAAAAATACTCTGAAAGAAATTGTTGCATGTTTCCTTGCTTCAGACATTGATAAGGAATTCACAATTTTTAAAACCTGCAATTACTTGGTTCCTTTTGTTTGAAAGAACAAAACAATGAATATCTTGGTGGTATTCCACAACTTACACTTGTTATCCTTTTTGCAGAAAGGGTCTAGAAAGATATGGGCTCAAAAGGGCACTAATTTATACTTTGTGCCATTTTTTAAAATATTTAAGTTGATGCCATTTGGGTCTGCAATTTTTGTTGTTGTTGTTCAGTCACTCAGTAGTGTCTGACTCTTTGCAACCCCATAGACTGCAGTGTGCCAGGCTTCCCTGTCCATTACCATCTCCCAGAGTTTGCTCAAATGCATGTCCATTGAGCCAGTGATGCCATCCAACCATCTCGCATTCTGTCACCTCCTTCTCCTCCTACCTTCAATCTTTCCCAGCATCAGGGTCTTTTCTGATGAGTTTGCTCTTCGTATCAGGTGGCCAAAGTGTTGGCGTTTCCAGCTTCGGCATCAGTCCTTCATGAATATTCATGATGTCACAAAAAAACAGATTTTTTTTTTTTTCTTTGATTATTAGCTCATAGTTAGATCATCATCCAGTCCCATCACTTCATGGAAAATAGATGGGGAAAATAATGGAAACAGTGACAAGCTTTATTTTCTTGGGTTCCAAAATCACTGCAAATTGTGACTGCAGCCCTGAAATTAAAAGACGTTTGCCCCTTGGAAGAAAAGCTGTGACAAACCTAGACAGCGTATTAAAAAGCAGAGACAGCACTTTGTCAACAAAGGTCCGTATACGCAAAGCTATAGCTTTTTCAGTACCCATTTACAGATGTGAAAGTTGGACCATAAAGAAAGCTGAGCACCGAAGAATTGATGCTTTCGAACTGTGGTGTTGGAGAAGACTCTTGAGAGTCCCTTGGGCAGCAAGGAGATCAAACCATTCAATCCTAAAGGAAATCAACCCTGAATATTCATTGGAAGGACTGATGCTGAAGCGGAAGCTTGAACACTTTAGCCACCTGATGTAAAGAGCCAACTCATTGGAAAAGACCTTGATGCTGGAAAAGACTGAGGGCGGGGGAAAAGGGGGCAGCAGAGGATGAGATGGTCGGATGGCATCATTGACTCAGTGGACATGAGTTCAAGCAAACTCTGGAGACAGTGAAGGACAGAGAAGCCTGGCGTGCTGCAGTCCATGGGGTTGTCAGAATCGAACACGACTGAGTGACTGAACAACAACATAGTTAACTTACTAGGAAATTGAGTTTTTTAAGGTACCCTGAATTATTTTCAGATATCCCCATTGAAATTAAAAAACTGCAACTGGGGCCCTCAAAACCTGTAGATTCTGTGCTTCTCTCAACCTGTGAGAGGATCTGTGTTTTCCCAGAAATTACGGCCACTGAATGAAAGAGAAGTTTACATTCGCCTGCATGTGAAATACAGCTTGAGTTGCCGGGCTGCAATCCTCAGGGTTGTGAATGTTAATCAAACAAAGTGTTTATTCATTAGGCACTCCTTTTTTGTTTTCTTTGGGACTGCATGTCTCAGAAGCCTTGCTCAAGTAGGTCCAAGAAAAGAACAGTCTACAGAGGGTTAACACATTAAGGAAAAACTCCAAAATGTATCGGAAGGCTGCAATTTGTTAGTCTGTGTGTTGGTTTGGTTTGTTTTTTCATTCTGTGGCACTCCATTGCTTCCCTTGGTTTTCTTCTCTTTCACTCTCCCAAGGGGGAAGAGATGGAGGGAGACGGATCTATTTTAATTTCCTCATAATATAACAACAGTTTTCAGAGTGTGGAAGAGATGGAAGGGTGGTGATGTATATAGAAAATTGAAGCATTTGGTCCCCAGGCGCCAGTCCTGAAGAATGATCTCAGGTTGCTCCCAGGATCTGTGGGGCATTTGGGGATCTTTGCCTCTGAGACTCTATCACTTCTTTCCTAATGCAGGAATCTTCATCCCTCCTTGTCTCTCCTTTTACAAGGAATTATGACCTAACATCACCACTCTCCTCCTGTCAGCATAGTCAGTACCTCTCACATTTTTGTTACCTAAATTAGAGTATTCTATAAAATAGAAATGTCAAATTGTATCTTTATCTATTCTTGACTTCTGCCTGCTAGAAAATAAGGTCCAGTACATCCAATGGAAAAAAACCTTGATACTGGGAAAGATTGAGGGCAGGAGAAGGGGGCAACAGAGGATGAGATGGTTGGATATTACTCAGCCATTAAAAAAAAAAAAGAATACATTTGAATCAGTTCTATTGAGATGGATGAAACTGGAGCCCATTATACAGAGTAAAGTAAGCCAGAAAGAAAAACACCAATACAGTATACTAATGCATATATATGGAATTTGAAAGATGGTAACGATAACTCTATACGCGAGACAGAATAAGAGACACAGATGCATGTATATTATCATATGTGAAACAGAACACCATTCCAGGTTCGATGCATGAGACAAACGCTCAGGGCTCGGGCAATGGGATGACCCAGAGGGATGGGATGGGGAGGGAAGTGGGAGGGGGGTTCAGGATGGGGAACACATGTAAACCCATGGCTGATTCATGTCAATGTATGGCAAAAACCACTACAATATTGTAAAGTAATTAGCCCCCAACTAAAATAAATAAATTTATTTAAAAAAAGAGAGAGAGATGGTTGGGTAGTATCATCAACTCAATGGACATGAGTTTGAACAAACTCTGGGAGGTAGTGGAGGACAGAGGAACCTGGAGGGCTACAGTCCACGGGGCTGCAAAGAATCAGACATGACTTAGCAACTAAACAACAACATACAATGCATGGTAATTTAATAAAATAACCCAGATCATTTAGGTCACACATACACCCAAGAACTGTAATTTTTATTGCACTACTAAGTGTAAATAAAATTTGATCAACACCTGAAAACAACTTCACCATGGTAAAATAATTTTCAAAGGAATCATTGACATCATTTTAATGCCATTCTTAGTAAAAAGATCAGCTTCGCTGGTAGCTCAGACAATAAAGGATCTGCCTGCAATTCAGGAGACCAGGGTTAGATTCTTGGGTTGGGAAGATCTCCTGGAGAAGGAAATGGCAGTGCACTCCAGTGAAATTGGAGTGAAAATTCTTGCCTGGGAAATCCCATGGACAGAGGAACCTGACAGGCTACAGTCTAGGGGGTCACAGAGTATCCAGCACAACTGAGCGACTAACACTTTCAAACTTTAAAAAAAAAGATTAGGCTCATCATAGAAGAGAAAAAGATGCTAGTCAGATTTATCTTTCAGAGTAGAAAATTAAATGACTGAAAAAGTAAAAGACACAGAAGTATTCCCTGCAGTTTACAGGATCATTGTTTTTCTATTAATCAGTAATAGTCCAGGTACATTTTTTAACTTGAAGCTCACTGCTGCTGCTAAGTCGCTTCAGTCGTGTCCGACTCTGTGCGACCCCATAGACGGCTGCCCACCAGGCTCCCCCATCCCTGGGATTCTCCAGGCAAGAACACTGGAGTGGGTTGCCATTTCCTTCTCCAATTCATGAAAGTGAAAAGTGAAAGTGAAGCCGCTCAGTTGTGTTCGACTCTTCGCGACCCCATGGACTGCAGCCTACCAGGCTCCTCCGTCCATGGGATTTTCCAGGCAAGAGTACTGGATGAAGCTCACTAGAAGATGTCAAAATATTATGACAAGGTAGGAGAAAATATAAAATCTCTGAAACGCACAGTTTTATGTCATTTGGTACAACTCACAGAAAGCTCAACCCATTTCAAATTTATTTTAAAATGAATTATTTCAGTACTACTAACTTTATCTGAAAATGGCAAAAGCAAGAAAAAGTGTGCTTAAAAGGAAAGGTTATAAAAATAATGGAAATAAAACAAAAACCAAAAGTTTGCTAGTTTGCAGTTTATTTTTTAAGCCTCTAAAGCTCGGGATCCTGGACGATATATCTCATCTGTAAAGCTCTGACATGTTCGGAGCAAAGTTTTAAATACTGAAAAACTGAAAAACACTCATTGTTTTTTAAAGTTATGCATCACGCACTATTGGGTGTACTATTTAGCACTGCAACATTTTGAGTGGCCATGAATGTCACCTTTTTCACTTCTTAGGTAAAAATCATCCTTTTCTTAAAAGAGTAAAATACATAGAAAATACAGTACATAGTTTCTTATGTCTTAAACAGCCACATTCAGTTTCCTTTAGCTTAAGTACCAGTAAACTAAATAAATGAAATAGTAAGCAATTGACAGCACAGTAATGTTAAGGTTCTAGCAAACTTTTACATTTTAGGGAGTTATAAGTTAGTTTTAACATCGGATCCAGGCTTAAACTTGGCATAGAAGTTCTTTACTAGAATGTGCAATATTTTTTTTTACTTTATAAAATATAGTCAAAATTAGTTTGCTTGTTATTTAGCCAAAGGTGGCCAAAAATAACATGATCTTGGCTAGAATTTAGATACTCTTCAGTTCAATTCAGTTTAGTCGCTCAGTTGTGTCCGACTCTTTGCAACCCCACGGACTGCAGCACACCAGGCTTCCCTGTCCATTACCAAATCCCACTCAATCACATGCCCATCAAGTCGGTGATGCCATCCAACCATCTCATCCTCTGTTGTCCCCTTCTCCTCTTGCCCTCAATCTTTCCCAGAATCAAGGTCTTTTCCAGAGTCACTTCTTCACATCAGGTGGCCAAAGTATTGGAGTTTCAGCTTCAGCATCAGTCCTTCCAATGAATATTCAGGACTGATTTCCTTTAAGATGGACTGGTTGGATCTCCCCACAATCCAAGGGACTCTCAAGAGTCTTCTCCAACAGCACAGCTCGAAAGAATGAATTCTTCTGCTCTCAACATTCTTTAGAGTCCAACTATCACATCCATACATGACTACTGGAAAAACCATAGCTTTGACTAGACAGACCTTTGTCAACAAAGTAATATCTCTGCTTTTTAATATGCTGTCTGGGTTGGTCATAGCTTTTCTTCCAAGGAGCAAGCATCTTTTAATTTTGTGGCTGCAGTCACCATCTGCAGTTATTTTGGAGACCAAAAAGTAAAGTCTCTCACTGTTTCCATTGTTTCCCTGTCTATTTGCTATGAAGTGATGGGACTGGATGCCATGATCTTAGTTTTCTGAATGTTGAGTTTTAAACTAGCTTTTTCACTCTCCTCTTTCACTTTCATCAAGAGGCTCTTCAGTTCCTCTTCACTTTCTGCCATAAGGGTGGTGTCATCTGTGTATCTGAGGTTATTGATACTTCTCCTGGCTATCTTGTTTCCAGCTTGTGCTTCACCCAGCCCAGCATTTCGCATGATGAGATCTGCATATAAGTTAAATAAGCAGGGTGACAATATACAGCCTTCACATACTCCTTTCCCAATTTGGAAACAGTCTATTCTTCCATGTCTGGGTCTAACTGTTGCTTCTTGATCTGCATACAGATTTCTCAGGAGGCAGGTAAGCCGGTCTGGTATTCCCATCTCTTTCAGAATTTTCCAGTTTGTTGTGATCCACACAGTCAAAGGCTTTGGCATAATCAATAAAGCAGAAGTAGGTGTTTTTCTGGAACACTCTTACTTTTTTTGACTATACAACAGATATTGGCAATTTGATTTCTGGTTCCTCTGACTTTTCTAAATCCAGCTTGAACATCTGGAAGTTCATGGTTCACGTACTGTTGAAGCTTGGCTTGTAGAATTTTGAGCATTATTTGTAGCATGTAATGAATGCAACTGTTTGGTAGTTTGAACATTCTTTGGCATTGCCCTTCTTTGGGATTGGAATGAAAACTGACCTTTTCCAGTCCTGTGATCCCTGCTGAATTTCCAAATTTGCTGGCATATTGAGTGCAGCACTTTCACAGCATCATCTTTTAGGATGTGAAATAGCTCAACTGGAATTCCATCACCTCCACTGGCTTTGTTCATAGTGATTCTTCCTAAGGACCACTTCAGTTCATATTCCAGGATGTCTGGCTCTAGATGAGTGATCACACTATCGTGGTTATCTGGGTCATGAAGATCTTTTTTGTACAGTTTTTCTGTGTATTCATGCCACCTCTTCTTAATATCTTCTGCTTCTATTAGGTCCATACCATTTCAGTCCTTTATTGAGCTCATCTTTGCATGAAATGTTCCCTTTGTATCTCTAATTTTCTTGAAGACATCTATAGTCTTTCCCATTCTACTGTTTTCCTCTATTTCTTTGCACTGATCACTGAGGAAGGCTTTCTTATCTCTCCTTGCTCTTCTTTGGAACTCTTCATTCAGATGCCTATATCTTTCCTTTTCTCCTTTGCCTTTCACTTCTCCTCTTTTCTCAGCTATTTGTAAAGCCTCCTCAGACAACCATTTTGCCTTTTTGCATTTCTTTTTCTTGGGTATGGTCTTGATACTTTTCTGCATCTCTAATTTAAAATCAGTCTTAACTTTAAAAATGAAATGTTGCAGACATTTGTGGATAATGGAGAACAGGTATGACTGGCAGAGCTTTAATATTTGTGCACGTGAGCCTATGACCAGCGCATTCTCTTCACAAAACTCTGTTAAACTTTGACCTACTTCATTTTGTACTCAAAGGCCAAATTTGCCTGTTACTCCAGGTATCTCGACTTCCTACTTTTGCATTCCAGTCCCCTATAAAGAAAAGGACATCTTTTGGGGGTGTTAGTTCTAGAAGGTCTTGTAGGTCTTCACAGCACTGTTCATCTTCAGCTTCTTCAGCATTACTGGTTGGGGCATAGCCTTGGATTACTGTGATATTGAATGGTTTGCCTTGGAAATGAACAGAGATCATTCTACCGTTTTTGAGATTGCATCCAGGTACTGCATTTCGGACTCTTTTGTTGACTATGATGGCTACTTCATTTCTTCTAGGGGATTCTTGCCCACAGTAGTAGATATAATGGTCATCTGAGTTAAATTCACCCATTCCAGTCCATTTTAGTTCCCTGATTCCTAAAATGTTGATGTTCACTCTTGCCATTTCCTGTTTGACCACTTCCAGTTTGCCTTGATTCATGGACCTAACATTCCAGGTTCCTATGCAATATTACTCTTTACAGCATCTTTACTTTCATCATCAGTCATATCCACAACAAGGCATTGTTTTTGCTTTGACTCCATCTCTTCATTCTTTCTGGAGTTATTCCTCCACTAATCTTCAGTAGCATATTGGGCACCTACCTACCTGGGGAGTTCATCTTTCAGTGTCCTACCTTTTTGCCTTTTCATACTATTCATGGGGTTCTCAAGGCAAGAATACTGAAGTGGTTTCCCATTCCCTTCTCCAGTGGACCACATTTTGTCAGAATGCTCCACCATGACCTGTCCGTCTTGTGTGGCCCTTCGGTGACCTTTATTTTTGGGGGCTCCAAAATCACTGCAGATGGTGACTGCAGCCATGAAATTAAAAGATGCTTGCTCCTTGGAATAAAAGACAGCATATTAAAAAGCAGAGACATTACTTTGCTGACAAAGGTCCATCTAGTCAGAGCTCTGGTTTTTCCAGTAGTCGTGTATGGATGTGAAAGTTGGACTATAAAGAAAGCAGAGCACTGAAGAATTGATGCTTTTGAACTGTAGTGCTGGAGGAGACTCTTGAGAGTCCCTTGGACATCAAGATCAAACCAGTCAATCCTAAAGGAAATCAACCCTGAATATTCATTGGGAGGACTGATGATGAAACTGAAGCACTGATAATTTGGCCATCTGATGTGAAGAACTGGCTCATTGGAAAAGACCCTGATGCTGGGAAAGACTGGAGGAAAATGAGAAGAGGGTGATAGAAGATGAGATGGTTGGATGGTGTCATATTTATGTCCTTACCTCTTTAAGGTCATTTCCTTTTGTTCATGAAATTCTTCATAACAGTTTCTTGATCATACCTCATGTTCTTTCTTCATGTAGTTTTATAGCATTCATTCCTATGATCGTGTTTCTAAAGTACCCATTTGCTACACATGATTTTCAGGAGTTTTACTTTTCTTCTGAATGTTTAGTCTCATGTTTCTTTTGCTCTATTATGTAAAAATTTTAATAAGCCTCGTGTTAAAAAAAAAAAAGTTTTAATATTTAATCATTTTATTCTGACTTACCATTACCGGAAGATAAATTTTGAAGATTTTTTCCTGTCCTACTCACTATTTGGGGGGAGCAGGCAGTTTCTTCTCTCAGATCCACAACTTTGAAACAACCTGGTGGGCAAAAATTCCCCTTCTACTTGTGGTTTTGCTCAGATATTCACTTGGTCCTATTCTGTTGTCCTGAGGACTCATCTTCTTCTGCTATCACTACCTCAGTCTCTAATAATCTAGACTAAAATGGTATGATAAAGACAAAAAAAAAAACTAACATTTCCAATACAGGCTGTTATTATGACTTCAATATTCATTAAAAGGAATATTAGGGAGAGGAAGAAGTTTCTCCAGGTGATAGGCTGATGAGAGGACTTTAGGACATTTGAGTTTGAAGTGTTTATGGGTCATCCAGTGAACAGTTGAATAAACAGATCTGAAACTGGGAAGAGACTGGAGCTGTTGTAAATTGGGAAAGCATGGGTGGGAAGAGATCACTTCGAGTCTCTAAACAGAGAAGAAAGCAAATCAGTACCGCCAGTGTGAACAGACAAACTGATGGTGGGAGGGCAAGAGCAGAGAGATAAAAAGAAAAGCAAAACTATGCAGCAAGGGTACATGCTATGGTGGGGGTAGAGGAGTAACAACAGTGTGAAATTCAGCAGAGAAGTCAAGGAAACTAATATAGAGTGTCGCTGTTCTTTTATTTCAAGAACTACAAAGTCCTGCTGACCTCAGTGAAAACATCTTAGTGAAGCAATGGAGACAGAAGTCTAGCCATAGTGGGTTGAGTAGGAGAGTGCATATAGATAATTCCCAGAAAGGTTGCTCATAGGAAAGAAATAGAGTAGGAATTCAAGGAGTTTAAAGGTTGAGAAGATTTTATTTACTTCCATTTGTATTTCATAGGAACAGAATTGAGTCTATATTGAAGAGGAAAAATATCAGTAGAAAGGATGATGCTGAAAATACAATAAAGAAAATACATTTATTTTCTCATTGAAGAAACTTGTTTTGAACACCCACTATGTGTCATGTACCACGTTTCATGTTGGAAATACAAGGGTGGGTTAAATTAGCATGGCTGTTGCCCTGTTAAGAATCCCAGGTGGACCAAAGGCTCTAAGAAGATAAATGAGATGGATATCCAAGTGGAATCATTAACCTCAAAAAGAAAGAGAATCAATTGTTTCATAGAATGAGGGTAAAGTGGACATGATGAAGGCAGGCATATTTGTAGATGGAGGAAACGAGGAATAGGAGTTGAATAGAAGCTTAAAGAATTCTGATTTATCAAGGTCTTTTGTATTTCTATAACATAGGATGCAAATCATATACCCAACTGAGCATGTTCATAAAATAAAAAAAAATAGTTATTGAGGGAAATGAGGAAAAGAAGTAATATGACACTCAGAGTAATCACTGGGCAAAACTGACAATCCAGCCAAAGTTGAAGGTGGTAGATTTTGGTACTAATCCACACAGTGGTATGAATTTCTCCAGTACCACTCAGTGGCAGACCAAACATGGGGATGAAAAAAAAAAGCAGAGGTCTGGATCTATCTTAGGTTATGATAACATGAACTGCTATAACAGATTAATTTAGAAATGTCAATAATTTAACACAATAGAAGCTTATTTCTCATTCATTTAAAATTATCTGGAATAGAAGTAGGGATTTATTCATGAAGTCTTTAGGAAGTCAAGATAGCAAGGCCCATCCGTCTTTAACACGCAACTTCCAAGAACACCTCAAGTGTTGTCATCCAACCAGCAGATGGGGTTGGGGGAAAGGAGAAGGGTCATGCCAGAGGTTCCTACAGAAGTGGCACACATCATTTCTACTCACGGCCTGTTGGAGTTAGACCTCCTGGAGTTAGACATATGCCAAAACCTAACAGGAGGCCTGAGTGCTAGAAAGAGAGAAAACAGGTTTTTGATTAAGAACTTAACCAAGTTTCTGACATAGGGCAAAAGTTTCAATAAGTTAGGATGGATGGATAGATACATAGACAGATAGATTAGATAAAAAGAAATACAAAGAAGAAACTAAAGATGAAGGAAGGAACAAAGGGAGGGAGGGAGGAAGAGAAGGGGAAGGAAAGAGGGAAAGACAGAGACAGACTAAGAGGTTGAGAACTCAAGCGAAGGAAGATTTAAGTAGTAATTTTTAAAAAATGAAGTTATACTAGAAGAGGAAGAAGAGATGAAGCAGCTAAGGAACTGGAGATTAGGATTGCTGAGTAAGAGAGGGAAAGCTAGAAATATCAGAGACTGTGACTTAAAGTAAAGATAGTAGAATTTTGGAGTCCAAAGATAGAGAATGAGAGGTTCCAGAATGTAGCCACTTGTCAAGCTATTATAAGAACTGTGAACTATCAGAGTTGTGTGAACCACAGGGAGTAACAATAAAAAATGAAAGCACTTGGAATGACAAATAAAATTTTGACCCAGTCGCCAAAATACTTGACAAACACAAGAGACGTCACAGATAAACGTGTCACAGAAGGATGGAGATGGATGTCAGGAATAAGTTTCAAAGTAGAAGGAAGATTTTTATTGGAAGATGCAGGAAATGGTCTAGAAAACCGATAGGGAATGACAATCCCAGTTAAACATGCAATGTATAAATGATCTCTATGGCAGATAGTTGCCAGAAAAATCATCTCCTCAGCAGGGTGGCCTAGCTTCAGTTAGGGCAAAGGTGTTGCATGAAGCATCCTATGAAAAATGAGTGTTACAGTAGAATGTAGTTAAAGAAATCAGAAAGGTATTTGAAAATGATCTATAGAGCAGGAAAAAACCAGCAAAAGAGGATTGGCTCAGAAGAAAAGCTAAAAAATCTTGAATTTGAGTTCTTTGCCTAGAACTCAAGGGCAAAAGTAAGCATGAGGGGACTTTATAGCGGAGGTCTGTTAGGAACCAGGCCACACAGCAGGAGGTGAGCAGCAGGTGTACCAGTGAAGCTTCACCTGTATTTACAGCCGCTCCCCATCACTCACATTACCACCTGAGCTCAGCCTCCTGTCAGATCATCAGTGGCATTAGATTATCATAGGACCACGAACCCTACTGGGAATTGTAAAGACTCTGTAATCCTTCTGAGAATCAAGCTGAAACCATTCCCCAACCCTGTCCATGGAAAAAATGCCTTCCATGAAACCAGTCCCTAGTGTCAAAAAGGTAGGGGACGGTTGCTATATGAAATTCTTACACAGAAATTTGTTCCAGTGCCTCCAGGAGGTGAGAGAAGAATGACATTTATTGCCTCTAGCCACACTGGCCCTGGAAGCTGAAGGTTGTCCCTGTGTCACACCTGGTGTGGCTGGAACCCTCCATTCTTAGGGACCAGGCTCCCTGGGCCCACAGTGCAAGGTACTGCTCTAAGGTGGGAATGGATTCCTTCCTACTCAGAAGATCTGACAACCTCTATACTGCTGAATCAGGAAGAAGAGCCATTCTGTTCCTCTCCTTACTTTCAAAGATTGGGTTCTCTCTACCATTCAGGACACCAAGCAGAATCTCTAAGAAAATAAATGAGGGGAGAAAATGCAAAGGACCAAAAAATAGTATCTCAACAATTAACATATATACCTGCATTTATGGAGAAGGCAATGGCACCCCACTCCAGTACTCTTGCCTGGAACATCCCATGGACGGAGGAGCCTGGTAGGCTACAGTCCATGGGGTCGCTAAGAGTAGGACACGACTGAGCGACTTCACTTTCACGTTTCCCTTTCATGCACTGGAGAAGTAAATGGCAACCCACTCCAGTATTCTTGCCTGGAGAATCCCAGGGACGGCGGAGCCTGGTGGGCTGCCGTCTATGGGGTCACACAGAGTCGGACACGACGAAGCGACTTAGCAGCAGCAGCAGCTGCATTTATAATAAATGGAGTCTTAACAGTACTCTATGCACCCAAAGGATATATTAAAAGCAAGAATATTTCCTGCTATTCTGCCAATCCACCCAAGCCAAACGGATTTCAGTGGATAAACATCTATGACTCCATTTAATTTTGCAAAAGTGTGAAAACTCAAAAGAATATGCTTTTAAATACCACAAACTGGGTAGCCTCGTCTCCAAACTAGGGAAATTACCAAAAACAACTTTCCAACATGCCCCAATAATGATTCCAGGTTTCAGAGATGCTCTTAGGACATACACAAATAACAAAGACAGTTACTCAATTTCCCATGTGATTTATTGGTGGTGGGGGAGAAAATCCTGGCTCTGGATCATCAAATGAGGTGACCCTTGCCTTTCAATTGAGTGGTTGACTGAATAATTTATTTCTACTCTGCTTACTTCAAAGCTGTATTTGAAGTGGCTACATTTTGGTGTAGTGCAAACTACTTGTGCAATGTAACTCTTCCATTTTTAGTTACTCTCATAGCCTCATAAAATAAGAAGAGCACTACCACTACCCATTTGCAGATGAAAACATTTTTATAAAATCATTTGGAATGATTGATTACTGCCTCCTTTCCAAAATACCTTCCAATCTTGGTATCCAGAACACCATATTCCCTTTGGTCTCTTCCTGGCTAACCCTTCTCAGTCTCTGCTAGTAACTTCTTCCTCATGGTGTGAACCTCTACATGTTTAGAGTTTACAGGGCTCATTCCCTGTAACTCTTCTTTATCTTATCTGTTCAAGTGACTTTAAATATTACTATACTTGAACAGTTCACAAATCAGTATCCAATGAACTCCAAAATGTTTACCCAACCACCCTCACCATCTCCACTTGGATTTCTACATGGCGTCTCTAATTTGATGTGCCTGAAACACAAACTCTATGGATTCCAACCCTCCAAAAATCCTCCTCCCAGGACTTTCCTGGTGGTCCAGTGGCTAAGACTCCACGCTCCCAACGCAGGGGGCCTGGGTCAGGGCACTAGATCCCACATGCCACAGTGATGAACTGGCATAGCCAAATTTAAAAAATGATAATTAATAAATAAATATTTTTTTAAAAGTCCTCCTCCAAACCCCATACCAAGCAGCACCTTCCTATCTCCTTGATCTGCTTTATTTTTCCAAAGTACTTATGACGATCTATCATACTATATAATTTTTTTGGTTTTTCTTTATTGCCTGTCTTTCCCAATGAAAACATAAGCTCTGTGAATACAGAAATTTTTGTATGTTTTGATCACTGATTTTTTTTTTTTTTTTGGCTGCACTCTGTGACTTGTGGAGATCTTGGTTCCCTGACCAAGGATTGAACCCAGTGAATCAACAGTGAAAGCATGGAATCCTAACCACTGGACCAGGGAATTTCCTTGATCACTGTACTGATCACTACTTGGTGCTTTATCTATCATAAATAAATAAATAGATGCTCAATCTATTTATTTGTATCTATTGGTATCAATAGATAGATAAATAGTAGATGCTCAATCAATACCAGATAATGAATGAATAAAGGATAATTCATTGATATGTGAATCATGCATACTGTACACTGGTGACTGTCAGATTTTATATCTGAAAACAGTAATGTAAGAAATTTAAAGACATTTCAAGGAGGTGCTTTATTTCCTTGGGTTCTGTGTGAGAAAAGGGCTTCCATGGTGGCTCAGTGGTAAAGAATACGCCTGCCAATGCAGGACACACTGCATCCAGGAAGATCCTCTGGAGAAGGAAATGGCAACCCACTCCAATAGTCTTGCCTGGGAAATCCCATGGGGAGAGGAGGCTGGAGGGCTACAGCCCATAGTGTCACCAAAGAGTCAGACACGACTTAGCAACTGAACAACAACAAATATAATAGAAAATGAAATAGGCCAGTCAGTATATATTTTTTCCTGCTTCCTAGGAATTTTCTTCAACTTTACTGGTCCTACATTTTAAATCTTTTATTTTGCTTTTATTTAAAAAAAAAAATCTTTCTTGTTCACCATGTTGCTTTCGGATAGCACTGTATCCTTATTTTTAAGAATAATGAATAGAGTATTGATAGTGAAAGTGTATATGAGTGTGTGGTGGGAGGATTCACTAAAATCCTCAAATAATTTGAATAAGTATCTGTTTCATTTGTGACCATGTGCCCATTTATGGGCATTTTTTTAATATGTTTACTTTAATTTTTCTTTCTTATGTTTTAAGTTTTCCTCAAATATCTGTTGAACCTAGTTATCTCTTCACATTTAGGAATGAGGCAATAAAAACCTAATATGTGGGAATGTGCACACGGGTGCTGGTGGAACATTTCAGCGAGGAGGTGGTCCTTACGCTGGAGAACTCCTACCTCCCAGAATGCTAAGGTCTTTGCTCTGGGCACCAACTCCCACACCAACTGTCCGCATGCAATTCAGACAGTCACTTATTTCTAAAAGGAAGAACCTTCCGATTTTTGCCTAAGTGGGTTGATGCTCGTTGTTGGGTATTTTGTCGACCCTGTGAAGTATAACATTATTGCAACCATCCACGAAGTTCAAGTGAAAATGTTAGTCGCTCAGTCATGTCTGATTCTTTGCAATCCCATGGACTGTAGCCCGCCAGGCTTCTCTGTCCATGGAATTCTCCAGGCAAGAATACTGGTCGGTTGCCATGCCCTCCTCCAGGGGATCTTCCCAATCCAGGGATCAAACTCAGGTCTCCTGCATTGCAGGCAGATTCTTTACTGTCTGAGACACCAAGGAAGCCTTTTCATGTATAGATATAAATGGTCTTGTTTTTCAACTCACTCTTCACTCCTGTTCTTCATCAGAACTGGCATTCTAGAATCTTGAGGATCTCCAGGATTCAATGAATATAAATCTACTCCTTCTCAGGTCCCAGATCCTTCTATCCTGCTCCTGATAGCTCTCCCCAAATTGCTTTCTGTCTACCAGAAAAATCATTGAAAATTTTCAGCCACTAATGGTCACCTATTACCTTCATTGTGAAGTGTTTATACATTTAATCCCTTTGGAGTGCCTGAAATGATAAAGGACACAGTATCATGTGATCAGTGTGTCACTGTGAACCAAATATCTTCTCTAAACCAAATATCTTCTCTTACTCAAAGCTACTGTTAAACTATACCGAACAATAACAACAAAGCTAAAATGCTAGGGAAACAGCTAGATTGGTTTAAAAAAAAAAAAAGAACATCAGGCTTGTGGGAGATTATTTTTAAGGAATAATTTAAGGAATAGGTATATGTGAATTTTTAAAAATTATTCTTTAAAAAGACACTTCTAAAGCTTGTTGAAAATTTAGATAATAAAGCTTGTTGTTCACTTGCTCAGTTGTGTCTGACTCTTTGCAACTCCATGGACTGCAGCACACGAGGCTTCCCTGTCCTTCACTATCTCCCGGAATTTGCTCAAACTCATGTCCATTGAGTCAGTGATGCTATCTAACCATCTTATCCTCTGTCACCTCCTTCTCCTTCTGCCCTCAATTTCCCAGCATCAGGGTCTTTTCCAATGAGTTGGCTCTTCACATCTTTACTCAGCCAAAGTAAAGTGAAAGTCTCTCAGTCATGTCCGACTCTTTGCGATCCCATGGACTATACAGTCCATGGAATTCTCCAGGCCAGAATACTCGAGTGGGTAGCCTTTCCCTTCTCCAGGGCATCTTCCCAACCCAGGGATTGAACCCATGTCTCCCGCATTGCAGGCAGATTCTTCACCAGCTGAGCCACACAAGGGAAGCCCAAGGATGCTGGAGTGGGTAGCCTATCCCTTTTCCAGAGGATCTTCCTGACCCAGGAATTGAACCGGGGTCTCCTGCATTGCAGGTGGATTCTTTACCCTTATTGAGCCAAAATCCTTACTAATTAAGATGTATAGGACAGGATACATACACATTAAAATTTGGGAACAAATGATTTAAAGGGATGATATATGAGAAAACACTATTAGTATACTGAGAGTATTCCTGAAGGAGTTTAAATGCCTCTGCCTGAATGCTCACAGAAAACTCTATTGTGTATTAAAAACTGGAATGTTTGTGATATGCAAGGTTCATTAGATGAAAGCATGATCTCGTCTAATAGCTTTTACGATTTTAAAATCTTTTCTTAAATATAAATAAATAAAAGGGATTGAGTTTTCCCTGCTTACTCTAGTCCTGTAAAATAATGGGTAAGTGCAAGCTACTGTCAATCACAAGAAATTCGATAAGACTGCAGTTTCTATGAGACTCTATACAGGGATTATGTTGAATCTTTGAGTTAGGCATTTTAATAACTTGTGCCAATTTTAGTTTCTCCTCTGCTCTCAATCCCTATGCAAACACCAGGGGCCACTTCAATGTAAACATTCTAAGGACCAAAGGCATCATCATGGCCATCTGTTTTTACTACCATTTCTCATGGTGTCTCTGACTTCAACTAATAATGCAAACATCATTTTCAAATTAATCATTAACAGAGTCGTGTGAATTGTTTTAAGTTAAATTAATGTCTCTGAAGATGACTAATGGAAAACATCAATGTAGACAGATGTTTTCATTTGGGAAAATGTGTTATATCCCTTCAAACAAATCCCATAATCTACCCCCAAAACTCCTACTGCTTAACAAGTAATCAAGTAAAACACAGTAATTTAATTACCTTATTTTTCAAACTTATTGTTGTACCACATTGTTCTCATTCAGCTTGGTTTGATGGCCCTTTTAATGTTCACAATATTAACAATAATAACTTTAGCTCCAAAAGGCATTAAATTTCCGTCATCTAAAATAAACCGTCAGATGTGTTTTACAATAGTCTACCCAAACAGCAGCATGTTAACATAAACTCAGCTAGTTCCACACAGGATACCCAGAGCCATCACAAACTGAGAGACTAACAATTCTCAGAAGAAATTCTGAAAGTAATTTTATCCACTTCCCTTTCCCAGAAATGACAGTAGCCAGAAAAAAACTAATTTGGATTTACATGTCCTGTAATTTATTCTGTTGGGTGTTCCCCTGTATCAAGGGAAACTAGTAGGAAATGAAATAAATAGCTGAGGGCCTGTTTGCCCCAACACGATAACTGACTAAAAGATACCCAAAGAGCCAGGCATGCTAAGACTACATCGCTTCTTTAAAGAAGGAAAGGACTCCGTTCACAACATACAGCTTACTACACACACCAGTGATGACGTAGTAAAGAATCAGCCAACGGGCAGACTTCTCTGCCTCAAATCCCCACCAAACATCTATTATCAGGGTCATCTCTCTCTCTCTCTCTCTCCTTTAGTAATTTTATTTATTTATGGCTATACTAGGTCTTTGTTGCTGTGCAGGCTTTTCTTTAGTGGAGGCAAGAGGGGGTTTCTCATTACGATGTCTTGTCTTGTTGCAGAGCACAAGCTTTAGGGCTTCAGTAGTTGCAGGCTGTGAGCTCAATAGTCACAGTTCCTGGGCTCGAGAGCACAGGCTCAATAATTGTGGCACGTAGGCTTAGATGCTCCTTGGCATGTGAGATCTTTCCAGATCAGGGATCAAGCCCATGTCTTCTGTGCTGACAGGAGGATTCTTTACCCCTGAGCCACCAGGAAAGCCTGGGGTCACGTCTCCTTAGAGTGAAGATCTCCTATGGCCTTCTTTGTTGTTGTTTATTCACTAAGTCATGCCTGACTCTTTTGCAACCCCATGGACTGTAGGAGCCTGCCAGGCTCCTCTATCCATGGGATTTCCTAGGCAAGAATACTAGAGTGAGTTGTCATTTCCTTCTCCAGGGGATCTTCCCTACCCAGGGATAGAACACATATCTCTTGCATTTTCTCCATTGGCAAGTAGATTCTTTACTGCTGAGCCACCAGGGAAGCTCCTATGACCTTCTAGAAGTTACCTTTATATTTCTTCCAGTGGGTTTGAACTTCTACCCTCACCAAACGTGCCTGTGTCCAGGAGGCACAGGTCAACGATAACATCCCTAGTGCTTTTCTGAGTGTTGACTGCAGGACCTGAGTGTTTACTGGTGTGCCATCAGCTTCCTAGGAACAGTTTTCCAGGTAACAGGATCAGGCTTTAGATACGATGGGATCTAGTCTTTCAGTGATCAGTGCAAAGAAATAGAGGAAAACAACAGATGGGAAAGCCTAGAGATCTCTTCAAGAAAATTAAGAGATACCAAGGGAACATTTCATGCAAAGATGGGCTCGATAAAGGACAGAAATGGTATGGACCTAATAGAAGCAGAAGATATTAAGAAGAGGTGGCAAGAATACACAGAAGGACTGTACAAAAAAGATCTTCACAACCAAGATAACCACGATGGTGTGATCACTCACCTAGAGCCAGACATCCTGCAGTGTGAAGTCAAGTGGGCCTTAGAAAGCATCAATATGAACAAAGCTAGTGGAGGTGATGGAATTCCAGTTATTTCAAATCCTAAAAGATGATGCTATGAAAGTGCTGCACTCAACATGCCAGCAAAATTGGAACACTCAGCAGTGGCCACAGGACTGGAAAAGGTCAGTTTTCATTTCAATCCCAAAGAAAGGCAATGACAAAGAATGCTCAAACTACTACACAATCGCACTCATCTCACACACTAGTAAAATAATTCTCAAAATTCTCCAAGCCAGGCTTCAGCAACACGTGAACCGTGAAATTCCAGATGTTCAAGCTGGTTTTAGAAAAGGCAGAGGAACCAGAGATCAATTGCCAACATCTGCTGGATCATCGTAAAAGCAAGAGAGTTCCAGAAAAACATCTATTTTTGCTTTATTGACTATGCCGAAGCCTTTGACTGTGTGGATCACAATAAACTGTGGAGAATTCTGAAAGAGATGGGAATACCAGACTACCTGACCTGCCTCTTGAGAAACCTGTATGGAGGTCAGGAAGCAACAGTTAGAACTGCACATGGAACAACAGCTTGGTTCCAAATAGGAAAAGGAGTATGTCAAGGCTGTATATTGTCACCCTGCTTATTTAACTTATATGCAGAGTACATCATGAGAAATGCTGGGCTGGAAGAAGCACAAGCTGGAATCAAGATTGCCAGGAGAAATATCAATAACCTCAGATATGCAGATGACACCACCCTTATGGCAGAAAGTGAGGAGGAACTGAAGAGCCTCTTGATGAAAGTGAAAGAGGAGAGTGAAAAAGTTGACTTAAAGCTCAACATTCAGAAAACTAAGATCATAGCATCTGGTCCCATCACTTCATGGGAAATAAATGCGGAAACAGTGGAAACAGTGTTAGACTTTATTTTGGGGGTCCAAAATCACTGCAGATGGTGATTGCAGCCATGAAATTAAAAGACACTTACTCCTTGGAAGGAAAGTTATTACCAACCTAGATAGCATATTAAAAAGCAGAGACATTGCTTTGCCAACAAAGTTCCATCTAGTCAAGGCTATGGTTTTTCCAGTAGTCATGTATAGATGTGAGCGTTGGACTGTGAAGAAAGCTGAGCACCGAAAAATTGATGCTTTTGAACTGTGGTGTTGGAGAAGACTCTTTAGAGTCCCTTGAACTGCAAGAAGATCCAATCAGTCCATCCTAAAGGAGATCAGTCCTGAGTGTTCATTGGAAGGACTGATGTTAAAGCTGAAACTCCAATAATTTGGCCACCTCATGCGAAGAGTTGACTCATCAGAAAAGACTCTGATGCTGGGAAGGATTGGGGGCAGGAGGAGAAGGGGATGACAGAGGATGAGATGGCTGGATGGCATCATCAACTCGATGGACATGAGTTTGGGTAAACTCCGGGATTTGGTGATGGACAGGGAGGCCTGTCGTGCTGTGATTCATGGGGTCGTAAAGAGTCGGATACGACTGTGCAACTGAACTGAACTGAACTGAGTCTTTCACTGAGTAATTACCACATCAAAATAGTCAGTCTTAGATGAGGCTCTATCTTCTCAACAGCATAGTTTGTTAAGAGTAATGGGTGAAAGTGAGGAGGAGACTAAATTAATCTAAGTGATCAATCACTGGAAGTTTCCATCCTTTAATAGTATAATGCTTTATAACTATTGTCAAAGAGGAAAGGAAATAAATGGATTATATTGTCAAAAGATATAAAGCAAACACTAAATCAAGCATTTAAAAAAGGTTTAAATGGAAGCAGTTTATCTATAGATAACTAACTATACTAATTATATGCCAGACAGAACTATGTTTCCTTTATCATTACAGAATAACATGAAAATCATTCCTACACTGAAAAATATTAACTTAAATTTTTAAAAAATAAGCTCTTACAATGTCCCAGCTGCATTGCTGGATCCCTATTATGGGATGAATTGTATCCCCCTAAAACTCAGAAGCAAAAGTCCCAAGCCCCAGCAACCCAGAGAGTGACTGCATTTGGAGACAGGGCCTTTAAAGATATAATTAAAGTCAAATACATTTTATAGTTCAGTTCAGTAGCTCAGTGCTGTCTGACTCTTTGCAACCCCATGGAATGCAGCACACAGGGCTTCGCTGTCCATCACCAACTCCCAGAGCTTACTCAAACTCATGTCCATTGAGTCAGTGATGCCATCCAACCATCTCATCCTCTGTCATCCCCTTGTCTTCCTGCCTTCAACCTTTCCCAGCATCAAGGTCTTTTCCAATGAATCAGTTCTTTGCATCAGGTGGACAAAGTATTGGAGTTTCAGCTTCAGCATCAGTCCTTCTGATGAATATTCAGAACTGATTTCCTTTAGGATGGAAACTGGTTGTATCTCCTTGCTGTCCAAGGGACTCTCAAGAGTCTTCTCCAACACCACAGTTCAAAAGCATCAATTCTTTGGCGCTCAGCTTTATACTCCAACTCTCACATTCATACATGACTACTGGAAAAACCATAGCTTTGACTAGATGGACCTTTGCTGGCAAAGTAAAGTCTCTGCTGTTTAATATCCTGTCTCGGTTGGTCATAACTTTTCTTCCAAAGAGCAAGCATCTTTTAATTTCATGGATGCAGTCACCATTCGCAGTGACTTTGGAGCCCCCAAAAATGAAGTCTCTCACTGTTTCCATTGTTTCCCCATCTATTTGCCACATAGTAATGAGACCAGATGTCATGATTTTAGTTTTCTGAATGTTGAGTTTTAAGCCAAATTTTCACTCTCCTCTTTCACTTTCATCAAGAGGCTCTAGTTTGTCTTCACTTTCTGCCATAAGGGTGGTGTTATCTGCATATCTGAGGTTATTGATATTTCTCCCAGCAGTCTTGATTCCAGCTTGTGCTTCATCCAGTCCAGCATTTCTCATGATGTACTCTGCATATAAGTTAAATAAGCAGGGTGACTACATACAGCCTTGACGTACTCCTTTCCCGTTGTACAGGCAGACCCTATTCCTATCTGACTGGTATTCTTATAACCAAAGGAAATTTAGACACAAAAAGAAATACCAAGGATGCTTGCACACTGCAAGAAAGCAGCCACCCATAAGCCAAGGACAGAAGTTTCAGAAGAAACCAGCCCTGCCAACATACTGATCTTGGACGTCCATCCTCTAGAACCATGAGAAAATTAATTTCTATTGTTCAAGCCAGCCATCCAGTCTGTGGTACTTTGTAATAGCAGCCTGAGCCAACTAATGCAGTACGCTCTCACTCACAGACACTGGGCTTCCCAGGTGGCGCTGGTGGTAAAGAACCCGCCTGCCAATGCAGGAGACATAAGAGACACAAATTTGATCCCTGGGTGGGGAAGATCCCTGGAGGAGGGCATGGCAACCCACTCTATTTCCTGCCTGGAGAATCCCATGGACAGAGGAGCCTGGCAGGCTACAGTTCACAGGATCACAAAGAGTGAGTTATGACTGAAGACTGAAGTGACTTAGCTCGCATCCAAGCACCAGATACCACCTGAGCAGGATGGTGGACTTGGAGGGCGCTAGCTGCTGGGTGGGGTACAGCCCTGGACGACTGTTCCCATTTTAAGCTGCTCAGGGCATTATAGAAATGCTTTACGTGACTGAGGAGATAATTACTTTAAAAAAAAAGAGAGAGAGGGAAGAGAAAAACTATAAAAATCAACAAAGCTTTTTCAGCTTACCAAGAACAATTGTCTTCCCTAAGCTACATTAGATTTACCTCACGTGCTTTTAGTTTGATGAAAATTATCCAACTCATTTAGCACAATCTTTTAAAGCACTGCCATCTCCAAAGCTGCTGTTTTTTTCAGCCCTTATAATTTCACCAGTTACTGACTCACTAGTCTCCTCTGCTGAATTATAAAGAAGTGACTAATAGCTTTTTTTATGATACACATTAAAATAAATTTTTCACAAAACTGACTCTGGGAGCAACTATGAGACTTAGAGGAGAGATTATTACATTTTCTTTGCATTTTATGATTATAATATAAAATACAAAATATTAGGGAAGATTTAAAATATTGACTATAAATGCACTTTCCAAAAAAAGGTTTTTTACTTTTAATAAGAAATGTGACGTTTCTTCTGTGGACATAATGCTTTAGTATATGGTTTTATGTTCAAAATGGCTATACACAAATCCTTATCAAAACTTTTTAATGATGATCTTTCTTAAATTTTTCATAGTGATATTAATAACACATTTTGTTCACACAAAGTAGGCAGTATCAAATGAATATACGTTGCTTGTATTTCAATTGCTTTCTTGTAAAATTACCAGAATTCAGATAGTTCTGTTTAAATTATATGTCACAGGAGCAATCAGCCCTTTAAAACAGTTTTAGCTTTCTTCTTTTTTTGTGTGACAAATTTAACAGTGAGTAGTCTTGTGGTAATGTTGATTTTAAACTTTCAAGTATTTAAAAATATTAAAGATTTTCCTCAAGCCGACACAGATGTTGCTCTGCTCATCTTAAATTTTCAAGATTCAAATTTCTCCACTAACTCTATTCGTACCTGCTAAAATACTTTAATTAAGCTCTTTGGAAGCTGAAAAAATATCAGTGAAGTGCACTGTTTTGAAAGCCAAAAACAATGCCTCTAAAAAATACTCGAAGAAACCAGCCCCTCCACTTCCTTACATTCTTTCATATCTCTCCCTCTCTCTCTCTCTCCATCCCTCCTTCTCTCTCACACACACACAATTTATCAATAACTGTATAAACTCTTGCCTAACTCTCCTTGGGTCACCAATGTACTTCAGTACGAAATTATGTTCTGAACATATTTCTTTGAATAAAGATGAAAATGGTATTTTAACAGCTTGGATTTAATTATCACTTTATATATATAATTATCCTCATTTTTTAGTACCCACCACAATTTTTGTAACACCTTTTAATATAGATTATAGATCTATGGACAAACATTGACATATGGAATATTTCTAATGTTGTTTAAATAATGCATTTCTGAATTCTAGGGTATAAAGAGAACTTTTGATGCAAATCTCAGATGCTTTCCTGTAACCTCATATAACCTTCATCACCCAGATATTTTGGGGAGTGCTTCTTTAGTATATTATTGGTTTCAAGTATTCCTTTACCACTTTATTCTCAGATGTTTGATACAGAGCTTCACTGGAATAAATAATATTCTTCCAAGCCTTTGTCTTCAGGGAGTCCAAGCAGTAATATATCGGTAAGTATACTACTTTTGTGAAATCATCCATGTGTAATGAAAATTTTTTGATGTACCAATCTTCTGGATTCATATTGTCTCTCTCATATTTGATATGAAATGTCAATGTATGTACTAACACATTATTTGAAAAAGCAACTTTTTTATTCTCTTTCCCTTTCTGGTATCAAATACAGTATGGATAAGTTTTTATACAGGCTGGTAAAATTAAAGGTTTGCAGTGATGTGAAGTATCTTTTTTTTCTGGTGTCAGGAAATAACTCTAAAACTAGTTTCTTGGGCTTTGATTTGACACTGTTATAAGCAGTCTAAAAATAATGGTTTCGTTCTTTAATTTTGTGCTAACGTATTGTACTTTGCTCCACTGCTCAACTGCATATATCTTCCAGGCAAGTAAGACATTTAGGCAGAGGAAGGCAGAAATTATTAGGGGACAAAAAACCTATCTGAATTAATGACAAGGTAGTCTACCTTATGAATCAGTAACTTTCTAGCTTTGAGAAAGAAGTTAACCTTTTGGTGAAAAATTAATATCCATAAATAGTGAATCCAATTAAAAATAAAGTACTGAAGCAGACCATGGGACTCTCTAACTTCAGAAAATAAGTTTGTCAGTACTTTTTAGATGTTGGCATTCTTAGAAATTATACGAAACAAAATGGATTGAGAATTTGATAATGAAAAATGTGGTTAGCAAAGCAGAAAATATTGATAAATTATCCAGTTTCTCAAACCCAGTGCTCTGTAACAACCTAGAGGGGTGGAATGGGGTGGAGGTGGGAGCGAGGTTCAGGAGGGAGGGGATATGGGTAAACCTCTGGCTGATTCATGTTGATTAGGGCAGAAACTAACACAAGGCTGCAAAGCAATGATCCTCCAAATAAAAAATTATTCAGCTTCATTGTAATCCTGGAAAATTTAATTAAAATAATCACTGTAAATGTTTTTTAAAAATACATTTTTAAATCCAATAAGATACACAATCGTCTTCAGTAAGTTTATTAAATCGTTTTCAGTTATTTCTTTTAAAAGTAAACATTTTATACACCTACATGAAAAAAATTATGGGGACTTTCCTGGTGATCCAATGGCTAAGACTCGGAGCTCCCAGTGCAGGGGGCCCAGGTTGCATCCCTGGTCAGGGAACTCGATCCCACAGGCCATAATTAAAGATCCCTCATGCCACAACTAAGACCCAGTGCAACCAAATGAACAAATAATTTAAAAAAAAACTGAACTATACACTTAAAAATGGTTCAGAAGGTTGATTTTTTTTTTTTAATTATGAAATTCCATTAAGAATTAGGCTTGGCAAAGTGTTAACATCAACAAATCGTTGAAACAATATAATCAAATTGTTAATATAACAATTTTTTAATATCAACAGAAAATAAGGAAAACAAGAATGAAGACTGAGGCAACTAACAAAGTAATTCTGTTTTATTTGTGAATACTAATAATAGGTGAGTGATAAAAATAAAATTAAACATGAAACAAGTTCATTGTGAAAATTTAGAGCAAACTAAATCTTAAGAAAAACTGAATATTTTACTTGTACCTACAAAGTAAGAACTTTATTGATAAACATCAGGACTTACATAATAATCAGATTATGGTACGAAAGTGAGTGGGAGAGTCTCCATGCCATCATGCAAACTTTGACTAAAAAATCAAAACAAAGCTGAATAATTTACCCCATCGGGATATATGACCACCTGCAAAACAACTTTATAATTTGTAGACTGTACCAGAGGAATACGTGAATCTTCTTGTCTGACTTAAATCTTCAAAAAGTATATTAAGCTGCCTTGCCTGATGATTTTCACTGAGTTCTATCCAGCGGGAGACAGATGATTAGATTACATCACTTAGGGTATGTTCCTGTCTCAGGACCAGTAACTGTCTCATCACTGTTTTGTATGCAAAGCCCAGAACACCAAAACTCTCATTTAGAAATATGTTTGACAACTTTCTATGTGGGATACATCATAATTTCACTAGAATAATAAACAAAATAATTTCAACTTGAATTCTAAGAATTACTTGAGGCTAACAATAAAGCAAACTGAGTCCAGGGATATGTGTTTCTCTATTATGTTCAATGTTACTAACACTTAAACACAACTGAACAACAACAACAAAAAAAACAGCCTAACAATAGATCCGGGGCTTCCCTAGTAGTTCAGCTGGTAAAGAATCTGTCTTTAATGCAGGAGACCTCAGTTCAATCCATGGGTTGGGAAGATCCCCTGGAGAAGGGAACAGCTACCCACTCCAGTATTCTGGCTTAGCACAGCACAGCACACAACTATAAACCCAAAAACCAAAAAGACACATTACTGTACTTTAAGTATTGAGGAGTATAAAAGAATATTTAAATAAGTTAATAAATCACAATCTTTGTGGGATGAAAATATAATACAGTTGCCATGTTCATTTATCTATTTGTCTATCATCTATTAAGCACAATATAAATTAAAATGTCTAGAAGATGTTGAAATTGGACATAAGAATTATACATTTCAATTGGAAAAATAAGGAGAACAGTCTAGAAATTTCTTTAAAAAAGTCATATAATTAAAATAGCTTCTCAATGAATTTAAAAAATCAACAAACAGGAATAGAAGTAAAAAAAAAAAAGCCTATTCATATAAGAATTTATTTTAATTCTTAAATGACAAAAGTAACATTTAAAATCAATGGAGAAAGTAAAAGATTAATCAATAAATTATCTTAGAAAAACTAGATACCATTTGGAAAACTCTCTACCTTAACTCTTACAAATGGATGAAGCATGTCTCACAAATACACACACACAAAATCATGAATTTGTAGAAGAAAAAAATAAAATAAAATTTATATTCTCAAGAGTTAGGATGACCTTTGGAAGACAGACAATAAAGGAATAAGTAACAGGACTCTTCTTGCTATTCCTCAGACACAAGAGGCCCACCATGGGCTCAAGGTCTTGCATTTCCTGTTGGCTTTTCCTAGACCTTTTCCATGCATGCGTGCCAAGTTGCTTCAGTCATGCTTTGCAACCCCATGGACTGGTACCTGCCAGGCTCCTCTGTCCATGGAATTCTCCAGGCAAGAAGACTGGAGTGGGCTGCTGTGCCCTTCTCCAGGGGATCTTTCCAACCCAGGGATCAAACCTGCATCCCTTTAGTCTCCTCCATTAGCAGGCGGATTCTTTTATCACTAGCACCACCTAGGAAAGCCCAGGCCTTTTCCATCAACCCTCAAATAGGGCCCAAATAACCTCAAGATTTGCTCACTTATTTAAGATGGTTATTCAAATGCTATTTCCTCTGTAAAACCTTTGTTCTCAAACTGTAACTCACCCTAATCTTCCTATTTCTCTATTCCTTTACTTTGCATTATCTTCCCATTTAGTATTTGCCCCATCTAAAACATTATACATCATTTAATTTATCTCATTTATTATCTGACTTCACCTTAAGATTCCCCTGCTAGCTTTAAGAAAGCAAAGGTGCTTTTTCTGTATTGTTCACTTCTCAGTGCCTACGGGACTGCTTGGAGTATATGAAGTACTGAAAACATATTTGATAAATGAAGGACATAAGGAATAAAGAAGCGAAGGGGTGATTTCCCTGGTGGTCCAGTGGTTAAGAATCCACCTGTCAATTCAGGGGTCACAGGTTCAATCCCTGGTCTGGGAAGATGCCACGTGCTATGGGGCAACTCAGCCTGTGAGCTGCAACTGCTGAGCCCACAAGCACAAGTACTGAGTGCCCTAGAAGCCATGTTCTGTAACAAGGGAAGCCACCACAATGAAAAGCCTGTGCACCATAACTCGAGAGTAGCCCCCACTCACAGCTAGAGAAAGACCACGTGCAGTAACAAAGACCCAGTGCAACTGAAAATAAAATAATTTTTTTTAAAGTCAAAGGAATAAGAAGAAACTCTAGAGAAAATGGTATAATTAAGTCAGAATGGGTAAAATGACAATAGAGCTGTAAGCTGTAAAAGCTCAAGTTAGGTAAGTAGGAAAAGTGCACATTAGAACAAAAATTAGAAAGTCACAAATGACTTTGGCAAAAGCAGTTGGGAGACAATTCTCCACGGATCTCTCATTTTTATCTTGTTGCTAAAAGGAATACTAACATAATAATGTGCATGCTCAGTGGTATCCAACTATTTGCATCCCCTGGAGTGGGTTGCCATTTCTCCCTCCAAGGGATCTTTCCCACCCAGGGATCAATCCTTCATCTCCTGTGTCTCCTGCATTGGCAGGCAGATTCTTTTACCACTGAGCCACCTGGGAAGCCTATTACTACCCACTGGTTACTGCACCCAGCTAAAAGTCTCTCCTCTTTGGATGACATATAGTGCTTTCCCTTAACTAATCATGGAAGTGGAGCTTCATGGTTTAGCAGCCTACAAACTACAAGTTTATCTGTCCCCATACACTCAGTACTCAGAGCTTATAAAGAAAGTGCATAATGCAAACTAAACTGCCCCCACTGAGCAAAGAGGGTTTGGTAAATTTACAGCAGCCACTGGGCCATGGCAATAATCAAGTCTTACTAGGTAGGAGTTCTCTTAAGAACTCCTCTATTGTTCCATGAGCCAACAATAGATTAGTCTCAACTGGAAGGCCCTGATTCTGCTTTCCTGGAAGAAATGTCCATTTTCTTCCAAAGCCTATCATTCTATCCCCAAGAAGGAGCTTTTTCATCTTTTGTCCTCCTTTGCTATGAATCCAGTAAGCCTTACAAGATTGCTCTCCTTGGAGACTGAAGTGTTTTCGTAGCCTGCTCCTGGCTGGTCCAGATCTGGCGGCCGAGGAATTTCCTAAAGGGTTGAACAATTATAGGCTTTTTCAGTCTATGTTGTTGTTCTGTAGCCATACAACTCCCTCAAAACCATAGCAAGCTTCCAGGCAATTTGTTTTGGATTAGTTCCATATGTAAGTAACTATAGCCAAAGATTTAATCTGAATGTAGTCTTTAAGCCTGAAGATGCTTGTCTTTTCCTTACCCCTTCTCTGGGTGGAAGCTATATCCAGGCTATCTAAACCATTTTGTTAGGGTGGAAAAGCAATACTTTTTTAATTTGATTGTGCCTCTGGTCTGGCTCCCAAATCTGGCAGGGCATTGAGCTTATCTCTACCAAGGCAGTGGCTTTGAAGCTACCAGTTATAATTGCTTGGGTTTGGAATACAGAAGGAGTTGACTTTTTCAACCCTCAAAGGCCTCAAATTATAGGACTCTCAGTGAAATTATTTTGCTAACCTGGCACAAAGAGCCTTTCTTAAGAGAACTGTATTCCTTTCCACCTCTGATCACAGACTGGTTAACTCTAGCTTGAGTTCATCTCTGTCACAGAAATTTGCTGGAGGAGCAAGGAGCTGCCAACACACATGAAAACTCTGCAGCTTTGCAATGATTTCCCCAAATGTTATGTATGGCCTCTGTCAACATTTCATGTGCCTTCTAAAATACTGACAGCAACAACTATATCAAAGCTTATCAAGGATCGACCAGCATTTCAATCTCCAAAACCTGTGGCTCAGCTTCCCAAATGTTAAACATATTAACACAGAGCTAGGTTATGCCACTTTTATACACCCCTCTCTGGTAATACCAAATTCTTTCTTAGTAAGGATGTAAGTTTGAAATGCATGGCTGAGACTCAAATACAGGAAGAAAATAGAGGTTTACTCCTTTCACACTACAGTCTAGAAATGGTAGATTTTATGGGGGACCCTGGACTCTTTCTGGGCTTCCCTGGTGGCTCAGATGATAAAGAATCTGCCTGCAATATGGGAGACCCAGGTTTGATTTCTGGGTTGGGGAAATCCCATGGAGAAGGGAACAGCTACCCACTCCAGTATTCTGGCCTGGAGAATTCCATGGACAGAGGAGCCTGGCAGGCTACAGTCCAGGCAGTCACAAACAGTCGGACACAATTGAGCATTAGATGGCACGTAGGCTCTTTCTATCATGTAGCTCTGTCATCTCTAAAATAGTGCTCTTATCCACATGGTACATGATAATCCATCACCACAAACACTTCTCAAAGCAGCAGGATAGGGAAAAGGAAGCCAAGGGACAACTCTTCCCCTCTTCAAGGCAAGTCTGAAGGTTGTATACATCACATCCAAAGGAGCGCTGTCATCCTTACTCTGCAGTCACATGCCCTGCTACAAAACAAGAGTCCTTTCATTATAGAAAAGAGGATCATGGATATCAGGAAGCAAAAAACAGTCTTTGTGACAACCTTAAAACAAGTGACATTATTTGGATCTAACATGTTAGTGTATTATGAAACAGAGTTAAAACAATAAGAACTAAGGGGACAACCCTGGTGGTCCAGCGGTTAAGAATCCACAGCCAAATAAATTTTAAAAACTCTTTTTTAATTAAAAAAAATAAAACACAAATCCAACCATATCCTATTTAAAAAAAAGAATTAAGTTGACTAGAACATTATTTTAAGAGCAACTGCTTACCTAGTGATATTTATAGAATATTTTATAAGGCACAACATCCAAATATAAATTGTGGCATAAATAAATGTAAATTTACAGTTCATCTTTTGCATTAAATTGCTGTTGTTGTTCAGGCACTCAGTCATGTCCGACTCTTTGTGACACCAAGGACTGCAGCACGCCAGGCCTCTCTGTCTTTCACCATCGCCCAGAGCTTGCTCAAACTCATGTCCATTGAGTCAGTGATACCATCCAACTATCTTATCCTCTGTCATCCCTTCTCCTCCTGCCTTCAATCTTTCCCAGCATCAGGGACTTTTTTAATGAGTTGCCTCTTGGCATCAGGTGGCCAAAGTATTGGAGCTTCAGTCTCAGCATTAGGCCCTCCAATGAATATTCAGGATTGATTTCTTTTAGGATTGACTGTTTTGATCTCCTTGCAGTCCAAAGGACTCTCAAGAGTCTTCTCCAACACCACAGCTCAAAAGCATCAATTCTTCAGCACTCATCCTGCTCATGTTCCAACTCTCACATCCATATATGACTACTGGAAAAACCATAGCTTTCACTACATGGACCTTTGTTGGCAAAGTTGTTTTTTAATACACTGTCTAGGTTTGTCATTGCTTTTCTTCCAAACAGCAAACGTCTTTTAATTTCATGGCTGCAGTCAACATCCTCAGTAATTTTGGAGACCAAGAAAATAAAGCCTGTCACTGTTTTCATTGTTTCCTCATCCATTTGCCATGGAGGGATAGGAGCAGATGTCATGATATTTGTTTTTTGAAGGTTGAGTTTTAAGTCAGCATTTTCACTCTCCTCTTCTACCTTCATCAAGAGGCTCTTTATTTCCTCTTTGCTTTCTGCCAGAAGGGTGATGTCATATGCATATCTAAGGTTATTGATATTTCTCCCTGCAATCTTGATTCCAGCTTGTGCTTCATCTAGCCTGGCATTTCGCATGATGGACTCTGCATATAAGTTAAATAAGCAGGGTGACAATATACAGCCTCGATGTACTCCTTTCCCAATCTGGAAGCAGTCCATTGTTTCATGTACGGTTTTAACTGTTGCTTCTTGACCTGCATACAGGTTTCACAGGAGGCAGGTAGGATGGTCTGGTATTCCCATCTCTTTAAGAATCCACAGTTTGTTGTGATCCACACAAAGGCTGTAGTGTCGTCAATGAAGCAGAAGTAGATGTTTTTCTGGAATTCTCTTGCTGTTTCTAACTGATACATAATCAACATTTGATAAATACTTGCAGCATGGAAAAGAATGAATGAAGTGACCAATTAACAAATATTTTTTTGAGTCCTTGCTATGAGACCATAACCGTGTTGGACACCTAAGACATATTTTAAAATGTATGACATGTGAACGAGATTGGCAGCATCTTACTTGATAACATTGGCAACATGAAGCACTATACCCATCTAATATAGATATAAAACATTAATAATATACAAACAATAAATATAAAAAATTTTCAACACCATTCCCAATGATTGTACAGAAAATAAAACTTTCCCAAATTAATTTTTTTCTTAAAATGAATTAAAAATTTCAAATAAAATACCTCTTTTTAATTTATGCTGAGAAAGTTATGCTAAGAGCAAGTGACTTAATTGGTATTTATTCATGTAAATTTTATATTACATCAAATTGGTATATTCATATTATACCAAATCTTATACTTTGATTTTATTTTAAAAAATGGCTCAGATAGTACAGAATCTGCCTACAATCAAGGAGACCCAGGTTCCATTCCTGGATCAGGAAGATCCCCTAGAGAAGGGAAAGGCTGCCCACTCTAATATTTTTGTCTGGACAATTCCATGGACAGAAGAGCCTGGTGGGCTACAACAGTCCATGGGGTTGCAAACAGTCAGACAAGACTGAGCAACACACACACACACACACAAAACTACACATTTAGCATGAAATTCTGACATGTAATTATTTGCTTAAAATTGAAATGGTTTTCAAGTAAATTAAAATCAATAACAAATAAGGGAACGATTTCTTCATAAACATCAAAGCTATTTGTGCTTTTATATACAGAATAAAATAATTCATCTGTAGTTTTGAGAAACTGAGAAAAGCAGAACTTGAAGCAGTACTTTTCCACAGATGTTTCTCTTTTCTATTCTTCCAATCCTTCTTATTGTTCAGTTGCTAAGTTGAGTCCAACTCTTGGCAACCCCATGGAGTGCAGCATGCCAGGCTACCCTGTCCTTCACTGTCTCCCAGAGTTAGTTCAAACTCATGTCCATTGAGTCAGTGATGCCATACAAACATCTCATGCTTTGTTGCTCCCTTCTCTTCCTACATTCAAATTTCCCATCATCAGGGTCTTTTCCAATGAGTCAGCCCTTCGCATCAGGTGGCCAAAGTACTGGAGCTTCAGCTTCAGCATCAGTCCCTCCAATGAATATTCAGGGTTGACATCCTTTAGGATTGACTGGTTTTATCTCCCTGAAGTCCAGGGGATTCTCAAGAGTCTTCTCCAACACCACAATTCGAAAGAAAATTCTTTGGTGCTCAGTCCTCTTTATGGTCCAACTCTCACAACTATATATGACAACTAGAAAAACCATATCTTTGACTATAGGGACCTTTGTCAGCAAAATGATGTCTCCGCCTTTTATACACTGTCTGGGTTTGTCATAGCTTTTCTTCCAAGGAGCAAGTGCCTTTTAATTTCATGGCTGCAGTCACCGTCAGCAGTGATTTTGGAGCCCAAGAAAATCTCATTGTTTCCAATTTTTCCCTTTATACCTGCCATGAAGTAATGGGACCAGATGCCATGATCTTAGTTTTTGAATGTTGAGTTTTAAGCCAGTTTTTTCACTCTCCTCTTTCACCCCCATCAACAGGGTTAATAGTTTCTCTTTGCTTTCTGCCATTAGGATGGTATCATCTGCGTATCTGAGGTTGTTGTTATTTCTCCCAGCAAATCTTGATGCTAGCTTGTGATTCATCCAGGCTGGCATTTTGCATGATGTGTTCTGAATTTAAGTTAAATAAGCAGAATGATAATATACACATCCTTCTTGACATACTCCTTTCCCAGTTAAAAACCAATCTGTTGTTCCATGTCTGGTTCTAACTGTTGCTTCTTGACATGCATATAAGTCTCTCAGGAGGCAGGTAAGGTGATTGGGTACTCCAGTCTCTTTAAGAATTTCCCACAGTTTTCTATGGACCCACACAGTCAAAGGCATTAGCGTAGTCAATGGAGCAGATGTTTGTCTGGAATTTCTTTGCTTTCTCTATGATCCAAGGAATGTTGGCAATTTGATCTCTGGTTCCTCAGCCTTTTCTAAATTCAGCTTGTACATCTGGAATTTCTCAGTTCATGTACTGCTGAAGTCTAGATTGAAGGATTTTGTGCATTACCTTGCTAGTATGCAAAATGAGTGCAATTGTACCATAGTTATAACATTCTTTAGCATTGCCCTTCTTCGGGATTGGAATAAAAACTGACCTTTTCCAGTCCTGTGGCCACTGCTGAGTTTTCCAGATTTGCTGGCATATTGAGTGCAGCACTTTAACAGTGTCATCTTTTAGGATCTAAAATAGCTCAACTGGAATTCCATCACCTCCATCAGCTTTGTTCATAGCAATACTTCCTAAGTCCCACCTGACTTCACACTCCAGGATGCCTGGATCTAGGTGAATGAACCACCATCATGGTTATCTGGGTCATGAAGATCTTTTTTGTATAGTTCTTCTGTGTATTCTTGCCACCTCTTCTTAATATCTTCTGCTTTTGTCAGGTCCTTGTCGTTTCTGTCCTTTATTGTGCCCATCTTTGCATGACGTGTTCCCTTGGTATCTTCAATTTTCTTGAAGAGATCTCTATTCTTTCCCATTCTATTGTTTTTCTCTATTTCTTCTCATTGTTCACTTATGAAGGCTTTCTTACCTCTCCTTGCTATTCTGCGGAACTTTTCATTCAAATGGGTACATCTTTCCCTTTCTCCTTTGCCTTTTGCTTCTTTTCTCAGCTATCTGTAAGGCCTCTTCAGACAACCACTTTGCCTTCTTGCATTTCATTTTCTTAGGGATGGTTTTGGTCACCACCTCCTATACAATGTTATGAACCTCCATCCATAGATCTTCAGGCACTCTGTCTACCAGATCTAATCCCCTGTAGCATTTAGCTATCACCACAGATTATTTTTATGCATGTATTGCTATAGATCATAGCATACTATATCATAGATATAGTATTTAGAAAGCTGTCTACACATTAAGGGAAATGACTTATTCATATACACATATAAAATGCAGGTTTTAAACATACAGGTACATGACACATCCAGATAGTTTCTTCCACAAGATAATGTCTTAACAGAAATCATACATCTTTAGCCTTTTATAACTCTTTATTTTTTAATCCACAGTTTACATACTTGGGAATGAAAAGATGAAGAGAAAAAAATTAAGGACAATAAGCACAGGAAAACAACTGCTCAATACCTGCCCTGACACACCAAGAACATATTTTTTAAGTCTCTTGATAACAGCAAATTTTTGTTCTTTGAGAATGGACAGTTATTTAGTGCTCTATCAGGCATAGAAGGTGAGTTTTAAAAGCTGAGAAATGTTTGTCATTAAAAAGCAAACACTAGTGAAAATATTCTGGAAAAGATGGCAATTTAGGCCAACTTATTCCCCTCTATACAAAGCCAGATTCCCATTATACAAAAAAGTAGGATGCATGCTGTATAAGAACTATAAACCTTGTGACGAAAACTACAAAGACTTTCTTGTAGAAAGAGAATGGGTGCATGCTAAGTCACTTCAGTCATGTCTGACTCTTTGTGACCCTTATGGACTGTAGCCCACCAGGCTCCTCTGTCTACAGAATTTTCCAGGCAAGAATAATGGAGTGGGTTGCCATGCCCTCTTCCAGGGAATCTTCCTGAGTCAGGGATCAAACCCATGTCTTTTACATCTCCTACACTGGCAGGGTTATTTACCACTAGCACCACCTGGCAAGCCTCAGAAAGAGCAAAGATAATAAAAATGAAAGAAAAGTGATGTGCTTATTACCAATATTTTATCATCATAAAATAGCTTCCATCTTTACTTCTTTTTAGATTTTTCTCTCTATAAATGAAATTTAGATATTTGGTCCTTATTCAGTAAATATTTATTTTCATCAACGAGGCACTGTCCTTGGCCTTGATATTTAGAATATGTTCCTATCCTCACAGAGCTTACAATTTACTGCCACGGAGAACATAAATGAGTCTGTGAATAAAGCACAGTATCACCTCAGGTACTACGGAGGGTAATCCAGAGCTGTGATGTGGGCAGCAGCTGGGACACTCACTACAGGAACCAGCCACTCCCCAAACAGAACTTCTGCAGCCACATATCAGCGGCATTCAATGACTGCTGAGCCACCAGCAGCAGAATTCCAATTGGATGGTTAGCAGGCAGGGACCCTGAAGATGAAGAGGCTTCTCTATGATATCCAGGCAGCTTATACCTCAGACAGACAAGTCACAGATTTACCACGTGACCAAATGACTGCCAATCCAGAGAGCCAGGAATAGAAAACTAGCCTTAACTCAGTGGCTTCTCCAAGCTTATTAAGAACAACGAAGGAGGAGGTGGAGGGATGCGAGGGACTAGGAAAAAGGAAGACAGCGATGGATGGAAGGAAGCAGGGTGGATAGTAGGGTGCCTGAAGAACTAGATATGATGAGGGAAGAAGGAGGGAGGGAAACTGTACAGAGACGTGGCTCCTCTGCACTGGAGCCACTCATTCCACTGAGGACTTACTGCAGGCCAGACCCCACTCTTGGTACAGAACAAAACATGAAATTTCCTGGCCATGGAGCTCACGTTCTAGAGAAGGGAGGAGCTAGGAAAAAGTACCAAAGAAGTAAAATATATAGTATGCCAGACAGGGATAAATGTAATGAAGAAAAACAAGGAACATAAATAAACAAAAACATTTTTTTAAAAAAGTAAGAAGAGAACAGCTATGGGGGGAAGGGGTATACAGTTTTTAACACAGATTGGTCAGGGAGAGTCTCACAAGGTGAGTCTGGGAACAAACCTGAAGGATTTGAAGGAATGTACCATGAATAAATCTGAGAGATGAGACATCCAGCACAAGGCCCTAAGGCTGAACCATATATGATGTACTGGAGGAGGCTAGAATGGCTGGACTTGGGAAAATGAGGAGTAATGAGATCAAAAAGACAGTGGATTGGAGATGATATGTTACTAGAGAAAGACAAGTGAATGGTAACTTAGATTTTTGGCTAGAGTTACCATTTACTAAAATGGAAAAGCCTGCAGGACAAGCTGATCTGGAAGAGACAATCAGGACTTTATGGGTATCAGATTATACAGGAAGACATATAGAATAAACAATTCCATAGTGAATCTGGAGATCAGGGGAGAAGTCCAAGTTGGAGATTAATGAGTAGGCAGTTGTCAGAGAAGAGAGTGTATTTAAAGCCATGCTAATAAATACAACCATCACGGATGGAAAAAGAACAAGAAGAAGTTCAAGGACAATCCTGGAGCACTTCAACATTAAGAAATCAAGAAGATAAGGAGAAGCGAGCAAAGGAAACAGAGAACAAACAGCCAGAGAAGAAAACCTGGGGAAATCCCAAAGCTAAGTGAAGAAAGTGTTGCAAAACAGAGAAAAAGATGCTTTGTGTTGATGCTGCTGTACGTCAAGCAAGATGAGAACTGAGAATTGGCCATTGGATTTGTTGGTTTTGTTTGTCTTCTCTCCTGCAGTGATGTAAATCGTCATTATGGCAGGAAGTCTTTTCTTAGTCATTAGTAAATTCTTAGGGCTTCCCTAGTGTCTCAGCAAACAAGAATCCTCCTGCAAATGAAGGAGATGTCGGTTCAGTCCCTGGGTCAGGAAGATCCCCTGGAGAAAGAAACGGCAGCCCGTTCCAGAATTCTTGCCTGGAAAATCCCATGGACATAGGGGCCTCGCAGACTATGGTTCATGGGGTCACAAAGAGCCAGACACATCTTAGCAACTAAAACGACAATAGTAAATTCTGAGTGACTAGAACAGTGTCTGGTACATAATTCATGTTGAATAAAGGCATATTAATAAATGAATAGATATTTGTTATGAATATAAATACAGCAATGCAAAATAAAATTTTTAATGGTTTCTGGTGGTAAATTGTTCATAAACATTGTTAGAAAAAAGTAGGACTTTGCTGTAAAATTTCAGGTTCTAGATGGCACTACTTCACAAAATTTAGAGAGTTAACAGTATCTAGAAAAGAAAACTTGGAAATAAAACAAAAAATTGCATCCCTAATTCGGCTTTAGTATCCAGATTACATATTTTACCTACATCTTGCACATTTACAAACACTGCCATTTTACATGTTTTGCAATGACACATTACATTACAAATTACAGCTCTTATTGACAGACACTGAAGAACTCCACTAGAATCACATTAGTTATATAACATTTTACAGCCTGCTTGAAACCAAGCAGGAAGTGTGGGGCCATCCCAAGTTTAAAAGAAAAAAAGGCCTTTTTGTGTTCCCACTTTAGTTTGTAGGGAAAAGGCTTCAGCTGCCTAAACTTACTTCCCTGAGTTTCAAAGGTCAGGTGCAAACCATTACTAATCAGGAATGTGAAGGAATGCAGAGACAAAGGAAAAGCTGTCAAACAATGTGATAGTTTAGTCACTAAGTCGTGTTTGATTCTTGCAACCCCTTGGACTGTACCCTGCCAGGCTCCCCTGTCCATGGGATTTCCCAGGCAAGAATACTGACTGGAGTGGGCTGCCATGCCCTCCTCCAGGGGATCTTCCCAAGTTACCAATAATATAAGTGTCATTATTATCAAAGACACAAATTCAACATACATTTTTCCAATCAATTTTTAGGTAAAAGAGTACTTAAGTCTTTCAATTAAACATGTCCTATTGTTTCAGCAGGGGCTTCCCAGATGGCTCAACTGTAAAGAAACTGACTCCCAGTGCAGGAGATGCAGGTTCAATCCCTGGGTCAGGAAGATCCCCTGGAGGAGGAAATGGCAACCCACTCCAGTATTCTTGCCTGGGAAATCCCACGGATAGAGGAGCCGTACAGTCCATGGGGTCACAAAAATTTGGACTCGACTTGGTGACTCAGTCAGTTCAGTCACTCAGTCATGTCCAACTCTTTGCGACCCCATGGACTTCAGTACACCAGGCTTCCATGTCCATCACCAACTCCCAGAGCCTACTGAAACTCATGTCCATCACGTTGGTGATGCCATCCAATCATCTCATTCTCTGTTGTCCCCTTCTCCTACTGCCTGGAGAAGGGAATGGCAAACCACTTCAGTACTCTTGCCTTGAGAACCCCATGAACAGTATGAAAAGACTTAGTGACTAAACAGCAACAATTGTTTCAGCAAGTCTAATGGAGAGTCATCTTATTCAGATAAATAACTCTAGAGCAATTAGTTAGTCCCAGTTGATGACTGATTTTATAATATCAGTTGAATATTGGGTGGGATGCAAACGAATCTACCAGAATTTTCCTAGGCAATTTGCCAGAGAGAATTCTTGTCAAGAAAAACAGTGCTGTAATTTCAACTTTGAACTCTGAACTGTACATTGTGTGAACATGTCAAATACACATCCCACAAATAACCTCATGCTCTTTTTGAAAAATCTTGCCAAATGCAATGAATCTGATTTAGTGGAAAAAAATGCTGAAGGCCAAGAAAAATACACACATTGTGTATAGAGTGTCAATAATTCCGGAAATATTAGTTTACCTCTATTTATGATTTCACTTTAAAAGAATGCAGTGTTGTTTCTGCTGAAATATTTTAACCATAATTAGTTCATTTTTTCTCCTAAGGAAACATTTTCTTCACATGTTACTACACTTGTACATTATTTTCTTAGAGTAATTAATTCAGCTTTTTAAAATATGATGCTATTGAAGTCAGGGTTTCTGATTTTGCACCCCCAGCCATTCCCCATTCCCATGAGAAATTCTTAAATTATTAAAATTATACCCTGTGACCTAAATTCTGCCCACATCACTTTACAAAATACAGATAAAAAATGGTCCCTCCCTGTTTTCAATATAAAATAGACTTTTAATAACAAGATGTTAGATGGATACAAATAGTGGAAGAATGAAAACAGAAATTTTGGAGAATCAAGAATCAAACTGAAAATAAAAGGACAGTCATTATTGGGAAGTACTGTAATACAGGGGCTTCCCTGGTGGCTCAGTGGAAAAGAATCCTACAGTCCGCAGGGTCGTAAAGAGTCAGACACAACTTAGGGACTAAACGACAGCAAACCATTGTAATACAGAGCCAAGGAACAGCATCCAAATGGGTGTCTGAAGTAACAAACAGGAGCAAGCTGGGCTGCTCAACAAACTTTAAAAAATGCATCCCTAAATTTCTGCTGATTTTTCGTGGGGGAGAGGGAATACAGTTTCTTCAATGTCTAGCAATGTGTAGCATATTAACCTTACTAATTATCTTCCAAGAAATGTAAAGTTCAAATGAAGAGCTATTCTTTAAAATCACCTGATGATTCTTATTATTTCATGATATTTAATAAGATATTTAATATGTGGCAGGTAGTAGACATTAAATAGCCATTTGTGAATATAAATGGACAAAGAAAAACACATCAGGAAAATAAACCACAATGAAAAATAAAATTTGCATCTGCTATTAAATATAAAAACATAAAGAGTATGACTTCCTCTGCCCTTTTATACAAGGTTCAAAGCATTATAGGTAGTTGAAATAAAAACAAAATGTCCTAAATGCTTTCACCAATACATTGCAATATACCTTTATGTCTTGTTTAGATACATAAATTGCTATTTAATGAAGTACCTTGATTTGAGAAAGAAAAAACTACACTCACTAATGGTGACAACTACATCCTACAGAATATTAGATCTTAATCTTACAAGGGTCACATGACTCTTTGAGGACTGAACATTAAAACAATGAGCCCTTTCTACAAAAATGTGCACATCTTATACAAAATACCATACTCAATTTGGGGACTATTCATGCCATTCACTGAAACCTGAAAAGGCCCGTAAGATGCAGATTAAGAAAACTTCCTAAAGAGGAGATGACAATAAAGTTACAGATTTGTTATTATCTCTTTAAAAAGCCAAGAAAGATTAATTATATCAATGTATTATATGTATTATATCATACAACATCTCACATATTACAGGAAACAAATTACTTTGAATTTATATTCCCCAAGCTAAAATTAGTTTTAATAGGTATTAATAGACTAAATTTTGTTAATTGGTGAAATGCAAAGTAAAATAAAATGAAATATGTTGGAGAGAAATTATGTAGTTAAATAAATTTGGATTGTTTAATTATGTAGAGCTTCCCTGGTGGCTCAGTGATAAAGAATTCACCTGCCAATGCGGAAGATGCAGGTTCAGTCCCTGGGTCAGGAAAATTCTCTAGAGAATGAAATGGCAACCCACTTCAATATTCTTGCCTGGAGAATCCCATGGACAGAGGAACCTGGTGGACTACAGTCCATGGGGTTGCAAAAGAGTCAGACTTGACTGGGCAATTAAACAACAATTATTAATATGTAGAATTATATAATTAAATGCTAGATTAAACAAGTTTAAGCAGGAATTTGTTTACTACACAACTTTTGAGAGTTGCTACCATATAAATGCACAAAAGGGGGATAGGTTATGTACCATTTTTTTTTTACCAGGAAGTCCGTTTTTCCTCAAAACACTTGTTACCTGTTGCTAGAAATTACTTATGATGGCCATGGTAGAGCTACAATGCAGGAGACCCATGTTTGATCCTTGGATCAGGAAGATCCCCTGGAGAAGGGAATGGCAACCCACTCCAGTATTCTTGCCGGGCGAATCCCATGGGCAGAGGAGCCTGGAGGACTACGGTCCATGGGGTCACAAAGATTTGGACATGACTGACTATCACCATCATCATCATCATCATCATCATATAGTAATTAAAAGGCAAAGATTGGCAGAGTGAGTTAAACACTGTGGACTAACTATATGCTGTCTAAAGAAATTCACCTCAAAGACAATAATATAGGTCAGCTGGAAGTAAAAGTATTAAAAAAGATATATCATGCACACAATAGCTAAAGGAAAATAGGAGTGGCTATATTAATATCACATAAAATAAACTTTAGAGCAAAGAAAATTACCATAAACAGAGAGACACATAATCTAGAGATAATATGGTAAATCAATCATGAAGATATAATGATCCTAAATGAGTATGAACCAAATAACAGAGCTGCAAATTGGGGTTTAACAGAGCTAAACCACAAAGTGCTAGAACTGAAAAGAAAAATAAATATATTCAAAAGTATACTTGCAGCCTTCCACACTTCTCTCTCAACAATTGGTAAAACAGACAGAAAATCAGCAAGAATACAGAAGAACTTGACAGCATCATCAACCAAAAGAATCTCAACATTTATAGAACAATTAACCCAACAACAGTACAATACACATTTTTTTCAAGTGCATGAGAAACACACATCATGATAGACTATATTCTGGGCCATAAAACAAGTCTCAAAATTTAAAATAATTCAAATCACATTCAGTGTGCTCTCCAAAGAGAAAATAACTAGAAATGAACAAGAAAGATAACAGGAAAATCTACAAACACTTAGGAACTAAATAACACACTGCAAAGGTAAAGAATCTGCCTACAATGCAGGAGACCCAGGTTCGATGCCTGGGTCAGGAAGATTCCCTGGAGAAGGAAATGGCAACCCACTCCAGTATTCTTACCTGGAGAATTCCATGGACAGGGGAGCCTGACAGGCTACAGTCCATGCAGTCCGTGGGGTCACAACTGAGTGACTAACACTTTCACGTTCAAATAAGAAATAGAAGAAAAAGAAAAGTTCTAGAAAAATTTAAAGATACATTGAACAGAATGAAAATGCATCAATCTATGGGAGACTACTAACAGTGCTGAGACAAAAAAAATTTATAGCATGTACTTAATGCAGTAGAAAAGGGGAAAATTCTCAAATCAATAATTTAAGCTCCCACCTCAAGAACTTCAAAAAAGAAGAGCAAAATAAACCCTGAGTAAGCAGGATGAAAAAAAGTAAAGAGAAGAAACTAATGAAATTGGAACAGCACAGAGAAGCCAAAATTGGCCCACACAAATGATACCCAACTGATATCTGTCAGAAGTGAAAAAGCAATTCAATATAAAAAAAAATCACCTCTCAAATGAACAATGCTGGACAATTAAACATTCATAAGCCAGAAGATGAAACTCAAACTAAGTCTCACTCTTTATGCAAAAATCAGCTCAAAATGGACCACAGATGAAAATATAAAACACAAAATTACAAAACTTCTAGCAGGAAAAAAAAAAGAAAATCTTGACAATCAAGGTTTAGGCTGAATGTTCTTAGACAACACTGAAAGGAAAAAATGATAAATTGGAATTTGTCAAAATTAAAAACCTTTGTTCTACAAAAGATCATGTGAAAAGACAAGTTTTAGTCCATAAGAAAACACAAACCACACAAAGGGCTAGTCTCTAAAATACATAAAGAACAGTTAAACACAATAGTAAAAAAAAAAAAAAAAAAAATTGCAACTAGAACATAGGCAAAAGACATGAAGAGATATGTCAACAAAGAAGATACACAGGTGGCAAGTAAGTACAGGAAAAGATGTCCAGCATCAGTAGCCAGTAGAAATGCCTTAAAACCATAAGGAGATATCTCTTTACAGTTGCGAGAATGGTAAGACAAAAACCAGTAGCAGCCACACAAGCTGGCAAGGATGCAGAGACACTGGATCACTCATACTTTGCTGTTGATACAGACACTCTAAAAAAGTTTAGCATATTCCTAAAAAAACTGAAATGTGATTACCATACAACTCAGCAATTGCACTTCTGGGCATATATCCCAGAGAAATTAAAAAATCACATTCACCAAAAAACCTATACACCTATGTCTATAACAGCCTTATTCATACCAGCCAAAACAACTCAGATATCTTTCAATGGGTGAATGATTAAACAAACTGTGCTACAATCCATATCATGAATAACTACCAAGCAATAAAAAGGAATGAACTTTTGATACGCACAATGACCTCAGTGAAGCTCCAGAAAATTATGCTGAATGAAAAAAAAAAAACCCAACCTCAGGTTACATATTGTACCACTCCATTTAATGTAACATTCCTGAAATGACAAAATTATAGAAATGAAGAATACATTTGTGGTTGTCAAGGGTTATAAGGAAGGAGTGGTGGTGAGTGAGAGTGACTATGGCTATACCAGGGCATATACCAGGGCAGAAGAGATCCTTGTAGTGAGGAAAATGTTCTCTATCTTGACTGCATCAATGTCAATATCAAGGCTACAGTGTATTATAGTTCTGTAGAATGTTACCATCAAGGGGGAATGGCTAAAGGATACATGAGATCTCTATTATTTTTTACAACTACAACTAAATCTACAAATATCTCAAAATAAAATTTTATATTCAAAAACATTTACATAAAGATTAATAAATATGATACCAGTATTTATTATCAACAGAAAATTAAGAGATGATTGTAGAAATTAATACATGAACCTTAGATTTTTTTTGCTTAGCTCCATCACCTATCTTGGTTTTATCTGGGTTATATCTCTGAATACTTTCTCAACCAACGTCTTCTGCAAAAGGCCCCCACCAATTCTGTCCTTCTAGTTGACTGTATTCCACGTCTTCTTCCAGCAATGCTATGTGGCCCAGAAAAAAAGCCAGAAATTTATGAGTTTCTTAAGTATTTGCTGACCTTTTTCTTCTACTTGTTGTTCAGTCACTCAGTCCTTTCCAAGTCTTTGTGACACCATGGACTGCAGCACACCAGGCTTCCTGGTCCTTCACTATCTCCAGGAGTTTGCTCAAATTCATGTCCATTGAGTCGGTGAAAACTGAAAGGGAAAACGTTGGTTGCTCAGTCGTGTCCAACTGCCCTCCAGGTTCCTCTGTCCATGGGATTCTCCAGGCAACAATACTGGAGTGGGTTGCCATTTCCTTTTCCAGGGGATCTTTCTGACCCAGAGATCGAATTCGGGTCTCTCACATTGCAGATGGATTCTTTACCATCTAAGCCACCAGGGAAGCCCCTGGTAATATCATCCAAACATCTCATGCTCTGTTGCCCTCTTCTGTTCCTGCCCTCAATCTCTGCCAGCATCAAGATCTTTTCCAGTGAGTTGACTCTTCGCATCAGGTGGCCAAAGTATTGGAGCTTCAGCTTCAGCATCAGTCTTTCCAATGAATATTTAGGGTTGATTTCCTTTAGGATTGACTGGTTTGATCTCCTTGCTGTCCAAGAAACTCTCAAGAGTCTTCTCCAACACCACAGTTCAAAAGCCTCAAGTCTTCAGCACTCAGCCTTCTTTATTGTCCAACTCTCACATCTGTACATGACTACAAGAAAAACAATAGCTTTGACCATACGGTCCTTTTTGGACCTTTTTTGGTAAAGTGATGTCTCTGCATTATAATACCCTGTCTAGGTTTGTCACAGCTTTTCTTCCAAAGAGAAAGTATTTTTTGATTTCATGGCTGCAGTCACCATCCACAATGATTCTGGAGTCCAAGAAAAGAAAATCTGTCACTGTTTCCACGTTCTTCTACTGCACAGGTACTAGTCTGAATCTTTTTTAAAGCCAGTGAATCACGAATACAGACCTATCAGAATGAACGCCATACCAGGAAAGGCCAGCTACATGTTTAGTAAACAGCTCTTGACGAGGATAGTGAGGGAATTTCTAAAGTTTGCCAACTCATAAACATTCCTGAGGCTTCCCAGATGGCATCAGTGGAAACAACACATCTGCTAGGGCAGGAGACAAAAGAGACACGGGTTTGATCCCTAGTTTGGGAAGATCCCCAGGAGGAGGGCATGGGAATCCACTCCAGTATTCCTGCCTGGAGAATCCCACGGACAGAGGAGCCAGGCAGGCTACAGTCCACAGGGTCACAAAGAGTCCTACATGATTGAAGCAACTTACCACCCATGCATGCAAACATCCCTGCCATGTTCTATTTCAAACTACTCATGAACTGGAAGAGAGATGGAGAATGGCCTCTTCTGAGTAAGAATATGATATCAAAGATTGAAAAACAAATACTAAAATGCCTAAGATTTTGACCTTCAACTTTAAAAGCTGCAATGGAACTAGGAGGTATGTGTGAACTGAAATAAGCTTATGTGATGTTAAATTAATGAAACAAGCCATCAGATTGAAGCGGTGCTAATGCCTGGGTGGCCTATGTAAGCAAAACAAAATCTCAGCCTGTAAATGCCTCAAGGTTATGAAATCAAAATGCTAAGGACAACCAATCACAAACAGCCAACAGGGCTTTAAGATATTTGCTGTTGTTGCTCTGTCGCTAGGTTGTGTCTGACTCTGCGACCCCATGGACTGCAGCACGCCAGGCTCCTCTGTTCTTCACTATTTCCCCGGAGTTCACTCAAATTCATGTCCTTTGAGTCAGTGATGCTATCTAACCATCTCATCCTCTGCTACCCCCTTCTCCCTTTGCCTTCAATCTTTAAGGTATAGCCAATTAGCAATTTCCTTTCTTTGCTTCTGTATCCTTTCTAGGTAAGGTTTTCCCCTGGCTCCTGTCCAAGGAGAACTCCTAATGACTTCTGGTTTGGCACTGCCCAATTCAAATCAATTTTTTTTTCTTTTTTTTTTTTCAAATCAACTTTTGCTCAAATAAACTTTTTAAAAATTTTGCTATGCCTCAGTTTATCTTTTAACAGTGGTCACTCAAAATTGGTCATACTTTTCCCCCTGAATATCTATTGCTTAGTAGGGTCTAATGGTCAAAGGCAAGTGAGGGCTGAAAGTGTCCTTTTCTACAACTCACCACCAGCATACGTGGAAAACAAAGTTAGCTTCACAATGAATTCAGCCACGTGTATAAGCATTTATGGCAAGGGGACACAAACCCAGGTCTGTAAGCAAGATGAAGTCCTCACTAACCACCAGGCTCCAGCAAGAGCCTCATATGAAAGATTCAGAGACAAACACAGCTTTCTGCAAGCAGGATGAGCTGATCTGAGTGCCTGGCTGAATCACACAATGGCCCATCCTTTAAGTGTTGGGATACGAGACTGAAGGAAAGTATGTATCTGTACCAATCCCAACAGAGCAAGCTGATGGATGCTCCTAATTCTTCCTCCACAGCCATGCAAAAGTGGTGGTTCACATGCTTAATTCACATATATCAAAAACTCCCATTTAATCAATGAAAATGTTTGTCTAAAATCACTTATGCTAGTTAATAAAATCTCTTGAAGATTTAGATAATTCTGTTTGAAATGCTAAGTTCTCTTAGTCTGTGGATTTCTGATTAGGTCATTTCAAATGTTAACAGGTGTGGTTTAAAAATAAGTTACACATATATATCACACTTGCTATGCATATGTATTTAAAAGTAACTTATAGACAATATAACAAAAACTGCCTTTAAGATCTGTTGCAGTATTTTACTTCAGGAAAATGCTATGTTCTTTTAAATGCCAGAATATATGTGCATAAATGTGCCAAAAGCTGGGAAGACTGAACTAGCCTCAGAGAGTGGAAAACAGCATTTTGGTTCATTTGATTCTCATATTAAATAGTATCCAACCTATTTAACTATCTAGTGGATTTTTTAAATTTTTCTGAGAAAATGTATTTAAAAATGTACTAAATATTATACTACAAATGATAATAGCTAATATTTACTGAATGCTTAACTAGTGCCAGGCATTATGCTAAATACCTGATACAATTTACATCTCATTCAATCCATAGATCAACCCTCTTATTAGGTATTACCATTGCCCCTATTTTATACATAAGAAAACTGAGGTGTAGAGCTTTTTTCAATAGTACTTCCCCCATGGATCAGCTTTGCTCAAGTAGTCGTGCCCAACTCTTTTCGACCTCATGGACTGTAGCCCACCAGGCTCCACTGTCCATGGAATTCTCCAGGCAAGAATACTGGAGTGGGTTGTCACACTCTTCTCCAGGGGATCTTCCCAACCCAGGAATCAAACCCACGTCACCCACACTGGCAGGCAGATTCTTTACCACTCAACCACCTGGGAAGCCCAGGTGGAAAAGTGGTGAACTCGAGGTTCTAACTGAGATATTCTAGTCCCAAACACCTGTTCTCAACCATTACCCAATGTTTCTATGCTAAACAAGCACTCCAGGCCCTCCTCATGCAGATTCTGATTCTGTAGGCCTAAGGGGCCCAAGAATCTACATTAGCAAGAAGTCCTCCTGTAAGCAGATAGGGTAGGGGGATCCCTGGAAAAAGAGAACCAGGCATGGCTTTCTTGAGTTCAGAGAAGCTATTTTGGGCTTAAGCTGTTTTGTGATCTAAGCCTGGCAAAAGTGCCTGTCCTTAAACAGAGCTTAGTAATTAATGATCTTAGGGAAGGGAGGGAAGGCAGGAACAAAGGAAAAGCAGTCAAGAAACAACTGTTAGGGGTGGGATGGGAGGCAGTTTCAAGAGGGAGAGGACATATGTATACTTATGGCTGATTCATGATTCATGTTGATGTTTGGAAGGAACCAACAAAATTCTGTAATGCAAGTATTCTTCAATTAAAAAATAAATAAATGCAAATTTAAAAAAATAAACAATTGTTGTTGTTGTTGTTGTTGTTGCTCAGTCTCTTGTTTCTGACTCTTTGCAACCCCATGGACTGTAGCATAACAGGCTTCCCTGTCCTTCACAATCTCCCAGAGCTGGCTCAAACTCATGTCCATTGAGTCAGTGATGCCATCCAACCATCTCATCCTTTGTCATTTCCTTCTCCTCCTGCCCTCAATCTTTCCCAGCATCAGGGTCTTTTCCAATGAGTTGGCTCCTCGCATCAGGTGGCCAAAGTATTGGAGCTTCAGTTTCAACATCAGTCCTTCCAAAGAATATTCAGGGTTAATTTCCTTTAGGATTGACTGGTTTGATCTCCTTGCAGTCCAAGGGACTCTCGAGAGCCACAGTTCAAAAGCATCAATTCTTCAGCAAGCAGCCTTCTTTATGGTTCAACTCTCGCATGCGTACATGACTATTGGAAAAACCATTGTTCAATGAAACAGAGTCTGAGTTCCTTCTCAAGGAATATACATAACAATCTGATACATATCTTTGAATTCTGTAGAAACTAAAGGCCCTCACCCAAGTAGGAGAATGAATGATGATGCTTACCTTTCCTGACTTCAATTAACTTTGCCAACAAAGGCCTGTCTAGTCAAAGCTATGGTTTTTCCAGTACTCATGTATGCATGTGAGAGTTGGACTATAAAGAAAGCTGAGCAGTGAAGAATTGATGCTTTTGAACTGTGGTGTTGGAGAAGACTCTGGAGAGTCCCTTGGACTGCAAGGAGATCAAACCAGTCAATCCTAAAGAAATCAGTCCTGAATATTCATTGGAAGGACTGATGCTGAAGCTGAAGCTCCAATACTTTGGCCACCTGATGCAAAGAACTGACTCACTGCAAAAGACCCTTATGCTGGGAAAGATTGAAGGCAGAAGGAGAAACAGATGACAGAGGATGAGATGGTTGGATGGCATCACTGACTCAATGGACATGAATTTGAGCAAGCTCTGAGAGTTGGTGATGCATACGGAAGCCTGGCGTGCTACAGTCCATGGGGGTCACAAAGAGTCAAACACAACTGAGTGACTGAACTGAAGTGGACTTTGTCGACCTTCGCCCCACTTCTATACTGAATTCTCTGCTCACACCTCTTCATGAATATGCGTGACTTTCAGCTTAAAACTTCCCTAATTTTGCTGTTCAAGGACATATTACTTTAGAAATTTTCCATACTACTTCAAGTAATAAACATTTGGGCTTCCCCGGTGGCTCAGACAGTAAAGACTCTGCCTACAATGCAGGAGACTCGGTTCGATCTCTGGGTCAGGACGACCCTCTGGAGAAAGGAATGGCAATTCACTCCATTATTCTTTCCTGGAGAAACCCATGGACAGAGGAGCCTGGTGGGCTACAGTCCATGGGGTCGCAAAGAGTCAGACACAACTGAGCAACTAACACTTTCACTTTCACTTTCTCTAGATCTTTGGCTTGGTTGTGCCTTTTGCCTTGACACCCACCAAGAGATGAACCCAATTTTCAGACAATATGCCCACAAGATTCTTATGAACAAGTAAGTTTGGGAAATCCCATGCTATGTTATGCTGCTGCTGCTGCTGCTGCTAAGTTGCTTCATGCTAAATCAATGAAAATTCTCATGCATATATAACCTAAATTTGAATATATGTGTAACCTAATTTCTAGCATATGTTCACAGAAATTCCTACATTTTAGTTTTTTATGTACTATTTTAATTTGAGGATGAAGAACAACGGATAGTTTTCCATCTCCATGTATTCCCCACCTTTTAAGAAGTAATCCATATTAGAGAACGCCACATCCCAAAGAAAATATCCAGAGCCTTCCATAACACATAGAAAAACATGATGTACTGATTCTGTTAAAATATAGAATGAAAACATAAACGCTAATAAAAACAACTTTTTTCCTCTCATAATCCTCTTTAAAAATAACTGAAATAATCTCCATTAAATAAACATTGAATCTTTTCAGGTTAAAGAGTGTGGAAATAGTCAATATGATAAACATCAGTCTAATGTTTTTAAAAAGTCCAACAACAAAATGAAAACTAACAGCTACAGAAACACTGTGAAACTGTCCTTGGTTGTTCAAGGGAGGAATTATCATTTTCCCTTCACCCTTCTAGGTTCTCAAGTGAGACCACCTAAAATAAAAGGCAGATTAACAGGAGAAAACAAACAGAAGCTTAATAATATGCATACCTTTTACAAATATGGGAGATGTCCAAGAAAACTGAGTACCCAGGAAATGGCCCAAGTATCATCTTAAATACCATCTCCAGCTAAAGAGATGGGAGATGGGGAGCCAGTTATGGGAGATTATCAGGCAAAACACAATAAGCAAGGTTAAGGTTGTTATGCAGGGACTCCCTGGTGGCTAAGTCAGTAAAGATTCTACCTCAGATGCAGGAGATGTGGGTTCAACCCCTGGATCAGGAAGATCCCCTGGAGAAGGAAATGGCAACCCATGCCAGTATTCTTGCTTGGGAAATCCCATGGACAGAGGAGCCTGGCAGGCTACAAAAGTCGGACACAACTTGGCAACTAAACCACCACCAAGGTTGTTATGCAGGTTTAAGTTACATCCTTCTGCACTGATAAAGAGTTTCCAGAGATTTGGTCATCAACCTCTTCCCATTAGAGCTCCGAAACATCCTTATAAATGGAGATCTCCCTTATGAATGTAAAGATCTCTTGCTGCTGCTGTTTAGTCACTCAGTTGTGTCTTCCTCTTTGCAACCCCATGTACTGTAGACCACCAGGCTCCACTGTCCATGGGATTTCCCAGGCAAGAATACTGGAGTAAGATGCCATTCCCTTCTCCAGGGAATCTTCCTGACCTAGGGATCTAACCCTCATCTCTTACATCACCTGCATTGGCAGGCAGATTTTTTACCACTCAGTTCAGTCACTCAGTCATGTCCAACTCTTTGCAAACCCATGGACTGTAGCACTCTAGGCTTCCCTATCCATCACCAACTCCTGGAGCTAACAAAAACTCATGTCCATTGAGTCGGTGACACCATCCAACCATCTCATCCTCTGTTGTCCTCTTCTACTCCCTTCTTCAATCTTTCCCAGCATCAGGGTCTTTTCCAATGAGTCAGTTCTTCACATCGGGTGGCCAAAGTATTGGAGTTTCAGCTTCAGCATCAGTCCTTCCAATGAATACTCAGGACTGATTTCCTTTAGGATTGACTGGTTTGATCTCCTTGCAGTCCAAGGGACTCTCAAGAGTCTTCTCCAACACCACAGTGCAAAAGCATCCATTCTTTGGCGCTCAACTTTCTTTACATTCCAACTCTCACATCCATACATGACCACTGGAAAAACCATAGCCTTGACTAGACGGACCTTTGTGGACAAAGTAATGTCTCTGCTTTTTAATATGCTGTCTAGGTTGGTCATAACTTTTCTTCCAAGGAGCAAGCGGCTTTAATTTCATGGATGCAGTCACCATCTGCAGTGATTTTGGAGCCCCCCAAAAATAAAGTCCCTCACTGTTTCCATCAATTCCCCACCTATTTGCCATGATGTAATAGGACCGGATGCCAGGATCTTAATTTTCTGAATGTTGCATTTTAAGCCAACTTTTTCACTCTCCTCTTTCACTTTCATCAAGAGGCTCTTTAGTTCTTCTTCACTTTCTGCCATAAGGGTGCTGTCATCTGCATATCTGAGGTTATTGGTATTTCTCCCAGAAATCTTGATTCCAGCTTGTGCTACATCCAGCCCGGTATTTTGCATGATGTACTCTGCATACAAGTTAAATAAGCAGGGTGACAATATACAGCTTTGATGTACTCCTTTCCCAATTTGGAACTAGCCTGTTGTTCCATGTCCAGTTCTAACTGTTGCTTCCTGACCTGCATACAGATTTCTCAGGAAGCAGGTCAGATGGTCTGTTATTCCCATCTCTTGAAAAATTTTCCAGTTTATTGTGATCCACACAGTCAAAGGCTTTGGCATAGTCAATAAAGCAGAAGTAGATGTTTCTCTGGAACTCTCTTGCTTTTTCAATGGTCCACCAGATGGCAATTTGATCTCTGGTTCTGCCTTTTCTAAATCCAGCTTGAACATCTAGAAGTTCACGGTTCATGTATTGGTGAAGCCTGGCTTGTGGAATTTTGAGCATTACTTTGCTAGCATGTGAGAAGAGTGCAATTGTGTGGTAGTTTGAGCATTCTTTGGCATTGCCCTTCTTTAGCACTGGAATGAAAACTGACCTTTTTCAGTCCTGTGGCGACTGCTGAATTTTCCAAATTTGCTAGTGTATTGAGTGCAGCATTTTCACAGCATCATCTTTTAGGATTTTAAATGGCTCAACTGGAATTCCATCACCTTCACTAGCTTTGTTCATAGTGATGCTTCCTAAGGCCCACTTGACATTGCATTCCAAGATGCCTGGCTCTAGGTGAGTGATCACACCATTGTGGTTTTCTGGGTCATGAAGATCTTTTTTGTACAGTCCTTCTGTGTATTCTTGCCACCTCTTCTTAGTATCTTCTGCTTCTGTTAGGTCCATACCATTTCTGTTGTTTATTGAGCCCATCTTTGCATGAAATGTTCCCTTGGTATCTCTCATTTTCCTGAAGAGATCTCTAGCCTTTCCCATCCTATTTTTTTCCTCTATTTCTTTGCATTGATCACTGAGGAAGGCTTTCTTATCTCTCCTTGTTATTCTTTGGAATTCTTCATTCAGATGGGTATATCTTTCTTTTTCTCCTTTGCCTTTAGCTTCTCTTCTTTTCTCAGCTGTTTATAACGCCTCTGCAGACAATCATTTTGCCATTTTGCATTTCGTTTTCTTGATCACTGCCTCTTGTACAATGTCATGAGCCTCGGTCCAAAGTTCTTCAAGCACTCTATCAGATCTAATCCCTTGAATCTATTTGTCACTTCCACTATTTCATCGTAAGGGACTTGATTTAGGTCATACCTGAATGGTCTAGTTGTTTTCTCTACTTTCTTCAATTTAAGTCTGAATTTGGCAATAAGGAGTTCATGATATGAGCCACAGTCAGCTCCTGTTCTTGTTTTTGCTGACTGTATAGAGCTTCTCCATCTTTGGCTGCAAAGAATATAATCAATCTGATTTCGGTGTTGGCCATCTGGTGACGTCCATGTGTTGAGTCTTCTCTTGTGTTGTTGGAAGAGAGTGTCTGCTATGACCAGTGTGTTCTCTTGGCATAACTCTGTAAGCCTTTGCCCTGCTTCATTCTGTACTCCAAGGCCAAATTTGCCTGTTACTCCAGGTATCTCTTGACTTCCTGCTTTTGCATTCCAGTCCCCTATAAAGAAAAGGACATATTTTTTGGGTGTTAGTTCTAGAAGGTCTTGCAGGTCTTCATAGAACCATTCAATTTCATCTTCTTCAGCATTACTGGTCAGGACATAGCCTTGGATGACTGTGATATTGAACGGTTTGCCTTGGAAATGAACAGAGATCATCCTGTCATTTTTGAGATTTCATCCAAGCACTGCATTTCGGACTCTCTTGTTGACTATGATGGCTACTCCATTTCTTCTAAGGGATTCTTGCCCACAGTAGCAGATATAATGGTCATCTGAGTTAAATACCCATTCCAGTCCATTTTAGTTCACTGATTCCTAATATGTTGATGTTCAGTCTTGCCATCTCCTGTCTGACCACTTCCAATTTGCCTTGATTCATGGACCTAACATACTAGGTTCCTATGCAATATTGCTCTTTACAGCATCAGACTTTACTTCCATCACCGGTCACATCCACAACTGGGTGTTTTTTTTGCTTTGGCTCTGTCTCTTCATTCTTTCTGGAGTTATTTCTCCACTGATCTCCCATAGCATATTGGGCACCTACCGATCTGGGGAGTTCATCTTTCAGTGTCCTATCGTTTTGACTTTTCATGCTGTTCACGGGGTTCTCAAGGCAAGAATGGTGAAGTAGTTTGCCATTTCCTTCTCCAGTGGACCACGTTTTGTCAGAACTTTCCACCATGATCTTTCCATGTTTGGTGGCCCTACATGACATGGCTCATAGTTTCACTGAATTAGACAAGGCTGTGGTCCATGTGACCAACACCACCTGGAAAGCCCAAATGTCTCTTATTTCTATTCCGTTTTTGAAGCTTCTCTGTATCTGCTGCTTCTTAAAGTGACCAGGCAAAGAGGATCTTTATGCCAAAAAGAGGCATATTTCAGGGTGGCAAAACATGTTCCCCTTCCCTTCAGAGGTCAATTTTACTATATATATACTATATTATCAAAATTTTAATACTCATAGTTGTAGATTTAATGATCCCTTTCTGCATACTGAGATAAAAATCCAACATCATCTATAATTTTAAATACACACACACACACACACACACACACACACACACACTTGAAGCATTTCTAGTGAGCACAGCTTTCATCAAGCATTTTTACCAGTCTTTTTCACTTTAACCTAAGAGTCTGCTATTTTTACATAAGACTATAATCATTCCCCAGTGTAAAATCACTCCCCAGGCCATTCAGTGGCTTAATTGGCAACACCGCCCTTTTACTAACAACTCCACGATAAAGGGAATGTTTTTAAACAGTGAATATGTAACAAGGCAGCATGTGATTAAAATTCAATACATTATCTCTCTCGAATTTTATTGCTGCAGGTGCAGAAAACAACTGTTCAGAGGCTTGCGAAGGGCAAGGTTCCCTTTCATTGAAAACAATTCTATTTATACACCTGTTTTATAAAGATTCTAAGTGAAAAGACCAAGGAACAGATAACAGAACAAGAAAACAACACTAAACACTTTCTTCACACAAGCCTGAATCGGTTCTCCCCAAGGAAAAGAAGGGGTGAGAATAATCCTTGATTTACTGAAGGTTTTTCTAGAAATATATAAGGGTATTCTCAGAAATTTAAGTGTAGTAGTTAATATGTTAGATTATAATTGGAAAATACTTTTTATCATTCTCCAATGGCAAGATAGTTACCAGGAGTAAGAGCTAAGAATTTTCTCCGTGCCATTTGTTATACAGTTATCCTTTTCAATGCAACAGGCATGTATTAAGCAACTACTATTCACTCAACAACTATTTACTGAGAGCCTACCATACATCCTTAATGTACAATGCAAAAAAAAAATCATGTGAGAAATTATGGGCTAGGCCTTGAGAGAAGTAAAAATGACTAATAGTAATAAAAAGAACAGTCTCCAGGAACAGATAGTATCGTATCTTCCAAATAATTCGTGGACAAATGCTGGTTCTTGGCTGGCTGCACCTAGAGTGTATCAGGTCCCTGTCTATATAAACTAGTTGGTTAAATAATTTACTTCAAAAATTCATGAGTCTACACAATGTTTAGTGATTGATGACAATTTAGGAAAATGGGTAGAAAACAAACACTTAATCTTTTTTTTTTTTTGGTCCAATGAGTGCACATGAATCTGGGTATCCTGAAAACTGAGTTTCTCTGTCAGGTTTACAATTAACTTCTCTATCCAAAACTTTAGTCTTTTTCTTGTCTTGCCCTCTGTTCCTCTTAGGACTGAGAAATATCAAAGAAAGAGGGGGACTGAAATCAAGTGGGACCCTGTGGGGCCTTCCTGAGTACAAAAGCCTTTCTTTGTCCTCTGCTGTTTGTAGGGCTTCCCTGGTAGAAAAAAAGGGCTTCCCTGGTGGAAAAGCTTTAGTCTCCTAGGCCTTCCTTGAGTTCCAAAGAGCAGACTCTCACTCCAAATGTTGCCTTTCAATACCCTTCCCTGACAGCCATCAGAGAGTTCAGGCCTTTTGAGCCCAAGCTACCTGTTCGTGTTTGGTGTCTGCAATAAATGCTATCCTTTCCTTCACTACCACCCAATGGTGTCAGTAGACTGGCTTTGCTGTGCGGCAGGCAAGTGAACTCAAGTTCACTCCAGTAATACATGTGACAATTCCTCTTAATGTTTAGGTACCATCTCTTCTTGAACAGGTCCGGAACTATCTCTTCATGTTCTTGATTAATTTCCTATCTCCTTTGGCAAGAAAAAGGTAAAAATGCTATTATTACTCATAACACCATGACTCTTTGGAACTTGTTTATATTGAAACAATATATACCTTCTTGCTTCTACACTTTCCCAATACCAGTTCTTTCACATTAATTGAATCATTCTTAAGGAAGTTGCTCCATCCTTGGTGCCACTCATGAATGCTGGCATCCAGTGACATTCAAAAGATGACACTTGCTTTATTGATGATAACCACAAAAGCAAGTCTTACCCAGAGCATGCAGGAAAGTGTGAATAATTCATTCTTTTTCTGGTCATGATAAACTTATCTTTGGAACTTTATAACACAGAGCAAACATCTTCCAATAGTGTCTCTTCCTGAAGTCTTCTGGATATAATTACTGAATTCATCGAATGTGAACTCTTTTGAAACTGTACCCCACCTCCCACATACTGCCACTAGAGCGCTGGTTAGAAGAACCATGGTCAGTGAGAGAAGAGTCCCACTGGAGCAAGGAATGTTCTTCTCTTCCAACATGGCTTAAAATTGACTAGGAGAACATGCATCTACATACCGCTGCTAAGTCACTTCAGTCATGCCCGACTCTCTGTGACCCCATAGACGGCAGCCCACCAGGCTCCCCGTCCCAGGGATTCTCCAGGCAAGAACACTGGAGTGGGTTGCCATTTCCTTCTCCAATGCATGAAAGTGAAAAGGGAAAGTGAAGTTGTTCAGTTGTGTCCAATCCTTAGCGACCCCATGGACTGCAGCCTACCAAGCTCCTCCGTCCATGGGATTTTCCAGGCAAGAGTACTGGAGTGGAGTGCCATTGCCTTCGTGAATCTACACAGATCTGAGACAAAACAGGATACCAATCAGGAGGGCACACTGCTGTTGAGGGCAATGATTTCTAAAGTTCTCAGAAGGCAGGAACTTAGCCACTTAGGAGGACCACCTGCAGAGAGGTTGGTGGCCTTCCTGGACGCCAGCAGAGGTGGGCAGGGGGGGTTGCTGCTGAGAGTAGGATGCATAACCGCAAAGCAGCACCACAACTGGAACACAATGACAATACCTACACCCAAGTGGTTCAAGCACAAGACTCTTTCAGTCTCCCAGAGTCCTGAATTTGTTCATTGACATGCATGAGTGAGTTATCAATAATCAGTATGTTAGCACCATTCTTGTGACTCAATCCTGCCCAATCAGAGAAAGAAATGCTACATCAGTCAGAAGAGGGATCTGCCCAGCAGACTGCCCCTTCTGTAACTCTAGCACAACCAAGATGGGCTGAAATGACCCCAAAACTCAAGTCCCAGAGCTCTCAGGACATCTAATTCGCTTCCATCCTCAAGGAAGAGAGTTGGAGAACCCCCCTAGTGGAAGACACAGGGACTGCAGCTCACGCAGTCCAGAGCTTCCCAGGGGCTGCTCCAGAGCCCACCATTGGTCTTAGCAGATCCCAGGAACCAGAGGAGGACGCCAAACATTTGAGTAAAGGACTCCTGGTCACCAAATTTAGCTGGGTATCCTATATTTTTATTTGCTAAATCTGGCAATCCTAGCTATATCCAATTTTATTCATTCTAGGGATCACCCATAGTCTCTCTATTAAACTATTATTTTTCCATGATTAATTTTGGTTAATTTTTGTTATCTAGAATGTTTTTTGATAGTCTGAATGTTTTTCATTGAATTTCAGAAGCTCTGAAATTCTGCCCCTCAAAAACCAGTTTTTAAATGTTCAGGGTTCCTTTTCTCCTTTCCATTCACTTATCCAGCAAACATTTGTTAAGAGACTATTCTTGCCTGGCACTGTGCTCGCTTCTTTTTCCACTGTTTTCTTATGGTCTTTTTTACCTCCAGTTTTACTTACATATAACTGACACACAGCACTGTATAAGTTCAAGGTGTACAGTATAACATCTTGAATTACATATATCATGAAATGATTATCAAATAATTTAACATCCATCATCTCATAAAGATGTCAAAAAAAGTAAAAGAAAAAATTGCTTTCCTCTTTTGTGATGAGAACTCTTTATGACTCACTCCCTTAGCAGCTTTTAGTATATTAAATACAACACAACAGTATTAGCTATCATGTGTTAGTCATCATGTGTCTATTACATCACCAATACTTATTTATAACTGGAAGTTTGTACCTTTTGACCACTTTCCTCCAATTCCCCCTCCCACTTCCACCCAACTCTGGTAACTACAAATCTAATCTCTTATACAATGAGCTCAGATTTATTTTTCTTCTTTTAGATTTGAGATATAAATGAGACTATACAGTATCTGCCTTTATGTTTGACATTTCACTTTAACATAATGTCTTCTAGGTATACCCATGTCATCACAAAAGTCAGGCTCTCCTTCTTAATGGCTAAACCATATTTCATTTTATCAATATATACCACTTTCCTTTATCCATTTATATGTTGATGGATACTTAAGTTGTTTCCATGTCTTGGCTATTATAAATAATGCTGCAATGAACAGCAACAGGTAGGTCTTCAACATAATGTTACCATTTCCTATGGATAGTTCCAGATATACGGAATATATGGAATTGCTGGATCATAACAGGTCTATTTTTAATTTTTTTGAGGAATCCTCCATACTGTTTTCCAAAGGGGATGTACCAGTTTACAATCTCACAAACAGTTCATAGAGGTTCTCCTTTTCTTCCTCTTCTCATAAGAAGTCTCTTCAATAAATGGTGCTGGGAAAGTTGGGAATTCACATGTAAAAGAATAAAACTGGACTCCTATATCATACCATCACAAAAAGAAACTGAAATGTATTAAAGACTTAAATATAAGACCTGGAACCATAAAACTCCTAGAAGAAAACACAGGAAAAAGTCTTCCTAAATCTTTGCGATGATTTTTTTTTTTAATATGTAATCTAAAGTTCAATAAGGTAAAAACTAAACAAGAAAAAACTAAACAAGAGGATGAGATGGTTGGATGGCATCACCGACTCGATGAACATGTGTTTGGGTAGACTCCGGGTTGCCATTTCCTTCTCCAGGGGATCTTCCTGGACTACCGAGCAATACTTTATCCTATTTAATTACTCACATGGCCAGGGCAGGGTTGACTGCCTAAAGACTATACCTTATCATTGAATCCCTGGTGCTCAGTCCTGGTACAGGGAACTTACTCAATAAAAAATGGTTGAATAAATAATTGAGTTAGTTAATTCCATTTAAGAAAAAACAAACAAACAACAACAAAAAAAAAAAAAAACAGGATGAGGGAAGAATAAAAAGCTGAGAAAGTGCAAGGCCCTGCAAGTAACCTCATTTGTAAGAAACCTGGATTCTGCATAAGAAAGTCCCAGGAGATGCAGTTAGAAATGAAGTTCATTACCATGAAGTGGAGGGCTAAGCTGAACATTCTCTTCTTAATTTGGGTAGCACTGGAAAAACCAATGCTTTCAGATTAGTAAAGAGGAAAACTATTTATTTCCTCAGCTACAGAGGACTGTTTTCCATCAGATCTGAAATATCAACAACTTTATAGGGCACTGAATTATGGTGGGTACTTACGAGCCCAAATTTAGTGGACTGAGAGTGACATCCCAGAATCACCACATTCTCTGTTTCCTTAAGCCTTGGCCAGCTTCAAGCAAGGAATCATTCTTTCACTCTTTTACTATTTATGGAAAAAATCACCTGTTCTTTCATCATTGTACAACAGCCTCTGGGACCGTTAAATTCATATCGCTGTATTTTATCTCATTAAGAAGGGGGAAGAAAACAACTTTGACATTCACTTCTCTACGTCTTACTGATGAACGGTCTCTTATAGAATTATATCAAGTGACTATTTTTATGGTATGGGCTCTTGCTGACAACAATAGTCTCTAAAATTAATTCATATATAGGATTTAGTTCCTCAAAAGACTTTCACATACAATGACACTCTTTGAAATGCCAGGATAAAGTTAGAGGATAAAGAAGAACAATGAGAACAGTGGGGTTCTTTGTTGTTTTGTTTATTTTTGTGTAAAAGGTGTCTTTGAGCATTGGATAAAAACCACTGACTCACCCACTGCAAGATCTGCACAGAATATGATGGAGTTCCACGGCCCTTGAAAGTCCATTCTTAAAAAAATACATACATACATACAAAAATTAAATCAAAAATATATAAAGTTAATTCATGGAATGCCCTCTCCAATGAGTCTGGGGAACCAAGGTTTAAAACTTGATTCAGTCTTAAATTATTTCCCCTAGTTATCTTTCTTATCTAAACATTTTAAGTAAGAGAATCACAACAGAGGGAAATAAAAATTCATGGGAATGTAAGTAATCAGTAATTGCAAATTATTTAGAAAGGTGCTGTACCAAGACCACAAAATGTCATAAAGTAGATATACTGGCCTCCTAATTTCTCAAGGTGGAAATCAATTTGAATTCAAACTAGTTTAAAATATAATTTTGGTTATTTATTCCACAAATGCCTATGACGATCTACAAAGTACAGTGCAAGGGATTATGAGGGAAGCAGAGGCACTGAAACATAGTCTATGTCCTCAAGGAGATTATAATCAAACAGAAGCACTACAAATTTCCATAAGTCATGATCATAAACTTGAATGTGACTTGAGAAAATGTGACATGAGAAAAATACAGATAATATGACAATAGGTAATGAGCTCCCAGAAGAAAAGGAGAATTGGGCTATCAAGGTGTATCACAAAAGGCTTCATGAAGTGTTTCAGCTGGGTTTTGAATAACAGATAGGACTGTACAGTATATGAGGAAATTAAGAAAGAGGTCATCTTAGAAGAACAAGTGCCTAGCAGGAAGCAGCCCCAATATATAGTTTTTCAACAAATGAAAAAACAAAGGGCTGTGAAAAGGCAAAGAAGCAATCAGTGCAAACCCTATGTGAGCCACAAAGAGCAGCATATTTTAGTGAAAGTAAGTATGATATAAATATGAATAATACTTATAAAGTAAATATGAAATATCAAATTGCCAACATCTGTTGGATCATAAAAAAAAGCAAGAGAATTCATGAAAAACATCTGCTTCTGTTTCACTGACTACGCTAAAACCTATGACGATGTAGATCACAACAAACTGTGGAAAATTCTTAAAGAGATGGGAATACCAGACCACATTTCCTGCCTCCTGAGAAACCTGTATCCAGGTCAAGAATCAACACTCAGAACTGGACATGGAACAACAGACTGGTTCCAATTTGGGAAAGGAGTACATCGAGGTTGTATACTGTCACCCTGCTTACTTAACTTCTATGCAGAGTAAATCATGTGAAATGCTGGGTTGGATGAACCACAAGCTGGAATCAAGATTGCCAGAAGTATCAATAAACTCAGGTATGCAGATGACACCACACTTATGGCAGAAAGCAAAGAGGAACTAAAGAGCCTCTTGATGAAGGTGAAAGAGGACAGTGAAAAAGTTGGCTTAAAACTCAGTATTCAAAAATGAAGATCATGGCATTTTTTCCCAACACTTCATGGCAAATAGATGGGGAAACAATGGAAACAGTGAGAGACTTTATTTTCATGGTTTCCAGAATCACTGAGGATGGTGACTGAAGCCATGAAATTAAAAGACGCTTGCTCCTTGGAAGAAAAGCTATGGCAAACCTAGAAAGTGTATTAAGAAGTCAAGACATTATTTTGCCAACAAAGCTCCAAATAGTCAAGGCTGTGATTTTCCCAGTAGTCATGTAGGGATGTGAGAGTTGCACCATAAAGAAGGCTGAGCACTGAAGAATTGATGCTTTGAAACTTGGTGTTGGAAAAGACTCTTGAGAGTCCCTTGGACTGCAAGGATATCCAACCAGTCCATTCTAAAGGAAATCAGTCCTGAATGTCCATTGGAAGGACTGATGCTGAAGCTGAAACTCCAATACTTTGGCCACCTGATGCAAAGAACTCACTCATTAGAAAAGATCCTGATGCTGGAAAAGATTGAAAGCGGGAGGAGAAGGGGACAACAGAGGATGAGAAGGTTGGATGGCATCACTGACTTGATGGACATGAGTTTGAGTAAGCTCCAGGAGTTAGTGATGGACAGGGAAGTTTGGTGTGTTGCAGTCCACAGGGTCACAAAGAGCTGGACACAACTGAGCAACTGAACTTGACTGGACATAACTTTTTAGTAACCCTGGAAATATGGGTATCAACTACCTTTCCAGCATTTATACTAATGATAATTTGTGCATGCTTTCAGCAGTTTTCCAAGAAAAGAATATTTTTCAAAAAAGCCAACAGAGAGAGAAATGAGAAGGCAAGTCATGACTTTCAGTATTTCCAAAAGACACATCTGATAAAGGACAGCTTTACAAAATATACAGAGAACTCTTAAAACTAAACAAGAAAACAAACAACCTGATTTTTAAAATGGACCTAAGACCTTAACAGATACCTCACCGCAAATGAAGAGTATGTATAATCAAAATAAACATGCCAAGAAAGATGCAGTTCCTCTAAGGTACCCCAAGGATAGTTTCACGTGGATGTTAGGGGTAGAAAGGGGACTAGAAATAGAAGATGGGACCTATTAGGATATAACATGTATCTTTTAAAGAATGGGGCAGGGAGGGTTCCATGCCCCTTGACAATACTTCTGCCACAGCACTCCACCCATATCTGTTCTGTCTTTTGGTGTTGCACATGAGATTTCAGTGGTAAAAAGATTCTGCTGAAGGAAAAGCAAAAACCTTTGAAAACCACCAACCTAATTACTGTGTTTCATTTTCTTCCTTAAACTTGATGAAAAACTACTTCAGGACTATGTAAAAATCCTTTGATTATTAAGGATAAAGTTTTGAACTGGTTTCTATTTAAAAATTAGATTTGGAATAATATTCTTCCCTAGCTGCATTTCCCAGCCATATCCCATTGCACCAGAACTGCCCACCCATTTCCTGCATACTCTTCAATATCCAAGACAACAACTGAGTCTCCCTTTCAAAGATTCGAATGCTTCTTAAGAGGGCAATGAACACTAGATTTTGCTCTCTCAGCCAGAAGTAACTGGATCTGGGTCAATCACAATTATGGCAGCTGTGACTCACGACTTTTCTGAGTTTCTGATGGCTTGAATGGAGAGACATCTAAGGCTGCATCTGTCACTTTAAGGCATAAACCCAGAGTAATAGTGGAGCAGGTTTGTAGCTAAAGACTGAAAAGAATGACACAGACAGACACACAAAAGCAGAAGTGAGGAACCATGAGACACTGGAGAGACAGGAAGAGTAAGCTTCATTCCTGACTTCACAGTTCCTAGGCTCTGGCCTTATGAGACCGAGACACCAAACAGGCTTCTGTCCTTTTCATACAGAATTCTAAGGCATCTACTCTCCACTGTTCCTCCAGTTTCTTGGCCCCTTCCAGAGTCTTCTTCCTTTTCTTTCACTCTTGTCGAGTGAGTTTCAGCCTCAGAAATCTGCATGTTTCAAATAGGGTTTTGCTAAAGGAAATCAGCTACCTTTGTAGGTGTGAGCACCTGCCAGTATGGCTGTATCTCCAGCTCCTGAATCCCATCCTGGGAGGCATTGTAGGTGAATTCATTCCCGCATAGCCTTGTTATCTTCCCCCACCCCTGGTCTCTTCTCGGGAAGTCTGCTGCGTGCACAATCATCTAAGGGTGAGACCTCAAAGCTGCAGCCAGCACCACAGTCAACACCTAAGTAATGACACCAATGTCTGGGTCTTGCTCTCCAATTCCACTCCTCCCATTCTCTCTTAAACCCATTCCAATCAGACTTGTTCCGCTATTATTGATGTCATCACACAGGCAGCTTTGGGATACAAACCACCATCTTTTCAGCCTTTTAAACTCCGCTAATAAATCTTAGTGATAAGCTGAGAAACTTCTAAGGGTCTGTTTAAGTAGTTTTTGATTGACATTTGGATCTATTTATAAAACTAAATACCTTCAAACATACTAAAGTACATCATAAACTCAATATATTCAATTTCCTTTTTAAATACTTTGTCTTATTAAGAAAAAACTTTCTAAAATGCTCAAGTATTTTTTATATATTTAGTAAATTAAACACATAAAAAGGGAAATCTTAAGTTTTCTTAAATATCCTGAAAGTGAAAGTGGCTCAGTCGTGTCTGACTCTTTGTAACCCCATGGACATATACAGTCCATGGAATTCTCCAGGCCAGAATACTGGAGTGAGTAACCTTTCCGTTCTCCAGAGGATCTTCCCAACCCAGGGATCAAACCCAGGTCTCCCACATAGCAGGTGGATTCTTTACCATCTGAGCCACAAAGGAAGCCCAAGAGTACTGGGGTGGGTAGCCTATCCCTTCTCCAGCAGATCTTCCTGGCCCAGGAATCGAACGGGGATCTCCTGCATTGCAGGCGGATTCTTTACCAACTGAGTTATCAGAGAAGCCCTTAAGTGTCCAAATACAACACATAAATTTAGAAACTTTTATATAAGAAACAACAAGCTGAAACAACTTACTCAATTACACATTTTAACTTGAAGCTACTAGGATATCATTTTAAAAGCCCGAGATCTGCTCATTTTAAGCAAATATAATACTAATTATGAAGACTCTTCCTTAACATATAGATATCAATGCTCTTTAATTTTGAGTCTTAAACGCTTTTACACTCTGTTTTAAATCTTCTTGAGGTTTAAAAAATGCATACCTATTAAGGAAAACAATCACCATCCCAATTAACTGAGACTACTTTAACCAGAAATTTGATTTTTAAAAGTGAGTAGCCAGATGGGTGGGTAGGTGTGTGTGTGGGTGTCAAGGTACAGTTTCCTGATATTTATAATCCAGCAAATAATTGAGAGATAATCTACATGGTGCTGCATCCCCCCATATCCTCAGTGGGCATAAGCCGCTAGAAAGAAGGTCCCTCTTCCCTGCCTTGCACATTGACTATGCCAACATGTCTTGTTGTTATCCTATTTAACACAGACCCTTTAGCTCTCTCACCCCATGGCAAGCTCCATGGCTCTACACTTGCCTCATGAGAATGAAACTCTCCCTCCTCTGTGCTTCTGGAATATGTTGTTTATACTTCTCTTATACCAGTTAGCACATTCTGCTTCAAGAAATATTTCTAGCTGAATTTACGTGTTAATCTCCTCTCTGAACTGTAAGTTCCTTAACAAAACAAAAGGAGTTTTTTCATGCTTAACTTTTACCCTAAAATGTGTCATACAAAATATTTCCCTTTAAATCACAGCTTAGAATAAACAAATATTTATTTGAATTGTAAAGGTTTTATGATTAGTGTTTAATAAGCAAAAAATAAGAAGAAGAAGAACTCTAGGTTGATTCAGGCTATTAATTAGAAATAAAGTACAGAAAACTTGGGACATGTGAAATTACAATTATGAGATTTTACACAGGCAAACCATCTTCAAAAGAACAGGCAGCAAGGTATGAAGTCAAAAGTGTGGTCACGTGATTGCCTGAGCCTGAATCCTTACTCCTCCATTTTCTAGCTGAGTGACAAGGGTCATTAGTTAACCTCTCTGTGACTGTGGTCTACATAGTACACACTCAGTTCCTCATTCCATGAAAGGAGCTTAATCAAAGCCCCACTCAACCGGATTAGTATAAGGATTTGACGAGATAATACCGGCAGAGCATTCAGAGGAACACTTGTCATACAGAAAGAAACCTCTGCATTGACAACACCATAGATGATACCTTCAGTGGCACTGACAATGAAAGCTCAATTTTTCTTGTTTAGTTGCTAAGTCATGATCGACTCTTTTGCATCCCCACAGACTGCAGCCCGCCAGGCTCCTCTGTCCATGAAATTCTCCAGGCAAGAATACTGGAGTGGGTTGCCATTTCCTTCTCCAGGGGATCTTACCTGATAAAGGGATGGAACCCACATCTCCTACGTTAGCAGGCAGACTCTTTACCACTGAGCCACCTGGGAAGCCCTGAGTGGTCAATAAATGTTACCTGTTTCTTTCTCTTTACCGTGAAGTAAAAGAAGTCTAAATTACAGAATATAAGAGAGAAATTAGGCAAAGAGAAATTTTATTCCAGAAAATAACATTCAAGTGCTCTTAACATTATTTGGCTGATAAGCTTCCCAAGAATCACAGAAACGGAACAGTAACAAAACAGGGTAGAAGAATTCAGCCCAGGTTCGATGCATGATACAGGGCGCTCGGGGCTGGTGCACCAGGATGACCCAGAGGGATGGGATGGGAAGGGAGGTGGGAGGGGGGTTCTGGAGGGGGAAAACATGTACGCCCATGGTGGATTCATGTCAATGTATGGCAAAACAAATACAATATTGTAAAGTTAACAAATAGATAAATAAACTAATTAAAAAAAAAAAGAATTCATACTCCTACTACCCTAACAAATTAAGAGCTCCCTATACCTAGCTGTAGGACCTTTAAAGTTTTTAATTGAATAAATTAATGAGAAAGGTATTATTTTTCTAAAAAGCAAGATAAATGCTGTAGTATGTTCACTGCTAATTTTTAATTTAGAATATTAATTGCTTATATCTACTTGGATGTTCCCAGAAGTATTTTTTTTACTAGAAATACAAAAAGTCAGATTAAGTCTATACAAACTTTAGCCTGTGATAAAATTAAATGAAGCACTGATGGAGGACAGTGAAGAATCAGTGAATCAAACATCAAACACATACTATTTTATTTATTTAAATTTACTCTAAGTTATATTATCATTTTGTGTTTAACTTAGTTGTGGAAGTTTGCAATATGCCATGTCTCTCATGTCTTTAGGAAATGTAGATGCTCAAACTTCAAAGTTTACTTGAATTGTAAAGGCTTTATGATTCATGGGCCCACTACTCAGTTGTCAAATTGTGGATCAAATGGCCAAAGGAAATAATCATCTTTGGTTACATATAGTGCTGCTTTAGTGAAGGGGAGCAACTTAATTATGACACACATCATAACACATCACCAAATTCAACTTCAAATCTAAGTCTTGGTCATCATTTATGCAACATATATTTCCTTATATTCTCCTAATGAAGGTTATTACTTTTGTACCCATATTCTATTCTTAATATTAGCAGAAGTTGCCATTATCAATGGAAAATACTTCTACATGATTATAACCTCTCCTTAGAACAATGAGACAAACAAGAAGTCCTAAAAAGAATCCTATTAATACTTTTCTTGCTAACTTGTTGAAGGACCTCAAGCTAATTCTTTTAAGTCTCAGTTTCCTTATCTGTGAAGGAAGAAACATACCACTTCCCTATGATTGAGACAACTTAGTACAATGCCTGACCTTCCATATCACGGTGGCTAGCACAATTTCCTACATTATCGCTGCATACTGAGAAAGTTCTAGGAAGAAAGAACATATACAGTTCTTTCTACAAATAGTTCTGCAAATGAACAGGTGAGAAACAGGTTTCTCCTCTCTGATCCACTCACTAATACCTGTGGGGTTAGGAGGAGCTCAGAGATTCTCAGGGGAACACCACGCAGCCCTTTGATCTCTGCCTTTTCTGAGATCTAGCCTCTGTCCTTGGATGGATAGATATTCCTAACTGACCGTCTTTCAGGTAACTCCAAGAGTAGAAACACCGAGCACAGAATCTCAAAGTTGGAAGAGTTTCAAAAAGAGAAACAGGGTAACTCGCTGCACTGAGGTGGAAGATACTTAAACCTTCCTAGGCAGATGGCTATCCATCCCTAGTTTTAAAGATCTCTAAGGACTGAATTTCCCTGTATTCCTTGGTTACCTGTTTCAGTGTTTAATCCCTTCTTCATAGTTATGTCCATCTTTATGACCAACTGAACTTTTTCTCTTGCTACAATTTAAAACTATTTCCTTTTATTTGCTCTCCTGTGGAAGTAAAGAACATCTGTTCTGCATCTTCTATATAATAACCTTTCAAATACTTGAAGACAGCTAAATCACCCCTTAGTCTTCCCTTCTCCAAGTTAAACAGTCCTGATCCCACTGAGTCCTCTCGTAGGAGCTGGTCCCTATTCCTTACATCACTTTTGCTGATCTTCGCTGGACCTTCTCCAGAGTCTCCATATACTTTGCCAAATGCAAACACCAAAATCGAACACAGCAATAATGCCAAATAAAGCAGAAGGATTACTTTTCACTTCTGTATCCCTCTCTTGATAAAACATTCCAAGGGGTGTGCTTGCCCTTTTTTCCAAAAATATATTGCTCTTGCTAATCCTCCTTGCTTTGTAATCATGTATGCTATCATCTTGTGGTACCTTTCTCCAAGGCTCAGATCAGATTTCAGGTGCTTCAAATAATTCCTCCCTGTCAGTAAGGACCAAATTTAGAAGCACATGGCTTCAGAACATTTTTCTACCTTCTATAAAAGCTAAAATAGAAAAGCTGTGAAAACAAAATAAAATTCATACAATCCATGAAATAACCATCAAAGTTTACCTCTTGATGACATTTAAGAAATCTGTTTTCTTCACATGTACATAGAAATTCATTTTCTTCTAATTTAAGATGATATAACCTGACAGATTTTACAGGAGTAACTTGTAAACATGTAATAATTGAAAAGTTAAAAGTTAGAGATGAATTTGTCAATGAATTTGTGAAAATGGTGACTCAACGCACATTTTTAATCTGGTTCGAGTTTCACAATTTTAATCTAAACTCTACTTCTTAATAATACACGTTAAACATTTTCTGACCCCTGTATTGCTTTAAATGTTTGAATGTATTTACCAAGGGATACATTTCTAAGGGTATTAGAATTTCCAATAACTGGTTTTTTTTATTTTGAACTATTAGAAATAAGTATGTTTGGAACCAGTTAAATTTCTCATAATTTTTTTTCTTTTTCTATTTATCTTCATCAAGATACCAAACTATGTACAAATTCTCATGTCACAAACATGTTAAGCTAGAATAGTTCCCTAACACATATATTTATCAGTTGTTTATGTTTTAAACCATCACTTGACCATTTTATTGCTTGTATGTGTGTTTAGTCACTCAGTTGTGTCTCACTCAGCGACCAAATGGACTATAGCCCACCAGGATCCTCTGTCCATGGGATACTCAAGGCAAAAATACTGGAGTGGGTAGCCATTCCCTTCTCCAGGGGATCTTCCCGACTCAGGGATCGAACCCAGGTCTCCTGAATTGCAAGTGGATTCTTTACCATCTGAGCCACCAGAGAAGTCCATTTTATTGCTTAGGAATGCTAAAACTGAAAGATGTAAAAAGAAAAATGTTACAATGATTTGAAGAAAAAAGTAGAAGAAAGACTATGCTTTCATCTTAGAAATAATTTTTTTTAAATAGGGAATTTTCTTCCCAATTTGTCCCATAATTTCAGAGCCTCTTATGGGTATTTCTCATTCTTAACCATTCCCTCAAATAGAAAACACAATCTAAGGAATGTATGGAAGAGGGAACAATATGCATCTCTGTTCTATGTATAATAATGCAAATGTATAACCCACTGTATGACCCTTCATAACCTCACACCAAAGTTAATTTCAGATTCTATCAAGACACCTTAAACTAAAGGAGAAGACAAACTGCAAACTAGAAGAAGCTACTGGAATTATATAAAGCTGAAGCCAGTATAAATAAAATATTCCTACAAGAAAATAAGAAAAGCACAGAAGAGAAACCTATATGGCCAATAAACATACAAAAGCATTTTCTTTTTTTTTTCTTTTAATAAATTTATTTATTTTAGTTGGGGGCTAATTACTTTACAATATTGTAGTAGTTTTTGCCATACATTGACATGAATCAGCCATGGGTTTACATGCGTTCCCCTTCCTGGACCCCCCTCCCACCTCCCTCCCCATCCCATCCCTCTGGGTCATCCCATTGCCCCAGCCCTGAGCCCTTGTCTCATGCATCGAACATGGAATGGTGTTCTGTTTCACATATGATAATATACATGTTTCAATGCTATTCTCCCAGAACGTCCCATCCTCACCTTCTCCCTCAGAGTCCATAAGACTGTTCTATGCATCTGTGTCTCTTATTCTGTCTCGCATATAGGGTTATCGTTACCATCTTTCAAATTCCATATATATGCATTAGTATACTGTATTGTTGTTTTTCTTTCTGGCTTACTTCACTCTGTATAATGGGCTCCAGTGTCATCCATCTCAGTAGAACTGATTCAAATGTATTTTTTTTTAATGGCTGAGTAATATTCCATTGTGTATATGTACCACAGCTTCCTTATCCATTTGTCTGCTGATGGACATCTAGGTTGCTTCCATGTCCTGGCTATTGTAAACAGTGCTGCGATGAACATTGGGGTACACGCATCTCTTTCAATTCTGGTTTCCTCGGTGTGTATGCCCAGCAGTGGGATTGCTGGGTCATATGGCAGTTCTATTCTCAGTTTTTTAAGGAATCTCCACACTGTTCTCCATAGTGGCTGTACTAGTTTGCATTCCCACCAACAGTGTAAGAGGGTTCCCTTTTCTCCACACCCTCACCAGCATTTACTGCTTGTAGACTTTTGGATAGCAGCCATTCTGACTGGTGTGAAATGGTACCTCATTGTGGTTTGAGAAATGCAAATCAAAACCACAATGAGGTACCATTTCACAAAAGCATTTTCAATACAATTTCTTTAGTGATCAGGGAGCACAAATCAAAACTACAATGAGAAGTCATTTTAAAAATATTTTAATGACAAAAATAAATTCTGACCATACAAGTATTGGATGAGATGGAGAGCCAAAAGATATACTATTAGTTGGTAGTAGCAAGGCAAATTGGCTCAACTACTTTGGAAATAAAATTAAATATTCACATACTCTATAACAGATGCATCCTGGTAAATGGCATATTGCTCAGGAGAAAGATCCATTAGGAGATACATTCATAGCAGCTCTGTTCACAATAGCAAGACCCATAAGTAAACCAAACCCCTATCAACAAGGAAGTTTAAGACTCAGTGCTGATACTATCAACAGAATGTTATACAGAAGAGAAAAAATAAACAAAATATAGCAAAACACAACAATATGAATTATTCTTAGTAATAAGATACTATGTGAAAAAGTAAATCCCAAAAGCATACATTTACCAATAGCATCTTTTATAAAGTCAAAACAATTAAAATGAAAAATCTACTTTTTAGGAACACACATACATATAAAACGATATTAAAAGGAGAGCAAGAGGATAGTGAATGAAGAACTCAGGATGTAGGCTAAGTTGTGATTATAAAAATGGCTCAAATTATTGCAAAAATGGGCTCAATATTTCATGTCTCTCCCTACATCTACGCCCTTTGCAATATAATTTTGCACCTTCTTCCAACAAGAGGCAGAGTCTTTTTCTCCATTTTTTGAATCCAGACTGGGCTTGTGACTCATTTTAGTGAATGGGATAGCACAGAAATGATAGTCGGCTGGTTCCAAGTCTGCCTTTCTCTCCATTAGATCCCTGCCTCAGCCAGAATGCACCCAGGACCCATGCTTCTGATATTTTGGGAATCAAACATTCAAGATTCATTAAATAAGCTGAGTACTGAATATACTGACATCCCTGTGTCTCTCTTAAAATTACTCCTCTTGGGTCCTGGGTGTGATTTAACCATTTTTACTTTTCAGTTAAAACATGGCGTATCCTCTCTCTGGTTCCCATAAGAACACAGAAGTAAAATCTCTGAGGGAGGAATGAAAAGGGAAGGGGACAGGGCACAGCCTTTGAAAGAACGACATAGGCTGGGAACATAACATAAACTTATTAGAACCAAATGGGTCCAAGATGTCAGATGAGTTGACTTCCACTAGACCTTGAATTTCAGTATACACTCATCATAACACATCAGTTTGTTGTATTCTTAGAGATGGGAATACCAGACCACATTACCTGCCTCCTGAGAAACCTGTATACAGGACAAGAAGCAATAATTAGAACTGAAAGCGGAACACTAGACCAGATCAAAATTGGGAAAGCAGTATGTCACGGCTTTATACTGTCACTCTGCTTATATAACTTATATGCAGAGTTTCAGTTTCAGTTCAGTCGCTCAGTCGTGTCTGATTCCTTGTGACCCCATGAACCGCAGCACATCAGGCCTCCCTGTTGATCACCAACTCCCAGAATTGACCCAAACTCATGTCCATTGAGTCGGTGATGCCATCTAACCATCTCATCCTCTGTCGTCCTCTTATCCTCCAACCCTCAATCTTTCCCAACATTAGGGTCTTTTCAAATGAGCCAGCTCTTCGCATCAGGTGGCCAAAGTATTGGAGTTTCAGCTTCAACATTAGTCCTTCCAATGAACACCCAGGACTTATCTCCCTTAGGATAAACTGGTTGGATCTCCTTGCAGTCCAAGGGACTCTCAAGAGTCTTCTCCAACACCACCAATTCTTCAGTGCTCAGCTTTCTTTATAGTCCAACTCTCGCATCCATACATGACCACTGGAAAAACCATAGCCTTGACTAGATGGACCTTTGGTGACAAAGTAATGTCTCCGCTTTTTAATATGCTGTCTAGGTTGATCATAACTTTCCTTCCAAGGAGCAAGCATCTTTTAATTTCATGGCTGCAGTCACCATCAGCAGTGATTTTGGAGCCCAGAAAAATAAAGTCTGACACTGTTTCCACTGTTTCCCCATCTATCTGCCATGAAGTGATGGGAACGGATGCCATGATCTTAGTTTTCTGAATGTTGAGCTTTAAGCCAACTTTTTCACTCTCCTCTTTCACTTTCATCAAGAGGCTCTTTAGCTCTTCTTCACTTTCTGCCATAAGGGTGGTGTCATCTGCATATCTGAGGTTATTGATATTTCTCCCTGCAATCTTGATTCCAGCTTGTTTCTTCCAGCCCAGCGTTTCTCATGATGGACTCTGTATATAAGTTAAATAAGCAGGGTGACAATATACAGCCTTGACGTACTCCTTTTCCTATTTGGAACAAGTCTGTTGTTCCATGTCCAGTTCTAACTGTTGCTTCCTGACCTGCATACAGGTTTCTCAGGAGTCAGGTCAGGTGGTCTGGTATTCCCATCTCTTTCAGAATTTTCCACAGTTTATTGTGATCCACACAGTCAAAGGGTTTGGCATAGTCAATAAAGCAGAAATAGATGTTTTTCTGGAACTCTCTTGCTTTTTCGATGATCCATTGGATGTTGGCAATTTGATCTCTCGTTCCTCTGCCTTTTCTAAAACCAGCTTGAACATCTGGAAGTTCACGGTTCGTGTATTGCTAAAGCCTGGCTCGGAGAATTTTGAGCATTACTTTACTAGCATGTGAGATGCGTGCAATTGTGTGGTAGTTTGAGCATTCTTTGGCATTGCCTTTCTTTGGGATTAGAATGAAAACTGACCTTTTCCAGTCCTGTGGCCACTGCTGAGTTTTCCAAATTTGCTGACATATTGAGTGCAGCACTTTCACAGCATCATCTTTGAGGATTTTAAATAGCTCAACTGGAATTCCATCACCTCCACTAGCTTTGTTCATAGTGATGCTTCCTAAGGCCCACTTGACTTCACATTCCAGGATGTCTGGCTCTAGATAAGTGATCACACCATCGTGATTATCTGGGTCATGAAGATCTTGTTTTGTACAGTCCTTCTGTGTATTCTTGCCACCTCTTCTTAATATCTTCTGCTTTTGTTAGGTCCCTACCATTTCTGTCCTTTATTGAGCCCATCTTTGCATGGAATGTTCCCTTGGTATCTCTCATTTTCTTGAAGAGATCTCTAGTCTTCCCCATTCTATTGTTTTCCTCCATTTCTTTGTATTGATGGCTTAGGAAAGCTTTCTTATCTCTCCTTGCTATTCTTTGGAACTCTGCATTCAAATGGGTATATCTTTCCTTTCCTCATTTGCTTTTCGCTTCTCTTCTTTTCACAGCTATTTGTAAGGCCCCCTCAGACAGCCATTTTGCAAAAATGCAGGAGCCACAGGAGTGGCGGCTGCACGGCACAGGGGCAGCGAGGATCTACCCCACGTCCAAGGTCAGGAGGGGCGGCTGGGAGGAGCTACCCCACATCCAAGGTCAGGAGCGGCAGCCGGGAGGAGCTACCCCACGTCCAAGGTCAGGAGCAGTGGCCAGGAGGAGCTACCCCACATCCAAGGTCAGGAGCAGCGGCAGTGAGGAGATACCCCATGTCCAAGGTAAGAGAAACCCAAGTAAGGCGGTAGGCGCTGAGAGAGGGCATCAGCAGACAGACAGACTGAACCCACAATCACAGACAACTAGCCAATCTGATCACACTGACCACAGCCTTGTTTAACTCAATAAAACTAAGCCATGCCATGTGGGGCCACCCAAGATGGAAGGGTCATGGTGGAGAGGTCTGACAAAATGTGGTCCACTGGAGAAGGGAATGGCAACCCACTTCAGTCTTCTTGCCTTGAGAACCCGATGAACAGTTTGAAAAGGCAAAAAGATAGGACACTGAAAGATGAACTCCCCAGGTTGGTAGGTGCCCAATATGCTACTGGGGACCAGTGGAGAAATAACTTCAGGAAGAAGGAAGGGATGGAGCCAAAGCAAAAACAACACCCAGATGTGGATGTGACCGATGACAGAAGCAAGGTCCGATGCTGTAAAGACCAATATTGCACAGGAACCTGGAATGTTAGGTCCATCAATCAAGGCAAATTGGAAGTGGTCAAACAGGTGATGGCAAGAGTGAATGTCAACATTCTAGGAATCAGCAAACTAAGAGGGACTGGAATGGGTGAATTTAACTCAGATGACCATTATATCTACTACTGTGGGTAGGAATCCCTTGGAAGAAATGGAGTAGCCATCATGGTCAACCAAAGAGTCCAAAATGCATTACTTGGATGCAATCTCAAAAATGACAGAATGATCTCTGTTCCTTTCCAAGGCAAACCATTCAATATCACAGTAATCCAAGTCTATGCCCTGACCAGTAACACCGAAGAAGCTGAAGTTGAACGGTTCTATGAAGACCTACAAGACCTTTTAGAACTAACACCCAAAAAAGATGTCCTTTTCATTGTAGGGGACTGGAATGCAAAAGCAGGAAGTCAAAAAACACCTGGAGTAACAGGGAAATTTGGCCTTGGAATACAGAATGAAGCAGGGCAAAGGCTAATAGAGTTCTTCCAAGAGAACGCACTGGTCATAGCAAACACTCTCTTCCAACAACACAAAAGAAGACTCTACACATGGACATCACCAGATGGCCATTACCGTAATCAGACTGATTATATTCTTTGCAGCCAAAGATGGAGAGCTCTATACAGTCAGCATAAACAAGACCAGGAGCTGACTGTGGATCAGATCATGAACTCCTTATTGCCAAATTCAGACTTAAATTGAAGAAAGTGGGGAAAACCACTAGACCATTCAGGTATGACCTAAAGGAAACCCCTTATGATTATACAGTGGAAGTGAGAAATAGATTTAAGGGACTAGATCTGATAGACAGAGTGCCTGATGAACTACAGACGGAGACTCATGACATCGTTCAGGAGGCAGGGATCAAGACTATCCCCATGGAAAAGAAACGCAAAAAAAAAAAAAATACTGCATATATCAATCAACACAAACAAAACCTATGAAGTTTCTGACCTCAGAGAAGAATAAAACAGCAGTGTTGAAGTGAGCAACTGCATGGCTAAAGTCTGGGGTGCCTCTATGGAGATATGGAGATGTGGACTGTGATTTGAATGACAAAAGGAAAAGTGAAAGAAAGTGAAAGTGAAGTCATCCAGTCATGTCTGACTCTTCGCGACCCCATGGACTGCAGCCCACCAGGTTCCCCCGTCCATGGATTTTCCAGGCAAGAATACTGGAATGGGTTGCCATTTCCTTCTTCAGGAGATCTTCACAACCCAGGGACTGAATCCGGGTCTCCCACATTGTAGGCAGACACTTTAACGTCTGAGCCACCAGGGAAGAGTCAACCAATCACACAATGATCAATCAGGCAGAAGAATTTTTCAAACAAAAAGAACGGCCAGTGCAGACCCTACATCTGGAACAAGCTTCATGTTCACAAAAGAAACAAATCAGAACTACCAGTTAATATTGAAGTAAAAGAGGAAAAGGATTCAAAAGAGCAGAATCCTTTTAAGCCTGTGCATAACAGCCTTGGACTCCACAAACAAATGACTGCCTTGAATCTAGCCCCTTTTGCTTAAAGATTATAAACTTATTATAAGTAGAAACAATCCCTATTTACAAGGAAATATTTTGTTGCACCTAAGTAAGCAAATTTTATTTATTGCTGTGGGGTTTTCCAAAATTATTTAGGTTTAGAATATTTTTAAATCAGAGGAAGAAAAAAATTTTAAAGGAATCAAAATTTATTCTTAGGCTGAGAAAGTCTGTTATCGCAGTCCAAATCCAGGTGCAAAAACATTATTGCTAATGTTACAAATTCACTACTTAGAGAGAAAAGCTACCCAAACACACCTGCACCTCTTCAGAACTGACTTAATATTGTGTTAAAGTAAACATATTAAGGACATGAAGGTTTAGTCATCAAAAAGCTCTATTGGCCAATGTGTTATTTAAAGGGAATGAGACAAGTTACTTGGATTCTGATAAAGATAAACCTGCATTTCGTGACTTCCTTTCCCAATTCAATGTTATCAAGTGGTACTGGTGCTTATGATTTCACTCTGATATTACCTCAGTCATAACACATACATATTGAGAATACAGAGAACAATGTATGAGGAAGGGGCTGTGTTCTGAGGATATGGCATTTAATGACACATTTCATTATATGAGGTAAGAGAGTGTAGAATCCAGAGTGTAAGAATCCAGGTTCTAACACCAGGCTGCTTGAGCTTTCCCTAACATCTGTTTCTTAATGGCTGTTTAAACTTGTTTGTATACTCTACGTACTGAGTTTTTCCACTGTAAAATGGAGATAATTACACTTATATCCACAAAGACGGTTGTGAACATTAACTAAGTTAAAACATATAAAATGCTCTTCAGTGCCTAGCAGATATCAGCAAATGATACTTATGACTAATTATTATTATTATGTTATACACAAAATATACACAGATCACTGTACTGTCAAACGATTCACTGCCGTGAAAGTTTGTTTCTAAATACATATGTGGTGTGTGGGGGGCACAGGTTCTAACTTGCCTCAGTTGTGTCAAATTCTGTGCAACCCTACAGACTGCAGCCTGCCAGGCTCCTCTGTCCATGGGAAAAATACTGGAATGGGTTGCCATGCCCTCCTCCATGGGATCTTCCTGAGCCAGGGATCAAACCCATGTCTGTTATGTCTCCTACATTGACTGGTGGGTTACCACTAGTGCCACCTGGGAAGCCCATATATGTACATATCATTGATCTATGATATATGGATATATCTACATATAGATGTAAATAAAAAGAGAATATATAAACTAAATCAAGTACAAAATTTAAAAGTCATAATATTAACCTAACAATTACAGAAATTAAATTTTAGTGTTAAAAATCTAGTAGTTTTACAATAATTTGTTTCAAGGATATGCCATACAATCATTTAATGTTATGGCAAAAACAGACAAAAACCCCTCTGGTTTCAAAGAAAATTTGTGTTTTTTAGAACGTATAAGTTGTGTCAAGTCAAGAAATCAGTTCACATCTGGAAATTGTTTCAACATTTGAATTTAAAAAGGTCACTTTTAATCATCTTGATTGGAATAATTCTACTAGCAAGATTCTGTGCACTTGAAAGAACTTAATGCTTATTCCTGCTGCTACTGCTGCTAAGTCGTTTCAGTCGTGTCCGACTCTGTGCGACCCCATAGACGGCAGCCCACCAGGCTCCACCGTCCCTGGGATTCTCCAGGCAAGAACCCTGGAGTGGGTTGCCATTTTCTTCTCCAGTGCATAAAAGGGAAAAGTGAAAGTGAAGTTGCTCAGTCATGTACGACTCCTAGCGATCCCATGGACTGTAGCCTACCAGGCTCCTCCATCCATGGGATTTTCAAGGCAAGAGTACCGGAGTGGGGTGCCATTGCCTTCTCCATAATGCTTATTACTCATCTATAAAATCAATACTGTTGCTAATAAAATTCACAGCATAAAATTTTAGAATTATCTGAACATTACATATGAAATGTTTATATATATGTATATATATAAAACATTTTATTTTTTCAATGGATGTTTACAATTACCCTTGAAAATGTGTTTGAAACAAACAGAGGTGTTTATGATGTAATGAACTGACTCCATGAGAAACTGGAAGAAATCCTGTTTACCCCTCTCCTGACACCCCTCCTTATTATGCATTGATTATTAGAAATGAACATCTCTAAGTAGATCAAAGGACCCTTGTAGTGGGGTTCTACCATCCTTCTCCTAGATCAAACCATCCTTCTCTTTGATGGTTAAAAAGAATTTTCCCATCAAATAAAAACTAAAACAAGAGTCTGCATCCCTGTTCAAACAGAAGCCAAAGCATGGGCTTGAGAGTTCCTTAGGTAGAGAATGCTGAAAATAGACTCACTGTGAGATGTTTTCACCTAAGACATCACACAGCTAAGCAAATGAGAGCTGTGTGGAAGGAGGGGGGGGATATTAATAGATCTGGGTAATAAATCACCTCTACAGCTACTATGCTCCTTGCAATAGACACAATTAAAGTATCATAAAAAAAAAAAAAACTAAAACAAATAAGAAAACTAATTTGTCAACTAAACAAATTAGATAATCAAATATGCTGAAAGACTTGAGAGCAATATATATGGCATTGTGGAAAATATCTATTGCTTCGTTTGCTTATTTCCCCTGAGTCCTTGCTAGGCTCCTCTCTAATAAAAAAAAAAATTTAATGTTTTCCTACTTTATCTTCCATTTCCAATCACATTTCTCTTTCTCTTTATATACCTACCCTAGGAAACAGCACGGAACGGAAAGAAGAGCAAAATCAACTAAACTCTGTTTCTGACATCCTTAAATGAAAGAGACTTAGGAATGGTATAGCTTTGCTTTCTGAAACAAATACCTTGTTTTTTTTTTTAAGTTTTGCTGAAATATAGTTGATTTACAGTGTTGTTTCTGGAGAGTTTACCGTGAAGGATGTTGAATTTTATCAAAAGCTTTTTCTATATCTATTGAGATGATCACATGGTTTCTGCTCTTTAATTTGTTAATGTGATATATCACACTGATTGATTTGTGGATACTGAAAAATTCCAGCATCTCTGAGGACAAAGAAGTGCCAAGAAGAATCCTAACAAACAAGCCTTGCTAAGTTTCTCCAGTTTACTGTAATTATCTCATACTCCTTAGCCTATCATATTCCTTGAAAACTGTCCACTCTTCATAAACCTAGTACAAACTACTCAGGTCTGTTTTTTCAGGTTTTTATTTCCTCTTGAAGGCTCCTTATATTAAATAAATTTGTATCCTTTTCTCCTGTTAATGTGTTTGTCAGTTTAATTTTCAAACCCATCCACGGACTCCAAGATGGTCAAGGAAAGTTTTTCTTCCCTATAGCTCTTAGAACCAGGAATATCTGCACTTCTTATCAATAGTTTTGTTGTTCCAAGTGGATATAATGTATTATATAATGTAAATATTTTCCTCTTTGAATTACCTTCCCAAATTTGGCATACATTTTAGGCACTAACCTCAACCTCAGCTTCATTTCATTTCTTCCACCTTTACTTTACCTTCTACCTTTTTAAGTCCTGTTGTTATGAGATATTCCTATTTCCTTTGCAAGCCATCTAATATTCTTTTGTAGGGATGAAAATTCAGATGTTGATAGATAGAAAGAGGGGGCTCCCAAGGTGGTTCAGTGATAAAGAACCCACCTCCAATGCAGAGATGCAGAAGCCGTGGGTTTGATCTCTGAGTCAGGAAAATTCCCATGAGAATAAGACTAAAAACCAGAGGCAGGAGGCCTAAGGCCAAAACCTGAGAACACCAGAGAACTCCTGACTCCAGGGAACATTAATTAATAAGAAATCATCCAAAAGCCTCCATACCTACACTGAAACCAAGCTCCACCCAAGAGTCAATAAGTTCCAGAGCAAGACATACCACGCAAATTCTCCAGCAATGCAGGAACATAGCCCTGAGCATCAATATACAGGCTGCCCAAAGTCACACCAAACCCATAGACATCTCAAAACTCACTACTGGACACTCCACTGCACTCCAGAGAAAAGAAATCCAGCTCCACCCACCAGAATACCAACACAAGCTTCCCTAACCAGGAAACCTTGACAAGCCAATCGTCCAACCCCACCCACAGGGAGGAACCTCCACAATAAAGAGGAACCACAAACTACCAGAATACAGAAAGGCCACCCCAAACACAGCAATCTAAAATGAAAGATGAAAAGGCAGAGAAATACTCAGCAGGTAAAGGAAAATGATAAATGCCCACCAAACTAAACAAACGAGGAGGAGATAGGGAATCTACCTAAAAAAGAATTTAGAATAATGATAATAAAAATGATCCAAAATCTGAAAACAAAATGGAGTTACAGATAAATAGCCTGGAGACAAGGATTGAGAAGATGCAAGAAATGTTTAACAAGGACCTAGAAGAAATAAAAAAGAGTCAATATATAATGAATAATGCAATAAATGAGATCAAAAACACCCTGGAGGGAATCAACAGTAGAATAATGGAGGCAAAAGATAGGATAAGTGAGGTAGAAGATAGAATGGTGGAAATAAATGAAGCAGACAGGAAAAAAGAAAAAAGAAACAAAAGAAATGAGGAAAACCTCAGGGACCTCTGGGACAATATGAAACGCCCCAACATTTGAATCATAGGAATCCCAGAAGAAGACAAAAGGAAAGGCCATGAAAAAACACTCGAGGAGATAACAGTTGAAAATTTCCCTAAAATGGGGAAGGAAATAGTCACACAAGTCCAAGAAACCCAGAGAGTCCCAAACAGGATAAACCCAAGGTGAAACACCCAAAGACACATATTAATCAAGTTAACAAAGATCAAATACAAAGAACAAATATTAAAAGCAGCAAGAGAAAAACAACAAATAACACACAAGAAGATTCCCATAAGGATAACAGCTGATCTTTCAATACAAACTCTTCAGGCCAGAAGGGAATGGCAGGACATACTTAAAGTGATGAAAGAGAAAAACATACAACCTAGATTACTGTACCCAGCAAGGATCTCTTTCAGATATGAAGGAGAATTCAAAAGCTTTACAGACAAGCAAAAGCTGAGAGAATTCAGCACCACCAAACAAGCTCTCCAACAAATGCTAAAGGATCTTCTCTAGACAGGAAACACAGAAAGGGTGTATAAACTCGAACCCAAAACAACAAAGTAAATGGCAACAGGACCATACTTATCAATAATTACCTTAAATGTAAATGGGTTGAATGCCCCAACCAAAAGACAAAGACTGGCTGAATGGATACAAAAACAAAACCCCTATATATGCTGTCCAGAAGAGACCCACCTCAAAACAAGGGACACGTACAGACTGAAAGTGAAGGGCTGGAAAAAAAATATTTCATGCAAACAGAGACCAAAAGAAAGCAGGAGTCACCATACTCATTTCAGATAAAATAGACTTTAAAATAAAGGCTGTGAAAAGAGACAAAGGACACTACATAATGATCAAAGGATCAATCCAAGAAGAAGATAAAACAATTATAAATATATATGCACCCAACATAGGAGCACTACAATATGTAAGGCAAATGCTAACAAGTATGAAAGGGGAAATTAACAATAACACAATAATAGTGGGAGACTTTAATACCCCACTCACACCTATGGATAGATCAACTAAACAGAAGATTAACAAGGAAACACAAACTTTAAATGACACAATGGATCAGCTAGACCTAATTGATATCTATAGGACGTTTCACCCCAAAACAATCAATTTCACCTTTTTCTCAAGTGCACACAGAACCTTCTCCAGGATAGATCACATCCTGGCCCATAAATCTAGCCTTGGTAAATTCAAAAAATTGAAATCATTCCAATCATCTTCTCTGACCACAATGCAGTAAGATTAGATCTCAATTACAGGAAAAAAACTATTAAAAATTCCAACATATGGAGGCTAAACAACACACTTCTGAATAACCAACAAATCACAGAAGAAATCAAAAAAGAAATCAAAATATGCATAGAAACGAGTGAAAATGAAAACACAACAACCCAAAACCTATGGGACACCTAAGGGGAAGGTTCATAGCAATACAGGCTTACCTCAAGAAACAAGAAAAAAGTCAAATAAATAACCTAACTCTACACTTACAGCAACTAGAGAAGGAAGAAATGAAGAACTCCAGGGTTAGTAGAAGGAAAGAAATCTTAAAAATTAGGGCAGAAATAAATGCAAAAGAAACAAAAGAGACCATAGCAAATATCAACAAAGCTAAAAGCTGGTTTTTTTGAGAAGATAAATAAAATTGACAAATCGTTAGCCAGACTCATCAAGAAACAAAGGGAGAAGGATCAAATCAACAAAATTAGAAATGAAAATGGAGAGATCACAACAGACTACACAGAAATACAAAGGATCATAAGAGACCGCTAACAACAGCTATATGACAATAAAATGGACAACTTGGAAGAAATGGACAAATTCTTATAAAAGTATAACTTTCCAAAACTGAACTAAGAAGAAATAGAAGATCTTAACAGACCCATCACAAGCACGGAAATCGAAACTGTAATCAGAAATCTTCCAACAAACAAAAGCCCAAGACCAGATGGCTTAGCAGCTGAATTCTACCAAAAATTTAGAGAGTAGCTAACACCTATCTTCGGAGAAGGCAGTGGCACCCCACTCCAGGACTCTTGCTTGGAAAATCCCATGGATGGAGGAGCCTGGTAGGCTCCATGCAGTCCATGGGGTCGCTAAGAGTCAGACACGACTGAGCGACTTCACTTTCACTTTTCACTTTCATGCACTGGAGAAGGAAATGGCAACCCACTCCAGTATTCTTGCCTGGAGAATCCCAGGGACAGAGGAGCCTGGTGGGCTGCCGTCTATGGGGTTGCACAGAGTCGGACACGACTGAAGTGACTTAGCAGCTTAGCAGCAACACCTATCTTACTCAAACTCTTCTAGAAAATTGAAGAAGAAGGTAAACTTCCAAACTCATTCCATGAGGCTACCATCACCCTAATACCAAAACCAGACAAAGACGCCACAAAAAAAGAAAACTACAGGCCAATATCACTGATGAACATAGATGCAAAAATCCTTAACAAAATTCTAGCAAACAGAATCCAACAACATATTAAAAAGATCACACATCATGACCAAGTGGGCTTTATCCCAGGAATGCAAAGATTCTTTACTATCAGCAAATCAATCAATGTAATACACCACATTAACAAATTGAAAGATAAAAACCATATGATTATCTCAATAGATACAGAAAAAGCCTTTGACAAAATTCAACATCCATTTATGATAAAAACCCTACAGAAAGCAGGAATAGAAGGAACATACCTCAACATAATAAAAGCTATATATGACAAACCCACAGCAAACATTATCCTCAATGGTGAAAAATTGAAAGCATTTCCCCTAATGTCAGGAACAAGGCAAGGGTGCCCACTCTCACCACTACTATTCAACATACTTTTGGAAGTTTTGGCAACAGCAATCAGAGCAGAAAAAGAAATAAAAGGAATCCAAATAGGAAAAGAAGAAGTAAAACCCTCACTGTTTTCAGATGACATGATCTTCTACATAGAAAACCCTAAAGACTCCACCAGAAAATTACTAGAGCTAATCAATGAATATAGTAAAGTTGCAGGATATAAAATTAACACACAGAAATCCCTTGCATTCTTATACACTAACAATGAGAAAACAGAAAAAGAAATTAAGGAAACAATTCCATTCACCACTGCAATGAAAAGAATAAAATATTTAGGAATGTATCTACCTAAAGAAACAAAAGACCTATATATAGAAAACTATAAAACACTGATGAAAGAAATCAAAGAGGACACAAATAGATGGAGAAATATACTGTGTTCATGGATTGGAAGAATCAATATAGTGAAAATGAGTATACGACCCAAAGCAATCTATAGATTCAATGCAATCCTTATCAAGCTACCAACAGTATTTTTCACAAAATTAGAACAAATAATTTCACAATTTGTATGGAAATACAAAAAACCTCGAATAGCCAAAGCAATCTTGAGAAAGAAGAATGGAACTGGAGGAATCAACCTGCCTGACTTTAGGCTATTCTACAAAGCCACAGTCACCAAGACAGTATGGTACTGGCACAAAGATAGAAATATAGATCAATGGAACAAAATAGAAAGCCCAGAGAGAAACCCAAGCACCTAGGGACACCTTATCTTTGACAAAGGAGGCAAGAATATACAATGGAGAAAAGACAATCTCTTTAACAAGTGGTGCTGGGAAAATTGGTCAGCCACTTGTAAAAGAATTAAACTAGAACACTTTCTAACACCATACACAAAAATAAACTCAAAATGGATTAAAGATCTAAATGTAAGACCAGAAACTATAAAACTCCTAGAGGAAAACATAGGCAAAACACTCTCCGACATAAATCACAGCAGGATCCTTTATGACCCACCTCCCAGAGTAATGGAAATAAAAGCAGAAATAAACAAATGGGACCTAATTAAATTTAAAAGCTTTTGCACAACGAAGGAAACTATAAGCAAGGTGGAAAGACAGCCTTCAGAATGGGAGAAAATAATAGCAAATGAAGCAACAGACAAAGAATTAATCTCAAAAATATACAAGCAACTCCTGCAGCTGAATTCCAGAAAAATAAATGACCCAATCAAAAAATGGTCCAAAGAACTAAACAGACATTTCTCCAAAGAAGACATACAGATGGCTAACAAACACATGAAAAGATGCTCAACATCACTCATTATCAGAGAAATGCAAATCAAAAGCACAATGAGGTACCATCTCACGCCAGTCAGAATGGCTGCTATCCGAAAGTCTATAAACAATAAATGCTGGAGAGGGTGTGGAGAAAATGGAACCCTCTTACACTGTTGGTGGGAATGCAAACTAGTACAGCCACTATGGAGAACAGTGTGGAGATTCCTTAAAAAACTAGAAATAGAACTGCCATATGACCCAGCAATCCCACTGCTGGGCATAAACACCGAGGAAACCAGAATTGAAAGAGACACGTGTGCCCCAATGTTCATCACAGCACTGTTTATAATAGCCAGGACATAGAAGCAACCTAGATGTCCATCAGCAGACGAATGGGTAAGGAAGCTGTGGTACATATACACAATGGAATATTACTTAGCCATTAAAAAGAATACATTTGAATCAGTTCTATTGAGATGGATGAAACTGGAGCCCATCATACAGAGTGAAGTAAGGCAGAAAGAAAAACACCAATACAGTATACCAATGCATATATATGGAATTTAGAAAGATGGTAATAATCCTATATGCGAGACAGAAAAAGAGACACAGATGCATAGAGCAGTCTTTTGGACTCTGTGGGAGAAGGTGAGGGTGGGATGATCTGAGAGAACAGCATTAAAACATGTATATTACCATATGTGAAACAGAATGCCAGTCCAGGTTCGAGGCATGAGGCAAGTGCTCAGGGCTAGTGCAACGGGATGACCCAGAGGGATGGTATGGGGAGGGAGGTGGGAGAGGGGTTCAAGATGGGGCACACATGTAAACCCATGGCTGATTCATATCAATGTATGGCAAAAACCACTATAATATTGTAAAGTAATTAGTCTCCAACTAAAATAAACGAATTAATAAAAAACAAAAAAAAGGAAGAATCCCATGGAGGAGGAAATGCAACCCACTCTGTATTCTTGCCTGGGAAATCCCATGGACAGAGAAGCCTGGAGAGCTACAGTCCATAGGGTCACAAAAAGTCAGACATGACTGAGCGACTGAGCATGAGCCCAACCTAGAAAGAAGAAAGAATGGAAAGAGGAAGGGAGGGGAGGAAAGAAAATGTTTTGAAGGCTGTTTCACAGACATATGATTGGGCAGCATAGTATTAGATGATAAAGAAAGTTGAGATTGAGCAATCATGTGATATTGCAATAAACTAAGTCAATCTGAAGAAAAATTGGATTAGCAAGATGTAGAAGAGTGAAAAATATATGAAGGTAGCAACAAATCTGAACAAAGGACTCAACAGAAATCCAGCATTAATTATCTTTTAGAATTGCTCACAAGTAGTCTTTTGAAGATATCGTAAAATATAATGCTTATAAAGTTTTCTAAACTGGTATTACCAGCACTTAAAAAAGGAATCTTTGTATGGGGAGTGGATCTCTAAAGGAACAAATAGCAAGACTTTTTGGTATTTTGGTATTGGTTTAACAACACAGTTATTTAAAAAACAAACATGGAACTAAAAGCCCAGGAAAGATGTCAGGACTGGAGATCTGGTTTAGGAAACTGGAAACGTTAAAGTGTTTGAGATATGAAAACAGTAGAATATAAAGAGTGAAAAAAATAAAATAAAAAGAACTGTCCTTTGGGAGAGATCCAAGTTAGTGAGAAAGGAGAAGATACAGCAAAGTTAGTAGACAATAGCAAACACAGAAGAAAATGGAAGGTTAAAGGTAATAAGTAAGAGTCAAAGGTAGGGAACATTTGAAGAAATGGATAATTCCAAATTGCTATTAAAGGCATCAGAAGAAGTCAAGCAAGTAAGGTGAATCTGAGAAGATATCATTGAATTTGCCTATAAAGGGACTATGAATGAGTACTGAATGAGTCATCAAAATTTAAACCGAAAGCTAAATTAAGAAAAAGAAACAGACAGAAAACAATGAAATTCTGTAAAGCAATTATCCTTCAATTAAAAATAAATAATTTTTTTAAAAACGAAAGAAAAAGAAACAAATCTAAATAATCTTCTGAAGAAAAGGGGCATAACTTTTTTAAACATGTGAATTTTATTTGCCTTTTGATTAATCATTAGCTGATGATATTATTATCACCAATATTGGGTTGTGTCTACATAGTTTTTTCTGTGACTTTTTGTAGATTAATTTTAAGCTCAGAGAGGCTAAGATCTATAAATGTGGCAATATTAATAACCTGTCAAATACAAAAATAATCAATTCATGTAAGCAATGGGTCCATTTACTCTGTGAGCTAGAATTAATTGCACTTATGAACACGTTTACAAAAGTACTCAGCCATAAAATTAAAAGACACTTGCTCCTTGGAAGAAAAGTTATGACCAATCTAGACAGCATATTAAAAAACAGAGATATTACTTTGCCAGCAAAGATCCGTCTAGTCAAAGCTATGGTTTTTCCAGTAGTCATGGATTAATGTGAGAGTTGGACTATAATGAAAGCTAAGCGCTGAAGAATTGATGCTTTTGAACTGTGGTGTTGGAGAAGGCTCTTGAGAGTCCCTTGGACTGCAAGGAGATCCAACCAGTCCATCCTAAAGGAAATCAGTCCTGAATATTCACTGGAAGGGCGGATGCTGAAGCTGAAACTCCAATACTTTGGCCACCTGATGCAAAGAACTGACTCATTTGAAAAGACCCTGATGCTGGGAAAGATTGAAGGTGAGAGGAGAAGGGGACAACAGAGGATGAGATGGTTGGATGGCATCACTGACTCAATGGACATTAGTCTGAGTAAACTCCAGGAGTTGGTAATGGACAGGGAGGTCTTGTGTGCTGCAGTCCATGGGGTCGCAAAGAGTCAGACACAACTGAGTGACTGAAATGAACTAAACTGAACTGAAAGTATAATAATATGGATACATCTGCTGACAGACAGACAGACAGGTATAGATAGACATGACCTTCCTATAAAGATCAACACCCTCTATAATCACTTGCTTGTTGGAGAGAGAGGGAGGGAGGGAAAGATTGGTGGAGGGAAAAAAAGTGAAAGAGAAGCAGAGGGAAGGAGAGAGGAAAGGAAGAAAAATTGAGAGTGTAATCTCAGTGATGTTATAATATCCAGCTAATAACTGAGCATTTATCAATATCATAATTTGCAGACTCAGATAAGGAGCTTAATCCAGGGACTTGATCAACAAGCTCAGAGTGGCTGCTTAGGACTCTCACATGGAGGAAATCATGCAGTTGGTGTATTGAACACGTCATCCCTTAGGGCAAAACACATGCTCAGTCAACAGAGGTACCACTCAATTTGTATCACAATAAGAAATCAAAGCTGATTATCTGAGGTTGAAGGAAGCCATCACAGTAGGAAGTTAGGATGCCTGGCCCAATATCCATACCTGATCCAGTGATCAGACTAGGAACCCGCTGACTGAAGAAGTTACCCTGTCCTAGAGGAATAGACCTGTAACCCAATATCAAGTATCTGTTCAATGAGTCCCTCTGTCCTTTGCCAAAGGGATCTTCAACCATTTACTTACGTTAACAGACACTAAGGAAAGGAGAATACCCAGACAGTTGATAGACTACCGGGTGCAGAGTCACAGTTGAGATTGGTATCTGGAGATCCAAAGCATCTTCATGGTCCTACTCTTAGAGTGAAGGCATATGGGGAGGGGGAGGAGATAAGAGATGGAGTCCTGGCTATTTGAGCAAAGGGTCAGTTTTACAACAGGTCCACTGTGTTTACTGATCTACCCAGGGGTCATTGATCCAAACGTCTGATTCAGATTGTCATACTTAGCAACTGGCACAATCCCCACAATAGATCATGGAAAATGACTGCAGACTACCACAAGCTCATTCAAGTCATAGTATTGATTGCACTTGTTGTGCTAGTTGCTAGAACAAATTATGACTTCAGATACATGGCATATAGCTATTGATTTGGTGAGTGAGTCCTTTCCTATGCCAATGGGGAAATGAGGTCAAAATCAATGAATTCACAATAAACAACAACAATACTCATTCACAGTTTTGCCTCAGGGCTACAGTAACTGTCCCCTTTCACAATGGAATCTGGGCCAACTGGACATTCCACAGAACATAACATTGATTAATTCCACCAGTGACACCACATTGATGGAAAGAATGAACAACAGGCGGCCATCACATACCTTTCATAAGACACATGCACTCCGGAGGACAGAGCAAATCCGAAAAACTGTTGGTATCTGCCACTTCAAAGTTTTTCAAGATAAAGACTCCCTCAGTGTATTAGTTTCCTAGGGCTACTACAACAAAGCATTGCAAACTGGGTGGCTTAAAACAACAGAACCCCTTTATAGGCCCAGAAGCTAAAACCCAAACATCAAGATGTATCAGCAGGGTCATGCTTACTCTGGAAATTTTAAAGGAATCTTTCCTTGCCTTTTATGAAAACTATGGGTTTTGGTGGCTTGCTGGAAATCTTTGCCATTCCTTGGTTTGTAATCTCTTGAATTCCTAATTGTCACATGGCATTTTCCCTGGGTATCTGTCTTCTCATGAAAGTGAAGTGAAAGTCTCTCAGTTGTGTCCAACTCTTTCTGACCCCATGGACTATACACTCCATGGAATTCTCCAGGCCAGAATACTGAAGTGGATAGCTTTGCCTTCTCCAGGGGATCTTCCCAACCCAGATATCAAACCCAGGTCTCCCAAACTGCAGGCAGATTCTTTACCAGCTGAGCCACGAAGGAAGCCCAAGAATACTGGGATGGGTAGCCCATCCATTCTCCAGCGGATCTTCCCAACCCAGGAATCGAACTGGGGTCTCCTGCATTGCAGGCAGATTCTTCACACGGCCATCTTCTTATAAGGACACCAGTCATACTGGATTAGGGGCCCACCCAACTTCAGTACAAACTTATCTTAAGTTAACTGATTATAATTTTATTTTCTTAGGCTCCAAAATCACTGAGGACAGTGACTCCAGCCATGAAATTAAAAGATGCTTCCTCCTTGGAAGGAAAGCTATGACAAACCTAGACAGTGTATGAAAAAGTAGAGACATCAGTTTGCCTACAAAGGTCCATATAGTCAAAATGAAAGTGAAAGTCCCTGTTCAGTTTAGTTCAGTCACTCAGTCATGTCTGACTCTTTGCGATCCCAAGAACCGCAACACGCCAGGCCTCCCTGTCCATCACCAACTGCCGGAGTTTACCCAAACCCATGTCCATTGAGTCGGTGATGCCATCCAATCATCTCATCCTCTGTTGTCCTCTTCTCTTCCTGCCCTCAATCTTTCCCAGCATCAGGGTCTTTTCAAATGAGTCAGCTGTTTGCATCAGGTGGCCAAAGTATTGGAGTTTCAGCTTCAACAACAGTCCTTTCAGTGAATACCCAGGACTGATCTGCTTTACGATTGACTGGTTGGATCTCCTTGCTGAGTCATGTCCAACTCTCTGCAACCCTATGAACAATACAGTCCATGGAATTCTCCAGGCCAGAATACTGGAGTGGGTAGCCTTTCCCTTCTCCAGGGTACCTTCCCAACCCAGGGATCAAACCCATGTCTCCCACATTGCAGGCAGATTCTTTACCAGCTGAGTCACAAGGGAAGCCCAAGAATACTAGAGCAGGTAGCCTATCCCATCTATAGCGGATCTTCCCAACCCAGGAATCAAACCGGGGTCTCCCCCATTGCAGACGGATTCTTTACCAACTGAGCTATCAGGGAAGCCCATATAGTCAAAGCTTTAATTTTTCCAGTAGTAATGTGCTGATGTGAGAGTTGGACCATCAAGAAGGCTGAGTGCTTAAGAATTAATGCTTTTGAATTGTGGTGCTAGAGAAGACTGGAGAGTCTCTTGGACTGCAAAGAGATCAAACCAATCAATCCTAAAGGAAATCAACCCTGAATATTCATTGGAAGGACTAACACTGAAGCTGAAATTCCGATACTTTGGCCACCTTATGCAAAGAGCCGACTCATTGGAAAAGACCCTGATGCTGGGAAAGATTGAAGGCAAGAGGAGAAGGGGGTGGCAGAGGATAAGATGGTTAGATAGCATCACCAACTCAATGGACATGAATTTGAGCAAGCTCTGGGAGATAATGAAGGACAGAGGGGCCTGGCATGCTGCAGTCTATGGGGTCACAAACAGTCAGACACAAGAGAGTGACTGAACAACAACAACTGGTTATATCTGCTATGATCTTATTCCCAAATAAGGTCACATGCTGTGGTACCGGTGGTACTGGGGATTAGGATTTCAACAAACCTTTGCTGGAGAACACAATTCAACCCATAAAATCTAGGAATGTCTGTAAATTACAGTGCGAAAGAAAAATTTTCCCAATAGGCAGAATTTTCAGTGACACATCTGATCATCTAGTTTGTTTTTGTTGTTTGTTTATTTGTTTTTTGATTGCCCAGCATGTGGGATCCTAGTTCCTTGAGCAGGGATCAAACCCACACCCCCTGCAATGGAAGCATGGAGTCTCAACCACTGGGCTGCCAGAGAAGTCCCTGATCATCCACTCTGTGTAGAAGGATAAGGAAAAACAAATGTCCAAAAATTAGAAAAGACTCATAGGCAATGGTGAATGAGCTAACTGGCTGGGCAGGGAACTGGGAAGAAAAAAGGTAGAAACAAAGAATATCTGAGGTGGAGTCACATGGATGGACATAGCGTAATGAGTACAAGTGTGAAGATTTTTTATAACACCCATAAAAAATGATGCACTAAACAACCAAACAGACAAAAGGCCAGTTGATGTCACTCAGCCTTGTCAGCAGTCTTCTCAACGCCAGCATGACAGACACATCAACAAAGTAGAACAGATCAAGGACCCAACAGCCGACTCCCACTCACTAAGGTGGATCTAGCTACTCTACTTCTCCAGGTCCAATTTTCCAGCAAAAGAGATCAATGTTGAGTCTCTGGGAGGGCATTAGTCCTTGAGGAGAACAATGTACTCTTGTTGACAGTTTGACTATGCTGGCCCCTTTTTGTCCCTGAAGGGACAACAATTTATCCCCACGGGAACACCTACCTGTTCCAGATATGAACGTGCTTTTTGCTGCCTACCTGACCTTAGCTGGCATCACTATCTGGGTGCCTACAAAATGCCTAATCCACAGCCATGAAATCCAATACAACACAGCACTCCAACCAGGAAACCCACTGTACAACAAAAAAAGGTGGGGGAGAGAGCTCCTAATCATGGGATCCTCTGGCCAAATCACTTAGTGCCCCATCAGAAGCTGTCAGCCTAAAACTGTTAGAATAGTCCACAGGAGGTACAACTGAATCTCCAGCTCAGAGGCAATATTGTTCAAGGATAGGGCGCCGTCTTTGAGAATAATACTCTTACCAGGAAAAAACAGCAAATGTATCACTGAACTACAACCTCTGACTTCCATGTGAGCACTCTTAAGTTTCTTGTGCCCAGGTACCAGCAAACAAGATGGAGAGACACTGTCTTGTGAAGAGTTACTCTTGCTGATAGGCAAGAGAGATGGGACTGCTGTTACAGAATGGAGGTAGAGAGTAACGAGTAACAAACTTGAGTGGCCCACCCAAGTACCTCTTGGTACTTCCTAATAGAATTTTAAATTAGAATGAGAAATTCAGCAACTTCAACATGAGGACAGTAGAATCACCATGGCCTCCATCATCTTATGGTTGAGACTAACAGAGGTGACAGCTGAAGACAGAGGATACAGGATGAACAGTAGAAGAAGGAGATGATGAGAACCACCTCTGGCCCCCAAACCGACAGCAGTGATGGGGACTGTAGCTCATCCCACTAACTCTCCTCTTGTGAATGACCTCTCTGGGAAAAAGGCCCTTGGTGCCGTGGAAGAGCTGCTCCCTGCAAATATAAAATGGATCCATACGTCACGTGGGGTGAACCGTAGCAGGCATGGGGACACAGCACTCAGAAACCCCTTGGAAAAAGGCCTCACTGCCTGGCTGTGGGAAGATGCTGAAATGACAGCCTCCAGCTGTTAACCCTTCCATGATCTGCCTCGGTTTCAAGCTGAGATCACACTTGGAGGGCAACCCTCAGGCAATGACTGGACACAAAAGAGGTACTAAGGGCCTGAATGCTTCACCCAAACTTAAACAAACAGCCTTTACTCTGGAGCTTTCTGAGGTACTGGGAGAGTCTTTGTAACTTTGGTATCAAGAGTCTGACCCTCCAGTTCTCTTGCCTGGAGAATCCCTTGGACAAAGGAGCCTGGTGGGCTGCAGTCCATGGGGTCGCCGAGTCGGACACGACTGAGCAAGTGACCCACACACACAAAATTGAGGAGATACTTGATGGTGCAAGGGTACACTTTATCTACTCTCCCATCTCCTACAGGAAGCAGGATGGAGCAGGCAGCACCTGGGAGGCAGGATGGCTCACCCGCCTCCCCCATCCCTTCTGGAAGTCTTGGGGCCTCAATGCCTACAACAGCTGGCCTTGGGCAAATAAAACTAAGTTGTTTACTGGCAAAAGAAAAGTCTGACCCTGGGTCTTCCCAGGTGGTCCAGTGGCTGGGACTCTGCGCTCCCAGTGCCAGAGGCCCCAGTTTGATGCCTGGTTGGGGAACTCAATCCCACATGTTGCAACTAGTTTGTACGCCACAACTAAAAACATCCTGAGTGCTGCAACCAGGACTGAAGATCCCACATGTGGCGATGAAGACCCAGCACAGCCAAATAAATTCATAAATATTAAAAAAAAAAAAAAAAGAAGATTCTGACCCTGCTTAGTCCTGCTTCCTCCCTTTCCCTTTCACAGGTGTTACTTCCCCAGCAAACCTTCTCTCTTCTGACCTCCACTGTCTGCTTCCTGGAGAAGCTAATCTCAGACAAGCCACAACTCTAGATTTCTTGCTTAAGAGCTATTAAATGTACAAGAATGACTTTAAAAACATAAATTATTTGAAACAAAGCAAAAAGGTGAAACCATTTTACAGAAATCAGATGTTAATTAGCAGAAAACACTCAACTTACAGAAATTCATTTAATTCACTAGCATATGGTATTCCCTTTTGATCATAAAGTGAATCATAAAACAAATTTTGACCTTGTATCCAACTTCATCTTCAGAAAAAGTATGCTATCAATTAATAGATACTTCCAACTCCTATTTTTAAAAACAAATTGAATAATACTCCAATCAGAAATAGCTGACAGATGATAAGCTGACAATTGGTTGGAATAAGAAAGGTTGGGGACTTGTCCAACTTTTAAAATTTAGTCCCCAATGTACTTCAGGATAAAAGAATATAGGGCCTTCTCCAAAATCACTATGCATGCATGCATGCTCAGTCATGTCCAACTCTTTGCAACCCCATGGACTGTAGCCCACCAGGCTCCTCTATCCATGGGATTCCCCAGGCAAGAATACTGGAGTGGGTTTCCATTTCCTCCTCCAGGCATCTTCCCAACCCAGGGATTGAACCTGGGTCTCCTGCATCTTCAGCATTGACAGGTGAATTCTTTACCACTGAGCCACCTGGGAAGCCCAAATCACCACAGATATCCTCTCTATTTCAGCAAGAAAGATCACAGGGATCCCTATATATTTGGCATCTGAGAGGCCTGTTAATCTCCCTTTACAGGAATTCCCAAAGGCCCATCACAAAGTCTCTCAAGAAGATGGCAACAGCCAGCTAGTACAATTCTAAGTTCCTCCAGGGCTACTATTTATGCCATCAGATTCTGTGTTTCAGTAAAAATACGGTCATTATCTCAGAAGCAGTTCAAAGAAGAGCTAATTCATCTCCTAAAAACATAAACTAGCCCAAAGCTAAGAGGCTGATGATCTTACAAGCTCATCCAGGAGAGTGTTCAGGCTGTATGATGACTCAAGATTTAACTACTAACTAGACCCCAAGAATCCAATATTCAACCTGTGTGCAAACAGTCAAGGGCTATCTCTTTATCACCCATGGAAATCAACTGAACTTGTCACTACAAATAGAAATTCTCCAGAACTTATGAGGGGAGCTACCACTGTAAATAACAGCTAAACTAATTCTTTACAAAAAGTCTCTGCCTTGCAGCTACCCAGCTGGCATGAATCTCAGTGGATGGGGGATGAGAGATGATGTTTATGTGATAATGAAGTAGAGAAGGCTTTGAAGCAAAGGTTGGGGGAGCTAGGAGAATGCAGAGCCTACCCACCACCACCAATCCAGTAAATGTGGAAATGAGTGACCTCTAGCTGGTACAACTTGGGTTGGGGGGGGGGGGCAGGGGGAGTCTTAGCAAGGGACTAGGCACAAATTAAGACAAAGAGGTACAGAGGATGATTTGTGAAGAAGGCAACTTTATCATGAATTGAGGCAAACTGAATGTGTGTCCATCTTCATACCCTTGTCTTCCTCACTGACTCCTACTTGCCCTTTAAAAGTAAATTCAGCTGACATGCCTTAAGATGAACCTTCCCTATTAACATTCAAATCTTGACTTAGTCGTACTTCAGGGTGCTGCTGCAAGACCTATGATAGCATATGTTATCTTCGGTTGTAACTGCCTTCCTAAATTGAGATATAATTCACATACCATAAAATTCAAACTTCCAAGGTACACAATTCAATGGTTCTTAATACAGTTACAAAGCGGTGCAGTCATCACCAATATCTAATTCCAGAACATTCTATCACCCCAGAAAGACAACCCATACTCACTGGCAATCACTCTTCTTTCACTCTTCCTTCCAGGCCTTGACAACAACAACCACAAATCTACTTCTGTCCCTATGGACGTACCAGTTGTGGACACTTTACATAAACGGGACTATACAATTTATAAACTTTTTATCTGCCTTCTTTGCTAAGCCTAATATTTTCAAAGTTTATCCATGCTGTAGCAGAGAAGAATACTTATGGCTGAATAATATTCTATTGTTATCTATGTATACCACATTTTTTTATCCATTCATCAGTTGATGGACATTTGGATTGCTTCCCATTTTTTTTTTCTTCTTTTTCCCCTCTTTTGTCCATGCCATACAGTATGTGGGATCTTAGTTCCCTGACCAGGGATCGAACCCATACCCCCTGCGGTGAAAGCTCAAGAGTTTTAACCACTAAACCACCAGGGAAGTCCTGGAGTTTCTGCCCCTTTCTGGCTACTATGAATAATGCTGCTATGAACATTGGTGTGTAAGTTTTTAAGTGGACCTAAGTGTTCAATTCCCTTGAATATACACTTAAGAGTAAAATTACTGGGTCATATGGTAACTGTTTGAAGAACCATCAAACTATTTCCCATTGTATAATCCCACCAGCAACATCACTGTCTTTTCTTTATCCAGCCCTCAAATTTCTGGAGGGCAGGGACTAATCAGTCTCCTATAATAGCCTCCACATCTAGCGTAACACCTAGTGCAGCATGGTTGTCTATGAGTATTTGTGAAGTGAACAACTAAAGAATTTTTTTTTAACCTTGTGCTTTCTTCCAGCAAAATACTCTCTCCCAATATCTTTAACCAGCCTCTTTTATCTATGAAACTATTCTAAGCAAGTGACATACTCTTAGGTGCCAGCCATTCTTGAAATGACTGCTCTGTGATTGTTGGAGAATAGGACTGTGATCTGCATGGGGCTGCTTGCCCACACATTAGAGAAGCTAACCAAGACAATCTCATAGTAGAATCACGTGTTTTCAAGTTGGTACCAGTTGGCGGGCAGGCGGATGTTCATGCGTATTTTCAAACCGATCCTCAGCAAAATAGGCACAGGACATGTTTGGTGTCCAGCCTCTGCTGGCCTTGCTGCCAATAACACTACAACGGACCTGGGTAGAGAAGGGAACAAAGCAACTCCCTCATGGGACAAGGGGAAACATATGGGGCCCGTCCCATATATGGGCAGCCGTTCCCTCCTCCAGGGGATCTTCCCAACCTAGATATCAAACCCAGGTCTTCCGCATTGCAGGCGGATTCTTTACCAGCTGAGCCACAAGGGAAGCCCAAGAATACTGGAGTGGGTAGCCTATACCTTCTGCAACAGATCTTCCCATCCCAGGACTCAAACAGGAGTCTCCTGCATTGCAGGCATATTCTTTACCAACTGAGCTATCAGGGAAGGCCCAAATGAGTGTGGCAGGCATATTCTTTACCAACTGAGCTATCAGGAAAGGCCCAAATGAGTGTGGAAGCAGGCTCATTCTCAGCGTCTCCAGAAAAGTACTCAGTCCAGCCAACACGAGGATTTCATCTTTGTGATATAGAGAGCCGAGAATCCAGCCAAGCCACTATACTCTGATTTCTGACCTACAGAACGATGAATAAACACATTTGTGTCGTGTTCAGCCACTCAGTTTGTAGCAATGTGTTATGGCAGCAATAGAAATATATATTCACTAATGTATTACTGAATGTCAGCATATTAAATTCCAATATTGTATGGTTCTGAACTACGAGAACCATTACTTTAATGGAAAGATCCATTAAAATTGCACATTTCCAGAACGGAGTCACAGTCCACTACCAAATGTTATTTTTATAGCAAATCCATGGGAGACTTCTACTCATAATTACTGGGTATTTTTTTTAAATGTTACCTAAGAATAATGTGGGCTTCCCTGGTGGCTCAGTGGTAAAAACTTTGCCTGCCAATGCAAGAGATGTGGGTTCGATCCCTGTGTCAGGAAGATATAGTATTCTTTTCTTTAATTTATTTGTTTCTTAATTGAAGGATAATTGCTTGACAGAATTTTGTTGTTTTCTGTCAAACATCAACAAGAATCAGCCATAGGTAGGGAAATTCTATGGACAGGGGAACCTGGCAGGCTACGTCTATGGGGTCAGAAAGAGTCAGGCACGACTTAATGACTAAACAACAACAACAGCAAGAATAATATACCAATTTCTAAGTAATTATCTTCTCCAACATTTACAACTTTAGCATTAAATTTTGAAAAGAAAATAATTACTTGTCAAGTCTTTTTCAAATCGTCTTACTTGTTTATTCACTTTAGATGTACATCTCTTTCCTAATACATTTAGTGTATTTTATTAAATTCACATTTCATATAACCAGGTATGAGTCACATTAACAAAAGCCAGTGATTGTTAATAGAATCCAGTGAATCAGTGTTTACAAAAACATGAGAATGTAAATGAAGCCAAAGATTTACAGGCCTCAAAAATACCAAGGCAAAAACCACTCGTAGTTTTTGTGTAAAGCCAATAATATAGATTGTGTTTTAATAGGACTTTATTGGTATGATGACCATATTTCAGTATCGATATTTTTTAAATTAGTAGCTCACAGTTGCTTGTGGCTTTCTTGCAACCATACCACAGTTCCTCCAATCCCTGATCTGCACAACACATGCTTAGAATATTCCAAGTTCTACCGGTTCCAACCAGTGCTTCTAAATTACCACAATGCCAACAAAACTGGATTTTTTTCACAGACTCTACAGTGTAATATAAAATCAGTTTGGAACATGGACACTTACTTTTTCTGAGTTCTTTCAGCCAACCTTGCAATCTCTATAGCTGCCTTCCTTGCTTCAAAATCTTCTCTTTTCACCACCTCTCCAGTACCTCGGTAGCCTAGCTCCACCAACTGGCGGGCCAGACCTTCATCCTGAAAAGAAGATTGATTGTTAGGTTTGTGGATGAATGAGACATTTTATCAATGTATACGGAATAACTGTTTCAAATGAAAAAGCAAATGTGTTATTTAAATATGAGACAAGATATGTTAGACATGAAAAGTTAGAATTCTTTCTAACAATAATTTTATAAACATCTGATTTGTCATCCCTTTCCCACAGATGTAAGATGGGAAAAAAATAATAATAACATCACGCACTAAATTTTCTCTAAGGGATTGGAAGACAAAAGTCTGTTATGTTTTTAATCAATTTATGAGAAGAGCTGTAGATAATTAATAAAGTATCCTTAAAACAATAAAACTAAGAGACAATAGTATTTATACAAGAAAGACTTTATAAAAAGCAATTGCACAAAAAAGAAAACTGGGTTGCTTTCAGAAAATTCAATACTCCAGAGACTTACTTCCTTGAAGTCAATTAACTGATGACACAGGGCATTATAACTTCAAATACAAAGCAAAGAACAGATGAATTTCCTATTTGAGTAGAGGGATACTGTTTCCATATAATGTCAGCACCAATAAAAACAGAGAAGTAGAAACCCAAGATGACCACAAAAAGCTCCAAACTGAAAAAAAAAAATATTTCCCCACAATTCTCTGGACCATTTATATTTCAGTTACTTTAAAAATTGTCACACACATTTCTGTTACTTGCATAGCATATTCAAAAAAGAACAGCATCTCCCCATTGAAGAGGTGATATTTTACTTGAAGTTACTAATGCAAAGGCTTAAGTATTACTTGCCTGTGCGTGCATGCTAAGTCGCTTCAGTTGTGTCTGACTCTGTGTGACCCTATTGACACTAGCCCACCAGGCTCTTCTGTCCATGGAATTTTCCCAGCAAGAGTACTGGAGTGGGTTGTCATGCCCTCCTCTAGGGGATCTTCCAGAGCCAGAAACCAAACCCACGTCTCTTACATCTCCTTATTAACAGGCAGGTTCTTTACCACTAGTGCCACCTAGGAAACCCCTAAGTATTACATAACAATAAGTATATACGCAGTTTACATTATCCCTTACATTATCATCTTAATTAAACAGGAAATGTCTATAATATTGTGAAAACAGCATTTATTTTAGTTACAGACCCTCACTTAATACATCACTGCTGAATGCAAGAACTGTCTAGCAGAATTAAAATGAGAAAACTTAATTCATGGTTAATAATCTATTCAACCTACAGTGGCTATTTAAAGGTCAAACTACTCAAACAAAATAAAAAATTCAGTTACTATCAATGTGGAAAACCTGACTACTTTGCCTTGCTAAACACTAAAAGCAAATACTGAAACTTGTGTAGCAATATGGGTCCATTTGCCAAGTGCAGACAATGCAAAGCATCAGGGCTTGCCAGGGCTCTTTCTTGACTTGTTCCCCTGCTCACTATACTCTGTATCCCAGGCTCCTTTCCTCTGAACCACAAAACTGAGCAAATGCCTCCACCTAGTGGAGTGAACATTTAATAGGAAAGAGATGCAGATTTTGAGTTTGATTTACAAAAAATGAGATGACTTGAGTATAAATTTTCTTAAATATATTACTAAAAGTGAGCTTAGGGGAAGAATTTATAGCTGAGCTCTGTGAGACTGTGGGGTTCTTCTAGCAGCAGAATATAAGTTGCTTGTGGTCAACAGAGTATTTTATATAATAAAGACCATTAAAAAGTTGCTGCATTGATTAGTTCTTGTTCCTTCCCCTACACCTCTTTCTGCTCCATACCACGGTGTGCTGTGGAACCTTGACCAGCCAGGTATAAGGAACCATGGTTCATCACATATAACTCATCAGTGATTGAATTAAACCCAACCCAACTGAAAAAAAAAGCTGCAGTATTAACATTGCATATGGAGTGAATCATGCATTGTTGTGTACCCTACCAGAGTCACACTGAATCATTTGGATAGTTCTGCACTCATTGACACTAATGTGTTGTTGTTCAGTCGCTAAACCATGTCTGACTCTTTGTGACCCCATGGACTGCAGCATGCCAGGCTTCTCTGTCCTTCATTATCTCCTGGAGTTTGCTCAAACTCATGTCCATTGAGTCGGAGATGCCATCCAACCATCTCATCCTCGGTCATCCCCTTCTCCTCCTGCCTTCAATCTTGCCCAGCATCAGGGTCTTTTCCAATGAGTCAGCTCTTCGCATCAGGTGGCCAGAGTACTGGAGCTTCAGCATCAGTCCTTCCAGTGAATATTCAGGGTAGATTTCCTTTAGGATTGACTGGTTTAATCTCCTTGCAGTTCAGGACTCTCAAGAGTCTTCTCCAGCACCACAGTTCGAAGACATCAATTCTTTGATGCTCAGCCTCCTTCGTATTGTAACAAATGACAAGATCAAGTAGAAAGTTGAAGTTGCTTCCCCACTTAACCATAACCATGTTCTAACTGGTGGAATCACAAGTCATCTCTCTACTTTAAATGGTTAATCATCTTTAAATAACTTATCTTTAAAGAAACAGAAACAAAATACTTTTATTCATTCACATATTCATTCACTCATTTGCATTTCTGGTGATTTTCATTCTTTTGTGTAGATCCAAGTTTCTTACTGATACATGATTTTTCTTCTACCTCAAAAACTTTAACAATTCTTGTAGGAAAGGCCTGCTAAGGGACTTCCCTGGTGGTCCAGTGGCTGAGACACCATGCTCCCATTGCAGGGAGTCCAGATTTGATCCCTGGTCAGGGAACTAGATCCCACATGCTTCAACTTAGGTGTTCACATGCCACAACTTGTTGCGTTTACATGCCCATGTGCCGCAATTAAGACCTGGCACAGCCAAATAAATAAAATAAATATTTTTTTAACAGGCCGGCTAACAACAAATTATCTTGGCTTTTTTTTGACTAAAGAAAATATTTATTTCACATTAATTTTTTCTTTTTTATTGAGATATAATTGACACACAGCACTATATAAGTTCAAGGTGTACAGTATAATGATTTGATTTATATACATCATGAAATGATTACTGCAATAAGTTTAGTTCACATCTATCTCATACAGATACCAAATTAAAGAAATAGAAAAATAAATATTTTTTTCCCTTGGGATGAGATCTCTTAGGATTTACTCTCAACAACTTTCATATATGACATAAGTGAGTGAAAAGTCACTCAGTCATGTCTGACTCTTTGCAACCCCATGGACTGTAGTCAATTCAGTTCAGTTGCTCAGTTGTGTCCAACTCTTTGCAACCCCATGAACCGCAGCACACCAGGCCTCCCTGTCCATCACCAACTGCTGGAGTCTACCCAAACCTATGTCCATTGAGTCAGTGATACCATCCAACCATCTCATCCTCTGTTGTCCCCTTCTCCTCCTGCCCTCAATCCTTCCCGGCATCACGGTCTTTTCAAATGAGTCAGCTCTTCGCATCAGGTAGCCAAAGTATTGGAGTTTCAGTTTCAACATCAGTCCTTCCAATGAACACCCAGGATTGATCTCCTTTAGGATGGACTGGTTGGATCTCCTTGCAGTCCAAGGGACTGTCAAGAGTATTCTCCAACACCACAGTTCAAAAGCATCAATTCTTCAGCGCTCAGCTTTCTTTATAGTCGAACTCTCACATCCATACATGACTACTGGAAAGTAGTCAGTCCATGGAATTCTCCAGGCTAGAATACTGGAGTGGGTAGCCTTTACCTTCTCCAGGGGATCTTCCCAATCCAGGGATCAAACCCAGGTCTCCCACATTGCAGGCGGATTCTTTACCAGCTGAGCCACCAGGGAAGCCCAAGAATACTGGAGTGGGTAGCCTATCCCTTCTCCAGGGTATCTTCCCGACCCAGGAATCGAACCAGGGTCTCCTGCATTGCAGGCGGATTCTTTACCAACTGAGCTATGACATAAAGCATCGTTAATTATATTTGTCATGTTGTACATTATATCCCTAGTACTTATTCATCTTATAATTACAAGTCTGTACCCTTGCACCTGCCTTAATTTAATTCCCCCTCCCTCCACCCTCCTCAATCTCTGGTGACCACAAATCTGATCTCTTTTTCTAAGAGTCTGTTTGTTTTTTTAAAGTACATCGACCTACAACACTGTTAGTTCTAGTTACACAGCATAGAGATTTCATATTCCTATCAAATAATAACCATGATATCTAGTTAACAAATACCTCACCATACAAAGATTTTCCATACTTATTGACTCTATTCCCCACACTGTACATTTCATACCCGTGACTCACTCACTTCTGTGCACCTGGAAGTCTGTATCTCTTAATATCCCTCACCTATTTCTCTCCTCCCTCCAGTTCATTCCCTTTCGGCAATCACCTGTTTGTTCTCTGTATCTATGACTCTACGTATGTTTTGTTAAATATATCTGTTCATTTGTTTTGATTTTCTAGACTCTACATATAAGTGAGACCATGGAGTATTTGTCTTTGTCTGTCTGATTTATTTCATTTAGCATAATGCCCTCTAGGTCCATCCATGGTGGCAGAAATGGCAAGATTTCATTCTTTTTTATGGCTGAGCAATATTCTATTGTAACCACATCTTCTTTATTCATTCATCTGTTGATGGCAAGTAGGTGTTTCCACATCTTGGCTAGTATAAATAATAATGCAATGAACATAGGGGTGCCTATGTCTTTTTGAATTAATATTTTCATTTTCTTTGGAGCAGAATTGCTGGATCATATGGTAGCTCTAGTTTTAAATTCTTGAGGCGTCTCCATACTCTTTTCCACAGTGGCTGCAGCAATTTACATGTTCTTCAACAGTGCATGAAGGTTCCCTTTTCTCAACAACCTCATCAATATTTGTTATTTGTAGTCTTTTTCATAACAGCCATTCTGAAATTTGTGAGGTGTCACCTTGTGATTTTCATTTGCATTTCCCTGACAACTAGTGACACTGAGCAACTTTTCATGCATCTGCCAGCCGTCTATGTTTCTTCTGTGGAAAAATGTCTATTCTGATTATCTGTCATTTCTTTGATCAGTTTGTTTGGGTCTTTCTGATGTAGAATTGTATGAGTTCTTTGTATATTTTGGGTATTAACCCCTTCTCAAATGTATCATCTGTAAATATCATCTCCCATTCAGTAAGTGGCCTTTTTGTTTTGTTGATAGTTTCTTTTGCTATGCAAAAGCCTTTCAATGTGATGTAGTCCCATTTGTCTGTTTTTGTTTTTCTTGCCTGGGGAGATATATCCAAAAATATATTTTCCAGACCAATGTACAAGAACCTACAGGCTATGCTTTCTTCTAGAAGTTTCATAGTTTCAAGTCTTGCATTTAAGTCTCTAATCCATTTTGAATTTATTTTTGTACATAGTATAAGAAAGTAGTCCAGTTTGACCTTTTTGCACATAGCTGACCATTTTTCCCAAAAGCATTTATTGAATAGGCTGTCTTTTTCCCATTGTACATTCTTGTCTTCTTTGTCATAGATTAATTGCCCACTAAAGTCTGGGTTCATTTCTGGGCTCACTCTTCTGTTCTATTGATGTGTGTCTGCTTTTGTGCCAACACTATATTATTGTGATTACCATAGCCTCGCAGTATAATTTTAAATCCAGTTCTTCCTATATTAAGATTGCTTTGGATATTTTGAGGTCTCTTGTGTTTCCATAAAATTTTAGAATTTGTGCTAGTTCTATGAAAAATCCCCCCCAAAAAAAAAAAAGAAAAATCCCACTGGTATTTTAATAGGGATTGCATTGAATCTGTAGATTGTCTTGGGTAGTAGAGTCATTTTAACAATATTAATTCCTCCAATCAATGAGCACTGTGTATCTTTCCATCTGTTTGCGTTGTCTTTAGTTTCCTTCATCGGTGTCTCATGGTTTTCCAAGTACAGGTAATCTAACTCATTAGTTAAATTCATTCTTAAGTATTCTGTTCTCTTTGATGCAGTATTCAGTAGAAGTGACAAACAGATTTAAGGGACTAGATCTGATAGACAGAGTGCCTGATGAACTATGGACAGAGGTTCGTGACATTGTACAGGAGACAGGGATCAAGACAATACCCAGGGAAAAGAAATGCAAAAAAGCAAAATGGCTGTCTGAGGAGGCCTTACAAATAGCTGGGAAGAGAAGAGAAGTGAAAAGCAAAGGAGAAAGGGAAAGAGATTCCCATCTGAATGCAGAGTTCCAAAGAATAGCAAGGAGAGATAAGAATGCCTTCCTCAGTGATCAATGCAAAGAAATAGAGGAAAACAACAGATTGGGAAAGACTAGAGATCTCTTCAAGAAAATTAGAGATACCAAAGGAACATTTCATGCAAAGACGGGCTCGATAAAGGACAGAAATGGTATGGACCTAACAGAAGCAGAAGATATTAAGAAGAGGTGGCAAGGATACATAGAAGAACTGTACAAAAAAGATCTTCATGACCCAGATAATCACGATGGTGTGATCACTCACCTAGAGCCAGACATCCTGGAATGTGAAGTCAAGTGGGCCTTAGAAAGCATCACTACAAACAAAGCTAGCGGAGGTGATGGAATTCCAGTTGAGCTATTTCAAATCCTCAAAGGTGATGCTGTGAAAGTGCTGCACTCGATACGCCAGCAAATCTGGAAAACTCAGCAGTGGCCACAGGACTGGAAAAGGTCAGTTTTCGTTCCAATCCCAAAGAAAGGCAATGCCAAAGAATGCTTGGACTACCGCACAATTGCACTCATCTCACATGCTAGTAAAGGAATGCTCAAAATTCTCCAAACCAGGCTTCAGCAATACGTGAACCGTGAACTTCCAGATGTTCAAGCTGGTTTTAGAAAAGGCAGAGGGACCAGAGATCAAATTGCCAATCCGCTGGATTATCGAAAAAGCAAGAGAGTTTCAGAAAAACATCTATTTCTGCTTTATTGATTACGCCAAAGCCTTTGACTGTGTGGATCATAATAAACTGTGGAAAATTCTGAAAGAGATGGGAATACCAGACCACCTGACCTGCCTCTTGAGAAACCTGTATGCAGGTCAGGAAGCAACAGTTAGAACTGGACATGGAACAACAGACTTGTTCCAAATAGGAAAAGGAGTACGTCAAGGCTGTATATTGTCACCCTGCTTATTTAACGTATATGCAGAGTCCATCATGAGAACTGCTGGGCTGGAAGAAACACAAGCTGGAATCAAGATTGCCAGGAGAAATATCAGTAAACTCAGATATGCAGATGACACCACCCCTATGGCAGAAAGTGAAGAAGAACTAAAGAGCCTCTGATGAAAGTGAAAGAGGCGAGTGAAAAAGTTGACTTAAAGCTCAACGTTCAGAAAACTAAGATCATGGCATCTGGTCCCATCACTTCATGGGAAATAGATGGGGAAACAGTGGAAACAGTGTCAGACTTTATTTTTTTGGGCTCAAAAATCACTGCTGATGGGGATTGCAGCCATGAAATTAAAAGATGCATACTCCTTGGAAGGAAGGTTATGGCCAACCTAGATAGCATATTTAAAAGCAGAGACATTACTTTGCCAACAGAAGTCCGTCTAGTCAAGGCTATGGTTTTTCCCATGGTCATGTATGGATGTGAGAGTTGGATGGTGAAGAAAGCTGAGTGCCGCAGAATTGATGCTTTTGAATGTGGTGTTGGAGAACACTCTTGAGAGTCCCTTGGATTGCAAGGAGATCCAATTAATCCATCCTAAAGAGATCAATCCGGGGTGTTCATTGGAAGGACTGATGTTGAAGCTGAAACTCCAATACTTTGGCCACCTCATGCGAAGGGTTGACTCATTGGAAAAGACCCTAATGCTGGGTAGGATTGGAGGCAGGAGGAGAAGGGGACGACAGAGGATGAGATGGATGGATGGCATCACCGACTCGATGGACATGGGTTTGGGTAGACTCCGGGAGTTGGTGATGGACAGAGAGGCCTGGCGTGCTGCAATTCATGGGGTCGCAAAGAGTCAGACACGACTGAGCGATTGGACTGAACTGAACTGATGCAGTTACAAACAGGATTGTTTTCTCAGTTTCCCTTTCAAATAGTTCATTGTTAGCATATGGAAAAGCAACAGGTTTCTGTATACTAATTTTGTATACTGCAGCTTTACTAATTCTTATGATGAGTTCTCATAATTTTTTGATTGTGTCTGAGGATTTATTGGGGCTTCCCTGGTGGCTCAGATTATAAAGAATCCACCTGCAATGCTTCTTTGGTGGCTCAAACAGTAAAGTATCTGCCTGTAATGCAGAAGACCCAGGTTCGATCCCTGGGTTGGGAAGACTCCCCTGGAGAAGGAAATGGCAACCCACTCCAGTTTTCTTGCCTAGAGAATTCCATGCACAGAGGCCTGAAAGACTACAGTCCATGGAGTTGCAAAGAGTTGGACACAACTGAGTGACTGACTAACACTTAGTTTTTATCATGTACAGTATCATATCACCTGCAAAGAGTGGTGGTTTTACTTCTTCCTCTCCAATTTGTATTCTTTTTATTTCTTTTTCTTCTTTAATTGCTATGACTAGGATTTCCAATACTATGTTGAACAAAAGTGGCAAGTGTGGGCAACCTTCTCTTATTCTTGACCTTAGATAAAATGCTTTAAACTTTCTACTGTTAAGTATGATGACAGCTGTGGGTTTGTCATATATAGCCTTTATTATTTTGAGGTATGTTTCCTTTATACCCACTTTGTTGAGAGTCTTTATCAGAAATGGATATTGAATACTGTCAAAGGCTTTTTACCACATCTGTTGAAATGATCATATCATTTTCATTCATGAATGGAATTTGATTAGTGAATATTAAGCCACTTTGATTGATTAGTGAATACTGAGCCATCCTTGTATCTCTAGGATAAATCTCACTTGACCATGGTGTATGATCCTTTTAATGTACTGTTGAATTCAGTTTGCTAACATTTTGATGAGGATTTTTGAGGATATTGATCTATAATTTTCTTTTTTGTGTATATTTTTGTCCAGTTTTGTTATCTGGGTGATGTTCGCTTTGCAGAATGAGTTTGGAAGCATTACTTCTGCTTTAATTTTTTGAAGTTTTGAAAGGGATAGGAGTTAACTCTTCTCCAAATGTTTGGTAGAATTCACCTGTTAAGCTATCTGCTCCTGGACTTTGTTTGCTGAGAGTTAGTTTATTACTGATTCAATTTCATTACTGGTAATTGGTCTGTTCATATTTTGTATCTCTTCCTGGTTCAGTCTTGAGAGAGTGTACATTTCTAGGAATTTGTCCATTTCTACAGGGTTGTCCATTTTATTGTCATACAGCTATTCATAGTAGTCTCTTAAACAATCCTTTGTATTTCTGCAGTATCAATTATAACATTTCCTTTCTTATTTTTGATTTTACTTGTTTGGGCCTTCTCTCTTTTTTACTTGATAAGACTGGGTAAAAGTTTATCAATTTTATTTATCTGTCAAAGAAATAACTTAATTTCATTGATTTTTTCTACTGTTTTTCTAGTCTCTATTCACTTATTTTTTGCTCTGATCTTTATGATTTGTTTCTACTCAGTTCAGGTTTTGTTTGTCTCTTTCTAGATCCTTTAGGTGCAAGTTTAGGTTGTTTATTTGAGATTTTTCTTGTTTCCTAAAAAGCTTCTTTCATTATACACTTCCCTCTTAGAACTGCTTTTGCTTTCATCACCTAGATTTTGGATTGTTGGTCTTCTCTTTAATTTTTTTCAGGAACTTTTTGTTTTCTCTTTGATTTCTTCAGTTATTTCACTTAATTTTTGAAAGATTTTTGCTGGATTAGTGTTACAGGTTGACTTTTTAACCTTTCAGCACTTTAGAGAAAGTTATCCCATTGTTCCATGGCTTGTATTATTTCTGATGAGAAGTGCAATCGTTCCTGTCTGAGTCCATCCTTGCATTCCTATGATAAACCATACTACTTAACAGTAGTATTTAGCCATCTCTGATCTATTGTTTCTTATCATATTCCTAGATTCATTTCTCACTCAGTTAATAAGTAAAATTTATCTTTAGCTTTCCATTTTGTGCCATCATTTTCTGGATTGATGTCAGGTTTACACAGGTCCTATGATGATTTAAGAAAATTACATGCTTTTCTTTTATTAATTTTTAATTATACAAGTCAGACTTAAATTCACTCTCCTTGTAAAAAAGTAAAATGTGGCAGATGCCGTGAATCTGTATTCTGTCAACTTAGCTAAGCTAAGCTGGAGCTTTGTTTCCATAATTTTCCTTCCTTAGTTACTTATAGGTTAGGTTAGACCATGAGAGACATTTGCAATAGTTTTGGATGATAGAAGAGGAGCAGCCATATCATTCTAGCTCTTACAGGATCTTCTCCTTTACCTCCTCCAACTCCTGCGTCAGGTGCATGAGTATGTTTAGCTCTGTAACTAAAGATATTAGCTTCTCCTGCAGACCTTCTACCATCAAAGTTGGAAGTGTAGAAGAGGTGAGGGCCTGATCCAAGTTCCAGTTTGTCCTTATGAATTCTAGTGCATTTTTACAGGTCCATTTCCCCCTGTTTCCCCACTTCTCATGTAACTTTACTTCCTGGCTGTCTGTCCTAATGACTTCAGGTTCCAGACACTAAAAAAACAGCCCTTCAGCAACCATTTAAACAGTTCTCATAATGGTGTAGGGAAATCTCTATAAGAAAGTAAACATACATGACACACATATATTTACATCTGCGTGTGTGTGTGTGTGTGTGTGTGCATGTTCTGCTTCTCTTATTGAACTCTGAATAAGTCACAGTTGGCTATTGGCAATGATTCCAGAGGAATGGAAATTTAAAGGACAGATTCTCTGAATGGTTCTAGTTTACTTAGAATTGGTTCTCTGATCTTATTAAAAGTATTACAAGTCCCATTTATGGTAGAAAAGATTATTCTGTAGTCAGTGAAGTGCAGAGGCCAAGTTATTTAATTTATCAACTTTACAGACCTGCAGTGAAGTCAGGGCTTTGGGTAACCAAGTGTTTTCTGCCAGAGGACAATTTAGTGGCAACAAGAAAGATAACGGCATTGGTTGCTTCTAAGTGTGTTGAAGGCTATGAGAAAAGAAAATGAAAAGCCCAAGGCTTAGGGATTAGCCAGCCACTTGGTAGCAGGTTAGTTACACATGATTACCGCCATCATGAAAGGGGAAAACATTTGATATAGTTTCATGATATTTAAAAGCTTTTTTCCAAGAGAAAAAAAATACTCCATAGGCCATTAGATAGTGGAGCAGACTTACAACTATAGCCAGAAGAGGCAAACCCATTACTACCAAATGTATCTGTTCCTATCAGATTGAATTGTTGACCCTTCCAAAGTTGAAGGGGCCAAGTGTGATCAATTTGCCACCAAGTGGTTGGTTGGTTCCCTTGAGAAATGGTGCTATATTGTAGGTATTCAACTTGGTTGTTGACAGTCAAATGCCTGTTGTTTGAGTTGGATATTCAGCTACATCAGCTTTTTCAAGAGGGCGCCCACGCTACTGGCCCATGTGTAGTCTCCATCTTCCTCCATTTGCCCATTATGCCAGCATTAAAGTGGCCAATGAAACAAGTTGGCTGAAAGCAAATGGCTTAACTAATATCAAATTTAAAAGTAAATTTCTTTATCTTTCCCCCAAACATAGTCATCATTTTCCATTTTGGAGACCTTTGAAATTATGGTTGATATAACACAAAATATTAACTTCTCACTCCTAATCAATGTCAATAAGTTTCATTGCTAACTCACATGAAAAACTCTGCCTTAAAAAAATTGAAACCTGTCTTAACAATTTTAAGCTTAAGCTTGACAACTGTGCACATGTTCTACAAAAATAATTATATCCTATTGGGGTATTTATTGTCTATATTTCATTCTTGTTTATTTAGATACTCAAAAATTTAGATGCAAACATTGTTTGGCACCACTACTTTTTGCCCCTCATTTACTTCAGTGACTTCCATGCAAGGCATAAAACTAAGCCTTTATGATTTTAATTTTATATTATCTGTATAAAATATTAAAAGCTTGATTTTGAAGTCAGAAAATATGTTGGAAATACCACCTGGCTTTTTTTAACGAATAATTACAGAAAGATCAAATTTTCTGCCCAAGGTCACACAATTTGTTCATTGAAAAGATAGGACTAAAGTGAGATGTTTCCAGTTCCTTAAAATTACATTCCTGGATTTCCCTGGTGGCACAGTGGGTAAGAATCCACCTACCAATGCAGGGGACACAGGTTCAGTCCCTGGCTAGGAAGATTCCACATGCCTCAGAGCAACTAACCCCATGAGCCACAACTACTGAGCCAGGGCTCTAGAGCCATTCAGCTGAAACTACTGAATCCATGCACTACAACTATTGAAGCCTGAAAGCTCTAGGGAGGCAGGTAAGGTGGTCTGGTATTCCCATCTCCTTAAGAATTTTCCACAGTTTATTGTGATCCACACAGTCAGACTTTGGCGTAGTCAATAAAGCAGAAGTAGATGTTTTTCTGGAACTCTCTTGCTTTTTTGATGATCCAGAGGATGTTGGTAATTTGATCTCTGGTTCCTCTGCCTTTTCTAAATCCAGCTTGAACATGTGGAAGTTCACGGTTCACATACTGTTGAAGCCTGGCTTGGAGAATTTTGAGCATTACTTCGCTAGCGTGTGAGATGAGAGCAGTTGTGCAGTAGCTTGAACAATGGACTGGTTCCAAATTGGGAAAGGAGTACATCAAGGCTGTATATTGTCACCCTTCTTATTAAACTTATATGCAGAATACATCATGCAAAATGCCAGGCTGGATGAAGCACAAGCTGGAATCAAGACTGCCAGGAGAAATATCATAACCTCAGATACACAGATGACACCACCCTTATGGCAGAAAGCTAAGAAGAACTAAAGAGCCTCTTGATGAAAGTGAAAGAGGAGAGTGAAAAAGCTGGCTTAAAACTCAACATTCAAAAAACTAAGGTCATGGCATCCAGTCCCATCTCTTCAGGGCAAATTGATGGGGAAACAGTGAGAGACTTTATTTTGGGGGGCTCCAAAATCACTGCAGATGGTGATTGCAGCCATGAGATTAAAAGACGCTTGCTCCTTTGAAGAAAAGCTATGACCAACCTAAACAGCATATTAAAAGGCAGAGACATTACTTTGCCGACAAAGGTCTGTCTAGTCAAAGCTATGGTTTTTCCAGTAGTCATGTATGGATGTGAGAGTTGGACCATAAAGAAAGCTGAACACCGAAGAATTGATGCTTTTGAACTGTGGTGTTGGAGAAGACTCTTGAGAGTCCCTTGGACTGCAAGGAGATCAAGCCAGTCAAACCTAAAGGAAATCAGTCCTGAATATTCCTTGGAAGGACTGATGCTGAAGCTGAAACTCCAATACTTTCGCTACCTGATGCAAAGAACTGACTCACTGGAAAAGACCCTGATGCTTGGAAAGATTGAAGGCAGGAGGAGAAGGAGATGACAGAGGATGAGATGGTTGGATGGCATCACCAACTCCATGGACATGAGTTTGAGCAAGTTCCGGGAGTTGGTGATGGACAGGGAAGCCTGGTGTGCTGCAGTCCACGGGGATGCAAAGAGTCGGACACAACTGAGTGACTGAACTGAACTGAAGCTCCAGGAACCACAAGCCACAACTACTGGGCACCTGTGCAGCAGCCACTGAAGCCCTCACACCTAGAGCCTCTACTCCAACAAGAAAAGCCACGGCAATGAGAAGCCCAGGAACAGCAATGAGAAGCCCAAGAACCACAACTAGAGAAAGCTGGAGTCCAGCAACAAAGACCCAGTGCAGCCAAGGATAAATAAATAAATGAAAGCATTGTGTACATGTCAAATATATTGTATTAAAAAAATTATATTTCTATGTAGCACATGAATGTGTTTTGGAGAAGCACTTTTCAGACCTTGGAATCCCCACTGAAGTAAAATCTAACTTAATACGATCATTTTGGACTCCAAATCCAAAAATTTCAATACACTAAAAGAATTACTGTTGTGGTGAATAAGTATTTGTGAAGTTCACTGCAGGATACAGATCCTTCTGAGACTCAGATGTGGAGTGGACCCACATAGCAGTGCTTGCTCTCTCCGGCCTAAATATGGGGCAGCTTGGGGTTCTGGGGTCTGGCTCCAAAACAGCAGAATTTCCAAGTCAGTGTCCACTTAGTCTGCCTGGTCTGGGGACTATATCAGGGCTACAGGGACGTTCGGTCCATATCCTGCTTCTCAGGACCCGCAGCCCATTATTTTCCCCCTGTTCATCCTGGTTCTCCTCCAGGAGGCCAAGCACTTTAATCCTTCGGCCCTCCTCCCCGCCCCCCACCTGCTCCCCATCCATCCCCAATACCTTTAAGAAGCCAGAGGAGGACTGTGGCCAATCCCAATTACGTCCGATTTTGCTGTGTTGCAGGCTTTTTTTTTTTTTAACTGTCAGCAATAGTTGTGCTCCATCGACTCGATAAACAGGAGTCAGCTTGTGCCTGCAGTTACAGGGCGCTGTAACGCGTACCCGTAATTAAAGCACTTTCTGAACCAACTAGCTGGGGGTTACAGTTCAGGGAACCAAATGCCCAGTAGAACACCAGATACACCTGGAAGGATACTGCCTTTTGTTCTTTGATACAAACTGGCAAAGAGAAACAGGGTGTCAGACCTGAACTGCAGCCCCTAGAAGGGTCTCCGCGGGTCTCCGAATCCAGCCCCCCAGCTGGGAGAGGCAGGTCTTTGGAAGGGAAGCGGCCAGGAGGCGGCGAGGGAGGCGCTGGGCAGACAACCGAGGTTCCGCGGCGCGTGTGGTGCGCGTGCGCACCGACACGGGTCTGCGCGGCGTCACGGACGCAAGGGGCCGGGACGCAGCGCAGGCCCAGGTAGCTGGGCGGTGGGGGGCGGTAAAGACCCGGCGGCTCCACCGCAGCGGCTTTGGCGCCGCGGTCGGGAAACTGCCGCCCCTGCAATCCCTAAGCTTCACCGCCAGGGGGCGAACACCCCACGACGTGGGGGCTCAGGATCGTGCGCCGGCCCAGGGAACGCAAAGGCGGTGGCCACCCTACTGGGCGGCCGCCCTTACTTACCTCCAGGTAGTACAAGTCCAGGGTCGTGATCTGCGAATCCAGGAAATCTTCGTAGGTGTTGAACTGCGTGACTATATTGTCCACGGTGGTCGACGCTTCGTCCTGATCCATAGTGGTTGCCTGGGCCGAAGCGTCCCTAGCTACGGAGGCCCGGGGGCAGGGTCAGAAGATTCCACCCACTTCGTCGCTTCCCATCAGTTAGAAACCGGTGCGGAGTTTGGGGCGTTAATCCCACCCCCGTGACTGGTTACGGTTTCAGGTTTCCGCCTCACTCCTAGGAAGGCGCTCTCAAATTACCCTCCCCAAGTTCAGGTCTGACGACTTCAATAGACTCAGACTTCGATAAAAATGAGTAGCCTTGGAAGAGAGGCAATTGCAATCCAAAATTTAAAAGGGTGAAACTCCTCCCAGGATATGTAGACAAAATACTACAGATCAGAGCTTCTAGTCTCATTCTAAAACAATGCTGTGAAAGATCAAATTACCAAGGTTAGTTCTCTGGTAACTGAAGGTCCATTCTTGCAGACTGTCTCAAAACAGAAATTTCTGGAAATGGACTTGTGAACAAAACCATTAACAAAAGAAACGTTAATAACATTTTCAAATTATTTTTGTTGTTGTTTAGTTGCTCAGTCAGTCCGACTCTTTTTCGAGACCCCATGGACTGTAGCTTTGCCAGGCTCCTCTGTCCATGGGATTTCCTGGGCAAGAATACTGGAGTGGGGTGCCATTCCCTTCTCCAGGGGATCTTCCAGACCCAGGGATCCAACCCACGTCTCTTACATCTCCTGTATTGGCAGGAGGATTCTTTACCACTGGACCACCTATTTTTAAGTTATTGCTAATATTTAGATATGAGAAAGAATTTATGAATTTCCCAAAGGAAACTAACAACGAAAATATCTTTGAAGACTTCTTTTGGCCCCAGGCACTTGTTTTAACTTTTTTTTTAACCTTTTAAGTTTCAGTAAGCACACAAAGACCTTGGCCTGTGGAAGCTGCCTTCTTTTAAACGGTAAAATATCTGTGGAGATTTAGAAAGCAAAGGTTTTACTAAAGACTTTTCCTTTAGAACAGAGTTTTACATTTTGAAAACATGGATTTAAAGTAATCCAGCCTGGCAGCTGGCAGAATTTTTCAGAATCCATTTTTGGATTTTAATGTTGTACAAATCATCCTTGGGCATTAACACATAGTACAACACTTGAGCCTGTGGTAGTTGCTTTCTAAGTACTTACTGAGTTGATTTTGAAGCTTTCCACAGAAGTGCAAAAACTCTGTTAAGATACTTCACCTTGAGTTAGGTTTCTTTCTCCTCATTATTCTGAATGAACTGAGCACAAGGAAAGGCTTAGAAAATACATGTTTGATTTAGTATGATAAGATTTATTAAAACTTTGCCATGTGCCAGCCGTGTTCTAAATGCATGCTTTATATGCATTATCTTGTTTAATCATGACTACAAATCCACCAGGAAAGTAGCACTAGCATTATTCGTAATATGGAAACAGAATGAATCTAAGTGGATTGGCCAAAGTCTTAAAGATAAAAATAGCAAAACAACTCACTACTCCTGCTTTCCCAGAAAGAGAAAGATGAATAGAGGTTTGAAGGGCCACATGGAATTCACTATCAAAGTTGGGGGTTTGTATTTATTAGAAATACATATATATGTCAAATTGTGAAAGGGAATATGGATAAGCACAAATAAAGAAGCAAAAGGGGTGGCATATTCCAAGATGTGGAGGCAAAGAAAGATTAAGTTCTGTGTAGGAAAAAGCTGCACATCGATTTGACAGTTGTGAGAAGCCCAGGAAGGAGCACAGAAGAAAGGAATCTGACTAAGGAGGCAAATTGGTAGGAAGGCTTTCAAGGCTTGAATGAAGAGTTTGCAGAGGTAATAATCTTGGAGTAAGACAGCGTACGAAGAAAACGACTGATGATCACGTACAAACAAAACATGTCACTGTTGAAGCCTCCAGAGTGCTTATATTATCATATTAGCTTTGAAGTCCTCCTCCTTCATGATCTCATCCATTCTGAGAAACCATAATCTAGGGAAACTGTGTGTCTGTCTGTCTGTGTGTATGTGTGTGCACGCGCACGTGTGGGCATGCTCAGTCACTTCAGTCATGTCCAGCTCTTTGCGACCCCTTGGACTGTAGCCCACCAGGCTCCTCTGTCCATGGGATTTTTCAGGCAAGAATACTGGAGAGGGTTGCCATTTCCTCCTAAAGGGGATCCTCCCAACCCAGGGATCAAACCCACATCTCTTGTGTCTCCTGCATTGCAGGTGGAATCTTTGGGTTCATTCAACCATAGCAATTTGATTACAAGGACCTATGTTAGTAAAATCTGAGATTATTGTTTGCCTGTATATTCTTCTATTATGATCCGTTGTGACTATGCATTTTCAGTGGAAACTTCGTTAAAGGTACTATTTGGCCATCAGCTCTTTGGTGAAGGAATCCCTAAAACATCTAAATTTTAAAAATCATGAAAAGACTTCAAGTCAATGAAACTAGTAATGTGTTCCAACTGAGAACACTGAGGGTGATTTTCAACAAATTAGTTTCTTTATACATAGTGAAAGAAAAAAAATATCAATTCAGCCTTAGTTCTCAAGAAAATCTTGAATGATGGTAGGCCTAATTCAATTGTATTTTTCTTAACCTTCAATTTAAGTTTAAAAGCACTTTCAGACCTGTGCCTGAGAAATTAATGAGCTTTGGCAGATCTCTATTTCCTATTGTAAAGTCTTTGTTATGATCAGTTATTTTGGGTAACATGCATTCCTACTTATAGTCCAGGATTTTTAAAGTTGGAAACCTGAATTTAGCACCCAATCCCGGATATTTCATTCTTTGCAAAAGGACCAGCAAGGATTATCTATATTCACAATACTCCAAAAGATGAAAGAAACATGTGCTATGTAAGAATAACAAAATATAGACCATATTTAGCTTAGTTTTGTTGCTGTTTAGCCTCTAAGTCATGTCCAACTCTTTTACAACCACATGGACTGTAGCCCACCAGGCTCCTCTGTCCATGGGATTTCCCAGGCATGAATACTGGAGTGGATTGCCATTTCCTTCGACCAGGAATCAAACCCACGTCTCCTCCATTGGCAGATGAGTTCTTTACCACTGAGCTACCAGGAAAGCCCTTATCTCAGTTTACTGAGTTAAAAAAAATGACACAGTATAAAAATAAAAGTCATAGGAATGTAGGCAAAAATCTAAGCATCATTATCTCTTTGAAATAAAAAGACTTTGGTATTATACTTACCAAAGTATAAGTGGAAGTGTATGAAAAAATTTCCAGTTAAGCTTTGTGCTTTTCTATTTCCAAATATTCAGCAATATACCATGGTATCTGGGAAAGTGACTAGAAAACATACTTTGGATAAGTTGACATGACAGAAACGAGATGCCTTGTTTATTATGCTAATAAGATGCTAAACACTCTGAGTAAGAACTTGAGGTTCTATTAAACTGGACTTAATACATTACCATATTGTAAGAAAGAAAAACATAATGCTCACTCTAAAAGGATAAGAGACTTGTGTCTGATGTTGCCCTATTGCTTATGAAGTTCCTGTGGGTTGTAGATGAGGACTAGTGCTTAATCATCAGTCAAGGAGAGGTTTTTTGCACTTTGTAATAAAAACAACACTGAATTTAAATTAATTTATTTCTTGTGATGAGATCACTGGACTTCCACATCGTCTCAGTTATTCTAAAGTGCTGGAGTTCTGGTTCCACAGCTTCTAGCTCATGCAGACATGATGTGTCCATGTATCATAATTCCAGTTTTCTCCTGGCCTCTGACAATGTAAAGGGAAGGATCCAGAAGAAAGACCAGAGGTAACTGCTACCAGGAATGGGGCTGACAGGTGTCAGAAGCTAATAAAAGTTTGGAAGTTACTGTGCTATGGAATTTTTGTTGCTATTGTTCAGCTGCTAGGTGATGTCCGACTCTTTGTGACCCCATAGACTGAAGCACGCCAGGCTTCCCTGTCCTTCACCATCTCCCTTCTGGGATAGATGGTGGATATGGTAGCTGCAACCATCTTCTTAGAACTGGGCTCTCAGCCAATCTCTAAGGTTTTCCTAAAGATTTCACTGAAAATTCCTTCAACCTCTTTGCCTACATGGATATCAGTCTCTCCCCTAATGCACCACTTCCGCTGAGGGGCCAAACGCTCTCGGAAGGCATCGCAGGTAAACAGATGGCCACCACGACCAGTGCAGAGCTGCCAGTTTCAGATGGTTGCTCGGCACCACCCCCGATCTTACTATGTGCTTTTCCCTTCAAATCACTCTTATTTTCTGCAACGACTTTTCCTTTTTTCTCTTCTCTCTTTAACCCTATCTCCTCCTGTCTCAAAGCAGACCATCTTAACTCCTACTTCACAATGGAAGTAAAAGGCATCAGATTAGATATCCTACAAGATTACTCACATAACAATTCTTCAATTTCTTCCCTTTGGTTTCAAAAGAAGAGATTCACCTCCTCTTAGACCTTTATCCTACACTGGCTCTCTCCTTCTGCCTTCTCAGGATTTCTTATTTTGACTATCCCTTCTCACTCCTGTATCATTCTCTCTCTTCCTCTCTCTTTCCTTTTCTCTCTCCCTCATTTCTTTCCCCATTTTTAGAACAAGCAAATGAACTCTAAAACAAGCCTTCCACTCCACAGTCCACTTCAGCTATAAGTTCTCTCATCTTTCACAGCAAAGCTTCTTGAAAGAATTAGCAACCGTCCCCATCCCCACGTTCTTCCCATACGTGTTCTGCCCAGCCCATTCCAATCTAGTGTTATGCACTGGTCCACTGAAACTATCTTTATCACAGGCAATGATGATATCCTAGGCATTTTGGGTTTTTTTTTGGCTAAGTGGCGTGCAGGATCTGAGGTCCCCAACCAGGGATCAAACCCATGCCCCATGCATCAGGAGCTCAAAGTATTAACCACTGAACCTCCAGGGTAGGCCTCCTAGGCATTTTTTTTTCTTCTGTGCTCATACTATGTCACTCTCAGGGGCACGTGAGTCTGTGACCACTCTCTTCTCTTCAAAACTCTCCCTCAGCTTCCATCACGTCATTTTTGCCCTGTGACCAGTTGTTTGGTTGGTCAACTAAATGGCTGATTTTCCATTAGCTGTGTTTCCTGTCTTCCTTGCAGGCTCCTCTTCCCCATAACTAGCTTCTAAAAGTTCGATGGTCTTGGAGTTCTCTCCTAGGCCTTTTCCTGCCTCTATACGCTCTGAGACTACAGTCAGTCCCCTATGTACAAACAAGTTCCACTCTGAGAACACAATCATAAGTCCAACTTGTTCATAAGTCCAACAAAGTTAGCTTAGGTTCCCAACAAACACAGTTGGCTACATGGCACTGTACTGTAATGAGTTTATAATACTTGTCACACAAATAATACATAAAAAACAAACACAGAAATAAAACATTTTTAATCTTACAGTACCGTACCTTGAAAAGTACAGTAGCACAGTTCAACAGCTGGCATACAGGGGGCTGGCATCAAGTGAACAGGCAACAAGAGTTACTGGAGGGAGAAGAGGTGGGAGATGGTAGAGCTAAAGGATTGTCAGCAATAGGAGACAGAGGATGAGCTGCAGTTTCACTCATGCCTGACAGTGATGGAACACACATCTTTGAAAGTTCGTGACTTGAAGGTTTGTATGTAAGGGACTTACTGTATATCTATATCCATAACTCATATCCTACATGCATGTGGTTCTCAGGTTTATATAACTAGCCAGATCACTCTCCTGAGCTCCAGCCCACAAGTCCAACTGCCTACAAGACATCACCAGATGAAAACGAATATAAAATTGAATGTTTTCTCTTCCGTGCTTCCTAAACTTACTGGTCCCCATGTGTTCCCTCCTTCAGGATACATCTTTCTCTCTTCTCTCCATGGTTCATGGAAGACACCTGGAAGACAGTCATGACCCTTGACTCTCCTTTACCCCTGAAATACATGACCTGTTATTTCATTCTCCCAAATATATCACTTAAAGGCTTTGATTTCTTTCCAACCTCACTGCTTTTGCGTTCTTGTCTAAGCCAGAAACTGACATCGAGACTCCAAAGATAGCCTCTTTTCTGGTTTCCTTAGATCCTTTGGGCACCCTCTCCATTTCACTCTTCACAATGTTAACAATGTTAGAGTGTTTATTTAAAAACAGTGACAAATACAATATTGTAAAGTTCAAAAATAGAAAATAAACTAATTTTAAAAAAAAACAGTGATCTGATTTCATCACACTTCTCTGAAAACCTCCATTGGCTTTCCACTGCCTTTGGATTAAATTTTCTTTCTTTTTTTTTTTAAACATGGCTAACAAGGCCCTCCATAGTCCTTCACCTGACATTTTCACCATCTCACACATTACATGTAGAAGAGACTGATTCCAGAAACCACTGGGATAAAATGTATAGAGGCGCAACTGAGCACTTTTTATCCTCAAATAAGATTCAAAAGATTTTCATTTTAGATCAAAATAAGAAATACAGTGATGTGGTTGGTTTTTAATGAAAGCTTGCAAGTACTTAATAAACTCAAATAATTAGGTACTGATTTGAAGGTAAAAAAAAATTCAGATGAAATTTCTGGAGAAAATAAGAAGTGACATCTTTAAAACTCTAGAGACAAGGTGGAAACAAGCTGCTTTTCTGAGGAGTAAATTTAGCACCTCTAAAATACTCACTGACCTCTATAGAACTCCTCAGAGGAGAAACTTGATCTATTTTAAATCAGCATCTTCTTTCTAGCCTCTGAATACAACGTCAGAGCTCATCAGGTAGCAAAGTGTTTTTGCATCCATGGTAATAATACAACAACCCCACTCACAACTAAGCCAACACATAAAGAGGACCTAGCTTTCATTAGTCTTCATTAAACGCTCTAGAAGAAACATTTAAGGAAGGGATGCCAACTCCATTAAGAGCTAATTCACTCATTGAACTTGGCTCTAATTCTCCAGGATATCCAACATTCTCTGAGTATGGATAAATTTATCACAATAATTACAATAAAAGATATTTTGGTCCATCTTTGCCACTGACACTCATCAAAGCAATAAACTTAATCACTCAGCAATAATTTAACATAACTGGATCAGGCACGGTGTGTGCGTACATCCTCAGTCACTCACTTGTGCCCCGCTCTTTGTGACCCTATGGACTGTAACCCTGCAGGCTCTTCTGTCTATGGGATTTTCCAGGCAAGAAGACTGGAGTGAGTTGCCATTTCCTTGTCCAGGGATCTTCCCAAGTCGAGGATTGAACCCACGTCTCCTGCATCTCCTGCATTGGCAGACGGATTTTTTTTTTTTTACCACTAGGGCCACTTGGGAAGCCCCAAAAGGCTCTGAAAGTGCCACAAAAAATAAAACCTGGTCCTTCACATCTTCAACTGCTCTTATCTCACACGCTAGCAAAGTAATGCTCAAAATTCTCCAAGCCAGGCTTCAACAGTATGTGAACTTCCACATGTTCAAGCTGGATTTAGAAAAGGCAGAGGAACCAGAGATCAAATTGCCAACATCCTCTGGATCATCAAAAAAGCAAGAGAGTTCCAGAAAAACATCTACTTCTGCTTTATTGACTACGCCAAAGTCTGACTGTGTGGATCACAATAAACTGTGGAAAATTCTTAAGGAGATGGGAATACCAGACCACCTTACCTGCCTCCCTAGAGCTTTCAGGCTTCAATAGTTGTAGTGCATGGATTCAGTAGTTTCAGCTGAAGGGCTCTAGAGCCCTGGCTCAGTAGTTGTGGCTCATGGGGTTAGTTGCTCTGAGGCATGTGGAATCTTCCTAGCCAGGGACTGAACCTGTGTCCCCTGCATTGGTAGGTGGATTCTTACCCACTGTGCCACCAGGGAAATCCAGGAATGTAATTTTAAGGAACTGGAAACATCTCACTTTAGTCCTATCTTTTCAATGAACAAATTGTGTGACCTTGGGCAGAAAATTTGATCTTTCTGTAATTATTCGTTAAAAAAAGCCAGGTGGTATTTCCAACATATTTTTCTGACTTCAAATTCAAGCTTTTAATATTTTATACAGGTAATATAAAATTAACATAAAATTAAAATCATGAAGGCTTAGTTTTATGCCTTGCATGGAAGTCACTGAAGTAAATGAGGGGCAAAAAGTAGTGGTGCCAAACAATGTTTGCATCTAAATTTTTGAGTATCTAAATAAACAAGAATGAAATATAGACAATAAATACCCCAATAGGATATAATTATTTTTGTAGCACATGTGCACAATTGCCAAGCTTAAGCTTAATATTGTTATTTTATAACTATAAATCTCAGCATGCTTGGCAAGACTTTTTGTCAATGTCAAAAACTGTGTGTTTCCCATCTTTTCTTTTATTCGTAATTGTCTCTTTCCGTCTCCTTTTTCCACCTGCCTCCACCTCTACTACCCACCCAATACATCCACTCAATAATTACTTTAATTTTTAAGTATAAAAACAGATTCAGTTCAGTTCAGTTCAATCGCTCAGTCGTGTCCGACTCTTTGCAACCCCATGAATCGCAGCACACCAGGCCTCCCTGTCCATCACCAACTTTCGGAGTTTACCCAAACCCATGTCCATCGAATCAGTGATGCCATCCAACCATCTCATCTTCTGTCGTCCCCTTCTCCTCCTGCCCCTAATCCTTCCCAGCATTAGGGTCTTTTCCAATGAGTCAACTCTTCGCATGAGGTGGCCAAAGTATTGGAGTTTCAGCTTCAACATCAGTCCTTCCAATGAACACCCCGGATTGATCTCCTTTAGGATGGACTGGTTGGATCTCCTTGCAGTCCAAGGGACTCTCAAGAGTCTTCTCCAACACCATAGTTCAAAAGCATCAATTCTTCAACGCTCAGCTTTCTTCACTGTCCAACTCTCACATCCATACATAACCACTGGAAAAACCATAGCCTTGACTAGACAGACCTTTGTTGGCAAAGTAATGTCTCTGCTTTTAAATATGCTATCTAGGTTGGTCATAACCTTCCTTCCAAGGACTAAGCATCTTTTAATTTCATGGCTGCAATCCCCATCAGCAGTGATTTTGGAGCCCAAAAACATAAAGTCTGACACTGTTTCAGACTTTATTAGTCTGAATCAGACAGATTAGATGAATATTATTTTTAGGATAATTCAGACAGATAAAGCTAACCCTTGCCAAATAATCTGAACACTAAACATATTAATACCATAGCATGTACTTATGAAAAAAAATGAAAAGCTTATATAAATAGATGCTGTCACCATTTGTCAAAATGATGTGGTCAACTTTAGCCAAAGGCACACAAGAATTAACATCAATAACCAAGAGAGAATATTTCTAGCAACTATAGTGTTTCAGTAATATGCACATTAAATGTAAAGTTATTTTAATGAACATGACACAAATGTGTTCTTGTGCAACCATGTTAACGGATCCCCAGCTGCCGGCTTTTCTGTCTGGACCCATGAACCTTTTTATTTCTCAGATTCTTTTTACCTTTCTTCTAAAACTACCCCTTTTCCATGTCCATTCAGAACATCTACTGACATATGTAATTACTGGCTCATATTTTCTTTTTCAAAATTATTGTTAGCCTCAAAATTTCAAATTTCTTTAAAAATTGTTTCCTCCCAGCATACCTCAGTGTTAATGTCTCTGATTTGCATTCTAGAACATTGAGACTGAGGAGGTGATGGCAGCAACAGACCTGAAATGGCTGTGAGTCTGTGATAAAGTTTTATCATAAAAAAATGTGGCTCTGTATGCATGCTTATCAATAACCAAATGCATTAATAATGGTAACTTAGGCCTCTGTTTATGATACTGTGTGTAATGCACTGTGCTTCCTAATTTTTCCCCTTTCCATTTACTATTTAGTTTATGAGTTAATTATTGGATTTTGAGGGTTTTTGTAAAGGGCTGATCATAAAAATTGATTGCAGAGTGCTCTGAGAGCTTTTCACGATAACCACTCTGGAGAGCAAAAGAGTTTTTTTACATTATATTGTTTCATAATGTTTCCCAGTAGATTACATATTCCAGAAAGAGTGTACGTGTAGATTCCTGAATTTTTGTTTTAAATGTAGTTTAAGAATGTCTCTTACTTTAATTTTAAAAATCTAGTATTTGCCTTAAAGTATGACTGCAATAGCAGCTACCAAGAACATGTGACTATTGGCAAACATTCTGATCGTCCTAAATCACTCAACATTTCCAAATAATTATTAATATGCAGGAGGAAATCTAATTGTTAATTCAACACAAACTAAAAATAGGCTGAGTAATTTTGAAATTAAAACTTCTACTGATTTCTAGAAGTTTGGCCTGCATAATTATTCAAGAGAGAAGAATTATATTATTTTTATGAAATACTGGCACACTTTCTATTATAGGCCTATATAATTTATTGATCATTATAATATATATGATTATGTAATTGATTTGTTTCTACACATGCTAATAAATCCTAATTAATAGGTTTTGGATACTAAGAGAAAAAAAAATAATTAAACCTGTTGTTGGTAAAGAATCACCCTGCAATGAAGGAGACCCCGGTTTGATTCCTGGGTCAGGAAGATCCCCTGGAGAAGGGATAGGCTACCCATTCCAGTATTCTTGGGCTTCTCTTGTGGCTCAGCAGGTAAAGAATCTGCCTGCAATGCAGGAGACCTGGGCTTGATCCCTGGATTGGGAAGATCCCCTGGAGAAGGGAAAGGCTACCCCCAAATGTTCTGACCTGGAGAATTCGTCAGACGTGACTGAGCGACTTTCACTTTTCAAACCTGTTGTTGGGTCAAGAAAAAAATATTTAAGGCCATTTTCCTTCAAAGCCAACATTTAAGAGGTACAGTGTTTGTTTAGGTTCTAAAAAAGTCAAGGCTCAATTATCTTTATTTAATTGGGAACCACGGTCAAATCCTATAACTCCTTTCTATCTTACTTTATTGAGAGACACTGATAATAAATTACAGCTTCAAGTCATAGTTAAACAATGAAGTTAATTAAGAGAAATGAGCTACATAAAACAGAGACCATGTTTTCCTCTTTAAAAAAAAAAAAAAAAACAATTATTTATTTATTTATTTGACTGTGCCAGGTCTTAGTTGCAGCCTGTGGGATCCAGTTCCCTATCCAGAGATTGAACCCCGGTCCCCTGCATTGGGAGCTCGGAGTCTTAGCCATGGGACCACCAGGGAAGTTCCTCTTCCTTTATTTTTTTAAGTCAAGAGCTCTTCAATTCATAAGCTCTGCACCCAAGACATCAACTGATAGTTGGCTTCTTCTTTCTTTTAGTATTTATTTATTTCAATGTGCCAAGGCTTAGTTACAGCCTGTGGGATCAGGTTCCCTGACCAGGGATTGATTCTGGGCCCCAGGCCCTGAGAGCACAAAGTTCTAGCCACTGGGAAACCGAAGAAGCCCTGAAACTGGTTTGTAATCAGTACTCAAGATTCTTGGTCCAGAACTGATTGCCCTATGCTGTACACTGTGCTCTGGCTTTCCAGGTGGCACTAGTGGTAAAGAACCCGCCTGCCAATGCAGGAGGGGTAAGAGATGATGGCTCAGTCCCTGAGTTGGAAAGATCCTCTGGAGGAGGGCATGGCAACCCACTCCAGTATTCTTGCCTGGAAAATCCCATGGGCAATAGTCCATGGGGTCGCAGAGTCCGACACAACTGAAGCAATTTAGCATGCACCATACACTGTGTTCCACCAAGTTTCTGACCTTTCTATTCCTGAATTTTTTTATTCCTCCATTTACAATCTAACTTTTCCTTTTTACCACATGTTACCAAACTTTCCCAGTTATGACCCTGGGCATTGCTTCTGGTCTGGAGATGGAGGTTTCCTCTATGTTGCTTCATCTTTCCCCGAGTAATGCATTTATTCCAACTTCCTGTGGGTGGCGCTCCTGCCTGACTCTCCCCAACCGGAAAGCCCCAGCTAAGGGTTACTTCTACGTCTGCCAATGGTGCCCTGCAGAAACAGCTTCACCCACAGGTGAAAGCTGTAATACGGTGTGGTTTGAAGGGCATCAGGCCTGCCAGCCAAAACCTCCCCTGGCAGCCTATCTGAAATTCCAGCCAAGGATCATTAGTGTTACTCCTTAAAATAACTCTGGTGTTTTGACTCAATTCTTCTTGGCCCCACTCCTACCTTTTCCTATTGGAATAATCGTTTCCCTACATGATTATTGAGAATTCAGAGTTTCGTTAAGATTTCAGCAGTTGTGTTATAGCAGAACAGATGGCGCTTGGTAAGCAAGATTTTTATGTTTTTTGTAATCCTTTCATTCCACTTTCTACTAAATACTAAGTACTACTAAATACTTTAGTATCTAGAATGGAAAAAAAAAAAGGTGTTAAAAATAAATGTGCCTTAGGACAAGAGATTGTATGCACACAGGGGGAGAGAGGCCCTCAGGTGACAGTAACAGAGCGATAGAAACTGTAGCCGTTGAGAAAAATCCAAGCAAGCAGGGACCCTGACAGAACATTCCTCACCAGAAGATCCTACTTCCTAAAACCCAGGAAGTTCTGAGTTTTCCTTTCACGTGAAGTGAAGTGAAACTCGCTCAGTCCTGTCCAACTCTTTGTGATCCTGTGGGCCATACAGTCCTTGGAATTCTCCAGGCCAGAATACTGGAGTGGGTAGCCTTTCCCTTCTCCAGGGGATCTTCCCAACCCAGGGTTCGAACCCAGGTCTCCTGCATTGCAGGCAGATTCTTTCCCAGCGGAGCCACAAGGGAAGCCCTGTGGAGGTTATTTTCCTTATAATGCCTTCTGAGCAGAAGTAAAGTTCAACATTATGAATCTTTTTGTTGCCTGGAACAAAGAACACATTAATTAGTAAATGGATCATTAAAGATACATTTAATTCATTGATTAAGCTACCAACAGCAGTACAGCACTTCCTGGAACAAATGGAGACCTAGTCATGTTGACCCAGAGAAGAAAGGATGAGGAATCTAAGGAGTGAGCTTGGTCCAGGAGAGGTAGCCTCTTTGGTAGGGAATTAAGAGCAGCCAGCGTCTCCTGCATTAGCAGGTGGGTTCTTTACCACTAGTGCCGCCTGGGAAGTCAGTGATAAACAGGGATTCCCTAGTGGCTCAGTTGGTAAAGAATCCACTTGCAATGCAAGAGATCCAGGTTTGATCCCTGGGTAGGGAAGATCCCCTGGAGAAGGAAATAGCAACCCAGTCAGGCATTCTTGCCTGGAGAATCCCATGGACCGAGGTGCCTGGTGGGCTACAGTCCGTGGGGGTGCAAGGGGTTGGGCACAACTGAGCATCTGAGCATATAGTGATAAACGTGTGGGAATACAGTGTGATGGGGTGTTGAGAAGAAATCACCAACATGACTGAGAGATATACATAAAGGCAGGGCAGAGGAAACCAAAGGATCTTTCTCTAAAAAGCTTTTAAAAAAATGTTTTTATTGAAAACTGTAGCACACCTAAAGAAAAATACCCAGAATGATTTATATCAAAGTAAATACCCATATTACTTCCCCCCAGGACAAGAAATACTTCCAGTATCCTCCCAAATCCTTTTTCTCCTTCTACTTGATATTTCTTCTCCCCACTACTAAAATGTTACAGTTCTTGTTTTTGCACCAATGATTCCCACCCTCCAAAGGGAGGTCTTAACCAAGTTTACCATTTTGCCTAGAGTTTAGAGTTAAACTGCTCTGAAAATGTGTGCTCCTTGCGGAAGAGAGGGTGTAACCATGGAAACGTATTCATAGGAGAATGTCTTATAAAGAGTGGTGAATATCTACTCTCAGGCCCAGCCCCACTGTTTACGTGGCTTGGAGCCCAGTTCTCCCCTCTCCTCTCATCCCTGATGTACACGTAGAGGTTTAATCAGGGTCCACAGCCGGCGTGACCGCCCTTCAGGCAGAGTCCACACACCTGCAGTGTGAAGGCTCAGTTAACAGAGAATTCTGGAATCCCAGTACCCAAAGCCCAGTCTAAGAGGAAAGGAGTCACATCTGGGTGGACTTGTTCTGTTGAAAGAGTGGGTGCAGAAAAGTAGGGTCCACTGAAAAATACAGGGCCCAGGCTTCAGTTTTCTCCTTCCCACTTCCCACCACGAGGAAGTCAACTGATGGTGAGCAGAGCTAAAGCCCCAAAGGGCAGTTTATAAAGTGGCCCTTAACACATACCGTGACTGCAACTGAGGACACTTGCCAGTCACGACTGGGCCACTGCCACATTGGTCCTCACTGCATTTGGTCATTTTTTTTTTTTCTTGAAAAAGGGAAGAAGAATAAAAAAGCAGATAGGCTAGAATCAAGCAGTTTCTCAAGGCTAACAAAATATCTTGTCATTTCTCCCTATTCAGAGTGGAGGGAATTTCCAACCTTTTAAAACAGTGACACCAAAAAAAAAAAACAAACTGTGACACCACAACATAAGTTGCCCAGTGTCACGTTTCCACTGCTGACTTTATTGTGGGGCTGTGCACGCAAACACAATTTTCATTTAAAGTGACTTTCAAAATTGAATTTAAGGCATGTGCAAGACTTTATTAACATCACTTAAAAATAGAGAACTTCTCTATGAATGAGAAAGCATTGTACTAAGTGTACAAATATGGGTAAAATTTCTGAGTGCCTTAGAACAAAGGTCAAATGTGTTAACCTCTGCTCTTTGGATCATAAGAGAATAATCAGCTTTACAGCTTAAAAATCATGTTTCATTTTACAGCTGAGGAAACTGAAATCTTATGAGTTTAGACATCTAGACAATACTTTGCACATTCACAGTATGTGCTTATAAATATTTATTGAATGATGGAAATATCACCCAAAGGCAGACATAGTGACAGAGCCAGTGTTAGAAGCCAGAAGGACTCCTACTTCCTGGTCAGTTGTTTTGGCTCGGTTTCATCCTCACATTTTCCCTAGCTAGAGTCAGCAATGCAATGAGACATAATTGTAGTCACGGAGGTCCAAAATTCAATAAGAAAAAAAATGCACTCCCAATCACAGAAATGCAATTTTGTAAAAAGCTCAGCTGGTAAAGAATCTGCCTGCAACGCGGGAGACCCTGGTTGGATTCCTGGGTCGGGAAGATCCCCTGGAGAGGGGATAGGCTACCCACTCCAGTATTCTTGCCTGGAGAATCCCGTGGACAGAGGAGCCTGGCAGGCTACAGTCCATCGGGTCACAAAGAGTTGGCCGTGACTAAGCGACTAAGCACAACAAGTAAAGGAAACATTATGCCAATCATTTCAAAGGTATAACAGAATGTTTTTGCCTGATGCTTCATGGGCACAAGGCCCTGACAGAAAAGAAGCTACTCTAATGTTCTGCTGAAATAAGGTTAGAAGTGTTTTAGTTTCTTTAGCCAAGATGCACCCCCCCCTCCAAAAAGTACTGAAGTATCTCCAATCTACCTAAAACCCTTTCTTCTAAAGGTTTGCTAGACAAAAATCTGGCCTACAATAACTTCCTAGATACCTTAGCAAATGGCCAGTACTGATTTTGTTTCATAGTACTGAATATTTTATCTAAACACAATAGTTACATGAGACAGAGAACTAGTTTCAATGAGTCCTTTATTAATAGTCTACTGTTTTTAAAAATACTACAATTACAGATCTACTAAAAGCATGGAGTCATTCCCTACCAAACCAACGTTCCAAATGTAATTCTATCTGCCTGATACTTTGACATTTTAGGTCTGGAAAAGCACAGGGTGAAAGATGGCAAAGAGCAGGGAAATTTTAGTTCAGAAGTGCAACAGCTCACTTAGAGCTTTAGCTTAGAGTCAAAACCACTGTGACTAATACATTTTTCAGATTTATTAAGTAGAAAGGCTCAGAGGCAAAAGAAAGGCAAGAAGCAAACAGAATTGGCTCTTGGGCCAGCTCTTCAGGATTCTGGTGCAATGCCCTAGGATTATTTTCATAGCTGGGCAAGAATGATAGGTTGTAAATGTATAACTCATTGGCAAGACAATACTTTCTGAAAATAGTGTTTTCTGCTGAGATATCAACAAAAAAGATGGATGTAAGGGTTACACCAACTGTTTCTCTGGATATGGTGCACCTGTTAAAAAAGAAAAAAAAAAGTCTAAAGAATTTGTTCTCCTATTTCACATCCTTTGACCTTTTCAACCATTAACTTCACAATGCTAATAAGCTCGTGACATACCAAAGTTTAAATGAATCCATATTTTCGAAGTACATTGGATGTTTTTTCATCCAAACTAAAGTTCTCTTCAAAAATGTTTCCTTATTTTGCACAGGTGTAACTGGAAAACCCATGCTGAAAGGGCTGGATACTTACATTAAAAGTGTGTGACTGCCGCCTCAGAAATAATGCTGTTTTGGTCACAGCTTTGTTGAGATATAGTTCACATACCATACAATTCACAAATTTAGAGTGTATGACTCAATGGTTTCTAGTATATTCAAAGAGTTGTGCCACAAATCAACACGATTCATTTTACAACATTTTATCACTCCCCAAAGATACCCTGTACCCTTTAGTTGTCATCTCCAGCTAGTCAGAGTCCCACCCCCAGTTCTAGGCAACCATCGATTTATTTTCTGTCTCTATAGATTTGCCTATTCTGAACAATTTATGTAAACGGAATCTCAAAATACATGCTATTTTGTGATTGACTTCCTTCTCTTAGCATCTAGTTCATCTATGTTATAGCATGTATCTATACTTCATACTTATTTTTGAAAATAATACTCCATTTTATGGATATATCACATTTTGTTTATCCATTCATTAGCTGATGGACATTTGGGTTGTTTCTACACTTTTGCTGTTATGAATAATACTATGAAAATGAATGCGTCTGTCTTTGTATGAAAGTGTTTTCATCTCTTTTTAATATATACTTGGAATTAGAATTCTTGGGTCATATAGTAACTCCATGCTTAACTTTTTGAGGAGCTGCCACGCTGGTTTCCAAAGTAGCTGCACCATTTTACATTCTGATCTAACAACAACAAAGAAATCATTGCTAAATCCAGGTCATGAAGATTTACCCCTATTTTTTTAAGAATTGTATAGCTTTATATTTTCTACAATACATTTCACATTTCAAGTTAATTTTCACATGGAGTATTCAGTAGTAGTCCAACTTTTCAAGGTGGATATTCACTTGTCCTACTCACATTTGTTGAAAAGACACTTCTCATTGAATCGTCTTGGCATCCTTATTGGAAGTCAATTAACCATAGATATATTGGATCTTTTTCTATGGAATCTATATGTCTACCCTATGCTAATACTATGTTGTCTTAATAACTGCTGCTTTGTAGTAGTAAGCTTTGAAATTAGGTGTAGTTCTCCAATTTTTTTTCTTTTTCAAAATTGTTTTGGTGATTTTTGGTACGTTAAATTTCTATATGCATTTTAGGATCAGCATGTCAATTTCTACAAAGAAGCCAACTGGTATTCTGCTAGGGACTGTAGAATCTACAGATCAGTGTGGGAAATATTGCCATCTTATCAATAAAATGAAGATCGTGTTAGTTACTCAGTCGTGTTTGACTCTTTGCAATCCTATGGACCATAGCCCGCATTGTATTCTTTTGATGTTATTTATAATGAAAGTGTTTCAGATTCTGTTTTTGGCTTGTTCACTTTGAGAGTCTAGAATATATACTCTTATATGTACATACAATATATAGATTTTTATATATTTATCTTATATGCCACAACCCAGCTGATTTTGTCCATTACTTCTAATGGAAGTTTTAGTTGATTCCTTAGTATTTTCTGTATACAATACATGTTATCTCAAATAGAGAAAGTTTTACTTCTTAATAATGCTTTTAAAACAATCATTTACTACATTTTGACCTTAAATGAAATCACTGAATGTATAAGTCCAGATGTAAGAATTTATACATGGATTTTTCATTTTTATCAAATCTATTTTCATTAATTGACTTCCCAGGTAGCACAGTGGTAAACACTCTGCCTGTCATTGCAGGAGAGATGGGTTCAATCCCTGGTCTAGAAGATCCCCTGGAGGAGGAAATGGCAAGCAAGTCCAGTATTCTTGCCTGGGAAATCCCAGGGACAGAGGAACCTGGTGGGCTTCAGTCCATAGGGTTGCCAAAGAGTCAGACACAACTGAGAGACTGAGCATGCATGCATGCACTTTTCACTAATATGTGACTTCTCTGATAAAATATTCTTCTCTTTTTGTTTTCTGTTCTTTAGTATATGCTTGGACAGTTGTTTCCTTTGACTGCTTTACTTCCCCACAGTAACTGTTACCTTTCTGCAAAAAAAATAAAAATGTTATTACCATTTATGCCAAAAGGATTAGGCTACCTAACCAATCCCAAGGTCAGTAGTGTGTGATTCAGTAAAATAAGACAAATTTCTTTACAATAGGGTTTTACACAGCAATCAAAAGTACAGAATAGTAGGGCTTCCCTGGAGGCTCAGTGGTAAAGAATCTGCCTACCGATGCGGGAGACCTAGGTTCGATCCCTGATCTGGGAAGATCCCACATGCCCCGGAGCGACTAAGCCTGTGCATTACAACTAATGAGTCTAAAGCCCAAGAGCCACAACTGCTGAGTCCACATGCCACAGCTACTGAAGCCTGCGTGCCCTAGAGCCCATGCTCTACAACAAGAAAAGCCAGGGCAATGAGAAGCCCTTGAACTGTTAATTAGAGAGTAGCCCTCACTTGCTACAACTAGCGAAAAGCCCACGCAGCAGTGAAGACCCAGCCCAGACAAAAACATATAAATAAATAAATACTAATCTCTTTCTTTAAAAAAAAATGTACAGAAGAGCAATGTCCCATCACTATGGCAGTAAGCTTGTAGTAATATAAATGAGAGAATAGAACCTCAGTCCACCAAAGGCCAATTAAAGTTTTGATGTATGTGCCCCACCATGTCACAAAACATACCTGTCACTTATGGCTAATTTCTGCTCTACATAGAAAACCATTCCTTCAATCACTTTGTAACACATTTAATTAAACAAACAAACAAACAAACGAACAAAATACTACCAGCATTTGCCATAAGACTGATAGCAAAGCAATAAAAATTAGTCAGGAATTATATAACTGATTCTGGGAACACTGTGAGGCCTTCAACATGTCTCTCTGTTTCTGTCCAAAATGCATCTATCATCCCCATATGGCTGTCTTCATAGAATTATGTTTCTGAGGCACTCATTAAGGAGCTCAGCTGAGGGGTAGGTATGTTACCAAAGAGGGCACTGAGTTTAGGGGCAACTTGCTGACCCCAGGAGGTGGGGTTACCCCACAACCAAGGTATATTATAAGGAATATGGCCATGATGTTGCTCTGAGAAAATCTCTCTTAAGGGGTTTTATCTGGAAGTTTGGAGAGTGACACACGGAGAAAGATCCTGCATTTAGGATGAGCTTGAAATCCCTCATCAGGAGGAAACAGATTAATCTGTGATAGAACTTCAACTCTGTTCTGAGATGTTTTCGTATTATGTGTGTCTATAAATGAAATATATATAATCACAGGGACGGTTTAACTAATTAGTCTTCTAGTCTGGCTGGTTATATTTCATGTTTTTGACCGTTACCACTCAGACATTTTTATAAGACCAAGCTTTAACGATTATAAAAAGTTATCGAACATATACTAAAGTCTGGCAGAGTTGACAGCCTAAGTTATTATTAATTCATAACAAAACAAACCACAAGAATGCTTACTTACAAGTGACTTATCCGAACATGCCCCCATAAACTGTATTTAAATACTGTTGATTTTAATCTCGGTGAAAACACTGGAGCATCCCTGTCAGTAAAGAGGTAGGAAAATCAGTCTAGCATTGGCTCCAGAGCCTTAGCTATTTACCAGGATAATCTGAATTTTAATCTCAGATCTACCCTTTTGTGGCTGTCATATTGGGTAAATCACAAAATCTCTTCTTTGTAAACTGAAAGTAATAGAGCTACTTAGCTTATGGATTATAAAAGATGAAATGAGAAAATGCACATCGAAAAAATTAGCACAATGCTTGGCACATGGTAAGTTCTCAAATAGACTTTGAATTATATTTCTTTCTTAATGTACTTATCTGAAAATCTTAGCTAATAATTTGTCTTATACTCACATTTATTTTAATTAGCATTGAGAGCTAACAAGAATATCCTACAATTTCCTCTTATATACATTGATACTGTCTACTATTAATATTACTGAAACACTTTAAATTTACAAGATAAATAACATATGTATATATCACATATGCTGTATAAAATCATATATATTTACATATAAAGTATATGCTATATATAATGTAAATACATGGGCTTTCCCAGTGACTCACATGGTAAAGCATCTGCCTGCAATGTGGGAGACTCAGGTTCAATCCCTGGGTCAGGAAGATCCCCTGGATAAGGGAATGGCTACCCACTCCAGTGTCCTTGCCTGGAGAATTCCATGGACAGAGGAGCCTGGCGGGCTACAGTCCAGTCCAGGTCACAAAGAGTCGGACACAACTGAGTGACTAACACTTTTATACGTAATTTTCCAACTTTTCTACCTTAGCATTCACTTCATTATTTCCCTTACTTCCAAGAAGACAGTATTCCCTAGATGGAGGACTAGCAAATCACAAACCACAGCCTGCATTGAACCATATGACCACATTGATTCAACAGCTGCTATTATATTATGTCCAGGATGCACCTTTTTCAGAGATACTGGGCATACAATAGATAAACATGACAAGCCTATTTCAAACATTTATCGCCTAGAGACCTTAGTACTGTATGTGGAAATAGTAGGAGTTCAAAAAAGTGTTCGCTGAACAAAAACTACATCTCATACCTGGTGAAAGATAGGGGGAAATGATAAGGTAGATTAAAAAACTCAATAATATAAAAAATAGTCCCCTTAGATATGCTATAAACCAATATAAAAATATTTACTCTATTTTGATACATATTATTGATAATAATATATTGGTACAATAGTACTTGATGTAATTTATAAAGATATAAAATTCTGGGATTGGGTTCAAATACTCTTTTATTAATAGGGTTGATTTTAAAACATAAGGCAAAAGGTGGGGCTGGAATGATTCAACTCATCTACCTATACATCTATCTACCTATTGATCCACCCTTTTGTTTTTCAGCTTGAAATTTCTCTCACCTGAAATTTTGTTTATATCCAGATATGATGGAAGAAAAAACAGGAGGTATGATGGATCAACAGTGGATACAAAATGGATTGTGGAAAGTCTCTTAGCATCTAATTCCCCAGTTCTCATAGGTACTATGCAAATTATGCCATCAAAGTAACTCTACTTATCAAACTCTTAATATGCATCAGAAACATTTCACAACTCATAGTTGGAGAACGTGATATACAGTTTACATCTTTTTGCTAAATTAAAGCAATCACCTTCTTCTAAGTCCTCAATAAGATTTGTGGAGGTTTTGGATTGTTATTTTTTTATCTGTTTTTATAAAAAAACTATAGTTGCCTTTGTTTGTGGATGAACTCAATACTCTAACTCATTCACCTACAGTCCTTTTTGCTACTAATTTTCTATTATAGGTTGTCCCCTATATAGCTGACCTTCCTTTATAAACATGAAAGATGAATATGTAATACATATTATATATAATGTATGTGTTATAAATATATATGAAATTGAAAAAGATGAAATAAAAATGTAATTCACGGGGTTTCCCCAGTGGTTCAGTGGTTAAGACCCTGCCTTCCAATGCAGGGGGATGGGTTCAATCCCTTGTTGGGGAACTAAGATCCCACATGGCTAGAGTATGGACAAAAATTTTTTTAATGTAATTCATAATATTTTAAACAATTTTGGTTATTGACAATTGTACATAACTTTTCTCTAATATATTTTAATTGAGAGCAAAGTGAGCATCTTATAATGTTTCTAACCTTTTGTGGTACAGCAATTCAAAGCTATGTGTCTAAAGTCATCATGTTTCAATGCATGATTTTAAATAGCTGTTGTAACTAAAAAATATTCTTCATAAGCTTCTTAGACCCATATGGAAGAGATGCAACAAGGCACTGCTTATTGAATCACAATGGCTTTTTTCAATCTCATCTGCCACTTAGATAAAAGAGTTTTGTTGATATCCAGCACATACATCTCTATCTTCTGTGATAACAATCCTTCATGCTAGTTAGAAAGTACTGTGCATCTTAAACTAGGAGAGGTCTCATTTCCTCCAGTTCAGTACTTCCTGGTTCAGCCTTTCGCCTTGGCCCATGTGACTGCCTTCAAGACCATGTTTTAGTTAAAGAGAAGGGAATGGTTTTGCTAATAAGGCTGCAAATGTGCTTGTGTGTGTGTGTGTATGTGTGTGCGCGTGCGCACACGTGCACATCTGCACACACATATATATACCCATACCAACATATATATTTTGAAGTTTGTCAAAAGCACATGAATGAAAATTGGCATTTATCAATTGACCGATGACTTAGCAAAAATTAAAGGTTACATGAACTTTGGGATTTCCCTGGTGGTCTGGTGGCTAAGACTCTGCACTCCCAATGCCGAGGGCCCAGATTCCATCCCTGGTCAGGGAATTAGATCCCATGTGCTACAACTAAAGTCTCTGCATGCTGCAACTAAAGACTACACATGCTGCAACAAAGTTTGAAGATCCCACATGCTGAAACTAAGACCCATTGCAGCCAAATAAATAAATGTTTACATGAACATCTGAAGTGAATTTTTCAGAGTTAATAATGCTTGGAGATATGTTAGAATTAGAGTGAAAAGGGGAAGGTAGAGTGAGACAGCAAGAGAGAGATGGGAAAAGAATTTTTTTCTGCTACAGAAGAAGTAATATTACAAAATTAACATGTAAGAAGGATAGAGGCCATGTCTATCTCCTGCCTAAGTACTCCATTTAGAATCTGATCCTTGTATGGTTTCCAAATTCATCGGTTGAAACCAAGCATAATGAATGGACCGTGATAATTATATGATACGCTTCATATGGTACCTCTCAGAATAGTATACTATCTGGAGCATCATTTATGAGAGGACAGGCATATCCAAGCCTTTCTCAGCTTATAACTTGGCTTCATAAACAAAAAGAATCATGAAATGAAATTTAAGCACATCTAATAGTAGCTTTTTTTAAAAAGGCAGCCGGAGAAACTTCTTACTTTCTAGAATCAATTCCATTCTTTTTACGAAAACTTGGTAGTACAGGTACCTGAATGGATTGTTTTCAACTGATTTTACAGTTGAAGGAGGTAAAATGAACCCTCTCAGTTCATAGTGTGAACTTAATTTCAGCAGTTTCTGTATTTCCCTTAAAGCATCCATCTTAATGGGCTTCCCAGGTGGCACTAGTGGTAAAGAACCCGCCTACAATGCAAGAGATGTATAAGAGACTTGGGTTCAATCCCTGGGGCAGGAAGATCCCCTAGAGGAGGGCATGGCAACGCACTCTAGAGGGTTCTTCATGCCTGAAAAATCCCATGGACAAAGGAGCCTGGCAGGCTACAGTCCGTGAGGTTGCAAAGAATCGGACATGACTAAAGCAACTTAGCATGCATGTATGCATCCATCTTATTTATCGAAAGGGGAAAGTTTCGCTTTAATAAAAAGTCAAAGGAGTAAGACTCAGGCTTGAGATCTGTGATGCATCAGAGCATGTTGGCTCTTAATAGATAAATGTGCAATTGTCCACTTTGCATGAAACTAAAGAAGCTATGTGTGTGTGTGTGCTTAGTTGCTCAGTCGTGTCCGACTCTTTATGACCCTTCGGACTGTAGCCCACCAGGCTCCTCTGTCCATGGGATTTCCCAGGCAAGAATACTGGAGTGGGTTGCCATTTCCTTCTCCAGGGGATCTTCCCAACCCAGGGATCAAACCAGTGTCTCTTGTGTCTCCTGCATTGCAGGCAGATTCTTCACCCGCTGAGCCATCAGGGAAGCCATGGTGTGAGTAAAGATTTTATTGTAGAGCTGGAGGAAGCCTGTTGAGTAGTACAGACAAGGAGACAGATGCAGAGCACTCAAGTTATATGTGATCTCATTGTAGATCTTGCTAGTGGTGAAGCCAGCACTCCTGTGCAGATTTTCTTTCTCTGAGACCAAGCTTTTTCCATGAGTCTTACTACTTTCCCTTCACACAGGGCAGAGTTGTAAAAAGGGCAGTGGGCTCAATTCAAGGTACGCAACTCTACTTGTGCATGTGTCCAGCAGCCTGCAAAGGTTGCTAACTAAAAACAGTGGCAATGGCCTTGCACTCTAGCATGTGTGTATGCTCACGCTCAGTTGCTTCAGTCGTGACCAACTCTTTGCAACCCTATGGACTATAGCCTACCAGGCTCCCCTGTCCATGAAATTTTCCAGGCAAGAATGCTGGAATGGGTTGTCATTTCCCACTCCTAGACCATCTCCTAACTGTGATAGGAGCTCTGATAACTCAGCTAACTGGTAGCTGTTATCATGCAGTACCTAAGTTATGCTTTAAAGAAATATCAGTAACTTTTTCTTACGGTATCCTAAGTTCCAAACTTCAAATCTCTGCAACAGATATTCTTAACCCAGGCCACCTCATTACAGGCATCTGAGCAAGCCTTAAAAATATGAAAGGCTAGAGCCCACCTCAAGGAAAATTAAATTGCTAGGATGTAGACCAAAATGGTTGGTGGTATTTTTCAAAGGGACCCAAGTGACTCAAATGTGCAGCCAGGGTTGAGAATCACCTGGAACTTTCTCCTGCTCTACTTTTAAATTGTTATAATGAAAGACTCTACTGGAGGTAACACACCAGAGTCACAGCTCATATCTTAGGTCAGTGTATTATCTACCCTTTTGTGCCTTTCTTTAGGAAAATTGTCCTAAGACTGTTCTCAAATGTTCCTGTTCAGCAGGATCCCCTGAAGGACTTGCTAAAACACAGATCTGGGCCCTTGCCCAGGGTTTTACTTCAGTTACATCTGGGGTGAAACTAAAGAATTCGTATTTCACAGGAGATGCTATTGCTGCTGGTCTGGGGGACACATTGAAAGAATTACTACTCTAGGGCCTTCCCTGGTGGTACAGTGGATGGGAATCTGCCTGCTAATACAGGGAACACAGGTTCAATCCCTGGTCTGGAAAAATCCCACATGCCTCGGAACAACTAAGCCTGTACTCCATAGCTATTGAAACCCATGCTCCTGGAGCCTGTGCTTAGCAACAAAAGAAGTCATCTCAATGAGAAGCCCGCACACAGCAATGAAGAGTAGCCCCCTGCCTCGTCTCAACTAGAGAAAAGCCTGCCTGAGCAGCAATGAAGACCCAGAACAACCAATAACATATAAATAAATAAATAACAAGCAACAGTTCAGTTCAGTCGCTCAGTCGTGTCTGACTCTTTGCGACCCCATGAACCGCAGCACACCAGGCCTCCCTGTCCTTCACCAACTCCCAGAGTCCACCCAAACCCATGTCCATTGAGTCGGTGATGCCATCCAACCATCTCATCCTCTGTCGTCCCCTTCTCCGCCTGCCCTCAATCTTTCCCAGCATCCGGGTCTTTTCAAATGAGTCAGCTCTTCGCATCAGGTGGCCAAAGTGTTGGAGTTTCAGCTTCAGCATCAGTTCTTCCAATGAACACCCAGGACTGATCTCCTTTAGGATGGACTGGCTGGATCTCCTTGCAGTCCAAGGGACTCTCAAGAGTCTTCTCCAACACCACAGTTCAAAAGCATCAATTCTTTAGCGCTCAGCCTTCTTTATAGTCTAACTCTCACATCCATACATGACCACTGGAAACAAGTGAAATTAATTTTAAAAAGAAAAAAAACAAAGAACTACTACTCTGAGCAGTTGATAAAGCTCACCAGGTTCCTTCTTCCTTACTAATCTTTCTCCATGGAAGGCAAGATTCTTTGACAACTACCTGCCAAGGCCCCTTCTGATCAGTACCTAACTTCTATCAAATGTGCTTCCTTCTGCATAGCTTTAGAGAGGTTCTAGCACATTTCATCATCTAGACTCTGCCATTCACCTTTAGTTCTTAAAGAACAGCCCTCTTTCCCTCAAAACTTGTCGAATAACTTTGAACAGAGTAACCTTCTAAAGACATGATCTCTTTCCATAAAGGCAGCACAGCTGTAGTGACACCACACTGCCTCTTGTCGGTGCCAGGTAGATTTTGCTTCTTTTCGCAGTACAAACAAGTGGGTAGAAATACCCCTCATTTTCCTTTTTCTAAATGCATTAATGAAAGAAACCTGTTGTTGGATAATAGGAAACTGATATTCAAAGACTGGGGAACATCAGAGTAAACCTCATGTTGGGAAGATATGAGGATCATTTAAAATGTAGACTAAAAAAGGAAATAACATTTATTGAATGTGTACTAGGAGCCAGAGCATTACACATTTTTAATCCACAAGATGGCAATCTGTGTTTTAGCAAGTTCTCCAGGTAATTCTTATGCAGACAAATGTTTGAAAATCATTAAAGAAAGAAATATTTGACTACTGGTATTTCCGGAAAAAAAAGGGGGGGGTGGGCATTTTAACAAGTCTAGTGAGGTCTCCCCTGAGAGAAACACCTAGTGAGAAAACAGGATAGCTGTGAACTTGGGGAGAGTATTTGTAGAGGGAGGGGGGCAGGAAGTAGCAATGTATAGAAGAAAAATAGAAGTCATCTTTTCAAGTAATCTTTGTGTGTGCCCTATTGTGGGGTGCCCACAGAATAAGCTAATGGACCCTTTCTGGCGGCGTGGAAGAGGGATGCTTTATTTTTTTTTTATTAAAGTATAGTTGATTTACAATGTTATGTTAACTTCTGCTGTACAGCAAAGTGATTCAGATATATATTGGGCTGGCCAGAAAGTTCGTTTGAGTTTTCCCATATCTTACTGAAAAGTCCAAATGAACTTCAACTTTTTTGGCCTACCCTATGTATGTGGGTATATATGCATATGTATATATATATATATATATATATACAGTTCAGTTCAGTCACTCAGTTGTGTCTGACTCTTTGGGACCCCATGGACTGCAGCACACCAGGCTTCCCTGTCCATCACCAACTCCCGGAGCTTGCTCAAACTCATGTCCATTGAGTCAGTGAAGCCAGCAAGCATCTCATTCTCTGTTGTCCCCTTCTCCTCCTGCCTTCAATCTTTCCCAGCATCAGGGTGTTTTCCAGTGAGTCAGTTCTTCACATCAAGTGGCCAAAGTAATGGAGCTTCAGCTTCAGCATCAGTCCTTCCAATGAATATTCAGGACTGATTTGCTTGAGGATTGACTGGTTTCATCTCTTTGCAGTCCAAGGGACTCTCAAGAGTCTTCTCCAACACCATAGTTCAAAAGCATCAATTGTTTGGTGCTCAGCTTTCTTTACGGTCCAACTCTCATATATATATTCTTTTTCAGATTATTATGTTATTAGATTCTTTTTCAGATTATTATATTATATTTCAGATTATTATATATATATATTCTTTTTCAGATTATTTTCCATTATAGATTATTATAAGATATTGAGTATATTTCCTTGTGCTATAGAATAGGACTTTATTCTTTATCCATTCTATATATAACAATTTGCATCTGCTAACCTCAAACTCCCAATCCTTCCCTCCCCAACTCCACTCCCCCTAGGCAGCCACAAGTCTGTTGGAAGAACAATGTTTTAGAGAAAGCCTGACTTGTGACTTTCAGGATGCCTCTCACTCCCGGGATTCCACTACTCTGAATGTGCATAGGACGACCTCACAAATATGTCAAAAATATAGATGGAGTTAAGCAAGAAATCAGGCTTGTAGAGAGGGATGGAGAGCACAAAGCAGAGGATGGAGGGAAAATGCCGCCTGAGTCAGACAGATTCAGACTTAATTCCGAAAGTCACTTCCCTAGCTGGTGATCTCAGGCGAATTACTTAATCTAACTCAGGTTTTGTCCTTATCTATAAAAGGGGATAATCATACCTACCTCAGAGAATTGTTGAGAGGATTAAAAGAGATAATGACATGCTTGGCACCCAGTAGGAACTCAATTGTCCAAAGGCAGCTGGCAGACACAGCACTCCCTCTGGCATAATGGAAGGAGTCCTACCTTTTTTCTTGAGTTGAAGCTTTTCTCGATGGGTTTCTGCTTTTCATTATCTGCTTTGTCCTGTGTGAATAGAAATAAGCAAAGAGAAAGAGCGTCCTCTACCCCTGCAAGTAGCTGGGAGTTGGTTAGGTATCAGCTAGTTCTCTCCTTCTGCTCCCAGTCTTTCCCTACAGTGAGGGTGGGGGAGGAGGAGGGATGAAATGGGGGGTAGGGAGGGGTGGGGTGCTGCCACAGGCGTGTCTGTGTAACTCCTCCAACACTCAGCCAGCTCTGCTGGTAGACTCAGCCTTAATTAGTCATTTACCAAGCATAACTCAGCAAATCTGTGTTTTAAGTAGAACTACTATCCTATACAGAACTTAATTTCTCTCTTTCCCATTTTGCCTCAAGAAGGTAAAATGGACTCTTCAGGACAGAGGAGGATTAGGTCTTATTTTTTCTTCAACCTGCCTGATTTGGATTGGGGAATTTTTAAAGTAAATACTTATGATGCATAGATGAATTCTGCATGCCAGCTACCTGTCAAGTGTAGCAAGTCCTCAGCCAGCTACTGCATTAGGTTTTGGTTTAAAGCCACTCTAAATGATTTATTGTTTTTAAATTATTTACGTGGTATTATCCCTTTCTTGCAAAATGCAAAAGTACTGTCAGGAACAACACAGCAGCAAGGTTATGAATGGAGCTACAAGTAAATCAGGGTAATCAGAAGCCTCAAGTTGCGAATACTGACAAGTTCTCCACCAGCCACCACTTCACTGATGATAATAAAATTTGCATGATTTCCTGACATTATACTCACCACATATTTTCATTGCACACTCACTATAATTACTTAGGGCATGATCTCACACTCATGGCAAGCAGAACTCTCACTGAACCCAGCCGTGACTATTACAGATGCTTAGAAATGAAGCGGATGGAATTAAGGGAAGAGTTCCCTACATAGCTTTAGGGATCTGTGATGTATCAACTGAATTTTGACAGCTAAGAAAAAGGGAAATATTCTCAACAACTCCTCAGCTACAATCAGGTCACACTTTAATGAGACAAAGGTTCAGAAAAACAGGATGCAGGTCCTGAGTTTTATGACAATTGATTCCTACCATTTGTTTTTGGTTCTTTGATGTAAAACTTAAAAAATTAAAGATGGCATTAATCCCTGATATCTAGGTGTAACTACAGAAAGAAAAATGGTGTGTCATTCACCAAAAATCAGAATGGACAAGTTAAAAAAAGGATTCAATACCCTAAAAGATCAGTGGGTATCTCCAGATGTACAGGGTGATGTACATCTCATTCAATATCTGTAATCCTTATCCAATCACTCATTTTTGTTACTTCTCATTTTGTTACATGTCTTCTATATATACCAGCACATGGACTCACAGACTTTTCACGTGCAGAGTCAGGAAGTCAAATTTACATCTGACTATTTGCTCTTCTTTTCTAAACCCTAGACATCCCAACCCACCCCCTATAACTGTCTCAATAGAAGGAAGCATTTAGGTTTTGAATGATGTAATGTATAACAGAATTTCAAGGATGAACACATTGTGTAAGCTAAAACTTGGGGAAAACAGGGGCAAAAACAAACCTGATTAGATTCTCAAATTTGCCTTGTGATCCTGGAAGATTTAATCCCTCAGCCTCAGTTTCATCAACCTGAAAGGGGGAAATTACACACTCCATACGGTGGTTATGAGGACTAAAGAGATAGGATGAGAGCTCTGAGCACTGTAGCTAGACTGTAAGAAGTAATGGTCAATTATGAAGGAAAAGACAGAGCTAATTATCCAGAAATGGCCTTATTTCATAGGTGTTTCAGTAAATCCACATAGAATGGAAAGCCTTACTATGGAAAGTTAGAGTTTGAGTTAAGAGAAAACTACTAGATAGCAAGAAAAGGAGCCTTATTTTCTAGAATTTAATAACACTTTATCAGATGGTAAAAAAAAAAGAGAGAGAGAATTTTAGGAAAGAGTCACCTTTCCCCCACCATGTAAAGCAGCTTGGTGGCATAGCAATAAAAGCAACTTAGTTGAGACAAGCATATTTTTGTCTGAGTCCAAGCTCCCTTTGCTCACTGCAAGGCAGGTCCTAATTCAGCTAACTGAGAAGACGGCAGACTAATGTCTCAAAATAACCATCTTATCAGGGTCTGGATGCCAGGTTCTTTTATAGAACAGAGAGCTGGGGGGAGGTGAGGAGGTAAAATTTTAAAAAGGCCATTTATCTTACAAATATCTCCTGGAATGGCTAGCTCTGGGGAGAGAATGTGTTAATTTTTTCCTTCCTGTAACCATCCACAGGAGGACAGGATCCTGAACAAAGACATAGTGGTTTAACCTTTAAGCAGAGGTTTCAGAGCTCCCCAAGGCAGGTCATTATGTATCAACCAGTATCCTTTTAGTGAACAAAAGCAGCAGGAAGAAATGCTAAAGTAAAAGCAACAGATCCAATATGGAGTCAGTTCTTCCCTGTAACAATATCTCATTGGAAATTATCAATCCAAATCATACTACTCCCAAACCCAGAGGTATATGCTGGTAAATCTCTGATGTGGTGAAATTCACGTAGGACTCCCAGATCCTGGTCTGGCTGTGATCAAACTTACAACCATGGTTACTGGATTTACCTCCTCTAAAACTGTTACAATGAAGATATCTCTTTGCTTTGTGTGACTGTGTTGGGGGGTGGGGGGTGGGAGTTGCTTTTGTAATGGAAAGGTATATGAACTTGTAATAACATATGTGCAATCTTTAGAAAAGTGGAATAAAAATCCATTGTAAATAGTTTGGGTTAATTACCCTAAAAGATTACATCAAGCTCTGCGGTAGGTTTACTCATCTTTAATTATATCCATTTTTAGACCAGTAGTAACTTATGAGATTTCTGGAATGTGTTTAGTAATCCACTGAGGAGACTGACTCAGAGTCACAGAAGAAAGATTTTCAGTGTGTCCAATTGCCGTGACTGTTGACTTTTATCACTTGTTACCCACACTTTCACATGAATAGAGAATGCATCAAAAGTACATAGTTCAATTAGCACAATAGTAAGCATGAAGCTATTATGTAGATGAGACATATTTCTTATTGGATGACATGAGTGGTCATAATTTCTGCTAAAAACATGTGTCATTTTTCCTAAAGCGCCCTTTCCTTTGCCCTCTAGTGTATTTTGAAGACAAAACAGACCATCTTTTGTAGAATTCAGCTGTCCCCTCATTTTGTTTTGTTGATAACAATAGTGTTCTCATTTCTCCCACTCAAGATATGTGGAAAATGAATCTTAGCTCTCTCAGAGAAAAGATCACAAGCTTTCTGAATGAATACCTCACTATTTGAATGTGTGGCTTATCACTGAAATATTGAAGCACGTCTTAAGGTCAGTTCCTTTGAGGGCTATTACTATGGTTTTCCATTTCAGTAAGATTTTCAAACAATGACTAAAATTGTAAGTAATGTAGCATCTAGTCAATCACCATGTTTACAACTAGTGAGTTTTATGTGATTTTAAAAGCTTAAATTTGGATAGTGCCTTAGAAGCAATTTAAGAGGCAACTTCCTACATCTTACTATAAACATTTCTATCTTTGTCTTGTTTTTTGTCACATTTGTATTTAAAACAGTCATATTTTTCCCCCTCTCTCTTTTAATTTGGAAATAATTCACTATAAGAAAGAAAAATAAGTCTTAAAAGAGAATTGATTGTAAAAGAGAATTGATTCTATCAGTAGATTGATAGAAGCTATATTAGGAAGTGTGATTTATTTTGAGAAAGTCAAGTTGAAAACAAAATTTAAATCTAGTGAAGTCACTCAGTCATGTCCAACTCTTTGCGACCCCATGGACAATATAGTCCATGGAATTCTCCAGACCAGAATACTGGAGTGGATAGCCTTTCCCTTCTCCAGGGGATCCCAACCCAGGGATTGAACCCAGGTCTCCTGGATTGCAGGTGGATTCTTTACCAGCTGAGCCACAAGGGAGCCCAAGAATACTGCAGTAGGTAGCCTACCCCTTCTCCAGGGGATCTTCCTGGCCCAGGAATCAAACTGGGGTCTCCTGAATTGCAGGCAGATTCTTTACCAACTGATCTATCAGGGAAGCCCCTTAAATCTAGTAGGAGAGTTTAAAGTTTTGGTTACCTCTAAATTGAAATAATCTCATCAATTCTTTCTATCCTAGAGTGGAATGTTATTAAAAGACCTTGGAGAGCTGACCTATATGAGCAAAGAAAGTAAGGAAATCATTGGCAATTTGTTTCATTCATTCAACTAACTGTATTGATTAAACTAACCATGTCTTATACACATTCTCTCCCCTTCTCTCCCCATAGTCTGTAATTATTATTAAGTAGATTATTTCTGAGTGCACACATGTTCTATGTGTTCTTACAGAAGACTTTGCCTTACTCCTCTTCTCCCACTAGAGCCTTCCTAAAGGAAGCTTACAGAGGTCTGTGGAGTTCTGGTGGAAGAATAGTGTTCTCCATAATATCATTTACAACCTGAACAGTGGTTCAGCCTTAAATGCAGCCAATTGGGAAACTGGGCTGAAGGGAAAACAGAGAAAACCCAGCTGTGATGGTTAATTTTACATGTCAACTAAGGGATCACAGATGACTGGTAAAAAAATTATTTCTAAAAATGTGTTTGTTAGCATGTTTACAGGCAAGATTAATGTTTGAATGGGCAGACTGAGTAAAGAAGATCACCTTCCCCAGTGTAGGTGGCATCATTCAATCCACCAAGGGTCCACAGAGTAGCAAGAGATGGAGGGTAAATTCACTCTCTGTTTGAGATGGGGCACCTATCCTTCCCTGCCCTCAGACATCAGTGCTCCTGATTTTAGACCTTTAGACTTAGACTGAACTGTACCGTTGGCTTTCCTGTTTCTCCAAATTGCAGATAACAGATCCTGAGACTTCTCAGCCTCCATAATCACATGAACCAATTCCTATATAAATAGATAGATCCTATTGGTTCTGTTTCTCTAGAGCAGGGGTCCCCAACCCTCTGGGCCATGGACCAGTATTGAAGTTATGGAGACTGGACATAAGCAACACACTTCAAGTGTCACTGTATCCCATCACCCCCAGATGGGATTGACAGGTTGCAGGAAAATGAGCTCAGGGCTCCCACTGATTCTGCATTATGGTGAGCTGTACAATTATTTCATTAATATCACAATGTGATAATAATAGAAATGAAGTGTATAATAAATGTAATGAGCTTGAATCATCCTGAAACCATCCTCCACCTCCATCCATGGAAAAAATGTCTTCCACCAAACTAGTACCTTGTGCCAGAAAGGTTGGGGACCACTGTTCTACAGAACTAATATACCAGCTCACATTACTGGGAAACTTTATGAATCATCAAGATAAGCCCCATTTAAAGGTCCAAGCTCTTCCAGTTAATTCCTGGCATGGATAAGATCAGGACACAGACTCACATCTGCCAGTTGCCACTCTTCCTGTTACAAGCAGTACACCCAGTGGGTCCCCAATTAGAGAATGTACATAGCAAATGGAACAACTAACAGAAGAAGTCTTCTTTAGTTATTTTACAGATTTGCACACAGTATATGTTTGATGGCTTCTCTTGTGGCTCATATGGTAAAGAGTCTGCCTGCAATGTAGGAGACCTGGGTTCAATCCATGGGTCATGAAGATCCCCTGGAGCAGGGCATGGCAATCCATTCTAGTATCCTTGCCTAGAGAACCCCATGGACAGAGAAGCCTGGTGGGCTAAAGTCCATGGGGTAGCATAGAGTCAGACAAGATTGAGCAACACACACACGATCAATAAATATTATCTGATAATAAAATACATGGCTTCTTAACTATAATAAAATGATAGTTTGTGTCAATCTACTTTATATTTTTATTTGAGGCTGAACTGTGTGATTTGAAGCTGATATTATTTAATAATAATAATGGGTATTTGACCTACAAAATGAAATAAAGCATGACTCAAACTCTCAATTTATTGAATCCATTGATATAGCATTTAAAATTTCAATCTGTATGGCACTGTCAATGAAAGACTTTGGAGTGAAGTTATCTAAGTCATGTCCTCATGTCTTTTTCCAACACAAGTATCACCAGAAAGAGACAAAGCATTTCAAAGATGAGCAGATTAAAGATAATTGGTAATGTTTAAAAATAAAGGTTAATATCAGAAAATACAAGACAGAAGCTTGCCTGGCACAGTAGAAAATACATTATGATTTATGCCTAAGGCTTCGATCTTTTGCTTCATCTATAAAGTATAAATTTTTTGTTGTGTATTTGTTATATATATATATATCCATGTATATCTCCATATAGTGTATATATTTATATTTTCACAAATATATGGATATACTTGGGGCTTCCCTGGTGGCTCAGCACAGTTTATATACCTTAAATGTTTAAGAAATATATAAATATGTCATTTTACCTTAAAAAAAGTCTTATGTTTGCTTATAGTTAATTTCCAGGGTGAGTAACACAGACAGATCCATAGAAAAAATGTGAGACAATACTTATATCATAAAAGAGAGCTAAGAGGAACTGCCCTGGTGGTCCAGGGATTGATTCTGAGCTCCCAATGCAGGGGGCCTGGGCTCCATCCCTAATCAGGGCACTAGATCCCACATGCCACGACTAAGGCCTGGTGGAGCCAAAAAAATAAAAATAAATACTAAATAATAATTTTTAAAAGGAGAGGAACAGAGAGGGAAAAATACCAAAAAGGCTGAGAGGAGAAAGGAGAGCACAGGGCTGTGTGACAGAGTGGCTGTTGGAAGAGATGTGGTTTCTGAGTTTTCATCAAGTGGTTTGTACTAGTTTGCTGGGGCTGCCATCACAAAGCCTACAGACTGGATGACTTAAACAGAAATTTATTTCCTCACAGTTCAAGATTGGGGTTCAAGCCCAGTCAGTTTCTGGTAAAGGCTATCCTCCTGGCTCTCAGCAGACTTCCTGCTGTGTCCTTTTTTCTCTGTGTGCGCATGCGCATGCATCCGTAAGGGGTGGGGAGCGCTTTCTGCCACCTTTTCCTCTTCTCATAAGGGTATCAGTCTTATCAGATCTATCAGAGTAGGGCCGCACTCCTATACATTTGTTTAAACTTAATTATCTTCTTAAAGGCCCTATTTTTAAATACATTGGGGGCTAGAACTTCCAACATATGGATGTGGGGGAGACACAATTCCGTCCATAAAATGTTTGAAGGGGGTGCTGTAAATCAGGTGGAAAGTTGTAAACCCAAATGTGGACAGATGTAGCTTGCTGACTTCATGAGAAGTGTGCCGTATATATTATGCACATCGATGCAATTTGGTTCATCTGAAATACAGAATATTTCTCCCGGATGAAGTTACATATAAGCAAACACAAATTCACCTTTTGTTCAAGCTGTTCCTTTTTGTATCAATCAAATTGGAACAAATTGGCATTTTTCAAAAGAATACTTGCAACAAAACTGATCCTATATGTTCTTTCAATCAGTAAATACCTACGTGCCAGGTACGTTGCCTGGTGCCTGAGATACCACAGCGAATCAACCCACCAAGGTGGCTTCTTCTTTCAAGGTGCTTACATTCTACTGGGAGGAGACAAACTATTTACATTCCCCTTGGGAAACCAATAAGCACAAGAAGGACGTAAAATCATTGAGGAGTGTGTAACATGCTCTTAAAGAAACTAAGGAGGAGATGGAGGAACTCAGGAAGAGGTTTTAAACAGAGCCATCAGGGAGGACAGCCCTGAGGAGAAAGAGGATGCAACTGGTGAAGAACTGAAGGGAAGGCATTCCTGGCCATTGTGGCTGGAGTAGAGAGAATGAGGCTGACAGAGGATGGCGATGTGATGGAAGAGTGAAGAAGGGGCCAGGTTCATTCTAGTGGGTGGAGAAGCTACTCAACGGTTCTGAGCAGCTCAGTGACAGGATTTAAGTTTTAAAAATTTTACTCTGACTTCTCTGTCAAACCCATTCTTGTGAGAAGAAGAGAGACCTGTTGAGAGGCTGTAGGGATAAATGAAGTGAAAAGTGAGGGTGGCTTGGACTGAGATATAGAGTAGAGAGAGGGGTGGTAGGAATCAGGATTTATTTTGAAAGTTTGAGCAAAAGGAGTTACTGGTAGATTGATGACAGTTAGGATGAGGATTATGAAGGCAAGAGGAGGCACAAGAATAATTCCTAGATTTTTGGCTCACATCACTAAATATATCATCATGCTGTTTATTAAACTGTGCAAGCCTGGAAGCTTAACCAGTTCAGGAACAAGAGTTGAGTTGTTTTGGACACACTAGGGTTGAAATTCCTGTTAGACATCCAAGGAGCAATGTCAAGGAGGCTGTTGACTGTGCGAACCTGACACTCTGGGAGAGGTTGAGGCTGGAGATTTAAATTGGAGAGTCATCAGCATACAGATGGTTTTTTAAAGCAGAGATGAGATTACACAGGGAGTGAGTTTGAGAGAGAAAGAGAGAGTAGAAAAGAGCCAAAACCTGAGCCCTGAGGATCTGCAAGCTTTAGAAGTAAGGTGCAAGAGAAGTTAGCCAAAGAGATGGGGAAGAAGGAGCCACTGAGCTAGCAAACAGACCAGGAGAATGTGGTACTTCGGAAAATAACTAAAAGATGTATTTCATGAAGGAGGGAGTAACAAACTTTTTAAGAGACTTTCAGAAATGTTGGTGATAAATCACAAAAAGATTACACTCCTTGTATAATTTTAGGAAAACACAGTCCATGTGCTTCAGCATAAAACATACAAACAAGCAGACTGACAGCTAATATCTTGGTGGAGTAAAGGGTTGATGCCTTAAGATCCCACTTTGAATAAATAATAATTTAGGGATTGTATAGCCACTGAAAACTTCTGAATTTGGCATTGTTTATGAGTGTAAAGGTTTTTATGACCATGAGAATGTTGAACTGTGATCCCCCAAATGTGGAAAGACAAATTTCTAGATCTCTTCGTGTTCCTCTGTAAGTTTTTTTTGTAATCCAAGGTACTTCTTGGTGTTTATTGACCATAATACCTTCTCCAAAAGGTCTATATAGTCAAAGCTATGGTTTTTCCAGTAGTCATGTACAGATGTGAGAGTTGGACCATAAAGAAGGCTGAGCGCTGAAGAATTGAGGCTTTTGAACTGTGAGGCTGGAGAAAACTCTTGAGAGTTCCTTGGACTACAAGGAGATAAAATCAATCAATTCTAAAGGAAATCAACCCTGAATATTCTTTGGAAGGACTGATGCTGCAGCTGAATCTCCAAAACTTTTGCTGTCTAATGTAAGAGCTGACTCATTGGCAAAGCCCCTGATGCTGGGAAAGATTGAAGGCAGGAGAAGGGAATGACAGAGGACAAGATGGTTGGATGGCATCACTGACTCAATGGACATGAGTTTGAGCAAACTCTTGGAGATAGTGAAGGGTGGGGAAACCTGCTGTGCTGCAGTCCATGGGGTTCCAAAGAGTCAGACATGACTTAGCAACTGAACAACAATGACAACCTTCTCCTGAAGAATGGATTATCTGGAAATAATCTTCAGCTGAGAGTAGTACACAGGTTTATTGGGGAGTCCTCTTGAGAGTAACATCCATAAGTATAGCTGCCAAACTTCATAAATAAAAATACAGTGTGCCCATGCAATATTTGAATATCCTAAAACATTATCTGTTTATACCTGGAATTATAATTAAACTGAACATGTTGTATTTTATCTACATCCTTCCCTGTAGAGGTAAAGAAGACAGATTAGAAGGAAATGATCCTCTGTATGATTTCAATGAAGGTTTCAGATGATCCTGGGGGCACTTTGAAACTAGTATGGTCCTCCATTTTTATTACAAATTCTGGCAAGAAGGCTAGACTAATGAATCTCTGAAACAGCCAATCATTGTCCTCATGGTGTCCCTGGGAGTGGGTATAACCTTGGATGTGAGAGTTCCCTAAGGGCCAAAGGGCACATTTCCGGCAGCTGGGGAATGAATGTCATAGCACTGAAGAAGGAATTTGCATAGAACACTACAGGGTCCAAGGTTCAAATGCCAACAATTTATTAACTATTCATTTCCCTTTAGAGGTTTTGGCTCTATATTTAAACAGGTTGTGCTGTGCTCAGTCTCTTCAGGCGTGTCCCACTCTGTTGGATCCCATAAACTGTAGCCTGCCAGGCTCCTCTGTCCATGGGATTCTCCAGGCAAGAATACTGGAGTGGGTTGCCATACCCTTATCCAGGGAATCTTCCCAACCCAAGGATGGAACGTGGGTCTCCTGAATTGCAGGCAAATTCATTATTATCTGAACCACCAGGAAAGCCCCAAGGAGACAAGAACCCTTTCCCATCTGGGTGCCTGCCTTTGGGAAATTCTAAGAGTTTCCTTCCTAAATGGAAGATGACATTCTACATTACCTCAACAGTGAAATAGAAAAGGAAATGGCAACCCACGCCGATACTATTGCCTGGGACATCCCATGGACAGAAGAGCCTGGTGGGCTACAGTCTATGGGGTCGCACAGAGTCAGACACGACTGAGCACACACACACCCACACACTCAACAGTGAAAGCCCTGTTGAAAAGTCCATGAGGCCTCTATTTCTCTCTGAATCTGCAACCTCACCTCTTATGAATGCTTCCTTCCATTAACCCTTGAGTGAGTCACACTGATGCTGGATGATAATCCTCTGGTGGACTTGCTCCGTCTCCTGGAATGAGTGTTGACATGAAGAATTTTGCAGATCCCCTACAGCCAGACCAATGATCCCAAATGTTAACCACATTGGATACTGCCTGCACTTTCTGCCTCTGGCTACACACCCACCTTCCCGCCCACAGCATGAAGCCGAGTCAGACACTAGCAGGGTGGTCCTCTGAGCACACCCTGGGGGCAAGAGACATGAAATATTTATTGACTGCAGGCCAGCGTTACAGGAACGCTGGCTGGAAGCACTGCAAGGGTGCCTCTGTAATATTCAAGGTAGATGCAGCAACACTTGCCAACCCCCTCACATGTCTTGGAGGAGGTTGCTCTGCTCTAATCCTCACAGCCCCCAAAGGAGCAGCTGTTTTCAGAAGAAGCTGATATAATCCTTTAAGACCAACGGTGGGAGGTAGTGTGTGTGTGTCGTGTGGGTGTATGCATGTGTTTTAAGTGCTAAATGGTTAACAATTTTCCAGCTTCCTGCAAACAGGTAGGAAAGAGCTGAAAAGTTAGGGCAGGCTCAGGGCTACCTTCCCCTTTCAATTTTTTAACCCACAGAAGTTTCCATCCCATGGATGTCTACGTCATAAGAAATGTATCAGACGCTGAGAAGCACAAGTCAGTTTTTCCCTTTCTAAGCAATAATGAAATTAGATAGCCATTGACCTTCCAATCCCAGCTATCAGGTCAGTGTTGTGACAGATAGAATTAGAGGTCTCCATTGAAAAACGTGGAGCTTCCCAGGTGGCACCAGTCCTAAAGAACCCACCTGCTAATGCAGGAGACAAAAGAGATGCCGGTTCGATCTGTGTGTCAGAAAGATCCCCTGGAGAAGGGCATGGCAACCCTCTCCAGTATTCTTGCCTAGAGAATTCCATGGACAGAGAAGCCTGGCAGGATACAGTCCACAGGGTCACCAAGAGTCGGACATGACTGAAGCAACTTAGCATGCATGTAGAAAAATATACTTCCCATTTCCCATGCTCTATTGGGTTTCTGATTATCTTTCAATGATGTTTTGTTGTTTAGTCGCTAAGTCACGTCCAACACTTTTGCGACCCCCATGGGCTGTAGTGACCCCATGGGCTGCAGCCCCCCGGTCTCCTCTGTCCAAGGGATTCTCCAGGCAAGAATACTCGAGTGGGTTGCCATGCCCTCCTCCAGAGAATCTTCCCGACCCAGGGATTGGACCCGTGCCTCCTGTATCTTCTGCATTAGCAGGCGGTTCTTTACAGCTGTGCCACCTAGGAAGCCCCTCCCTTAGCAAGTAGAGGGATCTTGTGATCTGCACTCTGTGCCAGTGCCAGGCTCTGTGTTTTTTTATCATTTGTCCTCCTGCCCTCCAGATAGTAAAGGCTGAGGATCTCAGACAACACAATTACTAAGGTGAAAACAAACTTTCTCAGTGCTGACCCAGTTTTAGAACCCAGTGACATAACACATGTGGCAACAGAAATGGGCATGGCTTTCCTCCTAATCATCATGTAGAGGAACTGCAGGTCTCAGAGGAGATTTATAGGAGTCATTGGCATGACTGCCATTCATTCATTACCTAAACAGAAAACATGTTTTCACCCCTTTGTAATGCATCTTGTATGAAACAGAGAGAAGAGAAAGAGAGAGAATAAATAAAGAACATACAACTTTCAACTGCTTTTCTCTTCTAGAATTTAAACATGTTCTGTCTCATTTTCTGTTAGGATGGTGACTGTTAGGGAGGTCTTGGTATCTCCTCTTTCGGTACACTGAATAGTATATTTCCCCTTGCTCTCAGAGGACTTTTCTGGAGAAAAATGTAGAACAACTAGCGAACTTTCAAAAATGTAAATATATAACATGTCTCAAAGCATGGAGACAGGTTATGGAATGCACACCTCCCCCAAAGAGAGCCTGATGGTCAACAAAGCAAAGCTGTGGAAGCCAAGCCATAATTGCACTCCGGAGAGTAAAAGACACTGTGTTGCCTCCTCAGCAGAAATTCACCTCCCTGTAGGAAAATCTGATAAATTTCCCAGTTTCCCACAGAGGGAATGACAGAGAATTTAATGAGAAACGCATTGGAACTGGACCTGTCACTGTGTGATTATGCGTTCACTAATCTCTCTGTAGGGTACAGAAAAAGGCGGTCTTCACTGAAAGAGTTTATCTCCACAAAGGCAGTGGGGGGGGAGGGGGGGAAGCATCAAGAAACAAATTACCAAAAAGTAATGTCTTCACTCTCCCACTGATACCTACTGACTTCCCACTGGACTGCTGGTTTGGCCGGCAAACTGCAAAAAAAAAAAAAAAAAGGGATTTGCACAGTCACCTATTTTTATGATTGGGGATGAAATTGAACTTTCATACGGTAACTAAATTTATTGATACTTCAGTGCAGCTTGTGAGTGCCTGATATTTTTAGTCTGGGCTTGGGATCTGTGTTTGAGAAATCCAAGTACAGTGAGGGAGGCAGCCAGTGTTGTGACTCTTGTTGTTAGAGCCATTTTATATCTTGCAGGAATTTCTCTTGACCATCATCATCTTCATCAAATAAATCTCATTCAGCACCTTTATCCATTCTATAAGCATTTTGGAGCACCTAACATATTCAAGGGACCTATAATTATGTAGCCAGGGCTTTGAATAAGTAGAATGTCCAATAGCCTCCACAAAGTGTTAAAGTCAGGGGAACACATTATTCAAAATTGCTATCACCTAAGAACATTTCTTATCTTGTTTTTATTAGCCTGAATTTGGGTTGGGCACCATGCCAAGAGAGCAGCTATATTCTCTGCATAAGTTCAAAATCTGTGAATACGTTTGTTCACCTCTGCCTGGAACATACTGAACAAGTATTGAGCAAATGAAGAAACATTTCACTTGCTGAGTGCCTCGGCTAAGCAGGATTTCAGAAAATACTAAATTATTTGGATAACAAGGGAAAGGCGATGGAAAGTTATGTCATGAGCTATACCTATAGCTCAGACAGTAAAGCGTCTGCCTGCAATGCGGGAGACCCGGGTAAGATTCCTGGGCTGGGAAGATCCCCAGGAGAAGGAAATGGCAACACACTCCAGTACTCTTGCCTGGAAAATTCCATGGATGGAGGAGCCTAGTGGGCTACGGTCCATGGGGTCACAAAGAGTCAGACACGACTCCGTGACTTCACTTTCACTTTCACTCACATACCTATTTGAAGGACTGGTGTCAAGACGAGATCACTCATATTTGTTCATGAATTTCTAGAAGGCTTCATGAAGAAGGTAGCATTTTGGTCAAAACACAGATATTCAAAAATTACATATTTAATTAAGATCTTGATGTATTTATTATGAACAATGTTGCTACTCTGGCCATTCCCGACAGATGAATACAAATTTGCAAAATTCCTCACAAAATGGTAGGCCCAGGATTGATCCCTATATTTAAAATCTCTTAATCCAATGGCATACTCACTTAATTTTTTTCTTAATGTAAGACAAGGCCTTTAAAAAGTAACAACGTATTACTTCTTTAATGATCCCTTTCACATGGCTGTCCAGTTTCATCTGGACAGACTTAGTTCTACCTGAAGAGGAACCACGTCTTCTTTTTGGTACCTCAACATTTTAAGGCTCATGTAATCATTGATGACAAAGCTGGAAATGGCGTTTGAGTTCCTATGGTGGAATAAGGCTAGAGAGTGACTTTGGATAAATAAATATGTGTCAGTCAGGACAAAAGAAGGTTTAAAATAAAAGTATGTAAGAGCTATTGATTTCTATCTTTTTATTACATAAAATTGCTTAAATACTCACGGATGATTTGCAGTGCCATTGTCTGATGGTATATCTGAACTTTGTATGTGATTCTTAGATGAAAAAAATGCCTCTACTGACTCAGGCTGGGTCCTCCTCCCTCTTCTCCCAGGGAATGATAGAGAAGGTAATGCTTTTCTTCCACTGATGCCTAATCATATGATAATCCTATTTCAGTACAGTTGGACTGACTTCTAGAAGAAAAATAGAGGAGTCATGTTCATTTGCCTGCAAGTTTCTTTCTTTGAAAAGGTGTAAAAAGATGATTGATTTAAAAAAATAGATTTTACATAATCAAAATTTAGATGTAGCAATGAAATAAATCTGAGAGAAGGTGTAGAATTCTTTGGACAAGATATTTTTGTTAGTTTGCCATTGCTGCAGTGTCCACAATATTGTTTTTATTTTAAAAATTAGCTGTACAAGAGATTTTCTGCAGCGGTAAACATAGTGCCAGAATTCAAGATTTTAGTTAGTGCAGTATTTTCATTTTATTATTGAAAATGTAAGAAGTTATGGCTAAATGCCTCTTTCCTTTGGAAGGGAAAAATGTTAATATAAGAAATTTGTTCAGTTTTCTATTTCAAGATCAACTTTATAGAAAATCTACCTACCAGATTTATGTTGTTTTATTCTCAGGTCCAAGAAATAAAAGTTACCTGAGCTGATAAAGTTGTTAAATTTGGAAAATCTTTCGTCAGTATCCTTTATCACCATCACACAATCTTGTACAGCTGAGTCACTATAACTCAGCTAAAAGAACTAAGGTAATTTATATATATCCACACTCTCAAATGAGTTTCTTAAAAAGTGATGGTATATTCTGTGAAATAAAAACCACAGTGTTATTATTATATCTTATTGAAAGCTTCTATTTACCTCTACTGATGTTCCAAATAAAGATTATCGTAAACTAAATTAAACATAATAACACTGAAATGTCAGTTTGAAGGTGTTTGTTGTCTCTCTTCTGAACAAGTTTCCTGAATTGTAATGTAAAATTCATTGACATTTTTAGGTGAACACAATCACAATTAAGTAACTTTATTGAATATTCGGTAGGTCTAGTTACTTCAAAATCACCAAAAACTACATAAGCAAGGAACCCTTTAAAAAGTGCTAGGTATTAGTAAGGAATTATACATATTTCCTCTACATGAGTTCTTTCAATTAATTAATTTGAGTAACTTTATGCTTCAGTGAGATTCAATTAAATATAATTGCTTATGGCCAGTAAACTAAAACGAAGTGTAACTTAAATTTTTTTTAGCTTTGCTTTAAATTTTGAAATTAATGAGTCTTGACTTGCATAATGTATATTCTACTAAAGCTATTCTACTTTAACTTCCATATGCTAATCAAATCATATTAGGATTACAAGATAAGGTAGGTAGTGTTTTTTAGTTTAACATAAACTACCAGCAATATTTGCCCAATACAACATATGTATTAACTTTATTATTAGCCATCATTAATACTACCTTTTCCTTACCCATTTTGGGACACATGTCTACTGTTCTCTTGTTCTGCAGTTTTATTTTTCATGTGCACTAAAAACTTGATATACAGTGTATAATTTTAAACAATATATCAGAATAAACTAGAGGATTATTTTTGGCTTTTACCATGTATGTAAGATAATATGACAATTAGGTAAGAGTTGGACACATCTCTGTTGGCAAAATTTCATTGTTTCATTTAATCCAGGAGATTTTTAATGTATAAATTAGTTAAAACTTCTGTAGAATTTTATTTTTTTAAGTCATGCATTAAATGCAAACAATGTTTAATCAGATTATTGGTTCTACAATAAAAACACCATACTAGATATACATGTGATGTTTTAGTTGATGGATGGATTTTATATATATTATATATAATATGTATGTGTATAGTTTCTATTGAAACATAGCAATCTGCTTAAATGGTAGTAAGTTCAATTTTGTTGAGTTTCCACTTTGCATTTGTGAATCAAAATAAACTATATTGTGTTTCTAAAAAAAAGTTTAGCAACATCTTTTAAAAGAAAAGAAATGTGCTTAAATACAAACCACAAACTTTCTGTGCACGATTTTTGCTCTTCTTATGCGATATACTTTTAAACATTAGCTTTACCATTTTTATTGCCACCTTTCTGAAGATAAATACTTCTATCTCATAGAACACCATAAAAATGATTACGCAAGAAAATAAATTATGTAAATTCTTTTCAGTTAAATTTTCTGTTTTATATTCAACATTCAGTATTTGGGTTGACATTTAAGTGCCATTTTCAACTCATCAGATTAAGTGTCCCATGTCACATAGCCAACTATTTAAAAATATACATCACAAATTTTCCTTATAAAAGGGCAGATCTATTCACTGAGATGGTTACCTTTAGGATAGGAAACTCAAAGAGTGTTTGAGTAATAAGAATATTTTAGATAATGGGACTTGACATGGATAACTGTTACATGATTCATCTCCTTCGGTTCTCCGTGTTTTTCCACTAAGTGGGTTGCTCCCTGTGGAGCTATACAGTGGAGATAGCAGAAGGTCATAGAAGAGGTATTTTAAGCACTCTGGTTTCATAGCCTGTGCTTGATGGACAGAATAAAATGTATTCCTCCGGCTTTAAAGAATGAGGGCAGGGGGGAGATAAAAGGAGAAGTGAAGACAAGACAGAATTAACTATCAATAAACACTGCAAACTCTAATTTGCACTTGTACGTCTAATTCTCTTCTTTACCTCAACTTTTAATTCCACCAAAAAGTCCTTATATGTTCTCCTTACTTCTAACCCATTATAGCCCAGCCACCACAGAGACAGGATTCCATATAATACCATGAATTTACAAACACTCACACACACACAAACACAAGCTGAGCCTTTGGTGCCGTTGAAGAGAATTTAAACATTTTCAGATATAAAACTAAACTTACATGATCTGAGGTATGGTAGAAAAATAATCATAATAAAAATTAAAAGTGCAATGAACAAGAACAATGAAAAAGAAATCCACATGTTAAAAATGGTCTATAAACATATTTATAATTCATAAACTGCATTAAAATGGTTGTTTTATGTCTTATTAATTAAAAATAATAAAAGTAAGAAAATATGCTCAATGCAGAGGTACTTTTTAAAAAAAAAAACAAAAAACTAAAGTTAATAAAATACTTTTATCTCCATCAAAATATTCTTTGGAAACCAAAAATAAAAATGTATCATGTATGTTTTCTTCAGGTTGATCTGTAAAAGTCAGAAAAATACATAGTCCCCACCGTTGAACTTGCCGAAAAAGAATCCCTGTATGCACCAAGCATAAAGCAAAAGGCTTTATGTCGTCGTGAACTCCCTATATTGGTACAAAGAATTCCAGTTCCGTTACTATCAGAAAACACTTTTGTTTCAGTGAAGCTGAAACAAATGACCTGACTTCAATACAGTGTAGTATATAGCTGAAGCTGTGTCCAAGAAGTTGTCTTCAGAACAGTAAAGACACCTACAGAAACTCCTGAGGAGACTCCATGGTTTCTCAGAAAACCGAAGTAAATCTTAACCAAAGCGAAACTTGAGTCTGTATTTCACCGTGTTAGGACTTCTCCGAGGTGCGGAAAGGGGAACCTTTGGCTGGACGGGATTAGGTGGTTTTTTCTTTTCGGGAGCAGTAACTGTGAAAGAAAGTTCCGGCTGCTCCGACTGCTTGAATCTTGGCAGAAAGTGGGTAGAGATGTGCTGAGGTTTAACCCGGGGGCTGCAGCCCCGTTTAGCCTTCCCCCTCTTGTTCAGGGCCACGTACCACTCCCGCCCCGTCTTTTCAGTTCTGTGTATCGCGGAGGCATAGGTATTATAGCTGTTTTCTTGAAATCGCTCCCTGAACTTGCAGTCATCTGTAAATTTGGCCTAGAGAAAAAAAAAAAAAAAAAAGAGGAGGAGGAAATTCAAGCAGTGATAATATTTTCAGCATGTAATATAAAGAAGTCTTGGATTATAAAGAAAAACAAGAATTCCACTGGCCCCTGTGCTCCGACTCCATTCTCTTCATACAGACACATTTGCCTCTTTTAAAGTTGCTTTAAAATTACTATTTTCTTTTCTATATTCCTACATCATTCATCTTTGCAATGCTGGTTGTTTAGTACGTATTACACAATTGTGAAATAATATCAGCATATACTAAAATAACAGGAATTCAATATATTTAAATTGTTACTCTTTTTAACATACTTTGAAAATTTCAGTTAAAAATTTAACTTTTACTGTAAGGTTTTCCCGCTCCTAAACCATCAAGAAAGTAAATAGTACTATATTACTAAGAAACAATTGCCTGGTAAAACATGAATTCATTCAGAGAAATGGGGTCATGTTATCCTTTGAAACAAGAATACAGTTTTCAGTCTCATTGGTGTGCTGCCTGGTGCCGAGAAAGGGATAGCATATGGCCCTATTAATATTGCATGTGTTAGAGTTCTTCAGGAAAAAATTTATCTTCACACAGTGATACAGGAGAGTCTATTTGATGCTAGGAAGAAAAAAATTACCTTTTGGAGTCACTAGCAACACTTCAGCCAGATATCACTCTCTCTCTTCTTCTACACACACACACACATCTGCCCTTGAAAATACTCACAGAACAGGAGAATAAGCAAAGAAGTAGACATTCATTATGGTGCAGTTTGATAAATGGAATTATGCCAGTGGTATGCAGAGGGGACAAGACATCTAAGAGGACAGAGGTGGCAGTGAAGAGGGCAGGAAGGTCTTCCTAGAAAAGGTGACTTTTGAGCTGAGTCTCAAAGTACAATGAGATAATAGTGATCAGGTGACATGAGAGGTTTTTCAGGAAACAGGAATGGTGTGTTCACAGGTCATCAGGAAGCTACTATAAGTTGCTCAATGTGACTTTGACTTAGGATGCACAGAGAAAGGACCAAGAGATGAAGATGACCAAGTAAGCCAGTACAAGCTCTGAAAAGGCTCAGCGTGCCGTACTGAGGAAGCTGAATGAACACAGCATAGGGGAGAGGTGCAAGATGGTGCCAAATCGACCTGCAATCAAATGCCAGCTCTGCCAATTGAATTCTTAGCTTTAGGTTCCCTGTTCACAATACTTGCAGCCATAAGGCTATTGTGAGAATCAAAATATTTTTCTAGGAAAAGGATCTGGAGCTTAGCTTTCATCAAATACAAAAGAGTCCATAACTTCCAAAGAAGTAGGATTCCCTAACCTGGACTAGGTTTCACAGTTTCAGGGAGGACCATTTGTACAGACGTCTTGGGCTTTGGAATACCAAGTATCTTGACCCATATATATATGAACACTAAATATCCACTCCAGTATTCTTGCCTGGGAAATCCCTTGGACAGAGGAGACCAGCAGGCTACAGTCCATGGGGTTGAAAAAAGAGTTGGACATGACTTAGTGACTAAACAACTATATTATATATATATATATATATATATATATACACACATATATATATGTATATATATACATATATATATGTATATATATACATATATATATGTATATGTATATGTATTTGCTTGTATATAAAATTCTTTATATATCATAGAGGTTCCATCAGTTCAGCTCAGTTAAGTCGCTCAGTCCTGTCCGACTCTTTGCGACCCCATGGACTGCAGCACACCAGGCTTTCCTGTTCATCACCAACTCCTGGAGCTTGCTCAAACTTATGTCCATTGAGTCGGTGATGCCATCCAACCATCTCATCCTCTGTCGTCCCCTTCTCTTCCCACCTTCAATCTTTCCCAGTATCAGGGTCTTTTCAAATAAGTCAGTTCTTTGCATCAAGTGGCCAAAGTATTGGAGCTTCAGCTTCAACATCAGTCCTTCCAATGAATATTCAGGACTGATTTCCTTTAGGATGGACTGGTTGGATCTCCTTGTAGTCCAAGGGACTCTCAAGAGTTTTCTCCAACACCACAGTTCAAAAGCATCAATCCTTTGGTGCTCAGCTTTCTTTATAGTCCAACTCTCACATCCATACATGACTACTGGAAAAACCATAGCTTTGACTAGACAGACCTTTGTTGGCAAAGTAATGTCTCTGCTTTTTAATATGCTCTGCTTTGTTTCCATACTGGAACTAAAAGTCCTCTAGTTCCCTTGCTTTTCTAATAATGTCAAGCTTTCTTCTGCAGTAGATACCAACCCTGTAATCTGGAAGTCTGAACACTGCAAAACAATCTACATACACCTACTGTTGACGGTCACACAGAATTTTTAAGTTTTGAAAGGTACTGGCAATATCAGAAGACAACAAATCTCAGAGTATTTCCAATAGCACATTTATCTTACACATGACAGTCTACCTAAGTTATTTACATTTGAGTGTAGAGTGTAGTTCAATCAAAAAGCTCTTTATTTGAGGGCTATGAAACTATGTATTTGAGAATCTGTCCACTGGCGATTCGTTAGACTGGGTCTTGAGCAGGCTATAATCTAGTGTTTTACAGAACCAGTGTCTATGGCTTTCCCTCATCACATCCTAACCTACTGGCCCATACCTAGGTTAAAGGTGCTATGCTGACATTCCTTTAGAAGAGGACACATTTATTGTTCCTATTGGCTTTCAATTAAAAAGGCTTTCTTACAAACCAAACACAGATTTGTCAACTTAGCTCTTAAAAGGATGTCAATGCTCTCCTATTCAATTAGATAATCTCAAAGTTTTATTGTAAAATAAAAACTATAGTCATCTGGTAAAAGGAGAAGAGGGCGGCAGAGGATGAGACGGTTGGATAGTGTCACCGACTCAATGGACATGAACTTGGGCAAACGCTGGAAGAGAGTAAGGGACAGGGAGGCCTGGTATGCTGCAGTCCATGGGGTGGAAAAGCGTCAGACACAACTTAGCAAGTGAACAACACAATAGTCATCTGGAATATTTTCTGCTATATAAATGGACAAGTATTTTAGAAAGGTGTGGAAGATTTCATTAAAAAAGAGTAGCATGTATATTCATCCTGCCTCAGATTTTTTTTCTTAAAATATATCTGAATAACATTTCTAATGTATAGTACATTATACTTTGACTTGACTTCTACCCCTGTTTCACACACACACAAAAATCATTTTCCTGAAATAAAGATAGCAGTGATTACTTAATTCAATTTTGACAAATTTTTTAAAAGTGTACTGTGTAATTTAACCTTTTTCCCCTAACAGTGTCAAAGAAAATAAAGAAGAAACATGTCTTTTTTAAAACTGATGTGGCCCACAGACACACATGCATACACACACCCACAGAGTGTATTAACCTATAGCAATTCCTATAATGAAAATCTAATGATACTGCCTCCTAAAATTATTGCATCTAAAAACTTTCTCCCTCCCCCACTCTTCCACTCAAGATTCATGTTCTTTCTTAAGAGAAGCCTTTAACAGGATGACTGTTCAGGCTCTAGATTTTTCAAGGGCCACTTAATTGTCACATAGGGTAGAGATAGAATTCTGAGGACCTACACACTACTTGCAGGCCCTTAGCCATTCCAAACTTCACATTGAAACAGAAGCAAAGGCTGTCAGACTGTTTCGGCTTTCTTAATTGACTTCTAATTGAATGTTTTGTCTGAAAAATTCTTCCAGCTACGATGGAACAGCATCATTTGAAATGAACATTTCAGTGAGTTTTTTTCATCAGGAGATCTAGTTTCTTCTGGAGAAACTGACTGTTCCTGTCAATATTCCTGGCCCTTTTCAGACAAGATGGTAACCCCAAGCAGTGCATAGCTATCCTTAATGTTACCCATAAAACATCTCTATAGCAGAGTCATCAAGCAGCAGAATTATTTAAATGTACATTTGCCATTATACAATTTTAGGTAATAAATTTTCCAGGCTAAGCTTAACCTTTGAAATTTTTTTCGAATTATGAAAAAATCCTTTAGCAAAATATATACTTTTAAAATAATAGAGCTGTGGTGTTCTGTGATGACCTAGAGGGGTGGGATGTGGGGGTGGGAGGGAGTCTCAGGAGGGAGGAGATACACGTATACTTATCGCTGACTCATGTTGTTTTACAGCAGAAACCAACACAACATTGTAAAGCAATTATCCTTCAATTAAAAACTTAAAAAACAAATAAAAGAACTGGATTATTTCCCTAGAAAAAGTGAAGTCAACATAAAGACTTTATCTACAGTTCAGGTGTGAAATAGAGAGGTGAGTTAGATTTCAAATAAGCTACTGAAAACAGAACCCACATCACCTTCATCCTACCACCATCAGTCACTACAAAAAAAAGATCATTAACATGTTCATAAAGAACCCCGTCTTTGTTTCTAATTCATATTTTTCTAAATTTATTCAATAGATGTTTATTGACTATATATCACATGCCAGACACTGCTGGTTGCCACTTTTATGAAGAAAGACAATTTAGATATGGTTCTGCCTGTGTTCCTTGTCAACTTAAATTATCTGTGTTTTTCTCTAATTTCTCCTTGATTTTGCAAGTGTAAAAATAAGTTACAGTCAACAAGCCATAACTACAAAATTAAAATGAAATGTTTAAATCGGCTGATTTCTACGTAATTTAAAATAGTCTTAATTGACAGAATAAATGAAAAAAACTAAATTACACTACTTTTGCTTGAAGCTATGCAAATAATTCAGAGGTGGGGCAACACAGTGCTGTTAAATAAAACAAGAATTTTGGGCTTAGGAGAACACTTTGCCTTGATTCTACTCATCTCCTCACAGGGAGAGGGCACACAGTGGATATTTAAAAGAAAAATCAAATTCAGTTCAAAGAAAGTAATATTTCAGAAAAGAACAATTCTGCTTAATTGAAATCTGAAGGTCAATTAAACCAGAGAATTCTTTCTGAAACAATATTTTAAAAAAACTTTCTAAAACCTCTTAATATAGTTTTGTTTCTTAGTCAACATGCTCTAAGATGATTGAGAATCTTATAGCAAGTGAGTTGAGGGTGTGTTAATAGAGTCCCAATTCTCATTATGTCCAACTATTAAAGTAAATACATGATGTATGAAAAAGGTGTATAAAGAGGATTGAATTCAGACTAATAGCAAAACCCTGGAGTACAAACCCTAGAGTTTATCCCTAGAGCCTGTGGGGTATTTAATCAATTTTAATTCTTTATTTCACTTTTTATTTGATTTTCCTCTTGCAAAACTTTATAAAGTTAAGTAATAAATACAAATAAGTTAAATGTTATGGAAGGCTATATAATATTATCAAATAATTAAACTATTCTTATAGACTGTAATCAACACAATTATAGACCAAATTGTGCTCTAAACAACATTTTCTTGCTGCCTGCATCCCTACTTCTGGTTCCTCTATGTCCTTCCAGTGTGTTTTGGTTCCCACCACTACTCATGCCAATGGGACTGCCCAGGTCAGGTTTGTACAGTTGTGCAGGATGTTCCCAGCACAAAGGTACCAAACTTGGGTAGTGAGTGAAAGCCGAAAGCCAGACCCTGCTTCAACTGCTCCCAAGCAGAGAACCCCAGAACAGGGCAGCACGCACCCTGAGGGTTGCTTCCTACTCTTTACAAGCATTGTATGGGTCAGTTGTAGCCAAGCCATGATATCTCCAGAGCTTGGCCATATTTCCTGCTTGGCACTCGGTATCTGGCCATTCTGTGTCTCAACACTTCATTGAGCAACCAAGGGAATATATGTGAGTGCTCAGGCATGAGTTCTCAGTCCCTTAGTTATGTCCAACTCTTTGTAACCCAGTGGACTGCAGCCAGCCAGGCTCCTCTGTCCATGGGATTTCCCAGGCAAGAATACTGGAATGGGTTGCCATCCCCTTCTCCAAGGGAATCTTCCTGACCTAAGGATCGAACCCAGGTCTCCTGCATTGAATCAGATTCTTTACCATCTGAGTCACCTTGCTCAAAAGAGTTGGGCTATTGAGGTCTACCATGTGCCAGGTGTTTTACATATATTATTTCATTCTCACATAATTCCACAACTATTAGGATGCTATTATCTGATTTCCCAGCCAGAAAAATAAAGAAAATAGTTCCTCTAAATCCCCACATTTACCAAATGCCAAAGTAAGCCTATGCCTTAAATCTCATCTACAGAATCCTAGATTCAAGCTCTTTCAGTAACAACGTGCAAATCCAAGGGCATCTCCTAGGGTTCTGTACAGTACTACCTTGCCCTAAAGTTGCTCCATGTTAAAATACTGATAAAAACAAGTGCCACTCCCCAAACCATCTGAGACATAGAACACCATCTCTCACTTTAGGCTGAAATGGATCTCCAAAGCTACAAGTCAATTCATTACACGTAATTTTCCTCAATAAAATAGAGCCTCAGTGTTGGGAAGATCCCCTGGAGGAAGGCATGGCAACCTACTCCAGTATTCTTGCCTGGAGAATCCCCATGGACAGAGGTGCCTGGCAGGCTACAGTCCATGGGATCCCAAAGAGTTGGACAGGACTGAGCACAGCACAGCCAGATAAACATAGTATGAAATTAAGGGGAAACTGACATTTACTGCAAAGGCAGAACCCTGAACCCATTTTTTTTTTTTTTTAGCCTGAGTTACTAGGTACTCAATTTTACTGTGTGAATTGAAAGTTCTTAGAAGACAGGGTTGCTTCCCAGGTGGCACTACTGATAAAGAACCTGCCTGCCAATGTAGGAAACCTAAGAGACAGGGGTTTGATCCCTGGGTTGGGAAGATACCCTGGAGAAAGGCATGGTAACCCACTCCAGTATTCTTGCCTGGAGAATCCCACGGACAGAGGAGGGGGCGGTCCCAAAGAGTCAGACATGACTCAAGTGACTTAGCACAGCTCAACACAGAGGATGAGGGAAGTTTCTATTCAATTCCTTTACAGAGGCCAATAAATTATTTTTTTAATGATGATGATAACCATCACTCAAACCTTCATTTCCCCTTTCAATAAACATGCCCAGCGTTGGGGCTACGGACTCCTCCTCACTCTGCCCCCAGCTCAGGAAGTCCAGTCCAGACTCTCATCCTGGGCAAGCCAGCTGGCACCCTCTGAAACCAAGAAAGGAGGCTTTTCTAGTCCTTGCTCAGGGCTGATCAAGCATACATTCCATGCCTGTTTCGTAAACTCTGCAATTAGCTTTCCTTCCAAGCATGATCCCCTAAAACCCCGAGAAACAAAAATAATTCCACCACATGCTTCTTTCTGTATGTTTAAAATAAGCTAAAATGTTTTTCCCCAACAACCAATGGGTGATCATGTATAGTTTATGAAAAGACTGATAAATTCATGATAACCACTTTTTCCAAGATTTAGATTTTTAAGGGAAAAAAACCCACAATGCACGAGAAGGATCTTAAAAAATTATGAGATTATGACCATTGGAAATCCTTGCTTTCAAATTAAGTTCCTTGGGAAAAGGAAAACCCAGGACATAAGGGGCTACTGTATGCAAGATGAGTTGGGACCTAAAGAAAAAAAAAAAAAGGCCAATAATGAATGCGATTTGAGGCTGGTCTAAATATCCGCGAGGGTCACAGCTGCCTGACCCCAAAATCAGAAAGAGGAGAGAGGAGATATAGGATCGTGAAACAGCTGCCTGAGAGCAAATTCAGGAAGATCTGTTCTAACATTAAATGCTGAATACTTTCCAGGAACTCTTCTCAGTGTTTTATATGTATTAGCTCATTTAAAATGCGCCACTATCACCCTGTATTGTTAGTTTAATTTTCTTCCTTTTACAGCTGATAAAGCCAAGGAATAGAAAGATTAAGTAAAACAACACGGTTTAAGAAGAATGACACAATTTAACTACCAGACTCAAGATCTCCTTCTCTTAAATCCAGACCCAGCTCAGATACATTCAGAAAGGCACCGTATATGAGACTCTGGATGAAGACAACCAACCCAGCTCAGATACATCCAGAAAGGCAGCGTATATGAGACTCTGGATGAAGACAGCCAACCTGAGAAGAGAGCAAGAACAGAGTGAGGAGGGAGCATGACCAGACAGGCGGGCAGAGAGACCGAAAGAGAAGGGGGCTCAGCCTCCCTAGTACCTCAGCCTGGGAATAAGTACAGAAAGGACAGAGGCCACAGTGAAGGCTCTGACTAACCCTCAAGGCTCTTGGGGCAACAATGACCTCGTGCTACTCTCAATGATTCTCAAGGCATCTTGAGAAGAAGACCAGACACCTTCATCCTTGTAATGGATGCTGAAAAAAAACCTGCACACTAGGGACCTGACTGCATCTAGGGATCTGACTGCACCATCTACTTAGGGTCTTCCAGTTAAGGTCTCAAGCAGAGCTGCGTGGAGATTAATCGGAGTGTGTAGGGTAACTGAGGGCACGCTGGAGAGCGCACCGAGATGGCTGAAGTTCAGATAAAACTTCTCTTACAGAATTAACAAACTTAGCACACAAAGGAGATCAGCATAAATGTTGCCTAAATCTGAGCGTTCCAGGCTGATAATACAGTTCACCATCTACATGTCCACTGACCATGAAGCATTTTCTAAAAGAAGATTTTCTGTGAATGAAACAGATCTCCTTTCTCTTCTGGAAGTACATCCTAAAGGAGGTTCCCGATGCAGCTCCTCATCGCACTGAATAACCAACATTTACAAAACAGTGTGATAAGTTTCATGGTGCACGCATCTCCTCCTTTCTAGACTTTAAAATCAAGTACTGGAGACACAGAAGTAGATGGGGGAAAAAGATCCTCCCAAAGAACTTGGAATAAGAGAGAGAGAAAGAGAGGGAAGCAAGCAAAAATAATCTAAGGATGAACCACAGTATTCACTCTTTAAAATGTAGCATAAAAATATTATTAAAATATGCAACTATTAATTTCCATAAAATAATAGCTGAAAATAGTGTAAATAGTTCCAAATGATACCAAATATCTTCTTTCAAGCTAACTTTTCCCTACCAAGCATTATAGCATTTAAGTGGAGAGAGAATTTTAAAGCATGTAATTCTGATTCAAGTTTTTGTTAATTGTGGAAACTTAGGAAAATATTTAACATCTCTGACTGAGACTGCTGCCTCACCTAACCAGGTAATGAGATAGTGTGAGTGAAAGAACTTTGAAAAAATATGCAGATATTTTATCTCTACCTAGTAACTAATTTTTAATAGTCTGATTGTTACTATATAAAACAAGAAAAATCTAATATAATCCATGAATAGTTCTCGACATACTATGGGTTTACTTTCCCCAGAATTATATGAATATTTTACGTTTATAGTTCACACTTACTTTGTAAATAGAACCCCAAAGTTACTCTTTATTCATTTAAAATTTTTCCAGTTTTATTGAGATACAATTGAAATACAACACTGTGTAAGTTTAAGATATACAACATGATGATTTTATATAGCTATTTTTTGAAATGATTATAAAGTTACTCTTTAAATGCCTCTGCAATTATTAATTTAAAGCAACTCACTAATTACACATTTAATCCGGAAAGTGTAAGGCATTTTAGCCTTTTTAGTGGTAATGAAACTTGGTAAAAATCAAACTAAATCAAATAATTATATTTAAAGTTATAAGAACAATTTTTCAACATGTTTAACTAGTAACCAAAAAGAAGAAGGAAACCATCTGGCATAACACTAATAAACTTAGGACTAACGCTATTTCTAAATTCAACTTCCTCGAAAATAAGCCACTTTATAATTTAATTAGGTTTCTATCGAGAGAAAAAGTGCTAATAAAAGCTCAAATAAGAGACAGTGGGCTTGGACAATTGGTTTAAAAAGAATTCACATAATCATAGGGCTTAATTTTTTATCTACAATTCAGCTCAAAGTCATCAGAATGACTTTTATATCAAAGAGCTTCAATGAGTGACAAGAGCAAGGCTTGCTTGGTACTGTTTAAAAGTCATTATTCCATAAAATAACTTTTAGCCTGCCAAGATGAGAAAGAATAACAGATGCTGTTTTTGCATTATCTGCATTATTTCAGCCAGCCTTCCTTAGACATTTGGGTCAAGTTTCTGGAAATTTGTTACTTGCATTTGACAGAGGAATCATGTATCCTAACCTCTCAGTTTGACCTTTCTAATTGGCATCCATTTGTAATACTTTGCTTGCTGCTACAATTATCCTTAAGCTGGCCCAAGGTAGTCTATTTTTTGCATGTGCTAGAGCTTGAATCAGGATATTTTAAAAACTAAAATTTTCACCCAAAATAAGTGAACCAATAACAGAAATTTTTTTTCAGGAGTTGCATATTATTATGATGCTTAGAGTTTGAAGGTGTTTCAATCTTTAATGACCAAAGTAGATCAAAGAAAAGTTATTCAGTTCAGAAGCATTTGATGATTGTTTTCTATTCTGTATGTGGATTTTTAGAAATAAAACATTTTTAAAAAAATAAAATGGCATGTACTGCTTTCCACAGCAGAACTTTGCCTGTTAAAATAGGGTATAGATCAGAACAATTATTTTATGAATATTATAATTTGATAGAATATAATAATCAGCTCAGAAAATGAGATAAGTAAATCTAGTTATAATTCTTGCAATGGGTGATTGAAGAGGTTAACAAAGATTTAATAAACTGAGATTTTAGTAGTTTTTTGCATTTAAATCTGAATTATCTAATAATAGGTAATATTTATTGAGCACTTACATTGTACCTATTATTGTTCTAAAAAGCTTTGTACATATTATCTCATTTAATCCCCAAATAACTGTAGAAACATCTTGAATTTTATGATCTCCTCCAAAAGATATTAACAAGCCACATTTAGATGCTAGAGAAAGGAAAACAGAAAGTATTAAACATTAAACCAAGTGAAATTCTCTTTCAATTTTTTAAAAGTCTGTAAAGCAGAAATCATAATTAGTAAGTTTCAATTGACTGCACTCAATTAAAACTTCCTATATACTTTGAAAACTGGAAAAGTAATATTTCTCCAATTTATTAAGAATTAAGTGAATAAAGATTAAAGGAGTAGCTTTAAAGAAGAACTGCTTTTTAAAATGATTCAATGTGGCAAAACTTAGTACACCACAGACAAAGCATAAATAACTTTAAGGGCTATGCATACATACTAATACTAATAAAAGAATCTCTCAATGGGAAAATTAAGCTAAAGGTATTTTACTACCTTTAAAACATATTAGTGTTTCCCAAGTAATGAGCATTTTCAGAACAAAGCATAGAAATCTATAATTTGTAAATTGATTACAAACTGTGTAAGTAGTCCAAAAAAAGTGTTTCAGAGTGCAGAATCAGTCTTCGTAGTTTTAAGAAGTAATTATTTTTGATACAACAAAAACTACAAGATGAAAATTTCTTGAATCAAATGAAATTTCTCTGTTAAAGGTCAAAATCATCTCATTATTGGTTTCTTCCCTCCACACTTACTAAAATGAATATATGTTTTATTACTTAGACTCCATTTTTGACATAATAAGTAGCTTTCAAAATTAAGAACATGATCTACTGTTTACACAATCACCATCAGTATGTAAATTTAAAATATAATAGAGTATTTCCATAATATTTCTCCTCACTTGGACCACTATTAAGACATAAATAATGACAATCACTTAGAGAATGCTTTTTTCAAATAAACTTATCCTTAAACCTTTTTGTGGAGTCTATATTATTTTTTCAAATAAATAAAGTATTTAAATGATTACTTACAAAAACAGATACAATTCTTTTAGTTTAATGGATATATAATTTTACAAAAATGAAAACCATAAAGTTCTCTGGGCAAACTGTCCTATCTACCAATTTGGAAAATCACTCATTCCATTTTACACATGTAAAATCTCTATAACACCTTTAACAAATATAAAGTGGTTCTACTTACACTTGCATGGAGTTTTCCTTTTTTTGACATCGCTAAAAATTTGTTGCTGAAAACTCCTCGTATTCCTACAATCCCCTGAGACACAGCAAATATTTCCAAAATACCTAGGATGACAGAAATCCCAAAATAAAACACAGACTCCTCTATATATCACTGTGAAGATTTAAATTTCTACAGAGACTCTTTCCATTCTTTATTACTGTGATTTTTTTAAAAAGTATTTAACATCCTTTGTTTTTTGTGACATTTATTATGTAAAAGAAAAAAAAGGTTTAACACTCAAGTATTCATTTAAAATGATAAATTTCAAGGTTCAAAAATTTAGTTGTGCTTCATTAGTATTCATTTTTTCCTAAAAATGATAAGTCACTTTTAGTAATCAGTGTTTGACAGAAGAATCTTTTCAAGTTCTAAAGGAATGGAAAAGACTTTAAAATGTTTTACAAAATAATTCTCATGCATTGTTGCTCTGTCAAAGGTAAGACAGTACATTGACATTAAAGCATATACAACTGCACTTGAGATTAGTATAAATCATTGGAAGCCTTGAAAACAATATTCAATTAAATAAAAAAAATCCCTCTTCTCAAATGATCATAATTATAAAAGTACAAATCAATATATATCATACCCTATCATTTAGTGAGTTGCTTATTTCAAGATTACACATAACAAGACACTGAAAACACCATAGATAATTTGGGGTTGTTAGCTCAATGAAGTGTTTGATGGATTATGGTCTGAGACATCTTGCATTTTGAATGACTCTTCTGAAAAAAATTTCATGAGGTATTTTATTATGTTATCATTTATATTTGGTATTTCATAGTGAGAATTACCAAGTCTATGTCCCTCTGTCTCCTATAATAATTCGAAAGTTCACATCCACTGGGTCAAAAGAGCTGTACACCACAGTTCATAGAGTATTTTAAGAAGCTGAAACTTTCCTGCCTGTTTACCATAAACTCATATGCAATGCTATATGAACAAGAGAAAAGCATAGGGCTTTTTGTTAACTGCCTACATCAAATTGCAAAAAAATGATAAAATAATATTATTCATTAAAGCTATAAAGGGACCTTCCCTGAAAGAAAGGAAGGAAGCAAGTGGGAGTGGAAGGGAGGAGGGAAAATATCTCAATATTTCAATCTGTAGTACTTTGAGCATATATTCTAATTAGAATATTTCAATAGGACTCTGTTGAATAGGGAAGTTCACCAGATTTTCTTAAAATAATAATCTCCTCCTGCAGTATTTGAAGTATATATAAAATTATTCAATATACAAGAAGCAGTGTATTGTGGATACACATGTATATAATACATACAAACATGTATATGAGTATCTTTATAGGGCACCTAAATGCTGCACAATGTGACCTAATACCTATAATTGTAGCAAATACTGTCGCTTATTTATTCAACTTCATTTTTTAAAAAATTCTTGAACAGAAAGTTCGTAGGGAAACTATTGTTCTTGTGAATAAGTGTTCTTAGCCTGGAGTAAATAAAACACATCTCAAGAACACTACCACTTTATTAATGGGTGTTTCTTTAAAACAAACTCCCCCAAATCTAAAAACTATTAGAAAGGAACTATTTTTGCTTTCAGGAAAAAAACTCCTAAAAAAAAAAAAGAAAAAAAACAAACACTGTGTCTTAGAAATTCTTTTCTTCAAAATGTTTTCAAAATTCAATTTACAATAGATTTTACAATACAGACAGATTGTGATGCATATCCAAAGACTTAGAAGCATTATCATTTTATCAAACAGTAACAAAGCACGCAGAATGCTTTGTAAAGATAAATTGACTACACAATGTAGTGCTATAATAATATTATTAATAAAGCATGATTAGTAAACCCATGGCTGATTCATGTCAATGTATGGCAAAAACTACTACAATATTGTAAAGTAATTGGCCCCCAACTAAAATAAATAAATTTATTTAACAACAACAAAAAATAAAGCATGATTAGAATATCTGATACAAAGTTATATTTCTACCAAAATTACAGGGTGATATTGAAAATAGCATTAATGATTTCGGATATTTCGGAGATGGAGAATACAATTGAGAATACTGTGTAGATATCTGTTAAAAAATGAGACAGGGAGAACACAAGAAATCATCTATGTGTAGAATGACAGATATAAAACAGATAATGTGGAGTTGGTAGAAAAGACTTGATTGTATGTTTCCCTAAATTAACTCCTGGCTCTGCGTTGGTAAAGGCTTTCTGTATTATTGTCTGGAAAATCATCTGGTTTTGTAAATGCAAATCTATTGTGTACTAGTGGGCGGAAAAAAATTCTCATTAATTCTCATGTGTTTGCAGGTTAACATTTAAGAGGTCAAGACAAAAGGGCTCTGTAAGTATTTGTTTAATGGGAAACTGTTTTGTTTATATAACTGGCTTCTGACAACGTATTCTATTTTTAAGAAAGACCCATTTTGACTCAACTCATTTCCCAATTGCATGTATATGTTATATAAAATTTGCATTGTATTAAGTTTTAAATACAGGGAAGATGAAACAGTATGTGTGAAAGTGTTATTTTATTACATACTGCATGGCTTCTTTTCTTGTAAATTCCAGTACAAAAAATGATATATTGCCTGAGAATAAAAGGATTTTATAATTTTAAGAAAATTATATTTAATTGAAACCTTGAAAATATAATTCTACATATATCATTCTATTTCAAGTTATGAAGAATGAAGGAAAGAAACAAGCTGAGATTAGATGAAATAACTGTTTTTTTCAAAAGTTAACTTTGGTGTGATGTTGTAAATTTTAATGTAATTATAGTATACTATTGAGAACACTATTAAGATTATAGTTTTAAAGTCATTTCAACAGTAATTTCACAATGTCTTTTTTCATAGAATATTGGAGTAGGTTCTTCAAGCCCCACAATTCAATCTCTTTCCCCTCACCTGCCTGAAAAGATCACAGGCCTATTGATTTTTTATGCCAAATCTGAATAACTCATTAAAGAATTCTAAGTATTTTAAACCTATGTGCATTAAATCACATGTATATAAATTTCAGAAAGCATTTCTCTAAAATTGATTTTTTTTTCAATTTTAGTAATTTCCACTTAGGAGCCAGCAAGAATAAATTTGATGGGAATTTACAATTCCCATGGAAACCCAAATGGTAGCCCTAAGAAAAACTGTGGAAGCCCAAGTGTGTCTCAGATCACAGTCAGTGAATGTTTGTAAACTGGATTGTTTCTTTGACCATCTCACTATCTCTCTTCCTTTTCAAGACACCCCATGTGTACACATGTATGAATACATGTCTTAGTAATCTCCTGCTATTCTGGTCCTGCTGGGGGAATGGGAAAGGGAGAGAGATCAGTATAAATTAATTCACATTAAAGTACAAGTGACAATGTGTTATCTTCCCTAGGGTGCTCACATTTAAGAGGATCAAAAGTAAAAAACAGTACTAAACTGAAGGAATTATTCTCTCAGTGGAATTCTGGGATTGACATCTAGGTTGAAGGATGCAGAGATTTGGGGTCTCGCACTGCTTAATCCACTTACAAGCATTAGGTGTTCATTACAAAGTAAACTTATTCTCATAAGAAAATCTCTATTTAGATTTGTTCACTTAGTCTCCTCTAGAATTTTTAATACGATAAGACTCTTATCAATGATGGTTGATACAGTTATATAGACGTCTCCCTTTTTTTCTATTTTATCAGTGAATAAGAAACACAAATATTCCATGTATTCAGAAGATTTCATCAGCCCATCTGAAAACTCTCAAAGATAAATCATTTAAAACTGAAGTTTCTCTACTTGGCTTCACATAGCAACAAATATGTCAAGTCATTATCAAATCTGAGTCTTGAAATAGCCAGTTTAGCAGTCTTCATTAGGTTAGCAAATTTGCCACTTGAGTTTTTCTGTATAGATTCTGGCTGATTTAGGCTTTGGGGACTATATAAAGGTTGACTCTACATTAACATCAAGGATGATAGTGAATTCAGATTTGTAAAAGCTAGCCAAAATACATGACTGGAATTTCCATATTTTTATGTGAACAGTCAGTCTTTGTGTAGCTAGAGCCTTAAGCGTTTGCTTCCTGAATTGACAGTTACTTGATTGCCTCTTTTTCAGTGGCCCAAGATAAGCCAACAGAAGCATTGTATTGAAACTAAACTTGAAAACATAGAAATTAAAGGAAAGTTTTTGTTTCTATTCAGTAGCAGAATTTTATCATCTATCTTGTCTTGCCCATTTTCACCCTTCCTTAGCATTTCCTTATGATAAGAGTTTATGTGAAATGATTGATTCTTGTCTTTAAAACTTGGGATAACTATTGCATGAGAAGCTAAGACTATAATAAGTGGTATACCTTAACTAAACAAATTATGTTTCAAAATCTATGGGAAATGTACTTTTGGTAACAAAACAAAAAATATTCAGGGTTTGCAAAAATTTTAATGTCAAATGAGAGTCATGACACGTACACACATATCTATTTCTCTCTTCTGACAAACATTACAGAAAATCACGGAGTTTAAAAGAACCTGTTAGAATGCAGTTTCATGGCGGAGTTTTGACTCTTTACAGAAGTAACAAGCTGTGTCAGAATAATTATGTTTTCCATCACTGCTAACTCATAGACAATAGAATTAGATGATGAGGTAAAACTGATGTATCCTCCATGGTTCTCATGGTCCAAGCTCTCTCAGTGTCTCTTAAGAGATCTGGGCAAATGCTTCCTCATCTACTCCAATCAATAGTCCATAAACAACTTCTGTGTTTACATATGTATCAGGAAACCATCAAGTGCTATCTTCAAAGAAGTCTATGACCAACTGCAATTAGCAGATCCTGTTTCTCTTTCACAGCTACTTAAAGACAGAGATTCATTTTAAACTTTCAAATTACATGCTATCCTTTTAAACATGACATATTTCATAAATTCTTCATGGATCAATGGTAGCAAAATCTTATGATACAGTGTAGGACATTCCAGACATCACAAAGCTGAAAATCACCATGATTTAAACAAATTATACTTTCTTCTGTGAGAAAAATCTATAGAAGGCAAAGGAAAAAAAAAAATCCCAGCTAACCCAATATCAAGTAACCAGAATATCAAGCTTGCTGAGCTAGCTAGGTGTCCTATGTTGGGTACATGAACAAATGCATGAATGAATAAGTGAATTGATTGAAAGCCAAGCAAAAGGTACAGACTAAACTCTGAAAGGCTGTTGTTATAAACTGGAATGAATTAGGAAAGCGTTAGTTAAATTAAAAAAGTTTATTTAGGCACTTTTATTTAGTTTTGCTTAAGAAACAAAGCAGCATTTTGTGTCTGTTCTTTGTTAGATATCTTTCAAAGTGGATTTTAAAATAAAATGTACCTTGGAAATAAATACCGGCCAATGTCTTCTTTAGCTGAATGTATTCTCTGTTGATCTGTTCTCATTTTCCTTTCTATGCTTTTCTATAACTTCCCCTCCAAAAGGCCTAAGCTGCAAAAAATTTTTGTCTCTTGTGGTTTCTTCCAAGAGAAGAGGGTAAATACCGTGGGAATGAGTCTGATTTTCAGAGATTCCTAGCACACCAAAACCCACTCCAACACCTTCTTTTACCCACCCTGGGATCCAACCTGCGGCTCCTTGCAGGTTAGCTTTGAATCTTCCCTTAGGAACACAGAAGTCATTCTCTGTTGAGGCTGAGTTTTGGGATAAACTACAGGAAGAATGGGCTTCCCTGATGGCTGAGTGGTAAAGAATCCGCCTGCCAATGCAGGAGATGTGAGTTCGACCCCTGGGTTGAGAAGATCCCTTGGAGAAGGAAATGGCAAACCACTCCAGTATTCTTGCTTGGGAAACCTCATGGACAGAGGAGCCTGGTGGGCTACAGTCCATGGTGTCTCAAAAGAGTCAGACACAACTTAGCGACTGAACAACAGGAAGGACAGAATAGAAACAGTGATCCTGTAAGAGAAAAGGGGAAAGATTACCACAAGTGGGGAAATGAGATCTGATGTCTGGTGGAAGGAGAGTTGGGTGGGACAAAATGAGGACAGATGGAAATAACACTTGCTTAGACATAACATTTGCTTACCCTGAAATTTCTGGAAATTCCCCTTCACCCTAATTGACCTTGCCTTTTATCACCAAATATGGCCAGAGGTTTAACGAGTGCAATGAACCTTTAGAAGTAGGCCCCTCAGACTTTCCTGGTGATGCAGTGGATAAGAGTCCACCTCCCAAAGGCGGGGACATAGGATCAATCCCTGGTCTGGGAAGATTGCATATCCCCCTGAGCAACTAAGCCCTGTGCCTCAACTACCGTGCACCCACACACTGCAACTAGTGAAGTCTGCACTCTGCAACAAGAGAAATCACTGCAATCAGAAGCCCAGGCACCACAAGGAAGGGTAGCCCAGGCTCCTGCAAGTACAGAAAGACTGCCATCAGTAAGGAAGACCCAGCCAAAAATAAATACTTTCTTAAAAAAAAAAAAAGGCAGTTCCCTCTGAAGAGCATGTGGGAGGCCCTGGGATTCGCTGGGGCTGACACGGAAGGCCCTCTCAGGAATTCGGTGCTCCAGGCCACCTCACCACGGGCAGCACAGCAAGCTGAAGGCAGAGGCGGTGGGAGCAGTCAGGGGCAAGGGGCAGGCGTGGACCCGCTCGCGTTCCACTTCCTGCCTCCTGAACTCCCAAGAGAGAGCTTGCCAGCCGACCACCCCACCAATGCGCACATCTCCAACCTCCCCCCAACCCCGTCGAGGCAGTTGCCAGCCCCACAGTGGCGCCCCTGCTCCTCCGGAGCTTGGTTAAGAAGAAATCTGTGAGGTCATCGGCTTGAGACAGAGAAAGTTAAGTACACCTGGGGGCCACCAGGCTGACACTCCAGGCAGGGTGACTGTGCGCTGTCTCCTGGCCACGTTTCCGCTCTCCCTGGGTCCCTGAAGCCCGGGCTGTGCGTCTATCTGTTGGACCAGCCCCGACTGGAAGAGCCATCTGGCCCTACCGAGGAAAACGTCCGCAGAGATGTCTCCAGTCCCACACATCTCTCCCCTCTGCTGCTTTGGAGAGACAGTGAGAGGAATCAGGAGCCGCAGTGATGGTCTGGAAACTCAGACAGAGTGGAAGGAGACAATGAAGGAGGGAAAGAGAGAGAGAGCTAAAACTCGGAAAGAAAATTTTAAACTTGGCTTAAATTTAAAAACCCACAAAAATTTCACCTGTGCCGAACTGAACTGCCTCTAAATGTTCTCTAAAATACAGAACCTTCCTTTAATTGTCCTTGGAGACAAAAGGCCGGCCACTCTTCCTCACAAGGTCTGGTCATGGTCTCAAGATACTAAACGTTGCTAAACCCAACTCCGGAATTAATAATTCGAATGTCCATCACGGCTCCCTCTCTAAACGTGTCCAGTTTTCTAGATCACTGTCTTCTTCCAAGCAGAAAACGTCTGGTCTCCCATCTGATACACCTATATATTCTATATGTATACAGTGTGCAAATACGTACTTATCTACAGGAGACATATACGGATACACACACACATATACGCACACACATATACGCACACACATTATGTAGAAATTTGGGGTTTGTGGTAGCGGTTGTGAGGGGGGAGTATGTGAGATTTGGTTATTTTAAAAAGAAGTGTTCAGTTATGGTCAGGGTAAAGGGTGCACTTTGCTGCCCAGTGAAAAATACTAGTCAGGTAAACAGAAGCTGAAGGTAAACAGAAACTAAACAAGGAGAAAGAAGATTTTTGTTTTTCCTCCGGGCACAGGTTGGAGCTCATCTTTGGGACCAGGGCAAGCTGGAAACAAGGTGCCTGTCTGCACCAGCCTCGGGGTAGCCTGTACCTCAGAAATCGCCATTCCCCATTCCCACGAGACGGGTAAGTGTGTGCGTGCCACCCAGACGCACCTCCAACCCAACCCGCCCGGCAGGGCCGGCTGGATCCCAGTGGCCCGGGCTCCGGAAGGTGCGCTTACAGCCGGGGGAATAACCGGCGGTCCCTCTCGGAGCTCCCGCCACCCGCTCAGGACAGGTTTTGGAGGAGAGCAAGCAACTTACTTAACATATTGGCTTCGTGGGAGCCATTGACTTTGCCATCCGGGTAGATCTGCAGATGGAAACCGATGCCCACTCTGCAGTAGAGGCTGCCGGTCCGGCGCCCCGAGGGGCTCCACTGGAAGCTGCTCTGCTCCAAGCCGCTTCCTGGGCCGCCCCGAGAAGCCGCGGAGGAGGAGGAGGCAGAGGAAGAAGAGGAAGACGCGGTGCTACTGCTGCTCCGGCGGCTGCTGGCGCCTCCCGGGTTCCTCTCGGTGGCAGCCGGTCCGGGCTGCCCTTTGAGTGCGAAGTGCTTCTCCCCTTGAGCCCAGGCGCTGAGGATCAGGTGGCTGAGGAAGAGGAGGAGGAGGAAGGACAAGCTCATGCTTCCAGCCGCGGGGGTCCTAAGCGCATCTTGCAGGGCTGGTTCTGGGCTCCGTAGCCCCCGCGCGGCTGCGTGCCTCTGGCGCTGCCCCCCTCGCCGCACCGGGTGGACATAGCCTCGGGGAAGAGAGAGAGGGAGAGGGGGGGAGAGAGAGAGAGAGAGAGGCCACCCGAACGGATCTCGGCGCTGGCACTGGGATATTTATAACGCCAGTGATCTCACTGCTCCGTGCACGCCTGCGAAGCTTCCCCTCACCCGCCGCTTTGTGTACTCTCCGGCCGGTGCGGGGAGGGAGCCTTGCTGTCCCGGGGGCGGGGGTGTGGAGGAGGGAGGAGATGGGAGAGGGCGAATGGGAGGGGAAGCCGGGCGGAGGGAAGCTGCACCCCGACGCCCGGCGCGCGCGCACCCGGGCCACGCACCCCAGCAGTTCTCACGCGCCGCACGGCCACCTCCACTCGAACCAACGCGGCGCCGAATTCAGCCCCGCGCGAGCCCCCGGACTCCTCCAGGGGCCAGCCCCGGGGATGAGGGCTTGAAACGCCTAGTGAGTGAGTTCTCATCCTCTCGCACCTCCGCCGAACGCTGGCGTCCCAGCAACGCGCCCTCGCCTACCCAGGATCCAGTCTCCAAGTTCACTTCCCCGGTGTCCAGCTGACCCGACTGTCACCACCCCCCGCCCCGGGGGTCCCTCGGAACTGCATCCCGAAGGGGATTCATCCCGCCAGGGGGGTGGGGGGCGGATATCCCTCCAGCTGCAAGTGTTGGCCGCCGGGAACCAAACAAGGATTCGCAGCCCAACTTGGGAAGGCTTTGGTGTGGCGCGCTGGGTAGAAGGCTGTGGCCGTTGTTGTGGCTACTGATTTACTAAAGAGCTAAGGAATGGATTTATTCAGTGTTTAGAGAGCCACCTTAAGCTATTAACGCCAGGGCTCGAGCTGCTTTCCTACTGGGAAACTCTCGGTAGCGCTAAACATCCTGCCGCCGAATCGATTTTTCCTTCTGGGCAGCTCCGGGTCTGCGTTCCTGAGGGTGAGCGCACACGCACACCGTGCTCCGAGCCCGGCAAGATAGGCAGGGTCTGGGCACCACCGACGCCTGTGACCAACTGTCCAGTTGTCCTCTCTCGCGCCAGGATCCCCGTGGCAGGAAGGATTAGCTCACGGCCCGCTTCAGCTTACTCAGAGCTGCCACTGACTGAAGGGCCGACCCCATTGAATGATTAATGATGCGCGCTCTGGATTTCAGGAAACCTGAGAACCGAGAATTCTCGTGTAGGCGATGCCCCTACTGTCATTTATCTGAGAAGTATACCTGGCTTACATTCTTGAAATATTTCCGTCTGGAAACATATTTGAAGCTTTAAACTACATTCTAGTACATTATTCACTGTTCAGTTTAATGAAAAGGCTGTGATTTGGCCCGCTAAGCTCCAAGACGGATGGGAAGAGCTTGCTTCCTCTAATATTGAGTCCCACTTAAGGATTCCTATCTTAATAATTAGAAGCCTATAAAGCACTTGTTTGTTTTTCAGGATTGGTAATCTTCCGTGGCTGGAATACAGGCAGCTGTAAACCGAAAGTCGCCTGGACAACTTAGTGAAGCCACTGGGTGGAGGGAGAGAGGGGAAAGAAATGGTGCATCACAAGCAGGTGTGCATGGCCTGGGCACAATACTCTTGACACACTGTACAAGATGCTAAGTTACTTCAGTCGTGTCCAACTCTTTGTGACGCCATGGACTGTAGCCTGCCAGGCTCCTCTGTCCATGGGATTCTCCAGGCAAGAACACTGGAGTGGGTTACCATGCCCTCCTCCAGGGGATCTTCCCAATCCAGGGATCAAACCCAGGTCTCTCACATTGCAGGCAGATTCTTAACTGTCTGAGCCACCAGGGAAACCCTATATAAGATGCCATCCTGGGTTGAACACCTCTTCTCTTTCTGCTGTGCTTGGCTCAAGGTCTGGGCTTCCGGCTTCGCTACCACAGGTAAGCAGACCCTCACAAGGCAATCCTGAAAGTGGACGCTGAGGACAGGTGGCCCCTCACAACAGTCTCCTTGACTGACATTACCTCTCTTCAGGCTGACTGAGTAAGGGGTGCTGAGCCTGGGCACTGTGCCTTCTGCAGGTGATGCCCTCTGACAAAGCTGTCAGGGTTTAAGGCCCATAGGCGGTGCTGAATGCCATCGGTAAGTTTCCCTGCCTGTCATATACCACCTATGTCTCAAGTGACAAAGATTTTCCAAAGCAAATCCAGTTGCTTGTGTCTCCCCCTCCTCTTCCCTGGGAGTCTGGTGAAAAAGCAGAAAAATGACTGACCTTGGATACACCATCAGCCTCCTTTCCAAACCCTAGGGCCAAAACCACTCTGAGGCTGAGCCTCTCAAGCTGAAATTCCCCCTTTTCTTTTCCTCTGTTTTGCAGATTCTCCACCCCCACCCCCAGTGAAACAGCCATTCTTGTATCCCTCTCATCTCCTTCAAGATTCCAGCTAGGGATCAAACTTTTGTCTAGGGATGACCCAGGAAGGCCAAGACACCTGCTCAGGTTTTAGCTCAGCTCCACCTGGAGGGTGGGGAGCTGCCCTTTGACCTCCTCTGAGGTCTGAGAGTGAAACTTCGGGAAAAGTAGAGCATTCACTAAGTGGAGAAGGGTGACCAGTGGAGAAGAGTGGTTTGAGTCTGGCAAACCAGATCCCAGATTCTTTCTCAACTCTCCTGGATGCTGGGTGTTTTTTTGAAGTCGCGCTTAAAACTGAATGAGTATAGTGTGCACGAGTATGTAGAGTGGGTACCACTGAACTTTTAAAGATCTACAAGAGGGCTGAACATGTATTTGGGTCTTTAAACAACAACAACGGCAACTGAACAGTGAAAGAAGACAGCGCTGCGCCTCTCCTCTGCTCTGAACAGCCAAGCCCCCCTCCATCCCTCAGCAGCTCCGCAGATAAAGGGACCAGTCGCCCGCCCGGCGCTCCCAACTGCGCCTGCCCTGGCCCGCGCCTTCCCCGCCTAACCCCGGAAGCAACAGATCCGCTGAGCCTGTGTCCACCACATATCCGAGGTCGAAAAAATTCTCATTTCACGGTCTTGGCTACCCGGTCTCTACTCCTACCAGCTCCACTCAAAAGAGAGTGCAATTCTGTACCGCTTTTTTTTTCTTTCTCGATCATCAAAAGCCTCTTGACTGGAGACGATCCCTCAGTCCATTCACATGCCAATGAGCCTGGTCAAGGTCCCCAGGGCTTAAGCGGAGGCGCCCGCGGCCATTGCGCCATGCTGTTTTTAATTCCTGCGCTCTCCCAGCCTCGGAAGCAAGGTCGGAGAGAAGGTGTATGCTCCTGGCTGCCTGCAGAGAGAAAGCAAACAGTCCTCCAAGGCTAGCTTCCACTCGTCGCCCCTGGAAGGGGCACCGAAAAACTAACCAACAGGTTAATGTGTCCCACCAGTCATCTAGGCATCAGCTGTGTCCCCAGTCCTTGGGGTTTACCTTCCTCAGTTCCTCAACCCCCAGCCTCAGGTTCCGTAGACCCTCCTCCTTAGGCTTACCTTTCCTAGCCCCAGTGCCTGAGTTTCTTTCCAGTCCTCCCCCAAGTTCTGCAAGAGAACCTCGAGGTGAATTTCTCTTAGGCTTTTTTGTAGCTGTACCTATGATCCAGTCACCAGAGGCAGGAGTCAATTGAAAAGCAAGCTATAATGACTTATATCCTCAGATTGGTACTCAAAAGTCTAGGGGGAAAGAGATGAGGATGAAGAGGTCAGGGCCCAAGTTTCCCTTCACCAGAGGGATAAGCTTACTATTTACAATCTTCCTCTGGCTGGAAACAGAGGTCAGAGTCCTCTGAGACCAGAGGTGAGGCCAAAACTTGGTCCATCCTATAGTGCTTCAGGCTGGGTTGGAGGAAGAACCAGAGGTAGATGATGAGATTGAATGAGCAGCCCTGGACAGTGCACACCAGTGTCTGGGAAGGCTCTCCATCCAAGAACTAGGCTGCCCGGGGAGCCCCTGGACCTCACACAGTCTTCTGTTTAGAGCCAGTCAGTCTCTACACATCTCTGCTGCTGGAGGTGCTAAGTCACTTCAGTTGCGTCCGACTCTCTGCGACCCTACGGACTGTAGCCTGCCAGGTTCCTCTGTCCATGGGATTCTCCAGGCAAGAATATTGGAGTGGATTGCTATTTCCTCCTCCAATGGATCTTCCCAAGGAGGGATGGAACCTGTGTCCCTTAGGTCTCCTACATTGGCTGGCTGCTTCTTTATCACGAGCGCCACCTTGATATAGGTTCATTACAGTGCAAGGCAAGGGCTGGTTTTCTTGGCTTGATTCATGCAGACAAAAGTCCAGAGGCTCTCAGAAATTTTTTTCCTTAGTGAAGGCCTTCAGTCTGGCCCTCCCTCTCCATTCCTGCTGCCCTTCCACACATTCAGAAGCTGTATCCAGACAGCAGCACCATTTTTTTTTTTTTTTTTTTTTTTTGGCTAACAGGGTCCCTGCTGAGCCCACAGTGACTTCTAGCTCCATAGGATTTTTTATGCAGGCACAGTTGCATTGTGGGAGGAGTCAGGCACTGACCCCGTTGGAGACGTCAGTCCGCGTTCCTGCCAGGACCCTCAGTTTCCTCCAGGCCTGGCTTCTCACCAGCCAAGTTGGCAGCAACTACAAGAACAAATAGCCTGTGGCTAAAGGAGCCCTGAGCAGGCTGAGAAGGGTGGGAAGGGCCGGCTGTGTGGCAAGGAAGTGGAGAGGAGGGGCACACAGGCAGGGTGCTGACGGAGTGATTAGGAACTCTGCGGGTCCGGAGGATAGATCTCCTCCTCTTTCTCCAGGGCCTACTGAAGCCCAGGGCCTCTCTGAAGAGGCAGCTGCTTTGGAATGGCTGCAGGCATCTGGTCTCCTCCATATCTATGAAGTCAAAAAGCAAAGCAGCCTTTGCTAGTAGAAGGAGACCTTTTGTGTGAAAGGTCTGCATGAAATCAGTTACTTTCTCTCATAAAGCTCATCTCTGGTGCTTTCCAACTAACTTTGTGACTAGTTTAGCTTCTGGCGCATCCATGCACCGAGTCCCAAAGCACTATAGGCCCCCCAGTTACCTCAGCACATGATATTCCATTGCAGAAAATACGTTCTCTTGTTGAAGTACTAGAAGCCCCTTATTCTGTCCAGGGCCAGCCATGGAAGATGGAGGACGTAGTTCTTTGTGCTGGTGACACATGAGTGCAAAAGTTGTGATTTGATTTTTTTAACTGTTTTACATTGGAGTATAGCCATTTAACAGTGTTATAATAGGACTTTCCTGGTGGTACAGTTGATAGGAGTCCTCCTGTCAATGCAGGGGACATGGGTTCAATCCCTGGTACAGGAAGATTCCACACGCAGCAACTAAGCTGGTGTGCCACAGCTACTGAGCTTGCTCACCTAGAGCCTGTGATTGGCAACAAGAGAAACACTGCAGTGAGAGCCACTCTCGTTCACTGCAACTAGAGAAATCTCACGTGCAGCAGCAAAGACCCAACATAACCAAAAGCAAAAACAAAAAGCGATGTTGAGAGAGTTTTAGGTGGACAGCAAAGGGATTCGGCCATGTATATACATATATCCATTCTCCCCAAACTCCCTCCCCATCCAGCCTGTCACATAACATTGAGTAGAGTTCCCTGTGCTATACAGTAGGTCCTTGTTTGTCATCCACTTTAAATACAGCAGTGTGTACATTTTGGGCTTCCCAGGTGGCTCAAATGGTGTACATTTCACTCCTAAACTCCCTAACAAAAGTCATGATTTGAGATAATGCTACCATCTCCTGCCCCAAACAGAACCCTCTTTGCTCTTAGTGAATGCTTTTGTTCCTGGCACAGTTCAGTCAGTTAAGTTCAGTTGCTCAGTTGTGTCCAACGCTTTGCAACCCCGTGGACTGCAGCACGTCAGGCCTCCCTGTCCATCAGAAACTCCAGGAGCTTGCTTAAACTCGTGTCCATTGAGTCGGTGATGCCATCCAACCATCTCATCTTCTGTTGTCCCCCTTCTCCTCCTGCCTTCAATCTTTCCCAGCAACAAGATCTTTTCAAATAAGTCAGTTCTTCTCATCAGGTGGCCAAAGTATTGGAGTTTCAGCTTCAGCATCAGTCCTTCCAATGAATATTCAGGACTGATTTCCTTTAGGATGGACTGGTTGGATCTCCTTGCAGTCCAAGGGACTCTCAAGAGTCTTCTCCAATACCACAGTTCAAAATCAATTCTTCGGTGCTCAGCACAGTGTGTTTCTAATAATGTCTAGAGAGGTCGTTCTCAGCATAGGTGGAGAGGTATGGTACTTTCAGTCTTAATTCTCCATAAGAAGTGGGTTGGGTGGCAAAGAAGATGAGGAATCAGAGACTTTTCTCATCTATGAGAGAAAAAGAGGGTCAGTTAGAGTTGCTGGTATTGGAATAGCTTTAGCATTCTGGATGTTTGGTTGGTATCCAGAGAGACAGGCCATAAGCAAATGCGCACTCATTCAAGAAAAATCAGGAGGGGGTGGGGAGGAGAGAAAAGAAGCACAGTGTCTCTTCTAGGACATCCCTCTTGTGCCAAATGAGACAGGAGGAAGAGAACAGAAGTGAGACCAAGCCTGGTACCAGTGATAAACAGATAGGAAGCTGCTGAAACCCAGGGCGCATGGCCTATCCTTTCACACACCCAGTCAAAGGCCATTTGTTCAGAAAGTAATTTGATCAAAGCTGATTTCTCAGACTAAGTCTGAGAGCTAGTCCACACATACTAAGTTTTTTTTCTCCCCCCATAATAAGATGCCTATTTTTCTTCAGTGTTAAAGAGGTAAGGGGACCAAAATTGAAGATGTAACTGTTACAAGGAAGTACACAACATTTGAAAGATACCAACAATAGCAAGTGGATGCTTCATGTCAGTTTAGTTTTTCCCCAAGAAAAGTTTAGGCATTACATTCTAGAGAAATACTCCTTGCCTACTTTTTCTAAAATCAATTTTCTGAGAAGTCCAAAAACTGTTTTCAGCTTAACCAAAAGCAGTTTTAAAAAAAGTATCCTATTCCTGTGACCTCCAGAAGAATTATTTGTGAACTGTCCTTTTTACTTCTTTCAATCTTTTTTTTTTAACACTGCAAAGTAGCTAGCTGAAAAACCTTGGACTATTCTTTTGACAATCACAATACAAAGGTGTTCAATAACTGCAGTATGCTGCTGCTGCTGCTGCTGCTAAGTCGCTCAGTCATGTCCGACTCTTAGCGACCCCATGGACTGCAGCCTACCAGGCTCCTCTGTCCATGGGATTTTTCAAGCAAGAGTACTGGAGTGGGGTGCCATTGCCTTCTCCAACTGCAGTATATAAGTTATTTATTATTCGGTTTTAGTGAATCATGATACATTACTTATCCCTTTAATAATTATATAAAACTGAAATAAAATATGATCTTTACTATGTAATACTAAATACTGAGAAAATCAAAATAAAAAGCATAAAACTTAAACTTGGCTAGGGAGTTGGGAGAGAGGAATATAAAGACCTACAAAATCAAAAATTGTGCAAGAATTTTTTTAATTGATTAATTTATTTCTTTGGCTTTGCTGGGTCTTAGTTTTAGCATGTGGGATCTTCATTCTTTGCTGCAGTGTATGGGATCTAGTTCCCCAAGAAGGGATTAAACCCAGGCACCTTCACTGGGAGCTCAGAGACTTAGCCACTGGATTACCAGTGAAGGCCCTACATAAGAGTTTTTAAATCATATATGATGAATAAAAATTATATTGTCTACTGGAAAAAAGAATACATTTTCCACTTCTATAAATTAATTAAAATAAAGACGTTCCTGATGGTAAAAATAATAGTACTAAGAATAATCACAGTATGTAACAGTTAGAATTGAACTAACCACAGGCCTCCCCCCTCAACTCCCAGGAGCATGCTCAGTCTCAGTTGTGTCCAGCTGTTTGCGACCCAGGCTCCCCTGTCCATGGAATTTTCCAGACAAGGATACTGGAGTGGGTACACATTCCCTTCTCCAGGGGATCTTTCTGACCCAGGGATCCAACCGGATCGTCTGCTGTAATGAGGGTCACCCACCAAAATATTGTGATTTGAATATTGCTTAGCTATTTCTTTTTATTTAGATGTATATAGGCCTCTCAAGTAAATTATACCTCTCTAAAAGGCAGTCTCCTTCAGCATACACTGATTTGTAATCCCCCAAGAGTACAATGATACACATTTTAAAAGAGGATCCTTATGAGGGATAGTTTCAAAAGATGCCTTAATCATCATTTCAATCTCTTCCCCAAAGAACTGAGAACTTTAGCATTTAAAACTACACTGTAATACTGGGTGATTTGTAGTCTGTCATTTCCTCTATCCAGGGGACGAAGAATTTGAGAGGTTGTGAGTTGCAGAAAGTGTATGAGTTTTCATTGTTTGCATTACCGTAGCTCTTAATTACAGTAATCATTTTCACAAATGGGCTTTGTCTTCTACTCGGGCTCCTTGGCTTTTGGCAGGCTGCACCGGGCAAACACCTGTTGTCTGGTTATACAGAGAAACACCTGTCAGTAGAGCCACTAAGTGCTAACGTAGAGACTGTCATCTGGGTCTTGGGAATCTTTGCTATTGTCAGAAAAAAGGAAAGAGCACCTGCTTAGGGCCGGGGAGAGTGGAATGATGGCTTATTGACTTCTGACAGAGGATGTCGATGAATCCCTTCCCCTTTCTCTACCTACTCCCCAGAAACGCAGCCTGGGGCCACAACATCTGTTAGTGAGTGAATGAATGTGGCCAGATTCAAGGAAAATTCCTTTCCAAAAGAGACTAGTTTAACAGCTATGAGTGCTTTGCAGCATCCAACTGTAAATGGCTTTTATGGACGAATATCCAGCTGAAGGGAGTGGAGGAAGGGAAGCAAGAAGAAAAGAGAGGATGGAGAGAAATGTTGAGAGAGCATAAAAAAGTAGGACAAAGAAAGTTTTTCCATATGTAACCTCCTTGAGAAAAATCACCATTTTGAGCACATTCATGGTACTGCACTGCATTTGTGTAGAGATAGGTATATTGAGCTTAATAGACTTCACTGGAAAAAGTCAGTGCCAATTCCTGAGCTTATTAATTATTTGAGCTTCCCTGGTAGCTCAGACGGTAAAGAATCTGCCTATAGTGCAGGAGATGCGGGTTCAATCCTTGGGCCTGGAAAATTCCCTGGAGAAGGGAATGGCAACCTACTCCAGTATTCTTGCCTAGAGAATTCCAAGGAGAGAGGAGCCTGATGGCTACAGTCCATGGGGTCGCAGAGTCGGACATGACTGAGTGACTAATACACTCATTAATTATTCTTCGACAGTTTAGTTTAGATATGGTTATGTCCACACACAAAGAAGTAAGAGAATGAAATGACACAAAGGTTTGGGTAGGAGAAAAGATAAAAAGCCTACATTTTTCAAAGACGGATTTTAACACCAATATTTATTTTTAGTTTTGCTAACCTTTTGTTCCCCATCTTTAAGATATATAGAAATCCATGCCAGCTCAGAGAAATGTCTTGATCCTACCTCACCTGGTGAAAGATCACCCAGAGATCTGGGGAGCATAAGAATGGGGTCATCAGCCTTTTCATTTGCATCCTTTTCCAGTTGGAACTCTTTTCCACTGTATTCTGTGGGAGGAGCCGTCTGCCTTAAATTCTTCTTCCAGACAGATTTTGCTTCTCTCTTCTGTCCCACTATCTCTCACAAATACGTTCTCTTTTCCCTACATTATGACTTTTCCTAGTCTCGGAGCTATCTTGGCATTAGATACAAGGAGGAAACGGGGGTGGATGAATAAAATTGTAGGTAAGGAAAGCAAACAGGAGAAATCATTACGAGAACTTTTAATCTCGAATTCACTCTAGATTTTCCTCTTTCCTGCACCCACTATATGCAATCCATGAGGACCTCCTTTTGGCTTTATCTTCCAAATATATGCGGAAGCCACCCACTTACCATCTCTGTTGCAACCACCCAGGTATAAGCTATCAGCATCTCCCCAAAGACCCTGCCTTTAATTTTTCCACCCTTCCAATTTATTTTCAGTGCAGGGTGGTAATCTTTTTAAAAAGAAAAGTCAGTATTTGCCACTCCTCTCCTTACAACTTCAATCACCTCTCTTTTCTTGCCTAAAAGAAAAGCTAAACTCCTCCCAGTGGACTTCTAGCTCCTAATTAAACCCCAGACTCACATCGTTCAAGCCACACTTGCTGCCTGGCAGTTCTCAAAGCTTAGCAGCAGCATCTTCACCTTAGGACAGTCACCAAGGTCACTTCCTCTGTAACTACCATTCAATATATGTGTCTAACTCTGTCCCCTCCTCTGGAATCAGGATTACAGGGAGAAATATCAATAACCTCAGGTACGCAGATGACACCACCCTGATGGCAGAAAGCACGGAAGAACTAAAGAGCCTCTTGATGAGAGTGAAAGAGGAGAGTGAAAAAGTTGGCTTAAAGCTCAACATTCAGAAAACTAAGATCATGGCATCTGGTCCCATCAATTCATGGGAAATAGATGGGGAAACAGTGGAAACAGTGGCTGACTTTATTTTTTTGGGCTCCCAAATCACTGCAGATGGTGGCTGCAGCCATGAAATTAAAAGATGCTTGCTCCTTGGAAGAAAAGCTATGACCAACCTAAACAGTATATTAAAAAAGCAGAGGCATTACTTTGCCAACAAATGTCTGTCTAGTCAAGGCTATGGTTTTTCCAGTGGTCATGTATGGATGTGAGAGTTGGACTATAAAGAAAGCTGAGCGTGGAAGAATTGATGCTTTTGAACTGTGGTGGTGGAGAAGACTCTTGAGAGTCCCTTGGACTGCAAGGAGATCCAACCAGTCCATCCTAAAGGAGATAAGTCCTGAATATTCATTGGAAGGACTGATGAAGCTGAAACTCCAATACTTTGGCCACCTGATACAAAGAACTGACTCATTGGAAAAGACCCTGATGCTGGGAAAGATTGAAGGCAGGAGAAGAAGGGGATGACAGAGGATGAGATGGCATCACCAATTCGATGGACATGAGTTTGAGCAAGTTCCAGGAGTTGGTGATGGACAGGGAGGCCTGGTGTGCTGTAGTCCATGGGGTCACAGAGTCAGACACAATTGAGTGAGTGAACTGACTGACTGAACTGTCCCCTCCTTCACGGTTTTGCCCATATGGTTTCTTCTCAAACATTACCTGACCACCCTCTACAAAATTACACCCTTCATATTCGATAATATTCACGCTGCTTTTCTTTTTAATTTTTTTCATAGCAGCTATTTGCTTAACAAACAGTTATGTGGTTCTTACTCTCAGCCAGGCATTCTTGCCAGGTATTAATTCATTTCATGCATATAGCAGCCTTATGGAGTAGGCACCATTGTCTTGTCTATTTTAGAGTCATAAGAAAACTAGGGCACAGAGAGGGTAATTAGCTTATCCAAGTCACACAGCTAGGACGTGGTAGAGCTGAGGTTCAGACTCGGTCTGATTCTAGGAGCAATACCCTTACAACTGTGCTTGAAGTACTTATCACTTTCTAATAAATTATATGATATACTTCTGTATTGTGTTTATTGTTTATTTGTTTCACCCTACTAGCATGTAAGCTCCACAATGGTAAGGATCTTCTGTTTACAAATATTTATCATCCACCTAGAATTATGTTTGACACATATTGTGGGTGCCCAATAAATATTTGTTGAATGAATAAATAAACTTAATGACTGACAGTCTGCTCCTCAGCTTGAGATATTTTATTCTGGGTTCATTACTAAAACATCCACTTCTCAGTTTATCCTCCAGGGGCTTCAGGGAGAGTAGAACAAGGAGAAACAGCATTCTAGTTCACATATTTTATTTCTCGTATAGTTTTTGAATGAGAAAAACAGCCTCAGAGATGCTGCTATTATTTCCCTCTGATTTTTTCACTTTGTTTCCTTTACAACTCCACCTCCCCCTCTCCACCCTAGACATGAGAGGAGAGAAGGAAGGAAAGAAATAAGGGTTCACTCTTGGTTTTACAGACACATACTAAACACCAGTTAGCCTTTCGTTGTTGTTCAGTTGCTCAGTTGTGTCAGACTGTTTGCGACCCCATAGACTGCAGCACGCCAGGCTTCCCTGCCCCTCACTATCTCCTGGAATTTGCTCAAACTCATGTCCATTGAGTCAGCACTAGTCTTACCAATGGGAAAGTAAGGTTTAGGCTTTAAACCTTATCTTCTCAAAGAATTTTGTAGTGATGACAATGCAAAGACAGAGAGATCAGGAGCCAGAAAGTGGGGATGGACTATGTGACAGTGTGACAGCAATGCAACTGCCTCTTTTGTGTGTGTGTGTGTGTATTCGTGTGCAGTATTGCACGACTTGTGGGATCTTACTTCCATAACCAGGGAGGAAACCCGAATCCACAGCAGTAAAAGTCCAAGTCTTAACCATTGAACCACCCGGGAATTTCTGTTGGCTCCCTGTGGTACAGAGAACAAAACAAAGCAAACCGCATACATCCAGATTTTTAGAAATTTCAGCACAGCAGAGTGGAAGTCTGCAGTGCTTCAAAACTCAGCTCATTTTGTAAAGACAGTAGGGGCAGTGGTGAGAAAGATCTCTCATGAGAACAAATATACTCTAATTCTAATTCCAGAGCTCACCTCCACATGTAAACACACACACAAAAGGTAAATAGTGTGATGAATCAAACCTTAGAGCCTCATTTTCACTCTCTGTAAAAATAGAGGTAATAAATTCTGTTTTGGTGCCCTTTGTTTTGAGAAGTAAATAAAAACACAGGTGTGACTGTAAATGTGAAATTAGTATGCAAACTTAATTTATAATTCAAATTATATAATGATAAAAATTAGAGTTGTTTATGTTAAATTTGTCAAAATAATGCATTTCCTTAACATACAAAAAAATCTAACAATGTATGAAATAAAGATATTTTAATCAACTCATCCTGCCTTTGGAAAAATGCAGATAGTAAAATAAATCGTCATAATTTGTGACAGAAGAGCTGGGTCCAGCAGCTTTTTACAAGGTTGGATTATGATTCCCTGTTGGTATTTCAGCAGCTGAAAGACAATTGTAGTGCGCATTTGTGAATCATGAGATGAATGAGATTTATCGGCCTTATTCTAAGGAAAGCTAAAGGAAAGGAAGATAATCGAAGTGAAGAAGACCAACCTGAGGACTTCCTTGGCTGTCCAGTGGTTAGGACACTGTGTGTCCAGTGTAGGTGGCAGTGGTTCGATCCCTCATGCCATGCAACGTGGCCAAAAATAAATAAATCAGAAGCCCAATCTGTATTGTCCACTGTCTTCTTCAAATAGTGATCTTAATACTACTAACACTTCTAAGGCAGCAAGAGTTACTGGTATGTCATCTTTTCTGACTCCAAGGCATTTAGCAGGTACAGCAGTTTGCAGGATTGGAGAATTTGTCCAGATAACCTGTCTACCCTTTAAAGGAAAGAGAGTTAGCTTCAGATTTCCACACGGGAACACCTTGGTAGCAGACACTTTGACACCACAGTGGTGAAAGCTACTAGTCTTCAAATCAAACAATAATCTCCCATAGTCGGAGCTGAATGACTTCACAGTGACTGAGGGCTCAGAGGAGATCACTTGGAACAAACTCTTTTTTCACCTTATTTTCTCCGTGAGTAAAACTGAGACACAAACTAGTCAGCTTTAAGAGTTTTCCTTATATACTAATTTCCTTTGATTAATTTTCAAAGCTTTTTTTTAGGGCCTTCCTGGGCAGTCCAATAGTTAAGCTCGTGTTTCCAATGCAAGGGGCACAGGTTTCAACCCTGGTTGGGAAACTAAGATCATAAATGTCTCTGTGGCATGGCCAAAAAAAAAAGAAATATTCTACAAAAAAAAAAAAGTCTTTTTAAAAAAGTGTTTTAGGATCTTTTACTGCATTAAGTTTCATCTACAATGTGTCTTGATTTGTTTTGAAAAAGATAAGCAACAGGATTGTAGGTGTACTATAACAAGGCAACTTAGGGAAAATTTGAGGACATGGCTAAGACCAAAGATTTTAAAGGCCAACGCATTGTAAGAAAAAAAAAAAGAAGCATAAAAGAATTGTCTATTTCAGTGGCAAAAACAACTCTTAGTTTATTACTAAGGTAAAGCATTTTTTGAAACGTTTGAAATTGTCATTAAAAATATTACCTTTGCAGGGACTTCCCTGGTGATCCAGTGATTAAGAATCCACCTTCCAATGCAAGAGACTAGGGTTCAATCCCTGGTCAGGAAACTAAGAGCCTATATGCCATGGAGCAACTAAGCCCCATGTGCTGCAACTGAAGAGCATGGGAACTCTAGAGCCCCTGCTCCGCAAAACCGGAAGCCCCCATGCCACAAATAAGTGAAAGCCCCAGGGCCGCAACAAAGAGCCCAAAGCCACGTTGAAGACCCAGTGTAGTCAAAAAATAAAAAAAAAAAAATTACCTTTGCATTGATTAATAAGGAGGTAGGGAACTCTTGCACCCTCCATTGCAATTGTTTTACACCCAGTCTGTTGCTACTGAAAGGATTATTAAGGAAGCAAAATCTGGGGGACACTTTGGTTACTGCTTCTTAAAGGGAGTCACAGGAAACTACCTTCTGTGTAAATGCAGGGAATCAGGACGTACAGTACTGAGATCTTAATATGAATTGACACAAGATGCAGGCCCAACGTGAAGAAATCAACATGCACCTAAACATCAGTCTTAAGGGCTGCTTGGGTTAATTAAGCAGCATTACTCCTCTCCACAAACACACCTGACCTTGGCACATAAAACACACATTCAGTCTTCTGCACAGGCACAATGCTTCTAGTTCTGCAACCTGGAGCAAGTTTCTGAACCTCTCTGGGCTTCACTCTCCTCACTCGTGAAATGGTACCAGCAATGACCTCTGCCACCAAGTGCTGTTTTGATTATTGGTATAAAAACAAAGAAGCTAAGCACTACCCTTTCCTAGCACTACCCTTTCCTAGCACATTGCTTGCCTCAATACTGTTAACCATCAAAATACCATCTCTCTGCTCCTCTCACATATTTCAGGTGAAATCATTTTGGAGGCTATAGGGCTTTACATTCTGATGCAAGTCAGCAAATGCATCTAAATGGACCTTCCTTTTCTAAGTCAGATTTCTTCAATTCTGTGTAAGGAAAAGAAAATGTTCTTTATCCTGATGGGTAAAAATTGCAACAGGTTTCCTTTGTTATAAACATCAGAGACAGTGTCATCAGATGACACACAGAGAAGTGCCAGGCCTCCAAGTTAACAACAATAATACACAAGTTTTGTGGGCTATGGAATAATGATCAGTCAAATCTTCCGGTTACTGGAGTGGTGACATTCAGGCACCTGTATCATGGGTTCTCCCAGTGCGGGTAGCATATCTCTTCTAGATAACAGAGATACCTGTCACGTCATGCCAGAATAAAGCTTTCAAATGCCACTCCATTTGTTACATCTGTATGTCACAAGAAATATTTTTCTTGCAGGAATTTTCCCAGCCTGTCTACATATTAGAGGCAGATTAAAGAGTCCTTCTTGGGTTAGAAACATAAAACATACAAATAAAATCAAGTGCAAACAGTCCATTCTCCAGGGGAGGATTAGAATTTCCAGGAAGCACACATAATCCCATGCACATTTCTGTGTTACTTGCTGTTTCTTAACAGTAATCAATGCTCTACTCTTGTTTTATTTTGGTTCTCTTTCTTTTAAAACTTTACATGTAGTAAAATTTCATTCTTTTTGGTGTACCAATCTCAGTTTTACAAAAGCATAGTATAGTAATCATCATCACAATCAAGACCTTCATTTAGTTGTAATTGGCTCTAAGATATATGTGAGAGTGAAAGTTGCTCAGTCATGTCTGACTCTTTGCAACCCCATGGACTATAAAGTCCATGGAATTCTCCAGGCCAGAATACTGGAGTGGGTAGCCTTTCCCTTCTCCAGGGGATCTTCCCAACCCAAGGATCGAACTCAGGTCTTCCTCATTGCAGGTGGATTCTTTACCAGCTGAGCCACAAGGGAAGCCCAAGATATAGATAATGCACTATAAACGATAACGTGTAACAGATTCAGTCCTTTAAATGGAAAATACGAAGAATTAGTGGGGGGACTATTAGAAGAAATGTACATGTGCTTCTGATTTCTAAAATAAGCCCTCTACTTTCTATAATTTTCCTTAACTAATTTCTTCTCTTTTGTTCTTTTGTAAGAAAAGATGCTTAAAAACTGTTTTCTCTCAAGCGTGTAACCTAATTCATCTCCCACTCTAATCTAGATTAGGTCCTCCCATGAGGGCCTGTGTTTTCAAAGCACCCCATTCTTTTTTTTTTTTAATAAATTTATTTATTTTAGTTGGGGGCTAATTACTTTACAATATTGTAGTGGTTTTTTGCCATACATTGATATGAATCAGCCATGGGTTTACATGTGTTCCCCATCCTGAACCCCCCTCCCACCTCCCTCCCTATCCCATCCCTCTGGCTCATCCCATTGCCCCAGCCCTGAGCATTTGTCTCATGCATTGAACCTGGAATGGTGTTCTGTTTCACATATGATAATATACATGTTTCAATGCTATTCTCCCAGAACGTCCCACTCTCACCTTCTCCCTCAGAGTCCATAAGACTGTTCTATGCATCTGTGTCTCTTATTCTGTCTCTCATATAGGGTTATCATTACCATCTTTCAAATTCCATATATATGCATTAGTATACTGTATTGGTGTTTTTCTTTCTGGCTTACTTCACTCTGTATAATGGGCTCCAGTTTCATCCATCTCAATAGAACTGATTCAAATGTATTCTTCTTAATGGCTGAGTAATATTCCATTGTGTATATGTACCACAGCTTCCTTACCCATTCGTCTGCTGATGGGCATCTAGGTTGCTTCCATGTCCTGGCTATTGTAAACAGTGCTGCGATGAGCACCCCATTCTTTATAAAGTATTCTTACTTAGCACAATTGCATCTATACAGCTTTTTCCTACATGACTTTTCATGAGATAATTAGCCAAAGTCCATCTCCCACACTATGTAAGTGGAGAATGTGATTGGGTCTTTCTTCTTGTCCTGTAAATAGGTTCATCTGTACCATTTTTTTAAATTCCACATATATGCATTAATATACAATATTTGTTTTTCTCTTTCTTATATCACTCTGAATGACAGACTCTAAGTCCATCTACATCTCTATAAATGATCCAATTTCACTCTTTTTTATGGCTGAATAATATTCCACTATACACATAACACATTTTCTTTATCCATTCATCTCTTGATGGACACTTAGGTTGTTTCCATGTCCTGGCTATTGCAAATAGTGCTGCAGTGAACATTGGAGTGCATGTGTCTTTTTGAATTATGGTTTTCTAATGGTATATGCCTAGTAGTAGGATTGCTAGATCATATGGTAGTTCTATGTTTAGTTTTTAAGGAACCTCTGTATTGCTTTCCTTAATGGTTGTATCAGTAGGGGAAAGAAGAGGATGGGATGAATTGGGAGTTAGAACTGACACATACACACACCCATGTATAAAATAAATAGCTAGTGGGAACTTGCTGTAAAGCACAGGAAGCTCAGCTTGGTGCTCTGTGATGATCTAGAGGGGTGGGATGAGGGGTAGGAGGGAGATTCAAGAGGGAGCGGATATATGTATACATATAGCTGATTCACTTCATTGTACAGCAGAAACTAACAACATTATAAAGCAATTACTCTGCAATTAAAAAAAAAGTTTTTAAGTGGAGGAGGTAGTGTGGTTGGTCTTGCTAATCTCTCCAAAAATGGATTTCAACAGTTTTTTTAGCCACTAGGATAAAATAAGTCTAATACTATTAAATTTTTAACTGTACCAACTGTACCAATTTTCCTCTAAAGGTCAGGTAAAACCTATGTGAAAGTAAAGATCAGTGTGTATAGCTGAACATCAGCAGTAGGGTTTCTAAAGTACATAAACAAAGTTAAATGTGGAGACTTCTTCACATCAACTTTTTCCAACCAATAAGTGTCATGAGACCAGACCTGCCACGAGTCTCTCTTCTCCAATCAGTTACACTTTTTAGTAGCTTTCACTGGACAATCAGCTCTAAGCCAGGCTGGGCCACAAAGGTTGATCTAGGTTCAATCACTGGCAAGAAAGGCAACCATTCATGCCTAAGCGCATGCTAAGTGGCTTCAGTCGTGTCCAACTCTTTGCAACCCTATGGACTGTAGCCTGCCAGGCCCCTCTGTCCATGGGATTCTCCAGGCAAGAGAAGTAGAGTGGGTTGCCATGCCCTCCTCCAGGGGATCTTCCTGACCCAGTCTCATGTATGCTGCATTGGCAGGTGGTTTCTTTAACCACTAGCACCACCTGGAAAGCCCAGAAAGACAACCGAGATGCTAACAAAGATTTCTTTCCCTTTGTCTTACTACAGAACCAGCAGACACGAGTAAGTCTTACACACGGAAAGATTTTACAAGGGAATGTAGATGACCGACCATTTCTCCTTAGTTCCTCACTCTACTGTGTGCAAAGAGCTGTGTTGGTTTATTCAATCCTTCAATAACAGATCAGGTAAGAGGAGAGAAAAGCTACAAGCCTTGTATACTTTTAGGCTCTGGGGGAACAGAGCGTTACCAGCAGCCAAGATCCTATCAATGAGGAATGCTTGCTACTACACAATTAGATATTCCCAAGTTCTCTTTCTTCTGTCTCCTTTGGATCTATAGCAGCCTGGACATCCCTACCATGAACTCCATCCCAGAGGAAACCATCTATTTTGGTCCCTAGTTGAATCCACATGATGCCTGTGACTGAGAACGCACTCAGGAGATACTTGTTGCCTAAGTGAAGAAAGGAGTGAATGGCTTCTGGTTCTGGCTCTGCCATCAATCAACTCCATGGTTGACCATTACTCACTTTCTCCGTACATCAGGCTTTTCTCAACTGGTAAAATCTGTAAAAGCAATTAATTTAGAGTCCTGGATGTTCATTGGAAGGACTGATGTTGAAGCTGAAACTCCAATACTTTGGCCACCTGATGCGAAGAGCTGACTCATTGGGAAAGACCCTGATGCTGGGAAAGATTGAGGGCAGGAGGAGAAGGGGACAACAGAGGATGAGATGGCTGGATGGCATCACCGACTCGATGGACATGGGTTTGGGTGGACTCAGGGAGTTGGTGATGGACAGGGAGGTCTGGCGTGCTTCGGTTCATGGGGTCGCAAAGAGTCGGACACGACTGAGCAACTGAACTGAACTGAATCACCAAGAGTCTTTAAAAAGAGAGAGAAAAAGATGTTATAAACTCATAAGATCAACAAGAAAAAGTCACTTGTCTCTACCTTATCTCAGGCTTTACAGACCAATAAGTGGCATGAGACCAGACCTGCCACCAGTCTATGATATTGCAGCCTGTTTCAATTAAACCACATTAAATAATGGAAAGAGTATATCTTAGTCCTGGTGATGCTGATTATTAGTATATGGCTTTGCATATTATGTAAACTGCATAGGTCATTCTTGTATACAATCTTGGGAGAGTTAGGATAGTTCTGACTTTTGTTTAATCACCACCATTTGATTATTCTAGTTTTTTTAAAAAATGTTTTTTGCTTAAAGTTAGAAAATTCTTGAATTGGTGTCATTTAAATGCCTAATTTCCAATGATTTTCTCTAAGCTTGTCAAGCTAACCAAGTCCTCTAAACCTTATAAAGGTGATAAATATTGTAGAAAAAAGTTATTTCTGAAAAAGACAACAGAGAGTAGACATAAAACTAGGAGAAACAAAGCACAGAGGAAAACTGATACCCCAGGAGATGCGGATCACTATAATTGCAGAAGGATTAGGGTAAGGAAACATGATCACGGCATCCTTGCCTTGAGAAGAGGAAGAGGACTCTAACTTACAAGAGCGGATTAACATCATTTCATCTTCCATACTCTTCCCCTTTTGTTCTCTTTGAAACAACAATTTTGGTTTAAACAGAACGATCTTATTTCTCCCAGACACAAGCACCTTCCATTATTGCAAGAATTTCTTTTAGCATTTGGAAAAGTGCCAAAGATCCAAGATTCCTCCAGATTTTAACCACATTTCCAACACTGTGCATCCAATAAGACATGACACATGGACATAATGGGTTCCTAGAGATGGTTTGTTTTTTTTTTTAATAAAACTTACTTTGTTACAATAGCAAACCTCTCTTAGACTGACAAGACCAGGTAGAATCAAAATATCTTTTATTATATTTGTTCACATTGTTTTCAGTGACACTACTTTGCATCTGATGAAATAAAGGCATACAGAAGAGAACATGCCCTTATTCAGAGCAATCAGATCAAAGAAAAAATTAGGAGTGATCCTGGGGCCAAAAACTTAAGAGGGACCAAATAGTCTCTGAAAAGAAACTAGACTTGTATGCAGTCATCTATGATCCATTTGAGGAAGAAAAATGTGAGGCATTTTAAACAAAATTTCTGTTCAGTGAATTTTCTTAAGATTTCAGACTTAAAAAAAACAGTAAAATAGGAGAAGGAGCACATAACAATGATAAATGTAAATGATTGGCAGAAAGAAAAATTGTTGAAAGGATGAAGAGCAAAATGGATCAAGACAATGGAAAGATTATACTTTTGGGGTGATGACACTAATTAATTTTTAACCTTCTAATGGACATCTTCAATGAATTACCCAATGACTCCTAAAATGTTATGTATCCTAAATATTAATGTCTTTCAATATCTTTATCTTAGATTTACTCAGGGTCTGAGACAAGGATTGGGTGTAGACAGTTTATTTAGAAAATGATACAGCAGAAAAACAGAAAGAGGAAGTTGAGGGAATGAAGCCAGACTTGAGAAAAAGGCAAAAAGAAAAAAAAAGGAGGGATAGATTATTGAACTGATTACCAGCATCAGTAACTGGGGCTCAGACTCACTGGAGACATACTGAGCACCATGTAGAACCTGCCTCAAAACTATCTTATAGAAGAATGGGGAAGTTGGAGCAATTATCCATTGATTCCTTCTTCCTCCCATGTCCAGGTCACATCAGCATGCCTTAGAGGAAAGCCTTAAGGCAGAAAAGCAGAGATATACAACATTTCCCATTTGAGATGGGACCCTGGAGATACACAGGGAACTGCTTATTATAGCAACGCTGAAATACTTGGGAAAAGGAGATGCTGCAGACCAGCACACTGTCTATTAATGTTTTCACTCCAAATTGCTCTTCTTCATCAGTGCTCAGTGCTCAATCCCTTCAGTAGTGTCCAACTCTTAGCGACCATGTGAACCGTATCCCACCAGGCTCCTCTGTCCATGGGGCTTTCCAAGCAAGAATACTGGAGTGGATTGCTACCTCCTCCTCCAGGGGATCTTTGCAATCCGGGAATCAAACCTGCATCCCTACGTCTCCTGCATTGCAGGCAGATTCTTGACCGCTGAGCAACCGGGGAAGCCCCTGCTCCTCTTCATACATATTCAGTTTTTCCATTAATACAATCACCCTCTACCAAGCCAGAATGCTCTGAGTGATCATATCTTTTCCCATCCACCATATCTAATATTGAAGCTTGTTCCTTTCACACTTTTTTCTAACTGTGGGAAAACACACATAAAACAAAACTTAACCATCTTAACCATTTTAAAAGAATGTTAGTTCAAGCATCATTAAATACTGCCACAGAGTTGTGAAGCAGACTTCTGGAACGTTTTCATCTTGCAAAACTAAACATTTATACCCACTAAACAACAACTCCCCTATTCCCTTTGCCTTTTATCCTTTCAGGTCAGGAAACAGGTCACATTGGCACCCAAGATCTATCAACTAGAAATTCTCGCTACTTCACAATTAAATGTTCCCAAATTCTTTTTCTTATGTCATCATCAGATATAGAGCAGTTTGTTCAAGCAAACAAGATGGTCATTTTAATTTGTTAATTTAAAAGAATGTAGCTTTTCATTGAAATATCATGAAAGAAAATTAGAAAATTATCAAAAAGGTGTGAGGAGAGCAAATCACTTATGATTCTTAACACTCAGCCATACTCACAGTCATTTTGATCTGTTTATTTTCTTTTTCAGGGGCTTCCCAGGTGGTGCTAGTGGTAAAGAATCTCTTCCAACACAAGAGACACAGGAGATGTGGGTTCAATCCCTGGGTCAGGAAGATCCCCTGGAGTACAAAAAGGCAACTCACTCCAATATTCTTACCTGGTAAATTCCATGGGCAGAGGAGCTTGGCGGGCTACAGTCTATGGGGTCACAAAGATATGGGTATAACTGAGCACAGCACATTTTCTTTCTTTTAATTTCTTTTAACAAGTATATGTATTTTTTGCACAGTTTTTTTCTTCTTTTTGCTTTCCCGTCTTCTTTATTTTTTTAATTTACTTATTTTTAAAAATATTTATTTTTATTTATTTGACTGTGCCAGGTCTTAGTTGCTGCATGTGAGATCTTTTAATAGTTCCCTGACCAGGGATCAAACCCTGGCCCCCTGCATTGGGAGTGTGGAGTCTTAGCCCCTGAATCACCAGAAAAGTCCCTTGTTTTAATCATACTATATGTGCAGTTTAGTTCCTTTTCAAATTTTAACATGACGAACACAGTTGATCTGAAAATGGAGAATGATAAAGCCCTACATTTAGCCTTAAAAAGTCAGTTGTTCAAGTACAAGATAGATGTGGCAGAGACTCTTACATCGCTTGCATTCAAACATTCACAAACACAACACAAGTGAAAGACCTTGGGACTGTTGTGTTGTATTGTTCAGTCACTCACTCGTGTCTGACTCTTTGTGACCCCATGGACTGCAGCATGACACACTTCTCTGTCCTTCACCAACTCCTGGAGCTTGCTCAGACTCATGTCCATTGAGTCGGTGATGCCATCCAACCATCTCTGTTGTCTCCTTCCCCTCCTGCTTTCAATCTTTCCCAACATCAGGGTCTTTTCCAACAAGTCGGCTCTTCACATCTGGTGGCCAAAGTATTGGAGCTCAGCTTCAGCATCAATCCCTCCAACCATCCAATGAATATTCAGGATTGATTTCCTTTACGATTGACTCAATTTTAAATTTGGATTGAAACTGAGACTACATCCAAGTAAATGTCAAAAAAATTATTAACTCCAGAAGAGGTGTAATCCTTTCAATTCTAGTTTCTATGATAAACATCCTCAGATCATTCAACCAAATAATAATATTCTCAGATCTTTTTTACCATATTGGCTGTGATTCTCTGGCTCTATTTTAAAATAATGTTCCCAATTCCTTTGGGATTGTTAGTTTGCCACAATCTCAGTGTAAATTTCCATTGAATCAAGGCTTCTCAAAATCAATTGCAATATCGGGATACTTTAAGAAAGTACAGATAACTGTTTACAAAGCAGACGAACATATTTCAAAATAGAACCAGAGAATCACAGTCAATATCACAGTACAAAAGATCTGAAAATATTATTATTTGATATGTTTATCATAGAAAATAGAATTGGAAGAACTACACATCTTTGGGGAGTTATAACTTTCTGACATTTACCTTGATGTCCCAATTTCAATCCAAATTTAAAATTGAGTACTTAAAAAAAAAACAAAGATTTTATTGTCATAATTTTATTAGAGTTGAACAATTAACAGGATCCTTAACGATGTGTGTATGAAAACCGAGAGTCTTTTAGGTATAAATATATCACTGTGACTGGGAAAATTAGTGTATAATTTCCACACCAGAAGAAATCCTAGAAGCAACTTCAATTTCATGTACAATTATAGATCAGCATAGAGTTAGATTCACTTTTTAAAATATGTTTTATGTTTTTAGATATTAGATAATTTAAATTTAGAAAAGAATACAAGCTTATTCAAATATAAAAGACCTATGTTTTCTTTTTTAAATTGATCAGTGTTGGTTTGTAGTATATTCTTCCATGCCTTTTTCCATGCTATTTCAAACACATATCCCCAAATATATGTATTTGGGTTGTTTTTCTGATTGTTTTAAGAAATGAGATCTTATAGTATACATGGTTGTGCTTCCTGCTTCCCTCACATAAAAATATGCTGAGGGTAGCCCTCTTAGGCTAGATTAATACATATGAATCTAATTCATCCTCTTAAATAATCTCTCTATGTTCCATAGGATCAAAAGAATAAATATATATTCTTTTGTGGTTGTTTCAGTTGTTTCCAGTATTTTCTTAACTATAATTACTCATAATACAAAACATTCAGATGTACCTTTGATTTTATTTCTGTGGGATAGCTTGGTCAAAGGTTATGAGCAATTTTTATTTGAATGTATATTACCAGATCACTTACCAAAAAGCTATTTATCTCTCCACAGACCCCTCAGCACAAAACTCTTGATTCTTCACTTTTACAAATCACAGATATTCTGGATTTTACATTTACACCTTTGATTGTTTTAAAAGGTTTGCTGATGAGATTTGTACAGGAGACAGGGATCAAGACAACCCCATGGAAAAGAAATGCTAAAAAGCAAAATGGCTGTCTGAGAAGGCCTTACAGATAGCTGGGAAGAGAAGAGAAGCGAAAAACAAAGGAGAAAAGGAAAGATATTCCCATCTGAATGCAGAGTTCCAAAGAATAGCAAGGAGAGATAAGAAAGCCTTCTCAGCGATCAGTGCAAAGAAATAGAGGAAAACAACAGATTGGGAAAGACTAGAGATCTCTTCAAGAAAATTAGAGATACCAAAAGAACATTTCATGCAAAGATAGGCTCGATAAAGGACAGAAATGGTATGGACCTAACAGAAGCAGAAGATATTAAGAAGAGGTGGCAAGAATACACAGAAGAAAACAAGATCTGTACAAAAAAGATCTTCACGACCCAGATAATCACGATGATGTGATCACTCACCTAGAGCCAGACATCCTGGAATGTGAAGTCAAGTGGGCCTTAGAAAGCATCACTATGAACAAAGCTAGTGGAGGTGATGGAATTCCAGTTGAGCTATTTTAAATCCTGAAAGATGATGCTGTGAAAGTGCTGCACTCGATGTGCCAGCAAATTTGGAAAGCTCAGCAGTGGCCAAAGGACTGGAAAAGGTCAGTTTTCGTTGCAATCCCAAGGAAAGGCAATGCCAAAGAATGCTCAAACTACCGCACAATTGCACTCATCTCACATGCTAGTAAAGTAATGCTCAAAATTCTCCAAGCCAGGCTTCAGCAATACGTGAACCGTGAACTTCCAGATGTTCAAGCTAGTTTTAGAAAAGGCAGAGGAACCAGAGATCAAATTGCCAATATCCGCTGGATCATCGAAAAAGCAAGAGAGTTTCAGAAAAACATCTATTTCTGCTTTATTGACTATGCCAAAGCCTTTGACTGTGTGGATCACAATAAACTGTGGAAAATTCTGAAAAAGACGGGAATACCAGACCATCTGACCTGTCTCTTGAGAAACCTGTATGCAGGTCAGGAAGCAACAGTTAGAACTGGACATGGAACAACAGACTGGTTCCAGATAGGAAAAGGAGTACGTCAAGGCTGTATATTGTCACCCTGCTTATTTAACTTATATGCAGAGTACATCATGAGAAACGCTGGGCTGGAAGAAACAAGCTGGAATCAAGATTGCAGGGAGAAATATCAACAACCTCAGATATGCAGATGACACCACCCTTATGGCAGAAAGTGAAGAAGAACTAAAGAGCCTCTTGATGAAGGTGAAGGAAGAGAGTGAAAAAGTTGGCTTAAAGCTCAACATTCAGAAAACTAAGATCATGGCATCTGGTCCCATCACTTTATGGGAAATAGATGGGGAAACAGTGGAAACAGTGTCAGACTTTATTTTTTTGGGCTCCAAAATCACTGTTGATGGTGATTGCAGCCATGAAATTAAAAGATGCTTACTCCTTGGAAGGAAGGTTATGGCCAACCTAGATAGCATATTTAAAAGCAGAGACATTACTTTGCCAACAAAAGTCCGTCTAGTTAAGGCTATGGTTTTTCCAGTGGTCATGTATGGATGTGAGAGTTGGACGGTGAAGAAAGCTGAGCGCCGCAGAATTGATGCTTTTGAACTGTGGTGTTGGAGAAGACTCTTGAGAGTCCCTTGGACTGCAAGGAGATCCAATCAATCCATCCTAAAGGAGATCGATCCTGGGTGTTCATTGGAAGGACTGATGTTGAAGCTGAAACTCCAATACTTTGGCCACCTCATGCGAAGAGTTGACTCATTGGAAAAGACCCTAATGCTGGGTAGGATTGGGGGCAGGAGGAGAAGGGGACGACAGAGGATGAGATGATTGGATGGCATCACTGACTCGATGGACATGGGTTTGGGTGGACTCCGGGAGTTGGTGATGGACAGAGAGGCCTGGCATGCTGCGATTCATGGTGTTGCAAAGAGTCGGACATGACTGAGTGACTGAACTGAACTGAACTGAATGAGCTTGACTATTTTGTTTCATTCTAGAGCATTGAACGATGTTCTAGAACATAGTGTAAATGAAATTAGCTTTTGGCTTGATGTAATTTTTCTAAAATGAGAGCATTTCCTAAATGAAATAGATTGCCATTTTAAGAGATCAGTTTCTGGAAGCTCTGCTTTGGAAATAACCTGCTTATAATAATCCTTATATGTGCATAATAGTTTATTGCTTACATAACACGTTCATATCACTTGATTTCTATTGATCTTTGGATCTCCATTAATCTATTATTCTATAGATATGCAAGGTTTTAAGAAATCTTGTCTTCTGAAAATTTGTTAATCTCTAACATACTCACTCATTTTCCTTCCATCTCTCTCATCCTCACTTTTCACTTAGGCATTTTGGAAAAAAACAGACTATCATGGTGCACATCCCATCACCCAGAAGTATGGTGATGGTATAGCCATCAACACCCTAATTATATATCTTTTACAAATCGTATACCAACTTAATATTCACCTAAAAATCTAAAAGCTTAATTCACGCTTACCTGTAAACATAATGAAAGTGAAAGTCACTCAGTCTTGTCCGACTCTTTGTGACCCCATGGACTATACAGTCCATGGAATTCTCCAGGCCAGAATACTAGAGTGGGTAGTCTTTCCTTTCTCCAGGGGATCTTCCCAACCCAGGGATTGAACCCAGATCTCCCGCATTGCAGGCAGATTCTTTACCAGCTAAGCCACAAGGCAAGTAAACATAATAGAGCTCTTTGATTTTGACTTATCTCTATACCCTAGCCAATGTCAGTAATTGCTGAAACCAGACTTTGGCAAAATATCCCTCCCTTTGTCTCCCTATAGAGAAATTTTGATATGAGAATCAAAGAAGAAGACTTTAAAAACAAGCTTAATGGAGGAGTTTGAATTAACAGTTGGATTTTATGTTGGTTGGTAGAGGTTACACTTCTTAGAAAGCTGGAGGTGGGGGGTGGGGAGAGTTCTAGAACAGTAAGCACCACAGACCTCAGAGCTTGGTGGTTAAATGTCTTGGCAACAGTGAGAGTGAGTGCACCGTCTCAAGGACAGACGACATAATATTTCCCAGACGTCACTGCTTGGTTGTGTCACTGTCCAACAGCAGCCACTGATTAGGAAAAAAAATACTCTTCCTCCCTTGCAGGAGCATAGCCAGCACTGAAGGCGGTAGGGGAGATGTTGGCAAGGTACCGGAACAGGTGGCAGCAGCAGGTGTGATAGGCAAGAGATGACAAGGGCACAGAGTGTGCTGTTGGCAAGCTGTCGGGAACGAGAGTTCAGGAACTACTGATCGCAGAGACAGTGGCACGGAGATAGAGGGCCGGGAAGAACAGACTGTCATAGCAGGATGGCAGGTACCTCCTGAACAAACAGGAAATGGGATGAGAGTGGAAGTGGTGGCCTGCAGCCCCAAACTGGCTTGAGGGGATCACAGCAGGATGACAGAGAAGCCGGCGGTACCCCAGCAAACGTGTGAGTCGCCCAGAGCTCCCACGCCAGAAGGCAGTCCACATGGAGCAGCCACAAAGCGAGAAGACAAAGAGAAGGGGACTTTAGTCATACTTCTGTTTTTCATCAGTCACTGATGCTTTGCTTCTCTTCTACTCAAGGAATCACAATTTGAGAGGCACATCTGGGCGTCCCCAAGGCTCTAAGAACCCAGAGTTCTTAGATTGAGCCTCAGAGATTAAGCATCTTGTTAAGGCCCCAATTCTATCTGCTCTGTAACTGTGTTGAGACCAGATATCAAGATGGCTAATTACAGATGATTACAAAACACTTCTCTCGTACAATTCAATTGAGCAAATATTCACAGATGCCAGAACATTGCATTAAAAGTCCTATAAAATAAGGAGTCACTGAGGACTGCTATTAGGCAGCATTTGGATTCTGCCTTGTCACTACGTAACTATATGGTAAGATGACATTTTAATTCACTGTGATAGAATTGCATCAATGTTTTATCATGTTTGCTTTAACAAATTGTCTCATATGAAAGGATGTTCCTTCAGGATTCCAAAGTGTCACTCCTGCTGCGGAGAGAGTTGAGTTGCAAATCAGAGTTTAATTTAAGTACTGTACAATATATTATGTTTTCTGATACACTTGATAATAATTTTTAAATGGTGGTTTTTAAAATGTTTTTAAATGGGCTTACCTTGTGGTTCAGCTGGTAAAGAATCTGCCTGCAATGCAGGAGATCTGGGTTCAACCCCTGGGTTGGAGAAAGGAAAGGCTACCCACTCCAGTATTCTGGCCTGGAGATTTCCATGGACTATATGTATAGTTCATGGGGTTGCAAAGAGTTGGACACGGCTGAGCAACCTTCACTTGCACTTCACTTTTTAAAATGTCGACATATATGTATAAGATAGGTTTATTCTTTTTTTTTTTTTTTTTGGTTTATTCTTTTGAACTGTGGTGCTGGAGAAGACTCTTCAGAGTCCCTTGGACAGTAAGGAGATCAAACCAGCCAATCCTAAAGGAAATATTCCTGAATATTCATTGGAAGGACTGATGCTGAAGCTGAAACTCCAATACTTTAGCTACTTGATGTGAAAAGCCAACTCACTAGAAAAGACCCTGATGCTGAAGACAGGAGGAGAAGAGGACAACAGAGGATGAGATGGTTGGATGGCATCACTGACTCAATGGACATAAGTTTGAGCAAGCTCTGAGAGATGGTGAAGGACAGGGAAGCCTGGCATGCTGCAGTCCATGGGGTTGCGAAGAGTTGGACGTGACTGAGCGACTGAACAAGAGCAACATTCATTCAAAAGTTTTTTCTTAGTGTTTATTTTGTATCAGGTGCTGTTCTAGGTATTTGAAATGTTATACTAAATAATAACACAAAACAACTGAGACCTTTACTGAACTTCCATCGCAGTGAAGGGAGGATAATGATAAATAAACCACTAAAATCTTAATCATATTAAGCAAGATAGAGATATTTGTTTGAAGGATAGAATATTGATTTTTAATATAGAGTATTCAAGAACAATTTTGACAAACTGCCATTGTAGAAAGATGAAGCAAACTGTGCAGATATGGAGGAAAAAATATTCTGAAAAAGACGTGCTTGACGCAATTCAGGTAGATCGAGGAGGCCAATGTAATAGAAACAGAGAAAGAATGAGTTATAGGAGAACAGGTAAAAGAGGAAAGTGAAAGTCACTCAGTCCTGTCCAACTCTTTGTGACCCCATGGACTGTAGCCCACCAGGTCTTTCAGCCCATGGAATTCTCCACGCAAGAATACTGAAGTGGGTTGCCATGCCCTTCTCCAGGGGATCTTTCCGACCCAGGGATCAAACCCACGTCTCCAGCTTTGCAGGCAGATTCTTTACCATTCAAGCTACCCAGGAAGCCTTCGGTTGAAGAGGAAAGGGATGCTTATTATGTGTGACCCTATAGATGATGGAAAGGATTGCAAATTTTATTCTGAGAGTTAAGGGAAACTGTTGAAGGTTTCTGAGCAAAATTACATGATCTGACTTAGTTTTCCAAAGAGTCACTCTGGATCTTGGGTGGACAATAGGCTGTCAGGGACACAAAGGTCAAAGTTGGAAGATCTGTTAGAAGGCAATTGAAATCATCTAGTGCTGAGATGATGTGGTTGAACTGTGGTATTTGCAGTGAAAGAAACTGAAGTGGTTGGATGCTGGATGCTTGGTAAAGATAGAGCAGCAGGAGCTGATGGAGATGGATAGAATGTATGGAGCACAAGAGAAACATTGTAAATGTGCTTCTGTTCATCTTTCTGAATATAAGAGCTTTATGAAGTTGGGGACTTCCCTGGTGGTCCAGGGGCTAAGACTCTATGCTCCCAATGAAGAGGGCCCCAGATTCAACCCCTGATCAGGGAACTAGATCCTGCATGCTGCAACTTAAGATCCTATGTGCCGCAACTAAGACCTGGCAAGGCCAAACAAATTGGCACGGACAAATAAATTAATTTAAAAAAAAAAAGAACTTTACCAAGCTGATCTCAAATATACAAGTGCCTGAAAGGGAAACTAATGGTAAGAGTTTACTAGAAAACATGAAGAGAAAGGGTAAATTAACATTTACTTATGACATGGAGAATAGGATTGGGAAGCAGGGCTGGTTAGGAATAGCTCTGTAAAATGGGCTACTATCGTGATAGGCCAGGGTTCCTCAACCTCAGAAAAGTTTCTTTGTTTTGGGGAGACTGTCTTGAGCATTATGTTAATAAGATGTTTAACAGTATCCCTAGCTTCTACATAGCAGCACCTCACCCAAAGTGTGGTGACCCTAAAAAAAAATCTCCAGATACTGTCAACTATTTCCTGGAGGGAAAAGCCACTGTTAGCTGAGAACCGCTGTGGTAGAAGATGTCATATATTTCCTTTAGTCGCGTTTAGTATGGGCTTCCCTGGTGGCTCAGATGATAAAGAATCTACCTGCAATGAGGGAAACCTGGGTTCGATCCCTGGGTTGGGAAGATCCTCTGGAGAGGGGAATGGCAACCCACTCCAGTATCCTTGCCTGGAGAATCCCCATAGACAGAGGAGCCTGGCAGGCTACAGTCCATGGGGTCGCAAAGAGTAGGACATGACTGAGCGACTAAGCACAGCACCATTTAGTATATCAAGCTGTTTCTGAAGAACTTATTAATACATGAGAGAATCTTTCAAAGGATGGAGAAAATATCCTTTTCACCTAGAGTAGCTAAGCCATAAAAAAAGAATATAATCTTAATAGAGGGGAAAATGTACAATTGGGCAAAATTTCACTCACTTTACTTAAAGCAATAAAAATATGCTTCCACTTTTGGTCCAATTATCATCCTCCGTAAGTCAATGTACCTAGAACAGTGCATGCATGTGTGCTAAGTCATTTCAGTCATGTCTGACTCTTTGTGACCCTATGGAATGTAGCCCATCGGATTCCTCTGTCCATGGGATTCTCCAGGCAAGAATACTAGAGTGGGTTGCCATGCCCTCCTCCAGAGTATCTTCACAACCTAAGGATTGAACCTCCATCTCTTACTTTTCCTGCATTGGCAAGTGAGTTCTTTACTACTAGCACCACCTGGGAAGCCCACCCAGAACAGTACCCAACATACCCAACATAAAAGCAAAAAAATATAGCTAGAATTAAAAAAGAAAACCCTCCAGAAGTAAATAATTTATTAATTATTTAATAGTACTTCAACTATTTAAAGACAGTTATCAAGTCTTATCTGGTTTCTTTTGAGTTAATCATTCCTAATTTTATCAATCAATTTTACATGCTGGTAAATTTTGCTGTGAATCATTTTTATGGGGCTGTGGAAGCTAAAATAGAAGGCTTCTTTTTCTCTATAAGCAAGAGAATATATCCTCAGGGCTTCTTAACACACTTAACAGACACTTCTTTTAAGACATTGACAATATCCACAATTCTATTTCTTTCATGAATGCATAACTATCTTACAATATCCCTTATTGGCCTCTTACAAAACTAGGGGCACTCACTTCTACATTGCTAGTGGCAAGCCAAGATCCACTATTGTTGTTGTTTAGTTGCTAAGTTGTGTCCAACTCTTGCGACCCCAGGGACCATAGCCCCCCAGGCTCCTCTGTCCATGGAATTCTGCAGGCAAGAATACTGGAGTGAGTTGCCACTCCCTTCTCCAGGGGATCTTCTCAATCCAGGGATTGGACCTTTATCTCCTGCACTGGCAGGCAGATTCTTTACCATCTGAATTACCAGGGAAACTCCAGATCCACTATAATGACTCATAATATTCAAGCAGTATGGGAGATCACTGGAATTGCCTAAGAGTGGGGACACCAGCCTCTAACCTAAGCTCCAAGATAATGGTCAGTGTGACTCTTATTTGGTGACTTACATGACTGATGTTTCTTCTTTTTAACAGTAACCATATTTTTTTACCTGTATCCTGTAAGGGCAACATGGTAGTCAGTTCAGTTCAGTCGCTCAGTCTTATCTGACTCTTTGTGACCCCATGGACTGCAGCACGCCAGGCTTCCCTGTCCATCACCAACTCCCGGGGCTTGCTCAAACTCATGTCAGTGATGCCAGTATGAAAAAGCAACATGGTAACTACTACCTAAAAGGATAAGAAGAAGTAAGTTGAGACTTCTCTGGTGGTGCAGTGGCTAAGAATCTGCCTTCCAACACAGGGGAGGTAGGTTCGATCCCTCATCAAGGAACTTAGATCCCACATGCCACCAGGCAACTAAGCCCGGAGACACAACTAAAGAGAAGCCCCCCCATGCCACAACTTAGACCCAATGCAGCCAAAAATAAAATAAAGAAAGAATAAAAGAAGTAAGTAATGATTGAAAGAATTCCAGTAGAAGTTATAGGAAATTACCAAAGGAAGAAAGGGGAGAATATGCTAAGAAAAGAAGTTAATAGCCACAGAAAGGAAGGGGCAGGGGAAGAGGCAGAGGCAGAGAAACTGCTGAAAAGTAGCCAAAAAGTATAGGATAGGAATCTATGCTTTCCCCTTCTCGTTTTTGGGAACTGGCAACCCCTAGTCAGCTATACCAACTGGAAGGAAGGAGTGGTGAGGGGAGGGTATGGAAAGACCAGAGGGTAGAGGAACTGAACATTTGAGAAAGGGAAAGGAAGGAAAGTGAAACCACGGAGAGAGGAAGTGTGAAGGTTTAAAAGTATTCCAAGAATTAGAGAGTCCCTGCAGAAGGAGTGGAGAGTGAGCAGAAGGAAAAGAAATCTGAATTTAAAATAGAAATCGGTCATCAGAATAAAACGTAAAGAAGGCAGCAAGCAGTAAGACCTTTGTTAGAACTTACCTAAGAACAGAAAGCTTAGAGCCTCTATCAAATGATTACAAATGATAGGGACATATTTATACATCAGGTAATTATAAATATTATATAATATATACACATAATTTCCAGGAGAGTTGACTGGGTGATATAGTCAGAATTAGAATGCATTTCGGATTCTACTAACTATGCTGTTACATGAACAGGGAATGTTGGTTTACTTGACCAACAGGGAAAGCTGAATGGTTTTCCAAATTCTCTTCAGATATTGCTATGGTAAGAAAGAAGATTTTGCAGTCACTGTGATTTCAAGAATGAATATATGTAATTTAAATTTTGGAAGGAGAAAATGTATGAAATATTTTCAAGGGAATTGAGGCTTGGGTCTAGTTTCGTTATATGTTTGTATTCATGTTTCATAACAATGAAATACTTAGTTCTGCTCAGCACCAGTGTGTGCTTAGTCACTAAGTTGTGTACTAGTCTTTGTGACCCCATGGACAGTAACCTGCCAGGCGCCTCTGCTCATGGGATTTTCCAAGCAAGAATAAGGGAGTAAGTTGCTATTTCCATCTCAAAGGGGTCTTCCTGACCGAGGAATTGAACTCTAATCTCCTGTGTCTCCTGCATTGGCGGGTGGGTTCTTTACCACTGAGCCACTTGGGAAGCCCACTAGAGCCCACCACACACACACACAAACCTGGCCTGATTATGCACACTCTACATTTGACCTGGAAAATAAGCACAGGGCAAGTTTAAAATGTATTTATTTTAAAGTTATTCTATTGTGCTTTTAGACTGTGACTAACCGTAAAAGGCAATCAACCCAACTGACTTGACCTAAAAATGGCTATGTTTATTTGTTTGCCGTGAAGACCTGATAGTTTTTCTATTAGAACTTTTCTTTAGTAGAGAGAAAAGGAGGCTATTGTATCATTTCCAAGGAAGTTCTTGTAAAAGTTGAAAGTTGTTAAGAGTTCTCATCACAAGGGAAAAAATATATTTTTTCTTTTAAAAAAAATCTATATAAGAATGTTCACTAAGTCTATTGTGGTAATCATTTCATAATATATGTTGGTCACATCATTATGCTATACATCTTAAATTTATACAGTGCTATATGTTAATTATATCTTAATAAAATGGGAAAGAAAAATAAAAATGGTTAAAATTACATAAAACAAAATTTTATTTATTAATTTTAAGCCTAAAAATACACATGTGGATCATTTCCAGGGTCACTATGATGATTAAGTGAGAAAGTGTAAATGAAATGCTTTGGTAAGTATAAAATGATAAAGAAATACAATACTATTATTATCCATATTTCTTCTAAAATAAAAGTCATTGCTAATGTGCATTACTGATGACTCAACTAAATGAAAACATTACATGATAAAATACATACGAAGAAAGATAATTCAGTCTCTACTCTTTTAGAAAAATTTGAAGTTTGGAAGATACAAATGCTTAAAAGAGAAAACCAAGTCATGTGGACCAAAGTTGGAAGAAGCAAAGTATTTAGTATTGCTACTCATACAAAGAGACAATTACCCTTCCGACATGGAAATTTATGTTGGATTTACTCATGAAGAAAATTTTTGGTAGAAATACATTGTATTTGTAAGACACATTTCAGAAGAAATAAGAAAAACAGACAATAGTTTTGTTGTAAAGTGGACTGTTAATAATAAATGATTTTGTAAAGATGGGGAAGTTTAGTAAAGAGACACAGTGCCTGAAACTAATATGACATTGCAAATTGTAAATCAACTATACTTCAATAAGATTTTTTTAGAAAAAGAAAAAAAATAGGTGGAAAAATAAAATAAAATTTAAGTCAGATCAAGTCAGTGAAGGTAGGAAAGGCCTTCACTAAGGGGAAGCAATAGAAGGTTATTATAATAATCCAGGCTTGCTATCATCTTTGCGTGGGCCAGGCAGTGTGATAGTGGCAAAGATGTTGAAATGTGTATCATATTGTGATACATTTTGATGTGGAGCCAACAGGATTCATTGATAATTTGCATGAAGAATAGGAGAAAAATAGAGGAATGAAGGATAACTCCAAGGCTTTTAGTATGAGAAATTTAGAACTTGAAATTGTGTATATTTTATGAAGAATAATCATATTTCCAAGAGTCAAAACTAATTTAGTGGGAAGAGAAGCCTTGTCTTATATTTATGTAAATCTCTTTACTATGTGAATTAAAAGAGAAGTGGACTTTCCTATCTGCATTCAGTCCATTCTGATAGCATGCCACCTAGAGACTCTGAAACACTCAAGTGTGAGAGACTGAGATTGTATGAAGTTGTATTGACATGATGGACTTTCCACAAGTGTCCTGGGGATATCTGAACTTCCAGAGCTGTTGTGGTACACCATGGATAAATGTTTAAGTTTGGATGGCTCTTTTTACTTCTAGAATATGACAATGACAATTGAATTGACTCAGATTTTCAGAGATATAACGTCCTCTAACTTTCAATGTTCATCTTCTATGCCTGGCAAAAAATAAGCATTCTTTAAATGTTTGTTGAATAAATCACAGACTCCCTATGCTATCATTGGTTGTAAATACTCATTATAACAATGTCAAGGCTAATAGTGAGGTATCTAATAGTTGGTTAGTTTTAAGCATCAATGTTCTTAGGAAAAAGACAAAGTAATTAATATGTAATGTAAGTGTGTTGTATTTTATATTTTGATCCACACCAGTGGTGCCTCTTTATAGCTTTGGCTTCAGATTTCTCTGACAAGCAGCCTTCATTTAAGTTCAGTTCAGTTGCTCAGTTATTTCCAACTCTTCACTACCCTATGGACTGCAACACACCAGGCCTCCTTGTCCATCATCAACTCCTGGGGCTTACTCAAACTCATGTCCATGGAGCTGGTGATGCCATCCAGCTATCTCATCCTCTGTCATCCTCTTCTCCTCCCGCCTTCAATCTTTCCCAGCATCAGGGTCTTTTCTAATGAGTCAGTTCTTCACATCACGTAGCCAAAGTATTGGAGTTTCAGCTTCAGCATCAGTCCTTCCAATGAATATTCAGGACTGGTTTCCTTTAGGATTGACTGGTTTGATCTCCTTGCAGTCCAAGGGACTCTCAAGAGTCTTCTCCAACACCACAGTTCCAAAGCATCAATTCCTCAATGCTTAGCTTTCTTTATAGTCTAACTCTCACATCCATACATGACTACTGGAAAAATCATAGCTTTGACTAGAATTTTAATTGAGAGAAAATCTAAAGTTTAGATCAAAGGTTTTAGCTGCTTCTGAATATTTTTCCAGGATAAGCCCCAGCTTCACTCACATTAGATGTCAAATAGACTAATTCATATTGTATGCAGTTTATTTGGAGCACTGAGCAACAAAACAATCCATTATAGTTTAACACTTTCAAAATAATAATTACCCTGTTTAAAGAGAATGATATTTAATATGTTATATACAAATTAAATACTAACACCATGTTCCCTAACTTAATAAAGAGTGACTCTCAAAAATTTTAGCAAAATCATAATAATGACATACTAAAATTTTTCTCATTAAAGCCAATAGAAGATACAGATGCTCAATATTCCTTCAATTCAACATTTTCAAGACTCTAGCTTATGCAATAAGCCAGAAAAATAAATGAGGGATATATCTTTGAAAGGAAGAAACAAAACTGTCATCATTGAATGATGATATGATTACTGACAGAAAAATCATCTAAGAGGGTCACCCGAAAAACTGTTAGAATTAATATTTAGAATTAATCCTTTTAGGTAAGCAGGCACCAGATCAGTCTTCAAAAATTAGCTTTCTTTTACACAAGCAATCATGAGAAATGGTGAAAGATTAAAAAATTTAATTCACAATATCAATAACTGTAGCATGACTGTGAATAACCTAGTAAGACCAGTTGTCTTAGGAAAATGCATTAACTGAAGAACACATTATGACCTAAAAATTTCAGATACATATATTCACTGACAAGAAGACTGTACATATCATTTTGCCCCAGAATTAACATGTGAATTCAGTTTAATTCTCACTTTCAATAGGATTTTCAGTAACTTTCACAAGCTAGTTCTAAAATTAATGTGAGTGACTGTCCTGATGATGTAGTGGCTAAGACTCCATGCTTCCAATACAAGGAGCCTGGGTTCGATCCCTAGTCAGGGAACTAGCTTCCACATGCCACAACTAAGACCTGGAACAGCCAAATAAATAAATAAATTTCTTTAAAAGAAAAAAAGGAAAACATGGTGTCTGTTTTCCTACACACCACAGTGAAGACCCAGAACAGTCAAATAAGTAGATAAATATTTAAGAACAACAAAAAAATTAATGTGAAAGAGTAAATCAGCAAAATAGCAAAGATAACTTTGTTATTAATTTTGCTATTTTAAGGAAGAAAAAAGGGTTTGATATGCCAGATAGCAAACTGTGTGCTACTTTTAAAAATGCACAAGTATCCATTAATAATGATAAATTAATAATGAAGTGCCTAGAAATAATTCTGTGAAAGTAAGGAAATTTACATTACCATAAGAATAACATTTTAAATCAATAAGAAGATGTTAACTACACATCAAAGGGTATAAAGAATATTCACCATCCATTTGGGAAAAAGAGTGAAATGAAATTTGTGCCTCACACACAAACCTAATCCTCATGAAATTTGAAGACAACAATTGTAACAATAAAACTACATGAGAATTAGATGAAAATATGACATAAGATACTTGGATGAACTACATATTTGTTTGGAGAGTAGAAGTGGTCTTCTTAAATTTTATTTATTTTTGGCTGCGCTGGTTCTTCATTGCTGTGCGAGGGTTTTCTCGAGCTGTGGCGAGCAGGGACTACTCTCCAGTTGCAGTGTGCGGGCTTCTCCTTGCAGTGGCTTCTGCTGTTGGGGAGCACAGGCTCCAGGGTTCAGGGGTTCAGTAGTTGTGGCGCACAGGCTTGGTTGCCCTGTGACACGTAGAATCCTCCTGGACCAGGGATTGAACCTGTGTCCCCTGCATTGGCAGGTGAACTCTTAACCACTGGACTACCAAGGAAATCCTGGAGTGATCTTCTTAACCAAGATACCAAAATTAAAGCTATAAGAGAAAGAATTGGTAACTTGACAGCATAAAAATTAAAAATTTTTTACAACAGAGAAATTATAAAGTTAAAAGTCAAGAAATGAACTGGAAAAGTATACTTGCATAAATATAACTAGGCTTCCCTGGTGGCTCAGATGGTAACGAATCTGCCTATCATGCAGGAGACATGGGTTCGATTCCTGGGTAGGGATGATCCCCTGGAGAAGGGAATGGCTACCCATCCCAATATTTTTCTTTAGAGAATTCCATGACAGAGGAGACTGGGGGGCTACACTAGATGGAGTCACAAAGAGTCGGACATGACTGAGCAACTAACACTTTCACTTTCACCTAGGAAGCACTTAGTATTCAAAATACATAAAATCTCCTAGAGATTAGAAAGAAAAAGCAAATGATGAAATTAGAAAAATGGGCAAAAAATATGAATAAGAAATTCACAAAAGAGGAAATGCAAATGCTCATTAAAGAAGTGGATAGAGGGTGAATGCAAATAGTACTAATAACTAGGCAAATGCAATTTCAGACATGAGATATCATAGAAATGACAAAACAATTTAAAGATAGGTAATGAATGTTGGCTTCAGTGTGGGAAGTCTGCTCTTCTCCAGTTGTTACTAGTTGAGAGGGCATTGGTGAGACCCTGAGACAAGAGCCATTTGGCAGTATCAATCAATGTGTTCAATGCCTCTTCCCTATGACCTACCAATTCTCTTCATAGAATCCAGTGGAGAGGAATGGTTGACCACATATAGGAGGACACACCCCCCCCCCACACACACACACATACTGTTTCTAAGAGAAAAAAGGAAATTAACTGGAATTCTCTAAGAAAATGGGGAATTCAACTATACATATGCTCATTCTCAAAGACTTTATGCTGTAGATCAAAAGAATGAGAGAGATTTACAGGAACCAACTTGTAAATAATTCCAACATCTATTATTGAATCCAAATCAAGTACATAAATAACAGAACAATTTTTTGCATCTTACATTATATTTATCTTTAAAACATGGGTACATAAAGCAAAATATAGGTATGTATTCTATTAATAGGTGTTTGAAACATTTTAATGTAACTCTTCATTACAAGACCTACATCAGAGAAGAATACATATAAAGTGGCATACCTTTGGGAAGGTTTGGATTATAGCTATTTTCTGTAATATTTCAGTATTTTACATGGAGAAATTATTCATGCATTACATTCATGTATGAAAATAAATTAGCATAATACTATCAAAATTAAGTAGTACATGTAGAATGATTTTAACTTTTTTTTTTCAGATATCAAATATTTTCTTCAATAAGATCTTTTCAACATTGGTAAAAATTATGCTAAAGAGATCTTTGTTGTTAAAGGAATCATTTACATAAACGAGTGTTTAGTGAATGATACAAAGACAGTCTTTTGAATGGTAAGAATAAATCTCTTTACATGATTTCCCTTTAAATGCCTCCATTTCATAGAGAAATGAGATACTGCACTGCATTATTTCTGAGTTTAAAAACTGCTGATCTGGGGTAAATTTTAATAACTGAAAATGTTTTAAAATCAGTATAGTTATGGAGAGGACATTTATTGAACTGGGAGGCCAGAAAATTATAACTTTATGCCAGATGGTTTAGTGGAAAATACACAAGACTGTATATACACAAAGATACGTTTGTCAAGTTACTTTTTATGCACAAGCAGTGGTACTAGTAATGTAATAGCAGCTAGTCTGCTTCTTTCACACTAATGTTATTGTTCAGCCACTAAGTCATGTCTGACTCTTGGCTATCCCACAGACTATATTCCGCCAGGCTCCTCTGTCCATGGGATTTCCCAGGCAAGAATACTGGAGTGAGTTGCCATTTCTTTCTCCACGGAATCTTCCCAGAACAGGGATCAAACCCGAGTCTCCTGCAGTGGCAGGCGGATTCTTTACCACTGAGCCTCCAGGGAAGTCACACTAATACAGCATTGTAAAATCCATGAAAACTTCATGAAATAGTCACACGTGTTCTGGATAATAGTGTTCAAACAGAGATATTTAAATAATCAAAAATTAATATAGACTTAGATATCTAAGATCATTTAAAATGTCACAATAGAAAATATGCTTGAAACATAAGAACATATCAGTCTCAGAAAGATTTCAAGGGGAAAAATGTTTGAAATATAGAAATTTTTTTCTGGGAGGAGTCAAAAATTCCAATATGGAAAACAAAGGCATGTAAAAAAGATTAAGTGGCCGGAATCACAGCTAAATTTTTCCATTTTTAAGGGAAATAAGTTGAAAAAGTGACCTCTAGTGGACTCTTAGTTTCATGTATAAAGCTGACTCCATTTTTTTAAAAAAAAGGTTTTGTTATGAATATAAATTGCTGAGGACGTAGATCTGGATAACATATTTTAAAAACACATTTAGTAGCATAATGTATTTATTTTGATGGTTTGAAAAATTTGAAAATCATTATTTCAAAAGGAGTTCACAAATTTTCCTGATATAATCTAATATATTTAAAATAAACTTTAAAAAGTATGTTTTATACACAGAATAGTTTTTATTGACCAAAATGCATTTCTAGTTGGGCAGGACAGATAGAGTTTAGCTCGATGAGAAATGAGGGACAGGCTCTCATCAGCACTTGTTTCTGTGGACCCAGTGGTCCACTTCTGTCACCTCCCACTTTGCCAGCCAACGGCACACCGGCAAACCTGACCCGCAGCACACGCTGGTTTCTGATAAGGCTGATCCATAAAAGAGAACGAAATAATGCCACCAGCAGCAACCTGGGCAGGCCTAGATAGCAATTATCACACTAAGTGAAGCAAGTCAGAAAGAGAACAACAAATATCATATCACTTACACATGGAATCTAAAATATGACACAAATGAACTTATCTATGAAACAGACACTGACTTACAGACATCGAGAATAGACTGGTGGTTGCCAAGGGAGAGGGATGTAAGGGATGGATGGAGCTACAACTTGGGATTACCAGATGGAAACTAGTATATGTAGGATGGGTAAGCAACAGTGTCCTACTGTATAGCACAGGGAACTATATTCAATATCCTATGATAAACTATAATGGAACAAAATATGACAAATAATTATATATGTATAACTGAATCACTTTGCTGTACAGCAGAAGTTAACACAACATTGTAAATCAACTGTACACCAAGAAAAAAAAAATAGGGCGGATCCTCTGCAGGGGCCTAGATTCTCTGATGAGTAAGTGCCATAAACCATCACCAGTTGTTTCTTGACTTCAGGATCTTGAAGGAAATTTCTTAAAAAAGCACAAATTGGAAACAAGATGTTGATTTACAGTAGGGTGATAAAATAGTAAAAGAGGTCCTCACCAAGTTAAAGATGAGATTTCTTTTTTAAAATCGCTCTAAAGATATTACTATTAAAAGAAGAGAATCATTTTTTTTCAAAGAGCAAAAAACAGTTTAGATGAAATTTCTCAGATATAAGAGGATATATGTTCAGAAACCATATTTCCAAGTAAACACAGAAATCTTGTACCAGTTGCAAAGATCATTGAAAATTTCCGGAATGATCATTTTACTTTTTAACCCAGAAAAACCATAATTTTTTATTAGAGCTAAAATTAACTAAAAATTAAGTTCTGATAAGTTATGAATCAGTAATCATCTTGAGGTGAGGAAATTTTCACAAGAAAAATTTTACAGGCCTTTTCCAACTAATATAACATAGTTTTATGGGAAAAATAGATTTCAGTAATAGGAAAATCTCTTCTAGCAGCCCCAGAATGGGTCTCATTCTGAGAAATATTAATATGAAATGAGTGTGTAAGCACAGAATTACTTTCATCTACTTTTCGTGTTTTGTTTTTTCTTTTTAGTCAATTCCCTTGGAATGAAAACTACAGAACCATGAGTTTTTCATCCTTCTTGGTTTACATTCTTCTAGCATCCTTGATAATTTAGGAGAAAAAAAAAGGAGTCCTGAAACACTATTTAAAGAGCTAGGATAATTCATTTCCAAAGTTAAACATAAGAGATTTGAAAGTGTTCTATGTAGAATCATCTTTTAGGGCTCTAATAGGATAGTATGCTAATCAAATTCATGCTTTTATTCTTTTTTTTTTTTTTTTTTTGAATACAGACTTTCTAGGGACCACTTGACAATTTGTCTCACCGGCCTGTTCAAGTGCTCAGAACCTACCTTACATCCTTAAGAAGCCAGCTTATCAGGACCTCCCATGCTGCTCACTCTAAACTTGAGTGAGCTAACAGGTCTGGCCGGTGTGCCCTAAAGGCCAGCATTCCTGGGCTCCACCAGACCACCAGGGAAGGGAGCTCTCTGGAGTGGTGAGTTCCAAAAGAGACTTGAGGGAGTGGATTTTTACATAAGATGTTGAAGGGAGATAAGGAACCTACTTTGTCAAGTGGAGGAGCTCATAGTTCAGACTCCAACTTTATTTGTCTTAGTTTTCCACCTACAATTTTCAAGAAATTATCTGTGTCCCAGGAAATCTCATATTAAAAAATGCTTTTCAATCCCAGTAAGCTGAATGAATTTTGTGAAGCCTTTGTTTCTCAGATTAAGACACTACTAGAACCTTAAAGTAGTAACTGATGGGTATCTGTGAATTTTTTTTTTTTTTACTTAAAGTTGATGGTCTAAATTAGGCATTCTCCTCTGTATTATCCAGGACCTCGCTCATTGCTCATTGTCGTGTGCACTGCAAGCTGCAATTTGGAAAACTTACTGTGTTGAAATCCTGTCAGTTCATGGTTCTTGAAGACCAATGATCTCTCCCAAACACTAGTGACTACAGCATATTTAATGTGTAAGAGGCCACTGAGGCCAAAGATTTTTAAAAATTATTGTACAAATTCTTATGTTAAACTATCTAAGCTTTGCTATAGGAAAAAAAAATGCTTTTTAATATGCTGTCCAGGTTTGTCATAGCTTCCCAGTTTCCCATAGTTTCCCATCCTCTTCTTTGTACAGAGTACCAAAGATTCTTCCCTTCATTCACAAAAGAGGAGAAAGCAGTTTATGAAGTTGAGAAACCCCAAGGAAATAGAAAACTCATTAAGACACAGAAAATGGAGTTATGGAAATAATCATTGTTATGTCCTAGTGCCTACTAGGTGACTTGGACTTCTAAACTTCATCTCCAATCTTTACAACTTTATGTGGTTTTCAATGTTCAGTTTATAGGGAAGAAAACTGAGGTTCAGAAAAGTAAGGTGGCTTACCAACAGAACTCATGCACAGAACATGACCAAGAGCAGTAACTCTTGGAACAATGCCACGGTCTTTCTGACTCCAATATCTTTTTCTGGAGTAAGAAAACCTAGAAAAGCAAGGAAGGGCAGTGGTCATTCCTTAAGTCATCAGTAATTCCAACATCTGAATGTTGTTGTTCAGTCTCTAAGTTGTGTCCAACTCTTTGCAACCCCGTGGACCGCAGCACACCAGACTCCTCTGTCCTCCACTGTCTCCCAGAGTTTGCTCAGATTCATGTCTATTAAGTCGGTGATGCTAGTGAACCATTTCATACTCTGCTACCCCCTGCTCCTTTTGCCTTCAGTCTTTCCCAGCTTCAGGGTCTTTTCCAAAGAGTCAGCTCTTCCCATCAAGTGGTCAAAGTATTGCAACATCAGCTTCAGTATCAGTCCTTCCAATGAATATTCAGGGTTGATTTCCTTTCAGATTGACTGCTTTTATCTCCTTGTAGTCCAAGGGACTCTCAAGAGTCTTCTCCAGCACCACAATTCAAAAGCATCAACTCTTCAGCACTCAGCCTTCTTTACAGTCCAGCTTTCACATCTGTACATGACTACTGGAAAAACCATATCTTTGACTCTACAGACCTTTGTCAGCAAAGTAATATATCTGCTTTTTAATATGCTGCTAGGTTTGTCATAGTTTTCCTTCCAAAGAGCCTTTGAATTTCATGGCCAGAGTCAGCATCCACAATGATTTTGGAGCCCAAGAAAATAAAATCTGTCATCACTTCCACTTTTTCCCCTTCAATTTGCCATGAAGTGATGGGACCAGATGTCATGATCTTAGGTTTTTGAATGTTGAGTTTCAAGCCAGCTTTTTTACTCTGCTCTTTCATCTTCATTAAGAGGCTCTTTAAAAAAAAAAAAAAAAAAAAAGAGGCTCTTTAGTTCCTCTTCATTTTCTGCCATTAGAGAGGTATCATCTACATATCTGAGGTTGATATTTCTCCCAGTAATCTTGATTCCAGCTGTGAGTCATCCAGCCTGACATTTTGTATGATGTACTCTGCATAGAAGTTAAATAAGCAGGGTGATGATACACAGCCTTGTCGTACTCCTTTCCCAATTTTGAACCAGTGAGTTGTTCCATGACCAGTTCTAACCGTTGCTTCTTGATTCGCATACAGGTTTCTCACAAGACAGGTAAGGCAATCCGATAACCGCACCTTTTAAAGAATTTTCCAGTTTGTTTTGATCCACACAGTCAAAGGCTTTGATAGAGTCAATGAAGCAGAAGTAAATATTTTTCTGGAATTCCCTTGCTTTCTCCATGATCCAACAAATGTTGGCAATTTGATCTCTGGTTCCTCTGCCTTTTTTAAACCCAGTATGTACATCTGGAAGTTCTCGATTCACGTACTGTTGAAGCCTTGCCTGAGGAATTTTGAGCATTACCTTGCTAGCATGTGAAATGAGTGCAGTTGTACAGTAGTTTGAACATTATTTGACATGGCCTTTCTTTGGTATTGGAATGAAAACTGATCTTTTTCAGTCTTGTGGCCCCTGCTGAGTTTTCCAAATTTGTTGGCATATTGAGTGCAGCACTTTAACAGCATCATCTTTTAGGATTTTAAATAGCTCAGCTGGAATTCCATTACCTTCACTAGCTTTGTTTGTAGTAATGCTTCCTAAGGCCCACTTGACTTCACACTCCAGAATGTCCGGCTCTAAGTGAATGACCACACCATCATGGTTATCCAGGTCTTCAAGACCTTTTCTGTACAGTTCTTCCGTGTATTCTTGCCACCTCTTCATAATCTCTTCTGCTTCTGTTAGGTCCATACTATTTCCATCCTTTATTGTGCCCATCCTTGCATGAAATGTTCCCTTGATATCTCCAGTTTTCTTGAAGAGATCTCTAGCCTTTCCCAGTTTATTGTTTTCCTCTATTTCTTTGCATTGTTCATTTAAGAAGGCCTTCTTATTCCTCCTTGCTGTTCTCTGGAACTCTGCATTCAGTTGAGTATATCCTCCCTTTTCTCCTTTGCCTTTTGCTTGTCTTCTTTCCTCAGCTATTTGTAAAGCCTCCTCAGGCAACCACTTTGCTTCTTACATTTCTTTTTCTTTGGGATGGTTTTGGTCACTGCCTCCTGTACAGTGTTGCAAACCTCCATTCATAGTTCTTCAGGTACTCTGTCTACCAGATGTAATCAGACAGAGCTATAAAAGACAGCAGATACAAGCCCCAAATGAAGCTTTCACCTCTAAGGTAGAGAAAGCCGTTTAGGCAGCTTGTGTAGCCTGTCAATTAATATGCTTTTCAGAGTGCAGCAACAAGAGGACAAACAACTGTTCTGACTTGAGGTACTGAAAAAGGAACAAAGACTTAGAATCTCTCAGGCATTTGTTTGACTCTTCGAACACTAGAGCACTCTAGGCTGCTTGCCAAATGAATGTTTGGTTGAATATAAATAAGCTTATTATCATGCACATGTGTAAATGTATATAATAGAACTCAAGGTTAATAAAACATTTTATACCTAGGCAGACCAATATTTTATCAGAAAGGACCATTGTCAGCTTTGCCTGTATTTCTGGGACATGTTTCTATCTTAACACTCAGAATTCTTAGTGTGAGCAGTACTTCCAAATTATTTCATCCTCCTAAAACTGCTTTCTATTAGAAGCCATAGAAAATGCCTGGAATTTCACGTGTATGACTTCAGAAATTTCTTTTCATTTATTATGACAAAAACCTTTGACTTTTTAAATTCAGCTTCCCTGGAATGTGTATCAAATGAAAGTGCATTTGGATAATAAAAAGAAAAAAATCAAGGCAGTCAAAACAAAGTTACCTTACAAAGTACACATTCCATGGGTCTGTACTTACGTTGCCTTCTTTAGATGAAATGGAATGTTTTAATAATAGATTATTAGCTGTTGTGCTTAGTCGCTCAGTCGTGTCCAACTCTTTGAGACCCCATGGACTGTAGCCCACCAGGCTCCTCTGTCCGCAGGGATTCTCCAGGGAAGTGGAGAATGGGTTGCCATCCTCCAGGGGATCTTCCCAACGCAGGGATCGAACCCAGGTCTCCCACATTGCAGGCAGATTCTTTACCCTCTGAGCCACCAATGAAGTCTAGATTGCTAGAGAGGGAATCGTATCATTATTATACAATATTTTAATAATAATAGATTACTAGAGAGGGAATCATATCATTATTACACTGTTCTAGTGCAATGCAGGGGAAAATGCTATCTTAAAGAGAACAATAATGGTAATTAGTTGACAGATGTATCTGTTCAAGGAACAGATACATTAAATTATGCTGAAATTTAAGTCATAGATCAATCTGAGTTTCTCCCCAAACCTATAGAAATTGCTTCGCTAATGACATGTGTCATGACCTTTAATTTGTCCTTGTCACATCCAACTGTTGTTTCAAGCATATACAGTACCCCTCTCTCATATTCTGTTGCTGAAACTATCTTCCTAATTGAGAAATTTGACGCTACATAATAGGCTGGTGACATTGACATGAAAGTGATGTGAAGCAGCCATATAATCTGATAGAATAAACAGTATTTCACACTGTTGACTGAAATTTTTTACCTCTGAAACTTGGGAAATCTGGTTATCTGTGTAGAAAAAACAATAGAGGAGAAAGTTACATATTCTAAGAAGGCACATAGTTTCTAGCTGCATATTTGAGACTGAGAACATTATTTTTCTTAGGTGTTGCTTGTTTGAAAATAGAATAAATAAAATGGGCAACAAATACCACAATATGCACCTAATAATTACTACAAACAGAGTTTCTAGGAAGAAAAAAATGACACCCTAGATGTCTTCTCTGTTCTCTTCAGCTGTCAGAAGCAACTTTCTGAGCCTTTATTAGAAAAAGTTTACTTTGGAAAATTAGCCATTTCTCTCTCTCTCTCTTTTTTTTTCCTTTCCTCTTTTCAGGGTGTGAGGGTAGGACAGAAAAAGGGAGAAGTAAGGGAACTTACTAGGGCTTCCCTGGAGGCTCAGATGGTAAAGAATCTGCCCACAATGCAGGAGACCTGGGTTCAATCCCTGGGTTGGGAAGATCCCCTGGAGAAGGGAATGGCAACCTACACTAGCATTCTTGCTGGAGAATTCCACGGACAGAGAAGCCTGGTTGGCTATAAAGTCCATGGGGTCACAAAAAATTGGACACGACTGAGTGGCTACTGAGAGAGAGAGAAGGGAAGTACTAGAAATAATATAATTAGCATTCCTGGCTGCCTTATCTCTGGATGAAGCCTCAAACACAAGTTTGCTATCAACCTCTCCTATGTCTTCTATTTTCTTAATGCTCATATAAATGCAATTTCTCACAGTTATTTAAAAGTTGAATGATTATAGCAAACTACATATCTATAGTATTTCATAACACCTACTAAGTTAGAATGCTTCCTTATTTCCCATAGAGGTATTGGCATTTGCACAGTAAGTCCATCCCACTTGAAAGAGAAAGAAAGACTTTCTACATTAATGCTGTACAGCAAGAAATCATATCCAACAATTTGAGCCAAAACAATTTGATAACTTAAGCTCCTTGAATTACATCACCTGAAATAGGACCTTTTCAGAGAGCATATATACAGTAGGGTTAACCAGTTAAGGACTGTGACATTCTTGGGACATACCAAGGACTATTAAAAGAGAAGTATCTTTAAACTCTCCTTGCCTTCCCTGGCCTATGGTAAGAAAGTCTTCATGCTTATTAAAGGTCAACGATGGTAAATCAGTTAATAGCAACTTCCTAAAACTTTAGGACAGGAAACAATAAAGGATGCTATATCCAAATAGAAGCTCCAAGGATAACTTAGCTGGATAGACAGTAATTCCTGAAGTTAAAATTAGCCAGGTCACCTTACTCTTATGGAAAAAACCCCGGGGAACCTGGCAACCAAATAAATAGATAGGAACTTCCTTCCCATTAATAAGCTTCTTTCAGTTCTGTGCTGAAACATTACTCCAAAGACATGCACTTACTAACTCAATAACACTGCTTTCTAAACCGAGTTTGGACACTGTCCTAATTATTACAAAGATCCTGAGCTTAATAACTATAAATACGTATTATGGAGATGTAATCTCAACATATTAGAATTGAAAATGTCTTATAAATCATGTCGTTCAACCTTATTTTTTTTTTTACATGAGGACATGGTTCAGAGCTGTGACTTGCCCAAGTTCAGTCAGCTATATTCACATTGGTTGTTTACTATATTACTGACCTTTTGTGGGTGGTAAATGTTTTTAATATTTAGCTGTAAATGCTTTTGTCACTTTTGCTAAATATCTTTGATAAAAATAAAGTTCAGCTTTACCACTCAGCATTTAGTATATGGATATGAGACATGAGACTGGGGTTCATTCCCTGGGTCAGGAAAATCCCCTGGAGGAGGGCACAGCAACCCTCTCCAGTATTCTTGCCTGGAGAATCCCATGGACAGAGGAGCCTGGCAGGTTACAGTCCATGGGGTCGCAAAGAGTCAGACAGGACTGAAATGACTTAGCATATAAGTAGTAACTAAATAAAAGTAAAGAGTATATAAAAGTCAGAAGTGATATTGCAGCTACACTTGGAAGACATTCTTTCATTAACAAAGCAGAATTGTTTATGATCCAAAAACATTTAAAAACATTTCTTGTACTAACAATTTTGTAGTTAAAAATCTAAATTACAAGCCAGTAATTCTGCTTATTTTCCACTAGGTGGCAATATATCTTTTTCTTTACAGTTTAAATGTGTTTTCCAGGGTATGATGAAACTACTTCTTGGAGTAGTTTTCCTTCTTAGTTGACCCAAATGAAATGAAGAGTAAAGAAATCCTAAAAAAGAGAGATAAGAAATTTGGGATGTACTAGGATAGGGGACAGTGTTGTCTGACAAAACCCAGAAATAAAATGAATAAATCTTGCTTCACATTGGCTCATAATTAAAATTTAGGTTAAATTTATATGACCACATAAAAAATTTGGTAGTGATTTATTGTTATATTGAAATCAGGTTTATTATGTATTATTAGTAGCAAAAAGCACACAATTTTCTTAGTCCTGCTTAAAACAACATCTGCAAGATTAGGTCATAGTATTCTAAACTATCATACTTATTTCCATAGCCTATCTCCAATCAAGACTTCGAAAAGAAATACACATTAAATCACGGTGACTCAGTGGTAAAGAATCCACCTGCCAGTGCAGGAGACGCAAGAGACTCAGGTTCAACCCACGGGTCAGGAAGATCTGGAGTAGGAAACGGCAACCCACTGCAGTATTCTTGCCTGGAGAATTCCATGGACAGAGGAGCCTGGCGAGCTACAGTCCATGGCATTGCAAAGAGTTGGACACAACTGAGTGACTAACACATGCACTCTAGAGATAAGTTGGTTCTGAATGAATAATAAGATGAATACTACTTTCTTTATTTAATTAAATTTTTTATTTATTTACTTTTGGTTGTGCTGGGTCTTTGTTGCTGCACAAGGGCTTTCTCTAGCTGCAGTGCATGGGCTTCTCATTGTGGTGGCTTCTCTTTTGCAAAGCACAGGCTCAGGCTCTATGGCCTGGTTTCAGTAGTCGTGGCACAAGGCTTTGTTGCCCCATGGCATGTGGAATCTTCCTGAACCGGGGATCGAACCTGTCCCCTGCACTGGTACGTGGATTCTTTACCACTAGACCACCAGGGAAGTCCAATATTTTCTTTAAAGTCATAGAATTTTCAGTAAACTGTTTGACTTTATATTTTATATATATATATATAAAAGCTTTTGAGGGCTACCATAACAAAATACCACAGACTGGAGGAGATTTATTTTCTCACAGTTCTGAAAGTTACAAGCCCAAGGTCAAGGTGTTGGCAGAGTTGGTCTCTCCTGAGGCTTCTTTCTGTGGCTCACGGGAAGCAGTCTTCTCCTGTGTCCTCACATGGTTGAATCTCTGTGTTGTGTATGTCTTAATCTCTTTGTACAAGGCCTCCAGTCATGGTGGATTAGAATCCACCCCTAAGACCCTATTTTATTGTAATTACCTCTTTAACGTCTCCATCTGGAAATACAGGCACATTCTGAGATACTAAAGCTTAGGAATTCAACGTATGAATTTCATGGGGGGATGACAACGCAGACCACAACCGCTAGTAAATGTACACACAGAACGCTCCATTTTCTAAACTGTGGTGGTGTGGCAGAACCAAAAATCCTAGACTGGAAGTCTGAGTTCTAGAGCTAAGGAAGGATCTTAGAGATAATCTCCTTCAGTGATTCTTCACTTTTGCCAAACAAAAGAACTTTCAAAGTGCACCAATGCCTGATCCCAGACCCAGACATTCTGATGAATTAATTTGGAATGGCACCAGTCATGATCATTTTAAAAAACCTTCCAATTGTTTCTGAGACCTGAGTAGAGAATCACTAATTTAAAATGCTTATTCATAATATTTACTTGGCTGTATCGGGTCCTCGTTGTGGCATTCCAGCTCTAGTTCGCTGATCAGGGATGGAACCCAGGCCCCCTACATTGGGAGCGTGGAGTCATAATCACTGGGCCACTGGGAAAGTCCCAAGACTCACTGATTTTAGACAAATATTTCCCAAAAGTGGTTAAAGAATCACCCAATAGGTTTATGAACATGCAAATTCCTATACATGGGCCATTGCTGCCTTCATTCTGAATCTCAAGAAATGGAGCCAAGTCCATGTATCAAGTGCCTTAGGAATTATTATGAACCCCAAAGTCTGAGAAGTTCTGACCTAGTTTTCACCCTCTCATCTTACAGGTCAAAGGGCTGAGGCTCGGTGAAGTCAGTTCATCCAAGGTCACCCAGCTAGAGAAAGGCAGAACCAGAAGGAGATTAGATGTTAGATCTCTTGAAACCTAATCTAATTTTTTTAGCCGGATTCTCTGTGTTGGTAAAGCACTGCGTGGACGTTAAAACAATCTTGCAGCTCTGGTCCCAGTCCTAGACGGCATCTATCCTCGAATTCAGGAGCGTCCTGACAAATCTGGAAGACCAATAGGATCATTACAGTGATATTTCCATTAAAAAGGCATTCCAGGAGCCTGTATTGTGTTCAGGGACAATAGGCAGCATCAGAACTGATGGGTTATTGTGAATACAGCCTTCTACTCTGCTGCCAGACCCTGCTGGCCTCACCTCCTCAGATGTAGGCCTGAGTCTTGGGTGGCAAATTCAGGGAGGCGAAGCCAGCACAGGAGACTGTTGCCCTGGCACCAGCAGCAGCAGGAGTTAGTGGCTTAGAATCACTCGCCATCAGAAAGCAGCAGTCTCTTTTCAGTCATTGGCTGGCAGAGGAGCAGCAGCGGTTGACGGGTGAGCTGGAACAGCAGCTCAAGAGATTTTCAATTCTGCTGCTACAACCCATCCAAAATCCATGGGCAAAGAGAGCTCTTAGGAGCTTGGTGTCAGGATATGAGTTGGTGGCGGCTGTGGACAAACATATCCAAATAAGTTGTGACATGATTTTAGACAATCTAATGTATCAAAATCCAAAAAAATAAGCATCAAACCCCTCTGGGGGTGATGAGCCGTGGATATTTAAATTTTTTCCATAAAGATGTAGCTTAAAGGTTTCTTTAACAGAGGCTTTCTTATGCATTTGGGGGCTTCCCAGGTGGCACTAATGGTAAAGAACCTGCCTGCCAATGCAGGAGATGTAAGAGATGTGGGTTCAATCCCTGGGTTGGGAAGATCCCCTGGGGGAGGGTGTGGCAACCCACTCCAATATTCTTGCCTTGAAAATCCCATGGACACAGGAGCCTGGTGGGTTACAGTCCACAGAGTCGCACAGTCAGACATGACTGAAGAGACTTAGCACGCGCTCTTATGCATTTATATTTTGCTGTTGCTGTTCAGAATAACCCAGACTTGAATGAGAAACGAACAACAAAATGTCGACATGTTATGAACACCAGAAGTGGTGGGAAAAATGGATCTGAAACCAAGAAAGACTTCACTGAAGAGTTTTTTAATTTAGTGTATATTTATAGCATTATAATTCAGTTTAGCCTCAGTATTTCAGGTCAGTTCAGTCACTCAGTGGTGTCTGGCTCTTTGCCACCCCATGGACTGCAGCACACCAGGCCTCTCTGTCCATCACCAACTCCCGGAGGTTACCCAAACTCATGTCCATTGAGTCATCCAACCATCTCATCCTCTGTTGTCCCCTTCTCTTCCCACCTTCAATCTTTCCCAGCAGCAGGGTCTTTTCAAATGAGTTAGTTCTTTGCATCAGGTGGCCAAAGTATTGGAATTTCAGCTTCAGCATCAGTCCTTCCAGTGAACACCCAGGACTGATCTCCTTTAGGATGGACTGGTTGGATCTCCTTGCAGTCCAAGGGACTCTCAAGAGTCTTCTCCAACACCACAGTTCAAAAGCATCAATTCTGCGGCGCTCAGCTTTCTTCACAGTCCAACTCTCACATCCATACATGACTACTGGAAAAACCATAGCTTTAACTAGACAGTCCTTTGTAGGGAAAGTAATGTCTCTGCTTTTTAATATGCTGTCTAGGTTGGTCATAACTTTTCTTCCAAGGAGTAAGCGTCTTTTAATTTCATGGCTACAGTCACCATCTGCAGTGATTTTGGAGCCCCCCAAAATAAAGTCTGTCACTGTTTCCACTGTTCCCCCATCTATTTGCCATGAAATGATGGGACCAGATGCCATGATCTTAGTTTTCTGAATGTTGACTTTTAAACCAACCTTTTCCTCTCCTCTTTCACTTTCATCAAGAAGTTCTTTAGTTCTTCTTGGCTTTCTGCCATAAGGGTGGTGTTATCTGCATATCTGAGGTTACTGATATTTTTCCTGGCAATCTTGATTCCCGATTGTGCTTCATCCAGTCCAGAATTTCTCATGATGTACTCTACATATAAGTTAAATAAGCATATTGACAATATACAGCCTTGACGTACTCCTTTCCTGGTTTGGAACCACTCTGTTGTTCCACGTCCAGTTCTAACCATTGCTTCCTGATTTGCATACAGATTTCTCAAGAGGCAGGTCAGGTGGTCTGGTATTCCCAACTCACAAAATGTGGTCCACTGGAGAAGGGAATGGCAAACCACTTCAGTATTCTTGCCTTGAGAACCCCATGGACAGTATTTCAGAGACATAGCCATTTTCTAGACTGAGGACACATCTGTTTTAATTGAAGTTTCTATAGGACTGGTTGCTGTTCTAACCCTGCAGTGTGTTTCTCAAAGTGTGGATCCAGAACCACCTACTCTAGAATTACCTAATGGTTATTTAAAATGCAAGAGTCTCATGTTTGTTGTTGTTGTTGTTCAGTCACTAAGTAAGGTCCAACTCTTTGCAACTCCGTGGGCTGCAGCATGTCAGGTCCCTCTGTTCTCCACTATCTCCCAGAGGTAGCTCAAATTCATGTCCATTGAGTCGATGATGCTATCTAACCGTCTCATCCTCTGCAGCCCCTTCTCATGATATCTACACAATTTCTGGAGATGAGTTTGAGAATCTGCATTTTTCACAGCTACCTAGGTGATTTAGAGGGATTTCTCCTTCTAGGGTCTCTGTAATGTCTGAAGTTATTACTGAAGTTGTTACCTGAGGTCCCCTTTTTCTCAGTATCCTTACTTGATTTTTCCAGTTGACCATGCTCCTGGGTCCCTGAGTTCAGTTCAGTTCAGTTCAGTCACTCAGTTGTGTCCAACTCTTTGCGACCCCATGAACTGCAGCACACCATGCTTCCCTGTCCATCACAAACTCCAGAGGCCTACTCAAACACATGTCCATTGTGTCAGTGATGCCACCCAACCATCTCATCCTCTGTCATCCCCTTCTCCTCACACTTTCAATCTTTCTCAGAATCAGGGTCTTTTCCAATGAGTCTGTTCTTCACATCAGGTGGCCAAAGTATTGGTCCCTGAGTAGGCTGTCATAAATAGCTGATATGACAAAGACTCTGAAACTGTACTTATTAAAATTTAAATTTCTTCTTCTGCAGTGTGTTCAAAGAAAAGCCACCATCCCCGAAAAGAGAGAGATTTGTGCTATCTGCAGTCCCAAATCCCTGTTTTTGAGCTGTTATAAAATTGGCTTAATACCAAAGAAGATGTATTTTGACTATTGGAAAGATTTAAGTAATTCAGATGTGAGCTTCTGGCAATCATGTAACTTGATGAAACTTGTCTTATACCATGTCATTTCCTTTACTATGCAAAGAGTTTTTTGCCATTCCCTTTACTATGCATGGAGTTAGATGTTTGAAAGGTAGGTTTTCTAAATATCTCCCTGATTTTAAGTTTAGGCATGTTTGGAGGCTTAATAAACACTTTCAAGTGCCGTCTCAAAATCAAAATCTCTGATTTGAAAGCAGTTTCAGGCATTATCACCCCCAGAAGGGGAGTACCTCTACATACCAATGCCTCATCTTTCCTTAAATTGTTCCAAAATTAGAAATTAAACCCCCAAAAGAAAATGGGGGAAAAGAAAATGCTTTCAAATAAATTCAAACTTTTTTATCTTACTATTGATTCATACTGGTGGGAATTTTCTATACCACCTCTTTGTTGGAGGGGGAAAAGACTAAAGTCATATGGCAGAAGTGACTGAGGATGAACCATTCTGAGATGGAATTCAGAGAGCAGATTAAATGTCCATGAAGATAAACTTCATGGCATTCACTATTTACTTCTATCCAGCCCTGCTAAAGTAAACAGTTTAACTTACACTTTCTCCAAAATATTTTAATGTAGAAGTCTAAGGGACTCCTCTTTCTAGGAGAGACCCTGCAGTAATATTCCTTTCCTTTTGTTTTCTCCACCCTCATTGGCTCCTACACTGGAATTTCTGAACCTAGAGGCACCTATGGATACTCGAATTTTCTGTGTGATTTGCATTGTTTTGGGGGCTGGGTGTCACTGTTTGGCTATGTTTTTCTTTTTCAAAGACCCAGTGAAATTTGGCCAGAGGGGAAAACGGATATTAATTCACTTGTTTGGGAGGGAAAAAGTCATCAAATGCTTTTTTTTTTTAAGTTTCACACTTCACCAAAAAATTACTGAACACAAAAGCTACTTTGAGTTCTACAAGCAATGGTGTAACACAGGCACGCCCAACTGAGATGAATCCCTGAAGAAAAGTTTAATCACGCTACATTTTTCCAGATTTCAACCCCCCAGCAGATGTGCTCTGGGATGTTGCTCAAGGGTGGGACTGTTTTCTGGATTTCTCCCCTAAAACCCACAACCCTGCTTTTCTCCAGAAAAAAAAAAACAAAGCAAAACCAAAAAATAGTGGGGACAAAAGAAATTTGGAATCAGTGGCTGAACATTTGGAAAGAAGTGAAGGGCCAAAGATCTGATAGAGTTAGTTTCTCTTCTCCTGTGGTTTTTTTCCTTCCAAATCTCATTCCTAATCCTGGTTTACAAAGGCTTTTAATATTTCCCTGAAAAATTTACTCCCTGGGAAATTTGAGAAAGAGAAGTTGGCATAGGCATCCATCCTTCAAGTTCTCCATTTTAACAGAGGGGAAATGTACAATTAAATAATGCATTCTAGCTTACAATACATTTAAAAACACTGAAAACCATGAGCTGGAGTTAGTTGTTGTTGTTCAATTGCTAAGTCATGTCCAACCCTTTTCGACCCCATGGACTGCAGCATGCCAGGCTTCCCTGTCCTTCACCAGCTCCCAGAATTTGTTCAGACTCATGTCCATTGAGTTGGTGATGCCATCCAATCATCTCATCCTCTGTCATCCCCTTCTCCTCTTGCCTTCAATCTTTCCCAGCATCAGGGTCTTATATCCAATGAGTCAGCTCTTTGCATCAGGTGGCCAAAGTATTTGGAGCTTCAGCTTCAGCATCAGTCTAAAACATGAACTGGAGTCAGAGTTCCCCTCTAAGATACTGACTCATGGATTAGTATCATTCACAGATCTCCATGATCTGCAGACCCAGAGTTGTCTTCATTAAGCACTAAGACATCTTTCTAAGCAAGATGCCATTTGTTACATGGTACACAGGAAGAGAAATGGGCTATTGTTCTGCATTTTGCTCATCTTTTCTACAGCTAGGGAAATGATAGCTAGCCCTCCTCTGATAGCCCTTTTCACTTTTGGTGTTTTGCTTGCATATAACTTCTAAGTACTGAGAACATATTATATTTATCATTTAAGATTATTCTGGCTAAGACAGTTAAAACTACATACCCCTGGATGGATCCTGTAGGCTTGCTTGATTTTACTTCTTGAATATTTTTTCAGTGATCCTTCTGTAAGTTTAGGACATAAGGAAGAAGCATTGAGTAGTTAAATACACATCCACAAAATCAAACCAGATGTTACTCCCACCTCTGCTTAAAAACTGGCAAAGATCATTAAAGGAAGTCAAGGCCACAAAAGACTTCTTATAGAGGAAGAAATATCAATAACCTCAGATATGCAGATGACACCACCCTTAGGGCAGAAAGTGAAGAGGAACTAAAAAGTCTCTTGATGAAAGTGAGAGAGGAGAGTGAAAAAGTTGGCTTAAAGCTCAACATTCAGAAAACTAAGATCATGGCATCTGGTCCCATCATTTCATGGCAAATAGAGGCAGAAACAGTGGAAACAGTGGCTGACTTTATTTTGGGGGGCTCCAAAATCACTGCAGATGGTGATTGCAGCCATGAAATTAAAAGATGCTTACTCCTTGAAAGGAAATTATGATCAACCTAGATAGCATATTAAAAAGCAGAGATGTTGCTTTGCCAACAAAGGTCCGTCTAGTCAAGGCTATGGTTTTTCCAGTGGTCATGTATGGATGTGAGAGTTGGACTGTGAAGAAAGCTGAGTGCGGAAGAATTGATGCTTTTGAACTGTGGTGTTGAAGAAGACTCTCAAGAGTCCCTTGGACTGCAAGGAGATCCAACCAGTCCATCCTAAAGGAGATCAGTCCTGGGTATTCATTGGAAGGACTGATGTTGAAGCTGAAACTCCAATACTTTGGCCATCTCATGTGAAGAGTTGACTCATTGGAAAAGATCCTGATGCTGGGAAGGATTGAGGGCAGGAGGAGAAGGGGACGACAGAGGATGAGATGGTTGGATGGCATCACCGACTCGATGGACATGGGTTTGGGTAAACTCCGGGAGTTGGTGATGGACAGGGAGGCCTGGCATGCTGCGATTCATGGGATCAGAAAGAGTCGGACATGGACATTACTGAGCTACTGAACTGAACTGAACTGAACCTGAGGATTTCTTATAGAAGTTCCTGACCATCTGAGGAAGATAAGTTGAGACTAAAAGTACATTTCTTTCACCAACTGGGAAGTCTATCATGTGTGATAGTATGAAAAGTTTCTACATTTTATTTTATTTGCTTTTCAAGACAGATCTATATGATAAGCTCACAGGTGGTATTATTCACAAGCTCAAGTAAAGTAAACTGTGACACATAGATGGAAAGGCCACAGAATTCTGAGCAAGCTTCTGACTTAGGAGGCACTATTTTTTCCATTCCTTCATGGTATTGAATCTTAGCTTTCTGTTCCTAGATGACAGTCGTACCAACCACATGATTCTTAAACCTGATGGAGTGGAATCCTTACTAGGCTTCCTCCTGGGTAGGTTGTGAGAATTAAACCAAGTCAACATGTGAAAAGTATTTAGAATAGTGCCTACCAGTTCTGTGTCTATGTGTGTACTAAAATGGATATGTACATTTGTATATATACATACACATGTGTGTACATAATATATACATATATAAGTGTAAATACATATTATGTGTGCAAACATGCATGCACATACATTCTAGTACATACACACAACTTGACAAGGGATGCATACATGCATGCTAAGTCGCTTCAGTCATGTCTGACTCTTTTTGATCCTATGAACTGTAGCCCTCCAGGCTCCTCTGTCCGTGGGATTCTCCAGGCAAGAATACTGGAGTGGGTTGCCATGCCCTCCTCCAGGGGATCTTCTAGACCCAGGGATTGAACCCACACCTATTATGTCTCCTGCACTAGTGGTAGGTACCACTAGTGCCACCTGGGAAGCCCTGAAAAGGGATATGTAAATAACAATTATCATAACCAGATTAGCTATTCAAGTAGAACAGCTTATTAGATCTTTAACCCTTAGTTCAGTTCAATTCAGTCACTCAGTCACGTCCTACTCTTTGTGACCCCATGGACTGCAGCACACCAGGCCTCCCTGTCCATCATCTACTCCTGGAGTTTATTCAAACTCATGTCCATTGAGTCGGTGATGCCATCAAACAATCTTATCCTCAGTCGTCCCCTTCCCCTCCCTCCTTCAATCTTTCCCAGCATCAGAGTCTTTTCCAATGAGTCACTTCTTTGCATCAGGTGGCCAAAGTATTGGAGTTCCAGCTTCAGCATCAGTCCTTCCAATGAATATTCAGGACTGATTTCCTTTAGGATGGACTGGTTAGATCTCCTTGCTGTCCAAGGGACTCTCAAGAGTCTTCCCCAACACCACAGTTCAAAAGAATCAATTCTTTGGTGCTTAGCTTTCTTTTGGAGAAGGCAAGGGCAACCCACTCTAGTCCTCTTGCCTGGAAAATCCCATGGACAGAAGAGCCTGGTAGGCTGCAGTCCATGGGGTCGTGAAGAGTCGGACACAACTGAGGGACTTCACTTTCACGCATTGAAAAAGGAAATGGCAACCCACTCCAGTGTTCTTGCCTGGAGAATCCTAGGGATGGAGGAGCCTGGTAGGCTGCCATCTATGGGGTCGCACAGAGTCACAGAGTCACAGTGTCGGATACGACTGAAGTGACTTAGCAGCAGAAGCAGCGGTAGCTTTCTTTATAGTCCAACTCTTATATCCATACATGACTACTGGAAAAACCACAGCCTTGACTAGATGGACCTTTGTTGGCCCTAGAGAGTTTTAAAAAATAAATTTTTAAAAGAACTTTTCCTTTAGTTTCTTCATCCTCTTGCCCTGAAGAATAGCTGTGTTTCTAAAAAGTTTTAAGTCCAATTTAAAGTAAAAAAAAAAAAAAAAATTGAAAGTTGCCTTAGGAATAGGATCTGTGAAGCCAAGAGGCAGAGAACACCCCTTCTGCCCACCCAGCCAGGTCACAAAGTCAGCTGGCATTCAGGCCCACTGGCCTAACAAGGATGTTTCTGCCTCAACATTCTAGGCTCCTGGCCCACCTGTCAGCCAAAACTCATTTAGAAGAGGAAAATGAGGTAGCCCAGCTTCTCACTCTATTCCCAGTTCAGCTTCTGAGCAGGCTTAATTTTCTACCTCCCTTGGAGGTACTCTCGCACCTTCAAGGAAAGACAACAGTTCCAAGCCAGGACAGAAGCACATCAGCTCAACATTTCCAAGCAAGGACACAGGCACATCAGACCGACTGCTTCCTCTTCTAGGAGGAATTGTTCAGGAGGCGACACACATGGTGTGTGTGTTCATATATGAGGGCAGAGGGAGTGTCTATTTCGCAGGAAGTGGGGGTGGGGACTGGCACTTACTCATCTCTTTGAATCCCAAATCCCAAGGTAGGGTGTGCAGTAGTCCTCAAGGCTCAATCAATCAAATAGACAGTGCAGTCTCCCCTTGGGCTAGGGCTGCCACCTTAGGAGTCGGTTGCCTGAATGGTTGAGAATCATCAGGCGGGGGAGGTTTCCTAATAAAACTCCAGGAATGATCTCAAATCTCCAGAAGTACTGAAGAGACAGAATAGAGCGTGTAAGTGATGGAAGGGTGGAGGGAAGGGAAAACGGGAGATACCAAAGAATGAGCGAAACTGATTCCAGCACACGGGATTGGGCGAGGGCAGGGGGGGCGTGGGGAGGAAGGAAAATCTAAAAGCTCAGGGAGGCTCCTTGGCCGTCGCGCTTGCCTGCTGTTCCTCGCTGGGTCCTTGGTGGTCCCCTTAGGCGCCCAGCCTCCTCACTGCCGAGCGCTGAGGGCTTCGGACCCGGATGCGTGTGCCTTGCCAAGCACACCTAGCCCGGCACTCCAATCGTGGACACTTCCACTCGAGCCAGCTGCACCGTCCTGGTTGGTGGACCGGAGTCTGGGCCGATAGTGCGTAGAGAAAAAGAGGAGAAACCCCTGACTGACGAGGCGAGGCCGCTTTGGGGCCCTCGGAATTCGGGAGGAGAGGTTGCACTTCCCGGTCGTTTTCTGGGTATGGGTGGTCCCAGGTTTCCGCGCTGGGGCGGTGCTCACTAAGAGACAAGCTGCAGGGAGGGTAAACTTAATAGAAGATGAGGAGCGGGTGCTACACAGCTGTTCAGACGGGGGTGTGAGGGGGAAATGCGCAACTCTGCCGGACCCACTCCTTGCATCCCCACCGCGGCGCCCGGCGGCGGCGAAAAGTCTATGCTCAAACTGGCTGGCGCGCGGGTGCGTCGGCTACGCTGGTACCCTGGGCCTCAGAGAGCCGTAGAGCCTAGAAGTGGGCGCAGGACCCTGGGAACTATCCCCGGTGGGTCCGGCTTCAGTCTCGGCTCCCCAGTGCCTGAGAACTGGTGCAGGGATGAGCGTGCGTTCTTTCCCCAGCCCTCCGGTTCCCGCACGCCGGTGCGCGTCGGCTACACCCTGTAAGCTCATCTTGGGCAATAGACGCGTTCCCCTCCTACTCACATACACCAGAAGACGAGAGAGGTTCGCGATCCACGCAGAGAGCACGCTCGTAGATTCCAGACACTAGGAGCCAGGTCGTTTTCAAGCAATCTGCCCTTGACTGGGGACACAGCAAATGCTGGTGCGGCAGCCGCTTGAGTTGCCTTTTCCCCAGTCCGTTGGACCCGCGGTCCCGGCAGGCACTCGGAGCTCAGACCACCTGCCTGGACTTCACGGCACCAGCCTACTCCAAGCCTGCTGACCCTGTGACCTTGTTTCCCCCGCAGCTGTGTGTAGACATTTAGCCTATGGCTTCAGCCAGCAACCTCAGCTAGCTTGGCAGATGGGTGGGATTATGGAATTTTAGAAACTCTCATCCGAGAAAGTTGATACATCCAAACGCTTGAAAATGCAACATTAAAATAAAACATTTCTCAGTTTGCCTTGGCTGAAGGCAAAACTAGCTTTGGGCACCCTTCCCCTACTGCTTCCCGCCCAAAAAAAGGCTCGTAGGTAGATTGGTCAGCAAAACTGTCCAGCCCTGAAGTGTCTGCCATTCACACAGCTACCTGATCGCCTGGGCATTAGCTCAGCCAAGGTTCGGGTTTTCTTCCTGATTGAGTGTTTACATTAATTACCATAGAAAAGAAAACACAGGGGAAGCTCAAAAGTGTCTACAACTATCCTTAAAAAAAAACACAAAAACAAGATTCTAGACTATGGAGAAGTCCTTTTCAAGAAGTATTTGCTTACTGTTTCTTTAGACCTAAGTTCATCTTTGACTACCCAACAGGTAATCTAGCCACCATAGTGAAAGGAACATTCTGGAAGGATGGGATAGAAATGAAGGAGCATTCAAGGTTTTTTGTTTGTTATTGGGTTTTTGTTTTTAAAGTTAGGCCCCAGGCAACCTGGATTGGTTGACTTGGTGGTTGGTTGGCTGGCTTTCAAGAAACTTTTGCTCTAGGGACCCACTCAAGTTCTAGGAATGGATAATTTGGTCAGCCTCTTGAGGGTTGTGATTTAAGGATCTTTGAGGCCCACCTTCTGTTTGTTCCCAAATATCTTTCTGATTTCTTGCCATCAAATTTGCTCCAAACCAAATCTTGCTTTTTTTCTCAGAAAGCCCTCTTTAGATTTAATTGCAGCCTGATTAGCCTGTTAGAAAAAACAACTCCCCAGTGCGAGAAGTGCTTTAAAGTTAGCAGAACCTGTCTCACTCATTGTACAGATAAGAAAACCAAAAAGCAGGTAAATCAATGATACCAACAATAATGATGCAAATTATACTAATCATACAGAGCAGAGATAGAACAGGAATTTTGGACTGCTCTTCTCATCACATCTTGCTGGGGATTAGTGTTTCAGATCATCAAACTGTTGCTTAGGAAAAGTGAGAGCAGGTCTCAGAGAAATGGAGCACAAAAAGTACTTGGGTAATCTTAAGAAGTCAACCTGGTTTTTCACCAATATCAGTGGTCACACTATGGATCCATCTCTGCCTTACCCCTGGTCTCTGTTTACCTAATTGTAACTTGTTATGTAGTCCCCTTAAGATAATGAAGTCTTTAAAATCCTTTTAGGGAAGGCCATTGAAGGCCTGCAATAAGATCTTGTACAAGTCTCACATTTCAGCACTTTTCACAAATACTCTCCTTCTGACATAGGGGAGGGTTGGCAAGACGGGAAGGAATTAAAAATGGGAAGGAACACCTCCTGTGATACATAAACCAGTGTAGTATTGGTTACTAGAGCACCTGACTACTCTGAAGATGCCCATGGATTAAGTGCATGCTACTCTGAGATCTAAAGGACTATTTGGTTTTGATCTACTGCTTTCTACATACCACATACACTTACATACGTACACTATTTAAGAACTATCATCAATATATGAAGAGTACAGAGGGATTTTTCATAACAGGAAGGACAGGGAGAAGAGGAAATTTATTAGGTATGTATTGTAATGCTTCAGGGCTAGTTTTTTTCCAGAGGCTGTGCAGCTGTTCAGAACTTTAGAGGGCCCTGCAATACATAGACTACCATGGTCATTTCACCTTAGTTTCCGGAGAAACTCTCCCGAGGGTCTCTTAATGACTAATGACAGAAAGCCAAAGGGTTCTAGAGCACAAGATACCCTTCCATGCAAATATCACTAGTAAGAACCAAAAGTGGGCTTTTCACCTGTTGTCCCTGATCCAGGTCTGAAAATCATTCGTCTTTGGCTACTTGTGAAGATGCTAGTTATCCTGCTGCTGAAAAGAATGTTGACATCCCAGACACCGGTTAGCTTCATGGCAGGCATCTTAGTTTAAATGATTTGTGCTTTGATCAAGAAGTGCAACACTTTCCAGACAAAGATTTCCCAAGTAATAATCACCTTGTCTTCTCACATATAGGCTCAAAATTGGCTTAGAGTAAATAATACAAGTGGGGCAGGGTTTATCACTCCTCTCTTTTGCAGTTTCTTCTTTTCAGGGGCTCAATGAAAATATATGGTATCTACTCAAAGTGTAATCCCATGGACAGAGGAACCTGGCAGGCTACAGTCCATAGGGTTGCAAAGAGTCCGACACTACTAAGCGACTGAGCACGCACTCAAAAGTGTAGCCCTTAGCTACAAAAAACATTTTAAAACACTTTCCCAATAATTGCTTTGAGGAAAATAATCATTTATTGTCAAAGCATCCAACATACCCGGATAATCTATAAAGTTTAATAAATCTTTCCAGGGATAAAAGAAACACATAACTATTCAGACTCCATTTCACTGGCACAAAATTACACTTTGTATTAAAAGGAAATACATATTTACATAATGATGACATTCTTCATTGAAGTCCATAATCATTTCATGATACATGCACTTCCCCCTGGAAACTTACATTGAATGGTTACCTCCTTTTTATTTGTTTTGCTTATTTTTGTAAGAACACAGACAAATCAAGAAATGCAGGAAGCATCTCACCCTCCTCCTTTACTTTATATCTAAAATAAATTTTGCCCTTACATATAATTATTACATCTAAACCGTAAGTGCTTAATAATTTAAGTAGAAACGTATGACAAATGCATCAATATGTTGCAATATATGACATTTTAAAAAATGTACCTTTGTTTTTGGGTAAGTGAAAATGCGTGCATTCAAAAGAAAACCCTTCAGACAACCCACCCGATCAAAAATCCACCATCCTGTCTCGTGTGTGTGTGGTGTAGGTCACAGGTAAACATCTGGATGTAAAGGTTGGGGGAGACCACGTGTGTGTGCCTATGTGTGTGTGAGTGTCTCTGGGTGTGATGTTTCCGGTCACAAGGAGGTGGTGGATGTCCTCGCGTGTTTGTTCCTGCAGGTGGTTCGACTGTTCGTGCGCGCGAACGGAAAGCGGGGGTCCTTTCCGTGTCAATTATGCGAGGTCATGTGCCTGGAGAGGTGGTGGCGCTCCCTGAAGGACTCGTTGCAAATGGGGCACTTGAGTTTCTCCTCCCGCCTCCGCTTCACCAAGGGCTCCATGGCGTACTCCTTTTTGTGATGCGACCTCATGTGGTACACTAGGTCAGAGGTCATGCGGAAGGAGGCATTGCACTTGGCGCACCAGTTCTGCGCGGGCAGACACAGCGAGGTGAACGAGGGCGGCAGCAGCGTGAGCGCCGACGGCAGCTGCAACTGCAGGGGCCCAGCGGCCGCCGCCGCTGCGGCTGCCGCGGCAGCGGAGCTCTTGGGCCAGAAGGCGGTGGCATAGAGGAAAGGGCTCTGCTTGGGCAGCCCGCCGCCGCCGCCACCATTCGGCAGGGGCCCGCAACCTCCGTTCAGCTCCGCCGCTCCCTGGAGCTTCACGGCCAGCGGATCGGAGGCGGCGGGGTACAGTCTAGTGGGGCCCACCCCGTCGCCGGGGTGGCATGGCTCGAGAGCGCCCAGCTTCTGGCCCAGAACCAGCGGGGACAGCTGCGAGAAGGAGCGCGCCGGCTGCGAGAAGGCGCTCTTGCGCTCGTCCGCCACTGCGCCCTGGCCGCCGCCCGCCCCTCCCGCGCCGCCTCCAGCGCCCGCGCCTCCCCCCGCGCCGCCGCCGCCCGCGCCGCCCAGCTGCGGCACCGAGGTGAAGGCGCTGCCCCGCGCCGGGCTGCCGCCCTCCAGCCGGCTGGGCAGCGCGCCACCGGGCCGCGGGGCCAGCAGCTTCTCGGTGCCTGCTGGGGACGCGGCCACGGGCGTGGAGGAGGAGCCGCCGCCGCCGCCCGCGTCCTGCTCCTCGGCGGCCGCGCCCCCGCCGTCGCCGGCCGTTTCCTCCGGCCCCCCGGCAGCCCGGGCCGCCTTCTTCACCTCCACGAAGGCGCTGCGCTTCGCCTCTCCCGTCTCGGGGCTGGGCGGCGCGAAGAGGCGGCCGTTCTCCTCCAGGCTGAAGTAGCTGCCCGAGTTGCGGTACTGCTGTGGCGTGCACACCAGGTCCTCCTTGGAGGCGGGCAGGGCCCGATCGGCGAAGCGGCCCCGGCCCCCCACCAGCCCCGCGCCGCCGCCCTCGGCCGCCTCCTCCGGGAACTTCCTCTTCCCTTTGCCTTTGCCCGCGGCGTTGCCGTCGGGACTCAGCTCCGCCTCCTGGTGGCCGCTGCCGCTGCCGAGGCTCCGCACCGGGGAGCAGCTGCTGGCGCCCCCGGAGTTCTCCAGCTCCCGCGCCAGGTTGTGAAAGTCCGTGGACGGCTTCGCGCCGCTGCCGCCACCAGCCGCCGGCGGGTTACCGCTCTCGGGGGAGGGGGCCGGGTAGTGGTGGACCGGGCCAGCTTTGCAGAACTTGGGGCCGGGACCCAAGGGTGCCTCCTGCGACTGCTGTTGGTCCTTGCCGCCACCTCCGCCGCCCCCGTGATCCTTGGTACCCACGCCGCCGCCTTGCTCCTCTCGGGGGCTCAGATCAGCTCCGTGAAGTCTCTTGGGGCAGCGGAAGCGCAGATGCGCTACATAGGGGAACTCAAACTGGAAACGTTGGCTGCACTCCAGGCATGTGTAAGGGGACGACCCTGCTTAGTGAGCAAACAGCACACACACACACACACACACACACACACACACACATGATTACTCAGCATCGTCTCCAGGCCAGTTTGCCATCACCCCCTCCACAAATCCACTTTCACCTCTCAGGGTCTGAATGCCTGAAAACAAGAACATCGGACTAAACCCGGTCTAACTTTCCCTCCAGATTTGAGGAGAGTGCAGCAATTAAGCCAAGCGTGTCCTGATTCATCCTCACCTAGCTGTCCCAGCTTCACCCCAGACTATATCTCAGAAGTTCTCTACAAGGCACCCCAAGGGAGGGAAGGCGCGCCCAGGCCCCAGAGTGACCCCGCCGCCCCCCACCCTCCTCCCCTCCGCTAGCTAAGGGCCCGCACGCAGGTCTTGAGCCAACCTACCATTCATTTTGCTGTGGGATCTAGAGGGGCAGAGCAAGAGTAACTCGGTCAGTTCTTTCCCGTACCAAACTAGTAACTCCTCATCTTTGGCAATCCTGCGGAGAGAGCGGTAAAACAGCTGTCCGTTTTTTATATAGGCTTCAAGGTTCTGCTCTTCTTTATCTCTGGCTGATTGGACCAGACGCAGCCACATGAGACCTTCCGAGGAACCATTCGCCGCTGAGGTGTCTACCTACAGTTTAGAGAAAAGAAAGAATACAAGAAGGAAAGGAATGAGGGTGGGAGACTCTTGTGAGGGAGTGAAGCCAAAGGAGCCAGGGCCATTTCCGCTGTTACTATTTCTCTAAGAATTATCTGAGATCAAGCTTCCAAAAACTTGACCTGACTTAATTAACACTCATCCTCATGTTTGCAGCCAGAAGGCAAGGTAACATCCCTGGCAAGCTGCATTAATTATATAGATTATTTAAGTCATCAGGCTTGTGTGTGTGTATGTTTTGGCCAAAGGGGCATGTGGGGTCTAGTCACCAGACCAGGGATCCAACCTGTGCCCCTGTTTTGGAAGGGTGGACCCTTAACCACTGGGCCACCGGGAAAGTCCTGTCTTTTTATATATTGGATGAATACCAAATTAGCAAATTTCTTTTTACAATTCAAATTAGTGCTAAGCTCTTGAGAACTGATTTCTAAATTATCCCACATTGCAAAAGTATGTGGAATTTTGTCTGTTATAGAAGTGAAAAGCAAACTTAGATTTTAGAAATTATTTTGACTTTCACTCATCTTCCTTATTTTGGCTTAAACAATTAATGGTTCTTTGTAAAGAAAGAATAGGAAGTGACAGGACTTTTCACACTCAAACATATGGCTGGAATGATGTTTTATTGTCAAAACACCAACACTTTTACTTAAATACAAACTCTAGGCACTAGCTAGTTTAACCAGAAAGAGTAATATTCCAGGGAACAGGAGGCCTCTGGGAAGGCAAATGCACCCAATATTTACAACAAAAGTACTTATAGGAAGTACTTAGCCTACAAATAGCCTCAATCCTAGTGAAATTTCCCACAGAGTTAAGGAAGTGGTGTTCATCTGCAGCAAAGCCCAGAATCCAGGCACTGAATTAGACATATCTGGCATTCAAAATCTAATTTTGTCACTTATTTCAGAAAATTAGTTGACAATACTCATATTTTATTTTCCTTTTCTAATTTCTGGTGTGTAAAATAGAATTGCACGTATCACTGTATCTTCTACATGTAGAACCTGTCTCAGCTTGTTATTAGAACGATTCTTAGTCTGTTTTTAAGAGGATATTGCCTTCATATCCTACAGAGCATCAACCAAGACTTACCCGGAAGATATAAGGGACCGTTCTCTTGTCTGTGGACTTGAGAGCTATGAAAGCTATGCTGTCGTACAGGGAAGTATGGCTCAGGACGCAGGGACCGAATATAGCATTCTCAGGGATGTCGCAGGTGGTGTAAACGCTGGTAAAAATATCTGTCAGACACTGCTGGACAGCCTTGGCATCTCCCTCCCAGATGCCTCGCTGGATGCCCGAATCCTCCATCACTGGAGACAGATACATAGGACAATTGAAGCGAATTTACATTCCTCCTTTTGCCTCTCTGAATCCAGGCAGAATGTTCTAACTACTAGACAGATTTTTCTTGAATTTGCTTGGTTTTTGCATCGATCTTATTTCAAAAATAAAGCCGATGGCAGATTAAATCTGGTATATGACAAAGATGCCAAGGAAGAGTACTTTCTTTTCCTTTAAAAATGTAAAGAGAATTGTGATGGGGGAGCTCAGAGTGGACTGACTGCTAGAAAGAAAGACAAACGGGGCTAGGAAAGAGGAGATGTTCTCTGACTTACCTTGGGGGAGGATAAGACAGGAATGGGGGGGCAGGGACAGAAGTGGAGAACAAAAGAATTTTTTTTTTTGCTAGCCTATAGACTTTCTAGACTGAAAGAAACTTCTAACCTTTGGGGGAAAGCTCCTCTCTTTTACTCTTGTGTATTGAGCTGGGTGTCCGGGAGCTGGTTTTATCTTATTTTATTTTTCTTCCAAAGAGGGGCGCAGCACTAGTGAGCAGGCAGAGACAGCGGAGCATGGCGAATGGATTTCAAGTGGAGTGTCAGGGCCACTGATTCCGTGTCAGCTAACCTTTCTCTGCAGCCTACAAGAGGGGACGTGTGTCTGCTCATTACCATAATCCAACACTGTCCCTCCGAGGCTTTAATTAAAAGCAGCAAGCAGAGGTAATTATTTTCTTCTCGACATGCTTATTTATGGATGAGGGTGAATCCCAGTTACCTTGTTATACGAGGGGGTGGGTAGAGTCGCATGTGCCCCATGAAGTGAGCAGGTACAGAGCAGGACTGAAGTGTCCCCTGTCTGAAATACTGCGTGTGTAATGACTGGTGAATGTTCGCTCCCCCAGATCAGACCTTGTCTGGGCGAGAGGGGGCAGCCCCGCTTGAGTAGACCTCAGTAGGCTCTCCAGCTGTTTAATCCGCAGCAATCAGAAAGCAATGGTGGGCTCTCGTATTATTAAGCTGTCATAAAGACACATTTCCCTTCCTTTGCCATTGGACAACCCCCCACACAAGACTTATCATCAAAAAACAAACAAATGAAACATATTTAAATTTTAAAGTAGCTTTGAACTAACTGCATTATTCACTTTTTCTGACTGATTAGAAGATTCCTCCAAGTTGATTTTTCCCCAATAACGTTGCCATAGGCAGATATTTAAGTATATTTTGTACAATTTAAGTAGCAGGAAAGGGAAACCCAATTCTTTTCCTAAGAAGCTGTTCTTTCTGGAACAATATTGGTAACGTACATTTTCATCTTAATGTCATTAACCAATTAATCTTGCAAATGTCATTAAAAGATAATGCTTTCCCTCCCTTTTTCAGCTAACAGATCAGGAAACTTTGGTCAGCCTCTTTTCCATTCATTCTACTATCTCCTCCAAATATCAAGTATGGGCTGTATCTGCCAGACAGGAATCAGAAAATATCCGTAAAGTAGAAACTCCCTTTTTTATTCTACAGCATTTACCTCTGGGCATTTTACCCCACCCAAGGTAACCTTTCTGATCTCCAACTGCACATTTAAATACATTTTAAAAAATCTCTCAGCATCTATCAGAACCTCCTTTTCAACGGAATTCTATTCTCTCCTTTTCAATTTCCTCAATTCAGCGTTTTATGCCCCAATTTTTCTCTTTCTTTTAAAAGTCTCTTTCACACAAACGGCTCATTGTGCCGAGAGGTCGCCCCGTCACTTCGGGCAACAGCAGAGACGCAGTCATTAAAATGCAGTCCTACCTAACAATACGGTGAAAACCTCCTCGCTACGCCGCGCTAATAGGGGTTCGCGTAGCCGCGGCGGCCGCCACGAGCCTCGCGCCGCTCACAATAAGCGCTGGGCGAGAACCTGGGCTCTGCCGCCCGCGCGCGGTCGCCTTCGCCGCCCAACCTTTCGCAGCTCTGCATCCTCCGCTCGGTCCGGGTTCCCAGCCGCCCGGAGCCGGCCCGCCGAAAGCCGTAGCTGCCGCCGGCCGCTCGCCCTCCCCCGTAGGCAGGCATTGTCTGGCGGCCGCGCGCGCCCCAGTCGCTGGCTTCTTCTTGGGCAAAGTGCTCTCCACCCGCCCCTCCCTTTGTATAACCCTGTTGGCAGTAGCGGGCCCCTCCACAATTATTTCCTCCCCCTCTTCTGGATAATGAGAAGACGGAGGACAGAATTCTCCATTCTCCCCACCAAACCTGTCTTTCCCCCACCCCCACCCCCATCAAGGCAAAGAGACTTACCAGGAATAAGGTCAGGATCAAATCGCCCCAATAAGGCCACCTGGAACCGGGAGATGCAGACGAGTGTTTCTTTTGCCTATTGTATCAGTGTATTTCCATGTCGAGAGGTGTTGGTGTTGCTGTCAAGTAGACTCTGCCTAAAGGGAGGAGAGACAGAGAGACGCCGAGAGGGAAACCAGGGCGAGTAGGGAGAGGAGAGAGAAGAGAGAGTTGTACAGATGGGCCCGATGCAGTGACTGACTGGCACGCAGACACACACTTTTTGTTTGCTGCACATAATCTGCCCAATGACGCGTGACAGCCCACGTCCCCTCCCTTTAACTCTTTGCTGGTCTGGGCGCTCCCTCCGGCGGCGCCGCCTGCCTGGAAGCGGTCTCGCCGGCCTGCTCGCGCCCCGCGCAGCCCCTGAGCGCTTTCCCCAAGTGACAACGCCTCTCGGAGCTCGGCCCGTCTCAACTCCTCCTAAAGCCTGGGTCCTCTGGGACTGGCTGGGGGCGGGGATCAGCTTGGGGGTCGGAAAGGGAAGTACCAAAAAGGCCCGAGAAGGCCTTTTCCCGTTTCTCTTGGCACCTGGAGAACCTCTGGCAGACGGCTGTCCACTCAGCGCGCGCAAGGACCCCGCGCGCATTTCCCCAGAGTCTGAGTTCTCTGTAGGGGAAAGGGGGGTTGTGGATTAGCCCCTCCAGCCGTGGCTGATACGCGCAGCTAGTTGCCTGGGGGGTGATAAACCCTCGCCAGCGCTCTGCAGGAGCGCTCACACTACCAAGCCCTTAGGAGCAAGACTCAAAAAGGATGCGTTTTGGTGAGAACTTGGCTCAGTCCTTCCTTGAATACGGAGATGGGTAAGGGGGATGGAGTAGAGACGCCGCCAGACCTCCGAAGGGGATTTACAGGGGTCTTTTGGTCCCAGCACACAGGTACCGGGAAGGAGAAGGGGTGAGGAGGAGACCGGTGGGAAAGAAAACCCCGACTGTGGGACGCAAGCTCTTCCTGCGCTTCCGCCCTCAGCCTGGCGCGTTCCACCTAGTCCCCAAGGGGGTTCCCTGCCAGGGGACGCCGGTATTCTAAGGCCCCTGGGGGTGGGGAGGGTGAGTTAAAAGTAAAAATTATTACCGAGATGGGCTCCGGAGAGCTTTTCACGTCCAGCAGGTGGTGGAAGTGTGGGTGGAGTGGCCGAGGCCGTCTCGGGAGCCTCGTTTGTGCGCTAAGCCACTTAGAGGCGCTGGCTTGCCCCTTTAGTGCAGCAGCTGATGCTAATGACTGGAGGTCTTTAACAGCCTGCAAGTAGACTCCTGCAGGATTCCGCCACACATTTTCGCTGGGGGATCTCGGGGTTCTTTTTCGACATTCAACTCTCTCAGCTCCTACGGGAAGAAAGACCTTTTGAGTGGTATAGACAGTCCCACTCCTTCAGCCCTACCCACACCACCACTACGTTGAAGAGGGCAATCCATTAGCTTTAGGATAAATCGGACTTGTAGCCGGCTAAAGTGGACAGGACTTGAGGAGTCAGCCTAGTTTGTATCCTGTGTTCAAACAAGGTAAGTGGGTTGGGGGTTGGCAAAGAGCAGCTTAAAAGGAAAAGGTGTGTGCTTTGATGCTCTGAGACCTCCCTCCGGAGCCCAGTGAAGCAACCAGGCACGGAGCATCTTTACCCCTGGCTCCTACAGTACTAGGAGGCCTGGAAAGAATTCTGCAGAGGAAAAATTAAAAAACAGTGCGAGGAATTTCCCACTGAGTTTTCCTGTCACTCCCGCTCATCCCTTCTCTTCATCCAGCCCAGGCCAGCCACCGCTCTCCACCCCCCACCCCCCCACATAAATTCGGAATCCTTCTGATCAGACAGGGCCCATTGCCTAAGCTGGGGCTTGCAGAAAGAAAGGTTGCAAAATCCCCATATACTAGGAAGTAAAGGGAGAATTCGCCCTTAATTTTCAAGTTAGTTATCAACTTTTCAAGGAAACCTCAAACTGCAGTTGCCTTCCATCTGAACATATCTTTTCTCTTATACTTGTCCACACTTTAAAATAGTTTGGCTAAGGGCAACTCGTGTAATGACCAAGGCTTAATGCTGAGAGTTTTCATATGTGTCTATATAAAAATCTGAAAAGTTATTTAGTCACCATTTGGCTTATAACTGGATGCTCCATTCATTACTCCCCTCATCTCGTACACACACACACACACACACACACACACACACACAAGCATCCTCATCACTTGTTTAAAGAAAGGGTGATGGGATTAGAAATGTCAAAAGACTTATCTCAAACATCTGAAAAATAACTTGCAGTGTTGAAGAATTCACTTAAGTGAATTCAGAGAAGGAAGAAGAAGGTGTAAACAACAGCAAATTAAGATAAAGAAGTAGCCATAAGAGGGTTGTGGTCCCTAAGAAACTACAGCAAAAGTGTGTGTGTGGGGGGGGGGCAAGGGATGGAGAATGGGGGTGGGGAGTACAGTGTTTTCAAACTTAATTCCTAAACTGTAGAACAAAACACTCCTCAGGGCCTTCTTTTACTGTTTTTGTTTGTTTTTTAAGAGAATAGGAAGTTTGCTTTTCCCAGGAAAAGTCATCTGTCCATGCAAACCACATAAAAAAAAAATCTTCTTACATATTGTATGTATAAAAGTATCTACCCCAGAATATAAGCATTCTGGAAAACCTTAGAATCTAAATGGAAGAAGGCATTTTTCTTTTCCCTGGCCTTTCCTTTCTTAAATATAAAGGGCACTTGGACTATATCTTCTTTGAGGTACTGAAACCTAGACTCCAATCTGTATAAAATAATAATGTTTTTGGCACTGAAATTGGGAGTGAGGGAGCTTGGCTTTCCAGATGTCAAGCTAGAAAATAACTAAGATTCTATACATCAAAGAGGAGAGAGATGTATTGAGAATCAGCCATCTGATTCTCTCAGTTTCACTTATCTTGCCCCCTAATTAGATTTCTCCTACTGATTTTAGATAAAAGTCCCCCCCCAAAAATATTCCTACATTTTATGAACCCAACCAACTCTTTGTCTTGTGTATTAAATGAATCACACAACAACAACAACAAACCCCACAAATATAGGTAAGAGTAAGTTTGAAATTCCTACTTTGAGGGTTTTCTAGTATTTTAAGTAAAACATATTTTGCTAGGTAGTATAAGTGACCTAAGTGAAAACTGTTAATTGGATGGACGTAAAGAAAATCTACAACTTACTTTAATTTCTCTAGAAGTCTATGGGCTAAAATGGTGCATAAACCACTTTGAAATCATCCTGAATTATTACTTACTGGAATTCACTGATACTAAATGAAGGGTTGAGGCATTTATTCAGCCTCAAACAGTACTATAAAAATATATCTCGGTCAATACTTTTTATCTAATTCACATGGAACAATGGGTTTATGCATATATTTAGAGCTCTCTTCCTTGGGATTTTATTTCCAATTAAATGATTAGAGGGATGACAATGAAGAGTGAAGGTATTTTTGCCTTGCCCCACTTTAACAAGGCTTCTTGGAGTTATGGCAGAAAATACATGTGTAGACAACTGCAGTATTGTTTTGGAAGCGAAGGCTGGAGAGAGGTTGATGAATGATTCCTGAGGTGGTGCCTTTCATGACCTAAGTGAGAGGGTGGAGAAAGGGTAAGAAAGGAAATCTGATACTTGAGAGTGTTACAATGGAAATGTCCTTTTTCCTCCCAGGGTAGAGAAAGAGGGCCTCAAATATCTCAACTTGTGTGATAGGAGGCAGGTAAAGTCTCCAAGAATAACTCACTCAGAAGGATTATTACTTTATAAGAATGAAACACATTATTTTTCTTTCTTTCTCCCTTTCCAGGTCCTGGCTCATCCCCCTCTAATCATATCTCCAAAGTGCTACACCAGCAAAGGCTTAGTTTGAAATATATAGGTATATAATACTATATATTTTCACACTGGAAGACAAGAGGATGCCAAAGAAGCAGATAGATGGTGGAGATTTTTTCCTAAGCTTATTAGTTTCCTACAGGGAGGTATCTGGAAGGAGCTATGGGGAGATTGGGGGAGACAGAGTATGGAACTTCATGGAGGGGTACTGCACTGCCCTAGCCTTACCAAGGAGGATAAACAACTTTCTAAGGGATGAGTTAGAGGCAAGAAGAGGCAATTGGCTGAACTGGATAAAGGTTTACAGGAATGGGGAGGGGGCACTTTGCTTTTTATAAATATTCATTTCAAAATCAGTCTAGGTCTATTCGTCACCAAGGGTTACAGCAGATTCAATAAGTTATAAATGAATTAATGTTTCCTAGGCTCATTCTCGGACAGCCAGAGACTCAAAGGATGGATAATTTTTTAGCCTGTGAGGAGGGACTCCAGGCTTCCAACTGCAGGGATCATTACTCCTCACTCACATTTTTCTCTCTTTCGCTCTTCCTCTTTCTCAATAGATGGTAACTGTTCTTAATCCTGTTGCTACAACTGCAATCATCATTATAGCTATAAAAACTTCTCTCTGAGGGATCTCAAGTTCCATTTGCCCTTCCTTCTGTTGGAGTTCAGCTTCAAGCTGGATAGCCTTTGTGCAATTCAGTTTCTCTTCTGGATCTAAGTTGTAGTCAGCTGGCTTAAGGGCTTCTGAAAATGACTTCCAGCAGGGCAAGGAAACTCTGGTGATACTGAAGGCAACCACTATCGATCTGAAATGAATGCCTCATGCTCACCTGTGTAAATGTAACCCGAGAACCAGATCTACTATCCAGTATCCTAGCCCCCTGCATTCTCCCAGATTTTATACCCCTCCCAGGTATCTAGAGAATCTAGAGATCTAGCAAGGAATATTCTATCTAATCCTCAGGTTACAAAGTCCTCCCCAGAATCATACATACAGTCCTTGAATATATCTTAGTAGGTGGAGTAGGGTTGTTGTTTACTTGCTAAGTAGTGTCAGACTCTTTTGCAACTCCATGGACTGTAGCCACTCACCAGATTCCTCTGTCCATGGGATTTTCCAGGAAAGAATATTGGAGTGGGTGGCCATTTCCTTCTCCAAGGTGGAGTAGGGTAGGAGGAAGGAAATGTAGACAGGACCATAGTCAGCCCCTCCTTATCCTCTGGGTCAGGGCTTCCAGACAGATAAGGAACCAAGGGATGTCCAGCAGTCTCAGATTGGAGAAAGCATCAGATTTTGAGAAGACTGACTCTAGGCCTTAGGAATGCCACCAAGTTGAGAGGCTCTACATCAAATTTCTTTACACACCCAAGCCAAGGGAATTATCGCAATACTCAGCACCTGACTTCTACCTCTTTTCCCTTTTATTTTAGCCTTCCCAGGTGGTGCAGTTGGTAAAGAATCCAGCTTACCAATGGAGGAACCTCAAGAGACAAGACTCCAGTTTGACCCCTAGGTTAAAAGAGAGATGCTTACTGAGATAGTGGTTTCATACTAGGCAGGTTTGACTCCCTGGCACCTGATCACAGCTAACCTTTGAGCAGCATATAGCATTCCTCTCCTGGGAAGGGGGTCTTGTCAGAATGCATGCACACCCAGGACTTTCTAGCTAAGAATCTGTCCATGGCATACCTTCCTGAAGCCTGAGGAGACATCCCATCTTCTCTAACAAAAAGGGAGGCAAAAAAGAAAAAGAATGAAAAGGATAGGGGCAATAGATATCCATCACTCACCACAACAGTGACGACTCACATTACTTTGTTAGCGCCTTGGAAATAGTTTAATTTTTTCACAAACTATGTCCTCATACACAAACTGCTCCCCTGGTCATCTTGCAAATTGGATTGTTTGAGTGAAAATTATCTTTCATGATTTCAATTCAAATGAGTTGCATGTATTTCATAATTTAATCTGTGGGTATTAATCTAGCACCGCAGGAGGAATGTCTCCCAAAATAGTATATGGAAGGCCTAGAGCTTTTTCATCAGCACTACAAAAGGATCAGTGTAGGTCATGAACAATGGTAATATCATCACTACTATAAGCAATATTGTATATACATTACAAAGTGGCAAAAATGATAGGTAGGGGGACTGAAACTTGTATTTGTTCCCTTGTACTAATACTTTCTTACTGAAAAGCCAACTTCCACATTGATTTGCTAGTCTTCTGGTGATGTAATATATAAAGGTAACCACGATATAATTCATAATGTCCTCAAAGTTTTAAAGAAAACCCATACTTTAAAAATAAATAATATCCAGTATTGTGAAAAAAAATTCACAAATTCCTAAGAAGAATAAATACACTGAATTTAGAGACCTGAATGTTGAGTTTCCTGAAGGCCTAGAATCCAATTATGTCTGAACAACTTTATACCTGATCAGACATGGTCGTGTGGGGGGGGGGCAAGGGAAGGAGAGATTTTTCTTGGCTGCATGTCTACAAAGTAGTCACTTCTTGTTGCATGGTTTCATGTAATATGGTTTTGAGAAAATATGTGACATCATAAAGGAAAGCAATTGCTCCCAGAGAAGCAAATCAATAGAGTTCTGAAGAATATGTTTTATATATATCACTCTAGTAACTAGTATCTAGTGTATGTGATCAGGTGCCTCACAGTATTATCTACGTTCTAGAGTCAGTTTACCTGAGGCACTAGGAAGTTAACGTTTCCAAGGAGCTTCTGAACTTGTGAAAATGTCCTGGGGAAAGTCAATGCTCTGAGAATGCAGTTCCATTTCTTATCTGGGGGACTGAATTAGTTTTTCTATCCCTAAAGCCACTCACAGCTAAGTGAGGCCGAACATTCGGGCCTCAAGGCAAGGCAGGGAAATGTTTGCTAGCCTAAGACAATTCTTGGCATCTGGATTCTCCGCAGCAGTCTGCAGGTCTCAGTAAAGGGCGACAGAGCTAAGAGGGCAGAGAAAGCCAAATGACAAAGATGAACTTGGTGGGCTAAGGAGGTCTCCTCACGATGGGCCCAAGGACAGCATTACCCAGATAGTACCACAGAGGGCAGGCAACCCTCCCACTACATTTGGAGTGACACTGGGCAGAACCAGACAAGCTTTCGGTGGAGGGTTACTCTTTCAGAAGCAGCGCTAGCAAGCCGGCCACATTGAGCAGGAAGAAGCCACGCAGCATTCCCAGTGCGGGGACAGACAGGCCCTGGCCTAAAGTGGGAGGAAGTGCAGTTAAGCCCCCGCCCCTCCAAGTTTTCCGTGTTCTCCAGTCTCCTACTGCCTCCCTGGAATTAGCGCTAACTCTGGCCTCCTGCTAAGCGGCTAGTTTCCCTGTGGAAAGGCTTCTGGAGCGCTGGGCTTTCGGGTATCGCAGCTCCCCACCACCACGCCCCCCTGGGCTGTCCTCACACGGCGCCCGCATCCCCTTTTCCCAGGGCCCGCTGTTTGTGTTCAGATCTTTCACTAGCTGAGCTGCCCGTGACCTCTCCCAGCCCTGGATTTTTCTCCTCGGGCGAACTAAGGCTGGCCGGAGCTGCCTCCGGGGTCGCGGCGAGGACTCTGTGAGGAAACGAGGGGGAGCGCGCTTTGGAAAGCCCGTTGCTGAGCAGATGGTAAGGGATTACTTCCAAGAGCCGGAGTTAGTTTCATTTCAGCCTTGGCCGTCCCAGAGAGGTCTCAATGCCTTCATAAAGGAACGTTCTTCTCAGACGTCTAGAGAACTGACCCGAGAAGGACCACCAACAACTCAGGTTTAGGCCACGACTCCATCAGAGCAACTATCTACCTCTGTTCGAAACCCGGCCCCTGACGTGTGGCAGGCAATTTATCCCGTCCGTGCTTCAGGCCTTCCTCTGAACCAAGGGTAATAAAGACAGCTCTTTTTATGAAGTTACTGTGAGGGCTGAATTGATATTTAGTAAGCGCAGAGAACAATGCCTAACACACGTTAAATACCTATTTCAGTGCTGGCTACTCTTACTGATAGTAACACTGCCTTGGCTTCCCTTTCAAAAAATTTAGAATTGTACTGTGCACCCGCTTTGAAAGCCACTCAGTGAAGGCTGAGGATTTCTCGATGTTTCTAACAGGAAGGAAGTCCTGGAGGATAAAGTAAGAAGGTATGAGGGATGTGTCCAGGGATCCCCAAGGAAGGGCCCAAACACAGACTTTATGGTAGAACGAGCGCTTTTCGGCCGGGATCCTGGGAGATTGGACTTCTATCCCTCATCCCGACGTGAGTCTTTTCTTTAGACCTGGCAGCAGCACGCGTTGGAAACACGGGCAAGTGCGGGCAGCGGGACCCCGTGGGGTGATGAGCCTGGGAACGCAGCGCTGACCGACTCAAGTGCCCAGGCCAGAATGCCAGAGCCTGGAGAGGCAGAGGAACCTGAAGCCCCGGCCACCGGCCCCGACCGGGACTCAGGGCCTGGGAGCCGAGCGGCCCTTTCTCTTCCTCAAAGGACCGAGGCTCAACGCAGGACTCAGGAGCAGGCGGCCCTGAGACCGGGTGGGCATTCCTGGACCTCCCCTACACTCGCCAGCCTTCATAGCACCCGGACCGCACTACAGTCGGGCCTCAGCCACGTGGTCGCACCCTGGCCCCGCCCCCGACGTCCGCAGGCGGTCTGCGCAGGCGGTCTGCGCGGGGCATTGTGGGCCGCATGGCGCCCTCCAGTCCCAGGCCAGGGCTTGGGGCAGAATCTCTGAGGGGTCCCAGAAGCTTTCGGGTCTCTGCATTTTCCCCAGGCCTACAGTTTCATGAAACCTCCTGCCTGGGCAGGGACAGGTAACAGAGGTCAGTGTGGGCTCTTTCTTCTGAAGGGTCCTGAAACCATAGGCTAAGAGGTCAAAATTTGGAATCCTAAACACTTAGATTTGAACCCCGGGTCTGCGGTCTACTAGCTGTGTCTTTGAGCACACACTTAACCTCTCTGAGGTCTAATTCCCTCATTTGGAGAATAGCAGAAACACCACTGGTTTCATAGAATCACCATGAATATTTTAAAAGCAAGCCTGGGTTCAGAACCCAGATGGCCCAGTTGCTTGGGTTAGCGTCTCTGTTCTCCTGTTTCCTGTGAAGGATGGGGATCTGTGAACTAGGGTGATAATCCTTAACTCAAAGGGTTGTAAGAATTAAAGGCGATAAGCCTGTTGGGGGCATTTAGTCTAGCACATGGTAAGAGCCTAAACAGTTAATTATTTAAAGCATCTCAGTGTCTGCCACTTTGAAATGCTGGGTGAATACAGTTTTTTTAAATCTTAGTTTCTCCTAATCTTGTTATCCTCTTCAGAGAGAAACAGTGTAAAGGTGCATGTGGCCATGTGGGGTGGAGTGCACACCACCGGGAAGAGGCAGCTTGTGGCAGTCAATTAGGTGAAAGCTACATGCCTTTCCTTCGGGCTCTGGCTCTGCCTCTTCAGTTTCTAGGGACAAGGTAAAAGAATAGGAAAGGCAGGGAAAAGGAACTTAGAACATGGAAGATGCTCAACAAATGTGTCTTGAGTAGAGAATGGAATTTCGAATATTGAGACAAAGGGTCTGTCCGAAATGGAATAAGAGACCCAGAATTGGGGTTGGCATCCATCTCTCTGCACCTGGCTACCGGTAGGCATGTTAAGAGCATTTCTGTGTGACATTCTGTGTTGGCTTCTGGGAGGGGAAGATACAGGGGTGAATTATCTTGGGGGTGAATGAGGCCTTTAGTGGAGGGATGGGATCTGTATAGTCTCCAAAGCTTGAAAATTTAATTTAGAGTCCAGGAGCTTACATTCATAGGCATCCCTTAGTCGTCTTTAAGGCTCAGACCCTTTCATAGGAGGGGAGCACACCTATATCACCATATGCTTCATCACTTGCCTCATTCTCTCAATACCAGGGTCCTCTGATTTTTCAGATGGGATCACTGATATGCTTTTTTGTTCTCCATAGATAATAGGATAATGGAGGATGATGCTGTACCGGGAACTAACAGTCCATCGGGGGAAACATGGCCCCAAACAGCAATCAAGACGATACCCTTCTGCTTTATTCTTGAGGGCAGAGAATACTGATGCAGCAACAGCAATCTAAGGTATTTCATAAACGTCTGGCTCTTCCTCTGCTCTCCTGTAAGACCTTGACTAAAAGCGTTGGAATAGAAAGGAGAATAAAATGAAATGAAACCATTTCCTCAGTGTTTCACAGCCGCCGCCCCCCCCCCCCCATTCCAGGGCAAAGGCAACAACTGGTGAGAAGGAGCTGCAACTTAGAAAAGATTTATTTTTCCTGGCCATAAATCTCATCCCCTTGTTCCTCTGCCCAACGAAGCATGCTAAAGTCCTTTTCCATAAAGTATTCAGTATTAGAGCCACAAAGCTCCCCCAATCAGTAGCCATCTGCTTCTACCATAACTGCTGCTCCCGAAGCAGGGAGAGCAGCAGCAGAGAAAGGGTACCACTGTTAGGCTGCTGGACAAACGAGGAGACTGAATAGCTTTGGTTTGCCTTGTGTATCTGTATCTATAGAGACAGGAGAAGAAAGGCCGCATTATATTGATACAACAATTGTAAAACAAAACACGGAAGAGGCATCTAAAGGGCAATATCGCATGCATCAGGGGTCTCCAGATAAAAGGGGAACTAACAGATTTATAGAAACGTTTAATTGGTTTTCAATTGAAAGCTAAAGAGGCTGGGGCGAAGCTGTGAAGAGTGGTAAAATGCCCCCCCTTCAGCCGTCTGGGAGGCGTGATCGATTTCTCGGAGGGCGAAAAGAAGAATCCGGAACCCGCCCGGCGCCTGGGAGAGGGCAGGGAACAGCTCCACGTGAGGAGCTTTGCTCTGGGGCCAGGGAGTGACTGATTTGATCTTAATAACAGAATCTCTCAGTCTCGCTCTCTCTCTCCTTCCCTTGCTTCTTCCCTTCCTCCCATCCTCTTTCAGACCAGTAGGCAAATGGAGAGGGAAGGAAAGGATGCAAGAGTAAATCTAAGTTTCCATCTCCGGAAGAAATAGACCCCAACCTGAAAACACCAAATTCTGCCGCTAGGAAGGAGGCGTCTTTGGAAGAAACAGGGAGTCCCGCCCTCACCCTATCCCAGTCTTCTCTCTCCTTCTCTAGACCCAAACAGGAAAAGCTAAACATCACTGGAGACTGTGCACTTACTACGGGAGAAATCTTTGCTCGCGCTCTCTGGGCAGGTTTCCGAGCGGGTCTCTCCCATCTGCAGGCACCACGCGCCTTGGCTTAACCCCTTCCTGTCCGACCGGCGCCATCGTCACCCCCGCCCCGCAACCGCCTCCGCGGACGGTGCCCACCCACACAGCAGTCCCAGGCGTCCATCCGTCGGCTCCTGAGGCTAATTTATTGGCCCGACCCTCCATTATCTTTTTCGATTTCCTAATTAATCAAAGATAAAAAGCAATGGTGCAAATTACGATTATGAGGGAACTGAAAGACGGTTTTGAATAAAACGGGAGACGGGAAACATGACTGAACGACAGGAGTGTGGAGAGGGAAGTCTCAAGTGTGAGGAACAGGCTTCAGGGGCTGAAACGGCTGAAACCTTGACCCCCTCCGTCTAGCGAGATGACCCCCTCTGCCTGCCCTAGCGCCGTCGCCACGGGTCAGCCCCAAAGGAGGTCTCTTGTGTACGAAGGCTTCGGAGGAAAGAGAACTGGGTTTCCTCTCGGGCTCCAACTTCCCCGGCTGCCTGCCGCCTAGCTCACTCGACCTTCCCCACCCCGGCCCACTCCGCAACCGCCCCTGCAGGAATTTCAGGGCTCCGGGCCGGCGATCCCACTCCACGGCAGGAGCACCTCCGGAGTGACATGCACCCCCATTATTGCGATGCTGTGTCGCGTCGCCAGTCTCTCACGGTTTTCCTTCTGTCTTTTGAGTATTCCTCTGGCGAAACGAGGCCAACTCTTAGTGAAATTGCAGGAAAACAAGTCTAGTAGGTCAGAGATTGCATTTGCTCGTGTAAGGGATTAATAGAGCCCCTGTCTGATGCAGCCTTGCAGAATTACGTTCGGGATTAAAAGGCAGACAAGGCGCGGGCACACATTTTGCATTTTCTGGTGGTTGTGATTAATATTTCCCAGGGGATTTGTACTGGGAGCTTACGGGACGCACTCTCGGGGGTCTAATGCCAGAAGGCCGCGCGCAGGGACCGGCAGGGGGCCTGTGGGCACGCGCGCAAGCCTTGGGGGGATTAGAGGGGACGCCAGGCGCCGAGACCTTTTAGCGCCTTCCTCCCTCTACCCTGATCCCAGCAAAATTTCTAAGGAAGACCGTAGGGAGGACTGTCCGGGGAGGCGGACTTTAAAGTCTTATCGGGTTCTCCATGAGGGAAAATGCCCTCGAAGGGTCCTGACTCTAGGGTGGGAGAAAAGGGCTCAGTGCCAGGCCGCTGAACTTCACACATCCGTCCAGTAAAGAGAATTCCGAAGTCCGTGTTCAGGGGAAGCGCTGCTCCCAAACGCAGCACTCCCCTCCCCAAGTGAAAGAGTCAACGGACTCAGGTCAGGAAGAGGGTGAACTCAACCCTTTCGAACCGTCATTCTCAGAGCTGCTTTCGGGGGGCCCACCAGGATGCACCTGCGGAGAGGAGCTAGCGCCTAGGCACTAGATACATCCCCCTTCCCATCGCCCCAGGAGGCGGACAAACCCTGACCGCGCGGGTGAAGGGACCGGGAAAGGAGAGAAAAGATCCAGGATGCGCAGGCGGGGAGAAGGAAGGGAACTTGGCAAGCGAGGGGAAAAAAAGAGAGGCAAATAGGAAGCAAGAGAGACGAGCGGAGAAAAGTGAGGAAGCGGGTGGTCGCAGTTGGTGGGCATTACCGCTCTCGGGCAGAAGGGGGCACCTCTCGGGCCGGGACAGCCTTCCAGGGCCGGGGCGGGACGTCCGGGCGGAGCCCGCCCTCCGGCAGGGCCTCCGGGGTGCTGGGCGCCCCCTCCTGGCGGCTGCGCGGCGCTCACCTCGGCCGTCCCGCGGGTGCTGGGGTCCCGCGCCGGCTCGGCCCGCGGCGCCGGGCACCGTGAGGTGGTGCGGGAGAGGGAAGTCGGGAGACGGAGGCGGTGTGAGGGTGCCGGGGCGGCGGGCAGGCTCCCCTCCTCCCGCACCCTCCCCCGCGCGCTCCTCACCTGGGGCCTGCGGGGCTCCTTCCCCGTGGGCACGGCTCCGGCGCGCCCCTCGGCGGCCCGGCTCCTACCCCAAGCCGAGCCGGCGGAGGAGCCCGCTCTCCTCGCCGAGTAGTTTCGGTCTCCGCCGCCGCGGCAGCTGGGAGGGAGGGAGCGACCGGCGGCTGCTGCCGGGCGGCGTCTGGGGGCTGTGAGCCGAGCGCGAGGAGCCGCCATCTGGAGCCTCGCCTGCGGGCGGGGGTGCGGGTGCCAGGGAAGGGGCCGGGCGACTGGGCCCGGGGCGCGCGAGGGGCCAGGGTACGAGCGGCGTGGGAGCGGAGGCCTGTGGGTGTGATGGGAAATGTGCGGGAGGGGGTCTGGCCCCTGGGAGGGGGAGCAGAGGCCTGCCCCCTTTGGAGCCCCCCCTGAATCCCGGGGCAGTCCCGACCCGGAGGTCCAGCGAAAGCGAGAGGCACCCGCGTGGCAGTCCCTCCCCCTCGCGGGGTGGAGAGCTGAAGGTGGGGGGGGCGGTGTGGGACCAAAACACTCCTGCACGCTCACACACCCGCTCCCCAACAGAAGTGGTTTTCTCATTTCCCTTTCCTCCCACCTTGTCCATCCCACTCCAGGAAACAGTCCCCTCCACACGGCGTGGATTTTTGGACACCTCCACGTCACTCCAGAGAACTTTTTCAGCCAGAACGTGGGACGGACAATGACAGGATACCACCCTTGGGGATAAATACCATCTAGTTTCCGGTGGACGATGGAAAAGGAAGGGGGTGGTGCGGTGGGGGAGCGCATTCTTGCACTTTTAGCGTAGGGTGGAGGGGGGCGCGGAGGGTATCATTTCTCCCCTCTCCTATTTTTGTATTTCAGCTTCAATGTTTTTATATCTTAAACTTAAAAAAATCCTCTGTCCTAAGTTTGGATGGGGGCGGGGAGCAAACTCAAGGAAGAGCAAAGGCGACGAACGTGGGAGAGAGCCAATGAACTCCAGCCCTCCAGCTTCCGGGCTGTCTCTGAGGGAGATGCCCTCAGCCGTAGGTTTTAGCTCAGTGCAGGGGGAACTGATTGGGTGTATGGGTGGTGGCGGGAAGTCCGGATTAAAAAAAAAAAAGAAGAAGCCCTGCTCACTCCCACCCCAAGGCATTAAAAGACACTCCCTCCCCCAGCTGTCTCGTGTCCGGCAGAATGGCATTATGTAAAAGATCTGGCATGTCACCCAGTGGCACATCTGGTAGGTGTAGATGACATTCATTAGCACAGGGCTTCTACTCCGCAGCATGCCAAAGCCCTGACAGAGATGCCCGCTGCCAATCATTCATTCGCTGCCAATCCCAGAGCGCGGCCGGGCGGGATGGCTCCCTTCCACCCTGGCACAAGGACTGGAGGAAACAATGTGTTGAGATACCAAGAGATGAAAGCGGGGCTGAGGATGCGAGGCACCCAACAGATGTATCCCGTGAGGAGATAACGGGGCGAAGAGTCATTAGCAACAAAGCATATGCAGGATCTCAGGAGGGAGGCTTGGGCAGGGGTCTGCCTGCCTAGGGATGCGCTGAGGGAGGGGCAGGGGAAGCCCTTCAAAACCTCAAAGTTGGAGCTGCTCCTTTCAAAATACACAAAGATCAAACCCCTCCCACATTACCTGTAAGACCACTCTCTCCTACCCTCTCTCTTTCTCTCTTCCCCCGCCCCTGCCCCACCCCGTGTGTACCTCTGTGTCCCTAACTAGCTCTGAAAAGATGCACTTCTCTGCCCTCTTCAGGCTTTCTGGTCACGGATATAAGGAACACCTTCCTGTTTTTAATGTTCCACCGCAGTCTTTGCCTTGTAATTTGAGGAGGACGGGAGTCTGTCAGGCTACCTTTACTGCATTTGAAAAAGTAAAGTGTGTTTGGGGACTAAGTTCTGCATATAGTAACAACTTAAGTGAAAAAAAGGGAAATGTCTTGTTTCAATTTCTAGCCTTTCAAAGGGCATAGAGATGAACAAGGGAAAGCAAGGGAATTTTTAAAACAGCAAGAGATGGATAAATTTAAAATGCAGGATAGAAGTTTCCTCTGAGGGTTTTTTTTTCTTTTTGTTGTGGTTACCTAGGTGGACAGCATATTTTTTTTTATGTCATGCACATATTTTAAAGATATTCTTTTTTTCCATTCCATATTTAATAAAACGACAAAACTCAGAGGCTTGAGAGCTTGTGGAACTCAGTATTTAAGTTGAGTATAACAGCTGGTTATTGAATATATGTATACATATTATGTACAAAATTATAATACTCTTTTTAGTGTAAATTTGTACTATGAAATATTTGGGTCATTCTTATACTGGCTCATGATCACATGATGACTGCCACAATTCCAGGCATCACACCATTAAGAAAGGAAAGGGCAAAGGAAAGTAGTTCTTTCCTTTTATGTGAAGGACATACTTTCGGTTTTTATTTATTCCCTGGCCACAGATACTTGCAAAGTCTGGGAGAACTAACCTTTAAAATGTAAAAAGATAGAGATAAGGATATTGGGAATGGTTGTGAGTTGCAACCAAAGGTGTCTGGCAAAAAGCTCAGGGCAGAGAAGACTTAATGCTAGCATCAGGCAAGAGCAGATTATCACATTTTATCATATTATTTTAAATAAAAGTCTTTTGTTCTCATTATCGTCATTAACACTTATCAGTCAGGGATACCATACTTGAATTTAGCAACTTCTTTGTGAGTTTCATCAAATTCTATTTCAAATAAAGGCTCAAGCTTACTTAACATGTTTATAAGACAGACATAAACTCTGACTTATATCAGAATAAAATTAGTTTTGGGAGGAAAAATATAAATAGAACTAACTTGTTTACAAACCTAAACGAAGCAAGGAAAATGACTCCTGTTAGAAGGACTAGAGTTTTAATCCCAACTCTGTTAACTCACTAGATGTGTGACTTTGGATATTTTTCCAGTTTAAGTCTATATCCTTATCTGTAGCTTCCCTTGTAGCTCAGTTGGTAAAGAATCTGCTTGCAATACAGGAGACCTGGGTTTGATTCCTGGGTCGGCAAGATCCCCTGGAGAAGGAAATGGCAACCCACTCCAGTATTCTTGCCTGGAGAATCCCATGGACAGAGGAGCCTGGGAGGCTGTAATCCATGGGGTTGCAAAGAGTCGGACACGCCTGAGCGACTAAACCACCACCATCATCTTATCTGTAAATTGGTTAATAATGTATTAACCTTGCAGGGTTATGATGAGACTTAGAAATAATGACAGGTTTTAAAATGTAGTAATTGTTAGGGACCCAGTAGGAATCAAAATTCAGCCCAAGTGGATCAAACGAAGAGATTACTTAAAAAGAGGTGGGCACAGCTGTGGAAACAAATGAGAAAATGAAACACACAGAAACAGCACCACGAGAAGCTCTTAGGAGAGGAATTAGAGTTTCTAGAGCCCAGTAAGGACTGGAACCTTGGAGGAGAGCTCAGGAGCACAAGCTACTGCCAGAGAGGCAATGGCATAGCAAGGAGAGAGAAGGGATGCAACACCTCAGTCTTTCTCATCTCATATCTTTCAATTTCATGTTGATATCTTCTGTTGGCCCAACCCAACTGGGAACTAGTTGGCAATGTACTGGAACATGATGCTGGATCTACATGGGTCAGCTTTTGAGGACCTCAAGTCAGGCCTAGAAGGCTGGAGAATGGATCTTGGGGAGAATAATCAGCGTATAACTATTATTATTCATCAAAAAGTTTGTCTGAGAACTCTCTCTGCAAACCTTTTTGAAGCACAATTCCAACTGGAAGTAAAAACTTAACAGGCTTTAAGTAAACCTAACCATCCAAGTTTTTAAGAATCATCTCTCAGAGCCCTTTGGCTGCAAGTTCCTACTAGCACTGATTTCCAGAGGTCTTGGCAGGCTGTGTAAGCCAAGACCTGGAAGAATTTTAGAGTACACACTATTGACTTCCTTTGGGCATCCCTAGGTCTCTCATCATTTTGTGGTTTCCTGTGTCCGCCTCAGTCTTGTTAGACCTGGTTAGTCACTTGCTGACTGTTGCTTTCAAAAAAGTCAGCCAAGATTCAGCAAAAAGTGACTACTTCATAACAAATCAACCCTGCAGCAATGGCCGATCCTACTAACACATTTTCTTGAGTTCAAAGTCTGTGTGGACTTCAGATTGAAGTAACTTTTCCTCTTCCCGATTTTGCCAGCCCTATCCTCTCCTCCTATACCTGAACTAACCCAGAGGCGAAATGATGAAAAACAGTGGTAAAGAAACATGTTCTTTTTTCTAATTTTATATAAAATTATAACTAATATCAGAATCTTGAGTGTTCACACTATATATTAGTACAATAAAAAGCCTCATTTTTGCAATTCCTAGGCACTGAGTTTAAAAATTTGTGAGGCCTAGTACAAAATTAAAAGTCACTGTTTTAATGGAGAGAAACAATTATAGAAAAATAGAATATGGAGTGAGATGCAAAGATGAATAATTTGGAAGTACTATATACAACTAAGCAATGAATCAAAGTGAATACTCAAAAGTGTTTAAATGCAGACATAGAGATCAATAGAACAGAATAGAGAGCCCAGAAATAAACTCACACACTGTCAATTAATTTATGACAAAGGAGGCAAGAATATACAATGGAGAAAAAACAAGTCTTCTCAGCAAGTGGTATTGGAAACACTGAATAGCTACATGTAAATTAATGAAATTAGAACACTCTCTCACACCATATATAAAAGTAAATTCAAAATGGTTTGAAGACCTAAATATGAGACATGATACCATAAAACTTCTAGAAAAGGACATAGGCAAAACACTCTCTGATGTAAATTGTAGCAGTATTTTCTTAGATCAGTTTCCCAAGGCAAAAGAAATAAAAGCCAATGAGATCTAATCAAACTTAAAAGCTTTTGTATAGCAAAGGAAATCATCAACAGAACAAAAAGACAACCTATGAAGTGGGAGAAAATATTTGCAAATTATGAGACCAATAAGGGATTCATATCCAAAAATATACAAACAGCTCATACAACTCAATCATTCTACATACTAACAATGAATAATTAGATACCAAATATTTTCTGTATTACTAAAGTTCCTGATAAAAGAGGGAAATACCTATGAATAAATCTAACTAAATTGTGTAGGATCTATATGCTGAAAACTAAAAAGTGCTGACTAAAGAAACATTTAAAGAACATTTAAATGATGGAAAGATATATCTCACTCATGGTTTACAATACTCAGTGTAGGAAATAAATAATAAAAAAAGAAAGAAATACAGCTTTTATTTTAGATTTTTAAAAATTTTAGATTTAGATTTCTATTTTATATTTCTTTATTTTATTTTAGATTTTTTGGCAACGGGGGAAAAATAATTAAATGGAAAATGAATAGATTTTTCAACAAATGTTATTGAAACAATTGGACATCCATATGCAAAAGCAAAAGAAAAGAATAAAATCTCACACTTATTACATCAATATTAATGCACAATAAATAGATCATAGATCTAAATCTAAAACCTAAATCTTATAGAACTTTTAGAAGAAAACAGAAGTCTTTATGACTTGCGGTTAGGCAAAGAGTTCTTAGTAGTGATATCAAGAGCATGACTGAGAAAAGGAAAAAAAATAACTTGGACTTAATAAAAATTTAAAACTTCTTCTCTGTGAAAGCCTCTGTTAAGAGAATGGATAAACAAGCTCAGACTAGGAGAACACATTTGCAAATCATATATCTAACAAAAGACTTGTATCCAAAATAGAAAAAGAACCCTTAAAACTAAACCATAAGAAAATAAAGAGCTCAATTAAAATATGGGTAAAGGGTTTAAACAGACACTCACCCATCAGAATGTATTGATCACAATGAAGACATGAAATGATGTTCAACATCTTTAGATACTGCAGATATGAAAATTAAAACTACAGTGATTTTCAATATTTGAATAGTTTAAAAGAATATTGATAATACCAAGTACAAGTGTATTAGTCTGCTTGGGCTGCTGTTATCAGAATACTCTAGACCTGGTGGCTTAGACAACAGGAATTTCTCACAATTCTTGGCACTGAAAATCCAAAACCAGGATCCCCACATGGCTGGGTTCTGATGAGAACCCTTTTCCTGTTTTGCAAATGGCTACTTTCTTGCTGTATTCTCATGTAGTAGGAGAGATCATTTTTATCCAGTGGGCACTAATCCCATTCATAAGGGCTCTACTCTCATGACCTAGGGCTTTTCTGGTGGCTCAGTGGTAGAGAATCTGCCTGCCAATGCAGGAGACATAGGAGACATGAGTTTGATCCCTAGGTCAGTAAGAGCTCTGGAGGAGGAAATGGCAGCCCACTTCACTGTTCTTGCCTGGGAAATCCCATGGACAGAGGAGCCTGATTGGCTACAGTCCATGGGGTCGCAAAGAATCAGACAGGATTCAGCAACTGCACACACAAGCTCATGACCTGATTACTTCCCAAAGTCTCTACCTCCAAACACCTTCATATTGATTACAGCTTCAGCATATGAATTTTGGAAGGAACTCAGACATTTAGTCCTCAGCAACTAACAAAGATACAGAGGAAATAGAACTCTAAAATACTGTGGGAATGTGAAATCATCTTGTCAGTCTGAAAAGTCTGATAGTTCTTTTAAAAATAAAGTTAAACACATACTTATGTGACCCAGAAATCTCATTGTTTGAGTATTTATCCTAAATAAATGAAACTGATATTCACAAAATCTTATTCACTAACATTGATAACAGCTGTATTCACAATATGGGTAAAAACCAAAATGTCTTTCAGTGAGTGAATAAATAAACCACTTTCATACATACATACAATGGACTACTACTCAGAGAAAAAGGAATGAACTATTGATACATAGAAAAACTTGGAGGATACCCAAAGGCATTACACTGAGTGAAAGAAGCTAATCTGAAAATGTTGTTGTTGTTTAGTCACTAAGTCGAGTCCCACTCTTTTTTGACCCCTTGCACTGTAGTCCTAGTCCACCAGGCTCCTCTGTCCATGGGATTTCCCAGGCAACAATACTGGAGTGGGTTGCCATTTTCTTCTCCAGGAAATCTTCCTGACCCAGCTATCGAACCCAAGTCTCCTGCTTTGGCAAGCAGATGCTTCACCACTGATCCACCATGAAAGCCCCCCAAAAGGTTTATATAAACTGTTGTTTTTATTTATGTTACATTCTCTAAAAGACAGAACTATAGTCCTGAAAAGTGGAGTGTTGCTGTAACTTATAACAAAAGATGTGAAAATGGCTATCCCATCCTTATCACTCCTTTAGGGGTTTTGAGATATCTAGAGGCTGAGCTCAGGGAAAAATATGACCATGAGGTGGTAGTTGCACAAACAGGCTTTATTTGGGTAACACTTTGACAGATTTGCATGTTAGGTGGAATCTCTCGCAGCAGGAAATTGTCCAGAGGGACAGTTGTCCCTCTGGTGGTAATTGTCTTACCACCAAGAAAGGTAGCAAGACAAGGGAATTCCAAGAGAAAGGTGTGAGAGGTGATGTTGCCCATTAGCCCAACAGGGAGTCTCTGTAGTTTGAAGGGTAGCAGCAGTTTAGGGTCTTTACAGCTCTTAAATTTGTCTTATCTATCACTAGCAGATGTGTACAGGTTTATGGGGCATGCAAAGCAGATGGATTTTACACGGCTAAAGACCCATTTGTTTGGGGTGTGTTTAAAACAACTGGGAGTGTGAAAATTTGAGTTTGACACTGGTGAAGTTGATGGTGGAGACTTCTGTGAAGAAGTAAACATCCTAGAGGCCAATATACAGAGGCTAACTCTGACTTGTTTATATAACAATAGGGTAATGGATAGAGGCTGGAAGAAATTTGAGCACAAAAAGTTTGCCTTGAAAAGACTGTTGGGAGGAACATGAATGTTAAAGGCAATTCTAGTAAGGATGCAGAAGGAAAAGAGGAACACATTATTGGAAGGTGAAGGAATTTTAAGTGTAACTGGAAGAATTGTTATAGTGGCAGAAAACTTGGCTTCATTGTGTTATACAATTGTGGAGAGAGCAGAAATTGTAAATGATGAAATTGGATATGTTGCTGAAGAGATTTCCAAGCAAAGTATTAAAGAGGCAACCTGTTTTCTTTTTTTCTTTTGCTTAGTAAAATGCAGGAGGAAAGAGATAAATTGAGGAAGAAACTGTTAAGCAAAAAGGAGGCAGTGCTTGATGATTTGGGAGGTTATTGGCCTATCTATATTCCAAAGGATGTTAATACTAGGAGACTGACTAGGGAAGTGTGTTCTGGAGAGAAGGCCAAGGGTATAGCTGGATAACATTTGCTGAAGCAATTAGGCATGTGACTCATGAATCCATTCAATTGTCTTAGGAGAAGGCAGGAATAGAGATAGAGTTATTCTGGAAATATTTCTGGGGGATTCTTTTATTTAATGCTGTGGACCCTTGTGACATATAAGGGAGACCCACAAGGTTTTGAGAATGTTATGTCAGCAGAAACACTGCCTGCTTGGACTGAAAGGGGTAGCAGCAGGACAAAATGAGAAAGCTGTTGGGCTTCCAAAATTACTCAAGCAGGACACTGCTACTGCAAACATATGCTACTCTTCAAGAAAAAGTAATAACTACTCCAAGGATGCAGCCACTGCAGGTTGTACAGAGACCTACGGAGTCTCAGAGGCAGAGCATTAAAACACAGAGTATTACTCATAGACCTTGAAGCTTAATGGAATTTTCCTTTATGTATTTCTAACTTACCTGAAACTGGTGACCCCTATATTCCTTCCAATTTCTCCCTTTTGGAATAGGAATGTCTATCCAGTCTATATCTAATATCTATGCCTATCACACCATTGTATTTTGGAAGCAAGTAACTTGTTTCTTTGTTTTAGATGTCCACAAAAAAGAACTTTTGTTCCAGGATGGATCAGACTCAGACTCTAACCCATACCTGACATAAATGATAAGATTTGGGACTTTTGAGCTGAAGATATTTTGATGAAATTTTGGATTTAAGAGCTGATGCTGTAATGAGTTAAGATTTTGGAGGATGTTGGGATAATGAGAATATACTTTACACACGAGACAGTTGTGAACTTTGGGGGACTAGACAGTGGACTTTGGTAGGTTGAATGGCATCATCCTCCAAAGATATTTTGTTCTTGTTCAGTCACTCAACTGTGTCCAACTCTTTGCGACCCTATAAACAGCAGCACGCCAGGCTTCCCTGTCCAAAGATATGGTGGCCATATTCTAATCCCTAGAATCTGAGAATGTGATCTTATTTGGAAAAATAGTCTTTGCAGATGTAATTGTTAGGATTTTAAGATTAGATTACCTGTGCTGTGCTTAGTTGCTTAGTCACGTCCAACTCTGCGACCCCATGGACGGTAGCCCACCAGGCTCCTCTGTCCATGGGGATTCTCCTGGCAAGAATATTGGAGTGAGTTGCCATGCCCTCCTCCAGGGGAGCTTCCTAACCCAGGTATTGAACCAAGGTCTCTTATATTGCAGTCAGATTCTTTACCGTCTGAGTCACCAGAGAAGCCATGGGCTCTAAACCCAATGACAATTGTCCTTATAAGAGACACACAGAAGAAAGACACATAGGAAGATGAGAAGGCTATGGGAAAATGGAGACAGAGATTGGAGTTATACAGTCATAAGCTGGAAACCACTGGAAGATGGAAAAGTCAAGAAATTTTTCTTAGAGACTTCAGAGAGACTTCCACCTTGACTTTGGACTTCTGGCCCACTCTAGAACTATGAGAGAATTATTTTCAATGTTTTTAAGTCACAGAGTTTGTCATTAATTTGTTATGAAAGCCCTAGGAAACAAATATACCTACCTTGTTATGTTTTTGGATCTACAGCTCTGTTAGGAGTCATTAGCATTATAAAAGAGCCCTCACATGGTTTTGGTTTCTTTGTATAAGTTTGGGAGATTTTTGGTTCCGGAGATGATTTGTTGTTGTTCATTTGCTAAGTTGTGTTCAACTCTTTGTGACCCCATGGATGGTTGCCGCCAGACTCCTTTGTCCATGTGATTTTCTAGGCAAGAATATTGGATTGGATTGCCATTTCCTTTCCCCGGGGATCTTCGTGACCCAGAGATTGTATCTGTGCCTCCCATGTCTCCTGCATTAGCATGTGGGTTCTTTACTACTGAGCCACTAAAGAAGACCCTTTTGGGATGATTGGGACAAAGATAATACAATAAGTTTATACAGACATCTTTACAGGTCTCTTGCACAGACTTCTATGCAGAGCAAACTTTTAGGAAAAGCTTAAGATTCTGTATCATCTATATTTTTGTGCCTTATTTGGAAATATACAATTCCTCTGGGAAAGTATCTTGTTTTTAATTTGTGGTGGTATTACTTCTAGAATGGGATGTAATTCCTATATATAGTTAAGACATAAGGACAAGAGGACAATCTTTCTGAGCTGGTTTTCTCATCTCTGAAATGGGAAAGCACTAATATCCAATGTGCAGAATTGCTTATTTTTTTTCTTATGGGAAAGAATATGAATATTCTTTTAAAAGTGTAAAGTACTACTCGTGATGGTTAATTTTGGCCATGGGGTGCTTAGGCTAAGTACTATTTCTGAGTGTATCTGAACATGCTTCTGGATGAGATTAGCATTTGAACTGGTGGACTCAGTAAAGTAGATTTTCCTCCTGGATGGGGGTTGACAGCATCTGATCTGCTGAGGTCCTGAATAGGACAAAAAGCAGAGGGCTAGAAGATTCATCCCCTTCTGACCTGCCTGCTTCTACTGGGAAATTGGTTTATTTTCCTGCTCTCAGACTAGAATGTATACCATTGGCTTCTCTGGTCCTCAGGCCTTCAGACTAGGATTGGAATTACCACTGGCTTCCCTAGGTCTTCAGTTTACAGATGGCAGATTGTGGAAGTTATCAGCCTCATAATTATGTAAGTCAATTCCTCATAATAAATCTGTCTATCTATCTCGGTTCTAGTTCTGGGTTGGTTCGGTTTCTCTGGAGAACACTGACAAACACACACACAAATCTACTTTAAAACTATTAATATTATTGGATGATTTTAAGTCAAACCATTATAACTTTTATGCTTCACCTTGTTGTGGTTTTCTTTTGTTTTTCCTCTCACTCCTTACCCCATTACGTTCATTCATTCAACCAGGCTATATCAGCCAGTCAAGTATCCTAACTTTTTATCAGTTTGCACACATTTGGATGACTTGTCTATCTCAGGTCATTTTCAGACTAAGGATTTTATTTCTAATTTTTGAGACTGTTAAAATCATAAACTGTTTTTGGAAAATTGTGAATAAGTGGTTTTCTGCTAGGATTAATATATTCACCAAGTTATTCCCATTGGTCTGCCACTTACCTGTTACATACTAGAGATATTCAGCTATTTTGATGTTTTTCTTATTGATAAAGGTTGGTCTTTTTGGTCCCTGGACCCAATATTCAGCCACCAGCAGAAGATAACATTGGATTTCACAGGTAAAGGGCTCAGTCCAAGACCACCCTACACTTCAGATGCCAGTCACAAGTCCCTGTGATTCTGACTGACTGGCTATAAGACATCCTTCCAGCTCAGGATGTCAGTGATAAATCCAGGTTTTTACCTATAGTTCTTACCAACTGGCTATAAATCAGAGGTTCCCACAACTTGTTCTTTGGGTTCAATTAATGACTGTGTGGATCACAATAAACTGTGGAAAATTCTGAAAGAGATGGGAATACCAGACCGCCTGACCTGCCTCTTGAGAAATCTGTGTTCAGGTCAGGAGGCAACAGTTAGAACTGGACATGGAACAACAGACTGGTTCCAAAAAGGAAAAGGAGTACATCAAGGCTATATATTGTCACCCTACTTATTTAACTTATATGCTGAGTACATCATAAGAAATGCAGGGCTGGATGAAGCACAAGCTGAAATCAAGATTGCCGGGAGAAATATCAATAACCTCAGATATTCAGATGACACCACCCTTATGGCTGAAAGTGAAGAAGAACTAAAGAGCCTCTTGATGAAAGTGAAAGAGGAGAGTGAAAAAGTTGGCTTAAAGCTCAACGTTCAGAAAACTAAGCAACATGGCATCCGGCCCCATCACTTCATGGCAAATAGATGGGGAAACAGTGTCAGACTTTATTTTGGGGGGCTGCAAAATCACTGAGATGGTGACTGCAGCCATGAAATTAAAAGGCACTTACTCCTTGGAAGGAAAGTTATGACCAACCTAGACAGCATATTTAAAAGCAGAGACATTACTTTGCCTACAAAGTCCGTCTAGTCAAGGCTATGGTTTTTCCAGTGGTCATGTATGGATGTGAGAGTTGGACTATAAAGAAAGCTGAGCACTGAAGAATTGCTGCTTTTGAACTGTGGTGTTGGAGAAGACTCTTGAGAGTCCCTTGGACCACAAGGAGAGCCAACCTGTCCATCCTAAAGGAGATCAGTCCTGAGTGTTCATTGGAAGAACTGATGTTAAAGCTGAAACTCCAATACTTTGGCCACCTCATGTGAAGAGCTGACTCATTTGAAATGACCCTGATGCTGGGAAAGATTGAAGGCGAGAGGAGAAGGGGATGACAGAGGATAAGATGGTTGGATGGCATCACCAACTCAATGGACATGAGTTTGAGTAAACTCCGGGAGTTGATGATAGACAGAGAGGCCTGGCGTGCTGCGGTCCATTGGGTTGCAAAGAATCGGACACGACTGAGCGACCAAACTGAACTGAACTGAATTTGCTAGAACAGTTTACAAAAGTCAGAGAAACATTTTACTTGCTAGATTACCATTTTATTACAAAGAATATTAAAAGACACAAACCAACAACCAGATGAAGAGATATATAGTGCAAGGTTCCAAACAAAGGGGCTTCTGTCCTGGAGCTTGGAGCCTGGAACAGTGGCATGTGGAAGCGTTCTGGTTCCCCAACCTTGGAAGCTCTCCAAACTTTCTTTGGGATTTTAGAGAAGCTTCATTACATAAGTATGATTGATTAGCTCACTGGCCATTGGTGATTGACTCAATCTCTAGCCCCTTTCCCTTCTCTGGAAATCAGGGGGGTGTCACTGAAAGTTCCAACCCTCTATTCATGGTTGATTACTCTGGCCAAAAGTCACCTTCATGAACATAAACTCAGTTGTGGGGGGAGGAGCTTATTATGAATAACAAGACACCTATTTCACCTTTTATGGCTCTAAAGCATTTTCAGGAGCTAGGGACAAGTGATGAAATATTATTTAATATAACAAAAGAATCTCCTATTGCTGTTATTGCTCAGAAAATTTAAAGGAATTTGGGAGCTGTGAGCCAGGAACTGTGAATGAAGACCAAATATACATGAGAAATATATTTTGGTCATCTGAATGACCAAATATATGTATTCCTTATAAATCACAAACTTGCAGTTGACTATAGAATTTTTGTTTTTCTGTTTGAGAGAGCCAAATATTCAATTATACTGATTTTAACTTTAGAGTTTTCTTATGTCTCAGAACAAAAACCAAAAAAGCCTCTAGATGTTAACTGAAAAGCTCAGTCAAAAATCTAAATAAATATTGCAAAATCATTCCTAGTATTCGAGTTTTTCTGTTTTAACCTGGATTTTAGATGTCCCTGCCTGTAGCCTTCATGTTAATTAACTTCAATCAGATGCAGACTGATTTTAGCAAGAAATCTCAGGAAGAATAAGATAAGAAAAATATGTCAACTCTCACTCTTCATGTTGCAGCCTTTAACTCCAAAAAAATAGTTAAAAGGCTATCTAAATTTTATTCATGCAAAACAATTACTTCCCATATCTGATTCATTACCATGTAGCCATGTTAACTCATGGTAGATTCATTTCCTTTATTTGCTTTCTCTGGAGGCATTTTTTTTCACTTCACTGTTTACTGCTTGTCCAATATTTTGTTTTTTCTACTATTCTTTGTTCAAACTGCAAAAATCTGAAATAAAAATATAATATAGAAGTATAGGCATCAGCTAACATTTTCTATGGCATATGGTACTTCAGATGCCATATGTACCAGTGTTTAGTGATTCTGGCAAAGAGGCATAGAATGGTGAAATCCAACTGCCAGGATTGCTGAAAACAAATATGTAAATGCTCCAGGGCTTTTGTTATTCATAACATACCTCTAACACAGCACATACAATATGCTGTTCATTCTGTAACTAGTATAACTAATAAACCACATTTTCCTCTCTTATTTTTGAAGGCTTCTCCAAGTTTATGTGGTCTTCTGCCTCTAACCTTGACTCTCACTATTGAACTCTGTATTTTAGGAAGCTCATATTAATGAAAGAGGCCTAGGGGAATACAGTCTTCCCTTTTCAAGGGCATTTATTTATTTTTCAAATTAAAATCCAAAGTCTTCTCCAGGCCTCTTCTATGAAACAAAGAAAACACTGGGCATGTTCTCTAGACAGCAGGAGTTAGGGGAAAGCAGCTAACACCAGGAAAGGCAAATTTGGGCAGGAGAACAGAAGTGACTTTATTAGGAAGCTAGTCAGTGGTTTTCCCAACAGTGAAGTTCTATGGGAAGTCACAAGAGAGGAGACCACAGATATAATTGCTTTGAAAAAGGGAAACAATGGTAATTTTAATAACTTTTAAGCCCATATAAAATGATCACAGTTTAGAGAATAAAAGTTGACCTTGTTTGTTTTGTTGTTGTTATTTTTCTGCTGGTTTAGGTATAGCTAATGGGAAGCACATCTAATCTCCTCTTTTCTGTTTCATAGATAGGAAATCCACACAAAGTGGACAGAACAGTAGACCAGCATCTAGAATACTTAGAGGTCATTACTTTCCATTTGTCCTCAGACAAGCTGTTTAACCTCTTTGAGCCTGTTTCCATATGTATGATGAGGATAATATCTTCTCTGGGGATATTACTGTGAGGATAATATGATATAATCTTTGTGGAAGTGCACTTATCTAGCATTATTATTATTAAAAAGAAAGCGTCTGTAGATTTGCTGATAGTTTAGAGACTTAAGGAGGCTTGTACTACTTCTGAGTATTTTTCTGTATGCACATAAACCTAGGAGGAATATTGGAAATGAAAAGTTGTGAAACGTGCCAGTAACACTGTCAGCAATGAAAGTGACTCCTGCTGGGTTTAATTCTTTTAGGCTGAAATCAAGTGAAACTGACATTTTATAGGTCAAAAATGGTCTACTGTAAGAAATTTTACTTGTTCCTCCTTGTCTCTTCCCCAGAATTCCCATGATCTCTCTCACTCTCGCTCTCTCACACACACACACTCATACCCTTTCCTTTCAAGCAGTAACTGGTAACTAGAAGAACAGTCTGCTTTCCCTTTCTGTTTAATAGCATCTTCCCTTTCTGTTTAATATCATCCCAAATTAACCCCCAGATTATTTTGTTTGTAAGCAAGTGTGTGTGTTAGTCACCCTGTCGTGACTGAGTGACTGACCATGGACTGTAGCCTCCCTGGTTCCTCTGTCCATGGAATTCTCCAGGCAAGAGTATTGGAGTGGGTGTGCCTCTAAAATGTGAACCTCTCATTTTCATTGCTGTGCTTCAGTCCAGGTCCTCATGCCTTATTTAGATTATTGAATTACTCTTCTACCTAATATTCTACCTAATAATTCTGTGGTGACAGCAACAGTAATCTGAAAGCCTTGGGAAGGGGGGTGAGTTCAGAGTCTGCAGGATCAAGAAACTGTCTCCAGGTTTAGTCTGAAATTCAAGGTATAATCTTGAAGAGATATCAAGTCCATTAGTAGAAGACTGGGAGGAGAAGTTGAATGCCTAGGAAATGGGTGCTAAGAGTCATTCCAAAGAGGAAGATAAGGTCAAGAATCAGGGAGCTCTAAGATAAGGTAACAGAACTCCCATTAGAGTTTTTTCGGTTTTCCTCTTCTTTCTCTCCTATTAGAATATAACCTCCTTGATGGTTGAGACTGTCATATTTATATGCCATTGCCAGTGTCTGTTTCTAGGATATTGAGTTGATTAATTGACTGATTGATTGATATGCGCTCCCATTAGAGCAGTTATCGGAATTGCAGGCAGGTTCTGTTGTCTCGTTGTCAGATAGTGGGACTGGAGATAAACCTCTTCTTACCTATAGGTGAAAATAGTCTAGAAGGATTGTTTCTCTGGGAAACTTGCGGAGAGACTTTCTAAAGGAAGAGCAGATGGAGTTATGTTGCAGGGACCTATAGAAAAATCCCAAGTGGGCCCAAGGTCCCTAGTATGCTACCATGTAATAATAACTTTTCCTTTCCATGAAAACAGATTAAAACTAGTACATTCCAACTATTTTATTTAAACAAGGTGTCTCAAGATTGTTGGGCTCCTTTTTGAAAAATTCCAACACTGAATTGAAAGAAAAATGAATCCCTTTTAAAAAGCTGTTTTGTTTAGGAATTATACTTCATTAATATTTTTATATGTGTAAATCCACATATAAAATAGGGAAAACCTTGTCTCTGAATTCCAAGGAAGATAAAAGAGTGTTACAGTGAGTTTCATTAGAGGTGAATTCCAAATTTCTGCCCAGAAAAAAATAATAAAAACATACTAAGTGTAAGAACACTGTTTCTCTTTCCAGCTATGGCATATTGCTCAAACATGCAGAGAATCAGCAATTATGAATAAGCAATCCCTCTATCATTGGGGCCCAATTACTGGGGAAATAATATCAATTCTGGGACCATTAACAGTTAAAATTTTTTTTCCTGAGACAGAGATGTCTAGCTTAGGAAAGCATCCTCAAATATAGCAGAAACTGTGACATATTGTTACCCTAGTTTTGTTATTGACCTAGCGTTTGTTAGATATATCTGCTATACTAGAGGACCCCTTCAATAAGAAAAAAATAATAGTGGTGATGAAAGCTCAAAATAGCTTGCCTCTGATCATTAGAAGGAACCAATATAACACAGACATACTCCAGAGAATAGTACCAACAACCATCAATCAAAATTCTCAGGTGAGACTAGGTCACAGTGCTAGCTTAGCATTTTGGATGAAGAAGTTCAGACTACCCTCCTGAACTTTCAGTGAATACATTTTGAAAAATTCAGAAAAGACAGAGAAAAGTGCTTTGTTACAAAGCAGGGCTCCCAAGAATAGTAGACATGTCAACCCAGGGCAGATGCATCAATTGATCAATTAATCAGCTCAATATCCTAGAGAGATTTTATAAGAGACACTAGGGATGGAGTATAAATATGACACAGTCTCAACCATCAGGGAGGTTATATTCTAACAGAAGAAAAAGAAAAGGAAAACCAAAAGACCATACCACAGCCATGGTATGAAGTAGGATGGTCCATTGTGTTTGGGTTGGTCAGAGCAGACTTCACTGCTCTGGAGGATTATCAGAGGTTGATCAGGAGGAGGATAATCTGAGATTGATCTTGGTGAGGGAGAAAACTCTTGAGAGTCCCTTGGACAGCAGGGAGATCAAACCAGTCAATCTTAAAGGAAATCAATCCTGAATATACATTGGAAGGACTGATGCTGAAACTGAAGCTCCAAAACTTTGGCCACATGACGTGAAGAACTGACTCATTGGAAAAGACCTTGATGCTGCAAAAGATTGAGGACAGGAGGAGAAGGGGGTGACAGAGGATGAGATGGTTAGATAGCATCACAGGCTCAATGGATGAATCTGAGCAAATTCCAGGAGACAGCGAAGGCCAGGAAAGCCTGGTGTGCTGCAGTCCATGGGATCACACAGAGTCGGATATGACTTTGCAACTGAACAACAACATAAAGGGAGAGAAGACATCATAGGCAGAATGAATAGCACATAGTGGAATTTAGAAGGCTGAGAGAATCATACTGGAAAAAGCAGGAAATACAAGATTGGGACTTATGGAAAATATGGGTTACAGAAATGATAAACTAGGGAGATGAAGAAAAAAGTGGAGATTCGGGAACTTGAAAATATAGTGCGTGTGTTAAGTCCCTTCAGTCATGTCTGACTCTTTGTGACTCTATGGACTGTAGCCGGCCAAGTTCCTCTGTTCATGGGATTTTCTTGGCAAGAATACTGGCATGGGTAGCCATTTTCGTCTCCAGGGGATCCTCCCAGCCCAGGGATGGAACCCCTGTCTCCTTCATCTCCTGCACTGGCAGGCGGATTCTTTACCACTGCACCACCAGGGAATGCATACATTGGCTTAAAATTGGCATAAGATGGGCACACTTCCAAATGACGACAGGTAGTCAGTATGTCCGTAATTCTGGATTTTCACATCTTTTTGTCTTTCATTCCCTTTTTCCCCCATCTCTCACTTTGCTAGATATCACTGTAGCTGGTCTACATGGCACTGTGGCATGGTTAAACAGCCGGAGCTTTGAGAGAGGGACTGGTGTTAATCACAGACTATTGTACATGACTTCAGGAGTTACACCAAAGACATTTCTTGGATGCCCCAAAGCTGCTGGTCATACTCTTACTCCAGCCTGATTTTGCCCATTCTTGAAGTGACCAAAAGAAGTAAATCTGCTGGTGAGTTCTAGTCAAGGAAAAAATGGAAAAAGAAGGGTATTGGTAATATTCTTTAGATGCAGAGAGAGAAATGGATTGAGTAAACCTTTTGTTCATCTACTGAAACAATAGAACTTATTAATAGTCTTATACTTTAAAACATTCTCTGTTTACACAATGACTATGTCTATTCTCATGGATCACCTAAGACATACAGAGTTGATGCTGAAAAAGTGCATTCTAAATAGAGATAAGTGCGTAGTGAAGAGGTAGAGCTCAGCTTTATTCCATAAACATGATGTATTTCCTAAGTAAATGATTGTTTATCATTATAAAAATTATTATCATAATAGCTCATGTACAAATGTTTCCATTAAAGAATTAAGAAAATATCTCTATATAACATCCATGTTATCTATTTTGTAAAATATTTATACATGTATTTGCACATATGTGCACATGCACACATGTCCACATGCAAAGGCACACATACACACACACAGAACATACTTTAGAAAAGAGCCAAACCCCTTTATGACAAATTTTCCAACAGAATAAACAATCTTGAATATAACGCAGAGCTTGCCAAGTCCTGTCAGAAAGCTCTTGTGGCTCAATGCAATTCTCGGATGGCAAAGAACCGCTAAAATAACCCCTTCACTCAGACTCTTGTGATTCCCTGCAGGGAGCTTTCATTGCAGTTGTCAGTGTGAAAAAGCAATCAGTTTTAATATATAGATACAGGAGGTGAAGGCTTTTGAGTATATGTGTGTACGTGAGCCCATGTGTGTGCGTGAGCCCGTGTGTGTGTGTGCTCCCTCGAATATATATGTATATAGAGGGACAGTTAAGGTCTTTGTTCTAATAAAACATATATGATTAATTGGGAGAAATGGTCTGTTAGGATTTTGATGTCTTCTTTTTCACTCTAATAGAGTTCAAAACAATTTTTATTAGAGTTAATGAAGATTTCTGTATATAAGGAAGATTTCTGTAATATAACCTATTTCTGTATAGGTTATATTAATGCATTTTTAGTGTACATTCCATAGGATGAAATAGTCATACTTCCCTTGTGGCTCAGCTGGTAAAGAATCTGCCTTCAATGTGGGAGACCTGGGTTCGATCTCTGAGTTGGGAAGATGCCCTGGAGAAGGAAAATGTTACCCACTTCAGTATTCTGGCCTGGAGAACTCCATGGACTGTATAGTCCATGGGGTTGCGAAAGAGTTGGACAGGAGCGACTTTCAAATGATAGGATGTAATTTATTAGGAGATTATGAAGTAAATTGCGAGAGTTGTGACTAGCATTTTACAAAATGAAGTGGAACAGAACAGCAAACTATGAGAAAGTATGTTTAGTTATGATAAGTGTGAGTATTATTTTGTGAAACTTTTGTCTGAGTATGTGTATGTGTATATTAGACCATAATTTCCACTTACAATGTGGACTTTTTTAAGGTAACATTTTTAAAATGTTAAAATTTTCTGACGTATTAGTTGGCCTTGGTTGACATAACAAAATACCCTCAACTGGGTGGTTTAAACAACATGAGTTAATTTTCCTACAGTGCTAGAGGCTGGAAGTCAGAGATCAGAGTGCCAGCATTGCTGAATCCTGATGAGAATTCTGGCTTGCAGTCAGCTGCCTTTTTCACATGGTGAGGAAGAGAGTAAGCTCTTTGGTATCTTTTTAGAAGAGCACTAATTCTATCATGCGAGCTCTATTCTCATGACCTTATATAAACCTGATGACCTCCCAAGGCCTCTTCTCCAAAAGCCATCATATTGGGATTAGGGCTTTAGCAGAAAAAAATTTGGAAGGACATGATGCTTTCAAATTGTGGTGCTGGAGAAGACCCTTCACAGTCCACTGGACAGAAAGAAGATTGAACCAGTCAATTCTAAAGGAAATCAACCCTGAATATTCATTTGAAGTACTGTTGCTGAAGCTCCAATTCTTTGGCCATCTGATGTGAAAAGCTGGCTCATTGGAAAAGACCCCAATGCTGGAAAAGATTGAGGGCAGGAGGAGAAGGTTACAGAAGATGAGATGGTTAGATAGCATCACTGACTCAATGGACATGAATTTGAGCAAATTCTGGGAGAGGACACGGGAGCCTGATGTGCTGATGTGCTGGACTGATGTGCTGCAGTCCATGGGGTAGCGGAGTCAGACACGACTTAGCGACTGAACGATAACAGCAACAAAATTCGGTCCACAGCACTAACATAGAGTTTATATCTTAATTTTATCTTCAGTTGACAGTGTTCTCAAACTGGAGACAGTGAACTCAAAGGCAAGTATTGTATGTATTTTATCTTTATACCCTCCACAGCCTCAAGAATGTCATACACTTACTGGAAGATCACAAAATAGTTATCAAACTAATGTTGAGAGCTCCAGATGCTTGCATATAAAAGGATAATAAAAATAATAATTTGCATGGATATGGTAGTTACTACTTTTCAGAGTGCTTTCCATCAGTGATCTCAGTGATAATTCAGAACTATTTTTCTTGGGAGGAAGCATGCAGAATGTTGTGTTAGTAAGTTTAATTATTTCTTAAGCTTGCTCCACATTACAGTGGTGCACAATAAGACATTATTTAAGTAGATCCTAATATTTGTGTTAGGGAAGGACCCAGGTTTTATGGGGCCTGGAGCTTGTTGAATTTTGGAGAATTTCATTAAGAGCAAGAATACAAAATGATGAATAGAAAGCTAAGTACAATAGTGAATATTTATTTAAAAGGAAAAAAGAAATCGCAAAAGTTAACAATTGACAAATACATAGTTTCCAAATGTGTACTAATAAAACATTGAAATAAAATAGGTATTTGTAGATTAATCTGTATCTTGTGATTTTGCTTAGCTTACTTATTATAATAGAGCTAGTAGTTTTTTTAGATTCCTTAGGATTTTCTACATATACCACCTATCTTTTATGAAAAAAGAAAGAGAATTTTTTTTTAAAAAAATTCTTTTTTCCAAACATGAGTGACTCTTGAATTATTATTATTATTTTTCCTTGTTTCACTGGCTAGGATTTTCAGGGAAATATTGAATAAATGTGCTGAGAGTGCCTTATTCCAAAATTACAGGTAAAATAACCAGTTATTCACCACTGAGTATTCTACTGGTGAGATATATATATATATATATTTTTTTTTTACAGATTATCTTTTAGATTGAAGAAATTCATTTCTATCTATAGTTTGTGGAGAGTTCCATCAGAAATAGATATTGAGCTTAACCATTCTTTTTTTGCATTTATTGAGTTTTTCATTTCAGCAATTTGATTATATGTGTCTTGGCATATTTTTCTTCAAGTTTCTCCTGTTTGGGGTTCATTGAGTTAGATTGTGAGTTTAGTATTTTAATCAAATTTGGAAAGTTTTCATCCATTATTTCTTCAAATGCTGTTTTCAGTCTCTACTTCATTCTCATCTTTTGGGGTTCTAATCACTCGTAAGATTGACTAGATTAGAAATGCTCTGCCCACTTATTTTTCAGTATTTTCTTCCCTTTTGTCTTTCATTTGGAAAGTTAGTATTTTTACATCTTCAATTCACTGATATTTTCTTCTCCAATGTCTAATTTGCTGTTGATCCCTTTCCATGTCTTTTTTTCCCCTTACAGATATAGTATTTTATCTCTCTAGACATATAATTTTTTATATAACTTCCATTTATTTCCTCATGATGGTCATGATTTTATGTTCTTAAATATACAGAGTTTATTTATATTAACTGTTTTAATATTCCTGTCTGCTAATTTCATGTATGGAATTTTTCTCTGCATTTCTATATTTTTCTTTTGGTTATGTGTCATATTTTATTGTTTATGTTCATGTCTTGCAATCTTTTATTAGATACCTGGCACTGTGAATTTAGGTTTTTGGTTGATCGATTTTGATTATCTTTGAAAGTAATATTAGATTTTGTTCAGATCTATAGTTAATCAATTATACTTTTTCAAGGTTTAATCTTTGCTTATTGGTATAGAGAACTCTTTAGTCTGAGACTAATTTAACTCTACTACCAAGGTGATGCCCTTCTCAAAATTCCACCTGATGACCATATATTATGAGATCTTTCCACTCTGACTGATGTGAATACAAACTATTTCCAGGCTTGGTTGAGCTCCAGAATTGTTTTGTCTATTCCTCTTTGATATTTCTCCCCTGACCTTACATATTTTTTTCTTAGACATGTATAGACCAATGCTCAGCTAAAGACTCAGTGGGATCCACCTGCAGAGCTACAAAGCTCTTTCTATATAGAGCTCCCTCATTTTCATTACTTTGCTCTACAATTTATAGCTGCCTTGAATGCTGTCTCTGTCTTCTCAACTAGGCAATATTGATGATCTTTATTTGAGTTCTTCCTAATTGTTCCATAGACTGGAAGCTGTCTCCTAGCAGTAAGCTGATGAAAATGTAGGGCTCACCTTATTTGTTTCTGATCTCTCAGGGATCCCACAGTCTATGCTGCTTGTTGTCCCATGTCTGAAAATTGTTTGTTCATATATCTGTCCATGTGTTTAACTGTTAAAATTGGCAGAGTCAATCTGGTCTCTGTTTTTTCATCTAGTAAGAATTTGAGTCTACAATATTATATTTAACATATTCATAGTACTCCATTTTATCAATACCATAAGTTAACTAATTACCTGTTGTTGGGTATTTAAGTTTTTCCAATCATAAAAATTATTATGCATAAATATTTCTGCCTTTGTTTAAATTATTTTAGATGAAATTTCTGGGTCAAAGGATGTAAAAACTAAGACTTTTGGGTAAATTGTATAACCACTCTTACTTATTTCATTTAAAATAAGGGCTGAGATTCCTTAGAAACTTTCTAAGTAGCAGTCTTCTTCAATATCCAGATTTTTAAATAAACTTATATATAATACAAAGGAATGCAGTAGGCCAAAACAGAACCTTGTTGCTCAAAGAAGGTAAGTCAGACATGTGAAAGCTAAATGAGTCTGTAGCTGAGCTCAGGGTTAGTAGAATGCACAGGTACAGATAATGCTGGGCTCGAGGGGAGCTTCACTATAGGGACAGAGTCTGTCTCTGAGGGAATAGTAGGTGACGTGTTTCCAGTAGAATATCATCGGCTACAGGTTCCCATGAAGAAGCAGGAAGGAACCGAGCTAACAATACTCCAGTTCATTCTTCCCAAAGTGACCAATAAGTCATTCCATTTCCTGGGGCAGATAAACTGTAAAAAATACCAGCAGTTACACTAATTAAGGGCTCTCAATATAGAAGAAAATATCAAGAGGGAGTAATAAATGTTTCTCTGATAACAATGAATTAGTAGTTATCAATAACTTACTATACGCCAAGTAACGTTTCACTAAATCCTCACGTTAACCCTAAGCAGCAGGTATCATTTTATAGGGTAAACTGAAGATCTGTATGGAGGAGGACCTAGACTTCAATTAGAGTTCACAGTATTTCTCAGAGTGTGGTTTGCAGGCCACTTGAATCAGAGGAACTTACATAGCTTTTTAAACTGTAGTAGGCATACAACTTCCAAAATGTGTGGGAAAGTTTAACTTTTACAAGATTTTCATATAACTGGATTTAATTTCTGCCGAGAGCCATTGTTCCCAGTGATGACAGAAGAATTAATCTACTGACATTGGAATTCATGGGTTATCCTGTCATTGAACCTTTTAGTTTACTCAGAGTTCTGTTCCACCCTGTTTTCCTGAAATTGTACCTAAGTTCCAAAGTTATTTAATGGTTTCATGGCATCAGAGGTTTGGGCTAAGTTGTCCTCCAAGCTCCTTAATCTTTGCTGACCAGGAATTTCACATTCACACCTAATTCTGTTCTCTGGGCTCCTTTACCTCTAGTTGGGTAAGCCCATCTTTTCTTGGACTCAGGTTGGGTGGGAAAATGGGATGTTATCTGACTCTTCCTCAAATCTATTGTCTATCATATGGGTCACATATTTTGACATTCACCATAAACCTTTTTTCTCCTTTCAAAATCGTAGGCTGTGTGGAATTAAAATTTCTTTGACTCTAAAATTTTCTTTTGAAAATTTGCTTTGAAAAATAATTTCTAATAATAAGACATTTGTTTTTATTATTATTTTTTTCCTAGGTCATGCAGCTTCTGACTGAATAAGATAAGAGCAAAAAGAAAATTTAGTAATCAGATGAAAAATGGGGAGAGAAGCCTCAGTGCTTGTCTAAAAATATTAGTCTCTTTTGTGAAAATACAGAAGAATATTTTGAATCAAAACCTCTGGCCTGGCACCTGGGAATCAACCTTGTATCAGGTTCCTCAGTTTGGACACTGATCTCAGATGGATTCCAGAGGATTTTGAGGAGACTGGAGATGATCTAGTAGGTATCACCTGACAGAAAGACTTGGCTGCTCAGACTAGACATAAAATTTGGGTTTATTAGAATGCATGTGGTAGGAAATCAAGGCACCTTCCATTAAGTATTTTCATTTTCACTCTTATTTCTGCAAGTTTTCCTGGAGCCTTGCTTTCTTCCTCTGTATATTCAGTCTCATTTACCCAAGATTTACCTCTTCCTTCTCCTAAATGTGGGTAGTGGATGTGAATGGGGTGGAAAAATGAATAGTTACTGGGTATCTGTGATGTTCCTGAAACTTTATATGGTCTCAGTTAATCTGCATAATCTATTCCATAATAGATTTAAGGGACTAGATCTGATAGATAGAGTGCCTGATGAACTATGGATGGAGGTTCGTGATATTGTACAGGACTCAGGATTCAAGACCATTCCCAAGAAAAAGAAATGCAAAAAAGAAAAATGGCTGTCTGAGGAGGCCTTACAAATAGCTGTGAAAAGAAGGGAAGCGAAAAGCCGAGGAGAAAAGGAAAGATATACCCATTTGAATGCAGAGTTCCAAAGAATAGCAAGGAGAGATAAGAAAGCCTTCCTCAGTGATCAATGCAAAGAAATAGAGGAAAACAATAGAATGTGAAAGACTAGAGATCTCTTCAAGAAAATTAGAGATACCAAGGGAACATTTCATGCAAAGATGGGCTGAATAAAGGACAGAAATGGTAGGGACCTAACAGAAGCAGAAGATATTAAGAAGAGGTGGCAAGAATACACAGAAGAACTGTACAAAAAAGATCTTCACGACCCAGATAATCACGATGGTGTGATCACTCACCTAGAGCCAGACATCCTGGAATGTGAAGTCAAGTGGGCCTTAGGAAGCATCACTATGAACAAAGCTAGTGGAGGTGATGGAATTCCAGTTGAGCTATTTCAAATCCTCAAAGGTGATGCTGTGAAAGTGCTGCACTCAATATGCCAGCAAATTTGAAAACCTCAGCAGTGGCCATAGGACTGGAAAAGGTCAGTTTTCATTCCAATCCCAAAGAAAGGCAATGCCAAAGAATGCTCAAACTACTGCACAGTTACACTCATCTCACACGCTAGTAAAGTAATGCTCAAAATTCTCCAAGCCAGGCTTCAGCAATACTTGAACCATGAACTTCCAGATGTTCAAGCTGGTTTTAGAAAAGGCAGAGGAACCAGAGATCAAATTGCCAACATCCGCTGGATCACCAAAAAAGCAAGAGAGTTCCAGAAAAACATCCATTTCTGCTTTGTTGACTACGCCAAAGCCTTTGACTGTGTGGATCACAATAAACTGTGGAAAATTCTGAAAGAGATGGGAATACCAGACCGCCTGACCTGCCTCTTGAGAAATCTGTGTTCAGGTCAGGAAGCAACAGTTAGAACTGGACATGGAACAACAGACTGGTTCCAAATAGGAAAAGGAGTATGTCAAGGCTGTATATTGTCACCCTACTTATTTAACTTATATGCAGAGTACATCATGAGAAATACTGAGCTGGAGGAAACACAAGCTGGAATCAAGATTGCTGGGAGAAATATCAATAACCTCAGATATGCAGATGATACCACCCTTATGGCAGAAAATGAAGAAGAACTAAAGAGCCTCTTGAAAGTGAAAGAGGAGAGTGGAAAAGTTGGCTTAAAGCTCAACATTCAGAAAACTAAGATCATGGCATCTGGTCCCATCACTTCATGGCAAATAGATGGGGAAACAGTGGAAACAGTGTCAGACTTTATTTTTTGGGGCTCCAAAATCACTGCAGATTGTGATTGCAGAAATGAAATTAAAAGACCCTTACTCCTTGGAAGAAAAGTTATGACCAACCTAGACAGCATATTAAAAAGCAGAGACATTACTTTGCCAACAAAGGTCCATCTAGTCAAGGCTGTGGTTTTTCCAGTGATCATGTATGGATGTGAGAGTTGGACTATAAAGAAAGCTGAGTGCTGAAGAATTGATGCTTTTGAACTGTGGTATTGGAGAGGACTCTTGAGAGTCCCTTGGACTACAAGGAGATCCAACCAGTCCATCCTAAAGGAGATCAGTCCTGGGTGTTCATTGGAAGGACTGATGTTAAAGCTGAAACTCCAATACTTTGGCCACCTCATTCGAAGAGTTGACTCATTGGAAAAGACCCTGATGCTGGGAGAGATTGAGGGCAGGAGGAGAAGGGGGTGACAGAGGATGAGATGGTTGGATGGCATCATCGACTCGATGGACATGGGTTTGGGTGGACTCTGGGAGTTGGTGATAGACAGGCAGGCCTGGCGTGCTGTGGTTCATGGGGTCCCAGAGTCGGACACGACTGAGTGACTGAACTGAACTGAACTGAATATGCATAACATCCAGTTAATTCTCAGAAAGGTTAAATAAATTGCTCAGGATTGCACAGGTAGCAGGTGGCAGATCTGGGATTAAAATCTGAGCCCATCTGGTATCAAAACTGGGCTTTAATTACTTTACTTTGCTTTTCTCCTTGACAGAGGTGTTAGTGATTCCCCTGATTCCCTCGTAATAAACATCTCTCCTACTTCTCAGCCATATGGAAGGTCTAATCCTCACTTTTTCTTTTTCCCGTACTAATTATCATACTGATCTGTAAAATAAATTTTATATGATGAATAGATTCAAAGGATTGGATCTGGTAGACAGAGTGCCTGAAGAATTATGGACAGAGGTTCATAACACTGTCCAGGAGACAGTGACCAAAACCATCTGCAAGAAAAAGAAATTCAAGAAGGCAAAGTGGTTGCCTGAGGAGGCTTTACAAATAGCTGAGGAAAGAAGAGAAGTGAAAGGCAAGGGAGAATGTGAAAGATATATCCAACTGAATGCAGAGTTCCAGAGAATATCGAGGAGAGATAAGAAAGCTTTCTTAAGTGAACAATGTAAATAAATAGAGGAAAACAATAGAATGAAAAAGTCTAGAGATCTCTTCAAGAAATTTGGAGATATCATGGGAACATTCCTTGCAAGTTTGGGCACAATAAAGGACAGAAGCAGTAAAGATCTATCTAACGGAAGCAGAAGAGATTAAGAAGAGGTGGCAAGAATACATAGAAGAACTGTACAAGAAAAGGTCTTAATGATTCAGATAACCACGATGGTGTGATCACTCACCTAGAGCCAGACATCCCAGAGTGTCAAGTGGGCCTTAGGAAGCATTACTACTAATGAAGCTAGTGGAGGTGATGGATTTCTAGTTGATCTATTTCAAATCCTAAAATATGTTGCTGTTAAAGTGCTGCACTCAAATTTGGAACTTTAGCAGTGGCCATAGGACTGGAAAAGGTCAGTTTTCATTCCAATCCCAAAGAAAGGCAATGCCCAAGAATGTTCAAACTACCATACAATTGTGCTCATTTCACATACTAGCAAGATTACACTCAAAATCCTTCAAACTAGGCTTCAACAGGATGTGAACCAATAACTTCCAGATGCACAAACAAGTTTAGGAGAGGCAGAGGGACCAGAGATCAAACTGCTAAAATTCATTGGATCATGAAGAAAGTAAGGGATTTCCAGAAAAACATCTATTTCTGCTTCATTGAGTACACTAGAGCCTTTGAGTGTGTGGATCACAACAAACTGGAAAATTCTTAGAGATGGGAGTACCAGACCTTACCTGTCTCCTGAGAAACCTATATGCAGGTCAAGAAGCAACAGTTAGAACCAGACATGAAACAGTTGACTGGTTCCAAATTGGAAATGGTGTACTACAAGGTGAACTACAGGGTGACTGCTATATTTTCACCCTGCTTATTTAACCTATATGCAGAGTACATCATGCAAAATGTCTGGCTGGATGAAGCACAAGCAGGAATCAAGATTGCCGGGAGAAGTATCAATGACCTCAGATATGCAGATGATACTACCCTAATGGAGAAAGTGAAGAGGAACTAAAGAGCCTCTATGAAGGTGAAAGAGGAGAGTGAAAAAGCTGGCTTAAAACTCAACATTCAAAAAACAAAGATCATGGCATCTGGTCCCATCACTTCATAGCAAATAGAAGGGGGAAAAGTGGAAACAGTGACAGATTTTAACAGTGACAGATTTTTTATCTTGGGCTCCAAAATCACTGTGGACTGTGACTGCAGCCATGAAATTAAGATGCTCGCTCCTTGGAAGAAAAGCTATGACAAATCTAGACAGCATATTAAAAAGCAGAGACATCACTTTAGTGTCAAAGGTCCATATAGTCAAAGCTATGATTTTTCCAGTGGTTGTGTGCAGATGTGAGATTTGGACCATAAAGAAGGCTGAGAATTGATGATTTCAAATTGTGGTGCTGGAGAAGACTCTTGAGAGTCCCTTGGGCAGCAAGGAAATCAAACCAGTCAATCCTAAAGGAAATCAGTCCTGAATATTCACTGGAAGGACTGTTGCTGAAGCTGAAGCTCCAATACTTTGCCACTTGATGCAAAGAGCTGACTCCTTGGAAAAGACTCTGATGCTGGGAAAGATTAAGGGCAGGAGGAGAAGGGAGCAACAGAGGATGAAATGGTTGGACGATATCATCAACTCAATGGAGATAAGTTTGAACAAGCTTCAGGAGATAGTGAAGAACAGGGAAGTCTGGTGTGCTGCAGCCCATGGGGTCACAAAGGGTCAGACACTATTGAGCAACTGAAAAACAACTGCCTTTTCTGTTTTAGATTTCCAATAATAGTGCCTTTGTTTATATGACAGTTTATAAAGTGCTATGTAAAATTATGGTTTGAGTCATCTTGATTAATCCTGGTGTGGGTTTGAAGCTCCCATTAACACTTGTGTGGACTGTTAAACTCTGAGATCCCCACAGTTCTCTTTTTTTTGATTTCTGTGTTAGGATCCATTTCACAGGGTTTTATAAAACACAGTACTTCTTCATCTGAATGAACTGTTTCAGTTCTAAGGTGTCTAAAGTTTCCCTTTGTGTTATCTTTCTTAATGACATTTGGATTCAGAGTGGTTGAATTATGAATTGTCAAGAGAAGACACAGGACATGTACAGGAGAAGTGAGGGGACAAATTTCCAGAGAGAAGGAAAAGGTACAGGGACAGTTGTTAATTACCTTTTGTCTTGATGGCTCTTTCAGGTCCCCTGAGGCCCAGGATCCTCTAATGTACAGCCTCACCTCTTTCCTGGTCTCAGGTGAATCTGAGTGTCTGCATCCAAAGGCTCTCCTGCCTGTGTAGCCTGTTGTGCTTATGATCTTGTCTTTTTCTGCCTTTACATCCCTGAAAAGTGTAAGTGATGCACTCCAGGGTATTATATTATTATAATATTGTAATATTTAAATATATATATATATCAAAAGCATTTCCCCCTTAATAAATAAAGGAAAGTGAGAATTCAGTTATTCTTTGAAGACATTAAATCTATAAACTGGGGGTGCTGCTAACATGAAACTCTTCCTCTGGAGCCCCACTTAACTGGACAGCATAGATTGTGCTGTGGCAGTATTTAAACTTGTCAGTAAAAATTATCTCAGTCTCTTGGTTTTAGACGACCCCATGTTATATTACTATTTGGGCTTCCTTGTTGGCTCAGATGGTAAAGAATCAGCCTGCAGTGCTGGAGATGCAGGTTCAATGCCTGCATCGGGGAGATCCCCTGGAGAAGGGAGTGTCAACCCACTATAGTATTCTTGCCTGGAGAATTCCATGGTCAGAGGAGCCTGGCAGACTACAGTTCATGGGGTTGCACAGAGTTGGACATGACTGAAGCAACTTAGCACAGCACACACATTCAGGCAGTCCAAATTTCAGCTTTCTGTGACTCCTCCTCTCCTATCCTACTTGAAATATATCTGGATTCGAGAGGGTTTATGTGTCCTTATGGTCACGGGATAAGAGATTGTGTTCTCCCTGGGTTCTGGGCAATACCCTTCATCCCTCCTCATCATAGATAGATACCCTTATGGAATCACCTGCAGAAGTCTGTCTGAAGCTAGAGAGACGTTTCTGGTCTCTTGCTGTGGGCAAGGCACCATGATCTTCCACGTGTAGAAGTGGCTCTATATGAATGCTTGGTGGTATTGCTGATCCTCAGCAGCGTCAGCAATGATGTCACCTCATTTCTCACTTCACCCTAGCAGGTCTTCTGGCTTTCAACTCAATTACATCACATCAGAACTTCTAAACATCTGACAAGCTTCACAGCAGAAGACTCAGAAAGTGCTATTTCTTGCCCCTGTTTTTGTGCCTAAGTGTCATATCAGTTTCTCATTTCTATCAGATATCCTGTATTGATGATGGATATCCTAGGTGATGATGTGCCAGAATCCCAAATGAAAAAAGGAAGAAACTTTTTACTTCCTGTTCTGTTTACTTGTATTAATATATCTTAATATGCATTCCTCCCCAGAAGCAGTGCTGGACACAAATATTTGAGCACACACATTTGGGAGAGGATCTATGGAAACAGTGCTCAGTTAAGTTCTGTCTCTCAGTCATGTCCGACTCTGTGACCCCATGGACTGCAGCACACCAGGCTTCCCTGTCCATTACCAACTCCCAGAGCTTGCTCAAACTCATGTCTGTTTAGTTGATGATGCCATACAACCATCTCATCCTCTGTCGTCCCCTTCTCCTCCTGCTTTCAGTCTTTCCCAGCATCAGGGTCTTTTCCAGTGAATCAGTTCTTCGCATCAGGTGGCCAAAGTATTGGAGCTTCAGCTTCAGCATCAGTCCTTCCAATGAATATTCAGGATTGATTTCCTTTAGGATTGACTGATTTGATCTCCTTGCAGTCCAAGGGACTCTCAAGTCTTCTCCAATACCACAGTTCAAAAGCATCAATTCTTTGGTACTCAGCTTTCTTTATGGTCCAACTCTCACATTCATACATGACTACTGGGAAAACCATAGCTTTGATTAGATGGACCTTTGTTGGTAAAGTAATGTCTCTGCTTTTTAATATGCTGTCTAGGTTTGTCATAGCTTTTCTTCCAAGGAGGAAGTGTCTTTTAATTTCATGGCTGTAGTCACCATCTGTAGTGATTTTGGAGCCCAAGAAAATAAAGTCTGTCACTGTTTCCATTGTTTCCCCATCTACTTGCCATGAAGTGGTGGGACCCAATGCCATGATCTTTGTTTTTTGAATGTTAAGCTTCAAGCCAGCTTTTTCACTCTCCTCTTTCACTTTCATCAAGAGGCTCTTTAGTTCTTCACTTTCTGCTATAAGGGTGGTGTCATCTGCATATCTGAGGTTATTGATATTTCTCCCTGGAATCTTGATTCCAGCCTGTGCTTCATCTAGTCCAGCATTTCACATGATGTACTCTGCATATAAGTTAAATAAGTAAGATGACAATATACAGCCTTGATGTACTCCTTTCCCAATTTTGAACCAATCAATTGTTTCATGTCTGGTTCTGTTGCTTCTTGACATGCATATAGGTTTCTCAGGAGACAGGTAAGTTCTGGTACTCCCATCTCTTCAAGAATTTTCCACAGTTTTTTGTGATCTCCACAGTCAAAGGCTTTAGCATAGTCAGTTAAGCTGAAGTAGACATTTTTCTGGAATTCTCTTGCTTTTTCTATGATCCAGCGGATGTTGAAACACTGCTGCTGCTAAGTCACTTCAGTTGTGTCCGACTCTGTGTGACCCCATAGATGGTGGCCCACCAGGCTCCGCTGTCCCTGGGATTCTCCAGGCGAGAACACTGGAGTGGGTCGCCATTTCCTTCTCCAAGGCATGAAAGTGAAAAGTGAAAGTGAAGTTGCTCAGCGACCCCATGGACTGCAGCCTACCAGGCTCCTCTGTCCATGGGATTTTCCAGGCAAGAGTATTGGAGTGGGTTGCCATTGCCTTCTCCAGAAGCACTGCTAGGAGAGTAAGAAATCAAGACCAAGAAGAGAAGAAAGCCAATATAAAGTACATTACCAAGCCACTTAAAATATGACTTGAAACAGGGGAGAACATAAGCCTTAAAAGTAGCAGGAGTTGGGTTGTTCTTAGGTGGCATTCATTTTCAGGAATTCTGTCTGCTGTGTGTGGAGGCAAGAGCAAGCTTTGATGGTTAGAGAAAGCCATCAGATAAGGAGATGAAGGTGCTGTAATTTGAAGTCAGACTTCAAATGTAAGATGAAGTTTTACATTTTACAGATGCTAAGAGCTCATGGAATTCCAGCTGTGTATTTAAAAAATAGGAGGTCCAGTGCTCATGTATTTACTTCTTTCATTATAAATAGTGTTTCCATTGTATCAGTATTATCTCAGTCTTTGTATCCAACATCCCTGTAAACATTTGTGTATTTCACTTTTATTAGTGTAAAATTTCTGTAAGTGGTTATAAGTCACTCTGGAAAAGTATAAGGGGGATCACAGTTGTATATACTTGTAGTGTGAAGGTCCTTCCTCAAGGAGATTGAATTCCCTTTTGATTATTGGCCTCTGGGTCTGAACACTGGCCAAGATCTTGAAACTAGGTGAAGAATCATGACGTTTAATTGCAGTAACTGACACCAAACTTCTGTTTACTCGCTCTTGATCTTTTTGGTTATACAGGTGAAGCAATACCCACATTGTCTGTCAAGTTAGTCTCTTGGAACTCTAAGGTCTACTAGCTATTTTCATATGGCCTCTGTGGGCAAGAATCCTTCATTGTTGCTCCAACTTTGCTGCCTGTGTCCATCTTGCTTCAGGAAGTTAAGTGCTATCACCTAGTCTCTCCTATCTTGGAATTCTATCTTCCCCATTGCAAGTAGAGAATCCAGTAACTTGAAGAGGATTGCCGTTCTATTCAATGACACCTGTGCCTTCCTTATTGCATTAACAAAGGGAATATCCTTTGGATCCTCCTAAAGAACAGAGAAGCCTGGTGTGCTGCCGTACATGGATGGGGTCATGAAGAGTCGGACATGACTTGGTGACTGAACAACAACGACAAAGGAACATAGCTAATGATCTCTGGTCGTGCATAAAAGAATTTATCGTAACATGTCCATTTCTCTGAGCCTTTTGCCTCCATCATAACTACTCTGCCAAGGCAATTCTATTTCATTTACTGTAGGCCACTATCATCTATCATCCCCACATTCAAAGACCTATCTCAGAAACATGCTACCATGGGCTCAAAGCATCTTTGTTCCCAGTGTCCAGAGTCATGAGAGAGTGTTTGTAGATCAAAACTCAAGACTCAAAACTGCTTTATATTTGCTTTATATCCTATACTCTCAGATCCATTCTTGGGCTCATTTTCTTGGTTCCTATGGTAACAAATTATTCAGGTTCTGTGGCTTTTTTGGTAAATAACCTCTTTCTTTCTAGCAGAGACTACTTCCCTAATTTAGGCTGGACTGAGAGTTGTTCCTCATTATTCTTCTAAAAGAGTGGTTCTGGGAGTGTGGTGTCCAGACCATTGGCATTAGCATCACCTGGGGGTTTGTTAGCAGTGCCAACTCCCAAGTCCCATCCTAGACCTACTGAATCACAGCCTCTGAGGGGTGGTAGCTTAATAATCTGTGATGTAACAAGTACTCCGGGTGATGCTGATAAATGCTTAAATTTGAGGACTGTTCATCTAGAAGCTGGGCTTTCCTGGTGGCTCAGATGATAAAGAATCTGCCTGCAATGCAGGAGACCTGAGTTCGATCCCTGGGTTGGGAAGATCGCCTGGAGGAGGGTATGGCAATCCACTCCAGTATTCTTTCCTGAAGAATCCCATGGACACAGGAGCCTGGCAGGCTACAGTCCACAGGGTCACAAAGAGTGGGACATGACTGAATAACTAAGTACAGCACATCTAGAAGTCGTGACCAGCAGTGGGGCAGATCTTGAAGAATGCAGACATCATCTGTGGGTCATCTGCCTTAGGTGAGGACCTCTCATGGTTTCCAGGCAACGAGAGGCTGTGATCCTCTACCAAGGAGGAGACAGTTTCTTTGGCTACCAATTTTTAGAGGATTTAGTGGTTGAAGATTCTTATGTGTATAAACCCAGATGTTCTTGTTCCAGATTTTAGATTCCCTTCTTCCCTATCAGGGCCATGAATTTAGCATAGAGACTTGCCAGGGGATTGTAAATTTAGCTTTTATTTGTAATGGTTACTTTCTTAGTAAGATCCACAACCTCGTTTTCAGCTCAGTCTGTTTTCTGGCTGCAGATGAGGAGTCTCTTTGAATACTGCCATAAAAGGCCGGTGGCTAAAAAAAAGAAAAAAAAAATGGCCGGTGGCTTTCACACTGTGTTTTGAGTTGCTAGCTCCCTCATATGATTTTGTGATCTTCTTTCTTTGTCACTTTGATTACCCAACAACATCTCCATGGGTATTATCATTATCACTGTCCCTTTGCCTCTCAAAACTCAGAGATGTTGTATAAGCCAGTGCTCCTCTTCTATATGAATCCCATCCCAAGTCACCATAGCTAAGCCTCTAATTATGTTGTTCCAGTACTATTGGAGTTACCACCATCTCATTTCTGTCTTAGCTTGAGTTCCTCTAGAAGAGTATTCTGGACGTGAACTTGGGCAAAATCCAGGATATGGTGACGGACAGGGAGGCCTGGCATGCTGCAGTCCATGGGGTCGCAAAGAGTCGGACATGACTTGGAGACTGGACAACAACAACAGAAGAGTATTCTAAGACAAACATTCAATTTCATGCAGATTTGTTTGTTTGTTGTTTAGTTGCTAAGTCATGTCCACCTCTTTTGCGACCCTATGGACTATAGCCTGTCAGGCTCTTCTGTCCACGGGATTTCCCAGGCAAGAATACTGGAGTGAGCTGCCATTTCCTTCTCGAGAGGATCTTCTCAACCCAGCGACTGAACCCATGTCTTCTTCATTGGTTGGTGGATTCTTTACTACTGAGCCACTTGGGAAGCTCTCGTCCAGATTTAGCAACTCCCATTTCTGCCCAAAATTGTGGCACATAGCCTAATTGAACTGATGATGACTATTTTTTTCTACTGTAAGGGGAAACAATTATAGAGGAGGGGAATAGGAGTAGATACTGAATCAGCCAAACAGTAATGTTTGCCCCAGAATGTATGTAAAAAACATTACATACAAACATGCACTCACACATGCACTCACACATACATGCATATGTATTTTGTTCTAACTTCCATTCATGTAACAAACACATCTTTTAAAGTGTAGAATGAGGAGCAGACTGATGGTAAAAGAGGTGGTAGAAATTACAGAAAGTGGTATATCCATCTATATTTAGACGAAGGGCTGCAGAGAGTAGACATGCTCTATAATACCAGCAAAGATTTGTGGGGTTGGAGAAGTTCCATATAAACTTTTTCTTCACATACAAAAATTTTTGAATAGGCAAGGGTTTACATTAACAAAGTCTTTGCACAATAGATCACTGGGAAGCTGCAAAATCACAAATTAAATAATCAAATGCACAAAACTATGAGAAACAGAGAGGTGCATATAAAGATTGCTCAACAGTAATTACTGACCAGAAATGAGTTTGAAATTTTAAAGTCTGTAGACTTGGCTGCTTAGGCTAAATCAAGGACTTATTCATGTCCTTTTTTAGGAGACAGGTGAGGTTTATCTGTCTGGTTGCCTTTCATGTAATGAGAGTTCTTGCTGCTGCTGCTAAGTCGTGTCAGTCATGTCCGACTCTTTGCGACCCCATAGACGGCAGCCCACCAGGCTCCCCCATCCCTGGGATTCTCCAGGCAAGAACACTGGAGTGGGTTGCCATTTCCTTCTCCAAGGCATGAAAGTGAAAAGTGAAAGTGAAGTCGCTCAGTCGTGTCCGACTCTTAGTGACCCCATGGACTGCAGCCTACCAGGCTCCTCCGTCCATGGGATTTTCCAGGCAAGAGTCCTGGAGTGGGGTGCCATTGCCTTCTCCGATGAGAGTTCTTAGTGCTTTGCAAACCTTTGTTTAAAAAAAGTGATATAACGCAACATAATGTTTAAAATGGTGTTAAGTTAGAAAAATCAAGTTGAAACTTGACTCTAAAAAGGAAAACTTTTTCCATATCTTCCTCTAAAATTTAGTAACAGTATTAGCACTCTTTGCTACAACAGCATAAATGTATGTACCTCCAATGCTTAGAATTTTGTTTCTGACAGCCTTTGCCACTGAAAGAAATCACACCTCCTTTGACAGTGGCTGTTAAGCAGTAAAAAGTCAGGATTAGAAACAGCAGGTCTAAAACATAGCTTTTGTTAGAGAGTAAAATGTTTTCAGGAACATCATGGGATGATGACTAAAAGGATAAATAAACTAATGAAGTTCAAGTTATGAAAATCTGAGCTTCAAAACACAATAATAATTACTGTTAATTAACCATAAATTGAATGCATGAAAGCAAATGAATTCATAATGACATGCCAAAAAGTTATAGCTATGAAAAGCTTGGAAACAAAAAGATGATGAGAATATAGCAGAATAGGATTTAAAAAAAATATTTTAATAAGTAGAGAAAAATTTTGTTCCTTTTATTATACATATGAATTTTCACAAAATATAGTTGCTTGTTTTTCTCTAAGTAAATAGAGAATAGTGAATAAAGAGAACAGTAATTAAAACAAATAACCAGTCCTGGTGGTTACCCATCGTACTGACGTACAACCAGTAGGCAAACACAATAACAAAGTAGAAAGAAGCTTTATCTGTGTATATGGAGATGACAGATAAGCCAAATGTTCTACAAAGGAGATTTACCTTCATATAATTAACTCTTGAGCTGAGTGATGAGATTTTTAGATGGCTTCATTAATTATGGAGAAACAGCTAAGATATCAATAAATTTCCAGTTGTTGTAGTTTGCTTTCTAGGATGACCCTTGCCTCCTGGCATTCATATCCTCCTGTGACCCACTTCCTTTGAGGGAGGGCCTTACCAGTTTACTCACATTTAATGAAGAGAACATGCAAAAGTGATGAGATATCTCATCAGATCAGTTTTTGAAAAGACCGACTTACATCATTACTGTCCCTTTCTGGCTTTATTGGTTTGCTTTCTCTAAGGAGGCTAGCTGCCTCAGTTGTGAGTTTCCCTGTGGAGAAGCCCATGTACCAGGAAACTGCAGGTAGCTTCTTGTTAACAGCCAGTGAAGAACTGAAACCATCAGTCTTACAGCCAAGAGAAATTGAATTCTACCAACAGAAAAATGAATGGGCATGGGAACTCATTCAGTTGAGCCTTGTATTGTCTGTATCCTTGATGATTGCCTTGATTGCAGCCTAGTGAGAGACCCTGAGCCACAGGACCACTGAACCATGCCCAGATTCCTGACCCTCAGGAACTGTGATAATAAATGGTGGTGTTGAAAGCCACTAAGCTTTCAAATAATTTGTTATATGGCAACAGATTATTAATACACCAACAATGATAATGCCAGAGAAATGAAATTTCTCTGCATTCTTGTTCCATGTCCCAGTCAGGAATCTGTTGGTAGATAATCCAGAGTTTGCAACCTGGACTAGAGACACCAGTTTTTCATTCTGTTGAGATTCCTACTAGGAATATATGTTTGCTAAGCTCACTATAAACCATATTTAGGAAGAAGAATAATAGGAATTAGGATAAGAATAGAATAATAAAGAAAAAAAGATGTAAGAATTTAAAATACCAGAAAATAATTTGCTGGTTTTAGTGTATGGTGGTGAAAGTCGCTCAGTTATGTCCAACTCTTTGCTACCCAATGGACCATACAGTCCATGGGATTCTCCAGGCCAGAATACTAGACTGGGTAGCCTTTCCCTTCTCCAGGGTATCTTCCCAACCCAGGGTTCAAACCCAGGTCTCCCGCATTGAAGGCAGATTCTTTACCAGCTGAGCCACGATTCAAATCACTGTTACTTTGCGCAAGGCATTAATAGATTCTAATATAACTTGGGCATTAAGAGATTCTAATATAATACATTGTAAAATAGCAATATTAAGGTTCTAATAATAGAATTTCTGAATTATCTTTTAATGGTCATTATTATAACTAGATAACATTAACTACTGGTCAATAATCAAAGATGAGTTTCTTGACTATTGGGTGTATCATTGAATTGGTTACTGCTAGGTGACTAAAGCCCAATCCTACTGGAGATCCTCTGCAGAATCATGTAAAATACAGATAAACTTTTCTTCCAAAATATTGATACAGGAAGTCTAGACTTTTATCCAGTGACTCTCTCCATTTGGTTGAGGGTTATCCTTGGAAATTCTTGTATTTCTGGATACCCAGGAATTCTAATTCAAATGAAAGAACTCAGAATAACTCATTCTTGAGTAACTAGTGGCCTGTAATTACTTTGTAATCTCGCATGTTATACCCACCCTATCAAATACTTTCTTTTTCTCTCAGAAACTAGAAATAGACAATGGTAAGGGTTATAGGAGATTGGTCTGTCACGTCGGATGGTTCAAACGTGACAGATTCAGAGAAACTTCTCAATCAGTTGGAGTTGGGTATTTTGTCTTCTCCCCATCCTAAAGTTTCATTCCATGTGGAAAGCATTTAATTAGTGCAACATTCATGCCCTCAGCCTACGCCCTTACTCTTCCCTTAGAGAGGAAAGAGTGATTTATCTGATAGTTGAGTTTGGAAGGAGAAACTAGGCAAACATAATTTGTTCCTCTCAACTCCCATTTCTCTTGGGATCTAGCTGTAAAGGAAAAAAATACACATACAGTTTGACTTCCTGGAGTAAGTTTTACAGGGGTAGGTCTCTCCACTCAGGGATGCCTGTGGGGGTAAATTATTCCCTGAAATTAAGTGAGTAAATATAAAGAAAGGCCCTGGCCTGTAAGGCAGTCTAAGTGATTAAAGTGATATTTTTATTTCTGTCTGCTTGATCCCCATTTGATATCCCTTTATAATTTTTAATTTTTTAAAAATTTATTTTATGTTTATTTTTGGCTAGGCTGGGTCTTAGTTGCTTTGCCTGAGCTTTCTCTAGTTGCAGTTAGTGGGGGCTACTCTGCAGTTGCAGAGTGTGGATCTCTCACTGCAGTGGCCCCTTTTGTTGCAGAACACAGGCTCTAGGCACTTTTCTTTCCAAAATATTAGTTGTGGCTTCCAGGCTCTAGAGCACAGGCTCAGTAGTTGTGGTGCATGGGCTCAGCTGCTCCACAGCATGTGGAATCTTCCCAGATCTGGGATCGAACCTGTGTCCCCTGCATTGGCAGGCGGATTATCATGTACTGCACCACAGAGGAAGTCCCTGTTTTTCTCTAATTAGTCCAAAAAGTGGTTATGAAAAGAAAGGTATTATATATTATTTTCACCCCAACATTGTCCTACCTTCAAATCATAGAAACAGTTTGAAGTTTCCTAAAACAGATCTTCCTTTTTGTATATAGTTACTTACAAATGACGACAACTGCCATGTTATGTAATTTCATGTTGTGAATGTAGTTCTTCTTGCACAAATCTTACGTCTACAGTTAGATTTGCATTTTTCACAAAATCAGGCATCTATTTCACAGCTTTGTTAGAACTGTGATGTACTTTTTGGTCATTCTTCTATGATTTTACTTCCTCACAAAATCCATTTTTTTGGACATTGTTAATAGATAAAAAGTATTTTTCTTTTATTTGTTGATAACATTCATGCCGCCCATGGTTAACATTGCCAATTGTTACCATGACAAATTGCCTTTTTATTCAGGTATTAAAAAATTATTTTAATTTTTGATGGAATTAAAATCTATTTTACCTGACTATTTGATGACAAGTGTGTTAATAAATCTGACATACAGATCCTGTGCTAATTTGGGTTCCCTTAAAGCAGAGACTGAGATAAGGATGCTGCTAGTTTATTTGACTGGGGATGGTGAGAAGTCCTGGCTAGAAGCTAGGAAAATGAGGCAGGGAAGGAGGGAAAGTCCACAGAGGGCATCAGTATTTCCAAGCTGGTTTCTTCTCTGTGCCACTGGAACTCATTTCTGCTGGGGACCCTCTGGAGGAACAACATAGAATGCACTCAGAGTTTTCCCTCCAGAGGATGGGAGACCAAGGGACCAGGACATCTGCCTGGTGATTCTCCTCCTCAATTGATTGAGGGTTGTCCTTGGGAGGATTAACTCACTGCCAGCTTCTGGGCTGCCCCTCATGCAGGCAGAATGAAGAAAGGTGGAGTAATACAGCGGGGCCTTGAGGGGGCTGCAGGTCCTTGTAGCTGACAAAGAATCTGTCCAGCACAGCTTCGGCTGACACCCAAGATGAACTGAAGGGATGTGGCACAGGGCTCTGCTTTACATATTACCCAGAAATTATTCAAAATAGAGCAACCATCTATCAACCTTAACTGTTGACCTGGTATGGCTAAGCCAGTGTTTGCTTTTATTTCACCAAATTCAAGTGAAGTTGGTTTGAGTTCTTCCAGATTCCAGAGCAGTCAGATATATCTTTATCTATCTCTCTCCATTGATCCAGTCAAGATATCCTTTATGTTGCACTGACTTTGAGTCAATGATGTGTATTATTGAAGTAGCAATTGCATATTGATATTAAGTCTTAACACAAGTTACAGTTCATCAAATTGGTCCTTGTAGGGAAATTGCTTCTCTTTACTCCTGAGGTACGTATCTCTGGTACCAAAGTTGGAATTATCTTGTGATCTCAAGATGATGAATATCCTGTTGTGATTTACTTTACAAGAGTGAAATCAGGGTTTCATAGGTCACAAAGTACATTCTGTTTTGAATGGTTTGATTGACAGGGAAAGAAAACTGAATTTGGAAGGGAACTGAATTTGAAGGCTTAGGTTATTGAGTGCTGGGTGCTGAAGACAACACCTCTCTTGGAAGCCAGCCAGCATCAGGATAGGATGAGAACTTAAGCTCTGGTAAATGTGTTGTTGTTTTTTTTTCAAAACTCATAGTCAAGATCCTCTACATTCCATTTCTTTCTGTGTATTTTTGTTTGTTGTTGCTGCCTTCAGCATTCAATAAAATCTTGTTGAAATGTTTTCATCCATTGTCTCTCATGTTCGTGGATATGATGTAAAAGATATGATGTTCACAACTGTCCCTCAGTGTTCAGGGATAATAACACCCATGTGTTATGTCTTGGTTTAGGAATAAAGGACTCTCCAGTCTACACAGGGGAGACTTACCCTTGTTTGTTTTTTTATAAAAATGGTAGTAGTTTCCCACTGGATCTGACTATGAATAATTAAGGATGTCTTTACTTATTGTTTCACCTTTTATAGCAGTTGATTTAATTCATTTGTTTTCTAAATAACATTGACTCAAAACCATCTCTTGCACTGAAATAGCAATTATAGGTTTTAATTCTTCTCCATACATTGTTTTAGTTTATTCAAGCACTTTATATCAGGAATTAGTTCAGAGGCTGATCTTACTAGCAGCTTTATAAACGATGTGGAAAAGAAAGTGTTCACAATGAAATTCCCAAGTTTGCCAGTCTTCTCATTAGAATTTCAAGTTGATGGGGATAAACTGCAGGAAGACCTCATAAAGCTGTGCTAGTGGACAGAAAATTGACATATGAATCTCACAGAGACTAAGATTAAGATAATGAACCAATGTGTTTGTGCTCAGTTGCTTCAGTTTTATATGAGTCTCTCTGACCCCGCAGATTATAGCCCACCAGGCTCTTCTGTCCATAGGATTATCCCAGCAAGAATACCAGAGTGGGTTGCCATGCCCTCTTCCAGGGGATCTCCCCGACCCAGGGATTGAACCCACATCTTCTGTGTTGCAGACGAGTTCTTTACCTGCTGAACCATGTGTTTAGGAAGCGATAATCCAAACTACACTTACAGAGCAGTGGACTTGTATCTAACATGACAACTCAGGGGTCATTGTGGACTCTTCTCTGGGACTGTGTTGAGTCTGTTAAAGGCAGATGAGGTTCTGACAGTCACCAGGAATGAAAGGAAAACAAAATATAACACAGTATCCTCTTTTTCAGAAAATTATGGTGCAAATGTGCCTGTTCTTAATATTTATAGGTCGGATCACAATATGCAAGAATATAATGAAAAATGAAGCACTAAATGTAAGACATCAGAAACAACCAAGAAGAATGGCAATGCTGGCACTTCCCTGGTGGCTCAGTGTTAAAGAATTAGCCTGCAATGCAGGAGACGCAGCAGGAGCCACCTGGAGAAGGAAATGGCTAACCACTCCATTATTCTTGCCTTGGAAATCCCATGGACAGAAAAACATGGCTAGCTACAGTCCATGGGGTCACAAAAGAGTAGGACTTAGCGGCTAAACAAGAACCAGACACAGAAATGTAGACTAAAAAGATATAAGCTCCAATATAGAATGGCAAAGTTTGAAAGGAGAGCCAAAACCTTCAAAATCCTTAAGGATTCTCTTTTGTTTATGAAAACTAGGCACTCTCTTAAAAGAGGCAAAACAAAGACAACCAAAGGAATTTTTAATTGATAGATTCAGCAGAGTGAATTTATGAAACTCATTTTGTAGAGAGAAGTTCTTGATGAAAGTAGAATTTCCAAAAAGAATTTAATACACTCTTGTGATATGCACTTAAGTTATTTAAGGGGGAAATAATGATTGTGGACTTATTTTTAGCATTTAAACTGAATATTCTTGTTATTTATCCCTTGGTGTCCATCAGAGACAAAGAAAAAAAAATAAAAAACCAGCAGCTTCACAGGACTAGTAGTTTCTGGAGTTGAGAAGTTAAAAATGGAGATATATAATTAGTACATGAATTTCTCAAACATCTGTCACATCATATTGTTTAGTTACTATTGAGACAAGGCAGTAAGCATCTAACAGATTTCATCTTTGTAAAACAGAAACATTTCTCAACATTTTTTTTTTCTTAAGTGAATCAATGAATTCTCATCTGGGGAAGACTATCCAATATCAGAAACATCCCTGTTGAAACAACCTGGAAACACACACAAAATTTTTTTTTATGATTGGAAGTTATATATCTGAAATAACTGGACCACAATCTTAATTGTTCCAGTAGTGTTGATATTCAATAGCTAATTAAGAGTAGCCTGGAGTAGAATCAGTTGACTACAGCATGACTGGCCCTTGATGTTACTCAAAAACAACTTTAGAAAGGTTAATTTGACAGCTATGCATAGACACAGGTTACTTCTAAGGAAATTATACTTTGCTGGTTACAGTCTATTCTCATTTATCTAAAGATTTTTAAGGATGAACAGGAGTAAAAAAATCTAAGACAGAGGTCAATAAACATTTTTTGAGAAAGTCCAGATAATAAACTTTTCAGGCTTTCTGGACCATATGGTCTCTGTTTCAGTCATTTAGCTCTGCCTTTGTAGCACAAAGACAGCCCTAGACATACATGAACAAACAGGTAAGGCTGTTTTCTCCAATAAAACATTATTACAAAAACAGGAACCAGAACTAATCTGACTTGTAGGTCAGCTGACATCTAAAATAAGGAGGAGCTGATGTCAGTGAAACAAAATTTATGCAAGTAAAGGCATTAAATTAAAACATATGCTTTACAAAAATCCTCTTTAGCTTAATTTATGTATATAGTTGGCCTTTACTTTGAAGACCTGGGCTGCTCTTCCCAAGGTTTTCTGTTGAAAAGGTCATGGGATTTGGAGATAGAAAAACTGGCCTCAGGCCCTGCTCTGCCACTTGCTATGTGTGTGACCTTGAACAAAGGGCTTAACTTCTCTAAGTTGTGGTTTGACCCTTATGAAATGAGATTATAATAATCTCATTAGATGCAAGAATTAGATAATACCAATGAAAATAATTTTGTAAAAAGTCCCCTATCCATACTTAAATTTATATATGTCACTGATTCTAGGTTATTGGTTAACAACTGTCATTTTCCTCTCTGTGAGTATTTTTACAGGTCAATTAGCTTCATGTATTGGGTTGGCCAAGAAGTTAGATTGGGTTTTTCCTTCAGATGTTACTGGATAACCTGAACAGACTTTTTGGTCAACCCATACTTCCCCTAGATGAGAAGTAGGTTAATCCAAGGAGCATCGGGCAATATAATTTACTTCACTAAAAGAATTAAAGTGTCCACTAATCATAAAATTTTAAGAAGTGTGCTTGTAAGGAAAAAGGAAGCCTTAGCTTCTTTAAAAAGAAAAATTAAGAAAAGTTGTAGTAGTTGATTTAAATGATAATACAAATTTCAGAAGATATTAGAAGGCAAGATATTAGAAAAAATAAAATAAGCAGGATATGAAAGATAAACCAAGGAGCAAACCAAAATAAGGCCAACAGTAGTAGTTTAGGTGGAAAAAGTATTAAAAAGGCAAAGTTAATAAAAGTACTCTAGCTCAAGGTAAGTGTCGGAGTCTGCAGTCAAAGCACTGAACAGGGGATTTGCAGCTCTGGATTTATCTGTCCCCATTACCAGTGTGATTGTGATGGTGATTTTTGCCTTCTATATTTGTTTTAGTTATTACACTTGAGACCTTCCCATTAGTACCTGTGTTCACTGACAGGCATCCAAAAATAACGACCAGGGAAGCATTTCAAATAATAGCCCACAATTCTATTGGTTCTGCATTTCTAATCAGAGAAATCTTCCTTGAGGAAAATGATGCCCATGTGCCCTGACTACAAAATGAGTTAAGATAAATGAAGATTAAACAACAGGCTTGTTAATCAGGATTTGGGATAGACTTAAATTTTCACAGTCCATTTTCTCGCTCTCACTTTCTCGCGCTCTCAAGCCTGGATTCCTGCTTATACATTCTCACAACACACATCCACACCCACGCACGCCTGTCATACTTTCTCTACCCAGATGGATAAAATGGACTGAAGTTGGGTGCACCAATGTGTCTTTTATAATCAGTATTCACTGTCTCAGAGTCAGACAAATGAGGAAAAAATAAAAAGCATACTTTTTTTTTTTTGAAAGCATAGAGAAATGACATTCCTGCTTTACTTCTTGTTATGGCTTAATCTAACCTATCTAGGTACCATGTTCACATTAAGTGGATATTCAGTTCCACCATCTGGCAAACAGAAGGTTAAAAGTAAGACTGTTTAAGAAGGAACATACAATTCAAGAGGGTTTTATTTTCATCTCAGAAAAGAAGTATTTGAAATATGTCTCCTCATTCCCAAATAGATATTTCAGTCATTGGATTATACGTAGTCTTGGCTATACCAGAAAAAAATATGAAAGCGTGCTGAAGAAGTGTATCTTTCGTTATCTTGGAGTTGTAGAGAATTTGGAAATTTGGGCTTAATGGCAAAGGAGGAACCATGAAGAAGAATGGGAGTGGTATGATATGTGAGAGAAAGGAAATTCATTGCTTTGATGAGAAATACTGTGAAAATTCTGGGAAACACTATCTAAAGTTTCCCACAGATGAAAATATTCTCAGAAAAAAATGTAAGGTCAAAATATTAATGACATTTTCATTTTTCTGCTGAGTTTAAGAATGAAGAAGAATGTATTTTGGATACTTCCTGAATATCCAGTGGGAAAATACACGTTCTGGTGGTAGTACCATCTCTCTTTGTTTCCTTTTCAGCAATGTAGTTATTATTCTATACTGAAAAACATTATTCTATACTGAATAGGGCTTTCTTGCAGGCCTCCAGCCCCCATCTTAATAAGATAAATCATTTTTATATTCTTCTTTTACAGACCTTCTTTCTTTTCTTGATTGTAAACTTAGGCTTAAGCCCCTTTCAGTCAAAGGAAAATGATTCCTTGGACTATGCTTTCGGTATATGTTCTCCCAAAAGGATTGAAATAATCCATCTAGATTCTTTTATTTCTATCCTAGTTGGTAGAGAAAGCCAGAGACATGAATATTATAGATTTTCCTCAGAACTCTCCTCTCTGCAGGTCAATTACGGCTGATGCCACCAAACAAAAGTGGATAGCACATGTATATAATCTGAATTTTAAATTCTGTTTTTACAATAGGTTCTCATCTTACCTCTATCACCTCAACTCAATCCTAGAACAGTAGTTTCCAAACATAAAAAGCCCATTATTTTAGTGAATAACTAAAGACATGAATACTAGAAGGAAGGACCTGAATTGGGTCAAATCTCATCTCTAGATTTTGTTGCTGTTGTTCAGTCGTCAGGTCATGTCTGACTCTTTGTGACCCCACAGACTGTAGCACGCCAGGCTTCCCTGTCCTTCACCATGCTTTTAGGTAATTGTAGATACCTGAAGTAATAAAAAACATGCACTTAAGTCAGCTTTGCAGAGCAGCTTGTCAAAGTCTGTTTGCTTAAGAATACCCTGTTTTTGCTCTTTTTTATATGCATTACAGAAGAAACACTCCACGATGGTAGCATATGATAAAAGTGACACTGATTTGGAATGTAAATATATGCAGGGTGTTTTAAACCGACAGCATTTTGTATATAAAAATACTTTAAAAATATATACTATATTTGAAACTCAATTGACAGAGACTAAAACAAAGACAGTCATTATATTACAATTTTTAAAATGTGCATCGGAAGAGGATATTCACTCAAGGATATTAAAAAAAAAAATTTAACTGACACAGAGGGTAATTTCACATGGTTCAACCTAAAATATAGGGCTTCCTCAAGGGAACAATATCTCCTCTAAAAAAAGGGATGCTTTTAAAAACAGTAACTCTTTGTTATATTTTGAGTAGTAACATCTTAAGTTTTATAATTATGTGTGTGTGTATGTCTGTGTGTTAGTCGCTCAGTCCTGTCAGACTCTTTGCGACTGTTTGCGACCCCATGGACTGTCCACGGGATTCTCTAGGCAAGAATACTGAAGTGGGTAGCCATTCCCTTCTCCAGGGGATCTTCCCGACCCAGGAATCAAACCCGGGTCTCCTGCATTGCAGGCAGATTCTTTACCATTTGAGTCACCAGGGAAGCCACCCTGTGAAAATGAAATGTGAAAATGTACCAAAGCTCATCAAACTGAGTGCTGACAGGACTTCCCTAGTCATCCAGTGGTTAGGAATCCACGTGCCAATGCAGGGGACACAGGTTCAGTCCCTCATCTGGGGAGATGACACGTGCCACAGGGCAACTAAGCCCATGTGCCACAACTACTGAAGTATGTACCCCAGAGCCCATGCTCAGCAACAAGAGAAGCCATCACAATGGGAAACCCATGCACTTCAACTAGCCTCTGCTTGCCACAACTAGAGAAAGCCAGTTCACAGCAACAAAGACCCAGTGCAGCCAATAAATAAATAAATAAATAAATATTTTAAAAAGTTAACTCTAAAAAAAAAAAAAATTAATGCTGACAAACCAATGACTATTGTTTAAGACTTTAAAAATGTGAGGGAGATTGGTCTCAGTGCTCTAAATTCACGTGGATTCTAAATGTTCCCATCTGGTTTCCCAAAAATAACACTGGGAAACTACACAAACAAATATTTACCTGATAAATTACAAATTTATCAGGTGGTGGCTTCTCTTGTTGCTGAGCATGGGCTCTAGAGTACAGACTTCAGTAGTGGTGGCACATGGACTTAGCTGCTGGTGGCATGTGGAATCTTCCCAGACTAGGGATTCAATTCTGTGTCCTTTGCATTGGCAGGCAGATTCTTAACCACTGGACCACCAGGGAAGTCCTGTCAGCACCAGTTTGATGAGTTTTGGTACATTTTCACACCTGTGTATCCACCGCAACAATCAAAATGTAAGATATTTTCTTCATCCCACCTTATGCCCCTTCACAGGCAACACTCCCCACAACCCTAAGCAACCAATGACCTGATCTCTGTCATGGTAGATCAATTTTCCTTTCATAGAACTTTTAAAAGAAGAAATATATAGTATGTACTTTTTGTTCCTGGCTTCAGCCTGCAAAATGTTTTTGAGATTCATGCATGTTGGTGTGACTATCAGTAATTCAATTCTGTTTATTGCTGTGTTATCCCATTTCATTACATGAATACATCCCAATTTTGTCTATCCATTCACCTGTCAATGGACATATGGGCCATTATCAGTTTTTGTCTGTTATGAATAAATATGCATGCTGGTGTATAAGACTGTGTTTTCATTTCTCTTGGGCAAGCATCTAGTTTGGAATTTCTGGGTCATATAATAAGTATACATTTAACTGTATAATAAATTGCCAAATTGTTTTTCAAAATGGTGATACCTTGATTTTTCTTTCATATTCTTTGTATTAACATTCTTGTTAGTGATTTAAAATGACACATATTTATGATTTTGCAGTCCTGGATGCCAGAAGTACAAAATGGGTCTTTGTGGTAAAGTCAAGGTGTTGGAGGGGCTGATTTCTTATAGAGGCTCTGGGGGGAGAATCCATTTCTTCGCCCTTCTCAGCTTCAGGTTGTTGCCTACATGCCTTGACTCATGATCACTGTCTTGCTTCTGACTTAATATCTCCTAATGTCTCTTTGATCTCCTCTTGTTGATCAGGTGCTAAGTCATGTCTGACTCTTTGCGACCCCATAGACTGTAGCCCGCAGGCTCCTCTGTGCATGGGATTTCCCAGGCAAGAATATTGGATTGGGTAGCCATTTCCTTCTCCAAGGGATTTTCCTGATGCAGGGATCAAGCCTGAGTCTCCTGCATTGACAGGGAAATTCTTTACTACTGAACTACCAGGGAAAGGCTTTGATCTCCTACCTCCTTCTTATAAGGACCACTATGATTACACCAGATTTACTTCAATAATCCAAGATAATCTCCCAAGATCCTTGATTTAATCAAGCATACAAAGTTCTTTCTGACATGTAATAGTTACAGACTCTGAATATTAGGACCTACACCCCTTGGTGGGCCATTAGTCAGCCTATAATATCCTCTAACCTTTTTATCAAGTAATTTCAACACAAATTACTCATTCATCCAAACCTTTAAGGTGCATGCATTATTTTTGCATACCTTTCCTATGTTAACTACTAGTTATCGGTGGTTGTCATTTGCCAAATACTGCAGCATTGAGTTGGCAAAAATGTAGGATGATGTAGTTCTTTTTTTTTTTGTCGCTTAAGAGCTATTGGACATGAGTTTGAGCAAACTCGGGGAGTTAACAAAGGACAGAGAAGCCTTGCGTGCTCCAGCTCATGGTGTCGCAAAGAATTGAATACAATTTAGTGACTCAACAACAACAAAGGCTATGAAAGTCTAACCAGCTGATGGGAAGATGTCTAAGAGGGACCTGCTGGAGCGCTAGTGGTCAGAAAGGGCCTGCTTATTTCCTTTCTTTGGAGTCTAAACCTCAGAGGGAGGTCAAAAGAAAGTTCAGTCAAGTGTGTGGGGATCTCAGAACAGATGGGCCCATGGTGTTACTCCACAGAGTGCAGCCACCAAGCTGCAAAGTATGGAGAAGCCCACAATCCATCATTGTGCCTGAGTGGTAGATTGACCATGCTGAAGATGTCTGATTGATGAGTCCAAGGACAGCCCCATGTACCCAAGTGGGAAAGGCAAGCATTACATGTAGACGAGTAATTCCAAAGGAGAATTAGGATTTATTTCGTTGATGACTGGAGGCTATGATGGGACAGACTTGGCTTCCAAGTAGGACAAACATCAAGTGACAAAGCAGTATCCAAAGGCAGAATGAACAAGACACTCAGCATTGGCTAGTGAGGATAGTGGGTAGCATACTTCTTAGGCATTACTGACTTGGAAACTATACTGGAAACATAATATGAGCTTTATAGAACTTAGATTATCTCTGTGTGTGTGTGTGTGTTAGTTGCTCAATTGTGTCCAACTCTTTGGGACCCCATGGACTGTAGCCCGCCAGGCTCCTCTGTCCTTGGGATTTCCCAGGCAAGAATACTGGAGTGGGGAGACATTCCCTTCTCCATGGGATCTTCCCCATCCAGGGATTGAACCCAGGTCTCCTGCATTGCAGGCAGATTCTTTACCATCTGAGCCACCAGGGGGCCTCGGAGAAGGCAATGGCAACCCACTCCAGTACTCTTGCCTGGAGAATCCCATGGATGGAGGAGCCTGATGGGCTCCAGTCTACAGGGTGGTGGAGAGTCAGACACGGCTGAGCGACTTAACTTTCACTTTTCACTTACATGCCTTGGAGAAGGAAATGGCAACCCACTCCAGTGTTCTTGCCTGGAGAATCCCAGGGACGGAGGAGCCTGGTAGGCTGCCGTCTATGGGGTTGCACAGAGTCACACATGACTGACGCGACTTAGCAGCAGCAGCAGCACCAGGGGGCCTGGGTTCAGTCCTTGGTCAGGCAACTAGATCCCACATGTTGCAACTAAGGGAGCCAAACAAATAAATAAATAGTATTTTTTTTCTTTAAGATGTGTGTGAAAGTCAATGGAAAGTCCTCCTTACATGTGAAAAATCGTTTTCATTTTGTAAAAAATGACAAAATAATGGTTTGTCTCAAAACCAAGTTTCTTAACTGCAGTTCATTTCCTTTTCTATAATGTCATATACATTGTCTTCCATTTCATGAATTCTTTCCTGCCCCAGCTACTGTAAGATGACAGTATCAGATGATGGTGGAAAGGAAAGCATGCAGGTTCTTCAATCTTCAAGTCATATGAAGCAAGGCAATATTAAGTGTCTGTTAATAAAAGCTTGAAAATGTGTCACTGGGCTGTGAATGTTTTCTGAAGTTTATCATTTTTTCAATTTAATGTGAGATATTTTATAGGGGAGGGTTGAGTAGGAGAAGCTGATCTAACTGCATTTTCTATAGGTTGTAATCATGTTTGTCACTCACCTGCTTGAACTGCTATAACCCTCCAAGAACTTGATTATAGAAGCTTCCTGTTAAGTGGGGAAAAGTCTTCTCTGCCTCTTAGCAAATCATGGTAAACATGTCAACACATTATAGGATGTGGTAAACTTGAATATGTGAACATCTGATGAGGAGATCTTTTTGATTGGAACTTTTATGTTGGTTCAATAGGCAGGGCTAGTTATCTGCTTTGTTTACTTTCATGTATCTGAGACAGTCATACACACATGCCGGAATCTGAGGTCAGCTTCCTGTGAAACGAATGGAAACACATTTAATGCATGGGCTTTCGAGTCTCCTTCACCCCTCCTAGTATTTTTAAGTGGGAGGTCCTGCCTCTAGGCAGAATGGTGCCTAGATATTCTAAAATAAAGACATGAAATCCAGTACGAAATGTGGTTAGATTTTTTTTTCCGGGTGTTTGTAGCACATTTGTACAAGTTGTGAAAAGACTTGTTTTGCTGAATTTTCATTAGCACATTCTTAGTGAGATAGTAACATTCAATATCCACTGACAAATATACTGGGCATCTCTAGTAAGAGTTTTTCTAATTATTGGATTTGTAGGGATCAAGGTGTTGGCAGAAATTCTAAATGCTGATAATTTACAGAATCCAACTATTACTGTGATGACCCTAATATTTCAACTAATACAAAAACCACAGCTACACTTTTTTTTAGGATTTCTTGTATTCCGGGAATTGTTCACAGTGCTTTCCATATGTTTGTTACCTTATTAGTCACAACAACCCTATGAGACAGTTACTATTATCCCCATTTAAAAGATGAGGAAACTGAGGCACTGAGGGGTTAACTACTTCGCTCTAGGTTTCATACCTGGTGAGTGGCAAAACTGTAATGTGAATGGAATCAGTCAAGCTCTATAACCAGTATTCTTAATCACCCTGTTAATTATATCCCACTTTCTTTATTCTTAATTTCATTTTAAGACATTTTTAGAGCAGTTTTATGTTCACAGCAAAATTGAAAGTATAGAGATTTTTTGTACACTTCTGCCCCGACATGTGTATAACCTCCTTTATTAATATCCCTCACCAGACAGTACATCTGTTACCAATTGATGAAGCTATATTGACACATAATAATCACCCAAAGTCCATAGCTTACATTAGGGTTCATTCTTGCTGTTGTACATTATATGGGTTTGGACAAATATATAACATGTATCCATCATAATCATATTATTCAGACTGTTTTCATGGTGCTAAAGATTGTATTCATGCCTTCACCATCAACCCCTAGCCACTGATTATTTTGACTGTCTTCATAGTTTTGCCTTTTCCAGAATGTCATATAATTGGAATTATACAGTATGTAGCCTTTTCAGATGGGTTTCTTTCACTTAGTAATATGCATTGAATGTTCATACATGTCGTTTTAGGGCTTGATAACTCATTTCCTTTTTAGCACTGAATAACAGTCCATTGTCTGAATGTACTACACTCTATTTACTCATTCATCTATTGAAAGACAACTTCATCGCTTCCAAGTTTTAGCAGTTATGAATAGAGCTTCTATAAACATCCATGTGCAGGTTTTAGTGTGAACATAGTTTCAAGTCCTTTGGGTAAATATCAAGAAGTATTATTAATTTTGTGAGAAATCACAACACTGTCTTCTTAAATGGCTGTACCATTTTGCTTTCCCATCAGTGATGAATTCTTGTCGCTCCACATTGTCATCAGTATTTGGTTTTATCAGTTTTCCAGATTTTGGCCAGTCTAGTAAGTGTGTAGGAGTATCTCATTTTAATTTATATTCCCCTGATAATATACATATGGAACATCTTTTTATATGTTTATTTGCCTTCTTTATATGTTATTTGGTGAAGTGTCTGTTAAGATCTTTGGCCCATTTTTAAAAATTGGGTTGTTTTCTTATCACTGAATTTTAAGGGTTCTTTCTAAATTTTTGGATAACAGTCTTGTTCTGTAGTTTATCTTCTCATTCCCTTGACATTGCCTTTTGCAGACAGAAGTTTTTTATTTTAATGAAGTCCAACTTATTAGTTCTTTCTTTCATGGATTGTGCCTTTGGTATTGAATTTACAAAGTTATTACCCTACCTAGGGTTGTCTAGATTTTCTCCTATATTATCTTCTAGGATTTTTATAGTTTTGTACTTTACATTTAGGCCTGTGATCTACTTTGAGTTAATTTTGTGAATGGTGTAAGTTGTGTCTAGATTCACTTTTTTTCATGTGTCTGGCCAATTGTTTCAGACTATCTTTGCTCCATTACATTGCCTTTTCTCTTTTGTCAAAAATCAGTTGACTCTATTAATATTGATCTATTTTGGGGCTCGCTATTCTGTTCCATTGATCTATTTCTACCACAAATACCACCATCTTAACTGCTGTAGCTTTATACTAAGTCTTTTTTCCCTCAATGCTTTATGAAAGGAGGAAATTTGAACTTGATGAAGGTTAGAATATGAAACTAATACTACACTCCTCCTTTTTTCCTGCAATATTTCTAAGTCTTCTTCTTGAAGGGACTTTTGAACACTGTGGATATCTGATGAGAAAACTATCCTGAGGTTTTCCAACATAAAACTCACTGTTTTGAGGCTACTCAAAGTAGTTTTTTCACCAATATCTTCCCATCAGTGGGGAACTTAGGTTCTGAATCTCAGTCAATGGCTGGGCCAATGATGCTCCCAGAGTTACAAAAGACCTTTCCACAAAGTTTTAACTGGATTAAATATAGAGTTAAACTCCATCCAATTTTCACCACCTCAAATGAACATCTTGGTGATAACCTCATCTTCACCTGATGCTGAGAACAGATGCTATCTAGAATTTATATGTACTCAAAGAGCCTCCTGAATTTTTCCTGTCTTAACACTTAAAATACTATTTTCTTGTTTATCTCTTTATCTAGATTTTAAACTCTCTGAGGTTAGAAGTAGTCTATTTTTGTTATTGTATATCTAATACCTAGTTATACTTGTTGTCTAAAATGAAGGCCTGTATCAGGTAAGATTCCTTCAGTTGCTAATGATTGAAAATCCAACTCAGGCTTAAGGAAAACTAAAACACAAACCACCCCCCCCATTCCTATCACATTGCTAGTTTATAAATAGCAATAAATACGTATGTAATATAATTTTAAGTTGATTTTGAAAATTCAAATTCAGTGTAATAACCATGCACTTTAATTCCCTCATGCAACATTTACTGCATTTATCTATTTATCATGCCACACACCTTATGAGAATCTTAGTTCTATGACCAGTAATTGAATATGGGCCCTGAGTAGTGAAAGCACAGAATCCTAACCACTGGATCACCCAGGAATTCCCTGTTTATAGTTTTTGGCATCATATGTTACATCTTTACATTTTGTATATTCTTTAACTACTTATGATGATTTTACTACTTTTGGGTTTTGATGTTCTTGCTTCATAAATAAGTGGTTCATCTACTACCTTTACTGTTTATAAATAAAGGTTTTTCCTTTTGTATATTTCAAATTTTTGTTGTGGTCTTTTCTTTTCCACTTAGAGAAGTCCCTTTAATATTTCTTGTGAAGCTGGCTTAGTAGTGCTGAATTCTTTTTAGCTTCTGCTTACCTATAAAACTGTCTCTCCTTCAGACTTGAATGATAGCCTTACCAGGTGAAGTAATTTTGGTTGTAGGTTTTTCCTTTTTTTAAAAAAAAAACAAAAATTATTTATTTATTTTTGGCTGTGCTAGGTCTTTGCTGCTGCCCATGGGCTTTCTCTACTTGTGGTGAGCAGGGGCTACTCTAGTTGTGGTGTGCAGTCTTCTCATTTCTGTGGCTTCTCGTGCTGTGGAGCATAGACTCTAGAGTGTGCAGGCTCAGTAGTTGCAGCTCACGGGCTCTGGAGCCTGGGCTCAGTAGTTGTGGCACACTAGCTTAGTTGCCCTGTAGCATGCAGAATCTTCCCTGACCAGAGGTTGAAACTGTGTACCCTGCACTGGACCACCAAGGAAGTCCTAGGTTTTTTCCTTTTATCATTTTAAATATATCATGCCATTCCCTTCTGGTCTGCAAACTTTCTGCTGAAAAGTCTTCTGATCATATTACTATAACTCCCTTGTATATAACTAGTTGCTTTTCTCTTTTTGAGATTCTCTTTTTATCTTTGGGCTTCCTCGGTGCCTCGGCAGTAAAGAATCTGCCTACACCTTTTCATGAAGATGGCGCCGAAGGCGAAAAAGGAAGCCCCTGCCCCTCCTAAAGCTGAAGCCAAAGCAAAGGCTTTGAAGGCCAAGAAAGCAGTGTTGAAAGGTGTCCACAGCCACAAGAAAAAGAAGATCCGGACATCACCCACCTTCAGGCGGCCCAAAACACTGCGGCTCAGGAGGCAGCCCAAATATCCTCGGAAGAGCGCCCCTAGGAGAAACAAACTTGACCACTATGCCATCATCAAATTCCCCCTCACCACCGAGTCAGCCATGAAGAAAATAGAAGACAACAACACACTGGTATTCATTGTGGATGTCAAGGCTAACAAGCACCAAATTAAACAGGCTGTGAAGAAGCTCTATGACATTGACGTGGCTAAGGTCAATACTCTGATCAGGCCTGATGGAGAGAAGAAGGCATATGTTCGACTGGCTCCTGACTATGATGCTTTGGATGTTGCCAACAAAATTGGGATCATCTAAACTGAGTCCAGCTGGCTAATTCCAAATATAAAAGTTTTCACTATGTAAAAAAAAAAAAAAAAAAAGAATCTGCCTACAATGCAGGAGATGTGGGCAATGCAAGAGATATGGGTATGATTCCTGGGTCTGGAAGATCCCCTGGAAAAGGGAACAACTACCCACTCCAATATTCTGGACTGGAGAATTCCATGGACAAAGGAACATGGTAGGCTACAGTCCATGGGGTCACAAGGAGTGGAATGCGACTGAGCGACTTTCACTTTCACTTTCATGGGAACCTAGTCATCTTCCGTAGGTAACTCTCACAGTATTTGGGGCCCTCTCCCTAAGACTCCCTCTGGAGTTTTAGCTGCCTTCACTGAGCCTCCAGCAATTTATCAATTCAGCTCAGGGTTTCCTACTCCAGCACTTGTTCCCAGGGTGGTTTAAGAGATGGTATCTTTCTTCAAGAGATTTTATATTGACTTCTTGGATTTAAGGACATTTTTCTATGGTTTTAATTCATTTGGGGGTTAAGATAATTTGAAGCTAAACTACAAAAAGACCTATTTTTCTTCAGCCATCAGTGACATTGCTCTAGTATTCTGAAAACAATCCTCAATCCTTGTTCCATCACCTGCTCCAAATCTTCTGGCTATCCATTGTACAGAGCTGAAAATTTCAAATTACAGTGGTGGTATTCACAGTTCTCTTAACTACATCCCCTATTTACCTTCCAATCTTACCTTCCACTGTTCTTCAAAGGTACTTCCATTTTGTGAAATAATTTGTTTTGTGCTGAAGGCATGTACCCTTCCACTTTCTCATTTCTGAGCTAGCATTCTGCCTGAAAAGCTTTCTCTGTTATCCAAAGTCTCATCCTGTTCACCCACTAGGACTTCTCCAAATTCCATCTTATTTATGAAGCCTCTTTTTACAACAAAGCTCATGTCATTGTCTACCTCCTATAGGTTTTGTCCACACCTTTTATTTAGCAAATACAACGCACTGTGCTGTGCTTAGTCGTTTAGTGGCTCAGTCATGTCTGACTCTTTGTGACCCCATGGACTGTAGCCCACTAGGCTCCTCCGTCCATGACAGTCCAGGCAAGAATACTGGAGTGGGTTACCATATCTTCCTCCAGGAGATCTTCCCAACCCAGGGATCAAACCCAGGTCTCCTTCATTGCGGGCGGAGTCTCCCGCATTGCAGGCGGTTTCTTTACTATCTGAGTCACCAGGGAAGCCCTGATTGTATTATTAGGACAATAGTGATTAATTTTTCCAGCTAAGTGCTGGTTTCGTGATAGCAATGCTTTGACTCTCTAACTTTGTTGTTTCTGCAGCATCTGAATTGTTATGTATATATGATATGCATATAATAGGTGCTCAAACTATTTTAACTCTTGGAGGTTTTTATAAAATCTTGTAGAGACGTTCATTTTGGGTATACGTTATAGCCTGAGTCAACCTTTCTAAGACTTAAGTCATGTGGGGATTGCTTCTGAAAGGACCCGTATGGACCCTGAAAGGATCTTCCCAGGTGGTGCAGTGGTAAAGATCCACCTGCCAATGCAGAAGATGCAAGAGACATGAGTTTGATCCCTGGGTCATGAAGATCTCCTGGAAGAGGAAATGGCAACCCACTCCACATTCTTTCCCGGAAAATCCCATGGACAGGGATGCCTGGCTGGCTACAGTCCATGTGGTCACAAAGAGTCAGACACAACTTAACAACTGGGCATGCACGTGCAGATCCTGAGAGGAGAATTAAATTACTTTATTTTACTAATTCTTAACTAGTTAAAACAGAAATGTTGGGAATAAATTCTCTATGTTCATTGTTCTTATGTTAATAAAAGCAAATTTGTCAATCGGATAGGAAAAAAGTTACAAAGTCAGTAACATTAATTTAATATAGCAGATGACGTTGTTTTTCTAAGATGGACTCTTTGCTACAGATTTCTATGGAGCAGGGTTTTATGGAGTTGAGAGCGCTTACACTACAGTGTATTTGAGATGTCCCAATTTTCTATCACTTTTTTTTACTCAAACTTAAAAACACTTTTTTAGAGCATCCTGTAACATAATATGACTTTCACTTGTCAAAAATATTAATATTTTTGATTTTTTAACTTGTTAACTTTGTACTTGTCATTCAAACAGGATTTGAATTTTTCAATATGAAAGATGACTTTATGCTTTGGGCATCTCTATAAAAAAGTGGTCATCAGGATGATCCAGAATATATTTACTATATATATGTGTATATATAGCATATATATATGTGTGTGTATAGTATATATAATATACATGTATCCTTCAACCTGTGAATTCCCCCAAATCATGTCATCAGACATTGAGAAGGTGAAGTCTAGAGATTCAACTTGAGAAACACTTGCCTCTTCCTTTTGTATCAAAATGTCACACATTCTCAATCCCTTATAAAAAGCTATACCTGATTGCATTCCTACAAATTACAATTTTAGATTTAAAATCTTAGTTATTCCTAAATTCTTACTTCAGTCTCCGGTGGAAGTTAATTTAACAGTATACTCTGGGCTTCTTTTTTCTGTTTGAGCATATGGTTTAAGACTCTTATCATTCACCTTGGGACATCTCTGTATTTGAACTGATGTTCAGCTGTCTTTCAAATTTGTTGCACAACTGAAAGAGAACTTGCTGCACTTGAGACCTTTTTCAAGCTATCAGAACATGATCTTCTTCCCAAATTTCCAAAATTTCAGAAATTCTTCTAGTTTTAGAAATTAGAAGAATAAATACCATGAACTTCTCTTTCTTTTGTGTTGGTGGAGCAGGTGTTTTGGTTCTTTGTTTCACATCCTCTCTTTTCACGTCTAATTTTAGCTGTTGCTATCATGTTTAGTTTCCTGTAAACTCAGGCTCTCGTCACCTTGCTAGCATCTACTAGCTTGTATCTTTCTAGTTTCTTCTTCAAGGCTTTCTCCAATGCTGGGTGAACTTACTTGTGCTTTTTTGGAAGTGTAGGGATATTGACACTCCCAGGGTGGCCCTCTATCAACAGAGCCCACAGATAAATGCTCCAGTATCCTGTTTCTCAGGTGGACCCTTCTGTGAGTGTTCTAGGGAAGATGAGCTCCTACTACCTAGACAGCAAATCTGATTCTTAAATGTTATATTGGCTTTTCTCCTCCCTTTATTTATTTCTTATTCTCCCTCATGTCTATTTCCAGAGATCATCTTCCATACAAATGGCTTAGAATTAAGTCCTTATCTGATGTTCTGCTTTGGGGGAACCCAAATTCAGGCAGTCAATCCTAAAGGAAATCAATATTCAGGAAGGACTGATGCTGAAGCTGAAACTCCAATACTTTGGCCACCTGATGTGAAGAGTCGACTTGTTGGAAAAGACCCTGATGCTGGGAAAGATTGAGGGCAGGAGAAGAAGGGGACAGCAGAGGATAAGATAGTTGGATGGCATCACCGACTCAATGGACATGAGTTTGAGCAAACTCTGAGAGATAGTGAAGGACAGGGAAGCCTGGCATGCTGCAGTCCATGGGATTGCAAAAAGTCAGACACGACTTAGTAACTGAACAACAAAATTAAGAAAGTTAGATGATTCCTTTATGAGTTTAAGGATGGAGTACAACCATATGCATTTAACAAATATTTACTGATGCCTACAGTGTTCCAGGCACCACTTAATCTGCTGGAAATGCAGAATGAAAAAATTAGACTAAGAATCCTTCTTCTTTGGAAGACTCCTTTGTAGTGCAAATTAGGTAAGTCTCAAAGTTTCTCTGTAGTGAATGAATCTGGATTAGGTTTGTAAAGAGGTAGATTAGGTAGGACTTGAGAGAAGACTGGACAGAAAGATCCAAAACTTGGGATAGAGGAGCCTAAGCCTGTTCTTCATACACAGAAAAATAGGAAGCCACTAGATTCCTGGTGTGAGAGAGACACAGTTACAATTTGTTAGATGTTTGAGATAGGGAGGGGCCAAACTCAAGCTTTGCCTCTGTCATTACCTTTCATAAGGATCAAACCTAATTAATAAATGGATACTTAAAAAATAATTGTTGATTTACATACAAGTTGTCATTTAAGTCCCTGGTGGCTCAGCAGTAAAGAATCCGCCTGCTAATGCAGAAGCCTCGGATTGGATCCCTGGGTTGGGAAGATCCCCTGGAGAAGGAAATGGCAACCCACTCCAGTATGCTTGCCTGGAGAATACCATGGACAGAAGAGCCTGGCGGGCTACAGTCCATGGGGTCGAAAAAGTCAGACACGACTTAGCAACTAAACCACCACCACCAGGGTAAGAACTCTACTATTTACTTCGAACATGTAATTTAACATCTATGTACTTTCTATATCTATAAATAAGGATAATAACACTGACCTCATAGGATTTTTGTGCAGTGTAAATGAAGGATTATAAGTGAAAAGCACATTTTAAATTGAAAAGCAAATATGAATGTCAATTGTGGGGTGAGAAATGTAAATAAGTGTACTTACTAAAGTCCAGGTTAGTAAATATCCCTTTAGTTGTGCCAGAAAAGTTCAAGGCCTCACATGGAAGGCTCTATGACTATTGAGCTGGTCATGTTTTGCTTTATCCCTTCCAACTATCATACCATTCGATCTAAGCACCTCAGTGGTCAAGCTCTTTGTTAATTTTTTTTATTGGAATACAATAACTTTACAGTGTTGTGTTAGTTTCTGCTGCACAAGAAAGTGAATCAAGCATATGCATACATATATCCCCTTCTGCTTGGACCTCCCTCCCATCGCACTCCCATCCACCTCTCTAGATCATCACAGATCACCAAGCAGCTGAGCTCCCTGTGCTTTATAGCAAGTTCCCACTAGTGATCCATTTTACACATGGTAGTATATCTATGTCGATCCCAATCTCCCAGTTCATCCCACCCCCTTCCCCCCATGTCCAAGTATCTATTCATGTCTGCTTACTATGGCTTATAATCTGTGCCTAATCATAAACGTTGCTGTTTTTTGTTGATTGCAAATGTAAACGCAGAGCCAGAAAACTGCCCTTTCAAGAAGCAACTGTATACTGGTTATTTTCATTTGTAGACTGTGGTGGAAAAACCTTGTTAATGTTAAACAGCACGGCTCTGTCACAAGACCTGTTTTCTTTCTCTTTCCTCCTGCGTGTTTGATAATGCCCAATGAAAAAAGAAAACAGCATTCTCATGAGCCATTGTCCTCAGAACTATTCAGTCCACGAATGAGTATTTCACAGACTTAACGCGACAATGAATTACACGTCCAAAGCAGGTTGTGTGTGTGGTTTTAGCAAAACAAAATTAAGAGTCACTGGAGGGAAGGACATCGCCACAGCTTTGGCATAATTAGGAATCATCATAATCAAATACAGGAAATTGGCACATCTGCTTTTCAGGCTGTTGATCCAACTGTGAGGCTGCCTGTGCGCACTGGCACAAGCGGTTCTGATGTAGCTCACTGTGTTCTGCAAAGCTGTCTTTGCATAAATATTTACATAATTTTCTCCAAACACCATGATAAGCAGTTGTTTTTTTTATCACTTTCTTCTCCCTTGGGTGATGATTTCTTCCCGTCCCTACTCCTGGTGAAGGAGTGATCCCTTGTTATTCTAAAGATTTCTCTTTCTTCAGGGGAATTTTGGAGAAACAACTTGGAGCCTGAGAATGTTATAAAAAGACAGTGAGATGGAAGAGTCCCTTTCAGTTGGTGTATTTCCCTAGGAGCATGAGAAGAAAAACTACACTCCAGCCAGATGTGGGAAACACAAAGCAGAGAATAACAGGGAGAGGAGAGCTGGAGAGGGAATCCACTCGGGGTTTGGGATTGATGGAGAACAGAAAGTCAGATGAGGTGAGGAGGACTAGCAGGGCCTTAAAGAAGCCATTGTCTCCACCCCACCCTCTATTTCCTCCAGTTGTTCAAGGTTAAAAAAGTCTCTTACAGAAGCATTGGTTGAGTTCTTTGACTTCTAGTTACTTAATAATTCCCATAGTTTCCTTTTCCTTAAAATGATCTAAAAGATCTCTCTTGTCTTCTCCAGTTTTGATGTTCTATTCTGCATTGTTGAAACTACCGCATGTTTTAAAACGAAACATATTTCATGCTTTAAAAAAATCCCATTTGAAAATCTACCATCTTCTTTATTTCAAAGCATTGTTTTGCCCACCAGTGTGCACGTGTCTTATTCTTAGTAATAGCATATAAATTGCAACAAAATATTTTATAATGTTCTAAATATTTACAAAAAACATTCCTTCAGTTGTAAGGCATATTTGTTCTATTTAAATATGACCTCCTTGATCCCTATGCAGACTCTTGCTGACACATTCCAGTGAATATGGGATTTGTACATTGGAGGGTGGTTTAGGATATGTTTTTATAATAAAATAATTGGAGAGTTTACACAGGGAAATATGTGTTCACTTTTCCTTACAACATCATTAGAAAGAGGCTACTTTTCAACTGTTTGCAAATAGGAAAAGAAAAAAGATTCTAAGCAGGAAGAGGCAAGAAATCTCCCTCAATCATATCCCCAGCTACAACTTACAGTAATATATAAATTATGAGGTATTAGTAGTCATCAGTTGTGTGGTTAGTTGTGTGTATATGAATGCTAGATTGTGAATAGAATGCTTGTGTTAGGTGCTTATTTTATTTAATAAACTTTTTAGTGAGCTTTGCATACTTTAAATACAGAGTATAAATAACTTTTTTTCAATAAGTCGTTCTGTTATATTAGATCATATTGAATCATAAGAATCTTTTCAAGTAGTACTAAGCAGGCATTATCCTCTTTCCCTTCTGTCATTCTGAGAGCATTGTTTTTGTTTCATTGCTTGTTTCCTCATGGATCCCAGATAAACTTCTGCAGCACCAAAAAACACAAGGGAGATAAAGGGTGAAAGTGGGCTGTTTGATGTCCAGACCCCTGCTGAGAACCCATTTCTGCTCTTTTACTCTCTTTTCTCCTAGGATCTGTCTTACCCTCCTCACCCCTCACCCCATTCTTGTTCTTCCTTTAGTTTTCCAGATGCACTGGTCACAGCTCCCTGTCAATAAATGGGACCATGGGGTGCTTTCATTTTGCGTGCAGAAGATTCTGGGAGTATAAATACTCAAAATGATCCAATGAATCAGATTTAGTCAACTTAATCAGATTTAGGAATAAAATCATGTGTCCACTGTTTGATTCATAGTTATCTTGTATTGATAACTCATTCAGTTTTTTTATTACTTTAGAGTTTAACTCATCAGAATGTTTTTGTGTGATGTGCATGAACACCTGTGGATATTTTTAAAACCTTAAAAACCCTCACATATGTATGGTGGTTGTAACTGTGTGTGTGGTAGTGTATGTGTGTTTACAAATCATTTTTATCCTTCTATCAATGACATGCTTAAAGTTTTAAATGTTCTCTTTCCTCCTCCTAAGTCTGATAAATCTGGATTTTTCCTCATTTCTTGTCGAGTCCTGGATTAAACACCTATATTGTCTTGAATTGGTCATGATTATGATCTGATTTAACAGCTAAGGAATTGTCAACAGCTTTTTTGATCATATCTAATCTCACTATCAGCTAGCAATTGAATCTTTTCCTGCTTGCATTATCTATGGCAAGACTTTTAAAAATTCCGTGTATGTTTTATCATATTTGTATTCTATAATATAATTATAATCATCTCTATCTCTACTCAGTTATTCAGATAATATATAGTTTATTATGTTAAGTTTGAGTAACAGTGTTGTGTGGCAAAAAGAGCTCTTTCCTAGAAGTCTAGTGTTGATATTCAAGACCTCCAGTTTCTTATCTGTAAAGTGAGGAAGTTGGATGAGAGAAAATTTTAGTTGGCATTTATTGAGCAACTATCATGTGCCAGCAACTCTTGTAGGTACTTGTGAGAAAAAGAGATTACCAGTTCAAGCTTACAACATTATTTGGAGAAGAATCAATTAATAAGTCATTACAAACAATTATAAAAAGTTTCTCTTAGGGAATGCATAGAGGATTGAAGTACACAGAGGGTGCATTTATCTTCCTCTAGAGGGCGTCAGGGAGAACTTCTTGGAGTAAATTATGTTTAAGTTGAAAACAGAAAATAAGCAGCACTAAGATCAAAACCTGGACAGCATATTAAAAAACAGAGACATCACTTTGCTGATGTCAAAGCTATGGTTTTTCCAGTAGTCATGTGTGGTTGTGAGAGTTGGATCATAAAGACGGCCGAGTGCCAAACAACTGATCCTTTTGACCCGTGGTGCTGGAGGAGACTCCTGAGAGTCCCTTGGACAGCAAGGAGATCAAACCAGTCAATCCTAAAGGAAATCAGTACTGAATATTCATTGGAAGGACTGATGCTGAAGCTGAAGTTCCAGTACTTTGGCCACCTGATGCAAAGATCCGACTCGTTGGAAAAGACCCTGATGCTAGGAAAAATTGAGGGAAGGAGGAGAAGGGAACAATTAAATTTTTTTTCTGGAGAAGGGAGTGAGAGTATGAGATGGTTGAATGGCATCACCAACTCAATGGACATGAGTTTGAGCAAGCTCCGGGAGATAGTGAAGGACAGAGAAGCCTGGCGTGCTGCAGTTTATGGTGCTGCACAGAGTTGGACATGACTTAGCAACTGAGCAACAACAACCTTTTAGAAATATGGAAATTTGGGCTTGATTTGTAATGAGAGATCCTTAATTATTTTTAATTTCGTGTTATATTTGTCTTCTTCGAGTCCTCTGTCTGGACCTGCTAGCTCAGAAAAGGAATTTTTATAGCATGAGCTAAATAACTGGTACAATAGAAGGTTCAAGCTGGAAATAATCTGAAAGTTTATTCAGACCAACCTCCTTATTCTGCAGAATGTTTCTCCAAGGTAGAGAGATCAAGCAACTCATTTAAATTTTGATAGCTGGTTAGTGGTTGAGTTTGCATTAAATGTAGTCTTATTCCTGGTTTAGTGGTGGTTCTACTAGCTCCTGTTATGACAGGATAAATAAATGTACATTTCCATAGTGTTTTATATCCAAGTAGCAGGAGAAGAAAATCATAAAGGAAGAGGGGTGGAAATAAATTAACAGTTTTTTTGGTTCATTTATTTTGGTTCAGTTTCTGTTCTCTGGTTAGTGGTTTCACTGTTGTGATGTTATAAAGTGTCTCCAAAGTTTAAAAAATGGACCTATTCACTGTTGCTTTCTTCAGGATACATTTTGGTGTTAGTTATATATCTGTGTGAGCATTTTAATTGAGAAATAAATATTTTAACCTAGAACAGTTAACATAAGTCTAAATTTCTCCTTTCCTCATGATGTCTAATTTTCTGGTGCTATCTGTATCTGTAGTTTGAGATTACTTATACATTCTTACATCACTTTGGCTGGTCAAAGAAGATAAAGTTCAGATTCTGATAAAACTCTTAATTAATTCTGGACTTGGTATTTACATGACTTTAGGCAGGTAATGTAACTACCCTCTATGATTCTATTTCTTTATCTGTAAAATGTAGATGAGATTGTGATGAGGATTTAGTGAGATAGTTCCTGTAAAACATTTAACCTAAGCTTAGAACTGTATGTCAGTTGCTATTATTGTTATGATTCATAAAAGTCAAGTTCTTGGTACAAAACATGGTTGGAGGTGGTCTCCAGAAATACTGCTTGCAGGAATACTTGTCAAAGCAAATAAAAAACAAAATTTTACATTTGTGGAATGGAGAACTAATTTTGATACTGATGTTACCACTGCTGTTGCTGGAAACCAGATTTAGTTTATGGGTCTTGGCTGCCAGATGAATGAAGCAGAAAGCCAGTTTTATGTAAGTGGGCCCCACATGGTTCCTGGGAGTGTCCGGAATGTGAGGAAGGCGCAATGTGTTACTGCTGCAAACCTCTCTTCCTGCCAGCATGACATTATCCGGATAGCCTGGCTTAGCGTGGTCATCCCACCCTACTGGCAGTAGGACAGCTGTGAGACACAAACAAACAGCTTGGGCCAGGCAAAGTAAGCCACTGGGGAATGTGGGGATGGGGGGGAATGCAGACAGCTTGTGGAGGATAAGAACCAGGAGGAGGTTTGGGTAAGGACATGATAAAATAAAAACCGAAGTAGATCAACCCCGTGGGATTCCAACTGGGAAAGATGGAATAATATTTTTGAGATATTAATCAAATTTTTCTTGGCATTTTCTATTTCCACTGTCCTTCCTCTTAAGCTCATCTTCCACCTCCCTCCCCTTTGCAGACTGAAGCTTGTTGACGCGTGCCATGGGGACGTGACACTTAGGATGAGATTCTATCTGTCCATCCTCCACTATTTCTGCATGTATAAAATACCTTGGTACTGAAAATGTCCTTTTGATTGTAGATGTACTATGCTAAGGGAGTGAGGAGTCACAAAGATTGACTGAGACTGTATAATTACTTTCTATCCCAGTAGAAATTTAGTAGCTAGAACAGCAGAAATAATATTAAATTTCTTCAACATCTTGATTTGGGGATAAGATTCAAATGTGAAATATATATACAATTTATATATTTTCCTCTTTAATTTTCAGTTTCTATCCAAAGTAGACATTAGGTAGAATGCCTCAAGTAGGATTCTTATTTGTGCTATACTTGTGAACAAGGAAATATGAGGATGTTTCTCATGAGGATTTCACTGCTCTTCTCTATAATCATGAAACCAATATTGATGCAAAATAAATCCGTTTGAAAATAAAAATGACGATAAGCCTTAAAATTTTCTTGCTGTGCTGAACTAAAATTCTCTGTGTGTTATCTATCCTAACACAAGTTTTTGTGTTTATTCTTTCAACAAACATTTATTGAAGCACTAATTTGTGGTTAGGGGCATGCTTGGCACTGGGGATTTACTGACAAGAAGCATAGATGGTCCAGGGAGAGGGATGTTTGCAAGCAGACAAGCTAAGAGTCTATGTGACATTGTGATGGGAGTATGTTCTTACAAGCAATTTTCACATAAGGTTATTTAATCATAGACTTTAGTGGAAATTGTATAATCTATAATTTCCTCTCTCAACCAACATACTCACTCCTTAAATTGCTTTAGAGAAGGCCAGGGTACTGAGAAGATGTGGGTAAGTGTGTTCTCATTGGTTGATCTGGCATGTATAAGATCTTACCTCTCAGTTACTCACTTAACATTCCAGTACATTTTTGGAACAACAGATAATTTTGGAGGGTGCCAAGCAGATGGATAAATGGTAAGGGACTTAGCAGATCTAGGAAAGCTGAAACCTAAGCCTACCAATAAGCTAATTCAATCTGCTGAACCCTGGAAATGTTCCTGCACTGAAACCAGCAGGTGCTTCTGAAGGTGAGAATGCAGGGTGGGGCTCAAAGCAGGAGACTAGGTCGACAGTGCTGTGTTATGAGGAGGGGCTTTCATTCCCCCTCTTCCATCCCCTCCCCAAGCGGTAGCCTACAGGTTAACTGGTTGAACCAAGGACGTTTTACTCATAGAGATTCCAGACACAGTTGAGAGTGTAGGAATTTCCCTAGTGATCCAGTGGTTAAAAGACTTAGCCTTCTAACGCATGAGAGTGCAGGGTCAATTCTTGGTTGAGGAGCTAAGACCCCACATGCCTCTCAGCCAAAAAACTAAAACATAAAACAGAAGCAATATTGTAACAAATTCAATAAAGACCTTAAAAATAGTCCATATCAAAAAAAATCTTTAAAATAGTGGATATAGAGAGCTGATACCATAATAAAGATGGGGAAAATGAGAAAGCCTGCATTACGAAAAATGAGACCCTCAGATCACTTTTCCATGGGGTTCTTAACATCTAGAATACTGGAGGCCAGATTTGTATTCCTCTGGCAGTAGACTGTAGGATTCTTTGGGAAAACACAGCCTATGAAAAAAGATCTACAGATTTCATAGCTCTTTTGTAAAGATGGGGGCAAGGAGGGAAATTGCTACATGCAAGGCAGTGGTATAAGGGAGTTAAGGCTCATCTTTTACAGCATGTAGTCATTTGTGATAAATCAGAATATAACAAAATAAGTATGTTATTTGTTACTACAGAGTATTGGAAATATAAAGACAGTACCAGAATCTGCTGCTAAAGTATTTGAAAGTGAATTTATCCATTTTCCTCTTCTTAGGAAGAATTAGGAGTGGGATAAGAAAATGAGAAACGTATTACTTCACAACAATAAAAAATAAAAAATAGGTATAATCTGTATGGACCTAGAGAATATTATGCTTAGTGAAGTAAGTCAGAGAAAGACAAATACTGTATGATATCACTTATATGTGGAATCTAAAAAAATAATACAAATGAATATACATGCAAAACAGGTTAACAGATATGGAAAATAAACTAGTGATTACCAAATGGGGAAACACTAGGGGGAGGGGCAAATGAGAGGTAAAGGATTAAGAGATACAAACTGCTATGCATAAAATAGATAAGCAACAATGGTATATTGTATAGTGCAAGGAATTATAGACATTTTGTTAATAACTTTTAATGGAACGTTATCTGTAAGAATACTGAACCTCTGTGCTGTACACCTGAAACTAGTATAACATTATAGATTGCTATACGTCAATTAAAAAATGAATTAAAAAAGAGAAATCAGTGGAGTTCAACATATCTAGATTCATATTTCAACTTCTCTGTCCGAGTTCCATGACCTTGGCCAAGATGCTTAAATTTTCTGAACTTCAGTTCTCTCTTTGATAAATTAAAAATTAGGACCAAGCAAGCATACAGTGAGCAATCAATAAATAATATCTGTATTTTAGGATTATTTTGAATATTAAATGAGATAATATATTTACATACTTAGTGTAGTATTCAGTGGGCTTCCCTAGTGGCTCAGCAGTAAAGAATCTTCTTCCAATGCAGGAGACATGGGTTGTATCCCTGATTTGGGGAGATCCCCTGGGGGAGGGCATGGCAACCTACTCCAGTATTCTTGCCTGGAGAATCCCATGCACAGAGGAGCCTGGCAGCTACAGTCCAGTGTGCCAAAAAGAGACAGACACGATTGAAGCGACTGAGCACTCACCACATACAGTATTCAGTAAAGCTTAACGAATACTATTATGACAATGCCTTTGAAAGATGGGAAGAAAAATCAATCCAGAGTAAGGAGAGAAATAAATATTCGACTCTCAGTACACACACACACACGCACAAAGTATATAAAAAAGGGGAGTTGACTGAGGGGTAGGCACAGTAAAGGCAATTATATTTTTCCTTTATGTTTAAATTAAAAGGGACAGATTAAAACAAACAGTGCCAATTGTAGGGAAGAAGAAGAGAGACAACTTTCCTAACCTTTGGTTGACTTACCTTAATTCCTTATGTGGAACTAAGTGGCATACAAATAAATACAAAGGATTTAATAAGTACCTACAATGTGCAAGGTACTCATTTCAATTATAAAATCACATAGTTGTTATATTTAATGAAAGTTGTTGTTGTTATTTAGTTGCTAAGTCGTGTCCCACTCTTTTGCGGCCCTGTAGACTGTAGCCTGCCAGGCTCCTCTGTCCATGGGATTTCCCAGGCAAGAATGCTGGAGTTGGTTGCCATTTCCTTCTCCAGGGGATCTTCCCAACCCAGGGATTCAAAAGTACCTTAATTTATATTCTTTCACTTACAATTTTCATAATTACCCTATAGAACGGGTAGGATAACATGTTACAGTTGGTTTTGTTAGGAGGTGAGAAATAGGAAGGAAACTATAGGAGTTGCTTAAACATCAGCATAGCTATAGAAGCAAAGTTAGAGACAATAATTTTGTTATAGGTGCCTCAATGTGACCATTTATTAATTTTCAGTGGAAAGTACAACTGCCAAGTGAATTAACATACAGATATCACCCAGTATGCACATTCTCTCCTTTGTAAAAAAATATTTCCATGGAAATTCAAATTAGTTGGTAGAAATGCAATCACAGCACAGCTATGGGATGATTTTCATGGCTGATATCATCAAATGATGACACTTGATGTCCCCCAACACACGGTAAGGCAATATTTGCCAAGCAACCAGAATGTCCATGTCAGCTGGCCAAGTCACCTTCATCTCTGGGTGATGCTGAAACTACACTGACAGAATTGTGTTCTTTGACTTCATGCAGACCATCTGGTGACACTTATTTTTCAGCGATCTTTCCATACAGTTGGTTAAGTTGAAGCCTTCTCTTATATCAAGCCACATTCCAGTCATGCCTTCTTAATGAGTATCACATATTAAATGACAATTAGAAAGCCCAGTTTGTGCATAGATTAAGAATGAGTAATGTATCCATATGGTTTTCGAATATCCTTATGAGTGCCTTACAAGAAAACCCAACAGTTAATGAAAATGAACTCGAGTTCATTTTGATAGAATGAAGCTAAAGATGATTATTGGATTAAACAAATATGGCGTTAGAAGCATAGGTGCTAGTGTCAGAATATAGAAAGCACAGTCTGTGTCCTTCTTTATATTATGTGTACATTTAAGATGCTATCAAACTCTTTTAATCACTACCCTTATGCTAGAAGCTTTGTTTCTCTTAGCTAGTGAAATGTCACTTCAACAAAACCAAAAGAATTTAAAAAAATACCCACATGCTTGGAAAGCAGAAAATAGCAAAATGTGGGAAAAAAAGTCATCTTTGCAAGGAAAGGTCAGCAGAAACATATGGATCCCAAGTGAAATTAAAATAAGGTTTCTGTACAGACTAGATACTGTGGCAGATAATGGTGCCACAGGACAGACAGAAGGTTCCCAAGGCCCCAGGCTGCTTTCTTACTTCTGCTCGGCTCAAGACTTCATCCAACATTATTTTAGTGATAACACTTGTTATACATCCTTTGGGTCCTCAGATGGTAAATCATCCTATAATAGACTTCATCCGGGAAACCTAAAGGCCAGCCATATTTCATCATTTTTAAAGTTTCAGTGATTATAAAACAGCCATCTGTACATGTCTGGAAGCATATTTTTATTTGGGCTATTATTTGATAATGTACAGACCATCCAACCTTCAATCTTCTCTAATGTGTCTGTTTTTTTTAAATTCCATATGAAATTTTTAGTTACATATTTTTAATTTATATTTTATTTAGCTGAAATGCATGAAAGAATTCTTTTATCCATATTCAATAGGAAAAGAATAATTACATGGAATAACAAAGAATATGTCCATTGAAAATTATTTGACTATATTATCTCATTGAAAAAAAACTGTTTTTGATTGAGCCAACTGCCCATGAGATAAGAGTTGGCGATCATACATAGTCATCCTATATATAGAAAGCCCCCTGGAACTTTCCATCTAAAGCACACTCTTTTGCTCCTGTTTAATATTAATGTATTACTTACCAATTTTTATCTATTAGATGCTTTTATCACCAACCAAATTCATTGCAGGGAAAGAATGAGTTAGATGCTACAAAAATAACTTTGAAACTCAGCCCTAACCAATAGTCCCTCCACTTAACTATGGTCCTTTGAGCCTACATGGTTTAAAAAAAAAATCTGACCCTAAGCCACCTGCAACAGATGGCTGGCATTCTGCCATTAGATATTTATTCTTTGAGATTAATGCAAATATGCAAATATTGTTGGTCAGCTTAGAGATGGGGTAGAAGGAAAGGTAATACATTAAATATTTATTAGTGCTGCATATATTAGTGTGAATTTTTTTTTTTTACCAGATTATTTTGTCTTTATGAAGAAAGCCTGAAGAACTTGTTTGTTTTGAACAAGAATTGCAGCAAGGGGTACTTTAAAGGGAGCAAGTGAGAGAGTAGTTGAGATGACCTGGTAGAAATGGAAGGGGGGTTGGGAGTTAGAGAGTTCTCTTTAGGGGTGAGCCATGTCAATCAGGTTCCCAGCAGGAAATAGACTAAAAACGTTCCAACTGAATAATCTAATGGAGAGGTGATTTATAAAGGAGAAGGCAGGAATAGGTCAGGAAACAGTTACATCTAGAGCCGTGCAAAGAAAGTTGCCTGACAAAAGCTATGCCCTTTGATGGGAAGACCCTGCAGAAGAAGGACCAAGGCATTGTGGAAAGAAAAGTACACAAGGAATGCATCAAAAGATTCGCCCTTAAGTCTCTGCTCTTCAGTGTACTAGCTACCTCTCAGCTCTCTATGCATCAATTTTCTCATCCAGAAGATACAGTACGTTTTCCAGAAATTCATTGTCAGATGACATCATTTACATAAAAACTCCAAATACAGAGCCCTACAGAGAAAGAAGTTTGGAAGAAATAAATGTTTACTCTGGGAGATGTAGACATTCAAGGCACAGGTAAAAGGAAAGGAAGACCTTCCTCACCTGAGATAAATCTTAAGGTTACTATATGGAAGGTGATTAATATACATATATTGTTCACGGACAAATGTTTAAGAGCTATCTGTGTATAAATATGGGATCAGTTGAGTCAGCAAGTTCGAATCAGTGAGAAATAAATTAGAGGTAGGTGAACAGAGAAAGGGAAAATACCAAAAAAATAGTCAAACCTTTTATATGAACCATCAGTCTCAAGAATATTAGCTATGTGTTTTGCTAGTGGAGGTCTGACTCAAAAGAGAAAGTCGATAACGCAGACACAAACGAAAGGTTCATCCCTCCGTATACTGGAAACCGAACAGCCCATGCATTTTACAAAAGGGTGACTGCAAACATTTTGTCATATTTCTTCAGAAACTTATTTTATACTCATGTGCACACTTTGAGTTTGCACCGTTAACTTTCTTAGTAAGCCACAGCAAGGAGACTCAGAAATGCTATTTTTCTCGTTTCCCTATGGAACTAGCGTTCACTTTAAATCCTAGCATAAAGTAATGTATGAAGACTGTCAATGCACTTTACCTCTTACAAGATACTCTTGTAAGAAAAACTACTAGTTAAAAGGGATGATATACTTCTTAAGTCTGCATCAGGGAAAAGAGAAATTATTTGTTTGATCTCATGAGTTTGGTATTGTGTTTTGATACCATCTAACATGAATGCATTTTAAAATTCTATGTGAAGTCCCTCTGTTTTGACTGTCAATTCAGAGTGGAAAACCATTTTGTTAGAAGTGTCAAGGATATGATGAATGGTGAAGATATCAACTTTGTTAGCTTATTTTTTTGACTGCCACATGATTCTTCTTGTACTATATCATGTATGAACAAAAAAGGCATTAATTCAAAGACTGGAAATTCAATGAGCTTTAAACTAATCACCTCAAGGTGCAATGAATTTATCTGCGATATCATTTACATATTGATGATTGTGCCTACCCAGGCTCCCTTGGTTTATATGCAGTATTAGTGCCACAGAAGGGAAATCATTAATGAGTGTCTTTAAAATGCAAATTTGTCAAGGTCAGAGTTTCAAAAACAGAAGCTTGTTGGTTGAACCATGCACTGCATTTTATTTCTTTTTAATAGTTGGTTAGATTATCAATCAAAATGTTGACTGTAATTGTTTGAAAATTAATTTATAAAAGTCATTTTCAGCCTTTTCTTTGTTTAGTTGAGCTTCATGTGAGAGAAAAATCTTTTGGACAGAAAAGAGATGATCGGTATAAACAATAAAGACACTGTACTCTGTGGAACTGAAGACTCCCGAAGAACTTGGCTTTAAGTAGAATTTTTGTAAAGTGAATCTTGCTCCCTCGATGACTCTCTTTATCAAAGAGGGGTTCCTCTTCTTTCAGAGAACACCTTTTAAGGTATCTTCCTGGTATGTCATCTCTAGAAAATGTCCTCTCGCCACCAGGGTGGGGCCCTGTCTGCCATGTGTCAGTTACATGTTCCTGCCTCTGCACTGGAGTTTCAGTCAAGGGTGGACATCTGGACCAAACGACATCAATGCAACAAAACCTTTCTTTCTGGAAATGTGAAATTAGAACCTGGGTCTTCAAGCTCAGACTCTAGTCCCATCCCTAAGTGCCATTACAGTCTGCTCTGGAGTATCTATGAGACACTGTGTATCTTAATGACACTTCTTTTTGTCTTTACCTAGTTCACCTCGGGATCTGTTACTCTAATCAAATTTACTTCTTCCTTGGGGTGAACCCTATGGATGGAATTGAAGACTTTGGTTTAGAAATGTCAGGCTTACTACCTACCATGGAGACTTTCCAGGAGCGAATTCCAGCGATGCGATTTACCATGTGTTGTCTCCTCAGAGCCTTCTCACCCACAGTCTTACACAGTGCTGCTCACTCCCCAGCTCCTTTCAAGGCAAAGCTTGCATCCGACTACATGTGTTTCTCTAAGGCATAGAAATTTCTATACCTTCCCACTCTTTTTGTTTAAGATTTTTTTTTATGTGGACCATTTTCAAAGCTTTTGTTAAACTTTTTACAATATTGCTTCTGTTTTATGTTTTACAATATTGGCCACGAGGCACGTGGGATCTCAGCTCCTTGACCAGGGATTGAACCCACACCCTCTGAAAAGGACAGTTGAGTCCTAACCACTGGACCACGAAGGAAGTCCCATACCTTGTCATTCTTAAAAGTGTCATTCTTCTGATTTTACTGTCAACTTTGCAGCTTTGAATCAGTCTAGGCTTTAGTATTTCTTCAAATACAAGATAAAAAGCAAGAAAAGAATACCAGATTTTACCTCTTTTGAAAACAGTTTTAAGTGTTCTCAGCTCTTTTACACCTTTCCTTTCTAATTTGTCTTGCCAAAGCAACCTGGTTATCCTTCTAAATGCAAAGCTTTGCTTGAACTCCTCTGATGTTTAAAAGTTACTATCATCTACACTTTGTCTCCTGAAAAGTTCATACTTGATAAGTTTTTTAAAACAAAGGTTGGACTTTTTTTCATAAAAGTCCAGTAAATATTTTAGGCTTGTAGGCCATATGTTTTCTGTCTTAACTACTCAGGTATACTATCGTAGCACAAAAGTAGCCACAGACAATATGTAAAAAATTGGGCATGACTGTGTCCAATAAATCTTTATTTACAAAAACAGATGGTGGACAGTATTAACCTAAAGCCTTCTACGTATTGGACCTTACCTAGCTCAGTCAGCTTTACTTTCTACCCTCTCCCTTCATACTCTCAGGACTCAGAACACTGACATTAAGCTTTTTCCACGCCTATTAGGTACTCTGTATATTCACTACTCTATGCTTCTGTTCCCTTGGATGGAGGCTGGAGTAGGACTCAGGGGGACTGTTGTTTCTCCAAGTATATTCTGCACTAGAGGTTTCTTCACATTAAGTTTAAGATATCATGTAGTCATACTGCTTGTTAAGAAGATGATGACAATACTCTGGAGAAAGCGTTATTAGGTTATACATGATTAAAACACAATACTAATCCTATGAAACAGGTAAAGAAGGTAATCAAAGGATTGTGCCTTAAAAAACACACACTTGCTCTTCTATACATGTTTTTTTTAATTTACTTATTTTTAATTGAAGAATAATTGCTTTACAATATTGTGTTGGTTTCTGCCATACAACAACATGAATCAGCCATAGGTATATGTCCCCTCCCTCTTGAACCTTCCTCCCACCTCCCACCCCATCCCACCCCATCCCACTCATCTAGGTTGTCACAGAGCCCCAGTTTGACTTCCCTGAGTCGTACAGCAAAGTCCCACTGGCTATCTATTTTACACATTATAGCTATATGTTTCCATGCTACTCTCTCCATTTGTCCCATACTCTCCTTCCCTCCATCCCATGTCCATAAGTCTGTTCCCATGTCTGTGTCTCCATTGCTGCCCTGCAAATAGGTTCATCAGGACCACCTTTCTAGATTCCATATATATGTGTTAATATACGATATTTGTTTTTCTCTTTCTGACTCTAATAGGCTCTAGGTTCATCCACCTCATTAGTACTGACTCACACCCCTTCCTTTTTATGGCTGAGTAGTATTCCATTGTGGGCTTCCCTGGTAGCTCAGCTGGTAAAGAATCTGCCTGTAATTCAGGAGACCTGGGTTTGATCCCTGGGTCAGGAAGGTCCCCTGGAGTGGGGCTTGGCAACCCACTTTAGTATTCTTGCTTGGAGAATCACCACAGAGAGAGGAGCCTGGTGGGCTACAGTCCATGGGGTTGCAAAGAATCGGACACAACTGAGAAACTAAGCACAGCCCAGCACAGCACAGTATTCCATTGTGTATATGTACCACAGCTTCTTTATCCATTCATCTGTCATTGGACATCTAGGTTGCTTCCATGTCCTGGCTATTGTAAATAGCACTGCAATGAACATTGGGGTACATGTGTCTTTTTCAATTATGGTTTTCTCAGAGTATATGCCCAGTAGTGAGATTGTTGGGTCATATGGTAATTTCATTCCTAGTTTTTTAAGGAGTCTCCATACTGTCTTGCATAGTGGCTGTATCAATTTCCATTCCCACCAACAGTGCAAAAGGATTCCCTTTTCTCCACATCCTCTCCAGCATTTATTGTTTGGAGATTTTTTGATGATGGCCATTCTGACTAGTGTGAGGTGATACCTCATTGTAGTTTTGATTTGCATTTCTCTAATAATGAGTGGTGTTGAGCATCTTTTCATATGTTTATTAGCTATTTGCATGTCTTTTTTTGAGAAATGTCTGTTTGGGTCTTTTGCCCGATTTTTGATTGGGTTGCTTGTTTTTCTGGTGTTGAGTTGCATGAGCTACTTGTTTTATATATTTTGGAAATTAACTCTTTGTCAGTTGTTTCATTTGCTATTATTTTCTTCCATTCTGAGGGCTGTCTTTTCACCTTGTTTATAGTTTTCTTTGCTGTACAAAATCTTTTAAGTTTAATTAGGTCCCACTTGTATATTTTTGTTTTTATTTCCATTACTCTAGGAAGTGGGTCATACTGTATATTTGATTTATGTCATAGAGTGTTCTGCTTATGTTTTCCGCTAAAAGTTTTATAGTTTCTAGTCTTGCATTTGGGTCTTCAATCCATTTTGAGCTCCTTTTTGTATATGGTGTTAAGAAGTATTTTAATTCTTTTACTTGTAACTGTCTAGTTTTCCCAGCATCCCTTATTGAAGAGATTATCTTTGTTCCACTGTATATTCTTACCTCCTTTGTCAAAGATAAGGTGCCCATAGGTGTGTGAGTTTAACTCCAGGCTTTCTATATTGTTCCATTGGTCTATATTTCTGTTTTTGTGCCAGTATCATGCTGTCTGGTGACTGTAGCTTTGTAGATGGTCTGAAGTCAGAAAGGTTGATTCCTCCAGCTCAATTCTTTCTCAAGATCACTTCGGATATTTGGGGACTTTAGTGTTTCCATACAAACTGTGAAATTTTTTGCTCTAGTTCTGTGAAAAACGCAATTGGTAATTTGATAGAGATTGCACTGAATCTGTAGATTGCATTTGGTAGTATATTCATTTTCACAATATCGATTCTTCCAATGCGGGAACATGGAATATCTCTCCATCTGTTTACATTGTCTTTGATTTCTTTCCTTAGTGTTTTATAGTTTTCTGCATATAGCTCTTTTGTCTCTTTAGGTATGCTTATTCCTAGGTTTTTTTTATTCTTTTTGCTGTAATGGTAAATAGGACTGATTCCTTAATTTCTCTTTCTGATTTTTCGTTAGTAGTGTATAGGAATGCAAGCGATTTCTGGGTACTGATTTTGTATCCTGTGACTTTACTAAATTCACTGATTAGCTTTAGTAATTTTCTGATAATATCGTTACAGTTTTCTGTGTATAGCATAATGTCATTTGCAAGGAGTGAGAGTTTTACTTCTTTTCCAATTTGAATTTCCATAATTACTTTTTCTTCTCTGATTGCCGTAGTAAGGACTTCTAAAATATGTCAAATAATAGTGGCAAGAGTGGGCATGCTTGCCTTGTTTCTGATCTTAAAAGAAATGCTTTCAGTTTTTCACCATTGAGAATAATGTTTGCTGTGGGTTTATCATGTATGGCCTTTATTTTGTTGAGGTATGTCCCTTCTGTGCCCATTATTTGAATAGTTTTTATAAATGGGTACTAAATTTTGTTGAAAGCTTTTTTTGTGTCTATTGAAAATATTATGTGCTTTTTATCTTTCAGTTTGTTAATATGGTGAATCACATTGATTTATTTGCATATATTGAAGAATCCTTGCATGCCTGGGATAAACTTGACTTAATCATGGTGTATGATCTTTTTAATGTGTTGTTGAATTCTTTTTGCCAGAATTTTGTTAAGGAGTTTTGCATCTATCTTCATCAGTGATATTGGCCTGTAATTTTATTTATTTTTTTGTTATGACTTTGTCTGATGCCTGATGCCTTTGGTATCAGGGTGATGATTGCCTTGTAGAATGAGTTTGATAGTGTTCTTTCCTCTGCAAGTTTTTGAAAGAGTTTCAGAAATACAGGCATTAACTCATCTCTAAATGTTTGATAGAATTCACCTGGGAAGCCATCTGGCTCTGAGCTTTTGTTTCTTGGGAGATTTTTGATTATAGTTTCTATTTCAGTGCTTGTAATTGGCTTGCTCATAATTTCTTTTTCTTCCTGGTTCAGTTGCGAGAGGTTGAACTTTTCTAAGAATCTATCCATTTCTTCCAGGTTATCCATTTTATTGGCATATAGTTGCTCATAATAGTCTCTTATGATACTTTGTATTTCTGCATTGTCTGTTGTAACCTCTCCTTTTTCATTTCTAATTTTGTTGATATGATTCTTCTCCCTTTTTTCTTGATAAGTCTGGCTAATGGTCTGTCAATTTTGGTTTATCCTCTCCAAGAATCAACTTTTAGTTTTACTGATCTTTACTATTGTTTCCTTCATTATTTTTCCATTTATTTCTGCTCTGATCTTTATGACTTCTTTCCTTATACTAACTCTGGGGATTTTTTTGTTGCTCTTTTTCCAGTTGTTTTAAATATAAATTTAGGTTGTCAATTCGATGTTTTCCTTGTTTCTTGAAGTAGGATTGTATTGCTATAAACTTCTCTCTTAGAACTGCTTTCGCTGGATCCCATAGGTTTTGGGTTGTCATTTTTTTTTTTTGTCATCTTTCTAGAAATTTTTTTATTTCCCTTTTTATTTCTTCCATAACCTGTTCTTTATTTAGAAACATATTGTTTAATCTCTTTGTTTTTGTGTTTTTTGCAGTTTTTTTCCCCTGTAGTTGATATCTAGTCTCATAGCACAGAAAAGATGCCTGATACAATTTCAATTTTCTTAAATTTACTGAGGCTTGATTTGTGACCCAAGATGTGGTCTATCCTGGAGAATGTTCTATGTACACTAGAGAAGATAGTGTATTATTCTGTATTTGATGGAATGTCCTGAAGTTATCAATTAGGTTCATCTGGTCTGATGTGTCATTTAAGGCTTATGTTTCCTTATTAATTTTGTTTTAATAATCTGTCCATTGGTGTAAGTGGAGTGTTAAAGTCCCCTACTATTATTGTGTTATTGTCAATTTGTCCTTTTATAAGCCTTATGTGTTGAGGTTCTCCTATGCTGGGTGCATAAATATTTACAACTGTTATGTCTTCTTCTTGGATTGACCCCTTGATCATTATGTAATGTCCTTCCTTATCTCTTGTAATAGTCTTTATTTTAAGGTCTATTTTGATTGATATGAGAATTGCTACTCCAGTTTCTTTTGATTTCCATTTGCATGGAATATCTTTTCCACCCTCTCACTTTTGGTCTGTATGTGCTTCTAGATCTGAAGTGGGTCTCTTGTAGATAGTATATATATGTGTCTTGTTTTTGTATCTGTTCAGACAGTCTTTGTCTTTTGATTGGAGCATGTAATCCATTTACATTTAAAGTAATTATTGATATATATGTTCCTTTTGGCATTTTCTTAATTGTTTTAGCTTTGTTTTTGTAGGTCTTTTCCTTCTCTTGTGTTTCCTGTCTATAGAAGTCCCTTTAACATTTTTTTGTAAAGCTGGTTTATTGGTGTTAAATTCTCTTAACTTTTGCTTGTCTGTAAAGCTTTTGATTTCTTCCTAAATTTTGAATGAGATCCTTGCTGGATAGAGTAATCTTGATTGTAGATTTTTCCCTTTCAGTACTTTAAATATATCCTGCCATTTTCTTCTGGCCTATAGAGTTTCTGCTGAAAGATCAGCTGTTAATCATATGGGATTTCCCTTGTATTTTACTTGTTGCTTTTCCCTTGCTGCTTTTAATAGTCTTTCTTTAACACAAAACACTTTCTTTGTGTTTAGTCTTTGCCAGTTTGATTATATGTGTCTTGGCACGTTTCTCCTTGAGTTTCTCCTGTATGGGACTCTCTGTGTTTCTTGGACTTGATTGACTATTTCCTTTATTGGGGATGTTTTTGACTATAATCTCTTCAAAAATTTTCTCAGACCGTTTCTTTTTCTCTTCTTCTGGGACCACTATAATTAGAATGTTGGTGTGTTTAATATGTACCAGAGGTCTCTGAGACTGTCCTCAATACTCTTCATTCTTTTTCCTTTATTCTGCTTTTCAGTTATTTCCACCATTCTTCCAGCTCATTTATCCATTCTTCTGCCTCAGTTATTCTGCTATTGATTCCTTGTAGAGTATTTTTAATTTCAGTAATTGTGTTGTTCATCTCTGTTTGTTTATTCTTTATTTCTTCTAGGTCCTTATTAAATGTGTTAATTGATTCTTACACTTTCTCCATTCTGCTTTTGAGGCTTTGGATCATCTTTACTATCATTATTCTGAATTGTTTTTCAGGTAGTTTGCCTATTTCCTCTTCCTTTATTTGGCCTTGTAAGTTTCTACCTTGACCCTTCATTTGTGGAATATTTACGTCTTTTCATTTTTTTATAAATTACTGTGTTTGAGGTCACCTTTCCCCCAGTTTTAGGGTAGTTTTCCTCCTTTCTTTTGGTTTAAGCCCTTGGTGGATAAGTTTGGTCCAGTGATTTGTGTAGGTTTTGTGTTGGGAGTGACTTGTGCCTGCATTCTGGTGGGAGGAGGTAAGTTAGTTTTTTCCCCCTCTGATGTGCAAGGCTGGGTGAGGTGGTATGTTTTGGAGTGTCTGTGGGAGTCCTGTCTGCTGACGATTGGACTTGGCTTTTGTCTTGCTTGTTGTTTGGGTGAGGCATCCTGTACTGTGTGTTGCTGGCAGTTGGGTGATGCTGAGTCTTGTATACAGGTGGAGGCTTTCATGGGAATTCTCACTAATTACTACTCACCGGCGTTAGGAGTTCTCTGGTGATTTAGGGTCCTAGACTCAGGTCTCCCACTCCAAAGGGTCAGGCCTGCTCTCTGGCTGGGGAACCAAGATTCCACAAGTAGTTTTTATGGCATTAAAGGGGATTGAAACAAACACACAAAAACACAGTAAGAAACAAAGATGAATCCCAGACAAATGATAAATACAAAACCAGACAAATAAGAATAGAAACTATGGAATATACACATACACACACACAAAAACCCAAAACACTCCAAAGAAAACAAGAGAGTGACCCAGCAAGCAAAGGAAACCAAAAATGATATCAACCAATTAAAAACGGACTAAAACACAAACTGGAAAACAAGACCAAAGTAGGGTGCCAACTGGAGAATAAAATAGAGAAAACAAAACAAACTAACAAACATGGTGAAAAAAAGGAAGAAGAGAAAAATAGAAAAACAAAGTTAAATAAAAGTATATTAAAAAAAAGATGTATATATTTTAAAGAGTAACTATAGTAGGAAAAGAACAAAAGAAAAACAAACAAAAGAGAAGAAAATCAAAGAAAAAATTAAAAAACCAAAACCAGCCCCCCACACAACTGCAAAATGTTAATGTAGAGGTAGTTGTATATTAAGGAAATAATAATTGTGATTTAAAAAAAAAGCATTCTCAAAAGCTTAAATATAGTTAATAGTAATAATAAAATCAACAGTCACAGCAACAGAGGAAATAAAAAGAAGAAAAAAAAATCTAGAACCAACTACAGAGCAAATAAAAATATAAGAATAATAATAAATGTTTTTCTCAAATCTCAGCTCACTGAGTCACAGTCCACCTCCACATCCCTAGGATGCCCTCCAACACTGGGCAGGCTTCTGGACCTGCTGTGGGGACAGCTTAGACTCTAATCTGGTTCTACTCCTGCTTGTTCTTGCCTCCGATGTCTACAGCTGCCAGAGCTAGTGTTTTCTTTTGTGGGAACTCTCAATGTCCTTTTATACATTCCATAGACACAGAGTTTGCCTACTTGATTATGTGGATTTAATCTGAAGCTTGTACAGCTGGTAGGAAGGTTTTCAATCCCCTTCCTTAGCGACACTGCCCCTGGATTTCAACTGTGGTTTGATCTTCACATCTGCATGTGAATCGTCCACAGGAATTTGCTCCCGAGGCTGCCCTGGAGGACTTAAGTCTGCCCCAGTGAGGTATGGGTGTGGAGGTGGCACAGCTGCTTGGATTGCAGGGACCCTGACAGTGCCAGGGATTTAGGGGAGCCCATGGCCAAGGGACGAAGGAGATATGGTGCTAGTAGGGTTTTTTCTAGTCTCTGGCAGCTCTGCCCCAGTGAAGACTAAGCATGGAGGTGGCACAGCTGCTTGGATCGTGGCGACCCTGGTGGTGCCAAGTGAGCACCAGTGTCGGCTGCCTCAGTGGCAGGAGCTATGGTACTATCAGAGACTTTTTCTAGCCTCTGGCAGCTGGCATTCAAAGGGCCTCTTTGGCTCGTCTTTCTCTGTTGCTTGGTGTGTTTAGGTACTTAAAGGGCTCCCCTGACTGGAGTCCTTCTCTATTTCTCGGTGTGTCAAGGACTTAAAGGGCCCTCCATTTTGGGGGGGGTCTTCCTATATTGGCGCTGGTGTGTGGGGAGACCAAGACTACAGTGATGGCTCCGCCCCCTGTGTGTGACTCAGCAGTATCGCCTTGCCTCCATGGCTGCATGGTTTTCCTTCAAAGTCATTTCCCACTGCCATCTCCTCCTTCGTGTCCCCTCAGGCCATCTCTCCGCAATCAACAACAGACCTCACCCTGGGATTTCTCCCCAGTCGCTATGCTCCAGCTCCCAGCCGTTGCCTGTTCCAGGGGACTTGTGTCCCTGTCCTGGGTATGTAGAGCTGCGGCAAAGATTGTCTGTGTGGTTCTCATTCCATTCTGACTGTCACAGATCAGCTGCTGCACTCTCCAGCAGCCTCAAATGCCTCTCCTCTGTCCCAAACAGTTGCCCCAATGTGGGGATCTGACCCCTGCTTCAGCTCCCCCACCCCTGGTGTGGGTTCAGTCCTGCTCCTTTCCTCTCCTTCCTTTATCCTACTGAGTTTTGCATGGATCTATATATTTCTTTTCAGTGGTCAGGGACTCCTTATTCTCAGCTGGTGTTCTGTGAGGTCTTCTGTGTCTGAAGGTGTATTCCTGATGCATCTGTGGAGAGAGATTTTTCTCCATACCCACCTAGTCCCCTACCATCTTCCTTCTACACATCTTAATTGATAATGCAATCTTTTTACCAACCCACCCCTATCTTCAGACAAAAGCTGGTTGTGCTTTTTCTTTCTGCAGACATTTCTTCCCTTCATCTGGGCTAACCTAAAAAGACTATTCTTCTCTCAAAATGCAGGTTAAATGCTCTGTCTTCCATTGATCCTGATCTTTCCAGCTATGAGTAACTTCTCAGTCTTTGGAATTCCTATTACACTCCATCACATAATTTTAATCTTGGTATTATGGGTATTTAATTATCTTAGTTCAGTAACTAGAATATCTCACTAGATTATCTCTTACTAGACTCAGTCTTCCAAAGAGCAGAGATCAGTGCTTAGCAGAAAGTGGGCATTAAACATTTGCTTGATTAATAAATTTTAAAAATTTGTAAAAATTAATTTCTTCAAATTAAGACTCTTCCTTTATTTGATGAACAACTGTTAACTCTGTATAAAGATCAGGGTCAAAAGTAAACCTCTGGTTTAGTAAACTAAAAAATATCCTCAGGCAGTTGCTGTCCAGTGTTAGTGAATACCAGTGTTAAGCTGGTATTTTTGCTAGCCAAATTTGCTACATATGAAACCCATTGGCCATTTGGGGATTGACAACTTTCCTACTGCTCCTTTCAAAGAACTTCCCAAGAAAACTGGGATGGATAATCTATGTGCCATATGTGCTGTTAAAATAAAGTTGGATATGCACCCATCAAGTGGTTTCCATGAGAAACGCAAGGACTCCAGAATATGAAAAATCTTTTTAATTGTAGTGCTTATGGTAGGCACTCCAAATAGAAAAATTACATTTCAAACTTTTTTATCTTAAAAAAAAAATAGTTTATACCACAGCTTAAATATCTTGGAGCAGAAACAATGTGGCTGTTTAAAATGTTATATAAACAAGTTTGGAAGAAGCAAAAAAAAAAAAAGTTTCTCTTTCTTTTTCATGTTGCCTACAAAGTCTTTAAATATAGTGCTTAGCTTAAAAGAAGGAGTGTTTTGTTTTTTTTTGCTTCTTGAAAATGGTGGAGACATAGGTATGGTGAGCCCTTCTCCCACAATGCTTTGAAGGTAAGGGAAGATGTGTAACCAAACTTGAATTCCCTTAACTGAATGGATGGGCTAAGAAGACCTTCATTTGGTATCATCCACAGGATAAACCTGGGGGTTTATTTGTTTGTCTCTTTTGAGCAAAGTGTTGTTCTTAGCTGTGACTTGTTTTGTCTCCCTTCTGAGTTGTCTGTTTCTATCTATAGCCACTTCCATTCTTTGAATTTTGTTATTTAAAATTTCTGCTTCTGTGTTCTTAAGAAACTAAAAAAATTTCTACTTGTCTTATGATATCATCAGAGAAGTAGATTGGGTCTTCTTCTTCTACTTTTTAAAAAAATATTTCATTTCAGTTCAGTTGCTCAGTCGTATCTGACTCTTTGGGACCCCATGAACCGCAGCATGCCAGGCCTCCCTGTCCATCACCAACTCCCTGAGTCCACCCAAACCCGTGTCCATAGACTTGGTGATGCCATCCAACCATCTCATCCTCTGTCATCCCCTTCTCCTCCTGCCCTCAATCTTTCCCAGAATCAGAGTCTTTTCCAGTGAGCCAACTCTTCGCATGAGGTGGCCAAAGTATTGGAGTTTCAGCTTCAACATCAGTCTTTCCAATGAACACCCAGGACTGATCTCCTTTAGGATGGACTGGTTGGATCTCCTTGCAGTCTAAGGGACTCTCAAGAGTCTTCTCCAACACCACAGTTCAAAAGCATCAATTCTTCGGCACTCAGCTTTCTTTATAGTCCAACTCTCACATCCATACAGGACCACTGGAAAAACCGTAGCCTTGACTAGATGGACCTTTGTTGGCAAAGCAATGTCTCTGCTTTTTAATATGCTGCCTAGGTTGGTCATAACTTTCCTTCTAAGAGTAAGCGTCTTTTAATTTCATTGCTGCAGTCAGCCACTGTTTCCACTGTTTCCCCATCTATCTGCCATGAAGTAATGGGACCGAATGCCATGATCTTAGTTTTCTGAATGTCGAGCTTTAAGCCAACTTTTTCACTCTCCTCTTTCACTTTCACCAAGAGGCTCTTTAGTTCTTCTTCACTTTCTGCCATAAGGGTGATGTCATCTGCATATCTGAGGTTATTGATATTTCTCCTGGCAATCTTGATTCCAGCTTGTGCTTCCTCCAGCCCAGCATTTCGCATGATGCATTCTGCATGTAAGTTAAATAAGCAGGGTGACAATATACAGCCTTGACGTACTCCTTTTCCTATTTGGAACTAGTCTGTTGTCCCATGTCCAGTTCTAACTGTTGCTTCCTGACCTGCATACAGGTTTCTTAAGAGGCAGGTCAGGTGGTCTGGTATTCCCATCTCTTTCAGAATTTTCCATAGTTTATTGTGATCCACACAGTCAAAGGCTTTGGCATAGTCAATAAAGCAGAAATAGATATTTTCCAGTATGTAAAAATTTATTGATTTGCTTACTGTGAAGGTTACTTTTTAAAAATTTAAGTTAATTTTTTTGGTTGTGTGGGTCTTCATTGCTGCATGGTCTTTTCTATAGTTGTGGTGAGTGGGGGCTACTCTCTAGTTGTAGTGTGTGGACTTTTCATTGCAATGGCTTCTCTTATTGAAGAACACAGGTCCTGGGCTGTGGAGGCTTCTGTAGTTGCGGGTCCTGATCTCTGGAGCACAGGCTCAGTAGTTATGGCACATGGGCTTAGTTGTCCCAGGGAATGTGGAATTTTCCCAGACCAGGGATTGAACCTGTGTCTCCTGCATTGGCAGGTAGACTCTTTACCACTGAGCCACCAGGGAAGCCCTACTTTTTTTTTTTTATTGAATGAAAGATTCTTTAAATTCTACAGTGCTTTACAATGTTCAATTTTATGCCAAGTGGAATAAGTCAGACAGAGAAAGACAAACACTGCATGATATCATATATATGTAGAATCCAAAAAATACAACAAGCTAGTGAATAAAACAAAAAAGAAGCAGACCGACAGAGTGACTGACCAGTGGGGAAAAGGAAGGTGGGAGGGGCAATATAGGAGTAGATTTTTCAAAAAGTGTTATTAGGGGATTATATGAAATCATGTGTGTGAAACTTTTGAAGAGTGTAAAGCCCTTTTGAAAACCTTTCTCTTTAAAAAAAAAAAATTTAGGGCTTCCCTCGTGGCTGAGTGGTAAAGAATCTGCCTGCTAATGCAGGAGACACAGGTTCAATCCCTGGTCTGGGAAGATCCCACATGCCTTGGAGCAACTAAGCCCATGTGTCACAATTATTGAGCCTGTACTCTAGAGCCCAGGAACTGCAATTGCTGAGCCCACACACCGCGACTACTGAAGCCTGAATGCTCTAGAGCCCGTGCTTTAGACAAGAGAAGCCACCACAATGAGAAGCCAGACCACCACAACTGGAGAGTGGCCCCCACTCTTTGCAACTAGAGAAAAGCCCGTGCAGCAATGAAGATCTAGGACAGCCAAAAATAAATCAATAAAATTATTTAAAAAACATTTAAAATTTCCCCTTTCCTTCAGAATTACTTTGCTGACAAAGGTCTGTCTAGTCAAAGATATGGTTTGAAGAATTGATGCTTTCAAACTGTAGTGATGGAGAAGACTCTTGAGAGTCCCTTGGACTGCAAGGAGATCAAACCAGTCAATCCTAAAGGAAATCAGTCCTGAATATTCACTGGAAGGACTGATGCTGAAGCTGAAGCTCCAATCCTTTGGCCACCTGATCTGAAGAACTAACTTATTGGAAAAGACCCCAGTGCTGGGAAAGATTGAAGGCAGGAGGAGAAGGGGACAACAGAGGATGAGATGGTTCGATGGCATCACCAACTCAATGGACATGAGTTTAAGCAAGCTCTGGGAGCTGGTGATGGACAGGCAAGCCTGGTGTGCTGTAGTCCATGGGGTTCAAAAGAGTCAGAAATGACTGAGTAACTGAACTGAACTGAACTTCCTGCAGAATATTTGCGTTTACCAAGGAGAGGAATAATATCAAATGAGTACAAAGGATAATTTAAAAATTCACAATTTCTTATCTCTTTTCTTCCATTTACAATCTTTTATCGTAATTATAAATGCTAGCAAAATGACTAATGTATGATTCACAGAGATTATAGAATGTTCAGACTTGTCTGTGTGCTTGAAAACAGAATCGGGGCTAAGAGAAAGGGACTTATTAAGAAGTATAAGTAGCTCACAGAGTCATTTGGATTGCTGAAGAAGGAGGGTGAGGGCCGAGCATTCAGGGACAACTCCCCAAATACACCCAGCATGGGGGTGCAAGGGAGCTGCTCGCTCTACTGAGATTGAGGTGGTGAACCCTAAAGCCACTAAATGAGGTCCAGATGCTGCCTCCTGCACACACCCTCTGCCATGACCTGCACTAGCAAAAGGACACTGCAGGGACTTCCCTGGTGGTCCGAGGGCTAAGATTCTGAGCTTCCAATGCAGGGGTCCTGGGTTCGATCCTTGGTTGGGGAACTAGATCCCAAATGCCCCAACAAAGATTGAAGATTCAGTCTTTTGCAACTAGGACCCAGCACAGCTAATTAACTAAACAAATGACACTGTATGGCCTACTTGTCTTCTCATGGAATTTAGTTCTGATCCGAAGTCCAGCCTGAGCATATGTGAGTGGATTCTAAACCATGAGGAAAACCTGTAAGGGAGTTTAGGAAATGTCCATTTTTAGCTCTTTCTAGCATGCAGAAGACATATTAGGGGGGAGTTGGATCGAGTTGAGTGAGTTCACTTAGGGCCCACCATTTCACGCAGCTTTTCTACTTTCTTTGATTTCCACCACTCCCTGAGCTGGGATGCTGAAAAACAGCAAAATGACTAGAATTTGAAAACTGGCATATGAATCAAGTTGTGTCAGGATGCATCACAGACCTATGAGAAGAGTAATTATTCTCTCATTTCCTTATTTGTAACTTTCTTCTCAGATGGTGAAAAGTGTGTTATCTGTGTTTACTCAATTTGTCTATCCCTCTGCATGTAACCGCTTTCTCATCACCACTGTGACCAGTCCCCAGGACTGATGCCCTCATCCTGCAGGAGTTCTAACACTGTCACCACCTGCTGCTCCCACTTAGGCAGTGACACACTCTGTACGTGGCTGCCACCCTGCCCTGGGGTGGCTCTTTCCATAACCCTTCTGGGTTCTGAAACCCTATGAAGGTGACTCCTGAATTAAAGCCTCCATATGCTATTAATACTTAGGTTTCAATATATCTACCGAGGTGCTCCCCAATCTGAAACTTTCCCTGCTCTGCTTAGGTCCAGTCCCACAGCAGGCTGGCTCCCTTGTGCAGAATTCCTTTACACACTGCTCAGGCTCTTACAATCAGCTCTGCGCTGCCCCACCCTCGACTGGTCTCCCTCATGCTCCAACATTCTGGACAGCTGGTCTTCCAATATAGTCTCTCTTCATGCTTTATACATGCTCCGCCACCCCGCACTGGGGGACTTCCCTGCATGGAAGTCTGTGGGTAGGCTCCAACTACTCCACAGCGGGCTTCCTTCCCTGAATAGAAGTCTTCCTCTCCTCACTTAGGCTTGGAAACCACACACTGGGTAGTGCCCCCTACACACACACACACACACACACACACACACACACACACATACACGTAACCTCCTCACCTGGCTGATTCTTTGACGCCTCATGCTGGGCCACTGCCGTCCAATGTGGACATCTCCCTCACCCTTTTTGGTTCAATATTCTTTGCTAGGCTGCCCCTCCCTGCACCGGGGGAAATTGCTTACTCTGCTGGGCCTCTGATATCCTGCCTTCGACTACTATAGAATCTCTCCACCAGAACACTGTTTGCTTGGCCTTGTCTAATGGCTTTTGACCTGAATTGTTCAGTAGCAGAATGGAAGGAAAGTGAAAGAGGAAATAGAATCTGAAACCTGAAATATGGTGTCAGGGAAATGGGAATTCAAACTGGGGCAAGTCCCAAAGCCATATTTGTGTATATGGGGGCACGGTGACTACCAGGGTTTCTCTGGAGCATAGAATACATGAGGGGGCTTAACTTATTCGAGGTAAAGATATGGAGCTAATCTGTGATGCTGTTGTGGAGGGCCTTAAATGGCTAGGAAATGGTATCTCACTGAATTATTACTTAGGTGATTAGCATGATTGGTTTGCACTTAGGAAAAATAAATCACACTGAAGTGTGTAGGAGGTGTGGGAAGACAGAACATTATTAGAATAATTTCACTAAGCATTGAGAAACTGGCCTGGACCAGGTCTGCTCTAGAGTGCATGAGAAGAAAGGGTGTCATCACAGGACATTACCATTCCAAGATGCCAATCAGAGCCTGTGTTGGTTTGTGAACATCTGACATTTCACATGAGATATGACTTTCATCAAACAAGCTGCCAGGTGTTCAGCTTTTTATGGATGTTCTGGATGCTGTGGTCCTCCTTCAGGATTGAGGTACTCATTCCCACAGCCAGGAGTTTTGACTGCTGGCAGCTCACATCTCCTTCTGATAAATCTCCTAAGTCAGAGGAAGCTGCCTTGTCCAAGGTTACACTTATTTTTAAAGGGGTGTCCACAGGGACACAAAACTCGGACTTAATTCAATTCAGGACAGCTGTGAAAGGCCATTCCAGCTCCAGACTACCACTGGGTTGGGCTGAGACTTCCTCTGCAATTGTGTTATGTTTCAACTTTTCCTCTGACTATTTCTGCTTCTTCACTCTTCATAGGTTTTACTTCTGAGAGCATGACCCAATATACTTCCTGCAGGAAGATCCCAGAGTCTCAGGTCTGTTTCTGGGAAACTGGATTTAAGACACACCCAATCCCAAGCAGCTTCCCTGATAGCTCAGTTGGTAAAGAATCCGTCTGCAATGTAGGAGACCCCGGTCCGATTCCTGGGTTGGGAAGATCTGCTGGAGAATGGATAGGCTACCCACTCTGGCTTCCTTTGTGGCTCAGCTGGTAAAGAATCCTCCCACAATGCAGGAGACCTGGGTTTGATCCCTGGGTTGGGAAAATCCCCTGGAGAAGGCAATGGCACCCCACTCCAGTACTCTTGCTTGGAAAATCCCATGGACGGAGGAGCCTGGTAGGCTACAGTCCATGGGGTCGCTAAGAGACGGACACAACTGAGCTGCTTCACTTTCACTTTTCCCTTTCATGCACTGGAGAAGGCAATGGCAACCCACTCCAGTATTCTTGCCTGGAGAATCCCAGGGACGGTGGAGCCTGGTGGGCTGCCGTCTATGAGGTCGCACAGAGTCGGACACGACTGAAGTGACTTAGCAGTAGCAGTATAGTCCATGGGGTCGCAAAGAGTTGGACTCGACTGAGTGACTTTCACTTTCTTTCAATCCCAAATGCAGATGTTAGTAACCATTTTCTGCCATTGGTTGACATCCCCTGTTGTCACACATAGAGATATTAACTTAGAAGTAATCGGCACCTTCGAAAAGCATTTTGTTCACTGTCAGGAACTAGTTTAGACGTTGGGGAAATCTAGCTCTTTAGTGACTATACTGATAAAAATTTAAATAAACTCTGTCATCTATAGGTACTTATTGTCTTCCTGTGAATCATGGTAGTTATATAATGAATCACTCTACAGGTACTGTGAATATGAATCACTTCCTTTGTGATACTTTCTGGGAGCATCATGTTGGTCACTGTGCATGTCATACAAAGTTATCAACTTGTAAATAATATAGATTATATGACTTTTTACATATAAAGGATACATTCCTTTCTATTTTCCTGTGTTTATTATTGTAGCTTATTTATCTCTTCTCTTTATTCTTTGCTGGCGTCAGAGGAGACAGAAACAAATTAATGACAGGATATTGGAAAGATGAACTCCTGAGAGCATAAATTATATGCTTAGAATATTACCAGATACCTGGTAGGTACTGATAAATTCCTGTTAAATAAAAATCAGTAAATAAATAAATAAAATTTAGCATGAAATCCGTAGGAGCTCTGTGGGTATAAGAGATGGGAAGTAACCAAGGGCCTAGTGGATACTTTTAATCAGGTGTCAATGTCAAGCTACTCTAAGTGTCTTAAACTGAGTTTAAAATGTTCTTGGATTTATTAGTATGTTTTATAATAAGTTAATAAATTCTAATGTTGAACTAGAACTTTGGTTTAATCCAAAGAATAACTTTCAAAGAGTAGGGCCTTGTATGGATTATGAAGCAAACTACTTCAGTAGAAATGCAAACAATTTGATCAAAGAGAAATATTTTAGATTTGTTTATCTAAATCATTCAGTTGAACTGTCCCCCCTCTGCTAAAAATCTGCATTTCTTATCTCATTCTTGATTTAAAATAGAAAGTTAGGGTCTTCCCTGGTGGTCCAGTGGCTAAGACTCTGTGCTCCCAATGTAAAGGGCCTGGGTTCAACCCCCGGTTGGGGAACTAGATCCCACATGCTGTAAGACCTGAAGAAGCCAAATAAAAATAATATATTAAAAAAAATAAAAGAAAGTTAAACAGTATGCTAGAATGTTTGTAATGGTACAGAAGTCATTTTGAAGCTCTACCTGGCTAGCGTCCAGCTGACACAAGGCCTGAGTCCTCTCTCCCCAGTGTGGGGGAAGAGAAAGTTTTACTGTTGTGACCTCTCCTACTTTATGGCTTGTTGAGATTCCTAAGTCTGCCCTTGCTGTCACCTTCCCTCGTTATTTCTTGGAAATAGTGTGACTAACAGCTCTCTTTAGGGACCTTCCCAGTGTCTGCCCCAGTTTCAGCACTGAAAGATGCATGTCCCTGGACACTCTTCATTCTGGGACAAATTGGGACAGTTGGTTGCCCCAGTAAATTAATGACCTTCCCACTCATTTATATTAGATGAAAATGATTCGATTAATTATTGGCCTGTGCTAGATGAAGCCACATCCCTGCTGAAATGATAAAAATTTCAGAACTGGGTTGGATTAATTACCCAAATGAATCAACAAGGATTAATCTTTCCTTCTTTATCAAGAAAGAAGAACTGAATGAGAAAAGTCTAGGAGGGCCTAGGAATTTGGAGGAAGAACAAGTTTTAATTCCAAAGTATTTTGCTTTAGTTTGTTCCTGGCACAGATGGATCCTTAAACTAGTTTGTGGAGTCCCAAAATTGAACAGAAATGGGTCAAGGAACCTGAGGAAAAGAAGCCAATGCATGTGAATTTAAAATACTTCATCATGAGGACAGAGTACATGAGACACATATTTCCTTACCTTTTGTCATCTTCTAACTTGAAAGCAATGGTTATTGCTTTCTGGCAACCCCCTCAACCCCGATTTTATTCAGTCATGTACTAATACGATATTCATTGCTAAAGGTATATGGTATCTTGGATTCTATCTTGATTAAATTGAAAGTTGAAAATGGAGATCAGTTTTGACCAACAGTAAATAATAAAAACCTTGAATAAAAAGCTCTAACAAGCTGTTAATATAAGTTTCCTGAAAGTCAACCTGTTTCAGTTCTGCTGTGGGAAGTCTAGGAGATGAATGTATCCATTACAACCCCATGGACTGTAGCCTGCCAGGCTCTTCTGCCCATTGAATTCTCCAGGCAAGAACGCTGTCATGGGTTGCTATTCCCTTCTCCAGGGGATCTTTCTGACCCAGGGATTGAACCCAGGTCTCCTGCATTGCAGGCGGATTCTTTACCGTCTGAGCCATGGGACTTCCAGTGTATCCACAACAGGGCCTAAATCTGAAATGAGAGGTAGCAGCATATTCCTGGAGGCCTTATGGCTGCAGAAGAATCAGAATTTCAGAAACTTAAGAGAATATGAGACCAAAGAGCACAAAATTAGGTGCTGGTAATATAGCCATCCCTCTCACTGGACTTTTTTTTCCCCCTGGAGCTCACTTACTTGATAACCATGGAGGATTTGTGTTTCTTTGTTAAGTTATCTTCCACTCAATTAGCCACTTGGCCCATCAATACCTGCCTTACCCTGTCAGGTAAGAAGTAGTAGGTCCAGTAGATGATAGTGGAATTTCCATCTCTAAGTGGCAGACATTTCCAAACTGGAGATCTACCTGTATTTACCGAAGTTCTTACCCGTTCCTATCTTTATGTTCAGACACTGCAGAGATGTTGGTCCAAGGTACCATTTTACTGTGCCCTGGTACTGCACTAGTCTCCTAACTGGTTTTCTTGCTTTCATTCTTGCTGTCTCCAAATTCATTGTGTCATATCAGCTATAATGATCTATAAAAACCATAGATCATAGCAATTTATCCCCTTCCCCACCCCTAGAACTCCTTTAATGGACTTCAGTTGCACAATAATATAAAATATTTGAATTCTCTACCACAGTTTACGAAGCACAAGCCCCTGTCTGGTCCTCTTACTTCCTCTTTCTCATAAAACTCCAGTTACACGGTTTTTCTTTCTCTTTATTGAATGTGCTAAGCTAATACTTCTGGAAAGTTGCAGTCACTGGAAATGTTTCCTTCTCTAGCTCTTGGAATGGCTACCTTCTTTGTTAGTCATTTAGTTGGTCTTTCTCCATCATATGACCGTATTTTAAATCTCTGTGAGCCACCTTCTATATGGACATTTACTTATGTATTTCTGTCTGTTTTTCCTCCTCAACCAGACTGCAAGCTTCATGGAAACTCGAGCTTGTTATCTCATTCTGAGCTTTAACTCTAGGTCCTAGAACAGTGCCAGGCATATAGTTGTTGTTTTAGGTGCTAAGTTGTGTCCCACTCTTTTGCAACCCCATGGACTATAGTCTGCTAGGCTTCTTTGTCCATGGGATTTCCCAGGCAAGAATACTAAAGTGGGTTGCCATTTCCTTCTCCAGGGGATCTTCCTGATCCGGGGATTGAACCTGTGTCTCATAAAGTAGATAATTAGATGATGGATTTCTATCTTCAAACAGCTTGCAAATCTGGTCCTAGTCAATGACAATGTAAATGAAAAGATAAATATTCACCTCAACTATTTAAATTGCTGAGACAACATGTAATGTAGTACTATATGAATTTTTTATCATAAAGCCTTGACTTAATTCAAATGAAGAGGAGGTGACACTGAACGTTACTCTCAATCACTGGTGTGTATACCAGAGGGATTCCCTGGTGGCTCAGTGGTAGAGAATCTGCCTGCCAATACAGGAAACTCAGGAGAGGAGGGTTCAGTCCAGGGTGGAGGAGGAATCCCATGGAGGAGGAAATGGCAACCCACTCCAGTATTCTTGCCTGGGAAATCTCATGGATGAGGAGCCTGAGGAGGTACAGTCTACGGGGTCACAAAGAGTCGCACATGACTGAGCGACTAACATACCGGTGAGATGATTAGGTTCTAAAAGCCATTTTCCACCGGGGGAAGACAGGTTGTGGTGGGGGCAGAGAGGAGAGGTTGAGTGCAGAATGGGTAAGCAGGGAATCCAAAATGCCTGCGAACTCTTGCTCCTGTGCAAGTTTGGCAAGGGTGACCCAGCTGGCTCCGAGATGAAATTCTTAATATCTGGAGCTTGAGATGAATGTCAGTGGGATGCAATGTTTTGAGGTACAACAGTTCACTCCTGAAGAGTTTTCCACCCTTACTCCCCCCAACCCCTCACACACAGAAGTTTCTAGGCTTAGTGAGATGAAAAAATGAAGTAGGTTTATTTAAAAAAAAAAAAAAGAGGAAGTTGCCTTCTTTAGATAAGGGAGCAGCAAGTCTGCTCGCGATAATTGGGGTGGGGCAGAGCGACGGGTCATGCCCTTTCTCGAGACCGCTAGACCTCAGTCTCCCAACCCCGCCAAGGGCTGCACTGCACAGCTGCTGCAACAGGCCGATCCTGCAGGGTACAGGAAGGGGGGATGTTTAGTTTGTAGAGGACATCTGTTTTTCTAAACTACTTCTCTCCTTTCCGAAAGCTGGCAAGCCTTAGTCATCTCGGCTCGGCACGAACCCACAAGTGTGCGTGTGTGGCTCGGCTCAGGCCCCGCCCTCGGGCGCACACTGCCACCGCGGAGACCCGGCCGGATTGCGGTTCTGGCCTTGGCAGCGAGTGGCTTTTCTGGAGCCGCCCGGCCTCCTCCCCTAAAGGGGACCGCCCGGCCGCAGCACGGTGCCAGAACCGAGTACGAGGAAGGAAAGTTTGCAGTGCCGAGCGGAGGCGGGGAACCCAAACCGAGGGGTCCTCCGCTTTCAAGTGTGCGCGGCGGCGGCCGCGTCCCGGGCGGCCCTCCCGGCGGATCCGAGCTCCCGAGCGGAGGCTGGAGGTTCGACCCGAGGCGGCGGAGGAACTTCTGCGAGCAGTCGCCGCGGGCCCCGGTCGTCTGCAGGAACTCTCCGGAATCGGGAGGGGGAGGGCCGGATCGCTCTTCCACGGGGATTCGTCAAGAGTTCCGGCGACAGCCGCGGCGGCGGCGAAGTCTCCCTTTGTCCTCCTAGGACCTCCCTCCTTCCCCGTCTCCCTCCCTCTGTCAGTCAGTGGGTCCCGCTGACCCAGGCGCCGGCGTCCTAAACGGTTCGCTATCCCCCACCACCTCAGGGTGCGTCCCTGGTCACTCCCACCACCCTAGAGTCGCCCCCGAGTGGAGCCTAGCCGAGCCGAGGGGGGCTGCGAGCAGGAGGGAGCCGCAGACCCCCGGCCGCAGGATGGTGGCGGGGCTCTCCCCGGCCCGCTGTCCCGGGCGCTGGCTGGTCCCCGGGCTGTGGCTGCTCGCTCTCAGCGGTCCCGGGGGGCTGCTGAGCGCCCAGGAGCAGCCCTCCTGCCACGGAGCCTTTGATCTCTACTTCGTCTTGGACAAGTGAGTGCGGGAAAAGGGATCCAGGGTCTCCTGGGGAGAGTGGCCCTGAGTGGTGAGCTGTGGTGGGGGGAAGCTGAGATGTCTGTGCCATCTGGGGAGGGGTGAGGGGTAACTCCGGTGATGGGCGCCCGGAGGCGAGCGCTTTCGGATCTGTGCGGGCTGCGGGGTGATAGGAGGAGCCCCGAGCTGCCTAGGTTCTCTAGGGAGATGGGCAGTCACTGCTGGCCAGTGGTGGGGTTTCTTGGGAAATGGGAGTGCGGTCACTTGGGTAACCTTCTGCGACCCTAGGACCCACATAAGACTCTTTCTGGGTCCCTCAGTCCTCAACGCCTCACACTGGCTCAAGTTTGCCGGGTTTTATCCTGATGACAGCACTTTCATTGTAGCTCGGCAGTTTAAAGTTAACGTACTCAGTGTGGTTTGCATTTCCTTCTAAGGAAGGCTGTTTATTTGAAGAGCTGGGATCTTACTCCAGACAATTAGCAGGCTTGTGGTCCCTGAAGATGGGTAGACTTCCTGGGTTCTTGTAGCACCTACCTTTCAGCTGCTGATACTGTTAATTTGGCTTGAAGAAGAGGTCAGGTTACACCCCTATAAATGTGTTGTTTTTCTGATTCCTTCAATTTCCTTTTTCAGGTCTGGGAGTGTGGCAAATAACTGGATTGAAATTTACAATTTTGTCCAGCAACTTACAGAGAGATTTGTAAGGTATTTCTCCTACTTTCCTTTTCTAAGCAGGGGAGTTTGAGGTAGAGGCAAGTAGACCCAAGGCTAGATAGGGTATCCTTTTTTGGAAACCATTTGCAGGGAAAGCCTTTACTGTTGTTGATTTTTAAGTGCCTCAAGGTCTTATCACACACACGCTGTTATTAGGACAGCCCTTCAGTTGTTGAGGGCTTATTTCATCTGGATCCCAGAAACTTGGCTCAGGCTCTGGGGAAGTATCTTCAGATATGATTCCAAATGTCTTTTCCTTTCTGAGTTTTCATCTGTTTTGAATTTAATTTATGCTTTCTCATAATTTATCACTTTAAAAGTTTATGCTAATAATACTCATAATATATTTTCCATTCCACACAATCCTTAGCATTTTTGAGGTCCTCATTAAGAAAAAAAAGTGTTGGTAAACTTCAAATGAGCATGTGTTAATAACCCACTACCAGAAAAGGCACTTGTGTGTGTGTGTGTGTGTTTAAAGAAATGACTTGTGTTTACACAATGTGTGGGTGTGTGGCTGGTTTAAAATTTAACTGTTCTATATATGCAATAAGCCTTACTAGGAAAGATTGGTTTGTCTCCTATAAAAAGCATAACTGCTATGATATCCAGCTTGCTCTCTTATTTAGAGGTAACCAGAAATTAGTGGCTTTCTTATTTAAAAGTAACCCTAGGACACTAGACTCTTGAGGCTTTTTTCCTCCTCCTTTTTTTTTTTTTTTAAAAGAAGAAAAAAGGCAATGAGGAATTGCAAGTTTATCAAGATAATGGAAAGGACATGAAAAGGAGCTGTATCATTAAATATTGCTTCTTTCAGTCGTGTTAGCCCAAATGTTTTCTTTAAAACAGGCTTGGATGATCAAAACATTTTGAAAGTCATGTTGCAAGTAACTTCAAACAATCTGTAGAGGCCTAGGAAATCCTTGCTTTCAGTTATTGGCAGCAGTAAGCTTATCCCTATAAAAATGTATGCTTGTCCATGTTCAGCCATCAGTCTCTTATTTAAGAAGCCATGTATAACGCTCATTTCTGGACAGGGTCTAAGGTAAACTGGTCTAGGAAAGAAAAATAAACAAGGCCTTTTATCCTTAAGTGTCAAAGGCAGAAGAAAGAGTTGTTGATAAATTTTCTGATTTAATCCAAGTGTGTGCAGAGTGTCTCATAGATTTTGATCAAAAGCAGTGGGTCATTTCAGTACATTTCCAAGAAGTAGGGCTCTTATTTGGTCTGGTTTACAAATTGGAATTCTATAATACACATTTCTCTGGTGCAAGTTTAGTTATTCAGTTACTAACCCGTAATATATTGTAGGAAGTGAGTAAAGGGTGACTACTGAAGAGAATGACTTTTCAAATATGTATAACCCTTGGGTATCATTCTGCTCTTCAGTTTATAGAGCTGAGTGTTACAGCTTCAGGTTCAGATCTTAATAAACATTTCATAAAGTGTCTTTGCAACAGGAATCATTCTGTGAGATCAAGGCTTAGAGCTTAAAAGGTGTAACTAACCAGGGCAGTTGTTGCCATTCGGAAGTATGATGCTTAAGACTTAGAGAACTGAACATGTCTAATCAAAATGTGATTTGTTCTTCTCTTTCACATTGTCCTTGACACTCTTTAAGTAATCCTACCTCAGGATAACTTGTATGAACTCCTCTTATAGTTGTGGTAATTAAATCAAACTGGCTTGTCTCCAGCCCTTGGCTTGGTATGATAATCATTCTGAAGGGATTGGCCTCCTCGAAGGAGATGAGGTAGAACGCCAAAGAAAGAAGAGCTTTCTGCAAAAAAAAAAAAAAAAAAAAAATTCCACTGGCCTGGAATTTATCTTTCTAGGTAATTTCTTCCTAAAGTGGCCCTGTGGGTCAGAGAGGAGTGCCTGAGTGCTGAGCAGCACTGACTAATCCAGAATGACTTATGTGATAATGGTAATGTTGAGCAGAGTTCATGTATCTGCTTAGGGGTTCCATTTAAAAGAAGCCTGGACTGTTCAGTGAGACTGATTTTAAATGAGACTCCCTAGCTATACATCTGTATTATATCAATATTTCTTTTAAAAATGTTTTAACTGCCTCTTTTTTTATTTTGCAGCCCTCAAATGAGGTTATCTTTCATTGTGTTTTCTTCTCAAGCCACCATTATTTTGCCATTAACCGGAGACAGGTTAGTGCATTATCACTTCGCTGCAGGCTTTTAGTAGAGACTAATCTTAAAGGAATGATGGATATTTCCAAATGGTGATTCAGGCCTCTCAGTGGAATCAAGCAAGTACACAGACAATTTAGTTCTCTTCACTAATAGAGGGAAAAGAACGTATGAATAACGTAAAAGAGCAGCTAATCTGGAAATCAATATTCATGTTGCTGTGGAATGTACAATGAGACCCAGATCTCTGCCTTAGTTGTGTGTTTACTGCCTCCCACCTTTCCCCCTCTCTGTTACTGTAAGTAGTTCTACATCTTTCTTGTTTAGATGTAATATATTAATCGACTAGGAATTTGAAGAACATTAAGGAGGAGAAAGATATGGATCTATTTGGATAATTTACTAGATGGAGCAGACATCCTGTGTCTTTAGACTTACTCTGAGATCCACTGATGCTGAATATGTTTACCATAATGAAAGAACTTGCTTTTAATTTTATAAATATATGTATTTATGAATTTGAATTTAATTTCATATATATATATATATATATATATATATAAAATTTTCCCCCAAATCAATGTCATAATATTTTATATGACCATTTTGGTGTCACTTGTACTAATCATTGTGGCAAATTAGAAGTAGTCATTGATGTTATGTGGCAGCCTGGATGAGAGGGGAGATTGGGGAAGAATGGATACATGTATATGTATGGCTGAGTCCCTTTGTTGTCCATTTGAAGCTATCACAACATGGTTAATCAGCTATACTCCATCATAGAATAAAAAGTTAAAAAAAATAAGTAGTCATTGACATTTTAAAGAATGGTTCTTTCCATAGTGGGAAGGGAGATTTTCTACTTCATTTAACACAAAGTACAAAAGGTAGTTCTTGATCAATTCTTGAATAAATGAATGGGTTAGTTTTATTGTGAAAACAAATTTCTTCAAACTGTAGTTTCAGCAAGGAAGGCTGTTGTACCTTGTTCTGTGTAATATGTGGATTTCTGAGAAGTTTTGTGTTTATAGTTCCTTTAAATAAAGTTGTTTTTTTTTTACTTTTTAAAAATGTCGAGAACGCATAATGTTTAAAAGAGCTTACAGAGGTAACTTATTTAAAATTCCCAGAATTGATTTGGAAAATCCATCAAACTTCTAATGTATTTGTGCTTTAAGTTTTACTTTTCCTGGAGAGGAAATCTCTCTGTAGGTGGGGAGTCCAGCTTATGACCTCAGTCTCCTCTCTGATACTTCGTTTTGTACTTTCTTATGTGCATCTGGGTCTCATCAAAGGCCGGGGCAACAGTAGTCCCTAACAACCTAAATACAACAGCTGTTTATTCCCATTGATATAACAGTCCTTGTCTTCACGAAAAGAATTTTTTCCATTGCCCAGCTTAATTTCCAAAGAAACAGCTTTTGATTCACCCCAGGTCGCTCAGTGGTAAAGAAACCCCCTGCCAATGCAGGAGCTGCAGGTTTGATCCTGGATCGGGAAGATCCCCTGGAGGAGGAAATGGCAACCCACTCCAGTATTCTTGCCTGGGAAGTCCCATGGACAGGGGAGCCTGGCAGGCTACAGTCCATGGGGTCACAAAGAATTGGACACGACTGAGCAACTGAGCATATACATAGCACATCTGTTAAGACAAAAAGAGAACCATGCTAACATTTGTGGAGTGCATATATAGGGAAAAGCATTTAGAATATTGCCAGACACACAATAAACTCTCAGTAATTGTTAACTGAATACTTTGTGCTAGGTTCTCTGTTAGGTACTTTATATGTGAGTTCTCCAGCACTTTGATGGTGTAATCACAGGTCAGCAAGATTGGTATTGCATCAGCAGACATGGAAAGGGTTTAAATTGTGTTAATCTCACTAACACAATTTTTACTATTACTATATACTATAGTAATAGTAAATTTATATTACTGTACACAATCTTACCAACACAATTTTAACCCAGGAGTTGGTGATGGACACAGAAGCCTGGTGTGCTGCAGTTCATGGGGTCACAAAGAGTCAGACACGACTGAGAGACTGAACTGAACTGAATCTCACTAAAGATTTTCTGTTATCATTGGTTGAATCTGATAAGGCAGAGGTTGGGATAAAGAGGCTTCTGTATCCAGAGGCAGCATAATATTGCAGCTGAAAGTTGCTGAATCAATTTCCTAACTAAATGGTCACAGACAAGTGACAACCTCTTTATGCTTCACTTTTTTCCATCTGTATAATGATGATGATGATGGTCATAATAATAATACCTACCTCATAAGACTGCTGTAAAAATTGAAGTCAGTGAGTGTGGACAATGTAAGACAGAGTCTGGCATATATGTATCAAGAGAAGAAAGCTTTGTGTTGTTGTTATTATCTGCAGTTAGGGAGTGTGCAATATTTTAATGATGGGGAGGCATTATCCTTATATAAAGGGATTACTGTACTGCTAGAAAGGGTTTATAATAGTCCAGGAGGAATTCTAATATAATGCTACTTGCAACTTTTAAAAAAACATAGTTGGCTCTTCTGTCTCTTTTTAAATAGAAATAAGTTCAGTTTTAACAAATTTCCCTGTTTGCCAAATTCCATTAGTTTGGGGTAGCAGAATATACACTAACAAGGCCTGGGTTAGAGTTCCAGTGTTGCTACTTACTGATTAGAGACTTGGGTTAAATCATCTTCTCATTGTGTCAGTATTTATGTGTATAAACTGCAGGCATAATCTACTGTGTTTTCTTTCTTTTTTTTTTTACTGTGTTTTCTTAAGAGATTTGTGGGGATCAAAAATAAGACAATGCATAGAAAAGTATTTTGTATATTACAGAACAGTTTCCACTAAAGGATTATATTCTGAACCTAGTTGTTCTTTTACCAATTTTATTTAATTAAATTAGTAACTTTTCAGATTTCTATGGTCCTCTATATTTGGATATAAGGTCACTTTTCATTCATTATACCCCCCCTTTTTTTAAAAAAATAATTGGGGTATTGTTCCTTTACAATGTTGTGTGTTTCTGCTGTACAACAAAGTGAGTCAGCTATATGTATACATGTATACATATAACTCCTCCCTCTTGGACCTCCCTTTCCTTGCAACCCCTTTCCCCTCCTCCCCTCCTTCCATCCACCTCCTGCCCCAGCATCTCACCCCTCTAGGTCACCACAGAGTACTGAGCTGAGCTCCATATACTATACAGCAGCTTCCCACCAGCTATCTATTTTACACATGGGTGATGTATTTATGTCAAGCTTAATCTCTCAATTCAACCCACTCTCTCCATGTCCACCTGTCCATTTTCTACATCTGCGTCTCTGTTCCTGCCTTCTAAGTGTGTAGAAACCATTTGCATATTTAGTTGGAAGATCACCAAACGAATGTTGCCGCAGCTATTGGGGATCCTTGTTTGAAAGTCTAGAAAGGGGAATTCTATGTATGAACTTTCTTGATGTCATACTTAGAGGTCTGAGCAGATGGAAAATGCAAAGGTCAAATATATCAGGTTTCACAATTTGTTTCTATTCCTCATAATTCTTCCTTACCTTGGTAAATATGAGAAGTACCTCTTTCAAGTTTCAAAGTGTTGCTAAATATCTTCAGTAGAGAAGAAGCAAGATTAGAAGGCAGTGAGTCCTTACAGTGGGGCTGTTTCTTCTGTTAGGGTTTCATCATGAAGTCTGGTACAATGTAAATGCATGAACAGAAGAATTAACATGGCGAGAAATGATCAGTTATCCATTTTATATGCTCATGATTCAAAACCATTATTTTTTTAAAAAATTGTATGTATTTATTGGCTACACTGGGTTTTTGTTGCCGCATGGGGGCCTTCTCTAGTTGAGGTGAGTGGGGGCTACTCTCTAGTTGCAATGTGAGGGCTTCTCATTGTAGTGGCTTCTCTCATTGTGAAGCATGGTCTCCAGAGCACACAGGCTTCAGTAGTTGTGACACATGGGCTTAGTTGCCCTGTGGCATGTGGAATCTTCCTGGATCAGGGATCGAACCTCTGTCCCCTGCATTGGCAGGCAGATTCCTAACCACTGGACCACCAGGAAAGTCCTAAAAACATTATTATTTTGAATATTTCAGTTTGAAACATTCTCTTCTTTTGCCCTCATGATTTTTATTCTTCATTGTTGTTTTTGTTCAGTTGCTGAGTCCTGTCTGACTCTTTGCAACCCCATGGACTGTAGCATGCCAGGTTCTTCTGTCCTCCACTGTCTCCTGCTCAGATTTGTGTCCATTGAGTCGGTGATGCTATCTAACCATCTCATCCTCTGCTGCCTGCTTCTCCTTTTGCCCTCAGTCTTTTCCATTGGGGTCTTTTCCAGTGAATCGGCTGTTTGCATCGTGTGGCCAAAGTATTGGAGCTTCAGCTTCAGCATCAGTCCTTCCAGTGAATATTCAGGGTTGATTTCCTATAGGATCGACTGGTTTGATCTCCTTGCAGTCCAAGGGGCTCTCAAGAGTCTTCTTCTTTATCCTCCATATATCTGGTAATCCCTCCACTCACCTACTCACCATCCTGCTTTGCCTACCCTGTATACCATGTTTTGAGCATTATGGGCTCTGGAGGTAACACAAGGATGAATAATCTTGTGTGTGATAGTGAGGAGTGTACACAAACACATACAACTTAGGGCTGTATTATAGGATCCAGTAAGGAAAATACTGAGTGTTGATTTAATATGGAAATATCCAGCCTCTCAGTATTAGAGAGAGAATTTGAATCAAGACTCATTATAAAGGATATTTTTAGTTATTGTGTTGAATAATTGGTGATAGTGAATTATGCTTAGTTCTGTTCAGTGTAATCTTAATGAGGTAAAAGCGATTTAGTTGGAAACATTTAGTGAACATTTTTATGTGCTAGATACTGTGTAAAATGCTTTCCATTCATTACTTAACTTAACCCTTATATCAACTCCATGTCATAGATACTGTTATCTCAACTTTATAAATGAGGAAACTGAAGCTGAGAAAGGAAATGTAGCTTGTCCAAGGACACACAGTTAATCAGTGATGAGGAGTATATTAGCCAGAATGGTCTCTTGAAATGTAGAGTAGATCATGCCACACTTGCTCTTAAGACAATCTGATGGCTTAGAGTAGAAAGCATGCATTTCCCAGCGGCCTAAAAGCCCTACCTGACTGCTCATCCAATCCTCTCCTAACACTGTATGCCACAGTCTCGCCCACTGGCCACCTTTCCCTTCCCTGAACGGGCCAAGCATGTTTCTGTACTAGCAGTTTTGCTCTTTGTCTTCCCTTGCCTCATCCCATGCGTCACCTCCCCTGAGAGGCCTTGCCTTGGCATCGGGTGTGATGCAATCCCACCTCACCTTCCCAATGTCTCACAGTTCTCTATTTGGTTGTCACTTTTTGAAATTGTTCTGTTAATTAATCGATTTATTTTATCTCCATAACCCTGATGTAAACTGCATGAGAACAGAGGGGTCTTCTTTGTCTTGTTTACCTTCACCTCTATATCTTAACACCTATAACAGAGCTTGAAATGTAGTAGATGCTCAGTAAATATATGTTGAATGAATGATTGGGTTGGTCTGATTCTACAACCTGAGTTATTAACTGCTATCAAATGTTTTCTCTCCTCGAGAAATAATAAATGATGATTTATATTCGCTAATCTTCTCATTCCTATTTTTATAGATCAGTTGCAAACATTTTCAACTCTCTTTTTGATATACTTGTCCCCAACTTGAAAAAGTCGTATACTTGTTTGACCTGAGAATAATAATCAATTACTTAAGAAAAAATATTCCATAGGCAAACTTCTAGGAAATTAAAGATAAGTCATTTGATTAAATTTATATAAGAAGTGTAAGTAATATATACATTTCTATTATTTGAAAGGATTTCGTCTAATTCCTTTAAATCCAAGTTAAAAATTTACTTGTGATAAGATGGTTGGTGATTTATAAATTGGTTCATTCATTTTTCAGGGAAATTTGTCAGTATCTGTAAATGTTTAGAAGTCTCCTATCAGCAATTTTACTTTTTAGGACTATGCCCTACTGAAATAGTGGCATCAATGTGCAAAGATAGGTATATGCGAGATAAAACCCTGAAGCATTGTTCACAATAGTGAAAATGGTGGTAAATCTAAATGCTCATCAATTGATGATACTGTAATTAAATTAGAGTATATACATAGAATTGGATACTATGCAGTCATTCAAATAATTGGAAAATCTATATATATTGCTATGAAAATATGTCTAAGATATACTAGTTGAGAAAGCAAGTTGCAGAATACTCTGTTAAAGATGATAAACAAAAACAAAAATTTTAATGGTTTTTATGGTATGTGCGTATGATGATGAATGCATGGAAAAAATGTCTGGAAGATGAGCAACAAATTGCTAACAACAATATTGTCTTAGCAGTGAGATTCAGGGTGGGGGTTCCTTCAGTGAGATTCAAGGTGCGGGTTCCTTCATGTTTTTAATTTCTATACATTTAGGTTATTCAATATTGTTTGAATAATGTACTGTTTATAAAAAACAAATGCTTAGGTTTAAAAGAAATATTACTGACTTATGTAGCCAGAGACAACTCTCTTGGTATCAGAATGGAACTCAGGAGTTAGAAAGTATAAACATTAGGAATAGAGCATTGTTGCTGTTGTTCAGTCACCCAGTCCTGTCTGACTCTTTGCAAACCCATGGACTGCAGCATGCCAGGCTCTTCTGTCCTCCACCATCTCTTGGAGTTTGCTCAAATTCACATCCATTGAGTTAGTGGTATGCTGTGCTTGGTCACTCAGTCATGTCTGACTCTTTTTGACCCCATGAACTGTAGCCCTCCAGGCTTCTTTGTCCATGGAGATTTTCCAGGCAAGAATACTGGAGTGGGTTGCCATGCCTTCCTCCAGGGGAATCTTCCCAACTCAGGGATTGAACACACGTCTCCTGCCTTGCAGGCAGATTCTTTATGGTCTGAGCCACCAGGGAAGCCCAAGAATACTGGAGTGGGTAGCCTATCCTTTCTCCAGGGGAACTTCCCGACCCAGGAATCGAACTGGGGTTTCCTGCATTGCAGGCAGATTCTTTCCCAGCTGAGCTACCAGGGAAACCCATTGAGTCAGTGATGCTATCTAACCATCTCGTCCTCTGCTGCCACTCCTCCTTTTGCCTTCAATTTTTCCCAGTGTCATAGTCTTTTCCAATGAGTTGGCTCTTTGAGTCAGGTGGCCAAAGTATTGGAGCTTCAATTTCAGCAACAGTCCTTCCAGTGACTATTCGGGGTTGATTTCCTGAATAGGAATAGAACATATTCAGCTGTTAACTTGGGGAGTCCTGAAGTGAAGTGAAAGTTGCTTAGTAATGTCCAACTCTTTGAGACCCCATGGACTATACAATCCATGGAATTCTCCAGGCCAGAATACTGGAGTGGGTAGCCTTTCCCTTCTCTAGGGGATCTTCCCAACCGAGGGATCCAACCTAGGTCTCCCACATTGCAGGTGGATTCTTTACCAGCTGAGCCAGAAGGGAAGCCCTGGGGGTGGGGGTGGGGAGTCCTGAAGGTTGCTTGTTAAAATGTAAACGTCAGGATTGGACTTTAGGTCAGAAGAACATAGGAGCTATATACGAGCTGTGTAACTTTGGACAAGTTATTTCACCTCTTGCTACCCAATTCCCTTGTCTGTTATAAGGAGCTAATCATTCCTACTGTGTAGAAATGTTGGGGTGATAAAATGTTGGGGTGATTAAGCCCAATTGATGACTAGGTGGGAAGGAGGCTGAGGCTGAGATGGGATCTGGGTCTTATCACCGTACTGCCTCATCACCATGATGTGCCCAGATTCTAGCAGAAGTTTGAAGTCAAGTGACTTTGCTCAAAGTGACACAGCTAAGTCAGAGCCAGAATTCACCCCTGTGTATGGCTCTTGAGCATGAGCACCTAACTGTTCCACTGCCTCAGAATCTTGGTTCCCCTTTCTCTAGCTGGTTTCCAGAGTTAGTCAGAATTGTCATAATTCAAAGATATATTCATCCTCTAAATTTCTTCTGTTCTCTTACAAACCAGTGATGTGGTGAGAGGAAGTGACTAGTTGTTTTTGTTCAGATTCTAAAAGGGAAGTAATTTCTACTGTTGAGAAAAGTCAGTGCTGGTCACACGTTGTGCTAATCCTGAGAGGTCTGAGCATGGCAGTAACTCAGACCCTAGTCGTGGATATGGGAATAGTTGCTTTCAGTGAAGTCCCATGTTTGCTTTATGAGTATGTTCTAGAAAGTTGAATGCATTGTTACTCGTGTCTGGAAGACAGACCTGGCACACTAAGGTGCTAAAATGCAGAGGTCATTTTTTCATGGCCCAGTAAAGTGTTGAATGAGGAAATGGGGTATAAACATACAAGAAACAGCAGATACAGACTTTAGGTGTCATCTGGGTACCTCGCTTGTATAAGTGTAGACTAAATTAGAGACGAATTTTCACAAACCCAGATTGTATGGGGCATTTTGTAAGCAGATATTTTTGAATCTAGGACCCTGACCTTGGAATCATTGGTCTGGAATCTGGACCACAGAGACCTTGACATATGTTGACCTTAAAGTGGCATGTTAGATAAAGAGTAAGCAAGTTTTTATATAAAGTATGAGTTCCTAAGAGAATGTATTAGCAATGTTTGTGTCTGAAAAATCATCTTTCACTCTTTTGAAACCCTTAAAAATTTTTTAAGTTGAGCTAGTAGGGAACAGTTGTTTGCTTTTGCAATTTATTCTTTACACTGTATGCTATATAACAGAATATAATGACACAATTAAACAGATAGCTAGGATGGGTATATTTGAATGAGTGGGCAGATTTTCCCTCATGTAATTTTTCTAATTTTGTCCAACTGACTATATAATATTGTGGTTTATTAATGGAAGGAGACAGAAGTAGTAAAGTTTATTGAGCACTTACTATGTATCAGACATTTGGCTAAATGCTTTATTTGTAATTGCTCAGGTAAAGTACAGTGCTAAGTGGATTATAAAGCATTAGTAATTTTGTATAGACATGAACAACATCTTGAGAAGATTGTTTTGTCTCATATTCTACTGAATCTACTAAGTTTTATTTTCCAAGAACAATATTTAATTATGTTATGTAACTGGCTAATCTTTATAAAGTTTCTGTGTATTCCTACATTTTGTTTGCAGTTTTGTTCATTTCATATCCCTGGCTAATAATCTCTTGAGGATAAAGTACAGTTCAGTTCAGTTCAGTTCAGTTGCTCAGTCCTGTCTGACTCTTTGCGACCCCATGGACTGCAGCACGCCAGGCTTCCCTGTTCATCACCAACTCCTGAAACTTGCTTAAACTCATGTCCATCGAGTCTGTGATGCCATCCAACCATCTCATCCTTTGTCTTCCCCTTCTCCTCCTGCCTTCAGTCTTTCTCAGCATCATGGTCTTTTCCAGTAAGTCAGTGCTCCCCATCAGGTGGCCAAAATATTGGAGTTTCAGCTTCAGCATCAGTCCTTCCAATGAATATTCAGGGCTGATTTCCTTTAGGATGGACTGGTTGGATCTCCTTGAAGTCCAAGGGACTCTCAAGAGTCTTCTCCAACACCACAGTTCAAATGCATCAATTCTTTGGCGCTCAGCTTTCTTTATGGTCCAACTATACATCTATACATGACTACTGGAAAAACCATAGCTTTGACTAGACAGACCTTTGTTGGCAAAATAATGTCTCTGCTTTTTAATATGCTGTCTAGGTTGGTCATAGCTTTTCTTACAAGGAGCAAGCGTCTTTTAATTTCATGGCTGTAGTCACCATCTGCAGTGATTTTGGAGCCCAGAAAAATAAAGTCTGTCGCTCTTTCCATTGTTTCCCCATCTATTTGCCATAAAGTGATGAGACCAGATGCCATGATCTTAATTTTCTGAATGTTGAGTTTTAAGCCACCTTTTTACTCTCCTCTTTCACTTTCATCAGGAGGCTCTTTAGTTCTTCACTTTCTGCCATAAGGGTGGTGTCATCTGCATATCTGAGGTTATTGATATTTCTCCCGGCAATCTTGATTCCAGCTTGTGCTTCATCCAGCCTGGCATTTTGCATGATGTACTCTGTATGTAAGTTAAATAAGTAAGATGACAATATATAGCCTTGATGTACTCCTTTCCCAATTTGGAACCAGTCTGTTGTTCCATGTCCAGTTCTAACTTTTGCTTCTTGACTTGCATACAGATTTCTCAGGAGGCAGGTCAGGTAGTCTGGTATTCCCATCTCTTGAAGAATTTTTCACAGTTTGTTGTGATCTACACAGTCAAAGGCTTTGGCATCGTTAATAAAGTAGAAGTAGATGTTTTTCTGGAACTCCTTGCTCTTTTGATGCTCCAGCAGATGTTGGCAATTTGATCTCTGGTTCCTCTGCCTCCATACCTATAACATTTATGCTTATACAGTTATCTAAACTGGCATTTGGTAGCATAGATGTATGAGAGTTTTAGCTTTTGTGATAGATTGTTCTTTTGTGACCTCCAGTGAAACACAGAATACATACAACATATATGCATATGTGTGTGTGTGTGTGCATACTCTCAGTTGTGTCTGACTCTTTGTGATCCCATGGACTGTAGCCTGCCAGGCTCCTCTGTCCAAGGAATTTTCCAGGTGAGCATACTGGAGTGGGTTACTATGTCCTCCTCCAGGGGATCTTCGCAACCCAGGGATTGAACCCTGGTCTGCCGCATCTCTTGCATTGTCAGGCAGATTCTTTACCACTAAGACAAATATGATTATATATGTAATAGGTACAATATATGTGTATATAAGTATTTTTATTTATTTATATATATATAAGTACACACATATATTTGTATATTAACTATATATATTTACATATGCATATATAAGTATTTTTATTTAAATATATACTTTAAAAAATCTGGGCTGGGCCTATGGCTCACTTTAACCAATGGAATGCAACAGACATGAATGAGCATGAAACAGCCTCCAGTAACAATTTGCTCACTGCCTTTCCAGTCTTTACTATCCATCTCTTCAAGGTCATTTAGCTTTTACTTTAGTCACAACTTTTATTTTGATTATCTATTGCTGCATAATAAACTATTCCAAAATTCGTGGTATAAATACAACTAGTCATTTCTCATGATATTGTGCATTGAATGGGCAGTTCTTATGCTTTGCCTGTTGTCAGCTAGAAAGCTGGAATGGTTAGAAGAGTTGAAATGACCCCACCCACATGGTTCACAAGTTGGTGCTGGTGCTGGCTGTTGTCTAGGAGCTCAGCTAGGACTATTGACCTGAGTCTTCATTCTGCTACACATGACTTCTACTCATGGCTAGGTTAGTTCTCCTTCTACCATGGTGATTTCAGGGTAATCAAAAGTTTTGTATGGCAGCTAGCTACCAAGAGTACATAAAGGGAAAAGTCCTCTGCCTCATTTAGACTTAGTCCTGGAGCAGGCATAGTGATCATGAAAAACCACCCCAACATTTAGTGGCTTAAGCATTGATTTTGTTATCTCTCACTATTCTGTGATGGATGGCTCAAATGGAAGCTTTCTCTGTCCCACATGATATTATCTTGTGCTATAATCATAGAAGGTGGTTAGTGTTATGGAGCACAGCTAGGGCTGTTTACTGGAATAATATGTTTTCCTCCATGGGACGTCAGCTTGTGGCCTGTGCTTCTCACAGCATGGTGAGCAGGGCAAGTACTGAGATGGGCAAGTACTATGAGATGACGGAAGCAGCATCTCCAGTTCTCTTAAGGGTTGGATGTGTAAGAATATCACTTCTACCTTGCTCTAGTGCCAGATAGTAACAGGGCTGGGCCAGAATCAAGGGAATGGGGGATAAATTCCAACTTTTGATGGGAGAATGGGTGCATATAGAGTGGGAAGAAATTGATAGAGGTCATATTTAGAGATTCTGTACCATAGTTTATACTGAAAGTAATAATGAAACTCCAAAGATGAATCTCTTTCAGAAATAAACATGCCAGCTAAGAGAGAAAAAAAAAAACCTTGTGTGTAACCAAAATAGCAAATTAGATTGGTAATTTTGGCACTAGTCTTTAGATTCTGCTGTAACCCATAACCCATGTCAGCAAATTTTGAATGCTGTGTTATTTACTTTTATTTTTTATTATTAGCCTCTCACCCTCATTCCTCTTATTCTTTTGTATGGATTAAAACTGTTTATTAACAACAGTAATACTTTCTTTTTGTATTATTTTAATATTGTCATTATTTCCTTCTTAAGTTAGATTGGAATAGATGGGCACATTTCCTTTTACTTTCATGACTTTGAATAGTATTTCTCAATTCAAACTCTCAAAGTTTTAAGAATTAATATGTAAGGTAGAAATGTGAGAATTGAAGTTTTATCTATTAGAAATGATAATTTTCCTAAAATAGCTTAAAATTGTGCTGTGATAGAAGTACATTTGGGGATTGCTGATATTCACCTGTTCAAGAGCAATACTGAACACATGCATATGAGTTGGAGTTTGTATAACTTAATATAAAGTTTAAAAATTCTATGTGTTTTAGGAGCACTAGTGAAGAGAAGTTCTCAAATAAGGCTCCCAAACTATGAAAAACAAAGGTGATAATTCCTATATATTACCTTCAATGGTTAAGAGAGCAGTACAGTGAATTGATGGGCTTCATTGGCGGCTCAGATGTAAAGCATCTGCCTGCAATGCGATCTTCCTGAGCAACTAACACTTGGGCTTCCCTGGTGGCTCAGCAGTAAGGAATCCAATGCAGGAGCCACAGGAGACACAGGTGCGATCCCTAGAAGATCCCCTAGAGGAGGACATGGCAATCCACTCCAGTATGCTTGCCTGGAGAATCCCGTGGATAGAGGAGCCTGGTGAACTACCGTCCGGGGGTACCGTCCGGGGGTACCGTCCGGGGGTTTGCAAAGAGTCGGACATGACTGAAGTAACTTAGCACGCATGCACAGAAAATTGATATAAACAGTTGGTATTGACTATTGAACACTTAAGTGCCACGCAGTATACTAACTGTTTACAAGTAATAAGTGAAAGTCACTCAGTCGTGTCCGACTCTTTGTGACCCTATGGACTATACAGCCCATGGAATTCTCCAGGCCAGAATACTGGAGCGGGTAGCCTTTCCCTTCTCCAGGCGATCTTTCCAACCAAGGGATCGAACTCAGGTCTCCTGAATTGCAGGCAGATTCTTTACCAGCTGAGCCACAAGAGAAGCCCAAGAATACTGGAGTGGGTAGCCTATCCCTACTCCAGTGAATCCTCCTGAACCAGGAATTGAACCAGGGTCTCCTGCATTGCAGGCAGATTCTTTACCAACTGAGCTATCAGGGAAGCCCTGATAATACAAGTAATAGTCCCTTTAATTTTTTAACAACTCTGCTACATAAGTACTATCAATATTCCCATTTTCAGAGGGGAGAAATGCAAGCTCAGAGAGGACACAACTTAGCAAAGTCACAAAATTACTAAGACTAGTGAGTGTTAGAGCGGAGAAGGCAATGGCAACCCACTCCAGTGCTCTTGCCTGGAAAATCCCATGGATGGAGGAGCCTGGTAGGCTGCAGTCCATGGGGTTGCTAAGAGTCGGACACGACTGAGCAACTTAATTTTCACTTTCATGCATTGGAGAAGGAAATGGCAACCCACTCCAGTGTTCTTGCCTGGATAATCCCAGGGATGGGGGAGCCTGCTGGGCTGCCATCTATGGGGTCGCACAGAGTTGCACATGACTGAAGTGACTTAGCAGCAGCAGCAGTGAATGTTAGAGCTGGGAATTAAGGTGGCCAGTGCACAGGTCAAAACCTGTGGGTTGCATTCATGGTATGATGCAGGGTGGCATGATGAAAGAACGAGCGCTGGCTGCCAGATGACCCTGCTCAGTTCCTGACACATCATGTGATAAAAGAATAACTAATGTCTATGTGACACTGACTTTGTACCAAATTCTTTATATGCATCAACTCCTTTGATTTTTCACAGCAAACCTGTGGAGTTAGTGTTGGTGTTACTTTTGCTTAACATGAAACAGCTGAAGGATGCGGTGGTAGATAATTGGCTGGAGCAGTCTGGACTCCTATCCGTTGTGCCATCTGTCACCTCAAACTCAGCTTGCCACCGTTTGTAGGTTTTCTAGAAGAGCAACCTGGCAATGCAGAGGAGAAGCTGTAGTGGAGAGGGTTTGTTTTGGGCACTAGCCACTTCCTTTCTCTGGCCTATCTCCTCTAATAGCTCTTCTGTCCAGACCCCACAGCTTTCTGAAATGTTCAAAGCTGCCAAGTATTATAACATTATATTATAAAGATGATGGGCTTCCCGGTGCCTCAGATGGTAAAGAATCTGCCTGCAATGCGGGAGTCCCGGGTTCAATCCCTGGGTCAGGAAGATCCGCTGGAGAAGGGAATGGCTACCCACTGCAGTGTTCTTGCCTGGAGAATTCCATGGACAGAGGAGCCTGGTGGGCTTTAGTCCATGGGGTCGCTGAGCGACTAACTCTTTCATAAATGTGATAGTAGTCACCTAATAAATGTCTGTGGAATGAGTGAATGAAGACTTCATTGGGGAAGCCATTCTTACTTACATTTTATGGATATGGAAACGGAGCTGCAGGAAATTAAACAACTGCCAGTGCTTACACAGCTTACTAGTTTTAGTTCATTTCTGATTTACTCCAAACCTGAGTCTTCCCACCTTATTCTATAGCTTTCCATATAATTTGTTCTCACTAAAGCTTCAGTATAAAACTTTCTTTCCTCTATTCCTTCCCTCCTCCTTTTTGGGTCTTTATCAAATTTTTTCCACCCTCAGTTTGCTGAGTGAGCTCTCCTTAGAATCAAGAAGAAAGTAAACTGGGTGAACAAAATCCTGTGAACAGAGGAATGACCAGTGTCAATAACAACCATAGTAGCTACAATTAACTCTACTCTTTTTTTTTCTTGGCCATGCTGCATAGCCTGTGCGATCTTAGTTTCCTGACCAGGGATTGAACCCGCACCCCTTGTATTGGAAATGTGGAGTCTTAACCCTTGGACACTAGGGAAGTCCCCTAGCCCAGTACTTATTATGTGCCATTTAATCCTCACAATGGCCCTGTGGTACAGGTATTTTCCTCTTTGTTTTATAGTTGAGAAAATGAGATTGGGCTTGGAATTAATCCATGTTCTCTCTGGCTGTAAGTCATCCATCCCAGAAACTGCATTTTACATTTTAAAAGATTATCCTAGTTACCTCCAAAACCTCTTTAGTAGAAGAACTGACTGGCAAAATAGGTAAGGAAAAGAGCATTCCAACAACATTCCATGGAATTCTCCAGGCGAGATTACTAGAGTGGGTTGCCATTTCCTTCTCCAGGGTATTTTCCCAACCCAGGGATCGAACCTGGGTCTCCCGCTTTGCAGGCAGATTCTTTACCAACTGAGCCACTAGGGAAGCCCTTTCCAACAACATGGAAAGGTTTTTAAATTAGATTAGATCAAAGTTTTGTAATTTGTGGCCGCGCTGTAGAATACTCTGGAGAATTTCCAAGAAATACCCTGACCCCAGCACACATCAAGCAAATTATAATTGTTTCCATTAGTGTCCAGAAGATTTTTTTTTTAAAGCCTTTTAGGTGATCCCAGTGTCCAGCCAGAGTGGAGAATGACATTGCACCTGTAAATGGGTGAGAGGGTAGCCGTAAGCTAGACATAAATTGTCCTCATATCACAGTGTAAGATCACAGTCTTCACATGTGTGGGTGCTTAGCCAATGTGTGTAGACTGATTGACTGAAATTTAGAAAGAGCTTTGAAATCTGGAAAGTTAAGGCAATGCACATTCAGGTTAAGTATAGAGATACATTTATAAATGTGTATCTTTAGTCACAAGTAGAAAGGACTTAAAATTATGCCTGAATTGTGCTAGTTGGGCAAGTCAGAATTTTCTGCCAACTATTTTATTATGCTACTATTTATAAAATATATCTTCACCTTAGTTGTGACATCATGCACACCTTCCACAGTTCCAGGTGTCTTATGGATGGAGAAAGGCCACTGATGCGACACAGTGCCTAGCAGTTGTGGTTGCTATGTTTCCTTCCCTTCCCTTCTTTTGTCTGCTTATTTTTCCTCTTCCCTTCTTATCTCTTCTTTCCCTTACTCAGCAGAGAAATTTGAAGCATGCTAACAGAGCTGAGAGTGTTAATTTTTTAGATAAAAAAATGAGTCAATATATTTTTGCCTCTGCCACCCCCTGCCTCTCTGCCTCATCCCCTCTTTTCAATCAACATAGTTATAAAGTCAAGAAGAAAGAGTTGATTATAGATTTTGGTATCTTGATGCTCAACAACAACAGAAAAACAACAATAGCAACAGCAATCAAACAGAGGTTTCATATCCCATTTTATTTGTTTAAATTCTGCCTCTTTCCAAAAAGTATTTGAAGTTACACAGAATACAATAACATTGCAGAAAATTAGTAACATCTAAAAAGAAAAGTTAAGATCTTAGAAAAGAGGATGTAGCAATATGATAACCATATGAGCTTAACAGAATTTTCTGAATGAGGAAGACATTTACCATGCAGTTGCTGATAGTCAGGGCAAGAAATAGCTGTAGTTAGCAGAAAAGAGGAAGTGTGTAGTGATCACTCAGGGATGGCAAAGAAAGTTCTGCTCTGTGGGCTCATAGGGGATTTCGTGTGCCTTGATAGCAGCATCCTTGGCTACAGAGTCACAACAAACTCCAAAGTAGTTTCGGTATTGCTGTTTGTTGTAGTTGAAGACAACGTTAAAGCCAAGCTCAGTGAATCTGATATTGATTTGAGCTGATCCTCATAACATACACATTTTTTCTTCTTTTATTTTTAAACATTTTCTCCCTTGCTTTCCTTTAGAACTTTAAGTCACAGTATAAATGGATGACTTGTGTTTTTCACCTACTACATGATTTTTTATCTCTCAGTTCACCATTTACTAATAGAGAAAATTTAAACTTATTTTTAGTTACTTGGGATCCCTCAAAGGCCCTATCTTGTTTTGATTGCCATTTCCCATTTGGTGACACTTTTTTTTTTAGTGGTATCAGGTCTTAGTTGTGGCACACGGGCTTAGTTGCCCCATGGCATATCGGATCTTAGTTCCCCGACCAGGGATCGAAACCAGCATCCCCTGCATTGGAAGGCAAGCTTTTTATCACTGGACCACCTGGGAAGTCCCAGGGATACTTGTTGTTAGAGGAGAGGCTGACAGACTATGTAGTTACTCTGAAAAGTGACAGACCAGGGCTCATGTATGTTGATGTTGTTGGGTATGGCCAAGGAACACTTTTTCTCTTATGACTCTGCAGCTGCAAGAGTAATGAGGCAGTTCAGAGCAACTTCGAATGTCACAGTGGCTGGTATGGATACAGGCAAGAGTGCTCTGCTTCTTTCAGTAAAATAAGCAGGCAGAGACCTACCTTCCCACTCTGAATCCCACATTTGGCAAGTTCTTTCTGCTTAGAGCCTTCTAATAGTGTTGCCTAGTCCTCAGAAGTGATGATGATTAGAATCTGAACTAAATGGAGAAGGCGATTTTTACCAGGCAAAAGCTGTTTGTGTAAACTTGGGTTTCAGTTGTCTTTTTTCATTTCTCTTTTGGCAGCAAACATTAATGCTTGAGGACATGCTGCCACTCATTTCTGGGAAGCACCAAATATTTGGTTTTTATCTGCATTCAGACTGAGTCAGTTTTAAGTTGTTTCTGTAGATATTAAAACATAAATATTTGGATAAAACAAGTTTATAAATTATGTAATTTACTCCATCATCTGTGGAACTATGAATTTTTTTTCCTAGGGTAGATTGAAAAAATTAATTGAACACTTACTTTGTAAAAGGCATTATAATAAGTAATTAGTGCAAAGTTGGGGGATACATTATAAATAATAGACATGGTGATAATCCAGTGTAGGCTTCCAGTCTAGTTAAGTGAAAATGTTACATCAGTGAAATTATTTTAAAGTAGAATATTTTTAAGATACAGAATTGTTCATTGCATTGAAGGTTGAACATGAATATATTTGGGGCATCTTAGAAAAAAGAGTGTACTGAAGTTAGTTAGGTTCAGAATAGGTAGATTTTGAACCAAGTATTAAAAGAGACAATCAACATGGGTTGGCAGAGGTGACTGAGTTACAAAGAAGGATGATTAGGATTATACTTTGAAAGTTGTGCTTCCTGGAAACTTCCTGAGATGAACTTGTCTGATAATTTTCACTACAATATTAAAATAGAATCCTTGAAATAAAATAAGTTATTTTTAAATTTGGGTGGGGCTCTGGTGAATGATTTTATGCTTAAAATACAGACATTATTAAATACTCATTAAAATGACAGTATGAGGTGTTATCTGCCCTCAAAACCCAGGGCAAAACTGCCTTAATTGCAAAACTGCCACATTTTGAAAAGTGCTTATTGTGATCTTTCCTCATTTTTCTTTTGTTTAATTTTATACTGTATTATTTTCAGAGGCAAAATCAGTGAAGGCTTGGACAATTTGAAAAGTGTTAATCCGGTAGGAGAGACATACATCCATGAAGGACTAAAGCTAGTAAGTTCTTTTATGCTTATGAGTATGGGAGAGAACGTTTCCTTACTCTGTAATGAAATAAATTATAAGTCCCTAGTAGAACTCGGAGATGCCATTACATATTTACCTTAAAATTTAAAAAAAATATCTTTTAGTTGTTCTAGGGGAAAGACTGATAGAAAGCATTTACCATGATAAAAGAAGTTTAGATGACAGTTTGTCTTTTAAGGAATTTTCTATTTTCTCTGCGACTATTTTCAGAGAACCACGTTTTCTCTGTGGTTATAGTCAGCCAAGGCTAAAAACCTTTATCATTTACGCCCAATAGTAATTACTCTATAATGTGAGTATATGTATATTTCAAATTAAAATAGTTAATATAAAATGCCCTGTTTTAAAAGCCAGTCCGAAATAGTTTGATTTTGCCAGGCTTAAAATTCAGCTTGCTGGAACATGCTGGTTAAAAGTTAAGATTAACTTGTGAGTTGGACAATTTTTCTTTATTTTCAGGCAAATGAGCAAATTGAGAAAGCAAGGGGCTTAAAAACCTCCAGTATCATAATTGCTCTGACAGATGGTAAGTTGGACGGTCTGGTGCCATCATATGCAGAGAAAGAGGTGAGTATTGAACTGAAACTGTTCTTTACACCCCAGTGTATTTTGCTGTATGTCTCTGCATGTGTAGCCTGATGTTTGAGTCATTCACCTGTCTCCCTCTCTCTGTCCCTCTCTCTTTCTCTCAATAGGCAAAGATATCCAGGTCCCTTGGGGCTAGAGTTTATTGTGTTGGTGTCCTTGACTTTGAACAAGCTCAAGTAAGTACAGCAGACCTGCAGCCTTGAATCTAAATCACATAATAGTCTTAAGGAGAGTTGATCAGATTTTTAAATAATGACTTGCATGCATGCTTCCTTGGTGGCTCAACGGTAAAGAATCTGCCAGGAATGTGGGAGACCCAGGTTTAATTCCTGTGTTGGGAAGATCCCCTGAAGAAGAAAATGGCTACCCACTCCAGTATTCTTGCCTGGAGAATCCCATGGACAGAGGAGCCTGACAAGCTACAGCCCACAGGGTTACAAAGAGTCAGGCACGACTGAGCGACCAACACTTTCATGCATGCTAAGTTGTTTCAGTTGGGTCTGATTCTTTGCAGCCCTGTGGACTAAAGCCTGCCAGGCTTCTCTGTCCATGGGATTCTCCAGGCAAGAATACTAGAGTGGGTTGCCATGCCTTCCTCAAGGGGATCTGCCTGACCCAAACCCGTGTCTCTTATTATGTCTTCTGCATTGGCAGGTGGGTTCTTTACCACTAGTGCCACCTGAGTAGCACAGTGTTAGTCACTCGTGGGGTCTGACTCTTTGCAACCCCGTGGACTGTAGCCTGCCAGATTCCTCTATCCATGAAATTCTCCAGGCAAGAATATTGAATTGGGTTGCCGTTCTATTCTCTAGGGGGATCTTCCCAACCCAGGGGTCAAACCTGGATCTCCTGCATTGCAGCAGAATTCTTTATCATCTGAGCAACCATGGAAACCTGCTTAATTGTTAAAGATTTTCTATAAAGATGGCTCCTTGTCTTGAACTCTGTGTTAGTAATGTCTGATTTTGATAGGTTTCATTAACTAATTAAACTGAAGAAAAACTCTATTTTTCTTGAACATTAATAAAATAATATGCATGCTCCTTTTTAATCAGCTGACAAGGTTATCATGACAAGTCTTGTTTAGATGTTTTAGTTTGATTGAAAACTTGACTCTTAGGAGCTTAAGATTTGGGAAGTCTGTTGGAAAAATCTTTAGTGATTTTCCTTAAAAAAACTTTTTATTTCATGAAGTTTACAGGGTTTATGTATTAAATTTTTTTTCCCACTCACAAAATGTTTTTACATTTAAATGTTTGGTTGAGTTTGAGTGAAGCTTCTGTGACTCATGACATTTACAGCTAGGAGAGCTCTGTTTTGAAATTGCGACTTGAGGCCAGTTGTAAAGGGGCTGTGCCTGATCTCAGTTCATTTTGTTGTGATGCATTTAGAGTAACACCAGTTACTCCAGTCAGTTCCTGACAAGGAATTAATCCTCTGGTGTAATTTTTCAGATGGATGTAACTAACAAGTAAGGAAGGGTGTAAGAGGTTGTATGTCTCAACCACGTCTCAGTGAACATTTCCTCCTTTTTCTAAAGCTCGAAAGAATCGCTGATTCCAAGGAACAAGTTTTCCCTGTCAAAGGTGGATTTCAAGCTCTTAAAGGAATAATTAATTCTGTGAGTATTTCTTTGGGGTTAGGAAAGGCTCATCGTTTTAGACATATTTTAAATTAAAATAATTTTTTAAATTTTTTATTTTGTTTGGGGATATAGCTGATTCACAATGTGATGATAGTTTCAGGTGAACAGTGAAGGGACTCAGCCATATATATACATGTATCCATTCTCCCTCAAGCTCCCCTCCCATCCAGGCTGCCACATAACACTGAGCTGTGTTATACATACAGTAGGTCCTTGTTGGTTATCCATTTTATATATAGCAGTGTGTAGATATCAATCCCAACCTCCTTAACCATTCCTTCTCCCCATTCTTTCCTCTGGCAAAAAGTTGTCCCCATAAGTTTCTCTAAATCACAGATTCTCTAAATCTGTGAGTCTCTTTCTGTTTTATAAGTTTATTTGTGTGATTTCTTTTTAGATTCCACATATAAGGGGCATCCCTTAGATATATTTTAAACTATAGGAAGTAACCTTGTTATCTTGAAGAGAGAATTTAAGAAGGAAATTTGTTGAGTATTGCACATGCAAGGAAATTCTAGAGATCTGGATTTTATTTGTAAGTGAGATTTGGAATTAACTCTTACAAACTGAGCACTGTGAGCCTGGGTTTGTGATTTCAAGTTTAAGATTGTCATCACTAGTCTCAGAGCCCCCTTTGAACATGGAGTTCCTCACCGAGTCGCTATCTTGAAAGTTTTATAGGCTTTATAGAAGTATAAAATAAAAATTTGGATTGGAATGTGTGATTGCTTCCTGCTCCAAATATGGGTATTTCTTAGCTATCAGTCAGGCAACTCGAACCAGCGGCAGAGTATTTGACTGCGGTTGTTGTTCTTTCCATTTTAATGATTAATAGTTTCACTGGAGCTCATAATATTTCTGTTTGGAATTCAGTTGAGCTGTCTCTGGTGATTGTTAGAATCCGGGCCATCCTAAACAGGGGAAGGGGAAGTGGAGTGATGAAATGCAAAGCAAAACTCCTGGGCTTTCACAGCTGAGGTTTATGTTTCGTTTTACTGCCTTTTGCTAGAAGCACTAGGAACAGTTGCTATTAAGTATTTATGATATTTTGGTAAACAACATCCTAAAATGGAAGTGAATAATATATATATTTTCTAAGCCAAAGCTTTTCCTTTAATCTTTGGATATTTATTGAAGGGAAAAAAAAATCTCAGTTTTTTTCTGACATTTGGTTTTGGCATTTAAAATTTCTTTTTAAAGATCATGTTTTCTTCAGAAACATAGGGTGAGATTTTTTTTTTAAATTTGTTTTTGGTAGCATGTAGACTTTTTTTCCTCATGATAAATGCGGCTTTTCAGGGAAAACATGCAATTTAGTTCTATCACGTATAAGAATGGCCAGTGGACAGGTCAAACCTAAGTGCAGAATGTAACAGAGATATAATTATTTTAGGAGTTTTGCATATGTATTTAGTTTCAGGAAAGAATTTCAATGTAAAATTAGTAAATATATTTAGAGATGGAGTCAAGGTATTGCACCACTGTGATTTGTTTTAAAATATAGGAAAATGTATTGACCATGCAAAAGGGAGGATAATTTGACCCTGTAAAAAAAAGTGTGCTGTGCTGTGGTTAGTCGCTCAGTCCTCTCTGATTCTTTATGATTCCATGGACTGTAGCCTGGCAGGCTCCTCTGCTATGGGAATTCTCCAGGCAAGAATACTGGAGTGGGTTGCCATAATCTCCCCCAGGGCATCTTCCCAACTTAAGGATAGAACACACATCTACTGCATTGCAGGCAGATTCTTTACCATCTGAGCCACCAGGGGAGCCCAAGAATATTGGAGTGTGTACCTCCACTCCGTTCTCCAGGGGAACTTTCTGACCCAGGATCAAACTGGTGTCTCCTGCATTGCAGGCGGATTCTTTACCAGCTGAGCTACTACGGAAGCCTGTGAAAAAAAGTGTATTGTATTTTAAATAGAATTTTATTGTACTTGGGAATTTTCAGTTGTTTTTATAATTACACTGTGAAGGAGAGAAGACCTTTGGAATTATTTTCTCTCTATCAAAGGATTAATTCAAAATTTTCCTGGTGATTAATTGGCATCTGAAAGCTCTCTTTTTGTGGGTTATGACTACAGATTTCTCCTTCAAGAAATTTAGTAGTTGATTATTGGAGGAGATAAAGTTGTTGTTATATTTATTTATTCAGTTTCATTTTTTAAATTTGTATTAAGGAAACTTTAGAATGGGGTTCTCCAGGCAGGAATACTGGAGTCGGTTGCCATGATTATGTTCTTTGCAGTCAAAGATGAGAAATTCTATATAGTCAGCAAAAACAAACCTGGATCTGACTGTGGCTCAGATCCTGAGCTCCTTATTGAAAAATTCAGGCTTAAATCAAAGAAAGTAGGGAAAACCCCTAGGCCATTCAGATATCACCTAAATCAAATCCCTTATGATTATACAGTGGAAGTGACAGATTCAAGGGATTACATCTGGTAGACAGAGTGCCTGAAAAGCTATGGACAGAGGTTCATAACATTGTGCAGGAGACTGAACCAAATCCAAGGGAAAAAAAAAAAAGAAATGCAAGAAGGCATTGTGGTTGTCTGGGGAGACTTTACATATGGCTGAGGAAAGAAGAGAAGTGAAAGGCAAAGGAGAAAGGGAAAGATATACCTAACTGAATACAGAGTTCCAGAGAATAGAAAGGAGAGGTAAGAAGGCCTTCTTAAATGAACAATGCAAAGAAATAGAGGAAAACAATAGAATGGGAAAGACTAGAGATCTCTTCAAGAAAATTGGAGATATCAAGGGAACATTTCATACAAGGATGGACAGAATGGTAAGGACCTAACAGAAGCAGAAGAGATTAAGAAGAGGTGGCAAGAATATGTAGAACTATACAAGAAAGGTCTTCAGGACCCAGAAGGTCTCACTCACCTAGAGCCAGACATCCTGGAGTGTGAAGTCAGGTGGGCTTTAGGAAACATTACTATGAACAAAGCTAGTGGAGGTGATGGAATTCTGACTGAGCTATTTCACATCCTAAAAGATGATGCTGTTAAAGTGTGGCACTCAATAGGTCAGCAAATTTGGAAAACTCAGCAGTGGCCACAAGACTGGAAAAGATCAGTTTTTATTCCAATCCCAAAGAAGGACAATGCCAAAGAATGTTCAAATTACCATACAATTGTGCTCATTTCACATGTCATCAAGGTGATGCTCAAAAACCTTCAAGCTAGGCTTTGACAGTTTGTGAAGCAAGAAGTTCTGGATGTAAAAGCTGAGTTTAGAAAAGGCAGAGGAACCAGCGATCAAATTGCCAACATTTGTTGGATCATGGAGAAAGCAAGGGAGTTCCAGAAAAACATCTACTTCTGCTTCATTGAGTACACTGAAGCCTTTGACTGTGTGGATTGCAACGAACTGTGGAAAATTCTTAAAGAGATGGGAGTATCAGACAACCTTACCTGTCTCCTGAGAAACCTGTATGCGACTCAAGAAGCAACAGTTAGAAATGGAAATGGAACAATGGACTGGTTCCAAATTGGGAAAGAAGTACGTCAAGGCTGTATATTGTCACCCTGCTTATTTAACTTATCTGCAGAGTACATCTTGCTTAATGCTGGGCTGGATGGATCACAAGCTGGAATCCAGATTACTGAGAGAAATATTAACAACCTCAGATATGCAGATGATACCACTTTAGTGGCAGAAAGTAAAGAGCAATTAAAGAGCCTCTTGATGAGGTTGAAAGAGAAGCGTGAAAAAGTTGGCTTGAAACTCAGCCAAGAGTTTCAGAATACTAAGATCGTGACATCTGGTCCCATTGTGTGTGCAGGTGTGTGCATGCTAAGTTGCTTCAGTCATGTCCAACTTTTTGTGACCCTATGGAGTGTAGCCTTCCAGGCTCCTCTGTCCATGGGATTCTCCAGGCAAGAATACTGGAGTGGGCTGCCATTTCCTTCTCCAGGAGATCTTCCCGACCCAGGGATCGAACCTGTGTCTCTCAGGTCTTCTGCATTGACAGTTGGGTTCTTTTATCACTGGTACCACCTGGGAAGCCCTATGGTCCCATTACTTCATGGCAAATAGAAGGGGAAAAAGTGGAAGTAATGACAGGTTTTATTTTCTTGGGTTCCAAAATCACAATGGACAATGACTGCAGCCATGAAATTAAAAGATGCTTGCTCCTTGCAGGGAAAGATTTGACAGACTGAGACAGTACATTAAAAAGCATACATCAGTTTGCTGACAAAGGTGCATATAGTTAAAGCTATGGTTTTTCCAGTAATCATGTATGGATGTGAGAGTTGGACCATAAAGAAGGCTGAGCACTAAAGAATTGATGCTTTCAAATTGTGGTGCTAGAGAAGACTCTTGAGAGTCCCTTGGACTGCAAAAGATCAAACCACTCAGTTCTAAAGGAAATCAACCCTGAATATTCATTGGAAAGATTGATGCTGAAGCTGAAGCTCCAGTACTTTGGCCACCTAATGGGAAGAACCAACTTATTGGAAAATACCGAAAATACTGAGAAAGATTGAAGGCAACAGGAGAAGAGATGGCAGAAGATGAGATGGTTAGCTAGCGTTACCAACTCAGTGGACATGAATTTGGGCAAACTCTGGGGGACAACGGAAGACAGAGGAGCCTGGTGTGTTACAGTCCATCCGGTTGCAAAGAATCAGACATGACTTAGTGACTGAACAACAACAAAGTTATGTCGAAAGACTTAGCTTGAAGTTAGAAAATTTTGGGTTATTTTAGCTACCAATCATGAATGAAGCCTCTTATGTTTCATCTGGAGGGAGCTGATGGGTAAAGTTATCATTCTCATTGTAGTTAAACTTCAGCTGTTTTGTCACAAAAGGAGGAGTACGTGATCCTCAGGGAAGTCAGCCTCTGGGGAAACCTTGGTGGTAACTTGGCAGAGGAGGCACGTAGCACGGAGCATTGCAATCAAAGTTGCTCACACTAACGGTTGTATTTTTATCATCATGATGGTAACTTGGAATTTATGCCCATTTTGTAGAGATTTAAAGCAATTCAAGTACTTTCTCTCTCTTCAAGGCAGAGACTGCATCACCTCTGATAATATACAAAAGCTGTATATTGGCCTCAAATTTGAATTACCCTTTATATTTAGAATACCATCTTATCTTTAAAAATTGTATATGGTATTTAAAACAAATATAGTGTATCTATTTCAGGATATAGAGCAGAGAGAAGAGCATTTCCGTCTGTTCTTTATGGTTTACCAAACTAATGGATTACACTCTACTGTGGAATGTTTTACACAAAGCTAAGCAGGAGACATGAGAGATGCGGGTTCGATCCCTGGGTAGGGAAGATCCCTTGGAGGAGGAAATGGCAACCCACTCCAGTATTCTTGCCTGGAGAATCCCGTGGACAGAGGAGCCTGGTGGGCTACAGTCCATGGGGTTGCAAGGAGTCAGACACAACTGAGCCACTAACACTAAGCAGATGGAAGAAATCATAAAATTTAAATTTTTTAAGTGTTTGGTACACTGAAGGCAGAATGTTTGCTAAATGGATTGATAATTTATTTTTCCTGTAGAATTTATTTAAATCCATCTGGCCTTATTAATTGTCAGTATATTAATCTCCATAAAGTTAATCTTTAAGTGAGAAAAATTGATAACATGAATTTCTTGTTCACTTTGTCTTCCTTCCCCTGCCCACCAAAATCCAGTGACCTAATTAGTCTGATCCCCTTATTGTATAAGATATCACCTTTTGTTAACACATATTTTGTTTATAATCGACTTCTTAATCAGCAAGGATAGGAGTTTAATTTTGGAGTCTTTCTTCATTATAGTTTTTTTTCATTTGTTTGCAATTTTTAATGTGAAATTTATATACAGTGTAAACAAACAGTTGCATGAAATGAACTACACAGATCTTTATTATGCATTCAGTGAGTTCTGACAAAGGCATGTACTTGTGTTCAAAAACCCTATCAACATATAGAACATTACTTTCACCCTAGAAAGTTCCTTCATGGTTCCTCTTGTCAGTCTTTGCCCTCTCCACCCCAGAGACAGCTGCTGTTCTGATTTTTTTCCAGCAGAGTTTAATAAGCCTGTTGTAGAACTTCATATAAATGAAATCATATAGTATATACTCTTCTATATAAGGCTCCTTTCACTTAGCAGAGAATTTCTGAGATTCATCTGCCCATTATTTGTACTTGCAGTTTGTTAGTTTTTATTCCATTGTATGACTATAGCACAGTTTGCTAAATCGTTCTCCTATTGACAGACACGTAAACTGTTTCTATTTGGGGGTATTGTGAATAAAGCTGCTGATAACATTCATGTAGAATTCTTTTTGTGGGCACATATTTTCATTTTTCTCAGGTAAATACCTAGGAGTGAAGTTTCTGGCCTGCCTATAGGATAGGCATATGTTTAGTTGTGTAATGTGCACATAAAAAGAATTTTTTTTAACATCATTAGTCATCAAGGAAATGTAGTTTAAAATCACAAGAAGATACCACTACATTCCCACCAAAATGGATAAAATTTAAAAGACTGACAATACAAATGTTGGTGAGGACGTAGAGCAACAGGAAGTTTCATGTATTATTGGAGCAACTCCAACAATTTCATCACTCTGGAAAAAGTTCTAACAGTTTTCATTATAGTTTTTATAAAAAGAAGAAACACTGTAGTAGTTGTAACTTTTGTAACCTCAAAAACAAGGAACTTAAAAGGCCTTTGTTATGAACATATTAACAAATAACAAATTTTCTAAAATATATTTGATTCAGAAAATCATTTTAATGTTCTATTTTAATTTGGAGGGAAATGTATCATCAAAATTTTTAGATTTCTATCCAGGGAAATGATGCATAACATTTTTTATACCATTGGTTTAACCTCCACTCTTAATTAGCATAAATGAAGGTTTAGAATTCATTATCTCAAGGTGGTACTAGTGAAAAACTTTTTCTCTTTTTCACCCTTCTCCTAAAATGTAATGTATTATTTATTGACTTAGTAAGCTCTTACTGTGTTAGGGCATTGTGTTAAGCTTGGAAGAGGGGACACAAACTTAAACAAGACAAATTCTCTGTTCTAAAGGGGCGGGAGAGTGACAATTCAGGTTTTGGATTATGGTGGCACCCTCCAAGAATTATAAAGTATGAGAATTTGGAAAAAGGAAATTTCAGTGAGTCACCCTGTACGATAAAAGTAATTCTATAATGCAATTTGTGGTAAAGTGCCAATATGATTAAAGCTGACAGAAGGGTGGAATAAGTTGGGTTATGTAAAGTCATGGGAGGCTTTTTATGGTGGGATCTGAACTGTGCTCTGACAATTGGAATAAATTAATTAGAAATAGAGAATACAGAACCTCAGAAATAGCTTAGGCTGAGTGGCTGAAGCACGGGAGAGTTTGGCCTGGATTGTGGAGTGATGTGAGGGATAAATATTGATAGGTAGGCTGGATCCAGATTATGGAGACCGTCCAACGTTTGGATGGTGAATTGGCACTTTTTGCATAAATAATTGAGAAACCATGGGAAATTCATTTAGAGCCTGAAATTTATAAGAAAGCAGTGGAAATTCAGGTAGGATATTCCTGTGGTAATATATGGGATGATTTGGAAGATGAAAAGCTGTATTATAAGTCTCTTGCAGTAGTGTTTGTGAGACATGGTGTCAGGAAACCCAACATAGTGAAGACAGAATGAGACTAGAAATAGGAAGACCTGAGTGCGAGTTCCAGCTCTGCCGGCGTCTAGCCATGTGACCTTCTGTGTGTCCTATAATGTAATCTTTCTCAGTTTTAAAATTCTCATTAGTCAAATGAGGATAATGATATCTATGTCATTGAGCTGTTTTGTGAATTACATGAGATAATGATTAAGAATGATCTAACTCAGAAGGGCTGGATTTTAAAACATGTGATAGGAAGCCAGGAGTGGCAAGAAGCTAGGACCATGTAGGATGGGGTTATTGATCCTTCTGTAGGGCAGTCCACTGAGAAAGATTGTCAGTATTCTAAGTGATCAATGACTTTAGATCTAAAGAGGGGTGGTATTAGATGTGCAAGGATCAAGTCTAGCAAGGGGTCAAAACAACAAGGACTTCTAGATCGTGTAGCTACCCAAAGTCAAGATCTGACTGTGCCTTAGTTCTAAATTCTCAGGATTCAGGTTAGGGTTTCCCAGGTGGCACTGGTGGCAAAGAACCCACCTGCCAGTGCAGGAATTGCAAGAAACGCAGGTTTGATCCCTGGGTTGGGAAGGTCCCCTAGTGTAGGCAATGGCACCCCATTCCAGTATTCTTGGCTTCCCAGGTGGCCCTAGTGGTAAAGAACTCACCTGTCAGTGCAGGAGAGACAAGAGACTTGGGTTTGATCCCTGGGTCAGGAAGATCTGCTGCAGGAGGGCATGGCAACCCACTCTAGTATTCATGCCTGCAGAATCCCATGGCCTGAGTAGCCTGGCGAGCTATAGTCCATAGGGTCACAAAGAGTTGGACACGACTGAAGCGACTCAGCACAGCCAGTATTCTTGCCTGAGAAATCCAATGGACAGAGGAGCCTGGCGGGCTAAATAGTCCACGGGGTTGCAAAGAATCGGACACAACTGAGCGACTGAGCACAGGCCTAGGACCCAGGGAACAGCTGAAAAAGTAGATTCAGAATTCCCATGACAAAAGCTATGTAGAACTTCAAGATTCTCCATTCTTGTTGGGGAACTCATGGTACTAATTAGTGATTCAGAGTAGAAACCTTACTTTGTTAGGGGGAAACCACACCCCAGTGGATCATAGGTCCTTAGAGCTTATTTCAGGCACTGGGATTCTAGGTCTTTCCCAATAAAACTAGGTCAAGGATGTCAAGGGAAGCACCTAATAGATTCACTGTCCTGGTCAGAACTATGTCAGTAACAAGGTGGGGCTGAACCATGAGGTATAAAATTGTTGGCTGTTTCTGAGCCAGGCTTTGAAGACTCCAATGAATGTTACGTGGCAATTAGTTGATGCTGTTAAAATTGTGATGGCAGTGAAACTGGAAATAAAATGGTAAATGTGGGAAGCTTTAAAAAATGAATAGAACCTGGGAGCTCACTGGATATAGGATGAAAATGACAGAGCGCGGGGAGTCAAATACAACTTCCACTCCTGATAATGTGGCTGAGTGTCTAGAAGCATTGAAAGTGAAAATTGTTTTCACAGAAGGGCCAGAGTGTTAGAGGACAGAGTGAAATTGGGCCTGGGAAGAAATCCCAGTGGGGAATGTCACTGAGGGAAGTGGAAATCCAGAGAAATGTTCAAGCCAGGAAACTGCAGACTTGAGTCATTCTCCATCCTCTTGATCTTTCTCCTCTCCCACTGCCCACAGACACAAGGATTTTATTCTGTTCTCCACTTTAGGTTAACTTTAAAATCTTAGAATGTTACATACTTATTTTTGATTTCTTGGAAAGGCAATTATAGGACTTTTATTTGAAGGTGAAATTTTATTCAAGCTAGGATAGGTCAGACTAGCCTGTGAGTACCACGTACTTTCCAATGCAGTGTTTCATTATGCAGTGCTGGGGAAGAGAACATTGAAAATAGAACAAAACCATGATTAGTGAATAATAGGGGAAGAACAAAAAGCAAAATAATCTGTTCAAAACCTCCCTCCCTTTTTCTTTTCTCTCTGAAAACAAGGCCATGAGATGTTTTACTCTTCGCAGTTGTTTCCACAATTTTTTCTGATGCAGTACCTCAGAAAGTATTAAGCAGAAGAGATGAATCAGTTGTGGAGTTGGCTTTATAAATAACACCTGATCCAGAAGAATTATGAACACTACATCCTAGGTGATGATGGCAGCAAATGCTTAAGTTCCTGAGTACTTAATGGGAAAATAAAAAGGCCTAAACAGGAAGAGCATGATCACTCAGATGTGTAGAAAATTTAAATGAAACTGTAGTAGATTGTTTATAAAGGGAAAAAAGTGCAATATACATTTCAAAAGGTAACTTCATTCATAATGCTGGGAATATAAGCTTCATTTGACCTTTGGAGCCAAGTTGTTTTTCTCAGTCATATCTGTTGTTATTATTATTTTTGAAAAGTATCTAAGAAAGGTGTCTAAACTATGTTTGAATGGAATGAGAAGACATTGCAAAATCATTTTCTCTACGAGAAAATCATTTTCATAGAAGAGGAACTACCCGATAAGACTTTAACTTAAATCCTTGTGGCAGGTTCTGCTACAGATGTTGACTGCTTAGTTGTGGAAATCTCTATTTATAAAATCATGGCTGGATGAAAAACCTAAAGTCTGAACTAACTATGAAAATATATTCATAGGAAAACAACTTGAACTGATACAACTTACTCAAAATTGGAAGTCAGTTTCTAGGACTCCCTTTAAAAAGGGACAGGCTATAATGTGAGGCCCACTGTATGTCAGATTCTCCTGGGCTTCAATTTATCCAAGAATCGTTAGTATTTAATGTAGATGAGGTGTCTCTTTTCATAACATCCTTCACATTAATGATAGAAAGGTTGGGACTGTATTTCCCTCTGCCTCCTTTTTTTGGTCTAGTACCTAATATAGTTTTGGGTAAGTAGACACTGCCCAATTCCCATTTATCAGTGAATGAATAAATAAAATCTATGCTCCTTGAAAATATTTTTATAATATAGTTATGGTGTATTTAAGCATCAGAAAAATCAACTCATCTTTTTTTTAACTAGAAAATACTTTATTTTGAATTGACTTTTGATTCTACATTACTTTATTTCATCCTCTTGTTTATATTCCGCTGTATTAAGACTTTTGGTTACCAGTGACAAAAACCAAGTTTATAGTAGCTTAAGGGAAAGGAAAAGAAAGCTATTGGCTTATCTAACTAACTGGGTGGTCCAGAAGAGGATATTACCCCAGGTGCAGTTGGATCCAGGGTACCAATCCACTCTTAAGGTCTTCTCCCTTTCTAAGTTTTGCCTATGATCCTGTTTGCCTCATTCTCTCCTTGTTTTGTTGATCATCAGAGGAAAGTTAATTGCCAAAGGGTTCAGCTTACATGGGCCTCGATTAGCAAGCCCATTGTCTTAGCATCAGTATATTCTATCCCAGTTAAGGACTCTGATTGACTCAGCTGGGTCAAGTGCTCATTCTTATAACAAATACATATCAACAGACATATTTGGTCCAGCCTGAGTAACATGCTCACCCCCATGGTGGAAGGTTGGGAACAAGGTGGAGAGAGAAGGTATCATGATTGATAGCCTCACCAGAACCACATGGAATGAGAACAATTTCCCCAGTAGAAAGGCAACACTGTTTATAGACATGTAAGGATGAAAGAATGTTAAGGATAGGGAAGAAAAATCAATAGCTATGACAGTCCACTATATTAAAATATATTTGAAATATTTTTAACATATTCTAATAAGGTACTTCATTTCTTCTTAATTCCAATTAACTAAAAAATACAAATAGAAAGTTCACTTTAAAATATTCATTTAATTTACTGAAATTTTATAATCTTGACATCTTTTGTCCAATGGTCTATTTGTATTTGCATGATAATTTTACTTAAGATTATTCTTTCCTTTTTCATTATTTGGTGGGGACTGTAGTATAAGGAAATCAAATCCATTTTTGATAAATAATTACAACTTTGTGATAATTTGTGAGAAAACTTCAGTGGTGGTATTAGTTGCATTGCCAAAGTTAAGCATCAAATGTTTATTTCTTAACGTTCATCTTTTGGGCTACAAAAGAAGATAAACTTTTAGAGGCTCACTTGTTTGTGAAAGTAAATTCGGTTAAGTAGGACATTGAAAAGGGGGATAAAATGGTTAAGATTTATGATTAAATGTATCATCAGTGTAAATCCCATAATTTTAGTGCACTTTTAATGTAAAGTCTATTGTTCATCCATTAAGAAAGCAGTAAGGGATTATTCTGAGTTTGTGCTGAACAAAACAAAAAAGAGGAGAGGCATATAAATTTTTGTTTTGTATCACAATCCAGTTTGGAGCATATTTTTATGTTATAGTGAGAAAGGAAGACCTGCTAATATGATTTGTTAATGAAAATTGCAATTATAACAGGAGGAAGAACTTTAAATGTCATTTCAGTATTTTGTTTCACAATTTGTGATATGGGCATAATTTTATTAACATTTTACTCAGAACTGCTCATCTGTTATGTTTGGAGCAGAGAAGAGTAGAAGGCAATGATTGTAACTTACATTCTTCCCTAGATTTATTAGAGTAGAAGTTTGTTTAGAATTTATCACTTGTGCTTATATTACTCAAAGGGAGAAAGAATCCATATTTAGAAATGGGTCATGCTGTATTGAGCAACTTGCATTTTGAAGCTCCAAGCATTTAAAAAAAACAAACACAACCACACATGTGACTACAAGTTATAATTGTTTTCATTGAATCATTAACTCTTAAAGAAAAATATATTTGGTAGGATGTTTTACAGCTAGAGAGAAAATAAAAATTGTATCTAAATATTAAAAGGTAAAAAGCAAACACGAAAAGATGTTTCATCTTTCCATTTGTTTTAGTTGCTTATTTTGTGTACATGTGTAGCTAATTACTAAAGCTTTATTTTGGGGGGAACTTTTTTTGGGAACTAATGTTCTTCAGTGATTTTTCCTTATGAGATTTAAACTTGGAATCCTTCAAATTTGGGATGAACTCCTGCTGTGCTTAAAGACTTTCAGTGAGTCAGAAGAAAATAGATTATATTTTTCAGATCTTTTTATTATCCTTACTGATATTTTCTGATATGCTGTATGTCATGCAAATTAACAGTTTCTATTTGTTAAGGATACACTGAGGGTACTTGTAAATTATCTATAATGTTCTGTTGTATGTGATGTTATTTACTCAAAGCCAGTATTAGAAAGTTATTGCTAGAATGAATAGTTTGAATTTTGAATAACGTTGAAAATGTTGGAGATGTTTGGGTAGCATATTGAATTTAAGGGTGAAGAAATAATCCAGTTTGGGCGAAAAATCTTTTTATTTAGAACTGACCTTTAAAAAGGAGGTCACAGAGGAAACCATTCAATGGGATTTAATGTCATTTTTCTCCTCCACATATCCTATCTAAAATTAACCCTCTTTTTAAAAGAAGGTGCATATCTTAAATTTGTTTCTTTTTTGTATTTGGCTCAACACCTTATTAGTGCCATTGGTTACCACAATTTGAACTATACAAATAAGTTTTCCTTTCTTTGTGTGTGACCAAAGATGTGATTTGAAAAGCTCTGTAATTTTAAATATGTTTAACTGGCCATTGTTACACACCCTGTTTATTTGTCTTATAGTCAAAATGCTTGTTTTTTTTCTAGAAAGTTTTGCATTTACTCAGTTAATTCAGTAAATATTAACTGAGGAGCTGCTGTTTATAACATTGTGCTATATACTTTTTATATTAGATTGGTCTTAAATATGAGGTATTATCATTCATTAAAAAAGTATTTAGCTAGTTTCATGTGGAATGGGCTCTATTCTATTTTCCAAATATAGTACCATCACCATTTAGATATTGGAAAAAATATAGATTTAAAAAAATCTGTCTTGATGTATATTATTTGTAGGAAGTGGGCTTTTGTTTGTTTATTTAAACTGGATTTTTGGTCTTCAAATCATAAGACCTAGATATTGCTCCCAAATTGAGTATAAACTTCCAAGACACTGCAGGAGCTAAGTAATATTTTGACTTTGCCACCTCATCTTAACTAATTCCATGCTAAATTTTATCTTGGATGCAGCCCAACTACAATTCTCCACTAATTAACCTCATTTTATTTTCAATGCCAGAAGAAAAAGTCCACAGCTATATTCATTGTATGCATTTTTGGGGCTATGATATGATTTACACTACTTCCTACATGTTCCGTATTTGTTATTATAGCATGTGTTCATTATGTAAACATATTCAGGAACTTATAGGTCTCAATAAAAATGTGGTTTCATATGTATCTTAAAATAGCTAAGAAAGAAGAAATCAAATCTGATGCTTTCTGGTTATTTCTGCTGTAGATGTTTCCTAGATTAATACTGTTAATTTACATAGTTATTATTCAATAATTTTAAAGATCTGATCCTAACACTATAGATAAGCAAGGTAAGAAATTGCTTTGCAGCCACTGGGATTCTTGGAAGAGTTGTGTCTCTGGCTGGATAAACTGTGGAAAATTCTGAAAGAGATGAGAATACCAGACCATCTGACCTGTCTCCTGAGAAATCTGTATGCAAGTCAAGAAGCAACAGTTAGAACTGGACATGGAACAACAGATTGGTTCCAGATAGGAAAAGGAGTACGTCGAGGCTGTATATTGTCACCCTGCTTATTAACTTATATTCAGAGTATATCATGAGAAACTCTGGGCTGAGGAAGCACAAGCTGAAATCAAGATTGCCGGGAGAAATATCAATAACCTCAGATATGCAGATGACACCACCCTTATGGCAGAAAGTGAAGAACTAAAGAGCCTCTTGATGAAAGTGAAACAGGAGAGGGAAAAAGTTGGCTTAAAGCTCAACATCAGAAAACTAAGATCATGGCATCCGGTCCCATCACTTCATGGCAGATAGATGGGGAAACAGTGGAAACAGTGGCTGACTTTATTTTTCTGGGCTCCAAAATCACTGCAGGTGGTGACTGCAGTGATGAAATTAAGACACTTACTCCTTGGAAGGAAAGTTATGACCAACCTAGATAGCATATTAAAAAGCAGAGACATTACTTTGCCAACAAAGGTCTGTCTAGTCAAGGCTATGGTTTTTCCAGTGGTCATGTATGGATGTGAGAGTTGGATTATAAAGAAAGCTGAGTGCAGAAGAATTGATGCTTTTGAACTGTGGTGTTGGAGAAGACTCTTGAGAGTCCCTTGGACTGCAAGGAGATCCAACCAGTCCATCCTAAAGGAGATCAGTCCTGAGTATTCATTGGAAGGACTGATGTTGAAGCTGAAACTCCAATACTTTGGCCACCTGATGTGAAGAGCTGACTCATTGGAAAAGACCCTGATGCTGGGAAAGATTGAGGGCAGGAGGAGAAGGGGCCGACAGAAGATGAGATGGTTGGATGGCATCACCAACTCGATGGACATGGGTTTGGGTGGACTCCGGGAGTTGGTGATGGACAGGGAGGCCTGGCATGCTGTGGTTCATGGGGTCGCAAAGAGTCAGACACGACTGAGCGACTGAACTGAGCTGAACTGTGTCTCTGACTTAGCAGTGGTTCTTACATGGTCATAAGTCTTGCTAGTTCTGGCTCCAATGTACATGTCTGCCCCCTTGTTGCTCTGTATGCAAATCTGGCCTTTAGTGAAATCCTGCAACCTAAGTACATGATGCTAGATGCAGAGTCAATCAAAATTAATTTGGAACATGCCTTGAATACCCAGGGTTGTAACACCATTCTGGTACTTCATTCAAGCTGAACTTCAGGCTAGGGACAGCACAATGTAATTAATCTACTTTCATCTCCTGCCAAACATCTGTAAGAGGCCAGCTGGCAGTATGGTCAGAGCTGACCTCTAAGGCTACATCCGGTCTTTCGGCTAACCAAAACTAACCCAGAGGGGGGTGTAAATAACCTTATCTTATCCTACCCCACTCCTTTGGCAAATAGAAAAATTCCATGATATCCATGTTTACACAGTTCACCAAACTATTGAGAGTATTCTGATGGTCTAAATTGTGCAAATAACATATCAAAATTGTATGCAACCAGTTAGAAACAACTGGTTTCTAAATAATTATAGAAATAATTATAGAAAATAAATAATTATAATTTGTAAGGCTGAATGCTCTTGTTCCCCCTGCAGTTTTATCCCAAACAACTCAGAAGAGGGGGATTACTTGGATTTTCACTTTCTTGTGGTAATGTGTTTCAGGCTTTTTACCGTACATGTTTACAGTGACTTTATTTATTTATGATTGTGCTGGGTCTTTGTTGCTGCACGAGTGCTTCCTCTAGCTGCAGTGAACAGAGGCTCCTCTGTTGCGGTGTCTGGGCTTCTCATCATTGTGGCTTCTCTTGTTGGGGAGCATGGTCTCTAGGCGCATGGGCTTCAGTAGTTGCAGAACTCGGGCTGAGTGTTTGCAGCCTGCAGACTCTAGAGCACAGGCTCAGGAGTTGTAGCGCACCGGCTTAGTTGTTCCTCGGCATGTGGACTCTTCCCGGACCAGGGTTCAAACCCCTGTCCCCTGCGTTGGAAAGTCCTATCATACCTTTTAAAGGAGGCCTTCAAAACAAATGCATTTTAAATAGGACAGAAAGTTTTGATAATGAGAAAGGACTGTTATTATAGAGATTAAATATATAAAACCATCTTTAGGCATTTCACAATTTGGGACAATGAGCTGGAACATAGACCTTTTACACAAGGTAACAGAATTTAGAATTCGATATCTTTTGGCCTCTTTTTTTATTATAGATTTTTTACTGGTTTAGAAACACAGGTCTTGCAGACAGTCTTGGGTATATGATCAACTTCTCTCTCCAGACCTCTCCCCACTGGAAGGTCACACTTTTATCTCCAACCCAATCTGTGCCCTGTGGGCTCAACTGTTGGTTAAAAACCTTTAACAACCCTGTGGTTCACAAATACAGGAGGGAAAGAAACTAAGAAAAACAGTAACAGAGGGACAGACCTCCCTCAGGAAGACATGTAGGCAGAGATATTATTTTCCAACATTGGCATCTCATTTATGTAAAAACATAAATTCACTTTATTCTGCTTTATCGTAGTCCTTTTATGATTGTTGATTTGCTTACTAGACATTTTTAATATTCTCATTAATTAGTATGTTTGGTCTTTATTCTCTAAGCAGTTTTTTTTTTTTTTTTGGTTGTACTGCAAGTACAAAACAATGTGGTACTCCTAGAAGGCTTGCACAGTGTGATATCCCATTTTTATGCTCTAAGAGTTTGTGTTCTAATAGAGGGGGTGATTCAACACTCAAAACATTTTTCTGTAATGCTGATAAAGGTGTGCCTAAAATAACTAGAATAGTAAAAAGATTATCAGCTCTAAGATCAGTCAGTCTTCTTAATAGGATTTATTTTCAAATAAATTCTTTCAATAATTGTTGCCAGCTGAAATAGGTTTGGAGGGTTTATGCTTTCCTTTGACCTTCCATTTTCGTGGCTCAGTTCTCACTTTTATCTCAAACTGGTCAAACCTAGAGCAATAATGCACCTATTTATTTTGTTAACTGGAACCTTTTTAGCTTCTTACTCTTTTGGCAAAACTTTTGTATTCTGTTCCCTTCAGAGTCTTGTTATCTGAATTGTGTCAAACAGTTTAAAGATGTTAGTGATTTGAGATTCTTTCTTTCCAGGAGGGCACATTAACTTTTGCCAGTGATCCTCAATTCTTAAATGAACAAAAGTGCTTGCTCTTCAAAGGAGTGAGTGTTGATTATCGGAGACAGGATAGCAGACCAAGAGTTGTTGAGGCCCTGACAGTCTTTGGGTGATGGTGGAATCTCTTTGGTCATTTCTGAGTTTAAATAGCTCTCACTCGGAATTTCTCAGTTGCAGTATTTTACTCCTCAATCACTATGTGAAAAGTGGATTCACTGGGAAATGACCCTAAAAAGTACAAATGTGCCCTCTTTCAGAGGGGCATATTCAGCAACAAAAATTCCATGATTTGACCAGCTGGTTTTTAGAGTCTGACAACTTGTATTTCTACTGTTATTAAAGAAAGCACGGAAAGCATTTCTATACCCTGCCACAGTCCTTCCTTCCTGTTTTAGTTATGAGCAGGAGACGCTAGAAACGACTCTACATCGTCTCTCCTTAACTTCCAGCAAGAAAGGAATGTCTTTCAAAGATCATCTGGAACTTGTCTGCCTTTGCTAATGTAGTGCAGAGCAGTTCTAAAAATAAAGACAGGATTGTTGAGTCCACGAGGAGCAGCTTATTTCATCATTGTTGTTTTTCACTTGTAGCCTTGTGCCTTGTATGGTGGTTTCTGTCTCGCAGAACACGCTAAGAAGAGCTGTTCTGTTCCTGTGCTGTGGGAATGCTGGAGTAGAGAGTCTGTGCTTTTGAGAATAATATTTGACTCATACAAGGGGCCTGTGTTCTGCAAGTGTAATGTTTGATGCATGTAAGGAGGATTAGCATCCATGGGAATTGAGGCAGAGAAATTGAATAGAAATGCCAGAGTCAAATAAAGAAGTGCTTATTTATTGATATTATGTTGAATCTTTTAATAGAAAATGTTAAATTAGCATAATTAAATAGGAGGTCTGATTTTGCTATCTTGTTTTCGCTTGATGGGAAAGTCAGCATTGATTTTATGGCTATTGAGAAATTTTAGTTATCTTTTCATATCCAAGGCTCCCAGACTTTGAAGCAACAACTCCTTTTATCTGTGCTTATCTGTATTTATTCTAATCAAATAAGTATTCCTCCAGAATACAGTCTTGAAATATATACTAAAAGGTGACACAGAAATTTCATAAGAGCTTGGTAGCTGTATATGTGGCTAATAAATTTTCTTTGCCATTTATTGAAGTTAAAGGGGGGACCACAGATTATTAGTAATCTTATGATTCATTTTACATATTATGATTTAGTTACAAATCTTGGTCTTATTTTTTATTTCCTTTTTAGATACTAGCTCAGTCATGCACTGAAATCCTGGAATTGAGGCCCTCAAGTGTCTGTGTGGGGCGTAAGTAGCTAGAATTTAAAAATACCTTGTAAGAAATTGTACTTTTTTTCCTAGTTAAAATATATGGTTTGAAACTCATGTTGGAAAGAGAATAGCAAAATAAATTTTTTGGCATCTTTTTCTGCAAGAATTTTTAAATAATTCCTTGAAATATTTCTATTTTAAATTCAAATTTTTAAGATTGGAGTGTTATTTTAAATAATGAACATATTGTGTGACAGGCTTTTAAAATCTTCTGTATATTTAGTTCATGTTGAGACCTTTCTTATGACAAGTAAAATAAAATAGGAAATTTTCTCTTTTATCTGATTATACAAACAGGCATGTATCTGTAGACTTTGAGCTCCATGCTTTGATGACCTGGCCAAAGTACGTCCCTACCAGCTCAGGGTGGATGGCAGGAAAGAAGGTGGCTTGATCTGCTGCTGCTAAAAAACAGACTCAGGTTTTAGCACTTTCAAGCCATCCAACCCAAGGAGAGTGGGATTCTCTGTGGCCTATATAATTTCTTCAGGTTTTAACCTGGAGTTCATTTTAACCCAACTTTTCTTTCAAAAGTTAAATATTGGGCCTGGTGGCCTCCCACCTGCTGGGGATGGGATGAAGTTCCACATTTTTTAGTGTTCTGTGTTCTTAGTCGCTCAGTCGTGTCCGACTCTTTGCGACCCCATGGACTGTAGCCTGCCAAGCTCCTCTGTCCATGGGAATTCTCCAGGCAAGAATACTTGAGTGGGTAGCCATGCCTTCCTCTAGGGGATCTTCCCAACCCTGGGATCAAACCCAGGTCTCCTGCATTTCAGGCTGATTCTTTACCGGCTGAGCCACCAGGGAAGCCCAAGAATACTGGAGTGAATATCCCTTCTCCAGGGGATCTTCCTGACATATGAATCAAACCAGGGTCTCCTGCATTGCAGGCATCTTTTAGACCCACACTTCATTAATGATTATTGAGATGTTTAAGAGGAATAGTGCATTTGAACATTCTATAGTGGGATGGTGTTCTTTGCATTTATAATTTGGCCTAATCCTTACAACAATACTATTCAGCAGTTTTATAATCCTGGATTCACAGATGGGGAAACTGAGACAGAAATATATTCAGTAGTTGCTATTAGTAAATGTCCTATCAGATTCTTGTCTGTCTGACTCCAAAAGCTCATGTTCTTTTTCTGAGTCACATTTTACATTTCACTTGCACTTTATTGTAACTTATAAGAACATTCTTTACATTCAGTAACACACTGATTGAAGAGTGGCATGGCAGCATTTTTTTCCACAGTTAATTATTAGATATGTGTTAGATTATCTTGGGTAGGGGGTCTCTGAAGAGGATTGAAAGTTAATTACTATTAAAAGAGTTGATGTATCTTCTTGCAGCTAAGCAGCAAAGATATAAACATTTAAACTTTTCTTCTAGCATATTATTTCACTCTCTAACATTTAGTGACTGCTCCTCTTACACATAGTATGAGTCAAATCAACTTCTTTTACTAATTGGTCACAGATTATTATTTGTCCAAAATGCCTGACTTTTGATGAGTTACAAGTCTGTATGCAATAGAAATTAAAAATAGGATTAGATATGTGAAGAAGCTGTTAAAGAAGAACTCCGTATGGGGTGTCGTAGGTTAAAGAAAATACAACACACGACTGTTCTGAGAACCAGGTAAAATGAGGCATTAACTTCTTCACATTCTCATACCTCAGTACCTAAGACAAGAGGAAAACAAAGGGTTTTCTTTCCTAGAGATATTTTCTTCAGGATAGAATTTGGGCAAGTTTGTACAGTATCTGTCTTGGGATGACTGTTGTGCTTCAATTCTGTTGGTCAATTACACTTCAATTCTTTTTGGTTATTATTGGAAAACACTTTGTTCAAAAAGTAAAATAATGCATCTCTACCTGGCAGGGAAGGGTGTCTACACTGTATTTTCTTGGAAGGTCTAAGAAAACTAGTAAGACCATGTCTTGTGTTATTAGTTGGCCAAATAGTATTAAAAAATTCTTTGTACCTTGATGCTTTTGATTCAAGTGATGCTTTTTGTTGTTGTTTTTGTAAAGTAGTATTTACATTTTTTATTCTTCCTTTTACTTCTAGAGGAATTTCAAGTTGTTTTGAATGGAAGAGGATTCAGCCTGGGGAGTCGGAATGGCAGCGTCCTCTGTACTTACGCTGTAAATGAAACATACACACTGAGTATGTCTCCATAATTTCCGTATTGCTTTAAGGACTGTGCAGTATTTCAGCATGAAGGATTTTTCTCAGCTGAAACCAACAGTGCTATATTTTTTTAATCAGTAAAGAAAGGAAGCACAATAATAATGCAAGTAGTAATAATAATTACTTAATAGTTATTTAATAATGGCAACAGTTGTTCATAATGTATTAAATGCTGGACTGTATCTGAAGTATCCTCATTATACAAATTATGACCTTGTGGCTGAAAGAGTCATATAACTTGTCTGTGATTAAACAACTGATAGTGGGCAGAGCCGAGAGTTGAACCCAGTTTTCTTGACTGCACTCTGTATGGACTAGACCCCCCCGCCCCCTTCCCGCCAATTTCGTTGTCTCTTTCTCCACATTTGTTTCTTGTCACTCTTGCTTGAAAGTCTACCCATCTTGGACTACTCGACTATTTGTTACCTCATTTTATTGTCACTTGCTGTCTTTGTCTAATTTGCAAATAAGTTGTCAGCCAGTTTCCTGAGGAAAGACTTCTTGCCTTAAAGATAAGTCTCCAATGTCTCCCTGGTACAGTATTTGTTGATAATTACCATATTTAAGGAATTAAATTTCACTTTCCCTAGTTTGACTTTCAAAAAGGCAGAAGAGTGTAACATTGTTAATCTTTATTCTGAGAAAAACTTCTCCTCTTTAAATAAATAGATCTTAATATTCTTGGCTTTTTGGGTCTCTTTTAAGACTTTTCTCCTCATTGGTGATTATATTGTCTTCTAAAATTTTATACTGTAAGGCAGATGCTGCAACTCTGTGAACTCTGGTAGAAATATTTTTTGAAAGGATCATCTACAATTTTGTTTATCTGATTGTTATAAACTCTCCGCTTAGCACAGCTTTGTCTGCACGCAAAGTAACTGCTCAATATGTTTGTTGAATTAAAGTGTTAAGGGTCTCAGCATGGTAAATGGCATCATTAATTCCTATCTTTTTTGTTAAAATCATCATTTTGGTAAGGAAAGGCAATAATATTTGTAATGAACTCTCTTGTTAGTAGGTTCTACAACTGACAAGGAAAAATTATTTTAGTATTTTTATTTAGTAGTCATCTGTATCTAAGCATTAACTTTACCTAACTTCTTTTGATTATGGGTTGGAGTTTATTATAATAGAAACATATTTTATGTTTAGCTATATAGGATTAAATTTATTAAAATAAATCTCAAATAAATTGAGTCAGATTGTATTTTCATCATTTGCATTCTAAGATTATCCATCTGATTAGGTAGCTTTTCTGAATATTTATAGTCTAGATCATTTTTCTCATACCTATTAAAATTGCAAGGCAACTTAAGTATTCTATAAAATGTATTTATATATTATTTGTTGTTGTTTAGTTGCTAAGTCATGTCTGACTGTTTTGCAACCCCATGGACTATAGCCCACCAGGGTCCTCTGTCTGTGGAATTTTCCAGGCAAGAGTACCAAAGTGGGTTGCCATTCCCTTATCCAGAGGATCCAAGGATCAAACCCTCATCTCCTGCATTGGCAGGTGTATTCTTTACCACTGAGCCACCCAGGAAGCCTGTTTATATGTTATATACCCAATTATTTTATTAAGCTCTTGAAATAAATTTATTATCCTTTGGATATTTATCTTCTTTATAATTTAAAGTTCTGCTTTTAAAGTATATATCATTTTTTCTTAAATATCTAATATATTGACAAAGTTGAGGGAGAAAAGGTGATAATTTTATAGTATCTACAAACTATATGTGAACGTTATATAAAAAATCATAATTTATGATTTACCAGTACTGTATATCAATGAGGCATATAATCTCTATTTTTCATTCTGTGTTTCTTCTCTTCCTTCTTTAGATGAGTATCTTTTTGTTTTTTTCATGCTGATGTATCTAATGCCCCACACTTGAACACTGATTGTTGTATCTCTTCATAACATTAATAAAACTGCATGAGATACATAAAGCCCTTTATTAATTCAATGGCATCTTATTTTCTAGATGTAAAGCCAGTAAGTGTGGAAAGGAATTCTATGCTTTGTCCCGCGCCTACCCTGCATGAAGTTGGAGAGTAAGTGCTTCATTAAAACATTTAAAAACTTTTTAGCTACAAATTATAAGGAAATTGTGACCCAATACGCAGTAGTTGTTTTATCTATTGTTGGTATACAGATTGAACATGGAATAGTAAAACCTAGGCAAATCACTCTGGTTAATACTTTATACGTTTCTTAGTAGATTTGAAATTGGTAAAGTCTGTTTTATCTTGTTTCTTAAATATTGATTAAAAGACTCTATAAATATTTATCTGAGTAGGTTTAAAGCCATGGCCAGTGTTTTGAATTTTAGTGTATTGAATTTACACACACACAAATTTCAAAAGTGGAATATTGACTAATTACTATAGTAGTTGAACTATAGACAGAGGTTCATGACATTGTATAGGAGACAGGGATCAAGAAAATCCCCATGGAAAAGAAATGCAAAAAAGCAAAAAGGCTGTCTGAGGAGGCCTTACAGATAGCTGGGAAGAGAAGAGAAGCGAAAAGCAAAGGAGAAAAGGAAAGATATTCTCATCTGAATGCAGAGTTCCAAAGAATAGCAAGGAGAGATAAGAAAGCCTTCCTCAGTGATCAGTGCAAACAAATAGAGGAAAACAACAGATTGGGAAAGACTAGAGACCTCTTCAAGAAAATTAGAGATACCAAAGGAACATTTCATGCAAAGATAGGCTCGATAAAGGACAGAAATGGTATGGACCTAACAGAAGCAGAAGATATTAAGAAGAGGTGGCAAGAATACACAGAAGAACTGTACAAAAAAGATCTTCACAACACAGATAATCACGATGGTATGATCACTCACCTAGAGCCAGACATCCTGGAATGTGAAGTCAAGTGGGCCTTAGAAAGCATCACTACGAACAAAGCTAGTGGAGGTGATGGAATTCCAGTTGAGCTATTTCAAATCCTCAAAGGTGATGCTGTGAAAGTGCTGCACTCGATATGCCAGCAAATTTGGAAAACTCAGCAGTGGCCACAGGACTGGAAGAGGTCAGTCTTCGTTCCAATCCCAAAGAAAGGCAATGCCAAAGAATGCTCAAACTACCGCACAATTGCACTCATCTCACATGCTAGTAAAGTAATGCTCAAAATTCTCCAAGCCAGGCTTCAGCAATACGTGAACCGTGAACTTCCAGATGTTCAAGCTGGTTTTAGAAAAGGCAGAGGAACCAAAGATCAAATTGCCAATATCCGCTGGATCATCGAAAAAGCAAGAGAGTTTCAGAAAAACATCTATTTCTGCTTTATTGACTATGCCAAAGCCTTTGACTGTGTGGATCACAATAAACTGTGGAAAATTCTGAAAGAGATGGGAATACCAGACCATCTGACTTGTCTCTTGAGAAACCTGTATGCAGGTCAGGAAGCAACAGTTAGAACTGGACATGGAACAAGAGACTGGTTCCAAATAGGAAAAGGAGTACGTCAAGGCTGTATATTGTCACCCTGCTTATTTAACTTATATGCAGAGTACATCATGAGAAACGCTGGGCTGGAAGAAACACAAGCTGGAATCAAGATTGCCAGGAGAAATATCAATAACCTCAGATATGCGGATGACACCACCCTTATGGCAGAAAGTGAAGAAGAACTAAAGAGCCTCTTGATGAAGGTGAAGGAGGAGAGTGAAAAAGTTGGCTTAAAGCTCAACATTCAGAAAACTAAGATCATGACATCTGGTCCCATCACTCCATGGGAAATAGATGGGGAAACAGTGGAAACAGTGTCAGACTTTACTTTTTTGGGCTCCAGAATCACTGCTGATGGTGACTGCAGCCATGAAATTAAAAGACGCTTACTACTTGGAAGGAAGATTATGGCCAACCTAGATAGCATGTTTAAAAGCAGAGACATTACTTTGCCAACAAAAGTCCGTCTAGTCAAGGCTATGGTTTTTCCAGTGGTCATGTATGGATGTGAGAGTTGGACGGTGAAGAAAGCTGAGCGCCGTAGAATTGATGCTTTTGAACTGTGGTGTTGGAGAAGACTCTTGAGAGTTTCTTGGGCTGCAAGGAGATCCAATCAATCCATCCTAAAAGAGATCAATCCTGGGTGTTCATTGGAAGGTCTGATGTTGAAGCTGAAGCTCCAATACTTTGGCCACCTCATGCGAAGGGTTGACTCATTGGAAAAGACCCTGATGCTGGGTAGGATTGGGGGCGGGAGGAGAAGGGGATGACAGAGGATGAGATGGTTGGATGGCATCACCGACTCGATGAACATGGGTTTGGGTAGACTCCGGGAGTTGGTGATGGACAGAGAGGCCTGGCGTGCTGCAATTCACGGGGTCGCAGAGAGTCGGACACGACTGAGCGACTGAACTGAACTGAACTATAGTAGTTAAATATTAAGATTGAAGGGCAAAAGAAATGTGGCTCAGTAAGGCACAACTTAGACTGAGAAATATTTGTTCTTTAAGTTGTGTCCCAGTCCTGTTAAGATCGATATTCTTATGTTCTTTGGTGTGGCAATAAACCATGATACCTGGATAAACTAAACACTATTGAGTTTAGAGGAAGGGTCTATTATTTTAGTCACCTAAAATACACAGATAATTTTATCAGTAACTTAATGTTTCCATCTGTGACTTTTCCCTCTGCTCTCTTTATTATGCAAAAAATGACCGTGAATAGTTCACACGTTCTCTTGTTCAACAGTAGTGGATGCAATATCTTTAGGATAATGAATAGGATACACTTCAGAGAGGGAGGATTATATTTTCCTTTGTGGAACTTAAGAAAATTATTTTAGCAGTTTGAGGTTGACTTGAGCACTTGAATTATGTGGCTGCTTAAATATGCAGGATATCTATTGGACATTGGTTCTGAGTAAACTGGAGTGGTATCAGCTTTCTATTTTAAACTGGTTATAAAGGGCTGTATAACTTACAAAAGCAAGACAATCAGAATCTTTTTTCTTTCTATAAAAAAGTGTTTGTTTTCTTTGTCATATAATAATTTAGCATTATTGATAACGTGCTTATACCAAATTAGACTGTCTTGGGGTTTAAGGCCAGTCCATTTTACATTGAGCCATCTTTACCCCAAGGGCACAGTGGGGCTCAATGTCTTTCTGAACAATACTGTCTTGTATTAACGATGGTAAATCTATTGACTTAAAGTTTGGTATTATTTTATTGAATCTTTGACCCCATATTGATTCCCCTGATTGTTCCCCCAATCTGCTTTCAGAGCTGTCTTCTCTATCTTAGTCATTGGCAGCTCCATCCTTTATGTTGTTCAGGTAAAAAAAAACCTGTGTCATCATCGACCTCTTTTATGTAGGCCATCAGCAAATTTCAGCTCTGATTTCAAAATATATTCAGAATCCAGTCCTTCCCTACTACCTCCACTGATACATCCTAAACCAAGCCACTGTCAGTTCTTGCTTAGGTTATTAGCTTCTCAGATACTCTTTCTGCTTCTGTCTTTGGTAAAAGTGATTCTGTTGAAACAGATCAATTTATATCACCCCTTCACTTATCCTTGCTAATGAGTTCTACATTACACTGGAAGTCTAATCACTGCAGTCAGTGTTCTACAAGGTTCTACAGGATCTGGCCCTTGCTGCACCTCTGACTTTATCCTCTTTTGCCCCTTCTGTTATGGGCACACTGGCCTCTTTGCTCTTCATTAACCACATGAGCTTACTCCCACTCCAGCATCTTTTACACTTGCTGTTCTCTCTGCTTAAGAGGCTCCTCCCCTCTTGTCTCACTTGCTCAACTTCTTCAAGTTTTGTTTGTATATCATCTTTTCAGTAAGCCCTTGCCAGTTACCCTATTTAATACAGTCTACTCCCTCCTGAGTCTAACACTCTCTATTTCCTTTTCTTGGTTTACTTTTTCTCCAAAGCATTTGTTTGTTTGTTACTGTGTCTCCTTGCTGCTAGAATGAATTTGTTTGTTTCTTGCTGGACATGATCCTGGATACATAATAGATTCATGAAATATTTGTTACATGTTTCTCAAACATTTTGATTCATTATTTATATATGGACTAAAATAGTGCATTTGGTTACTGGGTATTTCAGGTAGGAGAAAGATGATCAGAATTCTGTTTTGGGGGTCATACCATTTAAGAGAGCAGAAAACTAACTTGGATTTTTCATAGTAATAACTAGTAAGGGAAGACAGCTTACTTTCTTCTCCAAAGTACTTATAAAATGCAATATGCCTGTTCTATCCAACACTGAATTTGTTTTCTGTAGAACTTGCCTTGGGGCACAGTCCCCTTTTGAAGAGGCTGCTGTACATACTGACTGAATTTTTTAGTGATTTGTAGACAGAGCCTCTTCTCAGCTTGCTTGTAGGTGAAATATTAACACCAAAAGCCAGACAAATGATGGTTTCTTGTGCCTGATATTTATTATGTCTTATATGATTTTTTAAACATATCAGGCACAAGAAATCATCATTTGTTTGGCTTTGGATGTTAATATTTCACCTACAAGCTAGCTGAGAATGTTTTGGAAGGAGATCTGTCTAAAATAATTTTGCTTTCCTCTTTTTTGTATCAAGTACATGATACCACTGAGGCAAAATTGGAGAAGATTTTGATTGTTACTGCATTGGACATTTGGCGACATCATTATGTGTTCCACTAAGTACTTTGCAAGTCATTTGGACCTTTCCTCTGCCTTGTATTTCCTTCAGATACTTTTGTAGGTGATGAGCCCGCTTATGAGATTGGATTAAAATCAACACCACTGAAACAGTTTAGCCTTGTAAGGTGACTGATGCTTACTATGTTTGTCTAATTAGCTGTTGGCTGAGGATTCAAACCCATTAAGTCGCTAGTTAGCTATGTTTCAAATAAACACATCTGGACCAACAATGAAGGAAGGTTTTTCCTGTGTGAGGGTGACAGATGTGGTGATGGTTCCCCCTGTTCTCTCACTTAAATAATTAACAACATGCTGGTGAAGTAACCCTAGACAGACAGCCTCAAAGCCAGATGCACAGTCTCAGAGCTGGAGCCACGGACATGTGCCTCATCTCATTAGAGTGCTCGCTCAGTCCCTTTCTTATCTTTATGTTACTTCCTGAATTACATTTTCTTTGAGGATGATCCCTTTAAATATCCAGAGCTCATGAATTTTGGTTTGAAAGGGGCTTCACATGAAGATGTTTTCTTGGAGATAGGAATTAAGAATGCAGCAGGGTAGCTGGGACGTAAGTTAGCATTTGGAAATTGATGTCATAGAGAATCCCGTGCACAGAGTAGCCTGGGGCGCTTACAGTCCATGGAGTCGAAACTGATGTGACTCAGCACGCACGTACAGCATGTCATGGAGTAACCAAAAGTTAAAGCTATCTGGGCAAATCTTATCTGGGTGTATCATTGCTTAGTATTGCTGGAATGAGTCTTTGGAATCCTTTCTTTGAGGGCATATGTATGTATTACATTTCTTTATCTGGTATAGAATTTTACACCAAAATGCACAGATCCTTAGTCATTAAACAGAAAGAATGTAAAGGAGGTAGTTTTTTTTCTATTTTTTTTTCCATTGGACACAATTTAATTTTAAAAAATGTCCTACGGCTAAACACATTGTCTTACCTAGAAAGATGTGTAGATTGGAAGGTGGTTTCTGTCAGTGGTTTATTTGTCCCAAAATGTCTCAAGTAGGAAGGATTTGTGAAGCCCTGCGGATCCCACCCTTGCGGGGGCAGTTGCCTTTCGAGTGGAATGGGCAGGTGTCACCATTCTCGCGAAATGGGCTTATTTGCTGACCCTTGTTTAGTGAGACATCGACAATAGCACAGCTGCTCTGCACTAGTTGAGCTCTCAAACCTGTAATTTGGCAAGAAGAACAGAGCAAATTGGGTAAATACACATAAACACATTGTGAAGAAGGAAAAACAGAACAGAATGAACCAGAGCCTTATCCTACAGCTTGTTTGATAGAGATGATTTCAGGAGGCATATGGTATAGTTAAATGTGCTTTCAAAAACATTGGCCAGAATCTTCTGGCAAATATGAAATAAATATCTCAATCAGATGAAACTGATAGTATTAGTTCTCTTAAAAGGCTGTGCGGAAAGACAGTTGACAGAGTGTTTTGAGTAAGAGGAGGTGGGACATCAGTGTATGTGGAAAATTTGAAGCAGCTGATACTGAAGGATCACGGAGATGCTTGCGTGGCAGACTTGGAGTTAGAGCCTGACTTGGTGATAAAATCTTCTTTTCCTCAGTGTTGTTATTTTTTCAGTGTAATTAATTTTGCCTGGAATAAAATTGGTTCCATTTCCCTTTCTTGGTTTGACAAATTCTGCCTTTAGCCTAGCTTCTCACATGAACAATTTTAATATATTTGTATGGTTAGGTGAATTTCATCTTGTCAGTTTTTTTTTTTTTTTTTGAGAGGGAGACTTGACACAATTTTTTTATCAGGAAAATTCTTTAAAAAGCACTCCAAAAGTGAGGTGATGAATTGGTCCTCAACAGGTGACATGGCGGATGAGGCTGCTTTGGCTACACTGGTTTCCCGCTTCCTCCCTTGTTCAGGGTCCAATCAGAGCAGTGCCATAGCTGCAGGGCCCCTCCTGAGCTCATGGTTGGGCCGAGGACCTGAACTGTGTGACCTGTGAGCCTAGCCACCTTGGCCATGGTTGTTCTCAGTATGTGTGCTGAGTCACTTCAGTCGTCTTCAGCTCTTTTCGACCCCATGGACTGTAGTCCTCCAGGCTCCTCTGTCCATGGAATTCTCTGGGCAAGAATGCTGGAGTGGGTTGCCATTCCCTTCTCCAGGAGATCTTCCCGACCCAGGGATCGAACCCATGTCTCCTGCATTGCAGAAGGAATATTTACCGTCTGAGCCACCAGGGAAGCCCATGGTTGAGTGCTTCCGAATAACAAGCAGGTTCTGGACAAAGCCGAGGCCCGAGATGAACTCCTTATAGCGGGGGACCAAAGGAAGGAGCATGCCCAGAAGCATCCACAGCACCCAGGCCCCATAGCAGACATTCTAGATGTGAATGCGTCCATCAGTGGGTTTCCTTCCAGTTGCCAGGACATTGGACTGCTGGAGACACCAAGCTACAGCCTTGACAGCCTCTTGCGCTGGGGTACATGTCTGTTGGGGAACCCAGACACTCATTCCAGGAGCACTAGGCCACACGGTGGCCAAATGCTGTACATTTTTATATCTATTGTTTTTAGTCACTAAGTCATGTCCGACTCTTTTGTGACTCCATGAACTGTAACCAGCCAGGCTCCTCTGCCCAGGGGGTTTCCCAGGCAAGAATACTGGAGTGAGTTCCCATTTCCTTCTCTAGCGGGTCTTCCCAACCCAGGGCTTGACCCGTGTCTCCTGAACTGGCAGGCAGAGCCACAGGGAAGCCCTGTAAATGTGATAAATTCACATAATCGGTATTGCATCTTGATCCTAAATATTATTTTCAGTTCTGGAAATTACCTTTTAAGAGAAACAATAATTAATTCGAGTGCATCCAGGGGTGGCTAACAGAATGTGGTCAAGTATTAAAATGTTAAATAGAATGCAGTTAAAATACTGAAAAAGACAATCTAGACGTGACACCTCAGCTTCCTTCAAACTTCAGGTCTGTTGTGTGAAAGACAGATTTGATTTATTCTGTATTGCTCGAAGAACAAGAGAAGAATGAAAGGCAAATGGAGGCACATTTCAGCTCAGTATAAGGAAGAGTTCTGTAAAGATTAGAATCATTTAGTGAGTGTTTTGGTAACTAAAAGTGTTCCAGGAGGGACAGCCATGCGATGATATGGAAGATGTGGTAGTTCAGTCCCCAAGTCGTGTCCAACTCTTGCGACCCTGTGGACTGTAGCCCACCAGACTCCTCTGTCCATGGGATTCTCCAGGCAAGAATACTGGAGTGGTTGCCATTTCCTTCTCCAGGGGATCTTCCTGACCCAGGGATCGAACCCAGGTCTCCTGCATTGCAGACAGATTCTTTACCAACTAAACCTCTGGGGAAGTAAATGTGTATTTAAATCCTCTTATATATCTGCTTCTAAATTTTATATTATTAAAGTTTTTATTATTATTAAGATATTTGACATTTTTGGATGAAAGACACTGAAAATCGAGTGATCTTTTCTAAGCATCTTTTGAGTACTTTTAAAAAATACACAGTGCAGTTAAAAAGGGGTTATTTTCAGTGTGATACTGAAAACATTTCCAATACAACTTTAGATGTGATTTCCAGTACTTCTCTGATACAGCATTTTTTCCTTCTAAAATCTAGCGATCTTCCTGACTGCAGTGTATTTGTTTTAGTTTTATATAAATATATTGAGTATCTCAAAAAGAAATTATTTTATTTAATTATTTTATCCTTTTACCCTTTGAAGAAAATATTCTTAGATGAAACATTAATTTACATTTATATTCATAACTAGAAATTGGATCTTTATTCACAAATATGAAATTTGATTTTCAACTCATAATTTATTATGCATAAAGCTAACTTTTAAAAAGCTCTACAGAGTATTAAATAGTAGCACTTGGTTTCAAAATATCTTCAGTTGACATAATTTTAATAACTTTTTGAGTAGTTACCAGTTTAATTTTCAGTATGTGCAAATTGGAGGTAAATTATTTATTACTTTCAGCAAATGTCTTTCACAATTTTATTTAATTTTTTCATCTTTTTTAATGGATCATAAAATGGCAGTCTTTTATTGGTTATGCATAAAGTAAGCAGCAAATGAATCCTTTGCAAATAGGTTACTGTGGATTGAAATGTCAACCATATTTCATGGGATATGAAATTTCTCAGATCAGAGTAACCGTAACACATGGCACTGAGCTGTTCTCCTGTTTTGGAATTTTCATACATCTTTAAACATTAAATAAAAGCACTGTGACCGTTAGGACCTTGAATTTTATTTACTTCATTAAATATCCCAATACTATTGAATAATTTCTCATGTGGAATGAATTTAGTACATTTGAATTTAGTTTTATCACTATTAATTTGAGAAGCAATTGATACTAAAATGAACTTCCAACAGTCTTTCTGTTAAGATGTTTAGGTTTCTTCTATCCTTCTACTTAAAAAAATATTCTGAGGATGGAGCAAAGAGAAAATGATCATTTGTATACAATTCTAACACCCAGAATTATCTGTACTGTGGGCCAGTCCTGTCTCAGAAGGTTCTCCCTTATCTTTTCCGACTTCACAGGCCCACCTCCCTGGCTGTTTCTTCTCTGATGTCACCTGTGCTTCCTCTTCTGTGGTTTCTTGTCGGTTTTCACCATGATTGGATTCCCCATAAACTCGCCTTCTCTAAGGCTTCCTTTTCATGCTGATGAGCTCCCAATCTCCAAACAAGATCTTTCCCTTAGCTTTAAGCCAGCTATTCAGATGTCTACTATCCAGATGTCAGCTAACTCACTTGTATTTCCCCTAGGCACCTTAAACCTGAAGTTCCCAAATTAAACTCATGTACTTCCATTCAAACCTATTCCTTTCATGATTCCTATTCAGGATTACCCACCTTTCTGTGCAAAACAAAAACTCTGAAGTCATCTTTAGTTACTCCTTCTTCCTCACTTCCTGCGTCCTATAAATGTCCAAGTCCTTTCTATTTTTAGCTCCTTAATATCTCTCAGTTTTCATTTTGCACTACCCCCTTTGACACTAATGGCAGCCCACTCCAGTACTCTTGCCTGGAAAATTCCATGGACTGAGGAGCCTGGTAGGCTACAGTCCATGGGGTCACAAAGAGGTTGGACACGACTGAGCGACTTGACTTCATTGACACTATTTGACTCAATTCTACTTTGATTTTTATTTGAAATGCACTAAGAAATTCTTAAAAAAATTTTTTTTAATTAAGATAACATTGGCTTATAATATATATGCTTCATGTGTACAATGTTAAATTTTGACTTCTGTATACACTACAGCATGGAAACTAAACTAGAAGTCTAGTTTCCGTCCATTAGCATACAATTAACCCCATTTACCCATTTCACCCTCCCCCTCTTCTCTGGGAGTCATAAGTCTGTTCTCTGTATCTGTGTGCTTCTTTTTGTTTTGTTTTGTTTGTTTGCTTTTATATTCCACATATGAGGGAAATCAAACATACTTGTTTTTCTCCATCTGACGTATTTCACTTAGTACCCTCAAGATCCATCCATGTTGTCATGATAGCAAGATTCTGTCTCCTTTAGGCTGCATAGTATTCCATTGTACATGTATGCTACATCTTCTTTAGCCATTCATCTATCACTGGGCACTTAGGTTGCTTCCATATATTGGCGATTATAGATAATGTTGCAGTAAACATCAGGGTGTATACATCTTTTGGGTTAGTGTTTTTGTATTCTTTAGATAAATACCCAGAAGTGGAATAACTGGATTTTATGGTAGTTCCATTCTTAACTTTTTCAGAAACCTCCATACTGTTTTTCGAAGTAGCTATACCAATTTACATTCCTACCAAGAGTGAAATACACCATGACTTTCTTAACTGGTCTTCTACTGTAGAAATTATTACTTTTCCAACCGTTACTCTACAATGCAACATGTGTGATATTGGTAAAACACAATTATGACCATATTTCTGCCTGGCTTAAAAGCTCATAAGACTAATCCCAAACATCTACATATAGTGTTCTGGTTCTTCATGAGCCTTCTCCTTCTCTCCTTTTCAGCCTCAAACCATATATTCTCACTGTCATATTCTGTGTTGCTGCCATATTGAATGACTTTTAGTTCCTTGACTGTTCTGTGCCTTTCTTATCTTCTAGATTGTCAAACAGTGCTCCATCTTCTAGACTCCTTTCTAATCTCCTTTCCTAACTGATTCTTGATCATTCTTTAGGATTTATCATAGAGATGACTTCCTGCAGGAAACCTTTGTTGATGCCCCCGTGCAAGGCTGAGTTGGTTGTATCTCCTACATTGTGCTCTAATGCCTTTCTGCTGGTACCTATTTTAGTTAATATCACATTCTACTGTAATTGTTTTATGTGACTTCCTTTCAGTTATATTGTAATTCTGTGTTTTATTTGTTTTTGCAGCCCTATTACCAAGCACAGCCTTGCTTGGCTTATTGTTGGTAATTTATAAATATTGGAGCAATAGACTGATTGAGTGATTTATTGAAGTTATTGGCAGACATTCAGAAACCAATTTGGAGTGTAGTTTTAAGTGTTAAGTTCAAGCACACAGTCAACACAGTTGTAATGTTGGGTTTTGTCAAGATAACATTTTGTAACAGGAAAGAAATAACTCTGAAAAATTTCTTAGATAAACTTGCATGATATTATATTCTAGGCATTTTTTGAACAATTTAGCTTTCTCTATTTTTATATGGAAGTAAGGGGAAGAGAAATTCTTTAAACAAAAAAGTATTGGGCAATTATCTCATTGCTGCAATACATTCTTCAGTATTATCTGTGTTGCTTTTTAACTTGTTATAAAAGTATCTCGATATTCTGAATAATTTTTTTGACAAGTAGTCTGATGTTACAGTAATTTATAGAGTATCTGCTGTGTTCTGAGGACTGTGTTGACATTTTGTGGACATTATTTTATCAAGCTTTTCTCCCCCAAACTCTGAAGTAGGTACAAGTATCCCCATTTTACAGATTGAGGAATGCAAGATTGAGAGTATAGTGACTAGGGTTCAAACCTAGAACTCCTGATTCCCCAACATGTGGGCAGAATCTATCCTCTTTTTCAATTTTATTTTATTCTTGGGATAAATAAAGACTAATTCTTGACTCACCTTTCACTGATGTGTGGAATTACATAAAAACAATGTGACTTTAATGCAGTTTTTTCCATTATAAAGTTTCTGCAACTGAGAATGAGTTCTACTGTTCTAAACATGACTAACCAGCAACAGAGGTTATATAGCAAACAGAAGGAGAAATCCGTAAATTCTAGCAGAATTGCATAAAATATAACAAAACATGATATGCGTATATTGGAGCCTTGGGGCAAAGAAAGGTCAAGGTATTGAGTTTGGGTTACAGGATGAGGTGGCTTTATCAATCTGTGTGCCAGCAACGAAGGAGCAGCGCTTTGGACAAAGGTGTCAACTCATAACAGTGCCATTCAGTTCAGTCGCTCAGTCACATCTGACTCTTTGAGACCCCATGGACTGCACACTCCAGGCTTCCCTGTCCATCACCAACTCCCGAAGCTTGCTCAAACTCATGTCCATCAAGTCGATGATGCCATCCAACCATCTCATCCTCTGTCATCCCCTTCTCCTTCTGCCTTCAATCTTTCCCAGCATCAGGGTCTTTTCCAATGAGTCAGTTCTTCACATCAGGTGGCCAAAATATTGGAGTTTCAGCTTCAGAAACTTGATAAAGCCACCTCATCCTGTAACCCAAACTCAATACCTTGACCATTCTTTGCCCCATCAGTCCTTCCAATGAATATTCAGGACTGATTTCGTTTAGGTTTGACTGGTTTGATCAAACAGTGCCATTATCATACCAATAATCTCAAAATATTTTTCTAAAGAAATAACAAAAGCTAAAAGCAGAGATAATTTTTAGAGTATGTTTTTCATGCTTGCAGCATTTCTGAAAAAAAAGTACCAGCAAATGTATATCCATATAATAATATACAGATATATTCACAAATAAGTATTTTATATAGTAACTGTTAGTTGCTAAGTCATGTCCGACTCTTTGCGACCACATGTACTATAGTCCTACCAGGCTCCTCTGTCCATGGGATTCTCTAGGCAAGAATACTGGAGTGGGTTGCCATTTCCCTCTTCATTATATAGTAAATGCCAATGTAATTAACCATGAGAAATAACATGAATATTGTAAAAAGCTGGAGGAGTGACACAAAATTTTGCCAGTGAGCAAAAATTAGATATCAGGCCCTAAAGCATTTGTAGAGGATTAAGGTAATGTGCAATAGAAGTGAAAGCATTTGACTACAGAGTCAAGAGAAGTCCAGTTTGGGGCAGGTTACCTTTTTAAGCTTTTAAGTTTCTGACGAGGCTTGATCACTCAAGAGCTTTTGTATAGCAGTGTTTTGTTAAAGTATAAAAAGGGACAGAGAAAGCTTCTGACATAGACATTGGAAGGGGGGGTGGAGAGTGCCCTCCTTGCTAGTCTAATCGAGGTTTTACATACTTCTACCAGACCCACTCCCACAGCATACATCTTAAGATAACAAGATTAGTCAGAAGGTCCTTGTTAAAAAGGAGAACCATGCCCTTGAGCAAGATACATTGTTGTTATATAATCCTTAGTACAGAGCTTAAGGAAAAACATACCCTTGAGCTATTAACTCTGGGCTTAAAGAAAAAAACATTTTATGTGACTAAGATGAAGGAATGTAGAAAAAACCCATTTGTCCTTTTCTCCTCCTTGAGAACTACCAGACCTCTTTCTCCTCTCCAAGGGCTTTGGACCCCTTTCTCCTCCTTGAGGGCCCCAGACTCCTTATCAACCTACCTAAGAAGTAACTCTCTCAGGTTCATAGTAAGGAATCGGCAAATGCCATCATTATTAATATTGTTGTTAATGGTAATAGTTAGATAGTGTACTACTGCTCTCAGGAAGGAGAAGGTTATATTGTTTCAACTGAGTCCATGTGTCCAAAGAATTATCAGGTAGATTTCCATGTCTGTGGAGACTTAACTCAGTTTTATTTCACCAACCACATTGTACTAGACAGATTTTAGGAATAATGTGCAGTTGTTTTGGTTGCCTACAAGAGCTCATCAGCATGCTATGGGAAACTATAGAAAAAAGTGAACTTTGTTGTAAAAATATCTTCTGTTTTTATTCCAGTTGGATAAGCATTAAATGTTTTGAATGTTTCCTTTGTTAATTAGAGAACTGGTTCATGTCTGGTGAGTTCTACCTGCCGGATTGTAAACAATTTATGTCAATGTCTACTGATCCCTTCAAAGTTGAATCAATAAGATTACGTGCAACAATCATGCAGTGTTATGACTCAAACAGATCGTCCCCAAAACCAAAACCATGCCTTCTGTGTCATGTGCTTTCTGGTGCATGCTTAGAGTGGGGGAATTAAGATCTAGGAAACATTATTTTTGGATTCAACTATGCTTAGTCTTCAAAAAAGCAAAACAAAACAAGACACTCAATTCTGCAGAGTAAGCAAGTAATTTTAAGTTTACTTTCTTAAATAAGCTACCTCTCATTCTGTGTTGGAAGTTCATAGAAGTTCAGTAAAGTTGACATAAACACCCTAAGTTCTGGCCTGTTTCTGTATTTAGTTAAACATATTTTTAAAAACAAAATGTTTTGAAGGGAATAATTTACAGGGAATATTTTTAATAGGAGCAATCCTGAATTTTGAAGAAGAGTTTAGCTAGAAGTTTACTAGTTTTATCTTTCCTGGAGACTCTAGAGCTGTAAAAACCCAAACCGCATATCACATTGAGAGAATAATAAAAAAGAAAAACGCAATAAGAACTTTCATTTCTTCAAGCCTCAGTGGTATAATGGAAGGAACTCAAAATTTGTAAGAATCCTGTCCTTACCACTTTGGACAAGGTAATTAGCATTTTGGGGCCTTATGTACCTCAGCTATAAAACTGTGAAACTCCTTACTTTAAGAGTTATAAGAATTAAATGAGATAGTATCATAAAATGCCCAGGATAGCATCTGGCAGGAACTGAATAATATTTGTCATCACCTCTCCCTGGCATCATTATTGAAAATCTTACCAGTGGCTTGAGATTGCTTCTGTTTTATTCTGTCTGTAACTAATAGTGTTTGACACGCAATTCAAGGCCTAGAGTAGTAGAACTCTAATAAATTTAACAAGATTCTACTAATCCAGAGTAATTAAGGCAAAGTTTCTGGCTATTAATTCTTGGAATTTAGAATATTTTGTGAACACTGGGGCATGGTGTGGTATAGAAGCTAGATTAACAAAATGTTGCCTATTTCACTTTAATGAATGGATAGCTTTGTTTTCTTGGTAGATTGATTATTATAGGTAATATACTTTATAAACTCTTTCAGAAAAGAGCTGTTTCCTTTAAAATCTCCTTGTCACTATTCCCCCTTTGATACCTTCTTGTGGTGGTTTAGTCGCTAAGTCCTGTCTGGCTCTTGTGACCCTGTGGACTTTAGCCCACCAGGCTTCTTTGTCCATGGGATTTCTCAGACAAGAATACTGGAGTGGGTAGCCATCTTCTTAAAGCTATGAAAAAAAAATTACCAACTGATCCCAATTAATGAGTTACTATAATAAAACCTGAATTAATGAAATTTTAATTATTTTAAATTATATTATAACTTGAAATCATATTTTCAAAATGAGAGCTCTATTTTAATTACAGTAGTTCTCAGCAATGGACAAAAATTATTCTCTCTTTTCTCTGCCTTTTTCAGGATATGTTAAAATCTTGGGTATTTGCAACAAATGCCTACAGATATTTAAATGTATTCTTTTTTTCCATTCAGCTTATCTCTGTCTTTCATTATCACTTTCTCTGTATTTTATCTTTGAATGGTTGGTTATTTTTGTATTCTTAAACAATGATCTTTTAATAATTGTAATATCTACAGACAGGGAAAAGCGATATGGGATGGAAGGATTTTTCTCCTTTTTAAAAAGATTTTTGTGAACCTGAAACAATCTCAGCATTTTTCTGTGTTAAGGAATTCTTCTAGGTTAAATTTTTGTCCAAAAAATAGCATTTTTAAACTACGACAACCATAGAAATTTTTCATGTTTCTATTTACATTAGTGCCTCTTTTAGAAACAATTGAATCACTTAAGGAATTTGCCTCTAGCTACTGAGTAAGGACTGGAACTGAGAAAGAAAAAAGCTAAGATAACTCATCAGGCACTTGACTTTTAAAGTCGGCTTTCTGGTTACTTTTGAATTATTTAAAGAAAGAAAAATCTCCCACAAAGCTCTACTTTTTAATTCATTGTTAATTATTGTTTCTTCGTTTTCTTTCAGAACTCTTCATGTTTCAGTGAGTTTTAATGAAGGAAAGTCTGTCATCTCGAGTTCACTAATAGTCACAGCCACAGAATGTGTAAGTCACAGTTTGCATAAAGTTACCTTTTGAAAATAACTCTACCCAGAAATAATTTATGGTTTCAGTGTTGCTGCATATGACAATAAAATACAAACAGTAACACTGAAGACAATTACCAGAAAACACTTACACTTGTAGATTGTTTTGCATTTTCCTTTAGTTTCATTTTAAAAGGGATTTTAAGAGAGTATACGTTGTGTTTTGATATTTATAAAATTGGAAAGTCATATCAGAATAAGGTTAGGAGAATGATTTCCAAATGAGCTATTCTTTTTTATTAAAACAATAACTATAAAGAAAGTAATATCTTTCTCTTAATGAAGGTTGCAATGTAGTATCTAAGACGTTTATCATGTTTTTGAAATTATTAGTGCATGTTAATGAGTGAGCTTATTATTTTGTCCATTTTAATGTTGGTATTTTCTCATGAGTAAGGAATTTGATTTTGAAAGCTTGATAATATCTTGGCTTGAAACTACATTGAAGCTATAATTTAATTGAGGTGATAGATTTGTATTACCTAAAATGCAATATTTTGATATGTAAATTCCATTGATAAGACTATGTTTTCCTTAATTTTTTTGGTTTAAGTCTTGATATTAGATTGTTGAACATGAAAACACAAAGCATTAAAGGGAACTGATCACATGGCTGTTAGTCTTATGATTGCATTTTCTTTGTAAAAAATAAATAAATCAGAGCAAAAAAAAAAAAAAAAGAAATTCCTGCCCTTCAAAAGACCAAAATCCCAAACCTAAACATTGTCTTGCATCTCATGATTTCATGAGATGGTTTTACATTTTGATCTTTTACTTTGAGAGACATCCTTCTTCCAGAAAAAAAAAAGGCAACTCAATATTATCTGTATAGAGATAGTTTATTTCTTCTTGTAAGAAAACATTGCAGGGAAAACAGCATCCATATGGACTCTTGGGTCATTATTGAATTCCCTCGATAACTCTTTTTCAACACTTGTTTTTATTTTTTTATTTTAAAAATAGCTAGGCTCCCCCACCCCACCACCCCCACTTTTTCATCTTCAATTCATGTTGCAATTTATAGATTTTGTGGATGTTGCAGTTTATATATTTTCTGGTCCCTCAGGATGTGGCTGAGATTACAAACATTTGTGGTTTATGGTTTCTCAGTGTTCCCTCACTGAAATGGCATTATTTCTCCATCTATCCTATTCTGCACCCCCAGTTGTTTTTTTTTACCTCTCTTCCACTCAAGTGTGGTTATAGGATCTTTATCTGGATCCTATAAACATACACGGTTTCCTTGTACAGGGATGCTGAAGTTATATGACCCATTTGGAATTTATAGGTTGTATGCCTCCTAGAAAGAGGAAGTCTTTCTAGGTCTTGCTTGTATTCAGGGGAGTCTAAGATCATGGCATCTGGTCCCATCACTTTATGGCAAATAGATGGAGAAACAGTGGAAACAGTGACAGACTTTATTTTTGGGGGCTCCAAAATCACTGCAGATGGTGACTGCAACCATGAAATTAAAAGATGCTTGCTCCTTCGAAGAAAAGTTATGACTAACCTAGACAGCATATTACAAAGCAGAGACATTACTTTGCCAACACAGGTCCATCTAGTCAAAGCTATGGTTTTTCTAGTAGTCATGTATGGATGTGAGAATTGGACTATAAAGAAAGCTGAGCGCCGAAGAATTGATGCTTTTGAACTGCGGTGTTGGAAAAGACTCTCGAGAGTCCCTTGGACAGCAAAGAGATCCAACCAGTCAATCCTAAAGGAAATCAATCCTGAACATTCATTGGAAGGACTGATGCTGAAGCTGAAACTCCAACACTTTGGCCACCTGATGCGAAGAACTGACTCATTGGAAAAGACTCTGATGCTGGGAAAGATTGAAGTCAGGAGGAGAAGGGGACGACAGAGGATGAGATGGTTGGGTGGCATCACTGACTCAATGGACATGAGTTTGAGTAAGCTCCAGGAGTTGGTGATGGACAGGGAGGCCTGGCATGCTGCAGTCCATGGGGTCGCAAAGAGTCACACATGACTGAGTGACTGAACTGAACTGAATGTGACTAGAGGTGGTTTAAGAGTAAGGTGATTTCAGGAAAAAGGGACATTAATTGTATCAAAGATGGAGAGAGTGTGGGGGCATGTTGTAATATTAAACAAGGGATCTCAGTCATTTCCATTGAGAAGAGATTTGAGCAAAGACTTGAGGAAGATGAGGGAGTAAGCCTTGAAGATCATGTAAGGGAAGAGTGTTTATGTGGAGGGAGCAGCTAAAACAGAGCCTAAGATGGGACTGTGCCTGGCTGGCTTAAAGAGAAACAAGGCAGCCAATGTGCAGGGTAAAGGCAGCTAGGGGAGGAGGAGGCTTGAGATGAGTAGAAGAGAGTAGAGGGAGAGGAGAGATCATAGTGGGTTTTATAAGTCATTGTAAGGACTCCAGTTTTTCTTCTGAATGAAACAGAAAGCCATTGGAAGGTGACATGGTGGTTGTTGTTGTTCAATTGTCAAGTCTTTCCGACTCTTTGTGACCCCATGGACTGCACCACGGCAGGCTGTCCCATCCCTCACCATCTCCTGGAGTTTGCCCAAGTTTATGTCCATTGAATCAGTGATACCATCCAACCATCTCATCCTTTGTCGCCGTCTTCTCCTTCTGCCTTCCATCTTTCCCAGCATCAGGGTCTTTTCCAGTGAGTTGGCTGCTCACATCAGGTGGCCAGAGTATTGGAGCTTCAGCTTCAATGCCCCTCTTTCCAAAGAATATTCAGGATTGATTTCTTTTAGGATTGACTGATTTGATCTTGATGTCCAAGGGACTCTCAAGAGTCTTCTCCAGCATCACAGTTCAAAAACATCAATTCTTCGGTGCTCTGCCTTCTTTATGGTCCAACTCTCACATCCATACATGCCTACTGGAAAGACCATAGCTTTGATTATATGGACCTTTGTTGTCAAAGTGATGTCTTTGCTTTTTAATACACTCAGTTTGTCATAGCTTTCCTTCCAAGAAGTAATCGTCTTCTAATTTCATGGCTGCAGTCACCATCCACAGTGATGACATGGTATGACAGTGTTTTAAAAGGATTATTACCCACCAGGGTTCTTGGCCTCCTTCATCAACAGAAATTGATCAGAGGCCAGACAAGAAATTCAGGCAAGGTTTTGTTGGGGCCCCTGTTGCAGCAAGGGGGAACGAGAGCAAACAACAAGTTCCTCTGCTTTCCTGCTTGCTGGGCAGGGAGTTTGTCGCTTATATGGGGTGAGGGTAGTGGTGTGTCCAGGGGTTGGGCCAGTGGGGTGGCTTAGGTGGTGGTGTGTGCAGGGAGCATGGACAGTACCCTGCTTTCGTTCTGACTCTTCAGAAGTGGCAGTTAGGTGTTTTGATCTCTTTGGATCTTTTGTCCAAAATTTGCCCTAACTGTGCATGCACACAGTTATTTTTAGTCCCTTACAGTTTCTTTGTATTTTGTTGTTGGAGGAGAGGCCTAGGTACAAGCGCTGCAGCACCGTGCGGCAAAGGGTCTTGGGTTCCATGTCTGTCTCAGGATCGTTCTGGTTGCTGGACAAAAACAGACTTGGCAAGATAGGGGCCAAAGTGGAGACATAGAGACCAATTCTGTGGCTAGTTCAGTAATCTAGAAGTGGGGGGTGGGGAGGAGGGCGCGGGGTGGTGTGTGTGGCTTCACTATCTGCTAGAGAGATAGCAGTGGAGATGGTGAAGAAGTGGTTAGATTGAACATATTTTAAAGGTAAAGTCTATGGGATACCTAGGCAGATTAGGTGTGGTTGTGAAAGGCAATAAGGGCAGTTCCAAACTTTTTCACTTGAGTAACTAGAAAGATACGTTGTCATCAGGTAGAGTTGTTTTGGGGAAAAAATGAGGGGGTCTCTTTTGGAAGTGTTGAGTGAAAGATGTCCATTTTTTCATCTCAGGGGAAGTATCAGAAAGGCTATTGAACACACGAGTCTGAAGTTTTAGAAAGAGGTCTGGATTGGAGGTGCATGTTTGGGAGCTGTTGTATGGAATGAAAGAGTTAACCAAATTCTATATGATTTTTAATGGAAAAAAAAAAAGGAGCTTTAAGAGGTAGAGCACGAAGGGGAAGAAAACTAGACAAAGGTTTTTATTTATGGAGAAATCTAGATAAGCTGGGTCTTGAAAGGAGAGCAGATCTTCAGCAAGGAGAGAGAAGTGGGGAGCATTTTACAGATAAATAGTAAACAAATTGAAGCAGGTAAAGACAAATCAGGGGTATGGGATTAACAGATATAAATTATTATATATTGAATAGATATGCAACAAGGATTTACTGTACAGCACAGGGGCTATACCTGTTATATTATAAAGCCTTTATAGAAATATTATCTGCAAAAATATTGAATCACTATACTATACACCTGAAACTGACACAATATTGGAAAGCAACTATAGTTTAATAAAAAGTTAATTAATTAAAGAAATTTAAAGTAGATATATTTGGTTGGAGTAAAAATAGTGGAAGGAAAGCTTGGGAATAGAAAATTTAGATCAGATTATCAACAACCTGAAAAAAAAAAGGAGCTTAGAGTTCATCCTACAAGTCTGTGGTTCCTCAGCTTTAGTACACAGAGATGTCCTATTAAAAATGAATGAAGGAAAGAAAATCTTCTGTGTTCATGAGAGCTTGAGCTTCCTCTGTAGAGACAAAGGTTTAGAGAGTTTTTTCTTTCCAGTTTTATTAATATAATTGACATATAGCACTGTATAAGTTTAAGGTGTACAACATAACTATTTACTTACATAACCATGGGATGATTCTTTTTTTTCTCATTAGATTTAATCATTATTTTATTCAAGCTCAAATATGTTTGGTTTTGTTGTTGCCAAGTCATGTCCGACTCTTTGCAACCCCACGGACTGCAGCACGCGAGGCTCCCCTCTCCTTCACTGTCTCCCGGAGTTTGCTCATATTCATGTCCATTGAGTCAGTAATGCTATCTAACCATCTCATCCTCTGCTGCCCTCTTCTCCTTGTGGATGGTAGTAATATTACCATTTTATTGATATGGAAAGTGAGACTGGAGCTGATGACAAAGGACCAGTGGATCTGTGCATGACATCTCTATTCAGAATAGAATTGGACAGTGGGTAATACTATGATATAATAAACAGTGGGCATTGTATTTATGTGGTACCTAGCCTTTCAGGCATATTTGGATATGATAATTAGGGAATGTTTTGAAATATTCAGATATTGATAATTAGGTTAGTAATCTTATTCATTCTAGGATGATGTTTTTGGCTCTTCATAGGCATTTGAAAGTCACACCAAATAAAATACCATTGCCTTAGCAGCTGATTAATCCTCGTGGAAATCGCACAAATAAAGAATCCCCTCTGTTCTCCAAGAGCATCTGGGCTTGGTCCTACTAAGGCACTTATGTCACTGGTTTGTAATTTCCTGTTTACTTCTCTGCCTCTCTCTGCAGCCTGTGGCTTGCTCACTGCCTCGCTTTTGGTGCCTGGTGCTTACACAATGCAGGTGCTTCAACGTTATTTGTTAAAGGAATGAATGACAGTACCTATATATTCGACGTGGGGATACTAAGGTTTAGATTTAAGAGATTTAAGCTTAGGGTCTGAGGAGGGCTTAGACTTAGGCTGTCTGTTTTCTCTCTCTCTCTTTTTTTTTTTTAAATTTTGGCCATGGACATGCAGCACGTGGGATTTTAGTCCCCTGACTAGGGATCGAACCCATGTCCCCTACTTTGGAAGCACAGAGTCTTAACTACTGGACGTCCAGGGAAGCCCTCAGGGAGTCCATTCTCTTCATTTGTCGCAGAAGAGCTCCTAAATGTGTCTCTCTTTTTAAAAATGCAGTGAGAGATGTTTGTTCTCCCCTTTGGAACCACTGCCCTTCTGATTCTTTTAGAATAATATACTAAGAATGTATTTTCTGAGCAAGAGTTAGTTCCAGACACTGTGCTAAGCCCTGCACATGTGCTCAGCACTTTATGATTTAATTCTCATCAATGAAGAGAAGGCTGTTATTATGATCTTAATTTTACAGATGAGAAAACTTAGGAACACAGAGAGCCACCTCCAAGCTTTAGTGCCTATATATGCAAACACAGTAGAAGGTGCTTCCTCTCGTAAGTGGATCTAACTCTCAGTAGGATATACACAGCTTGATGCACAGAATATTAAATGATTTCAGCCTTCACTGCCTCCAAGAAAGGGGAGACTCGAAGCTTGGAGACTCTGGAGGTTAAATTATTTGCTCAGTTTCATAGTCGAGTAAATGCTAGAATTGAGAATTGAACCCGTCTGTCTGCCCCTGTTGCACAATCTTCCATTCATTACCGGTCCTGATCTGATTTATGTAAGATAAAGGTTGACAAAATTTTTTTTTTTTTTTTTTTGGTAAAAGGTCAGATAGTAATTATTTTCAGCTTTGGTGGCGATACAGTTGCACTACTCAACTCTTCCATAGCGCAAAGGCAGCTGTAGGTGTATAAACAAATGGGCATGGCTGTGTTCAACCAACTATGTACACTAACCTTTGAATTTCATGTGATATATTTTTCTTTCATTTTTTTCCAGCTATATAGTAATATAAAAAATCTGTTTTAGCTTGCCAGGTATCTTATGAAATTGATGAGCTGATTTGGCCTGTGAGTCATAATTTGCTCATTCCTGATACGAAATATTTCAAAAGAATCCAGTAAATGAAGACATCACTTATGTTATGACTCTTTTTTTTTCTTTCCCAAGCTCTGAACTCATGGAAATGAAGTTGTGGAGATCTAGTTCCCCTTTTCTGTTTCTGTTTTATTCTAATGTGGTTGCTGTGATTAATTATTTTCTAGATAGATTGCAACATGCTATTCACAAAGTTTTGAAATTTTTGAGTGATTCCTCTTGTAGTTATTTTGCAAATACAGTAGTAACTGTGATTTGTTTTTATACTTATTTAATGACTAGAATTTCACATCTGTTTGGCAGAGTAAAGTTTTTCATTGTACCTTATAGCTTGCTTTGAATGAAGAAAAGGAAATTAGATTCAGATAAAGTTCAAAGACTGAATGCATCCAGGACAGCTAGAAAATATATTCCTTTTACCCCCAAATCAAGCTAAAGGTTCTGTCCCCAGCTGAAACTTTAAAAAGTTTTGGCTTCACAACCTTGATCAACACCGGGGTTAGTTAGTTAGTGTTAGTCACTCAGTTGTGTCCAACTCTTTGTGACCCTGTAGACTGTAGCCAGCCAGGCTCCTCTCTCCATGGAATTCTCCAGGCAAGAATACTGGTGTGGATTGCCATTCACTTCTCTGGGGGATTTTCCCAACCCAGGGGTCAAACCTGGGTCTCCTGAACTGCAAACAGATTTCTTACCATCTGAGCCACCTGGGAAGCCCCAAGGTACTAAGTCTCTAATTGGTCTCCTCAGCTAACTTGTCTTTGTAGACATCTGAAAATGCTACTTGTTCAGAACTATAGTTAGGAAGAATTGATCCAACAGATGGCCACTTGGAAGGTCATCCAACAAATTTGTTAGGTATTAACCCAACAAATGGCCAATTCTCTCTGTAATAAAGAGGATTTCTGCTTTCCAGAAGTTTGTGTTTCATTAGTTTCTTCAGTTGCTTCAGGTCCCCTCAGATTCTGTTTTCCAGCCAAAGTTGTCTTTTCTTGTTCTTGCAAGAAGCCACTCGTTAGACCCCCACTTCTTCCCGGGCTTTCTTATACTTCCCCAGGAGGTCCTCTGAGAACCCCAGTGCAGGCTAGTTCCTCCTTTGCCCTGTTTCTACTGTACCGTCTTTCCATCCTCCTCACATTTATGTTTGTGTGTTCAAGGGTTGTCCCTCTAACTAACCTGTGGGCTTCATGAAGGCTTGCACAACATAGCTTTGGCAGCTTTTTAACTTTCTGCTGTTTAAAGAGCGTCACACCTAAACAGAAGTGAGAGGCTTTTAGTTTCTCCTTATGATACAGATCTCTGTGTGATCAGATCTGGTTTCATCTGACTCTGAAGTCTGCACTTTGCAGCACAGTGTCTGCTCATAGAACTGAAGTCTATGTGTTTGACCTTTTTTCTTAATTTGTTTATAAAGTTAGCTGAACAGTGAAATTATTTCCCTTTCGTTGCTGAGGTCTTTCATGTTCTGATAACGGCTCTGGCAAATCAAAACAAAGGAACTGTGGAAGCCTGGATTTGTATCCAGTTAACTGAGCTAATGTCTGGGACTGGGGCATCCAGGGATATATTTATGGCAAGTTCCAGTTGCATTCAATTCTTTGCTTACTGTGACCTGTTCTCCATCATGTTTAACTTAAACATGATAAAGATTAAGTCTGTAGGTCTGTGGAAACTGTATATTTTCATAGTTTTCTTGTATACTAATCTTTAGAATCAGTTGAGATGATAATATTATTATACAAAATGATATTTACATCTGGATGTACATAGTATTTTGTGAGTGTTCCTCATAGGGACATTTTTGAAAGAAAATGCAAGAATTTTGACTGCCTGTCATGGCTAGCCCATCTACTTTATATTCTGTCAGTATGATTTTCTGAATTTCCTGCTCATGACACATTTGTAGAAGGAAGAAAAAAAAACACTAGCCACTAAACTTGTAGCATATTCACACCCTCCAGTTTCATGTCTTTATTTCTGAACATAGGATTTGAATTCTAAGAAAAGGGGAAAACAAATGTTCATAGTACCCTTTTGGAATTTGTGAGCAGAGCCAAATGGTGAGCCATTTCCATGGACACTGTGGCTCGATCCTCATGCGGGAAAGGTCTAGGGGGAATGTTGTGTTCACTCCATACATGAACAGTCACAGATTGAGGGTGTCTTATGTAAGAGCTTAAAGGTGGGATCATGAATTTAACACATTCGACAACATTTCTCCCATAGGATATCATAGTTTTCTATGTATTCCATTGACATTCTTTTCCTGTTATATTCTTGTTTGTCTAGATTTCAGAGCTTAGTGTATCATTGCATGATTTGTTCATGAATGTTTGGAATTCCGTGTAGAAAGATACATTTTGAGTGTTTTCATAAGTATCCTGATGTGTGCTCTGATTTACTTACTTTGGTTTTGAGGACAAAGAACTTATATAATTACCTGAACATTTTCTATAATGTATTTATCTCCTCTCTCTCACTGATGCACACACATATATACACACAAGTTTCTATCTGCAAGACAATGACTTAGATGTTTAGGCTACATCAATAAATACATGTTGAGTTTACACTTTAATTCTATCAAACTGTACATCAAGAAGTTTCTAGATGCCTGAATGTCTTTTCATTTCTTAAAACTGAAATTAATGTCTGATGGTAAATACCATGTAGTAGCATCTTCAAGTGCCTTAAGAGTGGGCTAATAGTAAATAATAGAGCTTTATGAAGATTGTATGTGTATGTGAAGTTTCTGTGCTTATTTTTGTTGTCTTCTGAAAATAGATTACATGACAAGTCAAAGATTCTAGGTGGTATTTTGGTGGTGTCTGTTTTGGTTAATTGGCAACCTAACATCAGTTATATAAATAGCTTGTATGGTTATTCCCTCTTATATCCAGATGCAAAATTAGAAAGCAAAGGATGGCTTTCATTGTTCAAGTATATATTTGAGTGCTAATCTTCTCCTAAAATTTCTGAAGTCAGTGCATGTTTTATGGTCTATGTTGCCCTGAGAATTATTCTAAAAGTTATTTTTAGTGGATTTATTAAAATTGAAGCGCAGTTAATCATCAATGTCTTTGAAAACTGATTTGTTTGGAGATAGTTTCCAAGTCACTGTATGGTAATCTCTTTTTCTTTTTTTTACACTGTGATATACTAACAGATGATACAGGGAAACTATGACTCACATTTCAAGATTTTTCTGATAAGCTATACAAAGAATATTTTGCTGCTGCTAAGTCGCTTCAGTCATGTCCGACTCTGTGCCACCCCATAGACGGCAGCCCACCAGGTTCCGCCGTCCCTGGGATTCTCCAGGCAAGAACACTGGAGTGGGTTGCCATTTCCTTCTCCAGTGCATGAAAGGGAAAAGTGAAAGTGAAGCCGCTCAGTCGTCTCCGACTCTTAGCAACCCTATGGACTGCAGCCCACCAGGCTCCTCCGTCCATGGGATTTTCCAGGCAAGAGTACTGGAGTGGGTTGCCATTGCCTTCTCCAGAATATTTTGCTAACGCTCCTTATACTAATACTTTTGAAAACTACCTTCTCTTCTCTTCTTCAGTTATTCAGAAATAACTATCTACATAAAGAGGCTTCTCTGGTGGCTCAGTGGTAAAGAACCCACCTAGCAATGCAGGAGACACAAGTTTAATCCCTAGGTCAGGAATATCCTCTGGAGTAGGAAATGGCAACCCATTCCAGTATTCTTTTGCCTGGAAACTTCCATGGACAGAGGAGCCTGGGAGGCTACAATCCATGGGATTGCAAAGAATCAGATACTACTGAGGGAGTGAGCAGTCAAGCATGTCTACATAAAGATCATTGTCTCTTTGTGCATAAGTTATTATGCATTACAATTCAAATTCCATCATAAAATGTTCTAATTAAATGCTGGCACCATTGTTACTTCAACATCCAAAAATCTTTTAGCTTTTTGATCAGTCCTAACATTTCCCCAAATGGATACTGGGGGATCCTAGTTCTGGAGGATATTGATAATGTTATGAGAAAAAAATTGATTTGTGCTGATGTAAGTTGGACTTTTTTTTTCCTACTACAAAACCATTCAGACCTTTAAAAATATGTTAATGTGCACAGTGCTTTTCTAAGAGAGATATCCTGGTTATCACTTTGCCACAAAGAATTTCATGCTTTGGGAACAACTGACTTTATTATTGTATAGATTAGAAAACAGAGTCACCTAAAAATTAAACAGCTTGCTTATTAGACCTCCACTAATAAGGAGGTCTAATAAGGAGGTCTCTAACAAGTGTTAAGACCTCCACTAATAAGGAGGTCTTAACACTTGTAAGGCAAGGCCATTCTAAGATGAGTGTTGGTAGGTTCTTTCAGCTCCAGGCTCTCTCTTTATCAGCTTTTGGGATAAATGTGACTCTTGCCTTGATTTCTGGGCTTGTACTTACTTGTTTTGAATGACAGGGTGTGTATCTCTGAAAACCTGCCTTATGAAGACCCAAATTCCCACCCAGGCAGAATGTATTGATTTATTTACAGTTTTTTTTTTCCTTCCTTGAAGTCTTTTCTTTAAAAAAATAAAAACACAAACAAAACATTATTACTGGGGATATCAGAGAGTAAGCATTTGAAAGAGACACCTTATTCTCTTGGAAAATTGATCTCTGTGCTAAAAATTAAGTAAATACTCTTCTTTGTGTCATAGCTCAGTTGGTAAAGAATACACCCACAATGCAGGAGACCCTGGTTCGATTCCTGGGTCAGGAAGATCTGCTGGAGAAGGGATAGGCTACCCACTCCAGTATTCTTGGGCTTCCCTGTTGGCTCAGCTGGTAAAGAATCAGCCCGCAATGCGGGAGACCTGGGTTCGATTCCTGGGTTGGGAAGATCCCCTGGAGAAGGAAAAGTCTACCCACTCCAGTATTCTGGCCTGGAGAACTCCTAGGACTGTATTCCATGGAATTCCATGGAATTGCGAAGAGTTGGACACGACTGAGCAAGTTTCACTTTGTGTTTGTGGCTTTTGCCATCTCATTTATTTGGAGTTCATTCTCTTAGTAAATAGTTTTACATACCAGGCCTGGAGTATACCTGGATAAGTAGATTGGGAACAGGCCCTGCCTTCCTAGAACTCATAGTGAATATAGAAAGGACAAATTAAATAATTATAGTTCATCATAAATAAATAAGCAAATCAAATAAGTAAATTGTGCTAAGTGCTAAAGTTTAAGGTTCAGAGAACTATACCTTGTACAGTAAGAAGCGGTGTTTTCTAGCCAGAAGGTACGGGGAAGGCTTCCTGAGGAAGTGGCTTTAGCTACGCCCTGTAGGATGAATAGGTAGTTGGTAGATGAAGCAGGTAGAGGCTGAGCCCAGGACAGAGGTGTTAGGGCTGGAGGAGCTCGTCATTAGGAAGTGAAAGAACACAGTGTGGTTTGTGGTTGTGAGTGGGTAGCACTTGAACTGCCATGGGTGATCCTCTGATATACGAAGGCATGAAGTTGCATCCCTTCATTGATACATGTATACCACTTGCCAACAAGAACCACTGTTGTTGGTTTGTCACCTATTTGGTGAGTTTTGGTATTCATCTTGTCCTACCGTTTAAGTATATGAAGAAATAATGCTCCATCATCAAAAAGTCTGGGCAAATCCTGCATAAATTCTGCCTAGAGGTAATCATGCTTGTAACCAGAATAATCTTTTCCCAGAGACAAAAGATAGGGACCATAGGGACTGTTCATGGGGCTTCCCAGGTGGTGCTAGTGGCAGAGAACCCTGCCTGCCAAGGCAAGAGAGGAAAGTGACGAGGGTTCGATCCCTGGAGTAGGAAATGGCAACCCACTCCAGTATTCTTGCCTGGAGAATCCCATGGACAGAGGAGCCTGGCGGGCTGCAGTCCACGGGGTTGCAAAGAGTCAGACACGACTGAAGCGACTTAGCACACACAGCATAGGACCATTCACATAACTGCAAATTGTGATTTTTTTCCGCTATTTTTCTTTAAGATATAATTTCAAACACTTTGGGAGGGTTTTATACTTATCCTTGCCTGACTTAACATAATATATATGAGGTATAATATGAGGAAATATAATACAAATAGATTATATTTAGTGTATTATATAAATATAATAAAATGGAATATAATGTAAGTAGTATATAATATAAGTAGTAAGATAATTTATACGATTTAAAGAATGTAAAGGAATATATTATCAATCTAGTTTAACATTATGATGCTTCCTATCATTTTTTCTGGTGTTTCCTTAAAAAGTACATGTTTGGGATTTGACCGTCAATTTTGCTGACTGCCTTTTTTTTGTCTTCGGCTTCCTCCAGTCTAGTGGGATTGCAGCCCTCATTGCTATTTTGGTGTTACTGCTGCTCTTGGGTATTGGACTGATGTGGTGGTTTTGGCCCCTTTGCTGCAAAGTGGTAAGTAAGAAGGATTTGCAGTCCTCCTTTTTTTTTTTTTAAACATCAAGGTGTAAAGTAAAGCTGAAATATGAATCAGTGCCACATTCCTCAACAACAGCAAAGTTTCAATTAGCAAATTGAATTTTAATAGTTGTATATTTTAATCATTGTAAGAAATTCTATTCATGCCTGCTAATAAATGTTTACTATAAAACTTCATCTAGGAAGCACTTCAAAATCAGGTTTAGGGGAAGAAGAGAACAAGAAGGTAGGGATACAGGGTTTCCCACTCAAGTACAAAAGAATTTCAAGTAAATTGAATGATATTTTCTACTGGATTCATTGAGAGGGGTCGATAATCTGTCAGGTTTGGGGTTTATTTTGTTTTGTTTTCATTGCTTATTGAATGTTTCATTACCTCTATGAAAGATATACTATTTCAGGACTCTTTCTGTTTGCCTCTTGCAAAAACATTTTAGAAATAAGTCACATGCAAATGTTAGGGTATCTGTGAAACAGTCACTTTGAAGTTATGACAGTTGGTTTGAGGTTGTGTCATTTTTCATGCTTGAGTAAAACCTCTGAAAGGACATGGGTATACACAAGCTTTCTAGTGCTACTGTAGCAAACTGCCACACATTTGCTGGCATAAAGCAGCACAAATTTATTACCTAACAGTTATGTAATCACAGATCCAAAATGGGTCTTGCTGGGCTAAACTAAGCTGAAAAGTATCGACAGTGATACATTCCTCTCTTAACGCTCTAGAGGAGAATTTGCTGCCTAGCTTTTTGCGGCTTGCAGGGACTCCTTCCATTCTTGCCTTGTAAGCCCCTTCCTCCAGCTTCAGAGCCAGGCGTGCTGCATCTCCGTCACCATTCTTCTGTAGTCACATGTCTCTCTGACTCCAAACCCAGCCGGGAAAGGACCTCCAATATCAAGGAACCATGTGATTAGGTTAGACCCACCTTGATGCATGCATGCATAATCTCCCATCTCAAGATCCTTCACGCTAATCACATCTGCAAGGTCTCTTTGGTCCTGGAAGACAGCTTATTCATAGTTCCAGGGAATTAGAGTGTGGATATCTTTGTATCTGTGTGTGTGTGTGCGCGCGTGCTCAGTTGCTCAGTTGTGTCTGACTCTTTGCCACCGCATGGACTGTAGCCTGCCAGGCACCTCTGTCTATGGAGTTCTCCAGGCAAACAATACTGGAGTGGATTGCCATTTCCTTCTCCAAGGGATCATCCAGACCCAGGAATCGAACCCGCATCTCTTGCATCTCCTGCTTTGGCAGGTGGACATCTTTATGGGGCCATCATTCTGCCTGTCACAAGGTGGAACTCTGAGTAAAAACATCAGCACATTTCAAGCAATATAACTTGGATTGTTCAGGCTTCATAGAAAAGGTTATTCTGAAGAAACGCTCCTTCAAAGCATGCCTACTACCTATTTTGGTATCCTCTTCTTATCAGCACATTATATTGAACTTTATGTTTTGTGGATCACAGTAGTGTTTTATGTAATATTACTAGATTGACTCTTTTTCCCTCTCACCCTTGCTGACTGATTTCCACTCCTTGCAACTTCATCACTGGTTTGTATTACTCCTACATTTATTATTCATCGTACTTCAGTCCGCTCTCATGAGGCAACTTTACAATCCTTTATCTCAGAGCAGTTGGCCACGGAGGAGGCACAGAATTAACTTAGACAACAGCAGAGACAAGAAGCATCCTGTCTCTTTGCTGAAGTAATCAGTTTCCTGCCATAGCAATTTATGCTGTTTCCTGTTGTAATCTTGATTATCTTAGATATGGTGATTTTTAGACAAGCTAGCTTTTTTGAGTCTCAAATTAAAAAGCAAAAAGTTGCCTTAATGTGATTTGTGTGCCTTGCTTTTTTAATTTAAAATTCATAGGGGTGGTTTTCCTTCTTTAGTTACTTTGCATTTTCATTTACTATTGACCAGAGGGGCTCGAAAGTGTCAAAGTATATGGTTTTTTAAAAGAACACTTGTGAAGACTGAACTGGGCTTCTTTGTGAGGTTGCTGCGTGCCTGCTCAGTTCCTAAGCTGTTGTCCGACTCTTTGCGACCGCCTGGACTGTAGCCCACCAGGCTCCTCTGTCCATGGAATTTCCCAGGCAAGAACACTGGAGTGCGTTGCCATTTCCTTCTCCAGGGGATTTTCCTAACCCAGGGATCAAACCCAAGTCTTCTGCTTGGCAGGCAATTTCTTTACCATGACGCTTGATGTAATCAAATGAAGTCTTCACCATCACATGGGAGGTTATAGAGGGGAATCGATCATCAGGTAGTCAGAATAGATCCATTCCATCCCTGAAACTCTGCAGACTGGGAATCAGGAATTATATTTCTTTATGCAGAGTGCAGAGGGACACCATTAATGTGTGTTTTTAGGGTGTCAGGAGGGCTTCCTATTTTCAGAAACATCATGAATGCTTACTAATTTCTGCAACTTATTTAATAGAGAGAATCATCCTTATTTTACATTTAGAAATATAGACTACAGAGCAGTTAGCCTTGAGTATGAACTTGCATTTAGATCTAAAAGTAAATGAATTGGGCTTCCCAGGTGGCGCTAGTAGTAAAGAACTCGCTTGCCAATGCAGGAGATACAAGAGATGCTGGTTCGATCCCTGGCTCAGAAAGAAAATGTAGGAAATGGTAACCCACTCCAGTATTCTTGCCTGGAAAATCCTATGGACAGAGGAGCCTGGCAGGCTACTGTTCACGGGGCCACAAAGAATCAGACATTACTGAGTGACTGAGCACATAAATGAACCAGAACAAATGTTCTCTAAAAATACAGATTTAAAAGCAGAGAGAAAGTAGAGGCAAAATCCTGCATTCAGCCCTTAGTAATCTGTGCCAGTGCTGGGCCTGGAATTAGGGATTCAGAAATGACTACCATATGATATGGAAACTCACATTTTAGTATGAAGCACAGAATGATAAGAGAAAGTGAGAATGGAGGTTCATGAGAGCCCCAGGAGCAACACATGTCAGGAACACAAAGGAAGGGGGGATTTGCCAGAATTGAGGGATTGTTTCAGGGAAACTGGATGGAGCTGCAGATTGCAAACTGATTTTGAATATTGAACAAGACTCTGGCAGTTGATGAGGGGCGTTTCCCATGAAGTATGTGTGGAATTACAAGTTATTTAGATGTGCTTTGAGATGTCCTAGGCTGAGGTCTAGCATGCCAGGGAAAGGAGTGGTGAAAGATGGTTTAGGATGTAGGCATGAACCTCCTGTGTCTTTGAGGAAGCTTTGAGATGTCCTTGGCTGAGGTCTAGCATGCCAGGGAAAGGAGTGGTGAAAGATGGTTTAGGATGTAGGCATGAACCTCCTGTGTCTTTGAGGAAGCTTTGAGATGTCCTAGGCTGAGGTCTAGCATGCCAGGGAAAGGAGTGGTGAAAGATGGTTTAGGATGTAGGCATGAACCTCCTGTGTCTTTGAGGAAGTTTGAACTCACCTCAGGGGTGAGGAGTAGACACTGGAAAGATTTGATCACTGATCCCCTGAAAGAAGCTTCACTTGCTGTACATGGTGCTGAGGTCTGGTGCTGGTGGGGATTAAGTCTTATCCAGCTGAGTTTCAGTAGCAGTTGAAATTCAAGCCAGTAATAGACAGTGCGCCTTAGATATGGTGGTGGGCAGGGGAGGGGCAACATAGGGATAGGGGGAGTGTGGAGTACAAACTATTGGGTATAAGATAGGCTACAAGGATGGATTATACAACACAAGGAATATGGCCATTATTTTGTAATAACTGTAAATGGAGTGTAACCTTTAACATTTGTATTTAAAAAAAAGATATAGCCTGAGCAAAGTATCTCTAACAAAGTATAGAGAGTTGGAATATAACAAGGAAGCTAAGTCAGTTAGAGAAAGATGAGGAGGTGATGTGAAAAGGAAGGGTCAAAGGAGACCATAACCTTATGAAAAACAAGATCTGGAGTATAACAGAAGGTGTACTGTAATAGTACAACTGCAGGATACTTATTTATTTGATTATGTTTAGAGAACATATTTCCACAATGCTGGTATTGGAATATGATTAGTTAATTGTTAGCAATGTTCAATTATTAGGGATCATTTTGGACTTTGACTATCATCTGTTACCAGTAATAATACTTTTTAATAGGAAATGAAATGTATTTATTACAGCTTAGTGTTAAGTCACTCAGTTGTGTCCAACTCTTTGCAACCCCGTGGACTATAGCCTCTGTTCATGGAATTCTCCAAGCAAGAATACTAGAGTGGGTTGCAATTCCCTTCTCCAGAGGATCTTCCCAACCCAGGGATCAAACCTTAGTTTCCCAGATTGCCGATAGATTCTTTACTGTCTGAGCCACCAGAGAAGTCCTTATTTCAGCTTGGTGTTGTGTAAATTTCTTTTGTTTGAGTGTCTTTTAAGCACTGGGGCAAACATTTAGTCTTTCAACTGAAATATGATTAAACAGCTTAAAATGTCTGTTTTCAGGCACATTTAGACTGTGTTAGCCATCACCTCCTTGGGAATCATATGCTTAGGAGCTCTTATCAAGATAGAAATCCTGGAAAGGAAAAAAACCCTGAACAGAGGCACCCATATTCTTCACACATTCTTCGTTGAATCGTTTTATTATGTTTTTAAAAAATATCTCATGAAATAATTTAACCATTCATTTTTCAGAGATTAAAATTTCACAGATATCTAATCAATGACTCAGAGATGACAGTGTTACCTATGTCTTAGCCCGGATTTTTTTTTTTTTCTGCTCCTAGTAAGTGGAAGGCTCTCAGAATAGTTGCTGTCAGATTTCCATCTGTGGTGTCTCTCTCTGAGGGGAAAGGGTGGTTGGATGAGACATCTCCAGGGATCAGTATGGTTTAGGATAGCCCCTATGGTAAGGTCAATAATGATCCCTAAAGATATCCAGGTCTTAATTCCTAGAAACCATGATTGTTGTCTACTATGGCAAAAGAGACTTTGCAGATATGATTAAATTCAGGATCTTGAAATAAGGAGATCATCCAGAATGACCTAGCTGGCTCTAAATGCCATCATTGTGCCCATCTAAGAGGGTGACAAAGGAGATAAGACCATAGATGGGGAGAAGACAGTGTGACCATGGAGACAAGAGACCAAAGCGATGCAGCTTCTAGGCAGGTAATGCTGGCAGTCACCAGGAGCTGGAAGGGGCAAGGAGCAATAAACCCTTGGAGCCTGCAGAAGGAACTGGCTCTGATGACACCAGACTTTAGTTGTAAGACTCAGTTTGGACTCCTGGCACCTAGAACTATAGGAATATAAATTTCTGTTGTGTTAAGCCACTAAGTTTGTGGTTATTTGTCATTGCAGCATTAAAGATCTAACAGATTCCCTACATGATTCTGATATTTGCCAGAGCTGGGGATCACTGCTCAGGGCTATTGATTTTGGGGAATTCTTATGTAATATGTTTTTGGATCAACTCATTACAAAAACTGTCTATGGAGTGCAAGAAGTTGTAAGATGGGAGATAAGGAAGTATTCTTAAAATGTTTGCAGTGATTCTGTGGCAGTTAAAACCCATGTGCATTCTTTAAAATTAGAATTACCATTCTGTTTTGTTTTGGGTCGACTGTCAAGTAAATATGCGTAATGCTTTATATACTGAGTAGAATTTACTCACTGTTTCAGAGTGAGGGGATTTGTCACAGAAACAGGTTTCTTATTTTCAGAAGTATCCAAGGCATATGTGTTATTAGAACCCATTGACAGCAAAGATCTGTGATCAGCTTTCTCAGGATGCTTGTTATTTGATGGTAGAAACCAGTACAAAAGCGTTCATATTCATATTCGTACCACTATTTCAGAATTATGAGAGAGAAAGACAAATACCATATGTTTCCACTTATTTGTGCAACTTAGAAAACAAAACAAAGGAACAAATATAACCAAACAGAAGAAGACATGGATACAGAGGACAAACAGGTGGTTGCCAGAGGGGAAGGGGTGAGGGATGGGTGGAGTGGGTGAAAGGGATTAAGAGGTCCAGAACACAGATTATAAGATAAATTAGTCACGAGGATATAAGGTATGCAACAGACAAAATAGTTGTATTGTTGTAACTTTCTATGATATAAAAATATTGAACCACTATGCTATACACACAAAACTATTGTAAGTCAATTAAACTTTAAGAAATCATGAGAGTTCCTAGACCTACTATTGTATTTCATTATTTGATGAATTAATAAAGAAGCACATAGTATTTCTGTTTCACAGATCTGGTTTTTAAAAGTAGATTTTTAAAAAGTAGATATTTTTAAAAGTAGATTTGACAGTTACATTTCAATACAATTGGATTCCTTTTAATCGTGTGTATTTTAATTTAGCTTGTTTAGTCTAGGAAGGGGTTTGTTGGTCCCCTATAATCAGATTGTCAAAGAGGTACCTAGAATAAAAAAGGTTAAAAAACTCCCCAAATGGAATATCTGGCTACCAATGATGCTTTTAATATGAGACTATTTTAAAATGTTAAATCTTTCAGTTCATTTAATGAGTATATTCAAGGATAAAAGAGACAGGTGATATCATTAAAGGCAGATTAAAATGTTGCAGATTTGTGTCCTCTGTGTGCCTAGGTTTTCCATGGCAAATAGGATCTAAATCAATGATCTTTGGAGAACTTTATTTTGTAGTAGTAGTAATAGTAGTAATAATAGTAGAACCCTCATGCAAAGCTGGAATTTTTAGGCACTATCATTAGTGAACTATAGAGTATGTTGAGTTTGCGAACTATTCCATGGAGGGGAAGTTCTCATTTTTGTGTAAAGTTATTTCTCACAACCTGTTTACGATTCTGTTTCCCTCTCATTGAATAACCTCACATCCATCCTTTACAACTGCTTTTCTATAACAAAGATGTCAGCAGCATCCTTCCTTTTCCTTAGATTAAAAAAGGGGAGAAGTTAAAAACAATTACGTGTTGAATCATGAGGGAGATATCAGAAAATACCGATCTTTACGTCTCTGTTTAACTCATAAGATGTGTTGAGTTTACGGCAGGTTTGTTTTACTACCAGGATAGCAGAACTGACCTTCCTGTAGTTGCATCATTTGGAAGAACTGGGCATTCTGCAAAATTACAGATGTAAGGCTAATGAGGTGGCAAACAAAGACTTTCTGGAGTGTTGTCAATTAGAGTTTGTTATCCAGCTGCAAATAAATATCTGAATATGCACGAAATGACAAATGTTCACTTTGCCCTAGTGTCCTTGGCCAAAGTTCTCCATCCACAAGGGAAAACTGCAAGCTCATTTTTCCTCAGTACATTTAAGACATTGCATAAAGATCTCATAAATCTTTTTAAAAAACCATTTTAAAAAGTTATCTTTTTAAAGCCCAATTTACTTATAAGTAAGCTGGGCTTTCATAATGAGGATATATCTAACTAGAGCTATATAGAATCATTTTCTTAGCCAGCAACAGCTGTGCTGTTCTTTCTAAACAGTAATAATGCTTCTGCATTGCACTTGTTTTTTATTGTTGAGGAGGGCTCTTGGTGCCTTTATTGAGTTACTCTGAGAGCAGCCTGACTTTTTTTTTTAAGAATGCACAATAAAACAGAAGGAATTTAAATTTTAATATGCCTTCCTTGCACCATTAATTAAAATGATTTATGTTTGGTTGCCTCTTTGAAATAGAGTGTGATGTTAGTACTTATTGCTTCTATGGTGATGTATTCCAACAGAGCATCATTACAAAACAGGGTATCACACTCTTCCTGGTTTATTTACCTTGACCACAGTACCTTTACTTAACTCCGGGAGAATACACTCTCACAGGGCTTCCCAGGTGGCCCAGTAGTAAAGAATATGCTTGCTGATGCAGAAGACACAGGTTCGATCCCTGGGTCGGGAAGATCCCCTGGAGGAGGAAATGGCAACCCACTCCAGTATTCTTGCCTGGAGAATTCCATGGACAGAGGAGCCTGGCAGGCTACAGTCCATGGAGTTGCAAAAGAGTTAGACACTACTGAGCATGCATGCTCCCCAACCCTTCAGAGCACACTCTCACATTGTTCTTCCCAGTCCTCATTAGGCATTTAAAATTATATTTATTGTCCGGACTTCCCACTATTATTTGTTTGTTCAAAGCAGTCTGTTTGAACATTGATGAGTCTGTCAAGCAGGAAAGGAAAGGGAGGCAGATAACCGGACCATATCTTGGTCTGATTGTTGAAAGCAACTGGCTTTGTGGGATTTGGAAAAGGACTTCCCAAACACTAATGTCAGAGAACTTTGTATTCATGAGAGGAAAGGCATTGCACTTGTTCTATGATCTTATCAAAAAAGAAAGGGAAGAGTGAAAGGAAATCCCACATATATTTTAAACAAGTTTTTGTACACACTAACAATGAGTTCTTGAAGTCTGTGGACCCTTAGATGCTTAGATGACATTGCTGAAATATTGGGCATTTGTTTCTGTCACTGGCAAGAGTCACTTCTGAAATACTACTTGATCTACAGTCGTTACACAGTATCTTTTTTTTTAATCCAAGGCAGTTCACTGTTGACAGTTCTTTTCACTCTTTTCTGAATATCGGAACATATGATTGCATCAAGCTGGCTGCAGGCTCCAGTGCTGACATTTTCTAGTGCAAAGAATGCCCACATCACTCGAACATTTGAAAAGTGTTAATGAGCAGATCAAAAGGACTGTTGCCTGAAGCAGCTAACTTTTTTTTTTTTTTTAAATCGGCTCTCCTCCAAACTGAAATCTTCATTCTAGCAGCTAAGTAGATGACATGTAATCCTCTCTGATGATGATAATAACAAATGAAAAAAAAAACTGGAGAAGAATCAAACTCTGCATATGGTTCATAAAGTGGTGAAAGTGTTTTCCAGAATCTTCAATATCGAGTTGACGGATGCTAAGTAGAAAAAATCCTGGCAACTAGGCAATATTATGCCTTTTAAAATCTGCAAATTCTCATAAAATATGGTGCATACGAATACATCCTTTTCTGAGATGAGTGTTCTTGCACTATTTAATACAAGAATGGGATTCTCATGACTGTTATTTTTAATGTATTTGGACCAACAATCAGGTTTCCTTTTCTCCTGCACTAATTTTACTGAAATGTAGGGACATCAGTAGACATAGACTTTTGCCATTTTTGGCTTTTGGACTGAATGACTTCAGATTCTTTTCACTCTCCTTTGTTACTTATGAGGCTGTGTGGTACAATGGAGAGACGGAACATTTAGAAACATCAAACACACACATTTATTTCCTGTTCCAACATTTCTAGGGCAATGATGTTGGGCATATGAATGAATATGTTATATCCCTATAAAATGAGGATGATAACATCTGTCTCATACAGTTACCATAAATATTGATCTGTATCTGTCTGTCTATCTGTATCTATCTACCTATTCATCTATCTAACCATCCATCCATCCCACCAAGTAATGTACTTCTCAGCACATCTTAAACCTTTTCTCCTGTACCCTTTCCCTTAGCAATCCAAACCTTATTTTAAGAGAATGTCATGTGCCAGAGAAAGTTGAACCCAGAGTTTGGAAGTGGGTGGACCAGCGTCCTGGATTTAAATACTAATTCTAATGTTTTCTCTGTATATCCTTGGACAAGTTACTGAATTCAGAGCCTCCCTCTCCTTATATTTAAAATAAGCATAATAACTGCATAGCATTATTATGAAAATGAAAGAAATATAGAGTGTGTGGCATATGGCAGCACCAATAAAATGTGGTTATTGTTAATAGTATTAACAGCATACAGATGAGTCTTGGGTCTGTTTCAGCTTCTGAAAGTGCTCTTATTTGTGGTGGTGGTGGTTGTATCTCTTAATCTACAAGATCAAATTTTTATTTATGCAGAGTTTTAAGGGTTTTTTTTTTTTTCCATTGTTAACAATGTAGAAAGTATACTTGCCAGGATTTCAAAATCAATTTAAATTTATAATAAGTCATACATACAATTAATTACACATTATTGGAAAAACAAACCCTAATATCCTTTTCTGAAATAAGTGAAATCGCTTAGTCGTGTCTGACTCTTTGTGACCCCATGGACTGTAGCCTACCAGGCTCCTCTGTCCATGGGATTTTCCAGGCAATAGTACTGGAGTAGGGTGCCATTTCCTTCTCCAGGGGATCTTCCCGACCCAGGGATCGAACCCGGGTCTCCTGCATTGTAGACAGACGCTTTACTGTCTGAGCTACCAGGGAAGTCTCACATGTAGACATCTGGCCTACTTAATTATGTAAAGGCATAGAAGCAAAAGACGTGGTGGAAATATTGTGATATGTATTTTGTCTTTACCATTCTATTAGAATTTTCAGTTTGGAAAGGACCTATAGTGAATCAAATTTATTTCCCAGATGAAGAAACTTACCATGGTCTTATATTTTCCCATCTGTCTTTGAGTTCATTAGCTCTTGGACTTTATTGGTCAAAAGAGAAATTTGATACTTCATTTTCTTTGAAACTAGCAGTATTTTATTTTCATGGAAGTCTTTTTCAGTTATCATGTACATCTTTTTTCTCCATTTAAAAAAAAAAAATTTAGAGGTTGGCTATGAGCCTTTGTGAACATTCTCAACTAGTTCCTTCAACTCACTTTCAATCACGTTTTTAGTATCTGTTGTTTTCACAGCACTTTTTTAGGCACTGTGATATTTTTAAAGAGGGAGAAATGATATTGCCCCTAAGAAATCAACACTTCTGAGGGGTAGCTGAAAAATTCCAAAATAAACATATATACCCAAAGTGATGAAGCATGAATGGTTCGACTGTGCAGTGATGTTTATATTGTGAAAAGTTTTAAGGTTTCTAGATAATGGAATGGAAAGTTGGTAATTAAAAGACGCTTACTCCTTGGAAGGAAGGTTATGACCAACCTAGATAGCATATTTAAAAGCAGAGACATTACTCTGCCAACAAAGGTCTGTCTAGTCAAGGCTATGGTTTTTCCAATGGTCATGTATGGATGTGAGAGTTGGACGGTGAAGAAAGCTGAGCGCCGCAGAATTGATGCTTTTGAACTGTGGTGTTGGAGAAGACTCTTGAGAGTCCCTTGAACTGAAAGGAGATCCAACCAGTCCATCCTAAAGGAGATCAGTCCTGGGTGTTCATTGGAAGGACTGATGTTGAAGCTGAAACTCCAATACTTTGGCCACCTCATGCGAAGAGTTGACTCATTGGAAAAGACCCTAATGCTGGGAAGGATTGGGGGCAGAAGGAGAAGGGGATGACAGAGGATGAGATGGTTGGATGGCATCACTGACTCGATGGACATGGGTTTGGGTAGACTCCGGGAGTTGGTGATGGACAGGGAGGCCTGGCATGCTGTGATTCATGGGGTTGCAAAGAGTTGGACACGACTGAGCAACTGAACTGAACTGAGACTACTCTATGAAAGATGGAAGGGACTTAATATGGAAATGGTCATTTTATTGGGGGTAGCAAAGGGATCTTCAGTCAATCTGGAGTTAGAGGTACACAAACAGAGATTTTGTAGATGGAGTGTTAGGGCTGAATTGAGGGCCATGCTAAGGCATTTGAACAATGAGAGTGCAAGATGACTCACACACTGGAAAAGGACTTTTTGTTTTCTGGGTTGTGGCTTATGATAACAGATAAAGAGTCTCTGATAAGGAAGGTAAAGATGCCTCTCATTATCCTGTTGTGAGGTTGTCAGCAATGGTCATATGAGGATTTTAAACTGCAACTTGATTTGCCCATATCCATGCTAAAACTCCATGCTATGCAGGATAATGAGCATGATAAATATGACATAAAAAAAGAAGTGTTATGGATGTGGATGTTCAGTAATTCTCAAGGGGATATAGGTGGCACTAATGTAAAGAACCTGCCTGCCAATGCAGGAGACATAAGAGATGCGGGTTGCGTCCCTGGGTTGGGAAAATCCCCTGGAGGAGGGCATGACAACCCAGTCCAGTATTCTTGCCTGAAGAATGCCATGGACAGAGGAGCCTGGTGGGCTACAGTCCATAGAGTCACAAATAGACACAACTGAAGCAGCTGAGCATGCACATGCGCATAGTATAATATAGGACTGGGGACACTGTTTCAGTTCTCAGAAATTCATATACCAGTACAAGATGTATATGTAGTAACCAGAGTAAACTTAAAATCCTCACAAAGAAATGAAGATGAGTACCGTATATGAAACTTAGACTTAGTGGAATGAAGGAGGTACCTTAGCCTCTTCCTAGTGAAAGAACTCTAGAGCACTTTATGATAATTTGCAAAAATGAGTAGAAGCATGATGTGTAAGGTTCTTCCAAAAATTCAGTAATTCCTTGATTTCAGTTGTGGTCACTGGAACATTTTATCCATTTTGACTAGAGAAATGATCAGTTAAGCTCCTGTTGCAATCAATTAAGCTTCTTGAGAGTCCCTTGAACTGCAAGAAGATCAAACCAGTCGATTCTAAAGGAAATCAACCCTGAATATTCATTATAAGGACTGATGCTGAAGCTGAAGCTCAAATACTTTGGCCACCTGATGCGAAGAACTGACTCACTGGAAAAGACCCTGACTCTGGGAAAGATTGAAGGCAAGAGAAGCGGGCAGCGGAGGATGAGATGATTGAATAGCAGCACCAACTCAATGGACATGAATCTAAGCAAACTCTGGGAGATGGTGAAAGACAGAGGAGCAGTCTGTGGAGTTGCGAAGAGTCGGACACAGAGACTGAACAGCAAACAACAACAAGCTTAGAAAAATATTGACCTGGCTGCATAGATTAGACTGAAGGATGAGTTAGAGATAGAGAAGCAAGCTGCATGTATAATTTAGCTACAAGTAAAGCATGTAGGGGCTTCCCAAGTGGCTCTAGTGGTAAAGAACCTGCCTGCCAATGCAAGAGACATAATGAGACACCGGTTCAATCCCTGTGTTGGGAAGATCCTGTGGAGGAGGGCATAGCAACCCACTACAGTATTCTTGCTTGGAGAATCCCATGGACAGAGGAGCCTGGCAGGCTGCTGTTCATAGGGTTGCAGAATCAGACACTACTAAAGCGACTTTACACACACACAGCGCAAAACATGTAGACATTAATGCCAAAATAAAGCTATGGTAATTATAGATGAATCCTAGTTTTCAATATGTTATTAATTAAAATGCATGGAATGAAGGTGAGGACTGCCAGGAGTACATCTCTTTTTCCTGAGTACGATGCCTTTAATTAATGGCTTGGCCACACTTAAAATGCTATTTATCAGTTCTAGAATCCACACTTTGAGATATTGTACAAATGAATACATACTAAAGAAACTGACTAAGATCACCCAATATCTCAGACCATTACATGAAAACCATTACATGATTGTGAGGTTTAGCTCTCAGATGATATATAGTTAGTATTCAAAAACAGGAAACCTTTTCTTCTGGAATTAAAACTAGTTGTCTGTGTGTTTGTGTATACATTTCACACTGTAGGATCAGGGCTAAAAAGTGGAAACTACAAAGAGGGAGGCTTTGGCTTCATTTAGGGGAAAATTTTACAAATGATGTGGGTTCCTTGCCAGTGGAATGAATTGCTTAGTGAAGTAGTGAATTTCTCTTTATTGCAGGAATTCAGACATAGTTGGATGACAACTAGGTGGGGATTTTTCAGAATAATGAAGTTCTGGTTGGATGCATTGGGGAAATTGAAAAATATTCTATTAGATATTTCTAAGGTCCAAAGACTCTCGAGTTCATGATTTTAGGTAGTGATAATGGGAATAGATGTGAGAGTTGGATTATAAAGAAAGCTGAGTGCCGAAGAATTAATACTTTTGAACTGTGGTGCTGGAGAAGACTCTTGAAAGTCCCTTGGACTGCAAGGAGATCCAACCAGTCCATCCTAAAGGAAATCAGTCCTGAATATTCATTGGAAGGACAGATGCTGAAGCTGAAGCTCCAATACTTTGGCCACCTGATGCAAAGAACTGACTCATCGGAAAAGGCCCTGATGCTGAGAAAGATTGAGGGCAGGAGGAGAAGGGGATGACAGAGAATGAGATGGTTGGATGGCATCACTGACTCAATGGACATGAGTTTGAGTAGGCTCTGAGAGTTGGTGATGGACAGGGAAGCCTGGCGTGCTGCAGTCCATGGGGTTGCAAAGAGTTGGACATGACTGAGTGACAGAACTGAACTGAGCTGAATGGGAAGGGGATGTAAAGAATCCTTCCTTCTTCCTGTCATCTTCCTCTCCTCCTGCCCTCCCTCCTTCCTTCCTCCTCTCCTCTCTCCTCTCCCTCCCTTTCCTCCTTCCTTCCTTCCTCCCCTTCTTCCTTCCTCCTTCTCTCTTCTTCCATCTTCTTTTCTCTTCCCCGCCTTACTCCTTTTTCTCTCTTCCTCCCCTCCTTTCTTTCTCTCCTTTCTTCCCTTATTTTCTGCTAGACACTTTGCTAAGTACTGGGAATATAATTAGGAACAAAGCAGACATAAGATTCATCCTCACAGAAGTTGCAGTGTTTTGGAGTTGGATAAAATTATCAATTGTGATCAATGCTAGGGGAGAGCAAATAGGCATCCATGCATATTAAGGAAATCTGAACCGCTTTGAGAAGACTGGGGAATTCATGGTGGGGAAAGGAGAGGAAAAGATAGGAATGTGGGGAGAAAGAGAGAGACAGACACTCACATATGCACACATGCAGAGACTGGAATATTTCAAAAAATCTACTGGACATGGTAAATGATTTGGTGAAGTCATTCAGAGGTGAGAATAAATTATAGATTATGAGAAAATTTTAAGGCTGCAATTTTAAGGAAAATGATTGACTTGAAGAAAACAGAGAAGACAGAAAGAATACTTAGCTTTTAAATGAAGATAATTAGGTTGGTTTTGACCCTGTTGAATGTGAAATGTTGACGGATATGGTTTTCACTGATTTTGGACATGCAGGTTGATAATGACATGCATGCTTCCCTTGTTTGATTTGCCAGACTTTTATTTATTTATTTTCTAGATTATTTTATTTTTTCATTTAATTTTGTTATTGGAGTATAATTGCTTTACAGTGTTGTGCTAGTTTCTGCTGCACAACAAAGTGAATCAGCTCTATGTATGCGTGTATCACCTTTCTCTTGAGCGTCCCTTCCACCCTCTGCTCGCATCCCACCGCTCTAGGTCACCACAGAGCAATGAGCTGAGCGCCCTTTGCAGGTTCCCATTAGCTCTCTATTTCATACATGGTAGTTATATACGTCAGGGCTACTCTCTCAGTTTGTCCCGCTCTCTTATTTCCCCTCACCTTGTCCACATATCCATTCTCTACCTTTGCATCTCTATTCCTGCCCTGCAAATAAGTTGAGCGCTTCCTTTTTATAAAGGAAATGCACCTGTAGCATGATAACCTTTGCCTTATTTTACTACAGTATTATTTTAAATCTTTATCCTCTCTTGGCATTTATTTCTGGGCTAAATCTCAAAATTCACCGATTTCTATCCTTCAATATTATCAAAAGGAACTGGAATTTTATGTTTATTAATAAAATAAACTTGGATAATAAAAGGGTTAAGTAAAAATAACAGCATTTCTTGTAGCATTCAAATACTACGATGAATTAGTTTGAGATTCAATCAGATTAAATTACTGTCCAGTTATATCCGTGTGATTGTGGTTACTGCCTTTTTTTTTTTCCTGAGATTTAGATCTAAACCAAAAATAGAATGATGAAAGTAATATACATAAAAAAAAAATTATGAGTCAGTTCTCTAAATATTTTTTTAAAAACCTTTCATTATGGAAAATTTCAAACATATGCAAAGAGAAAAGAGTAAAATAATGAATTTCCATGTCTTCTTCACACAGCTTCAGTGAGTCTCAATATGACTAATCTGATTTCATCTGTAACCCTATTCACTTCCCATCTCAAATTATTTTGATGAAAATATCAGAATTATATCATTAACCTGTAAGTGATTCAGTATGTATCTTTAAAATATAAGCAGTCTGTAAAAAACATATTCAGGAATAGTTAGGGAGTTTGAGATGGACCGTGTACACACTGCTATATTTAAAACGGATAACTAACAAGGACCTACTGTATAGCACATGAAACTCTCCTCAATGTTATGTGGCAGCCTGGATGGGAGGAGAGTTTGGGGAAAAATGGATACATGTATATGCATGATTGAGTCCCTTCACTGTTCACTTGAAACTATCACAACATTGTTTGTTAATTGGCTATACCCCAATACAAAATAAAAAGTTTAAAAAATAAATAAAAACATATTCATGATAATAGGAAGATACCTGAACAGTAAAATAATTCTTTGATGATATTCATTTTCAAAGCTACTCTTTTAAAATTTTAAGCATCTAATAACAGAATTGAAACATTTGACCTTAGATGAAGTGAAACAGTTATATTTTCAAAGTTTTCCTTCTTAGTATACAGACTTGGATGTGTACCCAAATTATCAGAAGTCATTGGCACTTGGTCAGTCATTTTCTATCAGGATGGTATGAAAGTCCAGACACCCCAATACCAGTGAAGGTCATTTAAATCAGATTTCAGTCTATATTCCTCTCACATAAAGAATTAACCATATGAGACTTCATGGAATAATCTACTGAGTAATGATTCACAGGAAAGGAATCTTGGCTAAGAGGTTGATTTGTTTCTACAGAAAAAAAAAGATGGGGAAAGAGAGTATGTTCATTTCCTTTATCTCACGCAATGCAAGTTGATTTTTATATTGTCAATTTGAAAAAAATCAGTGAATCACAGCAGAAAGACTTTGCTAGTAAATCCCCTTTCCATTTGAGGGGACAAGCTGTAATCTAGTGAAAAATGTTTGCATTTTAACATTAGAAGAAACACTTAGTGCAGGGTATTTGACAGTTTTCTTATTATTCACCTGAAAAATGAAGCTATAATGTATCTATATCATAAAGATAAAATGAGTGAATGTGCTGGTTGGTTAGCTAGTTAGTTAAAAAAGAAAACTACTAGTAGTTGCTAGTTAGTAAAAAACTAGTTAAAAAAGCCCAGTTTCAAAGGGTGATAGGGGCATAAGTATTGAGAAGCTAATGATCAGGGACATCTTTGGCACCACCACAGGATTTTACTAATCTAATTATTTTTATACATTCTTATTGTCTCCTCTCGATGCCACTGAAGTTTCTACATTTAATTATTTTTTTTGTACAGGTTATCAAGGATCCTCCTCCACCACCACCTCCTGCACCAAAAGAGGTAAATGAGTGCTTAATAAGTGATATGGATATATATATATTTTTTTGTATTTAGATATTATGCCCAGATCTGATCAATTACGTTGTTGTTAGGTAACTCTGATATATTGAGTTTTGAGTTTATGAAAGTCACTTGTTATTTTTCAAACCTTGTGGTTTCTTTTACATGTTAGAAGATGGGACCTTCACACATTGATAAACATAGACTGGCCATCAGGAGCAATAGTACATAGAGATTTAATTTACTTTTTATACCAATATATGAATAATTTGCTGTTACTTACCTTATTTACAAAAAGTTGGAAGATCCAAGCTTGCAGTTTAAAGATATTATTACTTTCTTCAAAATTATTATTACTTTTATATTTTTGCTATATGCTGCATTACTGTACTATTAATACAGTATATATTAAATATTATATTACTTGTATATAGCATATACTAGTAATATTGTGTTAGCAAGAAGAAACATGGCATTGTGCATTTTCAAAGCTTCTCAACTACCTTTTTAGTACCAGTTTTGCAGGGTTCATATTTACACATATGATGTGACTTTAAACGATCATTAAAATGTGGTCCTAATTTTAATGTTTTATCTTTTGACATATGAAGTGATGAATAAATCTGGAAAAAATAAATGAAGTTCATAGTTAAGGAGCAGCTTCTGGTAGCCTAGCAAAATAAGGTAGATTCCATGAATTGTGGAATGAAAGGAGCCCTCATAGTCTGTAGAACCTCACTTGAAATTTACGCACGTAAGCAGAAGTACATACACATGTGCTATGTGTAATTTTTACTATATTTCTTCCATGTCAGTGGTATTATTCAGAAAAATATCTAAATGTGAGCCAGTTCTGACTAAGCAACATTTTAAGAAATTAATTAAACACATTTTTAAAAACTCGTATCTGCATAGGAGGAAGAAGAACCTCTGCCTACCAAGAAATGGCCAACCGTGGATGCTTCCTATTATGGCGGTCGAGGTGTTGGAGGAATTAAAAGAATGGAGGTTGGTATATCTTTAAAAAAATAGAAGCTGCTACTCTGGAATATATATTTTTAGAACTATTAAGCCATGGAAACTACTTTTCACAGCTCAATTTCCTAATACCATCCAGTTTTTCTTAACGTGGTATTTTTCGGGGCAGTTTTTTTCCATGAAATAATTCTAGCCATTTCAAAACTGTGCAAGAAGAACTGACTTCATTAGCCAATGGATTGCATTGATAAGATGCCTGAATTCTAAAGGGCAAAACAAAATTAGGGATTTCCTCACTGTTTTGGAAAAAATGACTACAGAGAACATCAACTTGGAAGAAGCCAACTACTTAAAGTTGCAACAATGCTTGTCTTTGAAAAGATTCAGTAGTTAAGTACTGTTTGGGGAGAAAAAAATGTTAAAATATCCAGTAGAGTGGATATGACCCTATCACAAATGTAGAGGACATACCTTTAAGACTTTTTAAAAATAGGTTTTAGTTGCCACTTATGAATAATCATAATTAATATTAAATATCATTTATAGAATGTATTAAATTTTTAGACTGGCAAAAAGTGTGGATTAAAATAGAACTTAAATATTATATCTTAAACATCAAATGAGGTCTTCTGATCACCACAGACATATTTTTCAACGTGATGGAATAGTTAATAATAAGCAAGCCCTGTCAGCACTGACCCCTGAACAGTGGCAGAGATAAGCCAGCCTCCCACCCAAGGGAGCATTTGGAGGGATTTTCTCATTGATATTATTATTTCTCATTGATTTTATTATTAAACACAGATCCTGGCAAAGTGTGTATGTAAGAAGATGTACGCAGGGGCAAAAGGGTTAGACAGGAATTAGCACGGCATGTTAGTAGTTTTCTTTGAATGGAATGATTTTCAATTTGTGTTATGTATGTCCCTGCTTGTTCACGACCTATTTGTCAGTGAGCATGCACTAATTTATATCAGAATAATAAGCTTAATTCCATTTTGAAACCCACACATATAAAATGCCACATGACAGTGGGGTTCAAATACACTGCATGTGTGCGCAGTTGCTCAGTCGTGTCCAACCCTTTGTGACCCTATGGACTGTAGCCCGCCAGGCAACTCTGTCTATGGTATTCTCCAGGCAAGAATACTGAAGTAGGTAGCGACTCCCTTCTCCAGGGGATCTTCTCAACCTGGTGATGAAATCCAGGTCTCCTGCATTGCAGGTGGTCCTTTACCATCTGAGCCACCTGGTGTATTTGTTCTTATTGAAAACACGAGGAATTTGGTAGATTTTTGTTACTCCAATATTCCAGAGATTAGGGGTCTCTTTCTACAGAAAAGAAAAGCATATGCATGAGCTCCTGAATGGGTTCCAAGTTAAAAGACATATTATCGGAATATGGTCAGGAAAGCCATGGGGCCATGAACATCCTTGAGTAACTTACATTTCAAGTTTTAAGAGTTATTGACTCTTTTATTTAAAATTTAGTTGAATTGAAATTTATTTATTTGTGCTTTGAAAGTGAAGTCGCTCAGTTATGTCCGACTCTTTGCGACCCCGTGGGATGTAGCCCACCAGACACCTCTGTCCATGGGATTTTCCAAGCAAGAATACTGGAGTGGGTTGCTATTTTTTTTTTTTTTTTTGACTTAAGTGATAGGAAATTACATTGCCCTTCCTTTTTAGCTGAAGAAAATTTACGAGAAGCGCTCACTTACTGTTAATAAATCAGAGTCCATTTTAGTCATAGATAATTTTTTTAAAGTTTTTTCTTTAATGTGGACCATTTTTAAAGTCTTTGTTAAATTTGTTCAATTTGTTTTACATTTTGGTTTTTCGAAACAATATTGTTTGTTTCCATTTTACATTTTGGTTTTTTTGGCTGCAAAGCATGTGGGATCTTAACTTCCTGGACTAGGGATCAAATCCCCTCCCCCTGCATTGGAAGGCAAAGTCTTAACCAGTGGACCACTGGGGAAGTTCCCTAACCATGGATAATTTTGGCTACATTTTATGGACTTCTCCATCAGTGAGGTGGAAATAAGGATGGGAATGATGAAAAAAATGAGCAAATATGGGCATCACAAAGGGGAAACGCAATATGTAAAAATACACAGTAAAAATATACTGAGAATTAAGCACCATTAGACTTTTTCAAGCGTGAATTTATTTAAACTTGGAGAGGAAAAATAGAAAACATACCTTGTTTTAAAATCATGCCTATTCAAATCTGGAAAGTATTTTCCTTAAAAAAAAACCAAAAACCTTAAAGGGAAAGTAAATGGAATTATAGAAATCATGGTACATCTGAATTAAAAAATAAGTCTTTGTAACTAAATGTTATTTTAAGCCAGTATAGGAATTTTAGTAGAAAGTCTTTCTTCCTTCTCCTTTACATTAAATATTTAAACACTATGGTAATGGCAATTTGCAGAAAGCTGGAGCTGAACTGATGTTAATAACAGCTGTTAGCACAACTGATCCATAGTACCTGATGACTTCACGTGTGTGTTTCTGGCAGTTCAGCAGGAAGCTGTTTTTGTTTCTTTTCTCAGTTCTGAAATTGCTCCTTTATGATACAACCTCTGAATATGCTCAGAAATTGTGGAATTTCATTGTTTATCATGAAAACCAGATAGAATCAGAAACATTTAGCTATCAAACTTGCACTTTTTTTTTAAATAGTCAACAGTCAGGTATATCAATTTTGTTAAGGCTGCCTTTAGCAATCTGTTCTTGTTATTTTATCCTTTTTGGGTATCTCAATGTGGTCAAAATAAAATATTAAAATTTATACATATAAGTGTGTATATATTTAATTGTTTTTAAGAGTTTAAGGAAAACTCTATATAGTGTTTCCTAGCTTTAGAATTTGAAGTTGAGTGAGAATTGATTGTGCTATTGTTTGTGGTGATGGTGATAATGATGAAACAGCTATGATGAACTAACAATAATGGATTTATGTAATGCATTTATTTTAGACCTCAGCAACTATAATTGGGGCTTCCCTGGTGGCTCAGAGGTAAAGAATCTGCCTGCCAATGCAGGAGACATGGGTTCAATCCCTGGCTTGGGATGATCCCCTGGAGAAGGAAACAGCAACCCACTCCAGTATTCTTGCCTGGAAAATCCCATGGACAGAGGAGCTTGGCAGGCCACAATCCATGGGTTGCAAAAGAATTGGACTCAATTTAGTGACTAAACAACAGCAACAACAACTATATATTGGGTTGGCCAAAAAGTTCATTCTGTTTTTTCCATAAGATGTTGTAAAATGGACTTTTCCACCAACCTAGTATCATACATTTAGTTGTTTAATAGTTGAGTCCTTAGAAATGCCATGTTGGGTGAGAACTCAAGTTCAACTATCTTCCTGTTCTTTATCTGAGAATGGTGCCAGTGTTACTTAGAGGAAGGATATAATTACCATTACCTCTGTGATATCAACTGTGAATGCTACACTAGTTAAAATCTAAGTTAAAAATCTATGACTTCTGAATGGTCCTAAATTTTACCTACTTATACTTCTACTCCAAATTACTTCTCTATGTTATGATACTATTTGACTATGTATCTTATTTTGGTTTTTTTTTTTTTTCCCTTAGAATTGAGACTTTACAACTGCAGGAGATGGGTCCTGATTTTAGAATTTTTAGTTCCATTTAGATATATCTAAAGATTTTTAAAGTTTTAGTTAATCGAGGTGAAGACACTGATTTGAAAGAGAAGGTCATTTCTCTGGAAAGAAAGCCAACTATCTAGCTCTAAAGGTTTAATGGTGTTTAAAACAATTTTAACAACCTCATAAAGAACATTCTAGTACCACTGATCACACTGAAAGATACAGATACATTTTAATGACTCAACAGGGTCTACTTGAAATTGAAAACCTATTCTAAAATTGTAGTTAAAAAAAGGTAAAAACATCTAAGTAAGCCTTATCAAAAAGCTATGAATAGATCTCTCTATGAACAGTAATCATCTGTATTCCTGTCTACTAATTCAGGTCATTAAAATGCTTTTAAAAAGCTTATTAATCATTTTTTCTTTGTAGAAATTACTTAACATTGGTGAGTCACTGTGTGCCCAGGACAGGCCTTCCTGTTTCTTTTTAGAGCTTCACTTATCTTTGTCTTCTTGGGTAACATCCTTGCTTTTTAGATTTCTCTACTGTTCTTGGATGAACAAAACCTTCCTCCAGGGGCCGCATCCTCTTCACATGCCCACACTTGAAAAAAATTTGGCTCAGATTTAGCCATTTTTCATTGAAAAATAACGAAAACATCATTTGACCTTGCAGTTTTTTTCAGTGTCCAGGGTTTTCAGAGAAAGGAATTCCCCCAAATTTGTGGAAATCTCTGATGTCTCTGTGGAGAAGGCAATGGCACCCCACTCCAGTACTGTCGCCTGGAAAATCCCATGGACGGAGGAGCCTGGTAGGCTGCAGTCCATGGGGTCGCGAAGAGTCAGACACGACTGAATGACCTCACTTTCACTTTTCACTTTCATGCATTGGAGAAGGAAATGGCAACCCATTCCAATGTTCTTGCCTGGAGAATCTCAGAGACAGCAGAGCCTGGTGGGCTGCCGTTTATGGGGTCGCAAAGAGTCGGACACGACTGAAACAACCTAGCATCAGCAACTGATGTCTCTGAATTCTTCTCTTCAGAGTCTTTTCAGATTTGTCTTCCTTAATGAAAAATGTTTATGTCAAGTAACCATATCCATATGAGCAGAACTGAAGACTGAGAGCTGCTTTACAAAGTTGAGCTTTGCAAAGTGAAGATAAAACATATATAATTATTTTTACTTCCAAAGGCAAAAGTTTAATCATACTTTTGTCCTTAGTCAAACTTGATGGAAACTTTGGAAGGAAAAATTAACTCCTTTTATAAAATATATTTGTAAAATTCTAAGCTAGTTGAAACATCTTGTCCACTTCAGACTAACATGTTCAAATCCCTGTCTTGCTACTTACTGTGTGGCTTTGGGCTCATCACTTAACCTCTCTGTATCTTTGTTTCCTCCATGGGAAATAGTATCTACCTCATAGCATTTTTTGTATGGATTAAATGCAGCTTGGCACATGATAATTATTCAATAAATGCTAATTATCATCATTACCATCTATTTCAACCATTGTCATCAGTATATAGGGGTGTGTGTTTAGCTAGAAGGAGAACATATCTAGAGAATAGAATTACACATTTCCCTTGTAAATACAAATTAATTCCTTATTTGAAACAATGGAGAAATGGTTGTATCAAATTTAATTGATCCCAAATTTTTATAAAGGGTCTTTATTTCTAGGGTCTTGATATTAAATACATAAGGAGTGATGAAAAACCTGTTAAATCTCAGAAGAAGAGGAATTTGAAATTAGGTTACCTATTCATCTTTTGACTCTGAGGTGATGAGCCAAGAACCAGCTGAACAAGAGTCTGTTCTCCTAGGCCACTGTAGGTCTGATAGCAATATTTCTCTTTGTTTTAAAGGTTCGTTGGGGTGATAAAGGATCTACAGAAGAAGGTGCAAGGCTAGAGAAAGCCAAAAATGCTGTGGTAACCCTTCCTGAAGAACCAGAGGAACCCGTCAGACCCAGACCACCTCCATCAAAACCCACACACCAGCCTCCTCAGACAAAGTGGTACACGCCAATTAAGGTGACTGTTCAAACTTTGTGGGATTTAACTGCAACCTCCTAAAGTGTAATCCTTTTAGTCTCCCTGAAGGAGGACCAACGTATATCAAACAGCAGACATTCAATTTACCTTCTAACAACTGAGTCATTTCTCAGCAACAAGAAACTCCGTTTTTGTTATTTATTCATTTAATTTACAAAAGAAATGAGAGGAAAAGACTTTATCTTCTTCATTTTAGCTCATTTATCTAGCAAGCAGAGGTTGAGTACATTTCCCAGAGATTTACAGATCATGTTTCCCTTTAGGGTCGGCTGGACGCGCTCTGGGCTTTGTTGCGGAGGCAGTACGACCGAGTTTCCTTGATGCGACCTCAGGAAGGAGATGAGGTTTGTACCTAGGACGTGCTGGGAAAAAGCTAGATTATTCTTTTAAGGATGAAATAATTGATGAGATTAATACTTTCAGTGCCAAGCTATATTTAGTGTTATATGATTCTAGCGTGGTGTTTAAACTATCAAAACATCTAAATATTAAGATTTTCTTTTATGAGATGGAGATAATTTTAAAAACATCTGAGTTCAACCATTTAGAAAACCAATTTGAGAAAATATTCCTGGAATATTCCCAACAGATCATTTACCCTTTGCTGTGACCATAGGTAGAGGGAATTAGGTGGTTTGTGAAGCAGGCTCTTTCATTACCAAACCACTGTGGTTAATACAAAGTTCTTGTATTTAATGAAGTTTGTGCCTCTGTTTAAATTAATGCATAATCTGGAGTTCTGCTTCTCAAACATATAACAACTCTCTTCTTCAATATGCTAGACTTTCACTTTACAGGTTTTAAAATTGTTTTCATGCATCATCTTAGTTTTCTGTCCCCCAACTTAGCCATTAGTTCATATGTTCAATAATTTTCAACATTTTAAGTGTTGGGTATAGTGGTAGCCCTGAAGATGCATTAGCAAAAACAAGAGAGTGGTTCCAACACTCTTGTCAGTAACCTTCTATATTCCTTTAATGCTCATGATTAAAATTTAGTTTTATGGCCTTTTCTCATTTGTACTAATTTTGACTTAATTGAATAATTTTTAGATTATAAATATGCACAAGTGATAGCATCTGGTAATATTGGGGGATACAGATGATAGCCTTTGCCCTTAAGAAATCTAAACTTTGGGATACACACACAAATAAAATTTATTCCAGAACATGATCTAAGCCATATATAGATAAGCATCAGGTATTCTTGAGTAAATGGAGGAAGAGACATTAACTCTTCCTGGAGGAATCTGGGAATGTTTCTTCGAAAATAGAGGCCTGCTAGCTTTGAAAATGCATAAGGTTTCATCAGGTGGAGCTAGGTAGAATGAGTATTTCCACAGATGAAGCATCATGAGCATAATCTCCGAGGTAACCAAGAACAGTGATGTGTGGATTAAAAGATAGTCTGGAGGTTGGGATTCAAGCCAGAATGATGAATTGGGAATAGAAGAAATCTTTGAGTTTGGATAAATCGATATATTTGTGCTTCTGAATGATGCATTATAATCATTCTTTCATTAATTCAAACAAATATCTATCTAGTGTCTAATATGTACCAAACTCTTTGTTAGATACTGAGTAAATCTAACGTTCTTCTTAGATTATAGTGCTAGAATAGTTTACATGTTGCTCCAGCAGGTTAAAGCATCGTTTATTTTTCCATGATTGCAGAGTAATGCTTTCATTATTTTGACCAAAATTTCCTTTGCTTTTTGAGAATTTACTCATTCTTCTGTCTGATATAATCCTAGAACCTTTTATCCTAACTCTTGAGGTTAAATTGTTTCAAAACTCAGAATTTTTCAGATTTTAGGAATCTGATACAGTCCATATATCTGTTTATATACTGTGGAAAGCATCATCTCCTGAGCTCAGTGTTGAGACATTCTGCTACAGAAATATTGATTACTACAGGTGGATAATAGTAGACCATAAATACTCTCCAGTTAGTTCAGGTCAGGTTTTTCTTCCAAATGTATTTTAGTGACACAGTTAACACAAAACTTTCAGTTTTTAAAGATTTTGTATTTAAAAAATATAGACAAAAGATAGTAAACTTTTATTGTTGCCCAGTTTTTTGTTTACCACCTTTTTCACTCTTCACCTATATATGTGATTTATGATTTTTAAATTTGTTTTTGGTTAAATGCAGGACTTTAAACTTAGTAAATATCAATTGTTGGTTCAGTTAATTGATTTGCTTTTCCATCAGATATATATTATGATTCTATGTGTGTCTGACACAGTCCGATTTAATCTTTCTTCATAATACCTATTCTTGATGGCTTTGCTGCTTCCAAAATTTTGTCAACTGCAAATTTTTGTCACTTAGTTCATGTTCAGACCTCAATGGGGTACTCCGTGAGCACCTTCCACACAGACTGACACCCACACTGTTAATTAAAATGGATATGGTAAAGGTAGAAGCCCACCAATAGTTATTAACTCAGTTTACCATCTTATTCACAAGGATATTTAATAAATTTTATTAGTTTTCTGTATTTAAGGTACAATGTGTATTTATGTATTCCCCCATTCAACCAAATCAGTGATGCAAAATTATTTGGTCCTGGAAATCAAGTAACTGTGACATGATTTTTTCTTGCTTCTAATTTTTGCTATGATCTTTTATAATATTTATTATTTTTTTAGACTAGGGTTTGATGTCAGACCTATAGTTTACAGCATATAACTTTTTCCCTTTAGACAGCCTGGGAAATCTTTGCCCTCCCCTCCTTTAATTTCTCATTTCCTCATTTTTCATGTTTCACAAAGATTATTAAGAATATCTGAGTTTCTGTCACCTTTGTATCATCTACCAGGTCCTCTTTATTTGATAGAGTTAATTCCAATATTAACTTCCCATCCTCCATATGCTAATTTTTTATACTAGTTTATGCATTTCTTATACACTATGCTAATTTTCTTTCTGGCTTCTTCTTCTTCTGAAGTCTTTTAATTGCTCTATTCTTTTCCTCATGAGCATAGTAAATACTGTTATTGATAAGGCCAACTCATGGGACTTTGGTACTTGTGCCCCAAAGAATCTGCATCAAACATAGGACACTTAATCTTAGTAAATAAATGTTTGGTGGGTTTTATTTTTAAAAACTTTACAATGACTGGAATACATCAAATATTATTATCCAAAAAGTAATATTTAATTATTTCTCTAAATAAAATTGTTTGCATGGTACATGGCATAATCTGTGCTGATATGCCAGCATCCCACAAATTTTATTTTTAAAAAAGATCATATAATATTTTTACAATTCCAGTACTTTTCTTTTGCTTTGGAATAGCTTTCATTTGAGAAACTTAATTTACCTAGTAAGAACTTGAGGACCCGGAGGTAGGAGGAGAATAAGTGATAGAGAACATATTTGGCATAGCTAATTTTTATGTATGATAGTAAGATGGGATGCTTTGCTTTCATAATTATCTATGCAGGAGAAGAAGACCATGGCTCACTGTTACCTTCTATTTATTGTGGCTAGTTACGTAAGCTCTCAAAAATTAAACTGTCTGAACTCCAAGGTTTTTATCAACTTGGTTTATATAGATATGGTTTATCTCATAGGATTACATGGAGTAGGGGAAAATTTAAATTTAGAAGACGAAGATGTCCAAGTAGCAGTGTCCTCTAGTTTTCTGCCTATTCTTTGTTTTGGATTTCCTAGGCAAGCTGGGGCATAATCACTGAATGAGAAAATTAGTCTTGGAGGTTTTTTTTTTTGACACATTTAGATAGCTAGATTTACCTATGATTGGGCTCCGCCAGCATGAGGAAGGATAAAATTCTATCTTCAACTTGACTGAAACCAATCAGTACTTGATAAAACTAAGTTAAAATACAGATCTCTGACTACTCAGGCAACTCATGAAAGATTTCTTAAATATGTGTGTACTATATATATAGTATATATAGGTATATATATATATCAATATTGAGTCCCACTAAAAAGATTTGTCTCTGCATATCAAATAGTTCATTGGAATATATGTTATTAGCCAGTTCTTTTTAAGAAAAACTTAATCTTATCAACAAACTGGTGAATAGATTTTGCAAATAATTTTGTGATTTTTCTGTGCTTGTAAAGGCTTGAGTGTGTTTACTTTTGACTATGCTGCTTGTGAAATGTGTGCATAATGGTATAAGAGGGGTGTGTGTGTGTGTGTATGTGTGTTTGTGTGTGTTTAAAGTAATTTGTACATTGCAGAGATTAGGAGGACTTTTGGAAACATTTTCATTTCGTTGGGCATGGATGCAGTTTTGCTGTATATTGTCAAGAGACAAATGAGAACGCTTTCTCATTTCTCAATTTTAAAGAAAGTAATAGTCACGCTCTTTCTTTGAGGGGGAAAAAAGACATAACAAAACTGCTTAAGAGACGATGAAACACCATTGTTTTCAGATTGTGGTTGATGGTTCCAAAATAACACCACCTCCCCTTAGTCAACAGCACGGTTTTCCACCTCGAAAACCCATCCTGTCATGGATTTATAAATTGTTTACTGGAGATTCTGCCTCTTGAGAGTCTAGTTTCATACACACATCAGCGTCCGTAGAACCAAACCCGGAGTCACGCACATTTTCCCGGCAAGGCCCGTCACGCTGAATTTCCAGCCAAATGGCTCTCCTTTCATGGCTCCGAGGCCGCAGCAGGCTCAGTGGCAGCATCCGCGGCCGAACTGAAGTCCTTGATCAAGTAACTGAAGTTCAGGCATCAAGTATCAAAGCGGCGCCAGACACCTCTTGCTCGGCCCCCGCGCTCCGGCTACCTGTGGGCGCCGCCAGCCCCCGCCAGGCGGCGGGACGGCGGGGCTGCGGGCGGCCCGGGGGCCGGGCTTTGATGGCGGCCGCCGGTCCTCGGAGTCATGAATGTTTCAGCGCGCGGGCGCGAGGTGCGGGCGGCGCGTCCAGGTGTGAGCTCGCAGGTTGTCGCCGACATCTGTTCGCCGCGGCGGCGGCGGCCTCCCCCGGCCCGCAGCGAGCGGCCGGATTGTCAGCGGAGGTAGTTGAGAGCGGCAGGACCGTTTTGGTCTCCATCTCGCTGCCTGGAGGCCTGAAACACCAAAGGTAGGAGCAGGGGGTGGACACAGCTGCGCTCCCGAACTTGCCTTAGGCGCGAATAAAGAGATCTAATGCAGTTTGACTCCGTGGCGGTGGGGAGAAGAGGACGGAAAGCCACTTCAGAGACAACTTAACGCGGCAACATCTGCCGCCAAGTTTCCAGGGAGTGACGGGGGACAGCAGGTACCGATCGAAGTCTCCACATAAACAGCCTCCGTGAAGCCGGGGACTCTTTTGAAGGGCCTCCATCAAACGGGCTGGGGTCCGCAGCAGGCGGTTTGTTTGGTTTTCAAAGCGGTGTTTTGTTTTTTGCCGTAACAAGGTAATTTATAAATGATGCATTAGCAGGCGTTCTCTCTCGCTCTCTTTTTTTCTTTTTCTATTTGAAAAGAGAGTTAGAGAAGCAGCAAAGCAAAGAAGAAAGCGCAGCCCTGGTTAGGGAGCTCTTCCACAAACCCAGTCAATCTCCAAGGAGCTTCTTGTCTGTCATCGAGGTTATGTTAACCTTCAGACCGTAGTCCCTCGTTCACCAGTAAGCAGACAGAAATTGAAACACGGCCAGAAAAGAATGCTGGTGATAATAACACCCGTGAAGTATGCCCACTATGTCTTTGTTTTTTTAACTTAAAACTTTTTATTACACGGAGATGAGAGAGAATTAGGTTTTCTTGCCAGATGTGTTTAAATTTTTAGTAAGACAAAATTGAGAAAATTGCACGGACTTTAATTTTCTTCTCATTTATAAGGGCTGCGTAGCGATAATTGGGTATTAAAAATCAAAAGTAAGAATAGCACATTAATGGAAGCGTCTTTTGCCCTTTTAAGGAAATTTCCTCCTCTACTACCTAGATTCAGCCAGAAAAAAGTCTTAAGGATTTGTATAATTCGCTGAGAATATTGCAAAAACTTATAATTGTGCGCACACAGTACTGGCACAACAGATTAGTAAAAATATTAATTTGACAAGTAAAGCTCCGGGGTATGGTAAGGTAATAAGGATTCTATGGTAATATAAACTGTTACGGTTAATAATATTTAGGCAGCCTCACCTGAGGAACTAGTTGGGTCGCCAGGAAGATAAAGGAAAGGAGCTGATCCAAAGTGGCCTTTGGAGTGAGGGCAGCCAGCGAGCAATGACCTGAGGAGAAATGCTAGCACTTGGCAAAGTTTTCATCCGTCGGTGGGGAAATAAGCAATATAGGTGCATAGCGAGTTTCCAGTTAAGCTAAGTTTATTACATGGAGAGGACTTCCATTAATTGGTCAGATATTTTCATTTTTAAAAATGATTGATGGTAGCTGCTTTAAAAAAAAGCTCATTATAACAGAACTCAATGCTAGTCTTCTGATTTTTAAAAAAATCTACAGAAAAACTCTCCCACCAAAACCCAGTCTGAGAACATAGGTAGCACGGGTTTGTTTAGAAGGCACCAGAGAAGCCTGAGAACCTCAGCGGCAGATGATTCGGGCTGGACCTCTGGCTTCCATCTCTAGATCTAGATTTAGGTTCAGTCCTTTGTCATTTCTGCTTCTGAATTCTCCCGCTCCAAACTAAGGGCCTCACCTCTTCAGTGGTGCTTTTTCAAGGATTCTTGCCCTGCCAAGGATCACTGTGAACTCTCATGCTTACAAAGCAGCGCTCTGTGCTATCAAACCACTTCATCTTCAGATTGAAGAGGCATCTGGAAGGCAGAGATTTTGTACCAGGATGCCTTTAAATTCCACATCACATTTGCAAGACATCAACCACTTGTGGCTGTTTCTGAGCAGATTGAAACCTTCACTCAGACAATTTGATGTGTAAGATGTCTTCAGCGCTTGGAACTATGCTGCTAATAACTGCATTCTTAAACTTCGTTTTTAGATTTCACGTAAATACTTTGTGTCATACAGCCAAATGTAGATTTTAGGGACTGTACTTTAGCCTTATTGAGTCAGTCCTACTGAACACAAAAGGCCTGCAATGCTTTCACTTTTCCCTTTTTATACTTTAATGAAAGAGTAGAGAAAAATATCATTTGTAAAAACTCTTAAGTGATTGCTTGCATTTTGTTTCTATAAGATCTGAAATTTTGTATGGTCCTTTAGGCCAGTTATGATGCAACAGCACTTGAAAAGAGTACCAGTAGACATTTCTATCCTTTTTGTTACCACCAGTATATTTCCATTCTTACTATCTTTCTCTCCGTTTTTTTTTTTTTTTCAGAAAACAGCCTTAGTAGGCAGATTTATTTATTTAATCTTTTGGCTGTACCGCATGGCATGCACGGGGATCTTAATTCCCTGACTAGGGATTGAACTCTTACCCCATGTACTGGCAGCATGGAATCTTAACCACTGGACCATCGGAAAAGCCCCAGTTCTTATTACCTCTTGTCATTACATTTCAGGGCATCCTTAAAATACCTTAAATATCCCACTTAAATTAGAAGAAAGAATTAACTTTGGTTTACACATATTTGAAAGACAAAATTTTACTAGAATAATTCATGTCGTGAACACGCCATTGTTATAGTTTCCACTGTCTGATTTATGAGTGTGTGCATGTGTGTATATATGTGTGTGTGTATAGTGTTTAATATAAATGTATGTGTATATATAATCCTACAGAACATATTTTTCAGTGTATATGTCTTCGACTAATGTCTGTTTCAGTGGAAAATAGCAAGTTCAGAAAATAGAGTGCTTTTTTGATACCATTTCATGGCTTAAATAAAATTGTTGCTTAATTATGCATATAAGCTGGCGAAAGTGTTGACTCAATTTGGTTCCCCAAAGTGAAAAACAGAATATGCAAATTTTAATCATTTAAATTACCAAAAAAGGTTTAATTTTTCAATGAAAGTACAAGTAGAGTAGTATATTTAATTGCTTTTTACCCCTCTGATCCAAGATGTATTTAGTGGCCTCATATATATGCTATATATTAATTTGTAAGTTTAGGTAGAGATATTTCTTGGTTAGAATTGATCAGCAACCTTTAGAAAATCACTAGACAAAAGTTATTAAATTAATATAAATATCCTCTTCTCGAATTAATGTACTGAAAAAATAAGTCCCTCTCTCCCTTTTTTTTTTTTTGTCACCAGTAAGCTTTGGCACACTAAAAGAATACTTTAAAAATATCAGCCTTGTTAACATTGGTTCCATGGCCAAATACATTATTGTATTTGTGGGGAGTCTGGCGATCTCCCCGTCTTACTCTTCCACCATCTTCTTCTGTTCCACTTCTGGCCAAGTACCTTATTTTCTTAGGCTCAATATACAGTTTTGTTGTTAAGCACAAGGACATTAATTAAATCATCCAATTGGGAGTAGAAATGTCAGCAAAGATAGAATTTTAACCTTTTTCTGTTTTTAAGTACTTTTTCTGTAGCCCTTATGTAATTTTAATTACAATGGATTAAATTTATATTTATTTAAATGTCACAGTTTCTGATAATTTACAGAAATTTTTATTATTCTGTATACCTTAAATATTGCTTTCAATTTAGAGCTCAAAGGACATAGTCCAATGAGGGAAAAAAGTACATTGTTTTATAGACTCTTTATTACTTTAACAGAGAGTCTAATGATGGTGCCTTTATGTCTACCAGACCCCCATTTATAAGTTCAGTTTAAGGAAACCTTTGTAACTCAGTTAAGGAAATTGGCTTGAGTAGGAAGCTTTCATTGTCCCCTTCTTTTAAAAATGAATTTATACTAATACTTATATAAATGTATACTTTTAAGGAGAAATAAATGACATTTTTGGCTAAATAGCTTTCATTTCTTTTTCTACTTCTAAATAAAACACTATAATTTTTATAATATACACTTATAATCTAAGTAAATCACCTTTAAAATTGCTTCACATAATCTTATGTTCTTCTCTAATTCCACTCTGAATCAAATCACAGCCTCTAATATATGAGGAATTTGAAACTGTTGTAAACTTTGAGGTAAAAAATAAAAATGATTTACTATTCAGACTTTGCAAAAATTATGTTTAAGAATGCCAATGGCCATTTACTTGTTTACCATTTTTATTTATCTGACTTTGGATTAAAAATTAACTCATTTTATTTCAAAGACTTATAAGAAATTTTTTTCTCCTAATGCTTTTATTTTTTCAGTTAATGAAATTGGAATAGTTTACAAACTCTTTCCCATTTCAAAATAATTTTGTTCGTGGATATACTTTGTATTTCTCACCCTAGAGAACTCTTTTCACTTATGGGGGGAAAGCGTGGTTCTAATTTTCTAAACTTTAGACTCCCATAATGCTTCCTCAAAAGCAGGTTAGTGTATTGAAAATAATATATATTATATATATTTTTCATAATCCTGACCAGTGTTAAGCACATTTTGGTTTGCAATCACACACACATACATCATATCATATCATATTATATCCTATCTTGATTGACAGTAAATCTGTAAAACATACTTCAATAAAAAGTTCAAATAGCACATCTATATACATGGTATACAGATAAGAGGTCAATAGTAAAGAATGATTACTCTCCAATTATCTTTGCCTAACACTTTCATTTTTCTCCCTTCTCCTATCACCTAACATTGGTTGATTCCTACAGTTTAACCCTTGATCTTAAGTTTTCTTTCTTCCTGCTTTCTGTAGAGACCATGTAGATTTTCACTGCTTTGCTCTCATCATGATACACACCATTTTAGACAGTTCAGGCCTCCTTCTTCAATTCCTCTTTCTTGTCTCTGAAAACGTGTATGAATTTTCCTCTTAAATGTTGTGTTATTACCACATTCTCTATGTTTAACTGGATTAGCATATTCCTTATGTATGTTTTTCATATATTAACTTTATTTCTGTTATTCTAGCTACCCTTCCCCTGCTGCATCTAAGCTGAGGCTGAACAGACCTCATGGTTCCCACAATTCAGTGAGCAGACAAGACCTTAACTTATTCTGAGTATGATGTCTCATGCCAAAAAATCACAATATTACCCTATAATGTATACAAGGTACTGACTCAGTGAACAGAATTATGTGATTTAATGTCCCTTTTAGCTTTATTGTAATTGATTAAGGTGAACTCTTGATGAATTTATGTAGTAAACTCTACTGATTCTTGAGAAATACATAGTTTGATTTTGTGGAAATTAAAAAGTTTTTTGTAAGCAGGACTTATAGTTTTACCTTCATGTTTCCACTCTGAGACTAAGCTACTGAGAAAATTATGACATCAGAGCAATTCTTAAATTTGACAAATATGAACTGTCTCTTATAATAGTATGACTGAGGATGCTGATACATAAAAATGCTATTTCTCTGGAGCTAAGGTTTATCATTTGGGGACGATGATTAATTTTTAATTCATAATTAAATCTGTTGAACATTTTCTGAGTTATAAGAGCATGACACAATTATTTCTCCTTAGGTTGAATTCTGAATAGATGAAGGCTTATAATTTTTATTAATTCTCTTTACTGGGGTGTGTTTATAATCTTTGTTTCATATTTGATCCAAGAGAAATTTTCAGTGACTGGAATTCTTGTAAGACGTATGTTTATCCCAGTGAAATCATACGTTATGATGTCAGTCTCTTGCATTATCATCTTCTGTGCAAGCATACATGCGGCTTATGCTAGCTCTGAGTCTCATTAGTTCAGTTTATAGAAACACTGGCTCTTCTCAACAAAATGACCAGAAAGCTGACAACTGAACTCAGTCCCTACTCTTCAGAAGAAGCATGATGGCTTTATCTGTTCTCTGAATCCAGATTTATGAACTAGTCCTATGCTCTTAACTAGATTAGTTCCTTTTCCATTAACTGCTTAAAGTAGGGCAGCTGTCTGAGCTGTTGGTTGTAAATTTGCTAATGTCTACTTCGTTAATCTCAGGTACAAAAGGCACATAACAGGATCAGAGTTTCAGGACCTGAGGTTTTCACAGCCTGAAATGAGCATGGAAGGGTCAGTAGAGTGGGGAATTGAAGAGATGGGAGGAAGTGTTACATTAGGGAGAAAAGGATGACTTCTGTCATTAATCTTAATTACTTGCCAAGAGTTTTAAATCTGAGTTATTAATACTGAAGTTAAGCCCTTAATATACTGTTCATGCTTTGGCGTCAGATGCTCTTTTATAAGATAAAAGGTTTAGGAGGGAGAAAAGAGTGTATGTGTGTGTGTGTGTGTGTGTGTGTGTGTGTGTGTCTTACATAAATATTTTCATTTACATCTTTCAAAGATTTCCCTGGGTTAATATTCAGGCCTTCACCTTTTGACAGTTACTGTAGGGGAGTTAGAAATTATAGACAAGTAACAATAAATCCAAATAAAATTTCTAGGTATAGCAACAGCAGTAAATCTGAATAATATTACTTTCATGTTTACCAGCATACAAAATACTTCACTGAAGAGGAAATGTCAGATTATGGGCTGAAATAGAAGGAGGAAAGATCATGAGCAGAAGTGGGGAAAGAAGCAAATGAAAAAGTAATGAATGAGAAAGAGATTATTCTTCTGAAAAACTTGCAGGCAGTAGAATTAGTGTTTATTTAAATATTAAACTACAAATTCTATGTTTGTATAGTTCCATATTCCTCTATTGCAGCCTTAATCATTTAGAATTAAACAAATTGAACCTTGAAATGACTAAGCAGCCTTTCCTTTAAAATTCTTTTTTTCTCCCCACTTGGCTGTTCTACTCATGTTTGTCAGGTTTACCCTACTTTGCTATTAAATCTCCATTATTATTCCATGATACTTTTCAGTGTGAAATTGCAACTAACTGTATTAATTGTGAATATTTTGGCCAAGTAGGCTATGGAATAAGGCTTGCAGTACTTCCAGGGAAAATCGCCAAAAAGCAGGTATAGCTTAAAGCTTCCGAATTATGATTTCAGAATTATATTTCAAATTCTCCATGTATTTGGACAAATGAAAAGGTCTATAACGAAAGTATAGTTATAATAACTTATACTAAGTTAATTTTTACATGTATATCTTTCTTCTGATGACTCTGAACTGAATTGCAGTAGCAGGTTATAGCCAGTGACTTGAATATTGTTGTCCACAAATTTAAAATCCCAAATTAGGTTTTGAGATATATAATTTTTATTCTTTACAGAAGTGTTTTCTTCCTTTTATGATTAGCTTTAAATATAAATAAGATAAAACATGAAATAGTATTTATCTGTCTACCTATTTTGCACACTAATTATTGGAGAGACAATGTAAAAATCTGAAGATATCAAGAGTTTAGATTTTAATTTATAGGCAGTGGAGAGCCAGTAAAGTTTTGGAGCTGGCTAGTAATGTGACCAAATGAAATTTGGGACAGGAGTGGAGATAATTTTTTTGTGTATGTGATAATCTAGTATCAATGTTTTTATATTTATGTGTAGTCTTTCATCATGAGTTGCAGAAAGAATCACATGAAAATTATAATATAGGAGTCCTGATGGATTGTCAAATGAGTAAGTGGTTTTTGGATAAAATAACACTTTTTTTCTAATAGATATCCCATCTTTTTTTTTTTTTTTATACCAACTTAGGTTAATTAGCTAAAAATCTGATATTTCATGGCTTCATGTATTTTTCCTGATTTGTCAGAAGTCTAGAGGTCTTTCTTGCTTCTTAGTAAAATTTAGATAGATAATTAAAACTCAGACTAGCAGATCAGATGTACATGAATACATGTATTTATTCATATGTGCATGCAGGCATGCATGTGGGGGTTGTTTATGCATCTGATGGGGGTGACAACAGGGCATCACGGTTGTTGAGGGCACTCATAATTTCAAGAAAGAGGGAACACTTTCTCTTGATGGGAAGGGTTTAGGACTCAAATTCAGCTAATTGTTGAGCACTTACTATCTCTTAGGTGCTTCCCTGGTGGCTCAGTGGTTCAGTGGTAAAGAATCTGCCAATTCAGGAGACAGGGGTTTGATCCCTGAGTCAGGAAGAACCCCTGGAGAAGGAAATGGCCACTCACTCCAGTATTCTTGCCTGGGAAATCCCATGGACAGAGGAGCCTAGCAGGTTATGGTCCAGATGGTTACAGTCAGACATGATTTAGTGACTAAACTACAGCAAATGTCTTAGGTATGTTCAGTTAGGTGTGTTCAGCTGTTAGTGCTTAGAATTAGGTGTCATTTCATTCCCATTTTATAGATGAAGAACATGAGACTCAGAGAAATTTACTGCATTTGCCAAGGTTACATTGCTGAAAAATAACAGAGCCTAGATTCAAACCCAGGTTTTATTTATTTCCGGTTCAGTAAGTGAACTGGAAATCCATTATGCTGTACCATCATTGTCTGGTGCTGCTCTTTATTCTTCTTCCTGTTCAGTCAATAACTGAGTGAACTAGGGCTTTTATACAGATAGAGAAGTGCTTTTTAAAATTTCCAATTTTGAGTCTGATTCTCTTGGGCCAAAATGATCAATTTTGTATCTGTGTCTGTATCCATAAATTTTTTTAGCATGTATAGTTGAAATTCAGTCCGCTATTGGTTGAATCTGTGGATATGTAAACAGTGGGTAGAACCATTTCAGATGACGGACTTGAGCGTCAGTGGATTGTAGTATCCTGAGGGGTCTTGGAATCAATCCACTGTGGATACTGAGGACAGAGAGACTATGTATTCAGAATGCATCAGTTCAGTTCAGTTCAGTCACTCAGTTGCATCCGACTCTTTGCGACCCCATGGACTGCAGCATGCCAGGCCTCCCTGTTCATCACCAACTCCCAGAGTTTACTCAGACTCATGTCTATTGACTCAGTGATGCCATCCAACCATCTCATCCTCTGTCGTTCCCTTCTTTTCCGACCTTCAGTCTTTCCCAGCATCAGGGTCTTTTCCAGTGAGTCAGTTCTTCGCATCAGGTGCCCAAAGTATTGGCGTTTCAGCTTCAGCATCAGTCCTTCTAATAAATATTCAGGACTGATTTCCTTTAGGATGGACTGGTTGGACCTCTGTGCAGTCCAAGGGATTCTCAAGAGTCTTCTCCAACACCATAGTTCAAAAGCATCAATTCTTCGGCACTCAGCTTTCTTTATAGTCCAACTCTCACATCCTTACATGACTACTGGAAAAACAATTGCTTTGACTAGATGGACCTTTGTCTGCAAAGTAGTGTCTCTGCTTTTTAATATGCTGTCTAGGTTGGTCATAATGTTTCTTCCAAGGAGCAAGCGTCTTTTAATTTCATGGCTGCAGTCACCATCTGCAGTGATTTTAGAGCCCCCAAAAAGAAAGTCTGTCACTATTTCCATTGTTTCCCCATCTATTTGGTATGAAGTGATGGGACCAGATGCCATGATCTTAGTTTTCTGAATGTTGACTTTTAAGCCAACTTTTTCACTCTCCTCTTTCACTTTCATCAAGAGGCTCTATAGTTCTTTGCTTTCTGCCATAAGGGTGGTGTCATCTGCATATCTGAGGTTATTGATATTTCTCCCGGCAATCTTGATTCCAGCTTGTGCTTCATCCAGCCCTGCATTTCTCATGATGTATTCTGCATATAAGTTAAATAAGCAGGGTGACAGTATACAGCCTTGATGCACTCCTTTCCTGATTTGGAACCAGTCTGTTGTTCCATGTCCAGTTCTAACTGTTGCTTCCTGACCTGCATACAGGTTTCTCAAGAGGCAAGTCAGGTGGTCTGGTATTCGCATCTCTTGAAGAATTTTCCACAGTTTGTTGTGATCTACACAGTCAAAGGCTTTGGCATAGTCAATGAAGCAGAAGTAGATGTTTTTTTTGGAAATCTCTTGCATTTGATCTCTGGTTCCTTTGCCTTTTCTAAATCCAGCTTGACCATCTGGAAGTTCACAGTTCACATACTGTTGAAGCCTCGTTTGGAGAATTTTGAGCATTACTTTACTAGCATGTGAGATGAGTGCAATTGTGTGGTAGTTTGAGCATTCTTGGGCATGCATATTACCCTATTACATATATATATATATGTATATTATATATATGTGCATATTTCCCTATTACACATATATAAATAAGTTAACTTTGCATGCATCTATAAATAAAAGCTGATATTAGAAGTGGCAGTAAATTGTACAGAAAGTTCATGAGCTGCATAGCATAAGGAACTTTTGCATCATAAAGGACCTCAGAAGTTACATAATTCAATACTTTCTTACACTGCAACTTCTACTGCTACCTCAATTCTGGGCTCCAAAGAAAGAGGATGTTCAAAAGCACAAGGGATGAAATAACTTTTATATTCCAGGCATTGCAGGTAGTTTCCTTGGCTGGAACAACAAACTGGGAGATGGAGAGATAAGTTCTGAGAGGAGGGCAAAGTTACAGCAATTCCTTAAAGCCCTTGGTGGCATACTGGAAAGATCACTGCGTTAGGAGTCAGAAGACATTGTCTTGTAAACTGCCACAAATTTCCTCATGTCTCTGTTCCTCAGTTTTCTCATTTGTATTAAGAGAAATAAATGATCACAAAGGTAACTTTGAATTCTCAAAATCTTGATTTTTATTTAATTCCAACCAAGCCAGCTCCCCATGAACATGGCACTTGTCCTGTCATGCTCACTAGTATAACCCCAGGAGCTTATGCATTGGCTCTTGGACAGTAGGCTTTAATAATCTGTGAGGAATGAAAAAATTTTTGTCGGTAGAATGTTTGGTTCATTGTTTACAAAGCTGTTAAAATCATACATTTTTAGTAATTAGACCTTTCACGATATCATCTATAATTAATATATATAACCATATTACAGGTTAGTACAAGAATTAAAAATGGCATACGTATCTCAATATTCTGAAATACATTTGAATAACTATGACAATGCTATGATTCTAGATCCATAATGGATATTTTACTGCTATTATGCTTTAAATAAATTGATAATAACTGCACATGGAAGAAAGTAAAGAGGATATAGATTTAAGGGAGCAGTATATTTAAATTTTATGCCAGTTTTCTTTATTTCTATAAGACATCTATTTTTTGCTGCTTCTTTCAAAACAAAAAGAGAAGATATTAATGTGTGATCTTGGATTATCTCCATTGTCATTTTGATATGTGGCAATTTTCTGTCTTGTGTCACAACTACAGAATAATTTAAACACAAAAGTTTCTTTTATTTAATACTATTATAAGCATTGAAATACTAATGTGTTCTTGTCATTAAATATATATAGCTACATGGGACTGTTCTCCCATTGGGTCATTCTGAAATTGATTTTCTACCTTGGGCTAACAACAGGGGACAAATGTTAAATGAAAATCAATCACTTTGATTTAAATCAGCTAAATACACTGCTTTTATTAAGTGGTCTTTTCCCCTACAGCTAACTAGATGACAAATAACATTTGTTTTGATCTTTAGCCTTTGAACACTTTTAACATAAAACTCTGAGGACAGTGGTTTGATTGCAATTTTATTCTAATATTAAAATTACTTTATTCTTGATTAGTTAGATAAAAGTAGTTTTAGATGTTTATAAATAGAAAATTCTTAATATTACTTAACCACAATTTCTTAGACTTTTAATATTTCAAATCTATATCAGAAATATCTCATTATGAATACATCATGGATATAAATAGTAACATGTTATGGGAAATACTAGGATGTAGCAAGATATGATTTTTCCAGTAGTCATGTACAGATGTGAGAGCTGGATCATAAAGAAGGCTGAGTGCTGAAGAATTGATGCTTTTGAACTGTGGTGTTGGAGAAGACTCTTGAGAGTCCTTTGGATTCCAAGGAGATTAAACCACTCAATCTTAAAGGAAATCTGTCCTGAATATTCATTGGAAGGACTGATGCTGAAGCTTAAGCTCCCAATACTTTGGCCACCTAATGTGAAGAACTGACCCACTGGAAAAGACCCTGATGCTGGGAAAGATTGAAGGCGGGAGGAGAAGGGGACGACAGAGGATAAGATGGTTGGATGGCATCACCAACTGGATAGACATGAGTTTGAGCAAGCTCTGGGAGTTGGTGATGGACAAGGAGGAGTGTCATGCTGCAGTCCATGGGGTCATAAAGAGTTGGACATAACTGAGCTACTGAACTGAACTGAGCAAGACTTGGAAACAGTAATTTTTAATTTCATATTTGCAACTAGAAAAGATAAATCAGGAAAGACCCCAATGTAACATATGCCTTAGATAACTACATTGATGTTGGGACAGTGTCAGGATCCAAAACTGTGATGGCTGGTACAGAAAGGCAAAACTTGAAGAATATACTTAACTAAAAAATCAAGCTAGTTCTGTGGAAGTCAGTGTACATGGCCACCATTTCTAATAATCATCATCAGTAATGAAAAAACAGAATAATTGATAGAGCAGCAGCTGTGTGCCAGGCACTGTGCTAGTGACCTTGTGTGTGTCACTATAATTCTCAAAGCAACTCACTTTCCTTATCCCCATGCTTATGAATAAGGAAACTGAGAATCAGAAAGGTCAGATAAGTTGTTAGCATCACACAGAGGAGTAGTGAGTGAGGGGTGTTGACTTTGTTTGAACTTTAGGTTATAGGAAAAATTAGTGTACCATTTAAATCCTACTTTATGTTTTAAAGTTAATTGGCCAGTTATATAGACAGGCATTCAGTGTTTTAGTTACAATTTGTAGACCCATGCATTGAACTGATGAAATTAAGTTGCAAAGTCCAGTATAGAAATGGGAATTACTAGTCAACTGTTTAAATAACATAGGAATCACTAGTGACTATTTAGATATAATATACCCAACATGTATATGTTAAGTATTTTAATCACATTTTTAAAATATTGGGGTCAGAAAATTATGTGCGGATTTATTTGGGGGCACTTGCAGGTATTATGGAGGGGCCAAGAATAAGGAATAATTATAAAACATTTTCTTTTCAAAAAGAAGTGAGATATAATTAATGGTAGAAAATATATTGACAGGTTAATCTTAATATTAAGCTTTTACAAATCAATGGTTATTTGTAATCTATAAAATCAAACTAAAAAGAGAAGTTCCATCCAGAGATTATGACACAGTTCCAAGTTATGTTTTCCAAATGTGCTTCATATCAAAACTCATATTCACTAAAGAAAGACCATAATTTTTAGTTTAGGATGCTGTTGGCACAGTCATATAATTTATTGTTTAGAATCCCTCTTAAAATCTTGTTTTCAGAATATTTCATCATCATTTTTGACTTCAGTTAAATATTTATTGAGTCTACTGTTTATTTCCTCGATCATTTTCTCTTGCTTGAGCTCTCATTTTGATCTATGGAGCAACTGATTCCACTTGTCAAATTTATCCCTTGATCTAGCTGCAAATAGCATGCCCCAAATCATCCTACAAGAGCCCACTGAAATGGTTTTTAAAGTGTCTTCTAAGGTACATTAGTGAAAATTGAAGCAAACAGGCTGTCAACCATTACTTTTAAGACAGATCCCTAGCGTGTAAGTAGCAGGACTGAAGGCTGACGTTTGTAGGTTGATGGCTACAGTGTAATGGTGTAAGCGTACCTTCCACTTCACACGGTGAGGCCAGGGTTTCCTTGTCATAAAGCTGTCTTTGATGAGGCATCTAGAAAGACTTTCATGACATGGCTTGCTGACATTATCATTGCAACTGTTGTTGTTATTTTGCTGAGAAAATACCTTTTTAACAAATTATGAGAAATGCTGTTTCCCTTATTTCCCAGATACCATTCTATGTGCTCCCTCTCATGTAAACTACTAATATTAAAATTAGTAGTAATGATAATTTATGTAACTGAAGGCATGAGAACAATGGCCTTATAAGCTATGTTTTTCTAAAAAAATAATTTTATTTATTTATTTTTGGCTGTGCTGGGTCTTCATTGCTGCTCAGGCTTCTCTCCAGTTGCAGAGAGCAGGGGCTACTCTCTTGTGCACAGGCTTCTCACTGCAGTGACTCTTGTTGCAGAGCACAGGTTCTAAGGCATGTGGACTTCAGTAGTTGCAGCACGTGGGCTCTTTCGTTGTGGCTCCTGGGCTCTAGAGCACAGGCTCAGTAGTTGTGGCTCATGGGTGTAGTTGCTCTATGGCATGTGGGATCTTCCCGGATGAGGGATCGAACCCCTGTCTCCTGCCTTAACAGGCAGATTCTTTCCCACTGAGCCACCAGGGAAGCCCTAAACTATGTTTTAAAGCCTAGTTTATTATATTTGTAGTAAACAGTTCTTCTAATGCTTTATAAACATTTACTGATTTGTTTCTAAAATCTTTTTTTAGGAATAAGAAATGGGGGAACAGTGGAATAGTTAATGGTATTAATGAAACTATATGGTCTATAAGATTGCTGGTGGATATCTTTGAATTTAAAAATTATTAATGCTAGAATTTTTCTTTTTTATGTGTTGGAAAACATGCATTTAAACACGTTTCTCACTTTTGGTTGAAATGCTTTTCAGTAAAATTAGGCTGAAAGGAAAATGAACTATATTGTCAATAGACTCTTATCTTAATTAAGAGAAACATTTTAAAAAAATTAATGATGACTTAAAAAATGACTTCTTGTCCCTAACCTTCTAGAAATTTATGATCTATTTGGAGTAGAGGATAAAGTAAAGCCTCAAAAATTATAATTCAAAGCAAAGCAAGCAAAATTCAGTTAAAAACAAATATAAAAAAATAAAGCCCATTGTACATTCTGGATGGATTCTAATTTCTACTCCAGTTTTCTACTCCAATTTTTGTATGGCCTTGAGATATATGATAGTGATGCTTTTGATAAATACTATATGTTGGAGAGTTAATATTGCTGCTTTAATTCTTAGTAATACATGCACAAAGATATTACAGATAATCTATACTATATATTAATGCAGCAAATAAAAGTGTAAAATATATATCAGTTCAGTTCCATTGCTCAGTCGTGTCCAATTCTTTGCAACCCCATGGACTGCAGCATGCCAGGCTTCCCTGTCCATCACCATCTCCCAGAGCTTGCTCAAACTCATGTCCATCAAGTCATTGATGCCATCGAACCATCTCATCCTCTGTCGTCCCCTTCTCCTCCTGCCTTCAGTCTTTGCCAGCATCAGGGTCTTTATATCTACACAGCTATAATTTCACATTAAATGGTAGTTTGACAAAATGAGCTAGAATTAGAATGTAAGAGGCATAAAAATTACTAACTTTTTTCTTGAGCACCTTGTGTTTTTAAGCAGTCTTTGAGCTCCCAAAATATTTGGTACATAGTCTTCAGTAAATTTTTGATCTATTCAAAGGATCGAGAATACATATATAGAAAATAAAATAATGAGGTATTTAAATATCAGTTCAAGGCAGTAACAAGAGATGTAGCTAATGTGTTGCCTAATTAATTTCCAAATGAATGATCGAGACTTTAATTGCTATTTGAGTTATCAGGGAAGAGCACTTCAGATGAGGAGATAAGATGACAGTTTATAGAGGAAGAAAGGTTTGAATTAACCTTGAAGGATTTGTACAGGTAGAGAAGACAGAAAAGTTCACATGTGTTCCAGGACAGTGGCTCAACTATATGCTTTAGTCACTTCCAAGTTACATGTTGGGAAATAATGGGGGATAAATATATGTCATATCCATTTCTGAGGGTTCCAGTATATTAGATTAACATTTAGCACTCAATATCCAGCAAGTGTTTCATTGTGCTGTTTCTCAAGCTTTTTATTTTTAAATCTTCTTAGTTGTTTTTTTTTTTCTGTGGACCATATGAAATCCCATAGAGAGAGGAGCCTGGTGGGCTATAGTCCATGGAATCTCAAAGAGTTGGACAGGACTGAGCACACATGCATGTGTGCGTACACACACACATACACACGTATACACATTTGAAGTCTTTACTGAATTTGTTTCGTTATTGCTTCTCTTTTATGTTTTAGTTTTTCAACCACAAGGCATGGGGTATATTAGGTCCCCAACCAGGGACTGAACCCACAACTTTGTCTTAATCACTGGACTGCCAGGGAAATCCCCTCAAGCTTTTTAAAGTTTTACCCCACCAGACAAAAACGTTTTATTGAATTTTGCTTTCTAGTTCTGTATTAGAACCTCATGGAAACATTTTTTTAAAGAGGATTAGCTTCACAACCTAAATGTCCATTGACAGATGAATGGATAAAGAAGATGAGGAATGTGATGAAATATTACTCAGTCATAAAAAGGAATACAGTTGGGTCATTTGTAGAGATTTGGATGGACCTAGAGCCTGTCATACCCAGTGAAGTAAGTCAGAAAGAGAAAAACAAATATTGTATATTAATACATATATGTATGGAATCTAGAAAAATGGTACAGATGGACTTATTGGCAGGGAAGAAATAGAGATGTAGACCTAGAAAACAGACGTGTGGATACGGGGGAAGGGGAGGGTGGGACGAATTGGGAAAGTAGGATTGACATATATACGCTACCATGTATAAAACAGGTAACTAGTGGGAAGCTGCTGTATAGCACAGGGAGCTCAGCTCCATACCCTGTGATGACCTACAGGGGAGGGATCAGGGGGTGGGGGTGGGAGGGAGTGGAGATATATATGTGTGTATATATATATATACACACACACACACATGTGATTCACTTCATTGTGTAGCAGAAACTAACACAACATTGTAAAGAAATTCTACTTCAATTTTTTTTTTAAATAGAGAGTATTAGGTTCATGACAGATAGTATAGTCTTGGATAGATTGAGGGAAAGATCAGGAGGCTGGACTAATGCAGGAACCATCAAGTGAGGGCACCAACCAGGGCAAGGGACAGTGGGATTCCAACGGAATGGGAAATGGAGTGGAAAATGGGCTTCTAACAGGACTTGATCACTAAGGGGAGCTAGGTGTGTGACAAGGAGAACAGAGAAAAAGAGGAAGGCCCTGAGGCTGGTGCCATAAAATTGAGCTTGAAGAAAAAGTTGGACATGCCAGTGGAAGTTAGAAATAATGGTTTGGGGGAAAAAAAAAATCAGACCTGGGCATAAAGATTGGAGAGGTTCCTTAGATAGTTGAAACTGTGTTTAAAAGACTGAGGATCGGTTTTCTCCTCTTTTAATATTGGATATTTTCTTTCTTGTGAATCAAAACTGGCATCTGGTTTAATTTTTAAAAATTAGAATTAGCATACCAACCTCTCCTTGGTGTAGGTTTGTATTTTCCAAATCTTCAGCATTTTTGATAACATGAAATATACAGAAACTGAGGTACTATTGGAATAATTTACAGTGGAGGGTGGGTCAGCAAGAAAAAGGGAGAAGAAATATGAGATTTGGTTTGAAAAATTCTGAAGCTATTAACTTGCTCCAGCTATTTTCAGCAGCTTAGTTCTTTTTTATTATTAATTTTTATTGGAATGTAGTTGCTTTACAGTGCTGTGTTACTTTCTAGTGTACTGGCAGAATGAATCAGATGTACATATACCCTTTTGGACTTCCCATTCAGGTCACCACAGTGCATTAAGTAGAGTTCCCTGTGCTACAGACTGCGTTCTCATTAGTTATCAAGAAATATATCAATAGATTTGTAGCTACTGGCGATGTAACCCTGTTTCTCTTGAAGCAGTGGGAGTTTCATAAATCAATGAGGAAACAACTGAGAGATGAGTCTGCGGGTTCTTGTACACCAATGTATCTGAAAGTAGTATTAAAGAATGATGTGAATGATGATATTGGACGTTTTGAAAGGAATAGTGCAGATAGTAACTTCTGAAGTCTTAGAGTAGGGGAAGAGTATGAATGAAGATATAATAACGGAATTTTTGATTATCTTCTGCAACCGTTTCTAAGATTGATGATCCAACAGAGAGTTTTGGGATGATCATTTAGCTTAAAAGAATGTGAAGTGATACTGAATAAGGTAGTGAATATTGAATGGGAATTTTTTAAGAATGGAAGTTTTCTAGTAATTTTACAGACTTAGTTGGAATCATGCATATTCAGAGGACAGCGGTGATATGATAGCTGTTCTAGTCCTTTCGTTACCCTAGAATTTTGAATATAATCATCAGTTTTGTGCCTCATTTTTGAATATCAGACCATAATTCATAAATTACACCGTTTGTAAAACTGATGTCTTTTCATCAAATCTTGGTAGGAATGATACATGTTCACTAACAGAAAGCAATTTAGATTTGACCAACCTGTTCAGTGGCTTAGGAGATAACTAACACTTAATTTATGCTCTCTATGTGCCCACTATGTAACATTCATTTTTCACTATAGTCCTCGTAAAAAGTAAATTCTCCATTATGCACACACACAGGACGTTAAAAAAAGATTAAACAGCTGGCAAGTGGTAAAGTTTAAACTCAGAGATTGATGATATCAAAGCTCTCATGTAAATTACACTGGAGTTAGTGACTGGTAGAGGTATAATCTACCAAGAAGTAAATTCTTGGGGCTACTAAGGAAACTGAGATTTTATGTGCATGTTACTGTATATATTATTACTTGTATTTTTTAACCTGCAGTATTGGCTTGTACTTTCCCAGGAAGGACCTCTGTAGAGACAGGGATTATGGCGGTATGGTCACCCACCTGGGACGGTGACAGCTGCTGCAGCTGAATGCAGCCCTTGTCATCATTAATGACCTGCATTTGACACTTTATCCCAGCCATCCTTGTTTAGTGTACAATGTATTGCATTAGAATAATTACTACCTGTCATCCTCTATTTAACAGACAGCTCTTAGTCATCGCAGACAGATAAGTGTCATGTGATAATATGCCAAACCCGTCTTAGCTCCTGTGTTCTCGTCTTGTTTGTGGATACCTGTGTCCTCTGTATTTCCTTTTTTCTCATGATATTCAAATACATTTTATATCTCATTTGAAGTATTTTCATCTTTTACTCACATGGAAAGGATTCATCTCCTTAGTTTTTAAATACTAGCCAGACATTTATGAAGGGATAATATTTCCTGAACATAAAACATGGCCAAGGGATTTAGAGTGGCTATTTGTCCTACTAAAAATACTGGAGAGCTAGAGTAGAAGTCAGAGAAAGGAATGGTAGTGCTGACTCAAAGAAAGGATGATGACCAAATTTAAAGGGTATAGATCATGTACAGAAGGTATTATAGTGCCTATATTAAAAACTTTGCTTTAATTTAAAGATCTGATTTACTTGCAAGGACAGTTTCCTCCCTCTCTTCCTCCCTTTTGTCTTTGCATTTAGTTTGAGAACACGTGGAAGACTCACTGTCTTACTGAAATGGAAAGGTTTTCCATCATGATTTTACGTCATCAAAATATTACTACATATTTATTTGAATGCGTTTAGAAATTCCTTTGTCTCAGATATTGAAGACTGTTAACTTTCTTTTTTCGACTTGTATTATCTTTGTTTTGCTTTAGACTCATAGGCATCTGTTTTGGCTTATTTTACTTAGGAGAGTTAATCTAAAATGCGCTTCTGAATTTTTATGTATCTTAATTTGACACTTAAAGAAAGCAAAATGTCATGCCTGAAATTTGGAATAACACATGCCTTGTATTCATTTTATGATATGCCCCAGTTTATCGTCAAAAGACCAGGTTCAAATATCAGCTTTTGAATTTACCAACTGATTGGCCCTCAGCAAGTTGTATAATCTCTGAACCTTTTTATTAACAGAACTTTTCAGCTGAAGCTTTTTATCTGAATCAGAGAATAGAGAAAATAATTTAAGGAATTATTTTCTCATTCTTCCAAGGATGCTACACAACTCACATCAGGCTCGGGTGAGAAGTTAGCTTATCATATACAATAGATGCCTCCAAAGGTGTTAAGGCACTTACAGAACCCTGGTTGAAAAAGGCTAACGAAGATAAAAATAAATTGCACTCTACATATTTTCGTCACTACTTTTCTCACTAATTGAGAAAAAAGCTTTGGCTATGTAAGCTAGAGGTGAATGCAGTCAAGTAGCAATTTATTTTCTTTAATTCCCACTTAGTGAAAAGGAGATTTCTCTGAAGCTGAAATTAATTTCTCAAATACGTACTTTCTGGATAAAGTATAACTGTATAGCAGTAATAAACAGAGAGAACAGGACAGAAATCTGTTTTTAGATGGTCTTATATTTTGATATATTGGTGATACTAAGGTTATATATACATTATATTAAGTTTGGAAAGCAACAGTGCTTAGAGCTTTGTAATATTTGCTGATAAGATATTTAAATAATTATTGTGCATGCCTATACATTTTTGCAGTAAGTTGTATCATCACTCAAAAGTGACCTTGTTAGGTGAGGGGGAAGGCAAGAGAGACATCCAGTGCCTCTTGAGAACAAGTGGAGTGATGCGTATCAGGAGCAGACACTCAAGATTTATTGTCTGTGGCAAAGGAAACACAGATCTCTGCTTGTGCAATAAGTGTTTTTGACATCGCCCACAGTAAAAGGTGATTGGAAGCTGTAGGTTAGAAAATGTTCTGCTGGAGCACAATAATAAATATTTTTAGGTCATTGTTTTTATTATGAATTTGTCTTGCTATTTAGTCTCCGTGGCACTGAAAACATGAATGATGGTCATGCTAAACCAATCCTTGTTGTAAATAGGACCTTGCTACCTACATAATCAGATTTACCTAATTGAACCAATATGCTGGAGCAGATTTGGTTATGAGAGGAGGTAGCAACGCAGAGCAGCGTAATTATTATTTTTTCTTCCAATTTCATATTTTGCTTATGAGCACTTTCTTCCCTGTTTACATATGCTAGTTTAAAATAAGACAAATATGGACAGCCGCAAATAGAAGAAGGAAATCAGAGCATTCTCTAATACAGTATACGAAAAAATAAACTCAAAATGGATTAAAAACCTAAATGTAAGACTAAAATTACTAGAGGAAAACGTAGAATACTCGTTGACATAAACCGTAGTAATATTTTTTGGATCTGTCTCCTAAAGCAAAGTAAATAAAAGCAAAAATAAACAAATGGGACTAATTATACTTAAAAACGTTTGCTCAGCAAAGGAGAGCATCGATAAAATGAAAAGACAACCTACTGAATGACAGAAAATACTTGCAAATTATATGACCATTAAGGGGTTAATATCCAACATATATAAACAACAAACAAACTCAATATCAAAAAAACCAAACAACCCAAATGAAAAATGGACTGAAAAACTGAATAAACATTTTTCCAAAGAGGAAATGCAGATAGCCAAGAGGCACACAAAAAGATACTCAATGTCACTAATCAACAGGGAAATGCAAATCAAAACCACAATGAAATATCACTTCACACCTGTCAGAATAGCTGTCATCAAAAAGAACACAAATAACAAATGTTGGTGAGGATGTAGAATAAAGAAACTCTTGTACACTGTTGGTGGGAATGTAAATTGGTGCAGCCATTGTGGAAAACAGTATGAAAATTTCTCAAAAAAACTAAAAGTAGAACTACTATATAAGCCAGCAATTCCACTCCCAGCTATATATCTGGGAAAAAAAAAAAAAAAACTAATTTGAAAGGATACACATACCCCAGTGTTCCTAGAAGCACTGTTTACAATTTCCAAGATGTGGAAGGAACCTAAATGTTCATTGACAGATGAATGGTTAAAATGTGGTGTATATATCCAGTGAAATACTACTCAGCCATAAAAAAGAATGGAATTTTGCATATGCAGCAACATGAGGAGACTTGGAGGGGTATTGTACTAAGTGAAATAAGTCAGAGAACGACAAATACTATATGATATCACTTATATGTGGAATCTAAAAGACAATAACCTAGTGAATATAATAAAAAATTATCTGACTCACAGAAATAGAGAACAAACTAGTGGTTACTGTGGGGAGATGGAAAGAGCAATATCGGGTTAGGAAATTAAGAGGTGCAAGCTACTATATATAAAATAAATAAGGTATAAAGACATATTGTACAACATTTTATAATAACTTAAAGGGACTAAATAACCTTAAAAATTGTGAATCACTATATTTTACACACCTGCAGTATATATTATACATTGACTATATTTCAATAGAAAATTTTTAAATAAAAATAGAATAAGACAAACGTAAATAATCTACTTGGCCTGAAATTTGGAGAGAGAACAATTCTAATGGGAAGAGCCACTTTACCTTAGGGTGGCCATTCTCATTAGTCTTAAAACAGCCCCATCAAGCTGAGAAGTGGAGATTACAATTCAGTTATTATAGTTGGTTCCTATTTGCTTCTGGCAGAATAAGTAGGCATCTCACATATAGAAGAGGCTCATAGCAATTTCAAATATTGTCTCACATGGCTATATAAATCCTTACTTTACTGAGAAAAGAGAGAAAGCATTGTGCCTTTTTTATTTTATATGATATCTAGATCCTAAGGTTTAGGGATAAGGACTTTAGCTGACAGGACATAAACTGTCTGGTATAGATCTTCAGATAGTATTAATATTCTAAAAAAGGAATGCCTTCAATTAAAAAACAAAAACGGAGGTCGGTTATGCTTACTACCATTTCACAATCTTTATTTATTTCTTCATTTCTGGCTGCGTTGGATCTTTGTTGCTGCTCAGGGCTTTCTCTAGTTGCTGTGTGTGGGCTTGTCATGGTAGTAGCTTCTCTCCTCACCAAGCATAGGCTCTAGGCACGCAAGCTTGTTAGTTGCTCCACGGCACGTGGAATCTTGCCAGGCAAGGGATCGAACCCATGTCCGCTGCATTGGCACGTGGATTCTTAACCACTGGACCACCAGGGAAGTCCCTCTTTTTTTTTTTTAAATGATGGACAATTCATGAGGACTGGATTTCCTCTGAAGTTTCCATAGTAATAGAATAGGACAACCCACATTCAGTGATCTGGGTGTGCAAAGGCTTTTTAACCTGAAGCTCCAGAAATTTCATGGAATTGGTTGAGGCCTCTGTTGAAACTGCAACACAAGACAAATTCTCTCTTTGTCCAATCCTATGTTCTTCACAGAAACAAGGGCTGTTTCTGACAGTGCTGCCCAGTAAACATTTTGCACACAGATGTTCATCTTAGTCTGTTCACAGGGGTGTATGACTTAACTGACTTATGATACCTGGGTTCTATTCTTGGTTGTATGGTTTACTCTGTGCCCTTAAGCACATTCTCGGGCTCTCTAAAGCTCATTTTCCTTTTTAAAAAATATTTAAAACAAAAATTATTTCATTATGGCACTTACCACCCCTGGTTACTGAAGATTAAATGAGATAGTGAAGCATATAGCCCAGTGACTGAAATCCAGGAAGTTCTTAATAAATATTTGCTGTTATATACTTATTATATTTCCAAATTTAGCAGCCTCTGCTTCTCAGTTTCATTCTCACTCTACATTTTTTTACCACTTCATATATTCTGCTCTAGAAGAGCTTACTTTTTCTGCTTTCGGCTTTTAAATTTATTTTTAAAAATTTTAGTGGATAAATCCGGGTATATATTTATGTGTAAGAACAAATATGTTAAGATAGGGCCTATTTGTGATGATCAAAATAAATTAGGCTCCAGTCGGTATAATTCAGACCTTTCTGACTGCAAGGGGCTCCTTCACTCATTCTTCTACCAGAAGTTTGATGGCTGAGGCTCCTGGAAGTGTGCCAAGTGAGCTCTACAAAAGCGAGTCTGAAGTGGCTGTGATTCAAAGGCATCTAGTGAAAACTGAGTATTTTGATTTCAACTTGTATTGAGAATCTCAGATCAATAGGTAGTAGGTTTATTAAGATGAGAAACAGCAATACTCCAGTATAAAATAAAAATTTGAAAGAAAAATAAAATAAAAACAAATCTCCTCTACGAAATATGTTCCAAACATTAAAGATGTCTGTATTAAAATCTTTCTATATAGTTATGGAATTCAGATGGTAAATTTTCTTATGGTAAATGCTATCAAATAATCATATTATATTTTGATTTGCTAAATGGATAAGCAGAAGGACTTCTTTCTTGGCCTTTTAAAAATTTATAATTCAGTGTATAGTATAAGCTTAGAAAATAACATATTCTTTTCTGGATGACTCCAAAATATCTATCTGTATTACATCAAACTAGTAGCAGAAGTAATGTGTTAGTTGCTCAGTCGTGTCCTACTTTTTGCAATCCCATGGACAGTAGCCCACCAGTCTCCTTCGTCCCTGTGATTCTCCAGGCAAGAATACTGGAGTGAGTTGCCATTTCTTCTCCAAGGGATCTTGCTGACCCAGGGACTGAACCAAGGTCTCCTGCATCGCAGACAGATTCTTTACTGTTTGAACCACCAGGGAAGCCCGTCAAATTAAGTACTTCTCAAATGCTGAATAAAAGGTTTCTGCATTTCCATAAATGCCCCAGGGTTCTAAAATAAGCAATATCTTTCTTCATAAAAAGGAAAACATAAAATTTCCTCCTTGGCATTAAGTCATATAAATACCCTGCTTAATTTTGTGAAGACTGTACGAGTTATTACATGTAAAACACTTAGAACATTGCCTGGCATGAAGTCAGTGTTCAATCAGTGTTAACATGTGTTTGAGCCATTAGTAACAGTAACAGTACATAGGAAATCAGTGCACTTCTTCCAATAAAATGATATAAGATGGATGGTGGTTGACTTACAAATCTGGAAGTTGAAACTGTAATGGGAATTTTGTTGAATATGATTATTCCATATTGAGGTTAACAACTACTACATAAAATAATTGGGTAGTATATTCCTAAAGAAGGGATTTTCATATTGGACTTTTGTACATATTTCTTAACATACCGAAATCTCCACCTGTTTGCTTTCTCATCTTTGCTTTCCGTGGGCAATTCTCTGTAGTATAAATGTGAAGGGGGCCGAGGGAACCCCACACTCATCACTGAGGTAGCTCTATCATGGACGAGTCTGTCTCCAATGAAGCTGCTTGAAACTAAGCCTAGATTTGAGTTAAATAATTAAAGTCATGTTTGTAAAAACCAGCATTATCTGTTTGAAAAGCACTTATGCTTCATTTTATGAAGTTTAAGAATAGAAAATTATAGTGTCACTAGGCAATTTCAAAACAACTCTGTAATTTTAAATGAACTTCTCTGCCTTCCTGTTGGCAGGAGTCACTCTGCTGAAACCTCCAGCTGTAGGGCAAAAACCCTGAGCTAGAAGGAAGGAGAATCAGAGGGGCAGGAGACCCTGGCAGCAGGGGTGGACATGCTTAATGTATTTAAAAGATTAATAGGCTATTGAAATTAAAATGGCCAACACAAAACACGCTGTTCCAAACTCACAAATGTATGTGTAACAACCATATGGGCTCCAGCATTAGGCCAGTGGCTTGCTTTTCTGTTGTGACAGGCATAGAGTAGGACTTTTTAATTCTGAAGGCTGAAAGAAATACCTTTTATTTGTCACACAAATTAGAAATATACACGTAAGTACCAGAACTCATGTTCACATTTTTTTTTTATCTCCCAAGTAGTACAGTACATCATTTTTTTGGTGTGGTGCCAGAATTGGATACTGTAAAAATCTGAACGTTTTTCTCCTACTGCAGCAGTTTAAAATGGTCTTGTGATTTAGGGTATTTTAATGAGTATAACAGTAGTAATTATTCCTATATATAATACAATATATTAACCACCATGAATAACAAAGTAGCAATCCTTAAGGTAATGTCCTCCTTTTTCAGCATCATTTGCATTTTTCTATAGGGACTGAATTGCTTATAAAGAGCTTGGCATGAAAAGGCAGAAACATTTTGGATACATTTAATGAGCTTGAATTCTAGACCTCTCTTCTCTTTCTTGCTTTTCTGTTACTGTTCTGTGGCTCACAGAGATATCCTCTGGAGTAAAATATTTCGTAATTTGTATGAGTAGCACTACCAGTGGTGGTAGGCTTTGCAAAGCCTCTGGCAGGTTTTAATTGACTTGATTCAAACTCAGAAGTGAATGACACCCTGCCTTCATGCTTAGCAAGAGAACTTACCATTTTGTTCAGTGTTCTTTCCTTCTGACCATCGCTGTCTAAGTGGACAGCAGTAATGTGTGTTACCAACCTCATGAAATTTTTTTGTGAGGAGTTGAAACAACAAATTCCTAAAAATAAGGAATGGATAAGGCATCATTGATTAGTGAAAACTAGAATAAAATAGTAACCAAATGTCAAATATCATTTCTTGTTTTCACTCAAAAGCAATGAACTATTCAAAAATATTAGGGCATTTTTGAAACACCAACACAAGGCTAGGCAGCATGGTTGATGTTCAGTACAAGTATTTGGTTTAATAGATACTTAATTCCTCAAGTTGTACTTTGTCAGTGATTTTGTGATTTCTTTATTTCTGGTTCAGATAATGAAACAGATATCTGTTGTTTAAGAATGTCACATTCCAGGCAGTATCTCTGTCAGGGTAAATATGAGTTGCAAATTAGAATTGGAATAAAGTGGCCCAAGTGAATGGCAGAAAAGTCATTTGCAGATAGACAGTTTTCTATGAATTTACTATAGTGAGGTTGTCGACAAAGATATGTCTGAACACATATAATCAGAAACTGGCTGCCTTAGCCTAAACTTTTATGGATATTGCAAATAATCTTCCAAAGAATTTCTTCTCCTTTGCTTTGTGCTATTTTAGATGGTTATATGAGATTGGTTTTCAAGGAATTTAATTGAGCCAAATCTGAATCTTTTGAGCTTTTCCTATTACTGGTAATTGCCTCATTAAGGAACTGAAATGGGCACCTTGTTTTCTTAATACTACTGTTGAGACTATAGTGATTGATTCCTATTCTTTATCACTGAATTAAAAGCTTAATTAAATTTCTGATGTTTTTAAGTTTTATAAAATTAAGGCTCCTTCATTTATTAATTTTTTAAAATAGAGAAAAAAGTCACCAATACACTTTTTCTTCTTTGTAACAAAGATTTAAATGAGAAATGCCTCCAAATGATTGAATGAGTGCATAGTGAAGTTATTCATTACTTGCTGACTTTGTGTCTAGAATTGTGCAAGAGACAGAAAAATAGAAAATAGAAAGGTAGCTCTTATTTTTGTATAGTAGTGGGTAGGAATGTGTGGAAGTGCAAAAGCCATTATACATCAGAGTGCAATAAATAACCAGAGCTTAAAGTGAATTATTTTAAATGTTGTGCAATAATTTGTAAATTAATTGCTCTCTGATTATTTCACATATTAGTTTTTTTCTTCACTATCTTTTAGTTTTAATATGAGATTTTTATTTCTTTTGCATCATTCTCCAATCCCTGAGACCAATTTGAATTCTGTTGAAATATTTAACTATTTCTTTCCATCAGCAGTTATGCTTGAACTTTTATGAGAAAATAAATTTTCTTAAAAGGAAAAGAAGCTTTCATTGAATTAGAAAAATGTGAGGACATTTTGGCTATTCGTTTAAGTTTTAGATGTATGATTAAGGGGAAAACTTGTGTGGGACTCATTGAAGCAGGATTTTAATTACATTTGTCCCCCAGTATCCAGTATCCAGAGCATTGGTTCCAGAATACAAAATCTGTGGATGCTCAAGTCTTTTATGTAAAATGGTAATAGTATTTGCATATAGCCTACACACATCCTCCTGTATATCTTAAATCATCTCCAGATTCCTTATTATACCTAATACAATGTAAATGCTATCTAAATAGCTGCCAGTGCATGGAAGATTCAAGTTTCACTTTTTGGAAATTTCCAAATTTTGTTTTCCGAATATTTTCAGTCTGAGTTTGGTTGAATTTGCCAATGTGGAGCCCATAGATAGAGAAATTGTAGGTAGGGAAGGTTGATTACAATGCTACCAATTATAGTACTGATTTAGGAAAGAGAATGGTAGTAGCTTTGAAAGAGAATAGCCAAGTTTTGATGACAGAAGATCTGAAAATAGCAGTTGAATAGCATTGTGTCATTTAAAAATGTATCTGAATATTGTCATTCAGTTGCTCAGTCATGTCCAACTCTCTGTGACCCCATAGACTGCAGCATGCCTGGCTTCCTGTCCTTCACTGTCTCCTGTCCTTCATGAGTTTGCTCAGACTCATGTTCACCAAGTTGGTGATGCCATCCAACCATCTTGCCCTCTGTCATTCCCTTCTCCTGCCTTCAATCTTTCTCAGCACTAGGGTCTTTTCCAGTGAGTCAGCTCTTCGCATCAGGTACCCAAAGTATTGGAGCTTCAGTCTCAGCATTAGTCCTTCCAATATTTATTCAGAATTGATTTCCTTTAGGATTAACTTGTTTGATCTCCATGCAGTCCAAGAGACTCTCAAGAGTCTTCTCCAACACCACAGTTCAAAAGCATCAGTGGTCATCTTCAGTTATCAGCTTTCTTTATGGTCCAATTCTCACATCCATATATGACTACTGGAAAAGCCATAGCTTTGACTAGATGGACGTTTGTTAGCAAAATAATGTCTCTGCTTTTTAATATGCTGTCTATGTTAATCATAGCTTTTCTTCCAAGGAGCAAGCGTCTTTCAATTTCATGGCTGCACTCACCATCTGCAGTGATTTTGGAGCCCAAGATTTTGGAGCCCAACAGAACCCAGTACTACTGTTTCCATTATTTCCCCATCTGTTTGCCATGAAGTGATAGGACTGGATGCCATGATCTTCATTTTTTTTAAAGTTGGGTTTTAAGCCAGCTTTTTCACTCTCCTCTTTCACTTTCATCAAGAGGCTCTTTAGTTCCTGTTTGCTTTCCGCCATAAGGGTGGTGTCATCTGCATATCTGAGGTTATTGATATTTCTGCTGGCAATCCAGCCCACCATTTCTCATGATGTACTCTGCATAAAAGTTAAATAAGCAGGGTAACAATATACAGGCTTGACATACTCCTTTCCCAATTTGGAACTAGTCTGTTGCTCCATGTCCAGTTCTAACTGTACCTGAAATGTGTCTGAATAGAGATCAATTAAAAATCCAGCAAAAGAATGAGCCTCTGACCAAATAATTAGGTCATTTATTGTATACTTGTTTAAGAGTAATGATTGAAACAACTCGAAATTCCTTTAAAGAGAAGAATCATAATGGTTCTGACAATGATATGATTACTCCCTACCTTTAGGACTATGAATAATATTTTAGTTTTAGAATATATGGCCTGTAATTAGGTTGTGTGTGCATGTGTGCTAAGTCACTTCAGTTGTGTTGCACTCTTTGAGATCCCATGGACTGTAGCCTCCAGGCTCCTCTGTTCATGGAATTTTCCAGGCAAGAATACTGGAGTGGGTTGCTATGCCCTCTTCCAGGGTATCTTCCCAACCCAGGAATTGAACCCACATCTCTTACCTCTCCTGCACTGGCAGGTGGGTTCTTTCCCACTGGCACCACCTGGGAAGCCTGTAATCAGGTGATACAAATGTCAAATACTGATAAGTCCCATTTTCTTCCAACTTTAGAGTGGGATCATAGTTCTTGGTGCTTTTTTTTTTTTTTTTCAAAACAGGCATTTATCATTTAAGAAGATAGATTCTTCTAGAAGCGAAGTCATTTCCTACGAGTAGTTTAACTCAAGTGTCACTCTTCAGCATGGCTCTACAACAGCTAGACAACCATAGAAACGTACTACCTATTAACACAGTGAATGTGAAATAGTAAATGTTCCTTCCAAAAACGGGTTGCCAACATATACACAAGGGTGGACCCAGCATCTTCACTCTAAGTCACCTTAGATGCTGGTCTTTTGATTGAATTGCAGACATATTAAAATTTCTTCATATTACAATTTCTGCAGCCAAGAGAGATAAGACTTCCTTCCCATTTTGCACCACACATCATAGGCATGTAAGCCTAAATATCGATGTGGTGTGTTTCTCTTTGGTTTCTATTTTGCTTCCTCCTATTCATGTTTGACCTTGCCCTCACCCAAGTTACTGTTCCTTGTGACATTTCCTCCAGTTTTAGATCCTCTTTTTTCCAGTCCAGCTCACCTTTGAGCTTTTCTTTTTGTGCTCAATATTTCTCCTGAAACAGTGTGCCTCCCGCATTGTCACTCCTTGTCACTACTTCATTTTTATATTTGTGGTTCATGTTGTGTTACCATGAGCTATGTGTAATTTCAACATTGCTGTTTCTAGTTGAGTAAATTATGTCCTGGGGATTCCCTGGTGATGCAGTCAGTGAAGAATGCACCTGCAATGCAGGAGATGTGGTTTGATCCCTGGATTGGGAAGATTCCAGGAGAAGAAAATGGCAACCCACTCCAGTATTCTTGCCTGGGAAATTCCATGGATTGAGGAACCTGGCTGGCTACTCTCTATAGAGTCACAAAGAGTTGGACATGACTTAGCCACTAAACCACCACCACCAAGTCATATCTTGTGTAAAGGTGAGGGAGGAATGAATAGTGGTCACTGAAATCCAGCCCATTAGTGCTAAAAAATTGGGTTAGCATGGAGGAGAGGGTGCTTGTTTTGACTGGCAGACGCAGTGCCTTTTTTTAAAAAAAAAAAGAATGTAAAAATTTTAAACTCCCCACACTGGTAGAGGGCATGCATTTTAATCTTAGGAGCATATGACAAATCTGTCTGTCCTTAGCTATAGCTGACACTATATAGTTGTTTTCTTAATAGAATGTCCAGAATCAGTCCTCTGAAAGCATACAGGAGCTCACTCTGATGACTGTGTCCTTCATGAAAGAACTGCTGAATAGATAGTATTTCTTTGGATTGGAACTTGACTAATGAAGGCTTTTTTTTTTTTTTTTTTTGCTCCAATATCTGCTTTGAAGTTTTGTTTAAAACAATTCTATGCACCATACTATTTTCCAGTTCCTCTCTGTTAGACGGAAAGAGGGGTAGGAACACATGGCATTTATTAGTAATCATCATGTGTCAGGCATTGAACTTCACGGGCATGCCCACAGTTCTCCCACCCACTCCATGAGGCCATGCTATTGTCCCAAAATTTATAAATGAGGAAAATATGGTGGAAAAGGCACATTATTCAAAAAAAAGATACATTACTCCAAGTCAAGTGACTCTCATTGTAGACTTGGTGTTCAAAGATAGACAGAGCCCACCTACTCCTTTCATCTTACTCAGAAGCATTGATAGTCATTTACTGATACTCTTTGTTCCAAGAAGTCTGTTCTACTGTTTTTTGTACACATTTTTCATGTGCTATAATTTGTATCTGAGAGAACACTCAAAATATCAATAGCTACTTAGTTTCTTCCAGTAATTTGATTCAGTGGTGAGATTACAATTTACAGTTAACTTCAATTTGTGTGTGTGTGTGTGTGTGTGGAATTAGGTGGGGTAAAATACATATATAACTAAAGTGATAAGTTTTCTTTCAACTCTTGGTTATTATAAAGCAAGCAGTTACTAAAGAAAAACTGCAAAAGTTTTACAACAGAGAAGAAAATAGTATCTTCTTATAGGAAAAAAAAGTGAAAGTAAAATTTGCTCAGTCGTGTCCGACTCTTTGCGACCCCATGGACTGGAGCCCACCAGGCTCCTCTGTCCATGGGGATTGTCCAGGCAAGAATACAGAAGTGGGTAGCCGTTCCCTTCTCCAGGGGATCTTCCCAACCTGGGGATCGAACCCAAGTCTCTGGCATTGCAAGCAGAGTCTTTACTGTCTGAGCCACCAGGGAAGCCCAGAAATCATCTTATAAGTATCACACAAACCAAAACTATTAAAGAAAATATTACTTCAAAGTTTTTCTGAACTTCTTTCATATAGATGAAATCATACTATATAAATACTAATTTCCATACTGCTTTAAAATTATATCATTTTTGTTTTTTATATTGTTACACAGTTTTTATGATAACATTCACATAACATATTACCAAGCATTTTCCCATGGTAAACATAGGCATCCCCTGAGTTTGTATCAGGTAAGTTCAGTTCAGTTGCTCAGTTGTGTTCGACTCTTTGCGACCTCATGGACTGCAGCATGCCAGGCTTCCCTGTCCATCAACAACTCCCAGAGTTTACTCAAACTCATGTCCATTGAGTCAGTGATGCCATCCAACCATCTCACCCTTTGTCGTCCCCTTCTCCACCTGCCTTCAATCTTTCCCAGCATCAGGGTCTTCTCCAATGAGTCAGTTCTTCGCATCAGGTGGCCAAAGCATTGGAGTTTCAGCTTCAGCATCAGTCCTTCTAATGAATATTCAGAACTGATTTCCTTTAGGATGGACTGGTTAGATCTTCTTGATGTCCAAGGGACTCTCAAGAGTCTTCTCCAACACGACAGTTCAAAAGCATCAATTCTTCAGTGCTCAGCTTTCTTTATAGCCCAATTCTCACGTCCATACATGACTACTGGAAAAACCATAGCTTTGACAAGATGGAACTTTGTTGGCAAAGTAATATCTCTGCTTTTTAATATGCTGTCTAGTTTGGTCATAACTTTCCTTCCAAGGAGTAAGCGTCTTTTAATTTCATGGCTGCAGTCACCATCTGCAGTGATTTTGGAGCCCCCCCAAATAAAGTCTGTCACTGTTTCTCCAGGTATTTGCCATGAAGTGTTGGGACTGGATGCCATGATCTTAGTTTTCTGAATGTTGAGTTTTAAGCCAACTTTTTCACTCTCCTCTTTCACTTTCATCAAGAGGCTCTTTAGTTCTTCACTTTCTGCCATAAGGGTGGTGTCATCCGCATATCTGATGTTATTGATATTTCTCCCGGCAGTCTTGATTCCAGCTTGTGCTTCATCCAGCCCAGCGTTTCTTATGATGTATTCTGCATATAAGTTAAATAAGCAGGGTGACAATATATGGCCTTGACGTACTCCTTTCCCTATCTGAACCAGTCTCTTGTTCCATGTCCATTTTTAACTGTTGCTTCCTGACCTGCATACAGATTTCTCAAGAGGCAGGTCAAGTGGTCTGGTATTTCCATCTCTTTAAGAATTTTCCATAGTTTGTTGTGATCCACATAGTCAAAGACTTTGGCATAGTCAATAAAGCAGAAGTAGATGTTTTTCTGAAATTTTGTGGCTTTTTCAATGCTCCAACGGATGTTGGCAATTTGATCTCTGGTTCCTTTGCCTCTTCTAAATGCAGCTTGAACATCTGGAAGTTCACAGTTCATGTACTGTTGAAGCCTGGCTTGGAGAATTTTGAGCATTACTTTACTAGCGTGGGAGATGAGTGCAGTTGTGCAGTAGTTTGAGCATTTTTGGCATTGGAATGAAAACTGACCTTTTCCGGTCCTGTGACCACTGTTGAGTTTTCCAAATTTGCTGACATATTGAGTACAGCACTTTCACAGCATCCTCTTTTAGGATTTGAAATAGCTCAACTGGAATTCCATCACCTCCACCAGCTTTGTTTGTAGTGGTTCTTCCTTAAGGCCCACTTGACTTTGCATTCCAGGATGTCTGGCACCATTGTGATTATCTGGATTGTGAAGATCTTTTTTGTATAGTTCTTCTGTGTATTCTCGCCCCCTCTTCTTAATATCTTCTGCTTCTGTTAGGTCCGTACTGTTTCTGTGCTTTATTGTGCCCATCTTTGCATGAAAAGTTCCCTTGGAAAGATCTCTAGTCTTTCCCATTCTATTGTTTTCCTCTATATCTCTGCATTGATCACTGAGGAGGCTTTCTTATCTCTCCTTGCTCTTCTTTGGGACTCCGCATTCAAATGGATATATCTTTCCTTTTCTCCTTTGCCTTTTGCTTGTCTTCTTTTCTCAGCTATTTTTAAGGCCTCCTCAGGCAACCATTTTGCCTTTTTGCATTTCTTTTTGTGAATGGTCTTGATCCCTGCCTCCTGTACAGTGTCAGGGACCTCTGTCCATAGTTCATCAGGCACTCTATCAGATCTAATCCCTTGAGTCTATTTGTCACTTCCACTGTATAATAGTAAGGGATTTGATTTAGGTCATACCTGAATGGTCTGGTGGTTTTCCTGACTTTCTTCAATTTAAGTCTGAATTTGGCAATAAGGTCAGGATCTGAGCCACAGTCAGCTCCTGGTCTTGTTTTTGCTAACTGTATAGAGTTTCTCCATCTTTGGCTGCAAAGAATATAATCAATCTGATTTCAGTATTGACCATCTGGTGATGTCCATTAAATACCATCTTTTCTTGTGTTGTTGGAAGAGGGTGTTTGCTATGACCAGTGCGTTCTCTTGACAGAACTCTATTAGCCTTTGCCCTGCTTCATTCTGTACTCCAAGGCCAAATTTACCTGTTACTCCAGGTATTTCTTGACTTCCTACTTTTATATTCTAGTCCCCTATAATGAAAAGGACATCTTTTTGGGATGTTAGTTCTAAAAGGTCTTGTAGGTCTTCATAGAACTGTTCAACTTCAGCTTCTTCAGCATTACTGGTCGGGACATAGACTTGGATTACTGTGATATTGAGTGGTTAGCCTTGGAAACGAACAGAGATCATTCTGTCATTTTTGAGACTGTATCCAAGTACTGCATTTCGGACTCGTTTGTTGACTGTGATGGCTACTCCATTTCTTCTAAGGGATTCTTGCCCACAGTAGTAGATATAATGGTCATCTGAGTTAAATTCACTCATTCCAGTCCATTTTAGTTCGCTGATTCCTAAAATGTCAGTATTCACTCTTGCCATCTCCTGTTTGACCACTTCCAATTTGCCTTGTTTCATGGACCTAACACTCTAGGTTCCTATGCAATATTGCTCTTTACAGCATCAGACTTTACTTTCATCACCAGTCACATCTACAACTGGGTGTTGTTTTTGCTTTTGCTCTGTCTCTTCATTCTTTCTGGAGTTACTTCTCCACTGATTTCCAGTAGCATATTGGGCACCTACCAACCTGGAGAGTTCATCTTTCAGTGTCCTATCTTTTCATACTGTTCATGAGTTTGAATACTTAATAGTTTTTCATGGTGGGAATGGTAGCATTATAACTAATGCAGCAATGATTGCTTTTATTCCAAGCTGGGTATTTTTGAGGAGAAAATAAATAGGTTTATAATGAAGAACAAGGGAAGAGTATCTTTCGCTAAGGAAATGCATCATTCCTTTATTAAGAGTTATTGTGAACCATTTCAATCACGATACAAGGAAATCCTTTCTGCCCTGATGTTACTCTTCTCCTGGAATGTCTCCTTCACTCATCTTCCTGCTTTTCCTAGACTAGACAATCAGATGGCATTTTTCATGAAACAAACAGAACTCTAAGTAGGCAGTGGTGGGATTACTAAACACAGTTAATATTATTATATTAATGTTTTGCTCTTATTTAAAACTTACCCAGGTATGAATATTGAAGACCTTAGTTAATTTACCAAATAATGGATATTTTGTGAGCATTCTAAATTTATAGTATGGTGATATTACTTGGTTTTGAAAAAAAAAAAAAAAAAGAAGAGAGAGAAACTATCCTCAGAGTAGCATTGTATCAGCAGTTTACAGTAAGTTTGAATGGACATCAGAATACTGTTACTTAACATATAAGCACATGTTACTTGTGAGTGCCTTTATTCACCCCTTTTTTCTTTAATATTCATTCAGTCAGCAATTTCTTACTTTGCACTGAGGCAGGTAAACAAAATAGATCAAGACTCTCTTCTGGTGGAGTTCAGTTCAAGGGACAGACAGAAAATAAAGTTAAAATAATCATGAAATGTGAAATCTTTTGAAGAATGATTGAATGAAAGTAACTAGGGAAGGCATATATTGGTATATTAATAAGCAAAATATAGTTTCAGGGAGCAAGAGCTATAAAGAAAACAAAATGAGGTAAGGAAATAGAGAATGGCTGGAAAGAGGCTAGAGATACTCAGATGGACATGAATTTATGAATATGTTCAGTTGCAGGAATTAGATGATCCTCATTTAGTGTTATTTCTAAGGCTATATCACTTATCTAAATACCATCTAAATTAATACTTTGGTGGCAAATAAAACAAATTAAATATGCTCATTTGCTCAAGAGTATCTATTGTTGATCTGGGAACAAATAGTGAGCTCTCACAGTTGCAGCTTTAACCTTGCCAATCACAGACTTCCTGTAAGTGCACTGCAGTTCTTTGGAACCTTTTCTGGGTTGGCGTTGGCATTCTTTTGCTAGATTACATTTATGCATTAGTGCCATCTGTGCCTGCTGCACCTTCTGTGAGTGAGCCCTGGCCAAATGACTGGCATTTATCTGAAAGTGGAGAGAGGGAGAGAGAGAGAGAAAGAGGAAGAGAGAGAGGGAAGAGAGAGAAAGAGAGATCCTAGAGCATTTATTTTAGTCACCATTGGCACAAATGCAATTTAGAAAAGGATAAAATATTTGCAGCTGGTGTCCCTGACTGCAACCCTTATAAAATTAACTCTATTAATTTGCTTTCTCTTAAAAAAAGTGTATATTTACATATATATATGTATATATACACACACACATACATATATATATGAAATAGCTATTTACTTTCAGCCTGTAATATGCAAATGAGATTAAAACCAAGCATTTAAATAAGGAAATATAACAAAGCACATTTGCAAAATTTTCCAGTTGAGAGAAATTACATACAATTCAAATATATGTGCACTTCTTCTATGACAGTGAGTATACAGAAAGTAAGTTTGATTTTGTTGGTTAGATCTGATAGACTGCTTGATTTGAACTCTATTTTGGTAAATGTGTTGAAATTGAGACTTAAGAATATTACCGTCATATGTAGGGAAAGTATGGCTCTGTACTGAACATATAATCAACTGAATTTATTTTGTAGAATCTTTGTGCAATTATATATATTAAAATATATGGTATTGCAAAATAGATCAGCAACTTTCATACCTAGAGCATACTCTAGAGCTGTAAATGGATAAATAATTCTCCAATCAGTAAAAATAGATTTTGAAGAGTCCCAGCTCTTTACACTATTATCTACTTTTATCTTATACCTGCTTTTAGTGGGCTTGATTATCTGATTTCCATACCTGTGGCAAATTAGAAACAATATAATAAAATTGGAGTGCAAAAGATACATATATCACAGTAATGAGAGGTAAGATTTGCAAGAAAGGGAATGAGAAAAGGAATGGACACAAGACTCAGACAGACGCTGCAGTCTGGAGTTGTTTAATGTAAGAAGAAACTTCATATTCCCCAGAATGCCCTAAGGGTCTTGCTGGACTACATCCTAGTATAATTATCGATTTCCATCATTGCAAAGCTTTGTCTTGGATATGAAAACATGTCAGACAACTGAGTCTAGGAAGATAGAGTGTGAGTAGGTTATTGAAAAGAGTTCCATCCTAAATGGAAAGTATGCAAAGTTTGGGGACTTAATGTAGTCGATCCACACCTACCCTTACATACTAGTTTGTGTTGTGCAAGTTCTAGACATCTGAGTTCATTTTATCTGGCTGTAAATAGGTAAGGTCTCTCTCATGTAAGTTCCCTTTATAAATTTTATAATGCTTTTCATAACATTCTTCAGATTTAATTTATAATGTATTTAATAATTTCTGAATTCTCACTGGATATAAGTTTCATGTGTGCTAAGTCCTTCAGTCAGACTCTTTGGGACCCTGTGGTCTGTAGCCCACCATGCCCTCCTCCCCACGGGATTTCCCAGGCAAGAATACTGGAGTGGGTTGCCATGCCTTCCTCCAAGGGATCTTCCTGACCCAGGGATTGAACCGGCATCTCTTAGCTCTCCTGCATTGGCAGGCGGGTTCTTTACCACTAGCGCCACCCTGATAGGCATTTTCCTATATTCCCATCCAGTAATATTTTATCATCTTTAATGTAATTTAAAAATATCTATCTATCTATATCTATCTATCTATCTATATATATATACAAAATAAAGAATTTTATTCATTCATAATCAACACCCATGATAATTATGGGTGTTGGAGGTTAACTCTCCTGGGTCCATATCGTGGAGCTGTTGCTTACTTGTAATGAACTTTTTTGAGTAAAGGATTTGCTTTCTCCAAGCATCAGTTTCCTCATCTGTAAATTCAAGATATCAATACCTGCCACATAGAAGTGATGGGTAAACAACCCCAGTCCTTACATAACCCTTAGAAAAGCACTTGATATATATGGACTAAATTGTATAATGGTTGGTCATAATTATCATTGCTGTTGTTGTAAGAAAATTATTGGTTATATCCCTGAGGAATATAGTGGGTTATGGCTCAAATTATATTATTAAAAGTGATTGTAACTGGTTTCTCTGACAATTTTGCATATGCTTAACCATGTATCGGTCTGGAAAGACCTTGAGAATCACAGTGGTATTGCCAAGTTGGCACTAGGAGAGGGAAATGCCGTGGTGTTTGCTCTTCTCCTAGGCCCTGGGTCCTGTCTCATTTGGAGAAAATAGTGGTGGCAGCAGCATGAAGGACAACTCACAAAACATTTATTCTTCCATTATTAGTTAGAATCTTTACATTTTTGTCTTTGGTGGCTGAGTCTGTGAGCCCAATGGTTGTCACATGTGTCCACCAGATGATAGGTAAATAGGGGAGAGGACTCCTATTAGGGCCTACTTGAATGACTGAAGGAATGGAACAGAGGCTGGGGGAAAGCCAGCAGCATTTTTGCGTTTCATTTTCAATTATCATGATAGTTGTTCCACTCTGAATTACTTATTCCTAACTACTGCATACAGTTAAGACTTTATTTGACTGTTACTATTTTACTGAGATTAAGATAGTAAAATATATCTAAAATAGAATTTTGAGTTAACTTGAAATATCAAATATTTTCTTGGCTATGTGTCTTACAAAATACTTATTAAGCAATAATTATTTTTTCATGCCATCACTGGTTTTATTACACTAAAGTAAACTGGCTATCATGACATAAAATAATTATGATTAATATATATATAGATAGATAACCACACCTGAGTAATATATGGTGGTAGGTTAGTTGCTAAGTTGTGTCTGACTCTTGCAACCCCATGGACTGTAGCCTGCCAGGCTCCTCGATCCATGGGATTCTCCAGGCAAGAATAATACTGGAGTGGGTTGCCATTTCCTTCTCCAGGGGATCTTCCTAACCCAGGAATTGAACCTGGGTCCTCTGCATTGCAGGCAGATTCTTTACCCAATGAGCTATGAGGAAGATGAGTAATGTATAAAAGTCTGTTATATCTTTTAGAATAAATGAAGTATTTTTCTTTAAATATAACATATCTTCCAAAATATTCCTAACTTAATCATTACAGGTATATGAGAACTTTTGATTTTTTAATTCATCTATCATGAATTAAATTCTATAATTTAATCTGTAAATTATGGTAATAATCTCAGTTGACTTTTAAATTCTGTAAATAATAATTCTTTATTGTGGTAAAATACATATCACATAAGATTTACAGTTTTAACCATTTTTAAGTGTCCAATTCAGTAGCATGAAGTGCATTGAGATTGTTGTGCAGCCATTATTACTGTTCATCTCTGGAACTTTTTAGCAAAGCAAACTGAACCTGTGTACCTATTAAACAATAACTCTCTATGTTTCCTCTCCTCTAGCACCTGATAACCATTATTTATTTTTCTGTCTTTATTAATTTGACTATTCTAGGTACCACATAAAAGTGAAATCATACAATGTTGTTGCTGTTGTTCAGTCGCTAAGATGTGTCCAACTCTTTGAAACTCATGGACTGCAGCATGTCAGGCTCCTCTGTCCTCTGCTGTCTCCCAGAGTTTGCTCAAAATTCATGTCCATTTTGTCAGTTGATGCTATCTAACCATCTCATCTGCTGCCACCCCCTTCTCCTTTTGCCTTCAATCTTTCCCAGCATCAGAGTCTTTTCAAATGAGTCGCTCTTTGAATCAGGTGTCCTAAGTACTGAAGCTTAGGCTTCAGCAACAGTCCTTCCAATGAATATTCAGGGTTGATTTCCTATCAGATTGACTGGTTTGATCTCCTTGCTGTCCAAGGGACTCGGAAGAGTCTTCTCTGGCACCACAATTTGAAAGCATTAATTCTTTGTCACTCAGTCTTCTTTATGGTCCAGCTCTCACATCCAAACATGAGTACTTTGTGGGCAAAGTGATATCTCTGCTTTGTACATTTTTCTTTGTGTATTTTTCTACTGACTTCTTCATGGGCATCACCTCTGTAATAATGCAGTTAAGTGGATAGATTGAAGTTGTTACACTAGAAGTACTCACTGGTTGCTGCTAATTAATTTATTCACTGCCTGATTTGTAAAGGTGCTATTTTTAATATTGCTCAGTAAGAAATGACCGCAAGTCACACTAAGGGAAGAAGTCTCTTGGTTTCATCCTTTTAAAATCTGGAATGAATTCTGTAGAATCTGAACAATGAGATATTAACCATGGAAATTTTAAGTCCTGTAGGTTAGTATGATTATAGCAAAAGAGATTATATTTTTGTTGTTACTGAATCTCAATAACCTGCACGATTTGAAATGACTATAAAGTAGTATTTGTGCCTGGATATCAGATTTGCTTTTTCTTATTTCCATATGCTCTGTCTTAAACATATGTTAAGCTGTATATTTAAATCTAGAAGTACTAAAAAACCCACATAAAAATATGTTTTCTTCATTATCAAAGGCTTCAATGCCATCATCATTTGGAAAAAAAAGAGAAACAGTGAATATAATTTAAGTCTCTAAAACAGACTTTTAATAGCACTGAGTGGAAGGAACATCTGGCTTTCTTTTTGCAAGGTGCATTGATGTTGTCAGAAGAGACTGAATAAAAATGCTGATACGATTGTCCAGGTTTGGGTTTTGCCAGTACAAGCATATTTTATTCATTCAGTCTTCTCTGCGTCCCAAAGATAGATGTTGACTTTGATGAAAAACTACAATGATATATATTTAGTATGACCCATCTTCCACATTTAAATCTAAAAATGTGCTGCTGCAGTTGGATTTTTCTCAGGGATGCCATTCAAACCACACATTACATTGTCATCTCACATAGCTTTTCTATCTGTGGTGATGGGATGCTAGGTTAGAATATGACAGCTCGGCACAGCTTTCATTGTGGTGGTGTACTGATGCACGACTACCAGTACCTCTCTTCATTTCAGTCAAAGAGACATTTTCCAGTGGCAAGTTTTTCAAATTGAATTTTCATTGTCATATTTTAAAAGTGTGACGAAAGACTGAATTCAAAGAAAGCAAGCTTTATGAACACTGGATTTTTTTTTTTTTTTTTTGCAATTGCAAAAGGCAGTTTCTGGCCTTTTCCTTTCATGTTCCTGACTCGGAAGAATGTTCTGAGTACCAGACCTGCCACGGAATTGATACTTTTCTAATAATGTCTTATCAAAGGAAGAACAACTCCAATAATGCATTGTAGATTAAACATTCTTTCATTTTAAGTAAAGAGTCACCAAAATTGATTTATCAAGTTATATTTTATTCCTTTTAAGTAGGTTTTCATTCTTTTTAAGCTCAAATCTTTACTTTTTGATAGAGTTAGTATAGCTCAACTGGTAAAGAATCCACCTGCAATGCAGGAGGCCCTGGTTTAATTCCTGGGTTGGGAAGATCCCCTCAGTCAGTTCAGTTCAGTCACTCAGTCGTGTCCGACTCTTTGCAACCCCATGGACTGCAGCATGCTGGGCTTCCCTGTCCATCACCAACTCTCAGAGCTTGCTCAAGCTCATGTCCATTGAGTCGGTGATGCCACCCAACCATCTCATCCTGTCATCCCCTTCTCCTCCCACCTTCAATCTTTCCTGGCATCAGGGTCTTTTCAAATGAGTCAGTTCTTCTCATCAGGTGGCCAAAGGATTGGAGTTTCAGCTTCAGCATCAGTCCTTCCAGTGAATATTCAGGACTGATTTCCTTTAGGATGGACTGGTTGGATCTCCTTGCAGTCCAAGGTACTCAAGCGACTTCTCCAACACCACAGTTCAAAAGCATTAATTCTTTGATACTCAGCTTTCTTTATAGTCCAACTCTCACATCCATACATGACCACTGGAAAAACCATAGCTTTGACTAGACGGACCTTTGTCGGCAAAGTAATGTCTTTGCTTTTTAATATGCTGTCTATGTTGGTCATAGCTTTTCTTCCAAGGAGCAAGCATCTTTTAATTTCATGGCTGCACTCACCATCTGCAGTGATTTTGGAGCCCAAGAAAATAAAGTCTGTCATTGTTTCCGTTGTTTCCCCATCTATTTGGCATGAAGTGATGGGACCAGATGCCATGATTTTAGTTTTCTGAATGTTGAATTTTAAGCCAACTTTTTCACTCTGCTCTTTCACTTTTATCAAGAGACTCTTTAGTTCTTCTTCACTTTCTGCCATAAGGGTGGTGTCATCTGTGTATCTGAGGTTATTGATATTTCTCCAGGCAGTCTTGATTCTAGCTTGTGCTTCATTCAGCCCAGCATTTCACATGATGTATTCTGCATATAAATTAAATAAGCAGGGTGACAATATACAGCCTTGATGTACTCCTTTCCTGATGTGGAACCAGTCTGTTGTTCCACGTCCAGTTCTAACTGTTGCTTCCTGACCTGCATATGGATTTCTCAAGAGGCAGGTCAGGTGGTCTGGTATTCCCATCTCTTTAAGAATTTTCCAGTTTGTTGTGATCTACACAGTCAAAGGCTTTGGTGTAGTCAATAAAGCAGAAGTAGATGTTTTTCTGGAAGTCTCTTGCTTTTTTGATGAGAGCAAGATCCATCCAATGGATGTTGGCAATTTGATCTCTGGTTCCTCTGCCTTCTCTAAATCCAGCTTGAACATCTGGAAGTTCACAGTTCACATACTGTTGGAGCCTGCCCTGGAGAATTTTGAGCATTACTTTGCTAGCATGTGAGATGAGTGCAAATTGTGTGGTAGTTTGCACATTCTTTGGCATTGCCTTTCTTTGAGATTGGATTGAAAGCTGAAAAAACTTTTCCAGTCCTTTGGCCACTCTGAGTTCTCCAAATTTGCTGGCATATTGAGTGCAGCACTTTCACAGCATCATCTTTTATGGTTTGAAATAGCTCAACTGGAATTCCATCACCTCCACTCACTTTGTTCATAGTGATGTTTCCTAAGGCCCACTTGACTTCGCATTCCAGAATGTCTGGCTCCAGGTGAGTAATCACACCACCTATGGAGGGAAGTATAAACTATGGATGGAGGTTCGTGGCATTGTTCAAGAGGCAGTGATCAAGACCACCCCCAAGAAAAAGAAATCCTAAAAGGCAAAATGGTTGTCTGAGGAGGCCTTACAAATAGCTGAGAAAAGAAGAGAAGCTAAAGGCAAAGGGGAAAAGGAAAGATATACCCATTTGAATGCAGAATTCCAAAGAATAGCATGCTGAGGTAAGAAAGCCTTCCTCAGTGATCATTGCAAAGAAATAGAGGAAAACAGTAGAATGGGAAAGACTAGAGATCTCATCAAGAAAATTAGAGATACCAAGGGAACATTTCATGCAAAAATGGGGACAACAAAGGAAAGAAATGATATGGACCTAACAGAAGCAGAAGATATTAAGAAGAGATGGCAAGAAAACACAGAAGAACTATACAAAAAAAGATCTTCATGACCCATAAGATCCCCTGGAGAAGGGATAGGCTACCCACTGCAGTATTCTTGGGCTTTTCTGGTGGCTCAGATGGTAAAGGATCCACCTATAATGTAGCAGACCTGGGTTCGACACCTGAGTTGGGAAGATCTCCTAGACAAAGTCTTGGCAACCCACTCCAGTATTCTTGCCTGGAGAATCCCCATGAACAGTAGAGCCTGGTGGGCTACAGTCCATGGGGTTGCAGACAGTTGAACATGACTGGATAACTAACTACAGCACAGTATATATTAAATATTAAACTTTCACATTTGTCAGCAAATGTCATTAATTTTAAGAGAGTTTTGAGAAAATATGTTTTGGGACGTCTTTGTGAATTATGCTATATTGTTTTAATATCTCATGATGTTAACAATAGAAAATATAGAATAATTTTTCCTGATGCATGACTTGATCTCTGGAATTTTTATTGACACACATTGAGATATGCCCCTTATATTAAGAAGTACCATGAATCTTCAAATATTGATTTCTTTGACAGGGAATAGCAGAGTCATAAAGGAAAACAAACACCCACAAAATTGATTAATTGGGCACAGATTTAATATTTCAGTATTTCATGACATGTTTACATGTGGTCAGGTTACTCATAATGACCACTTCCTGGTTGTCAAACATGTGTTGTATTTAGATCTAAGTATCATAATGAATTTGGAATATGTACCATTATCTTCTCTGTCTGTTGGTGATTTCAAGCCTGAAGCAGACCTCACTTCCTACCATCTGTTCTCTATTTAAAATTGACATCAAGTTCAGTTCCTCCCTGATGCCTACTTGTTTTCCAGCTTAGAATACTTCTATCCTCCAGTTCAGCTCTTTCTCTATTATGCCTTGCGCTGGGCTGACAAATAGGAAAGGAGACCTCTAAGGATTGCTTTGAATATCCATATCACAAAAAAAGCCAGGAAGACTTTGGCCATGGAACGATGCTGCTATTGTTTAATTATAAGTCAGCAAAATTTGAAATGTAATTTCATAGTTTTGTGTTTGTACATATAGCTAAGTGAACCACTGTCTTTTATTCTATAGCTTCCTAATCACTGTGTGGTTAAACTGAACTACCTCAATATTCACATGAATATCTATATCAATATCAGTTATATGTTTTAGAGAGATAGTAGCTGCATAGATCAAATTTAATATTTCATACTCAGTAGTTATCATTAATTCAGCAAATATGTTTTAAACACAGACTGTATGGTGAACACTGTTTTAAGCATTTACAAAATGGTAGTAAAAAAGTGATCATGAAACTCGTGTGTTAGTTGCTCAGTTGTGTCCAACTCTTTGCAGTCCCATGGACTGTAGCCAGCCAGGCTCCTCTGTCCATGGAATTCTCCAGGGAAGAATACTGGAGTGGGTTGCCATTTCCTTCTTCAGGGGATCTTCGTGACCCAGGAATCGAACCCAGGTCTTCTGCATTACAGGTAGATGCTTTACCATCCAAGCCACCAGGGAAGCCCTCATGAAACTTATAGTCTGGGAGAGAAGATAGAGTTTAAGCAAATTTTTTTGTTGTTAAAAAATTAGAAGAGTTGTTATACTGCTGAACAAACTTTGCTATCATCTGAAATCTAACTATATCTTTTGTAGTAGCGTATGAGTGTTAGTCACTCAGTCATGTCCAACTCTCTGTAACCCCATGGACTGTAGCCCACCAGGCTCCTCTGTCCTTGAGATTCTGCAGGCAAGAATACTGGACTGGGTTGCCATTTCCTTCTCCAAGTAGAATATTAGGCCAATTATATTATTTTTGGTTTAGAAAATCGTTTTGGCTTAGAATAGCAGAAATTGTTTTCCTGAACTAACTGAAAATTGATTTTTATATCCACATCTGTCTACCTATATATCTTCCTATCTATTTATTTATCAATATGTGTCAATATCTATCTTTCTATGTGTCCATCCATCCATCCATGAATCATCTATTTACACTAACACTAGACCCAGTGTTTGAGTTGTAGATAGACCTAAACTCCAATTTCTGGTTTGGGGATTTATATTGAATAATTATGTGTAACAATAATCAAAGTTAATCACTTAATTATTTGACTCAAATGTACATGTCTTCAGCATTTTTGAGTTCTACGGCTGAAGTATAAATGTCCTTTGTATATAGAGGTAGATTATTACACATGAATAGGTCATTAGTATTCTGAAACACTATCACAATCATGTTTGTTTACTTATTTGAATGTATGTATATGCTTATCTTTGTATAAATGTTTAAACTTTGAAAGTCTGTCCTTTCCTTCTGATGGAGATTATATCTCTAGAGATGGTTTAATATTACCTCAATTATTTTAAGAGTTATTAGTTGATATGTTATTTAAGCAAGGAATGCCCGTATTGATCAAGGGACAAAATTCATGTTTAGTTTCTTTTCGTAATGTGAAAACCCAAGGATTCCCATTAAGCGCCATTGTATACTCATTGATAAGTGAAGTGACATCTGGGTCACAGTGGCATCTATCTTTGCAATATGAATCCCGGTGGCTGTAACTGAAAGGTCTGTTCAGACTTGCATCTGCACATAAAAGCGAGGATAGTCTTCACACTGTTATCAGCCTAATTTTCATATCAACAATTTAAGGTGCCACTTGAAGTTTTGTTCTCCCTGGTATAAATTTAGCAGTAAATGTAATCATTTGGCTGCTGCTCTAGCAGTTTACAATGTTGAGGTGTAATATGAATAATTTTAATCTACATTACTTATGTGTTATAAAAAAGTATATATCATTTCATGTCTTAATATTAGTCAGTAATAAATGTTCAAAATGAAATCCTGACTTTGGGGATTTGGATACCATTATTAAATATAAAAATGACTTCAGCAATTGTTCAAAATTGTTTCTCGCAAAGGTAATAAAAATATCTGAAGCATAAATTTTTTTGTCCAAGAATTGAATATATATGTATGTCCTGTGTTCAAATTGAATGTCTGGAATGAGTTCATTAAATATTTGCTGCACTGAAAGGAAACAGCATAAGAGTGACTAATTTTCCAGCTAAAGCTTTAGGAAGATTTTTCTATAAAATTTTTTTCATTGATCATCTAGAAAGTAATTTATAATTTCCCTTCAAAATGAAGCTATAAAAACTGTAAATCTTTTCAGTTCAGTTCAGCTCAGTCACTCAGTCATGTCCGACTCTTTGCGACCCCATGAACCACAGCATACCAGGCCTCCCTGTCCATCACCAACTCCCTGAGTCCACCCAAACCCATGTCCATTGAGTCGGTGATGCCATCCAACCATCTCATCTGTCGTCCCCTTCTCCTCCTGCCCTCAATCTTTCCCAGCATCAGGGTCTTTTCCAATGAGTCAGCTCTTTGCATGAGGTGGCCAAAGTATTGGAGTTTCAGCTTCAACATCAGTCCTACCAATGAACACCCAGGACTGATCTCCTTTAGGATGGACAGGTTGGATCTCCTTGCGGTCCAAGGGACTCTCTCAAGAGTCTTCTCCAACACCACAGTACAAAAACATCAATTCTTCCGCACTCAGCTTTCTTAATAGTCCAACTCTCACATCCATACATGACCACTGGAAAAACCATAGCCTTGACTAGACGGACTTTTGTTGGCAAAGGAATTTCTCTGCTTTTTAATATGCTGTCTAGGTTGGTCATAACTTTCCTTCCAAGGAGTAAGCGTCTTTTAATTTTATGGCTGCAATCTCCATCTGCAGTGATTTTGGAGCCTAGAAAAATAAAGTCAGCCACCGTTTCCATTGTTTCCCCATCTATTTGCCATGAAGTGATGGGACCAGATGCCATGATCTTAGTTTTCTGAATGTTGAGCTTTAAGCCAACTCTTTCACTCTCCTCTTTCACTTTCATCAAGAGGCTCTTTAGTTCTTCTTCACTTTTTGCCATAAGTGTGGTGTCATTTGCATATCTGAGGTTATTGATATTTCTCCCGGCAATCTTGATTCCAGCTTGTTCTTCCTCCAGCCCAGCGTTTCTCATGATGTACTCTGCATATAGGTTAAATAAGCAGGGTGACAATATACAGCCTTGACGTACTCCTTTTCCTATTTGGAACCAGTCTGTTGTTCCATGTCCAGTTCTAATTGTTGCTTCCTGACCTGCATACAGGTTTCTCAGGAGGCAGGTCAGGTGGTCTGGTATTCCCATCTCTTTCAGAATTTTCCACAGTTTATTTTGATCCACAGTCAAAGGCTTTGGCATAGTCAATAGAGCAGAAATAGATGTTTTTCTGGAACTCTCTTGCTTTTTTGATGATCCAGCGGATATTGGCAATTTGATCTCTGGTTCCTCTGCCTAAATCTTTTAAGGTATTTTTAATTGGTATTATCCATTAAGTATTGATTTTAAAACTTAAAGTGCAGTTTTTAATATTTGTTTTTCTCTGAAAGAACCTGTTAAATGATTGGAGTTTGTCTCAGATTAGCTGGGAATTTAGCTCTCTGACAGATGACCTGAAGAGCTGTGAATACTTTAGAGACAGCTAATGAAACCATTGCCTTCTTCAGGGGATCTTCCTGATAAGCTGAATTCATCAACACATTTTTAGTTATTAATTTTTTTAACTGGGACAACATACACTGTCCCAAAAGTGCGGATGTAATTCTTAGAATCTAAACTTAGCTAGGAAGAAATCATTGTATTACTAGGATTGTATACATTAACAAAATCTCCCAATAAATGTTTTTCAGTGACAATGGTGTATAAGCATTTGGGGTTTCTCTTTTAATGTGCCAGAATCAGTTTGATAAGACAAATGAATTATCTTGATGCCTAATTTTCTAGGAAGAAACACACAAATTGCATGTAAAATTTTTGCTCTATGATATTGACAACTGGAGGTTAAAGTTTTAAGTCTATAAATATTCAGGTGAAAATTAGTATTTTCATGCATCATTCTTCCACACTGAGTGAATTACTTTATTCTATTTCCCACCTGATTGAAGTGTGTGATATAATATCATTTGAATTTGTCTAACATTTATATAAATACATAATTCAAATGTGGGTTGAGTTTTCAATTAGCTATTATTTGACATAGTGGTTGGAGTTTGGGTTTTTTATACTGATATTGTTTGTTGAGTGTATGTGGGAAAGAGAGAAAGTGTGTGTGTGTGTGTGTGTGTGTGTGTGTGTGTGTGTGTTGGTCTTAAGCACTTTGAAAAGGAAATCACTTAACATCTTAGCTCAGTCTATTGTAAAACAGATAAGGAGGAATACAGGTGTTCAGTCAATTCAGTTCAGTTCATTTGCTCAGTCCTGTCCAACACTTTGCGACCCCATGGACTGCAGCACGCCAGGCTTCCCTGTCCATCACCAACTCCCAGAGCTTACTCAAACTCATGTCCATTGAGTCGGTGATGCCATCCAAGCATCTCATCCTCTGTCGTCCCCTTCTTCTCCCGCCTTCAATCTTTCCCATCATCAGGGTCTTTTCCAATGAGTCAGCTCTTCGCATCAGGTGGCTAAAGTATTGGAGTTTCAGCTTCAGCATCAGTCCCTCCAATGAATATTCAGGACTGATTTCCTTTAGGATGGACTGGTTAGATCTCCTTGCTGTCCAAGGGACTCTCAAGAGTCTTCTCCAACTCCATAGTTCAAAAGCATCAATTCTTCAATGCTCAGCTTCCTTTATAGTCCAACTCTCACATCCGTACATGACTACTGGAAAAACCATAGCTTTGAATAGACGGACCTTTGTTGGCAAAGTAATATCTCTGCTTTTTAATAAGCTGTCTAGGTTGGACGTGGGAGCCTGGTGGGCTGCCGTCTATGGGGTCACACAGAGTCGGACACGACTGAAGCGACTTAGCAGTAGGTTGGTCATAACTTTTCTTCCAAGGAACAAGCATCTTTTAATTTCATGGCTGCAGTTACAATCTGCAGTGATTTTGGAGCCCAAGAAAATAAAGTCTGTAACTGTTTCCATTATTTCCCCATCTATTTGCCATGAAGTGATGGGGCCAGGTGCCATGATTTTAGTTTTCTGAATGTTGAGTTTTAAGCCAACTTTTTCACTCTCCTCTTTCACTTTCATCAAGAGGCTCTTTAGTTCTTCTTCGCTTTCTGCCATAAGGGTGGTGTCATTTGCATATCTGAGGTTATTGATATTTCTCCAGGCAATCTTAATTCCAGTTTGTTCTTCATCCAGTCCAGCATTTCTCATTATGTAATCTGCATATCAGTTAAATAACCAGGGTGACGATATATAGGCTTGACATACTCCTTTCCCAATTTGGAACCATGTGCAAATTCGGACATGTTGTCGTTCGATGTCCAGTTCTAACTGTTGCTTCTTGACCTGCATACAGATTTCTCAGGAGGCAGGTAAGGTGGTCTGGTATTCCCATGTTTTTAAGAATTTTCCACAGTTTGTTGTAATCCACACAGTCAAAGGCTTTGGGTGTTGCTGCTGCTGCTGCTAAGTCGCTTCAGTTGTGTCCGACTCTGTGCGACCCCAGAGACGGCAGCCTACCGGGCTCCTCTGTCCCTGGGATTCTCCAGGCAAGAACACTGGAGTGGGTTGAACTTTGTGTAATTAGTAACTTCGCTTTTCAAAAAGAGAATTTGTAACAGTTACTGCTACAGGACTTTATGTCATAGGGTCTCTGCTTTCCTCTCTGACCTCATCTTCCACTCTTCATTGCTCAGTCTGCTCTTTCCACACTATCTGTATTACTTTTCTGTGGAAATGCCAGTTACACTTTCCACTTGTTGATTTCTCTACCAGAATTATTCTTCCCAAGGTAGTCATAGTTTCATTGACTTCCTTAGAATCTCTGTCCAGGTGCCATCTGAACATTTCTATAAAGTACAGCTCCTCCAGCGCTGGTCTTCAACAGACACGCTTATATATACTGGCACTCTGTAACCATTTACTCTTAATGAAATTTACCTTTTTATGGCATGGATCATTAAGTGGTGCTTCAGTTCAGTTCAGCCGCTCAGTCGTGTCCGACTCTTTGGGACCCCATGAACTGCAGCACGCCAGGCCTCCCTGTCCATCACCAACTCCCGGAGCCCACCCAAACCCATGTCCGTCGAGTCGGTGATGCCATCCAGCCATCTCATCCTCCGTCATACCCTTCTCCTCCTGCCCTCAATCTTTCCCAGCATCAGGGTCTTTTCCAAAGAGTCAGCTCTTCGCATCAGGTGGCCACTTGGCAATGTACCACATCAATTGTTCTACTATTTGTGATGAGAAGTTTGATCAGAGAAACCATATTGTAAAAACCTAATTCATGTTGATTATTATATCTTTTTGACATGGCCCACATTAGTCTTTGATAAATTTTCTTTAGTTTTGTCAAAATATGTCCCATACTCATCTTTTATATTTTTGTTTCAAAACTGGAATAAATTATTCAATCCCAAGGAGCCTCAGATGTTTTTAGTAAATAATATTTAGATAAAAGATGTTTGTATATAGGGATGTTAGTTGTTATGGGGTATTCATTGCTTCTAAGCACTTTCAGCAGGTAGAACTAGAAAATCAATAGTTTTGAAAAAATCATGAGTTTATGGTATATTTTCAATTCTAATTTGGAATTAAAGGCTCTTACTAAATATTTTTGAATTCACACTTCTACCTCTTTTCTCTTACATTAAAAACCTTGGCCTTACCAATATTTAAATACTTATCTGCCCTGTGCTGTAATATATATTAGCTACAAATTAATCATAAAGTAACATTAGCAAAATTAAGACTAATGAATGAAATAAAACATTTTTTGTTGGTTTATTTATTCTTAAATTATATTCTGTAGTAGATACACAAACAAAATACTGTCTTAAGTCACCTGAAATAGTTGTTTTGTAAATGTGATTATGTATCCAGTTCATTGTTTCTGTTTATTTTCAGTTCTTGCATCTACTATATTTTATTTGTGTTTGTCCTATCCATTCTTTATTCCTCTGTTTCTCGTTTTTTGACCTCTTTTGGATTAATATAGTATTTCATGTAATATATTAAGGTATACCTCTGTGCTATTTTTCAGTGGTTGCTCTAGGGATAACTTTTCCTAATCTACAATCTAATAATTGTATACAAATTTAAAGTAATATGTAAACATTACCATGGCCTAACTTTCATTCATTAACTTCTATTTCTATATGTTCTTATTATCATATATTGTACTTCTATAGATGTTATGAATTCAGTAATGTGTTATTATTATTTTTGCTTTAAGTAATCAATAGTGTCATAAATTTTTATTTTTTATATTTATATTTCACATTTATGCACATATTTACTCCTGTTTAACTTTGTTTCTTCCTGCACATCCAGGCTTTCATCTAGTGTCTTTTCTTTCAGTTTCAAGAAATTCATTTACCACTTGTGGTTGTTGCAGTCTATTGTGGATAAATTATGTCAGGTTTTGCTTGTCTTAAAATGTCTTTATTTTGCTTACCTTCCTGAAGTTGACTTTTTTCCTCCCCATTTAGCATTTGAGAGAATTCTCCTGTCTTATATTTTCCATTGTTTCTGATAAAAAGTTAGCTGTTGTGCTTGCAAATGTTTTCTCTATATAGACTATCTTTGACTGGAATGATGAGGGACAGAGAGGTATACTTTTATGATATTCTTTGATTTTCGTAAGTTTTGTTATATATTCTCTGGTAAGGTTTCCTATGTATTTATCCTGCTTGAAGATCACTGAGTTTCTTTGATCTGTAGGTTTATGCCTTTCATCAAATCTAGGAAATTCTTAGCCATTATTTTTTTTTCAAATTTTTCTGCCCCATTCCTTCTTCCCTCTTCTGAGACACCAATTACTCATGTGACAGACCATTAGATATTATCCCAGTGGTCTCAGATTATCTTTAGTTTTCTTTTCCTCTCTCTCTTTTTAATTTGAACAATTTATGTTCTTTTACCTTCAAGTTCAATGCATTTTTCCTCTGTTATTCTAGCCTACTTTTACATGAATCAAAAACATTCTTTATATCTGATATTAGTTTTTTATTTCTAGTTTTTCCATTTTGCTCTTATTGAGAGTTTGCATATTTCTGCTGAATTTCACCATATTTTTATGCATGCTATCCATCTTTCTCATTAGAAATTTTACAAATAATATTTTATCATACATATTTTAAAGTCCTTGTCCCTTAAGTATAGATTTGCCTATATTAACTGTATTTTCTGTTGCTTTCAGGTCATATTGTCCTACTTCCTTGTGAATACCATAATTTGTGATTTTATGCTGGACACTGTCATTAAAAAATAAAGACTAACCTAGATAATATTTACCTCTGGAAACATGTATACAGTTCCTCTGTCATGTTGCTGATTTAAGGTTGAGCTGGTCTCAGTTTGTTGCCATCTTAGATTTAGTGTACTACTGGCTTCCAGACATTTGAGAGCAGGATCAAGGATTTTCCTTTAGTAGAGCTCTCTTCCACCCCATCCCACCCCCATCTCATATCTGTCTCTGTCTCTCTCCTTTACCACCCACCTGTGAGCTTCCTAGCTGTTGGGGAGTTCTCTTCCAGCGTCCAGGACCACACCTCCCCTATCCCCACCAATTATCATTTTCTGTACTTTGATAGACCCATTTCCATATTGATTCCTTGCCTGCATCCTTGGACTGGCCATCTTCCCTGCACTGTCAGAAGGCCCCATGAATCCTGGAGGGGTCTTTCTCAGTTCTCCTCTTCCAGGTTTCAACAGGTTATTGCCATGTGAATCAAGAATGTCCTCAGTCCCTCAGGGCTGTTTTTCTCATTCCTCTTCCCATTCCTCAAATCTTCAAACCTTCAAGGGCTGCTTCCTTTTTCTTAGGGGAGGCCCTGTGTGTCTTTGAAAAGGTAGTTATTTTACTTCCCTCCTGCTTTTCTCCCTAGCTTTCACTTGATTACTTTGCTTTCAAGGAAAGTGTTATGTACTATGTAGGGGTCTCTCTCAGCTTTCCTGCTATGTCCCCAGCTTTTGGTAGGGTTCTGCCTTGCATTTAGTGAAGGTTACTTTAGCATTAGTATCTTACTATTATGAGGTATGAATTAGATGTTTCATTAACTGCCAGCTATATGCCTGAATCTCAGAAAAATAAAGATACATAGATATTTGCAAAATAAATGTTACCAGTACGTGTAGAGTCACTAAAATTTTGCAGGTGCCATAACAGAATGAAAAGAAAAAATTTGAAAGGTGAATTTATCAGGCAAACTCAGTACTTCCCTTCATGACATTAACTGAATATCTATATGGTGTGTGGTCTCCACTGTAAATGGAACATATGTATAGGTTGGGCTTCTGTTAGAACAAAAGTATATGGAACTTATATTTTGGCTCAGTATATTTCAGTTTTCTTAAAGCAGAGGATAACACAGATTCTTACATATATATTATAATATATAAATAATATATTTACATATATAATTATGTTTATATTTTATACATATACATATATGTATATATTAGAGAAAGAAATGGCAACCCACTCCAGCATTCTTGCCTGGAGAATCCCTTGGACAGAGGAGCCTGGCGGGCTACAGTCCATGGGGTTGCAAAGAGTCAGACACGACTGAGCAGATAACACTTAACTATGTGTGTGTATATATATATATATCTTTCTCATTATGTGCGTTTGTAACGTATATATGTATGTTTATATATACATATATAATGTGTGTGTGTATATATATATATAAATAGTTGAATGTAGTCTTATTATACTATTAGTATTAGATATGTAAGCTTCATTTACTTGCCCTTTTACTAAAAAAGTGAAGTAAACCTCTCAGGAAATTCTGACATTTAGACAGAGAGAGAATACTAGGTGCCCTTTCCTCACTCTGTACCTCCTGTTGCTACAGGAAATTTTCATTCAAAGAGCCTATTGTGTTCTCAAGTCAATATTCTTTTCTGACATTTGTGATTTCCTAGACCTCTTCAATTGTCTTGTGTCTGTTTCCTTGTGTATCTCTGCTTTGTATACAATTTTAAATTTGAGTCACTGTTCACTGTTGCACAAAGCATGAAGGTTTAGTAAACTCTTTTTTGAAGTGCCGATATTAATAAATCAGCTATCTGTGTTTGGAAAGTCTAAACTAAAGTACAGTTGTATGCTTCAGCTTGTCAGTGGATATTTATGGGGTGAGCATAATACTATAACGGTTGTAACAGTGAAATATATCCTGTGCAGATAGCTAGTAAAGGAGCTTGCAGGTGTTAATGCCAGCAGAATTTTAATGCTCAAGAGATGGGAAATGTGGCAACTTGCTCTGGTTAATGCTACTTTGGTCATAGTAACAATGGATTGGCAAAATCAATTTTCAAATATTGCAACAGAGTTGGGGTCTTTGAACTTAACCAACAGTAAATATATTGGTTCCTACTGTTGTCTGATTTTAATCTCCTGGTTTCATTAGCTGAAGAACAGTAACAGCACTGGGCATTTTTATTTTGGGTCTCTCCTCCTACTTATTATGTGACCCAAGAGAAGGTATTGCCCACAATGAAATGTCAATGAACTTCTTATTGTAATAGATACTTGGTGTTTCCTGAAAATCACTTAAGTGGAGTTAAGTGATATACCTGTTTGTAATATATCCTTGGTACATTCTGTTCCTTCTTATACTGAGGGAAGGTGAGTAACAGAGTAAAGCCTCTCCACACACCTCAGCTCTAAGAGATGAATTGGCATATAAGTACATTTAAAGTTTATAAAGCATCATATTGCACTTATTTTTTCTAGCAATCAAAGAAAATGAAGTTAAGCATTTAGTCTTTAGACCTAGGGGATTTATTTTTGTAGAAGAACTTTTGGAATTTTATGGAATAATATAGTTTCAACATGTTTTCCTATATAAGCTTCAAATTCATATTAGTTAAGATTAAATTGTCATCAGCTATCTCCATGGTACTTTAGTAAGTCCTACCAGAATAGGAAAAGGCAACAAAGAAGGGAATTAGACAAGATATGATCTTTTGTGTAAGATGGAAGTTGAGGTGTAATACATTTGTTGGAGGGTTTTAAAGGTTTAGATGAGTGTGGAGTCTTCATAATTAAGAAAGCTGAGAATTAGGAGAGAAATATGTTAGTTTACAATTACTTATACCTAATCCACTTGTAAAGAAATATTGAGGAAAATGTATAATAAAACTTAAGGGTAAAAATAGAGAAATAGTCATGGGCCAAAGTTTTAGCTATACCAGAAAATGTATACCAAGAATAGCAATGCTTTAGAACATGATGTATGTGTGAGCTTTTGGAAGTCAAGGTGCAAAGAGAAAGGCTGAGTTATACAGTTGGCATTACATAATACAAGGGAAACACGTGAGCTTACCAGAAGTGACAAGCTTTCTCCTACCTAGCCCTGAACTCCAAAAATTGATCCCTTAATATCATTATCCTCAATAGCAATTTTCCAAAATGCAAAATTCTGTATATATGATCAACGTTCATATGGGTTCTTGATATGACCAAAAGTTGAAGGGATAATGCTTTAATGTTGTCATAGATTTATTTAGGAAGGCATTATATTTCTAAAGAGAAGTAAAGACACCAAGTCCAGGTATATTGACAGTTTACTGGTGATCTGGTTTTACATAGGTATGAATAGCTTGAATAATAGTTACCAAACTACAATTTTAGTTTAAGCAAAAACAAAATGTTATATGAATTGCAATTTTAAAGCATAGATAAGAATACAGCTTCTTGATTTGAATTAGGAGAGCTTGTATGTGTCTGTTTCCTCCATTCTTGTGCACTATTCCAGCTGTAGTGGCTCTTGGAGCATCTTCTAGAACCCACAGAACATCATGGACTACAGTATGAGAAAACAGACTGACCTAGAGAAATCAATGGCTAGCATTTCACTTAGAACCTCACTTTCAAAGATAGTTTTGCCCACAGATCTGGGGAGGAAGGATTCCAAAATTATTATTGATGAGTGCCTGAAGTATACATATTCTATGTTGTTGATTGAGTGGAGATATATATACACACCCTGCTTCTTTGTGCCTCAGTGATAAAGAATCTGCCTGCCAGTGCAGGAGACACAGGAGACATAGGTTTGATCCCTGGGTCAGGAAGATCCGCTGGAGGAGGAGATGGCAACCCACTCCAGTGTTGTTGCATGGAGAATCCCATGGACAGAGGAGCCTGACGGGCTACAGTCCCTGGAGTCACAAAAGAGTTGGACACAACTGCATGACTGAGCACATGTGCCTGTATATGCCCTAGATACTATGCATGTTATTGGAAAGTTTGATGTTGTATGAAAATGAAAGTTTTATCTTATATTTTCATTTAAAGGTAATCAACCCCGTATGTACAGGGTTTGAGGTAGGCTATGTGTACACATGTACACACTCATGAGTGTGAACATGCACACACATGCAAACATTTTAAAAAGTTAGGTTGCTGATTGTGACCTGGACAAATGCTTGAACAGGTCTTTTATGGAAACTCTTAGTATCATGTACCATAAAAATGAAAATACTGTGGATGATAAAATGTATTAATCATCGTCTTCTGCCATACTCATGCCCTCTTGAGTAGAACTGCACTCACATGGGTTCATCAGAATATTGACTGTAAAAGACAACCTTGAGGCAAGTAAATGAAGTGACCTATGGGAACATGAATGCTGAAGAACTTTGGCATAGATGGTAGACGATGGTGATTCCTGAGAACAGTCGGTGGGTTCCTGGGCTGATTTTTAGAAACATAAATATAGATCGTTAGAAAGAATCACATTTTTGCGGATTGAATTTACTCTTTGAAAACTATTTTTTAACTATCAAGTGCATAAATATACAGAAAAGATATAAAACAGAATGTAAGAAATCATAGAATTCCACTCCTCATAGCATGTTTGGTGCAGTCTGTTAGTCCTTGTCTTTTACTCTTTAGTTGCTCAGTTGTGTCTGACTCTTTGTGACCCCATGGACTATATAATCCTCCAGACTCGTCTGTCCATGGAATTCTCCAGGCAACAATAGTGGAGTTGGTAGCTGTTCCCTTCTCCAGGGGATCTTCCTGACCTGGGTCTCCTGCACTACAGGCAGATTTTTTACCGTCTGAGCCACTAGGGAAGCCCGCCAGACAAAAACATTGCATAATAATAAATAAATATATATATATATATATATATACACACAAATTGGAATTTTTCCACTTATTATTTCCCTACATCTTTAAATATTTAAAATTTTTCTATTTTAATGGCTACATATATGATAGATGAATCATAATTTAATTTTCCTCTGATAGACAGAAATAAATATAAATTAACTGTTATATTTTTCATATTATAAAAACCTGATGGTAAACATTTTGAAATCTTTGTCTCGATACTTTACTGGGCTGAATTCCCAACATGAAATTACCGAGTCAAGGAATATAAGCTTTTAAAGACTTATTACACATGTGGCTTACTATATAATTTTTGTCAATTTATGCTTTCACTAGCAATGTATGAGAGTTCTCTTGCCACAGAAGCTCACTAATTAGGTAATGTGCTCAATATAAAGTTGCATAAAACAGTTTTACGTTCAAAGTGAGGCAATTTTATTCCTTTTAAGCCATAATTTTTATTAGGTAAATAAAATGTCATACCCAGATCATAATACCATGGTTTCAATTATTAAGATATAAATGCCTTTATAATATTCTACAACTTATTGTAAGTTGGTAAATATGCCAATAACAATATTGTTTATAGTTTATTTGCCTCATTGATTGTTTAACATATTAAGAAGGTAAATTGTAACCTGGTCAGTCATTATCTGAATTATCATAGTTTTGAAATTAATGTACTTTAAATGTATTTGGCTATAATCTAAAGTCAGTAGTTATTCTATTTGTTCTACCTAACCTTAATTTTTAAAAATATTTAAGTAGTTTTGCTCCTAATCTATGTCATACAAAATGAATAAATTTAACAATTATTTCATTGCATCCAAAGAATTCTATACTCCCAAGGCAAAAGAATAGAATACATTCATAGTTCATTTTTAAACGAATGCAATCCTAAGGATACTATTTTAATTCAGTTTCATATTGGCTATATGTTGTTACTGTTGAAACTTATGAACTAGTGATTTACAAGGCATGGTACGAAATTCAGATTGGTTGTAGTGATTGACTAATTGAATAAATAATATGGTGTTACCTAAAACATCACCAGGACTTCCCTGGTGGCTCAGATGATAAAGCGTCTGCCTACAATGCGGGAGACCTCGGTTCAATCCCTAGGTGGGGAAGATCTCCTGGAGAAAGAAATGGCAGCCCACTCCAGTACTCTTGCCTGAAAAATCCCATGGATGGAGGAGCCTGGTAGGCTGACGTCCATGAGATCACAAAGAGTCAGATACAACTGAGCGACTTCACTCACTCAAAGCATCACAACAAGAGTATACTTTGATTTCACTCATTATTTAGATGCATGATTAGAGCATGATTTTAAGTCAGGAAAATTATTTTTAAAATATTCAATAAAAATTTGAAAATATAGAGAAAATTAATGTTTTTTCTGCCTGCAATGCAGGAAACCCAGATTCAATCCCTGGGTCAGGACGATACCCTGGAGAACGGCAGGGCATGGCAACTCACTCCTGTATTCCTGTCTGGAGAGGAGCCTAGTGGGGTCCATAGGGTCTCAAAGAGTCAGGCACGGCTGAAGCAACTTAGCATGCATGCATAATACAATATTACATGTTATTATATATTATTCTCTAAACACTATGTCACCTGAATTCAAGCTTCTTTTATTATTTTGTAAAATATAACATAAATATAATATTGCATGCATGCTCAATTGCTCAATCGTGTCCGACTCTTTGCAGCCCCATGGATTGTACTTCCTCTGTCCGTGAAATTTTCCAGGCAAGAATGCTGGAGTGGGTTGCCATTTCCTACTCCAGGGGATCTTCCTGACCTAGGGATTAAACTCGCATCTCTTGCATCTCTTGCATTGGCATTTGGATTCTTTACCACTGAGCCACCTGGGAAGCCACATCTATTTTAACTCTTGCTAGCAGAAACCTTGTGTTCATTTGTTTTAGCATATTACAATTTTAGTGGTTTATTTTAGAGAGTCTATAGTCCTTTACCTGGTACTAGTATTAACCTTAGAGAATGAAGTATTAAAATTATGTATCTACGTATACTTCTGTATATTTAGGTTAGTTCAACTAAACTTTTTAAAAAATTTTCAGAGCTTGATTGTTTATAATTACAGTGAAATAGGGGGGCTTCCCCGGTGGCTTAGCAGTAAAGAATCTGCCTGCAATGCAGGAGATGCATGTTCAATCCTTCAGTCAGGAAGATCCCTGGAGGCGTAAGTGGCAACCCACTCCAGTATTCTTGCCTGGAAAATTCCACGGACAGAGGAACCTGCCAGGCTACAGTCTATAGAGTCGCAGAGTCGGACGCAACTGAGAGACTGAGCATGCACACGCATGCCAAGTGAAACAGAATCACTGTTTACTACTAATGTTTTCCATTCTGAACCATTCAGTGATGAGTCATTTCTTTATATTACTTTCCTTGTTACCTTGGTAACAAACCTTTATTGTATAGGCATTGTAAGCATGAGGATATAGCAGACCTATAAGCCCTGTCATATCCCATTTCCTGTGAACAAAAATTGCTTTGCCGTGTTCTGGCCTAGACTGCTTGCCTTGCCATGATTATCAGTGGCAGCCCAAACATTCTTGACCTTAAACGGAATTAGCATGATATTGACAGGTTTTGTAAGCTTAGTATTGAGTAGTATTTGAAGGCCCACAGACTCTTAATTACAGCCACTTGCAACCAGGGTATGTTGCCTTGATTTTAGAATATTCTGGTAAGTGAATGGTAGTAGCTAGCATGAAATAATCCCCTGGGAGTAAGATACCTGATGGAATACTAAATAAAAATTTCCTTTGGCCAACAGTTTCTTTTTTTCTTGATTATTCTTTATCTGTCTATTCTTTTTAGAACTGTTCTATTCTGTTTTTCCATATTGTCTTCTCTCCTTTTCACTGTTGTATTTTTCTCCTTTGTAATCCTTTTTTTTTCCTCTCAAATTCGTACTTTTTCTGTCTTCCCATTTTCAAGGTCTTCTCCCCAAGTAGAGATATTCTTTTTTTAATACACCATCCATCTGTCCAGTTATTTCTAAGCAAGTATTTATTACATGTCTGTTCATGTTAGACATTGTGCAGTGACATCATAGATGGGAGATGGATAGTGACTGTTTTTTAACTGAGAGTTTACCATATGCCAGGTACTATTCTAAGTGCTTTATAGATATATATTAATAGACTTAATAGTCTTTGTAAACATTCAGTTTTTAGTCCCCATTTTACTGATGAAGAAATCGTAAGTTGCTCATGATCCCACAGTTAATAAATAACAGAACTGGGGTACATATTCAAGCTTTGGAGCACTCAGATTTGAGCACTATCTTTTCTTTTGGTCTTGGAGCAGGCATAATTGCTTGCTCATTGGTGCAATGTGGTTTGGCCATTACAGAGATGCAATTTCGGGGAAAGAGCTGCATGACTGGGTGAGCTGAGGAAGGCTTAAACAGTAGAAGTACCTTCTGAACAAAACTCCTCTAAGTTACCAACTTCTGAATTCCTATAAATTAAAACGTGATCAGATCTTGATAAAAGTGAAAAACACTGAGTCCTTGATTAGAAGAAGAGGAGGTATTTGGTTGTTTTTATCAATGTGTGTGCTAAAATCCAGGGTATATATGGTATTCACCAGGGTTTTGAGGCACTTAAATCAATGGACTGATGATCAGTAGTTAATCCCAAGGTTGGGAAGAGTTGAAGTAAGGACCTGAGGGTGAAAATCAATAGGGCTTTCTTCATTTTAGTTTCTAGGTCTTTAATTAAACCACACCAAATGAACTAGAAAATAATTTAGTCTGAAATTGTTTAGATGTTAACATGATTTTGAAAATTCAAGTGAACTAGGAATTTCTCTGTTTAAACTCTCCAATTGCTTAAAATAAATAAATCAGTGTCACTAAGATTAATCTGGTGTGTAGAATAGAAAAGGTCAGAGAAAGAACCTTACACCTAAATCTAGTTAACTAGTGATGAAGTGCAAATAAAAGTAGAAATTCATGATAACTTCTTTTTCAAAATGATATAGAAGAGAGAAAAATTTTACATTTTGGGTCTATAATAAATGCACAAGAAAAGATGTCATTAATTTGAATCTTTGCTCTCTGAATGCCATTCCTCATATACTTCCTTTTGCTTAGTTCTGGAAACTGCCAGAAAACAATATTTTTAATATACGTCACTGTTTTAATATGCACAGTTAAAATCTATTTCTCATTGTATGTATTAATACTATCATGCTGTCATGGCTCAGAAGGACTGATTTACTGCTTTGCCCAAATATTTATTAATTATGTCATTTTCCTTCCTACCCCCCTGGAAAAAATTTTTTCCAAAAGGGATATATCATGAAAATAACATTTAAAAATGTTTTTCTTGGCACTTGATGCCAAATGTAGCTAATCTGGAGAAAAGCATCTTTTCCCTTAATATTCATTCTGAAAATCTTGTTTGAAGGTTCTAGATAATTTCTAGATAATACAGAAATACAGTCTAAATACATGACCTGTGACCATTTCATTATCAAGGAATTTTGATCTCATTCTAAAGTAGTCTTCTCCATGATTTTCTCCCACTTTCTTTTGCACAGATATTATCTGTAGACATTAGGCACAAGGTAAGGAAAAAAATTGACAAGTGTAGTAATAACGTTACCTCCAAAATTATTTAAAAGGCAGGTAATTTGATGAATATTTGCCTCTTAGGCAAGACCAAATGTAAACTACCTTGCTTTAATATTTCTTCATTGATTTCTGAAATTTCCATTTTGTTGTACAGTGATTTTTGAGAGGAAAACAGGCCAAAATCTTGTTTCCTTTTTAATGTACCATGTACATAGGATGTACACTTGAAGTGAATGTATTATTCACATTTAGAGGGAAATGAAAAGACAGTCTAAAATATAAAGTTAGAGAGCAGATATTAAGAGAAACAGGAAAATCTCAATGAGATGATGATGTGAACCCTAAAGTAGAAAGCAGTGTGGTAGCTATGGACTAAGGAATCTGGATATGATTTAGACAGTACAAGACATCAGTGCTGTCACACCAAGGAGGGGAAGAAGGGGATCTTTTATTACTAACTGGAAATTTCTTTTCCACTAATTCTTGGATTATTTATAGTTACATATGAAACAATGTTTCTGTATAAGCTTTATTGAAATGCTAAGGAACTGGAATGGCACACTCTCTTTTGAAATGTGGAGTGCAAATAGAGTCACTACGTGTAGAGACCATGTAATGGTGGTGTGCAGTTGTGAGAAATGGTCAAGAGTAGTGGACAAGAATGCTAATAAGTCTCTTGCGAAAGCCTATTATAAAATGGAATCACAAAGAAATGGCATCTCTCCCTTTCTCCCTGACTTCTTATCCTCAATCTCTTAAATACACTCCTCATGTATACATTTTCGAAGCACCAATTTTGTATCAGCTTTAAAAGCACCAGCTTGCATAAAAGGATACTTTTATTTTATTTCATTATAGAAAATATAGGTTTGTGGCTTTGATATTTTTATTGCTAGGATAGTAATACTTTCTTTAAATAACAATACCAAAGTTCTCTTTCCCATATATATATATATATTTTTTGGACTATAATTCTATCATGCCATTGTGTAGATGTACTTGCTATGGTAAAGATCTGAATAAACCATCATGCTTTGACCCAGAGGAAAAAAAAACTTATGACCGTGTTTCATCTTAATGTCAGCCTTACCTTGGGTAATTGTTTGTTTTATCATAGTAGAAAAACTAGGTGTTCTCAGGCTTTTTAAATAATTCAGTATTTCAATAAGTATTTGTTTCTTTCCTAGGGCCGGTGCATAAACTTCTCTCGAGTTCCATCTCAGTAAAAGGAAAACGAGAAGGCCAAGAGGTACAAAGATGGCACATGTTCACAACGCTGATTTCCAACCAAATGAAAAAAAAAGTGCATTTCAGAAGTTTTTGGAAGAGCAGCTTTATTCCTCTCAGTCAGGAAATATTTTCTCTGCCTTCTGCTTTGCTTGCACCAAACATTTTCAAACACTTGTTCTGCCATCTACATGGGAGTTGATGAAACTCAATGTTAACTCATGATTCAGGACATTAAAAATAAAGAGGAACATTAATGGACATGCCGTGGTTTATACAAGAAAGTCTGCTTGAATGTGTAGAAGAGGAAAAAGTGAAAACAAAAGTGTGAAGATGATGTCAAAATAGGGAGGAAAAAAACAAGTGGCCGTGGTGCATCCTGAATGGAGAAAGGAGTGTTTTACATGGAAACACGGCACTTGTGTGTTTACATGGCAGGATTGTTAGCCAAAGGCAGAGTGCGAAATCTCCCACCAGGCTCAGCAGATAATGGAGTCTCTTGCCTTTAGCTATGTCAGATCACAAAAGCCTTCCAAGTCCGCCTACCACAACGTGCCTTCCGGGAAGCTTCCGACTGGAAAATCTTGTCATTCTAACACTGAAAAGTGCACACGCATGACAAAATGTAGACAGGCTGCCTCAAGGTATTGGTAGCAAGCAAGATTTTGCCCTTTAGTTTTTGAAGACACCTTCCTTTCATTATGCACTTGGGAAAAGAAGAAAATTAATAGTGCATTATTCCACAGGAAGACAGCCTCTAACCAGAGATCTTGAGTGGAGTTTAATGGACTCATGATTTGAGAACTTGTCCCTGTGATGGGTCGATTTATCCCTCTTGCTATGTTTAGGGCTTAGTAGTGCATAAAGCATTGATATCTGTAAACATACCTAAGAGTTTGTTTTGCTTTTAATTTAAAGGAAGCAGTAACCACAAAGCTTCCGCTCAGGGTTTTTTCTTCCTCCAAGTCTCCAAGGGCTCTTCAGCGTCACAAGCCAGCAACTCTCTTTGCATGAAAATTTCAACGTTTAATTAATATAATTAAAGGCAACAGCAAGCAGCAGCCTGTGAAGATTTTGCTCATCTTTTTTATGCCTTTTGACATTGAATGACCTATTACTGTATGCGTATTTCTTGGATTTTTGAGGGGCACTCTACCTTGGTTGTGATTCAGTAGAGAAAAAACAAAAAGACCTCCTCTCATCAAATTATAAATGAAAATATCAGGAGGGTCGACCACCTCGAAACATCGAAAATGTATGTAGTATAATTTTTTTTTTAGAAAAACCACCATCGTGTCACGTCGACAATGCCAAATTATGTTAGCGTGAGCGGAAAGACTGTGGGGGAGGAAGGAGGCAGCAGCTGAAGAAAAAGCTCAAATGATCTAGTCACTTTCGATACTGTACTTCAGAGGCGAAATGGATATTCGACTGGAAACCTGACAAAGCACGCCTGCTTTGATGTGAACCGGTATAGACAATGACCAGTGGCTGGGTCAGTGGGATGTCTCTCTGCGAGCACAAAGGCTTATCAAATGACACTAAAAATAAGTTCAACAACCATCACATTGGAAGGGAGAAGGCGAACATTTCATGTTTGGCGGGCATGTGAGTGCACAAGATGGAAACAACGATTTGGAGCATCCCAGTATAATTACCCCCATTGTGCTCTTAATGGAAATTTCAAAGGACGGGAGTGATTCTGATGGTTGGTGTTCAGATTTGTAGCACTGTTCCAAGAAGCCTTACTCAGACACACAAATTTTTATATATAGATATACATATATATCCTCTAGCTTGAATCTTTTGCTCAAGTTTATTTATGTCACTGGCTGGCTGGATCCAAAGTCATGTGTCTCCATATTCATAAATAAAATTTTACCTGTGCTTTGGCTACCATTTTCTTTAAGCCCACATACACTCAAGGGTTTTTTGGTTGAATATTGAATTGCCTTGGCCAGTTGCAGGGACAGAATTGTATCCAGCTCCAAAATGTCTGTTATGGTCACAGATGATAGTGTTGGTAGTAATTATCCATGTGTGCAAGTGTAACTTGGAAACCACATACATCCCTACTGAGTTCTCTTAGACCATTGTTCTACATTTGCATCTGGAGCAGATGCTGTTTCCTTAATTTGGCATTTAATTTCGGATCAGTTGTTGTTTAGTCACTAAACATGAGTGACTAAGTCATGTCCAACTCTTGCGGCCCCATGACTGTAGTCCATCAGGCTCCCCTGTCTATGGGATTTCCCAGGCCAGAATGTTAGAGTTGGGTTGTCATTTTCTTCTCCAGGGGATCTTCTGGACCCAGGGATTGAACCCATGCCTCCTGCATTGGCAGGTGGATTCTTTACCACTAAACTGTCAGGGAAGCCCTTCTGATCAGTGCACACCCCTAAATGGTATTGAAGAGCATCAAGGTACATACAGAAGCTAAGTCTGCTTGTTTGGTAGTTCCTTTGAATTTGTCTAGTATCATGTGGCATTTCTATGACACTTTTTTATTTTTTACCTGAGCAATGTAAGTAGACCTTTGCCCTTAAGTGGCAAAGTAGGTTTCTGTAGATTGTAAGGAAAATGGATTTCCGGTTCTAATATCACTATGAAGAACTCTCAGAAGAGGTAGAGGCAGTGGTCTATATACAGACTAAAAACGTATCGTTCATAAAGTTCAAAGACAGATGGAATTTTATTGCACTTGTAGATACAAACTAGATCTAGGTTAATGATTTTCTCTGATTTTTCTAACTAGCAAATTGAGGATAATTTGCTTAAGGAGTGTTGTTTTCTCACCAAAGGACAAAATTGAAAACCTCTATGCCTTTCAATTAAGAAAACAGAAGGTTAAAATAAAGCCATTTCTATAAGTTTAATAGTGTTTATATTGGGAAACAGTTCCTATTTAATTTTCTGGACATAATGTCAGTCAAGATCTACTTTCTGTGAATAAGCCAGTTTAAGTCTTTATCCACAATCCATTTGTGTTGCATAAGGTTGCAAAAACAATTAAGTGGGAAATGACTCCTAACTTATGTGTCTACTCTGCCTGGAAAGAAAGTTTTGAAGGCATCTATATATATTTCATAACAATGTCTGTTCTTTATGGATTTGATCCATAAATATTTATCTATCTGAAAACTTTGATACTTGGAATGTTTTCCTTAAAGCATTTGGTGCTCCAAGAAGAAACATTTGGTGCTAAGAGTTACAGCACTGATGTCTTTCCCCAAGTTAATTCTATTTTAAATTTTTATATTTCCTTCCCAATGAGATGCAGAGTAAAATTTGAGACCCTCCATTAAGTGGGGAGCAGCATCTGTCATCTATGGATAATTACTGTTTTGGCAAAAATATATAAGGTTTAAACCTTCTACATTTTAAATTGTTAGAAAGGAAATGACTTGCTTATATTTTTCCTGAATTTTATTCTAACCACTTTAAATCATAAATTATTCAGTATTTGTTTTTCTAATAAATTCTTACTGGATACAAGATCTGGGTGTCTCTGTGAACTTAACTTTATTATCTAGATACCACTGACCATTGTTTACTGCTCAGAGGCATTTTATTAGATTATTTTAAAAATTACAACAGCCTGTATTGTGGCCAAGAAGGTGTCTAAAGTGTTTTTTTTTTTTTATTGAACTGCTTACATATATTATTTTTCAATTTTAAAAGGGTAAAATATAAATGAGTAACATTTACAAATATTGTAAATATTATAACTTCCTCTATCACAAAGCCTTATGGTTAACTTTTACTAGATTTTGTTCAGCATCACATTACTTTAGGCAGTTTATCACTTCTCTATTGCTACTGGAAAAATGTTAGTGTTGCACAGGATAGAAATACGTACATTATTTTAATATGAAAGGAAATACCTATTCTAGAATCATCAAATAACTCTGAGTCATCTCTTGGATGTTTAAGTAAGGAAACAAGCAGGTGAGATCGGAGCATGTTGTCTATTTGCAGGTGATGAGGTGTGCGGCCACGTACTCTAGACTCAGAGTTAGATTACTATTTTACCAAGTGATTTCTATGACTTATTTCAGAGAACACTTCAATTTGGGGATATTTCTACTCTTACCAGAATCTAATTCAGTCAATTTGACAAAAGATAGAAAAACTTCTTTCTCATAGTGTAGCAAGCCCTGTGCTGGGTTTTTTATGCATTTTATTTTGGGGCTCTTCTGCCAAAAGAAAATGCTGATAAGAAAGTACAGAGTATAATATGCAAATTCATATTAAAATGTGCTTGTTCAGATTGCTTTGCAAGAACTATATTAAGGTAAAGTGTGTGTGTGTGTGTGTGCATGAAGCAGGGGAGGAAGAGAGAGACATGGAGAGGGATGGAGATTGACTCAGAGTGCATGCATGCTCAGTTGCTCAGTCGTGTCTGACTCTAGCCTGCCAGGTTCCTCTGTCCATGGGATTTTTCAAGGGAAGAAGACCGGAGAGGTTTACCATGTCCTCATCCAGGAGATCTTCCCGATCTAGGGATCGAACCCAGATTTCCTATCCTCATTCTTTGCAGGTGGATCCTTTACCGCTGAGCCATCAGGGAAGCCCAAATGTGCTACAAATTGTCTTGGCTTAAGAATCAGATGATGGAGGTTCTGGACCTAGATCTAGCCACAAGTAGCTTGATGAACAGATTAGCTTCTCAACCCTGGAGTGAAAATGGATGAACTGGAAATACCTAAATTTCCTTCCAGCTCTGACAACATTTTTTTGAATATACATCTTATTTGATGTTTTAGTATTTATGTATATCATATTTTAATGACTAGCTTCATTTGTAGAATGTGGTAATATTAGCTCTGTAAACTGCCATTTCATTATAAAAAAGGCATTGAACTATATAGTACAAAATCTGATAAATAGTCATGATAGAGTAATTTCTCAGTAAATTTCTTTTAACTATGCTTTGTCAAAGAGGCAACTGATAATAAACTTTATACCTGCTGAAACCTCAAAAGTTGTGTAAAATATTGGAAAATATATTCATGTGTTTCACTTAGACTTTACAGTCTAAACAAGTGTCTCAAAGGCATATATAAAGATAAACAGAAATTGTTAGGAGATATTTATGCTACAGTTTTAATGATTGAGCTACTTCATACCCTGCAGAAAGTTAAACTCTTCTTTCCTTAGTCAAAATTGGAAAAAAAAAATCTTAATTGATGATAACTATGCTTGTGCGTCCCACAACAAGTATTCATTGGAAAACATTTTATTGAGTAATGTGAACACAGCTGAGTATATGTACTGTGTTAAAATTGCTAGCCTTTCACAAAGTCACCACTGTCTTATAGTAAAAGAAAGCTCGTGGTAAAGAACCAGCCTGCCTAATGCAGGAAATATAAGAGATGAGGGTTTGATTCCTGGAGAAAGGCATGACAATCCACTCCAGTATTCTTGGCTGGAGAACCCGATGGACAGAGGAGCCTGGCAGTCTATGGTCCATAGGGTCGCAAAGCGTCAGACACAACTAAAGCAACTTAGCACAGCATGTACAGACCCTTCACATTGTCTCCTAATTACTGTAAAGTTATTTGTATCTTAGGTGAATTGTATTTTCAAGATCATAAATGTCACTGGGTAATCCAAAATAAATTGAAAAGTTACTGAAATTGCACTGAAGTAGTTTGGTTAGAAATCTTGAGTTAATTTTCAAGAGTATAGACTATTAAAAAGATATGCATTACCTTTATGCACTAAAAGGAAAGGCGATTTAAAATAATTTAGATGCCAAACAAAGGATCTGGGAGCTTTCAAAGTCATAGATGATAGAAAAAGGAAGTTGTTACATCATGTGCTAAATTAAAAGCAAATCTAAACCTCTCCACATGATTTTGTACTCCACCATCTGATTTGTATAAGTAACTAGGGAAAGAAAAGCTCACATTATGAAAGAAGATTGACTAGTTCGAGCAGATGACACCTGTAAATAGAATTTTTACGAGTTGAAATTCTGATGTGAAATGAAATGATTATCATTATCACACCAAGTTTTCTTCTGCATTCTTTTTTTAACATTCTCTAATTCTAAAAGTCTCTTGTTAATTAAACAGAGCAATGACAGACCTTCATCTTCTTTAAATACTTTGTGTGATGCTGTCACATGGGAAGAAAGATTATATTTTAAACAATATGTTCAAGTGTAAAAAATCTTCAATAAATTCTTAATGTTTAAAAAAAATGGGAGAAAGTTCCGGGGCTTCTGCAATTAAAGTCTTGAGACTCTTCTGAGGGTGTTGGATATTATAGAAAATTTGAAAAGATTTAGAATAATCTTTATAAAAGATATCAAGATTAAGTTATGAGCTGGAATAGTCAATGTACTTTTTCTGATATGAAAAATAGTAGGACACAGCACTAAAAACAAAAGAAAATTGTGTTGGCATTGAAAATACTCAGTGTCTCTGTATTCCTGTCATTCCCAGAAAGCACTAAAATGCTGTGTTGGTAGCCATGGTTTTAAAATTCTAATTCAAAATGATAAGGGCCAATTCATGAGTGATTTCAGAACCATTGCATCTATTGATCTGGTGGAAGAACGATAGTATACTCCTCAAATTATTTCTTCATAATCATGGATAAAATGGAAGGAATGACTCTGATTTTCGTTTGTTTATTTATTTATTTTTGGCTGTGCTGGGTCTTTGTTGCTACACGGGCTTTTCTCTAGTTGTGGCGAGAGGGGGCTACTCTCTAGCTGTGGTGCGAGGGCTTCTCATTACAGCGGCTTCTCCTATTGTGGAGCATGGGCTCTAGAGCACACAGACTGCAGTAGCTGGGGCGCATGGGCTCAATCGTTGTGGTTCCCAGGCTTTAGGACACAGGCTCGGTTATGGTACGTGGGCTTAGTTGCTTCTCGGTATATAGGAACTTCCTGGACTAGGGACAGAACCTGGGTCTCCTGCATTGGCAGGCAAGTTCTTCACCACTGAGGTACCAGGGAAGCCCCTGACTCTTCTTTTAAAAATGTTTCCCTCAACGTCTTTAAAAATAAGTCCAATAATTCTCAACCCAAGGTCTGCATATGTTTATAACTTCTAACTTTGAAAAAGACACTTCTAGTATCAATTCAGTTGAGAAGAGAAGGCTTATATTAGTTTTCTAATTCTGCTGTCACAAATTACCACAAACTTAGTAGCTTAAAAGAACACAGATTTATTCTCTGACAGGTCTGGAGGTCAGAAGTCCAAAATCAGATTCACTGAACTAAAAAATTAAGGTTTGATCAGGGTTAGTTCCTTTTGGAGGCTGTTTCCTTGTGCTTTTCAGCTTCGAGTGGCTACCTGTATTCCCTGGCTTGTGGTCCCTTCTTTCATTTTCAAAATGTATCACTTCAGCCTCTGCTTCAGTCATAACCTTTTGTCTCTGGTCTCCTTCCTCCTTTGTAAAAGGACTACAGTGATCACATTGGACTCACCTGGATATCCAGATAACTTTATCATCTCAAAATCCTTAACATAGTCACATCTGCAGAGTTCCTTTTGCCATATAAGGTAACAATCACTGGTTCTGGGATTGGCCGTGGACACCTTGTGCTGTGTGCTTAGTCGCTCAGTCCTGTCCTACTTCTTATGACACCTTTGACTGTAGCCCACCAGGCTCCACTGTCCATGGGATTCTCCAGGCAAGAATACTGGAGTCGGTACCATTTCCATGGACATGTTGGGAGGCTGTTATTCAGCATACCATAAAGTTTATAATATTTTTTCCTTTTGCACATTTTTTTCCTTCTATCTGACACCATAAGAAAATATATAAGTTGAGATCAACTTTGTTTTCTTTTACATTTGATTTTATTTTTTAAGTCCAGTTCAGTTGCTCAATCATGTCCGACTCTTTGCAACCCCATGGACTGCAGTACGCCAGGCCTCCCTGTCCACTACCAACTCCTGGAGTTTACACAAACTCATGTCCAGTGAGTCAGTGATGCCATCCAACCATCTCATCCTCTGCCGTCCCCTTCTCCTCCTGCTTTCAATCTTTCCCAGCATCAGGGTGTTTTCAAATGAGTCAGCTCTTCGCATCAGATGGCCAAAGTATTGGAGTTTCAGCTTCAGCATCAGTCCTTCCAATCACTATTCAGGACTGATTTCTTTTAGGATGGACTGGTTGGATCTCCTTGCAATCCAAGGGACTCTCAACAGTCTTCTCCAACACCACAGTTCAAAAGCACCAATTTTAGGCACTCAGCTTTCTTCACTGTCCAATTCTCACATCCATACATGAGTACTGGAAAAATCTTAGCTTTGACCAAATGGACCTTAATGGCAAAATAATCTCTCTGCTTTTTAATATATGCTGTCTAGGTTGGTCATAGCTTTTCTTCCAAGGAGTAAGTGTCTTTTAATTACATGGCTGCACTCACCATCTGCAATGATTTTGGAGCCCCAAAAATAAAGTCTCTCACTGTTTCCACTGTTTCGCCTTCTATTTGCCATGAAGTGATGGGACCAGATGCCATGATCGTAGTTTTCTGAATGTTGAGTTTTAAGCCAACTTTTTCACTCTCCTCTTTCACTTTCATCAAGAGGCTCTTTAGTTTTTCGCTTTCTGCCATCAGTGTGGTGTCATCTGCATATCTGAGGTTATTGATATTTCTCCCAGCAAACTTGATTCCAGTTTGTTCTTCATCCAGCCCAGCATTTCGCATGATGTACTCTGCATATAAGTTAAATAAGCAGGGTGGCAATATACAGCCTTGACATACTCCTTTTCCGGTTTGGAACCAGTCTGTTGTTCCATGTCCAGTTCTAACTGTTGCTTCCTGACCTGCATACAGATTTCTCAAGAGACAGGTCAGGTGGTCTGGTATTCCCATCTCTTTCAGAATTTTCCACAGTTTATTGTGATCCACACAGTCAAAGGCTTTGGCATAGTCAATAAAGCAGAAATAGATGTTTTTCTGGAACTCTCTTGCTTTTTCAATAATCCAACGGATGTTGGCAATTTGATCTCTGGTTTCTCTGACTTTTCTAAATCCAGCTTGAACATCTGGAAGTTCATGATTCATGTACTGTTGAAGCCTGGCTTGGAGAATTTTGAGCTATACTTTACTAGTGTGTGAGATGAGTGCAATTGTGCAGCAGTTTGAGCATTCTCTGGCATTGCCTTTCTTTGGGATTGGAGTGAAAACTGACCTTTTCCAGTCCTGTGGCCACTGCTGAGTTTTCCAAATTTGCTGGCGTATTGAGTGCAGCACTTTCACAGCATCATCTTTTAAGATTTGAAATAGCTCCACTGGAATTCCATCATTTCCACTAGCTTTGTTCATAGTGATGTTTCCTAAGGCCCACTTGACTTCACATTCCAAGATGTCTGGCTCTAGGTGAGTGATCATACCATTGTGATTATCTGGGTTGTGAAGATCTTTTTTGTATAGTTCTGTGTATTCTTGCCACCTCTTCTTAATATCTTCTGCTTCTGTTAGATCCATACCATTTCTGTCCTTTATTGTGCCCATCTTTGCATAAAATGTTCCCTTGGTATCTCTAATTTTCTTGAAGAGATCTCTAATCTTTCCCATTCTATTGTTTTCCTCTATTTCTTTGCACTGATCACTGAGGAAGTTTTTCTTATCTCTCCTTGCTATTCTTTGGAACTCTGCATTCAAATAGGTATATCTTTCCTTTTCTCCTTTGCTTTTCACTTCTCTTCTTTTCACAGCTATTTGTAAGGCCTTCTCAGACAGCCATTTTGCCTTTTTGCATTTCTTTTTCTTGGGGATGGTCTTGATCCCTGTCTCCTGTACAATGTCATGAACCTCCATCCATACTTCTTCAAACACTCTATATATCAGAATTTATTTTTTATTGGAGTGTAATTGCTTCACAATGTTGTGTTAGTTTCTGGTGCACCATGAAGTGAATCAGCTATGTGTATACATATATCCTGTCCCTCTTGAACTTCCCTCCCACCCATGCATCACACCCCTCTAGGTCATCACAGAGCCTTGAGCTGAGCTCCCTGTGCTATACAGCAGCTTCTCACTAGCTATCTACTTTACACATGGTGGTGTATATATGTCAATCCTACAACTTTCTACATTAGATCTTTGCCTGCCCAAATTATTTAGATCTTGTCATCACATGAGTGATTTTGTTTTTGGAGGAATTCCATTTGTCCTCATTCTGTGGCTTTGTATTTTACTTGAGATTTCTCTCATAAAAGGAAAAATGCCAGGGGATAAATTCTTGGAAGATTCTTGCCAGATGATAAGCTTCACACGAGGCTGAGAAGTAAATGAGCCGGGGTTTTGTTGCCTCCGGAGTATTTACCTGGTCTATCTGGCATAAGCCCCAAAGTTAACCTAGATTTAGTTCCCATAATACTTTCTGCTGTCATACTGAAAATCAATTTAGAAAGCATTGAAGGATCACTAGAGGCAAAGAACAAAAATATGTTGACATTCTAATGCCAACATGAACAACAAATGAGGGATAAGCAATATGCAGATTAGTAGGGAATAAGTTAGTAAATTAGGAATAATTAGTAAGGAATAAGTTAAGCCCACAATCTGATGGAGAAAGAAAAAAACACCTTAAGTAAATGGGTAACAAGTGGGACAGGCATTTTGAATGTGTGTGAGCTTTGGTCTAGGGTTTCAGGGGACAATTGTAAGCAGCAGGAACTTTGAAGGATAAAGACACAAAGGGAGGAGGAAAGAAGAATCTTGTAGACAGTGGACAAGCATGCCCCAGAAGTAATAAAAACAGGCTGTCTTTGGGGATGGAGAGTTAGGAATTACAGAATAGAGAGCCAGGAGAAGTGGGAAAAGATGAGGCAGGATGATTTAGAAAGAAATCAGATTTTCATTTCTCTAATGATGAGCAATGTTGAGCATCTTTTCATGTATTTGTTGGCCATCTGTGTGTCTTCTTTGGAGCGATATCTATTTAGGTCTTCCACCCAATTTTTGATTGGGATGTTTGTTTTTTTAATATTGAGCTGCATGAGCTGCTTGTATATTTTGGAACTTAATCCTTTGTCAGTTGCTTTGTTTAAAATGCCATATTACACAGGGAACTCTAATTAATGCACTCTGGTGACCTGAATGGGAAGAAAGTCCAAAAGGGAGGGGATATATGTATATGCATGGCTGATTTTTTTTAAATGATTATTCATTCATTCACAGTAGAAACTAACATAACATTGTAAAGCAACTATATGCCAATAAAAATTAATTTAAAACCAAACAAAAAGAAAGGAATCAGAAAGCATAGAGCCATGTTCACTATTTTTGACTGTTATCTTCAGGATGAAAAGAAGCCACTCAACCAAGGTTTGAAGGTTTAAAGCAGGAAAGCAGTTTATATTATCAGAATGACATTTTGAAGCAATCACAGATGACAGAGGAGACCATAAAGGAAAGGATGTATTGCAGATAATTCAATATCTCATCTCAAATATCACATCATTGTGCACTGTCTAGGTATTACAATTCTGAGTTTATCATAATTCAAAACTCCTTTGAATTATGGGAACATTTATATCCTACTACTTCAATTAAGACATATTCCCCCTTAGTTTTAAGCAGATGCAGTGTGTTTAAGGTTAGAACTAGCCACACACACTTCTATTTTTTTCTGTTACTTTTAAAGATTCAAGTAAGTACTATTTTGAATAATTTGGTTACAGTACTTTGCCCTTCCCCTGGACCCCCTGTCTTTCCAGGGTGTCTCACTCCTATGCCTAGAGCTCTGGGGTCTGGCCTCTACCCAAGTCTCTTGTTGCCAATCTGAATGCTTCAGCCTTACCCTCACATTCAGTTCAGTTCAGTCGCTCAGTCATGTCCAACTCTTTGTGACCTCATGGACTGCAGCATGCCAGGCCTCCTTGTCCATCACCAAATCCCAGAGTTTACTCAGACTCATGTCCATTGAGTCAGTGATGCCATCCAACCATCTCATCCTCTGTCATCCCCTTCTCCTCCTACCTTCAATCTTTCCCAGCATCAGGTATTGGAAGTATCCAATGCTCCAAAGTATTGGAGTTTCAGGTTTGGCATCAGTCCTTCCAATGAATATTCAGGACTGATTTCCTTTAGGATGGACTGGTTGGATCTCCTTGCTATCCAAGGGACTCTCAAGAGTCTTCTCCAACACCACAGTTCAAAAGCATCAATTCTTCGGTGCTCAGCTTTCTTTATAGTCCAACTCTCACATCCATACATGACCACTGGAAAAAACATAGCTTTGACTAGACGGACCTTTGTTGGCAAAGTAATGTCTCTGCTTTTTAATATGCTGTCTAGGTATGATTAGCTAATGTCAGTACAACCGGCCCTCCATATCCACAGGTTCTCATTGGTTGAATCTGCAGATGCAGAAGTGTGGATATGAAGGGTCAATGACAATACTATGTCACTGTATTAGAAGGAGTTTGGTATCCACGGTGGGTGGAGTGTCTTGGTACTAATTCTCCATGCATACCAAAGGACTGGATTTCCGAGGTGGCAGTAGTGGTAAAGAACCTGCCTGGCAATGCAGGAGACATAAGAGATGCAAGCTTGATCCCTGGGTTGGGAAGATCCCCTGGAGGAGGGCATGGACACCCACTTCAGTATTCTTGCCCGGAGAATCCCATAGACAGAGAACCCTGGTGGGCTACAGTGCATAGGGTCGCAAAGAGTCAGACACGACTGAGTAACTTAGCATGGCACATAGCAAAGGACTACTGCACAACCAGTTTCACAATATCAGTGTATCATGTCCAGAAGAGCTACTATGATGCACACTAGGATGCCATGCCTAGTGTTATTCTGAAGTTCTGAGGCTTCTGCTGCAACTGAAACCAAAAGAGCCCGTATAATATTATGTTATAATTTATTAAAAGCCCATTCTGGGTGTTGGAGAAACAGAAGAAAAGAGAGACAAGGTCCCTACTTTATATTCAAATGAGAAAATAGAAAATAAACAAGGGGACGTCTAGAGAGATGCTCTCAGTGAAGTATCAAATATATATACATAGATATATATATGTGTATATATATATTATGTGCTGAGAAGAAAATAAAACAGAATGACATAAAAACAGTTAAAAAGATTTACAGTTGAGGTGGTCATTGAAAGTCTCTCTGAGGGTTGAGGATTCCAGGCACAAGAAAGAGCACATTCCCAGGTCCTGAGACGGAAATGAGCTTGATAAGAACAAGGACGAGATGGTTGCTTGGCATCACCAACTCAATGGACATGAGTTTGAGCAAACTCCAGGAGATGGTGAAAGGCAGGAAAGCCTGATTTGTTGCTGTCTATGGGGTCACAAAGAGTTGGACATGACTTAGCGACTGAGCAACAACAAAGAACAAGAAGTTGAATGAAGAAAGGCAGAGGGGCTGAAGAGAGAGTGGTGTGTGAGAGAAGAAGATGGGGGAATGGGAAATCAGAGCATGCAGAGCTTGGAAGGCCATGTGAGGATGTAAGATTATACTCTGACTGTGATGGGAAGCCAGCTCTTGGAGAATTTGAGCATAATAGTGATATGTTCTGCTCTATACTTGAAATGAAAACAAAAAGACTCTAGCTTTTTGATGGAGAGTAAGCTTTAGAAGGCAAAAATGGAAGGAGGGAGACCAGTGTGGAGTATAGAAAGAGCCTCTGTTCTTTAATCTGTGTAAGTGTAAGACTGTTCACATGTTTTTCAAGGAACACTGATGAATAGTATTGTCGTTCAGTCGCTGAGTAGTGTCTGACTCTTTGCAACCCCATGGACTGCAGCACATCAGGCTTCCATGTCCTCCACTATCTCCAGGAGGTTGCTCAAACTTATGTCCATTGAATCGATATATTCAAGTCGATCATAAGATTCTTAAAAGAAACACCAGGAAATTAAAAATATCTTGTACTCATTTGCTTAGGTACCTGGGTAACTGGAAAAATAAACTGCCTTTCCACTCTTCTTTGTAGAGAACTAAAGAGCAGAACAGCCTTTGTCTAAGAATGTAATTCAACCAGAAGGGGCTCTTGCAAGTTATGTGTTCATAGCTTCAGCTCAGTTCTTCCATGTGAAGTGAATCTCAGATGTCAGTTTTGCCATGGAGGCTGGACAAAATGGAATTTCTCTGCCTAAATCAAATCTTGGAGGGATTCTCTACTCACCCCAACCACCTCAAATTGAAGGGAAATAAAATAGAGAAAAAAGAAGAGAGAAAGGAGGCTGAGCAACTTTACAGGAGGTGATAGCATCAATTGAGAAAATGACAGAGGAAGTTTTTATGTTTTTAAGAATGCCATTTTAAGAACCCTTGTTATCCATTCTAAATGGCGTGCATTCCAGCAATGTAAACCCTTCCATCTCATAATTTCAGTTGTCTACTAACTCAAATTTTCTGTCACTTGAGGAAGTTGGTCAAACTCAAGGAAAGCAAAATGATCCCTCAAATTAATATAAAAAATAAGTCTCTGAAAATTTGCAGAAATATTGAGGAGTGGCCATTCCAAAACTGATGAATGGATTCGAGGTAATAGTATTAGGTTGGTGCAGAAGTTGCAGTTTTTGCATTGCTGAAATTTGCCTTTGATACTGGGATACATTTTTAAATAAAGTGGTTATGTTAGACATCATTTTAATGCACAATTCTCACTTTATGGGTTTTTTTTGCTAATGACTAATTACTTGCTGTGTATTTTATATTTATTTTAGACTGGAGAATTAATGTTAGACAAAGGCAAATTCCAGTAATTTTCTTTTTCGAGTTCAAAATGGGTCATAAAGCACCAGAGACAACCTGGAACATCAACAATGCATTTGGCCTGGAACTGCTAGTGAATGTACAGTGCAGAGGTGGTTCAAGAAGTTTTGCAAAGGAGACAAGAGACTTTAAGATGAAGAGCATATTGACTGTTCATCAGAAGTTGACAATGTTCAATCAAGAACAGTCATCGAAGCTGATCCTCTTACAATTGCATGAGAAGTTTCTGAAGAACTCATCATTGACCATTCTATGGTCATTCAGCATTTGAAGCAAATTGGAAAGGTGAAAAAGCTTGATAAGTGGGTGCCTCATGAGCTGACCAAAAATTTTAAAAAAAATGTTTTGAAGTGTCTTCTCTTATTCTACGCAACAATGAACCATTCCTCAACATGATTGTGATATGTAATGAAATGTGGATTTTATACAACAAGTGGTGATGACCAGCTCAGTGGCTGGACTGAGGAGAAGCTCCAAAGCACTTCCTGAAGCCAAATGTGCACCAAAAAAAGGTCATGGCAACTGTTTGGTTGTCTGCTCCCAGTCTGATCCACTACAGCTTTCTGAATCCCAGTGAAACCATTACATCTGAGAAGTATGCTGAGCAAATCAATGAGATGCACCAAAAACTTCAATGTCTGCAGCTGACATTGGTCAACAGAAAGATGTCAATTCTTTTCCACGACAATGCCCAACCACACATCGCACAATCAACACTTCAAAAGTTAAACGAATTGGGTTACAAAGTTTTGCCTATTCTGCCATATTCACCTGACCTCTTGACAACCAACTACGACTTCTTCAAGAATCTCAAAAACTTTCTGCAGGGAAAACCTTCCACAACCAGCAGAATGCAGAAAATACTTTCCAAGAGTTCATCAAACCCTGAAGCACAGCTTTTTATGCTGCAGGAATAAACAAACTTCTTTCTCATTGGCAAAAATGTGTTGATTGCAATGGTTCCTATTTTGATTAATAAAGATGTGTTAGAACCTAGTTATAATGACTTAAAATTCATGGTCTGAAACCAGAAATATGTTTGCACCAACCTAAATATATAGACCTTAAACATCAAGATCTCCTCACTTGTTAGTTGTTTTCTTCACAGAATAAAAAAAAAAAATTTAAAGAAAGAATGATTTTAATGTTATTAAAACTAACATCTACTTAAAATATTGTTCAAGTAGTAATCTTGAACATGACATCAATAAAATTGATAAACTCTAAAATGTTAGAAATAAAAGGGATCAGATTTTCCAGCTAGATTTCCCCTAAAATACAACATTATATACCAATCAATCTTGAGTTTTTAGGAAAAATTATGAAATTCTTTACATTAACTAGGAATAGTGTTCATGTTGCTCATAATTTTTGTTACTTTCTATGCACATACACAAACACACACAATCCTGTCTAGGGAAAGATGCTAAAAATGACTCATAATATGAACTCTTAAGTGCCCCACAATCCTAAAGATAGCCTTAATTATTCATGTGAAGCAATATGACATCAGACAATGATTTTTCATCATGTTTAAAGATAACCAGGCAAATCACCTGAAGACATTAATAATGTGTACTTATTACTTTATAATTTTCCAAAGTACTTTGACACGTGTTGTTCATTGTTTTTATTTAATAAATACGTACTGGCAGCATACAATATATTCAGTGCTAATTGGGTCAAAACTTAGCAAATTAAAGTGTGAAATTGAGGTGTAAGCAACTTGAGTGGAGAGTGATAGAAACAGTCTTCTCAGGATGCTCAGTAAAAAGCAGTCTTACCGCCTGAATCCTGTGTAGCCCATTGGAAAATAAACCCTGATCGCATAAAATGAGATTTAATGCTAAATGAGGCCTGTTTTATATGGGCAACCCTAGATAAACTCTGTACCACGGAGAGTATCTCATTTTGCTGCCGCACAATTTCCCATGTACATTAACAGCCTTCCTGAGGGAGCAAAATACTTTTAAATCATTCTATTTGTTGCAAAACATGACTTTAGTCCAAGTCACAGATAAGTGAAGCCACATAAAATTGTAATATCCTCTAAGTATAAACAAAACAAAACAAAATGACATAAAAATGATGAGGTTAAGAAGGTCGAGATGTTTCCTAGGGAAAAAAAGGAGGTTTTCATAGGAAATTGCTTTCAGGGCCAGCTGAAGGACATTACGATAGAGATCATTGCTTTAACATAATTTCAGAGGCAGTTAATGTTGAACAAGAAAGGAAAGAAAACCCAACACAGTGAAAGGATAATTAATTCAGAGTCTTAGTTTTAATTTCCAAAGATTGTATGGTGAAGTGACCCTTCACGATGGAAAACTGAACAACTAGATTTATATTTTACATTTTAACTCCGTGATAACGAAACTGTTCCAGGTGTTTATTCTGTTTTGATATCCGTGTTTTTCTCTTCACTTTACCCCCTGACCTACACAAAGCAGGTAAAGAACAGTGCTGTTTAGGGTGAAGCCAGACACCCATAACATCCTAGTTTTCTGATAGCACCTGGAGAATAGCAGAAATGACATCATGGTGGAGACCCCAGGGGTAGAGGAGGTTAGCTGCACTGAGTAGTCAGAAATGTAAAGACTTCCCCTTCCCTACACCTTGCTAGATTAGTGCATGCCTGAGGTTAGGAGATCATCCTGTTGCCAAGAGAAAGGAGCCAAAAACTGATCAAGAAAGAAACCCAACAGCAACTGTACCAGGGATGAAAAACAATGCTAAGAACAAAGCCAGAAAGAAGGGAAATTGTACAGTCATTAGCATAATTAATGAAGATAGGTAGGTGCCTACTTTGTGCTGGCCTCTGTGCTGGGCGATGGGATACTGCAGCAGGAAGGACCAATTGGTCTCAGCAATCTCATTGGCAAGAGGAGACAGGTCTCAACAAAATGATGCAAGTCATGAGTCACATAAAGTGCTGGAAGAGTTTGTAATGGGAAGGGGCTAACCTAGGCTGAAATGGCAGCCCACTCCAGTTTTCTTGCCTGGGAAGTCCCAAGGACAGAGGAGCCTGGGGGGCTACAGTCCATGAGGTTGCAAAGAGTCAGGCATGACTAAACAACAACAAAACCCAGGCTGAGTCGTTAGGGAAAGCAGTGAAGTTCTTGCAGAGACTAGCAAGATTAGTGTTTCCTCCCTCCATCCCTACCCTCCTTCCCTCCCTCTCTTCCTCCTTCCCTCTCTTCCTCCTTTCTTCTTCAGTCCTAACTGCTTAGCAACAAAGCACTGAGCATTAGTCCCTCAGTCGTTTCTGACTCTTTGTGACCCCGTGGACTGTAGCCCACCAGGCTCCTCTGCCCATGGAATTCTCCAGGACAGAATACTGGAGTGGGTTGCCATTCCTTCTCCAGGGGATCTTCCCAACCCAGGGATTGAATCCAGGTCTCCTGCATTGCAGGTGGATTCTTTACTGTCTGAGCTGCCATAAGTAGAACATGAAATAACAGAGTGTCTGGCAAATAATAGGCTCTCAGTGAATATTTGTTGATAAGTTAAAAAAAGGATTATTCAGATTTCTAGCTCCTTTAAGACTGAGTGGTCCTGTTTCTCCCATGTCCCCCTTATTACAACTAAAAACCCCTGGACCTAACAAACAGCAATAACAGCAACAACAACAAAGAAAGCATTGGAAGCCTCTGAAAGGTGAAAGGAGAAGGCAGACTTCTTAGAACATGAAGAAAAACTTGCAGGTGAGTCTCCTGGGTTTCCATATTGCCTTATCACAAAGAGGGTGCCTCCGGGAGAGACACACCATCTTGGCAGATTGACACCCCTATTGAAGCTGATCCTGTTCTCTCTCTTCTCTCTGTAAGTAAAGAGTTATTTCATCCAAGACTGAACTGCATTGTATTTTCCATTGTATTTCCAAGCTCCCCCATCCCTGTATTTTCTCCAATACCAAAATGCAATGGGCAGAGTGTTTAAGAGTCCTCCAGTGGGACTGGTAACAGGTATTCTACTCCACACATATTTTCAATTTTTTTTATTTTGGTAAAATATACATAAGATAAAGTTTACCATCTTAAGTATTTTAAACTATATAATTCACCGGTATTAAATACATTCATAATGTTGTGCTACCATCACCACCATCCATCTCCCAAATCACACAGTTAAGCATTTTTGGAATTACTGCAACATTCAAGTGGTTTGACTACTTTTAGCATTTTTACAAATTGACTGATGTGCCATTTCCTTCTTTTATTCTGATTGTAGCACAAAGGTTAAGCTTTCCTCTGCAAAGAGTGTAATTAACATACTTGTGAGTGTGTGAGTGTGTGTGTGTGTGTGTGTGCACATGTGAATGAGCATTCTTTTGAACTACTTTAACTTGTTCATTCAGGTTCAACCTTAAAAGACCTCAAGGCCATAGTTAGAATGAGATTCACAGTTTAGAGACTACATTAGTATAGTAATGCATTTCATGCTGTTTCATAATTTGCCTAATCAAATAAAATGAGATCAAGCATTACATTGGAAGGGTCCAACCTCCCCATTCATACAGTTATATTTAGCTAATTACATAAGAAATTACTTTTTTCCCAAGGTTTTGTTTGCATTTTTTAAGCTAGTTAGAGTCAGAATTTAATCAGTAAATTCTATTTCTCTCCTAAAATCAAGTGAGATGATTTCCCTTACTGAGTAAAGCCAAAATAAATGAGAATAATGTATGGGGCTTAATTAGTTAAATCTATAGATATTTGCTGACTACTGTCTACATACCAGGCATTTTGTTGGCCTCTTATTTACTGCACTGAAAAAGAAACATTATCCTCACTTTGCATGAAGCTTATCTCCATAATTTTTTAATGCTGCTGCTGCTGCTGCTGCTAAGTCGCTCAGTCGTGTCCGACTCTATGCGACCCCATAGACGGCAGCCCACCAAGCTTCCCTGTCCCTGGGATTCTCCAGGTAAGAACACTGGAGTGGGTTGCCATTTCCTCTTCCAATGCATGAAAGTGAAAAGTGAAAGTGAAGTCACTCAGTTGTGTCCGACTCTTAGCGACCCCATGGACTGCAGCCCACCAGGCTCCTCCATCCATGGGCTTTTCCAGGCAAGAGGACTGAAGTGGGGTGCCATTGCCTTCTCCAGTTTCTAATGCTATTGTAACAAATTACAACTCTCTCATCTTAAAGCAATACAAATGTACTAGCATTATCTTACTGTTCAGGGGCATCAGAATTCTGACTGCATTCCTAAGGAGAGTACAGGAGAGAATCCATTTCTTTGAAGTTACAGGACTGAGGTCTCTGTTTATTCCTAACCTGTCAGCTGATGTCATTTCCAGTTACTATGGGCCTCCCACAGTCCCTGGTTCATGGCTCCCTTCTTCCATCTTCAAAGCCAGCAATGGCAGGTCAGATTTTTCTCACTTTGCATCTCTTGACCTACTTTTTGCCTTTCTCTTCCACTTTTAATGAATGATTAGACCGGGCCACCTAGATAATCCAAAATAATCTCACTTCAAAGATCTAAATCTTAAATTATATTAGTCCCAGATATCTGTGGGTGAGGAGAGCCCTATTCTTCTTCCCTCAATAGTATACAGAATGAATTTAAGAATTAGGCCTATGAAAATATTTTCTCAAAATAAATCTATTTCGAGTAACTGCTTAAACTAAAAAGATCCTGATGCTGGGAACAATTGAAGGCAGGAGGAGAAGGGGGCAACAGAGTGTGAGATGGTTGGATGGCATCACCAATTCAACGGACATGAGTTTGAGCAAACTCTGGGAGATAGTGAAGGACAGGGAAGCCTGGTGTGCTGCAGTCCCTGGGGTCGCAAAGCGTCAGACACGACCGAGCGACTGAACAACAACATGCTCTGAGAATGGAACTAAATTTAAAATTACACTAATTCTCATGATGGCATTTGAAAATTTCTGTTTTAATTTCAGATAAATCCAATTTATTGAAACGCATGTGAAAAAATTCTGTTTTCCTCATCTCAAGAGAGATCTCTTTTCTAATAATTTTGAATGGCTGAACATTCTCAGATTCTTGGTCTCTAGTCAGTTGGCCACATCCACCATAGAAATTCTTAATTCTAAATTGTATCTTTCAATTTTCCTGTTGCAAGTCTGAAGGACACTGCTTGAGGATTTTGAGTCAATCACCAATTGGCACTATATATATATATACACACACACACACACACACACACAAACACATATATATACACATACATATGCACAAGTTTCCAGTATCATATATAGCTCTACTGCAGTTGAGAATTAATAACTCTTCAAGAAGGCAATTTTGATATCTGACATAAAATACTAACATGTACACTCTCTAGACTCAAATAGGTTTTATGTTTCCTTAAAAAAAACTCAGAGGTATGAACAAATATATAGCCATGTGATTGAACACTGCAGAACCATCAATAATAATAAAATATTGGAACCTGCCTCAGTTCAATTCATGTCCAACTCTTTGCAACCCCATGCACTGCAGCACGCCAGGCTTCCCTGTCTATCATCAACTCCTGGAGCTTGCTCAAACTCATATCCATTGAGTTGGTGATGCCATCCAAACATCTCACCCTCTGTTGCCCCCTTCTCCTCCTGCCTTCAATCTTGCACAGCATCAGGGTCTTTTCCAATGGGTCAGTTCTTCGTATCAGGCGGCCAAAATATTGGAGTTTCAGCTTCAGCATCAGACCTTCCAATGAATATTCAGGACTGATTTCCTTTAAGATTGACTGGTTTGATCTCCTTGCAGTCCAAGGGATGCTCAAGAGTCTTCTCCAACAGCACAGATCAAAAGCATCAATTCTTCAGCACTCAGCTTTCTTTATAGACCAAGGAACCTGCCTAAATAAAAATAATAGCATATTGGTAAAATAAATTCTGGTACTTATGATATATTGAAGAATACTTGATCAAATGGAAAATGTACATGCCAACAAATATATATATATATATATATGTATGTATGTATTTGTTGTGAAACATTAGATAATAAAATGTAGGTACACTATGATTTTCATCATAGAAATAATTAAAATCACAAAATAGAAATACATGCACATAAAGATTCACAAACATACAATTTAGATATCAATATAGATGTACACAAAAAGTTGGAGTTGAACATGCAAATTCTTGGGGCCCCCTTCAGACCTACTGAAACAGAAATAGAAATTCTGAAAGTGGACCCAGCAACCTGTGTTTTAATAAGCCGTCCGATAGATTTTTGATATATGAAAATATTTGAGAATCAGTTCCTTGCTTTCAGTGGTATTTACACAGGTGTAACAAATCATCAATAAACCAAGGTTTAGAAACTTTTGTATTTGATTAAATTATGCTCATTAACATAATCAAAAGACTCACTGTCTCCCAAAAAACAATGACATAAATTTGGGGATGAAAATAAAAATAACACAAAAATAAATCCCACCAAACAATATAAATGCTAGAAGAACATAAAAAATTACCAAAGAATCCAAAGAATGCATAAAGTTTTGTGAGGAAAACACAGGTGATAATAGAGGAGTAGATATCCAGTAGATATCCACCTGAAGTTAAAGAAATCTTATATTCTATGACTAGTTAAAATTCTCAAACTTGAAGAAAAGTTAAATGGCTAAACATTTCAGAAATATTTGTTGATTAGTATGTGATATGAGGTTAATATGTAAAAGAGAAAAATGCAAGTCAGTTTTAAGTCATTGGACAGAATTATGTATATTTAATGTTCTTGGGTGAACATGAGATATCAAAAATCTCTTAAAATAGAGCTTTATTCAATATCCTGCTCAAGGTTTTAGCATTAAAACCAGGCTTAGTTGTATGGGAGAAGAACATCTTTATATTCATATGACCTAACTAGTCAATTACTGGACAAGTGCTAACAGCTGTACTCAATTAAAGACAAACTATGAGCCCTAACAATCCATCACTCTTAATACATATATTTGTACAAGTCCCTGAATGACCATTTATAGTGTAAAGTATAGTAGTCTTGCATGTACTGAAGTGTTTAAGGAGACATTGCAGGCAGATTCTATACTGTCTGAGCCACCAGGGAAGCCCAGTTAAAAAGCAGTGTCGTTAAAGTGGGAGTCAGTGTCGTATCATTCTAGGAGGAAATTTAAAATTCCTAGGATGTCTTTATGGGAAACTTTTGAAAAATTCAAATGATCAAGAACTTTTGTACATCTACCCATATTGTTTTGTACATCTCCCCATTATCATTATGATTTTTTCTTAATGGTAAATTTAATCCACAGGGGGAAAACTCACTTTTAAATGGTGTTAAACAAGTCTACGGAAACAATTGATTTTCACAAAATTTGTCTATTCTAATTATAAGGTAGCATAAAGAAAATAAGAATCCAACATTATTTAGAGTGATTCTTTAAATAGTTGCAGAAACAAAAATTTATGAAGAAATATCTCCTGATATTAAGTCAAGGTATGGAACAAAGTTTTCGATACTGTGGCAGTGACTTAAGAAATATCCTCTAGGATGTACCACTGTCATCTCACACTCAACAGCATCAGCAACAACAACAGCAATTAATAATCTCTCATCTTGACCTCTGCATAGCTTGGCATTTCCTACAGCCATCAATTTATCAATTAATCATTACATTTAGAAAACATAATGCAACTTCCTCCTCTCTTTATGTTCCTATTGCTTACTAGAACTAGCTTTTCCTTTCTCTTCTTTGCTATTCATATTCCTGTCAGTTTAATCTTAAACTGTACTGTTTCACAGATCTCTCTGAGATCCTGGAAAATGTCTATGAATCTGCACTGTCCAATAGGGTAGCCACTAGCCACATGTGGCTGTTGAACACTTGAGACATAACTAGAAAGTCTGAGAAAATAAATGTTCAGTTTTACTTATTTTAATACTAATCTAATTTATCTACAGGCTATGACTAGTGTCTGTTATTTTGGGTGAAACAAACTGAAGTCTTCAAAAACTCAGCTTACCCATACACGAGTTTAGTCATTTAAAAATACCTTTTGGAGAAAACCTCCTGTGTATTCAGGCATAGTGAAGATTCAAATTCCCAAAGGTCTAGAAAAGAAAATCACTTACGCTTACATGTAAACTATATAAATGGAGATTTTAAGTCGAGTTTCAGATATATGATGTATAACTCAGGAGAGATATATTTTGAAACCATGGGGATGAAAGAAAATAAAGAAAGTTTGGAGAGTGGAAACAGCAAGAGAGCCAAAGACAGAACCTCTTCTAGGAAATCTTCTGAAGGGAATACTTGCAGTAGGAAAATACTGATGGAATGGAGGCCAAAAATGATTCTAAAAACTAGTAGTCAAACTGTGTGAGAATGAAGGAAGAGTGATAGTATTTTGAAAAGAAAGGATTGGCTAGAATACGTCACTTTAGGTTATATGTTACTTCTGGAGAGGAAGATTCAAGGAAAGGATGATGATTTTTAATTATCTCTTACATTTTATATTCTATTTATATATTCAGTAAGATAGCATTCAAGAAAACATGATCTGTTTAATTTGAATAATAAGTAACAAATGTCTCATATCTTTATATGTGCTTTTATATTTGAACACATACATCTGAAATACTTATATTAATACAATTCAAAGGAAGTGATTAACTTTGCCAAATCCTACAGAAGGTCAAGGGCAGCAAGGATTGAAAAATGTCCATTGGATTTAGTAATAAAGTGGTTAATAGGGTCTTTGATAAAATAATTTCAGTGAACTAGTGGTGGTAGAAGCCAGTTTCCACTGGGATAAGGAGTTAATATAGAGAGGTTTCAGACTTCCCTCGTCCAGTGGTTAAGACTCTGAGATTCCACTGCAGTAGGCGTGGATTCTATCCCTCATCGGGGAACTAAGATTCCACATGCTACACGGTGTAGCCTATATGTGTGTGTGTGTGTGTGTGTGTGTGTGTGTGTGTGTGTGTGTGTGTGTGTGTATAAAGAGAGAGAGGGAGAGAGGGAGAGAGAGAGGATGGCTGGAAAGGTCAGAAATTGGTCTTTGTAGGATCAAAATTATAGAAGTTATTATACTTTTGTTACTGTTTCCTTCCAAAGCAGGATAACTTAAATTTATTTATAGATTAAGGGAAAAAAGCAAAGAGGGAAGACTTGTAACACCAGACCAAACCCCCCAAAGAGCAGAACAAGATCCAGAAGGCAGATAGAAGCCTTGTCATAAAAAACACATGCTTTCTCTTTGTGTGTGTGTTTGGTGTGGGAACACAAGGTGAGAGATAAAATTAGTGGTTGCTGCCATAGCAAGAAAGTGAAGGAGACACTGAGACAGAGACAGATGAGAATGGGTAGCTTGATGAGAGTGATGATGTCTGGTAACTGTTTTCAGGAATCAGAAGCCCACTTGTTACTAAACTGTTCCTAGTTCCTGGGAGTTACTGCCTGAGTTACACAGGCTGGTTTCTTAGAAGCAAGATGGAGCTTGGGATGTGAATGTTTATTCAGGATCATGACCTATGAAAGAGTGGAAACTATTGAATGATTTTTTGAGGGGTCCATTGGGTGAATAAGCTGTGGATCATTCATATAGTTAAAATAAGTGTATCAATATAGATCAATCCCAAGAATTTAGCATCAAGTGAAAAAAGCAACCAGCCAGAAGTTATCTAGCATATGATAAAATTTATGTCAATTATAAAAACAAAACAGTAATATATTTTATGTCATGGATAAATATGGAGAGTAAAGGTATGACAACATTCCTGGAAATGATATTAATATGAATCAACTTGGTTACCTCTGGTAGCTGATAAAATGTGAAGGAATAGGAGGTTATGTGCGACAAATAAGTCAAGCCTTGTGATCGACGCATAGTAAACACTATGGGTGTTAGCTAATATAATAATAAAACATGTTGTTGTTGTTCAGTTACTCAGTTGTGTCCAACTCTTTGCAACCGCATGGACTGCAGTACACCAGGCTTCCCTGTTCTTCACTATCCCCCGGAGTTTGCTCAGACTCATGTCCACTGAGTTGATGATGCCATCCAACCTTCTCAGCCTCTGTGTTAACATATGTTTATTCTTATTTTTGTACATATTGGTGTCTGTTATATAATTTCCTTTTGCTGTTGCTGTTGTATGTTTGAAAATATTCATACTAAATTTTTTTTTTTTAAAAAAACAGACATCATTGGAGACCCTTTCCTAATTATAACAGGCCAGTATCCAACATAAAATATGTGACATTTTTTTCACCTTTTTAATTGTTTTTCACTTTATTGCACTTCACAGCTACTGTGCATGTAACTTTATTCTTACCTTTCTGAGGGCCAAACCTATTTGAATTGGTGACCAAGTGAAAAAGTCAAGTCGGACATTGTCCAGTCTTTGGCTGGACACACATGGACATGCACAGGCATATTCACACACGTGAACATTTTCTTGGTGTAAGGAGAAGCACCAATAACCTCATATAATGGCTAAGGCCAAGTGCTTTTTATCTTCTCTTTGTACCTGAGGAATTCTTCAAGGGCAGCATGGTGTCCCTTTATACTTGGCCAGCCATCCCTGGCATATTGTGAGCACTCAATAAATAAAAGTTAACTGAGCCCCTTAATAAATAAGCATGCATTTACTCACTAAATAATAATTAATGGTAAAATAACTGAAAAGGATGGCAAAATTTGAAAAAAATGTTATAAATGAGCTATACCTATATAAATCTAATTTAATATCATTTTTGTGGAAGATGTACTCAGAACTTGAGTCTTAGGAATTTGTTGTAGACTTATGTCTTAGGTTTTAGAACACTCTTGTTCTTTTAGTCCACATTGCCATCAATGTCTCAACTATATTCACATCAATTATATAAACCTGTGTTTTGTATGCCTGTATACATGTGTATATGTGCATATTCCTATATATGTATACATAGATGTATTTGTACATGCATAAACATGCTTTTTACATCTCGATCTACATTCCATTGATCATTGGCAAGTTGTGAAGCATTGCATTTTTCTTTGTCAGTGTGTATGTGGGAGGAAACCACTCCATCTTCTAATATTGCTGGCCCTGTGGTGGCTTCCTTGTGCATCGGCTCTTCTGTGCCCCATTTCTCAACTATCATTTCAGTATGTGTGTGTGTGTGTGTTCTCAGTTGTGTCTTGTGTCTGACTCTTTGCAACCCCCTGGACTATAGCCTGCCTGGCTCCTCTGTTGATGGGATTTCCCAGCAAAAATACTGGAGTGGGTTGCCATTTCCTCCTCCAGGGGATCTTCCCAACCCAGGGAACAAACCTGCATATCTTGCATCTCCTGCATTGGCAGGCAGATTCTTTACCACTGAGCCACCTAGGGAGCCATTTTGTAACTATCATATGTGTTAGCTGCTAATATTATTACTGTCAGATTCAGTTCAGTTCAGTCGCTCAGTCGTGTCCGACTCTCTGCAACCCCATGAATTGCAGCACGCCAGGCCTCTCTGTCCATCACCAACTCCCGGAGTCTATCCAAACCCATGTTCATCGAGTCGGTGATGCCATCCAACCATCTCAACCTCTGTCGTCCCCTTCTCCTCCTGCCCCCAATCCTACCCAGCATTAGGGTCTTTTCCAATGAGTCAACCCTTCGCATGAGGTGGCCAAAGTATTGGAGCTTCAGCTTCAACATCAGACCTTCCAATGAACACCCAGGATTGATCTCTTTTAGGATGGATTGATTGGATCTCCTTGCAGTCCAAGGGACTCTCAAGAGTCTTCTCCAACACCACAGTTCAAAACCATCAATTCTGCGGCGCTCAGCTTTCTTCACCGTCCAACTCTCACATCCATACATGACCACTGGAAAAACCATAGCCTTGACTAGACGGACTTTTGTTGGCAAAGTTATGTCTCTGCTTTTAAACATGCTATCTAGGTTGGCCATAACCTTCCTTCCAAGGAGTAAGCGTCTTTTAATTTCATGGCTGCAGTCACCATCAGCAGTGATTCTGGAGCCCAAAAAAGTAAAGTCTGACACTGTTTCCACTGTTTCCCCATCTATTTCCCATGGAGTGATGGGACCAGATGCCATGATCTTAGTTTTCTGAATGTTGAGCTTTAAGCCAACTTTTTCACTCTCCTCTTTCACCTTCATCAAGAGGCTCTTTAGTTCTTCTTCACTTTCTGCCATAAGGGTGGTGTCATCTGCATATCTGAGGTTATTGATATTTCTCCCGGCAATCTTGATTCCAGCTTGTGTTTCTTCCAGCCCAGCGTTTCTCATGATGTACTCTGCATATAAGTTAAATAAGCAGGGTGACAATATACACCCTTGATGTACTCCTTTTCCTATTTGGAACCAGTCTGTTGTTCCATGTCCAGTTCTAACTGTTTAGTTAATCTTATGAACTAATTTGTCATGAGGTATTAGTATCTCAGTGAATTACTTTCTTATCCTAATAAGAACTATTGATACTTTCCTCTGAGAAAGTGAATGACTACATGAATTCCAGAAATATCTGTAATGGAAGTACAATTAAACAGGTATCCTTTGGATGCTACTTAAATTATGATGTGTTTACATACTTTTGGTACTGAGTTCACATTGGCACGTGAGAAATAAATTTGCCCTGTCATTTGTTTCTAGAATCCAACTTTTTCATTTGCAATCAATTGGAAATATTGATTTTGCATTGTTATTTTACTTTCAGGTCATACATACATAGTCTTATTAAAATTTAAACCAAGTTCAGGAAATGGTTTGGTAAACAGAGCAGCACATTAAAAATCATGTGATAAGTTGTAATTCAAACTAAGATGACATGACCACCATCATTTACCAAATTTCCAGTTTATTTTTCACTTGCATGTTTTATCTAAGACTCTTTCATTTACTCCCTTCCTATCACTAACTGCAGTTGAAATTAAATACTGTTCATCTCATTCAGGATCCAGTATGTGCCTCTTAGAAAAACAAATAAATGTCTGCTCTTTCTCAGTTAATTCCATAGAGCTGCAACCAACAGTAAATACCACATTCAAAGAAACGTATAATTCAGACAAGGCTTTTACTGATGAGAACAATTTTGCTAAAGCATGAAAGCTTTTTTAAGAGGATAATGTAAGAAATAGATGTAATAAAAAGAATGAGCCCTTTAGATGACAATGGGGTGATAATAAGAATTTGATGCTATGCTTATGACTTATTTTGTTATTTTAGTCTAATGATCAAAAAGGTCCTTTAAAAATCATCTAGGTGGATGGATACATATTATCCAGAGACAATAGTGTACACAGTTATTTCCCTTTGACTTTAAAATAAACTTTACAAGTCAGAGAATTTTCTGTATCATGTTGGGGTGTCAAATGATATACTTTTGGAAGGCATGATTTTCATACACAAAATATTTTCCCAATGTGTGCCTATTTTAAAAGAGTTCTTTTACTTGAAATGTAAAAATACGAAAATAAATACTTTTATTTAACCAGGGAAATTGGTTGAATCCTCTGAATGGATTAAGGAGTCAACTCTGCCCCTTTAAATCTCACCTTTGTCTCCACTGCCTGAGCCATCACTGAAGATTAAAGACAGGATTCAAAGAGGGCTATTCTTCATATTTTACCTGCTCATTAAATGCCAAGATAGTTTTTTATTCAATTATATATCTGCCAATGAAAACAGTGAACAAAGACAACATCAAGGCCATGTTTTCATTTCGATCATTGTTCCCTAGTGAATTACAAGGTTGTGAGCTCTCCTACAACAATTTATATTGGCCCAGGCTTCATAAATCTGGTATAGTAGACTGAGTTGCTGAGCTATATGTTGTGATCATGTCTTTCTACCAACAACATTAATCACCTGCTCAAGAAGAAGTAGCAATTTAAGAGTGTTCTGTCTCATGCCCGAATCACAGAGGACATCTTAGCAGACGCTTTAATGTGTCCTTTTTCCCCAGGGGTCTTAATACTCACTCTCCCTATAGGTTTCCAAGCTCTAACCTACTCTTTTATCAGGCAATGTCAAAGTGAGCAAAATATATACGAAGACTTATATACCTGTAAGAAAAATATTTATTTGTAAGTTATAGTTTCTAAAGATGAAGATAATATTAAAAGGATGCTAGATGCACTTGCCTTTGGAAAAAAATCTTCCATGTCTAGAGTCAGTCAATGTTGGAAATGTATCTAAGATAAAATGATTTTGATTTAATTTTCTCCTTCAGGAAATACTAAACTTAACTGGAAAACAGCCAACACATCTGTCTCTGAATTACTCCAGGGCAAAGATACCAATAATAGGTCCAATAGGTTATACATCTGGCCACCAACATTTTAAGTAGAAACAAAGAGGGCTATGACTAATACACAGGAAATGATGTTATTTGACACTATACTGTATTAGAGAACAAAACAGAACAAAAAATTAGGCTAGTATGAAAGAGATGAAATAAACAAGATTGTTTTAGGTATCACATGTTATAATCATGCCATTTCTTCCCATTAGTTTAGTGCATAAAAGGAGTCATCACTCTCTCTTTTTTTTTTACTCAAGAATCGTTAAAAGTAGAGTGTGGAGAAAAGGAAAGTCTCTTATACTGTTGGTGGGAATGTAAGCTGGTGCAGCCACTATGGAAAACAGTATGGATTTTCCTCAGAAAAACCAAAAATAGAATTACCATATGATCCAGCAGTCTAACTCCTGGAAATATACTCAGGCAAAAGTATAATTCAAAAAGATACATGCATCTCTATGTTCATAGCAACATCATTCACAATAGCCAAAATATAGAAACAACTTAAATGTCCATCAACAGATGAATGAATAAAGAAGATATACGTATATAGGAGATGGTACATATATACAATGGAATACTACTTAGCCATAAAAAGAACAAAAATAATGCTATTTGCAGCAACAAGAATGCAACTAGAGATTATCATACTAAATGAAGTAAGTCAAAACGAGAAAGACAAATACCATACAATATCACTTATATGTGGAATCTAAAATACGGTACAAATGCACCTATCTGCAAAATAGAAAAAGACTCACAGACATAAAGAACAGACTTGTGGTTGTGAAGGAGGGGGTGGGGAAGGGAGAGGGATATCCTGGGAGTTTGAAGTTGGTAGATGCAAACTTGGAGAAGGCAACGGCAACCCACTCCAGTACTCTTGCCTGGAAAATCCCATGGACACAGGAGCCTGGTAGGCTGCAGTCCATGGGGTTGCCAAGAGTCGGACACGACTGAGCGACTTCACTTTCACTTTTCACTCTCATGCTTTGGAGAAGGAAATGGCAACCCACTCCAGTGTTCCTGCCTGGAGAATCCCAGGGACGGTGGAGCCTGGTGGGCTGCCGTCTATGGGGTCACACAGAGTCGGACATGACTGAAGCGACTTAGCAGCAGCAGCAGATGCAAACTATTACATATAGAATGATGAACAGCAAGGTCCTAATATATGATACAGGGAGCTATATTCAATATCCTGTGATAAACCATAATGGAAAAGAATATTAAAAAAATAATGTATATATGTGTATAACTGAGTCACTTTGCTGTACAGCAGAGATTGGCATGATGTTGTAAATAAACTATATTTCAATAAAAAATTAAATTTTAAAAAAAGAATCAGTAGAAGTAAATGAATTACATGCCCTTTTACAATCTTGTAGTCATATTAGGAAACTCTTAGGGGAGATTGCATTCCCTTTATGTGTAACATAGTTTATATTCAAGCACTCAATTATTTTAAAAAGTAAGACACATTTTGTCAAACACTATTCTCCCTGACACTCCTGGATAGTTCATAGAACATTTCTTTCTCTGTTTCCTTTATTCTCTTAAAAAAGAAAAAAATACTTCCATAAAGTACAAAGTATGTAGGGGACACTTAGTTTTAGTACTTAGAGCAAATTTTATTGGGAAGAAACACAGAGAAGCATTCTCTGCATTTTTGTCTTATCAATGGGGAACATGTGTCCCACTTTCAGAAAAACGTTGTTCTCGTCTTTTGTTCCATGATTTGTGATAATTTGAGAAAAACATTTAAACAAGAGTTTAATTGTGTACAATTTATCTGATTTCTTTCATATTGCTGGCAGTTTTAATTACTGTTGATAATATTGATTTGCCAATTATACTGAGCCTGGAGATAGGAAGGTCAATTGAGTTGACTTTTTAAAATACACAAAGTGGTAATGATTTTCCCCAGCTTTTTGTGCAAAGGACTAAAGTTTTAATCTCATTTCTGCCACTGACTGGCAGCTTGTAAAGCCATGGATTCTCTCAGCTTTATCTGTATGATAAAAACCATTTTTAATACTACAATCTCATGAAGGATATAGAACCAGATTGCTGAAAGATTTGTTCACTGCTTATTAAGTCATTTTTAAACCATCTGTACCTGGACTACATTTTGCTTATAATAAAATTAGAATGAGTCTGTAGGGAATAAAGACATTTAAAAGAATGTTTGATAATCAAATTCAAAACACTAAAAACAATACCAATACTAATATTATTTTGTACAAGTACAATGCAATATGGTAGTAAAACCATTGTAGCAATAGTATTTTTTATGCTGTAAAATAAGCTTACACGTTATGAAAGCACAAAAAAATGTAAAGGATAAAATCCTTCACAATATTAGAGGATTAATATCATTTTAGAACATTTACTCTCACTTTTTTTTTCGGTTCACAGAGTATTTTTAATTGAATGCAAATTTATAAATTAGGATGTCTGTAGAATCCTAATGTATATTGAAGCAAAAACATTTTTCATGATTAAGAAAATCTTGCACACATGAAAATAATTTATATCACATGAAAGAATGTTTTAAAAGGTTATTTCAAAGAGCAGATCTTTGACAGTCTCTCCTCAACTGTACATGTGTGCTAAGTCACTTCAGTCATGTCCGGCTCTTTGCGACTCTATGGACTGTAGCCCACCAGGGATTGAACCTGTGTCTCTTATGTCTCCTGCATTAGCAGGCAGGTTCTTTACCACTAGTGTCACATGGGAAGCCCCCTCTTCAACTGTAAGCCTGGTTATTTCATAAAAATAAAATCAAGGTCCTTCAATACTGAAATAGCAGCAGTTTCTAGGAATATCCCCAGAGAAATTAAGCAATAAATGGAAGGACTGAAATTGTGATAGCCTTTTTGTTTTTCATGTATAAGACGATTTTAGATATCTTTTTCTACAGAGGAGTTATATGAAAAGAAATAAAAGTTGCTTCAAGCAATGCCATGGCAATTACCACAACACCAAGAAAATTGAGTTGCTCCATTTTCAAAAAGGTAGGCCAATTAGAAAGTACAGAAAGAAAAACATACTAAAAGGCTTGAGCCACATACTTCCTAGAAGCTTTTCCAGTATCATCCATGTGCTACAGAGTTTTACCTCTTCTCCTACAGTGTGGGCTCTCTTCTCACTCCAGACTTTGGCACCCAACTGTCTCCTATCAACCTTTGGGAAGGTTTGGAGTCAGCTTATCCCCATCATGCTCAAAACTGAACTGACACATCTGGCCCAAGCTAGCAATAAAGAGGGGAACCCTCTTCCCTTCAAACTCCAAATTCAAGCACCAGCCCTGTCGTTGTGTTATGTAAGCATCTCTTTGCACTGTTCCACTTCTATCACATGATGACTCCTCGCACTGACCATCGTTGTCTCTCATCTAAACATGCTACAGTAGCCTCCTAGCTGACCTCCTGCTTACCTTGTTCCTCTCCAATCCACATTGCAGTAAGAGGGAGAAACAGCTAGGGGGTGAAAAGAGAGAGGACTAAGTGAAATTCCAATTTAGACTCATCTTTGATAAAAATCTTTAAATATTTTCTGAGTCCAAACAGTGGAAAGTGGACTCCAGTGGCTCGCTGACCTGGTTCTTGCTTTCCTTTCCAGCACCATCTCTCCAAACCTCTTTCTTTAAACTCAGAGTTCCAAACTAGCTGAAATATTATTCAATACAACATGTCCTTCTGTTCTTGAATCTCTGCATGTTTCTGCCTTTTCTTGAAAATTATATTCTTACCCTTTGCCTGGCTCATCTCTACTCATCTTTTCATATTCATCCCTAGATCACTCTCTAAATGTAGCCCTCACTGCCCCAAAGACTTGGCTAGATACCCCCTCCGATGTGCTTCCAAAGCACTTTGCTTTCCTCTCCAGAGGACCTACCATACTCCATTGAGATTCTTGGCTGCTTGGAAGGTGTCGTTGCTGTTGTTGTTGAGTTGCTAAGGCGTATCTGACTCTTTGCCACCTCATAGACAGTAGCTGGCCAGGCTCCTCTGTCCACGAGATTTCCCAGGCAAGAATATTGGAGTGGGTTGCCATTTCCTTCTCCAGGGGATCTTCCCATCCCATGGTTGAATCCATGTCTCCTGTGTCTGTTGGGTGTTTTCAGGTTATTTCAAGGATATTTTACCTCCTAAAGCAACTTGTGAGTTCTTGAGAGGTGCTTTCCAATAGGACTCTCTGCTGTAATGGAAGTTTGAGGTCAGAGAGCCAGCATGGTCAAGTTCTGGTGAGAGCACTCTTCATGCCTTGCCCATGACCATCTCTGCACTATATCTTCACATCATTTTCCCTTGGCACGTGTTCATAATGAGGGCAAGAGAATCTTCCTCTCTTCCCCTTCTTTATAAGGGGACCAGTCCTATCAGATTAGGGCCCCACCCTATGACTTCATTTAACTTTACCCCCTCAAAGTCCTATTTAGGACTAGGGATAGGGCTTCAGGGCTTGGGCTATTGATATATTGGGCTTCGATATATCAATTGTGAAGATACACAATACAGTCCACAGCAGGGGCATATTATAAAATAAAGGTAGAAAGAAAAGTGGACTATATCATGCATTACCTGTTAAGGAATTTAAATTTCTTTAGAGATTAAAGGGAAAGCATATAAAAATGGGGAAACCTTAGGTACTAACTCAGCTTTCTTTCAGCTTCTAGGAAATGTATTCATCCGGGGGATATTTATTAAGCTTCTGTATAAGAGAAACACTAGGCCAAATTCTAAGATTACAAGGATAAATCAATCATAGCTGACCTCTGAGAAGCTCACAATTAAGGAAGCACACAGGTAAAAGATAAACTCATGAGTACGGAGACTCTTTTCAACAAAGAGCTTGGGAACAGCTTTGACCCCTATCTCTCAGCATGTACCCTGATGGCTCAGAAGGTAAACTACCTGCAACGCAGGAGGCCTGGGTTCAATCCCTGGGTTGGAAAGATTCCCTGGAGTAGGAAATGGCAACCCACTCAAGTATTCTTGCCTGGAGAATTCCATGGACAGAGGAGCCTGGTGGGCTACAATTCTTGGGGCCACAAAGAGTCAGACATGACTGAGTGATTAACACTTTCTCAGCATATACAAAAATTAACTGGAGATAGATCATAGACCTCAATGTAAAAGCTAAAGTTGCAAAAGGCTTATAGAAGTAAACATAGGGCAATATCTTCATAACCTTGGGGTCGGTAAAGAGTTTTTAGTCGGGAAAAACATTTATAATATAATGCATTGTTAATCAATTATAATACAATATACTACAATGTGTATTATAGTTCAAGACAATGTAGTATAATTAAAATATAATAAACTAATTGAAAATTGTACTTTATTAAAATTAATAAAAATCTTTACTTATGAAAACACAGTGTTAGAAAATGAAAAGGTAAATGCAAACTCAGAGAAAATATTCACAATACAGGCATTAATCTGGAAAGACTTGTATATCCAGCATATACAAAATACCTTACACTTGAATATTAAAAAGACAACTCATAACAAATAGGCTAACAGACACTTCATTTAAACAAAGATATGTGATATATGAATGATCAATAAGCACATGAGAGTATGTTCACCATCATTAGTATTCAAGGAAATGCAATTTAAAACGAGAAAGAGATACCACAGTACACTCTCCCATTGCTAAAACAAAACAAAATACAGGTGATAGCAAATGTTGGTGTTAATATAGAGAAAGTCAACTTCCACATTCCTAGTGAAATTGTAAAGTGGCATAGGGAACATTTCATGGAAAGATGGACACAATAAAGGACAGAAACAATATGAACCTAACAGAAACAGAAGATATTAAGAAGAGGTGGCAAGAATACACAGAAGAACTAATAAAAAGATCTTCATGACCCATATAACCACGATGGTGTGATCACTCACCTAGAGCCAGACATCCTGGAGTCTGAAGTCAAGTGGGCCTTAGGAAGCATCACTACGAACAAAGCTAGCAGAGGTCATGAAATTGCAGTTGAGCTGTTTCAAATCCTAAGAGATGATGCTGTGAAAGTGTTGCACTCAATAGGCCAGCAAATTTGGAAAACACAGCAGTGGCCACAGGACTGGAAAAGGTCAGTTTTCGTTCCAATCCCAAAGAAAGGCAATGCCAAAGAATGTTCAAACTACTGCACAATTGCACTCATCTCACCTACTAATGCTCAAAATTCTCCAAGTCAGGCTTCAACAGTACATGAACCGTGAACTTCCAGATGTTCAAGTTGGATTTAGAAAAGGCAGAGGAACCAGAGATCAAATTGCCAACATCTGTAGGATCCTCAAAAAAGCAAGAGAGTTCCAGAAAAACATCTACTTTTGCTTTATTGACTCCACAGAAGGCTTTGACAATGTGGATCAAAACAAACCGTGGAAAATTCTTAAAGAGATGGGATTATCCTACCACCTTACTTGCCTCCTGAGAAATCTGTACACAGGTCAAGAAGCAACAGTTAGAACTAGACATGGAACAACAGACTGGTTTCAAATAGGGAAAGAAATATGTCAAGGTTGTATATTGTTACCCTGCTTATTTAATTTATATGCAGAGTACATCATGCAAAATGCCGTGCTGGATGAAGCACAAGCTGGAATCAAGATTGCCAGTAGAGATATCAATAACCTCAAATATGCAGATGACACCACCCTTATGGCAGAAAGTGAAGAAGAACTAAAGGGCTTCTTCATGAAACTGAAAGAAGATAGTGAAAAAGCTGGCTTAAAACTCAACATTCAGAAAACAAAGATCATGGCATCTGGTCCCATCACTTCATGGCAAATAGATGGGAAAACAATGGAAACAATGAGAGACTTTATCTTTTGGGCTCCAAAATCATTGCAGATGGTGACTGCAGCCATGAAATTAAAAGATGTATGCTCCTTGGAAGAAAAGCTGTGACCAACCTAGACAGCATATTAGAAAGTAGATATATTACTTTGCTGACAAAGGTCCATCTAGTCACAGCTATGGTTTTTCCAGTAGTCATGTATGGGTGTGAGAGTTGGAGTATAAAGGAAGGTGAGTGCTGAAGAATTGATGCTTTTGAACTGAGGTGTTCAAAAAGACTCTTGAGAGTTCCTTGGACTGCAAGGACATCCAACCAGTCCATCCTAAAGGAAATTAGTCCTGAATATTCGTTAGAAGGACTGATGCTGAGCCGAAACTCCAATAATTTGGCCATCTGATGCGAAGAACTGACTCATTTGAAAAGACCCTGATGCTGGGAAAGATCGAGGTCAGGAAGAGAAGGGGACGACAGAGGATGAGATGGTTGCATGGCATCACCGACTTGATGGACATGAGTTTGAGCAAACTTCAGGAGTTAGTGATGGATAGGGAAGCCTGGCATGCTGCAGTCCATGGGGTCGCAGAGTCAGACACAACTGAGCGACTGAACTGAGCTGAAATGAACTGATAACCATTTAGAAAAACAGTTTAGTATATCCTGAGATGTTTGAATGGCATCACCAATACAATGGACATGAACGTGGGCAAATTCTCGGAGATGGAGAGGGACAGGGATGCCTGGCATGCTGCAGTCCATAGGGTTGCAAAAAGTTGTACACGACTTGGTGACAACTTGAACAACAATAATAGAGTTAAACATATACCTACTGTATAACCCTGCAATTTCACTCCTTGTATTTACCCAAGGTATATGATAACATACATCCAATAAACAGTTGTACATGATGCCCATGGTAGCTTTATTTATAACAACAAATAACTGGAAACAAATGTCCATCAACAACAACAAAAAAATAGATATCAACTTGTGCTCTATTCCTATGATGGAAAAACAACAATAAAAATGATGATACATTCAACATCATGAATGAATCACAAAAATTTTATACTGAACAACGTGAAAGAATGTATATAGTGTGATTGTATTTATACGAAGTTCAGGTGCAAGCAAAACTATTCTGTACTGATCAAAACTTAAAATATGTTTCAGGGAGAAGTGTTGATAGGAGGTCAGTATTGACTGGAAAGGGATGACAGAGGATGAGATGGTTGGATGGCATCACCAATTTAACGGACATGAGTTTGAATAAACTCTGGGAGTTGGTGATGGACAGGAAGGCCTGGCATGCTGTAGTTCACAGGGCCGCAAAGAGTTGGACAGGACTGAGCAACTAAACTGAACTGATGAATCCTCCCATTAGTAGAATCTATTGTTTTTATCAGGTCCTGAGTTTGAAGGCTGCTGGAAGGGTGGAGAATCTGCCACTTTGGAGCTTGTTTCTGTTGCTATTCTGTTGCAGCTTGAAGAGTACTAACCTTTGGGGCCTGGGGCAAGCCCCATCTGTTCAGCCTCATTACTAAGGGAAGGGCGTTTCAGCTTTATTCCCTCTGGGAAGGGTGGGGATGCAAATATTTTATTCTCTTACTTGTTAATTTTAAGTGCATGCAGAAGGCCAATGGTTGAATACCAGCTTTAAAATCAAAATGAGACAAATTAAAATTAATAAGTCCAAGACATGGGACTAAAAGATTTACAGCGTTTCTAGAGCAATGTGGGACGATAAAGATTAACTTTGCCCAGACTCGGATAAAAATTTGAATAAGCACTTTCTTCTTAATACCATCTTATATTCCTTTTAAAGGCCCTTTTACCTCTACTTGTTTCCCATGCTTCCCCTTCACCTACTATCTACTCAAATATTCACATCTGCTGTATCTCTAACTCAGCGCTCTATTTATTCAGCTGCAATACTAGCATTATACCTCTATGATATCACTAAATCTATATAATAACCTATGATGTATGTACTATTATTTTTCCTTATTTACAGATGAAAGAAAAGGCACAGAGAAGGTAAATATCTTTCTTCCAATTACACAGCCTCTCAGATGGCATTTTAACTTAACATCTTCACAGTTTTTAGAAAACAAAACCAAGAAACATTAAGTTTGAAAGGTTAATTTCCTCAAGCATGCACGGCTAGAAGTTGTTGATGACACCTGTATTTGAAACTGTCTCTGTGCCTCCAGGGCTGTGACCTGACCAGGGATCAAACCCACATCCCCTGTATTGGAATGAGGATTCCTAACCACTGAACCATCAGGGAAGTCTCTCTTTCCCCTTCTTGTAAGACTGGTGCTGAGCCAAGATGTGGAGCAAAAGCAATGGAGACTTGGGGACCACCTCTGTCTTCTGTGCACACTGCCAGGTAGTCAGTCTGCTTGGATAAAGGGGTTGCTATCTACACTTGGCATTTGACATTTGATTGCCTGGTCACTTCATCACATTACCACTCCAACTGAAGGAGGAAACAGAACAGGCTCTATCTTGAAAGCAGGACTCCATCTTGCGCCGGACTGTGGACTTTGAGCTATATGCCCAGTATCTATGGAAACGACATACCAACTGGAAACCCAGGCCCCTAGAAGGAAGAGCCCCAGGGCTCTCTATCGCCTAAAAGAATATCCTAATTATCTGTGTAACCGAATAGAATCATACATTCTATTATGTTTATTGGGGTATGACCACAAGCCTATTGATAATTGTCCACTGTTAACTACCTAGGCTTAAGGCATATGATCACGGCTTAACTTTGATTGTATCTTTCTTTTTCCTTTGTTCAGACTAGTTTCAGGGAAACTTATACACTTAGGATATATAAGGTTTTCACAGAAATTGGTCGGGGTCCTTGGCTAAGAGGAGACTCTGCCTTGGGCCCATCAGTGTAATAAACTGCACTCCACTATCTGCATTGTCCTTCTGAGTGAGTTTGTTTCCTGGAACGCATGGCTACAACACAACCACTTGGAAGTTTCTAAATTTAACTCTTCCTTCCATTTGACCTTGACAATTCAAACAACGTGGCTCATTGTGATCAGGCTTCAGCAAGTATTGTAGAGAAGGGATTTTCAATGTGTCCTTGGAATCCATCTTCATGTATGATTTAATTAATTAGCTTTCACTTAAGCTAGTATTAAAATAGTATACATTATTTGGCAAATATACATGAAAGTGACTTGGAAATATTTTCATTAACATGAAAATATACACAGAAGTGACTTGGCGGTCCAGATAGAACCAGGCAGTATGGATATGATCAAAACAGTGTGGCATCCATACATATTAAATGGGTATTTTTCAAAATCTTGAAACCTCAATACTCTTCTAGAAAATTAATATGTTGAATTTCCCTAAATCTTATTTTCCTTATCTTTAAAGTCAAGACATTGAACCTGTTGAATTTTAAGAAAATTTCCTGTAACACATTTATCTTCTCTCTATTATAATAAGCTGTGTCTATATTCTTTTATTTATTTTTGATTTAGGAGGAAATTTTAGTTTTTAAGTATACATTCCACTTTTTTTTGTTAGAGTATAATCATTTTACAGTGTTAGTTTCTACTGTATAACAAAGTGAATCAGCTATATTTATACAAAGATCCCCACCCTCTTGGATCTCCCTCCCACCCACCCCCAATCCCACCCCTCTAGGTCACCACAGAGCACCAAGTTGAGCTCCCTGTGCTATATAACAGCTTCCTACTAGCTATCTGTTTTACACATGGTAGTATATCTATGTCAATCCAAACTCTCAATTTGTTCCACCTTCCCTTCCCCCTCCCACATCCACATTTCCATTCTCTATATCTGTGTCTCTATTCCTGCTCTGCAAATAAATTCATCTGTACCATTTTCTCTAGATTAAACATACATATGTGTAAGTTATCATTGCATGCATTCATCATTATTTCATGTATTCATCTTTTTTTTTAATCTCTCCAAATTTATTGAGAACATATTAAGTGCCAGGAACTATGTTGACTCAGGTGCAATAAAGATAAATAAGACACAGTGCCCGCCTTCAGAGGGATCTGTGCTTAGACTTGGATAAAACTATACAGAAGGCTAATGAAATTCTCATGGGTGACAAACTTCCCAGAGATGACAGATGACAACTGCTTTTCCTTTCATCACAAAAACATACAAAAGGTCCATTTATTTCATAAGCCAGAAGGCACATGTCATTCTAGCAGCGTTTCTACCTTTTATGCAACTTCCTCAGGACCAGAAGGTTTTCCTTTTTCTTTTTTTTCTTGTGGTACATAAATGAATAATACAGGAGACAACCACTAGCCAGTTTATACTCCCTGCTGTCCTTCCAAAGCTTCATAGCCCAAAATAAAGGTGCTGCGGAGGTGGAGAACCCACTTTCCATTCTAAGTTTCACACAGTGGGTTTCAGTCAATTAAAATTTCTGTTCCTAAGATACAGTTGCTTATGGAGGCAAGTAGCACCCACAGTTTTTGGAAACAGTGATCTTGGTCTAGAGGAACTATCTTCCTCCCAAACCTGCTGAGACCCCAGTCAAGGCAGTTTATTCAGTTGCTGTAGGGATGTTGTAAAGCTCATTTCATCTCCTTTTCCAGGCATCAACATCTTATTACCTGAGTTTTGACTCCTCTCAGCGACACAATAAACATCTTGGGGGTGGGGGAACAACATGTTTGTCATTCTTTTTATCCTCACTAATGCATTGGAACTAGGCCATCTGGCTGCCTTTTGGGTAAATCCATTTTATAACAAGATTTTTGTGTGTGTGATTCAGTAATTAAACCCCTTTGGAAAGAGTTCAAGATGGACCTGCCTTATGCTGAATTTTGCTCCATAGCAAACTGTTAGTCACAGGTGCCAGTGAATTTATAAATCAGGATGAGAAATCTCTCATATATTTCAGAAAATTAGTCATCTCCCCAAGTTTCCTTTGACCTTAGATCCACTCTTCTTTAGAAGTGAGCAAAATGAGAATGTGCTTAAAATTACATGAGCCTAACATTGTTAAGATTGTTACCCACCACCTTTATCACGAGAGTCTCTTGGACAGCAAGGAGATCAAACCAGTCAATCCTAAAGGAAATCAACCCTGAGTATTCATTGGAAGGACTGATGTTGAAGCTCCAATACTTTGGCCACCTGATGCAAAGAGCTGACTCATTGGAAAAGGCCCTGATGTTGGGAAAGATTGAGGGCAGGAGAAGGGGGCAGCAGAGAATGAGATGGTTGGATGGCATCATTGACTCAATGGACATGAGTTTGAGCCAACTCTGGGAGATAGTGAAGGACAAGGAAGTCCGTGGGGTCTCAAAGAGTCAGACACGACTGAGCACCTGAACAGCTTTTATCATAAATCTAACCAACTAGGGCTAAAATGTTGAGATTAAGACCAGAGAGCCTTGATGTTATTACTCATTGCTAAAGTATAAACATCATCATAGTCTTAACTATTCACTCATTCACTTAAAAAACATTGAAATATACTAGGCTGGAGATTCAAAAATAACTAACTCGCAAGTACAGCTTTATGATTACAACAGGATTCAGTAGACACCCAATATTCTTTTCTTACTGTCGTTGTTACATGGGGGCTTCAAACAACAAAATATGATTTGACATGATATCATCTTTGGAATGCTTTCTGAGAATAATTTATTTTGAACAAATTTGCCTTATCTTAAACTCAAAAAGTGTAAATCAGTTCACAAATGTGGTTAAAAGTCAAGTAATCAGTCATGTTTTTATGACTGTCATGGAGGTACCACCTGGACAAGATGTTTGGGGCACACTGTCCCCTACAATGAAGATTTCTATGGGCAGCCCAAGCTGGAGACATTGTCTAGCCTCTACTGCCCACTGGGTAGAGACATCTGGATACATTCCAGCCCTTTCCTGGGCCAACCAGTGGGCAGGTAGGGGGGAGCATTTTTTTTTCCCTAGAGAAGCATCCTTACCTCAGCTCCTAGGGCCTCCAGCCCCTCAGCTCCACTAAGGTGATGTGGTGAAGAGGGGCCAAAGCCAGAAGAAAGGGGGCTGTAGACCACCCCCCACCATTTCCCACCCCAAGGCCACAGGGCAGCTGGCAATAAGACCAGTAGACATTGACCTCCATTCCCTGCATGAGGGCAGGGATACAACCCCCTGCTGTGCCCCCCATTGCATGGGGGAGACATAAAGAATTATTTATAAGCAAAAAGAAAAAAGTCAAGGAATCAGTCATGATATCCCAGAAGAGGTAAAATTAAGGCATTTGGAGGAATTTAAAACTGTCTTCTGAGAAGAAGCAATGAAATCCAGCAAGACCTTTGTGGGTTGTACCTAGCTGGTGCTGGTGGAGGGGCCCAGTAAACACTCAGCCACTGACCTATGTGGCCAGAATGATGGAAATCTTAAGGTGATCTTTCCTGATATAGAGATGGAATGTCACTGACTCTGGGCTCTCGGTCTTGCAGGGAAAATTTCCACTTCTCAACTAGCTGTGCTCCCAATTTCTTTGGGAGTCATTGAAAGTTATATTCAGTTTGAGTTTTCTTCTGGTCACTGATTCACAAAAAAATCAGTTCACAAAACATGATTAATTTGATTGGACTCTAGCTCTTTGGTTTTCTTCTTGCTGTCTCCTTTGTATCTACTTTCTGATTGGTGAGATGAACCATATCTCAACAGGTCTGTGTGTTTTCTTAGCTATAATATGCTTGTAATGTCATTCATAGCAGCACTGAGTGCTTGTTTGACAAGGAAAGCAACTCTGACATGACAGCTAATTAGGTAACAATTCACTTTTATATGAAGCTAAATTGTTTGAATCTTTTAAATAGATAATGAACTTGGAACCTCTTCTCAGGCATAAGAAGAGCTTGCCTTGGGAGGAGTAGGCTATTTGAGTTCTGGCATTTTTCTGGCTTGGACATAGATTTGCTTTCCTTTTTGAGACTCTATGAATGGTTACTGTGGTTCATCCTCCTTGAGGAGGGACAGAATGTTCCTAAAATTTGCTGGAAATTCACCAGATGGTAACAGATTTCAGAGAACAAGGTGACTTTGACCTCCTTGTGCCTTCTGTGTTGGCCAACATAAACTACACCCCCACGAATGGATAGCTGATGGTTGTAATTAGAAAGGAATATGCTATATGGTTTATGCCTTAACTCTGCAAGGACTAATAGGGTTACTTAATGGATTTGGGGCCCTACACCTATTACATTTTGGGATCACATTTGGGAAAGGTTTTCATCTTGTTCTCATCTTGTTCTTAAGGGCTGCTTATAAAGTTGTAATTCACTTTGAAACTTTCTAAAAACAAACTTCACTGAGAGATTTTTAAGACACTTTTAGTTCTGGTTGGGTCTCATATTCTAAGAGAAAATTATCTAAGTAGAAGCCAAGACATGCTGCCTTCCAGACACGCTCACTAAGAGGCAAATTACTGCAGGAGCAAAATCCTCTCAAGGGCTCACCGAGTTCAGATAAAATTAAAAGTCAGACAGTTCAGTTGCTCAGTCATGTCCAACTCTTTGCGACTCCATGAACTGCAGTACTCCAGGCCTCCCTGTCTATCACCAGCTCCCAAAACTTGCTCAAACTCATGTCCATCGAGTCAGTGATGCCATCCAACCATCTCATCTTCTGTTGTCCCCCTCTCCTCCTGCCTTCAATCTTTCCCAGCATCAGGGTCTTTTCAAATGAGTCAGTTCTTCCCATCAGATGGCCAAAGTATTGGAGCTTCAGCTTCAGCATCAGTCCTTCCAATCAATATTCAGGACTGATTTCCTTTAGGATGGACTTGTTTGATCTCCTTGCAATCCGAGGGACTCTCAGGAGTCTTCTCCAACACAGCAGTTCAAAAGCATCAATTCTTTGGCACTCAGCTTTCTTTATGGGTCAACTCTCACAACCATTCATGACTACTGGAAAAATCATAGCTTTGACTAGACAGACTTTTGTTGGCAAAGTAATGTCTCTGCTTTTTAATATGCTGTCTAGGTTAAAATAAATTAAAAATAAAATTAAAATAGTTAATTTTATTAAATTAACTATTAATTTAAATTAAAATAGTTAAAATAAAATAAAAAATAGTTCATTGCAATATTGTGAAATGTATTTTTGTCACACATTCTTGTGAGTACTATGGCATAATCATTTCAAAGAATTATTAAACTGATCTTATAATCTAGGATTTTTGTATGGTAGTGGTTTTTAGACTTGTAGGTTTTATTCTTCTTGGCCAGAGTGAAAAGCTACAGGCATAATGATAACTGGATGAATATTGGGAGGGATTAAAAAGTATATTGATGAACTTTATAACTTGCTAGTTGGAAGCCCTCTTCATTCGTGGAGGGGGTAAACTTCAAAGATTCTCCTGCTGAGAGTAAAGTCCTAAAAACCTGTGCTTCCCCCAGTGTTAAAGACCTGTGTTTGATTCAATGACTCTGAGCTGATGAAGCCTCAAATGAGCTCAGTTAATATTTGGAACTGCAAACAGAAAACGTTCATCAAGAGGATTACCTGTGCTGGTCAAATTAGTGACCAAAGCAATGGGAAGTGTCACTGTGTAAACAAATTACCCATTTTTTAAGGAGTCAAACCTGTGATTACGAACGAGTAAGAGAATGGTGGGTAGGGTTTCGGGTAAAGGGCCAAATGAAACTCGTTTTCTCTCCAGTAGAGTTGGCAAAAATTATGTCATTGGTGGAAAAGCCACTATTGCATGAAGAAGCTGGAAGTTTTTGAGGGTTAATAGAATTTGCAGTTTTATATTCCTTTTGATACATTAAACTATTCATCTTAATTTTATTTGATTTCAACCATGTACAGAGATTTTAATCAAAACAAAAGCATTCACCTATCACACTCATTCCCCATTCCTGTGTTCTACTTCCCAATATGAACCCTTTCGGTTGTTTCTTATGAAATTTCTCCACATTTGTCCAAATAGCCAAATAATATTGTCATTTCTTAATTTAAAAATTTTAGAAATTAATGTTTTATTTCTTGCTGCAAACCATATTTATACCCACTCCCCCTCTCAGGCATCTCAAACTATAGACATACATGTTTCTTTCTTCTATCATTCTAATATAGTTGTTCTACTATTTTATTTAAGTCAATATTCAGCATTTACATTGCTCTTAATACATAGCTATGTCTACTGCTGAGCCACTTGATATAATAAAGTATCTTCCATTCTTGTATAATTTTTATTTCTAGATTAATAATTATCTTTCAGAATTTATTTACTTATAAATTATTAATTCATAAAAACTATGAAATAACTGACTAAATACAGCAAATAAGCTATCAGTTAAATTATGTTTTTCTTCTAGTCTTCTATATTTCTCCTGGCGTTTTCAATTTTCTTGTTCCCATCTTGACTACTAACCACTAGCTTTACTGCCATTTTGTCCTTTTCTGTCTTGGATCCCACATCCCTCTCATGTTCTGTCTCATGATTCAGTCACTCATTCTGTTAGACTACCTCCTCCAGTAGCTTTCTGAGAAAGGTTGCCTGAAATATTGATGTTTTGAAGAATTGCATGTCTGAAAATATTCCTATTTCATTTTTTCAATCCTTGGTATTTTTGAATCCTATGTTGTAAATTTTATTTTATTTTTTTACAATATTCTATTTTATTTCTCAGTGTTTGAGAAATCTGATACTGTCTGATTACTGATCCTTGTTGTATGACTTGTTTTTGTCTCTCTGAAAGCTTTTAAAATCTTTTCTTTATTCCATTTTTTTTTTCTGGTATTCTCACTGAGATCTTTCACTTTGAATTCACAAACATATGTTCCCAAGTTATAGAAAATAGGAAATATACTTGTATTCTTCCTTCAACAATTTCCTCTTTGATTTAAAAATTTTTTTTTTTTTTTTAGCACTCCTATGAATTGAATGTTAATCTCATGGATTGATTCTTTTTTCTGTTTTTTTTCCCCATTTGTTTGTCTTTTGGTTCTACTTTCTGGGTCAGTTCTTTAGCTTTATTTTACAACATTCCTATTGGTTGTGTATATTTCATTTTTCATATTTTTAAATTCCAAATGCACTTTCCCATTATCTGAATGTTTTTATTTATTTTGCTATTCTTATTGCATAGCTGCAAACTCCATACTTACTTTTGTATGTTAATTATAAAGTTTTCTTTTCATCTATTTTTTGAGCCTCTACCTTTTATGTTAGATTCTTTTATCAAATTTCAGGTTTCTCTTTATATTAAAGAGATAATACACACACATCTCCTTCTGGAAATATGAAAGATTAGGTATTCTAAATGTTCATCTTAATTAAACAAATTCTGGATAAAATTTTAATTAAATTCATTTGGACCTTCACAAATGAGTCTACAAGAGACCAAAGACAAAATGAAGAAGGAACCCTTGAAAGTAAGACCCTTGAAAGCATGCCTTTATCTGTGGGATTCTAAAGAGAGGGAAAGAGACTTAATGAGACCACTGGATTGGACAGAAGGCAACAGTGGTCATTCCAGCCTTATCGCTCTTTGGATACACATTTAAAAATATATATGTCATATATTAGTGCATATATGTAGAATCTAGAAAAATGGTACAGATGAACCTATTTGCAAGGTGGGAAAGAGACACAGACACAGAGAACAGATGTATGGACACAGTGGGTGGATATGAAGGGGGAAGTAGAATGAATCGGGAGATTAGGATTGACAAATGTACACTACCATGTATAAAACAGATAGGTAGTGGCAACCTGCTGTAAAGCACAGGAAGTTCGGCTCAGTTTTCTGTGAAATCCTAGAGGGATGTGGTTGGGGGTGGCATGGGAAGGAGGTCCAAGTGGGAGGGGATATATGTATCCATATTATATAGTTGATTCATTTCATTGTACAGCAGAAACTAACACAACATTGGAAAGCAACTATACACAAATAAGACAATATTATTTCTCATTGTCTTAAATATGACTTAATTTTATATAAAGGATACTCCCCCCCCACAAATTATAGCATTGTGTATGGATGGAGTGGAGGCTATGGAAGAGGAGCAAACATCAGTAGAATTTTTGGTGAGTAGAGTTTCAGAAACTCTAAGTCTATTGAGAGCTAGGAAAAATTTCCTACCACTTACCAATGGAAACTGAGTAGACTAATAAACATTTCTTTTACTTTCCTTCTACCCAAAACTCTTCTTAAGGGTAAACTGAGTCAGATTTTCCATAAGTGATAGCTTCTCTCATTTTCTAACTGGAATATGTCATGTTTTTCATGAATTTTTTGTTGTACAGTAATAATCATGAGACATTTCTTTATCCAATGTTCTACCAAGTCTCTCTGATGCTTGTTCAGACCATTCTTAGTAATTGACTATTTCATGCTTTCTGATTGGGATGACATGGCTAAATCTGGAAGCTTTTCTTTTTCCCATTTGTATCATAGATCCCTATTGAATTTCTCTTTTACTGTTTTGCTTTGAAACAAAATTTAAAATAGTATTTCACAAATGGGCCAAGAGAAAAAGAAATTATTCCTCATCCTTTGGGTGTAAAAGCAGAGTAATAATCTGATACTAAGAGTCTTTACAATAGTGTCTAGCTTGAAAGTATTTCAGAAACACAAGTGTTAGAAGAGAGAGAAACATATGTCTCAGCAAGCAGGAGGCGGTACAAGAAAAGGATCTCTATAATGACTTGTCTGCATTTCTGGAAGCTTGAAATACTGCACAAGCACAGCCTTAAAATAACCACAACAGACAGCAGAGTGTGACTTAATGATCAAATAATAAATTGCAAAGAAAAAAATTAAGCTACAGGTGTTGTATTGTAAAGCATGAAATGGAACCCTGAACTATGGAGCAGAACTCAGTAATTTTAGCACTTCTAGAAGATATAAAGATCTCTGGATTGAAATAAAATCCTTTTAAGAAGATAAGCATTACATCTTTAAAAAATGTGTTTTTTTTCATATGTATTCTGTCTATTATGGCAGAAGTTATTTCTAATTGGTGGAGGCTTCCCTGATGGCTCAGCAGGTAAAGAATCCACAGGAGACAGAGGTTTGATCCCTGGGTCGACAAAAATCCCCTGGAGGAGGAAAATGACAACCTAATGCCGTATTCTTGCCTGAAAAAATCCATGGACAGAGGACCCTGGTGGGCTACAATCTAAAGGCTCCCAAAGAGTCGGACATGACAGTGATTACGCACACATTAAAAAATGGATACTCATTAATTCAGTCAGGCTGAAGGCTGAGTGCTAAAGAACTGATACTTTTGATTTGTGGTGCTAGAGAAGACTCTTGAGAGTCCCTTGGACTACAAGGAGATCAAATCAGTCAATCCTAAAGGATATTAACCCTGAATAGTCATTGGAAGAACTGATGCTAAAGCTGAAGGTCCAATATTTTGGCCACCTGATGTGAAGAGCTGACTTATTGGAAAAGACCTTGATGCTGAGAAAGATTGAGAGCATGAGGAGGAGGGGGCGACAGAGGATGAGATGTTTACATATCATCACTGACTCAGTGGACATGACTTTGAGCAAACTCCTAGAGATTGTGGAGGACAGAGGAACCTGGCTGTGCTGCAGTCTATGTGATCACCGAGTTGGATACGACTTAGTGACCAAGCAACAGCAATGACATTAATTCAGTCATGCCTCAAGCGAGCCACAACAGATGCAAAGACATCTCAAAGTTCATAGTCCACGAGTAGAGATGGACATGAGTTTGAGTGAACTCCGGAAGTTGGTGTGCTGCAGTCCATAGGGTCTCAAAGTGTCGGACATGACTGAGCTACTGAACTGAATTGAACTGATGGTTGAATGTATGTGTCAACTTGACTGATGCCTCGTGCTTTAGATAAACATTCTGGAAGTGTCTGTGAAGATATTTCTAGATGAAATTAGCATTTGAATCACTAGAGTGAGTAAAGGAGATTGTTCTCACCAGGGGGCATCATACAATCAATTGAAGACCTGAATGCAACAAAAAGGCAGAGGAAAGAAGGATTTGCTCTTTCCCAGGTGGTGCTAGTGGTAAAGAACCCACCTGCCAATGCAGGTAAGAGATGCAGGTTCAATCTCTAAATTGGGAAGATTCCCTGGAGGAGACCATGGCAACCCACTCTAGTATTCTTGCCTGGAGAACCCCATGGACAGAGGAGCCTGGAGGGCTATAGTTCATAGGGTCACAAAGAGTCAACAACGATTGAAGCAACTTAGCGTGCACATTCCCTGACTACTTGAGCTGCAACATCAGCCTCTCTGGCTCTCAGACTGGGACTTACAACATTGGCATTCTTGGTTCACAAGTCTTCAGACTTGGATTGTAATTTGCAACATCAGTTCTCAGGACTCTGGATTTGGACTGAAACTATACCACAAGCTTTCTCCAGTCTCCAAATTACAGATTACAGATCTTCTCAGCCTCTATAATCATATGAACTAAATCCTTATAATAATACATTTCTTTCTCTATCTCTGTCATCTATCTATCTATCTGTCTATCTATCACATATCTGGGATTATCCGGGTGGCACAGATGGTAAAGAATTCGCCTGCCAATGCAGGAGATCCAAGAGATACAACCCAAGAGTTTCAATCCTTGGGTAGGGAAGATCCCCTGGAGAAAGGAATGGCTACCCACTCCAGTATTCTTGTCTCAAAAATTCCATAGACAGAGGAGCCTGGTGGGCTACAGTCCATAGGGTCACAAAAAGTCGGACACTATTGAGCATGCATGCACATCTTCTATCTATCTACACAATCTTTTGATTCTGTTTCTCTGTAAAAAACTAATATGGGAATTGTTACTAATAATTACAATAAGAAAAATATAAACTGAAAGTTTTCCAGGCAAACCAGGATGCATGATCACCCTCCATTTGAAAGAATTATTTCAATGAAATGATGGGAGTAGAGGCTGCAGAAGGCGAGAGTTAAGAAGTGAGGTGAATGACAGGAAATTAAATTACTTGTGTACAGACTATTTTTTATTTGTGCACTAGCTTGTATTTAAATGGGAGAGACTGAGACTAGATGGGACTTAGTAGTGAGTAGAAGGTTAAAGGAGAGTGTTTTGCATGGTAGAGGCTTGAGCAATCTTGTATGCAAGAGAGGAAATGTCAGTGGAGAAAGAGAGTCAGAGGACTTGCCATTCTCTCTTGAGAAGAAATGACTGAACAACTTCTGCATGGAAGCTGGAGGGGATGGCAGGATTAGCTTCAGAAAAGAGGACAGTCTCTTTTCTAGAGAAATAAGAGAAAGGAAAATAAATAGAAAGCAAATATAGCAAAGTGAGTAGGTGGGTGTATGTGAAGTTGGACAAGTTTTCACCTGATTGTGTTTTCTCTGTAGAATTTGAGAGGAGGTCTTGTCTGAGAGTGAAAGGTGTAATTATGGGATAGGGGACTTGTGAAAAGCAGGTGAACTTATAATAGTTATGCTGCATCGTAAGATACAAGTTGATAAGAAACACACTACAGGGGCTCCCCTGGTGGTCCAGAGGTTAAAAATCCACCTGCCAGTGCAAGGGACATGGGTTAGATTCCTGGTCCAGGAAGATTCCACATGCTGCCGGGCAACTAAGCCCATGAGCTGCAACTACTGAAGCCTGTGCTCTACAACAAGAGAAGCCAATCACCACGATGAGAAGCTGGCACACCACAATTAAGAGTAGCCCTGCTGGCCACACTAGAGAAAAAGCTCACTGTCAATAAATTAATTAGAAAAAATAAAGCAGTCTATCACATTAAAAAAATACACTACAGGATTTTTTGACAGTATTAAGGGCCAATTGGACACTATTAACTTACAGTGACACAGATCTACACAGTTTTATATTTCATTCCCCCATCCCCATCCATTTTAGGTAGAGAGGACTGCGGCATTGGCCAGACTGAGGTTATGGGAGGCAGATGCAGCAGAAGGAAGCAAAGAGTCAAGACACAAAGGAGTGACTCAAATGCTGGATTATCACTCATGTGGGAAAAGGGAACTGGAAGAGGTTGATTAATAGGCAAGATGGAATAGTCAATAAATTTCAAATCTAATTATGGACTAGAAACAAAGATGTTGCTAGTACAAATAAGAAAGCAAAAAGAATAAATGGGAAACTGCTTAGAGAATGGACAAAGGACTTTCAGATTTCAGAGGTGTATTAGCTCTGGGTGGTGCATGGTGGGCAGGGTGAGTGTCTGCAGCAGAGAGGAGACACTGTCCAATTGATGTTTCCACATGGATGTGCAAAGCACTAATTATTATGATAGAACTTAGAGCAGAGAGGGGAACTTTAAATCAAATACTGACTGAAGTGGACAAAAATATGGAGATGATGGGCATGATATAGCCAGATATATTTTTATAAGAATTGACAGAAGCAAAGCTTTGGTGTCACCAACAAGGACCTACTGTATAGCACCGGGAACTCTGCTTAAAGTTATGTGGCAGACTGGATGGGAAGGGAGTTTGGGGGAGAATAGATACACATATATGTATGTCTGAGTCACTTTACTGTCCATCTCAAACTATCACTACATTGTTCATCTTCTATGTCGCTGTTCAGTTGCTAAGTCATGTTCAACTCTGCAACTCCATGGACTGCAGCATGCCAGTCTTCCCTGTCCTTCACTAACTCCCAGAGTTGGCTCAGACTTACGTCCATTGAGTCAGTGATGCCATCCAACCATCTCATCCTCTGTTGCCCCCTTCTTCTCTTGCCCTATACCCCAATATAAAAAAAAAAGTTAAAATTAAGAGAAAAGAAAAGAACACCAGCTTGGACATAACCATATAGAAGGAAAAAACGTAACTGAGAGGTCTGTCTGCATTGGGGAGGTGGGCAGAGATGATGAGGAGTTCATTTCTCCCAACTTCTACACTGTTCTCTTCTTCATTCATGGTGAGCTTAACAGCATTTGACATATATGTGCAGAATGTGGAGTGTGAGCTCCAAGAGAGCAGAGCTCCTTCGCACATGGTCAGGGTGCTACAGCTGTTTGTGCAAGGAAGGAATGAGTGAGTCCTGGGAGCTGGACAATATAAAGCAACTAAGTTGAGATTCTACTGGACAATCTTGGGTGAGTTGTTTAACTTCTTTAGATTTCAATTTCATCATCTATAAATTACAAGTTATTTTAGGGCTTCCCAGGTGGCACAATGGTTAAAAAATTTGCCTGCTGATGCAGGAGACACAAGAAGTGTGGGTTTGATCCCTGGATCTGGAAGATCCCCTGGAGTAGGAAATGGCTATCCACTCCAGTATTCTTACCTGGAAAATTCCATGGACAGAGGAGCCTGGTGAGCTACAGTCCATGGGGTTGCAAAGAGTTGGACACTGCTGAGCACTGCACTGCTGCACTGGAATAACCCAATAATAACCCAATTAGTAACTATGCTTTAGAGTTTTCAGAAGCACCTGGCACCTAGTTAACACTTGATAAATGGCAACCATTGCTGCCACTATTACTTTTAACGGTTTCATTTGTTGGGAAAAAAGATAGCATGACAGTAGTTTGAAGCTAGAGCTCTGATTAAAAATGAGGCTTCTAACAGGGAGTTCCCTGGTGGTCTTGTGGTTAAGAATCTGCCTTCTAACTCAGGGGACATGGGTTCGATCCCTGGTTGGGGAGTTAAGATCCCACACACTGTAGAACAACTAAGCCCATGTGCCACAACTGGAGAAGTCAGCACTGCAATGAAGATCCAGCACAGCTAAAAAAATAAAAATAAAAAAAAATTTTTTAATTAGGTTTCTAAGCAGAATATTGGTAAGAAATTCTGGAAGAGGTGTGCCAGGTTTAAGATGAATTAAACCATTAGAAGGGCTTTCCTGGTGGCTCAGATGGTAAAGAATCTGCCTGCAATGCAGGAGACCCGGGTTTGATTCCTGGGTTGGGAAGATCCCCTGGAGAGGGGAATGGCAACCCACTCCAGTATTCTTGCCTGGACAGAGGCTTCCATGGACAGAGGAGACAGATGGGCTACAGTCCATGGAAAGAGAGAATGCCTTCCTTGTATTTTAATAACAACTACGAAATTCCTATCCAGTTACTCTGAACAAGCGCTTTTTGGGATACCAACTTCCTGGGTAAAGCATGGATTCTCTGGGCAGAATGACAAGGATGCTTTTTAACTCAGGGAATAGTGTAGGAATGTCTCTTGTTTCAAATCTACTCTTACCATTCAAGATGGTAAAAATTTGAATGAGGATGTGACTGTGGTTTCTAGTTAGTCTGTACCTTTCCTAGATTTCCTTTGATCTTGTAAACTCTTGAGTTGCAATGATAACCACTGTCTATAGTATTCACTTTTCCCTGAAATCCTGAGTTATGAAAAAGAAATCTTTGCACAAAATTATTTTAAGTTATTTAATTCATATTATACACAGACATGTGGAGAATTGGGGTGTGATCTCTATCAGCAAACACAATTATCTTACCCAAAACTGACATTTTATTTCTTTCCTGGATTTGATTGAGACCTTGTGTCTTAGTTGCATCTTGGCTTTCTTGACTCTATATTTGACTCTTATTCCTTCTCTATCAGTTCTGGAAACATCTTTGCTGGGGATAAGTAGCTCCTTCCTTCTCCAAAACTCACTCTAATAGCCTTAGAATGTACATGACTCATGGCAAAGCCAGGAAAATGAATTCCAACTCTTTTACACTGATTCTGGCACAGCCTACAATTTTCTCATGCTGTAATAATCCTTGCTTTCTTGCTTTAAAAATCCACAGGCTACAAAATAGCTATTATCCATCTCAACAACTTTCCATGCAAGTCATCAATATTCCACCCTGATTTTTCCAAATAGCAGAGGGGAATGTTTCCTTTCAATGTAGGAAACCACTTTGGTGTCACTACTTCTCTCATTTCTCCTCCAGTTCACAGCGAACTTTGGACCCTTCTCAAGATTTTGCTCCAATGCAAAGAATGGAGTCCAATGTTCCTGTGATGCTTCCTTTGGTTGTGGAGTTTTTCAAGTATTCAGCATGAATATTTTAAATTAAAACATGAGACTTTTTTTCAACAGAGCCAAAACCATGAGATTTTATTTTTTTTCAACAGTCAAAGCCGTGAATCTCTGATGTTGGCTCTTCTGAGTCAATGTGTACCACTGGATACGAAGCTCTCCTACAAGCCCAGAGAGTGCAGGGGTCTTGACATGATGAGGTGACTCTGTTGCTATGGTGATTCTGTAGCTGGCCAAGTGGTCACTAATTGGTTTACCCAGCAGGAGTTTTTGCAAAAATTACTTTGATGAGTATCAAACAAAACTCTTATTTTTGTCACCCCTGGAAGCTATAGTAAAGATGAATCAATAAATACATTTTCCTTAATCAATGGTGAAGAGCATATAGGAGACAATTTTAAGGAAGGTCTTCAGTGAAGGTAATTATTGGAACTCGGCTGAATTAAATGCTGATATTGTTTTAAGGTTAAAGACTAGAAAGACTGAAGTTAAACTTGACTTGTTTCTCCTATGTTATGTGCTAAGAAGAGAGGTTTGGGGAAGCTGAATCCCTTTATACACAGATCGAACTATATGATCATGAATTTCTGTAGGACTAATTAGCTTTAATCGAATAAGAAATCACTTGATAAAGTAAGAATATAATGCCCAAGACAACCGAGAAGCTAACAATTTTTTTCCTGCTGTGTTATAGATTTAAAGAGTACTACAACATTAAACAGAATGAGATGAGCATTTTATCTGTTTTTATTTCTGCTGCTCAATTTGTTACTTAGTATCCTCACCATCATAAATGCTAAATAATCTGTGAGGGAATCAGAACCAAATCAGGCTTACACAACTGTACTTGAAACTGCTAAACTTGTTTGGACATCGATGCAATCTAGCATGATAGAGTCTTTAAATTTTTTTCTTATTGATTGAAATATAAATTCATACAAGCACATACAGACACACATATATTCCTAAACTGATGATTAGATCAATATTTAGGTGTATCAATATACACATAATATTTTGTGTATATTACCTCTTCAAAAGTGTCTGATGAATGAAGGAAAAAATGAATAAATAAACATATTGCTCTTAGGATTTGGGGGCACTGTTTTACCTGAAAACCTCATGTGACTTTTGCATTTTATGATGTATTCATGTCTGTCTTAGAATTATAAGTGTTATGTCTTATGATAACTGTTAAAGAGGAATGAAATACAGCAAAAGATTTTCTTCCTCAAATCTTTGAGTAAGATGGATTTTCCAGAAAGCTGTGTTCAGTTTTTAGCATACACTTTGGGGTACCACTGGGCACAGCAGAATGTTGCCTAATTCAGTGGTCATAGAAACACTAGGGTTCCTTTTTGAAAATGCCATTGCTGGGCCTCGCTGAAGCCCAATTAAGTCTGAATCTCTAGGAAAGATTTTTCTAATCCCAGGGATGAGAATCCCTGCTGTACCTGGAGACTTAGCCCATGTGAGAAACATGGATGAGGTTATATTAGCTACCATCTACCTGTCTTCAGGTCACACTTCTCTTTGAAATTGTTTCCTTCATCACTGGAACCTTAGGACAGCTGTAAACACGGTGGCAAACTGATTGTAGCGAAGTGGACACCTAGTCCTCGCGGTAACCTAGGCCTTGTGTATGACCCCCTGGAGACTCTGACAATCAGCCTCCGACCTATTTATTCGAGAGAGAAACAGAACTACTATCTCTTAATACTTAGGGCTCTGAGTTCTCTGTTCTGAAGGAACTTCCTATATCCAAAGAAAAATTTTAATTTGACCAAATCCAAATTGGTGATTCCTAGAAGTCTTTAATAATTATCATTTTATCAGTTTGACTTTTAAAACCCCACCAAATTCTCTGACAATATTTTCAGTATTTGCTGAAGGATAACATCCCCCTTGCCTTAATCATGAGCCAGATTACTCGTAAACCTGGACCATATGCCACTGCAATTTGCTGATGGGCCCAAGCTGTTTTGGTAGATAAAAAATCCAAGGGGATTAAATGGCTCAGTCCTCACTGTGAACAGAGCAACGGTGGTGGGGCAGCTCCTTACTCTCCTTCATTCGCTTCTCTGTCCATTACCTGTAGACGCTGCACTTAGGACATTTGTAACTCAAAACCCAGAGATCACATGAATGTCGACAAAAATATATTTCACCGAATAAGGTCTTTAGACACTTACAGACACGTAGATCATGTAGGGGAGGGAACAGAGGTCATTATGTACCAAAGTAGGAAATACTTGCCCCGTTTTGGCTTTATGATGGCCCTGGGGGGAAAAACACTCCTAAATTGATAAGAGAAATGAATTGTGTCTTTCTCCTTCACTTAACTCCTGTGTCCTGTCCAGCACAGTTAATAGTGTAATTCTCTGTCATCAATGTTTGAATGACCACAATTTTTCTGTTTATAATAAAATGAAACTCCATGATTCTTGACTTGAAATCAGAATCAGATGGTTGATTAAATTATTAAAATTTAAAATGACCTTTGGGAAAACATAATTTTCTGGAAGATACTTTCCCATTTTCCCTTTCTATTGCAAGAGAAATTTTCCCCAAATAAGGAGGTCAAGGTGACTTATGTCTTGTGTCGTGAGATCCATTTTCTTGATAGAAGCCACTTGTTTTAAATATGGTGTCTTTAAAGATAAAGCAATAAAATAGATTGATTTGAAGTATACTAATTACTCATACACCTAAGAATGCTTCATGCAAATAAAACAGTAGGAAAATGCTAGTTATTCAGATTTCTGTGTTATTATTAAATAATCTACATGCTGAACAGTTAGTTATGTGTGGACTTTGAAGGGTAAGATACTGGAAGTTTAGAGTTGGAGGCAGTGTAGAACTCATTCAAAGCAATGGAGGAATTTTCTGCATTTTCCTCTGTTCAATTCAAGAATCTTCTCTAAATATCCCTGAAAAATCTTATTTGAACACTCCTTATGATGAGGAGGGCTTCTCTGGTGGCTCAGATGGTAAAGACCTGCAATACAGGAGACCTGGGTTTGATCCCTGGGTTAGGAAGATCCCCTGGAGGAGGGCATGGCAACCCACTCCAGTATTTTTGCCTGGAGAATCCCATGGGCAGAGAAGCCTGGCAGGCTACCGTCCATAGGGATACAAAGAGTCAGATCCGACTGAAATTACTAAGAGAGCCTTCTTTTTATTTAATTTAAATCTTACACACTCTAGCTGTTGTTAATAGTTCTGCCTCTGAGAGCTCAGCAGAATAATATTAATTTTGTCTTTCTTCATGACAACCCTTCAAATACTTGTCTGACAGACACACTTTATCCTCAGGAATGTGACTGTCATGATGGCAAACTTTATAGAAACATTTGCCTTTCACTAATGACCCCCCCCTTCCTAAATACAGGGAGTGATATTCCAACAGCATTATCCAGTGTTACAACCAGTCAATATCAAGAAATGTGTTCAACATGAATCACCCACATATTGACGAGTGTCTATTCTTGGAAGTCAGAAAGGGATCATGCTCTCCTTACTTTCTTTTTTGTCTAACATTAAAGTACAGCTTATTTAAAAGATCTTGCATCACATTATGCAAAGTGACTTCAATCCCTTTCATATTCCTTGTGGTGAGGAGTTCTTTCCTAATCACACAAAAATGAAGTAAATGATTACTTCACTAACTTCTTTCATTGTCTCAATCAAGTTTCTTTTAGTTGACAGTGACACAAACCTAACTCCAACTCCCGTTAGAAACAAAGGAATTATTATTACCATTATTGTTATTACTGCACAAGCAAAATTCAGGTTTCCAGCCATGTAACCAAGACTCCCTTTCTCTTGACATCTTGCCATCTGCCGGAAAATGCATTGGGTTTTTCTTTACTCTCACATCACCACCACACTTACAACACTTCTGACCCCAGATGTATGGGTTTATTTCCACAGTGACCAATTCTTCAACACCAGCTGGGTGTCCTACAATTCAGTTCAGTTCTGACGTTATCTACCTGGAGTTAGTGTTAGACCACACTTGTCAAATGTTCAGTCCCACAAGACTGCCCCATTTCAGATGCCAATCACAAGTCCCAGGTTGTCACCTGTATTTCTGACTGATTTCTTCAAGTTCTACCCTAAAAATGCCTTTGGCACCCGTCCCCCTGTGGCAGCCGCAGTGACACCAGATGTCAAATGTTTCCTGAAGGACACAGCGGCTGCAGAGTCAGGCCATGATGTTGGGGAAAAATTGATAACAATGAAAGAGGTTATTGTTCATGTTTAAAAGATTTGAGTTATAGAATATGTGTGTATTCATGTTTAAGTTGCACCTTGACTAGTGTCATAATCAAATCCCTTAAGATTATGCGGTGGAAGTGACAAACAGATTTAAGGGACTAGATCTGATAGAGTGCCTGATGAACTATGGACGGAGGTTTGTGACATGGTACAGGAGACAGGGATTAAGACCATCCTCATGGAAAAGAAATGCAAAAAAGCAAAATGGCTGTCTGAGGAGGCCTTACAAATAGCTGAGAAAAGAAGAGAAGTGAAAAGCAAAGGAGAAAAGGAAAGATATTCCCATCTGAATGCAGAGTTCCAAAGAATAGCAAGGAGAGATAAGAAAGCCTTCCTCAGCAATCAGTGCAAAGATATAGAGGAAAACAACAGAATGGGAAAGACTAGAGATCTCTTCAAGAAAATTAGAGATACCAAGGGAACATTTCATGCAAAGATGGGCTCAATAAAGGACAGAAATGGTATGGACCTAATAGAAGCAGAAGATATTAAGAAGAGGTGGCAAGAATACACAGAAGAACTGTACAAAAAAGATCTTCTTGACCCAGATAAGCATGATGGTGTGATCACTCACCTAGAGCCAGACACCCTGGAATGTGAAGTCAAGTGGGCCTTAGAAAGCATCACTACGAACAAAGCTAGTGGAGGTGATGGAATTCCAGTTGAGCTATTTCAAATCCTGAAAGATGATGCTGTGAAAGTGCTGCACTCAATATGCCAGCAAATTTGGAAAACTCAGCAGTGGCCACAGGACTGGAAAAGGTCAGTTTTCATTCGAATCCCAAAGAAAGACAATGCCAAAGAATACTCAAACTACCGCACAATTGCACTCATCTCACACGTTAGTGAAGTAATGGTCAAAATTCTCCAAGCCAGGCTTCAGCAATACTTGAACTATAAACTTCCATATATTCAAGCTGGTTTTAGAAAAGGCAGAGGAACCAGAGATCAAATTGCCAACATCCATTGGATCATCGAAAAAGCAAGAGAGTTCCAGAAAAACATCTATTCTGCTTTATTGACTATGCCAAAGCCTTTGACTGTGTGGATCACAATAAACTGGAAAATTCTGAAAGAGATGGAAATACCAGACCACCTGACCTGCCTCTTGAGAAACCTGTATGCAGGTCAGGAAGCAACAGTTAGAACTGGACATGGAACAACAGACTGGTTCCAAATCGGAAAAAGAGTATGTCAAGGCTGTATATTGTCACCCTGCTTATTTAACTTATATGCAGGTTACATCATGAGAAACACTAGGCTGGAAGAAGCACAAGCTGGAATCAAGATTGCCGGGAGAAATATCAATAACCTGAGATATGCAGATGACACCACTCTTATGGCAGAAAGTGAAGAACTAAAGAGCCTCTTGATGAAAGTGAAAGAGGAGAGTGAAGAAGTTGGCTTAAAGCTCAACATTCAGAAGACTAAGATCATGACATCCGGTCCCATCATGTCATGGGAAATAGATGGGGAAACAGTGGAAACAGTGTCAGACTTTATTTTTTGGGGCTGCAAAATCACTGCAGATGGTGATTGCGGCCATGAAATTAAAAGACGCTTACTCCTTGGAAGGAAAGTTACGACCAACCTAGATAGCATATTTAAAAGCAGAGACATTACTTTGTCAACAAAGGTCCGTCTAGTCAAGGCTATGGTTTTTCCAGTGGTCATGTATGGATGTGAGAGTTGGACTGTGAAGAAAGCTGAGCGCCAGAGAATTGATGCTTTTGAACTATGGTGTTGGAGAAGACTCTTGAGAGTCCCTTGGACTGCAAGAAGATCCAACCAGTCCATCCTAAAGGAGATCAGTCCCGGGTGTTCACTGGAAGGACTGATGTTGAAGCTGAAACTCCAATACTTTGGCCACCTCATGTGAAGATTTGACTCATTGGAAAAGACCCTAATGCTGGGAAGGATTGAGGCAGGAGGAGAAGGGGATGACAGAGGATGAGATGGCTTGATGGCATCACCTACTTGATGGACATGAGTTTGGGTAGGCTCCAGGAGTTGGTGATGGACAGGGAGGCCTGGCATGCTGGGATTCATGGGGTCGCAAAGAGTTGGACACGATTGAGTGACTGAACTGAACTAACTAGTGTACTTTTTTAAACTCTTGCCACAGATTTCTCATATATGAGATTTTAAGATAGCTTTATTATCCTTGAATGCTATACATCAGAAGTAATGTTTTATAAACCCAGTAGAGAATAAAGTGATGATTTCCACAACCATCTCCTTGGGTTTGATCATTTGCTACAACTCACAAAGCTCAAGGGATCATTTACTTCAAGATGCTGGGTTTTCGTACAACAAAGGATATGATCAAAAGGATAAAAATGAACAGCCAGATGAAGATGTACACAGCATGAGGGCCAGAAAGGACATAAGCCCAGACTCTTCTAACCCCTTGGAACTGGGATGCACTAGTCTCCTGGAATGTGGATATGTTCACCAATCATACTTTAGAAAATTTTACAGTGGCTTTATTATGTAGATACAATTGATTATTAACTCATTTTCTAGACCCTCTCCTCCTCTGAAGAATGGGGGAATGGAGCTGAAAGTTCCAAATTTCTTGGTCTTTCTGGTGACCATCCTCCATCCAGGAGCCCACCAATAGTCCCCCCATTAAAATAAGACATACTCTTATGATTTGGGAAATTACAAAGGTTTTAGGAGCTCTGTGTGAGGTCTGTGTGCAGCCTCAGTCACTTAGTCATGCCTCACTCTTTGTGACCCTTTGGATTGTAGCCTGCCACGTTCCTCTGTCCATGGGATTTTGCAGGCAAGAATACTGGAGCAGGTTGCCATTTCCTCCTCAGGAAAAGTCAAACACCAAATATTAGTGGGAACAAGAGGCAGAGATCAAAACACATATTGTCACGCAAGGGGAGAGCATGAAGACAGCAACTACCTTCCAAAGTCTCTGGGAAGGATTTCAGTGGACTTTTAGATGTCTGTTTAACTGGAAGCCTCACTCCTCGGGTTGCAGCTGTGAGGATAATCTTGATAGACCTGTTTCTCAGGAATACTGGGCATTTCAGCTGGCTGCTTCTGCACTTGACGCTGGGGTGTAGCTGCAGTGAATCCTTGTGAGCCATTTAAGAGCAGGTTCTTAGTTCAGGATAACCTTATGGATCTTGTAGACACAGCCTCGTTGGCTTTCAAAGTTAGATGGCTTGGGAATCCTCTCTCAGCTGCCGATCTTAAAAGCTGAGCTACCAGATTTGGGGTACAAATCCTTAGCTCCTCAGGAGAAGCTCGGGGTTGTAAGTTACCTCCTGACTGTGGGTTGCTGTGCTGGGGGGTTATGATGAGATTATGTCTCAGTCTCTTCTATCTACTTTGATGTGGGGTTTTTTCATGTTCATCTAATGTGTGGGAATTGCTCAGGGGGTCTGGGGGTTTCTCTCATATGTAGCTGTAGATTTTGTATGCCTATGGGAGGAGTTGTGTTCAAGATCCCTCTATGTGATTTTTGGTATTGTGAAGGGTGGAAAAATACTCTTTTTGAAATTACTATGATTTTACTCTACTGAACTTCATTCATGAAATAGCCTCAAAAAGTGAAGGCAGGACTTCCCTGGTGGTCCAGTGGTTAAGAATCCACCTCCCAATGCAGGGAATATGGGTTTGATCCCTGGTCCAGAAAGATCCCACATGCTGCAGGGCAACTAAGCTCATGTGCCACAACTAGTGAAGCCAATGAGACCTACAGCCCGTGCTCCACAACAAGAGAAGCCACTGCAATGAGAAGCCCAAGAATGGCAACTAGAGAGTATCCCCACTCACTGTAAACAGAGAAAGCTTGAGTGTAGTAAAGAAGACCCCGCACAACCAAATTAAATTAAATAAGTAATTTAAGTGAATACACTTCTGAACTTTTTTGTTGTTGTTGTTCTAGCATCTATTATGTCATTAAACCCACACAAAAGATCTCTGTCATGTGGAAAAGATGTAAGGTGGATTTATTTACAGTGATTAGAAAACAAAACAGAATTTATGATGAGGGCTCTGGGTTAGGAGAAATGTCTCAAAGGTGTTAAACAGATTTCAAAGCCCTTTTCTGTCCAAAGAAAGCTTAGCAATACCAAACTCTATAAAGAGGTATTTATTTAGTTTCGATAGTTAAATTATCATTTAAAAATTCTTAAAATCTTCAAACATCTGAAGTAACTCTTATAAACAGAGTACAAGATGTGGGAAGTGTGAAATCAACAATGTTTTCACTCATTAGAGATGACCTTATATAGTATCACCACTTATGAGTTATCAGGACATCTGTAACTTGTGAAAATGATTCTCCTATCTCATTCCCAAATATTATGTATTTTCTCTTCATTTTTGAAAACATGTAAATATGCAAATGCACATATTGAAGGATACATTTTTCACATTTACTTAGTTATACCAAGGTGTTAAAATAAGAGTTAAAAAATCCCTTTGTTAAGACATCCCAGTGAAGGCATCACTAAACATACCACCAAAATTATGTATGTCCTGGCTCCTTCACGGAAAAGATCACTTTTACCTTTCCAGAGGCATAACAAACTGGTGCATTGGGAAATAGAGAAACATCAATAAGGTCAAGTACACTTTTCACTTGTGTACTAAAGGTACAGTAAAAAGTGAGCATAAATTAAACAAAAAATTTAAAAAGGGAAAAATGGGGAATGGAAGACAAAAGCGTTAAGCAGGTAAAATGGAAATCTGTTTCCACACAACCACTTCAAGAAGATGAGAGGCACTGTTTTCAAAAGACGGGTTGGAAAATCCAGGCTGACTTGTGTGATTATGCCAGTTGGCATCTGTATTAGGTGCATCACACTTGCTGCCTCACACCTTCCTGGGCCACTTTTAACTGCATCCTTTGCTTCAGCGACCAGTGCTGTACAGCCCTCACACAGGACAGGACTTGGTCTCAGCTGCACCTCCATATCCATGTCTCCATGGAGTAGGGTGAGGTGGAAACGATACCAGCTGATGCCACTTTCTATGGGGCAAAATAGAGCAAGATTGCACAAAAGGGTGCCAGTGTGTGGAGCAGGGTGGTTTGCAATTTTTAGTAAGACAGCCTATGAAGACCTCACTGTGAACATGATATAACAACAAAGACTTGAAGGGAGTGAGAGAGTGAGTCCCTCTGGGAAAAGGGCTTTGTGGGCAAGGGAAACAGAATTCCAAAGCTCTGAGGCCACAGCATGGCTGGAAGTTTCCCAAAGAACTCAGGACGCCAGCATTCCATGAAGACAGTGAGCCAGAGAGGCAGAGAAGCAGGAGCTGAGGTGGGAGTTGATGGTGTTGGGACATCGAGAGCCTCCCAGGTCTCTCCAAAGATGATGGCTTGTATTCTCATGGGATAGGAACTCAATGGAGAGTTTTGAGAGAGGAACCTACATGTCGTAGTTGGTGTTGAGACTAGACTGGAGACTGCAGGGGTGAATGTGGAAGCATAGGCATTTGTTAGGAAACTATTGGAATCATTCAGCTGAGAGATCAGAGCAGCTTTGCAAAAGCTGGGAGCAGTAGATGCGGGAAGATGAGAGGAGATTCTGGATATATTTAGAAGGTAGAACCAGTAGAATTTGCTAACAGGGAAGATCTGAGGTGTGAGGAGAAAAGTGAAATAATTTCAAGGTTTAATTGAGATTCAGAGGGAAGAAGTGGCTATTAAATGAAACTGGGAAGACTTTGACTTGTGAGTGTGTTTGGGATCAATTTGGGGGTACAATAAGCTTGAGATAGTGATTAGATATCAAAATGGAAATATAAATTAAGCAGTAGGCAGCATGTATGTGTCTGGAATTCAGGAGAGTGCCTGGGATGAGCTGTGAATTGGGGAGTTATCATCTAGATCAGTGATCCCCAACATTTTCAGCAGCAGAAACTGGTTTCATGGAAGACATTTTTTTCATGTCTGGGGAGGGGGATGGTTTGGGGATGATTCAAGCACATTACATTTGTTGTACAATTTTATTTCTATTATTATTACAACAACTTCACTTCAGGTCATCAGGTATTAGATTTTGGAGCTTGAGGACCCCCTGATATAGATAGTATTTAAAGCCACGAAACTGGATGAATCAAGGAGGTAAGGTATGCAGGGAGAAAAGAGAAGAGACCTATGGATTGAGCTGTGGATCACTCCAATGTGTAGAGGTTTGGTGAGCTAAGGAGAAGTTTGCAAAGGACCAGAGAAGGTGTGGACATTGAGGTAGAGGATAACAACTTATAAAGAGAAGACCAGAGTGAAGTCATGGCTGTAAGAGTACCGTGAGGTCAAGGGAAGGATTCTTTTGTTACTATTGGAGAGATGACAGCATGCAAATAAATGGGTTAGAAACTATTTCGTAGAAGGGGAAAATTGGTGATGCAAGAGGAAGGAAAAAATTGCTGGAGCTATGGCCTCAACCAAGCAAGAAGTCATGTGGTTTTGTATACAGAGGACCTTAAACAGGAACACAGGTTGTGCAAAGTGACAGCATAACAGGAAGCAGGCAAGAAAGCATACAAGGACACAGATGCCAAGAGGTAGTTAGGTGCAATGATTCAAGCTTTCAAGCTTGTGAGAGATGTTTTTTCATTGTTGCTATTTTCCTGTTAAATAGGAAGCAAGTTCAACAGTTGATGATCAGGAGCAAGTACTGGGTGTAGTATGAGAACCAAGGAGTTTTGAAACGGTCCTCTGGAAGTGTGGGAGAGGGAATGGATTAGGGAAACGTATTTTGTTTCTGAGCTACCTTAGGAACCCATTTGACAGTGAGGCATCTTCATTCACAGTTGTGTGCCTTTTCCAGTCATGTTCAGCTGGGCAGGGGAGCAGATCCACAGAGTGCTGAATTTAACCAGGATGGGGTTTCGCCAGTCTAATATGATAAAATGAGAGAGAGGAGGGGATTGAGTGTGTACACAAGGGAGGAATTTCACGCTAGCAATGGCACTTTGAATTTAAAAAATTTTCAATTTATATATCTATTTTTGGCTGCACTGGGTATTTATTGCTGCACACGGACTCTCTCTGGTTGTAGTGTGCAGGCTTCTCATTTCAGTGGCTTCTCTTGTTGCAGAGCACAGGCTCTAGGCGCCTGGGCTTCAGTGGTTGTGGTGCACGGGTTAGTTGCCCTGCAGCATGTGGGATCTTCCTGGCCCAGGAATCAGACTGGTGTCCCCTGCATTGTAAGGTGGATTCCTAAGCGCTGGATCACGAAGAATGGCCTACCAATGGTTTTATGCTGTAGCTTTTTGTTTTCTTTCTCATCAACTTTAACCTTTCTACTAAGGGTATCATCCCTTACTCATCCAACTTTGGGATTTTTGGAGTCATTTTTGTGTCTTCTTTCCTCTCACTCTCCAAATACAGCCAATCACCAAGCAGCAGCCGGCACATCACTCCCACCCCCACCAGTGTCACTGTCACAGGAGATGTGTTTAGGAGCTGCCGATGCATAGCAGGGAGATAACGTAAGGTGGGGAAAGCAATCTAGTGTCAGAAGATGCAGGGTTTAGAAATCTGAATTAAAAAATACTATTCTTAATTAAATTCTCCATCCCAGGAGAACCAGGAAAAAGCTGTGTTCCTGGTGAGTCTGAAGCTCTTGATGTGTAATCACAGAAAGCATTCAGTGAAAGACAAAGTAATAGATTGTTGCTGTTGTTCAGTCACTAAGTTGTGTCCAACTCGTTGTGACCCCATGGACTGCCTCACGCCAGGCTTCCCTGTCCTTCACTATCTCCGAGTTTGCTCAGACTCATGTCCAGTGACTCAGTGATGCCACCCAAACATCTCATCCTCTGTCACCCCCTTCTCCTCTTGCTCTCAATCTTTCCCAACATCAGGGTCTTTTCCAATGAGTTGCCTCTTTGCATTGGATGGCCAGCGTATCAGAGCTTCAGCTTCAGCATCAGTACTTCCAATGAATATTCAGGGTTGATTTCCTCTAGGATTGACTGGTTTGATCTCCTTGCTATACAAGGGACTCTCAAGAGTCTTCTCCAGCACCAAGAAAATAAAATCTGTCACTGTTTCCACTTTTCCCCCATCTTTTTGCCATGAAGTGATGGGACTGGATGCCATGATATTCTTTTGTTTTGTTTTTTTTGAATGCTGAGTTTTAAGCAAGTGATAGGTAAGAAGTGGATTTATTTAGAGAGAAATACACTCTACAGACAGAGTGTGGGCATCTCAGAAGGTGTGAGACAGCAATATGGCATCATTGGTTGTCATAGCCTGGGTAATTTCATAGGCGAATGAGTGGGGGGATTATTCCAGTTATTTTGGGGAAGGGGAAGGGGTTTCCAGGAATTGGGTCACCACTCACTTTTTGAGTTGGCCTCAGAATTGTCAGGGTGCTGGTGAGTGTGTCATTTAAGATGCTAATGTATTACAATGAAAATACATTGAGGCCCAAGGTCCACTGGGAGTCAAATATTCTGCCATCTTGAACCTAGTTGATTCTAAGCAGTTTTTGTCACGTCCTATGGACATATCATTCTTTTAAAGGTTGTGCCCTGCCCACCTCCTTCCTCCTCTAGCTGCACTGTCCTTTCTGACCTAACCTCAGGTATCTGAGTTAAAAAGTAACTTGCTTTTGTAAATAACTTTTGTTAGAACACAGCCGCATCCTTCTTTTTTTTTTTTTTTTTTACCGTCTATCTGCTTTTACATTTCATCAGCAGCGCTGAATGATTACAGCAGAAACTGTATGGCCCGTGAAGCCTGAGCTAGTTACTGTCTGGCCCTTGACAAGGAAAAGTTTGTTAACCTCTAATCTGAAACACAAAGGAGTGTCCTAAGTGGGAGATTTCAAACTGACCAGTCTTGGCCTTTGTTCTATAACTGAATCTCGTAACATGTGATGAGAACCTATAGTATTTATAGAGTCATGTCTACTCAAAGATCAAATTCTTCAGTGAGATTAGGGCGTCATCCCTACCCCTCATTTCCCATCTCCAGAGATGCTCCTAAGACAAGACAAAATACATGAACTGCACCCAGATTTAAACATTAATTTTGGGATGTTTGCCAGACCAGATGGTTAGAAAAGCTAAATACCATTGATTTATTTCTTACCCTTTATGAGGCAACATTAGAGACAATGGACCTTATCAGAACAAATGAGAATAAACAACAGAATGCAGATCAGAGGAGAATCAAGAACAAATGCTATTGGATTTTATTATGCTATAATTAATTTGGTATGTAGAAAAGCACTAATAATTAGCAAATTGTAAACCGCACCAACAGAGCTTTACTTCACAGCAGTTGGGCAAGGATGGACTTTTCTGTTTCATGAATGTCATTCCTCCTTGTATAGTATTGTGACCTTAATTTCCAGCACCCTGAGAGTGCTCTCCTGCAAAGGCAATTTATCATCCATCAAATGCCTTTTGAGCACTTAGCATATAGTAGAGGCTGGGGAAACAGAGATGAATAAGACCTGATTGCCACCAGCAAAATGTTGCAGTACAGTGGTGATTTGCACCCAGAACTGCAACAATTGTTTTGGCATTGTTTTAGGGTTTTTAGATCGAAAATCCTTTGAGATTGTGATCAAAACTGCAAATCCTAATTTTAGGGGGAAAAATGTGCCAAGGCACATATAAGCAGAATTTTACATGTCATTTCAAGAGATATTTTATTTCCTGAAGGTCATTTATGAAAGTCCATATGGGAGTTTATCCCATTTTTAGAATCCTTGAGGTATATATGGTACAACTGAAATAGTGAGCTGCAGTGTGTGTATGTGTGTGTGTGCATGTGTGTTTGCATGTGCAAATGTCTTAGCTTCTTTAGGACATTAAGATGGAAAAATAATTTTCTAGGTAGGAGGAACGGCTTATGTGAAAGTAATGAGACATGATACAGCAGGGGAATCCAGGAAGTCAAGAAAGTTTGGTCTGACACATTCCTAAGGTGGGAGCTAAAGCCTTGGGAGAAAAGGTGAAAAAACACTAGAGATTGGATCACACCAGGTTTTGTATATTGTATGGGTAGACCTGTCACTTTTTTTGAAGGATTGTATGTTACTCAGGGGGACACAACTAAGGGACATGCTGTTTATCACAGAACACATAGAGAACATATTTATTTGCCTCTAGCTGGTTGTTTATTGCTGATTTTCTCTCTTCTTGATTTTTTACTGCTTTCTTTCTTAAAAAAAAAAAAAGTATATGCTACAAAGGAAGGATCTTGATACATACTATATCATAGAATTTAAACTTTGCAGCAATCTTGCTAAACAAGTTTATCCATTTTACCCACAAGAAAACTGAGATCAGAGAGGTAACTAATGTGATCAAGCCCACACAGCTAAACATGGTAGAACTGGTAACAGGACACACCTTTTTTTTTTTTTTCTGACTTCAGGTTCTATACTTTTTCCTCTAGGCTTACGACACTGAGACAGGTAAATTTTGTGTTGTAGGATAATTGATGATTTCTAGGCTAATGCAAAATACTCCCTTAGAGTAAGTTAGGTTATTAATTAAACCCATAATTTTTAATTCAGTATTTAACACAGTAATTTTATTTGGACCAATAATTTTTGAGGAAATAGAACTTATTTCTATTTTTCAGTGACCTTTGACTCTTACATACCCTGACTTTGGTTTTTATTTTGGTTCAGAGGAAGTTGGAGGAACACTTGTAGCTGGCGTTGAACTGAACAAGTTGGACAGACTGGTAAAGGCTTGGAAGGGCCAAGACATGGATTAAAAAGCCCTGGGAATTCCTCCAAACACAAATTCCAAGCAACGGACAAAATGATTGCACATCATAAAGAGAATTACACATTAAGAAGTTTCTAAAAAATGTTTTTTTACCTTCTTCAGGGGTAGCAAAAATATGTAATGACATAACCACAAAGCAGAGAGGGCAATGGTGGCCAAAGGACAGGAGAAGCTCTTGATATTCAAACAGAGTCCTCTCCAGCATCAAATGTGAGTTGACTCCTGTTAGCTTTGGTTTTGTTTTTTTTGACATAATAGATTATTTCTAGCGGTCTTTCCAGAATTTCAGCCCAATTAACACAGGAACTCCTATTGAGATTTACTTGCTAGTTAAAGATTACAGGTTGTGAGGTGACAGAAAAATAAGGAAATGACAGCGCCTGAGCCCATGTTGGTTGTGGTAAGATTCAGGGAGAGCAGACTTGGGTGTGGCACTCTGACGTTAGATGAGGGCAGTTGCAGGGTGTTCAAAATCCAACAGAGAAAGAAAAGTGATTGAAAATGTGAAAGGGAGGAGGCTTCCACAGATTCATCTGGCTTACTCCACAACTGTGCTGAGGGCCTGCTCTGAACACAGTACAATGAGGTTCCTTACTTGGTGAAATAATTTATAATGAGACATTGAATCATAGTCACAAGAAAGGGGGGAGAAACGGTCAGGGGCACCTCCCAGCGTTGCATAAATGACAGGGAGGCAGACCTGGAACAGAACGTGTTGAGCACAGTTTGTGCGTCCTCACCGGAAGAACAACCTTTAACCCCATCAGCCCAGATCTGGTCAGGTCACAGCTCTGTTTATGTGAAAGTTTCTGTGACCTTTCTGGCAGGCTTTCCCCTCAGCTGGATCCCATGCACAGTCCCATTTTACAGCCTTGCATCATTTTCTCGGAACTGGGCCAGGTAGAGAGGGAACAGCTGGGAAGGGCTGATTGTAAAAAGCCCCAAGGATTCTACAGAGGGTCCAGAAATCCCCTTCACTAAGGAAACGTAAGGACCCCGAGGGCATTTTCATAAAACACAACGACAGTGTGAGAAGAGAGACACAAAATGCAAGCTGATTGGCGTGACCACATTGTAGGGCAAAAGACATTTGTCAAGAGGCTAGAAGTTTTTTGTATATTTCTTAGCATTTGAACACAGACATGTTCACAAAAGCCCAGGAACAGATGCTCTTGATTCAACCATAGGACATAAAGTCCCACAGCAATACATAAACTCCTACTATATTTCGTAACTGATATACATGTTTTAAAGACCCTTTCAATTGTTTGATGCCACTGCACACATAATGACTCATTTAAAAAAGAATGTCAGTTTCTGAAGTGACTCTTTGGTAGATTGCCAGTAGATCTATAACATGAACTGAAATTATTTTAAGAGGATATCTGTTGTTATCATTTATCCTATCACTCTCAATTGAAAGCCATTATTACTAAAGCATATCTTGAAGAGATATGATGCCATTTCCCCCTGTATTTTGGTTATTTGAATACATTTCATTGCTGTTTCATGACTTATAAGCTGGGTATGATTGTGGAACTTCGAATTGTTGCTGAGCCTGTGTAATTGCAGCTGCAAAAAGGAGAAATCATCAGAATCTACCTGACACAGTTGTTTGAGAATTAAGTGGAATAATATATGTAGTGCTTAGCAAAAAGCTGGGACATAGAAAGTGCTCAGTAAGTGCTGGCAATAATAATTTTATCATCACATCATTACTCATTTAAATTCAAGTTAGTCAGAGAATACATCAATTTTGAAATGATAAAGTTTACATTTGAAGATAGCTTATAACTTCTAATTATTAACTTAATGCAATAACACTACTGCCTAATTTGAAAAAGTACAAAAAACCCTCCAAATCAGCTTGGTACGGGAGCCGTATATACAGAGAGAGAGGTTTTTAAAATTATTTTTAAATTTAAAAAAAATCCAAGTTTAATTTTCAGGCATGATAATGTTTGACTTGTGACCAATCTAAAAACCTCAATGATTGAAATTTCTTGAAAATAATATTTGCACTAAACATTTGATGTAATCTTTAAATCTAATATGCCAACATAGAGTCTCTGATGTTTTCAGTACTGTTCCGTTCAGTCACTCAGTTGTGTCCGACTCTCTGTGACCCCATGGACTGCAGCACATCAGGCTTCCCTGTCCATCATCAACTCCAGGAATTTGCTCAAACTCATGTCCATCGAGTCAGTGATGCCATCCAACCATCTCATCTTCTGTCGTCCCCTTCTCCTCCTGCCTTCAGTCTTTCCAAGCATCAGGGTCCTTTACAATGAGTCAGCTCTTTGCATCTGGTAGCCAAAGTATTGGAGTTTCAGCTTCAACATCAGTTCTTCCAGTGAACACCCAGGACTGATCTCCTTTAGGATGGACTGGTTGGATCTACTTTCAGTCCAAGGGACTCTGAAGCATCTTCTCCAACACCACAGTTCAAAAGCATCAATTCTTCAGTGCTCAGCTTTCTTTATTGTCCAACTCTCACATCTATACATGACTACTGGAAAAACCATAGCTTTGATTAGATGGACCTTTTTCAGCAAAGTAATGTCTCTGCTTTTTAATATATGCTGTCTGGGTTGGTCACAGCTTTTCTTCCAAGGAGCAAGCATCTTTATATTTCATGGCTGCAGTCACCATCTGCAGTGATTTTGGAGCCCAAGAAAATAAAGTCTGTCACTCTTTCCATTGTTTACCTATTTATTTACCATGAAGTGATGGGACAGATGCCGTGTTCTTAGTTTTTTGAGTGTTGAGTTTTAAGCCAGCTTTTTCACTCTCCTCTTGCACTTTCACCAAGAGGCTCTTCAGTTCCTCTTCACTTTCTGCCATAAGGATGGTGTCATCTGCATATCTGAGGCTATTGATATTTCTCCCGGCAATCTTGATTCCGGCTTGTGCTTCATCCAGCCCGGCATTTCACATGATGTATTCTGCATAGAAGTTAAATAAGGAGGGTGACAATTTACAGTTTTGACGTATTCCTTACCCAATTTGGAACCAGACTGTTGTTCCATGTCCAGTTCTAAATGTTGCTTCTTGACCTGCATACAGATTTCTCAGGAGGCAGGTAAGGTGGTCTGGTATTTCCATTTCTTGAAGAATTTTCCACATTTTGTTGTTATCCACACAGTCAAAGGCTTTGGCTTAGTCAATAAAAAAAAGTCAATGTTTTCTGGAACTCTCTTGCTTTTTCGATGATGCAATGGATGTTGGCAATTTGATCTCTAGTTCCTCTGCCTTTTCTAAATCCAGTTTGAACATCCAGAAGTTCTCAGTCCACATACTGTTGAGGCATGGCTTGGAGAATTTTGAGCATTATTTTGCTAGTGTGTGAGATGAGTGCAACTGTGCAGTATACTTTGAACATTCTTTGGCATTGCCTTTCTTTGGGATTGGAATGAAAACTGACCTTTTCCAGTCCCATGGCCACTGCTGAGTTTTCCAAATTTCCTGGCATATTGAGTGCATCACTTTAACAATATCATCTTTTAGGAATTGAAATAGCTCAACTGGAATTCCAACACCTCCACTAGCTTTGTTCATAGTGATGCTTCCTACGGCCCACTTCACTTCGGACTCCAGGATGTTTGGCTCTAGGTGAGTGAGCACTCCATCATAGTTATCTGGATCAATAAGATTTTTTGTATAATTCTTCCATGTATTCTTGCCACTTCTTCTTAATATCTTCTGCTTCTGTTAGGTCCATACTGTTTCTGTCCTTTATCGTGCCCATCTTTGCATGAAATGTTCTCTGATGTCTCTAATTTTCTTGAAGAAATCTCCTGTTTTCCCATTCTATTTTTTTCATCTATTTCTTTCCACTGATCACTGAGGAAGAATTTCTTATCTCTCCTTGCTATTCTTTGGAACTCTGCATTCAGATGGGTGTATCCTTCCTTTTCTCCTTTGCCTTTAGCTTCTCTTTTTCTCTCAGCTCTTTGTAAGGCCTCCTCAGACAACTATTTGCCATTTTTCATTTCTTTTTCTTGGGGATTGTCTTGATCATTGCTTCCTATAAATGTCATGAACCTCCATCCATATTTCTTCAGACACTGTCTATCAGATCTAATCCCTTGAATCTATTTGTCACTTCCACTATAATTGTAAGGGATTTGATTTAGGTCATATCTGAATGGTCTAGTGGTTTTCCCTACTTTCTTCAATTTAAGTCTGAATTTTGCAATAAAGAGTTCACGGTCTGAGCCACAGTCTGCTCCTGGTCTTGTTTTTGCTGACTCTGATGTTTTAAAATTTGTCTATTCAAAGAAAACATGTAAACATCTGTCTACCAATGTGGAATGCTTTAAAAAATGTGCCACTCAGGGGAAGTTGGGAACGATGTCTATGAACCTCAAATCTATCCTGCTTGCTCTAGTTTAGGGGAGCAGATTCTCCAGCTTTATTGAGAAATCTTTAGAGATGAGTAGAATGTGTTTTGAAATTAGAAAGAGAAGATGTGCGTCAGTGCTCACCTGCCACAACACAGAGCCCTCCCTTCGCTTAAAGGCCAGCCAAGCATTGTCTTTTGATCATTATGTACACATCCCAGTGACACGAATGGGAGTGTCAGGTTGAAATCTTTCCAGACTTGGAGACATCATACACTGGACTTTTTGGACTTGCATAAGAGAATACTTTCCAGGCTTAGAATCAGATGCAATGACAATGCAATAGTATTTTAAAAGCTTCAAATCTAGTTTAGTTGAGCTAAGTCCTGACATAATAAAGTTTCCCAGGTTCCTGTGTAGAAATATAATGCCTTGATGTGGTTCACACTTCCATGTTTCAGAAGTTCTTCCATTCCAGCTTATCATGGCCTCAGTTTCTCTAATAGTAATCTGTCTTAGACATTCTCTGAAGGAAGGTTTTAAGACAAAGGTTTCCATGTAGGTACTTGATCCATGGGCGCTGTAAAGCATGAAGCAAGTGATTCCGAGAAGCAAGAAGTGATGGATGGTTGGACAGGAAGGAGGAAAAGGCAATGCAGGCACTGAGTTGGCCACAGTCAGTTCTGTGGTCCCTTCTGAAGAGCCTTCTGGTGTGTGTTTCAGAATTAACCAGCTGAATATCAAAAGGAACATCTATTCCTTAGCTTCTACCCCGCATTGGTCAAGGGAAGCCTCACTGATCCTCCCCTGCACTTTAGAATGACACATAAGTGTTTCCAGACATCCCAAGCAGGTGCATTGAAACTAACCAAATTTAAAACAAAAACCCAGGCAAGGATTGAGAGATATTAACACAGGCCTGAGTCAAGTGCTGTCAGGTTGCACTGGTGGGAAGCTGGTTGAAATCTTCAAAGAACCGGCCAACATTGCAATTCCGGAATAGGATGTGGAGAGGATTTGAGGTAGAGCCCAAGAGGTATCTTTCATTCCCTTTAGAGTGCCCCTTTCAAGGTAGTGGCCAAACTTGCAAGGATTTACTGGGCACATATCCAGAGGAAAACATAATTCAAAAAGACATATGTACTCCATTGTTCATTGCAGCACTGTATTATAATAGCCAGGACATGGAAGCAACCTTAATGTCCATCAACAAAGGATTGGATAAAGCAGATGTGGTACATATATACAATGCAGTAGTACTCAACCACAAAAAAGAATGAAATTGCATTATTTGTAGAAATGTGGATGGACCTAGAGACTGCCATACAGAAAGAAGTAAGATAGAGAAAACCAAGTATGGGATATGAACACATATATGTGGAATCTAGGAAAGTGTTATAGATGATCTTATTTGCAAAACAGAAATAGAGAAACAGGTGTAGAGGACAAACATATGGACATCAAGAGGTGAAGAGGGAGTGAGATGAATTGGGAGATCGACATTGACATATATTCACTATTGATACTATGTACAAAATATATAACTAATGAGAATCTACTGTATAACTCAAGGGACCCTACTCAGTGCTCTGTGTTGACTTAAATGGGAAGGAAATCCAATAAAGAAGGGATATGTATACACATATAGCCGATTCACTTTGCTGTAGGGCAGAAACTAACACAGTATTGTAGGACAACTATATTCCAATAAAAGTTAATTTTACAAAAGAGGATTAGCTGAGCGAGCTGCAGTCTTTACTTCTGTAACTAGTTCTGAAGCCATAATGGGTATCTTCTTTCTCCTCTATGATCCATCGTGAATTTCCCTTAAATTTGGCAAGACAGTCTAGTCGTCTGCCAGGTGGAGTGACCCTAGACCTTTATCCTCAGGGTTCAGAAAAACAACCACATTTTGGAGGCCTATGTGCCATCCTCACAAGATGCTATGCCTATTAATACTATTCTATTCTAAGTCAGCTATTCTACTCAGGCCAAGTGCTTCTGAGTGATGAGGTGTGTAATAAGTCTAATGGATTCTGTGACTATGGAACCATTCTTCTACCTCTTTAGCTGTAAAATTGGCCTGTAAAAAGATTCTTTTTTTCAAGATGAAGCCAGCAAAAGAGGACAGCTGTGCTGTGCTGAGTCACTTAGTCATGTCCAACTCTGTGCAACCCCATGGACTGTAGCCTACCAGGCTCCTCTGTCCTAGTGGATTCTCCAGACAAGAATACTGGAGTGGGTTGCCATTCTCTTCTCCAAGGGATCTTCCTAACCCAGGGATCGAACCTAGGTATCCTGCATTGCAGGCAGATTATTTACCATCTGAGCCATCTGGGAATATGTTAAATATATGTGCAGCTTTCTATGTAATCTAAATAATGATTTTATGGTGAATGCAACCCACACGGGTAACAGGATTCCTTTTGCAAATCATTCAGTAAATCCAAGCTCATGTGCGCATATTATGATGGTTAATGGTGATCAAAGGTTAGGGATTTTTGGTAAGAGAGCCATCTAGATTGGTGAGGAGCTGCATTTTGGTTACAGGAAAAGCCTTGTTGATGTCGCCAAGTATGTGGGCATTGAAAGAGGAATAGAAGTCCCTAGATGTTTGCTACCTTCTCCTCCCCTTCCTTCTCCCTGAAACAGCTGTCTTAGCTTCAGGAAACTCAAGTGCTGTGGGCAATTTAGAAAAAGAAATTGAAGGTTGAATTCTGAGTTTGCAAAGTTCTGTTAAGAATAGTCATGAGTTTAAAAAGCAAAATTTTTATGGATTTCTCACCAGCTGCAAAGTGTTTTGTACCAGAAAAAAATGGGCAAGAATGCAGTATGGTACATTTTGCAACTTAGAATAAAGACTACTTGAATTGTGTAAGAGAGAGAGAGAGCACAAGCAAAGTGTGTATACAGGCCTTGGGGCAGGCACGGCACAGCAGGTCTAGGAAACAAAAGAAGTGAGTCTGTGCTGCTACTGGAGCTCAGACAGTGAGTGCTGTGGTTATTCATCAAGAATCCAAAGCAATAGCTGGTCTACAATGACCATGAAGTAGCTGAAATAGAGGCTATATCATTCTTGATGAGAGAAAATTTGTGCTAGGTTGTCCATGGATAGCCTCTGTCCCTGACACAGTGACCACGTCATTCATAACTCATTGCATCAGTACCACTGGGCTGAGTCAATAAAGTGATTGACACTCATGGGATGGGATGGATCACCTGGTCCAGTTGGTTATTGAGTATCGTTTTGGTGATGAACGCACATCAGTGGGCATTCACGTGGGGCATAAATATTTGGATACTCTAAGGCCACTTCCATGTTCTATCTACTTGCCTCTTCTCCAGATTTCCTCTTGTCTGAACATTGATTGCTGTGCCTTCAAGCACAGGAATCAGTGTATATTCCTAACTCAAACCACTATCCTTCCAAACATGATAAGCAATAAGCTATACTGTTCACAAGTTTCAACACAGAGAATTACTTCACCTTGGTTTTTTGGGGCCACCTCTGAGGAAGGCTGCAGGGTGACAGCAGTCCATGTCTTGCTAGTCTTAATGTGTTACATCTTCCCATCCGTGGACTGGACCCAAGTTCTTCCTCCTCTGTCAGTTCAGTTCAGTTCAGTCACTCAGTTGTGTCTGACTCGTTGCAACCCCACGGACTGCAGCACACCAGGCCTCCCTGTCCATCACCGACTCCCAGAGTTTACTCAAATTCATGTCCATTGAGTCAGTGACACCATCCAACCATCTCATTCTCTGTCTTCCCCTTCTCCTCCTGTCTTCAATCTTTCCCAACATCAGGGTCTTTTCAAATGAGTCAACTCTTCGCATGAGGTGACCAAAGTATTGGAGTTTCAGCTTCAACATCAGTCCTTCCAATGAACACCCAGGACTGATCTCCTTTAGGATGGACTGGTTGGATCTACTTTCAGTCCAAGGGACTCTCAAGAGTCTTCTCCAACACCACAGTTCAAAAGCATCAACTTTTCGACACTCGGCTTTCCTTATAGTCCAACTCTCACATCCATACATGACTACTGGAAAAACCATAGCTTTGGCTAGATGGACCTCTGTCAGCAAAACAGTGTCTCTGCTTTCTGATATACTGTCTAGATTGGTCATAACTTTTCTTCCAAGGAATAAGCGTCTTTTAATTTCATGGCTGCAGTCACCATCTGCAGTGATTTTGGAGCCCAATAAAGTAAAGTCTGACACTGTTTCCCCATTTATTTGCCATGAAGTGATGGGACCAGATGCCATGATCTTAGTTTTCTGAATATTGAACTTTAAGCCAACTTTTTTCACTCTCTTCTTTCACTTTTATCAAGAGGCTCTTTAGTTCTTCTTCACTTTCTGCCATAAGGGTGGTGTCATCTGCATATCTGAGGTTATTGATATTTCTCCCGGCAAAGTTGATTCCAGCTTGTGCTTCATTCAGTCTGGCATTTCACATGATATACTCTGCATATAAGTCAAATAGGCAAGGTGACAATACACAGCCTTGGCATACTTCTTTTCCTATTTGAAACCAGTCTGCTGTTCCATGTCCAGTTCTAACTGTTGCTTCCTGACCTGCATACAGGTTTCTCACAAGGTGGGTCAGGTGGTGTGGTATTCCCATCTCTTTCAGAAGTTTCCACAGTTTATTGTGATCCACACAGTCAAAGGCTTTGGCATAGTCAATAAAGCAGAAATACATGTTTTTATGGAATTCTCATGCTTTTTTGATGATCCAGTGGATGTTGGCAATTTGATCTCTGGTTCTTCTGCCTTTTCTAAAACCAGCTTGAACATATGGAAGTTCATGGTTCACATATTATTGATGCCTGGCGTGGAGAATTTTGAGCATTACTTTACTAGTGTGTGAGATGAGTGCAATTGTGCTGTAGTTTGAGCCTCCTCTGTCAGTTGATCATAATTGTTTCAGGGTGAGTTTCTCAGGATGCAGACTTTGTTAAAGGGATTTAACGTGATGGGTTTTTTTTTTTGTTTTTTTTTTTAGAATAATATCTGTGGAAGAGGAAGGTGGGAGGCAGGACTGGGCAGAGAGAGAAGGGAACTGTGATGCCCTCTCTCTCTGGAGTGTCTCCACCAGCCCTGCAAGAAGACTGAAGACCAGGAGACTCTTGAGAGCTGTCCTGACTAAGACAAGAGAACTAGGTCTTAAAAAAAATTATTTATTTTTGGCTGTGCTGGGTCTTCATGCTGTGAGGGCTTTTCTCTAGTTGTGGTGAGCGAGGGCTACTCTTCATTGCAGTGAGTGAGCTTCTCATTGCAGTGGCTTCCCTTATTGTGGAGCACGTGTTCTGGGTGCACGGGCTTCAGTAGTTGCAGCTCCCGGGCTCCAAAGCACAGTCTCAATAGTTGTGGCGCATGGGCTTAGTTACTCTGCGGCACGTGGGATCAGGAATGGAACCTGTTTCTCCGGCGTTGTCAGATGGATTCTTTACCACTGAGCCACCAAGGACGCCCTGAGAACCAGGTCTTCATACGCTTTTTCAGTCGTCACTGAAAGTAGGTGCTCAAGGAAGGGAGTGATCTTAGGAAAAGAAGCTCTGTCCAGCTAAGGAAAACTTCCAAAGGGCTGACAGCTGAGGGCTAGCTATTACAGTGTGTGACATAATGAATCCTTTATTCCTGAAGGGAGACCTGGGTGGTGAATCTCAACATACGCCAGAGCAGTCAACCTCTAGAAGGTATGATCTGAGGAAAAGGCATTGATACAGGAAAGACAGGTTTCAAGGGAGTCTGTTCTTGTAGTTTGCTTGTTCTTTCTGAACCTGCTCAAGTCTGAACCCAAGTAAAACATTGTCCCCATTCATACACAGGATAGCTGCTGTGTCTGGTGGACCTTATGGCTTGGTTGATTATATAACACCCAGCTCACGGTGGGCAGCTCTGGCCTTACAGTCATCTGGCATCCTAGGGAAGGCTCCAGAACTGAATATTCACATTTTAATTTATAGGAGACAAGCAAGGTAAATCACCATCGGGAAATTTATCACATTCGTGAAGACCTTGTCCTTAGAAAACATCCGGCTCTGCTTTTAGTCTCTATGGCTTATTGATGACCGTAGCAAGTCCATGGAGCACTGGGGTATTAGAACACTAGGGTACACATCAAAGTTGAAAGTTACCATATAGTGGAGCAAAAAATGACATGCATGATATAAGATCTGAGATATCCTTACAAATATCTTTGATTTGTTCTTTTGGAAACCAATATCTGAATGTAGTCACAACTGAAGCTTCTTTGTTTATAATGTTTTCTTCTCAGGATGTAGTTTCATATAACCTTGAGGTTACTATAGTTCTTAGTATCTTGATACCTAAATATCTTAACTTCTAGTTAATGCCTTTATCTATAATTAAACATCTATGTTTAAAAATAGTAATCCTCTAGAAGATATACCAATCTTTTAATTATCTATTTTAATACTTGACACCTGTAAGTGGGAACTCTTAATATCTGCATCTGACCAGTAGATGTAAATATTAGGAAAATTTATATATAAATTATATATATAAAAATAATAAGTATATACATATATCCAATTATTATCTACACCTGATATATAAATATGAAAACTTAAGAGAAAATTAAACTAAATAGCACGGAATATGTATAACTCAAATCTGCAGGACTATGTGGTGATTTTAAGGGAAATAGTTTGAACTTCTTCCCAGTAAGATTTGGGGTCTAAATTTCCCTCCCTTTGAAACTGGACCAGCTTTAGCGATTCTCTTACAATTGGGTAGAATTTAGTAGATGTGCGCTCTGTAACTTCAAGTTCAGATCAGAAAAGACTACGAAGCTTCCACCTGGCTCTCTTAGAAAACTCACTCTGAGAGTATTTAGAAACCATGTAAATCTGGTTATGCTGATACCTCAATGCTGGAGAAGACGGAAGTACACACTTAAGTCAAGAGCTAGGCCTCCAGCCTATAATCAGCTCCAAGTGTCAGCATTTGAGAGTCTTCTTTCACAGCCAACCTTTTCCGACTTTTTTTGACTGAGTCTCCCAGCCAACATCTGAGAGCAACCATATCGGAGACCCTTAGGATGAATGGCTCAGCTAAGCATTCCTCAAATTCCTAATCTATAAAATGAAAAGAAAAGTGAAATTTTGATTTCTGTAGTTTTGACGTTATTTGTTAGACAGCAATAATAACCAACTGGGGCTTACCAGGTGGCTCAGTGGTAAAGAATCCACCTGCAAATGTAGGAGATGCGGGTTCAATCCCTAAGGGGAGAAGATCCCCTGGAATAAGAAATGGCAACCCACTCCAGTGTTCTTGCCTGAAAATTTTCATGGACAGAGAAGCCTGGTGGGCTACAGTCCATGGGGTTGCAAAGAGTCAGACACGACTGAGTATGACCCAATACTAACTGATTGATATTATCTGTGCTACTACTCTGCTTTGCACACTCAGATAACTCCTTTAATCTTGACCCCAAGGCAAAGTGAGTGTTATTTCATTTTAAGATGGTGGTGTTGGAAATGGCCATTGAGAAAACATGACTGTAGGTTGACCCATGACATGCAGTTGGAGGCTCCCCACCCCTTCCCCACCCTCAGAATGTATGTTCTTTCCATCACACCCTAAATAGGAGCCATTTTCAAGGATGGACCCTTGAGAGAGCACTGTGTTTGTAAGATTATCTGGACAGTACACATGGCTGAACCCCGGTAATACCTCTATACAAGTTTTTAAGATTCTGGCATGTGGGTGTGGACATTTACTCTTGCTGTGGCCACACAAGACAAATCTTTCACGTAAGTTCCCTTGCTTCTTAAACTGACCACCTACCAATATAGGTTCCCTTCTTTGGCCCCTCCTTGCCCTCCCTGTACATGGGGCAGTTTCAAATTGGGCCTGGGCAACTCCAGAGGTTACAAACTGGATGATGAAAGTGATTTTCATAGAGGTTTACACTCTCCTAACGGCATCCAGCTAAGAAGAGGCAATGTCGAAAGTCAAACCCAAGTCTGCCTGACTAATTGTAAGCTAAAAAGTAAGATCTAAGGAGTCTTATATTTGTAGAGTAAGGCCTATTCTTTAAGTGGCGGTGGGCAGGGTGGGGGGAGGGCGGGGAACATATCTGATATTAATTGAATTAGAAATACCCATATTTAAATAAAATAACTAAAACACTTTCTGGAGTTCAGCATGTGCAAGCTGGAAATGAAAAATTTGGATGAGAGGGCCCTAGTGAAACAAATTTAACTATTACCATATGAACATTGTTGCCTGAATAGTGATGATGCCAAATGGCTGAGCAAAAGGTATTGGAAATAATCTGTAACAACTTTTGTAAAGATGTTTTGGCATAAAAATGAAGAGCAATTTTATTTTGAAATACTGAAAAGCATGAGTGAAATTATAATTAGTATCTGTAAAAAGTGAATAATTATAATACTTTGATTTAAATGACCTTTGATGAAATGCTAGTTCTTCAGTATGCCATTACCAATTTAACCTAACATAAGAAAGGAGAAATCAGGTGTGTTTTTTTTTTGTCTTTCATCCCCTTTATAAGTCTACTGCCAAAACAGAAATATCAACCTTAAACTACTGTATCATATGCCAAGACTGGTTGAGGGACTGTGATTATTCTTGTTCACACACTAAACATATTTTTCATTTGTTCTGATTATGTATGTGGTTTGTAATTTATTTATACCAAATAACAGCTCTTTTCTATTTCTATATTCTGCTTTGCTTACGTAGTTTTTTACATATTAACTCTGAATACTGGTAAAGAAATCTTCATCAGCGATTACCCCTTCACCTCTCTGATTGCTCTCATGTCTCCTTCAGAGGTTTATCCCTGTAGGACAGTTGATATTCAGGGAATAGGTTGGATGTTTAGGGTACCCTTACTAGGATTTGGTTGTTTAATCCATGGTTCTTGAGTATTCACACGTGGAAGGGTCACCCAGGGAGTATATGATTGACACTATAGATTCCTGGGTCATATCCTCAGAGATTCTAATGTGAAGGATGCAGAGTGGGGCTTAGAGATCTACACTGATAAGGAGGATTCTAGGGCTTTCTTTTGCAGATGGCCTGAGTACCCTATTTGAATAAATGCTGTCCTGACTGTAATGCCAGTAATTTCAGTAACTTCTATCAGAGTGTGGGATGCCGTTTATTATAATTTACTAAGTGTGTCGGGCTTCCCTGGTCACTCAGATGGTAAAGAACCTGCCTGCAATGCAGGAGACCCAGATTCGATTCCTGGGTTGAGAAGATCCCCTGGAGAAGGGAATGGCTACACACTCCAGTAAACTTGCCTGGAGAATCCCATGGAGAGAGGAGCCTGGCGGGCTGTAGTCCATGGGGTCACAAAGAGTGAGACATGACTGAGTGACTAACATTTTCACTCTTCAAGTGTGTCAACTTCATCCATATAAGGTATATAGGTTCTTAAACATTTCTTTTTAAACTTTTCATACTTTAAAAATATTGCTCAAAATAAATAAAACCATATATATATATTTTGAATTATTAATTAAAATATATTCAATTCAGCAAGGGTTACAGTATACAAAAAACTTAGCACAGAAGGTATCCTCTATAAAACTTATCCTAAGTATATGTGGTTGTATATTTTATTACATAAAATAGAATATATATATGTATAAGATATATATTCTATGGCATAATCGCTTCCCTGGTGGCTCAGAGGTTAAAGGGTCTGCCTGAAATGCGGGAGACCTGGGTTTGATCCCTGGGTTGGGAAGATCCCCTGGAGAAGGAAATGGCAACCCACTCCAGTATTCTTGCCTAGAAAATCCCATGGACAGAGGAGCCTGGTGGGCTGCAGTCCACGGGGTCGCAAAGAGTCGGACACGACTGAGCGACTTCACTTTCACTATGGCATAATTATCTACAAAACAAGCGCTCAGTTGTGTCTGACTCTTTGCAGCCTCATGGACTGTAGTCTGCCAGGCTCTTCTGTCCATGGGATTTTTCCAGGCAAGAATAGTGGCGTGGGTGGCCATTTCCTTCTCCATGGGATCTTCTCTACCCAGGGATCAAATCCAGGTCTCTTGCATCAGGATATATATTCTATGACATAATTGTCTAGAAAACATAACAGTTATAACTGTACGTTAAGAAAAACAATCATTGTTTAATTTAATTTTACTCTCTAGCTTAATTAAAAATTTCATGACAATCTGCAGATAATAAAAAGTATCCAAGGTTGCAAGCTGGCTGCTTATTTATTCATGTGTCTGCCATTGTCTTAAAATATCAAAGGTTGATATAAAACCTATGAATGATCTTACTAACTGTTCTTAGACTTGATTTATCTTTACTTGTATGCTCTTGTTTTCAGACCATTTACCTCCAGTGTTTCTATGTAGAATTTCTCCTCATAATCTACAAATTGTCATATCTTATCTTAAAATTATCACCAGGTGAGATTAAAAATGAAAAGGACAAAGCTGGTAAAATTTCCTTCATCGCAATTCATTTTTGTATTAATTTGGCAACAAGCCTATTAAGTAATCTGTACTATCAGACACTCCCTCAGTACTCAGAATATAAAACAATACAAGTTTACTGCTCACTAACAATGCCTACTATAATAGGTAACAGGTTTCTGCATTTCAAAATCTGTGTTTTCCCGAAGTAATAATTTATCTTTTATACCCCTTCTTTGCTATTAAATTATTTAGTGTAATATATTAAGAGTAGGAGTTTTGAAGCCTGCATTTGTAAGAACTCTATTCAAATTCTTGCTCACGGATGGATTGTGATATGAAATAAGAATACTTTCTTTATTTATAAACTAAGGATAACATTTAATTCACAGTGTTTATTTTCAAAGTATTTCAAAATTTCCCCAAAAAAGCAAGGTAATGTGGAGGCTCTACCTTCAGTATGACAGTGTGGGGGGCTCCGTGAACCTGCTTTCCAGCAAAAATTTTAAAAAATGTAAACACACATACAACTGTTGAAAGTTTCTGGAAATGGACCTAAGGGCATACAGCGAATGAAGAATATTCATTCAGGAAATCTACTAAAATTTGGCAAGCACCATAAGAATCAATGGTATTTGAACCAAGACTCACCCCCTTCTTTGCTCTCCCATCTTAGTGAGATAGAAACTCCACCCCAGACTTGTGTGATCGAGAACACAGGATTCCCTCTCCTTCAAGCTCTAAGTTAGAGGGCTGTTCTCTTAGGAGGGGCAGGACAACAGCATTTCTCATCCTGTTCTCTGTTGTTTCTTGCTGAACCTAAGTTCCCAGCAAGTCTGACTGACAGGTAGGGGCTCCTTTCTTCAACTCAACCCCCACTCATGGGACAGGGGCTCTACCTTGGGTAAAGCACCGCTGAGAACACTGAAGCCTGTCCTTTCCCTTGACTGTCAAGTGGAGATTCCATACTGAGAGACGCAAGCTGAGAAGACCCGAGGTTACTGTTTGCCCCCCACCTTCCATTCAGCATTCAGCTCCAAAGCAGTATGTCTCACCATTGTCCTCACATCCAGCTCCGAGCCATGGCCTATATATTTTTTCCTGGAAGGAGAACCAGGTTTTGTGTTGCGTGCGTGCTAAGTCTCCAGTCATGTCCGACTCTGCAACCCCATGGACTATAGCCAGCCAGGCTCCTCTGTCTATGGGATTCTCCAGGCAAGAATACTGGAGTGGGTTGCCAAGCCCTCCTCCAGGGCATTTTCCCCACCCAGAGATCGAACCCGTGTCTCTTCTGTCTCCTGCATTGGTGGGTGTGTTCTTTACCACTAGTGAGATCTGACTTCATTTGCAAAAAAAGTGTGAAAAAATTTAAACCCTGGTGTGTTCTCAAAACCAGCAGGAGTTGCGGCAATAAACATTTGATGAGATTGGTAGATTCATTGGGAATATAGGCAAAACTGCTGGCTAACTGTTTGCCAGGGAGAACCAGGGAAAGAGACAGCTGTAAAAAGTACTCCTTGGGTCTGAAGGGACCTCAAACTGTGATCTTAGGAGCTGGCCCTTCAAAGCAGCTTAAATTTCATTGGCTCGGTCTGTTAAACAATTTGTGCCCAGGACATTGTTGAAAACAATAAAGCAATTAGCCGGCAATTGTTGCAGTTTAATAGGTAGGTAAAGGGAGAGAAAGACACAGTTGAAGAAAGTGCTGCCAAACCACTGTCTGAGAGTGATGTGGGCTATCCAAGGCCCTATGCCTGGACAACAGCATTAGAGGCTTGACAGAGTGCTGGGTGGGAGTGGGGTGGATGATAAATGTCACAAAAACAGCATGGTCAGTAACAGTAACAAGCCCCGGAGGTAAGGGACCAGTACCAGAATTGCTTCAATGTATTATCTATAATGTCATTTCCAACAAATAATTCTGAAACATGCAAAGAAACAAAAACATATCACCTATACACTGGGAAAAAAGCAGACTGTAAGTGACTAGATGTCAGGTTTAATAGTTATCTATTAAAGTAGCATTATAAATATGCTTAAGAAACTAAAAGGAAACTGACTAAAGAGGTAAAGAAAGGCATAATGACAATGTTGCAACAAGTACAAAGTATCAAGGAGCTATAAATGATGAAAAAGGAACTACATGGAAACTCTGGAGTTGAAATTCTCAATGAAAACTTCATTGGAGGAGCTCAACAACAGACTTGAGAAAGCAGAAGAAATAATTAGCAAAGCTGAAAATAAATTGATAGAGATTGTGCAACCTGAAGAGCAGAAAAAAAAAAAAAAAGAATGAAGAAAACTAGACAAGTATATCAATGCACACAAAGTGAATACCAGAAGGAAAGGAGAGATAAGAGCAAAAAAAGTGTGAAGAAATAGCAGTTGAAAGTTCACAAAATATACTGGAAAACATTACATATCCGTGCAGTTCAGCAGACTCAAAGGATAAATGCAAAGAGATCCACAGACAGACAAATCAGAGTAAAAATGGTGAAAGTCAAAGGCAAGGAGAAAAGTCTTGAAAGCAGCAAGAAGAAAATAACTCATTACTTACAGGGAACCCCACTAAAATAAACAGGGAAATTTTCATCAGAAACAGTGGAGGTCAGACATCAGTGAGAGAACACAACCAATGGGCTCAAAGTCAGAAGTGTCAACCAAGAATCCTAAATGCAGCAAAGCTATCATTCAAAAATAAAAGTAGAACATAGATGTTAAAAGATAAGCTAAAAGTGAAAGAATGCATTATTCGCAGACCTATCTTTGAGAAGTCTAAAGTTTTTCAGGCTAAAAGCAAATGATTTTTTTTATTCAAATCCACACAAGAAAATAAAGAACACTATAAAGGTAATTACGCAGTTGTGGAATTACATAATATAATTGTGAAAGAGAGTATAAAAGTATATTTCTTATCTCTTCTTGTCTCTTAACTAATTTAAAAATCAATTGCATAAAGCAAAACAATATGTATATAATAAGTTGTTGAACCTATGATATATAGAAATGTAATATATTTGCCATTAACAGCACAAAAGAGATGAGTGGGAACACAGCTTAGCTGGGCTTAAGAAAGTTCCAAATGCTAACTCAAATTCATAGAAACAAAACAATACATCCAGAAGCAGTAAATAATGACTATTCATGGTCTTTCCCATAACCCCTCTTTGCTAAATGTGATACTGATTTTATGTGCTCTGTTTTTCACCCTCTCCTGAAATCCTAGGTAGTTCCCCTGCTGGTACTCTTTTGTGATGCAGGAGGGAAAAAAGAGAAAGAAGATCAAGAGGCAGGAGCCAAGGATCAACAAGAGGTCCCTCTGCTGCATTTCCCAGGGGAGCTGAACCCAGGGAGTTAAGAGAAGTTGTAAGTAAGAAAAGAGAACTTAAAGAAGGATGGCTGTGGAATTTCATCAGGATATTCAATCAATTTACGTAGAAAGGAGAACTGATTTTGACTTTTGTTTGCTCATCTGTGCTTTGGATAGAAAGTTTTCTGAGCTACACTACTTTTAGGAAAAAAAGTACCTACTACATTCTCTACTAGCTTTTCTCACATTTGCTTCAAGTTTTCCATTAGTGATTTTTTTTTTCCCATCTTATAGTTTAGACATTTTACCACTTGGTTCGAATGATACTTTATATATTTTACATCAGTAATCTTCCCCACCCAGGGATCGAACCCAGGTCTCCCACATTGTAGGCAGATGCTTTACCATCTGAGCCACCAGGGAAGTCTTAATGTTAACAATGATGCTGAAGCTGAAACTCCAATACTTTGGTCTAAAGGGAAGAGCTGACTCATTGGAAAGGACTCTGATGCTAGGAAAGATTAAGGGCAAAAGGAGAAGGGGGCAGCAGAGGATGAGATGGTTGGATGGCTTCACCAGCTCAAAGAAGATGAATTTGAACAAACTCCAGTAGATAGTGGAGGACAGAGGAGCCTGGTGTGCTACAGTCCATGGGGTCACAAAGAGTTGGGCACCACTTAGCAACTGAACAACAAAAATGTTAATTAATAATCATCTTTATTATTTCATTAATGATATTAACTGTTAACATTTCCTAGCCAAATAAGAAGCAGTTTGAAATATAAAGAGTAGTTAAGTGAGAGATTGTGTTTTAGTACACTTTCCATCATAAATACCTTGGTGTCTTTGGATTATCTATTTAAATCCTTTGAGTGTCAAGTCTCTAACCTGTTAAATGATGGAGATGAATTGCTCAGGAGTTGCAGGGGTAGACTTCAGTAGGTTTATGAACATCCAGAAACTGTATGTATAATTTTTTCAGAGTATATGTTTAGTTTTTGTTTGGTGGTTTTAATCAGGAAAGAGAGTCTATAACTTTCCAATGATTTCTCAATGATAGAATGAATTCCTTAGAAAGGTTAAAAAAAAGCCTCTGGACTGTGTTTCAAGATCTCTTATAGCTTTAAAATTATGTAATGGCATTAAAAACATTGCATTTTTTCAATCTTGAACATTCTAACTTTGTTTACCTGTTGCCATGCAAAATGTGATTGCTTCTCAGTTTATTCAGTGTCTCATTGTCTGTGAATTTACTGGTTCAAAAATGAAAACCATTTTGTTGGTGTCTCCTATTCCTACGTCAATACCCCTTTGATTCACAAAGGTTGTGTGACTGCTTTTGTGTTGGAATCAAAAGAGAGGTGTCACCAGTTCTGCTTTTTGTTTGTTTAAATCTATTTTTTCAGCTGGAGTCTTAACAGATCATTCAATCCAGCCCATTCCTGAATGTTGAAAATAAGGAGCATGAAAGGAAACTAAGCATTTCACTGATTTAGTTAAGACTACACTTCTAGTCCTGAGCAGCCCTGGGGTGAGTATCTTTCCACCACTCTTTCCAGTCTAATTTAGAGCCTTATCTTGCTTTTTATGTTATTTTTTGCTTGTTTTTCTTTTTTCCTATCTTTTAGAGCCTTGTTTTACTTTATGCTGAGATTTTACAGCTCTGTTTTATACTGTCATGAACTATACTGTCCTTTGACAAAAGTAGAAGACAGTGGGAAATAGTCTCATGTGATTCAATCAGTAGTGGGATGAAGCGTGAAAAAAGATTCCTTTAAAAGATGTTTGAGGAAGTATAGCTTTGTTTCATTTCTAATGAAGGGGGTAAAGTAATTTAAATGGATCTTGTTTATTAATTGACACAGAGATTAAACTGTACTTAAAAGCACACACTGCAACTTTAATCACAGTTTAATTCTTGCCTTTAGAGTCTTAGCTATTAATAACACTTCTTCTATAGATGATCGGGGTTTGACTCAGTACACAAAATGAGGGCAAGTGGAAAGCCTATTTTATGTGTAATGTTAAACACAGAGAATATATTTATTTTCTTTGATGTTTGTGGGCTAGTCAAAATCATCTCACCTTTATTTACCCCAGAAGAAAGCTAAACCACATTCCTTCAAGAACTGGGGGAATACACTATTTGAATCTTGTTTATAGAAAACAGTGCAACATATTCCAGGTGACTGTTTCTGATAAAAGCATGTAAAGCTCATTAAAAAAAAAAGACGATAAACATACATAAGCAACTTTTATATGACCCGCTATGGAAGGATATAGGAAAATTTCATATCCTAGAAAATAGTTAAAGAAGGCATATTGGTCAGGGTCCTGCCAGAAAAAAAGAAATTATTTGAAGTCCTTCAAACATAAGGAAGTTGATAAAAGGAATTTCTGATACATGAATAGAAGAACAGCTGAACTGAGTTTGATTGGAGTAACCCAGAAATTAGCTACAGCAGGAAGGCCTTACTTTCCCAATGGAGAGTAAAACAAAGGGAGAGATGATATTACTAGAACTCAGAAACTAGGGCATCTGAAGAAGGTAGAACCACAGCAGTGGCTGCCTAGCAGGAGATGAAGCCTTGGATAAAATACAGTACCTGTAAGAATAGTCACTGGAAACAGAAACACCCCAGCTTCTCCTCTCCCTAAACTTCCATGAGTTTCTCTCAATGCTAAACTTACTGGGAAGCTGAGAGTAGGGAGTCTGGGAAATACAGATTAACATATTGCAGAGCAGAGAGGAGAAGGAGTGGTGAAGGACTCTGATAGCAGACGGGGAGAGGACAAACAATTGGAGAGATCGTCTATTTGCAGAAACAATACCAAATATTCAATTATTATATGGCACTGTAAGAAAATATGTAACCAGGTGCTTAAAATTAGACAGATGGATACTTAGCTTTTCATTAAATATGAGACATGTCTCCAGCTGGAAGGTACATAGAATCAGGAGAAGCTGAGATGAGATGTGACTTGTTCTGTGACAAGATTTGATGTGGAGAAAAAGTAGGGACTTATAGAGGGAAGAGATGTAGGTAAAAAAAAAAAAAAAGGCAAAGAATTATCTGGAAGTATATGTATGAAATGGGGGTGGAGAAGGAAATAGGTGGTATGCTCAAGGGAGGAGATCAGGAGAATAATTCCTTCTTCCTCTTTCCCTTCCTTTTGTCCTTACTTCCTTTCTCCATTAAAGCAATAAGTGTTTATTGAGCACCTTCTATTTTCCTTTTTAAAAACTTTTATTTTATATTAGAGTATGCTGCTGCTGCTGCCAAGTTGCCTCAGTCGTGTCCGACTCTATGTGACCCCATAGACGGCAGCCCACCAGGCTCCACTGTCCCTGGGATTCTCCAGGAAGAAATACTGGAGTGGGTTGCCATTTCCTTCTCCATATTAGAGTATAGTCAATTATATTAAATAGACAGCATATTAAAAAGCAGAGACGTTACTTTGCCGACAAAGGTCTGTCTAGTCAAAACTATGGTTTTTCCAGTAGTGATGTATGGATGTGAGAGTTGGATCACAAAGAAAGCTGAGCACTGAAGAAATGAAGCTTTTGAACTGTGGTGTTGGAGAAGACTCTTGAGAGTCCCTTGGACTGCAAGGAGCATAAGGGATGTCATATGACATTTCTCCTTCTCTGTCTGACTTACTTCACTCACTATGACAATCTCTAGGTCCATCCATGTTGCTATTAATGGTATTATTTCATTATATTTGCCTAGTGTCCAGTCGCTCAGTCATGTCCAGCTCTTTGCGACCTCAGGTACTGCAGCAAGCCAGGCTTCCCTGTCCTTCACCATCTCTGGGAGTTTGCTCAAACTCATGTCCATTGAGTCTGTGATGCCATCCAACCATCTCATCCTCTGTTGTCCCCTTCTCCTTCCTTCAATCTTACCCAGCATCAGGGTCTTTTCCAAGGAGTCAGCTCTTCGCATCAGGTGGGCAAAGTATTGGAGCTTCGGCTTCAGCATAGAATAACCTATAGTAGGCACAAGATACACAGTCAATAAAAAGGCCTGGCTCTTGCCTTTGAGGAGCTTACAGTTTAATTAAATAATAAATACATCATTAAACAAAGAAATGTGTCATTTCAAGTTGTGGAAAGGCTATAAAGGAAACAAACATGATGACATTAAACATAAAAATGTTCAATAATAATAAATAGAACAGATCTTTTGACCCTTCATGAAGGAAGTGTTAAACAATATTTTGGTCATATTTTCTGGTACTATGGAAAATGATTCATTGCGGATTCTTGACCAAGGAAGTTGCATGGGGGAAAAAATGATATTTTTTGCTTTTTGTGATGGAGTAGACTCAATATACTAGGCTATGATCACAAGATAAAATATAAATTTAGACCGTGTCAGCAGTTGTGAACAGAAAATAGCTAGCCGATATCTCAGCACTTAATGACGACTTTGATTTGGGATTTAAGGAGTCAGTTTGATGAATTTAACTTGGGTGTTGGTGTTAGTCGCTCAAGTTGTGTCTGACTCTGTGCGACCCTATGGACTGTAGCCCACCAGGCTCCTCTGTCCATGGAATTCTCCAGGCAAGAATACTGGAATGAGTAGCCATTTCCTTCTCCAGGGGATCTTCCTGACCCAGGGATCAAACCCGGGTCTCCTGCATTGCAGGCAGACTCTTTACCATTTGAGCCACTTGGGAGGTCAGAATAATAACAATGTCATTAATACGAAAAGAGACGTTGGGAAAAGAAGCAGATTTACAGGAGGAAAGAACTGTTTTGAACACATAATCTTATGAACAATTTTATGGACTCTGAGGGAGAAGGTGAGGGTGGGACGTTCTGGGAGAATAGCATTGAAACATGTATATTATCATATGTGAAACAGAACACCATTCCATGTTCGATGCATGAGACAAGGGCTCAGGGCCGGGGCAATGGGATGACCCAGAGGGATGGGATGGGGAGGGAGGTGGGTGGGGGGTCCAGGAAGGGGAACACATGTAAACCCATGGCTGATTCATGTCAATGTATGGCAAAAACTATTACAATATTGTAAAGTAATTAGCCCCCAACTAAAATAAATAAATTTATTAAAAAAAAAAAAAGATGATGTCCATTAGAAAAGTGATGCAGGCAATTCACCTGATGTGAGTGATTTATTTGTAAATAGTTAATAAAGAGAAACTGCAGTGTGGGAATGGTCAGGGTATGCTCATAGAAATCTGGAGTTTTGTAATATGCTTTTAAGACAATGACAGAGTGTAATACCAGCTACATCATCATTGCTTTTTTTGCTGTCTTCTAGACTTCCTAGGCTTGAAATAAAGATAATGTACTACTGTACTCGATACAGTATTGCACAGTAAAGTCTGCAAAAGCACAACCACTTACAGAGCTGAAAGGAAATAAATAAATAATTTTTAAGAAAGCTTGTGGTGAGAAAAACAGACTGTTTTCTCAGACCAGGCATTATTCTGCCCTGCTCAAACTGTTGTTAGTTTCTGCCTTTTTGGAAATTAGAGGCCCAGAAAAAGTCACATTAAGATAAATTACATCTGTTTCTGACTTGTTTGGTCAGTCTTGCTTCTGTTAATTATTTGTGTCCTTGGCTAATTAAGTTTGAGATTTAATCTAATCTATGTGTATCTGGGGAGGGTAGGGACATCTATTTTTGCTTATCCACAATCCCAACACAAAAGACTGTAAGTTCAGCAATGAAGACTGTAATACACTAGTTTTTTCAGCTTGGAAGTTAAGAATAAAAAGTGTGAGCAATACTTCTTTGCTAGTGATTTCTCTATCTCAGTGTTCAAGAAGAGGTTGCATGGCAACTGCTTGAGGATACTGCAATAAGAATTCAAAGTGAAACTTGAAACTAATATAATATTGTATGTTAATTATAACAATAAAAAGGAATTCAAAGTATGATGAGGGTGAGGATTAGAAGAGATTGTGTCTAAGATATCTTCTATCATATGCTTTATTGTTGTAATGATATCAACACAATGAAGTTAATACTAATGTGAGAGCTGTCTTTACATTACAGTATAACTCAAACAAGTTGCCATTGGCAAAGTAGAAAGATGAGTCTTATCTGCAGCATATTTCCCACATCCTGACCAATGAAATAATGGAAAACAGACTGGGAAAAGAACAGAATTCTGAATCATATAACAAAGGAAGCTTTAAAGTTTCCAGGAAAGTTTGGACAACTCTCCTTGGGAGACTCTTATAAGGTACACAGAGCCATGAATTAAGTGCTCATGAGAAAGAGGATTTTTAGAAGCCAGAAGATAGATGTTTAAATATGCTTATGCTATTTTATTTGAAGCCAAAAAAGGAGACACTGGGATTGTTTGTCATATCTTAACTGTTGCTGAGAAACTAAGAAAGGTATTTCCAAACTAAGATGCCAGCTAACGCTGGAAAACCTTGGGGGCTGCTTGCCAAGACTGTAAACTCCATTTGTCACAGAGCCTGTGTAGTACATAGCTTCTTCTAAATTTATCGTTTCCATTTGTTTTTGTCATGGGATTATAAACAATGTGAGGTTAGACGCATGAAATTGCTATATGTGTTGCTTCTTTTAGCTCTGTCAGAAGCAGCTTTGTTTAATATCAACTGCACTGTTAAAATCTATAAGGACTCAAATCCACTAGATCTTAAAGTTTTAAAAGGGTTAGGGATGGTTACCTTGTCCCTTTCTGTAAGCTCTACATTGCCATCGATGAATGAATGAAAGAAGAGAATGAATAAATTATGGACTAAAAATCACCCTAGAGGTGTTTACTCAATGTTTTGTGAAATGTGCTATTGAGTAGGTATGGTAAATAGGACCATATGAAATTGCTGATGTATTACTAATATTTATCTACAGAAGTAGTGATTTCCTGTGGTTCATCTGACTAGTTAGTAGTTCACTTGTCTTTCCTTCTCCACAGTATTGTAATCAGGATAAATCAGTTTGTTAGGCCTCTATTAAGGGCCAGATATTCAGATAAATGTTTTTCCATGGTATCTTATTTAACCCGTAAAGCAACCCTAGTAGGAGAATTCTAATATGGCTTCTGAGATCTCCACCCCAGTGTGCATTTTTTGTACATTATCGCCGGGACTGTGAATCTTGTAGATTTTATGTACATAATTAGATTGTGTTATGTAGCACCATTGACTTTAGGAAAGTGAGATTATCTGGGTGGGCCAGACCTAATCAGACAAACCCCTTAAACAGTATGGGTGCACAGACAGAACAAAGAGAAAGTCAGAGGTTTGAAGCAAGAGAAAGGTTTGATGTCAGGGAGATTTTTCCATTGCTGGCTTTGTAGATGAAGGGACTAGATGTCAGGGAATGTGGCAGCTTCTGATATTGAATGGTTGTCCCCTGACAAATGAAAGAATAAAGAAGATGTAGGACATATATATAATGGAATATTACTCAGCCATAAAAAGAAATGAAAGTGGATCATTTGTAGAGATGTGGATGGGCTTAGAGTCTATCATACAGAGTGAAGTAAGTCAGAGACAGAAAAACAAATGTTGTGTATCAATGCACATATGTGGAATCTACAAAAATGGTACAGATGAACCCAATTGCAGGGCAGGAATAGAGATACAGAGGTAGAAAATGGATGTGTGAACATGGGGCAGGGGAAGGGGAAGTTGGGATGAATTGGGAGATTAGGTTTGATATAAATACACTACCACATGTAAAATAGATAGCTAGTAGGAGGCTGCTTCCAGTACAGTGAGCTCAGCTTGGTGCTCTGTGACGACTTAGATGCGTGGGATGGGAGAAATGGAGGTCCGGGGAGGGGGTGTGGTATATGTATACATATAGCTATTCACTTCATGGTACAGCAGAAACTAACAAACATTGTAAAGCAATTATATTCCAATTAAAAAAAAAAAGAGTGGTCCTACACCTACAGTAACAGGAAAACAAAAGACTCAGTACAGCAAGAGCAAGGACATACATTCTGCCAACAGCTCATGAGCTTTGTGCATGCCCATGCTTAGTCACTCGGTTGTGTCTGACTCTTTGCGACCCCATGGACTGTAGCCCACCAGCCTTCTCTGCTCATGGGATTTTCCAGGCAAGAATACTGGAGTGGGTTGCCAGTTCCTCCTTCAGAGGATCTTCTCGACCCAGGGATGGAACTCTCATTTTCTACATCCTGCATTGCAGGCAGATTCTTTACTGCTGGAGCCTAAACCCCAGATGAAAATCGTAGATGTAGCTGAAACCCTGGTTTTATCGGCACTGAACAGAGAACCCAGTCATGTGCAATCCACAGAAAGTGAGAGTATTTGTGTTGTGTTTAAGCTCATACGTTTGTAGTATTGGTTATACAGCAATGGAAAATGAAGGCAAATTGTCTAAGCCTTTTCATTTTGTGTTACATAAAAGGGATGAAGACTTGCTGGTAATGCCTAATTTTCTCAAGGACAAACAGAAAATGTTTTAACACAAAGATTTTTGATTATGTGGCTAACATATATATTTTTTTTCTAATGTGCCCTTAAGAAAGAGGTTTGGAAGAAGAAGTGAGAAGTAGAATTCTGTCAAGTTCATGGTGAATTCTCCATAGACGAGAGGTCACAAAAAAGTCCTAGGGAAGGTCTCTTACTTGTGACTCTACCAAGCTTTTGACATTTCTGGGTGTTTTTATTAGAAAGGTAAAGAGCCTCTGTGAACTCAATTTGGGTATGATCAAAAGATATTTGGCAAGAAAGAATCACATGGTGTCAGGTGAGCTTTAATATCTTTTTTAAAGTTGAAGATGCATTTGTGGTTTGTGGCAACTTGCAGAGTTCATGTGATTCCTCTTTTCTTTCTCGCTGAGAAAATAGCACACCAAGTCCAACATGTGATGAACTATTTTCTTATAAATCACATTATGCCATTTCATCACATGTTGCTATGTTTTCTGTGGATATCCAGGACTAAGAAAAGCAGCGTTTAAAAAGATCACCCAGTAAGCTCCATATCTTATTACATTAAACATTGTATGTGCGTGGGGTGGGGTGGGGATGGGGTTTGTGTGACTATGTGATATCATTCTGATTTCTAAAACTGTGGCATGAGATCGTCATATTTCATGTAAATCATGTAACTAAAAAAGTCCTAAGGAGTATTTTTTTCAAGTTACTTATAATCCCAATATACATAAAATTACTGGATTTTTAAAAATCAGCTTTCTTCTAGACATAGAATATTTATTTGCAGATAAAAGGTAGAACAAAGATTAATACACTATAATACTATTTTAAAATAAATAAACTAAAATTTTACTTGGGAGAAGAGAAATTAAAGGCATGCTGAACTTTAGATAATTGACTTACTAACCCCATTATATGTTAGTTCTAGAAGAACTCTCTGAAGCAGAAATGGGAAAACTTCTTATGTAGAAGACCAGGTAGTAAGTATTTTAGGCTGTGAGCCACACACGTTCTCTCACACATATGCTTGTGTGTGTTTATAGGGGAAGAGGGGCATGTTTTACAACCTTTTATGTATTTAAAAACCATTCTTAGATCTGGGGCTAAACAAAAACAGGCCATAAGCCAGAACTAGCCCAAGCAAAAATAAAATATTATGACAAACATGAAAGGATTAGAGTGATTTTTTTAGGTAAATTCTTTTATTAAAGCACAATATGCTAAGAAAATACACAAATCATGAGTGCACAGCTCAAAACATTTTCACAAAGTGACCTCAACTGAGGAATAGACTGAACTGGAGTAAAGAAAAGAGACATTTTTAGCAGCTCAGAAGCCACTCTTCTGCCCTGGCAGCCATGGAGGTGTGACCCATGTCTGTCCTTGAGAAAAGACTTGCTTTTCAGCTGCCTGCAGTGCCAACAGCCGACTGCCCTGAGCTGCAGCTCTTTCATGTGGCCACTGAGGCTCAGGTCTTCTGGGGCAACCTCAGTCAGTAACCACACCCAGCGGGGTTGTTACATCCTGACCATTCCTGGCCAATGCATTGATGAAAGTGAAAGTGTTAGTTGCTCAGTCATGCCCAACTCTTTTGTTAGTTGCTCAGTCATGTCCAACTCTTTTGCGATCCCATGGACTGTAACCCTCCAGGTTCCTCTGTCCATAGAATTCTCGAGGCAAGAATACTGGAGTGGGTAGCCATTCGTTTTTCCAGGGGATCTTCCTGACCTTGGGATCAAACCTGTGTCTCTTTCATTGCAGGCAGATTCTTTACTGCCTGAGCCAGCAGGGAAACCTCAATGCATTGATAGAACTCCTCTATTTGACAGTCATTTTGTGGAACTTCCCATTGGATTGGCTGAGACTTTCTCTAGCCTGTGTTACACTCTGAGGTTTTTTTTTCTCCATTCTGTTTTCTTGCACAGGTGTCAGAGCAGCACAGGGTATAGAGACAGTTGTTTCTCAATAAGGCTTCCACCCACTTGTATTTTTCAGTTGTTACTTGTCAAGAAATCTATTGCTGTCCTAATCTGTCTCAGCACCTGCTTCCTAGAGGACTCGGACTGACGTCTGTCCCCTTCCATCCTCTCCTCCATGGTGTCAAGCATAACCACTACCCTCACTTCTAAACCTTAGGTAGTTTCCTGGATTAAATTGAATCATACACTAAATAGTCTTTTGTAGCTGGCTTATTTTGTTCAGTATTTTGTTTGTGAGATTCATCTTTCTCATTCTTACGGCTATGGATTGTTCATTCTTGTTTAGCTTTCCACTGTATGAATGCACCATGATTTATTTATCCATCCTACAATAAATGGACATTAGTTGATGGGGTTATTATGTAGAGAGTTGTCATAAACATGGTTGCATGTGTCTTTTGGTAAACATTTGATTCATACCTTTTGCTTGGGTTTATACCTAGGACTGCAATTACTAGGTCATATGGTGTGCATATGCTCAGTTTTAGTCAATTTCGTCAAACAAATTTTCAATGTTCTTTTGTAAATTTACAGTCTCATCAGCAATGGTAGCTCCAACTGCTCCATAAAAAAGTCTTTCATATTTTAGCCATCCTAGTGGATGTAAAGATAATTACATTATATTTATGACTTGAATGTTATTGAAAAATGAATGCAGTTTGTATGTTTATTGGCCACTTGGATGTTCTCTTTTGTAAAGTGTCTCCAAGTATTTTGCATATTTTCCCTTCTACTGTATTCCATTGTACACATTTTTTCATATTGATTTTTTGATGTTCTTTATATATTCTGGTTAGTAATTACTTGTTATATATATATGTCAAATATATTCTACTGTTTTTATTCTTTCAATGGTGTCTTTTCATGGAAAAAAGTTTTTAATTACAATGTAGTCTAATTTATTACTTTTTCTTTATGGTTAATACTTTTTGTGTTTGTTTGCGTGCCCTAGGAAATAATGTCATGAAGATGTTTTCCAAAGTCATTTGCATTGTTTTAACAGTTAGCTTTTGACTATATTTTTTATGTATTAAATTAGGTTGTGGTCATTATTCACTTTTTAATAAAAACATTCAATTTCTCCAGCACATTTATTGAAAAAGCATCTTTTCCGCAATGCATTAAATAGACATCCAGATCATAAAAAGAAATGATGCTTTCTCTACTTTCAATTCTGTTTCATTGGTCTGTTTCTTCTTCCTTGTCTTATTACCATATTTTCCTAATTATTAGAGCTTTGTACTGTATCTTGATATATAACACTGCAACTTTCAGCTTTGTTCTTCTCCAAGAATGCTTTGGCTATTCTTGGGCCTTTAAATTTCCTTAAATATTTTATCATCATCTTGTCAATTTTCACTCAGTTCATTAAATTAAATCTGTGGATCCCATGAATGACAACAGATATTTTCACAATACTGAATCTTCCAAACCTTGATCATGGAATAGCCTCGCATATATTAAATCTTCTTTAATTCCTCTTACTCCTTTTTTGGTGTGAAGGTCTTCTATATGTTTTACTGTATCTATTTCTAGATGTCTATTATTCAAATAATTTTTCTGTATATTCTTTCAGACATTCTACTCAGCCAATCAAGTTGTCTCTGAACAATTACTGTTTTAATTCTGCAATTCCAATATTATAAATATAACTCGTGTTTCTTTTCTTATCCTTTTTATCATTACTTATGGCTACCAGTACAATGTTGAGCAGTACTAAAATAATGATAACAGACAGCCATATCTCATTCTCAACCTTATGAGGAAAACTTTCAGTAATTTATTACTGAGTAGTTTTTTGTAGATAATCAAAGATTAAGAGAGTTATTTATTATTATATAAATGTTGAATTTTATAAGTGTTTTTACATCTATTGAGATTATACCATGAATTTTCTCCTTTTGTTTATTAATTTATTTTCTAGTATTAAGCTAACTTCATACTGAAGTAAGCTCCTTTTCCTATAGTGTTATATCCAATTTTCTAATATTTTGTTTTAAAGATTTACATTTACGATTATGAGAAAGAACAGTCTGTGATTTTATTTTTCTTTTGGTGTCCTTGTCAGTTTTTCTATAAGATGATCTTGGACTCATACATCAGTGTTCCTTTTTTATAACTTCTGAAATAATTTTGGTAAATTATTTTTTCTTAAAATTCATTTAGTTATATTTATGTCTACCATTATGCTGTATGATCTCTATGAATGCCATTTTATGTAATTTTCTCTTTTCTAACTGGTAAGTTTTTAATCATATATGTTGTAGTCTTTTGTTTTTGCTGCTTTTAATTGGCTTTCTTCTCTAAATGTATCTGTTTCTTCTTCCAATTTGTTTTAAAAGTTTGTAGTCTAAACTCATCTCTTGATTTTGTGTAACTTTATCTTTGAAAGTTTTATAGTATTTGATTTTTTTTTTTTCTGTTTATAATATACAATGATGTCTATGAAAAACTATTTTTATGCTTTCCCTTTCTGTTTCCTTAGGTATTTACTTTTGTAACATGTACTTTTCATCTGCGTTCGCCCAACACTGATTTCACCAATAAATAATAAAAATATATTATAAATGTTATTTTTTATTGAAGTATAGCTGATTTTACAATATTACATTAGTTTCAGATGTATAATATAGTGAGTCAATATTTTTATAGATTATATTTCATTTGAAGTTAATGTGGATCGCTGGGTATAGTTGCTGTGCTGTACAATATATCTTTGTAGCCATTTATTTTATACATAGTATTTTCCACTTTTTCATCCTCTGCATTTATGATGCCCTTCCTGCCTTCCCTTTCCCTACTTGTAATTGTTAGTTTGTTCTCTATATCTGTAAGTCAGTTTCTGTTGTGTTATAGTCATTCATTTGTTTTATTTTTTTAGATTCTCCATATAACTAATAATATAGAGTATTTGCCGTTCTCTGACATTTCACTAGGCATAATACCCTCCAGGTCCATCAATGTTGTTGCAATTGGCAAAATTTCCTTCTTTTTTTTTGGCTGAGCAGTATTCTATTGTGTGTGTATGTATACATATACATATATATATACATACACATCCACAAGATTTTTATCCATTCATCTGTTGGTGGACTCAAGTTGCTTTCATATCTTGGCTGTTGTAAATAATGCTGCTGTGAACATTAGGGTGCATTTATCTTTTTGAATTAGTGTTTTCATTTTCTCCAGATATGCACCTAGGAGTGAAATTGCTAGATCACATTGTAGTTCTAATTTTAGTTTTATGAGGAAGCTCCATACTGTTTTCCATAGTGGCTGCACCAATTTACATTCCTACCAACAATGTACCAGAGTTCCCTTTTCTCCACATCCTTGTCAACATTTGTTATTTGTAGACTTTTTGATGATAGCCATTCTGACTGGTGTGAGGTGATAGCTCACTGTGGATTTAATTTGCATTTCTCTGATGATTAGCAATGTTGAGCATCTTTTCATGTACCTATTGGCCATCTGTATGTCTTCTTTGGAAGATTGTCCAGGCCTTCTCATTCTTAAATCAGGTTGCTATTTTTTATATTGAGTTTTAGAAACCACATATATTTTAATATTACCCCATATGAATATTAAATGTAATATTTAATGTTTAATTTTAATATCAAATATTGACATCATTTGCAAATATTTTTTCCCTTCAGTAAGTTGTCTTTTCATTTTGATGACAGTTTCCTTTGCTATGCAGAATACTCTGATACAAATCATACTAATATTTTCTTGGCTCTGTCTCTGAGGCAAAGGAAACATAAGCAAAAATAAACAAAATTGGACCTAATTAAACTTAATAGCTTTTCTTATTATTATTATTTTGAATGAAGCTAATTGTTTGTTAAAGAATCATATGGGGATAAATGGAGGTAGTGAACTAAACCAGTCAGCTTCTTCATAGAATTACTATTGCAAATACACTCAATAAATTTGCTATTTCCTTGCCCTAGGGACAACTTTCTTGTCACTGCTATTGTTGTTGTTAGTGTTTAAGAGGATTATTGAGGAAGTCTTTAGGTCATAGCTCTCTGTGTTGCTACCAACAACCACTTTATGCTTTTTCTCCTTGATCCTGTTTTACCCACTAGTGGCTCCCCAGGCGAGCATGATGTTCATACAAATAATCAACAATCAACACACTTGCTCCTCTAGTGTCACTTCCCTTCACACTCCTTGCTCTCACACAAGGACTCTAACAGGGTCTCATCCATTTTGTCATGTGATACACATACACCCCTAGTTCTTGTCTCTGTCAACAAGAGATATTTGTACAGGTCACTTGTAATAATGTTTCTTAACTTTAAGAAAATTATTAAAAAATTGGTCAAATCTCATTTTTCTTTTGCATTTTGGTCAAGATTTTATAGAAATTTGTAAGTATGCTTTGATTTTCAGATTTTCTGTGTTTTAAATATTTTTTTCATGAATTAAAAAAAAGAATTAGAAAAAAAACTTTTTTCTGCTATATTTAAGAGTCCAGTCAGTACATTTTGAAGTTCTCTGGTTATATTGCACCTTTTAGGTAAAAGAGATGTCAAAGATTTGTGATGCTTCCTTTGTGCTTCGGGTGTTTTAGGATTTCTTGAGTTCTGCAATACAAATGTTATTGCATCTTGAATAAAACCCTCAGCTCAAGTGGTACTTATTAAAGGGGATGGAGTAGTACAGAGGCTAATATCATCGTGTTGAAGTTACAAAAGCCTGGGCTAAAGTATTAGATCTACCACACACATGTTGTACAATAGCTGAGAAAATTGCTTAATTTCTGTAAATCTTAATTTCTATTTCTGTATGTTGATGATGAAAATACCCACCTCACAGAGATGTGGTAGGGATTAAATGAGATAATACAGAGAGAACAATTGTTACATAATTGTTGCTAACTAAACTACTGACAAATGTCTGTTGTCAAAGTTATGGTTTTTCCAGTAGTCATGTATGGCTGTGAGAGTTGGACCATAAAGAAAGCTGAGCGCTGAAGCATTGATGCTTTTGAATTGTGGTGTTGGAGAAGACTCATGAGAGTACCTTGAACTGCAAGGAGATCCAACCAGTCCATCCTAAAGGAGATCAGTCCTGACTATTCATTGGAAGGACTGATGTTGAAGCTGAAGCTTCAATACTTTGGCCACCTGATGTGAAGAACTGACTCATTGGAAAATACCCTGATGCTGGGAAAAATTGAAGGCAGGAGGAGAAGGGGATGGCAGAAGATGAGACGGTTGGATGGCATCACCAACTCAATGGACATGAGTTTGAGCAAGCTCTGGGAGTTGGTGGTGGACAGGGAAGCCTGGCGTGCTCCAGTCCATGTGATCACAAAGAGTTGGACAGGACTGAGCGATCAAACTGACTGAAACAGTGACAATTATGATTATTATTCTACATAAAGATGTCTGACTGAATCAAACTGTGAAATTGTTATAAAGTTTAATTGCAGAATTCCATTTTTCATAATCCTTGGATAGAGAGATACATGTAATTCTCCATATACAAGTAAAATCATGTTGCTGGAGAAATAGAAAACTGGTAGACAATGATTCCTATGTTCTAGGACATTCATATCTGAGAGTTGAGCTTACTGGGAGAAAAGTTTTGCACATGGAAGTGTATGCCAGCTGGTGGCATGTTATCTTTGTCTTGTCTACGCACTGACCTTTCAGCTTTATAACTTCCAAATGTTTATATAATGAGAACTGCCCTTTTAAAATTGACACAGTGATTAAAATTGAAAATGAGAGCCGAGACTGTTCTCTAATAAATAGGCTGGATCTGAGCATACATCTGTCCAGCAAAAATCTTCTAAGCAAGCAGGCACACATTTCTTTGCTTGTATCTAAAAAGTGAAGGTGACATTTATACCGTTCAATAATTTTTTTCTCCATCTGTTTATTCAATGGTGAGATTTAAGTTGGCAAACGCTACATTCACATTGATACTATTCCTAGGCTATCTTTCAAGTATTCAGCTTTTACAGGGATGCAGCCAGAGCCTTGTTGACACATACATCTCTTATAAATTTCAACTTATAAGAAAACACTCCTTCAAGAGGAGAACTGTAGTCAAAGCAGAACCTACCCAACTCTGTTGGCAGTTCATCTTGCCAATGGATCTCCCAGTTCCATCAGTTTCCCAGATCCTCTAATGGGTTGTTTTAATGCCTTTCCAATCATATATATAGCTTTCTTCATACCTGAATAGAGATGTGTTGCAATTATGCAAAACCATCTTTCTCGGTGACTAACAGGTGAATTCCCCAAAGCATATTAAGAATATCCACAGTAACTACAGCTTTATACGTTTAAAGGAGAATAAACATTCACGAATGAATGAATGAATGGTATTGTGCTCAGTTGTGTCTGACTCTTTGCTATCCTTTGGACTGTAGCCCACCGGGCTCCTTGGTCCAGGGGGTTTTCCAGGCAAGACTATTGGAGTGGGTTGCCATTTCCTCCTTCAAGGCATCTTCCTGACCCAGGGATTGAACTCGCATCTCCTGTGTCTCCTTCATTGAAGGCAGATTCTTTACCTGCTGAATCATCAGGAAAGCCCATAAAGATTCATAGATAAGATTAAATACAATAGATATTTTTATTCAAATATAATTAAAGTCAAGTTACAGACGTTGACTGGACATAGGCATTTTAATTTTTTCTCTTTTTTACCTAGCTTTCCTCTACCTAAATTCTAGTCATTTCTGATTCCTTGATCAAGTTAGATCCATTTAACTAGTTTTAGGGTCATTATCACTAGCTGATTCCTTTCCTGGTAATACTCCTCCATATTTTCATATCTCAATTCAAAAGTCACTCATTCAAGAGGTCTTTCCTGACCATTACTGTCTAACCTAGAACTTTGTTTTATTTTCTTCAGAGTGCTTAACGTTATATAAAGTTATTTTGTTCTTTTCCTATGAAAACATTCTCCCTCTCCTAGAGTGTAATCTGTACAACAACAGGTACTTGTGATTTGCAGTGTTTCCTGTGTGTAGAAAAGGCTTGTAATGCAGTAGGTGCTCAATAAGTATTTGTTGAATAGGTGAATGAGTGACTACTATTTGCCAACCAGATTTCAGCTGTCTTCTAAGCTTCACTGAGGTTTGAGTCCAACACCTTTTGTTTTAAGCTAGGATCCAAAACTAATCAAATTAAGTCATGGTGACCACATTATATTATATTCCATGATACATTTATATCCCATGATACACACTGTTCAACTTTATTTCTGGTTACCAAAACCATTTTTTTTTATATTCCTATTGTGAAACAACACAGACCTATTCAATTAATATATGCTCAGTTGTGTCTGACTCTTTGCAACCCGATGGACTGTAGCCTGACAGTTTCTTCTGCTCATGGGATTTTCCAGGCAAGAATACTGGAGTGGGTTGCCATTTCCCTCTCCAAGTCACCTTACCCATCCAGGGATCAAACCTGGGTCTCCTGCAATGCAGTATATAAAAAATGACTCCATCCCTTAGCTCTACTCTCTAGAAGCAGCCACTATCAAAATTTTCTTGGGGGTTCTTTGAGAAAACTGTCACCCCCCAAAAAATATATATATATCTTACATAAGTTATGAAGATTAACTTATAAGTTATAGATATTTTATAAGATTCAGATATAGGTTATAGAGGTTTTAAAGTACAGATTGGAATGTAAAATACACACTACTCTGACTTGTTTTTTATTTTACAATGGATTTTGATTTTAAAATGTATAGATCCACTTCATTCTTTCATTAGGTGCAGAGTATCCCATTGGAAAAATCCTGATTGGTATTTTACATGCATTTATGAGACTGTATAGGATACATTTTCAATAAAGGGTTTATTGGGGCAATTTTTCTTTTATTTCTGGGCAAGAATTTTGCTCTTTTAAAAGATAGTTAATTATTATTTTGTTCTAAAGTAACATAAAATAGTTACTTTTTTTTCAAGTTTCATAGTGAATCTTCTCTTTGACAGGAAAAAGCGTGAGATAAGTATGTACCTTCTTTCAGTTTTAGAAAAATAAGATGGTATTTTTAACATTGCTTTTGGTTAGTACCTTTAAACCTAGCAAGTGAACATATAATATATATCTATGTATGCTTTTACTTTGGAAATAATAGCATGTCTTTACAGTAGAATTGTGAGAGATTAGTTGTTAAGGAAGTGACTGTGTTATTTTATTGAACTTCAAGGTAAACATCTAGAAATGCATCCACCTATTGTTCTATAATAAAACCTTTTTATTTTGAAATAATTTTAAACTTACAGAAAAGCTGCAAATCTAATACAGAGAATTCACACACACCCTCCACTCAGATTTCTGGTGGCTCAGTCAGTAAAGAATCTGCCTGCAATGCAGGAGACCCAGGTTTGATCCCTGGGTCAGGAAGATCCCCTGGAGAAGGAAATGGCAATCCACTACAGTATTCATGCCTGGAGAATCCCATGGTCAGAGGAGCCTGGTGGGCTACAGTCCATGGCGTCTCAAAAGAATCAGACACGGCTTAGTGATCAAACCAACACCATCCTTGAGGATGTCATTGCATTTCAGATTCCCATGATGTTAAACCATAGTTCAATGATCAAACCAGCAAATTAACATTAGCATGCTCTTATCAGCTGAACTAAAGACTCATTCAAATATTAGTTTCCCCACTATACTCCTTTTCACTTTCATAATCCAGTTAGGATCCCACGTTACATATAGTTGCTGCATCCTTCATCTTCTCTAAGCTGTGACAGTTCCTGAGTCTTTCCACATCTATTGTGACTTGGCACTTTTTATCTCATGGTTAGTTATTTTGCAATTCTGATGTTTTCTCATGATTAGAATGAGGTTTTATATTTTGGCAAGAAAACTGCAGAAGTGATGTATCCTTTTCACTGCAGTATACCAAGAGGGAAATTATTTTTATAATGTGTGCATTATAGCTAGTGCTATAAACTTCAGTCACATGGCTTATGTGGTGTTTGCTAGGTTTTTCCAATGTAAGTTTACTATGTTCCCTTGGAAATGATAAATGTCTTGGGAGAGATATTTAAGGTTCTGCAAATATTCCATTTCTTCTCAAACTTTCATCCACTGCCTTCTTCATCCACGGGTGGATTTTGCTTGATTCAGTTATAACTATGGTGTTTACCTAATGATAATTCTACATTCCCCTCAGTACTTCTACATTTATTAATTGGAACTCTTTGTAAAAAAGAGTTTCTACTTCTTTTATTTATTTACTCAATTATTTATATCAGTAAGACTTATGGATATTTATTTTATTCTATAGATTTTAATTAAACATTGTCATTATTTTTTCACTTGAATTGTTCCAAATTTGGCTATTGAGAATGTAACAGAATATCACAGACTGGGTGACTTAAATAACAGAAATCCATTTCTCACAATTCTGAGGACTAGAAATCCATCAAAGGGGAGGCAGGTTTGATTTCTCCCAAGACCTTTCTCTTGGGGTTTGCAGACACCCATCTTCTCACTGTGTGCCTACTGTTTGTGCATGAACATCCTTTGTGTCCCTCTTTTATAAGGTTGCCAGTCCTAGGATCCCATCCTTATAATCTCATTTAACTTTAATTATCTCCCTAAAGGTTCTATCTTCAAATGTGGTCAGATTGGGAATTAAAACTTCAAGGTACGAATTCAATACATAATAGCATTTATTAATCTTCAAGTGTCTAGTAGTCAGTTGGATGCCACCCATAACCTCTCCTTCTATACTTGCAATCTGCTTCTGCTGAGGCTACCACGGTGTTTCCTTGATTCCTCATTTTGCCTTTTCTTTCTGTTTCTCTAGTATGAAAAGGGCTATGATGAAGCTTGTACTTTATCACTCTCTTCATTCTTACTGCAAGTAGAGTCATGGTTTGAGCTCTTCCGGCCTGGCTGATTATACGGAGACTGCATACAAAAGATCAGTAGTTGTCGATGTCCTTTCATAAACCTTTTTAAATTTGCTATTAACTCCATTGGATTTGATATCTCTTAGTCATAGTCTAAGATCCACTGTGTGGATCACAACAAACTGTGGAAAATTCTTAAAGAGATTGGAATACCAGACCACCTGATCTGCCTCTTGAGAAACTGTATGCAGGTCAGGAAGCCACAGTTAGAACTGGACATGGAACAACAGACTGGTTCCAAATAGGGAAAGGAGTATGTCAAGGTTGTATATTGTCACCCTGCTTATTTAATGTATATGCAGAGTACATCATGAGAAATGCTGGGCTGGAGGAAGCACAAGCTGGAATCAAGATTGCCAGGAGAAATATTAATAACCTCAGATATGCAGATGACACCACCCTATGGCAGAAAGTGAAGAAGAACTAAAGATGACACCACCCTATGGCAGAAAGTGAAGAAGAACTAAAGAGCCTCTTGATGAAAGTGAAAGAGGAGAGTGAAAAAGTTGGCTTGAAACTCAACATTCAGAAAACTAAGATCATGGCATCTGGTCCCATCACTTCATGGGAAATAGATGGGGAAACAGTGGAAACAGTGTCTGACTTTATTTTCTTGGGCTCCAAAATCACTGCAGATGGTGACTGCAGGCATGAAATTAAAAGACGCTTACTCCTTGGAAGGAAAGTTGTGTCCAACCTAGACAGCATATTAAAAAGCAGAGACATTACTTTGCCAACAAAGGTCCGTCTAGTCAAGGCTATGGTTTTTCCAGTAGTCATGTATGGATGTGAGAGTTGGACTATAAAGAAATCTGAGTGCTGAAGAATTAATGCTTTTGAACTGTGGTGTTGGAGAAGACTCTTGAGAGTCCGTTGGACTGCAAGGAGATCCAACCAGTCCATCCTAAAGGAATCAGTCCTGAATGTTCACTGACAGGACTGATGTTGAAGCTGAAACTCCAATATTTTGGCCACCTGGTGCAAAGAACTGACTCATTTGAAAAGACCCTGATGCTGGGAAAGATTGAAGGCGGTAGGAGAAGGGGACGACAGGGGATGAGATGGTTGGATGGCATCACTGACTCATTGGACATGAATTTGAGTAAATTCCGGGAGTTGGTGATGGACAGGGAGGCCTGGCGTGCTGCTGTCCATGGGGTCACAAAGAGTTGGACATGACTGAGCAGCTGAACTGAACTGAACTGAACTGAGTCATAGTCTATGGTTTCTCTGTGTTTTTCTAATTTCACTGCAGTTGTTTTCCCCTTTGTTTTACATCTTTTTTATTGTTTTTAGTTGGCTTTGAGAAAGTGGGATGGAATGCCTTTCTTTGGCCATTATCTTTAATTACAGATAAACTACTAGGGAATTGGGAGAAAATGGAGAAGAGAATGGCAACCCACTACAGTATTCTTGCCTGGAGAATCTCTTGGACATAGAAGCCTGATAGGCTACAGTCCAACAGGTCACAAAGAGTAGGACATGACTGAGTTACTAAGCACAAATCTCAGATAAACTAAGATATTCATTGGTAGTATTAATATTATGGAAGTTCTAAAGAGAGAATTGTGACTATTAATGGAGACTATATACTGATCAACTTTAACACTTTTCTCAAAATATTTGTCTGTGCTCTTTATAATAATAAATAAAATAAGAGCCACCAATATGTATTGAACTCTTACACCATGCCAGGTATTGTGCTAAGTATTCATAATAAAATCTAATCAACTCTTATAACCACTCTAAAACAGATAGTGTTAAATTTTACAAATGAGAATACTTGTTCAAGGCCACACAAGTGATAAATATGAGAGCTGGACATCAAAAGCTTGTCTATCAACATAAATTATATATTTTCAACTACTATTTTGTAGAGATTATTTTTGGAAGAAAAAAAACACAAAGAAATAAATACAAAAGAAACAACGATATCAACAAAACATACCTCAATATCTTATAATACCATTTCATTTACTGAATATTTCTAATAACTTCCCTACAATGTACATTAATTCATAAATGCACTCACCGAATAAAGCAAACACATATATGCCATGGTCATTATTATGTATAATTTTTCACTTAGAAAAGCAACATATTGCCTCTGTTCTGAGTAGCCCATTTTCTTCATAGTTACTTACTTCCTTATATAGCAGCTCTACATAGGAAATGAGTCCTGGCACCGGTTACTTTGTGCTAATATGGCCAATACAGATTGATGCAGTTTTCTCTCCATGCCCAAATATCTATTAACATGGAGAAAATCTGGATTATCTGGTACTGAATGTGCAAAAATGAGTTCAGCTTTCTGTGCTGGATGATTGAATACATCCCTGGATCAGCCTATCAAGGTTTAATTGAACTACAAATCCAGTGATAATTGGAATAGAACTTTGGTCCAAAACAGGACACAAATAGTCTAAGCTTTAGTTAATGAACAGAAGCAAATGGAGACTTCTGCTTGCATTCATGGCATCCTTTGTTTTTATCAGCCACTCAGAAACCATGGCATTGTAATATTTAAAATGAGCAGTTATATAACAATAATTATGAAGTGGTCACTTTGTGCTCATAAATGAGGCTAGAGAAATAAAATATAACAATAGGACATTTAAAAATACCTAAATATTTTAATATTTAAAATATTACAATGCCGTGGTTTCTGAGTGGCTGATAAAATCAAAGGGTGCCCTGAATGCAAGCAGAAGTCTCCATTTGCTTCTGTTCATTAACTAAAGCTTAGACTATTTGTGTCCTGTTTTGTACCTTAGATCCCTCAAGACTATATGTTTCTTCCTGTAATATTAATGCAGCATTAGGTGCTTGTGCTGTGCTGAGTCACTCAGTCTGTTGACTGTTTGCGACCCCATGGACTGTAGCCCTCCAGGCTCCCCTGTCCATGGGATTTTCCAGGCAAGAATACTGGAGTGGGTTGCCATTCCCTCCTCCAGGGGATCTTCCCAACCCAGGGATCCCATGATATGAGTGGATTCTTTACCGTCTAAACTACTATGCACCTAACTACTATTAGGTGCATAACACATGTTTAGGTGCTAAACATATGTTTAAATGTATAAATGGTTAGTCTTTGGAGGAGATAGATTAGTAAATGAGATATAATAGAATCCATTCATCATGAAATTTATATCTGTCGGTAAAAAGATTTGGTCGCTGAATAAGAGAATGTATATCTAGTTAGTACAGTAGTTACTATTGTCAACATTTTCAACTGATATTTTGAGTGAGTTCATTGTTTTAAAATTACCAAAACTAGATAATGCAGGCAAATTCACCTGACATTGTCACCTTGTCAAGGTTTGAGAGCTGTGATGCTTGCTTCTGAAATACTTTTGAAAGTGTTATCCCTTTAAAAATGCACATTTACAAATGCCCAAGGAGCTAAAGTTAAACGTGATTGAGTAAATCACAATGACAAAATTGTATAGATGGAGAAGAGATTAGAGGTTGCTAGGGGTTAGACATAAGCTGGAAGAGGGAGAAGGGTGTGACTAAAGAAATCTCTTCGTAAGATGGTTGTGGTGATGGAACCTTGTGGTAGCTGTAAGAATCTGCGCATGTAATCCATGTTTTAAATGGCACTTGTAATAAAATGACACAGACACATTGTATCAAAATGAATTTTCTGTTTTTCATATTTTTCTATTGTTACATAAAATGTAATCATTCAAAGGAACTGGGTGAATGGTACACGGAACCTCTTCACTATGTTTGCAATTCTTTGTGAATCTATAATTATTTCAAAGTAAAAAATATAAAAATGATGGGGCTGAGTTAATCTTGATTTAGTATAGTAGCTGTGAGTTGTTTTCCTCACTGCTTCCATGTAAAAGTTTTCTACAATTCTACTCTGAATGATGCTATTTACAAGCTGTACATACTAGAGCTTTTGACAAGCAGTTGCAGGTGGCATATCAACGTACCAGCTGCATTGTAGACTCTTGTTGTTAAGTGACAAACACACGTTATTCAACCTGATATTTCTCTTTAGAGGGCAGAATATCTCAAGTGTTTGGTTCCAGACATTGTCATGACACTTACTGGTTTCTACCTTTATTGCATATATGGTTTTATATATTTCACCAGTATAATAAAAAATGTGAAATACTGGAGTTGTACTGATTTTATAGGTTTCTCTGTCATGTCAGTTACACTTTGAAGCAATATATCAATATTCTGTTATTTGCTGATTCTTTCTTGTGTTCATATATACATATATTATGCTTAGGTGAGTGGTGTAGATCTTCCTTATACTACATAAGTAATGCTGTGAGACACACAGCTGGAATCTTAGTATATACGTATAAAAGTGGTTGAGAAGAATATTAGAATTCTCTTTCCTTGTCATCAATGCTAGGAACCTCTAAAAGGCAAATATCCCATCTCATTGTTTTAGTTTGCATTTCCTTAAAAATTAGTAAATTGAGCATAATATTTATTTCTGTTTGCATTTCCTAGTTTATGAACTGCCTCTTTGTAGTGATTTGTCCATTATTTTTCTACACAGATAATATTCTTTCCCCAACTGACTTAAGGAGCTGCTTTGTCTACATGGAGCTTTAGTTGTATGTGTTGAAAATATTCCTCCTAAGTGTATCTTCAATGGGAGGAAGGTAAACATGGTGTATTCAAGAAATTGACGAAAAAAGGAAGTAAACAAACAAGCAAACCTGGTGTAGCTGATAGATAGTGAAAGGTAGCAGGAGTGAAAAATAGTGAGAAGTATAGAAATACAGAGGCTGTGTAAAGGATTTTAGTTTTTATCCTGAAGCAATGAGAAGCCTCTGAAATGTTTTAAGTTAGGTATGGGTAGGATGAAGTATGGAAACGAGGGTGATTTTGTAAACGAGGTTTATTATAAGAATTCTTTAAAAATAATCAATCTAAAACTCTTAGCAAAGAATGGAACATGGTAAATATTTAACAAATATCTGTCGTTCATTGTTAATATGAATATAATGATGACTATTAACATTTCCATCAGAAGGAGACTGAAGTCTGGTGAGGCTAAATGATTATTCCCATGACATGGCTATAAAGAATCACAGATAGATGTTTCTAGGCTAGATCTCATTCTCATTCTGATATCCAGAGTGTGAGTATGTCTACAGCAAGCAGTTCAGGAGCTCGCAACACAAATCCAGCCAGGAGAGTGATCCTGTTACAGAGTAAACATTAGGAGTATTAACAACAAAAACGCAATCGTGTATTAGGTCACTCTCACGGGAGTCATACCACATGAGTGTGATTAATGTATTGGAGGCCAAAAGACTCAGTTACAATAGCATTTACACAGAAGAGGTCTTGGGAAACAATATTATCCTCATTATAGAGTTAGTCGGCCAGGATTTACAAGCGCCATTTTTTAAAATTAAATAATCTGCAAGCTTCGTGTTCACAAACACGCACATACTCTGTGGGTTCTCAATAAATACTAGCTGACTGACTGACAGATAAACACCCCCATAAACAGATAAACACTTCTAAGTGAAGTGCAGCCATATATTTAAAGAGGCAGTATCAGATCTACGTGTATAAACTAGAGATTAAATATATGAGGAACAGAGCGAAAAGGCACTAGTGAAAATCTCTTTCTAAATTGTGAGCTGCTTAAAGAGCAAATGAATATACCCTACAGCAATTATTAAAGTATCTCAGATGAAAGTTCTATAAAATAGCTTTAGTCCACATAATAGATGCTCTTTACCAATTATAAAAAAATCAATTTTTGTAGCTTTAAATCTTTACCCCATCTATCAGTTAACTTGCAAATAATGCTAACAGTGACCTGTTAGTATATGTGGTATATCTTGAGAAGGAGATACAGTATAACGAAACAGCAGTATAACGAAAAACTAAAGATCAGGAAGTGGGCATTTGATTGGGACTCTCTGGTAGTCCAGTGGTTAAGACCTGGCCTTTCAATGCAGACAGTTGGGGTTCCATCCCTGGTCAGGGAACTAGATCCCACAGGCTTCATGGCCAAAAAACCCAAACCCCAAACAATATTGTAACAATATCAATAAAGACTTTAAAAATGTCTACATTAAAAAAATATTTTAAAAATTCTTTTTAAAAAAGTGGGCATTTGATTACATCTTATCCTCTCAGTTCTCAGTATGCTTAAGTCCTATTAGATATCCTTACCTAAATTAATGAATAGATCCTTAATAATGTAACTGACCAACCTAGATAGCATATTAAAAAGCAGAGACATTACTTTGCCAACAACGGTCCATCTAGTCAAAGCTATGGTTTTTCCAGTGGTCATGTATGGATGTGAGAGTTGGACTATAAAGAAAGCTGAGCACCGAAGAATTGATGCTTTTGAACTGTGGTGTTGGAGAAGACTCTTGAGAGTCCCTTGGACTGCAAGGAGATCCAACCAGTCCATCTGAAAGGAGATCAGTCTTGGGTGTTCATTGGAAGGACTGATGTTCAAGCTGAAACTCCAATACTTTGGCCACCTGATGTGAAGAGCTGACTCATTGGAAAAGACTCTGATGCTGGGAAAGATTGAGGGCAGGAGGAGAAGGGGATGACAGAGGATGAGATGGCTGGATGGCATCACTGACTCAATGGACATGGGTTTGGGTGGACTCAGGGAGTTGGTGATGGACAGGGAGGCCCGGCGTGCCGCAGTTCATGGGGTCGCAAAGAGTCCGACACAACTGAGCGACTGAACTGAATTGAATGTAACTTAAATGCAGCAACACAAACTCACAATCTTGATGTTAGTACTTAACTAGTTTAATGATCTTAGGTGAGATTTAACCTTCCTTAATATTTTTGATTTCAATTGAAATAATTTAGTAAACTATTTCTTTACATGTTTCTTTAAATATGTGTAACATCTGATACAATGCTGGGCTTTTAATAAGCAAGACATGTCTTCTTTGCTGATATTAGTTACTGACTGATAGTGAAAATGACAATTTCCCCAGTAACAAAGGTCTATTTGGCTTCAGTCTCTCCTGAAGATGGGACTGTAGTGAGGAGTTTCGGGCGTGAGAGCTGAACTCACAGGATGAGACAGCTGATGGATCTCTGGAGGACAGGACAAGTCTGGTCGAAAGATGGGCCCTGCTCTCTGGGTTAGCGTAGGTTAAATGCTTGAATTGTGTAAGTTATTCTGGCCAGACCCAAAGGAGAAGCTGAAGACCATGAGCTCACCTTAAGAGGGAGGATAAAGGATATAAAGAACAGTAAGTACGAGTGAAGAGAAAACTCTAAACCCTGGAATAAAGACATGATCCAGCCAATTGGATTAAAGGGCCAAGAAGACCTTTTTGTTGTGATGGCCATTTGTTTGTTTTCTGTTTTAAGAACTTGTACTCCCCATTCCTTCAAGTTATATGGTGTATTGATTTCAGTCATGCCTAAGACTGCTACTGCTACTGCTAAGTCGCTTCAGTCGTGTCCGACTCTGTGCGACCCCATAGACGGCAGCCCACCAGGCTCCGCCGTCCCTGGGATTCTCCAGGCAAGAATACTGGAGTGGGTTGCCATTTCCTTCTCCAGTGCATGAAAGGGAAAAGTGAAAGTGAAGTCGCTCAGTCATGTCCGACTCCTAGCGACCCCATGGGTCTGCAGCCTACCAGGCTCCTCCACCCATGGGATTTTCCAGGCAAGAGTACTGGAGTGGGGTGCCATTGCCTTCTCCATGCCTAAGACTAACTGAACATTTTTCAGCATCCCAGTCACTGCTTCATTTTTTTGCAGAGGTTAGAGGTTCTTTGTAAGAAGGACTGAAAAGATATAGTGACACATTTTAAAGATTGCAAGTAGTACAATTTCTGAATACTGTATTAATAGGGTACTAATGAATACTGTTGATCATGTAGAAATTAGTTTATAAAATGCCTAAAATTATGCTCTTCCTATACCTATTTCTTCACTTCCCTCTTTTACTTGAAAGGGGGCAAAGATAGAGTAGAAGGTACAGGTCTGCAGTGCTAGGCATTCAGTTTATCTTCTAAAATGACATCACATGTTTTCTTCTTAGAGTTTTCAATAATCCTGTAAGAAGCTATTTTTAGGCCAAATTTAGCTGAGAAAATGTTTAGAGAACAAAACTAATGAGCCTAATATTAAATAATAAGAGGTGGAATTTGAAACTAAGAATGTTTAAAATTCAGAAAGGCATACCATGCTTCTGGTTGGAAAAACAATATTCTATAGAAGGATGTAAAACAATTCCAATCTATATACACATTTTAAAAAATTACCGTCAAAACTCCAAGGTAGCTTGTTTTAGCTGATCAAATAATTTTTGAAAATATATGGAAAGATAAGAGTGTAAGAATTGACAAGAAATTGTGAAAAAGAAGACTATGAGGGAAGAACTTCCCCTATTAGTTAATCAAGCATTATGAAGCTGCAAACAAAACCATATGACAGGGGGATAAGAATAAGTGGATAAATGAATGATTTTGGCTGTAAACTCCTACTAAAACTACGTGAAGAGTAAATTTCCTAAGGACTGAATACCTCTCCTTAGCTCTTTGTCTGTATCTATTCCTAACCCTGTCACTGCTCCTATGCCACTCATAACTCTAGATCTCTATTTTTGTTTCCTTTTTCTTTTTTTGGCCACACCATGTGGCATGTGGGATCTTAGTTTCCTGACCAAGGATTGAACCCATGCCCTCTGTTTTGGAAGCACAGAGTCTTAACCACTGGACTGCCAGGGAAGTCCCACTACTCTTTAGGATTCTCTGCCTCTCTCTCCCTACCTATCTATCTATGTCTGTCAGGCTATTTATCTATCTAATCTCTTTATATTTATAATAGATATGAAGCAGGCAAGAACATTTTATCCAAGATAACACAGAGATATTGAAAAAAACTGAGAGGTTCGATTACAGTGAATATTTTCAATGTCTTTAAAGAAAATATATCAGCAATAGAATCAAAAGATAAATAATATAATTGAAAATATCTCCAACACATATGATAATGGATTATCCCTAGACCACAAAGAGCTTTTACTAATGAATCAGCAATAAATCAATTGTAAAATGTATAAAGGAAATAAATAGGCACATCAGAATCTACATGGAATGTTACTATGCAGTAATGTCTACCAGGGCTTCTTAGGTGGTACAGTGGTAAAGAATCCATTTGCCAATGCAGGAGATACAAGAGGTGTGGGTTCAATCCCTGGGTTGGGAAGATCCCCCGGAGAAGGAAATGGTAACTCACTCCAGTATTCTTGCCTGGAATATTTCATGGACAGAGGAGCCTAGTGGGCTACAGTCCATGGGTCACAAAGAGTCGGACACTAGTGAGCACACACACAGACACACACACACAACGTTTGTAATTCATTAACCATTAGACCCTCTGTCGAAAATTAAGTAGTCAAAATTCTACCACCTCTATTCCTCACCATTTTTTGTTTAGTTTCTCCTCTTAAACCGTGACTAGAGAATTCAGAACTCTATAAAATTTGTTCTTCCCTAAAATTCTTTCTTCTCCCAAATTTCAAGACCTTTCAATTAAAATCCCCAGTTGATTTGAGCTACTAATATCAGCTAGATACTGATTTTTTAAAAACATATCCTAAGGTAAAAGAAGGCTTATGTCTTCTAAGGTATCTGCATTTGTACAAGTAGAAGACACAAATGTTTGATATTGTTTTATAGACTGAAGATGCAGAAGGCTTCTACTGATTGGTTTTAAGGCTTCTACTGATTGGATTCTGGAAAGGGCTACAATTAATATTAGAATTCAAATTCAGGAATAATTGTGTTCTAAAGAGGTTAATCCTTATCTTCAGATATATAAATACTCAATATAAAGTAACTCAACTTATCTTTTAAAAACATCCAACAATTATCAGAGAAGACTCAAACCCAGAGAGATTTCTGTTATACACTGGATTAACTTTATACTGTCACCAAGAGGAAAAATGCCACAGCAGTGATAAATGATATTGCAGATGATAGTCAAGTCAGAAGAAAGCAATAGTAAAGGACTATGCAGTTAGAAGGCTTCCCAGGTGGCACTAGTGGTAAAGAAGTCGCCTGCCAATGCAGGAGACGTAAGACACTCGGCTTCGATCCCTGGGTCAGGAAGATCCCAGATCCCTGATGCTGGGAAAGATTGAAGGCAGGAGGAGAAGAGGATGACAGAGGATGAGATGGTTGGATGGCATCACCAACTAGATGGATCTGAGTTTGAGCAGGCTCCTGGAGATGGTGAAGGACAGAGAGGCCTGGTGTGCTGCAGTCCGTGGGGTGGCAAAGAGGCAGACATGACTGAGTAGCTGAACAACAACAAATGGATGGGAAAAGACTGAGTGGTGAACAAGTCACCACAGACAATTTTAATGGCACAAAGTCATTAGAATTTAATTTTATTACAAATTTGTTGTCAAAATACTTTTATGGATTTCCCCATAAGCAATAAACCACATATCATCTAAGAGTCTGACTGTGTCAATGACCTTGTTGTTAAAAAAGAATAAACACTTTTACGTGACACTTATCTTCTAACCCAATCATCCATCTCAAAATATTGAAGTGAAAGATGTACAAACTTGCTCTACCTAAGAAAAACATTATTTTGAAAATAATTCCTGTTGATAAATGCTGGTTTCTTCCCTCCCTAACTCTCACTTCTCTCCCCTCCCTCATTTTATCTTTTCTTCTCATTAGTAGTTGATGGAAAAATTATCTTCTTTTCCCTGGTTTTCTGCTGCTGCTATCTTTTGCTGTCTTTAGGAAGATCCTAAAAACATATTTACTTTAGTTTTTCTTCACTGCTGTCTTACATTCTTTGGTATCTTTGACATAATGGATATGTAATTAACATTATTGGTGAGTAGAAAATAAACTTTATAAGATCAGTAGCCAGTAATAATCTTAGAGAAATTATTCCATGCTCACTGTATGCCAGGCATTATGTCAAGGACTTTATGTTTTACTTTTATCACAGTTTATGAACTAAATCTTATGACTATCCTATTTGCAAAGGAGGAAACTGAGGCTTAGAGAGATTAAGATTACAGGGCTAGTCACAGTTAAAGATGAGCGATTCCTGAAGGCAGAGATATCTGAGTCTAAACTAGAGCATGTACTCTACCCCACACTGTGAGATAGGTCCTGGAAACAAGTCTTAATTCTATGGTGACACTGTATTTCAAGAATAGTTACAAACAATTCAAGGTATTTAGAAATAACATGACATTGTGCAGTCTAGTGGTGAGTTAGTAAGTGTGCCAAGTCCTGGGAGAGAGAGAGAGAGGTTTTCCATCTCTCTGCCTCGTGTTTCTCATTTCCTTATACTTGTTTGTAAGATCAAAGGTAAATTTATGAAATATTTAGTGAACAACCCGGCTCCACAAAGAATATGTACAGCCTGCTGGTTTTGTAGATTTTTCCAGACAATAATTCTTTTAGCGTATTTATTCTTTTGCTATTTCAGTGGATAAAAGTGACCTGATTGAAACTCAGCCCTCATCTTCATCTCCTGGTTGCAACTAGGGCAAATATACCTTCAGGTCTTATTCAACAGAAAAGACACATCCAATCTCATTCCAATAGGTATCTGAGGAACTATCAAAGATACATTACCTTTAGAAGGAGAGGGAAGAAATGAGCATCAGGTTACTAAAGACATGACGTCCTAATTAAAAGAGCCTGCATAGAGTGCCAGAGTGGGTGTAGACAGAGCCAAAGTGATTGTGAAATCTTGTCGCTGAAGATGTCAGTAGCCTAGGAGCAGGTCCTTTAATTAGAATCTTCTTTTATTTTGTCTAAGCTCAAGACGCAAAACTCATTGCAGTCACCCTGCCTAGAAACTAGGTTGCTTAGAACAAAAAGACTTGTTCTGGAAAAGAGAAAATCAGGGTCGTAACGGTCCAAGTATATAAATATGTATATGGACCATCACTTTCTTGTAACAAATGGTGAAAAGATATGTGGGTGACAGTGAGAGAGGCGTGCGGAGGGTCTGCTTTATCACCTGCCTCTGACTGTGTTTCCCAAGCACAGCTCCTCGCCAATCCCAGGCCCCGGGCCATCATTAGTCCTCGCACATGGAGGCAGTGAAGGTGTCTCTTCAAGTAAATCATCTGAGGATTTTTATAATCTCAAATAAAATTTTCTAATATTTTTTTCTAAGTTTTCCAGGTTTAAGGTTTTAATCTTTTATTATTTATTGAGCAGCAGTTTGGAAGAGCGTGGTGAGAAACCTGGGATATATAGTTGGATGCAAAATCTGTGCTGTCCAGTGGTCTATTAAAAACTAATGAGTTCTTTCTCTTTCATATTATCACTGTTCTCTCCTCCGGTGCTTAAAAATTGATAGCATGTGGGTTTATAAACCTTTGGCTGTCGATCAGTAAAATTGTTGATAAATATATTTTAGAGATTGCATGGGAAAATCTGCGTATAAATTTTCTCTTCAACCTCCAAAAAGACCATAGGCAACGATTTCAACCGAACATATTTTCCAGTGTTTTTTTTTTATGATATCAAGATAAAGAAAATTACATGTCAACATAACCAAATAAAATAAATCTATTTCAAACTGCAACTTTGAAAATTAATCAGAAAAGATGTAAATAAGTAAGCTAAATGCTATGGAATAAAGGTAAATATTTCTTACTTACTAATGAGGGTCTGATAAAACAACAAATCATTGCAAATAATGTCTTCTTGTTAAAATTAATGAGAATAAAATCAGTAAGGGGGAAAGTACACTGTTCTGACTTCTTTTTGGCAAGTCTTAAGTCATGTATTTATTTCTGGTATTAAGTAGAATTGATTTGCAACTGCCTGTTAAGTCTTAGTTACGGATGTGGTTAGAAATTTATAAAACCTGAAAGGATCTGACCCTTATCTAATGAGGGAAAAATAGAAAGCAGGCACACTCGAATCAGTTCAAAATGTGAAGTCATAATGACATTAACTATTGAATTATTATTCTTGTATTATTTATGCATTTGTAAATCCAACATATATAAGAATAAGGGGAGGAAGAAGAAAAGAAGGCAAGAATGAAGGAAAAAAGGAAAGGAAGGAAAAGGAGGAGGGGGAATGATTAATGGTGAATGTGTGATGAGGACTGAATCAAATATAAAAAGGTTCTAAGTCCTATGCTGTTTATTTAACATATTTCTTGCTGTATCTTTTTTAAATCAGTTTTTATATGAAATAGCACATCTATTCTTTCAAGATAAGCATCATTCTTCCTTATCTTAGACCATGATTTTGAAAAAGCTTTACTCTAATTTTGGATTGTGTATGCCATTTGGACCTTCAATTTATTTGTGGCAGCAAGCACTCTGATGAAAGTACTGTTTGTCCTGTAATTTCTGTCTTCCAGTGAGCGTTTTGTTCCATTATGATCTCCTAGAACAGTTTATTCTCAAAAAGATGTGGCACAGACTGATTCTTCATTTTAAGGATGCTCTTTAACTTCTCCAGGTTTTAAACTAAAATATTATCTTGAATAATAAAAAGTGGGGAAAAAAGAATGATCAGGATCGGGAAACATTTCAAAATTTATACTGAATATTTCTTTTATTTTGGAAATGAAAATATATTATGAAATATAACCTAACGCTTACAGACAACTGACTCATGGCATGCATTAATGCTATAACTATGTGGATGGAAACAAATTTTGTTGTAGAAATATAGAGTGCTTTTTAGCAAACTGTATTTTTTAAAAAACTTTCCTAATGCAAGCTAATAAAGCTTCATCATGAATGCAGTAATGCTGATTTTTAATAAAGACTATCAGTGTAAAGTATTGCTGTCTTTTTGATACTCAAAGAATAATGACTTTATGTGTTTTATGAATGGCATATTGTTGCTCACAAACTATCTTTGTGACTTTTGAAAACTAGGAATGAATAATTAGGAGAATGTGCATTTTATTTCAAGTATATTAAGTAATCTAATCCTCAGTCTCTCTTTTTTTTTCTTTTCATTAGAAAAGACCCTGATGCTGGTAAAGATTGAAGGCAGGAGGAGAAGGGGACAACAGAGGTTGAGATGGTTGGATGGCATCACCAACTGGATGGATCTGAGTTTGAGCAAGCTCTGGGATATGGTGAAAGACTGGGAAGCCTGGATTGCTGCAGGCCATGGGGTTGCAAAGAGTTGAAAAGGAATGAGGGACTGAACAACAACAAATTCTCAGTAACATTGTATCAAGGCCCAAGTGAGAATATCTGGTAAGAATTTACTAAGGAAATAAGTGTTTACAATATATACATACTTGTAAAAAAATGATCTGAGGTGACACAGAGCATAGCAGAATGGTTGGAAATAAAGTTAGAGAGGTCAAGAAACATATTCTTCAACAAAATGCGGTTGATGGAAAAAAGCTTGTAACAGGAGCATATGACAAGGTCCAACGATTTAGCTTTAAATATAGCTCTGGGCTTGCAGATTGCCAAGCCAAATAAGAGTATATTTCTCATTGTATGACAAAAGAAAACATACCAAATCTTCTGACAAGAAAGAGTATCACTATGCAAATAATATGGTAAATAATTCTTTGAGGAAGAAGCCAATTCTCAAGACACAGGTTAAAGATGGACTTTCAGCAGTTTAGATAGAAATTTCCTAGATGTTTCAGGAGGAGGAAGTGTTACTGTTTCCCATGACTTAACTTTTCACATTCATTTGGCATCACATTTCGTAACGTATAAGATTATGAAACAGTGTTGTAGAGTGGGACAAGCAGCAGCTTTGTCACTTGCAGTTAGTTTTCTGCCTGAAATGCTCTCCTTTATAGTAAAGCTTTCTCATAGCACCCCAGTGTGGTACTTCTCATTCTATATTGTAATAACTGATTTACTTCCTCTCACTAAACTATAAGGGCCTCCCAGGTGGCGCTAGTTGTAAAGAACCCGCCACTGGTGGGATGTAAGAGATGTGGGTTAGATTCCTGTGTTGGGAAGATCCCCTAGAGGAGGGCAGTGGCAAGTCACTCCAGTATTCTTGTCTGGAGAATCCCACGAACAGAGGAGTCTGGTGGGCTGCCATTCACAGGGTTGCAAAATGTCGAATATGACTGAAGCAATTTAGCACACAATAAGCTATAAACTTCTTGAAGGTATAGAATATCTTGGTTAATATTTTATTCCTATTACATAACATGGTCTCTGACACCTAGTAGATGCTCAATAAGTCCTTGGCAGATGAATGGATGGATGAATGCGTGAATTTAGGGTTGCACTGAGGAGTCTTCCTCATCAAGAAAAATCCTTGTCATCAAGGGTTTGGGGTCAAACAATTGATTGGGGAGAAAGGAAAGGGGAGAAAGACAGGACTATATATGGAGAGGGATGGGTGTGTCTCAGCTCAGAGCTCAGATGTCACCTGCTCTCTTGAGCAGCTTCCCAGTCATTAAAAGTCAGCATGGATATTGATTCTTGTGAGTGGAATTAGGTGAGGGATGAGAAAACGTGTTGTTTAATCAGAGTGACAAAGCTCAAGCTGCTGTACACTCGGGGACTGAAGTAGAGAATCAGAGAAAATCTTGATACAATTCTATTCTAGAAAATGGCTTTTCCATGCATTCATTTTTAATAGTATCTTTATCATAGTTGCCTTTGAGGAAGGCAATTTATATTTAGCAAGAACTGCTATTAATTAGCATTCATGGGCATAGCCTTTCTTTCTGTTTGTCCTGGTTCCAAAATTGCAAGGAGAAAGTGCCTCCCATTTAATTATATTAAATCAGATATGTGAACAACAGAATTCTGGCGTCAAGGACTGTATTAGCAAATTGTGCCAATTAGAAACACACAGCAAATACCATGCACTTTCCTTTTGCATTAGTGGCTTTTAAATCATATAGTGGCATAGTAACAAATACAGCTAGCATGGTATGACTGTCACATTTTCCACACATTCATTTTTAGCTACTTTGCCTTTTAAAGGAAACATACAGTAGGCTGTAGGCCTACACATAAAATGCTTCCCAAAATATGAGATAATTATATGCTTAAGGAGTAATAGGCAAACACTCTTCTGCAGATAATTATGAACACTTATTTTTCCACATGGGAAACTAGCCAAGAAGTAACGACATACCGCACTTTGGGAAGTCATCCATTTTTAATACATGAAGCAGTGCCCCATCAAGTATTACAAAAAGAAAGTTAACACATTTCTTGTGATCAAATGAATAACCAAAAGTAAAAAAAAAAAAGAATTCTAAAATGACAGTATCCATCACACAGTGCCCCATTAAAAAACAAAGCTATGAAGGGACAAAAATATGATATAAGAATAAATGTTGGCAGTCATAAATAAACATTGATTTTTAGTAGATTCTGAAGATATATATATATGTGTGTATATATATACTTTCCTCCAGAAGCATTCTTTAAAAATTGATAGAAATCACAAAGTAAGTTTGTGTAAGCTGTAATTTTAGGTATTTTTTATTTATACTTAAGTAAATCTTGATTAATCATGGTAATTATAATAGCAAATGAAGAAGATGGGTAATTGAAAATTACAAGATGCTAAATTATATTTTTGTGCATTGCTTAAGCATTCTAAAATCTAAAATTTTGCCAGGTCTCCATAATGATTTTAAACTAATTTTAGTATTAAGAAACTTTAAATTATATTGCCTTTGACATTTAATTTATTTGAGGGCAAAATAAAGTGATGATGAACTTTAGTTTCTTTTAAGGTGTTTTTGTACATATTATTAAGAATTTATTGTCTATTTGCTAATACTGTAATGTTATCTGCTAAAGAAATTTTAAACCTTCTTTTATTATTTCAGGTAAATCTTACACAGAGTTAGATTCACAGCCAGGAAGTGTGTACTTTAGGGAGTCTAACGAATTCACACAAATATATAACTGACACCCCAATCAAAGAACACTCCTCTAACCCAGAAAGTTGCCTCATCCTCCATTCCATCAGTCTCTATCACCCACAGGCAAACACTCCTCTGTTTCTGTCCCTAAGAGTTTAATATGTTCTTGAACTTCAAACAAATGGAACTACCTAGTATGTGTTTACTTGTTTTCATTGCTAAGTTGTGTCTGACTCTTTTGCAACCCCATGGACTGTAGCCTGCCAGGCTCCTCTGTCCATGGGATTTCCCAGGCAAAAATACTGGAGTGAGTTTCTATCTCCTTCTCCAGGGGATCTTCCTGACCCAGGGATCGAACCTCTATATCTCCTGCAATTTCAGGCAGATTCTTTACCACTGAGCCACCTTATGCTAGTTTTTTTTTGAGAGATTTATCTCTCTAGTTGCGTGGAACAGTAGGTAATTCTCTTTTTTTTATTACCTACTGGTATTGCTTTGTATAATATGCAGCTATTTATCTATCTTCCTTCCTTTTGGTACATACTTAGATTGTTTCTAGTTTGGAACCGAGGAACCTGGTGGGCTACAGTCCATGCGATCACAAAGAGTCAGTCATGACTGAGCACCACACATGGTGGTTTGGAATTATTATTAATGAAGCTGCAATAAAAATATTTTTACAGGTTTTACGTGGACTTATGTTTTGATTCCCTTTAGGTAAATACTTGGAGTTGAAATGCTGGTTCATGTGAAAAATATTTAAGAAACTGCCAAGCAGCTCTCCAAATTTGGGTCAGTTTACACTCCCATCATCAGTATATAAAAGGGATTTCTTTGCTCCACACCCTTGCCAGCATTTTGTATTTTCAGTCTTTTCAGAAGTATGTTTCATACTTTTCAAATATTGGAGCATTTTCTAGATTTCTTTCTGTTATTAGTTTAAATCCATCATGATCTTAGAACATTTTTGTGTGAATTATTTTCTTTTACATATGGGAAAGTTTGTTTCATTGCTTATCTCAATGAAGACTGAGTTTATGTTCAAATATTAATAATACTACACTCCCCTCACACTTAGTAGGGCTTCCCTGATGACTCAGTGGTATAAAGAATCTGCTTGCAATGCAAGAGACTCAGGATATGCAGGTTCAATCCCAGAGTCCAGAAGATTCCCTGGAGGAGGAAATGGCCATCCACTCCATTATTCTTGCTTGAAAAATCCCATGGACAGAGAAGCCTGAAGGGCTACAGTCCAAAAAGTCGCAAAGAGTCAGACATGACTGAGCGACAGAGAACAGCAGACATAGTAAGTTCTTTCTAACAGTGTATTCCCAGTTCATTCCTGTCATCCTTTGTTGTGCTATCATATATCTTAACTTTCACGTGTGCTATGAACAGAAAATATACTATTATCTTTCGCTCCAAACAGTGATCTCTAGAGCAGTAAAAGTTAAGAAAAACATAAATTTAATTTCCTTAATTTATTCCTTTTCCAATGCTCCTCATATTTTGTGTAAATCTAAATTTCTTACATCCTTGCTTTCTGAATAACTTTGAGTATTTCTTTTCAAGATAGTGATATACTCATTAATTTTAAAAACTTCACAGTTTTTTGCTTGTTTGAGAAAATACTGTATTTCTCTTTAATCTTTGGATTATACTTTACTAGGTATGGAGTTCTAAATTGGTAGTCTTTCTGTTTCTTCCAATACTTGAAATCACTATTGTATATTTTATATACTAATTGAATTTTTGTATATTTTGTTGTATATTATATATTTTCCCACATGATTTCTGATGAGAAGTCTACTGTAATCCTTATCATTGTTTCTCTATAGGTAATATGTCTTTTTTCTCTGCAAGATTTTCCTTTTGTCTCTGGGTTTTAGCAATCTAAATATGATATATAGGTGTTCCCTTACCCCTCCTAAACTAAGTGCTTTTCTGAGCTTCTTAAATCTGTAGTTTAGTGTCTTGCCACTGCTGCTGCTGCTGCTGCTAAGTCGCTTCAGTCTTGTCCGACTCTGTTTGGAAAATTCTCAGCCATTATTTTTTCAAGTCATGTTTTGGCCCTGTTTGCTCTCTGCTCCTTCTAAGATTCTATGAATGTTAGACTGTTTGATATTGTCCCACAACTCATAGATGCTCCCTCTGCTTTCACTTTTTTTCTCTTTGTATTTCAGATTGAGTGATTTTTATTGACTTACCTGTGAGTTCACTCATCTTTTCCTTGACTGTGTAAAGTGTACTGATGAATCCACTGAAGGCAGTGTTCATTTCTGTTTTTATTTTATATTTCTAGCATTTCTGTTTGATTTCAGTTTTAGTTCCATTTCTTTTTAGTTTGATTGCAGTTTCTCTTTCCCTCATGAAGATATCTATCTGATCTTACATGTGGTATATCTTTTCATTAAGAGCCATCAATATAGTATAGTTATTTTAAATTCTTTGTCTGATATTTCCAACATTAATGTCATATTTAACTCTGATTTTGATGATTATGTCACCTTTTCAAACTCTTTTGCATTTTCATATGCTGTATTTTTTTGTTAAAAACTGGACATATTCTATAGAACAGTTTAGATATTGAAATAAATACTTTTTTACACTTGGGTATGTATATGCCTGTTATTAGTCTAGCTTGATTGTTCTTATTTGAGGGCATACTGAAGTTGGATGGTGTTTTATGTTGTGGTGAGGAGAAATTTGGAGTTAAGATTCATAAGTCTTGTACCTGTTTCAATTTCACTAGCTATGAAATGAAACCAAGACTTTTAAACATTCTGAGCTCTTCTACCTCCTTTCTCTTCCTTTTTCTTCATTTATTTTCTTTTCTCCCCTTTATTTATTTTAGAAATTAAAGTACAATATCCATCTTGCCTACACAGGATGTAAGTATACTTTGAGATAGTGTTGCTCCATACAGAGTTATAAAGAATTTTGTATTTGCCTTATGTGAAAAGTTGTGTGTACTTCTTTAGAAGCTTCAGATTTTTTATTTCTGATTTGACTTAAAAACAAGGAGAACCAGGGACACAAAGCCATAGCAGAATGACTGTTGTATTTCAATTAAAATGGGGCCTCTTTTCTTCTTGTCACCCAATACCTCTATCTATAGTCAGGCAAAAACCCAATTAGTTATTAATTGATGTGCATTAAAATTCATTAACTCTGCATGTGAGGCCTGGGCTATAATTAACTGTCTTTCTTACCTTTTGTTCTGAAATCTCTAGGTAAAAATCCCATTGCTAATAAGAAGGAGGGAAACACTTTTGCTATCTGTAGTTAGTTAAAAAGCAAGGTCTTCAGAAGGCTGGATGACTGAGTGCCCGAACGTCTGATCATAACCAAGGAGCATTGTTAAATTTCCCAGAACTATTTACCTGTTTGAAAAGGGGACAAAAAGTAGTAGTAGTTTACAGTGTTCTGCTCTCATGATATTTGCACGTTAAATTACATTGTATATGTCTTCAATCAAATACTTAGATTCAAACTTAAGATCTCAAAAAAAAAATTCCTTAAATGTGCAATTTCAAATAAATAGCTTGAAAGTTATCAATTTTAAACTAAATGTGTTGAAATCACTGTGTGTTTTCTTAAAACACACCTTACAAATGAATGATAGACAAAATAAATTATCTCAGACTCAAGAATTTTCGTAAATAGCTTTCATTAGCTTCTCAGCATGACATTTGGACAGATTTATAGTCACAGTTATATTGACACTTTGGTATCTGTAATCTATAAAAATAACCCAGAAAGTAATTATTATTTCCTGTGATCTCAAGCTCCATAAAAACTAATTATGCATAGACTTTAAGTGAAGATTTTAACTCATCTACAGTGGCTTCCATCCACTTTAGACTCAAAAAAAGAAAATCATGTGAAATGAGAAACAAAGAAATCTTATAATTTATAAAATTTGGAGAAAACCAATAGGAACTTTTAGTCCTTCCACTTCTCCATTCTTTAAATTGGACAGCTGGGGCCCCATAATTTTAAATTACTTTTCCAAAGCCATAATTATTGTTATATATGGGTTCGATCCTTGGGGTTGGGAAGATCCCCTGGAGAAGGGAACGACTACCCACTCCAGTATTCTGGCCCGAGGAATTCCATGGACTGTATAGTCCGTGGGGTCGCAAAGAGTCAGACACCACTGAACAACTTTCACTTTCATAGTATATTATGGTATATATGTGTATATGTATATATATATGTGTATATGTATATATATATACACATAACAGTATGTATGTATATGGTCGCACAGAGTCAGACATTACTAAAGTGACTTACACACATGCATGCACATGTATATATATGGTATATTATGATAATTATTATGGTAAGTGTCAGAATTGTAAAACACACGTATTTTCTACCTGGTTCACAACTAGTTCTCTCCAAGACATAGTAAATATAGCTCTCAATTTATGTCTGAATCTAGAAAACTATTACTCATTTTTACATTAATTTGGATATACTGTAAATGGCTCAAGAATACGGCTCCCTGAAGGTAACTTCATGTGATGCTCATAGCTGATATTTATTTCAGTGCTATTTTGTTCTAGGCATTGTTCTAAGTATTTACATCTACTAAATAATTTAACCCTTAGATTAGTCCTGTGAGATAGGTTCTATTACTATGATCTCCATTTCACAGATGAATACACTGGGGCTCTGATAAGTAACTTGCTCAAAATCCCGAAGTTAAAAATTGAAGGTCTGAAACCTATGCTCATAACATCTGCCTGCTACTGCTGCTGTTCAGTAGCTTCAGTTGCGTTGGACTCTTTTGTGACCCCATGGACTGTAACCCGCCAGGGTCCTCTGTCCATGGGATTTTCCTGGCAAGAATAGTCGAGTGGGTTGCCATGCCCTCTTCCGGGAGTATCTTCTCCGCCCGTGGATGGGGATAGAACTGGCATCTCCTGTGTCTCCTGCATTGCAGGTGGATTCTTTACCACTGGTCCACCAGGGAAGCCCAACCTCTGTCTACGAACCTTCATATATGAGAATGGCCTGTCACGGTTAAGTAATACATATGCATCCAATTCCAAAGTGTTAGTATTATGAGAAATTTCTCCAAGCTTTGAAAATATTTTCAAATATTTTCTATGAATTACAAATATCTTCTTACGTCTTGCTGCTTTAAGTTCTTGCTAGTGTTGAGATAAGAAATGGTTGAAGAACAGGCTTCTGTTTCACTACTCACATATTCAAAATGTTGAGAAATTACTGAATAAGATGTATTCTGATTCTTCTAGGTCTCTTTGCTGGCTCCTCCTCAATGTCACTTACCCAGAGCTAGGTCGTGGGCCCTTATTTTTCTTCTGCAGTCTCTCACTAGGTGTTTCCATTCAGTCACTGGGCTTTAAATCCATGTATATGCTCATGGCAACTAAATTTGTATTTCTAGCCGTGACCATTGAGTTCCAAATTTCAATATTGTTGATCACCTTTTGACATCTCCACTTCAATCAACAAATATCTCGGATTTAACATAACCTAAATAGAATTCTGTAATCTCTCCTGTTCTCAAGCACAGATCAGAAAACAAAAGCAAAACTAAAACTTGGTTCAATATTCAATACTTTTTTAGTTCAATATTTTCCATATCAGTGAATATCACCCTCATCCATCCCCCAAATTAGAAGTCATTCATAATCTCTGCCCCCTCATCTTCCACATTTAGTCCTTTAGCACATCTCAGTTATTCTTCCAAATCATACTTCATGTCCATTTTCTTGGGGGGGAGGGGAAGGGCACTATGCTGAGGATTCCTTGCTGTGCGTCGGATTTCTCTAGTTGTGGTGCCCAGGCTTCTCATTGTGGTGGTTTCTCTTGTTGCAGAGCATGGGCTTTAGGGCATGTAGTTTTATCCAGTCATTTTTAAAGACCCAGCTCAAAGCTACTTTTCTTTCTGTAGTCTGTGAAGTGAAAGTTGCTCAGTATGTCCGACTCTTTGCAACCCCATGGACTATATAGTCCATGGAATTCTCCAGGCCAGAATACTGGAGTGAGCAGCCTTTCCCTTCTTCAGGGGATCTTCCCAACCCAGGGATCAAGCCCAGGTCTCCCGCATTGCAGGCAGATTCTTTACCAGCTGAGTCATGAGGGAAACCCAAGAATACTGGAGTGAGTAGCCTATCCTTTCTCCAGCGAATCTTCCCGATCCAGGAATCGAACTGTGGTCTCCTGAATTGCAGGTGGTTTCTCTGTAGCCTACTGACTATGCCTAAAGTTTTATGCCTCTTAGTTGGATCAGTAAGGCTACAAAGAGAAAAGTGGCTTTGAGCTGGGTCTTTTAAGTTCAAAGTTATGTAAATAAAATGCCTCTTTAAAATCACTTAGGGGAAAATGTTGACCTAGATTTATTTACATTTGTTAAAGGACAGATGTTTAATTTTTATGTTGATTATAGCCTATGTCCAGGTACCTGGTCAAATCAAATGTTTATTGTCTGATTCATAATAAATTAATCACACTGAAAAAAAATGAATGGATAAGTCTGTTCTCTGTGTCTGCGTCTCCATTGCTGCCTTGTGAATAGGTTCATAATAGCATGGAAACATATACATTACCATATGCAAAGTAGATAGCAGGTGGGAATTTGCTGTATGACACAGGGAGCTCAACTCAGTGCTCTGTGACAACCTAGGGGGTGGGATGGGATGGAAGGTTGGAGGGGGTTCAGGATGGAGGGAACATATGTATACCTGTGGCTGATTCATGTTGATATATGGTAGAAACCAACACAAGATTTTAAAGCAGTTATCCTCCAATTTAAAAAAAAAATGGATAAAGAAGATGTGGTACACATATACAGTGGAATATTACTCAGCCATAAAAATGAATTAAATTGGGTCATTTGTAGAGATGTGGATGACTTAGAGTCTGTCATACAGAGTTAAGTAAGTCAAAAAGGAAAAAACAAATATGTATTAACACAGATATGTGGAATCTAGAAAAATGGTACAGATGAACCTACTAGCAGGGCAGGAATACAAACACAGGTATAAAAGAATGTACATATGGACATGGTGAGGGAAGTGGGGGTGGGATGAACTGGGAGATTATGATTGACATATATACACTACTACATATAAAATAGCTAGCTAGTGGGAAGCCTCTGTATAGCACAGGGAAAACAGCTCGGTGCTCTGTGATGACCTGGAGGGGTGGCATATGGAGGGGTTAGAGAGGTCCAAGAAGGAGGGGATATATGTTTACATATATCTGAGTCACTTCATTGTATAGCAGAAACTAACACAACATTGTAAAGCAATTATACTCCAATAAAAAAGGTTAAAAAGAAAGACTTTAAATTAAAAAAAAATGAATAGAACATTCTAAGATATAAAATCAGGGAAGAAGATAAAGACATCACAAGAGGGTAAATAACATAGCCAAGGAAGAGAAACTTGAATGTCCCTGAGGACTCATGGAATGGTACTTAGTTAAACAAGTCTAGAGAATTAGGTGTTTGTGGAAGAGCAAGATGGAAATAGTTCTGCCATGGTAAGCTGGGGCCACCTGTGCCTTGTTAAGTAAACTAAACTTGATCAATAGATGTAATGGTGAGTCACTAAAAATATTTTAACAGAGAAATGACTTTGAAAATTATGTTCAGATAGTAGCACAAGAGATGACTAATGGGACATGCACAGAGAAATTAAAATGTGAGGACTGAGAATGGAACTTGGGGAAACTCTCCTGTATATGGTGAACAGAGGAAGAGGATCCAGTGAAAAGTCAAGGAACAGTCATAGGAGAGAAAACCCAGAAATACAAGGTTATAGAAGCCCAAAGAGAAGAGTGTGTTTAAGAGGGAAGTGGACAATTTCAGTTCAGTTCAGTCGCTCAGTCGTGTCCGACTCTTTGTGACCCCGTGAACCGCAGCACGCCAGGCCTCCCTGTCCATCACTAACTCCCTGAGTCCACCCAAACCCATGTCCACTGAGTTGGCGATGCCATCCAACCATCTCATCCTCTGTCGTCCCCTTATCCTGCCCTAAATCTTTCCTAGCATCAGGGTCTTTTCAAATGAGTCAGCTCTTCATATCAGGAGGCCAAAGTATTGGAGTTTCAGCTTCAACATCAGTCCTTCCAATGAACACCCAGGACTGATCTCCTTTAGGATGGACTGGTTGGGTCTCCTTGGAGTCCAAGGGACTCTCAAGAGTCTTCTCCAACACCACAGTTCAAAAGCATCAATTCTTCGGCACTCAGCTTTCTTTATAGTCCAACTCTCACATCCATACATGACTACAGGAAAAACCGTAGCCTTGACTAGACGGATCTTTGTTGACAAAGTAATGTCTCTGCTTTTTAATATGCTGTCTAGGTTGGTCATAACTTTCCTTCCAAGGAGTAAGTGCCTTTTAATTTCATGGCTGCAATCACCATCTGCAGTGATTTTGGAGCCCAGAAAAATAAAGCCAGCCACTGTTTCCACTGTTTCCGCAACTATTTGCCATGAATTGATGGGACTGGATGCCATGATCTTAGTTTTCTGAATGTTGAACTTTAAGCCAACTTTTTCACTCTCCTGTTTCACTTCCATCAAGAGGCTCTTTTGTTCTTCTTCACTTTCTGCCATAAGGGTGGTGTCATCTGCATATCTGAAGTTACTGATATTTCTCCCGGCAATCTTGATTCCAGCTTGTGCTTCCTCCAGCCCAGCGTTTCTCATGATGTACTCTGCATATAAGTTAAATAAGCAGGGTGACAATATACAGCCTTGATGTAAGAGACCACAGGTTCCAAACTTGCGTTTAAATTTCCACATTTAGAAAATAAAGACCATGCTTCAGGTAGTTTAGTTTAGTTCAGTCACTCAGTGGTGGCCGACTCTTTGCAACCCCGTGGACTGCAGCACATCAGACTTCCCTATCCATCACCAACTCCCGGAGCCTACTCAAACCCATGTCCATTGCGTCCGTGATGCCATCCAACCATCTCATCTTCTGTTGTCCCCTTCTCCTCCCACCTTCAATCTTTCCCAGAATCAGGGTCTTTTCCAGTGAGTCAGTTCTTCGCATCAGGTGGCCAAAGTATTGGAGTTTCAGCTTCAGCATCAGTCCTTTCAATGAATACAATGAATATTCAGGACTGATTTCCTTTAGGATTGACAGGTTGGATCTCCTTGCAGTCCAAGGGACTCTCAAGAGTCTCCTCCAACACCATAGCTCAAAAGCATCAATTCATGTAGTTGAGATATTGCAATTCATACAAAATAACACGCCAGACAACTAAACACCAAGTTTTAGCAAATCCAGAGTTTTAAGAGAGACTAATGAAGATTTAAATTATTTTTTGCCTTCCTGGAGAATCATATCAGCTAATATGCTGTGAAACTCATACGCTTTTTTTTGTCTTGTTTTAGATTTCTTCTGGTTTTAAAGAGTTGTCCTAAGAGTTGGTAACTGAATATATAATGAATTTTTTTAAAGTCATGCAAAATTGTCCAATTTCACCAAAATTTTCATGAAAATAGTAGAAACAAAGTCATTTCATTATATGTAAATATAGCTGGAATTTTATAGCCGGGGGGACCTTCATGTCATCTAGTACATCCCCCCACCCAGTACCCCTATCTCTGTTTTGCAGTTAAGGAAACTGAATTTCAGACAGACCAAAGGACTTCCTCCATGTTACTTGGATAGTTATTGGCAGAAATGGGAATAGAAATCACATCTCATGATACCTCTTTAAGGGTGGATTTTCACTATATCACACTGATACTTCTTAAAAATCAGTGACTGGAAAGTAGAGAATGATCATTAGCAATGGAATGGAGCTCAAGCAGATGCTCTAGTGAAGTAAAGCTTACGGCTCAGAGCAGAGACACAATTAACAAATAGGTTGGATTTGTCATGGAGGAGGTGAGTTTTATGACTCATAACGAAACTCCACAAAGGAGGATTTTGGCAGTTGCAGGTCAACTTTCAGCAGCCCTTGCTTGAGACTCAGCTTGCTTAATGGGCTGAGTTACCCTAGGTCCTCCCGGGGCTCATTAGATAAATGACTACGGTCTTTAGACCTTGAGATTTGGAGCTGAAGCTGCTTGTTCTGCAAGAGCTTGACTAGCAATGACTGTTAATATTAAAAAGCAATAGATCATTGGGATTTAAATTAGGGGAAGCAATGCCAGTTCTCTTCTGAGGGCATAGAGATATCATGCAAGCCATGAGATAAAAATATGCTATCAACTCTACTTTAATCACAGAATCTTGAATCAGCAGTCATATATCAACTCTATCTTCTCATGGTTTTGCCCCATCATTCTGGGTCATGTCAATAAAAGTATTATTTTCTACCAGTTCCAAGAGATAAATATTGCATTAAAACAAAAAGTAAAAATAGGGGAGTTATTTGTTTCTCTGAGTAGCACAAATAATAATGAAATTGCAACAAAATCTAACTTGCAAATCTAGAGGGCAGGTAAATCCCACATAATTAACTCAGGCTGCCTTTCTAATAGTTGTTACCAATTTAACATCCAAACCACAGTGCCTCAAATTTGTGACTTTCTTCTCAAGACCTTGAAGACTTTTGGAAAATTCAATAATAAAAATTTTTAATAGGAGAAAGTCTTCTTTAAAACATATGAATACATAAATAAGTGAAGGCATCTTTCATGAGCCTTGTGGCCTCATAGCCTTGTAACTGGTGGTGATAAGATGTTTTGATCCTATGAAGGGGGAGAGTAACTTTGGGCTTGCTGTCTGTGTGGATCACCTTTCAGAGTTTAATCAGTTGAAAGAAATTTTGCTGAACTTACTTCACTGTCAGTGATCCTTGTGAGACTCCGTGTGCTTGACGGCATTCTCTTTTGCTCCAGGAAGGCTTTCTCCTCAAAGGGGGATGCATTAGCCTGTTTAGAACATTGCAAAAGTTATGGTAATTCAAGTAAGAGTTCATTTCTTACAAAGCCCTCTGGGGAACTTGGGTTGTTCGGTTTTCAGTGAAGATGAGAATTTGTGAAACAAGAAGATGTGACTAAGCCTCACCGGTTTTGTAGTAAGGACTGAGACATATGCATTAAATCTGCTGACATATGATGCACTTTAGCTATGAAAATCTCTTAATGAACAACATACCATCACAAGTTTGATGCTTGTATTGAATTCTAACTTTCATTCTGTTGGGGAATTTTCACACTGGACTGGGTATATTTTCCTCTGCCAAGAAAAATTGCTGAAGAAAGTGGTGCATAAAGATCACTGTAGTTCATTTAAAAATATTAATCCCACAGTCTCCCTCCACTCAAGATTATTTTTAAAACACTTGATAATATTATTTTCTCTTGAGTGATAGATGCAATATCAGCAGTCTTGAAGGGGGAAGAAAAGCATTCTTGGGAGAAGCTTTGAAAATGTAAAGCTCAACAAAATCTTTTAAAATGTTAATTTTTTGTTATTCTTATTTCACTAATTCTGAATTTTCTAGTATTTCCTGTAATGTCTTCCTCCTTTATGAAGTGGGAGGGGGCCTGCCAGACAGAACAGTAATAAGCAAAGTGATGAAGCCGTAGTTTCTCATAAGTCTACCAAAATACACCCATCTGTTTTCTTTGATTGCTTTTCTACACTCTTCATAGATTTTGAATTTGGAAGCTTGAGGCCAGGGGAGAGATCACACGGATTTGGTGGCTGACGTGCAAGGCGCAGGACAGCCGTGGGCGTGCACTTGCCACGGGTGACCACCCCGTGAGCTCTGGACAAGTGGCTCCTGCTCTTGGCTCTGTCGGTGTCCAGGGGGATGACTGCACCCTCTAGTTCCCAATTACAGCTTGGTTGCTCTAAAAATGATGACAAATTATTGACTCATGTTGATTGTTCTTCATTTGCGCTGTGACATATTTTATTAAGCACACGTTCCCAACCTGTAAGTTATATTCCAAGAAAAGTGACCCCAGAAAGTCACCCCATTTGGAATGTGTCACTGGTATCATGGGAAGAAAGGAGAGGGAGGGAGGAAAGTGAGCACTGCCTTCACTCCGTGATTCTCTGTGAAATGAAATTGCTGCCAACACGTGTCACTCTGATAATTTTCTAAGCAGATTCTAGAGCTTCGTAGAGATGTTAAGAGGGCTGTGTTAGTCAGCAGCTGTAACAATCACCAGCAAAACTGAAAGATTCTCTGCATAAATTGGACATAAGTTCAGTTCACGGAAAGATGGGAAGTGGGGAAAACAGGCATTTTTATCCACACCTCTATGACTCCTTAGGGATTATTGCGGTACCCTGGGAAGATGGAGAAGGTGCACAGGACATGTTACTCTAGTCCTTACTATCGATAAATGATGGATAACCCCAAATAACAGTCTCTTCCTGAACGAAAAAAAGCAAATTTGGTCTTTTCAGCCCGCTGAAGCAATGTCATCACCAAGCATTTAAAAAAGAAACAACCAGTAGTAATAAATGGTGACTATTCTAAATACACAGAATGTAGAGGCTAAACATTACAGCCTTGAGAGCAGAAAAGTTTTCTTTTCTGAAATCAGTGACCCCCAAACTTTGTCATTAGTAAAAATAATTAAGAGGTGCTCTAAGAGGGAATGGATGGATGATTGCCACTATGAGGCACATTCTCATTAATTTATTACTGATTTTTAACTTTACTTCATTAGGACAGGTCTGTTGAAGGCCATTTAGGACTCAGGGGATTAGCCTGTACTTTATGTTGCCTCCATACTGGCTTCAGGGAAGGAGGATCATTTCAGTTTGTTGTCCTCTATGGACCTATATGTACAGGGAGGTGGAGGGAAATCTACTGCCTTGTAAATCTTCCAATCAAGGAAGTGGTCAATTTCTTTAGGATGTTCTTGAGACTGATGGAGTGGGCTTTTAGGAGTCAATTCTGGGAAAATGGTCATCAGCTAAGCAAATTGTGAAGCAGTCAGCATGTCATTTAGGTTTCTGCCTCTGTGAGAAGTATAAACAAAATTTGACCCCATCCCAGATAAACTGGGCAGCTGAAAGGATGCTGGGCTTAAGTTCCCTCTTTATCTTCAGCTCTGTCTGTGTCTCCAGCTGTCACGTGCTCCATGAAGATTGCCTCATGAAAGGGGGGAGCTCTCCTAAGTGTCTGATTTTAAAGCCACACAGCAGATGCCACCACACCTGACAGCAGAGGGTTCATTGAAGAAATGTTCTCTGGATGAAGCTCACTGAGAAGAGAATGTTTTTCTTTTTAAAACACTCCTGGCTGAGTAAGTTATTCTTATCAAGTCTCTGCCTTAGGGCTAAACATCTAGATCTATGTCTCTTGGTTTCCCCATGGATATCTCTTGTGATGGGGATGTAAAGATATCAATTGATCTATCCCAGAGTTGGGTTACCACTAAGGAGACTGGAATTAGGCATCTATTGGCTGTCTATGGCATAATTTGCTAGAGCTTGTCTTTGTCTCCTATAAAATAGCAAATGCCATACCAAATACCCTTGAACTTTATTTGAAAGGATCAACTAACTACTTAGGAGTCTCTAGGGTGAAATTTTCCCCATCGTTATCATTTCTTTCATTTCCGCAAAGCCTAACAAAAACCTGGTATAAAGTAGTGTCTGAATAAATGAATAGTGTTCATGTATAGATTTTCCTATTATTTTCCCCATGGTGTTAGGTATAGAGAGTGTGATCTAAGATCATCTGAAATAAATTCTTGAAATAAAAACTGAAAATCATACTTTCTTTAGTCATGTAAATAAAAGAAAGCATCATTTTGTTTAATTTTGTGGAAGACTTGGAAATCTGGATTATGCTTATAGTGATTTTTTAAACAAACCTTTTAACAACAAGAGAACATCCAAATTTCCATGGTAAAAATAAGTGCGCAAAATGAACCCATTACCCAATACTCATAGAGCACTGTTTACCAATGATTAACAAATCCAACTGATATTAAGAACTTAGCCCCTCTAATGGAGCAGACCACAGGGAAATATCAAAGAAGTGCTAACAGCTGGCTTGTTAATATTCTGTCTTTTTTCTTTTATACAAGAAAACAAATGGGAAAGCACAAAAGCAATTACACATAAACCATATAAAGAAAAAGTACTGACTAGATTGAAAGCATTACCATATCCCAGATCATAAATTCTAATATTAAATATCAGGAATATAAAGTGTCATTAGCTTAAGGAACACTAGTACACAAGCAGTTGATTTTATTCTTTAGTAAATACTTTACTAATAGAAAGACCCACTCACAGATCCTAATGGGGAGGAGTATTTATCTCATTAAGTCACTACTATACACCATCTGTTTCCAAGTCAAGCCCCTAGGAAGGAGCCCTTCCAATAGCAAAAGAACCATAGTGAATGCCAAATCTCACCTTGCCATCATGTTTTTAAAAAAATCTCAGTTTATTTTGAACCAATGTGAAAGTGGTTATTTGAAAAATAACTACTAAAATAACTAGCAAAAATGAAATATAAACACAGAGCTAATCCTTTCAAGAAGGTGCTATCTTACCTTTTGAATTCTCTCTCCCCTTCCTTACTGCCCTCCTGGACACATAAAATAGGTCCCATCTGAAAGGTCAGTGAGTCAAAGAAGTCTTCCCTGACTCTTAGACACAGAAAGCTCATCACCCATATACAGTTCATGTTGGCTAGATCATCATACTCATCACATGTGAGTTTCCAGGGAGCTATGACAACTTTTATCTTTGGCATAGTTCCATTCTTTCTAGTACTCAGTGGGGTGGCTGGCACATGGTAGATATTCTATCCATATTTGTTAAATGAATGAACAAGTGAATGAACGAAAAGCTTAAATGGTAAAAATTCAACTGTTCCAACATCACCCTAAACCAAATGGAGATTTTAATATTTTTATTTATATTTTTAATTTTTTAAAAAATAAGTAATCAATTTTATTCCTCAGACATAAAATTCAATGCTGTAAATAAATTTCTAAGATAAGGTAAATAAAAGTGTTAAAAATCAATACAAACAGACAGAATATCTATTTAAGTTGCAATAATATTTCCTTTCAGACCTAATATGCTATGAATTTTTACTCATTTAATATTTTATCCCTAAAAATCACAATATTTATGAAGTAGACAAATTATTGCAAAGGATTTCTCACTTGATAAATTAGTTTGTTTTTCAGAGAGGAGTTTGTTTCTTTCTTGTATAACCAAAATTCAGAGTTCAGTGCCCATGTTTCACTATTTTATTTAATGGCTTCCTTTTAAACATTTTTTTTTTTTAACTTTTTTATTTTGGAGTATAGCCGACTAATAATGTTTTGATGGTTTCAGATGGACAGCAAAGGGACTCATTACGCCAGCTTCATCTTAGACCACCAGTTATTAGATTCCAGAGGTTGGGGACCTCTGATTCTTGAATCTCCTGAAATATTAGTTTCACTATTAAAGCAAAAGAGAAACCAACTAGTTGCTATTAATCTAGAACTCATTCCTTGGGAACTTCTTGTTCCAACTATTTGAAATAACATACTTCCTAATCATATCATACTGTCTCCCTGCACACAACAACTTATGCTAGGACACGGGGAGCCAAGCTGAAAGAATCTGACTTATTTGAGGCTCTTGAAGTGAAGTGAAGTCGCTCAGTCGTGTTTGATCCTTTGCGACCCCATGGACTAGAGCCTACAAGGCTCCTCTGTCCATGGAATTTTCCAGGCAAGAATACAGGAATGGGTTGCCATTCCCTTCTCCAGGGGATCTTCCCCACCCAGGGATCGAACCTGGGTCTCCCACATAGCAGGCAGATGCTTTACCGTCTGAGTCACCAGGGTAGTCCAGCAAATAAAATTTAAGGTAACAGATTGGTAAAATCCAATTCTACTAAATGGAGAAGCATTATGATTTATCACCTTATATTTTGTATAGTAATCAAACTCTTTCAGTTTAAGTATGTCTGAAACAAGTATATAAAAATGAACATTAATCTTTGCACACCTTCATGAATATTAAATGATCTAAACAGTGAAATAAGACAAGGAAGAAAAAATAGGTTTAAAATATAATTAACTTTTACTTCGATTTCACTATTTAGAATAGGAGGAAATCTTGATGTAGTTTCCAGCTTTTAGTTGTATTGGATTTGAACGGTGCTGGTAATTGTAATGAATTAAGAAGCTGCTGTAAACAATTTGTTTTGAAATGAACTTGCAGTTATATTTAGTTGTATAATGATGAACTTAAAATGGTTTAGAGTTTTTATCTTTATTTATTTATTTATTTTTTGAAATAAATAAGCTACAAGGATATATTGTACAGCACAGGGGAATATAGTCATTGTTTCATAATAATTTTAAATGGAGTTTATTTGTTTATTTTTTTAGAGTTTTTAAATTGTTCCTGAAGTTACTTTCAATTCCAAGAAAAAACTCCTCACCTTTGTAAAGATTTCATTTCTGTTTTAATGTAAATGCATGCATGATAATTGCTTTTTGTTTCACTTTTGTGTTTAATATATGTCTGTGCTTAGGATAATTGCTGTTGTGTTTCATTGTACTTCTGTCTCTTCTTTTCCACTACAAAATAGGTAAGCATAATAAAAGATTATTGGAAATAAGGGTTAATATTAAACCTACTTTCAAAGGAAAATAAGGATATCTTTTCCCTGTGCCTATTTTCAATGTATAAATATTAACATGGATTCAGCACTTAAAAGAATGTTACTTCCAGTTTATACTGTCGTGTGAGAAATTACTAAATGCATAGATTCAAGCTTCTACTCTACCCAAGCTAATATTCTTCATATTAAATGCCTAATGATCCCTAAAGGAAAATTGCAATGTATCAGAGTGTCTTTGCGTTCAAAACTCTCCACTGGGGATATGTTATTGCAATATATAATGTAGCTAATTTCAATATGATTTAAATTTTCTCCTATAATTATAAGTGAAAGTTTTGCTGTCCCAATACTGTATACAAGACATCAGAGTAATTATTTTTTTAGAGACTTTTTTGATATGGATCGTTTTTAAAGTTTTCATTGAATTTGTTACAAAATTGTTTCTGTTTTATGTTTTGATTTTTTTTAGCCAAAAGGCATGTGGGATCTTAGCTCTCTGACCAGGAATCATACTCGCACCCCTTGCCTTGGAAGGCAAAGTCTTAATCACTGGACTGCCACGAAAGTCCTTATCATGATGTTGGCTAAAAAAATATATAGTTGACAAAAACCTGAAAGTAGCGAGTCATTTTGTTTGGTGGGAATGTTTAGGACTCAGAGACCCCAGGAGACAATATATCAGTAGGTCTGAGAAAACTGCTCCAAGGAGGCAGGGGGGAAGTCAAGCTATATAAAAGTTTACAATGTTCATCGCAGCACTGTTTACAATAGCCAGGACATGGAAGCAACCTAGATGTCCATCAGCAGACGAATGGATAAGGAAGCTGTGGTACATATACACAATGGAATATTACTCAGCCATTAAAAAAAATACATTTGAATCGGTTCTACTGAGATGGATGAAACTGGAGCCCATTATACAGAGTGAAGTAAGCCAGAAAGAAAAACAACAATACAGTATACTAATGCATATATATGGAATTTGAAAGATGGTAACGATAACCCTATATGCGAGACAGAATAAGAGACACAGATGCATGGAACAATTTTATGGACTCTGAGGGAGAAGGTGAGGGTGGGACGTTCTGGGAGAATAGCATTGAAACATGTATATTATCATATGTGAAACAGAACACCATTCCATGTTCGATGCATGTGACAAGGGCTCAGGGCAGGGGCAATGGGATGATCCAGAAGGATGGGATGGGGAGGGAGGTGGGTGGGGGGTCCAGGAAGGGGAACACATGTAAACCCATGGCTGATTCATGTCAATGTATGGCAAAAACTATTACAATATTGTAAAGTAATTAGCCCCCAACTAAAATAAATAAATTTATAAAAAAAAAAAAAAGTTTACAGCAAAGGGAGCAGGCAGTTTGAACATCAAAGATCAGGTATTAAGTCAAGGAATTTAGCATTCTATTCTATGTATGGGAAGATGCAATCCTCAGTTCAGTTCAGTTCAGTTCATTTCAGTCGCTCAGTCGTGTCCAACTCTTTGTGACCCCATGGATTGCAGCACGCCAGGCCTCCCTGTCCATCACTAACTCCTGGAGTTTATTCAAACTCATGTCCATTGAGTCGGTGATGCCATCCAACCATCTCATCTTCTTTTGTCCCCTTCTCCTCCCACCTTCAATCTTTCCCAGCATCAGGGTCTTTTCCAATGAGTCAGTTCTTTGCATCAGGTGGCCAAAGTATTGGAGTTTCAGTTTCAACATCAGTCCTTCCAATGAATATTCAGGACTGATCTCCTTTAGGAAGGACTGGATGGACTCAAGCGTTTTCTCCAACACCACAGTTCAAAAACACCAATTCTTTGGCATTCAACTTTCTTTATAGTCCAAGTCTCATGTTCATACATGACTACTGGAAAAACCATAGCCTTGACTAGATGGACCTTTGTTGACAAAGTAATGTCTGTTTTTTAATATGCTGTCTAGGTTGGTCATAACTTTAGCCTCTGGGCTCACTGAATTTATTCCTTTCATAGCACCTCAGCTATTTGGGGCCAATCCTGTTTCCTCGTTTACCCTGCTTCTTTCATTCCCCCAGCTCCTCAGCAATCACCTTGTGGGGGTGGCAGCATCTGCTGGATCACAGTTTTTGGAGCCCTCATTCACATACGGAGGCCAGAAATCACTGGTGACTGCAACATTTCTTGTTGGCATTGGAAAAGACCCTAATGTTGGGAAGGATTGGGGGCAGGAGGAGAAGGGGACGACAGAGGATGAGATGGCTGGATGGCATCACTGACTCGATGGACATGGGTTTGGGTAGACTCCGGGAGTTGGTGATGGACAGAGAGGCCTGGCGTGCTGCGATTCATGGGGTCGCAGAGAGTCGGACATGACTGAGCGACTGAACTGAACTTAACTGAATATGGCAGGAGGTATTTTCATTTCACAATGATAATCTGTTAATCAAATTTCAGAAGAATGGAGAAGGGAGGCTTATGCATTGATATGGGTTAAGGGAGTCTTAGAATGAGTATAGCAGAACAAATAGAGAATGAGGCTGTTGGAATGTTTATAAATATTGATAAAAGGTTGAAATATGTAGCTGATGAGAGAAGAAAGTAAATTCTGAAAGGGTTAATGAATGAGGAAAATGTCTTCATTAAATCTAAGGCCTAATGTAATAGGAGTAATGGAGTGAAAACTGAATGAATGAGAGTATTTTCAAAGTGGGATAATTAAGTTTTCAGAGGTGAAGGAAATCCCAGTAATGATTAGACCAGGAAGAATCAAGAGAACATGCTGTGAACACAAAGAATGAATAACAGAATTTTGAGACTATTTACTTGACAAACCCTTGACCAAGATGGCAGTAGCATTTGGGGCTGGAGGAAACCTGTGACCTAGACACCACAGTTACCAGGGTTAAGGGTCTCCTGGATGTAGGCAAAACTGCAGGACAAGAAGGCAACAGCCAGAGAGCCAGAGCTCAAAGAGGGACTTATCCCTGGGAAGTCAGAGCAATGAATGTGTGATCTGAAGCTACACTGAAGAACTGTAGAAAGTTAGTTTTATTGCAGAGAAAAATCAGGCTCCATAGTGAGACCTCTTTTCCAAAGTGGAAGGAAGTGGAAGGAGCATTGTGTGAAGAACATGACACAGTACATGATGCTGGTGGTGGTGGTTCAGCCGCTAAGTCATGTCCGACTCTTGCGACCCCATGGACTATGACCTGCCAGGCTCCTCTGTCCATGGGACTTTCCAGGCAAGAATACTGGAGGATGCTAGCAGACACTTTTGCTGGGGTCTCACTCAGATCCTCTTCAATCCCTTGTATGGATTCTGTGAGCCCCTGCTGCCACCTCCCCATCTCCATGCCCCCAACTCCCAGCCCTTAGGATGAAAGCCCAGCAAACTGACTTTCCCAGAATTTCCATACAAACTAACAAAAATTCAGGATAGCCAACTAAACTTGAACTTCGGGTAAACAAATAATTGTTTTTTAGTATAAGCATGTTTCATGGAATATTTGAGACATACTAAAAAATTTGGGCTTCCCTGGTAGCTCAGCTGGAGTAAAGAATCCACCTGCAATGCAGGAGACCACCGTTTGATTTCTGGGTTGGGAGGATCCCCTGGAGAAGGGATAGGCTACCCACTATAGTATTCTTGCCTGGAAAATACCCATGGACAGAGGAGCCTGGTGGGCCATAGTCCAAGGAGTTGCAAAGAGTCACACAGGACAGAAAGACTAAGCACAACACAAAAAGAATTCATTGTTTATTTGAAATTCAAATTTAATTGAGTGTCACGCTTTATCTGTCCAGCCTCCGTGGGGAACAAACTTGCAGGTGTAATTTCAGCTACAGAGCTCCTCTGAGAGGCCAGGTGAGGCCAATCTGTGCCTGAAAATGGACTCTTGCTTGACTTCTTCCCTCTCCCTGCCATGCTTCCCTGATTCTCTGACAAATCTCTCCCAGTATTAGAGAGAGTACCTTGTACACAGTTCTTGTCTCAGTTTGTTTCTGTATAATCTGAATTACAATGAGTTTATAGTAAGTCTCCTACATATGAAGGCGTTCCATTCACAGAACACATTTGTAAGTCCAACAAAGTTAGCCTAGGTACCCAACTAACACGATCACTATATTGTACTGTACTACTGTAATAGTTTTATGATACTTTTTGCAGAGATATACATACATAGTGTATATAATTAAGCTTCTCTGGTGGCTCAGATGGTAAAGAGTCTGCCTGCAATGCAGGAGACCTGGGTTTAATCTCTGGGTCAGGAAGATCCCCTGGAGAAGGGAATGGCTATCCACTCCAAGTATTCTTGCCTAGAGAATTCCATAGATAGAAGAGCCTGATGGGCTACAGTCCATGGGGTGGCAAAGAGTTGGACACAACTGAGAGACTAACACTTCCTTTTAATACATATAATACTTTCACACAGATAATATATTAAAAAAACATAAAAAATAAACATTTTAACCTTAAAGTATAGTACCTTGAACACTGAATATTCATTGGAAAGACTGATGCTGAAACTCTGATACTTGGGCCACCTTTTGCAAAGAAAACTCATTGGAAAAGACCCTGATGCTGGGAAAGATTCAGAGCAGGAGGAGAAGGGGGCGACAGAGGATGAGATGGTTGGATGGCATCACTGACTCAATGGACATGAGTTTGAGCAAACTGTGGGAGATAGTGAAGGACAGGGAAGCCTGGCATGCTGCAGTCATGGGGTTGCAAAGAGTTGGACATGGCGGAGTAACTGAATAACAGCAGCGGAGCGACTGAATAACAGCAACAATACAATAGCTGGCATACAGGGGCTAGCATGCATGTTTGCATCTTTGAAAGTTTGCAAGTTGAAGGTTGGATTGTAGGGAACTTTACTGCACTTTGAGAGAAACTGCGTATAAAGTTGAAGGAGTTGCAGGGAGGTCAGCAATGGGACCATGAGTCAGGAAGGAAAAAACAGGAGGAAATTTGCTTCAGTTTTACAGATGAGGAAGTTTCTTAACTTGCCAGACTGAGAGAGATAGAAAGTGGCATTGCTGAGATTCAAACATAAATTGATCTGCTGCCTAAGCCTTTGCACACGTTTCCACCCACACTCCCTCCCTAAGGCAGAGGGGCATGCATGTAAGGGACTAGCTGAGAACAGAGCCCAGACCACTGACTGCCTTCTGCCTGGTAAACAATATGCTGGTATCAAAGGAAGGAGCCTGGTTTGTATTTTGTGTAATGCCTCAGAGAAACAGATATCAGAGCAATGGATGGAATGGATTGATTTCAAGGTCGGAGGCCTGAAAGGAGCACTTTGGTAAAACTGTTCAAGCCCAGAGCCAGGATGCTTCTGTGTGCTTCCTGAGCACTGAAGCCATTGGCAGCATTTCCCTGTGGTACTGGGAGGACCAGAAGTGGAATGGAAATCAGCTTTCCAAATGCCCCTAATAGAACATACACACACTCTCAGAAGACTTTCCAATATGAATTACTTCTGTGCTCATAGGTCCATGTTTCTCCCTTATTATGTAAATTTTCATTATGAAACATGTTCCAGATTAAACAGCAGAATGATTTTTTAGGTGAATACCTGAGGACATTATTTTTAAAGTAAAATATAGTTACTTAAGGTGCTTTAGTAATGTATGTATGTATTGCTCTTTGTATGTAATGCTCTTTGTGATTTTTTTAATATGACCCATTTTTTCTTTCATTATTATTAACACACATTTCCTAAACATGAAATATTAATTATATTTAATAAATAATAGTGTTTTTCAATGGAAGGAGATTAAAAGTTTGAGTAATGTGTGGCTGGGGAAGGTGGAATATATCTTCAGCATTTGGACAGTTGTGGTTCCAAAATTTGGAGCTAAGAGGCAAGCAAAGAATGTTTTATTGCGAGTATCTAAAACAAATTTTATTGGAAACTTTTATGTTTGTAGGTCTGAGTAGTTTTTATAGTGAAGAGTTCTGAAAACTGCCATAAAATTTTGCCTTGGGGGTTATGATTACATTTGTATCTTTCCCAAACTTAGATAAATAAAAAAGACAGTTTTTACTGTGAGAGCTTAAAAGGTTAGAGAGGTATTTGGTCTGTGATGAACCTTTTATAGGTTTGATGTTATAGGAATTTATTTTTAAAATATCAATAAAAATACAACTTTAGAGGCCTTGATAAAGAAATTGCAGGAAACTTGACTTTGAAGTTTCAATTCAAATAGACTCACCAAGATGATTTAATTAATTTATTATACTATGCAAACTATCTTTAATATTAGCTGATGCTACAATTTTATGTGGTTGTGATATGGAATTTATGTTTTCTGGTGGCTAGACAGAAATAGGAGGTAGAATTTTTCCTGCTAGAGCTATTTAAGCATAAGCTGGACAATCACATGGCTGTCCAAATCAGACATTCGATTTTTTGGCTGTAAGAGGGATAGTTTAATATGTGAAAATGTCCCCCTTTCTTCCTCTATGTCACAGTCGAGGTTTTATCTTGTAAAACAGGTTCCCTACCAAAGCGAGAAGAGGAGGAAGAAAGAAGAAATGGTGGGAGGGAGGCAAGAAGGAGGGAAGGGTGTATTTACAGCATAAATCATATATCTAAATCATACAGATGATCTAAAATAACTACGTAAAGAAGGAAATATTTCCTCATTTTCTGAATGAGGTAAATGAGTCAATGTAGAGCCGGAATTCAAGCCTCAGTCTCTGTGATACCCAAACCTGTGTTACGTGCTGTGCTCAGTCGCTTCAGTCATGTCTGACTCTTTGCGACCCCATGGACTGTAGCCCCCCAAGCTCCTCCGTCCGTGGGATTCTCCAGGCAAAAATACTGGAATGGGTTGCCCTGCCTTCCTCCAGGGGAGCTTCCCGACCCAGGGGTCAAACCCAAGTCCCTTGCGTCTCCTGCATTGCAGGCAGATTCTTTACTGCTGAGCCACTGGGGAAGCCCCACCCAAACTTGTACGTTTCCTCATTATATTAGTTTTAAAATTTTACTACTTAGAGTGAAAGTTAAGATGAAAAGTAAGAAAGTGATTGTCAATCTAGTATATATAATAATATGTAATAGAGAACATGGATTTGGGCTTCAAAGGCAATTGTCTCGAAACTTCTGGGTCAGTCAGTCAATCAGTATATACCCACTGGCCACCTGTTATGTGTCAGACACTGTTCTAGGAATGGCAGACTCTGCAGGAAACAAAGTAAACAGGGTTCTTGACTTTAGAAAGCTTACCTTCTGATGGAAACCAACAAACATGTACTCAAGACAATTCAGACCATGATAAGTGCTTTGGAAAGAAAAAAAATTGAGCAAAAAAGTGTACATTTGGTGTGGCTAAGAGTGTCAGGGGCTGAGGATGGTAAGAAAGGTTGACTGGAATTCACTGAGAGCTCTGAAAGCCATGGAATGATTTTGGACTGGATCTTTCAGGTAGTGCAGGCTACTATACAAATATTTTTCTAGATAACTGCATGATTAAATTTATATTTTAGACAGTTGCCTCTACTGACAGTGTACAGACTGGAATGGAAAGGAAAGACACAAAAGAAAAAAGCAGGAGGCTCCTCTGGCACTTCAGGAAAGAATGATGAAATTACCAAGACCATGAGGATAGATTCATGAATTATTAGTAAAGTACAAGGGCAGATACTTCCCTGATGGCTCAGTAAAGAATCCTCCTGCAATGCAGGAGACCTGGGTTTGATCTATGGTCCGAGAAGATCGCTTGGAGAAGGAAATGGCTACCCACTCCAGTATTCTTGCCTGGAATAATCCTATGGACAGAGAAACCTGGTGGGCTACAGTCCATGAGGTTTCAAAGGGTCGTACATGACTTAGCAACTGAGCAAGAACAAGGACAGGTACCAGTGATTGGGTAGAGACGAGGGAGACGTCGGGTTGCACAGGTTGAATTTGCCATTCTTGGGTAGAAAGATAGCTCTCTTAGTCTTAGAGAGATGGGGGATATAGAGAGAAAAACAGTGAGATGTGTTCCAGAGTTCATACATTTGGTTCTATACTTCAATATAAAATAAACTATACTTCAATATAAAATAAAAATTAAAAAATAAAGCATTGTAGTTCTGGACAGGTTGAATTTAAGGCACTTGCAGCATCCTCCAAGTTGATTTTTTTCTGTAGGCATCTGGAAATATGGTATTCTTTTGAGAACAGTTGGGTCTGGATACAAAACTTACGGAGTTAGCAACTTAGATGTGCTAACTGAAGCTTAGCTTTAGTTGCTCAGTCATGTCCGACTCTTTGCAGCTCTATGAACTGTAGCCAGGCTCCTCTGTCCTTGAAATTCTCCAGGCAAGAATACTGGAGTGGGTTGCCATTCCCTTCTTCAGGGGATCCTCCTGACTCAAGGATTGAACTCAGGTCTCCTGCGCTGTGGGCAGATAACTGAATCTATGAGAATAGGTTGAAGAAGACTTAACAAAATTTAGGGGAAGAGGAGATTGAGTATCCATTGTAATCATCCTGCTTTTCTTTAGAAACTAATATAGTAAGAACCAAAGTTAGGTGAAAAAAAAAACAACACAAGAAAAGAAGTTTCTCTGGAGTGTGCTTGCATCTCTTGCTGCCCTGTTACCAATTTTCCCCTCTTCTCTTCCACTCTGTTGCTATTACTATTACCCTGCAACTTCTTCATTCAAATTAGTTTTCCCTCTCCTCCTTTCTCTTCAGTCTCATGCACACCACTTCCCACTGGGTGCTATAAGATACTCAGTCTTTTCATTTCCTTTGTGATAAAAAAGACTCTTAAAGAAAATTAAAGTTATAGGAAGAAGAATGCCCTTGTTTCAACCTTGTACAGATGAATAGGAAGGTTACCATGGTATACTGGAAAGATCAAGAAATAGATTGTCAAAAAAACCTGGGTTTCTAGTCCAGCATGTCTACTATGAACTAGCTCATTTACAGTAACCCCTTTGAATTCTGTATTCCCCTTAAGAATACAAACTTCACGGGACTGTAACAAATATTAGAGGAAATGATATATGTAGATGTGTTATACAGAGGGTGGTACATATACTAGGTTTTCATCTACTGTCTGGCTTACTCAATAAATGTTTGTTGAATGAATGATCACCTCTATTAAGGATTCTTGGATCTACCCCTATAGATCTGTCAGTCTCTATAAAATTGTTTCTTTAAGACTTTATAGCCACCAGGATTTCTGGCTTTAAGTATGTTTTTACTACCCTCCTGTATTTTTGGTTGCATTGACTTTATCTTAAAGTGCAAAGGTATTAAAGTATCATATAAAATGAGTATCATATAATTATTATTCAATTATGCTAACCATAATACTAAATTTTTCTTTTTGATTATGCCTTTTCAATAATCTTGATTTCTCTTTTTCTCTAAATGTTGTTCATTCAGTTCTCAACTATACACAAAACACATAAAAATATTTAAAATACTCTATAAAACTAAACATAAAGGTATAGCAACCAGAGAAGGCTATCGTTAAGTTCTTGTTCAGCCATGATTTTTATATTGCCTACTAAATTGTATTTATCTGATAACATTTTTTACTGTAAAATATTCAAAGTTGACTCAGAGACTTGTCTTAAAAACTTGAGACCTGAAAACCTTGATTATTTCTTAGACCTCCACAGAACTCTCAGTATAATGATATGACCTCAGAGGGCATTGCACTCCAATCTGCAGTTTGCTTACTTTTCTATCAGCTACCATAAAGCTCCATCCCACACTATGCTAATAGATTTTGTTAGATCTAAATCACATACAAATAAACTGTATAGGTTAATGATGCAGAAAATGGAAAACTAGGCTATAGGCTTTAGGAAGACAAAGAAATGCCAGATATTTTTTAAACATATTTCAAGATCTAGTATAGCAGTAAATTCATAAAAGCTTATGTTGAACTAATAAATGGTGTGTGCAGGCAAGTGTTAGATTATGATTTCACAAATATTACTTCATGAAATTTAGAGTTTCTTTCTCAATAATTCTAAATAGAAACTCTAATTTGCGTGAAACTCTAAATTGCATGAAGTCTTAATAATTATAAAGCATGCACTTGCTGTCCACAGATTTCTTGCCGTTCTGTTGGTATCCCCAGCTTGTTGTTACTTTGGAAATCTTAAATTAAATATTGTTGCTGAATGGAATTCTCTTCCCTCATAGACCTTTATATAGTTTGATCCCTCACTTTGTTCGGATCTCTCATCAAATGTGCTTTAGAGACTCACACCTTGACTGCATTTAAATAGTCTTTCCCTTTCTTATCCCTAATACCAGTCTCTCTCATTTTTCTAAAATTTTTTAGTTATAGCATTTATAATTACCAGAAAGGAAACATTTACTTGTACACTTTTATACCGTCTGTCTCCCCCCTGACCCTTACCTAATATCTTTAAGGTTCAAGCAGGCAGGGATTCTGTCTGTAGATTATCACTACAATATCCCCAAAGCTTACGGGAGTGCCTGGCAAGTATTAGGTGCTGGATAAAAGTTTGTTGAATTGATGAGTGAATTTCTGATATTTATATTTGATATATCTCCCAAGAATCCTGGAAGATCTTTGTGAACAGAAAATAAATTCTATGTCCCACTAATCCATAAAACGTCAAAGTTGTTGAGTAAAAATTTTAAATTTAACATTTATTGAAGACTTGTTAAAGCATCTGCCTGCAATGTGGGAGACCTGGGTTCAATCCCTGGGTCGGGAAGATACCCTGGAGAAGGAAATGGCAACCCACTCCAGTATTCTTGCCTGGAGAGTCCCATGGACGGAGGAGCCTGGTAGGCTACAGTCCACAGGGTCGCAAAGAGTTGGACACGACTGAGCGACTTCACTTCACTTCACTATTATAAACTAGACACTTGCATTTTCCCATTTAGTCTTCAACACAACTTTCTGAGGTGGTTATTATTTGTTGTTTAGTTGCTAAGTCTTGTTTGACTCTTTTGTGACCCCATGCACTGTAGCCCAGCAGGCTCCTCTGTCCATGGGATTTCCCAAGCAAAAATACTGGAATGGGTTGCCATTTCCTTCTCCAGGGGAGCTTCCCAACCCAGGGACTGAACACTCATCTCTTGCATTGGCAGGTGGATTCTTTACCACTGAGCCACCAGGGAAGCCCTAGTTATTCTTATTCCATGTTAATGATAAGGAAACTAAGACACACCACAAAACTGCCTCAGAATCATTGTACGTCACAAAGCTGGCATTAAAATTCCATTGAGTTTGACTTAAAACCCTATGCTATCTATCACTAAGTTGTGTTCCATTTCATATGGAAGCCTCTAGAACTCTCCTGAATGGAAACCCTGCATTTGTTTCTGTTCTACAATCCCATGGCAAAATTGTCCATAAACTACCTAAAACTAAACCTTCAGTTCAATCCTGAAGTCAACAAGTCGGCCTGACACCAGTGCTCTCAGATTGGTTACATATTTTCCATCCCCCAAAGCCACCAAAAAATAGCTTCCCTAGACATAAGGACCCCACATTTCCTTCTACTATGATTCTATCATTCAGAACAGTTTACTACCACATTTTAGCACCTGGGTGGATCTTATCTCTTCGATATCACCTCTTTGGGAATCATATAAATACAACTTCACTTTATTAGAATCTCATATGCTAGGTATAAAATGATTTGATGGACAGTAGAAGTTGTCAATTTATTACTGACAAAAATAAATATAAATATTTCAGTATAGAATTGGACCCCAGAATATGAAAACAAGGAGAGAACTGTCTGAGAAAACTCGTATCAGACAAGTTAAACAGGCAAAGAAGACTTTCCTTTTACTTATGTCTTTTAAAAAAATATTTTATTTTTAAAATAGGTATTTATTTTCAATTGATTGATGATTGCTTTATAATATTGGCTTGATTTCATCAACATGAATTAATCATAGGTGTACCTATGTCTCCTCCCTCTTGAATCTCCCTCCCACCTCCTGCCCATTCCCACCCCTTTAGGTTATTACAGAGCCCCAGTTTGAGTTCCCTGAGTTATACAGCAAATTCCCATTGGCTACCTATTTACATGTGTTAGTGTATACACATCCACACTACTTTAAAAAATAAATTAAAAATTATTTATTTTTAATTGGAGGATAATTGCTTTACAATGTTGTGTTGGTTTCTGTCATACATCAACATGAATCAGCCATAGGGATACATATGTCCCCTCCCTAATGAACCTCTATCCCACCTCCCACCCCATCCCAGCCCTCTAGGTTGTCATGGGACACTGGGTAGAGTCCCTGTGTCATTCAGCAAATTCCAACTGGCTATCTATTTTATATATGGTAATGTATACATATGTTTCAGTGCTATTCTCTCGATTTGTCCCACCCTCCCCTTCCCGCACTGTGTCCACAAATCCGTTCTCTATGTCTGCATCTCTATTGCTGACCTACAAGTAGGTTCATCAGTACCATCTTTCTAGATTCCATATACAAGTATTAATATGCGATATTTGGTTTTCTCTTTCTGAGACTTCACTCTATAACAGGCTCTAGTTTCATCTACCTCACTAGAACTGACTCAAATTTGTTCCTTTTTATAGCTGAGTGAAATTCCATTGTATATAGGTATTAATACCACAACTTCTTTGTCCACTCATCTGTCGATGGACATCTAGGCTGCTTCCATGTCCTGGCTATCATAAATAGTGCGGCAGTGTACTTATGCCTTAAGCAATTTAAATAATATGCAATTTGTTGCATACAATTTCTAGATCTTTTCATTATGTATCCTCCTCTGAAGAGTTTGTTTCGCTAATTTATTCTGTATGCTTAGTTGCTTTGAAGAAATAGGAAAAGGTATAATTCTTTTTTTAATTCTAAGAGTGGCACCTTTTATAACAAATGTTGTTCAGTCACTCAGTTGTGTCTGACTTGTTGCAACCCCATGGACTGTAGCACCCCAGGCTTCCCTGGCCTTCACCAGCTCCCGGAGCTTGCTCAAACTCATATACATTGAGTCAGTGATGCCATCCAACCATCTGGTCTTCTGTCATTCCCTTCTCCTGCCGCTTTCAATCTTTCCCAGCATCAGGGTCTTTTTTAATGAGTTGGCGCTTTGCATCAGGTGGCCAAAGTATTGGAGATTCAGTTTCAGCATCAGTCCTCCCAATGAATAATCAGGATTGAATTCCTTTAGGATTGACTGGTTTGATCTCCTTGCAGTCCAAGGGACTCTCAAGATTCTTCTCCAACACCGTAATTCAAAAGCATCAATTCTTCAGCATTCAGCTTTCTTTATGGTCGAACTCTTACATCCATACATGACAACTGGAAAATTCATAGCTTTGACTATATGGACCTTTGTTGGCAAAGTAATGTCTGTTTTTTATAACAAATAATACTGTTAAAACTTATATTTCCTAATCTATCCCTCTCAGAAACGAGATTGTGTCTAGTGAATACCCACTGTCAAATAGGAATAAGTTAACACTCTTAGAAACCCTTTCATCCCCTCCCTCTCTCTCCTGTTTCTCAAGTTTTGTGAATTTGCTCTGTTTATTTTTTTCCCTCAAATCAATTGTAGAAGACATATTATTATTATTCATTACACGGACACGGATGCCTCAATGATAGCTTTGCTGCTGCTGCTGCTAAGTCGCTTCAGTCGTGTCCGACTCTGTGCGACCCCATAGACGGCAGCCACCGGGCTCCGACGTCCCTGGGATTCTCCAGGCAAGAATACTGGAGTGGGTTGCCATTTCCTCTCCAGTGCATGAAAGGGAAAAGTGAAAGTGAAGTCGCTCAGTCGTGTCCGACTCTTAGCGACCCCATGGACTGTGGCCTACCAGGCTCCTCCATCCATGGGATTTTCCAGGCAAGAGTACTGGAGTGGGGTGCCATTGCCTTCTCCCAATGATAGCTTTAGGTCTGTGTTTAAAGAGATTAAATGATTCCTTCCATTTCTTTCATACTACACCCCATGGTTGGTCAATTTGCCCTCCCCTGCCCCAAGGAGCATTGAGAACTTAGTTTATTCTGAGCAACATGTCAGAACCAGAAATTTAACAGTGGGTAGGGCACTATTAACCAACTTCACAGTAGTTTCCTGTATAGTAAACAGAGCTTCCAAATGGGGAAAGAAAAGTTGCCTCACTTTTCTTACACTTTCTATAATGTCCATTAATTTTTTTTTCATTTCATTCTTTAACTTTTCATTGAGATCCCGCTTCATAGTAGGATCCTCACAGACACTCCAGTCTCATCATTTCATTTGTGTTTCTAGGCATGCCTACTAGACATTTCAAATTTCTGTTCTGTTGAATTCTCATGGCTTCATAAGCAGCTCTTCGATTTACCTCTGAGTAAGGAATTTTCCCTGTCTCGCCTGCTTCATTCACTCTCACACATTTGTTTTGAACACTTGAATTTGTGTTTGTTCAATGGTGTGTGAGTTTGAAATGTCAGGGGAAATAATTGGACAATGGAACCTACTCAAAGTTTAAAAGCTTAATTATGTTTCTAATGTTCTATTGCTTGTCAGAAGCCACTATGTTGGATCTCAGACAATTATCAGAAAGTTCCTGTGTCTTGAAAAGCATCCTGGGAATGAATTTTTAAAGCATTGTCTCAACTCATTTCCTTATAAATCTCTTCCCATTCACAAATCATTACCACTGCCTACGAAGTTTCTTGTGAGAAGGGAATTCCTGAGAGATTTCAAGAAAAACAAAAACCAAAGAGAGAATCTAAACTGTCAAACGGAAGGACATTTTAAAAGGTAGGAAACTTTATTTTAATTCTACCTCAGAAGTTTCCTACCTGTCAGTGGTGGTCTATGAAATTATTTTACTAATTTATCTCTTTGTGAAATAAGAAGAGAAGGAAAGCAGTTGCTCTTAAATCACTGTCTTGAAAAAATAAGAGGGTATCACAGCCTGGGTGAATCCACTTGAAAAGAGGTTTATGAAGAAGTATCACCTAACCTGCCTTCAACAGAAAATATTTGAAAAAATTTGAGAAAATTCTACGATATAAATTGCTTCATAAAAATTTCATTTTTTTTAATTTCTGAAAGCTTCACAACGCATATTAGTACATAAAATGTTCCATTGTGTCTTGTCTTTCTTATTGTTCAGTTGCTAAGTCATGTCTGACTCTTTGCAACCCCATGTACTGCAGGAAACCAGGCTTAACTGTCCACCACTGTCTCCTGGAGTTTGCTGAAATTCATATCCATTGAGTCGGTGAAGCTATCTTAGCATTTCATCCTCTGCTGTCTCCTTCTCCTCCTGCCTTCTATCTTTCTCAGCATCAGGATCTTTTCCAATGAGTCAGCTCTTTGCCTTAGGTGGCCAAAGTATTGGAGTTTCAGCTTCAGCATCAGTCCTTTCAATGAATATTCAGGACTGATTTCCTTTAGGATTGACTGGTTTGATCTCCTTGAAGCCCAAGGGACTCTCAAGAGTCTTCTCCTGCACCACAATTCGAAAGCATCAGTTCTTTGGTGCTCAGCCTTCTTTATGGTCCAACTCTCACATCCGTCACATGACTAAGGAAAACCATAGGTTTGACTAAACGGACCTTTGTTTGGCAAAGTGATGTCTCTGCTTTTTAATATGCTGTCTAGGTTTGTCATAGCTTTCCTTCTAAGGAGCAAGAGTATTTGAATTTCATGGCTGCAGTCACTATCCATAGTGATTTTGGAACCAAGAAGAAAATAAAATCCATCACTGTTTCCACTTTTTCCCCTTTTATTTGTCCTGAAGTGATGGGATTGGATGCCATGATCTTAGCTTTTTTAATATTGAGTTTCAAGCCAGCTTTTTCACTCTCCTGTTTTACCCTCATTTTATGAAATATAATAAACATCTTTCATTTTATCTGCTTACTAATCAGCTCATTTTCCCCCAAAATTTAATTCAGTTATTTCCTCCATGAAACATTTAATATCAGTTTGTTTTTGTTGTCCTAGGAAGCACAGTTTGGGGAATGTTGCCTTAGGGACATGCTTCTTGCTAAGCTTATGGTTTTGAGATTTAAGTGAATGGTTTACAGTAACTTAAGGATTGCAGAGACTCATTTTATTTTACACTTGACTCTTAACCAGCTGGAATGCACAACTACACTTACATCCACATAGGAAGAATGCTGCATTGGAAAAGTCTGTCTCTATATTTAGGTCCAACACTAGGAATAGGATGAATATGTGACTCTTTGTCCCCAAAATACTAATCTAACTTCTACCATTATCAAATGCTAACACTTTCTATATAATCTTAATGCATAAAAATGAAATCACATTTGAACTAATATTATTGAATGTATGTTTACTCTAAAGTATTAATTATTAAGAAACTCCTTAAGTCCAAAAGGATTCTTGAAATTCATATCTAGGAGGGAACACAAGATTAGTGAGATCATGAGGAAAGTGAACACTTTGTTAGTGCTTGAAAGAAGAAATTTCCTCAAGATAGAAGTAGAGACTCAGCTGCAAAGATAAATTTTCCTGAACTGAAAATCTGGTCTAGTATCTACTCTAGCTGTGCTACACAAAAGCACACCCAAATGTACATTTCTAAAGTGATTTTCCAAAAAGAATGTACCAATAATTATCCAAAGCCATCTGGTGATGTCCATGTGTAGAGTCTTCTCTTGTGTTGTTGGAAGAGGGTGTTTGCTATGACCAGTGCATTCTCTTGGCAAAACTCTATTAGCCTTTGCCCTGCTTCATGCTGAGAAATAGATTTAAGTGACTAGATCTGATAGACAGAGTGCCTGATGAACTATGAACGGAGGTTCGTGACATTGTACAGGAGACAGGGATCAAGACCACCATCCCCAAAAAAAAGAAATGCAAAAAGGCAAAATGGCTGTCTGAGGAGGCCTGACAAATAGCTGTGAAAAGAAGAGAAGCAAAAAGCAAAGGAGGAAAGAAAAGATATACCCATTTGAATGCAGAGTTCCAAAGAATAGCAAGGAGAGATAAGAAAGACTTCCTCAGTGATCATTGCAAAGAAATAGAGGAAAACAATAGAAAGGGAAAGACTAGAGATCTCTTCAAGAAAATTAGAGATACCAAGGGAACATTTCATGCAAAGATGGGTTCAATAAAGGACAGAAATGGTAGGGACCTAACAGAAGCAGAAGATATTAAGAAGAGGTGGCAAGAATACACAGAAGAACTGTACAAAAAAGATCTTCACGACCCAGATAATCACGATGGTGTGATCACTCACATTCACCTAGAGCCAGACATCCTGGAATGTGAAGTCAAGTGGGCCTTAGAAAGCATCACTACGAACAAAGCTAGTGGAGGTGATGGAATTCCAGTTGAGCTATTTCAAATCCTCAAAGGTGATGCTGTGAAAGTGCTGGACTCAATATGCCAGCAAATCTGGAAAACTCAGCAGTGGCCACAGGACTGGAAAAGGTCAGTTTTCATTCCAATCCCAAAGAAAGGCAATGCCAAAGAATGCTCAAACTACCACACAATTGTACTCATCTCACACTCTAGTAAAGTAATGCTCAAAATTCTCCAAGCCAGGCTTCAGCAATACATGAACCATGAACTTCCAGATGTTCAAGCTGGTTTTAGAAAAGGCAAAGGAACCAGAGATCAAATTGCCAACATCTGCTGGGTCATCGAAAAAGCAAGAGAGTTCCAGAAAAACATCTATTTCTGCTTTATTGACTATGCCAAAGCCTTCGACTGTGTGGATCACAATAAACTGTGGAAAATACTGAAAGAGATGGGAATACCAGACCACCTGACCTGTCTCTTGAGAAACCTGTATGCAGGTCAGGAAGCAACAGTTAGAACTGGACATGGAACAACAGACTGGTTCCAAATCGGAAAAGGAGTACATCAAGGCTGTATATTGTCACCCTGCTTATTCAACTTATATGCAGAGTACATCATGAGAAATGCTGGGCTGGAAGAAGCACAAGCTGGAATCAAGATTGTTGGGAGAAATATCAATAACCTCAGATATGCAGATGACACCACCCTTATGGTAGAAGGTGAAGAATAACTAAAGAGCCTCTTGATGAAACTGAAAGAGGAGAGTGAAAAAGTTGGCTTAAACCTCAACATTCAGAAAACTAAGATCATGGCATCTGGTCCCATCACTTCATGGGAAATAGATGGGGAAACAATGGAAACGGTGTCTGACTTTATTTTTTTGGGCTCCAAAATCACTGAGATGGTGATTGCAGCCATGAAATTAAAAGACGCTTACTCCTTGGAAGGAAAGTTATGACCAACCTAGATAGCATATTGAAAAGCAGAGATATTATTTTGTCAACAAAGGTCTGTCTAGTTAAGGCTATGGTTTTTCCAGTGGTCATGTATGGATATGAGAGTTTGACTATAGAGAAGGCTGAGCACCGAAGAATTGATGTTTTTGAACTGTGGTGTTGAAGAAGACTCTTGAGAGTCCCTTGGACTTCAAGGAGATCCAACCAGTCCATCCTAAAGGAGATCAGTCCTGGGTGTTCATTGGAAGGACTGATGTTCAAGCTGAAACTCCAATACTTTGGCCATCTGATGCAAAGAGCTGACTCATTGGAAAAGACCCTGATGCCGGGAAAGATTGAGGGCAGGAGGAGAAGGGGACAACAGAGGATGAGATGGTTGGAAGACATCATAAACTCAATGGACATGGGTTTTGGGTAGACTCCAGGAGTTGGTGATGGACAGGGAGACCTGGCGTGCTGCGGTTCATGGGGTCACAAAGAGTTGGATATGACTGAGCTACTGAACTGAACTGAACTGATTGTGTGATAGCTATATCTCAGTGTACTCTTGCCAGAATTAAGTATTATGATTTTTTTTATCTTTGCCAGTTTTATGTAGAATTTTGAGAGGTTTCTCAATTTACTCTCCATTAGAATTTATTGGTGAGGTTAATTATTTTTAATTTTTATGAACTATATTTCTATCTTCTCATGCAAGGTATATTGGCTATGTAGGGACTAATGATTTAATCTGAATAATTCTGTCCCCTTAATTCACTTCCATTCCCTCATATTTTTCTGCTTTATGAACATACTCAGTGAGTATGAGGTATAACCAAAACCAACTTGTTATTGACTGTGCTTTGGTATCCTATTTAGGAAACTGTTGCCAAATCCAATGTCATGAGATTTTGCTCTATGTTTCTTATAGGATTTTATAGTTTCAGGTATATTTACATTTAGAGATTTAAACTATTTCAAGTTAATTTTTGCATACAACATGAGGTAAGGGTCCAACTTCATTCATTTGCATGTGGTTGTCTTCCCAGCATCATCTGTTAACAAATTATCCTTTATGCATTGTGTAGCCTTGGCACCCTTGTCAAAGCTCTTTTGGCCAAATACATGAGGGTTCATTTCAGGGCTGTTTATTCTGCTTCATTGTTCTATATGTCAGGCTTTATGTCAGTGCCATACTGTTTCAGTTACTGTAGCTTCATAATATGTTTTGAAAGCAAGATTTATGAGGCCTCCAGGTATGCTTTTCTTTATCAAGATTGTTTTGGTAATTTGGGGTTCTTTGAGACATTGGAGTAGGAGTAGAGGAGTCTTACTTATACATAGACTTTCATATAAGTCTATATTTTCACTGTTGAAACCTCCACCCTCAACTGAGCTGAGTGTTATTAAGTCCAGGGTCCCTTTGCTTCAGCAGAGTGTAAATGCTCAGTCTTCTGCCGTGATGGGTATAAGAATGGGAATGGGTGATAGTCATTCTGTTGTTGGTGAAAGGATGGGGTCTAGGGTCATCAAGGATATTCTTTATTGCCTGAAGTAAACACTGAGTAAATGCTCACTGGAGCAGACAATTCAGGCTAAAGGAGTACAAGAAAAGTTCAAGCAAGAAAAAATTGATACAGTTGAGAATAAAAGTTATTAAGATTGTTAGTTCCCTGAATTTCTAATAGCAACCCACTAGTGATTTCCACACAAAGTAGTCTTTTTAAGGAACATTATAGAACTTAGATCTATAATATTTAAAACTGTGCTAACATAAGCAGACATTTTAGAATCTTAAGCGGATAATCACTGAAGTGAACCTGTCTAGATTTTGCACGTAGAATTCTAAGTATCCCTGCCAGTAAGATTAGAAATTTAAGAAGTTCTTTAGGAGAACAATTTCATTTCCCCAAATAACTCATCATTTTTCTTCTGGGGTGTTTCATATAGGCTATTACAGTGAATATTAAAAGTGTGAATGGAAATATTTTGTACCCATGATGTTACAAATTGGCATCTTCAAAAGTATAAGAGATATTGCCAAGTCTACCACTAATCAAGTTTTATAATTTACAACCTGTGCAAACTGTGGGCTGAGAACCACAGCAGTTGTGCTGAGCATTTCTGGGAAGTTACCACCATCCCAGCACCAATTATTAAAACCTCTTACACACATTAAAGCTATAAAGATTAAAAATATAGCACATTTGTCATTAAATATGGATGACTTCATGTAATATGCATTATATACAAAAACAATGTCCTGCCACTTGAGCTTTATCACTACCCTACGGAAAATCCACAAACTCAGAGTCCCACATCAAAGCTCATTTTGGCAAAGCCAAGGAACAACTTTGTCATGCAAAATAAACACAGATGTTCCACACTCAGGCAACTGGCTAAGAGGAGATAGTGCATAGGGGGATGCACAGCTCTGTAAAAGATAATGCCTTCTTACACACCCTACAGCAGTCTTCTGTGGGGCTGCAAATGCTGTTTCAAAGAGCTGATTCTTCCATTTGAAAAGAATATTTTCCTGACTGTAGCTGTGAACACACTACACTAGTTCTCTCTGCCGGCATATAGAAGTATATACCGACTGTCTGAGGTTGTAGGTTTAGATGTTTTGGAGCTAAAGAGAACTAAATTTCCCATGCATCTCAAAGTATGCCCTTCTTTTCAGTGATTTATTGATTTCTATCTGTAAGGTATAATATTAATAATCATATTAAACTATAAGAAGGTCTGAGGAAACAAAAGTTTCTAAACTCTTCCATTAACATTTAATGCTGGGTGATTTCAAATGACCAGACAGCTACAATTGACTTCACTTTGTTTCTTGCATTCTCAGCTAATTACAATAGAATATCTCTGCTAAACAAACAGTTCTGGGACTCAAATATATTTCCCCCAAGAACAAAAATAGAGTGGCAAAAGATGGAGAACACATGTTTGGGAATTCTGATATGTGGTTTAGAATTGCATTGATGTTCAGTTATGGCCTATTTAAAATATCTACTCGAAGTAGAATTTTTCCTCTTTCCCCATACTATCATGTGATTGGGGAAAAAAGGTAAGATTGGAAAAAGAAGGATAAGGTTTGGGGTTACTGTGATTTTGAAAGTATACAATTTTTGTGGATACCAACCTAGACAGCATATTAAAAAGCAGAGACATTGCTTTGTTAACAAATGTCCGTCTAGTCGAGGCTATGGTTTTTCCTGTGGTCATGTATGGATGTGAGAGTTGGACTATAAAGAAAGCTGAGCACCAAAGAATTGATGCTTTTGAATTGTGGTGTTGGAGAAGACTGTTGAGAGTCCCTTGGACTGCAAGGAGATCTAACCAGTCCATTCTAAAGGAGATAAGTCCTGAGTGTTCATTGGAAGGACTGATGTTGAAGCCGAAACTCCAATACTTTGGCCACCTGATGTGAAGAGCTGACTCATTTGAAAAGACCCTGATGCCAGGAAAGATTGAGGGCAGGAGGAGAAGGGGACGACAGAGGATGAGATGGTTGGATGGCATCACCAACTCAATGGACATGGGTTTGGGGGGACTCTGGGAGTTGGTGATGGACAGGGAGGCCTGGTGTGCTGTGGTTCATGGGGTCGCAAAGAGTTGGACATGACTAAGCGACTGAACTGAACTGAACTGTCTTGAAATAGTTTTAATCTGAGATAGACCTAAAGCCAAAGAGGAGGGAAGTGTTAGATGGTCAACAAAATCTCCCTCTGTTCTGCCAGCAATATTGTCTTGGTTATAATGGGAAATCGATCCTAGTAGTCATACTCTAATTAATAGGAATTATAAATATAAAGAATTGTAGAAAACAAGTAACCTCTTGTGAAGACCAAGAGTCTTGCCCATCATCTTCCACCATCCGGTATTTTAAGTATCAAGTAGGTGTGACAGGCAGAAAATTTCAGACTGTGCTCCATTTGTTCTCCTGTTGCAAGTATTTATACTCTCTTCTGCTCTATAATTTTTTGCAATGTCTTTTCCACTTTTCTAACCATGTACCCTTATTAATATGGCTTCTCAGATGGCGCTAGTGGTAAAGAATCCACCTGCCAATGCAGTAGATTCAAGAGACAAGGGTTAAACCCCTGGGTCATAAAGATCCCCTGGAGGAGGAAATGGCAACCCACTTCAGTATTCTTACCTAAAAGTCCCATGGACAGAGGAGCCTGGCAGGCTACAGTCCGTGGGGTCTCACAGTCAGACACAACTGAGCGCACAATTTACTTTGATACATGGTTATAATATCTGCCATAGTGAAAAGATACTTTGTGCAAATATTATGAGACAAATGAGACATTTTTGGCTGTGATTAATAAATCATGATATTCAATTAAAGAATCCCAACTGCCCCAATTAAGGAAAACTATTTTTCTTAAAATTTGACTCATACATTTCCATCTTCCCTGATGGCAATCAGTTTTCTTTGCAAACTAATAAGTGGTATTCCACTAATTTTAGCAAATTGCCTCACTCCAGTGAAAATTTTATTTTTGAGTATTTGTGTGTGTGTTTGCGTGTGTCAGTCTCTCAGTCATGTACAACTCTTTGTGACCCTGTGGACTGTAGCCCGCCAGGCTCCTCTGTCTATGGATTTCCAAGATAAGAATACTGGAGTGGGTTGCTGTTTCCTACTCCAGGGGATCTTCCTGACCCAGGGATTAAACCTGAATCTCCTGTGCCTCCTGCATTGGCAAGCAGATTCTTTACCACTAGTGCCATTTGTGAAGCCGTTTGGAGTATTTAGCATGCTCTGATTTGAAAATCTTATATAAGTTTATTTATTGTGGGCTAAAATTATTCCTTAAAATGGGAATATTTCCAAATATCAGTTTTCTAGATGCCTTTTCCATAGCCAAGAATTCATCCTTTACCACAAGTTAATCAGTGAATCTCTATGAACTGAAGAATTTCATGATGTTCCCCTGTTATATTACAAGAGGATATGTATATTCTATTATTTTTTAAACACCTTATACTTATACAATAACTGTATTATGAAATACTCCAGTAGATTTTGTATTTCTCATTTCAACTTATTTCTTGCAACAGCTTTCTAAAAATGATATAATGAATAGAGTTCATAAATGATGCCATTGATGAATGTAATCCCAGAATTCCCTTTTAAATTATATTTGGGGCAATTGCTCAGAGGTTGGACTTCCAAAGTTGGGCTTTTATCAAATGTTGTGGTTAGAACTATATTATTTTTATTTAAAAAGTCATTACTGTTAAAATATATCTCCTCTGACATAGCTGTTCTTAAGTGACCCATAACAATAGTTATTTTAGATTGCACCCCCAACTACCTTAAACATTTTATTCTATTGTGAATGCTTTCTTTCTCATTACATTTTCTCTTTGCTACTGGTATATTCGTCAGTCACATTAATAACTCCTCTTCTTTCTAAAAATTTGTGTTTAGATTCTTTGGCTATTTCTATATAACAATATCCTCTCAAAATAAAACATAAATGTCTTTATATCTAATCCTATATCTTCATTTTATTTTTTCATCTTACTTCATTAAATAAAACCTCAAGAGAATATTGAATACAAGTAGTAATAGTGGTCCTTACCATTTCCTTATTTTGAAGGTAATGCATCTAACGTTTTTGCAATATTGAATAACATTCACTCTAGATTTATTGTGTATGTAGACAGTGGGATACAGGACATAACTTTGGAGATTAAGTTGTGGCAGTGTTATTACTTAACATAAGAAATATAGGGAAATGAGCAATTGTGAGGAGCAGAGGGCAGAAGTTCAACTAGTGAATGGTAACATTCAAGTTCAGTTCTCTTCATCTCTACACAGCACATAACCGGGTTCATCCTTCAAGTCCCTTGTACAACATTCTTGATTCTTTCAGGAAACCTTAGATACATCTTTCCCTATACATTGATTAAACTATGTATACATCAACTTAGCAGCAATTATGGCACTGCATTGAAATAATGTGTTTATATATTTAGTGACCAAAATTATATCAGCTATCCTTTTCCATTTTTTCAACCCACAACCAATCTCTCAGCTGAAAATATCTGTCAGTTCATCAGCTTACTAATGAATGAAGTACACTTTGAATCCATCTGATCTCATTGTTACCCTTACTTTAGTCTAAGCCACGGAAAATTCTTCAAGAGATGGGAATACCAGACCATCTTACCTGCCTCCTGAGAAATCAGTATGCAGGTTAAGAAGCAACAGTTAGAACTGGACATGGAACAACAGACTGGTTCCAAATTGGGAAAGGAGTACATCAAGGCTGTATATTGTCACACTGCTTATTTAACTTATATGCAGAATACATCATGTGAAATCCCAGACTGGATGAAACACAAGCTGGAATCAAGATTGGCAGGAGAAACATCAATAAACTCAGATATGCAGATGGCAACATGCTTATGGCACAAAGCAAAGAGGAACTAAAGAGCCTCTTGATGAAGGCTAAAGAGAGAGTAAAAAAGCTGACTTAAAACTCAACATTCAAAAAACTAAGATAGTGGCATCTGGCCCCATCACTTCATGGCAAATAGATGGGGAAACAATGGAGACAGTGACAGACTTTCTTTTGTGGGCACCAAAATCACTGCAGATGGTGACTGCAGCCATGAAATTAAGACACTTGTTCTTTGGAAGAAAAGTTATGCCCAACTTAGACAGCATGTTAGAAGGCAGAGACATTGCTTTGCCAACAAAGGTCCAACTAGTCAGTTTATGGTTTTTCCAGTAATCATGTATGGATGTGAGAATTGGACCGTAAAGAAAGCTGAGCGCTGAAGAATTGGTGCTTTTGAACTGTGGTGTTGGAGAAGACTCTTGAGAGTCCCTTGGACTGCAAGGAGATCCAACCAGTCCATCATAAAGGAAATCAGTCCTGAATATTTATTGGAAGGACTGATGTTGAAGCTGATGTGAACTTTGGCCACCTGATGTGAAGAATTGACTCACAGGAAAAGACCCTGGTGCTGGGAACAGGAAAAGACCCTGATGCTGGGAAAGATTGAAGGCAGGTGGAGAAGGGGACAACAGAAGATGAGATGGAGCTTTGAGCAAGCTCCAGGAACTGGTGATGGACAAGGAAACCTGGTGTGCTGCAGTCCATGGAGTCCCAAAGAGTCAGATACAACTGAGTGACTGAACTGAACTGAACCATCACCACTTACCTGGACTGGTCTCATAGCCTCCTCACAGTTGTCCCTGCCCCACTTTTGTTCCATCCCAGTCTGTACTCCATAGAGAAGCTTTATTAATCAATTAAAATTGCAAGTGAAATCATGCTACTCTTTTGCCAATGGTTCCCCATAGGGCTTTCCTGATAGCTCAGTTGGTAAGGAATCCACCTGCAATGCAGGAAACCCCAGTTTGATTCCTGGTTGGGAAGATCTGATGGAGAAAAGATAGGCTACCCACTCCAGTATTCTTGGGCTTCCCGTGTGGCTCAGCTGGTAAAGAATCTGCCTGCAACGTGGGATACCTGGGTTCAATCCCTGGGTTGGGAAGATCCCCTGGAGAAGGGAAAGGCTATCCACTCCAGTATTCTGGCCTGGAGAATTTCATGGACTATGTAGTCCATGGCGATGCAAAGAGTCGGACATGACTGAGCAACTTTCACTTAGCCATGTTAGCCCCACATACTAGGAATAAAATTCAAACTTCTTTCAGTTCAGTTCAGTCGCTCAGTCGTGTCCGACTCTTTGTGACCCCATTGACTGCAGCACGCCAGGCCTCCCTGCAGTCCTGGAGTTTACTCAAACTCATGTCCATTGAGTCAGTGATGCCATCCAACCATCTCATTCTCTCATCCCCTTCTCCTCTTGCCCTCAATCTTTCCCAGCACAGGGTCTTTTCAAATGAGTCAGCTCTTCACATCAGGTGGCCAAAGTATTGGAGTTTCAGTTTCAACATCAGTCCTTCCAGTGAATATTCAGGACTGATTTCCTTTAGGATTGACAGGTTGGATCTCCTTGTAGTCCAAGGGACTCTCAAGAGTCTTCTCCAACAACATAGTTCAAAAGCATCAATTCTTCAGCACTCAGGTTTCTTTATAGTCCAACTCTCACATCCATACATAACTACTGGAAAAACCACAGCCTTGACTAGATGGACCTTTGTTGGCAAAGCAATGTCTCTGATTTTTAAAATGCTGTCTAAGTTGGTCCTAACTTTTCTTCCAAGTTAGTTTCATGGGTGCAGTCACCATCTGAAGTGATTTTGGAGCCCAAAAATATAGTCTGTCACTGTTTCCACTGTTTCACCATCTATTTGCCATGAAGTGATGGGACCAGATATCATGATCTTAGTTTTTTGAATGTTGAGTTTTAAGCCAACTTTTTCACTCTCCTCTTTCACTTTCATCAAGAGGCTCTTTAGTTCTTCTTCACTTTCTGCCATAAGGGTGGTGTCATCTGCATATCTGAGGTTATTGATATTTCTCCTGGCAATCTTGATTCCAGCTTGTGTTTCCTCCAGCCCAGCGTTTCTCATGATGTACTCTGCATATAAGTTAAATAAGCAGAGTGTCAATATACAGCCTTGATGTACTCCTTTTCCTATTTGGAACCAGTCTGTTGTTCCATGTCCAGTTCTAACTGTTGCTTCCTGACCTGCATACAGGTTTCTCAAGAGGCAGGTCAGGTGGTCTTGTATTCCCATCTCTTTCAGTATTTTCCACCATTTGTGGTGATCCACACAGTCAAAGCCTTTGGCATAATCAATAAAGCAGAAGTAGATGTTTTTCTGGAACTCTCTTGCTTTTTTGATCTCTCTCTCTTGCAATGTGATCTCTGGTTCCTCTGCCTTTTCTAAATCCAGCTTGAACATCTGCAAGTTCATGATTCATGTCCTGTTGAAGCCTAGCTTGTAGAATTTTGAGCGTTACTTTACTAGCGTGTGCTGCTGCTGTTGCTAAGTCGCTTCAGTCGTGTCCAACTCTATGCAGCCCAACAGGCTCCCCTGTCCCTGGGATTCTCCAGGCAAGAGTACTGAAGTGGGGTGCCATTTCCTTCTCCAAGGCATGAAAGTGAAAAGTGAAAGTGAAGTCGCTCAGTCGTGGCCGACTCTCAGCGACCCTGTGGACTGCAGCCCACCAGGCTTCTCCATCCATGGGATTCTCCAGGCAAGAGTACTGGAGTGGGGTGCCATTGCCTTCTCCCTACTAGCGTGTGAGATGAGTACAATTGTGCGGTAGTTTGAGCATTCTTTGGCATTGCTTTTCTTTGGGATTGGAATGAAAACTGACCTTTTCCAGTCCTGTGGCCACTGCTGAGTTTTCCAGATTTGCTGGCATATTGAGTGCAGCACTTTCACAGCATCATCTTTTAAGATTTGAAATAGCTCAACTGGAATTCCATCACCTCCACTAGCTTTGTTCATAGTGATGTTTCCTGAGGCCCACTTGACTTCATATTCCAGGATGTCTGGCTCTAGGTGAGTGATCATACCATTGTGATTATCTGGGTCATGAAGATCTTTTTTGTATAGTTCTTCTGAGTATTCTTGCCACCTCTTCTTAATATCTTCTGCTTCTGTTAGGTCCATACCCTTTCTGTCCTTTATTGAGCCCATCTTTGCATGAAATGTTCCCTTGGTATCTCTAATTTTCTTGAAGAGATCTCTAGTCTTTCCTATTCTATTGCTTTCCTCTATTTCTTTGCACTGATCACTGAGGAAGTCTTTCTTATCTCTCCTTGCCTCTGCCAGAGATTCCTGGACACTAATGGGCAACTCTGGGTCAGTCTCTTGTGGGGTCACTGCTCCTTTTCTCTTGGGTCCTCGTGCACAGAGGGTTCTGTTTGAGTGCTCCAAGAGTCTATTTCCCAGTCCTGTGTAAGTTCTGGCAGCTCTCTGGTGGGATTAACGGCGACCTCCTCCAAGAGGACTTATGCCATACCCAGGTCTGCTGCACCGAGAGCCCCTGCCCCTGCAGGAGTCCATTGCTGACCCATACCTCCACAGAAGATACTCAAACACAGTTCTGTCTCAGTGTCTGTGGGGTCTCTGGGTCCTGGTGCGCACAAGGTTTGTTTGAGCCCTCTGAGCGTCTCTGGCACGTATGGGGTTTGATTCTAAACACGACTTCGCCCCTCCTACCATATTTCTGGTCCTTCTCCTTTGCCCTTGGACATGGGGTATCTCCTCAAAATCGCTCCAGCGCCTCACAGCTGCCACTCCAGTGCCTACCATCTTGCTGGGGCTTCTCTGCCCTTGGACATGGGGTATCTCCTCATAGTCGCTCCAGCACTGTGAAGTTGGCTTAAAAAGCCCTATGTGATTTGTCCACTTTTTACTACATTCCAGAATGATTGGCCTTCTTTTAGTTGCTTGAGCAAACTCATCCAGACCCATCACTACTTCAGAGAGGCCTTCACTAGTAGAATAATAAGATGAATAATATACAAATATGCATGTGTATATAAGCAGATAAATCATAACACAACTCCAATAAATAATAACCTTGTAAAAGAAATAACACAAAAAATACATCCCAGGAATAGAGGAGTCACATAAAAATGCAAGAAATAACAATATAAGAAAATTCTTCAGAGTGTTAATTAAGTATAATTAATTAAATCAATTAATTATATAATTAATAATTGTAATATATAATTGAAGCATATAATTAAAGCATAGGCCAAATAAATAAAGTACATTCAATGGTTATTGAATTTTGACTCAGTGGTTCTGGAGGGTGGTCTGGGTTTTAAAATTTTAATGAGTTAATTTAAACTTGCTTTAATTTTAATATTGGTGATTCTGATGCAGACCATCCATGGACAGTGCTTTCACAAATATCACTTTAGTAGTTCAAAGGATGAAACCGACCTGGAATGAAGAGAATAGGAAATGTTTCATGATAGAGAATGGTTATAATGTGGGCTTCATAGGGGTGTTTGAGCTGACATAGGTAAGTATGAAGAAAAAAGGAATATCATTCAAAATAGAAAGCATAGGAGTAAAGATTTTCATAGTATAATGGTTTCTAGATCAATAAGAAAAATTATTAAGGCTGTAAATAAAAGATTTAATTCAGTATTAACCATAAAATTATTTAACTAAAGAATTCTTCATTTGTGATTAGGAAGAAAGAAAAACTATTCAAATATTTTTTTTTTTTGATTGAAGGTTTAAGGTTTCAGGAATACTCACATATTGTCAACTATCCTCAAGCTATTGCATCAAATGTTCACCCGCATTCCAGAATGTATTACAATTACATTACTAGCTTTGAGACAAGTATATCAGCCCAGTGCCATGAATTCATTTCCATCAGGTCAGAGAACAACTACGGTTTTAAAAATTGTGTTACTTTTTCTGTATTGAGGTCATAAAACTGCCCTGAGTCCCAGCACAGGTGGCCACTCTCTGTGTGAAATGCCCAAGCCTGTAAAACAAGAAGGTATGTCACGGATCCGTGGTGATCACTGACAAACTTAGTGCCTCTTTCAGGGCATTTGCCTGAGAATTGGCATAAGTCAAACTTCATTCCAGGCAGAAAACACAAAGCAGCCTAATTAACAAAATCCTTTCCTTTGAACTTGCACATTTGTTTGGAAGCTGGAGCACCAATAAGGAGAAATGTATAATCTACTCTCTTTAAAATATGGTTTTGAATGATTTGCTTGTTTTCTACAGATTGTATCACCTATTAATAACTCACTATTTTAACAGAAAGAGGCTTCTTCTCTAACTTCCCCAGATGATCATTTTATTTCAGTAGATTTTGTGGCTACTGATGTCCTTTCTTACTAATTACAAATGAAGAATTCTGTAATTAAACAATTTTATGGTTAATACAAAAGATTCAATCTTTTTTTTAAACAAACACTGTCTTTACATTGTCATATTTCTGAGATTTATGGCAATTTATTTAGGGAGTTGGGAAGGGGAACAAGTAGTAAACCTGTTCAAATAAGACCACAATGCTGTCGTTATAACATATTATAATCACCATATATGGAAATACACTGACTTCTAACTTAGAAATGGAATAACAAAAAATAAAACAGGATGTTTATATTGATGAATGGATATTTGCATTCATCATCACCTCTGGTCATAATTCGTCTAATGACGCTAGATAATGACTTTCTCATGGTATATATTCTATTTCCTTTCAAATATTCCCTATCCAGGTTTATATAAATTCTGGGAGGTATTAGCCTATATACTTCATTCGCATGGTAGAGAACAGAAATGTAATTGAGTTATTTATTTTGTCCTGGGGAATATGATGAATGGAACAATTAGGAGCTTAAAGACTGCAACATTAATAGACTAGTTCATAGGACTGAAGATGAGTATATGCTACAGCTACCAGTGAAAATGGAAAAGCATTTTTTTAAAGAGAGAAATAAAAGTAATGGCTTTTGAATATTGTCACTTGACTTTCCAGAACAGCTGAATCTGGAAGCTAAAGTGTTAACATCTATAAGCTGTTCAACAAGGGAATATATACTGTTAAATATTGGGAGTTATTTAAAATGCCAGTGAGTATAATAGCAGTGCTCTGAAATAACCATTTCATCTGCCTACATTACTCTAAAATTAATGAATAATGAAGCGATGCCCTTCACATTCTCTTCCCTTTCCATTCCAAGATATATTGATCAGATGACATTTATTTAAGTTTGGGATAATGTATTAATTTCAAGATAATTATTCAATATACTTTTGTCACTGTTGATATGTTTCAATGTCATCCAGGGGCCGGGGGATGAATAAACTGTTATCTGACATTGCTGGACAGGGTGCTAGAAATAAATGAAATTTTTCTCCTTGAGATTCACTGACTTGGGTTTTTACTTGGGGAGGGGCATGGAAAAGAAAGCTGAAGGTGGAGAGAGTATGATGATATAACTGCAGGTTAAGAGGATAAGGGTATTTTAAAAGATGGTACTTCAGGACGAAGTGCTTTTCCATTGTTGCTGGGGTCAGGCTGATCTTCAGCAAAGCTGACAGAGCCCATCCTTAGTGGATGCCACTGCAATATTAACACTCATTTAGAGCAGATGTGGCTAAAAGCATGAAACATTGAACAAACAGCTGCCACAGATCCAGTGCCATTGCATAAGCACTTATGTTCTATTAATGCAGTGGATTGCTGAGGCCAGTAGGGCAGACTTATTCCCCACAGTTCTTTAGCAGATGTGCCAAATGATGACTCCTCTGAGAAGTGCTGCCCCGTTGAAGCAATCCCTCCATCTTATGCAAAGATTCTAATACAAAGTCATCTACCCATAAAAAGATGCAGCTAAGGTCAGACTGGATGCAGTCCATGGGGTCGCAAAGAGTCGGACCCGACTGAGCAACTGAACTGAACTGAAGAGAAGGTCAGATTATGCTCTGTCAAGATATTTTGCACAGGTGTACTTTGGTATGGGTTTATTTTATTTTTATTCTATTCTATTTTTATTTTGATCATGTACCAATGCTACAATGTTATTTCTTTCTGTTTCCTCTCAGTTTGATTGTGTGTGTGTTCATATGTAATATCTAAAAGACTGTTTCTGTCCATTAGTTGTTGCTCTTTAGCTGCTAAGTCATGTCCGCCTCTTTTGCAACACCAGGGACTGTAACGTGTCAGGCTCTTCTGTCCATGGGATTTTCCAGGCAAGAATAATGGAGTAGGTTGCCATTTCCTTCTCCAGAGGAATCTTCCTGACCAAGGGATCAAACTCACATCTCCTGCATTGCAGGTGGATTCTTTACCACTGAGCCACCTGGGAAACCCATAGGATAAGTCAAGATCCTGCACTTCAAACTTGCATCTCAGCTCACCTGATTCGGTAGGTTCAGGCATGATGTTTCCAAGTCAACAACCATCAGTTTGAAACCTGTTTGGGCTTCCAAGTTTTTCCTCTGTTCAGTGGAATGAATTGAAACTCAGAACTCCAAAGAAAAATATTAAACATTATGGGTCAAAACTATAATTTGTTTATAATAAAAACCAACAAGTCTCCCACTCTTCAGCAGTGCAGAAGCTAGCCGGTAGTATTTGCAAGTTTCAGGAGAAAAAGAGCAGGCAGTAATTCTAGCTTGTTCTCTCTCAGGCTGATTTGTACTCTGCTGCCATCGCACTTCCCCATGCAGATGAGAGTCACTTGGGTAATTAATCCTTAACAAGCCAACACACTGATCTCCAGCAAGTGAGCAATTCCTTCAAGTTGAGTGGAAGTGGAAGAGGTGCTGGATGGGATTATTAAGATTTTTAAGGATTCTCAAAGAACAATGTTGCCTAGCCCTAACTGTTCTTCAGTATATTATGCCATCAAAATTCTCTACTCCAATGTCAGGAGGAAGAAAAAGACAGAGAAGGAATGGGTGAAAGAGATAGTAAGTGCAGCCATAACTGGAAAATACGAAAGCAACAAGCACTTCGTCTATTCATTCTTCTTTGAGCGGAATGGGAGGGGGCACTCACTATGTACCAAGCACTATTGCAGGCAAGAGTATGGTTAGGGATATATTCATTATGTCAGTGATCACATGAACCTTAGATTTTAATACAGAGCAACTGATGAAAGAAACAATAAAGCAATACATTAAATCAATAACGTAGATTTTGATAAGTGGTGTAAAGATAATAGGGGCTTCCCAGGTGGTACTAGTGGTAAAAAATCTGCCTGCCAATGCAGGAGACACAGGAGATCCAGGTTCAGTCCCTAAGTTGGGCAGATCCCCTGGAGGAGGGCATGGCAACCCACTCCAGTATTCTTGTCTGGAGAATCCCATGGCAGAGGAGCTTGGTGGGCTACAGTCTGTAAAGATAATAATATAGGAAAATGTATAGAAAGTACCAAGGGTTAGCATACTCCCTTAGACGGATGGTTAGGGAAGACTCATCTGAGGAGGAGCTATTTGAGCGCTGAGTTCTAGAGGGTGAACTTGGGAAGCATGAGAGTCCCAGGTGGGGGCCCAGCTAGGGCAAGGGTCCTGTGGCAGAATCAAGCTTGGTCAGTTCAAGGACTGGAAAGAAGACACTATAGTTGGCTGTGTTTAAAGCCTCCACATTATGATGTATGTAAATTCACCTTTCGAATCATCTCAAAATGAAGGGAAGAAGGGATACAGAAGGTACTCAGCCCTGTAACTTCAACCCTGTTTAGCCAGTGAGTCCCCTACAGATCCCTGAACAGCAGTGGCCCACATGGCTCTCTTCTGCAATCAAGAGCACCCTCCAAACCCTAGGCTGCTTTCTCAGGGACGTGACACCCAGAAGGGAAGGAGGCAGGACACTGTGACTGTTTCCGTTCAGCCAGTCTGCTTTCTAGTTTTCTGACAGCAGTGTCCATATTCTCCAGTATGAAGAACCATGTGGAACTTTATCACAGGTGCTCCAAGTGTCAGGAGAGAGCTGAGTAATGCCTTCGAATTTGCCCAGATGCTTCAGAACTGAACGAGATGAAATGAGCTGCGAATGAGACCAGATAGGAAGTCAGCTCAAAATGTTCTCTCTCTTTTTTTAAAAACCTAACATGAAATACATCCAAAGTCAGGAAAAGGCAGTTCTAAACAAGTTGTGCTAAATGCTGCTTAGAAACAGCCAGGAGACAAGGAGACATGCGAAATGACTATGTCATGTTGAAATGTTCACTGCTTTGTGAGAGAGAAATGGCTGAAGCCTACCTTTCTTGCAACTCTGGAATAAAAACATGAGCAAGCCCTGTGTTTGTTTGCAAGTTGACACTGGTAACAGCAAAAGAAACGGAGGATATGTTAGCATAGTAATGAAACCCCATTCTGACCTGGGAAAGATGCGGCAAGGAAGGGGCCCTGTAACCAGGTCCAGAACCTTGAGTATCAGCACAGTGTTTCAGAGTCAATGCATCTTTAGACTTTCCTTGAACTTAAAATTGCCACCTGGTATTCTTGGCTTTATTTTCGGGCTCATAAAATCAAGACATTCTTGAGAATTAGCCCGTCCAGGGATTTTCCAAATGTATTTTCCTGAGTTCTAGAGCTTTCACTAAGATATCTCAGTTGTTTATCCCCTGGGAGATTGAGGGAGTTAAGATGGTAAAAAATCATTTTCAGCTCCCGTTCTAGCTGGTTCTCTTTTCAAACAGGCATAAAAGTATTGGCTTTGTAAAGGCAGGAGGTGGAAGGAAGTTTTAACTCTGGCAATATGGTCTGCTTTTTCTTTTGGGTAAGTTTGATTTCTTGAATGTTTGTGATTGTTGCAAAGCATGGATAGCAATCTAAATGGAATTTGAGTGGACCTGGCAGCATTTCACAGCAAACAAAATGGTAAAAAGTAGAGGCAGTGACAGATTTTATTTTCTTGGGCTCCAAAATCACTGTGGATGTTGACACGTGTGTGTGCGTCCATGCTAAGCCACTTTAGTCATGTCTGACTTTGTGACCCTATAGACTGTAGCCCACCAGGTTTCTCTGTCCATGGGATCCTCCAGGCAGGAATACTGGAGTGGGCTGCCATGTCCTCCTCCAAGGGATCTTCCTGATCCAGGGATCAAACCTGCATCTCTTATGTCTCCTGCATTCTTTACTAGTGCCACCTGGGAAGCCGGTGACTGCAGTCATGAAATTCAAAGACACTTGCTTCTTGAAAGGAAAGCTATGATAAATTTAAAAACCAGAGACATCAATTTTCCAACAAAGGTCCATATAGTTAAAACTATGGTTTTTCCAGTAGTCTTGAACATATATGAGAGTTAGACCATAAAGAAGGCTGAGGGCCAAAGAATTGATGCTTTCGAACTGTGGTGCTGAAGAAGACTCTTGAGAGTCCCTTGGACTGCAATGAGATCAAAGTTGTCAATCCTAAAGGAAATCACTCCTGAATATTCACTGGAAGGACTGATGCTGAAGCTGAAGCTCCAATATTTTGGCCACCTGATGCAAAAAGCTGACTCTTTGAAAAAGACCCTGATACTGGGAAAGATTGAAGGCAGGAGGAGAAGGGGGAGAGAGAATGAAATGATTAGATAGCATCACCAACTCAAAGGACATGCGTTTGACTAAACTCTGGGAGACAGTGAAGGACAGGGAAGTCTGGCGTGCTGCAGTCCATGGGATCGCAAAGAGTCGAACATAACTTAGGGACTGAACAACAGCAACAACAAATCAGCGTTTATAGGCTTTTTACAAGACTCCTTTCTCTGTTTCTAAAAACTATCACAGCTCATCTTGTTCATCAGTATCCAACATAGTTCCTGGCAAATGACTGATTTTCAGTAAAGGAAGCTCATTAGAGTGATCATCATTATGTTGTGGCAGATGAAATTCTGACTCCTAGTTTAGGGCTCTGTATGATACGGTTTGGGGGGCCCAGTCTTATGCACGCTAAGGCCTAGCCAAGTGTATTCCTTCTGCTCCATGCAGCCTGCCTGGACCATGCCAGGCCTCTCCAATTCTCTCTTTTCCTTCTAGTCTAACTGCAGGAAGAGTCTAGATATAGTCTCCTTTAATGCTGGCCCCTAATACTTTCATTAGTTTGGCTCTGTCAACAACATTGTAATACCCTTAAAAGCACAGACTTTGCCTTAGATTTTTTAAAATGTATTTCTTGAGTATGTAAGCCCTGAAACAATGTTGAACTTATTATAGGCAAGCAATAAATACTTGTTGATTGTTAGGCCTTCCTCTTTACAGAAACCTTACAACTTATTGAAACTTCTTCCAATTTGGAAGACATCTTTTCTAACACCTGTTTTCTATATTATCTCTGCTCTCGAAAGAATTTAGAACAAATTTTATAAAAAACCTTTTTCATTTCTCTGTGTGTGTGCTCAGTTGCTCAGTCATGTCTGACTCTTTGTGGTCCTATGGACTGTAGCCCACCAGGCTCCTCTGTTCATGGGAATTTTCAGGCAAGAATACTGGAGTGGGTTGCCATTTCTTCCTCCAGGGGATCTTCCCGACCCAGAGATCGAATCCAAGTCTTCTGCATCTCCTGCATTGACAGGCAGATTCTTTATCACTGAGCCACTGGGGAAGCCCTCTTTCACTTCTCTAGTGTATATGTAATCCCATTTCAGATCAAAATGAAAAGAGGTCTGTATTCTACTGTCTTTCAGTCTTGTCATTCGAAGTCATGGACACAAATGTACTGGCATCACTCAGAGTTTTATATACTCCTTCAACTGACATGTTGCCTTGTGTATGAAAATGCCATTCGAAACTCGTAGATGTCCATCATGACTCTAACTCAAATTGTGCATGAACTGAACTCCAAAATACCGTATCTACATTTTCAGCTTTCTAATTTCTAAAGTGATTGCATTGCGCTTCCTCCTCTACTCATGAGCAATGTTCTAAGTCTGATTTAGAGGCCGTCTGTCAGGTGCATTAACCGCTTTGGAGAACAGTACTGTATAAATACCAGAGATCATTGTTATTGTGTCTCCAAGACACTCTTCCAAGAAATGTAATTCCCTGGCCTCCCGTGTAAGTTAAATGATATAGCATACGCTTTGCTTGGAGCACTGATGACTCTGGTGAAACTGCCACCTGGCTAACAAGCCCAATGAGAAATGTACAGGGGGGCTCCAGTGTCATTTATAACAATGCCTATACCTTGGATAACAAGGGCAGCGTTGGCTCCCACCTCTGTTGGCTGTCTTAACTGCTAGAAAGACTAATCTGCCTTCTGAGCTGCTGTTGGCCATTGCCACCTGCTGGTTCTGGCAAAAGGCTCCCCCTGGCTCCCCTCCTGGTGCTGTCCTGGCAGCCTCCCCAAATGGCCAAGTTTGAGCCAGAGAGTGCAGGGGTGGTTGGAGCTTCCACATTGCTGAGGTTGCATCATGCAAACTGGCTGATGGTGGGGCGCCTCGGCGCTCTCCAGGGTCAGTGTGCTGACTGCTGTGGTGACCAGCTGGCTGGCAGCAGCGGTGATTGGAAACTGCCCCTGAGAACGTCATATGTTGGCAAGGAGAGGGTAGCCAGGGAGCAAGGCTTCATCAGAGAAAATAAACAATGCTTTATGAGGTAGCTGTGAGCATTTTCTATCCAGCCTGAATTCGTTTTAGGCATGCAAAACTTTTCTAAGAGTTGCATTTAAACATTTATATCTTAATCTTGCAACTCTCTTCATTCCATTGATTTTAAGTTTCTACCTAGAACTGAGACATTCCCATTTAGCATGTGGTGGGTCTCAGTCTGTCTGAGGTCGCCATGGTTTCTGGTGGCAGCTCTGTAATGAAACGTCAAGGGTGCTTACCTTGTCTAATGCTGAAACACGGACACAACTCGTTTATGTATTTCATCATCTGCATGGCAAACAAAAGGGTTTTATAGGCATTGTCAGTTCACTGAATTACACATCTCCTTTAATATGGGTGGAGTCATTTATGAGCTATTGCTCAAACCAGGCTATAAAAGCCCCAGTCGGAGTCCTAGCTGACTCTGCACGGTTAAGGCCCAGCACAAACGGACCCACAATAGGAAACCTAGCAATCCAGGGAGTGTAAATCATGCTGTGAGTTTGAGGCTTTCTGGATGGTTTTAAAATACAGATTTTACTTTTCTTCAGATACGGTGAAGCTCAAAGTTTAGGAGACAATTGCCCCTGAAAAGATATACTAGTATAGTTGCAGATGCCAAGAAGAGGGGGTGTGCCATGCTGTGGTGGGCCGCAAGGGGAGGCACCGGTGTCAGTCAGGAAGCAGTCAGAGCAGGAGGAAAGCATGGGTGAGAGCCTTGACTGTGGTTTCCATCGGGGAGGAGCAGGCCAAGCAGGGTGAGCAGGCTTACCGTCGGCAAGTTCGAATCATTTCATCAGGCTCTGGGCCCTAGGGGCTGTCCCTCATTGTATGGTACCCAGCCCAGGGGTGATGAGGACAGAAGCACAGTGTCTCTGAGTGTCAGAGCCCAACAGAGGAAGTGATTGGGCTATGGGCTATGGATAGGTTAGTCTGACTTGAAAAACATGCTCCCAAGTAAGTTGTTTGCTATCTCTAGGAATGAGCTAGTCCTGGGCAGGGCAGCAAGGCCTTGGATGAGAAAGCATCGAGAATACACAGTAAGAAGACCTGTTTAACACACACGGAGCTGGCCAGCACACGCAGTATCATGCTGGAGTGGATTTACTATAGCAGAGTTGCAGCTTATTTACTCTTTATATTGTCATTACTGAAAGGATCTCAAATCAAATCATCCTTCAAATTTTCTAACTGCTTGTCATACAACAAAGAAAGGTACAGTAACCTGTGACACTCAAAACTGCCAGCCACAGTTATCACATGGGTGTGTGCAGAGGTGAAAAAAGGTAAGAGAAGGCAAGAAAAGAAGCCTCATCAGAAATACAACTGTTTTCAGTGGTTCATGGTGACTGATCCATTTGATATGCCACAGATCTGATGAGGGAAGAGACGTATTAGAAAAGCATTTTCTCATTCTGTTTTGTCGTGTGTCAGGAAGCTTTTATTTTGACTTGAGATTATCTGGCTTGTAAGCAATAGGCAGTAGTGACAGTTTTGGAAGGATCATAATCTGAATGGGGATCCTGCCTCTGGCACTTTGGATCTCTGTGGTATTAGGTTGATTTTGCTAGATATAAGTGTCTCTATCACTAAATATGGAGGTAATATACGGAGATAATAATAAAAATAACTTGAGTAAATGCTCAAAAAATGTTAGCTTTAAGTAAGTCATATCCCGTTACAAAGAGCCAGAATGCCAAGATATGATCAATCTTGTACCCAGTATATGATTCTCCCTTTTATTTTACATCCTTATTTTACAAATAAAGAATTTTCATTTTCCATTTTCATTCGCTTCATCTTGATGTTACATTTCTAGTTTTTCTACCAGAATTGATTCTGAAATCAGGGTAATTTGAGCATGTATTAGCATTAAAAAAGAATACAAGAAGACTGAAAAGTGCAGACACGCTACAAGGGAAGGTTAACATATCGAGAATTGCTCTAGTCTCAATGAAATCTTGTGTTCTGATTTTCTTTTATTTTACTTAAATATAATATTTAAGATATACTTATAATCTTTTTCTTTCTTGAAGCTGTGTAGGCTCATAGAATAGAATCTTTAAAAATTTTCTATAAGAGAAAAAGGAAAAAATTTAAATTGTCCATAGTATTTCATTCCATTTTCATGTTTTCTCATTGTCTTTGTTTTCCTAAACTGATATTTAAAAAATACAGTTGTTGCTCATATGACACATGTAATTCTCATATTTTTTAATACTTCTCATGTGATTTTAAAAATTATTAAGAAAACAGAAAGTGTGACTATGGAACAAAGGTCCCAAAATGATGGCTGTGGACTAGAACATCCTGAGAATATACTCGGGAGGATCAACTTAAAAAAATACCTTTAAAAAAAATCAAAGAAGTTTATCCAAAAATATGGATTTCTACTTTTCTTGAAAATTTAGACCTGGTGATATTGTATTTACATTTTTCTCTTTTTTAATTTTTTAAATTAATTTATTTATTTTAATTGGAGGTTAATTACTTTACAATATTGTAGTGGTTTTTGCCATACATTGACATGAATCAGCCATGGGTGTACATGTGTTGCATTTGCATTTTTCTGTGTAAGGATCTTCGGAAACAAGATTAAGATACCTTTCTAGTTATAGTGAACTTTTCAGCTACGCAATCTCCCAAACCCTGTTGTGACTACTCACTTAATTTAACTACATTTGAGACTAAGGAGACCTAGAAAAGATTCAAGCTAGGTGCATGGTTGAGCTAGATGCTATTAAGTTCACACCAAACTATAAGGATCCAAGGCATTAATTTAACCATGAGGTCCAGGGACAAGAATGGTAATAGCAGTGAAACAACACAACTCATTGAATATGGCAAAGATGAAGGAGATTAAAGGGTACTTATACAACATTTGAGCCTTGCTAAGTGGAAGAGTACAAAGATTGGTACAGAAAGATGACATGTTTGGCTTTTTATCTGTGGATTTTTTTTCCCTGAAATTATTTTTTTCTGGAGGCATTTAAATGTATGAATTATTACTATGTGTCTGCATTAAATGTGTTGCTTCCTAAGATGAAACTGGTTCCTGAAAATGGCCAGTCACATCTTTCATTTCTCTTTCTGATGTTGAGTTGAGACCAGACAAAGAACTGAACTATGGCTGAGAAAGTCAAGCCGGGACAAAGTCCACCAGGGTAACAGGCTCGCTTGACCCTTCCACAAACTGATCATATTTTGGGTATTGAGCCATGTCACTCAGTCCAAAGAAGAAAAGACTCGAGATCCCATCAGAGGAGGAATCATTAGAATAATTAGAATATCAGCCTAATGGACATGATGCCTACTTTCAAGAATTTAAGGATATATTTGTATGAAAAAAAGAATTCATCCCTATGAATTAAAATATAAAATTAGGAATAATGAGTGAAACTCTACTTTAGCAGGTTTAAGAACAAGTACAATCAAGAACCACCTAAAAATTTTTGTTGTTGTTTAGTCACTAAGTCACATCTGACTCTTTGTGACCCCAGAGACTGTAGCCTGCCAGGCTCCTCTGTCCATGGGATTTTTCAGGCAAGAATACTGGAGTGGGTTGCCATTTCTTCCTCCAGGAGATGTTCCTGACCCAGGGATCAAACCTGAGTCTCCTGTGTCTCCTGCATTGACAGATGGGTTCTTTACCACTGAGCTACGAGGGAAACCCATCTAAAAATTAGAGGTCATCAAATATACGAAAAGTGTCCCTGGAAAGTAGTGAGTTTCCTTGCACCAGAGGCATACATATACATGATGGAAAATAACTTGTCAGGGAGCTGGGGAAAGGATGCAACCATTGACTAAATGGCCTCTATAATCTCACCCAGTCTTACCAAAGTCTACAAGCCAGAGTATCCCACAAGCTACTCCAGAGACTCTTAAATTGATAGATAATGGTCGCAACTCTGAAACACAACTTGCACTTCCAGTGGAGCCAAGAACTTGAGAGTAATCTTCTATATCCTGCTCAGATCTGTACTGGTTGCCAAACTGCAGGGGAGTAAAAGACTCTGAGTTATCTTGATAGACGAGCTGGCAAATCCCACACAGCTGTGTTGTGGAAATGTTCTCCATTTCCCTCAGGATAACACTGAGTCATAAAAGAGAGAAATGAACATTTATTTGCCAACTCCACCTGTCTGTTGGGCCCACCAGATCTATATTAGCATCAAGGGAACTTGCCTATAGTGCTGAAATTTTTATCAGTTGGGGAGAAGCAACTGTTTTTTCCCTTGAATTGTGGTTAAAGCCTGTTCTTTTTTTTTTTCATCAGAAAACTAAATGATAAAAAACTGAGACCTGGATGACTCATTTGTCAACATCTACACTTAGTTAAGTGTTTGGAACATAACATCTTGAAACTTCTGAGCTTCACATTCTAAAAACTCAGAACTAGGGTGAAGAGTGCTTTAATTCTGAATCCAATCTGAATGGAAGAAACAATCCTTTACTTAGAAAAGGGGAAAAAATAATACAATTCACTTGTGTCTTCTAGGTAAAATCAAGATCAAATGGAGAAAGCAAAGGAGGTGAATGAAAATTCAAGAGGGACAATAGTTTCTTTAAATCCAAAGTTCTGGGATTTATCTTCTTCTTAAATATCTTGGTAAATTCATTATTTCTGAAATCATTGCAATGACATCTCCTCCATGATAATAGAGGATTAATTTTAGAGTTGAGTGGGAAGTAAGTTTTCAATCTATCCAGATTAACTGATGCACTAATTGAAGTGTCTGTTTTCTCTTTATTTATATTTGCAATTAGATCATCTGCTTCCTTTACACTTTTAGGACCAGATATTTGTTAGGCAGATTCCTTTGAAAAATTAAACTTACCATGTGACCTCCAACCCACACTTTTAAGTTGAAGTTTAAGTATGACCTAGTGCAACAATGCGGAGAAGGCAATGGCACCCCACTCCAGTACTCTTGCCTGGAAAATCCCATGGACGGAGGAGCCTGGTAGGCTGTAGTCCATTGGGTCGCTAAGAGTCGGACACGACTAAGCAACTTCACTTTCTCACTTTTCCCCTTCATGCACTGGAGAAGGAAATGGCAATCCACTCCAGTATTCTTGCCTGGAGAATCCTAGGGACGGCGGAGCCTGGTGGGCTGCCGTCCATGGGGTCGCACAGAGTCGGACACGACTGAAGCGACTTAGCAGCAGCAGCAGCAGCAGTGCAACAATGTATGTTGTTCTCTTTTAAAGAATAATGTGAAAACACAAAACAGGAATTAATCAATAACAAAAACAAGGCAGGTTCTCTGGACCAGAAGAACAAATCAGACCTGGCATCTGTACCCACCTCCTTCACCATTTGATTGATAACTGTGATTTGCTGACTCTCTCAATTACTCCGGTTTCATTACTGTCTGAGAAATATGCCAACCATTCATTCAACTTTTATTGTCTTTCTAGCTTTGTGCTTGCATGAAATGCCCAAAACTGGCATTTCAGGGAAAGGATAGGTAAATTAACTACAGCCAAAAGAAAAAAAAATCAGTTTCTTCAATGTGACCCTACAATCAGTATTGTATTGCAATATTACCAAAACCATATAGAAATGTACACTCATTCAGAGTGCTGCAAAGCAGCACACAACTTGCTCTAAGTTCTGCTAACGTGCAGCTCCTATGTAGATTTATTTGACTTTTACTGTGCTAATAAAATCCCCTTTCTGGTCTCAGGTGAACAGAGCCATTTTCCAGTTCGTTGTAACAATCTCCTTCTTCTGCAACTACTTGGTCACTGATCCACACAGGATATGGTTTTGTAATGACCTTGAATTAAAGGGGCAACACAGAATCTTATGACTCTAGTAGATTTTGAGTGTTTTAATTCTGTAAAATTTGAAAACAGTAAAAATCACAAATTATGTACTTTTTTTCTGGATAGTAAATATGACAACATGTGGACGGTTTCCCATAGCATCTTTTAAGACTGGAAACTCCCAAGCTTCGAACTAGCATCTCAGGCAATGCCCAAGCCTTTATCAGTTTAAATTTGTTGCTGTTGTTCAGTCTTGTCTGGCTCTTTTGTGACCCAATGGACTGTAGCCTCATGGGCTCCCCGGTCCATGGGATTTCCCAGGCAAGAATACTGGAGTGGGTTGCCATTTCCTTCTCTAAGGGATCTTCCTGAACCAGGGATTGAACCTGCATGTTCTGCATTGGCAGGCAAATTCTTTATCACTGAGACATCAAGGAAGCCTGTAAGTTTAACTACAACTTCCTAACTGTGGTCACTAAATGCTAGGGGCACTCTTAAGATAGACATTAACACTAGTTGTTAACGAGCTTTGTTCCTATTTTCTTTGGTAACTTTAGTCAGAAATCCGGCTTTTGTCCTTTTCTTTGATGTCTACATTCTACAGTCACCAGCAGGATGGTGCTAGGTTTGTTTCCAAGTGTCATCCAAATGTATGCCAGCAAATCAACATTTTAAATGGGTGCCACCTGCAGATAATAACATTTCGCATTTGATTTTTATTATAATGCAGATTTTTAAAACACCAGAAAAATACATGTATATACATGGCTGAGTCCCATTGCTGTTCACTTGAGACTACCACAACATTGTTAATCGGCTATACCGCAATACAAAATAAAATGTTTCAAGTTTGAAGAAAAAAAAAAACACCAGGAAAGAAAAGATGACCCCTCTTGAATTCTATTTCTAACCTGGGTATTGGTATTTTTGTTGATACTCTCCTTCAACAGTTAATACCTCACAGTAGTTTTTCCAGTCACCCTGCTCTTCTGGCCAATGCCCCACTGGGGCTCTTTGCCATTGACCATGTGTTAGGATGGAATTTGAAATGGGATCTCTGTACAGTAACAACACCTGAACCTGAAACTTGAAGCTGGGCCTCTTTACATTTATCCCACCTGCAGCCACTTTCAGCAGAGTTGCCTCTTTCTTACCTCATCTACTCTTACTAACATTCTTCCCTGGTTCTCTCACGTACAATCTATTTCCTGGACTGCATGGGACTACTTGGTAAGTTATTTCAGGGCTATAGTCCCTTCAAATACATCTCTGTGGTCTTCCCAGGTCCAAGTGCAGAACTTTGGGGACTTCCCTGGTGGTCCAGTGATTAAGACTTCGCCTTCCAGACCATGAGGCAGGTTCGATCTCTGGTCGGGAAGCTAAGATCCCACATGTCTCTCAGCCAAAAAACCAAAAAATAAAACAGAAGTGATATTGTAAGAAATTCAATAAAGACTTACACAAAATGGTCCACATTAACAAAAAATGCTAACATAGAACTTTGATGTAATAAAGCATGTACTAACTTTTGGATATGTAAGTAAGTACTAGATTTTATTACATCTAGTCTAAGTAAATACAACTGAAAAATCATCTCTATTATACTGTTCTTGAGCGAGGCTAACAGAATTTAAATTTTTATTTAATTTTTTGGCCATGTAGCTCAAATGTGGAACCTTAGTTCCCTGACCAGGGATCAAACCTGCACCCCTTGAATTTGAAGGCGAACTTTTAAGCACTGGACTGCCAGGGAAGTCCCAGAACTTAAATTTTGCTTGCTTAACATTTACCTCGATGTTCACATTAAAATTTTATCTTTTTCTTAAAATGACAAACTTCTAAGTATGTATTTTCTAAACATTCTGAAATTAAAATATATTTGTGTAGAATTACATGTAATTTTAAAAATATTCTTTGAAAAATTGCACATTAGACTCTTCTTTTCCATTGTTTTCAACACATTCTTATGGATGACAGAGGATGAGGTGATTGGATGGCATCACCAACTCAATGGACATGAGTTTGAGCAAACTCCAGGAGATGGTGAAGGACAGGGAAGCCTAGTGTGCTGCAGTCCATGGGGTCACAAAGAGTGGGGCACAGTTTAGAAACTGAACAACAACATTCTTGTAAAAACCTTTCACATATAATAGTATAGGAGGCTTCACGCCTTTCCCTACAGATTAACAGACCCACAGAAGGCGGAATTGTCAGTGAATGATATCTCTATTTAGTGACAGCATTAGCCTTTGGATTCAGTCCAGTTTTCAGAGACAATCTTTCCTGCATATGTTTAAAAACTTCAGAAATACCACACCTCTAGAATAAAGCATTTATGAGAAAGATTGCAAAGAATGAAAAGGCAGAAAACATTCAGGAAAAGAAGAAATGCTTCATGATTTATGTCATCTGTCCATTATAATTTTATATTAAATAAGCAACACGCTTGCATGCAAATTTCACAAGTCCAAATGGTACCATGCCTATAATACTGCTCTGATGGGACCAGCTACCACAGAGCTGCTTCATAATCCCTTTGTTTCTAACACATCACAATTGAGGCAAGAGAGAGATAGGCCCCTGGGGCAAACAGTTGGAGTCTGTTCTCTATGGATGGATGCTCCAAGAGGAAAATAGCAGGACAAGAGAGGGAGAAGGCTGGGCTCTGCCCAGATGAGACCACATATTCCTCATTCTTGAAGTCATTGGAAGGACTGATGTTGAAGCTGAAACTCCAATACTTTGGCCACCTGATGTGAAGAACTGACTCATTTGAAAAGACCCTGATGCTGGGAAAGATTGAGGGCAGGAGGAGAAGGGGATGACAGAGGATGAGATGGTTGGATGGCATCACCAACTCGATGGACATGGGTTTGGGTGGACTCCGAGAGTTGGTGATGGACAGGGAGGCCTGGCGTGCTGTGGTTCATGGGGTCGCAAAGAGTCGGACATGACTGAGCAACTGAACTGAACCGAACTGAACTGAAGTTATGGAGACCTCCCTGACTACACATGTGCAGAAAGCTTCCTTGGAGATCAAAAGACAGGGGTTATCATCTCACAGTAAGTTATACAACTACCTATAAACCTCTCCACTAGAATCTGTCTTGGTTAAGAGATGTGTGGAGCACATGCAAGGACCTTAAGATATATCAAATATGATCTCAGCACTAGGCAAAGTAAGACAATTGGTCAAAGGAAACCAGGAAGAAAGGCCCCACAGAAGTGCTTCAAACTACCACAAGGGTGCGACCCTCTCTCTCTGAGCCCACCCACATGTCTATCCACATGTACTGTACTCTTTTCTTCCCTCCTAGTAAACACTTTACTTGTTTAACTATTTTCCGTCTTTGTGGGAATTCTTTTCCGAAAAGCCAAAGAGCCAGGGCCTTGTCACTGACCACTGGCCTAGTGGTTAGGATTTGGTGCTCTCACAGCCTCAGCTTCGTCTCAATCTCTGGTGGGGAAACTGAGCCCCACTTCAAGCTGCTGCAGACCGAGGCCTCTCAAGATCACAATGATATGTGATGTTTATTCCCAGGGGCCTTAACACTTTTTCATGAGTTTGGGTCTATATAACATAATATCCAGATTATGTGCATTTCCTTTTTAATCATTGTAGCGTTACTTCTTTTTCTGTCACTGATCTTATGTCAAGAGAAAAAAAGGTAAGACTCCAAACCAGTTGTCAGTTGTGTAAAAACAAGCATGGAAAGAATAGGTATGGAGTATGACATCTTATACTTTATGTCTTATAGAATTTTTAGAATGAAATGATACCTACCTATCTCACTTTTCATTCAGTTATTAAGTTCCAGGTACTGCTCTTTGAGTTTAGAAGCTAATATTTCCTGAAAAAGTAGAAGACTTTGATTAAACCCTTGGAGAGTCAGTCAGTGATGAACACAAACAGAAGAAGCTCTTGTTCTCATGGAGTTTAGAGTCTAGTGAGCTTTAGCATGAAAGATATTCTAAGTGCTTAAACCCATACTATGTTTCACTAGGTCAGGAACCGGCCTAAGGGCCGGTAACTAGTAACTATGGCCTAAGGGCCAAATCTGGCCTGCCACCTGTTTTTGCAAAATTTTACTGGAACCCAGCCATGCCCATTCATTTACATATTGTCTGTGGCAGCTTCTGCACTGTAGCAGCAGAACTGAGTAGTTGTGATAGAGGACATATGGCTTGCAAAACCTAAAATATTAACTATCTGGTCCTTTACAGAAAAAACTCACCGACCCCTGCATTAGGTGAAATGACAGCTTACAGACAACAGCTTTATCTGTTTAAAGCTGGGTTTAATTCCGACATCTTACTGCGTTTTATCAGTGAGGAAGCAGACCCACAGAGGTTAAGCATCTCAATGAAAATCATGCGATGACCAAGAGACAAAGTCAATATCAAATGCTAGTCTTCTAACCATGGGTGACAGTCCAATGTGTTTATTTATTCCACAGCATTCCTTGGGCTTCCCTAGTGGCTTATGCAATGTAGGAGACCAGGGTTTGATTCCTGGGTGGGGAAGATCCCTTTGAGAAGGAAATGGCAACCCACACCAGTATTCTTGCCCGGAAAATCCCATGGACAGAAGAGCCTGGCGGGTTCCAGTCCATAGGGTCACAAAAGAGTTGGACATGGCTGAAGCTACTAACACCTTCACTTTCACTTTCATTCCTGTGCTAAACCTGGCTCTTGAATACAGCAGAAGGGAAGACCTGTCTCTAAGGAGTTCATGAGTTTGAGCAAACTCCAGGATATAGTGAAGCACAGGGTAACTGGCGTACTGCAGTCCATGGGGTCGCAAAGAGTTGGACACGATTTAGCGACTGGACAATAAAAGGGGTTTACTGTCAAAAAAGAAAACATAGCTCAAAGTACTTCCTAGACTTTAAGACCTTGAGAGCGTCTTTGTCATTTGAAAGAGAGTTGGTGAATTGTTACCATCTTAGAAAGTAGGAAAGAGACTAAGGTGGACCCTTGTGTGCTAACCACATTGCTAGAGAAGCTGATTGAAAAGAAAACTACTTTTAAACTTTATCCTCTAGAGTTCTGTTTATGAAACAATAACACTGGACTCAAAGTGTATTTTTAAAAATTAAGAAAAAGTACTTTCTCTGCATCATTATATCATTAGGACTTGGTTGTGCAGGATGTTAAGAATTTGGCCTTGCCAAAAATACTTTGTTCTAAATTTCTGAGCCTAAAAATATTTCTTCACTTTGGATTTGTAAGAGCCTTTGGCTTTCAACTGTTTCTAAATGACTAACCAAGTAGATATTTTTGTGAGCAATCTTGGACCTTGAGAATTTTTTTTGTCTTCTCAGATTTTAACTTCTTCTCCCTTTTTTTTGTCTTCTCAGATTTTAACTCTAGAATTCGAATCCCTTACATAAAAAAGAGCTTGGGAAATACTTTTTAAAAACATATTAATTTTAGTCAACGAATCAGTGACATGCCAAGCCTTATTGAAGCCTGAGGCAAAAGGAAAAAGCAGTGATACAGCTTCTGTCTTTCCTTAACATTTTGATATTTTATTCCTCATGGATTTTTTTTTGCATTAATTGTGATTTTTGAAAATACTGCATAAGAATATTATTTATGTTGATGACTAGAGTTTTTCTTTTGGCAGTCTCTTAAATTTCACTTCAAAGGCAAATGCCTTACTCACTTCTTTCTAGTCCCAACCCTGCACAAATCCAAATATTTTAAAGATATCTTTCACTGAAAATATTGTGCAAAATAAAGCTTCAGAGAAAAATCTGTTTTGGCATTTTGTTCCTTCATGAGTCCATTCTTAGCTTTACAATAAAAAATAAAACTTTGTAGAATACTTGTTTTTCATCTGATGGTCCCCAATGACTGAAATGCACCAGGAGGAAAGAGTGACCTGCATTTGGGTGATAACTGATGGTCATTGCTTCACAGTGCATGGAGGAGACCCAGGAAAAAGGCTTCAGGTCCTGGGAATTTCTTCTTTTTGCCCTTCAGTGTCCATTTTCAAATAGATGTAAACTACAGTCCTGGTAAGAGCATCTCCTGACTCTCCCTTCAGTGATCTAGCTCAGCATTCCTATACCAATGAATCTACAGAGCTTGGAAGAAGAGGCAGCAAGGCTTTCTAACCAAAATCTAAAGCTATACCCTCCAGTCAATTTCTCAGTAACTAAACTGATAATTTTATCTTCATTCTATCTAACTATGTCTTTATTCTCAACTGGTTCTAAACATGAGATGAAAAGAAAGGGTGCTTTTTATTGACCTTAATCCCAAAATTTCCTCCTTAAATTTTGCTACTTAGGTCTAGTCCTTTTAAAAGGTCTTTCGGTTCTAAGGACTTCTAACTCTAATAACATATTTTTAAGTCCTGTCTGGTTTCCCCATACCTTATTCAGAATTTTGATGACTTTCCAAATGGAGAATTTTAACAAGAAGGAAACATTTTATTTTAAATTAAAATGAAGTATGAACAAAAATGAATATTTTAAACCCAAACTGACTCAATTATCTTTTCATTTTGCATATTAACTGACAAAATGCATGTCTGTTTCATAGTTGCTATTTTTGCAAAACATATACATTATGCTTTGCTATTTCACATTACTCAGATCCATTTTTCTGTGTTTTTATAAAATCATTATAATTACACAGTCATCATTCTATTATGTGCTTAATTTACCAAATCATATCCCATGTTAAACATTTAGATATTTTTCTAATTTCTTCTTCTAGGGAAGACAATAAAAGGAAGCTCATCATAAATGGAAAATATATTGCTATTTAATTTTTTTCTTCATCTACATTACTTGAAGTAGAGTTGTTGACACAACTGAAGCAACTTAGCACGAACATCACACACAGGGTTGTTAGGTTAAAGGTATAAATATATTTATGGTTGTAGTTAACTATTCAAGCATCTTTTTTCATATTTTTCTTTTTAAAAATAAAAATCACATTCCTAAAGATGATAACAGAGTGGCATGGTAATTTATATTTGATCTTTCTTCCAGAAATTTCAAAATAGTCTAAATACTTTAACTGGAGCTCCCTTGATGGAATTAGTGTCCTATAAGAAGAAGAAGAAACCAGAGCTCCCTCTTTCCATCATGTAACGATACAGCAAGAAGGCAGCTATCTGAAAGCCAGGAAGAAGGTTTTCACCAAGTCAACCATGAGCCACCTAATCTATGGTATGTTGTTATAGCAGCCTGAGCTAGCTATCAAAACACGATTTGATCTTTTCCTTTCTTCCAGTTGCAGACATGTATGACAGCTTGTTTCATGACAATCACCTGGAATATGTTTTATTTGCTTAAAATAACTGTCAATTACTTGTACGTGGTCAGGGCTTTATGCTTTTTATTTTAAATTTATCCTTGAAGATGTCCAGTACAAAAACCCATGGAAATATTCAGATTTCACTGGCACCATTTTAGACACATCTGCAAAAAGAACGGAAAACATAAAAGCTAAATAATTACCTGTATAATTAAAGTCCCATATCATTTTTTCCATTAGTATATCATTGTTTTGAATAATTGAATTTTAGCCTTTTTATTTTAAGGTCTACTCAGCTCTTATGGTAGAGATTGGAACTTTAATATTAAGAAGATAAAATAAGCCTATACCCATTGTCACTAAGCCTGATTATGATAGTTATTAACTTTGACAATAGTATGTTTACATTACCACAACAAACTTTGATCTAAAATCAGAAAAATGATTTGCAAATTATATGAGAGCAGAATAAATTGGGAATAAAATTCAAGCACAGTCAGCTTTCCTTTTGTTTTCTGAAACCAATTTCTTTGTGTTTTTGGGAAGGGGGAGTTCCCCCACACCAGCAAACAATTCTCAGACAGAATGTCCAAGAATTCAACTCAGTTCTGACACTATTTACCCAGAGATAGTATCATATTCCACAGGTTAAGGGCTCAGTCCTATAAGACTATCCCCTGTCCCCCTACATACTTCAAAGGCCAGTTTCAAGCCCAGACTGCTGTCTTTCTGATCAACCAGCTACAGACTGGAGGTTCCAACTACCCCACCTTGGATTTCAGATGTCAATGCAAAGTCTAGGTTGATACCTGTACTTTTAACTGTCTGCGTGCATGCGTGCGAAGTTGCTTCAGTCACATCTGACTCGTTGCGACCCTGTGGACTGTAGCCTACCAGGCTCCTCTGTCCATGGGATTCTCCAGGCAAGACTACAGGAGTGAGTTGTCATGCCCTCCTCCAGGGGATCTTTCCGACCCAGAGATCGAACCCAGGTCTGATACATTGCAGGCAGATTTTTTTACCATTTAAGCCACCAACTGACTGTCTCTAAATCAGAGGTTCCCTTGATCCCCTTTTCTGATTTGATTAACTTGCTAGAGCAGCTCACAGAACTCAGAGAAACAATTTACTTGCTAGATTACCAGTTTATTATAAAAAGATAATACTTAGGAGCAGCCAGGGATTCTCAAGTGGCACAGTGGTAAAGAATCCACCTGCTAAAGCAGGAGACACAATAGACGTGGGTGCTATTTCTGGGTTGGGAAGATTCCCCTGGAATAGAAAATGGCAATCCACTTCAGTATTCTTGCTTGGAAAATTCCATGGACAGAGAAGCCTGGTGGGCTACAGTCCATGGGGTTGCAAACAGTCAGAATTGACTGAGCACACACACACACACACACACACACACACACACACACACGCACACGCACACGCACACGCACACACAGCCAGATGGAAGATACGCACATGGAAGGTAAGTGGCAAGGAGCAATGCAGAACTTCTATGCCCTGGAAAGGCAGATCTCTCTCCCCAAATCTCCTCGTGTTCACCTACCCAGGAGTTCTCTGAATCCAGTCCTTTTGGGTTTTCATGGAGGTTTTATTATATAGGCATAACTGATTAAATGGTCTTTGGCAACTGATTCAACCTCCAGTTCCTCTTCTCTTTTCAGGAGTGTGGGGTAAGACTGAAAGTTTCAATCCTCTAATCTTGTGGCAACCAGCCCCCATCCCTAGGTAGAGTCTGAAGTTGCCTTATTAACATAACAAAAGACATCTTGATCACTCTCAACCCTTAGGAAATTCCAAAGATTTTGGGAGCTTAGGGTCAGGAACCATGGATGAAATCCAAATATATAGGAGAAATATATTTTGATTATCTGAATGAAAAAAAATATATTTCTTCTACATCACAGTATCATGAGCTTTTAAAAGAAAAAAAAAAGCAGTACATAAAATATTATATGAAAGTGAAAGTTGCTCAGTCCTGACTGACTCTTTGCTACCCCATGGACTGTAGCCCAACAGGCTCCTCTATCCATGGAATTCTCCAGGTAAGAATACTGGAGTGGGTTTTCATTCCCTTCTCCAGGGAATCTTCGCCACCCCAGGGATCAAACCCTGGTCTCCTGCATTGCAGGCAGATTCTTTTCCGTGTGAGCCACCAGGGAAGCCCAAAATATTACATAGCAGATAAAGTACTTAATGGGTACTCAGATCAGAAATAGGTATATCAATTTCAGAAGAGTTCACTTTTTTTATTTCTATAATGAAGGTTTTTTATTTACATAAAATATTTTTTGATGTGTAAAAATTCAATTTGACAAATTTTTTTCAGGAATATACTACTTGACCTCTGTATTAGTCTGTGTCTTTTAAGGAAAATATTGATATTTCAAACAAGTAATCAGACACAAAAGAAATACAACAAGCAATTAGACACAAAGGAAATACAAGCAATTAGACACAAAAATGACAGAATGGCTGAAGCAGCAAAAGGAAGTATGTGAAGGAACCCAGATATTAGTAACTGTATAAAGCTGCCATCACTTTTAGAATGGAGGAAGGAAAATCACCCCGATTCATGATCACTGTGTAGTTGAGGGGCTGTAACTACAGCCACTGGAACCAGCTGAAGGAAACCAGGTGCTTATATTGCAATTGACATTGCAAGATCCCAAAGCTTGCAGCTATAGCTGCTGGATCCAGTGTCAAATGTGCTCTAGGGGCAACTTAAACGCTTCCTGCCTTGATTACCTCCACAACAGAAGCCTGGAGTCCATACTCCTGGGAGTGCCCAAGGCATAGCCTACAAGAGAAAAGCAAAAGAAATATATCTTGTGTCCTTTGACTTTATAACTTTCCAACACCTCTCATTGCAGGAACAGGAAGCCAGCTAGAAAGATGGTGGGGGTGGCTGGGAAATGTAGTTTCCAGGCTTCAAACCCTCATGACATGGAACAGAGCACAGAACAATGGAAATGGACAAAGGAAAAATAGATAAATGATGTCACGACTCTACATAGTGTACAACTCTTAAAGATATTTTCTTCTCCAAGTACTTTAAAGATATAAGAGTTAAAATAATAATTATACCTGTAATAGGGCTTCCTATGTAGCACTAACGGTAAAGAACTTGCTTGCCAGTGAAGGCGACATCATGAGAGGTGGGTTCAATCCCTGGGCTGGGAAGATCCCATGGAGTGGGAAATGGCAACTCACTCCAGTATTCTTGCCTGGGGAATCCCATGGACAGAGGGCCCTGGTGGGCAGTCCATCGGGTTGCAAAAGAGTCGGATATGAATAAAGTGATATAACATATACCTGTAATATTATTTATTTATTATTAGCATAATAATTTAATTCTTGTGCTTTGAACATGATTTTATAGAAGGTCTAGACTACATATATACATACAAATAATATGTGATTAGAACTAGGGTAAAAGTCCTGTTACCTTAGGAAGCTGATGATTTCTTGACCTTCAAGGAACACAGATCCCAGTATGTGTTGGCTGTCTTATCCCATTCTCATTACAGGGGCAGCTACTACAGTTTCAGAGTTTGCTTTGAACACTGCTCATCCACCATCTGCAATATGGATCCTACTTTCTGGAGTAAGACCACTTATCTGCGGTTTCCAGGGCTACCCTCACTTCTGACCAAGTGATCACAAATTTGGGGTTCCCAATACACCTCTGTTTTGACAACTGTCCAGAAAAACTCATAGAACTCAGGAAAATATTTTACTTCTGAGAAGAATTTTATTAGAGCAAAAAAAAAAAAAAAAGAAAGAAAGGAGGTAAATGAGAATCAGACAAAAGAAGAGGTACGTAGGGTGAGGTCTGAGGGAGTTCCAAACAAGAAGCTTCCAGTGTCATCTCCAAGTGCAGTCAGAATGCATCACTGTGTGTAGCAACATGCACAAAATATTGCCAATGAGATAGTTCCTAAAGCAAATAATGCTGAAAATTCTCCAAGCTAGGTTTCAACAGTATGTGAACCAAGAACTTTCAGATATTCAAGCTAAAGTATTGGAGTTTCAGCTTCAGCATCAGTCCTCCCAATGAATATTCAGGACTGATTTCCCTTAGGATGGACTGGTTGGATCTCCTTGCAGTCCAAGGGACTCTCAAGAGTCTTCTCCAACGCCACAGTTCAAAAGTATCAATTCTTCTGCGCTCAGCTTTCTTTATAGTCCAACTCTCACATCCATACCTGACCACTGGAAAAACCATGGTTTTGACTAAATGGACCTTTGTTGGCAAAGTAATTTCTCTGCTTTTTAATACACTGTCTAGGTTGGTCATAACTTTTATTCCAAAGAGCAAGCGTCTTTTAATTTCATGGCTGCAGTCACCATCTGCAGTGATTTTGGAGCCCTCCAAAATAAAGTCTGTCACTGTTTCCATTGTTTCCCCATCTATTTGCCATGAAGTGATGGAACCAGATGCCATGGTTTTCAGTTTTGGAATGTTGAGTTTTAAGCCAGCTTTTTCACTTTCCTCTTTCACCTTCATCAGAGGCTCTTCAGTTCCTCCTCACTTTCTGCCACGAGGGTGGTGTCATCTCCATACTTGAGGTTATTGATATTTCTCCTGGCAATCTTGATTCCAGCTTGTGCTTCATCCAGCCCAGCATTATTTGCTAGTGTATTATACAGTACTAGTTTTATATAGCATTATATGTGTATATATCATATATATAAATATGTATATAATATTTATATAGGTAATATATATTGTATACATATACTTTATACAGCATTATAAAGTATAACATTACTTTGCTAGCATATTATACAGGACTAGATTAAGCCAATCCTTAACAAAATAGCAGACTCTTAAAATCTTCTTTTGTGTCAGCAGGTGAGATCTGAAATATTCCTGCCACAGAGCCAAACTGGCTTCCTGTCTCACAGTTATTAGAGAAAGACTCTGCACCTCTGTGACTGGCAGTTTCAACCTGGACATACTCCATCTGCACCTAGGATCAAAACTGCCTTTAACCCCGATAATTAAACTCTACTCAAAGCATCCTATTGACTTGCCTTTGCTCATCCAGTTAGATCTCTTGGAAAATGACTGCAGCATGAATTTAGACTGAGTATCTTAATCTCTTTTAAACAATATGATTTGGAGCTCTGGTTACTTTCTACTCTGTCAGTTCACCATTTAAGACCCAACAGAACATATGTAGGTTATGACAGAATAAAGAATTAGGTTTCACACAAAAATTTATCACTAATATAAGCTTGCCAGGTGTTTTTGAGAGAAGGAATTAACCAAAAAAAAAAAAAAAATTCCCTAGTGGTATTGAATAGAAAAGAATCTTTCAAAATAAATTACAAAGCAGAGTCAGATCTGAAGACTTTCTTTGACTGTTACTTTTCTAATTCCTAGGAAAATTGTTAAGCTGTATAAAATGTAAAAATGATTGCTTCATTTGTTTTAGTAATCTTTTCAACTTTATGATTAGGTTGATTATAAAATTGTTAACCTGGCTTAATATTACCTACTATCGGCATAACATTTTAGAAATATAATGCCAAATGTAGAACTGAAAAATAGATTATCACTTCCTATCACCTTTGATAGAATAATGATAACTTGGATTATTTCAGTGAAATTTCAACAGGGGGCCTATAATCAAATTATTGATCAAAATTGTTTAGTTCCCTCTAGTAATAACATGCATCTATACTTTGCCACAGCCTTGGGGTCGACGGTATGTACTTCCCTAACCCTCAGCTTTGTGGCTTGCTTTGGTCAAAGATGTGAGCTGATGGAAAATAAACAGGAGGACTGAAATGTGCTTTTATCTGGCCATGCCTTGTCTGCATGGCCTGTTACCATGAGAAGAACTGACCCTGGAGAGTTAGAGCAGTAGCAGCTTGGACCCCAGAATCATCACGTATGGAGCAGATCTGAGTCTAACCTGCAGCAAAGACTGAAAAACACCCGGACTCAATCCCCAGCATGGAAACAAGACCAGCTGAGCCCAGTCTAGTCAGCCAAGCCCTAGTTGACCTACAAACACAGAAAAGAGAAGACATCATATTTTAAGCCACTGAATTTTGTGGAGTGACTTACTAAGTGGTATTATTGTGGCAATACTAGCTAATGCAGAAATTTTTACCTGGAAGTGGGATGCTGCCATAATAGATAATTGAAATATATATTTATATAAATATATACTTATTTATATTATTAGTATATTTTATTAATTTTTATTTTATTATATTTAAAATATTTTATTAATATATTTTAATAACATTCATATATTTACTATATTATTATCTATATTATTAGTATATTTATATTATATTTATATATATCTATAAATATAAAAATATGTATTATAGCATTGACTTGGGGAACAAAGTGGCAGAGAGCAAAGAAACTTTGACAAGAGTCGGGAAAACATCAAAACATTTGATAGAACTGTCACCCATAAGAACTCCAAACAAAGAAAAGAGGTATCTATTGAGCTCGTAGCACTGGAAAAGATGTCCAGTCAGAAAGTTGAAAATGCATTGATTGTAACCAGATGTATTTGATAAGGTTCTATAATACTGAGAAGAGCTCAGAAAAGAACTCACTGGTGAGCAGGAATAAATGATTGTTGCTTTAAGCCACTGAGTTTGGGGTGCTTTGTTACACAGCATTATTGTGGCAATAGTTGACAGATTTAGAATCTAAAACCTACATTAGTTTTAATCCAACATCTCTATGGTCTTCTTTCCATTTATAAATATTGGCCAATCTCTGTGCTGAATGTTACAAGGATATAAAAAAGAATTATTTATCCACAGAAATATTGACATTTGTGGACAAGCTTTATTTTCAGATGAAGTAATTTAAAATATTATATTTAATGAAAAGTTGGTTAATAATTTTGAAATATCAGCCATTTCATTTACAAATGTATATTTCATATATATTTTTAAAAGGCCCTAGCATCCTTACTACAAGACATTTTAAATATTGAAGAGTTGATGAAAACTCTGAATAATTCAATGATTAAATTATGTTATACTTACTAGTTTTGCCTGTCAGTGAGAGACTAATAAATATTCTTCTGTTTATTTTAATTGCTGGAGAATGTATCTCTGACCAAATTAAGACATCCTGAAGCTGAACTGAACCAATATGGCCAGTGTGATTAATTTGGTTTAAATCACTCCTGGAGTCTTAATTCTAGGAAAAGACCTCATAAATTCTAGCACGGTACCAGCCAGCAAGGTTGCAGTGCCAGGGTTAATGTTTATGCCTGTATCCTGGCTCGGTCTATTTATCCCCAAATGAAGACCAACTAAAACAAGTCCAAACACAAGATGGGCTGCCAGAGTAGATTTCCAGCATTATAGTAACTTGTACATATTTATTCACCTCCGTTGCCTGATTAAGAAAGAGTATCTATATCCATAAAGGGCAAATCCCTGGCACACAACGATACCACAGAGCTGTAATATAATGAGAATATGAACGTGAACATTGTGTGGCCAAGAAGTTCATCATCTCACAGAAACAACAACAAACTCCACACCGTGCATTTACTTAGGGAAAATGTGTGCAGCATCTTGGTCTGTTTTTTCACCCTCCCTTCCTTTGGTATCCTATCCATCCAGAAAGAAAGATGAAGGTGCAACACGGACATAAACCAGAACAGAAGGGAAAAACCCTCACCGTTAGAGGAATCCATATGGTAAAATTCAAATCTCCATTGGGTCAAACATTCCAAGTGTAGCATAAATATTTTAAAATATTTGCTCAGTGTATACACTCAACCCTGGAGAAAGGCATGGCAACCCACTCCAGTATTCTTGCCTGGAGAACTCCTTGGACAGAGGAGCCTGTGGGGCTACAGTCTATGGAGTCGCAAAAAGTTGGACACAACTGAGCAACTTACACACACATACATTCAAACATATCCAAAACATTCATCCAATAAAAATGATTTCTTTCCATGATGCAGGCACACAAAGCCAGTGCTCTGTGTCAACCTGGGGGGAGGGGTGGGGAGGGATGTGGGAGGGGGATTCAGGAGGGAGAGAACATATGTACGCCTATGGCTGATTCATACTGATGTATGGCAAAAGCCATCACAATATTGTAAAGTAATTATCCTCCGATTAAAATAAATAAATTAATTAAAAAATGATTTCTTACTCTTCAGTGAGCTTTCTAGCCTGAGTCATTAACCTAAGAGGGGCATCTTAGCACATGCCAGAGATTTCTTTCTTTCTTTTGTAACTGGGAAAAAAAGTCTGTTTCCACTGCTTAACTGGCAGTTTATTCCTTATGCCAAACCAGACATTAGGCTGTCCTTTCGTTGAAAATGCAAGCTTTCTTAGTAATAAGGACTTTAAAAAATTTTCCACAAAAAGAGGCTTATTACTTTTCTTAGCTTTTGTTTTGTTTGCTAAAAAATGAAATACAAAGAAACATACTATTTTACATACTATTTTTGTAATTTATTTATTTTATTTTTGGCTGTGCTGGGTCTTCGGTTGCTGAGTGGACTTTTCTCTAGCTGTGGCGTGTGGGGACTACTTTCTAGTTTCTAGTCTAGTTTGGACCTCTCATTGCGGTGGCTTCTCTTGTTGCGAAGCACAGGCTCTAGGCACTCAGGCTTCAGTAGTTGTGGCTCACAGGCTTAGTTTTTCCGTGGCATGTGGGATCCTGGACCAGGGATAAAACCTATGTCTCCTGCACTGGCAGGCAGATTCTTTACCACTGAGCCACTAGGGAAGTTCAAGAAACATACTATGTTTAAAGCCTCAGTTTAATTTGTTAGATGATGATGGAGCTAAAATATGTGCTGTCAATATGAAGTCAGGAGGCATTTCCATATCAAAGAGACTAGGTGTTTGTAAGATAGTAAACTGAATGGAATTTTGGAGTAAGATTTGATTCTGTAGGATTCTCTTTGTGATTAAAAAAAACAACCCTTAATACCCTCCAGATCAATGGAAATATTAAAACCAAGGTTATTGGCATTTATCAAATTTAGTGAGACCCACTGGCATCAGGGCTGTGGAATTATGGGCTTCACTTGCCCTGAGAGTTCAAAGGCTATAGCAATAAGTTTTAGCATATTTCCCACAAACAGGGCAGTGGAATGATTGAATATTTCAGTGCCAAAGCATCACATTGCACCTCCTGTACTTGAGGACTGAACCTGTCAGTTCCTAAACTGTGTACATTTTCAAACAGTTAACGCAGTTTACCGTCTGAAAACCATCACATCACCCCCACTGTTAAGGCAAATTGCTTCATAAATGTTACGTTAAAGGATAATGTTATACTTCCAACCATACCTGGCAGACAGGAATCATGTGTTTTGTGTATATTTTATCATTGACCCAAGAGGGAAGAGTGGAAAGCACTGCTCACTTTTGCAGACATACAAGAGTGGCTTTTTTTCTTTAAGTAAATGAATCCAGAGAGTTTGTATTCCATTATTAGGAGAATCCAATGTCATCCCAAGAGAAACTTGTCAAGGTTTCTATGGTATTTCATATCTGCAAGACACAGCAGTATTTCCATCAGCTATTGATACTACTACTAAAATTAGGACCAGGAACTCCACAGCTTAAGCAACTTAAGTGGGTTTGGAAATAATATTTGTTCATGTTCCTTATGTAACGTCATGGTTTTGGTAAGTATAATATGTGGAAGGAGCTCATTGTGGGATATGTTTCTACATAGCAGTAGCCAAGTTCAAGGGTTTGATGCCTGTTTGAGATTTCTCAAATTCCACTTCATTGGGTTGGAGTGCTCTGCCCCAGTTTGGCTCAAAGATGATCTTTTCTCTGGGCTGGAGTTATAAAGAAAGCAATTTAAAATGCATAAACAGCGCCTGAGCCATGTCATAGATTTACCACCCAGCAGGACATTCACACAAGGCACCACTTCACTTTCTAACTGCTTGACTGAAGGCCTCATTCCCTTCCCAGCTATTAATATTCATGGGAGTTTGTACCAAAGGGTTCACACAGAATGAAAAGTAACATACTGGAATGTCACAGAATAACTTGAAATTTCTAAGCCCCAACTTTCCCTGGAATGTCCTTTACAAAATGAAGAATCAGTTATGTTAATTTTATCTTAATTTTTGGTACAGTAAAAAATAAATAAATAGAATTGTATATCAGGAAGTCTGATACCAAATGGCTTCCCAGGTGTCTCAGTGGTAAAGAACCTGCCTGCCAATGCAGGAGACATGGGTTCAATTCCTGGGTCAGGAAGATCCCCTGGAGAATGGCAACCCACTTTAGAATTCTTGCCTGGGAAATCCCATGGACAGAGGAGTCTAGCAGACTATAGTCCATGGGGTTGCAGAAGAGTCGGACATGACTGAGCGACATCAGATCATTTGATAATTCAACCAATTTTTATATTTATGAATGTTCACTATATTTTTGTCACAGTGGTAATCGCCAGAATATAGAAGAAATTAATTTTTTGTTCTTACAAAGTCTACAGTCTAGTAGTAGAACTAAATGGATACCTCACTTTGGCAAGTAAGAACTTTCCCAGTCTACAAATGCTATCAGTAAAGTGGAAGGATTAAGGCAACTGATTTTTATAGCTGTGCATTTATGATTTTGTGTTAAAAATATATCTCACAAGTCAAATATTTTCAAGATATACAATGTACAGAGCAGTGTACTTTGCTCTTTTCATGCATGTGGCCCTTTAATTCCCACAAGAACACAATGAAGAACACTACTACATGCTACTGCAGAAAGCAGCAGGGACCAGAACAGGTCACACAGCTGGTTAGTGGCAGACCCAGAACTGGGACTCCAGTCTGTCTACAACTGATATATAAACCACCTCAGAATAAGAGTAAACTAAAATGGTCCACCAGGGATGTGATTAAAGCAGAATCATAGCTTACTTTGATAGCCTACTTCAACTCTTTGTGACCCTGTAGACTGTGGCCTGCCGGGCTCTTCTGTCCATGGGATTCTCCAGGCAGGAATGCTGGAGTGGATTGCCATGGCCTCCTCCAGGGGATCTTCCCGACCCAGGGATCAAACCCACATCTCTTACGTCTCCTGCACTGACAGGCGGGTACTTCACCCCTTGGAGAAGGAAACGGCAACCCACTCCAGTATTCTTGCCTGGAGAATTCCATGGACAGAGGAGCCTGACAGGCTATAGTCCATGGAGTCGCAAAGAGTCAGACATGACTGAGTGACTATCACTCACATAGCCTACAAGGTAAAAAGTCATGAACATTTTCATGGTGAAACTGATGGACTGAGGGGAAGATCGAGCAGAGTCATTTCTGGATCACATCTGCTTAGAGATTAAGTACAGATATGTACTATCATATTTCATAATTTATATTTTTCTTATTAAATAGTAATCAAGAGAAGAACGTGAGCTGGGATGTGGTGGCTGTAATGGGACTCGTAAAACATGCTATTTGTCTGTATGGACTTACTGTTGGCTGGCTGGAGTAGAAACCATTTAACAATCCACAGAGATCGCAGCATGGTGTCCTGGAAAGAGCTTGGCCCTGGGAACCTGACTCTTGCCAATGACTCTGCATGGCACTGGGAACTCATTTCCTTTAACTAGGATTCAGTGCTTCTATCTGTAAGATGAGTCCAATGGATCTGGTTCAATTTTTAGCTTTTGTGACAGTTTCCAAAGGAATTAAGCTCCATGATGTTGATAGCCTGACTTTATTTTTTTTTGGGGGGGGTTGCAATTTAATAAATTTTTATTTTTTATTTTTTAAATAAATTTATTTATTTTAGTTGGGGGCTAATTATTTTATAATATTGTGGTGGTTTTTGCCATACATTGACATGAATCAGCCATGGGTTTACATGTGTTCCCCATCCTGAACCCCCCTCCCACCTCCCTCCCCATCCCTTCCCTCTGGGTCATCCCATTGCCCCAGCCCTGAGCATTTGTCTCATGAATTGAACATGGAATGGTGTTCTGTTTCACATATGATAATATACATGTTTCAATGCTATTCTCTCAGAATGTCCCACCCTCACCTTCTCCCTCAGAGTCCATAAGACTGTTCTATGCATCTGTGTCTCTTATTCTGTCTCACATATAGGGTTATCATTACTATCTTTCAAATTCCATATATATGCATTAGTATACCGCATTGGTGTTTTTCTTTCTGGCTTACTTCACTCTGTATAATGGGCTCCAGTTTCATCCATCTCAATAGAACTGATTCAAATGTATTCTTTTTAATGGCTGAGTAATATTCCATTGTGTATATGTACCACAGCTTCCTTATCCATTCGTCTGATGATGGACATCTAGGTTGCTTCCATGTCCTGTTATAGCCTGACTTTAGAAGCAGAAAGCCCAATGTCTGCTAAATACATATATTGACTGATCTTTGGCCTTTGTTGGAAACTCTTTTCCTTTCTCTAACCCTCACCTAAACAGACGCATATATACACCTTCTCCTTCTTCTCATCTTACTCCTCCTCTTCTTTATCTCCGTCCTTCCACCCCTTTCTCTGACTCTCGTCTACCTGACTAATCTCTAGTCATTTTTTCAGACCTTAACTTGGAAATTACTGTTTGGAGAAGCTTTTACTGTTTTTCAAAGTCTTAGTTACATGTCCACCTTTTGTTGCTGTTCAGTCGCTAAGTGGTGTCTGACTTTTTGTGACCCCATGGACTGCAGCATGCCAGGCTTCGCTGTTCTTCACCATCTCCTGGAGTTTGCTCAAACTCATGTCCATTGAGTCAGTGAAACCAACCAACCATCTCATCCTCTGTCACCCTCTTCCCCTCCTGCCTTCAATCTTTCTCAGCATCAGGGTCTTTTCCAATGAACTGGCTCTTCTTATCAGGTAGCCAAAGTATTGGAATTTCATCTTCAACATCTGTCCTTCAAAAGAATATCAGGGTTGATTTCCTGTAGGATGGACTGGTTTGATCTCCTTGCTGTCCAAGGGACTCTCAAGAGTCTTCTCTAGCACCATAGTTCAAAAGCATCAATTCTTGCACTCAGCCTTCTTTATGGTCCAACTTTCACATCTGTACATAACTACTGGAAAAAAACAGCTTTGACTATACAAACCTTTGTCAGCAAAGTGATGTGTCCGACTACCAATATCTATAAAATTATTGTGTACTTCCTTTGTCACTGAGTTGTTTTCAGGGTTAGAGCATATAATATGTACAGTGCTGGGATCTATGCTTAGCATATTAAAGTACTCAATAGCTAACATCATCATCACCACCATCATAATCCTTACTGAACTACGGCACTCTGTTTTTTATTAGTCTCTTTGATTCTCTGTGTGATCTACTAAGTGTTAACTTTGAGAGGGCTGGGACTGTAAAGTCTGGCTTACTATATCTCCAGCAGCTTAGCACTGTGAGTGACAAGAGTAGGTAAATGTATCCTAATTACTTGATGTTAAATAACACATAGCAATTTACATAAGGATCATTCATGCAACAAAGCAAGTTGAGCCTTTAAGCATATTCTAGTGGAACAGACAATGCTATTTAAAATAACATGATCTTACGAGGGCTGTAATAAAGCTTTGAATTAAGTTTTATGGAGACATAGAAAAAGAAGTAACTGATCTTGCCTGGGGGATGAAGTATGCTTGAGCTGAGCTTTGAAGAATCAGAGTGATCTAATACAGAAGAGATGCGAGGGAGGAATTATGTCACATATGAAAAAAATGGTATAAATAAAAAGATAAGGTGGGAAACTGCATAGTGGATTTGTACCACTGACTTCATTCTTGGGACAGTGCAGCTTGGGTAGGGAAGAGGTTTATTAGAGAGTAAAGAGGGATGAGAATGGGAAGAAGGTTAAGACTTTAAATGTCTTAAATTTTGTGCTGTTATATGGTGATATGATGCTTTCAAAAAGCCTTTCCTCAACTCTTAGTCACTGCTCAACCTCCTGCAATCTGTTATCTTGCATCTTATTGAAAAGCTAGGTAAGCATTCACCTAAATATTAAATTGGATCCTATTTTGACTTTCCCTCCAACATTTTCTCTTCTCCACCTTCCACCCTTGTCCAATTGATGACAAATCCTGTTAATTTTACTTCCAGAACTCCTCTCAGATTCAAAGTATCATATCCATTCTTTCTGCCACTAACTAAATTCAGATTATTAAAATATTTTCTACCTGATTTCCTACTCATATTGCGGCCAGTCACTTCTGAAACACTAAACACTGATCTGCTCCATTAAGCTTCTATTTTAAACGTATTTAATCGGCCAGAACCACTGTTAATTCTAACTTTAATATTTTGCATGTTCATTTTGGCAGCACATATACTAAAGTTGGAATGATACATAGGAGATTATCATGGTCCCTGTGCAAGGATGATGCAAACTTGTGAAGCACTAAAAGAATAATAATAACATTCTGTGAGAAGAAACAATTTTAGCAATGTTCTACATGTTAAAAGACCCTGTATTTTCCTTTTATATGACTCTAATTATTAAGAGGTTAATTAGTGAGGTCATCAGTTCAGTTCAGTTCAGTCGCTCAGTCGTGTCCGACTCTTTGCGACCCCATGAATGCAGCACGCCAGGCCTCCCTGTCCATCACCAACTCCTGGAGTCTACCCAAACCCATGTCCATCGAGTCAGTGATGCCATCCAACCATCTCATCCTCTGTTGTCCCCTTCTCCTCCTGCTCCCAAATCCTACCCAGCAGTAGGGTCTTTTTCAATGAGTCAACTCTTCGCATGAGGTGGCCAAAGTATTGGAGTTTCAGCTTCAACATCAGTCCTTCCAATGAACACCCAGGATTGATCTCTTTTAGGATGGATTGATTGGATCTCCTTGCAGTCCAAGGGACTCTCAAGAGTCTTCTCCAACACCACAGTTCAAAAACATCAATTCTGCGGTGCTCAGCTTTCTTCACCATCCAACTCTCACATCCATACATGACCACTGGAAAAACCATATTCTTGACTAGACGGACCTTTGTTGGCAAAGTAATGTCTCTGCTTTTCAATATGCTATCTAGGTTGGCCATAACCTTCCTTCCAAGGAGTAAGCGTCTTTTAATTTCATGGCTGCAATCACCATCAGCAGTGATTTTGGAGCCCAAAAAAATAAAGTCTGACACTGTTTCCACTGTTTCCCCATCTATTTCCCATGAAGTGATGGGACCAGATGCCATGATCTTAGTTTTCTGAACGTTGAGCTTTAAGCCAACTTTTTCACTCTCCTCTTTCAGTTTCATCAAGAGGCTCTTTAGTTCTTCTTCACTTTCTGCCATAAGGGTGGTGTCATCCGCATATCTGAGGTTATTGATATTTCTCCCGGCAATCTTGATTCCAGCTTTTGTTTCTTCCAGCCCAGCGTTTCTCATGATGTACTCTGCATAGAAGTTAAATAAGCAGGGTGACAATATACAGTCTTGACGTACTCCTTTTCCTATCTGGAACCAGTCTGTTGTTCCATGTCCAGTTCTAACTGTTGCTTCCTGACCTGCATACAGGTTTCTCAAGAGACAGGTCAGATGGTCTGGTACTCCCATCTCTTTCAGAATTTTTCACAGTTTATTGTGATCCACACAGTCAAAGGCTTTGGCATAGTCAATAAAGCAGAAAGAGATGTTTTTCTGGAACTCTCTTGCTTTTTCGATGATCCAGCAGATATTGGCAATTTGATCTCTGGTTCCTCTGCCTTTTGTAAATCCAGCTTGAACATCTGGAAGTTCACAGTTCACGTATTGCTGAAGCCTGGCTTGGAGAATTTTGAGCATTACTTTACTAGAGTGTGAGATGAGTACAATTGTGTGGTAGTTTGAGCATTCTTTGGCATTGCCTTTCTTTGGGATTGGAACGAAAACTGACCTCTTCCAGTCCTGTGGCCACTGCTGAGTTTTCCAAATTTGCTGGCATATCGAGTGCAGCACTTTCACAGCATCATCTTTCAGGATTTGAAATAGCTCAACTGGAATTCCATCACCTCCACTAGCTTTGTTCATAGTGATGCTTTCTAAGGCCCACTCGACTTCACATTCCAGGATGTCTGGCTCTAGGTGAGTGATCACACCATCGTGATTATCTGGGTCATGAAGATCTTTTTTGTACAGTTCTTCTGTGTATTCTTGCCACCTCTTCTTAATATCTTCTGCTTCTGTTAGGTCCATACCATTTCTGTCCTTTATCGAGCCTATCTTTGCATGAAATGTTCCTTTGGTATCTCTAATTTTCTTGAAGAGAGCTCTAGTTTTTCCCAATCTGTTGTTTTCCTCTATTTCTTTGTACTGATCGTTGAGGAAGGCTTTCTTATCTCTCCTTGCTATTCTTTGGAACTCTGCATTCAGATGGGAATATCTTTCCTTTTCTCCTTTGCTTTTCGCTTCTCTTCTCTTCCCAGCTATCTGTAAGGCCTCCTCAGACAGCCATTTTGCTTTTTTTGCATTTCTTTTCCATGGGGATTGTATGAAAAGGCAAAAAGATAGGACACTGAAAGATGAACTCCCCAGGTCAGTTCATGCCCTGTATGCTAATGGAGATCAGTGGAGAAATAACTCCAGAAAGCATGATGGGATGGAGCCAAAGCAAAAACGATACCCAGCTGTGGAGGTGACTGGTGATAGACGCAAAGTCCGATGCTGTAAAGAGCAATATTGCATAGGAACCTGGAATGTTAGGTCCATGAATCAAGGCAAATTGGAAGTGGTCAAACAGGAGATGGCAAGAGTGAACGTCGACATTCTAGGAATCAGCGAACTAAGATGGACTGGAATGGGTGAATTTAACTTAGATGACCATTATATCTACTACTGTGGGCAAGAATCCCTTAGAAGAAATGGAGTAGCCATCATGGTCAACAAAAGAGTCCAAAAGGCAGTACTTGGATGCAATCTCAAAAACAATAGAATTATCTCTGTTCGTTTCCAAGGCAAACCATTCTATATCACAGTAATCCAAGTCTATGCCCCGACCAGTAATGCCGAAGAAGCTGAAGTTGAACGGTTCTATGAAGACCTACAAGACTTTCTAGAACTAACACCCAAAAAAGATCTCCTTTTCATTATAGGGCACTGGAATGCAAAAGTAGGAAGTCAAGAAACACCTGGCATAACAGGCAAATTTGGCCTTGGAGTACAGAATGAAGCAGGGCAAAGGCTAATAGAGTTTTGCCAAGAGAACGCACTGGTAATAGCAAACACCCTCTTCCAACAACACAAGAGAAGACTCTACACGTGGACATCACCAGATGGTCAACACTGAAATCAGATTGATTATATTCTTTGCAGCCAAAGATGGAGAAGCTCTATACAGTCAGCAAAAACAAGACTGGGTGCAGACTGTGGCTCAGATCATGAACTGCTTATTGCCAAATTCAGACTTAAATTGAAGAAAGTAGGGAAAACCACTAGTCCATTCAGGTATAGGGAAGTCGCTCAGTCGTCTCCGACTCTTCGCGACCCCATGGACTGCAGCCTACCAGGCTCCTCCATCCATGGGATTTTCCAGGCAAGAGTACTGGAGTGGGTTGCCACCGCCTTCTCCAAAGATACAAACTGCTGCTGCTGCTGCTGCTAAGTCGCTTCAGTCGTGTCCCACTCTATGCGACCCCATAGACGGCAGCCCACCAGGCTCCCCTGTCCCTGGGATTCTCCAGGCAAGAACACTGGAGTGGGTTGCCATTTCCTTCTCTAGTGCATGAAAGGGAAAAGTGTATGACCTAGATCAAATCCCTTATGAGTATACAGTAAAAGTGACAAATAGATTTAAGGGACTAGATCTGATAGACAGAGTGCCTGATGAACTATGGACAGAGGTTCGTGACATTGTACAGCAGACAGGGATCAAGACAATCCCCATGGAAAAGTGAGGTCATATGCAGTGGTTAAATTATCTTAGATCTGGTGAATAAAATTAACCTTCTATGAAAAACATTTTAAAGGTTTGCATGAACAATGTAGAACAAATATCCTCACAAATATAGTTTTCTATAAAAAGTTACAAGTCTCCAGGTTACAAACCAGGATTCCTTTAATCTATTTATACAATCTATTTATTATTATAGAAAGCTCATTTCTTAGAGACACAACTTGGAAATTCACTTTCTGATAAGATCCAAAACAAACATCTTATTAGAGGTTGCAAAATCATGCTTTTCTCATTTATCATTCCATTAATATATTTCAGTGAGAATTCTTCGTAGAGAACTTTTCTTCATTAGCTAGGACTATTTGGTTATCTTCAAATTTAGCTCATAAAGGGAAAGCAAGACAAGTTTATTATTCTTAGCTTTTTGCTTTTAAATAAAATGGTTAATGAATTAAATTTTGTTTTGTTGGTTCTCTCTCATACATTATGAACTTTTGGATTTTTACATAATGAAAGTTTCAGTAGCATTCATTATTCTTATTGACGCTCAAATGTCACTGTCTTTAGCTATTCATATCTTCTTCATTTTAGTGTCTATTTATGGCCTTTCAACATAACTCACATTCTTTGATGGTCTGTATTTTGGCCACTCCCGCAGACCCAGAAAAACAAATAACAGATTCTGGACCCAGACTGACTGAGTTCAGTATACCTGATCTCCACTTATCAAACTGTGTATTCCTGAGTATCAGTTTACCTTTCTGTGCCTTGGTTACCTTGTCATTCAATGGCAATATTAATAATAAAATATGAATAACATAACAATATAAAATACCATATTACTATAATTATATAGCTATAATTATAACAACCTTAACCCTATGTAGTAGGACTTAAAAAGAATATGAATATATATAAATAATATATACATGAATATTTTATACATTTATATATATAAAACAGTGCCTGCCTTATGAATTGGAAATTCTGGTCAAATGTTTTCATTATATTGTTTTTATAATATTAATAACATTCCATGATAGCAAGAAGACAGGTAGTACTACTTCAGATATATAATTGAAATATTTTTAAAAGATATGTGTATAGACATATATATGTTAATGTGAATATTTGCTAATAATAATGTAATATAACAATGGGGCTTTGAGAAAAATCAAACAATCAAAAATACTTTGTAAATAAAGAGAGACAATGAAATGCAAAATTAAAGAGATATTCTTTGATCTGTGATAGTTTAAATGCAGATGTACTTAAAAGTAGGAAGTTAAGCTCTAGAGGCCCTTTGCAAGGCTATAATTCCATAATACAAAAAGTTTTCCCAGGTTTGAGATCTACGCATGAACATTTTCTATTAAGATATACATAGAGAAAGAAAGTTAGGTAGACATATACTGCAATTCAGATTTGCCTACTTACAGATGGTAACATTCTGTGCAATAATAATGCTCTCAAAACCATTTGCAAATTTGTCCAGCAACAACTCTGCCTTTAATGATGAAGTTTCCACAGTGGCAGATGGCAGAGTGAGCAGTGAAGGATGCTGCCGACCCACCAGGGTTATGTCTGTCACTAAAGCGATCTGGCTCCAAAAGCCAAAGTCTGTTAAGGTCACACTGGTTATTGCTCCATTGGAATGACTTGATTGATCACATTTGTGGTTATTCCATAAATGTTGACCTTTTTGAAGGGGTCCTGGCAGTTTCATCCTGCTTTCAGAAAGTGATATAGAGAAACACAGTGTCTGTAGTCTATCAACATATTAGAGAAACAAAGGGGCAATCTATGAAACTTAAAAAAAAGGATACATTCACTAACATTGCTGTTCCCTCTTTGTGTCTGAATGGTTAGATAGTCCACAGAAACAGCATAATACTATTTTTAATATCCATATCATATTTAGGAAGATAAGAGTAAAATGGAACAAGACAAGAAAATACATTATTTAATAAATTTTAAAAGCCAAGCAAGGATTACTGTTATAGTAGAAGCTTATAAACATAAATTGAGATCCAGTTATTCTTTAAACACCTAAAGTTGGCTGGTAGTACAGATAAAAGAAAATACATAAACAAACTTCAGTATCCATGTGAACCCTTGGAACATGTTGAAGAAAATTATATACTATTCTATGGGAAATTTATCATAATATGATAAACACCACTTTTGAAGTATAATGTATTGAAATTGCCAAGTTCCATTTATAGTGATGTATTGCTGGACTAACTTATCAGTAGTGAGTGTACCTTTCAAAATTGAATTTACTATCTGATCATGCCTTAGGCACTGGAAGGAACAAAGTGCATCCCTCCTCCCTTATTTATTGAACAGTAACATAGAAAAATTGCATTAAAATATAAATTCTCTTAGGACACTGATGAAAATGAGAAGCATAAAATTGCTCATTAAATTAATAACAATAATCATTTATAATTACTTGTTCTATTCCAAGCCTTCTTAGTACTTTACATGTATTACCACTTTTTTTTTTTTTGACAACCATGAAACTTATTTACAGATTCCATGAGGAGGCAAGCTACTGACATGCTGAACCAGTGAGAGCTGTTTGTTAAATTTTCAGGGAATTTCACAGAACTAGATAAAATACTCCTGAAGTTTATACAGAATCACAAAAGAGCCAGAATTTCCAAAGTTGTACTAAGGAAAAAGAACAAAGCTGGCAGCATAACACTCCTAGGCTTCAGACAATACCACAAAACCACCATAATCAAAACAGCAAGGTATTAGCACAAAAGACATATGGGTAAATGCAACAGAACAGTTGCAGAAATAAACACACACCTATACTCAGTTAATCTTTGACAAAGGAAGCAAGAATAGAAAATGGAGAAAAAGTCTCTTTAGCAAGTGATATTGGGAAAGCTGAACAGTTACACATAAATCAATGAAGTTAGAACACTCTTTCATACCATGCACAAAAATAAACTCAGAAAGGCTTAAAGACAGGACACCTATCTTATAAAAACTCCTAGAAGAGAATATATGCAAAACCTTCTCTGACATAAATTGTAGAAATGTTTTCTTAAGTAAGTTTCCCAAGGCAATAGAAATAAAAGCAAAAACAAACAAATGGAACTTAATCCAATTTATAAGCTTTTGCACAACAAAGGAGATCATAAACAAATCAAAAAGACAACCTATGGACTGGGAGAAAATATTTGTAAATGATGTGACTGACAGGGTTTAATTTCCAAAATATGCAAACAGCTCATACCACTCAATAACAAAATTAAAAAAGAAAAACAACTCAATCATAAACTGGGCAGAAGACCTAAACAGACATTTCTCCAAAGAAGACATACAATAGGCACATGAAAAGATGCTCAACATTGCTAATGATCAGAGAAATACAAACCAAATCTACAATGAGGTATTACCTCACATCAGTCAGAGTGGTCATCATTAAAAAGTCCACAAACAATAAAGGCTGATGAGGGTGTGGATAGAAAGGAATCCTCCTACACTGTTGGTAGAATGTAAATTAATACAGCCACTATGAAGAACAGTATGGAAGTTCCTTAAAAAAAGTTTAAAAAGTTGCCATATGATCCAGCAATTCTACTCTTGGGCATATAACCAGAGAAAACTCTAATTGGAAAAGCTACATGTACCTCTATTCTGACTATTTACAATAGTCAAGACATGGACAAATTTCCATGGACAGATAAATGGATAAAGAAAATAGACTATATACATATTACATATGGAATATTACTCAACCATAAAAAGATGAAATAATGCCAATTGTAGTAACATGGATGGACCTACAGGTTATCACACCAAGTGAAGTAAGTCAGAAAGAGGAAAACAAATATCACATGATATCACTTATACATTAAATCTAAAATATGATACAAATGAACTTATTTATGGAACAGAAACAGACTTATACATATTAGAAAACAAACTTATGATTACCAAAGGGGAAAGGGGAGGAGGCATAAAATAGGAGTTTGGGATTAGCAGATACAAACTACTATATACAAAACAGAAAAACAACAAGGTCCTAATGTAAATAGCCCAGAGAACAAAAAAAAATGTAGTAAAATTAATTTTTAGGAAGTTTGCAAGCTACTTTTAAACATGGCCAGTATTAAAAATTAAACTTTATAAACTTACAAAGGCATAAATCATATTAAATACAAAGGTAATAAGTAGTCAAAACTCATCCTATTTTAATTATTTTGTTAATTTCATTTTTATCTTGGTTTTTGAGGTTTTTTTGCATGTGTTGTTCGTGCATGCATATGTATGGAATATTATACAATGGTGTGCTATCATGCATTTTTTTTCCTCACTCTGTGTTCAGTGATGCTATGCTATACAAGTAAGCTTGGAATCAGCCACAGTGGGAGTAATCATACCATGGAAATTGCAAATGCTATAAATCATGGCTCTCCCACTCCAAGAGCCTACTGTTAAACAATTGCTAGCTCACTACTATGTGTGCGTACATGCAAAGTCACTTCAGTCATGTCTGACTCTTTGTGAACCACTGGACTACAGCCCATCAGGCTCCTCTGTCCATGGGATTCTCCAGGCAAGAATACTGGAGTGGGTTGCCATTTACTCTTCCAGGGGATCTTCCTGACCCAGGGACTGAACCCATGTCTCTTATATCTCCTGCATTGGCAGGCAGGTTCTTTACCACTAGTGCCACCTGGGAAGCCCCTTACTATGTGAGACGTGTCTTTCTGACTTCAAGATACATTGTTCAGTAAGCCATGCTGTCTTGTTTTGAATGGTTGGAAGTATTATAGCATTACAGTTTAACATATGAATATATCACTAAACGATCACCATCCAACACCATACAGTTGACTCCCTTTACCCTTTCAACTCATTCCCCTAGTTCCCCTCCTCTTTGGTAACCACTAATCTGTTCTCTGTATCTATGAGTTTGTTTTTGTTTCCTTTTTTCTCTTCACTTTAAAAAAAAAATAGATTCCACATATGAGTGAAATGATACAGCATTCGACTTTCTTTGTCTGCTTATTTCATTTAGCATAATGCCCTCAAGTTTCATCCACATTGTTGCTTCCACATCTTGGCCATTGTAACAATGCTACAGTGAACATAATGGTGCATATATCTTTTCAAATTAGCATTGTTGTCTTTGTCAGATAAATTCCCAGAAGTGAAATCGTTGGGTCATGTCATAGTTTCATTTTTAATTTTTGAGAAATCTCTATACTATTGATTGCACCAGTTTAGAGTCCCTCTAACAATGTAAGAGGGTTCCTTTTTTCCACATCCTCTCCAATATTTGTTATTTCTTTTCTTTCGATAATAACCATTCTAACAGGTGTGAAGTCATAATTTGTGGGTTTGATTTGCATTTCTCTGATAATTAGTAATGCCAAATATCTTTTCATGTGGATGTTGGCATCTGTATGTCTTCTTTGGAAAATGTCTATGCAGATCCTCTGCCCATTTTTAAATCAGATTGTTATTTTGTTGTTGAGTCATATGGGTTCTTTATATAGTTTAAATACCAACCCCTTGTTGGATATATGATTTGCAAATATCTTCACCCATTCAGTAGGCTGCCTTTTCTTTGTGTTGATGGTTTCTTTTGATGTGCGGAACTATTTTGTTTGAAGTCATCCCATTTGTTTTTGCTTTTGTTTCCCTTGTGTTTGGAGTCAGAACCACAAAAACATTGCTAATACCTGTGTCAGGGAGATTATTGACTATGTTTTCTCTAGGAATTTTATTGCTTCAGGGCTTACATTCAAGTCTTTAGTCCATTTTGAGTTAATGTTTGTGTGTGGTGTAAGATAGTGGTCTATTTCATTCTTTTTCATGTGACTGTCCAGTTTTCCCAATACTATTTGTTGAAGAGACTATCCTTTCTCCACTGTAAGTTCTTTGCTTCTTTGTTGTGGATTGATTGCTACATATGTGTGGGTTTATTTCTGAGCTCTCAATTCTAATTCATTGATTTATGTGTCTATTTTGTCAGCACCACACTGTTTAGATTAGAATTACCCCATACGTAATCGCATATTTGTGGAATTCATGGGCGGAGGTGAGTTCAGGATTTTCCCACATGGCCATCTTGAACCCCTGAAGCATGGATTTTAAATATGGTCACTACTTGTTTTTTAGGACAGCAGTACAGGCTTATGTATAAACCTTTTCTGGAGAAATAGTCCGTAACTTCTACTAGATTTTCAAAAACTTCACAGTCTAAAAGAAATTTCAAAAAATTGATTAAAAATCCATTTCTATAGAAAAATTCTGTATCTTCTACAAATATTATTTGCTGTGAAATAAAAAATACCAAGTGGTCTGTATAAGACACGATTAAGAATTTTGCCAATACTAATGTTCCTTAAGTACATGTTTTACCAAGTAAATACTTTCTTTACTCTTTTTTTGCTGTTTCCCCTTAAAAAGTGTTTCCATATTAGTTTTAAAAAAAAGACTCCTATGGCATTAAAAAGAGTAAAATACTTACTAGTAATTTTAACAAAGGAAATGAAAGCTCTATGCACCAAAAACTGTAAGATATTGATGAAAGAAAATGAGCAGATACAAATAGATGGAAAGATACTCAGTGTTCATAAATCAGAAGAATTAATACTATTAAAAAGACTGCCTATCCAAAACCAAATATAGATTCAAAGCATTCCTTATCAACATTTCAGTATTATTTTACACAGAAACAGAAAAAATAATTATAGTATTTACTATGGAATCAAAAAAGACTCCAAGCACCCAGAGAAATCTTGAGAAAGAATCAAGTTGGAAGCATCACACTTCCTGACTTCAAACTACATAACAAAGCTACAGTAATCAAAACAGTATGATGTTGGTATAAAAGGAATATATAGAGCAGTGGAGCATATTCAACAGCTCAGAAATAAACTCATGCATGTAGAGTCAACTAATATCTGAAAAAGGAACCAAAAATATAAAATGCGCTGGGAAAACTGAATATCCACTCACAAATGATTGAAATTTGACCCCTATCTCACACCACTCATGAAAAAATAACTCAAATGGATTATGGACTTAAACATAAGATATGCAACCATAATATTTGTAGGAGAAATCATAGGGGCAAAGCACCTTAACATTAGTCTTAGCAATGATTTTTTTGTACATGATGCTAAAAGTATAAGCACATAAGCAAAAATCAACAATTGGGTCTATATCAAACAAAAACCTTCTGCACAGCAAGAAAACCAATCAACAAAATGAAAAGGTAACCTTGGGAGTGGGAGGAAATATTCCCAAATCAGAGATATGAAAAGGAGTTGATATCCACAATATATAAGGAACTCACACAACTCAATAAGAACAACAAAAATCTGATTTAAAAATGGGCAGGGGACTTAAATAGACACTTTTCCAAAGAAGACTTCCACATGATCAACAAGTATATTAAAAGATGCTAATCAACATCACTAATTATCAGGGAAATGCAAATCAAAACTACAATGAGAATGACCTCACACCTGTTAGAATGGTGTCATCCAAAAGCAAAGAAATAACAAATACTGGTGAGGATGTGGAGAAAAAAGATCCTGGTGCACTGCTGATAGAAATATAAGTTGGTGCAACAACTATAGAAAAGAGTATAGAGATTTCTCAACAAATTAAAAACAGTATTATCATATAATCCAGCCACCCCACTTCTGGGTATATATCTGAATGAGATAAAATCACTGTCTCAAAGAGATATCTGCAACTCCTATATTTGCTGTTGCGTTATTTACAGTAGTCAACACATAGAAACAGCCTAAGTGGCTGGGGATGGATGAATGGATAATGAAAATGTGATGATACACACACACACAATGAACTATTATTCAGTCACAAAGAAGAAGGAAATCCTATCATTTGCAACAGTATGGATGGATCCCGTTGGGGTCCATTATGGTAGAGGTAATAAGTCAGATAGGGAAAGACAAATACTGCATGATCTTAATTGTTGTTGTTGTTCAGTCACTCAGTCATGTCTGAATCTTTGTGACCCCATGGACTACAGCATGCCAGGCTTCCCTGTCCTTAACAATCTCCCAGAGTTTGTGTGCTTAGTCACTCAGTCATGTCCGACTCTGAGACCCCACGGACTGTAGCCTACCAGGCTCCTCTGTCCATGGGGGATTCTCTAGGCAATACTGGAGTGGGTTGCCATACACTGCTCCGAGGGATCCTCCCAATCCAGGAAATGAACTGGGGTGTCCTCCATTGCAGGCAGATTCTTTACCAGCTGAGCTACCAGGGCAGCCCAAGTTTGCTCAGTCTCAATTAAAATATAGAATATAAAAACATCAAACCCATAGAAACAGCAGAAGGTAGTTTTCAGAGGCTCAGGAGTGGAGGAAATGGGAAGATGTTGGTCAAAGGGTATAAATGTTCAGGTATGAGATGAAAAAGTTCCGGGGATCGAATATACAGATGGTGATTATAGCTAACAATAATGCAACATATTCTTGAAAGTTGCTATGAGAGAGCTTTACTGTTGTCACCTCACCACCACCAACAACAAAATGGCAATTATGTGAAGTAAAGGATATGCTAACTAACATTACTATGTCAAGCATTTCACGATATATACATGTATCAAAGCTAAAAATATGATATTTGGCACACATTTATACTAAAATATTATCTTGAATTTCAAGCCTAAATGAGCATTCTGTATTTTATGTTGTAACTCTGCTCCAAAAGGTCTTCTGTCCTCATTCTTCCACTTTATTTTTCTCCCACTAAGAAATTTCCTGGATTAGTGAACCTCAGCTTGGTTTTTATATTAATTATGTGACTAAGAATTAGTTACGTCTGATTTCAATTTCAGTTCTGTCCTTTCCAAGTTTTGGCTTTGGGAAAACTATTTAACTTTTCCAGGTCTCAGTTTTCATGTCTGTAAACAGGATTTTTTAGAATTGATTGCTAACAGGTTAAGTAAGATAATAGATGTAACAATTACATGAATTTTATATTACATATTATATATGTAGTGTCTGCCAGTTAGTAAGACCACAGTACACACTAGCTCTGGTGATGATGATGTCAACATCATGTTTTCATCATTATGGAGTTGGAGCCCTTTGGATTACCACTGACTTCATCTCACCCGCATTTCTCAGCACACATGCACCCCATTTCTCATCTCATCTGCTTTTTCTGGAGTGAATCATCAAACTAATATAACCAGTCACATCCATCACCATCAGAACATCACCAGATTTTATTTCTTGGTTTGTTACTTTTTCCCCCTAGCTTTATTAGTATACATTGACATATAACGTTGCATAATTTTGAGGTATCAGTTCAGTTCAGTTCAGTCACTCAGTCATGTCCGACTCTTTGCGACCCCATGAATCACAGCACTCCAGGCCTCCCTGTCCATCACCAACTCCCGGAGTTTACCCAAACTCATGTCCATCGAGTTGATGATGCCATCCAGCCATCTCATCCTCTGTCATCCCCTTCTCCTCCTGCCCCCAATTCCTCCCAGCATCAGGGTCTTTTCCAATGAGTCAACTCTTCGCATGAGGTGGCCAAAGTATTGGAGTTTCAGCTTCAACATCAGTCCTTCCAATGAACACCCAGGACTGATCTCCTTTAGGATAGACTGGTTGGATTTCCTTGCAGTCCAAGGGACTCTCAAGAGTCTTTTCCAACACCACAGTTCAAAAACATAAATTCTTTGGTGCTCAGCTTTCTTTGTAGTCCAACTCTCACATCCATACATGACTACTGGAAAAACCATAGTCTTGATTAGACTGACCTTTGTTGGCAAAGTAATGTCTCTGCTTTTTAATATGCTATCTAGGTTGGTCATAACTTTCCTTCCAAGAAGTAAGCGTCTTTTAATTTCATGGCTGCAATCACCATCTGCAGTGATTTGGAGCCCCCCAAAATAAAGTCTGACACTGTTACCACTGTTTCCCCACCTATTTCCCATGAAGCGATGGGACTGGATGCCATGATCTTAGTTTTCTGAATGTTGAGCTTTAAGCCAACTTTTTCACTCTCCTCTTTAACTTTCATCAAGAGGCTTTTTAGTTCCTCTTCACTTTCAGCCATAAGGGTGGTGTCTTCTGCATATCTGAGGTTATTGACATTTCTCCCAGCAATCTTGACTCCAGCTTGTGCTTCTTCCAGCCCAGCATTTCTCATGTTTATTTTAAGGTATAGAGTATGATAATTTGATACACTTATATACCATGAAATGACTACCACAGAAGGGTTAGTCAACACCTCCATCACGTCACATAATTACCATTTCTTTTTTGTGGTGAGAACATTTAAGATCTACTCTCTTAGCAACTGTATATATACTAATATAGTATATAATACAGTATTGTACTAAAAGGGCTTCCCTGGTGGCTCAGTGGTAAAGAATCCACCTGCCAATGCAGGAGATGTAGATTTGATCCCTGGGTCAGGTGGAACCCCTGGAGAAAGAAATGGCAACCCACTCCAGTATTCTTGCCTGGGAAATCCATGGGCAGAGAAGCCTGGCAGACTACAGCCCACAGGGTTGCAAAAGAGTCAGACACGATTTAGTAACTAAACAACAATAGTGTATTAATGCAGTATTGTTAACAAGTGTATAATACAGTAAGTATATAAAACAGTATATACAAGTATATAGTACAGTACAAATATATAATACAGGATATACAAGTATATAGTACAGTATTGTTAACTACAGTCAGGGGCTTCCCTGGTGGCTCAGTGGTAAAGAATCCACCTGCAGTGCAGGAAATGTGGGTTCGATCCCAGGTCAGGAAGATTCCCTGGAGAAGGGCATGGCAACTCACTCTAGTATTTTTGCCTGGAGAATCCTATGGACAGAGGAGCCTTGTGGGCTACAGTACATGGGGTCGCAAAGAGCCATACAAGACTGAAGGGACTGAGCAACCATAGTTATAATGCGTTAGATCCTTCTGGTTTCTCTATTGATATGGCCTAAACATGCTCATTTATGCTAAGGGCTCAGGGCCAACTCAGCTATAACTTTGCTAGCACTGGCCAGAGAGCTAGCGAGTGAGGAGGATAATAATGACATTAGTGAGTTTGAATTCTGCCAAAAGCTATACTAGGGCTTTTTGCATACATTTATGTTTAAACCTCATAATAATTCTACATATAATACTACTGACAGTTTATAGGTAAGAAAAAGAAGGCCATAGAGGTAAAAGAAGCAAAAATGGGGGAAAGTTTGCTTTTGAATATCATCAGCGACTTCTTCATACTTAGGTAATGACAATAACTTACCTTGCTATAGGTATTCTTGAGGTTTTTATTTCTGTCCAAGGATGTTCACATATATAATATCCTTATAACCATCCTATAACTTTGAAAAAGTAATTATTATACAAGTCATTATTTTCTCCATATATAGCCAATGAAACAGAAACATTGGGAGGTTAAATGTCATGTCCAGAATTATGCAGTAATTACTGGGATTGAACATTCTAGTACAATACCCTCAGTTTTTCCTGTTGTACCTGCAAGGGAAAATAGCTTTCATCACATGTAAAAAGACTAATCAACTGGTATTGGTTACTTAGAATACCGTATTAATAAGAATTCTGAGACCATTTTTAGGTTCAACGGCAAAGAAGGCCATAGTAAATTAGTAATATCTGCCATGAACATGAGAAGTAGGGACAGTGATGATGACCTGAGGGGAAGGTATTGAATAGGCCAGTTGAGGAATGAGTGTGATCTGCAACATAAACAATAAATTACTACCAAACCTCAAAGTGACCAATCCCAGGTACTTCTAAGTGTTCTTTATTGAAAACCCCAAAGTTATGATTCTGTGTCATTTAATTGCCCATAGGAACAAAGACTCTGATGCTGAGAAAGACTGAGGGCAAGAAGAGAAGGGAATGACAGAGGATGAGATGGTTGGATGGCAACACTGACTCAATGGACGTGAGTTTGAGCAAACTCTGAGACACAGTGAAGGACAGGGAGGCCTGGCGTGCTGCAGTCCATGGAGTTGCAGAGTTGGACATGACTGAGCGACTGAACAAAAACAAAAACAAAGAGATGCGAGTTTCCTAGTGGTCTCATGGTTAGGACTCAGTGCTTTCACTGCAGGGTGGCCCTAGTTCCATCCCTGGTGGGGGAACTGAGATCCCACAAAGCGGCATGGCATAGCCCCCCGAAAAATTAAATAAATAACAAAAGGATGGAGAAATTCATTCCAGGTCACCAATTTGTCTGTCTGATGCAATCTGTGTCTCTTACAAAAATAAACTTAAATTGATGAGATTGAGTTTAAATGTTCTTTTCACTCATGGCCTATTCTAGTAAAATGGTGGTTCCATAAATGGTAATTTTTGCACATGGACTTAGAAGAAACAGGGGCTCACAAGTCCCTTTTTCTCAGGTGAGTCACTTTAAGCTCATGGAAGGTAGACTGAATTATATAGACACATGTTTTAATGCTTGCCATTTACCAATAAATGTTTATATATGTCACCATCACAAATCCTAGTGGGCTGAGGTTTAACTTAATATGTGAAATGTGCCCTTGTTCCTTCATGACTTTAGTGCTCTTTTTATCTGTTAATTGAAAAATTGGAATATATATGCCATTGATTTGTTTATCAAAGACCCACCACATTAAGTACAAGAAACCAGCATAGGTCGTGAACTTCCATTTTAACTCTAACATTCTAGGACTCTGTGCTTATATATGGAGATCATTATCATTAAAAATATTATTTTGTCCCTAATATTCCTTCAGAGTTTACTCCCTCATAGTGTATTTGATGTGCTTATTCCCTATTGTCTTTTGCTTTATAAAGAATAACATTTTTGGTGGCATTCCTGGTTTGACTTCTAGGAATAATTTTCCATTAACAAATTTTGTATATTAAAACATTTTTAAACCTCAGTTCAATGATTCATTCTGACATTTATAGGTGCCTAAAGAATATATTCAGGGACTTCCCCGGCAGTCCAGTGGTTAAGAATTTGCCTTCCAATGCAGGAGTCGTGGGTTCAATGCCTGGTTAGGGAGCTAAGATTCCACATACCTTGCAGCCAAATAAATACAAAACATAAAACAGAAGCAATACTGCAACAAATTCAATAAAAACTTAAAAAATGATTTACATCAAAAAAATATCTAAAGAAAAGAGAATATATTCACACACACAGAGCTCCTTGAAGTCAAAGATTATACTATATTCATAGTAACATATATGACAGACTCTAACAAAGTCACACATTAAGTAACCAATGAATTTTCTTTTTAATTGAATGAAATGAAATACATATAGTATACATACAATGCAATATATGTTGTATATCCATATACAATAGTTATATATTGGGCTAATCAACAAGTTCAGTTGGGTTTTTCCATATGCTGTTATGGAAAAACCCAAACGAGCTTTTTGGCCAATCCAGTATCTTTATGCCTTCAAACACTATACTGTCAAAGACAATAAAATAGGTAGCTTAGCATAGCAGTTAAAAGGATGTGATTTAATATCAGATAGAGCTAAACTCAGATCCCTGCTTTGTCATTTTGGACCTCTGTGACCTTGAGTAAATTCTTTGACCTTTACAAATTTCAGTGTTCTCAACCTGAAATGAGAAATATAAAATAATACTTATATCATGCTGTAGTTATGAGTTTTAAAGGAGATAAATTATATATTTTACTTAGCATAGCACTTTGCATACAATAAGTAGCCAGTAAATATCTGCCAATAATATAACATAATAAAAATGTTAATATTAATATTGGCATTATTATCAAAAAAGAGTAGGCTTTTGAAGGTTCTCCAAGTAACTTTCCTTCAAAGGAAAGTAAAACAAATTAAATATGTTCAAAGACTGCTCATGTGAAATTTGCATATCATGATGAATTAAAAAATATTCTTATTAAATTCTCACAGTAAACTTGTAAGGTAACTGTTATATCCATTTTACAGAAAAAATGATGGAATTTACTTAAAGTCATACAGCTGATAACTGACAATTGCAATATTCAAACACAAATCCATACCGAACTATGATACATCCAGTTCTATACTAAATATATAATGTGGTATTTATTAGGTGACCAAGGAATCTAGCATTGCTGATGAGTGTACTGCTTGAAGTATTTAAAAAGTACAGGTAATGTTCTAAACTATTTTCCCACTAACTTGTGTGAATGTGAAGTGAAAAAGAGGAAGTAAGGGGAAGTCACTCTAAGATATGCCCTGATCACACCATCAGCAGAATACTAATGCAGGTTCTTCAAACATTTTAATTATAAAAACAGCCCTCTTCCAAACTCCTACACATTAAAGTCTTTAGAAACTGCCTAATCCCCTCAAGTTGAATAGGGACGCATCTAACATGTATAAGAGAACTCTGAAAATTTTGACAATCCTCTGTCATGGTTTTTCTTTATAGCTCTTGTAGGTTTAGGACTTGTATTTAGAAAGTAAAAAAATTAGAAAAATATCAAATCTTTTGATTTGTTTGATAATGGGGTCCAATTAACCAAAGCTAACAGATGGGGCCCTGATAACGGGATTATCATCCCAATCACCCAGGGTCATATGAACAATCTCACGGGAATTATGAGGTCATAGTTTGAAGAACAAATCTCTCTATTTAGTACCAAGAGCAGCTCACCTTACAAGTAAAACAGAAGTCCTCAAAGTCAACCACTAGAATTAAAAATTAAAATATTCAAACACATACATCCTTTAAAAATATATCATTGAAAAAATTTTAAAGATATATGCTTCTGTCATGAGATTCATATAGGAGAGTCATAATAGTTTCTCTGAGGTTGATTTTATTCATTCATTAAACAAATGTTTATTGAGCATCAATATATGCCAAGTGTAATAACAGCTGCTGGTTACACTAATGAACAAAACTAAGCAAAGTTCCTGCTCTTGTGGACCTTCAGTTTTAGTGGGAGAAACAGTGAACCAATAATATAATAAAGGTATAATATACAACATGGTATTAAAAGCCCAGAGGAAAAATTAAGCTGTATAAAGGGCAAGAAAGTGACGAATTTTGGAAGAGGAGTATTTAGTATATTAAAATGTGTGGGCAAGGAAGGCTTCTCTCATGAAGAGACATTTGAATGGAAACATGAAAGAAGTGAGGAAGGTCTGTCCATATCTTTACAAATGACCCAATTTTGTTCGTTTTTATGATTGAGTAATATTCCATTGCATATATGTACCACATATTCTTTATCCATTCATCTGTCACTGGACATTTAGGTTGTTTCTTTTTCCTGGTTATTGTAAACAGTGCTGTAATGAACATTGGGGTACATTTGTTCTTTTGAATTACGATTTTCTTAGGGTGTATGCCCAGTAGTGGATTTACAGGGGGGAGGGGAGGGTGGGACAAATTGGGAGATTAGGATTGACATATGTACAGTACCATGTATAAAACAGGTAGCTAGTGGGAACTTGCTATAAAGCACAGAAAGCTCAGCTCCATACTACGTGATGACTTAAATGGGTGGGATGTGGGTGGGGGTGGAGGTGAGAGGGAGGGAATATATGTATATATACAGTTGATTCACTGCATTGTACAGTAGAAACTAGCACAACATTGTAAGTGACAATTCTTTAACAACAAAAAAAAGTAAAGCATATTATGACCAAAAAACAAAATAACACAAAAATGGAATTAAAGAAATAGAAGTGAGAGAGGGAAGGAAGCATCCTGAAATTGTGGGAAGGGCATGGAAAGTGGAGGGGAAAGCAAGTGCAAAGGCCCTGAGACAGCAGTGGGCTCGGTGTTCCAAACCACAGCAAGAAGCCCAAAGTGACTGACAGAGTATATGTTGAAAGGATTAGAAAACATCCTTTTTTTTTTTTTTTTTTTTTTTAAAGAAACCCAGCTTTAAAGTCTGTAATTATCTATTGGTCTCCTTATGAAATGAAAGAGCAAATCCACAAGGTGAATACTCTTCAGGCAATCTTTGCTCCAAGGAAGTCTAGCCTCCATCACTGCTGTGTCTGTCATGAGGGAGTCTGAGCTAGTGATGAAAGGCTGGCCAGCCCAAGTCGTTATCTGGCACCTAATTGGCAAGCAATTATGGCTGCATTTTAGTTACATGGCTGCAATTTAAATATTTTTACAATTTTAGACAATAATCCTGAATGATTATACATTTTGTGAACGAGACCTTATGCTTCAATTGTATGTGGCAGAAAAATGATGTCACCAAGAAAAAAATTTATCTTGAGAAGCTTTAAAACAGTACATTCAAATTGACCTTTGAGAGAGTTGGTAGTCTATTCAGAATCTTAGAGATGCATTCCAACTCTCCACTGATTATTTCCGCCAATGGCCAACTCCTCCTGTGACTTGAGAAATACTGAGTAAAACATTTCAAATGATCCCCATTGCTGATGTATCTTCTACTTAATTCACAGGAGAGGTTTTTGTTTTCATAAATTACAAGCTCACTGATATGATAATGTTTCTGGCTTTCATGGTTTTAATTCTCGATAATTCAAGCATCAGAGTCCTTTGAAAAACATTATATACTGAGCCTTTTCTTACTGAGAAAAAAATGAAGATTCTGGAAAGAATGGAACTTTGCAATATTCTCTGTTGAATGTATATTTTTTAGATGGTTTCTTTATTATCAGAATCTATATCATACCTTTTATTAATAAATATCTTATTGTGTTAATTGCCAAATTAGTGTACATGTAAAAAAAAATGTTCATTGTGCTCCAGAAACAGTAAAAAACATTTGACAGTCATGGGGTCAATTTATCATAATATAAGTGTCTTTTTGACCATGAAGTGACTACTTGTCTGCTCAATTCTGACCACCTGCCTTATGAGAGAATGAAAGGCACCAGCAGAAAACAGATCAGATGGCAGAATTTGGGAAAAAGCCAGTTTGCATGATGTGAGATTCTACTGAATATATTATCAAAAGGTCCCATATTGAACTTTTTTGAGCACATAGAGGAGATGGCTATGGTAATTAACTGCTGCAGTTTGGTTCAAGTTTAAGCAGTGTCATTATTCCAGTGAGATTGTGTAAACCTCTTTCTTAGTTTAGTGAGATTTTTACTTGAGTTTATTAAGAAATTCAGACATTGGAAATTCAGGATTTGATTAGGAAGCATTTCCCACAAGTGTTAGTCTAATATCACCAAGTACTTTAAATCTACAATGGAAGTCAACCCCAATGCAACCCTTCAGGTTCCCTCAATGCCAATCTTTATATGATCTCATAAATTAAGAACCTTGCTTAAAAGCATATTCTTACAGGGCCAAATTATAAGAGCTATAGGGAACTTGACTGGATATAAGAGTTTTTATTAAAAGTTTTTCTTAGATGTAACTATTCAATTATTCCTGGAAAAGGTAAAGAACTTAGTTTCCGATTTGTTTAAATGGGGTTGAAAGACAGGGAATTTTTTTTGACATTCATTAGGAATCTAAATGTACCAAGGAGGGTTGTAAAATATATTTTATTGAAGTTCATTTAGATTGGAAGCAGAGGAACATCTGTAACTACTCTGAAGGGGACTCTGGAAGAACTTTTTACGAGTAAACTGGGATTGTTGCTTTTAATTATTTGAGTGTATAGATTATTCAGTAATGTGTGTAAAGAGTCATTTAGCTACCACCCCCAGGCCACATCACTGAAATACAAGAGGATCTTTTCCTCAGTTCACTTTGCTTGTGCTCTGTAATTTAAAATATAATCTTGAAAGTAACTGGAGCAGGTGAAAATGTGATTTGTTTGCAGCAATGACTTACTGTAAAATTCCTTTGTGGATTTATTTTTCTGTGTATCATTTCACAAGGTCCAGAAATAGCTAAACCGTTTTGTTTTATATTGGATTCCAAAGGCATAGCACTCTTTTTTTCCTTAAGAACTGCTTATGTGCAATCTTGTTTGCGAATTCTTCTGCAGGGGTTCCCAAAGTTCAAGTTTGGCTTTAATTTTTAAAATATTGAAACTGAAATTCCTGTTAGGTATTTTGTTTTTGAAGGAGCCAACATCATATGATTCCAACATTAAAAAATAGTGATGTTTTCAGCCCCTAAGCTGCTATACTGCAGAGGGTGAAGGTTCACTGAGTATTTGTTAACACAGCCCTCTATGTTTGGTTAGGAAAGGTAGCTAGACCACAGCTTCCTGTTGCATCGGCCCTTATTTGATAGAGAAGACATTTGATGAATGAAAGGTCATCATGTTTTACCCTTTTTCATAATCAAACATGTAAAGGGAGCATAGATAATGACACACACATCTTTTAACTGCATTTCAAATGCAGTTTACCTTACAGAATGCATCTTAATGAGGGAGAATCATTCTAGAATTTCTGCTAAATAGACAAGCATCAGCCTTTGCAAAAAGGATTATTAGGATAAAAGGAGTCTCATTTCAAAATATAAGAATTTTTCATAACTTAGATATAAACCATGATCAGGAACTAACCATGTCTCAAGTCACAAAACCACATAAGGCACTGCATTAGATATGAACAATGAACAGGAACTAATAAGCATGTATCAAGTCACAAGACCACATAAGACATTGCTAAAATAGCACTGATGATTTGTGCAAACAAAGCCAATATCTCTGGATAGCTTTTTTTTAAACCTGTTTAACTTGAAGATAGCTTGACTTTTATGGAAATTCACTAAATTTCCATAATTTTTTCTGACCACTCTGGTTAGTGCTACAATTAGAGAAGATGAATTTTCAGAAGAGCAAGTTTTAAATTGGTCACTCTGGCATGGCAGATTTTATGACGGATGCCTACGTGCTCCTCAGAAAGACACTTCTCGACTCCCTGGGAAGAAAGCATATGACTGAATTTCAGTGGTTCAGTTTTTACATTAAAATATGGCCAGTGAGGGGTTCCAATCTGTCAGGGAAAAGTGGCCATGCGGCCAGAGTTATCATTTTACTTTGGGGGTCTTGTGTTTGCCAAGTGGTCAGCCAGCTGTCCAGGCTTTTAAAATGAGGAAACTAAAAAAAAAATCTGAGAGGTAAATTGCACTGAAGCATTTAATACTTATTAAACCTGAAGGAGTTTTAGTAAAATTAAAAGAGAGAGAATTGTTGTTTTGAAATCTGGAGTTTTAATATATATCCCCTTATATTGCATGTAAACAGTTAAGTAGGAAATCAAATCCCACACAGTTGAGAGCATTATTTCATGGTGCAAAGAACATGGGCATGAAGGTTGATAGGTCTGATTTCAGTTTGCCACTGCTATTTAGTAGTTGCATAAACTTCTCTCTAAGCCTCAGTTCTACTCCTTGTAAAATGGGAAGAAAACAATAATACTTAACTGAAAAAAAAAAAACCAACTGCAACCATCTGTGGTAATGAACACTAATTACATTTATTTTGGTAATCATTTTGAAATATACATATGTATCAAATCATTGTTATAAACCTGAAACTAATACAATACGATGTCAATTATATCTCAATAAAAAGACTATGGAAGAAAACAAAAAATGTTTTGATAAACAGTAACATATTTAAAGTACTTGGCAGACATGAGACAATAAAGAAAGCTATTTAAATGTTCCTTGAAGGAACAGCAGTTAGAGGCTATAATTTGGAAATAGATTGCTAATTACTTATTAGCATATACCAAAAAGGTAATAATTTCTGAATATGTGTAAAGTATCAATACAAAACACTGATAGGGAAAATTATCAAAAGCACATCTTTTCCTCTGAGTCAGGTTCTAAGTTAAGTCTTACGAGTAATAGCTGCAAACCAAAGGGAATTTCTTGATAATAAGGTTAGATTTGTCTTGCCTACTTTCTTGGGGGGGTGGGGGGCGGGGCATGGGCACATGGAAGGCTTCATCAGAAAGTGCCAGCCAGTCACGTTTGCATGAGATAAATAATCCGTTGTGAGCTCAGTGTGTGATTCTCGTTAAATTCCAGACGCTGGAACAGCTCCCGAAGCGCATTGCTGCCACCACCACTACCAATCTCTTTTGCATCTCATTGGCATTTGAGGACGTTAATTGACTCATTATTGCAACTCATATTCAGGAAAGGAAGTTGATTAAGGAAGGCAGATTCAGAATCTCCAGACACATTCCTAGCTGAGTTGTTTGTCCCGGCAGTTTACTTGACTTATTAGAATATTTAGGAAGCTGTAGCAAGAGGGACAAGGAACGTGTGCCCCTCAGTGTCACCCTTACTGAATAGACCTTTACTAAAAACAATATTATTTTGGAATAAACTTATCCGAATCTTCATGTCTAAGTAGCAAAATTATTTTCTTAGCTCTTTTCTGCTAATCACACCACTCTATTTTCTTTTAATTGCTCTTCTGGAAATTTGGTTTCTGATACTTGTGTTGTATCAAGAAATATTTTTTGAAAGTTTATAAAAAGTATCTCTAGACTTTCCTGGGTTAAAGGACACTTAAATATTAAAGTTAGTGAAATTTTTCAACAGTTGCAATTCTCAATTTTGATTAGGATGTGATAAACTTTTAAATTGAAGGTATTTCACTATTCAGTAGAATGGCTATTACCTTCTGTTACTTTGCTGATCTTTAAATAATTGAACTAGTTTCTATTTTTATGTCTACTATTGCATTCAGATAATATATGTATAAAGATACATGCCTGCTGGATGAAAGCTTTCTATTTTTAGACTTGGAATGACCCATATTTTGAGCTGAGTCTGAGAAGTTTTCTCAATCATCGATTCTCAGTAATTTGGCAAATATTTCATATTTGCATAATGTTGTATAATTCTGAGGTCAGTTTAAGACAAATCATACAATTCACTTGGTGTTCTTTATGTTGAATTTCCTTAATAATACTTAATTCAGAGAAAGTTATTTTTTCTCTTCACCTTAAAAGCATTGTTCAGACCCTACAATGAATAGTTTTATTACATAATTAAACAGAAATTCATCTATAAGAAATTTATCCAAAACCACTAATCCTACAAAAATCCTTTTTGGTGTTAAACATAGTCATCATTGTCATTTGACAATATCTTTCCTTTCCCAACTATTATAGTTATTGCTCAGAATTAGCTAATTTTATCTTCTTTACTTGACCTGTATCAATTAGACTGAAAGCATAAAGATATGTACTGCTGTACTCAGACGCTCAGTCATGTCAGACTCCTTGTAACCACAGGCTCCTCTGTCCATAGGATTCTCCAGGTAAGAATTCTGGAGTGGGTTGCCACTTTCTTCCTCCATGGGATCTTCCTGGCTCAGGGATTGAACCTGCATTTCTTACATCTCCTGCATTGGCAGGCAGATTCTTTACCACTAGCACTAAATTTTCTTACACATATATAACAGATATGTATGAAACAGAAATGTAAGGTAAAGTTAAATAGATCTTTATACATTGCCCCGATAGTTTTTCTCCACGAATTAATTTATTTTGACTCAATAGCAAATAAATCAAGGCTAATTTCCCTCATATATTATTAATTTTTAATTGTTAATAACATTTCAGAGTACTTTTTCCCACAAAACTTCAATTCAATAAAAATTTGGACTTCCCTGGAAGTCCAGTGGTTAAGACTCCTCACTTGTACTGCAAGGGGCACTGCTTCCACCCCTGGTCAGGGAACTAAGATTCCACATGTCTCTCAGTATGGCAAAAAAGTAAATTAATTAATTCATTTTAAAATGATAAAATAAAAATTTTTTAAATTAATGAGAAATTGTTATATATGTGTCTGATATTTAGAGGTGGGACAGTGATCATAGATTAATAATGCATTAATCACTGCTATCCAAGAGCTTATATTCCAGTGGGGGGAGAGGGAAGAACATACAACTTTTCATATATTAATGCAAAGCATGATATAGATACTTCAAGAAAATAATAACTCCAAGGAATGAACAGTTGACTGACAGTCATTTTCAGAATCTAAAGGGAAGATCAAGGAAAGATTTGTGCTTGGACCTTCAAGCGCATATATGAATTTGATTACACTGAAAAAGAGAGTGATTTCAGGAGGATGAAAAATCTTGAACACAGGCACAGAGACAGACGTGCTGTAGGAAGAATAAGTAGTTCTGAAATTACTGAAGCCTAGAATGACTGAGGGCTCCCCAGGTGGAGCTAGTGGTAAAGAACCCTTCTGCCAATGCAGGAGATGTAAGAGACACGGGTTCGATCTCTTGGTCAGGAAGGTCCCCTGGAGGAGGAAATGGCAACCCACTCCAGTATTCTTGCCTGGAGAATTCCATGGACAGAGGAGCCTGGAGGGCTACAGTCCATGGGATCACAAAGAGCCAGACACAACTGAAGCAACTTAGCACCCAGAGTAACTGAAAGTGAACCAAGAGATGAGGCTAAAATGAAGGTAGAGTCAGACTAGGGAGGGCTTTGAAAGACACATTCAGGAGTCTGCACTTTATTCTACAGATGATTTACAGCTCTGAAGATTCCAGCAGGACATAGAGCACGGTGACAAGAGGTTACTCGAGCAGATTTTATTTCAGAGAGCTAACCTTGTTACAAATAGGTTTTTAAACTGTAGTAGAAAAGGCTTGGAGATGCAATGTTGGAGAAAGTGATGAAAAAGCTATGACCAAAGTCCAACGTTCAAAGAGGTTAGTTACCAGCCCCAAAGAAGCCGCAGTGAACACAGAAGGCGGAATGTATAGGTTTGCAGGAATGGAGATACAGAACTCTCTGTGGTATGAAAAAAACGTGAAAGTGTTAGTCACTCAGTAGTGTCTGACTCTTAGCGAGCCCATGGACTGTAGCCTGCTAGGCTCTTCTGTCCATGGGATTCTCCAAGAATACTGGATGGATTGCCATGCCCTTCTCCAGGGGATATTCCTGACTCAGGGATCAAATCCGGGTTTCCCGCATTGCGGGCAGATTCTCTACTGTCTGAGTCACCAGGTAAGTCCCTGTGGTACAGAACTAGGTATTAAGTGTGAGCAGAGGATGGTTGGAGAAAAGAGAAAAACAAAATGATGATCACTGCAAGATTCTTGGCTGAACTATTAGCTTTATGATTGATATGAAGTGGTGAGAGGAGCCAGAGAAGAGAGGATCTGCTGCTGCTGCTGCTAAGTCACTTCAGTCGTGTCCGACTCTGTGCGACCCCATAGATGGCAGCCCACCAGGCTCTGCTGTCCCTGGGATTCTCCAGGCAAGAATACTGGAGTGGACTGCCATTTCCTTCTCCAATGCATGATAGTGAAAAGTGAAAGTGAAATCACTCAGTCGTGTCCGACTCTTAGCGTCCCCATGGACTGCAGCCTATCAGGCTCCTCCGTCCATGGGATTTTCCAGGCAAGAGTACTGGAGTGGTTGCCATTGCCTTCTCCGAGAGAGGATCTAGATGAGGAAATATCCAGTAGATCATTGTAAATGTGGGTCAGAGCTAGAAATTTAGATTAAATGTCTCTCAAATAAAAATGAGAATTGAAGCTTTGGCGGCAGATGAAAACATTTGTGAAGATGGTCATGCCGTGAATAGAAGCTGGAAGATGAGATTTTTGCAAGTGCCTATGGGAACATAATGGCTTGATGGAAGGAAAGGAGTCAGCAAAGTCTTCTTGCTCTCATAAAACTTTAGTTGATAAAGACCCAGAAAACACAGCAAGCTTAAAGTCCAGGTAACATGAAAAAAGAGACTGCTGCTAAGTCACTTCAGTCGTATCCGACTCTGTGCGACCCCATGGATGGCAGCCCACCAGGCTCCCCTGTCCCTGGGATTCTCCAGGCAAGAACACTGGAGTGGGTGGCCATTTCCTTCTCCAATGTTTGAAAGTGAAAAGTGAAAGTGTAGTCGCTCGGTCGTGTCCGACTCTTCCAGACACCATGGACTGCAGCCTACCAGGCTCCTCCGTCCATGGGATTTTCCAGGCAAGAGTACTGGAGTGGGGTGCCATCGCCTTCTCCAGAAAAAAGAGAGAGACTAGACAGACAAAATTACAGGCAAGGCAAAGGCAAAGGCAAAAAGTCTCATTTTTTATTCAAACATTTGTTCATTTATTCAGTATTTACTGTGCAATCTCTATGAGCCAAATATTGTGCTAGGTATTGAAATACGTATGATACTCCTAAAATTCCACATTGTTCTAAGTAATCTCATGCAATCCCTTAATGATTTTTCCTTTCCTCACATTTCCACATTAAGGAGTAATAATTATTTAAGTTTTTCCCTCCTTGTGTAAATATAATTATGGTTAAAATATGACTATGGTAAAAATAGGGGCTTCCCAGGTGGTGCTAGTGGTAAAGAATCTGCCTGCCAATGCAGGAGAAGTAAGAGAGGCAGATTTGATCCCTGGGTGGGGAAGACCCCCTGGATGGAGGGTACGGCAACCCACTCCAGTATTCTTGCCTAGAGAATCCCATGGACAGAGGATCCTGACAGGCTATGGTCCATACGGTCACAAAGAGTCGGACACAACTGAAGTGACTTAGCACATAGCACACAGAGTAAAAACAGCACTTGATATTCCAAGAATACTTTTATAAACATTTATTAGTCCTCCCAGCAATCTTGTGAAGTCATCAAGACAAGTATTATTATCGTATTTTATATGTGAAGAGTGAAACTACCAAACACAGTGTCTTGAATGCAGTAATTGCTCAATAAATATTTATTTGAATCAATTCTACAGATAAGTTGTTGCTAAAAACTTCCAAAGCAACAGGTTACAATTTTAAACTTAGGCATCACTCCTCACACCAAAAAAAAAAAGTCTCCTTAAACTTAGAAAGCAAAAATTAGGTGAGATGATATCTATTTTTTTCCAAGGGAAAACATCTCTCTCTTCTCCTCACCATCACTAAATACCCACTAACTGTGCATATCCCAGCTCTAATTTAGATATGCACAAATGATGTCCCTTCCAGGTCTTAGAAACCTATCTCTATGAAATAAAAGCTATCTTCTCGGTTGTGCTCTGGTTGCCTTTAGATTTCATTTTTTTCTTGTTCCTAGAGAAAATTTACACACTGGAGTTTGGAATACTATTTACTTCCAGCAAATTTCACAGTATTCTCTTCCATTAAATTTTTTTTTTAATCCAGAGATGATATTTTCTGAAATACATTAACTTGCTAAAATTGTCCAAGAGCTTCATATTAAGATAAATACCTGATGTCAACCCTGTGTTAAAGGGCTCATATTATATTTCCAAAGCAGGTTTAAAGAATAATTGCATGTCTAGCCCAGGAAACTCTGTTCAATGTTATGTGGCAGCCTGGATGGGAGGGGAGTCTGGGGAAGAATGGATACGTCTATGTGGATGGCTGAGTCCCTTCCCTGTCCACTTGAAATTATCACAGCATTGCTAATAAGCTACATTCCAATATAAAATTTAAAAGTTTTTTTAAAAAAAGAATAATTACATCAATTATGATAGCTTCAACCAATTGGTGAAGGCTTCCTGAAACAATGAATTAAGAAGAATTAATGAGAAAAAAGTGTCACGAGTGATTGTCAATGGCTGTCAAAGACACAGAAGAGGAAAGGGTAAAACACGTGGTGAGTATTTCACCATCTTGTTCTAATGGCGACTTGAATCAGACTACGCTGTGATCACATTTATGAGATTTCCAGAGTGAATACTGTGATGTTCTGCTTTCTTACAAACAAGGTCAGGCCTAGGGATAAAATGCCCCTTTAAGTGAGGAATGGTAACCTTTTGCTAGGAAATCTGGCATGTGGTAATGAAGATGGCAGTGGGTGCTCTAACTCAACACAGAAATAGAACACTGTTTTAGTCAATTCCTAATTGCATGCTTGCAAATCCTTTTAACCCAAGTCTCAATGTTTTCTGCACTAACCAGCTGACATTTACTGCCGAGGGAAATGATGGAGAATTTAACTCAAATGAAAATTAAGCAATTGTTTTGAATTTGTAAAATGAATTCCTCTCTAGGGGGCCTACGGAGCTAATGGGAATGGGTGTTAGAAATATAAATCCCCACGCATCGATGTAAACATAGATGACTAAACAGGACTGCTTATGATAATAGAGGGAATTCTCTAGAGAGCTTCTTCACGCCCATGGACACATTCCAATGCTATTTGTTTGTTAAGTTTTCCTAGCACTGAACATCTCTGAAACCTGTTTTATCGCAAAATGAGTTGTTGTCCCAGACACTCAATCATTCCCTCCAGAAACAGAGTTGCTTCCAATTTAGTGACTTCCTCAAGGTCACTGAACATGAGGGGCAGAAGAGAGGATATTTCAAAGGCTTCTGAGTTCCAGACTGCTGCTCAACCACTGAACCTCACAGTGGAAAATGTAGAAAGCCTATAGATCTATTTATCTACATATTTTCCTTGGCTGAAATTGTGCATTTATAAAGTGAAACCTGCACTCATGTCACAGTTCCTTCACTTCAAAGCAGTTAAAAAGAACTTAATTCAACCTTGGGCGATTTATGTTTTTAAATTATTCTGCGATTATATAACTTGACATGAAAAGACTTGCAGATTTCACAGTGCAAAATGCAGCAACAACATCATTTGAAAGTGAGAACGACAAAGAGAGATATCAGGTATCCTAATACATCTTGAGGTAAGTGAGTCGTGAGTCATGGAAACTGTCCATAGTGTCCTTGTACTAGTGTGCATGCCAAGTCGCTTCAGTCGTGTCCAACTCTTTGCGACCCTATGGACCATAGCCTGCCAGGCTCCTCTGTCCATGGGATTCTCCAGGCAAGAATACTGGAGTAAGTTGCTGTGCCCTCCTCCAGGAGATCTTCCCAAACCAGGGATCAAAACCATGTCTCTTATGTCTGCATTGACAGGTGGGTTCCTTACCACTAGCGAGTATTTCAGGTCTATTTGCTTTTCAGGATACTTGTTTTTATTCCCTTTGTTGCCTGCACCAGAAACAGCATGTCTGCAACCAGCTACAACAATCAGAGCCAATCAGGAAAACAGAAGCCACTGTAGATCTCTCAAATGAAGACATTTAATTCAGAGTTACACGGGTTATGGAAGATCTGAAAGTAAGGGGATGGTAAGACAAATCAAAGATCAGCAGCAATGGAAAGGACCACCCCTGAAGCTGGAGGGACAAAAGAGGTGGTATTTCCAGAACCCAGAAGTCAGGGCCATTTAGCAGGAGCTGGAACCCTGTGAAGAGTCACTCACAGAGAGCACTGCCCAGGAGAGACTAGCACATGCAGGAGGCCAGCCACCTGTGGAAATGCCCTAGGAGAGGGTGGAGGATGCTCTGACTTCCTGTCCTCACCCTCTAGTCTTCTACCAAGGCCTTGATTTGCAAGAGAACAAAAGAGTCTAGAAGACAGAGGTTCCTGAAAGGCAGAGCTGGGGAAACAAAAAGATGGATCTGAGAGCAAACAAGCAGTTTATCAGCTCATCACCTCACTATTAAAGGATTCTGCCCAACACAAAATTCTGTCTTTCAAAAAAAATTTAATTTTCTTTCTGTAAGGAGAAATTGGTTTTAATTTTTCTGTTTTGATCTCTTCCCATCTAAAGTGCATGGCTTCCCTGACGGCTCAATCGGTAAAGAATCTGCCTGCAATGCAGGATACAGGAGTTTGATCCCTGGGTCAGAAAGATCCCTTGGAGGAGGAAATGGCAACGCACTCCAGTATTCTTGCCTGGAAATCCCATGGACAGAGGAGCCTGGCAGGCTATAGTCCATGAGGTCACAAGAGTCAGACATGACTTAGTGACTAAACCACAGTTATGAGTAGAAGTTAGATCAGAACCTTTGCAAGGAAGTGGATCCAGTGACATTGGAAGTAAGGGTAAGGGGTAATAGTAGAACAAATATTTTTATCGTTAACAAGAAGTTTCGCTCCCTGAATCCTAGCCTCTCAGCAATCACCTGATTATTTTCATTATTAACAGACACTTTGTTTAGTGTGTAGAGATCCCTTTGAGACAATGATGGCTCTTTCTATATGCAGATGCAAAAAAAAATCTTGAATATTATTTCAAGGGATTTCTTCACCTTGCCCAAAGCCTGAAGATGTATTTCTAAGGGAAAAAAATACCTTTGCTCTTTTCATACTAAACTTTCTTTTGTTCTTTGCTAAACTCCTTTATACCTTTTCTGAGGATCACAAAGATCTCTAAGAAAATTTAACATGACTGGACTTCAAACACAGGGACATGGAACACAGAGAAATTGTTTACTAAATGTTGTGTTCATGTCTGCTTTTCTTAAAGGAATATTTGCAACTCCCAAAATATTTACAATGTCCTCAATTCTCCCCAGAATGTTAAGTGTATGTGTATAGTTGTTGTTTAGTTGTTAAGGCATGTCCAGCTCTTTGCAACCCCATGGACTGTGTAGCTTGACAGGCTTCACAGTCCATGGAACTTTCCAGGCAAGAATACTGGAGCGGGTTGTCATTTCTTTCTCCAGGGGATCTTCGTGACCCAGGGATCAAGCCTGCATCTTCTGCTTGGCAGGCAGATTCTTTACAACTGAGCCACCTGGGAAGCCCATATATGTGTGGTAGGAAAGACCATTTTAGGCTGATACAGTATACAAAGAGTAAGTTACAGTAAAAGTAGAAAAGAAACTCTTACAAGAAGCAATCTCCAATTTCTCTTTTACAAAAGTCTTTTTTGAATGTGACACACTGGTTCTTCCAAAGTGGAAATTATATACCCTTCTTGGATGGAGGAACCTGGCGGGCTACAGTCCATGGGGTTGCAAAGATTCAAACATGACTGAGTGACTTCACTTTCACTTGGCTTTATAATAAATTCTGTAGTGGTCTTTATATGCTAGAAGGGAAGCTTTCAGATATGGTGTTTTATTTATTTATTTATTTTACAAAGAAACATGATTAGCAGTATGTGCCCTTCTTGTTCTGAGTTATGATTATATATATCTAATTTTATAAATAAAAACAACATCCTAAACTACAATTATAATCACTATCACTAAAGATTTATCATAAGGTCTTAGAATGTCAGGCCAAGAAGGGATCTTAGAACTTATGGATTCTAACTTTTTATTTTATAGTGGGAGAAACTGAGGCCTCATATGAGAATATGACTTGCCTATGACTAGTCATTTCCATCAATCACATTCCCAGTTCCTGGTGTCTGTAATTTCAAGGATATGTGTGTGTGTGTGTATTTGTATAAATGATTTATGCAATTTTAAAGGAGATGTAGAATATGGATGACACACAGAACAAGCAAATCATTCCTCTGGGATCATACAAAGGTCCATCTACTCAAAGATATGGTTTTTCCAGTAGTCATGTATGGATGTGAGAGTTGTACTATAAAGAAAGCTGAGTGTTGAAGAACTGATGCTTTTGAACTGTGCTGTTGGAGAAGACCCTTGAGAGTCCCTTGGACTGAAGGAGATACAACGAGTCAATCCTAAAGGAAATCCATCCTGAATATTCGTTGGAAGGTCTGATGCTGAAGCTGAAACTCCAATACTTTGGCCACCCGATGTGAAGAGCAGACTCATTGGAAAAGACCCTGATGCTGGGAAAGATGGAAGGTGGGAGGAGAAGGGGACAACAGAGGATGAGATGGTTGGATGGCATCACCAACTTGATGGACATGAGTTTGAATAAACTCTGGGAGTTGGTGATGGACAGGGAAGTCTAGCGTGCTGCAGTCCATGGGGTTGCAAAGAGCTGGACACGACTGAGCAACTGAACTAAAGGAGGCAAAAGACCTGTACTCTGAAAACTATGACTCTGATGAAAGCAACTGAAGATGACACAAACATATGGAAAGATATGCTTTGTTCTTCGATTAGAAGAATCAATATTGTTAAAATGATTATACTAACCAAGGCAATCTATAGATTAAATGCAATCTCTATCAAATTATCAATGGAATTTTTCACAGAACTAGAACAACACATTTAAAACTTTGTATGGAAGCACAAAAGACCCAGAATAGCCAAAGCATCTTGAAAAGTAAAAATGGAGCTGGAAGAATCAGGCTCCCTGACTTCAAAATATACTACAAAGCTACAGCAATCAAAATAGTACAGGCTGTTATCATTATTATTATTATTATTTTTACCTAATTGTGTGACTTCATAATTTATGAAGATTTTTGATTTCCTATTGAACTTTTTGGTTGAATATAGCACTTGAGCAAGTCCATAAACAATGAGAATAAATATTTATCAGTGCATTATCCACTTTCTCTCTTTATAAGCAAATAATAAAGACTGCCAGCTCTTGGGAATGACTGTTTGGTTTCAAACTCTGATTCATGATGCCAAATGTGACAAAAGATAAATAGTTGGCAGCTGTCTGACTTTTCTAGACTTCATTTTCTATATCTGCAAAATTAGGATAATCAGAGCACCTACTTCATGGGGTTGCTATGAGAAATAAATGAACAAATGCATAGAAAGGGTTTATATCTATATGCTGCACATAATATATTCCATTAATAAAGCCAGATGTTACTATTGGGAGCTTTGGATTCTGAGTACACTGGATATTTACACCTTTCAGAAGCAAATGGAAAACATTGCCCTAATATAAGCAGTTGGAGACACTAAACTTTGCATCTACTAAAAATTATAGGAGAGAAAGGAATTTGCATTTGGAAATGGTTAAATTGAGTTATGAGATAATACTTGAAGTTGAAGCTCCAATACTTTGGCCACCTGATGCAAAAAGCCAGTTCATTGGAAAAGACCCTGATACTGGGAGAGATTGAGGGCAGGAGGAGAACAGGGAGACAGAGGATGAAATGGTTGGATGGCATCACTTACTCAATGGACATAAGTCTGAGCAAACTCCAGGAAATAGTGAAGGACAGGGAAGCCTGTCGTGCTGCAGTCCATGGGGTTGCAAAGAGTTGGACAGGATTTAGCAACTGAACCACAAAGCCAGATGGTATAAGAAGAGATGTTGTTTATCAATAAAGAATTCATAATAAGTTCAAAATGAGTTGCTAGAAGCACAACCTTATAGAAGGAGGAGTACACAAAATAGCAAACAAGTAAGTTCCTTAAGGCTTAGAGCCAAAAGCCCAAGGTCTGTATAGACCAAAGGCTTGTAAGTTACTCTTTTATAGAAGATTTTAGAGTAATTGGGGTGGTTAGACTTGCTTGAATGGGAAGATTTTGCCCCTTTAGAAGCCAAGATACTGCTGAGATTCAAATTTTTTCACCTTTTACAATAAAGTTTTGCTTGCTATCTTCAGCTTGGCAGAGTGTGGTCACAAAGATGCTTACATATCTTCTAGTCTGCCTCTCCCTGAAGGTTTCACAAAGAGGGAAACTGTTGAAATTGCTTCTCTCAATCTTGAGATTTTTTTTTTACATTACTTTTGCTTTGGCAAAATGCATTTATTCAAGCACAGTCTCGTCTGCACTCTAGAAAATGTGATACCATTTTGCACTGAATTTTTTAAACACACAAAAAATTTTTGGCAGATTAACAGATATAACTTCTTGTGATTCTGTTCCAATAATCTTGGAGAATTGTTATACTGTAAACCCAGAAAATTAACATTGCCAGATAAACAGTCTGATTATATCTGGCATGATCAAGGTTTTGCAGTGAGAAAATGTAGTTTCCTAAGGCCTCTGACAGAAAGCCACTCTGAGACCTTTTCAAAGGTTTTCAGGAGTTATTACTGGGGATTAACTATGGCATGAACAAAAAGGTTTGAAGTCTTGTTTATAGTTAGCCTGTGGCTCTGAGTTAGCAAGTTCTCTCTTAAATGATCAGTATTTGAGTTCTGGGTGCTAATGAGTGAAGGTTAGCCAGAGGGAATGTGGGTGAGGGGAGGAAAAGACTCAGTCATTCTCCACTGGGGGGGAAATAAGCATTAAAATAACATCTCAATAATTTTTAGAAGTCAAATTATGTTTTAATCAGTGCCTCCAGAATAAGCTGAAGAAGTCCCACTGACGGTCCCAGCTGTAAGAGTAGAAGTCTGGTTTCACATTTACATGATTTTGAAGGTCAAATGCCTGCTATCCAAGTCTTACTGATCCATATGGACTAGAAATGCCACAATATGCAATCATCATGAAGGCAGATTGTCTCCTGTAAATCTGTCCTTTCTGTAACACATTCAAAATGTACCGTATTGGCTGGATTATAAATCCTTTCAAGAAATTCATGCACATTTGTAGAAGCAGCTTCACATTGATGGATGATGGCATTGGTGTTCAGAGAACCCTTAAAATAATTTATCATATGTATAAATCTGATTTTTCTATGTGTCTGGATTTCCTCTGATTCCTGTGACCAGTATACTTGTAACTCAAAATCCTATTCCAGAAATAAGTAAAACCATCTCTGGTTTGTTCCCATGTTTTCTATAGATATGGCACCTGTGGATTTTGTATTATGCTGAATTGCAACTTGAACTGCTAAGGAGAAATTCTTTTAAATGAATTTTTAAAGTTTGAGAATGTATTTATCAAAGGAGTCCTCTCTATATTTATTTACTTCCATTAAATAACCAATGTGTCTAATATGTTTAAAATATTATTCATTTGGGGCTTCCTTGGTGGTCCAGTGGTTAAGAATCCACCTGTCAATGCAGGAGACACAGGTTTGATCCCTGGCCTGGGGAGATCCCACATGGCACAGTGCAACTAAGCCCGTGTGCCACAATTATTGAAGTTTGTGTGCTTTATGGCCCAGGCTCCACAAGAGAAGCTACTGCAATGAGAAGCCCTCATACCCAAGGAAGAGCAGTCCCCATTTGCTACAACTAGAGAAAGCCTGTGTGCAGCAATGGAGAGACAGTGCAGCCCAAAAACCCCAATAATAAATACTGATTTTATAATTACTTAAATATGCACAGCATTTTTTTTTCATATGTTGTTCTTTTTATTATGCTGTACATGCACAGCATTTTTTAAAAAAAGACAAGCAATTTGATGGTGATTCCAAAAGATTGCATGTGTTGTAGAAACTTAATAATTTTTACATACCCCTATTTTATGGATTTTCTAGTACATACTAAACATTACTGAACTCAACAACTTCCACTATACTTTAAACAACTTTCTTCACTTTATTTATTTCCTTCCTTCTCTCTTACAGATTATGCACCTCTAATAGCATTTGTGAAAGTAACATTTTCCATGCTTGCAAACAGATATATTAGAGCCATTCCATGGATAGCAAGAAAGCATTTTCCTAAAAAAAAAATTGTAAGTTCTAAAATCAATTGTCTAAAAATATTATAGAACCTCAGAATTAGAAGAAGCTGCTCTATTTTAATTGAATAACCAACAAGGAACTATTGTATAGCACAGGGAATTCTGCTCAATGTGATGTGGCAGCCTGGATGGGAGGGGAGTCTGGTGGAGAATAGATACATGTATATGTATGGCTGAGTCCCTTTGCTGCCCACCTGAAATTATCACAACATTGTTAATCAGCTATACTCCAATACAAAATTAAAAGTTAAAAAAGAAAGGGTTGCTTTTAAACAAATACTCTTATTTACCAAAGAGAAACTGAAGTCCAAATTGAAGCAACCAAATACAATCACATGGTGAGTTTGTGACTGCCTTGTAGCTAAGACTAGAACTTGAGCTGGCTCTGAAATTAGTGTGTATGTGTTTTCTACCATGTTGCAATGCTGTGCAATCTAAAAAAGTAGTATTTTATAACAAAAATCAGCTGCTTTTTAAAACACTAACAATGAACTATCTGAAAAAAAAGTAGAGAAATGAATCTCATTTATAATACATCAAAAGCAATAAAGTACTTAAGAATAAATTTAACCAAGGAAGTGAAAGATCTGTTCATCGAGAGCTATAAGACATTGATAAAAGAAATTGAAAAAGACACAAATATAAGGGAAAATAGCCCATGTTTATGAGTCAGAAAAGTTAATACTATAAAAAAATGCTGCTACTACCTCAAAGTCCTATCAAAATTCCAGGGGCATTTTTCACAGGTATAGAAAAAAAAAATCCTAAAATTCATTCGGAAATGAAAAAGATCCCAAGCAGCCAAAGCAATCATAAAGAACAAAGCTGGAGTCACCACACTTCTTTGCTTCAAACTATATTACAAAACTATAGTAATCAAAACAGTATGGTACTGGCATTAAAAACAGACACATAGAGTAATGGAACGGAATTGAGAGCCGAGAAACAAGCCCACACATACATGATCAATTAACATTTGACAAGGAAGCCAAGAATACACAAGGGAAAATAAGTAGTATCTTCAATAAATGGTGTTGGAAAAACTGGGTATCTACATGAATGAAAATGTATCCCTATCTTATACTGCTCACACAAAATAACTCTAAAGTGATTAAAGGCTTAAATGTAAGATCTAAACTCACAAAATTTCTAAGAGAAAATATAGGTAAAAAGCTCCTTAATGTCAGTCTTGGCAATAATTTTGAAAAATATGACATCTAAAGTATGAGCAATAAAAGCAAAAATCAACAAGTGGGACTACATCAATCTAAAACTTCTGAACAGCAAAAGAAACTATTGACAAAATGAAAATGCAACCCACAGAATGGGTGAAAATATTTCCAAATCAGATATAGAATATAGGGTTAATATTCAAAGTATATATGGAACTTTTACAAGTCAATAGCCAAAAAAAAAAAAAAACTGATTTAAAAATGGGCAGGAAACCTGAACAGATATTTTTCCAAAGATGACATACAAATGGCCAGTGCCCAGTAAGTATATGAAAAGGTCCTCAACATCACTAATCATCAGGAAAGTGCAGATCAAAACCACAATGAGATATCACCTCACACTTGCTAAAATGACTATTATTCAAAAAGGCAAGTGAGGATGTGGAGAAAAGGGAACTCTTGTGTACCATTGGTGGGAATGTAAACTGATGCAGCTAATATGGAAAACAGTATGAAGTTTCCTCAAGAAACTATAAATAGAACTACCATATGATTCAGCAATTCCACTTCTAGATCTATATAGAAAGGAGATGAAATCACTATTTCAAAGAGATATCTGCACTTTCGTATTCATTGCAACACTATTCATAACAGCCAAGACTTGAAAAAAAAATATCTGTAAACAGATGAAGGGGCAAAGAAAATGAGGTGTATATACAGATAGATAGATATTTAACTATATAAAGTGAAATATTATTTATCCAGGAGAAAGAAGGAAATCCTGACATTTACAACATGGATAGAAGTTGAGGGCATATACTAAGTAAAGTGAGTCAGACAGAGAAAGACAACTACTGTGAGATCTTACTTGTATGTGGAATCTAAAGACATTGAACTCAGAGAAACAGAGAGCACAATGGTGATTGCCAGGTGCTGAGGGGCGGGAGAAATGGGGAGATGTTGGTCAAAGGGTACAGACTCTCAGTTATAAAATGAGTAAGTTCTAGGGATCTAATGTACAGCATGGTGACTATCGTTAACAATACTATATTGTATACTTGAAAGTTGCTATGAGAGTAGAACTTAAAGGTTCTCACCTTAACAACAACAGCAGCAGCAAAATGGCAATTATGTAAGGTGAGGGGTATGTTAACTAAACTTATTGTGGAAAAGCATTCCTAAAAATATGTGTGCATCAGATCATCACATCATATACTCTAAGCTCACACAACATACTATGTCAATTGTATCTCAATAAAGCTGGAAAAAGAAAAGAGTTAATGAGGAGCTGAATAGCTATTTCACAAGTTGGTTTTTGTTTGTTTGTTTTGTCCAACTGATGTCTTGTTTTGCACTGTAATTGGCTTACTTATGTCACTTCCCAGAAAGTAAGATATCATTCATTCATTTATTCAATCATTCCACAAACATTTCCTGAGAACTGGTTATATGACAGGCACTCTAGTGGGTGATAATTGAGAACTCACAATCTAGTAACACAACCCAGAGTACAAGAACATAAGAACAGATGAAGAAAGTTCTTCCTAATGCAATCCTTGCATTTGGTTCTCCAAGTAACCTTAAAATAAGATGTAAATTCTGGAGTCACACTACCTGGACTTGATCTCAGCTGCTTACCCTGAGGAAAAACTAATTCTCTGCCTCAGTTTCCTAATATGTAAGATTATAATACAGATTTATAGATTTTTTGATGATTAATTAACGGAGTTAACAAATTGACAACGTTAAGATCTTAGAATCATGCCTAATATAATAAGTGCTCAATAAACATTAGATAGAACTATTATTATTCTTATTATTACTTCATTACCATCAGTAATAAAAATTCTCTCCACAGACAACCTCTAGGACAACTATGGTCTGAATTCTAACTCATATTCTTTTAATCCCTTCCAATTCCCCTATCTCCCCTTTTAATTCCCACAGAGTATCTCAATTTAAGATTCATTTTAATGGCTATTTCTGCAAACAGAACATTTAGCAGTTTGGTGATGAAATCGGGGCAGTTAAGAGATGTGGCACTCTAGTTACACCGCACAAAGCCTAACAGTTTGCTTTCTGCTTTTAAAGAAGTGTTTCGTTTAGCCATCCTTGTGGCGGCACATGTAATTGAAAAGAGGCATATGGAGACCAGCATGGAAGCCTAACAAACACTTGAGAGTGCCTTAAAAACTATGCTAATCAGTTTGGGAAATCATGTTTTAATCTTAAAAAAAAAAACAACTCTCAAAACTCCTCAAACCTAAGGTGACTTTTAAAGAAATGCTATCATTGTTGATATTATCTAATACTGGTTTATGTCCCTCTGCCCTGACAAATATTGGAAATCCAATTGAATCATATAAAAAAGGAAGAAAGGAGAATACAGGTGACCTGTAGTCTGGCGGAGCAGAAACCAACTCCCAAGGGAGGTAAACCAGGACACCAGCCCCATGGTCAGAGTCAGGGTGTGGACTGCTTCTCCTGCAAGATGGGGGGAAGCCACACAGGCTCACAGCACTACCCCCCAACCCGACCCTGCACCGCCCCCCACTGCAAGAAGGCGCTGAGCATTACCTGAAAACAAGAAAGGCATCAGATGAACAGACCTTTATAACAGAATGTACATCTGCCAAGACAAAAATACACCACAAGCTTCTGGTGTTGGCACGCTGACAGTATGAGCAAGCTGTCTTAGTAGTGATTTTGCAAATCATTTGAGTTTAAATTCTATATAGGCCGTAGGGCCCCTGGAGCACTACTTTCTATATTTGGTCTCCTCATTTAGCTATGTTTGGAATAAATAGGCTATGGGTAAAAATCATGCCCTTTAAGAGTTTTGCATACACAGACTAGTTCTGCATATATATTAATACCTGAACCAAGTGATTGATGTTAGCCTTTGCACGTGTGCACACACACACACACACACAAATACACACAGAAGCTTTCTAAATGTATTTTAAAATTGTTTTCCTGTGTGACTTTTTCTCTCTCTTTTTTTAAGTTCAGCTCTCTGGCATTTAGTAACCCACAAGCTGCTGTTTCTTTTTCCAAATAAGTTCAGCTTGATGGCGGGGCCAAGAAATATGAGCCCAACTGATGATTGCAATCTCGAAAGAAAATATGCTTTTTATCAGAGACCACATGTTGCCAACACCAATTAAAGTAAAACTGGGAGAATTTTTCTCAGATACCAACCTGGAGAGGCCTGATGAGCCAAGTATAAAAAAAGGGGAAAAAAAGTAAGCTTCAGGTGGAATTGGCAGGACGTCCACTGAGATGAAATGCAACAATTTAAGGGGGTAGTGTAAGATGCATGCAGGTTGAGCAATTTGTTAACCATCTAGATGAGAAACTGTACAAAGGCAATGTCACATACTTTAATTTAAGCTGATCTAGAGGAAATTCTGACTCCACCACTGACTGCCAGAACCACTTTCACGTCTCTGAGACTTAGTCTTCTCATTTATAAATCAGGAATCACAAAATTCTGTTTGAGTTTTTTTAAAGTGATAATGTGGATTAAAACACCAGTTTTATACTATTTGGTTGATAAACGTTTAAAGAGAGACAGAAATTAATTGATTCATTTGTGGGCAAATGCTTCAATAAGGCGATCATATTCCTTTTCTAAAGTGTTATGGCTAACCATTTAGACACATTCATTGTGCAAATACATTAAATATTATGTGCATTACCTCAGTGCCTTTTAAAGGTTAACAAAGAATATTATAATGATGTGACTATGGAAAATTTTATTTCTGACGTCAATTTATAACATACCCATGAGGTCATATGATCACACTTCATCAAAAAAGAATCACTTTTCTACTAGCTTGGGAGGTTATAAGATGTCAGGTTTAAAAGATTGACCTTGGTGTTTGCCTGACTTATCTTTTTTCATCTCTTAAGTGTTTATGCCAATTTTAAAAGATTATAGTAAGCTCACATGAGAGGAACCATGCAAAATTGCTTATACCCAGACTATAGTAAAGGTGAGTTCTTTTCTCCTTTTTCTTCTGGTGAGTTGAGTATCTCTTATATTCTTACAAACTAGTTGGTATTTGTTGAATAAATGGGCTGGGTCTTCAAACCTGAAAAAATGGGTAGAAGACTGAAATTCTCAAATTTAAATCTTGAAATATTTTTGTGCTTTCCAAAAGGTTGAACTTGAGAGATTTCTGCTAAGTTGGTGAAAATAATTATTTAAAAACTTACAGCATGTAGGATGTAGTACTTACCATCCAAAAACCAGGTACTGAGATTGTATTTTTTCATAATAGACATGTTCTTTATGTAGAACTACCACTTCTCAAAACTTTACATCTTTTCAAAGTTCGTAATGAATAGAAGATACTTGTAATGTACTTTATTGTTTTTCAGTTGCTAAGTCATGTGTGACTCTTTGTGACCCCATGGACTGCAGCATTCCCAGCTCCTCTGTCCTTCACTATTTCCCGGAGTTTGCTAAAATTCATGTTCATTGATTCGGTATTGTTATCCAACCATCTCATCTTCTGCCGCCTCCCTTCTCTTTTTGCCTTCAATCTTTCCTAGCACCAGAGTCTTTTCCAATGAGTCAGCTCTTTGTGTTAGGTAGCCAAAGTATTAGAGCTTCAGCTTCAGCATCAATCCTTCCAATGAATATTCAGGGTTGATTTCCTTTAGGATTGGTTAGTTTGATCTCCTTGCTGTCCAAGAGACTCTCAAGAGTCTTCTCCAGCGCGACAGTTCGAACGCATGAATTCTTCTGTTCTCAGCCTTCTTTACATTCCAACTCTCACATCTGTATATGACTACTGAGCTTTGACTATATAGACCTCTATCGACAAAGTGATATCTCTGCTTTTGAATATGCTATCTAGGCTTGTCATAGCTTTCCTTCCAAGGAACAAGTGTAGTGGACTTTTCTTAACATTTATTTGAATACTTAATTTCACTAATCCTAAAGTTCTGAAAATTGTTTCTTTTTAGATTCACTGTGCATATATGTGGGAAGAGACCAACAATCTCTTGTTTAAATAAAATTTTCCTTATTCTCCATAGTTACATTCTTCTTTAAAGCCAATTAAGGAGTCTCAGAAAGCAGATAATCATGTCATAAATGTACTACCTTGACAACGCCTGAAGGAGTGCTAAGGCCAGTGAAGGAATTGGGTTTATATTAATATGTCATTTCAACTCCTCATATTTGGACCCAATCACAATAATCACGTGTATTTTGTCTACTTTCTGGGTATTCTGCTCTCCCACCTCTGAAAGTGAATATAGAGTCACAGGCTTGAAAAACCAAACACAGTAGAGCTGGGATACAACTTTTGTTGAAAAAACATCAGTTGCCTGGCTAAGATGTTCTTCTTTCTTTTTCTATTATATAGACCCCTCACAGTATTTTATTCCTCTTTACAGCTCTGCTGCTGCTGCTGCTGCTAGGTCGCTTCAGTCGTGTCCAACTCTGTGAGACCTCATTGACGGCAGCCCACCAGGCTCCTCTGTTCCTGGGATTCTCCAGGCAAGAATACTGGAGTGGGTTGCCATTTCCCTCTCCAATGCATGCATGCATGCTAAGTCACTTCAGTCGTGTTCGACTCTGTGCGACCCCCATGGGCTGTAGCCCACCAGCCTCCTCTGCCCATGGGATTCTCTAGGCAAGAATACTGGAGTGGGTTGTCATTTCCTTCTCCCTCTATAGCTCTAGATTTCTGAAATTACATTAAGAAGTTCTCAAGAAGACAGTATAAATTTCATTCATACTATTCATCCGAGTTAGTCATGAGTAGAAGCAGTTATTTTATTTCTATAAATGTGGGCTCAAGTTGAGTACACATAAAGACAAGATAATAATACCCGCTTTTCAAGCAACTTGGACATAGATGTTAGCAGCTACCAAAGGGTTTATTTGAACAGGATGTAATTTGTTTTCACAAGGTGCATATATATGTGGATCTATCAGCCCATTATTGTTTATCTCTACTGTTATCCCTGGCTTTTCAAGTGGCCCAGTGGTAAAGAATTCACCTGCCAAAACTTGGGTTCAATTCCAGGGACAGGAAGATCCCCTGGAGGAGGAAATGGCAACCCACTCCAGTATTTTTGCTTGGAGAATCCCATGGATAGAAGAGAATGGTGGGCTACAGTCCATGTGGTCACCAAAGAGTTAGACATAACTTAGCAACTAATCAACTGTTACCCTCTGTTGGCGGACTTTGCTAAAAATAGTGAAATTATCATTTAATTATCCATTATAAAAAAATAAAAAGCAATGTAAATATTCAATAAGGTTAAAATAATTATATAACAGTATACAATTATATTATATAATATATTAATATATATAACATATAGTGTTAATATTCATGTGATTAAGTTTTTAAAATTTAACTTATAGGTACTCATAAAAAATTTGGGGGCCGCATCTCATACCTATTAAATCATAATTTTAAGGGAAAGAACTAGATAATCTGAGTTTTAAAGAAATCAAGTAAATTTGGAGAATGTTGTACTAGAATGTAAACTTAACATGAAAGCAGTAGTGCTATTGTTTTGCTTGCTACTGCAGTGCTTTGTATATCATAGGCATTCAATAAATCTATACCAAATGAGTGAACTTATCTATGGAAAAATATGCTATTTTTTAATAATGATTGTAGAAAGTATATAATAGCATCAAAGGTGCTCTTGACGTTTAATGAAAATGGAAAGTAAAAATTGCACTCACTTCAAGGCTACAAATATTTAAAAAGGCATTTTAAATGGAAAAAAATCCTTGTGTATCATCTATATAAGAAAAAATAATAATACACAGAATTTTACAAGAATTAAAATTTTTGCTTTGCAAAAGATATTATCAAGGGAATGAAAAAATGAGAGATAATATTTGCAAAACAAATATTCAACAGAGAACTCTACTACACAGAGAATAGCTTAAAAGTTGACAATACCAAGTGCTGATGAGGAGTCAAGTAATTAACACTCTCATGCATTTCTAGTGGAGATACAACATGTTAAAGTCTCTTTAAAAACAGTCTTGCTATTTCTTATAAAGTTAAACATACACCTACCATATGGCCCAACAATTCCACTACTAGGAATAAAAATTTATATTCACACACACAAAACTCTGTACATGAATATTTATAGCAACTTTATTTACAATCTCCAATACTTTGGCCACCTGAGGTGAAGAACTGACTCATTTGAAAAGACCCTGATGCTGGGAAAGATTGAAAGTGGAAGGAGAAGGGAATGACAGAGGATGAGATGGTTGGATGGCATCACTGACTCAATAGACATGAGTTTGAGTTAACTCCGGGAGTTGGTGATGGACAGGCAGGCTGCCGTGCTGTGGTCCATGGGGTCGCCAAGAGTCAGACACGATTGAGCAACTGAACTGAACTGAAAAATTGCAAACAATGCATAAGTACTTATACTGGTGAATGGGAAACTGTGATAGAGCCATGCAGTGGAATACTCAGCAACACACAAAAAAAGAATTATTGACCTACACAACCACATGGGTAAATCTCAAATGCATTGTGCTAAATGAAGGAAGCTAGGTACAAATTGCTACAACCTGTATGACTCTATTTGGGTTTCCTATGTGGCGCTATTGGTAAAAAATCCACCTGCCAGTGAAGGAGATGTTGGTTTGATCCCTGGGTCTGGAAGATCCCCTGAAGAAGGAAATGGCAGCCCATTCCAATATACTTGCTTGGAAAATTCCATGGACAGAGGAGCCTGGCAGGCTACAGTCCATGGGGTTCCAAAGAGTCGGACACAAATTAGCAAATGAGCACAGTATGATTCTACTTATATGACATTCTGGAAAAGGAAAAATTGTAGGGACAGAGAATAGATAAGTAATTTCTAGGCATAAGAATTGAGGGGAGAATTTGAATCCAAAGGGTAGCATAAGGTTATTTTTTAGGGTAATGGAACCGTTCTGTATCTTGATTGTGGTAATTATTATGTAGACTTAGTGTAGTGTTAGATGCTCAGTCTTGTCTGACTCTTTGCAACCTCATGGACTGTAGCCAGCCAAGCTCCTCTGTCCATGGAATTCTCTAGGTAAGAATACTAGAATGGGTGGCCATTTCCTTCTCCAGGTACATAGACTTATACACTCATCAAAATTCAGAGCTATACAAAAAAAAATAATAAATCTTACTGTATATACACCAAAAAAAATATGAAGAAACATAAAGGGCCCCAAAATGGAAGACAGTAGTCATTGTGATAGGGTGGTGAATTTCTTTATTTTTCCTTCACTTTCCAAATTTTTCTGTGATGTGGTTGGATATTTATTTAAACAATAATGCATTATTTATATATAAAGTAAAAGATTGTGTAATAACACTATGTTTGATTAGCAGAGTCATGTGTCATTTGGTCTTCCTCATAAATTAGCAATTAATTTGCTTTTGCAGAATTAAGAATTATTCTTTACTGGTTGTAAACCAACTGATTGGAAAAAATATGTCAAGCAATAACAGATTTTCTGTATATGACACCAATCTGTTTAATTGCCATATTTAATAAAAATATAACCTTTCTCTATATGCTTCTTCTTTGAGTCGAGTTTTTTGAATCTTCCTTTTGTTTCCTCCTCTCATATCCACACCCATACCCATACATATATGTAAACATTACCTTCCAACCAGAAAAATTCCTACACATTGTTCAAAATAGGCATTGGAAGTTATCTTTCTTGGAATCCCTCTTTGGTTCTTCTGCCCAACTTTCCCCCATGGATTTGTGCCAAAGGCCCCTTCTCTCTCTGCATGGTAAATGCATATTGCATTTCCACATTACATCAAAATGCTCTTTTCAGGTGACTTTACTCACCAACTGGATTATAAGATTCTTTCAGCAGCTTGTCTAATTTATACCCTCAGTAATTAGACAAAAGTCTGGAACATGGTGGCTTACCTGATACATTTTAATGTCTCAGGTTGAACTGAATAAACCTACTGTTTTGTATTTATCCATTAATTTTAGTTGCATTGTTATATTTTAGTTGTATAGGCAAACTTTTTTCTCTAAGAAAATCTTTTTTTTTTTTTTTTTTAGTTTTTTTCTTTTCTTTTTTTTTTTTTTTTTTATAAATTTATTTATTTTAGTTGGGGGCTAATTACTTTACAATATTGTAATAGTTTTTGCCATACATTGACATGAATCAGCCATGGGTTTACATGTGTTCCCCTTCCTGGACCCCCCACCCACCTCCCTCCCCATCCCATCCTTCTGGATCATCTAAGAAAATCTTTTAAAGGGAAGAAAAATTCCCTCATTCCTACATACTGGGAGTACTGATATATGTCTTGCTTGAGTTGGACAGACTGTTAGAACCATACAGCTTGCTGAATTCATTCACTGAGTACCTGGTATGGGCAACATTCTGACAGTTCAAGGAAGGTACATTGTCATAAGCCCTTTAATAATGCTAATAACAAGCCTGTTCTCTAAGATCTTGTCAGTTACCTTATTTTACTATTTTTTGGGGGAAAAATTGTTAGGAAACCAAATAAAGCAGGTTAAAATTTCATTCACATTAAAAAGCTAAATACTACATAGAGTCTCTGTAGGACTCACTTATGTTCTAAGTAACATAACAGATCTTCTAGTCTCCCAAAGAACACAAGATCAGAAAATCAAGATAGATGTGAGAAAGCTACCACCCCACTCCATTATTTTATTTGTAAATTAAATTTTATACACTCTTGAATCAGCTATTTAATAGTAGAATCCTAATCGACACTTAGAGTCACTGAAACATATAATACATAGATTAGTAATTCTTATGAATTTAAAAAATAGAACAAAGAGGAAAACTAAGAATGTATCAGTGTGCAATATGAACTATGTGCTTTTTATAAAATAAAGAATAAGATATTAATATGTTTTTGATTTCTAATGCTTGTGTCCAACATGAAGGGCAGAATAACAATGTTGGCTTTCTGGATTTAACTTACAATGTGCTCAGTCACTCAGTCATGTGCAACTCTTTGTGACCCCATAGACTGTGGCCTGTCAGGCTCCTTTTGGCAAGAGGAGATTCTCCAGGCAAGAATATTGGAGTGGGTTGCCATGCCCTCCTCCAGGAATTCTTTCCAACTCAGGGACTGAACTCAGGTCTCCAGCATCACAGGCAGATTCTTTACTGTCTAAGCCACCAGCTGCTGCTGCTGCTAAGTCGCTTTAGTCACCAGGGAAGCCTTTAATTTACAATAATATGCTTAAAAGTACTGAAGGTGAGAAGTTTGAAGAAGGTAAATGTGATTCCTAAGATATAAATTCCACAATACAAAGATTCTTTATCATAGTAACAAGGTCAAACCTAGTGAGAAAGGCAAGGAAAAATCTAATACTTTTCCCAAGTCTGCTCCATGGTAGACAAAGAGAAGCTCAAATGCTAGAATTATCAGTATCTGAAATATCAAAGAGACAAAATCTTTATATATACATTGGGGAAAAAAAATGGCCAGGTTCTGCCTCTGAGCCACCAGTTGTCAACAGGGATGACTTACAAGCCTGTCAGCAGTGCACACTTTCAAAGACAGGTGGCTAAGGAACCGTAGCACGAACAGGCCCTACTCCCGGCCTATCTTATCAAAACATTCACTCGGTGTGACACTTGCATTTGACCCACAAGCAAAGAGTTTCACCTGATACAGGGTGACCCCATTAAAAATAAATACCTGTCTCTTCCATGCCAAGCTTTCCTGGTTCAGCAACACAGCGTCCATTAAAGGTATTACTGGGGGACTCAATCACTTGTCTAAAGGGGATAATGAATTGAAAAGTGCTATGGGCGTAGAGGTAGCATCTCCAAGGATAACAAGAGACCCATCAGGCTCAGTTTAGAAGAGCAGAAGTGACAAAGCCAGTCCCTATTGACCATCAATTACCTCTAACGAAAATAGCAATCATGCTTCTAAGAGAAACACTTTGCACCCTGCTGGGTTTTCAGCCTCAGCCCCAGTGCTTGTCTCCCAAGCCCACCACCCTTGGGTCTCAAGCCCACCAGAACCTATGTAGAGATAATGAATGTCCAAGCTTAAGTGCTTCATGTCCTTTTGATTAAAAGATCCAAACATTTTTCTGTCACTGTCTCTATGTAAGAAATACTCCTGTGTTTTCTTTTTTTTTCAATATAAAAATTGGATTAAAAAGCATGCTTTGCAAACAACAGATAGGAATGCTAATTAAAGGACAGACTTCACAGCCACATAAAAAAGCAGCTCGGCACAAAAGTCTTCACATTCCATCTGAAATATGGTGTTAGCGACTTGGTCAGACAGAGCTTGTGTGAACTCTGTTCACTAAAGATAGAACACCAGCAAACAATCTTAGCAAAGAATGATAAAGTCATGAATATAAGCAGTGATCTCCTTACATTTCTATTATGATCAGTAATATTTGATTGGTATGGGTGAAAGCTAATGCCTTGATTACACGTGCTAGCAAAGAAAGTGTTAGAGAAGCTTGGGTTTGTTCTGAGAAAGGCAAAAATAATAATGCTAAAATGTGATCTGACTGCTGAAATGTTAATATACTTTGTATCATTATTCAGTGGAACAAAAGACTTAATCAAGAGAATATCTTAATTTTAAAGCCATAACACAATGGAAGCATCAGATACAGCATAATCTTTACTTAAGCTATTTTTTTTCCCTCTAATTTGGGCATCATTTATTCCTTCACCAAGCTGATATTGACTATACCAAGCCCTGTGCTGTGAATTAAGGGTACAAAGGTGTGTAAATCATGGTCTCTAATCCCCAAACATGACACTCGAGGGAGGGTGAACGAAGCCTGAACAGATGGTTACAGGGTAAGGTAATAAAGACAGCAACAGTTAAATGCACAGAATATTCCGAGTCTCTTCCTTAGAAATGCATGTTGATGTGGCTGCAGGGAATGGAAGGGGTCTGGTCAGAGAAGAATTCCTGCTAAGGGCAAAAGTGAAAGTGAAAGTGTTAATCAGTCAATCCTGTCCGACTCTTTGAAACCCCTTAGACTGTAAACCGCCAGGATCCTCTGTCCATGGAATTCCCCAGGCAAGAATACTGGAATGGGTAGTCATTCTCTTCTGCAGGGGATCGTGCTGATCCAGGGATCAAACCCAGATCTCCTGAACTGCAGGCAGATTCTCTACCATCTGAGCCACCAGGGAAGCCTGGTAAGGGTGAAGAGGAGGTAACATATATTTCAGATGGACAGGGCATGATATTGAGGCAGTGTGTCAGTGCTACTCGTAGTCTGTCATTACTTGAATGCACAGAATTAAAAGGCGTGGCAGGAGCTGATCCTGAGATTGTTGGCAATAGACAGGTCAGGAAAGCCCCGGCACATAATGGGAAGAAACACAGCCTCTGTTCTCTAGGTCAGGAACTAGCGGAGACTCCAGTGGAGGGTTGGTGTACGCAGTACGGGGAAGAGACCCAGGTAAATCTGCCATGCTCTGCTGTTTCAGAAGCATCTGCTCATTCCTTCAACATATAAATGTTGAGTTCTCACGTCATGTCAGGCAACGTTCTGTGCACTGGGGGTGTGACACTGAATGAGCTAGTTAAGGTCTTCCTTCTTACAGAAGTGATTTATGTCAGACAATTTGAGAATTTAAAATATGATTTTAAAACTTCCTGTTATATGGAGGATGGTTTGGTGGGGCCAAGATTAGTTAGGGGGCTCCTGCAGTAATCTGAGAAACTTCAGAGGGAGTCAAAAAGATAGACAGTGGTATTAAGAATAGACAGGGACTAATTTTGAAAATTAGTCTGGTGGCTCAGACAGTAAAAAAATCTACCTGCACTGCAGAAGACCTGGGTTCGATCCCTGGGTCAGGAAGATCCCCTGGAGAAGGACATGGCAACCCACTCCAATTTTCCTGCCTGGAGAATTCGATGGGAAGAAGAGCCTGGCAGACTACAGTCCATGGGGTCCCAAAGAGTCAGACATGACTGAGTGAATAAGAGACACAATTTTGAAAATATTTAGAAAGTACAATCAATAGGAATGATTCTTGGAAGTAAATTAGGGTAGAGTTGGGAGAGGTGAGGAAAGTAAAAGGCTAAGAATGAATCCTAAATTTCTATTTAGATTATTGGGTAGATGGTGGTACCATTAATCATGATAAATAATTCATTAGAAGTAGTCTGTCTTTATTTATGACCGTTAGAAAAGACATGGAAATATACATATAGCATTGTCTGCAGGGTTTCATGCCGTACCTACATTATACAGAGGACTACAACAAGGATGGCATAGAGCCGTTGATCTACAGTTTGGTGGGGAAAGATGAAACACTGAGTGATCTAACAACAGAATTTCAGAGACAGGAGATTTCTCTTTTATTTCCTCATAAATAAAAGTGTCTTATCACAGAAGCAGAGGGTTTAACAAAGGATCTCAAAAATTAGGAAATTTTAAACTTATTTTAATCACATCTTCATTTCTGCTGTTGGTCACTGTTCACATTAACACTAGCATGAACTAACTATGGCTCAGGTAAGAAAGCAATGCAAATAGCACTATATTTTCCTCTGCCAATAACTCAGGAGGGAAGGAATCCACAGATTAGGTTGACACATGGTGTCTAGAAAGAATTAATTCCCACTCGATTCTGGGCAGACTTACAAGCTGGGCTCCATCCATAAAGACCGACGGGAATTTTGAGGTAGTGGCATTTTCTATTGCCATCGACAATTAGACATAAGAATACCAGTCACTGAAGAACACCTTGTTATTTGTGCTGTTTTATTATCCAGAGACATTTGGGAATTGTTCCACATTTGGAAGTCATTCCTAACCTGCATTGGATAGTTTTGCTATATTTGTCATGTTGATATCTTCTGGCAGGAACACTTAGACATTTATTGTAAGAGCTTAGCAGGGGACAAAAATATTTTGGATATGCCAAATCAAATTATGGTGCACTTGAACAGTCATCATCTATCTCTTATTCATGATTAGTATTCATTATATAGCATCAAAAGGATTTACATTAGGATTAAGAGGTATCAAGGAAAAAACATATATATTTAAATGCTTCCTGCTGAAACCAGTACTGCTGAAGGAGCAGTTATTCAGCATAATCAATTGCCACCATAGTACGCTCCCAAATGTCTCTAATACTTATTGGCTGGAACTCACATTACCTTTAGGCAAAATGGTAAAGTAGGATAAAGTTTTTCTTTGGAATCTCTTTGTTTCCAATTTACTCATTCATTCATTCAAAGTTTATTTACTTAGTACCCAGGTAGCTCAGCTGGTAGAGAATCTGCCTGCAATGCAGGAGACCCCAGTTTGATTCCTCGGTCAGAAAGATCTGCTGGAGAAGGCATAGGCTACAGACTCCAGTATTCTTGGGCTCCCCTGGTGGCTCAGCTGGTCAAGAATCTGCCTGCAGTGCGGGAGACCTGGGTTCAATCCCTGGGTTGAGAAGATTCCCAGGAGAAGGGGATGACTACCCACTCCTGTATTCTGGCTTGGAGAATTCCATGGACTTTATATAGCCCATGAGGTCATAAAGAGTGGGACATGACTGAGCAACTTTAACTCATTATATACTCCACACAATTCTAACAAAGAGTTCCTATCCTCTTGGAGATTACCCTTCTTTCAGTTCTTCTGATTTCCAGTCCTCAGTGGGTCTTCTTGCTCTAATTTTCCCAGAAACAGAAATTATTACTACTATTCTCCTTCCTCATTTCTCCATTGAAATTATCCCATTCATTAGTGATTACCTTTACAGGGGCTTCTGGAAAAAATAAACACCTATCTCAAAGATAGGGGGCTTAAGTTGGCTTAAAGTTCAACATTCAGAAAGCTAAGATCATGGCATCTGGTCCCATCACTTCATGGCAAATAGATGGGGAAACAGTGGACACAGTGGCTGACTTTATTTTGGGGGGCTCCAAAATCACTGCAGATGTTGATTGCAGCCATGAAATTAAAAGACACTTACTCCAATGGCACCCCACTCCAGTACTCTTGCCTGGGAAACCCCATGGACGGAGGAGCCTGGTAGGCTGCAGCCCATGGGGTCGCGAAGAGTCGGACACGACTGAGCGACTTCACTTTCACTTTTCCCTTTCATGCACTGGAGAAGGAAATGGCAACCCACTCCAGTATTCTTGCCTGGAGAATCCCAGGGACGGAGGAGCCTGGTGGGCTGCTGTCTATGGGGTCGCACAGAGTCGGACACGACTGACGCGACTTAGCAGCAGCAGCAACTCCTTGGAAGGAAAGTTATGACCAACCTAGACAGCCTATTAAAAAGCAGAGACATTACTTTGCCAACAAAGGTCAATCTAGTCAAGGCTATGGTTTTTCCAGTAGTCATGTATGGATATGAGAGTTGGACTATGAAGAAAGCTGAGCACCGAAGAATTGATGCTTTTGAACTGTGGTGTTGGAGAAGACTCTTGAGAGTCCCTTGGACTGCAAGGAGATCCAACCAGTCCAACCTAAAGGAGATCAGTCCTGGGTGTTCATTGGAAGGTCTGACGTTGAAGCTGAAACTCCAATATTTTGGCCACCTGATGCGAAGAGCTGACTCATTTGAAAAGTCCCTGATGCTGGGAAAAATTGAAGGCAGGAGTAGAACGGGATGACAGAGGATGAGATGGTTGGATGGCATCACCGACTCAATGGATATGAGTTTGGGTAAACTCCAGGACTTGGTGATGGACAGGGAGGCCTGGCGTGCTGCGGTTCATGGGGTCGCAAAGAGTCGTATATGACTGAGCGACTGAACTGAACTATCTCAAAGATATTACTAAACACTGAGGAATTCAGTTACATGTCTGGATAATGTGGGAAATATTTGAGGAAAATGGAAACCATTTGGAATACATATATTAAACCATGGCACACAAAAGCTACAGCTCCTGGCAGAAGTGGTGGCTGCCTAACACAGGAGGAGATGAGCTGTGAAGCCAGACAGAGGGAGACTTAAACTCCAACTGCACCTCTTCCTAACAGTGCAACTTCACTTGCCTGGGACACTTTCCTGGATTACTAGTGAATACTAGTAAAAGATTAGAAAAAATATATATTCAGGGACAGGCATGAAGTAAATGCTCAAGAAATTATTTATTTTAACAAAATTGAAACTGAGGAGTGTACCCACCATCAGTCCCATTTGTTTGGGTGACTATTTTGTACGTAGATTTGCCTTTGAGTTCCTTGCGCTACTATAAGCCACTAAGAGGAAGAAAGGGCTTCCCAGGTGGCGCTATTGGTAAAGAATCCATCTGCCAAGAATCCATCAGGAGATGCAAGAGACACAGGTTTGATCCCTGGGTCGGGAAGATCTTCTGAAGGAAATAGCAACCCACTCTGGCATTCTTGCCTGGAATATCCCATGGACAGAGAAGCCTGGTGGGCTACAGTTCTTGGGGCTACAAAGAGTCAGACACGACTGAGCACACACACATAAGGAAGGAAATAAAGAGAAAGAGAAAGGAGAAGCAGAACTCTGTGATGGTTAAGATAGCATTTAAGAAGAGCTTAGAGGAGAAATACAAATTCGTATTTTGAATGGAATGATAGCTGAGGCTTAACAAAATGCATGTGTTTATTTCTGCTTGCATTCTTAACAGTCAGGCTTGCTTACTCCTCTATCTCTGTCTCTTCAAGACTACATGAAGACCTGAGGCTGTTGCAGACCAGCTGTCAGTCAGTTTACCCCCAAACAGATAAGAGTCTAGCCAAAATGAGTAAAGCTGCTTACCCAATCTATAGCTAATTGTTAACACATGGGGATCCCAGCAGAGCGTAGACATACCTCCCAGTTAACCTGTAGTCTTGTGAATGATACTAATTTAGTTATTACTTTAAGCTGTTGAGATTTAGGGTCAAGTGTTATATAGCATTATTCTGGTCTGCTGAATTAAATTAGAAGTTATACTTTGAAATTAGGAATACTCTTCTATTAATGATACATTTTCTGTAGTATTTCACAGTCATTTTTTCACTCGAAGGTAAGTAAATGGACTATGATACGGTTTTAGGGTATGGAAGATATGTATGAATAAGACCACTGGGATAGGATCTCAGCTCTAATTCATTACATGACCTCAGACTACAACCCATAGCTACATAGTGAGCTTTTCAAGAGCACGGACAGTGTATTGTTGTTCTTTGTACATCTAGCACCTAGGAGAGCTCCTACCAAATTTACAACATTATAAGCACTCACTCAATAAGTGAGGGATAAAAGGACAAGTAAATTCTGGTTAGTTATTTTTAAAGTTGAGTGTAGTAAGTATTTACATGATTGGTCAAGGAATGAGGATTCAACTTCACTAAACAGGAAGCTCTTTGTTTAGACAGTTACTCCATGTAATAAAATGAAGGAGTGGAAAAATGAGCAATGTTGATGAATGGGAGAATTTTGTGATGCAGGGATCATAGCAGAGTTAGGAAGGAAGAAACATTTCATTGTGCTGAAAAATCAGTTTCCCCAGAACTTTGTAGTACGGGAGCTTCATGTCACAAAATTCTAAAGAGAGCTAGATACATGGGCAATATTTGCAAAGTGAATGTACAATAAGTATGTCCAAGGACTCCTGATTTCTTGTAAATGTGATTAACATTGCCCCCAGAAAGGGATACATGTAGTTTTGTTTCTTCTGATCTCAACAGAAATTAATTTCGTTGTTAGCATCTTTTAAAAATAAATGTAAAAGTTGGTTTTCCTTTCCCATGTTCCAATTAAAATCAACATTTTAATAATTATTCTCAGAAACCAAGTTGATGTTGATACATTACTACCTGGCTAGCTCTGCGTTGTAGTGATGATGTTTTGTGCTTGGATGATAATAACTGTCAAAATGCAAGGGGTTAGTGAACAGGACCCATGGGGAATGGCAGGATGACACTCTATGAGAGACATTCTGCTAATAGGGCTGAGAGCAATTACTGTATGGTTTATGATCACAATGCTTAACCCTCTCACTCTCAGACTGCAGGAGGCTTAGCCAGCAAACTGCTTGAGGACATTTTCAGCTCCCCATGTTTTATCAGTGAAATCCATTTAAGGGGCATGTTACGAAGACTGTCAAATATGTCTGTGCATTAGAAACATCAACTTGGTGTATAATGTGACTGCTGTACAGAAAATGAGCAAACTCAGAGAAGAATTCACCAGCTCCTGAACCAGCCTAGTCTGATTATTTGCATTTTTAACTTTAAGTTCACTTGATCAGTTACTCTTTTCTTGTTTTCATGCACTGTTCCTTCACATCAGCATTAGGGTCTCTTTATTTTGTACTTGAGTGTTGTTACGGCATTGTGCTCACTACTATTTTCTTTAAAGAATGTGTAATCATATGAGTCATGTTTACAGAAGGCAAAAGAAGCCTTTGGTAATCATCTCATTTACCCATTACTCAACATTCTTTCCAAAACATTTCAAATTTACTAGCATATGTTTTTCTGCCAGCCATTAAGAAACTTGGTTTCTCAACTCCATTGTCCTTTCCATACACTAATTCATGTCTGCTCCTTACCCCATTGTCTGCTAGACAGACAAAGAAGACAGAGCAAATTATCTTCAGATTAAACCATAACAAGGAACGTGGGGGTCATAAACAAATGTGACTATTGAAAGGAAGCTTCATAATTTAGAGCTTTGAGAAGAGGGTGACAATATGGAAGAGGTTAGATGTGACATTTAGTCACTAAGTGATTTGGAGAGAGTCTCTGACCCCACAAAATTCAGATATAATAGATTTCTAATTCCAATCAGCATGCCTTCCAGTGACTGATAATTTAAATTAAAAACTAGTAACAAAAAATATCTTTCAACTTAATAATTGGGCTTCCCAGGTGGTGCAACTGGTAAAGAACCTGCCTGCCAATGCAGGAGACGTAAGAGATGCAGGTTCGAGTCCTGAGTTGGGAAGATCCCCTGGAAGAGTGCATAGCAACCCACTCCAGTATTGTTGCCTGGAGAATCCCAAGGACAGAAGAGCCAGGTGGGCTATAGTATATGGCATTGCAGAAGAGTCAGACCACAACTGAAGCAACTTGGCACACACACAACCAATTTAATAATTATGTATAACATAGGCATTTTTAAAATAACCTCCATGAACTCCTTTTAACAATATATATTTGGGGTAAACAAGACTTTTTTTTCTTTACAATCATATACAATAAATTTAACTTTATTTTGTGCAATATTTGACTATATTAATTTGCAAAATGGAAGTACTATTGTCAATAATAGCTTCAGTTTTTAATATTGACTACAGAAAGCTATTTGAAGTGTCTGCTTAGTTCATTATAACCTCAACCAGGGTTTCTAGATATATCTCTGTATTTGTGCTTGTAAATCTGGGGAGAATTTTTAACATTTGTAGTCATTTTACACATATTTATTACTTATAAACCTTTTATAATAACATTCTCAACATTTAACAGTACACCTTGGTGAGGGATAGAAAGATTTTTCTAATTCACACAAAGGCAGTTTAGGTCAACAGTAAGGTTGACTTTTCTTAGATTTGCTTTTCAATCCCTAAATCTGAAATCCCCAACAGAAGTTCATACTATATGAATTTGCCTCCCTGGTTAGAGATCAGTGATGGATATCTATACATGCTGAGCCAATCAGAATTTTCTCCTGGTCCGTTTCTCTGTGAAATTGAAACTGAAGACGTGGAAAGTCAAGAGTTACAGCTTAGTGATGAAATCATCCTAAAAGAGATCAATCCTGGGTGTTCATTGGAAGGTCTGATGTTGAAGCTGAAACTCCAATACTTTGGCCACCTCATGCGAAGGGTTGACTCATTGGAAAAGACCCTGATGCTGGGTAGGATTGGGGGTGGGAGGAGAAGGGGACGACAGAGGATTAGATGGTTGGATGGCATCACCGACTCGATGAACATGGGTTTGGGTAGACTCCGGGAGTTGGTGATGGACAGAGAGGCCTGGCGTGCTGCAATTCATGGGGTCGCAAAGAGTCGGACATGACTGAGCGACTGAACTGAACTGAACTGATGAAATCAAAGTAGCTGATCTTTAGGAAGATACAGACACGAAGAGAAGAGCAGGGACAAAGAGGGGCCGTGGTATCTAAGAGACAGTGAGCTTAGTTTTCAATGGTTTTCCATCTTCAATTTCTAGTCACTTCTGGAGTCTGGCTTTCTTTTGTTGCCATAGGCTTCAGGAGCTATGCACACATTATTTTAGTAAAACAACCCCTCCCAATCGAAAAATTAAATTAGATTGAGTGAAGAATAGTAGCTTTGTCAATAGAAAATTATGATATTTTATGATGAATGCTAAGATGAAAAAGGATAGAGTAATGGACTCCAGACCTAAATTTGGGGAATGCAGAAGTTTTTCTGGAAGAAGTACCATTTATGGAGAGACATGAAAGAATGGCAGAAACAGACAAATGAATAACTGAGAAAGGATAATGAATGCCTCACAGCATTATGAATGCCACAGATGAGAATGAGCAAGGGGAGCTCAGGGGAAGGGAAGTACTTCAGGTTGGAGAAAGATGAGGCTGGACAAATTTTTAACAGCTCAGATTTTAAAAAGACTCCATGAACGGGCATAAAGAGTGTGAGCTGGATCCCAAGAGCAATACAGAACACAAGATAAGACTGCTAAGTAGGCAGAGGGCAGGCTCTTAGGGATTTGCAGGATTTAGGCCTTGTTGTGTTAATTAGTTTTATCTAAACAGCAATGTTTGAAACATGGGAAAAGGGACTGGCATTTTAGGAGCAATAGATCAATCTAGTTAGGATAACCCCAGAAATGTAGAAAAAAAGTGACGAGAAATAGGAAACCACCCCAGAAGATGGTTACATGGTTTCAAGAGATATTCAGCAAACTAATCCTCTGGATGCAAAGGATTGTGGGAGGTGGGAAGAATCCTAGAAGACAGCTGGCAGCCTTGGACCACTGCATCCAGCAGCACTTGTGTGTGATTTTTTTTTTTTTAGAGAAGCATGTTTTTCTTCCTTTCCTTCACTGGTATGTTGTGGAAAAGCGGGAGAAAAAACAGAGTTGTTGCAAGACAGGGGCTTTGTTGTTTTTGCTTAATCACTAAGCTTTGTCCAAATCTTTGGGACCCCATGGACTGTAGCCTGCCAGGCTCCTCTGTCCATGGGATTCTCCAGGCAAGAAAACTGGAGTGAGTTGCCATTCCCTTCTCCAGGGGATCTTCCGACCCAGGGATGGAACCTAGGTCTCCTGCTTTGGCAGGTGGATTCTTTACTGCTGAGCCCCAGGGGAGCCCAAGACAGGCGCTAAGGAGGCCTAAATAGAATACAAAACCCACTATTTGACAGCACCTAACTGGTCCAAAAAAAAAAAATCCAAGGACTGAGATGATCTCTGGTTAATATGGGCAGTGCCCACATCCCAAACTATTTTTAACAGAAACATGGCAGTATGAATCCATTTATTTATTACACATTTATTGAGTGCTCAGATATCTGAGCACCAGTGGCTCAGATAGTAAAGAATCTGCCTGCAATATGGGAGACCCGGGTTTGAACCCAGGGTCAAGAAGATCCCCCTGGAGAAGGGAATGGTTAGTCACTCCAGTATCCTTGCCTGGAGAATTCTATGGACAGAGGAGTTTGGTGGACTACAGTCCATGGGGTCACAAAGAGTCAGATATGACCGAATAACTAACACTTACTACATGCAAGGTATTCTGCTGGGCATTGGTGACAAATTGGCAAAGAAGATACACAACATATCTGTCCTCATGAAGCTTATATTTCTAGGGAGACTAAGATTAACAAAATAACTTTAAAATTATTTCTAATTTTGAACATATATATGAGAGTTCTGATTAACCTATGAGTATTTGAGGAAGAAGTATTTGGACAGTGTTACAGACTGAATTGTATCCCCTAAATTCATGTGTTGAAGTTATAACCCTCAGAGTGACTATACTTGGAGAAAGACTCTTTAAGGAGGCTATTAGGGTAAAATGAGGTCATAAGGGTGGGCCCCTGATCCAATAGGACTGGTGTCCTTATAAGAAGAAAAAGACCAGAAGTATGCCTTCCCAGAGAAAAGGCCATCTGAGGACACAGTGAGAAGGCAGCTGTCTGCAAGTCAAGGATGGAGGTCTCATCAGAAAGGCATCCTTGATCTTCCAGCCTCCAGAGCTGTGGAAAAATAAACCCAGCTTGTAGTATTCTGTACTGCACTTTGGACTCTTTTGTTGACTGTGAAGGCTACTCCATTACTTCTAAGGGATTCTTGCCACAGTAGTAGATATAATGGTCACCTGAATTAAATTCACCCATTCAGGTCCATTTTAGTTCACTGATTCCTAAAATGTTGATGTTCACTCTTGCCGTCTCCTATTTGACCATTTCCAATTTACCTTGATTCATGGACCTATCATTCCAGGTTCCAATGCTGTATTGTTTTTTACAGCATCGGACTTTACTTTCACCACCAGACACATCCACAGCTGGGCTTTGTTTTCACTTCACTTCAGCCTCTTCATTCCTTCTGGAGCTATTTCTCCACTCTTCTCCAGTAGCATAGTGGGCACCTACAAACCTGGGGAGTTCATCTTTCAATGTCATACCTTTTTGCTTTTTCATACTGTTCATGGGGTTCTCAAGGCAAGAATGCTGAAGTGGTTTGCCATTCCCTTCTCCAGCGGACCACGTTTTGTCAGAACTCTTATAACAGCCAGAGCAGTCTAGGATAGATCGTATTCTGAAGGATGAATAAGTATGTTTTTGCCAGTTAGGAGGGGCAGAAGGGAATGTATCAGGCCAAGGAAGAAAGGCACATGCCTGAGGTGAGAAACCTGAGGAAGGTTGGAGCAACTGAGAGAAGATCAGTGTGAGAAGAGAGCGGCAGAGTGGCAGGGGCCAGAATGAGCAGTTTTGAAGGCCTGGTTTCATTAATTATTGTTTTTTGTTTGTTTTTTTTTTTTTGTCTGAAAAGTACTGGAAGACCACTGAAAGGTCAAATCAAGGGAGTGACATAATTAGCTTTGCTATTACAAAATCGAATTCTGACTTCGGTCAGGAGAATGGATTAGAAGGATGCAGGGGCTGAGTTTGGGGAGATGGTGGGGGTGCAGTGTGGTGGAGAGGAGTGAATGGATGGAAGAGATGTTTAGAAGGGGGCGCTGACTTGTTTGTGATTAATGGACTGTGGTGAGATAAGAAAATGGAGGTGACAAAGGTAATTTTCAGGTTTAGGCTAGGGCATCTTGGAGAATGGTAGTGTGATTTACTCAGATAGGAAACTGCAGAAGAGAGATACTCTTTGGTGGGAAAGATGACCTTTTAGTGGCAGGTGGAACTAAGGGTCAGAGGGTCTTGGTATTATTTCAGGGGCCACTGACCCATGTTTAATCAGAAATTACAGGCTGCAGATTCAATGAATAAGACCTAGTTTCTTAGAGGAGGGTTTGGTGAGAGCTAGACATGAATATAGGGAAAAAAAAACAAAACACAAAAATATCCTTTGTCTCCACTCTTACCTGCCTGAACTTGCCTTAATTTGGCTACTATTGAAGAACAGAAGGTTTCCTTCTCAACTTTCATTTGGCTTTTCACAAAGAAGGGCTCAAGCCACCCATCTTGTCTAATGGGTATCAAATATAGAAATACTACTGCTGGTATCATTGATAATACAAGGTAGTTGATAGCATACATGTATGTGCCTGCATGTGTGTGTCTGTGTATTGTATTTTGAACATTCTCTATCTTTTTTTGTTTTTTCACCTGGGTAGATCACTTTAATGGCTTGGATTCTTCACCCTTTTTCTGTTCAACTCCTTTGTCATGTGTAAGAGTTCAATTCAAATATTAATGTTGGGACTTCCCTCGTGGTCCAGTGGTTAAGAATCTGCCTTGGCAATACAGCAGACATGGGTTCAATCCCTGGTTGGGGAACTAGGATCCCAAATCCCGTGGGCATCTGGGCCCTTATGCTGCAACTACTGAACTTGTATACCACAACTAGAGAATCCAAGCTCTGCAATGAAAAATCCAAATGACATGACAAAGATCCTACGTGCTGCAACTAGGATCCAACACAGCCAAATGAATAAATAAATAAACAAAAAAGAAATATTAAGGTCATCCAGAAACACCCACATAGACACCCAGAATAATATCCGACTAAATGTCTGGGCAGCCCATGGCCCAATTAAGTGACTCTGCAGTTACTTACACTGAAAATTTGAGCTATTTCCTCACTGTTTAACTTAGATTTGGCTGCACGGCATTCTCTGACCTCTGGAGTACTCGCAGGCATGTCATGACTTAAGGTTATAAAAGCTCTTTTGTGTTTCTACCTGTGTTCTTGCATCTCTACCATAGCTGTGAGATAAGACATCTGGGATAGCCTGCCAGTCCCTGAGGAAGATGAGAAACACACGAAGCAGAGCTCAGTTATGCCAGCTGGGCCCAGCCTAGATCAGCCAACCCACTAAGTAAAAGCTTATAGTTGCATGACTCTATGAATTCACCGTTTCATTACAGCACTACCATGCTCATCATTAACCATTATATCATCCATTTTGTTTAGATGAACTTTTGTTTTTCTGTTCTATATGTTGTTCAGTTATTGCAACTTTTCTTTATAATATTTGGTCTTTTCATCTGACTTTTGTAATGATACCACAATTACTATGACGGCTTACGTGATTTACTTAGGTTTAAGATCAACCTCATCAAAAGAGTGTAATGTGCACTTTCAGTACTAAAAGTTATACAGGACCAGTAAAACTAATACAGCCCTCTGTAAGCATACAATGTAAGGAAGTATATATACTTTACTGCAAAGAACTGAAACTATAACAGATGTGATCCAATCACTCAGTCCCCTGCTCAAAAACCTCTGATGTATCTCCATCAGTTTAGAGAATAAAATTCAGAATTCTTAGTCTGATAGCTAAGCCATTTGGTCCAAACTCCTCTGTAACTCGCCTTCTGTAATATGCCTGTTGAACATCAGAATTAATGGACTGTAAGCTTGCTTTTTTTCTTTCACCATCTCTTTAAAACTGATCAGTATGAGTATTCCTTCTCCTGCCCCAAATACAAACACAGACAATCTCAGGACCTTTTTTTTTTTCCCACTTGAATCTATTCTTTCCTTTACTCTCTTTAAGTTATAAATATAATCTGAAGCCAGTGACTAAATCTGCCAGTTGAATATACCAATCAAAACTCTAAATTTAATGTTAAGTTAAATTTCTTTACGTCCTCTAAGCTGGGTCCTGGGAAAAACTACTGCTTCCAGGAGAAAAGGGAGAAGAAATTATCCTTTTGTATCATTCACCTCCTCTTTCATCAGTCAACTGCTGTTTCTGGCCACGTTGAGCTCAGACCTGGAGTAGGAAAGGGAGGTAAAGGAAGGAAGTGCTGACCTGACTAACACTAAGATCAAATGGCTGATGCTCCCTGGTCCTGATCAGTGTCTAAAGCTGCTTCTTCCTTTGAATGTAAATTTCCTCATGTAAGCAGGGGCTCTCCTTCAGCTGCCTACCCCAATGTCCTTTCAGCGCCCCGGGCTCTCCCACAGTTTCTCACAGCTAGAGTCTACTTTGTAAGGCCACCTTCTGGGCAGGATCCGTTTGAAAATAATGACCCTATCTAAATTTCCATGTCTGGTCCTTCAAATGGATAAGCATCTGACTGGCTTATCCCAGATGTAACTCTCCACTTGGCTACATAGACCATTGGGCAGAGTCTAGAACTAGGCCACCACATCCTGAACTATACGGTACACAATTGAAGCCCTCTGAGGGGTCCCATTAAAGGCCTCTCAATAAATTTCCTACATGGAGGAGAAGTCCCCCAGTACAAGCCCCTCCAAAGAAATTTTCGTCTTTAGTCTTCCTATGATCAATTTTTCAACCTTTTAACAATTTGGTGTGCTCAGGAGAGTCAGATAATGGGTTTTTAGCCAAATCCTTTGAAATTTTTCATATGGCCCAGCACCTCTATTATCTCTCAATACCCCATCAAAATTTCTAATTTTTCACATGTTTTACTTGTTTCTGATTATTTCCCAGGTGGCCTATTTTTATGTGATTCCTGTGGTTCTCCAAACCTTTAGGCAGCTGTGTGCTCTTTTGAGAATGCTGTCTCATCCCACCATTCTGCACATGTCTAAACTCTAGTCCTCTCTCAAGGACTCATACACCTGTTTCTTCTTTATAAGCCTTCTCTGATCTGGTCAAAATTAATATTTCCCTCTTTGTTCTCAGCGTATGTTGCACCTTTTCTACAGCTCTTATTACTGCGTAGCTTGTGTTAGAGTTCTCAAACACAATATTTCACCAATTCTAGGGTAAATAGCTTTTCACACTTAACATCTCTGAAACAGGTCAGCGTCTTAAAGCCAATGCAATGACATCTTAAAATTGCTTGGCAGTTTTGTTTTTTCTACTTCTTTGTGTTACATAAAATGATGGTATATTTCACGATAACACCTCAGTATTTTGTGAATCCCTGGATTTTAAAGACTTTACCTTATTCCAATCTCTTGTATTCTTCAGCAATGGATGCAGTGCTTTTTCAGAAACTAAGTGCTTAAAATTTGGATATTGAATCAAATGTGTGTTCTATATTCTGAGTAACTACAATTTTCTTCAGTGTCCAAAACGTTTCCAATTACAATTTGATTTGAATTAAAAGGGCTTTGATGGGACATTAATTACTTAAAAGATAACATTTATTAGTCTATGTGTTGTCATTGCAACTTTAATATCATTAGGAAGAAGTTTAATCTGACTTCATTTTCACTCCATTAAAAATCTTGTAACAATGTTCATAAATTAGATCTCCAGACTCATAAAAGTATATGTCATAGCCCCAATCTGCACATATTTGGCCACATTTGGATATTTAACATAGTTTTGATTTGGGGATATCCACCACTTACACAAATTAATGATTGTCATGATTCTAATGTAGGCACACACATGTATAAATTGTATCATTTTGGTTGGTCCTGTTGTCAATGACACTAACAAACTAGGGACACATTTTAGCAATTACAGTTCATTTCTTTGCTTAAAATGAACACTTTTTTATTTCAGCTCATCATTGACTTGCCTTGCTTACAAAGAATGATAATTAAGAATCATAAAGTTAGCTAGAAATATTATTTTAGGAGAAAAGGAGACTTAAGGGAAAAAAATAAACCCAAATATGTAATAGAATGCCACAGTTGTTAAGCTAAATACCCTCCTATGCACAAGATTTCATTACCAAGATTCTCAACTTAGAATCATTCAAGGACACAACATTTGCTAATGTGTAGGTAATTTGATTTGTTTATAGACATGTACAGAGGCCTTAGACTGAAAAAGGAAAAACAACTATAAAGAAATTATTTGTTGCTGTTGAGTCGCTCAGCTCAATCGTGTCCAACTCTGTGACCCCATGGACTGCAGCACACCAGGCTTCTCTGTCCTTCACCATCTCCCAGAGTTTGTTCAAACTCATGTCCACTGAGTCAGTCATGCCATCCAACCATCTCATCCTCTGTTGTCCCCTTATTAGTCTGGAGCCAAAAAGCAACCCTACAAAATCACAAGAGTTCCATTTTCTGGATGCCACTATGACAAAATTTAGGATGGAAAAACGTATTTCATGCATATACTGAGTGAAAATTTTTTCATATAACATGTAAGTATATAGCTTTCTCTTTATCTTTCCATTCATCCTTTCATTAAATTGTTCATAAGTATTTTCTGAGTTTCCCAAGAAACAAAAAGGAATTGTTGGCATTCTAAGAGACTTGAGAACAGCTCATCAAAAGATTGGCTTCAGGGATGAAATTTTACTATCTAGAAAATTTCTATTCTCTCATATTATCTTATATGAGGTGAGTAAAAGTCCTTTGCCAGGAATAATAAAAACTACATTAAAAATGCACATCTACTAGGCAACTAGCACATATACTAGTTAATCGATATTCATCAGTTCAGTTCAGTTCAGTTGCTCAGTTGTGTCTGACTCTTGGTGACTCCATGAACTGCAGCACGCCAGGCCTCCTTGTTCATCACCAACTCCCAGAGTTTACTCAAACTCATGTCCATTGACATGAGTAGCTCAGACTGTAAAGCGTCTGCCTACAATGAGGGAGACCCGGGTTCCATACCTGGGTTGGGAAGACCCCCTGGAGAAGAAAATGGCAACCCACTCCAGCATTCATGCCTGGAAAACCCCATGGACCAAGGAGCCTGCAGGGCTACAGTCCATGGGCTCGAAAAGAGTCGGACATGACTGAGCAACTTCACTTTCACTTTCATTTTCATGTCCATTGAATCAGTGATGCCATCCAACCATCTCATCCTCTGTCATCCCCTTCTCCTCCTGCCCTTAATCTTTCGCAGCATCAGGGTCTTTTCAAATGAGTCAGTATTTCGCATCAAGTGGCCAAAGTATTGGAGTTTCAACTTCAGCATCAGTCTTTTCAATGAATACTCAGGACTGATTTCCTTTAGGATGGACTGGTTGGATCTCCTTGCAGTCCAAGGGACTCTCAAGAGTCTTCTCCAACACCACAGTTCAAAAGCATCAATGCTTGGGCACTCAGCTTTCTTCACAGTCCAACTCTCACATCCATACATGACTACTGGAAAAACCATAGCTTTGACTAGACTGACCTTCGTCGGTAAAGTAATGTCTCTGCTTTTTAATATGCTGTCTAGGTTAGTCATAATTTTCCTTCCAAGGAGTAAGTGTCTTTTTTTTTTTTTAATAAATTTATTTATTTTAGTTGGGGGCTAATTACTTTACAATATTGTAGTGGTTTTTGCCATACATTGACATGAATCAGCCATGGGTTTACATGTGTTCCCCATCCTGAACCCCCCTCCCACCTCCCTCCCCATCCCATCCCTCTGGGTCATCCCATTGCCCCAGCCCTGAGCATTTGTCTCATGCATCAAACCTGGAATGGTGTTCTGTTTCACATATGATAATATACATGTTTCAATGCTATTCTCCCAGAACGCCCCACCCTCACCTTCTCCCTCACAGTCAAGACTGTTCTATGCATCTGTGTCTCTTATTCTGTCTCACATATAGGGTTATCGTTACCATCTTTCAAATTCCATATATATGCATTGTATACTGTATTGGTGTTTTTCTTTCTGGCTTACTTCACTCTGTATAATGGGCTCCAGTTTCATCCATCTCAATAGAACTGATTCAAATGTATTCTTTTTAATGGCTGAGTAATATTCCATTGTATATATGTACCACAGCTTCCTTATCCATTCGTCTGCTGATGGACATCTATGGTGCTTCCATGCCCTGGCTATTATACACAGTGCTGCAATGAACACTGGGGTACATGTGTCTCTTTCAATTCTGGTTTCCTCGGTGTGTATGCCCAGCAGTGGGATTGCTGGGTCATATGGCAGTTCTATTCCCAGTTTTTTAAGGAATCTCCACACTGTTCTCCATAGTGGCTGTACTAGTTTGCATTCCCACCAACAGTGTAAGAGGGTTCCCTTTTCTCCATACCCTCTCCAGCATTTATTGCTTGTAGACTTTTGGATAGCAGCCACTCTGACTGGCGTGAAATGGTACCTCATTGTGGTTGGAACAAAACAGAAAGCCCAGAGATAAATCCACGCACATATGGACACCTTATCTTCGACAAAGGAGGCAAGAATATCCAATGGAGAAAAGACAATCTCTTTAACAAGTGGTGCTGGAAAACGTCAACTACTTGTAAAAGAATGAAACTAGAACACTTTCTAACACCATACACAAAAATAAACTCAAAATGGATTAAAGATCTGAACGTAAGACCAGAAACTATAAAACTCCTAGAGGAAAACATAGGCAAAACACTCTCCAACATAAATCACAGCAGGATCCCTCATGACCCACCTCCCAGAATATTGGAAATAAAAGCAAAAATAAACAAATGGGACCTAATGAAAATTAAAAGCTTTTGCACAACAAAGGAAACTATAAGCAAGGTGAAAAGACAGCCTTCAGAATGGGAGAAAATAATAGCAAATGAAGCAACAGACAAACAATTAATCTCAAAAATATACAAGCAACTCCTGCAGCTGAATTCCGGAAAAATAAACGAGTAAGTGTCTTTTAATTTCATGGCTGCAATCATCATCTCAGTGATTTTGGAGCCCAGAAAAATAAAGTCAGCCACTGTTTCCACCGTTTCCCCATCTATTTGCCATGAAGTGATGGGACCGGATGCCATGATCTTAGTTTTCTGAATGTTGAGCTTTAGCCAACTTTTTCACTCTCCTCTTTCACTTTCATCAAGAGGCTCTTTAGTTCTTTGCTTTCTGCCATGAGGGTGGTGTTATCTGCATATCTGAGGTTACTGATATTCCTCCTGGCAATCTTGATTCCAGCTTGTGCTTCATCCAGCCCAGCATTTCTCATGATGTACTCTGCATATAAGTTAAATAAGCAGGGTGACAATATACAGCCTTGATGTACTCCTTTCCCAATTTGAAACCAGTCCATTATTCCAAATCCAGTTCTGACTGTTGCCCTGCCTACATAGAGGTTTCTCAAGAGGCAGATCAGGTGGTCTGGTATTCCCATCTCTTTCAGAATTTTCCACAGTTTGTTGTGATGCGCACAATCAAAGGCTTTGGCATAGTCAATAAAGCAGAAATAGATGTTTTTCTGGAACTCTCTTGCTTTTTTGATGATAAAATGGATGTTGGCAATTTGATCTCTGGTTCCTCTGCCTTTTCTAAAACCAGCTTGAACATCTGAAAGTTCACAGTTCACGTACTGTTGAAGCATGGCTTGGAGAATTATGAGCACTACTTTACTAGCGTGTGAGATGAGTGCAATTGTGCAGTAGTTTGAGCATTCTTTGGCATTGCCTTTCTTTGGGATTGGAATGAAAACTGTTCTTTTCCAGTCCTGTGGCTACAGCTGAGTTTTCCAAATTTGCTGGCATATTTAGTGCAGCACTTTCACAGCATCATCTTTCAGGATTTGAAATAGCTCAACTGGAATTCCATCACCTCCACTAGCTTTGTTTGTAGTGATGCTTCCTAAGGCCTACTTGACTTCACATTCTGATGTCTGGCTCTAGGTGAGTGTGAGTGATCACACCATCATGGTTATCTGGGTCGTGAAGATCTTTTCTGTACAGTTCTTCTGTGTATTCTTGCCACCTCTTTTTAATATCTTCTGCTTATGTTAGGTCAATACCATTTGTGTCCTTTATTGAGCCCATCTTTGCATGAAATATTCCCTTGATATCTCTAATATTCTTGAAGAGATCTCTAGTCTTTCCATTCCATTGTTTTCCTCTATTTCTTTGCACCGATCACTGAGGAAGGTTGTCTTATCTCTCCTTGCTATTCTTTGGAACTCTGCAATCAAAAGGGTATTTCTTTCCTTTCCTCCTTTGCTTTTCCCTTCCCTTCTTTTCACAGCTATTTGTAAGGCCTCCTCAGACAGTCATTTTGCTTTTTTGCATTTGTTTTTCTTGGGGATGTTCTTGATCTTTGTCTCCTGTACAATGTCATGAACCTCCGTCCACATTTCATCAGGCACTCTATCAGATCTAGTCCTTTAAATCTATTTCTCACTTCCACTGTATAATCATAAGGGATTTGATTTAGGTCATACCTGAATGGTCTAGTGGTTTTCCCTACTCTCTTCAATTTAAGTCTGAATTTGGCAATAAGGAGTTTGTGATCCGAGCCACAGCCAACTCCTGGTCTTGTTTTTGGTGACTATATAGAGCTTGTCCACCTTTGGCTGCAAAGAATATAATCAATCTGTTTTCGGCGATGTTCATAATAACCCAGAAAAATAGATCTCACCATCCTTATTTTATTTATTTATTTAAATTATTTTTTGACTGCACTGGGTCTTCACTGCTGCTTGCAGGCTTTCTCTAGTTGCAGCAAACAGGGGCCACTCTCTAGTTGTGGTGTGTGCACTTCTCATTGTAGTGGCTTCTCTTGTTGCAGAGCAGAGCCTCTAGGGCACGTGAGCTTCAGCAATTTCAGCACATGGGTTCGGTAGTTGTGGCTCCTGGCCTCTAGAGCACAGACTCAACAGTTACGATGCATGGGCTTAGTTGTTCTGTCGCATGTGGGATCTTCCCAGATCAGGGATCAAACCCATGTCTCCTGCATTGGCAAGCAGATTCTTTACCACTTAGCCACCAGGTAAGCCCAATAGTGCCATTTTATTGATTTCTTCAGGAATTCAATGTGGATGTCCTCTCCTAGAATAACTGAAATTTCATGTAAGTGTTTACAAGTGTGTTGGTCCTTTCAGAAATCTTTCTCTGGGCCTGTAGTTCCCTGCTAACCTATACGTATAAATAAGTATCTGTTCCTTATGCTATTTTGATTTGTCCTTACTCTCACACACATTTTTAAAAATAATTCCTTGTTCAATGTCAAAATACACTTTGTTGTAATGTCAATTGTTATAAAAAAAAAAGTAATTGTTAGGATAGGCTGTGCTTTGAAATGAATATACTCTACTTTTATTAACAATGATTATAAACATTAAAATTCCTAATATTTATTTTCATTTTTAGAGGCTGTGTAGGGTTGCCCTCTGGATCTTAAGCCCATTTCATTTCTAATAGTGTAAGGCAGATCATGAGCAAGAAAGAGAAAATTCTTGGACTTCATTTCATCCCTACTTAAATATTTACCTAACTCTTGTAAGAATTTTATAATTTATAAAAATTGCTCTGAATGAGAGACTCAAATAGGTGAGATAGTAAGACACTGAGGTATTAAGTCTCCTTGTCCCAGCAGAGCACTGTCAGTGCAAGCAGGCAGTGCTGTGACTGGGACAGTGGGATGCAAATCAGGACTCAAAGCCAGGACTTGGAGGGCAAAACATAGTTCATGAGTGAAAGAGGAAGAGGGAGTGGCCAGGATCAGATATTATAAACTGAAAGGGCAATGAAGAACAGTGAAAGTGTCAGTTGTGTCTGACTCTTTGCAACCCATCTACTGTAGACAACCAGGATCCCCTGTCCATGGAATTCTCCAGGCAAGAATACTAGAGTGGGTAGCCATTTCTTTCGCTAGGGGATCTTCCCGATCCAGGGACCCAACCCCAGTCTCCTGCATTGCAGGTGGATTCTTTACCATCTGAGCCATCAGGGAAATCCAAACAACAGTACAAAAAGTCAATGTTCTTTAGGCAGCATAAGATGAAGCAAGAGGGTCAGTAAGAAGATGAGGCAAAAGACTGGGAGGAGATACGTTGAATCAGGACAAATGATTAACAGCGATAGTGTTGGGACTTCCCTGGTGGTCCAGTGGTCAAGCATCTGTCTTGCAATGCAGAGGACATGGGTTCAATCTGTGCTTGGGGAACTACCATCCCACATGCCCAGGAGCAACTAAGCCTAGACGGCACAACCACTGGGCCCGTGCGCCACAACTAGAGAGTCCGTCACTTCAACAAAAGATCCCACATGATCCAACTAAGATGCAATGTAGCCAAACTGGGAGGAGTTAAGTTCAGGGCTTCCTTGGTGGCTCAGTCGGTAAAGAATCTGCCTATAATGAAGGAGACCACCTGTAGTAAGGGAGACCCAGGTTCGATCCCTGGGTCAGGAAGATCCCTTGGAGAAGAAAAGGGCAATCCATTCCAGTACTCTTGCCTGGAAAATCTAATGGACAGAGGAGACTGGTGGGCTACAGTCCATGGAGTCGCAAGAGTCAGGCATGACTTAACAACTAAACCAACACCACCACCACCACTGTTAAGTTCTAGTCCTGGTGATGCTGTCCAACAACAGCTCATCCTGCTTATGTTCACTTATCCAAGACCGGCAGCATCCCCCAATGACTTCTGCCCTAGGATGAAACACACTAGGGGTGCAGCAATGATGCTTAGATGTATAAAGTTGAATCCTCCACAATTTCTCCATCATATCAGTTCTGACTTGGTCAAGGGAAGATTGTGTTGCTTCAGGAACAACATTGGATTGTGCCAGGAACAAGAGCATTCTGTGGACCTGGAACAGACTCTCAGACTATGTGTCCGAGTTCCATAAAGAAGCAAATCATCCAATATTAACTCCCTATTCTTTGAAGCACTAAAATGAAGCTAACATTTTTCACAGGAAGATAACCGAATATCCTACAACAAAACTCTAGCTTTTCTCTTTGACAAAAGCAGGCTAACAATTTCACAAACATCAAGAAAAAAATGAGCATGAGGATTCTGTTTTGGCATCTCCTAGGACCAGAGCACGAGGAATTTTCAACCACATTTATTACACTCTCTAAGGGAACAACACATACATGTCATCAGTTTGCAATGCAGTGTTGTTAAGCTATTCCACACTGATTCTTTTTCATTTCCCTTCTGTGTCATTAGTGGTTTGCAGCTGGCTGCTAGAGATGACACAGTGAACAGGGTATCTGAGTCTTATAAATAAACTCTTGTTGGCTAAGGGTTTGTATTTGCAATTTGGGGTGGAATTTTGACACATAGAAGACCAGTTCCTTGAATGATATTGTGTGTGTTTGTATGTATGATGAATTAGTTGTACAGAGTTTTTATGTGAAGAGAGAATGAAAACGCAAAATCCATAATCAGATCATTTTTCTATTAATATCTCAAAATATGGCATTTTAGGATAATTTTTTATTCTGCTATAAATGCATAATGAAACACATGACCATCTTCCTTTCTTTGTAAGATATTTTTGTTATAATTATTTGTGACTTCTTTTCTCTTCTCATAAAATGCATACACTTACAACTGGACTTTGCTTTTTAAAGATCATCTAAATACTAAAATTAAACATATCCCTGTATTAAGGAAGCCCTCTCACACACACTTACATGGATTATAAATCTATCAGTGAGAATTATTATTCAAGTTTAGAGACAGTCTTAAAGTGGAAGTGGTGGCCAATGAAACATAAACTCATCTTATCATCATTAAACTAGATACATGTATTATTAATAATATTTGAGGGATAAAAGAGTGGTCCCCAGCAGGCTGGCCTCCAACAGGAGAAACTGACCACCTGCACAGCTCCGAGAAAATTTGCCACAGCCCTGTCCGCCACCCTCCTCATCACATCAGGTAAGGAGCAGAGCTTCACTGAACAGAAATGCAGATGTGGCAAGCCCCCCAGCAATCCTGGCTGGGGGACTCCAGCCAGCTGGAATCATTGAACTCCACTGGGACCCAGTCATTCGGCTCCACTGGGACCTAGTCCCCTGATGGAACCAGAGCTGGGGCTGCTACTCTTACTCCCCAGCTGTGGACTCATCTGCTGGCAAAGTAAGACTGGGGCAAAGGTCTCTGCACAACACCCTGGTATCACATCCCAGCCCGTGTTCAGGTCAGGCAATGGGTGGATGTTCTATAATCATGCTGTTGAAAAGCCCTCATGATCTACAAGACAGCGTCTTTCTTCCAGGGTTGGAAGACTTGGATAGACTTGGCTTGGGTAGACTTCTGGGTCTGCCCAGGAGTGTACGGATGACCAGAGTCCCACACATCTGCTGTTGTCCCCGTCACCAAGATTTCTTCCCAGGATGTTGCCCTGACAGGTCTGCTGTGTGTGCTGCCTAGCTATGCACTTTGTTGGCATGATAACAATGACAACAGGTAACAGCTTACTATAGAAGACCTATTTACTGGGCTAAAGACTATTAGCCTTCACAACAACCCAAAGAAGTAACAAAATTATCTTTATTTAAGAGATGGAAATTGAAGACAAAAGAATGAACTTGACCTTATCTACTTAGATAATAACTGATGGGGTCATATTTAAATTCATATTGGACCTTAAAGCCTTTACTCTAAGTCTATACAGTATTATTTCAATTATTCAAGCTACTGAAATAGAGAAAACTTAACTACCTTGTTAAATAAGTTCTGCTGTGGCTGCTCTAAGTCACTTCAGTCACGTCTGACTCTGTGCGACCCCATAGACGGCAGCCCTCCAGGCTCCGCCGTCCCTGGGATTCTCCAGGCAAGACCATACTTATTTCACTGTTGACAAAACAAAATTTACTGCAGTGGCTGAAACTTCACAGAGTGCTGGCAGAGGTCAAGTGTTCAAACCTGCCTTGAATAGCAAAGAGAGGAAGGTGCTGCCTCTAGCGTTTGCGGGCCTGGAGCAAAAGAGAAAATGGAGGATGATATAACACATGTCTAATTTTTAAAGTTTCTTCATCAAGCTAATAATTCATCAATAAAACATGTTCTGTCCTCCTACCTTGATAAGTGAACCTTAATAGAAATGGGATATATATTATATATATGTATATATACATATCAGAGAAGGCAATGGCACCCCACTCCAGTACTCTTGCCTGGAAAATCCCACGGATGGAGGAGCCTGGTAGGCTGCAGTCCATGGGGTGGCTAAGAGTCGGACACGACTGAGCGACTTCACTTTCACTTTTCCCTTTCATGCACTGGAGAAGGAAATGGCAATCCACTCTAGTATTCTTGCCTGGAGAATCCCAGGGACGGCGGAGCCTGGTGGGCTGCCGACTATGGGGTCGCACAGAGTCGGACACGACTGAAGCGACTTAGCAGCAGCAGCAGCAGCAGCATATATACATATATGTATATATATATATAGAATCTTAATAGAAATGGGATCAATATATATGTGTGTGTGTGTGTGTGTGTGTATACATACACACATATGTACACTTGTAATACAGCTATTCTTTTTTATATGTCTCCAAATCAGCAAAGTATCAAAGATAGCTTAGTTGAATTGTTATTATTTTAAATTATTTATTTATTTTTGGTTGCATGAGGGCTTTCTCTAGCTGCAGTGGGTGGGCTTCTCATTTCAGTGGCTTTTCTTGTGGTGGACAATGCACTCTACAGCACATGGGCTCAGTAACGGTGGTGCATAGGCTTAGTTGCCCCATGGCATGTGGAATCTTCCCAGACCAGGGACTGAACCCGTGTCCCCTGGCATATTCTTAACCACTGGGCCATCAGGGAAATCCTTGAATTATTATTGATCTTGTCTGAATGCTCTCTTTAGGCCTGTTGTGCTAGAACAGATAATAAAATTAAGAGATACATGATTCATTAAATATTATATGTTTTTGATAAAATTTATTTTGCCTTCATTTCAGGCAAATATATTGATATTTTATAATCAATATTTTCACATAATTTGGACCCTATTTACAGCAACAACAGACTAGCCATTCTTTCTCAAGATACTGTAGCTCTTTGATGGATCATATTAATTAATTGCTACTCATAGAATCTTCATTTCTCTGAAAGTTGCACCTGAACTTTTTATGACATTTCAAAGGCATTCCTTATATTTGGAAATTAACCATGAATTTTACGAATCACTTTTAACACTATAATGAGATCATATATAATAAATTATCACAGAAGTTATTGCAAAATATTTTAAATGTAGCATATGAATTACTATCAGCTATACAGCAATTTTACCTCTTCTTAAAGCAATAAACAGGTCCACACAGTATTAAAGTTCTGCTTTAAATATGTGCAATATCAGGATATTATTTTGAGATTTTAAATGTAGTACATTGCTAATTGTTTTTTCAGCTCTCTCTTCAGTCATGGCTATACTTGATGTACAATGTCTGGAAAACAGTCTTTCTAGAAATCTCTTTGGGAATTATTTATATGTGAATCTTCTTCACAGTCATGAAAATATTTCCAAGACCTTATTTCTCCTATACATTTTAAGGAATGTCTCTTGTTTTATATGCAGTTTCTTATTATACAGTTTAGGGTGAAAATGCTTTTCTAAACTAAAAAAAAACAATCACTTAAAAACTGAAATAGCTGTTTTGGTTTTTCCATACCCAACAATGGTGAAGAGAACAAATTTACAATTATTTTTATTATCTGTGAAAGCCCATGATTCACTTCTTGAGAATTTTTTGTTTAGCTTAATTCTTCTAGTGCGCCTTGTGTCTGTTCTACATAGAATCTAGTTGCTTTATCAGTCTTGAGTTGATGTTTTCTTATATAGTGGACAGTTCTTAGGAAGAAACTCAGCAGGGAGGAAGCCAAGGGAATAAACACCTTGACCTTCCTCTCTTCCCTCTTGCTGACAACCTGCTCTACCTTCCCACTGGCCAAATCCAAGGGAAGCCAGAAGGTCACATAGAAGCTGTTGGTTACAACACTGAAATCCGCCTCAAAGATTTGGTTGGTGTGTCCGTTCCCAGTGGCTCCAGGTGTTTCTGATAAAGGCTTACCCCTGTTCTCTTCTTAAAGGGATTACCCTTAGGTGATTGAGGTCACCTTACCTAAGTTACACATCGTCTATGACTGACTGGGGAAGTGCTACACAAACCCTGCTCCCTTGCCTCAAGGTTGAAAAGATCCTGTGTCATAATATATGCTCCAATGCTCCCCCTGGGATCATATCAAGCTAGATTTCACATGAAACCATGTTCTTATGAGACTCTTTCTCATTCCCCATCTGCCCCACACTCCCACTCTAGAGAACCTGACATAAGAAAGTTGTTGTTCAGTCTCTCAGTCGTGTCCAACTCTTTGCAACCCCATGGACTGCAGCACACTAGGCTTCCCTGTCCTTCACTATCTCCCAGAGTTTGCTCAAACTCATGTCCGTTGAGTCAGTGATGCCATCAAAATGAATGAAGTCATAAGGATCAAGCTCTGGGGCAGAGAGCAGGGTGGAGAAGGATGGAGAATAGATCTGAAGACCTGCTAATGGGAGCTATTGGACACACTGGAACATCAAGCAGCTGTGCCCACCCCAAAACACACTATCCTACTCTTCCTTACTAACAGATCCTGACTACGTTTGAGACTAAAAATCTCCTCTCCTTCTCTCTATATCCCCTGAAGCTAGGGATGGCCATGTATCCCAATCAGGCCAGTGAGATGTACGTAGAAGTCTCAGGACAGACTGTCTCTTCCTTCCTAATTAGAAAGACAGAGATACATGCGGAGAAAGACATTTTGCCCTTTTCTCCTGCCCCTTCTTCAAGGCTGAGACTTGAAGCCTGAAGCCTGGAAGAGCAATAGCCATCTGGTGATCATGATCTGAAAACTCTGAGGACAAAAGACAGTGTGTAAAGATCTCAATGGAATGAGATTCCGGGTCCCTGTGGTGCCGGTCTGGACTGCCTACCCCCAGGCTTCTGGTTGTGCAAGAAAAGTAAAACCTCTCCTTTTTAAACCACTCTTAGATTTTCTGTTATTTGTGGCTGAACTCATTCCTGCTACAGCAGCCGTTACAAGCACAGAACTATACCAGAGACTCAGAGTTTCCTCTTAGCAGAGTAGCACCCATCTATATCATAATACCTCTTACCACTGAGCATTTAGTCCATTTTAGTGCACCCTGGGCAGTGGAAAATAAAGGCAGGCAGTCTGGTGGGACAGATCCATGTTTTAATCACGCACAGAGTCATGATTCTGCAACCGCTCGGCACGCAGGACGATTTTAACAGGTGCAGAAAAATTAGCCAAATGGAAAAGGGCTGAGGCTGAAGGCAGTTCTCTGTGCGTCATCTAAAAATGTGTCTGGGAATTACTGACCGGTGGAAATGCACGGCTCTGGTTTCAAATCTTGCCCCAAGATTTGAGTCTTGTCACAACAAAGTATCCAAGTGCTTTTTGGGCTGATATTACACATATTCTCCAGGAGGAATAGTTTTCTGGGTCAAGTCACATTTATAGTATATGGACACAGACATAAGTGCCTTATTTAAATAGCAATGAACCATGTGATAAGTGCCAATACTTCTGACAAGTGTTAAAACTGAGGATCTATTTTTTAAAAAGCCTTGTGGGTAACATCTTTCTCCATGTGTTATATACATAATTTTATAGTCAAGTACCAGGAACAATAGCTCTGGGCTTGAACTGAATGATTTGAGAATAGGCGTGTTATGAGAAGTAACTAAGTAACAGTAACCCAAACCAATTTTGTCACATCCTGTACTGATGTGCAAAAGAGACAACTTTTCATAGTTTTCAGGCAGAGACAGTAAAACATTGTTTGGCCACCTAAAAGATGCTGTAGAAGATGTCTTTATGAGCCCTGTTAATACCAGACGTGGACCATCAGAATACACATTACACACAGATACAAATACTCACAAACACACACATACACCACCCTGGTAATCACCCCTCCAGATTCATTCACTTATTTTGTAGTTTGAACCTAGTGTTCCTTCTAGCTTTGAACATGAAGCCCATAGTTGGAAACCAAACTCAGTCAAGACTTATATGGAAGAGAATCAATGTTAAATGATGTAAGAAACTTTATTTCTGGAGATCATAATTTCTGGATGTAAAATATTCCTAGGAAAAAATTTAAAGTCTGTTCTTGCCAATGACAAAAACAATGAGTCTGACTAAATTTGATTGGCTTGTGAATCAAAACACATTTGACTGGTGTATTTAATACAATAATGACCACATGGAAAAGCAATTTGTGAAGAAACACTCATTTTAAACAAGAAATGGTCGAGGTAGCTTTCAGGCCCTCTAAAATTCATCTTCAAGTCTAGAGTGGCTGGCCACTTCATTGCTAATTCATTGTTTCAAAATAGATAATGACATGTGCTACATGATCAACCAAGTATAGGAATTTTAAAGACATACATGGCAAAGTTTCTCATTTTAATAACAGAGACAAATCTATAAGGGAAAATTACAGCTATAAACACATGCATACAACACGCACACACACAACAGGGCTGTGACATCATACAACCCCAGAGGGAAATGGGAAAAAAGAATGTCAGGAAAACACTTCACAGAAATATTTGGGCAGAATATTAGAGAACCAGCGAGAGTCTGTCCACTTAATACTGAAAGTAAGAAGAGATACCAAATAAAGTGCATCACATAGACTATAAAAATGAACACAGGGGCAACTGTAAGTCTGTAAAGACAGAATGAGGCTTGATCATTACAGCCCTTGTCTGGCACAAGAGGATTTGGATTTTAATGGTCATAGGAGCCCAAGGAAGGATTTTAAGCATGTAACATGAGGAGATATATATTTTATGAACCACATTTATGTGGTTATACTGGAGGAGAGGGAGAGTTGAGACACAGAGATAATGTGCAGTATAAAAGAAATGGAGAGCAACTGGACTAAAACAGTGATTCAGCTAACAGGATTGACAGTTCTTCAGAGATACTTAGCTGTGGAAATGGGTGAGAAGGAAAAGCTGATAACATTTCTTTGTTTTTTTTTCACTTTAGAGATTTAGGTGTATCATATGACATTCAATAATGTAGGAAATATAAAAAAGAACAGATACATAGAAGAGAGTGAATAGGATAGTTCAACAATGGTCATATAGAACATACTGGTAGAATTTTCTAGTGGCTACCTGGAAATTCAGATATGAACTTCAAAAGAAAGGTAGAAAAGCAAAGTCACTGAGAGTAAGAATAGAATTTAAAGCAAAAATAGTGGATACAATCTCTCATAGAAAGCATTATGGAAAAAAGAAGAGAATTAAGGATAGGTTCTTAGAAAATATTTCGTTTAAGGTCACACAAGAGATGAGATAGGGCTTCCCTGATAGCTCAGTTGGTAAAATATCAGCCTGCCATGCAAGAGACTTCGGTTCAATTCCTGGATCAGGAAGATCCCCTGGAGACGGGATAGGCTACCCACTCCAGTATTCTTGGGCTTCCCTTGTGGTTCAGCTGGTAAAGAATCTGCCTGCAATTCGGGAGACCTGGGTTCAATCCCTGGGTTGGGAAGATCCCCTGGAGAAGGGAAGGGCTGCCCACTCCAGTATTCTGGCCTGGAGAATTCCATGGACTGTATAGTCTGTGGAATCACAAAGAGTCAGACATGACTGAGCAATTTTCACTTTCAAGAGATGAGAGGATGCTAATTTTAATTCCAATCCTTATACCCAACTTATTCATTTCTCATTCTGTGTGCATTTGTTATGTATTTGTATTTTTCACTTAAGATTCAATTCAATTGACCAGTTTAACAGAAAAAAAAAAAAAACAACCCTGAATTTGAACACCATTTCAATAAGCTGTACTAAATATTTTCAGATGAGTCTCAATATGAACATATATTATGCATATTGTTTTGCATTTGTATCAAGAGTTCTAATCATTTTGAAAGAAAAGATAGAATAATCTACCTAGTAACTTTAGGAAAATATCTTTGTAAAAACTCCCCAAACTATTCCAGAACTACATAACATAGTGTTAAACAACTCTCCAGAGTGACCAGACCCTATATTACAAATTCAAGGACGAAAACCTGGCAATCTGCCTAGAGGAATATAAAGAATATGCAAATCTGTCTATGAAAAACAAGACATGTTTAGGTATGTAGGCTTCAAGGAATATTACCACAGGTTAACAGACTTTCAGATTTTTAATTTTCAGAGAATCTTAAAAGATATTGGATATTTAGAAACAGCAGCCTTCCTATCTGGAGAATACTGAGAACAATAGCATAAAATACAGTGTCCCATCTGTTAATTGAAAAAGGAAATTTTAACTGAAATGGCTACTTTGTATATATGACACCAAGAAGTTTAACTAAATTAACCAATTGATCTAAGATAATGTAGCTTTGTCCTTGACAGGCTGCAATAGCTGAGTAAAATTAACTATAGTCCCAGTTTTACGTTTTTACTCTCATAGTAGTAGACTTAAGAACTTTAAGATTAACATGTCTTTTAGCAAGATAGTCTTTAAGCCTTAGCACTTGACACCGTTTTCCTTTCCAAGTATTTTTCTGCCCAAGAAAATAATTTATTTTCTTTTTATATACCTGGTTTTACATACCATATTGCCTAATTTGATACAACAACCTATAGCATAGCCAAAATTGATATAGTTTTTCATTTTTAGAGGTAAGAAAACTGAGAAAAATAACATTAAAAATAATATTTCGGAATTCCCTGGCAGTCCCGTGGTTAGGACTCTGCACTTCCACTGCTCAGGGCTGGAGTTCAATCCCTGGTCAGGGAACTAAGATCCTGAAAGCTGTGTGGTGTGGCCAAAAATAAAATAAAATAATTATGATAATACTAAATGTTAGAACTAATAATTTCTCAAAACTCAAGGGCATTGCAAGTGCTGTGCTCTAAACATTTCTTTACTAAGCTGTCAAATCTTCACAGCCAACTATGACGCTAATACTAACTTTACTTTCATTTTCCAGAAGAAGAAACTGAGTTTTATAGAGGTTTGGGAACTTTCCCAAGGTCACATAGCTAGTGAGTATTAGAAATGGAACTCCACTAGATCCATCAGATGTTAAATTCCACATTCTCAACCGCTGCTCTGCTTTCTGGCCATAAAAAGTCTTTGGAGAATCTTTTTTTGAGAAAGAGTAGTTCAGGAAAAGTAGAGAATCCAGATTGTGCGGCAACTGTGAATCATGTCAAGGCAAAGAACCACTAAACAGGACAACTGGGATTGAATCCAGTTCATGACTCCAAATTGTGGGGCCATGAATTCAAATCTTTGCAGAGCATCCTAAACACTGACACAGCTGTTACGCAGATGACTGAGTTCACAGTCACTCATTAAGTCCTTCCGTTAGAAGAGTAATTACCAACTTTGGATTTTAAACTTCCACATCATTTTACAATTATCTATGCTGACACCTAGACTAGTTGAATTTACTTGACACTGACATGGATTCTGTGTGTAATTGAAGAACAATTGGCAAAATCTCACTTGGATACTAAACTTAGAAGCATTATGACAATATTGATAATGTCTACTGAGTGTTTCCTATGTTCCAGGCACTGGGCTATATTATTTGCAAAACTTTATTTAATCATAAACCTCCCTGGGTATCACATTTTAAGTGTATTTTTTTATATGTTGAAATTTCAAGAGCCATCAGGTTTTCAAGGGAATGAATTCTCAGGAAATGAAATAGGGCTTCAAGTGTCAATAAAACATCTAAGAGTTTTCCAGAAGCAATAGATGGTTATTTTCCAACAGAGCCCAGTGAGACCAAATTGCTACATGATGAAAATATATTCTTAACCTCCCTAGACTGGGGAGGTGACTAGTGCAGTGACATGCTCAGCGGAATGGCTCAGCCCAGGCCTTTCCTGGACAGGGTGCATTTTAGCCAGGTGCTGGCTGTGCTCTTCAGCCAGAACTACATTTTCAGTCCAGTGAGCCCATGAGACAGTGTGCTTTCAGGGAAGTCAACTATAAAGTTTCCAGAGTCTTGCATTTTGAAAACTATTACAAAACAGTGCTATTATGAGGAACAAAGAGAAAACATTAGAACCCAGTCTTATTACAAGCCACAAAGTCATATAAAGGTACAGAGTACCTGCCTCTTTTTATTCAGTACAAAACTCAATACCTGAAAAAAAATCAGTTTACTTACTTAGTAGTTATTAATGATGAGGAGTAACAGCTTCTGAGGGTTTCCCAGGTGGTGTGAGTGGTAAAGGACCCATCTGCCAATGCAAGAGATGTAAGAGACAAGGGTTCCATCCCTGGAATCGCAGGAAGATTCTCTGGAGGAGGGCATGTCAACCAACTCCAGTATTCTTGCCTGGAGAATCCCTTGTACAGAGGAGTCTGGCAGGCTACAGTTCATAGGGTCACAAAGAGTTGGACAAGACTGAAGCAACTTAGAACAGCATAGCACAGCACAATAGCTTCTTACATGAATAATAAAAAGAAATAGAGGAAAAAATAGAATGGGAAAGACTAGAGATCTCTTCAAGAAAACTGGAGATACCAAGGGTATATTTCATGCAAGGATGGGCACAATAAAAGAAAGAGACGGCAAGGAACTAAGAGAAGCAGAAGAGATTAAGAAGAGGTGGTAAGAATATAGAGAAGAACTATACAAAAATAGTCTTAATGACCTGGATAACCATGATGGTGTGAGCACTCACCTAGTACCAGACACACTGGAGTGCGAAGTCAAGTGGGCCTTAGGAAACATTACTATGAACAAAGTTAGTGGAGGTGATGGAATTCCAGCTGAGCTATTTCACATCCCAAAGGATGATGCTGTTAAGTGTTGCACTCAATATGCCAGCAAATTTGGAAAACTCAGCAGTGGCCACGGGCCAGGAAAAGTCTGTTTTCATTCCAATCCCAAAGAAGGGCAATGCCAAACAACATTCAAACTATCACACAAATGTGCTCATCTCACATGCTAGCAAGATATGGCTCAAAGTCCTTCAAGCTAGGCTTCAGCTGTTTGTGAACCAAGAACTTCCAGACATACAAGCTGGATTTAGAAGAGGCAGAGGAACCAGAGATCTGTTGGCTCACAGAAAGCAAGGGAATTTCAGCAAAAATATCTACTTCTGCCTCATTGACTAGATTAAAGCCTTTGACTGTGTGACTCACAAAAAAACTGTTGAAAATTTTCAAAGAGATGGGAATAACAGATCACCTTACCTGCTTCCTGAGAAATTTGTACACAGGACAAGAAGCAACAGTTAGAACCAGACATGGAACAATGGACTGGTTCAAAATTGAGAAATGAGTTTGCCAAGGCTGTATATTGTCACCCTGCTTGCTTGTTTAACTTATATGCAGAGTACTTCATGTGAAATGCCAGGTTGGCTGAAGCACAAGCTGGAATCAAGATTGCTGGGAGAAATATCAACAGCTTCAGATATGCAAATAATATCCCTCTAATGGCAGAAAGCAAAGAGAAACAAAAGACCCTCTTGATGAGGGTGAAAGAAGAGAGTGAAAAAGCTGGCTTAAAACTCAACATTCAAAAAACTAAAATCATGGCATCCAGTCCCATCATTTCATGGCAAATAGATGGGGTAACAATGGAAACAGTAACAGATTTCATTTTCTTGGTCTCCAAAATGACTGCTGATGGTGACTGCAGCCATGAAATTAAATGATGCTTGTTCCTTGGAAGGAAAGCTATGACAAACCTAGACAGCATATTAAAAAGCAGAGACATCACTTTGCCAACAAAGGTCTGTATAGTCAAAGTTAGTTTTCCAGCAGCCATGTATGGATGTGAGAGCTGGGCCATAAAGAAGGCTGAGTGTCGAAGAATTGATGCTTTCAAATTGTGGTGCTGGAGAAGACTCTTGAGAGTCCCTTGGTCAGCAATGAGATCAAACCAGTCAATCCTAAAGGAACTCAGTCCTGAATATTCGTTAAAAGGACTGATGCTGAAGCTGAAGCTCCAATACTTTGGCCACCTGATGTGAAGAGCCGGCTCACTGGGCAAGAGAAGAAGGAGACAACAGAGGATGAGATGGTTGGATAGCATCAATGACACAATGGACATAAGTTTGAGCAAACTCCTGTAGACAGTGAAGGACACGGAAGCCTGGCATGCCACAGTCCATGGGGTCAGATGTGACTTAGCGACCGAACAATAACAGCTTCTACATCAGAATAATACTGTTACTTTGCTGAGTGTACATGAGCATACTATTCCATGGATTTTTTTTTTTCCTTGACAGCTAAATTAACTCATTTGAAATGTAGCATACTAAATGATTCCCTCCAAGAAGTAATGGCCAATCATTCCTTTTTCAGTCTGATTAAATTCCCTCTGCCTGCACATATTTTATATCTGTGTCTAAATATTATGTATCCATTTCTGATCATTGAACAGATCACAGACCCTGCATAACCCATCTCCAGGAACAGGTAAACCCTAAGAATAGCAGTTTTGTTCCTGCACAGCTCCAAGGGGTACCATGAACATGCATCCTGCCTGTGGCTGCGTTCTGAGTAATACTGTACACATAGACTACGTGAATGTGTCTGGTTCCAACAAACTGTACAACAAGATCTTGCTCTCATTTGGTGATAGAAGAATAATCTAACAAAAGCAGGTCTTTGCTGTAAGTGAATTGCAGAACCACCTTGCTGTCAGAACACCCTGCAACTGGTCAGCAATCTCAGAGAGGACTCCAACTACATGGAGGATGGCAAAGATCATCACTATGCTGACTACTAGGAACAGAAGTCCAAACACTTCTGCCCGTTGTTTACTGGTATTAAAGTCGCCCAGGAAAACCAACACAGTCAAGCACTGGATGGAACAATGCTTTACTTCAAAGATGAGAGCTAGAACAAGATTAGCTCCAATAACGGGCATCCCCTATGGTCAGGGGAGAGTCTCTCCCTGTAATAACTGGTCTACTTATCTCCTCTCAAGCCACAGTGGAAGGACCCCACTCAGTCCCCACGGAGGACAGTATAGCAGTAGGCTTGTGGAGGTGCCAGACTGACAAAGACACTTAAGTAGAAAAAGGAGCATATACTGAGCTTGAAAACAGGGAAAGATATTCACACAGTAGGCAACAAGTCCAGCACAGGCTGTGTGAACCCTTTATGTCTTGGTGAGGAAGTGTTTGAGCCCCTAGGTCCGTTCTATGTGGCTTTGTTGGTGGTGGTGTTGCTGTTTAGTCTTCAAGTCATATCCGACTCTTTCATGACCTCAGGGCTGTAGCCCGCCAGGCTCCTCTGTCCATGGGATTTCCCAAGCAAGAATACTGGAGTGGGGCACAATTTCCTCCTCCAAGGGATCTTCTCAATTCAGGAATCAAACCTGCGTGTCTTGTGTCTTCTGCACTGGCAGGTGGATTCTTTATCACGAGCAGACGTGGGAAGCCCCTTATGTGGCCTAGCAGGGGTCAAAAGATTGCATGCACCAGACTGCTCTTGCCAACACAGCTCAACCCCAGTCTACCTATCATCATGGTCTCCCCATGCCAAATGACCTCCTTAGGAGAGGAAAGAAATGAGATTTCCTGAGGGATCTTCTCCTACCTTATCCTCACCCTCACTATCTCATATTCTAATCCAGGCACCCCGATGCCTGCTCTCCGTCTGGAGATTGAATGATCAGTCAGGCTTGCTGTTCAGGGGATTCCTATATGGAGTTGGACACTGGAGCAGAATCTCAGAGTCCAGCAGACAAGCTAGACTGAAAGGTAGGTTCCAAGGATGGTGGCAGTTACACAAGGTTAGGAGCATTGAGATTCAGTCACCATTTGCTCCATTGGCAAAGTGGAGATATGCTTCAACTATGAGGACAGGCACAAGCCTACTTCTATGGCCAGTTCCCTAGTCAGTGCAAGGACCAGCCCTCTACCGTGGGAGGAGGACAGGGTGGAGGTGCCAGGGGGCTCTGCCAGGGCTTTGTTGAAGCATCAGACAAGTGACAGAAATAAAAACCCAATGTGAAACTCTATCATACTTGTTAGAGTTGGTTACTGTGCATTCCCTTAGTCTGAAAGTATTACAAGCTAGGTAGCAGGTTTATGAAAACTATTTAGCTGGCTTATGAATTAATTTGACATTTGTTTTTTACTCAGATATATGTGGGAAAATGAGGAAAAACAGCAACAATGATTTTCTGTCATAAAGAAAATAAAAATCAGGATCAGAAATGAACAGAGTATCTAAATTCAGTTTAAAACTTAAAAGTAAAGACTGTGAGTTTTTAACCTTAATTAACATATAATGAACCCGTGAAAGTGGCACTACCTGACCTTTGGATTCTGTGAGACATTCCAGTGTCTTTCTAACAGAGTCCCCCTCTTCTTCTTAACTTCGTTTGAATAAGATTTATCATTTGCTAGCAAAAGAACAACAACCAACAAACTGAGGCAATGACATTTGCCTTGCGGGTTTCTAATGAGGTTTGGGTTATTTGGGGGGAAGAAATTGGCATAGTTAGGCATTCCATAAATAGGGTCTGTTATTAGATAGGGTAAATCGATTATCTGAGATTTACCTGGTTTATCTTTTCACATTTCTTCCTCCAAGGAAAGAAAGGCAAAGGTTATCCTTTCACACTGGAATCACAGAAGGCATGATGGATCAAGGGAGAGGAAGGGGGCATCAACAGAGAAGCAAAATCAATGCCGGTGGTCAAAAGGTGACTGATGTTGAAACTCCATCACTCTCACATCTTAGTTATCTTGCCATGTTAACTCCAGATGTATATCTTTACCAACACATGGTGTCAAGCTGAGAGTTTACTTCTAAGAAAAATACTGATTTCACAAAGGATTCTTTTTAACTTCATAAAAAAAGAAATTTTCAGTAAATTTCTAAGAAAAATGTTAATCTTTGTTAAAGGCCTGAGTGATTAGCAATCTAATAATAAACAATCTAGTAATCAACATTTCAGATGTAAGACTATCCCATAATATTGTTCGGCCAGGCTTGTTGAAAATAACTGAACAGTATTTCTGATTATATTTCATTTTCTTCCATTGATTTAAATGATTAAAGGGTTAAACTATGTTTTGCAAAAACACAAAATTCGAAATCAGATATATAAACACAAAAAGAGCTATTAATATATAACCATATTATATTTAACTACATATGGGTCTTAGTGTATAATTAGGCTGATCAGAGTAATATGATTTAATTATGTATATTAAAATATAGTCCATTTAAATATGCTCATAAGAATCAGTTCCAACTGTCACCCTGAAAACTGTCTTTCCTGTTTGGGAAAAATGTGTCAAATAATACAGCCAACAGGGAAAAATAATGTCTGGTAAACCAAAGTACTGTAGCAGACAAATGCTTTTTTGATCTCTGTCACACATTTTCATTATAGTCATGTAGACATTTGTGGTTTAATTGTGTTACAGCAAAAGCATCTTTATATTAAAAGGTTGAAGAGTAAATGTAGATGAGCTTTTAAATATTAACAGCTGAAGGATTTTTACCGAAAGTAGAATTGCATGACTGGCATCTATAGTTCCTTTAAAAAAAAATCTTTCAAGGTCAAAAAAAGAAGTAAACAAAATGTCTGGCTTTTTGGAAGATACACAAGCGATACACTAGAAGCGACTCACTACAGTTTACCTTTAATATCATTTCTAATCAGTAGAGGGCGCCCTCGTCTATACAAGACACACATTATAAATGCAGTCTGTCCATGCAGCCAGTCACACGTTGTGCACCCGCATGCACACATTCTCTTACACACACCATCCAGATTAATAAAGCTGTCATTTTTCATTGTTTTCAAATCACCTTTAATATCAGTTGATTTTAAAGCTTGGGAAAGGAACGCATAGGCAGCACCCACTGGCAATATGTTAGAACATTTCTCTACCTAAAAATACTGATAGGTGTTTACAAGTTTCCTTCATTTCACTGTGACATTCCTCAGCTCTGATGTGCATTTGGCTGCTTTCCTGAATTCACACATCTCTGTTTGCTCATGTGCTTGTGCATTTTGCAGAAGTGTCACTACCCAAGCTTTGCAAAATAACTAACTAAATCTTCAAAGTGATGCTGCTGAGGCTGTGTCTTGTTATGCCCTCCAAAACTCGAGAGTCAGAAAAACAAAAAACCTGTCCAACTAGTGATGTTTGCTTTTGATAGAAGTCTGTGAGCCCAGCTATATTTTTCTCCCACTGAAAAATAGATGAAGACATTCTAACTGGGTTGACTTTTATTTAGGAGGTTTAATTTTTTTTCTCTCTCCTTGGCCTGTAGGCTAGCTGATTCACTGATCCATAACGAAAATGCCAAAGCTACGAAAACCCCACTGGGGCAGAAATTTGTAACAGAAAGGGAATTTCTGGCAGGGTTGGAATGATCTAGGGCTGCATCCACAGGCCAGTTTTTGTGATATAGTTAAAAACTGACTGTGCTGACAATGGAATCAACTGTTTAAACATCTTGCTGATTGTTGTCATGGCCCAAGAGTAGCTTAAAAGCATTGGTTTTCATGGACTGCTGGTGGAAACCTCTTATATCCAGCTGATTCTAGGTTATGACTCATATATTTTCTCAGCAGCCAGATCCAAGAATTCACTTGCATGCTCTTAGACAGACAGAATAGAACCCGTTTCTCCTGCCTTGTTGAACCACCCAGGCTTTGAAACCTTTCCTGCTCATTCTTGCTTCCAAGTACAACTGATTTTTCTCTCTCCTTTGTGACCCTACCAGGCTATCTACCTCTGTGATAATTTCACTTGCTGTTTGGGGTGTCTTATATTTCCACTGGCCACTCTAGCAAGGAGTTTAAAAATGGGGGCATTTTGATAGTAATATGCTGTTTCATGCCCTCTACTCCAATTACTCTTGCCAAAGTCAAACCTGGGAAATGCTTTATCCCATCACTTAAATATTTCTGGTAGTTTCCAAAGATATCTGTCTCACATACTGATGAAAACAGTCAGATCTCTGATAATTAATGGATACTGTCACCCCTTCAGTTCAGGATTAGCAGAAACTCTACTATGTCAGGTCTTCCCTGGTGGCTCAGACAGTAAGAAATTTGCCTGCAATGCGGGAGACCCGAGGTTGATTCCTAGGTTGGGAAGATCCCCTGCAGGAAGAAATGGCAACCACTCTAGTATTCTTGCTTGGAAAATCCCATGGATGGAGGAGCCTGGCAGGCTACAGTCCACAGGGTCGCAAAGAGTCAGACATGACTGAGCAACTTCACTTTCTTTCTTTCTATTGTGCCAGAGATCTAAACCTTGCTTGGTTATTCAGATGCGCTGCCAGTGAAGCCCATACTTTGATCCTCTTCTCTCTAAAGCCTGTGTTGCTCCCTCAACTGATTGCAAAACTGTAGTAGGAAGGAAGAAACATGACTAATCATAATTATCACACCTCCCTGGCCTCTGTAGCTACGTAATAATCTCCTCGGGGAGAAACGAAGGTTCAGAGAGTTAGTAAGTGGCACTCCCAGAATTCAAATCCAGGTCTTCTTAACTCTAAATTCTGTCCTTGTTTTGCCATTCCTATAATACGAGATAAGAAATTTATCCTTGCAAAGCAAGGATTCTTAGCTAGATGAGTATGCCTCTGCTTACAAAACATGAGATAAACTGTAATGACTTTATAGACTGAGATGAGGCCAATCTCAAGATATAATTCTAAACAAAGCCCAAGCTCTTTGTTTGGCATTCAAAGTCATTCATTCTTTACGACCACCGTCCCCTACTGCACACGCCTGTGTTCTGATGGATGTTTGTTTACTCAGTAAGGCATGCCAAGTCCTTGCTCTGGGCCTTGGCTCATGCAGGTCCTCTCAAATTCCCTTCATTCTAACTCCTCTTCAACCATTTGATTTTTCACTTATACTTCAGGATCTTGCTCTTAAAGATCTCCTCCATTTACCTTCAGCTTTCTTTGCTGTTCTTGAACAGCTGTTGTTATAAACTTCTTATTTTGCATTGATACATAGTCTCATATTATTTGGGAATTTTGCAAATGCGTATGCCATTTTCAGTCTATCTGGTGGCTCAGTGGTGAAGAATCCACCTGCTGATGCATGAGACACGGCTTGGATCCCTGGACTGGGAAGATTCCCTTAAGGGAATGGCAACCCACTCCAGTATTCTTGCCTGGGAAATCCCATGGGCAGAGGAGCTTGGCGGGCTACAGTCCATGGAGTCACAAAAGAGTCAGACATGACTTAGCGACTAAACAACAACAACAATGATGCCATTTTCACATGGCTGGACAGTAATTTCTTGAGATAAGCTGTCTTCACTATATATGGAGCTATTAAGTGACTTTACTGATATCAGATATAGGTAGCCCAATCTCATAATTTACAGATAGTTTTTGTTGTATGACAGGCAAGTGATCCTTCCTCACCTCAAAACTACTCAAGCTCTAGAAATCATCATATATCTTGAAATAATGTATCACATCCCTGCCATTTCCTTCTCCAAGCCATAAAAAACTAAAGGTGTTTTTTCTAAAAATTCGATCTTGGAATGGGAAAGAGGAGGATGAAGAGAAAATGTATAATACGTTTTTTTAGACTTTTTCTATTTTCAGAGAATGTTTTAATGATAAAATTTTGGTCTGTGGTAAGACTAAGTTCTCTCTTTTGAATCACCAAGACAGACAACATTAAGATTGGATTGTTTTCCACTAACAAAGAATACATACAATTCTATTGATTAGCCAGGGGATATTGACATCAAACATATACCTTTGATCATAGATAAATATTAGTCCATGAGTATAAGTCTTTAGTAAATTATAAATGTCAAAATATCTTGTAAAGTAGTATATAACTGATTCATCAGCCAGAATAACAGCTCGATTTTAAGCTGTAAATATTTAAGCATCAGAACAACCTAGTTTCCCCTTGAAGTCATTTTAAAGCTCTTTCTATAGCTTGGAGACACAATATAAATTATACTGTGTGGAAAAATCATAGAGAAGAGAATTTCTGATTCTAAGAGGGATGGTAAATAATTTCATGTCATATACCAAATCTGAGTGGTTGGCAGTGGCTGTCTAGGCTCTAGAGCACTATGTTGAGAAGGATTCTGGGGGCTGGGACCAGGCTCTGCCATGTCATGATTGATTAGCAATGTCTGCCATAAGTGCAGAACCATAAGGGAAAGCACAGGTGCAATACAGTGCTTTCCCTTGCCTAAGAGGACTCCCTTATAGTCTCATCGCTGAGCTTTGTCCATTTTTAGTTCTCCTGTGGGGTCCAGGCTCAGCTCAGTCTCATGAATGTTGACTTCCTAACGCCATAAGGGAGCATGAAGTAAAGATGCATGAAAACTTGACTGCTTTGGGATATGCTCATGCTGGAACATAATGGTAGTATATTGTAGGCAGTGTTGTGGAAGTAAACTAGAGCTCCAACAGGGTGGAGCAAGGGATGGGGGATAACGCATTTTCTAGTTTCCCTGCTGTAAACACTTCTGCCATGGCTGATTTCTGGCTATCAGTGTGAGGCCATTCAACTCAGAGCTGCTAAAGGATACATAGTCCAAGCTAGAATGAGGGGCCTACAGGATACTACTGATTGTAGGTGAACTTCTAGGGTTGAGAGTGTTGAGCAACTGCTTGGTCATAGAATGAAGATAGGCACAAAGATTTAAAGAAAGGCCAGGAGTCCATAGGTATATGAAAAGTCTACAATTAGGGAAGAGTATCAGCTATACATTACAGCCCAGGCCAACATTTTAAAGTTACAGCAACAAAAGAATCAATTTCAATGCCACCATTCACAAAACTTTTGCAAAAAGAAAGGCAAAAAGGCAAAACGGTTGTGTGAGGAGGCCTTACAAATAGCTAAGAAAGGAAAAGAAGTGAAAAGCAAAGGAGAAAAGGAAAGATATATCCATCTGAATGCAGAGTTTCAAGGAATACAAAGGAGACATAAGAAAGACTTCCTAAGTGATCAACGCAAAGAAATAAAGGAAAATAATGGAATGGGGAAACTAGAGATCTCTTCAAGAAAATTAGAGATACCAAGGGAACATTTCATGCAAAGATAGGTACAATAAAGACAGAAACGGGAATGGACCTAACAGAAGCAGAAGATATTAAGAAGAGGTGGCAAGAATACACAGAAGAACAATACAAAAAAGATCTTAATGACTCACATAACCACAATGGTGTGATCACTCACCTAGAGCCAGACATCCTGGAATGTGAAGTCAAGTGGGCCTTAGGAAGCATCACTATGAACAAAACTAGTGGAGGTGATGGAATTCCAGTTGAGCTATTTTAAATCCTGAAAGATGATGCTATGAAAGTGCTGCATTCAATATGTCAGCAAATTTGGAAAACTCAGCAGTTGCCACAGGACTGGAAAAGGTCAGTTTTCATTCCAATCCCAAAGAAAGGCAATGCCAAAGAATGCTCAAACTAACACACAATTGTACTCATCTCACATGCTAGTAAAGTAATGCTCAAAATTCTCCAAGCCAGGCTTCAGCAATACGTGAACCGTGAACTTCCAGATGTTCAAGCTGGTTTTAGAAAAGGCAGAGGAACCAGAGATCAAATTGCCAACATCCATTTTATCATCGAAAAAGCAAGAGGATTCCAGAAAAAAAAATATCTATTTCTGCTTTATTGACTATGCCAAAGTCTTTGACCGTGTGTATCACCACAAACTGGAAAATTCTGAAAGAGATGGGAATACCAGACCACTTGACCTGCCTCTTGAGAAATCTGTATGCAGGTCAGGAAGCAACAGTTAGAACTGGATATGGAACAACAGACTGGTACCAAATCAGGAAAGGCATACATCAAGGCTGTATATTGTCACCCTGCTTGTTTAACTTATATGCAGAGTATGTCATGAGAAATGCTGGGCTGGATGAAGCATAAGCTGGAACCAAGATTGCCGGGAGAAATATCAATAACTTCAGATATGCAGATGACACCACTCTTATGGCAGAAAGTGAAGAAGAACTAAAGAGCCTCTTGATGAAAGTGAAAGAGGAGAGTGAAAAAGTGCACTTAAAGCTCAACATTCAGAAAACTAAGATCATGGCATCTGGTCCCATCACTTCATGGCAAATAGATGGGGAAACAGCGGAAACAGTGACAGACTTTATTTTGGGGGGCTCCAAAATCACTGCAGATGGTGACTGTAGCCATGAAATTAAAAGACGCTTACTCCTTGGAAGGGAAGTTGTGACCAACCTAGACAGCATATTAAAAAGCAGAGACATGACTTTGCCAACAAAAGTCTGTCTAGTCAAAGCTATGGTTTTTCCAGTAGTCATGTATGGATGTGAGAGTTGGACTGTGAAGAAAGCTGAGTGCTCAAGAATTGATGCTTTTGAACTGTGGTGTTGGAGAAGACTCTTGAGAGTCCCTTGGCCTGCAAGGACATCCACCCTGAATATCCATTTGAAGGACTGATGCTGAAGCTCCAATAGTTTGGCCACCTGATCTGATGAGCTGACTCATTAGGATGGACCCTGATGCTGGGAAAGACTGAAGGCAGGAGAAGGGGATGACAGAGGATGAGATGGTTGGATGCCATCACTGACTCAATGGATATGAGTTTGAGTAAGCTCCGGGAGATGGTGGCAGACATGGAAGCCTGGAGTGGTGCAATCCGTGGGGTTACAAAGAGTCGGACACAACTGAGCAACTGAACAGCAACGGTTCACAAAACTACATTTTATCAGTACCTTGTCAATTGCCATGATGTTCAAATATTCCAGGGCCAAATGCTGAACAACACAGTATATCAGTAAAGCATGTGGCTTCTGGAGCCAGACTCTATGGAATCTGAGCTCGAATCAGAGCTCTGCCACGTATTGACTCTCTAATCTTGAGAAAGTTACTTAACCTCTTTACTTCAACAACATTCTCTGTTAAAATAGGGATCTAATAGTGCCTATGACTTGGGGGTCATACTTAAGATTGAATGAGTTAGTAACTGTAAAGTGCACAGAATAAAATCTAGTGCACTGAGAATACTGTTTAAGTGTTTATAAAACAAAGGTACATGAAATATAGATTTGAAACTTTTATTAAAATTTGTCAGTATATAATCATTTTCAGTATATAATCTGCATTTGAACTCAGGAGAGAGCAATAGGATACTATGATAAAAATGCTCATTGAGGTAATTAACGTCACATTTACAAGCATAACATTATCTGCTCTTTCTTATCATCTCAATCATTTGGAACAATAACTAGGAATACAATTTTTTAAAAACTCCATTTTATACTTATTTAGAACTTCATGGCAAATTAGTAACAAGGCCAGAATTTATCTTTTTATTCTTCCCAACAAACTCAATTTTAAATTGTGAGTTGGAACTTCTTTTTTAGGCCAAATACATTATTGAACTTGATGCAATCAGAAGTTTACAGCTTTTAAATCTAGAATACATTATGAATTTAACAAAGGACATTTTTCTCCTACTATAAATCTATAAATCTTTCCATTTTCCAAACATAAACTCATGATAAAAAATCTAGTAGAGACCAATTATAATTGGTCTAATTATATACCACCCTGGTTCTGTTTACCTCAGCACTAAATTTTTAAACTTCTAAGTCAATGTATATTCCACATATAGTCAAGTTTTTAACTAAACAAGTTAAAATAGGAAAGAGAGAATCTCTCCTGCCAGTTCTATTCAGTAGCATGTTAATCAGGTTGCAGTAATAAGTATGAAACAATGCATGCAATTAGCAGTGGTTAATTTGAAACTACTTCATGTCAGTTTCTTTCAGAGCAATACGTTAGTAGAGTAATTATTTATTACCCCGAGGACATGATCAATGATCTCCCTCCATAATAACGTCTGCAAGAGAGTAGCATTCTCATGTGCATAAAAGGAAGCTATAGAAACTGACATTTTTTTCAGCTAAATAAAAGCAGAAAATTGTTTCTAAGCTATTTCCAGCTATTTCATTAATAGTAATAGATAAGCAAACTATTCATTACACTTCAGTATTGTTACGGTTACATAACGCTGAGGGGAAAAACAGTACTACTGATTTAAATCCACAAAGTCTATCTTTATTGAGAAAGGGAAAATGACCCGTTTCTAAATGTCATTATAGTCATTAATAGGTATGTGCTAGGTCCTTCCACACACACGATAATTCACTAATCCCTTCGCTGGAGCTTGGAGATGAAATTTATGGGAAGCCCTGAGTGATAACACATGGTCTACACAGCAGAGCCATGGTTGTCCAAAGGCAAGGAAGAGATGCCAGGTTAGCCAGCTGGCTTCAATTAGATGATGTGCTTTGAGTAATTGTGAAGGTTGTATTAGAGCTACCATCTTGGCTTTCTGAGTTCACTATATATTGGACAAGAAATCCTTTACATCTTCATATCCAATTAATTTACCTTATTATATAAAATTTCTTTCACTCTGAGAGAGACCAGAAAAAACTCAACCTTTGGAAATATGCAGTTAGTCTAGACAGTGGAGGGGAGGGAAATATAGAATGGAGGAGGCTGGAAGGAACAACACCACAGGCTGGACCAAGCAGAATTAGTGAGAATGACGCACAGGCCTGAGATGGGGGCTCCATGTTGCAGAATTCCAGGAAGCTCCATTCATTTGGAGAATGGCACTCTCAGGAGTTGGGCAGTTGACAGCCTACACAGCTACGCATGAAGAACCCAGCCTGAAATGACAATCTAGGGTAGAGAAACACTTTATTTAAAACAGGTACATACATTCACCATGACATCTAAGGAAGATACCAATGTCAAAATCCAGTTCAGGTGGGGCCAAAAAAGAGACAAGGACAGGTTTTGAAATTCAGGTGAGGCAAGGGTCTAAAAAAATTATTCAGCTGATCACAGGAATTGGCCATTAAGGGGAGACCTCATAGCTTCAATAAGGTCAAAGATAAAACTAAGCTAATAACATTACCAGTTATGCACCTTATATTCAGAAAGTCAGTGTAGTATAATGTGTAGAAGAAAGAAAACAACTACTTTTCAAATGTACAAAATAAAATGATTTTTGAAATTTCACGTGAGAATTGTGTAGACAGTGAATTTCTGTTTTAACTGTCCAGCACTTTTTACTTTTTTGGGAACAGTATTCCCTTCTTATGAGAACTGTTCTTCCAGATTTTAATTATGCTGTGTATGTGTGTGTACTTGCACGATCACTTGTGTCCAGCTCTTTGTTTGTGACCCTTTGAACTGCAGCCCACCAGACTCCTCTGTCTGTGGGACTCTCCAGGCAAGAATACTAGAGTAGGTTGCCATTTCCTCCTCCTGGGGATCTTCGCGACCCAGGGATGGAACCTGCCTCTCTGGTGTCTCCTGAATTGCAGGCGGGTTCTTCCTGAACCACCCACTGGATACTGTTTTACTCATTTCCTGCTTCTGTCTTAAACACTGCTGCTCCACCTGCCAGGAGGTGGGCTGGATGGAGAAGATGAAGACTCAGGCTACTGAACCATATTTTATCACTCTGTGGGAGCTTTACCTGCTCTGTTAGGGCAATTTGAATTCTTTTGTGTAATGTTTTGCATTCAAATAAGGAAAGACAATAGCATCTAATGTGGAACCCATGAAATGTGAAACTAAGAGCTGTCAGCAGCCATGTTCCCTACTATTTGGAGGTAGCCCATGGTAGGGCAAAACAGAATTTGCACACACACAGCAGAGAAGGTCTTGATGGCATTCAAGCCTCTGCTTTTATTGTCCCTGAGATCAGAACCAGCTGAATACTTGCTCGTCCTGCAGTATATTTAATCAACCCTCCATTGTCATTATCGGAGAAGGCAATGGCACCCCACTCCAGTGCTCCTGCCTGGAAAATCCCATGGATGGAGGAGCCTGGTAGGCTGCAGTCCATGGGGTCGCTAAGAGTCGGACACGACTGAGCGACTTCACTTTCACTTTGCACTTTCATGCACTGGAGAAGGAAATGGCAACCCACTCCACTGTTCTTGCCTGGAGAATCCCAGGGACGGGGGAGCCTGGTGGGCTGCTGTCTATCGGGTCGCACAGAGTCGGACACGACTGAAGCGACGCAGCAGCAGCAGCAGCAGCAGCAGCAGCCATTGTCATTATAGTCTCCAGTTTTCTTCCAACGAATCCCCTTCTTGCCTTAAGCTTTAGTTTGAACTAAGCCTCCAACTAAAGTAGAATACAATGTACTTTGCTTAGCACCAAACACATACTACATTTAAAAAAAAAAAAAAAGGAAAAGGAAAAAGGCAACACATTGAACATAAAATCCTACTGAATTTGTAGCTTACAACTCTTTATAGATGAGTACTTAATTGCCTTTTAATTGTTTCAGTTTATATTAGTTGTGTTTTACTAAAAAAAGGCAAGGAACTGCTTGACTCTTTGAGGTAAGATAACATATAGTGTACATACCAGCATCTCTAACAACATCTACTATGGTTCCAGGTTAAAAACAGTAACCCAAAAAGTATTTACTGTTAATTAATCAAATAATTTGCTTTTTGACTATTCCCCTTTAACTTTTTCAGCTTTGTGGATTACTACTTAGTGCACTAAACATAATGACTTCCTAATAGTGTGTCATGAATCACAAGATTTCAGGTAACTCTGGGGGGCCATTACAACTTTTTCCATCAGATTGTGCACAATATGGGTATCATTTCATGTGTTACAATTTTGGCAAGAATGATTTCACTTCAGGAAGACTTGATGCATATAAGTGGAATTTTGGGCATATCCTTAATTTATCTACCAACCAATCAACTTAGTAAAACCCAGAGTAACAGTCAAATCCCAGACATCTAAGTAGAAAAGCCCTGAGAGTCAAGTGGTTGAGATCTTTTAGACATCTTGTCTAGCAAATGGGATAAGTACAGTTAGCAGCAATAGAGAAATGTTTCCTATTTGATTTTATTAACTGATTGATATGAATTAATGCATTAGGATATTTGATTGTGTCATAAAATGTGTATATGAGCATCATGATTCAATTTAATGTACCTATTACTGGTTGATGTGCCATTATATTAGGCTAAATTAAAAGAATATTATGGAAAAAATTACAATTAAAGACTCAAAATTGATTGCATTCATAACTTAAAAGAAGATACTCTGTTCCATTAATATTTTGAATAACTGTAATAATATATCAGAAAACAGTGTGGGAAGCTCAGGAGGTAGACAAAGTAAAGCAAAGATAAATAGATAAAAGAGTGAAAAACAAAGCTGACTTTCTATGTTAAAGTCAATATTTTCTCTTTAGTCTAAGTTTTTAAGAACTGGAAGAGCAAGAAAAGCCACAGAGTTAACAGCAAGTAAGTTTTAGGTCATATTGTCATAAAAGAGATTATTTACCTTCTTTCATCTTCTACATTACAAAACAAATTATTTCTCAGTATGGCATTTTAATTTTTTTAAATGATGTTTTCATAGATATTAAGGTGACACTTTAAAAAGGCATGTCAATTCTCATAATGCAAATGTATTTTCCAAATGATGGTGAACCATCCCAGTTTGGCCAAGATGGAGAGGTTGCTGAGGCATGGGACCAGTCCCCCTGGCAAACTGGGATGTTTGGACATCTTATATGTGCAAATTATTTGGCTTTTGATGTAAATTTAAGTATCCAGAAGCTGATTTGGAAAATGCGGTGATTTACTTCTGAAGACTTAAGTGTACTTCTCTCTCATTATAAGTAGATGAAAGTTGATTATAAGTCAGTGAAGGCTGACTCAACAGAGGGATATGGCACCGATATAATAGAGTTTTTCTAATAACCCTTGTTTCTCTTACTTCTGAGAGACCAGAGAAGGATTTATGATCAGAAAATGTCCTACCCTTCTTGCCAGGAGTGTGGTCCAAGGACCAAGAGCATCAGCATCACCAGGGACCTTGTTAGAAGTTCTCCATCCCAAAGCTAAACCCAGATACATTGCATCAGAATCTGTATTATTAACAAAGTCCCAGGTGATTCATTCCTATGGACACTAGAAATTGAACAGCCCTGCTTTAAACTCTTTTGCAAGGATTTTCTAAATGCACTCCAGTTTTTCTATATAAAAGTTGTAAGGCAGATTTGTCAGTATAACCCAGGTCAATTTTTCCCTATGGTCAGTTTCCTTCTGAATCCCTGTCTAGTCCACTACAAAGCTAACACATCCTCATTAGCTCAATTGCAATTAATTTGGAATTTGTAATCAATTGACCTGGGTTATATCAACAAGTCTACCTTACAACTTTTGCCCTACATTTAAACAAGAGTTCTCTATGCAAGAAGGCATACTTAACCATTTCGAAAAATCAGTTCTTTAACATGTAACAAATTAATTTTTCATAAAATAATGGATGCTATCTGTATATTAAAGTAGGCCTGTCTCATGCGTGCTCAGTTACGAGCGACTCTTACCTACCCAATAGACTGTAGCCCACCAGACTCCTCTGTCCATGGAATTTCCCATGCAAGAATATTGGAGTGGGTTGCCATTTCCTCCTGCAGGAGATCTTCCTGACCCAGGGATCAAACCTGTGTTTCCTGTGTCTTCTGCATTATGGGCAGATTCATTACCACTGTGCCACTGGGGAAGCCCCAGGCCTGTCTCACAGGAACTTTACTGGGAAACATTTTGGTTGTAGGCAATTCAATAAGTGAAAGAAAAAAAGGTGTGTGGGATTAGAGGACATCTACACAACTTTCCCTCAGCCTGATTTTGTTAAGTTTTATCGAACATTTTGGTAAACATTTGTCTAATTAGTTCACCTCATGTACCATACGTTCTTTTCATGTTAAACTGCAAAGTGAAAGTGAAAGTGAAGGTCCTTCAGTTGTGTCCAACTCTTCGGGATCCCATGGACTAAATAGTCCGTGTGTAATTCTTAGAACCTGCCATGTTCTTTTAGATCTCCTTGCTCTGTCATTTTTTTCTGCTTGGAAATCCTCTCCCTGCCATGCTTAACCTCCCAACTGTTGTCTGATTCATGCTCATCCTTCAAATATCACTTTAAATACTATGCCCCACTCTTTTAAAATATTTTTGTCTCAGTCTGTATCGTTTTGTTGTCCATTCTACTAGAATATGAAGAGGGAATCTCCAAGTTGTTAGTCAATCAATTTCTGATTATTCATTTTCACAACTTCAGGAAATTTCACTTTTAATTTTTTATTTCTTTATAATTTTATTTATTTATTTATTTATTTGGCTGTGTTGGGTCTTCATGACTGTGCCAACTTTCTCTAGTTGCAGCAAGCAAGGGCTACTCTTTAGTTGCAGTGCACAGGCTTCTCATTGCTGTGACTTCTCTTGTTGAGGAGCATGGGCTCTAGGGCTCATAGGCTTCTGTAGTTGTGGCTCACAGGCTCCAGAGCACAGGCTCAATAACTGGCGAACAGCCTTACTTGCTGTTCGCAAATGGGATCTTCCCGGACCAGGGATTGAACCCGTGTCTCCTACATTGTTAGGTGGACTCTTCACCACTGAGCCACCAGCGAAGCCTGGAATTTCCCTTTCAATGTCACTTTTACAAGAAGCAGCATATGACCTACTACATGAGCTTTAGAAGAGGGAAGTCATCGAGAAAAGTCACTAAAGGCTAGAAGGCCTTACCTCTGCAGGAAGTAAGTAGCAAAGGGAAGAACACATCCCGACTTCTTTCATACCATACTGGTTCTGTTCTTTGTTTGTTGGTAACAGAACAATTGAAATGAAAATTTTAGCTCCAAGTGATCCAAAGGGGATGGGTTAGTACCCATCACTCTGAATATTCAGACACTAATTCTGTAAGACTTATCTATCCACAAAGTGAAACTGGAATTGGAGGGTTAAAGTTCTCATACATCCCTAAATGGCAATTTGTTTTATACTAAAAGGCTAGTATTACAGCAGCTGCATTAATTATCAAGCATACTGAAGTTTAAATATTACTCTGTTTTCATTTTGATTGGCAAAGGGGAGTATGGGTGGGGGTTCTTTCCATTTTAGCAACCAGGAAAGACCAAGGTGACTTTGGTGAGGAAGTTGCCTTGTGATACTATCATTATCAGTAATTAGCCACAGTTAGTAATCTTCTATTAATCAAATCCACATCTGGAAAGACTTTCACTAATTCTGTGAGATGAACAGTGTTGTTTGCAAAATTTAAAGCATGGGAGGTAACATGGCATAACTTTGAGAGCCAACACAAAGAAATAAAGAGAAAACCTGATCATTAAGGCTTAGACAATTTTATTTAATTAAACCTATTCTCTATAAATATATATTTATAAGCCTGCTCTCTATAAAATTGTATTTATATATACATATAACAGAATGATTAAAATGATTCCCTTTGACAAAACTGGAAGCTCCAAAATAAAAATTGTAAGTTATTTTGTACCTATTTTTTCTCATATGCTAGCGAACAAGATGCTATAGTAAATGCCCAAGTATAGTGTAAATAAACAGGCAAAGAGGAAAATTTCAGTTTCAGGGCCTGTGAGTATAAATCATGGGCATTTCTAGGAAAGGGGAAAATGTCCAAATTCTGAGGGAGACTGAAAGGGTGAAGAAGTTACGTTATTATTACTGACCTAGGAAAGCTCAGATAAAACATCTTGTAAAGAAGAAGCTGAGTAGTCCCTATTCCCCAGTGTGTGTATCTGTTAGTCACTGTCATGTCAACCCCCGTCAGGCTCCTCTGTCCACGGGATTCTCCAGGCAAGAATACTGGAGTGGGTTGCCATGCCCTTCTCCAGGGGATCTTCCCAACCCAGGGACTGAACCCAGGTCTCCTGCATTGCAGGCAGATTCTTCAACATCTGAGCCACAAGGGAAACCCCTATTCCCCAATGCCCTCAGTCAAATATCCTGGAGATACAGGCACCTCTGTAGGGACACATTAGAGGCCAGAAGATATAGAATTCTTCACAGATAATGAGAGAGAGATGAGAAAATGACAGCAGACTCTTAAGCTTGAAAGAGACGGTCATTCAGTCGCTAAGTCGTGTCCAATTCTTGCAACCCCATGGACTGGAGCCCACCAGGCTCCTCTGTCCATTGGGTTTTACCAGGCAAGAATACTGGAGTGGGTTGCCATTTCTTTCTCCAGGCTAAAGAGACTAAGACTGACTTAAAAAAGAAAAAGATTCCAAGAGGTAGCAGTTCATTTTAAAAAGTTTAGGGTTAGAAATAATCACTTTCAAACATGGATCACTTTCATCCCCTGGAATAAATCTGGACTTTTGACTCACTGAGTTTCTTTTTGAGGTATAATTGACATATAATATTATTATATTAGTTTCACATGTATAATGTAATATTTGATATTTTTACATATTGCAAAATGATCACCATAAGTCAAGTTAACATCTGTCAATATACACAGTTACATAAAAATTTTTTTTTTCTTGTGATGAAGATTTTTAAGATTTACTCTCTTAGCAACTTCCAAATACGTATGACACTATTATTAACTATTGTGGCTTAGCTGGTAAAGAATCCGCCTGCAGTGTGGGAGACCTGGGTTCGATCCCTAGGTTGGGAAGATTCCCCGGAGAAGGGAACGGCTACCCACTCTAGTATTCTGACCTGGAGAATTCCATGGACGACTGTATAGTCCATGGGGTCTCAAAGAGTCGGACACGACTGAGCGACTTTCACTTTCACCTTGCTTGCTTTCATTATTAACTATAGGGGCTTCCAAGGTGGCACAGTGGTAAAGAATCCACCTGCCAATGCAGGAGATATGAGTTTGACCACTGAGTGGGAAAGATCCCATGGAGTAGGAAATATTAACCCACTCCAATATACTTGCATGGAAAATTCCATAGAGAGAGAAGCCTAGTGAGCTACAGTCCATGTGGTTGCAAAGAGCTGGACATGGCTGAGCCACTGAGTAAACACACAGTCATTATTAACTATAGTCATCATTTTGTACATTGCATCCTCACTTATTTTACAACTGGAAGTTTGTATCTTTTGAGCATCTTCACCCATCCCCAATCACCCACCTTTGGTGAACACCAGTCTCTTCTCTGCACCCAAAGGTTGGTTTGTTGTTGTTTAAATTCCACATATAATCAAGATAATATGGCATTTGTCTTTCTCTGTCTGACTTACTTCACTAAACATGTCCTCAAGTTGCATCCACATTGTGGCAAATGGCAAAGTTTCATTCCTTTTTATGGCTGAATAGTATTTCAGTGAATACACACTCATCATATTTATCCACTCTTCCACGTGTGGACACTTCAGTTATTTCCATATCTTGGCTATTGAAAATAATGATACAATGGACATGAGGAGGGGGCAAATTATTTTTGAATTAATGCTTTCATTTTCTTCAGATAAATACCAAGAGGTGGCTCTGGTGTATCATACAGTAGTTCTGTTTTTAATTTTTTGAGGAACCTCCATAATGTTTTTCATAGTGGCTGCACTGATTTATATTTCCACTAACAGTGTTACAACGGTTTCCTTTGCTCCACATCCTCATCAACATTTGTTATTTCTTCTCTTTTTGATAACAGCCATTCTAATACCTAGGTATGAGGTGGTTTTGATTTGCATTTGCCTCCTGATTAGTGATGTTGACCTTCTTCTCATGTACCTGTTAACCAACTATGCTTTCTTTGGAAAAATAATGACTCACCATAATATCAGCCAAATACACTACCTCAGGCTTTAATTATACTATAGTAGCTACTGATCCAAATCTCTCCAAAAAACTACATCGGGACCTATATTTAGCACGGCACCTACTATCCGTATGCTTCTATTCTAGATAAAGTGGAAAGAATATCAGACTTAACTCAATTGACCTGGATAAAAATCTTAAGCCTACCATTTTCTAATAAGGGAAGTATGGGTGATGAATTAAACTTCACTAAGTATTGTTTTTCTCCTCTGGGTCTTCTGCAAAGGTCAAGTCATTTCATGCTTTTTAGGTGGCTCTAGTGGTAAAAAACAAACAAACAAACAAAAAAAGCCCCACCTGCCAATGCAGAAGACATAAGAGATGCAGGTTTGATCGTGGGTCAGGAAGATCTCCTGGAGGAGGGCAATCCACTCCAGTATTCTTGCCTGGAGAATCCCATGGACAGAGGAGCGTGGCAGGCTATAGTCCATAGGGTCACAAAGAGTCAGACATGACTGAAGTGACTTCACACACACACACACACACATACAAATAAAAGAATGATATTATCATAAAATGAAATAAAGGTCTGAAATTCCTTCCAATAGTCCTAGGAATTCATTGTGTATTATTTAATCCCCTTTTTTAGTTTATTATTACTGTTTTTTTCCCTGTGGGAACACATCTCAGTTATTATAGCTAATGACAACATTGTATTGAGTATTTCTGTTTTTCTTCATTCCTTTATTTCATTCTATTCATACTCCTATTAAAATATATCCTTTCTCAAAGCTTATCAATGCTAATGTTTTTATTATTATTATTTATAATAAATACATCAATGTACTCAAGCTGTATACTCTGTTTTACTCAAAAATTCGATAGGGTTTTAAAAAAATCAACCTGGGGAAATCTTTGGCAGTCCAGTGGTTAGGATGCCATGCTTTCACTGCCAAGGGCATGGGTTCAATCCATGGTTGGAGAACTAAGAGCCTCCAAACCAAGCAGTACAGCAAAAAAAAAAAAAAAAAAAAAATCAACCTGGTTTCCTAGCCAATTGATATCATTGTAAGTCATTCCATCCCTGGTACTAAAATATCTATAATGGTTTCAAATCATTTCATGTAGTAAAAATACACAGTAAGATGCACAATATCTTTTCAGAGCAGCCTTCATTATGTGCCACACTTGGCAATAAAGAACGCATCTCCTCCCATATTCCTGTGGTTGGCAAACACGGTTCCTGAGTGGTCCACTAACTGCAAACTCTTACTCCCAATCTCACTATCTATAATTTGTGCCTTCATCTCATCCGTTTAGCTAAGCACCCCAGTATTTTCTTGGCATCATCTACTCTTCACTCAAAAATTCCTTTACCTCACTCTCATGCCTTGGCATAATACAAAGATTCCTTAACATACCATCACCTCCAATCACTCCCATTATTGCCTCAATTTATTTAGTCAACAAATACTTATTAAGAGCTGACCAGGTAATGCTTTAAGGACTAGGGATACAGTAGTGAACAAAATAACAAAGATCTCTGTCCTTATAAGAGGTTATAGTCTCTGGAGGAAGAGGGGAGAGAGACAATAATCAATAACCTAATAAATAAGCAAACTAATGAATATGTTGGATCATAAAAGTGATGGAAAAAACATAATAGGTGAAGAGAATCAGGAGTACCAAATTTGATGGTGTGAAGAGGAAGCCGAGTGGCCAGGATAGGCTTCACTGAGATGCTGAGTCCTGTGCAAAGCTTTGAAACCATGAGGAAGAAGATAATATAGTTATTTAGAGTGAGTGTTTTTCCAGGTAAGTATAATGTGGAGCACAATGAAGGGAGACTGGGCAAGGTAATTGGGAGTACATACAAAGGAACAATTTTAGTGATTTTCCCACAAATATTAACTAGATAAAGAGGGAAGTAAATACATAAAAGAGTGAGAAATAATAACAAGTTTGTAAAACAATCAATTGTGGTTCACATTGGAAATGAAAGACTGTAGAAGTTGGAATTCTTTAAGATGAAGACTGGAAATACAGGAGTGGTGATCAGAAAGTGATATGCTAAACACTGAGATATAATAGTAGGTGGGTACATTTCTTTGCACTGAGAGGATTTAGGATATAATCATGTGCAAAAGTCCTAAGGTGAGGACATGCCCAGATTGTTCAAGAAAAACCAGAAGCTGAAAGGAACTTAAGAAAGGAAATAAAATCTTTAAGGAAGAAGTGGCTAGCACAGTGGCTCTCTGGGTTTAGATTCATAATTAGTAATTTATGGCTTGCTTTTTCTCAGAGTGAGGAATAAGACAAATTGGGTCCAGACTTCTCAAAGAGTCTCTTCTCTATATCTAAATATTTGCCTATACTCTTTTTTTTTCTCTTACTCTTCCCTTCCCTTACTAACTCTAACTGACACCTGGCTCTCTCCAGAAGACATCTCTTGCATCAGAGTGTTCTTCCCATCACCTCACCTCACTATGGCCATGGTGGTATGGTATGTGTCTTCTTTGCTCCTAGTGGCTAGTTCCAAACTACTGACTATTAATAAAGACTATTTAAAGTCAAATAAAGTCTATTAAAACTCACTGGCTACATCAAGCTTAAAAACATCTGCTGTGTGAAAGACATCGCCAAGAGAACGAAAAACCAACCCAGAGTGAAAGAATATATACATACTAATAGCCACTATATACAACATATATACAGAACTCTTAAAACTCAATAAGAAAATTAACCCAATAAAAATAAGCTAACCATCTGAACATATACATGATAAAGGAAAATATACAAGTATCCCATAAGCACACAAAAAGAGACTCAATATCAATAGACATCAAGAAATAAAAAATGCAAACTACAATGAAATTACGCAGCATACCTTAGAATGGCTAAAATTTAAGATGTTAACTATATTGAGTATCTGCAAGGATGGGGATAATTCAGACTTTCTTACTTTACTGTTGGGGATACAAAACCGTGCAGTTGCTTTAGAAATAGTTTAGCAGTTTCTTATAAAGTTAACCATACATGTATCATATTACCCATTAATCCTATTTCTAGGTATTTACCCAAGAGAAATGAAAACATATCTCAACGAAGACTAATGCTCATAACAGCTTTATTCAAAGTGAAAGTGAAGTCGCTCAGTCGTGTCCAACTCCTTGCGACCCCATGAACTGTACCCCACCAGGCTCCTCCATCTGTGGGATTTTCCAGGCAAGAGTACCAGAGTGGGTTGCCATTTCCTTCTCCAGGGGATCTTCCCCACCCAGGGATCGAACCCATAGTGCAGGAAGATGCTTTACCTTCTGAGCCACCAGGGGTAGCCCCCAAATGGAAACAATCCAAATGTCTAATAGGTGAGTGGATAAACAAATTGTGGTATATAACATAATGGAACATTACTAAGCAATAAAAATGAATGAACTAATAATACACACAACAACATGGATGAATCTCAAAAACAGGCAAAATGCAATAATGCAAACACAAAAGAGTGTATATCATGTGTTTCATTCATATGAATCCCTAGAAAAAACAAATCTAATCTACAATGACAGAAAACAGATCTGCAATTGCCCATGGCTGGGAGTTGGGCATATTGCTTGGGCAGGTGGACAGAGGAACATTTCAAGCCATTGTGTCTTTTCTTTGATTCCCTTCTCTTTATATTTTGCGTATCTACTGTAGGTTTTTGCTTTGTTGTTATCATGAGGCTTACATAAAACAAATTATAGATACAGTAGTTTATTTTAAGCTGTTAATAATTTAAATTTGATCACATATAAAACACTACCTTTTTCCTCCCCTCCTCTTCAAATTTTATGTTTTGGATGTCACAATTTGCCTCTTTTAATATAGTGTATACATTAACAAATTGTAGCTATTCTTAATATTTTATTATACTAGAGTATACTAGAGTAATTAACACACCACAGTATTCTAAATTTGATCATGTAACTATTTTTACTGCTGTGTTTTATATTTTCATATGTTTTCATATTACTAATTATCATCTTTTATTTCAGCTTGAGGAATTCCTTTCAGCACTTCTTGTAAGGCAGATCCAATGGTGATGAATCCCCTTAGGTTTTGTTTGGAAAAGTTTTTATCTCTTTCAACTCTGAAGGACAGCTTTGCTGGGTAAAGTGCTCTTGGCTGCAAGTTGGTTTTTTTCTTTTTTTTTAATCTTGCAGCATTTTGGATATATTACTCCACTCTCTCTTGGCCTGTAAGATTCTTGCTGACGAATCTGCTCATAATCATATGGGAGTTCCCTAATATGAAAGAAATTTTATTTTCTCTGTTGCTTTAAAGTTTTTCTATCTTTGATTTTAGAGTTTTATCATAATGTATCTTGAAGAAGATCACTTTGGGTGAATTTGTGGGTGGATCTATGAACTTCATAAACTTGTATATGAAATGTCTTTTCATATTTGGGAGATTCTCAGCCATTATTTCTTTAAATAAGCTTTCTGCACTTTCTCCCTCTCTTCTTCTGGGACTCCAAAAGCACACCAATTATTTCTCTTAATGTATCTTAGGCTAACTTCACCCTTGTTTCATTCTTTTTTGTTGTTGTTTTCTGACTGGATAATGCCAAATGGTCTATCTTCTACCTCACAAATTCTTTCTTCTGCTTGAACCAATCTGATATTGATGCTCTCTATTTCATTTTTAATTTTATTGTTTTCTTCAGCTCTGGAACTTCTGTTAGGTTGTTTTTATTATTATTATTATTTCTATCTCTTACTTAAACTTCTCATTTTGTTCAGATATTATATTCCTGCTTTTGGTGAACTATCCTTCTGTATTTAGTGTAGTTCATTGAGCTCAGTAAAACAATTATTTTGAATTCTTGGCTGGGAAAATTGCAGATTTCCATTTCTTTGGGGTTAGCGACTAGAAAATTATTGTGTTCATTATGTGATGCTATGTTTCCTTAACTTCTCAAGTTCTTCAAAGCCTTGCATTGCTGTCTTTACATCTGAAAAAGTCATTATCTCTTCCAGTCTTTACTAACTGTATTTGGAAGAGAAATATCTGCTGTCAGCCTTACTGAGGATTCTGAATCTTTCTCACATCTTTTCCACGGATATGCATGCTCTACATTTGTTCTCTTGTGAGCAGGATTTCATTAAGATTCTGTGTGAAGCCAAGACAAATGTTGATAGCTTCTCTTTGGCTTTCCCTAGGGTGGTGTGCTGAGTGCTCGGTTTGTGTGCTTTCTGGAGAGCTGGGTTGGCTTCCTGCACATGCGTATTAGCTATCTGCAAAGGTCTGCTCTTTCCATCCTTAGGGACATGCACAGAGAGCAGCCACGAAGTGCGGGAATGTGTGGGTGAGGCACATGAAGTACTGGGGTGCCTGTGGGACAGCTGATGAGATCTTCAGGCAGTGCATCTGCTGGTTTGTGAGCAGGCTTCTTCCTGGGGGTCTTTGAAGGAATCAGTAGTGTCCACTTCCCCTTGATGTGTTTCACTCAGAGCCCTAACTGCTGTTCTCCCAGCCACTCATTGCTACTGATCATACAGCTCACAGCTCAGGACTCTAGATGGTGTGAGAAAAAAAAGGGACTCTTTGTCAGAGTCTTGCATCAGCAAACCAGGCATTCTCACTTCTCCCTGTCAGAGAAATCATGGTCCATGAAGGTCTCTCTTGGCACTGAGCTGTGCCATCTTGGGGAATGAGTGATGTGTGTAAAGTGACCCTATTCTTCTTATCTTCTTCAATGAATCTAATCTCAGTTTTTGTTCCAATAGGTCATTATAACATCTCCACTGGACTCCTGGACTACCATGAAAGACCTCTTCTATGTGGGTGACTGTCAAAATCACTATTCTTTGCAGGAAAGATGGTAGAAGATGATTTAACCATGTTGATAATGTCACAAACCATATATTTTCTATTTTCTATATTTTAGTGGTGATGAGGGTTATATCGGTATACAAAACAGTTGAGCTCATTAAAATGTACATTTGAAGTATATATATCTTATTGTAATTACACCACAATAAAATTGATTAGAAAAATTCCTCAATGGTTTTATTAATTAGACTGATGCTTACAAAAGACTAAATGCTTATCTTAAACTTGAGCCAAAAGGAATTTATTGGTTTGTATGACCAGATATAGAAATCATAGAACCAAACTATAAGAAAAGCAGAAGGGAAGTCAGTCTCAAATAAAAGAAGAACCAGAGTTGGCAAAGCTCTTCATTTCTCCTTTCAGGAGTATCTCTATTTTCTGTCTGGGGTTTCCTAAGCTGGCATAAACAATGCAGCTGACACTCCTAGACTTAAATTCTTACAGTTTCACAACCAGGAAAAATATCTTTCCTATATATTCAAATCTGGAAAAGGACTTTGATTGGCTCAGCTGGGGTCATGTGGCCAGTTCTTGACCAATCACTGTAGCTAAGGATTTAGAATACTATGATTGACTCGGATTGAGGTGGTTCCTTAACCAAATATTCTGATGAGAAAGGCAAAGTTATGTAAGGAGAAAATAGGTATTTTTAGAATGCATGTTAAAGTCAGAGGCAGGAGAAAGGCATAGTTTTCAAAGATAAAAATAGCACAGAAAAGGTTGCTGAGTCATTTAAACTAAAAATATATTCCTATCTGTTTATCCCATAGCAGGCATTAAAGAAAAATATTATAAATGCTCTAAATTAGTGTCCAAGATAATCAATTTACAAAGCATTTATTATCCATATCTAAACTTCTTATCCACCAAGAATGTCAACATTTTAATTTGCCAAAAGTTGGTCAGGCTTTTCTACACATGTTGCAAAGGAAGAGAACAATTATTCCCATAATTGCATAATTGCTTCATTCAAATAAAGAGATGAATCGAGTCCCTCCTTACTTGCATACTGTAACATTGCTATACTGCTGGATTCCTTTTCATAAGCTGGATTGTGTTCACTGCAGATGGTACATCTGACTTTAGAGCAGGTGGTGTAGCAGGCCTGGTCCGCAGCATCCTGATGCTTATCACCTGGACAGTTTCCAGCCACAGATTGGACTTTGAGTTTTTGAGGAGATTGTCAGGGAGATTGATAGTGTGAGCCATATTGGAATTACCTATGATAAATGACACTATTTCCTTCAATCTTCTCAAAAGACAAGCTGTGAATCACAAGATTGTTCCCTTGATGAGTATCTCCTTCCATGTGGAAGCTGCCTAAAATCACGTTCACATGCAGACTGGGTCAGCTGAACAAATCAGGGCACCTAAGCTTCACTGACTCACTACTGGCATGCGGAAACCAACTAACCGAGGACAATCCAAGATTTTCAGACCTGAAGGATATTTGTGGTAAAAATCCTGTGACTTAATTTGGCAACTGTTACCTCTTTCATGCTCAGCACTGTGTCAGTTTTTATTAGTTAAGTTAGGGTGGGCTGCAGTAACAAAGTCTGAACTCTCAGTAGTTCAAAAAACACAATTTCAGAGCTTACTTATTTAACAGCTCAATGATACTGATGACTGGGGTGGGGGGGTGGGGCAGTGGTAGACTCTGCTCTAAGTAGTCATTCAGATACACAGATTTTTCTATCTCACTGCCTCCAAATTTAACAGGTCCCCAGAATCATTGTGGAAGAAGAAAATGATAAATGATAAATTAAATGTGGGATAGACTTAGAAATAATCAGTTATACCATATTCATTGTATATATTTAATTTTTTAGTCACTCAGTCATGTCCAATTCTTTGCAACCCCATGGACTGTAGTCTGCCAGCCTCCTCTATCCATAGGATTCTCCAGAATACTAGAGTGGGTTGCCATTACCTTCTCCAGGGGATCTTCCTGATCCAGGGATCGAACCCAGGGGTCGTACATTGCAGTCAGATTCTTTACCGTCTGAGCCACCAAAGGAAGCCCACTTTTCAACATAGTATGTGCCAGATTCTACTATTCATTAGACATTTAAGATACATTTAAAGGTAGACTTTCAAGATTCATTAATAAACTACAAGGTAAAAATCCCGGCATTGGTGGAATGTTTATTTATTAGTAAGATGAAAGTCATACATTTAAGAAAGAAGTAAATTATATACAATTATGGAAGCATAGAAAAAAGAAAGAGTAGAATAGAGGTAGAGGATTGGGGGAGGCTGAGAGTTGCATTTTATTCACAGTGGTGTGGGTAGATCTCACTGCATATCTCTTCCTCCCTTTCTGTACTCCCTAAATTGGTTGAGAACATCACTGTCCACCCTGACACCCACAGTTAAATTCATAGGTTGATAAAGCCTTGGGATCCGTCCCTTCTTCTGCATTCCATTTCCCCAAACCACAGCCTCCTTGCCTCTCATTCAGATTATTCAACAAACTCCTACAATTTCTTTTTCTTTATTATTTCTCAATTATAAATTGTTATTCGCCCTTAACCAGAGTTTTCATTACAAGAGACAAACATAGACAGGCCACTCCTTTGTTCAAAAACCTCTGTAATTTCTGTAAAGTCTGCAGATAAACATCCTGATGCTGAGTATGGCATCTGACGTCTCCCCAAGTCTGACATCTGGCTAGGTGAAGGACCTCATTTTCTAAAATTTTTGTCATGTAGATTGTAATTTAAGCCCACCAGACTAACAAAGCCCTACAGAAAGCATCAACTTTGTCTTCTTTCAGGCTGTTCAAATTTTGTGATTGATGAGTCTATCTCTCTCCTCACCATATTTTATGCTGTCAAAATCCCATCTATCTCTAAGGATAGCTCAAATTCCCCTTCATTAGGAAGAGTTTCCAGCTTCCTCTCAGTCATTCCAAATAAATGTTCCATTCTATGTCCTCCCATGGGATTTTGTTTAATCTTCTCTTTCGGCATCCAGGTTTTGTATTTTCATCCTGGACAATTCTGTCTATAATTATTACAGACAGAAGACATGACAGATACTGGACTGTAAGCATCCTCAAGACAGGAATGCTATGCTGCTTTTTACCTGGCTCAATATTTTTTATAGAGTGAACTCTCAGTAAGTGTTGAATTTATATTATTTTCTTAAACTCTAGTTTAGAAAGAGATTTTTCCTGGAGGTCAGTGTATTAGCAGTCTTATTCATAGAATTAACACGATGGATAAGAGCATTTTTAACAAGCATCTTTTAATAATTATAAATGCCAGATTTCATCAGAAGCCTAGAGCAAGTATTATCACTGTGAGACAAACTAAATGCTACATGTGTCAATATTTACACAAGCAGATTACAACAGTGTGGTCTCATCAGTTCAGCTATTGTGTCTTGTGAGCTTAACTAAATTTCAAACTCCATAAGGAACTGCATTTTCCCCTGAAGTTATTAAAGGGTAGATTTCTTTTAATTAAACTCATTTGCATGACTAAATTAGATTTAATTACTCTCATTCATTTCACTAATACCTTTCTTTGATTGGAGAAGGCGAACTTTTATAATTGATTAAAATGGGATGCTCTGGCCTTCTCTGTTGATCCTGGAGAACAATTCTCATTTATTCTTTTAAAGGACCAGGGGAACAGAAACTTCTTTGATCTAGTTCTCCTTCAAACATGCTCCTTGAACCTGGGGTGGACATATAATCACACTGCTCCTCAGTTTCTCCATCAAATTAGCACTGTAGTCCCAATGTCAATGATATCTGTTTGGGCCTCCAATGCAAAGACAGGTTGTGCTTTTGATGTGAATGTACTTGAAACATTTGTAAAAGTCCTGAACTATGAATATTGTTTAAAATATTCATATCATAAATTAAAGGTTTTACTCTAAATTTTGACTAAAAAAATGAAATCTCTCATTACCTTTTGGGTAGTAGTCATTGTTTTCAGAATCTGATTGTTGAAATTTACCATCACATTCATTCATTCACTCATGCCTGCATGAATTCACTCAACACAAATTTGTTTTCACACACTATTCCAGACATTGTGATTATCCTTGGATAGAATTCAACAAACCTGTAAGAAGTCCAATAGCTCTAATAAAGTATCCTCCTCCCTCAGGAGTTCTTAGAGAACAATAACGTAAACAAATACATTTCAATAGGTAACAGAATCACATACACGGTTCATAGTTGAACGGGGAAATTTTCAACTCCGCTTAAAGGTATTTAAAATAGATCCTGTGAGATAAGTTTAAAAAGATGAGATAGGAAGGTTATTCTGGGACAAAGGAATTCTGTGTTCAAAGATACTCAAGCAAGAATAGAATGACACATTTGGAAAACCTTAGCTTAGTTTGGCTTAAGTTTTGGGTTTGAGTGTGAAGTGAGAGAGAACAAGTATGGAGAAAAACTCATCTGGCAGATGAGTTTGCTTAAAGCAGATAAGTAAAATAACTCTATTTACCATTTCTATGTATTAGAAAGATAATGAAGTAGCAATATGGAAAATAAAGTAGAGGGAGGTAAGCCCACTTAGGAGATTTTTAGTGTAGATTTTTAGATTTTTAATATATTTCTGAAATGGTGTAGTAGCAATAAATTTGTAGAAGAAAAACCAAATGTAAGTATATTTCATGGGGTTTTATAAGACAGAACTGAAAAGTAGAAGTTTAAAATTTTCTATGTTTCTGCTTTGGATGATTCTTTAGGTACTGGTGGCACTACTGAAAACAATAAAAGAAACACATTTGGGGGTAGGAGTATAAGGAATCCTGATTTAATCCTGGGCATGTGATTTTGAAATACCTATGGCAACCCACTCCAGTATTCTTGCCTGGAGAATCTCATGGACAGAAGACCCCTGGTTACAGTTCATGGGGTCACAAGAGTCAGACATGACTTAGTGACTAAACCACCACCACCATATTCATGAAGATAAATATATTGGTCTGGATCTTAGAATAATGATATAGAAGAAATATATAGATTTGGGAGTTCAATAGAGGTTTTATGTTTGCTTTAAATCTGTTCTTTCTTTTGTGTTCTTTACTTCATTAACTTGCCTACATAATCCAAGCCAAGCCAACAAGAAAACAAAACTAAGTACTGGTATTTGTACTAGTATTAGTAAGGATTCTGGGGAGAGGGACTCATGTTCTCTTCATGAGGCTCATTAGCTGTAAGAACAAAGTCTGGAGCAATTAATGGCCAGCTTTGTCCTCATACAGGTAAAGTCTGCAAATGAAGCCAATGCAGAGGGGCAAAGAGGCTAACAAATTAAGAAAGACAGAAGTCTGCTGATATTTTTGAACTACTGGATCCAGCCAAGCCTTTAGGTAACCTTCACTTGAATGTTTTAGTCATGTGAGCCCATAAATTTAGAGTTTTATGTCTTATGCTTGCTTATGTTTTATTTCTGTGATTTATATCCAAAAGAGTCTTAACTAATTTGGGGATTTTCACCAAGGGGGTTGTCATTCACACAGCTAGTGCCATAGCTCAGATCAGAGCATCGCAGGTGAGAAGAGAAAAAGATCAAGGTAGTATAATCAGCAGGAATGTGAAAATTAAAAACTAGGTGGAGGGGAAGAATTCCAAAAAGAAATTTGGGGAAGATTAAATAAGAGGCCAAGAAAAAAGGAGCATAACAGAAGCCAAAGAAGTAAGGCGAGTGTCAAGAATAACAAAATGGGAAGAGGAGAGGTCACACTGGACAGGAAAGAGCAACATGTCTGTTGGATTTAGCAGTCTAAAGGTTTTAGGGGACTTTAGTATGAATTGTTTTCAGTACAGTGGTGGGTGCAAGACAGATTGAATGTGAAACTAAAGTCAGTGAACTGGATGTATCTCTCAAAAAGATTATCTGTAAAAGGAAGTGAGAAATTGAACCACGTACATGGGAACACAGGCTACAAAGACGGCTTCAAGTTGGGAGAGAAGGCACCTCTGCCTACGCTGAAAGAAAGCACAGTTTTCTCCTGTTCTATATTGTTTAACCATGGTACTTTTTGGGAGTAGGACACTGCTACTAGCAGACTTACAGAGACTGAATACACATAAAATGCTACGTAGATAAGAACAGTTGTTAAGTATGAATTAGAGGCTTGTTGGTCTCTTTCATTCACTTATATAAGTCTTAGAGGTTCCCGTAGTTTGATATTTCATTTTTCTTTCTTGCTAAAAAGTAGAATAGCTTACTTTCCAGCAAAACATACATACTGAGCCATGGCGAGGCATACTTTCTGTCTTTCATCCATAACATAACACAAGTATGAGCTAATAGCTGACTCATTCATACATATTTAAAACAATAGTTATTTGAAAACTGTTTTATTACTGAACAGAACTGTATTTCCAACAGAAGGTTGTCATGATCCATTTTAGGCTATCTGTGTTAGCTTGAGTTGAGATAATTTGATTTATTTCAATAAACTAAGCCCAAAGCTTTGTATTAGTTGGTGACAGTTCTACTGATTAGATGTCATTTTTTTTACCCTTTTATTACAATGTGCAAGTAACATTGAAAGAGCCACTTGGACATGCATACCTGTCAGTTTCATCTTTCTCTAAAGGTGTCAACAACAAATATGGAAAAGAAAATTTAGAAGGCAAAGAACACCACTGCTTCTTATGTATTTGTGACCCCATGGACTGTAGTCCACCAGGCTCCTCTGTCCATGGGATTTCCCAGGTAAGAATCCTGAAGTGGGTTGCCATTTCCTTCTCCTGGGAATCTTCCCAACCCAGGGATCAAACCTGGGTTTCCTGCACTGCAGGCAGATTCTTTCCCATCTGAGCCACCAGGGAAGTCATCTAAGTGTCTTATCATTCATTAAAAAAAGAAAGGCCCTCAAATCTCTCATTACTACAATGTTCTAACAGTCTTTTCTGACTCTGATGAAGAAGCAGTGGGAGGTGGACACCTTCCCTTCAGTCTGCATTTGGATATTGGGCTTGGGTGTATACAGTCATAAAAGGGAATGTGTCATGAAAAGAAATGGAAACAAACAAATCACAATACCAAAAGGAAGAAAAAAAAAATCCCTCAAATCACACTTTCACAGTCCTCTATTTATGCTAGCACATTCTGGGAAAATCACTCAAAAACCTGTTACTAATCATTTAAACCTTAGGCTGTCGACATTTCTCTGCTTTGCTAGCCAAACAGTCATGTGCAGCAGCCAGAGGGTTAAAAAGCCAGACTTCCTGTCCCATACTGTAGCTTTGTGTGAGCAATATGGAGGACTGCATCATCGCTGCAGAGGCTCCTGTTGGACATGAAGGGGTCTATCCAGGCAAAAATATGTGCAGCCTTCTGGGCCAGATTTGCTCCGTCGGGGCTTCTAAAGTTGGCTGTGCAGTGGACTAAGCTGTCCAGACCTGCTGTTCCACAAAGGCCAAGATTCTCCCTCTGTGTGCCTAGTTCTCCAGCCAGCAGACCATACAAAGCCTGCTTTGCCTGGGTCCAGACACCCTCCAGATCTCTGAGAAAGTCTTTGTGCTGTTTTTGGAAGTACAATATACAATCTAATAGAAACTAGATTCTTAGGATTTGGGTGGACCCAAACTGGAAATATTTTCAAATGGAAATAAATGAAACAGAAAACAGAACTAGATGGTCTCTAAGATTTAGGCTGGAGAAGACAAAAAATTTAAAAAAATTAAAAAAAAACTTACAGTCAGTCAACTGTACAACAAATCATGTCTCCAGCAGCCTACTGGCTGTGTTTTCATTGTATTATTTTAATGGAAGGTTTTTTGATATGCTGATTATAAGTGCTATATTCAAAATCACATCAAAAGAATGAGAAAATAACCCTCTTAAGATCCCCATCAACCACTACCCTTGTACTTTGTGACCTAGAGTGCAGAATTCTTGATTTTAATTTTCCCTACCTCTGTTCATTGGATTCACTGTCATTCATACTTGATTAACAGAATAAGGACAAAAATACTGAAAATAGGTAATATTTTGTGGACAGTTATTAGTATTTTTCACTCCATTCAAAAAACCAAACTTCAAATTCTGTTTGTTAAGAAATCCATCCACACTACTTCCTTCTATAAAGTTCCTCAGTGAAAGTATCTGGATTTTGATAATCTTGTCTCTGACAGAAGAAAAAGCAACAGAAATCTTTTAAAAACAACAAGAGAAAGCTCCTGGTTTGTTTCACACACTACCTATGCCTGAGGATGGTTCTCATCAATACCTGTTGTGATTTAGTCATTGTGACCAGAAACTTGAAGATAAGCCTTGCACAAAACCAGTGAAACATTTGATTCATTTTCACCCTCTGAACGTCTGAACATCGTATCTTCTTTGCTCAGAAATCTGACTGACCTGATATCACTGAGTCTCTTGCTGTCATAATCAAAACTCAGTGATCTAGTGGAGTTAAAATCTGACCCAGGATTAACACAAACTACTGTTGGTCCTTGGAGTCAGACTCAAAATCTTAGATTTCATCATGCCCTTAATTATCCAATGTGCTTCCTGTGAAGAAAGGAGTACTGTTTAAAATGTTTGATAATCTGACAAGGCCATAAGGCTTAATGGAATTGATGATTACACACAGATGGACGATTAACTCTCGAGGTTTAACGTTAAAAAAAAAAAAGTAACTGTGCTGGATTGCTACTTAATGGAATTACACTGCCCATATGGAAAAGAACTATACCCTAAGTATACCCAGAATGATGGAACAGGTGGCAGAATCTGGGCAAGACTGCTTGGAATGCACAAAAGCGTTCTGAACTTGTAACTGCCAGAAAAGATTTCTGAAGGAAAAAAAGAGAGACAGGGAAATCTTTGAAACTATGTTAACTTTCCTACATTTTGGAAATAAAAATTGCAAAAATAATCAGAAGACTGAACTTCTAGTAGGTGCTTTTTTTGACCATTATTTTTCAGAAGCCTGCAAACGATGCTGTTTGTGACTGAGCTAAAGGTAGATGTATGGATTATTAATTAGCTCCAATATAAACTCAGTGAGAGCAGAAACCATATTTTCCTTGATAGCAGCTATACCCTACAGAAGATATTATTGGGGGAGTGAGATTAAAACTATTAACTACAGGATGGATTGAGTGCTAATTTCTGGATTTTCTTTTATAATGATTTATGCCCCCAACTCCGCAGATAAACAATAGTTACATATGTGAAAATAATGGAGGGATATGAACACTAGTAAGCATTTACATATAAATAAGCAAATGATAAGGTAGCATAATTCCAATTGATAAACAATTGCTGGGGACTTCCCTAGTGGTCCAGTGGTTAAATATCTTCCTTGAAATGCAGACGACGTGAGTTCAATACCTGGTCTGGGAACTAAGATCCCACATGCCAAAGGGCAACCAAGCCCACGTGCTGAAACTACTGAGCCACAGGCCACAACCTGAGAGTCCGTGTGCCTCAACGAAAGATCTTGCATGATGCAATGAAGATACTGCATGCTGCAACTAAGACTCAATGCAGCCAAATACGTTATAAATAAATAAATGAATTTTATAAAGAACAATTGCTGATAGAAGGTGATTTATTTGTAAACTTTTTCCCTCCAACTCAGGAGATTTATTTTAAATATTAATAAGCTTAAAAATAAGAGAAAACTCTGTCTTCTGGGGCATACAGGGCATGGAGACAGAATGTGGTAGGCCTTAGTAGTGATAAACTTGGTAGATAAGCTGCATTGAGCAGTTACTATGTCCCAAGAATGAACTGCTTTATGTACATCATTTTATTTAATTCTTAATAGGATCCTTTAAGTTATTTCTCATTTTACAGATGAGGAATCTGACTGAAGGGCATTAGGTAAGCTTCCCAAGGTCACAGAACTGTGCTTGATAAAGTTGGGACTGAAAAAGAGATCGGTCTTGCTAGAGTCCATTCACATATAAGCATTCAGGCCAATGCCTATTTACCATGATCTCTGCCTGCTTCTGTGCCTCACTTTTCTAGTTTTGCATGTTTGACTATTCCTGGACTCCTCTTTGCACCTGATGTCTTCCATGAGACTTATGTATCCAAACTGTTTGCAGGGTGATATTAGGACCCATAGAAAAACACAAAGATGGAAGAGACCAAGAAGCACTACCCACCACAAAACGGTTAATTAAGAAATTAAAACTGGGCTTTCCTGGTGGCTCAGTGATAAAGAGTCCACCTGCCAATGCAGGAGACACAGGTTCGTTCCCTGATCCAGGAAGATTCCATATGCTGCAGAGCAACTAAGCCCATGTGCCACACCTATGCAGCCTGTGCTCTAGAGTCCCAGAGCCAGAACTAATGAATCCACATGCTGCAACTACTGAAGCCCACATTCCCTAGAGCCCATGCTCCACAAGAAGAGAAGCCACTGCAATGAGAAACCTGTGCACTACAGCTAGAGAGTAGCTCCTGCTTGCCACAACTAGAGAAAACCTGCATAGCAATGAAGACCCAGCACAGCTAAAAATAAATAAATAAAATTATATATGAAAAATAAATTAACACTAAAAGAGAAAATAAGTGTGAAGAAGTTACTCAGCACTCTGTTTCTCCCACATAAGTTTCTAATTCATCTTTTCTTTTTGAAATATTAAATTCTTAAAAAAAATTTTCTAGTGTCCCTACTTTGTTGATGACTTGAGCACATGCTTGTTATGCCCACTGGGAACTTTGACCAAACTCTATTTTGGGGGGCGATTGAACAGTTCTGAAAAAATTATGAAAGAATTGTCTTGGTTAAATCAATCATTGCATTTTATTACATAATTTCAATGATTAACACTTTCAGATCTCTCTCACAACTGTACCATAAAAATAGGACACTCTTATGTATCTACACTAAAGATAATTTTGGTACAACTACCTAGACCAACAACAGATTACTGGGTATGTAGACAAAGCTACTTCTAGCTGCTTGATCTTTAGCTTCCCATACATTTTTTTTTTTTTAATATATTTAGGTCTATGTATATTCAAAATAAACTTTTTATAGTTTATTCTCTACCCAAATAAATGTTATTGATGCGAGATAAACTAAAACAGTGGAAAAAATTCTAGCCCAGTGAGGCTACCTCCTTTCTGTTATTAATGCTTTGCCAAGTCACTCCAGTCATGTCTGGCCCTATGCAATCCCATGGACTGTAGTCTGCCAGACTCTTCTGTCCATGAAGTTCTCAAGTCAAGAATAGTGGAGTGGGTTGCCATGATCTTCTCGACCCAAGGATCGAACCTTCATCTCTTACATCTCCTGCACTGGCTGGCAGGTTCTCTCTGCCTAGCGCCACCTTTTCTGCTAATTAGTTGTAAACCTTGATATTTTAAATGTTCTGGGTATCTGTTTCTCTCTTAAGATATTTATCCTGCTTACACCACAGGAATCCTGAAACAAATAAAAAAATGACATATGTGAAATTGTTTGAAAAAATAAGAACAGTACATAAGCTGGTGAAGATTGGGATCAGTGCAGTTGCTTTCTCCAGAGAATCCTCTATAACAGAGGTGATCAGTTGACCTTTCTAAGTGATCATTGAATACAACTCTTGCAGGAATAGATTTTAAGATCTCTGAAGGCATTAGGGCATGCTTTATAGCACGGCCTTGAACAATGTTACTTTTGATAAGAAAGCATTCAAAAAACAATTGAGTAGTGTAAAAGGGCAGGGATATATGTATACTTATGGCTGATTCATTTGAGGTTTGACAGAAAACAGCAAAATTCTGTAAAGCAATTATCCTTCAATAAAAAATAATTAAAAAAATAGACATAAAGATCAATAAACTACAAATGAGAAGTAACCCCCCCCAAAACAAACAATTGAGTAGTGTAGAGAATGCTGAACTACAAATAATTTAGGGAGAAAATATGTATGTGACTTCTTTTCCAGCTGCACCATTAACATAACAGCCTTTGTTACTGTGGAGATATTTTCATGCAAAATAAAGTGCACTAGTATCAAAGGATTATACATTATTCTTTACTTATGACTGTTCATTCTTATTCTGTGCCTATATAGAATTCTTAAATTGACTGAATACCAATTATAGTGCTCTTACAAAAATTATTATAGTTTCTAGTTTTACATCAGGTATTTCTTCCAAGTCCTAACAAAGAATGTACTGCTAGTGTGATGTGGAGTAAGGGAAATATGTTCTTGGAAATGACTCCAGTCACTTACGCCTTGGTCAATCCAAGTGTATAATACCCATTGCTCTTCCAAAGTCCAGACGGCAGAGAAAGAGTGGTGATGCTATTTATTGAGTGGACTTCAAAACCAGAGAAGCAGAAGTGGTTATTTCTTGGTTTTGTATTATCAGACAGAATGGGAAGTTGCAGGGTCTGGAGAATATTTATAAAATCAGTCAATAGTACAGGGAATTATAATCAATATCTTGTAATAACCTATAATGGAATAGAATCTGGAAAAGAATATATATGTATATATCACATATGATATGTATGAATATATACATATTTTCTTTCAGATTCTATTCCATTATAGGTTATGGGCTTCCCAAGTGGCCCAGTGGTAAAGTATCCACCTGCAATGCAGGAGATGCAGGTTTGATCCCTGGCTCTAGAAGATCCCCTAGAGAAGGAAATGGCAACCCACTCCAATATTCTTGCCTGAGAAAACCTATGGACAGAGGAGCTTGGGCTATAGTCCGTGAGGTCGCAAAAGAGTCAGACAACACTTAGAGACTAAATGACAACAACAGAATGCATACATACAGCTGAATCACTTTGCTGTACACCTGAAACACTGCTTCTGTTAAAAAAAATGTTGAAACTATGCTTCAGTAAAAAATATACATTAGCCAAGGAACAAAGGGTCAGGCAGGATGAACAAAGTTCAGATTCCCTATATCTGTAGAATGTCCCTACATTATCAGACATGGTTTTCTTATCAGAGTAGAGGGAAGAGCATTTGTACCATTCTGTCCACTCAGAACTCAACGTGGTAAACTAGGAATGTGTGCTGTGGGGAGACTGGGGGTGGAGAGAAAAGTAAAACATTAAATATATTGACTGAAAGGAGAATTCACCTACCCTGGGTGGGACCTGATCCTGCATCCTATTCTTTAATCTATCCCAGTTCTAGGTGGTAGATGATGGGAATATCTTCTCCTTCCAGGGTAAATCCCACTTTATTCCCACCCACAAGGATGTGGTCTTGCCTCCAAACTGCAGGTTCACAGCAGGACAATTACTTCAGAAGTCTTCAGAACTCTACTCAGAATAAATCAACATCTCTACTTCCTGAAAAAAGTAAACATATTGCTACTACTAATGCTTTTGAACAAATTCTCATGTAGTTTAGCCTTCAAAAGCCAACCATGAGATGAATATGGACATGACATGTCAGATATTTCCTGTGTAGAACACGACTTTCCTGACAGTAAAACTGCTTCAGAGTACATGCCACAAACGCATCTTGGTCTTGATCGCTCCATTCTCATAAGACAACTATGATTGATCGAAGCAGAGGAGCCATAATATAGTTAAAACCAACCACAATGGTCAGTACTTGTTTTCACACACCCCTCCCACATAAATGCTGCTTTCCACTGGGTAATTTTCTGCTTTCTCCTCTTCCTAGTTCACTATCCTCCCTACACTCCAACACCGCCACTCCAACCATGTATTAGCTATCTCTTCTTGTTTTGGTTCTAAATCTCCTAAAAGTACACTCTGAAATTGCATACTTATATATATGTTATGCATATATACCTATAGTCCCTCTGTGCACTCACCAGTGTTACACACACACACACACACACACACTATAGACAAAGGAAGAAAGAATACCTCAAATCATGATAGGAAACGTCTTCAAGGCAAAACTGACGATCAGGCCCAGGGAGCCTAGCAAAACAAAGTGCTCGCAATTTTCGTTTCCTTTGGAGGTCGGCAATCTGGAGCTAAACATTAATACTCTTTTTCTAATGGAAATCTTCGAGACAGTTTTTGTTCAGATATGCTTAGTCCTTTTTCTGTAGATGACTGTAGAATTATTTTAGGTGTATAAAAGTCCGAGTTTGTGGAACCTATGTTTGAATCCACAACAGCAATTTGAACAATAACTCTTCATCCAATAATCAATACCTATAAAATTCAAGCATGATTTAATTCCAATTCTCGATTTCCCTCATCATGTGGCTCTAGTGGGCACAGTGTTTCACAATAATTTGCCTGAGTCGTATGTGCTATGCCATTCATTCTAATCTGTGTGATTTATCCTAAAACTCTAGGGAATATCTGGAGAGAATTGATACAGAGGAACAAGGACTGTGAGTCTTATCAACCCTCTGGGGTCCACTTGTGGGCATGGTAAAGGTTTTATATTAAGACTATTCATTATTTTTTACTAATATACCATCAGAATTTCTTACTAGTATCATATCTTCTGGGAACAAATTACATAGAACTCAGCACAAGACTCTGGAACAGATTTTAGTTGTGCTTTTATTATCACATGTTCTCTTGGTATCCTAAACCCAAGACACTATACAAAAAGTATGCTACTATAAGAAAGATATTAAACAAATCGCCATGCTGATATAATGTCCCCTATGTGTTGCTATGTACCTGCATTTGAAAACAGAACAGGATAGTCATACCAAGGCCCATGACATGCCCAAGAACAAGAAGCAAGTAAGGTCTTCTCAATTCTACTCCAAGTTTAAACATACTACTTGAGACGTGTTCATTTTATTTTTTAACTCTAAGTTATTCTGGGATTTATTTTGTCATTTTTTTGGCTTCTTTTTCTTAGTTAAATCATTTATTTGGAGATTTAAAAAAATTATTTTCCTCTGCCAGTTATTGATTATTAAACTGTAGTTCTCAGCTTGCAACTGCAATAACAAATGTCTCCTAGCTGGAGTGAGATCACTAGAGTCCTTTTGAACGAATGTAAGGAAAATATACCACTACGGTAGAGCCAAAGTTGCGTTATCTCCTAGACAGCTGAAGAAATCTAACTCAGGATACAAACTAAACTAGAGATAGGTCTTGTGTTTCACATTAAACCATTGAATGATTAGATTAGAAATCCAGGAAACAGATGTGGAGAGTTGATAATTTCATCCATGTAGTTTTCTTTCAAGATTTTAGTTCATGTTAATTAAAAAAAGGTAAAACACTTATCTTTACTGCCCCTTAAAAACTGTTATAATGCAAGTATTTGTTTATTAGGAAAATTGAGACTGTCACCCCAGATCTCATTCATTTTTTTCCACATAGCTCATCTTCTGATGTGAAATTATATTTAGGTCTGTCTAAACTCAATACTCTTCAATATTTACTTGTTTAACTTAATACTTATTGAGCATCACTTTATGATATAAAATGTACTAGAACTCAGCATCTGCTTTGTATACTGTATACTGAGTATGTTATATAAAGAGATAAATTACAGATAGACAGGGAGATAGATTTATAAAAAACACAAATGAATATATAAAAATAAGTACAATAAATTGATAATATAGTGTAAGTATTAAGGGAACAGAGAGCTTATTTTAAAATGCTTTTCATTTTAATATACTTATCTTGTTATTTAACAACCATTTATTTGTGAGCCTGGCAATAAAGTTGCCAAAATTCATAAATATTATAGAAACCAAAATAGAAATTACTCATAGATTCTATTTGGCAGTTGAAAAGACATATTAGGTTGAATGCCAGTTAATATCCTATGCAAGGAAGTCACAAAAATATTTCCACCAAACAAATCCTAAGGAAGATCCAATCATTCATTTGTTTTTCTTCTTAAACAAACCTGTCCAGTTTTAAGTTTTTCATACTGTACTTTTTATTCTCTAATTTCAGATAATTCCTATTATCTCTTTCTCCAAATATAATTCTTTTCTTTTTTTTTCTGAAATGGTTATTTTTTCTTCTGGATACTCTGAAAGCTAACGCAAGTGAAACACTAATAAAAAAATTTCCAGATTTTCCCAGGAAATTCTCCACTATTGTTGTCCATATTGTCCTAATATAGTTCTCTGACAAAAAATAAGAATAAAAAACAATCAATCCCAGAACGTAGTATAAAAAGAAGGAGGAGAGAGGTTGACTCTTTTATACCATTTGTGGTAAAGTCTCTTTGCTAAAAAAGCTCTCTGAAAGTTGTTATTTCTAGTCCATCAGAAATATCCATCATCATATGATATTATTTCCTTTGAAAATTCCCAACTTCTTTATTACTTAGTGAAGGTCCTATAGCCACTTAGCAATAAATTATATGACAAGCTATTAATAGCTTCATTCTGAACCCACCAAATAATTTCATGTCCTGTCACAATTCCATCATCTCTGACTCATTAAAAATGCAAATTTTAAACTGTTTGCAAGGAAAATATGTGATGCATTTTTAGCATGCCAGAGTGTTCAACAAGGTGCTGAAAAGCTAGAAACAGAACACTGATCAAAAATTCAATATAATATTTTCTTAAGCCACTACTAGATTCAGTACACTGTAAACACACACACACACACATCACACACACACACACATACACACAGAGGTGACTAAGAGGAGCCTAACTCTCAAAGGTGGAGAAGATTTCAGAATGGTAGAATGGGATATGTTTTTAAGATGGATGAGAAAATAAAGCAGTGAAGTATTTTGGTGAAAAGAGACAGATGGACTGAGAGGTTGGGAGAGAAAGGCAGTTAAAGCTTTAGCACATAGATGATACTAGGGTTTGGTCTTCAGGGGAAGGCAGAGGGTGAAGAAGATTTCAGGCAGCAGAAATAAAATGAGCAACCAAAACAGAAAAGTGCAAATGCCTAATAAATATTTACTGAACAAAATAGTCCTAGTGACAGTCAAATCTCTTTATTAAAAGAAAATTTTGGCAATGAGCTAGACTTCCCCACTTTAAAGTCTCCCGAACTTTTTTGCGTGCTGAGTGCAATTTGTCACCTTTATATAAGTGATTTCTGCAGATAAAATGGATGTTTATTCCATATCCACCCATCTGCTAATCAGGGATCATTTTGAAAATGAGTGTAAGGAAAAAGAAAAATAAAAGAAACCGTGAAGCTGTCTCACATCTTGAAGTGCATTAAAATATAAAAACAAAAAATAAGAACACACTCCAAATGACTCATCTGTTTTTCACTATTCCACAACTCAGTGACAATAAACTGGCAGAATAATAATCTCACAGTGTCATCCTGGTGGAACATAGGGTTCCCATAAGAAGACATTTCTATCTCCTTCAACATCACCATTAAAATGACTTATTTGTTTCTGATTAATTAGGACCCAGTTTCTTCCTTCTTGGCACTGCATTTTTCCTCCTGTTCAGTCTATCTGGACAGGCTAGGTCTGCGTGGGCATGCACCAGTTTGTGAGCTTCTGGATCAGAACTCAGTGGCTTTGCAACAGCGATAAACCTAACTTCTGGTAACTGTGAATTTGTGTTTCAAAGTGCCACAAACCACACGGTAAGATGCCACAAAAAGGAGCAATAACTAGGTCGTGTTTTTGGCAGTCTTCATGAAGCAGGAGTTCCAATGCTGGTTTGCCAGTGATTAAACAGAGCTGAGAAACATTTTTTCCCCCTTATCTGCCTTTTAGCATAACAACAACAAAAAGTTCAGATTAACTGATGGAGAGTGAAGAGAGAAAAAGAAAGCTCTTTGAAAAGGAGTTTAATTGCCAACTACCTAAAGTCCAATTATCTGCATCCTGTAAGAATAGAAGTCCAATAAGGGTGCATGCCATAGGTATAACCAGAATGGGGTGTGTGTGTGTGTGTGTGTGTGTGTGTGTGTGTGTGTGTGTGTGTGTGTGTGTGTGTGTGTTGGGGAAAGAGTTTTGTTGAGGTGAGGTGGAGGTGAGAGTCTTCTTTCATTTCTCCACAATCCTGCCATTGTGCAATTGCTGGCTGTCAGAGAAAGTGTCCAGAAGGATGCTATTTCCTAGGACTTATCATTACGTCATAGTTAGGTAATTAGGAAAACACTTGCTATTTTGGAAAAGCAAAACAATATGCTAGGCTTAGTGGTATAACATTAAACTCTAGGAGAGGCTGAGCTTTTCCTGGGCAGAAATTACTCTCTCTTGGGAGCCTGATCAGAAGCTCAGCTTAGCATACCCCAAGCAGAACTGAGACTGCTATTTGTCCTGTGCAAAGACATCCACAACTTTTTAGTTCTGAATATGTGCTTTCCAGTGAGTTCATGATCCCCAATAATGAAACCATGAATATGCAAGGTGAAAAGCTAAGATAAAACTGGAGAACAAACATTTGGGAGAAAACAGTGAGGAAGCTAATTGACATGCTTTGTAAAATGCCAGAATTATTACCTTTCTGGGTGTTTAGAAAAGAAATTATCTTAAAATATAACACTTCTTTCTCCCCTCATCCTAGTAAATCCAGTCGATAGGATTTAGCACTGGGAAGAAGCCCAGAAGGTTTGAAATTCTGTAAGAAAAAAGTGTATTTTTAGAATTATGGTAACAGCTGCTAAGAAATGTATTTCTATTTTGTAGTAAGTCTAAGCTGCCTGACATAAATGTGTGGTAGAGAAAGATAACGTAGATAAGGCAAGTGAGGAGAATTATAGCAAAGTGAACACTATCTTTGGTTGTTGTTGAAAGAAAAATTGAGTACTAAAGATGGCATTTTATCAAAATAAAACTATAAATTGTATATCTACAAGCTAAAATTGGATAGCTAGCCTCTCTCAATCTCTCTCAACTTTCCCCTACCATCCTCTATTTCTTATCCATTTTTAAAAGTTTTTCCTAATGGAATCTTAAGGGATATTAACATAATAGTTAATGGGAAAGATTGAAGGCAGGAGGAGAAGGGAATGACAGAGTATGAGATGGTTGGATGGCATCACTGACTCGATGGACATGAGTTTGAACAAGCTCCTGAGTTGGTGACGAAAAGGGAAGCCTGGCGTGCTGCAGTCCATGGGGTCGCAGAGTTGGACATGACTGAGCGACTGAACTGAAATGACTGAACATAATAGTATAGATCTTATTAAAAATCACCTTCTAATGCCCCTAAATATGCTACCACCCTGTCAAATATATAATATGCTATCAAATTCTCACATCAAAAATATCTCATTTAAAAAGCCCACTTAAAGACATTTAAATAAAGCTCTGACTTAGTGAGTGAACTATTTTAAAAGTGACTAAATAAGGCAACTATTATTTTCTTGTGATACAATTTTTGTTTCAAGTTTATTATTAAAAATAGAGCAAAAATAAGAAGATACACATATGCATGTCAATCCTTTCAAATATAGGTGTAATACTTTAGATTTTGTTTCTCTTGTGATTGAAGTTGTTGAAAAATCATAATATCACATATGTGGGAAATGGTTATCTATTATTGAACATAATATCTCCATATGTTTCTAAACCTTGGGCTTCTTTTACCCTTAGAATTGGTGGTGGAACCCACACCTCCCAACAGAAGCCTATATGCTCTTTTTCTTTGGGGAAATCTACAGTTGATCTTAACTGGGAAACAACCTGGCATCAAACTAGGATACTGGGCACCTGGTTTGTAACCTAGGACTGCTATAGAAATTTAATGTGTTGGATGTCCCTTGTGGTCCAGTGATTGGGACTCCACATTTCCAAGGCAGTGGGTGTGGGTTCAAATCCTGGTTGGAGAAATAGCATCCCATATGCTGCATGGTGCAGCCAAAAAATAAAATTAAAAAATAAAAGAAATTTAATGTATTTCATTGATCATATTAATAACATAGTGTAGTTATGATTAATAACAATTACTAAATGAACACTTGGGAGGATCAGTGTTTTAGAAAGTTCAAGAAATCTGAAAAACCCTCTTAATTATTCTGTGGTTTAGAATAACTCAGTTAGCCCTTAACTTTGCTTTCCTAGATTTTCTTGGAGATATTCTGTAGTTTTCTCTGAAGTTAATATACACATATAAGAGTCAGCACACTATATTTCTCTTATTCATTTTCTAGAAAACAGAACACATCTCTATCATCAACCAGCCCTCCTTCTACTCCCTTCCCAACTTAAATTCAGATGTTTATTCTCACTCTGTCTCTCACTGTCCTTCCTGCTGACTGGCTGGTACTCTTTCTTACTCCTAAATCCTTTCCCTTCATTGCCATGTACCACAGATATCTGGGGAAACATTCCTCAGAGGATCCAAAAAGTTTCTTGCAATCTGTTCAACACACAGCCCACCTTCAGCTCCCACGTAACAACCTATCCCAGATTTTACAATGTCACCTTTCTCCCCTACTGGCAACAGGAAAAAAAAGTAATCTAAAATAGTGCTATTCACATATGACCATAAAATATACCCAAGAACCACTCTAAAAAGAAATACTATGTTCAATCTGGTACCCTGTGGAAAGGAGATTATGGGGCATCTTTCTGCTCGTTTAGAGCTGGAACCATGTATCACTTCTCCTTATATCAGTAGCATTTATCACAAGGACTCACACAACAGGAAATGGTATGGTATCTGTGGCACTGAATTTAATTGTTTACATTTCAATTTGGAAATATAAATTGAACATTTTATGAGTCTAATTTTCCCAGTCAGTACTGTTTCTGAATTCCAAAACATTTTTTCCCCTAATGAGTTACATTCTGCTACAGAAACCACAAAACATAAAATAAAAAGGGATGATCACTTGATAGGCAATAATAGTCCTTTCATTAATAATCAGAAGAATATCTTTCATATATTGAGTATTTCTATATGTTAGGCACTGTTCTCAGTGTTTAACATATTTACCAAATTTAATCCCTAAAACAAAAGTATATGGCAAATACTATTATAATCCATTTTAAAGATGAGTAAATTCAGACACAAAAAGGAGAAAAAATTTGCCCAAGATTATGCAGGCAATAAGTGATGGAGTGACATTTGAATCAATGAAATCTAAATCTGAGAGTGTACAAGTTTCAAGTTTACATGACAAATTTTAGTTCCATATTAGATATTAACATGTGTTTATTATCTCAAAAAGGTCACAAAGTTATTTATTAAAACTTTCTTATTATGTACTGTTCTGACTGCCATAATATTCACAAGGAAAATATAAGTAACAATAACATAGGTATCTCTGAAATATTAAAAATAATAAATAATACATCTGCAGGCACAAAATATCAATTTTCAAAGATATACTTTGTGAATGAGACAGAGATAGGAGGTAGGAAAAGAATATTCTTGAAAAGCTTGAAAACTGAAAGGTTGGTTGGGGGATCACACTTATTTGAAAAGAGAAGATTGAAACAATGGCCACAATTTTTCCCCCTCCCTGAATTGAGTCCCTTACAAAATAACCCGCCACTCTTTTCATCAAGAGAATTCTATTTCTCCACCCTTTGTATCTGAGCTGTCCTTGTAACTTCATTCGGCCAACAGAATGTGGAGGAAATTAGGGGCTAATTCTAAGACCAGGTTTCAAAGGGTTTTCTATGATTCTACTCTTGATTCTGCCTTCAAACCTGGTAAATGCCATATGAGCAAGCCCTGGCTAGCCTGCTGGATATTAAGAGAGATGCAGCACAGTGGTGTCACTGCCTCAGCCAATGATCAGTCAACTCCTGGAAGTCAATCCACCAAGATAACCTGTCAGTTTAACATAGAAATATGGGCAAAGCCAGTCAAGATCAGCCAGGCCCAGCCGTGAATAGTAAGTACCACAGCCCACCCATCTGACCCACAGACTTATGAAAAATAATAGATTGTTACTGTTCTAAGCATCTAAGTTTTGGAGTGGTTTGTTATACAGTAACAAATAACTGATACAGCGCATACAATTGTTGTTGTTGTTCAGTCAGGAAGTGGCGCCTGACTCTTTGCGACCTCATGAACTGCAGCACGCCAGGCTTCCCTGTCCTTCACTGTCTCCTGGAGTTTGCTCAAACTCATGTCCATTGAGTCAGTGATGCCATCCAACCAACTCATCCTCTGTCACGACCTTCTCCTCTTACCCTCAATCTTTCCCAGCATTAGGGTCTTTTCCAATGAGTTGGCCCTTTGCATCAAGTAGCCAAAGTAAAGGAGCTTCAGCTTTATCATCAATCATTCCAATTACTTAGATATTAATGTGTGCTTAGTTGCTCAGTCGTGCTCATTTCTTTGCGACCCCTTGGATTGTATCCCACCAGGCTCCTCTGTCCATAGGGATTCGCCAGGCAAGAATACTGGAGTGGGTTGCCATGTCCTCCTCCAGGGGATCTTCCCAACCCAGGGATCAAACCCAAGTCTCCTGCATTGCACGCAGATTCTTTACCATCTGAGCCAACAGGGAAGCCCAAAATTGTGAATCACTGTGTGGTATGTGCTGTAGATATGAATAGTGTTGCTTTAATATACAAATGTGCTTGCTATTTATTTATCTTGACCAACATGATTTGATCTCAGTATTTTTTAACTGATAAAACTTTCCTAAAAATCATCAAAATAAAAAGAAAGTTTGCTTATATGACAAATTTCATCTTTGCTGTCTGTGGCGGTGGCTTTGCCCACAATGATTTGTCATGCAATTTTATTTTCAAAGCTCAAAATTAATTATAAACATGAAACAAATCATGGTGTTAAGACATACATTAAAAACAAATTACAATCTCAAAATGGATAATTTACAGCTTGGAAAGTTAATTGATTAAACACAAAGTACATAAAAATAATTGGAAAAACTGAGGAGTGAACGAACCAATGACAACGTTATCAGCTAAATAAAAAAGAATATAAAATGAGCAAAACCACATTCAAAAAATCAATAGTTATAATTAAACCATAAGACCCAAGTGGAGATAAGTTGAAATCCCAGTTTGGGGAGCATTATTATATTACAGGGATAGGCAGATGATACAAGAAATCAAATCTTGTCTCTTCAGCAAAGTCAATGTAAAAACCATAATGTGGGCATGAAAATCAGCCATAAGTTTAAGAAATTCAAACTATGTAATAGATATTACACATTAAAGCATTAAAGCAAAACTACAAATATATAAGCAATTTACTATGTGCTATGTGCTGTGCTGTGCTTAGTTGCTTCAGTCGTGTCTGACTCTTTGTGATCCTATGGACTGAAGCCCACCAGGCTCTTCTGTCTGTGGGATTCTCCAGGCAAGAATACTGGAGTGGGTTGCCATGCCCTCCTCCAAGGAATCTTCTTGACTCAGGGATCGAACCCGCAGCTCCTGCATTGCAGGTGGAGTCTTTACCTCTGAGCCACTGGGGAGACCCAATATGCGTTATATCTGTTATCTGTTAGTTTCTATGCTATTCCATTCAATGTTTTTTTTAAACTTGGTTTTTGTTAAAGTCTGTATCTATAGAATTTGTTCAAGATATTGTTTATGACCCAGAAATAATAAGAAAAATAAAGCAAATAACGATATAACATCTTCACACTAAAGAGAATTTTGTTCTTAATCTTACATTTTAGTATTATTCTTTTGTTGAGAACTTATCATTTTTTTCTTTTGTATTTAAGTATAGTTGATATGCATCTTCTCTAGTCTTAAAATAACATAAATATAGCCAATATTTTATAACAACTATAAGTGAAATATAATCTTTAAAAATTGTGAATCACTATTTTTATGTGCTGTGCTTAGTCACTCAGTCATGCCCAACACTTTGTGACCCTTTGGACTGTAGTCCACGAGGTTCTTCTGTCCATGGGGATTCTCTAGGCAAGAATACTGGAGTGGGTTGTCATGTCCTCCTCCAGGGGATCTTCCCAATCCAGGGATTGAACCCAGGTCTCCTGCACTGCAGGTGGATTTTTTACCATCTGAGCTACAAGGGAAGCCCATGAATACTGGAGTTGGTAGCCTATCCCTTCTCTAGGAGATCTTGCTGACCAGGAATCAAACTGGGGTCTCCTGCACTGCAGGCAGATTCTTTACCAGCTGAGCTTACACTGGGAAGCCCTACCTGTATCCTATATAATTGGAGTAGGAAATGACAACCTACCCCAATATTCTTGCCTGGAGAATCCCCATGGACAGAGAAGCCCAGTGGGCTACAGTCCATGGGGTCGCAAAGAGTCAGACATGACTGAAGAGACTGAGCATGCATGCATCCTATATAATATTGCATATCAACTCTACTTAAATTAAAAAAAAAAAAACAGGATAAGTTCTAAATAAAAAATAATAAGACTAAAAATGGTAAGATTAAAAACAAAATTCTCTTTGGTGTGAAAATCCTATATTGCTACTTGCTTTATAATTCTTAATATTTCTGAGTCTTAGACAATATCAACATCAAATATGCAGATGATGCCACTCTAAGGGCAGAAAGTGAAGAGTAACTAAAGAGCCTCTTGATGAGGGTGAAAGAGGAGAGTGAAAAAGCTGGCTTGTAACTCAACATTCAAAAAACTAAGATCATACAAATTGTGAGATGATTTGTTCTAGTTCTGTGAAAAATACCATTGGTAGCTTGATAGGGATTGCATTGAATCTATAGATTGCTTTGGGTAGTATACTCATTTTCACTATATTAATTCTTCCAATCCATGAACACGGTATATTTCTCCATCTGTTTGTGTCCTCTTTGATTTCTTTCATCAGTGTTTTATAGTTTTCTATATATAAGTCTTTTGTTTCTTTAGGTAGATATATTCCTAAGTATTTTATTCTTTTTGTTGCAATGGTGAATGGTATTGTTTCCTTAATTTCTCTTTCTGTTTTCTCATTATTGGAGTATAGGAATGCAAGGGATTTCTGTGTGTTAATTTTATATCCTGCAACTTTACTATATTCATTGATCAACTCTAGTAATTTTCTAGTAGAGTCTCTAGGGTTTTCTATGTAGAGGATCATGTCATCTGCAAACAGTGAGAGTTTTACTTCTTCTTTTCCTATCTGTATTCCTTTTATTTCTTTTTCAGCTCTGATTGCTGTGGCCAAAACTTCCAAAACTATGTTGAATAGTAGTGGTGAAAGTGGGCATCCTTGCCTTGTTCCTGACTTTAGGGGAAATGCTTTCAATTTTTCACCATTGAGGATAATGGCAAAAACTATTACAATATTGTAAAGTAATTAGCCCCCAACTAAAATAAATAAATTTATAAAAAAAAAAAAAAAACTAAGATCATGGCATCTGATCCCATCATTTCATGGCAAATAGAAAGGGGAAAATAACAAATAGAAGTGACAGATTTTATTTTCTTGGGCTCCAAAATCCCTGCGGATGGTGCCCAAAGCCATGACATCATAAGACACTTGCTTCTTGGAAAAAAGGCTATGACAAACCTAGACAGTATATTAAAAAGCAGAGACATCACTTTGCCAACCAAGCTCTGTATAGCCAAAACTATGGTTTTTCCAGTAGTCATGTATGGATGTGAGAGTTGGACCATAAAGAAGCTTGGGCATCAAAGAATTGATGCTTTTGAACTGTGGTGTTGGAGAAGACCCTTGAGACTTGAGAGTCTTGAGAGTCCCTTGGACGGAAAGGAGATCAAACCAGTAAATCCTAAAGGAAATCAACACTGAATATTCATTGGAAGGACTGATGCTGAAACTGAAGCTCCAATACTTTGGCCACCCGATGCAAAGAGCCGACTCACTGGAAAAGATCCTGATGCGAGGAAAGATTGAAGGCAAGAGGATAAGGGGTGGCAGAGGATAAGACTGTTAGATGCATCACCGACTCAATGGACATGATTTTGAGCAAACTCCGGGAGACAGTGGAAGACAGAGGAGCCTGGAATGCTGCAGTGTGTGTGTTAGTTGTTCAGTCATGTCTGACTCTGCAACCCCATGAACTGTAGTCTGCTAGGCTCCTCCGTCCTTGGGAGTCTCCAAGCAAGAGTAGTGGAGTGGGTTGCCAGTTCCTTCTCCAGGGGATCTCCCCGACCCAGGGATCAAACCTAGGTCGCCCACATTGCAAGCAGATCCTTTACCACCTGAGCTAACAGGGAAGCCATACTGCAGTATAAGGGGTAGCAAAGCATCAGACACTACTTAGCAACCGAACAACAGCAACATGTTTCAAAGATTCATATTCAATACAGATAAAACATTTTAAGTATCATTGTTTGTATAAAAGACTATTTTTAACTTTGTCTAAAATCAATATTACAAAATCAAAGTTAAGCTAGGTTTTCGTCAGCTTGCCAATCAATTAAATCCTTTAATTCATAGTCAGGATTTGGCAGCTTTTCAGAAAAATTTTGCCAGTAATTCATCCATGAACTTTCACTTCACTTCAGTTCAGTCTCTCAGTTGTGCCTGACTCTTTGCGACCCCATGAATCCCAGCACGCCAGGCCCCCCTGTCCATCACCAACTCCCAGAGTTTACCCAAACTCATGTCCATTGAGTCGGTGATGCCATCCAGCCATCTCATCCTCTGTTGTCCCCTTCTCCTCCTGCCCCCAATCCTTCCCAGCATCAGGGTCTTTTCCAATGAGTCAAATCTTAGAATGAGGTGGCCAAAGTATTGGAGTTTCAGCCTCAACATCAGTCCTTCCAGTGAACACCCAGGACTGATCTCCTTTAGGATGGACTGGTTGGATCTCCTTGAAGTCCAAGGGACTCTCAAGAGTCTTCTCCAACACCACAGTTCAAAAGCATCAATTCTTCAGTGCTCAGCTTTCTTCACAGTCCAACTCTCACATCCCTACATGACTGTTGGAAAAACCATAGCCTTGACTAGATGGACATTTGTTGGCAAAGTAATGTCTCTGCTTTTTAATATGCTGTCTAGCTTGGTCATAACTTTCCTTCCAAGGAGTAAGTGTCTTTTAATTTCATGGCTGCAGTCACCACCTGCAGTGATTTTGGAGCCCCCAAAAATAAAGTCTGACACTGTTTCCACTGTTTCCCCATCTATTTCCCATGAAGTGATGGGACCAGATGCCATGATCTTAGTTTTCTGAATGTTGAGCTTTAAGTCCACTTTTTCACTCTCCTCTTTCACTTTCATCAAGAGGCTCTTCAGTTCCTTCTCACTTTCTGCTATAAGCGTGGTGTCATCTGCATATCTGAGGTTATTGATATTTCTCCCAGCAATCTTGATTCCAGCTTGTGCTTCTTCCAGCCCAGCGTTTCTCATGATGTACTCTGCATAAATGTTAAATAAGCAGGGTGACAATATACAGCCTTGACATACTCCTTTTCCTATTTGGAACCAGTCTGTTGTTCCATGTCCAGTTCTAACTGTTGCTTCGGGTAGACACAAAACAGATCCTAAGGACCAGAACTTACATTAAGGTAGTTTATTTTGGACTGATCCAAGAAGCAAAATAGAAGGAATAGGAAAAGTGAGGAAGGAAGGATAAAATAAATCCATACATATATACTAGTTAGCTTTTTGTCATCATTGGCAACTAGGACTCAATCTTGCTGGGGGACATGCTTAGGAACATTGTAAAATATGGGGTCAATAATTACAAAGAAAGTGATTAAATTCTATAGAAACCCTAGATTCTCAGTCCCTATGGAAAAACTTGATAAACTCCAAGTACCATGTCAATTGAAATAAGCAGTTATAAGAAAACAAAGGAATTATAGGTTTAGACAGCAGAACCAAGAAAAATGACCTACACATTCTACTAGGCCAGTTATTTGTGCATTTATTCATTCACTTTTCCACAAACATTTTCCAAGTGCTGATTATGCTAGAGGACATTTGCTGAAGTTTTTGATGGTCAAGTTAAACTTATTCTTACACAGTAGACCTATAAACACTTATTTTATACTCTATGTAAAATTTAGCTATAATATGGATATTATTTAGTGAATATTTTTTGGCTGTGACTTCTCATCAGGAACTCTGCTAAGAAAGCAATTTGGGGAGAAAAGGACAGTCTGTTTATCATCCATAAACAAAAAGAAAAAAATCTTCAAATTTTACCTTATACCACACACACAAATTAACTAAAAACAAATTATGGACTTGAATGTAAAACTGCAAATGATAAAATTTTGAGAAGAAAACTTAAGTAAAAAATCTTTGTGCCTTTGTTTTGGTTTTTGTGCTCAGTTGCTCAGGCATGTCCAACTCTTTGCAACCCCATGGACTGTAGCCTCCCAGGCTCCTTTGTCCATGCAATTTTCCAGGCAAAAATAGTGGAGTGGCATGCCATTACCTTCTCCAGGGGATCTTCCTTATCCAGGGATTGAACTCAGGTCCTAACTGGCAGGCGGATTCTTTACCACTAGAGTCATCTGAGAAATTTCACTTTGGGTAAATTTTTTTAATATTATGCAAAAAGAGTGATGCAGAAAAATTAAATTGATATTTTGGATCTCATCACAATTAATAATTTCTGCTCTTGAGAAGTAGCTTTAGGAGAACGAAAAGCAAGCCAGAGAATGAAAGAAAATATTTGCAAAGCATATATATGATAAAAGAACATGCTTCCAGAATATATAAAGAACTCTCAAAACTCAACAATAAGACAACAATCCAATTTTAAAATGGGCCACAGATTTAACAGCCATGTTACTAAAGAAAATTTAAGAATGTCAAATACGAACATGAAAAGCTGTTCAAAATGATTAATCAGTAGAAAAAATGCAAATTACAGCAACACTAAACTACCATCACGGGTTTCCCTGGTGGCTCAGCTGGTAAAAAGAATCCACCTGCAATGTAGGATACCCTGGTTCAACTCCTGGGTCTGGAAGATCTGCTGAAGAAGGGATAGGCTACCCACTCCAGTATTCATGGGCTTCCCTGGTGGCTCAGCTGGAAAAGAATCTGCCTGCAATGCAGGAGACCTGGGTTCGATCTCTGCTTTGGGAAGAGCCCCTGGAGAAAGGAACAGCTGCCCACTCCAGTATTCAAGTATTCTGACCTGGAGAACTCCAAGGACTGTGTAGTCCATGGGGTCACAAAGAGTCAGACACAACTGAGGGACTTTTACAAACTACCACCACACACCAATTAAAATGGCTAAAATTTTAAAAACTAATCATACTAAGTCTTGGAGAAGATATGGAGAAATTTGAACTTCCATACACTGCTGATGGAAATGTAAAATGGTAAAAACTTTGGAAAACAGTTTGTCAGTTTCTTAAAAAGTTAAAAACATAACTACTATATGATACAATCATTCCACTTCTAAATATTTTCCGAGAGAATAGAAAGCATACATCAATAGAAAGAACTGTACATAAATGTTCATAGCAGCTTTATTTTTAACAGTCCCAAACTGGAAAAAACTCAAGTATACATTGACAGAAGAACAGATGGACAAACTATGGTGTTTTCATAAAACAAAATGCTATTCAATAAAAAGAAATGAGCAATGATACACGAAACAACATAGATAAATCTCAAAATAATTATGCTGACTGAAAGAATCCAGAAAAGACACGAGCATCCACTGTATGTGTGTGTGCTAAGTTACTTTAGTCAGGTCCGACTCTCTGTGACCCTGTGGACTGCAGCCTTCGAGGCTCCTCTTTACATGGGATTCTTCAGGCAAAAATACTAGACTGGGTTGCTGTGTCCTCTTCCAGGGGATCTTCCTGACCCAGGGAACTAACCTGCATCTCTTATGTCTCCTGCATTGGCAGGCAGGTTCTTTACCACTAGCGCCACCTTAAGTCCATCCACTGTATGGTTCTGTTTATATAAGACTCTAGACATGATGTGATGTGCTTAGTCACTCAGTTGTGTCCAACTCTTTGTGACCCCACAGACTGTAGCCCTCCAGGCTGCTCTGCCCATGGGATTCTCTAAGCAAGAATACTGTAGTGGGTTGCCATTCTCTTCTCCAGGGGATCTTCCTGACCCAGGGAATGAACCTGGGTCTCATGTACTGCAGGCAGATTCTTTACCATCTGAGCCACCAGGGAAGCCCCAGAACTGTAGAAACAACAAATTAATCTACAGCAATAAAGATTTTCTTGGTGGCTTCCTGGTGAGAAGGAGTGAGAAGAATGAAAAGAAAGGATTTGAAAGAGATACCAGGAAAATTTGAGAGTGATATGATACATTCTTATCTGGACTGTAATGATTGTTTCACAGATATAAACATTTGTCAAAACTTTTTAAACAGTATCTTTAAACTATGGACAATTTATTGCATGTTAGTCATATCTCAACAAAGCTGTTAAAAAAAAAAAACTCTCTTCTGGTCTAGGTTATGTCAAACACATATGAAAACTAGTGACCTTACTAATCATAAGACTATTGACAAGCCCAAGCCGAGAAAATCTGATTGTGACTTTAATCTGTCTGCAGGGTAGGAAAATGTATGCCCTGAGAAGGGGATATTCAATGACACGGTAAAAAAAAAAATCCAAAGTTAGAAGATAATAGTGGACTAGAGCTAACAGAATAGGTAGGAGGCCCCAAAGAAAAATAATATCTATCAGAAACACACAGAGATTGGCCCTGGTCCTGATACTTAAAATCATGCTCTGTGCCATCTTTGACTGCTGTCTCCTGCTTCACATTGCTGCTGTCAAAATGGTAAATATTGCCATTTCAAGAGAACAATTGTTTTATTTTTTTCCCCAATGTACAAAGGAATATGTTGCAAATATGAAAGTGCCTAGATTTGCATAAAATGACTTCTTTGTTTTAGAACTTGAAGTGGGATTTGGTGAAAAAACATGTAAATGTTACTGGAACTTTATCCCTGAGATGATTTTAAACACCACATTTGATAGCTCAGCTGTCAGATTGGGTGCTTCTTGTTCTATTTTCCAAAACCAGTAAGGTAAATCTATTTAAATGATTTACTGAAACACTGTGGTCAGCGGTTGCCTCCAGAGAAAGTGTTCATTTAACACCAGACTGTAAAAATTTAAAACCAATCCATGCTTCTTCCTGACATATAGCTTCAACATCCATTTCTCTTTCAGCCAAAGCTCTTTCTTCAATTTAATCCTCCTTCAGACTCTTTTAAACAGAGTATTATACCATATTTTGCTGGTAAATCATGAAAAATGATAGAATCTCTACCCTTCTTCAAGAGTCATTGTCACATTATATCCTCCAATAGGTAATATACCACTTGAGTCAGTAATTTCAACTATTTGTATGCATTTCAGGTTTGCCAATTACCCTTCCAAGCTGTAAATTGCCTATTTTGAGAGCATAATTTGATTTTTAATGTTTGTCTTAACAGCCTGATTTGTTTTGTCTTTTGATTTGTTTCACATTTTAGTAATTAATTTTAAGCTGACAATGTGTCTTCTAAAAGGAAGGTGGGGACTAAAAGCCTTTCAGAGCTACAGCAGTTTGATACTAATATAAATTTCTGTCTAGTGCCAAAGACCTTCAGCAGAAAATGTCAGGCTCTCTCTTTTCTTCTCTGGAAAGGAGTCATCCCTTCTTTTCCAGGAGATATGCCAGGTTGATTTTCAAATACACACTGCACAAACCTCAAGTTTAAACACACATGAATGAGCAAAATTGGCCATATGAAATAGATTCAAAACAGAAGTGGTATTTCTGAAATCATCGGTCTAAAAATAAAGACAGTCATGTGTCTTGGGGTTAGGTAAATGTATTTGACCACAAATGTCCTCTGAGGTCCATTCTCTATCTTTAGCCTACTGGCACAAACTGTATGGAGAAAGACAATCATTCTGAGACATCTTGTAAAACTTTTCCTTAAAATTAATTGGGAAACACAGTACTTCTGACTTAGATCTACAGCCTTTAACACTCTCAGGGACATTTTGAGTTGTTTCTGTGGGATCTAGTGAGTCTTTCCTTTTGATATATTTTTGAGATAAAGAGTAATAATGAAGAAAAAATTAAGAAGAGTAAAAGTACAAGAAAGAGAAGGAAACAGTACATGAGAGGAAAGGGTAAAATAAGTAAGGGATACTTAGGAATAGAAGTTGGAAAGAACACTGAATAGTAAAATTTTCCATTACATGTGAGGAAAATGTGAGGGAACATGTGAGGGAAATTGCCCCCAAATTGTTTAATAATTCCCTAATGAAACCAAATTGCCAAACTTTGAAAAAGTTGGAATTCTGCCCTAACTTTTACCAGAACATAGAAAAACTTACATCTTATAACTGGCAGGTAAAAGAGGATTTGAATTGGAGCTCTTAAAGACATTTAATGTCAATATGGTATATAATACATGTGTGAAAAACATGTAGAATTTCATCCTGTTTACAATGTTAAAATATGCGTAAACCATAAAGAAAGAGTGATGTCTGGATGTAATGGCTGTTCCAAAGAGGGAGCATTTTTAACATTTCAAGTATTATTTAGAAGCATTGAACAATGGAAATAGAAGTGTAATAAAATAGTCAATGATCAGTCTAGAACACAAATGTTCCCGGAGAACTGTTTGTTGGATATTTAACACTTTACTTCAACTTACCAAAATGCAAACATTCCATAGAAAATGAGTTTGTGTTTTAGGAGTTGAGAGTAAATTTGAGATCTGTTGGAAACAAGCTTTTTTTTCTTAGACTAAAATTTTTATTTTGAAATAACTGTAGATTCACATGTAGTTCCAAGCAATAATTTAGAGGAAATCACATTTACCTTTCCCTAGGTTTTCCCAATGATAATATCTTGAAAAGTGAAAGTGAAGTCACTCAGTCGTGTTCAACTCTTTGCAACCCCATGGACTGTAGCCTACCAGGTTCCTTCATCCATGGGATTTTCCAGGCAAGAATTCTGGAGTGGGGTGCCATTTCCTTCTCCAGGAGATCTTCCCAACCCAGGGATTGAACCCAGGTCTCCCGCGTCGTAGGCAGACGCTTTACCATCTGAGCCACCAGGGAAGTCTTCAACAATATGATAATGATATTCAATGATAATATCTTAAAAAACTACAATACAACATCACAACCAGGATACTGATATTTATGGGGTCAAGACACTACAGAAACTTCCATCATCACAGGATTCTTCTGGTCATACTTTCACATCCACACCTACTTCTCTCTCACCAAATCCCCTCAATCCCTGGTAATCACCAATCTGTTCTATATTTCTCTAATTTTATAATTTCAACAATAGCATATAAATACTATATAGTATAGTATAGTATAGTATAGTATAGTATAGTATATAAACAGTATCATAACATAAATTACATCGGCTTTCTTTTAGGTCATCATTACTCTCTGGAGACGTATCAAGGTTATTGTAACATCATTGCTGAGTCATATGCCATGGTATGGATGTACCATAGCTTATTTAAGTATTCATCCATTGAAGGACATCTGGTTTTATGCATCCTGAATCAAGTTGTTATAAGCATCAGTGTACAGATTTTTATCTTAGTTTACATTTCTCTGGAATCAATAACCAGGAGTATAATTGCCAGATTTTATGGCAATTGCATGTTTAGTTTTTGAGAAACTTTCCGATTTTTTCTATAGTGGCTCTGCCATTTTACATTTACACAAGTTTATCTAGTTTCTCTGTACCCCTGCCAACATTTAATGTTGTCAACAATTTTTTATTTTAGCCATTCTAATTGGTTTGCAGGAATATGTCCCTGTGGTTTTAATTTGCATTTCCCTAACAGCTAATGAAGCTGAATATATTTTCCTGTACTTATTTGTCAACACTATATCCTCTTCAGGGAAATTACTTTTCATGTTTTTTTCCTGTTTTTACATAAACTTTTCCTGTTTCTATATAAATATCTCATTTCTTACTTTTGACTTTTGAGAATTCTTTATATGTTTTATATGCAAGTCCTTCATGAGATAAATAGCTTTCAAATATTTCTCCTAGTCTATTACTTGTATTTGCATCCTTTGTTTCTCAGAATGATCCTTGTCCCTCTTCTCCTAGTAAACAAAGAGCTCTTGGAAGATAATTGCTAGGGATTGAATGTTTGTGCGCCCACCCTCACCAAATTTACAAGTGGAAATCTAAACCTCATTGTGATGGTATTTGGAAGTGGGGCCTCTGGGCAGTGATTAAGTCATGAGGGTGGAGCCCTCGTGAATAGAATTGTGCTGTGCTAAGTCACTTCAGTACTGTCCAACTCTTTGCGACACTATGGACTGTAGCCTGCCAGGCTCCTCTGTCCATGGGGTTCTCCAAGCAAGAATACTGGAGTGGATTGCCATGCCCTCCTCCAGGGAATCTTCTCAACCCAGGAATCAAACTTGCATCTCTTATGTCTCCTGCATTGGCAGGCAGATTCTTTATCACTAGTGCCACCTAAGAAGCCCATGTCGAAGTTAAACCAAAGCAAGTAATTAGCAGCATTTTTGAAACTGCTAGTTTACAAATGCTCTGCTATTTCTATATGTCTGTATTTAGACATTTATTAAATTCCTTCATTTTAAGAGAAAAAAATATGCCATGATTCAACCTAGCAATGTTGTAGAGGGCAAGATGCCCCAAACCTAACACTTACTGATTATTCTGAGCACATCAGTGATTATAGCATATGGCCTTGTGGACCACAATACTTGAATGCAATAGAACTTCTAGAATAGAATGTTCTAGAACTTCAGTCCATAAGGTTTCAGTTTAGGTGTTTGTTTTTAGCCTGTATTTCCTATGTATGAGAGGAAAAACTCTTCCTTGCTCTGAGTGAATTCATTTTCTTTCTTTCTTTCTTTGACATTTTGTTAAGAGATTTTAACTCAGCAGAGGAATATGCCTACCACTGATAGATATTATACTGAGTTAATCATTTCTCTAGAACAAAACGAACAGTGTATCCAATTCTCCTCAAACGTTCACGCTTATTTCCATGTGTGTCATTGTAAGAGGAGAGAGTTTGTCAACACCAACTTCTTCCTAAACTTAGGATTCTCATTTCCGGTTGATATTTGGGTTTCCAAGCTGTCTTCTTTCCTCATTCCCCACCTTCCAACTCAGAACATGCCTGACATCAGACCCTTACTCCGGAGTCTTTTCCCACCTCATTCACCTGACAGCCTTCTCCACAACAGACATCTTATCAGACGTGACTGATTGCTGTAATCTGTACTCTGGGCAGCCATTAAGCAAATTACCTGAATCATTGCAAGGATTAGTCTCATTAACACATGATTAGCATCAAATTAAAATAATGAGTGTTTAACTTCTGATGTCTTCCAGTTGTTTGAACAGCTTGATCAGCCACACCAGGCTGGCAGGGAGGTGGGGGTGTCAAAGAGCCACAGGAAAAAAAAAAGGGAGGATGCACTGTGCAAGACATCATACAGCTAGCCAGCAAAACGAAGAGGATCAGACTCAAAAGGGTTTGGTTGAAAGGTTTCCTCCAAGCAGCAAAAATGCTGGGTCGAAGAGAAGGTTTCTCTCTCTCTCTCATTCACACTGCCAGCCATTCATGTGAAGCAAGGTTTTACATACTAATGGTGTACCATCTGACCCCTTAAACATCCTGGATATCATTTCTGTCTGGCTTCTTTCTCCCCAAAAACATGAAATGCAGCTTTTCTTCTTCCCTGCCCAAATTTTATCAGACTCAAAAATATAAGCCCCAAAGTGCTGGAATTATTAGTAGACTGAAGATCTGAGCACAATTCCTACATTTTTCCCCTTGGAAACAGGTAAATATCAAAACAAGAGAAAGCTTGCATCATCTCTGGAAGCTATGAAGAGCATCACTCACATGTAGGGAATTTAAAGAATCTCTGCTGGATCTTACACTCACATGGAAGATTTTTCAGAAAGCTAGAGAACCAAGTCACTATTTTCCTCTTCATAGAAGATCAGCATTTGAGAAAAGTAGTGGACATGACACAATGTCGGGTCCTTCAACTCCAAGACTAATGGTAAATTATCCATCAGGTAGATGGGCAAGACAACCAGAGAGCCTACGTGGTCATCAGGCTTCCTGTATGAGCAGATGAATGAAATGAGCAAAGAGCTGCCATGATAAATTCTGCTGCCATCCCCATGAAAAAGATTAACATGAGAAGGGCAATATTGTGAAAGGAACTGAAGAAATCCAGAATATGTCACCCCAAAATATACGTCTTTGACATAAAAATTATTTTGAGCTGAAGGCAATTAAGAAATGGCAAATGCAGGAAAAGCACCCTCTACCCTCCTCTTTTTATGCCTAATGACAGGATATAATTTTCCTTTCCTAGGGAAGAAATGTGCAAACAAATCTTACTCCTTTTTTACTTTGTTTCAATATAGTTACCTTCCCATAGTCTGCCGCCCTTAGAAACCTGAACCTTTGTGCTGTCATTTCTCTATAAATTTACTGATCTTTGCTGAAGTTTCTCTATAAGACAGAATTCTAAGCCGGCTCCCTGAGTTACTCATCTCTAGGGTACTCCCATGTGTTAATTGCATGGTACACATTAATAAACTTTTTTTTTCTTGTTAATTAATCTTTTTGTTGTTATTTTTTTGTTAATTAGTTTTTGTTACATGGATGGTATGATGGGTAGAATAAAGTTTCATCCTTTCCTACAAATGATATAAAATCAGGAAAACGTGTGAAAATTACTATTGCTAAAGTAAACATCTGCAGTTAGGTATACTTTTCTTAGTCATTGGGCCCCATAATTCCATGAACCATAAAGAGACAAAAAGCAGAATGAATTCAGATTAGACTTTTTCGTTCCAAAATTAAATGCTAAGAAAATTGCTTACAGAGTTTTGAAGGGGAAGAGATTGAGATCATAGGTCTATAAATATTTTCAGATATGTTAGAATCACAATGCAACCCAAAATTCTTTGTGAAAAAAAAATTTACTTAAGTATATACTTAAATCAACTAAGAAATAAATATAAATAAGAAAAGTCATTTAGAATTCAAACACAGTACTACCAAAATAAAGTACATAATATTAACTTAATAATTAATAAACTAGACTCAAAATCTGAGATTAATATCAGCAAAACTATAATGTGAGGGATAGTTAGAAACCAGAAAAGCATGGTAAATATATCATCTGAATCAGGGGCATGAATAATAATAGTTACAGTTTTGCTATCTTCACTGATGACAAGAGAAAAACGGATTCAAGTAAGTTTTAAAACACTTAGAGTTAAGCAAAGCAGGCTTTCTGTGCATGCTTCCCAAATCTCTATAGAAAAAAATAAATTTAAATGTAGTATATACTTTAGACAGCAGGTGGAAAGGTGTAATAGTGCTCAGTTAACCAGCCTGTCCAACTCTTTGTGACCCAATGGACTGTAGCCCACCAGGCTTCTCTGTCCATGGGATTTTCCAGGCAGGCAAGAATACTGGAGTGGATTGCCATTTCCTCCTCCAAGGGATCTTCCTGACCCAGGGATCGAACTTGCATCTTCTGTGTCACCTGCATTGGCAGGCAGATTCTTTACCACTACGTCAAAGGAAACAGAAGCAGAACAGAAATCTCTGACAAGATAAAAGTAAAAATAGTAACATTGTCATAATTAATGTAAAAAGCTTTAACAGCTCAGTTAAAGGTAAAGACACTCAAACTGAAAGGTTTTTTTTTTAAGTCTTTTTAACAGAAAACAATCAAAGGGTAAATGACATAGAAGTACTAAATTTTTTAAATTGCAAAAGTATATCATATAAATATAAAGAAACCAAGAATAGCAATAATAATATACAATCAAATTCAAGATAAAAATTTGCAGAATGGAAAATAGAAAAGCTGAATATTAAGACAGCAAGAAGTAAAAAGCAAAAAATGACTGTGAATGTTTAGAACAAATTAGGCAAGACATGATAAAAGTCTTTAATATTAAAATTTGAGTCAGGCAAATTAAATAAGTGTTAATATGTTCCAAAGGGACATTTATACAAATCACTGTCACAGACTACAATTTAATTAAGCTACAAATTAATTTTTAAAAATTTAAATGAAAATACAAAACCATTTCAAGATTTTAAAATGGCACACTCCTACCTAAAGAATTCTTAGATAGAAGAGACATACAATGCAGATACTAAACACAATTTAAAAAATAATATTTCCTCTAATGACATATAGCTAAGACTCTATTCATAGTAAAATTCCTAGTCATAAATGATTACAATATTGTTCAAAAAAGACTAGAGACAAATGGAAAATTCAACATGAAAATTTAGACAAATAGTAAGACAAGTCTCAATAATGTAGAAACAAACATTTAACACTCAATAACAGTGAAATTTTTAAAACTCAAGAAAACTGAAATTTAAAAAACTAATAAAGATAAATAGATTTAAAAAAAAATAAAAAGTAGACTTTATCAATAAACCCAAGAGCTATATTATTTAAGGGTCAATAAAGCAGGCTGATATAACGCTATGAGAGAGAAGAGATAGAAGGAATATAACAATCCACAAAACAAATGATATTTAAGTGTACGGTTAATGGAAATTTAAAAATTAAAAAGATAACTTTTAATATGACTGTTTGCCAGTAAATATAAATTTGTTGATAAAATAGATTATTTTCTAGGAAAAATATAAAAGAAAATTATTTCAAAGGAACAAAAGTAAGGAAATCAATATGTAGAGAAAAGAACAGAAATCTTATTCAAAAATTGACTCCAAATACTCAAACTTACTAACAGTTAAAGAAGTTTAAATAAAAGTATATTATTTTCACCCATAAAATGTCAAAGCTTTTTTGTTCTGAATTGTTAATATCTGGTAATTATGAGTAGTAAACAGGCCAGCTGGAGAGCAAATTTGTACATATTTTTATACAGATTTTTTGAAATATTTCAGTTCAGTTCAGTCACTCAGTCATGTCTGACCCCATGGACTGCTGCACGCCAGGCTTCCCTGGATCAAAACCAAAAATGAAAGATGATCTACCAATTCCACTTCTAGAAGTTTATTATAGGGATCTTTGAATAGTTGAATAAAGCATGACCTTCAAGAATATTCTTCTGCATTATCTATAGTTTCAAAATGAAAACAACAAATAAGTTATTTTTTAAAACTACAGTATGTTCATACGGTGGAATACTATACCTGCATGTAATGCTATAGCTGACTATTCAATGATATTTATTACTATTCATTATTATTCATTCGATACTGAATTAAAAACTATTTCTCCTAGTTAACATAAAAATATATGAATGTAATCATTTATTATAACTTAATTGTACCTAACACTGTGCCAGGGATTGTTCTATGTAAGAAACACAGCAATTAACAATACACAAAGTGACCACTATCTTCACAGAGCATCTTACTGATTTAAATAGATGATAAGTAGACAAACATATAAAATAGATACATACATACATTCAGGGAAAAATAGATGTTGAGTGTATATAGAAGAATATAACCTCTGAGGTATTATCTAAAAATTTCTTTCCAATAACTTTTGATGTCCCCACACATACATAGTTGTGTCACATTCTATTTCAAAATTCACACACAAGCCGAGGCAGCGATGGCTTTCCTTGAGAGCAAAGACATAGCAGAGAACAAAAACTCACCACTAAATCTTCTTTCATAACTCATTTGTAAGAAACATTAGCCTTGAAAACTAGATTTCTAATAGTAAGCACCTCTTGCACCTAGGGGTTTTTATTTTTACTTCCTCCAATTTTTATTTAATATTGATAGTCAGATCTAGAGCAGCTGAAATCACTAAGATTTATTTTTTTACTTGTTGATCATAGCCAAAGAGAAAATGCAGGATGAGTAGCATGATTAAGAAAAATATATTTATGTATTCAGAAAAGGAAAATGGATAAACAAGAGGCAAGCCAGACCATATAGATGCTCAGTTCAGTTCAGTCACTCAGTCGTGTCTGACTCTTTGCGACCCCATGAATCGCAGCATGCCAGGCCTCCCTGTCCATCACCAACTCCCAGAGTTTACCCAAATTCATGTCCATCGAGTTGGTGATGCCATCCAGCCATCTCATCCTCCATCGTCCCCTTCTCCTTCTGCCCTCAATCCTTCCCAGCATCAGGGTCTTTTCCAATGAGTCAACTCTTTGCATCAGGTGGCCTAAGTATTGGAGATTCAGCCTCAACATCAGTCCTTCCAATGAACATCCAGGGCTGATCTCCTTTAGGATGGAATGGTTGGATCTCCTTGTAGTCCAAGGGACTCTCAAGAGTCTTCTCCAACACCACAGTTCAAAAGCATCAATTCTGTGGCACTCAGCTTTCTTCACAGTCCAACTCTCACATCCATACATGACTACAGGAAAAACCATAGCCTTGACTAGATGGACCTTTGTTGGCAAAGTAATGTCTCTGCTTTTTACTATGCTATCTAGGTTGGTCATAACTTTCCAAGGAGTAAGCGTCTTTTAATTTCATGGCTGAAATCACCATCTGCAGTGATTTTGGAGCCCAAAAAATAAAGTCTGACACTGTTTTCACTGTTTCCCCATCCATTTCCCATGAAGTGATGGGACAAGATGCCATGATCTTAGTTTTCTGAATGTTGAGCTTTGAGCCAACTTTTTCACTCTCCTCTCTCACTTTCATCAAGAGGCTCTTTAGTTCCTCTTCACTTTCTGCCATAAAAGTGGTGTCATCTGCATATCTGAGATTATTGATATTTCTCCCAGCAATCTTGATTCCAGCTTGTGCTTCTTCCCGCCCACTATTTCTCATGATGTACTCTGCATATAAGTTAAATAAGTAGGGTGACAATATACAGCCTTGACGTACTCCTTTTCCTATTTGGAACCGGTCTGTTGTTCCATGTCTAGTTCTAACTGTTGTTTCCTGACCTGCATACAGGTTTCTCAAGAGGCAGGTCAGGTGGTCTGGTATTCCCATCTCTTTCAGAATTTTCAACAGTTTATTGTGATCAACACAGTCCAAGGCTTTGGCATAGTCAATAAAGCAGAAATAGATTTTTTTCTGGAAATCTCTTGCTTTTTCAATGATCCAGCAGATGTTGGCAATTTGATCTCTAGTTCCTCTGCCAGCTTGAACATCTGGAAGTTCACGGTTCACGTATTGCTGAAGCCTGGCTTGGAGATTTTTGAACATTACTTTACTAGCGTGTGAGATGAATGTAATTATGGGTCATTCTCCTTGGTATTCTCCTGGGGACAAAAATGTTTGTCTGCTTGTGTGTGCCCACACACACATGGAAGCATACATATGGGGATAAATAAAGACATCCAAGTAAATTTGGAAATCCCAAAGCAAAAGGGACATGAGCCCTATCTCCATCATGGAGATTAAATAGAAGAGGGCTTTCTATAGACTAAAAATAGCATCGCAGCAATTTTTAAAAAGCTAAAGGTAGTCCCTGACTTTAGGAAACATGAAAGAGATATGAAAAATATCCTATCCCTTTGAATATTGGTGCAGAAGACATTTGAGAATGAATAGCCAGCAGGTATGCCCTGAGTCAGGAAGATCTCCTGGAGAAGGGCATGGCTACCCACTCCAGCATTCTTGCCTGGAGAATTACATGGACAGAGGAGGCTCATGGGCTACAGTCTATGGGGTTGCAAAGAGTCGGACATGGTTGAGTGACTAACACTTTCATTTTCACTTTTTCAGCTATGCCATAAGCATGTTGCAGCACGGTAGCGGGAGTATCACCCAGTGATGGAGGCTGTGGGATGGACCACCCAGAGCTGGGTTTCAGTCAGTGGCATTTCTGAAACTTATCTCAAAGGATAAGTACAGCAATAATAAGTAGAGCAGCTACAAAAGAAACCAGATGAGCAATTTAATGGTGTCAGGAAAACACCACCATAAAAACAGTAACGTGAGAATTCAAGAAATAGAAAATATTAGAGAAGAAACAAACAGGAATTCTGGAGTTGAAAAATAAACTGACTGAACTCAAGAATTCAATAGAGAGCTCCAAATCAGGCTTGACCACATAGAAGAAGAAAAACAATCAGTGTACTAGAAGACAGATTGATGTAATATTCAATCAGAAGAGCAATAAGAAAAAAGAATGAAAGGAATGAAAAAAACCTAGAGTGGAATTTTAAGGAAGGAAAACCTGTCACATGCTACAACATGGATAAACCCTGAGAACATCAAGAGAAATGATGTGTGATGACTGGAGTCCTAGAAGAAGAGAAGAGAATGGGCTGGAAAGCTTAAAAAATAATGGCTGAGTCATTTCTGAATCTCGGAAGCGAACTAGACTTGAAGTTCATGAAGCTAACACTTATTACTAAACAGGGCACTTAAAAAATGGTTAAGATGGTAGATTTTATGTTACATGTTTGTTTTTTTTTTATCACAAGAAAATGCAAAAAACAAAAACAAAAACCACCCCACTATGCTATTAATCACATGAATTTGAACAAATTTCAGGAGACAGTGAAAGAAAGGGGAGCCTGGCATGCTGCAATCCATGGGGTAGCAAAGAGTTGGACATGACTTAGCGACTGAACAAGAACAACAGCAATTAATCACATGCATTTGCCTTGGGAGTTAGGACTGTCTGTGAGGAGTCCCCCCACCTACCCGATCCCCAGTGCTGACAGTATTCTATATCTTCATGTTTCATGGAGGTGCTGGTTACACAAAGAGCACATTAACATTTTCATTTCTTATTTGTGTACTTTTCTGTGTATGTATTCTGTATATGTATTAAAATTCAATAGAAAACTGAAAGTCAAGGTTTCCCTGAAATAAAATACGTAAGAAATGGATTTATTTGAACCAGTGCCTCATATTAATAAATTTACATGTTTTACATTTTCCCCTCTAAGACAAACAAAAATATGAAGCTATACAATCACTCATTGGTTAAAACATCGCTAAACAACTCGTTTCATTTTTATTAAAAGAATGCCTCATATGTTACATGCCTAGATCCTTTCTGATTCAGTTTCTCCAGAAAACAGATTATCTGTTTCCATAGAGGTGGATGAGGGTTAACTGCCTCATTACTTGGCTGGGGAAAGAAGGAAGGAGTAAGGAGGGCAAAAACCTAGATGTTTTATTACTCCTTAGTTTGTGTGTATGTGTGTATGCTCAGTCGCTTCAGTCATATCAGACTCTTTGCAACCCTATGGATGCCCACCAGGTTCCTCTGTCCATGGAATTCTCTAGGCAAGAATACTGGGGTGGGTTGCCATTTCCTTCTGCAGGGGATCTTCCTGACCCAGGGATCGAACCCACGTCTCTTGCATCTTCTGCATGGGCAGGCGGATTCTTTACCACTGAGCCACCTGGGAAGCCCCCCCTTAGATGGACTCTGAAATAATATCTTTGATCTGATCTCTTCTCCACTCCCACCTCCCCTGGTACCAGGTTCTTCCAATTCCCAAGCTTATTTTGGAATGATTCTAGAGAATCACTTGCATTTTGACAAGTGCCTCACTAGCTAGGGGCACTCATGGGGCTTGTGAAACAGGCTGGGACCTGGGATGCTTTGCTGCAACGCTTGCAGCTGGGCACAACTCTACTCCAGCAACAACATACAAAGAAACTCAATTCAGTTCAGTTCAGTCACCCAGTCGTGTCCGACTCTTTGCGACCCCATGAACCGCAGCACACCAGGCCTCCCTGTCCATCACCAACTCCCAGAGTCCACCCAAACTCATGTCCATTGAGTCAGTGATGTCATTCAACCATCTCACCTTCTGTCATCCCCTTTTCCTCCTGCCCTCAATCTTTCTCAGCATCAGAGTCTTTTCAAATGAGTCAGCTCTTCACATCAGGTGGCCAAAGTATTGCAGTTTCAGCTTCAGCATCAGTCCTTCCAATGAATATTCAGGACTGATCTCCTTTAGGATAGACTGGTTGGATCTCCTTACAGTCCAAGGGACTCTCAAGAGTCTTTTCCAACACCACAGTTCAAAAGCATCAATTCTTTGGCTCTCAGCTTTCTTTATAGTCCAACTCTCACATCCATACATGACTACTGGAAAAACCACAGCCTTGACTAGATGGACCTTTGTTGACAAAGTAATGTCTCTGCTTTTTAACATGCTGTGTAGGTTGGTCATAACTTTCTTTCCAAGAAGTATGCATCTTTTAATTTCATGGCTGCAATCACAAACTCAAAGGGACTAAAAATAACTCCATGCATGCACAGTTGGGGCAAATTATGGACAAAAGATGCAAAAAGACTAAAAAACCCAGCTGCCACTCCTGAAGACCCTGGAGCAAAAACAGGGTGTCAGAAGCAAAAGCAGGTTACTGAGCACTTAACACCAGCAGCGGGGTGGGCAGAACATGTAAGCCCCCTCTTTGGCTCAAACACTAGACACATCCTTAATCTCACCACATGTAAGGAACAAGCTTGCCTCAGCCATCAAGCCGAGGGAAACTGTTGTTCTTGCTCCCCTCTGCTGCAGCAGGGGCCCCAATGAAGCCTTGCCTTCACTTCTTGTCTGGTTTCTAGTCAGTTTCTATTAATTCGGGAAGGCCAAGAACCCTGGTTGGTATCAGATGTTCCCTGATTCTGATAAATCAGTTATTACTTTTCCAATCTGCTTGTGTTACAAATGCCCCTCATTTCTGTATACTGTTTTCCTTGTGGTTTTAGAGCAAGTTTCAAGAGAAGGGGATATAAAATCACTTTCAAAATGGAGGTATCCTATTATTTAAAAAATGAATCTCTAATGCAGGGACACAGTGATTTAGTTTACCAAAATGCAATTAAATACAATGTTTCCAGTACATAGCATCTTTCCAGGAAGTGGTCAAGGCAGGCAATGTTTTAGGAATATTTGTGGTTGGGATTTTAAAGAATTTATCTTTTTTCTATAATGCCAACAGAGGAGAAGAATCAAAACATAAAATTAGATGTCTCCAAAATTGTACGATTTGGGGCCATGTTAGCTGTAAATAAAGGTGACAGCTAACACACAGGCTGGTCACTGATCCATAGCCTAGATGGCTTTCTATGATTTAGCCATTATCTGTTATAGATCATAATTTGTTCTGTCTTCATGAGAATAAAAATTAAAAAAAAAAACTTGATTAACTAATACACAGCTGTTTTATAAAACCTCCTCATCTTAAAATACATTTAACAAGCAAATTATTTTCTATCTTTTATTCATAAATTGTGTCACGATAAAGATTCCATTTTGCTTAAAGGAGAAAGATATGGGGTCAGATATGATGAGAGCAAAGTGCTGAGAATAAAGTGATGAGAATAAATGTTAATTCTTTCTGGTTTCTCTCACTTCCCTCTTTCTTTGGGAGTACTGATATTCAGTTGGTCATATTTTTAAGACTGCAAGTTTCTACCAAGCTACCAAGTTAACATTCATAGTCATTCTAATTTTTATTCAAAACCCATTCTACTCAGACCATTTGCAATTAACAGAAATTGTGTGAATAATTTTATGATTTGTGTATCCCCTAAAATTGGAAAAAATAGCAAAGTTCCCTTTCAAATATGGAAAAAGACAGTCTTACCTAATATGTTTTATGTAATTGTAGTCACATGGGCACATGTAAGCAAACAGGTAAAATATCTTTAAGTAGTAGAGTTTGCTGTTCTATTCATTTCCATTGGTGGGAACACTGAAACATCTTAATGTGAGATATAACAAAATTATATCGGTGAAAAGTAACTGAACACTAACAAACAATGAAAACTCTCCATCTCAAAAAGATACAGCTGTTCTTTGGTCTTTAAAGATATTCAAGTTCAATGAATATTTTTTTTTAGTTCCTTTTATGTGCTAGACATTGTGCTAAATGCTAGATATTCAAAGATTAGGAAACTAATCTTGATCGAGAGAATCAGGCAAACTGTATAAGATAAAGTATTAAGCCTTGGGAACGCTTTGCTCATCTGTGGGGAGCTAGGAAACTGTTTGGATAAAGTGATCCAAATCATGTAAACTTGTGAAGGATGAGTGTTAGCCACGTAAAGAAATAACAAAAGTGAATTCAAGAAAGAAGAAACTATGAACAAAACAACAGAGGTATATAGCAATGGGAAGTAAATGAAACAAGAATTTTGATAAAATTATCTGTTCTATTTCATTGAACTAGTACTTATTGGAGAAGGCAATGGCACCCCACTCCGGTACTCTTGCCTGGAAAATCCCATGGATAGAGGAGCCTGGTAGGCTGCAGTCCATGGGGTCGCGAAGAGTCGGACACGACTGAGTGACTTCACTTTCACTTTCATGCACTGGAGAAGGAAATGGAAACCCACTCCAGTGTTCTTGCCTGGAGAATCCCAGGGACGGTGGAGCCTGGTGGGCTGCCATCTATGGGGTCGCGCAGAGTCGGACACGACTGAAGCAACTTAGCAGCACCAGCAGCAGTATTTATTATCTGCCTATTAAGTGTCAGATCTTGTACTAGGCAGTGAGAATCTAAAAGTGAATAGGATAAACAGTTCCTGCTGTCATGGGGCTTACTATATACCTAACTTAGGACATCTTTATTTTAAGGAATTTTAGTTTCTTGATTATTTTAACATTCACAAGTCCACTCTTTCAGGTATACGTTAACATTTGTTTAATAAGTTAACATATTGAGGAGAGGATACAATTATCATCATCACATAAGATTTAAAACATGATTTAATTGTAGTTTTCACTACAATTTTTTTAACTTTTTATTTTGTATTGGGGTATAGATGATTAACAATGTTGTAACAGTTTCAAGTGAATAACGAAGGGGCTCAGCCATACACATACATGTGTCCATTCTCCCCCAGACTCTACTCTCATCCAGGATGCCACATAACATTGATCACAGTTCCCTGAGCTATACACTAGGTCCTTGTTGGCTATCCATTTAGAATATAGCAGTGTGTCACTGCAGTTTTTAAAAACTGATCTAATGAAAGGTTTGGCCCTGAGAAGAGAGAATAATCAGGAAACTTAAGAAGAATAGTCTTGTTTTCAATGCAATATCACATTTTCTCAACTCTAACTTCAAAAAAACAATGTTAACTATTTAGTATAATTTATAATTAATTACTATAAATAATTCTCCATAAGGACTGAAGAAATTCCTATATTGGACAATCTCCTTAATTATGATTGTGTCTTATTACCACTACAGAAATCAGCCAATTCTATAATAACCAATTTGGCAACACAATGTGATTATGAATATTTGGAAATAAATGGCAATTAGAATTGTAGTGGTCACTGCTTTTGAGATAAACATGAAAGCTGATAACGTGACAGATATTTTGTTAATACATATTTATAAATCATATATTGATATGCACGAATCAACACAGATCTTGTCACTTCATATTTGTGAGTTCTAATTTCAAAACAGTTTCTGTGGAGCAAATTTATATAGCTTTTATTTATAACAACTACATCAAACATCCTTAGGGTTTTTGATTGACTAAGTCAAATCTGGTCTCTAGATCAAGTTTGGATGCTTTGTGGAAGAGATGAAAAAATAACTGCATGTGAATTGTAATATGTAAATATCAATACGGATACCTTAGAAAAAAATAAGTATATCAGATTAGAAAGGGAATTAATTTAACAATTTAATTTAACAATTGTTCAATTTAATTTAACAATTAAAGGTTAAATTGATTTCAAGTTTAAACTGACTTAGTAAAAGGGAGCAACCATCTTTAAAGTCATAAAATGTTCTTATAAAAGTCAAAAGTTGTTCCTCATCTCAACCTAACTAAAGGCAGCATTTATTCAGGCACATAGACGTTTTAAGTCACAAAACAGTAAGCCTCAAAGCAGAAAAATGTATGGACTTTTTAACTACCATGCCATGTACAGCAAATGATTGTGTTCTAGGTGGTGTTGCTGTGATAAATATTCATGGAATGAAGACACTAAAACCTGAGCAGTAAGCTCTTTGTCACCAGTTGAGTTTTGATCTGTCTCCACTGTCTGGAAATGTACTTGCAGCAAAATTCACAGAACTATGTCTAACAAAGAAATGCAGTTCTGTCATCTGTCCATGCTCTGTCTTCCCTATTATATGGCATATATTATCATATCATTTGTTTATCAGTTCTTCATCTTCTCTTCATCATCTCTTTTGAATGCAAATGTCATATATTATGTGCCTATATTAAATTCCACCCTGAAAAAATGTTCAGTGTTTATCAGACTAGCAGGTAAATGAGACCCCTGTGCTTTAGTTAAAGAAGAGGTGTGATGTCATTACATAAACTACAATCTAAAGTTACTTATGGACATGGCTTTTTTTTTTTTTACTATTATCATTGTTCCTGATTTATCGTCTCTGTAAAAGCATACTAACATATTTATCACCCAGAGGGAAGTGTCCTGGCTGATTAAAGAACTGCAGAAACACTGTATAAAAAGTCAATTCCCCAAATGCCTGAAAGTACACTTAAAATTTTGTTTTGCTCTGAAGAATTCAATAAAGAGTTTTGAGAAGAGGCCAACATGAGTCAGCATAAAACTTACTCAAAAAGCTCAAGAACCTTTTGGTTAATTTTGATGCCACAATGTAGAAAAACTATTTAACCATCTCTAAAACAGCTGAGTAACCTCAAAAATATCAACATACAGTACATGATTTCTCTAGCATGCAAGGTCATGTAATGTAACCTGTGTGAGTGCTCAGTGGCTCAGTAGTGTCTGACTCTTTGTAACCCCATGGACTGTAGCCCGCCAGGCTCCTCTGTCCATGGGTTCTCCAGGCGAGAATACTGGAGTGGGTTGCCATTTCCTCCTCCAGGGAATCTTCCCAGCCCAGAGATAGAACCCCATCTCCTGCACTAGCAGGGGGATTCTTTACCACTGAGCTACCCGGGTGGTGAGGTCACAAATCAAGACGGCAAGTTAAGATTTTAATTCCAGAATCAAGCCTCCATCCAGCTCAGCAGGACACAGAGATCTATTGAAAATATTTGAAAAATTGAGCACACTTTCTGTGCTTCATTTCATTTAGTCTAGAATTTTCCTAGATCTGCCTCTGATTAGAGAAAGCATGTAGAGGAGCATTTGGAAAGTTCAATTCAGAAACAGAAAGCATAATTCTCTTTCTCCACTAATTCCATTTTTAATATTAGATCAAGTTGTCTCAATTTTGAGTAAATGGAGGATTCAGTAAATACACTACAGATTCTTTATTCTTTTTTGACACATATTTCTCTATTATCACAGAAGAAAACAAGTCATGCCTAATAAGGCATGGTCTTCTTCCTTTGTTTCATATCTCAATTTTGTCAACCTGGCCAAGTTGTGGTAATGATTCTGGAAACTACTTGAAAGGCACCAAATGATTCCACAAAAGAATGTTATCCCTTCCACATATTGCTTTCTTGTTCTTTTCTTCACTAAAGACAGAGAATTGCTTCATTCTGATTTCCATGCCCTATTCTCTCTGAAGTTTCCCTTACTCCACCCGTCACTTCCAACTGTTCCCCAAGAAGTGAGTAAATCATAACTTGACCAAACACTACATCAGTCTTCAGAGATATATTTCTATCCATCAGAAAGTAGAGATTTTGTTCTGAACCAAACATTCACTTATGAAAATCTTACTTTAAACATCACATTATGCAGTCACATGTTCTCTCTTCATGCTCCAAGCTTTTAATGTAAGGCCCTGAGAGGAGCAAGAAACTTGCTGAATGAAAGCGTACAAAGAGGATTAGGAAAAAAAATCTTCAAAAATAATTTTTAAGAGGAATAAAGAGAATTAGAAAAACTCAGTTTCTGGCATTTGATGTTTTTATATAATTTGTACATGATGGAGCCCAAATGTTATGTTACAATAGCCTAAGTGCCACTATCACTTGGGCTGTTCAAACACTCAATTTGCATTTTCAAAAAATCTTGGAAACTAAATCTGGTGCTTATTAGTGATATTATCTAAAATCCATTTGAATAATTTATACTTATTTCTACCAAACCCGTTCAATTCAGTATGTTTTATTAACTAAAATATTAATTCTTCTAAAAATATAGAGTGTGTTTAGTATGGTGATGTTCTCAGCAGCAGCATTATTTACAATTGCCAAAAGTTGGAAACAACTCAAATGCCCATTGGTAGATGAATATATGACTGGTTCCAAATAGGAAAAGGAGTACGTCAACGCTGTATATTGTCACCCTGCTTATTTAACTTATATGCAGAGTACATCATGAGAAACGCTGGGCTGGAAGAAACACAAGCTGGAATCAAGATTGCCGGGAGAAATATCAATAACCTCAGATATTCGGATGACACCACCCTTATGGCAGAAAGTGAAGAAGAACTAAAGAGCCTCTTGATGAAGGTGAAAGAGGAGAGTGAAAAAGTTGGCTTAAAGCTCAACGTTCAGAAAACTAAGATCATGGCATCTGGTCCCATCACTTCATGGGAAATAGATGGGGAAACAGTGGAAACAGTGTCAGACTTTATTTTTTGGGGCTCCAGAATCACTGCTGATGGTGACTGCAGCCATGAAATTAAAAGACGCTTACTCCTTGGAAGGAAGGTTATGGCCAACCTAGATAGCATATTTAAAAGCAGAGACATTACTTTGCCAACAAAAGTCTGTCTAGTCAAGGCTATGGTTTTTCCAGTGGTCATGTATGGATGTGACAGTTGGACGGTGAAGAAAGCTGAGCGCCAAAGAATTGATGCTTTTGAACTGTGGTGTTGGAGAAGACTCTTGAGAGTCCCTTGGACTGCAAGGAGATCCAATCAATCCATCCTAAAAGAGATCAATCCTGGGTGTTCATTGGAAGGTCTGATGTTGAAGCTGAAACTCCAATACTTTGGCCACTTCATTCTAAGATTTGACTCATTGGAAAAGACCCTGATGCTGGGAAGGATTAGGGGCAAGAGGAGAAGGGGACGACAGAGGATGAGATGGTTGGATGGCATCACTGACTCGATGGACATGGGTTTGGGTGGACTCCGGGAGTTGGTGATGGATAGGGAGGGCTGGCGTGCTGCAATTCATGGGGTCGCAAAGAGTCGGACACGACTGAGCGACTGAACTGAACTGAACTGAGATGAATATATACATAAAATGTGGTATATACACACAATAGAAATTATTTTCTTCAATAAATGAAATTCTGATCCATGCTACAGAATGGATAGACTTTGAAGACATTATGTCAAGTAAAATAAGTCAGACACCAAAGGACTAAATGTGGTTGATTCCACTTATATGAGGTACCTCATAAGAGTGGGCAGACTCATAGAGACTAAAAGAAGAATGGTGGTTGCTGAGGTTAGGGGAGGCAGATATGAGAAGTCATTACTTTGTGGGTACAAGTTCCAATTTAGAAAAATGGAAGAGTTCTAGCGATGGATGGTGGTGATGGTTGCACGACAATGCAAACATATTTGTTGCCACTGAACCAGGCACTTAAAAATGATTACAGTGGTAAATTTTATGTTGTGTATATTTTGCCACAATTTTTAAAAGTATGTTTATTTTGACACAGGGAACCCAATGCTGGTGCTCTGTGACAGCCTAGAGGGGTGGGATGGGGAGGGAGATTGGAGGGAGGTTTAAGAGTGAGGGGACATATGTATAACTATGGCTGATTCATGTTGATGCATGGCAGAAACCATCACAATATTATAATTATCCTCCAATTAAAAATAGAATAACAATTTTAAAAAAGTGTGAATTTGCTGTATGTCTCAGGGAACTCAACCAGGGTTCCGTAACAATCTAGAGGGATGGGGTGGGGAGGGAAGTGGGAGGGAGACTCAAGAGGGAGGGGACCTATGTATACCTATGGCTGATTCAAGTTGATGTTTGGCAGAAACCAACACAAGACTGTAAAGCAATTGTCCTTCAATTAAAAATAAATAAAATTTTTAAAAGTTTGGTTAGTTATTAATACAGCTTTGTACTTTAAAACTCACTAATTCTAATAATAACATCTGTAGTTACATGTCACTCTTTAGCAAGATAGACAGTATATATTATTTTATTTTCACAGATGGAAAGAGATACAGGATAATAAGCTCCATAAAACCTCAGAGGCCATCAGAGTCTAGATAAGAACAGTTCTCTGACCCCTTTTTCTTCCCAGCATAAGAAATTATGCTCATAACCCAAAACATAAGACATTTTTTTTGTGAAATTAAGTTGATCATATGTTCTTTCCTAACTCTTCCCTTTGGGTCACACGCTACCTCTAATGAATAACCCTTACTATGTCATGCATTAACTCAAAGGCAGAGCCCGTTTCAACTTCTTCCCCATGCTCATCTCAGTGTCCTGAAAATTCACCATATCCTCTCCAACACTGAGATAAACCATGGATCTTTCCTGGTCTTTCACCCAATTTTGTCCATACTCCTCAAAGTAAACTAGCCTGGCCTCCTTCTGCCTAGATTAATCTAGTAAGTTAAATTGGGTTCAATTATGAATGAATGATGACATTATAGTGATTCTTTCCAGAAAAAATGTACTTATTCTTTTTCCAGGGTTCTCAATCTTTAGATATAAAGAGGCAATTAATTTGGGGATTCCCCATATTGAGTCAGTCCTTGGTAGGTGAAACTTTCTATGCATAAGCAACATTCGGCAGCACCTTTTAGATATGTAAGTTTGAACTCCACTAAACCTTAGGCTCAAAGTCCAGTTTACACACTGATCTCTTCCTTAGTCTTTAATGATCTCTTGTAATTCATTCAATATATTATTGAGGACCCATAAAGACAAAGAGGGCCCATGCTGGGTAATGTGGAAGCTTCTCTGCCTCTTAGAATCCAGCAACTGAAAGAGATAAGACACACACAGTAGAAATGAAAGCTCTCAAAGTAAGGATACAGAGTAAGGATACAGAGTATTACCAGTTATCAGAAAGGAAAGTAATTATTTTTATATCATAAATACAGAAAGAATTTATGGAGTAGGTGATTCTCAGATGCCCTGCAGTCTCAAAATGATTTTGTGCTTTATATGTACTAAAGTACTTGTCTTAGTCCATATGAAAGAAAGAAAATGAAAGTCGCTCAGTTGTGTCTGACTCTTTGCAACCCCATGGACTATACAGTCCATGGAATTCTCCAGACCAGAATATTGGAGTGGGTAGCCTTTCGCTTCACCAGGGGATCTTCCCAAACCAGGGATTGAACCCAGGTCTCCCACATTGCAGGCAGATTTTTTACCAGCTGAGCCACAAGGGAAGCCCATCTTAGTCCATCTGAGCTGATACAAAACAAATACCATAAACTGGATTATAAATAGCAAATGTTTATTTCTCACAGTTCTGAAGGCTAGTAAGTCCAAGATCAAAGCACCAAGAGATTCAGCGTCTGGTGAGAATCCGTTTCATGGTTCATAGATGAGTCTCTCCTCCCAGTGTCCTCACATGGTGGAAGAGACGAGGGAGATTTCTGGGGTCTCTTTTATAAGGACCCTAATCCCATTCCCAACAACTTGATCCTCATGACCCAATCACCTCTCCAAAGTCCCACTTCCCTAATACCAACACACTGAGGATTAGATTTCAACATAACTTTGGGGGGATATAAAAGTCAGTTGTTCCAACAGCCGTACTTTATGTCAAGAACAGTTATACAAAATGAAGTTACTTTTTTCTTCTTTTTAAATATATCTATTGCTTAAAGATATACAGTTGATACTGGATATTTAAAATGCACCTTACTAATGGTTTCTTTTGCATTTCTTTAGTCACAAGTAACATGGAACATCTTTTTATAATTAATAATCCTTTTTATCTTCCTTTTTGCTTCCTTTTTAGTGAACTATCCAATAAAGTCCTTTTCTAAGTTTTTTTTTAAGAGGAAAGAGAATCTGGAAGCTGCAGGGAACTCACTAGAAATCTAATTGACATCTGTTCAGTTAATGTCCCAGCTTTATCCTAACACATCCAAGAACTGACTGATCTTAAAGAAATTCCAAAAAAATTCATAGAATTTTGCATCTACTTATGTACCTATCTGGAGATGACAATTTTCTGTTTGAAGTAGGACTCTGAGAGGAAGTGATGAGTCTTTGGGGAAGAGGAAGGAAAGAGGAATGGAGAAGGAAATCAGAGAAGTGAAGACGGAGTGAGGAAAATATGAAAGACAGGATAAAAAGAAAAGGGGGATGGGGAGAAAGGGAATGTTCATGGAGAAGAGAAGGGAAGAAAGAAAAGTACACTCTGAAATAATTTCTGTTCCACTGGAGTAGTGATGATAATAATGTATAAAATTATTTTAGGTATAGTTTTTATAAATTTTGCTTTACAGGCTATATGCAGAAATACAGGGAGTTTTAGTATATTCTCAAAATGTACATCTTTTCTTCTATGGTTAATATCTGCAGTCACAGTTTTCTGGGATGTTTAATTGTTATATCTTTTTTATTTGGCACAGAATCATGAATAAGCAAATACAATTCAGATCCCTTAAGGTAATTCACTTTAACATCCTTCATCAGATTCCTTTTATGTTCCTTTATTCACATCCTAATGGATGGGGTTAAGGGACAACTCATATCACGCTCTGGCCAAGAACAAAGACTGTGCTAAAAAAAAAAAAAAAAAAGCCTGGTGCTTTATTATAACTAGTGTGAGCATATTTTGAATTAAAGTAGGAATTTGGTCATTTTTATATAATTTACAAAGCTTAGTAAGTTTTATAAACTTTTGATAATTTTAATTATTCATTTTTATTTGACGGCTTTTTTCTAATTGCTGTATTTAGTATTTCTGTTTAAGTGCAGTAACAGAAGCAGCAGCAGCATGAGGTCTACACTTTATCCACCTGTGCTTTGCAAAAACCCAAGACTATTCCAAGAACAACACATTCCTGAAATTTCAGAACAAAATTAACTGGTTATTAGGCTATAACTGCAAAAGAGAAGATAATTAGCATCTTTGAAAAATAAAAGTAAGTTCATAAATTTAGAACAAGAAAAATTTTAATTGGCAAAAGGATTTTGAAAGAATTCTTTTTAGAGAGAGAAGGAATTAACTTATTAACCTAGGAATTAAATTATCAACCTTTACTAAATAGAGGCAAGAGAATGTAACAATTTCTGTGTGTGATAATGCTGGCAAGATTTGTGAAAGTATGAAGTGATTTAGAAGTCTCACTGAAAGAACTGAGAAATCATGATCATATTAAAGATGACAAAGGCAGATGATCTGTTTAGTAAAGTATTTTTCAGATATTATTTTGATACTTTGGAAATAGGTTATTGTATTGATGGACAAAGAATGGTGGTGGCAAGCTCACACATCAGTGTTTTGGTTGACTGTTCTGACCTCCTTGAAATATAAAGCTTTTTTCCTTTAACTTGAAATGAAAAGTTAAATGCTTTTCTTTGCCTTCTTTTCAAACCAACACCCACTGGCCAACACCCAGCATTCTGTATACTACAGAAAGGTCATATGGCATTGCTCCAGCCAACAAACCTGTCAATATGTGTTAATATGTGTTCCTGCAAGTGAGATGATTAAGAAAGGATTGTTCTTCGAGCAGATGTTTGTATTAATATTTAGGAACATAACAGAATTGTATTATTACAGATTCAATTGAAAGGTGGAAAAGCACAAAACAGAGAAGTATTTTAAAGGCAGTTTATTGTTTATATATTTATAGGCAATTTATTTTCCTTTCAGTTTTAAAAAAGGTATACCACATATATTATTTAAACCAAGGCTTTCATGAGTCATCTCATAAAAATATATCATCTCCTTAATAAATAATTCATTTCCTTTTAACTGAAAAGCTGCTTAAGCTCTATTTTATGACAAAAAGTAATTTGAAATGATTGTGGTAGATGTGTCATCTAACAGGAAACCCATGGCTTGATACTGACTTTTGAATTTCAAAGAGACTTAACCTGAACAACTAATTTAGAAGATTAGTATACACTTATCAAAAGACATTGTTTATTAGAATATTTGAGAGATCCACTCTTAGTATGGAGAAGTAAGACAATAGGAATGAAACTCAAAACTTTGTTGCTATGCCTTTTGCATCTGTCACTAAATAAATACATGGCCGTGTGAAAATCATTTTCCCTTTCCAAGGCTTTAGTTATTTCATCTGTAAACTACAGGAGCTGAACAAATAATTGTGTCCCAAATGAGTTCCATGTAGGGCTCTGTAGATGAATGTCTGATAAAGCAGCCTTCTTTATGACATACAATATATGGCAACATTAATCATTCAGAAAAAAAGACAAGCTGAACTTTGTTTACCCATAAAATTCTCTTCAAGGAAGGCTACAAACATCCTAAAAATATGTTTTGATAAAAACATACAGAAAGGAAACTTCCGGTATTTTTTTACCTCTAAAATTTATAATTTAGTTGTTACACAACTGAAATATCTAATTCCTGATATGTAAATTCTTGTATGTAAAATCCAAATAAATTATGTAAAAATTAACTCCAATTATATATCCTAGTTTTGATCATTCAAACTTGGAGGTTTCTGACATAATGCATTCCTGGAATAGCTCAGTAGCAACTGGAGCCAGGCATAAACACACATCTACTTAAAAACAGTCATTTTTAAATAATCAAATGCATTTTAATGTTCTACTTTTTAAACAACAAAATGAAGACATTTCGTTTGTAGTTCCAAAGTCAGACATTAAATTTTATATAATTAATAATAATAAAAGGTTTTCTTCAAGAAAAACTCACTAGATATTCAAATCCTTTCTTAAATGCTGATAAGTTGCCATTGGTGAGTGTGTTGTTGTTACATGAATCAAAATTCTCCACCAGACATTTATACTACTGGGTCTTAATTACAGAACACAAATTCCACTGAGAAGAGATCTCTGGGTGCTAAAAGCTAATCAGATAATCTCAGAAAGTCCCTCTGACTGCCATTTAACACTTAATCATGCGTTAACCATAAATTAAGCATTCAGTCTATGGCAGCCTTGGAATAGTTTGGAGGTGCGGGCTTGGCATTTACAATTTTGACCTGCCACCAGGCAGTCCAGCCCACTTACAGAAAATGAAAGTTTAAGCGGTTGATGCTTAAATGTTGGCTAGTGCAAATTTAAATTAGTTTTTCAGATACCTATGGATTGTAAGTTTCTCTATATTTTCATTTTGCATCTTTCAATGATTCTATCTTTCTTCCTAATCTATTAAAAATCAAAACTACCCTACTTGTGTTCCATGCTTGTTGTGTCCTGAACTAGGCTAAAACACTCAACCTGTCAAGAAGCAACAGTTAGAACCAGACATGGAACAACAGACTGCTTCTAAACTGGGAATGGAGTATGTCAAAGCTGTATATTGTCACCCTGTTTAACTTAAATGCAGAGTACATCATGTGAAAAGTTGGGCTGGATGAAGCACAAGCTGGAATCAAGACTGCCAGGAGAAATATCAATAACCTCAGATATGCAGATGACACCACCCTTATGGCAGAAAGTGAAGAGCAATTAAAGAGTCTCTCGACGACAGTGAAAGACTAGAGTGAAAAAGTTGGCTTTAAACTCAACATTCAAAAAACAAAGATCATGGCATCCAGTCCTACCGTTTCATGGCAAATAGCTGGGGAAAAAATGGAAACAGTGACAGACTTTATTTTCTTGGGCTCCAAAATCACTGTGGAAGGTGACTGCACCCACGAAACTAAAAGACTCTTGCTCCTTGAAAGAAAAGCTATGTATACTAATGCATATATATGGAATTTGAAAGATGGTAACGATAACCCTATATGCAAGACAGAATAAGAGACACAGATGCATAGAACAGTCTTAGGGACTCTGAGGGAGAAGGTGAGGGTGGGACGTTCTGGGACAATAGCATTGAAACATGTATATTATCATATGTGAAACAGAACACCATTCCATGTTCGATGCATGAGACAAATGCTCTGGGCTGGGGCAATGGGATGACCTAGAGGGATGGGATGGGGAGGGAGGTGGGAGGGGGGTTCAGGATGGGGAACACATGTAAACCCATGGCTGATTCATGTCAATGTATGGCAAAAACTACTACAATATTGTAAAGTAATTAGCCCCTAACTAAAATAAAAAAAAAAAAAGAAAAGCTATGACCAACCTAGACAGCATATTAAAAAGCAGAGACATTGCTGACAAAGGTCCATCTAGTCAAGGCTATCGTTCTTCCAGTAGTCATGTACAGATGTGAGAGCTGGACAATAAAAACGGTTGAGCACCGAAGAATTGATGCCTTTGAATTGTGATGCTGGAGAAGACTCTTGGGAGTCCCTTGGACAGCAGGGAGATCAAACCAGTCAATCCTAAAAGAAGTCAACACTGGATATTCATTGGAAGGACTGATGCTGAAGCTCCAATACTTTGGCCACCTAATGGGAAGAGCCAACTCATTGGAAAAGACCCTGATGCTGGGAAAGATTGAAGGCAGGAGGAGAAGGGGAAAACAGAGGATGAAATGGTTGGATAGTATCATTGACTCAATGGTCATGAGTTTGAGCAAGTTCTAGGAGATAGTGAAGGACAGGGAAACCTGACATGCTGCTGTCCATGGGTTTGCAAAAAGTCAGACACGACTGAGCGACTGAGCAACAACAATGCTTATGTGACAACGGGTTTCATAATGAGTTGAACTCTTAGTTCCCATGTATCATGGCAGGCTAGTTGGTTCTCTTATAAAATCGCTCTGGAAATATTCAATTTTCCCCTTATCCTGAGACAATCTCACATTTAAGAATATTCTGGTAACCTAAGTTTTATGATACCTGTATATTCAAAAAAACTCCCTTATTTATTGGTGAATGAATTTTATCTTTTAAATTGCAATCTGTGTGTACTTTTTGTTTTATTAGAGTAATAGCTGGTTGAGGTAACAGAATAAGACAGCTGAAGGATGTTAAGGGTTTCCCTAGTGGCTTAGTCACTAAAGAATCTGCCTGCAATGCAGGAGACACAGGTTTGGTCCCTGGGTTGGGAAGATAACCTGGAGAAGGAAATGGCAACCAACTCTAGTATTCTTGCCTGGAAAATTCCATGGACAGAGGAGCCAGGATCTCTAAAATCAACAAAGTTACTTTTTTAGAGACACAGAGCTCAGTACTTAGGCACTGACTACTTATCATTTCAATCTATCAATATATGCCTCCTCTTTCTCATCCTCATACTACCAAAGTGATCATCTATCTCACTCCAGTGTTACTATGAAATTATCATTTTTGGTTTTTTTGTTTCTTTGTTTAAATATCACTTTTCTTAACCTTCCCATCTGGGCCTGGAAACTTACTATCTCTTGCCTGAATTACAGCCACAGGTCCTTCAATGTTCATAAGTCCAAGGTCTCCCATCTCTAACTTAGCTATTTACAGCATGGCCAGGTTATTCTTTAAACAGTTTCTTCATCATGCCATTCTCATAGTCAAAAGGTTAAAGTCTTATTGACTATTACATGTTACACACAGCTTATACATAGGAAATACACTCAGATGTAACTAGGTACCATCTTCAGTTATTCTTACCTTCCCCCAACCAGCCCAGTTGCTGTTCTTAACTGTTACCCTCCTCGACATTATGCACATCTCTGAGCCTTAGAACAAAACAGATTATTTCTCACCTCTCTTCCTACCTCAGCAGGAAATTTGAAGTTACCAGGCATGACTCACGTCAAAGTTCTCCCCTTACAAATTTACCTACATTGACTACAATTATTTGCTTTCTATTGCTGAAGAAAAGATGATCCTCTGCCTGTTTATTGAGACCCTATGGACCATAGTCCCACCAGGCTCCTCTGTCCATGGGATTCTCCAGGCAAGAATACTGGAGTGGGTTGCCGTGCCCTCCTCCAGGGGTCTTCCCAACCCAGGGATCGAACCCAAATCTTGTGCAGCTCCTGCACTGCAGGCAGATTCTTTACCTCTGAGCCCTGAAAGAAGCACATCATCTTACAGGCCCATCCAATTCTATACTACTCTTAGAAAGCCTTTCCTTGTTCCAATCTCCTGACTTTCTCCTTCATCAGTCAGGCTTCTTAAGACAGGTGTCTACACATCTGTATCCACTTGCTTACTGGGTATTTGTTTCTCAACATTGGGATCTGGTTTCTGCAGCAGTATTCCACTCAAACTCTTCTAAACACTGTCTTGCAAAATGTCAACACTTTGGTAACCAGATTTGTAAGATGCCCACCCCCAATTGGCTTCCTGCATAGCTCCGTTGGTAAAGAATCTGCCAGCAATACAGGAGACCTGGGTTCATTTCCTGGGTTGGGAAGATCCCCTGGAGAAGGAAATGGCAACCCACTCCAACATTCTTGCATGGAGAATCCCACGGACAGAGGAGCCTGGCAGGCTACAGTCCATAGGGTCACAAGAGTCAGACATGACTTAGTGCTATCTTTCTTTCTTTCCACCCCCAATGATCCCCACCTTCTGGTATTGGTGCCCTTGTGTGATCTCCTCCTCCCAGGGTGACGTTGTGCTACCCAACAGGATACTGAAAAGGTAACAGGATGTCACTTCCCTCATTAGGTTTCAAAAGACTGTGCTTTCTGTCTTGCTAGCAAACTCTCTATATTGCTGTTATGGCCCCCATGATTTGAAGAAACAAGCTGCAATGTTAAAGAGGCCCAAGTGGCAAGGAAATGACAGCAACTTCTGGCTAACAGTCAGTAAAGAAGTGAGGTCCTCATTCCAATAACCCACGAGGAAATAAATCCTGCCAACAATCATGTGAGTTTGGAAGTGAATTCTTCCCCAGCTGAGCTTTCATATGAAACTCAGTCCTCGTCGACACCTTGACAGAAACCTTGTTAGCCACTACGAAGAAAATACAGAGAAGCCGAGCTCATGATCACTTCACTTCAGTCGCTCAGTTGTGTCCGACCCTTTGCGACCCTATGAACCGCAGCACGCCAGGCCTCCCTGTCCATCACCAACTCCTGGAGTCCACGCAAACCCATGTCCATTGAGTCAGTGATGCCATCCAACCATCTCATCCTCTGTCATCCCCTTCTTCTCCTGCCCTCAATCTTTCCCAGCATCGGAGTCTTTTCAAATGAGTCTGCTCCTCACATCAGGTGGCCAAAGTATTGGAGTTTCAGCTTCAACATCAGTCTTTCCAATGAACACCCAGGACTGATCTCCTTTAGGATGGACTGGTTGGATCTCCTTACAGTCCAAGGGACTCTCAAGAGTCTTCTCCAACACCACAGTTCAAAAGCATCAATTCTTTGGCACTCAGCTTTCTTTGTAGTCCAACTCTCACATCCATACATGACCCCACTGGAAAAACCATAGCCTTGACTAGATGAACCTTTGCTGACAAAGTAATGTCTCTGCTTTTTAATATGCTGTATAGGTTGGTCATAACTTTCCTTCCAAGGAGCAAGCATCTTTTAATTTCATGGCTGCAATCACCATCTGCAGTGATTTTGGAGCCCAAAAAAATAAAGTCAGCCACTGTTTCCCCATCTATTTGCCATGAAGTGATGGGACCGGATGCCATGATTTTAGTTTTCTGAATGTTGAGCTTTAAGCCAACTTTTTCCATTCTCCTCTTTCACTTTCATCAAGAGGCTCTTTAGTTCTTCTTCACTTTCTGCCATAAGGGTGGTGTCATCTGCATATCTGAGGTTATTGATAGAGCTCATATTCCTGAGCCATAAAAACTGTGAGAAGATATTTGGGCTACTCTAAGTTGATTTTTCACTGTCATTCTGTTTGCTTCTCTTTCTTCATCTCCAAACACCTTGAATTTCTTCCACTAGATTCCCTTTTGTAGACATAATAAATTGACATGATGCTTAATTAAGAGTTTGTCTTCTGTTCTCTTCTCTTCTCACTCTATGTCTTCTCTAGTTAAGATCTCAGACCCTTATTATTTGCACTGTTTCATTCTGAATCTAAAACTCATGTATCTAATTGCTTACTAGAATCTCTGCTTCAAACATAGCATGTGCAAAATGAAATGCATTATTATCCTGTGATAATTTCTCTTCTTTAACAACCATAACTGACTAGTCATCAAAGGCTGGACAATTCTGTCTCTTGTATCCAAACTTTGTCCAGCATTCCTATTATCTCTGTCCTAGTTACAGCCCACATTACCTCCTGCTTTAATTACTTCATTACCTCCTGACCAAATTCCTGCTTCCATATTATCCTCTAAATGTCATTCTTAGGAGAGTGAATGATCTCAAAGATGAACCTGATCATGTTACAGCACTGTCTAAAATTCTTCAATGACTCTGAGCACTTACAGGTTAAAAAAAAAATACTAATAACTTTCTTAAAAGAAAGAACCCCCGCCCTTGTATATTCTCCAGTTTTGTCTCTTCAAATTATTTTCCTTCTTCTACTCCTGGCCCCTGCCCTGGACACTATCCAATTATTTATGGTTGCCTGAACACAGTTTATTTCAGGACCAACAATCCTCTCTGCTATAAGTTCCATTCCCCCCAAACCCAAAAAGCTCCTTGATTATCCACCTTTGCTACCATTTCTATTCAGTTTAGTTCAAGTAAGTAAATACATGTGGATCAATTTTCTTAGGCCAGGCATGGAAATTTCTTCTGGAGAAACTAATACTCAAATAAAGCATGGTAAAATCAAAAATTCCATGGCACTACCATGCCCAGAATTCTGTGAGAAGGGCTATTGGCCCATTTAAAAGATTCAGGGAAGATGTTCTGGAAGTGGCCTGTCAAAAGTAAGACATGAGTGAGTGAGATGATTTACATACTTCAAGAAGTTTACTTTTAAATTTTTTCTCCTTACACATCTCTCTATCTTCCAAAAATTAGTTGAATGCTCATTATATACTATATCCTCTTCCTTTAACACACTTCTGTTGCTGCGTTTTGTACTGCCAAGTGGTTACCTTTCATATGAATCACTATAGTCTTTATTTGATGGTGAGCTTTTGAAAACTGGGACTAAATCTGCATCATTTCTTTAGCTCCAGTGATCAGCATGGTTTTGGTCATTTTATAGATGCTCATATTCTTCTCTTATTTAAAGTTAGGTTTATTGAAGTATAATGTATATATAGTAAAATGAAATTTATATACAGTAAAATGCATGCAAATTAACTGTACAATTCAATGAGTTTAATAGTTGCTTCTTGATTAAATTAATTTTGTAAGCCTTTGTCATCTGTGACTTTATAGATAATATTCTATGCATCAAAGAATAAGCTCCAATTACTCCTCATATCATTGTTTGTATATTGTAGGGTTTCAATAAATAGTTTTTAAATAAATTAATAAGCCCACAAAAATGTTTCCATGCTATCACTTCATTGTTAGCAAAAGAAGAGAAATAATAAAACTTCCATATTTGAAGTAAAAATTGCAGCATTGTCACGGTATACCATAAGCATCTTAAATACTCAAAAACAGTTTTCCTTGTCTCAGAATGTAGATTAATCAAAAATTAAAAAGTTAAACCTCTTGGCATTTTAATTTTATGTAGCTATTCGTAAGCTGGTTCAGAATCAAAATATCACTTACCTTCTGCTAATCACAATTTTAAAAATTATTCACAAGTAGACAATTACCTGTGCCAAAAATCACCTACAAAAATTTGGGCTGGGTTTTCGCCAATCAATCTGCCAATTAATTACCCCACAAGGACTGGCTGGCCCTGGATCAAGGAAAGCCTCCGTGATATGCAAGGCCACTCCTATCAGAGATAAGACAGGAAATAAAATGACAAGACACTTAGATCAAAGAAAGCTGGTGGGAGAATAAAAGCTACTTCTTTAATGTTTCTTAGATTCTTGCAAATTTCTAAAGAGTCTAGTCCCACCTGAATAATCAGAATTGGCACACAGACTCATCCTGCAGATGGATCAGGCTAACATCATCTGAAAGGGAAGCAGAGACCGTAGCTGCCACACAGGTGTTTGGTACTGGGTTTGCCCTCAAACAGAAGGCAGTCTTGGGTAATGGTAGTGGAAGGAAAAAAATGAACTAGTGACATAAATCATAATTTTTCAAAGTGATATGTGTGTCAATTTCTATTCAAGATAAACGAACACTGGAAACCATTATACCCTGGGGTTGACCATTATTTGATTTTGCAATTCATTTTTGTTATAGTGGGAAGTTTTGAGAAAAAATGGTATGACACTTTGATTTTATGTAGTGTGTATTTGGGGGAAAAAAGACCAAAGTGGTTCATTTTGTCTGTTTCTCTTGCTATATCATTAAGTTATCTCAGTCTTGGAGAGAAGTACTGTTGATTTGCATTGTTCATGTTTAAGATCCATCTTTCCCAGAGCCTTGACATCTAAATATTCCCATGGTAGTTTGAAAAGGCATTTCATTTTAATATAGTCCTTGGAAATCAGAAATAATTCAACAACTCTGGCATTTAAATTCAAGGTACCCCAGGATAAGAACTAGAAAGGATATTTAAATGGGTTCCCAGGTGGCTAAGTGGTAAAGAATCTGCCCACCAATGCAGGAGACACAGGAGACTTGGAGATGTGGGTTTGATTCCTGGGTCAGAAAGATCCCCTGGACAGTATTCTTGACTAGAAAATTCCATGGACAGAGGAGCCTGGCAGGCTACAGTCCATGGGGTTTCAAAGAGTCAACAATGACTGAGCATACACACACACTCAGGATTGTTTCTTTCACACAGCTCGAGTGAACAAGAGGCAAAATAAAGCCACCTGTTGTTAGGAGTTCGGGATTAACAGTTACACAATACTATGTATAAAATAGATAAACAACAAAGAGCTATAGCACCAGGAACTATATTCAACATATTGTAATCTGAAAAAAGAATATATATATTAATATGTATGTATAACTAAATCACTTTGCTGTACACCTGAAACTAACACAGCATTGTAAATCAATTACACGTCAACAATAACAACAACAAAAATAATAGCTAAAAAAACCAAAATGCAGGCAAGTCAGTCCATAGATAGGCAAGAGTGAAGATGAGAGAAATAAAATCCCACACACAACAACTAGAATGCTCAATATCATGTTGCAGAACAATGAAGGAAACCACAGATTCAAGTATCTCAGCTCAGGCCAAAGCAAGCCCCAGGATTAAGGCACTGGTAAGAAACCCAGCAGAAGTTCATTCCAAGAATCTTTATTTACTTCTGTGAGGAAAGCAACTATCTTCAATCACAAATGTAAGTGGAAAACCACAGCTAGCGTGAGATCAAGCCAGTGACTACAGAGACAATCGAAATAGAAGCAGGAACTGACAAACTGGAGCAGAAAACACTAATTCTGTTGATCAGGGAAGAAACAGTGGTATAGGAGCAGAAAAACACTCAGCCCAAGGTAACACCTGGGCTTTTCAAAGGGTCTGCCTGCCAATGCAGGAGACATGAGATGTGGGTCCGATTCCCTTTGTCTGGAAGAATCCCTGGAGGAGGGTATGGCAACACACTCCAGTATTTTTGCCTGGAGAATCCCATGGACAGAGGAGTCTGGCGGGCTACAGTCCATGGGGTTGCAAAGAGTCGGACATGACTGAAGCAACTTAGCACTCACAAAGTAACACAACACAACTTTGTTGTGCAAAGTTAACACAACAACACACCCACAAAAGCTGAGAGAAGACCTTTCAGCGTTCTGCCCAGAGATCACACCATCTTACTTGAACCACACTTTACCAATAAAGACTCCTTTTTTTTTTATTTTAGAAAAAGTTGAAAGTCAGATTTCAATGAGAATTTCTTCATGACTAAGGACAACTGCCCTCCTCTGTCATAAATAGAAATGTGCATTTAGGTGAAATGGGACTGAGAATTTATTTGATGGCAGTTTTAAGCACTATTTCTTGAAATTGTTACTGTCTTCTGATGTAGTTTGAGGAAGATATATTGAAGCTATAAGCTCTGACACTTGGGTGATTAGCAGCCATTACAGGCTGTTTGGGAGCATTCATAAGGGATCTTATTTCACCAAAAAACAATCTGCAAAGAAAATCACTAATAAGGATGATCTATGACTGAATACCTTGTCACCAGACAAAAGATAGCCTCGTACTGACATTTCCACTCAATGATTTATTTTAAAAGTTTCAAGATCCTTTAAAATCCGTATCTCTTTTGTATTTTAAAACACCAGATACCATTGGAGCAAACAGACTCCATAAAAATATCTGACTTTGAAATTGAATAATTTTATTTGGAATTTTCACTCTGCAGCAAAAGAAAGTCAGTAAAACTTAGTAATACATGAGCAAATCTCACCCATGTATCTTTCTTATATAGTCACATATAGTGCTATTGAAAATAACATTATTCCAATGCTGTAAAATAAACAGAGGGATCAGGGTGTGAAATTTTTTTTAATAATTTAATTTTAAAAATTTTATTTAAAAATAAAAATGAAAATATTAGTTTATTTCCAGAATTGCGTTATAGGTAACATTAAGCTATCTCCCAAAGGAGGCTATTTCTTCCCATCCTCTCTCATCTTTTCCTTCTTACCTACAAAGTACATCAGACATCTAAATATATCTATAAAGCATAGATATCTATAAAGTCTACCAAACACCATCAGCATCTCACCCTTAGCTTTTCTGTCTGAGGGTTCTCTGCTGTCTTTTAAGAGACAATAGCTACACCAGTGATTCTAAATGCTTTTCTCCTAGAATAATAGAAAGCCTCAATACCACATAGCAGATTCAAAGTGTCAAGGAATTAACCCTTCCACCAGAAACCTTCAACTAAAGACTCTTGGGAGCTGGCATGTAACTACCTCAGCTCCCTTGTCCATGGGTGGACTAATTTTGAGGCACAGGTTTTGAAGTTTTCCAAAGGCTGCCTGTGGGATTAAGCTCCAAATGCCTACTGTGTTAGTTGGCTGAATAATGCATCTTTTATTTTATACATTTTCTTACTGGTATAACACGTACTTTCTGAGTAGGATCAGAGCACTCAGTGCTGGTCTCAGGGTCTGCTTCTGGGAAAATCCAAACTAAGGCAATCAGTTTGAGGGAAATAATAATTATAAGAAATGTGTGTGAGGGCTACTGCTTTTGATAACATTGTTGTTCAGTCGCTAAGTCGTGAACTGCAGAACCATGCAGCTTGCAACTCCATGAACTGCAGAACACCAGACTTCCCTGTCCTTCACTATCTCCGAAGTTTGCTCAAATTCATGTCCATTGAGTCAGTGATGCCATCCAACCATCTCATCCTCTGTTGCCCCCTTCTCCTTTTGCCTTCAACCTTTCCCAGCATCAGGGTGTCTTCCAATGAGTGGGTTCTTCGCATCAGTTGGCCAAAGTATTGGAGCTTCAGCATCAGTATCACTCCTTCCAATGAATATTCAGAGTTGATTTCCTTTAGGATTGACCAGTTTGATCTCCTTGAAGTCCAAGGGATTCTCAAGAGTCTTCTCCAGCACCACAGTTCAAAGGCATCATTTCTTCGATACTCAGCCTTGTTTATGTTCCAACTCTCACATCCCCACATGACTACTGGAAAAACCATAGCTTTGACTATACAGAGCTTTGTCAGCACAGTGATGGCTCCGCTTTTAAATACACTATCGAGGTTTGTCACAGCTTTCCTTCCAAGGAGCAAGCGTTTTCTAATTTCAGAGCCCAAGAAAATAAACTCTGTCACTACTTCTATTTGCCATGAAGTGATGGCACTAGATGCCACGATCTCAGTTTTTTGAATACTGAGTTTCAAGCCAGCTTCTTTGCTCTCCTCTTTCAGCCTTATCAAGAGGCTCTTTAGTTCCTCTTCACTTTCTGCCAGTAGAGTGGTACTGCCTGCACACCAAACACTAAAATATGTAAGAACCAAGAAACGAAGTTTGATTGGTCCCATGTCATTATTACTCCCATTATCTCACCTGCAGAATTTGTTTCTTGCACCCAAAGCTCAGGTACTGTCTGCTTAGAGATTTGGGTTCCTGGAAATATTCGTTCTGCTGGAATCACAAGGAAAGGTTCCATTTAACATCAGTTCAGTTCATTTCAGTCGCTCAGTTGTGTCCGACTCTTTGCAACCCCATGGACTGCCAGCACGCCAGGATTCCCTGTCCATCACCAACTCCCGCAGCTTGCTCAAACTCAGGTCCATCAAATCAGTGATCCCATCCAACCATCTCATCCTCTGCCATCCCCTTCTCCTCCTGCTTCCAATCTTTCTCATCATGGTCTTTTCCAATGTGTCAGTTCTTTGCATCAGGTGGCCAAAGTATCGGAGCTTCAAGGAAGCTTCTAATTATTTGGGTCATTCTGGGCTCCATTAGCTGGTAGTGGACTGGCAGCCAAAAAATGGAATTATTGTACTGGTGGGGATAATCTACATGGGTTATCATAACAAGCTAGGGCTGCTGCTACCCAATGGAAACAAGGAGGAGTATGACCAAAATATAAGTGCTTTTAAAACATTTTGCTGTTTCATTCCCAGTGATTACAGTAAAAGTAACTGTAGCAACCAAAGCTAGACAAGATTACCAAAAAGACCTTTGAGAATACAAATTGGGGTTTATTCCTTCAAGCCAGTAACTCTGACCCATTGAAGTGCTGGCCTGGGGTAAGAAAACCTTTGATGGGCACTTGAAGAGGAAGGTAATAATACCAATTACATATTCAGGGTCAGACGCAACAGTAGAAATAACAACTTCATTTGCTAACTCTTTCTGAATATTTTGAGCAGTTGGGAAATGATATTCTTCTTGAAGGACTGGATTACACTTCAGGAGGTGGACTTGAAGGACTGGACTTCAATGGTGGAAACAAGGAGGTCATTCTGATTGTAGGCAATATTCAGATACTGTTAGAGGGCAAGCAGAACTAAGTGGCTCAGGAAACAGACTGTGCCAGGCTGACTTCTTCAGCTTGAACACTGGCCTTGCATTCTGGCTAGGGCCATCCTAAGATGAGCTCTGGGGAAACGCGGAGGGCAACTGTTAATAGTTTCAGAAAGAATGAAGTGGCTGGGTCAAAGCAGAAATGATGCTCAGCTGTGGATATGTCTGGTGGTGAAAGTAAAGTCTGATGCTGTAAAGAACAATATTGCATAGGAACCAGGAATGTTAGGTTTACGAACCAAGGTAAATTGGATGTGGTCAAGCAGGAAATGGCAAGAGTGAACATCTACATCTTAGCAATCAGTGAACTGAAATGGACGGGAATGGACGAATTTAATTCAGATGACCATTATCTCTACTACTGTGGGCAAGAATCCCTTAGAAATGGAGTAGGCCTCATAGTCAACAAAAGAGTCTGAAATGCAGTCCTTGGGTGCAATCTCAAAAATGACAGAATGATCTCAGCTCATTTCCATGGCAAGTAATTCAACGTCACAGTAATCCGAGTCTATGCCCCAAACACTGATACCAAAGAAGCTGAAATTGATTGGTTCTATGAAGACCTACAAGACTTTCTAGAACTAACACCAAAAAAAGATGTCCTTTTCATCATAGGGGATTGGAATGCACTCATTTCACATGCTAGTAAGGTTATGCTAAAAATTCTTTAAGCTAAGTTTCAGCAGTATGTGAACCGGGAATTTCCAAATGTACAAGCTGGGCTTGCAAAAGGCAGAGGAACCAGAGATCAAATTGTCAACATTTGTTGGATCACAGAGAAAGCAAAGGAATTCCAAAACATCTGCTTCATTGACTATGTGAAAGCCTTTGACTATGTGTATCACAAAATAATGTGGAAAATTCTAAAAGAGATGGGAATACCAGACCACCTTACCTGTCTCCTGAGAAACCTGTATGTGGGTTAAGAAGCAACAGTTAGGACCTTACATGGAACAATTGGGAAAGAGGTATGACAAGGCTATGCACTGTCACCCTGTTTATTTAACTTATATGCTGAGTACATCATGCAAAATGCTGAGCTAGATGACTCACAAGTTGAAATCAAGATGGTCAGGAAAAATATCAATAACCTCAGATATGCAGATGATACCATTCTAAAGGCAGAAAGTGAAGAGGAAGTAAAGAACCTCTTGATGAGGGTGAAAGAGGAGAGGGAAAGAGCTGGCTTAAAGCTCAACATTCAAAAAACTAAGATCATGGCATCCAGTCCCATCAATTCATGGCAAATAGAAGGGAAAAAGTGGAAGCAGTGACAGATTTTATTTTCTTAGGCTCCAAAATCACTGTAGACAGTTTCTGCAGCCACAAAATTAAAAGACATTTGCTCCTGGGAAGGAAAGCTATGACAAACCTGTGTGCTGTGCTTAGTCGCTCAGTAGTGTCTGACTCTTTGCGACCCCATGGACTGCAGCCCACCAGGCTCCTCTGTTCATGGGGATTCTCCAGGCAAAAATACTGGAGTGGGTTGCCATGCCCTCCTCCAGGGGATCTTCCCAACCCAGAGATCGAACCCAGGTTTCCTGCATTGCAGGAGGATTCTTTAATGTCTGAGACACCAGGGACAGCATATTAAAAAGCAGAGACATCACTTTGTTGAAAAAGGTCCATATAGTAAAAGCTATCATTTTTCTGGTAGTCATGTAGGGATGTGAGAGTTGGACCATAAGAAGGATGAGCACCGAAGAATCAATGCTTTGGAATTGTGGGGCTGGAGAAGACTCTTTAGAGTCCCTTGGACTCAAAGAGATCAAACCCTATATCCTAAAGGAAACCAACCCTGAATATTCATTGGGAGGAACTGATGCTGAAGCTCAAGCTCCAATACTTAGGCCACCTGATTCAAACAGCCAACTCAGTGGAAAAGACCCTGATGCTGGAAAAGATTGAGGGCAGGAAGAGAAGGGGGAAACAGAGGATGAGACAGTTAGATATCATCACCGACTCAATGGACGTGAATTTGAACAAACTCCAGGAGATACTGAAGGACAGGGAAGCCCCGTGTGCTGCAGCCCCTGGGGTCGTAAAGAGTCAGACATGACTTAGCGATTGAACAATAACAAGAAGAAGAATGGCTCACTCTATTTCCACAGTCTTGGAGTCAGATAGCTGTGGCCTCTGCCGCGGTTATAAACCAAAGGCCATGCCACAGAGGCAGAGCCTTGTCTCAGTGGGTGGTAGACACACACTTGTCTCTTACTCAGAACATGGCAATATGCACTTACCTATGTGTGTGTAAATCAATGTCACATTTTATTTGTTTGTTTTTACTCTGGGTTTTAGTTCACAAAAGTTTAAAAGCCATGCATCTGTTATACACCAGGTCTCAACCAGGAGAGAAGGATCAGAATCATGGGAACCATTTCAAGTTTTACTTCCTTCCTTGTACCTCTTATCTCCCACTTTACTCATCTGTTAAAATTCTTGCTATAGCACTTGGTAACTGCAGATTGTGCTAATGCAGGCTGAAGTAGCTTCTGTTTAGATGTATAAATGAAAATAACTGTGCTAAAATAAAGACAGTGCTGAAGATCCTATGTGCAGGGCAGCAAAGGGAACATAGACATAAAGAACTGACTTCTGTATACAGCGGGAGAAGGAGAGGGTGGGATGTTTTAATTGAGTAGCGTTGAAACATATACATTACCACATGTAAAACAGCCAGTGGGGGTTTCATGTATGATGCAGAGAATCCAAAGCTGGTGCTCTGTGCCAACTTGGAGGGATGGGATGGGGAGGGAAGTGGGAGAGGGGTTTAGGAGGGAGGAGCCATAAGTATGCCTATGGTCAATTTATGTTGATGTAGGGCAGAAGTCATCACATTTACAATATTGTAAAGTAATTATCCTCCAATTAAAATAAGAAAATACATTTTTTAAATTGTGCTAGAGCTTATTTTACTCTTTTTTTCTAAAATTTTCTTTAAGGTTGTTTTCATATTGCTTCTATAATAGACATAAGAATAACAAATTAAAGAGTGATAAACAGTGGTGAAGAGAAGATATAAAGACAGTACGGTCCACAGGTTATAAGTCAGAAGTTGGGGCTGCTAGGTAATTGAATCTATGACCCCAAAACAACTTCAGGTGGGGATAGGTTCAGGGAGAATTGAGCCAGGAGAGGCTCTGCTCTGTCAGTGGTGCCTCCTCTGCCCCAGATTCTTATGACTTCTGCTCCACAACTTCCTCCCTGGAATCCCCCTTTCTACAAATGAGAATGGTTCAAGTGCCTCACGGAAACCAGAGAGGTGAGTCGATGGTTGGAGTTCTCTATCTAGCACTACCAGTTGGGACACAATGAGGTAAAATAGAGCAGAAAAATAAATGTGTCCAAACAATCAAGTGGTATGTGTGTGTTTAGTCGCTAAGTCATGTCTGACTCTTTTGCAATTAAATGGATTGTAGCCTGCAAGGCTCTTCTGTCCATGGGATTCTCCAGGCAAGAATACTGGAGTGGGTTGCCATTTCCTTCTCCAGGGGATATTCCCAACCCATGGATTGTACCCACGTCTCCTGCATTGGCAGGCAGATTCTTTACCACTGAGCCACTTGGGAAGCCCATCAAGTGGTATCTGGGTCCATTAAAGCATTGATCTTCATTGTAAAGACTTTGTAGTCTGGAGAAAAGAGAACTGTGTCAGATAGCATGAACATGTTTGACTCTGAAAAAGCAATTTGATTCTCTAGCTGTCTTCACCTGCTCTGCTAATTACAGGATTATAAAGAAAATTTAAAAAGACAAAGGAGAGATTCTGAAGAAAATAATAGAAATGTAGTTTTATTATCACTATAGATCCATACTTTCTACAGTAAATAAAGGCCTAGATACCACTAGATTCAGGGTAGTATATCTGATTGCCTTACACATTTATTCTTGAGGTTATTTTCATCCCTCCCAACCTCCCTTACTCTCTTCCTTCCTTCTTCTCCTCTAGTTCTTCCCACTGAATGAAAACAGAAAAAGCATATTTACCACTGACTTATGTAATTTATTTCCAATATGTTCTTCCTCCATTGGTAACATTTATTCTTAAAGAGAGAAGGACAGAGACAAAACAAAAGATTCAAAAGCAAACAAAAAACAGATCTCATTCCTGCCACTTCCTTTTTGGGAATGTTGGGGAGCAAAGCCTATATCCTTTTCAAGGTCATTCAATGTTTGTTATCCTTGGCTTGCAGCATGATAGCCTCCTGCTCCCTGGTGCTTTTTTAAGTTTAAATTAGTTTCCAATAAAGATGCTCAAGCACCTTGCAGGAGGAAAGCATTGTTTTTAATACACTTGTAACTAATGCTTCTGGTCCTTGGGGAGTTTCAGAGGACCTCAAAGGCGATAGTTCTCTACCCGGGAGCAAAGAAGCCATTACAGCTTGTACTGGAAGATTTAATAGGTGTCATAATTTATCATGTAAACTGAAAAGTGTTTCTTAATTAAGTGCGTACGTTAATGAATTTTTTAATTTGATCCCTGTAAGTACCTTGCTATACTAATTGCAATATTCTACACATTAGTCATCCGCTGTTGCCCTTGGCTATTTTCTACCCTGAGAGGAAGAGAAAGAGAGCTTTTCAGTTAAAGTTCATTTAACTCTTTCCACCCAACAAATTAAATTTAGTCTTACTCACACAGAAGTGACAGCTGTGGTTCAATTTCACTGAACTTTCAGAGTTCTTATATGTAGGGGCTAGTTTAAATTCTGTTATTTTTCAAATAACAGGAAGCTGGGGTCACTGCTCAGGAACCGAGGCCTTGCCCTTTCCCAGGGGGGCGCTCTCTTTGGTTCTCCCAAGTTTGAAGAGGTGATAAGAGCCTAGATGAATAGAGAGGCCATATTTTCTTCTGCTTTGCTATGAGTCCTCTACAGTGTAATTAATGAAGGGCTGGAATTTGTACAGTACTTCCCAAACTCAGAAAAATTGAGGTGAAAAAAAAATTGGGGCATATATACTCAATTAGATATTTATCAATGATAAATGAAGCATTACTTGTAATAATAAGAAAAGTTCTTATGATATAATGTGAAGCCCAAAAGCACAATATAACATTATGGTTCAATATTATTACAACTATGAAAAACAAGAAATATTTATAGGGAAAGCTATTTGGCAGATAACATGCTTCATCATTAGAGTGATTGTCTTCTGGTGATATGGTTATGGCTAATTTATGTTCAAATTTATCAATAAGTTAACAGAAAACCCCAAGTTACAGGTATTATTAAAGAAAGATTAAAAACAACAAACCTCCAGTAATTGACTTTTCTCTTTAAGTGAAACTACTTGTTTATTCAGGAGGAAATAACCATATTGTAAGAAATTTTGTTTGGTTTTCATGAATTTAGAGACACACTTTTCTCTTTTCTGTGACATCTATGATAGCTGATTTACATTGCTGGGCTTCATAAGACTATCAACACATTAACAACATGAATAAAATTATCATTTAATTGACAAAGGTATCAATGCCTTAGAGTTTATGCATCTATAGTTGACAAAGAACTCTTGCACTCCAGAGACCTCAGCTTGAATCCTTGCTCATATATGTTTAGTAATGGGATTTTTATAAAAGGTATTTAAATTGGAGCTCTGGTAATATGTTAAGTGAACAAAACTGCCGGATGAAATGCACAATGCTGAATTAAATTTGAATTTCAGATAAACAGCAAATAATTTTTAATGTAAGTATGTTGCATTATTTCCTAAATTTAGCAACCCTACAAATGAAGAAATTAGAATAAACTAGACATCTTTGTTTAATTTCTATGTTACTAATCCAGGATTTTACTATTCAGGGGTTGGGACCCAGTTACCTAAAAATAAAAAATTCTTACTCCAAGTGATTGCCCTTAAGGACTGAGAAATCTAGGATTAGGAAATTACCCTTCTAGAACAGTAACACTCATACTTTAATGCGTCTGAAAATCAATCACTTTAGGATCTTGCTTCAGTGTAAATTCCCATTTGTGAGGTAGGGCTGGGAGTTGTGAGATTCTACATTTCTTTTAAGCTCCAGGGTGTTGCTGATACTGCTAGTCCTTAAACCAAATCTCAAGCAGCAAGAGAGTTTAGATGATTTCTGATGTTTCTTTTAGGCTTCATATTTGCTGATTCTATGATTCTTTTTTTTACATGTATTACATAATTTTAAAATTTCATTTTCAAGCAAGTGATAAATTTTCTATAATATAATTCTTACTTAGTGGATTGGAACACAGATAATTAAGTATGGTATCATAACATCAGGCTTCTCAGGTGGTGCTACTGGTAAAGAATTTGCCTGCCAATACGAGAGCCATAAGACACACAGGTTTGATTCCTGGGTCAGGAAGATCCCCTGGAGAAGGGCATGGCAACCCACTCCAGTATTCTTGCCTGGAGAACCCCCAGTGACAAGAGAACCTGGTGGGCTACAGTCCATGAGGCTGCAAAGAGTCAGACATGACTGAAGTGACTTAGCATGCACACACATATGCATCATAATGTCAGATTTGCATTATTTTTCTTTCTTGACAAGAATGGTCAGTTGTTAACAATATTAAGTCCATCAGAAACTTCAGAACTATATACTACTGTCACTTAAGAGATTTGTTTCTTATCCATTTGTTCATTTAATGAGTACTTATTGAATCTCTATATGTGTTAGCACTGTTAATTGACAAGAGAAACCCTTTACAGAATTCTACAAGCTTATTTAAGTTGGGAACTGGTTTGTATTTCTGACCTTGTAATCCCATCACTCTTTCCCATCATCTTGATGGTCATCCTGCTCCCTCCTCAGAGCCTTTGTATGGGAACTGGATCTTTTTATGGTTGGCTCCTTCTCATCACTGAAATCTCAGGTCATAATGTCAGTTCTTTATAGAGGGTTTCTCCGACTTTTCTACCAAAAGTTGATCCCATACCCCTCATTACTTGTTTCTTGATATTAACATGTTTTATGATCCGAGATTCTCCTATTAACTTATTTATGCAGTATGTATTTATGAATCCGTGTACGCTTGTACGTATTATTTCCTGTATCTCACCCTGCTAGCATGTGACAGAAGCAGTGACCTTGCGTGCTCTGTACATGTGATACCTCACAAATACCTGTGGATGCGACGAGTTCCTTTTCTTTAACATAAGCCCAAATCAACTGAAATTTACATTTATGTAAATATAAATAAAATCTTCAATAACAAAAAGGCAATTTTTGTGAGAGTTTTGTTCCCTTACACAAATCAATCTGGAACAATCAGTAAACATCTAATTCATTGCCTTACATTGGGAATTTGAATACATATTATTATTAGGACCACATACAAATATAATTTATATTACATTGGCCTTCCATATTTCTAATGCCTTTCTAATTATCTTCTGTGATACTTTTCCTAAATATTTCTAGACAGTGAGAAAATTTCAATGTAAGCTAACATAGAGGTAAAAATGTTTTTCTTTATACCAAAACAACTGGAATTAGATGTGGTAGAAGAGAAGAATAGAGAGAGAAAGAGCAAGGGACAACAGAGAGAGATAAAGACAGTAGTCCAACATCATGGGGACAACTCTCTTTTTAAATGGCAAGAATGAAAAAGTATAAAAAGCAGTCTCAATAAGTGCAGTAAAGCAATGCATGGCCTACTTTTCATTTGGGAGTTTGCTCAACATTTACATATATGTTTTATAGAATGTAAAAAGTCACCTTATGCTTTTTTATGTAATACTTTTGGACATTAATGAGTATTTCTGGAGATAAGGCTATGGGTTTCATAATTAACTGACTAGACTAGAAGATTCCCTCATTATAATTTATGCTGTAATATATGACAGTTGGACTTCTAATTTACTCCCACTATCACTTAATCAGAGTCTCAAATCCTGACCAGCAAGCTCCAGAAGCTATTGGCCTAATTATTGACCAGGCCACCAAGACTCACAAGTGAATTAGCCAGCATACTCTGGAAAGCTGAAACCTCCATTATCAGTGTCTTCCAACTGTGCTCTGAATACATTATTGATTCCTTTCACTGGAAGTTCTCCTGACAAGCTTATGTGTGCAATTAAGTGGATTACATGGAACATGTTAAATAGCCTAAGAACTTCTTAGGCTGGAAAGTCTTTGAGCATCAGCACTGATTCACTCACTCAACTCACCCATTCACAGTCAGAACATAGGAAATTAACAACAACCCATACAACATCCTGTACTTCGTGGGAGAGAAGCATTTCATGTGGGTGGCTAGCTCTTGCTTTGAGAAAAATTCAAACAGTTTTGCCTATAACTGTCTGCCATAATAGATGAAAAATAGTCTGATGCTATTGTCTATTGTACTAGAATATATGAAAAAAAGCATGCACCAACTTAATCCTTACTATTTTTGTTTTCATTTTAAAGGTTTATATGAATCGGGTATTTGATATTCAGCATAGTGCCTCCTCAAAAATCTTTTTTCTCTCTGCTTTCTAAATAGTGTAATAAATACTTTCACCCATTTCTGTAGATAATCACACAGTATGTATCAGTAGACCAAAGTAATTAGGCAATATCAACAGTAGAAATAAATGAGGAGAGCCTTAGTTGAGAGTTCAGATATGATACTGTTGAAAGTTTTATTCTCAGACCCTCTTATATGTACCAAAAAGCAACCAACTAATTGATCAATCAGTTCAGTTCAGTCACTCAGTCGTGTCTGACTCTTTGCAACCCCATGAACCGCAGCATGCCAGGCCTCCCTGTCCATCACCAACTCCCTGAGTCTACCCAAACCCATGTCCATTGAGTCTGTGATGCCATTCAGCCATCTCACCCTCTGTTGTCCCCTTCTCCTCCTGCCCTCAATCTTTCCCAGCATCAGGGTCTTTTCCCATGAGTCAGCTCTTCGCATCAGGTGGCCAAAGTATTGGAGTTTCAGCTTCAACATCAGTTCTTCCACATTAAATTAAAATGAAAATAACAGCCTGACCTGTGTGGTTAATTAACCCCCTACACACCACCCACACACACACATGGGTAACAATAGGTCTTAATTAAGACCTATTAAATATAGTCAAGTTCAAGGATTATGTGAAGAAAACCTCACTGATAAACGTACGTACGTCTTTAACAGGATCTATATAAAATATAAGATTTTTCAGCATTCTTAGGAACAATAACAGTGTTGAGGAAGATAGAACTTTGATGCATACCCTAAGCTGCTGTTGTTATTAAATGTAAATATAAGGCAGAAAAGAAGCCATTTAGAATACAATAAAGTAGCTATTAGTGCTATTCACTGCTACTCTTTTTACAAGTTTTGGTGAAAGAGTAAAAAGCATAGTAACTGGCTGACTTGACACTCCTTAGAAAAAAAAAAAAAGAAGCCCCGATAGCAATCTTATAACTTCCTTTTAGTTTACCTTTAGTTATAAGTGAACTAGCATGATGTGTGATGAAAAACCAAGAAGATATTAGAATGAGAAATAATAACAGTCTTTTGTTGTTCTTTTTTAGTCTCAAAGTCATGACTGACTCTTTTAAGAGTAGTACAGTCCCCATGGACTGTAGCCCACCAGGCTCCTCTGTCCATGGGATCCTCCAGGAGTGGGTTGCCATGCTCTCCTCCAGCGGATCTTCCCAACTCGGAGATCGAACCCAGGGCTCTTACAAGTCCTGCATTGGCAGGTGGGTTCCTCACCAGTAGCACCACCTGGGAAGCCCCCATCCCTTTGAAATGTAATCATAAAGAAAGATAGGGCTCCTATCTGTCATCATTGTGGGAGATCAGAAATGTATAAGTACTAACTAGCAAGCATAGATGACCTAAACACTTTGACCAACCCCCCCCCCCAATATTCTCCAGGACTTTTCCATTAGCTTACCCCCAGACTTATAAACTTTTCTGCTTTTTGTTTCAAAGGAGTTGAGTTCAATCTCTCTCTTCTATTGAGATATTTTTGACCCAGTGCAATCATCATGGTCTTCAATAAAGTCATCCTTGCCTTTTTAACTGCATGCAGTGTCATTTTTCTTTAAAAGTACCCTGAAGAACATCTTTCAAACTTAACATTTTGCAGAAGGGTGATAAAATCAGATTTTAAGGCTCTGAGTAAAACCGGTTTGACTTAATTAGTGTAAAATATATTTCATAAAATTAGAACAAAATATTTCACTCCTGAAAGATATTTCCATGTATAAAATTTAAAAACTCAGGATAGCACAATCAAAAAATGTAGTTGAGAGCAAGATGTCCCGAGAAAATTTGACATTATGGGATTCTTTGCATAAATTTTCAAACACACTCAGGAATCTGATTTTCTGCAAAGCTGCAACAAAGGATACCTGCTGAACTTTATTAATAAGGATTTTACTTACCAAAATATTAATATTTACTATTCAGTATTAGTAAATATCCTATCTAGAAATTATTTTCTCTTCTTTACTTCTCATTGACCAAAAAACTCAGTACTTTCACTTTGTGCCTATGTTACTCTGCTTTTGTTTTATATTCCCCTTACATTGTAGCACTATAATCAAAATCCTTTAAGTATACCAATACCACATGGATAATATAGCCACTTCTAGCATATTGCTCCCAATACATTTATACCCAACTTTCCAAATGGAGATAATATAAAAGCTCCAAAATTTGTGGTACAGAAAAAATTCTCATATTTATTTCTCATATGCAAAACTTCCTGGCTTTCTTGGGGACTTTGACATGAAATTAACAATTGAGTCATATTTGCTGTGGTGCCAACAGAAGAACAGGTTAGAACTGCCATCAAGGGAAGAATTCCACTACATGCCAAGTAGTTAGAAATCCTTACTTTGCCGTGTGGAAGTGAAATTTTCCCTTTGCTTGCTATAAATAAAGGGTCCAAGTTTATTTTAGACATTAGTGGGTATTCATGGTCCTTCTTCATGGACCTCAATTTCACTGTTTCAATTTTTAGCCAGAGGAAGCTCCGACCACTTCCTTCTGTTGCCAAGAATTGAGAGATGGATCAAGTCTCAATTTTCCCCTAGCAAACATTTTCAGAATGCATACATTTCTTTCTCCTACCTTTTACAATTATTAGGGAACAAGGGAGGATTATCTGTGCTGCTTCCATTAGCTTTTGAATCCCCAAAGTTCTCATTGTGGAGACTTGATAAAGGGTACTCATCTCTAATGTAGATCCAGTCACATTCCTGCTGTGAAGCCACAAACTGACAGACCTAAACATTACCCCCACACACCACACACACCTCGTGCCATCCTTTCTTTATTGTCAAACTGATCTCTGCTCTCTAAATGGAGGAGCAAGAGGAGGGGAGCTATAAACAGAAACGGATATTAGGAAAGTCACTAGCCAGGTGGGGTGAAGCTATACTTTTTGTTTCAATTAAAAGAAAGAGATCAAGGTTCTAACTACACAAGGACTGAAGGGATCTCAATATACCCTGAATCTATAAATATTTAAGCAGATTTCCTCCTCCCTGACTCCTCAATAACATATGCCCATGTCTCCTCTAGCTCATAGGAGCCGATTCCTTCCCATGGCTTCAGAGCACCCGAAGTCTCTGTGTGGTGATTAGTAGACTCCGTGCAGTCCTGGGCCTGACTCCAATCACTTTCTCCTTGAAAATTGCTGAACCTTGATGCGGTAGCACAGCGCCAAGCAGGCCTTGTCACTGGGGCTTAGTCCTCATTACAGCCCGGAGACTTCAGGAGACTGTTTGAGAGGCTGGAACATCTTCCTTGCGGGTGGCTAATTTGTGTTTCCCCAGGGCTTCTGCTCTGTGAATACTTAAGGGTAATCATCACTAGCTAACTGCATGGGGAGTGTAGCTAAGCAATTTTACCAAGTCAACTGACAACAGCTTGAAGTAATATTAGCCCTGTTACGTGAAGACAAGTGCTCTCCACCCAACGAAGACAGAGACTGGCACCACTCAATAAATCACTGCAGCATCCCTGAAAGCTTAGCATCAGTTCGAAGCCATTAATTTCAGCGAGGTCTTCTGACAGGATATTTTGAGAGCAGGAAAGCATGCATTGAAGGTATGCTCTTTCTTGAGCTAACTTACAAACAGCAAATTATCCTAGTTACCAACCTAGCAACCCATTTAAGTACAAGGGTAATCAAATAAATCTTTTCACAGTTTTTCATCAAAGTGTCTTATCACTCAGGATATGAAAAATAATTTTCTTCTAAATATGGATATAGTGCAAATATCATCATAGAATTATTAAAGTTTCAGAAACAGGTATCTGAACACTTAGATAGGACTAGATACACACAAAATTTCCCTGTTGGCCAAACACCAGATAATGTTACCAAAATTGCCATTTGATTACAAAACAAGTTCATCCAAAAAACTGAATGAGAAATGTAGCAGGAAAAAAACTTTTAGAAATTATATTAAGAACGTGGTTAAGAATGAGAGTGGTATTACAAAGGCAATGACCAATCAGAATCTTGCATTTCAGTAGTACCTTTTGTTTTACAAATAATGTTTTCTGTCAACAGGTACTCTTATAGTACCACGATATAAAACTTCTCAGGTATTATCATAGTAGATATATTTTTCCCAAGAGGTCCCATGATGATCTTCTTTATAAAATAGCTAGCTTTTATTTTACAAAACTTTTGAAGAGAGCAAACATTTTCTATAACATGAAATGGTTGATAATTTTGGTGGAGAATTAGAGGTTTGTAAAGAAATCAGAGAAAAACTATACCATATGACCCAGCAATCCCACCTCTGGGCATATATCTGGAGAAAACCATAATTCAAAAAGATACCCGCACCTCCAATGTTCTATGTCCCAATAGTTGCAATGCTGCAACTATTTATAACAGCCAAGACATGGAAGTAACCTAAACATCCATCAACAGAAGTAACGAGAATGGATAAAGAAGATGTGATGTATACACAAACACACACACACACACAAAATGGACTATTACTAAGCCATAAAAAAGACATGGAAACAATCTAAATGTCTATCAACAGAGGAATGGATAATGTATATACATACATTGTATACACACAAACACACACACACATACACACACATACACACACACATACACACAATAGACTATTAGCCATAAAAAAAGAATGAAACAATGCTATTTGCAGCAACATGGCTGGACCTACAGATTATCATACTGAGTGAAGTCAGACAGAGAAAGATAAATATCATTTGATATCGCTTAGATACGGAATCTATTAAAAATGATACAAATGACCTTAAGTAAAAAACAGAAACAGATTTCCAGATCTTGAAATTAAACTTATGGTAACCAAAGGGAAAACATGGCAGAAAGTGACTAACTGGGTGATTGGGATTGGCATATGCACACTGTGTGTGTGTGTGTATGTGTGTGTGTGTGTATGTGTTCTCAGTTGCTCAGTCATGTCTGATTCTTTGCAACTTTGTGGAGTGTAACCTGCCAGGCTCCTCTGTCCATGCAATTGTCCAAGCAAGAATACTGGAGTGGGTTGCCATTAGGGGATCTTCCCAACCCAGAGACCAAACTCACATCTCCTGTGTCTCCTGCATTGCAGGCAGATTCTTTACCACTGAGCTACCAGGGAAGCCCCTTATGCACAATACTATGTATAAAACAGATAACTAATAAGGACTTAGACAGTGTAACACATGGAACTCTAATCAGTATTCTGTAATAATCTATGGGGAGGGAGAGTCTGGGAAAGAATGGATATGTGTGTATGTGTCTGAGTGTCTGATTCACTTTGCTGTACACCTGAAACACAACACTGTAAGTCACTGTAAGTTGACTATTCTCCAATAAAAATTTTAAGAAACAAAACAAGAGACACAAGATCCAAATTAATCAATCAATCAATCGATCCATTTTTAAAAAGGATAAGAGATGCTACCTTCAGAGACACAAAAAGCACAAAGTACATGTCAAAATAACTTGCAACTGTTTTCATTTCAGGAAAGGTATGATGAACCTGTAGCTATTTTTTAAAGTGATTTAGGATATTCCAATTAATGGAAAAAATGATTTAAAAATAAAACATCTTTGAAATAGTAGGTTTTGAAATTAAAAATGCTATCAGTTTCAAATGCCAAATAAAAATAAATAAGATGTTAGCATTCCAAGGAGTCTAAGAGCAGAAGAAACCTTGACTTTAGTTCCAAACTTTATAATATGAATGCAACGAAGCAGGGTTGGAACAAAGGTGAAGTAATTAGCCAAATCTAAGCAATATATAATAACTGAAGGGTGAAAGCAGTATGACTTTGAAAGTGATACAGCATGAACACAGTACTGAGATGACTAAGCAGCTTTGATGAACTTAAGATATCCATAAGTAAGATAAAATTAAGTTTTATGTTAAATCATATGATATCTCAAGTTTATAGATTAAGTCATCTTAAGATCACAAAATTCTTGAATACATACTTCTCAAAAAATCATTTTCCCAATTAAATGGTGGTTCCAAATACATTGTATGTAAATTAAAATAGCAAAATAAAATTTAAATATAAGCACATTCTTGTTATTCTAATAAAATGTATTTAAAAATATTCTTTAATCTGTTATCTGTCTTTCATATTTTTTTCTTTTCAGAAGAAAAAACAGTTTTGAAGTTGTCATTTGTTCTTGTATTTTTGTAAAGATTTCCTACAATGTTTTGTTTACTATAAAGCAATTTTAAACTAAGATAAATTCAAATTTGGAAATTAGTATCCACACACCTTGACTCCCTGGCCATTTGAGTGTTCAAGAAGCTTCCAATACAATTGTTTACCTCTCGGATCTCTGCCATCATCACCAATAATGCAGAATGGGTACAATGTGTGTTAGACAAGTGCAGGCCCCTGCAATTAATGCTTTTGCTCTACCTAGATATTTTGTAAACTTGCCTATCTTTTCAGTAATATGTGACTTCCATAAAAATAGTGATAGCATCTTAGACTTCTTTAAATTCACTACAAATCTTCATCACTATTAAATTCACAAGATGAAAATGACTAAGTATGTATAATGCTCACTCATTTTTCTTCTTAATTTTTGCTTAAATTCCATTAAATTTTCCACTAATTTGATGGTGTTAGAACTTTCATTTTAGGCAGATGAGTTTACACAGATATATTTGCTGAAGATGCATTTTATAACTAGGCAAGGTGGACTGAGATATGTGATAAAAAAATCAATAAAACTCAAAAATATCAATTTAATTGATAGTTTTATATAGCAACTATTATTTTATTGCAGGATCAGTTGCTTGTTTCATTACATATTACCAAATAAGCTAAGGATACACTGATTTCATTAAAAACTTATGTCTTAAAAGATTTCCTTCTTTAGTATTTCAAATATTTAGTTTAAAAATTGAATACTTTTCAGGAATAAACTATGTATTCACAAGTATAAATATTTAATAGCTTTTCTTTTTTGCTCTGATTTCCAGAAACTCCAGAAATTTTCTTTTAATCACAGATGAAAGACTTGGCTTCACTTTTAATAGAAACTGTTGTCTTATAAGAAACAAATTATTTTCAACTGTGAATTTCACATAAGTTTAATTTTTTCACTCTATTTTGAGTGAACAGATGATAATTTGGTAGCAGATTTTACCCAAAAAGCAGTAATTTAAGTGCATTTCACCTCTTTTAAGATTTTAAATTTCTAGAATTTTTATCCCAATTATAAATTCCTTATGTATCCACAACTGAATTTTTGTTTGAAGCAAGACAATGTCTTATCCTTTAGCCATATATTTCCATTTTGCTGGGACAGTCCCAGATTATACTGTACTATCTAGGCATCCAGCCAGGTTAGTATTTTTCCTGAATTTTTTATTTTCAAAAATAAGTAGTTATTAATAGATGCATAAAATGAAGCAAGATGGTTTATAATTCCAGCTCTTGCCATGACAGTTTGTGAGAGGCATGTTCAGCAACACTATCATTAAATTTAAAAGGTATACAGTAGTAACTAGAATCTCCACCGTTTTCTACATGCAATATAGCAAAGAGCTCCCTTTCAAGGACAATATACTGACTACTCACAGAAAAAGAGTTTAAGTTGTAACTCTAACATCAGGGACAGCTAATGCCTTCTGATCTTGGATGGTAGTGGGAAAAGTGTTTGACACAGCTGCAACAGATATATGTTCACTTAGCATTCTATCCAGTTGTTCTGTGGCCCAGGTCTCAACCTGAAAGAAGCAGAAAGCTATCAGGTCATAAGTAGATCAAGTCAGGGGAAAGGTACTGGTTTCTCGTGTATGCAACTGGCCTGTGACTACCATGTGTAGAGCAAATAAAGGTTGAGTAAGATGGTTGTTGAGAGTATAGAGTTGTGCAGCCCAACAGAGTTGCTAGCCATGATTATTTAAATTTAAATTAATTAAAATTAAGTTAAAAAAACAGTTTCCCAATCACTTAGCCCCATCTCAAGTGCCACATCTAGCTAACAACCTACAGTCTTGGTCAATGTGGTACAGAACATTTCCATCACTGCCGAAATTTCTATAGAACATGGATATAATATATATCCTTTTGCTACAGTAGTTTGGTGATTACTGTAAGTTTAAATCTACAAACATTCTTTTTGGCAAGCATTTACATTCCATATCAAACTCCAGCAGTCATGGACTCAAAAAACCCAGAATTCATTGTAATGAAAAATTAGAACTATATCTTTTACTAAGGAAGGCTGATAAGGAACATGTAAGTTTCACACACACACAAAATGTTGACATTTGTCATTCACCTGGGAACATAAGACGTCCCTGGTGGCTCAGATAGTAAAGTGTTTGCCTACAATGCGGAAGACCCGGGTTCAATCCCTGGGTTGCGAAGATCTCCTGGAGAAGGAAATGGCCAGTACTCTTGCCTGGAAAATCCCATGGATGGAGGAGCCTGGTAGGCTACAGTCCATGGGGTCACAAAGAGTCGGACACGACTGAGCAATTTCACTTTCTTTCTTTCTTTTCTTAGGAACACAGCAATGTCACTGAAAACCATAAGAAACAAATCTTGTGAATGGCTGTCTATTTCTTCAAAATAACCTATAGGAATCTATATATAAATTTAAGGAAAATAATGATATTCCACTAACTGATCTATGAATTGGATACTTCCCTCCATTTATTTGGAAATCAACAGAGATTGCTGTAGAACTTACATTGTTATATACACACTGCCTTCAACCTTTTCTTTACTGGACGACGTAAACCCTTAAGGGCAATAACCCATAACTACAGCACAATGAATAGTTCACAGTTCACACTTAATTAGCACAATCTTCTGGGTTGAACTCCAAACTTTGCCACTTATTAGCTGTATCTCTTTGGGCAAATTACTTAAACTTTCTGTGTTCTGGTTTTAATATTTGTAAAATGGGGATTATAAAAACATCATAAAGGTGTTTTGAGGGTTAAATGAGTAATCTACATGAAGCTTTTAGACTACTGTCTGACACAGAATAAGCCCACAGCATAAGAGAGTTGTTATTCTTGCTAGTACTTTTATCATAAGAATAGTAATTACTAAATACTTAATCCTTCTTTCAGTTTACAGGTGTGGCAACATTTTAACCATCCTAGAGATCTTTATCGCAGGAATCTTTAAAAAAATTGCTAAAAGAGGTATTTCTTAACACTGATGTGATAACAGCTTTAGATCTCTTTTCATTAAGTCTTCATTTCTTAAAAGTGACAAAGAAACTGTTTTCAAAAGCTCTCTCAGTACTTCACTTTGAAAAAGATGAAGATTATCATTTAAAATCACAATTCACACTTGACTGCTCTTCAGTCATCACTAACATAAAATCCTTCCTTTGATGTATTAAATGCATTTTGCTAGAACCATACATCAGATCCAGCTGGATAAGAAATATTTCCTCTCTTAAGTCATATGCCCTTAATGAGGCCCATTCAGCTTGAGATAAAATAATATCTATGTTAATAAAGACTAATAGATGCAAAAACATTGGAAAGAAATGACGAACATCTGAAAAGTTGCCAAAACCAAAAATCCTGCCTTAAGTAAAGAGAAACCAGTGAATTTGTAAACACAGAAGTTGTCAACATTACTCCATACTGCTTTGTAAATTGTAAAACGCCTGTGAGGAAGTTGTGCCAAAAGCAAGCATTTCAAAGTAACAGTTTACATTGTGTCTCTCCATGCATTGACTGTATTTACTGTATCATGCAAGTAAGTATCCCAGAAATACCAGTGGGCTAGATTCTCCCAGCTGTACCTCTCCCTATGTGAAAGAGCTTATATTTTTTTCTTGTCAGGGTACTTTATGGAGAACGTTGTAAAAAATGACCATCCAAGTGAGCTGAATGACAGCACGTCTATAAATGGATGCATGATGGAACTAAAGAATTTTCCAAAGAATTTGCAGAAAAAAAGGAAATAATTTAGAATATTGCTTAAAAGGGGGGCAGAGCTCTAAATATTTACTTGTTTTGTAGATGCGTTAGAATTCCTTTTATCAGATTTATTTATTGTAGGCAATTCCACCAAGATATATCTAATGTACATTTCCCTACGGGTTTTAATCTCAGTGTCTTATCTTTAATGTGCTTAGTGGAAAGAAGAATCACATAGGTTATCTGAACTTGAATAAGTCCCTAGAACTTCTCTGATCCTCTGTTAATTCATTTTTGCAATAAGAATGATAATGCTTCCCTTAGCATCTTCATAAAGAAATCATCAGCTTGGGCCAAGAAGTGCAGGTATGGGAAAAGTAAGAATGCAGATGCAGAAACTCATAATAATGAGTTTTCTCCCAAATATAAGAGGAAAAATCAAGAATAAATATCTTTTAATAGGCAAATTTTAAAATTACTCATTCATTTTTCTAAAATTTATTCTGAAATTTAAAAAAAAGTTTACTAGAAACTACTGTGTAAGTGTTAGTCACTCAGACATGTCCGACTCTTTGCAACCCCATGAACTGTAGCCCACCAGGCCACTCTGTCCATGGAATTCTCCAGGCAAGAAGACTGGACTAGGTTGCCATTCCCTTCTCCAAGGGATCTTTCTAACCCAGGGATCGAACCTGGGTCTCCCGCATTGCAGGCAGATTCTTTACCGTCTGAGCTACCAGGGAAGCCCCATACAGAATCTACTAATGGTATCTATATTTTCAGATACCCCAAAGCATAAACTTTGGGGTTTATAACATGTTAAGTGACTACTTATATTGTAGAAATGTATTTTTAATTCATTTATACAGTAAATATTAGTTAAATACCTTTGGAGAGCCACTTTAATTAGATGACTAAGAACGTGGGCTCTGAAACCAGATTGCCCAAGTTCCAATATAAGCTCCCCCTACCTACTGTGTGATCCTGACTGAACAAATTATATAACCTCTCTGTGTCTCAGTTTCTTCATCTATAAAATGCGGATAATAACAGTACTTGCCTCAATAATAACACTTACCTCAAAATTATTACACTATTATATATATATTTTATAATACAGGAAAAGGAAGAGTTAAGAATGACTCAGAACTTTCTGACCGAGTGATTCTAGCCATGATTGTGCTAAAAAATGAAGAAAGAGCATCAGGTTTAGAAAGAATATAAATCTTTGGATGCTATGCTAAGTCGCTTCAGTCATGTCCGACTCTTAGCGACCCCATGGACTGCAGTCTACCAGGCTCCTCCGTCCATGGGATTTTCCAGGCAAGAGTACTGGAGTGGGGTGCCATTGCCTTCTCCAAATCTTTGGATATATTGAACCTAAAAGTAGATCATACTGATATGAAAGTACAACAAGGAGGCAGTTATATTATGCTTGACCTTGGACAAGATCTGGGTTGTAGTTACAGTTTTGTATGCATATGAATATCAATTAGAAACCCTGAAACTGGAGAAAATCACCCAGTAAATACATTGTATGACATGAGCAGTGAGGACAGATAAAACCTCAAGCATGGATAGATGAGGAAATACTCAAGAAAGAGGGGGAAAAAAATCATCTGAGAAATCAGAAAATGTAATGTGCTGGAAACCAGGGATAGGAAACTCTCAAAAGGAGTAAGCAATTAACAAGACTGAATGCTCCAGAGAGATAAAATAATACAGACTGGGGAGTATGAGTGGATTTGTGAATTAAGACATCATTGTTGATCTTTCCAAGAGCATTTTCAGAAGACCAGTTAAAGGAGAAAATAAAGAGTAAAATGAAAAGATTAAAATAGTAAAACAGTAAGACTACTTGTGGGTTGGATTTCAAGGAAAAGGGGGAAGTTTAAAACAGTAGTAACAAAAGGTGGCACAGGAATGAAGGGACTGCTTTTTTTCATTTTAGGTTGAGAGAGGATTAAATTTTTTAGAGGTTGAAGTGGTGGTGGTAAAAATTTAGTGATACTTTGAAGATATCTAAACTATATTAAATACACTAAATGCTAGGCACTGCACCAAGTGTTTACATGTAGGATTTTAGTTAATGCTTACAAAAATTCTATGAATAGTTATTTTTGCAGAGAACGATGCTAAGAGTGATAAAGATGAAAAGAAACTGGTAATGGTTACATAATCAGTAAGAGTAAAGGTAGAATCAGAGTCTAGCTGGCCAAATTTAAAAGTTCCTGTTCACTACTCTGTAATATCTTTTTTTGGGCTCCAAAATCACAGCAGATGGTGATTGCAGCTATGAAATTAAACGACGCTTACTCCTTGGAAGGAAAGTTATGACCAACCTAGATAGCGTATTTAAAAGCAGAGACATTACTTTGCCAACAAATGTACATCTAGTCAAGGCTATGGTGTTTCCAGTGGTCATGTATGGATGTGAGAGTTGGACTATAAAGAAAGCTGAGTGCCGAAGAATTGATGCTTTTGAACTGAGGTGTTGGAGAAGACTCTTGAGAGTCCCTTGGACTGCAAGGAGATCAACCAGTCCATCCTAAAGGAGATCAGTCCTGGGTGTTCACTGGAAGGTCTGATGTTGAAGCTGAAACTGCAATACCTTGGCCACCTGATGCGAAGAGCTGACTCATTGGAAAAGACCCTGATGCTAGGAAAGATTGAGGGCAGGAGGAGAAGGGGACGATAGAGGATGAGATGGTTGGATGGTATCACTGACTCAATGGACATGGGTTTGGGTGGACTCAGGGAGTTGGTGATGGACAGGGAAGCCTGGCGTGCTGCAGTTCACGGGTCACAAAGAGTCGCACACGACTGACAGACTAAACTGAACTGAACTGACTAGACAGATCTTTGTTGGCAAAGTAATGTCTCTGCTTTTTAATATGCTGTCTAGGTAATAACCTACAATGGAAAATAATTTCAAAAATAATATGTGTATATATAAAACTGAATCACTTTGCTATGCACTGAAAACATGTAAGTTAACTACACTTCAATAAAATACATACATTGAGGAAAAAAACTCATGGCCTTAAAAGTGAGTATGAATCAGCATGGCTGTATGATTTCTACCAGTATGATTTCTGAGTGGGTATAAAGCAGAGGCATCTCCTGCATTGCAGGCGAATTCTTTACCACTGAGCCACTGGGGAAGCCCCAACAGACTGGTTCCAAATTGGGAAAGGAGCACGTCAAGGCTGTATACTGTCAACCTATTTATTTAACTTATATGCAGCGTACATCATGAGAAATGCTGGGCTGGATGAAGCACAATCTGCAATCAAAATTGCTGGGAGAACTATTAATAACCTCAGATATGCAGATGACACCACCCTTATGGCAGAAAGTGAAGAAAAACTAAAAAGCTTCTTGATGAAGGTGAAAGATGAGAGTGGAAAAGTTGGCTTAAAACTCAACATTCAGAAAACTAAGGTCATGGCATCATTTCCCATCAGTTCATGGCAAATAGGTAGGGAAACAATGGAAACAGTGAGAGACTTTATTTTTTTTGACTCCCAAATCACTGTAAATGGTGACTGCGCCAAGGAATTAAAAGACGCCTGCTCCTTGGAAGAAAAGCTATGACCAAGCTAGACAGCATATTAAAAAGCAGAGACATTACATTGCCAACAAAGGTCCGTCTAGTCAAGGCTATGGTTTTTCCAGTAGTCATGTATGGATGTGAGAGTTGGACTATAAAAGAAGCTGAGTGCCGGAAGAATTGATGCTTTTGAACTGTGGAGAAGACTCTTGAGAATCCCTTGGGCTGTAAGGAGATCCAACCAGTTCATCCTAAAGGAAATCAGTCCTGAATGTTCATTGGAAGGACTGATGCTGAAGCTGAAACTCCAATACTTTGGCAACCTGATGGGAAGAACTGACTCATTGGAAGAGACCCTGATGCTGGGAAAGATTGAAGGAGAGAGGAGAAGGGGATGACAGAGGATGAGATGGTTGGATGGCATCACCGACTCTATGGACATGAGCTTGAGTAAGCTCCAGGAGTTGGTGATGGACATAGAAGCCTGGTGTGCTGCAGTCCATGGGGTCACAAAGAGTCAGACACGACTGAACGACTGAACTGAACTGATAAAGCAGAGGTGGGCAAAATTTTCCTGTGATTAGCCAAATAGTAAAGACAGGGCCTCGGTGGGTTATCTGGTCTCTTTTACAGTTACTCAACTCTGCTTTTGTATGTGGAGTCAACCATAGACAACTTGCCAATTTAAAATCATGGTTGTGTTAAAATAAAGCTTTATCTGTAGAGATCTATTTAAGAATTGAAGATTCCTTATTCACAGCTTTGCCTTTGATTCACTGGGCCTTTCCTAATATACAGGCTTATAGTTTAAAGCCTTGTCTTGCCATACCCTGCTCATTCACAAATTTTGTGTACTTGTAAATAATGATCATGATGATGATCACAATAATCATAATTTCTGTGGTTTCCTTTTTTATAACCAGATTCAATGATAGATACATCAGGGCTATTTAATCCCCGTTACTCTGCTTTGATATGTCTTTCTGAAAACAGTTACATCTCTTCCAGCTCTCTGCACATATTCTCTCTCACTGACACCAGTGGCCCCCAAGCGGCCCTCACCAGAATCCTAGCTCCCTTCAGTAAGCTTCCACCTCTGCACTATGGAAATGGTACCTTTTTGAGCTTTCTCTTTCACCCTGGGGATGGTAGCAATTTCTTGTTTTTGCCAATGTCTGAACTTTTCTCACCATCCTCTGTTAGGTTTTGTGCTCGTCCATCACATGTCATTAATTATTTATATTAAATTCAATGTGTTTTAGGGCTTCTCTGGTGGCTCAGATTGTAAAGAATCTGCCTGCAATGCAGGAGACCTGGGATTGATCCCTGGGTCGGGAAGATCCCCTGGAGAAGGGGATGGCAACCCAGTCCAGTATTCTTGCCAGGAGAATCCCATGGACAGAGGAGCCTGGTGGGCTACAGTCCATGAGGTCACAAAGAGCAGGACACGACTGAGCGATTAACACTGTCAATGTATTTTAAATATCTACTGTGGCTCTGTTTTCTTAACTGAGGCCAGATTGATACAGCCAGTCAAAGTATAGTGTAGATTATCAGTCATAAGATTCAGGCTGGAGAAGAAAGAGAGAAACAAAAGGAGGTCTGTTTGACTTTGAGAACATACAGAAATCACAGTAATTACAATCTTCATGGGGTCAAATAATGGAGCCATTAAGAATAAAGGACAGGTGAGCTGTTGACAACAGAAAGTTTCAGTAAGAAAGCGAGATAGCTGAGGTTTTGTTTCACAATGATGAAATGTAATTTAACATTTTCTATCAAACTTATTTAAGGAAATTTTGAAGTGAGGAAACTAACTCAAGCAGTTAGAACAAATAAAATAAAACTGCTTCTTTGCAAAGTCAATTTTAAATGAACACTAAAATTACTTTCTGGCTTTATCAATTGCCATTTAAAACATATTGAAAAGGAAGCTGCTACCTGCTCTTACCAGATGTTCTGCAAATATTCAGCATCACTTGATATGTATTAAGTCACTATGTAAAAACAGCACTGGATCTCAAACATATTTCTCTTGCCAATTTTTTTAATTGAAAACAAATTTTGTCTATCAAGATTACTCTGATTATTTTTAATTAGCTTTCTTAAGGTTGAACAATTTTCTATTTTGTTTTAAAACTTCTATAGCGTATCACTTGCTGTTGTTCGGTTGCTAAGTCGTGTACTACTCTTTGCGACGCCATGGACTGCAGCACGCCAGGCTTCCCTGTCCTTCACCATCTCCCAGAGTATGTTCAAACTCCTGTTCATTGAACCAGTGATGCCATCCAATCATCTTGTCCTCTGTTGTCCTCTTCTCCTCTTGCCTGCAACCTTTCGTAGCATCAGGGTCATTTCCAATGAGTCGGTTCTTCGCATCAGGTAGCCAAAGTATTAGAGCTTCAGTTTCAGCATCAGTCCTTAGATACTGCTAATAGATTCTAAAATCAGAACTGCAGATCTGATTTTTCTCATTCTTTAACAGAAAGGTCTATTAGCAGTTTCACACTGATTGACAGGTCCTACAGTCACATCAGTTATTTAGTTAAAAGAGAGAATTTCACTTCTGAGTTTACTGAAATATTTACCAAGCTGCATTTTATTAATTTATCTTTATTGGCCTCTCCACAGTATTAGACAAAGTAGATGATCTGCTTTTCACTGAGCTTTCAGAATACCACACTCTCTTGGTTTTTCCCCTAACTTTTAAAATTCACATTCTACTTCCTTCTCTTGTCCCAAACCTATCCATATTAGAGCCCCAAGGTTCAGTCTTTGCATCATTTCTCTCCCTCATCTCCATTCATTCTCTAGAAGATCTCACTTAGTTTCAAGACTTGATATACCATCTGTGCACCTCTTAACAGGCCAAAGCACATTTTTCATCCTATGCCTCCCTTCTGAGCATCGAACTTGTAAACCCAGCTGCCTATTTTCATGTCTAACTAATACCTGAAAGTCAACATGTCTAGAATGAAGCTCCCATAACTGCTTACCTGAAGTCTACCCTTCCTCTCTTGATGACAACTCCACCCTTCCAGTTTCTCAGCCCCAAATTCTAAGTCATCTTTGATTCCTCCCTTTTCCCTCATAGTTCACATCTAATCCATTAACATATCCTACCAGCTCCACCTTCAAAATGCATCCAAAGTTCAACCACATCCTATCACCTCAACCAAGGTGAGTTTTTTTTTTTAATTTTATTGAAGTGTAATTGATTTACAATGTTTTGTTAATTTCAGCAAAGTGACTGTTTATATATATATATGTATGTATATATATATATATATATGAGTTTTTCCCTCATATTATATATCACCTTCAGTGAACTTACAATTTGCCTTTTATGTTTACTGTTATTCAAAATTGTCTGTTTTGTTTCCTGACATATTTCAAATGCCTGTGGTAGGCTCATAGTCTATACATGTTAGTGGAAGGAAAAGATTTATTTCAAGATCTACAAAATTGACCATGCAGAAAAGGGGGTAAAATAATAGAAAAGATCTATTAACTTAGAATATGCATTCAAAATCTCATGTACCTTTTGATATTCAGATGAGACAAGATGGCAATTTCTCTGAACCCCAGACAAAGCATTCCCATCTGGGTGTGTGTGTGCTCAGTTGCTCAGTCATGTCCCACTCTTGGCGACCCCATGAACTGTAGCCCACCGGGCTCCTCTGTTCCTGGGATTTTTCAGGCAAGAATACTGGAGTGGGTTGCCATTTCCTCCTCCAGGAGATCTTCCTGACCCACATTGGCAGGCGGATTCCTTACCACTGTACCACCTGGGAAGCTTGAGAATTCTCATCTACACAATCATAAAATGAAATACATCTTCCCTCAAAAACGGAGTCAAAAAGAAAAAAAAAAAAAGCTTGTTTTTTATTGGCTTTGTTGTACAGAATGGTAAAGATAATGGAAAAATTATAGAAAAGATAGCAAGATTATAAATATGAATTGGGAATAATGCCAGTATTATGAGTTTTCTTAAATACAACTATTCACTAGATAAACTTATTGATCCTTAATGATATGCAAGCCACAATATTAAAAACTACATGAAATAAAGACTACAGGCCCTGATCTTAAAAACTGCTGAGTATATAAATAGTTGCTCATATAGATGGAAAACTTCTAAGTGTCCAGAGACCAATATTAAGAAGAGGAGAGAATAACTTGGGAGACTTCAAGGAGAATTTAAGCAAGGCTTTACACAGTGTTTAGAATTTAGAAATGCACAGATTGTGGGGTGGGAGGGGGGAATGGATCTTCCAGGCAAAGAAGAAAAGAAATATTTTGGAAGAAATCACAAGAAGGAAATAAAGTACGTCTTGTCTGGGCAGTCGTGGGTAGATTTATATAACAGTCATTAACCATAAATATAAATATGTGAATCTGCCTTCATTAATTTGAAGGACCATTTTGAATCACTTTATAATGTTCTATGTTTTAGCACACTGCCAAGCTTGAGCTTTTCTCGCCTCAGATTCCCTCCCTCCCTTCCTACTGTTTTGTATGTAATGCAGGACAGAGCCCAGCAAGCTGTAATTTCCAGGCTCCTGTCCAGGGTTGTCCATTAAGGGGCACTGGCAGAAAAATGGAGAGTAAGAAGAAGGGAGGAAACCGAGTATTCTTCCCTCTCTCTCTGTCTTGAGCACTGTCTCTGGCAGCACCCATTCTTCTTTGGGGGCGTCATTGTTTCCAGGCTGTATGTGGTTCCAGCTTCCATCAGCCCATTCCTGTCTCTGCCGGTATTCCTTCTTCCATTTGTTCTTCTATCCTAGGCTTATACAGAGCTTCCTACTTTTTCTTTTTTTGAAAAAAAATTACATGTTCATTTTAAAAAATTTTATCAATCATATAGTTGATGCAAACATTATACATTACAGGTGTACAATACAGTCACTCACAACTTTTAAAGTTATGTTCCATTTACAGTTATAAAATAATGCCTATATTCCCTGTGTTATACAATATATCTTCGTAGCATATTTTATACTTAATAGTTTATACCTCTTACTCTCCTACCCCTATATTGTCCCTCTCTCCTTCCCTTCCCCCACTGGTAATGCTGTTCTCTATATCTGTGAGTCTGCTTCATCTTTGTTTTACTCACTAGCTTGCTGTATTTTTTAGATTTCACATGTAAGTGATATCATACAGTATTTGTCTTTCTCTGTCTGATTTACTTTACTTAGCCTAATGCCCTGCAAGTCCATCCATATTGCTAAAAATGGCAAAACTTCATTCCTTTTTATGGCCGAGTAATATTCCGTTGTATATATGTACCAATATTTTTTTATCCATTCTTCTGCTGATGGACACTTAGGTTGTTACCATATCTTGGCTACTGTAAACAATGCTGCTATAAACACTGGGGCAAATGTATATTTTTGAATTAGTGTTTTTTGTTCTTCCCATGAGTGGAACTGTTGTGTCACAGAATAGTCCTATTTTTAGCTTTTTGAGAAACCTCCATACTGTCTTCCACATCAGCTACACCAATTTACATTTCCACCAACAGTGTACAAGGGTTCCCATTTTTTACATCCTTGTCAATATTTGTTATCTGTGATCTTTTTTATGATAGACATTCTGACAAGTATGAGGTGATGTCTCATTGTGGTTTTGAGTTGCATTTCTCTAACGATCAGTGATATTGAGCATCTTTTCATGTGCTTGTTGGCTATGTGTATTTACTCTTTGGAAAAATATCAATTCAGTTCTTCTGCCCATTTTTTGATCAGGTTGTTTGTTTTTTTGATGTTGAGTTGTATGACTTGTTTATACATGTTGAATATTAACCCTTTATTGGTCATCAGTTCAGTTCAGCCGCTCAGTAGTGTCTTTGCGACCCCATGGACTGCAGCATGCCAAGCCTCCCTGTCCATCACTAACTCCCAGAGTTTACTCAAACTCATGTCCATCAAGTCGGTGATGCCATCCAACCATCTCATCCTCTGTCATCCCCTTCTCCTCCCACCTTCAATCTTTCCCAGCACCAGGGTCTTTTCAAATCAGTCAGTTCTTTCCATCAGGTGGCCAAAGTATTGGCATTTCAGCTTTAGCATCAGTCTTTCCAATGAATATTCGGACTGATTTCCTTTAGGATGGACTCATTGGATTTCCTTGCAGTCCAAGGAACTCTCAAGAGTCTTCTCCAACACCACAGTTCAAAAGCATCAATTCTTTGGTGCTCAGCTTTCTTTATAGTCCAACTCTCATATCCATATCAGAGAAGGCAATGGCACTCCACTCCAGTATTCTTGCCTGGAAAATCCCATGGAGAGAGGAGCCTGATAGGCTGCCGTCTATGGGGTCGCACAGAGTTGGACATGACTGACCCAACTTAGCAGCAGCAGCAGCAGCAGCAGCAGTATATCCATACATGACTATTGGATTAAGTCTAATTAGCCCCATTTCTTAATTTTTACTTTTATCTCCTTTGAGTTTATTTTTGTATATGGTATTAGAGTATTCCTAATTTCATTATTTTAGAGAATAGTTAACACCTATCCTTCTCAAAATATTCAAAAGATTGCAGATGAAGGAACACTTCTGAACTCATTCTATGCAATCAGCATTACCCTGATACCAAAACCAGACAAAGGTATCTCACATACAAACAAAATTACAGGGCAGTATCACTGATGAACACATATACAAAAAACTTAAACAAAATATTATCAAACTTCATCCAACATTACATTAAAAGACCATACACTATGATCAAATGGGATTTATCCCAGGGATGCGAGGATTTTTTAATATCTGCAAATAAATCAGTATAATATACCACATTAGCAAACTAAAGAACAAAAACCACATGATCATTTTAATACTTGCAGAAAAAGCTTTGTACAAAATTCAATGATTATTTATAACAAAAACTCTCCAGAAAGTGAGCATAAAAGAAACACATCTCAACATAAAGCCCATATATGACAAACCCACAGCTAACATAATTTGTTGCTGTTTTTCAGTCGCTCAGTTGTGTCTGACTCTTTGTGACCTCATGGACTGCAGCACACCAGGTTTCCCTGTCCTTCACTTCACTACCCCCTGAAGTTTGCTGAAACTCATGTCCAACATAATACTCAAGAGTAAAAAAGCTGAAAGCATTTCCTTTAAGATCAGGAACAAGACAAGGATGCCCACTCTCACCACTTTTATTCAACGTAGTTTTGGAATTCTAGCCACAGTAATCGGAGAAGGCAATGGCAACCCACTCCAGTACTCTTGCCTGGAAAATCCCACGTACTGAGAAGCCTGGCAGGCTACAATCCACAGGGTCACAAAGACTCAGACATGACTGAGCACACACACACATATGGGTTTGTGGCCCCTCCTCAATTCATATGTTGAAGTCCTAACCCACAGTACATTAGAATGTGATTCTGTTTGGAATTATACTATATGAATGTGTGGTACTCGGCAGGGCACACTGCATCTGGTTACTGAAAAGCCGTGGCCTCTTTCTTACTTGCAGGCAATCTCCTTATACACACCCAGGAGAGGTATAGTGGAAAGAGAAAATAAAAACAGTAGTTAGCCTTGCATAGTTTTTATCCTATAGACATACCTCCATCTGAAAGAAGAAATTGGGAATATTTGACTTGGAAGACAGGACAGCTAAGATAAAAATGGTAAAGAAAAATAGCAAGAAAAACAGAAAACCCAGTCACTTCTCCCACCCCTAGTTATAGTCAGTTTTAACCACTTATTAACACTTATTACAATTTGCAATTCGCTTACCTTCATTTACTCAGTTTTTGCCTGCTTCACCACTAGAACCTCACAGGACAAGGACCATGTCTGTCTAGTTTACAATTTTATCCCAAGGCTATCTCAACAATTATTAAATAGTTGATACCTGGTAAACAGTTCTTGAATAATGAAGGAAGGGAAAAGAACTGCAAAAGTATAAACTATTATTCTTATGTGCAAGGCACTACTAAGACTATAGAATGACTCAAACAATCTTGTCTTCTTAGGTAGCTTACACTGTAATCAAAGAAAAAGAATGGACAGTGCTATATCAAGAGTCACTGCATGCCTCAGAAGTTCAGAGAAGGAAGAACAAAGGCCATTTATTGACAGATGGGATTACTAAAGATGTGCCAACAAAAACAGAAAAGAAACCAGTCACAGAAAGACAAATACTGCATGATTCCACCAATACAGGTTATCAAATACAGTCAAACTCATAGAAGCAAAGAACAGGATGGTGGTTTCTAGGGGCTGAGGGGAGAGGGAAATGCGGAGTTGGATCAGTGTGTATAAAAGTTCAGTTATGCAAGATGAATGAGTTCTACAGATCTTACAACATTGTACCTTAAGATAACAATACAGCATTTTACACTTAAAAATTTGCTAAGAAGGTAAATATCACATTAAGTGTTCTTACCACAATAAAGAGAGAGAGAAACATGAGAATGCTTCTTCAGCATCAACCTCTGAATGTTTTCCATACTGCAAAACCATCAGAGTTTCTCTAATATGCTATTTCATGTCAAAGCCTGGCTGTCACAGTGAAAGAGCTATATTTTCAACACTCTCGGTGAAATCAGTGGTCAGCAGGAAGCCTACCAGGCACTTCAATGATGACCACCTGCAATACCCTCTAGGATACCACTGAATTCCTGGCCTCCGTGGGTCTATTAGCCTGTCTGATGAAAGGAAGGTATCTCACGGCACCCGGGGCTCTGAAGTGCGCTATTCCTGTCCCCTCAGGCTGACTGGAGTGCCCATCTGCCTTGGTTTTCAACAACCGCAAAGAAGCCCAGCATGCAGGGAATGAAATATCGACTGGGTAAGGGAGACTGTCAATTCTGAAAATGCTTGTCAGTGTGTATGACTGCCTCTGAGGGTCTAAGGTAATTTTTATGCATTGTGGTAAAATAGTCCCAGCCTAATCTAAACATTTGGCAACTTTCTGGAGAGTATAATTATCATTCACTATGATTTCCTGGTTTTATCTACCTTTTTAGATGACTGTCACAGGAAAGATTATTCACTTTCCTTCCTGGTGGCTCTTTTTTATCAGGTTTTCAGTTAATAAAGCAATAGAGTAGTAAGTATGTTTCCTACTATTGATATTATTTATTAATGATAATCATGTTTCAGTAAATATGTATTAAAATGATAAATATATGAGTTAAGCATGTATTTTCCATGTAATAAATGGATGACTCTATCTAAATATCAGTTCTAACAATAATTTGGGAGAACACTAGCAACTCATTTTATCATTTCACATACTTAGTCACTTGGCAAATTCATTTCATTCTAAACATTATGGCAAGGTAACACATGAAGAGATATATAGTTTCTACTTGATATTATAAAACATATTTCTCTGGTAATTTTCAGGTCCATAAAATTAAACTTATTTGTTTCTCCCAAGCCAAATAAGATTTGATAAAATGATGGATTCCAGTCTACTGAAGAATGCTTGCCCAGGTAAGATTTAAATGCTTTGGAAGAGTCAGACTACTGGATCAGCTCCATGACCAGCTGAGAATTTATTAAGTACATAGTTCAACTTTCTAATAATATATTTTCAGGCTATTATAAAAATGAATCCAAGAGCCTTGGAGGAGCCATGAACTATTTTGATGTCCAGGCTAGGTTGTCCTTTAGACATTCTAATTGCTCCAGAAGGACACTAAAAGAGTGACTAGCTCTATCTGTGTCTCCATAGGCACAGATAACCCCTGGAACAGCACCCTAAAGTGTGTCAGAGACTTTCAGGATAAATACAGGATAATGCTAATGCCAAAAACTCATTCCCTTAAACCTGATAAAACCTGAGTAACCAACTATCAATCAATAAAATGATACTTATTAAATACTCTATATGCTTTCAAATTGTGGTGCTGAAGAAGACTCTTGAGAGTCTCTTGGACTGCAAGGAGATCACACCACTCAATCCTAAAGGAAATCAACCCTGAATATTCATTGGAAGGACTGATGCTGAGGCTGAAGCTCCAATACTTTGGCCACCTGGTATGAAGAAGCAGTTCATTGGGAAAGATGCTGATGCTGGGAAAAACTGAGGGCAGACGGAAAAGGGGGCAACAGAGGATGAGATGGTTGGATGGCATTACCAATTCGATGAGTTTGAGCAAACTATGGGAGATGGTAAAGGATAGGGAAGCCTGATGTGCTGCAGTTCATGGGGATCACAAAGTGTCAGACATAACTTCGTGACTAAACAGCAATAATGCCTGGCATATATTGGTGACCATAATAGAGAGACAGGGGGCTGTCTTCCTGAGGCTTATCGTTCAGAAGAGATGTCATACAGCAAACAATTAATTCAAGAGCAATGGCTGTTAGAAAAAGAGAAGTATAAGGTACAGGGGGACTAAACTAAGGCTAAGGGGTCAGAAAGGTTTCCATGAAGAAGAAAAATGAGTTTACCTTTTGGTAGGTGGTATAGGAGAGAAGGAAGGATGTCCAGGAAGGTGAACTAGCATGTGATCCAAGCGGAGAGCATTAAGTGGATTCTGTGTCCAGATCATCTAACTGAAATAACAGAAATTGTATCATTTTTAAGAAACATATCTGAGGGATAAAAGTCTCCATTCATGAAACATGCTGATGACTTATGTGAGGAGGCAGAGTCTATACCTAAGTCAAGAATACAGGGTAACATTTAGCTTTGGTGATAGACTATCACATATGTAACAGACAACAAGTCCACCAACCACCTCCCTCCCAACAAAGCAGATCTCTCTCCAAATGCCATCACAACTGAATGGATAAAAGCTGGCAACCCAAATTCACACATTACCTTCCAGGGTCATTCAGGTTTTATGAGTAAATATGTATGACCAAGGACTTCCCAGGTGGAGCGAATGGTAAAGAACCTGCCTGCCAGTGCAAGAAAGGTAAGAGATACAGGTTCTATCCCTAGGTTAGGAAGATCCCTGGAGGAAGAAATGGCAACCCGCTCGGGTATTCCTGCCTGGAGAATCCCATGGACAGAGGAGTCTGGAAGGCTACAGTCCATGGGGTCACACAGAGTTGGACACGACTGAAGCAACTTAGCACGCACATGTATGACCAAAATGACTGCTCATGTACACCGTTTCCTATTAACTTATAATAAAAATCAAGTTTCACTGGATAACATATTCTAAAATCTTTAAATTTTAGAAGGGATAAGTTCCTTTTTAGAGTTCCTAAATTTTATCCCTAATGAAAAAGGGGCCTAGGAGATAATTTAACTTGCAAAATATCCTAAAGCTAGTTAGAGTCAGAGCTGGAACTAAAATCTGGATTTTTATTCTAATTTTCTTTACACAATTACATACAGATGTTCTTAAAATTATCTATATATATTGCTGCTCTCTAGCAAAAGTGATAACGATTGGATATAAACAAACAACCATACCTAGAGAAATACTCTTGGTCAAGTTATTCATTAGAATTCTATTATATGACAAGTATAATTTTGTAAATAGTGAGACTGAGATCATCAGATTAATAATGCTAATAATGTGGATTTGAGTCACAGATTTGCAGTGATAGTGAACAATGATTATAAGAGGCCAGATAGCACACTGCTACAGCAAAAGGTGTGTAAACACAAGGCAGCTCTAACAATGACTCAGCAACAATAACACCAATTTGCTCAAATTTAGTTTGACCTCAAGCCCCTGCAGCTTCTTTATTTTGTTGACATATGTAAACAACACATGCACAAAAAAAGTGCAAGAAAACTTTGCCATCATGGTGCTTTAATACATTTGTTCTCTTGTAAAATATGTATAGGCATCACACATAAAATCCACTCTGACAGTAGGCAGCAGAACACTTTACTGACGAAAGGCAGATTCAGATGCCCACTAGACATTCAGGAGAAGGTCACAGCCTCTGATTCTCCTCTCAGGCAGCACTCCGCCACCTCTGTGCCTTTCATAGAAGGGTTTGCAAGCTCTGGGTCTTGTGCAAGTGACATAATCAAAACAAACAATTTCTCGCCTACATCTCTTTTTCTCCATCCAGGTAACAGGCTATAGAAGAACATGGTAGGTGACAAGTGGACAGAATCAAACAAGTTATTTATTCCATCTGCATGAAAGACTCTTGCTCACTTAGTCAGCAACAATCAGTGACAGCCAGGCTTTAAAATGAAACACTTTCTTCCCTTCAACTCTGTCACATACACACACATCCCAGGTAAAGATTTAATGTCTATTTTTTTCTCCCCCCCCCAAAAAAAGAAAAGATGGGGTGTGCAAGACAGAGAATCTTTCACATTCTACATTTTCAGAGAAAGTATCCAACACGACTTGCCATGATAACTAAATTTATTATTAACTGTGTATTTCATGATGTTAGTGACAATATGTTAATGTGATTTTTCACGTCCTCCTGCAGTGAACAGATGGCTCCTTTTACTTTACTTTCCACATCAAGTGTGATTATTTCTTGGTGCCAAAAGCCACCTGCCGCTCCTTGGTCTCCAGTCTAATTTTTTATGTTGGTAAAACACAGCAGGACTTGTTATCAGTTGGATGGCATCTTAATAAAAGGAGACATGCCAACATATTGACATCATGTTCAAGGGGAAATTTCAGCCCCTTCAAACCCTTAACTCCCTTCCACTATCCCATTTCAAAAAGTGAGGAAGAAAAAGGAAAAAAAAAATAGAGGCAAAGACCCCACCAGTTTCAAGATGTTTGATTACAATTGTTGGGCCTACAGCCAGGTTGCTGAATTGGCCTCCCTTTGTTCCTAAACCCAAGCACCTCACTCAGGGCTCTGATCTTTCATCCTGTGTAATGATAATTAGCCATAACATATTCCAAAGTCAAATGTAAGCAGGAATACATTAACATTGAGATCAGTGTCAGGGCAATTTTCACTGGGAAAATGACAAAGAACACACACACATACACATACACACAATCAAAAATTTCAAGATTCACGCATTCATACAATCACTTTCATAGCTGTGAATATTAAACCCACTGGCTTGTCTGTTATGAGTGCTTACCTAGAATGCCAAGACCTCCTAATGTGGATGCAGTGACTCCCATAGCCCATGCTTAACAGAGAAAACATGAGTAATAAACCACGGTAGCCTGCTTTAATTTTTCCATTCTTTCTTAGAACAAAGAGGTATAGTATGTTAGGTGATCTGTGGTCCAAGAAGAGGTCTTCCAGGCGATTGGATGGTGTGGCTCTCAACAGCTGGTCCAGCACATTTGGGAACAGCATGTAGAAAAATGCGTCAGTGTTTTGAAGATTACCAACTGTGATGATGCATTGGTTATGACACAACCTAAAAAATGTTAAATTTCCTAGCCACAATCGATATAATTCAGCATCCTCACCATCAGGGTGCACACTCTCAAATGCAAGATGAGATACATGCAAATTCAGTAAAACCAAAACTTCCAGAATGGATTCTCATTCATTAGAGACTGAAAAGGGTACTCTTCAATGAGCACTCTTCAATGCCTGTTATTTCCTGTTAAAACCAAACAAAGTGTTAAACCTGTAGCTGGCTTCCTAAGATTTGCAAGGTTTATAAAAAGCAGAAGAAAATTCCTACAATAAAGTGCTAATATTTTAACAAAAAATATTTCACAATTAAGTTTCCTTGAGACAAACAACTATAAGTAGATTATGCCACCACAGAATCTCTCAGATTAACATAAACTTGGCATTGACTCTTTTATTTCCTTCAACTATCCCTCCAAACAAAGAACCTGTATGAAACAGATCTCTATTAACTGTTTTGCAGCTTTTTATTTGTATTACATTTCCCTAATTTGTTATGGTGGTGGTTTACTTGATAAGTCATGTCCAACTCTTGGGACCCCGTGGACTATATTCTACCAGGCTCCTCTGTCCATGGGATTCTCCAGGCAAGAATACTGGAATACTGGAGTGGGTTGCCATTTCCTTCTCCAGGGGATCTTCCTGATCCAGGAATCGAACCCAGGTCTCCTGCATTGCAGACAGATTCTTTACCAACTGAGCTAAGAGGGAAGATTAATACTTTGTTATAAAAATCGGCAAACATAGAAAAGTTGAAAGAACCAACACCATTTGTCTACCACACAGATTCTACAATTAATATGTTATAATACTAATTTTACTATATATCTTTTCATTTACCTGTTTTTATCTATTCATCAATCTACCTTATTATGTTAGATTTCAAAATGAATAACCAACAACCGTCCAGCAATCAAAATTAAAATTAATTTGAGTTTATGATAATTAAAGTGAGAACCATATATAGTGGTGCTCATTAAGTCATTCAATAAGTATTTCTTGAGTTTTTGCTTAGGGTCAGGCACTGTTCTAAATGCTGAAGATACATGATTGAATAAAATAGCCAAAATACCTGCCTTCATTGAACTTATAATTTAGTGGGCTTGACTGGGGAAAAATAATAATTAAATGAATGGCTCTCTAAAAAAGATTTGTACAAAGGAAGATATGCCAACATAGACAAGTAGCTAAGATTATTCTTAACTTAGATGTTGTAATAAGGTTAGGAAGAATGTTTCCTGTGTCACTATAATATTGTCTAAAAAAGAGCCCATATGTAGCAGCCTCTCATAAGACAGTTGTCATGTTACTGGATGAACAAATAAATTTTAAACTTTACAGCATGGACATCATTTAAAAGATTTTATATTAAGAAGTAACTGCACTACAGAAGTAAAGAAGGAGAAGGCAACCAACTCCAGTATTCTTGCCTGGAGAATTCCATGGGTAGAGGAGCCTGGCAGGCTACAGTCCACGGGACTGCAAAGAGTAGGACATGACTGAAGTGACTGAGCATACACTATTGAAGAGTGACCTTAAAGGTAAATAAATAATAGGAAGTCAATTCATTTAACAACTCTAATTGTAGCAATCTTACATCAAAAGACTTTTTCAAGACATATCTGGTTTGAGGGGACTATTCTGAATAGTATGTCCACCATTACAGGAGCTGCATTTGTATGGAAGATGATGCAAAGTGAAATAATTTCCTAGTAAAGTATAACATCCTCAAAAATAAGGTTGTGCCAATGAGCATTTCAGAGGTGTTTAAACTAAAATGTATGGAGGCTATTACAGACTAATAATCAAGTTTTTATGTTTTTAATGAAAAAATAGTGGAGTTAGTTTAAGCAAACAAAAAGCATTGCTAGTCAGCTTTGGTTAAATGCAGCAATAGTTTATAACTACTCTAAGAAAGTTAAACTAATCTGGTTAACTTTTCTTTCTAAACTAATTTGAGATACTTATTATCTGATTATTTAGTGGCTATAATTTATTAACAGTGGAACTAGTATGCAAACAAAGTTCTTTACAGACAGAACTTATGACTTTATATATGTTACTTAAACACAAAATGCTTAAAGTATTCCATGCTCAAAAACTAATATAACTGAGACATTTGTGTGTATATACTGAAGTGGTAGGAGAGAGAAAAAGTAGAGAAGAGACTTTGGGTCAAATTTTTTTTATTGAATGTATTAATCTATATACAGAAGGTCTACTATTGCCAAATATTTAGGAAGAAAAAATTTTAATTTTTAATCTGTTCCATGTGAATTAAAACATTGTATGGTAAATAAGCATACTAGTGTTGTCTCTACATTTTTGCTTAGAAAAGCTCTGGTTAATTTTTAAAACTTAACAAATATATTATCAGGAAAATCTGTACCACCTTCTGATTATTTCAATCCCCTACTATTCAAATTAAGTCTGGTTGCTAATTTTGTTTTTCTGATTTCCTTAAAAGAGTTTACTTAAAAGAAATATGTGATCCAGTTAAAATAGTAAAATAACAATATTGCTGCTGATTTTTATGGTATTTTCTATTAGTTCTGTTGGATTCACTAAGAATAAATGAGTTGCATCCCTGAGCTAACTTGAAAGTATAGCCTGTGGCCCAATGCAAAAAACTGTCATTCATGGATTGAAAGTGAAGTCGCTCAGTTGTGTCCGACTGTTTGTGACTCTATGGATTGTAGCCTCCCAGAGGTCCCCCTCCCTCTGTCAGTGGGATTTTCCAGGCAAGAATACTGGAGTGGGTTGCCATTTTCTTCTCCAGGGGATCTTTCTGATCAAGGGATCGAACTCAAGTCTCCTGCATTGCAGGCAGACTCTCTACCTTCTGAGCCACCAGGGATTGGACATTTTGTAAATTTAAATTAATGAACATATAAATATTTATTCACCAACTTTATAATTGATCTGAAACTTTAAGCTTCTATTAAGTGGACTTCCACTCTTGTAATGATGGTGTAATAGAGATTAGATTTATCTTCATTTATCATCTGAAACAATTAAAAATGAATAAAATACTTGTAACAGTTCGTATAAGTCAAAAATTACATAACAACAGTTTATAAGATGCTGACTACCAAGCCATGAAGGATAGTGATCTCTGAGAGGCAAGAAACAAATAGCATGAATACTATGACTTCCCCAGCCTATTTACTTGAGATAAATTTGAGGCCACAGCACTGAGACGGGAAACCCAGGTGAAGCTCAGTGTAAACTCTGTAGTAAGGAGATACAGCTGAGCATTCAGAGAGAAAAAGGCAGCTAGAGCTGCAGGACATGGTACTGGAAAGAAAAGAGTTACACAGGAGGAGAACTCTGGAGACCTTCAGAGTGTCCGCTTTGAGTATTCAGTTGAGTATTGATCAGTGCACATGTGTATAAAGAAACTACATAAGACTGGGGAAAGGTGCATATTAAAAGACTAAAGGTAACAGTATCCAGCATTTACCCATGACTGGGAATAGGGACTATTTCCACCAGCCAAAAAAATATTTTTCATGGGCCTTGGTTAGAGTACCCTGAAGGATCTTATCAGAGGTAAGGGGAATAACTTGCCCCAGATTAAGTACTGTCCTACTCCACCTATTAGTAGCAAATCTAAAAGACAAGATTCAAAAGAATCAAACTGTTTCCATGTAACTTAACTGCATCCCAAAACAAAGCTCGAGGCCTATAAGAACACAGAAATAACCAGCAAACCAACCAATCCAATCCAAACAATTCACAATGTTTGGCACCTAATCAAAAATTATCAAGCATGCAAAGAAGCAGAGAAATACAAGATATAATGAGGATAAAAATTAATCAGTCAAAATTGAACCAGAACTGACACAGATGTTAGGATTAGCAGAAACTGAAATTAAATTTATTCTAACTGTATTCCATGTGTTCAAAAACCTAAGTAAATATTTTTAAAAATCCAATTGAACTTCTAGGGATGAAAACTACAGCGTGTGAGGTGAAAAATACACTTGATGAATTAGCAGCAGATTAAACAAGAGAAGAAAAGACTAGTAAATTTGAAAACATAGCAGGGGCAACTCTCTAAAATGAACTACAGAAGGAGAATATAATAATGAGTAGAGCATCAGTAAACTCTGGAATAACACCAATATATGTCATGGGAGTCCCTAAAGCAGAGAAGAAAGGGAAAATACAGCATATTTATAGAAATAATGGCCCCACGTTTTACAGATTTGATGAAATACATAATCCCATAGACCCGAGTAGTTCAATGAGCTGCAAGCACAGAAAATAAGAAAACTATACTAAGTAATATCATCATAAAACTGACCAAAACCATTGATAAAGAGAAAACAACTCTTAAAGACAGTAAGAGAAGAACTGTGCTTAGTCACTCAGACGTGTCTACTCTTAGCAATGCAGTGGACTGTAGCCCTCGAGGTTCCTCTGTCCATGGGGATTCTCCAAGCAAGAATACTGGAGTGGGTTGTCATTTTCTACTCCAGGGGATCTTCCTGACCTAGGAATAGAACCCGAGTCTCCTGCATTGCAGGCGGATTCTTTACCACCCGAGCTAGGAGGAAGCCCAAATATATTTGGTTGGATCGGGTCTTAATTGTGGCCTGAAGCATCTCTCGCTGTGGCCTATGGGCTTCAGACATTTTAAAAGTAAGCTCAACAATGAATTTTACACCTGAAACAACACAAAAGAGGGTGGAGCAACAGTTTCAAGGCACTGAAATTTAAGAAAAAAAAATAGCTAAGAATTCTATACCCATAGAAAATATCTTTAAATACTAGATTAAATCCTCTTAAGATATTCAAAAATAATAAAAAATGCATTTCCAACAAACCCACATTACAAGATATAATGAGGGAAATCTTACAGGCAGAAAGAAAATGGTAACAGAAATGTGGATCCACGCAATACAGTGATGAGCACAAGTACGGTAATTCTGTGGGTAAATATCTGGCTCTTCAGAGCTTAAATCTCCTTAAAAGATAATTGAGAGGCTGGTGGTGGAGCCTGGGCCAAAGGAATCAAGTGAGAAGAGACAGCGCTGGTCTGAGGGCAAAGGTTACCTTGAGCAGCGGGCAGTCAATGGCGCCGGCGCCTTATGATGAGCCTGACGCTGTTGACGTCCTGCGTGCCCCTCCCCGACCAACGCTTCCATCACCAGGGAAACGAGAAACGGCACCAGAGCAGCTGAGCCGACCCACTGGTTTCATGGCCGCTCCGAAAACAGCAGCTAGGGGGCCGTTGGTGGGGGCAGTGGTCCAGGGTACGGACTACTCTAATTTTATGGTTTTCAGTTCGAAAACATCAGAAGTACTTAGTCACCATCGAGTGGAATTAACCCAAGAGTTCCCAAAAGAAGGATGGATAGAACAAGACCCTAAGCAAATTCTTCAGTCTGTTAATGAATGTATAGAGAAAACATGTGAGAAACTTCAAGCACTGAATATTGATATATCCAACATAAAGGCTATTGGTGTCAGCAATCAGAGGGAAACCACCGTGGTCTGGGACAAATTAACCGGTGAGCCGCTCTATAACGCTGTGATGTGGCTTGATGTAAGAACCCAGTCTACTGTTGAGACTCTTAGTAAAAAAATTCCAGGAAATAATAACTTCGTCAAGTCCAAGACAGGTCTTCCACTTAGCACTTACTTCAGCGCAGTGAAACTTCGCTGGATTCTTGACAATGTGAGAAAAGCTCAAAAGGCTGTTGAAGAAGGCAGAGCTCTTTTTGGTACTATTGATTCATGGCTTATCTGGAGTCTGACGGGAGGAGTTGATGGAGGTATCCATTGCACAGATGTAACAAATGCAAGTAGGACGATGCTCTTCAACATCCATTCTTTAGAATGGGATAAAGAGCTGTGTGATTTTTTTGAAATCCCGATGGACATTCTTCCAAATATCTGGAGTTCTTCTGAGATCTATGGACGAATGAAAACTGGGGCCCTGGCAGGTGTGCCAATATCTGGATGCTTGGGGGACCAGTCTGCTGCATTAGTAGGACAAATGTGCTTCCAGGAAGGACAAGCCAAAAACACATATGGGACAGGCTGCTTCTTACTATGTAATACAGGTCATAAATGCGTGTTTTCTGAATGTGGCCTCCTGACCACAGTGGCTTACAAGCTAGGCAAAAACAAGCCCGTTTTTTATGCACTGGAAGGTTCTGTGGCCATAGGCGGTGCTGTTATTCACTGGCTGAAAGACAATCTTGGAATTATAAAAACCTCAGAAGAAAGTGAAAAACTTGCTAAAGAAGCAGGTACTTCTTATGGCTGCTACTTCATCCCAGCCTTTTCAGGATTATACGCACCTTATTGGGAGCCCACTGCGAGAGGGATCATCTGTGGGCTCACTCAGTTCACCAATAAGAGTCATATTGCTTTTGCCGCATTGGAAGCTATTTGTTTCCAAACCCGAGAGATTCTGGATGCCATGAACCGTGACTGTGGAATTCCACTCAGTCATTTGCAGGTGGATGGAGAAATGACGAACAACAAAGTTCTTATGCAACTGCAAGCAGACATTCTGCATATTCCAGTAATAAAAGCCTCCATGCCTGAAACAATGGCACTGGGAGCTGCCATGGCAGCAGGAGCTGCAGAAGGGGTGAACGTCTGGAGCCTTAAACCCGAGGATTTGTCAACCATCATGATAGAACAGTTTGAACCACAGATCAAAGCCACAGAAAGTGAAATTCGTTATTCTACATGGAAGAAAGCTGTGATGAAGTCAATGGGTTGGGTTACAGGTCAGCCTTCTGAAAGTAGTGAATCTAATAACTTTTCTAGTCTGCCTTTGGGTTTTTTTATAGTGACTAGCATGATAATGTTAATTGGAGCAAGATACATCTCAAGTATATTTTCATAATACCAAGCATGGACTCTTGAGATGTGAGCTTTTCACAAAATGAAAAATATTGAGCAATTCTGACTCTTAGTGTGATGACGCTATAATAGACTCTGACTTCATTTATTGAACACTTAACTTCATGATTTATGAGAACCCTAGAAGTAGACCTTTGGCTGGAAATAAATAAATTATAGCAGAAAATGCTGCAGAAATATTTGGTGTATTTCTTAACATCGGCAGTTAAGGTCAGGCCAACCACTAGGAGTCAACCCCTCCACTGTCATAAAATCCTACTTCACTCCCTCTAAAATACAGAATACTGAGATTCTGTCTATGGAATTTTTCATCATACATTTTCTAACCCTTAGGACTAGGATTTGGCTCTCTGTGCTACACACATTTGATTAAGAGGTGTAACTACCCTGTTAAAACTGAGGGACATCTTGTAACTGTTGCTGTTTATAATGGATCCCGAAGTCCTCTTTTGCACATATTAGGGCAACTACAATACCTTTAATGAATGTTTAAGGGAAACACTAGTTTTTATAATAGAAATGTAGCATTCTCATAGCCTAGATATTTTCCTAAAAGATATTTGTCAGAATTCTTCAGACATTTTACATGCCTCACCAATTACACTACTTTTCTGTGTAGATTATATAGGGAAAAGGCATGTTTTACTTTTTCTTTTCATATCTCCATTTTTATGTACTCTACTTGGTATGTATAACATATATGCTTATATTCTTCATATAGAGAACCCACTGATGAAATTTATAAGAAGGGTAGTCTTATGTGGACCACCACAATAAATATTTTAGGGTAAACATATATACATATATATTTAGAGCAATGAATACACATACTATTATCAGTAGAAAGGTTTTTAAAGAACTAGTATTTATTATTTTAGTATGTGTTTTATATTGATATAAAACAGTATATTATGGTTTCAACAATATTTCCTACAATTTCCTTTTAATTTAATTGCCTTAGCTAGATATATGTCAGAAACAAAAGGGGAAAACTGTGGAATACTACAGGAAGCATTATTTTCTAGCAGAAAAGAAAGAACTGATTGTTCAGACAAAACTAATAATACACTATGGAGTTAAGCATATATAAAACAAAAATAGCAAGCAAGTTGGAAGTAGATAAATGGAAACGTAAAATATTGTAAGGTTCGTGTAATATACGGGAAGTAATATAATATCATTTGAAGTTACACTGTTACTACTCTAAATCCTAAAATAACAAAACAAAAAGAATTAAATTTAGTGCATAGGCCAGAACTATAAAAATATTCATTTGACCTAAAAGAAGGCAAAAAAGAAATGAAAAAGAAATAAAGAAAAGATAGAAAAATGAAAAATAATAACAGGAAAATATATTTAAACCTAACCATACCAATAAGAACATTAAATATAAATGGTTTAAACACCTCAATTAGAAAGCAAGATTGTCATATAAAGAAGACTCAAATACATACTGCCTCCAAAACACATATTTCATAAAAAGAGGAACAAAATAGTCAAAAAAGAAAAAGGATTTAAAAAATATACCATGCTCATATTAATGTAAAGAAAGCTGAAGTGACTATTAATAACAAAGTAAATTTCAAAGCAAAAAATATTACCAGTGATAGATGAAGTCATTTTGCAGTGATAAAAGGTCAATTCATTAAAGATATATAACAATCCTAAATATTTATATACCTAATAAAGCTTCAAAATACATAAAGCAAAATCTGATAGGACTGAAAGAAAAAAGTGGATAAATCTACAATTATAGTAAGAGATTTCAATATCTCTTCATCATTTGACAGAACAAGTAGAAAAACCAATGATTTGAACAATACTATAGATTTGAACAATATTATACTATCAAATAATTTAATTGACATTCATATACCATAACACCCTACAGTAAGAGAATACATATTCATTTCAAGTGCCTATGAAATATTAACCAAGACATATCTTATTTAGGCCATCAACCAAGCTTCAATAAATTTAGAAAGATTTCACATAAAGTATGCCATGTGAGAACACTGGAATTATAAATCAATAAAATGTTTTTCTAAATGTCCAAATACTTGGACACTAAGTTGAAAACTTTTAAATAATCCCCAAGGTGAAAAGATAAAGAAGAAAAATAAAAAATATTTGGAACATAATGAAAATGAAGATACACCATAACTAAATTTGACATATCACTAAAGCAGCACTTAGAAATTTCTAGGACTAAAGGCCTAGAAGAGAGATAAAGTTTCAAATCAGTGACCTCAGCTTCAATCTTAAGAAACTGGAAATAGAATAACAAATTCAATACAAAGTATAAGAAAATAAAATAGAGTACAATAATCAGTGGTATAGAAAATAGAAGGCGGGGGTGGGGGGGTGGGGAGGAACGGAATGAAGAGTGGGCAGAAGCGGGTAAGAAAAATGATTAAAAGGGCCACAAAGCAAAACAGGAAGGAGTGAATATGTTCATTAATTATGGTGACATATAAAATGTGACTATGTCAAAATTGAACACTTTAAATATGTGCAGATTATTATACATCAATTATACCTCAAAAAAAGTTTTAAAAAAGAAAAAAAATTACCTCAAATTCTGAAGGAATATAACCAAAGTTTGCTCAGTTAGTTGATCTTGGCTGTTTTCTATTAAGCATACTGATGTACCCTCTGCTTCTACAGTCTGCTAGCATGGGGTGTGCTACTTTCTGTCTCTAGAAGGTCTATCAGCTTTATTTGAAGTCATTTGTGTGATTAGGCTGGAGAAGTACATGATAATGTCTAGTATCATTTAAACCAAATTAATTTCCCATTTCATTTATCTGCTCATAATTCTCAGTCTGGGACCTGCTGCAAATGACCTTATGAAAAGTCACAAACAAAGATGCCACAAGAAAATCAGGCTAAAAGTCCTCAAACTCAGTATCTCATTCTTTCTCACTTCTGAGTGTTATACTCATGTGGTTATCAGCTTTTTTTTTTTAATACCTTTGGATTTATAAGTCCCATTTTCATAATTTAACCTATATGGTATTGATAAATTATAGTACTTTGTCTCAAGGCTATAAAGGAGCTTCTGTATATTCTATCATAAAATTAGCTAATGAATAATTTCTCTATATTGCCACTAAGCAGAACTACATGGTTAAATTATGATGATGGAGTCTCCTCACATGCATGTTATGAAACAGCAAGTCATCATTTAATGTCAGGCATATGTGTGAGTGGGAGAGCAGGAGCTCAAACACTAACCAGGAGAATGAAAAACATCTAATTCTGATACTGTTTTCCAAAGGCACAGGTTGTGAGGGCTACCCTGTGGCTTAGTGGTAAAGAATCTTCCTGTCAACATCTAGAGACAGGAAGATCCCCTGGAGGAGGAAATGGCAACCCACTCCAGAAGTCCTTCCTGGAGAATCCCATGGACAGAGGAGCCTGGCAGGCTACAGTCCATGAGTTTTCAAAACTGGAGACATCCTGTGTGGTACCCATGTGCAAGCAGCTCTAGGAGTGACAGCAATGGACATCAGACTTAGAGGGATACGCATCTTCCCCTCCTCACCTGGTAATACTCCTAATTATTATCTGTCTGTGACTAATATCTGGTATTTATATGATTGTTTTGATATTGATACCCATAAACTAAAAGGGAAGCTGTTGATTCACTCACTGGTAAGCCCTTGTTCTCAATACATCAGTATAAACGTTACATTAAACAATCCCTATTTAGGTGGAACATTATAAACCTACTCTATGACCATTAGATATGGAAAATGTGTTTCCATGCTGTTTTCTTTTCATTCAGAACTAATAAGATTCCCGAGAGTAATTTTGCAGCAAAGTCTAGAGTAAATACAATACCATCTCACACAGTTGAGAATAGTGAGATAAAGAATAAGAAAATCACTTTCCCAATCCAAAAAGGGTATAGCTTTAGAATTTAGGAGATAATTCATCAGGAGAATATGATAACTTGCCTAGAATTTACTATTTTCAAAAACAATGTTCCCAGTGAAAACTCCGAGACCACCTGTATGATGTAAAGCCTGTGGGTGGACAGGGCTTGAGAGAGAACCTAACTCAACATCTTTTAACATAAAAGAAGTGAAAAACTTAAATAACTTACTAGATGCCATTAAAAAGATGGTGGGAGTAAAATTACCATCTAATTTTTATACTCTAATGTTCCTTTAGCTTTATCCAGTTGGTAAGGCTTTACTTGAACTTTGTCTACCTCAAACAACTCTGTTATGACTTTTTATAAAATGGAAAGTAAAGCTAATAATAATTTATGAATTTCTTATAAACATAGCAAATAATTTGGTGCATACTCACATATTCATACACAGATACCCTGTTTATGGCCACTTAAGCTAGGCACATTCTGGAAAATTCTGAACTGTAATAAAACACATTTGCTATTCTTCATTTGCTATTTGCTATTTCTGAAAAAAAAATGTTTGCAGACTCTTTGGAGAGCCATTCCCTTACTCATTAAATTGGGAGTGAACTGGAAGAGGTACCATTCCTTTTTAAGTACAGAGTGTGCTACTCACCTCCAAACAACTGACTTACCTAATTCATCCCTTCATCTCAGGGAGTAACGTGAATTTCTTTTCCTTCCACCTTCTCTTCCTTTCTTCGCCCTCCTCTTTGTCTTTTTCTTTTTCCTGAAACAAATCCATTGAGTCATATCAATATGGTATTTACTACTCATATTCACAAATATCAAAAGGATGGCAATCTGTTTAATATCCTGCAGATGAACTTGCGCTAAAAAGTGGTACTGGCAATCAGGCACTCGCTGCCCACTGGGCACCAGGCAGCAATGTGCTAAAGATCTGGCCTGTTGTTCCACAGAGAAGAATGGAATTTCATTACAACTGTATCAAAAACAAATCATGTACCAAATGTTTGCCTGGATGAGTACTTGGAACATCATTTTTCTTTCATTCATCCCCTCACAGCTTCTACACTTCAGCTCTATTGCTGTCAATACATTCTTTGCCTGTTTATATGTCTGTTCCTCTTCCATTTGTCACTGTAAGTTCACTACAGTTTTACCTTCTCATACTAGCCCCAATGTGTATGTATGTGTGTGTATGCATATATATATAAACTATACAATGCCTACAAATAAAAAGAACATGGACAAAAAGGGTATAAACCTTTACAAAAGAGTTTCTACAGCATTTCCTCAGGTCTTGAGAAACGCTGGGCTGGAAGAAACACAAGCTGGAATCAAGATTGTCGGGAGAAATATCAATAACCTCAGATATGCGGATGACACCACCCTTATGGCAGAGAGTGAAGAGGAACTAAAGAGCCTCTTGATGAAGGTGAAGGAGGAGAGTGAAAAAGTTGGCTTAAAGCTCAACGTTCAGAAAACTAAGATCATGGCATCTGGTCCCATCACTCCATGGGAAATAGATGGGGAAACAGTGGAAACAGTGTCAGACTTTATTTTTTTGGGCTCCAGAATCACTGCTGATGGTGACTGCAGCCATGAAATTAAGAGACGCTTACTCCTTGGAAGGAAGGTTATGACCAACCTAGATAGCATATTTAAAAGCAGAGACATTACTTTGCCAACAAAAGTCCGTCTAGTCAAGGCTATGGTTTTTCCAGTGGTCATGTACGGATGTGAGAGTTGGACGGTGAAGAAAGCTGAGCGCCGCAGAATTGATGCTTTTGAGCTGTGGTGTTGGAGAAGACTCTTGAGAGTCCCTTGGACTGCAAGGAGATCCAATCAATCCATCCTAAAAGAGATCAATCCTGGGTGTTCATTGGAAGGTCTGATGTTGAAGCTGAAACTCCAATACTTTGGCCACCTCATGCAAAGGGTTGACTCATTGGAAAAGACCCTAATGCTGGGTAGGATTGGGGGCGGGAGGAGAAGGGGACGACAGAGGATGAGATGGTTGGATGGCATCACTGACTCAATGGACATGGGTTTGGGTAGACTCCGGGAGTTGGTGATGGACAGAGAGGCCTGGCGTGCTGCAATTCATGGGGTCGCAAAGAGTCGGACACGACTGAGCGACTGAACTGAACTGAACTGTTTTGTCATGTCATTAGAGAATGGAAATGTTTACTTTGCAATTTCCAGATGTTAGAGATGGCTATAAGAAGATAACCTAAGGCTTACAGAGAAAAGGGCTTCACAGATGGTGCTAGTGGTAAAGAACCTGCCTGCCAAAGCAGAAGACAGACGTAAGAGACATGGGTTCCCCCTGGATGGGGAAGATGCCCTGAAGGAGGGCACAGCAACCCACTCCAGTATTCTTATCAGGGGAATCCCATGGACAGAGGAGTCTGACAGGCTACAGTCCATGGGATCACAAAGAGTCGGACACAACTGAAGCCACTTGGCATGCATGCAGAGAGAAAAACCTTTAAATTTAAAAAGGATCCCTAATGAATTTCAGCTAGAGATTAGAGATCTTGTATGTCAGGCCCCTAATTATAAATATTTAGAAACTGGGTTCCAGAGGTGGTGACAATCCAAGGTTTCAGGGCTGTTTTGGACCTGGAAATGTCGGAATTAGACTCTAGGCAAAATTTCTTCTACACATATGCCAAATTTTCTTTAAAGATTTCAATTTTAAACATAAAAACTGTTGGTTTTCTCTAGACCAGATTTAGAAATATTTAGAAATGCAGTGGCAATTCCTTAGCATGTTCCCATCAACATTCAGAATTCCCAGGGAACCACCTCACTGGAACTGATTTTAAAAGGCCTCTTCTCTCAGTTTCTTCCTTCACACTCTTTCAGTCAAGGCATGACCACTAACAGTGCCAGATTTATGAAACACAAGCTGGAATCAAGATTGCCAGGAGAAACATCAATAACCTCAGATATTCAGTGACACCACCCTTATGGCAGAAAGTGAAGAGCCTCTTGATGAAAATGAAAGAAGAGAGTGAAAAAGCTGGCTTAAAACTCAACACTCAAAAAAAATGAACATCATGGCATCCGGTCCCATCACTTTATGGCAAATAGATGGGGATACAATGGAAACAGTATCAACTTTATTTTCTTGGGCTCCAAAATCACATGGTGACTGTAGCCATAAAATTAAAAGATTTTGCTCCTTGGAAGAAAAGCTATGACCAACCTAAGACATCGTATTAAAAAGCAGAAACATCACTTTGCTGACAAAGGTCTGTATAGTCAAAGTTATGCTTTTCCCAGTAGTCATGTATGGATGTGAGAGTTGGACCATAAAGAAAGCTGAGCACTCAAGAATTGATGCCTTTGAACTGTGGTGTTGGAGAAGACTCTTGAGAGTCCCTTGGACTGCAAGGAGATCCAACCAGTCAATCCTAAAGGAAATCAATCTTGAATGTTCATTGGAAGGACTGATGCTGAAGCTGAAATTCCAATACTTTGGCCACCTGATGAGAAGAGCTGACTCATTGGAAAAGACCCTGATGCTGGGAAAGATTGAAGGTGGGAGGAGAAGGGGATGACAGAGGATGTGATAGTTGGATGGCATCACTGACTCAAGTGAGTTTGAGCAAGCTCCGGGAGTTAGTGATGGACAGTGAAGCCTGGTATGCTAAAGTCCACGCGGTAGCAAAGAGTTGGACATGACTGAGCGACTGAACTGACTAAACCTCACTTTTGGGCTTCCCAGGTGGCACTAGTGGTAAAGAACATGCCTGCCAATGCAGGAGACATAAGTGACCCAGGTTCAGTTGCTGGGTCAGGAAGATCCCCTGGAGGAGTGCATGGCTTCTCACTCCATTATTCTTCCTGGAGAATCCCATGGACAGAGGACCCTGGCAGGGTACAGTTCGTGGTGTCATGAAGAGTTGGACACGACTAAAGTGACTTAGCATCACACAACCTAACTTTTCCTGTCCCATCTCTCAAATTTACCCTCTACATTTTCACTGTGGTTCTTCCTGTTCCTTTCCCACCTCTATTTTACATAATTGACTGTTTGGAAAGCCTCCCACACCAACCCCCATAAGGAGACCCCTGATCTTCTTACGTCTAGGGAGGAGCTGTTTGGAGGCACAAAGAGGAAAGAGAAGCAGATCTCCAGCTCTTGTTCTCTCAGTAACCCCCTGGCAGTGCTTAGGAACGTTCCTTGAGCTTCTTCCTCTAGCTCAACATCAACCAATGTTTATGGGCTCTGATCTTCGACCTTGCCACACGGGTTCCTAATAACTGTGGATCCGGATTGTCAAGGCAACAATTCAAGCCTCAAGGGCCCTTCAAATTCTGCTGCGACCTTGTTCACCAGCTGCTCACGTCTGATTTCCAGCTACGTATTTCTGTTCGCATCTCCAAAGACCAGAGTCTAGACAAGTCAACTCTCATTTCAGAGATGGTCTGGGGTTTTGGAACCGCATAGAAGTCACCCACCAGGCTGGACCCGCAGCACACCTGACTCTGGGTTAGTGTTTGAAATGGATGGACTAGACCTCAGAGCCCCTGGCTCAGTGCCCTACGGTGGCCAGCAAGGGCCACATGACCCCTCAGACCTTCGCCGCCGCTTGGGCTTTTCGGCGCTGCCCTGTGGCTGTGGTGTCAACAAATCTACAGTTCAGTTGCTCAGTCGTGTCCGACTCTTTGCGACCCCATGGACTGCAGCATTCCGGGCTTCCCTGTCCATCACGAGCTTCCAGAGATTGCTCAAACTCATGTCCACCGAGTAGGTGATGCCATCCAACCATCTCATCCTCTGTGGACCCCATCTCCTCCTGCCTTCAATCTTTCCCAGCATCAGGGTCTTTTCCAATGAGTCAGCTCTTCGCATCAGGTGGCCAAAGTATTGGAGTTTCAGCTTCAGCATCAGTCCTTCCAATGAACATTCAGGACTGATTTCCTTTAGGATGGACTGGTTTGATCTCCTTGCAGTCCAAGGGACTCTCAAGAGTCTTCTCCAACACCACATTTCCGAGGCATCAGTTCTTCAGCACTCAGCTGTCTTTATAGTACAACTCTCACATCCATACATGACTATTGGAAAAACCATGGCTTTGACTAGACGGACCTTTGTTGGCAAAGTAATGTCTCTGCTTTTTAATATACTGTCTAGGTTGGTCATAGCTCTTCTTTCAAGGAGCAAGCATCTTTTAATTTCATGGCTGCAGTCACCATCTGCAGTGATTTTGGAGCCCAAGAAAGTGAAATCTGTCACTGTTTCCATTGTTCCCCCATCTATTTACCATGAAGTGATGGGACCAGATGCCATGATCTTAGTTTTTTGAATGTTGAGTTTTAAGCCAGCTCTTTCACTCTCCTCTTTCACTTTCATCAAGATGTTCTTCAGTTCCACTTTACTTTCTGCCATAAGGGTGGTGTCATCTGCATATCTGAGCTACATGTCTCTTGAAAACAAAAATCTGTCCATTTTACCTTATCGCTTTAAATGTGCCCATTGCAGTCATTTCACAGGTAAGCTAAGTAGCCTGGCATTTAAGATTTGAATACTTTTGTTCTGTCTTCTACTTGTTCTTCTAGTTTCACTTCACTGGTCTTATTTTTTCACTGACCATGTAACTCAGTCAGTTTTACTGGAAGCTGCCAAGTTAAAGAGAAATCACTGCACTTTTTCTAGGCAGAAAAAAATTAGAGATGTAAAATAAGACTGTTTATGGTGTTTTCCCCTTTGCAAGATGTATATCATTCTTTCATCTTAAAAAGATGTTATATTCATTATTTAGGGATGAAAAAAGGGATTCTTGATGAGATTTAAAGGTCTGAGAAGTATGGTCATTAACCTCTCTTAGAAATCAATTATTTCATTATGATTTTTCAAAAACTTCTAAATATTTAGTTATTTCCATTTTAAATCATACTAGTCAGTGTATTGCTTTTCATTAATCCATTTCACTTAACCCTACTGCATTGTTCTAAAAACAACTCTACTGTCAGATTTATCAACTTTCCTTAATTTAGAAAAAAATCCTTAGGGGCTTCCCAGGTGGCACTAGTGGTAACGAATCGGCCTGCCAAAGTAGGAGATTTCAGAGAAGGGTTTGATCCGCTGGAAAAGGAAATGGCAACCGGCTCCAGCTTTCTTGCCTGGGAAATGCCATGGACAGAGGAGCCTAGCAGGCTACAGTCAGTGGGGTTGCAAAGAGTCGGTCACGACTGAATGACTGAGCACTCGTGCACAGTTTGACATTTAGTTTGGAATATAATAGTTATGTCATATGTGAGTTTTTTCTAATCCTTAGTTTCTCACTGATCACAACAGAAGCTTCTAAATAAAGAGAGCTTATCCTTATAGTAATAATCTCATAAAAATCAGATTGCCAGCCTAAGTTTGGTCATATAACTCAGCTAATCAGTGAGTGAATCTATATTTATTAAGTTCCTCCTATGCTAGGTACCATGGGAAATATAACAGTGGGAACTATACAGTATCTGCTTTCCAAGATTTAAAAATCTGCTATTGGCAGTATGTCATATTCAGAAATGGCCATGAAGTACAGCAATATTTGAAAAGTACTATTTAGTGAATGAATGAATGTGCAAATGAATGGACTGCATATGCAGTAGGTGATACAGAAGGGAAAGGACAGCTGTATTTGAAATTAAAAGAAAAATAATTATGGCAGGATCAGCCTTCTAAGATGTGAACCAGACTTCTAAGATGGATAGAATGTCAATAGATAAGTATGGTGAGATGAAAATAAACCCACTTGTGGGAAATGATATAAGTAATGGCATCAGAGACAAGCCTCACAGTTTTTAAGCTTATCTGTTTAAGCAGAGTGTGATAACGTTAGGGAAAAGAGGGGAATAAAAGCTGGAGCCAGATTTTGAAGAACCTTGAATATCATGAGAAGAACCTAGGTCTTTTTTTCACCCTTTGGGAGCTAGAGGTTCACAGAAGGTTTATATTGAGGTAAATACCATGATAAAACTCTCATGTCTATCCCTCCTAGACTGCTAACTCTCATTATTGGAAGTGTGCATGGAGTACATGGAGTAGCAGTAAGGGCATGGACTTCTAGCTTCAGATCTGGGCTCTATCACTTACCGTGTGACCTTTGCCAAGTTACTCAACCTTTCTATACTTCTGTTTCTTCAACTCTAAAATGAAGATGAGGATGAGGATGGTGATAATGATAATGATAGTTGTGAGGAATAAATGAATTGTTTGAGGAGCAAATAAATTAATGTTTGCAAAGAGCTTACACTAATTTTTGGATGTAGGTAAGTCCCACTTGTGATTAGTCACTCAGTCGTATCCAGCTCTTTGTGACCCATGGACTGTAGCCTACCAGCCTCCTCTGTCCATGGTGATTCTCCAGGGAAGACTACTGGACTGGGTTGCCATGTCATTCTCCAGGGGATCTTCCCAATCCAGGGATCAAACCCCGGTCTGCTGCATTGTGGGAGGATTCTTTACCATCTGAGCCACCAGGGAAACCATGAATACTGGAGTAGATAGCCTGCCCATTCTCCAGGGGATCTTCCCAACCGAAGAATCGAACCAGGGTCTCCTGAATTGCAGGTGGATTCTTTACCAGCTGAACTACCAGGAAAGTCCCACTTAAGAGTTTGCTATTAGTACTTTCAGTATAACTGTTGTCAAATAGGACAGAAGAGTTGGGTGATTCTTTGGTTTCTATACTTTTAAAATCAAATCTCAAAAGAGTTCCCAAAAAAGGGAAAGACTAATCATAAACCAGCACAGGTTTAATTATGTGTATTATAAGCATAGGCTTATAAACTAAGTATTACTTGACAACCTAGATAATAGTCCTATTTTTCCTTTGTGTGATAAGAGGGTGTGAAAAGTGCAACTAAAGAATGGAAAGAGATTTTATATAATAAAGATTTCTAGACTATGAGAATACATTTTAAAAGACTCTTACATTGGACTTGGCAATAATTTCTTGGATATAACACCAAAAGCATAGGCACAAAATTAAAAAAATAAATTAATTGAGACTTACCAAAATTGAAAACTCCTTTGTATCAAATGACACTGTCAAGAGTGAAAAGATAATACATAAAATGGAAGAAAATATTTGCAAATAATATATCTGATAAGGAATTAATATCTGGAATATATAAAACTACCACTTAATAAAAACAAACCCCCCCAAAAAAACAACCCAATTAAAAATTAGGCTTAACAGACAATTATCCAAAAAAGATATACAAATGGCCAATGAGCACATGAAAAGGTGCTCAACACTGCTGATCACTAGGGAAATGAAAATGAAAACTGCAAAAAGATGTCATTTCTCACTCATTAAGATGGCTATTATCAAGGAAAACAGAAAAGAAAAAGTATTGGCAAGGATGTAGAGAAACTGGAACACTTATGCACTGCTGGTAGGAGTGTCAAATGGTGCAGGTGCTGTGGAAAATAGTATAATGTTTCCTCAAAAAATCAAACATAGAATTACTGTATGATCCAGCAATGCCACTTCTAGGAACATACCCAAAAGAATCTCTGAAAGCAGAGACTCGAATAGATGGATGTACACCAATGTTCATAGCAGCAGTATTCACAGTACCTAAACCAGGAAACAACCTAAATGTCCAGTGACAGATGGATGAATAAACAGATGCAGTATGTCCATGCCGTGGAATATCATTCAGTGCAATTGGGGATGGAATTCTGATACATGCTACAGTATAGATGAAACTTGAAAACATTATGCTAAGTGAAATAAGTGAGACACAAAATTAAAAATATTGTATAGCTCTACTTATATAACCCACTCCAGTACCCGTGCCTGAAAACTCCCATGGACTGGTGGGCTGCAGTCCATGGGGTCGCAAAGAGTTGGGCACGACTAAGCGACTAACACTACTTATATAAGAATCATATGAGAGTCAACATTTGTAGAAATAGAAAGCAGAAAATAGTGGTTACTAGAGGCTGGGGAAAGGGAGTAATGAAAACATTGTTTAATGGGCACAGAGTTCAGTTTGGGATAAAGAAAAAGTTCTAGAGTTGTACAGTATCAACTGTTGTACAACAATGTGAATGTACTTAATGCCACTGAATTGAACACTTAAAATAGTTAAAACAGGAAGTTTAATATTATGTATATTTCACCAAAAAAAAAATTCTTTGCTTTTCTGTGGTTATCAACCATCTAGATCTGAGTTAAGTAACTTCCAATACCACACACTGCATCACACTTCTTATGTAACATATAACTTACAAATTATCATTATGTCGACAGTTTCTAAGTAAATTATTTCCCCTCTCCAAATTCATATATGCCCTTTGGTTATCATTGTTTTTACTGAAATGTTCTATTCCCCAAATAACAAGGTTTACAGGCATTTGATTTGCCAAACACATTTTTTTTTAAATTGTAGTTGCTTTACAATGTTGTCTTAGTTTCTAGTGTACAGCAAGGTGATCCAGTTATATACATATATATATTTATTTATGTATGTAAATTCATTTTCATGATTGTTTATTACATTGAATAGAGTTCCCTTTGTTATAGAGTAGAACCTTGTTGTTTATGTATTTATATGTAGTAGTTTGTGTCTGTTAATACCAAACTCCTAATCTATCCCTCACCACCACCATCCCCTTTCATAGGAAACGTCCCCATAAGTTTGTTTTGTATGTCTGCAAGTCTGTTTCTGTTTTGTAAATAAGTTCATTTGTATCATTTTTTAGATCGCCTGTATAAGTGGTATCATATGATATCTGTCTTTCTCTGTCTGACTCCCTTTACTTAGAATGACAATTTATTGGTCCATCCATGTTGCTACAAATGGCAATGTTTCATTCTTCCTTATAGATGAGTAATATTGCATCATGTATATGAACTGCTTCTTCTTTATCTATTCATCTGTCAGTGGACACTTAGGTTGCTTCCATGTCTAGGCTATTGCAAATAGTGATGCTATGAACATTCCCCAGTGTTCCTTTATGTTTTCTAATTAGAGTTTTCTCTAGACATATGCTCAGGAATGATATTGCAGGATCATATGGTAACTCTATTTTTACTTCTTTAAGAAACCTCTATACTGTTCTCCATAGTGGCTACAGCTGCCCTGAAAACTTTTGAAACCAATCAACTATAGATCAAGTGAACTTCTCTCACCACTCTTGTGTTATATTGGCATACACGTTTAGTTGCATTGATATGAAAATATGGCTGATTATGAAAAATCAGAGAACAACAAAGGAGAACGATTGAATGGCCCATGGTAGGATCCTCATTAGCATGTACCCAAAGCAATATTAAGACATAGGGTTCGTTGTGCTGGTTCAATGATTCTTTGTCTTCTTTTCTAGGAAAACATATCCTAATAATAAAGAACTTGCATTTTATGTACTGAAATATACATTCTAAAGCTAGTTAGCTTGTATGCCTTTAAATGTGGTGTATTATCCATTTAGCAATAGTTCAAAATGTCAATATTCTCCGCATAATAAATCTGAATACTATGCATTTTAGTTTCCAGAATCTTTAAGACTCTGAAGATAGATTTCTCACCAGAGAGAGATTTAAGTCCCTCTCCCTTACCCTTGTCTATTCCCTTTCTCACAGCTCCTGAAAAGATATGGGCATGACCCCAAGTGTGGCTCTGAAACTGTTGCTTTGCAAAGATACCCATCTGTTCCTTTCATTGTCTTCCTAGTCATATCTGACTGGGTTTGGGATGTCCAAATTCATTTCTGTTATTTTCAACACGACAGAGCCAAGAACTCTTTGGACAAGTAACCGCATTACAAGCTTCTGCCTTATGTGTCCTCAAAAGAATTGCCCTTGTCTGGATACAGAACCTTTATAATGAGAGAAAATGTAGAAAACTCTGCCAGGAAAAAAAATGCATTTGATATTAGACCTGCTATCAAAATGGACATTTTTAAAGATGAATATCAGCCAACAGAAAATAAAACATGTCAAATGTCCAACAAATATGGCATTTTAATCTTGACCTTTTCTAATGTGCTGGTATTTCAGAGGTTATTATTTTTCATGAATGTTTTAAACAGAATATATAAACTATATGAAAAGACATTTTTCCTGTTGATTCTCTTCTACAATGTAATCACAGGGCCAGTTTTAAAATACGCAACAGAAAAATTTGTTGAACTGGAGGTTTTTTTTGTTTAAATGCCCTAAATGAGTAGGCAGAGATATGAAATGTATTGTTTTTATTCCCAGATATATTCTGGTCCATCTCGAATTATAGCTTGCTTCTGATTTGCTACCTCTTAAAGCAGAAATTGGAGAAGGAAATGGCAACCCACTCCAGTATTCTTGCCTGGAGAATTCCATGGACAGAGGAGCCTGGTGGGCTACAGTCCATGGGGTGCAAAGAGTCGGACACGACTGAGCGACTAACACAACACACAAAGCAGAAATATTATAGAAGTACAGTTTTTGATGATAATATGCTCAGACACTCAGTTGTATCCCACTGTTTATGGCCCCATGGACTGTGGCCCACCAGGCTCCTCTGTCCATGGGATTCTCCAGGCAAGACTACTGGAGTGGGTTGCCATTTCCTTCTCCAGGGGGTATTCCCTACCCAGGGATTGAACCTGGGTTTCCTGCATTGCAGGTGGATACCTTATCAACTGAGCCACCAGGGAAACCGCATAATTTTTAAGTACTTCTATTTCTACAAATAGAAAATTCTACAGGATCTCCAATAAATCCAAATAACCACAGGATAGAAAACTTTAGATACTGCTGTGACCTTACTAGATTCATTGACTCTAACTGTCATGCACTGAGTGTCCAATGTGTGCCAGGTATTGTGTCCATTATGCAGTGGGGGTACAAAGATGAATAAGATACTTTACTTTTGCAGAATGCATTATCGTGCAGCATAAGTAAATAAGTGTAAAAATGTGATAGCTACTTCCCCTGAGGCTATATCAGACTGCTATGGTATAATATGCTGAGATGCTCAGTTGTGTTTTTGTGACCCCTGGACTATAGCCCACCAGGATCCTCTGTCCATGGACTTCTCCAGGCAAAAATACTGGAGTGGGTTGCCATTTCTTTCTCCAGGGGATCTTCCTGACCCAGGGATCGAACCCGGGTCTCCTGCATTGCAGGCGTGTTCTTTACCAACTGAACCACCAGGGAAACCACATCAGAATGGGGATAAAATCAAAGGTACAGTAATTCAAGTAACTATCATTTCTTGAAGATGTCTAATGAAATGCCGACCCCCCAAGCCCTTAGCCTCTGGTCATCACAGGGCTGTTCCAGGCTTCATGCTGAGGTTACTGTCTTAGAGCAAAACATGATGAAGGGTGTTGATTCACAAGAATGCCATTGCTTTGCCCACTGCTTTTTTTTTTTTTAATTGGAATATAACTGCTTTACAGTGTTGTGTTAGTTTCTGCTGTACAACAAAGTGAATCAGCTATTTGTATACATATATCCCCTCCCTCTTAGGCCACCCTCCTACCCACACATCCCTCCCCTCTAGGTGACCACAGAGCATCGAGCTGAGCTCCCTGTGCCACACAACTAGCTACCTGTTTGGGAGGGTGGGACAGATTGGGAGATTAGGATTGGCATATATACACTGCCCACTGGTCTTTACACAATCTCATTTGTACCCTTTCGTCTGTAGGTAAGTAGTCTCTTTACTATCCGGGACTACTTCTGAGACTCAACTCATGGGAAGGACATCTGCTTCCTGGGTTTTCCATCCCTTGCTTTTGGGCTCTGAAATTCCTTCTCAACAGGGCAAGAGAGAGACTGAAGCAAAATACTTGCACATCCCTCAGGTCTACTAAAACGGAAGGTGTCACCCATTTCCATCTCTCCACAATTCCCAGTACTTGACAGGAGTACTCCATCCCAAGTAGATGCAACAGCAATTGCTCAGTCATGTGAGCAAATAAATCCAGGTCTGGCTAAGCCCAAGTTGAAATCCTATCACATGCAACTGAAAAGACTCCTGGCTATTAATAGGTGTTCCTTCCCAGGCTGAATTTTGGCCACCTCTTTGGAGTTCTCCTAAAATGTTGTACATGCCTCGAGGAGAAATTAATAAATTCCATCTTAATTATGTGTTTGATTGCCTCTTTTGTCTACTAGACTACAAACTTCTTTAAGGTAAGAGCTTTCTCAATTTTTTTTTCCTTTTCGTTCACTTATAGTAGAGATTAGCAGCTAAAATGTGTTCCTTTAAAAGGATGGACAGGGAAGTCTGGAATGCTGCAGTCCATGGGGTCACAAGGAGTTGGACATGACTGAGCGACTGACCTGAACTCAACTGAAGTAGAAGATGAATATTTTCCTCCTGTTTAAAGTTTTTATATTCTTTCTTCAACAGAAATAATATCCAAACTCTTACATGTCTCTGAGAAACTCTTTTAATTCAGATTTTAAGAATAATACTCATATTTCTCAGCATATCAACAATGTATATGAAATATCATTTAGTGACCCCACACACCTATTGCAATGTATTCAATACCTTATAGAACTGAATACCCGTCAGAAAATTGGAAGTATTTTAAATCAGATATGAGACACAGTTTGAAAAATAACACCTACACCTATAATTCTAAAGACACTAACGTTTAACCACTGTAAACATTGCATGTTTTGAAGAATTATACCTATCACTGAATAAGCTTTCTGTTAGTCTTTCTCAATTTATAGCTAAAAGGTCAATGAAATTGCTCAAACTCTGGTCAGCCATAGAACAGAAGAATGATGATTATATGATTTGTTTGTTATATCTGTATTTATTTTTGTCTGAATTTCCTTATTCAAGACACAGCACATTTCCTTAATGACACAGTTTGTGATTACATTAAAGAACCATTGTGTATAAAATATCATATTTGGAAAAGTCAGTATTACCTAATAAAGCTGAAGCTATTGAACAGTGAAACATTATAGCAGGGGTCTTGTCTGCAATTTAAAATCCCAAAGAATAAATTCTCTCACATTAAAACCTAGAAAAAAATCTTCATGCATCCCACTATGTCATCTCCTCCTGAAACAATCATGATAACCTCTCAGAATGCCAGCTGCAATCAAATATATATGGTGTGAAAAATAGATGTGAATAAATAGAGAATATAACTCATGGTAGTCCCTCTTGCTCCAACTGACTAGAAAATTCTAATATAATGAGTGTTAACCAATTTTAAGGTTAACTAGAGCTTTTTCTAACTTTTAGCCAATACATCTTAAATTTATCCTGGATTTACTCTTTAGACTCCTTTAAGAAAGTTAGATTGAAAGCAGATATACTCTCATAAAGACTTAAATCTCAAGTAAAATATTCATATACTATCTAGCCAATATTTTTTACAATTTTTTTAATTAAAATTGATAGAATAAATAATTGCTTTGTCTTTTTCTATAGTTCTCTTTCTTTCCTTTATTAAAAGCAATAGCCTGGATTATTTTTATAATGGAGAAAATCTAGCAAAAAATGATAGAAACAATAAAGTATTGCAAACTTTGGGTATGGGAGAAAGATGGATTAAAAGATTAGACACAATCCAATAGCTTTACTCCCTCACGTGATCCTTTTATAATATTTTCTATTATAGTTGTTTGTGTGAAGATGCAGCCTCCAAATTCAGATATTTGATAGTCTTGTTTGACATCTCTCCCTCATTCTACCACAAATTCATTGCTGTCTAGACCATTCATCAATTTTCATAAAACCTTGCCAATCTTAGATCATAAACATTTCCTAAATCCATTCACATATTTCTAGTTCTGCTACCAATAACTTACTTCAAACTATCAGTTTCTCACCAGATATTTTTTTTAATTCCCTCCCTTTTTAAAGATATTTACTTTAATACCCTCCTAACTATGATCTTCTTGTGCTTTAGGTCTTCTCCACTTTAGAACCAGAGTGATAACACAAGATAAAATTCAAATTTAATCATGTCTCCTAACTTCTGGTTCACTGTTCTTAGGATAAATACCAAAACTTTCAACATAACCTTCAAGAGTTAACATGATCCGGTCCTGCTTCATCTCCCACCTACAGCCCCCTCATCCTCTGTGTTCTAATCACACGATCTTCCTCTAATTTCTTATTTGTAGTGTTTTAATTGTGTGTTTGAACCAATGTTTAGTGCAGTTTGAGGCACAGAGTAGCAGGCAATAAATATCTTGGTGAATGTTGCAGGATGAGTGAATGAATGTATTAATGAATAAAGTATAACATTGCAGGATGATGTCATACTGGGCAGACATGTAGTACTAGAATTCTTGTTTTGTCTCACAAAATACACATTTTAAGCTGTTTTCTTCATAAATAAGCCACTAGTCAGTATGGCATAATATGTAAAGAACTCAGATTGTGTCTGACTCTTTGCGACCCCATAGACTGCAGCATGCCAGGATTCCCTGTCCTTCACTATCTCCTGGAGTTTGCTCGAACTCCTGTCCATTGAGACAGTGATGCCATCCAACCATCATCTGCCACCCTCTTCTCCCTTTGACTTTAATCTTTCCCAGCATTGGGGTCTTTTCTAATGAGTTGGCACTTCTCATCAGGTGGCCAAAGTATTGGAGCTTCAGCTGCAACATCTGTCCTTCCAATGGATATTCAGGACTGATTTCCTTTAGGATTTACTGGTTTGATCTCCTTGCTGTCCAAGGGACTCTCAAGAGTCTTCTCCAGCACCACATTTTGAAATCATCAATTCTTCGATGCTCAGCCTTCTTTATGGCCCAGCTCTCAGATTCAGAAATGACTACTGGAAAAACTATAGCTTTGACTAGATGGACCTTTGTTGGCAAAGTAATGTCTCTGCTTTTTAATACACTGTCTAGGTTTGTCATAGCTTTTCTTCCAAGAAGCAAGCATCTTTTAATTTTATGGCTGCAGTCACCATCTGCAGTGATTTTGGAGACCAAGAAAATAAAATCTGTTACTGCTTCCACTTTTTACCCATCTATTTGCCATGAAGTGATGGGACCAGATGCCATGTCTTAGTTTTTTGAATGTTGAATTTTAAGTCAGCCTTTTCACTCCCCTGTTTCACCTTCATCAAAAGGATCTTACCACCTCTTCACTTTCTACCATTAGGGTAGTTACCATCTGCATATATGAGATTGTTGATATTTCTCCCTGCAATCTTGATTCTAGCTTTTGATTCATCCAGCCTGGCATTTCACATGATGTACTTTGCATATAAGTTGAATAAGCAGGATGACAATATACAGCCTTGATGTATTCCTTTCCCAATTTTGAACCAGTCCATTCTATGTCCACTTCTGTTTAATATTACTTCTTTCCAAAGACTGTATGTTAAAGGCTCATTTCTGTGCTCCTCAAGATTTCTGTATTCTAACTTGACTTCTCACAATATATTATAAATTCTAAAGGAAATCATTTTAAAACCAAAAGTTTATATAGTAACAAATATTTGGACAAAGAGTAAAACATTCTGATGTCTTCTATACAGTGTAGATTATTAGACTCACAGATTTGGGTTTACTGTTATTAAACCAAAGTCAATCATAGAGATGATTGGCTGAATTTTTAATTTACATATGAATAGTGTCTAATTTTAAAGTCAGCCCTTTCTCAATTAGCCAATTATGATGTAGGCTCCAGTTTTATATTGCCAGTAACTTGCTAAGCATTTCACCGCCAGCTGTCTTTCTTTCTGTCTTTTATGTAAGAAAGAGGAAGAAAATACTTGTTTTCTTTAAGGGTTTTAGTCCAAAAAAATAACTTTTATGTGTTTTGTGAAAACAACACATTATCGTTGAAAACAAAAAATTTTCTTGAATATTAATCCTGCATGGATTAATAGAAAGGTGATTGAACAGTTTTTATTTAAACATGAAATCATACTATATCACCATAAAATATTGTCAAATAAACACAAATCTGGATTTACATAATGAGAAGCTTTGTTTAGAAGAAAGCCTATTGAAATAGCTTCCAATCTCAGAAATCTTCAAGCATCTCAACAACAAACAAAGTCTTTTCTTTCATAAGGTAAGGAGAAGTGTTAAGAGTTGAACTGTGTCTTCCAAAAAGATATATTGAAATCCTAATCCCCAATACCTCAGCATGTGACCTTATTTGGAAACAGAGCTACTTCAGAGAGTTCAGATGAAGTCATACTGGAGGAGGATGGGCTCTAAATCCAACATGCCAGTATGAAGACTGTGTGAAAATAGGAGGGAAGAATGTCATGTAAAGCTGGAGGCAGAGGTTGGAGTCATGTAGCTACAAACCAAAAAATGCCCGTGATTAATGGCCACCCCCAGAAGCTAGGCACATAGAGTCTCAAAGGGAACATGGCCTTGCTGACACCTTGAAGAACTTTCAAACTTCCGGCCTCCACAACTGTAAGAGAACAAATTTCTGTTGTTTTAAGTCATCTAGTTTATGATAACTTGTGACTGAAGGTTTAAAAAAATGAACACAGAGAATAAGGAAATATTAGCAGGAATTTTTAAGAGGAAGCTGGGCAAACAAGTGGAAATGACCAGGGGGTCTGATAGGAAAAGTGCCCTGCTGTGGTCAGCCAGTTCTTGGAATAGGCTGATAAGGTGGCACTGGTGGTAACCTGCCTGCTAATACAGGAGACATAAGAGGAGATGCAGGTTTGATCCCTGGAGAAGGAAATGGCAACTCACTCCAGTATTCATACCTGGAGAATCCCATGGACAGAGCATCCTGGCAGGCTGTGGTCCATAGGGTCACGAAAGGACTGACACAACTGAAGTGACTTAGCACACTGGTTTTTAGTGTTCACTCAGGCTTGGAGATGAGTAATGACTAGAACTGACAGGAAAGAGAGAGGCCTGACTAAAGTTTAATCAAGACAAAACAGAGGGTAAGCGCTGGGCAATTGTGAGCACTTGATCTGTATGAAATTCACTTAATTTGAATTGTAGTGGAAAAACAATTAAGGGCAACTGGAGAGATGATGAGATTCAGATGTTTCTCCATGACAAAACTTTTCAATTTCCAAAAGATTTCTCTCAAGGAAAGACTATTATGTAAGAGATCAGAGTTGATGTTTTGTTTTAACTGCAAGTTCAAGCTTTCAGTTCAGTTCAGTTCAGTCACTCAGTCCTGTCCAACTCTTTGCAACCCCATGAACCGCAGCATGCCAGGCCTCCCTGTCCATCACCAACTCCTGGAGTCCACCCAAACCCATGTCCATCAACCCATGTCCATCCAACCATCTCATCCTCTGTCGTCCCCTTCTTCTCCTGCCCTCAATCTTTCCCAGCATCAGGGTTTTTTCAAATGTGTCAGCTCTTCGCATCAGGTGGCCAAAGTATTGGAGTTTCAGCTTCAACATCAGTCCTTCCAATGAACACCCAGGACTTATCTCCTTTAGGATGGACTGGTTGGATCTCCTTGCAGTCTGAGGGACTCTCAAGAGTCTTTTCCAACACCACAGTTCAAAAGCATCAATTCTTTGGCACTCAGCTTTCTTTATAGTCCAACTCTCACATCCATACATGACCACTGGAAAAACCATAGCCTTGACTAGATGGACCTTTGTTGGCAAAATAATGTCTCTGATTTTTAATATGCTGTGTAGGTTGGTCATAATTTTCCTTCCAAGGAGTAACTATCTTTTAATTTCATGGCTGCAGTCACCATCTGCAGTGATTTTGGAGCCCAGAAAAATAAAGTCAGCCACTGTTTCCACTGTTTCCCCATCTATTTCCCATGAAGTGAGGGGACCGGATGCCATGATCTTAGTTTTCTGAATGTTGAGCTTTAAGCCAACTTTTTCACTCTCCTCTTTCACTTTCATCAAGAGGCTCTTCAGTTCTTCACTTTCTGCCATAAAGGTGGTGTCATCTGCATATCTGAGGTTATTGATATTTCTCCCGGCAATCTTGATTCCAGCTTGTGCTTCCTCCAGCCCAGCGTTTCTCATGATGTACTCTGCATATAAGTTAAATAGGCAGGGTGACAATATACAGCCTTGACGTACTCCTTTTCCTATTTGGAACCAGTCTGTTGTTCCATGTCCAGTTCTAACTGTTGCTTCCTGACCTACATACAGGTTTCTCAAGAGGCAGGTCAGCTGGTCTGGTATGCCCGTCTTGGTATCTTTTGACTGGATGTTTGGAGAAAAGGGATTTAGCAAACTTATAGGTGCTTTTCACCTCCCAGAGTCTCATCCCAACTGTTTGTTAGGTGTATTATCAGTTTTACAGTGCCAAATTTTATAACTTGTACATAATTCCCACAGTTTTCAGTAGTCTATCAATCACAGCATCTCTATGCCTGAAGTAATTCATCCATCTTTTGGCAGCTGAATTTTGTCATAGAAACATATCCTTCTTTTTTTTATTCTTTTACTTTAAATAACAGACTCCTTGTTATAAGTTTTTGCATTCTTGATAATATCTCTCTTTTCATTTAAACTTAAAGGATATATTGGCTAGGTATGAAGTTCTTGAGTTATACCTTCTTTTTCCTCAAAACTTTGTATGTACTTCTTTGTCTTATAGCATTGAATGGAGCATTGAGTAAAGTCTCAGACCAATCACATTTATTTGTCTTACCTGACTTGCTTTGCAACTTTCCATTTGCTATAATGCTTTCATGACTTTTTTCTTTATTCTTTTAGGTTATTAAATTTACCAAAATACAATTTGGTGTACAACACTAGATATCAGTTTTTCCTAAGGGCATTGTATATTGTTTTATCTGCAAATTAGAGTTTTTTAAGAATTTGTTTGTTTGACAGCTTGTCTTTACTTATTTTGTCCTCTTCTTCTGGGGTATCAACTATACATTCATTGGATCCCTATCAATGGATTTGTATTTTTATTTTCAACTTTACAGTGATTTTCATGTTCTTATTCTTGCCAACTGTGTTTTGAGTGACTTCCTCAAGTCTATTCCCTTCAAGCCTTTTGAGTCCTTGACATTGTAATATTAGTGTTTACTCCAGTTTTCTGATGCTTGCAAGATAGCTCATGTATGATAAAGCTTTCTTGTCTCAATTATGTTTTCAGCGAGTTCTTCAAGTCCGCCCATGCTTTGTGTCAACACATTTTCCAAGTCCCATTTATTCTAGTTTTTTGGTATTTCCAACATACTTTCATATCTTTAGTCATGTTTATTTTGGCTTCCATTTCTATTTTAAGCTCTGCCTCATAAGTTTTCTGGAGAATGCAATGGCAACCCACTCCAGTACTCTTGCCTGGAAAATCCATGGATGGAGGAGCCTGGTAGGCTGCAGTCCACGGGGTCGCACAGAGTTGGATTCAACTGAGAGACTTCACTTTCCCTTTTCACTTTCATGCATTGGAGAAGGAAATGGCAACCCACTCCAGTATTCTTGCCTGGAGAATCCCAGGGATGTCGGAGCCTGGTGGGCTGCCGTCTATGGGGTCGCATAGAGTCGGACACGCCTGAAGAGACTTAGCAGCAGCGGCATAACTTTTCATCTTTTTTTGTTGCTTTTTTATCGCCTTTGTAACATTGTGTCTCCTTTTTCAGCTCTCTTTCTCTGTGTAGGTATGTATATATAATATATATATTTTAGTCTGTTCAGGCTGCTATTAAAAAATATCACAGACGGGGTAGCTTATAAACAATAGAACTTTATTTATCACAGTTATGGAAACTAGGAGTCCCAGATAATGGTGCTTGCATGGTCTAGTAAGGGTCCTCTTGTGGGTTGCAAGACTGCAAACTTTTTATACCCTCATGTGGCAGAAAGGGAAGGAATGAGAGTTCTCTAGGGTCCCTTTTATGGAGGCTCTAATATTAGGTACCTTATTTGCCTCCTGAGAAACCTGTATGCAGATCAAGAAACAACACTTAGAACTGGACATGGAACAATGGACTGGTTCAAAATTGGGAAAGGAGTATGTCAAGGCTATATATTGTCACCCTGCTTATTTAACTTACATGCAGAGTACATCATGTGAAATGCCAGTCTGGATGAAGCACAAACTGGAATCAAGATTGCAGGGAGAAATATCAATAACCTCAGATATTCAGATAACAACATCCTTATGCCAGACAGCAAAGAGGAACTAAAAAGCCTCTTGGTGAAGGTGAAAAAGGAGAGTGAAAAAGCTGGCCTAAAACTCAACGTTCAGAAAAACTAAGATCATGGCATCTGGTCCCATCACTTCATGGCAAATAGATGGGGAAACAATGGAAACGATGACAGACTTTATTTTCTTGGTCTCCAAAATCACTGCAGATGGTGACTGCAGCCATGAAATTAAAAGATGCTTGCTCCTTGGAAGAGAAGCTATAACAAACGTAGACAGCATATTAAATATCAGAGACATTATTTTGCCAGCAAAGATCCATATAATCAAAGCTATTGCTTTTCCAGTAGTCATGCATGGATGTGAAAGCTGAGCCATAAAGAAGGCTGAGCACTGAAGAATTGATGCTTTCTAATTGTGGTGTTGGATAAGATTCTTGAGAGTCCCTTGGACTGCAAGGAGATCAAACCAGTAAATCCTAAAGGAAATCAACTCTGAATATCCATTGGAAGGACTGATGCTAAAGCTGAAGGTCCAATACTTTGGCCACTTGATGTAAAGAACCGACTCATTAGAAAAGACCCTGATGCTGGGAGAGATTGAAGGCAGGAGGAGAAGGGGACAATGAGAAGGGGATGAGATGGTTGGATGGCATCACCAACTCAATGGACATGAGTTTGATCAAGCTCTGGGAGATGGTGAAGGACAGGGAAGCCTGGCGTGCTGCAGTCCATGGGATTGCAAAGAGTCGGACACGAATGAGCGACTGAAAAACCACAGCAATATGAGGTCCCAAAGGCCCTGCCTCCTAATACCACCACACTGGGCAATAGGATTTCAATATATGAATTTTTTAATGGAACACAAACACAAAGGCCATAGAAGCAATATCTATCTATCTATCTATCTCTCTATTTGAGAGAGAGTATAGATGATTGTTTGTCAGAGGGTTGTCTGTGATTTTTGCATACTCACTTTGCAATGTATGTCTAACACTTGGTGAATATTTGTTATTTGCAGACATAGTTCTAAGCCCTTGATGCTAATTATCTCATTTAATGTTAGTGCTTCATTTGCTTTGTATATGTTTCTGTCCCCCTCCCCCTCCCCCTCCTCCTCCTTCTTCTACTACTTATTATTCTTCTCCTTATCCATCTTCTCCTTCTCCTTCTTCCTTCACATTTCTTTTTGATTATTAATCAAGTTTGAAGAAATGGGACAGGTCATTTACAGGAGATTGTAAAGTGTTGTGGCCATGAGGGAATTGCAGAGAAGCTGAAGTTGCCAACAGATTCTACTGAGCTTGTTGGCCCCAAAACTTTCCCTTAATATAGATTTTCTCATATGGTGGCAACATTTCCCTTTGGTGTCCTTGCAGCCTGTGGCACGCAGGAAATCACTGTATATCCATCGCAACTTGGTCCTCATGGATTTCTTCTTCCCCCTTACTCTTTCACATTTCTAGCAGTGACAACTTCATCACTCACCCTTCTTTTCTCAACCAAGATCTATTTTAGACCAGGAATTGCAAACTGAAGGACCAGAAACATAGACATTACAACTATACCAGCTTTGATAAGCCAATCTATCTTTTACATTTAAAAAAGTATTTTAAAGATTATATATTAAGACATTTTGCTCAATTTTATTAGTCAAACTCCACTAGAAATAACAGTTACAAACAAAAAGACAAATGACATACACATACACACAAAACAAAATCATAAACTAAAAGTATGAAATACAGAGAAAACACACTGATCTCAATGAAATAAGAAAGGTACCACTGATATACTACAGACTACTAAGCATACCAACCAAACACTGAGAAGCTTCAAGAAGCAGAAACAGCACACAAAGATGCAAGTCAGCACATTTCTGACCTCGAGCTAGCCACAGTTCTTGCCACAAAATAAATATCCCAGTTTGAAAGGCACAGCCAATAATCTACCTGTCTTTATATCTACCTATCTACTTATCATTAAAAAAATTCTTCAGTGAATTCTCTTCTTACTGCTGCGATTTACATAATCATACTCACCTCTTTGGAAGAACATATTTTCTTAATCTTAAGGTACAGAGAATAAATAAAACTAGCTATCAATTCTACTTATCCTGTAAAGTGTGACTAAGTGTTAATCAGCTAGCATGGTAGTTGTCAGTTTGTAGATCTCAGGGAAGTTTTTCTTACATCAACACATGAAAGGTAGATCATGAGCTTTCCTGACAAATTATGTAGTAACAAATAAACATAACCTTTCCTGTCTACTTTGGATGAAATGTTACTAATTTGGGGGAACAAAAATCTGGACCACAATTACTATGACTTTGATTAACTTTCAAATGGTGTAGCATCTAAATTATTTGTTGACAAATTTAATTTGTTTTATAGACCAAACTTTTCAAAAAATAGGACCTATATTCACTACAGCATATCTTATTATAAAGAAAGTTTAAAATCAATGTAAACGTCCAGCAATACTGAGGTACTGAAGCAAATGTTAAAAGCCATGAAAAATATTGGTTTTGAAACATTTAATAAAATATAAAGTGTTCAGGATGTAATTGTAAGAAGAAAGAAAAATAGATACAAAATCATATTTATAATATCTCAATTTTAGAAAAAATGTATAATCTATATATAAAGCAACTCTGACAAGAAATATGTTAGTTTGTTAATTGTGGTTATCTCTGGGTTGTGAAATTATGGATAATCCCTAATTTTTTTCTTTATGTTTTCATTGAATCTTCTAAGTTGTTGCCATTAGACATGGGTTTTATAATAAAGATACAAAAATTTATAAAAAGTGATCTATGGAAAAAACATAGCCCTTGATAATGAAAAAGTTTGGAATTACTGCCTTAAGTCTATAAAGGAAATTAGCAAGGTAAAAGGAAAGGTAAGTTGATTGTGCCATTTTTTTCTTCCAAAATGACTCCTGGGCATCTCTTTAGGCTTTAACTCTCATTAACCTTAACCAATCACTTTGTTACTTGACCAGCTAGAAGATTATTTAGTCTCAATGTAAAGATGGGACATGCCTCCTTTATGTCTGAAAACAAAAATGGCAAAATGAATAAAATTAATGAAAATAATCAGAGGAATTATAATTCTTTAAGTTAGCACATTTTTCCTCTATTACATTTTAGGTTTCAGTATACTGGATAAAATATATGCAGGTAAACTCCTGCGTTTTCTATATCCTCCAACATTTATGCCATAATTGCTAGAAATAATAACAATACCAATAATAATAATAAATGCAGTATGTCTAAGGCACTTCTGAAATGAGAATTATATTATACAATTTAGTTTTAATTTAATGAAACCCAGGTCTCCCGCATTGCAAGCAGATTCTTTACCATCTGAGTTACCAGGAACACCCCAACTAGAAATAATTAAATTGAGTATATAAAGTCTCAGTTGAAAAAAAAAATCATTTAGTGAAATAATTTAGTTCTGAGTTGAAAGTGCCCTCAAATAATAATAAATGTAGATTTTACATTAAAATGAGTGAGCCTTCTAATTTAATAAGACTGTTACTACATTTACAGCTTTTAGGTGAGAAGACTTGCCTTGGCTCAATTTTTAAGCATTGCCAATTCTCACATTCAATGAAGACATAAAATTGACAGCTGAGGAAAGGAGAAAAGTTAGCACCCTGGTGAGTGCTCTGTTTATTGCTGCCTAATATAAGTCAGAATTCATTACAGTTCCAGAAAGCACTCTGAGAAGTATTTGATTAAGTATCTGAAAGAAATTCTTTAAATATCTAATAATTTGAGAGAAGCGTCAAAACTAGATTTCTAATAGATAAGACACCCTTTAATAATGGTTGTTTTGTTGCTCAATTTGCTTTAGAAAAAATATATTGAACCATTTCACTGTTATACCATGTGCGTGTACATATTCTGCTCTTACATGAACTCTTTTCTAGGGAAAGCCTGTACCTTAAAGCATTCTGGTGTGCTTCCAAGGCCCTTGCTCTTGGTCAGAATCAAAGGTGAGGTCAGTAAGGGAACCTCAACCCATTCAGCATTAGGGTCATTGTCAGCTGTCACCAATGGCAGGGTTTATGACAAATGAGGAGCCAGGCTTCCAGCTGAATTTCAGTGTAGTTATTTTTGTTTTAATGTATGTGTGAATCAATTAATCCTGTCATAGAAGGGCATCGTAAACTGTGTGCCAGAGTTAATGAGTCAGCCATTATCACATCATTACACCAGCTGGCATAATGTAGCATGTGTTGTTTGTCATAATATACACTGCCATGCTTAACAACCATTAATTGTTTACACGAGCAGTCATATTTTTCCTCAAAGAACCTTCAGCGACTGGTTAATATTTTGAAGGCTTTTTAAGTGAATAACTATTACAAGGAAAAGATATTCTCATTAAGAGAGCCCACAACATATGAAACTAAAATGAGGGGAAGACATTTGTTAAGACAATGAAAGTCTTGAGTACCTTTCAGAAAAAAATCTCTATGGTGCAGGATCAACTAAATCCTAAGACTGACTTGCACTGCTGATTCAACTGCCACTGGAAATGATCCCTAAAGAAAGGAAAGATCGTGTCTTAAGAAAAAGTTGGTGAGGTGGAACTCCCTATTATTATAAATCTCTATTAGTACTTTGACCACCTGATGCAAAGAATCAACTCATTGGAAAAGACCCTGATGCCAGGAAATGTTGAGGGCAAAAGGAGAAGGAGGTGGAAAGGATGAGATGGTTTGATAGCATCACCAACTCAATGGACATGAATTTGAGCAAACTGCGAGAGGTAGAGGATGACAGAGGAGCCTGGCAGTCTACAGTCCATGGGGTCACAAAGAGTCAGACATGACTTAGCGGCTGAACAACAACAACACGTGAATCAATGAGTCTTGTACCCATGATTCATGTATTACCACCAGGACTTCCTGAGAGAAGATGCAATCATAGGTTTATACTTTTTTGGTTTTTTGTTTGTTTGCTTATGTTAATCATTATAAAAACCTTAGCTGTTGCGCTTTTCTTGGCTGATGAAAGGTGGCCATCACATTCCAAAGTTACAGCTTTCTGAGAATTCATTTTAGGTGAATTCTGAATGTTTTCATTGACAACATGGCCTTCCCCAGCCAAACATAGAGACTGCAAATAAAGGTTAAGTTTTCTATAGTCAGAAGTAGAAATCACAATATCCTTTATCTACTTTAACCTAAAACTCATTTTCTCAGTTGAGATTTGGTCAAACGTTAACAATGTCTGTTAGCCAAAGAAATTTAATATGAACATAAGTTTAATAAAACTATGAATGATTTCATAAGCAAATAAGAAAGTAAACTGAATACAAACAAGAATTAGTCTAAATGTAAATAATGCAACAAAAATCCAAGAATGTACATGAAAGCACTTTGCAATGTGCATCCACTACAAACTTTACAAAGTGCATCCACTACAAACCACACTACAATTATTGCTATAATTGTATTCCAGTTTTTTTTTTTTAATTGTTGGTATATAACAGTAAAATTGACTGCAAAGAATTTCTCTGTTTGGGAAGAATTATTCCTTTTTTTTTTTTGAGAATTTAACTTTCAGGCACTTAGTTTTAGAAATATACATTCCATAATATAGCATGTTTTTATTTTTATAAATGCAAACATACAAATATCTTTACATTTTGAGGTGGTAAAGCAAGCTTTTTTGCTGTCATCTATAGCTGCTATTGTTTGTAATCCTATCTTGCATAAATTCTTCAGTGACAGAGCAGAAGTGTTAAATATGTAAATAAATAAAAGCCAATATACAGATATCTATGATTTATTTGGTTGGAGAAATTTTTTTGTGTTTGTTTTTCAACTTCTTTTTTTGAAGTATAGCTGATTTACAATGTTGTGTTGATTTCTACTACACAGCAAAGTGATTTGTTTATGCATATATACATTATGTATACTTTTCATATTCTTTTCCATTATGGTTTATAATAGGCTATGAATATAGTTCCCTGTGCTATACAGTAGGATCTTATTGTTTATTAATTTTATATATAATAGCTTGCATCTGCTAATCCCAACCTTCCAATCCATCTCTCCTCCATAGCCCCTCCCACTTGGTAACAACAAGTCTGATCTCTGCTTCATAGATAAGTACATTTGTGTTATATTTTATGTTCCACATATAAGTGATATCATATGGTATTTGTTTTACTTTTTCTGACTTACTTCACTTAGTATAACAATCTCTAGGTCAATCCATGTTGCTGCAAATGACATTATTTCGTTCTTTTTTACGGCCGAAGAAGTTTTTTCAAGCTTTAAAGATTCTGATTCAGTTGATACCAATTATATGAAACTGAAATTCAAAATCTATCTTTCAATAGCTCCCTACATGATTACGGTATACTTATAGTGAGACGATTTCTAGGGTATAAATAAGGAAATAATAACATATAGTGGAAATAGGAGAGAAATGAAGGAAAATAATAATTTTGAACTAATTAATACCATAGAACTTCAAAAATATTTTATACTGCATTAAAAATATCATATTTGGAAATAGTAAAAATATTTCAAAACAGTCTATGTTTTTTAAATGTTTTAATGCTGGAATTTTGATGCACTGGTGTAACAAAAATATGAAAAGTATGCATAATTCCCTTCCGTAATTTCATGATCTGCAATTAGGTAAAAATATTTCCATAGAGAGCCTTTTCTCTGAAACATCAATACTTTCAAAAACTGAGATTGCAAATAATATCCAAAATAAATCTATGATCTTCAATATATTCTCCAAAAAATCTAGTTACTACTAGAGATCTTTGAGGATCCACATAACAAATGGTAATATGCAAACCAAACCAAGTGAAATTGCCAGCAGTCATCTGATTTGAATCACTGAAAATGGTGATTTCATTTAGTTTAACTTAATATCAATGGTAGTTGTTCTTTTAGTTGCTAAGTCATGTCCTACTTTTTTGCAACCCTATGGACTGTAGTCCACCAGACTCCTTCTGTCCATGAGATTTTCCAGGCAAGAATACTGGAGTGGGTAGCCATTTCCTTCTCCAGGAAATCTTCCCGACCCAGGGATCGAACCCACATCTCCTGCATTGGCAGGCAGGTTCTCTACCACTGAGCCACCTGGGATGCCCCAATATCAGTGGTGGAAAATATCTAAAACAAGTATGAAGTCATGAACTAGAGTCACCAACACTGGAGGCCACACTGACTTTTTAAATAGTATCAGCCATGAAAAAAAGGATTCATGAAGGCAAATTAGTCCTTTAGCTACTTCAGATATGTCTAACATCATGGGTGAAATAGAAATGTGAATCTTCCTTGCTAATGTTGCAAAATGTTGTAAGATTTTTCTTGCCTTGGGGTCTCTGCAGACCCTGGTCCTTTGCCTGGAATATTCTTCAGAGTGACTGGCTTCAGGTCTCAGCTCTTTGGAGACTTTCACCCATTAGATTTAAAAGAAGTCCTCTCCAACCCATAGAAAAAGAAGCTTTTTCTTTTCCCTCCCACCACACAGCACAATTTGTGATTATATATTTGTGTCTTTGCTCATATCACAGCAGTCTGTTTCTCCATACGCTATTGTAAGTTCAAGGAGGACAAGAATCATGTCTGTAGGTGTGTCAGGATACATTTAATAGGAGGCTTCCTGCGTGCTGTTTTCAGTCTTGCATGAATTCTATGTTCCTTAACGGCACCTGAATACAGGTGCCAGAGAGCTGGCAAGCCAGCTTTCGGGGATAGTAGAAATTCATGTATCTCATTCATATGGAAATTCCATGTGGTGAACAGCAGCCATTTACAAGTCTCCTCCTTTCTGATATGTAAAGTAACTGTTACAACCCCCTCTCTAGAGAATAATTCTAACCTCCGGCTTTCTAGATGACTTGTTAGACTTTTGATCCCTATCTCTGCTAAAAAGGGCTATCTGGTAAGAGAGTATATATATGCCACCATATGTTGAATAAATGCCTTTGTTCCACCAGAGCAATGGTCACCGTGTCTTTCCTCATTTCCTCATTCTCTCTCTCTCTCTCTCTCTCTCACTCTCCCTCTTGCTCTCGCTCTCTCCGTTTCAGGCTGTTTCCACGGAGCACAGGTGTCCACCGTGTCTACTTATTTGCCCGGGCTTTCAAGACCTCTTCGAGAGGGCGCCCTGAGCCTATGTAGACGGTGTTAGCTCTTTGTCCTAGAGTTATATTGGCATACTGTGTAAACCAGGGAATATCAGCCTTTTCTTCCTTCTTTTCTTATCGGTCGACTCTGTACCCCCAAGTTCCAGTCCATTAAAAGACCACAACATAGGTGCTCAATAAAAATTTGTTAAATGAATAAGCTAGTTAAATCTACTTTTTTATTAATGTATAAGCATCCAAATCCCTGGGTTGTTTTGTTTGTTTGTATTTTCATTTAAAGTGTTAGGGATATACCGTGTAATCGAATAAACATAATGGAAAGTTAATTTGATTTTCAAAAGTAACTCCAAATAATAAAATTGCATGTAAATAACTAAGAATATTAAAAGAGAAATCACTTTGAAAACTGTTAACATCATACACCAAATATTATTCTGCTTGGCAAGATATTTTTTCATATTCCAAAAACAAGAAATTTTATCATCAAAACTCAGATTTAATTTTGAGAAGGTTCATAGTAGCTTAAAAGAAGCTGTCATGTCTGATCAAGTAGAAAGGTAAACTTATTGTTTGGGATGGAAAAAAAAAGTGAAATTTATTGTTCACACAATTATCAGTTAGTTAAAGGATACTAACTGCCTAGCCACCTCCTGTGGGATACTGCTCTTGGGATATCATATAATATTGCTAAGCACACAATGCTGAAGTGTGTGTATGTTAAGAGACCGGTATTCATATAGCTGCCCTGATGGTTGTTGTTTAATTGTTAAGTCATGTCTGACTATTTGCAACCTGATGGACTGCAGCAGGCCAGACGTCCCTGTCCTTCACTGTCTCCCAGAGTTTGCTCAAACTCATATCGATTGTCGGTGATGCCATCCAACCATCTCATCCTCTGTTGTCCCTTTCTCCTCCCGCTTTCGATCTTTCCCAGCATCAGCGTCTCTTCCAATGAGTCGGCTCTTTGCATCAGGTTGCCAAAGTATTGGAGCTTCAGCTTTAGCATCAGTCCTTCCAATGAATATTCAGGGTTGATTTCCTTTAGGATTGACTGGTTTGCTCTCCTTTTGTCTAAGGGACTCTCAAGAGTCATCTCTAGCACCACAATTTGAAAGCATCAATTCTTCAGTGCTCAGCCTAGTTTATGGTCCAACTCTCCTGGAGGTTAGACAAATCAGGTGTGTTGCAAAGATAAAGATATAAACACATAATAGAAAAAGGCAGAAAAGAAAGAAATGAGGCTGGGAGGGAGAATAGGAGGGGAAAAAAGAAGGAAGGCAGAATCTAGAAAAATACTAGCAGTAAAAAATATACCTTCATAGGTAAATGACAACACATACAATTTGTTGAGAATTATTGGACTATTAATAAAATAAGAATTCAATATTCAATGAATTCAATAAAGAAAAGAACAATGACTTTAGTGAATCTGATGCCTTGTTTTTCTGTTTAGGCAGGTGGATTTTTTCCAAACTGTTCTAATAACTCTTGCTAACTGATTTTCATCATGGTATATTTAAGTAATCACTGTAGTACTTCTGACATTTTTCATAATCACTCCTGCAAACATTTATGGAAATATTTTTTTGAAATTCTCAGAAAATCATTATGCTTTTAGAAGAATAGTGAAAAGTTGCTGTGAGCTAGATTAATATCAGTGATATGGACATGATAATTTTCAAAAATCTCAACTTCAAGGTGATATAAGTCATTTATAGAGTCCTGACCAATAGTCTTATTCTTTCTTTATGAATGTCATATTTGTTAACATACTCAATTATATCAATTGAATAAATACTTAATTTTGTTAATAGTTTATCCGTTTATCCAAATAATAAAGATATGAAAAATAACACTAAGAGAAGAACTTTGGGATCTAAAATGTCTGGTAACATCCATCTGTCTGTGTCTAGGTCACCACAGTCAGCATAGGGCTTTTTGCCTCCTTTGTGCACTTTGGGATATTAATGCAATGAATTCTTAACAGTCCTTGATACAATTACTTTCTTAATTTTAGACGATGAATAACTCAATGCCCAGGAAATAAAGTAATCCCCCAATCTGCGTGTGTGTATATAAAGGCAGATACAATTTATTTCTCATTTCCAATCACAGGTCACAACTTTGCCTACAATCTCAAATTATCTCAAAATCATCATAGAACTCTTTCAACATCTAATAAATGTGCTGTCTTTAATTTCTAATGATCAGAGCTGCACAATATGTCTCTCAGGTAAGTGATTTTATTTTCAGACCTATTTCCAGTCATAGTTCCTGGGTCACGCCTGCTAACTGCCAAATTGTGACTTTGATTACAAGGATGCTATATCTCAGTGTCAACTTGCAGTCATCAAAAACAACAACAACATTGATGCCAGCTCCGTCTAAGTGCTCCCCTGTCTCCAGGTCTGTGCACTCTCAGTCCCCTTGTCTGTATGTAACTAGGATTCCTCCCTCATTTCTCAGGACTCTACGGAAAAATTACCTTCCCAATGAGGTCTTTTCTGACCACAATAATGAAAACTGCAAACAATTCCTACTATCCATCCCCATTCCCCAAATTATTTTTCTCCATGATATCTCTTATCATTCAATGCTCTCTATATAGATGGTAGGTAGACAGATAGGTAGGTAGTAGGTAGGTAGATAGATACAATCCTATCTGTCTCTCTTCCATTGGAATGCAAACTTCATGTAAGCAAGGATTTTTGTCTATTTGGTTCACAGCTGATTTCCTAATATCTAGCAGATGCACAACTAATATTTATAAAATGTTTTATATTTATAGAATTTATAGAATGAATAGATGAAAAAATGAATAAATGAAGACAAACAGCCAGAAAACAAAATTATACCCTTTGAAGACAAAATATAGATGTCTATGAAAGGTATATAAGTTTGTATTATGTTAGGGGACAATAAGCGATAATACAAATATATTTAGAGGAGACTGGTTAACACAAGTTTTTGTAGAAGAAAAAAGTCTGAGAGTTATAGTTGACCACAGGCAAATTTGAATGTAGATAAAAAGCCAGAAAGAAACTTGCATTTGTTATTCATTATCCAGAATTAATCAGACCTGTCTTAGAGACTCGTAAGAATGAAAAGGTCTAAATATTAATAACCTTCTTAATAAGTAGAACCACTAGAAATGGCAATAAACTGGCTTGAGATTCAAGCATCCCACATTCAAAAAAAAAAATAAGTGTTATTAAACTTTAGTATTCATGTAGAGTGTTATTAGAATTTACTGATAGTTTAGTATGCTGCTAAGAAGTCTGCTGTCACACAGCATTTGGCAACATCACAAAGCTCCTACTGTGCTTACATGTGCAAATAGTCAGAGTTCCACAATTTCCATAGAGAATTCTTCGATTTTGCTTTTAATGAATGATCAGTATTATTCTTGCTGTTTAGCTATACATTTCTATTACTTTTAGCTTCATCATTCAGTATCATTTGCACAAATATTAATTTATGTTTTTGTAGTCTTTTTGTCCTTTTAGGTTCTTTTTTATATATAATATTCCATTAGGAGATATGTTTTATGAAAAGATGCTCAGCATCGCTCATTATCAGAGAAATGCAAATCAAAACTACAATGAGGTATCACCTTACACAAGTCAGAATGACCATCATCAAAAAATCTACAAACAATAAACACTGGAGTTGGAGGGAATGTAAATTGATTTAACTACTGTAGAAACCACTATAGAAACTGTAGTATAGAGATTCCTTAAAAAACTAGGAATAAAACTACCATATGACCCAACAGTCCCACCACTGGTCCTATACCCTGAGGAAATCATAGTTGAAAAAGACACATGTAACCCAATGTTCATTGCAGCACTATTTACAATAGCTAGGACATGGAAGCAACCTAGATGTCCATCGAGAGATGAATGGGTAAAGATATGGTACATATATATATATGAATATTATTCAGCCATAAAAAGGAATGCATTGGAGTCAGTTCTAATGATGTGGATGAACCTAGAGCCTATTATACAGAGAGAAGTTAGTCACACAAACATATATTAATGCATATATATGTAGAATCTAGAAAGATGGAACTGATGAATATATTTGCAGGGCAGCAATGGAGACACAGATACAGAGAACAGACTTGTGGACACAGTGGGGGAAGGAAAGGATGCGATGAATCAAGAGAGCAGAATAGAAACACATACATTACCATATGTAAAATAGATAGCCAGTGGAAATTTTCTGTATGACACAGGGAGCTCAGACTGGTGCTCTGTGACAACCTACCAGGGTGGGATGGGGGTGGGAGGTGGGAGGGAGGTTCAAGAGGGAGAGGACATATGTATACTTATGGCTTATTTATGTTGATGTATGGCAGAAACCAACACAATATTGTAAGGCAATTATCCTCCAATTAAAAATAAATGACTTTTTAAATAAAAATCATTAAAAAGATATGTTTTAAAAATATGAATGAGTATTCATCAAAAAGCACCATTAAGAGAATAAAAAGGCAACCCAAAGAGAGGAGAAGATATTAACACATATATCCAAGAAAGGGCCCATATCTACAGATATATAAAGACTTCTTATAAGTAAATAAGAAAAATATTGGCAACACAGTAGAATAGTGTTCAAAAGACTTATACAGACACTTCAACAAAAAGACTGAAAGCCCAAACATGTGGAGAAATGTTCAATTGTATAAGTCATCTAAGAAATGAACATTAAAACCACAATGTGATACTAATACACACATATCAGAACAGCTAAAATGAAAAAGGCTTTAATATCAAGTGTTGGCAAGGATATGGAGCAATCAGAACTCTCACATGCTGCTGGGAAGTATAAATTTGTATGACTCTGAAAAACCATTTGACAATATCTATTGGAGCTGAATATAAGAATACCCATGACTTAGCAACTCCAGTCCCTGGCATCAACTCAATAGAAATGAATTTGGTAAAGTCCTAATATTTCAAACCAGAGCATATATGCAATCACCCCCAACGTGCATGTTTGGTGACACTTTGTGATTATCATCAAATGTTTCTTCCCCTCAGTGGGAAGTGGGAAGTGGGAAAGTTTCTTCCCCTAACTGGGAAGATAGATCTTTCACTCTTCCTATGTGATAAAAGAGCTGTTTGTTGAGGCTACAAATGAAAAGACTATGGGTAATGCCAGGGCCGGCTTCATGAGTATGAAACCACCTGTACCCTTACATATTCACTTAGGAGGGCCCTAAACTTGGTTGAAAGCTCTCCTGTCACCATCTGGAAAAATTAATAATTTTTTAACAAGTGGCTCATATTTTCATTTTATAATGGACCCTGAAAATTATATGATAGTCCTGGGTAACTCTTTTACCTTTTTAAAATATCTGAAGTGGTATCTACACTTAGAAATTAGGAAGAAATAATCCCTTGCCTTTCAGTAAAATAGTGCCTTACATATGGGCACTCAAATAGATGCCAAAAAACAAACTGACTATATATATATATAACATATGTATATGTATATATATATATATATATATATATACACACACACATATGTATATAATATTGTCGTTACTTATCAAAATTGCCATTATGGATAAGTAATGGCAATTTTGATATGGGCAGTGGTTTAATCGCTAAGTTGTGTCCAACTCTTGCTACCCTATGGACTGTAGCCTGCCAGGCTCCTCTGTCCATGGGATTCTCCAGGCAAGAATACTGGAATGGGTAGCCATCTCCTTCTCCAGAGGATCTTCCTGACCCAGGAATAAAACCCAGATCTCCTGCATTTCAGGTAGATTCTTTACTGACTGAGCTATGAGGGAAGCTTAATTTTGAAATAGAAGAGAATAATTACTAAGTAGTTACTGTGAAAAGATAAGTAATCAAGCCAAATAATATGGCATATTCCTTCTACATGCAAAATCTTAGGATACGTTTCAGTAACTTCCCATTAATTCATCTTGGGCTTCTCTGGTGGCTCAGATGGTAAAGAATCCACCTGCAGTGGAGAAGACCCAGATTTGATCCTTGCTTTGGGAAGATTGCCTGGAGAAGGGAATGGCTACCCATTCCAGTATTCTTCCCTGGAGAATTCCATGGACAGAGGACCCTAGAGGGCCACAGTCCACAGGATCACAAAGAGTCAGACAAGACTAAGAGAATAATTTATCTTAACACATTAGGAAAACATTTTCACAGAAAATATTCCCTTAGGGATGTTGAAAACATGGGTTAAGGGTGTGAATTCATTCAAAGGCATGAGATTTGTTCATTCAACCAGCCATCCATCCAATCATACATTCATTCTCCCACCCATCTATCCACTCATCCCACTGTCAACAAAAGAAATACAAACATAAATCAGACCTGGATTCCATTCAGAAAGAGATACAGCATATCTCTAAGCAAATAAATGTTGGATATGACAGCAAATATACTCTAAGAGACATATTAATTGTTCAGGAAATTCAGAGGAAAAGCATTTACTTTAACGTGGAAAAAATCAGAACTTCTTTATGGAAAAGAATCTCTATATTGGATTTAAAATCTAGATAGGATTTGGACATGCACAGAGGTTTGAGAGATATTTTTCTCTTGTTCTTTCTATAATACCTAACTCAAGTATCATCTGCTTTAGAAAAATTTTCCTCACTTTTTCAATCCATCATAGGTAGACTGAACTTAAGATTTAACTATATAAAATGACAATTTTTAAGGACAATAAATAAAGAGATTGTAACTATACATCAAGAATCCAATAAAATGTAATATGCTTAATAGAAATCCAATAAAAATAAAAATTCAATAAAAGTCAGTTACTCAACTGAGACTTTCCCCAAACTTGATCTTTGGTTTTAGAGTATATAGCATAGTGAGTGGTTCAGAGCATAGACTCTATAATTTCATGCCTACTTGAGTCTGAACTCCAGCTCCAACTCTTACTAGCTATGATATAGTTAGTTAACCTCATATTTCTTCACTTATAAAATGGGAATAATAGTATATTCATTCATATAAGGTTATTGTGAGGATTAAATGAGTTAATACATTTAAATGACACATATTTTGCTTTGATTTTTTGGAATGCTTATACTTTATTTGTATTCTTTATAAGTGATATTATTATTATGTTATTATTCTGCAGGCTATAGGCATAGTTTATGCATTGTATGATTTTGAGTCATTGGTAATGATCCTGGCTTTAAAAATCACCTTTTCTTATTCATATTTTGTCGCCTTAATATTTACCATCATAGATTTGTTTCTTTGCTGTAAGTCTTGTATATATATATATTTTTAATTAAATTACTTATATATACTTGGTTGCGCTGGGTCTTCATTGCTGTACACAAGCTTTTTCTACTTGCAAAAAGCGGCAGCTACACTTCGTTATGCTGCGTGGGCCTCTCACTGAAGTGGCTTCTCTTGATGCTGAGTACTGGCTCTAGGGTACGCAGGTCTCAGGAGTTGTGGCTCCTGGGCCCTATAGCATGGGCTCAGTAGTTGTGGAGCACAGGCTTTAGTTGCCTACAGCATGTGGAATCTTCCCAGACCAGGGATCAAATCCGTGTCCCCTGCATTGGCAAGCAGATTCTTTTTCACTGTACCACCAGGAAAGTCGAAGTCTGGTCTACATCTTTCAAAATAAATGTGTAGTTTCAGCTTGAGGGAAGACATTATGTTTGGTTTGTCTTTAGGCTTCTCTACCTTCTCAGTGCATGCGTGAGCACTCAGTCACTTAGTAGTGTCTGACTCTTTTGAGACCCCCATGGACTGTGGCCCACCAGGCTCTTTCGCCCATGGGATTCTTCAGGCAAGAATACCCGAGTGGGTTGCCATTTCCTCCTCCAGGGATCTTCCCAACCCAGAGATCGAACCCACATCTCCTTCCTCTTCTGCGTCTTCTGCACTGGCATGTAGGTTCTTTACCACGGAAGCACCTGGAAGCTGTCTACCTTCTCCAGTGGCTGTGTTGTGTGTTAGTCACTCAGTAATGTCCGATTCTTTGCAACCCCATGGACTATAACCTGCTGGGCTCCTCTGTCCATAGAATTCTCCAGACAAGAATACTGGAGTGAGTAGCCATTCCCTTCTCTAGGGAATCTCCCCAACCCAGAGATCGAACCTGGGTCTCCCTCATTGCAGGAGGATCCTTTACTGTCTGAGCCACCATTTTCCCCACTCTTGCCGCTTATAGACAACCTTGAACAAAATAGCTAGAGCTGCCATTGTGAATCAAATCATCCCAAAACTTAGTGACTTAAAACAATGATGAATTATTTATTTCTCCTGGTTCTGCAGGTTAGCTGAGCTGCTCCTCTGATGGTTTCATCTGGGCTTACTCCTGCAGCTGCATTTGTCTGGAGGCTAAGTTGGGCTAGAAGATCCAAGAGAGCCTTACTTATAGGTCTGACATGGCTATTGACTAGAGAACCTCAGTTTTCTACACAGCCTTTCATTCTCCAGTAGTCTGGACTAGCTAGACCACACATTTCAATGAAAAAAGATACAAAATAATGCAGCCATGTTTTTCAGTTGATCACAGTTTACCTTCTGGTTACAGTGATTTCCATTCCTTACATAGGTAAAAAAAACAATAAATTGCTCACCCCTCTCCTCCAGTTCTCATCCTGTTATAGCAACAGGCTCAAACTCCACTGCATTACAATATGCACCTGGTCCAGGTATAGACATGACTCCTTAGCTGCATTCCTTGTGATCCAGAGATCTGTTTACTAAAAAGACAAATTATTCATGTTATTAAGATATCTGTTTCTCCTGCACCCATCATATGATGGTGAGCTAGAGACAAGACCACTGCATTAGACACTACTCTTCATTAGAGGGATAACAGAAAGTGTGTAGCAGGCCTCATTTGTAGCAATCTGGCAATATAGCTGAGCACATACCTCTCGTTCCCAATGGGATCTGACAGATCCAAGATGGGCTCTGTGATGTCTTGGCTCTCCTTCATGTGGCTTCTCATCCTCCAAGACTTTAGAGTGGCTTCAGTACATGGTGATCTCCATGTAGCAACCGAAGTGAGTAAAAGCAAAAGCTGCCTCTTGAGATTACCCTCGAAGATCAAATAATGCAACTCGCTAAATTTTATCAGTCAAGAAAGTCAGGTAGCCAGCCCTGCTTCAAGGATGAAGAAAGAGAGTTGTGTTGATGGCAGTTTTTTTCTCAGATTCAAGCTCATTCTTGTATACTCCACATTGTGATGATGGAGTTGGAATCTACCAGATGATGATGCTGGATTTGGTCAATAGGGGAGAGAGGTTGCTAGAGCGAGACTGCAAAGCCAGAGGAAGAAGGAAGTAGCTTCTCCATACTTGGGTCCTCCCTGCTTGTGGTCCATGTAAGCATCACCCCATCATCACTTCTTCACCCCTGGAAGCAGCTCTTTCCCATAAGAGGAACCCAATCCAATGAGCAGTTTTCACAGTATTTATCACCAGTCTTGTCATGATCCCTCAGAGATACCAGCTATCTCTGTTATCTCCAGTATCTCCCTCAGAGATACCAGTTCTCAATCTAGAGGTCCGATTTTTTTCAACTCCATGATATACCTCCTCTAACTTTGAAGTAGTTGAAATATTCCAACCTCTTCCTTTTTTCCCCAGCCCTACAGGGTACAGATGCTTTCCTCTTTGGGTGACAATTTAAAATTATCTTCTTTATCCTTTCAGTGACTATGTTACGCTTTTGTACCTGATTATAAGCATTTCATCATATACAGTTCTTTCAAGTAACTAATATGATTTCTGTCTCCTCACAAGACCCTGACTGACAAGATTCCACCTCTAGCTGGGAGGTCTTACAGCATGCTGTGGCCAGTTTTTTTTTCAATCTGGCATAAGTGGTAAGACAAGTCATTATACCCCTTTATTCCGTTCTCCAATAGCTTTCCATCTCAGAGTAAAAGCACGAGTCCTCTCAATGGCCACCATGGTTTCCTTGTTGTTCTTTAAATATGCTAGTTTTACTCCTGTTTCAGAAATTTTGTTTGCTCTTGTATCTGACCAGAAGAATCTTCACCCAGATGTTCAGAAAGCTCACTTCCAACCTCCCCATGTCATCACTTAAATGTCACTTGCTCATTAAGGCATTCCTTGAATACCTTATTTAAAATTGAACCAATCTCTCCCAACCAAAATCTGGTATTCCCTATCTTCTTTCTTCTTTCTTTTTTTCTATAGCATTATAATCATTTAATATGCTGTATAATTTATTTATTGCCTAAATTGCTCAGTCGTGTCTGACTCTTTGCAATCCCATGGACTGTAGCTCTCCAGGTTCCTCTGTCTGTGGGATTCTTCAGGCAAAATAGTGGAGTGGGTTGCCTTTTCCTTCTCCATCTCCACTTCACCTGACCCCGAAATTTAAGTTCCACGAGGGCAATACATTTTTGTTCTTCTGTTCTGTGCTCTTGTACCCATAATCTAGAGAAGTGCTTGGCCTATAATAGATTCTCAATAAATTTACAAATACGTGTTAGTTAGGTTTGCTGAAGTAAGATTACTTTGTAGTGTAGTTAAATCATAGAACTTCCAACATTGAAACACAGATGAGTTTATAAGCTCTTTTTCTTAAAACAAGTCAAAGAAGTGAAATGGAGAAAAAATTAAAATATTAAGGATCTGAGGTGATGGAGGAAAAAAGGCTAGATAAGAGAGCCCCAGAAGAGCCTGGGGAAAGGGATAATAAATACAAAAAGAAAGACTAAGCAGCTATGATCTAATTTATAAAACTAGGATAGAGGAGACAAGGAAAGCATCTTGGAGTAGAGGAAAGAACATTAAATTTGGAGTAAACTATAGACTATCTCAGATTTCCACCCCTCCAACTCTGCTGCTTGCTCAGCTGGTAAAGAATCCACCTGCAAAGTGGAAGACCTGGGTTCGATCCTTGGGTTAGGGAGATCCCCTGGAGAACGAAATGGCTACCCACTCCAGTATTCTTGCCTGCAGAATCCCATGGACAGGGGAGCCTGACAGGCTATGATCCATGGGGTCCCAGAGTGGGACATGATTGAACGACTTTCACTTTCACTGCAGCTTGCTGTAAATATACTTCTAGGGAAATGATTTAACCTCTCCTGCCCTCAGGTTCTACATTTCTGAATTAAGAACAATTTCTTTTTGTTTCCCTTAGAGGGTTTATGTGAACATCAAAAGGCATCACCTATGTAGATGTACAAATGTTAAAAATGCAGACTGATGATAATGATAATGATGTGACCTCTAATAGGTGTGACTAGGAGGACCAGAAAGGCAAGATAAGCCAAAGGAGTCCCAGGCAAACCCTTTGCCAAGAAGAGCTGAGGCATAGCCATCTTCAGCTTCAGGGTTACTTCCTCTTCATCTGGAATGAAATTAGAATGATTGATTTTTAAATCTGTTACATATTGTGTGTGTGTGTGTGTGTATGTGTGCCATGCCTTTCCCATCGAGTTGGAATTCAACTGTAGTCATGCACCCTATTTAATTTTATTTTATTTTGCATATTTGGAATTAGGGGCTCGGGAATGTCATATGTAAATATATGCAAAACAGTATGCAAATTGGTATTGAGAGCCAAAAGCCCAGATTTTTTTCTTTTTAAACAGAAATATATCATTGGGGGGAAAAGGTCCTTCTCACAAGCCTACTGTGCTATAGCTCTTGAAAAGAGTCTTCATTGTTTTATCAGGATTTATGGCTACAAATGATACCAATACAACGTTATATATTTCATGCCAAAGAAGCTCACAAAAATTAGCAACTTTGGTGTATTTGACCTAATTCTTCTTATTGAACAAACATATTTCTGTACCTTTAAGAAATTAGCTGGAGAAGTAGGGAATGGATGGGTGGGAAATGGGAATAGAAGGTGAAGTGGCAACTGTCCCTCACACCTGACATGCCATATGTCAAGCCACTACTTCACAAATTTCTGTAAGATGAAATGAGAAAAGCTTTTTGTTTATTTTCATAATTAAGTGAGGTCTAGAGAAAGAGATATCAAATCAGTGGGCTTTCTGTTCCATTTTAAAGAAATGATTTTATTCTATTGTTAAACTAACAGTAATTATACAAACATTCTCAATCTCTGAAAATTATGAAGAATCTGTAATTCTAACTTTCTTTATGCAAGCTAAACTATTGTCTGGAGTATGTTTAACAAATAATCCATTCTCACAAAGCTCAAATTAGTACGGAATTTTGGTACAGAACACCCCAAAAGCTGAATATAATCATAGTTGTAAAAGAAAAGAAATGCCTGAATTCTGAAAAGTCCTTTCAGATGGCACATCTTTATTATTATTTTTTTCCATACTAAATCCTTTTGTGTTCTGGCTACTAGTAAAAGAGGACTTGTTTATCTGCTCTAAGGAAGACTACATCAATATGCTTTTGAAAATTTTTCAAATTACAAAAACTGACTTCACATAGCACTTCATAATTTCCCTCATCAAATCCTAAAGAACTATATTAAAACATCTGTTTTTGGAATAGCTTGCTGACAGAAGAATGCTATACCCCCAGGGAGTATCCTAATTTTGCATAAAATTTGCATACTCATAAATAAGTTAACATTGGGGGGACAAGTATATCAACTGCAAACAATGCAAGTATTTTCTATATGTCCTTTTTATAATTGGCTTAGAGCAGAGAACTACAGATTTTTTGAAAAACAATGCTTTCCTCATTCAGTCACCTTTAAATGAGACTATGAATTCTTTATAAATATTTTTCCCTCTCAGTTTTCTTTATCCTGCCCTCAGAAATCCAAACGTAGCCCAAATTGCCTCAATATTCAGAAATGAACTACACTGGAGCTGTGTGTAAATAATATTGAAAGTGAGCCATATATGATAGACTCAAAAAGAAATTTTATAGTTGCAGATGCATACCCTGGATTATGGGCTCCCCTGGTAGTTCAGGGATTTCCTGGTGGCTCAGATGGTAAAGAGTTTGCCTGCAATGTGGGAAACTCAGGTTTGACCCCTGGGTCAGGAAGATTCCCTGGAGAAGGAAATGGCAACCCACTCCAACATTCTTGCCTGAAGAATCCCTATGGACAGAAGAGCCTGGCAGGCTGCAGTCCACAGGGCTGCAATGAGTCAGACACGACTGAATGACTAAGCACAGCACAGCACCCTGGATTATAAGACATATGAAGACATATAGAGTAAGGTAGATCCAAATCTTTTTCTCTTATCCTGGCACAAAACAGTTTTTTGCAATCTTAGTAACCTTACTTAATGTGATTTTGGTAATTCACACACTCCAGTCAAGTACTTAGAAGTGCATTATGATTTTTTTAATTTAATTAACTGTGTGCCTCAGCTCTTTGAGCTTGAGAGGAAACTAACCTTCTCCAATGTTTATTCAGTCTGAAACTAGCCCTGGGAATAATGGAGCACAATGAGATAGTTACTCCCTGTAGACAACTGTCAAACCTGCTGGCTGCAGAGGCAGCATTATTACATTCTTAATGTAGCACATTATTACATTACTGCATTACTATTACTACTATTACTAGACTATTACTCTAGTATAATGATTAGAAACTAGCTCCCTGATTCCCATTAATGCTCAGTTTATTCAGCTAGACCAGTGAGAATAAAGTACATAAGGTCTTGGCCCAATGCAGTTTCAGGAAAGACAGGAAGATGCCTTCACCCAAATTACCTAAAACCAACCACTAGTGCACAGAGTCACACAATTAGAACCGTACCTTTTATTTAAGATTTTTAACTGTTGCTTCATAAAAGTATTTGGGGTAGGGGTTAACACATAAAGCTATTATCTGTTATTTATAACTTAATGAATGGACCCTTAACCTAGGACCCCTGAATCTAGACAAAATTTAGAAAAATAATAAACCCTCTTAAACTATATGCTCATTTTTGTTTAAATGCATTTGTGTGAACATTTGGGGGCAAAGGACTCATCGATTTTTGGCATATTCTCCAAGGAGTTCATGCACGCGCACACACACACACACACAAACCAACACTTCAGTGTGAGTGAAATTTTTGAAACAGGATTGGACAGGGATCTGAAAAGAAAGCATATAAGGTTCCTGGCAACTAAGCAAGATATCAGGAGACAAATGTTCCATAATTCTAACAGACAAAGAGAACACATAAAAAAAGATACTGAATTCATAGGACCAACTTAATTGGCCTCAAAATTTTACTCAAACCAGGCAGAGGCACCATGAATTGCCTGGGTCAACTTGCATTCCCAAACAAGTTTTTACCAACATTCTTTTTTTATTTCCATTTTTTAAAAAAATCTTTCTCCAGAATATTGTAAATACCACTTTAGAAGGATCTATATAAGCACAACCAGAACAATGATTCTGCCAATATTAACAACCGAGTCCTAAAGGATTTAATCCAGGGCAGTATATATTTTCTTTCCTAGGATACTTTCCATTGCTTTTATCAGAGAACCTAATCGCCCCAAAAAGGAATGCTATGATATTATTTGAATGAAAAGTCCATCAATAGCATCAAACAATCAGCCTTGATCCGGAATGAAAAATTACGTGACAAGAAACCTCTTTCTATTTGTCTCCTCTGTCCCTTCATGTCTGTTTACGGCTGCTGCAGCAACCAAAACTGCGTCTCCTTGTTCAGATCCATCAAGATCCTACTTAGACTAACCAGTAAAATACTTGAGATTAATGGACAGGTTAAGTTATGTGTCCATCTGGAAATCAGTGTAGAGAAGGGTGAAAGAAAGTGAAAGTGCAAGTCACTCAGTCATGCCCGACTCTTTGTGATCCCATGGACTATACAGTTCATGGAATTCTCCAGGCCAGAATACTGGAGTGGGTAGCCTTCCCCTTCTCCAGGGGATCTTCCCAACCCAGCGATCAAACCCAGGATTCCTGCATTGCAGACGGATTCTTTACCAGCTGAGCCACAAAGGAAACCCCTGTGTGGAGAGAAGGGTAAAATATGCTTATTAACTTCACCAAAGGAACTTGGAACGAATTGATCTGATGCATCCATGATGTCGATAATAAGGGGAAAATGATTTGTCCAAAGAAACTTTGTGGTATTTTTACCATTAAAAAGGGAGAGAGAGAGAGAATCGCAGAGAGAAAGAAAAATATACCAGCTATCAAAAAACAAAACAAGAAAACACAACAAAACTCAACAATTTTTACCCTTTTATCCAAGAAAGAAATGAAAGATCCCTTCTTAACCAAAGTATGCTGATGTTCACAGTCAGAAATACCAAGTTCAAACTGAAGAAACAGGGAATTTACTAGATAATAATGTCAAGATCTAGGAACTGGATGTTAGAAAGTTGTAAGGGGAACAAACAACTTTCAGGACAACAGCTGTGAACTGTATCGGAGCTGTTTTGGTTTATGGTCAGAAGGCATGGCTGTGTGATGGGTGAAGACAGGTTAAAGGTACAGATTCAGGAATTTATTATCCATATCTGTCCACAAGAAACAGCTATTTCCAATATCATCAGGTTTACACTACATTTAAGCTTTCCTTTATTGACAACCTGGCATCAGCAGGAATGAGTAGTGGACTTGTCTCCATTCTTTCTTTCTTGCCTTGTAATTCCTTTATTTCAAAGTCAGTTTCCCTGCTTACCTGTTCCCCTGGCCGCTCAATCTCTCATCATGAAAGAGATAAATACTTTGGAACAGGGACACAGTAGGGATTTTTTCCTAGAAGTATCTACCAAGCATTGTGAAGGGTCTGAGATTTTACTGTCCTTACAGTCTAACAAGTTAGCTCACTACAATTTCAGGCATACTAGCAAAAGAATCCTAGGTCAAAGACAAAGGATGGTTTATTACAACAACAGCAGTAGTCATAGAATTATCATTTGTGCTGAACCCCAGTTCCAGTGGGACCACAACAAAAGGGCCAGATGATACCTTCATGTGCAGTGTGACACATTATAGATAGGAATTCTGAGCTCAGAAAACCCAAATATTTCACACTGGACAGTTAGTATGTATGTCCACTGCTCTGGAGGAAAATGTTATCTTCCAAGTCTGTTCACTGTGGAAACATATTTTGAATAATAGTTCAGAAGAAAGGCAGTCAGTTCTTCTTCTCAAAAGATGTGCAGAAACATGAGAGAACCAATAGGAATTTTCTCCCAATGATATCCAATTCCATTCTTCTAAGCACCATTCCAGGAGAAGGAAATGGCACCCCACTCCAGTATTCTTGCCTGGAGAATCCCATGGACAGAGGAGCCTGGCAGGCCATGGCCCATAGGGTCGCAGAGAGTCGGACACGACTGAAGTTGCTAAGCACGCACGCACGCAAGCACCATTCCAGAAATTTATTTCTGAGAGCCACAGACACCATACAAGTTCCTGAGTGGTTGACAATCAACTTAGAAACAGAAATAAGAATGGAGTAGAAAGTAAGACAGAGTAGCTAGAATTATTGGGACATTTCCGAGATCCTCTTTTTGAAATGCAAATAAATATCTCTGGAGGAACGTCATAACAGCTTTAGCTTATAAACAGCTATTATAAATATTAAATATAATAGCAGTGTTCTCAGTTTGTGAAGTGCATTTTTATATCTACTGGTTTATTCTACCTATATAACAACTCTGCCGAGCAGGCAAGTATGCCATTTAATAACAATGAAACAGACACAGAGGGATTAAGCAACTTGTTCAAATATAACATGAGTTATATTTGAATCATTCAATTAAACAGTAAAATCATTAGTAATATAGCAATAACATTTGCTCCAGAATTGTAAATATTTATATATCATTCAGCCTTTAATAGATAAACATAAAGCTATAACAAATAATAGATAAAAATTTGAGTGCTAGATATAATTTTGTGAGGATTTGGGGAGTTGTATTATAATAGCACTGCCTCACGGTAGTACAAAATATTCAACTGATGGACCCTTGAGCTGTTATTCTGGAGTATATTTCATGTTGGATAAGCATATCAACCAAGTTCTTGTTTAAATTCCACATTAATTTTAGAAAAGCTGACCGATACAGGCATTATTTTTTGTAAGCTGCTTCAAGATCCCCCTATTAAAGACACCTTGTTAGTGAAGAAACATCTACTAATCTGCCAAATTGAAATCTCTTTACAAATGAGGAGACTAATTCTGTTTTTATCATTTAACTATAGAATATTAATCATCTGATGAAACAGAAAGATTTCACAAAATGTGCGTGTTCGAACTATTTGGCAAATATCTGCTGAAGAGAGCAGATAAAAACTCTTTGGTGGGGCGGGGGAGATGATTTTTTTTTTTTTAACCTGAAAAGCCAATCATGAAACGTAATGATGTGATTCTCTTTTAAATTTGAAACCCAGTAGCAGATTGTCAAAAAGGTTAAAGACGATGTCGACCATGACTACTTTCAGCTCTTGAGTGTGGCAACGTGTATTATTTGGCGTGATCATGACACAGATCTGCATGCGTATGTCTTCAATAATTCATGCTGCAGCTTGTCTCACTGTAGGGACAGATGTCAGGGAAACCAGTGACAGCCGATCATGCTGATCCCACAGTGACACTGAACCTTGAGTATATGCCCACTAAGTCTGACTGGAGCGAAGAAAATATGGGCCAGCAAGTTTTGGGGTAGCTATTCATTTTGTAACTACGTAAAATGCGCGTATTTTTATGCATGTTTGTATACGAATATCTTGCTCCATACAATTCCCTAAAGATTTGGGACTTTTATAATTTGGACTACTTATATGTGGGAACATTCCTTACATTTGAATGTCAAATATATTAGGTCACTTAAAATATACCTAGAAAATGTTATGGACAAAATTAACTACTTATTGTTATGTATAGAAATGTGTATTTCTCCTACAGCTGGCTCAAATGGTTAAGAATTTGCCTGCAATGCAGGATACCTGGGTTCAATCCCTGGGTTGGGAAGATCCCCTGAAGAAGGGTATTGGCTACCCACTCCAGTATTCTTGCCTAGAGAACTCCATGAACAGAGGAGCCTGGTGGGCTATAGTCCATAGGGTTGCAAAAAGTCAGACACAACTGAGCGACCAACTCCTCAGAAATGTATCTCTCTCCTACAGCTGATATAGAGAATTACCAACCTTAATTAATCCTTCATGATTAATTCATGTATAGAAAAAAAATTAATGTCATACATCCAGAGGTTAAACAAGCCTGATTTTTTGTTCTCAAAGACTTATCTTTGTCTCTTACAATGATTGGTATTTTAACATTTGGCATTAATCAAAAAACTATACTATTCCAGATGCCCTAAGAAAAGTATAAATGTAGGTCTGTCAGTAAATGTCTATGAACATTAATTAGTTAAAATATAAAATATAGAACATTGGTTAGAATATAGAAGCATTCTCTATGCCCAAAGTTAGTCTAATCCTTATGTCTTAACAAGTTTCACCGCAAGGGACTAGAATAGGAGATATGATTGAAGCTTTCCAAGTTTGTTGTTTCTACTAGTAGCAATAGTAGTTTGACATAGTTACTTTCTAATTGTGCACAAAGAAATACACAGCTATTAGCTCCAAAGTCTTAGAAGTCAAAATAATGTGTCATATTTTTAGATCCGAAGATGAGCTCCATTTGTCCATTTCTTGAATAGCATTAGAGAAAAGTGCCAAGGTCTACTTATAACATGCAGAATCTTTTATTAACAACTAGAAAATACTATGTGTACATTTGTATGTGTGGATAAATATGTGTGTATATATATATACACACACATATATAAATATAACATTTTGAAATATTTAACAGAACAAAACATTCATCTTTATGTTTTCTTGTGTAACACAGTATGTTCTGAAATTTTTAACTTGCCCTCAGACATAAAGCTAAGGCTTCCCAGGTGGCACAATGGTAAAGAATCAGCCTGCCAATGCAGGAGATGCAAGAAACTTGGGTTTGATCCCCGTCTTGAGAAGATCCCCTGGAGTAGGATATGGTGATCCACTCCAGTATTCTGCCCTGGAGAATCACGTGGGCAGAGAAACCTGGCAGGCTACAGTCCAGGGGGTTGCAAAGAATTTTCGGACACAATGGGGCACGTGCATACACACACACACACACACACACACACATACACACACACACACACACCAATGGAGCACGTGCATACACACACACACACACACCAGACATGTAATTTAGCTTTTAGAGTCATTTAGAATCATTATTCTTGGTGATTCTATTGTTGCAGAGAAGTTTCTGGCTTATTCCCAAGGACTTCTCTGATCTATCCTCTCCCCTTTAAGATCAGTACATTTAGGATAAGACTGTGATTTTGATATTTCATTATCTCAGGATTAGACTATTTTCAAGATATACTGAGTCAGAGAATCTTGTCATTTTTACCATGCATTATGTTACCTAACAGTGGGTACCATTTTTCTTTGGAGGTGCATTTACATAAACATTTCTAATCACAGCTCCATAAAGAGACACGGTATGATAATTCATGACTTTTAGGTAATATGTCATATGAATCTTAACATATGGCATTACACTCTACAGTGGCAATCTTGGCTTCCAAAGGGAGCTGGAAAACATCCAGTGAGATGAGAATAAGCCAAACTTGATAGAAAACCATATCGATGCTAATCCAGGTTTACACCTTTCATTCAGACTCAGAACTCTCCAGCAGATGGTTCAGTGTTGAAGCACTAATGTTAGCAAAATGTCAAAACTATTTTGCTAGACTCCCCAATTGTTCATACAGAGGATTTTTCAAGAGCTGGATATCAAAACAGTATTAATGAATGGTAGCACTAAGGTCTCTGATCTCAAGTCCAGGGTTTTGGTTTCAATTTCCAAAGACAATCTGGCTTTGTTCCCTTGGAATACAGCCAATCAGCTTCTACAAAAGAAAATCGAATTTTAGAAGTTTCTTCCCTGATTCTTTAGCCAACAATGGCATAATCAGAGAAGACAAAGGAATGCAGAACCATTTGGCAGATAGCATTATTAGTGCTGCTATACCAATTTAATCATCCAAACAAATGTCATGGAATAGAGGCTCTGAATCAAAATGTCTTATCCTAGAATTTGTGGACATAGAAGAGAAAAAAACTAAAGGGATCAGGGACTCCATAAAGCATCTTAATTTAGAGGCAAATATGGATGTGGGTGTTCCTATGCATACTTTTCATATATTCTGAATATGAAATGTGAATGAATGAATGAATAGGTGTGACCCTCATTTTAGGATTAGCAATGGTTTCAGTATATTACAGGAAGTCAGAATTACATGTATAAAATAAGAATAAATACATTTGTATCTAGATTAAAACATTCTCAAGCATTAGTTGATTACTCAATGTCTATTAAAATCTATGCTGTCTTTAATGTATTTTTTTCTAATGTTAAAAAGTATGTTGTGAAATAGGGATTAAGAGCTCTGTTTTGCAGACATCTAACCATGAATATCTCAGAGAGAGGTTTTTCTGTGCTTTCCCATTGGATAGCCTGGAATCAGTCTTCCTCACTCCAAATTCCACTCCTTTTCCTTTACATCACTTTTACTTCTTTAATAATGGTTTCTAACATAGTGTCAACAGACTACAATCCCAACAGCAAAAGACAGAGTTAGTTAAGTATATGATAACACAAGAAGGCAGATGAATGTATAAAACATTGTGATATATATATACACACACAGACACATATATATATATACACACATATATTTGTATACACACACACAACTAAAACTGATATTGTAAGTCAACTATACTTCAATTTAAAAAAAAAAGAAGACATACAAGTAGGAGACCACTTTCAGGTAACATTTCTTCTCTCAAATTTTTCTTAAGAAAGTTTTGAGTCTATGAATATTATTATCTTCAAAAACATATTTTCCCTTGCAAACTTCTTATAGCAGCCACACAGTATTAAATCAATCAACATCAATTGATGAAACAGTAATGAGAATTCCTATCACATCTGTTTGAGTCCTGATCATCAGTCCAAGGCAAAGCATGTGCGCATGCCACCCTACAAGCCAGTTCATATCAGGGCAGATATTTTTCCTGTTCTTCCACGAATGTGCTCCTGAGAGTGAGGTCACTGGAAGAAAAATTCGTGTGTAGCCCCTAAGAGGCCAGGCCAGTTCAGAACTGAATAAATTATCAATAAAAAAAAAATTGATCTGAGATATTTGACAGCTAAAAAGCAATGCCATGTTCAAATTAGGTCAAGCCATTCAGGACTAACCCTGAAAAGAGGACCTGAATCAGTAGGCAGCATTGATATGTCATCACTTAAAGGATTGTCATGTTGGACTAGACAATGTTGTTCTAATTATATAACTCTTAAAAAGTTGCTGCTTAAAGATTTTCATCACTTCCAAACCCTAATTTTGCTCTTCTCACTCTATCTTTTATGATTAACCATGGTTTTATTTTCATTTTTGTTCATTATCAATTTCATTGCTGAAGACTGTCCATATTTCTTTAATGTTGTGACAAGAATTCTTTGCTAAAGCTAAAAAAAAAAACAAACAAGAATGAAACAAGCTAGGAGAATAACACTGTATTCCATTTTTTCCATTTAAAATATGTTACAAAACAGCTTTCAGTTTAAAAAATTTTGACAGTGTATATTCAATTTTTCAACTAACAGATGTACGTACATAAAATTATATGATTGAAATTCAGTGTCAGGGGCTTTAGTCATTTAGTTTGGGCAAATTCAAGGCACTGGTTCATAATATAATTCTTGAAATATCTATTTAATAATGAGAGAGTGGAGTTTCTATGAAATAGTGATATGGAAGTGTTTAGCGCATTTAAAAGGATATTTTATGTGAATATTTAAAAAAGAAATTACTATGATTTCCTCTCTAAATGAAAAGTGATCTTCTTTGGTTTTTTAAGAAATCAATTCATAAGGAAATTGAGTAAGCAATACATGGCTCTTCAATGAAAGAAGAAACCAAGTCATGTCTTAGGGACGCCTCATTCAGAGCTCTTAGTGTTAGCCTGTGGTTGTTGTTCAGTTGCTCAGTTGTGTCTGACTCTTTGCGATCCCATGGACTGCAGCACGCCAGGCCTCCCTGTCCCTCACTTTCTCCCAGAGTTTGCCCAAGTTCATGTGCATTGAGTTGGTGAAGCTATCCAACCATCTCATCCTCTGCTATCCTCTTCTCCTTTTGCCTTCAATCTGTCCCAGCATCAGGGTCTTTTCCAATGAGTCAGTTCTGTAAATTCCTGCTTATATTAGCTCAGACTTTCTCGCTTGTGTGATGACAATAAAGTGAATGGCATTTGTCTTATTCAGTTCAGACTGCTATAACAGAATAACATAGGATGTGTGGCTCAAAGAGCAAACATTTATTTCTCTTAGTTCTGGAGGCTGAGAAGTCTAAAATCAATGTGCTAGTAGATTCATTGTCTAGTGAGGGTCATCTTTTTGTCTTGCAGACAGCTGCCTCCTTACATGATACAGAGAGAGAGAGAGAGAGAGAGAGGGAGGGAGAAACACAGAGACTTAGTTCACAAGGACAATAATTTCATCATAAGGATTCTACTCTCATGACCTCATCAAATCTAATCACTTCCCAAAGATGAGGAGACATTTAGTCCATGGCAATAAAATGAATGTCATTTTTTAAGATATTTTGGTCTCCAGATAGGACTAAATATACGACTAAAACATCGTCAAGATAGAGGTGGGTTATGATAACTATACGATGGCAATGCAGTAGTCCTACATGGAAACATAGGTTATCCATTGCTCTTTCAAATTTAGTGGGATTATTGGGTGTATGCCACAGAAGCCAAAGACTCCTCACACTCTTTGATCCTTTAATTGACAGAAACACCACATATATTGTTTAAATAATAACTGTGATCATCCTAAAAGACAGCAATTTAGGAAATTCAGGTGCCTTCAGTATAGCATAGTAATGCTGCTGCTGCTGCTGCTAAGTCACTACAGTCATGTCCGACTCTGTGTGACTCCATAGACGGCAGCCCACCAGGCTCCGTCGTCCCTGGGATTCTCCAGGCAAGAGCACTGGAGTGGGTTGCCATTTCCTTCTCCAGTAGCATAGTAATGAGGCACCCAGAATCAGATGCCCTGAGTCTCAGCTTCATTGTCTGATCTCCAACAATGACTGGGTAACCTTAGGCAAGTTTACTTGGTCTTTCTCTGTCCAGTTTACCAATCTATAAAACAGAGATAAGCACAGGATTTATCTCCAGAGTAAGGATTATATGAGATAACCAAGTAAAGAGCTTAGCACAGCAACCATGGTAAGCCCTCAATAGATGCTACTATGTATTGCTATTTAGATATGGTGATTCCATCTAACCTCAGAGGCTTGGCTTTAAAAACGTGTCAAGGTTAAATAAGATTCCAGTGTCCTGAGTGGTAGCAGGCATCATGATTTTTAAGGATGTGTTGACCTTAGGGAAATGGGTTCTCCTTACAGACCCAACAAAACCACTAACAAATATTACACTTGTATTATTTTTAAAGAAGGAAAAAAGAAAAGATATTTTACCTTTAGCTTCTGGACCTTTTGTTCAAGACAAGACTCTATCAGAGACAACACGCAGCTTTGTTATAAGACGTGTTATTCTAGGAACGGTGGTTTTGAATATTCAGTAGGGCTCCAGGCTAGTGATTTTGCGGCTAGGTATCCTATCTTCCAGGAAGCCCTTGACAAAGGTCACAAACAATTTGCTCCTTCCTCTTATTAAAATAAAGATGGAAAGCATTGATGATAACTCTGCCCAGCAGCTAACTTCATCATCTGTAGCGGTTTCAACATATGCTTGTGAGATAATGAAAAATATAGCATTAAATACAGTGGCAGATTGAATCTTGTTTCAGGGTAAATATAGTAAGTCATTTTTTTCCCTCTTCATTTCCTCAGAACCTGTTTAGCATTAGACTGTTAATATCATCCCTGATACATGACAAAACCATTGCATAATATACTGCTTTTCAGACCAACCCCCACATAAAAGTGAGCAACGGAAAACTATGAACGTTAATCGGGCATTCAAAATAATGAAGTGCCTTATGCCAGCCCTTTTTAAAAGCCTTCCACTCTTATAGTTTTGTGGGAACAAACAGTTTTATAAATCTGACATGCTTTCCTGGTCCCATTTAATATTATAAAAGTGTCGTTTTTCTGAGGGACCGTGAAAATTAAAAGTTTTTAAAGACATATTTTACAGCCAATAGTGAAAACACTCTGTACGATCTTTATGATATAATCTTTTCTAAAAAGCAAGCTTTGAATCTAAGAAACAAGCTTGTCAACATTGAGAAGGAAGGATTATTTACACTTTAATCTTCAAGGACTGAGAAAATGCATATAACAACTTTGAGCAACAAACATTTTGTTATGGTAAATAGTTGCCTGGGGAAAGAGTAGCTCTTGGGTTGGCCAAAATGTTTGTTCAGGTTTTTTGTTTGTCCTTACAGAAAAATCTCAATGAAATTTTGGGCCAACCTAGATTTGAAGACTGTATTTTTTATCCAAAAATAATTTTAAATTATTAATAACAGAAAACATGTAACCATTAATTTCAAGGGGAAAATCTAATAAACTCACAATGATTCAATCTGTGTTTGTATTGAGCATCTGTCTGTCCTAAGTCCCTTCAGTCGAGTACGACTCTTTGGGATCCCATGGACCATAGCTCTCCAGGCTCCTCTGTCCATGGGATTCTCCAGGCAAGAATACTGGAGTGGGTTATCCATCTCGTTCTCCAGAGGGTCTTCCCCACCCAGGGATCGAACCCACATCTCTTATGTCTCCTGCACTGGCAGGCAGGTTCTTTACCACTAGCACTACCTGGGAAGCCTGTATTGAGCATATCTCAGGAAAATTTTTTATACACACGATTCCAAAAAATAGCTTATATTAAATTGAAATATGGCTTAAGAATGAAAGTGTTTATTCACATTAAGATAAAAACTGAAACAGGAGCTGACATTTACTGATAATTTGGTCACTGTAGTAAAATCTGAATTTTTCCTGCTTTTATGTCACTGTAAGTTTTGGTCCCCACTCCCATATGCCTTGCTACCAGATGTTGAACTTGCCATCTCTCTGTAATTGTTTCCCTTACAGCAGAGGTCAGTCTAAGTTCTTTACTCAGAGTTGTCCCACCTATGCTGTTACCATCATATTTCCCTTTCAAAAGTGATCTCCAGAAAAACATCTTCCCTATTTTGGCTTCGGTTTGCAGAAGCAATAAATGGCTCAGCTGCAGCCATTGCTTCAGGATCTAATTAAACAAGGAATTGCAGATGCTGTGGATTTTTTTTTTTTTCTAATGATACAAGCAACTGCACAGAGCACATATGTTCCTTTTCTATTCTTTAACAAAGGCTATAGAGAACCTGAACTTGCAACATGGGATGTGGTATGTTCTTAAATGTTATTCAAGGTCAAATGTTTCTAGAAGTAAAGCAGCAACAATTAACAACCAAGTGATTTCATGTAATGTAGCCTGCGATTTAACGTTCTCTTTTATTTAAAGCTTGGAATTTATCGTATGGATATATCTAGCCCAAATTCACTTTAAATTGTGTCTATACAGTCTTTCTTCAGAGTATCCTCCACATGTTTATTTTAGACAAGCTTACATTTATCATTTAATTGTAAAATTTTAATAAACTTAAGTATATATGTAACATATGTTAAAGCCTTAACGAATTACAAAGCAAATACTTGTGAACCCACCACCCAATCTAGCAATAACATTACAAATATCATTGACATCTCTGTTTTTTTAAGTAGCAAAACTTTCAATTCAAAATACTACCTAATGGCCTTTGTAATATTTTCCTTGACCCATAAGACATTTAGAAATATCCTGTACAGTTTCCAAATATTTGGGTATTTTCTAGTTATCTTCTGTGACTTATTTCTGCCTTAATTTGACTATGGTCGGAGAATATACATTGTACAATTTAAATCTTCTTAAATGTATTGAGTTGTTTTATGGCCCAGAACATGGCCTATTTTGGTAACTATACCATGTACACTATAATTCTGCTGTTTGAGGATAAATTGTTCTATAAATTAATTAAAATTGATTGCTAGCAGCAGTTGTTCAAGTGTTCTATATACTTACTGATTTGCTGTCTGTATGTTTCATCAGTTACTGAGATCAGACAGTGAATCTTCAGTTATAACAGAACTATCTCAGTTCTCTATCAGTTTTTGCTTCGTGTATTTTGGAGCTCTGTTGTTAGTTGCATAAACCTGTGAAATTCTGTTTTGTTGTCCTATTGATGAATTGATCTTTTATCATTATAAAGTGGCCCTCCTTATCTCTGATGAGTAGTTTTGGTATCTAGTAAGTCATGTTCCCCCATATTTTTCTTTTTCTTCAGTGGTACCTTGGTTATTCTGAATCTTTTGTTTGTTCACATACATTTAACAATCATCTTGTCAAATTCCTCCAAGTCCCTATTGAAGTTTTGTTAGAATTTCTTTAAAATTTTACATCAGTTTGTGAAGACAAGGACAAGGATAAAGGATATCCACCCAAATATAGTAAGCATCATATTCGATGGCTCAGTGTTAAAAAAAGCTTGACTTCCAAAATCATAAAGATAATGCTTATTACTACTTCTACTCAACATTGTATGGAGGACCTACCCTGCTCAATAAGATATGAAAAGGCAATATCAAACAGAACAGAAAAGGGGGAAATTTTGTCTTTATTAGTTAAATGACACATTTGTCCTCATAGAAAAAATTTTTAAACCTACAAATTACTAAAAGAGTAAGATAATCTAGTGAGTTCACTGAATATTATTAATACATAAAAGTTTTTAGTAAGAAAGATTTAGTAAATGTAATTTATGAATTATAATATCAATTAAAAAAATGATCTAGGGGGTCTTCCCTGGTGGTTCAGGGGTTAAGACTTTGCCTTCCCATGCAGAGGGTATAGATTCGATCGCTGGTCAGGGAGCTAAGATCTCACATGTCTTGGGGCCAAAAAACCAAAACATAACTCTGATAGCTCAGTTGGTAAATTTGAATTATTACTGAGCATGTATACAAAAAGAAATTCTCTTAATGGAGCCCCATATGGTAAAACCATTTTGAAACAGTTCAGCTAAACTTAGAAGAGTTAGAAAACATAAAAAAAAGTCTACAATTACAGAAAATTTATTTTTCTGTAGAAAATATTCAAGGAGACATATTCAAGATGATTCATGTACAGAATTGTTTGTGTGGTAGGCAGAATTCTAAAATGGCCCCCAAGATTTCCATTCTCTGGTTTCCTGTATAAAGCACTTACCTTAAGTGTGAGTAGAACTAGTGAATATGATGATATATCACTTCCATGGTTATGTTATGTGATATGACAGAAAGTCTTTCACAGAAGTAATTAATGTCTCTGATTATTTAACTTTGAGTTAATCCAAATGAATGCCACTCTTGGTAAGTCTGACCTAATCAGGGAGCCTTGACAAGAGGTAGAAAAGATTCAAAACTAAAGATATTAATTTCGCTGGCTTTAAACAAGCAAAATGCCATATTGTTGAACGGTTCACATCCCAGGGAAAGGGGGGTGGTCCTTGTACCTGATAAAGGTCTGTAGTTCGCAGGCAGCAAGAAAGTGGAGACCTCAGTCTAACAACTGCAAAGAACTAGATTGTAACAACTGAAATGAGCTTGGAAGAGGACAGTGTGCCTCCGAGACTGCAGCTATCACCTACATCTTTATTTTGCCTTTATGAGATCCTAAGCAAAGAAAACCAACTGGGCCAGGCTGTGCCCAGACTTCAGGCTCACAAACTGTGACAAATTATGCTGTTTTACATCTCTAAGTTTGTGGACATTTCTTACGCAGTTGTAGAAAAATAACAGCTTGTAATAGCAAGAAACAACAAAAATCTTGAAATAACTCAAATGTCCATGGGTGGCAAATGAATAAATTAATGCAAATGAATTAATAAATTAATGCTTTGTTACAATTTACAATGTTACAGTGTGAAAAAGTGAAAGTGTTAGTCGCTCAGTCATGTCCGACTCTTTGGGATCCCATGGTCCCAAAAGATATGGGACCCAGCCAGGCTCCGCTGTCCATGGAATTCTCCAGGCAAGAATACTGGAGTGGGTTGCCATTCTCTTCTCCTAGGGGTCTTTCTGACCCAGGGATCGAACCTGGGTCTCCTGCATTGCAGGTGGATTCTTTACCATCTGAGCCACCAGGGAAGCCTATTACAGTAGACCATGATAAAATTAAATAAAATACACCAGCACGGATGAGTCTCAAAAACTTGTTGAGCAAAAAAATTGCAAATCAGAAGTATACACACTACTACTTTACTAATACAATTATTAAAATAGGAAAAATCAAATAATATGTCATTTAAGGACAGATATCAATGAGGAATTGTTCATGTTATATACTTAAGGTTGAGATTGCTTCTGGGGAAGGAAGATGTTTGAGAGGGCTGTAAAAGTGGTTTCAATGGTATTAGCATTAGCCTATTTCTTAGATTCTGCAGTGAGTACCTGAGTGTTTATCTTGTTATCTATCAAACTGCAGATATGTTATAAACACTCCTTTATAATGAAAGACATAACTCACTATTGAGTACATAATCCTTTAAAAAGATGCCCAAATTCTAGAAAGTTAATCTCTTGTCTTCCTAGATTAGAAATTGAGTAATAATTTCATCAAGTGGAAAAAAATTATGTATGGCTCTCCAAGTGCATTTAAATACAGCAACAGCAGTAACAGCTATGGCCGTCATCATCTCTTCAACCTAATTAGTGATGGCAGTTGAGGCAGATCAGCAAAGTGAGCCAGGAGACTAGTGACCCAGGTGTCATCTTTCTTCTGTGTTGTGTGCTTTGCATGTTCAATCTGTGCTGTGTTGGGGGAGTGAAGCCAAGAAAACCCAAGTGCTAATAACAGTGAGAGAGGAAGACACAGAGGTAGAAAGTTGAGGGAGAGAAAAAATTCTAAATATGCTTCACATTTCTTGAATTAATGAGAAACTGAATCATAAACCATTGTTAAACTTGTAATTGATTATGGATGAATTATTTGTCCAGTTGAAACATACAACCTATGTTCCTAATATTGAGCTGTTTTGCTTACACATCTTGAATGGTGGATCAGGGAAATTACCAAAGAGTCCTGAGAAGCTTCATCAAACCTGAAATTATGATTTTTGCTGGTGAAATATTGAAAGGTAAGCCAGTTCTCTGATTTTACACTAGTTTTTCCAAATCTAATTCTGCTCCTCCAAAGCTAGTCTTGAATTTGATGACAACAGTATCTAAAGCCAATTATTAGTCCTAGAGTTATATTGGGAACAACACTTTTCAGTAAGGCTTTGTGTAGATATACTCATGTCTCTTACACACTCATCACTTATAACAAAGTGATGTTTAATCAGATTTCACAAAGTGTTAATTATCATAATCAGTTAGAAAGAATTCCTAAATTATTGAACACTTCTAACATATTCTACTTCACAAATTAATTGTAGCCTAGAACTACAGAAATGGTTGTAAATAGGGTGGTACTGTTTATATGTTACTGCTGTGGTTTGAAAAATACAGCAGATTATTTACTACAAAGAATTTTCACTAACACGGAGAAAAAGAGAATCTATCAGTTTTCCCCTTTCGGTGCAGACATTTGAATAGTTATTGCTGATAGGTTGGAAGAAATTATTTTCATTTAATGAATTCATTTCATATCACAATTTCATGTCACCACATCATCCCTCTTCTCTTTGACTCCCGCTAGCCTACTCCACCAGCAAAACTCATCTGTACTAGACTAAAAGTCACAGAATTTTAGAACTAGACAAGATTCAACATACCATGTGGCTCAACCTAATGATAAAACTACACTTGGCATGGTTGTTAAAATTTCTTTTTGAAAGAAACATTAGAAAAATAAAACTGAGATGTCCCCATAGATAATTACTGAGAAGGCTTATTAGCCTTTGAGTTTGTGGAAGAACTCCATCTTTAAATAGCTGAATTCTTGCATGCACACATACACACAATACACACAATAATAATTAAATCAGCTACTTTCAAAGTTACCAAACCATGCAGCATGGAGATTACAAAGCGATGACATTTATAAATGTTGGCAACAAGTTGTATACCAGGAAACCAAAAGCAATTTATGTAGGAGTTTGGCATCCTCAGTTCTCTGTAAAATTCTATGACTAATTTCTCAAGTAGTTTTATTTCTCTTACTTAATCACTCTACTTCCTGCTTCACAATACAGATGAGAGCATTTTGTTGCATCCACTGCTCCAAAGGGATCAAGGAATAAAATATGTCAGTGAGGTTTTAAAAAAGGCTAGTTCTATAATGAACAATGGAACATATTACTAGATTTAAATGGGAAAATGTGAGATAAATTAGATTTTTCTCTTGTATCCTTTCAAAACCTACAGACTAGTATTCCCATGCTTTTTTTTTTTGTCAGTCCAGTATTACTTTTCTTATTCTAATTATTTTGAAACCTATTCATAATGTCTGCCATTCTGCATCTGCTGTATTTCCTTCATCCTGCCTCAAATTTTTGTTATCCTCAAGTGTATCTATCAGCCAGGACTTTCAGGGCTTCAAAATAACTTATTTCATATACTCTACTGCAAGAAGGTCTCACATACATTATCCCATTTCATTCTCAAAATAAAGTAACAGGGTTGATATACAGATTTCTATCCTCTAGAGGAGAATAGAAAAATCTCCTGTGGCCTGACCAAAATCACAGCTAAAGAAATATTTGAATCAAGAATGAAAGTCAAGCTTCTTCTCACTATGTCCAGCATGATTTCTTAAAGAGTTCTTTTCTTCAGATGAATCTGCTAGTCTCTAGTCATTACTCCTTCTCTACTGCCACTCTTCACTCCTACTTCTATTTCCATCGAATGATGTTTATGAGTTTGCATACAAATTGCTGCTGACACAATACTAACTACAAGCGACGTCTGACAATCTCCAAACCCTTATAGTGCTTGACTTCCTAATGGTACTTAGAGACAACTGGGACACTTACATGGTAATAATATGGAACCAATAGAATAAGTTTCTAGTACCTCTGCCAGCAGGAATTCTATTAATCTAAAGAGGTCCTCCCATCTCATATCTGAGAACAGTGAATCCATGACTATCCCCGAGTATTTCACCTTATTAACATTCTAAGTGGCTTCAGTATTTAGCTAATACATGTCAGACTGAGAAAAATAACATAAAATTTAAATTTACATTAAAAACATAGTCGATTGCTACAATTTCTGTCAGTCAGGGACCAGCCAGCAAACCACTCCAGGTAATTTAAGTTGAGGTGATTCAATGCATGGTAGTGAGTAATGGGAAGAGCTGAGAAGCCAACAGGGGATGGTGAAGCAATCAAAAGATCAGCAAAGGCAAGAAACCACTACCAATTCTGGAGCTGGAGGGATAAAGAGGGAAGTCTTATTACCCTAGACTAGAAGCCATGATTGCCTGATAGAAGATCAGAGGCTGTCTAGCAGGGAGCTGAAAGCCCAGAGGAAACCAGCTACTGCAGGAAGATGGCACCCAAGGATCAGCTAGTAGGGGAAAAATACCCTGGCTTCTCCTATCCTTCCTCTCTCCCACCTCCCTCCACCTACCCCTTTCCAGGTCACCTATGGACCAAATCTATCTGGAAGCTAGATGGAAAGTAAGTCTGAGACACATGGTTTATGGGTAAGGGGTCAAGATGAATATTAGTACAATAGACAATGACCAACCCACTTCCCAAAGCATGAAAGAGAAATCTAGAGCTGTAAACTGATTGCTAAATTATGTTCAATTTACTTTTCTTTTACATAATGAAAGTGATCTGCATATCTCTGAGTAGCCTAGACATTAGAGCATTTGTTACATAATGTAGTTGGTTAGAGAAAATAATGCTAAGTATAGAAACTGATGCAGCATAAGTACTGTCATATTTTCTCATTACACACTTAAGCAACAATAATGGATGTCATTACACAAAAATATGTACTATAATCATACAATTTATTTAGACTGCACAAAGAAAAGATTTACTTAGCCTGTCTTAATATATTTATACCTCTAATTACATATTCATTATATAAGCATCCACTCAAGACCTACTATGCGGCAGATAATTTGCTAGTTCCTAGAAAACTATTTCCATAAGACAGGGTCATGTCCTTGAGAAACAAAGAAGACAGAAACTAAAAATAAATGATACACATAAAACATAGATAAGATTGAGAGGAGCACACAAATAAGAAAGTAGTTCATTTTTCCAGGAGGATAGGAATCGATAAAAGAGAGGATATTTGAGCCAAATCTGAAAAGATGAGAAAAAATCAAAGCAAGTGCTATGTTTGTCTGAAGTCTTCCCAGGCTTCTTGCCTGTATACACATCTATCATTACAAGCATTGCTTACATATCACAGTTCAAATCAATTACAATGCTGAATCATCTGCTTACTTTAAGAAAATGCCTAAAAAGAATCCCTAACATTTCTGTCCACTTGGCATTGCAAGAAACCTAACTGAAATAGTCTTAATGTTACAGATCTTCAAGCACTTTTTCCATCATTCCCAACCCTTTCCCCTTGCTATCCTGTCCTGCTTCCTACATACTAGTGAATATTTTACAGCTGTGGAACTTTATTCTAATTTGCTTTCTTTTACAGTATAAGCCAAGAACCATATAGACCTGCAATTCACATTGGCCCAAATTCCTTGAGACGATGTTGAAAGGTTTTGTTTGATCTTCCACATTCGGAAAGGGATTTGGATAACATTTTATATACTGGAAACTCTGCCCTTATTCAAGATGTTGATGACCTGTTAGCCACTCCTTCACTGAAATCTTACCACTTTTGTAGACCGTATGTTACAAAGCCTTTAAAAATGCATGGTGACACCTGTCTCAGATGCATTACTTAGGACATGACATATTTATACCAATAGGAGTGAGATCATCTTTTAGGATAAAAACTAATCTCAGTGTCCCAAGACTCACTTGAATTTCACAAATGTCCACCCTCTTAGATATAGCTAGCTATTGCTTACATAGCATATCGAATATGCTTCTATACAAATCTTCTATTTGTGTGTACCTGAGTGTTCAGTCATGTCCAACTCTTTGTGCCCCCATGGACTGTAGTCCACCAGTCTCCTCTATCCATGGGATTTCTCAGGCAAGAATACTGGAGTGAGTTGCCATTTCCTCCTCCAGGGGATCTTCCCGACCCAGGGATCAAACCCACATCTCTCGCATCTCCTGCATTGGCAGGTGGATTCTTTACCACTGTGCCACCTGGGAAGCCCAAAGCTTCTACTGCATCCTGATTAAATATACATCCCAGAGCCATGACCTTTGTCACAAGAAGCCAAATAGTCTTTTTCCTGCTTTAAACAGATCTTATAGAGAACCCTAGAACTGTCTTCTTGGTAATGATAAGTCTATATATTTTTTGTTGTGAGGAAAAAGAAACTATTTTAGGTGTGAATACAGCTTCATGAAGACAAAGAATGGCCCACTCATTAGAATGAGTCAGTTCTGCCCAGATCTCTTTGACTTAGCTGTTCCCCACACAGTCACAGCATTTCTAAAGACACGTTCTAATGTTAGTCTAACAAAACATGCAATTTTATTCTTCTCTGCAAATAGAGAAGGCTGGACTCATACTAAACTCAATCTCTTTGTTACCATTTCAATACAAGTGGAGTTTCATGAGTGTCCTACAGTCCCTGCCCATTGTTCAAACCCAGTATTAACTGCAAAACCTTATTTTCCAAAAATTATTGACCTCATACTTTAGGTAGATATGCCCTGTCAATGGCCAGGAAAAGGTGGGTTTAGAATACGCAGCAATATGGGAAAGTAAAAATTCTTCCATACTGTCTATTCTTGCTTACCCACATGACTGAATTGATCATTTCTGGTCTTATTTATTGTTATGGACAATGAAGGAAACAAGAGTTCATCACCTCAGTAAGTATAAAAACATTTATTTGTTCATTTATGATCTGTTATATATTATCATGGCTTCCCAAGTGGCGCTAGTGGTAAAGAATCTGCCCACCAATGCAAGAGATGCAGTTGTGACACCTGGGTCTGGAAGATCCTCTGGAGGAGGCAGAAATGGCAACACACTCCCATATTCTTACCTGGGAAATCGCATGGACAGAAGAACCCGGCAGGCTACAGTCCATGGGGGTCCCAAAGATTCAAACACAACTGAACATTACTACTACTGCTATTACTATACATTATCTTATTGCTGCCATAAAGGGTTTTGTTCTCTAAATGACTTACACAGGGAAATGCTTTGGCTCACACTATAGCCAAAGCAACTGCCACTCTCCCTTTCTGAGTCCAACTAGTTGCCTCTGAACACTTTGTGTTGTTATCTCTCAGATTCAAGATTAAACAAAATAACAAACAAAATTTACTGACTCATAGGGTGCCTCCTCTTCTCACATTTGTACGGGCCCAAAGATCTTCTTCTTGCTTTCATGGCCAGTGGAATGAAAAAGGTAAATGAAAGTATGTATATGTGTGCTCAGTTGCTAAGTTGTGTCTGACTCTTTGCAACTCTATGGACTGTAACCCACCACGCTCCTCTGTCCATGGGATTTCTCAAGCAAGAATACTGGAATGGGTTGCCATTTCCTTCTCCAGGGGATCTTCTGACCCAGGGATCTAACCCGCAACTCCTGCATTGGCAGGCAGATTCTTTACCACTGAGCCAGCAAGGAAGCCCCAAACAAAGTAATGACAATACAAGTGATAGATATATAATTGACATGTGAGTTTTGAGTTCTTCTTAGTTGGTCTATTTTGTCACACCTGCCCCATTTTTCAAGCCTATACTTTAGCAAGTCCAGTAAAGATACAGTGTTCCTACAGAAGAACACAAGGAACTCAAATTCTGGTAGTCCATGTTTTTTAGGAAGAACCTATTGTAAAGAACCATATGACTCTCTGCATTATGCTTTTAGAGTCATGTCGTCTAAAAACACATATCCCTGTTCACAGATTGAGGTATAACATAAAAGAGAAATTTCTGAGCAGAAGTAATACCAAGGAGTAATTTTTCAATGCATAGGGTCATTTAAAACATCAAAGACCTAAAATATTATAATAAACCTTAAAAATTCATCAATAAAGCACAATTAATAATTAAATTACAACAAAAAATAGTAGCTTTTCAAGCTATGTTACACAAACCACATGGCTCTAGATTACTTTAACTAGTAAAGGAGTGTGAATCCTTATTGGAAAGAATGCTGCACACATTTTCTAGATGAGTTAGAGTATAACCATGACCTATAAGAAAAGAGACTACCTATTCACAACAGAATACATTCTGATGTTTGAGGTTCCAGGTAATAATATGCCAGGAAATGGGAAAGGAAGATTGTATAAGGTACACAGATAATTGTAAGGCTTATAGTCATGTTACATGCCAAGTGGTACTAATAAAATGTGACTTTTTGCATTATTAAAGTTCAGTTCAGTCGCTCAGTCGTGTCTGACTCTTTGCGACCCCATGAACCACAGCTCGCCAGCCTCCCTGTCCATCACTAACTCCCTAAGTCCACCCAAACCCATTTCCATTGAGTCAGTGATGCCAAACAGCCATCTCATCCTCTGTCATCCCCCTCTCCTCCTGCCTTCAATCTTTCCCAGCATCAGGGTCTTTTCCAATGAGTCAGCTCTTCGCATCAGGTGGCCAAAGTATTGGATTTCAGCTTCAACATCAGTCTTTCCAAAGAACACCCAGGACTGATCTCCTTTAGGATGGACTGGTTGGATCTCCGTGCAGTCCAAGGGACTCTCAAGAGTCTTCTCCAACACCACAGTTCAAAAGCATCAATTCTTCCACGCTCAGCTTTCTTTATAGTCCAACTCTCACATCCACACATGACCACTGGAAAAACCATAGCCTTGACTAGACGGACCTTTGTTGGCAAAGTAATGTCTCTGCTTTTTAATATGCTGCCTAGGTTGGTCATAACTTTCCTTCCAAGGAGTAAGCATCTTTTAATTTCATGGCTGCAATCACCATCTGCAGTGATTTGAGAGCCCAGAAAAATAAAGTCAGCCACTGTTTCCACTGTTTCCCCATCTATTTACCATGAAGTGATGGGACCGGACGCCATGATCTTAGTTTTCTGAATGTTGAGCTTTAAGCCAACTTTATCACTCTCCTCTCTCACTTTCATCAAGAGGCTTTTCAGTTCCTCTTCACTTTCTGCCATAAGGGTGGTGTCATCTGCATATCTGAGGTTATTGATATTTCTCCCGGCAATCTTGATTCCATCTTCCTCCAGCTCAGCATTTCTCATGATGTACTCTGCATATAAGTTAAATAAGCAGGGTGACAATATACAGCCTTGATGTACTCCTTTTCCTATTTGGAACCAGTCTGTTGTTCCATGTCCAGTTCTAACTGTTGCTTCCTGACCTGCCTACAGGTTTCTCAAGAGGCAGGTCAGGTGGTCTGGTATTCCCATCTCTTGAAGAATTTTCCACAGTTTATTGTGATCCACACAGTCAAAGGCTTTTGCATGGTCAATGAAGCAGAAATAGATGTTTTTCTGGTACTCTCTTGCTTTTTCGATATACCCCCCAAACTTACTACATCAAGGTGGTATAAAATTTTTAAAATCTATTTGGAAATTCAATTTAGGATTTATGACAAAGGCAGGAATGCCAGGTGACTTTTTTCAACAAATTGTGCTAGATGGATATAATTGCCATGCAAGCAAAAAATAGCTGAACTTCTTCCTCACAACATACACAAATAGATCGCCTATCTAAACCTAAAATGTGAAACAATAAAGCTTTCAGGAGAAATCACAGAAGAATGTATCTGTGACCTTGGAGTTAGCAAAGTTTCTTAAACAGGGCATGGAAAGCATTAATCATGAAATTTAAAAAGTGGAAAATTAGACTGCATTAAAGTTCCTACTTGATGTCAGAAATAACAAAAGAATGAAAAATCAATCAATAGGGGAGGATGCTATTCATTATAAATATATCTGACAAAAGATTTATATTCAGAATATATATATTTTAAAAACTCTTTAATATTGAGAAAAATACACAGAAACAACCACTTCACAAAAAAAATTTAGAATGACTAATAAGCATGTAAAAAAGGTGCTCATCTGTTTATAATAGCCAGGACATGGAAGCAGCCTAGATACCCATCAGCAGACGAATGGATAAGGAAGCTGTGTTACATATACACAATGGAATATTACTCAGCCATTAAAAAGAATACATTTGAATCAGTTCTAATGAGGTGGATGAAACTGGAGCCAATTATACAGAGTGAAGTAAGCCCAAAAGAAAAACACCAATACAATATACCAATACATATATATGGTATTTAGTTAATCGGTAAAGATAATCCTGTACGCAAGACATCAAAAGAGACACAGATAAATAGAACAGTATTATGGACTCTATGGGAGAGGGTGAGGGTGGGATGATATGGGAAAATGCCATTGAAGCATGTAAATTATCATATGTGAAATGAATCGCCAGTCCAGGTTCGATGCATGATACAGGGTGCTCGGGGCTGGTGCACTGGGATGACCCGGAGGGATGGGATGGGGAGGGAGGTGGGAGGGTGGTTCTGGAAGAGGAAAACATGTACACCCATGGTGGATTCATGTCAATGTATGGCAAAACAAATACAATATTGTAAAGTTAAAAAATAGATAAATAAACTAATTTAAAAAAAAGGTGCTCATCTTCATTAGATAAATGCAAAATAAAAACACAATATAATACTACCGCCCTCTTACCACCCCCCACCTAACCGCCCCCCCCAACCCATTCCAGCCCCCCACCCCACTATGCCATGGCTAAAGTGAAAATATGGGGAAATACCAAACGTTGATGAAAATGTATAGCAACCATATTGGAAAAGGCTTGGCAGTATTTATATAAAAGTCGAACATCACAGTCTGTTCTGACCCAGTAATTATAATCCTAGGTAATATAATCCTACACTATTCATACCATTCCCAAGTTAAAAATAATACAAATGGCCAGCAACAATCCAACAGGTGAGTAAATTGTGGTATTTTGGAGCAATGGAAGATAAAACAGTAAATAGTACAAAGAACTCCCAACTATACACAACTAGGTAGCTGAAACAAATACTGAGTGGAAAAAAAAGGTGACTGAAAGTTGCTCAGTCTTGTCCGACTCTTTGAGAGTCCATGGGCTATACAGTCCATGGAATTCTCTAGGCCAGAATACTGGAGCTGGTAGCCTTTCCCTTCTCCAGGGGAGCTTCCCAACCCAGGGATGGAACAGAGGTCTCCGCATTGCAGACGGATTACCAGTTGAGCCACCAGGGAAGCTCGTAAAGAGTGTTTGCACTGTGAGTTCACGTATATAAAGACTGTTAGTAATCTAGGTCATAGTTACACTTCAGACATGGGACAGGGAGAACTGGAAAGGGGTGGGTGTCAAAATGTTCTGGGGTGCCTGCAACATTCTAGTTCTTGCTCTAAATTCTGGTTCAGTTCAGTTCAGTCGCTCAGTCGTGTCCAACTCCAGTTTGTGAACTTTATACAGACATATCCAAATTTAAAAGTTACAGCTGAAACAAATAAGAGAATAACGTCAGCAACAGATCAAACATCAAACATTGTATTAAAATCATTGCGGCCATAAGAAACTCCACTGCTCCACCCCCTAAGCCATGCGTGCGCACACTCACAATGAAGTGAGAAACCTCATTGGCTGGGACAAGGTGCGCACTTCCGGAAGCTACACCTTAGCACCGCCCCTTCCGTCTGCTGGTCATCCCGCCTTCCTGCCACCCAGTCGCCGCACTATTCAGCCCGGCAGCTTCCGCCCCGTGGACTCAAACTCCACCGAGGCAAACAGGGCTTGGCTGTGGTAGCCTTTCTCACAGTCTCCTCCGTCAGATCCGGCTTGCTGCTTGCCGCCATCATGAACATCCGCAATGCTCGGCCAGACGACCTGATAAACATGCAACACTGCAACCTCCTTTGCCTCCCCGAGAACTACCAGATGAAATACTATTTCTACCATGGCCTCTCCTGGCCCCAGCTCTCCTACATCGCCGAGGACGAGGACGGGAAGATTGTGGGCTACGTCCTGGCCAAAATGGAGGAGGACCCAGATGATGTCCCCCACGGACACATAACCTCACTGGCTGTGAAGCGTTCCCACCGGCGCCTCGGCCTGGCCCAGAAGCTGATGGACCAGGCCTCCCGGGCCATGATTGAGAACTTTAGCGCCAAGTACGTGTCCCTGCACGTCAGGAAGAGTAACCGGGCAGCCTTGCACCTCTATTCTAACACTCTTAACTTTGAGATTAGTGAGGTGGAACCTAGATACTATGCAGATGGAGAAGATGCTTATGCTATGAAGCGGGATCTGTCGCAGATGGCAAATGAGCTGAGGAGGCAGTTGCAGCTGAAGAAGGGCAAGTATGTGGTGCTGGGCTCCAGGGAGAACCAAGAGACCCAGGGCAGCACGCTTCCTGGCTCCGAAGTGGCCTGTCAAGAGGGGGAGAACCCGGCCACTGACGGTAGCGGGAGTGACAGCAAGGAACCCAGCGAATCCACGGAAAGCCCCGATGCCGAGGACAGTTCAGAAGACTCAGACTCCACCTCCTAGAGCCTGCTTAAGGTAAGTGTTCCCACTTCCTTGACCCAGTTCCTATCGCCCCTAAATTCCTGCACCATACTTGGGTCTCCAGATCCCATCCCCTTCTAGCCGTAATGGATTTCACTGTGAAAACACCCTGTTGACCTTGGGGAGGAGTGTAGAGTGGGTTGCGGGAAATGCATTGCTCATTATTGGAAGTTAATAGGATTCCATGCTGAAAGTAGAAAGTAAATTCAGTAAAAGAAACATTTATCCTGCCTTTTCGATATGAATTGTATTTCAGAATATCCACATAGTTTATGAAAGAAATTTCTTCTTTATAGAATGACAGCTAATAAAGGCAGAAAGAAGAATGACAGCTAATAAAGGCAGAAAGAATGATAGAATTATAAATTGCCATTTTGAAACTCTTGATCAGGCAGTTGTCATCAATGACTGATGCCATTGCGTGAAAGTTGGGACAGTTTGCAATGATGGATCAAGCTAGCAACACTTGAAGTCACTGGTCAAGTGTAGCATCACTATGTGCTGTGCTGTGCTTAGTTGCTCAGTGGTGTTTGACTCTTTGCGACCCCATGGACTGTAGTCCGCCAGGTTCCTCTGTCCATGTGGATTCTCCAGGCAAGAATACTGGAGTGGGTTGCCATGCCCTCCCCCAGAGAATCTTCTCAACCCAGAGATCGAGCATCACTATAAGGGAGACAAATATTATGTGCCTCCTAATGCAATAAGAAGTGCACAGTGACAGCTATGAAATATTCTTGCCCAAAGAAAATATTGTATTTCTGTATAAAATGTATCTTGAATCCAAAGACCCTGGATCTAACATTTTTATTAAGAAAACAAAAAAAACATAGGGACATGTTAAATTATAATCAGCCAAATCCAGAATGAGAAAATTTCTACAGAACAAATGATCTGGTTTCTTCAACAAATGAATGCCATTTTTAAAAAAGAGAGAAAGAATTTATCTATTAAAACAAGTTGTACAGATATATTAACCATATACAACTCTCGTGGAGATTGTTTGGTTTAAACAAACTAAATATAAGACATTTTGACACAACTAGGCAGAACTTGAACACAGATTGTATCCTATTAAGGAAGTGTTAATAATTTTGTTAAGTGAGCTAAATGATATTGTAGTATTATGTTTAAAAAAGCCCTCATCTGTTAGAGATACCAATTCAGATCAGTTACTCAGTCGTGTCCGACTCTTTGTTACCTCATGGACTGCAGCATGCCAGGCTTCCCTGTGCATCGCCATCTCCCGGAGCTTGCTCAAACTCAAGTTCATAGAGTCGGTGATGCCATCCAACGACCTCATCCTCTGCCATCTCCTTCTCCTCCTGCCTTCAATCTTTCCCAGCATCAGGGTCTTTTCTAAGGATATATATTTAAGTAATTAGAGTTGAAATAATTTGAGGCCTTGGATTTACTTCAAAATACTCCAGCAAAATGAAAAAAAAAGAAGAGAGATCAGTTCAGTTCGGTCGCTCAGTCATGTCCAACTCTTTGCGACCCCATGAACCGCAGCACGCCAGGCCTTCCTGTCCATCACCAGCTCCCGGAGTCTACCCAAACCTATGTCCATTGAGTCGGTGATGCCATCCAGCCATCTCATCCTCTGTCATCCCCTTCTCCTCCTGCCCCCAATCATTCCCAGCATTAAAAAGAGGTCAGGGGGCGGGAAATAGAAAAAATAAGAATGACAACATGTAATAATTGTTGAAGTTGGACTTGGGGGTTCATTATGCTATTTTTCATGCTATAATGTGTGAAAATCAACATGAAAAGTCAAAGAACAAAAATAATTGCTGTTCTTCATACTACCCACTAACCAGTCACTGAAAAGTAGTTTTAAAAGACAATTTAATTTCCCTTAAAGAACATTGTAACACCTTAACAATTTCAAGGGTCAATTTAGAAGCTTTAACTTCTCGTCACCTTACCCTTACATATGAAAAAGGCAGCACCTTTCACATAACAAAGTCCAGTTATGAGTGACACGCTGCATATAATTAAATGCCATTTGATTCATTTACTCATTCATAAAAATTTGTATATGCCTAGCATGAGACTTGGAGCTTGGTATACACCAGTGATTAGGACAGGCTGATGTTTGCATTATATAGCATCTTATCTTTGTGGTTATCAGCTTCTCTTGAGTTGTAATACTCTACCTGAGTAAGATTTTAAGTAAGCAAAGATAATTGGAGATTGCTTAATATATGATATGAGAAACAAAAATAACTGTCACTTTAGCAGGGGAAGAGAAAATAATAATTGTAAGAAAATTATTGTGTGGCAGTTATAAATCTCAGTGTCCAAATTCAGAAATAATTGAAATGTTTCTTTATATTACTGTAATCAGACTTTATTTCTAAGATGAAAGAGGTGTTCCCTGTACTTAGCATCAGTGTCCTTCCATGTTGGAATCTGCTCAGACATATTCGTTGGCTCCATCTAATCTTTGGTCCTTATGAGCCGCATCTGGGTCCTTTCTAGTCAGAGGCCTCTTTAGGTCTCGGGTGTTCTCTGCCATGTTTGGGCCATTTTGGTGGCAAGGGTATTAGTGTGCATAGGCTAGTTCTAAAAATTAATCTCCAAATATCAATAACTGAAAACAGTAACACATTTTCTCACATCACGGTCCGGTATGAGTCAGCAATGTGGTAGGGATGTGGAAGGGAGAGGAAAAGAAGAGCCCTTCTCCCTGAAGTCATTCAGGACTCTTATCTGCTCCTTAGCTCTGTTTGGGAATCTGGTGAAGCCTAAGGACACCTCAGAAAACTGCCTTTGAAAGGCTTGAAAATCTGTGCGATTACAAAGGAAACCAATTTTTATTAATACTGTTATCAAATTATTTTAAAATAAACTTATTTTATTGTTCAGTCGCTAAGTCGTGTCTGACTCCTTACCACCCCATGGACTGCAGCATGCCACGCTTCCCTGTCCTTCACTATCTTCCCAGAGTTTGCTCAAATTCATGTCCATTGAGTCACTGATGCAATCTAACAATCTCATCCTCTGCGGTCCCCTTCTCCTTTTGCCTTCTATCTTCCCCAGCATCGGGGTCTTATGTTCTTTATGTATTTAAAAGAAAATTGAGTGTAAATGCTATTTGGAGATACTTCCAACAGCTGTAATGTAATATTAAAACCTGTGATTTGTATTGGTGATAAAGTAGCAAGGATTGTAACACACTACTGTACCTTAGTGCCTATATTCATAATTGAAGGAAATGCTAAATTTCAGTTGGAGGCTAGTGAAAATCCAGAATTTTTTGTTGTTGTTCCAAATCCAAGTTCATGGTTCTCCCAAGTTCAATCAATGGATCCCAGGCTAAAAGCCCCTGATACAGTGCCATTTTCTAGAATCATATGTCCTCCACTTGTTCATATACATTCAACTTGCAGATAAGGGAAGATAATACACATAGAGGTTTATCTAAGTGTTAAAAGTCAGTCTTATTTTCCTAACTACCTGCAGGGGAGATTAGATAGTGTAGTTTAGTTGTATGCCTGGGAGAAAAAGGAGTGAGTTCTGGTAACCACACAGCATAGTTTCCACAACAGTGGGAACCACCCTAGTGGTGCTCTGGACTTTGAGAAGTTCTTCTTCCATGCCCAGCTAGGAGCCTGGGATCTCTCTGCTGCCCCCTCCCTCTCCATAACATGGCACAAAAAATTCTGCCAGGCTATCTGAGCCGTCTGCTTAGTCACACGACACACAGGTCTTCGGCACAAACCTCGACATGGGAAACTGGGACCCTGCCACCTTGCTGCCTTTATGCCTCTTGTTAAAGACTGGAAGAATTGACCCCTCTATGTGGAAATCCCCCAAATTGTCTAAAGCTGCAGTTACCACCCCTCACCTATGTCCCATTCAGCAGGGGTTTATTAGGACATACACCTAGCTGCCTGAATGGGAAAAGACTTCTGTGAAGAAAGAATAGAGACAAACATTAAAAGGTTAATACAACAGAAGTGTTATGCAGCCACAGTTGTGGCATTCCCCCTGTGGAACTGGAGTTAAAACACCTACAGAAGAAAGTCCTGAAAGAAATAACTTTTCATGTCCCCTTATCTTCTTCTGGGTCTGGGCAACAGAGACCAAGTTAGAAGATTTAGAAGTGATGGTGAATAGGGCAGCTGGTGAAGGAGACTGGATGTCTTCCTCTACAAAGTGGTAATAAAAGTCACTGATAACACTGTGAGAACACTGTGTCAGAGGTAGTGTTCTAGAGACTACTTGTGAATTCTCTCAATCCTCCTAAAATCCCTCTAAAGTAGGTACCCAGGTGGTGCTAGTGGTAAAGAACCTGCCTGCGAATGCAGGAGACATAAAATGTGGGTTTGATCCCTGGGTTAGGTAGATCCCATGGAGGAGGAAATGGCAACCCACTCCAGTATTCTTGCCTGGAGAATCCATCCCACAGACATTGGGGCCTGGCGGGCTAAAATCCATAGAGTCACACAGAATCGGACATGACTGAAGTGACTTATCACACACACACAGGCAAAATGTGTTGCTCCATTTTACAAATGAGAAGTGCCTGTCATTCAGACAGTAAGTGGAAAACAGGGATGCAAACTCGGAAGATGGGACTCCACCAGGGTGAAGATTAAGTGGACAACGCCTGAGAATTGCTTAGCACAGTGCCTCACACACAGTTACTTATTCTGTAAATTTTCACTCTTAAACTGCAGTGATAGTAACCATCCAGCCTCCTTTTTCTTCTCCACAGTAATCAAGTGATAGAATGTTGTGTATGAGCAGCAACAGTTTGCAGTCTTGGAAGGGAGATGCATCTTAATGATTAAAATAGCTTTCACTGACAAGCTGAATGTCAAAGCATTCAGCTGAATCAATGCTCGTCAACAGCAGAGTTTCTAAGGAGCCATAGCAATGAAGACAGGTCAGTTCAAAACATGCTAGTTAAGGCAGGAATGCCATCAAATTGATGCTCCTGACAAGAAATATGTGGATGATTAATAACAAAAAGGGAAAATTGCAGAATCTTAGAATTTTGCATTGAGCTGGCAATATTGAGTTAACCAAGGTTACTTGAGTGACTCTCCCTTTCTGGTTTATTCTTTCTGTCGCTAAGCTGTCATCCTAACAAAAAGTTGTTAAATGTTCACATGAGCATTCACTGAAATAGACTGTTCTTAATTTTACCAGACAACTAATTATAACTGGAATGATACAATGAAATATGGAAGAAAGTTAGAGACTGACAGGTCTGGTAAATTCCTAGTATAACCTTACCCCAGATATGCCAGAAACCATAGATTTCAAATGCTGCTGCACTGTATGAAAATAAAGAGGGGAGAGGGGTGGGAAAAGATAAAATATTGTTTCAAAATACTAATCAGATAGATATCATTTGTTGAATTATTTATAATCTCTAACAATGTCACTTCAGTGTGCAATGTATATATTTAGGATGACTGAAATACCAACTTTGTTAGAGGTAACTGATAAAAGCAGAGGCTTTTCCTAAATGTTACACTCTCTCCATGCTAAGGAGCTCTATGGTGGAAGAGGTAAGGAAGAGACGATAATAAGTTATTCTGTGAATGGCTGTGGTTCAAAGAGCCTTCCTGAAACGTTCTGCAGTGCTGTTTCTTCAGACTGAAATCCTCAGAATATCATAGGATTTTTTTTTTTTTTAAGTTCCAAGTCATAAAATTCTGTTTTGTTCTTGGAAAGTCATGTCAACAATTAACATATTTCTCAGGCTGCTATTGCCTTCCTTTAAGGAATACTAGAGAAGGAAATGGCAACCCACTCCAGTGTTCTTGCCTGGAGAATCCCAGGGACGACGGAGCCTGGTAGGCTGCCGTCTATGGGGTCGCACAGAGTCGGACATGACTGAAGCGACTTAGCAGCAGTAGCAGCAGCAGCAGTAGTGTAAAAATTTGAACTTAATAAGCTAATAAGTTAAGGACTAACAATATTTATATTTTATCTTAATGTCTTAATCGTATCAAGCAATATTTACCGAGAAAACTAAAAGAACTATAGAATTGGTTTTTATATAACTTCTTTTGCATGCCTCTTTTAACAGTATTTGAAACAAATTGAAAAAGATAATGATGATAGACTTTCTGGCCTATTCTCCCACATCTTCCATGACAGCAAATACACTTTTTTTAAAAAATAACATTTTGTATTATATGCTTCTGCCTGTCCTGCTTGATGCATTGTTGTTATTTCTGGGAACTGACGTCTCTGTAATTATGATTTTGGCTTTTCTGAAATTATGATTTTGTACAAAAATGCTTTTTAACTGGCCTGTGCTTAATAGCCTTTATCCTACTACTTCTGTGTGCATCTGATAGATGGGAAAACAGTGCATCTTTACAATTTTAAGGTTCTGTTGTTGTTTTATTTGCAGCTACTCAGTAATGGGAAGCAATACTCCACTAGCTTTAACTTATATATTCTATTCACATATCACACAACCTTTCTACCTTATTAAGTATAGGGCCCATGTCCCAGTTTCTTGGTTTCCAAAATTACTACAGACAGTGACTGCAGCCATGAAATTAAAAGATGCTTGCTCCTTGGAAGAAAAGCTATGACAAACCTAGGCAGCATATTAAAAAGTGGAAGTATCACTTTGCTGACAAAGGTCCATATAGTGAAAGCTATGGTTTTTCCAGTAGTCATGTACCGATGTGAGAATTGGACTGTAAAGAAGGCCAAGTGCCATAGAATTGATGCTTTCAAACTGTGGTGCTGGAGAAGGCTCTTGAGAGTCCCTTGGACTGCATGGAGATCAAGCCAGTCAATCCTAAAGGAAATCAACCCTGAATATTCATTGGAAGGACTGATGCTGCATCTCCAATACTTAGGCCACCTAATACAAAGAACCGACTCTTTGGGAAAGACCCTCATGCTTGGGAAGATTGAAGGCAGAAGGAGAAGAGGATGAGATGGTTGGATGGTATCACTGACTCAGTGGAGTTAAGTTTGAGCAAATTCCAGGAGATAGTGAAGGACAGAGAAGCCTGGCATGCTGCAGTCCATGGGACTGCAGAGAGTCGGAAATGACTTAGCAACTGAACAACAACCACCATGTCTCATTTATCTTCATTTCCTTAACTCCTGGCACATTATTCCTTCATTGTAAGTTCTCAGTATATAGTCATTGAAAGAAGGAAGGAAGGACCCTCCCAAATTACCAATGTAGAATTTAAAAATTGGAAAGGAGAGAAAGTGTACTTAAGGCACTACTTCCTATTACCTAATGTAATTAGAATGCTTTTAAGTTATGAATAAAGAGACATAATGGGTATTTTGGTTTCATCTCCAGGTCTCACAGAAAGAAAGTGTAACTTCTAGAATTGGATACATTGCATCTAGAATGCTTTTAAGTTATGAACAAAGAGACATAATAGGTATTTTGGTTTCATCTCCAGGTCTCACAGAAAGAAAATATGACTTCTAGAACTGGACACATTGCATCTAGCTTATCAAGAGCTAAAAAGGCTTTTCATTTCATTTGAATTGAGATAAATTTCCTATTTCTCTTTTTTTTTTGAGATAAATTTCTTTTTGAGTGGAGTAGGATGGGGTAGAATTTGAAGATGACAAGCAAAAGTGTCATAATTTCTTTAGGTTTAAAAGAAGATCTTTGGGGTAGATCTCAGCCTTTCGTTGTTCTCCCCGGTCCCCTTTCTCCTGGGAGAAATGGCTTTTAGATGTCAAGAAAAGTTCGTGTGTCCTGACCACAGGGAGGGGAGAGAGCCTCAGGTTCACGTGTGGCTCTTTGTGCTGTCACCTGAATTCTCACTGGCTCCCACGCGAGATATAGCGAGTCTAAACTGGCTGTTAGTGCCTTGTTGATCTGCTGCCAAAATCTGTTATTGGTTAAATCCAGATTTTATCCTCTCAGAGGGGTCAGAGTCTACAGCCTTTCTTTGCTCACTTGCTCTCTTTTCACTTCTCAACAGCATGGCAGGTCCTCGTGTCTCAACCACATCTGCTGTCTGAATCCTGGCTTACCCTGTGAACTCTGTAGCATCTGCTCTGGGGTCATCTCAATGGCTTCTCACTCTCAACCTTCCACATATCCCACCGGGATCATGACGGAATACATGGACACAAGAGCCTGCTGTGCAAGCGCCAAGGAAGTTTGAGGCCTGCCATCACCGAACCTTTCCTGGCCTGCTCACACCATGCCCGCCATTTTACTGTGTTTGTAGTAGTCCTTTGTTGGGTGTGATTGTCTTGTAAGGTTGTCCCTTCCTAAAATACAGAACAGGAAACAGGGAAACTCCCGAAGTTCCTGGGCTTTTAGTTTTTGCCATTGTTTCTCTGGGTTTTCATTCTTGAGGGGGTAGTCAGGACCATCCAGTCAGACCTCATGCTCCCTTCCTCCTCCCTGTTCACCTCTCCTGGTAGAAGTATTCTGTTTCCTCTTCCTTTCTCCAGGAACCTGTCCTCTCTCATGTCCTCTCCTTTCTTGAAGAGGTGTTCTCCTGCTTCCCGGTGGGAGGAAGTGGTAAGGGCTTCTATTATGCAATCAGAACTTGGAGAAAAGGACAACCAGTAATTAAATTGGAATATCTAATCTGCTTGTTTGTGTCAGGTTTTTTGTTGTTGTTGTTGTTAGTGACATAACTTGCCGTTTATTGAGAACCTATAATGTTCAGGCACAGTGCTAGGGCCTTTATTACCAGTGTATTTAATCCTCTCAGCAACTGGAAGGTAAGTATTATTATTCCTGTTTTATAGATGGGGAACCTAAAGCCCAAGGAGGCGAAGTAAATATCTAGGACCTGAACTCAAAGTTATTTGAATCCAAAGCCAAAATTCCTTTCACTTTCCTCTTGCTCCTTTTTGCATTTTATTTATGAAAGTGTTAAATCAATAGCAAAAAAAGGGAGAATCTAGTTTTAAAATGTGTTGACTCAACACGTGACAACTATATGTCTTTTGTAAATATTTATATAACACACTATTATAATCCTGTCTACTGTTTTCCACAGTAAAAATAAGTAAAGGCAAAACATTTTGACCACTTTTGACGAAGTACAGCAGAGGTCACCAGATAAAATCCAGTTATCATTACTTAATGTTCTTCTATTCACTGAATGTGAATTACCATAGTGTGTAATATTTCTCGTGTTTAAACTTTTATGAAAACTAGTGTGTATGGTTTAAAGTTAAAGCCCTGACATTAACCACCCAATGACAAGAGAGAAATCTGTTGTCTGTGGTCATAATCAGCCCTCCTAAGCTCTTCTTACAAATCTACTCTAAGAATGCACTCTAAGAATGCCGGCCTAATAGGAAATGATTGCCTGAGGCAGACATAAAAGTTTTTTCCTATGTAAGGATTTGCCAATACAAACCTCTCATCCATCTTTCCATCTTTACTCTTTTTCTTTTTAATTTACTCTCCCAGCTCTAAAACTATTTTATTCCTTCCTCTCAAGCATGTGTTTATCTCTTTATTTTTAAATATTACAGCTTCTAACATCTGTCTCTAGGGCAGCATAATCTTACTGGTGAAATATTCCATGTTTTCCTTGAGCCCTTGTCAATATGTCTTCGTGTTAACAGCTTAGCAGATGGAGAAACAGAAGGAGTAGCCTCAGCTTACCTGAATGATTTCTCTCCGGCACCCGGCACATGACTGTCTCTACTAACTTGATGATAGGAACTGGAGTAATTGGAAGATAAGAAATGATGCCTAACTCTTGCAGTGTTACTTACTAAAACTATCGGCAGCTTTTTTACATTACTGTTAGATCCTTTTTCCCAGTCTCATACCAGGAGAAGACAGAATTATAGCAACCTACCTGGTTTGCACTGTGCCTACTTAGATAATGTAAAATAAACAATAAAAACTAATACTGCTTTGGGCATAAATTAGCATGTTCCCAGGTGGTTCCAGGGTAATCACTATGATTTAGCAGGAGCAATAGCTTTCTGCAACAGGAAATGTGGGAGCCTGTGATACTGCTTTATGTAATAGCATTGTTCTTTTTACATGCAGCTTATTATTATTACTATCTAATGGGCTGACTGCTTTTAAGTATTGGGTTGGCCAAAAGCTTCATTTGGGTTTTTCCATAATATGTTGTGGAAAAACCCAAGGTTTTTTGGCCAACCCAATACAAACCGAGAGAGGCCAGAGCAGGACTTTGAAACAAGGATGTAGGAGAGTCAGTGGTGAACACCCTTGAACTAGCTGTAGGAAATGACCCACACCTACTCCTGTACTTGCTACTTAAACTACCTGGGTAGGCTCAGGTCTGTGAGCATATTGTTCAGAAACACTAATCATCAAGATGCAGGATTTTCTCTGGCTAATAGAAACTTGTGAATGAAGTCTGTGAGTTTCCTAGTTGGAACCTGTGTGTTTTCCCTTTAGAGATAAGAACAGGAACCGAAAGTGACTGAAACAATAATGGGGAAGCAGATGTGTGGGAGGAGCAGAGAAGGGTGCTGGAAGTTAGTCCAAAGCTGGATAAACTAGGAAAGGACAAGGACTCTGAAACAGTTGAAAGAAAGTTTTCTCAAGCTTTTACACACAGATGGGATATTTGGAGCCCATGTTAAAATGCAGGTTTTGTTTCAGTAAGTGGGGGTGGGGAGGATGCTGAGTGCATTTCTAACTAGCTCCTGGACAATGGGCAATGCTGATGTTGCTGATCTAGGTATCACACGTTGACTTGTTGGTGTCTAAACAGTTATCTCCAGCCATGGAACTGGTCCAGAATACCTGTAACTGGCCTATAGGTTGGTTTGTATTAGGCCCCAAATAATTTAGAATCTCATTCTTAAATGCAATGCAAATCTTGTTTGTCTTAGGAATTGTGTCATATGAGGTTGATGACCTAATAATTTCAATAAAAATTCCAAACCTGTTTCATCAAAATGTGTAAAGCAAAATTTATATATACAGTATATGAGCTATAGTGATAATAATTGACATCTTCTATTATATTAGAAGGTAGGCTCATCAGGTAAAAATTTCTTTACCTGCAATTTGGGAGACCCCTGTTCAATTCCAGGTTCAGGAAGATCTGCTGGAGAAGGGATAGGCTACTCACTCTAGTACTCTTGGACTTCACTGGTGGCTCAGCTGGTAAAGAATCTGCCTGCAACGTGGGAGACATGGGTTCGATCCCTGGATTGGGAAGATTCCCTGGAGAAGGGAACAGCTACCCACTCCAGTATTTTGACCTGGAGAATTCCATGGACTGTATAGTTCATGGGGTCTCAAAGAGACTGAGCAACTTTCACTTTCTTTGATACATTAATATTTCCTCATCTTTGACTTCCAAACAAGTGAGTGGGTAGACGAGATTTTTGAACTGTCACTCAATTTATTGTGTTTGTTGGTCCATAGATTACCCCAGACACTAAGAATGTTTCCCATGCTGATATTTGACATAGAATTTGAACATGAACACATTAAAAACAAAAAAAATAAGAGTATGAGATCTTTATGTGGGTTGAAGTGGTGTGGGAAACAATTTCAAGAGAAAATTTCCCATCCAGGGATAAGAATTTCTAGCCCAGGTTTTCTCAAAGTACAGTTCATCAAAGTCACCCAGGTGCTATGTTAAAAATGCAGTTTCTTTGACTCCAGCTCAGATTTACAAAACAGAGCATGTATTTTTAACAAGCCTCCAGGTGATTGTTTTGTATGCTGCCACCTGAAAATCACTGACTAGTAAGACATTGAATTCATCATGAGGTAATTTGAAGGGCAATTTTCCCATAGTGACACTCTCCAAATTTAATTTGTTCAAAGAAGCATTTTGTTGTTGTCTTTGCTATTACTTGTCTGCCCATCCTTTCCCCAGTCCTGCCACATCAGTGTCCCCTCCCTTTTCCTAGATTTATCCTTGTTTTTTGTCTCCAAGCCAACAATACCTGTAGTTTGGCATTAGTGGGCATATAGCACAGACGTGCAGAGTCAGAATACTCACAAACACTCTCAATGAAATTTTCTTAATTTCTTTCCAGAACAAGAAACTAAAATACTGCAATGTCCAGTTATGAGTCAGATACCAGGCCAGTCTGGAATCACAGACTCTTCTATTCCTGTGTCATTCGTTCCTCATAGCCCTTCATCATCTGGGTGTTCTGAGTCAGAACTGTTATTAACAGTACTCGGCCAAAAACCTGATGAAACAGACCAAGTGACTTATCACAGCCCTTCTTAATATTTTTTCCTAGACATGAATGCTTCTTTGAAATCTTAAAAGACACAGGTCATTTCCTTGAGGCACACATGAAAGGTTATTTAAACAGCTTGTTCCCTTATATGGATATAAAGATGAAATTTCGTGAAGTTCTGCAAAAAAAAAGAAAAAGTCCTTTCATTATAAATCATACATATATTGCTTTCACACCAAAATTAAGATAGATTTTGTGTAAGGTCATCACCTCAACTGCATATTTTAAGAGCTTACTTAGAGAACACAGTCCTTAGCAAGGAATTGTCACAAGAAGTGGTTTAATAGAGTGAGAAATCACAGACCTGAGTCCAAAGGCTTAAATTTTAGTCCTAGTTTGGCTTATTACTACCTGGATATCCTCTGGAATGTCAATTTTCTCATATATAAAATAGAGAAAAATAACTTCCATACCCTCTGGGTTATTGTGTAATGAGGTATTGTAGGAAAAACTGCACTGTAATTTGTAAGAAGACATATAAATGTTATTACTAACGTTTTTACTTTCAGAGATTTTTAGCCTCAGATTCAAACTGGTGCGAAATATTGATAATTTTCCTCTCTAGCCATCCAGAAAAAAAATCAGCATTTCTGCAATGATGACTGTGTGCATGTATGTGAATATTTTAAGGAATGAAGTATGACAAAGGGAGTGAATTCTTATAAATGTAGCAAGTCAAATCTCTACGTATTCATTTAAAAAGAAAAGAAGCTTAATAAGAGTTGTTTATCTCTTGCTCTTTATGACCTAAGCATTCATATGTAATAAGATTATTCATGTGAATCAAATTGTACTTGTTTTCCCATTTGCATGGTTTTGAGTAAAAGAGACTTAAAAAAAATCACCAAAGTTTTCATATATTCAAAATCTTAAGTAAACTATGGTGATACATTAGGGCAAGCATCTAAATCTGGCTACTTTTCCAAATATCACCAGAGCCAAAAGCTGTGTTAAGTCCCAAGGTTCATACTTTCATTACTGAAAGAAGGTACAAAAGTTAAAGTTTGTTAAATAATAGATGTTGTAAAGAATCGTGGAAAATTATGGACTCCCTCATATAAAGAGCCTTCTAGGAAATAAATATTTCTATTGTTCCTTTGGTATTCAAGACAATTTTGTGCCTTGGTATATGTGCTGTGCTTAGTTGCTCAGTCATGTTCAACTCTTTGCAACTCCATGGACTGTAGCTCATCTGTCCATGGGGATTCTTCAGGCAAGAATACTAGAATGGTTTGCCATACCCTCCTGGGTGGGGGGGGGGGCGGTCTTCCCAACCCAGAGATCGAACCCAGGTCTCCTGCATTGCAGGCGGATTCTTTACCATCTGAGCCACCAGGGAAGCCTTGGTAAGTATGCCCTAGTTAGTAAGATTCTCAGTTAGTTAGAGGTATGCCTTTCTTTTAAAAGTGGCAAAACAATTCTTGTGAAAGGAAATTGAGAAAAGAACCAACACCACAGAAGGGTTCTTAGGCAGATCAGCCTAGGAAGATGTACATTTGGAAACTGATAACAGATTTTGAGTCCCTTAAAATTACTCAATGCCTGTGTATCTCTTATAAATACTAAAGGGTGAAAAGAAATGATCCATGATATATATTCCACCACTTCATACATGTTCTTTAATTTTATTCTCATCTTTATAATTGGGGAGTCAGAGGGAGCAGGGTGGGTGGATTAATTTATATCCAGTAAGTTTTTTTGTTTGTCACTGACTGAAACTTGCACAGTGAAAGGAGGTAGTTTCAGAATTACTGGACACCCTGAATAAAGAAAGAAGGCTGTATTTATAGTTTGAAATTATGTATACCAGCACAATTCTGATTCTAAAATATCTTGGTCAGTCATGTGAAAATATAAGTTCCTGTCTTTGATGAGAAAAAAAATATATAGTGGGCTTATCACAGAAAGTACAGCTTTTAGAATCACTCTGTCATTCATGGCTTATCCCTCAGAATTCAAAGCTTTATAAGTTACAAACATTTTCCAGTACTTGGTACACCCTGTCTTATGTCAGACAGAGCTAGGATAATCCAAGGGCATAAATGAATTTTCACTTTTCCACCCACCCTGAATTATTCTTTCATCCCTTATACCCAGTATTCTATTATTCTTTCCTGGCTTAAGTTCCACCCTTAAGCGATGCTGGAATTCCTTCAAAATAACCTATACTTATATCACTTTTTAAATTCCTTTGCCCCTTCTATATCACTTTTTAAATTCCTTTGCCCCTTCTGTCCCCACTTCCCATAGATAGATTGATAAATAGCTAGATCCTACATCATGGCTAGTAATAAGCATTTTTAAGAATTCACATGAAATTATTCATAACTGGCAGGCTTTCTCCTCTAAAGAATATTTATTTTTAATGCAAATAAATCTGACTGGTAGGATAAACCTGCTTCATTGATACTCTTATCTACTCTCTTATCTACTGGAAAATCTAAACTGGAGCACCATGGTGTAGGCCACAGGTTTTGTTTTAAAAAGGAAGAATGCATTTCTCACGTATGAGCAAATGAAGTACTAAGAAGCAATGTTTTTTTATGACCTGAAGCTTTCTTTTCTGCATCTTTCCTTCAATTCTTTTTTTCCTCCCACATCTTCAACAATCTTAATATCCCAATTTATACATCTATAAAATAGGAATCATTGTAGGGTTTCTATAAGGACTACAAAGTCATTGCAAGGGTTAAGTAAAAAATTCATGGAAATTACCCTCCCATCCAGGTGCACAATAAATATTGGTACCAGTTACTTCCCTTCTAATTTGTGCATAAATATTTCAATAAAGCCTTAATTCTAATATAGGACTTTACATATGAGTATCATTTTATGCAAAAATTATTTAGTGATTATAAGCTGTTTCTGTCTTCCAGTGTCTTCCCCATTCTCTTCTGATTTACCTCTGAGTGTGCCCAGGCAATAGCAGGTGCTCAAGGCATGAATGAACAAAGTGAAAGGATTCACAGATGAGGAATAACTGAGCCAATGAAGATTATGCAGAACCCTGTGCCGTGCTGTGCTGTGTCACTCAGTCATGTCCGACTCTGCGACCCCATGGACTGTAGCCTGCCAGGCTCCTCTGCATGGGGATTCTCCAGGCAAGAATACTGGAGTGAGTTGCCATGCCCTCCAAGGGATCTTCCCAACCCAGGGATCGAACCCAGGTCTCCCGCATAGAGGACAGATTCTTTACCCTCTGAGCCAGCAGGGAAGTCCAAGAATACTGGAGTGGGTAGCCTATCCCTTCTCCAGGGGATCTTCCTGACCCAGGTATTGAACCGGGGTCTCCTGCGTTGCAGGTGGATTTACCAGCTGAGCTACCAGGGAAGCCCATACAAAACCCCACTTTATATCAAATAATGGTAGACAAGAACCCTTTGCAATCAAAAAATAAATGTTATTTTAAGAAGAACTACTCCAGTGCAGTTCTATGCCAATAGTAAAGTACTTCTATTTTCCCTCTGTTTTCAAACCTGAAAGCCAGATAATATTATCCTAATATTTCTTTGCCCAAAAGGTAAAATAAGAGGTACAAATAACTGAGAACACTTAGCAAATCCCTCAAGGTGTGTTTCTCCAAATATAACAACCAAAATTCATTTAAAGTAAGAAAGCATGATCATCGGTGAAAACCAGCACATTGCATACCCAGTTTTCACTTTGCAAATAAAGCTAAAATGATATGTGAAATGTTTTTTAAAATACCACAGTAAAATGTGGTTTTCATAGGTGTTTATGCTTTCAGAAAAGGGAAAATATGACTACCATTTCATTCTTTGTGAACAGTCTGTTCTATTTAAAAAAAAATAAAATCAATAAAATAAATGAGCAGTAATCTCCAAGAAATCATCTTGACCAGCATTAATGACTAGTGTGATAGTTAACAGCCCGAGGCATAGCCAGAGGCCATTAAGGCTCTTGGGGGGAAAAAAGGTTGGGGGATTGTGGTTTACCAGTAATTAACCATAGTTATGAAGCAAAACTTCCTAAGAAAAGAGATAAAAGTTTCTCTGGCTTATTCTGTCTATCTTTTCATACACCCTTCCTCCACCTTTTTTAGTAAACAGGAAAAGAGGATGCTTCCATCATTTCACAAACCAGGTTGGATTGGAAATAATTCATTTAATGAAACAGGGACACTCAGGGGACCAATTAATGCCTTTTCAAGCTTAGGCTAGACAACTATAAGAGCCACTTAAAAAAAAAAAAAAAAAAAACTCAGCCTAACACATTAGTTGATTGTTGGTGAACTGAAACTCAATCATCAGATCATAAGGATTTTTTTTGGAGCTTTTTTTTTTCAGTTTTTAATCTTATCTCAATAAAGGTAAATACGTAAGGATTATAAATAAACAAATCTGAAGTAATATAGATTGGGGGAACCTCAAGAGGGTCAGGAGATAATGAAGATTATACCTCAATATTGGGATTATGATGTTAGTTCTTTATTTCAATAAAAGTGGATAGAGATCTTTCATATCAGGGACAGGGCTTAGCTGTAAGGACAAAGTAATCTTCTGGGAATTATGCATACAGGCTTGACATCATTTTTATTGGATGGCTGATGAACTGGAAAACTCCAGGATAGCCAGGCTTTAATTTGTAATCTTAATTTTCATATAAATCGGTACATTTCAGGGGGAGGGAGTGGGTGATGTGGGGACTTTGATGCTTGCTGGCCTGATGGTAATAAGACAGCACTGGAGCACGGGCTGCAGTACTAATTCATTCAGTATCTGATTCTGTCTTTTCCTCTATCCATCTGTCTTCCATCTTTACATCTATCATTTAAAGAAATTTACAGCCTGCAAATACCAGACAAGCTAATGTTAGTGCAATCTTCCCTCCACGTTCTCTTGGGATGATCTATAGTAATCTACTTATCATAGACATGCACACTATAATGTACAATAATTTAATCTTCAGCCAGGAAAATGACTGCAATTGTTTTCCAAGCATGCATTAATAAAGTGTTTTTTTCCTCCTTCTTTTTATCTTTTTTAAAGGCTACAGGGCGTGAGAGAACACTAGTTTCCCTTCATAAAACAATTATCTTGGTGTTTCCCATATATACTTTCATATCCATAGGATCACACAGGGGCAAGGTTATCAAACTAGAACATACTGCTGATTTATTTGGTCACATAGAAACTGGCCCATACATCTCCAATATAGAATGCAGATGCTTTTCACATTGTAAAAGAAGTAAGAGCTCTTGTATTGAATATGTTAGCAATATATCAATATATATCTTAGCAATATATCAATAAAATTAAATTTTCTCTCTAGACTGTTCTAGTCTTTAACATCGTAAGTAAAATTGAATCCTCGTGCAAAATTATAACCAAAGACTCTATGAGCTGAATTGACCATAGAAAACAAGTAATACACAGAGGGGAAATTATTTGTTCATAAGCACATATTTTTTTCTCTCATTTCAAGTAATGTTTCTGCAGTTTTTCTTTTCCATTTAAAATTTTTAAGTTATCCTTTTGTTATTTTGCTATTGTTCTACAGCTACTTTACTTCCTGGTCCAAAACCAATATGCCCTGACATTCACCACTTTCTTTCTACATACCTTGCCTCCTTTTACAGAAATGCTGCCATATGTCTTGTCTCTGTTTAGGCTGGAATGATACTTAACTAATTAATCCACCCATCCATCTATCCACTGCGTTATGCACTATATAGAGTGGTAGATATATTGATAGGGTATGCAGTATTTTATCTCCCTGAATTTATGACTTAGTAGGGAGATAGACTTGTAACAACAACGACAAAACCCCAAACCCTAGAAGGTTTCCAGGAAGAAGGGACACTGGGGCTAAGATTTAAAGATATGAAGAGGTTTGCAAAGCTGAGACAGTGACGGATAAAATGGGATAGTACATCATTTGTAAAGGCAGAGCAAATGAAAGGGAATTTGACACATAATACAGGAATGGAGTTCACAAAGTGAAAGTGAAGTCACTCAGTCGTGTCCGACTCTTTGTGACCCCATGGACTGTAGCCTACCAGGCTCCTCCGTCCGTAGGATTCTCCAGGCAAGAATACTGGAGTGAGTTGCCATTTCCTTCTCCAGGAGATCTTCCCAACCCAGGGATTGAACCCAGGTCTCCCGCATTGCAGGCAGATGCTTTACCATCTGAGCCACCAGGGAAGTCGCTAAGATAGAAAGTTCACAAAGGTTTACAAAAATGAATGAGTCTGGTGAGCTGTTGCTTGGTAAATGGTAGACCCTCAAAGGAAAAGATACAATCTTCAGTTGAAGGTGTGAATTGCTAATATCATATCCATTAGCATTTACCTGAACAACTTCAATGATTGGAAACTCATTACAATGAAAGACAATTTATTTTCAAAATTCTCATGTTCGGAAAATTTAAAAAATTTTTAGAACTAGAAAACATATAACATATACCAATCCATTCTATTTCTGTCTTCTGAACCACACAGAATATGAATAATCTTTTCATATTAAGTGAAATATTTGAGGACATTTATAAAGTCCTTCAAAAGTCAGCTGCTTAAAATGCTCCTTCTTTATAAGAATTTTCAAAACTTTTAAAGGCCTGATTTCTATTTTCCTGGTAAGCTCCAGATTGGTTCCTTTTATAGGGTGGCATTTGGAACTGAAAGTAATAGTCTATGCTTAGTATGACCTGTCTGGAGAAGGGAATAGCAACCCACTCCAGTATTCTTGTCCGGAGAATTCTATGAACAGAGGAGCCTGGTGGGCTACAATCCAAGCAGTCACAAAGAGTCAGACACAACTGAGCAACTAACACAACAACAAAGTATGACCTGTAGTAAGCTGGGAGAGAATATTCAACCACCTTTTCCTCATCACTATATTTCTATTACTGTGTCTAACTTGAATTAGATATTTTTGGCAGACATATATGGTTAGTCATACAGAACTTTTATTCCTAAAATACCAACATCCTTGCCATGTATCCTCCCATTTAGCCAAATCTCTGCTGTCCTCTATTACTATACATGGATTTTTGAACCAAAATTTAGAACATTACTTTTATCCCTATTTAAGTTCATTACTTTAATTCATCACTTCGCCATATAATAAGTACCAAGAAATCTTACATATGATTCACTGTAAAATTTGCCAAAATAGGTGAATACAATATTATTATTGTGAACAATATTTTTTAATTTTAATAGCAATTAAATACAAGGAACAGAGGACACACAATACACAATGATCATTGATAGTTAAAGTAGCTCTTAAGTTCAAAAATACAAATATTTAAGTATTCAGATATATCTCTCTATTCTTTAACCATTGACTGGTAGATAGTGGGTAAGATTCACTCATTAAAAGTGGGTTTCATTTTTTGGCATACTCTTGTCCTCTATAGACAGTGAGGATGGATAAAATATATAAAAAAAGAGAATGACCATTCCTCTGTTGATGAACGTTTAGGTTTCTTCCATGTCCTGGCTATTGTAAATAGTGCTACAGTGAACAACAGGATGCATGTGCCCTTTTGAATTGTAGTTTTCTCTGGGTAAATACCCAGTAGTGGAATTGCTGGTGAAGATGTGGTACATGTATGCAATGGAATATTACTCCACCTTAAAAGAATTGAAATAGGGTCATTAGTAGAGATGCAGATGGACCTAGAGTCTGTCATACAGAGTGAAGTAAGTTAGAAAAACAAATATCATATATTAGCACTTATATGTGGACTTTAGAAAAATGGTATAGATGATCTTATTTGCAAAGCAGAAAAAGAGACACAACCATAGAGAAAAAATGTGTGTATACCAAGGGTGAAGGGGGGGTGGGATGAATTAGGAGACTGAAACATATACACTGCCATATATAAAACAGGTAAACTAATGAGAACCTACTGTATAGTATGCTGCTGCTGCTGCTAAGTCGCTTCAGTTGTGTCTGACTCGGTGCGACCCCATAGACGGCAGCCCACCAGGCTCCGCCATCCCTGGGAGTCTCCAGGCAAGAACACTGGGGTGGGTTGCCATTTCCTTCTCCAATGCATGAAAGTGAAAAGTGAAAGTGAAGTTGCTCAGTCATGCCCAACTCTTAGCGACCCCATGGACTGCAGCCTACCAGGCTCCTCCGTTCATGGGATTTTCCAGGCAAGAGTACTGGAGTGGGGTGACATTGCCTTCTCCAACTGTATAATATAGAGAACTCTAATCAGTGCTCTGTGGGGAGCTAAATGGAAGGAAATCTAAAAAAGAGGGGATATATGTAAAGGTATAGCTCAATTTGCTGTACAGTAGAAACTAACACAACATTATAAAGCAACTTTACTCCAAGAAAAATTAATTGAAAAATAAAAAGAGAGAATGACCAAAACAACTTAGCCAGGCTCAGGGGTAAGATAAATATCTTTGTGGAACAAAATAAGACAGAAACTCAAAAGGCATAAGCCACAGGTCTAGAAGCAGACAGCAGCAGACAAGCTTCCTGTGGGATGATAGGAAACAAAAAGTTTCCCTGGAACTTCAGTCTCACGCCTAGAAACTAAGCCAAGACATCACATAGTAAGGCCTTGTATCAGTTCAGTTCAGTTCAGTCGCTCAGTCGTGTCCAACTCTTTGCGACCCCATGAACTGCAGCACGCCAGGCCTCCCTGTCCATCACCAACTCCCTGAGTACACCCAAACCCATGTCCATCGAGTCGGTGATGCCATCCAACCATCTCATCCTCTGTCATCCCCTTCTCTTCCTGCCCCCAATACTTCCCAGCATCAGGGTCTTTTCCAATGAGTTAGCTCTTCCCATCAGGTGGCCAAAGTATTGGAGTCTCAGCTTCAACATCAGTCCTTCCAATGAACACCCAGGACTGATCTCTTTTAGGATGGACTGGCTGGATCTCCTTGCAGTCCAAGGGACTCTCAAGAGTCTTCTCCAGCACCACAGTTCAAAAGCATCAATTCTTCGGCACTCAGCTTTCTTCACCATCCAACTCTCAAATCCATACATGACCACTGGAAAAACCACAGCCTTGACTAGATGGACCTTTGTTGACAAAGTAATGTCTCTGCTTTTTAATACGCTGTCTAGGTTGGTCATAACTTTCCTTCCAAGGAGTAAGTGTCTTTTAATTTCATGGCTGCAATCACCATCTGCAGTGATTTGGAAGCCCAGAAAAATAAAGTCAGCCACTGTTTCCACTGTTTCCCTATCTACTGCCATGAAGTGATGGGACCGGATGCCATGATCTTAGTTTTCTGAATGTTGAGCTTTAAGCCAACTTTTTCCCTCTCCTCTTTCACTTTCATCAAGAGGCTCTTTAGTTCTTCACTTTCTGCCATAAGGGTGGTGTCATCTGCATATCTGAGGTTATTGATATTTCTCCCAGCAATCTTGATTCCAGCTTGTGCTTCCTCCAGCCCAGCGTTTCTCATGATGTGCTCTGCATATAAGTTAAATAAGCAGGGTGGCAATATACAGCCTTGACATACTCCTTTTCCTATTTGGAACCAGTCTGTTGTTCCACGTCCAGTTCTAACTGTTGTTTCCTGACCTGCATACAGGTTTCTCAAGACGCAGGTCAGGTGGTCTGGTATTCCCATCTCTTTCAGAATTTTCCACAGTTTATTGTGATCCACACAGTCAAAGGCTTTGCATAGTCAATAAAGCAGAAATAGATGTTTTTCTCAGAGAAGGCATTGGCACCCCACTCCAGTACTCTTGCCTGGAAAATCCCATGGACGGAGGAGCCTGGTAGGCTACAGTTCATGGGGTCGCTAAATGTCGGACACGACTGAGCGACTTCACTTTCATTTTTCCCTTTCATGCAATGGAGAAGGAAATGGCAACCCACTCCAGTATTCTTGCCTGGAGAATCCTAGGGACGGCGGAGCCTGGCGGGCTGCCGTCTATAGGGTCGCACAGAGTCGGACACGACTGAAGCAACTTAGCAGCAGCAGCAGATGTTTTTCTGGTACTCTCTTGCTTTTTCAATGATCCATCAGATGTTGTCAATTTGATCTCTGGTTCCTCTGCCTTTTCTATAGCTGAATGAAATGACGTCTTCTAGTCTTGGAGACTGACTGTATGAAGGCAGATTCACTAATGTCAAATAATTAGAGTGGTAAGAGTAAACAAAAGTTAATATAAACAGACAACAAAGGTCACAAACAGAACTTGTATTCCTTCTAGAAGAAAATACAAATATACAAAATATCACAATAAATACAACTGGATTATCAGACTGAATTCATACACAAAAATTTGGTAATGTGCTGCTTACAGGGATTATATATTTAAATTATATGTCATTCAGCCTATTTCTCCAATAACCTAAAAACATGTTCAATAGGTTCATGTACAAAGTGTTCATAGTGTCAGAGATGGAGGCTATGGATGAGTTCAACAAGACAGTTTTCCTCTCACCAAATCTGACCTGACACTGGCCACTACCAAGCACCCAACATGGTAGCAAGTTAATCACATTGGATCCCTTCTCTCATGGGGTGTAGCAATTTGCCTTTATATAATTATGAACTTATTCTGGATAGGAATTTCCATTCCAGTCTGCAGCACTTCTGCCAATACCATTATTAGTGAACTTAAGAATACCTTATTCATTCAAGTAACAAGGCATTCATTGCTACACATATGAGGAACCCTGAACAAGAAACCCGCTGTATAACAAAGGAGATGTAGCAATGGGCTCCTGTCTGCAGAATCACTGGTTTTACTCTATGCCTTGTCTTCTAGATATGGCTGCTTTAAAACAACAATAACTGAACTGAAAGCTCAGTGGTATTCAACCTTGGGAAACTTTCTATAAGAAACAGTATATGCCTTAAACCAGGAGCCAGCAAATGGTGTTACATCTCCAATAGTCAGAATGTACAGGTTTGGGAGCTAGGAGGTAGGGGTAGTAGTAGTCCCTCGCAACTACACCTAATAACTCACTTAAGGAATTTCTGCTTCTCAACCCTGCCATCTTGCTTCAGCGGGTGTAATAGTCCTAGTGTTCTAGAGAGGAATGTTTATACCAGGTGTATTAAATCAGAACCTGTGACTGCTCCTGGCCATTTTGGGTTCCTCATGCCTCTAAGTTCTTCCCTGGTGACTCAGACAGTAAAGAATCTGCCTGCACTGCAGGAGACCTGTATTCAATCCCTGGGTCAGGAAAATCCCCTAGAGAAGGGAACCGCAACCCACTCCAGTATTCTTGCCTGGAGAGTCCCATGGACAGAGGAGCCTGGTGGGCTGCAGTCCATGGGGTCACAAAGAGTCGGACACAACTGAGCAACTAACACTTTTACTTTTCACTTTCATGCCTCTAAACCAGAAATCATTTTGAACTGGAGGATTGATGCTATTTTCCAGAAGGAAGATCGAGTTGTTGTCACATACTGAGGCAAAGAAGACTATGTCTAGAACCCAGGAGTTTTACTGAGACAAATCTTCATACTCTCTTGCTTAAAAGTACTAGCTGGAAACTGCAGTAACTTAATGACTCAGATCCTACAAGCATAAACTTTTGAGTCATCTTACCAGGTAAAGCCGACTCATTGAAAAAGACTGATGCTGGGAAAAATTGAAGGCAAAAGGGGAACAGGGCGGCAGAGGATGAGATGGTTAGATAACATCACTGACTCAGTAGATGTGAATCTGAGCAAACTCCGGGAGATGGTGAAGGATAGGGAAGCCTGGCATGCTGGAGTTCATGAGGTCACAAAGAGTTGGACATGACTGAGCAACTGAACAACAACCAGGTCAAGCACTCAACCTGCTGTGGATCAGCAGAGGGAAACGGGAGGATAGTGTAGGAGTATGTGGCTAAAATGGACTGCTCTATACCATGGGAAGCTGACCCCTATGGATCACCTTAACTGGATTGCTTTGCTCGTTAGTTTCCAGTTGAGATGGGCCAGTGCAACCAAGTAGAAAGAGAAAAGAGACCAGGCTCTCTACTCCCCAGCCCTTCTTCCCCAGCCAAAATTTGGAAGGTTGATTGATTTTTCTCTACCTACGCGACAGATCTCATCCAGCAGACACTCTCCCACCAGTGCTTCTTTCTTCATATTCTGACAGTAACTTCCTCCCTTTGCCTCTTTGGATCCAGGGATGGTAGTAGCTTCTTGATGTTGCTACATGTTCCCTTGTTCATCTCTCTTTTTTTATTCTCAGGCTTTTATAATCAGACCCTCATTAAACTCTCTTCAGTCACCCTTTTTTTTTTTTTTTACAAATTTTATAGTGCAGTATAGTTGATTTACAGTGTTAGTTTAGTTGTACAGCAAAGTGATTCAGCTATACATATACATATAACAATTCTGTTTCAGATTCTTTTCCCATATAGGTTATTACAGAATATTGAGTAGAGTTCCCTGTGCTATACAGTAGGTCCATCTTGATTATCTATTCTATATATAGTCATATGTGTATACTTTAATCCCAGACTCCTAATTTATCCCTCCTTCCCACCATTGGTAACCATAAGTCTGTAAGTCAGTTTCCAAATTGTAAACAAGCTTCCCAGGTGGCACTAGTGGCAAAGAACCCTCCTGCTAATGGAGGAGAGGTAAGAGATACAGGTTCAATCCCTGGGTTGGGAAGATCCCCTGAAGAAGGGCATGGCAACCCACTCCAGTATTCTTGCTTGGAGAACCCAATGAACAGAGGAGCCTGGCAGCCTGTAGTCCATAGGGTTGCAAAGAGTCAGGACAAGACTGAAGTGACTAAGCATGCGTGCATCTTTTTTTTTGGATTCCACATATAAGTGATATGATATGGTATTTGTCTTTCTCTGTCTTCTGTCACTTACTTGAGTGTGTTATCTGTTCCCTGATACCACCAAGATCAGTTCACTTTTATATCTCTAGATATCCTTATATCTCTATTACTAAATAAGCTTTAAATAATATTGTTATCCATCTTATGATAAAAAGAGATCAGTATGTTTATTCCACCTCTTACTGCTCTCCTTCTCATCTCACTTTGGTTGGATATATAATTTTTATATTGGCCAATTTTTAACATTTGCATTCTAAGTTTGACCATAATTTTCACATCTGTTTCGATCTTAGTTCCAGGGAGAATGCATCCAGTTCTCATAAACAGTCCTTTTGCTGTTGATTCCTTCATTCATCAAAGGAAGATTGTAATTAAAAAGAACTCAAAAACTACATTCCTTGAATTTTTATATGTTCAAAATTGTTGCCTTTATGTTGAACTGCAGTTTGTCTAGGTGTAAAGATTGCCGAATCATTCTTTTTTCAAGACTTAATTGGCATCAGTTGTTCTACAGTTTGTTTAGAGTACTGATATAGAGAAGTCTGGGAGAAAGCAACGGCACCCCACTCCAGTACTGTTGCCTGGAGAGTCCCATGGACAGAGGAGCCTGGTAGGCTGCAGTCAATGGGGTCACAAAGAGTCAGATACAACTGAACAACTGAACAACATCAGCGAGTTTATCTTGCGTTTTCCCCCTTAAGTCTCTTGATCTTTTTATCTAGATGCAGACTGTATATCCATATATATCGAACTGATGCAACTTTACTAAGATGGATTTTGGTGTTGATCATTCTCTTATTTTTTTCTCTTGGATAAGGACTATGTATACCATGTATAGATTCTAGTTTCTTTTTTTTTCTGGTAAGTTCTCAAATTATATCTTTAAATATTTGTTTGGTTACATTATTTTGGTTCTCTTTGACCCTGACACTGGTATACCTGTCTTCTATATCTATTTTTTTCTCTCTTGCCTTTTAAAACCATATTTATTTTGATTTTATGTTTCATCTTTTCTAATTTTTACCATTAATTGTGCCTGTGTTTTCAGAAGAGCCTGTTTTCCTTTGTGCTGCTTCCAGTCTGGTTCATTTCTGTAGTATTTAATTTTTTCTCCCTCCACTTCATTTCTGAGTTTTGCCAGTTTCATCATCTTAGTCAGGATCTTTGCAGAACGTTGACGGCACTCTCAAACTGAAGAGCTTTACTATAGGCACTGTTTACAAAGGTGAAGGCAGAATATAGGGAACTCACCAGCGTGAGTGCAGGACCCCCTTGAGGGTCACTGAAGGTCTAAGGGACAATGGGAGGGAGTGGCAGCTGGAACCCAAAGAGAGAGCGGTTTAAAAGCTCCTCCTTCCTTAGTCAAGGGACCCAGCCAGCCCCGAGTGACCCCCACGGGGGCCCCAAGAGAAAGAATAACTTGACGCCTCTTCTCCCTCTCCATTCTTCTGCTGCTACTCTCAAGCGGCAAGGCCCAACTAGAAGCCAGAAAACAAAACCTTTTGAAATGAATAGTTCAGAGGTCAGCCTCCTGGGATAGATCAGGGTGGAGAAGAGTAAGGAGTGGATCTGGAGAGGTATCTTTCCTGAGCTCGTCTGCTGTACTGTGTCCCTTTCCTTTTCAGTTATAATTATCTCATTAAGATTTTTTTTTTTTTAATAATTCTTGCTGACATATATGGTTATAATTTTTATCTCCTCCATGGAATATTTTTCTTGGTGAAAGTTCATCAGTTGATATTTGCATTTCCTGTTTCTTTACCTCTTTTGTTTCCCCCTCTGTAACAGCTTTGTTTGAATCCTCTACTTGTTCCTATTATGATCCCTCATCTTTCAAATGAGCAACCTCCCCATCAGCCATTTGAGAATGGTTTGGGTGACAGAGTGGATGAGGCTGTGTTGCAGGTTCCCAGCAATTCTGCTAATGACAGAGTTGCCTGTGCCCATCTTCTTGGCTGGCAAACTGCAGCACTGCTAACCACATTTTTATAAAAGAATTCACAGACCTCACTCCATCATTTTCAAACCAGAAATCACATATACCCTTTTAATCTTCCAACAACTACATGTATAAAGAACACTTAAGGCTCATGTTCTAGCATGTAAAACAAAACAAAAAAATCCTTAGCCAAAGCTAAAAATGCATAACTCAAACACATACGAACATTTTCCAGTGCTGAGCTGAGCAAGGATCAATGCTAAGCCTCTAAATGACTCTGGTTTCAGATTTCTCCTATGGTTTAGAGAGGTTTTCATTTTTCAAAGATAAATCATCCATTCCTAAGCCTATTTTTCTTTATTTGTGTTCTGAAGTCTTCCTAGACGCACAGTCTCCTGAAATGTCAAAATACTACCTTCAGAGTAGAAAATAGATTCTCCTAGTCATATCTTATCCTCTTATCCTCCAAAGCTCCCAATTTGCCAGTGAAGTAACAGGAAAGTTGATAAAGATAAATTCTGCGACTGTAATCCCAATTGGTAGGCACACTCATCTCTTAAACAGTTCTGGCAACTTGGATTTATCTTCATGGAAGGCATATAAAGCATCGTTTACATAAATAACGTGGAGCTTTGAGTTGGACAAATATCAGAGATGAGTAACTGCCCTGGAGTAGACCTATTAAATCAATCACTGGGGTTCAGACAATCAGAACAGCACTGACGATAGCCATACAAAACCTGATCACAGCATAATCTTCCTCTGCTTCTTGATGAGGTAACAAAATATGCCGTGTTCATTGAACAGCTGCTTTCATAAGGAGAGCAATAATGAAAAAAATCTCCCAGAACCTTTAGTACTTGCACATGGAAACAAGATTTCCAGTGAGAAAATTAAAATGCCAACAAGATTTATACTTACCTATGTAGATGTCCTACGATCTTAGACATGTTCCATTACTTTTAAAGCACAAGAAGGAGAAACAATGTCATTTTTTAAAGTACTGTTATTGAACTATAAAAGCCAATAGGCATGGTTCCTCTTAAGGGCTGAATTATGCACCCCCTCCTCCAATTCATATATTGAAATTCTAAATGATCGTACCTCAGAATAAGAATCTATTTATACACAGAGTCTTTAAAGAGGCAATTAAGTTAAAATGAGGTCATTAGAATGGTCCCTAATCGATATGACTGAGCCCTAATCCTTATAAGAAGGGATTAGAACACAGACGCTCATAGAGGGAAGGCCCTGTGACTTCCATGGGGAGATGGCCATTTGCAAGCCATGAAGAGAGACCTTAGAAGAAACCAACCTTGAGGAGACCTTGATTTCACACTTCTGGTTTGAGAACTGTGAGAAAATAAACCGCCCTTGGTGAAGCTACCCAGCCTGTGGTACCCAGTCTGTGGCAGGCCTAGCAAACAGGCTGCTCTCTTTTAAAAGTAAATAAAGAAATGAAGATAGACAGGCCCAAGGGAAGTTCCCTCTACCTGGTTCAGACAAAATTCTGACACTTGGTGTAAACATCGTTTTTCCATGGTTATGTATGGAAATCAATGTTCCCTTAATTGCTTAAGCTTTGGCTGTGAATATTCTGCCGTCACACGCTCTCTACTAAGAAGAGTGAAATGTTATGTCACTAGTTGGAAAGGGGTTTGCCAGAGCAGCAGCATACAGAAAGCATGAAACCATATTCCCCATAAAAAAAAAAAAAAAAAAAAAAAAATCTGTTACCAATGAGTTAACTGAAGAAATAGACATATAAGTAGTATATGCTAATTGATTTCAAAGTGGGTATAAAGAAGAGATGAGTGTAACTTACTAGGGAAAAAAAGATGGAAAAAAGCTTTTCAAGTATTACAGGGTTGTGACATTTCAGATTCTTTTAAAGTGCCCAGTTATTCAGTTGTGTCTGACTCTTGGCAACTCCCTGGATAGTAGCCCACCAGGCTCCTCTGTCCATGGGATTTTCCAGGCAAGAATACCAGAGTGGGTTGACATTCCCTATTCAGGGGATCTTCCCATTCCAGGGATAGAACCCATGTCTCCTGTGTCTCCTGCATTGGCAGGCAGATTCTTTATCACTGAGCCACCTTGGAATCCCCTCATTCTTTTAATACTACCTAAAAAAATAATGAAAGGGACCTACTTTCATGGAACAACAGACTGGTTCCAAATAGGAAAAGGAGTATGTCAAGGCAGTATATTGTCACCCTGCTTATTTAACTTATATGCAGAGTACATCATGAGAAACACTGGGCTGGAAGAAGCACAAGCTGGAATCAAGATTGCTGGGAGAAATATCAATAACCTCAGATATGCAGATGACACCACCCTTATGGCAGAAAGTGAAGAAGAACTAAAGAGCCTCTTGATGAAGGTGAAAGAGGAGAGTGAAAACGTTGGCTTAAAGCTCAACATTCAGAAAACTAAGATCATGGCATCCGGTCCCATCACTTCATGGCAATAGATGGGGAAACAGTGGCAACAGTGGCTGACTTTATTTTTCTGGGCTCCCAAATCACTGCAGATGGTGATTGCAGCCATGAAATTAAAAGACACTTACTCCTTGGAAAGAAAGTTATGATCAACCTAGGCAGCATATTAAAAAGCAGAGACATTACTTTGTCAACAAAGGTCCATCTGGTCAAAGCTATGGTTTTTCCAGTGGTCATGTATGGATGTGAGAGTTAGACTATAAAGAATGCTGAGTGCAGAAGAACTGATGCTTTTGAACTGTGGTGTTGGAGAAGACTCTTGAGAGTCCCTTGGACTGCAAGGAGATCCAGCCAGTCCATCCTAAAAGAGATCAGTCCTGGGTGTTCATTGGCAGCATTGATGTTGAAGCTGAAACTCCAATACTTTGGCCACCTGATGGGAAGAGCTGACTCATTGGAAAAGACCCTGATGCTGGGAAGGATTGAGGGCAGGAGAAGAAGGGGATGACAGAGGATGAGGTGGTTGGATGGCATCACCAACTCAATGGACATGGGTTTGGGTGGACTCTGGGGGTTGGTGATGGACAGGGAGGCCTGGTGTGCTGCGGTTCATGGGGTCGCAAAGAGTTGGACACGACGGAGAGACTGAACTGAACTGAACTGAATTTGAGATCCTCATAAGAAAGATGACATTTTTTTCCATTCTATTGCCCTAAATGTCCTTATAATGAATAAATAAATGATAATATCACATCTCCTTGTTTCTATGGTTGTATGAAAAGCTTCCCCATTTCACTGCTTACTAGCATTTGAGAACAGGAAGTGAAATAAAGTCTTTGGAAACCAGGACATCACTCACAAGAAACAAACATGGGCCAGCAACCTAATCAGATGTACATCTTAGGAAGAAGGTTCCATTTGCTTGCTCCATGCTGGCTTTTCTGGAAGATGTGAACAATCTTTCAACTGACTCCTCTATAGACTATAATATTTTTAGTCGGGAAAATACTATCTATAGGTACTAAGACACTTAATAAGATCAGAGGAAATTCTGATAAATAGAAGAAAACCTCAATTTTAATTGTATTAAAATATATAAATATCCCCTGGAGAATGAAATGGCAACCCACTCCATTCTTTCCCGGGAAATCCCATGGACAGGGGAGACTGGTAGGCTACAGTCCATGGGGTCACAAAAGAGTTGGACATGACTTAACAACTAAACAACAACAAGAAACAGAAATTTCACAGTCCAAGTATTTTAACAACTGAAAGACAAAAGAGAAATAAGAATGGGAAAAATAGAATGATAGATGAAGAACTCCCACTAAGAAAAATATGCCATTATATATTTGGAAAAGACAAAAACTCTAATTAGAAAAGATACATGCAGGAATACTAGAGTGGGTTGCCATGCCCTTCTCCAGGGGATCTTTCCAACCCAGGGATCGAACCTGTATCTCTTATGTCTCCTGCTTTGGCAGGAGACTTCTTTACTAGTAGCACCACCTGGGAAGCCCTAATGTGCCATGGAGAGAAGAAAATTATGACCATATATGTCAATACAAATTTGAGAAAATAAATGAGCATATCTTAAAAACAAAACCATAATGTGGAGAGAAAAGAGCTCAGGGAAGATATGAAGATTTCCCTCTAGTCTGGGCAATCTAGGTTCAATAGAGACATTTGAATCATTTTGATCCTTTGAGTGAAAAAGTCTGCATTATCATACTCTTACTCCTAGAAGGCTACTTGGTTTCTATGCAAATCTTCCAACTTATCCCCAGCAAGTTTTAAACCAAGCAAGGAATATGAAAGAGATGTATCATTCACTACCCAAGTCAAAAAAACATCAATTATATTCTCCCCCAAAACAGTTGAGGAAGCATTATTGACTTAATTCTAAAATGTCATCCAAATGGCTTTTCTCAGAGCAAAGTCTACCTCCTACAAGAAGGTCTACCTCCTACAAGAAGCCTTTCTGAATTCAGTTGTAGAGACAGAATGGCTAGCTACATTTAAATAGCCATCTTCTCCCTTTCCTCTCCCTTAAATTAGGTCCTACTTCAACAAGCTCCCTACTACATTATGTTAGCATCATCACTGATTAACTAAGGTTAAGAAAAAATGACCAGATTTGCATCTGAAAATAAAATTTGAGAAAACGGAGTGACTTTGCAATGCTTTTTTAGCAATCTGTGTCGTGAGTAATAACTAACCTATAAATTTACCTCTCTTGTCTCCTTACCAACTGGGGATAATTTTGCATGTTTTTTAAAAAAAATGTTGAGAGGTGCATATGAAAAAAGGGTTGAGAAAACAGGACTGAAAAGAGAAGAATGTGTGCAAATATAAAAGTCAAGATGGCAAACGTGGCAAACATTACTTTGGGTATATTTTAAGTACCTATATATATATATATATATATATATATATTAAGACCCTATGTTTTAATGGCTCAAACAAAATGGAATTTTATTTATTTCTTAATTAAAGTTCCAGTGTCCATTTCCAAGCTAGTGGGGAAATTGTTTCTTTACAGTTATCTTTCCACTTCCTAGGATGTTCTTCTCTGCACTGGATAGGGCTGGATCTAGTCCAAATTCTAGCTTATAAGAAGGGAAAAGGAGATGAAGTGGCAGGCAAGCAATTTCTTCCTTTAATCATGTTATTTGGAAGTTGCACATAACACTTATTATGAGATAGTCGATGCCATAGATACGACATATGAGATATATGGCATATGAAATATATGTGTGTGTATATACACACATATATATGTACATATGCAATACAAATATACTAAACATATAATGATATATATGTTATATATACATATATTTATATAATACCAGATGATGCAATGATACTAGTAAAATGAGACTGTAATATGGTGTAATGAAGTATTTGAATGTTTTTATAGAAATATACTTAAAGTTTGTTAAATCTGACATTGGTCATCAACTGCTTCTCCTTTCTCATTTTGGCCTACCACTGTTCTGATTGTTTTTTAGATTTTTGGCACTTGCAACCCAAATTGAACAGGAATAAGTCAGTCATATTTTCTTTGGATCTTGTTGCATCAGAGTACTAGAAGCACTTCTCACAGGATAGGAAATTAGTACATTTGGGAGCCTGACAGAAGAGTGGATAGATAGATGGAAAGATATTTCAGTATGACCTCAGGAGCCATGCTAGTTCAATTTTACATGGAATTCCTTTTATGTGATATCCTTCCTTATACAATTACAAATGAGTTTTAAAATACAGATACTAAATGAGATAGAAGAAAGATACTACATTGAACAACAACAAAACGTCATAGATAACTTGTTAAGCATGATGCTTAGATCTTTTGTGACAATTTCATCAGGTTATTAAAAGCAGACATCTGCAATGTAATTTCAAGATATGCTACTCCATGCTGTCAATCTATATTAAAGTAAATATTTCAAAGCAAAATTCCTCTAATACCCTTGTAGCCCACATACACATTCCTGCTCTCAACATATTCCATATGTTGTTTTGTAAAATTACATATGTAGTTCTACTAGTATAAGGCCAAATAAACCAACTCAATAGATTGCGAGGAAATTAGTTCAGCCAGTCTTTAATTTTTTTCTAGGTCTGCTACGTATAGAAGCATCTTAGCATCTGCCATTTTCCAAAGAAATTAGAGACTCCTTAAAGTGAGACTGTCTCCTATTCTAGACAAATTAATTTTAAGCCTGTTAGAATACAGTAAGTTATGGGATGAAAATTAACTGCTATTGAAAGGGTATCTTTGTCCTACAAAGTAGAATCAAATTTATATATTCATTGTGGGTTATTATAGAACAGACCTCAGACAACTGCTTCCTGCTTTGTCCCTCAGCTGGCTCGAGCCTTCGTGCCTGCAAGGCTCCAAGTTAGAGCTCTTCTGCTTTTCCATTGCTACCCAGTCTTTATCATCCTCTGTGCAGAAGTATATTTATTTTACTATCCTTTTAAAGACCTAGAGTGGAGGATCTAGAAGTGAGTTCTAGAATCAAGAAATGGACCTGAGGTGAAACTGCTTTCTCTGGTTAATCTACATTACAATTTATTTGAATTCTGATCAGAATTGACATATTAGTCAATATTAATCAATAAGCAAATTTTTATAATGGTCAAAGTGTAAGCTGATGTGGGTGCAATGAAGGATACAAATATAAGAACTAGCATCAACTCTAAGGAATTTATAAATTAACTGAAATCAGGAAGGAAGCAAAATATTTAATAGCATAATTGGGTGTATGGTAGGTATATAATGACTAGCACAGATAATCAATGTTTTAGGAACTCAGGCACAGGAAGGATCCCTATGCACAGGACTATTCAAGGAACTCATGGTGAAAATACCATGGAGCTCGGCAGATTCCATCAAGGCAAAGAGGAAGGTGGACAGAAATACTTGAAAGTTAAAACTGTTGGAGGAGAATATTCCGGTCAAATTCTTCAGCCATCTTCCCTAAAACTTATCCACAATAATAATATCACTAACATTTATTGAGTGCTTATTCTGTGCCAGGCATTTTCAAGGATTATTTCATTGAACTCAAAACACACTTCTCATTCAGATGCCTAGATCATTTTATTGATGCGGATAATGATGTTACTGATTCATTTACTATGTTACTGAATCATCAGTTACTGATTCATTTAATGGGACAAAGCTAACATATAGCCAGGACAAGATGCAAACCATGTCCTCCATGTTTAACCACTGTAATATAGTGGCATTCTTCTTGCAATGTTTTTGGAATCCACCTCTTCCATCTCACTTCTGCTGCTGGTGATCACATTTCAGGTCCTTATCATAATGCACATGAACAGCTATTACAACTTAATGTGTAGCTTCCCTGATTTTAACACCTGTATCTCCATTTTAATCTTCATAACACCCATCCATGTTCTAATCATTCAGTCCCAGTTCATAATCTTTCAGGGACTCCCACTGTTTTAAACAGACACACTCACACAAACTCTTTTTTTTACCTTTTAATTTTGTGTTAGAGTATAGCCGATTAACATTGTTGCAAGTTTCAGGTGGACAGCAAAGGGACTCGGCCATACATATACATGTACCCATTCTCCCCTGAAGTCATTCCTATCCAGGCTGTCACATAACATTGAGCAGAGTTCCCTGTGCTGTGGAGTGTGAAAGGAACAAGTGACAAAGTGGCAAGGTAGGTAGGCAAGATTGTGGGAGCACATTGGACTGCAGCTTGAGAAGTCTGGATTGTAACTTGAAATGCTCTTTGTGCTGAAACACGTGTTGAAGTATACAGCAAGCTATGAAACCTGACTTTATTGTACTGCTCCCTCTATAGCAAATTTTCTTCCACACACAATCACAGGCACATAGTTTGCACACAACCTCAGGAAAATCATCCGCTTACATCTTTCAGGGGAAGCAGTTTTCAATGTCATTCCATGTCATTATCACAACTTCCCAAAATAGTTCTACTCTTTCCGTTTCTGGGAGCGCTTGCTCCTCTGGACATCAATGCCTCATTTAAGAAGGTACAACAGATTGCCATTTGTAGCATAACTGGGCAGGTTAAAGCATGACATCTCCATCACCTGAAAGTGCATGGGGAAACCAAGATCAACCTCATCACGGCTCATTGGCAGCGGTGGCTTGTTCTGTAGCGTGGATTCAGACATATTATTACCAGTCACCTGCAGTTTCTATTGCTAATAAAATTATACCTGGGATATCACAGAGTCACATCCAGAGGTTCGAGTTACCCTCTCTTGAGGATGAAGCACTGGAGGAGGAAATGGCAATGCAAGCCAGTGTTCTTGCCTGGAGAATCCCATGGACAGAGGAGCCAGGCAGGCTACAGTCCATGGGGTCAAACAGAGTCGGACACGCGTGAAGCAACTCAGCATGGCACGAGGAAGAAGCATGCTCTGGTATCCACAGTCTGAGAGCAGCACCCTTCCTGGCTAACATCCTGGCTGAGGTCACAATCCTAATACTGACAGAGTTGTTCCCTTTGAGTTTCTTTACTCACCAAATGGGAAACAATGCTTATACGAGACATCTGACAGGTTTTGTTTTGTTTTTTGAAGGAAGAGCGTGTCAAGTGACATAACGGCTATCACAGAAGTTAAAGCATACTCACAGACTTCGAGAACAAACTCACGGTTGCTGGGGGGAAGAATAGGGGATGGGGTAGTTAGGGAGTTTGGGATAGGCATGTACACACTGCTGTATTTATAATGGGTAACCAACAAGGACCGACTGTACAGTACATGGAACTCTGCTCATTTTTATGTGGCAGCCTGGGTGGGAGGGGGTGTTTGGGGGAGAACGGATACATGTATATGTACGGCTGAGTCCTTTGTGGTTAACCTGAAACTATTACAGCATAGTTAATTGGCTATACCTCAATACAAAATAAAAAGTTCAAAAAAAAGAAAATGAAAAATAAAAAGTTAAAGTATATTCCGCTTCCCTGGTAGCTCAGAGGTTAAAGCATCTGCCTCCAATGCGGGAGACCCGGGTTCAATCCCTGGGTTCGATCCCTGGGTAGGGAAGATGCCCTGGAGAAGGAAATGGCAACCCACTCCAGTATTCTTGCCTGGAGAATCCCATGGATGGAGGAGCCTGGTGGGCTAGAGTCCACGGGGTCGCAAAGAGTCAGACACAACTGAGCAACTTCACTTTCACTTTCAAACCAATATTCAACATAAGGAAATCTTTTATAACTGACCTCTATAAAAACCATTAGTCAGAGTTTCATTAAAAATTCTAACTATAGTTACATCAGGGCCTTAGTATTCTTACCACCCTTTGCAGTTTTTTTCTGTTGACAGATTATTGAAGGGTCTATGAGAAGGTAAGCTAAGGTCATCTGGACACTTCCTAAGTCCTTTATCCTGTTGTTATAAAACTATTCACCTTTCAAAAATCTAGTGAGGCAACATTATATAGAGGATAGGCCTTCCCAGGTGGCTCAGTAGTAAAGAGTCCACCTGCTAATGCAGGAGATGCAGGAGACACAGGTTCAATCCCTGGGTCAGGAAAATACCTTGGAGAAGAAAATGACAACCCACTCCATTATCCTTGCCTGGAAAATTCCATGGACAGAGGAGCCTGGAAGGCTACAGTTCATAGGGTCACAAAGAGTCAGATACAACTGAGCAACTGAGCACATAGGGCTCAAGATTGAGCTGAAGTCATCATGAGGGTCAGGTTTGGCATTAGAAAGTCTCTGAACTTCTCCACAGATCAGTTTTCTTACTGGTGAAACAAGGCAAGTAAAGAAATCATTGCAAGCGTCTCTTCCTACAATAAAATTTAATGATTCTGTGATAGCAAATTGCTCGAGGTAGACCTCAAGAAAGAAAAACGATAAATAATTGGTAATAGTATAACAGTTATATCCACAGATTTTCTTGTTTGTTTCGCCCTCAGTTCTTAATAAAGATGAGCAGGATGTAATTTTTCACCTCCAAAGGTTTATAAGCCAGCGAGAAAGAAGGAAATATATTTTTAAAGAGGAAAAGATAAAAGCATTTAATATAAAGCAGAATGTAATAAAGTACTATGAGAGTTCAAGAGAGGGAAGAAATACAGTCAAGGGAAATTGGTGAATATAACATGTTACTAAAATGTTAATGTAATTTGAGCCTTGAAGTATCAATAGCCATAATCATAGGTGAAGAATTAGATGAGGGTGAAAATCTCAGGGGCACACAATAGCAAAGGAGAAACATTCGCTAGTCTATGGGTGGGGACCAATGTGAAATCTCAGAGTCCTCTGTGACAACACTGAGTACAACAATTTGACATAATGAATGCATGGGCAGGGCCGGGGGAGGTAAGAATGAAGGGAGGCTAGGACAAAGAACAGAGAGCCTTGAGTGCCAGACACAGCAGTTCAAAAGTAACAAGCATCCTTGGTAGATTTTTAAGCAAGAGAATGAAATGAAAAGTTTAAAAACGTATGTTAACTTGGTATCAGTTGAAGGCTGAATAGGGGAAATTCATGAGGCCCTCTTACCCAGACACAAAGGGACAAGATATGGGTCTGGCTGCAGAGATGAGAACTGAAGTGAAGTGAAATGAAAGGAAAGGTAATGATGGGAGGGACATTTTAGAGCTCAGAAGTATTCACTTTTACACATATTTTGTAAGTGTCTGCTATACACTAAGCACTGAGTACCAAGGTGTAAGAATACAAAGATGAACAACACACTGTCCTCTCAAGGAATGGAATATAGCTTATTGATTAAAAGGAGGGCCACCAGAAGTTGAAGCCCGGCTTCACACTCAGAAAGTGGATGGCCCTGGGAAAATTGCTTAATATCCCTGTGCCAGGGGGGTGGGATGAATTGGGAGATTGGGACTGACTTGTATGTATTATTGACACTATGTATAAAACAGATAACTAGCAAGAACCTACAGTACAGCTCAGGGAACTACTCAGTGCTCTGTGGTGACCTAAATGGGAAGGAAATCCAAAAAAGAGTGGATATATGTATACATATAGCTGATTCACTTTGCTGTACAGTAGAAACTAACATAACACAATTATAAAGCAATTATACTCCAATAAAAATTAATTTTAAAAATCCCCATGCTATAGTTTCCTTATCTGTGAAATGAGGATAGTTAGTAACATTCCTCACGGCATTACCATGAAGCTTAAGTGAGTTCATTTGTTTTTCAGTTGCTCAGTTGTGTCCAACTCTTTGTGACCGCATGGACTGCAGCACACCAGGCTTCCCTGTCCTTCACTATCTTCCAGAGTTTGCTCACTCTGAGTCCACTGAGTCGATGATGCCATCCAACCATCTCATCCTCTGTTGCTCCCTTCTCTTGCCCTCAATCTTTCCCAGCATCAGGGTCTTTTCCAATAAGTTGGCTCTATGCATCAGGTGGCCAAACATTGCCTGCCATATAACAAAAGATTCAATATGTATCTATTTATACTTCCACCTAAAATTACACAAAATGAATTAATTCTAGAAGGAGGAATTTTGATTAAAGTAAAAAAAAAAAAATAATTCAAAAAGCAAGAAGAAAAAGGAGTCGCTTAAAAATCCATCTGGAAATATTAGCTCAGCTTAAGATTGAGTACAAGCAACTAGATCTTTCATCTAATGCAATAATTTAAAGACATGTTATCTTTCAGAGAAATAGAACTCTCCGAATAACAAATTATGTATTTTATGTTAAATCAATAACAAGAGTTCATGGTGGTAATAATTCAATCTGTTCTGCATTACTTTATCAGTAATGGAGATAGAAAATAACGACGAGAAGCATAATATTTAATCTCAACTATCTAGTTTTTCTAAGTTATCCTTTTTGATTAAACAAGAAAGATCTTTTATGACTGAAAATTATACATACTATTCATAGAATATGTAACGTTTCAAGTACTTTTTCTCATGTACTACCCCCCTCTACACTACCTGAGTTGCCTCTTTCTCAATCCTGAAAACCTTGAATTTATCCACGGAACCTGGAAACTTGGAGCAACAGATTTCCATTGTTTAACATTGGGGATATTATGCTTTTAGCCAATAAACTAACTCCTAGGAGTTTGTGTCCTTTCTTATGTGTCTGAAACTAAACACAAAAATCATTATCAAAGCTGCCTATTTGTGTTAGCATTTATTTTAGCTTTCATTTGTCAAAGATTTTCCATTTCAAACTGAATATTCCATAGTCACCTGAAAGCCTGTAATCCTGAAACAAATTTTCTAAGCAGCATGGAGTTAAATAAAATAATTTGTTTTCTAGGACTTGGAACATTTGTCCTAATTTCACACCTTATGTTGCAGCTCAGTTAGTGCTTGAAAGGCAAATGTTGTAGCCAGAAAGCAAGCTCCAACCTCACCTCTTCTTTCTCATGACATCTATTGAGCCTCTTCAACAGAAGAAGCACTGACATGCCTATTTGCTTTACAGTCAAGCTCTGTTTGGAGTAAATGAAAATCAGAGATCTGGAGACAGATGCTTGATTTACATTCAAATCCTGTTTCAAACCTTGTCTCCTGTATTTTTTATAAGCCCTTTTATTGTTTGAGAAACAAGCCTCAAAATATCTTCAGTGATGGAAAGTAATTTATTCACACAGCAAATATTAAGTACCTACTATATGCACATCACTGAAATTGACACAGAATGAGGTGAGGGGATGGGGAAAGGAGAGTGAGGGATGAATTTTACAAAAGTAGTCAATAAGGAGCATTTTCTTTGAGGAGTTCAGAATCTAGCTGAAAACACAAACAGGAGTACATAAACTGTATATCTCTAGAAATCTATGACCTGTAATCTTTCACTTCCACTTCATTTTTAGTTTGCAGATACATTGAAATGTTTACATTTAAACTTCAATCATCTTTCATTAAGGATAGAGATTAATATCTGATTTTTTAATGAGAAAAAAGTGGGTAAAAAGAATCTTAGAAAGTGATTCGAATGAAGCCACCAGATAAAAACAAAAGAAAAGGGTCTTTCTGTAAATAGAAATTGCTAAGATGAAATGAAGTTCATTTTTTTAAAATAAAGAATAATTACTTGCTGGTTTGCATTTAGACATGTTTGTACAATAAGTATTCCCTTTTTCTGCTTGCCAACATTCAATTTGGGAGTATACTGTCTCTACCTTTATTTAGCAATGTGTGTATATACTTTAAGGCTTCCCTGGTGGCTCAGTTTTTAAAGAATCTGCCTGTAATGCAGGAGACCCAAGTTTGATCTCTGGGTGTGCAAGATCCCCTGGAGAAGGAAATGGCTCTAGTATGCTAGTATTCTTGCCTGGGAAACCCCATGGACAGAGGAGCCTGGCGGGCTAGTCCAAGGGGTCACACAACTGAGACATGACTGAGTGTCTGAGCATACATAAACTTCAAACCTTCCCCAACCCCAGATGTAGGAAAATTGGTATTTGTCCTCCACAAACATTGACCAATGGTTTGGGTATTGTTTTAACAACTAAATTCTTCTTCACCCTATATGTCTATTCCCCAAGTGTAGGGAGAGATCAAAGAGAAACTACACGGTAATGAGTCCAAAATGGCTAATGGATCACGGGCTAAAACCTTAGCAACATGGCACATGGACTGTGCTTAAAATCTAGGAATGTAGAACATATATCTGGAATTTCTACATTAAAAAAGGAAGTCTGTATAGGAGAGAGAAATGTAACAGTTGCTTACCCAGTTTCTCATTTGGTCTTTACCATGTTCTCATTAGATTAACTTTAATTTGTTTTACATAATTTCTGGGAGGGCCAGAAACTAGACACATGACCATGTAAACACAATTAGTATAGAGTTTGAGAACATGCAATGGAACTAGACTTCCCAGGTTTGGACCATGGTTCTGCCATTTACCAGTCATCTAAGCTTCAACAATTCTCCTCACCTCTCTACCTCTCATCTTAGTTTCCTTGTCTATTTAATGAAAATAATGGTGCTGACCTCATAAAGCTACTGTGAAGATTAACTGAATTGATATATGCAAAGGATTTTTAATAGAACACTGCTTGTCACATTCTAAGGATCTCTGAGACTTTGCTATTATTATACTATTGTTCCTCAAAATAACATCAGGAACCCCTACTGCATTTTCCTACTTTCCATAACCATTTTTACAGAAACAAACAAAAAAGGCAGCACCTTTTTAAATTTTAACGTGCCAAAGTAACCAATTTTTTACATCCAATTTCTATGACCTAGCCAGCTACCAATATTTCTCTTTACTATAGTTCAAATTAATTCTACTTCAGTAGTCTCAACTTTGCAAGACATCAACATGGGGGAGGGAAAACTCAGTGCTGAGAAAACTTACATTCATTTATGGAACAGTTTATATTAAGTATTCATAATTTAGACTCTTTATAAAATTATAATTTTCCCCTTTCATCAATACAACCAACAGATATAATTTCTTCTATTTATGAATAAGGGAATCAGTGAATACTAGAGAAACTTAACACTTTTCCTCTAAAATATAAACATAAAATCTTTTAAATCAAAACAACAGGTTAATCCTGGCTTTGGAATCTGAGAAATCATATTAAAATGCATACTCTATGATTCAGTCAAAACCTGAATATAGCAATATATAATCCTATAAAGCCACAGAGCTTTTAGATCAAGGCAAAAAAGGTAAATCAAACCTGAAATGAATGGATTAGCAGAAACAGGAGTGTTACTGTAATATTTCTTTGTACTGAGTAATAGAGAAGCAGATTTTGTCAAATCTTGCTTTCTAATTCCCATCTGGAAAGCCTTGCTCTGCAAATGAACAGGTTTGAAGGAATGCCTTTGACATCTGTAATGTTAAAAAGCATCAGTAATTGGAATGGGCTTAATCCCCCATTCAGCAGCAGGTACTTTATATACAATCATAATAAAGAAGTGATGACAGTCAGACACAGATGTACAAATTGTTAGATTTAATCAGATTGGTCCTTTACCCCTGGTCTAGTCTATCCCGTTTTAGCTTCTACTAACTTGGGTTAACTAAAGTACACGGTCAGATATGTAAGGAATAAATCCAGGTCAAAACTCAGGATTGAAGTGTCAAGTGATAAACTATTTCAACTCCATGAACCACTAAAGACAAAGTTTTCATTTATAGTTTTGTGTGTATCATCATATGAAAGTGAAAGTGTTAGTTGCTTGATCATGTCTGACACTTTGCGAACCCATGCGCCTCTGTCCATGGAATTCTCCAGGCAAAAATACTGGAGTGGGTTGCCATTCCATCCCCCAGGGGATCTTTCCAACCCAGAGATTGAACCCAAGTCTAAAAGCAAGAGAGTTCCAGTGAAACATCTACTTCTGCTCCATTGACTATGCTAACGCCTTTGACTGTGTGGATCACAACAAACTGTGGAAAATTCTGAAACAGATGGGAATACCAGACCACCTGACCTGCCTCCTGAGAAATCTGTATGCAGGTCAAGAAGCAACAGTTAGAACTGGACATGGAACAACAGACTGGTGCCAAACTGAGAAATGAGTACATCAAAGCTGTATATTGTCACCCTGCTTATTTAACTTATATGCAGAGTACATCATGAGAAATGCTGGACTGGATGACTCACAAGGTGGAATCAAGATTGCCAGGAAAAATATCAATAATCTCAGATATGCAGATGACACCACATATATGGCAGAAAGTGAAGAAGAACTAAAGAGTCTCTTGATGAAAGTGAAAGAGGAGAGGGAAAAAGTTGGCTTAAAGCTCAACATTAAGAAAACTAAGATCATGGCATCCGGTCCCATCACTTCATGGCAATAGATGGGGAAACAGTGGAAACAGTGACAGGCTTTATCTTGGGGGTCTCCAAAATCACTGCAGATGGTGACTGCAGCCATGAAATTAAAAGATGCTTGCTCCTTGGAAGAAAAGTTATGATCAACCTAGACAGCATATTTAAAAGCAGAGACATTACTTTGCCAACAAAGTCCGTCTAGTCAAAGTTCTGGTTTTCCAGTAGTCATGTATGGATATGAGAGGTAGACTATAAAAAATGCTGAGCACTAAAGAATTGATGCTCTTGAACTGTGGTGTTGGAGAAGACTCTAGAAGACTCTTGAGAGTCCCTTGGACTGCAAGGAGATCCAACCAGTCCATCCTGAAGGAAATCAGTCCTGAAGATTCATTGGAAGGACTGATGTTAAGCTGAAACTCCAATACTTTGGCCACTTGATGCAAAGAACTGACTCATTGGAAAAGACCCTGATGCTGGGAAAGACATAAGGCGGGAGGAGAAGAGGATGACAGAGGATGAGATGGTTGGATGGCATCACCAACTCAATGGATATGAGTTTGAGTAAACTCAGGGAATTGATGATGGACAGAGAGGCCTGGCATGCTGCAGTCCATGGGGTTACAAAGAGTCGGACACGACTGAGCAACTGAACTGAACTGAACTGAACTCCTGCATTTCAGGCAGATTTTTTTACCATTTGAGTCACCAGGGAAGCCAATATCTTCATGTATAATAGTCTATGTGAATTTGAGTCTGTGAAATGCGCCTCATGTTTGGCACAGTGAGATGCTGAAATGATAGGAAGAGACTGTGTGTCAAAGGACTGGTGGTGGTGGAGTGGCCAACATAAACAGAGGTAGCAGACAGGAGATTTAGTGGTTTAAAACACTGGCTATTTATGATGCCTAAAATGTTCTTTGGAGCAGCAGACACATTTAGTTGCTCTGAAATCCATTCTGTGCTCACAGCTCCAGCTGGTAAGTGTTCATTTCTTTTCCCACGTGGTTGTATGAAGATAGAGGAAAGAAGATGAAATTCATAATTACATAATCAAATAGCAGTATTGGTATCACTAGCAATTGATTATAAAAATATGCATATCTGTAAACTTATCCCAAGTATTTTGGGAGCTGCTTTTGCTTCATTTATTATTACTCTGTCCTATTGGAAGTCTAAAGAAAAGCTTGTAAATATGCTGGAAATGTTTTCGTCAGTACAACCATCATATTATTATCTACCAGTAGATTCTTTATATAGTGCTTTATATGATCTTGCAAAGTAAATGGAAAACTTCGATCATGTGAGAACTAATACTACCAGAAATGGTACCATTTTCTTTTGTTTCTCCATTTGTATACTAAAATCTTTTTTAAGCCAAGTATTGTGTGTGATATGCTTCTCATCCCCAACCCACCATATATGCCTCTTATTTGTAAACACTCTTATCTTTCCATAATAATAGGAATACCTTGACATTAAGGGCACCATAATCAAATAGAGATTTATATTCAAAGGAAACAAAAAATATCTTGTTTGGTTTTGTCTCTATATTCACACACACAAGATAACAATTTTCCTTAATCTTCCATCTTCATTAAATCTTAGTCTCAGTATAAAAAAAATCTGCAAACTCCATATGCAGCAACCTCTCTTTTTCTTCTGACCTCAATCCCTAATCATAAAACCCACGAAACTTTAAAACTGAATTATTTCTTACCATATGGGATCTGAGAATAAGATCAAACCCAACCTAGACAAATGCCATGCAGCAAGTTGACAACTGCTCCTGGAGTCCTGGGCAATGCCTGGGAGAGTGCCTGCCAGGACCTACTGTTTTCAAACGAGTTTCATTTCTCTAACAATTTAAATCTGCCAAGAGAAAACTGAGACAATCAAGCTTCGTGCCAAAAAGCCCCAAGCTTAAGCTAGAGTTGTATCCTCTCTTTAGCCTGCTGATGAGCGAGGGAGCAGAGGGAGAGAAAAGGATAAAGATTCATAATGAGCAGGACAGAGGCTCAGGATACATTTGGAAGGCCACAACAGGACGGTTTCCGGCCTTGGTGGAGCTTCATATCCAGAACAGAGGACACTTTCGTCCTTTCTCTTTACAAACTCCCACTACATTTGGGGCTGAATGTTGTCTGGAATATATCTTCTTCCCATCTTATCCCTGCCAGAACTGTGTTACCAGACAGACATTCTATCAGAGAGGCTGCTCCCCACTGGTCCAATTTTGGAACAACGTTTTGGTGCCAAGGAAAGTTTCCCAAGGAAGACTCAAAAATTGCCCTGCTCTCTATGTTCTGCCTTTTTCCTTCTTTCCATCACCTCAAACTCACCCACAGAAAGGAAGTTTGTTGACCTCAGTCATACTATCACATGGACTCCAGTTTGTGAGCAGAGGAAAGAAAAGGATAGCGCTAGTGGTGGCTTCCTAGACTAGAGCCATATCCACTAAGAAAGGGTGAGAACCTCCTTTGCCAACCTGGCACCAGCCTTCCTGGCTCCTCATGTTTCAGAAATAAGACCCACTGTTTCCCTCCACAGGTCCAGGTGGTAAAAATCCATAGTTTATCCAAGTAGACACCTTCAATCATAACACCAAAACGACAATAAAAGGAGATAAAAGGTAGTTGTTGTAAATCGACAAATGGGCTACAATGTGTGCTGTTCTGAGGCACAATATTTTCAGAATCATGAGTTTAATATCTTTGCTGATTTCTATAGTAGATGAAATACAATCTCGTGACTCATACCACTCTGGATTCAAATCTCAGCTACCCACCAACTAGCTCTGTGACTTTAGACAACCTATAATTTGTCTGAATTTGGGCTCCATCTTTTTTAAAAGGAGCATAAATATCTTATTTCACAGAACAACTGTGACGATGAAACATGAGATGATTGATTAAAGTACACAGAATTGTTGCAAAGTTATTACTAATAGATGGTAAGCTCTCAGTAAATGATAGCTATTAGTAGTTTTTAATTTGGGATAAAAATATGATATTAAATGATCTCGCTTATTTTGCTCTTAAGATAATCGCTGGAAATATTTTGCTTTTGAAATTCTTTCAAGAGATTTTCTCTCAATAATCTTCAATTAATCCTGGAAAATCCATTACTTACTACATGACATCAGAGTAGAAAAGAGCTTTAAAAAATCACAGTTGAGAGTGAATTTGAAACAGACTGTGTTGGGAGTAAACTGAGATGACCTTTCTGGAGGATGATTTGGTAATAATACTTGTAAAGCAATCAGAATTCCATTTCTAGAGATGAGTCCAAAAGGCATGATCAAGATGTGGCTCTAATGATGTTCACTGCAATTTGCTAAAAGTTAGAAAGCTTGGAATTGACGTATATACATTAATATCTATAAAATTGATAACTAATGAGAACCTGATATATAGCTCTGAGAACTTTACTTAATGTTATGAGGTGACCTAAATGAGAAGGAAATCTAAAAAGAGAAGATATATGTATACATGTAGCTGATTCACTTCATTGTATAACAGAAACTAACACAATATTGTAAAGCGAGTATACGCCAATAAAAAATTAAATTTTTTTAAAAATTGGAAAGCATGTGTATGCATTCTGAGAAGAGAGCTTAAATATAGATTTTATAATGTATACAGTAAAGCATTATGTAGCCATTAATAATATCGTAGAAAAAGCTCCAGGAGCTGGTGAAGGACAAGGAAACTTGTGTGCTACAGTCCATGGGTTCTCAAAGAGACCGGCTTAGCAACTGAACAACAACAAAGTAAAACAACATTTCAGTATCCCCTTCATATATACATTAATATGTTAATATATATATATTTCCTAAAGAAAAAGTATTAAAAGGATATATGCCAAAAGATTAACATCTTTATAGAAGCACAAATGGTTTATTTGATTTTGATGTTTATGGTTTTGCTTTTCTGAGATTTAAATTATGATTTTTTTTGCAGAATATGAATTGGTTGGCAATTTTTAAAAACATAAATGAATTTGCTTGAATTCTAATTTTTTCTATTTCATTGAAAATTTGGAAATGTAAATAATAATGTCCATATACCTAAGCATAAGTCTACACATACCTACCCACACATTATTTATTCATATTTTCCCCACAAATGCCAGTATATTGATATATAATATATTTATATATTTACATAAAGAGGCATACTTGTAGTGATAAATGAAAAAGTCCTACTAATTTTTCATAGAAAAATTGTGTATTTCTTCAAATATTCCCTTAAAAGCACCAATTTTAAACTCAGTTTAAGAAACAGTTTCAGAATATCTTTTCATATCTCCTCTTTGTAAAGTCTTGAAATGCTGCTGACCTTGCATAATAATTTTTCCCTTACAACATATTAATTATTGTTCTGGCACCTCTGGCCTACTCATGAAATCAATGAAGTGTGAAATGTCTCTGTGCAGAGTAATATTTCATATTTGGTACTTTATATATTAATTACTTTTCTGTTTTTGCTACATCCAGTCAGAAAAAAAAAATCACCTACTTCATTTTGTAATGAACTGTCAATGAGGAAAACAGAAAAACAGCAAAGGAGTCACATTTGCTGACCTATTGAAAGCCCCTCAGAGAAGAGATACTTCTAAACCCTTCTGTTGTCACGGCACCTTCTTAAGTAAGCCTGCTGCTTACTAAGGAAGACCCTTCTCATAGCCATGACTGGCTTTCTTGTGCTTAAAATAACAGATGTGAAGTCTCAGAAACAAGTAATCTAAGTCATATCATTGTTTTGAGCCTGAATTCCACAATAAAATCTAAAATACAAAGTCTTACTCAATGCTAACAAAAGAAGGTACACAGAGTGCAATTCAAAAATTTAATACTTTGCCAAGTTATCATCTGCAAAGAGAAAAATATGAGAAGAAGCTAGTGTATTCAAATTCTATTTAGTTGCCATTTCAGCGGCTCAACGGTTAAAATATAAATCAGTTTGACAATCTGAAAGGAGCAATTTTAATCCTGAATCCTAGGAGCTTGTGCATTCTCTCTCTCTCTCTTTAATGCCAGTCATTCAGCCCGAACAAAAAAATTCAGGTGTGACATTTTTTGATTCAAGAGCTGTGTTAAGCAGTTATAAAGCTGCTGTAATTTACAGTGAAGAATAAAACTAACCTAAGAGACCTCGGCCCCAATTTGCTAAAACTTATTACACCTCATTGGCCACTGAATAGCCAAAAGAAGAAAAAAGAATTAAAAAAAACTTATCTGAATAAGAAACTTTACTAGCATTAGCCTAATGAGAAATGATTGGCTTAAAATTGCTCTGGCTACATAGATAGGTTCAGGTTAATACTATTTACGATGTTATGATATCCTATTTCCTGAGTTATATAAAACCCAAAGCAGTTACTAAAACAATACTAATGAGTCGATAGATGTTTTCAGATGTGTCTGACTCCTGAGTCTAGTTAAATGTCTTAGTACGATGTATTTAGTCTCTACTGAATATCCCAGCTGTTGAATGAACATGTTAAAAAATATATATGCACAATTATCTTAAGCTATAGTGACATTGAGATAGGTATACCAGTTGTGTTGATTTCATTCACCTGTTACTTTACAAGGCTATGAACATGATACACAAACGACCAAATGAACAGGCTACCTTAATAACTCTTGTGAACAATACCCCACAGCTCTGCAAAGGAGAATGCATTATCTGGGTTTTGCACCAGTTTCTATCCATGTTTTCAAGGAGAATCTTCTGCTGCACTGTGTTCCCTTTTGCCAAAATAATCTAGGTAAAGCTAAGACATGGGCTAAACTCACAGTCAAAATGCCACTATGTAAAAGAAAAGTAGCAAGTGGTTGGTTTACGATAAATTAGCATTCTTGGCCCAAAATACTGCTAATATTCTCAAAAATTAATCCATAATGGTATATTTAGTGAGGCGACTTACTTTCCCACCGTTTTCTAATTGTGTATTAACAGGTATCTAATACACAGTATTTATAATACAAAACACCCATAGATGTTGATATTTAGACTAGAAAAGAAACATAGTCCTAAAGAATGATCTGGATAAGTCACATTTTTACACCTGTAACAATCAGTTGCAATATCACATGACTTCTAGATCTGATAACTTTCTAGAATATGGGTCAGATACTAAAAACCATGCATGTGTGTATGCTAAGTCGCTTCAGTCATATCCAACTCTTTGCAACTCTTTGGACCATAGCACACCAGGCTCCTCTGTCCATGGGGATTCTCCAGGCAAGAATACTACAGTGGGTTACCATGCCCTCCTCCAGGGGATCTTCCTGACCCAGGGATCAAACCTGTGTCTCTTATCTCTCCTGCATTGGCAGGAGGGTTCTTTACCACTAGCGCTACCTGGGAAGTCCACTAAAAACCATATCTGTATCTAAAGAGGAAAGAAACATTCAAAGATATTAAATACAGACAAATCTAGCAAATACTTTGGAAAATCTACAAAAACTTTCCTTAAGAAACAGATAAAATCAACAAAGCCAACCCCTCTTTACCTTATCAGTAACTCTACCCTCATCATTCAAGAGGTTAATATATATTTGCTTTCTATTTTAGGTTGCTTACTCATTTTGCAACTGATATGTTGGTACAGCTAGTTTAATTATGAAAAAATCTGTATGAATAATATATGTACACACACACATATTAAGGTGATTTTAAGTAAGTTTAAAAGCAAATCATTTCTTGCCTTTTTTAGTTTTCAGAGTTAAATTGAGTTGATCCGAGAATTATTAAAGAAAATGAGCAACGTATGTTCTGCTTAGAACACAGACAGTATAATTTCAGAGTAAAATCAGAAGACTAATGAATAGAAAGAGGCCAAAGGTTAACGCTGGGAAGCATAAATCACTTCTCATAAATTGTTGCCTTATAAAAATAAAAGGCTAACCCTTTTCTTTTGTTCAAGGTATGTGTCCATCCCTGCTACTACCCATGGCAGTTATATAATACACTACGGCAAGGAAAAAAATGGAATATTTGAATGCCCAAAGATGCAGGCAGTATCATTCAACCAAAGCTTTCAACACTGAAGTGTTTGTATTATTAATACCCTCTGAAATTTACTATAGTGACTAATTTGCCATAGTCACTGGACAGAAATCATGTAGCATGATTTACACTACTACAAAATCTTTACTAACTTGGGTACCATAAATTTGATCACTTAATAATTTAGTGCTAAATCTCTTCTTTTAATGAAAGGAGGGTGATCATGATTATTATTAATGCTATTTTTAGTTAGTTTTAAATTATACCATTATGATAAAACATTCTACTTAATTTAATATTTCAACTCAAAATTAATTTCCAAAGTCTTTAATTCTAGTCAGTCTGCATAATTACAAGGTATTGTAATACACTTGCAATTGAATCTCTAAAGTTCATTGAACAATAGAGAATGTTAAGTGGATATCTTATTTAGATATTGCAGCTTAGACTTGGTCTTGCTTCTTCAGCACCCCAACAGACAGCATTCTAAATAAGAAATTAAAAATCTCTTTCATTCTTGAGAAGAGGTAAACAATGGATAAAGCTCTTTATACCATATTCTGACAAAAACATTGCATAATTTTAAAGTACTGTCAAGATTTTTCTTTTTAAAGAAAAGCATGCTTTTTGAAAAATAAACAACAGTTAACCCATCACCTCAAAAAACTCTCTTGTGCCATCTTCCAATTTACAGTATATGATGAGTGGAAAGTGAATTTTAGCATTTAGTGGAGAGCGGTCGTTCTTTCCCATGTTGACAGGTGTTACTGTGAAAGCAACTTGCAACTTAAGACCACCATCTACTGGTTCTGCCCAATGCTGCAAAAGCACTCGGTGTCATATGCAACTGATTCTAAATGTGCCTGACTGAAAAATCTACACTCTTGCAAAGAATTTACTAAACTGGTCTCCTACTTTCTAATCAATAATTTAATTTATTGATTTAACAATTTAATTTCCACATTCTTAAAGGCATTCACCATTCCTCAAGAAAATAACTAGAATCTGTTGTTATATGTTATTACCTATAGTGATTAAGTACACATATATTTTTTCACTTAATAAACCTGATACTGCTGATTCAGACTTGATGTATGCCCTGCATAGACAAAGATACTTGATATCAGTCAGGATTCTATTTAGAACTAACTAGAAAGATACTTGGAGAAGGCAATGGTACCCACTCCAGTACTCTTGCCTGGAAAATCCCATGGACCGAGGAGCATGGTAGGCTACAGTCCATGGGGTCACTAAGAGTCGGACATGACTGAAGCGACCTAGCAGCAGCAGCAGAAAGATACTTCGTGAACGAGGCCCCTTTGTACTAATTCATATTACCTTCCATTACTTTGGAGGATATTACTGCCAGGAAAAGGATATGAAATTGGAACCTAGGGTTACAACCTTTCCTGAAACCTTTTAAGTTACTCTGGTGATTTCCAGAGAGATATAAAAGTCGAGTTAAATATCCTAAGAGCTTCTCTTTTAGCTCTGTTCCTTCTCAACTGAGCTCTTCTGATTTTAAGTTCAGGAACAAGATATTTCATTTATGAAAGCTTCATTTTTTTCAAGTACTATCCTGGGAAAAGTTCATTCGTTGCTTTCCAAGTCCTTCAAATCACATCACTCATTCATTCAACAAATATTGGTGAAAGGCCTCTAGGCTTTGTAGCAGTTAATGGGGCTGTACTGGTAAGTAAAAAAAATGATTCCAATGAACATAATTGAGGATTAAGTATACATTTATTTATGTATTCCCTGGTTCTACAAAAAATATCAAATATGCCACTGTAACCAGTTATCTAGTATTCATATTAAAAATAATCTTTTTAGATTTTACAAAATTATGTGTCCTCGCCCCCAAGTCCCACCATTTGGAAGATATGCATAGCTAGTGAGGTCACTTTTGATCACAGACAGAGTAAATGACCATGAGTCTATTCTGAGCCCTTTGTTTCTCTCCATAGATCCTGCGAAGTTTGCATACACTCATGGTGATTTTCTACTTTCTTGAGTGTTCCCAGTATCTAGATTTGAAATCATGCCTCAGCTTTTTTGATTAAAATAGAAGCAGTGAGACAAATTTCATCTTTCCAGTACTAAATCTACCAGTTTACCAATTGTTCTAGTTCAGTCACTCAGTCAGTTGTGTCTGACTCTTTGTGACCCCATGGGCTACAGCACACCACGCTTCCTGTCTTTCACTATCTCTTGGAGTTTGCTCGACGTCCGTTGAGTCAGTGATGCCAGTTTACCAGAACCTCTGTTAATTCTGTCTTCTTGCCAGTTTCGGTGGAAGTTACGTCCCTCTGATCAAAAGCCAGGTCTCTACTGGACCCTTCACATCTCAGCCCTAGGATTCTCAAAAAATTTCCTCCTGCAATTAGAACTCTGTTTGCATTGCATTATCAGTTTTTCCATCTCCCTGGGATCATTCTCATTAGCATACAAAGAACCATTAGTCTTGTGTATTACAAAAATCTTAACACTCTGCTCTCCTACCCCAGTATTCTACCCCCTTCAAAGCAAAATTTCTTTAAAAATTTGTCTATAGTCTCTGCCTCTATTTCCTCACTTCCCATTTGCTTCTTCATCCTGTTCTAGCAGGATTTCTGCCATCATCCACTGAGCTTGCACATTAAGATCAACAATCATTCACATGCTTTCTCATCCAACAGTAACATTTCTGTTCTCATCTTTATAGCCCTCTCAGGAGCATCAGACCATTCTGTCCTGGAAAGCCTCTCTGTTTTTGAATCTAAGATACTTCACTCGGCTCATTTTTCCCCCTGTCCTTCCTGGCCACTCCTTTGCTGTCCCCTTATTCTCAGATAGACCTAAATATTGGAAAACCTCAGAATTTGAATCTGGGGCCCCTTTTCTTCATCTACACCCTCTCACTAGGTGATATCATCCACTCCCATGGCTCTAAGGAGTTATCTATATTTCTAGTGATTCTGAGGTTTATATCTCTGGCCTTGAACTTCACCTATAATTGACTTTTAGATCTACTTGACCTCTTGATAGTTCCATGTGTATTTCTAATATGCTTGTCATTAACATACTGTGAAATGAAAATATCTCCTGCCATATCAATAAGCAGGAAATGTCACAGCCGTCAGCAATTTCTGGACTCCCAAAACTGTGATCTAATGGATGCTGATGCATGCATATCATGCAACTACTCTATTTAAACCTTCCAAATTAAGCCCCCTAACTCGGAGATGGGGAAGGACAGGGAAGCCCAGCGTGCTGCAGTCTATGGGATTGCAGAGAGTCAGACACAACTGAGCAACTGAACAGCAACAACCCTGGCTCTGTGAACGGTTCTGTCCTCATCTCTTTGCCCACTCCTTGCCTTCTTGGGTTCTTTAAGCATGCCCAGCTCATTCCTCTCTTGAAGTTTTTATACTTGCTGGTCCCTTTGCTGGGATACTTGCCTCCCAGATCTTTAGATGGTTTGTTCCTTCTCATCATTCAGATCTTTGTATATATGTCAGTTCCTCAGAGAGGTCTTGTTGCAGTGAAAAGGAAAAAAAAGAGGAATGAGTTTTTCTTTTCTTTTCTGAGAACAAAGAAGTTAACAGGGAGGAGCTCTGATCGCTCCTAGTTTTTGGTTTGTTCCTAATCTGTAATCTGTAACTAAATTTGCTTTTCTGCCCCCTAACTCTGCTTGAGCAATATTTTACAGCTATTATCTGTTGACTCTATGCTAATTACATCCTGTACTTGGTGTTTACCTTTACAGCACTCTATCTGCCGACCACCCCTTGTAGTTTTTCTCTTTTTGCATTACAGAAAGAAGGTCACAGTACAATACACAAAAGACAATGGACTCAACTACTGGGCTACTTGACTGCAAGAAACAAATTACAGGGCTACCTGACACCAGCCTATGACTGTTTTTGAAAGAATGCTAGAGGAAGAAAAATACAAGATCCTTACACTTTTGTTCCTCGTCACCGACCCCTGACTGCAAGTCCTCATCTCTATAATCCTCCAGATTCCTCATGGAAGAGGGGGCACTGTTCTTGAGGAGCCTGCTGTGTCTCCCCTCTGCCAGCTGAGGATGAGAGCCACCTTTCTTTTTCCTCCAAACTCTGTCCCTGTATTTTTCATTCGGTTTCTATGGGCTGAGAAAATCAAGATTTTAGCTGCAAAGTCTTTCTGCCATATCAATATTCCATCTACATAAACAGACCTTAATCCTTCTCTATCACTTGACTCTTTTATTTTCACCATAGCATTTATTGCTACCTGATGTTGTCCTTTTTTTTTTTTTTTTTTTGCTTATGGTCAGTCCCTCTCAGCGGAATGTGTATGAAAACAAAGAACTTGTCTGCCTTGTTCACCATGGCATCCCTGAGAGATAGAACACAAGGTAGATGCTCAATAAGTAGTCATTCTGGTGGCTCAGGCAGTAAAGAATCTGCCTATAATGCAGGAGACCCGGGTTCCATCCCTGGGTCAGGATGATCCTCTGGAGAAGGAAATGGCAACCCACTCCAGTGTTCTTGCCTGGAGAATCCCACGGACAGAGGAGTCTGGCAGACTAGAATCCATAAGGTCGCAAAGAGTTGGACACGACTGAGCAACTAACACCTTCGCTTTCTTTCACTTTCAGAGGTTCAATAAATGTTCATGGAATTAATGAATAAAGTAATAATTGTTTAATTAACAAGCCTTGATTTTTTTCTGCATATCAGCTCACATTCAGTTAGGCCAAACCCTGACAACTCTTATTTTATGCTATCTCTTTATTTACCTATTCCTCCTCATTCCTACCACTCTAGCCCAGATCCTTATGACTTAGAATCTTTACTGCCTCTTCCCATCACTACAGCTGTACTTTGGAGGTAGAATAGTGTAATGGTTACACAAGTTCTTCAGTCAGACTGCCTAGGTTTCAATTGCAACACTACCACTCACTAGTTGTTTGATATTGGATAAGTTATTTGGCCAATCTGTGTCTCTGTTTCCTCATCTGTAAAATAGGGACAATGATGGTGACCATCTCATAGACCATTGTGAGGTATCATTGAATTTTCCATGGTAATCCATGGGAAGCGTTGGAGCCGGGAAAGCATTGATAAGTGTTAGTTTCTTCTCTGTCTGTCCAATTAATATTTCTAAAATATCATTCTTCTTACATCACTCCCTTACCCATCACATGCTGAAACTCTGGATAAAAAGATTTCAAGGCCTCTTCACGTGAAAGGATGTTCAATATCACTTATTATTAGAGAAATGCAAATTTAAACTACAATGAGATATCACCTCACACCAGTTAAAATGGCCATCATCAAAAAAATCCACAAACAATACATGCTGGAGAGGGTGTGAAGAAAGAGGAACCCTCCTACTTACTCTGTTGGTGGGAGAGTAAATTGGTATACTATGGAGATTTCTTAAAAAACTAAAAATGAGCTATACCATATGATCCAGCAATCCCACTCCTGGGCATATTTCTGGAGAGGACCATAATTCAGAAAGATACATGCAGCCCAAAGCTCATTGCAGCACTCTTTATGATAGTCAAGACATCGAAGCAACCAAAATGACCATCAACAGAGGAATGGATAAAGAAAATGTGGTGTGTGTGTATATATATATATATATGAATATTAGTCAGCCATTAAAGAGAATAGAATAATGCCACTTATAGCAACATGGATGGACTGGAGATTACCATACTAAGCGAGATAAGTTAGAAAGAGAAAAACTAATATCTATCACTCATATATGGAATCTAAAAAAAAAAAAAGATCTAAATAACCTTATTTACAGAACAGAAAGAGACTTACAGACTTAGAGGATGAACTTACAGTTACTGAGTGAAAGGGTTACAGAGAGGGATAGTTAGGGATTTGGGGATTGATATGTACACATTGCTATATTTAAAATAGATAATCAACAACGACCTACTGTATAGCACAGGGGACTCTGCTCAGTATTCCTTAACAACTTAAATGGAAAAGGAATTTGAAAAAGAATAGACACACCGATATGTATAACTGAATCACTTTGCTGTATGACTGAAGCACAACATTGCTAATCAACTATATTCCAATATAAAATAAAAATTTTTTTAAATAAAAACAAGTTTTAAAAATATTTCAAAGCTTCGTGAATAATTAAGAATGTGGTTTGTCCTTCAAGGCCTTTCTCAATGTGGTCCAGAGAGTTTTCTTTATGTCGCTTTCCTTCATTCTATTGTATGAACACTCCCACTCAGTTCAGACTATACATACATTTTATTTCAGCTAAAATTTGCTAATGTTGTCAGTGAATGTTATTGGAGCCAGAATTATCAGTGGACACTTCCAAAAATGAAAGATACCACCTACACCTTCAAATTCTTCACTTTCCTAAAGCCATGATATCAGTCAGTGTTCTTCAGTTACTAGAAACACAAAGGGAGTCTGCAAAACTTGATAGAAGCAAATAATCTTATTTGTTTGGATATGGAGCACCTGACAGAATCCAAGGAAAAGCTGGAAAGAAAAAACAATTGAAACAAAACACCAGACTCAGAATAAGAACCAAGGTAGGTCCTAAGTCATGGGAACTAAAAGATAGTATCTTCAGGGTCCTAATACCGGGAAGCGTCAACATCCACAACTTTTCATGCTTGAGTCACTCTTCTTTTCAAGAGTCAAATCCCAGGAAATGACGAACCATGAAACTATCCTGGCATGCATGCTCACCCCTTCCTTAGCTAGGGGAAGGCTGGTATTCAGAGAAGGAAGAACAACTCCTAAAACATATTTGCAATATTCTTAGAAGAGAAAATGCCAGCAAATTTGGAAAACTCAGCAGTGGCCACAGGACTAGAAAAGGTCAGTTTTCATTCCAATCCCAAAGAAAGGCAATGCCAAAGAATGCTCAAACGACCACACAATTGCACTCATCTCACACGCTAGTAAAGTAACGCTCAAAATTCTCCAAGCCAGACTTCAACAACATGTGAACCATGAAATCCCAGATGTTCAAGCTGGTTTTAGGAAAGGCAGAGGAACCAGAGATCAAACCGCCAACATCCGCTGGATCATTGAAAACGCAAGAGAGTTTCAGAAAAACATCTATTTCTGCTTTATTGACTATGCCAAAGCCTTTTACTGTGTGGATCACAACAAACTGTGGAAAATTCTGAAACAGATGGGAATACTAGACCACCTGACCTGCCTCTTGAGAAACCTGTATGCAGGTCAGGAAGCAACAGTTAAAACTGGACATGGAACAACAGACTGGTTCCAAGTAGGAAAAGCAGTATGTCAGGGCTATATATTGTCACCCTGCTTATTTAACTTATATGCAGAGTACATCATGAGAAACGCTGGGCTGGAGGAAGCACAAGCTGGAATCAAGATTTCCAGGAGAAATATCAATAACCTCAGATATGCAGATGATACCACCCTTATGGTAGAAAGTGAAGAAGATCTAAAGAGTCTCTTGATGAAAGTGAAAGAGGAGAGGGAAACAGTTGCCTTAAAGCTCAACATTCACAAAACTAAGATCATGGTATCTGGTCCCATCACTTCATGGGAAATAGATGGAGAAACAGTGGAAACAGTGTCAGACTTTATTTTTCTGGGCTCCCAAATCACTGCAGATGGTGATTGCAGCCATGAAATTAAAAGACGCTTACTCCTTGGAAGGAAAGTTATGACCAACCTACACAGCATATTAAAAAACAGAGACATTACTTTGTCAACAAAGGTCCATCTACCAAGGCTATGGTTTTTACAGTAGTCATGTATGGATGTGAGAGTTGGACTACAAAGAAAGCTCAGTGCTGAAGAACTAATGCTTTTGAACTGTGGTGTTGGAGAAGACTCTTGAGAGTCCCTTGGACTGCAAGAAGATCCAACCAGTCCATCCTAAAGGAGATCAGCCCTAAGTGTTCATTGGAAGGATTGATGTTGAAGCTGAAACTCCAATACTTTGGCCACCTGATGCGAAGAGCTGACTCATTTGAAAAGTCCCTGATGCTGGGAAAGATTGAGGGCAGGAGGAGAAGGGGACGACCGAGGATGAGATGGCTGGATGGCATCACTGACTCAATGGAGATGAGTTTGAGTAAACTCCAGGAGTTGGTAATGGACAGGGAGGCCTGGTTTGCTGTGGTCCATGGGGCCGCGAAGAGTCGGACATGACTGAGCAACTGAACTGACAGAAGAGAAAAAGGTATGCTGGGAAAGCAAAAGCTATTGCTATCCACTCTAAACACAATAGCCTATATTTCTATAATTCTTTATAAATTGAACAGTTTTGACATCCCAAATCTCACATAATTCTCACAATTGCACTGTGAATTTAAGAATGCTCAGAAATGTTAAGAGGTTTACCCTGTGTCTGGCAGATAGTAGGTAGGATAGTTGGAACTCAAAAATAAATTCAGCCTCAATCCAGGATTCATTCATTCTTACCTTAGTTGCCCATTCTTTCTTCCTATGTTTCTTTCCTTGACCTTCATTTCATTAGCTAAGAACTAACCTCTTTTCAGGTACAGTTCAAGCCTTACTGTCTCCCTGGAGCCTTTTCAAGTTGCCCTAGATGTCTATCCTCACTTCTTTCTAGGAACTTCTACAGAAGTTATTTGTACCTGACTTAGCATTGTCTTCTTGCATTGTAATCTGTGTATTTTTATGTAAATGGTCTAAATCGCCAAGAAAATGACTCAGCTGTGGCCTGTATTGCACCTTGAGAACCTCTCAGTGTACCCCAAGTTGAAAAAGGTCTATGCATATTCACTGGTACTGGCTGTCTGAGAGGAAACAGATGTATCTGAAGGAACATATCTTTTATGTCTTTTCTCCTCTTCCACAGAACCCTTATCTCCCACCTGATAGCACCTGAGATCTGGTTTAGGCAGGAAGGCCAGGAGTATTCCCTATTACCTGAAAAGTCCTGGGTTATCTCCTCTAAGACCTTGATGGCTAACACCCTGGAAAGTAATGTGGTTTTGAGATAAGCAGATATAAAACAGATTTACCACATATTTTGATGTTCATTAACTCATTAGATCATGTAATTTATCCAAGATACTCTCTTAGGCACACAGAGAGGCTCAGAAGCTCTGGCCAGCACTGGGGTCACAGAGCCAAGACCGGTCATCATCACAAAGTGATGGCCTGGAGTTGAGATGGCGACAGTGTCACCTTCTAATCTACTATGTAATTAACTTAGTTATTATGTTTGTGTTTAATTGTCTGTCACTCCAAATAGAACATACACTCCTCAAGATCAGAGGTTTTTACAGCTTGTTCCCTGATATGTACCTCGAGTCTCTATAACAGCATCTGGTACAAAGCAGGTGCTCAGCACATAGATGTTGAAAGAGCGAATGGATGAGAAATCCAAAAGAACATCCTAAGGTTCAGTAGACTCAGCAACTACAAGGATGGTCTACAGCATCAAGCCCATATGGAGAAGACAACAAACAGGTGAGGCCAGGAGTGGTTATGTGAGATCTTGGAACCAAGAGACAGGGTGTAGTTTTTAGGGCCTCTGGTCTTGTTCATCATGGAAAAGGATAAGGGATATTGAGCTAACTGACATAATCAATAGTATTTTTTAAAAAAGATTTTTTCATGTGGACCATTTTTAAAGTCTTTATTGAATTTGTTACAATATTTCTTCTGTTGCTTATGTTCTGGTTTTTTGGTCATGAGGCATGTAGGATCTTAGCTCCCCAACCAGGGATCAAACCCACACCTCCTGCACTGGAAGGAGAAGTCAACCACTAGACCACCAGGGAAGTCTCAGTAGCAACTGTTCTGAGTAAACAGAGAAGACATTATTGTTCTCCTTTCTAGATGGGGAAATGAAGGAGTCATACTTTCCAGGTTACACAGCAAGCAGATTGCAGGGGTAAATCAACAAATCAGGATTTAAGCAAAATTCAGTTCAATTCGGACAAACATTGAAGAGAACCAGTTACACTTGCGTTATAACTCTGGTTCCACCACTCACTCACTATATGACCTAATGCCAGTTATACATATACTCCAAGCCCCAGTTTCTCAATTGTTAAATGAGAGTAATGGTAGTACATATCTCCTAGATCTGTTGGGAGAATTAAATAAGAAAATGTATGCAAAGTACTTGGCTCAGTTCCTAGCACATAGTATGGAAATAATATGCTTTACTATTGTGATCATCATCACTGGTATTTCAAATATTTATTGAGAACCTATCAATACTATAAAGGATGTGAAAAAAGTGAAAGTTGCTCAGTCGTGTCCTACTCTTTGCAACCCCATGGACTATACAGTCCATAGAATTCTCCAGGCCAGAATACCGGAGTGGGTAGCCTTTCCCATCTTCAAGGGATCTTCCCAACCCAGGGATCAAACCCAGGTCTTCTGCATAACAAGTGGATTCTTTACCAGCTGAGCCACAAGTGAAGCCCAAGAATACTGGAGTGGGTAGCCTATCCCTTCCCCAGCGGATTTTTCCCAACCCAGGAATCGAATTGGGGTATCCTGCATTGCAGGCGGATTCTTTACCAACTGAGCTATCAGGGAATACTAAGGATATAAATATCAAGAAGATGCAATTTTCAGCTTTCAAGTATCTGACAGTCTAGATCTCAAGCAGATACATTAAAAACAATGAGATATAAATAGTAGTGATAAGACCAAACAACAACACAGGGAAAATACCACTATTATGCCCTGAGAGGTCCAGAAGGCTTCCTAGCAGAAATAACTGGAGACACATCCCATAGGATTATCTAGGAGTTTTTCAGGCAAAGAAATACGAACAGGATATTATCATCAAAGAGAATGGTATGAACAAAGACATACACACAGGGTGATTATAAGCAGTTTTTGAGAGATGGGGTTGAAGAAATAGAAATGGGGTAATTCAGGGCCTTGTATGTTAGGAAATCTGAACCTTCTTCTTTTGGCAATGGGAATGAATAGGGTGTGTTTAAGAAATAATACAGTGTGGTCAGATGCTTATTGGCTAGATCACTGGCAACTGGGTAAAAGATGAATTTGAAGAGTACAACAATAGGAATAGGGATTTCAGTCGCAGCGTTATTGCAAGAGTCCAAGTGGGAGATGATAACGGACAAAAATAAGGCAGTGGACTGGGAGATGTCAAAGAAAAATCCCTAGAACTGGTTAACCGGATAGGGTTCAGGTTGAAGCTGGTAGGGGAGATAGACATGGGGTGTCCAAGAAATAGAAACGAAAGGGAAGCTTCTGCCGGCCAAATTTCTCTCTAGAAAAGTTTGCAGATAAATCAGTCCAGGATATCTGGTGAGACAAGAGTTCACTCTTAGCTGCCCTCATGGTGTCATATGCCTGTCTCTTTCTTCATGATGGTTGTGGATATGTTTTTGAGCACTTACCAACCTCCATTGACTCTTACTGTCTTTTTAGTCAACTTTTGCACTTTAAGTATATTCTCCTTACAAGCAAGAACAAAATCAAAGGAGCAAGATTTCCCAGCAGAAGCTAGAAAATTGAAAGTCAATGTTTTAATTAATTATTATAAAATGGACTAGATGCCCTAACTCTCAGTTTCTACAGCTGATAAATGGGAATAGAAAAATCAATGCCTTCCCTTCCTACAAACAATTGAGCAAGACATTGAAGGGATTTTAGCAAAAGAAAAAAAAAGTATTAAAATATTCTAGTCCTTTTGCAACCTATCAAATGTTTTGTCAAGGTGATTAAGCATTGGTTTAAGGTCTCCTCCCCCCTATATTGGAAGGTTCTTAAACATAATTAAATTAACAAGCATTTGCTAGTATCAAACAGAATGCCAGATTACTGTAAATACAACATATTACTACAGCATATCCTCTTAAATCCTAAATCACCTAGCTTTGAAGACCTCCTCACTTTTACTGAAATCCTTTCACTTCTCCTTTCCATTAGTTTTCAAACATCTCAATTTCATAATCCTTGTCCATAGTAAACTAGAACCCTAGCCTATTTTCACAATTTGAGATTGTGATTGCACATAGATTTCAGGAGAATCTGCTATCTTTATGCAAACATCAAGCGCAAATTCTAAATCAGTAAAACATGTATAAAAATCAATGTAACTTTGCAAAGTCTATATCTTATTCATTTTATGGTATGTATGACAAAAGAGGAGCTGATTATATTTTCATTAAATGAATGAGTTAAAATATTATCTTACCCTAAGACAAAGTCTCTGTCTGGTAGACTATCATTCCTAAAATGATACTCAACTTGTAGAATAATATTGCTTCCCTTTCTTATGATAGAATTCATACAAATTCTTCATCTTCTCTCCCTACGACAAACATTTATCTTCCTCAGAAATCTCCATCATGAAATTATATACTGTGACAATTGTATGCAGGGACAGAACTTGGTCTCTATCTTTTCCAAATGATGAGGGATACAGATGAGACTATATATCAACTTGACAATGTGTGTGTACTGTACAACAATGAGCATTGGACAGAAGAAATCTACAGGAATCTCCGTGAGGAGAGAATATTAGAATGTTGCTGTTGTTCAGTTGCTAAGTCATGTCCAGCACTTTGTGACCCAATGGACTGCAGCACACCAGGCTTCCCTGTCCTTCACTATCTCCCGGAGTTTGCTCAAATTCATGTTCATTGAGTCAGTGATGCTATCTAACCAACTCATTGGAAAAGACTCTGATGTTGGGAAAGATTGAACGCAAAGGAAGAAGAGGACAGCAGAGGATGAGTATTAGAATATAATTACTTATATCTAGCAACAAAATTCTTCTAAGTAACTATTATCCACCCTGAAGGTAGCTACCTACAGATTCTATTTATTTCAAACCATCGACAATTAGGCCCTGCAGTAGTATCAAGGGCCCTTCATAGGTCCTAGTTTTCAGTCTTTAGAAAATTAACACACAGCTTTTTCCTAGAAAGGGAAATAAACTGTGTAAAGTTTCTTCTATGTACTGGGCTGCAGATTAAATACTTTTATGGATATTACATAAAGCTGTGATCACTAAGAGAACAGTCATCTCAAATGTGTTGCTCAAGGCTGTATCCAGAGCTGAATAGTGCCAAACACATAGTAGATGTCCAAAAACATTCATAGCTAAAATGGCTGGGTACTTATTATTCTCTATGCACTGTTCTAAGCATTAATTCATTTGATTCTCACAACCATGCTATACAGTAGGTATTGTATCCATTTTACAGATGAGAAAACTGAGGCTAAGAGAAGTTAAGTAACTTGCCCAAAGTCACATAGGTAGCACAGCTGGGATGCAAACTTGTCCCCCATGCTTCTTCATTATGTTAGACTTATCACATGAACAAATCAACATTGTTTCCTTCAGGAACTAGTGACTGTTTATATTGATGTAGTTCTGAGACTGATGAAAATATACTTTTTCCAAAGTTGTGGCACTTATCTTCTATTGCACAGATCAAGTGGTAAGTTTCCTCTCTTGCTTTGTAAATCCCAGGTAAAAGCTCTTTCTTCCGCACTTCACCTCTTGTTCTTCACAGCTCAGTACCAATCATCAGCCCATACTGCAGTGTAGAATTGCCAACACCATCCCGATGATGTAGTTATTTCCAGTTGGCACTTGGGAGCAGTGAGGATAGGAGGCATTACTCATAGCCAAGAGTACAGATGTTTCTAATTGCTTTCCATTACCAAGAATAACAGCTGTTTACATCTATCAGCAAATAATTCACAAGAGCTCCAGACTATTAAGATAACACACCCCACCTGGTCACCATCACAAGTTGTCAAGGCCAAGATAGAGGCTGCCAGAAACCCCTTCTGCATCTCTGTTCATCAACTGACAGCATGTGTCACCTTCAGATATCCTTATGCTACCCCACAAGCTCTGGCTTCTTGGTGGCCTGACACATCAAATGGACATATGGATTCTTCATGGCTTTGCAGTAAATGTTTTATAGTTATCTTGCAGCCAAGGGCAGCTGACACAGAGGAGCAGGGGACTTGCAAATAGCCTGATGAAAGAATTTTTGCACTTTTTTTTTTTTCTTCACAGAAGAGGAGGAAGTGTTCTGCTTAGAGGAGTTTCTCAGCTGCAATGTACTTAACTTCCTTTAATGCGCCAACACATTGCATTGGGTGACAGATTATCCGTTCAATAGCATCCTGGGGACCTGGTCACATGCTTGGAAATAATACCCCCAAATGGACAGACAGTGTTAACAGTTCAGTGAACTTTATGACACAGTTTTATTGGGCACAAAAGAATACAAATATTACAACACATCATAGATATTTGGAGTTATAAACACCAATAGTACCTCCTTGCCAATGCAACATTGATCACTACTACATGGGGTTTTATTGTTGTTTTTTTATTTCCTTTCCCAGCCTAGTTTAAAGTGATCGAGGCAACTGGTCTCTCCAAATTTTTCTTTCCTATGGAGACTCTATCAGACTCTCAATGCAACTTTGTTTCCAGCTACCTCTGAATTTATCTCTAAAATTGTCTTTCCATACATTCAAATACATATTTTTTTTAACCCATGGGTTTTTCAACCGACAAAAATAAGAGTATGAGCTATTGAGTTGGCCAAAAATTTCATTCGAGTTTTTCCATAAGATCTTATGGAAAAACTCAACCAACTTTTAGGCCAACCCAATATTTAAAGCTACATGACACCCAAGTGGCTCAGTGGTAAAGAATCTTCCTGCCAAGCAGGAGATGCGGGTTTGATTCCTGGGTCAGGAAGATCCCCTGGAGAAGGAAATGGCAACCCACTCCAGTATTCTTACCTGAGAAATCCCATGGACAGAGAAGCCTAGTGGGTTATAGTCCATGGGGTCACAAAGAGTCGGACACAATTGAGCAAATAAACTACAACAGATTATTTACAAAACTATGTAAACTGAAAATTTTCCTTTTGGTTGTGATATTTTGTCTCCAGAGCTATTAATTCCTCCCTTCCTTGTATTTGTATGCCATTGTCCCATCACAAGGTGAAATCTCTGGAGTCCTTTGAAAGTGGGATGGTTTCCAATTGCTTCGACCAACAGAATATGCCAGAAGTGATACCTGGCCAATTCTGGGCGTCATTCTTAACAGGACTGGCAGTTTCTGCTCCCTTTATCTTGAAACTCTTGCTCTGAGGGAAGTACCATGGAAGAACTGTTATGATCCCGAGACTCTCATGCTGGAAGGAAGCCTAAGGTAGCTATGTGGAGGGGTTGTAAGGAGAGAAGATGCTAACAGCCTCCTCTCGGCTGTTCCAGACACCCCAGCCCAGGTGCCAGACACATGAGCAAATGAACAACTTGGACATGCCAGGATCTCAGCCATTCCAACCAGTTCTAGCCGCTCAAGCCATCCTGGTTAAGGCTCTAAATACCATGGAGTAGAGATAGACTGTCCTTGAATTACTGACCTACAGAATTATAAGCATAATAATTTTTTACCATTTTACCATACAATACCTGATGAAGGTCATGAGGAAAAGGGGGTGATAGAGGATGAGATGGTTGGATGGCATCATCAACTCAATGGACATGAGTTTGAGCAAACTCCGGGAGATAGTGCAGGAGAGGGAGGCCTGGTGTGCTGCAGTCCATGGGGGTCACAAAAAGTTGGACACGACTGAGTGACTGAACCACAACCACCACCATACATTACCATATGTAAAATAGATAGCCAGTGGGAATTTGCTGTATGACTCAGGGAGCTCAGGCTGGTGCTCTGTGATAGCCTAGAGGGGTGGGAGGGAGGTTCAAGAGGGAGGGGACGTATGTATATCTATGGCTGATTCATACCGATGTATGGCAGAAACCAACGCAAAATTGTAAAGCAGTTATCCTTCAATTAAAAATAAACAAATTTTTAAAAATGTTACGCAGCAGCTGGCAACTAGAAGTGGAACACAGCCCAGTCCACTTGCCATGAATCTCTGATACTTCAGCATCATTCCACAACACAGATGACACAACCTGTAACAGAGAAATCCTTCTCTGAAATCATAGTTCATATAAAAAACATCATTGTAGTTTCTAATCAAAAGAAACAAAAAGAAGAAAGGCAAGTGCTCAAAATGCACCTTACTCCTTTTTTCATCGAATCCATGTCTCCCTCCACTATCAGTGAGGGCTTTATTCCACTATTTTGCCCGTAAAATAAGCAGTTATGTATTTTAAGTTTCTGTCACTGCATGGGTTATCGATTCAAATCACTGCACTTCACTTTCTGATCTAAATATATATTCCAACAGGCTGGATTGAATTAGAATAAAATTATCACTTCTTTACAGGAAATTTGGTTCTTTTAATAAAACTCCAACAAATTTTGGAAACTGTACAGATTCTCTTTTGACAACATCAGTTACAAGTCTGTAGTTGCTATTAGGAAAAGTACTAGTTTTGAAGACTTAGGAAGTGCATGTACTGCTTACAGAGATGTTGCTTTTACAATACAGATGTGTATATACAGCATAAATTATATACTTAAGTGTGTATATACACATATATATATACATATACATACACACACATATATATATATACATATACATACACACACACACACACATATATATATAAAGCTTGGTGAGGAATAGTATAATATATATTAAAAAATGGATTGCATTCTTCCAGTCACTTTATATCTGCTTAACGGTCATAAAAAGCTCACTGCATTAGAACACAGATACTCTGGATTTTCTAGCCTCCTGACCCTATCCGCTACCTAATTTTCAAAAGACTGGCATGACATTTTGAGTTTGCTTTCACTTCTAAAATTTATTTTTCTAATATAGCCTTCATATATTTTCTTACCTGACTTATTGCTTACACATTAACTAAATGGACTCATATGGCCTAAATCCTATTTCACAGCATTCTTGGTAAGAAATTTAACATCTAAATATTACTAAAATAATACTTTTTCTTTTTTAGTCTAATTTTGTAACTAAATTAGAAACAGCCAGCTACTTCCCTCTTAATAATAACTTTGCATGTTAAAGTACTAATATTAACTCACTCTCTAAGTTGAAAAGGAATATTTCCCCTAATTAAATTCAATTATTTAGCAATAGCCTAAGTTTTCTTAAATTATCAAGAAATTACAACATTTGGTGTAGAGAAGGAAACATTTTTTCTCTTTAAAGAGAAAAATTCAGTCCTTAATTATTCATGAATATAGCTCCATTTAGAGGAATAAAAGATTCTTTATATAATTATTTCATGCTACACTGAGAGACTTTCAAAGATATCTAAGATATATAGTCACTTTAGCTTTTCTTTTAAAATTGCAAAATGGTCCAACATAATATTCATATTGGAGTAAAACACAGGGCCTTCACTCACCAACAGCCCAATCTTGAGTACAATGAAAAATTCTTTAAAGATAACCTTGTACAGGGTTATAAAGTAGAGAAAGGTCAGCATCCTTGACCTTCATCATTCGCTTTCTCATAACTTTCCCCTCAATCTCTCATTCGCATTAAAGTGATCTGTAGGGATCTAATGGAATCAGAGTTTTCATTTCTGACATGGACTTTGTAAATGCCTGAAATGATACTATAAACATTATTGCTTACTCTGTTGATACATGAAGCCAGCTTTGCGTTGGTATCACAGATTAAAAAAAAATTATCTTGAAATGATTTTAAACTCCCTAGGAGTTTCAAAAACAATACAAAGAGTCCCTTCCACTCAGATTTACCAATGCTCCACAGATTCTGAAATTTCACTTTCCCACTGTCCATATGAAAAGACCATAAGGTAAGTATATTCTTAATAAACATGACAAAGTTGCTCTCACATTTGTCTTCAAGGGCTGCAGAAAGACAGCTAATTATTAATTAGATTGCAAGTAGAATGATGCTAATATAGTACTGGTGAACATACTTGTTTCCAGGCTGGCATGATATGGCATGCAAGTTGGCATGCAGTGTTATATGAACATATGGCAGGCAGAAGCTGCTGTTTCCTCCTAGGAAACAGCAACGGAAACGTCAGCTCCCACAGTATTGAAGACACACACCCCAAAACTCTTCAGTGCTGTTGAGGACTTAATGCACATGCCACTTCCCAGTCACTGGGATGGGGAAATAAACCCTTCATGTGGTGTCATGCCAGCAACCAGAGGCGCTTAAAATCTGTTTCACTCAGAAGGATGCAAAACCGGAAGTTATCCCTTAAGCTGCTGTGTCAGGGTCCAGCTCGTTATGGTATTACTCACAAAGAAATTTCTACCCTGGAAAACCTCAGCCATTCAAAGAGTCTAGCCCTTTGCCACCAAGCAAGTATTTGCTTAGATATAATAGGATCTATAAGGATCTACCTGTGGGCTTCCCCGGTGGCTTAGCAGTAAAAAAAAAAAAATCCGCCTACAATGCAAGAATCGCGGGAGAAGTGGGTTGGATCCTCTTTCTCGGTGGGGAAGATCCCCTGGAGGAGGGCATGGCAACCCATTCTAGTATCCTTGCCTAGAGAATCCCATGGACAGAGGAACCTGGTGGGCTACAGTCCACAGGATTGCAGAGTCAGATACAACTGAAGTGACTTAGCACACAGGCATGCACAAGGATCTATCTCTTCATTTTACAGTTTAAAAAACCCATAAACATTCCAGGACTTGTCCAAATGTTGAGTCTGAATGAACGTTTAAGGCTTTCAGCATTACTAGAATTCCACTGAGAAAGCAGTTTATCTTTTATTATTAGTCTCTCCTGAAGTATAATAACCTTAATTCTCTGAAAATTCACCCAGCTTTTACCTAAATCTCCACTGGTGGTGGTTTACTAAGTTGTGCCCTACTCTTGCGACCCCATGGACTATAGCCTGCCAGGCTCCTCTGTCCATGGGATTCTCCAGGCAAGAATACTGGAGTGGGTTGCCATTTCCTTCTCCAGGGGATCTTCCCAATCCAGGAATTGAACATGGGTCTCCTGCATTGCAGGCAGATTCTTTACCGACTGAGCTAAAAAGGAAGATTAAATCTCCACTACAGGCATTCACTTTCTTCATTCTGTTCTCCATGGCATAAAAGCACACTTAATATGTAATAACTTTACATCTTCTTAAAAGTCTATTTTAAAATTTTTCACAGATTTCCCCAAGTCAAACTACATAAATAATAGTTCTTCAGGAAGAAGTTTGGGATATAAGTCTATGCTTTTGATTATTTATACCTACTCAAAGGATTCCTAGGTGGTGCAGTGGTAAAGAATCTGCCTGCCAATGCAGGAGACTCAAGAGACATGGGTTCTATCCCTGAGTCAGAAGACCCCTTGGAGTAGGAAACTGCAACCTGCTCTAGTATTCCTGTCTGGAAAATTCCACGGACAGAGGAGCTGGTGGGCTACAGTCCATGGGGTCACAAAGAGTCGGACATGACTGAGCATGCATGCAAATGATTCCTATTTGCTTAAATATATAAGCTTCCTTATATGTGACTGAATTATTTCCACCCTAGCAATTCTACCATATAATTTAACAAAAGGTGCTTTTTGTCTTTCCATATGCTTTTTATTCAAGCAGTTTGAAATTCATCATCTGTTGGAATATGTTATTCCAAAACACTTTACTGGTTCAATAGAATAATTCTTCATTGAAAGACTGAAGTCCTAATTTTACTCTCGGTAAATGTACACTTCCCTTCCTCTTGGTCCCTGCTTTTTGCTCCCAAATGAAGTGATGACAGAGGTAACAGAGAATGGGAAGGGAGGGATCCTCTGTGGTCATCCTACAGCCTAGAAATGAAAACTCCTTGCTCTGGTTGTTGGAAAAATTTCCCAGATGCCTTCAACTGAAAGAAAGTATTTTTTATATTTCTCTTTTCCCCACACAAAAGGATTCTTGAGTGTTAGGTGTGTAAAACTGTCAGTTTCTATATGAACTTGGTGTCTGGAACAGGAGCAACAAGTACACCCAACTGCAAAAGCACATAGGACCTGAAGTGTTTGACCCAGCAGTGGGGTCCACACTGGGGGCAAAAACCCAAACCACCACGGCCACTGAGAACCTGTTTGTTTTATCTCTCTTTAGGCCATCCTGTGAACATTCAGTTTTTATTGCAGCAGTTGGATGCAATATTGCATCCAACATTATTGGATGTTTCGATATGATTTGGCATTTTTCCAGGGGGGCAGAGTCCCCATCAGGACCCATGCCAGGCAGAGCAGAATGCCATTATGTGGAGGATGGAGGCTGCTGCGAACAGCCTTCATCACAGGGGATTTCTCTCTGCAAGTGCTGAGCATAATGGACTCCTTCACTAAATGACTCTGGATGAGCAGGGCTTTGGCAGAGGCCCTGCAAGTCCCATACTCTTTTATAAAACTGAATGCCCGTGTAATGGATGCTCAGGAGAAGTGGAGATGAGGGCAGGTGGGTGGAAGAGAGTCATGTCTGAAAAGCACAGACAACACTCGAGAAAGGGAAGAGAGGAATGTGAGCCCAAAAGGCAAAAGGACAAGCGTGGACCCAACTAATTTAAAGGACAAAAGATGATTTTTACATGGATTTTAATTATAACAATCAAAAATCTAAGGGGAGAAACAATTAACAAACAAATACAAGATGTTTTAATAGGTAGGTGAAAAGTGCTCTAAAGCAAAATAGAACAGGGTTAGGGGATAGAGAGTGATGTAGGGGGATTAGTGTTGTTTTGTAAAACCTGGTCAGGAAATATCCCTTGATAAACTGACATGAGCTGAGATCTGATGAGATAAGGGAGCAAACCCTGCATATAACTGGAAGAAGCATTTTAGGCAGAAGTAACAGCATATGCAAAGGCCCTGAGGTCTTCGTGTAAAGGCTCTCAATCAGGAAAGGGCTCAGTGTGTGCAGGAACAGCAAGAAAGCCCTGTTGATGGAAGAAAATAAGCTAGAGGGGGAGAGATGGAGTGAGTCTTGGCAGGAACAGGCTCAGTTCAGGTGGAGTCCATGGTCCACCTTGAAGTATTTTTCTGAGTGAGAGGGGTATCAGTGGAGGGTTTTGCCCTGAGGGCTGACTAAGCTGGCCTAGGTTTTAAAACAAACCATTCTGCTTCTGTGTGGTGAAAAGATTGTAAGGAAGCAAAAACAGAAGCAAGAATACTAGTTTGGAGGTTATCAAAAAAAACCAGAAGAAAGGTGATGGTGTTAGACTAGCAGAAGTAGAGGACACTGGTCAGCTTGAAATATAAATAGCAAGTAAAGCCAATAGGATTTGCTGATAAATTGGATGTAGGGAAGGACTGATGCAGAAGCTCTAATACTTTGGCCACCTGATGCAAAGAGCAAACTCACTGGAAAAGACCCTGATGCTGGGAAAGATTGAGGGCAAGAGGAGAAGAGGGCAGGAGAGGATGAGACGGTTGGATGGAACCACCAACTCAATGATCTTGAGTTTGAAGAAACTCTGCGAGATGATGAAGGACAGGGAAGTCTGGTGAGCTGCAGTCCATGAGGTCGCAAGTGTAAGGTATAGGTCAGGCCAAGGCAGAAAAGAAGCAGAGATGACCTCAACAGAGGTAGGTTACCTTTATTCAGGCAAGGATGGGCAACAGTTGGCCTAAAGACCAGGCTGAGCGTGAGAGGGATCAGGGAGGCTTCATATTTAAAGGGAGGTTTGTGGAAGCGATAAGGGAAATGTTAGTCAGGCGGGACATTTTGGGTAATCTTTAGTTGAGATGGCATTTGTGGTTGAACGGGGGTGGGAGATTTTGGGCAGGGGGTGATAAGTCCTGGGCAGATGTAGGGGGTGAGAGGTTTCTGGGCAGGGGGTGATAAGTCCCAGGTAGATGCAACTGACCCGGAGTATCAGGGTGGGACTTAAAGTTCCGTTTTGTTTTCCCTGAAGTTAGATGATTCAGCAAGGGCCTTTGAGACCGTTGTTTTCTTTTCTAGGCCCAAGGACTCCTTTAGCAAGGAGTTGAAGTGACTTAGCAACTGAACAACAAAAACAATGGTTTTTAAAAAGGAGAGGAATGAAGATGACCACAGAGATTTTAACCCAAGCCACTAGACAGATGGGATTACTATTTATTGAGATGAGGAAGGCTGGAAGAGGAAAAGGTTTAGGAGAGAAAAGAAGCCTCCTTAGATATTTTAAGTTTGAAATGTCAATTAGATGTTCAAACATAAGCTGAATAGGCAACTAGATATATGAATATGAGATTTGGAATTCAGAGAGGCTCCATCAGTGGGATCCAGAAATAAGAGAAGCTGGAGCTGGGGTCTTATCAGACTAGAGATGGTCAGAAAAGCCATGGAGCTAGATGGGATCATCTAGAAAGTGGGTGTAGGTTAGAAAAAATTTCAAGATTGAGCTGTGAAACAAATCTTGAGTCCTCTCATCTAGAGAAAGGTGAGAATGGTCCACTACAGGAGATTGAAATGAAATGGTCAGTGAAGCAAGAAAAACAAGAATACTGCTCCACTAAATACTGAAGGTGTTTTGAAGAGGAGGAGGAGGAGTAAACAATGATGACAAATGCTGATGATAGATTAAGAAATACAAGAAACATGAATTAAACATTGGATCTGGCCATGTGAAGATCACTGTCAGGCATTTTGGAGTGATGTGGATTAGCCTCACTGAAATGATGCAAAGACAATAGAAAGTATGTGGGAGATAGAATAGACAAGTCTTTCAGGCAGTTTTAGGGGCTTCCCTGGTGGCTCAGTGGTAACAAGTTAGCCTACAGTGCAGGGGACCCAGGTTCAATCACTGGGTAGGGAAGATCCCCTGGAGAAGGAAATGGCAACCGACTCCAGTATTCTTGCCTGGAGAATCCCACGGACAGAGGAGCCTGGCAGGCTACAGTCCTTGAGGTTGCAGAGAGTCGGACACAGCTGAGGGACTAACACTTTCAGGTCATTTTGCTATAAAAGGAGCAAAGAAAGAGTAGGAGATGAGGAGAATGGCAGGGTAAGAGAAATTTACTTTAACATGGGAACTAGGACAGCTTATTTGTATAATGATGGAAATGATACAGATTTAAGGAAAAATTTTATGTTCCAAGAGAGGGGACAATTGCAGGAGAGACAAAAAGAACAAGATCAAGTGCAGGGTTTCTCAAACTATCTGGTGACGAAAAACCATGTTTTCCCCTTCATCTGTCAAAGTCCAATGTTTTTACAAAATACAATACAAAGAATTGTCAAAACCACAAAGTTAGAAAACACAGTCACATTATATATGAGCCGTTTTTTTAAAGTCTGAGATTCAAAAAATGTAAAATCAACTCTGTAAGTTGTTCTAAAAGTTTCTGTACAGTTATTCTCTATTTCTATACTTGTGTCATCACAAACAGGTAATAGTTCATAACCAGTAGCAGCCCGTGGTTTGTACTTTAAATAGGGTTGATCTAGGGCATGAGATGTGTTGACTTAAGAGAAGGAACAGTACATCTAAAGTAAGGTGTTGGCAAGGCAGAGTATATGGGCTCAGATTAGGTTAGAAAAGTAGATTGCTGGGAGGAAGTGGAGGTTGTTTTCTGTTGCCTTCTCTTTCATCCCTGAAGACAGAGCAAGCGTGAAGACAGTGTATGGGGTGTTGGAAGATTGAAGAGAGAGAAAATTAGAATGTATTTAGGAGAACGAGAGTAGAAATTGGCTTAGGAAATCTAGTAGGAATCCCAAATAACACTAAGACTGACCTCAGATCTGGGGTCATGAATTTAAAGTTCAGTTCAGTTCAGTCACTCCGTCGTGTTTGACTCTTTGCAACACTGTGGACTGCAGCATGCCAGGCTTCCCTGTCCATCACCAACTCCCAGAGCTTATTCAAACTCATGTCCATCGAGTCAGTGATACCATACAACCATCTCATCCTCTGTCATCCCCTTCTCCTCCTGCCTTCTGTCTTTCCCAGCATCAGGGTCTTTTCCAGTGAGTAAGTTCTTCACATCAGGTGGCCAAAGTATTGGGAGTTTCAGCTTAACATCAGTCCTTCCAATGAACACTCAGGATTGATTTCCTTTAGGATTGACTAGTTGGATCTCCTTGAAGTCCAAGGGACTCTCTAGAGTCTTCTCCAATACCCAGTTGATATTCAGTTCAGTTCAGTCACTCAGTCGTGTCTGCCTCTTTGTCACCCCATGGACTGCAGCACGCCAGGCTTCTCTGTCCATCACCAACTCCCAGGGCTTAGTCAAACTCATGTCCATTGAGTTGGTGATGCCACCCAACTATCTCATCCTCTGTCATCCCCTTCTCCTCCCGCCTTCAATCTTTCCCAGTCATCAGGGTCTTTTCCAGTGAGTCAGTTCTTCACATCAGGTGGCCAAAGTATTGGAGTTTCAGCTTTACATCAGTCCTTCCAATGAATATTCAGGACTGATCTCCTTTAGGATGGACTGGTTGGATCTCCTTGCAGTCCAAGGGACTCTCAAGAGTCTTCTTCAACACCACAGTTCAAAAGCATCAATTCTTTGATGCTCAGCTTTCTTTATAGTCCAACTCTCACATCCATACATGACTATTGGAAAAACCATAGCTTTGACTGCTGCTGCTGCTAAGTCGCTTCAGTCGTGTCCGACTCTGTGCAACCCCATAGACGGCAGCCCACCAGGCTCCGCCATCCCTAGGATTCTCCAGGCAAGAATACTGGAGTGGGTTGCCATTTCCTCCCCCAGTGCATGAAAGGGAAAAGTCAAAGTGAAGTCGCTCAGTCGTTCCGACTCCTAGCGACCCCATGGACTATAGCCTACCCGGCTCCTTCCTCCATGGGATTTTCCAGGCAAGAGTATTGGAGTGGGGTGCCATTGCCTTCTCCTAGATGGACCTTTATATGATCCCAGAGAAATGATTTTCTTGTTCTGGGTGTCATCCATATTCTACACTTCCTTCAAGATTGCAGAAATCAGTTTTCAGTTTAATGAACTTTTATTGAATGGCTACTAAGCATCAGTCACTGCTCTATAGAAGAAAAAGGGATAAAAAGATCTTGATTTTCTTTGCTTTCTTTTTGATCCAGAAAAATTGTTTTTTCCTCATTTCTTACAGTTTATAGAATTGATAGTTTATAGCATGGATATGGATTTTAAACTATAAATACTATAAACACGGGCTTCCCTGGTGATTCAGTGGTAAAGCACTCACCTGCCAATGCAGGAGACACTGGTTCAATCCCTGGGTGGGGAAGATCCCCTGGAGGAGGGCAAGGCAACCCACTCCAGTATTCTTGCCTAGAGAATCCCATGGACAGAGGAGCCTGGCAGGCTAGAGTCCACTGGGTTGCAAAGACTCTGACATGACTTAGTGACTCTGCACACATACCTTAGGTATTCTCCAGCTATTTGTTTAAATCTTGCCATCCCTGTAACTGTGTAAGTTTCTAAAGACTAGAGAAAGTCTTATGTTTCTTTTATATATTTAGAATGGTGCTGGATGTAGAATGTATAAACAAAGTGAAAGTGTTAGTTGCTCAGTCATGTCTGACTCTTTGCGACCCCATGGACTGTAGCCGGCCAGGCTTTTTTGCCCATGGGCTTCCCTTGTGGTTCAGCTGGTAAAGAATCTGCCTGCCATGCAGAAGACCTGGGTTCGATTCCTGGGCTGGAAAAATCCTCTGGGGAAGGGAATGGCTACCCACTCCAGTATTCTGGCCTGGAGAATTCCATTGACTATACAGTCCATGGGGTCGCGAAGAGTCAGACACTACTGAGCGACTATAAAAAAAAAAAAAAATACTGTAGAGTTCACAGAATGTCTAATACCTATGCCATTTAGAATATGCTTGCTTTATCAGTTAGGATATGTTTGGCTTCAATAACAGAAACTCAACTAACAATGACAAAGTTGTTTATTTTTTTTTAATAAAAGATCATATTTAGGCAGTACTTGTAACTGATTCAGCTACTCAAGAACAGAGACTCCATCATCATTTTGTCCTTGATTTACTCACTTCTTGGTAGCAAGCCTCATTTAAAGAGAGGACACAAAACTAGAGAATATTTGCAAGAGACAAAGACTTCTCCTTACTGTTGAACAGCAGTGAAATCTTTCTCACGTTTCCCAACTCTCCCCCTACATTTCCCTAGCCATTATTTTGTCACGTGAATGCCAAAGATACAACTGAAACTAGAAAAGTGACCCTTTTGATTTCTTCAGCCTCCATAGTAAGAAGTAGCACAGGGAATTAAGAATAATTGCATTAACTAAATATGTGCTTGTTTATAACATTTGTCTAGCTCATTTCTTCCAAGCAAACTCATTCACTTTTTTTTTCTTGGCTGTGCTGGGTCTTCATTACTGCCTGGGCTTTTCTCAAAATGCAGGGCTACTCTCTAATTGCAATGTGCAGACTTCTCCCTGCAGTGGTTTCTTTTCTTTCAGAGCATGGGCTCTAGGGTGCCCTGGTTTCAGTAGTTAAGGCTCCCAGGCTCTAACACACAGGCTCAGTAGCTGTGGCACACAGGGTAGTTGCTCCATAACATGTGGGATCCTCCCAGATTAGGTATCCAACCCATGTCTCCTTCACTGGCAGGTGGCCTCTTTACAACTGAGCCTCCAGAGAAGCCCCTTCTTTCATTCTTTGCACAACTCTTCACTCTAAAACATCACACAATACTATATTTCATACATGAAACTCCTTTTCTCCTGTTTTTATTTATTTATTTAATTGAATTGAAGCATAGTTGATTTACAATGTTCTACCAATATCTGCTATACAACAAAGTGACTCAGTTATATACAAATACACATTCTTTTTAAAATGTTCTTTTCCATTATGTTTATCCTAGGAGACTGGATATAGCTCCTTGTGCTATACCATAGGACCTAGTTTCCGCATTCTAAATTTAATAGTTTGCATCTACCAGCCCCAAACTCCCAGTCCACACCTCTTCCTAGCCCCTTCCCACTTGGCAAACACAAGTCTGATCTCTATGTCTATGAGTCAACTTCTGTTTTGTAGATAGTTTCATTTATGCCATATTTTAGAGTCCATGTACAAATGATATCATGTGGTATCTGCCTTTCTCTTTCTGACTTACTTCACTTAGTATTAGAATCTCTAGTTGCATCCATGTTGCTGCCAAATGGTGTTATTTTGTTCTCTTTTATGACTCAGTAGTATTCCCCTGTACGTATGTGTTCTTTACTGAAGAAGGAAATGGCAACCCAATCCAGTATTCTTGCCTGGAAAATCCCATGGACAGAGAAGCCTGGCAGGCTACAGTCTATGGGATCTCAAAAAGTCAGACACAACTGAGTAACTAACATTTTCAACATAGGTTCTTTATCCATTCATCTGCCAGTGGACATCTAGGTTGTCTCTCTGTTTGGGCTATTATGAATAGTGCTGCTATAAACATGACTAGTACATGTATCTTTTTAAATTATAGTTTTGTCTGGATATATGCCCAGGAGTGGGATTGCTGGATCATATGGTAATTCTATTTTCAGTTTTCTGTCTCTTCATGTTTAGTAAGTTTATCCTTCCATGATTTTAAACAGGGGTTCTAGTTCTACCTTGTATTCATTAACATAATTGGAAATTGTACTTCTGGTCACTTAATTATCCAGATTCAGGCACTCAAGTATTATTGGAATTGCTTAAAACCTTGACACAAATCCTTAACACCTCCAGATGCACCAACTTGCAGCCCATACTGTTAGATTCAAAGATTTTGGTTTCACCTCAGATATCCACTTATCTTTAACATATTGTTAGCTTTTTGCAAAGAAAGGATAAAGTTGAGTGTCACCTAGAAACACCAGATTATGGATGGATAAGTAGGTTTCTAAGCTTTGTGTATTTTTCAGCGCTTTTATGTACTAATATCTCATCAACCCTCCAAGAGGGATATTATAGCATGCAGTGTTTTTAACATATTTAACATGATTCACTTGTTATTACTAACATTTAGTATGATTTATGTTTTCAGAGGGCACTTTGTAAAATCAATATTTAAAGGAAAAGCTTTCAGAATGCTGCTCTAGATATTTTTATACACCTGGATGCCTATTTCTGTTCAAGATCCAAGGACTAAGGATCTTAAATGAGTGAAAATAGCATAGAACACAATTATACTACCTAGGTTCAACCCCTTAGGCCCCAGTTTTCCCCCAAAGCTTATCTACTTCAAAGGTGAATTTTTGAGCGGTTATCTATTTCCCAGTTGCTCCATACACAAGGTTTTAGTTCTTGTCCAGAATAGCAGCACCTTGTATCCCCTTATATCCTATTCTATCACTGTCTCTTCTACATCAGTGATATACTTTTGTAGGAAAGTCTTGACCACCTGAGCTTTTCTATTCCACTGACTCTTAGATTCTATTATGTGTATAGTTATTTGGAAAGTATAGTGAATATGTAATAGTATAATACAACTTTCTAAAGATAGACTCTATTTCCTAACAAAATAGTGGAGTCATAGAAGGTGTTTCAGAGGTCATTTGGTCTCCCATTCAGCCAAAATGACACCTGAAGCATCCAAGACAGATGGCTGTCTGGCCCAAGCGTGTCGAGCCAACTCAAATGTAGAAGCCAAAATATACCAGTGTCATCAACAAAAGGCTGCATTAAAAGAAATAATAACTAGGCTATTTATTATGCCTTTGTTAGGGAAATCTTTGTTACATTCCTTTGTCAGAGAACCCTCAGGTGTCTTGTTGTCGTTTTATTTTAGCACTTTAAAAATATACTTATTCAAATCATACAACAATGTGCTTACTAATGTATTTCTGACCTCTCCTTTTTATCTTCACTTCAAGGCCTGCTGATAAAGTTTTAAACAGACTAAGGTCAAAGAGGATCCACCACTGGTTTCATAACCCCACAGAAGTAACATTTAGAAAAGACTTAATCAAAATAATTTCAATGAGTGATTTGCTAGTTGTAAAGGAACTCTCCAAAACACTGCATTTTTTGTATTTTTTTCTCCCAATATTCCTAGTCAAGTAAAAAAGTATTTTAGAAGTGAAAAGACTAAAGTTCAATGAGTATATATAATTTCCCCAAATTTAAACAAGTTAATAGGTGCATCATCAGGATTTCAACTCGAGTTCTGGATGGAGTTGAGTTTTCCTACCCTCTCCTTAAGGGTTATCTTCAGGCCTCCTGTGTTCAAATGACTTCTCTTCCTTAGTCTCAATCAGTGTTCAGAAGAGATGAAAATAAGCTGGCTATAATCTTGAGTATGGCTTTGTAGTCCAGAGGATTAATAGTATGTATTCACACAGCCAAAACAGAAACCTTATGTACATTATATCTAATGTCCAAATTCATCCTACCTTATGCTACAAGGGATGGCCTAGTCAGGTGTCAATCAAGCGTTCCTTGTTGGAATTTGGATATTCAAGAAGCTGATTTAAAATAGCACTATATTCTAGAAAGATGGCAAATATGGTCATCTTGGGACCCCTATACTGAAGGGGTTAATATGCTTGATGTTGTACCAAAGTTCTCTTAATCTATGCTTGGGTGATTTTCTGTCTTCCAGTTTGCTGAGCTGCATTATCTAATCTGCTGTTGATTGCTTCTGGTGTTTTGTTTGTTTGTTTTTTAAATTTTATGGTATTCTTATGTTTGGTTGTTTGGTCCTTCTTTGCATTTTCTAACTTTGTTGAAATTCTGTGTCCAGCCATCCTGCTCCTGACTTTGGTGAGCATCTTCATAATAATCACCTTAAACTCTTTATTGGGTAGACTATATGGATCGCTTCATTCAGCTCTCTTTCAGAGGTTACCTCTTGTTCCTTCATTTGGAACTTATTCCTCTGTCTCCTCATTTAACTCAGTCCCCAGTGTTTATTTCTATTTGATAGGAAGGTTGATTATGTTTCCTGATCTTAGAGAAGTAGCCTTGTGTAGGAAAAATCCCTTGGGGCCCAGTATCATGCTTTCTTCTGGTCACCAGAGCGAGCGGTCCCCCTATGTGGGCTGTGTATGCTCTTCTGGTGCAGTGGGGCTGACTATGGTGGGTGTGCTGGTAGGCAGGGCTCACCCCCATTTTGGTTGGCTAAGAGGCCTTGTCTTGTATGGTGGATGCTTGGCCTACTGCAGATCAGAGTAGGCTTCTTGCAAGAAGGCTTCATGGATGACAGGGATTTGGGGTGGTGCCAGCCCATTAATAGGCAGGATTGGATCCCCAGTGCTGATGGGCTAGAAGGAGGATTCCAGAATGGCATTTCAAAGTGCCAGGGTTACTGCAATATAACGACCTCCCAACAATCACTGCCACTAGAATCTCCATTCCCAAGGGGATTCCTACCTGCCTCCCGCTTCTCCAAGAGGATCTCCAAGATCAGCAAACTGGGTTGAGTGAGGTTAAATGAAATAAGTCAGAGACAGAAAGGCAAATACAATATGATCTCACTTATATGTAGAGTCTACAAAACAAATGAAGAGTAATAATTCTGAAAAATATTTTACATAAACTGCCAAACATTATGATTTGGCAAAACCATACGGTTGAATTTATGATTCCGAAGTCAAAATGCTCGTGTTTGAATCTCAGCTCTGCGCTTTGTTAGCTGTTAACCTTCCTTAATTTCTCCATACGTCAGTTTCCACATGTGTAAAATGGTAACAAAACCAACTTAAGAAATTAAATGAATTAATAGCTGTAAAGCAATTAGAACTGGGCCTGTCATATAAATGTTTGACTAATAACTAAATAAGTGTATCCACATCAGGCTTCTCTGGTGGCTCAGTGGTAAAGAATCCATCTACAATGCAGGAGATGTGAGTCTGATCCCTGGGTTGGGAAGATCCCCTGGACAAAGATATGACAACCCACTTCAGTATTCTTGCCTGGAAAATTCCATGGACAGAGGAGCCTGGCAGGTTACAGTCCATGGAATTGCAAAAGAGTTAGACATGACTGAGCAACTAAACAAGTATATGTATCACTTGGAAATATATTTTATTAATTTGTTCCTGCTAAGAAAAATGTCAGCCCTCTTAACATGCTTCTAAAGTTCTATTAATCCTAAAATAGTGTTATGTATCTCACTCATAAATTAATCTAACAAACATTTTTTGAATACTTAATGCATTTCAGGCCCTACGGTATCTCTCTAGTGAGCTAACACATACAGACAACTATTTACAATATGATAATTACTGTGTGATAGCAAATTAGATTGTTGCTACATGATAGCAAGCTAAATTGATTCATGGTGTACTTTGCTCTTTAGACTTTTTAGTTTTAATTTTCAGCTTTAATTTTCATTCTTCTCTGGTGCTAAGGATAACTTAGAATGAAAGTTTAACAACTACAAATGAAAATCAATATATCTGTATTGACACTGAGGATGTAAAAGGAACTGAGGAAATAGTTGAAAGTATCCTTGATGTATATGAAAATGTTTTGCTCCTTTTTATGGATTATGACAAGCTACAAAGGACCCTTTTGTGATGGACAAAAGACAGATAAACAGAAATACTTCGCTCTTGAAAGATGTCTGTACAATCTAAAACAATTAATCTTGCCGGAGTCAGTCAGCTCTAATGGTGCTGCCTTGCATGGGCTATTTATCAAAGCCCACTAATCCATCACACAGGACCAGACTTACTGCTTGGCAGGTCTGCCACTCCTGCCACATGCCTAGATGCCTGGGAATCTGTGTAAGGCAGAGAAAGCCCTGCAAAGTTATTTATGTTTGCCTTAAAAGAGGAAGTCGAGAGCTATTCATATCTAATGCTATTGATTCTAATGAAGATGTCAACAGAAAACTACCTCCTCTTCTGACACAAAGCTCATCTATTTTGACAAATAAAAGTCTGACAATGTATCCTCCTCTCAAACTCAAAGGCCTAGCCATGACAGATCACTCCTGTCAGCCCATTTTCTAATATATCTCATTAAAAAAACCACTTACTAGAGTTGACATCTCCCATAGCTACCATTCCTACTTTTTAAAGTATTTCTTTACTTCCCAATTCTTCTTGAATATTCTCTAGTCAGACTGTCATTCCTCCATTGAAATGACTTATGTTAACTTAAGGTCATCAACAACATATTCTTTGCCATGCCCAATAACCAAACTTTAGTTCTTCATCTCTCTCTTAAACACTTTCACGTCACTTCTAGAAAACTAACCGGTCTTCCTCCTACTTCACTGATCACTTCTAAATCTCCTTTGCTTGTTTTTCTTCTTTTTCCACTGCTAGACACTGATATGCTCTAGAACTCAGTCTTCAGCCTCTTGTCTTCTCTAGACTTACTCCCTAGGTGATCTCTTCCTCTGGTTTTAAATTCTGTTAACATACAAAGATAAAATACTATTAACATACAGTGACTTTAAATACTATTAACTTGCAACAGATTCTACAATGATTTTAAATACTATTAACATACAACACATTCTTCAGTTTGGCGGCTCCATCCTGGACCTTTCCCAAACTCCAAATTTTTATGCGTGCATGCGTGCATGCTAAGTCGCTTCAGTTGTGTTCGACTCTATGCGATACTATGGATACTTTGTTCAGCCTCCTCTGTTGAAAGAATTCTCCAGGCAAGAATTTTGGAGTGGGTTGTCATGCCCTCCTCCAGGGGATCTTCCCCACCCAGGGATCGAACCCGCGTCTCTTATGTCTCCTGCATTGGCAGGTGGGTTCTTTACTACTACCGCCACCGGGGAAGCCCCCATATTTTTATATTCACTGCCTATTTGATAACTCTGCTTGAAGGGCTAAGAGGCATTCAAACTAGAACTACTGTCTTTTCCACCAAAACATATTTTATCTCTTAGTCTTTCTTAGCTCAGCAAACATTATGTATCCTGCCACTCATGTCTAAAACCTTGCATCCACACTTAATTCCTCTCTTATTCTTACTATACTCTCTACACAGTCCGCTGAAAGTCCTGTTGACTTCAACTTCAAAATATATCCCAGATATGACTACTTCTCATTACCTCTACTACAGTATCATCTTCTTCCAACCAATCATCATCTCTTACTTTGACAATGTCAGTTCAGTTCAGTTCAGTCACCCAGTCGTGTCTCTTTGTGACCCCATGAACCACAGCATGCCAAGCCTCCCTGTCCAACACCAACTCCAGGAGCCTACCCAAACTCATGTCCATTGAGTTGGTGATGCCATTCAGCCATCTCATCCTCTGTCGTCCCCTTCTCCTCCTGCCCTAAATCTTTCCCAGCATCAGAGTCTTTTCAAATGAGTCAGCTCTTCGCATCAGGTGTCCGAAGTATTGGAGTTTCAGCTTCAACATCAGTCCTTCCAATGAATGCCCAGGACTGATCTCTTTTAGGATGGACTGGTTGGATCTCCTTGCAGTCCAAGGGACTCTCAAGAGTCTTCTCCAACACCACAGTTCAAAAGCATCAATTCTTCGATGTTTAGCTTTCTTTATAGTCCAACTCTCACATCCATACATGACTACTGGAAAAACCATAGCCTTGACTAGACGGACCTTTGTTGGCAAAGTAATGTCTCTATTTTTTAATACGCTGACTATGTTGGTCATAACTTTCCTTCCAAGGAGTAAGCATCTTTTAATTTCATGGCTGCAATCACCATCTGCAGTGATTTTGGAGCCCCAAAAATAAAGTCAGACATTGTTTCCACTGTTTCCCCATCTATCACCATGAAGTGATGGGACCAGATGCCATGATCTTAGTTTTCTGAATGTTGAGCTTTAAGCCAACTTTTTCACTCTCCTCTTTCACTTTCATCAAGAGGCTCTTTAGTTCTTCTTCGCTTTCTGCCATAAGGGTGGTGTCATCTGCATATCTGAGGTTATTGATATTTCTCCCGGCAGTCTTGATTCCAGCTTGTGCTTCTTCTAGCCCAGCGTTTCTCATGATGTACTCTGCATATAAGTTAAATAAGCAGGGTGACAATGTACAGCCTTGACGTACTCCTTTTCCTATTTGGAACCAGTCTGTTGTTCCACGTCCAGTTTTAACTGTTGCTTCCTGACCTGTATACAGGTTTCTCAAGAGGCAGGTCAGGTGGTCTGGTATTCCCATCTCTTTCAGTATTTTCCAGTTTCTTGTGATCCACACAGTCAAAGGCTTTGGCATAGTCAATAAAGCAGAAACAGATGTTTTTCTGGAACTCTCTTGCTTTTTCGATGATCCAGTGGATGGATGTTGGCAATTTGATCTCTGGTTCCTCTGCCTTTCCTAAAACCAGCTTGAACATCTGGAAATTCATGGTTCACGTATTGCTGAAGCCTGGCTTGGAGAATTTCGAGCATTACCTTTCTAGCCTGCGAGATGAGTGCAATTGTGCGGTCATTTGAGGATTCTTTGGCATTTCCTTTCTTTGGGATTGGAATGAAAACTGACCTTTTTCAGTCCTGTGGCCACTGCTGAGTTTTCCAAATTTGCTGACATATGGAGCCTCCTAATAGGTCTTCTTGCATTCTCTCTTGCCCTTCTTCAGTACAGTCTTCATTCATATGTACTTTCAAAAAGTATATGTCACGTCTTTCCCTGATAAACATATCTTAACAGTTCACTATTACACTCAAATCAATTCTGAATCTTTCACCATGACCTTTAGAGCCTTGTGTGATCTGGCCCCTGTTTCTATAATGTCATCTCTTTCCACTTCTCTCACTCCTTTTCAGTCTTACTAGCCCCCTTTCTGATCCTCAAATATTTTCCTGCCTTACAATGTTGTATTTGTTGCCTTTTCCTCAGATGCTATTCCCTCACAGCTGCAACGTGAATCTCTTCTCACTTTACCCAGGTGGCACTAGTGGTAAAGAACCTAGTTGACAATGCAGGAGGCATAAGAAATGTGGAGTCAATCCATGGGTTGGGAAGATACCCTGGAGGAGGGCAACACATCCCAGTATTCTTGCCTAGAGAATCCCATGGACAGAGGAACCTGGCAGACTGTCGTCCAAGGGGTCACAAAGAGTCAGACATGACTGAAGTGACTTAGCATGCATACATGTTCAAATTTCACTTTTTAGAGAGGTCTTTCTTAATCAGTTTCTTTCCTTCCATCATTCTCTATGTCATTATTGTACTTTTTTGTATTACTTACCTACAAATTATATTGCATTTCTGTATTTATCTGTTTATTATCTCCTCAAATGTATGTTCCATGAAGACAAGGATTCAATCTCTTTTTTCACCTTTATTTCCCCAGTTCTGGAAGAGTGCTTGGTGCATTTTAGGTGCTAGATGAATAGTACTGGATGAGTGGACTTTTAAAATTAAAATATTGTGATAAATAATCTAGTAAGGTCCCTTCTTATTTTCAGATGCTCTGGTTCCAAGTCATTAAGTGTTGTCTCATGTAAGAACTACTCCATGTTGCTGTTGTTTAGTTGCTAAGTCATGTCCAACTCTTTGTGACCCCATGGACTGTAGCCCACCAGGCTCCTCTGTCCATGGCATTTCCCAGACAAGAATGCTGGAGTGGATTGCCATTTCCTTCTACAGGGGATCTTCCCAACCCAGGGATCAAACCTGCATCTTCTATATTGGCAGGAGAATTCTTTACCGCTGAGCCACCAGGGAGGTTACAATTTCCTATGAAGTTGATGTTTGGGAGAATATGGTAAATGCAAAAGGAATCGGGACATATAGATTGTGAGGAAGGCATATCAGGGAAAACTGGAATGAAAAATTGGTGGGAGGGGGTAGTTGTAGGGAGGAGATTGTAAAATTCCCCAAAATTCAGTGGTGACAAAAGGAAAATCTAGAAAAAATAAGACTTTTAAGTGAATAATCAAATGTTTACAGTACACATCTAGTAATGATCTCCCCTGTGTATGTCTTCCTAAGCTAGACAATCACCACTCTCTCCTGGACCTATTCAGATGAACTTTTGAAACACCTATGGATAGTTGCAATAATCAATCCAAACATTCTAAGGCCTGAACTTGTTCATAATCTGTTTTCCACTGCTTTCTAAACCATACGCACCTGTGAACTCCTGGCTTTAGTATCAGAGCCTCAGATTTGACCTCTGCACCAGGACAATTGGTGTTTGAACCTTCTCATACCCCTGACTTGACTGTGACTGCAGATCTCTGGAGCCCATGACCTTCTGTGGGAATCTGCTTGCCTTACTTCTGCCTCAAGCAACCAAATCCAGGTTCCAGTCACTCAGGCAGCACGTACTGAGCCAGCCCTGATTATCTTGAGAGCGGGTGATTCTGACAAACAAGGAAAAAAACCCCAAATTTCTAGATCAGAGGAATTTGAATTCTAAGTGAATCTCTGTAATAAATTTATAAGCCAATGATTAGTGAGTTTAGTCACATTCAAGATCTTTTTGCATTCTTTATACAAGTATACTAGTTTATCTAATGAAAGAATGCATGGTAAGTGCATAGCTCACCATCTAGCACATGCTGTAATTATTACTACACTGCTCTAAACTGCCTCAGCAATAGAAGTAAGCAAGTTCGACTCATTAATCACATTTTTCAAGGCACGTTAAGTAAGTCTGTTTTAAAGATTTAACTGCTACTAATTTTCATAAATGAATTACTCTTTCTTTTTCTCTGAAGATGTCAGTGAAGTTTTCTTTTTACATGTCCATTTAGCTTAAATCCTTAATTGTATTTTAAAAGATTCTTTTAAATTAATATTTGGAGCCTTTCTATTTAAAAAAAACTGCTTAAATTATATTTTTAAAGAGCAACAGTAGAATGTTTAAATAGAAGCATAAAATTATTAATTTAAAAATTTTGTCTTAGAAATGTATCATGGTGATGAGAACAAACTATCACAATTTCAGTGCTCTAAATAGTATCTTACCAAGAAGCAGATATGGAGAAATACTAAGTATTTAAATAGACAAAGTCAATGAAATGAAAAGTTGGACAATATATCTGTCATCATTCAAGAGATGTGTACTGATATCTTATGGTTTAGTATCATTGGAAGTAGCCTAATGAAACAGGACTAGTGGAATATCAGTTAACCTTCTCATAGAGAAAATAATAAGCTTACAAGAAATGCAGTGCTGAACAAGACAGAAAAGACGTTTGCTTTCATGAAGCTTATAATTTAGTGGAGAGGGGAAGGGTGGGGAACGTGCAATTAAAAAAAAAAAGAACAAGATAGTTTGAAAGATTAAATTACTTCCCAATTACCCATCTTTCAAATATCATTGATACAAGTGTGTCTAAGGGGGGAAGGACATGAGCCATATATTTTCTGTTTAAGCTTCCCATGACAATTTTCCTAAGATCTTTCTTAGATAATTGGTAAAGGGAGCACCATCTCCATGATTTCTTCATCTTCTCTGAAGCTGCTTGAGACATGAGTAACCATCAAGACAGCACTTTTCCGATGAAGACCATGATATGAAGGTCAGTGGAGGGATCCTGTGGTCTTCAGAACCTGTGAATATCTTTCATGTGGTGGGTTGCGCTCCTGGGCTTTCTCTTAACCACTCATACATCAGAAAGAGACTTGCATCAATCTCAGACCACTGCCCAGAGATTTTCAACTTGATCAAATTCCATAAAACAATGTGGATAACCTAAAAAACATGTGATCCCTGAGGTTCTTGATTAGAGGAAATCCCATCGTTAACTGGGTCTAGTAAACAGTGCATGCATGCTCAGTTGATTCAGTCGTGTTGAACTCTTTGTGATCCCATGGACTGTAGCCCTCCAGGTCCCTCTGTCCATGGGATTTTCCAGACAAGTTACTGGACTGGGCTGCCATTTCCTACTCCAGGGGATCTTCCCAACCCAGTGATCAAACCCATGTCTCCTGCGTCTCCTACCTTAGCAGATTGATTCTTGACCACTACACCACCTGAGAAACTCCTAGTAACCAGTAAGATTCCTTAAACTATCCAAAACCTAAGTCTTATCTATAATTAAAATGGCTAAAGGGAATTTTAATTTTTTCTCTTTCCTGAAAACCATCTCACAGATCAGTGGTTGCCCAGCATGGTGGCTCCTATAAGATGAATACCATTTAATCTGTAGTTCTACTGTATCCCTGACATATGGTTCACATTCAGAACTAAGAATTGAATCCCAAAGTGGATGACATTCACTAAGATAATTGTAATAAAATTTCCTAGACATTCACAAGTTCTTCCGAATCTCACAAATTAGGTAGTGTATCAGTCACAACAGAATGATGAGACAGGAAACACAAAGTAATTTCAACAGGGACAGTTTAACATAAGAATTATAACCAGAATTAACTATAATGGGATAAAAAGTGTGGGGGGAAAAAAAAACACCTAATGAGGGAGGTCACTCATTGAAGGAAAAAATTTGGAAGAGGAGCCTCTGAATTTGAGTTTAGACTTTGTCCAAAAAAGTACAGTTGGAAACCACTGAACCCCAGAGATGTTCACTGAGTTTTCCCAGGCCAGGCTGATCCATGATTGCTAGATAATCAGGAAACACCCCTTTAGGTTTCAAGGGAGCTGCAGTTGGCAGACAAGGAACTGCAGTCAGGTATTGTCAAGCCAAGATAACTTAGTCCTGAGTGCAAGTGGGCTGATCCTGGCAAGCAGGGAACTATCGTTGGAACCAGCAAGCAGGAAATGTCTCTCCAAGGTGCTGGTGAGCCACAGGTATGAAATATGACTGCTGGAGTGTTCACAAAACCCACAGGGGATCTATTCTTGAGGGTGCCTATGTAACTTGACAAGAAGCCATCCCAAGACTGCCACTGAAGCCAAGTGGGAATGAGTACCACTAGACATCTCCCATATATGCCACTGGCAGCCAGCATTAGGAGCAAATAGCAGCATCTGAAGGCATATTAGAACCAGGGAGGGGCGCCCCTTCTTTTTGCAGTGTTCCTCCAGTGCCCTCTACTGACAAATTTTAATATTATATCTACTGCAAAAGATAAATGCTTAGAGGCTCCATCTCCATTATTACAAAGCAGGCAATGAAGGGTGGATTTCGAACTGAGAAGCAAAAATTGACCATTGTCACAGACCATCAGACCACCCTTCTAGTTACTCAGTTTTCACATGCACTCTTCTAATGCATTTGAACATTCATACAACAATAAGACAACTCTATATTTCCACCTAACAAGATACAGCTATCCAAGTGATGACTTTTAGCCCTTTCTCCAAAACAAGGAGGTGCTTCCTTGATGGCTCAGCAGGTAAAGAATCTGCCTGCAATGCAGGAGACATGGTTTCAATCCCTGGGCTTGGAATATCCCCTGGAGGAGGAGATGGCACTCACCCCAGTATTCTTGCCTGGAAAATCGCATGGACAGAGGAGCCTGGTGGGCTATAGTTCAAAGGGTTACAGAGAGTCGGATACTACTGAGCACACACACACACCAAAACAAGGAGAGGCATACTCCTAACAGTCATCATATCCATTGCTGGCCGTACCAGTTATTCCTCAAGTTCTGTCATAATTCCACTACATATGCTGTTACTCAAAGACTAAATTATAATCTCCACCAACTCTTGTATGAAATTAAATGGAAAGGAGAGAGAAGATGGTCAGTATGTAAAAGTTTTGCAAGCAAAGAGAATATATAAAGGTACTGTGGCCCTTGTTTCTGTAACAGGTCATTAGCTATAGCTGATATCTATGACTCCTTTCACTTTCACTCCTTTAATCCTTTATTTGTCTTGCCCTTAGCCAGACCTCTGCTGGTTATAGTTCCTTACTATTTAAGGTAATCTAAGCTTCTGTTCCCAAGGATTCTGCATTCTCAAGCATCCTCCCTCTTTGTGACTGCTGTAATTTTCCACTGAATTTTACTACTGAGCATGAAGGTACTAAAAGGCACCCCAGATACTCATTGAATTTTACACACTGTCCTCTTTACCTGCATTGTGCAGCAGCAACCCAATTTCCCCTTGACGATTGGAATTAGTCACCCCAACCAGAAAAGTAACATCCATTTTTCCCTTTATCTATTTTTTTTTCAGTAGATTAAGAATGCCCAGATGATCAAGAGGTAGTCTTATCTTCTAATTCAAGGGAATCACTATGATGCCCCCAAATGGAAGCATTCCCTACTCCTCACTCCTAACTTTCAAGCTGTTTGGTGATTAAGATTTTCAAAGAAGCATAGCTCAAAGTTTCAGGAATAGGAGGCAAAACTTCTGTGAATAAGTTATTAGTGGAAAAGACAATCTCATATATTGGTCTCTGACTGACTGTGTACATATACTGCTTCATGTAAAACAGAACCCCATTCTTTCAGGGTATTGTCTCGCAGCTCACACCATAAATGACTGGCTTACTAAGCCATTTCACCACTTAATTAGGCCAGTCACTTCTGAGTGATGGGGGATGGGGTCAGGTCAGTTAATCCCATCACCATGAGCCCATTATTAGCATTCCCTTTGCTTTCAAATGAGCTCTTGCTCCAACACAATCCTGTATGTAATGCCACGGAGAAGACCAGTCATTATGTTAGCCCAGTGCTGGAACAAACTTTATAGGCAGGAACGGTAAGTCTATATCCAAAGGATGTCTATTCCAAGAGACAAATCTCTGCCCCCTTCATGACAGAAGATCCAATGTATTTAATCCGCCACCAAGGGTCTAGCTGGTAACCATGAGAAATGGCACCAAATCAAGAGCTCAGTATTGGCCTCTACTACCAGCAGATTAGGTACTCACAGCAATTATATTCACCAAGTCAGCCTTGGTAAAGGGACACCATGACATTGAGCCCTTGCACAGCCTCTACCTCTGATATCATGGCTACTTTGTTCATGGGCCCATTATACAAACAGAAGAACAGCTGGGGAAAGAAGCTGACCCACCATTATAGCACATGTCATCTTGTCTATCTGGCCACTACAATGGATACTCTTTAGTGGATATTAACATTGAAAACAAATATCTTCACAGTGTGTGCCCATTCCAAGAAGTTCATCAGACTTCCTTGTTAACAATCTTCCTTTCCTATGCCTTCCAAGTCCCTTATCATCTAGCCCAAGCATTAACAATGCACATGAATTAATCAGTATCAGTACTTCTGGCTATCTCTCACTCAAGACATAACAGACAACCAAAACAGTAAGGTTTATGAAATGTTAATGAGGCATACAAATTGCATTTCTAAAATGTGAATAACATTCTAAGTGAACCTGGCTATGGAACTCCCTAGATTCATTCTGTACTAACTGACTCCATGGTCTTCTGTACTTGACACTGGAATCCTGGCTGCTGCCACTGTCACTTTAATTTAATACCACTCTCTGTCTTCCCTAGAGGGGGGTCTGGGCTTAGGCACACTTCAATGACCCCTGTCATGGGAGAAAGCACAGCAAGTTTGCCTGCTCCTGTCCAATTCAACCAGACCACACTAAGAAACGTGTGGCCTGGATTTCTCCAATAGATGCTCAAATGGGCAGGTAACGCATCCCAGAAGCATTATGACATAAGTGTCCATGGCATGAATGTTGACTAAGAGATACAGGAGCAACTTGGAGCTGACAAATAAACCCATTCCTTTTCTCCTTTTGATCATTATTCTAAGGCACAGGGATTCCAGACATCATCTCAGGAGACAAATCCGCTCATGACTGAACAGCTGGCCATGCTTTTCATGAATCTGTAGCCAACTAGTTAACAAATGATTTTTATTTGCTTTCCTTCCTTCTGATTTCATTTCCCTTTTTTCCTTCACTCTTATTACCTGGGTTTGCACTTCTTAATAACACATCAGCTTTGTCTCAAACTCTGTTTTCTAGGTAACCTGGGCTAATACACCTCATAATATTTTAGGGGATTTTTTTAAAAGGGAAATCGAGATGAGTCTTTTGTAATGTTTTTAATATAGCATCTCCGTTTTCTCTGTTTATTATATGGAATTTACACAAATGTTTTATTTAATGTATGGTCATCCAAGTTGTACTTTGGAATCCCACTCCACAATTTATTTCAAACTTTAAGTTACAATAATTTTTAAATTATAGCATACCTTCCCATCAGGGGTTTAGTGAACTATAAGAAGAAGAGGAAGCAGTGACAGATTTTATTTTCTTGGGCTCCAAAATCACTGCGGATGGTGACTGCAGCCAGAAATTAGAAGATGTTTGCTCCTTGGAAGGAAAGCTATGAAAAATGTAGACAGTGTATTAAAAAGCAGAGACATCACTTTGCTGACAACGGTCCTTAGAGTCAAAGCTATGGTTTTTCCAGAAGTCATATACGGATGTGAGAGTTGGACCATAAAGAAAGCTGAGCACCAAGCAATTGTTGCTTTTGAATTGTGCTGGAGAAGACTCTTGAGAGTCCCTTAGACTTTGAGGAGATGAAACCAGTGAATCCTAAAGGAAATAAACCCTGATTATTCATTGGGAGGACTGGTGCTGAAGCTCCAATTCTTTGGCCACCTAGGTGAAGAGCCAACTCATTGAAAAGACCCTGATGCTGGGAAAGATTGAAGGCAAAATGAGAAGGGGGTGGCAGAGGATGAGATGGTTAGACAGCATCACCAACTCAATGGACATGAATCTGAGCAAACTCTGGGAGATAGTGAGGAACAGGGGAGACTGGTGTGCTGCAGTCCATGGAGTTGCAGAGAGTCGGACACGACTTAGTAACTGAATAACAACAAAGAAGAGGAGGAAGGAATTCACAGAAAATCTCAGTTAAATAATATGAGTTGTCAAATCTTTTTACTCAGAAAACTGATTTTGACAGCCAAAATAACAAGTCTTTATGGCATTTAACAAACAACTGCTCTTCACCAGTAATCCCAATGGCTTTATCCACTGGTATTTATTGGATGGCTAAAGACAATACTTAAATTGTGCTTCTTTTGGCCAACAAATGGGAAACCCAGATGCCAAGGTGAACAAGATTTGTTCTTTGGTAGTAGCTACAGCAGCTGTCTACTTGGCATCTTCCTTAGAAAGCTTTGAAGTTGCCTAGGATACAGACTTCATAAACTGGGATCCTGCAGAGCCTTTAAAAAGATGTTTTTTAAGTGCAAACCCCATATAGACATTAAATTAGCAATACAGCTTCTATCTTACACATATATGATGAATTGATTTGGTAAGCTGTGGAAACAGGGACTATAATATTCCAAATCATGGCATCAAATAAACTGTACACATTTTGTCATGACAAAGAACAAGGGGCAACGTATGAGGTTTAGGAATTAAGATTTGAAGGTCGTATTCTTGAACCAGCTTTTCTGCAATGCTTAGACCTAAGTTTCTGTTTTTGCTAATCGTCAGTCATCATACAAAACTCCCCTAGGTAATTGCTCTAAGTTTAAAATACAAACAGATATCAGAATAACACAATCCTGCTCAATATTATGTAACAACCAAAATGGGAAAAGACTTTGAAAAAGATTAGATACATGTATATGTACAACTGAATCACTTTGGTGTACACCTGGAATGATCACAATACTGTTAATCAAATATGCTCCAAAATATAATAAAAAGTTAAAAAAAGAATAATACAATCCTAACTACAGCATATTATCAAACTGTCAAAATGAAAAAGATTGCCTATTTAAGTAAAAGGTGATAGGTGACAGTGTTTTAATCACTGGATTCTATACTTAAGATGGGTGATTTGTGGTATATAAATTATACCTCATTAAGATTACGTTCTTTAAAATAGAAAAAAATCATAGGTTATTGTCAAGAAAGAGCATCCTCCTCTGGAGGTCTGAAATTACACATCTGTCCCTAACCACTGAAAGCTGGCTGTCTCTAGAAATCTAATTATATTACTGTGGTAAAGCAGCTGGATATGAGAGTATTCAGCTTACCTGTTACCTCACCATCCTTCTAACCTGGCAGTCATCACTAGACCCATTAACCCCCATTGTTGATCAGATGTCCCCCTGATACCGGGTAAATTTTAGCACTAAACAAAAGGCACTTTTACATGGCCCAATTGAGGGACCACAAGTCTCAGCATTCCTGATCAGTGGAATATGCTAGTAGTCACTCCCTTCAGAAAGAAATGTTGCATGAACCCTAAGAAAAGGGAAATACTGAGGCAGCAGATTGATGGTATTTTACCCGGAAGAAACAGAGCTTTGAAAATTGGCCAGGCTTTGAGGAAGGGTCAGCCAGAAAGCCCCCAGAGGAGGCAGCCTGCCCATCTTCCCGTCAATAACACTTAGCACGCTGAGCTGTTTTATCAGACAGATGGTGGACCATGCACCATTCTGACCAATACAGCATCACCACTTGTGCAGAAGGGTCCCAAGGCTGGGAAGCTCCTCCGCCACCTTAGACATGGTTCTGTTTGTGCAGCCCCGTACAACTTTGTTGCATGGAGTCTCTGTTCCCAGTGGTAGGAAGGAAATTGTGTAGGGGAACATCAATGGGAAGATCCACTTTGAATATTTTCACTCAGCTTTAATGAAAGAATTCTGCCTTCTCAAAGGCCTATTGGTTGTGGTATTACTACCAGCAATGATACAATCATGATTTTCATTAAATCATAAAATGTTCTTCAAATTAAAATTTTTCAAATATATATTACCCTTCTGTTTGATGTATAATTTCTTTAGAATTCAAAAATCAGTAAAGATGGTGTTTGGATTGTCTGAGGGGGAAGATCTATTTTTTCCCCATAAAATGCATTTTGTAAGTGATTTCAATTGATATTAGAGATCCTTCTGAATAAAGGTGGAGATTCATGATTTTTATCTGAAGCATATTTACATTCATAGATTAGAGTTCCCAAAAGAAATACTTAAAAGCCCCAAAACATGTAAAATAGTGATCAGTGGAATAGAATTTGTTTATCTGGATTTCTTTTTAAGCTAAGAAACAAATAGACGCTTTATAAGAAAAAGTTAAAATACCTATAACAAATTTGTCAGTACTTCTCTTCACATTGGATAGAATAAATATAAACTGTTAACCAAGGAAAGATGCCTTCTTACAAGATTTGTTTAATTATGATAAATAGGTTATAAATTAACCAATTTAACAAGATAATAATTAATTTAACAACATTAATTTAATTATATTTAGTAATAATTAACTATTTAACAACAAGAACTAAATTGAGAACTAGAAGTATCCTCTTTGCATCAATGTTGATGTTTCTGGAAATAGGAAAGTTTTTAATAGGACTGTTATAAAGGGGTCAACCTAGAGACTTACTTGAGACGAGAACTTCATAAGTTCAGTTCAACTCCTGAATTAAGGAACTATGATCTATCTGCATGATCCAATGACCACACATTCATTTCTTTACAATCAGATAAATCATGAGTGTACACACATACCTAAGGCTGTCCAAAAGATGTACAGTGAAATTGTTAGCCTGGAGTTCTGTTTGTCCCAAATTGTCAGTAACTATCTTGTCACCACTCACAACAAAAGGGAGCTCTTCCCCCTACTTAAGGTTCATGTTCAAAAGAGGAAAACATCATTCATTCTCAACCTGCTATAACATATTCAAAAGCATTAACAAAATATTGGTCAGGTGAATATCTTTTATGCAGAGTCACTAAGGTAGCCATTGGACCAATTCCTTTGGATAATTGGTTTGATATGGGTATTTGCTTACATAGATTGGATTCAGATTTTTTTTTTCTTTTCAAGCTGAAGCTGTTTTCATTCACACTTGGGGTCCTCCATCTGTTGATAAAGCCTGTTAGCTCACCACCTCACTGGCTCTGAGGTGCTAGTTTTCCATCTGGTAAAGCCCTAAAGAGAACCCCAGAGTCAGAGAAGCGTGAATCCTGTGGGTGCTCTCAACTCCAGGGCTTAAGTCCCCAGAGAGATGGAGTCTCTTTGAGAGCCTGCACATGTTGAGAAGCAAGATGACCTGAATATGAGCAGGGTTTCTCCTATACCAGGAAAGACACCTATGGCAATCCAGGCAAAACACTGGGTTAAGCCGTTTTTAAAAGTCAGCCTCTGGTACCTTCCCTTTCCTTTTGTGATTCCTTTCTACCTTCATGGCTACATTTCACTATTCACTAATAAATAAGGAAGCATAAGGTAGATATTGACATACCACCTCATAGTGTCCTGTGATAAAAATAGTTAGGAAACTGAGACAAAAGAAAAATAATAACTAAAATGAAACGATGGCTGAAGGATATTTTTCAAAAAGATGTGCCATAAAATCCTATACTTTAACAAAATGTGAGTCATAAATAAACTGAACACTAACTACCTCAGTAGTTTGCTCAAAGAAAATAAGTTCATGATTAATGGTATTCATAAGATTTTTTTAAAAACTATCCAATTGATTTTTAAAAAAATCAGACTTAATCTTGGCACTGAGATTTGAAAGAATTTTTTCTCTTGGATTCTCATTAAAAAGACACTGCCTGATGTAGCGACGAAGTCCTTAATGACATCCATACAGTAACAACAAAAAGTTCCTTGGGGCTGTTTCTAATAATGACCTTCAGTAAACTAATAGCAAAATTCTGAGGCATGGTTCAACAAAAGCAAAACAAGTTGAACTAAATTTTTACTGTCTCAGTTCAGTTCAGTTCAGTCACTCAGTCGTGTCCGACTCTTTGTGACCCCATGAACCGCAGCACGCCAGGCCTCCCTGTCCATCACCAACTCCCGGAGTCCACCCAAACCCATGTCCATTGAGTCGGTGATGCCATCCAACCATCTCATCCTCTGTCATCCCCTTCTCCTCCTGCCTTCAATCTTTCCCAGCATCAGGGTGTTTTCCAATGAGTCAGTTCTTAGCATGAGATGGCCAAAGTATTGGAGTTTCAGCTTCAACATCAGTCCTTCCAATGAACACCCAGGACTGATCTCCTTTGGGATGGACTGGGTGGATCTCCTTGCAGTCCAAGGGACTCTCAAGAGTCTTCTCCAACACCACAGTTCAAAAGCATCAATTCTTTGGTGCTCAGCTTTCTTTATAGTCCAACTCTCACATCCATACATGACTACTGGAAAAACCATAACCTTCACTAGACGAACCTTTGTTGGCAAAGTAATGTCTCTGCTTTTTAATATGCTGTCTAGGTTGGTTACTTCCAAGGAGTAAGTGTCTTTTAATTTCATGGCTGCAATCACCATCAGCAGTGATTTTGGAGCCCACAAAAATAAAGTCAGCCACTGTTTCCACTGTTTCCCCATCTATTTGCCATGAAGTGATGGGACCAGATGCCATGATCTTAGTTTTCTGAATGTTGAGCTTTAAGCTAACTTTTTCACTCTCTTTTTTCACTTTCATCAAGGGGCTCTTTAGTTCTTCACTTTCTGCCATAAGGGTGGTGTTATCTGCATATCTGAGGTTATTGATATTTCTCCCAGCAATCTTGATTCCAGCTTGTGCTTCATCCAGCCCAGCATTTCGCATGATGTACTCTGCATATAAGTTAAATAAGCAGGGTGACAATATACAGCCTTGACGTACTCCTTTCCCAATTTGGAACTAGTCTGTTGTTTCATGTCCGGTTCTAACTGCTGCCTCTTGACTCACATACAGATTTCTCAGGAGGCAGGTAACGTGCTCTGGCATTCCCATCTGTTGAAGAATTTTTCACATTTTGGTGGTGTCGTACACCAGGGGTCAGCAAACTAAGGCCCACAAGTCAGCTACCTGCTTTTGTGAGTAAAGTTTGACTAGAACACAGCTATGCCTGCCTGTTTGCTCCTGTGTTGTCTATGTCTGCTTTCCTGCTGCAGTAGTAGAACTGAGTAGTTGCAAAGGGGCCATAGAGCCTGCAAAGCCTATTTACTGTGCATGCGCACTCAGTCATGTCTGACTCTTTGTGACCCCATGAACTGAAGCCCACCAGGCTCCTCTGTCCGTGGAATTCTCTAGGCAAGAATACTGAAGTGGGTTGCCATTTCCTCCTCCGGAGGATCTTCCCAATCCAGGGATTGAACCTGCATCTCCCACATCGGTAGGTGGATTCTTTACCACTGTACCACCTAGGAAGCACAAACTATTTACTATCTTACCCTTTAAGAAAAAGTTTGCTGATTCCTCACAGAGACCAAAAATGGGAAGGAGTGGTTCTCAAAAGAAAAATAAGGGATTCTAATTTTTTTAAAAAAAGGATGAAAGGCTGCAAAGAAAAAATAAATATTACACCTGCAAGATAAACTGATTACAAAAGACATTTCCTCATAATTACGTTAGGTGGACTGATCACATGTTAATAGATTTTGGAGGAGGACTTCTTAACAAAGGTTGAGGGCAAGAGGAGAATGGGGTGACAGAGGATGAGATGGTTGGATGGCATCACCAACTCAATGGATATGAGTTTGAGCAAACTCTGGAGATAGTGAAGGACAGGGAAGTCTGTTGTGTTGCAGTCCATAGGGTCACAAAGAGTCGGACATGACTTAATGACTGAACAACAATTTTAAGCAATATATTTGACTTTCAAAAATTATCTTCTAAACTCAGTTTAATTAAAGACAGTACAACTATTCCATAAGTACATGGAAGGATTTCTAACTTTCTATTTTCAAGAGAGGCTGTGGAAAAACACTTGAATCCAACTCATTAAAAGTGATATTAAAGTACACAAGTTTAAAAATACAAGTAAAGAAGCTTCTTTGCTGATAATAGCTAAGAACAGGTGATGATGACTTAGACCCACAGCAGACACTATTCTAGGTATTTTATATATTTTCATTTTATTTAATCCTCACCATCAACTCTGTAAGGCCAGGTACTTTTATCATTGTTTTACAAATAAAGCTCAGAGAGGACAAGGAACTTGCCTTGGCCATAAAAGTTACAGTGGCAGAACTAGTTTGGAACCCTTCCTCCCTCTCAGTGACACATGTGACACTGTCTTCGTGAGAAACGGAAGATAATTCATGGTGAGGCTAACAGAGCGTGACTCAGTCCAGGGTTGGTTGTTCTTCCACTCTGCTCAGTTATATCCCCACAGCAGTTGTCAAGCACTCAGAGAATCCTGAGCTGTCAGATATGATATAAAGTTCTCTCTAACAGATGTTATCCTCAAGAGCAAATTCTCATTTTATGTGATAGGCCAGAAGGATTGGGGTGTTTGTATGAGTCCTCTGGCTCATAATTTAGTAGTAGTTGTGGATACAGAACTACACTGATGTACTGGAGAATTAGATTCCTTTCCTCAATTTGCCAGGCACATGCCATACACATGTGAATTCCAACTATTATTTTTGACATGTGGATGAAACTTTATAAGCTTCTGAAGAATGTTGTAAACATTAACACAGAAAAGAAACCAGGGTACTTATGGAAAGACTTACGTGTTTCAATTCATCATGGGACAATTTTAGAAATAGAAAACAGTAAAGCAATTATCCTTCAATTAAGGGAAAAAAAAAGAAATAGAAAACAGATCTTATAAGAGTTATGAAAAATGGAATGACTTCTTTGGAGCTAAAAGAAAAATCACATATGTATGATCACTATCTTAGTGATTTTTTTAAAAAATATAGTTTATTATGGAAATTTTCAAACATATATAAAAGTTGACAATCAATGTTTATAACATGTACCTTGTCCTAGATTAAACAATTATCAATGTACATCCAATTTTGTTTTATTTATACTCTTAACAATGCCCCACCCCCATTGGATTATGTTAAAACAAATTTCAGATATCATACCATTTCATCCATAAATTCTTCAAACTCTGTCTCTAAAAGATAATTCTTGGGAATTCCCTTGCAGTCCAATGATTAGGATACAGCACCTTCACTGTGGTGGCTGGGTTCAATCTCTGATGAGGAAACTAAGATCCCAAAATCTGTGCACCGTGGCAGAAAAAAAAGTGATAACTCTGTTTTGCCTTTTCTTTAAGAAAAGGAATCACAATAATATTATCATATCTGAAAAAGTTAACAATAAATTCTTAATGTTCCTTAATAGCTATTTATTGTTCAAATATCCCTGACGTCATACATATGCATTTCATACATATATATGTATAATTTGTCCTAGAAAATATTCTGTATTCAGGATTTTGCTGAATGCATTCCTATGGTGTTATTTAATGTGCTCCTTTTGGCCTTTTATTTCCTGAAAAAAGGTAGTGGATCTTAATGCTTGATCGGGCTTACATTTAATTATTTTTTAGCAAGAATAAATCATGAAAATCATATGTTTTACTTCCCTACTGTATCTCATTAAGAGGCATATTATCTGATTGTCTCTCTTTTCATAATGTTGAAAGACTGATTAATTGGTTTAGATGCTGTCAACATGACTCATCACTAGAAAGAGTGGGATCACTTTTATGGGTGGATTTAAACTTCGAAGCAACAAGCTGACACAGTTTCAAGAAGGAATAAAGCATGTTTTGGCAAAGACTAACTTCCTACTACCATCTATGCTGGATTACAGTCTACCAACATGGGGTTTGGTTGCCATTATCTGAGATGAAGAGTAAAAAAGCCTGAGGTCCCCTATTGGAAGTAAGTAGTGGGGGCAACTTCTCTGGAATAGAATTATGAAGGAAATGATCTTCAAGGCCAGTATCTCCCCCATTATTTCACCAAAGGGAAGTTGTTAAGTTTACGTCTTTATAAGATTAGTACCGTTCCCGACCAAGAGGCTTTTTTCTAGAATGATAAGGCCTTTCTAATATTTAGTTTCCCTTGCAAATGAGAATAAGAAGCTAGTTATGCTAGTGGTCCTGGTTGCTATGTCACTTTGTTGAGAGGCATTTCTGAAACATTTGATAAGGATAGGCATTATGCTAGGATCTGACTAAGGCACAATCCCCCTTTCACACAGTGTTTTAGAAAATATACATATTAAATAAGAAATTAAATAAAGAATTAAATTGTGCCAAGTGTTGCTAAGAAAGCAGAGTGTTATGATAATACACAATAGGTAACTTTGCTACAATTCTGGGAGTGAAGTAAGCTTTTTCTGGGGAATAGAATTCCTGACAGAAGAGTAGAACAGTGGAACTCATACCATTAAGTACATTTTCCAACTCCAAATGAGTCTCTAAGTTCTCAAACAATCACTCTATTAAGATTATGATCTCTCATGGCCCCAATATTCTGGTTCAGAACAAGTAATATTTAACATAGCATAAGAAACCCCACAAATCTCCCAATTTTTTTTTTTTTTTGCACATAAAATTTATTATAAACAATGCCAATGTCAAGACATCAGTCCCTGTCATAAACTCCAAAATGGCATTCTGGTCTCTCTGATAGCTTCCTCTCAGAAAGGCCAACCTCATTTTTAACAGTCATTTGTAAGCAATTAGTATCATGGCACCTGGTCCCATCACTTCATGGGAAATAGATGGGGAAACAGTGGAAACAGTGTCAGACTTTATTTTTTTGGGCTCCAAAATCACTGCTGATGTTGATTGCAGCCATGAAATTAAAAGACGCTTACTCCTAGGAAAGAAGGTTATGGCCAACCTAGATAGCATATTTAAAAGCAGAGACATTACTTTGCCAACAAAAGTCCATCTAGTCAAGGCTATGGTTTTTCCAGTAGTCATGTATGGATGTGAGAGTTGGACTATAAAGAAAGCTGAGCGCCGCAGAATTGATGCTTTTGAAGTGTGGTGTTGGAGAAGACTCTTGAGAGTCCCTTGGACTGCAAGGAGATCCAATCAATCCATCCTAAAGGAGATCAATCCTGGGTGTTCATTGGAAGGACTGATGTTGAAGCTGAAACTCCAATACTTTGGCCACCTCATGCGAAGAGTTGGCTCATTTGAAAAGACCCTAATGCTGGGAAGGATTGGGGGCAGGAGGAGAAGGGGACGACAGAGGATGAGATGGTTGGATGGCATCACTGACTCGATGGACATGGGTTTGGGTAGACTCCGGGAGTTGGTGATAGACAGGGAAGCCTGGCGTGCTGCAATTCATGGGGTCGCAAAGAGTCGGACACGACTGAGAGACTGAACTGAACTGAACTGAACTATGCATGATAGGCACCATAGATCCAGAAAAAATTATGGACATGGATTTTGTTGGAAAATTTTCTGTACAGTCTTTTGAAAAGCATAGACTAGGTACCAGAAAATATAGGTAGAATCCTAATTTGTTGCACAGCTGGACTTTCAGTTCAACAGAATAATATAATGGTTAAAAGCAAATAAGAGGACCTGAGTTCAGCTACTGCTTTCAAGCTCTATGACCTTAAGGTAGTTAATGGTATCTCCATCCCACTGCTTGTGACAAGATGTAATAAGAGCTTCTCCAAAGAACTGTAGTGAGGCTTTGATGAAATGATGTGTCTAAAGACTTGGTATCATGGCAAGTACATGGTACACACACGTGTGTGCTCAGTCACTCAGTCGTGTCTGATTCTTTGTAACCCCATGCACTGTAGCCTGCCAGGCTCCTCTGTCTATGGGATTTCCCAGGCGAGAATCCTGGAGCAGTTTGTCATTTCCTTCTCCATGGGATCTTCCCAACCCAGGGATCAAAACTCCAACCCCTGCATCTCCTGCATTGGCAGGTGGATTCTTTACCGTCAAACCACAAGGGAACCATTTAACCACTACCTCTCCAGAATTAGTGTTTTTAATAAACTTATTTTTAGAACAGTTTTCTGTATATAGAAAAAATTTTAATGCAGAGTTGTCATATACTCCTATTATTAATAGTAGTATGATACATTAGTATAATTGATGAACTAATATTAACACAGTATTTTTAACTAAAGCTCATACTTTTTTCAGATTTCCTTAATTTTTACCTAATATCCTTTTTCTGTTCCAGGATCCCATCCAGGATACCACAATGCATTTAGTTATCATGTCTCCATATGTTCTTCCTGGCTGTAACAGTTTCTCTGATTTCCCTCATTTCTAAAGATCTTCACAGTTCTGAAGTGTACTGGTCAGGTAGTTTGTAGAATGTCTCTCAATTTGGATTATCTGATGTTTTTCTCATGATCAGTTTGGGGTTACAAGTTTTGGAGAGGAAGACCAGGAAGGTAAAGTGTCACTCCTGTCACATAATATCAAGGGTACATATCAGCAACATGACTTGTCACTGTTGATGTTGACCTTGATCAACTGGTCCCAGCATTATTTTGTTCCATTTTTCATCTCACTTGCAAACTTCTAGCCACACCGGCCTTCAATTAGGTTCTTCAAAGTCACCATGGTCCCCTAAAAAATACCACTGATTTCTCACTTTCACACTCTGCTTTCACATAATTAGCACCCACTCATACTTTGGATCTTTGCTCAAGGCACTTTCTCAGCAAAGACTTCTCAGAGACTCCTAGTTCAGGTCAGGATTTGGAGGCTGCTTTTAGGCTTTTATAGAATCGTGTTCCTTTCCTTTGTGCTGTGCTGTGCTTACTCGCTTGGTTGTGTCTGACTCTTTGCAAACTCATGAACTGTAGCCCGCCAGGCTCCTCTGTCCATGGGGATTCTCCAGGGAAGAATACTGGAGTGGGTTGCCATGCCCTCCTTCAGGGGATCTTCCCAACCCAGGGACTGAACTCAGGTATTCCGCATTGCAGGCAGATTCTTTACCATCTGAGCCACCAGGGAAGCCCAAGAATACTGGAGTGGGTAGCTATCCCTTCTCCAGGGGCACCTCCTGACCCAGGAATTGAGCCTGGGTCTCCTGCATTGCAGGTGGGTTCTTTACCAGCTGAGCTACCAGGGAAGCCCAATTAATGCAGTCCTTGGCTCAAAGTGGATGCTCAAGAAATAGTTGTTGAATAAAATATTAATGAAGCAAGACATTTTAAAACAATTCCTTAGCACCACCGATTTTAATGCAGTTCTGGTGGAAGTACCATGCATCCTTGCTGGACCATGAGGATCCATGCCTGGAGCTGATGGAAAGGGCAGCATATAAGCCAGAGATACTGGACTTGAAGTAGATCGAGTGAATGTCTCCCTCACATCAGTTATTGCAAGTCAACTACTTGCACACAATCCTTTTCAGGGGAAATAAGAAAATATCCATGTGTCCAGTTCATCTTAGATATCAAAACAAAAGTTAATCTGGGAATATTTATTAAGGTACTAAATATCTATATCTTTGGACCCAGCATTCTCAATCATAAGAATCTGTTGTATAGAAATAAGAACATGAGAATGTAGGGCATATGTGTAGGAGTTTTGTTGTAAAATTATTTACAAGCACAAAACCTGGAAACAACCTGGATATACAAAAAGAGGAGAATGTTTGAAAAAATATACACCAATAATGAATGTCATATAGCTATATAAAAATGGTTAAGTTAGATCTGAACTTATAGACCTGGGAAGATGTTATTATCCAGTGGGAAAAAAATCACCAGGGTATGTGTAAATATGATTCTATATTTTAGAAAGTGGTAGATAAATTTACCCATATATGTGTGTTTATGTCTCTATAAGTGGATAAAAATATGGCAACATAAGTAGCAAAGAGTTTATGTCATCTCTCAGAATTACAGGGTTACAAAGGAGAGATTCTCTCCCTCTTTATACATCTTTTAAAGATGTACACAAGTGGTATATAATATTTTCATAATAAAGGCTTTTTAAAGGTGGAGATAAAATGAAAGAACAAAGAAAATTTGGAATCATAAAGGTAGTGATTTACAGAATAAATAAAACTGCACAAATATCTGATTTTTTAGAATAGAATTAAAAAGGATTTGGGAGACATTCCATATGTGTTAAATGTAAATCAGGAAAAAGATTCTTTCCTCAAAAGTTTAAACATAAAAAATGAGTTTTGACTTTAGATATTTATTAAGAGTAAATATTTAACCTCTCAAGGGAAAAGAAATAAGGAAAAGATTCAAATGATACTAATAATAATTAGACTTGAAAAAAAGGTACTTATTAGGAAGAGATCTGCAAACCTAAGAAGAATAATGCCCATGATGAGGCTCAAATGCTCAGCATATTCACCATTTGAATAGAAATAAAGGGATCTTGGCCTTCCTGGGTGATCCAGTGGCTAAAATCTGCCTGCCAATGCAGGGGACATCAGTTCCATCTCTATACCAGGGAGATTCCACATGCCATGGGGCAACTAAGCTCACACGCTGAGCCGCAACTACTGAAGCCCCCACACCTTAGAGCCCATACTCTACAACAAGAGAAACCATGGCAGTGAGAAGCCCACACAGTGCAACCAGAGAGTTGCCTCTGCTCGCCAAAACTAGATAACGATTGCACGGAGTACCAAAGACCCAGCAAAGCCAAAAGCAAATAAATAAAGGGATCTGAATGAAAAAACAAACAAATGAACAGAAAAAGAGCTTATGTTTTCTATACTACAGATTTTTAAAAATTTATCTATTTTTAATTGGAAGGTAATTGCTTTACAATATTGTGTTGATTTCTGGCATACATCAGCATGAATCAGCCACAGGTATACATATGTCCCTTCTTCTTGAACCTCCCTCCCATTTTCCACCCCATCCCACCCTTCTAGGTTGTCAGAGAGCATTGGGTTTGAGCTCCTTGCATCATGCAGCAAAATCCCACTGGCTATCTATTTTACATATGGTAATGTATATGTTTCCATGCTACTCTCTCAATTCTATACTGAAGACCTTTGAGATTTGTAGTGGACTGAATTTTGTGAACGTTTTGACCAAAGTGATGCTAGCTGGTCTACAGCAAGATGCAGGATCATCCACTAACAGTCACATAACCTGAAATCACATTCTTTCATTCTGGCCTCCTGAACATGCTTTGCCTTTCATTTCACACTTGCACCAGAGATTGCTTGTCTATTGCCCTGTAGTTTTTCTAGATTCCCAGATATGGAACATGCCTCTCCTATATGCTTATGCAACCTCAAAGTGCAGAAAGAATTGACACCCCATGATCAGTGGTTTGCTGCTGCTGCTTCTGTTTTTTTTTTTACAAAAGAAAATACTGAAAGGATAAAACAGAAACTAAAATTGTTATCTGAATTGGGTGGAGTTGGGAGAAATGTAGACATATAAGGACAGAAGTGAGAATTCTATGAAAACTATTTTTTATATAGACTTTTATATATAAGTAGACTTATATATAGACTTTTTATATGTAAGTCTTTTATATAAACATATATATAATATAGTTTTTATATATAGACTTTCGACCCACATAAATATTTTTACACAATCAAAACATAAATTTAAATAAAAAAGCAATCCCCTAAACTAGAAGCAAAGAAATCTTATACTGTTCATGTACTCAAATAAATAGCCTAATCATGCAGAATATTATTCCAAGTAACTTTTGCATGTAATACTCTGACTATACCTGCTGAATGAGATGCAGTCTAAAAAGAAAACAGCATTCACAAAGAATTCTTTAACTTAATTTAGATTCAATATTGGTATTATAATTTATAAACCATTGTAAGTATATTATACAAAAAACAGTTAAGTATGTGAATGCTCTTAGGTAACAAGACTTTCAGCAAATATATATATATATGTGTATCATCTATGACAGTCTAAAAAGCTAAGAAACACTATTATTAAAATTGAATAGAATATATCATTTGGAATTCAACATGTGTATATGCACTTATACACATATACATCCCAGTTATTCCACTGAAAAGTCATAGAAGTAATAACATTCCTGTAGCAATGAACATAATAGTCCAGATCTTGGTCTTAGGCTCCTCGGAATAATGGTCGATTTCAGATCTAGGACAAATAAAGTACAGTGAGCCTAACACATTTTATTATGCCAGAGAACAAGGAAATGTTCAAAAACTAATGAGACTTTGATTAGATATGGCTTGAAAACAGAACTTTTGTTTTTAAATTTTTATTTTGTATTGGGGTATAGCCAATTAATAATGCTGTGATAGTTTCAGGTGAACAGTGAAGGGACTCAGCCATACATATACAGGTATCCATTATTCCCCAAACTCCCCTCCCATCCAGGCTGCCACATACCATTGAGCAGAGTTCCATGGGCTATATAGTAGGTCCTTGCTGGTTATCCATTTTAAATATAACAGTGTATACATGACCATCCCAAACTCCCTAACTCTCCTCTCCCCCTGGCAACCATAAGTTCATTTTCTAAGTCTGTAAATCTCTTTCTGTGAAAACAGAACTTTGAAAAAATTTATTCTGGAACAATCAGAAAATTTTGAATAAAGAATGGATATTATCATTAATTTTCTAATGATGTACATACTTAGGAAAATACCTTATTTTCAAAACACAGGATGAAATATTCAGGAATGCAATGTTATAATGCATGTCAAATTTCCAAATGATTCAGAAAATATATATATAATACATAATAATATACAGGTAAAGCCTATATGGCAAAAAGTAATATTTTTTGAATATTACTGGACATATTCATTACTGAACATGAACAGTGGTTATATATGCGATCACTGTACTAGTCTTCCCACTATTCAGGATGTTTAACATGTCTGCATTTAAAAGATGGAAAAAATGATGTCAATGCATATCTTATAGAGCAAAGAAAAGGAGATGGACCTGACGTTCCCCTAAGGTCCATTTAAGTCTTCAGATTCTACAATAACAACAACAAAAAAAAAGAGATTGGAGGTAGTAGTTATAGAGAAGAAAAGAAAAATGGAAGGATTAAAAAACAGCTTCCTATAAGCCAATATCATAACAGCTTGCTCATTAGATTAGTGTGATTACTTCTTTATTAGGCCTTATTTGAGCTGTCATCTGGTATCAATTAGGTCAGTTATAGTCTGTCAGGTCTACCAGAGTGAAATGGAGCAAGGTCCATCATGGCGTGAGGATGGCATAATTAAAGCAATGGAAGTAATGGCTACTCTTCATTTAACCCTCATCCAATCAACCAAGCCCATATTGGCTGTCCACTCACGTTGAATGCTAAAGATGTGGAAGAAGGGGAAAAATATGGCCAAAATAGAGTTTTAAAAATTTCATTTCAGTCATCAAACCAAATCAAATCACTAGTGAGATGATGAGTTACAAATAAAATATACTGCAATACCATTGTGGAGACTTTAGAAAGGGCACAATTCATTTGGAAATCCACTCCCTAGTGATTTAATTCTATACATATGTGTATATGTTATACATCATGGGTATGTAAGTATGTATGCATATATACCTAATTCTCAACCAGAAAAAAATGAAAGAGAAGGAGGTAGAGTCTGTAAATATTTTCCTAGAGGGCAAAAATTTTGCATAGGTAGTCTAGAATTTTAAAAAGAGCATTTTAAGCACACATGAGTTGAACTGAGCATATATAACTCCCCTGAGCCTTGAAGAATCCAAGCAAAATCTTGAGACCAAAATTGTGGCTATGTTGCAAATTTTCCAGACAATTTAAGTCAGGTTTATTTTATTATTTCACCTCAGTTGTAACAGGAACAAAGGAAGCATGGAAGACACAAAAATCCAATTTAGTCTCAGCACTAAAATATTAGGAAACAGGGGGTTGCCCTGATGGTCTAGTGGTTGAGTCTCTGTGCTTCCACTGCAGGGGTACAGGTTCAATCCTTGGTCAGGTTAACTGGGATTCTACATGCCATGTGGTGTGACCAAGCTTTTTTAATTAAAATATTAGAAAATAGCATGAGTGATGTTGGGATAGTTAGTCCAATAAATTGGACTAAGGTGAAATTTCATTTATACACCCTTATAGGTAATGAGGGGTTTGGATCAATAGTTACATGGATTAATGATTTTTAATAAATCTTAATAGATGCAAGCAAATTTGGAAAACTCAGCAGTGGCCACGGGACTGGGAAAGGTTGCTTTCATTCCAGTCTCAAAGAAGGCCAATGCCAAAGAATGTTCAAACTATCATACAATTGCACTCATTCCACATGCTAGCAAAGTAATGCTCAAAGTCCTTCAAGCTAGGCTTCAACAGTATGTGAAGTAAGAACTTCAGATGTACAAGCTGGATTTAGAAAAGGCAGAGTAAGCAGAGATCAAATTGCCAAATCCGTTGGATCATAGAAAAAGAAATGGAATTACAAGAAAACATCTACTTTTGTTTTATTGACTGTGCTAAAGTCTTTGATTGTGTGGATCACAACAAACTGTGGAAAATTCTTAAAGACCTTACCTGTCTTCTGAGATATCTGTATGCATGTCAAGAAACAACAGTTAGAAACAGACATGGAACAACAAACTGGTTCAAAATTGGGAAAGGAGTACATAAAGTCTGTATATTGTCACCCGGTTTATTTAACTTATACACTGAATACATCATGTGAAATGCCAGGCTGGATAAATCAAAAGCTGGAATCAAGATTGACGGGAAAAATATGAAGTGTCTCAGATATGCAGATGACACCACCCTTACAGCAAAAAGCAAAGAGGAACTAAAGAGCCACTTGCTGAAGGTGAAAGAAGAGAGTGAAAAAGCTGGCTTAAAACTCAACATTCAAAAAACTAAGATCATGGCATCTGGTCCCATCATTTCATGGCAAATAGATGGGGAAACAGTGACAGACTTTATTTTCTTGGGCTTCAAAATCACTGTGGATGGTGACTGCAGCCATGAAATTAAAAGGCACTAGCTTCTTAGAAGAAAAGCTATGACAAACTTAGACAGCATGTTAAAAAGCAGAAATATCACTTTGCTGACAAAGGTCTGTATATTCAAAGCTACGGTTTTTTCCAATAGACATATACGGATGTGAGATTTGGACCATAAAGAAGGCTCACTGTCGAAGAATTGATGTTTTTGCACTGTGGTGCTGGAGAAGACTCTTGAGAGTCCCTTGGACCGCAAGGAGATCAAACCAGTCAATCCTAAAGGAAATCAGTCCTGAATGTTCATTGGAAGGACTGATGCTAAAGCTAAAACTCCAATCCTTTGGCCACCTGATGTGAAGAGACGACTCATTGGAAAAGACCCTGATGCTGGGGAAGATTGAAGGCAGGAGGAGAAGGGGGTGACAGAGGATAAGATGGCTGAATGGTATCTTCAACTCATTGGACATGAGTTTGAGCAAACTCCAGGAGACAGTGAAGGACAGGGAAGCCTGGCATGATGCAGTCCATGGGTTTGCAAAGAGTTGGACACCACTGAGCAACTGAACAACAACAACAAATAAATGTTAAATTTATTACTATTTAAAATGTACTTTAGTATTACTTAAAACTATGCAATCCTCCTTTCATGATTCAGAAAGTCTGAAGGATTTCAGAGCTTTACATATAGAGATTGAGCTAAATTCAGAATTATCATCACAACAGCATCCAAGTTGTTTTTCCAAGAAAAAAACTGACAAGAACTTGTTCAGCAGTTTTTTTTTCCTTTCATAAAATAGGATACAAAATTGGAAATCGGAAAATAAGAAACACAAATAGTCTAGATTGAAAATTAATAATTTTCATATAAGTGAAAATACATGACATTGATCTGTCTTCTGACACTCGTGCTGCCATGTAAGTAACTCTTTGACTTAATTCATTTGCCCAAGGGTCTTTTTCTGGGCCTCAGTTTTATTATTTATGAAATGAAGATAGCACATATTACCAAATACACCTAAATCACTATTTAGCTTTAAATTTTGTACCTTTTATGACTTTTGGTTACCTCTCTCTAAAGTCATTCACTCTTAAGAGGAAAGAATTAGATAGGCAGAGGCCAGAGAAAGTAAAAGTGGTATCAGAGTCTTATGCACACCTTCTCTTCCCTTCTTCTCCTTGCTTCTCTTTTTTAAGGTTTAGGCACTATGCCTAATTTAACTAATAAGATCACCTACAATGTAGTATATTATGGTAATTACACTATCCTATCAAATTTTCTATATTATCATGGAATTTGCAGGTCACATTTCACCACATGTTAATCTCCTAAGTTTATTTTCAATAGATATTGACCAATGGCATCATTGTAATGATGCCCTAATTAGTTCTAGCTCCAGTGTAATTATGCTATAGGAAAGCTATTCCTTATCATAATTCACATGCTAATGAGCTTCCTTTGACAATCCTAAAGTTCTGATAAAATATTACTTAACTCTATGAACCTAAGAAGCTATTATTGTTGGACACAAGATAAAAAGGAAGACAAAAGGTTATATCTGGGCTTCTCAGGTGGCTCAGTGGTAGAAAATCTGCCTGCCAATGCAGGAGATGCAGGTTCAATCCTTGGGTCAGAAAGATCATCTGGAAGAGGAAATGGCAACCCACTCCAGCATTCTTGTCTGAAAAATCCCATGGATAGAGGAGCCTGGCAGGCTACAGTCCATAGAGTTGCAAAGAGTTGGACATGACTGAGTGACTGACCACAAAAAGATATATCTAGCTTAGTTCTAAGCCTCGGTTCTTTGTTCATGTAATACTTTCTTTGTTTACTCTGCCAAATGATAGTAGCAGAAGAAAGACTTAATCCTACATCTTTGGGAAAAAAATTAGACAATCACCAATATTATCACCTCAGCTCCAAATTTATGGCCAAGAGACTATCCTATTCAATCTCAGGCTCTCTTCCACAGCTTTTCATCCAGAGGTTGATAGGCAGTAGCTTTCCACTGCCTTCCAAGTGAGCCTGGGGAGGCCAGTTCAGCAGGGCTCCCTGCAGTTCTAACAGAACACGGACAAGTTGATCCGCATCCCAATGCCTGCTATTGGAGCTCTATGAACATGCAGCCTCACTAATAGAAGCACAATATGCAAGATGCCAGTGCATCTCTGTGATTTACAATATGTCAATGTGCAAGCCCAATGAAGAGGTTTGTTGTCTACCATAAAACCAGATGGATGTAAGCAGTGATTAGAAGCAATTAACTCTGTTCAGCACTAAATAACTTTCCATCATTAATGTACGTTTTTCCACCTCATTAGAGGTATGGAGGAGAACATGAGGTAAGGAGCACTCAATTTGAATTTCAGATATGCATATGTTTGGAGGGGAAAAAAAACAAATTTGCAAGGAAAACAGAATACATGTTAATAAAAGCTTTGTTTTGAAGTCATTTTTGTTCCATTAGTACTGGTATGGACACACACTCAATTTTACCAGCATTCACCAGGCCTTAGGTGAACGTGAAATGTATGAAGCGAAAGTCTGGTAAGAAACACAGAAGTTATCAAAAGACAAGTGATAACAGACATAGAAATTTTTTTCTGTTTTGCTTCCAATATAATAATAGTATGCTTTCAATGATTGGTAATATAATTTAAAAGGATAAATCGAGAAAATCTCATATTGATAATCCAAGATACAATAGCTTTCTAATTGATAGCATTAATTAAAAAACAAACTGATACCTTCCCAAAAAAACTTTTCAAAATTGACCAACTTCTTAAAATATTGTAAGAATGTTCCAGGTCACACAATCAGAATATGATATTAAATGAATAAACAAGATACAATATGATCTCAAATATATTAAAAAAAACTCTTGGAAAATATTAGAAATAAATGAACTGAAATAGTATTAATGAATATTCTAGATAATAGGATTCTGGATGATTTTTTTTCTTTATTGTTCTTATTCGTATCTCCAACTTTTCTGTATTGTTCAGTCATTTACTCATTTATCTCTTACCTTGCTCTGCAAAGGATTGAACATAGCTTAAATAGTAAAAATAATTGAACTAATAGGTATCTTATTTTGTGTATATAAATGAATATAAAGAAGTAGTAAAGCAGAGAGGTTAAGAACATGCAATTAGTAGAAGGGAATACCACAACACCTAGCCTGTCTCCTGAGAAACCTGTATACTAGTCAAGAAGTAACAGTTAGAACCAGACATGGAACAATGGACTGGCTCAAAATTGGGAAAGGAGTATGACAAGACTGATATTGTCACCCTGCTTATTTAACTTCTATGCAGAACACATCATGTGAAATGGATGAATGACTCACAAGCTGGAACCAAATTTGCTGGAAGAAATATCAGCAACCTCAGATATGCAGATGACACTACTCAAATGGCAGAAAGTGAAGAGGAACTAAAGAGTCTCTTGATGAAAATGAAAGTGAAAGTGAAAGTGAAGTCGCTCAGTCGTGTCCGACTCTTAGCGACCCCATGGACTGCAGCCTACCAGGCTCCTCCGTCCATGGGATTTTCCTGGCAAGAGTACTGGAGTGGGGTGCCATTGCCTTCTCCAAAATGAAAGAGGAGAGTGAAAATGAAAGAAGAGAGTGAAAAAGCTGGCTTAAAATTCAGCATTCAAAACAGTGAGATCATGGCATTCAGTCCCATCACTCTATGTCAAACTGAAGGGAAAAAAGTGGAAGCAGTGACAGATTTTACTTTCTTAGGTTCCAAACTTGCTACAGATGGTGGCTGTAGCTATGAAATTAAAAGACACTTGCTCCTTGGATGGTGTGATTGCTCACCTAATGCCAGACATCCAGAGGCCTGAAGAGCCTCTTGATGAAAGTGAAAGAGGACAGTGAAAAAGTTGGCTTAAAACTCAACATTCAGAAAACTAAGATCATGGTATCTGGTCCCATCACTTCATGGCAAATAGATGGGGAAACAATAAAAACAGTGACAGACTTTATTTTGGGGGGCTCCAAAATCACTGCAAATAGTGACTGCAGCCATGAAATTAAAAGACACTTTCTCCTTGGAAAAAAAGCTATGACAAACCTAGACAGCATATTAAAAAGCAGAGACATTACTTTGCCAACAAAGGTTCGTCTAGTCAAAAGCTCTGGTTTTTCCAGTAGTCATGTATGTATGTGCAAGTTGGACTATAAAGAAAGCTGAGCACTGAAAAACGATGCTTTTGAACTGTGGTGCTAGAGAAGACTCTTGAAAGTCCCTTGGACTGCAAGGAGATCAAACCAGTCAATCTTAAAGGAGATCAGTACTGAATATTCGTTGAAAGGACTGATGCTGAAGCTGAAACTCCAATACTTTGACCACCTGATGTGAAGAACAGACTCATTGGAAAAGACCCTGATGCTGGGAAAAATTGAAGTCAGGAGAAGGGGATGACAGAGGATGAGATGTTTGGATGGTATCAATGGACATGAGTTTGAGCAAGCTCCAGGAGCTGGTGATGAACAGGGATACTTTGTGTGCTGTAGTCCATGGGTTCCTAAAAAGCTGGAGATGACTGAGCGACTGAACTGAACTGCTCCTTGGAAGGAAAGTTGTAACAAATCTAGACAGCATATTAAAAAGCAGAGACATCACTTTGCTGCCAAAGTCCATATTGTCAAAGCTATGATTTTTTCTGTAGTCATGTACAGATGTGAGAGTTGGACCATAAAGAAGACTGAACACCAAAGTATTGATGCTTTTGAATTATGGTGCTGGAGAAGACTCTTGAGAGCTCCTTGGACTGCAAGGAGATCAAACTAGTTAATCCTAAAGGAAATCAACCCTGAATATTTATTGGAAGGACTTGATGCTGAAGTTGAAGCTCTAATACTTTGGCCACCTGCTGTGAAGAGCAGACTCACTGGAAAAGACCTTGATCCAGGAAAGATTGAAGGCAAAAGGAAAATGGGGTGGCAGAGGATGAGATGGTTAAATAGCGTCACCAACTCAATGGACATGAATTTGAGCAAACCCCAGCAGGCAGTGAATGACAGACAGCCTGATATGTTGCAGTCCCTGGGGTTGCAGAGTTGGACATGACTTAGTGACTGAACAACATTTCACTTTGATGTCTATGAATGAATGAATAATACTCCTTGTTTATCAAAGTTAGTGATATTTTTTTTCCTAAAGTGAATTTTTAAAATGATACCAATAGTTAATGTGTATAATACTTGATCTTTGCCAGGTATTGTTCTAAATAATTTATACATACTCACTCATTTAATCCTCACTCAGTAATCTTATGAAATAAGGACTGATATAAATAATCCCATCATAGTCAGTTTAAAGCTATCAACAGTTTATTAACCAGGTTGAAAACTTCCTGAAAATGTAACTATCAGCTGAAGAAAACCAGTACAAGTCAGCTCCAACACATCACTGCTTATTAAATGTTTATCTGCATGTTTATAATGTTGGGCATTCCATATACAAGCAGAAACATCAACCGCTCTGTTTCTAAAATGATGTCATCAAAAATTATGTTGTGGTAGACACCACTGATTGTCCTCCAATATCCACCTCCTATTTTCTTCCCCATTTCTTCTTCCCAAAAGAACTTGATTTTGCACGATGTCTGATCTTGTCCACCCTAGAAGGGACACTAAGATGCATCTAAGGTACGGAGAGTTCAGCCTTTATGTGATGCTATTATTAGTCAAAAAATGGGTATGTGATTATGGAAATGGCAACCCACTCCAGTACTCTTGCCTGGAAAATCCCACGGACAGAGAAGCCTGGTAGACTACAGTCCATGGGATCACAAAGAGTCAGACACAACTGAGCAACTTCACTTTCACTTTCTAAGCAGACTAAAAGAAAAATATAACATGACACCATAAAACTCCTAGAAGAGAACATAGGCAAAATATTCTAGGACATAAATCATAGCAGTATTTTCTTAAATCACTTTCCCAAGGCAAAAGAAATGAAAGCAAACATAAACAAATGGGACCAAATCAAAATTTAAAGCTTATGCACAGCAAAGGAAACCATCAACAAAATGAAAAGACAACCTACAGAATGAGAGAAAATATTTGCAAACAATATAACCAACAAGGGATAAATCTCTAAAACATACAGTTTACACAGCTCAATACCAAAAAACCAAGCAACCCAATCAAAAACTGGACAGAAGATTGAAACAGACATTTCTCCAAAGAAGATACACAAATGGCTAATAAACACACAAAAAGATGTTCAACCATCGCTTCTAATTAGAGAAATGCAAATCAAAACTACAATGAGGTATTACCTCATATTAGTCAGAATGGCCATCATCAAAAAGTCTACAAATAAAAATGCTGGAGAGGATGTGGAGGAAAAAGAGCCCTCCTACACTGTGGGTGGAAATGTAAATTGGTACAGTCACTATGGAGAACAGCATGGATGCTCCTTAAACTAACAGTAGAGCTACGGTGATCTTACAATCCTACTCCTGGGCATATATCTGGAATATATCATAATTCGGAAAGACATATGCTCCCTGATGTTCATTGCAGCACTATTTACAATAACCAAGAAATGCAAGCAACCTAAATGTCTATTGATAGATGAACCAATAGAGAAGATGTGATACATATATGAATATATGAAATGGAGTATTAGTCAACCATAAAAAGGAATCAAACAATGCCACTTGCAACAACATGGATGGACATAGAGATTATCATACTAAGCAAAGTAAGCCAGACACAGACAAATATCATATGATATTTTTCATAGGTGAACTCTAAAAACCATGATATGAATGAACTTATATACAAAACAGAAATAGACTCACAGACATAGAAAACAAACTTATGGTTATCACAGGAGAAGGGAGGGAAGGATAAATTAGGAGTATGGTATTAACAGACTCAAATTACTAATGTAAAAATGATAAGCAACAATGCTTTACAGAATAGCACAGAGAACTATATTCAATATCTTTTAATAACTTAGGATGGAAAATAACCTGAAAAAGATATATACATATCTGAAACACTTTTCTGTAGACCTGAAACTAACACAATACTGTAAATTAACTACGTGTGTGTGTGTGTTAGTCACTCAGTCATGTCCGATCCTTTGTGACCCCATGGATGGTAGCCCGCCAGGCTCCTGTGTCCATGGGATTCTCCGGGCAGGAATACTGGAGTGGGAAGCCATTCCCTTCTCCAGGGGATCTTCCCAACCCAAGGATCAAATCAGGGTCTCCTGCATTGCAGGCAGATTCTTTACCATCTGAGCCACCAGGGAAGCCCAAATCAACTATACTTCAATTAAAAACTAAAGAATATATACTCCATACTTTGAGAAACATATTTCTAACACTCCTATTGTTTGTGAAAAGAGAAACATTAATATGATAACTTGTCTGATGACTAAAGCCAAATAATCTTGAAACCAGGAACGGAAATGATATTCAGGATGTAGCTGAAGAAGGCAAAGAGAAACAAGACAATATGAGCCCTTGATAGCATCTTCGGGCCACTCATCTCTGTGTGTGTTCGTCTCTCTGTAGTGTCCAGCTCTTTGCAACAGCACGGACTTGTAGCCTGCCAGGCTCCTCTGTCCGTGGGATTTCCCAGGCAGGAATATTAGAGTGGGTTGCCATTTCCTCCTCGGGGAATCTTACTGACCCAGGGATTGAACATGGGTTTCCTGCATTGAAGGCAGATTGTTGACCATCTGAGCCACCAAAGAAGCACATTTATTGAAAGAAAAAAAAAAAAAAAAGCATGTGTAAGTGGAATCAGTCAGTTCAAACTCATGTTGTTCAAGGGTCGATTGTAATCTCAAAATAGCAGTCAGACCACACTCTAGTCCCAAATCATTAGACTTGGTATTAGCACTGATTATTGGTATCCTAAAGAAAGCTAAATTTGTCACAAATTGTATATACTGAACACATACCATCTACATTTTTGGCCCATAGACACTGCCTCCCTGTGAGTATTTTCAGCATAGAGCTAAATAACTGAACCCCAAAGCTCTTATTTCATTAATACTCCTGTCTGTTCCACAGATGCAGTTGTCTCCTTGTGCTTTTGGCTGTTGCCAAAATTAGTTAGCTTGATAACCCCTTCCAATACCTCTGTAACTGTGATGATAATTAACCAGAGTACCTTTTAAATATCCTGGAATCTACCTATAAGTGAATGTTTAGTTTTTGTAGAGGGTATTGTAGACAATGTTATAAACAATGAAGAAAATAGTATACAAAGTGGTCTCTGTTCCAAGTTTATAATTTAATGGTGAAGGTAAGATTAAGATTTATGAACAAAATAAAACATTACAAGACACTCTACAAATCATAATATTCAAGAACGACAGAAACTGCTTACTTACGTAGAATTCAGTTAATAATCATCCTCACCTCTTCGAACCCAGGAGGCAGCCCCCAAAGCTTTTATCACATTGTACATTTCAAGTCCTTTACAAGAGGGGAAGCCTTGAGCCCTCACTGGAGATTATTTTTATAATAGCCTAAAAATTAGGCTACATAATTCAAGCTGACAATTGATTTAAGAGTGACAAAATAGACTTTAGTAAAAATAAGGGCCCAGAGCAAAAAAAAAAAAAAAATGAAAAGAAAAACTGTAATAATAGGGGGCTATTCCTACACATTTCAGCAGCACCTAAGAGTACCATGTTTTACTAATAAAAATTAATGTTCATAATGATGACCCTGAATCATCAAGAAAGTGTGAAATTAGAATACTCTGCTTAAGATGGCAAGGAAGCACATAAAATTACCTTTGAAAAGGTTTCATTCACAATAGCTACGTTGTAGTGCTTAGGATAGGGGATCTGCTATACAGAATTTCTTATGCTCCCACTTTTAAGACAGCAGAGATTTCACTGTACATTTTTGTTCTAGAAAATTCCAGGGAGACACCTGGCATTGGCAGTCATTTAAGCTTATGAGAACAGCTCTCGGGAAAAAAAAAAAAGTTGACATTTCTTTTTAGAATATTTTCCAAGATGAAGTATTTAAAAGCTCACATCTTTGGGGATAAGAGGTGATAAGAAGATGGTCAATTCTAGACCCATTAAAATGGACGGCTTTCTAAGGAATTTTTACCTTGCTTCTTTTTTTCTCTGCAAAGTGAGCCATTCAGGCATTGCATCTTCTGAAATTTCCTCGCCTCTTTCAGGGAAGCATATTGGGACAGAGCTTGCCAGCTGTCTGCTCCCTTTGCCTTCTGCTGCCATTATCCTGAGGTACCGCCCCACCTTCTGGCCCTCCAGCTTGTTGGGGGTGGGGCATGGGGGGGTGGAGAACAGAACTCATGCTGCCGCAGACATGCGTAACACAATGAAAAGAGCAGAAGGATCTACATCTATACATACGTTTGTCTCTCTATACATAGACATCTATAGACTCAGAGCACGCGTGTGGGCATGTATATGCATGTGCATCCACACACCCAGTGCCAGAATATCTATATGTATATATACACAGTATATATTCCATATGCTCTTTCATTCTGCAGCACACATATGCAGCTGGGAATAACTACTGTGAAAAAAAAATTACATGCTTACCAAAGACAAATTATCAAGCAGAAACAAGAATATATGGAACTTAGCTATTATAAATTCTCATCTGACTGCTGCCTTTATTAAAACATGCTTACACAGCTTAAGAAACTACCTTGCACTGCATATTGCATGCATACCAAAAGACTTCCGTGTCCTAAATCTCATGTTTTACACTGCTCAGCCAACATCATAGTGCTGGTCCTGGACTGACAACTAATATAGTCAAAAGGTTTAAAAAAGCACAATACACACTGAAAGCTTTATATGATGGCTTGTGTGACGGAATGAGCAGAAAGCACAGGTGAGTGTGAACAGGTAAACAGATAAAAGGATTCAATAACAGACAAATGTATGGAATGAGGACTATGTGCAAGTCACGGGGACTGAAGCCCCTGGCACATAGTGTGTCATTTAATCCTCAGTGTGGCCCTGTGTCCTGGGTACCATTACTCTTACCATTTTACAAATAAGGAAAGTGGAGCTTAGAGAGACTAAGCTCTGTCTCCTGACCTGAGGGTCCAGGATTCACCCACAGTGCGTCCATCTCCAGAGCCTGTTTTCTTTAATTGTCACTTTGGGCTGCCTCTGGCCAGGAGAAATGAAAACGTCTCACATATACACAAGCAGATGCTATGCATATAGGAATAGAAAGCTTATGATACTAGTCTGGGTAGTGGAAGTTAAACCTTCCTTTGAGATTTTTGTACATAATTTCTTTACCAAAGTTAACTGATAAAATGCATGATGCATAGTTTGACCAATCAACAATATCTAAACTGGACTGTTGGGAATTCAGTTATAAGTCTGGTGTAAAATTTTAACTTAGTTTAAAAAATAATTTCAAGTATGTACATTAAATAGTGTTGAAATAGTAAAATCCATAGTTTTTCCTAACAATATATTAACTTCTACTAAAATATATCGGGACAATAATGGTTTATTCGGGGCTTTCCTGGTGGTCCAGTGGTTGAAACTTCACCTTCCAATTCAGGGGGTGTGGGTTTGATCCCTGTAGAAGAGCTAAGGTCCCACATGCCTCGTGGCCAAAAATCCAAAACATAAAAAATAGAAGCAATACCGGAACAACTTCAATAAGACTTAGAAAATGGCCCACATCAAAAAAATCTTTTAAAAATATAATGGTTTATTGACTCAGAAAAACAACAATAAGCATTTCCTCTCTAGTGCTTGTGTCACTCTCCAGGCAGTTAGGGTGCATATTCAATGCCTGTATCAATATACAATACACTGAATATGCCTTCAGTACCCTAAAATGTTGGTGATTAAGCATGCATAGGCCAAGTGACAAATGGCAGCTACTCCAACCATTTCTCAACGAAGACTTCTTGTTTAGGAATTTATAAGGAAGTAATCACTTAGTAAGATCTATCACCCTCTTCAAAGACTTCAATTTTTCATCTCGCTAACACATTGAGCTCAATTCTCCTTGGTGTCTAAATTGCTTCCTGATATTAATTTAACGGTTTGGGGAGGGATCCTAACTCATTTAAGCTACTTGGTACCATTAAGACTTGTAAAATCTATTTCAGGAAAAGGTAACATTCAGGCAACATTTTCAAAAAATTGTTCAACCCACAAACTTCTCACCAGCCTGTCCATTTACAAATTTCAGGAAGTAAGACATATAGCCATTTGGTACATAATCCTAGCAATTATATAAAGTATAGTATCATCAGGAAAAATTTATGCAAGCCTGAAAATTATGTTCCAGAAGCAAAGGACAGTTCTGCAGAGGTTGTATAGATAATTTGTTAAGGTCACTGACAATTTACTGATCTCAGGTTTTGAGTGGCTTGCTATTGTTGTTAAACAAAATCCAAATCACCAGTTTTGTCTATGATTCCTTCATTTTTTAAAGCTCACAATTTAGAAATAATTTCTATAAAGAGGTATAACCTATAAAGCCAAAATACTCTAATATATGAAATGTATATATAACACTATGAATATATGTTTATTACTTTAGTTATAAAACACTGTTATAAAATTATGGATATTGATTTAGAAACAAAACTGAGTTTTAAAAACGTAGTCTAGAATTACTTCCTGGGCTTAATCTCTATTTTTTTTTTCCCTAGGGAGGCAGAGTGATATCTAATCAAGAACAAATTTGGTTTTAGAGGCTTTAATTTTATATGTAAGCTGAAAACAAGAGACATATAAAGCAGAATAGCCATACTTTGTCACTCACAGAATATTTCCTTCACAGAAAACAGAACCTTGAACTCTCAAACAATACTATTTTAAAACTAACACTTATTATTTATTTACTACATTCCACCCCATAGTTTGGACTACAAGGAGATCAAACCAGTCACTGAACTGACCGCTACAGTTAAGTCCTTATGATGAAAGTGTTAGTCACTCAGTTGTGCCCAACTCTTTGTGACCACAAGGACTGTAGCCCACCAGGCTCCTCTGTCCAAGAAATTCTCCAGCTAAGAATACTGGAGTGGGTTGCCATTTCCTTCTCCAGGGGATCTTCCCAACCCGGGGACTGAACCCCAGTCTCCTGTATTACAGGCAGACACTTTACCCTCTGAGCCAAAGTCCTTACACTAGTTTCTTTTTATCTTTTAAATATTACCACATCTAACTCTTAAAACCATATTATGAGACAGTTAATACGATACTGTTTTTCAGGTGAGGAAACTGAGGTTTAAGAGTATTTAAATAGCTTTCTAGCAGTGGCTCAGTAAAAAGCCAAGTGGGAATAAAAACCATGATGTCTAATTCCAAAACTGAAGCCTTTGATCACCTTGATATTCTCGCACTCCTGTCCAATTCTTACTGGAAGCCAGGTTTTACAAAGTGTATTTATTGAAGCTTCCTGAAGGACTGGTCATGTATTTTTTATTTCTTTATATATTCTGATTTCAAATGTGATACATATATTGTGATTAAAAGCTATAATATTACCTTTGCACAGTTACTTGAAAAGGCATTAGGTGTTAACATCTGACACCAACCTACACTGAGGATTGTTATTAGAAGCAAGCATATAAAATTCATTATTGTATTGTATACAAGGTTTTGAAAACATCACCACTCCCACCAAAAGAGAATCCTTTTTCTGTTTGTTTTTTAAACGGAAAGCTATGTTTTTTTTTTTATTTTTTTAGGAAATACTATGTCATTGTAGAAAAATTAGAAGACACAATGAAAAAAGAAGAAAGCCATTTAAAACACTCATAATTTCCACCACTCAGTGCTCAGAGGGCTTCCCGCATAGCTCAGTTGGTAAAGCTTCTGCCTGCAATGCAGGAGACCTGGGTTCAATTTCTGGGTGAAGAAGTGCCCCTGGAGAAGGAAATGGCAACCCACTTCAGTATTCTTGCCTGGAGAATCCCATGGAGAGAGGAGCCTGGCAAGCTATAGTTCATGGGATTACAAGAGTCAGACATGACTTAGCGCTATCTTTCTTTGTTTTCAGTGGTCAATATTGATGACTGTATTTCTTTCTTTATTTTTTAATTGAAGGATAATTGCTTTACAGAATTGTGTTGGTTTTTGCCAAACATCAACATGAATCAGTCATAGGTATACATAATGAATATGACTTTCTTGGCTGATTTTCTCTGCCAATATATTTAAAATGTGTGTTAGGTATTCAGTTCAGTTCAGTATTCAGTCACCCAGTCATGTCCGACTCTTTGCAACCCCATGAACTGCAGCATACCAGGCTTCCCTGTCCATCACTAACTCCTGGAGTGTGCTCAAATTCATGCCCATTGAGTCAGTGATGCCATCCAACCATCTCATCCTCTGCCATCCCCTTCTCCTCCTGCCTTCAATCTTGCCCAGCATCAGGGTCTCCTCCAAGGAGTCAGTTGTTCACATCAGGTGACCAAAGTATTGGAGTTTCAGCTTCAGCATCAGTCCTCCAGTGAATATTCAGGACTTATTTCCTTTAGGATTGACTGATTGTATTTCCTTGCAGTCTAAGGGACTCTCAAGAGTCTTCTCCAACACCACAGATCAAAAGCATCAATTCCTCAGTGCTCAGCTTTCTTTATAGTCCAATTCTCACATCCATACATGACTATTGGAAAAACCATAGCTTTGACTAGACAGACCTTTGTCACTAAAGTAACGTCTCTGCTTTTTAATACAATGTCTAAGTTGGTCATAGCTTTTCCTCCAAGGAGCAAGCGTCTTTTAATTTCATGGCTGCAGTCACCATCCACAGTGATTTTGGAGCCCAGAACAATAAAGTCTGTCACTGTCTCCATTGTTTCCTCATCTATTTGCCATGAAGTGATGGGACCAGATACCATGATCTTAGTGTTCTGAATGTTGAGATTTAAGGCAACTTTTTCACTCTCCTCTTTCACTTTCATCAAGAGGCTCTTTACTTCTTTGCTTTCTGCCATAAGAGAGATGTCATCTGAGTATCTGAGGTTATTTCTCCTGGCAATCTTGACTCCAGCTTCATCCATCCTTGCATTTTGCATGATGTACTCTGAATATAAGTTAAATAAGCGGGGTGACAATTACAGCCTTGACGTACTCCTTTCCCAGTTTGGAACCAGTTGGTTGTTTCATGTCCGGTTCTAAGCGTTGCTTCTTGACCTGCATACAGGTTTCGCAGGAGGCAGGTAAGGTCTGGTATTCCCATCTCTTGAAGAATTTTCCAGTTTGTTGTGATCCACACAGTCAAAGGCTTTAGTTGTAGTCAATAAAGCAGAAGTAGATGTTTTTCTGGAACTCTCTTGCTTTTTCAATGATCCAATGGATGTTGGCAATATGACCTCTGGTTCTTCTGCCTTCTCTAAATCGAGATTGAACATCTGGAAGTTCATGGTTCACATACTATTGAAGCCTGACTTGGAGAATTTTGAGTATTACTTTGCTCACCTGTGTTAGGTTCAGTGGCTCAGTCATGTCCAACTCTTTGCAACTCCATGAATCGCAGCACACCAGGCCTCTCTGTCCATCACCAACTCCCGGAGTTTACGCAAACCCGTGTCCATCGAGTCGGTGATGCCAACCAACCATCTCATCTTCTGTCGTCCCCTTCTCCTCCTGCCCCTAATCCTTCCTAGCATCAGAGTCTTTTCAAATGAGTCACCTCTTTGCATCAGGTGGCCAAAGTATTGGAGTTTCAGCTTCAACATCAGTCCTTCCAATGAACACTCAGGATGGATCTCCTTTACGATGGACTGGTTGGATCTCCTTGCAGTCCAAGGGACTCTCAAGAGTCTTCTCCAACACCACAGTTCAAAAGCATCAATTCTGTGGTGCCCAGCTTTCTTCACCATCCAACTCTCACATCCACACATGACCACTGGAAAAACCATAGCCTTGACTAGACAGACTTTTGTCGGCAAAGTAATGTCTCTGCTTTTAAATATGCTATCTAGGTTGGCCATAACCTTCTTTCCTAGGAGTAAGCGTCTTTTAATTTCATGGCTGCAATCACCATCTGCAGTGATTTTGGCGCCCAAAAAAATAAAGTCTGACACTGTTTCCCCATCTATTTCCTATGAAGTGATGGGACCAGATGCCATGATCTTAGTTGTCTGAACGTTGAGCTTTAAGCCAACTTTTTCACTCTCCTCTTTCACTTTCATCAAGAGGTTCTTTAGTTCTTCTTCACTTTCTGCCATAAGGGTGGTGTTATCTGTATATCTGAGGTTATTGATGTTTCTCCCGGCAATCTTGATTCCAGCTGTGTTTCTTCCCGCCCAGTGTTTCTCATGATGTACTCTGCATATAAGTTAAATAAGCAGGGTGACAATATACAGCCTTGACGTACTCCTTTTCCTATTTGGAACCAGTCTGTTGTTCCATGTCCAGTTCTAACTGTTGCTTAAGCTCACCTGTGAGATGAGTGCAATTGTGTGGTAGCTTGAACATTCTTTGGCATTGCCTTTCTTTGGGATTGGAACGAAAACTGACCTTTTCCAGTCCTGTGGCCACTGCTGAGTATTCCAAATTTGCTGGCATATTGAGTGCAGCACTTTCACAGCATCATCTTTTAGGATTTGAAATAGCTCAGTTGGAATTCCATCACCTCCACTAGCTTTGTTCGTAGTGATGCTTCCTAAGGCCCACTTGACTTTGCACTCCAGGATGTCTGGCTCTAGGTGAGTGATCACACCATCATGGTTATGTGGGTCATGAAGATCTTTTTGTACAGTTCTTCTGCATATTCTTGCCACCGCTCTTAACATCTTCTGCTTGTGTTAGGTCCATACCATTTCTGTCCTTTATTGTGCCCATCTTTGCATGAAATCTTCCCTTGATATCTCTAATTTTCTTGAGGAGACCTCTAGGCTTTCCCATTCTATTGCTTTCCTCTATTCCTTTGCATTAATCACTTAGGAAGACTTTCTTATCTCTGCTTGCTGTTCTTTGGAACTCTGCATTCACATGGGTATATCTTTCCTTTTCTCCTTTGCCTTTAACTTCTCTTCTTTTCTCAGCTATTTGTAAGCCCTCCTCAGACAACCACTTTGCCTTTTTGCATTTCTTTTTCTTGGGGATAGATTTGATCACTGCCTCCTGTACAATGTTAAGAACCTCCATCCATAGTTCTTCAGGCACTTTGTCTATCACATATAATCCCTTGAATCTATTTGTCACTTCCACTGTATAATCATAAGGGATTTGATTTAGGTCATACCTGAAATGGCCTAGTGGTTTTCCCTACTTTCTTCAATTTAAGTCTGAATTTGGCAATAAGGAGTTCATGACCTGAGCCACAGTCAGCTCCTAGTCTTGTTTTTGCAGACTGTATAGAGTTTCTCCATCTTTGGCTGCAAAAAATATAATCAATTTGATTTTGGTATTGATCATCTGGTGAAGTCTGTGTAGAGCCTTCTCTTGGGTTGTTGGAAGAGAGTATTTGCTATGACCAATGCATTCTCTTGGGAAAACTCTGTTAGCCTTTGCCATGCTTCATTTTGCCCTGTTTAAAGTTCAAACTTGCCTGTTACTCCAGGTATCTCTTGACTTTTTTTTTTTTTTTTTGCGTTAGTTCTAGGGGATCTTGTAGGTCTTCATAGAACCGTTCAACTTCAGTTTCTAGGCATTAGTGGTTGGGGCATAGACTTGGATTACTGTGATATTATATGGTTTGTGTAGGAAATGAACTGAGATCATGCTGTTGTTTTGAGATTGCACCCAAGGACTGCATTCAGACTCTTTTGTTGACTATGAGGGCTATTCCATTTCTTTTAAGGGATTCTTGCCCACAGTAGTAGATATAATGGTCATCTGAATTAAATTTGCCCATTCCAGTCCATTTTAGTTCACTGATTGTTAAAATGTCAGTGTTCACTCTTGCCATCTCCTGTTGATCACTTCCAATTTACTTTGATTCATGGACCTAACATTGAAGGTTCCTATGCAATATTGTTTTTACAGCACTGGACTTTACTTTCACCACCAGACACATCCACAACTGGGTGTTGCTTCTGCTTTGGCTCAGCCTCTTCATTCCTTCTGGAGCGATTTCTCTGCTTTTGTCCAATAGCATATTGGGCAGCTGCTGACCTGGCAAGTTCATCTTTCAGTGTCCTATCTTTCTGCCTTTTCACACTGTTCATGGAGTTCTCAAGGCAAGAATACTGAAGTGGTTTGCCATGCTCTTCTTCAGGGGACCACATTTGTCAGAACTCTCATGACCCATCCATCTTGGGTGGTCCTACACAGCATGGCTCATAGTTTCACTGAGTTAGACAAGCCAGCAATCCATGTGATCAGTTATATATCAGTTTACACACACTTCTGTAACCTAAATCCTTTAGAAACATTCGTACATATTAATAAACAGGTCCAGTTATTTACCAGTTCACATTGTAATTCTGGATTATTTTTGTTTTGTTTTATTTATGTGGCCAATAAAGAGATTTTGTGAAGGTGAATTCTATTTTATGCTCGCCTAAAACCAGGAAGCTGAAGTCCAGTTGAGAAAAATATCATAGAACTCAAGGAAGGGCAAATACTACCTACACATTACAAGAAACACCTGTTTGAAATGTAATAAGAACAAAGATAGTAGAAATGGCAATATAGACCAAAGTTGCTACTTTAATAGGCTCACAATATTGGACATTAGGAAATATCTCTAAATAATTCAATAACCACTTGAAAGTGGTTTATGTAGTCATCATTTATTATATGCCTATACATTTAAGCCTGAATTTAGAAGTTGTTTCAGAGAAATGAAAGTCTTAGGTGGAATATTTATATGAATTAGCTGAAGAGGGCAGAGAGAAGGATTTTAACCACAAAAGCAAATAAAAGAGAAAAACAAATAGAATCATCTATAGATTTCAGCTTCCCTTGTGCCTCAGCGGTAAAGACTCCAAGTGGAATGCAGGAGACTCATGAGATGCAGGTTTGATCCTTGGATCCAGAAGATTCCTTGAAGGAGAAAATGGCAACCCACTCCAGTATTCTTGCCTGGGAAATCCCATGGACAGAGGAGCTTGGCGGGCTAGAGTCCAAAGGGTTGCAGAGTCAGACACAACTGAGAGACAGAACATGCAAACACTAAAAATATAAACAACAGGGAGAACTAAAAAAAAAATCTTCCACATATATACCAGGCAAAGGATTATTACTTTAATATAAAAAAGAGCTCTAACAAATAGTGTGAAAACATTAGTATCTAACAGAAAAAAACTGGCAAGACAAAATCTGATGTGTCAAGGGGAAAGTTAAATAAATATGAACAGGCAAACAAAGAGAATTAAAGTAATTGTGAAAACAAGATTCCGTGTTTTATGTATCAATACTCAATATTGTTGAAAAACTGAAATCAGCAATTTTAATCACTGCTGATAAATTTCATGTGATATTTCTATAAAACAATTTTACTTCATGCACAAAGAATTTTTAAAAGAAGTCCATTGTCCTTGATGTATTAATACTATTCCTAAGAATCTACTATAAGCTTTGTCCAAATTGTTCTAGTAAGATATTTTTACAGCATTACCTGTAATTGTTAAAATCTGGCAACAATGAAAATGTCTAGTGGGTAAATAAAGAATGGTGATGTACTGGGCCTTAAAATGTTTAAAAACCTTATTTTCAATATTATGAAATGTACCAAAAAGTGAAAGAAATCCTAAATAAGGTATATAAAATTCTACATATGGTTTGAAGTCAATTTGTAAAAAAAAACAGGTTACAAATTTAATACAAAATTGTATACACATACATAAAAATATACATATATTTATCACATACATTATTACAGATCTATTTACAGGTATTTTTGAGTTGGGATTTAGACTTCCTGAAAAAAACAAAGTACAGTGGAAAACAACTTTTTCATAAGCTAGAAAAAGAAAACATCTGTACCAACAAAAAAACAAGACTTTCACAGTGAGTTGCATGGATAAAAGGTTTATAACGGTGCAAGACTCTAACAGGAAGAACAGGAGGAATCAATGACAAGAAAACTCAATTTATGGGCAAGCTATTTTTGTAATTGTTTGAGTTGCCTTCAGCCATGGGGTCTCTATTTATGAGTTCTATGCACTTCCTCATATTGAATATTTGATTTCTTCTCTGGCTCTTATATGGGCTTCCCAGGTGGCACTAGTGGTAAAGAACCCACTTGCCAGTGCAGGAGACATAAGAGACGTGGGTTGGATCCCTGGGTAGAAAGATTCCCTGGAGGAGGGCATGGCAACTCACTCCAATATTCTTGCCTGGAGAATCCCATGGACACAGGAGCCTGGTGGGCTACAGTCCATAGTGTCACACGACTGAAGCCACTTAGCGCACATACGGTTCTTTTATGGATAACAACCTCCCCAAATATTCTTCTAGTATCTGTTCTCCCAAATAACCCATAATTATGCTTCAGGTCTTTAAAATCACTTCCTTCTGAAAGCCAAAAATCTGCCCAGAATGGGCCAATTCCCCTGTTTATACACTATCATCACACTTTTGGGCTTTCTTATTGCCCTTATCACAAATGTAGTTAAACAATTAAGTAGATGATTGGTTGCTTAATACCTTCTTCCTTCTTCCCCAGAACAGAAGTTCTATGAGTGTAGGGACCAGCTTCGTCTTGTTCACCACTCTTTCTCCAAGGCCCAGCAAGTAATAGGTAGCATGTTATTCAATACTATGTGCCAGGTACCCACAAGCATTTTAAGTATATTAACTGAGTTTATCTTCACAGCAATCCTTTGAGGAAGATAATAAAATCATCGTCATCAAAAGAGGTGGCTCAGTGGTAAAGAATTTGCCTGCCAATGCAGGAGATAAAGGAGACGCGAGCCCCTCGGGGCATCGGGAAGACCCCCTGGAGCAGGAAATGGCAACCCACTTCAGTATACTTGCCTGGAAAATCCTGTGGACAGAGGAGCCTCGTGGGCTACAGTCCACAGGGTTGCAAAGGGTTGGACACAACTGAGCACACAAAGAGGTGGAAACTGAGGCACAAAGACCCACGATCCACAGCTAATAAGTGAGGGGGTCAGGATTCAAGTTCAGGCAGCCTGGCCTCCTTAGCCGTGACCTAAGCCTCCTTAGTACAGGTACCCCATGAATATTTGAATAATATTTAGAGAAATGAATGAGGGAATACATAAGCAATAAACTGTGTATTTGCTATGAATTAAGCACCAGCAGAGACATGTCCTGTAACAGCTGTAGCTCATCATTTCATGGTCACCTGACCATAATAGATGCATACGACTCCGACCCTATAATGGAAATACAAAGAACAAAGCTCCATAGACATCCTCATTAGAAATTCAATTATAATGATTTCTTTAGAATAATAGACTATTTGAGGATTTCAATTTCAATGATAGGAATCTGAAATGAAAAGATTTGGAGTAAAGGCGTAAATGGTTTTATGATACATAGATGCATCCACTCTAATTACAACAACTGACCAACCAAAAAGCTCTCCCTTTTTTGCATGCTCTTATTTCCTGTTGAAATCAGCTTTGAAAGAGGGTCTGTAATTGCAAACAAGTTGTGCAGAATAAACAAGCCATTATTGTAATGAGGATGATTCTTGCTGAGGATTATTTTTAAAAGCCAAATTATAGATTCCAGTCTAAATTGTATCTTTTTTTTTGTCACTTGCTTTCAAATTTGGTTCTTATTTGCATTTTGCCTGACCCTCTAGTTGGAGCACAAGTTCACAGAGCCCCTTCTGAAACTATAATGAGCTTAGGTTAATAACCACCACATAATTGTGTTCAACTGCATACAAGTGTTTACTTTCTACTGTTGTGCGTCTGCCTTCAAGATTTTTGAGATGCAATTATGCATTGCAAAATTTGCAAGTTGCCAACCTTGCTTGGACTATTTTTGCTATGTTTCACATTTAAACTACTTAAGTGTATAAGTAGAGGTATAAAACAGCCAGGTTTTCCAGACTAGAAAATTACTGTTGCTTAAATGGCAGAATTTCTGCTCGGTGGTTTCCTATTTCCATGCCTTGCCTCAGCTACATATCTTTTTAACCATCTGTTTCTTTCTGGCGACCAGTGACAGGGAGGCAAGCAACTGTATCCACATTACTATGTGCTTTGACATCTGGTATCTAAATCCAACCATGGTATTTATCTGTGAATTGTTTAAATATAAGATCATATTAGTTACACTTGCAGATCCCTCTTCATTAACATCTTCAACCCTGCTAATGCCTGGAATTTCATTCCATTTCCCACAGAGAAAGAATATGCATGTTTTCCTGCAGGTTGCATAGAATCTGGGTACGTGAATATGAGATTTTCTTTAAGTAGCAAAATACTTTACATATGAATTAAAATTGTAAATTTCAGATATGTTAGAGGGAAGTTCAACAGACATCGCAACGTGCACATGCTTTCAAGTATTCCCAAGACTGCTCTTGAACGAATTAAAAAACTGTTGAAATGGGGATTATGACATATGTGTATTTTGTTGGACAAAAATACTACTGGCTCAGGATCATTTGGAAAATTATGCTCTTTTTCCTAGAAGAGAAGAATGCAGTACTTTCTTCTCTTCCCCCTGTGGCTTCAAGTGTGCATTTGGGAAATGGCTAACGTCAGGCTATAGTAGGATACCCCAGAGCTCAGTAGAAACCAAGAGACAGAGGAAACAAAACAATGGATTTGCTCTTATTAGCACCATTCACAACACAGTTAACAAATAATGGTCGTAATCTTTTCATAATCCGTTAATTCTTCTTACTATAATAGTTGTTGACTTCCATGTTTGGCTAAGACCACTTGATAATTAAAGTGAGTCAGAAGCAATTCAGCTGGAAAGAATAATTCTGCATTAAAAATCACCTCAGAAAAAGAAGGATAATTTTGGTAGCCTTCTCTGAGACATAAAAGGAGAGACAGGAAATTGATCCTCCCTCCCCCCACCCATGAAAGAGCACAGATTCTACTTTGACCGTGAGGAGCCTCTTAAAACAAGTTCATTTTCATTTCTCGCTTCTCTCGTCTCTTACTTTCTTAAAGAAGTGATTGTGATTATCATTGCAGAAAGCAGACATGACATCTGTTTAACAACTGCCTGAGAAATACTTTGCAGGTCTATGGAAAAATTATTTAAAAAGCAAAAATAAAGTAAAGCAGCAGCATATTTACTAGTTCCTTCAGCTGAAGCTAAATTCCCTTTAAGTTTGCTTAAAGGTATTGTAATTACACTGTATAATCTTTCCTACTTACTGCCCTACACTCTTTATAAGCCTACAGAAATTAAATTCATTTTTGATGACTCAGCTCAAATGTCACTTTGTCCATGAAGTCTTCCTTGACTCTCCCAGATTAGCCACTTTGACACAACTTTCTTTTGTACTCTGAAATGCCTGTATTACACTGCATATTCCTCTATCAAAGTCCTTATGAAAGTGTGTTTAGGTCATTGGCTTGTACAACAGTGCCAGCCAACTCTTGCCTTAACAAGGCAATAGAGCAAACCCCAAAATACAAGTGGCATAGAACAATAAGCATTTATTTTACTCATAGACCCATGGGTCAGCTGGGTGGTCAGTTTCACGTATTCTGCGTGTTGTCCAGACTAGGTAGGAGAAGACAAGGGGAAGTTCTTCTTAAGGTAATGGAATTACAAAGGCATAAAAGAGCAAGCAGAATTATGTGAGGCCTCTTAAACCTTGGCTCAAAACTCACTTTTTCCATATATATTTGGCCAAAGCAAGTTACGTGGCCAAGTCCAAAGTCAGAAGAGAGAGGACTACACTCCATGCATTATGAAACCATGGTGAAAATGTGGATGCAGGGAGGGAGTGAAAACACTGAAGCCAATAATTAAATCTGCCACAATGCTAGTATGGCAAGTGTCACACATTCAATAGTGATTTGTTGGATGAATTGAATGAATGAATAAACTAAAAATATTCAGAATAAATCCAAAGTTGTCAAAACAAAATATACCTTTAAATATATATGTATTCGAGTGTTTAAATCCTCTTCACTAAGCTTTGACTTCTGTATTAAAACTTATTTGGACTTAAGTGCCTTATTAGTTATCTATTGCTGCTGTAATAATTGCCACAAATATAGTGGCTTAAAACAATACATATTATCTCACAGTTGTGAGACTAGACGTGTGAAATGGATCTCATTGGGCTACAATCAAAGTGTTGGAAAGACTATATTCAGTTCAGAGACTCTGGGAGAGAATTCATTTTCTTGCCTTTTTAAGCTTCTAAAGGCTGCCCACATTCCTTGGCTCATGGCCCCCTTCCATCTTTAAAGCCAGCAAATGTCAATCAAGTCTTTCTCATATCACATCACTCAGATGCTTTTCTGCCTTCCTCTTTCATTTTTAAAAGCCATTTGATTACATTGGGCTCAATCAGAAAATCCAGAATAATCTCTTAATTTTAAATTCAGCTAATTAGCAACCTTAATTTAACCTACAACCTTCATTTTCCTTGCCATTCCCAGTTGGTACAGTGGTAAAGAGTTCACCTGCCAATGCAGGAGATACTAGAGACTTGAGTTTGATCCCTGGGTCGTGAAGATCGTCTGGAATAGAAAAAGGCTAACCCACTTCAGTATTCTTGCCTGGAAAATTCCATGGACAGAGGAGCTTGACAGGCTACAGTCCGTGGGGTCACAGAGTTGGACATGACTGAGTGACTGAGCATACACACACAATATGTAACCCAACACATTCACAAGTTCCATGCAGAGGATATGGATATCTTCAGTTGTGGGGGGGCATGAAAAGAATTATCTTATCTACCACACGACCACAACATATTATAATAGAAAAAGCACAGATCCAGGAAGTAGTTTTAGTTTGAGTCCTAAGACTAGCCAGAAATAGTAAATTGGACGCGTGTGCAAGCTGAGTTGCTTCAATTGTGTCACACTCTTCATGACCCTATGGGCCATACCCTCCAGGCTCTTCTGTCCATGGGATTCTCCAGGCAAGAATATTGGAGTGGGTTTCTATCGTCTCCCTCCAGGGGATCTTCCCAACCCAGGGATCGAACCTACGTCTCCTACATCTCCTGCGTTGGCAGGTATGTTCTTTACCACTGAGCCACCTGGGAAGTCCAGTAAATTGGGCAAGTCCCTTCAAATTTCAGTTGTTTCTGGTGGAATGAAAAGGTTGTCCTAGCTGATCTCTTATGTTCTTCCCAACTCAAATTCCCTTGATTCTATGAATATAGTACATCTAATTAGACTTGAGTGTTTGAAGATATTAAAGGCTAATTCGTCATCATAAAAAAAAAAGAGGTAAAAGCTTAGCAGCATTATGGGAACACAGAGGAGGGTCATTAATAATTCTTTCTGGGTGGTTATAGGGGACTTCATGCGAGAGATGAGATCTGAGCTTATACGCCCTTGGAGTGTCAGAACAAAGGCATTCTGGGCATGGAAAACAATGTGGAGGACTCAGGCATTGAAAGGCCATCAGTTGTGTAAGACATGGGGCGTGTGGAGAATAGAGAGAAATTCCATGTGGACAGAGCTATAAATGTACAGGAGAAGAGTCTGGAAGTCTAGAGACAGGCCAGATTGTGGTGACTTCTGTGGGCAAGGGAAAGACACCAGTAACTTTTTTTTTTAATCAGCAAAGCAGCAACATAGTAAGTTTTGTATGTTTTAGAAAGATAATGCAGGAAGAATGATTTTCTTAAAAATCTAAAAAGCCAAATAAAAAAGGAAAAAAAGAGAGAGAAAGAAAAACACTTTTTTGTGTGTCTAAGCTTACTATTGTTTTTCGTGTGTAAAAACATTCATTTGTTTAGAATAGAAACATATTTCAAACTTACCATTTAAAAACAGATTACATAAACAAAGTAAGATTAACCATATAAATAAGATTTAGAGAATTAAACTTTCAACCCCATTCAAAAGTGTCCACTGGCTATATTTGCCAAGCTCTTACTGACAAATCTTTCTTGAGAGTCTAATCCTGTAACTATCACCTTGCCACACGTGCTTAGTCACTCAGTCATGTCCAATTCTTTGTAGTCCTTTGGACTGTAGCCTGCCACGCTCTTCTGTCCATAGGATTTTTTAGGCAAGAATACAGGAGCGGAATCTTTAGGCAAGAAGTGTTGCCATTTCCTTCTCCAGGGGATTTTCCCAACCCAGGAATCAAACCTGTGTCTCCTGTTTTGCAGGTGGATTCTTGACCTGCTGAGCCATCAGGAAAGCCTTCTAATCCTATAGGTTCTTGTTTATTCCCTACTATTTAGTAAGTTAGCAGAATCCAAAGCTCTGGGATATATAATTGGCAATTTAATTAACTTTATCCCCTCATCAGAAGCACTGAGATCTTGAATGATCAGAATGTGCTATTCCTACTGAATTTCTCACTTTACTAAAGAAATGTTCAGATATGATGAGTCCTTTTCTTCCTTGTCTCTCCTTCCTTGTAGTTCTCCAATGTGCCAATCTTGCTCCCACTGCGGGGCGGTGGGGGGAGGGGAGGTTCATTCTGCTGTTTCTCTCTCACCTGACAGCAGAGTGGTGTCCAGGATGGAGTCACTCAGGACACTCTTGAGACAAGCCGTTTGGACTCAAACATGACTTTATCACTTACTTGTGCACTATTAAGCTCCTTAACTACTCCATGTCTTAGTTTCCCCATCTGTACAATAAGGATAAAAATAATACACACTACAAAGGATTGTTATAAGCATCTGATGAGTTATTATTCGTAAAAGGTTTAGAAAACCGGCATCATGTATGTATTTATCAAATAGATACCCCAGATTGTCAGGTATGTGAGAAAGACTAACTCCATACTTCCTTAAGCTGCTAGAGTATGATTTTCTGATCCTTAGAGCAGAACATAATCTTAATTAATACTTGTGCCACCTAAGATCTTTCAAAACCTGGCCCTTTACTTGGTTTCTAACCTCATTCCTCACCCCTCTCTCCACTCCTTTTGCCTAAGTTTCCAGAATCACACTATTAAATTGCCCATTTATCCTTAGAGACCCACTCTGAACCTTCAATGTCACATCATGCAGACAGACTTTCTTAACTCACTCATCACACTATGTTGCAATGATTTCTTTAGAGGTTAAGTTTCTTTAACTAAAGTGCTAATTCCTTCAGAAGAAGAATTGAATCTTTGGGGCTTTTTTTCAATGTCTGGTACAGAACTGCAGCAGCATGATTATGAGTAACTGTTGAATGAATGAAGGCATCACTATTCTGATTCTTGCCTTCAGGTCATTAGGATTAGGTTATTACCAGTTTAGTCTGTGCTTTTACAGTGAAAATATGAAGAAAGCACAATGTGGTCAATGTTTTAAATTACCATACCCCTTTTGTTATCTGAAATTTTATTCCTGTATTTGAACATCTCTTCAAATACAGGTTGTTGTGTGTGTGTTTTTTAATGATTTAATATATTAGGCCAAACATGAATAAGATGTTTACTTTGAAATATATGTGCAAAATCTCATCTTTGTAATTCAAAAAGAATAAGACCTTTACCCTTATGGACAAATTCAATTTTGTTCTTTAGTTTTGCAATTCAGAGAGGGATAACTTTCAAGTGTCTTTTATGTTTGAAACTAGGTTTTCCCTCAAATTATAAAATACCAGGATCAACAGGGCAAACAATAAATACTTTATGTTTGAGTATATTTACTAAGTACTTTGTTTGATGTGCTTCACCTATGATAATTTAACTGTGTCTTTTTACTACCCATGTCAATCACAGTATCCAGCTCACTTGAAACTGGTTTATAAAAGGTTTTTTATAAAAGGTTCTCTGCGAGTCTTCTATAATTTTCCCACTTATAGATACCACTACTACTCCCATCAAGGCTTCTATATCACCCCCACCTTCTCTCTTCAATTCATAAAGTCCTTGCTCCATTGATTATTTCTCCTCTTTTTTGTATCTTCAAACTTTTCCTTTCCATTAACTCCTACTTCTCAACAAATTTTGTCTTGGTTTGGGATCCTTAAACAAGGAATCAACTGCAAGTATTTTATTTGGGAGGTAATCCCAGGAAACAGGGAGGGGAATGGCAATGTGACCCTTTTTATAGGACAGACAACAACTGGTCTTCTTGCTTCTGGTCTTGAGTCCCTCCCATCTGTTGTTCTCACTACTAACAGAATAATTTTTCTAAAATGTTTAGTCATCTTCTGCACAATATCCTCCATGTTTCCCATCACTCACCAGGTATAAGTGAAGCTGATCTGAAAGACTCTTCCCAACCTATCTCTGCCTGTCTTTCCAGTTGTATGTCCTGCTACTTTCTCATCAAGCTATATGGCAGCTCTCTAACAAGCCATGCATTCTTATATGAACATTTGTCTGTGCTCTTATCTCCTCCTACAAGTGGACTCTTACCCACATTTTCAAGTTTGCAATAGTCTTTTATTTCCCCTACTTCTTCAAACTTCTTTAGGTCAACTTATGATCAGTCTCCACCACCCTTAAAAGTCCAGCTCAAGCCCATGGCACTGTTATTGTTTATCCCAGGGCTACATGTTATACATCTCCCAACCTCAATGTTGTAAAACAGCCCACGAAAACAAGCTTTCATTTAACAATTAACTGAGCTGCCACAAGTGCACAACTACAAGGATGAAGAGGACACAGGCCTGTCTCAAAGAGTTTTTATTTTGGAAGTAAAGTATTTTGGGGGCAGAAAAATTTTCCCTTCTTCCTTTTTAGTTCTTTAGCTGGTCTAAAAAGTAATTTAACATAAGACAGATCAGGAGAAAACCAAACTTCTTACTTACAGAAGCCCCATAAAAATATGATACGCCCCCTGCAGCCTGGTAATTGAAGCTTATATACCATCCTGGATGAAGAAGAGGGGAGAGGTCTGGGGCTTCAAATGGGAGGAAGGCAATTCATGGGAAGATGAGGAAAGAACATGCATTGCAAACTATTGTTTGCCGTGCCATGCGGAGAAGTCTTTCTGATATAAAAAGTTATCTCTGGTAAAAGCTCACTTTCTGGTACAGATTCCCTATCTAAATTATTTTAGATAGTTAAGGGAGAGGTAAAAGCTCTTCCTGAATCTGTTGGGCCTTGCCTGTCTTTATTTTCACTCTTTTTTGGCTGTGTTAGGCCTTCACTGCGGCACGTGGGCTTCTCTCTAGATGCAGCACACAGGTTCTGTAGTTGCCCCACAGCATGTGGGATCTTAGTTCCCTGATCAGGGACCAAACCAACATCCTTTGCGTTGGAAGGTGGATTTTTAACCACAGGACCACCAGGGAAGTTGCCGGGCCTTGACTGTCTTTAGCCTGAGATAATCCACACACTCAAGCAGCATATTCTGGGATGGCATATCCTGCTCCCCAGCAGTATAAATACAGGCAGTTTTAAAACCAGGTGTAGAGCTACACATTTTATAAATGAGATGCAGCTACACAATTGTAGGTGTTCATAGTAGGGAAAGACGACTTGTGGCAATAAGTTTTTAACTTTCCCAAATAGTATCTTTCTTGGATTTTTTCCAATTCTGACTTGCTCTTAAATACTCAAAAATTCGATGGAAGAAAATACGTTTACTTAGGTAAAAAAAAAAAAGACTTGTTGGGTTGTCTTAACTATGATGTTTATGGTTACTCTCTAAGGCTCATTTTATGAATCCAGACTTCTTTTCTGTGTTTATTTCCATCAGCGTGACTTCATCACCAAGGAAAATCATTTATACCTTCATTCATTAAACATTTGAGGATCTACTATGTAAAATAAACTATACTGAGACTAATCATAGGAACAATAATAAGTTGCTTTTACCAGTTTTACATCTTTGAAAGGCATAAATTTTCATCATTAACAATTGCGGCTGATTTTAACTAGAAGTTTGTGCCTTTATATTGCTATTTTAACACTCGTTTTGTCTCCCCTGAAAGACAGCTCATTTTCATTGTTCTAGCTTGCTGTTTCAATGACAGCTTTGTAGCATTCAAAGTAAGACTGAATACCTAGACTAACTGCAGATGAACGAAAGGGAATAAAGTAAACAGATCCAAAGAAAGGGAAGAAAATTCATTACAAAGAAGGCATAATCTATATTTAACACTATGTTTCTTTCAGTTAATGCATTTTTTCACAAGTATTTCTTAGTATCAACTACTAGAAGCAAGTTCAGTTTGCTTAGTGCATGAATGGTCTGCACTTTAAATACTGGAGTTTCAGAAAATAAACATACCTTAAAAATCCTTGCCAGTAAACACAAAGCAAAAACCACATGCCATCAGTGACACAGCTGGAAATACAGACTTTCCATACTTAATAGACTCTGGTTAACATTTTACAACTTCAGTTCAGTTCAGTTCAGTTCAGTCGCTCAGTTGTGTCTGACTCTTTGCGACCCCATGAATTGCAGCACGCCAGGCCTCCCTGTCCATCACCAACTCCTGGAGTCTACAACTCAAGAGTAACTGTCATATGAGCTCAGCATTTCAACAAGCCATGGTCAGTGAGAAGAAGAACTAAAATGTTACTTTTCTCCATGTAGCATTTTTGTATTCTTTATTTGTCTTGAATAATATGAAACAGTGCAGTTACCCTGTAATGCCCCTGAACTGAGTTATTAAAGAAATGACTGCAGCCCTGGGCAGCAGTGGGCCATGACACTCACAATGCAAATTCAGCTGGATGGATGAGCCTGGCACAGGACATCCTCATTGGGATGTTCGTTAGCCTCACTTTACAGCTGTCAGAAATGATATCTGTTATTCAGCCCGACCCAGGCTCTGAGAAAGAATTCTATGACAACTGATGGTAAAACACACAGAAAATGATCTGAGAAAAAGCAAACCTATTTGAAAAGCTGACAAACCAAATAGCATAAATAAATAAATATCAATACTTCTTAGAGGATTAAAATGTAATACTAAATAATAATTATAGATCAGAGTCAGACAAAGGAAAGGCATTCAACTTTACCTAAAAGAGTTCCGTGACAGTTTACTATACTAGCCCCCATTTCACACATTTGTTTCTAAGCCTGTACTATATCTCCATGAGTTACTCAAGTATATAAAATACCCCCGCTGTCATTATGCTCCTCTGGCATTATTTTACGTATGTCCATACTCAGGGAAAATAAGAGGCCTCTCAGATACTCCCATGTATTCCAGATAATTTAGGGACTCAGATGGTAAAGAATCCGCCTGCAATGCAGAAGACCTGGGTTCGATCCCTGGGTTGGGAAGATCCCCTAAAGAACAGCATGGCAACCCACTCCAGTATTCTTGCCTGGAGAATACCCATGGACAGAGGAGCCTGGTGGGCTACCATCCATGGGGTCGCAAAGAGTTGTACATGACTGAGCGACTCAGCACAGCACAGGAAAGAGAAGATACAGCCTCACAGAAAAGAAGCTGACTTGTCACTGGCACGCAGTAGCCCACCAAGACCTCTCCATCCTTGGAACTCCTATACAGTTTTTATCTCCACTTGACAATATCTATCTCTTAATTGGCTTATCTTTCTTATCATTTGCATTTCCTCCTCCCCACTTGGAATCACAATTTTGGTACACATGAGAATTCGACTTTTCATTTCTCTGGCTCAGTGCTTAAAATAGTATTGTGCACTGATTGGTTTTTAATAAATAGTTGTTTAAAATCTGTAATAAATAGTTGTTCAAAGTATGAAAAACCATGTGATGCCAGATTGGCAATCCCAGTGTCTACAGTTCTTCCTCTACAAGGAGGCCATCTTGCCCCCAAAGACTTTATTTTCACTGTTAAATGTGAAAGAAGTGTTACCCTTTCATCTGGTAAATTAAATATCGACTCAGACATTTCTGTTGACAGAAAGAATCTTGCCAACAGTTTAGAATTCCTGAGTCATTCTTTAGGTTTTCTGTCTTCAGAAGTGTTAAGATTCCAAGTAGGATTCATCTTCAACACGTAATATCAGTACCATGCTTGCCATACTCAACAGGTATTTTCATAGTATATTCTAGTCTTTTAGGGCCTCCCTGGTGGCTCAGAAGGTAAAGAATCCACCTGCAATGCGGGAGACCTGGGTTCAATCCCTGGGTCAGAAAGATCTCCTGAAGAAGGGAATGGCAACCCACTCCAGTATTTTTGCCTGAAGAATTCCATGGACTGAGGAGCCTAGCAGGCAGCCCATGGGGTTGCAAAGAGTCAGACATGACTGAGTGACTAACACTTCCACTTTTCATAGTCTTTTAAAAGAAATTTCACTACTTCAAGGGGTGGCGGGGGGTGAGGGTGGGGGAGAGCCTTTTTAAAAATGCGTGGGCTTGTAGCATTTTCAGTGCAATGTTTCCTGAACAGCCAATGACCTGAAATATCTTCACATGGATCCTATGAAACCTTTAACAAGACATTTCTCAAGAAAATGGCACCCCAGAAACACATACATGTGTGAGGACACACACACCACTCACACACAAAACACTGTTTTAATAGCCAAGGGCACTTTGGCACAATGTGGGGCGGTGGTTGTCAACATAAACAGATGGTCAAAGAAGTGGGCAAACACTTCGAGTGAACTAGTTCCATAAATGAAGTTTTTTATTTCATTTTAAATGCCATACTTACTTAACCAGCTTTCAGACAAGATGATACATGTAGCCAGTTGGAAACAGTTCCCTGCCAGGCTTCTGTGTTTTTATGACAAAATTAAAAGTCCACAGATGGAATAACTCAAAGCTAATTCTTACAGAGTTTGTTTAGTTAGAATGGGGGGTGGGGTGGGGGGAAAGGAGAATACCATATTGCTTCAAATTAAAGCCACATCTACAAAATAGGAGATTTTTAATTAGGAAGGGTAGAGACAGCTTTTTAAAGAAATAGCAAGTCTGTTTTTTAAACGAGAAGAATTATTTATCCATTAAAATAGCAACCTCCCCCAAAGAGTTTGAGGATCGTCTAAAAGATTCCTGATTCCAAGCTCAGTCCCCAAATATCTCAGCATCCTCTCAATCAGTTCTTTGAAAAATATCAATTTGCCACTTCAGCTATCTTCTAAATATATAACAGTCTTTGCATCCCGACTTCCCTAGTCATTAAATTTCAAAATCCCAGAGAAAGACTTCTGCAAGTGAGCTATAGGAAGAGAGGTGCTAAGAGAAGATGTAGAGGAGACCACTGTCTTGGCATGTTGCATTCTTGGAAAGATTTGTAAGTTTTTTTTAGAGTATTGAGCTGGTTCTTTTCATGAGGAAATGAAATAGAGCTGATGTTTTGCCCAACATGGTAGCTCATGCATAAAAGCATGAAAAGCATACAATACTGCCTAATGGGCAAGAAAGAAAATAAAAAGAGAGAACCCAAAATGAAGGAAAAACTATGTCAAATGGAATATGTTCCCTAATCTTTCAATTTATAAACAAACCTAGGCATATAAAATTCAATTACAAAAACTAAGCTCTACAAAGAAATTTTCTCTACAGTTTTTCAGTGTAACAAATATCCATTCAGAAGTCCCAAAGCAAATTTTTAAAAAGATGTAATCAATAAAATCATTACATGGGTCTACATAATATAAAAAGAAGTTGCTTTCATTTTTTACCAATTAACTGATTTCACTTGATAGAATTAACTTGCTAGTTTTGGGTAAATCTAAGTGTCTACATTATACACAGGAAGTAAACATGTATCAGCTTCTATCTGTCTTCTAGAAATACATGTACTTATTTCCACAAAAGACATTTTTCAGTGCCAAAGGTGGTGGCAGAAAAATTCTTAGCAAAAAACCATGTTCAACATTTGCTAGGAAACAGCTGGTCTTCTTCCAGAAGACCACTTAGCACCCCTAGACTCATGGAACCCGAGCAAGCCAATCAATGCATAAATTAAGACCCTAAAAAAGTAAAATAAATCTCTTTTCATTACCAGGCATCCAGCAATTAAAGCCAGGGGTTCTCAAGTGTTTCACGCCCACAGATAAATAGGTGAATAGAACAGACCAAATCCCAACTTCCACATTATTCCTTGAAGGATTTACCTGTGACTTCAATTTCTTTGAGGAGGAAACGGGTCTTGTTATCTGATGTTCCCTGTTTTTCATCTGATTATCTTTTATTTTAGGAATTCTCTTTAGTCATCTTTTAAAAACTTCTCTCCCATTAAAAAAGGGCTATTTCTTCAATCTTCACTTAACTGTTTAAGGAAATCACCACAGGACTACCTGAAAATTAGCACTTCTCTCAATACAATATGGACTTCATCAAAAGAAGTTGCCATATTTCACTGCCTATTTGAAAATGTTCTGCAGACTTTAGTTTGTCAGGAATGGTAGACTTTGGATATGTTTTGATTGTTAAAGAAGCATCAGGTCTTTAAATGAAAGAAGGTATCTCTGTTTTCTGTGGCTCTTAATAGGAAAGCAGAAGATACAGAGAATGTGAAAGTCCAGTATTTTGGATACTGACAAGTAAGTGTTGTCTAACTAGAGTGGATTTTAAGCTGTGAAAGTCAAAACTTTGTACACCACTGTTTCTACAGAGTCAAGAACAGGGCTTGGCACAAAGCAGAAGCTCAATAAATATTTGTTGAATATTGATCAAACAAATGAACAAAGGATTTCATAAAGATATACTATAAAATCATAACTTATATTTGGCTCTAAGAATTTTTGGCAGTTAAGCAGATAACAGAGATACGTATTTAGCTTCTGTCTAGAGAGTAGTTTGTACACCGCTGTTTCTAGAGAGCCTGGAATAGGGCCTGGCACATAGTAGAAGCTCAATAAATATTTACTGAATATTGATCAAATAAATGAATTGAAAGTATTTAATAAAAAATTATACTATAAAATCATAGTTTATATTTGGCTCTAAGATTTTTTGGCAGTTAAGTAGATAAGAGAAATTATTTAGCTTCTGTCTGTAGAGTAGCTATTGGCATCAGTTATTGAAAAGCACTCTATTATCCTTTCTCAGCACAAATATATCCATTAGAATGATGAGTGAAGTGCTCATTAGGCAACCCGAATGCTAAAAGTGGTGGAGGCTAGCTCACTCAAAGCCTGACCTTTCCAAACATTTTGCTTCTTAAAAAAAAAATAGACAACATTTCCCTCCCTAATCTTCCTTTTTGATCCTCTGGCTAATTGGGGAGCAATCTCTCTTTTAACTTTGCCAAATATTGCAGAATATTTTCAGTAAATGTCAGCATAAATTGAAAGCAACACTAGCATGGTAGATGTGTTTCATTTTCTGATCACGTGTAACAAACTTAGTCTTTGCTCTTGTTCTTCCGCTGTTAGTGTTGATTTTCCAAGTTGATAATGGATGGCAGAAAAAGACTCATTGAAACATTCTCACCCTTTGGCCTTACCAAGAGCTTAATTGTTCCCATGAATACACAACGGAGATTTTTTAATGCCTTTAAAATAAGCATTTATGCTACTATTCTGATTGCACTGTGCCCTCATTATCCTTATATTTAATATTGCAGAAATGATGAATTTAACATGCTGGTGAAGCAAGGGAAAACCAATAGGTCTGTGATCGCTCATTTCCTTTACCTGGAGGACAAGTTCTGTCCCAGCAGTTATTGCTTGTAACTCTGGATACATCATTTAATTCCTCTGAACCTTGATTTTGTCTCTAAAAATGGGATACTAGCTCGTGGCACTTCTTTAAGGATTAATTCAGAAAATATATGAAATTACCTCACTAAGATATGTTTAAGTACTTCCATTCAGAGCTTTTGGAGTATGTGACAAAATTATGAGAGTATCAGCAAATAAGCCTTAACAAAAGAAGTACATTTTAGAAAATAAATCCTGTACTCGGCACAGATTACAGTCTCTCATACCAACTTCAACTCTACATTTTAGCGTAATATTGGTTATTATCCTAAGTGTTTTAACCTTTTTCCTTTTTCAAAAGCAGGCAAAACAAGAGGATACAGAATCAAGAACAGGTTAGAGAGCTTCAAGTCAGCAGCACAAGGTCAGAGACTAATAAACCACATGAATGTTAACCAAGAAACTTAACTATAATGTGCCCCTGGAGTAAAATTCTCCCTTAATGGAAACCACCTTATGGTCTTTCAGTCTCCTACCTGTTCACTGTAGTCAATCATGACCACAGCATGTATAATTTCTTCCTGGAACTTTCTAAGGAGTGAAAGAAAATCACTCAGAACCGTACTTAACTTTCTACTCCAAGCCTTCCAGGGGAGGGCACAGAGGCCACCAGCTGCCAGGCAGCAGTGCCTGGGCTGGGCCACCCACACAGCCCCATGGATGAATCACAGGAAAGTCCCCGATTTATGAGACATAGCAGGTGCCTCCCCAGTCACCTCGTCTTCCTCTTTACCTAGGAGAAAACTTCTCCAGTACTTTACCTAGGACCAGAGAAGACGGTACAGGTTGTTGAGGTCAGAATATGGACACAAGAGCATAAATGTCCAATGCATAATTAAGACCCTAACAAAGCAAAATGGATCTCTTTTTACTACCTGGCATCTGGCAATTAAAGCCACATCCTCCATCAGTTCAGTTCAGTTCAGTCGCTCAGTCGTGTTCGACTCTTTGCGACCCCATGGACTGCAGCACAGCAGGCCTCCCTGTCCATCACCAACTCCCGGAGTCCACCCAAACTCATGTTCATTGAGTCGGTGATGCCATCCAACCATCTCATCCTCTGTCATCTCCTTCTTCTCCTGTCTTCAATCATTCCCAGCATCAGGGTCTTTTCAAATGAGTCAGTTCTTTGCATCAGGTGGCCAAAGTATTGGACTTTCAGCTTCAACATCAGTCCTTCCAATGAACACCCAGGACTGATGTCCTTTACAATGGACTGGTTGGATCTTCTTGCAGTCCAAGGGACTCTCAAGAGTCTTCTCCAACACCACAGTTCAAAAGCATCAATTCTTCGGCACTCAGCTTTCTTTGTAGTCCAACTCTCACATCCATACATGACTACTGGAAAAACCATACCCTTAACTAGATGAAGCTTTGTTGGCAAAGTAATGTCTCTGCTTTTTAATATGCTGTCTAGTTTGGTCATAACTTTCCTTCCAAGGAGTAAGTGTCTTAATTTCATGGCTGCAATCACCATCAGCAGTGATTTTGGAGCCCCCAAAAATAAACTCTGACATTGTTTCCCCATCTATTTGCCATGAAGTGATGGGACCAGATGCCATGATCTTAGTTTTCTGAATGTTGAGCTTTAAGCCAAATTTTTCACTCTCCTCTTTCACTTTCATCAAGAGGCTCTTTAGTTCTTCTTCACTTTCTGCCATAAGGGTAGTGTCATCTGCCTATCTGAGGTTATTGATGTTTCTCCTGGCAATCTTGATTCCAGCTTGTGCTTCATCCAGCTCAGCATTTCTCATGATGTACTCTGCATATAAGTTAAATAAGCAGGGTGACAATATACAGCCTTGACGTACTCTTTTTCCTATTTGGAACCAGTCTGTTGTTCCATGTCCAGTTCTAACTGTTGCTTCCTGACCTGCATACAGGTTTCTCAAGAGACAGGTCAGGTGGTCTGGTATTCCCATCTCTTTCAGAATTTTCCACAGTTTATTGTGATCCACACAGTCAAAGGCTTTGGCAGAGTCAATAAAGCAGAAATAGATGTTTTTCTGGAACTCTCTTGCTTTTCTGATGATCAGCAGATGTTGGCAATTTGATCTCTGGTTCTTCTGCCTTTTCTAAAACCAGCTTGAACATCTGGAAGTTCATGGTTCACGTATTGCTGAAGCTTGGCTTGGAGAATTTTGAGCATTACTTTACTAGGGTGTGATATGAGTGCAATTGTGTGCTAGTTTGAGCATTCTTTGGCATTGCCTTTCTTTGGGATTGGAATGAAAACTGACCTTTTCCAGTCCTGTGGCCACTGCTGTGTTTTCCAAATTTGCTGGCATATTGAATGCAGCACTTTCACAGCATCATTTGACTCTTATAGTCCATGGAATTCTCCAGGCCAGAATACTGGGGTGGGTAGCCTTTCCCTTCTCCAGGGGATCTTCCCAACCTAGGGATCAAACCCAGGTCTCCTGTACTGTGGTCAGATTCTTTGCCAGCTGAGCCACAGGGAAGCCCACATCCTCCATAGTAAGTAGGAATACACTGCAGGGAAGCAGCAAAGACTTCTGATTTCATTCACTGATAATATGGGGTAAAGTCAGTTATAAAAATTGTAAATTTGTGAACTCGTTATATCTTCTAACCGTTAGAGAAAGCATTAGTTCAGTTCAGTCACTCAGTCGTGTCCGACTCTTTGCGACCCCAAGGACTGCAGCATGCCAGGCTTCCCTGTCCATCACCAACTCCTAAAGCTGACTCAAACTCATGTCCATAGAGTCAGTGATGCCATCCAACCATCTCATCCTCTGTCATTCACAAAGAGAAGCACATGTGGTCCATATCTATTTCTTTATCAAATTCTATAATTCCTTTATTAATACAGCACACCTCACTGTTTTTTAAAGGGTCAAGTTTATATTTTTATTCTTTCACCAGAAGCAACAAACTCTATTTCTTTGTTTTCAGCAAGTTAAAGAACATACACACACTCAAAAATCACCATGAACTATTTCTTCATCTTTTATTCAGAAATTGTATTTTTTTATTGTTTTGTTTGTTTGTTTGCATTTGCCCTAGGTTTCTGCTTGGTACAAAACAAAGAATGTTTCTTTCCACTTTCTGAGAAGTGCTTTTTAATTATGGAAACCTCAGTGTCTTCTCTCATTCTCCTACCTTACCCAAGAGAATCTAAAAGATTTAGACCACTATGGGGTCATACAGAGATTAGTAAACAATGGCTTTGTTTTTATAAAATGGTATTTGAAATCACTGCTTCTATTTCTGAGCCACCTTTGAAGAGTAACACCCCTTACCAGAGCTCTACAGAGAATGTAATATAACTTTAGAAAGAATGTGTTATTGATTACTGAATGTAGTTGGTAACGGGACAAAATATAAATACACTTCAAGACAAATATTCTTGGATCACAGCCTTAAAATTACTTTACCAAATTTTATTTTTAACATTCAGAGTTCTGGCATAGAAAGGAGTAGCTAAACAACCTTCCCAGTGTCAAGTTGGAGAATTTTTCTCTTCCCCTACATAATTGTTATAGACGACTGCAATTTCTCTACCAAAAATGACTCTAAAGCAAAAAGCAAGCAAAAACCGAAGAATATGAAATGTTACATGTGAACAAATCAAAATCCTATACTTTTAAAACCATGAAATAAATACTATGAGTTTTTAAATTTGTTTGAATGATCATATCATACTTAACTTTGTATAGCAACTGCTAGTGGTCTCCATTTGTGTTTAGAGTAAGACCCTAATGTCTGCCATGGTCATAACAATCTGAAGGCTGCAAGCCCAATCTCTTCCCGTCTATGGAGTTTTCTATGTTCCAATCTCTTTGGCCTTTTTTCAATTTTAGGAATTTCCAAAGTTCTTTTCTGCTTAGGGTTTTCACACATGCTCTTCCTGGAATGGTTTCTTTCATCCTTCCCATGGCAGTCTCTTCAACCTTCACAATCCAGCAGATATGTCAAGTCAGAAAGACCTTTCCAGATCTTCCAATCTAAAGTAAACAAACCTCCGTCGTCACAACTACCTCAAAGTTTTTCTTTCTCTCAACATTTGGTTCTTTTCTTTCATAGTACTCATTACCAAGTATATGCATGTGTGCGTTTGTGGGTATTGTTTATGGTGCATCGTCCCCACTGGACTTAAAGTCCGCTGAGAGCAGGAATCATGCTTCTGTGTATAAAACAATATGCCCAGTACCTAGCACACTATGTAAAGTACACGGCAAACACTCAATAAATATTGATATTTGTTGGATAAATAGAAGCTCTCCATGACATATGTTTACCTTTCCTAATATATTTCTCCAGAGTATTTGAGATAGGTCATCATTTGAACTGTTCTCTAGGCATTTTATTGAATTAGTACAATGAACATTTGAAAATATCCAATCACAGCAAATAGATGGGGAAGAAGTGGGAAAAGTAATATTTTGTTTTCATGGGCTGCAGACAGTTACTGTGTGTGTTAGTCAAGCAGTTGTGTCCAACTCTTTGTGATCCCATGGACTGCAGCCCGCCAGGCTCCTCTGTCCATGGGATTTCCCAGGCAAGAATACTGGAGTGAGTTTTCATTTTCTCCTACAGGGGATCTTCCCAACCCAGGGATCAAACCCATGTCTCCTGCATTGCAGACGGATTCTTCACTGTCTGAGCCACCAGGGAAGCCCTGCAGATGGTTACTACAGCCATGAAAATAGAAGACTCTTTCTCCTTGGAAGAAAAGCTATGACAAATCTGGACAGTGTATTAAAAAGCAGAGACATCACTTTACAGCAAAGATCTGTATAGTCAAAGCTATGGCTTCTCTAGTAGTCCTGTGTGATGTGACAGTTGGACCACAAAGAAGGCTGAGTGCTGAAGAACTAATGCTTTATGATTGTGGTGCTGGAGAAGACTCTTAAGAGTCCCTTGAACTGTAAGGAGATCAAATCAGTCAATTCTAAAGGAAATCAACCCTGAGTATTCATTGGAAGGACTGATGCTGAAGCTGAAACTCAAATCCTTTGGCCACCTGACGTGAAAAGCCAACTCATTAGAAAAGACCCTTATGCTGGGAAAGATCGAGGGCAAGAAGAGAAGGGTGCAACGAGGATGAGATGGTTGGATGGCATCACCAACTCAATGGACATGAGTTTGAGCAAGATAGTGAAGACAGTGACGGACAAGAAGCCTGGCGTGCTACCAAACCATGGAGTCGCAAAGTGCTGGACACGGATGAGTGAACGAACAACAATAACTGAGTTATTAATACTCATATTCTGTGAAGAAGTTAAATACCTCAAATTTAACATCTCTATCATGAAGTTTTCCCAAAACACACAATTGATAAATAGTATCTGCCACATACCTAAAACATAAATTTAATTCATATCATCCATTTTGCAAGTGAAAAATGTCCATGATTCAAACACACAGACCAGAAACCAATGCCTAACCATCAAATAGGGGAAAAATTAAGAATAAAATAAGCTTTAACGATAGTCAAGTTTCTGGGCCATGACAGCTAGCAAAGGGGGTTTAAAACTCACTGGAAACTTTACATTATTAATATCTCTAAATATTATTGTTCAAAAGATATATTAATTCATTTTTTCTCTAGTTTTGCTCAATTTTACTTCTCATGCTCAACTCAGATGCTGATAAAATCTCCCATCTATAAGGATAATCAGGTTAGACTAGATGAGAAATGTCTCCAAAAGTTATTAATCATCCTTCCATGATATTAGCATCTACATCTGTAGTGCTTTAATCTGGTTATTAGCACAGTTATTATGAAACCTGGTCCCAAGAAGAATAAAACAAGTAATAAACTTTCCCTCTTATCTCATTTGTGGGAAATTATTTTTCCCAGGAACCTAAGCTACTTTTAAGAAATAATTTACTCCAAAGGGGCAAATACTATCAAGAAAATACATCCTAAATCTTAACTTTCAAAATATAACCTGACCTGTTCTTACTACTACTAAAAATATAAAAATGTCATTGGATAAAAAACAGAATTAAGCTGGTACAAACCCATTTAAGAGAAACAATTTTGTCAACTTCAAATTTCATACTATTAACTGTACTCCTCAAATGAGCTCATGGCTCTTTATTCTCTAAGAACAGCTTGATTATTTATTTCCACATTTGTGTCATCTTTCTTTGGGTTAAAGTAGGAAAAGAAGAGGTTCCTGTTGCTCAGTTAAGAAGAGAACAAAGGACAGACCCAAGAGGTAATCAGTGAGGGACCCTCCTCTCAACCCAGTTCCATTACTAGTTCAGATACTCTCAAAGGAAAAATAAAACTCAACCAAAGAGACTGGACAGAAAGGAGATCAAACCTGTCAATCCTAAAGGAAATCAACCCTGAATATTCATTGGAAGGACTGACGCTGAAGTTGAAGCTTCAATACTTTGGCCACCTGATGCAAAGAACCAACTCATTGGAAAAGACCCTGATGCTGGGAAAGATTGAACGTAAAAGGGGAAGAAGTCAACAGAGGATGAGATGGTTGGATGATGTCACTGACTCAATGAATATGAGTTTGAGCAAACTCTAGGAGAGGAAACCTGGCATGCTATAGTTCCTAGAGTCGCAAAGAGTTGGCTACAACTTAGTGACTGAACAACAAAAAAAGAGATAAAATGCGGTTCATCCTCAAAGCATTATTAGCTGAGGACAAAGTTTATTCCAATTATAGACACTCAATGAAATGACTTGGTAAAAAATGAAAATTCATGCACATACACACACATACAGTTTCATATTTTGTAATTCAAAAATTTAAAATAAACTCTCTCTTTGATACAACAGCCTAATTTACTACTCAAAGATAGAGATTAAAATTACTATTCAATGGACTATATAATGGGCCTTACAGATGTCCATTAATAGAGGAAGGCTTCCTCCAAGTACAATAGAATACTAGGTACCACAACCTATGGTAACTCAGCACAGAACTTCCTGATTGTACAAACTTCCTGATCTTATAGGTATAGTAACAGTCTGTAACTAAAATAAAAATGTAAACTCTTGACCTTGGGATATTTATGGGAAATAAAATAACTGTCTGGCTCAGATGACTTTCTGAGCTTTTGTAAACATTTCAAGTGATATCTAATTAAGAATGATGTTTATATAACATTAATCCAAGTGCTATGATGTTATGTATAAACTACAACAACAACAACTACGGTGTTATGGATCAACTTGGCTGGGCCACGGTACCCAGAGATTTGATCAAACATTATTTGGATATTTCTGTGAAGATGCTTTTGGATGAGATGAACATTTAAAACGGTGACTTTGGGGTCAAGTAGATTACTCCTTGTTATGCGAGTGGGCTTCATCCAAGCAGTTGAAGGCCTGAATAGAACAAAGATGGACCTCTTCATAGAAAGAAGGAATTCTGCCATCAGACTGCCTTTGGACTCAAACTACAGCTCTTTCCTGAATCTCCAGCCTGCCAGCCTCCCTCACCAGATTTGGGATTCTACAATCACATGTGCCAGGGCTTCCCAGGTGGCACAGTGGTAGAGAATCTGTCTGCCAATTGCAGGAGACTGAGGAGATGCAGGTTTGATCCCTGGGTCAGGAAGATACCCTGGAGTAGGACATGGCAACTCATTCCAGTATTCTTGCCTGGTATAATCCATGGACAGAGGAGCCTGGTGGGCTGCAGTCCACGGGGGTCACAAAAGAGTCAGACACGACTGAGCACACATGTACAATCTCATGTGCCAATTCCTTAAACTAAATCTCTCTATATGTGCACATATTACTGGTTCTGTTTCTCTGGAGAATCCTGCATAATACACACACCAACACAAAAAGTGATCCATTAACATCTATTTTAGAATTACTTTTATGACTTATTTTTAGACATTACCACCATATTACCATTTAATATCACTTCAGCTTTACAAAGATTTGAAGTCAAAACCAGAGGGCTCTGGAGAACTACTTGGGATTACTTATTTATGAAACCAGTTGAGGGAGGCAAGACATTTTCATCTAACTCCTTTTCATTTGTGGTAAAATCATTTTGTTTGTGAAAATCTGTCCAAAAGGCAGGGTTTCCCTGGTGGCTCAGGGGTAAAGAATCCACCTGTCAGTGTGCGAGACCGAGGTTCAATACCTGGGTTGGGAAGATCCCCTGGAGAAGGAAATGGCAACCCACTCCAGCATTCTTGCCTAGGAAATCCCATAGACAGAAAAGCCTGGCAGGCTACAGTCCATAGGGTCGCAAAGAGTTGGACACAACTTAGTGACTAAACAGCAACAATGACAACAATCCAAAAGGCAGAGGGCTCCTGCACCTTAAAGGATGGACAAAGCAGTTCTGTAGAGTGAGAACATTTTCCCTCTAGCTCCTCAATTAAATATAGCAGCAAAAGCAGCTGGAATTAAGTGAAAGGACAACTCTGGCACCCAGTAAAGAGCCTTAGATGTGGTTTCTGTTGTCAGGAAAAATGCCCTTGGCTGAATTCATGTGGACTCGCATTACATTTGAAGTATAAAAAGGAATGCGAGAAAAATCCTAACAGAGAGGAATAACAGCAGAGCTGATTTTCTACAGCAGTTACCTCTGAAAAAGCTGCAGGCACAGTCTATTGAGCATTGTGGCCAGAACTCCCAGCTCCAAGGTCTCCATGTCACAGATGGTTTATCAGGAGAAAAATGATAATGGCTGAAAACTGCATGGGTATTTTATTGTTAATGGGGGCAAGGAAAGGAACAGACTGATATATCACGAATAATGAAAACATCATTCTCATTGTTATACAGCACAAATTACAGACGAAACAAACTGCTAACTTCAGGTACATTGGCCTTTGAAATAAGAAGTTTTACGATTGTAAGGACAAAGGAAGAAAAAGACCTGCCTCTTATCCCAACACCTCCACAGCTGTGAATTCTAAGTCTCCTTGATTAATGTCAGGTGTCATTACCAAGGGAAAAGGAAAGAACAGGATAACTTGAGAATTTCTCCTAATGCCTCTTGATGTGCACAAACAACCATCTTTGGTTCTTTTTTGCTTCCTATAGAAATGCATCAATTGAGACACTATGTAATTGGGTGTGTAAGTTATTTGATGCCAAAAGTTATTGATGATGACCATAAGAATGAGATAAGAATGTGCATGTATTTTTGTTATGGGGTATTCAGGACTCACCTTTCTTCAAAACTGATCATAGCTAATAATATTAGAGGCAGAATCTGTGTCCAGAATTAAGCAGCAAACTATCCCAGCAACTCTAACAAGCAGTGCATGAGTTCTTAATACCGGGAAGATTGTTTGCCAGCAATTATATGCTTCTACAAGAAATTATTTTCCCTTTCTTTCAAGAAGAATCTATTTGTCTTAATTTAAAGAAATTGAGTCATTCTATCTGTTTAAATGGGCTTTACTGGTGACTCAGTTGGTAAAGAATCTGCCTGCACTACAGAAGACCCGGGTTCAATCCCTGAGTCGGGAAGATCCCCTGGAGCAGAGAATGGCTATCCATTTCAGCAAATACTCCTTACATCCTAAGGCAAAGCAGGGGGAGACAAGAGAAAGTTCCTTTTCTATACTGTTTGCATTGGGATAAGAGGTTTATCTCAGCTCTTTTGTCTGTTGAGTTTCTGGATACCTTCTACTTTTATAGAAATTATAACACACATTGTTGGCATGGTGACTAATGTGATTTTCCCTTTTATAGAATCCACAGATGTTTTATACCATCTTTGTTAATGTACATTTTGATTTATGTCGTACTTGACGTTTCAAAGCTAAACGAGCTGATGTATCAGTTATAACTCAGTCATGGTAATTTTGTCATCCAGCCATCTCATCGTCTGTCGTCCCCTTCTCCTCCTGCCCCCAATCCTTCCCAGCATTAGGGTCTTTTCCAATGAGTAAACTCTTCACATGAGGTGGCCAAAGTTTGGAGTTTCAGCTTCAATATCAGTCCTTCCAATGAACACCCAGGACCGATCTCCTTTAGGATGGACTGGTTGGATCTTCTTGAAGTCCAAGGGACTCTTAAGAGTCTTCTCTAACACCACAGTTCAAAAGCATCAATTCTTCAGTGCTCAGCTTTCTTCACCATCCAACTCGCACATCCATACCTGACCACTGGAAAAACCATAGCCTTGACTAGACAGACCTTTGTTGGCAAAGTAATACCTCTGCTTTTAATATGCTATCTAGGTTGGTAATACCTTTCCTTTCAAGGAGTAAGCGTCTTTTAATTTCATGGCTGCAATCACCATCTGCAGTGATTTTGGAACCCCCAAAATAAAGTCTGCCACTGTTTCCACTGTTTCCCCATCTATCTGCCATGAAGTGATGAGACCAGATGCCATGATCTTAGTTTTCTGAATGTTGAGCTTTAAGCCAACTTTTTCACTCTCCTGTTTCACTTTCATCAAGAGGCTCTTTAGTTCTTCTTTGCTTTCTGCCATAAGGGTGGTGTCATCTGCATATCTGAGGTTATTGATATTTCTCCTGGCAATCTTGATTCCAGCTTGTGCTTCCTCCAGCCCAGCGTTTCTCATGATGTATTCTGCATATAAGTTAAATAAGCAGGGTGACAATATACAGCCTTTGATGTACTCCTTTTCCTATTTGGAACTAGTCTGTTGTTCCATGTCCAGGTCTAACTGTTGCTTCCTGATCTGCATACAGGTTTCTCAAGAGGCAGGTCAGGTGGTCTGGTATTCCCATCTCTTTCAGAATTTTCCACAGTTTATTGTGATCCACACAGTCAAAGGCTTTGGCATAGTCAATAAAGCAGAAATAGATGTTTTTCTGAAACTCTCTTGCTTTTTCGATGATCCAGAGGCTATTGGCAATTTGATCTCTGGTTTCTCTGCCTTTTCTAAAACCAGCTTGAACATCTGGAAGTTCACGGTTCACGTATTGCTGAAGCCTGGCTTGGAGAATTTTGAGCATTACTTTACTAGCGTGTGAGATGAGTGCAATTGTGTGGTAGTTCGAGCATTCTTTGGCATTGCCTTTCTTTGGGATTGGAATGAAAACTGACCTTTTCCAGTCCTGTGGCCAGTGCTGAGTTTTCCAAATTTGCTGGCATATTGAATGCAGCACTTTCACAGCATCATCTTTGGGGATTTGAAATAGCTCAACTGAAATTTCATCACCTTCACTAGCTTTGTTTGTAGTGATGCTTTCTAAGGCCCACTGGATTTCACATTCCAGGATGTCTGGCTCTAGGTGAGTGATCACATCATTGTGATTATCTGGGTCATGAAGATCTTTTTTGTACAGTTCTTCTGTGTATTCTTGCCATCTCTTCTTAATATCTTCTGTTTCTGTTAGGTCCATACCATTTCTGTCCTCTATTGAGCCCATTTTTGCATGAAATGTTCCCTTGGTATCTCCAATTTTCTTGAAGAGGTCTCTAGTCTTTCCCATTCTGTTGTTTTCCTCTATTTCTTTGCAGTGATCACTGAAGGAGGCTTTCTTATCTCTCCTTGCTATTCTTTGGAACTCTGCATTGAAATGGGAATATCTTTCCTTTTCTCCTTTGCTTTTCACTTTTCTTCTTTTCACATCTATTTGTAAGGCCTCTTCAGACAGCCATTTTGCTTTTTTTGCATTTCTTTTCCATGGGGATGGTCTTAATCCTTGTCTCCTGTACAATGTCACAAACCTCCGTCCATAGTTCATCAGGCACTGTGTCTATCAGATCTAGTCCCTTAAATCTATTTGTCACTTCCACTGTATAATCATAAGGGATTTGATTTAGGTCAAACCTGAATGGTCTAGTGGTTTTCCCTACTTTCTTCAATTTAAGTCTGAATTTGGCAACAAGGAGTTCATGATTTGAGCCACAGTCCACTCCCGGTCTTGTTTTTTCTGACTGTGTAGAGCTTCTCCATCTTTGGCTGCAAAGAATATAATCAATCTGATTTCGGTATGAACCATCTGATGATGTCCATGTGTAGGATCCTTATATAGGTCCTCAAAGATTTAGAGACCCAGGAAGTGTATTAGTAGCATTATTGTTGCTGTCATTGTTCAGTCGCTAAATTGTGTCTGACTCTTTGTGACCCCATGAGCTATAGCATGCCAGGCTTCCCTGTCCACTATCTCTGGGAGTTTGCTCAAACTCATGTCCACTGAGTAGATAATGTCATCCAACCATCTCATCTTCTGTTGTCCCCTTCTTCTGCCCTCAATCTTTCCCATTATCAGTGTCTTTTCCAATGAGTCAGCTCTTTGCATTAAGTGGCCAAAGTATTACTAGCACTAGAAAACTCTTTTCCATCCTTAAAACAAATACTTAGCATCAGGAACGTGTTGCATTTAAGGAATGTGTAAGTAGATATCAATAGATAGTTTCAGAATGTCTCATTCCCAGAGAAATAGCCCCAATTCATCTTCTTTGGAAAAATTTCAACTTTTTAAAACAGCTGATGATTTTATTTCAAAATCATATCTATCTAATTGATGGTAACCATCAGAGATTCTCTCAATTTGTAAAGAATCTGTTCTTCACACAGTGCCCAGGAGTTAGCAAGACAAATCAGGGGGTGGGGAGCCTTTCTCCTCCTGCATATCCTGGGTCTCCTTACCCTTCTATTTCCTGTAAGTGCTGTGACCCTAGGAGACCAGCTCCAGTGTAGCTCAAGGACATTATTGTCATTTCCAACTTCTTAAACTTCAACAACTCTTCCTAGCTTCAGGGCCAGCCTAGACATCAATCACAGAAACCACATTGATCATATAAATAACACAAGTTCTTTGTATTCCAAATAACATAAAGAAACTTAAGCTTATCTTCTCATTGTCCTCAAAGCAGTCTTACTAATGCCCACCTCTTGCCTTTTTCCCTGCTTCCTCCCCTCCTCCACCTGGATTCCTTTTCCTTTTTCCTACATATTCTCAGTTGTCTCCTTCCCCTTGATGACCTCAAGCTCACATTTTCTGTGATGTTTTCCTGAATGATTGCAGCCAACTGTGATTCTTCCCTTTCCAAAGTCCTGGACACTTTATTTTCAGTTCTACTTGTCTGGGTTCTTAATCATATATGCAGTAATTTATTAAATAAATATTTCCTGAACATCTTCTATATAGTAATGGGGTTCCCAGTCGGCTCAGTGATAAAGAATATGCATGCCAATGCAGGAGACATAGGAGACACAGGTTTGATCCCTGGGTCAGGAAGATCCCCTGGAGGAGGAAAAGGTAACCCACTCCAGTATGTTTGCCTGGAGAATCCAATGGACAGAGGAGCCTGTCAGGCTACAGACCATAGGGTCACAAAGAGTCAGATACAACTGAGTGACTAAGTATGCACAAATGCACACACACAAGTTCTAGGTCTTAAGAGATGAAATTGTGAACGAAACAGACAAAATTACCCAGTTCCAATAAACCTCACATGCATTTATAATTCTCCCAGTGATATTATAAAATGTAAGACTGGCCAAGGAGTATCACATGATACTGCATTTTACTGACCAGGGGTCATTATTCACTAGTGCTTCTAAGTTTAGGGTAGGGCAAAGGACATGCACTGCTGGACAAAGCTGCCACAGGTAACTGGACAAGCTTTGTCCCCCATCAGAGCTGAGATTCTCTTGTATAGATGAATGAGAATTTTGTCAAGGGAACATTCTGGAAATAAGCTTTGGATGTTGTTGGTTTTAGTCATATGTTAAAATAGAGCTCATCTGTGTGGACAACTAACACTGGGGAAAAAAATCCACAAAATAAGTAGCTTCTTGGCCTCTGTTGTTGTTGTGGTTGTTCAATTGTTAAGTCATGTCTGACTCTCTTGCAACCCCATGGACTGTAGCCCACCAGGCTCTTCTGTCCATGGGACTTCCCAGGCAAGCATACTTGAGTGGGTTGCCATTTCCTTCTCCACGGGATCTTCCTGACTCAGGGATCGAACCCACATCTCCCGAACTGGCAGGAAAATTCTTTACCACTAAGCCACCTGAGAAACCCTTGGCCTCTGTAGGAAAGTATTTAAAACATTCAATTAAACTGCGAAATGTATTCTAAGATAAAACTACTTTTTTCCCTAAAACAATTTAATATATAGTTTTGCAACATAAGAAGGGGTCTTATTAATTTAAAATATATATATATATATGTGTATGTATAGTTTCAAGAGTGATTCAATGAGTCTACAGGAAACCCACTTCAGACCTAAAGACACATATAGACTGAAAGTGAGAGGATGAAAAATATATTCCATGCAAATGGGAAGCAAAAGAAAGCTGGAGTAGCAATCCTCATATCAGACAAAATAGATCTTAAAATACAGAATATTACAAGAGATAAGAAAGGACACTGCATAATCATCAAAGGATCAATCCGAGAGGAAGACATAACAATTGTAAATATCTATGCACCCAACATAGGAGCACCTCAATACATAAGACAAACACTAACAGACATAAAAGGAGAAACTGACAGTAACACATAATAGTAGGAGACTTTAACACCCCACTCACACCAATGGGCAGATCATCAAAACAGAAAAGTAATAAGGAAGCACATCTTAAATGATACATTAGATGAGATGGATCTCATTGATATCTTCAGAACATTCTATCCAAATGCAGAAGAATACACCTTCTTCTCAAGTGCACATGGAACACTCTCCAGGATAGACCATATCTTGGGTCATAAATCAAACCTCAGTAAATTTAAGAAAATTGAAATCATATCAAGCATCTTCTCTGACCACAACACTATGAGACTAGATATCAATTACAAGAAAAAAACTGTAAGAAACACAAACACATAGAGATTAAACAACACTCTTCTAAATAACCAACAGGTTACTGAAGAAATCAAAAGAGAAATCAAAAAATTTCTAGAAACAAATCACAATGAAAACACAACAATTCAAAACCTATGCGATGCAACAAAAGCAGTTCTAAGAGGGACGTTTATAGCAATACAATCCTACCTCAAGAAACAAGAAAAACATCAAACAGACAACCTAACTTTACACATAAAAAAACTGGAAAAACAAAAAACAACCCAAAATTAGTCAGTCAATTCAGTCGCTCAGTCATGTCTGACTCTTTGCGACCCCATGAACCGCAGCACGCCAGGTCTCCCTGTCCATCACCAACTCCCATCACCACCCAAACCCATGTCCATTGAGTCGGTGATACCATCCAATCATCTCATCCTCTGTTGTCCCCTTCTCCTCCTGCCCTCAATCTTTCCCAGCATCAGGGTCTTTTCAAATGAGTCAGCCCTTTGGTTCAGGTGGCCAAAATATTGGAGTTTCAGCTTCAGCATCAGTCCTTCCAATGAACACCCAGGACTGATCTCCTTTAGGATGGACTGGTTGGATCTCCTTGCAGTCCAAGGGACTCTCAAGAGTCTTCTCCAACACCACAGTTCAAAAGCATCAATTCTTCAGTGCTCAGCTTTCTTTATAGTCCAACTCTCACATCCATACATGACTACTGGAAAAACCATAGCCTTGACTAGACGGACCTTTGTTGACAAAGTAATGTCTCTGCTTTTTAATATGCTGTCTAGCTTGGTCATAACTTTCCTTCCAAGGAGTAAGCATCTTTTAATTTTATGGCTGCAGTCACCATCTGCACTGATTTTGGAGCCCCCCAAAATAAAGTCAGCTACTGTTTCTCCATCTATTTGCCATGAAGTGATTTTACCCCACATCCAAGGTAAGAGAAACCCAAGTAAGATGGTAGGTGCTGAGAGAGGGCTTCAGAGGGCAGACAGACTGAAACACAATCACAGACAACTAGCCAATCTGATCACACGGACCACAGCCTTGTCTAACTCAATGAAACTAAGCCATGCCATGTGGGGCCACCCAAGACAGATGGGTCATTGTGGAGAGGTCTGACAGAACGTGGTCCACTGGAGAAGGGAATGGCAAACCACTTCAGTATTCTTCCCTTGAGAACCCAATGAACAGTATGAAAAGGCAAAAAGATAGGACACTGAAAGATGAACTCCCCAGGTCAGTAGGTGCTCAATATGCTACTAGAGATCAGGGGAGAAATAACTCCAGAAAGAATAAAGGGATAGAGCCAAAGCAAAAACAACACCCAGTTGTGGATGGGACTGGTGACAGAAACAAGGTTCAATGCTGTAAAGAGCAATATTGCATAGGAACCTGGAATGTTAGGCCCATGAATCAAGGCAAATTGGAAGTGGTCTAACAGGAGATGGCAAGATTGAACAAAGATCGACACTCTAGGAATCAGGGAACCAAGATGGACTGGAATGGGTGAATTTAACTCAGAAGACCATTACATCTACTACTGTGGGCAGGAATCCCTTAGAAGAAATGGAGTATTAGTAGAGGGAAAGAAATCATAAAGAGCTGAGCAGAACAAATGAAAAAGAAATGAAAGAAACAATAATAAAGATTAATAAAACTAAAAGCTGGTTCTTTGAGAAGATAAACAAAATTGACAAACCTCTAGCCAGATTCATCAAGAAAAAAAGAGAGAAAAATCAAATCAACAAAATTAGAAGTGAAAAAGGAGAGGTTATAATAGGCAATGCAGAAATACAAAGGATTATAAGAGACTATTATGAACAACTATAGGGCAATAAAATGGATAACCTGGAAGAAATGGATAGATTCTTAGAAAAGTTCAATCTTCCAAGACTGAACCAGGAAGAAATAGAAATTATGAACAACCCAATTACAAGCACTGAAATTGAAGCTATGATCAAAAATCTCCCAAAAATCAAAAGCCCAGGATCAGATGGCTTCACAAGAGAATGCTATCAAACATTTAGAGAAGAGCTAATGCCTATCCTTCTAAAACACTTTCAAAAAATTTCAGAGGAAGAAACACTTTCAAACTCATTCTACGAGGCCACCATCACCCTGATACCAAAATCAGACAAAGACAACACAAAAAAAAGAAAATACAGGCCAGTATCACTGATGAACAGTGATGAACATAGACGCAAAAATCCTCAACAAAATTTTAGCAAACATAATTCAGCAACACATCAAAAAGCTCATACACCATGATCAAGTTGGGTTTATTCCAGGGATGCAAGGATTCTTCAATATATGCAAATCAATCAATGTGATACACTGTATTAACAAATTGAAAGATAAAAACCATATGATCACCTCAAGAGATGCATAAAAAGCCTTTGACAAAACTCAGCACCCATTTATGATTAAAACTCTTAAAAAAATGGGCATAGAAGGAACCTACCTCAACATATATGATAAACCTACAGCAAGCATTATTCTCAATGGTGAAAAACTGAAAGCATTTCCCCTAAGATCAGGAACAAGACAAGGGTGTCCACTTTCACCACTGTTATTCAATATAGTTTTGGAAGTCCTAGCTGCAGCAATCAGAGAAGAAAAAGAAATAAAAGGAATTCAGATCAGAAAAGAAGAAGCAAAGTTCTCACTGTTTGCAGATGACATGATACTGTACATAGAAAACCCTAAAGATAGTATCAAAAAATTACTAGAGCTAATCAGTGAGTTTAGCAAAGTTGCAGGATACAAAATCAATACACAGAAATCACTTGCATTTCTATAATCTAACAATGAAAAATCAGAAAAAGAAATTAAGGAATCAATCCCATTCACCATTTTAACAAAAAGAATTAAATATCCAGGAATAAACTTACCTAAGGAGACAAAAGAACTGTGCACAGAAAATTATGACACTGATGAAAGAAATCAAAGGTGATATAAACAGGTGGAGAGATATTCCATGTTCCTGGGTAGGAAGAATCAATATTGTGAAAATGACTATACTACCAAACACAATCTACAGATTCAATGCAATCCCTATCAAATTACCAATGACATTTTTCACAGAACTAGAACAAAATATTTCACAATTCATATGGAAATATAAAAGACCCTGAATAGCCAAAGCAGTGTTGAGAAAGAAGAATGGAGCTAGAGGAATCAACCTTCTTGACTTTAGATTATACTATTATAATTCATTTTGGCTAATATGATTTTAGGACTTCGCTGGTGGCTCAGACGGTAAAGCGTCTGTCTACAATGCGGAAGACCTGGGTTCAATCCCTGGGTCAGAAAGATCCCCTGGAGAAGGAAATGGCAATTTTAATCATCTTTTGCTAAGTATTCTTAAATACACATCCCAGAACCAGAAGAGAGGCAATCTAAGATTAATCATTGATCATGGATAAGCCACAAAATAAATAATCCATCAGTGGATAGCAATATTTTCACTAAAAGTGTAAGATCTATGTTACCTCATCTAATAATGATGCTAACTGTTCATATTAAAATAGTCCCTGTTTTATGCCAAAGTTATATTAGATGCCTCAGCATCTCCTCCTTTATAGACTACATTACATGATGGCTATAAAATTACTGCTTGTCTACTTGCTCACATTTTATCTACAATCTTGATTCTATATTGTAAATATCTAGATATTTTGATGTCAAGATGCAGAGACTATTTTCAGTGCCAAGTATTACACCAGCCACAAATTAAGAACACTACAGATATTTGCTGCTGCTGCTGCTAAGTCTCTTCAGTCGTGTCTGACTCTGTGCGACCCCATAGACAGCAGCCCACCAGGCTCCCCTGTCCCTGGGATTCTCCAGGGAGGAACACTACTGACTGAATAAATCAGTCAACTCCAGAACACTTCATAGCTTGGGTTTCATTGAATGTTGTACTATTTAAATATTTCTTTACAGAACAAGCTGGAATCAAGATTGCCAGGAAAAATATTAACAACCTCAGATATGCAGATAATACCACTCTAATAGCAGAAAGTGAAGAGGAACTAAGAGCCTCTTGATGAGGGTGAAAGAGGAGAGTAAAAAAGCTGGCTTGCAACTCAACATTAAGAAAAACTTCATGGGAAATAGAAGGGAGAAAATGGAAGCAGAGACAGATTTTCTCTTCTTGGGCTCCAAAATCACTGTAGACAGTGACTGCAGGCATGAAATTAAAAGATGCTTGCTCCTTGCAAGAAAAGCTATGACAAACCTAAACAGCATATTAAAAAGCAGAGGCATCACTTTGCCAACAAAGGTCCATATAATCAAAGCTAAGGTTTTTCCAGTAGGCATGTGAGAGTTGGACTACAAAGAAGGCTGAGTGCTGAAGAATGGATGTTTTTGAACTGTGGTACTGGAGAAAACTCTTGAGAGTCCCTTGGACTGCAAGGAGATCAAACCAGTCAATCCTAAGGAAATCAACCTTGAATATTCATTGGAAGGACTGGTGCTGAAGCTGAAGCTCCAGCACTTTGGCCACCTGGTTTGAAGAATCAACTCACTGGAAAAGACCCTGATGCTGGGAAAGATTGAGGGCAGAAGGAAAAGGGGGCGGCAGAGGATGAGATGGTTAGATAGCATCAGTGACTTGATGGACATGAATTTGAGAAAATTCCAGGAGACAGTGGAGGACAGAGGAACTTGGCGTACTGCAGTCCATGGGGTTGCCAAGAGTTGGACACAACTTGACAACTGAACAACAACAACCTCAGTTAGTCCATGATATGCTTTTCTTGTATTTACCCAAAGCAGTATTGAGTTTTTTTCACCTCTAGGATTTAGGGTTACTTTTTTAAAATTACAGAATTTTTTTTTAATAGTCTTTTATTAGAAATCTCATAAACCGCAGTTGTAAAATTCTGAGCGAGAAGAATAGGAAAAGAAGATTCTGGTAATCATAAAACAAAAGTTTGCTGCATTGTTTTCTTGAAAAGACAAATTGTTTTTCCAGGACTTCACATCCAAACTTACCTCCAATTATAAAATGACTCCCTTCATACAGTCAGTCCCTGGCACTGAGCCAAAATGCAAAGCCCTGTGCAATCCCAGGATCTTGAACCTACTTGCCTCTGCCTGGACACTTCTCTCCCAGCTCTTCTTCATTCTTCATGTCTCAGGTTACATGTGTCTCCTTAAAGAAGCCCTTCTTCTTAGTGAAAAAGGGAAAGGGAAAAAGTGGAAATGAAGGTCACTCAGTTGTGCCCGACTCTTTGTGACCCCATGGACTATACAGTCCATGGAATTCTCCAGGCCAGAATACTGGAGTGGGTAGCCTTTCCCTTCTCCAGGGGATCTTCCTGACCCAGGAATTGAACTAGGGTCTCCCGTATTGCAGGCCAGTTCTTTACCAACTGAGCTATCAGGGAAGCCCTTTTCTTTGCCTAGCACATGGTATTATTTGGGATTACAAGTTCTCTAATGTGTATTTTTGTTTACTGTCTGTTCCTCACCCACGCCTTATCGTACCCTTTTTGATGACAGGGGCCACATTTGTCTCATTCATCTGTGGATCTCCAGCACCCAGTGAAAGACCCAGGACACTGTCAACACTCAAACAGACTGGAATCAAATCAAAAATGATAGCTAAACTTAATATTATTTGTGTTACACTTATTTCTCTGGATTCTAAGCATTTTTTTTTATTTCAGTGTTTCATATTCTATATTGCCCTTGCTAGATTATACTTCCATATTCATAGAATATAAACTAATGCCAGTAATGATAATATTGCAAGACAAAATATCCTGAAAACTTTTTAAGACGAAAATGAAAATGATGTTTCATGTTAACATTAGTATGCATGAATGTGCTCTAAACTATAAAACCTGAACATGCACATCCATACCACTCTTGTAATTTAAGACATTCTCAGTTGTAGGCTTTGAAATGATTTGGTTCCTATTTTCTGTGGAGAAAGAAATGACACTCACTCCAGTATTCTTGCCTGGAGAATCCCGTGGACAGAGGAGCCTGGTGGGCTACAGTCCATGGGGTGGCAAAGGAGTCAGACATGACTTAGTGACTAAACAACAACAATCTGTGGCTATATAACAAGCCACCCCAAAGCCTAGCAGCTTTAAGACAACAACACTTACTATGCTCACAAATCTGCAATCTGAGCAGGGTTAGACTGGGACAGCTTGTCTGTGCCCCACTCAGTGCCAGCTGAGTGACTTAAAGCCTGTGTCTAGAATCACCCAAAGACTATTCATTCACTCGTTTGCCACCTTGTCTGCTTGAGGCTGGAGGAATGGAGCTCCTCAATCATCTCTCTCCACAAGACCTCTCCAGGATGATATCTTCAAGGCAGGTGGTCATCTTACTTACACTTTGGTTCGGGGATACCCAGGTATGTGTCCCGAGAGAGAGAGAGCGCCATGTGGAAGGAGGACCAGCAACATAGTTTTTAAGGTCCAGTACAAATGGAAAATGCAGGGCCCCTTGTTAAAAAAAAATCACTAAGAATTTCAAGACGCCAACAACAGAGCATCAAACCTAGCAACTGTATAGGTCACATACCCATGATGCTAGCTGTGAAGGAAGCCATATTGTATTTCATGATCTAGCATCACTTCTACTTCATTCTGTTCACAAGGCAGTCACAAAGTCCCCACCAATTTCAAGAGGAAGAGAAATAACTCCACATCTTATTGGGAGTGACCATGATCTGAAAGAGCACATAGGGTTGGAAAAGTCACTATGGTCATTTCTGAAAATTCAGCCCACCACACGCTTGCTATAAATGACTGGCACATCTCTGGAAAACAGAAACCTACCAAACTTGGAATACTCATACTGACACCTATGTGTGTGCTCAGGTGCTCAGTCATGTCTGACTCTTTGAGACCCCATGGACTGTAGCCCGTCAGGCTCCTCTCTCTGTCCATGGAATTTTCCAGGCAAGAATATTGGAGTGGGTTGCCATTTCCTTCTCTAGGGGATCTTCCCAACCCAGGGATTGAATCTGCATCTCCTGCATTGTCAGGAGGATTTTTTTTTTTACCACTGAGCCACCTGGGAAGTCCTACTGACACTTATAATAGCCATATATTTAGGAAACTTTCTGTGTTGGGGGATTACTGACTGAGCACTTCAGAGACATCACTATATTTAACCCTCCTGGCTTTGCACTTAGTAGGTACAGTGATACTAGCATCCTTGTTACAGAGCTGATATCACAGATCACATAGTGAATAAGTAATAGAACAGGGACTTAATCCAGGTTTGATGCTAACAGTGTTTATCACTGTTCAGTGCTATTGGAGTAAATTTCCCAAGAGACAAATCCCAGGACTGCACTCTTTCCCCTGTTTCCTATCACCAGGTGATTCTATAAGTGTCAGCTACAGGGGACACCTAATAGTTTGTCTTCATAGCTCACAACTTTCCTATCTTTAATGACCCTCCATCCCTCCATCTTCACAGCACTAGTGTTCATATGACTGATCCTAATGCTCTGGATAAATGGGAAAATAACAGGCAGAGATTTACCCCTGGAAGGGAATGCGGGAAGAGAGAGATAAAGATCGGTTCACATGGTCTATCTTCAAAGTCTGCACCTGATGTATGCAAATTGGGGCACCGTATGCAGTTCTGTTTTCCATCCTGTGTTCTGAGAAAAATATATTCATATTAGTTTTCTCAAACTATTCCTGAAGCCCAAATATATCCCTGATCCTGAGATAACTACATGTCATTAGGATACAACTTCATGTCTTGCTATTGTCAGCTTAAGTCGTTCTTCATTATTTACTAGAAAAATAATGCTAACACATACAGGTAAAGTAACAGCTTATCTCAACTAATAGAGGGCAAATTCCAGGAGTAGCTGATGGGCTTCCCAAATAAAAATATACCGTGTTAAGTTCATAGTTTTTCAAGGGCTCTATAAACCATGGTGGCAAATCCAAGTTACATTTAGGAAAGCTGAAAGATTCTATGTATGGACAGTAAGACAAAATAGAACCCTCATGACCACTACTAGAGAAAAAACACATTCAAATCAATTAATCTGAGCTGTTATAGTCTGCCTCCAGAATTTTAAAGAAGGAAACTTTACCTCTGCAAAAGGGATTTTCCTCCAGCACCTCCAGTCCATTTAGAGGTGAGATGAGGAGGTGGATTATATATGTTTTAAATTTCTCCCAGTTTTTGAAAAGAAGAACATTTGATGAAATCCACTTCTCTGCCCTCCCCCAGCAGACTCACTCCTATTATTGATTCATTATCCAATTCTACCTACAATTCATATGGAAAGGAATCCACCTGGGAATGCAGGAGACACAGGAGAACGTGGGTTCCATCCCTGGGTGGGGAAGATCCCTTGGAGGAGGAAATGGCAACCCATTCCAGTATTCTTGCCTGGAAAATTCCACGGATAGAGGAGCCTGGGGGCTGCAGTCCATGGGGTTGCAAAGAGTGGGACACGACTAAGCATAAACACACACAGACATAATTCATAGTAGCTTTGGCGTTGCTGGAGAAGCATTCCGGTGTGGTTCCTCCAAGTTCAATGCAAAGAGAGAGTAGCAGGCAAAGCCGTGCTTCTGTCTGAAGAGCTTCACTCCCCTTCTCGCCTGCTTCTCCACCCACCCAGGTCCTCCACCTTCTTCACTGGGGGGAGCAATTTCCCAAGCTTGCAGTTTAGGGTGGAAGGGATGGGAGGAGGGGATTCTGGTGAACAGCTGGGGCCCATCACTTCTCATTGCAGATCTTGGGGAGATGTGGTTGACAGAGTGATGCACAGAGCCTGTCCCAGTTAATGACTTCACCATTCTCCATCATTATCCCCATCATTAGAAAATTAGGAGGACAGAAGGTATTTACTGTAAACCTGCCACCTCCCAAGGAGAGATAAATAGAAACTGATAAATGGGCTCTTCTGGTGCTGTTCGTCTATTAACCTTCTGCTTCCAAGCTCCGGCATATGCATGCCATCCTGCCATTAACATCCAGTAATTGGCATGGCAGCGGGCAATACAATCCTACCTTTACTGTGAGCGACCCTCCGTGCAGTGTGCCTGCGCAAGCACACAATTACATTCATAATGAAGCTTTTGCTAAACAGTCCGGTTAAAAGACATCAGGCAGTTGTTCCCCAGCCATCATACCACCCTTCCACAGCCATTCAGAGCTTAACTCTTCACCAGCCTGGTTACCGGCTGCCTGTTTGCTGGTCTCTGTGCCCTCATTGCACGCATGCCAACCTATTCGTTAAAGGTATACTCTGTTGTTGTTTTGTTTTGAACAGCTTCTCTTTCTTAACTCTGTGTTCCTTGGGAGCAAAGGCACAGTCAGCCTATGAATGACTTGGAGTCGCCTCATTTGGTTCACTGCCTGGCATGATAGCAGGATGGTGTTTCCTCCATGTTGTGGCCACTGGTGACCACCCAGGGGCAATGCCCCTCATTTGTCATCAGTTGAGAGCCAAGCTATTAATATTTAGCACTGTTTCCCAAGGAGATTTTGTGTTCGTTAGTACATTCCTAGGTGACAAGAGGAAAAAAGCATGTACCTAGTGAATTTTCTTCTCTGTATGATAATAGAGCAGAAAGGAACACGATAACCTTGGTGTCTGATATTAGAAAGACTGCATTTTCAATGCTCATCTGCTTAGACTCTCAGGGTTCTTGAAGGAGCATGCATCCCAGGAGAGCCTGAAAGAGTTTACAGAAAACTGAGGCCCACAAAGAGAGCCACCTCATCTGTTCTCCATCTGCTCACACAGTGGCTGCAAAATGAACATTTGGTCTCTGCTTCTCTGACCTATTTCTTCCCAAGTTACATTCCAGTGTTTACTCTGAAGACTTTACAACAGTGACTGCAGTGGGCAGACTGTTTCACAGGATGAAACATGAAAAGCAATGATGAGCAATCTCTCAGAAACACAGAGTAGATTCTGTGAAATGAACCAAACTGGTCCGAAACATGGCTCTGAGGGGTAAAAGAGAAAAAGAAAGAAAGAAAGAAAAAAAAACAGTTGAAAGGAGGGAGGTGAGGTTGGAGAGAGGTAATATCAGCAAAGAGATAAAAAGCAATAAAAAGACCAACGAGAAGAAAATGACATGACAATCTTATTACTGGTGTTCAGGAACCATAGCCTCTCTGTCAGAAAAATACCAGATCACCCATTTGAGAACTTCATAAAACTAAATGATCAATAGATTATAGCTCTGGCCCTCCTTCCACACAGCATAAAACAAATAATAATATCTCCAATAAATATAACAAATAGGGCCATCTCTCCTGTTTCCTGCAGACCCCTGACAGAACATGCTACAGGATCTCTTCATTTCCTCTTCAGGATACTAAGCAGCTTGCCAGACTCCCAGTCAAGCACAGCCTCTCCAGCTGTCCTCTAAGCATCCACCTTTAAATACAGAATCTGGATATAGCTGGGGAGCTTTGCACTCATGGAGGCTTTCATTCCACAGAAATACCTGGGGGCAAAGCCTCTGTCAGTCAGCCTTCTATTAACTAAGCCTCTCCAGGTGCTGGCACCAGCACACAATTCCAGTATAATGATGAATAATGTTCGTCAAGATGAGCTGTAGACAGATGAAAAGACAGATGTGAATTCTGCTTCGGCTTCACCATTCCTTATTTCTATCCACCTTTATATTTTCACCAAGCCCCTTTACATTAACTTTTATGATTCACAACAAAGTCCAAGGCAGTCAAGAGATGAGGTCAGCTGGTAAATCAATGATGTCCAAACACTTCTCACACTCCTTACAAAAATAAACTCAAAATGGCTTAGAGACTTAAAAATGTAAGACATGACACCATAAAACTCTCAGAACAGAATATAGGCAAAACATTCTCTGCCATAAATGGTAGCAATATTTTCTTAGATCAGTCTCCCAAGGCAATAGGGATAAAAGCAAACATAAGAAAATGGGACCTAATCAAACTTACAAGCTTTTGCACAGCAAAGGAAACCATTAACAAATAGACAACCTATGGACTGGGAAAAAATATTTGCAAATGATGTGATCAACAAAGGCTAAGTGCCAAAACATACACAACAGCTCATACAATTCAATAATAACAAAAACAACTCAATAAAAAATGGGCAGAGACCTAAATATACATATCTCCAAAGAAGACACACAGTTGGACAATAGGCACATGATAAGATGGTCAACTTTGCTAATTATTAGAGAAATGCAAATCAAAACTGCAATAAGGTATCAGCTCACACCAGTCAGAGTGGCCATCATCAAAAAATCTACAAATAATATTTCCTGGAGAGGATGTGGAGAAAAGGGAACCCACCTACAGTGCTGGTAGGACTATAAATTGATGCAGCCATTATGGAAAACAGTATGGACTGTTTCAAAACTAAAAATAGAATTGCCATATGATCCAGCAATCACACTCCTGGGCATATATCCAGAGGAAACTTTAATTTGAAAATATACATGTACCCCAATGTTCATAGTAACATTATTTACAATAGTCAAGACATGGAAGCAACCTAAATGTCCATGAACAGAAGAATGGACGAAGAAGATGTGGTACATATATAAAATGGAATATTACTCAGCCATTAAAAAGAACAAAATAATGGCATTTGCCATAACATGGATAGACCTAGAGATTGTCACACTGAGTGAAGTAAGTCAGACACAGAAAGAAAAATATCATGTGGTATCATTTATATGTGCAATGTTAAAAAAAAAAAGTACAAATGAACTTATTTACAAAATAGAAGTAGAGTCACAAACCAAAAACTTATGGGTACCAGTGGATAAGAGTTAGGAGAGATAAATTGGGAGATTGTTTTGGAATATACACACTACTATGTATAAAATAGATAACTAATAAGAACCTAGCAGGGAACTCTACTCAATACTCAATAATGGCCTATATGGGGAAAGAATCTAAAAAAAGTATGAATACATGTGTATGCATAACTTGCTTCACTTTGCCATATACCTAAAACTAACACAACATTGTAAATCAGCTATTGTTGCTCAGTCACTAAGTCATGTCCATTTTTTTGTGACTCCATGAACTGCAGTATACCAGGCTTCCCTGTCCTTCACTTCAAGAGTTCATATTCTATTTTACCAATATAAAATCAATTAACTGGCTATGCTTCATTATAAAACATGTGCCCTAAAAGTTTCATTTCTTCTGAAGCATGGTGAAGCACATATTATTTTAATTAATCAGCTATGTTCAATAATTTTAAGAACTCCAAGATAAAGTCAAAGTCCTTTATGGAACAAATAATACTCTTTTTGAGTATTTATCATTTTAGCTATTTTTCTTTGTGTTTTTCTTAAAAGGCTATTAGTTGAGGGTACAGTAGAACTTGAATACAGTACAGATGGAAATTTAAAAGTTAATTGACCTTCCTATATCTAGGTTTATAATATTTTACACCCAAGGTATATTTGTTCCCCCAAATTATATTATAGCTTTATTACAGAGGCAATAAAAACACACTCATTTTTAGATGTAACTGAAAATGTGATTATGACATCTAACAACGGTAACTTGAATAATAATTTCCATCTATTTCAGCAACTGACAGTCTCCATCAATTATAGCATTAACTGCCCAGCAATTGCAGCTGCAAAAAAAACACAGAATTAGCATATAAGCTACTGTCACTCACCTGAAATTTTACAGTTCTAATTAGTGATCCAGTAAGGCTGTCAACAGTTAAATACCCAATGATTGGCCTGCAAAGGCAGCATTTACCAACCCTTCCCTAGACTTATCCAGCACTGTAATGTCATTTCTTCCTAGTTCAAAATTCTGTCTGAAAGAAAACTCTTTATTTTGGCTTTTGGCAACATTCCTTAACAAGAAAGGAGACCACAGGACAGATGGATCCTCTGAGCCCACCTGAAGTCTGTAGAAAAATTGTTTTATACTTTTTAACTTCATTTCCATACTACTGGCTTTTGGAAATTCTGATAGTGTCGTTTTTGTTTCTTTTTTTCCTAGCTCATATACTATAACATATTTGAGAGCTTTACATGTGCCAGAGACTTGGCTAAGTATTGGGAATATACAGTAGAAAAAGATTCCTTTTCTAAGAGTGCAATCCACAACATTCAAAATGGGGAGATAAACAGATTAGCAGGCAATTAATAAATCGAAGAAAACTATCATAGTGATAGATTTTAGAAAATGAATTAAAATGGGGTTATGGGGCTGAGAGTGAGTGGTAACTACTTTGGATTTGGTAGCTAGGAAAGATCACTCTGATGCTATTTGACCTGAATCAAGCATGATGAGATGGAGTCAACATTCAAAGGCTACAACAAAGAGCATTTTCATGAGAGGGTACAAAAGCCCAAGGGCAAGAATGAATGAAAAAATTTGAAAGTTTGAGGAAAAGAAAAAGGCCATTGTGGAACACAGTGAGCCAGGGAAAGACTAGTCCAAGAAGAGGTCACACACATGGGCAAAGGCCAAAGCATGCACAGCTCTGCAAACCAGGGTAAGAAATTTGGATTTTATTCAAAGTACGGTAAGGTGTCACTGGAGGACTTTAAATCGATTTATGTTTTTAAAAGACAACTTACTGTGGTCTCTGTATAAAGAATGGATTATAATCCTTGAGAAATTCTTACACATTTGCAGCAAGAACATGAACAAGAAGGCTCATAGCAATACTGTTCAGAATAGCAAAAACTGGACATGGCCTAATTTTCTTCATTAGTAGAATAATAAATCAATTTTGTGACAGTTTAACCATACACTACAACATGCATACTAATGGAGATGACTGGATGAGAGTGAGACATATCAACACAGGTGAATTAAAAATAATTATGTATGGAAAAGCAAATTGGAGAATATTATATATAGAATGATTCTATTTATATAACATTCAAAAGCACATACAAACTAAACAGTATCTATTTTAGTATACATATGCATGCTAAGTCGCTTCAGTCGTGTCTGACTCTTTGTGACCCCATGCACTGTAGCCCACCAGGCTCCTCTGTCCATGGGATTCTCCAGGCAAGAATACTGGAGTGGGTAACCATTTCCTTCTCCAGGGGATCTTCCCAACCCAGGGATCGAACCCAGGTCTCCTGAGTCTCCTGTATTGCAGGTGGGTTCTTTACCACCAGCAACACCTTCGGGGAAGCCCAGTATACATATGATTAAAAAAATAGTCAATGCAAACTGCAGACATACCCAAAGGGGACTCCTAACGAGTCACACCATTGTATAACCCTCCCCTGGTAGTATGAACAAAATCTATGAGTATGTGTAAAGGCGATAAAACGTCACTCCCATGATCACACTGCATTATGTAAGACTCCATATTAACTAACTAAAGTAAGATATTCTCCTACTGGCCCTGAGGTAGGCTGACATGCTGCTGGAGGGCCTATGACAAAGCTTGCATTGTAGGCAACATTCAAGAGCGGAGAGAGACTCCAGTCCCACAGTCAGCAAGAAAACAAGAGCCTCAGCCTTGTCACCATTAGAAGGTGAATTCTGCCCACAATCTGAGGGAGCCAGAGGAACACCTTTTCCTGGGTGAGCCTCTGATGAGAATACAATCTGACTGACACTTTAATTACAGCCTTGGGAGACTAAGAAGAGGATACAGCTAAGTCATGCCTGCACCTCTGCACCAAACAAACTATAAGATGATAAATATGTGTTGTTTTAAGCCACTGAGTTTGATACTTTGTTATGGAGTAATATAAAACATAGAAATAATAAACCCAAAATCTGGAGTAGTGGTTACCTCTGGGGGAAGTAGGTAGAGGATGTAAGCAATGAAGGTCACAGGGTGGACTTCAAAGATACTGTTAATACAATATGTTCTTTCCTCTTTTTACATCCACATGCCCTCTGGGCTTTTTAGATAGGCTATTATTCCTTTCTGAAGTATACGTTTCTTAGTCAACTATATTTTAGCTTTAAATTCTATTTGGTCAAACTTAAATTTGTTACCCAAGGTTTTTCTTGGTTCATACTAACTACACATCCTTTCCAATGTTTTTATTTTCAGCATTCCCTTGACATTGTTTAAAATCAATACTTTTATAGAAAATATGTTGTTAAATATTTTAAATCAAATCTTAGAGCATCCATCTTTAATTGGTCAAGTTAATCCATTCATAGTTATTGTAATTTTTATTTTAGAATATAATACTGCTATAACTTAAAACATTTTCTATTTTCTGTACTTTCTTTTCTTTTCTCCATTTTTGCTTTCCATCAGATGGATTCAGTGTTCTTATTCTGTTTATATTTTCTATATGTGCTGTTATAATGGATAGATTTAACTTAGGGCCAATTTAATTTTCTTCCTAATAAGAGCTACAGCATGTTGGCATGTTCCTCTAGTCTCCTCCAACCCATTATGTTAATTTTTTCTATAATTTTCGTTCTGAGTTCTAAAATTTCCTCAGAGCTGACTGAGGAATGCAGCAGCCCATGATGGTTTGCCATTTTGTTAGGAAAATGTTTCATTATAACGTTTAGACATGTTCCACTTCTTAAGCTATATGGCAGGCATGTGAGTTTTGTTTTATTACTAGTCTTTAAGCTTTATCTAGATGTTATATATTACTTTGTATGAATCATCTACTTCATTCTCTTTTTAATAAAAAAGAGTGACTGGCTCAAGTAGATAATTTAGTATAAGTGGAAATATAAACTAAGTGATTATTCTTTTGATCTTTGTTTCATAAATGCTCTGGTGATACCAACCACTAAGAAATTATTCCAACAGATTCTTACCTAGAACCAGTGTGCCTTCTACACATCACTCATTTCATGCCACTGTTAATTCATAAAATGTGTATGTTTATCCCAAGAACCCTTAGCTATTAATACTTCAAGCATGTTGCTTTTAATGAAGCACCTGGTATATGCAAATCGTTGTGGTTATTAATATGAAGGATGTGAAAAATAATTTAGCAGGCTTCCCTGGTGGCTCAGATGGTAAAGAATCTGCCTGCAATTCCGGAGACCCAGGTTCCATCCCTGGGTCGGGAAGATCCTCTGGAGAAGGAAATGGCTACCGACTCCAGTATTCTTGCCTGGAGAATTCCATGGACAGAGGAGCCTGGTGGGCTACAGTCTATGGGGTCGCAAAAAGTCAGACACAACTGATTAACTAACACTACTACAATGAGTTTATCTGCTAATAATGGGTGATAGATATGCTTACAAATAATTAAAATAGAAGATTGGCAGTGATCAATACAAAATGAGGGTACTGCTTAGTCGCTTCAGTCATGTCTGACTCTGTGTGACCCCATGGACTATAGCCTGCTAGGCTCCTCTGTCCATGGGGATTCTCTAGGTGTGGAGTGGGTCGCCATGCCCTCCCTCCGGGGAACCTTCCTGACTCAGGGATTGAGCCCAGGTCTTCCACATTGCAGGAAGATTCTTTACTGTCTGAGCCACCACAAAAAGAGGGTACAAATAGATGAATATGAAGTGAGAGGAGAAAACTTCATAAAGATTTCCAGCTGGCCCTCTGCAGAAGGAAGAACTGGGAGTTTTTAAATAAATGTGTTCTTCTCTCTCTCCTCTGGGCCTTCATAAACACTATTTTAACTGCACATATACCCTCACGCATCCTCTTAGCCTAATTCTAACTCATCCTTAGATTCTCAGCTTTGTCGTCAAGTCTTTCAGGGAGTCTTCTGGCCCCACACCCTTACTTTCCTGAGCTTGAGTTCAGCACCTTTCCTACACACGCCCCCCAAAATCTATAAATGAACTGTTAAAATTTACCATAGGCTATTTTATAAGTAACTACTTATTTACAAAATAGAATGCTTCTGTATACACTAAATTGTTAGCTACAGATCCGCAGGGTCTATTCATGTGTTATTTGTACTGGGAAAACAAGACCTGTGAGAATAAATTTTTTTAGCAGGAACGGGAAAGCAGGAAATGAAAAACAGAACGTGGATTTCTTTTTCAGCCTGTTCCCAGGGACTGGATCTGAGAGAACTTATTGAGCCTTGGGGTATAAGCAGCATCTGGGGTATAAGCAGCATCTGGGGTATAAGCAGCATCTGGGGTTTAGGCGACAAAGTACAATGCACAGGTAGGGCTCGGGGCATGTTTTACATTCTGTTGAAGAACAGTGTGTACCAGTGTACTGGCAACATGGTGGTGGCTAAAGGATTTTGCAGGACTGAGAATATGAGAAATTGAACAAGGAGTGGGTGCCATTTATGTGGAGGTGTCTCTAAGAGTAATTGCATAGGCACCAGCCAGAAGTACCTTTGCAGGGAAAACCAAAGAACACAATGGGATTCTGAGAAACATATGAGACACCCTTGTGAATTCTCAGGTAACTCAGGAGGCTTAAAAGGAGAACTGAGGTCCCCAAGCTAATTAAGTTTTAAGCAACAAGTCTCGTGCCAAATTCAGGCACTAACATTAAAGCAATTTCATTTGCTTCTAAGAGACGGCAAGTCTGGAGATTTTTGTAGGTTTCTTTCTAGATCCTCTACTATAACGTGAGCAGGTACTGTGCCTTGTTCACTATGGGGTTCATAGCATTTGGCACAATATCTGACATATGCTCCATGTTCATTACAAAATTATTGACTAAATGAACCACGAGTGGTATTAGAAACTAAAAGTATCTCCTCTAACTGTTCAAATTGTTTTTTTCTTTACCACTGTATTGAACTGACTGCTGTATTGACTCCTTTATAAAAGATTTTTCAAATGAGGCTTTGAAGAAATGTGGAATTTGTACTTGTTAAATACACAAGTTTTCCTTTTCATATACAGGCCATAAATGTTATTTTTAGCTGCATATACACTCTTCTACATCCTCCTAGCCTAGCTAATTCCCAGTTATGCTAAAGGTTTACTGATATCTATTTGCATTTGAATTGTGTTGAGGAAAAGAGACCTGTTTTATGTGGGTGACTAATTTCACATGGGTGAAGTTGCAAGGGGATAAAAGATAGTAAGTGAAACTTTCAAACAGCCATTAAAACAGTGTTATCTGGTAAGAACAGATAGGTTTTCAAATGAATAAGTATCCAATGTTATATTAAATCTCCAATATAATCTGGTCAATTTGAAATTGTGAACAAAGAATTTTCTCTGTAATATCCTCTGTTTGGGAATCAGTTCCTGCTCAATGAATATTAGCTCCTTACATCTAGACTACAGGATTACCTAAAAATGTCTCTACATCTCATATACCACATTAGATGTTTTATAAATAACAAGATAAATTCAAAGTACAATATGGAAGTGAAGGCTGGTATGCATTTAGCTGCATTTTCACTTAGAAGGCAGAGTCTGTGTGTTGTAGTAAGAAATCAAATCTAAAGTCAAAACCCCCTTGTAAGAGAATATGATTTTTCATAGCAATGAGAGACAGCAATCAAACTTAGTTTTAAATTAATTTACTGGTCTCATGTGTCATTAAATAGTATGTGTAGATTGTGGAATACATGAAGGTTGTACTCTTGCCCCAAAGAGGTAAATCAAACAAATGGAGGGAATTACACAGCTTTCACAAGCTTATATGTCCCTGCTACAGAGCTGCCCATGGAACATCAGAGCTCCTGGATGGTTTAAACATATGTCTTCCCTAGGGGTAAATTTAAAAATTTATGTAAAAAGCTGTATGGCACCAACAACAAGCTAGACTCTTGAAGCTCCACTGTCAAAAACAGCAATACACTGTGAATATAACAACAGATATTTGGCAGTGTAGTGGGAAATAAATGCTCCCAAATAAATTTTTTTTTAAGTTATCTTGGGCTAAAATGAACTGAAACTTTTGCTATTAAGAAGTTTACATAATTGGGACTTCTCTGGTGATCCACAGGTTAAGACTCTGTGCTTCCAATTCAGGGGCCAAAGATTTGGTCCCTGGTACCCCATATACACATGGCACGGTCAAAAACTAAATAAAACAAAAAAGAAGTAAGAACTAATGAAAAAAAAATTTTAATTTACATTATAGAACTAAAAATAGATGATGGGAATAATGGAATTCCTGACTCTTTCAGCTAGAGTTGGGTGTCTGGCTGTCGTATGGAAAAGATAGCCTATGTGTCCTACTTGTACCTTCTCCATCCTCTCACAGTCCATGGGACACCCCTCATTTTGGCAGGCTCCCAACCAGAAAGTCAAAATATTAAGAAATCAGTTATAAAGGGAGGTGACTCATCTGAAAATATTTGCATTGCACTTCCCACTGAGCAAGAAGCTTAAGGAAGGATTCCAATAACTTAGAAATATACTCTTTGGAGAAAGTCAAATGAGAGTTCAAGTAGAACTCAACTTACCTGTTCAGGCAACTGCTATACAATTTGATCCTTATAGCCTGTTTAAAAAATGTGTGTCCATATTTTACCTACAGCAAGATATAATGCTTGGGTGAAAGAAACTTGCCACTTCTCTTTGTTTTCCAAATCTATGCTTTCCCTCTCCAAAGTCTATAGAAATTCCAATTAATCAATTTGGGGGGTGGGATATCTTTCATGTTTCTGAGGTTAGAGTCATAAAAACCTTACATGTATCAGAGGAAAATCTCTCAGATTCTAACCTATTTCATCTTTTTTTCATGTGGTGATTCAATACTTGCTCAGACATTGATTTTCCAATATCCACTCACTTTGTAGTTCTGTCTGCAATGTTTCTCATGTTTAGCTTGTTTGCTAGGACAACATAATTCTTATGTTGGCTGAAAGTTATTGATGGTAGCATCATTCTTTCCCAAAGTCCAGTGTTTGGTGACTCACTCTTCCCTGTTATCCCACAATCATTGCCTGGCATGGATGTCTAAGCACTTCTGAGATGCTGTGTTCCAATGGACTTGATCCATATGCTTATCCAACAAGGAACCCACAATCCTTTCTCTCATCCCTCAGGGGGAGCCAACACATAAGCTATGTAGTATGTGAACTGCATAATAGAACCAGATTAGGTGGTATGTGGGAGAGCTGGAATCCAGCCCTGCTCCCCTGGCTAAGCACTGTGTTTTGTCTCTGGATTGTATCTACCCAGAAAGTGAGTCTTTTTCTAATTTACAGAGAAATTTTCTATAGGACACTCAGTAATGGCCCAGGTCTCAAATCATTCTGGTTTTAGGACCTCTCCCGACAACCTCCTCTAGGGTATATTCTACTCTTGAATAATGCCTTTAATTCCCTTAATGAGTCTGAAAGAAGAAGCTATTAAAGCCTTTCCTGCCACTACTCCCCTGTCCCCATAAGGAGAAGCTAAACTTTACAAATAAAGATCTGGTGGCTAGAAATGGAACATGAAGTGGAGCAAAGAAGTCCCTTCAAACAAAATAAAAGCAAAGCACTGTGAGAAAAAGAGACAAAAACAACAATTAACAACTTAGTTATCTAATTTAATCCTTAAAATATTTTCAATTTATAGGGAAGGAAACTGAGGCACAGAGAGATTATCCAATATTCTGAAAGTTACATACTTAATAAATGGTAGAATTAAGACTTGAACCCAAGAACTCTTGTTCCAAAGCCTGTGCAACTAATCACTACACTATAATAATAATGTGGGTAAACTGTTGAAAGGATTTGTTCTCTAAAAACTGTTAAGTAGATACAGTCACTTTACAAGACATTTGGCAGCTTCTTACAAAGTTAAATAGTCTTACCACACAATCCAACAATCACTCCTAGATATTTACTCAACTGATTTCAAATTTTACGCCCACACAAAAACCTCTAGATGAATGTTTATAGCTTTAAGTATAATTGCCAAAAATTAGAAATGTCCAAGACATCCTCCAGTAGGTGAATAAATTGTGGCACATCCTTACAAGTGACTATTACTTTGCAATAAAAAGAAATGAGCTATCAAGTAACAAAAAGATATGAATAAATTTTAAACGTGTATAGCTAAGTAAAAGGAGTCAGTCTGAAAAGGCCATATACTATATGATTCCAATAATAATTATATGACATTCTGGAAAAGGAAAAACCAGAGAGACAATAGATAGGTCAGTGGTTATAAGGAGTTTGAGGGAGTATAGGCTGAAGAGATCAAGTACAGGGGACTTTTTAGTGTAATGAAACTGTTGTGTATGATACTATAATGGTGGATGTACGACCATATGTCAAAATCCATAGGGCAGCACAAGGAGTGAACCTTAAAGAATACAAACTTTTTAAAAATAATTTTGGAGGTCAGGGGATTCCAAGAAGGAATGACAAGAGAATCTAGCTATATGACAAATGTATGAAACAGCCTCACTAAAGGGGATGGGGGAAAAGAAGCTAACCGAAATAGCTTTGGAAATTAATGGAATCTGTAAAACTAAAGACAAACAAACTGGACATAATCACTTTTCTCTAGTTGATAAAGTTGTTTCACACAAGTATGGGGTTAACAATTTTAAAGCTGCTATACAAATATACTAGAATTTAATGACTAGTTAAATGAATGGCAGACAGTTTTTCACTGTTGGAATGGGAATTTACAGATATGCAAGTGGTGGAGCCTAGAATCACCCATGTACTAATAGATTACTGTTGGAGACAAAACTACGATCTCATGTTTAGCTTAACACAGATGCAGATGGTTACATATATAAATATTTATAGGTGTACATTTCTCTACTCCTTCAGCTAAGAAAGCCTAAAAGAAATGATATTAAATAGCAACAAGCACACCTTGCACCCAGATCTTGGCTTCTGATACCATTTCATAATAAAAAAACTCACAGTTCCTTAGAGAAATAGATAATTCTAGGACTGGGGAAGGAAATATACAAAAGGAGATGGAGCATCTTTTAGTTCCAAAAAGGAAGTACAGACACACACACACACAAGTTGATGGGAATATGTCAAAGAGGAACATGAAATTCCAAAGGCCAAACTGTAACAATTTGAGCAACAAAACAGCTTTTTAAAGTATAACCCAAAGTATAAATCCAAAGAAGAGTATGAGAAGATGGTTTTCAAGCTACCACTAGCAGCCAGTTTTTATTGCATCTTACTAAGAACCAGGCAAAGAAGACTGGAAACCCTTAGCTTATTCAGGAGCTGGTGAATAGACCTGAAACAATGACCTTGTATAGAAGATTGATATTATAAAGGAAACCAAGGCCAAATTACCTTGAATCTTTATCTCACAGGCAATGAAGAGGCAGATGAATATGGTCTTCAGCGTAAATCATGAAATTATGCACACCGAAGAGTCTACAAAGTCAAGAGGCTCAATTAGAAAGCTACTACAGAAGTCCAGGTGCAAGATAATAAATGCTGATCAAGGACTGTGGCACTGGGATTGGAGAGGGTAAACTGATATTTGAAAGGAATAATTAATATATTCAGCGGTAAAGGAGATTCAAAATGAATCAAAGATAATTTAAGTTTTTTTAATCTAAGTGATGTGGTTTTTTTAATCTGAGAAGCAAAAGGCAAAGGAAAAAAAGAAAGATATACCCATTTGAATGCAGATTCCAAAGAATAGCAACAACAGATAGAGAAAGCCTTCCTCAGTGATCAATGTAAAGAAATAGAGGAAAACAATAGAATGGGAAAGACTAGAGATCTCTTCAAGAAAATTAGAGATACCAAGGGAACATTTCATGCAAAGATAGGCTTGATAAAGGACAGAAATGATATGGGCCTAAGAGAAGCAGAAGATATTAAGAGGAAGCAGCAAGAACACACAGAAGAACTGTACAAAAAAAGATCTTCATGACCCAGATAACCATGATGGTGTGATCACTTACCTAGAGCCAGACATCCTGGAATATGAAGTCAAGTGGGCCTGAGGAAGCATCACTACAAACAAAGCTAGTGGAGGTGATGGAATTCCAGTTGAGCTATTTCAAATCCTAAAAGATGATGCTGTGAAAGTGCTGCAGTCAATATGCCAGCAAATTTGGAAAACTCAGCAGTAGCCACAGGACTGGAAAAGGTCAGTTTTCATTTCAATCCCAAATAAAGGCAATGCCAAGGAATATTCAAACTACCACACAATTGCACTCATCTCATATGCTAGCAAAATAATGCTCAAAATTCTCCAAGCCAGGCTTCAACAGTACATGAACCATGAATTTCCAGATGTTCAAGCTGGATTTAGAAAAGGCAGAGGAAGCAGGGATCAAATGCCAACATCTGTTGGATCATCAAAAATGTGAGAGAGTTCCAGAAAAACATCTACTTTTGCTTTATTAACTACGCCAAAGCCTTTGACTGTGTGGATCACAACAAACTGTGGAAAATTCTTCAAGAGTTGGGAATACTACCAGACCACCTGACCCACCTCCTAAAAAATCTGTATGCAGGTCAAGAAGCAACAGTTAGAACTGGACATGGAACAACAGACTGGTTCCAAATTGGGAAAGGAGTCTGTCAAGGCATATATTGTCACTCTGTTTATTTAACTTATATGCAGAGTACATCGTGAGAAATGCTGGACTGGATGAAGCACAAGCTGGAATCAAGATTGTCAGGAGAAATATCAACAACCTCTTATATGCAGATGACACCACCCCTTATGGCAGAAAGTGAACAAGAACTAAAGAGCCTCTTGATGAAAGTGAAAGAGGAGAGTGAAAAGGTTGGCTTAAAACTCAACATTCAGAAAACTAAGATCATGGCATCTGTCCCATCACTTTATGGCAAAGATATGGGGAAACAATGGAAACAGGGACAGACTTTATTTTGCGGGGCTCCAAAATCACTGCAGATGGTGACTGCAGCCATGAAATTAAAAGTCACTTGCTTCTTGGAGGAAAAATTATGACCAACCTAGACAGTATATTAAAAAGCAGAGACATTACTTTGCCAACAAAGGTCCATCTAGTCAAAGCTTTGGTTTTTCCAGTAGTAATATATGGATGTGAGAGTTGGATTATAAAGAAAGCTGAGCACCAAACTGATGCTTTAGAACTGTGCTGTTGGAGAAGACTTGAGAAAGTCAACAAGGAGATCCAACCAGTCCATCCAAGAGGAAATCAGTCCTGAATATTCATTGGAAGGACTGATGCTGAAGCTGAAACTCCAATACTTTGGCCACCTGATGGGAACAACTGACTCATTTGAAAAGACCTTGATTCTGGGATTGAACCTGGGTCTCCTGTATTGCAGGTGGTCTCCTGCGTGGCAGGCAGATTCTTTACCAACTGAGCCACCAGTCAAGACCTAGGTGATGTGGTAGTATCATTAACTCAAAAAAATTAATTTAGGGAAAAATCCACTTAGAATAGAAATATCTAACTGGAGATGCAAGTTCATACTTCAGCTGGTAGTAAAATGACCCTAGTAATCACTTACTAAATGACTGTCAAATAAACAAAATCAGAAGATACACTTTAGAGACAAGATTATAGAATTATCTAAATACAATAAAACCTGAAGTAAGAGAATAAATGGGATTTCTAAGAAATGTCAGGTAGAAAGAAAAAAAAAGACAATGGTAGGTTACATGCCAATAATATGGATATAACATAGGTGATATTTTTTGAAAACAATGCGTACAAAATTAGATGTCAACAATAAAATCTGAGACCACTTATTTCTATATGTCTTAATTATCAAGTCTGAGAACAGTGTTCACATGACTCTACTATCTGTTCTGAAAAATTGTTGACCAGGGAAATAAAGATATAAACCAAAAAACAACTCTACGGTAAACTTAAGGAAATTCCTGCAAACCAATTTATCCTGGCAAATAGTTAGCCGAACTGGGCAAACATCTTTTGTATCATTTTAGCAGAATATTTATGCAAGCAAACAGCTTGCCCATCAAACAATAATTTATTTATCAAGACTCTCTTCATGACTCTCACCACATTGTATCCCCATTATTAAACCATTATGTTGTGAAGTTTGCCCAACTCCAAATTTCCTACCTTAAACCACTTAAAACCAGAATTAAAAGCCCTATACAAATCTTCCACTGATTTTCCCCTTCTTTATTCAGTACAAAGGTTATCACAAAGTGGTGTTCTTCTTTATTGCAGTAGGTCATATAAACTTAACTTTGCTTTATCATCAGGTTTCCTGGTGGACTTCTGGGGAGTTGACAATTGACAAATATAAAACCAGAAGTCCTGCTTCTGGAACTTCAGGAAAGAAGTCCTGGAAATTTCAGGAAGAAAGTCAAAAGTTTATGCAAATCATGACGCAAACAGGAAATTGAAACCTAAACTGCTGAGTATATATGAACACACAATATATGGAATACAGCTAAACCACTGAGCTGAGGAAAATACATAGCCTAAAATAGTTATGTTAAAAAGTAAAAAGAACTACAAGTAATCCCCAGAAAAGCAAAGGGACTAATGACAATTTAAGCATAAATTAATGAATTATAAAACAAAAACAGAATGAATAATATATCCCAAAGCTAATCCTTAGGGAGAAAAGTAAAATGAATACCCAGTAAGAATCACAAAACTTTACAAGGATTGTCCTAGAATAAACACCACCAAATTCAACTAAAATGAACAGAAACAGTAAAAAAAAAAAAAAAAGCAAAGATTATGAACTTCCAAATTTTTTTCTGCAGAAAGCAAGCTAAGATGGATATTCAAGTTACAATCATTGGCCATTTATTATGTGAAAAGAAGAGTGACTTAGAGGGTTAAACCAAGAGCTACAGAAGAAAGCTCAGAGGAAGCAGGATTGGGCCCTAATCAAGGAATGGAAAAATGTGCTCACGTAACTTTCACAGTGGACCGAGATTTCTATGTGCATAATACCCACCATATATTTTTGAACAGGAGTATCTATTACAGTCATCTTATATCCATGTCACCACTGTACGTGAGATGTATGGATGGCAGATAACATTATCCCTTTAGTTCACAACTCTTTAGATCAAGAGGAACTTTAGTAAAGGAATTGTATCAAGTGAACAACAGCTGAAAAATCTTGTGCTGTGCTTAGTTGCTTGGTCATGTCCGACTCTTTGCGACTCCATGGACTGTAGCCTGCCAGCCTCCTCTGTCCATGGACATTCTCCAGGCAATACTGGAGTGGGTTGCTATACCCTCCTCCAGGAGATCTTCCCAACCCAGGGATTGAACCCAAGTCTCTTGCATTGCAGGCAGATTCTTTACCAGCTGAGCCACCAGGGAAGCCCCTGAAAAACCTAATCCACACCTGAACTAGTTATAAGGCCTCCATGATTAAAACAATAGAACTGCATTTTAACACTACTAAAACTAAATAGTGTCTTGTGTATAAATTTTCAAAATAGCCAAAGCAAATTGTATACACTGTTTGGGAATACATGTATATGTAGTAAAAATATAAAACTTGGTGGCAATGATTTATACCGACATCATTCCAGTGATGCTATGTCTGAAGAGGAGAGAAAGAAATGAATGAGGGAGGGATCTTAACTATCTGGAATATTTTATGGCTTTAAAACACAGAAATCTGTGGCAATTATAGCAAAATGTTGACATCTATTTCATCAAGGTTGTGGACTTACAGACCTCTCTTACATTATTTGGAGAACTTTAAATATTTTATAGTTTAAAGGTAACATTTTGAAAAGGAGAAAGAGAAGAAAAGACGGAGAGGGAGGAACAGAACAAAGGAAATAAATAAATGCAATCATCATCAAGAACACAAGCTACTAAAGTTTTGTTTTTTAACAACTTTCCCTAGAACTACAAGTTCATTAGGTACATTTTCTTGTTTTCACATCTTCATAAACAACTTTACTAAATCTTCTGCTACCACATAACACAGACTGCCATCCCTCCAACATCTAAAAATAGATTTCTCAAGGGAAAGCTATACCAATGTCATATATTTCAGACTTATGACAGCATCTCCCTTGGGTAATTTTTGTATCTGTCAGAAAAGGCTAGAATACACTGCAGTAACAAACAAAATGTATATGGCTTATCACATAAAAGTCTATTTCATGTTCAAGGAGGTTCAGCAATAGCTCTGTTCATCACAGACTCTCAAGGACCCAGAATGACAGAGATTTAAGTTTGACAGGCACATTTTAGATTTCTGCCACATGGAATAAGTAACATGGCAAACCATGCATAGGTTCTTGAGATTTTCACAAGGAAATGAGACATATCACTAGCCTAGAGCAAGTTATTGGTATGCCTGTTATCAAAGGGACATTATCTTTCTATGCATGGAGAAAGAAGAGAGTTAGAAATATTTGATGACTGGCAATAAAAATTTCCACATTATCTGAAGAGAAGGACAGAATTAAATAAATGTTTACTTCTTATTATTATTGAAATTTTGTGAATGTAATACTTACAAATTATGTAAATATGAAAGATGTGAAATGGTAAAAACAATACTGAATTTCTCCACTATAAGACACTCATTATTAACTTGAATTGTCAAATCAAATCACAAGTTTAGGGCTTCCCTGGTAGTCTAATGGTTAAGAGTCCACCTTGCAATTCAAGAGACACTGGTTTGCTCCCTGGTCCGGGAAGATCCCACATGCCAAAGAGCAACTAAGCCCATGTTCCCTAACTACTGAGACCCCACACTGGAGCCCGAGAGCCACAATTAACGAGCCCACACACTGCTACTTCTGTGGCCTGTGCACAACATGGGCCACAGCAGTGTACTAGAGTCTGTGCCCCACAACACAGAAGCCACTGAAACGAGAAGCCTGCACACGGAAACTAGAGAGTAGCCCCCACTTGTTGCAACTAGAGAAAGCCTGTGCACAGCAACAGAGACCCAGCATAGCCAAAAAAGACTAAATAAACACAATTTTTTTTAAGTTAAAGTTACAACATATTTATAAAAATTTAAAACTCACAAGTTCACAACAATAAAAAAACCAATAATCTCAAGGGTTTTTTTGAATTATTAATATAGCCCCACATCTCTGCCTAAAACATAATGATAGTCAATGATGTAGAAGAATAAAATATATCAAATCATTTACTGAACAAAGATGAGGTATATTGTTTCTATATAATTCTTTCAAATATTTATTATTTAGAATACCTTCAGATAATATATTATGATTTACACAGCATTTAATCAGTAACTTGATTATAAGTATATAGGCATATTCTTTAGTGTTTTCATAAATAATAAACTGTACAGGGTAGTAATTGCTTATATATCTCTTTTATGTATTTCTATAACGATTATAACTCACAAAGTTATGTGCAACTAACTAATTTCAAATTTTTGAAGGCTCCTCATTGTGTCATTTTTAATAGATACTAGTGGCAATAAATTCTTATTTGAATTATTGGACTTTAAAACAATAGTCATACCACAGCTGCATACAGTAAACAAATACTTATTTTAAAACCTTACATTACCATATTCTATTCACTCTTATTTGAAAAATATCTTAAAATTCTAACAAATCGAGATTAAAAAGCAAGACATCTGTATCTTAAATTTGAAAAGATTTTATAAGAAAACATGTTTAAGCCAGGAAATATTTCAAGCAATAGTGCTTAAATTTCTTCAAAAACAACAATGATAAAATATGAATATTGGTGGTAAAGAACCCACCTGTCAATGCATTGACATGAGAGACACAGGTTCAATCTCTGGAGGAGGGCATGGCAACCCACTCCAGTATTCTTGCCTGGAGAATCCCATGGACAGAGGAGCCTGGTGGGCTATAGTCCAGAAGGTCACAAAGAGTCAGACATAACTGAAGAGACTTAGCATGCACGCACACATTATATATCTAACCAGCTGGTGGAGAAGAAAGAAAATATCTATACCTTTTAAAACAGTCTCTTTATAAAATTTACACCAAATGAAGTGCTCAGGTTTAGAAATCTTAAGCGAATTGGCCTCTTTTCATCTGTTGTAATTAAGAATAAAGTGTAGAAAGATAAACATGAACTTTTTAGTCATCATCCCTAAGGTCTTGAAATTAGTTCTCTGGACAAGCAAATTAAAGGCCCTGCCCACAAGAATTTTATATGTAGATAAGTAAATGAGGCTTGAAGACACAACCAAGTATAAAAGTAAGAATAACATGCTGCTTAGAAATATATTTGATAAAAAACAGAAAACACAAAAATTATAGAAAAATTTTTAGAAGAAGGGTAAAGATATTAGACTGTATGAACCTAAGAAAACAAAGTGGGGAATTTGGCAATTAATTTGAACTCTAAACTCTATTCTGAGTAACTAAATTCAAATAACCTTTTATTTCAATTTCTAGCTTTTTACTCTAACTTCTTTTTGGAAAGAATTATAATTTAAATTTTATTGATTTCACAGAATTAACTGATTTCTAAATATGAAATTTAAAAGGACACATGATATTTAAGCAGTCAATTTTGAGAAGACTGGATGAATACATTGTATTTATATCTATCTGTACTGCATTACAAAGTTTATGAAATGGCAGGGAAAATAAAAATAAATAAAAAATTTCTGGAAAACAATAAAAGATGCCAAAACAGAAATACTGAATATTTTGAAGATGGAAAAAAGACATTACTGAATTTACAGAGAAATAGCACCATAGAACACCACCATTTATGAAAATGCTGTAGAAGGTAAGTGGTTATGGAGTGATATGGTCAGAAAACACTCTACATATAATATTTTAAAACTGGATAAAGAACAATTATTTAAATATGCCATACAGAATTCAAAAGCAGACAGAGAAGAGAGTTTAACCTTTTAAAAATTGTAACTTAAAGGAAAATGAGTTTTACTGTATGACTTATTGGCCCAAAAGTATCGTCCACCCCAACAGCTATAGAATATGACGTAGGGAAAAACTATAGGCACACAGAGTAAAAGTGCCAGATACCAGAGTTCAGTGCAGGCAAAGCAGCTGAAAATGTAAAGGGAAAATCCAGACTCTACGAGAATCAAAGAAATAGATCAAAATTAAAAGCAAAAACTGTCCAAATACCTGGCTGACAGTATGGTGAAAAATACAGAAAGAGACCAAAGAAAAATAACCTTTTGAAAGGTAAAACTATACAGAATCCACGTCTAATGCTTTTCCCAGCTAAGTGCATTCCCCAGCTATGCATAGTTTGGCCACAGAAAGCTTTAAGTGTCAGAGTACAAAGCTCAAAAATGGCAAAGCATCTTAAAAAGGAATCCATAAAATTAGCTAGATGAGTTCAATAGGAGATATTTACATGACTTAAAAAGAGAACCAGTGAACTTAAAATAGATCAATAAAAATTCTCTAAGCCAAAGAACAGAGGAAAAAAGAACAAGACCTCTGAAATAGTCTAACATGTGCCTATTTGCAATTCCAGAAAGAAAGGAGAGAGACAAAGAGGCAGAAAAAATTTGAAAAAAAAATTAACTAGAAATTTACAAATTTTGTAGAAAATATTAATTTATAGATTCAGAAAGGTCAACAAATACCAATCAAGATAAATAAAAAGAAATATATACCTAGACACAGAGACAAACTGTTATGAGCAAAAGATAAATAGACAATCTTGAAAAAAAAAAAGCCAGAGCAAAACACTTCAGGAGGTATGGAGAAAGTGGGCGTACCACAAAATTTGATGACTGACTTCTCATGAGAAACTATGAAAATCAGAAGACACTGGGACAGCATGTTCAAAGCACTAAAGGATAAAAAGTTATTTTTAGCAAAGCTATACTTCAAAACTGAAAGCAAATTAAGAACATTTTTAAGATTAAAAATTAGAGAAGCTGTCAGGAATAGATATGTAGTATTGCTGTTGATGTTCAGTGGCTGTGTCCTGTCTGACTCTGTGACCCCATGGAGTACAGTATGCCAGGCTTCCTGTCCTTCACTATCTCCTGGAGTTTGCTCAAACCAGGTCCATTGAGTCAGTGATGCCATCCAACCATCTCATTCTCTGTCACCCCTTCTCCTCCTGCCATCAATCTTTCCCAGCACCAGGGTCTTTTCGAATGAGTCAGCTCTGTGCATCAAGTGGTCAAAGTACTGAAGCTTCAGCATTAGTCCTTCCAATGAATATTCAAGGTTGATTCCCTTTTGGATTGACTGATTTGATCTCCTTGATGTCCAAGGGACTCTGAAGAGTCTTTTCCAGTGCCACAGTTTGAAAACATCAATTCTTTGGCACTCAGTCTTCTCTATGGTCCAACTCTCACATCTGTACATGACTCCTGGAAAAATCATAGCTTTGACAATATGGACCTTTTTTGGCAAAGTGATGCCTCTGCTTTTTTATTCACTGTCTAGGTTTACCATAGCTTTTCTTCCAAAAAGCTAGTGGCTTTTAATTTCATGGCTGCAGTCACCATTCACAGTGATTTTGGAGCTCAAGAAAATAAAATCTGTCAGTTTCCATTGTTTCCCCATCTATTTGCCATGAAGTGATGGGACTGGATGCCATGATCTTAGTCTTTTGAATGTTGAGTTTTAAGCCAGCTTTTTCACTCTCCTCTTTCACCTTCATCAAGAGACTCTTTAGTTCCTCTCCACTTTCTGCCATTAAATTGGTATCATGTGCATATCTGAGGTTGTTGATATTTCTCCCGGCAATCTTGATTCTAGCTTGTGATTCATCCATCCCAGCATTTTGCGTGATGTGTTCTGCATAGAAGTAAAATAAGCAGGGTGACAATATACAGCCTTGGCATACTCCTTTCCCAGTTTGGAACCACTCTGTTGTTCCCTGTCCAGTTCTAACTGTTGCTTCTTGACCTGCACACAGATTTCAGAGGAGGCAGGTCAGGTGGTCTGGTATTCCCATCTCTTGAAGAATTTTTCATTTTGTTGTGATCTACACAGTCAAAAGCTTTAGTGTGGTCAATGAAGCAGAAGTAGATGTTTTTCTGGGATTCTCTTGCTTATTCTATGATCCATTGGATGCTGGCAATTTGATCTCTGGTTCCCAAGAAAGTGTATTAGCTGGGGAAAACAGAAGGGCCCCACTGTTTCTGCCCTGTTACAAACTGGGGACCTTTCATGTGTTAGGTGAAAGTGATAACCACTACAGTATAGAAACACATACATGTAGTTTAGGAAATGCTAAGGGGAATTCTTCCATATGAAACTAAATGACACTAGATGAAAACTCAGATCTACAGGGAAGAATGAAGACTATTACCAATAGTAAAAGTATGGGTAAATATAAAACTATTATTTTCTCTCTACTTTTTGTAAGCTATATGAGTATATAAGGTGAAAAAGTACTACATGGTGTTTATGCTTTATGGACTAAAGAGACATATGCATGACGAGTCTTAAGAAGAAGGAGAAAATGGAAATACATACTATCATAAGGCTCCTGTATTTTATAAGAAATAATTTAAAATTATTTCTAAGCAGACTGACTAGGTATAAGCTATATTTTTAACATTTTAGCAACCACTAAAAATGCAGATGTAAATAACAGAGGTATGAAATAGCACTTTGAAATTCATTTGATTGATTTTAAAAGGTAAAAAAAAAATGAAAGAAACAAAACTTCAATAAGAAAAATTTTAAATGGACAGTAAAAACCAGATCTAAATGCAATTATATCAATAATTACATGAACTGTAAAAGACTTGAATCAATAGTTAGACTGCCACCTGGATATAAATGAACTGTCATCTGCATACACAACCTTAAAAAGAAAACACAGATACTGAAAGTGAGAGCTGTCAAATGTTTATTTGTAAACAATGAAAACAACTGAATATTGATATAATAAGAAATAAACTTAAAGACAAGTGGTATTTTTAGAGTTAGAGAAGGATATTTCACCACTATAAAAGTCAGTGTATCAAGAAGATAAAATAATTATAAATATACTTGACTCAATCAAAGGGTTTCAAAATATATGAAGCAAAAACTGGAAGAAAAAAAAAAAAGACAAATCTACAATCTTGGCTGGGGACTTTAACACACATTTCCCAGAAAACAGAATAACCAGCAAAACCATCTATAATAATGTAGATCTGAACAACACTGTCAATTATCTTAATCTCCATGACATTTAAAGAAAACTATAATGCCACAACTTCAGAATACATAGTCTACTCAAAGCACATGGAAAAATAACCAAGATGGAGCATATACTCAACCACAGAACTAGTCTCAATACAGCTTAAAAGATGGAAATCTTTTTTCTTTGGCCAAAGTTTAAATTAAAAAATCAGCAAAAATAAGACATCTAGAAATCCCAAGTATTTTCAAGTTAAATATCTTCCTTCTAAGTAATCTTCAAGGAAGAAATTATGATGGACACTAGAAAATATTTTGTAGTGGATAACACTGAATGCAACAAATCAATATTTGAGAAATTCAGTGAAAACAGTGCTCAGAGAGAAATTTATAGTATACCATGCTTAAGTATTAGAAAAGACAAAAGGTTTAGATCAAATTTTAGATCAAACCAAAGATGTTAGTCATTGCACTAAATAGTAGGGAAAAAAGGAATTTAACCCAAAGTGATGAATTTAGGGAATAATTAAGAGTAGATGTGAATTATATGTAAAACAAAATTAGAGAAATATCAATGAAGCCAAAAGCTGGTCTTTGAAAAGATCAATAAATTGAATAATTCTATCCAGATTTATCAGGAAAGAGAGATGACATTCAAATTAACAGTATTAAAAATAAGACGGGTCATCACTAAATACTTTATCAATATTAAAAGGATTATGAGGAAAATTTAAGGTTAACTTCATCTTAAAAAATTCAACTTAGATAAAATGGACACATAGTTTGAAAGACACTATTAAAGTTCCCTCAAGAATAAATAGGTAACCTGAAACACCTGGATCTATGAAAATCTGAATAAGCTTTCCACAACAAAAGCAACAGACCCATACACATTTACACCTTCTTGGTTGAATTTTACCTAACACTTAAGGAAAACAAACAAATACATACAAATTCTTCCAGAAAATAGAAGGGGGGTAGGGGGGGTACATTTTCCAATTCATGAAAAGACATTATTAAAAAGAAAAATACAAATATTCTTCATGAAAACAGATGTAGGAATTCTTTTAAAAATTTAGCAAATCAAATCTGAAATATATAAAATGAATAATATATCATGACTAAGTGGGATTTATCCCAAGCAAACAGATTGGTTCAGCATTTTAAAATCTATTACTGTAACTTAACATATTACCAGGTTTAAAATAGGATGAATAAAAAGCATTTGATAAAAGTGAACACCTCTTCATGATTAAAAACTCTTATCCAACTACAAAAAGAAGGTATAAGGGGCATCTACAAAAACCCACAGCCAATGTCAAAGTTATCTCTCCCAAGAATCAGGAACAAGGCAAAAATATTTGCTCTTATAAATTCTATTCAACATTGTTTTAGAGGTGCTGATTATTTCAATAAGGAAAGGCATAAAAGAAATACGAAGTGAAAAAAAGAAAATCATCATCATTGTAGAAACATGATCATCAACATAGAGAAAATCTTAAGGAATGTACAAAAAGCTACTTACTGGTATTAAAATTAAAAATAAAATGGATATCGGACTTGAGAATGCCCTGAGCAGACAAAACCACTTAAGCCATGTAAGGAAAACTAAATCTTGCTTATTTCATGAACATGGGTAAATTTAATTTAGGGTTGTTTCTTGTAAATGCCTCAGATAGTCACAAAGAAACTTGAGCCATCTTCCTAAAAATGGTATAAGACAATCATTTTAACTGGTCTCTTGTTGTATGGAATCCCACATTGTAATAACCAATCATTATATAGGGAAAACAACTTCCTCATTTTCTCTCTGTTAGCCATACTATAACTTCATGCCTTTGAGTTTCATTGTCAGTTTATACTCCCATTTCTATAACTATGATATGCAAAATAAACACTTACTAAATAATATTTATTCATTTGGTGGGTTTTAATTTTGCTATTTCTGGATTTTTTGTCACAAATAAGGTTGTAACATACAAATTCATCATGTAAAAATCATTGTATTTACATACAGCAGCAATGAATTATTACAAGATAAAATTTTTTTCAAGTATCCATTAAGAAATATGAAATACCTTGGGATAAATTTAACAAAATATGTGCAAGACCAAGCCCCTCAAAACTCTAAGACATTGCTAAGAGAAATTTTAAAAGGCCTAAATATTCTAGTTTTCAATCCAGTTTCCCAGAAGCTTGGAAGTCACTACTTAACAAAAAGTAACATGCTAAACAACCAATCAACAACTCTGCTTAATCTATAAATGAAGCGAGGTCACAGGGTAAACAACTGCCCCCCACACTGTAAAGACCAACAAGCAGATATAGACAATCACAACTTTCAGGGACAGAAACCCATGAGCTGAAACGTCCATAGGCACCACGGCTAGAGTAGGAAAATCTAAAGTATCACTGACAGATTACTGGAGGCTCAGTTTAAGAGTTAAAAACTCCAGAGGACCCAGTCATTGGGAATGGGACACACTTTTGTGCATTTTACCTCCAGGAGTCCTACGAGGTCCTCAAAGAAGATACCGGAGAAAAATCCCTCTTGAGCTTCCAGCAGGGAGAGAGGAAACGGGAACCATTTTGAAGTCAGAGCTCTCTGCTCTTAACAAGACTTGCCTCAGGAGAAACTAGTTAAACAGAGTGTAATCAGCTGGGGCTTGAACAGAGCCTAATTCATCTTGGGGAAATGAAATACTCAACCCCAGCCCACTCTAGCCTTCCTGTCTCACTGAGATTTGGGGTTTCTTCTGAGGTAAGCATCAGAACCAATCTTGTATATGACAGTAGTGTTGGAATAATCAGACTGAGATTTTTAAAACAATTATGATTAATACTCTATGGGTTCTAATGGATAAAGCAACCAGCATACAAGATGAAATGGGTAATGTAAGCAGAGAGATAGAAATTCAAAAAAGGAGCCAAAAGAATGCTAGAGATCAAAAACATTGTAAGAAAATGAAGAAAGTATTTGATGGGTTCTTTTAGCAAACTAAACATGTCTAAGGAAAGAATCTCTTATTGAGAATATTTCTATAAAAACTCCAAAATTGAAAACTACAGTGAAAAAAAAAAAGGACAAAATAGCCAAGAATAGAGAGAGAACTGCAAAATGTATAACCTACACATAATGGGAATATAAGAAGGAAAAGAGGGAAAGGAATAGAAAAAATATTTGAAACAATAATGACTATTTCCCCAAATTAATATCAGATGCCAAACCACAGATCCAGAATACTCCACAAACAAACAAACAAAAAAGCCTACACATAGACATGTTGTTTTGAAATAAGAGAAAAATGAAAGGAAGTGGGGTAGGGAGCAAATATCTATGGAGAATCAAAAGTAAGAAGCAAGAAGACAGCTGAAATACAAGCAAAAAGAGAGGTGAAATAGTTAAAAGTATTGAGAAGAAAAAAAAAGCAACAAATTACAATTCTGTACCCTGCAAAATTATCTTTTAAAAATGGAGAAAAAAAAGAATTTATCAGCCAAACAAAAATTGAGGAAATCTGTTGTTGGTAGAGTTACTTTGCAAAAAAATGTTATTAATAGAAGTTCTTTAGGGAAAAGAAAAATAATATAAATCAGAAATCTGTAACTACATGAAGAAAGAGCATCAGAGAAGGAATAAATGAAGGTAAAACAAAACATTTATTTTCTTATTCTTAATTTAGCTAACAGACAACAGTTCGTTCAAAACAATAATAGTAGCAATGTATTCTATTATGTACGTCTATGTAAATACATATATGTGTGTAAGTGAAGTGCATGAATGGTATAAAGGATGAAAGGGATAAATTAAGATTATTTTGTTATTATAAGGTATTCATAGTACCTGTGAGGTGGTATAGTTTTATTTGAAAGTGGACTTGGATTAGTTATCAAAGTATATTGCCAGCATGAGTTTGCTGGATGAGAAGTCACCTGGTACATACACTGCACTGAGACAAAGTCAGGACCAGGGAGGATTTGGCTATGGACTCCACCAGAATTTTGCAAAGGCTGATGGGGGATGGGGGTGGGGCAAGATATCAATTCTCCTGGTATGTTCAAAGACTTGATTAGTATATTCTCTGGGGCCAGGGTTGAGAAAAAAATCACATTTGGTTGGGGCCCATATTGTCAGGGCCAAGGAGATGACTTATGTGCTTCTGAGACTGGTATTTAAGCAAACAAATAAGTATATTGTGGTTGATGAAAGTCAGATTTTCTTAATGTCCAAAAAGAAATTTATAAATATGAAAAAGGAAAAGCTTAGAATAATTCTGTTATTTTAGATTGGAATTGAGGGTACCGGTATAAATTCAAGTTTCTTTTTTAAGATAAATAGAGATGAGAGATACAAAGATACAGAAATAGAGATAGATATTTATATAAATAAATGTGTGTATATAAACATACAGATCTATGTATATGTATATATGCACAAAAAACCCATAAATATAAATATATTTCCTATGTATATTTCCTGAGAGGACCTAAAAGCAAAAATGGCCTATAGCAATGAACATACTTAGCACAGATTTTGATTTCTAAATGCCACTCTTCACCAAAAAAAACAGAGTTCCTTAAGGAGTTGGCTGATTTTAAGACTTGGAGCAGAAAAAGACTATGATAATCCTGGAATATCTTGCCTTGCCAGAAAGCAATGATTTTTCAAAAAAAACTTGAGTGCATGTCGAGAAGACATTGGATCTGCCTGAAGGAACTTCCATGGACCAAATATGGAACAGAATAACAAATAATGAACATAAAAATTATAACCCTGTGAATAAAGTGTATATCCTTGAGTTCATACTGATGTAACTACATGATGATTAAATAAATGGGGAAGGTCGAAAGATCTTGCTTAGAGTCAAATGTCCACTAACAATGTAGAAGGAAACCTGAAATTACAAAGTAATTGTTTGGCAACTATGAAAAAAATAATTGTTTCAGATAAGCATCATCAATAGATGCTAATATTAATGAGTGAAAATTTGGTGAGGAACAGGATACTTCTATGGTCTCAAATATCTCTCCACAAATAAGTACAAAATGCTTTTACAAAGGTAAAGCTTGGCAGAAAATACTTTAGTCAAGTAAAGTGTACACCACCAGTAATGGGAAATCTTAGCTGAGTGTACCCCTTGGTATTATGAACTGAAAGTAATATAACATCATTCCTGTTGTATTCCTGCTTATTATTCATAACTTAAATTTAATCACGAAAGAATATCACACTAACCTAAATGAGGGATATTCTACAAAGTAAGTGACCCATACTTTTCACACACGTCAAGGTCATAAAACATCAGAGAAGACTAAGGAACTGTTTCAGATTGAAGGAGACTTAAGAAACATGAAAACTAACTGCAACGCAAGATTCTCAGTTGGATCCTGGACCTCTAAAGAATATAATTGAAACAAAAGGTGAAATTTGAATCTGATCAGTGGATTAGATGGTAGAATTATATTAATGCTAATTTCCTGGTTTTTGATGGTTATACTGTGGTCAAGTGGGGAAATGGCCTTGTTTTAAGGAAATACACACTGATATACTAAGAGACTATATCAGCTACAATTCCAAATGATCCAGAAATAAGTAATAATAAGTACTATAGAAAATGAGGGAGATATGATGTTAATGTTATATTAACATTAATGTTAACACAAATGTTAATATTTGTGGAAGTTGAGCTTATTGTGCTTTTCTTGCAACTTTTGTATAAGTCCGAAAATATTTCCAAATATGAAATTTTTAAAAGGACACAGTATGTACTGAATACATTGAAAAATGTATTGTAAAAACATACAAGCCAAATAAATGACCAGTCATAGAAAATAGAATAGAGGTCTCATATACAATTACCATGGTAACCAGAATGGTTGTATTCTTCAAGGTTTTTTTTTTTTTTTTTTTGAAGGGGGAACCTTAAATGAATACGCATATGTGAAAAACTAAAGAATACAAATTATTACAAAGTGCAAGTGAGGAGCACTGAGGTGTAAGCCTCTGACAATCTCTAGCCTAGTAACTCAGGAGAGTCATTTACTTTCCTGAGCCTCGAGCTTAGTTACAAAGCAAAGGATTAAGCCATAAAGACCTTATATTTCTAAAATTCTATGATTCAGCTACCCCAGTTAATCATTTAAATCAAATTACTATGACCTAAATATCAACCACGTATTTGACTAAGCAAAAATCAATGATAAAGCTTGTTGAACTACTATTTTCAGATTATCTTGAGGTTGATAACAGGGGAAAAAAATCTAAAAACACTTTCATCTGTAACTATATATGTTTGGCTGTTTTAGGTTAAAAAATTCTTCATCATTTTTTAACATATCATTGAAGAATCATGTTCTGTGTTGAAGTCTAATAATTGCGTGAATCAAATATCTGGAAAAGTGATTATCAAATTAGTCACACTTAAGTTCTTAACCCTTTAGTGCACTCTGTGTTCAATTAGGATAGCCAATTAGGAAATTACACTAGCAAACTCATGAGTTCATCATTCAGTAAACCTCTCACCCTTGCTGGTCATCTTACCTGTGACTGTCCTCAGTCACAAGATAACTGAGTGATCATGTATGGATTTATCACTGCAAATTCATCACCAATAGGAAAATATTCACAAAGCACGCTCCATGCTCAGTGGACTAGTGATATCATTTTTCTGTATGAACACAGAACATCAAATTAAGTTTCTGGTACTTTTACATATGCTGTTAATCTCAAACTACTCTTCTTTGACTTCGTAATCAGCTCAAATTTTAAATCTCTGCCAATACTGTTGTCCCTTTTCATGATAAATACCTCCTTAGCTTTGTTACTCTTTTGGGCAGAATTGGGAGGCAGAAGATATTCTGCCTGTGTTTCTAGTTCTCCCAAATTTGTAACCTAGGAGAAGGCACTCACCTTTTCAATCATCCATGTGTTGCTGTGTCAGCAATCCAGGACACAAAGACCATTGTGAGATCAATACCTTGGACTCATCATGAGAGTAATATGTTCATCATATTTTCACAAGGGCAGTAACTTCCATAAAGCTGAATTTTAAGTAGGATGTTCATGTGTTTGAAAAGTATATTTTGAAAGGTGACTAGACAAAGAAATGAAGAAATAAACACATCGTTTGAAATTCACTCCAAATCTTCAAAGGGTGATCTTTTTTTGAAATGCTCCCTCCTGAATGTGGCTGCTAGTGTGAGTAAATATTGGGAATCAGAAGGCCATCTACTTACAAGAAGCAGCTCTGTAATATTCCAAAGCAGCTTTGGAAGATCTAAAGCACAAATCTTTACATTGAAGGAATGCACCTTTAAAAGAATCCAGGCTCTGGAAACTTGTGGAGTCCTAAGATGAACCAGCGATGACATGGTGATTGGTTGTATGGGATACAGTTCAGATCGTGTGGGTTCTCATTCCCACTCTGTCAGAAGAATGCCAAGAGACAAGCATATAAAAAAAAGGAAAGACCTCATTCTGCTTGAATATTACATTAACCTGTGAGCACCAGTGCTCTCTTGGTCAGCTTTTTCAGGGCTTGCTGGCGCCTCAGCACTGCTGACCTGGTAGGTCTGATTATGAATGATCAATGTGCCTATTTGCAATAAAACTCTTTGCACAGATCTGGACCCTCAGCCCTTATTCAGTCATGCAGATAATAACGGCAGTTCAAGGCACTTGCCCATAACTCCAAGCTTCATTAAACAAAGGGAATGTCACCAAAAGTCCCTTTAACTGTCTTTTTTGCTGCTAGGCAGGGAAAAATTGGCCATTCTGAGAAAATGGAATTTATAGTGTTAATAAAATAAAGATTTGTATGTCCCTGTGCTCTATTTTGCACATCTTTCTTGAGCTTCCGGTGTTAAAATCCACCATTTTAGTGGAGAGCAGAGTGAGAAATATGAACAAAGGATGCTGTGTGCCTGAGGTCAGATTCTGCTTCAGAGGAAATATTTCAATGGAATTTTCAGGTCTGTGACAGGGAGTGGGGTATTGCCACTCCTCCTCATTCATTACAGACACAACTAGTGTTAGGCTGTTGTCTCAAGGTTTGGAGGTGGGGGAGGTCCCAGAGAAGGGCAGTGTGGCATTTTGAAAAGAGGGTCCCTCTGTGGTGCACTGAGGCATGATGAAGTCTGTCCACTTGCTAGACTCTGGAAGGGTGTGAAGTTTGGGTTATCCATTTTCTCAGGCAAAATATATTAACAAGTCACTGTTGTCTGTGGGAAGTGTCAGCAACAGAAGTTCTAATAAGAGACAGTCATCTGAGACACAGTTCCCTGTCACCTTCTTACTCATGCCCCTCCCATGAATTCACATTCCACTATACACCTCTGCCATCATTCCATCATCCCAATATATACATTAGTTTCCCTAAGTGTTTAGAATGCCCACTTACCATTTTACATAGTCCTCTCCTTAACTTAAAACTAGGCTTTCAGGATATCCTTAAATATTTTTTTTCCTGAATAACTTGCTATGATTTGAAACTCAGAGGAAAATGCAGTTTTCAAGGTCAAAATAATCATAGTCAAAGTTTGGGTTTCTTCAAAATCAACTAAATGTCTATTTCTGGATAATTGATATCTGTACTTCAACTCTTAGGCAATACCAGTTCAGGAAAAGTGCGAACAAGGGAATCCTCGTGCACTGTTGATGGGAATGTAAACTGGTACAGACACTATGAAAGAGAATATGGAAGTTCCTTTAAAAATTGAAAAAAAAAAATAGAACTACCATATGACACAGCAATTCTACATCGGGGTATTTTTCCAAAGAAAAGAAAATATTAACTCCAAAAGTTATATGCACCCCCATGTTCACTGCAACATTGTTTACAATAGCAAGATATGGAAACAACTGAAGTGTCCACCAATGGATAAATGAATAAAGAAAAGGTAGTGTGTGTGTGTGTATTATTCAGCCATTAAAAAAATGAAACCTTGCCATATATGACAACATGAATGAACCTTGAAAACATTATGCTAAATGAAATGAGTCAGACAGAGAAAGACAAATATCATATGATCTCACTTATGTGTAAAATCTTACACACACACACACACAAATACACACAGAACACAATGGTGGCTGCCAGAGGTGGGGGTTAGGGAATGAGCAGAATGCGTATAGGTAGTCAAGAGGTATAAATATCCTATTATAAGATAAATAAGTCACGAGGATATAATGTACAGCATGGTAACTGTAGTTAATAATATCGTATTGCATATTTGAAAGTTGCTGAAAGAGTAGATCCTAAGAGTTCTCAAACTTTTGTTACCAGGAATAGTGATAAAAAGTTAACTAGACTTATCGTGGTGATTATTTTGCAGTATACACATATATCGAAACATTATGTGGTGCATCTGAAACCAATATGATGCCAATTGCATCTCAATTTAAAAAGAGAGGAAAACATTGGAAAAATGAGAAATTATTCTGTGCGATGAATAAACACAGTCACAAAACTTAGATAAATGAGTTTTATCTTTCCACAGAAAGATTTTTGTCCTCGATCACTTGGAAATATTTTTTAGTGCTTTGACCTATAATAAGTAGACTTAAGGTAGGAGGTATATATACTTGACCATGTAGACTATAATAAGACCAGTTGTTTTGTGTTAATTCACTACTAAATGCTGAGAAAATAGACTATCAAGTTTTCATGCTGATTAAAAATTGAGTGGTGAGCACCTTGCACACAGCAGTGGTCTGCAGAGAAGCCCTCTTTGCAAGCAAACAGCATTCCCTTTTGAATCCCTCTCAAACTGTTAGAATTGTCTGTCTGCTCACGCAAACTCAGTGCTTATTTATGCCTCCAAGTCATCTTGCAACAATTTTGTATGGGAAAGGAAATGTGGAAAAGGTCCAGAAAGAGTAGAGAGGGAGAGAGTGTGGTAATTTCAGTGCCCATGAAATTAATTTAGAATTGTGGTGCTGGAGAAGGCTCATGAGAGTCTCTTGGACAGTAAAGGAGATCAAACCAGTCAGTCCTAAAGGAAATCAGTCTTGAATATTCATTGGAAGGGCTGTTGCTAAAGCTGAAGTTCCAGTGCTTTGGCTACCTGATGCGAAGAGCTAACTCATTGGGAAAGGCCCTCACGCTGGGAAAGATTGAGGGCAGGAGGGAAAGGGGGTAGCAGAGGATGAGATGGTTAGATAGCATCACAGACTCAGTGGACATGAGTTTGAGCAAATTCCAGGATAGTGGATGACAGGGGAAACTGACATGCTGCAGTCCATGGGGTTCCAAAGAGTCAGACATGACTTAGCAGCTGAACAATAACAATGAAACTCAAAGTACAGAGAAATATTATTCCCAAGATACTCTCCTGAAAAAGATGCCACACAAAGAATAACTGAAGGAACTGAATATGACTGGCTCAAAGGAAAAACTAAGGAAAGACATTACAGTTACATTCAAACATTTGAAGGCCATCTTCAGATGGTGCATGTAGATTTTTTCTATCTTTATCTGAAGGTCAGAAATAGGGTTAATGGGTGAAGGTTGTCAAGTAAGAGATTTTGTTTCAACATAAAATAAAAAAACTTTTGAATCACTAAAACTAACAAACTATGGCTTGCTCAAGAGGTATGTACTTGCTATAACCATCTATGAGACACATTTCAAGAGACACTGACATGGGTGAGAAGTTATTCTTAGATGACTTTTAAAAAATACTTCAAACTTTAAGAATTCTATACTTCTATGATGAGATGGAAACTAAGAAAGTTTGTGAAGTAAGCAAACAAATAAAAACCTTAACAAGCAATTATTTACTCCTTTAGTGTCATGACCATCCTAGATAGCATATTAAAAAGCAGAGACATTACTTTGCCAACAAAGGTCTGTCTAGTCAAGGCTATGATTTTTCCACTAGTCATGTATGGATGGGAGAGTTGGACTATAAAGAAAGCTGAGTGCCGAAGAATTGATGCTTTTAAACTGTGGTGTTGGAGAAGACTCTTGAGAGTCCCTTGGACTACAAGGAGATCCAACCAGTCCATCCTAAAGGAGATCAGTCCTGAGTGTTCATTGGAAGGACTGACGTTGAAGCTGAAACTCCAATACTTTGGCCATCTAATGCAAAGAGCTGACTCATTTGAAAAGACCCTGATGCTGGGAAAGATTGAAGGCAGGAGGAGAAGGGGACGACAGAGGATGAGATGGTTGGGTGGCATCACTGACTCAATGGACGTGAGTTTGGGTAAACTCCGGGAATTGGTGATGGACAGGGAGGCCTGGCGTGCTGCAGTTCATGGGGTCACAAAGAGTCAGACACAACTGAGTGAGTGAACTGAACTGAACTTAGTGTCATCTTTAAGGCAGACTTGAGTCCTACTTGTTATTATAAGTAGGGCATTCGTCTCTCATAATCAGTAAGATTATGTGAACCTTAATTTATAAACATTAACTAATTTTGCTTAAAGAAACTTCAAGAAAAGTCAAGATATGAGAGTACTCTTCTGTAAAGTGATTCTATCTATGGAAACTCCTCGTGCCACTAAGCTGTGTGGGTTTAAATTACAGTTTCTTGGCTGTTTAGAATAGTTTGATCATCTCAACTCATTTTGGATGAGAGAAGCCCACTGTTCTCATCTTAAACCTCAGGGGTAAGATACTGATATTATATTCTCTTTTTCCTCCACACTCTTCCAAGGCCTGAGAAGCTTCTGCCCAAACCATCTATTCAAACAAAAGACTCGCTGAGCTATTCAAAGCTCCCTCACAGGCACTTAGAGCTTTGTGGTATTGTCCAACTGCATGATTACGATACTTGTTTGGATTCTGTGGTCCAGTCTGTTCTAATATACCTCTGACTAGAATACATGTCTTTAGTATTACAGTCTCTTTTCCATTATTTTTAATCCAGGCAGCTCTGGCTTTGTCCTATTTTACTTCAGACCATATTATAATGTCCTTGGCCTGAACTATTGGGATTTTTTCAGTATATTTCTACTAGGATATAAATGCTTGTAGGTGAAATCGCTTTTATAGATAGAAAGGAATCATATTTTATAATTTTTTATATTTTGCTTTTGTATTTTCCATAACATTTGGCACTATGCCTTGCACACAATTAGATGGTCAACAAAGGTATGTGAAATTCAATTAGACATTTTCCCCATGCCCAAGAAAGTGTTGCCTGAAAAAGTAAAACAGTGAAATAATGACATTTATAAAATGTAATGCACTGAAATAATCTTTTGATAGTTTTTATTCATTTCAACATTGACTGATTTGCTATTGACTTCTATTAAAAGATTTGAAGTATCTGATCATCTACCATTTAAAATCAACAACCTTAGTTCTTCAGAATGAAAGAAGAAGAAAGCCTGACTGAAAAGTGTAAAATCAGTTTTTGAGCAATTTCATGATTTCCCTGAATGAATGTTGTATCATTGAGTCTCTAAATATTTTCAACAAAAAGCAGCCTAAGCAACTAACAAGTCCAACTTTCTGAAGTGAAAGATAGACTAGTTTACGTTAGCGGAAAATTTTTCTTTTGTTTTTAAACAAGAGGACTAAACTCTTGGCTAGATTTTTAAAAAGTGAAGGTATGGCAGGGACTTAGGGTTTGGGAAGAGATACAAAAGAGCAAGGGTCTTCCCAGATGGCTCAGTGGTAAAGAATCCTCCTGCCAGTGCAGGAGACTTGGGTTCGATCCCTGGGTCAGGAAGATCCCCTGGAGAAGGAAAGGGCAACCCACTCCAGTATTCTTGCTTGGGAAATTCCATAGACAGAGGGGTCTTGTGGGCTACACCATGAGGTCTCAAAAGAATCAGACACACTTAGTGACTGAACAACAACAACAAAAGGGCAAGGCCTTTATTTTTCTCAGAGTCCAGGAGATGTTGACAGTCCCCCTTGACATAGCCCGAGTTCTGCTATGAGGGTGGAGTTTGCTCAGAGGGTAACAGACAATAATGATTTATGGAGGACACTTACTACTACTTCTCTTGTTTCCATCTAAAAGAAGAAATTTTCACTCTATTCCCCAGGGCAAACCATGGAAGAGATACACAGGCTCTCCCTCAACTCACTCCTCTAAGGGAAGAATGACTGATCTAATTGATAAATTGGAGAGAAGTAATGAAGTCCATTTGACTCAGCATCTTCTGGGTCCCTCTTTCAGGTACTGCTTGACTACAGGGTGCAAGCTTTTGAATCTCTTCTCCCACATGAGAGTTTAGCGATTCAAGACCTACCTCTGCAAGGAGGAGCCTCTAGTTCTGAGGAGAGAAGAAAGGTTATAATCAAATGATATATTAGCAAGCCCTCTCCAGCCATTAATCTAAAGTAATATTCACTAATTCAGCTGTTAGAAGTAATAGGTATTTCTATGTGTCTGGCTCCTATGTCCTATCTTACAGTTGTTTCAATATTTGCAAGAAGAAAGAGATAACAGAAGAGGAAAAGTCTCCATTTTTAAGCTCGTGTATTTAAAGCTCATGCATTTTTAAATTTATATATAAATTATACAACTATAATTATAAGCTATCCTTTGAAATTATAATGATTTTAAAGCCAATATGGAAAATTATTAGATAACTCACCCTCTAAGTTTTCAAAGTTAAAATAATGTGTATCCAGTTTTTATATTGTTCCTTTTAGTGTAAAAGAGCAAAATTTGAACTGTTATAGCTAAACTTGGTATCCATTTCTCATGAAGGAAATTTGTATTGGCCAGTATATTAAATGTGTATATATAAATTTGTAATTTGGGGGTTTGGACAGTAGAATAGTTTTATCAGTTTATTTATGCTAGCCTCATAATGAACACTATTTCTCTTGCTATGGGAGATATTATTCCCAGGCATACCACGTCTAAAACATAATCATATACTTAACCATCATATTAAATAGTATTTTTGGATAGCTTTAAAATATTTTCACTCATATTCTTCTATTCAGCCCTTTCAGCAGCAGTGTAAGTTGAGTAGGGCAAACAGTTTTATCTATATTTTAAAAATGAAAAAATTCACAGAGAGATTATTTGACTTCTTGAAGTTACTCAACCAGTAGTAAAAAAGCTAATACTAGTATCCAAGTGTCCCGCCTCATATAGCTACACAATTTTTGTATATTTATTATATCCTTATTTACAAGGGCAGTATTAATTTCAGGTGACTAAAACACTGATTTGATCTTTGTTTGGCTTCTGAGAACATACTCATTCAAAGTAATTAAAAATATTTATTGAGTATCTAGCACATGGTTTAGCAAAGAACACCACCAACAATTAGTAGTAATGGAAGGCTCTGAATGTGTTAGGATAGATGAATGAATGGATAGATGGATGGGTGGGTTAAAGGATGGATAGATATGCAATTAGCACAAAAATAAAAGAACAAGTTGTAACTCTTAAGGAGGACAGATGTAGTAATACACAAATAGTTAGAATTCATGTTGATATGTGCTTTAGCAGAGACAAGTACATTGTGCCAGGAGAACAGAAGACAGAACAAATCATTGTGGCACATTTCGAGATTATTCTACAACTGTTGTATCATGGACCCATTGAAATGTTCTCTATGTTGTAAAGAAAAGAATTGGAAGTAATGAAGCATGAAAAGCCCATTGTCAGAATTTTTCTAAGAAAGATACCTTAGAATCCATAAAAATCAACAAAGAATCTAGGAATTTGAAATCCCAAAGAACTTAAATGAAAAACGCAGCCCTACGTGTTTTTTATTAAAGCAGTGACATCCAGATGGAGTGGAGGGCAGAAGGGAGATGTGTAAAGTCATGTACATGTATTTTTAGTAGTAAAAGAAAGCATTGAATCAAGGCATTAACCGGACACGTTGCTAACCTTGACATGAGTTGCTGATGAAATGGCCCTTAGGATAAGCAGCACAATTGGCCTTATTTTGACCTGAGTCAGCAGGAGCTTTTAGCAGCAGTTCTGTCATGTAAATGCCCTCTTGAACAAGAACAGAACACATTGTTCAAGTTGCTCAAACAGAGCTGGCAGGTCACTAACTGACACAAGAGAATTTGGGTAGAGGCAGAATGGGGAGAGGATCTCTTTCAGGAGTGCTGATTGTTAAGGGGATTTAACAGAGTGAAAGGAAACTGTTCTGGGAAATACAATGTTTGAATCCAAAATACTTTGGCACTTTAATCGAATATGCTGCTTAGGGAAAAAGCAGTCTGCACCCCAACACCTGCTGGACCTAATGGACTCTGAAATGTTGTTTCAGAATTAATCAAGTCATTTAAAATCATAGCTGCAGTCTCCATTCACTACTCCTGTGCATAAATGTGCTGATCCCGATACTAATCCATGTCGGGTGACTTGAGCAATATATCACCATAATTGCCATTTTAGGGCTGCAAATTGGAGCTAAAATAACCAGATGCAAAAGAGATGGCCGTATCATACTCTCAAGATGGATCTTCAAAGTTCAAGGAGAGTTCAAGCATGGAAGAGGCAATAGAAAGGGGTCAAGTGTAAGGGGATTGTTCATGTTCGAGAAGAATTAACTTTACAAATATATTGTTTCTGAGGTGGTAATTGTCCCATCTTACAGTTATTCATACCTCATTTACTCGTTGCATTCTTCTCAAGCATTTAATGAAATGAATTTGATTTTGACAAAATATTCTATTTCAAAATTGCCATTAATTTTCAAGATTTTTTTATTCTCCTGTAAATTATCTGTTTTAAAGGGATAGAGAATAAATTTTGGAAATCTAATATTTCCCTAGCTAATCTTCTGTCAAGGGTCCATGTTAGTTTCAGATATTTGCTTCCTAGCTTAGTCAGTTAAATCACTGAACTATAAGAAGTCACCAACATTGCAAACATCCCAAACTCAAAAGATCAGGAAAGGATTCTGTCTCATTTGAGTGAAAGGAAGGCAGTTTTCTAGCTTATCTGTCAGTTTCTAACAGGGGACAGTAAAAGTAATGTGAATAAAAGCCTACTATATAGTTCTTTGTTTGTATAATACTGAGAAAGATTTGGAAAACTGGGAGCAAAAAAGAACTCCTGTAACTACTTCAGTAGCAAAGTTGCTTAAAAGAAGGTCATTCTTACTTTTTGCTTTGGTTAAATCACCACACACTTGATATCACTATAAAATAAATCACCATAAAAAGGGAGCACAATATACTACCTTTATTTCAAAACCCAAGCTTGCTAATATAGCACTCAAGAATCAACCTATTTAATACCTCTTTTCTCACAAACTCTTGTGCTCCAGCTTCTGTCATAATAAATGGCTCATCAGTATTCAAAGAACATGGTTTGTTTAAACCTCCAAGCCTTTTCAAATGTTCTTTTCTCTATAGGACATATTTCTCTTCCATTTTTCTCTAGCTAGTACATTTACAGTCATTCTTTAATACCCAGCTGAAATGTCACCATCTTTGTCTCCTAGCCATCCCAACACAGGGTAGTTAGATTTTTTTTTTTTTTTTGCTTTCCCACAGTGAAGGATGCAAGCCTCCACTACAGTCACTTATTACAACATATTATATATATGTTCTTTATATTTTCTTTGTTTCCATCATCTTCAATAACATAATGAGGTAATAGAGTAAGTAGACTAATTTTCATAATTGTTTGAATGACACATTAAATGTAGATAAAAGCAATTTGTAAAGTTATAAAGCATATTAAAATTGAGTGAAGAATATATCACAATATATCATTGATATTCCTTTGGGTCTAATCTAGCAACTATCAGGATAGGGTGGATAAAATATTTGAAGAAATAATGTCAGAATCTTAAAAAATTTGATGAAAATTATAAACCTTTCACTCTAAGAGAGTCAATTAAACACAAGCATAATAAACACAAATTAAACAATATCAAGGCATATCATAATTAAAATGTTGAAAATTAATATTAAAGAGAAAATTGTAACTGCAGCCCCCCCAAAAAGACATAGTACATAAAACAGAGGAACAAAGATAAGAATAACTTCAAATATAAAGAACAATGCAGTCCAAAAGACAATGCAATGACATTTTTAAAGTGCTAAAAGAAAAAAAATGGTAAAGCTAGGATTCTATATCTGGAAACATCATTAAAAAAGAGAGTAAAAAAGTCAGCTATAAGGACACATTGTACAATAGAGGGAATACAGCCACTGTTTTATAATAGCTATAAATGTAGTAAAACCTTTAAGAACTATGAATTGCTATATAGTACACCTGTAACATATAATATTGTACATCAACCATACCTCAATAAAAATAAATAAATAAAACACAAAAAAAAGAAGAAAAAATAAATATATTTTGGGAAAAGCCAAACCTCAGAGAATTTTGTTGCATCAGGCTTCCATTAAAGAAATGTTAAAGTAATTCTTTGGCTAGAGGAAAATAAAACCATACAAAAAATTCAACATACACAAAGACACTTATGCATGCCAATATGGAAAATATGTGTTAAGTCTAAATAAATATTTTATCCATTTTTAAAGTTTCTTTAAGAAATGAGTAAATATTTTAATAATAATAGTATTTTTAGATTTGCAAAATGGAAGAAAATAGCACAATAATATAAAAAGGTTAGAGGAGGGAAATGGAAGTATATAGTTCTAAGATTATTATAATGTGCATAAAATGGTATACTATTATTTGAAGGTCGGAGAAGGCAATGGCACCCCACTCCAGTACTCTTGCCTGGAGAATCCCATGGATGGAGGAGCCTGATGGGCTGCAGTCCATGGGGTCGCTAAGAGTTGGACACAACCGAGCGACTTCACTTTCACTTTCCACCTTCATGCATTGGAGAAGGAACTGGCAACCCACTCCGGTGTTCTTGCCTGGAGAATCCCAGGGATAGGGGAGCCTGGTGGGCTTCCATCTATGGGGTTGCACAGAGTCAGACACGACTGAAGCAACTTAGCAGTAGCATTATTTGAAGGTAGATTATAATAAGGTTAACAATGTACACCTAAGTGAAATAAAATAAAGATTGCTAATAATACAAAAATATATATAAGAACAAACATTACAAAATAGTCAAACTAATTCAAATGGAAAAGGAAAATAGCAAAGAGGAAAAGAGAATACATAGGAAACAAAGAAAACAAATAGGATAATGGAAAAACTAACCTCCAATGATGTTAATAATTACACTACACACAAACTGCCTAAAATTTCCAAAATCTTTTTCAAGCTGAACAGAAAATCATGACTAAACCACACACTATTCATCAATAAATGAACTTACAAAGACACGGATTAAAAGTACAAGGACAGTAAAACAAAAAACATGCACACATTAATTAAGAGAAAACTGAAGCAGCTATATCAATATCAGGAAAAGTACATTCCAGGAAAAGGATATGACAGAATAGACATTTCAAAACGACAGATGTGTCAATTAGCCAAGAAGAAAGAGCAATACTAAATGTGAATACTCTAAACAACAGTTCTTCAAAATATTTAAAACAAAAGCTAAAAGAACTTAAAAGAAACAAATCCACAATAACAATTGGAGATTTCAACACTTCAGTAAATTGATGGAAAACATAGACACAAAAAGTGAGAGTAGATAAGACCTGAATAACACAATCAACCAACTTGACATACCTGATATTACAGAATACTCATTCCAGCAAAGTGCACCTGAATAATTAAAAGGACTAAAGTCATACAGAGTTTGTAGTCTGATCATAAGGGTCTTTTTTAAATCGAAGTATAGTTGACTTACAACACTCTTAGTTTCAGGTGTACAACAAAGTAATTCAGTTGTGCATATACATATATCTATTCTTTTTCAGATATTTTTCCCTTATAGTTTATCACAAAATATTGAGCATAGTCCCTTTTACTATACAGTTCCTTGGTCCATGTTGGTTATTTTATATATAGTAATGTGTAATCCCAAATTCACAATTTATCCCTAACCCCTCTCTTTCCTTTAGCTAACCATAAATCTGTTTTGTGTGTCTGTGGGTCAATCTCTGTTTTGTTTTGTATATAAGTTCATTTTATCACTCTTTTTAGATTCCACATAAAAGCAATATCATATGATTTTGTCTTTATCTCTCTGGCTTACTTCACTTAGTAAGTGATGCTCTCTAGGTCCCTGAATGTTGCTGCAAATGGCATTATTTCATTTTTTATGGCTAAATAATATTCCATTGTATATATATTCTACTTCTTTATCCATTCATCTGTCAATGAGCATTTAGGTTACTCCCATGTCTTGGCCACTGTAAATAGTGCTGCAGTGAACACTGGGGTGCATGGATCTTTTTGAATTATATTTTTCCCCAGATATATGCCCAGGAATGGGATTTTAGATCATGTGGTAGCTCTAATTTTAGTTTTTTTAAGGAAACTCCATACTGCTTTTCATAGTGGCTGTACCAATTTATGTTCCCACCAACAATGTAGAAGGAGGTTCTTTTTTCTCCACACCCTTTCCAACTTATTTGGAAACACAAAAGACCCCAAATAGCCAAAGCAATCTTGAGAGAGAAAAATAAAACCGAAGGAAACAGGTTCCTTGACGTTAGCCTATAACACAAAGCTATAGTAATCAAAACACTATGGTACTGGCACAAAAACAGAGATATAAATCAGTGAAAAGGATAGAAAGGCCAGAAATAAACCCACAGAGTTATGGTCTATTAATGTATGACAAAAGAGGCAAAAATATACAAGGGGAAAAAGACAGTCTTTTCAATAAGTTGTACTGGGAAAACTGGACAGCTACATGTAAAAAATGAAATTATAACATTCCTTGAAACATCACACAAAAATAAACTCAAAATTGATTAAAAGCCTAAATGTAAGACTGGGGATACTATAAAATTCCTAGGGGAAAACATAGGCAGTACACTCTTTGACATAAATCACAGCAATATCTTTTTGGATCCATCTCCTAGAGTAATGTAAATAAAAACAAAAATAAACAAATGGGGCCTAATAAAGCTTTTGCACTGCAAAGTAAATCATAAACAAAATGAAAAGGTAACCTACAGAATGTGAGAAAATATTTTCAAATGATGCAACCAACAAGGGATGAATCTCCAAAATATATAAACAGCACATACAGCTCATTATAAAAAAAAAAGTCATGATATTAAATTAGAAGTCAGTTAAAAATATCAGGAAATGCCCAAATATTTGGAAATTTAAAAATACTTTCCTGAAACCCCATGGATCAAACAAGAGAGCAAAAGGTAAAATTAAAAACTATTTGACCTGATAAAACAAATTGTAAGACACATCAAAATTTGTGACCTGCAAGTAAAACTATGGTTAAAGGAAATTTATTGGTTTGACTTAAATGCTTATTCTGAAAACAAAGAGCCTAAAATAAACTATCTGAAGGTCCTCCTTAAGAAGAAAAAACTCAAACAGAATATTAACTATAAAAATTTAGGGAAAAAAAGGAAATAATACTGGTATGTTAAATCAATTAACATACAAGTGAAAAACAATAGACAAAAAATAAAAAACAAAAGTTGGTTCTCAAAAAAAACTGAAAAACCTCAACTAGATTAAACAAGGAGAGGAATAAACAAGTGAATTCAACCATTTATATGGAAAGAACAAATTACTTGAAAGAGAGAAATTACATCACTGACACAGAACAGCCCTATATCTAGTATGGAAATTAAATTTGTAAAAAAAATTTTCTCACAGAGAAAACTACAAGCCCAAAAAGTTTTACTAGTTGAAATCTGGCAAACAGTTAAGGAAGAAATAACTCCAATGTTACAGAAAATATTTTAGAAAATAAAGGAGAAGGGGACACTTCCAAACTCATTCTAAATGGCCAGCATTACCTTAATACCAAACCAGACAGAGATATTACAAAAACAGGACACCTCAGAGTAGTAACTCTCATGAACATAGATGCAAAAAAAACAAAAAAAAACTTAATATAAAATTAACAAATGAAATCCAGCAACAATGAAAAAGCTAATTTATAATGACCAAGTGGAGTTTATCCAAAGAATGCATAGTTGGTTTAACATCTGAAAATTAATCAATTTACTTAACAAAACTAGGGTAATAGGAGCACAGACTTTAGGCAAGAGGGTTCAGTAGCTCTGGCTTAGTTGCTCTGAGGCATATGGAACCTTCCCAGACCAGGTATCAAACCCATGTCTCCTGCATTAGCAGGCAGATGCTTAAATGGGCTTCCCTGGTAAAGAATCTGCATTTTGTATAATGCAGGAGACCCAAGTTCGATCCCTGGTTCGGGAAGATCCCCTGGAGGAGGAAATGGCAATCCACTCCAGTATTCTTGCCTGGAGAATTCCATGGACAGAGGAGCCTAGCGGGCTACAGTCCATGGGGTTGCAAAGAGTCAGACACCACTAAGCAGCTAACACACACACAGGGCATCAAAGAGAAAAATAATACAGTCATCTTAAGTGACTTAGCAACAGCAACAAATAGATAAGAAAATCCATCTAGCAAAATTCTACACACAATCATGATAAAAACCACCAATATATTGGAAATAGAAGAAGCTTCCTCAACCTGACAAAGGAAACCCATCAAAAAAAATTGCAAGTAACATTATAGTAGAGAAAGAGAGCACTTTCTCCCTAAAATAGGAAACAAGGTGAGGATATTCTCTCACTAGTCCTGTTTAATACTTTCCCTACCCTACTCACTGCAAGGATGTAAGAAAACAAGGTAAAATAATACAAAAAATATGCAGAATGGAAAGGAAGAAGTAAAATTATCTCTACCTGTGGCTATGAACCTAGACAACTCTACAGAATCTGAAAAAAAAAAAAAAAATTAGTAGGACTAAAAAGCGATTTTAACAATCAAAAAATAGAAGGGCTGCATATAAAAATCATGTGTATATCTAAATACTTGCAGGAAACAACTAGAAAATATTATTTAAATTTTTTATTTATAATAGCATTAAGATATTAATCAATGATATATTTAACAAAATATATGAACTATTTTTGTACAATGGCAACAGCAAAAAACACTGCTGAGAGAAATTAATGAAAATGTAAAGAAAAATTTTAAAGTGGAAAATATACTAAGATTATGGATTAAAGATTCACTATTTTAATATGTAAATCTTCCCCAAACTGATCTATACATTTGACAGAATCCCAGAAAAAATTCCATCAGGCCTATTTTGTGGAAATGTACAAATGTATTCTAAAAATTATAAAAATACAAAGAAACCAAACACAGTTTTGAAAGAGAATAATGGTGAAAGACATACACCATCTCATTTCAAGATTAACTGGTAAAGCTATCAAGAGTCAATACAGTGATACTGACATAATGTACAATAAACAAACTAGTTAGCCTAGAAAAAGAACCATAACTAAATTGATTTTTAACCCCAGTGTCTAAGTAATTTGACAGAAAGGAACAGTCCTTTCAACAAATACTGCTGGAACAGCCTAATATCAAAAGGTAGAAAAGTGAATCTTATCTATTATGATATACAAATTTTAACCTAAAATGTATGTATTTTAAACTTAAAAGTAAAACTTAAAGTTATAAAATTTCTAACAGAAAATAAAGAGGAAAATCTTCATGACCTTTTCAGTCAGGTTTTCTCAAGTAGGACACAAAATATTATTAAAGAAAAACTTGATAAACTAGACTTCATTAATATTAGAACTTTTGGCATTAAAAGTTTTCCATAATATAAACAGAATTAGTACAGCACTATTCTAAAAAAAAAAAAAAAATGAATAACCCTATTTTTTAAATGGGCAAAAAATGATGACATTTTGTAAAGTAGCTATGAAGTGAAAGTGTTAGTAGCTCAGTTATGTCCAACTCTTTGTGACCTCATGGACTGTAGCCCTCCAGGCTCTTCTGTGCATGGAATTCTCCAGGCAAGAATACTGGAGTGAAAGAATATTTGGTGAAAATGTCCAGACCGTGGTGCAAGCAGGGGAAATCAGGTGGAACACAAAAGTCTCCTTGAGTTGAAGAAAAAAGTTGTTAAGTCTGCGGAGGTCGAGAAAGCCAGATATTGTAGGGAAGAGTACCAGAGAGAAGAGAATTGTGAAGACAGAAAAATCTAGAGGTCTGAAGGAGGCTCCCCCAAGTGCTCAAGATTTATAAGAAATCACTAAACACTGGAGAGAAAACATTGAGAAACATTAGAAAGAACAATCCCTGGGATACACACAGAGCTAGAATTAATGTTTGCTCTCATCTGACACAGTGTAAAGCTTCATATTTCATGGGCATCTGGTAGAATATTCAGAAGTGTTTTCCCTCAGTAGTGGGGCAAATTAGCTACTGACTAAATTGTATTAGTCAGAGTTGGACACGACCAAGCAACTGAACAGCAACAAATTGTATTACGATCATGTTTAACAAAGCTTAAGGGCAAGAACTGAAAGAATCAAGCTGTTTCCAAGTACCATAACATGAATGCACAAATATTTGGAAATATTTATAGGATTACAAAACATCCAGGATCCAACAAGTTAAAATGCATAACTGTGGCCTCAAAATAGAAATGAAAAGTCATGCAAAGAAATGATCATAATGAGAAAAGTCAATAAACTGAATCCAAAACAAATACAACACAGATGATAGCTTATACAAGATATTAAAGTTATTATAGCTATATTCAGTATGGTCAAGAAGCTAGAGAAAGAAAATGACATGTTAAGTAGAGATATGAAAGATATATTCTTTAAAAGGAACAAACTGCATTTCTAAAGGTGAAAACAATGTCTGAAATGAGAATACAATTGTTAGGATTAACAGAGTAGACATTGGCAAATAAGAAATTAATGAGGTTGAAGACATAGCCAAGAAAAAAAAGCTATCCAAAAGTACTAGCACTAGAACTAAATATTACTCACACTAAACATGAAGTATATCATACCACTTAAAGATAGATTGGGGAAAAAAAAAAGATTGGGATAAACACAAATGCAACTACTAAAATAATACAAAAAGAGTTATAAATAACAATAAAACAAAGCCAATAAAATTGGACCATTAAATAATTTTTATTAATGCAAAAGCAGAGGAGAAGAACAAAGGGAAAAAATAACAGAGAAAAAAATCCACATAGCAGAATCAACCCTAATGTAAATAACCTAGAACCTAAATGTTGCAAAAGCAAAGATAGCAGATTGGATAGAAAAAATCTAACTACATACTTCCCATAAGAAATACCTTTTATATATCAAGATATACTAGATTAAAATTAAAAAGATGAGAAAACATATACCAGGATAACATCAATCAAAGGCATGCTGAAGTGGTTGTATTAATATCAAAGCAAATTTCAGAGCAAACAATATCACTAGAGATATAAAGGATCATTCTACAATGATGAGAAAGTCAATACACTCAAAGGACAAACCAATCCTATACATTTATTAACCTAATAACAGTTTCAAACACAAAAACTAATAGAACTGCTAGGAAAATAGGTAAATCTACAATTACAGGAGATTTCAACTCTCCTCTCTCAATAATTGATAGGACAAAATTAAGGATATAGAAGACAAGCAACACTATTAACAAAATTGGTATACTTGGCATTAATAGAGTGCTCCACCCAACAACAGCAGAGTATGCATTCTTTTCAAGCGCACGTGGATCGTTTACCAAGACAGAACTGTATTCTGGGTCATAAAACAAGTCTAGTAAATTTAGAAGATTTCAAGTCATACAAGATATACTGTCTAACCACAAACAGATTAAATTAGAAATGTATAAAAGTATCTGAAGAACTCTCAAATAACAAACTTCATGAGTCAAAGAGGAAACCAAAAGAGAAATTAGGAAGTATTTTGAACTGAGTGAGAATGAAAAATACAGTATCAAAATCTGTGGGATGTTTCTAAGGCAATACTTGGAGGGAAATATACAGTACTAAATGTCAATTAAAACAGAAGATCTCAAATCAATGATCTCAAGTTCCCCAGAAGAGGAAGAGCAGGTTAAAACCAAAGTAATTTAACATTTAAAAGAAATAAAATAATAAAAATCAGAGGAGGTATCAGTTGAAAATAGAAAAACAATAGAAAAAATCATTACTTTTCAAATGTTTCTTTAGGAAAGCCAATAAAATCAATAAACTTCTAACAAGACTAATGGGAAACAAAAAAAGATACCACAAATTGCTAATAGCAGGAATGACAGAGGCAATTTTGCTGTAGATTCTGTACATATTAAAAGGATAATAGGGGGAAAACAAAGCAAAAAAGGGTAACAGGGAATATGATAATAACTTTATTCTAGTGGATCTAATATCTTAGTTTAAATGGATAAATTCCTTGAAAGGCACAACCTACTAAAACTCCCTCAAGGAAAAACAGATAATCCTAGTAGTACAATATCATCTAAGAATTAAATTTTTAGTTAAAATCCTTGACACTAAAATATCCCCCATTCAGATAGCTTCACTGAGGAATTTTAACAAATATTTAAAGAGGAAATAACACCAATTCTATACAAACTCTTCCAGAAAACTGAAGAGGAATACAAATTTCTCAGCATACTGTATAAGGCCAGCATTTCTTTAATACCAAAACCAAAATGAATGTACTTCAAGCAAAGAGTAATACAGACAAATATTCTTCAAAAGGATTTCATAAAGATTGTGTTGCCCAGGACATGTAGCAGATATACTTTTTGGTTAATACCTATCACAGACATGGCACCAGAATCAGTGAGTACTTTGTCAGACATGTGTATAGTTGACTAACCTATATTGAGAAAGTATCCATAATTATTCATTGAAAAAATTCTTTAAGAAATTAATTAATCCAAGTAGATTTCCAAGGCTTTCATTTTTCACATAAGCATTAAAACATAAGCCTCATCCTTGCTCAAACTTGCTTTAAACAGTAAATCTGAACAACATAGAAAACTATAAAAGAGATGTTATTCTGATGAAAAACTTTTATAGTTAACATCTAATCATTCCTCATAAAGGTACAACTTCATCAAATTAGAACTTTTCTGTTCTTTTTAGTTTCATAGTTCCAACAAATGATAGTTTTAGACTGTAGACATTAAACAGTTAAAGGCTTTTTTCTAGTTCCTTTCTTCTCTCATATATTTACAAACTTATTTTAAAATTAATTCAGCTACAAAGATCAAGGAGGGGGTGACAGATTTTCATGTCTGATGCTTGCACTTGCTCACACTTTTGCTGTGTGTGTGTGTGTGTGTGTGTGTGTGTGTGTGTGTGAGAGAGAGACAGAGAGCGAGAGAGACCATTGGCTCCTGTATGTCAACAGAGAAATAATGCTTAGAGGAAAACTTGATGTGGAAACTGGGTCAGAGGCACAAATGCCATGTCTATAACAAAGCACAGACTGTGAACTACAGCAGAACTTCCCTCATCTGCAAGATTTTGTCTTTTTCAGCCTCAGTATAGTCTACACAGTAAGTCCCCTACATGTGAACCTTCAAGCTGTAAAACTTCAAAGATGCAAACATGCATTTGTGTGTTCAGTCACATAAGTAATTCATGTCTCTGGCGTACATTGTCACATACATGCATCCTCTAAAGTGGTTGTGCTTTTGTGTTACTGTGTTGTTGCTGTGCAACATGAGGAGCTTACGAATGAAGACCTGATGGAATTGGAGGCCCAGAGAAAGGATGAAGAGAGACAAGAGGAAGAAGAAACTGAAGAACCAAAGAGCTTCATGATGCAGGAAATGGCAAGGGGACTTTATTTATTTGAGGAGGCACTGTTAGTTTCTGAGACATGCACGCATGCATGCTGTTGCTTCAATAGTGTCCAACTCTTTGTGACCCCATGGACTGTAGCCCACCAGGCTCCTCTGTCCATGGGATTCTCCAGGCAAGAATACTGGAGTGGGTTGCCATGCCCTCCTCCAGAGGATCTTCCTGACTCAGGGATCAAACCTGCATCTCTTATGTCTACCTGCATTGGCAGGCAGGCTCTTCACCGCTGGCATCAACAGGACCCCAATGCAGAACAGTACGTGATGGTTGCAGCAGTCATTCAGAATGTAATCCAGTGCTACCAAGTCATCTATGAAGAGAAAGAAAGAGTTACTACCCAGATATCACTGAATCTCTTTTTCAAGAGGGTAGATAGAATTGAATCCAGCAGGAAACTAAAACCTATGCCATCAACGGCAGGCTTGAGTGAGACTGCAGCTTGCCCTCTATTTCCTACTGTTAATGGTTCAGTGGTAAAGAATCTGTCTGCAGTGCAAGAGACCCGGATTCAATCCCTGGGTTGGGAAGATCCCCTGGAGAAGGAAACGGCAACCCATTCCAGTATTCTACCCTGGAGATTTCCATGGACAGAGGAGCCTGGCAGGCTACAGTCCATGGGGTTGCAAAGAGTCAGACACAACTGACTGGCTAACACACAATGGTCTTCAGTTCTACTATCTCCCACCCGCTCCCTCCTCCAGTCAGTAACTCTTACTGCCTTCTCACTCGATGCCGGCCCTTATATGCCAGCCGTTGTACTGTATTACTGCACTGTTCAAGGTACTGCACTAGAAGATTAAAAATGTTTTGTTTATTTTTGTGCTTATTTTTTATGTATTATTTGTACGAAAAGTATTATAAACCTATTACAGTACACCACTATATAGCCAGTTGTGTTAATTAGGTACCTAAGCTATGTTAGACTTACAAACAAATTGGACAGATGAACCTGCTTCTGGAATGTAACTGGTTCATATGTAAGAGACTTACTGTATTCAATATTAAATGTCAAACAAGCCCCTTATGACATTGTGGAAAACTCATCCTACCTTAATAATGGCAGGGTCAGTGGCTCAGAGAACTCCAAATGAGCCAGGGGAATGCATGACAGTTGCAGCTGTGAAAGACAGAGAAAAAGAGAATGCAAAGATCATTCCTCTAAGTGCAAAGAGCCAACGATGGCTCCTAAACACAACCAGCCCTTTTGGCAACACTTTGCTATGTCAAGTGTGCAAAAAAGTTGCCTGTAGTCTATTTAAAAGAAAACTGAAAGAAAGAATAAGTGAGCCTCTGAGTGAAAGGGAAAAAAAGACATTTAATTAAGTCATGAAAGTGTTAGTTACTAGTCATGTCTGACTCCGTGACCCCATGGACTGTAGCCCACCAGGCTCCTCTATCCATGGGATTCTCCAGGCAAGAATACTGGATTGGGTAGCCATTCCCTTTTCCAGGGGATCTTCCCGACCTAGGAATCAAACTGGGGTCTCCTGCTTTGCAGGCAGATTCTTTATTGTCTGAGCCACAAGACTTAAAGCCCAATTAAGTCACAGAGCCAAGGAAGAGAGGTTTCCAGTTCCACCTCTAACAGTGATTTCTCTGAAATTTCCTAGTTACAATTGAGACCATCTTATTGTGTTGTGTGTGTGTTAGTTGCTCAGTTGTGTCTGACTCTTTGCGACCCATGGACTGTAGCCCACCAGACTCCTCAGCCCATGGAGTCCTCTGGGTAAGAATACTAGAGTGGGTTGCCATTTCCTTCTCCAGACCATGTTATTAAAAGAGTGTTAAATAACTGCAATATTTTTGTAATCTCTGAGAAGAAATTAAGTCAACATAATTGATACAAGTATTCGTATCCACATACACCTGTTCTTTGCTTTTTTAAGACATGGTGAGTTTAGGTAGAATTTCCCTGAAATTAACCATGCCACTTTCAGGGACATTTGGTCTCCTAGAGAGGAATCTATATTTTACCTCCATGAGGTATGTCTGTAGGGGTGGAAGAGAGGGCAAGAGGGTGACTTGAGATAATCATTACTAAAATGTTTTATTTGCACATGATAATTTCTCCTTTCACAAATATCAGCAAATATGCTTCTCTCCCCTCTCCCTCTCCCTCTCTCTCAGGATATCAGGCAGATAAGAGTTATCAGTAAAGGTCATCCTCAATTTCTGTACAGAAATGATCTGTCTCCAGTATGTAATAAACATTTATCCATGCCTTTATTAGCTATATTGAAGCTGACAGTTCTGTTAAACCATTTTCTTTCATTTTGCTAGGTCATGACGGTTAATGCTGCTAAAAAATCTCATCACTGCTTTTGATCACTGTATTGTCTTCCCTGTATTATCAGAATTTTGTGAAGGTAAGCACTGGCTAGAATGACCTATTAAAGTTACAGCCCATTGAGTCTCTGGGTTTTTTTTTCTTCTTCTTCTTTTCATCACAATAAAAAAGCAAAGGAGTACAAAGAATAAATTTTCCTCAGGAGGTTATATTTAGTTGGGTAGTTAGCATATTCAGTCACTTCTCAATTATCCATAGCAAAAGGGAACTAAAGTATCAAATATAAATGAAAATCACATATAATCCAAAATTTTCCTTTTAGCTGAATCTTTTACCAGGGTATTCCTAGGATCTAAAAGGACAACTTCACATTTTACTCAAATCCTTTTCTCATCTCCAGGTGTCAGTTCTCAGGAAGTAAACAGACGAAGAAAAAGCAAAAGCCAGAAGAACACACCCATTGGAAAAAAACATCTCCAGACAGTTGAGATGTGCAATGGAAAAACAGGATGGAGGGGGCAGTTTGCATCTGTGCCTTTCCGTCTTCTGTCCCACATAACCTCTTCTCTTATTCAAAGCAATTTTTAAGAAATCTTTGTTTTTGAGAACTGAAAAACAACGAAAATAGCCATAAATACCTGCCTTTGTTAATGGATTAAAGACCTTATGCTGCTGCTGCTGCTGCTGCTGCTAAGTCGCTTCAGTCGTGTCCAACTCTGTGCGACCCCATAGACGGCAGCCCACCAGGCTCCTCCGTCCATGAGATTCTCCAGGCAAGAGTACTGGAGTGGGTTGCCATTGCCTTCTCCATAAGATCTTATAGAACTCCACAAAGGTTTGTTGTCAGTTTCAAGGAATATAGTTCAGACAAAACTGTAGTTCAAACAAGTTAAAAATTCAAACATGTTTCCTTTCAGTTAAACAAATATTTACTGAGTTCTTATTAAATGCCAGGCAGTATGGAAAACTCTAGGCATACAAAAATATGGATGACTCGTTTGAGCTCTTATGTAGCTAGAAAGGAAGAAGTCACAAAGATAGATAAATGAAATTGAAAGAGTGATATCAGAGCACAGAGAAGAAACATCTTCCCCAGCTCAGGAGATCATAGAGGATGATGAATTCCATACTAGATCCTGAAGGGTCAACACAGTTATCCAGGTGGAGAAGAAAGAGGCAGGGGAAGGGCACTGTGGGCAAAGGGAATATTGTGAGCAAAGGCACAAATGTCTGACAGTTCTGTGTATTCATGGAATAGCTGGGATCGCCAAGGTGTCACAGCACAGCAATCATAATCCTAGGGGATAAGAAAGCGAAGGAAAAGGCAACTGATAAAACGGGGAAGTGAAGGAAAAGTCCAAATCTTTGGTGGCTATGTAAGAAACTTTAATAGTCCTTCCAAGATAAAGTAATAAACAACGTGACCCTAAGTCCCACTATCTGTTTGTTCTCTCTTTTAGTCAACAACTAACAACTTTTAGTGTTCACTACATGCCAGGCACTGTCCTAGGTGCTCGTGATACAGTGGGGAACAAAACCAAGAACTGGACCCATGCTGTGTTCATTCTGATGGGGAAAGAAAGACAAAAGATGACAACAAAACAACAAATTATGTCAGGCAGTGGTAACATGTCAAAGCCTATTTAAACTCTCATCTCTAAAAAGAAAGGTTGAACAAAGAGGACAGTGTTGTGAGGTGAGGAGCATGGTGAGCTCTTTCATATAGAATGGTCAAGGCAAGGACTCCCTGAGAAGGGGATAGTTGATCAAATACATAAAGGAAATGTATTTGAGGGAACTACTTTTAAAGCCGAGCTGATCACACAAGCAAAGATCCTGCAAGGAGAGCACATATGGCAAGCTGAAAGGAAAGTGAAGGGGACAGTTTGGAGCAGAGAAGGTCGGGGGATGGGTGCAATGCAGACAGATGCAGACTATGACTACATGTGGAGCTATTCAAACTTTTATAAAAAAAAAAATTATTTGGCTGCACTGGGTTTTAGTTGCAGCATGTGGGATCTAGTTCCCTGACCAGGGATCAAACCCCAGGCTCACACCAATGGGAGCAGGAAATCTTAGCCACCTGACCCAGGGAAGTCCCTGTTCAAACCTTTTAAATCATGATCTAAAATATACACTTTACATTGTCACAAATCTATGTGTCTTAAAGACAGATTGAAAGCGAGATGTTTTTTAAGTTTCAGGAAACAATATTATATGCAATACACTTTGTTCTTGTCAATTCAGCTTCATCTTTTAAGAAATTCTGGTTACAATCCATTAAATTTATTTTACAACCTATTAATAGATCATAACCCACAGCAGGGAAAACACTGAAGCAGGGTCACATAAGACTTTAAAACTGTGTTCTTTATAAGGTAACTAACACCTAGCCCAGAAGACCCTGGTGGCTCAAACAGTAGAGAATCTGCCTGCAATGCAGGAGACCCAAGTTTGATGCCTGGGTCGGGAAGATCCCCTGGAGAAGGGAATGGCAACCCACTCCAGTATTCTTGCCTGGAGAATTCAATGGACAGAGGAGGCTGGGGGATTACAGTTCATGTGTTGGCAAAGAGAAGTGACTTAGCAGAGTACAGCACAGTGTGTATTGTTTCTAAAAGAACTGAACTGGAGTTCAGAAAATCTAATCTTTATTCTGTAGAATAATGATAATTGCTAAAATTAACACAGTTCCTGATGTTGAAGCTGAAACTCCAATACTTTGGCCACCTCATGCAAAGAGTTGACTCATTGGAAAAGACCCTGATGCTGGGAAGGATTAGGGGCAGGAGAAGAAGGGAACGACAGAGGATGTGATGGCTGGATGGCATCACCGACTTGATGGACATGAGTTTGGGTAAACTCTGGGATTTGGTGATGGACAGGGAAGCCTGGCGTGTTGCGATTCATGGGGTCGCAAAGAGTCGGACATGACTGAGCGTCTGAACTGAACTGAACTGAACTGAACGCAGTTCCAGGCTCTGTTCTAAGCATTTGGCATACACAATATTAATTTGTTAAATCCTAACAACAGCCCTATGGGAGAAGTACAATTACTACCCCTAAAACCGGAAACTGAGGCACTGAGAGAAAACAACTCACCATAAGCCCTGCACTGCAAAACCCTGCATATATTAACTTACTTAATATTTACAACAGCCTTATTTTAAAAATAAGGTAACAGAGGCATGGGGAGGTATAAGTTACTTTCTGTCACAACCAATAATTGGCGGGGCTGGGAATGAGCCCAGAGCAGTCAGCATCAAAGTCCATGGTCCTGGAGACTATGCCATTCTGCCTCCTTTGGCTGCAATACCCAAGCCACTGTGAAGTACGAAGATGCCAAGTGAGGCTTTAAGGAAAACGTGATCTCAGGAGAAAACAGCGGCCCTGCTGTACACGTTCAGCATCAATCATTAGATGACAATTTTAATATCCTTACCACCAAGGACTTAGCAAAGATAACTTATGGAAATTTTCTCTTATACTTTCCCCAATCGAACTCTCTACTGGTATTTTTAAATTATCTTGAGCCTGAATTATTTCAGTTATTAATATCTCTTTGAATCTGCTTTTCTACTTCCCTGAGACCCAAGTTTGGAACACTGTGCCTTTAAAAATTAAAAATGCAAATATCACATGGGATAATCTATGTGTCTATTTCACATCTCATTTTTAAAACTGATAATGATATCTTTTGGTGCTCATAGAGAAAGACACACATCTAAACACATGTATATCTCAGCATTTATACCTCTTATTAAACAGGAAGAATTTCCTTTAAGCTCTCCTTCAGCTGTTGTTTGCTTGTCCAGCACTTTACACAAATATGCATATACACATACAAGGAAAGAGTAGGGTGTTACCTTTGATGGTCTGCTCCTTAACCTAAACTATTCTTTGTCATCATGATAACAGATCATTGGTCAGGAGCCATTTCCTAAAGAGTCTTTGTTCTCCATGGGGACTCAGAATAATATATACCAATAATAATAATTCATGTTCAAATGCTCTATCAAATCGACTTGGAAATGAAAGTTGGTCATGATAACTCTTTTAACCATCTTGAGTACAAATGCAAACAACAGAAGTGCACAGATACCACAATGCCCTCTGACCTTCATGTATGAAGTCACAGGACTCCAAAACAAGAGATGAGGCCCTTGTGGTCATGGGAATCTTAAAGAGACATTTCAAACCACAACCTGGCATTTATTCATGAGCTCACATTGGTTAAAATTTACTCTAGAGTATGGCCAAAAGAAAACCACCCCTTTATCAGTAGGTAATGTCTTCAAACCAATCCTAAGGGAAATCAATCCTAAATATTTATTAGAAGGACTGATGCTGAAGCTGAAGCTCCAATACTTTGGCCACCTGATGTGAAGAACTGACTCATTTGAAAAGACCCTGATGCTGGGAAAGATTGAAGGCAGGAGGAGAAGGGGACGACAGAGGATGAAATAGTTGGATGGCATCACTGACTCAATGGACGTGAGTTTGGGTAAACTCCAGGGGTTGGTGATGGACAGGGAGGCCTGGCGCGCTGCAGTCTATGGGGTCTCTGAGAGTCGGACATAACTTAGTGACTGAACAACAACAACAACAACAACAAAGCCTTTAAAAGTTTCTAAAATAAATTCAGTAGTTGAAAATAAAAAGTAACTAAAGTATCCACTTTGCCTCTGTGATGTGGTATTTTAAGCCAGGCATTTTTCTGTGAGAGCTTCCCACTGTTTGGATCTTAATGAATAAAAACAAAGGACCAAATGCTTAACAGCTCTACTAATATTTCTTGTTCTTTTCAAAAGTAGGTCTTGGAGACAACCCATGATAATCAAAAACCACATGGTGGTCAGGTCGTCCTAATTTAACACTACACTCTGCTACATCCATAACCTTGGATAAGCCCCATTTCACAGTCTAAATCAGTTCCACAAAGAAGAAAGCATATTAATCTTTTTTTTCCTTTTCTCTCTCAGAAACACCCTGGAGCTCACCATAACAACTATCCTCCAAATGTTTGTTATAGTACAGTGTTACAGTATAAAAATATAACAAACCCTTTCATGTAATACATGGAGAAGGCAATGGCACCCCACTCCAGTACTCTTGCCTGGCAAATTCCATGGACGGAGGAGCCTGGTAGGCTGCAGTCCGTGGGGTCGCTAAGAGTCAGACACGACTGAGAGACTTCACTTTCACTTTTCATTTTCATGCATTGGAGAAGGAAATGGCAACCCACTCCAGTGCTCTTGCCTGGAGAATCCCAGGGACGGGGGAGCCTGGTGGGCTTCTGGTTGTGGGGTCGCAGGGAGTCGGACACGACTGAAGCGACTTAGCAGCAGCAGCAGCAGCATGTGATACAGACTAAGACAAATCCTCATAGTATATTCTGTACCACACTATGGCAAGATACAGCTGTGCTCATGAGTCTATTTTCAAATGATCATGTCTTAAAGACTTCAGGAAGGTTATCCCCGGCACTGATACCAGAACAAAAACAAGAGTAGAAATCACATGAGCGATAATCAGTCTCTTCTACTTAGAATCTTTAACATGACAGCTTCAAATCCTACGTGATATTGAGCAGAAATGTGGGAAAAAGTTAAATCCACTGCAAAAAAGAAAGTATCCAGTCACAAAGTACAAGACAAACAGAATGTGGTATCAGCATGTGGCAACTCCAATATATCTCGTCACTATCATTTAGTGGATATGTCTTCCCTATTTTTCAGCAAGAGACACCTAGTCAATAAGAAGAAAAACTATTGATCTACCAACAAGTTTAGTGCAATCTTGAAATAAATTCTGTTCAAACCCAGAAGCCTCCCTCCATGTAATAGTTAAATTACTGACTCCCATGCAAAACACAAATCCTACCCTTAGGCTATGATCAGCATGATCTTTTATTTGAAGTCTTACAGGCTGTTCAAGGGACAACCCTGATGGTTTGGCCAAAGAGAAACAACACATCGAGTAGCTCAATGCGGGCCAAGCAAAATGGAGCCTCCCAGTGTGAGGATATTAAATTATGATGGCTGCCACAGGGGGCACAATTGTTAGCGGTCCCCTCCCACTTACGGCCTTGCTCCTCTCTTCCCTGCAGCGAGTGTTCATTGTCATACCTAATATTCAAATGCTTTGATAATGATAAAGAGTGTCAAGATAATAGCAGGAAACTTTCAGTAGAAACTCAATTTTCCAAAGCCAGCTGTGTTCTCTGGATGGTTCTTCCTTAAGAAGGTGCCTTCAAAGAGCAAATCTTTTCCCATGTAAAAATCAGAACAAAGCTTCTATTATATGGAAATATACATGCACGGGGTCTAAGTTTAGGAGTACAAACGTACATCAGCAAGTCAATACTACAAATGATCAAGAGACAGAATGTTACAGGAGATAGAGAGCCCAAGAAAACAGGCAGGATAAGAAATAGGGCAGCAGAATGGGACGAATCTTTCTTAATCTAACGTTCTGTTTGGGGCAGGAGCGTGTTTTCCCCTATCCGGAGAGTTTTAAGTGAGTGCATGAGGGTGACAATCTCTTAAATCAAGGAAGGATCGCCCATGTGGACATTATTGATGGCACCTTGTTAGAAGAAGCACTTTGGGTTTCTTTAGTTCCTTTCATTTGCCCGACATTCCAATCAATAGACCCAGTGAGGTGGGGTGTAATGTGGTTTTTTTGGAAGAACACTGGTATTGTTAACATGTTCAATATCTGTATTTCTTAAGGTTGATTCAGAAAACCTTGCCCTTTTGTCCCAGTCAAATAATGGTTTTAAGGAAGCGCTACCCTTTGGCTTTCTTTTCTCAGTCAATGCTATTTGTCTACAGCCATTTTAAATAAAAAGTTTCAATGGATTGAAAAAAAAAAAGCAGCAGCTGGAGACTAAAGCCCTGCAGGTGGCTGCTGATAAATACAGTATTGTAACTTGCTGGCATGAGCCCTCTCAAAGTGTTTTGAATACAGGTCAAAAGGCTTGACAAATTCAGGAATCAATTTTAAATTATAATCTACATGCAAGTAAATTGTTACCCATGCCACCCAAAAGGATTTCTCTTTTCTTTGCTGGTTCCATAGGAACAGACAGAATTTCATTCACCTTTTACACATAGACTTATATCAGTGTATTCATTTATGTCCCAGAAATGCATGGTTATTCGGGTCACTTTATATCTTAAAACAATAGTGGCCAATTCTTTAAGGAGGGATAACCTATATTTTAACTATATATATATATATGAGAAGAATATCCTTTAAGTACACTTTTTCTCTTTGGGGTATTTTTTAAACCATGAAAAGAAAAGCACTATAGAAAGATACAGAATTGTTTATTTCCATTTTGACATCATTTGGGACCAACAGGTACTCTACCTGGATTCATCTCATTTGGCCACCTTTCCCTATGGTTCTTTATCCTCTAGCACTTATGCTTCTCATTTTCACAGAATTAATTAGCATATTTCTTCAGAAGTATTGTCTTTTTATATTTGCCCTCTCTCCATATTTAAGGTTTAGATTTCCCAACATCAAGGATCAGGTCTTTTATTGACTCTTGGCATATCCCAAAGCAAGCCTTTCTCTGTTCAACGTGAATGTTTAATAAAAATAATATACAACAAGGAAGAAATAAGATCTAAGAAGGCTATAGAACAACTTTCTAACAGTGGTCTTATTTTTCAGATATGTAATCAGAGAAGGAGAGCTATGTTATATAATTTGGAAGTGTTTGATTTTCCAATGATGATTATGTGGGTGATCAGTCACTTCAGTCATGTCCAACAACAGTCGGACTCCTTGTGACCCTGCCAGGCTCCTCTGTCCATGGAATTCTCCAGGCAAGAATACTGGAGTGGGTTGCCATTTTCTTCTCTAAGGGATCTTCTCAACCCATGGATCGAACCTGGGTCTCCTGCATTGCAGGCAGATTCTTTACCATCTGAGCCACCAGGGAAGTGATGATTATGTATTCTTTTATAGTAAAATCATAATAAAATAAAATAATTCTTAAAAGAAGGAAGATCTGGAGAGGCACATTAGTCCTCACCTTGACTGACCCAATTCAAATATACTATCACTTTATTAATCAATAGCACAATTGAGGGGCAGAGGTGGAGATGAAAAATTGTTATAGATCTTGCTGCGTGTGGGAAGTGAGGAGTGTATATCTTCTATTCTGGACCTTGGCTGAACCTATGCAAATAGAGAAAAGAAATGGCATTTTCTAAAAAGGAAGTGGTATACCATCTCACTATGCTCCATCTACTAATAATAGCATTCACTCACTCAACAGAATTTTTTTAAACATCTACTCTATGCCAGGCATTTTTCTGGGCACTGAATACCACAGGTGAATACCACTATCATCACTGAATCACATTCTAGTTGGGGTAAACAGACGCTAAACAAGAAAATTTTAAATAGGTCATAGGGTGATAAGCATCTTTGGAAAAAATAGAGAAGGGTAAGTTGGTGGGTGGTTAGGATGGTTGCAGCTTCATAGACAAGGCAGAGAGCGAGAGAGATGACATGAGGGAGAAAGGAAGGACTGGAGCACATAGGGGCCAGTGTGCCCTATGTGTCAATAAGCCTGGATTCTTTTTTAAGTAATAAAAGAATTCATTAGGGCCTTTAGGCAGCAAATGATGTGATCTTATATCCACTTGAGGAATCATTCTTCTGCATGAGAGAAATGGTACAAGACTACAAGAAATGGTATGAGGCAGGAAGAAATACAAATTTGAGAGACAAAACACTTAATAATGTACTTAAAGTCACAAGACTGCCTGAGACTACTTCAAGAAAAAAGATACATTGAGTGGAAAGGAGGTCTGAGGACAGAATCTCTGACTGTTTAGTCTGGAAGAGGAAGCAGTTGGGATCTGTCTGACGCTCTGACTCTGAAGTCATTGATCCTAATGCCTCAGGTAGCAGAAGTTTCCATACCTGGACACTGTCTGTGAAGTAGGCAATCCCCCACCCTCCTGCCTGGAGCTGAAGAAAGAATGAAATGGGTAATGATTCTCCAATGCTAATATTTGCACTGAAGAGACACCATGGACAGGGAATAAATGCTTGAATTTCTTGACCTAAGAGAGTCTGGTGATTCTTAGGTGAAAGGCTAGATTCGCTATTCCATTTGAAGAAGATAGATTTAAAGACCTCTCAGAGAATCTAATAAGAGGTAGGAGTCAGAGCGAGTGAGTGAGTGTTGCGTGCTAAGTTGTGTCTGACTCTTTTGTGACCCCATGGACTGTAGCCCACCAGGTTTCCTTTGTCCATTGGAATTTCCGAGGCAAGAATACTGGAGTGGGTTGCTATTTCCTTCTCCCAGGGATCTTCATGACTCAGGGATCAAACTCGAATCTCCTGCATTGCAGGTAGAATCTTTACTGATGAATCACTTGGACACCCAAGAGTAGGAAGAGAAGTATAATTAAGAAGGGAAGAAAAGAGGCCAGATAGAAGAGAAGGAAGAACAGAAGAGAAAACCAGAATTAATTTAAGAAAAGAGTATGGCTTAAGGGCAATGTTACTGTCACAAAATGTACAGTAGGTGATTTTGGGTAGTATGTAGATTCTGAAAAATACTTATGTATTGTTTATTTATCATACGATTATCTTTTGGCAATTAAATTGTTTACTTTTGTACTTTCAGGAGTGAAAGAACATTTCCTATTTTTAAATTTTTCCTACTTTATTCAATAAAAAAATAGAAAGTCAGTTTAAAGGAAAAAATATACTAAATTCTTAATCTCCAGAATCCTCAGATTTCTTGTCAATACAATGGGATACAATCTATATTTCAGGGTTGCTATGATAACTAGCAATAAGGGTACATCTAGTACAATGCCTAGCAGGCTGTCAATAATAATGAAAAAATATTATTAATATTAATATTTTTAAGTACCTAGCATGTGCCAAGGGTAATAAAGATTATGACATTAGTGGAAACATAGGTTAAAATCTAAAGGCAAAACAAATCTGGAGAAACAATTCTATTACAAGATCAACAGAAAGAAAAGAGTGAAGTGGTCACAAATGACAGTAAATTAAAGCAAAAACTGAAGTTAGAAAATAAACAGTTTTTGACCTCCCTGGTGTTCCAGTGGTGAAGAGTCCACCTGGGTTCGATCCTTGATCTGGGAAGATCCCACACGCTTTAGATCAACTAAGTCCATGTGCCACAACTACTGAGCCCACGTGCCCCAGAGCCCATGCTCTGCAACAAGAGAAGCCACTGCAATGAGAAGTCCATGCACCACAACTCGAAAGTAGCCCCTGCTCACTGCATCTAGAGAAAGCCTGCGCAGTAACAAAGACCCAGCACAGCCATAAATAAATAATTTTTTTTTAATTAGTGAGAAAGGAATAAAATTGGGAGTCAGGAACTATAGAGAACAAGATGGTGGCAAGATTTTGAGATGTAGCTAAAGAATCCAGGATGAGACGACACATCAAGTTGCTCAGCAAGGAAGAGAAGCAGAGGCTCTTGACCTGGAGACCGTGGTGGGCTCTAGAAGATGTCTGAAACCACTAAAACCGGGTGGTGAAATGTTATGTATGCAAATATCAGAGCAAGCATTTTTCTAAATAGATGGTCCATGTCTCCCATCAAAGTTTCAGAGATTGGTGGCCTCAAATTTTTCAGTATTTCTGACTGAGCCAGGTCAATTAGTCAACTGAAAACATCTGGAAGATATTTCTCTACATTAATATATGTGCTATTCCAAGTTTGCCAAGCATTGGAATGGTGTTGTACTTAAAAAGTCTGGGGGAAAGGGGTCACGGTGCCATCAGCATTATTTTTCAGGGTGGGTTTGACCTGCTATAGGCCCACGATGGACAGAGACACAATTAGAACGTGGAAGCATGTAACTGAAGCATGGTAAGATTGTCCTTAGATGACAATGACATTGATCCTTGAATGGTGGCATTCTAAGCATTAGAGATGGTAGTGAGCATGCCGTTTTCTGTGTTCCTGCCTCCACCAGGTGACCTTGACCACCAAACTCTGGGCATATCTGGGAAGACCATAGGGAGCCACATTCAGACACTCTTCCATCTAATCTCATGGTTTCCTTTGCACTGCTTCTTCCTGGTTCAATAATTAGTGAATTCACCAACAACCTTGGGCTTTCCAGGAGGCACTAGTGATAAAAAACTCGCCTGTTAATGCAGGAGACATAAGAGATGCAGGTCCGATCCCTGGGTCAGGAAAATCCCGTGAAGGAGGGCAAGGCAATCCACTCCAGGATTCTTGCCTGGAGAATCTCACGGACAAAGGAGTCTGGTGGACTACTGTCCATAATGTCGCAAAGAGTTGGACACGACTGAAGCGACTTAGCACACACATACCAGCAACCTTAAATCAAAGCTAAGTCATCTTTACACCAGCCCCCCCTTAGGGAGCAAAGTCAGCCAGCTTCAAACAGCTAGTTGGAGATTACACTCCACCTATTTTATCACAACTCAATACTCTCATCAACATTTCATGAATATCTGTAGTTCCATAAGCAACTCAAAGTTTAGCACTTCAGCTAAAAAATGGATAGCATTTATTTCACTAGTTGTAGCTCATCCTGAAAAAGATCTTTGTTAATTTCTCTAAACAGAGAAAAGGAAAAGAAAATAAGCCTCCCAAAAAAACAAGCCAAATTTAAGGGAAAAATGTAAACTCCAGAATATATTTTCAAATATCTGGCTTTCTTGATGATTCCTAAACATTTATAAGTCTGCCTACTGTAGTCCACCAGGCTCCTTTGTCCATGGGATTTTCCAGGCAAGAATACTGGAGTGGGTAGCCATTCCCTTCTCCAGGGGATCTTCCCAACCCAGGTATCGAACCTAGGTCTCCCCCATTGCAGGCAGTTTTTTTTACCATCTGAGCCACCAGGGAAGCCCCACTATATCTAATACATGTTTTAAAGGTGAGAAAAAATGGTAAGAATGTGTTTTCCATGGTTGAAAGGATGCCACAATGCAAGTTCTAATAGGAACTTACCAGAAACTGCTCAGTAACAAAGATTTTGAACACCAAAAGAAATGAAAAAATGAAACAAGCAAAAAATATTCATAAAATAAATTGATAAATAAATAATTAAACCAAGAGTGACTTCAAATGTTAATTTCTTTCAAACGGAGGCTCGGTTTCCATATCTAGCGAAAAATAAAGCTTTCTTGGCTAAGGCAAACAACTGTCATTCACAACCCTAAAAATCATGTTTGATTAAGGTCAGGATGACTAGCTTTTGAAATTCTGGTCTCTTGAAGATGAAGATCCTTATCTCAAGAACTAAGAGAAAGAATCCCAACAGACATTATTAGCATATTTTTAAGAACAACTTTAGCTTTGTATAGTGACTTTCTCATCTTGGAACATCAATTTTTCTCTCAATTTGTTAGTTTACAGCTAAGAACAAACCAGGAGGTCAAGTACAGTAAAGGGTAAGAAAGCATAAAGGAATATATTTTGCAGTGACAATTCCAACAGACATTTACAGTCACATACAGATCAAGTCTTCTTAGAAAGAAAAAAAGTGTTAGCCGCTCAGTCCTGTCCAGCTCTTTGTGACCTCCTGGACTGTAGCCTGCCAGGATCCTCTGTCCATGGAATTCTCCAGGCAAGAATACTGGAGTGGATTGCCATTCCCTTCCCTAGGAGATCTTCCCGACCCAGAGATTGAACTCAGATCTCCTAAATTGCAGGCGGATTCTTCACTGTCCAAGCCACCAGAGTCTTGGGGGAATACAGAACAGTGACATTTTCTGTGAGCCTTTCTTTCCTCTCAGGTGGAGCCTTTAGGAACCACCAGCAGTTGGTAACCCACAGTGAAATCCACATCGGAGGTGCATCCTGCCCTGAAATGCGTCTCCTTTCTTTCTCTCAAGTTCCTCTTGCACAGAGCTGAAGGGAGGTTCAGAGAGGTGCAGTGTGGGACAGAGAAAGGGAAAAAACCCTTTCTTCACACTCATGCTGCTATGAATGCGGACCATCTGTGCCCCAGCTGGAGTGCCGGCAATGGTCTGGCACTTGAACCACACCATATTTACAGATCTAAACACAAATGGCTACTGCCTGATTGTTTCATGATTCATTAGTCAGACAAGCTCTCCTCTCCCGCCAGCACAGCTGTTACAGAGTAAACCTTTGTCACTTAATAGGCCTGATTATTACTTTCCATCAAAGGTATTGATCTGTGTCACCTCTACTTAAGGGAATGGGGGAGAAGAAAATGGGGGAATAAAATGTACCAGGAAAACAGGAACACGAAGAAGAAAATGGGGACAAGAAAGGGACGTTAGGCAGGGTCGGGGACAATGGCTTCCTCCTTGCTCTCGCTTGCGTGACCTGAATATCTGGACCCCGTGTCTTTGGCCGCAGTGACTGACTTTCTCAGAAAGAGGAGCCATCCCTCACACGGTGGGCAGCCCTGAGCCCCCAGACCACGGCGGTCACAGACCCTGACCACACGGATCTCCTTGCTCCACGAGAGGCACACGGTGAACTGAACCAGAAATCTGTACCAATTAATAAACCAACCCAGTGTGCACATCAAATACAGGCTCTGGAGGGAATTTTTATAGTTCCTTTAATTATCTCCTTTTGTTTAACAAATAAAGTGCAGCTATAACCCTGGGCTATTCCCTGTGAGGCACAGCATTCGCCCAGGTTGGGGGTGGGGGTGGGCAAATGTCCTGTCCGGCTGCCAGGCAGGCACCTGGGGCAGAGCGCTGGCTGGGGAAGCGACGCACTAGCTCAGAACCCTGACCAGGCTCTGCTTAGCTCTCACCTCTTCTGACCACTTTCCTCACTTTTTCCTTTTTCCCTAGAACTCAGAGGAACAAAAAGTGAGAGGACTCCCTGGGAGGGGATAGACAAAGACTATCAGAAATCACACCAACTCAGTAAAAAATAAACGCAAAGAGTCCTACCAACGCTACCACCAAGACAATTATTTGGGAAGCAAGACTTTTAGAAAAAGAGATCAGAGGTCATCTGTCTAATCTGATTTGCCTATAAGCAAAGGAAGTCCAGAGAGGTTTAGAAGCTTCCTCCTACTACAGTGTTTTGTGGGGGACAGCTGAGTCTAAGAGAAAAGTCCTCTGCTAACCCGTCCATTTTAACAGCCAGCCCTCCAAATACCAAAATCTCAACTCAGACGGGGACTGTTTTAACTAATATTGTACCTCCTAGAGCCTGATAGAAAGTGAAAAGTGAAAGTGTTAATTGCTCAGTCGCATCCGACTCTTTGTGACCCCACGGACTGTAGCTCATTGGGCTTCTCTACCCATGGAATTCTCCAGGCAAGAATACCGGAGTGGGTTGCCATTCACTTCTCCAGGGGATCTTCACAACCCAGGGATCGAACCCAGGGCTCCGGCATTGTAGGTGGACTCTTTACCATCTGAGCCATCAAGGAAGCCCCTGTTTTAACTGATATTGTACCTTCTGCAGTCTGAAAGAAGATAAGATCATAAAAGAATGAGACCTTTGACCAGAGCTGGTGGAATCACCCTCAGTATAGTCATGTTTGTAACCATAGAAGAATAGCGTTTTATTTTATATAGTATACATACACGTATGCATTGGGAAGCCTCTAAAGCAGTTATATAGTATACACACATGTATGCATAAATATCACACACAAATAACCCCCTACATGCAACCACTTAACAGCTCAGTCTTCTTAGACTCCAACACTGCCTGATTCCCTTCTCCTTATCTCCATAACACTCACTGCACACTCACTACAATTGTTACACTAATCCAGCATATTAATGAGACCTTTATTACTCCTTTTCCTCAGACCTCACCCTTCAATTGCATGCATTGTCATTCCAGTTCACAAGAACTTCGCCTTGCCAAGCCTCTCCTGTTCGTTTTATGGTGCTCACCACAGTTGATGGATTGACAAGACTAGACATTGGGACTCTCCACTGAGTGACCATCAATAGACTCAAGAGACAAGGCTCACCACCCCTCAACTCAGTCTGTTCAGAATTAAAAGGAGATGGTCAGAACTTGATTTGCTTAAGTTCCTATCTCCAAAGACATTGCTAATGAGTCTAACATTGAGAAATAGCTGAAGGAGTTGTGGCCCTGGGGAGCTGAACAAGCCCATTTCATACTTATTTTATTCTCAGTAGGCCCTTGGCCAAGGGTAGGATGCTAATGGCTTGAGATCACTTCTGACTCAGCCCAGATTTTAATCAGCAAACTGGCAATGAAAGACCCCTCGTCCCATTTCCATGTGTATAGTTCTCCAGGTGGTTTAATTGTTCCACTTGATATCCATGTCCAGGGCCATCTAGTCATCCCCATTTCCATTCCCAGTTACAAAATGGCATTGGAAATTTTACTCTTTGAAAGCATGCAGTGTATGTTTTGGTACCCATAAAACATTTTTTAACAGAAATCATAACCCTAATTTTTCTATATAAAACAGAAATCAGACTTGGATGCAAATGAAATCTTAATGATAGCCAACTTTCAGCTTTCCAAACCAGAGTTTCTTTTTGTAATTCACATCTATCAATTGACAGAACCAATATGATTTTATGCGGGCACAGTTTGGCAACTTGGACCTCCACATAATATACTATACTTGAAATTCATATAAAAAGAAAGCTGTCAGCAAGTAGAATCTGATTAAAGGGCATTTGTTCTTAACCGGGTTGGGGGGCGCTGCTGGGGCAGCAGGGAGGGAAGGTACCAGCTTATAGTCATAAAAAGAGAAACTGATTGGCAACAACTCATGTGAAAATGCCGAAGTATTAAAAATAGACTTCAATGTTTTCTCTGTTTATATTCCACTTGATAATTTGATTTTGATTCTCAACATGCATTTCGCCCAACAAATTAACAAAAATGGACCTTACCTAGAAATCTAGGTATGATGACAAATAGCATTTGAAAGTATCTTCTAAAAAACAATCCTGAAAATTGTTTCCAACATATGACAGATGGTTTAATATGCCTTCACAAATTTTAGTGAGGCAGGAAGGATAGGTATATTCCTTTAATTTTATAGGCAGGACAATGATGGGTTAAGAGATCAAGAATAGAGAAATATCACCAAACAATGTTTATAAAGCTCCTACATGTCTGAAATGCAAAAGAGCTGCTGGTTATTTCCCCAGGGAGACCTATGTATAAAGCTTCCCCTGTGGCTGAGCAGTAAAGAACCTGCCTGAGATGCAGGAGCTGCAGGAAACATGGGTTCGATCCCTGGGTTGGGAAGATCTCCTGGAGGAGGGCATGGCAACCCACACCAGTATTCTTGCCTGGAGAATCCCAAGGACAGAAGAGCCTGGTGGGCTACAGTCCATGGGGTCACAAAGAGTTAGACATGACTGAAGCATTAGAAAAGCTTCCCTGTTGGCTCAGATGGTAAAGAATCTGCCTGCAATGCAGGAGACAGGCATTCGATCCCTGGGTGGGGAAGATCCCCTGGAGAAGGAAACAGCTACCTACTCCAATATTCTTGCCTGGAGAATTCCATGGAAGCACTAGAAAAATGACCCGAGTTCAATGTCTTGTCAACAGTTTTGTTTGAGGGAAAGCATAAGAGAAAATCCACTCTCTGGCATCCAGTGGTGCTCTTGTGTTCTGGAGGCAGCCAGGCACAGAAAGCCCTGAGTCTGAGTACTTTCCACCCAGAATAAAACAAAACATATACATGCAGCTAATTAAGAAACAATGTGCCTTTAAAAATAGCATAACACTTGTTCTTATAGAGCTACATTATTTAACTAAATATACATGGAACAGCTGGGACTAAAACCCCTGAAATACATACAGCAGATTGCAATGAAAACCTACAGTTGTATTTAGTTACCTACATATTTTAATATGGTGCACGCAACCAAAGCTAACAGTACCCAAGGTTGGATAATTTTGCTTCTCGCTCCTAAAAATGGCAACACCGAAGTATGTTCTAGAAAATGCTTTTTTTGTTAAATATGTTTTCTTTTTTTTTCTATATTTTTTTCTTTAAGGGTGAATGCTCACAGAAATTTTAAAACTGCTTTGTATTTATATCTGTCTTTTCTAAGTTTAAAACTCATCATAGCACACCCTAAAATGTCTCTAGTCAATGTGATACAAATCTGGGTTTGTAAAATAATAAATAAATAAATGAATAATAGCCAACACTTATGACTCACTATGTGATAGTCATACATATATTAACTCCATCATCAGCATACCCTATAAATTAAGTTCTATTAGTATCCAGATTTTACAGATGAATAAACTGAGTCACAGAGAGGTTAAAAAACCTGCCCTACCACAGACAGCTGATAAGTGTCAGAGCTGAAATTCAAAGCCAGGCTGTCTAGCTCCAGATTTCCTGATCTTAAAATTTACAAATAAAGATAACTCTACAGAGGAGGGGGAGAAAGTAAGAAAGAAGGAGGGAAGGAGAAGGTAGGAAGGAAAAGAAAGAGAGAGAAGGGAAGCAAGCAGCGAAGGGAGGGAGGGAGAAGAATAAGAAATCTTTTTTTAAAATTGAGTCAAAAAAGGTGGGGAGGATTAATTTGCCTTTATAATGCAATGGGAAAATCTGAGAAATTCTCTTGAGGAATTACAGGAAGTCTCTTTGACAACTGGAACAGGTTTTTTGGAAGGAAGGAGGGAAGGGGGGTGGCTGATGCCAACTGAACCCTGCTATGACCTTGGTGGAGGAGAAATGACTGCAGATTCAGTCCTCCTGCGCCAGCTCTCAGGGCCTCCCTTCCAGGAATGCGTCCATCTGCCCCAGCCTCCCAAACATTGCAAACACTGCTCCTCTCTGCCTGGACTTAAGAAGATGTCAACGGATAAGACACCCGGAAACCTAAAATACAAGTGTAGTGATGCATGGTCACTTGGCAACAGTGGGGTGTACTTCGCTTCATGCCAACGAATGGAGCCTGCCTTCTTGCCAGCAGCCAGACTTTCAGCAAACAGACGACATGGCAGAAGCAGGGGCACAGAAGCAGAAGGGATCTGTCCGGCAGAGGAGAAATCTTCCACACATTCATGGGGGAAAAAAAATGCAGGAGAAAAGAATAGATTCTCACTGACAGTAACAGCAGGATGTTTGTGATAAAAGAAAGTACTTGTAACTCAGCAATACTGTGGACCATATTAACTGGGAACAGAAATATTATGTAATGATATGTCACTGAGCGAATGATTGAAGGACTAGCCCACAAAAATAAGTGGAGATGCCAGTCTGTATTTTGGACTTAGAGCTGGAAATGAAGGTCATCAAAAACTTTAGCAGAAATACCTTAGAGTTTTGTGGTTTGAACGAGATGAGGGTTTGTTCTATTTTATTTTTTTTCTTTGGTACATTAGTCCTCTTTGGGTGCCTCCCCTGGTGTTTAAAGAATAGAAACAAAGATCTGATAGACCATGTCAGGAAGGTCCCCTGGAGGAGGGCAGGGCAACCCACTCCAGTATTCTTCCCTGGAGAATCCCATGGACATAGGAGCCAGGCATGCTATAGTCCATAGAGTTGCAGAGTCAGACACAACTGAAGTGACTTAGCATGCATGCATGTGGCCCTATTTGGAAATTTGGAACATTTTACATATATCTTGGGGCTTTCCTGGTGGTTCAGATGGTAAAGAATCTGTCTGCAATACAGGAGACCTGGGTTCGATCCCTGGGTCAGGAAGATCCTCTGGAGAAGGCATTGGTTGCCCACTTCAGTATTCTTGCCTGGAGATTTCATTTGCAAGTAGAGCTTGTCAAATAAATTATGACCTTGAACTTCTAGATAGCCATTGTTTTCTAATAAATGAATTAGAATATTGAGCATATTATTGATAATTAATATAGTTACTGTTTAATGAATGCTTACTGTGTGCCTTTTGGGCATGGACTACATGCTTTATGTAATTAATCTTCACAACAATCTTGAGGGAACTGCTGCTGCCCCTATTTCACAGAAGACAAAACTGAGACTTACAGTGGTTACAGGACCAATAAGAAAGCAGAGCCAGAATTCAATCCCAGGTTTGTGTTTCTCTGAAGCACTTGGTCATAAAACATGTTGCCTTAAGAAATGTCACCTGGAATATCAAAATAACTACACTCCAACCAGCAGACTTGAAGTTTACCTTCAGCACACCATTGGCTCACTGGAACATGTGACTGCTTGAACCCTCAACCCTTGAAACAAGCAGGAAATGATGACAATGTGACAATAGGAATAGTGAAAAGTTCAGTTGCTCAGTCGTGTCCGAATCTTTGCGACCCCATGGACTGCAGCATGCCAGGCTTCCCTGTCCATCACCAACTCCGGGAGCTTGCTCAAACTCATGTTCATTGAGTCGGTGATGCCATCCAACCATCTCATCCTCTGTCATCTCCTTCTCCTCCTGCCTTCAAACTTTCCCAGCATCAGGGTCTTTTCCAATGAGTCAGTTCTTCACATTAGGTGGCCAAAGTATTGGAGTTTCATCTTCAGCATCAGTCCTTCCAATGAATATTCAGGACTGATTTCCTTTAGGATGGACTGATTATATCCCCTTGCAGTTCAAGGGGCTCTCAAGAGTCTTCTCCAACAGTTCAAAAGCATCAATTCTTTAGCCCAGTAGTGAGAAGAGCATTAGACAAATTTGAGGAGAGTTGGGTTTTGCACCTGACTCTTCATATTCTCAGCTTCCTTGGGCATGTTCTTCAGCTGTCTGAATCCCTACGAAATAACGGGAGAGAGAACTGCCTTGTCAGCCTCACCACTGGCTAAATTAAATTAAAATATGAAGCAGGAATCCACTTTTAAAACCTCTATACATGTAACACTCAGGTTTATGTAACCTCAGTCACAGGAATGGAGATCAGTGTTTTCCCTTTATCATTACTTGCCCTCAAACAGCAGCCTCAGAGATTAGATTCTGCCATGAGAAACATTCTCCAAATGCTAGAAATGGTGCAGGATGAGCCTAAGCCATACGATCATAAATTGGGTGCAAGCCCAGCCCTGGGGCAAAGACAGAAAAGAATTCGGTGATTCTTCAAGTGCTCTGTGCCACTAACAAAGGACAGAAAGGGATGAATATTTCCGTATTTTCTAAATGACTGTTATTGACATTGGTATGGGATGAATGCAGGAAAATCAAATCCTATTGCCTTCTGCCTGCATCATTATACACAATGTGAATATTCCATAAATCTATGAGGTATTTAAAAATAGGTAGACCTATCAAAATTCTACTTTTGTTCTAGTTGCAAAATTATTTGGTCTTTCTTCCTGCGTGCCTGCATGCCACGTCACTTCAGTCATGTCTGACTCTTTGTAACCCTATGGGCTGTAGCCCACCAGGCTCATCTGTCCAAGGGATTTTCCAGGCAAGATTACTGGAGTGGGTTGCCATTTCCTTCTCCATCTTTCTTCCTAGAAAGATGCAAAGTCAGGACTCTTACTAGATCTTGTGGCTCCACATCCTTTGAAATTGCATTTAAAAGTAGTTCCAAAATCCTCAGATTTCTACCAATGTAGTTAGAATTTTGAAGGATTTAACTTTTTGAATTAGGAACTCTTAAAAATCTGATAAAAGCCATGAGTCTGCCCCTTAGATCGGAGAAGGCAATGGCACCCCACTCCAGTACTCTTGCCTGGAAAATCCCATGGATGGAGGAGCCTGGTAGGCTGCAGTCCATGGGGTTGCTAGGAGTCGGACACGACTGAAGCGACTTAGCAGCAGCAGCAGCAGCAGCTGCCCCTTAGATAAAGTACATACATAGACACACATATGTGACTACATGGTAAGAAGCTATCTATAGGCCTCTCAAGGTTTATGGAGCCCCAAGGTGAGAACTCCCAGAGCTTACACCTGGCTGTGCAGATTAACACACTGCATAGACTGCACTGCTATGCTCAGCCAAAGGGTGAACTGGGGACCTAACTCCAATCCCCATACCACTGACTAAGCCATGTTGTACCTGCCCAGAGTGGGTGGTGTGGTCTAATTTGTGCAAAGATACCAAGTAGTCACAGCACTGTCCTGGGACCAGCTCACACCAGCTATTAAGCTGAGCCCTTTGTGTGTATCTCATCCCAACTCTGTGTTCAGTGACAGACATGTTGATAGCGTGAAATCAGCCATAATGTGAATATTTACACCAAGGAAATTGGCAAACTCTACAAGGAAGGGCTGTCCTTAACAAGAGAGCCAGTTGTTAAAGAGTTATTGGCATATCACTGAATATGGTCTAATAGAGACCCCAAGAACCTCTGTTCTGTATTATGATATATTTGAAATGAAAAGCAGAAAACATTGTTTAGTTGGAATGTAAACAGGTACAGAATTTTGGAGAACAATATGGAGGTTCCTTAAAAAGCTAAAAGTAGAGCTACCATATAATCCTGCAGTCTCACTCCTGGGCGTATACCAGGAGAAAAACATGGTACAAAAGGATACAAGCAGCCAGTGTTCATTCATTGCAACACTGTTCACAAAAGCCAAGACACAGAAGCAACCTAAATATACATCACCAGATGAATGGATAGAGAAGAAATGGTACTTATATACAATGGAATATTACTCAGCCATTGAAAGGAATGAAATAATGCCATTTGAAGCTACATGGATGGACCTAGAGATTGTCATACCAAGTGAAGTCAGACAGAAACAGAAAATAGTATGATACCACTTACATGCAAAATATAAAAAAAAAATGGTGCAAATGAAGTTATTTACAGAACAGAAAGAGACTCACAGACTTAGAGAAAGAACTTATGATTACCACAGGGGAAGGATGGGGGAGAGGGCTAGGACTGACATGTACACACAACTATATTTAAAATGCATAACCAACAAAGACCATAGAGCACAGGGAACTCTGCTCAATATAATATAATAACCTGAATGGAAAAATTTGAAAAAGAATACATATATGTATATATACATAACTGATCACTCTGCTGTACACCTGAAAGTAATGCAACGTTGTTAACCAACTCTGTGTATGTGTGTATATTTGTTGCTCAGTTGTGCCCAACTCTTTGTAACCCCATGGACTGTAGCCCACCAGGCTCCTCTGTCCATGAGATTTTTCTAGGCAAGAGTACTGGAATGGGTTGCCATGCCCTCCTCCAGGGGATCTTCCTAACCCGAGGATCGAACCCAGGTCTCTTGCATTGTAGGCAGATTCTTTACTGTCTGAGCCGCCAAGGAAACCCCATTAATCAACTTTACTCCAATATAAAATGGAAAGTTTTTTAAAAAGCAGAAAACACAATTTAAAACCTATATCCTAATTTCTTTTCAGCCTGTACTGATTGCTTTTAGGATGAGGGTATGTGGGCGCTGCCTTGTTTTGAGCACAGACATAACAGTTCACAGATGCTGGAGAAGGTATTCATCCTGGAAAAATTGGTTCCTTTTGGATCCCAGGTGGGTCTAAACACAGCACCCTGAGCTATAAACCTGTGTTTTAAATGCAAGCAACACTGAGAGCAGTAACTGCCATAGAACCATTAAGAAAACAAAACTAATGATGGCTGCATATAATTTTTAAGATAGGGATTAAAAGGAAGAACTGATGGGGAAAGTAAATCTAAAGTCTCAACCCTCTTCGCAAAGCCAAAGAAGAAAAGCCTTGCCCATAACAGGCATAAATTGCTGTGGACAGCTGTTAGGTTTCTTCCGTAGGCTTTTTGAAGAACTGCTCCTTACAACTGAACTCTGTCTTGAGCTGATTCTCCCAGGAAGGAAAAAAAGTCAGGTCAAACGATTGATTCCAGTTTTGAATTACAGAGGGCTATTGATTTTTCATTAAGGTTCCTGTGCTGCTCTCAAGAGGAGGGAGAGAGAGAGGAAAGTAATTCATTGATCAAAGCAGAGGGCCATGTTCATTTATTGGCTTCCTGCCACGTCCCATTATTCCCGATTCTAAATGTATATTGAAGTCCGTTTATTTTCATCATTGCCTCCTGTCACCAGAAATGTCTCCCAGTAACTATTAGTCTAATCATCCTTCTCTCACAATGGTAATGAGTGATAATATCCAACATGATCCTGTATTCGTGGATGTTACTCATTGGATTACAGCGTTGTTCCTCTCAAGGCTCTAGTTAAGAGTCTGTCAACACTTTAATAGTCTAAAAAAAAGAACCATGAACAGTTTGAAGAGTTTTTAAAATTTTTTTTAATTTTTAAAAAATCCTGCAGCATTTTTACAGTTGTTATTTACATTAAAAAAAAAAGCTTCCTTTCTTTCCTGGAAGATTCATAGATTCATGGATTTTAATCTATCAGTGATGATGATAATTTTAGACAGTGCATGAAACCCACTCAAATCAGGTATCATAAATCTACCCAAGTCACTGGAACCCAATCTAGAGAATCATCAAGCACATGCAGAATAAACCAGGCATTCCACTTAGTACCTTCATTCCATTTGCAGAAAGAATCTTCAATCCATCTGTACTGTCTTGACTCATACCTGATCCTCTGCTTTACATATTAGCAAACTGAGGTCCTGAAAAACTGAACCACTCAGATCACCCAACAAAGTGGCACAGTGGGGAATAGGACCCACATTCCCTGGCTTCCGCATCACTATTAGTTTCACGACACCATGCTGCCATTTTAATAATCTATCCCCTCAACTCATGCGATCTTTATAATGCATAAAAATCAGCAGCTAACTTTAATATCAAGTCCTATAAATGCTGTTGATGATATTTTTCTTTTCCTCATCTTGAGACAGGATATTTCTCTAGGTAGCACTTAACACACATCAGCTGCCCACAGTATATAATTTGAGTGCCTATTCACCCTCTAAGGGTTCCCAATCTCAGTTCCTTCAGATCATCTGCAAAGGGGCTTATGCACCTTAATGTTTCTCAGTGAGTTTTCCCAACACCCTGTGAGAGGTGGGAGGGATTTTCCCATTTCATAGATGATCTGGTCAAGGCTACAGGGGAAATAATTTACAGAGCCAAGACTCAGGCCTTATCACTGACAAGGTCTCTTTCCACTACACCACAGCTCCCTCTGGTGCCAAAATTGATGGTGTAAACTACTAAAAACAACTATGGAAAAACTATTTAAAAGATGTACACCAGTAAATCGAGCTGGAAAATATACCATTCAGAGTAGCAATCAAGAATACAAAATGATGACAAATAACTATGACAAAAAAATGTGTGAAACTTGTGTGACTAAAACTAGACAACTATTGAAAATGTAAAATAAGATCTAACTAAATGAAGAGACACAAAATAGTTTAAATGTATGAGTTCTTTTCAGTGGGAAAAGCATGATAAAATTATTCTAAAGCTCCTCTGGATGAGCAGACTATACAAACACAAAAAGGTTTTGAAAAATAAAAACAGTGAAGGGGCACTCCCTCCATCAAATATCAAGATGTATTTTAAAACTTATTTCAAACAAATTGAAAGTGAAAGTCACTCAGTCGTGTCCGACTCTTTGCGACCCCATGGGCTATACAGTCCTTGGAATTCTCCAGGCAGAATACTGGCATGGGTTGCCTTTCCCTTCTCCAGGGGATCTTCCCAACCCAGGGATCGAACCCAGGTCTCCCACATTGTAGGTGGATTCTTTACCAGCTGAGCCACAAGGGAAGCCCAAGAATACTGAAGTGGGTAGCTTATTCCTTCTCCAGGGGATCTTCCCAACCCAGGAATCAAACTGAGGTCTCCTGCATTGCAAGTGGATTCTTTACCAACTGAGCTATCAGGAAAGTCCAAACAAATTGAGAACCTGTGCAAAAATCAACAGATAGATCAATGGAACTGTTAATAATTAACTGGCCATGAAACAGATTATAACATACACAGTAAAGAAAACATTAAATAATCAGAAGGAAAATTATTATATATTTGAAAAAATTGAATTTGATATTCATTATACAAAGTACACCAAAATATATTTCAGATTAATTAAACAGTTAAATGATTTTTAAAATTCTGTAGAGCAGGAACATCCCCAGTGGCTCAGCAGGTAAAAAGAATCTGCTTGAAATGCAGCAGAAACAAGAGACATGGGTTCAATCACTGGGTCAGGAAGATCCCCTGGAGGAGGAAATGGCAACCCACTCTAGTATTCTTGCTTGAAAAATCCCATGGACAGAGGAGCCTGGCAGGCTACAGTCCAAAGAGCCACAAGGAGTTGGACATGACTGAGTGACAAAGCATGCACAAAACAGAGATAAAATAAAGATAAATATTTAACTTACGAAAGTATTTTATCAGTATAAAACCAACAAAAATTATGAGGGGAAAATAGATTTTACTACTTTAAAATGTAAAATGTCTATTCAAACATCTCAAACTACAAAAATTAGAGATTCAAATCACACACACAAAATAAAAATATTCTACCTCACTAGTGTACAAAATTACCAATTATATCATGATAAAATTTTTATCTATTAAATTGACAAAACTGTTGTAGATAAGAATAATCAAGGTTCTAGTGAGAGAGATCCTATCACAGTACTGATGGGAGAGTAAATTGGTAACCTTTCGGAAAAGAAGTATACTGTTATGTTTCCAGAGTCTTCAAAATATTTTGAGAACTTGTAGCCCAGAAATTGTATTTCTAGAAATCTTGCCCAAGGAAATGACCAGATAGGTTTCTAAATAAGAATTTGTATAAAAAGTCATTGATAATAACCAAAAATAGGAAATAATCTAAACAAAGATAAAGGAAAATTTTACTTGGGTAGAATCATATAATAAAGCAGCACAAAGACACAAACATCATGTTTTGAAAGATATTTAATAATATAAATACATGTTTATTCGCAAAAAGAGAAAAACCATGTGGTTCCAAATGTGTAAAAATTCAAATAGCTATGGGAGTGAGGAAAAAGGAATCAACAGCACAATTTAAGGCTTAGAGTAAAAGGATAGGAAAGTGAAAGTGTTAGTCAATCGTGTTCAACTCTTTGTGACCCCATGGACTGTAGCCCACCAAGCTCCTCTGTCCATGGAGTTCTCCAGGGAAGAATAATGCAGTGGGTTGCCATTTCCTTCTCCAGGGGATCTTCCTAAAAGGGTGTGTGGAAATACAGATGATCACGGATCATCTCAGGACACTGGTTCAGATGTTGGGGTGAGTGAGAGACTGTGGCCAAACTAAGCAATACACATAAGGTCAAAAGTTGACCTGGCTGTCTTAGACATAAACACAAGCGTCTGCTGTATACCCAATTCTTTTCATCTCATGGAGTTTTCACCCCTATTACCACTACAGGGGTATGGTAGGTAAAAAATGATAATTTTAGAAAAACATTCAGAAAATAACTAAGCCCCTACAACACACATTGCACTCAATCAGAGGGCAGGAGGGTTACAAATCTATAAGGAATGGTGTTTACATGTCATTGGCTTTTCCCACCAAGGATCTTCAGAGTATGAGGAATAGCTTGCAAAAGAGAGAAACTTAGTGAAATAAGTCAGACAGAGAAAGACAAACAGCTTATGTTATCACTTACATGTACAATCCAAAACATAAAATAAACTAGTGAATGTAGCAACAACAACAAAAATCCAGGTTCACAGATATAGAGAACAAACTAGTGGTTACCAATGGGGAAAGGGCAAAGGGGAGGGGCAAGATATAGGTAGAGGATTACAAGGTACAAACTACTATGTACAACATAAATAAACTACAGGGATATATTGTACAGCACAGGGACTATAGCCAATATTTTGCAGTAACGTTAAATGGAATAGAATCTACAAAAATTTTGAATCACTATGTTGTAATTGAAACTAGTATAATATTATAAATCAACTGTACCTCAATTTAAAAAAAGACAATGTAGCAGCTTAGAAAATGCTTTTCATACGTCATAAAAAATAGGAGACAAAACTGTGTCCATTACAATTTTAACTGCATTAAAGTAGATCTGCATAAGAAAAATGACAAAAATATGTAAAAGACAATTGTATTTAATACAATTGTATTTAATATCTGTTATGGTCACTGGCATATAACTTATTTGTTCCTCTGTCTTCCAAATATTCTTTAATATTACTATAGGGTAAATTTTTATAATAATATTTTTAACAATAGTTAAAACAATAGTTTAAAAAATAGTTTTAAAAAGAAACTCTTTTCATACTCTCCATCAATTTTTGATTTAATTTTTTTAAATTGAAGTGTAGTTGATTTACAATATTGTGTTAATTTCTGCTCTATAGCAAAGTGATTCAGTTAAACATATATATGTATGTCTGCGTGCATGCTCAGTCCTGTCCAACTCTTTACGACCCTATGGACTGTGACCCACCAGGCTCCTCTGTCCATGAGATTTCCCAGGCAAGAATACTGGAGTGGGTTGCTATTTCCTCCTCCGGGGGATCTTCCCAACCAAGGGATAGAACCCGCATCTCCTGCATCTCCTGCATTGTAGGCAGATTCTTTACTACTTGAGCCATTGGGGAAAGGCCCATAGTGTGTGTGTGTGTGTGTGTGTGTGTGTGTGTGTGTGTGAAGTTTGAAGTGAAATTCGCTCAGTTGTGTCTGACTCCTTGCAATCCCATGGATTATACAGTAGAGAATGTTTTCTAATATATTAATTGATGTGTTAATAATGCCTGTTTATTATATTTTACTTATGCATCTGATATTTTACCACATTTTATGCAGTTTTGAAGTGAAGAAAAGCTTCTCAGTCATGTTGGACTCTTTGAGACCCCATGGATAGTCCATGGAATTCTCCAGGCCAGTATACTGTAGCGGGTAGCCTTTCTCTTCTCCAGTGGATCTTCCCAACCCACTGATTGAACCCAGGTCTCCTGCAATGCAGGTGGAGTCTTTCCCAGATGAGCCACCAGGGAAGCCTGTGTGTGTGTGTGTGTGTGTGTGTGTGTGTGTGTGTGTGTGTGTGTGTGTGTATTCTTCTTTATATTAAAAAGCAGAGACATTACTTTGCCAACAAAGGTCTGTCTAGTCAAGGCTATGGGTTTTCCAGTAGTCACGTATGGATGTGAGAGTTGGACTATAAAGAAAGCTGAGCACCGAAAAATCGATGCTTTGGAATTGTGGTGTTGGAGAAGACTTTTGGGAGTCCCTTGGACTGCAAGGAGATCCAACCAGTCCATCCTAAAGAAGATCAGTCCTGAGTATTCATTGGAAGGACTGATGTTGAAGCAGAAGCTCCAACACTTTGGCCCCCTGATGCAAAGAACTGACTCATTTGAAAAGACCCTGATGCTGGGAAAGATTGAAGGCAGGAGGAAAAGGGGACGACAGAGGATGAAATAGTTGGATGGCATCACTGACTCAATGGACGTGAGTTTGGGTAAACTCCAGGAATTGGTGATGGACAGGGAGGCCTGGCGTGCTGCAGTCCATGGGGTCACAAAAACTGGGCAACTGAACTGAACTGATATTCTTTTCCATCATGGTTTATCTCAGGATAATGAATATATTTCCCAGTGTTATACAAAAGAACCTTGTTGTTTATCCATCCATAAATTAATTAATTAACCAAACTTGGTATTTACATTTATAAGAACTTAAAGTAAGATTTACCAAGGTAATACATTGGATAATCAATGTGCATGTAATTAAAACTGGCTGTAGAGAGTGTGTGTTTGTATGTAGCATCCATGATCAAATAATTCCTCCAAATTTCTCTAAATTATAAATTCCAACTTACCCCTCAGCATAAATTGTATACTTATGACTCAGTAATAATATTAATCCTCCCTTCCCTGAAACAATTATTTGTAGCCTGGATAATGGGTTCTTTCTGCATACTATATAATATTGGGTTCCATTAGAATTAAAAAATATTCCATGACAAACTAGGACTTAGATATTTCTATAGTGTTCCCTTTTTAAACTTTCTGCTAAAAAAAGGAAGAATAATAGCTTGAATCCTGAGGCAATAAAATTTATTGAAATTAACTAGAGAATGGAAATCATACATTTAATGTTTCAATTCCCAATCTGTGCTCATGGCAAATCATTTAACTTCTCTGAGTCTCAGGTCCGCATCTATAATTTGGAGTAATTTGGAGGAGAAATTAACTTGTCAGAGTTGTTGTAAGAACTAGAGATTTTGTAAAGCATCAACATTAAAATAATAGTTGACTATTCAATGTATTTCTGTATATTATCTTATGTAATCCTTAAAAGTTATGCAGTCAATATGTCAGAAAATCAGTATGTCTATGATAAACCTAGACAGTGTATTAAAAAATTTGAGACATCCCTTTGCCGACAAAGGTCCATATAGTCAAAGCTATATTTTTTCCAGTAGTCATGTATGGATGTGATAGTTGGACAATAAAGAAGGCTGGGTGCCAAAGAATTGATGCTTTTGAACTGTGGTGTTGGAGAAGACTCTTGAGAGTCCCTTGGACTGTAAGGAGATCAAACCAGTCAATCCTAAAGGAAATCAGTCCTAAATATGCATTGAAAGGACTGATGCTGAAGCTGAAACTCCAACACTTGGGCCACCCGATGCAAAGAGCCGACTCATTTTAAAAGACCCTGATGCTGGAAATGATTGAAGGAGGAAGGAGAAGGGGACGGCAGAGGACGAGATGGTTGGATGGCATCACCGACTCAATGGACATGAATCTGAGCAAGCTCTGGGAGTTGGTGATGGACAGGGAAGCCTGGCGTGCTGCAGTCCATGGGGTCACAAAAAGTCAGACATGACTTAGTGACTGAACAATAACAAAATCCCTATTCTTTTTTCCATTAAAAAAAGAAAACTAATTAAAAAAAAAAATAGAAAACCAAGGTAGAAAGAGATTAAACAACTTAGCCAAGGTCACATGCCAAGCAGAGGATTTGAGATCCGAACCTGACTCCAGAGGCTCAGTGCTAAATCATTATACCAACCTATTTCAAAAGGGCACCCTACATGCAGAAGCTGTTAAAAATAATAATTGTTTTTGTTACATCTTGTATCAACAATGCTGCTTGTCAAAGAGGTCCTTACACATTCACTGTTCTCACAAGCAATGCCATTTTATATTTATTTTCTACTCAGACAGAACTAGAACTTCATACATATGTGTGAATTGGTTAAAAAATAATTCCTTAAATGGTTAAAAGTCTTACAAATATAAATCCAGAAGTGATTGCACCTTACAGTTCAAGGTAAGAAAGAACGGCTGATGTAAATTGTGCCGGTACACCATCAACATAAACCATCAGGGCACTATATATTACTGAGCAACCTCCAGTCTGTACATATATCTTGATACAAGCAATGCTTTTGACACCAATCACTTCCCGAGATAAAATACAGTTTGTAGGGGAGTAATTTCCACCCCACATAAAACAGCACCCTCCCACAAAGGAAATATTTATTTTCACACCAAAAAATATGCTCACAGTGTTGAGTAATACAGTCACCCAACACAAAATAAATGCAGTTCTGTACTTCCCCCCAAATTGCTATATTTAGTCTCATTTTCCAACCTAAATATTAATTTCTTACCCACAACAGAAAGTGAATATTAAGAATCAGTTCTCAAAACTTGAAATAACTGTATATTTTCTCTATTTGCTCTTTTTCTCCTTGAGATTCATTGGAATTTCTTGGCCAAAATAGACTATGATTCTAAACAATAGATATGAGGCTGCTTACTGGCAACAAATAAATTATTTCAATATGTGGTATCTCTTTCCCACTTCCCTAACAAGCCCTAGATGGATAATAGGTACCTAATGTTTATTGCATAATCTAAAAAAGCTTTTCATAATCACTGCATTTAACACACCTTGACTAACATCAAGATTAATGTATTTTCATCTAGTACAACACTCAGCATGTGGCATATTTCAGACTTCTAAGAACTCCACAAATGATAAAGGCATACATTATTGCCATCCAGCCACTATCAAGAGGAAATGTGGTCAGGAAGTGATTTTAAAAAATAGAAAATGATTTTTGCATATTTTAAAATTTTAATTTAGTTCCATTAAGGTTAAAAAAATTCCATGAGAAATTAGGACTTTTACGTATTCTTATGTTGTTCCCTCTTTCAAGTTTCTCTGAAAAAAGGAACAATGATACTCTAATCCTGAGTGAAAAAAGATCAGGAATTTAGTGAAATGAATCAGATCATGGAAGCCAATCAGACCTAATTCAGTAGTCGATCAAATTTTTCAGTAAGCTTTTTTAAATGTTATTCCATACCATGGGCTGTATTGGTGGAGCTGAGCTCAAACTACAAATTATCACTGGATTTTATCGGCGTGTTCCTCTGACATATTTTAAAAATGAAAGTGATGTGTCTATTATTCCCATACCTCTCTTATCCTAGGAACACGTGCATAGGTAAAGCCAAATCAGATCAACTCTGACCACTGACCATTTGCTATGGTTTATAGTAGCAGTGGTGACAGCTATGCATTTGAAGCAAGAGATATATTTTTCATATTTATTAAAATCAGAAGGTATCTTCAGTTTCAATCCTTTTAGATATTATCTAGAAATAAGAATCCATATCGATTCATACAGTTTTGCCAGAAAAGAAAAGACCAGCATGAGAACATTGTTTCATACCCTACCAGACCAGGAAAGGAAAAGAATAGATTAGAAGAGAGTGGGGTTAAAAACAGTCAGGTCTGACTTTATGACTAGTTTATAGTATACATATATATATACAGCCAAAAAAACTACAAACTTTTTAAAGGTATACAGCTGAAAAAACTACAAACTTTTTAAAGGTAGGGCTCTGGAGCATACCACATGTATAACCAAGAATCTAACTAGCCTTTGTCCTTATTCCTAGGAGGGTGACTTTAGATCCTTGGAATTTCCTAAGAAAAAGGAGTATCTTTGCCATTTATGCAATCGTTGACTCACTCATACTTGTTGTGTGACTCTTTGTGGCCCCATGGACTATAACCTGCCAGGCTTTCTCTGTCCATGGAATTTTCCAGGCAAGAATACTGGAGTGGGTTGCCATTCCTTCCTCCAGGGCATCTTTCTGATCCAGGGATCTAACTCAATGTCTCTTGTTTCCTGCATTGGCAGGCAGATTTTTTACCACTAGTGCTTACCTGGGAAGCCCTTGACTTATTTTGAGTTTCTGCTAATTAAATGTTAGGGCTCTAAATGGTTGGAGGATGAAGGCTGATTATGTTATTAGAGGACTGAGACTTCAATCTGTGATATCTGTCTGACCTCCCAACCTCTGGGGTCTGGAGATTCAGTTCAGTTATGTGGGCAATCATTCAATCAGCCATGCTTACATAATGAAACCTCAATGAAAACTATCAGCACCAAAGCTTGAGGCACCTTCCTGGTTGGTAAATGCATTGATGTGGCAGGAGTGTGATGTGCCCTGAACCCATGGGGAGATAGCATGGAAACTCTGCATTCAGGACCCTCCCAGAGCCAGCCCTATATGTCTCTACATTTGGCGGTTCCTGATGTACATCCTTGATAATAATCTTAATCATAAGTATAGCTCTTTCCTGAGTTCTTGGAGTTGTTCTAGCAAATTATTGAATCTGAGGGAGAGCTGTGAGAATGCCTTAGATTTATAGCCAGTTGTTCAGACGTGCAGGTGGCCTGGGACCCCTAAATTTACAGCTGTCATCTGAAAGGAGGGCAGTCTTACAGGGGACCATGCCCTTAAACCTATGGTATCCGATGTTACCTTTGTGTGGTTAGCATCATAACCCATATGGGAAGGATGGTGGGTGGGTGGGAGAAAGGTCCAAGAAGGAAGGGATCTATGTATACATATAGCTGATTCACTTCATGGTACAACAGAAACTAACACAATGTTGTAAAGCAATTATACTCCAGTAAAAAGCAATAATAAATAACTTTTTTAAAACTGTATTGCAGTATACCACTGAATGTCCCCAACAGGTATCTCAATGCCTACAGGTTTTTTGCTTTAAACTAGTTAAGGAAAAACCAAGGACAGCACACCATCATAGTTATACAACTGGAGCAGGACAGAAGGGAGAATAAAACCCAACTCCAAGGCTATTCTTCTACCCATAAAGATAGAATGTCTTGCCACATATCATGCAATCACTCATGTTGCTATCATCCTGCTTTTAATAACCCAAAAAATACACTGGCAATGTTCTATTACAACCCTGAAAGATATCAAGTTTGATACTTGCCTCCAAAGAACATTGTTAACACTGTCCCTGAAGAAATCTGAGAGTAAATAATACAGTTCCTATCTTCACATTTCAGTAAAATACTGATGAGGATGTCTGCTTGCTAGATAAAACACATCTATCTTTTTCATTACCTGGAATTCTTTGGACATATCCACTTGACTGCAGATTCGTAGAAATTTTCTGCCTCTTGATTTCATTTTCTAACACTAGCAATATAAAACAGACTGAAACTTTATATTCATATTACAGATGAATTCTAAATATAAGTCGAATTTATAATCTACAGTCCCTTAAAATGGAATGGTTTTGCAAAGAGAGGCACAATATAAACAATACAGGCAGACTGAACTACATCATAATGACATTTCTTCTGTATTGTTTGGATTCACCCCCTTGAAACGTTTTTGTTTTTTTTCCTTTTCTTTCGAAAGGTTAAGCATATTAAAAGCTAAGCTTATAGTTTAATGGTTCTGAGTGTTACACTGGATCATAATATAAAGCTATCTACTCTATACCAAAATACAGTCAACACTTCTTCCTATTAGAAACTACTCATTTATTTTTCCAAGGTGATTCCTTTAAGGTAAAAATTTTCTGAATTTTGCATTCTTTGTTATTTACAAAATAATTTCTTTCTAAAAGAAAATCCATGTTTAAATGTTCTTTATTTGGTAAGAAAATAATAAAATTACAAAAAATCTCAGAAATGAACAAAAGGAAATTAAATGATTTACTCAAAATCATGCTAATAATGAGGCTAGTTAAGTGCCAGAATTTGAGTGTTTTTCCAGGATTTGGGGCTATTTCTATTACATTACTTCTGCTTCCATCATTGGTATTGTAATCAGTGATTTCAAGGACTATTTAGAAGGAAGGAATTATAGAATACAATCATTAAAATTAGTGAAAAGAAATAGAGGAAAATAAAAAAATGGGAAAGACTAGAGATCTCTTCAAGAAAATTAGAACATTTCATGCAAAAATGGGCTCAATAAAGGACAGAAATGGTATGGACTCAACAGAAGCAGAAGATATTAAGAAGAGGTGGCAAGAATACACAGAAGAACTGTACAAAAAAGATCTTCATGACCCAGATAATCACGATGATGTGATCACTCACCTAGAGCCAGACATCCTGGAATGTGAAGTCAAGTGACGCTTAGGAAGCATAACTATGAACAATGCTAGTGGAGGTGATGGAATTCCAGTTGAGCTATTTCAAATCCTAAAAGATGATGCTGTGAAAGTGCTGCACTCAATATGCCAGCAAATTTGGAAAACTCAGCAGTGGCCACAGGACTGGAAAATGTTAGTTTTCATTCCAATCCCTAAGAAAGGCAATGCCAAAGAATGTTCAAACTACTGCACAATTGCACTCATCTCACACGCTAGTAAAGTGATGCTCAAAATTCTCCAAGCCTGGCTTCAACAGTACATGAACCATGAATTTCCAGATGTTCAAGCTGGTTTTAGAAAAGGCAGAGGAACCAGAGATTAAATTGCCAACATCCACTGGATCATCAAAAAAGCAAGAGAGTTCCAGAAAAACATCTACTTCTGCTTTATTGACTATGTCAAAGCCTTTGACTATGTGGATCACAATAAACTATGGAAAGTTCTTTAAGAGATGGGAGTACCAGACCACCTGACCTGCCTCTTAAGAAATCTGTCTGCAGGTCAGGAAGCAACAGTTAGAACTGGACATGGAACAACAGACTGGTTCCAAATAGGAAAAGGAGTACATCAAGGCTGTACAATGTCACCCTGCTTATTTAACTTATGTGCAGAGTAAATCACGCGAAATGCTGGGCTGGATGAAGCACAAGCTGGAATCAAGATTGCCGGGAGAAATATCAATAACCTCAGATATGCAGATGACACCACCCTTATGGCAGAAAGTGAAGAAGAACTAAAGAGCCTCTTGATGAAAGTGAAAGAGGACAGTGAAAAAGTTGGCTTAAAACTCAACATTCAGAAAACTAAGATCATGGCATCTGGTCCCATCACTTCATAGCAAATAGATGGGGAAACAGTGGAAAGAGTGGCAGACTTTATTTTGGGGGCCCCAAAATCACTGCAGATGGTGATTGCAGCCATGAAAATAAAAGACGCTTACTCCTTGGAAGAAAAGTTATGACCAACCCAGATAGCATAATAAAAAGCAGAAACATTACTTTACCAACAACGGTCCATCTAGTCAAAGCTATGGTTTTTCCAGTAGTCATGTATGGGTGTGAGACTTGGACTATAAAGAAAGCTGAGTGCCGAAGAATTGATGCTTTTGAACTGTGGTGCTGGAGAAGAGAATCCCTTGGACTGCAAGGAGATCCAACCATTCCATCCCAAGGAAGATCAGTCCTGAGTGTTCATTGGAAGGACTGATGTTGAAGCTGAAAGTCCAATACTGATGCAAAGAGCTGACTCATTTGAAAAGACCCTGATGCTGGGAAAGATTGAGGGCAGGAGGAGAAGGGGACGACAGAGGATGAGATGGTTGGATGGCATCACCAACTCAATGGACAAGAGTTTGGGTAAACTCTGGGAGTTGGTGAGGGACAGGGAGGCCTTGTATGCTGCAGCACACGGGGTCGCAAAGAGTCAGACACAACTGAGCGACTGAACTAAACTGAACTGAAAGTAATGAAACCTTGTCTTACACAACATTCCATTTTGACCATTTTCAAATAAGTATAACTGAAAGGCAAATCCTGTCAAGTCTTTATATGACATAGAAAAAATGTGGCAAGATATCCACCAAGTTATCCATGATCAAAAGTCATACTGGGGAATGGAAAACAACTTGAATGTTTTACCTTGCATATTTTTGTAGTATCTATGTTTTACTTTTGTAATTATGTCAACTTTGAAATTCAAACATCTGACTTCTGAGATTTTTGCTGTTTTTAAACTTTTTAAATTTTCTTGATAATTTCCCAAACCAGGTTTATTTACTAGCACACAATGAAAAAGGATAATTAACAAAAGACACTCTCTTCTCAGTCATGGTGTGCCAATTTCTGGGGCAATGTTTGTGAGTGTGGATCAAAAAATGTCAAAGTAAACCTAATGACATTTTTAAAGTTTCAGGAATGGATACCTCAACGGCCAGAGGCACTGGCATATTCCATTCTGTAACTAAGAAGCACAGAGGACATATCACTTAAATCTATAAAATCACAAGAGGTATGAGTAGGTGACCACTGATTCATTCCAATACCCTGAAAAAACAGGACTGAATCTCACCAAAGGCAAAAGGAAGACATCTTTACTATAAATAAGATACATTTCAACATAGCTAGTAGCACTGTAACCTGTATTATTGAGAATCTGTTTGGCAGAACGTATGAGAATTCAATCTAAACACAAAAAAACAGTTCAGATCAAATTACATCATAAATCTCCAAAAAAGAGGGGATATATGGATATATGTATACATTTAGCTGATTCACTTTGCTGTACAGCAGAAACTAACATGAACATTGTAAAGCAACCACAGATGTGTGTTAGTTGCTCAGTGTCCAATTCTTTGAGACCCCCATGGACTGTAACTAGCTAGGCTCCTCTGTCCATGGAATTCTCCAAGCAAGAATACTGAAGTGGATAGCCATTCCCTTATCCAGGGGATCTTCCAACCCAGGGATCAAACCCAGGTCTGTTGCATGTGGGCAGATTCTTTTCTGTCTGAGCCACCAGGGAAGCTCAACTATACTCCAGTAAAAGTTTTAAAAAATAAAATAAAATTTGTAACATGATGTAAGAGAAGTTAAACATAAAATAAATGGATTCTGAAAGTTTAAAACAATCTCTGCCATGTCTTATTGAGGATCTAAGAGCTTTTAAATATCTTTAAAAGGCCAAAACAGTTAGAATTGTCCTATACATATACAATGCATGCATTTGACAAATTAACATACTTAGCAGAAAAGCATACAGTGTAGACTGGCCACAAGAGAATCAGATGATTTAATGGGATGGGGAGGGAGGTGGGAGAGGGATTCGGGATGGGGGGACACATGTACCCCTGTGGATGATTCATGTCGTTGTATGGCAAAAATCACCACAGTAGTGTAAAGTAATTAGCCTCCAATTAAAATAAATAAATAAATTTTTTTAAGTACATAGGGCTTTATAGGTATTGAGGTCAGGTCAAGAGACAAAAGGCTATGGCTTTTGATGAACAGCCTTAAATCCTGTCGGCACATCTCTGAGACTCTATACAACTAATCTTAAAAACTAAATTGGGGCCTTCAATACATGTGAGATCTGAGCCCAGAGTGCCCCCTTCCCATCCCTGAGATAGAGTTTGGTCTACATTTACCTTTTAAAGGTTACAGTGAGACTCTACCGGTATCCTTGACAGAGAACACCACGTTACAGTAACCACGGACCAGAAATATTTCCGTGTCTACCCTCTTAGGTAGACGTTGTTAATACGCTCTTTAAGCAGCAAACCTTGTTGGGGAACTCAGTGAAGTATTACAAATTCTATCTCTGTTTCATAAGCCTACTTTCTCCAGCTCTAGAAATGGACTCATTTTAATATTCAAATATCCAAGGACAGGCATTTTGGTACCATGTCTGATACCATGGTATCAGGATCCAATCATTTCAGCCACCATGTACACTGGCAAGCACAGGTGAAACAGATCCAATAGACTGTCTAATGTAGATGAATGACTGCGTATCTGAATAAACAGAAGAGAGAAAGAATAAGAAGAGGTAGAGGGAAATATATAGGGCACAGGATGGAGGCAGCAAGCAGTGAGCAGTGCATTTGGGTGGACCAGAGAGTCAAACTGGATAATTCACCCCTGAACCCATCAGTCTTCTGGAGCACAAGGCTCGAAAAACCCATAGTGGACATGAGCAGTGTGGTTTGGTAGAAAACGTGATTGATTTAATGTCAGAAGATTTGGTTCTAACTAGCAGTGTGACCTAAGATGAGTCACTTAACCTTGACCTGAGCTTCATTTTTAAAATAAAAGCATTAGATTAGATTATCTTTATACTTCCTTCAAGATCTAATATACTGGGATTCCATCTCTCTTTTTGCTGTGTAGCAATTGTAATCAAATCAATGGCCAGAAAAGAATCTCAGCAGATTATCAAATTAATGAGGATAAAATGAAATCTGAGATTTAAAAGCCCCTCAAAAAGTATTACATGTTTTATGAGAGGTAGGTACTATTATCTCCATTATTGATACAAAGTATCTGATGTAAGAATTCTAAAATAAAAAGCAGTCTAAAGTTTCCAAATATTTAGCAGAGAGGCCATGTATTTCTATTTAAGCAAGTGTCAAATTCTGTCCTTCCCGCTTTATTGTATCTTTTTCAAATCTCTACTCAGAGTTATTTTGAAGCTCCATAATGGAGTAGTAAGTCCTTTATATTCCTGTTTACCTTTTCAATATGATTGGAAGTGTCTCCAGAGTAGGAATCATGTCATTCATCTGTGTATGCATGCTGCATGCTAAGTCACTTCAGTCGTGTCCGACTGTTTGTGACCCTGTGGAGTGTAGCCCATGAGGCTCCTCTGTCAATGGGGATTCTCTAGAATACTGGAGTAGGTTGCCATGCCCTTCTCCAGGGAATCTTCCCGACCCAGGGATCGAATCTGTGTCCCTTACATCTCCTGCACGGGCAAGTGGGTTATTTACCACTAGCACCACCTGTATACAAAGCCAATTTCATGGGAGAAAATATGGACAAAAGTTCCTCAGAAACTGTAAAAAGTTATACAGACTCCATATCCTGGTAAACTCTAAAGGGCTCTGTATACTGACTTGTAAACTAAAGAACAGAAAGAGAAGGTGTAAGTGCTCAATACCTAAATTCAGCTTATTTGAACCAAAGGATTTGGGTTCAAAAGCTATGCAGAACAAGGGTATTATAGATGTAACAGTGAGTCTACGATAAACCCCTCTTAAGTTTACTGCCAAGAGTTTGCTGGACAAATTTTAAACCAAAAAAACAAAATGAAGAATTTAACCCCATCTCTGCAGTTGGGATCCAAGGAAGATTAACTTGCCAAAGATGTCTGGCATAGATAATAATCTAGTATCCCTGATCCTAATAAGAAGTGTAAAGAGAACTCAAGAAAAAAGTTACTAATGAAATATTTTTGAAGTAAGAGAAAAACTACATTGCACAATAGATGGCTAAGCAATAGTCATTCTCTAGTTTATCAACTGCTTCATCTGTGTCTCTGAAAATGTCTTGAAATAAAACAACCCAAATATAGTTCATTTATGAGCTCCACATTCTGTAATCTCACATTTTGCCATTATATCAGTATTACAATGATATAAATCTGAATCGTTTGGCTTACCATCAGTGTAAAATTTTAAAGGAAAAAAAAACTGCAACAGAAGGGAGAGTTTGAAGAAGCAAAATAAAACTTTTTTTCTTATTTACACAGACTTGGTCTCCAATCCACTCTTCACAACAATCTCTGATTATAACATTTGGTTAAATTTATGTGAGCTTTTTTTATATTATCAGTCTCCTTCCACAATATTTTAAACACTACAAACTTGAATTCCCTCCGACGATATTCTTGCAAATTCTTCTAAGTCCTTTAATTGACAACAGTCTTTTTTCCCCCTTCCTATGATTTTTAATTCATAGTCTTGCTATTAATGTTCAAATCACAATATCCGCTAAAAAGAAAAACAAAAGAAAAAAGTACATGACCCTAAAATATCACTATAGACTATTCAGCAGTAAAATTCAACACATTGAACACTTTCACTAGTAACTGTAATATTTTCCTATTTGCTTTATTGGGCATACTTGGGTGTTCAAAGCACTTTGCTAACAAAATGTCTGTTACGGTTAGACACAGTAAGTTAGCCTGTAATTAGGAGGTATAGGACCTCACCAGGCTTAATTGGGAATGCCTGCCTTTGATCTGTTTCTTAGATGAGAGAAAGCAACCTGCATTAGGGATGAAGTTCAAAATGTCAACTGGTAGAATGCACACAATACCTGCGTAATGGCAATCAATTCATCATCAACCCCTTCATCATGATGACTTCGTCAACTGTTCATTAGTTTCTCATGCACAAACACGGCAGACATATCAAGTCATAATAAATACCAGTTATTACAGAATAGGAGGAACAATGTAAATAGGACTTTCAAATCAAAAAGGGAATGTAAAAAATAGAAAATTTTAAATTTTTTAGTCTTTTCCTTTAGATAAAGCCTTTTGGATTCTACAATCCCAAAATCTCATTTCAAAAACTTATAACAAAATTGCTGCAGTAATTTTATTATTACTAATACTATCCTGCTGATGAACCTTGTATTAATACTGTTAATCTTTATCTTCTTCTATACCATCACGACTACAACCACCACCAACACCACCATCATTATCATCAACATCATCATCTTTACAGGACACTCCACTGAAACAAAATCTAAATAAATGGAAATGGTACTTCTAAAACAAATAGATTTAGAGATTATATCCTTTAAAATTATTATATTTACATACTGGTTTGTGGGGGGTGGGGGGTGATCTGCTTTTAATAGAAAAATCACCCCAATGGATTCAGTATAGGGTTTAATTTGAAAAACTTTTAAAATATAACTTTTTAGAAAACATATTTACTATTGAAACCTACAATACTAAAATTCCCAATTTAGTACAATTATCTACAGGTTTACTTAGCTCTGACCTAGGTCCTATCTACCACCTCATCACTGCATCATAGCAATCTTGCCTCTTTGATCAAGGAAAGACAGACAAGCTCTGGAAATTTAATGAGCTCTGTCTTGAAAAGTGAGTCTGAAGGACAAAGGGCTGTTGTTATTGGGTGTGTGTGTGCACACATACATATGCTTACAAGTGTTGACTGATAAACATCTAGTGCTTTTTCAAACTTACAAAGTATTCTCAACTATGCTTACAGAGAAGAGAAAAAAAAACATGGAATATTTTAATACACAATGTACTTCTAAATTTCATTCTAAACATGGAATGTGACCTTTGTCATCTGCTATTAATTCCTGCTAACTAGCAAAGCCAAATGTTACTCCTTATTCTGCGGTGACTAATCAGAAACAAAAGCAACACCCTAAATGCCGGAGCAGGAGTGAAAAGAAGCCCAAGGAGCATGGATAATCCAAAACTTCTAAATAACCTAGTGGTGGCCACATGTTAATAGGCTCTCTGGAACACAGCTCTATTGAATTCTCAGCTTTCCATTAGGGGCTTTAGAAAAAGAGTGTGCATTTCCTCAAAAAGAAGGAGAACGGAAGTCCCTTATTACCTAAAACTAAAGGAAAATGTCTTTACCTCCATCATGATGGTGTGCCTTCATACAGTTTGAAATCATGACAGTCACCATTTGCACTAACTTTTCTGCCAAATTCTCAAAACACAATACATTCTACTTTTTCTGAAAAACCAAAACCAAAACACCTGTCTTTCCTTCCAGTGATGAGGCCTAAAACAGGTATTTCCCAAAGTCACTCTGACACACCTATTCCAGCCATGCTCTGCATTGCTGGCTACACACACCACATAGCCTAAAACAAAACCTGCGTCTCTATACATTCAGTTCAACTGAACAAGCACTTCCTAAACATAGTGGTTAAAAGCAAGGGTTTTAAATAAGAGAGACTTGGGTTCCAAGCGTGACATGAACTTTTATTATAGTGTGAGCTTGGAAAATTTATTTAACGTCTTTGAGCCTCACTTTTCTCATTTATAATATGTGAATAATAAATAATCATTGTTAAGATTAGATGGAATGACGTCCATAAAGTGCTTACCCTTTAGCTCCTTGACTTCTAGCACAGAGTAATTCTATTCTCTATAGAAGTCTTTGCATCAGGTTGGTTTGTTGTTGGGCTTTTTAAATTTATTGTATATTTATGCTTAATTTCACTTTTTCTTCTTTCACTAGCCTGCTTTTCTTTCTTTTCTTTATTTTTTTCACCCACTCCCAAATCTTGCCCTCCCAGGTGAAAGTGGGAGGAATACGGCAACAATGAGGAAAGTTGGTGGAAATGTTTAAAACTGGAAGAAAGAGCTAATTAATTTTCCATTCCTCTTCCCTCCATCCACCACACACACACACACACACACACACACACACACACTCATGTACACTGGATTCTTCAATTCATTCAAATAAGTGACCAGCATAAGACTGTTTAATCTACAACACTGGCCTAGATACCAAAGTAACCAAATCTGAGTCACAAATTTTACTCATACACCTGTCAGCAGCCTTAAACCTTTGGCTCTACTACCTTTCACCTTTAGCAACAAAACCCCAAAATAAGAAAACCAAGTGGGAAAAATCACCTTTCAGCTACCAAGTGAGGCTAAACCATGTTGTGGTTATTGTTAATGTAGTTTCTCTGAATGAGAGAGAACAACCAAAGAAAACAATCTCCTAGTCACAAAAATAGCAGCATCTGATTCTAAAACAATTTCTACTTTGATATATAAAATATATGAATCAATGCAAATACATCTTCTGAAATATTAGCACAAGATAAGATAAATATTTGTAAGACAAATATTGCTAGTGAGAATTTTCATCATGGAAATATTCTGTCCAATAACAAGGAAATAATCTAATTCCTAAAATTAGTATCTTTTTTAATTTAATTGAACTATTGAATTGTACATTTTAAAAACACCAACTCTAAAAATTGTTTAGTCTGCAAAACAATGAAAAGTATAGAATCAGAGTTACCTAATTTCCCTCAAAAGTAAAAATGAAAGTGACTTGATCAATTTAATCTGTTTATACTGAAGATTCTGCACAGAAGAAGTTTTCTTTGATTTCAGATCACTGAAATAGGGATCATGGGAGTAACTGTTTAAATTACCTCTTTGCTTAGCTTGCCATGAGCATACCTAGTATATTAAAATAACCTGAGTCAGAAAACTTTATTCCCTGTGGTTCCAGGAAGTTTTGGACTATTAGTAGTTGTTTTTCTGATAGAAGCATACAAAAGTGTCTATAACAAAACCCATAATAAAAGAATCATTTATAAATTTCATTTTGCATTTCTGTCCATGAGGGTCTTTTACTGAGGATGATGATAATAATGTACTGTGTGGATAAATTAAAGTCTTTAACACTTAGGCTGCCCTCCTTGTCCCCTTACTTGTTTAGTGATAAAGACTTGGGATCTATTTTGGCTTTATCTGAGATATTGAGCAAGTCTCTTTATTCCTCTGCTTCTTTCATCTGTACAATTGATAAAATACCTTCTCTACATATATCACAAAGTTGTGAATCTCACAACTCACTTTGAAAAATGTCTACCAGCTAAAGAGGCAAGAGAGCTTTAATAGTCTTGCCTGTTCAACAAGAATATATCCTGGGGGCATTTGCCTAGCAAGAACCAACATAAAATCACTGTGCTTGAATTTCTATAGATCAAGAAGTATATTTTCTTTCCTATAGGAATTCTTCAAGAGCCTTCGTTCTACCATGGTATTTCCTTCTTTAATTCATTCCACATTTTGGTAAAAACAGAAGCAACGTCAGATTACATCAGATTATCTCATGGAAGACATTTGTGTATGGCACATGCTTCTTTTTTCAACTTCTAATATATAGATCTTTTTTCTGCAATGAAATAACAAACTCCACCTTATATGTACCATACATTTTAGTCCCTCATATAGTTCCTGACATAAGAAGTACTCAAAAAAATTTTATTCACCTGTCAAATATTTGTTGAGCACCTACTGCACAGCATTCCTTGAGCTCTGCTCAGGAATACAGTGGCCTAAGATAGTCCATAGGCTTCGCTCAGATGGACTTCACAGTCTATAAGGGGCGTGTATCTGTGCTCAGTTGCTCAGTTGCGTCCAACTCTTGTGTCCCCATGGATTGCAGCCCACCAGGCTGCTTTGTCCATGGGATTCTCTAGGCAGGAAAACTGGAGTGGGCTGCCATTTCCTCCTCCAGGGGAATATTCTCCACATAGGGACTGAATCCGTGTCTCCGATAAGGGGAGACAAAGCATGTATTTGTTTAACCTTCATTCATCATTGAGCACTCATTATAGGTCAAGAACAAATAAACACCCAAATATCTTTATATTTACAATTGTGATCATTCCTCTGAATACAAGAGGCACCAGGAGCTCCTCTATGAGATGCATTTAGTTATCTCAGCAGGTATTTATGAATTCAGTCAAGAAGTATATATTGAGCTCTTATAAGAGTGAGAGCTTTCACAGAAATCTTTGATCCTACACCCCCTGCGCCTGTCCAGTATCTCCCTTCCACTATCCATGCACCGGTGCTTCACCATCCTCCACGTCTCCATGATGGTTGCCTCCATGACCCATTTGTCTGCAATGAAACTGTTTCCAGAACTATTAAAAACAAAATTCACATATCCAAGTCACGGAACAAAACCTTGCTTTAAAAAAAAATGCTGTGGGATTTTTGGCTAATTATGAGGTATGTGTGACTTAGAAATTGGTTTAGTGGCTGATAGATATGGCTATTGAAAGCCCTTCTGAGGTCTGTTATCCAAAAAAGTGGAACTGTTAACCGCTCAGTCGTGTCTGACTATAACCCATGGACTGTAGCCCTCCAGGCTCCTCTGTTCATGGGATTTACCAGGCAAGAATACTGGAGTGGGTTGCCGTTCCGTTCTCCAGGGGATCTTCCCAACCCAGGGATCAAACCCAGGTCTCCTGCACTACAGGCACATTCTTTACCATCTGAGCCATAAGGGAAGACCTCTGTTATCAAAGGGGGCAGCAAAAGAAATAACATCGTCTCCAGTTTATAATGTAAGAGATGGCTTGGGAACTTGATCCACCCAACTTTCAGATACATCTAGTTCAATGAGGGAGAGGGTGGGCCGAGGGCAGATCCCTACAGATATAAAGTATGATTCTAAAGTGAGCTAAACTGCTTCTAATAAGGACCTTCTATTAATAATCCTTCTGGATTTGATGGATCACATCAGTGGGACAAATAAAAAAGATATTCTTGTGAATAGAGGGTGGGAGTCCTTCCTTCCCAAGAATCACAAAAGGAGGGACCTAGTCCCACTTTACCTCCCTCTCTGGCTTATTCACTCATGTTGGAAAGGAGCCTCCAGGGCGTCCAAAACAATTAAAGCGGAGTCTGCTCTCTCAGGAGGGGAGGTCTGCGTGTGAGAGCCGGCGGGCACGGCGAAGCCCTTCCACCAGCCAAGTGCTGGCACGAAGGCTAAGCTGTGACATTACGTGCTAGAGGACAAAAATCACAAACGCAAAGTGGGGAAAAATTTGAATCCTGGCCTCCTTCTTCTTCCTCGTGCAGCCTCGAATCTCTACTTCAAACACCCCCTCCCCACCGCCCCCACCAACAAATCAAACAAGAAAAGGCAAGCAATAAGCTAAACCCACCACCCAGCAGGCACAGGAAGATGGGCTGGAAGGGTAAGTCGTTTCTTTGAGCTCATCTCACATGCAGCCAGCTGAATATAAATTTCCCTCTATCTCATCAAGCTCTCACTGTTTGGCCTCCTCTGACTGATATTGGCTCATCATACTTAATCTAGGGTGAAATTTCCTCGTCTGAGCTAAATTACTCGCAGCCATCAAGGGAAGCGATATTTATTTTTCGTGGGGCTAATGACCTGTCCCCCAGACCCACCCACTGATGGTTATTTACTGGGGCCCAGATGCTTGAGCTCAAAATGAGCGCTAATGTCAGCAGGTGCCATCCCTCATTCAGCTCAGTGATTGAATTGGAGCGATCCCATTGACATTGACTCTGTGACTTTTAAGGCCATTACCCTCAGCCAGAGATGAACCTCTCATCACTGCTATGACAGTGACAGCTGATTAGCGACAAATTACAAGCAGGAAGGTGCAGAGGCTTTAGTGGGCAGGGCAGGACCAGTGGTAAGGGTGAGAGGTGTGGGGAGAAAGAATAGTAGGGAGAGAGAGAGATGGAGGGGGCGAGCAGAGAGGAGGCAGAGGGAAAACCTCATTCACTCCTCTCCAGTATGTTATTTAATCAATTCTTGACTATGGCCCCTGAGCATACATATGTTTTGCATCTATCTGAGTATTATATTTAAACACACAGAAATTCACATGTGTATCAACAGACACTTATGACTCAATGCACAAACCCTGAACAGGCAAGAACGCTTACCTAGGAAATTTAGGTTGTAAAAGAGAATATAATATTTTAAGAAACAATAATACATAGACTATCCAGGCACAAAGAATCTTTCACTAAGCAAACCAAATAACTATTTTCTCTCTTATCTTTCTGTGTATTTGAGATTGCACTGACAAAAAAAAAGTTTCCTTTGGAATTCGTTTGTTTAAAAAATGTTTTTATCATCTGTGGCCAGATGGTCTTAGTAGAGCCTTATGTGGATTGCTGCTTGAAGAATATGAATATAAGTTTCTCAATATTATCTTAAATCAAAGCTAGTTCTAAAAAGCCACTCAGTTCCTCAGACTGTTTATTTGGTAGACTTTAAATCAAAGTTTTGAGGGGATTTTTAACTTAATTATAAGATTAAAAGTTAATTCCTGAATATCCCTTAAATTGAAATAGTTTTTGCTTTGTTTTCTGTTAGGGGGCATGTGGACTGGCTTGGCGTGTTTTGCAGTTAATCACATGATTCATAAGGCTCCCTGTAGCTCAGATGGTAAAGAATCCCCCTGCAATGCAGGAGACCTGGGTTTGATCTCTGGGTCGAGAAGATCCCTGGAGAAGGGAATGGCAATCCACTCCAGTATTCTTGCCTGGAGAATTTCATGGACAGAGAAGCCTAGTGGGCTACAGTCCACGAGGTTGCAGAGAGTCAGACACGACTGACCACATAACACACACACACAAATAATTCCAAACCTCAATATCCAGGAAGGGAAAGTTTAAGAATTCTAGTTGACCCAAGATTTTGAAAGTCAAAACCTGAAGACTTAAAGAACACCAACAGTTGTCATTTATACTTCAATTAAAAAAATAATAATAAAACATCAACAGAAACGCTGACACTGATGGTTGAGGCCTTGATACTTTTTAGTTAAGTAGCAGTTTGGGCAAATGCCTTGCTTTCTGGACACTACATGTAACAACACACTGAGAATGGGGCTCTAACAGCTGCACCAGTGTTCCTGCAGCTTCCACAGCCTCACCAAAGTTAACCCACCAGTAAGAAGGGCAACACCCAGCACCCACCCACTCACCCCCTGGTGCAATGCAAGGCACTGTGAACAAAACCAAGGGAAAAACTGTAGCATGCTCCTGCTTTTCTTTTTTTTAATCAAAGTATAGTTTGATTACAATATTGTGTTACTTATTACTGTACAGCAAAGTGACTCAGTTATACATATATGTATATTCTTTTCCATATTCCTTTCCATTATGGTCCTTCTACCTCTTGATCTTTATAATTAATCTCTCCTCTTTCAACCTGCTTCCTTCCACAACTCCTGTTCTCCTTGATTTCACATACGTTCCCTGGGAAGTATTGAGTTGGCCAGAAAGTTTGTTTGGGTTTTTTTCTGTAACATTTTACAAAAAAAAAACATTTTGCCCAATCCAAGACCTTCTTCCACCTGGCTTGGAACTACTCCCAACATATTTTGGAGCAAACAAGATAAAATATGCTTTTTTGTCAAAATTATAACAAAATATAACACCTCTTTCAAAATATTCTATGCCAGGCTGAAGTTGACTAAAATGTCTGCAGAAATGTGAAGAGGGTGTGTAGCCGGCCCCCACCAGCTGGCAGGTGCTAATTTTACGTGTCTCTTCCCAGCTCTGTGGTGAGGGAGGTCAGGCTGAAATCCTGAAATCAACCAACATAGGAATATTGATAGCATAGAAATCAGCAATGCTATAAACCAAGATCTGTGTGTGTGTGTGTTGTTGTTGTTGTTGCTAGTTGTTTTTTATTTTAATCCCACCTCTCTAGGTCATCACAGAGCACTGAACTGAGCTCCCTGTGTTATACCACAGGTTCACACTAGCTATCTATTGTACACACGGCAGTATATATGTGTGTGTGCTAAGTCGCTTCAGTCGAGTCCAACTCTTTGTGACCCTATGGACTGTAGCCCACCAGGATCCTCTGTCCATGTGATTCTCCAGGCAACAATACTGGGGTGTATTTCCTCCTCCAGATCTTCCTGACCCAGGGATCAAACCCACATCTCTTATGTCTCCTGCATTGGCAGGCAAGTTCTTTACCACTCAGGTCACCTGGGAAGCCCTGTAGTATATCCATGCCAACCCTAATCTGCCAATTCATCCCACCCTCCCCTTTGCCAATAAATCTGTTCTCTACATTTGCATCTCTATTCCCACCCTGGAACTACATTTATCTGTAGCATTTTTCTAGATTCCACATACATGCATTAATATATAATATTTGTTTTTATCTTTTTTTCCTTTCCCAGAAAGTCGGTTGTTTAACTTTTACCAGCATACACCACTGCATGTTGTCTGATGTTCAGAAACACATTTGATACATTAAGGAAACAATTCCATTCACCATTGCAATGAAAAAAACAAAATATTTAGGAATATATCTACCTAAAGAAACAAAATACCTATATAAAGAAAACTATAAAACATTGATGAAGGAAATCAAACATGACACACATAGATGGAGAAATATACCATGTTCATGGATTGGAAGAATCAATGTAGTGAAAATGAGTATACTACCGAAAGCAATCTATAGATTCAGTGCAATCCCTATCAAGAGTCCCTTGGACTGCAAGGAGATCCAATCAATCCATCCTAAAAGAGATCAATCCTGGGTGTTCATTGGAAGGAAGGTCTGATGTTGAAGCTGAAACTCCAATACTTTGGTCACCTATGTGAGGGGTTGACTCATTGGAAAAGACCCTAATGCTGGGTAGGATTGGGGGCGGGAGGAGAAGGGGACGACAGAGGATGAGATGGTTGGATGGCATAACCGACTCGATGGACATGGGTTTGGGTAGACTCCGGGAGTTGGTGATGGACAGGGAGGCCTGGCATGCTGCGATTCATGGGGTCGCAAAGAGTCAGACATGACTGAGCGACTGAACTGAACTGAACTGAACCAACAGTTATTTTTCAGAGAACTAGAACAAATAATTTCACAATTTGTATGAAAATACAAAAAGCCTCGAATAGTCAAAGCAATCTTGAGAAAGAAGAATGGAACTGGAGGAATCAACCTGACTGACTTCAGGCTCTACTACAAAGCTACAGTCATCAAGACAGTATGGTACTGGCACAAAGACAGAAATATAGATCAATAGAACAAAATAGAAAGCCCAGAGATAAATCCACGCACCCATGGACACCTTACCTTTGACAAAGGAGGCAAGAATATACAATGGAGAAGAGACAATCTCTTTAACAAGTGGTGCTGGGAAAACTGGTCAACCACTTGTAAAAGAATGAAACTAGAACACTTTCTAACACCATACACAAAAATAAACTCAAAATGGATTAAAGATCTAAATGTAAGACCAGAAACTATAAAACTTCTGGAAGAAAACATAGGTAAAACACTCTCTGACATAAATCACAGCAGGATCCTCTATGACACACCTCCCAGAGTAATGGAAATAAAAGCAAAAATAAACAAATGGGACCTAATTAAACTTAAAAGCTTTTGCACAATGAAGGAAACTATAAGCAAGGTGAAAAAAAAAGCCTTCAGAATGGGAGAAAATAATAGCAAACAAAGCAACTGACAAAGAATTAATCTCAAAAATATTCAAGCAGCTCCTGCAGCTTAACTCCAGAAAAATAAATGACCCAATCAAAAAATGGGCCAAAGAACTAAACAGACATTTCTCAAAAAAAGACATACAGATGGCTAACAAACACATGAAAAGATGCTCAACATCACTCATTATCAGAGAAATGCCAATCAAAACCACAGTGAGGTGCCATCTCACGCCAGTCAGAATGGCTGCTATCAAAAAGTCTACAAACAATAAATGCTGGAGAGGGTATGGAGAAAAAGGAACCCTCTTACACTGTTGGTGGGAATGCAAACTAGTACAGCCACTATGGAGAACAGTGTGGAGATTCCTTAAAAAACTGGAAATAGAACTGCCATATGATCCAGCAATCCCACTACTGGGCATACACACCGAGGAAACCAGAATTGAAAGAGACACGTGTACCCCAATGTTCACTGCAGCACTGTTTACAATAGCCATGACATGGAAGCAACCTAGTTGTCCATCAGCAGACGAATGGATAAGAAAGCTGTGGTACATATACACAATGGAATATTACTCAGCCATTAAAAGAATGCACTTGAATCAGTCCTAATGAGGTGGATGAAACTGGAGCCTATTATACAGAGTGAAGTAAGTCAGAAAGAGAAACATCAATACAGTATACTAATGCATATGGAATTTAGAAAGATGGTAATGATGATCCTATATGCAAGGCAGAAAAAGAGACACAGATGTAAAGAGCAGAGTTTTGGACTCTGTGGGAGAAGGCGAGGGTGGGATGATTTGAGAGGGTAGCGTTGAAACGTGTATATTATCATATGTGAAAAAGATCACTGGTCCAGGTTTGATGCATGAGACAGGGTGCTCAGGGCTGGTACACTGGGATGACCCTGGGGGATGGGATGGGGAGGGAGGTGGGAGAGGGGTTCTGGATGGGGAACACATGTGTGCCCAAGGCTGATTCATGTCGATGTATGGCAAAACCCACCACAATACTGTAAAGTAATTAGCCTCCAATTAAATTAATTAATTTTTTAAATAAAATAAAATTTATCCCAAGAATTCCTAGGTCTGTTGACCTATCTTTGGGAGGTCAATAATAAAACCATCCTGTTCCCCCTCCTGAGTTTGTGACTAATGGAAAAATAGATGTATAATTCAGACAGATGGAGATCAAAACATTTACCGTAAAAGTATTCCTGGTAAAATTGGGCTGGAGAACACAAGTGAGATTTTCAGCCATAAAGCTGGCTGGTGTGCCCCTGAATCAGACTCATACCCCTGGGTATGGGCAGCTGGACCAGCACAGTGTAGAGCTGCACTGCCAAGTGGTGTGAGCCAAGTGGATTGCACCCTCTGTGCAGACCTGGGAGGGTCTGGGCCATGCTCTTTGCTTCTCCTCCCAGGTCACCTTTCAAGCCAGGCTCTCCTCCTTCTCCAGGGCAGAGAGGTGCCTGTACGGATCCACAGATCCTGAGCAAGCTTCTGCCTGGAGACAGGAGTCGGGGGTAAGAGTTCCTGCCTAGCATGGCCACAGTTGCTGCACCCGGAAAATGCGCTTGGTTCAGATGCTACTTCAGAATATGTATTTCCACCAAAAACCATGGAACTACAGTATTCATTAGCCTAACTTTCCTTTCTTGAAAGACAGCACTATTATACTACTGAATTGCATAATCTGTTAAGAGAGATGCTGAAGGACTGCAGGTTTTTCACAGCAGTCCTTGCATTCCTCATCTCTGGCAGTCACTCCTCCCCACCCTCTAGTACACGAGCTGAGCCCCTAACTGTGCCACTCCAGCCCTCTCGATAAAATCCAAATTGCTCAGTAATCACCGCTCATCCACAGAATAAATTCTATCTCCTCTGAGAACTGTCCTGAACCAAGCATTCCAGAAACTGGCTGAACTTCTGCTAGTCCCCTCCCGCTGAAACCCTACAAAACATTCCGCATCTTTCTCCAAGTTACAATGCCCCATCAGAGTCTCTTCAAGCCGACATCCTCAATAAAGACCCAGGTCAATGATGCTCTAGTTTATTTTCCTCCACATTGGCATTCTCTATTGGATCATTCTACCAAATCCATAGGCTTAAACTGGCTCATGTTCAATATAGTTACAGTGCATTTCAAATGCAATATATGAATGTATCAAACCTTAGAGAAGTATAAAATTCTAGGGCTGAGAGAAAGGGACTGTTGGCTTCACAAATAAAGCAAGTTACCCTAAATGGCCTTCATGGTCTGACACTGACAACTGCCTATTTAACTGTGGCCTTCTCAGCAAACTCAAACAGTTCAATGTATTAACTTCAATGTGATTTTTAAGCTTGACATGGCAAAATGATGTATGTTAGAGACCCCATGCAAGAAAAGCTCAAGGATGATAAATTTTTTTAAAAAATTACTTCTCCAGCATAATAAAATCAACATAATCCATTGCCCACAGTAATTACTGCTTCAAACAAGTCAAAAGATCACTTACTCACAATCTATTTTGTGCAGGAAAAAAATCAAACAGTAGAAAATGCCAATAGCAATGCCTTTTGCGATGCTTCAGATGCTGGTGCAGTAAAACTGTCCCTGAGTGAGTCCAGACTGCTGCAAGTCAAAGCAGTAGTGTTATCAGAAAATGAGGAAAGGGAATGAGCCTGTGACCCCATGAGGGGCCCATTCACCATAGAGTGTTTGTGAGACCGAGTATCCGAACAAGATAATGTTCTCCTCACCATTTTGACTGGTCAATTTGGATGACATATTTTGGGCATCTCTGCTGATTCCATGACTGCAACTTGTACACCATCCACAAATCCCCATCTGCAGCTACAGATGGTCCACAATTTTTTTTCCAGTGTTTACAACAGCACTTGGAGGTGGGAGTGGGGAGAATAAAGGTTTTGCAGCCAAGTTGCCCCAGTCAGGTGAGCGCTCAGTTCTACTGAACTACAGTGCATCCAAAAAATACATTTACAGGGCTATACTTACTCAGTGCTGGCAAACCGTGTCCCAGGAATTCTGCTGCAGATATGCACAAATGCTACCTCATAGGAAGTCATCTTGGGTGCAGTGCACATCATTGAACTTTAAAAACTGTTGATTGAAAGGATGCTTTCCTTTCAAAATAATGTATACTTCCAATTATGACCTGGACACTGTAAAGCTGTGCCCTCCAATACAATAGCCATCAGCCAAGTTTGGCTATTTAAAGTAACTAATATTAAATACACTAACAATTCAGTTCCTCCATAACACTAGATACATAAAGTACTCAATAGCTACATGTGATTTATGGCTGCCATATTGGGCCACTCAGAAACAGAATCCTTCTATTATCACAGAACTTTCTATTGGATAGCGCTATCTCTGAGGAAAATGGCTTTATCAACAGTGAACACTTTTGCTATAATTTTTATTGAGTCTTAACACCTCTGAAGTTACCCAATGCTTTTATTCCTGTCCCACAAACATCCTACAAGACATTTTTACAGCAGGATCAGTGGCTTCTGTTTTTTTTAAGGGAGATACCAGAATGACTGTCCTAAAATATCTTACAAACCTCTGGTGACTGTCTCCACGCAATTAAAAAACCGAGTACTAGATATTTAGACTCTTGATGGTTCTGTAGAATTTGAAATGACATGTAGACTTCGAACAATGGCATTGCTCCACTAACTGTCTCTACCTTGCCCAGTTCACATTTACAAACAACTGAGAAGGGCTTCCTGTTCTATGTTTACTTAATGAACAGAACAGCTAGTCGGATGTTAAGCATCCCCTATTCTGATCCTCACAACATGGGTTTATTGCTTTCATCTTGCCCACATCCCAATTTTATTCATAAGAAAATGAACATTAAGACAAGTTAGCTTATTAACTTATTAAAATAATTCAGCAGAGCCAAGCCAGGATCCAGGTCTGTCTGACAACACTGCCCTAACGACTATGGAAGACTGTCCCTTGCTGAGTTAGATGCTTTATGAAAGCTCATGAGGGCATATCCAAACAACGCATCAGTGAGCACACCTGTATTGTGATTTCTTATATTTCCATGGAGTTTATGGTGCAAGAGAGAAACATGCTCTAGAAGCTACACCAATCATTGGCTCTCAAACCTGATACTTTTAACTCTATCTACCCAGAATCATCTGTAAGTGAGGAAAACTTCCCGTAAATCCAGGGAAATCCTTAATTGTTCACCTGGCACAGCAAAAAACAATAGTTTACATTCATAAACACAAAAAAGTTTGGCAAACAATGTTTACAGCTTTATTTTTGGTTGGTGGATGCTTTCCCCTGCTCTCATTTAAAAAACAACTATCACTGGTAGTGAAAAATTATATATACTAAGGACTAACATGTTATGCTAAGAGATGACTGGAAGAGAAGTTTGCCATTTCTCCATCAAATATTTAGTCATGCAGTTTTTCACAAGAAAACTGACTCACATTGTTGGTGTCATTAACAAAACTTCCTTTCTGCCAAATGTTGTACTTTTTGTTTTGTGCCAGTTGGCTGCTGTCTTCCATAACTAAGGCAGCTGCATTTCAGCAGAGAAAGAGGTACAAAGAGACGAAAAAGTCTACTGGGATTTCTTTAAATGAAAGGAGTTGTGTGTGTGTGTGCACACATAGAAAAGGGGTGTAAATCAACCTTCTCTTGCAAAGATAAAGGAATTATGTCTTAAGAAAGAGTATAGACAAGCTAATGGAAACTCTTGCAGAGAAAATCTCAGAACACTGTATCTACTTCGAGTGATTAGGTTTGTTATCTTCAGGTGAAAATGAGACTTTTATTATTGCTCATGTCATTATTAAATCTGTTTTAAACACTATTACAGAGGACAGCCCTGTACAACTATTGAGTGTTGAACACAGGACAACATGAAGGGAACTAGTCACATGAAAGAGATCATATATCTGTGTATTTATTTCAATAACAAAGTAATGTATCCTTTAAAAAAAGTCAGGATATTATGATAATTTTCCATCAAATGGTAGCAAAGTTTTTGAACAAAGGATGCTGTTTTTAATATATTCAAAGTTGCTTTAGGAGCTAGTTAGTGATTGTTTTTTAATGATTATACATAAAGACATTTTTAGGATAGAAAAATATACTTGTCAACATTGTGACTGAGCCTTTTATCCCAAGAAGGTACTTTTTAACTTTTAATTAAAATATAACATATTCAAGGACATGACTATTTGAGTCAAGCTATAAAACCTGTAAATGATAGAAGTGTTCATTTATTCCCTTATTTGTCCATCCAACAAGTATTTGTTAAATATCTGTTATCAGCCTGGCAACTTGCTAGGTGATGGTCATTTAACAAATTAGAATTCAAGGTGGCCTTAAATTGGTAAACTTAAAAAAATACTAAGAAAAATACCAACAAGACTTTTTATGGAACTAAACAAGTTTATATGAAACTTCACATTTTAAAAATAAGCATGTAAAAATAATCACAAACATAAGGAAAAAAGCTATCTGGGGAGAAGACATGAGATATTACACATACTATAAATAAAAGAGAAGACCCTAGTACATGAATAGTTAGACAAGAAGAACAAAATAGAAATTGCAGAAACAGACTCAAATACACATAGATATTTACTATATAATACAGGTAACATCTCAAGTCATGAGCACAGATATAGTTTTTAATAAATTGCTTTGGTTAAACAGAATATCTGTTTGTAAAAAGATAAAATAAGAATATTCCACATCATATACAAAAGTAAGTTATAATAAATCAGAGATCTAATATTGAAAGGTGGTTCATAAACATATGAAAATATGTTCAATCTCACATATAAAAACAGAAAAATTAAAACTACACTGAATATTTCTCAAAAGAGAAAAAAATCAAAAGTTTGACAATCTATTCTATTGGTTAGAGGAAGGGGAAATGGACATTCTAACACATTACTGCTGAGAATGCAGAATGTTGCTTTATTAGAAGGGAAGTTTAACAATATCAAAAAAAGCTACATATGCACTTAACCTTTAACATGGTAATCATACTTGCAAAAACTTGCCCAGAGGACACACTTCTAGCACTACAAAAATACATACATATAAAGTTATGGCCTTACTAGTAATTGTGCAATGTAGAAATATCCTAATTGCTCATATATAGGAGATATTAGACTATGATAAATTCACACAGTGTAAAAAGGAATAAGAAGGGTCTCTGTGAACTTATAGAAAGAGATCTGTTGTCTATCATGTAAAGTGGGGGAAAGATGGTATAGAATATAAAAGTGTATAAGTTATATAAAATGTACTACCTTCTGTGAAAAAGATGGAGAACTACACATATATGTACACTTTGTTTTTCAAAAAGAAACGAAAGGAAGGAAAACCAAAAATTACAAGTGTATGCTGGGACAAAGAAGGGGGTAAGCAAGATCTAAGGGACTAGATCTGACAGACAGAGTGCCTGATGAACTACGGACCAAGGTTCGTGACATATACAGGAGACAGGGATCAAGACCATCCCCGAGAAAAAGAAATGCAAAAAAACAAAATGGCTGTCTGAGGAAGCCTTACAAACAGCTGTGGAAAGAAGGGAAGCGAAAAGCAAAGGAGAAAAGGAAAGATATTCCCATTTCAATGCAGAGTTCCAAAGAATATCAAGGAGAGATAAGAAAGCCTTCCCCAGCGAACAATGCAAAGAAATAGAGGAAAACAACAGAATGGGAAAGACTAGAGATCTCTTCAAGAAAATTAGAGATACCAAGGGAACATTTCATACAAAGATGGGCTCAATAAAGGACAGAATTGGTAGGGACCTAACAGAAGCAGAAGATGTTAAGAAGAGGTGGCGAGAATACACAGAAGAACTGTACAAAAAAGATCTTCATGACCCAGATAATCACAATGGTGTGATCACTCACCTAGAGCCAGACATCCTGGAATGTGAAGTCAAGTGGGCCTTAGGAAGCATTACTACAAACAAAGCTAGTGGAGGCGATGGAATTCCAGTTGAGCTATTTCATCCTCAAAGATGATGCTGTGAAAGTGCTGCACTCAATATGCCAGCAAATTTGGAAAACTCAGCAGTGGCCACAGGACTGGAAAAGGTCAGTTTTCATTCCAATCCCAAAGAAAGGCAATGCCAAAGAATGCTCAAACTACTGCATAATTGCACTCATCTCACATGCTAGTAAAGTAATGCTCAAAATTCTCCAAGCCAGGCTTCAGCAATACGTGAACCATGAACTTCCAGATGTTCAAGCTGGTTTTAGAAAAGGCAGAGGAACCAGAGATCAAACTGCCAACATCCGCTGGATCATTGAAAAAGTGAGAGAGTTTCAGAAAAACACCTATTTCTGCTTTATTAACTATGCCAAAGCCTTTGACTGTGTGGATCACAATAAACTGTGGAAAATTCTGAAAGAGAAGGGAAAACTAGACCACCTAACCTGCCTCTTGAGAAACCTGTATGCAGGTCAGGAAGCAACAGTTAGAACTGGACATGGAACAACAGACTGGTTCCAAGTAGGAAAAGGAGTATGTCAAGGCTGTATATTGTCACCCTGCTTATTTAACTTATATGCAGAGTACCTCATGAGAAACGCTAGGCTGGATGAAGCACAAGCTGGAATCAAGATTGTTAGGAGAAATATCAATAACCTCAGATATGCAGATGACACCACCCTTATGGCAGAAAGTGAAGAAGAACTAAAGAGCCTCTTGATGAAAGTGAAAGAGGAGAGTGAAAAAGTTGGCTTAGAGCTCAACATTCAGAAAACTAAGATCATGGCATCCGGTCCCATCACTTTATGACAAATAGATGGGGAAACAGTGGAAACAGTGGCTGACTTTATTTTTGGGGGCTCTAAAATCACTGCAGATGGTGATTGCAGCCATGAAATTAAAAGACGCTTACTCCTTGGAAGGAAAGTTATGACCAACCTAGATAGCATATTAAAAGGCAGAGACATTACTTTGTCCACAAAGGTCCATCTAGTCAAGGCTATGGTTTTTCCAGTAGTCATGTACGGATGTGAGAGTTGGACTATAAAGAAAGCTGAGCACCAAATTATTGATGCTTTTGAACTGTGGTGTTGGAGAAGACTCCCCGCTACTGGGCATATATCCTAAGAAAATTACAATTCAAAAAGACCATGCACCCCAACAATCATTGCAGCACTATTTACTATTTATAATAGTCAGGGCATGGAAGCAAACTAAATGTCAACTGAAAGATAAATGGACAAAGAATACATAGTACTTATACTCAGTGGAACATCACCCATAAAAAGGAACAAAGTAGGGTCATTTGTAGAGACATGGATGGACCCAGAGAGTTATAGAGTGAAATAAGTCAGAAAGGGAAAAATAAATATCATATATCGACATGTATGTGGAATCTAGAAAAATGGTGATGAACCACTTTGAAGGGCAGGAATAGAGACACAGATGTACAGAACAGACCAGTAGACATTGGGGGAAGGTGGGGGGGATGAACTGGGAGATCAGGATTGACATATATACACTGCTGCTGGTGCTGCTGCTGCTGCTGCTAAGTCACTTCAGTTGTGTCCGAATCTGTGTGACCCCATAGACGGCAGCCCACCAGGCTCCTCTGTCCCTGGGACTCCCCAGGCAAGAATACCGGAGTGGGTTGCCATTTCCTTCTCCAATATATACACTACTACATGTAAAATAGATAGCTAGTGGGAACCTGCAGTATAGAAAAGGGAGTACTCTGTGGTGACCTAGAGGGGTGGGCTGGTGCAGGGAAGGAGGTCCAAGAGGGAGGGTATATATGCACACATATAGCTGATTCACTTCATTTTACAACAGAAACCAACACAGCATTGTAAAGTAATTACACTCCAAAGAAAATGATGCTATGCAAAGGATATAACAGAAAACTGAATAAATACATGTCGATAAATTGAATAACTGGAAGAATTGGGTGAATTTATAGAAACATACAGCCTACCAAGACTAAATAAATAGAATAAACAGAAAATCATGAAGAAATAGAAAATCTGAACAGATCAATAACAAGTAAGGGGACTGAATCAGTAGTCAAGAATCTCTTAACAAACAAACACATTGGACCAGATGGATTCACTGGTGCTTTCTATCAAACACTAAAGAAAGAATTAATGCTAATTTTTTCTCAAATTCTTCCCCAAAATTAAGGAGGAAGGTATACTACAAAACTCTTTTTATGAAGCCAGTACTACCTTGTTACCAAAGCCACAAGAACACCACAAGAAAAAAATTATAGGCCAATAACTCTAATGGAAACAGATGCAAAACTCTCAACAAAACACTAGCACACTAAATTCAACAAGACACTAAAAGGAATATACTCCATGACCGAGTGGAATTCATCCCTTGGATGCATGGATGGTTCAACATATGCAAATCAATGAATTGTGACACATGACATTAACAGGATGAAGGATAAAAATTACATAATCATCTCAAGAGACACTGAAAGGCATAAATGAAAGACTTAAACATGAAACCTGGAACCATAAAGCTCCTAGGAGAAAACATAGGAAAAAGCTACTTGACACTGGTCTCTCAACAATGATTTTTTGGATATAACAGCAAAAGGGCAGACAACAAAAACAAAAGTTAAACACTGAGATCACATCAAACTAAAAATTTTTTGCACAGCAAAGGAAACTATCAACACAAAGGGAAAAAAATATCTGCAAATATCTAACAAAGGGTTAATATTTGAAATATATAAGGAGTGCATGGAACACAATAGTAAATAAATAAGCTGATTAAAATAAATAACCTTAACAAAGGACATGAATAGACATGGCTCCAAAGACATACAGATGGCAAACAGGCATATGGAAAGTTACTCAATATCACTAATCATCAGGGAAACACAAATCAAAACCATAATGAGATGTTACCTCCCATCTGTTAGGATGGCTATTATGAAAAAAGAAGAAAACAAGAACAGTGAGGATATGGAGAAAAAGAAATCCTGGTAAATTATTGGTGGGAAAGTAAATTTGTATAGCCATTTTGGGAAACAGTATGGAAGCTACTAAAAAATTAAATATAGAATTACCATATGAGCTAATAATCTCACTTCTGTTTATTTAGCAAAAGAAACAAAAACACTAAGTCAAAAAAGATATATCCACCCCCATGTTCACTGCAGTATTATTTATAATAGCCAAGACATAGAAGAAACAGCTTAAGTGTCCATCTATGGATAAAAGAAAATGTGATAGACAGATACTATTTAACTATGAACAAGAAGGAAAAAAAGAAGGCAATTTGATTATATACTCAGTGTAAAGACGAACTACAAAGAAAATCTGAATTCCATTTAGCAAATTTGCTGTCAGTGATGGTAAAGAAGTATTCTGAAACTACTTTAAGTGTGTGATATAATTTAACAAGTGTGTAAACAGAGTGTGTGTCAGTCACCCAGGCATGTCCAACTTTTGCAACCCCATGGACTCTAGCCCTCCAGGCTCCTCTGTCCGTGGGATTTCCCAGGCAAGGAGTGGGTAGCCATTTCCTTCTCCAGGGGATCTTCCTGACCCAGGGATTAAACCTGGGTCTCCTGCATTGCAGGAGGATTCTTTGCCATCTGAGCTGGAGCCAAGGTCCTCACCGTCAGAAAAAAAGAGCTACAAATAAGGAATGCGTGTGCTTAGTCATTCAGTCGTGTCTGACTCTTTGCCGCGATACTACGGACTGTAACCTGTCAGGCTCCTCTGTCCATGGGATTCTCCAGGCAAGAATACTGGAGTGGGTTGCCATTTTCTCCTCCAAGGGATCTTCCCAACCCAGGGATTGAACCCACATCTCCTGTGTCTCCTGCACTGCAGGTGGATTCTTTACTCACCGAGCCATCAAGGAAGCCCCCACAAATAAGTAATGGGGAAAAGGAATGAGTAACCTTGAAGTGGCTTGGACTGGAATTACAAGTATCCATATAAGGAGGAAAGAAAGGAAGAAAAAAGATCATAAAGAGAGACAGAAAAAGAGATAAACAGATTTCCTAGCTTATTCTGCACATACACACACGAGTTTAAAAATAAATGACATTGCAAGAGCCGTAAGTATAGCAAGTACCTAGATCTCGCTTTACAAATATCTTGCTCTACTAACAAGAACCAGAGATCCTTGGAATGTACCATTCCAAGAATGCCATTTTTGTTCCACAAAGAAGTTCTCAAAAACTATAGAAACAAGAAAAAGAAAAGAACGTAGGAATCAGCTTCAAGGGGCTCCCATCAGCCAAATCTGGGACAGTTGATTATAACAAATTTAACTTTAAAAATTTGTAAGATCATACTGCTAATGACATAAAATGATGGAAAATTCTTCTATGTATTGAAATGCCAGTTAGTAACTATTAAAAGACTGATTTACTTATAAAATATTATCTTACGAACATCATGGAAATGACTGATACACATAAGAACCACAAATAGATGCTAAAGTGAAAGCTTAAAGGGGAACAGAATATCTCCAATGTCTTACATTATCTCCCCACAGATAAATTATTAACTAAAAAAGGGAACACCATAACTACACAGTGGAGAAATTAATGAACGTCACGTTAACTGACCAATTAAATTAATATCACCAATAATGAAACAAACTGCCACTGTGTTGTTGTGACACAACAACAGATATCATACTTCCGATAAAAATGCATAACTTAGACAGGAGACAACAGTCAGACAAATCTTACCTTGAGGAATATCCTTCAAAACAACTGGACTTCCTTCTTCAAAATAAATGCCCATGTTGTGATAAAGACTGAATCCTGAATCTATGCTAGATTAAACCGAGCTGAAGGGACTTGATATCTGAATGCCATGGGAGATTTTGAAGTAGGTCTTGAATTTGAAAAATTAAGGCTGTTATTTAAATAGCTGGCAAAACGTGTATATGCTAGATAACAACATTGTTTCAAAATTAAATGTACTGAATTTGATCATTGTACTGTATTTTTCTAAAAGAATTTTCTTATTCCTCAGAAGAGGTTGACATTTTCAGAAATACAGAGGAATGATAACTGCAATGTATTTTCAAATTGATCAGCAGAAACAATACAAGCAGTAATAAAAATACACGTGTGCACCTGTGGATATGTGTATGTGTGTATGTAGACAGAGTAATAAAATAGAAGGGGCAAAATGGTAACAATTGGTAAAGCTGGGGAAAAGTTCTACAGGAGTTTGTTGTAATACACTTACCTTTTTCAGCTTTACTGAGGTATAATTGACAAACAAAAATTGCATATATTTGAGGTAAACGATATGATGATTAAATAGGCTTCCCTGGTGGTTCAAAAATAAAGAATCCACCTATAATGCAGGAGACGCAGGTTCGATCCCTGGGTCAGGAAGATCCCCTGGAGAGGGAAATGGCAACTCACTCCAGTGTTCTTGCCTGGGAAATCCCATGGACAGAGGAGACTGGTTGCAGAGAGCTACAGTCCAAGGGGTCATAAGACTCAGACATGACTTAGCAGCTAAACCACCATACATTATGAAATGATTACCACAGTCAAGCTAACACACACATCCATCACCTCAGACAGTTACTTTATTTTTGGTGTGTACAGCTTCAAATTTACTGTACATTTGAATTTTTCAAAATAAGCAATTACTTTCTAAAAGAAAGCAATCACTTTCTCAAAATGATTTTTGAGAACTTTCCAAAAAGTTCTCAAAAATCATTCTAATGATGGAAAGATGTTAAATAATTACACATAAGGAATGAGAAAGACTCTGGGAAGAAAGAAGATGAAGCAAGACAGTTGTTGTTTTTTTTTTAATCCACTCCCCCTTCCCACGAAAACAGACACAGAAAATAGAATGGCAAAACCAAAGGCCCATAGGCAACATCTACAACAAAACTACAGGATAAGGTATCCTCAGGAGCTCCAAAACATGAATAGGTGTGGATGAACCACGATCACTGTAATATCAGCTACAGGATCCCTGTGGAATCAAAAACAGTCTAAGGAGAAGCAGAGGGAAGGCAATAGGGATTCTCAGAGCTTTAGATGACAAGACTCTCAGACTTTCCCAACAGTAAATGCAGTGGGGAAAGATGAGAACAGCAACTGAAATTGGAAGCATGTGCTATAGAATCCAGCTCAAGGGTGAATGCAAACAGACAGCAATAAGTTCTGGTGGTGCTAAAACAGTCTCAGCCCAACAAACTATCAAAATTAGTATACCTAATCTCACTTTCAGGACAAAACCCTACATCAAGAAAAACTGCTTGGAGTAAAATCTAACTGAGCAGGATACAGATAATAAGGGCAAAAAATTAAGAAGGACAAGATAAAAGTGTGGCAGATGAGCAGAAGAACTCAGGAAGTATGGAGAGATCACAGTATGAAAAAAACAGAAAGAATGCTCAGAGCAGTGCAGTTAGAACAAATATCAAGTACATAATAATGTCTTGAAATTGTAAGAATACACCATAAAAAAGCAGCAGTAAAGAGCCATGCTCAAATTTCTTTTATGGAAAGTTATTTTATGGAAAAAATAATAATAAATAATCAAAATAACATCCCTACAGAAATGAAAGCATGCCAGAAATGTATGTTGACAAAAGAGATAAAAATATAACATAATAGAGTAAAAGGAATTAAAAGAAAGGACACATGATTAAAAAACAAATAAGAATTAGGAAACCACACAAATGAAATGACTGAAGGAAAGGAAAAAAGGGGTAGCAGAATTTGGGGAAAAATTAGAAATAAAAGGGAAAATCTGAATTTTTAGATTTTAACATTAGACACAAAGACTAAATTTTAAAGGATGCAAGAGTGGTGGCTTCCCTCGTGGCTCAGTGGTAAAAATCTGCCTGCTGATGCAGGAGACACGGGTTCAATCCTTGGTCTGGGAAGATCCCACATGCCTCAGGGCAACTAAGCCCATGTGCCACAACTATTGAAACCGCATGCTGCAACTACCGAAGCCCCTGCACCTAGAGCCTGGGCTCTGCAACAAGAGAAGCCACTGCAGCGAGGAGCCTGCACGTGGGAACGAAGAGTAGGCTCAGCTCGCCGCAACTAGAGAAAGCCCGCACAAAGCAAGGAAGGCCCAGCACTGAAAGACCGCAAAATAAATAAATATCATATGGATAAAGATACTTGCTGTAAAAGTATGATGAACTGCATCAAAATAATAACCTCATTTTCAGAACTGTAGCCACCTTTGGTATTAAGAGGAGAATGCAATGGAGGAGGGATACTCGGGGATTTATATTTTATTTCTTAAAGTGGATGACGAGTACAAATGTATTATATAAATTGTCATTTTGGTATAAATTAAATATTTTGCCATTCATTTTAATTTAAGAGGGGGAGGCTAGACTGAGTGATCCCAAATCCAGAGGTTACATCTGATAAACAGGCAACAGGAAGTCACTTTCCACCACGATGTAGGAAGATTCTGGGAGACAGCAGTGAGCAGTTCCTCAGACAGACCTCAAATGGTGAGGTTCTTCCCTAGGGCTTGAGAAGCGAAAAAGAAGAGCAAACTCAAGACAGTTCATGGCCTCTGTCCTTTCACTTGTGCTCCTGAACTCTCCTTTACACTCAGAAGGACATTCTGCGGAAAACTCAGCCAAGGGGACACTGAATAAACTTCACATGCCCAAATCCAGCAGGGCTATGTCTCATGTCATTTAAAAGTTACCTCAAGGGAACACTAACAAATAGGAAACTTCTCTGCTCCCTCCAACCTGGCAAACCTCAAGCTTTAGACTGTGCCCTTTTTATTTGGGGTGACAAATATGTTGAGTTTGATTACTGCAGCGCATGACTTTTCTACTCTGCCAAGCACATAATATTTGTTTATTTTATATCTAACCAGTTGGTAGTGACTTCTGTTCTCAGCACGGATGACTAAAATTAAAAGTTCATGCAGAGTGTGTCTCTTCCACCCAAGCTAGCCTCTAGCATTCGCGCTGTGAATTCCCTTCTATAGAGAAATTTGCCTGGGTCTTTGCTTTCTCTGTATTAGAGTTGTATGTATGTGTGTGCTCAGTCGTGCCTGACTACATGCGACCCCATGGACTATAGCCCACCAGGCTTCTCTGTCCATGGGATTCTTCAGGCAAGAATACTGGAGTTGGTTGCCATTTCCTTCTCCAGAGGGTCTTCCCAACCCAGAGATCCCACCTGGGAAGCCCACAGAGAAGTATATGTAGTTATAACACATAGTTCTTTTGCTATGAAAAACTTAATAGTGTTAGACTTTTCTCATCTTTGTAGTTAGAAGGTTGGACTTGAATTAGATGTTTCCCAATCCAGGTTGCATTCAACATGAAAATTATACTTATTAATTTCTAAACTCTGCAGTTTACAGTTGTCAAAACATTTTAGAATGCATTCTCTCATTAAATCCTGACAATATGACTGACAAGGCAGAAAGCACTTATTATCTCCATGGTCCTCATGAGAATACATGCTACAACCCACTCTGCAGTGTGGACTGAATTACAGCATAGAAGAGCCTGGGGCCCACCATTTTCAGTTCCTAGACCCAGATCTTTCCACCATACAGAAATTTATGTGTTGAATTCTGGGTCTACACAGAGACATAACGATCACGGAAATGCAGCTTTACCAGTATTGAGTGCTTGCAATTAGATACTAAGATTAGACGGTCAATAGTCAGGGCTGCTGAGACACTGCTCTGGTGGGAAAAAAAAGGGGGTGTGTGCTTTAAGGGGTCTGGGGGACTCTGTAACAGGAGGAAGAGGCTGAAATGAGAAACATGAAGCCAGATGTGGATTGATACTCAACATCATCAAATCAAGCCCATAATTTGTACCACCTGCCCTGATGCCCTAACTGCACATTCCTCCCATACAAACACCTGCAGACAGGGTTCTCTGTGCATCCTCTAAGCACAGTCCCAAGCCATCCTGTACAGAGGGAGGAATGAATGAAGAGCCAAAGCTTGGGGGATGCAGGGAATAAGTAAGGACCATTTGAGAACATCTGGTGCTCTGTGTAAGAAATACAGTGAGTACTTGCAAGTCAGTACAGGTGCAATTAAAGTTTGTTTTCTAACTGTGTCCTTAACAGCTAATGAGTGTGTGAGTACTAAGTCACTTGAGTAGTATCCAACTCTTTGCAACCCCAGTGGACCATAACCCTCCAGGCTCCTCTGTCCATGGGATTCTCCAGGCAAGAATACTGGAGTGGGTTACCATGGCCTCCTTCAGGGGATATTCCTAACCCAGGGATCCAACCTGCATCTCTTGTGTCTCCTGCATTTACCACTCCTGTGCTTCTTTACCACTAGCGCCACCTGGGAAGCCCATAGAGATGTATATATAGATACAATACATTTGCCAACAAGTGTCTGTTGACAGTGAAAAAGTAGGTTGAAATTTTATGAGGTCTTTTTAGACTGCTTTAGAGATTAAAATAAACTTTTTGTTATCATGAGAAGTGGGCAGTTTGTTACCTATGTTTGATTTTAAAATTTAAATAAGTAACGGCCAGTTCAGTAACTCAACTGTGTCCAACCCTTTGCGACCCCATGGACTACAGCATGCCAGGCCTCCCTGTCCATCACCAACTCCAAGAGCTGGCTCAAATCCATGTTCATCAAGTCAGTGATGCTATTGAACCATCTCATCCTCTGCTGCTCCCTTCCCCTCCTACCATCAATCTTTTCCAGCATCAGGGTCTTTTCCAATGAGTCAGTTCTTCGCATCTGGTGGCCAAAGTATTGGAGCTTCAGCTTCAGCATCAGTCCTTCAAAGGAATATTCAGGACTGATTTCCTTTAGGATTGACTGGTTTGATCTCCTTGCAGTCCAAGGGACTCTCAAGAGTCTTCTCCAACACCACAGTTAAAAAACATCAATTCCTCAGCAATCAGCTTTCTTTATAGTTCAACTCTCACATCCATACAAGACTACTGGAAAAACCATAGCTTTGACTAGATGGACCTTTGTTGGCAAAGTAATGTCTCTGCCTTTTAATATGCTGTCTAGGTTGGTCATAACTTTTCTACCAAGGAGCAAGCATCTTTTAATTTCATGGCTGCAGTCACCATTTGCAGTGATTTTGGAGCCCAAAAAAATAAAGCCTCTCACTGTTTCCATTTCCCCATCTATTTGCCATGAAGTGATGGGACCAGATGCCATGATCTTAGTTTTCTGAATGTTGAGCTTTAAGGCAACTTTTTCATTCTCCTCTTTCATTTTAATCAAGAGGCTCTTTAGTTCTTCTTCGCTTTCTACCATAAGGGTGGTGTCATCTGCATATCTGAGGTTATTGATATTTCTCCCGACAATCTTGATTCCAGCTTGTGCTTCATCCAGCCCAGCGTTTCTCATGATGTACCCTGCACATAAGTTAAATAAGCAGGGTGACAATATACAGCCTTGATGTACTCCTTGTCCTATTTGGAACCAGTCTGTTGTTTCACGTCCTGTTCTAACTGTTGCTTCTTGACCTGCATACAGATTTCTCAGGAGGCGGGTCAGGTGGTCTGGTATTCCTATCTCTTTCAGAATTTTCCACAGTTTATTGTGATCCACACAGTCAAAGGCTTTGGCATAGTCAATAAAGCAGAAGTAGATGTTTATCTGGAACTCTTGCTTTTTCGATGATCCAGCGGATGTTGGCGATTTGATCTCTGGTTCCTCTGCCTTTTCTAAATCCAGCTTGAACATCTGTAAGTTCACAGTTCATGTACTGTTGAAGCCTGGCTTGAATTTTGAGCATTACATTGCTAGGGTGTGAGATGAGTGAAATCGTGCAGTAGTTTGAACATTATTTGGCCTTGTCCTTCTTTGGGATTGGAATGAAAACTGACCTTTTCCAGTCCTGTGGCCACTGCTGAGTTTTCCAAATTTGCTGGCATATTGAGTACAGCACTTTCACAGCATCATCATTTAGGATTTGAAATAGCTCAACTGGAATTCCATCACCTCCGCTAGCTTTGTTCGTAGTGATGCTTCCTAAGGCCCACTTGACTTCACATTCCAGGATGCCTGGCTCTAGGTGAGTGATCACACCATTGTGGTTATCTGGGTAATGCAGATCTTTTTTGTATGGTTCTTCTGCGTATTCTTGCCACCTCTTCTTAATATCTTCTGCTTCTTTTAGTTACATACCATTTCTGTCCTGTGTTGTGCCATATTCGCATGAAATGTTCCCTTGGTATCTCTAATTTTCTTGAAGAGATCTCTGGTCTTTCCCATTCCATTTTTTTCTCTATTTCTTTGCATTGATCACTGAGGAAGGCTTTCTTATCTCTCCTTGCTATTCTTCATTCAAATGAGCATATCTTTCCTTTTCTCCTTTGCCTTTAGCTTCTCTTCTTTTTTCAACAATTTGTAAGGGGACTGGAATGCAAAAGTAAGAAGTCAAGTGATACCTAGAGTAACAGGTAAATTTGGCCTTGGAGTACAAAATGAAGCAGGGCAAGGGCTAATAGAGTTTTGCCAAGAGAACGCACTGGTCATAGCAAACACTCTCTTCCAACAACACAAGACAAGACTCTACACATGGACATCACCAGATGGTCAATACCGAAATCAGATTGATTATATTCTTTGCAGCCAAAGATGGAGAAGTTCTATATAGTCAGTAAAAACAAGACTGGGAGCTGACTGTGGCTCAGATCATGAACTCCTTATTGCCAAATTCAGACTTAAATTGAAGAAAGTAGGGAAAACCTCTGGATCATTCAGGTATGGCCTAAATCAAATCCCTTACAATTATACAGTGGAAGTGACAAATAGATTCAAAGGATTAGCTCTGTTAGACAGAGTGCCTGAAGAACTATTGATGGAAGTTCGTGACATTGTACAGGAGGCAGTGATCAAGACTATCCCAAGAAAAATAAATGCAAAAAGGCAAAATGGTTGTCTGAGGAGGCCTTACAAATACCTGAGAAAAGAAGAGAAGCTAACGCAAAATAAGTAATGGGAGTTCACCTCTATATTCTCTATTACACCAAACTGTTGTCTATCTCATAGTATAATTGGATGTTGGCAAAGCATCTGACCAAAAATCTCCTGATACATTTGTGGCTGCAATGCAGATGTACAGAGAGTTAGTGCAGCTAAGAAGACCATCCACTGGTTGAGTAGTGGTGACAACTGACAAAGGGATGGTACCTTGAAAGGCAAGTTGTGTACATGTGTTCTCTCGCTCCGTCATGTCTGACTCTTTGTGAGCCCATGGACTGTAACCTGAAAGTCTCCTTTGTCCGTGGAATTTTCCAGGCAAGAATACTGGAGTGGATTGTCATTTCCTGCTCCAGGGGATCTTCCCAAACCAGCAATTGAACCTGAGTCTCTTGTGTCTCCTGCATTGGCAGGCAGATTCTTTATCACTGCACCACCTGGGAAGTCCAAAAGGCAGGTTGACCCCTAGTGACTGGACTAAGCCACGCCCCCTCCCTGCCACCCTACATTGTAAAATATTCAGCCTTTGGCACCTCAAATTAGCACACTGATGGTGTATTGATTATGCTGATCTAACAATCACATGAAAATAGGACGATTTTTACCATAGATGAGAAAATCAGAATCTAAAGTGTTCTATACCACCTGAAATGATGGCCCTCATGCAAAAAAATTTGTTTTATTAGGGATAAATGCAAACTCATTTATCCGTCAAACATGCATTTCCTAGATACCTTGCACCACACCCCCGGTGTCAGTGTCGAGGGAAATCCTGATCTTCATTGCTGACATTTTCTTCCCAGTGGAGGCACATTCATTCATGTAACATCTCTCGTCTCCCTCATCTTCTGACAGGTGGCTAAGTTACTTATCAGTTTGATGAGTTTGGAAGAAGTCTTATGTTTCCTGCATTGGCAGGCAGGTTCTTTACCATTAGCGCCACCTGTGTAGGAAATACAGTGAGTACTTGCAAATGGCAACCCACTCCAGTATTCTTGCCTGGAGAATCCCAGGGACGGCGGAGCCTGGTGTACTACTGTCTGTGGGGTCGCACAGAGTCGGACACGACTGAAGTGACTTAGCAGCAGCAGCAACTAGTTTGTTTTCTGTGTCCTTAAAAGTTGATGAGTGAATCCCGGACTGAACGACTGAGGGTTCAGGGCATCTTCCAGGTCAAAGGAAATATTTAAAGAGCATCATGATTTTGATAATGTCACTAGTTCTGCAAAGGATAGTACCTGCAGGCCTTTTTTCTTAACCAAGCCTCTAACTAAGATAAAGTTGATTAGAAAGTAAACTTATTGGACTTTCATAATGGTAAAAATAAATAAATAAAATATCAGGTTAGAGGTATATGGAAAGCAATACATGTCATCCATACCAAAGCAATACATGTCATCCATACCAAAAAACAAAAAAGCTGCACATTTTTGCAAAGACTTCTATCTAAAATGGGAACGCACATTACCATTTTTTAGATGTTTTCAAATACACTTCTCCCAGTGATCTCATGAAATAGCAGGCATTTCAGGGAACTTTTTAACTGAGCCACAACCAGGAAAGTACCCAGATCACTGGGCCATCATGCCGCCTGAGGAATTTTCCCAAAGGAAACAAAACTGTGTAAATCATTCCCCAGTCAAGTAAGAGACCATTGGCAGCACCCCAGAAGCTCCACAACAACTCAAGTGTCTCCCGACACTTCCACACCCGGTAACTCCTGTCCCTGACTTCTCCCAGAACAGCTGAATTTTGTCTTAAAACTGAGGAAACTGGGATTTAGAAAACTGCAGTGCCCTTTCCACAGCTACACAATTCTTTAGCCACCCAGACCTGTGATTCCAAGCTAATGCTCTATTTTTTTCCCGTACTGCTAGATTTTCCTTCAATTTCCTAAAAAAGAGAGGTAGTTTTTGTGCTCTTTGTTGCCCATGTGCACTTAAAACTGAAAGGCAGCTGCAATGATTAAGATCAATATGGATGTCAAAATATGATTTGTTATAATATTCCCAGCAGCAAACACTACTCATGGTTGCTGCCTTTCTGGTGGTGGTTTAGTCACTTTAGTCATGTCTTTGCGACCCCATGGAATGTAGCCTGCCAGGCTCCTCTGTCTGTAGGATTTTCCAGGCAAGAATACTGGGGTGGGTTGCCATTTCCTTCAGGGGATCTTCTCCACCCAGGGATTGAATCTGGATCTCCTGCACTGCAGGCGGACTCTTTACCAACCGAGCCTTTCTATTCTGTGTTATAAATGGACTCATACTGAAAAAATAAAATATCTTACTAATTTTCAGCCCTAGGTCACATAGCTAATTAATTACATTCATGTCATCTTCAGAATGCAACATGTTGCCAATATATTCTTCTTTTTCAAATTCTGGTGAAATAGCTATGAAAATGTTCTAAATTTGATTGCAGTGATAGTTGCAGAACTCTGAAAACAATCATTGAATTGTACAACTGAACTGGGTAAACTATATAGCATGTGAATTATATATCAATAAAGCTATTACACCCCCAAAAATCCTGGTGAAATAACTAATATTTTCTAAAGAGGAAAGACTTCCTAGCAAGCACAAGAGAAACATAAAAATAGCATAATCCTGATACCTACCAGATAATAATAGTCTCTATAGAGAAATAATTCATTTCTTTAGAAAAGTTAATGCAGGGAGTCCCTGGTGGCTCAGTGGTAAAGAATCCTCCTGCCAATGGAGGAGACACGGGTTCAATGCCTGGTCTGGGAGGATCCCACATATCATGGAACAACTAAGCCTGTGAACCACAACTATTGAGCCTGTGCTCTGATAAGCTGTGCTTCCCTGATAGCTCAGTTGGTAAAGAATCTGCCTGCAATGCAGGAGACCCCGGTTCAATTTCTCCATTGGGAAGATCCCCTGGAGAAGGGATAGGCTACCCACTGCAGTATTCTTGGGCTTCCCTTGTGGCTCAGCTGGTGAAGAATCCACCTGCAATGTGGGAGACCTGGGTTTGATCCCTGGGTTGGGAAGATCCCCTGGAGGAGGGAAAGGCTACCCACTCCAGTATTCTGGCCTGGAGAATTAGATGGACTGTATAGTCCATGGGGTTGCAAAGAGTCAGACATGACTGAGTGACTTTCACCTTCTGATGAGCTGACATTTAAATGAGTTGATCTCTCTCTCTCTCTGATGTTCCCTCAGTGTGACAATAAAGAATTTGCTATGACATGATGGTTTTTCAAAGTTATCACCTTACAACTTCCAAGTACAATAGATAGAGTAAGCCTGGTCCAAAAATCACTTTAAAGAACCAAAATATTTTGTTTACAGCAATTTTGTTTAGAACCAATTTATTTTGTTTAGAGAAATTCTAATACCTCAGAATTCAGTCAACAGATCAGAATTCATCTAAGCCATAGTTTTTTAAAAAGAGAAATGATGGCTGTTCTGCTAACACATTTCACACAACTGCAGATAACAAGCCTACAATAGCTGAAGACTATTAAGATTATGCAGAAAAAAATCTCATCCCTAAAAGAGTGGGGAAGCAAAAGGCTTCACTTCCTTTTTAATGTCAGCATCAGAAACCAACTGGAAAATAGAAAAAGTCAAAACAACTTCTGAATGAGGTAATATAGAAACACCATTCTTACTATTGCACTGAATTATTCAAAAATATAATGAAATTCCAGGAAACATCAGATGCTGCAGGTACATGAAGATAATTTTGTTTTTATAACCAATTTCAGGCAGATAAATACTAGAATCCTTTCCAATTTCTCCCCTATGAAACTGAAGTGTCACCAAGATTTACAGCCCCTCAAGTTCCCTTTTCAGAGGAACATTCATTTACATAAACAGATAATCCTAGATAAAAATTTCCATTAGACAAAGGTGAAATGGATCAATTTTCTCTGCCAAGACAAATCTTAAATCTTGAACAGATAGGGTCATTATTACACCAGCCCCATTTCAGAAATAATGTATTTTTAAAAAATCAGCCGATAGCAGCCATTTCCAGCTTTCCAATTATCTTTAAGAAAAGCTTATTCTGTGGACAATAAAGCACATTACTGCACAATATGATACAGTCCATAAAGATCACAATGTTTTATGAAAGGTTAAAGAAAGCTCAGCACATTTAGGGGAATGTCATAACCCGCAAAGTCTTTCAAGACTCAGCTACAGCCGTGGGCAGGCTGTGCAAATATTGTGATAGGCAATGCAGTATTCTTTTTTCAGTATCAAAACAGTGAATAAGAAAGCATATGCCAGGATGATTCTATTGTGAAACCTGGGATTCCTACAGATAAGATGAGAGAGGCAATCAAATCACAAGAAATACTTCTCATTTTTGAAGCAATGAGATTGTCATAGGAGAGTTATCACCTGACAACAAGGCAACTCCATTTTCTTGGTACCCAGTGCCTGCTTTCTTGTTTTCTCTTCAAGCAACTTTTTCATGCTGCTTCATGAATAGTAATAAAAAAAAAAAACTATAGCTATTAAGAAAAAGGTCTCTGATTTTTTCCCATTCTTTATAAAATGTCTCAGCAGTTTTAAATGACTGAGGAAGGAAAGGATGTGTGCAGCGATATTCACTGTTTTAATTAAGTTGTTTTTGCAGTTTAGTCACTAAGTAGTGTCCCACTCTTTGCGATCCCACAGACTGCAGCTTACCATGGGATTTCCCAGGCAAGAATACTGGAGCGGGTTGCCATTTCTTTCTCCAGGGGATCTTCCTGACCCAGTTATCGAGCCCATGTCTCCTGCTTGGTAGACAGATTTTTTTTTTTTTACCACTGAGCCACCTGGGAAGCCCAATTATAATTAAACAAATGTAGTCAAAAATTCTTGGATGCCTGATTGAAGATGATTTTGGTATATGAGCATGGAGATTAGGAGACCAGTTCATATTTTCTTCTGTACTAACCAACAACCACATGAAAAAGTTTCAGAGGTAACATTCTCTTACCAGATTAAGAGAGAACTAAATTGAGAGAACTCACTCTACAGAGAGAACTGACCACCTATTATGGGCAAGGCTACAAGAGGGAAAGGGCATAAAGGAGACTCAGTCTCAGTCCCTTAAAAAATTTACACATATCATGGAAGATAGCAGTGGACCACTTAAAGGAATGCTGTATTTAGCTTCAAATTAGAATGTAGAAAAAAAGATGGAAAACAATCCAGTCAGACTCATTCCATACACAAGCACCCTAAAAGCAAAGTGATCCTGCAGACACCCAAAATTATAGTTTAAGGTAAATAAACACTTTCAAGAATCTTGAGATAGTCACTGATACTTATCCCACATTATCCAGGGATGGGAAATATAGCAGCAACTTTTATTTTTATTTTTTATTAATTTTTATTGGAGTATAGTTGCTTTACAATGTTGTGTTAGTTTCTTGCCATAGAGAAAAGTGCCTCATTCAATTTCCTCCCCATTTAGGTCATCACAGAGCAGTGAGTAGAGTTCACTGAGCTATACAATATGCTCTCATTAGTTATCTGTTTTATACAGAGCAGTGTATATATGTCAGTCCTGATCTCCCAATTGATCCCACCCCTCCTTCCTCCTTTGGTAACCATAAGTTTGTTCTCTACAACAGTGAATCTTATTTCTGCTTTTCAAATAAGTTCATCTATACTATTTATCTAGATTCCACATATATGCAGTATTATATGATACTTTTTTTCCCTCTTTCTGACTTACCTCACTCTGTATGACAGACTCTAGGTCCAGCCATGTCTCTGCAAATGGCACTGTTTCACTATTTCATTCCTTTTTATGGCTGAGTAATATTCTATTGTATTATATATATTATAGATATATGTCACATCTTTATCCATTCATCTGTCAATGGACATGTGGGTTGCTTCCATATCTTGGCTACTGTGGTGCAACGAACTTCCGGGTGCCTGTGCTGTATATGCTAAGCCATGTCCAACTCGGTGCAACCCTGTGGCCTGTAGCCTGCCAGATTCCTCTTTCCATGGGATTTTCCAGGCAAGAATCCTGGAGTGGGTTGCCATGCCCTTCTCCAGGGGATATTCCCAACCCAGGGATCAAACCCAGGTCTCCTTCATTGCAGGCAGATTCTTTACCGTTGGAGCCACTAGGAAAGCATGCTTTTCCCTTGATACTTACCTAGAAGTAGGATTTCTGGGTCATACAGTAGCTCTATTTTTAGTTTGTTTTTTTTTTTTTTTTAAGGAACATCCATACTGTTCTCCACAGTGGCTTCATCAATTTACTTTCACAACAACAGTGCAGGAGGGTTCCCTTTTCTACACACCCTCTCCAGCTCTTATGGAGAAGGTAACGGCAACCCACTCCAGTACTCTCGCCTGGAAAATCCCATGGACGGAGGAGCCTGGTGGGCTGCAGCCCATGGGGTCGCGAAGAGTCGGACGTGACTGAGCGATTTCACTTTCACTTTTCACTTTCATGCATTGGAGAAGGAAATGGCAACCCACTCCATTATTCTTGCCTGGAGAATCCCGGGGACGGCGCAGCCTTGTGGGCTGCCGTCTATGGGGTCGCGCAGAGTCGGACACGACTGAAGCGACTTAGCAGCTTAGCAGCAGCATTGGAGAAGGAAACGGCAACCCACTCCAGTGTTCTTGCCTGGAGAATCCCAGGGACGGCGGAGCCTGGTGGGCTGCCGTCTGTGGGGTCGCACAGAGTGGGACACGACTGAAGCGACTTAGCAGCAGCAACCAGCACTTATTATTTATAGTATTTTTGATGATAGCCATTCTGATCAGTGTGAGATGATACCTCCCTGTAGTTTTGATTTGGATTTCTTTAATACTTAGTCATGTTGAGCATCTTTTCATGTGTCATCTGTAGGTCTTCCTTGGAGAAACGTCTATTTAGGTCTTCTGCCCGTTTTTTGATTGGGTTGTTTGCTTGTTTGTTTGATATTGGGTTGCATGAGCTATTTGTATATTTTGGAGATTAATCCCTTGCCAGTTGCTTCATTTGCAAATATTTTCTCCCATTCTGAATGCTGTCTTTTGTTTTGTTTATGGTTTCCTTTGCTGGGCAAAAGTTTTTAAGTTTAATTAGGTCTCATTTGCTTATTTTTGTTTTTATTTTCATTACTCTTATTTTTGTGTATGGGGTTACGAAGTGTACTAATTTCGTTTTTTTACACATACCTGTCCAGTTACCCCAGCACCACTTATTGAAGAAATAATCTTCTCTCTATTGGATATTCTTGCCTCTTCTGTTATAGACTAGGTGGCCATAGATGTGTGGGTTTATTTCTGGACTTGCTATCTCGCTGCATTGATCTATATTTCTGTTTTTGTGCCAGTACCATACTGTTTTAATTAACGCGCTTTGTGGTATAGTGTGATGTCAAGGAGCCTCATTCCTCTAGCTCCATTCTTCTTTCTTAAGATTGTTTTCACTATTCAGGGTCTTTTGTGTTTCCATGCAACGTGCAAACTTTTTGTTCTTATTCTGTGAAAAATGCCCTTGGTAATTTGATAGGGATTGCACTGAATCTGTAGATTACAGTAGTATAGTCATTTTCATGATGTTGATTCTTCCAATCCAAGAACACAGTATATTTCTCCATCTCTTTGTGTCACCTTTGATTTCTTTCATTGGTGTCTTATAGTTTTATGAGTACAAGTCTTTTGCCTCCTTAGTAGGTTCATTGCTAGGTGTTTTATTCTTTTTGTTGTGATGACAAATGAAACTGTATCCTTAATATCTCTTAGTGTATAGGAATGCAGGAGATTTCTATGTATTAATTTTGTATCCTGCAACTTAACTAAATTCATTGATGAGCTCTAGTGGTTTTCTGATAGCATCTTTAGGATTTTCTATGTATAGTATCATGTCATCTGCAAACAGTAAGTTTTGCTGTTTCTTCTCTGATTGCTATGGCTAGGATTGCCAAAACTATGTTGAATGTAAGTGGTGAGAATGGAAATACTTGTCTTGTTCCTGATCTCAGAGGAAATGCTTTTAGCTTTTTATCATTGAGTTGCTGCTGCTGCTAAGTCGCTTCAGTCGTGTCCAACTCTGTGCGATCCCATAGACGGCAGCCCACCAGGCTCCCCCATCCCTGGGATTCTCCAGGCAAGAATACTGGAGTGGGTTGCCATTTCCTTCTCCAATGCATGAAAGTGAAAAGTGAAAGTGAAGTTGCTCAGTTGTGTCCGACTCCTAGCGACCCCATGGACTGCAGCCTACCAGGCTCCTCCAGCCCAGGCAAGAGTACTGGAGTGGGGTGCCATTGCCTTCTCCATATCATTGAGTAGCATCATTTAAAAATACTGAAAACAAATTATCATGGGAAGATCCACTGAAGCCTAAGTTATCATTTTTAAAACTTGGCTGTTAAATAAAATTCAGTTCCTTCACAACAAGTACAGTCTTTAACATTATATAACTAAAATTAGATTAAGTTTGGGAAATAAATTATCCTTGATATCATAATCCAAGTAGATATTCATGCTATATTTGAGTATTTCATTTAGAGGAAATATGAGAGCCAAATATGCTCAGTTTATTATTCTAATAACATAAATCACTTAGATGTGTCTTAGTCCATTTGGGCTGCTATAACAAAATACCACAGACTAGATAGCTTGAAAACAACAGAAATTTATTTCTCACAATTCTGGAGACTGCAAGTCCAAGATCAGGATACCAACATGATCGGGTGAGGGTCTTCTTTTAGGTCACAAACTTCTCACTATGTCATCATATGGGAAAGGGGTAAGGACGCTCTCTTGGGCTCCCTTTATAAGGGCATTAACGTCATTTATGAGGGCTCCGCTCTCAAGACCTAATTACTTCCCAAACACTTCACCTCCTAATACCATCATGCTGGACATGAGGATTTGAACATTTGAATTTGTCAGGGACACAAACATTCACACTATAGTAAGATGTGAGAAGAAAACAGTAGGTATAGGAAAAATCACTCTGCTCTGTATTTCCAAAAAAGCCAAAGTTTCTATGTGATGGGCCAAAGTGGCAAGGGAGATAGATAGACTGAAGCCACCTGGTTTTCATTTGGGTGATAGAGATTTAAAAGTTTTAAAACAAAGAAAAAATAAAAAAGATGAGATTGGATTGCATGTTTCCAGGGTTGAGCCAGTAAGACTGACCAAAGACAAATCACTTCTCTTGACTGAACATTCTCATGCAGTGCTAGAGAGAGGAAACCAACACACCAGCATTTCCCGTTCTAACAGCTGTCCATCCAAAACTTCCTGCTAGTTCTATTCTTCCTTCCCTCCTGCCTTCCCTTCTTCACTTGCCCAGAAGAGGGACCACCAGGGGAAAGTTCAGGAGAAATTTCCCTTCATTATAACTGGTGAATGCCTGTGAGCAAAATTCTTAGCAGGAATAGAAAATATAAGTCTTCAGTGAGAAGGGAAAAATAACCTTTCACTTAAATTGGCACCATACTTTGTCTGAGGGGGAAAAAAAAGAACACCTTGAAAAGTACTTGGAGTAGATGAGACCTCAGGGGGCCAAGCTGTGCTCTGAAAAAGACAAGGAAAGAAATGTGTTTGTTTCAGTGATGGGGGGACACCAGGCTAGAAGGGAAGCAGGTAGAGCCAGAGAAATGGGAGAAGGCTGTAAGGTGCACAAGTGACTTAGTCTTCCAAATTCTTAGTAAAACCCACAAGTGTGTTAGTCGCTCAGTGCAACCCCGTGGACTATAGCCTCCCAGGCTCCCCAATCCATGGAATTCTCTAGGCAAGAATACTGAAGTGGGTAGCCATTCCCTTCTCTAGGGAGTCTTCCTGACCCAGGGACTGAACCCAGTCTCCTGCACTGCAGGCAGATTCTTTACCACCTAAATGACCAAAGAAGCCCACAAAACCCACAAAAACCTCACCAAATGTTTAATGTGAGCGGATTCCATATAGAAACCAGTAAAAGAACAAAATAGTAACTTGCAAACATTGAAGGCAAAAGTTGGAACAGACCATACACCCGTGAGCCAATGAAATTAGCAGATACCTTCAGGAAGCCTGAACTCTAAAGGGCTGTGGGTTTGGATGTAGAAGGCAAGCCCACCTTGCCTCAAGGTTGAAGACGTCCCAAGGATCAGTATGGAATAAGTTTTGTAAGCTGTCTTTTGGTTTGCAAGGGATCTTTACAGGATAAGTCAATATGGGAAAAATGAATGAGGAACTTGTGGTATAACTTTTACAACCTCACTTTTCTAAGTGTAGGTGCACCTTAAATGTCATTTTAACTTTTTATGCGCATGTAAATAGCTATTATTTCAGTTGCTGGAATATTAGTCATAACATCTAATGATGTGGAGATTGTTGCCTTATAAAACTCACAGCTGGGTGGCTACATGGCTCAAGGCAAAAGCCTATTTTAAAATCCATTGCTTTAGGAGGAGAATGTTTATTAAAACATTATATCTATTAAAAATATATGATGCATCATTGGTCATTCTCTGTGTTGCAATGCCAACCAGTTTTTCCAGCTAGGCATTTTGAGTTGATACTTGGAAACCTGGCAAGGTCCACAGCCTCATAATTTACCAGTCCATCAAAAAATAAATAAATTCCAATAACCAGAAAGTAAATCACCAAAGGTGCCTGCATAGCAGCCCATAAACTCATGTTTACACAGGCTCCACGGGGGTAGCTCTTGCTGTCAGTCAACTATTTCTAAGCTTGTCGGGAAGTAAATGTTCACAAAGGAATAAATGTTTGATCTCTTTGTAACAGAAGCTGAATGAATTAATAATAAAGATATAGGAGATGGGGTTGATATTTGTAAAATATAGAAGTGAGATGAGAAAAAGACAAAAAGCTAACAACCAAAGTGACAAGGGCTAAAAAAACATTTAGAAATGCTGGAAACTTTGTGTAATTAAGCTAGTTCTACCTTCAACAGTTTTCACAGTGTTACTTAAGTTATAGAAGAAAATGGACTTTTCATCAACTTGACAGCAACAAACTAAGAATAACTTGCATAAAATTAAGTTCCAGAGAAACCCCTGACTTTCTTATTGTGCCATCAGTCCAACCCAGCTGCCTGCTTGTACTTAAAAGGAGGTCTTATGCATGGATTTTCTAATACCTAAAATAAATATTTCATGAAGATGTATCTGGTCTGGATTTAGTAGGAGTTCCATAAACATGTCACACTGAATCCAGGTCCTTTAATTGCACTGATTTTCTTTCTGCTATCCAACTTTGTACAATTATTTTTGCTTAATGTTATTTCCTTCAGGATAGGCAAAGGAAGGCAGAGATGAAAATGTTCAAAGAAGGTAAATGTGACAAGACACATGGATACTTTTTTTTCAATAAGTTTGAAATTTGAGATTTAACGTCAGGTTTATCTTTGGCTTTCAACTATCTCAGTTCTCTATTTTTCACCCTCATGGAGATGCAGAAGCAACGAAAAGGGTTATTACTGGAAAGTGAAATTAAGTAAGTAAGCAACTTTCATTAAGCCAATGGCATAGAAACTATGGGCTTCCCAGGTTGCACTAGTGGTAAAGAACCTGCCCGCCAATGCAGGAGACATAAGAGACAAGGGTTCAATCCCCGGGTCAGGAAGATCTCCTGGAGGAGGGCTTGGCAACCCACTCCAGTATTCTTGCCTGGAGAATACCCACAAGCAGAGAAACCTGGCAGGCTACAGTCCATAGCATCGCAGAGTCAGAAAGAGTCAGATATGACTGAAGCAACTGAGCACACATGCACAGAGAAACTTATAAATCATTTTTCCAGATTTGGTGCTGATTCAGTCCCCTGCTTTTGCTGTCTCCACATTCACTCACTGATAAAGGACAGCTCTGGTGCACCACCCAGCTCCTTGCTTCAGGACTGAAGCACCCATTTCCCCTGCTCCCTGGATGTGCTGGCTGTGGGTACTGCCCTCAGAAAAAGGGAGCTGCATCACCCCAAATCAAGCAAACTTCCCTGGGACAGCCACATACCTAGCAACTGGTCAATATGGGAGTACCAAGGCCCAGTCCCCTCATTCCTAGTGGTTCAGATGGTAAAGAATCTGCCTGCAATGTGGGAGACCCAGGTTCAGTCCCTGGGCTGGGAAGACCCCCTGGAGGAGGGAAGGCCCACCCACTCCACTATTCTTGCCTGGAGAATCCCACGGACAGAGGAGCCTGGCAGGCTACAGTCCATGGGGTCGCAAAGACTCAGACATGACTGAGCAACTAACACAGCACCCCTCACCTCAATTTAGGACCTCTCTAAAGGGTTTGTCAAGCTTCAGAGTTTCCTGTGGCATCAGCTGAGGGCTCTGTTGAAACTGTATCACAGTTCAACTCTCTTTCTGCCCAATCCTGCTTCTCAAACAAGTGTTGTTCCTACGAGACTCTTACAAAATTTGCTACACACAAATCTCTGCCTTAGAGTTGACTCCCTAGAACCTGATCTACCTGGACTGAAACCTAGAGAGGAAAAACTTCGTTGAGAAATATCCAATGGATACTTTTTTGTTCCTGACCCCTCCCTACTGTTCCATCTAAGAGGCACCCTTTTGCTAATAGCCACCTACCTTTACCAAGAGTGAGAAATCATATTGAACTTTATAGAAAAGTCAGGTTGGGGGAAGGAGATAAGGAATAATTCAGTAGAACAGTAAATGTCTCAATATCACCTTATTCAATACTCAACAGCCTTTCTGGAGCAAGCTTGATCCTATTCCTGAAACAGGAAGAGGAAATAGAGCTGAAATTGAATAACTCATGAAGATTCCCAACAGGAAACAGATTCATTCCAACCAGTTTCTATCTCACTGAATCAGTAATTCCCTTGAGTGAAGCTTTCTGCTTTACCTAGGACCCCACTGCTGCTGCTGCTGCTAAGTCGCTTCAGTTGTGTCCGACTCTGTGCGACCCCATAGATGGCAGCCCACCAGGCTCCACCGTCCCTGGGATTCTCCAGGCAAGAATACTGGAGTGGGTTGCCATTTCCTTCTCCAGTGCATGAAAGGGAAAAGTGAAAGTGAAGTCGCTCAGTCGTGTCCAACTCCTAGCGACCCCATGGACTGCAGCCTACCAGGCTCCTCCGTCCATGGGATTTTCCAGGCAGGAGTACTGGAGTGGGGTGCCATTGCCTTCTCCGTAGGACCCCACAATGAATGGAAATTTCAAAGCTTTCATACATCAAAGTGTTAGAAGGTCCAGGTCACCTCTCATCAAGGCTTTTCTCCAACTACTGACTGAACCCAGATTTCCTGCTTTTCAGGCAGATTCTTTACTGTAGGAGCCACCAGGGAAGCCCACTACGCTGTAGTAAGTAAAATTATTCTCCCATCCTTAGAGTTATTCATCCAGACTTATTTGCGAGGAAGAATAAATGACTTAACATTTAGAGTTTTTGTTTTGGTAGTTGTGGTAGATTAGTTTCCTATTATTCTTTTACCAAATTACAAGCATAGTGGCTTGAAACAATAGAAACTTATTATCTTGCCATTCTATAGAAAACTTCATTCATTCAGAAGTTCATTCTGTAGATTTCATTCCAATTGGTCTTACAGGCTAAAATCAAGGTGTTGGCAGAGCTGTATTCTTTCTGGAGGTTCTAGGAAAGAGTCCATTTCCTTACCTGTCCAGCTTCTAGAGGCTGCCTGCATTCCTTGGCTTGTGGGCCTACCCTCCATCTTCAAAGACAGTGTAGCATCTTCAAACCTTCCTCTCTCTCTGCTTGTATCATTACATTATTATTTTCCTCCTCTGACTCTTCTGGTTCCTTTTTACAGTGACATTTATGGTTACATTAGGGTCAATAGATAATCCAAGATAATCTCCCCATCTCAAAATTCTTAATTACCCACACACAAAATCCCTCTTGTCATGTAAATTTGACATATTCACAGATTCCAGGCATTAAAAAAAAATGGACATCTTGGGGGAGGAAGGGCATTATGTGGCTGATCATACATGGCTCTTCATTTTTCCAAGGAAATGAAAAAGCATGATTTAAATCCTCCAGGAGAACTTGTTTTAAAGTTCAAGTTACAGTTTCACCTCATAAATACCAGTTCAGTCTCTTCTCCCCAGTGCTGCAGCTACATAATCAAACATCTCTGTGCTAATGGAAATTCATCCATACAGCTGCCTGGATTCTGTGAACTCAGCTAGGAGCCTATGAATTTAGTCAAACTGTTTTTGTGGAAATTTCTCCCAGCATTACAGGAGTGGAAAGCTAGGATCACAACCTTCTCCTGGACAGGCAAAAACTGGAACAACTTTGTAACTAAAATTACACTCAAACATTTTCAGGCATAACTCAAGAATCAAAATGATGGATTATAGAATTTGATAACTTGTAGGACTCCTAAGGGGTCTATTTAACAAATTCTTTCATTTTACCAATGAGAAAACTAAGGAGTAGAAAGATTAAGTCAAGCTCAACAGTCTCTGAGTGTCAAACCTGAGATATGGCCTCTATACCTTCTGCTCCACTGCCAGGAGGAGATGAAGGGAGGAAGGCAAGAAAAAAGGCAGGCAGGCCACAAGGAAGGAAAGAAGGGAGAATGGGAGGGTAAAGTGGAGAGAGGAAGGGAAGTTGGAGTTTTAAATGATTTTGGTATCCACCCTGTACTAAACCTCACACAAGTCACTTTTCTGCATATTATCTATGTCATCCTTACAAACATCCTGAGTGACAGAGGTATTGGCTTCATTTTTCATCAATCAAGAAAACAAAGTTCAAAGCGATCTGGTACGTCCACTCAAGTTCAGACACCATCAGCTCTTGATCAAGAAGGATAAAGGGAGAGACACATCAAAGTCACATATAAACCAAAACCCTGATTAAAACAGAGCTCTTCAGAACCTATTACCAAATGGATTTATATAAACATGTTTCCTTGTAATTATTTCTAATATTTAGGAATGCACTTACCACTCCACAGATGTCCAAAAATATAAAAATAATTTTAGTGCAACTCATTAGGAACACTAAGCACCACATGTATCACTTGATGAGAGATCACTAAAAGCTTGTTAAAAATTTAATTTCTAGTTGCTTCCTAGTTAATCTCTTTTTTTCTACATATTAGAACAGAATCAAGTTGGGCAGAGAAGGAGTCTCAGGGCTTCAGTCTCCTCTTCCTTCCCTTTCTTACATTCCTCTACTCTGTCTTCATAGTACTTGAATCCACAGCCATCCAAACTCCTTTTGTCTCTGCTTAAACTACAGTTTCCTCTTTAAGGACCCATTGGCTAAAGGCTAGGGTCCAGAACTAATCTGATTGTCTAACTAGTGGGGAGAGGGGTGGGAGGTGATGGTTACCTAACAGCTGCAAGCAATGAAAGCCTTCAGATATGCATTTTCAGTACACTTTCTATTAAAGATAAAAAAAAGAGACCACAATCCCAAATAATTAAGAAACACCATGACTATGTAGCTGACTATTAAAAGATGCTTGCTCCTTGAAAGAAAAGTTATGACCAACCTAAACAGCATATTAAAAAGCAGAGACATTACTTCACCAACAAAGGTCCATCTAGTCAAAGTTATGGTTTTTCCAGTAGTCATGTATGTATGTGAGAGTTGGACTATAAAGAAAACTGAGCACTGAAGAATTGATGCTTTTGAACTGTGGTGTTGGAGAAGACTCTTGAGAGTCCCTTGGACAGCAAGGAGATCAAATCAGTCAATCCTAAAGGAAATCAGTCCTAAATATTCATTGGAAGGACTGATGCTGAAGCTGAAACTCCAATACTTTGGCCACCTGATGCGAAGAATTTGACTCATTTTAAAAGACCCTGATGCTGGGAAAGATTGAGGGCAGGAGGAGAAGGGGATGACAGAGGATGAGATGGTTGGATGACATCACCAACTCAATGGACATGAGTTTGAGTAAGCCCCAGGAGTTGGTGATGGACAGGGAAGCCTGGTGTGCTGAAATCCATGGGATCACAGAGTCAGACCCAACTGAGCCACTGAACTGAACTGAACTGAACTGAATGAAGCTGAGATGTGAACTTCACTTTCCAGGATTCCCAAGCCTTTTCTTCTTTACGATTCACTGCCTAAAAAGCAGGAAGCAGAAGAGGTTATGTGCTCAACAGCTGGCTTCAAGGCACATACAAAACCAGCATCATTTTGCATCATGCAACAAAATAGAATCTGAAAGTTGTACACGAAGTGAATTTTCATTTTAAAAAATCACAAGTTGCCACTGACTTTGAAGATGCTTACAGAGATGCTTCTCAACAAGCCCTATAAATGAGCTTCTCCCTTGGCCTGGAATGCTTCTTCAGCTTCTCTGCCAGCCAGCTCCCGTTCACACATGCACACACACATATACACACCTTCCCTTGGCGATGTCTTTTTAGTCCTCCTCGTCACTTCATCATTCAAGGCTTCCAAGACCCTTCATATTGAGTTCAAAACCCACCTGATCTTTTCTTTTTCTCTGCAGCTCTTCTCACAGATGTTAGCTGAGCCAGCATTTGTTAGTAGACTAGAACAGTGTTTGGGCACCAGGTTATGAAGCCAGTCTTTCCTGGATTAAAACATCAACTCTGTCATTTATTAGCTGTGTGATCTTGAGCAAGTTTCTTAACCTCTGGTGCCTGTTTCCTTATCTGCAAATTTGAAATTAGAGTATCCACCTCCTAGGATTATTGGGTAGAATATGTGAAATGAAGAAAATGGAAAAATGTTCACCAATGAGGTCCAAGTGAAGACCTTGGGAGGAATGAGAAACTTGATTATGAAGGCTGTTGGGGAAGTCATGTCAGAGACTTAATTTGCTTGTGACTTTCCAGGCTGTTATCCAGGCATGCCCTTGCATGAGGAGACTAAGTATCAGTTTAAGTCCCCCACAGGCTGCTTGGTCAAACAAAATGAATGCCAAGGCAGCAATACAATGGAGCAGCTTAACTAAACTCTGGACAGATATTTCTCCATTATCTTAAAGGACTGGTAAAGAGGATTCTTCAAACATATGTTGTGTTCACACCCACACACACACACATCATGATCTCTTTTCCCCACCTCACATTATCGCTACACTTTTTGATAGTAAGTATACACTGTTTCTGTCCTTTTCCTGGGGCTCTGCTACAAATCCAAGGACTCGACCTGTTGCTCTATCCCTCGATGTGACTCTTAACCCTGTTAAGACAGCATCTTGTATCAAGCCAGGCATCACTACCATCTTTTCAATGCAGAATATGAACTGGCAGCCTCAGCTTTTCTTCTCAATTGAGGCCTACCTATGAGCATAGGAGCTTTCTATTCATATTTTTTAATAAACACACAAGCACTAATCTTTTACCCACCTTCTAACTCAGTGGTTATCAAACATGAATACATGTGCAAATCTACAGAGTTCTATGGACTCCTGTTTAAGAGCCATATCCCAAACTTTAAACGAGTGAAAAAACTTCAACTGATTTTAAAAATTAGAGCTAATTAAGATTTATAAAATCAGATTCAATTTTCTCTTTCAAATTTCTTTCATTAGTTCACTGACTATCCATTTAGTGCCTCGTACATGAGCTTCCCTAGTGGCTCAGATGGTAAAGAATCTGCCTGCAATGCGGGAGACCCAGGCTCAATCCCTGGGTTGGGAAGATCCCCTGGAGAAGCAAATGGCTACCCACTCCAGTATTCTTACATGGAAAATTGTCATGGACAGAGGAGCCTGGCAGGCTACATATAGTTCATGGGGTTGCAGAGTTGGACACAACTGAGTGACTAACACAAACGCACACACATGCTGGTTAGTTTGCTCAGCACTGAGGATGCAATGGTAATCAAATATAGACCTGGTCTTAGTTCATGTGGAGCTAAAGGTTTACTTTGTGAAGTGGGCATGTCCAGAGAATAGTTTATCCAAGGCTACAGACAGTAACGTGTAGAACTCTGTCTGAAAACCCATTCTTCTGACTTGAATACAATGCTTGCTTTAAAAAAAATTTTTTTAATTAATCAAAAAGATTGAAATTTAGAAATCATGGAGACAACTGCTCAAACTTAAGACTAAGGGAAAAGCCAGATAATATACAAAATCATAGCTTTTTTTAACCTATCATGAGAACTGAAAACATAAAGTTAAATTAATTAAAAGGAAGTAAGTATGACCCCATTCTAAAAGAAAGGAGACCAAAAAATGCTTTCATCTGTGGGGAAGTAGTAGGAGGCAGAATGCTTCATAGAGGGGAAAAGGAGAAGCTATTAATAATAACTATTAATAATTTAATATTAACTATTTAATAATAACTATTAAAAAATAAAGTCAAACTTGGTTCTTTGAAAAGATCAATTCAATTCATATATGCTTAGCAAGTCTTATCAAGTGAAAAGGAGAAAAATATACATTATTACCACTAGGAAATAAAGAAGAACTATCAGGATAGATGCTCCATATTTTAAAAGAATGATACTAGAATATTATAAAAACTCCTATTGTCAATAAAATTTATATCTTTAGTGAAATGGACACATTTCTTCAAAAACACGAACTTCAAAATTTACACTGGAAGAAACTGAATATCTAAACAGGCCTATATCTATTAAAGACATTAAATATGTACTCAAAACCTTTCCACAAAAAAAAAAAAAAAAAAAAACCCTCTAAGCAAAGTTTCCCTGACATGTGAATTCTACTAAGTATTCAAGGAAGAAAAAAGTACAAATACAAAAACTCAGAAAATAGAGGTTAATTCCCAACTCTTTTTATGAAGAGTTGGGAAGTCAGCATAATTCTGGACCAAAAACCTGAAAAAGATATTACAAGTAAAGAAAACCAAAGGACTAGATCCTTCATAAATTACTTTTTCAAAAAATACCTGAAACTTGCATTAAAAAAAAAAAACATGGTCAAGTAGGGTGTATCCAAGAAAATCAAAGTTGGCTTTACATTTAAAAAATAAATCAGAGTACATTTGCTATTGGCCATTATAGAGTAACAAGTGTTAGTCATATCCGACTCTTTGCAACTCCATGGACTGTAGCCTATCAGGCTCCTCTGTCCATGGCATTTTTCAGGCAAGAATGCTGGAGTGGGTTGCCATGTCCTCCTTCAGGGGATCCTCCCAACCCAGAGATTGAACCCATGCCTCCTGCGTCTTCTGCATTGAAGCAGATTCTTTACCACTGAGCCGCCAGGGAAGCCCCAAGAGAGTAACAAAGACTGGATTTATTCTCTTGCCTGAAACAACTATAGACAAAATATATGAATATATGAAACAATGGTTTGAAAGACATTCAACGCCAGGTAATAAAGAATAAGGACTCCTACAGCAGGAAATGAGGCATGCCCTAGGATTGGGCTATGTCTTAAGACTCAGAGTTTTTAGGAAGAGAGACCCCCAGCAGAGACTAAGAGACTCACTGAGTAGGAAGCCAGTGCTGAGGGTTCAAGACTCCCAAGGCAGCAAGAGTTTGCTGCAGAACATCAGAGAGGAGAGAGCTCCACAAAGAGAAGACCTAAGATATCTACCATGAGTCATTCTTGTGTATTTGTCAAAGTACTTACCAGCACAGACACGTGGGGAAACCACCCAAGTTCCGGGAAAAAACCACCCTGAGGTAAGAATGCCTGGCACCTACACAGGACTGTAAATAAAAATGTCTATTCCCACCAACCAGACTGGAAAACTTTAAGATTCACGGGGCATTGATTAGAGTATATAGAAGGTCTTACCTAAGCAGTGGAAAACTAACCTTGAATGGACACTGTTCAAGCTCACACCTAACAAATCAAGACCCAAAGGTTCAAACAGTTTCCAAGTAATTTAATGACATCCCAGAACAACACCCAAGTATATTTAAAAATACCCATCATGCAACAGGATAAAACTCATACAAAATAAAAAATTTCCAGGCATATGAAAATGTAGGAAATTATCACCCATAATGAGGAAATAGTTAGCTGAATCCTAATAAAAAATTACATAGGTCACAGAATTAACAGATAAGGTCATTACAAGAGTTATTTAAAATGCATTCCATATGTAGAAAAAGTTAAGCATAGACATGGAAAATATAGAAAAGAACGAAATCAAACTTTTAGAGATGAAAAATATAATATGTAGGGTAAAAAATACTTTGGATTGGACTAATTGCAGATTAAACATAACAGGGAAAAATAAGATTAGTAAACCTGAAGGTATAGATACTATCCAAAGTAGAAACAGAGAATTTTAAAAGACACAAATAGAGCAATAATGAGTGTGAGACACCTTAATGCAGTCTGCTGCTGCTGCTGCTAAGTCACTTCAGTCATGTCTGACTTTGTGCAACCCCATAGATGGCAGCCCACCAAGCTCCTCTGTCCCTGGGATTCTCCAGGCAAGAACACTGGAGTGGGTTGCCATTTCCTTCTCCAATGCAGGAAAGTGAAAAGTGAAAGTGAAGTCATTCAGTCATGTCCGACTCTCTGCAACCCCATGGACTGTAGCCTACCAGGCTCCTCCATCCATGGGATTTTCCAGACAAGAGTAGTACATGTATAATTGGTGTTCACAAAGAGAGGAGAAAGGCGTGGGACAGAAAGATAGTTTGAAGAAATTATGGCAAAAATTTTCCAAATTTTATAAAAACTATAATCTTATAGCTCCAAGCAGCTCAAGAAACATAAACAAACTCAAGCATAAGTAACATGAAAAACTACATCAAGGCACATCAGAATCTCATTGGTCAAAATCGGTTTTACAGAGAAAAAAAAAGAACAGAGTAAATGCACACACATACAAACACACACACGTTGCAATGAGTGATACAAAAATAAAGCTGATGACAGATTTTCTGTGGGAAACAGTGCAAGCAAGAAGACACTGAAGCAACATCTTCAAAGTATGAAAGAAAACGGTCAATCTAAATTCTGTATCCAGTGAGCATATCTTCCGAAAACAAAGGTGAGATAGACTTTTTCAGACACAGGAAAGAATTCATTACCAACAAACTGAAAGTCTGGTGATGAAAAAAATTCATCACCAACAAACTCACACCATAAGAAATGTTAAAGAAAGTCCTTCAGGAAGAATAAAAATGATACAATATGGAAGTATGGTTCTATTAATACATAAGGGAATGAAAAGCACAAGAAAAGTAACTACTCAATTCAAGATATTAGATATTTTTCTTATTTAAATCTTCTTAAAAGATAATTATTAAATATAATAGCAATGTAGTGTGCAGTTTACAGGATACATGAAAACAAAATATATGATAACAATAGCATAAAGACTGCAGAAAATAAGAAATATACTATTTTCAAATTCTTATACTATATGTGAAACGGTCTAATAACATTTAAAGGCAGACTTTTATAAGTTAAAGATGTGTACTATAAACCCTAAAGCAAAACTAAAATTGCAAAACAAACAGTTATAGCCTTAAGCCCAAACAAAAGGAGATAAAATAGGATTATGAAAAAAATGTTCAATTAATTCAAAAGAAGGCAGAAAAAGAGAGAAGAACAAAGAACAGGTAAGACAAATAGAAACCAAATATCAAGATAATAGGGTTAAATCTAACCATATCAACAAACTTACTGAAAATAAATAGTCTGGACAAAGTTTGTCAAACTGAATTAAAAAAAAAGAAAAAGCAAGACCAAATTAAAACAGTGCCAATAAGAAACAATTTATTAAATATGAAGACTTGAATAAGCTAAAAGTAAAAGAATGTAACAAGATAAAATTACTAATAAAAATAAAAGTTATTTGATATCAGACAAAATAGGATTTAGAGGGAAGAAAATTATCAGAAATAAACTGTTATTTTGCAACGATAAGCGGGTCCAATCAGCAAAAGGACATAATAATCCTAATATTTATAGATCTAATAACAGAGGCCAAAATATATAAAGTAAAACTAATGAACCTACAAGGGAAATTAGACAAATACATACTTATAGACTGAGATTCAAATACTCCACTCCCAATAACAGAAAGGGAAATTATATTGAAGATTAGGGTAAGTATAGAGGAAAGTTGATCATGGATGAATTTCAAAATATACTGTATGAAAGAAGCCAGACCAAAAGAAAGAGTACAAACTATATAATTTTGTTAAAGCAGAACTTGGGAGAAACTTAAAATAATTAATATGTATATTAGGAATCAATAATCTAATCAATAATCTGAGCTCCTACCTTAAGAACCAAAAAAAGAAAAGTTAAAATAAAATGACTTACATAGAAAAAGAAACACTAAATATCAAGAAGTGACATTATCAGTGATGCTATGCATATTGAAATAACACTCAGGGGAACATCTAAACAACTTTATGCCAACGAATTTGTCAAGTTAGATGACATAAACAAAAAATTTTGTAAGATATGAATGACAAAAGCTCACTCAAGAAGAAGCAGGTAACATGGGCAGCCCTATATCCATTAAAAAAATTAGATTTGTAGTTAGAAACCTTCAGTCTAAAGAAACTTCAGTTCTAGGTGGTTTTGTTGCAGAATTTTACCAAGTATTTAAGACAGAAAGAATGCCAATCCTAAATAATCTCATCCAGAAAATTGAAAAAGAGGGAATACTTCCCAATTTATACTATGAGATCAGCATCACCCTGACATAAATAAAAAACATTACAAGAAAATTGAAGACCAATATTTCTCATGAAAATAGATGTAAAAAATATGAGAAAACTTTAGAAACTGAATCCAATAATATTAAAAAAGATTATATATCATGGCAAACTTAGATTTATCCCAGGAATGTAACATTGCTTTAACATGAGAAATCTATCCATGCTATTCAGCCTATAAACAAATGAAATAAGATCTTTGCAGAATAAGCACATAAAGCATTTGACAAAACTCATCCATTCATGATAAAATCAAGCAGCAAAGTAGGAATTGACAGGAATTTTCTCAACCTTGTGTGATACACCTATGAAAAACTTAGAGCTAACATCCTACTTAAAGATGAAAGTCTGGAACAAGACAAGAATATCCACTCTCATCTCTTCTATTCGACTCAGTAATGAGATTCTCGCTAGTGAAATAAAGTAAGAAAAAGAAATAAAAGGCATACAAGCCAGATTAAATAGCATATAAAACTGTCTCTATTCACAGAAAACATGTGAAAAAGTTCTGTGTAAAAGTTTGATGAAGCCTAGAGTAGAAGCTACTAATAAGCAAGTTTATGAAAGTTTTAGGATTTAAGATCAGCATATAAGAATCAACTGAATTCCTATATACCAACAAGTAATCAGAAACTGAATGTTTAAAACGTCATTTATGATAGCATCAAAAATACAAAATACTTAGGAATAAATCACACAAAAATGTAGAAATCCCAAACACTGAAACCCTGAAAACATTAGTGAACAGAAGTAAAGAAAAACAAAATAAATAGAAAGAGATAACACATACATTGATCAGAAAGTATCAAGACAGTGTGTTACTGACTTAAAGTGAACATGAACAAACAGAACAGACAGTTCAGAAATATACCTACAACATATATGATCAATTGATTATCAACAAAGGTGGCACATAAATTTACTGAGGAAAGAAATTCTTTTTGTAAATTATACTGGAATGATTAGATATCCCTGTGAGAAATAAAAGGTGAACCTCACCTCCTACCTCACTCCATGCACAAAAATTGACATGAGATGTAACACAGATCCTCACATAGATGCTACAACCACAGAGCTTCTAGAAGAAAGCCTAGGACAATATTTTCATAATCTTAGACTTGGTAAAGTTTTGATAGAATAAATAAAATTGCTAACCATAAAAGGAACATCTTGTTCTTTTAAAGTAAGAAACATCATGTTAAAAGTCCCTTTACTGCTGTCCACAATACTGTCTCTCCACTCTCTTCTTCAATACAATAAGCTCTTTATAATGAATTGTTGCTGATAGTGGCATCAGTATTGTGTGAGGGTGGTGGCTGTAGCACTGGTGGGAGGAGGATACAGAGGAGGAGGACAAAGAGAGAACAGGAGTTCAGCTATTCCTCTACTAAGGGCTATGAATAATTCCAGCTTCTTCTTATTGCAAATAATTACAGTTTCTTCTTATTGCAAACAGGCTATAATAAACAGCCTTGTACATGTTTCCTTGCACATTTGAGCTAGTATATCTTTACAAAAGTGGGACTTAGGGATCACAAAAATTGCTCTCCAACAGCTTATACCTCATTAAAGTCTATGAGTACAGAAGGTATTTGTTGTGGGGGGATTGGAGATGGAGATTCTGTAATACCACTGCAATTGATTCCCTTCTTAAATTATAATAAACACTTAGCTGTGGTTTTGAAAAGTGAAAGCATTAGTCGCTCAGTCGTGTCCAACTCTTTGTGACCCCATGGACTGTAGCTCACCAGGCTCCTCAGTCCATGAAATTCTCCAGGTAAAGATGCTGGAGTAGGTTGCCATTCCCTTCTCCATTGGATCTAACCAACCAAGGGATTGAACCTGGGTCTCCTGCATCCCAGGCAGATACTAAACCATCTGACCCTGTGGTTTTGAAAATGTCAACAATTTAGTGAGAGATAGACAAAGATACAAATAATCACATATGACAGAGTAAAAATTATAGTATAGGCATGTGAAGGAGGAGTAAAAAGTAGGAAACTGTCTAAGAAAGCCAGGGAAGTTTCTCTTTTTCACACACACACACACACACACACGCATGCACACAAAGGTATTTGAATTGAATCCCAAAGAACAAGTGAAATACTGAGAAACAGAGAAAAAAAATGTCTTAGAAGAGGGAAAGGGAAGAAAATGTCATGAAAAGGGTGCCTACAACTCTGTCTTCAAACGCCATCTGTATACAGGTTCCCCAGAAACTTCAGAAAAATCACAAATGTTATCGAGGGTAGAAATAGCCTTCAACCAATTTTGCATTTTACATATGAAGAATCCGAAGCTCAAGCCCAAACTGATTTTCCCCAAATCATAAGTGAAATTATTAGTGAAAAACTCAAGGGCAGAATTCAGGTCCACTTACTTTTAGCTCACTATTTTTCCACTACAATGAGCTTTCTCCATGAAGCAACAAAGAGCACTTAAAAAAAAAGAGTACTCTTTCTTTAATAAATATCCTTTTATTCCAAATTCATCAGGTTCAAAAACTACTACTTTCAAACAACATACCATCATTAATACATATACGTGAAATCTAGAAAAGTGGTACAAACTAATCTATTTGCAGGGCAGGAATAGAGATGCAATGTGGAGAATAGGCCAACAGACACAGTTGGGGGAGAGGGTTGCCATGATTTGGGAGATTGGTATTGATGTACGTGCACTGCCATGTGTATAAGAGATAGCTAGTGGGAACCTTCCCTGGGCTTCCCTGGTGGCTCAGACAGTAAAGAATCTGCCTACAATGCAGGAGACCCAGGTTCAATCCCTGGGTTGGGAAGATCCCCTGAAAAACAAAATAGCAACCCACTTCAGCATTCTTACCTGGAAAATTCCATGGACAGAGGAGCCTGGCAGTCTACAGTCCATGGGGTCACAAAGAATCAGACAGGACAGAGCAACTAATACTTTCACTTTCACTTTCAATCCCTGAGTCAGGAAGATCCCTTAAAGGAGAAAATGGCAACCCACTCCAGTATTCTTACCTGGAAAATTCCATGGACAGAGGAGCCTGGCGGGCTACAGTCCATGGGGTTGCAGAGTCAGACATGACTGAGCAACTAAACAACAACAGTGGGAACCTGCTATATAGCACAGGGAGCTCAGCTCAGTTGCTCTGGGGTGACCTAGAAGGTTGGGATGGGGTGGGGGAGGGAGGTCCAAGAAGAAGGGGATATATGTATACATAGAGCTGATGCACTTCGTTGTACAGCAGAAACTAACACAACACTGTAAAGCAACTATACCTCAATTTTTTAAAAAGCCCTATAAAATTCTACAAGATTTTCTGATTCAGAACATGTTTTATTACTAACCATGACTCAATTTAATTTTTAAAGTTGACAATCTATGAATACTAGTAGAATAATTTTAGATTTACCATATTATTAATAAGTGAAAATTTAATAAATTATTTATAAAATCAATAAATTACTGGGTTGGCCAAAAAGTTTGATAAAATTTTTCAGGGAAAAAAAAAAAAAACCCAAATGGGATTTTTCCATAACATCTTACAGAAAAACCCAAATGAACTTTTTGGCTAACCCAATACGTATTAAATGTACACTATATGCAATACTGTGTTGGGTGCTCTGGAGCACACAGACATTGCAATTTGGCACCTATTACCTACTCTGCAGTTTATTTGTGCTACTTAGTGGTTTAACTCATATGACATTCGAAACGTCTGGACTTGATGCTGGCTCCACTTACTCGCTATGCGATCTCGGCCAAATAACCAAACCTCTTTAAGCTTTGATTTCCTCCTCTAAAAAATGAACTATCAATGTTACGCAGTTTATGAGCTGTCATGAGTATTAAGTGAAATGAATTCAAAGCAGTCATCATATTGCTTGATACACAGTAAGTGGTCATCAATATGTATTGGCTGAGATCATCATCATTACCATTTTTACCATTTTAATCTTGCCTTGGTGATCAAGGTCTACACCTTAGCTTGGGTCTCTAGAAGACAGATCCTGGATCAAGATTAAGTGCTGGTGCTTTCTTTGGGATGTAAAAAATTAAAACCAAGGCAGTGAAAGCCACACAGGGCTCCTTCAGATGAGCTACGTGGCTGTGTGGTTGGAATTGTCCATGGGAAAGATGAAGGAAAGGGCAGGGATGTTTTCTTTCTCCTTCCCATCTTCAGCTTCCCATGGATCAAAGTTTGTTTCATGGAAATCAGCACATCACATTTCTGGACTGTGTCACCCAGCTCTTTAGATGGCCACTTAAGATGGGAGAGGCCACACCCAGGACAGTGGGATTCCATTCAAGTCTCAAGTGATGAGAGGAGTCAGAAACTCTGAGTTGTAGCCAGAAAACCTGACTGTACTGCAGCAACCACAGACTGTGACAGCAGTTTCTATCTGAGACTGTACATAAAATCTATGCCAGATCATCTCTGGTTCTCACATACCAACAGCATCAAATTAGATACCTCTAATAAAATTGCATGAGTTAGCCTTTACTGCAATAATGCTGCATAACAAATAATCACTAAAGTTTAAAACAAAAAAAAAATTATTTCTTCCACAAGTCTGCAGGCTAGCAGTGAATTAAGTTCAATTAAGCTCAGCCTGGCCAACGTTCAGGCTAGTTCCTTGTAGCTCTGATTATTGGACCCAAACAAAAGGGCTGTGGCTACCTATGACCTGTTCTTCTCATGGCAGATTGCAGGTGCTTAAGACAGGCAGAAGGAAGTTTGCCATGCCTCTTAAAGCCCTGGTTCAAAGCTGGCACACTGTAGCTTCTATGAAAAACAGAGATGATAACTCACAAAACCAAGCTTATAATCCACATTGTCCTTCTAAAATCCCCAGCAGTGCCCCTAATCAAACCAATCCCTATCTTTGATATTTCCTATTTCTTCAGGATAATCTGTATTTATTAATACCGACAGTTGCATGGGTATTTATTTTAACAAATTTGGTTTCCATAATCACATTCCGAATCCTTTGAGGTATCGCTTCATCATGTTCTTGGTACTGAAATTTGACTATTGAACACAACTTGAGTTTTTCTTCATTAGCCACACCATTTGTTCTTATTAACACCCCCAGAGATAAAGGGCATCTAGAGAAATGCAGAACTCCAGTACGATGCATTCACGAACTGGAATTCAAAGTTCCTAAGCAATAGGGTTCTTGATACCAAGAATAGCCTAGCTGTTCCCTAGCCTTCTTCCAAGCCCCATGTGTTTGCTTAGTTAACACACAACTTTTTTTTTTTTTTAATTTTTACCACTGCCAGCATTGCAAAGTCAAAATAGCTGTGGAGGAACAAGCTGTTCTGCCTCATGTCTCATCAACATTCCTTGCTCAGTGTATCAAAACACAGAGAGCACACAGTGCAAAGACAACAACTCCAAAAAGTTCCCTATTGGGGATTTGCTTCCTCTGAAACTATCCACAGCTGCCTACTCAGGACAGCAGAAGAAAGGTGGGTCTCCCAGTTAAATCCAAATGAAGTCACAGCAAGCAAGTATGGATTAGTCTCACCGTGTCACTTGAAAAACAAAAATCATTACGTAGGCCCGCATGAACTATCAGCAAGTTAAAACGTGCACAAAGTTTTCTTTCCAAAGAATCAATTTAAAATTATTCAGTTCAGTTCAGTTCAGTCCCTCAGTCATGTCCAACTCTTTGCAACTCCATGGACTGCAGTACACCAGGCTTCCCTGTCCATCACCAACTCCCAGAGCTTGCTCAAATTCATGCCCATTGAGTCAGTGATGCCATCCAACCATCTCATCCTCTGATGTCCCCTTCTCCTCATGCCTTCAGTCCTTCCCAGCATCAGAGCCTTTTCCAATGAGTCAGTTCTTCACATCAGGTGGCCAAAGCATTGGAGCTTCAGCTCCAGCATCAGTTCTCCCAATGAATATTCAGGACTGATTTCCTTTAGGATTGACTGGTTTGATCTCCTTGCTGTCCAAGGGACTCTCAAGAGTCTTCTCCAACACCACAGCTCAAAAGCATCAGTTCTTTGGCACTCAGCTTTCTTTGTGGTCCAACTCTCACATCCATACATGACTACTGGAAAAACTATAGCTTTGATTAGACGGACCTTTGTCTGCAAAGTAATGTCTCTGCTTTTTAACATGCTGTCAAGGTTAGTCATAGCTTTTCTTCCAAGAAGCAAGTGTCTTTTAATTTCAGGGCTGCAGTCACCATCTGCAGTGATTTTGGAGCCTAAGAAAATAAAGCCTGTCACTGGTTCCATTGTTTCCCCACCTATTTGTCAGGAAGTGATGTTAGGGGAAGTTGTATCTGAAAGTTCATTTTTTAAAAAAGTCACTGAACTAACATTCTAACCCAAATCACCTTACAAACCTCAGAAGGATGTTCATTTCAAATAGCAGTCATATTGCAAGCCATCCTATGCAAAGTACATAAGTCCATTTAAAGAAAGCTAGGAAGAAAGATTGATAAGATGATCACTGCCATTTTCATTCAGGCCACAGTTGAGCTAATCAACTGCCATTAAGACAGAAAAAAAATCAATGGGAGAAACACAGATCTATTTTTCCATATTTGAACATATGCAGGCATGCATGCTCAGTCACATCCAACTCTATGAGACCCCATGAACTGTAGCCCACGAGGCTACTCTGTCTATGGAATTTTCCAGTGGGTTGCTGGAAAATACTGGAGTGGGTTGCTATTTCCTGCTCCAGGGGATCTTCTTCACCCAGGGATGGAACCCACATCTCCTGCATCTCCTGCATTAGCAGGCAGATTCTTTACCACTGAGCCACCTGGAAAGCCCATTTGAACATATATAAAATTAAATATTCAATAGTCTTTCTCTGATACATGATCTTATAATTCAATGAATATCTATCCCAACAAAATAGTTTCTATTAATATGCATAGTTTAACATGAAATTCTCATTTAACATGACAATGGTTCAGAGTTAGAATTAGGATAACACTTGAACTGCTACTTAATAATTACTAATATTGTAATTTATAGAGGAGTCACAATGAAAATAGCCAAAGAGAACATTTGTGAGATGGTAGTGATTTTTTTAGAATACCGGCAAGAAGTTGTTGCCTTCCCAATAAAAGCCAAGGTGATCTAAACCACCAGTCCCCTTCACCTCTGCTTCTATCTTCCTACATCATAAAGAAAACTTTCCCTGGCATTCTTTCCAAACAGCTATAGTAGACAATTGTGCTAGACACATGGGCGATAGCCACAGGCCCTACATCAGTCATGCATTAAGGCCAGTAAACAAGAGAGCTATAAGAAGAACTGTATGGTAGGAAAGACAATACACTAAACCTAAAACTTGTGCAACTGCAGATAGAGAAAATGATAATTCTCTGACCACAGAGGTCACGTTTAACACAAGAAAACATCAACTCAAAGTAGACTATGAGGATTATTATTTAGTACAGTACTCACAAGAGAAAATGGTACAGAGCCAGGTGACAAAAAAAAAGAGATGATGAATAAGATAGACCTAATCGTGTCCACATCCTCTCTTTGCTCTAAAATGTTTCGCTTACATTTTGGTGATGAAATATTAAGAGTCAATGCTAGCACCTCATAGTGGGTATAATAGCATTTTTGAAATTTGCTGTTTTAGTCATTATGTGGAGAATTTCTCTACTTATTATGGCTAAAAGCTATGCTGCTCTAATAAAAATGCCTGCATGCTCAGTTCTCAGTAATCTCCAACTCTTTGTAACTGCATGAACTCTAGGCCACCAGGCTGCTCTGTCCATGGGATTTCCCAGGCAAGAATACTAGAGTAGGTTGCCATTTCCTTCTCCAGGGGATCTCCCCAACCCAGAGATCGAACCCACGTCTTCTGCGGCTCCTGCACTAACAGGCAGCTTCCTTACCACTGAGCTACCTGTGAAGCCCAACAAAAATGCCTAACAGTTAATAGCCATTTGTCTTCCATTAAACAGCTCTGAGGACAGCAATGCATTTTGATGGGACAGTTCTGTTCCAGTCCATCATTTGAGTTTCCAGACTCCTTTCATTCTGCTATCTCATCATCCTCCAGGGCATCACTGTTACCTGGCATGGTTGAAGCTGGATGACCATGACCTGGGATTCTAGATGGAGGAAAAGGGAAGGCATGAAAGAGGCACACCCACCACTGACTTCAGGACTGGGGTCAGAGTTTAGACACCTCACCCTTCTTTACCTTCTGTTATTGAGAACTTAATCACATACAAACGCAAAGGAATATGGGAAATGTGGTCTGATCTTGCTTTTTTAGAGTTACTGTATTATTTGTGGATCTCTTCATTATAGAAACTTATCCTTTTACTCTAATTTCTGGGCATGTGAAAGACAAAGAGAATAAATTTTGTTGAACAACTAGAAATCCCAATATTTACAAGAATAGCATGAAAACAAGATGATTTTTATTTGTACCTTTAAAATCTATCAATAAAAAATTAATTCTGTTCACAATCTATTCCTAAATTGTAGGGAATAATTCAACGGAAAGAATTTCAGAGATAACCAAGTTTAAATCTCTAACACATGAGAAATTGAGGCCCAGAGTGTGAAGTTGCCTACTTAATTAACTGGTAAGAAAAGCTAGACTGGAATCCATGTTCATACATTCTCAGCCCAACAGTCCTCTGAGAATGGCATGAATATGCACTTGATTAAGTCAGGAGACTTAAGAGATGCAGATTTGATCCCTGGGTCAGGAAGATCCCCTGGAGGAAGGCATGGCAAAACACTCTAGTATTCCTGCCCGGAGAATCCCATGGACAGAGGAGCCTGAAAGGCTACAGTCCATAGGGTTGGCAAAGGGTTGGACACAAGTGAAGCGACTTAGCACACACACAAGTCATCTGAACACCTCTAGTCAATCAAAAAAGGTCGGGGTCCAAAGTAGATATTTTTTTTCTCCTAATTCGGTGGTTTGGCTATCTAACAAATTCAGAAGATCCAATAAATGCTATGTATTTATACATTTTATATTTTAATGTAAATAATTTACTTACATGAAAGAGGATTTGGGAAGGACTGGGGACTGTTCTGTGCATTTAGCAGCATCCTTGGCCTCTACCCACCAGATGATAGTATCAACCCTCCAACTCCCCAGTTGTGACAACCAAAAATGTGTCCAGACATTTTTAAATGACCCCTGGGGAGAAAATTACCTCCAGCTGAGAGTCACTAATTGAGCCTGTTAGAGAGGGGGAAAAGAAGCAGGACATGGACAAAAGATGTAAGAGAAAGCTGTAAGAATGAACAAGAATTGAAGTAGGCTAGAAAAATAATCCTCAATAATGAGAACTTGCATTAGAAATAAACTCTGAGCCATTCCGTGGGCCAAGTTCTGGAGAGGTAGTAAAACTTACAAATAGCTTTGTGGGGTTCAAGGACAAAAGGGATTTGCAATCTATTGTCCTAGTAAAGTCCTAGAAGATATTAACATCTCAGAGAGGAAATAGGGGCACAATACACCTTCATAAACCACAGCATGGCCTGGTGACAACAGCATGATTCCTGGTCACTCGAGAGTGGGCTAGAAGTAGTGGCGAAAGTGGCAGACCAGAAGAGGCCGCTAGATGGGACCAAAGTCTCTGCAGCAACCAGAGACTAGCACTGATGGGGACCAGGCCAACTGGGAGATGGCTCAGGGACACCAGTGTGGCTTGGTGATGGCAAGGATCTGAGGGTCCCCACTTTGACACCACATCTTGCTTCTACTTAAAGCAACTCCAGAAAAAGAGGAGTTTCCCACATTTTATAAGGTTATTTATTTATTTTGCTGTTCCAACTTTAAAAAGAGGCTGAATATTAGTTTCCCATGGCTGCCATAACAAGTTGCCACAAACTGAGTAACTTAAAACAACAGAAATGTTTTCTCACAGTTCTGGAAGCTAAAGGTCTGAAATTAAGATGTCAGCAGGGCTGAAGTCTCCAGGGAAGAATCTTTTTTTGCCTCTTTCAGCATCTGATTGTGGCCAGCAAGCCTTGTCCTTCTTTGACTTGTAGATGCATCTCTCCAGCCTCTTCCCCTCCCCCCACATCCACGTTACTTCTCTGTGTTCACATCTTCTACTCTGCTTATTAGAGCTTCCCTAGTCTTTTGACAGCAAGGAGATCAAACCAGTCAATCCAAAAGGAAATCAGTTCTGAATATCCATTGGAAGGACTGATGCTGAAGCTGAAACGCCAATACTTTGGCCCCCTGGTGGGAAGAGCCGACTCATTGGAAAAGACCCTGATGATGGGAAAGATTGAACGCAAAAGGAGAAAGGGGTGGCAGAGGATGAAATGGTTAGATGCTGTCACCAACTCAGTGGATATGAATTTGAGCAAACTCCAGGAGATAGTGAAGGACAGAGGAACCTGGTGTACTGCAGTCCATGGGGTCACAAAGAGTCGGACACAACTTAGCAACTGAAAAACAACAACAACTAATCCAGCATGACATCATCTTAAGTCGATTATATCTGCAAACACCCTAACTTCATAGAGGGTTCAACTCAGTTATAGGTTATAATAGTAATTAAGCAAGCTTTAGAAAAAATGAAATTATATCTTCTGTCTGCCTGAGTTTGTGGCTTACAGTTTGTACCAATCACAGTCAATAAAGAAAAAAGTAATGGCTAAAAACTGTATATTCCAGATCTTGACTAATAACTATGTCCCTACTATGGCTCTAAGGAAAATTTAGAATCTACTTCCAGCATAAAAGACAGCTGTATCTGAACATGTGCTAAAACCATCCACTAACAAAGGAAAAATCACTGACACATATAATTGACTCTTAAAACCTTTTTTGAAAAATTAACTAACTTGAGTTAAAATAAAAAGAAGAAAGTATGAGGAACTTTCCCTCACTTGCTAGCAGAAATTTTTCTGCCTCCATGTGCTTTTCTTCTCCTGCAAAACTGGGAATATCATGGTAACAGCACCAAGAGAGGGCATTCACATCTAATGTGCGACTTTGAGCCAGGCCAACAGAAAAAGAGACGAGCAAGACACAGAAAATTGTCCTATTAACAAAAACCACACAAATAATTCATAGGTGGACTCAAAAATATGCCCACATTTACAGAAACTCATATTTCCTTCTATTTGACCCATATCATTAAAAAAAAAATCATGCACAATTAAGAGAATGTCAGCAATGCACCAAGCCGAATTTGATGTGAAAATTTTAATGGAAAAAACACAGGGTTTATTACAGTATCCAACCTTTTTGTCTATTTCTTAAAATTTTTTATTGTGGTAAAAGTCACATAACATAAAGCACACTATTTTAACCATATTTAACTGTGTAGTTCAGTGGCATTAGGTACATTCACATGATAGAACAACTCTCAACAACATGCATGTCCCGAATTTTTCATTTTCCTAAGCTGAAACTGTCCCCACCCATTATGCACTAACTCCCCATTTCCCCTCCCAACCGCCCATCCCCCAGCCCCTGGCATTTACTAAAGTACTTTCTGACATATACACACTACCATGTATAAAGTGGATGACTAATGAGAACGTACTATATAGCACACGGGGAAAAAAAAAAGACGGTACAATATGTGCATAGGACATATATTAAGATAACCTTAAAAAAAGTGAAAAGTGTTAGTTGTTCAATCATGTCCAACTCTTTGGGACCCTATGAACTTTAGCCCACCAGGAACCTCTGTTCCTGGAATTTTCCAGGCAAGCATACTGGAGTGGGTTGCCATTTCCTCTTCCAGGGGATCTTCCTGACCCACGGATGGAACTTGGATATCCAGGGATCAAACATGGTTCTCCTGCATTGCAGGCGGATACTTTACCAATTGAGCCACCAAGGAAGTCCTTAAAAATGCCTTTTAATATACAATGAAAGTATTAGTCACTCAGTCGTGTCTGACTCTTTGTGACCCCATGGACTGTAGCCTGCCAGGATCCCCTGTCCATGGGATTCTGCAGGGAAGAACGTTGGAGTGGGATGCCATGCCCCCCTCCAGGGGATCTTCCTGACTCAGGGACTGAACCTGCGTCTCCCACATTTCAGGCAGATTCTTTAACATCTGAGCCACCAGGGAATACATTCAGTTCAGTTCAGTCGCTCAGTCATGTCTGACTCTTTGTGACTTCATGGACTGCAGCATGCCAGGCTTCCCTGTCCATGACCAACTCCCTGAGCTTGCTCAAACTCATGCCCATCGAGTCGGTGATGCCATCCAACCATCTCATCCTCTGTCGTCCCTTTCTCCTCCTGCCTTCAATCTTTCCCAGCATCAGGGTCTTTTCCAATGAGTTAGTTCTTCGCATCAGGGGGCCAAAGTATTGGAGTTTCAGCTTCAGCATCAGTCCTTCCAATGAATATTCAGGACTGATTTGCTTTAGGATGGACTGGTTTCATCTCCTTGCAGTCCAAGGGACTCTCAAGAGAGTTCTTCAACACCAGGCAATACTTTAGGCAGGGAATATATTAGGTGCAGACAAATACTGTTTGATTCCACTAATTCAAGGTACCTAGAAGAGTCAAATCCTTTTTCTCTATTTATCTGTTTGCACAGAGGAAGAGGACACAAAGAAGACAAGGCTGAAGAAGACAACTGTCATACCCCCACCAACAGGCAGACAGGCGGTGCTCAACAGAAGCACCTGACCAAGCCACGTGTCGGAGGGATGCAGAGATCCTGGTCCCCTCCCAGCTCTGCCCTGGCTGGCACGTGGCTAACACCTCCACCACCAAAGACACAGTACAACTGTATGTACATGAGCACAAACTACACAGAGAAGATATGCTTCACACACAAAAGTTTTTGAGTTCCTACTATGTACTAGGCTCTGTTTACATAGCTGGATGACAGCAACATAGGAAAGAACCAGCCACAGGAGAGGTGGCATGAAGATTGAGCAGGGGACACTGTTGTCTGGCATTGACCCTGAGTCCCCTCACCGTTACCTTAAAGAGTTGGGGGTGAGAAGACTAATGTGGGGGGGTCAATACTTCAGCTGAATATGAGTCACACAAACCTTTTTAAATTAAACTATTTATTTGTATTATCATAAATAGTTAGCTGTTAAATTCAAGTCTTTCATTTTTTAAAAAGTTTTGTTTATTTATTTTTGGCCACACCACACCACACCACATGTGGGATTAGTTCCCCGACCATGGATCGAACCTCTGCCGCCTGCACTAGAAACACCAAGTCTTAACCACTGAACTGCTAGAGAAGTCCCCCACGCAAACCTTTTAGGGACTTTTCCTCTCCCCCTAATTCTTCATCCCTGATCATGTCACTGTGTTGTTCTAACCACATGACTTTCTCGCCAAAGAGCAAAGAAATATAAAGAAATCTAAACATAGATGGTTGTGGAGATCATGTCATTTGATAAACCCTAGACAGGATTATGATAATATTTAAGAGTAATGAATCCTGGGGAACAGAGTTACATAAAATTTCTCAATCATATTCACCATTTATTTTGTGGTAATCCATCAATCTGGTAGATTGTTGAAAAATGTGGTAAGCTGCATTAGTTTTTAATTCATCCAAACATAACATCTAGATCAATTACCAGCATCTAGTTGTTTGATCACCCCCAATGTGTTCTTAGTACCCAGAGTATTTACTAAATGGTAACTTAAGATAACCATCTACTCAAAAAGAGAAACACTCACATGATTTATTAATGTATCCAGCAAGCCAGGAAGCCAGTCAACCAACAATACTTATTAACCACCTATTATATGCCAGACACTGTGCTAAGCAATTAGGAAGATAAGTAAGAAACTAAATGATCCAAGTCCATGAGAAATTCATAATATTGTACACTGGTCTCATACTTTTTGTCATATACCACAATCAGGAAAGGGCTTCCCTGGTAGCTCAGTGGTAAAGAATCTGCCTGCAGTGCAGGAGATGCAGGTTCAACCCTGGATCAGGAAGATCCCCTGGAGAAGGAAATGACAACCCACTCCAGTATTCTTGCCTGGAAAATTCCATGGACAGAGTAGCCTGCCAGGCACAGTCCATGGTGTCACAAAGAGTCAGACTTGACTGAGCATGCACGGAACACAACCATCAGGAAAAAAATTTGAGCACCTATACCAAGTACCAAAAATGTATATTTCCTAATTTATAAATTATGAACAAGTAATACTGTAGTAATAAAGTATGTGTGTATATATAATACATACTACTATAGTCACAGAATGTATATCTATATGTAACTAGAGAGATAAATTTTATAAAAAATAAATATAAAATCAGAGATAAAAGGAATGAAATGAAAAATAAATAGTTCTAAACAGAGTGAAAGAGAGTTCAGAGGAAAGAACCATACCCTTGAGTGAGTAACAGCAGGGGCTATCACTGCTCTTTCACAAAGGCAGTCCTGACTTGAGCTCTTCCAAGCACTCAGTGGGCCCAGTGTGGCTCCATCCACGTTGGTCCCAGCCATTGCTCATGCCAGTCTGCCCTGTTCCATCATGATGACTACAGCCTCCAAGATGCCCAGGTGTGGGAGGGTAGTGTCAGCCAGTCCTACATAAATGATTCAGAATAAAATTGGGGAGACAGAGAAAAATAGTTTTACTTTGGAAAATCTAAAGCCACCTTAGTTTTAACTTTGTGTGTAAATCTAAAAGAGATTTCAGGTTACTAACTGAAAGCTTAAGTAGAAAAAAAAAAAAAACAATTTTCCCCACGAGCTCTTTTTTGTAGTCATTAATAACACAACAATGAAAAGCCAAATTCTGCCACATTATTGGCAACCATCCTTATATCACTAAAAAGAATGATCTTATCATTGACAGATGCTAAGACTCACTGGTTTGAATCACACCATGTGTTACAAATTAAAAGGGCTAAAATCACAATAATGCTAATCTAGAACAGGAGAAAAACAATTGTTAAGACGATGCAGGACCAGCATTTAAAAGTAACCACAAAAAAGTTGTGCATAAACATATTAGTCCAATATGCATCGAGCAAGTTTTGGTCTAGTCTGCACAAACCTTTCAATGGAAAAAAGTATCCATAATATATTTCTATTTCTATTAAAAGATATATATATATGTTTATACATAAGAAAAAGTATAAGAATATATTGTTGTTGTTATTTAGTTGCTAAGTTTGTCTGACTCTTTGAGACCCTATGGACTGTAACCCACCAGGCTCCTCTGCCCATGGGATTTCCCAGGCAAGAATACTGGAGTGGGCTGCCATTCCCTTCTCCAGGGATCTTTCCAACCTAGGAATTGAACCCACATCTCCTGCTTGGTAGGCAGATTATTTACCACTAAGTCACCTGGGAAGCCCATATAAGAATAAATATTGAACTGTTATCATTATTTGTACATGGAAGGAAGTTGGAAAAATGGAACCTTTTACCTTCTCAAATATCCATGTCTCTAAGTTTGAATTTTATAAGGATAATTTTACTATGCTTGTAATCTGGAAAAATATGTAATCGTTTTCAACAAACAAAACCTATTCAAAGAAATCATATTATGGTGTAATAAAAAACATGCTGAACTAGAAATCAGTTTCGAGGGTTTAGTCACTCAGTCATGTCCAACTCTTTGTGACTCCATGGACTGTACCTCTCCAGGATCCTCTGTCCATGGGATTCTCCAGGCAAGAATACTAATACTAGAATAGGTTGTCATTCTCTTCTCTAGGGGATCTTCCCAACCCAGGGGTTGGACCTGCATCTCCTGTATTAGCAAGTGGGTTCTTTACCGTCTGAGCCACCAGGAAAGCTTTGGGTTCAAAAGATCAATGCTGTCACTCAGCAGCCATGAAATAGATGGTCATTAATACTGGTGCTGGTGCTAGTAGTAAATGCTGTTAGAGCAAGAAAATTAAATCAACTGACTCCAAAGAACCCCTTACATTCGCCTGAGTCACTTCTAATTCAGCCTCTTTCATATATATTGTGTTCCAGCACTGCCCTCTACCCACTTGTATGCAACATTACAACCTGCTCAAAAAGATGGGCTTTTTTCCCACCTGTTATAGAGTAATGTACGTATTAAAGATATCATATAATGAACTTTCATCTTTACAAGACCTCATAGATTGTTCGCCTAGACTACAGCTAGAGGATGGGCAAGCAAAACTGCTTGGTAGAAGATGAAATAAACTGAAAGTGTTAGTCGCTCAGTTGTGTCCAACTCTTTGGAACCCCATGGACTGTAGCCCACCAGGCTCCTCTGTCCAGGGAATTCTCCAGGCAAAAATACTGGAGTGGGTTGTCATTCCCTTTTCCAGGGGATCTTCCCAACTCAGGGATCAAACCCTGGTCACCGGCACTGCAGGTGGATTTTTTACCATCTGAGCTGTGAAAGGTGACATGTATGGATTGAATTGTCATTTCTGGAAAGTGAGAACTATCTTCAAATCCTCTCTGGGAGGCTCCCCAGCCAGTAACCCAGGAGAGCACTCCATCTCTCTGTTCTGCTGCAGAATGGCTTCTCCAAAGACCTGAGAAACCCTGGGCTCTAGTCTTGAATCCATTTCTACCCTGTGCAGCACCCAGGAAAGTCCTTTAACTCTGTCTGGGAGAACATTCCAGGTGCATATGTAAAAGTGAGAGTAACTTTTCTGTACCACATGAGTTCATGGAAAGGGATTCCTAGGGAACTTCTTGAATTTTATTTCAGCAAACATTTAGCAAGTGCTTTTATGTGCTAGATATCATGTCAAGAACTGGACATGAGTGAGACATGGCCCCTCCCCTTACTGTTCCCTATCATAGTATCTCAAATTGATACATGGAAACAGACATGAAAGACATGCATTTCCATTCATAGATTCATTTCTTCATGTTAAAGATGAGGCGTCCCTGGGCCTTATCCTCAAGGAGTTACTTATTATTAATATTTGGTTTATGCTGATTTACAGAGATAGAAGTGAGAGTGGGATTTCTGAAACATCGTTTTGTGAGTCAGCATATAGGAAGCACCTACAACGTCCGAGTCACTAGGCTCGATGCAGGAATACAAAAAAGATAAAAAATACTTCCAAGAAGCTGACAGGAAACAAATTAGAGAGCAAAGCAACAAGTGCTGGACTCTGTGACCGATCAACCACTTTCCTGGTGGACTTGAATTTGTCCCTGAGGAAGGACACAGGATCAGATCTTAAGAGATCGTTTCTTACTAGGTAAAGAACAGAAGAGAAGAAGGGTAGGCAAGAATACCACCTGACAGATGGGGTAGAAAAAGAGAAAGGTTAAGAAAAGGTCCTGACTGTACCGGGCTTCACCTAGTATAAACATGCTGGAATTTAGGTTTCCCTGACACTAGCAGTGGGGGCTTTGTTCAACCACTGAATTCTGGGAGATTCTCAGATCATCTTTAGTGAATAAAGCCTCTGGGGATAAATTTCAACTGAGAACAAGGAATGGTGGAAAGCTCTGAAGACACCCACATGAACAGGAATAGCAGTGGGTGCCTAGGACCAAATCAGACTTGTAATCTGGGCTCAAGAAACTGATGGCTCCTGGGAGCACAGCTTGTGTGTACGTGTGTTCACTCAGTCGTGTCCCACTCTGCGGCCCCATGGACTGTAGCTCACCAGGCTCCACTGCCCGTGGAATTTCCAGGCAAGAATACTGGAGTGGGGTCCCATTCCCTTCTCCGGGGGATCTTCCTGACCCAGGGATTGAACCTGTATCTCCTGCATCTCCTGCATTGGCAGACAGGTTCTTTACCACTAGAGCCATCTGGAAGCCCTGCACTGCTTTTGAGTACTTCTCAAACTTCAGTGCACGAAAAAAAATCAATATCATTTCTTGAACATCCTCCAGAGAATCTGGTTCTATGGTTCTGGAGAGAGGTAAATCAAAGACTTTGGTTTGTTTGTCTTTCCCCTTAACTAACACCCCTAGATTCAAATGCACATGATCAACAGACCACACTCTAAGAAGCACTGCCATCAGAGCTGGTCTGATGGAAGAGGTAAAATTTCCACAGCTCTGAGATATGAAACTCTAAATGTTTCAAAAGTGTACAAGAAAATCAGATGCTGTCACTGTGTAGGACACACTGCCTCACCAATCAGAGCTGCAGGGGTAAAAATATTTTGCACATTTGCACATTTGCCCAGAAGCAACAAGAAAGTGATGGAAGCCTAGAAGAGTGCTTTTGTAAACACCATGGGATAGTCATTTTAAAATTGCTATTTCTGGGCATGCTGCTAATTCTGCTTTACTCTTCCATCCTGTCCTGGCATGTTTCTGAAGGGCTATACTCTGAGTGTGGGACTTCCCAGATAGCACTAGAGGTACAGAACCTCCCTGCCAATGCAGGTAGATGCCAGAGACAAGGGTTCAACCCCTGGGTTGAGAAGATCCCTGAAGCAGGGCATGGAAACCCACTCCCAGTATTCTTGCCTGGAGAATCCCATGGACTGAAGAGCCTGGTGGATCCACAGCCTTGCAGAGTCGGATATGACTGAAGTGACTTAGCACATACACATAAATCCGAGCACAACTGGTAAAGAATCCTCCTGCCAACGCAGGAGAAGTGAGTTTGATCCCTGGGTTGAGAAGATCCCCTGGAGGAGGGCATGGCAACCTACTCCAGTATTCTTGCCTGGAAAATCCCACGGACAGAGGAGCCTGGTGGGCTACAGTCCATGGGGTCGCAAAGAGTTGGCATGCACGCACTCTGAGCACCTGCTGCGGCCACATGCTGGAAGGACAAGCTGAGGTCCAGGTGGAAGTGAGTGAGGCTGATGAACTGTGCCTCTACCCAGGAACCAATCTGATTTGACCAGTCATTCTCCCAAGCTCAGTCACACTAGCCCTTCCGAGAAAAGGGGAAAAAGTCATAAATGAGGTGGAGAGGACAGTTCAAAATGAGGCATAAGCAGAGGCCAGAAGCTTTTCATTGGTCTTCTGAGCTGAAGCTTGCCTTTCAAAAAAAGTCTTTGTTTCAGTTTTCCTAAAGAAAATAGTACAAGAAATTATTTTCTTTTAAGCTAAAGATAAGGTCAAACTGCAAAGCTATTCAAAAAGTATGTGAACTTAATCATCAAGGTTTCTTTTTTTTTTTGTTAATGCCATTAATTTAAATTTCTAAGGGCCTCCCTGGTGGCTCAGATGGTAAAGAATCTGCCTGCAATGCAGGAGACCTGGGTTCAATCCCTGGGTCAGGAAGATTCCCTGGAGGAGGAATTGGCAATCCACTCCAGTATTCTGGCCTGGAAAATTCCATGGACAGAGAAACCTGGTGGGTTATAGTCCACGGGGTCACAGAGAGTCAACACGACTGAGCAACTACTTTCTTAACTTTTAATTGACCTTACTGTCAGGCCGATTCATATTTAGCAAATCAGCTCAGATACAGGTAATAAATTGATCTTTTTTTTTTTTTTTTTTAACCTTAGAGTACCAACTTTAAAAACCACTGTTTTCTCAGCCCTATCTCAGAGTAAGGCTCAAGTCAAGGACTCAGTGGGTAACATTCTGCGGGGAAAGACTGACATCTGCAGGAGTACCGTGTCACTACATGGCAGGATCCACAGGAATTCTCAAAAATCAGCCAGTTCCACAACGTACAGGTTTCACACTCAGCGTGCTGCCTGGCATACAACAGACTCTCAACAAATGATGGCTGTCATTTGCGAGATGGCCATGTTGGTCGTAAATGTATTTTTGCACTTCTTGAAATTAAAAAATGAAAATTTAAAAAGCTCAAAGATGAAAAGAGCCAGAGGTTAGTCAAATTATTCTGATCATTCTTCTGTTTTTTCATAGAAACCCTTCCACACAGACAAGAGTCTTGTCTTGTTTCTAAAGATATTACAGAAAGAAGTTCCATAACCTCGCCCATCCACACTGTGGCTCGACAATCTTCAGCAGGGCCAGGCTCAGGCAAACTTTTGTTAGGTATATAAATTTAATTTAAGGAGCTCCAGTTCTCCTTTCAGACTAGACACATCTCCCAATTTTAGAACAGGCTTCCCAGGTGGCTCAGTGGTAAAGAATCTGCCTGCCAATGCAGGAGATGCAGGAGATGTGGGTTCAATCCCTGAATGGGAAGATTTCCTGGAGGAGTAAATTGCAACCCAGTCCAGTATTCTTGCCTGGGAAATCCCATGGATAGAGGAGCCTGGCGGGTTACATCCATGGAGTCACAATGAGTCAGACACAATTTAGCAACTGAGCACAATTTTAGAATATCTGTTCAATAAACATTTGTTGTGCACCTACTATGTAAAGTACCCACTTGCTAATACAAGAGACTTAAAAGACTTGGGTTTGATCTCTGGACTGGGAAGATCCCCTGGAGAGGAAATGGCAACCCATTCCAGGATTCTGGCCTGGAAATTCCCATGAACAGAGGAGCCTGGCTGGCTACAGTCCATGGAGACAAGAGTTGGACACAACTGATGCAACTTAGCTTGTGCTATGTTCCAGGCACTCTGGTATTTAGCATGGTTACAATGGGAACTAGACATATTTCCTGTTCTTGAAAAGTTTCCAGTCAGCTGATTCTGCAAGACCCCAGAGGGCTCCTGCTTCCTCTTCCCTGTCGCCCACCTCTTTTTTTTAGCTCCTCATTTGTTCTTCCCTATAAACACTTGATGCCAGGAACTTCCCATAATCTTCCTCACTCCCAACAAAATTAAATTTCCTGTGTTTCATTTTCACAGGGCTCCAATCTGGGTAGAAACTAGCTGACCTGGTCAACTACTCCAGGCCAAGGGCTAATGGATCCTATCACGAAGGTGATTTGAACACATATTTTAATGGGGTCTTCCTGAAGAAGACTAAAATCATTTAGACCTTTGTGTTGGGCTCATGGAGCCGAGTGATGCAGTCCCATCTCACCCATGTGCTAACTAGTTGCCGGAGGACAGAGTCAAACCTTGATGTTTTTGGTTTAACGCCACTATTTAAATCTATTTCCTTATTAGCCTCAATAGAGTTGAAACACCCAATCCCTCTTTATTGGAGAGCAGCTCCTTTCTATTCCTGGTCAGTGTCTCTTCTCATTCTTCTTTATGACATACAGAGGCCCCTCAGAGTAACGCAAAGCTGCCATTGAAAAATACAAAGTGAGATCAACTTGCATTTTTCATCAATTACACTTATTTTCCTAAATTCTGCAGAGCAAGTAGTCAGGTGGAATGGCTACCACTATCAAATGTATCAATTCAAATCAGATACAAAATGATTAGAAAGCTACTATTCCTGCTTGTTACACATGGTGATCACTCCAAGCAGTTCTTGATCTGTGCTCTTGGCCATTTGCCAAGTGGGTGTTTGCTTAAAAATTTTGGCTCTGTCAGTGGTGATCTTGTTTCTGATAGCATGTAATTATTCAAAATAAAAATACATTAGTCCAAATTAAGAAACACAACTCCTTGACTTAGCCAAACTGAATTATAGCAGATGTATATTCATTAACAAGAAAAGGAAGTCAGGAAATATGACAGTAGGGTTTGTGTCCTAAGAAGTCAACTTTTTCAATGGTACATAAATTTTTTTTCATACTAATATCCACTTTTAATATTAAGAAGGCCCTTTAGCAGATTATACCAGCTACCCTTCAATATTTCCTTGGATTTGATTTTTAACTTACTCTCATATCTCCTGGACAATATGAACAAAGTGTATAAATAAACCTCAGGAATTTATTCCTCAGGAAATTAAAAGTGCCATAAAAGAGTTTGGGATTACCAGATGCAAACTATTGTATATAGAATGGATAAACAAGGTCCTACTCTGTAGCACAGGGAACTATATTCAATATCCTGTAGAAAACCATAATGGAAAAGATATGAAAAAGAATGTATGTGTGTGGAGCATTTGCTGTATAGCAGAAATTATCACAATATTATAAATCAACTATACTTCAACAAAATAATTTTTTAAAAGACAAATCCAAAATTTTTTAAATGCCATAGGAGAAAGGAACTGAATGATATTGATGCCTTTTACATAGTACACTTTGTACATGTTATTTCATGTTTCTCTTGAAAGCCCTGTCAAATCAGGTAGATTGCTTAGAATTATCCTCACCTAACAGATGAGGAAAATAAAAGCCAGGAGAGACTCTGAAATTTGTCAGTAAGTGACATTGTTCATATTAACCTCATGTCCATCTGGGTCTAGATCACAAGCACCTTTCATGACACCTGAAAAACTTTATTCTAAGTGCAGGGTATGAATTTCAAATGAAAAGACAGACTTGATATGAAATGAGAATGCTACCAAGTATGTAGCACCTTTATGGTGTCCAGTGGAACACAATAAAAACAGAAAAAAAATTTAAAGGGCCTTGTGGTTACACATTTAATGTACATTAGTGATTAACAAACTATGTTGATCATTTGTGGGGGCTTTTAAATGTAATTTTCAAAGAGCAGCCATTTAGAGATTAAACATTATAGTGCAGTGTGTACACATCACTGGTGAGAAATTTAACCTCACTATTGCTATAAACAGTTTAGGATAAAAACCCTGACTCTGAGAGTAATGAAGAAGCTTATCACATTTAAGCTTTATTGATTTCTGCTCCGCAGTATGCTTCAGGGTATTTAGAATATCGCTCTTGTGGCTAATATGATTGATTGTGCAATTAGTTAAAAACAGATTTATTTGATCCTAATCTTCACTCTAAAGATTTTAAACAATGCTATTAGATCATTCCTTTTCCATTAAAAATTTTTGTAAAACAGTTTGGTGTTCCATATAAGACTAAGCATGCAATTGCCATATGACCATGTCAAACACTGCATTTGGGAGCATTTACCCCCAGTAAACAAAAAAATATGTTTACCTGAAAATCTGTATACTGTTGTTCCTACAGCTATATTTGTAATAGCCCCAAACTGGAAAAAACCCATTCGTCCTTCAGCTGGTGGCTGGTTAAACAAATGGTGGTACATTCATACTATGGAATACTATTCAACAGTAAAAAGGAACAAATTACTGATGTATAAAACAACCTGAATGAATTGCCAGGGAACTATCCAGAGTTGAAAAAAGCAACTCTAAAAGGTTACACAACGTATGAGTCCATTTATATAATATACTTAAAATGACACAATTACAGAACTGGAGTACAGATTCATGGCTGCCAGAGGATAAGGAGAGGGTGAGAATAAGAGTGAAGTAGATGTGACATTAAAAGACAAGAGGAGAGACCCCCGTGGTGATGAAAACATGCCATACCTGGACGACTTTGATGTTATAAACCAGTGTTATCACTGAGGAAAATAATGCTATTATTTCTTACAATTGCATGGGAGTCTTCAACGATCTCCAAAAAAAGTTTATTGAAAAAAAAGATACTGAGCACCTAAGGCACTGGAACTACAGAAAGAATAAAGATTCCTCAAAGGACACGAAATACCTACAAGAAAGAGGGTAATTCCACCGTCATGCGGTAAATTCAATTCTCTATTCTGCATATATGTCAAGGAGACACAGAGAAAAAGCACTGAACTTGGAACAGAGTAAATGAAAAGATTTCCAGAGAAGGTGATGCTACAACAGAGGCTTAAAAAATTACTAGAAGGTATTCTGGCAAAGAAAGGGGAGAAATTGGTGAAGGGCATTCCAGCCAGAGGGAGCAGCAAGTGCCAAGGCAAGGAGGTTGGAAACAACGTGATGCCTTTAGGAAACTATGAAGTTCGGTATGTCCTGGGTCTGGTGGGTCAAGTTGCCGGGAGAGACAAGGCTCATGTCAGTTCTAAAGCACAGTCCAGGTCTTGAGATATATTATTTTAAAAAGCTTGAAGTATATCCTGTATGGTATAGCTAGAGATTATAGGTCTGTCTGTCTCTCTGTCTCTTTATAGCAATAAATAAGATGTAGCTTTTAAAGGCCATGGAGGTGGAGACTGGATTGTGAGCTGATGGTGGGGACCAGAGGTAGCCAGTGATACATGATAAAGATTTAAACTACAGCAGTGACAGGACTTCCCTAGTGGTCCAGTAGTTAAGAATCCACCTTCTAAAGCATGGGATGTGGGTTTGATTCCTGCTCGGGGAACTAAGATCCCATATGCTGCCGGGACAACCAGGCCCACCCAACACAACTCAAGAAGCACACATGCCACAACTAGAGAGCCTGTGCACACAACTACTGAGCCCACGTGCTCTAGAGCCCGTGGCCCACAAGAGAAGCCTGTGTGCTGCAACTAGAGAAGTGCCCCCACGCTGCAACGAAGACCCAGCACAGCCAAAAGAATAATAAATTAAATTAAAAAAAAAAAACACAGGGCTGCCCTGATAGCTCAGCTGGTAAAGAATCCACCTGCAATGCAGGAGACCTCGGTTTGATTCCTGGGTTGGGAAGAGCCCCTGGAGAAGGAAAAGGCTACACACTCCAGTATTCTGGCCTGGAGAATTCCAGGAACTGTATAGTCCATGGGGTCGCAAAGAGTCGGACACGACTGAGCGCCTTTCACTTCACTTCACAGCGGTGACAACAGGAATGCAGGAAAAGGGTGGATCTGAGATACTAAACAGAGATATAATCCAACAGTATATGGTAACTGAGAGTGATAAGGGAAGACTCTAAGGCATTGATTGCAGATGAGTAGGACTAGAATGCTGCTTCCCAGCCCAGAACAGACATCCCTAATTAATAATCATTAAAGTGTTGAAAAGTGAACGAGTTAGTTGCTCAGTCATGTCTGACTCTGTGTGACCCCATGGACTGTAGCCCACTGGGCTCTTCTGTCCATGGAATTCTCCAGGCAAGAATACTGGAGTTAGTTGCCATGCCCTTCTCCAGGGGATCTTCCCAACCTGGGTGCAGTGTGTCATGAGACACATCCAAGTGGAAATATGTAATAAGAAACTGGATATTTCAGTATATAACTTAGGATGAAAATTGAGACCTGGCATTGTAATAGCATATATGTGTTATTAATAGCATATATGTGGAAATTAAATCAAGACAGTTACAGTCTAACTACAATATGTAAAGAGACAAGAAAAAAAATTAAGAGCAGAACCCTTAAGAACATGGACATAGGAACTTCCCTGAAGGTCCACTGGTTAAGACTCCACACTTCCAGTGCAGGGGACATGGGTTTGATCCCTGGTCAGGGAACTAAGATACCATATGATAGTGTGGCAAAAAAAGAAAAAAAAAAAGGATATTTACGCGATAGACAAACGAAGTGACTACAGAAGAGACTAAGATAGTATGTTAAGGAAAATAAGAAAACCAGGAGAGCATTGTTGCTGAAACTGAAGAAGAAAAGGCAAGTAGTGAGCAATTAAGTGCTACAGATAAGTCAGTAAAATAGCACTAAAAAGAACCTATTGACAGAGACTTAGAAAAGATGCTGATGATGGTGGCATCACAGATTTTGAATCCAGTCCAATCCAGCTTGATCTCCTCTTGAAATCTTAAAACTTAATTGCATCTGCAAAGGCCATTCTTTCAAATAAGGTCATATTCACAGGTTCCAGTAGAATAAAACATTTATATGCTGCCTGATAACAAAATTATTTTCCATTAAGTGAATTCTATGTTTCATTTATAAGTGAACCCGTTCACTTACAAAAAAAGTAATGTCTCTGCTTTTTAATACACTGTCTAGGTTTGTAAGAATATACAAGAAGGAAGGAGGGAAGGAAAGGAAAGGAAAAACATTTCACTCATCCACAATGCTTCATGGAGCCCCCATGTCTCCCCATTCCAGATCACGGAAAGTCATCCCATAAAATAGGAGTTTCCCCTAACTTCAAATGCCCGTGTGATACAATTTCCCATCCTGTCCCTTCAAGGGCACTGAGATTTCTGCTAGATGCAGCTATGGATGTCCCCACCAGGCATTATTCCTCCATCCGGCATGCCACTGAAGCCTTCTATCAAGCATCGTAACTAAAGAGCCAGAGTCCTCAAAGTACTAAAAATCCATTGCTACACGAGGGGAACTGTGCCCTCTCCCCTCCCTGCTGTCACTGTTAGAGGTGCCCCCAATGCAGTGCTGCTCCTGTTTCCACTGCCTTACAGACCTGAGTGAAAGAACTCTTTCCTTTTTTTTTTTTTTAATTCATAGACTTCTTTTTCTCTCTAGGATTCAGACATAGATTGTTGCTATACCTATCTTTTCCTATTTGTCCATTCATTTCAAAAGTGGGGGGTTAAGTATTTAGTGTTAAAGAAGGCTTAATTTAAAAATCAAACCACATAAATATTTAATTAGAGAGAACTGACATGAGTTATAAATTATTGAAGTCAGACCAGAAGTCATTTTGCAACAGGTCTCATGACAATCAAAGTAGCTGCCACTCTTAGTTGTTCACTCCAGTGGTCCCACCATTACCATGATACAGTCCTCTGCCTCTGATGATCTCTGGGCATCTTCCTACTTCTGTTTCAAATACTTGGACCGGAAGCACTCTTCCCACATCTCCAGGACAAATTCCCAAGAAAGAAACTGATTGAAGGAATCTAATTACCATGACACTTGCATGGACATTTGTGTTACGACATCTCATGGGCCACTGATCCACCTTTGGGTCAGCTGTGACCACATGGTAATCTCATGTGGCACCAGCATGAATACATTCAGAAGAGCCTCCCAGAAGGGGGACGACAGAGGAGAGATGGTTGGATGGTGATTCAATGGACATGAGTTTGAGCAAACTCCACGAGATGTTGAAGGATAGGGAAGCCTTGTGGGGTTGCAACCCCTTCATGGGGTTGCAAAGAATCTGAGGCAACTTAGCGACTGAATAGCAACAATACACAGAAAACTTCAGCAGAGCTAAGGTGCTGGCCACAGAGTAAGCTTTTAAATATTAGTTTTAGCTTCATGGCTTAAAGAAGATTCTCAACATTTCCTTTTACACGATGTTTAAGTCCATTTAGGATTTATCTAAATTTTTCTAGTTTTATCTATTAATATATCTTCCCTTGAACCCTAATAATAGATAAAGTTTGTTGGGGCTAACAATATGTCTGGCAGTTTTCTAAGAGTGTTTTATGGATTCACTGATTTAACCCTTACAACACAAAGTTCTGTTATTATCCCTATTTTACTAGTAAGAAAACTGAGACACAAAGAGGTTAAATACTTGTACAAGGACACATAGCTAGTAAATGGCTGAATTCAAACTCAGGTATTTTAGAAAGGCTTCAAAGCCAGCAGTTATATGTAAACCATATAACTTCTCAAACATCAACTAATATTACTTGCACAATAACAATACACAAATAATAGGCATCATGAGTGACTGTTAACCATACATGTAGCAAAACACAGGCTAACGATTCTACATACATGGATGCAAAACTGACGTTCTCCCCATGACGTTGCCATTATGACTAAGCATTTGCATCATAATTCGAAGTTGGTGACAAAGATAGAACATTTGCTCTAAGCATTGTAAAAGCTACAGCCCAAGTCTTGATATAGTCCACCTTTTATCATTCATTTCACTAGATTTTCTCATTTCCATGGCAATTTTTTCATCAATCCACTAAATATTTAGAAGCGTTTGTTTCAATTACAGACATTTGGGGATTTTCCGTTTTCTTGTTAATTTCTAGTTTAAGTCTATCGTGGTCAGAGAAAATACTCAATGGTTTTGGTACTTTGAATGTGTTAGGGCTTTCTTTACGGCTCAGTATATGCTCGATTTTGGTAAAATTCTATGTACATCAGGTTTCTCTATTTCCAACTACTTCAAAAGACTGACCTTAGCCGAGAAAACCTCGAAGGTCCCTTCTTACACCAAGTGTGTGAGATTCCAAGAATAAAGTAACCGGTGCGAGTTACTTCTAGTTCTTATTTTTCTTCCAGTTAGTCTTTTCTCCTTGATTTTCAGAATGAAACATATATTGCTTCTAATTAAACACAGAATAAGAAAAAAACCGCAGTACCTGCTATACAGTTTCGCACTCTTGTCTTCGATAAGTAGACGCTGCCCGCCGCCCCTGCGCGCTCAGGTAGCGAAGCCCCTGCGGAGACCCGCCTCCCCGGCACACAGGCGCGCCCGCGCGGGCCCCGGCCCCGCCCACTCCCCTCCATAACCACGCCCCCTACACTCCCCAACCACGCCCCCTCCCATCGCCAGCCACACCGATCGAAGCCAGGGCCGAGGGGCGGGGCCCGCAGCAGCGTCCTGACGTCAGAGAGGGCTGCGACACCGCCCAGTCCGCCGGGGAGCTGACGGCGGCGGACGCTAGGTTCGCGGAGCCGGGCCTGGGCAGCGGCGGGGATCTCACGCGGTGTCCGCAGGCTCCGGGGCGGGGGCTGCAGCGGCGGCGGCGAAGCCCCCTCCCCGGGGAGGCGGGGCCTGGGTGAGCTCCCCGGTTGGGGAGCGGCGGCGACCGGGAAGGATGCATCAGAAGCTGCTGAAAAGCGCACATTATATCGAGCTGGGCAGCTACCAGTACTGGCCCGTCCTGGTGCCCCGCGGCATCCGCCTCTACACCTACGAGCAGATCCCCGTGTCCCTGAAGGACAACCCATACATCACCGACGGTTACCGGGCCTACCTGCCTTCCAGGCTGTGTATCAAAAGGTACAGACTGGCCGCCCCCGCTGGGTGCGCCGGGGGGGGGCGCGCCGGCGGCTCCTCCTCCTCTACACCCTTTTTGTCTGGTCCGCCTGCTGCTTTCCCTGCTGTTCTCCGCGCCCCTTGTTCCCTAGCTGCTCCATCCTTTTCTGCCACCTCTTCTCTCTTCGTGATCTTTCTTTCTCCCCCGCCGGGGTACTTGATCCATGGACTAATGACGGTAACAAGGACCATAATCACTAACTCCAGTGGGGCTTTGCTGTTTACAAATGGTTCACATCCTTTATTCCATTCGGTGTTTGTTCGGGGTACATGTTGGAATCGACCCCACTGGCAATGGCCAGGACATACTTGCTCCTGTGTATACCTAAGCTTTGTTTATTTTTAAGGCATCCCTATGGAAATTCAGATATTTGGGACCAGATAAATGCCTGTATAATAGGAAACAAGTTCACCTTTCACCTTGGCATATAAATCTTTAAAAATTCCTGATTCATGCATTTATTTAGTAGATAGTATGGAGCCCCTGCCAGGCACCCTACCAGGTCCTACAGAGGAACGCAGGTATGGCCCTTGTTCTCGTGAATCTACTGAAGTCTAGCCTGAGTGACACACATTAAAGAGCTAAGTACACTATTACATAATAACCATTGTGAAAAACGTTATGTGGGAAAAGCACTATAGCAAAGGGGGCCTATAACTGGGTGCTGCCCTCCACTAGAGCACTATAGAAACATCTTTAAAAAAGGAATGGCTTCATCATCTACATTCTTAAAATTGAGTCCCTTGAAAGCCTGGGTTTGAAAAGAAAACAAAACTGAAAAATTAGGGTTCTAGTTCTTAGACTAGATTTCTGTTAAAACTCACTTGCCTGCATGCTCAGTCTTTAAGTCATATACAACTCTTTTGTGACCTTATGGACTGTAGCTTGCCAGGCTCCTCTGTCCATGGAATTCACCAGGCAAGAATACTGGAGTGGGTTGCCATTTCCTTCTCCAGGAGATCTTCCCAACCCAGGGATCAAACCTGCATCTCCTGCATTGGCAGGCAGCTTGTTTACCACTGAGCCACCTGGGAAGCCCTAAAACTCACTATATGTACTTAATTACAGAACCCCACTTTAAGAGAATTGAGATACTGATGTTAGTTAGCTCTAGGTCAGTGTAGTGACAAACCCCACTGCTGGAATGTGAGCTATTGAATTGCTCAAGAAGCAACCAAGCAACCACGTGTTTGATTCTTGATCTTCTTTTTGGCACCATCTTTCCACTGTTCCTTTACCCTGCCTGCCTTTAAAGTACTTCTCTAACTCAGAGTCACAAGGTGACATCACTGTCCATCTCTGCTTGGCTTCAGTGAATGGCCCATGGCATTTGACAGTTTGAATCCTGAGTGCCATATCCTCCCCATCACCTTCTTTGCTTAAGTTATTACACAAGAAATCAGAGCTAGCCCCTGCTGTGGATGTGAAGTTCCACATGGATAGCGCAGGTAATGAATTATCTTAAATAATAGCTTTAAACCCACCTCTGCATTCTGATGTTAGGGTCCAAATCTCATAGATCAAGGAGTGAAAATATAGTGCTTTAGATCTCAGGCCGTTGAGTGAAAAAGACTTGAGTATGCAGATCTACCACTTCATAGCTGTGGGACCTTGAACAAAAGTTAACCTCTCCCAGCCTTATTCTCCCCATTTGTAAGAATGAGGGTAATTACAGTATCTGCTTCAGAAAGTAGTAAGGACTAAATGAGTCCTTGTGTATGTAAGTGCTACACCCAGCCTGGCACATAATAAAGGCTCAGTAAATGGTGACTTGTTAACACCATGACCATTGAATTTGAAGCTGGATAGATGATGATGAAGAAATCAATTGTTGATTTTGCAGCTGATCAGAGTATGTGATTAAGAGTAGATCCCCTCCTAGGGATATTCTTCTAAGTGCCCTTCCTACCAGCTCGGTGTTTTCCAGGTTCAGCTTTTGCCCTCTCTTCTTTTAGCTGCCTAGAGGGCCAGCTGTACGTCTATATCTATATAGATACAGATATCTGTATCTTAGATATAAGGAGAGGTTTAGTATGTCACAGCTGTTCTGCCAGTACTCTGTTAGTTGGAAGGAACATGCCATAATTGTGCCTCTCTGCTCACTAAACCAGGTTACACTGGGTTTCACCACATGAAAAGTTCTGAGGTAACGGATGTGTACTGCCTGTCAAACAGTCCTGGGCTTAGATATGTTTCCTCACATTCCTGCATCTCTTCTCCCCCTCCCCAATATAAGTGGTGTTTATACTTGAAGCTTGTACAGGATAAAGCCTGACATTCATGATACGAGATCCGCTTTATGCTTGATGACCCTTTGATTGTGTGAGACTCCACTATGTTTATGACATGGGAAAATGGGAACCATGGTGACTGCTGCAAATTCTGTGTTAGAATTATACGTTTGCGTGCGTGCTCCCTCATGTCTGACTCTTTGCAACCCCATGGAATGTAGCCTGCCAGCCTCCTCTGTCGTTGGGATTTCCCAGGCAAGAATACTGGAGTGGATTGCCATTTATTCCTCCAGGGGATCATCCTGACCCAGGGACAGAACCCAAGTCTCTTGCATTGGCAGGTGGGTTCTTTACCACTGAGCCACCTGGGAAACCCTATTTAAACTCAAACCAGTTGGGGCATATTGAAAGAGGGCAACTAGTACTGATATTAAAAGTAACCTCCTGTTATTCTGACAAAGAATAAACTCAAGCCACCTGGAAACGAGTTTGGTTTCAAAACAGCCTCAGCAAAGTTGTTGCAGCATGCCTGTCTTGAAGGACATTTCCAGTGGATCCATTTGTATTTATCCTGCTTCTCTCAATTCCATTTAACTTTACACTTGCACGTTATATATACTGAAGTGAAAGTGAAAGTGTTAGTTGCTCGGTCATGTCCAACTCTTTGTGACCCCATGGACTGTAGCCTGCCAGGTTCCTCTGTCCATGGAATTTTCCAGGCAAGAATACTGGAGTAGGTAGCCATTCCCTTCTCCAGGGGATCTTCCTGACCCAGGGATTGAACCTGGGTGTCTTGCATTGCAGGCAGGTTCTTTACCATCTGAGCCGCCAGGAAAACCCAGTGTATACTAAAAAGGTATTTTAAGTTTGTGCCTAAGCTTAGCAGGTTTTCAGATACCTGTTACTGAATGTCAGACTGTGTTAGCTAGCACCCAGTTTTAATCTGCACGTTTATTTCTGTAGACATGTAGCATCTAATCTGAGCAGGACCCTGTGCTGAGAACAGTGGTGTCATAAAGATGAATGGTGCCGGCTGTCAGGGAGTTGATAAGCTGGAGAATGAGATGGAATTTATCCATAAATAACTGAAATGGTAAATATAATAAGAGATGAGAAGAAAAAAAAAAAACACTGTAAGATCCCAGAATTGATGGAGTTGTGGAAAAACTTAAACTAAATGGTATGTCAAATTTAGAAAGGCCAAAATAGGGTTAAGGGATTAAAAGTAGCAAGTATTAGATAACGCTCGCCACCAACCAACTTGTCCCTACCCTTATAAATGCCTCCAGTGAGCCAGCAGATCTGAATCTGAGCTGCATGTTTGTTTTTTTTTTCCAGTTTGTTCATTTTATCTAATGAGACAGTAAACATCTGGAGTCATTTGCTGGGTTTCTTCCTCTTCTTCACGCTGGGAATATATGACATGACATCTGTGTTACCTTCGGCAAGTGCATCCAGAGAAGATTTTGTAATTTGTTCTATTTGTCTCTTCTGCTTCCAGGTAAGTCTCATTTCATAAGCACTATTATTGTTAAAGAGAACTTTAGTCAGAAAGGCCTGGGCAGGTGACCTTACTCCACACCCACCACTTGCTTCAAAGAGCCCCAAAGTAGCATAAAAGTTAGCTTATTTGATTTCCTAATATAAGCACCCAAAGTATGTTTCTCTGAGAGTGTATTTGAAATCCACGAAGTTTTAAAGATTGAGAAAATATCTTTCTTTTTTCTTCCTTTCTCTAGACATCTATGCTATAAGATTAATACAGAGATAGAAATCTCTGATTGTATTCTATTTGCCAACTGAAGTAGAACCCTATTGTGTGCTTAAAACTTGTTTGGGGAGATTTCTCATCTTTTATATGTCTATGACTTTTGTACTTATTTCCCTATTGTCTTAATGCTGATGTCTCATTTTGCTGGTATTAATCTTTTCTCTCACTTTAATGTTAATTTCCTTTGGGCCTTTTGCACTTTCCTGATTTCAAATACTTTCAATGTCTTCTCTGTGCCATTTCCTCCATTGAGCTAATATGTTAGTCCCTCAGCACTTTTACTTTTCTTCAGGAATCTGCAAAAGGGCCTTTAAAAGTTATGTTTAATAATTTGTCAAACAGGAGTTTCTAAAGAAGAAAGCTAATATAAACCAAAATCCAGTTGATATTTTTTTAAATTAAAAAAAATACAAAGTACAGATAAACATAAAAATGGAAAGAAAGAAATATCATTCTTCCTCCCCCAGACATAGGCCAGCACTTCCAGCAGTTAACCTGCTGCTGCCCTGAAAGGAGAATCCATAAGTCAACCACACAGCTGTTGCTTTCATTGTGTACTAATCAGCTTCAGGCCTTCATCGTCTGACTCAAAACTTTGGACTTAAATGATTAAGAAACACAATGGAAACATCCCCCTCTCCCTTTTCTTCTAATTCTAGTTTCTAGAATAAGATTTTTAATTTCTTTAAGGAAAAGAATACTCTGTATTTTTGTGTTATTATTAGAAAATTATTTTTTCTTTAAGTATTTTTTTACAGTATACTCTTTCTCATGTTTAATTTTAATTTTCAAGAGCCTAAACATCTCTTAAAAACCTATCTCCATTTTTAAGATGAAAATGAATCAATTTGCCCATACTTACCTGTCTCAGATGGTAAAGAATACGCCTGCCATGCAGGAGACCCAGCTTTGACCCCTGGGTCAGAAAGATCCCCTGGAGAAAGGAATGGCAACCCACTCCAGTATTCTTGCCTGGAGACTTCCATGCACAGAGGAGTCTGGTGGGCTACAGTCCATGGGCTCTCAAAGAGTCAGACACAACTGAGTGACTAACACACACACGCACACTGTAGACTAAGATGCTCTTATAATCAATAATAAGAAAAACTGGTTTATGCTCTACTGCTTGTTACATGGATACTATCTCCTTTGAGGATCCCGCAAGCTTTCCTCTGGCCCTCAGCCTGCCCTTTACCCTCCCAGCCACAGTTGATGTTAGTTCAGGGTATGTATGTTTATTTTCATAGTGGTTTAAGAAAGCACTGCTGCAAAACTGAGAAGATGAAATAATTAAAACACCTGCCAATGAAGAAACACCTAAAGTGTTAGAGTGACTTGCTCAAGGCTGTCCAGTAGGACAGTAAAGTCCTGTCCTAACTGCTAGTGCAGTGATCTTTCTGTTACACACAGCACAGCTTGCTGAAGTCACATGAGCACACCTGCCCTACTTACAAATACCATTTTTGTTATTTTTATGATGTTGTATTTATAACTTGTTCACCCAATTTCCCCAGATCCTTCGAGTCAGCAGGCAGCATGGTAAATCATCACTGTATGTATTAATACTGATATACATTTAATTTTTTAAAGATATATAACATTTTTTTCTCTTTCCTGTGTTTTTTAAATACTCATGCTTTCCTACCAACAAGATTAATAGAGTGCATTCTGAATAGTAGAGTATAATTTCAGGGGCTTTGCACTTTCCCAGAAGTCTTTCTATCTTAGAGAAAAATAGAATTTGAGAATGCCTTTCCCTAGATACAGCTCCTTAGCATTCATTTCAAGAAATATTTTTTCATATCTCCTGTCTATATCCAGGCACTAAGCCAGGCATCAGGAATCCGGTGCAGAACAAAACCAGCCTGTCATCAAGATCGCATCACAGAAGGGAGAGTAAGGCAGGGCATTGAAGCATAAAAAATGTGTGGACAGACCCGGAAGCAAGAGACAGCTTAGCAGTTTCTGGACTTGTAGGCGTTGTTGTTTGTGTTAGACCCTAGGAAAGTGGAGAACGGCGAGGCTGGAGAGATAGGCAGGGGCCAGGTTATCATGACAAGGATGTAAGCATCGTGCTCTGATTATCTGTCTACCTGGATGGAGTGAGATATTCCACAGAAGGAAACTTCCCAGAAAACAGACATACTCAATATGTCAGATAATTTTTCAGTCGGTTTTTTTAAGCAACTCTAACAACACGTCCCTTTCAAAACAGAACATACTTAGTCTAGGTTAACTTTTCAAAAATTCAGATGTCCTCTATGAATACCATATATTTTATTGATACTTTCCACTTGATACTGTTATTTTTGTCTTTCCAGTTTTACTTTCCTTTTCACAATGAAATTAGCTTTATTGTTGTTTCTTTTTATTACTATAAGATATGCTCATGTAGAAATTCGAGCAAACAAGTGGTATTTAGAAGAAAGTATTATAAAAAGTCATTTGAAATTCGACTTCCACATTGGACATTTGGGTTAAAATCCCTCCAGATGTTTGTGGGTGCACACCTGCCTCACACTTGCCTGCCTACCTTTCTGTCTACCTCCTTCTTAGCTACTTCAACTCTGCTTACTGTTTATGTCACTCAGCACTGTGGCAATGAGATATTTTCCAGTCATTGTGAAGGTAGGTATGTTTAATTGGGTCAGTACACTCTGACTTGCAGTTTAGTAGCCAAAGCCACAGAGCATTAAGGATTTTAGATAGCAGAAGAAATGAGACTCTGACTAGGAACCTTGTCTTGAACGTTGATATTGAGGCTATGGGGACTGATTTGTATATTGTTTGTTTTTAGTCGCTAAGTTGTGTCCAGCTGTTTGGAACCCATGGACTGTAGCCCACCAGGCTCCTCTGTCCATGGGATTCTGCAGGCAAGAATACTGAAGTGGGTTGCCATTTCCTTCTCCAGGGGATCTTCCCAACCCAGGGATGCAACCCGCATCTTTTACGTCTCCTGCATTGGCAGGCGGGTTCTTTACCACTAGCACCACCTGGGAACCCCATAGAATGGCTAGATGACCGTTTATCTGGCCCATTTTCCCTATCCCCACTGTCCTTGCCTTGGTGTGGGCTCTAGTCATTGCTTCCCAGGGCTACTGTTATAACCTCTAATCTCAGCCTTTCTATAAAGGTGCATTTAAAATCTTCAGTAGTATCACACAGAGTCCATAATATTCAAGTTAAAACTCCTTGATGTATAGGACTTGTCCTAATCATATCATGAAGAAGACCACGTGACATTGCTCAGGGTGTTGTGTTTAATACGCTGCTTTTGCTGTGGACCCACCAGTAAGCCTGTGCACACCTTTGTTTCTGTCCTTGATGAATGCCAGAGCAACTGAAGGTGCAGCCCAGGTGGCAGCCCTCTTCTGAAATATGTAACTTTCTTCCTCCCGCAGCTCCCGGCCTCAAGTGCACACATGTACCCACAGACCCAGTTCCCTCCCTCCTCTGTTTTCTGACTGCGCTCTGCACTGTTCCTACAGGACTTCCAACATCACCATTTGTTCACTTGTCCAAAAAAAACCCCTTTGATAGTAGAGGCTTCATCTTTGTATCCCCAGTGCATGACACACAGCTGGTATTTAATGACTAGAGGGAGTTCAGCTACAGAAACCTTATCAATCTTCAGAGCAGCTGATTGAATCAGATAAGCTTTGCTCTCAATTTGGCAACATATAGTCAGCATAAGTCACAATTATTTTTCCTTGAATGCACCAAACCCATGTTTAACTTTAACTTAAAAGTAAACTCTATACAATGAAGTCTCATACAGGCATAAAAGATCTTAAATTAAGTGAAAAAAACAAATAGAGCAAACTGTATAATATGATTTTACCTGATTAATTTAAAATGTGTTCTTGTGTGTGTATATATAGACTTCTATATCATAGGTGTTTGATATGTTCATTGAAAATATCTAGACAGAAACATAAAAGATATTATCAGTGGCTATCACTGGAGAATAGATTGACTGGGTGGGGCTTATTTTGTTACATCATCAAATTCCTTTTCTTTTTTTCATCTTTCTAAGGACATGTCTTACTTCTGTAGTAAGTAGTTTTTAAAAGGAAACTTATTCATGGATCAAAATAAGATGCAATAGATTTCCTTCTACTGTACTACTCATTTAAATTGTTTATCTTATAGCTATCATTATAGATTTCTTTCTTTATGATTTTTGTCCTCATTTTACCCATGAGGAAATCAAAGCCTAAGAAAATGACATATAGTCATGCACAAAGCCAGAATCCATGTCTAGGTCTGTTTGGCTGAAAAACCTGGACTCCACCTATCCACTTCCCTGAACATCATGCATGAGTTGCTTTTATCATTCTTTGTTTCCCTTTGATAAGATTTGCTTTATTTTCCCTAGGTCTGTATGCTTTGCTCCGTGGGCTATCATCTCTTTTCCTGCCATCGATCAGAAAAAACCTGTCGAAGATGGATGGCATTAGATTATGCAGGAATTTCTATTGGAATACTAGGCTGCTATGTCTCTGGTGTATTTTATGCATTTTATTGTAATAATGTAAGTAACTTAAAAACATTTTACGTACTCCCTTTCAGGTATAGGTCTTTTATCTTTCCATGGTTCCCTTGAACTTCTGAGTAGACACGTAATTAACTTATCGAAGAAACAGTAAAGTCTGGTGGAGGCATAAACTCATTTTTCAAAAAGGCCCCATGATCTCTAACATCTGTTATCAGCTCCTATTCCTTTTACTGATTTTCCATGGAAAATATATATATGCTATTTTCTGAAACTTAAACATTAAATTTTACTGCTACTGCTAAGTTGCTTCAGTCGTGTCTGACTCTCTGCGACCCCATAGACGGCAGCCCACCAGGCTCCGCCGTCCCTGGGATTCTCCAGGCAAGAACACTGGAGTGGGTTGCCATTTCCTTCTCCAATGCATGAAAGGGAAAAGTGAAAGTGAAGCCGCTCAGTCGTGTCCGACTCTTAGTGACCCCATGGACTGTAGCCTACTAGGCTCCTCTGTCCATGGGATTTTCCAGGCAAGAGTACTGGAGTGGAGTGCCATTGCCTTCGTAAATTTTACTAGTTCCCCACTAAAACCATATAGCTACCTGATTCCTCAGATGCACATTACACATCTTTTATTTTTGTGTTGCTGGAGTTGAAGATCAAGTTAGCACTCATTAAAATTATGAAACTAGCTACTGCTTTCCATTTTCCCTTCTTATCCTTTACTCCTCTCTCAGGAGGAAAAAAAAGAAGGAAAGTATATTTGTGAATGTGTTGACCCATATTCTTATATAAGAAATACATTTTCCTTTCCTTAGTCTTATATTTAGAGTCAGACCTAAAGACAGACCAGATAGGTGGTAAGTATTTTTAACAAGCATGTGTCTACTCTGAATTCTAACATATCTTGTAGCTCAAATGGTAAAGAATCTGCCTGTAACTCAGGAGACCCGGGTTCAATCCCTGGGTTGGGAAGAGCCTCTGGAGAAGAGAATGGCAGTCCACTCCGGTATTCTTGCCTGGAGAATCCCATGAACAGAGGAGCCTGATGGACTACATACAGTCCATGGGGTCACAAAGAGTCCAACACGACTGAACAACTAACACTGCTATTACTACTCTGAATTCTTGATCAGCACTGCTTTCTGAACCTAAAGTTACAAGTCAGTTTTTGCCTTGGGTAAGCAGCATTTGAAACATGGTGATCAGATTATACAGTAGCTGATCTAAATTTATTGGCCAACCAAACTCCCTCCTCATCTCATGTCTCAGTCAAGAAGACAAACTGAACCTTCCATTGGCTCAGTCCATCTAAGGCCTGCCATTCAGAAAGTCCCCGTTGACCCGCCTCTCTTTTTCTCCTGCCTGCCACCACGCTATTTTCTCTTTTCCTTTTATCCTTTTAGTTCCATCCCTTTCAGAGCCAAAACTGAGCCACTCTCCCAGAAGCAGTGGACCTGCTAGTCACAGGATGAGAGTCTGTTCTGTCCGAGCCCTCCCCGTGGAATGGGGGTGCAGACCACATCCCCAGCCTTCACTCTCTGGGAGGATGGGCTACAGCTCAGGAGTCCTTTGATTGTTAGTAATTCTTAAATAGGATCTTTGTCACTCCACAACAATAGAGAAAAATGGCAACACTGCTAGAGTATAAAACCAGAAAAGTGAAAAATCAGAATTTGGTTTGAATGTAAGAACGTTATTAACAATAGCCACTTATTCATAAGCCATTTGTTCTTCAGGCCTGATTACATTGGAATGGAAGCATATATGCCATTTACCCTGTTGTAATTGATTTGATTTTAGTAGTAAACTGTACATATCTGCTCACTTTTCACAATTTATTCATTTTACATGAAAATGTTGACATCTTTAAAAAAATGCTTTTGAGTATGTAATACTAGAAATTTTTTGCTTATCTTATTCTGTATTTCTCTGAAACCAGTTTTTTGTTTACCTCTTCCCAAGCATATCTGATAATCAAAGAGACTAGTGGGACAACTGTAAATCTTTTTTCAGAAGAACCAGAACTCCAAGGTAGATTAAAGAGGAAAAAAACAAAAATCTATTAGAGCTAATACAGTCCATAATCATTTAAAGGAAAAGTTGTTTTTTTACCTCTGGTATCTCATCATTTAACCAAATATTCAGTTGCTTTAATGACGCTTTACCTTTTAAGGAACACAGGCTGCTTTGAGAATGAGATTGAAAACTAGGGACCCTCCATCCCAGATAATATGCATTTGGGCACAGACTGACCAGTCATTTTGACATGTGAGTTTCAGGAAGTTGTAATGATCCCAGAGAAGTCCAGGTTAAGAATTCTGTCCTAACTGAGTTATTAGGACAACTAACAACTTTTGAGCTTCAGGACTAGCTTTTCAGCAACTTTTGAGCTTCAGGACTAGCTTTTCGGCCTCTTGTTTAGGTACCTAAATGTTCTGTAAGTCCTTCACACTTGGCATATTTTGCAATGAATGATATTTCATGCTTCACCATTGTCTACCCCCGGTACACACACCCTCACGCTGGATCAGCTTGTTCATTTGCTCCACTAGTAGAAGCCGTTTGAGTGGCCTTTTCCAAAGCAAACAGTTGACCTCTGCTGCCCTATCCCATCGACAGTCAACCTTTAAGATTTTAGTTTATTTCAAAAATATCTCCTGAATCTGGTGCTCACATCTGTCTTCCTTGTTCAGCAACAGTCCAAGCTATTTTCTCCTTGAATCAAATATTTAATACCCTCCTAGCTAGCTTCCTGTCACCTCTTTTTTTTTTTTTCTTTACACTGATGTCAGAGTTATTCTAATAAGTTAGTTTGAAAAACAACCACATCATCTTTTTCTTCAAGAGCTCTGCTATTCCCTCAGCGCCAGCTTGGAAAAGTTACAGATGCATAGCCCAACAGTGCGTCTGCCTTTCAAGCTCCCTTCACAAAGCTTCCTTGCTCCATTGCGTTTCCTTTTCCTTGAGAGCTCCCTCCTCTCACAAAGTCTTACATATTCCTCAGGACCCAGATTAGTTGTCATTTCCTCTATGGAGCATTTTTTAACTCTTCCAGGTAGCAACTGCTCCCTCTTCTGTGGTCCTACAACATTCTGTTCATAAGTGGACTGCAGTCCTTATCCTTTGATTGTAATCTTCTCTTTATAGATCTGCCTCCCTCAGAGCCTGTGAGCTCGCCCACTGAGAGGTCGTAAATGTCTTTGTTTCCACAGGACTTCAATTGCCCCTGGCATATAATAGGTACTCAGGGAATGCTTTTGTGTGAATAAATGTGTTCTTTACCACCTCACTCTGGGGTCTGATTTGTCATCCTAAGAGACCTAACAGTTGTATGCAACATGCATTGTTTTGAGGAAGGAAGGTCATCGTGTTTGGAAGTGAAAATACCAAAGTAAATACAGTTTGGAATGCGTCCCGTAGAAGCCAAAATCGAAAATTGCTCTCTTCCTTCCCTTATTGTCAATGACAATTAAAATGCGATGTCCTTTCATTCCAGTATTGGCGTCAAGTCTACTTGATCACCGTGCTTGCCATGATCCTGGCCGTGTTCTTTGCTCAGATCCATCCCAGTTACCTCACGCAGCAGTGGCAGAGGCTCCGTTCTATCATCTTCTGTTCTGTGTCCGGGTATGGAGTCATCCCTACTCTCCACTGGGTGTGGCTCAATGGAGGAATCGGTGCTCCTATTGTTCAGGTAGGCTGAGTGTGGCCAGTATGTTCCCGTTCTTTTTGTCCTTTTAATTTCATTCCTTTGGGTAAAGTAGTGTACTCCGGCCAAGCGGGTGGGTCTTTGTCATTTGAGGGCACATTTATAATTGCATAATGATGCAGTAATTTTTCACATCTATATGTTAATAAATAAACACACTCTGCGGCATAGAATCTAACTACTATTTTCTTCTGAGATGTATTTCTGTGAGATGAACGTTCTTAACTCTCGTTCTGTTCCCCTTGGAATGTAAATATCCAAGCCCTCCCTGTAGAGGAGGACTCCTAAGTTTCCAGCTTTGTCAGCTGGGGCAAGGTCAGTGCCAGGAGGAGCAGCTGATTTGCTTGTTTGTGGAAGGGAAGGAGTTGGGAAGGATTTCTTCTTGGACCTCTTGAGTCTGCAATACCTGTGGGATGTTAAAGTGGAAATCGGGTGTGGATATAGCTCAGAGATTGGGACTAGTAATAGAGATTTGAAAAATTTCTTGGCAATGGGACCATATTCTACCCTGCAAGGAAAATATGTTGAGAAATAAAAGACCATTATTTGTTATGGGGAGAGTTGGAGTACATCAGGAAGAACCTCAGTGAGAATTCCTCAGCATCCTTGAGAAGGGAATTAGAAGTAAGACTTAAATTCTTAGAGATTTGTATACAAATGCTGTAAGTACATGCTAGGGAGTAAAGGAGAATTTTTAACGTAACTAATTATGCTGAGAAATCTAGAAGAAATTGTATACACTTGTTGCAATGGGACCTTTGGAATATGGAGATTTAAATGCAGGTTTTTTTTCAAAAGAATTATATTTTTTTAGAAGAGAAGAGACTAATGGTAGGCTTACATACTATTGCTGACAGCATGGTGAAAATTATCTGCATATAAAACTAAAAAGAAAGGCAGTCTGGTGTAGTGAATTGAGTGATATGATTTGGCTGTGTTGCCAACTTGAGAATGAGGGTGATGCTTTCTTTATAAGACTAAAAAATTGAGATAAAGGTGTGATAGTGGTGATGAGTAACTTCAGTGATCCTGGTACCTGTGAAAACATCATTTTTGTGACAGTTTTGATGCCCAGAAAATAGAATGGAGAAGTGCCACTCTCTTAATAGATTCAGTCCTAACCAGAAGTGAATAATTGTTGACACAGAAGTGAATGTTTTGGGATGAGGGAAATGCATCCTTTTAAGCTTATCATATGGAGAAGGAAATGGCAACCCACTCCAGTACTCTTGCCTGAAAAATCCCATGGACAGAGGAGCCTGGTGGGTCATGGTAGTCCATGGGGTCGCAAAAAGTCGGACATGACCGAGCGACTTCACTTTAACTTTCAAGCTTATCATAAGCTTATCTTGTTATTAAAGAGAACCACACCTATTAAGCCAGTAGATTTTTAAGAAATTCAGAAAAAAGAATAAGTGTAGGGGAGGGCAGGGGGACACTTTGCTGTGTTCAGCAATCTTAAAATAGAAATATGACTTAGGAAGACTGGTTCTCTAAAATGGAAATCTAGTATGAACAGAGATCATCCCAGTATAGAAACAAAGGGAGACTTCCAGAGAAATTCTCCAGTAAGGTCTAGTTTTAAACAGATGGAGAGAAAGGCACTTGACCAAAGATGAAAAGTTCCAAACAGCTAATCCTGGAGGTGCAGTGGAACTTTGTTCTAGAATGTTTGTAGAATCTGAGGTTGATCATCTGAGAACATAGGATTTAGGGGAGAGGGGCTCCATGATGATTCTCAAATATGTATAGAGGGAAGAAAAGTCATTTGTTTTTATTTCTTAAATGGCTTCTTAGTAAATTAGGTTTATAACCAGAATTAGGAACAAGGTGTATGAATTAGAGCTGGCTGATTTTCTTAGGACAAGGAAAAGCTTTCCAAGAGAGCTTTGCACAGTAGTATTCGAGAGAATCATTTATCTGGGGTGGTGGAACAGATATCACTGTTGGGCTGAGCCTCTTGGGTCTTTTCCAGCTACAGATCCCTGTTTAGTCTCTGTGCTTATTCAGCTGGTAACTCCATCCCCACGTGTATTCCACCCGGGCACCCGTGTTGTAGATGGGAGTTGGCTGCCCTTTGCACTCTCACCCTGTCGAAGCTTGAGCTGCTCTAGCGCCCTGACCCTCAGGGCAGTCCGTGTGTTCCACGCCTATGAAACACTTCCTCAAGTATTGAGAGCTAGGTTTTTGTTACTGGGGACTGTAAGATTTAATAGACTTAAATCCCACCTATGAATTCTAATTCTCTGTGTTTATATTAATTAGATTTCTAAGATCAGTGAGTTGGCAGTTCAGTCACAGTAGAGACATCTATGAAAAACTATGTTTTGCTTTTCAGGACTTTGCACCCCGTGTAGTTGTGATGTATGTGATCGCTCTTCTTGCTTTCCTGTTCTACATTTCCAAAGTTCCAGAAAGGTATTTTCCAGGTAGGTATATGTTTTTATAATGGTTTTATGACTTTAGTGTAAATAAATGGTGGAGGTATATACGTCATCAAAACGGATTTTTTTCCCCAATATTACTGATTATAGAATGGCTTTTCTCAAATGTTATCTAAAACTTGAACTCTCAGATGGCTTTCACAAACTTTCTTTCATTGTCACCATAGAAGTTGAGTCCAGTAGATAGGGTTACCGCCATTTCACTTCACCATTCACCATTTCATTTCACCATTTCAGTAAAGAGTTCTCAGCCACTGCTTTTTTGTGGAGTGTTGAGTTCCACAGAAGTTGCTTATGCTTAAAAATTATATGTACGAGGTCCATAAAACAAACTAGAAGCAAAGGAAAATAATAGGTTAATGAAAATAAGCCAGGTTTAGGATTACTTCACAAGTATCTATGGTAAGTTTCTATAAAATATATAAAGCCCATCAGTCTGGCTTTCAGCTTCCTGGAACCCAGTGGTGAGAGGAAATTAAGGGTCTTCATGTCCCCAAGATTTACACAAGCCAGGAGCTTAAGGACAGCTCTGCTTCAGTTTAGGTGAAAAAGCCTTCTGATAGAAAAGAACTAAGAGGACACTGGGTAGAGAGAATAATGTTCTCCCAAGCATGTATTTGCTTGCTTTGGAGCTTCAGCTCTGGAGTCAGATGGTTCAAATCCCCCATCAGCCCCTTATTAGCTGCATGCCCTGAAGTCACACAAGATTTCTCAGGCCAGGTTCCTTCTCTGAAACATGAAGATAATGCTTTTCTCTCCTGGGTATTAGCTGAGAACGTGCACGTGAAACATTTAGCCCAGTTCCTCACAAGTACTCTTGCCTGGAAAATCCCATGGACGGAGAAGCCTGGTAGGCTGCAGTCCATGGGGTCACTAAGAGTTGGACACGACTGAGCGACTTCACTTTCACTTTTCACTTTCATGCACTGGAGAAGGAAACGGCAACCCACTCCAGTGTTCTTGCCTGTAGCATCCCAGGGACGGCGGAGCCTGGTGGGCTGCTGTCTATGGGGTCGCACAGAGTCAGACACGACTATAGCGACTTAGCAGCAGCAGCAGCAGCAGTGAGCACTCAGTAAATCTTGGCAGCTGTTGTTACAGTGCCCCCAGCCCCAGTTCATAAATGAAATATGTGACTTAGGAAGGGACAGAGTGGTGCAAGCCCAGGTGAACTTTGGCTCCGGTCAAGAATAATAGGAGAGAGAGTAGTGCTTTTTCAGTGTGGGAGCTGAAAGTAGGGAGCTGTTTAAGTTCACGTTGGAAATTGTCCTCCCTTTCTCTTGGGTTAAGAACCTCTTCCACAGTGAATTAAAGATAGTGTGCCATTTGTCACGTGTGTTGGGGAAGAAAAAAGGATGAGAAACCTTGAACTAGAGAATGAATAGACCGCAGAACCTCAGGCATTCCTCTGTGCACGTGACCTTTCACTACTAGGTTTTAAATAAGGATGGAATACGGAGAAGAACTTCTGTATAAACATTAGGATTTGGGAACATAACTAGGACAGGTCCTGAATTGAAGACCCACCCATGTTCTAGGCAGGGTCAGAATTCTCCTCAGAAAACAGTTCTGCTGAAATACATTTTCCTATCATTTTATTAATAATTATTTTATTATGAATTTCTTTTTTTTCATACATACAGGTAGAAAATTAACTAGTGAAAGTTCTCTCCATTCGTGATTATAGCCATCATGTTTTTAGGCCTTAAAATATTTAGATCAAAAGTTCTCAGTTGTCTAATACAGGACATCTATAAAAGGACAAACGTCATGTAACTTAACTTTTTTCAAGATGAGCTTGACATAAAACGTACCCCACGTAGCTGAGTGTGTGGTACATTTGTGCAGGGGAGATAACCGAGTCCATGAAAAATGTTAAGTCTCTGCAGATAAAAGTGATATATAGTGTCAGGTGTTCATGAACTCATGGCTTAGAAACCTTGTCTGTCCAGTCCTCACTGATGACCTGGCTATGAGGAGAAGCACTCTGTAGTGGTAGGGAGATGGTGGGTGAATACTGGGAAATCAAAAACCTTTTCAAACCTAAGAACTTACTTTCAGCTCATGTCAGTTTTTGTTTTTTTTTTAATGTTAGCATTGCAGTGGCATTTGTTGGGTTCAAAGATCCCCAAGTTCTCCATGGACAGAATTGAGTGAATCTGTGATATTTGCATTACAAATAATCAGTTTTATGATCCTCAGTATTTTATGCTTTAAAAATGAGTCTGTGAGCTTCACTAGGCTGTCAAACGGTTCCATGGCACCAAAAAAAATAAATAAAAGTCTAAGAAGCTCCACAGAAAGGATTCTGTTGACTTACACTTTAAAATCTACATACTATACTGATTATTATTCTTGGTAGAGAAGACAGAAGGTTAGACAATATTTACATCATGTGACCATAGAAGCACTAGGAATTACATTTCAATTTCTATAGTTCTGTATTTTGTTATTTTTCAGGATGCTTCTTACCTGTTAGTTATTTAATCTCCTTGGAATTTATACTTTAACCAGAAAGAAATTAATTCTAAGTTGCCATTCTCTTTTCCAGGGGATCTTCCCAACCCAGGGGTTGAACCCAGGTCTCCTGCACTGCAGGCAGATTCTTTACTGTCTGAGCCACCAAGGAAGCCAGTGTATGAACTAACCAGCCTTAGTTAATTAACCTATTTTTTTTGTTGTTGATCAGTTGCTCAGTATTGTCCTACTCTATGCAACCCCATGGACTGCAGCACGCCAGGTTTCCCTGTCCTTCACCATCTCCCAGAGCTTGCTCAAACTCACCACTGAGTCAGTGATGCCACCCAACCATCTCATCCTCTGTCCCCTTCTCCTGCCTTCAATCTTTGCCAGCATCGGGGATGTTTCCAAGCAGTTGGCTTCGCATCAGGTGGCCAAAGTATTAGAGCTTCAGCATCACTAATTACATTTTTCTAATTGTTCCATTCATCTGATAGTACAAGATGCAGGTCTGAGCTGTCTCCTTACACACCTGCTTAAAATTAAAAATGCTTCAAGCGGACTTATACCCAAACACAGCTGTGTCTCTGCTTCATGCCTAATTAACTCCATGATTTGTAGCACTAATTTCCATTGCTTCCCTCATGTGATGTCTTTTCCTCACCAGATATATATGTTGAGACATGGGAAACAAAAGGTCAAATTCCTGAAATTAACCACATCTAGATTTTGAAAAGACATTTGGAATAGTATTTCTGAAATTCACCAGTACTCTTCATGAATACAACCTTAAAGTCAGACTCAAAAATGAATTAATCTTTTTTTTAGAAAACATTTGGGTCTGAATTAATCTCAGTCAGTTTCTGAGACTGCCAAAATCCTGTTGCTGCTCAGTCATATTTCCAAGGCCAGAGATGGAAGTATATTTTTACTTAACGTCAAAATCAGTTCAGTTCAGTCATTCAGTTGTGTCCGACTCTTTGCGACCCCATGGACTGCAGCATGCCAGGCTTCCCTTTCCATCACCAACTCCCAGAGCTTGCTCAAACTCATGTCCATCAAGTCAGTAATGCCATCCAACCATCTCTTCCCCTGTCGTCCCCTTCTCCTCCTGCCTTCAAATCTTTCCCAGCATCAGGGTCTTTTCCAAAGAGTCAGTTCTTCGCATCAGGTGGCCAAAGTATTGGAGTTTCAGCTTCAGCATCAGTCCTTCCAATGCATATTCAGGACTGATTTCCTTTAGGATTGACTGGTTTGATCTCCTTGCTGTCCAAGGGACTCTAGACTAATCAGTACTCTTTTCTCTGTACCTTCCCTTGCAGGACAACTAAACTACCTCGGATCAAGCCACCAAATATGGCACATCCTTGCAGTAGTGATGTTATATTGGTGGCATCAGTCAACGGTGTATGTCATGCAGTATAGACACAGCAAACCCTGTCCTGACTATGTTTCACATTTGTGAATTCAGGTATGGCCACCTGGTGTATTCAGTTGTTAAGCAATATAAAATGAGGAGCTCTAGACCCCACTGTTTCTAAGATTCCCATTTGTTTTTCCTTTTCCCTCTGGTTGGGTAATACCATGAGTAATATTTTATAAGTATGGAAAAATGTACTTGGGGATCTGTAATAGTAACTGCTTTGTGGGCCCTTAAGACTACTAACTTGCTGCTTGTACAGAAAGTGAAAATGTTAGTTGGCATTCCCTAAAAATCATCTGAATAACCTGAATGTGAAGCCAGTACTCCTTTTCCTGAGCACCAGCTTAACTTCCTTAGGAAGGGCTCACCTCCGTTATAAAATGGAGTTCTCCCGTGTGGTTCCTTTAATAGAAGACAGAGTAGATGATCAAGTTTAAGTGCCTAATCAAGGCAGCATTTGTGATGGCATGTGCTCAAAGCAAGCTGATCGTGATTCTAAGTAATCACTAGCCTTTCCATGGCTGGTTTGTGAGAAACCAGCACTGAAGATCTTATTTCGAGTAGGTTCTTTTCTTAGGAGCGCTGGACTTAACCTCTTCTTCAAGTTGAGAGAGGTGTTGAGAAAGGGAAAAAGAACTTGCATTATTTCCCATCTGATAAAAATCATATTAAGAACCAATTACATGACAGGTGACAAATGCTGTGGTCTAATTACCAAGTTATTGGCCATTTAAGCTTTTCAGTTTCCAGTATTATGATTTAATCCTATATATAAGAGTTGAGCTCCTGCCCGTAGATGGTAGATTTGGGTTCCAGAATTCCTATAACAGACTTTTCACCTCTCTGAGTTTGCGGTCTTAATTTCTTGATGATGGGGATTCCCAGGTATATGGTGCTACTTTCAAGGCCACAGAATCCAGATGGCCCAGTTCTTGACACTGAAATGAACCTTAAGCCTTAGAACAAAGTCATGGAGATGCCCCGTTTGATGACATGATTAATTCACCTTCGTTCTGGCCTTTCTCTGTGTATGCATGTGTTAGTATTGCACTGAGAACTCACAGTATTGATATACACTAGCTAACATTTGGGTCTGATACTTCATTGTATATGTTAAAAAATAGATCTCGCTGCCCTGTAACACAGCCTAGCATCCTCATTTTCTGGTCTTCTCATATGCATAAGTTAAATCCCTTAAAGCAGTCATTCATAAAAACATGTTTTTTGGAATATAAAATATTATCCAAGTTTCTGAATGGGTTGACATGAGCTGCTTTAGTTACTGTTGTATATTCAAACCATTGGACTTTCTAAGTATCAGGAGGTGTTGATTGATAGTGAAGTTTATTCCAAAAATGCCACTTAAACAGATTTTATATTTAGAATGTTACTTTAATGTGACCCAGTTTATGCATCTGTAAAATTTTGTATTTCTTTTCAGTGTAGTGTTTCTGGAATATGAATTCCCCATGCTAGTATCTCAGCAAGGCGAATTCTTCCCCAGTAGTCTAAGGGCACACCACGTTATACCCATTATTCTGATGGAACACCACTTTGAAAATGGCTATTTTAAAAGAACTGGCCAAAAGAAAATGGCCAGAAATTCGATCCATATGCTAAGTGAAAGAAGATTTTGGTGAAATGATAATAGGATATATCTTCTCTTAAGTATCCCTATTGATTCACATGATCCTGTTGCTTTTAAATAGATATTTTGTTGTTTTTGCCAAACAGAATATACTGAGTAGTTATAATTAATTTAAAAATGAAGGAAAAGTCTATTTTAGGTCTGGCACCATTTTTAATTATAAAATCTCAAAATAAAAACATTAAAGTTTCATTTTCTTCCAATTTTTAGAAAAAGTCCTTTTTTATTATAGTGTATGAGTTATTTAACCCTTGACATCTGAATTAATTGATAAAAATGACCAATTTTAAGACTTCTTGAACTTAAACGGCATACAGGTCTGACTGAAAGGAGAACTAAATTATACCATTGTAAACATTTCATCTTTTTATGAAAATATTAAATATTGTAAGAAAGTTTTTATTTTACTATGATGTACTTGTTATAAAGTAGGGAATGAACGAATGTGGATTGCTGTCAACTATAAGAACTTCTGTATATCAGCATTTATTGACCACCTACTGTGTGCACATCACTACTGGCAAAATTTTTAAGACATTGTTGACTTTAAAGAATAAATATTTAAAAATTGTCTATGAATCTGAGCCTTGTAATAATGTATATTTTTGTTTTTGTAGATTTATTAAAATAAGATTTAAAAAGTACACTATTCAGCTACAGTATAAAGTACTAAAAAAGACTGCTTTTAATTTTACCAATGTGTAAACTATAAAAGCTCTTTACCTATAGACTTTACATTTTAAAATTATTCATGGCTGTTTTAAATTGTCTAGTGATTTGTAAGGTTGTAGTTAACTCATTTAAGGGAATTATCTTTCTACATAAAACCACTTTCAAATAGCAAGATAGTGCTTGTCTTCTTTGTTGTTACACTGAGAGCAATTCAGTGAGCTGCATGGCAAAATGTGTATTATGTAAATAAACTGGGTTTACTAAATAATAAGTGCTGTCTGTCTTTCTTTATAATACATAACAGCTTCACAGTCATGTTTTAGAATCAGGAATGAAGCTTCAGGGAGTGTGTGTCACACCTCATGGCATCCCACCTGGACAGAGTAACCGATTTGAAGATTGGAATTGACTGGCATAAAGCTGTACAGCTCTCCACTCGGCAGGTACCGACCTAGAGATATCCTTTGCTTGCCCTGCATTAAGTGTCAAGGGGCATAACCTGCACGTCTAGATTCCTGGTGAGCCGAGTAGATCTGTATTCACTTGTAATGATCATTCTGGGCAATTTCACCCCTGCCAGAATATGTGCAATGAAGAGTCAGCTCAGCTCTTTGGGGAGGGGCAGAAGTGTCTTTTATTTATGTGCATTATCACAATAACTGTGTTTATACTGAAAAGAAGTACAGATGCAATTGGATACCTACATCCCCTGAAATTCTTTACCATAACTTCCTGAGTTAGAGAGTGAGGGAATGATTCCAAACTTGAAACTACCTTTGAGAAAACATTTTCAGGAAGGAGAAGCAGTAACATTGTGGGCAGGGGTCTCTTGTGAACAGTGCAACTTCCATCCTTAGAGGGCAGGCATGATGGCCACTCAAGTGTGGTTATACTCTGCAAACCTGGGATCAAAAACACTGCAGAGCACACGTGTAAATTCCATAGTGTCAACAATCTGAAGCAAAAGTGAACTGTCTTTTTAAATGTGCAACAAAGAAAACTTCAGAAGCTTATGCTTTCAGTAGGAAAATACTAACTTCATCTTACATACGATGCTGGAGTTGGACTTGCTTAAAACGAAATTAGCTTGCTCAAAGTAAACTGCTCTAACTGAAGCATATATTCTTCTCTAAAGTTAAAACTATAACCAAATTTGCACAGTGGCACAGTCCACACTATGCATTGTATATAACTTATATGTGATATTTTGCTCCTTTGTACCATTAATTTATTAAAAAGAAACAAAGCCCTTATTTTTCCATATAACCTTAGATAAATGTTACAGTTTCTGGGGGGGGGGAATAAAGTGCATTTCTAACAAATAAGTTGAATCTTTCCACAAGCCCCACCAATCTGAAACTCCAGTTTGTGGACTAATACATAATATTGTGATCTCAACACCAAACTTAGTCCATCAATCCAATAAATAGGTTTTCTGTTTAACATGCTGAAGCCTCTCATCTGTAATAAAGTTATCTTATTTAAATACTTATTAACAGTGAAAAATGGTATCAGTTTTTAGAGTTTAAAAAATAAATTTTATATAATGCAAAAACTAAGCTAAATATTCAAAAGTTACTTCAGAGTCATGTTTTTACCTTAACTTCATCACTGTAAGTATCAGTAATTGTAATCCCTGAACAAACTGTATGATCGTTTTGGTTATACAGATGCTAGGTCAAATATTGTACAAATGCAAAATGCATTTTCTTACTTAAATCCAAAACTGGGGGCTCCTTAGACCAGAGATCTAATCTTACTCATTTTTCTCTTCCATTAGCTCATGCATAATAGGTACTTAAATGTCTGTGGTGTAAATGAAAGAACTGACTAGAAGCTGGCATCCAAAACTTTTAATAAAACGACAAATAATGAAAAACTCAAAGTCACTGATTATAAAGAATATGCAATCCATTTGGGATTTATTGCATTTAAAGAAAGCAGATTATTAAAACAGTAGGTATGATAAATACAGTAAGAAAATAACTTTAAATTTCAAACAAAACAAAGTGAATGAGGGATAGGATTCAGTCAATAAGAATTAGCAATGTAAAGGCAATATAGTAACTAAAATCAGTTAGTGCTTAATTAGATATAGGAAGAAAAAAAAAAAGCAACTGACTTCTATTTCATAACAGTTTCCCAGCTGTATCTGAGGACTGAAGTTAACTTTAGAAAGTATGGTCTTAACAATTAGAAATATAATAAAGATGAAAATCAGGTTTATTAAAAGTTAAAGTTATTTGCTTAGTGGTACATAAGAGGCTTCAGAAAATTCAAGTTTAACAAAAAATGGAAGTGTAATCAAAGAAAGTGCACTTAAAGCTGTTTGCCAGCAATTAAAAAGTAGCCTATTATTATTACTATACTGCTTACTATTAGATGACTTTTCAATCACAAAAAGAGCATAGTCATAAAAACAATTCTCTTTCAAAAGTAGCACAATAAATTTTTAAATAAAAATAACCCCAAATGATGGCCCTTTGCATTTTCATCTGTCTACCTTATTCTTTTAGTGGCTTTTGTAAACCCTCACTAGGAGTGAATGTTCTTTTAGCAATGATTGTGGTTGCAATTCCATTCAAAATGTAAAAATTCACATTAACTCCACACTCGAGAGATGTGACATGTGCATGCAAGCGTGGGTTTATATATTTACCCTAATGTGTAAACCCCACTGTGTATAAAAGTTTTCATATAAACTATCGTTATGTTATTCTCACAGTAGATCTGTCAGTTCATTCTCACAGTAGATCTGTCAGCTCAACATTGGACCTAAAATGATAAATGATAAGTAATTTTGCTTAAAAAAAAAAAAAGGAGAAGAAAATGTTTACTGCACAGTCTGCATATATTAAAACAAATGTACCCAAACTCCTCAGAACCAGTGATACGAATACAAGTGTACCTTCTCGCAATGCTGATATGAAGTACCACAACCTAAAATAAGCCAAGCAGAGAGTAAGAAAAGGCTCTGCCTGCTGAACACCAGAGTAGAGGAGGGGGCACCACCTTAGGGTTTCCCACCAGCAAGATGAGGACAGCAGTTTGTCCCTGTCACACAATAAACAGCCGGAGGATCCAAAGCTGCTTCTGTCTACGATTCCAAATAATGGCATAACTGGGCCCGAGTATACACACACACACACACACACACACACACACACACACACACACACACAGGGCGGAGGTCACATCAGTGGAAGAATCACACTTTCCTGCCCAAGTACTTACACACACACACACACACACACACACACAGTGGTACACACACAGCGGAGGTCACATCAGTGGAAGAATCACACTTTCCTGCCCGAGTACACACACACACACACACAAACACACACACAGCGGTACACACACAGCGGAGGTCACATCAGTGGAAGAATCACACTTTCCTGATGGATACTTCTGAATAAATATTCTAGTCAGTTTCACCCAGCTCACCCCCTTTCCTCCTCCACTAACACATATATACCAAGCAACTTTTGTGTCCTAGCAGAATGTCTTACATTCCTCAGTGCCATAGAAGCTGGTCTTTTCAACACTTAACATTTTGCTGAAGTGGTAACATTAAAATAATTAAGCAAATGGTCCGCTTTTTAAAAGACAATTCAAAACCAAGAAGCATGATTAAAGCTGTTAGGACAGAAATAACTTTGGCCTCAGACTTTTGCTAGCTTTGTAATATTTCACTTCCCTTTGTGATGTTCAAGTATTACAGGTTTAGAGTTATGACGACTTTACATGCTAAAGAAGCACAGAGGACAACTGATTAATAGAGACATGATGTCTTTTCAGCATTCCTTCCTTATACAAGAATTGGACCATCCCATAATAGAGCCAAACTGAGTGCTGTGTGCCAAGTATGCATTAAGCTCTTTCACATGTCTTGGGAGCTTTCTTCTCATAATTCTCATAAGGGAATTAGCTGGGTATCAGCTGTGTAGAGTGACCTACAGTCTAACAGTAGTGGGAAAACATGATGGGAAATGGAAAGCGACCCTAATCCTATACTCCTTGGGAAAATTCCTCCACTTGAACACAAAGCAATCTCCCCATTTCTATCCCGTTGGGTCCCCTGTAAGTACTAAATGTTTCCTCTCAGCTGTAATCTAAAGAGGAAAGTCATTGTGATATAACAAATGTAAGACTGTCAATATTTTAAACAATGTCAAAGTGTTTCCTTAGAATTTATCCAGCATTATAAGCCAAAGTGTCTGTCAGTGTCTAAATCATTTAAAATTATTCAGTGTATTGAAAACAAGTTTAAGCAAGGCCTTGGTATCTGACAGACTCTAGGTATTTCATATTTACATCCCAAGGGGACCACACTAATTCATCTGTACCCCTTCTAAATTATGAAACTCATGAGGTCTAGCAGAGACAAAGGCTAATAAAGACTAAAATAGTCAAAGAAGCATCTTGTGTATACATCAACCAACAGATTTTCATTAACAGATTGTTTGATACAAACCTACTGTAGTTCATGAATTGACTATGTATAATCATCAACTCTTCACTTTTAAAAGAAAGTATCACTTGAATCTACTTTGTCAAGTTTTAAAGAACATCTACTTGAGCATTTGCATTAGCAGTATTAATCAACCTGAGAATCAGGAAAAAAAAAAGGTGCAAACATAACATTTGCCTTTGGCACAAGGACAGGTAAAACTGGTGCGGTTGGGCTCTAACATTTACGCAGTGATGACTGTCATGATTGATCTGTCTCTGCTACACATCATTCACATATTGCTTCCCTGTTTGTCCACAAATCTGTATCTGATTTAAAACATAGAAGAGAGAAGCAAGAAAACATAGAGGTCTAGTTACAGATACTTTGTTTCTTTCCAAGTTTAGAACTATGAAAACAAATAGCTCATCCCAGCTGGGGCACTATAATTGAGATTCTAGTAAGATTACTGAAAAAATAGCTTTTAAATGGGCTCAAAAAGTTAATTTAAAATACAGCAATCAAGGAGAGTACCAGCTGATAGGAGTTTCTACCCTTTTCTGTAAATAGCTTTAATGGTTCTAGAAACTTCTAAATGTTCATTTGCAAGGCAGGGACAGTTAACCGTAACTTAAAATGGAGACATAGGAGAAACAGAGACTGTATTCACATTAATGATTTCTACCTTATTAAACAATTTCTATAAAATCTCAAGTTTCTAATTAGGATTTGTGATGTAAAAATTAAAAGGCAAATTGGTAGCTGGGTTCTTTTCACTAAGACACAATCAGCTAACTAGCAGAGTTGAGATGCTAGCCCCTCATCACCTTGACACCTTACAGCCACTCTCAGATCTCGGGTATTAGTGCAGAGGTACTTGCGGCAGGATGTGCAAGGCCTGCCCGTAAGGCTTTGTGGGATTCGCTCTTCTGTTCTCTTTATTAAAACTACTCCCCCTTCAGACCTAACTCCAAAACTGCTGCTCACCAGACGACTTGGGGAATAGTTGGTGAAGGTGGTTATTTAATAAAGCACATTATTAAATGCAACATGATTTTACATTGTAAACGTCTCAGAAACTCAGGGTTTCAGCTACATATTTTTCCCTAGAATAATATTTCTCTATGACCCTTGTCCTCACTCCCAGCTTCTCCAATAATCTGTTTTACTAGAGACATGATAAAATTTTGAGCGAGAAGCCATTCAAAAACAGAACATAAAGTGTTCCTGAAGTACTACTGAGTGTGTTTTTCTCTCCTCTATATCATTCCTTTTTTCTCTACATTTCTCCACCCGTTAGCTAGCTATCTCTAGTTTTTGTTCTAGGCTTCTATGTAATAGTCCATATTAATGGCACTTGTTTTTTTTAATGAAACAGTTTTAGGCACAACAGTCAGTGACTTCTGGCTCCTCTTTGTAGAGAAAGGTGTAAGGACAAAAATCTCTGCACTCTCCGGATAATAACTTTCTCATTCTTTATGAGAAATGGATTTTTTTTTTTTTTACCACTTGGAAATTAGAAGAGATATTTAAAAAAAAAATCCACAAATGCAATTTGTGTATATACAAGTAACCTTAGTTTTAAATGCTAGATTCTGGAATGAGCCTGGGATGTGCGCACAAAAGTGACATTCTGTTACAAAAATAACGCCGCAGCTCCCGGTCCCTTTTCAGGGGCCATATGCCTTCCCTAGATTTCTGTGCCGTCAGGTGGGTAGCTGAAACCCCAGGTTAGAACCTGCCACCTTCGCTTCCTTTGCGCCTGCGTGAAAGAGACGTGGAGTCACTGCCCTGTGCAGATACTTCCTTTTTCTATTTGGTTTATTTAAAAATTGCCTATTGTGATTGACCTGTAAGAATGAATGATATAAAGAGCTATACAAATAAATTTTCTTTCAAATTCATAAAACTATTCATACTTTTTTTTTCTTTGAAACAGGAGTTAATACCAAGAGTCCGTCAGAAGTCCTCTACTGTTTAGAAGGAAACGGAGCAGCACCGAAGGGGTCTAATTCGACGGGCTGGGGCTGTTGGGGCTGATGGGAGGTGATGCTCTGCACCACGAGTTCTGTGAAGGGCACGGCACCAAAATCATCCATTTTCAACGCCTCTGCCCGGTGGAAGGAGCCGTGCAGTGAATTCGGCCGGGGCCTCCCGGGCAGGACCGGGTTGTGGTCGGTGCTCAGGCCCTGGTGCGGGGAGTGCCATGGCAGGTCCGGAGGGTGGAAGGGCTTGGCCCCGAAGGGGTCCAACAGACCCTCGTCGGCTTGCAGGACATGCCCACGGTCCTTCCCATCGGTCAGGGCCACGCTGATGTTCTCCTTGGAGTCCGAGATGGTCAGGAACTCGTTGCTGCTCTGCGAGTCCCGGCGGCCCACCCTCCTATGCCGGCGGGCCCGCTCGGGGGTGCGGAAGGCGGGCTTGGCCGGCTTCTTGGCGCCGGTCGGGGTGCCGTGGTGCCGCTTCCCGTTGCTCTTGGCCGCGTCCTGCTTGGTGCGCCTCTGCCGGGAGGACAGTTTCTGTAGGCTGCGCTGCTTGACTTTCTGCTGCGGACTCCCAGTTATCTCCTCGAAGGGCACCAGCCCGAAAAGGTCCTCGCCGCTGTCGCTTTTACTGGCAGACGGAGGGAAGGGCTGGAACGGCGTGGAGCCAAAGACATCCACGCTGGGGGGGCCAGGCAGGGCGGCGTGCGCATCGCGTGCCATCATCTTCTTGCTGAAGGGCGCCTTGGTGAAGACATCGAATTCCTCCGGCTCGAGCCCTGCGGCGGGAAGCCGGCTCTGCGGAGAGACGTCCTTCTGCTCCCCTGGTCGGGGCTGCTGAGCCCGCGGTGCAAAGAAAGGGACAGCGCCAAAGACATCAAACTCGGGTCTGGGAGTCCCCGCTCCCACATCGGAAGGCGCCCGGGCGGGCATGAGGAGTGCTGTGCTAGGACCCTGGGCCGCTCCACCGCCAGCTGCGTCCCTGTAGCCTGGGCTCGCGTCACTGTACTTGGCTTTGGCCTGCTCGTAGTCCGAATCGGAGCTGTGCTTCTCCTCCTCTTCCTCATCTTCAGAATCCATGAGCAGAGGCCTGTGCCCCAGGTTTTCCGGTTCAGTGTCGTCGTCATTAAAATCTCCTTGTTCTCCTTGGAGAACTTCCTCATCCTCTTGCTCTTCCTCCTCGCTGCTCTTCGGAGAAGGGGGATCGGACTCAAAATCACTCTCAGATTCGTCGTTCCCCTTTTGCACTTGAGCACGTACTAATGAATTCTCTGAGGTTTTCTTTCCAGTCCGGTGGTCTTTAGAGGCTGGACTTCCTTTTGTATTCTTGATAGTGTTTGCAGTGCCGATTTCTTGATTCATGGAGGGATGTTCAATTTTCTTTTCAGGAGAACCTGCCAATTCAAAAAAAATTGTATCATCTCAATGCATCTCAAAAACCATTTGCAGTAAACATCATGTACTAACACAAAGCCTTACAGCTTGCTCATATCAGTTCCCTTACAGGAAGACTTATTGGCAGTTCTTTGTCATTAGGCTTGGGGGATGCACTTGGCTCCTAGTTGATGGTTAGGTCCTTCAAGTGCAGATGGACACACTTGTGTCTCTACCCTACACACCACCTACTCACCACAGGTGGTCACTCACAGCTGTCTTACTTATAGTACCCAGAATAGGACTCTGAATATGGTACACAAGCAAATTTTCTTCTCCCAGCTTCAAAATAAGATTATCCAGCCAATTGCCCTGCTCAGATCCCCTGTTCACTCCCAACTTTATGCTTCTATTTCGACTCTGTTATCAAGTTTTCCTACAGAGATCAACAAGCATGAATAGCTTATCGGCTTAGATATGTTTCACTGTACTATTTAATATGGGCATTCTGGGATTTTATTGTGAACAAGTATCTTATGAGCTGGGTGAACATGAGTGCATCCCCCCATAGCCTGATCAAAGCTGAGGACCAGCTACTTAACTGAGACGGTATCAAGGATATCTGCCTTCCCAAGAGGACACATCTTCCTTTAACTGTCATACCTATACTAGTAGACCCTGTATTAAAAGCACTCTACCTTAATGAATATCTTAACTGTCAGTATGTTTACTGGATGGTAGGTGACAAAAATGCATCAAACACAGTGTTCTCTATTTCACTGCATGATACATACATAGTAAAGACAGAGGGTATGTTAGTTTATATGAAAATATATGGCCCTCGCAATACACTGGTGTACTGAATTGATTTTCCAGAAGTAGGAAACGATTTGAATTGATCCAATCACATATCCATTCATCCCTTCCCCTCTAAGATCAGATATCTTCAAAACAATTAGCTAGGCTTGGAAGTATAGACTTTCGTCATGAAAACTAAATACCTTAGGATGGATGGACTATTACTTTCCCATGATTAAATGGTGGTCCCCATGGCACAGGACACCTCTGAGTTATTTCCTTCTCTTTGAAACACTTATGTCTTCCTACCTCTCTATTCCCTCTTGTTCAAATTTGTTAGCAACTTCCCTTTCAGGAACATCTCCTTAAACACAGATGCTCCCCAGGGTCCTAACTTTGACTGCCTTTCTCCCTCTGTATGTCCTCCCCTGGGTCCTAACTACTTGCATGTTAATCAACATTTATACCATAATGACTGGATCTCTAATAGTTACCATGCATACTCACTTACCCTAATCACCTAATACTCTCTTATCATGAATATATATATATATATATATATATATTCTACCATTACTTTAAACTCAGTAATTTCAAAAGAGATCATCTTTTCTCTTAAAATGTGCTCCTCACCAGTTCCCTCTAAAGTAATGAATAATATCTCCATCTACCAAATTCGGCAAACTAGCAGCGATCTGGAAACCATCTTCCCCTTCCCATCAGTGTTTTTAAAATCTCAAGGATCTGGTCCCTCTTCTCCCTCCACCAGCTGTGTATCCCACCCTCTCCTTATCTTCACCTAGCAACTCCTCAGGCTCTAAACTTGCCTGCCTGCCTCCAGTCCCATATCCCTAAAAGCAGATCCTCTACTGTCACCAGAATGACCTTGCTGAAGTACTCATCACGTGACTACTGCTGAAAACCCTTCGGTGTCTCTCTAAAGTCTCCACCCACAGCCCAACACGAGGGCCCTTCTCTACCTGGCTTCTGTCCTCCGACACTGTGAGCCTCAAACCCTGATGTCTCCCACGGGTGTTCCTTATTATAGCCACACCGAAACTCTCCCCACTCAAATTCAGGAACTGAATAGATGTGGACAAGGGTTTTGGGGCTCTCTTGCTATCTAAACTGTTACGGTTTACTCTCAAAAACCAAGGAACCTAATAGATCTGGGGATCAAGGAGCACTGTGCTGTTTTAACCTCTCACACATGGTAATACTGGCCCTCGGCATGAACGCCCTTCTAGCACTCCACTCCCACCTGACTTGCCCAAGGGTACCTGGCTGTATCCTAAAACCTAGCCCATGTCAGAGCCCTTTTGAGGCACCCCTCAAAAAACACCCATATTTGGTCCTCTTGATGAACTTTGTACAAGCTTTAATTGTAGCACCTACTTTAGACACTGGCCTATTTATCATTTACCTCTTAGATCACTCCCTAGTGCTGTGCTGAATCAATCAATATATGTTAAGCAAAACAAGTAACTACTATAAGCTCACAGCTACAGACATACATATCTAATACATTCAGAATACACTCAAAAAGCTACATAGAAAAAGAAACTTCACGTTCACAGTTCTTAGCTTAGAATCCAGATTCAACAAAACATTCTATAGGGTAGTTGGTTATTTAGTTGCTAAGTCATGCCCCACTCTCTGCGACCGCTTGGACCATAGGCTGCCAGGCTCCTCTCTGTCCATGGGATTTCCCAGGCAAGAATACTAGAGCGGGCTGCCATTTCCTTCTCCAGGAGATTTTCCTGACCCAGGGATCGAACCCACGTCTCCTGCATTGGCAGGTGGATTCTTGACTACTGAGCCACCAAGGAAGCTCTTTACTATATGATATATACTGAGCATAACACTGGTGAATAAAATAAACATGGTCCCTGCCTTCAAGAGTTTCAGAGAGTATAAAGAAACCTAAATTGTGACTAGCGCTCTGAAATAACAGAGCAGAGGTGTTTAAGTCGTGGGGCAGCGGGGAAGGGTGCATGAAACTAGTCTGGACAGTTGCCCAAGGCCTCCCTAAGGAGATGACAGTTAAGACAGTTATGTGAGGAGAAGCCAGCCACACAGAGGGCAGGCAGAGAGGTGCTCCAAGTTAACAGCTACGGCACGTGTGAAGACCAAGTCAACAAAGAGGGCGGCTGGCATGTTTGAAGGACTGAAAATACATCAGTGTGCTCAGAGCACAGTGAACAAGGGCGATACTGCTCAAGATGAGGGAAAGAAGGGGAAAGGACCAGATCGTGAGGGTCCCTCTAAGGCCATGATAAGAAATCAGGGTTTTGTTCTAAATTCAGTGTGTAGTAGGGAACTGTTATGAATTCTTTAAAGTGCAATGATCAGATTTAGATCTCAAAAAGATTAAGTGACTGCCATATAGAAAAAAAGACTGAAGGGGGTGGCTGCAAAAGTACCGATCAGGGAGAGGAAATTGTCATTCAAGTTAGAAGTTGGGCTTCCCTGGTGGCTCAGATGGTAAAGAATCTGCCTGCAATGCAGGAGACCCAGGTTCAATCCCTTGGTCAGGAAGATCCCCTGGAGAAGGAAATGGCAACATACTCCAGTATTCTTGCCTGGGGAATTCCATGGACAGAGGAGCCTGGCAGGCTACAGTCCATGATGTCACAAAGAGTCAGATACAACTGAGCAACTAACACCAAGTTAGAAGTTATGGTGGCAGGGAAAACAGAAGTGGCAGAATTAGAGATTGGAGAGGAAAACTCTGGATGGATGGTAATGCCTTTAATACAGAAGCAAAGAGTCAAGAATACAGTGGGAAGTAGAGGAGATTACCAAGAATTTGGTCTGGACACAAAGCTTGAAGTATCTATGAGACATTTAAGTGTGAGCAAAGTATCTGTGGCTTGAGCACCATGGTTAGATTCTGGCTGGAGAAAATAGACTTGGGAGTCATCACTATACAGAGAGAGGCACAAGTCTGAAGGAAATCGCTGAGGAAGAGAGTGCAAGAGGAAAAGGGATCCATCACTCAGGTATAAAACATTCAGAAGTCAACAGAGGAACCTGCAATGCAAACAGGAAAGTGCCAGAGAGGAGGACCACAGCCAGGTGAGTGCCATGTTGCCTAAGCTGAGAGAGGAAAGTGTCCCCACAGCAGGGAACTGACAACAGAGCTGGGGTCCAATAAACTGAGGATGGAAATGGCCACTGGCTCTAGTCAGCTCACGCAGGTTGTTGACAACCTTGAAGTAGGGGGTGGGGAGGAAACCCAGTGGGGCTGAGCAGTGAGGGGGAGAGAAGATTCAGAGATTTCCATCAGTTACACTTAAACACAAATATAATCTTCACGTATTATTCATCTGCCAGTTCCCTGAAACCAGCCAAGAGCTATATGCTGTATCTTTACATATTCATAAGCTTATCTTAAATCCTAAGAGATTAAAATCAAGTCAAATGAGGATTCTCACTTGACTTCTCCATATAGGAGACTTCTGATATTAAAAAGAAAGCTTGCTTTGAGATTAGCCAGAGCACTTATACCGTAACGACTGGATCTCTAATAGTTACCATGCATACTCACCTACCCTAGTCACCTAATACTCTTATCATGAATATATATACATATATTCCACCATTACTTTAAACTCAGTAATTTCAAAAGAGACCATCTTTTCTCTTAAAATGTGCTCCTCACCAGTTCCCTCTAAGGTAATGAACAATATCTCCAGCTACCAAATTCGGCAAACTAGCAGCAATCTGGAAACCATCTTCCCCTTCCCACCAGTGTTTTTAAAATCTCAGGGATCTCAAAGCAAAAATGTAATGGCAAAGACTTGCAACCATCCCTCACTATCTTTAGTGGGATAGTCCCTCTAAGAGACATGCTAACATATTACTCCTCAGGCGACTTGCCCACCACAGAGAGCCACAACACGCACCCCTCATTCCTGCTTGCAGCCACCTCCAGGAACAGTCCAATATCTTCCCTAAAGTGTCTTCTGCAGAATGCTATTCCTATAAGAAGAACCTAACAGTTCTGTGGTCTCAGGCAGCTGAGGATACATTTATAATGCAACCACCCCCCAGCACCACTTATCCGGAAAATGCTCATCAAACCAAAAGTGCGGACATGTTGTACACAAAAAAATGTGACTTAATGAAACCTAGTTTCCCCAATTTCCTTCACTACGAACACTTCTATTTACACGTTAACACCCATTAACCTTTATATACAATTCTGCACAAAGCACTCAGGGAAAATGCTGCTCTATTAATTCCCCTGGAAAATTTTCCATTTCTAGGGCACAGAGTTCTGTTCCTAGAAGTCTTCTGGAACATTTAACTCAGGACAGAGGTCCTCCAACTGACCTTCTTTTGGTATTCTTATATTAATTCTAGTCTTCTAAATTGTTTCCTTCACCCAAATTGTCAACATTGCTTTCCAAAACACATCTGTCACTTTCTACTTCCTACTCTGCCTTTTGTCAGCTTCTCAAAGTTGTATTAATACAGACTGTGTATTTCTTTGTAAAGTGCTATACAGATTTACCTTTTAAATTGTCAGTATGTATGTAAATTTGTAGGGATTCCACTTACCATTTTTAAAGCATCTTTACAGGTTTCAATATAGTCCATTAGTAATTCTGATCGAGATGTAACAAAACACTGTATGTGTAACATTTAACTACAAACCTCTAGAATGAACCTCTAGGTTGTTTCTAGTTTTTCTGGATTTTAAATAGAACTATGATCATGCACTTTTTGAGAGGGGGGGGGAAAGCCTGTTTTTACTAATAATTTCAGTTTATTGATTTATTGTTATTCCTTCCTTATGCATGATTAATACACAGCTAATAAAGTTAACCTAGTTAACAGGTTAACTGTTAACTACTAAGACCACAGCTAAATCCTCTAGTCTGTTCCCTCATATATGAGGGAATACATATTATCATATTACAAGAGAATAATACAATAATAACAGGTTCTATTTATAGGACTATTGTAAAGAAAGGACTTAAAATAGTGACTGACACGTGAAAAGCACTTGATAAAAGTGTTTAACTGTCATCTCCAGGACAAAGCCAAACTCAATAATCTCACACATCATACTCCAACTTCCCACCCACTTTTCTGGACTCAATGGTTGAAGACAGACTTAAATGAGAGGGAAGAGTAGGGAGAGGATACAAGAGGGTGCAATTCTATGGATAATTCAAGAGTGACTCAGGTCCAAGCAAATAAGCAGGCAAACAAATGTATATTCACACACCACAAGGGTGCATTTTGGATCCTGGAAACTGTATCTCTGGTTTTTAAATAGCTATAGTTAAGAGGACAATATAGGAAATTGAAAGGAACGCTTTCAAAAAGAACATGAAAAGACACATGCAATGATCTATCCTGGCTTTATGGTTTCAGATTACATTTCTGAAAAGTATGGGCAACTGGGGAAATTTCTGGTTGGTGTAGACAGACTGGTTTTTTCTTTTATCGTCACTCCTTCACAAAACTAAAACAAGCAATCAAAAATATTTTCCAAATTCCTTTTTTCTCCCATATGATCATAACCCACCCTGATCCTGCTGAAATGTTTCTCTGCTTCTTCATCCTTCCATTCCTTCCTAACCTAGCGGGGAGACAAGAGCAGCAACAGGCCTCTCTACCAGCATCCTAAGAGCAACGCAAATACTAAGCACCATGAAGCCCAAAGTTAAACACAAGCGGTCACTGCTCTGCACCAACCCTTGCTAGGGAAAAGGTAAATTCCAAAGCTGCAAGTTTCAGCCATCCCAGGTAAGGTTTTACTCTCTGTAGCAACAGCCATCTACTTAATTGTCCTCTCTTTGATGCAAAACGATAAAAAAACTGAGAAAGAAATGGAAATTAAAGGAGGGAGGGATTAATGAGAGATTGGGATCGACCTATACACACTACTATATACAAAATAAGTAACTAATTAAGTCTTACTTTATAGCACAGGGAACTCTACTCAGTACTCTGTAACGGTCTTTATAGGAAAAGAATCTAAACAGTAGATGCATGTACACATATAACTGATTCACTTTGCTGTGTAGCAGAAAGTAACACAACATTGTAATTCAAATATACTCCAATAAAAATTTTTTAAAAATAATTTCAATATATTCTAAGACTTCTAGTCCTGTTCCACAGGCACAAAAGACTCAAAATAAGAATTACCAAGTTATAAAATTGGTTACCAACTGTACAATTTATAGTGCTTTAAAATGTAACTTCACAGCTGAGTGCCATCAACTTTTTCAACCTATTTCTTTGCCTAAACATATTCCTGTAATTAAATAATTCAGATATTCCTACTGCTTGCTCTTGGTGCCAGATTGCTTTTTCTAAGTTGTTAGAGCAAATATTACACATTTGATTTGCTACAAAATTTAAATCAGGATTATTTCACTGCTTAAGTTAATTTCCCAAAAGGATAGCCTAAATATGTTGCTTTATAATTCAATATATCCCAAATCCTAATAATCCCTTTATTTACTGAGATTTGTATTATTAATGTAAAAATGGTTGGTTTTCAGGTAGGTAGAAGGGGAGTTACAGTATTTTCAATAACCACCAGGAACATGTATTTAAAGCATAAACAAATGTCTATAATGTGTTCAGGATCACATCTCAGCTACATTCTTCTCCATTAACTGATATCGGTAATACACCGTAAAATGTCATTTACTAATTTTTATTTTGGGCTCTTAGTAGCACAGTCTTCTTTCCTTAAACTAAATATAGTAGATTTGCTGGCTTCCAGTCAAGGTACTTTTTTTCTCCACTTTGTGCCTTGGAACTATAAACTGTAAAAATTTTAGCTTTTTGAGTAATCCTCATCTTTTGAGGTTGGGTTTGATTACTGGAAACAGCCAAAATCAAATTGGAGCCAAATCCTGAGAAGAGGGTGAGTGACTAAGATAGACAATGCAGATGCAGGTAAAGTGTGAAGAACAGCAATGACTTTATGAAGTCTAAATTCTCGTGTGGCATATGAACTTGTCTCTTCAGGGAAATTCCATGTATTGGGGGAAAAAAAAATCATGGAAGTCACCAAAGTGTCAAGAGAACCAGTACCTATTGACACACATAAATTCTCACTGCTTTATAGCTTAACATACCTCTGTATAAAATGTCAAAACAATAATTCAAAGCTAACAAAATGGTGCTTCAATTCTTTAGTACTATGCATAAAATAACAAGTATTTACTAAATAAGTTAAATACCAAATTAACCATTTGGTAACTGCCCATATCAAAATCCAGTTGAGCTGTTCCAAATCCTGAAAGATGATGCTGTGAAAGTGCTGCACTCGATATGCCAGCAAATTTGGAAAACTCAGCAGTGACCACAGGACTGGAAAAGGTCAGTTTTCGTTCCAATCCCAAAGAAAGGCAATGCCAAAGAATGCTCAAACTACCGCACAATTGCACTCATCTCACATGCTAGTAAAGTAATGCTCAAAATTCTCCAAGCCAGGCTTCAGCAATAAGTGAACCGTGAACTTCCAGATGTTCAAGCTGGTTTTAGAAAAGGCAGAGGAACCAGAGATCAAATTGCCAATAGCCGCTGGATCATCGAAAAAGCAAGAGAGTTCCAGAAAAACATCTGTTTATTAACTATACCAAAGCCTTTGACTGTGTGGCATCACAATAAACTGTGGAAAATTCTGCAAGAGATGGGAATACCAGACCATCTGACCTGTCTCTTGAGAAACCTGTATGCAGGTCAGGAAGCAACAGTTAGAACTGGACATGGAACAACAGACTGGTTCCAAATAGGAAAAGGAGTACGTCAAGGCTGTATATTGTCACCCTGCTTATTTAACTTATATGCAGAGTACATCATGAGAAATGCTGGGCTGGAAGAAACACAAGCTGGAATCAAGATTGCCGGGAGAAATATCAGTAACCTCAGATATGCAGATGACACCACCCTTATGGCAGAAAGTGAAGAAGAACTAAAGAGCCTCTTGATGAAAGTGAAAGAGGAGAGTGAAAAAGTTGGCTTAAAGCTCAACATTCAGAAAACTAAGATCATGGCATCTGGTCCCAACACTTCAAGGCAAATAGATGGGGAAACAGTGGAAACAGTGCCAGACTTTATTTTTTTGGGCGCCAAAATCACCGCTGATGGTGATTGCAGCCATGAAATTAAAAGACGCTTACTCCTTGGAAGGAAGGTTATGGCCAACCTAGATAGCATATTTAAAAGCAGAGACATTACTTTGCCAACAAAAGTCTGTCTAGTCAAGGTTATGGTTTTTCCAGTGGTCATGTATGGATGTGAGAGTTGGACGGTGAAGAAAGCTGAGCGCCGAAGAATTGATGGTTTTGAAGTGTGGTGTTGGAGAAGACTCTTGAGAGTCCCTTGGACTGCAAGGAGATCCAATCAATCCATCCTAAAGGAGATCAATCCTGGGTATTCATTGGAAGGACTGATGTTGAAGCTGAAACTCCAATACTTTGGCCACCTCACGCAACGAGTTGACTCATTGGAAAAGACCCTAATGCTGGGAAGGATTGGGGGCAGGAGGAGAAGGGGATGACAGAGGATGAGATGGTTGGATGGCATCACTGACTCGATGGACATGGCTTTGGGTGGACTCCGGGAATTGGTGATAGACAGAGAGGCCTGGCGTGCCGAAATTCATGGGGTCGCAAAGAGTTGGACATGACTGAGTGAATGAACTGAACATATCAAAATATACAGCATACTTCCCTCCCTTCATCAAAGTGTCCTTTGATGATTCGTGTTCTCATTTGGAGTCAGGTATCACTTAGTGTTTCAGTCTCCTCATCTGTAAAGTAGGAACAGCAGGAGTGTCCGCCTCAAGAGGACTGCAGCAGAGATTAAAGTGAGAGTACAGGTAAAGTGCTTGCAAGAGTGCTGGCACATCGTAGGTGCTCAGTAAAGGGCTATCTTATTGTGCTGTCTTATACCATCATTTCATGATTATGGAGTACCTACTACACACTGCTAATGGTTCTGAGAAATGAATCAGAGAATATAGTAACTAATACTATCCTGAGTGAGAATGAAATGCTGAGGGGTTTTCATACATGATTTCTTAACCCCCACCATTTAAGCTTCCACAATAACACTAGGGTGAAAATGCTCTGTAAGCTAGCTTTGCTACAATCTGTCCCCTTCAGTCTTATGAACCACATCTTCAAAAATGTTCCCCTTGCTTTCTATGTCAGGTCACTGTCATGACTTCCTACCATTTTGAAGATACGCCATGTTACCAACCAACCCTCATTCCCTGGCTTTCTCGTTTCTCTACTTGTTTCTTTCTTTTGTGATCTTAATCCTGTTTCATAGTTTCAACTATATGTTAAAAGCAAAAAACAAGAGATTTTTAAAGACAAGTCCAATCTCTTTTAACACAAAAGTAATTTGAAATTAGAGAAAAGCTGTCCTTAAACTTGTCCAAGTTTAAGGCCCAGTTACTTCTCTGCTGATGACACTAGTTTAAAACTCTCTTCTGTAAATTCTACAATTAAACTACCAGGAGAATATCATCACCAGCAAGCATTCAGTACAGCTTAGAACTGACCCCTTACAAAACATAACCACAAGCTTGGCTTATGTTTCTTTTATACTCCCCTTCACAAAGCTACGCCTGAAAATTTTTTTAAAAAGAAACAAAAAACTAATGGAATGAGAAGGGCATTGCTTCTATTTCAGCAAACAGTGTTTGTTGAACACTATGATAAATACCTTAATCATATAGGGTTTCCCTGGTAGTTCAGCTGGTAAAGAATCTATCTGCAATGCAGGAGACCCTGGTTTGATTCCTGGGTCAGGAAGAGACCCTGGAGAAGGGACAGGCTACCCACTCCAGTATTCTTGGACTTCCCTGGTGACTCAGATGCCAAAGAATCCTCCTGCAATGTGGGAGACCAGGGTTTGATTCCTGGGTTGGGAAGATCCCCTGGAGAAGAGAACGGTTACCCACTCCAGTATTCTGGCCTGGAGAATTCCATTGACTATATTGTCCATGGGGTCGCAAGGAGTCGGACACAACTGCGTGACTTTCACTCACCATAAGGTTAAGTTCTAGAAATACTATAAGGCTTTATCAACAAATGAAAGCACATACAACTTTACAAAATCCATGGAAGACAGATATCCAAAAAAGCCTCAATTTCCTTACATACGGAATGAGGAAATAAAGGCAATAATGGAACTTACCTGATAGAGCTAAACATTTATAAAATCCATCTTATCTAGTGAAAACTCATTAAATATTAGGGTATGTGATAGAAAATTTATATTAGATTACCAAAGTACACTTTGATAGTGAATTCATTCAACAAAGTATTATACAGCATACAAAGATATGATTAATTCCTGACTTCAAGGAACTTATCATTCATTTAAACAGTTGTGAAAGTGTGTTAGTTGCTCAGTTGACTGAGACTCAGTTGCTCAGACTCTTTGCAACCCCATGGACCACAGCCCGCCAGGTTCTCCTGTCCATGGAATATTCCAGGCAAGAATACTGAAGTGGGTTGCCATTCCCTTCTCCAGGGGATCTTCCCAACGCAGGGATTGAACCCAGGTCTCCCACATTGCAGGCAGATTCTTTACCATCTAAGCCAACAGTTGTGAAAAACAAATACTAATCTGATTCTAGTGATCTGGAAAATGACTGAACAGGTAAAAACCATTAGGAGATTCTGAAAAACAAGCTTACCTAACCAAATGAATTCAAGAACATAAACCCACCAAATGAATATAAGAACATGAATTCATCTATTCCAAGCTCCAATTTTCATAAAAAGATATTTCTAGATATTAAAATTTCAAAGACACCATAGTCTTTCAGTGTCCAAAAGAGGATTCCAAACTCAAAAGCTAATTTGTCAATTTTCATAGACTTTCATACACTTATTAGTATTTTTTAAACAAATACTTTGTATAAAGAATGAAATCCTAGTTAATGCCACACTATATATATATATTTTTGTTGTTGTTGTTTTTAATTTCTTGACTGAGCCACATGACATGTGGGATCTTAGTTCCTCAACCAGGAATCAAACCCACACCCCTTGTGTTGGAAGTATAAAGTTTTAACCACTGGACTGCTAGGAAAGTCCCAATGCCATACTATTTTAAATATTGCAAATGTATTCCTAAACCACACAAATGAACCTTTATATAAATTGTGTCTACAGTTTTCTACATAAACCATATAAATAATTTTAAAAACTTAAAGTATTTAGAATACGTCCAAAACAGTGTGGAGAGAGGGAAATATTTGCATCTTACCATTCATGTTACCACTCTTTTAATCAGGTTTCCATCTTTGAGAGGACAGTTCTTTCACTTATAAAGCAGGTGGTACATTTTTAATCATATAAGAAGCTTCCAGTTTCAAGAAAATTTTGATGTTCTTTTCCTTGCTATCGGATTATAGAGGATGAATGGCTTGAAACGGCTATTGTAATTACATGCCTTCTGTTGTCTCATCATTTAGGGTATAAGGGAGGAGCTGTAAGACTTGGAATTGGAAGCATACTGCCTGCCATCATTTCTCAGCAATTTACCCCACCAGACGCAAGGATTACTGGATTAGAAGGTTTTATCAAAATCTGTACAATTTCTCAGAACACGAACCAAACAACAAGGCCTGAATATAAGAAGAGAATCATACTAGATGTGAGTAATATTTGCCAGCCAGATTAAAAATGCCATAGAACTGACATTTCTATTATGTTACTCCTAATACTGTAGGTTTTCATTTAGAACAAGATACTCGACACTTGGAAATCAAGATGGTGGAGGAGTAGGACGTGGAGTCCACTTCTTTCCACAGTACATCAAAAACCCATCTACAAGTGCAACAATTCACACAGAATATATACTGAACACTGGTTAAAAAAAAAAAAAATTGCAACAGTTTTATTTTGCTGCTATTTACAGAACAGAGTTTAGCATCAGACAGAGCTGGATTCCTAATTATAAACTATCTGACCTTAGGCAAGTCACTTGCCCCCGCTTCAAAGCCTCAGTTTCCATTGTGTGTATATAGTAGGATTCAACAATAGTAACCACTGCTGACACTGTGGAAGAGGAAAATTCTTGATTTTCAAGAATCAGTACAATCTACAAGTTCTAATTAGAACCTGAAGGTAGGGAGCATTCCAAGAAAGTGCTCACAATAAAAGACTGTACTTGATTTCTTATAAGTTGCTCATACTTATGCATTATAGAATAACTTCATAACTCATATTCATATGTGGAGAAATAAGAGCATCATCCATGAAATTAAAAGACGCTTGCTCTCTGGAAGAAAAGCTATGACAAACCTAGACACCATATTAAAAACCAGAGACATTACTTTGCCAATAAAGGTCCGTCTAGTCAAAGCTATGGTTTTTCCAGTGGTCATATATGGATGTGAGAGTTGGACCATAAAGAAGGCTGAGTGCTGAAGAATTGATGGTTTTGAACTGTGCTGTTGGAGAAGACTCTTGAGAGGCCCTTGGACTGCAAGGAGATCCAACCAGTCAATCCTAAAGGAAATCAATCCTGAATATCCATTAGAAGGACTCATGGTGAAGCTCCAATATTCTGGCCACCTGATGCGAAGATCTGACTCATTAGAAAAGACCCTGATGCTTGGAAAAGTTTGAAGGTAAGAGGAGAAGGGGTTGACAGAGGATGAGATGGTTTGATGGCATCACCGACCAGATGGACATGAGTTTGAGCAAGCTCCAGGAGCTGGTGATGGATAGGAAAGCCTGCGGCGCTGCAGTCCATGGGGTCGCAAAGTCAGACACGAATGAGTGACTGAACAACAACAACGATTTCAAGGAAAAAATTAAAAAAAAAAAAGAATCATTAGACTCTAAAGGTGTAAACAATACACCTCATCATGGCTTATATAATGACCCAGCATTTGGACTGACAATCTGTAATAATTTATGTTTCAATAAGTGTTTGCTATATATGATGTGACCTTTCCCATCCTCAAATTCTATTTAACTTCCTATTAGATAACAAGATCCAAGAGGTAGGTTAAGGTTAGGGAGAGTAAGGAAAGTTCACCAAACCTAATTAAAAATGAAATGCAACACAAGAAATCTAGAATTTCATTGACAGAATTCTTCAAACTCTGTATGTTTCAGAAGTTGAGGCTGTTTACTAAAATTAGATAGTCCATGCTGTAACTCACAGAGCCACACATCCCACGTTAGTATACACACAATGATGTCTCAGGGAGAAGGAAGGCTGGGTGCATTTCAAGACCAGGAACGAATACCATGCTTTTAACAGATATGTATATGTGTATACTGTACTGAATACTGGTAGTGAATGCTTTAATAAAAATAGAAATGGCACTGTTAAAACAGCCCTTGGTGGGGGAACAGCTACATAAATGGTCTATACTTTATGAAAAGATTTCATTCAGTAGTTAATTAGCTTATTATTACTGGAACTCTGTACTACTACTGGCTGGATAGCAGCTACAAAACTTATCGAACACTAAGATTTTGGAATTCAGTAGTAAGTAGTAAAAATACTATTTAATAACACTACCAATAACAACAGCCACAGCAGCAACCAACACTGAGGATCTTTGTGTTTTCTATAAACATGCTCTCATTTAATCCTTTCAATACTCTCATCAAGTATCTAGTATCATCCCCAATTTAAGATACAAGAAAAGAAACCCTCCAGGAAACACTCTTAGTTACTGTGTTGTGTTCTGGATAACCAAATCTGAAAGGCCTCAGTACATTATCAGAAAGCCTGAACACCTATTTCTCATTTTGGTTTTATATTCACAATGTTTTTCTTTTGTTACTGCTCTCTCTTATATGAATTTTTCTAAATGGTAGTGACGAAGTCACATATGTAACTTGCCTAAGTGAGAAATAAACAAAACAGAACCAAAGAACATGGTAGACAATTACCTTGAATATATTCAACAAAACCTTTACCTTCTGGTAAAGCATGATTTCTTCCACTGCATTTCCTTTCTCTAAGATTAAACTCAGTTTTTCCACTATAATATAACCATGCACACAAATCCATTTATGCCAAAGTGGGATCCTATTCCATCCTTGTATTTTCAACAGTGTTTACTAGGCAATTACTTTGAAAATATTACTGTAAGTATTCTTAAATAGTAAATAATAACAATATTTAAAATCTGGATTGAAATCAAAGAAGGAATAAGAAGAATAGAATAGGTAATTTGTTACAAGCTGTGACAAACAGAAAATCACTAATACTTTTTAAATGCAGCTACAAGAGAGCATGTATAAAATAGCAAACAGGATTTTTAAGCAAAAGTTAAATATAAAAATGTCTTTAAATGTATTTCAAGTATATAAAAGGGGGAGATATTTTCATGCATGAAAACAGTATCCAATGGTAAAGGTAGAAAGAAAACAGTTAATATTCTACTACGCAAATCAGCATTTTTAGGTGTCAGCAAAAGGCACAAATTAAATAACCCAACGGAAAGAACATTAGGAAAACTAGGATGGCTAGAGGCTAAAATAATTTTCTGTTCTACTTTCAGTAACTAACATCTGATTTCTACTTCGATTTTATAATAAGGGTTTTTGCCCTTGTTACTACTGTTATTCTTGTGTGTTTTTTTTAATGATAGGTGATGATGTTACATACGTAACTTGCCTGAGTGAGAAATGAAAGGAACAGAACCAAAAGGATCCTCTGGAGGATGGTTATATGGAGCAGAAAGTGGCTCTACATTCTTATCTGAGGATGCTCTTTCCTCGAGCCTGTCTGCAAAAATAAGATGAAACAAAACAAAAAATAAAATAAAAACAAAATGATCTTTAAATTTTAAAAAAAAGTGGCACACAGTACAAATAAAAGTGAAAATTAAACAAAGCAACAGCCTTCTTGAAATATGAGATTCAAAGTTCATTTGTTTAAATATCAGGAGGCAGTCCTGAGTTTAAACACATATCTGTTGCTACAAAGACGAGTTTAAACAGTGCTAGATTTCACTAAATATACTTAACCTAACAAATAACTTAGCTTGACTTATTTAAACAACAGTTGTCTTTAACTTGTAACTTATTAGATCTGAAGTTAAACCCCAATTATTAAACAGAGACATATTTGGCAAACTTTCTCTAAAAATACACATAGAAAAAATACAAATAGTCATTGATTCATAAAAGAGGTAAATCATATTTTTCAATAGCAATAAAATGTAATTCACTGTATGTTAATTCATTTTGTGTTATTGTTCATTTCTCATATTACTTGGTTAAACCATCCTCACACATACAAATATATATAGACATTTCTCTACTAAATTAAAAGCCTTAACAGAACTCAGTTTTTTCATTCAATAAATAGTTGAGCATCTACTATGTGCCAGGCACTGTTCTACAGCATGGGCATACAATAGCAAACAAAAAGAAGACTCCTGCCCTCATGGAGGTTACATGCTGGAAGAACGACTAATAAGAAAGAAACATGAGGAATACAGACTTAAAAACAAAGCTAGAGAGAAATATGTAGAGCAAGATAAAAGGAAATAAGGGAGCGGGCACAGGTTGCAGTAATAAATAGAGTGAAATGGAGTGATGCTAACAGGTGCCTGGTGAGAAAAGATTCCCAGGAGGCGGAAGTGGATTCCTGGGGAAGAACACACCAGGCAGAGAAAGTGCCAGAGCAGAGGCTCAAAGGTAGGAGCAGGTCTGGTATGTTTGAAGATTTAGTGTATCCTGACTGCCTAGTGGTGATTATTTTTCCCTGCCCTTAAACTGCACAACGCAGGTACTTTATCAGTTGACAACTTCTGGATTTCTGTAAAATGTCTCTTTAGCCTCTGATTCTTGATAATCAGACCCATTCTACCCTTACAGACATTTTAAGCACTCCCAAGACTATTCTTTTCATGTTTGAGGAATTCTATGGGTAAACTGGCTTCTTCCCAGGCCAGGTGGCTCAGCAGTCAAGAATCTGCCTGCCAATGCAGGAGATGCAGGAGACATGGATTCGATCCTGGGTGGGGAAGATCCCCTGGAGAAGGAAATAGCAACCCACTCCAGTATTCTTGCCTGGAAAATTCCATGGACAGAGGAGCCTGGTGGGCTACAGTCCATGGGGTTGCAGAGTCAGCCAGGACTAATCGTCCATGCACATGCGCACACACGTACACACACACACACACACGCACATGCGTAAAATATGCTGATTTCATGTGAGTTCTAAGGGATGGCAGGATGGGGAGGGAAAATCCAGATAGAATTAGACTTCTCTAAAAAGACTTGTAACTGCAGAGTGAGGTAAAAAGCCCCAAGTTAAAGCAGCATTCTCTTAGGTAAAAAGCCCCAAGTTAAAGCAGCATTCTCTTAGGACTGCTGCTGCTGCTAAGACACTTCAGTCGTGTCCGACTCTGTGCAACCCCATAGATGGCAGCCCACCAGGCTCCGCCGTCCCTGGGATTCTCCAGGCAAGAACACTGGAGTGGGTTGCCATTTCCTTCTCCAATGCGTGAAAGTGAAAAGTGAAAGCGAAGTCGCTCAGTCGTGTCCGACTCTTAGCAACCTCATGGACTGCAGCCCACCAGGCTCCTCCGTCCATGGGATTCTCCAGGCAAGAGGACTGGAGTGGGGTGCCATTGCCTTACAGTGCTTCTCAAATTTAATGTGCATTCTAAACACCTGGGGAGTTGTTAAAATGCAGATTCACACTGGATGATTCTGCAATGGATCTTGAGATTCTCAATTCAACAGGCTCCCAGATGCCAGGACACTGCTGGTCCAGGGAGTGCAGTTTTGAGAATGCAAGGCCCTCGAGTCTATCGTATCTTGAAAATACTTAATTATTGCTATGGACAACTGATCCTTAAAACACATTTATGATACAATTATCAATCTTATGGCTAAAACTAACTATTAATATCCACATGAAACTTCAGGTTGTTTAAATTTTTACTTAAAATTTTGAATGAAACACTAATATTTTAAGGCAACAAATCTGACAACTATAAATAAAACTTTCAAAATTCAAGAGGTTATTTTCAAATCCAATACAGAAATGGAAAGCAACGAAAATTCAACTTAGATGTTCTTTTTCTAAATATTCACTGTATCCTTAATTCAGGAAATCAGTAACAAATGCTGTTTGTACTATGAAAAAATACAAATGCTACCATGTACGAGTAGTATTTTTTTATATATCGGGTCCCCATAATTAAAAATGTGAAGATACCGTTCTGTACAAAGCTCACGTATCCAATTATTTCAAAACAGGAAGCAGAATAAACTCACTATCAAGTGAATCATGTTCTTATTGTTCCACAAAACAGGATAAATTTTTCCAAGGACTTTTTTTTAAATTATTTAGACTTCTAATAGTTCACATGATAATCTGGATCCCAGGGCACAAAATAAAAAATATACATATTAATTTTTAAAACTATCAACTACATATAAATAAAAACTAGTGAAATGGTATGTAGAGTTACTTTTCAAATACACAGTCACCCCTAAAATGTATTTAAGCTCCATTTTCAAAGAACTTTTGTTTTCTTTTTCTGAATTGTTTTCTTTTCATTAGAGTAAAACAAGCTTGATTTGTAACTTACCTGTTCCTGCCTTCACAAAATATTTGTGCTGAATGAAGACAGTATTTTTCAAGCATTTTAATAGATACAGATGGCAAAAACTGACAATTTTAAAATTTTAGATTCAAATTATATTCCATAATATCATCAGAAAATGAATATACTCTAAAAAGTTAATTCAACAGCTTATATGGGTGGATAATGGCTTGAACAGCCAAAAGGTTAAAGAATAACATTTAAAAGTAGAGTCATCATCTGATACTTTGACACCGTTCTAATATGCCTGAAAAGTTCTGTTATTCTGCCCTAAAAGAACAGCAATAGTTCTGAATCAGGTCAAAATGGTGAGAGTTAATGTTTTACCACAAACTAGCTTTATATACTGACGTTAATATCTATTTCATGGAGAAGGAAATGGCAACCCACTCCAGTATTCTTGCCTGGGAAATCCCATGGACAGAGGAGCCTGGCGGGCTACAGTCCATGGGGTCACAAAGAAGTCAGACACAACTGAGCAACTGAACAGTTGTGTAGATATAGTTTTGATGTAGTTACAGTTTTGATGTAGAGTTAGTTGTAAAAATAAAGGTTAACTTGAATAAGGAAAAAAATATATATATATATATTTCATACTGTGGCTTCAGAGGAAAAAAAAAAAAGCACATTCAGTAGAATATGCAAAGGAGCCACAGACTTTAGTTTCTTCTACTCTTCCTTTTATTTTGATGCAATTTTAAACAGAAATATATAATAAATCCATAAACAAAAAATATATCATCAAATATTACTTTTAATTAATGTGTAGACCTACACAACTTTTCAAAGGCAAGTTAAATTTTCCCAAAGCAAACACCTGTATTCTAATTAGTGCTTAATGTATTAAAGATTATGACAATTAGATTTCTAAAGTTAACATATGAATCTGAATGCTTTGATACAAAAGACCATGAAAAATACAAGTTTAAATTTTAAAAAAATATTGAGACTAGCTTTATTAATAATGCTTAATTTCAATGTAATATTTTGGTCTTAAATAGGAACAGGTTAAAAATTCCAAACCATAAATATTGTTACACTGAAAGCAAAAGCAAGAAGAATTTGACTCATATTTTATATGTTAACTCCCTTTGCCAGGGGGATTCCACTGTTTTCTTAAAAATGATTTTAAAAATGGGTTTTTTAATTAGCAATTACTAATATCTTAGAATTTTAATATCTCAAAATCTTAGAATTACTGCCTGCAAAATACACACAAGGAGAGTACTTCCTAGACAGTACATCTTTTTTTTTTTTTTTAAATAAATAACCACATACTATTTTAAAAATAAAACTTCAAATGGTAGTGTTTTATTCTGAACAATCGTTATATGGGCAACGCCAGTATTTTTAAGGTCCAAACATAAAAGTATTCAGTTTCTCACTGGAAAGCTTTCATAAGCCAAATATAAAAAATCTTACAAGACTTTGAAAAATTGTTGATAAATATCTGTGCTGATAAAAAAAAGATAAATTTGGTATTTCAAATTCATTGGTAATTTATTTCTTCAGTTTGGAAAATGTTGATAGAGACAGAGGAACCAACCAGTAATGACCAACAATCAATTTTCACGACACCATTAGTGTATTGAAACTCAAGGTTCTAGAACAGATCCATCTGTGTAATTTAAATCTTATCAGGTAGATCAAATATTAGATACCTTATTGCTTGTGAGTGAAAGGAGTGCTAAAGATGACTCAGTTTTACAATTAAGTCAAATCTGGGAGGAAATCTTTCTAAACTGTATTCTAAACATTATTGATTTCTTCATAAACTTTATTAAAGACATTTCACTTTTTTTGAACCCCATTACTGTGACTATCAACTATTAGAGCTTCCCTGGTGGCTCAGTTGGTAAAGAATCTGCCTGTAATGCAGAAGACCAGGGTTAGATCCCTGGGCTGGGAAGATCCCCTAGAGAAGGGAATGGCAACCCACTCCAATATTCTTGCCTGGAGTATTCAATCTCTTTCCATGCTGTCATAAATCACTTCTGCTGTTGACATGTTTGCCCACAAAACCCCTTCCATTTGTTTCTTTCATTGCCAGCTGAGAAACCTGACAGTTTAGATATAATTTTAAAATGCTTGTTACAGAAAAATAACCTCAGAAATAAGACCCCAAAGACTTACACAGAAGGTAAGAAAAGTGGAAGTGGCATTTATGGAGTGCCAAGACTCTTTAAAGACATTATTGAACCTTCTTGACAACCCTGAGATAAGCATTATAATCGGTTTATAAATGAGCAAGTGAACAGCAGTTAAGTGACTTTACAGAGTTAAACCTAGTTAAATGGCATGGCCAGGTATCAGAATTCATGCTTTCTGGTGCTATGTGCTAATTTAAATTAAGTACATCATCCTTGTGGCAATGAATTCAATAGCTCAGGAACCATCTAGGCAGTTTTCCAAATGACTGAGCTGTTTCCAAGTCTGACCTTTAGATAAAGTTCCTCCTGCACTTTCATTTGGAACGTAATATCTTTTCATAACTAATACTGCAGTGAACTTTGACCCTCTTTGGCTTACACATTTGTATACAAATACATACACAAATTACACATGTGAGCAGACCTTAAAGCTTGTAAGCAAATAGCTGGTTAAGAGTTTTACAAGCTAAATCCAATTTTTATGACATATACATGAATATCTGTATGCCATGCCTGCCTATGCAAAGTAGCTAACACTTGGTGTCATCATAAATTCTAGGGAGCTTAGAATAACATTTTTATAAGGTACAGAATAATGTGAATACTTTACCCATTCCATAAACTGATTTATTTTTTAAAACAGTGTGGAGAGGAGTTTTTACCCAAAGAGTAGAAAATACTGATATAGCAAACCTTAATTACTATCCTGGTCAGAATACATTAAAATGAATATTTTATCTTTTGCTTTAAAAATAATCCTATAAATTACAATGATTGTTTACCCCCATATCTCCCTACCATCTCCCTAAAGGAAAGAGATACTTTTCTTTTTTAAAAACCTTGCTTTTTGGACCACTCAACATAAATTGTAGGAAAAATGCCAAACAAAAAATGCTGTGGTTTAAAAATAATTTTTTTAATGAAAAAGATTGGTTTTACCAAAGTTAACAAACCTTTATTAAAGGCTCAGAACTCATTTTTATATCTGTATTTAATCAATTTAATTCTTCATAATCATATAACCAATAAGTAAAATACAAATTTAAATTCCAAACAACTATTCTTACATGAATTCAGGGCATTTATAAACTTTAACATAAAATATATATCAATTTACAACAAAGTACTTCACCTAATAAATGTTCTCATAAGGCCAGTTACCTGAAACAAAATAGAAACTAGGAACTGTAACTAATGACCTTTTCACATGCAAAATGGGGAAAAACACTTGGCACATGCACTCATGCACTGCACACACACCCAAGACTCAGAAAACTGGTAATTATCTTAAGACTTCAGGAGTGAGTTTTCGCTACTGTTTCGCAAGCTCCTCAAAACACTCCACACATCTCTTTTCCAAAAAATAATTTCTAAAATATGTATGGTGAGGTTTGGCATATGTATTAGGTAGTTTAATAAAAGGCAATGACTGCAAGTAAAAACATTGAGATATCTGATTTAAGATGGTAAAGAATTTATTTCACTTTTGCCATACCAGGATAACAAAGCAGCCCTTTTATGTCACCACTCATTCAAAGGGCATTACAAAACATTAACATAATGTAGTAGCCCATGTTTTCTTTCAGGCACTTTCAAAGGGCATCTCAGACCCACAATATCTTCTAATGAGTGTGCAAGAAAACAGAGCTGCAAAATGATTAGTAAGGCAAGATACTAATGTCTCCCTTTTTATTTGAACATTAACTTTCCATTTTTTGGAGGTTTCTGAGTTAACATTCAAAGATATGCAGCATTTAAGTGTTAGGAATCAACATATTATCAGTAATCTTGGGTTTAATAGCTACTATCAAGCAACTGATTTCTAATGCACACAAGATAGTATGATAGTATATGTAAAAGAAGATGGCCTGAATTTTGCCCTCAAATGCACAAAAAGAATTTTCTCTTTATCATCCCAAAACAGTCTTTGGCCTTGCTGAATAATTATAGAGCTGTTATTTTACTGTGAAGCAAAATAAGCCTTCAAGTGTCCCTTACTTGATCTGAGAAGGTCAAATTCTCTGTCCAACAGTTCCTCTTCTGTTAACTTGGAGAAATTGTCCTCTCCAAAAGGATTCCACCCTGACATATCAGGTGGGTTACTGATGTTCTTCTGATTTGTCATATTTGCAACTGCCTCTTTACCAGCAACTGACCTAGAGTAAAAATTAAAAGTGGAAAAAAAATTATAACTGAAAAGTTTAAAGTGTCCTAGTTCATACTTTATAAATACCTGATAAAGCAGATCATTTTATTATGATGGAGGTGGTAGATAAGGGCATGCACTGGGAGAGGGACCACATGGGATTTGCATCACCTCCATAAAGGTCACTAGCTGTTCACCCTTGGGCAAGTTCCCTGACCTCTGTAGGTCTCAACTTCCTCATCTGTGAAACAGAAGAAGCAGTATCTACCTCATAGGGTTACTGAGAAGATTAAATGATTTAATACATGTAAAGCAAAGAGAACATAAATAAATAAGCCTTCAATAAATATTAACTATTATTATCATAATGAATAAACCTTAAAGTGAAAATCAGTTGCCATAATAGTACCACTCTAAAATCACTACTGAATAAAGTGATTTTATGTCCTGGTTGGTTATGCTGAGACACCACAATAGCTTTCCTTTTGACAATAATTTTCCTTTTACTTTTCTTAGCCTTAAATGCTGCTGGATGTTGCTAAGCCTTATTTGCAGACAGCAGTTAGCAAAATTAACTGATGAAAACAGAAGAAGGATGGAGGCGCACAGGGACCAGAAGAGAGGACTAGTAAGAGAAAAGGGGGAACTCGACAAAAAGATGGGCTCTAAATTCAGGAGCCACTTGAACTGATGAAATGACTCCACTCCATGATAACACCCACTCCCACAATGATTTCCTTTGTAGTCAGTGGAAAAATACTTGCCTATTGGCACTATAAGAGGAGTCCATCATGGGTGCAACCTGAGCTGGAAGTGATGAAGAGTAGGACACTAAGCCTGGGGAGAACTCTTGAGGGGAGGTGAGATACTCTGGTGATGCCTGTGGTTGAGACTGCTGATGCTGAGCGAGCATCTGCTGCTGCAAGAAAGCCTGCTGATACTGCTGCATCTGAAACAAAACATGCCATCACACAAAACATGCCATCACACTAAGCACTATCAGCAATGCACCTACTTACTTCAGTGCACCTATTTACTTTACTCCTTCCTTTTCACACTGGCAACAATCAAAACTGGAAACAACTTTTATCTGAAGGAGCAGCTTCTACAGAACACTACAACAAGGTGAAATAAATCTATTTAAGAAGTTGTTTAACTGGACTTATTGTAGTGATCATTTTGTAATATAGACACACAACAAATTATTACATTATCTACCTGAAACTAACATAATCTTATGTCAATTATACCTCAATTTTTAAGAAACTGGAAAGTTAGGCTCACCTGGCAGGATTCAAAAATTCTCCTTTAAATAGTTTAAGAAAAAAACAGTACAGTAGTTTAAAGTCACTTGGTATGGTGGTTGCTATAAAAAAAGGTCAAACTATTCTCTGAAGCAAATGCAATTTTCATTTGGGCTTCCTTCCTTTCTTTTTTTTATTCAATAGACATTTGTCAAATGAAAGAAACATATGACAAGATATCCTGGGTAAGCAGTCATCTTATACTATGAGACAAGAGAAAAATACTATCAGTCAATTATGATCTGCCAAATCCAGGTTCAACCCAATGTAAAACTGCTTGAGCATACATAACTGGCTTTGATAAAATATATGTTCATTAATTAACTTGAGTTAATTCTGAATTATTAAATTCTAGAAAATACTATTCACACTGAATTTCAACACTGGAGCGTATACTCCAAAAGCAACCTCTAAAAATTATGTAACACTTACCACTGCAGGATATTGTGATGCAGAAGGTTGTGGCTGATACACCGAATGCATTAACAACTGCTGCTGAAGCATCTGTTGCTGCTGCACTGCATGTTGATACTACAATTTGAAAAACAAATTCAATAATATTACTCATGCCATTTTTGTTCCGTAGCCTTTTATTTTGAAGTATTGATTCTACCATAACAATGACTTGGGTACTCTATAGTCAAACACTAATGTGAAATACCTATAATCAGTAAGTGACTGTAACTTACATCTGCTTATTGGAACTGGTTTCAAAATGATCAATGCAACATAATAAATTCAACTAAAAGCAATTTCCAGCACAGTTTAAGGATGTTTGGAAGAAACCTAAACCCATTTGCTAATTGATGAAGACCCCTGAAGTGATTTGTCTGCAGGAATTATAACAGTAAATTCCCACTCTCCTCTGTCTCCCCTTCAGTGGTATCTTCTGGCCATCCAATGGCACCCCTATTTAACTACTCTTCACTCTGGGTCTATCAGTCAAGAGCAGAGCACAAGTACACCCCTAAGAAGTGTCATGCATATAACTGGCTCAAAAATAGTTCAGGAAATAATGGAAGGATGACAACAATAGTCATTAAATTTAAAATAGTTTAGTGACACTAGAAACCTGCAGGTTCTGATGAGGCAAAGGACAGAATAGAACTTAAGGTCATTTTTTTCTATGTCCCTTCTAAATGCCGACCCCCATACACCTACACACATACATAACACACACATAACCCAACACAGGCAAAAAAAGAAAAACATAAAAATAAGAACAAGAACCCAAGACAATGCTACCTCTGAAAGTTTAATATCACCTTTTCAACAACATTATTAGTCTATATATATGAACTCATAACGTAACTCAAAAGATACTACTCATCATAAATTGCAGTACTTATTTGTGGTGCCAAATGACTGGGTGAACATTCTTTGCTTCATAAAGCCACAATGCAACCTATTTCCACAAAGCATTAAGTATCTCACAGAATGCAAATAAAATGCATTTTCTTTAATAAGCAGAAAATTGAGCAAACTGTTTACTTCAGTCCACAGTTCAACGTACCCATGATACAAAAGGGAATTCACCATTATTTACACTGGCATGAATGTCACACCTATAGAAGCTATATATACAAAAGATACAGATACTTCTGTATCTCAAGTAACAGACTCACCTGCTGCATATAAGCATCCTGAAGAAGCTGCTGCTGCTGGTGAGGATGACGATGCTGCAGATGAAGTTGCTGCAGTCTCCAGTCTCCCTGCTGTAGCTGCTGAAGGACTCGATGCTGCTGTGGAGGCTGCTGAGCGGGCCCCTGACTCAGTAAAATCTCAGGGCCATTTCCAGGTTTCAGTGCTCCTAAAAGAGGTTTTCAAAAACTTATATTAACATAATCATGATTTCAAGGGGGTAGGACGGATAGGAAAATTGGAACTGACATATATACACCATTACGTACAAAACAGATCACTAATGAGAACCTACTGTATAGCACAGGGAACTCTACTCAATGTTCTGTGGTGATCTCAATGAGAACAAAGTCCAAAAAAGGGGTGACATATGTATAGGTAGAGCTGATCCACTTTGTTGCACAGCAGAAACTAACACAACACTGCAAAGCAAATATACTCCATTTCATGGAGTAAAAATTAAAAATACTCATGATTTCAATAAAATGGTTGGACTTCAAAACACTCATTTCAGTAGTTATTAACCAAGGCATTTATATCCTTATTTTATAGAAACTTCCATATGAATGTAGTCTAAATGGCAAAAGTATTCATGAAAGTTAATTTTGTCAGTTACAACTCATGAACAAGTCACTATCTTAGAAACACATCATTTTCCACTCTTTCTCTCCACGGACACACCAGCTAGGCCAGTTTGAAATGTTCCACATTTCTCAACTGTATGATGCTCCATCCTGAGTCTGCATGTTTGCTGACAGGATTCTCTAACCAAAATGCCAGTTTCCACGCACTGCAACTGTTGTTATCCTTTAAAATTTATCTCAAATCTCTACTCCTTGTTCTTTCATCTAAAGCTTCCACTTGGTTTTATAACATTTATCTTGGCATTGCACACATTAACTATTTACATGGCTATTTCCTAACTAGTACCCCTGAGAGATGGGGTGAAGACTTCTTTATTATTATTTATTTTAGCACCCCAAAGAACTTTTTATATAATAGATGTTCAATAAATGCTACTGTAGAAAATCTACTAACTCTGGCTCCTAAATAGGCATTTATTTATAAGCTTTATCAGAGAAGGCAATGGCACCCCACTCCAGTACTCTTGCCTGGAAAATCCCATGGATGGAGGAGCCTGGTAGGCTGCAGTCCATGGGGTCGCCAAGAGTCGGGCACGACTGAGCGACTTCACTTTCACTTTTCACTTTCATGCATTGGAGAAGGAAATGGCAACCCACTCCAGTGTTCTTGTCTGGAGAATCCCAGGGACGGCAGAGCCTGATGGGCTGCCATCTATGGGGTCGCACAGAGTCAGACACGACTGAGGTGACTTAGCAGTAGCAGTATAAGCTTTATAAACTGTACCACAGGAAAACCCTACAAATAAACTTCGGAAATAACCAAAAGAGGATGAAATATACAACTTAAAAAGAGGAAATCTAATATACGATAATTTCTATATTCTCTTCCAACAAGTTACTGTAAATTCAAATGTGACTATTTAATCCTAAGGAGGAAAAGGAGGGAACATGTAAGAAGAAAGAGGAGGACTGTTTCTCATCAATGTTAATGTCTTCAAACCTCCACAGGCCTTAAATACAGCATCTCTATGAAGACAGTTTTATGACTATTTCTAACTCTTCCAATTATAAGAAAATGCATGTGTCTTTTAATTATTCTTGAAAATGTTTATAAAATACAAGGAATCTGTACGCACGTTTGGCCACTTGATGCAAAGAGCCGACTCATTAGAAAAGACTCTGATGCTGGGAAAGACTGAGGCAGGAGAAGGGGATGACAGAGGACAAGATAGTTGGATGGCATCACCGACTCAATGAACATGAGTTTGAGTAAACTCTGGGAGATGGTGAAGGACAGGGAAGCCTGGTGTGCTGCAGTCCATGGGGTCACAGAGTCGGACATGACTGAGCACCAACTCTTACAATTATAAGAAAATGCATGTTCCTTTTAAATTATTCTTGAAAGTGTTTATAAAAATACAAGGAAGCTCTATGCACTATGCATACAGACTTATGCATAGCTCTCCCAAGTTTATTGTTGTTGTTACTAAATCTCTAAGTCATGCCTACTCTTCTGTGACCCCATGGACTGTAGCTGGCCAGGATCCTCTGTCCATGGGATTTCCCAGGCAAGAATACTGGAGTGGGTTGCCATTTCCTTCTCCAGGGGATCTTCCCAATCCTGGAATCAAACCCATGTCTCCTGTATTGGCAGGCAGATTCTTTACCACTGCACCACCTGGGAAGCTCGTTAAGAGTATCTTAATTTAAAAAATACTAGTTGAAAACAATTTTACACAAATGCTTTGCAAGGCTAGAGTTTCAAATTCCTCCTTTCCAATACAATACAAAATTTTCTATACTCTTGAACTTTAGTATCAACTTCAAACCCTACTAGTTGATGATGACTCTAGGGATGAGCAAGTTGTGAGCTTTTTGTACATACTTTTATACTGCCAGTAACTTACGTTTGCTGAGAACATTAGGAAAATAATTAGCTGAGTTTATTACACATTAGTAGCTTTATGTTTCTTAAAGTACTATGTAATGTACCTGCTTCACAATAAGTCTGCCAATAATTTACACTGCTAGGTAACCAAGCCATAAAAGGTTTATGTAAATCAACTATAAAGGGGACAAGGGTGGCAGGGCTTATTACCTTTTGGTCTGTGATTACCGAATTCACCAGGAGCAGGGACTTTAACAGGTGTTGCTGAACTTTGAATGGTCAGCACACTGGGAGTGGCAGTAGTAGAATTGGCCTTTGGTCTTTGCCTTGGTGCAATTGAGGTTTCTGTTGGTCCAATGGTGTCTGTTATTCTACAACAGAATAAGACATGTCATTCCAAATACTGGGATTATTTCTAATTTACTATTTGTTCTATGAAGTATCTATTTCAACAGATGCATATTTATTATTATTGATGATCATGTTAGTCCTCTTGGCTTCTTCCTAAGTCTCATTATCGAGTATTAAATGTTAATAAAGATAAGGAATGAAATAAAATGAACCAACTTCCTCAAACCAGATTGCTTCCCCTCATAGTCTGCCACTGAAGCTGGCAGAAAAAGAGTATAGGATTGCTCTTAAGGAAATAAAATAAACACACAGAAGCCTTCTCAGTAAGGTTTTAGACAAAATTGAGAGCCAACTTTCTTAACCAGTCAGAAAAATAAAAATAAACAACAAATTAACAGTCTTCCTTAGCTTGGACTCTTGGCCTAAGAAAGAAAAGAATATGTCCCAGGGCACATAAAACAAAAGAAACCAAAACTTTCAACAGGTGGAGCTACCAGCCCACCTTCAACTTTTTGAATCTTTATCTTTGCTTGACTTAGAACACTGAATGGAAATTATATAAAAGTTTTCACACTAGGACCTAGTTTAGGTCACAGATGTGAGTGGTCAAATGGAAATCAAGAGACACTAAATACAATCTGAGAAGACACTTCTCTTTCAAAAAAAGCCACAAAAAATGTTTAACTTACATAGTTATCAAGTCTGCTTTTTATACATTCAATTCAAAAACTCATTCTTTTTAATAGGCCTTAAGTTCACTTTTCAAAAGGACTGCAATAAATCTCTTTACCAAGTTCCCTTAGCACATTTTCAAATGATCTGACACTTAAAATTTTTGCATATGTATGATTCATCAAGTAGACATCTGCGGCATGTAGAGAAACTCTTGTCTACCATTAACAGATCTACAGATCTGTCTACTGCACAGATTTATAGTTCTCGCCTCTATCTGTAGACACCACAAGAGGGAGCCCTGTCAACAACTATCTTCTCAGAAAGAAAGGAAGTGAAATTGAATAGAAAGACTTTGGAAAATCATAGAAATACATTATATACGGGAAGTTTTCTGAAAATAATATTTATGTTTTAGAAGGAATGCGGATGATACAATGAAAACAACTAAATTTAAGGCAATAAAAGATCATATGGACATATAACTAATTATCTCATTTAATCTAAACAAGTATTTATTGAGTTCAAATTATGGATGTGGCACTAAAACTCATGCTATACTGTCTAAACTCAAGCAATCTGGGGGAAATACTATATACAGTCTTTCCATTTGTCTAATCATTCTTTATTCAGTGGGTAGTACAGGCAAAGCCTCATCCTGCCTTGTTCTTCTTTTATTATAAATCACTCCACAGAGGATTCAGAACACACAAGCGCAGCAAACCTCTCAAAACCACACTGAAAAGAGATGCCAACTTCCCTGGTGACTCAACTGTTTAGTCTAGCATTGCCTAATTTATTTCCCTAATGCACCAATATCTGTTATGCAATTATTGTTAGTGATACCCTGCAAACATGACAGTAGTCTTCAAAGAATCTACAGTCTACCTAGGAAGATATGACAAATGTTCATGAAAATAAAACACAGAAAAAATAATTAGCACTAACACTAGTAATGTCAAGAGTTTGACAGAGGAGTTATTCTACCTTTACCCTAACTTGGCTAGAGAAGGCTCAGGTGAGAACTGGAGGTACGAAAATAAATATGACTTCATCAGACAGTAAAAGACATTAAGCATCCTGTGGAAAAAACGGGAAGAAAATGCCTGGATGAATTAGGCAAAGTGAAAATTCAAATTTAACTGAAATGAAAAACTGAGTAATTACTGGTATCAACACTGCTATACAACCTCATTCACACTACTGCAGCCAACACAGTGCTGATTTTTTTTGTTTTGCTTTCTTTTCTTTCCTGCTCACTAACCTGAACCATCTTCCTAAAATATAAACTCTCTCCTCTCTTAAAATCCTTCAGTGTTTCCATCTGCCAGGACAGTGATTCTCAACCCTGCCATCTTGAAGATACAAATCACGAAAGTTTCACATGTTTAACAGTCTCAAGAGCGGATGCAAATTTGGGGGGGGGGGGTGGAAGGGAACTTTTAAGAAGCAAAACAAAAAGTTCACAGATTGAAGGTAGGGCAGGCAGATAATATTCACAGAAGTTTTAAAACATGTAAATAATGATACTGGCTATTTAAAGACTCCCCTTCCCCACCCCTCATTGGAAATATGCCTTTCACATGGAAAAAAAAGATTAATTTTTTACCATTTATAATTTTTCAAGTTCTCTACTGATACTATCAATAAAAAGTAAATTTATATTATTGACCAGTAAGGATCAATGAACCCTATTATTTAATATACATAATATATAGTTTAACATACTATGAATAGCACTGTGAATTTTTATTAATTATTTCATTTGTTTGTAAGTGTATAGCTATAGCTTGTGTCATGGTGAAAAGACATTCAAAGCATTATTTTTCAATTGATTCATCCTTTTTAAAAAATTTATACTTAAAGATTTAATCATTAACAAAACAATTATTTTAAAAGACAAGTAACAATAAAACTAGCTGACAAGTCTGACAATAATTCATAATGACCATTCAACTATAACAGCAGCTGTTAACTCCAGCTATATCATGAGTAAGACAGTCAGTCATGCTGGATCCCTGCAAGTTAGATATAACTTTACTCCTTTGTCTCTTACTCAAAGGAGTATTTTAAATTCAAATGAATGAAGGTAATAGTTTTAGAGTGATGCTATTATTTTTTTAAAAAATTAAGTCATTCCCAATTGATATTTCAACAATTTACAAATAGCAGATTATTTCTAACACATCTCACACCAAGTTCCAAATAGCAAACTGACTACAAGGTTGAAAATTCACCTGCCTAAAGGCCAAAATCCAAATTTCTCAGCATGACACAGAACAAAGCTGCTCATGACTAACATTCACCTACCTCCTCAGCTTCATTTCCCAACCTCCTGTAGATGTGCCCTTATTAAGCTCCAGTCTTGCAGCTTCACAAAGGCTGTTCTCACCTGAAAGGTCTGCCTGTCATAGCTTCCCACCCATCACTCCAAGTGACTAGACTACTCATCCTTCAAGAAAGAGTTCAGCAACTCCCACCCCCAGGGAAAGGATTCTCCCTGTGCTCCCGCCCTCTGTGCTGTCTTTCCCTTCCTCCACTCTCACAGCTGCCTGATCACGTGCAAGTTGTAACTGTTCACTGGCGTATCTTCACTTGAATATGAACTCCTGAGAAATACACTGCTTCTTTTTCTTTGTGTTCTCCATATCTATATCCTGCTTATAACAAGTGTGTGACAAATGGTTTTATGTATTTCATGTCAAAATACTTTGCGTAAGTGAAATAAAATACAAAAAACAGCTGTGATTGAGAAATCTCCCCAAATATACTATACCTGTCTGATAATCTAAAATACAGTCCTGTCTATTCACTTTTAAACTCAAAAAAAAAAAAAAAAAGCATGAGGAGAAAAAGTTATCATTAATTCAGCCATTACTCAGATTTAGGCCTTAACCTACATAATCTGTATCAAACATTAATGCAGCGAATAACTATAACATTATTTAAAACACTAATATTCCATGCGTCTCAAAGAGTCAGACACGACTGAGAGACTGAACAACAACAAATATTCCTCTATTGGTCTTAAAAATGTTGCCACTGTAACTATTAATTGTAAATTACATACAGCTCTTCCTCTCATACATCAATAAAAGGTCATTACCAACAATAAAATAAAACATATTTCATAAATTAGTTGTCATGTGATGAAATAGTGGCAAGTCCCACCTATAAGATGACCCAACGTAACATCACCAGTTACACCATCACTTCATGAAGGCGGAGAGGGAGCAGTTCCAGTGTGGCAACTGTCAAACCCTGTTATCTCACACAAAAAGCTTACTTTGAACTTGCTGTCTCAACATCAGACTGCATGCAGTAAGGAATACAGTATTTTTTTGGGTGAAGATGCTATTTAATCAATGACATCTGCTAGGATTAAAAATGAGTACTGTCCCCCCCCCTTTTTTTTAATAAATGCCTTTTCAAATGTCAGCATAGATTTGCCTACCTGGCTTTTATTTGGCTTTTCCTAGAAGCTGCTTCACTAGCAGTCATCGGTTCAGGAAGAGTTGAAGGAATAGGAGAATTCTTGAAAGAAAAAAATAAAACTTTTCATTTTAGTTTTCATTTCAATTACAGCAAGTTTTATTGAAACACTGCAAATATATTCTTAAACTTTAAGAGCACTGTCTGTGAGAAACTATTTCTTCACCTCTTCACTTTGTAGATACCTACAAGTTGTTGACACATATTTGGCCAATCTAATCCGCAAATATCATTATGATTTACACACAAGGGTCACTTTCTTATTTGTGTTCCAGAGAAACCCTTGGAAAATAACAGAACAATATTACATTATATAATATATATATATTATACCCACTTTACAAATGGGCAAATCTTGGGTATAAAGGATCACACAACGACCATTTCACACACTGGAAAAAGAAGCAAACACCAAGTACGTGAATAAAGCGTTGTTTTACAGACTGGAGGTAATTTTCATGACATCACTTGTCAAGTCCTGGAAACAAGAGCAGAGGCTTCACTCATTTGCTTCTGCTCTCTAGTGTTCAGTTTACAATAATTACTCAAAAAATGTCACAGTAAGTATTCAATAAATGTTTGCAGAGTGAAAAGCTAAAAATCCAGGCAAATGTCAAATAAAATTCATTACCAGAATGTGAGCAATGACTTTCAGCTTCAACTGAGAATATATTACACTGACATAACAAGAACTTCAAAAAACAAAAAGGAAAGGCACCAAATTCCTTCTTTTTTCTTAGTGGACTGGATTAAGTTACACACAAAGGAAACCTATAAGAAAAAGTCAGGCCACTCAAGCTGAAAACAGCTTAAAAATCAGTGTTTGATTCTAGACCTTTATTAAAGTTAGCAGACTTGCCATGTACTGTTATTCCAATATAGTTAATTACAGGGTGCAGACAACAGATACTATTCAAAGCCATTTAATGGTATCAGCTATAATACATCTTCCCTGAACTACACACTGGGTTTTACAGTTGTTATTTCTAATCCTCATAATTACCATCCTTGTTTTACAGAAAAAGTAACAAACGTTAAGCAACTTCCCAAAATATACAAAACCAGTCACTGATATAGACAATCGAGCCCAGTTCAGTTCCGTCCCTCAGTTGTGTCTCACTCTTGGTGAGCCCATGGACTGCAGCACACCAGGCTTCCCTGTCCATCACCAGCTCCTGGAACTTGCTCAAATTCCTGTCCATTGAGTCAGTGATGTCATCCAACCATCTCATCCTCTGCCGTCCCCTTCTCTTCCTGCCTTCAATCTTGCCCAGCATCAGGGTCTCTTCCAGTGAAATCAGTTCTTCGTATCAAGTGGCCAAAGCATTGGAGCTTCAGCTTTAGCATCAGTCCTTCCAGTGAACAGTCAGGACTGACTTCCTTTAGGATGAACTGGATTGATCATGCAGTCCAAGGGACTCTCAAGAGTCTTCTCCAACACCACAGTTCAAAAGTATCAATTCTTCAGCACTTGGTTTTTTTTATGGTCCAACTCTCAAAACCATACATGACTACTGGAAAAACCATAGCTTTGACTAGACAGACCTTTGCTGGCAAAATAATGTCTCTGCTTTTTAATATGCTGTCTAGCTTGGTCATAGCTTTTCTTCCAAGGAGTAAGCATCTTTTAATTTCATGGCTGCAGTCACCACTTGCAGTGATTGTGGAGCCCATGAAAATAGTCTCTCACTGTTTCCATTGTTTCCCCATCTGTTTGCCATCAAGTGATGGGACCAGATGCCATGATCTTAGTTTTCTGAATGTTGAGCTTCAAGCCAACTTTTTCACTCTCCTCCTTCACTTTCATCAAGAGGCTCTTTAGTTCTTCACTTTCTGCCATAAGGGTGGTGTCATCTGCATATTTGAGGTTACTGATATTTCTCCCGGCAATCTTGAATCCAGCTGTGCTTCATCCAGCCAGCATTTCACATGATGTACCCTGCATAGAAGTTAAATAAGCAAGGTGACAACATACAGCCTGAATGTACTCCTTTTTCAATTTGGAACCAGTTTGTTGTTCCATGTCCAGTTCTAACTGTTGCTTCTTGAACTGCATATAGATTTCTCAGGAGGCAGGTCAAGTGGTATGGTATTCCCATCTCTTTGAGAACTTTTCCACAGTTTGCTGTGATCCACACAGTCAAAGGCTTTGGTGTAGTCAATAAAGCCGAAGTAGATGTTTTTCTGGAAATCTGTTGCTTTTTCTGTGATCCAACAGATATTGGCAATTTGATCTCTGGTTCCTTTACTTTTCCTAAATCCAGCTTGAACATCTGGAAGTTCACGGTTCACGTACTGTTGAAGCCTGGCTTGGAGAATTTTGAGCATTACTTTGCCAGCGTGTGAGATGAGTGCAATTGTGTGGAAGTTTGAACATTCTTTGGCATTGCCTTTCTTTGGGATTGGAATGAAAACTGACCTTTTCCAGTCCTGTGGAACTGAGCCCACTTCTCTCCATTTACAATGCCTATGCTGTGTACACCAAGGGCAACCAAACTTCTCAGTTTATAGAATGCTGAGTATCTCAGCCACTTTTCAGGACACCCCCAGGCCCACCACACTCCCCCCAAATCTAACAGTCCTGCTTTTTCAACAGTTAACTTAATACTAGTCTGTGCTATTTCAGAGATGTCACTGTGATCCCCTCAATGATGTAAAGTGTCCTGCGGTGCCATCAAGTCCACCATAGCTCCCCAGAGCACCCCAGCACATATACTTTGTATCTGCAGCTTTGCATTAAAAATACTAATTACAAATATACCATTAGATCACTTGTCATGAAACAAGTGACTTTGAAAGTATATATACCCACACATGATGAAATGGATTTTAAGTTCATATCTTACTTACTTATAATACAAAAACTACTTACATTGATGTTGGAGACTGGACAATCCTTTTTGGCAAATTTAAACGCAAAATATGACACTTGAAATATATCGGGTCTCCGCTCTGGATCTGGTTCAAGCATGAACCCTACAAGAATAAATCAAAATGTTAATAAGTTTCACTGAACACAGAAGCAATTAGAGGCACATTAAAAAGATATATACTTCCATTCTAAGATTAGTGATGCTTCCAGTAAACTTTGGGAAGGTTTATAGAAAATACAACAATTGTTATTTTATACATTATCCCAAGCTAAAGATAAATGAGTCCTAGGACAGTTCGGTACTAAAAGCATGAATTACAAATATGAATATTCTTCTGAGACCGACACAAAACAAAAAGTGAGTTTAGTCAACACTGGGGAATTATTCAAGAAAATTTCTGGGCTATAGTAGGGGTCCTTATTTTCACTATTATCTAAAATAATTTTTGCGTATCTACTAATATTTTTAGGTACCTATTAATTTTTAAGGGCTTCTGAATCATGAAGAGAAGACTAAACTGTATGCATTACAATCTATTTAACAAAGTAGTACAGGGAAGTAGTATAGGGTTGGCACTATAGTTTTCTTAAAACACATTTTCCTCCCACACTGATGACAGCAATATTCATCATAGTTCTGTATTTCAATATGCTATCCACAACATGTTTAGAAATACAAGCATAGTTTTATGGTTCTATTATGAACAGTTTTCACACCAATCCTACAGCACTGCTTGAAAGGCCTGACCTTTTTTCTAACCCAAATGGCCACTACCACTTGTCAATTTCTTGAACTACTTGCTAAATTACAATTTCACAAGAAGGCCGACATTTATACTCCATCCTATGCACGAAAAAACCATATTTTGTTACAGTATTCTTCATGTTCTAACTCTGCTTCATTGATTAAGTTCTTATCATGCTCAAATCATTTTTAAACCTATTTGCAATGTAAAATTTACAGCATTAATTAGACAATATTCTGAAATTTGCTAACAAAATTATGTTGAGATAAAAGTATATAAATAACTACCCTAATAGTACAAGTCAACATTAAATCCTCCTTTCAATCATTAGTAATATTTGAACAAATAATGTGTAATACATCGCCGACAGCATGATAAGTTAACTTGGTTAAAAACACGGTTGTATGGCAAGTGACACTAAGCACAAACAATGTATTTGGGAGATTTTGAACTCAGTTTTATTATATTCTGCATGTCACTTGGTTTTATACACCTAAAAAAGCTAACATATACCACTTATAAAATTGATATTTTATTATTTTATCATCTGTTAGAATGAAATAACTCAAAACATTTAATCCTAATATTTATAAGTTGATATTCAACCTCATTCCAGAAAAGATCTGAAAAATCTACAAGGTTTATTTTATCCTCCAAAATCATATTTTATCTTGATAGCAACAGACATTGTTTTAGAAGCAACAACAGTACATGATATGGGAATACATTTATACAAACTTTTACCAATAAATGCTTACCCATGTAATTTGTAAAAATGAAACAAATCACAAGAAACTTATAAAATTCATAAACTTAAAACTTTTCTATCCTAACAATTCAGTTTATTTGGCCTTTAAAATCTTATTTCAATACTTCAGTTCAGTTCAGTCACTCAGTAGTGTCCGACTCTTTGCGACCCCATGCACTGCAGCACGCCAGGCCTCTCTGTCCATCACCAACTCCCGGAGTCTACCCAAATCCATGTCCATGGAGTCAGTGATGTCATCCAACCACCTCATCCTCTGTCGTCCCCTTCTCCTCTTGCTCCCAATCCTACCCAGCGTTAGGGTCCTTTCCAATGAGTCAACTCTTCGCATGAGGTGGCCAAAGTATTGGAGTTTCAGCTTCAACATCAGTCCTTCCAATGAACACCCAGGATTGATCTCCTTTAGGATGGATTGATTGGATCTCCTTGCAGTCCAAGGGACTCTCACGAGTCTTCTCCAACACCACAGTTCAAAAGCATCAATTCTTCAGCGCTCAGCTTTCTTCACTGTCCAACTCTCACATCCATACATGACCTCTGGAAAAACCATAGCCTTGACTAGACGGACTTTTGTTGGCAAAGTAATGTCTCTGCTTTTAAATATGCTATCTAGGTTGGCCATAACCCTCCTTCCAAGAAGTAAGCGTCTTTTAATTTCATGGCTGCAATCACCAACAGCAGTGGTTTTGGAGCTCAAAAAAATAAAGTCTGACACTGTTTCCACTGTCTCCCCATCTATTTGCCATGAAGTGATGGGACCAGATGCCATGATCATAGTTTTCTGAATGTTGAGCTTCAAGCCAACTTTTTCACTCTCCCCTTTCACTTTCATCAAGAAGCTCTTTAGTTCTTCTTCACTTTCTGCCATAAGGGTGGTGTCATCTGCATATCTGAGGTTATTGATATTTCTACCAGCAATCTTGATTCCAGCTTGTGTTTCTTCCAGCCCAGCGTTTCTCATGATGTACTCTGCATATAAGTTAAATAAGCAGGGTGACAATATACAGCCTTGACGGACTCCTTTTCCTATTTGGAACCAGTCTGTTGTTCCATGTCCAGTTCTAACTGTTGCTTCCTGATCTGCATACAGGCTTCTCAAGAGACAGGTCAGGTGGTCTGGTATTCCCATCTCTTTCAGAATTTGCCACAGTTTATTGTGATCCACACAGTCAAAGACTTTGGCATAGTCAATAAAGCAGAAGTAGATGTTTTTCTGGAACTCTTGCTTTTTCGATGATCCAGCGGCTATTGGCAATTTGATCTCTGGTTCCTCTGCCTTTTCTAAAACCAGCTTGAATATCTGGAAGTTCACGGTTCACTTATTGCTGAAGCCTGGCTTGGAGAATTTTGAGCATTACTTTACTAGCGTGTGAGATGAGTGCAATTGTGCGGTAGTTCGAGCATTCTTTGGCATTGCCTTTCTTTGGGATTGAAAAAAAAACTGACCTTTTCCAGTCTGTGGCCACTGCTGAGTTTTCCAAATTTGCTGGCATATCGAGTGGAGCACTTTCACAGCATCACCTTTGAGGATTTGAAATAGCTCAACTGGAATTCCATCACCTCCACTAGCTTTGTTCGCAGTGATGCTTTCTAAGGCCCACTTCACTTCACATTCCAGGATGTCTGGCTCTAGGTGAGTGATCACACCATCATGATTATCTGGGTCGTGAAGATCCTTTTTGTACAGTTCTTCTGTGTATTCTTGCCACCTCTTCTTAATACCTTCTGCTTCTGTTAGGTCCATACCATTCCTGTCCTTTATCGAGCCTATCTTTGCATGAAATGTTCCTTTGGTATCTCTAATTTTCTTGAAGAGATTTCTAGTCTTTCCCAATCTGTTGTTTTCCTCTATTTCTTTGCACTGATCGCTGAGAAAGGCTTTCTTATCTCTCCTTGCTATTCTTTGGAACTCTGCATTCAGATGGGAATATCTTTCCTTTTCTCCTTTGCTTTTCACTTCTCTTCTCTTCCCAGCTATCTTTAAGGCCTCCTCAGAAAGCCATTTTGCTTTTTTGCATTTCTTTTCCATGGGGATTGTCTTGATCCCTGTCTCCTGTACAGTGTCATGAACCTCTGTCCATAGTTCATCAGGCACTCTATCAGGTCTAGTCCCTTAAATCTATTTGTCACTTCTCCTGTATACTCATAAGGGATTTGATCTAGGTCATACCTGAATGGACTATTGGTTTTCCCTACTTTCCTCAATTTAAGTCTGAATCTGGCAATAAGCAGTTCATGATCAGAGACACAGTCTGCTCCTGGTCTTGTTTTTGCTGACTGTATAGAGCTTCTCCATCTTTGGCTGCAAAGAATATAATCAATCTGATTTCGGTGTTGACCATCTGGTGATGTCCACGCGTAGAGACTTCTCTTGTGTTGTTGGAAGAGGGTGTTTGCTATGACCAGTGCGTTCTGTTGGCAAAACTGTATTAGCCTTTGCCCTGCTTCATTCTGCACTCCAAGGCCAAATTTGCCTGTTGCGCCAGGTGTTTCTTGACTTCCTACTTTTGCATTCCAGTCCCCTATAATGAAAAGGACATCCTTTTTGGGTGTTAGTTGTAGAAGGTCTTGTAGGTCTTCATAAAACTGTTCAACTTCAGCTTCTTCGGCGTTACTGGTCGGGGCACAGACTTGGATTACTGTGATATTCAATAGTAGCTAATTGTAAATACTTTTTCCTATAGAGGACTTGAAGTGGCATACAAAAGTGTAATTCTTTTTAATATATGAGAAAATTAAGACTAATGAAAAAGTAATGGCTGAAAGGAAAAAAAAAAAAAGAGGGATGATGTTGTCAGTAAAGAAATTATATATGTTTGGTCCTACAAATGCAGGGCCAAAACTGGAAAAATTTAGCTCTCTAGCTGTCAACACAAATAGGGCAACATGATCCATTACATGAATTGCAATATTCTTAAAAACAAACCAGGTGCTAAGAAAAAGCACCATTTCTAATATTGAAAGCAAAGAGTAAATTCTCCTTTGAGTCTTTCTAAAGATGGTTCACACTGAGTGAACAATATCCCTAAGAAACTACAATGAGTGACACATAGTCAGGTCTTACACCCGCCTTTGTGCAGACCAGTGACAGAACAACAAAATGCAGTTCAGGAGCAGAAACTCTACAGGAGTAGAGAACAGTGAAGGTATGAAAATACACTTCCCTGGCATGGCATAATCTTGGGAAAGGTTTTTTGAGTATCTAGAGAGGAATGGCAATCCTTTGAGCAACCCTATATTTTTTTTTTTTAATAAATTTATTTATTTTAGTTGGGGGCTAATTACTTTACAATATTGTAATAGTTTTTGCCAAACATTGACATGAATCAGCCATGGGTTTACATGTGTTCCCCTTCCTGGACCCCCCACCCACCTCCCTCCCCATCCCATCCCTCTGGGTCATCCCATTGCCCCTTTTACAGTAGATGAGAAGCATTAAAGAGAAATAAATAAATTTGAGCATTTATGTTTTCTAACTGATATCTGTATAGGTAACTCTCTCAAGTTAAGCATAGCACATCTCCTAATGATTAAGTAACCAGTGGACTGACATAACCTTACAGGCAAACACAAGGCCCTCTAACTCCCCTAGCTCATGTTTTCATGTGGGAATACATTTTCTGGAGGCTGTTTAGTCTGTCTGTTGTTGTTGTTGCTGTTTACTCGCTAAGTCGTGTCCAACTCTTTTGCAATCCCATGGACTATAGCCTGCCAGGCTCCTCTGTCCATGGAATTGTCCACGCAAAAATACTGGAGTAGGTTGCCACTTCCTTCTCCAGGGGATTTTCCTGACGCAGGGATTGAACCCAGGTCCCGTTTGGCAGGTGGATTCTTTCCTGTCTGAGCCACTAGGGAAGTCGTCCCTGGTAACAAAAAGGTTGGGGACTGCTGGATTAATGAATACACATGTCTAATTGATCTAAAAGTGGATCAAGTTACTAAGTTTTTTAGAAAAGACAAAGAAGCTAGAATAATCCCTTTTACCCAACTTAAAATGATCATGTGAGTCACCACAAGACCATACCCATTAACTCTGCTTCTATTGCCAATATAAAATCAACTTTTAAAAAGTATGCATGTATGTGTATGTTAGTCGCTCAGTCATGTCCGACTCTGCAACACCACGGACTGTAGCCTGCCATGCTCCTCTGTCCATGGGATTTCCCAGGCAAGAATACTGGAGTGGGTTGCCACTTTCTCCTCCAAGAGATCTTCCTGACCCACGGATAGAACTTGCATCTCCTGTGTCTTCTTGCATTGACAGTCAGATTCTTTATCACTGAGCCACCTGGGAAGCCCAACAGGTGTTGGTAGAATGTGGAAAAAAGGAAACTCTTGCACAATGTTGGTGGGAATGTAAATTGGTACATCCACTATGGAAACCAGTATGGAGCTATGCCAAAAAGTTGTAAACAGAACTATCATATAATCCATCAATTCTACTTCTGAGTCTGTATCTGAAAGAAACAAAGACACTAATTCAAAAAAATATCTGCACCCCCAAGTTCACTGCAGCATTATTTACAATCTCCAAGACATGAAAGCAACTTAAGTGTCCATCAACGGATTAATGGTTATAGCAAAACGTGAGGGGGTGTGTGTGAGGGTGTGTGTGTGTGTGTGTGTGTGTGTGTGTGTGTGTGTGTGTGTGTGTGTGTGTGTGTGTGTGTGTGTGTGTGTGTGTGTGTGTGTGTGTACACAGTGGAATATTATTCAGTCATTAAAAAAAAGAGAAAGAAATCTTGCCATTTGCAACATGAATAAACATGAGGGTAGCATAATATGCTAAGTAAAATAAGTCAGACAGCGCCGTGCTGTGCTTAGTCACTCAGTCGTGTCTGACTCTCTGCGACCCCATGGACTGTAGCCCGCCAGGCTGCTCTGTCCATGGGATTCTCCAGGTAAGAATACTGGACTGGGTTGCCATGCCCTCCTCCAGGGGAATCTTCCCAACCCAGGGATTGCATCCACGTCTCCCGCATTGTAGGCGGATTCTCTACCGACTGAGCCACCAGGGAAGTGGGTAGCCTATCCCTTGTCCAGAGGATGTTCCTGACCCAGGAATTGAACCAGGGTCTCCTGCCTTGCGGGGAGATTCCTTACCAACTGAGCTACCAGGAAAGCCCAGGTCAGACAGAGAAGCTCATTATGTGAGTAACATAACGATTTTATGTATATATGTATTATGAAATGGGTCACCACAGTAGACATAGTAAAATACCTATCACCTCACAGAATTAAACATTGTCTTCCCTTGGGATGAGAACTCTTTAAGATCTACTGTCTTAGCAACTTTGAAATATACAGTACACAGTACAGTATTTTCAACTATAGTCACATGCTGTATATTACATCCTCAGGACTTACTTTATAACTCAAAGTTTATACCTTTTGACCACCTTCATCTGTTTTGCCCATCTCCCACCTTTGGCAATCAGCAGACACTGCAAGATCCTCAATAAAATCCTCAGTCCAATTGTGATAAAAAACATTATACTTAACAATAAAACCATGCCACTGATACAGTGATTTATAACAAGGGCTTTAAAGAAAGGTTAAATTTCAATTGGGTAGAACACTCAACAGCCAAAGGAAATTCCTCAATCTATTTTTTGAGCATTCCAATTAATCAGAGTTCTTTCATGCTTCTGATGCCCTAAATTTTGCAGTGAAGGAAGAAAGCAACTGGTTAAGATAGAGCGGCTGATGGGTCTGATGTTTATTCAAATATACTCAAAAGGTATGCATGCTCTTTAAAAAAAAAAAAATACATAGACTGCAAAATGGCAAGCCAAAAATAACAAGGCTAATGGGGAAAGGAGAGCTAGGACAAACCAATGAAACCTATACAGCTCGGTCACCAGAACACTGACAAAAACATTAATTGGTATCTGAGAAGGTAACTTGGACTGTCCATGCAGGTAGCTTATTGGGCTGAAAGCTGTCAGAAGGACAGAAAAACATATCAAAATAAGACTAGGGGGTTCTCCACCAATAAAGATAAAAGTGCGGTTCTGAGCCAGCAAGGATGCTATTCAGGAGGCCGTCCATCAGCAGAGGGTCACACAAAAGCTGAGAGGTAGACTTCTCTGGGATGGAAATCCCAGGTACAAGCACTCATGTTTAATTTTCTCCAATTAGAGCTGAAAGTTCATGCTGGCAGTGAAGCAGCCAAGCTTAGGGCTATTTCCTTTTCCCTGTAAGTTATAACACCACCTCCCCCACGCCATTACTCTGGTTCCCCTCACCTAGGAAAAACACTCCATGTGAAGCAGTATAATTTTTGTGTTCAGCTGATATAATCCTCTAATTTCCAACATGTATGGGCAAACCCACATTAAAGAAATGTGGATTTCTTTAAAGAAACAAAGAAGATTATGCTTTAAATAAGTTTGCCACGTGAAGCAACATATATCCTTTCATGCTCCATTTTGATTGTTTCTCTTTTGGAGTGTTTGCTCCCTTTTTTTTTTTTTGAGTTACATGAGCCTCATAAATTACAAAAGTTAGTCAATCACCAAATGTGTAACAAATTATCTTTTGCAGAAATTATACCATGTGCATATTCAAGAAACTAAGTTACAGTATCTGTCAAAAAAGGAAGAAAAAACTCTTAAAAGAGACTGTAAGAAAAACTGAGGCATTCTTTTGGAATGAAAGGTCCACAGGATTACTCCTTCTGATATTACACTTAGGTTGCTTTCTGATTGCATAATCAACAAGGAATAACTAGTAAAAAACGTGGCAAATAAACTACAATCTAAAAGTGGAAATAGTTTGATCTAAAGAAGAAACAGATCAGGTTATTTTGATTTCAAAAGTACAAAGACTGAATAATTAAATGTTATGCTGTATAGTTTTTCCAGAAATTCCAGTTTCCTTAATTACATAATCTCTATGTTCCATAAAAGCTTATCAGGCGCTTAAAAACATCCATGTACTAATCAGTAATTAGTTTACTTTCATTCCTATAAAAGTCTTATAAACATCTTTTTTTTAAAGATTTTTTTGATGTAGATAAATTTTAAAGTCTTTATTGAATTTGTTACAATATTGCTTTTGTTTTATGTTTTTATGTTTTGGTTTTACGGCCATGAGGTATGTGGAATCCGAGCTGCCCAACCAGAGGTCAAACCAGTACCCCCTGCATTGAAAGGCAAAGTCTCAACCACTGGACCACCAGGGAAGTCCCTGAACATCCTTTTAAATGTATTTTTTGACTATAGCAGTTTCACAAAATTATAATAACATGAAATTAAAAGACTAGTTTTAGGTAAAGGAACGGAAATAGCAGGCCCTACGTATAGTACTTTACAATTCTTTTCATAAATTGTTCAAGTACTTACTTATTAAGCAATGTATGTTATGGGAGTAACGAGAGCTGTCTGGGATGGTGAGGCTGCCGTCACAGATGGCAACCTGGCTCTCACCAAAAGGAAGAGTGAAGAAACAAAGTTTATATAGTAAACATCCCAGGGCCTGGAAAACAAAGAAGCATGAATATCATCAGAACTCAAGTACCAACTTAACCACAAGAGAAAAAAAAAAAAAAAAAGCCACAAATGAAAACCTAAATATTTTATTAAAAAAACAAAAGCCTAATGTTTCTATATTGGCTCAATCTTTTCACAAATTACAACTTAATGTGTGTGGCTAGATGGCTGAATTCATGCTCTCATAGAACACTAGATCACGAATGACAGAACTAAAATTAGAAGTGACTGCTTCTCTTTGGGAGAAAAATTACATTTTTATTTCTTTCACAAGGAAAATATGTATTTAGTACACAGCTAGCATGTAACAACCAACAAAGCAAGCACAAAGCTCCTTGTAGCAGAATATTTTAAAAATTCACTATAAAACACATTTTAAAATTCCAGGTTTCAAATAGGAGTTAGCCAGCACAGTTAAATTTATCAGACACCCATCAACACTGATTATTCACTGAGCACATGCAATTATTTCATCGTATAAAAATTAGTTCTCTACTTCTAAACATAATCCTACAATTTTCATTCTACATCATACTAGTCATATTTGTACCTGAGTAATCTATATAAGATTCAGAAAGAAAGGGCTCTGTCTGCTTTGCTTGCATGGATTCATAGACATCACAGTGCCAATAAATCTACGTTCTGACAATGACTACAAAACACCCTAAGACACAAACTGTGTCTGGAAAAGTAGCACAGGAAATTTTTAGCTAAACTGCCAACAGCTCAAATCTGAGACGTGGTAATAAAATGTGATTTTCTGCTCAAGAAATCATTATCCTGTCACAAGAAGCGTCACCTAGAAAGCGTTACGAGTGTAAGGGACAATTCTAATTCTAAATTGATTACATAAACTTATCCAGTAGTTACTACACAATTACATCAGCTATAATTGAAACCTGGCCTATCTAAACATTAGCACATCAGCTTTCCTTTGTTGGCTTTTTCTTCACACAGCAACCTGGCAAGCCAATTAACAAATACACTAGTTCTATAAACTGCTACGAAGATCACAAAATACAGAAATACCTTTCTGAGTTCAACAGTATTAATTTACAAAACATTATTTTCAATATTACAACAGTCCTTTAATGAAAAAAGTTTAAAGACTCTATAAATTTCAATATATTAGTTCAAAAACATTACTAGATTATTTACTATGTGACTAACAAAACTACAAAGATTCTAAATGGAAGTAACAAGTCCAATGTGGCTTTAAAAAATGTATGATGCATTTTTCTCTAAGGAAGATATTTTCAGCTTCTATACAGCAAATTGAGCATAAGGCTTGCTTAACAGCACTAAAAAAATGACTATTAATGGTGTAATATCTGCATTAAATTACACCTTTCTTCTGCCCAGATGACAGTGAGGCAAAGGAGATCTGCCTTTTAGCCAGTTTTATCTTGTCAATCAAACCTTCAGTAATGTGTCTTTTGTTAGAGTATATGTTGTGGGAGTTTCCAGGTAACAATTTTAGATAGCAATGCCAGTGTACTTCAAAAACATTAATCTAAAATACTCTGCTTCACAGAGTGTGAACACAAGGACGTGTCCTAGTTTTTTTCACATCAAAGGCATTTCCCTCTTTTTCCATTTGATACAATGAGAACTGTTCAGGAAACAGGAGGGAATGAATGACCTCATTTTGAGGGTTGAGTATCACCATCTTCCATTTTCCCCATTAAAAGGTACCATGAAGCATCTCTCACTGAATTTCTTATTGGTCAATAAAATCAGCATCCTAGTTCTCAGCATAAAAATAACCTACAATAGAAATTTCAAGTTAAAAAATAAATTTATCCAAAATACATACGCTAAAGGAATGCTTTAACCTCAATATCATAACTCTCTAAATACTGTTCTGAAACAAGATCAAAATATAGTTCTTAACTGATATGAACTGACTTTTTTTTCTGGATAATCTCAAATTCACACCTAAAATGTTGTAGGCATTTCTTCTGAGCTATGACAAGCATAAAAATGGTATCATGGAAATTAAAACTCTATCTCTATCAAGCATATAAATATACATTCTGTTTTCTGATAATTTTTCTGGCTTCTCTTTTATCTTTAAGTATCTATTTGTCATCCCACAGCTATATCCAGTTACCCATTATAGAAATGCTACTCCATATGCTGCTGCTGCTGCTAAGTCGCTTCAGTCGTGTCCGACTCTGTGCGACCCCATAGACGGCAGCCCACCAGGACTAACCAGTAAATGGAATAAATTTTAAATTTGTTGCTGTTTAGTTGCTAAATTATGTCTGACTCTTTTGTGACCCCATGGATTGCAGTCCTCTAGGCTCCTCTGTCCATGGGATTTCCCAGGCAAGAATACTGGAGTGGGTTGCCATTTCCTTCTTCAGGGGAGCTTCCCTGACCCAGGGATCAAATTCATGTCTCCTGCATTAACAGACATACTCTTTACCACTGAGCCACCTATCACTGACAATTTAGCCATCCTGGCACAAATTCTAAGCCTGGGGAAAAACAAACAACAAAGAAAGACTCCCTCCTTTTTATTAAGACAGTGGGTAACAAACATGTTCTTAAAAGACTTTTTTTAAATCAACCCTTGATGATTTCAAAACAGTAGTCAAGGTATGAGTCTGTTGTTTCCTCCGCTGTTGAAATACTCTTTTAGGTAACGTGGGTTTCAACACTAGTCACAAAATTAGGCCAGGAAAAGACTTCCACAATCACCTCCTCTAATTAATACCTTCATTTTATAAATTAAGATTCAATTGAATTTGTTCTCTACATTATACTACAAGCCATTTACTATAAGCCATTTAATGAATCAAATGTCAATGCTGAGAAGAGCCGACTGAATTTAAATCATAACAAGCTGGGGATCTGTAAGCAGGAGCAAATTAACTAAATCAAACCTACTTGTGGTTTTATTAAATTACATATACGGTTAAAAATTCAACTACCACAAGATTTAAGAACCACTGATAAAAAAGTGTATAATATGTAGACAGAGGGAAAAATATTGTAGATACTCTTTTATTACCTTGAAAGAATATTCCCCAATCTCTATAAAAGAATTCTGGTCAGGAGAGGAGCATCAAGAAGATACTCATTTGGTTTCACCCATTATGCTCGACTGCTTTCTAAATATTATGCTTCAAAATGAAATCAAATGACTTTTCTTGTAAACTCTAGAAATACTTCTGAATCTTTTTTCCTCAATTCCTAATACGGCCACTGGTGGCAGATATGGCTGAATGCTTGTTAAATTTAAATGAATTCACATTCAAAATTGTTTCCTGCTAGTTTATTAAATACAGACAAAACACATTTTACTTATGAAATAACCTCAAAAGAGGTATTGACACTCTAACATAAAGTTCAACTCTATAGAAACATGTTGTGTGTGTTAGTTACTCATTCATGTCCAATTTTTTGAGGGCCCCTGGACTGTAGCCCCCAGGCTTCTCCGTCCATAGGATTCTCCAGGCAAGAATACTGGAGTGGATTGCCATTTCCTTCTCCAGGGGATCTTCCTGACCCAGGGATCAAACCTGGGTCTTCTGCACTGCAGGCAGATTCTTTACCATCTGAGCCACCAGGGAAGCCACAGAAACATGTTATACCTCAATAATTCAATCTATATATAGATGCTAAAGAACCTCAATATACAGAGGTTAGTCAACAGTATGTTTATAATTTTTTAAAAATTTTACTCATGTTAGTTTCCACTAAAAAGATCCTAAAATACTTGAGAAAATTATAAGCATAACCAGTTAAGAGTTAAGGCCAGCTTTTCCAAAACTGCACTCAAATCAAAAAAATTTTAACAATCATATATAATCTAAATTCTAAAAAATACTGTGGTAAAAAGTTACATTATGTGGAAACTGTTTACTTGCTTTTTTATACTTAAGTTTTCCATCTCCGGATCAAGAAGATACGTGCTAATATTTTTCTTCTGCTATTAGTAAGCTTTACTGTCCACCACTCTCTTCTACTTATTAGGAAATAACCTTGTGGAGGACAGGGGGAAGATAATCAACTGAACTCAGATTTTGTTAATTTGGTTAGTGAAAATGTCAGCCTTTCTTGGCCTTACCCAGATATCAGCCTTGGTGGTGATAGGCTTCCCTCCATAAAGGTTGATCATTTCAGGGGCTCTGTATGACAGAGTTGTATACCTGGCAGTAAATAAGTAAAATGGAGTGGAGATATAAAAAAAAAGACATACTACATTGTTTCTACATAAAATACTACAAAAACTTTTAGGTTCAATAACATAATAGAGAAATAATACTATTTTAAAAGCTCATTAAAAGTCCATCAAGGATTAAACAATACAAAGCATTATACACGTTTTTATTCAACAAGCGCAATTGCATCTTTAATAATAAACACAATTTTTAATAGAAAAAAATTAAATAAAGACTGTACTAGAAACATGGTTTTCCTTTAATTTCTTAAATGAAATAATACAATTTGACTATAAAAATATCCTTATCAAAAGATTTTAGTCTACTAATTCAAAAGAAAAACTTTTACCCTCTCAAAAAATTAATTTATATGTTTATCAAGCAGTTTGTTTTTATGAATCATAACATAATTCCTTACACATGGTAGTAAGTCTCCTCGAGGTTTGTTTTTATAATTATTCTTTTAAAAGTAATCTAGTTGTCATAATTAATTATTATTAATTACATTAAGTACACTTCCAAAACTGTTAGCCTAAGTAGTTTGGAATTAAAAGATACGGTGAATAAATATTTACAATTATAAAAACTCCAAATCCACTATGAACAGAATAAAGTATTGCGCAATTTCATGGGAGAAATTATTAGAATATCAAAGGAATTCCTATATTATGGCATAATTTAAGATTCACTTTAAGTATTTTTATGCTTTATTTTACATGAAGTATCTTAAAGCTCAATATTCTACCATCTTATTTTTTTCAAATCACCCTAACTGTGATACATTCTGAATGATACTACTACAGAGGAGTGATCTAAAAAACCAGAATATAAACTACATGAGGACAGGCCTTTTTTTTTGTTGTTCACTACTATACTGTAGCATCAACAACAGCGTCCAATATGTTGTACGCCCTGTTAACTGAATAAACAATTAGACCATTAATTTCTGCGAGCCACTAAGTACAAGAACCCATGAGCTTATTATGTTCATCACTAGTGTACAATTCTGCTAAACTTTAGCTATACTTCAGATCTTAACAGCAAAAAATTAAACTTCCAGCAAGCCAAAGATGCTTGAGCAGAATTCTGTAACAGTCATTATATATCACAACCCAATATTAAAATTATATGTATATACATATACCCACAAGAAGCCAATTCAATAATTCATTGTTCTGGTGTTCTTCAGGATGTTTATAAGTTTACTAAAGAGTTTGTTTTTATGGAATCTAACATAACCATCACAGGCTGTTCCTGAGTAGAAAATACGCAAGTCTAGAAAACCATAGTTTTATACAAATGGACCAGAGTAAGATCAGCTCTATTTGAGTCTATTTCAAAATACATGTCACAGTTCAAACAAAAGCTCATAGGTAGCCTTAAACAACTGAGAATCTGTGAGGAAGTGAAGAAAAGTAACTCAGAAAAAGGGAGCTACTTAGAAATTCCTATTCTGACAGATCTTTCTGCATTCTGCATCATTAAGATGATCAAAGATTTACAAACAGTACTATTTTCTAAAACTAGAAAACAGAAAAGCCAGGGAAAAGTCCTTACAATACTCTAGCAACCATGGAAAATACAAGGTTAAGAAAACATAAGGCGGGAGGGAGGTTCTGGAAGGGGAACAGATGTACACCCATAGCGGATTCATGTCAATGTGTGGCAAAACCAATACAATACTGTAAAGTAAAAAAATAAATTAAAAAAAAGAAAATAATGGGGGAAAGTGCTCAAATATCTGGTAAGGGACTTGCATACAAAATATAGAAAGAATGATTACAATTCAATAATAAAGGACAATCCAATTTAAAAAAAGAAAACATAAGGCAGGTATGATTTATATTTCTACCAAAGAGTTCTCCAAAACAGTATTATAAAGTAACAAGTTTTCCACATAGTTTTCAATGCAATAATATCAACTTAATAGTAAATACGAGGTCAAAGTTTAAATATTTTTCCTAACAAGCACAAATCTTCACTCAGTATCAATAAACACAAAGATGTTTAATTGAACTCAATAATAACTTCAAACTCCCTTTAATGATTCCACTAATTACTACAGCTTATTTAACAAATTTGTTAAATTTGATGAATTTGTTTACAATGTAGATGAAAATTTTTCTTCCATGGTTAAGATGTATTTCCTATTGAACTAGATGAGACATAAACTAATCAATTATATCGCACAGAAATATCTTAAAGAGATCTATTAATGGAATACCTAAAGTTTAAACTAGCAGAGCTGGTCACAGACTCAAGTTAACTAAAATTCGCATGAGACAAAACAAAATTAACACTTACTTTTTAATTTCTTCTTCTACTGTATTAACTCCATCTTTTTGAGGATTAAGAAATTTATTTGTGGCACTGCCAAAGTCACAAAGTACATAGTTTCCACCATCATTCAACAAAATATTTTCTACCTTCAGAAAAGAAAATCAATAATTAGTAATCTTTTCAAAGTGAAAATTGTCTTTTTACAACAATGTTTTTACACAATAAACACCAAAGGACTTGTTTTATACACACACACCCTACACACACACAAACACAAGTACACATAGAGAGAAGGTACCTCAAACTGTGAGAAAGGACAAACGGTTCAGAACAAAACTACATGTTACTTTATCTACTGCTTCTCTCACTAAGAACAGAGGAGCTTCTTCCATCCCAGGATGAGCTTTTCAAGAGCCAAGTAACCCTTTTTGTTGTAACATGTTGAGTCACCAAGTTGTATCCGACTATTTGTGACCCTATGGACTGTAGCCTGCCAGGCTCCGCTGTTCATGGGATTTCCCAGGCAAGACTATTGGAGTGGGTTGCCATTTCCTTCTCCTGGGGATCTTTCCAACTCAGGGATCGAACCCGTGTCTCCTGCATTAGCAGGTGGATTCTTTACCAGTGAGCCACCTGGGAAGCCCTCAACTAACCATAAGTCCTCTCTATAACTGATTCTATAAAAGAGAACAGCTAGTAGCAGTGAGTCTATACCCTACCTCCATTTTCCTCCTTTTCTGACACTTCAGTTTTTCTACAGAAAAAACAAAAACTATTCCAATTCTACCTCTGATTAAACTCCTAATTCCATTTTTATCTAAAACATTACACTGAAAAACACAGATCTAACTTTGTGTCTTAACTTAGAGATCAGAATTGTAATAACTTAAATAAAGTTATTTGCACAGTTTCTAACACAGGCGAGTGTGGGTCACAGCCCAACACAGGCGAGTGTGGGTCACAGCCCAACCGTGCTACTTATTATCGCATGTACCCTGGACAATTTGCTTAACCACTCTGTGGTTCAGTTTCCTTACCTATAAACTGGTGAAAATGACATCTGTTACATGAGATCGTTGTAAAAACTGTAAAAGCTGAACGTATTAAAACATGTAAAAAGCTTAGAACATAACTGAAATAAGGTAAGCATTCAATAAATGACACTATTATTATTAACTTTTTTACAGTATTTTTATTTTTATGATATAGCCTTGAATGAGTAATTAAATTTCTCTCCACTCTACCAAAATACTCAAATTAGTTTCTTTATAATTTTTCTTCTATATTTTAGTTTACTTTTAAACATACTTGTACAAAATAAAGATTTATACAAGAAATCTACTTAAAAAAATCTACTTAAGCAGGTTTGAATAAATTTCCACATGTAAAAAGAACTAACTCTATTCAATATGGTCTATATAAAAGTATGCAATTCAATGTCTTTACTTTAAAACCAAGGAAGACTTGGCTGAAAACATCAACTTTACATTAAAAAAGTTAATGAGCTAAAATAGCACAAAAACATCTGACCAAATTATTAGGGAAAATGTAAAAAAGCTGCATATCCAGAAGAACTGAAATGAAAGATGCTACACTGATTATCCAAATTAAGAGACAGAGATGTGGAGTCAAACACTGTAATCTTACCTTAGCTTGTATTCTTTAGCATAAATCTCCCTAAAAGATGCTTTCATGGTTAACAACCTATATTCTGAGTAACATCTTCTATTATCTTGTATCTTAAGAGCATTTTATTATCACTTTTCAAAGTTGTATGTGCTGAGTACTCAGTCGCTTCAGTCGTGTCTGACTTTTTGCGACCCTACGGACTGTAGCCTGCCAGGCTCCTCTGTCCATGGGGATTCTCCAGGCAAGAATACTGGAGTGGATTGCCATTCCCTTCTGCATGGATCTTCCCAACCCAGGGATCAAACCCGCCTCTCTTATGTCTCCTGCATTGGCAGGCAGGTTCTTTACCACTAGCGCCACCTGGGAAGCCCAATAATAAGTCAGAATTGGGATCCATTCATTCAGTAAATATTTACTGAGACTCAGCTATGTGCCAGGCACTGTACTAAATGCTTGGATACATCATAACAAAAGAGAGAAATCCCTGCTCACAGAGAGCTTACCTTCCAATGGAAGAGGACAGAAAATAAAACAATAGTCTTAATACATAAGCAAATTACACAGTATCTGAGAAACTGACAAATGATAATAAACGGTAGAACAAGTAGAAAATGAAAGGTTGTGTTGTAATTATAAATAAGGTGGTACAAGCATAGGACTCTGAGAAAGTGAATCTGAGTGAACTTGAAGTGGGGGAAAGGTTTACCTTGGGATATCTGGGCATAGAACATTTCAGGAAAAGGAATTTTTGTAATGTGTTTGCAAGTATCAAAGAAGACACCTATGTTTCTAAAGAATGTAGTGATAGCTCAAGCAATATAATTCCAGGAATGTTAAATCCCCTTTGGGCACTTTTTCCAGTGTAACAGGTGGGTACCATATACAAAAGGTCAGATTCCATGAATATGAAAGACAAAGTGACCTTAAAGTGACAATCACCACCAAATTATAAGAAATTATCTAAAACTGTAGTAAATTATAAATAAGTAAAGAGATCCATTTACAGTGAGCTCCAATATCTCTGGAAAATTCCTAGATGCTTAAAATGAATTATAGGAAACAAGAGGAGTGTTGGAAGGACAGTGTGGAGAAACATCCAACCTGCGTCAGTGACGTTCATATTCTTGTTCCTATGAAACCTTTTAAAGAAGCCTGTTCAGTACAACAGAAGCAGAGTAGGGAGCACAAAATCCACATTACAACCATGCGAGAAACTGTCAGGGTCATGGAAAGCAGAGTTTCAATTCTATAGTCAGTCTTTACACGGCCTCAGGAAACGTAGCAGAGAATGGAGAGACCAATCTCAGTGCTGGGAACAAGAACTGCTTCAGATGAAGACAGTCCAAGGACATTTTAACTCCAAAGTTTAAATGGTAGTAATCCATAAGGAGTCTAAAGTTCATACCTTGAGATCCCGATGAATTATCGGAGTCTTACACTGATGCAACCTTGCAACAGCTTCACAGGTATCACAGAATATCTGTAACACTTCTGCTTCTGTAAAGCCAGTCTGCAGCTTCTTATTCATCTGATTCACTACCTGCCCAGCTAACCAAAAAAAGTAATTATGATGACATTTTTAATAAACGAAGACTACCAAAGACAAAGAAATTAAGAAATGACTTTATAATCTCAGGTAATGGGAAACTGGCTTTTTCATCCTTTTCCTGTAAGGATGCTTATTATACACCATATTCCATTGATTCAATGACATACTTTTTTTTTCATTTTACATCTTTGAAATGAGAACATCTGATGTTCTCATTTCAAATAACTGATGTTCTGCTAATACCATTGGCCATATTTTAACATTTTAACAATTCCAAAATCAAGATGTACCTTGTAACTGATGGCATCATAAATTTGAAGCAACAGTTATTCAACTATGCTAATTTTGGGGGTAAACAGTAGTGAACAAAAATAAAGTCTCTATTATCACAAAATTTATACCTAAAGGTAGAGATAAATTACTAAACAATCACACACACAAGTATTTATCAAAGTTACATACAACAAGGATAATATGAGAAAAACACAAATTTAAATTGGTAAAGGATGGGAAGAAGAGACTGGCAGAGAAGGCCTGTCTAAGGAAGTGATTATTTATGTTTAAACTGAAGGTTAATTAGAAATTAACCTGGCAGAGATTTGGGAGAACACCCTAGTGACAGCAAGTGACATGTAAAAAGGCCTCTAGTTTGGGAAAGAGTTTGATGATTTTGAACAACTTAAAGAGAACCAATGTGAGTATGATCTAGAAAGCATCAAGAAGAGAGTAAAATAAGATGATACTGACAAGGGAGAGAGAAACTTTAGATTTTATCTTGAGAATCAAGGAGACTTCCTGATCTGATTTTGAAAAGATCTCCTTGACTGGGGGATGGAGGAATCACAAGAGAGAAAAAGAGATGTATAAGGGACTAATGTTCTAAACCAGGTTAAGAGATAACTCACCAGGGCAGAGTAACTTACCACAATCAAACAGGCACACCAACAAGCCCTGAGAGAGTTATAAGTATTGAGTGGACTAAAATAACTGATAGCATAATGGTGACAATTCTTATACTAAGAGGAAGTTTACTACCATATTCTCAGAAAACAAATACATGATTCATTCAGAAAACATTCTAACCTAAATAAAGCTTGGAAATTTAAAAAGGCAAGCTTGTGTTTAAGTTTGAAACTTTCCTTTAACAAGTTCGAATAAATGAATGTCTGTTATTTTGTAATGTGTAAGAAGGTGCATGGAACAACACCTGGTTCCAAATTGGGAAAGGAGTAGGTCAAGGCTGTATATCATCATCCTGCTTATTCAACTTCTATGAAGAGTACATCATGTGAAATGCTGGGCTGGATGAAGCACAAGCTGGAATCAAGATTGCCGGGAGAAATATCAATAACCTCAGATATGCAGATGACACCACCCTTATGGCAGGAAGCGAAGGAGAACTAAAGAGCCTCTTGAAGAAAGTGAAAGAGGAGTGAAAAAGGTGGCTTAAAACTCAACATTCAAAAAATTAAGATCATGGCATCCGATCCCATCACTTCATGGCAAATAGATGGGGAAAAAATGCAACGGTAACAGACTTTATTTTGGGGGGCTCCAAAAATCACTGCAGATGGTGACTGCAGCCATGAAATTAAAAAACACTTCCTCCTTGGAAGAAAAGCTATGACAAACCTAGACAGCATATTAAAAAGCAGGGCCATTATTTTGCCAACAAAGGTCCCTCTAGTCAAAGCTATGGTTTCACCAGTAGTCATGTATAGATGTGACAGTTGGACTATAAAGAAAGCTGAGTGCCAAAGAATTGATGCTTTCAAGCTGTGTGTTAGAGAAGACTCTTGAGAGTCCCTTGGACTGGAAGGAGATCAAATCCTAAAGGAAATCCGTCCTGACTGTTCATTGGAAGGACTGATGCTGAAGCTGAAACTCCAATACTTTGGCCACCTGGTGCAAAGAACTGACTCACTGGAAAAGACCCTGATGCTGGGAAACTGAAGGCCGTGGGTGAAGGGGACGACACAGGATGAGATGGCTGGATGGCATCACAGACTCAATGGACCTGAGTCTGAGCAAGCTCTGGGAGTTGGTGATGGACAGGGAAGCCTGGCGTGCTGCAGTCCATGGGGTCACAAAGAGTCGGACACGACTGAAAGACTAAACTGAAGAAGGTGCATACACACTTGTTCCTTCTATTATTACTGTCTAAACAGCATTCTCATATGTTTTCTGAAATAGCTAGTTTTTCCTTAGAACTTTAAAGTAGAGGAAAAAAACATTAATTTTGCCCATGAATCCTCAATTTTCAGAAAACTCAGGTCTATTTGGTTATAATTTGTTCAAAGTATCTCATATAAGACTGAGGCACCTGACTATGCAGCAATTTTCTCCATATTTTGTCTGTCAGATGTCCTGACTCATTTTATGCAAAAATTAAACAGTAAAAGAAGTGGTTTATCGGTGTTTATTCATATTATTCAAGCTTCTTTGATGGCTCAGATGGGAAAAAAATCTGCCTGCAATGCAGGAGACCTGAGTTTGATCCCTGAGTCAGGAAGATCCCCTGGAGAAGAGAATGGCTACAGACTCCAGTATTCTTGCCTGGAAGAATTCCACGAACAGAAGAGCCTGGTTGGCTACCATCTATGGGGTCACAGAGTCAGACGTGACTGAGCAACTCACACACACACACACACACTCTTGAGAGTCCCTTGGACTGCAAGGAAATCAAACCAGTCAATCCTAAAGGAAATCAATCCTGAATACTCATTGGAAGGATTGATGCTGATGCTCCAATACTTTGGCCACCTGATATGAACAGTCAACTCACTGGAAAAGACCCTGATGCTGGGAAAGATTGAGGGCAAGAGGAGAAGAGGGCAGCAGAGGATGAGATGGTTAGACAGCATCACCGATTCAATGGACATGAATGTGAGCAAATTCCAGGAGATAGTGAAGGACAGGGATACCAGGCATGCTGCAGTTCATGGGGTCGCAGAGTCGGACACAACTTAGTGACTGAACAACAACATTCACATTATTCAGCTATCATTTCACAGCTAAAGAAATCACAGTCTTGAATTCATTCTACCTCTTGCAAACTTTCAATGTTTTAATGAGTAGAATAAATTTTAAACAAACAGTTAGTCAATATTTTTTCCCTCTAGAGATCTTTGGGTTAAAAGCCTTGAATCACAAAATCTAAGTTCCCAGAAAAAGCTAAAAGCTCTATCTGAGCCGCACTTCAAATGTAGAAACAAATGAAATTTAATTATTCAAAACCAAAGTCTTCTAAATAGACAGGGTATTAAAAAGCAGAGACATTACTTTGCCCATAAAGGTCAAACAGTCAAGGCTATGGTTTCTCCAGTAGTCATGTACGGAAGTGAGAGCTAGACAATAAAAAAGGCTGAGCCCAAAGAACTGATGCCTTTGAACTCTGGTGCCGGAGAAGACTCTTGAGAGTCCCTTGGACAGCAAGGGGATCAAACCCGTCAATCAATCCTAAAGGAAATCAGCCCTGAATATTCATAGGAAGGACTGATGCTGAAGCTGACGCTCCAATACTTTGGCCACCTGATGTGAAGAGCTGACTCGTTGGAAAAGACCCTGATGCTGGGAAAGATTGAAGGCAGGAAGAGAAGGGGATGACAGAGAATGAGATGGTTGGATGATATCACCAACTCAACAGACATGAGTTTGAGCAAACTCTGTGAGACGGTGAAGGACAGGAAAGCCTGGTGTGCTGCAGTCTATGGGACCGCAAAATGTCAGACATAACTGAGCGACAACGAGACATTAAAGTAAAATTATTCTAATTATTCATTCTATTCTAATGAAAAATTTAAAAATCATATCCAAAAAAAAAAAGTCATATCCAAAAAGCAAATATTGCTGAAGAGTAAGTAAAGTAAGATGTGGGTAGCTTCCAAATCTTTACATATTTTACAAACAGATATCATCTCCTAAACAAAAACTTCTATACTCTGCCTGATTTCATGATTAAAATTTAAAAAGTCACCATTTTTCTAGCCTCAACAATCTTCATATCTCTGAGATTGCACTCATTACCATTTAATTTAAAATGCCATACAGTGCAACCTACCATCTTACTTAAATGCTAATATGAATTTATTTTTTACAAGATAATTAAATTTCATCTGCCACAGACTGTACCACTGGCCCCCAAATACTCACTTCCTAAAAACTTGAGCTCATTTGGTTCCCCTTTAAAATGTCTTCTGAATGACAATTTTAATTAAACTCATTCAGGATTATGATTATGTTCAACTCAATTATTTTTAAAAAGTTATCAATAGTCAAGGGCTATTAGTCAATTCTAATCAAGCTAAGAATTAGCACCTTAAATGCTAGAATTCAGAAAAATAAGGAAAATCAGTATTGTCTCCTTCAAGGGATCACAATGTTTTATAGTAGAGAAGATAAAAATAAGGAAGAACAATCACAAAAATATCTAATTGTTTATATTATATGTGTAAATAAGTTACAAACATATCACAATAGATATTATAATACTGATTCACTTCATTTTCCTCTGTCCTTCCCTTCTTACAAGACTGGAGTAAAACAAGACTAAATTTTTTCAATTACCATCACCATCCTTCTCCTCCTCCAAACTTCAGGAACTGACCAGAGTTCTTGGTACGATAGTTAACAATCATAACCCAAACTGCCAGTTACAGTCTGCGGGGGGGGGGCGGGGGGGCAGAAGGCAAGTTTGCGGGAAACTGACTAGTTGACCCCTTCACACATGTTCAAGTTTAAAATTTAAAAAAAAAAAGTCAAGACTTTGATTATAATTCTTAAGCATACTCTACAATAAATATTTCTTTGAAAATACCACATTAAATCCAAATAAAAAGTGGTTTTCTATCTTCTGATGTTCACAAAAGACCACATAAATTTATAAGAATTATAGATCAAAATGCATCCTTTAAATTTATTATATTCAATATGCTCAAGGATAACATAGTAGCCTTCTGGGAAAATCCTATAATACTAATATGGACACAGCACGTTCTTCTTGGTTAGACTATAAAAGAAATGTACAGGGATCAGGAAATGTGATTGCTTAGATTTCCTATTTTAAACCCAAAGGCATTTTTCTAATTGTCCATTTACATGTGCTCATATCACCAATGCAACAATATTATAAATTATTTTTCAACAGCCTTCCTTAATTAGACAAATAATTAAAGCTGAGGTGCAATGAGTGTCCAGAATTAGATAACAGTTGCCAAGGGAGAAACCAAGACACCTAATAACCCATTTTATGAGCAAATTCTTTTGGCACAAAACAAATGCAGAGAAATACTTACCTCGACAATATTCCATTAAGATAAGCACTTCCCATACATTATCACTAATTGAATTTACAGCACAGTCCAAATAACCCACGATATTTTTGTGACCAGATAGCTCTTTCTGCAAAAAATAAACAAATTTTTAAAAACTGGAAAACATGTATTTTAAACATCTATTGTTAATGATTTGAAGTTTAATATATTTAAAGAATTTCAAAAACTAAGATTTAAGTATGGAATCTGACATGTTTAAAAAAATTTCTACAGTTTCAATGGAAAGTTTAGTTACACGAGTGTCATTTTCTAACAGACAGAAAGTTAATGAATACTCATTTCTAAATTCAATGGAGAAGAAAGACATCACTTTTGTTCATTCAAAACAATACTCTTCAAAAGTGAATACACAAGATAGCACTTTGGGATTCAAGAATAAAATACCAGATTTTATATGGTATTTTAAATTTGTATTTTATTTTAAAATATGAATTGTTAGTTCATAAACTAACAACTATACTCTCATTTGTCTGTTTTCTCTGCAACAGACTGGAATTTATATCCACCCAGTTAAAAGAATTTATGAATGTATGTACTTTCAACTAAATAACCTAAAAAATAAACAAGTAGCTGAATAGGATTCCTATAAAGAAACTATAGATTAAATATAGCACTAGCATAACGAGTACAAGGAAATAAGAAGAAAATGGGAAATCTGACACCTTGCTCCTAATATAAAACAATCATCAATATACAATAAGGTTAAAAATAATAATGATCCAAATTCATTTTGTCTTTAAATTTAAAAACTCGTATCAAGAATACTGTTTAAAATAAGTTACATCCACTATCATTAAAGAAAAAAATCTAGTTTTAACTATGCAATATAATTTGAGATGTTAACTAATGGCAGTTGAACACGTGAATAATTCACAAATTAACATAAATAATGGAGGATTAGTCATTAAAAAACAGTTGGAAGACAACTGCTCATCTCACCAAACTATCTTCTTTCAAAGCATAAGATCTGAATGTTAACTGAGATTGATGATGACTATGTTTTATATATCTCAAACTTAAACAAATTCTATTGAAGGAACTATTACAATATAATAGTAGCGTATCTGGGCTCAAGTTAGAAAACAGTCTAAGGTTTCCTATTATCTCAGAGTAAATCTTTTCCCCCTTTGACTAACTGTCTTACCTGAAAAAAAAGCAAGTCTCAAAGTCTCATCAACTCTAGTCTAGCTGAGGGATAGGGACAATAAAAGCAGAATTCAGGTAAGTCATATTGTATAAATGTGCCTGTCTTAAAACAAAAGGATCAAACCACATGTGTTTTGATAAAGATGTTGATATAAAATGAGAAAATCTCCCTCTTGGCAGCTGGAGAGGACTGACAATAACAAGCGTTTACAAGGAAGTGAAAAAACTAGAACCCTCCTACACTGCTAGTGTGAATATAAAATGGCTCAACTGCTATGGAGAATAGTTTAATGGTTTCTTAAAAAGTTAAACATGGAATTATCGTATGACTCTGCAATTCTACTCTTAGATCTATAGCAAACGAACTGAAAATAAATACTCAAATACATATACATACATATAAATAGCAACACTTACTCACAATAGCCAAAAAGCACAAACAGCCCCAATGACCATCACAATGGTTTTTTAAAAGTCCATCAATAGATGAAGAAACAAATTTTGATATATATGCATAGCATATATTATGGAATATTACTTAGCCATAAAAAGGAATCAAGTGCTGATAAGTGCTACAATGTGGATGAATCTTCAAAATATACTAAGTGAAAAGAAGCCAGACACAAAAGGTCACATACTGCATGATTTCATGGATATAAAATATCCAGAAGACACAAATCCACAGAGACATAACATAGACTGGGTGGTTGCCAGGCCCTGAACAAGAGTGGGATGGGGAGTAACCGCTTCATGGGCAGGCGTTTCCTTCTGGAGGGATGCAATGCTTTAGAACAAGAGGGGCAGTCTGTACGAAACACTGTCAATGCATTCCATACCACTGAACTGTTCACTTTAAAATGTGAATTATAAAATGTATACTGTGTGAATTTTGCCACAATAAAACAAAAACATTAAATACATATATTAGCACTTGATAAAGAATGGATGAGGAGGAGGAACAGGAAGAGAACAGGAGAGAGAAGCAGAAGGAGGGGGAACAAGGGTAAGAAACGACCCAGAGCATTGACAACACGCAACTCTAGACAAAAGGGAAACTTTTCTTCTGTAGTTTTCTTGAACTGGTTAGTCTAGTTAACTGAATTACTGAATGGCCTTTAATGGCCTAATGAACTATTTTTCACTTTTTCTAATATTTAAGAAGACATTTTTTCCTTACTGAAGCATACCTTACCATAGAACCTGAGTACACACCTACACAAAAAACCAATTCTACGGCATGATTTTTAAAATGAAAAGCAAAACTAACTTCTGCCTATGAATATAAACACATACTTTTATTAAATACCCATGGGGATGGGAATTTATCCAAATTCAGGATAAGGGCTTCTTTCTGGATGAGGATAACAGTATAAAGATGACACTGGAGAGGAATACACAGAAGGCTTCAACTGTATCTCTAAGCTTTCAATTCTTAAGTTGAGTAGGGGGGTGGAGTGGTATTCGCTAGTCCTCTCAATTTTCCTATTCTCAGAATATTCCATAATTAAAATGTACTTTAAATAGAAAAAAAGAAAGCAGAGAAGCCTGCCTGTTGAACTACTATAAGCAAGGGAGGAGAGGTAGGAGTTGGCTGTATTTAGCCCTAACTGTGGCTTTAAAGAGTACACTTCTAAGGTTTTCAAGATGTGCGTAAGCCAATAAGCAGCTTGCCTGAAAGCTGGTTAATGTTATGCTGCAAGACTGAAAGAAAATACAAGTTTTTCAAATGGAATTACTCCTTCACTTACCATAATTGTAATTTCCCTTTTACAAATGTTGAGGTCTGTCGTGTTATTGACATACATTCGCTTCAATGCGTAACGGTGTCCACCATGAGTCCGCACCAGGAAAACAGTGGAGAAGCCACCTAGGAGAACAAGTACCAATTAAATATAAAGAATTTGAAACTACTGCTAAAATTATGTAACATCACTGAGGAGCTTAATCTCAGAGGGAAACAAAGTGACTGTACACAGACAAAAATAAGGACAGTAAGCAACTAATATACTAAATTACAGCCAAAACACTGGCTTCCTATACCAACCACAAACTAGCACAACATAGGATAATATGCTTCTCAGGTTACATGCCTCTCTTTTAAAGGTTAAAATAGTAAAATAGTATCTGAATGGGAATATTTCTTATATGGGATATGGAAAATATTATCACTATATCACTATATCTGGCATATACTACAGATCGTCCACCCATCAGTCTCCCCCTCTCCATGATGACAAACCACCGATATGATCGGATACAAAACACCAACAGGCTCAGATGGGTGGGTCCCTCATCCAGATCTAGGGGGTGAACTGACATTGTATTAACACGATAACGAGAACCTCATTTCCTCTCGTCAGCAACTGATTTAGGATTGACTATGCTAAGGCTAGGAGAAGGCAATGGCACCCCACTCCAGTACTCTTGCCTGGAAAATCCCATGGATGGAGGAGCCTGGTAGGCTACAGTCCACGGGGTCACTAAGAGTCGGACGACTGAGCGACTTCACTTTCACTTTTCCCTTTTATGCACTGGAGAAGGAAATGGCAACCCACTCCAGTATTCTTGCCTGGAGAATCCCAGGGACAGCGGAGCCTGGTGGGCTGCCGTCTATGGGGTCGCACAGAGTCGGACACGACTGAAGCGACTTAGCAGTAGCAGCATGCTAAGGCTATGGTTTTTCCAGTAGTCATGTATGGATGTGAGTTGGACGGTGGAGAAAGCTGAGCGCCGCAGAATTGATGCTTTTGAACTGTGGTGTTGGAGAAGACTCTTGAGAGTCCCTTGGACTGCAAGGAGATCCAACCAGTCCATCCTAAAGGAGATCAGTCCTAGGTGTTCACTGGAAGGACTGATGTTGAAGCTGAAACTCCAGTACTTTGGCCACCTCATGCGAAGAGTCGACTCATTGGAAAAGACCCTAATGCTGGGAAGGATTGGGGGCAGGAAAAGGGGACGACAGAGGATGAGATGGCTGGAAGGCATCACCAACTCGAGGGACACGGGTTTAGGTAGACTCCGGGAGTTGGTGATGGACTGGGAGGCCTGGCGTGCTGCGATTCATGGGGTTGCAAAGAGTCGGACACATCTGAGCAACTGAACTGAACTGATGCTAATGGGACATATAGGAAAGTCTGCTGAGGGTTGCAGGAAAGATTTTCCATCCAGGGAAGGGGGGAGGAGAGAGTTTTATGAAGAAGGCCTTGCTCTTCCTTCCAGCTTTTGGATTTTGTTGTGTAAGAACAAATGTTTAGACCTAAGGCAACCATATGATGGAAAAAAGAATCAGAGAGAAAATGACCCAGAATACTAACATAGTTAGGCTACTGAATTAGACAAGCCTTTGCGATCACTCATGCTAGATGACAAATGTCCTCATTATTTACGCCACAGTCTGTTCACTGCACCTGAGAAAGCATCATATCTGAAATATACAGGTATTCTAAAGAACAATTACTCCTGTTACATTTAAACAAAGATTTCCACCTTAAGTTTTTAAAACTCATTTTGGCATAGGATATTTTACGTCACTTTCATCAATTTGATAGTCCTTCTAAAACAACACTTCCCTTGTGGCTCAGCTGATAAAGGACCCGCCTGTAATGCAGGAGACCCGGGTTCGATCCCTGGGTTGAGAAGACCCCCTGGAGAAGGAAATGGTTACCCACTCCAGTATTCTGGCCTGGTGAATTGCCATGGACAGAGGACAAGTAATTAATGTGTTTAGAACATAACTGCTAAGTCATTTTTGAATTAACTAAGTGCTCTGGGTGGGGGCGGGGGGTATTTTTTAGTGCTTTGTTAAATCTAACATACACTAATTTATTTGACATAACCTGATTACAAGTAAAAAAATTTTCCAATCACTACCAAGAGGTCAATTCATCAGACATAATTTGCTAAGTATGTCTCTCAGCTCCTACTCAGTATTTTCTTTCCAAAGAACTGAAAATCCAACTTTGAAAAAGTGACATAAAATTAGATACCATTATCTGTTTCTGATAACTGAGATCCTCAACTCATTTTCTTGCCCAACACATTGATGGACTCGACTCATTCCCCAAGTGGCAGAGATTGTCAATGGAATTGGGAGAAAGGCATCAAAATGGGGGAAAGGCATCAATGGAATTGGGAGAAAGGCATCAAAGGCATCAAAAAATTGGAAGAAAGGCATTAAAGGCATCAAAGTTTATGAAAAATAGGATAGTCACATGGTGTCAGAGCATCAAAAGGAAAATCATTTCTTTTCACAGAAGAAATTTGGGGGTCACTAACATTGGCATTAATATTGACATTATATGCTTCCTGATGTGATGGAAAATGAATTAAACAGCATCACCTGTGAAGTATCTTTAACCTAATAAACCTTAAAGGCCTAAATTCTACTTTACAGCTAATAGGGGCTAAAAGAATACGGAAAACAACACAAAGTGACACTCCGAGTCTGAGATACTGACTCTGCTTAGTTGTCTTGTACAGTATTCCATACGTGGAGTACAAAATGGAGTAGAATCACATTACAATCAAATGTAATACATAGTTCTTGATTAATTATCAGTTTTAGAAGAAACTATAAAACATGATTTTTGTTGGTCAACTATTTGAAAGTTGTTGTTGCTGTTACTGTTCAGTCGCTAAGACGCTTACTCCTTGGAAGGAAAGTTATGACCAACCTAAACAGCATATTGAAAAGCAGAGACATTACTTTATCAACAAAGGTCTGTCTAGTCAAGGCTATGGTTTTTCCAATGGTCATGTATGGATATGAGAATTGGACTATAAAGAAAGCTTAGCACCGAAGAATTGATGCTTTTGAACTGGTGTTGGAGAAGACTCTTGAGAGTCCCTTGGACTACAAGGAGATCCAGCCAGTCCATCCTAAAGGAGATCAGTCCTAGGTGTTCATTGGAAGGACTGATACTGAAGCTGAAACTCCAGTACTTTGGCCACCTGATGCAAAGAGCTGACTCATTTGAAAAGACCCTGGACCCTGATGCTGGGAAAGATTGAGGGCAGGAGGAAAAGGGGACAACAGAGGATGAGATAGTTGGATGGCATCATCAACTAAACGGACATGGGTTTGGGTGGACTCCAGGGGTTGGTGATGGACAGGGAGGCCTGGCATGCTGCGGTTCATGGGGTTGCAGAGTCGGACATGCTGAGCGACTGAACTGAACTGAACTGTGTCTAATTCATTTGCTACCCCATGGACTGTAGCCTGTCAGACTCCTCTGCCCATGGGATCTTCTAGGCAAGAATACTGGAGTGGGTTGCCATTCCCTTCTCCGGGGAATCTTCCTGACCCAAGGACTGAATTCATGTCTCCTGCATTGGCAGGCAGGTTCTTTACCACTGAGCGACCAGGGAAGCCCATTTGAAAGTAAGGTCATTCTCTTCATTAGTAGGTAATGGGTACACCCAAGTCTTTCTGTGAAGGCGGCCTCTTTACTTGTTCTGGAGCTTCACCCTAAGGGGCGATCTTCAGGTTTGATCCGTATTTGGTGGCCTACAAAGGAACACAGGCTTTGGATGCCATCTTGGCATTCTCCCTCTGCCCTGCTCTAGCTCACTGGTATCACCCAGAGAAGAGCTTATACCCTCATCTGGAGTTCCAGTTTCTGATGCTGCTGCTCAGGGGAGACCTCCAGATCACCTGGTTCTGGTGGCCAGCAGAGCTAATACTTTTCATCTCATAAGGCTGTACATATCTGCATACTTTTAAAAGCTGGTGTCTGAAGATTTGACTTCCAGGAAACCTGCATCCAGGTGCTGAGATTCTGCCCTTTGGGACAATGACAAGTCATAGCACATCCACAACTACTGGGAGGTATTAAAAATGTAACAGGCAAAGTGGGCCAAAGAACTAAACAGACACTTCTCCAAAGAAGACATACAGATGGCTAACAAACACATGAAAAGATGCTCAACATCACTCATTATCAGAGAAATGCAAATCAAAACCACAATGAGGTACCATTTCACGCCCGTCAGAATGGCTGCTATCCAAAAGACTACAAGCAATAAATGCTGGAGAGGGTGTGGAGAAAAGGGAACCCTCTTACACTGTTGGTGGGAATGCAAACTAGTACAGCCACTATGGAGAACAGTGTGGAGATTCCTCAAAAAACTGGAAACAGAACTGTCATATGGCAGTCCCACTGCTGGGCATACACACTGAGGAAACCAGAATTGAAAGAGACATGTGTACCCCAACGTTCATCACAGCACTGTTTATAATAGCCAGGACATGGAAGCAGCCTAGATGCCCATCAGCAGAAGAATGGATAAGGAAGCTGTGGTACATATACACAATGGAATATTACTCAGCCATTAAAAAGAATACATTTGAATCAGTTCTAATGAGGTGGATGAAACTGGAGCCTATTATACAGAGTGAAGTAAGCCAGAAAGAAAAACACCAATACAGTATACTAACACACATATATGGTATTTAGTTAATCGGTAAAGATAACCCTGTATGCGAGACATCAAAAGAGACACAGATAAATAGAACAGTATTATGGACTCTATGGGAGAGGGCGAGAGCAGGATGATATGGGAGAATGGCATTGAAGCATGTAAATTATCATATGTGAAACGAATCACCAGTCCAGGTTCAAAGCATGATACAGGGTGCTCGGGGCTGGTGCACCGGGATGACCTGGAGGGATGGGATGGGGAGGGAGGTGGGAGGGGGGTTCTGGAAGGGGAAAACATGTACACCCATGGTGGATTCATGTCAATGTATGGCAAAACAAATACAATATTGTAAAGTTTAAAAATAGATAAACTAATTTAAAATTTAAAAAAAGAAAAAAATAAAATAAAATAAAAATGTAACAGGCTATCTGGACAAGGACAAAAGCTGAGGCAGGATTGAATCACAAAGTTCATCTCTTACACAGGGCCACTCCTTCCAAACTGACTGGCTGTTCATCTATGGTATAGAAACCAACACAGAGAGACAAGCAAAATGAAGAAATAGAGGAATGTGTTCCAAATAAAAGAACAAGATAAAACCTCAGGAAAACAAAAACCCTTAATGAAAGAGAGATAAGTAACTTATCTGATAAAGAGTAATAATCATAAAGATGCTCACCAAATTGAATAGATGAACTGTAAGAACTTCAACAGAGATTTTAAAAATATAAGAAAATACCAAACAGAAGTCACAGACCTGAAGGATACAATAACTGAATTGAAAAATACACTAGAGGGGTTCAACAGCAGACTGGATCAAGTAGAACAAATAGTTCAGTCAACTCTTAAGACAAGGCAGTGGAACTCAACCAATCACAGGAGCAAAAAGAAAAAAGAATGGAAAACAGTGGAGATAGTTTAAGGGGTATGTGGAACAACATCAAATGGACTAAAATTCACAACACAGGGCTCCCAGAAGGAAAAAAGAGATAGAAAGGAGCAGAAATCTTACTTGAAGAGATAATAGCTGAATTTTCCTTAACCTAAGGGAAAAAATAGACATGCAGATCCAGGAAGCCCAGAGTTCCAAATAAAAGGAACCCAAAGATACCCACATCAAGACACATTATAATTAAAATGTCAAAAGTTAAAGACAAGGAGAGAACATTACAAGCATCAAGAGAAAAACAACCTGTTGTTGTACAAGAGAACCTCCAATAAGACTATAGGCAGATTTTTCAGGAGAAACTTTGCAAGCCAAAGGGAGTGGCATGATATATTCAAAGTGCTGAAAGAAAAGAAAATTCTAACCAATAGTACTCTACCTGGCAAAGTCATCACTTGGAAGTGAGAGAGATAAAGAGTTTTCCAGACAAGCAAAACCTAACTACTTATTACCACTAAATCGATCTTAGAAGAAATTTGCTAAACAGACTTCTTTCAGCTGAAAAGAAAGGCTACTAATTAGTAACAAGAACACATAAATGAACAAGTCTCACTGGAAATCTAAATACATAGTAAAGGTAAAGGTTTAATCATTTATAAACTAGTATAATGGTTAAAAAAAAAGTAGTAAAAACAACTATGATTACAATAATTAGTTAAGTGATACACAAGATAAAAAGATGTAAAATGTGGCATCAATAATATCAAATGTGGAGGGGAGGGAGCAATAATGTTGAGCTTCGCAATGGGATTAAACTTCAGTGTTTTCAATTTAAAATAGACTACTGCAGATATAAGTTGTCATATGTAAGACTTGGTAACCACAAAGCAAAGAGCCTATATAGGCATACCTTGGAGATATTGCACGTTCAGTTCCAGACCACTGTAACAAAGCATACTTCAATAAAACTAGTCATACAAATTTTTTGGATTCCCATTATATAAAAAGCTATGTTTACTAAACTATAGTTTATTAATAGTACAGTAGCATTATGTCTTTTAAAAATGTGCACACTAAATAAAAAAATACTTCATTGAAAAAATATACTAACTACCATCTCAGCCTTCAGGGAGTCTTACTAATAACAGCAAATATCACTGATCACAAATCACCAAGGAAAATATAATAATGATGAAAAGTTTAAAATATTGAAAGAATTACCAAAATGTGACACAGAGACACAAAGTGAGCAAATCCTATTAGAAAAAATGGTCCTGACGGACTTGCTCAATGCAAAGTTGCTACCAACCTTCCATTTGTTAAAAAAAAAAACAAAAAAAAAGCAGCATCTGGGAAGTGCAATAAAGCACAATAAAACAAGGTATGTCTGTAGTAAATACAGACAGAAAACATACAGAGAAATATAAGAACACCATTAAAGAAAATCATCAAACCATAAAATCATCAAAGAAGAAAACGAGAGAAGACCGGCACAAAGAACAAAAAACATGTAAAAAAAAATTAGTGAAATGGCAGTAAGCACCTACTTAACTGAAATGTAAATGAACTAAATTCTCTAACCAAAGACACAGAGTGGCTTGAATAAATTTTTTAAAAGACCAACGTATATGCTCTCTACCAAAGGCTCACATTAGATGTAAGGACACCCAGAATCAAAGTGAAGGGATTAAAAAAATATTCTATGCAAATGGAAACCAAAAGAAAGCTGGAGTAGCTACACTTACATTAGACAAAACAAACTTTAAAACAAAGACTGTAATAACAGACAATGAAGGGTGCTACATGATAAAGGGGTCAATCCAACAAGAAGATATAACATTTGTAAATATTTCTGCACCCAAAATAGGAGAGCCTAAATATATAAAGCAAATATTAAGAGACTTAAAAGGAGAAATAGACAGTAACAAAATAATATTAGATGACTCATAGCTCAGTTGATAAAGAATCTGCCTGCAAGGCAGGAGACCCCGGTTCAATTCCTGGGTTGGGAAGATCCCCTGAAAAAGGGAAAGGCTACCCACTCCAGTATTCTGGCCTGGAGAATTCCATGGACTGTATAGTTCATGGGGTCACAAAGAGTCAGACACAACTGAGGGATTTTCACCTCACTTTAAAAGTGAAAAGTTGAAAGCTCTTCCACTAAGATCTGGAATAAGACAAGGATGTCCACTCTCTCCACTCCTATTCAACAGAAAACTGTCACTATTCACAGATGATATGATATTATATATATTAAAAAAAAAAAAAAAAACCCTAATAGAGACTTCATTTAAAAAGCTGTTAGAATAAATGAACTCAGTAAAGTTGCAGGATACAAAATCAATTCACAAAAATATGCTGCATTTCTACGCACTAATAATAAATTACCACAAGAAAGAAGGGAACAACCCCATTCACAACTGCATAAAAAAGAATAAAATACCTAGAAAAAAATTTAGCCAAGAAAGTGTAATATCTATATCTTGAAAACTACAAGACATTAATGAAAGTAACTGAAGAAGGCTCAAATAGATGGAAGATACTTCATACTCATGGACTGGAAGAATTAATACAGTTTAAAGGTCCATACTATTCAAAGCAATCTACAGATTCAATGCAATCTCTATCAATTCCAGTGGCATTTTTCACAAAAATAGGACCAAAAATTCTGAAATTTGTATGGAATCTAAAAGTTCCCCATGGAGCCAAAGCAATCTCAAGAAAGAAGAGCAAAGCTGGAAGCATCAGACTCCTTAATTCCAAACTATATTACAAAGGCATGGTAATTAAAACAGTATGTTATTGGAATAAAGACAAATTAAGCAATGGAACAGAATAGAGAGCCCAGATTAATTAAATAAACCCAGACATGCATGGTCAATTAATTTGTGACAAAAGAAACAAGAATATACAATGGGAAAAAGTCTCTTCAATAAATGGTGTTGGGAAAACTGAACAGTCACATGTGAAAGAATGAAACTGGACCATTATCTTACACCATACACAATAATTAACTCAAAATGGATTAAAGACTTGAACGTAAGACCTGAAACCATAAAACTCCTAGAAGAAAACACAGGCAGTAACCTCCTTGACGTAGGTTTTGACAATGGTTTTTTTGAACCTGAGATCAAAAACAAAGGCAACAAAAGCAAAACTAAACAAGGGGGCTATATGAAACTAAAAAGTCCTCACAGCAAAGGAAACTATCAAATGAAAAGGCAACATACTGAACAGGAGAAAATATTTGCAAATCATGTGATAGAAGCTAATGTCCAAAATACATAAAGAATTTGTACAATTCAATAGTTTAAAAAAAATCTGATTTTAAAATAGGCAGAAGATTTGAATAAACATTTTTCTAATGAAGACAGACAGATGGTCAACACGTACATGAAAAGATGCTTCACATTATTAATCACAAGGGAAATGCAAATCAAAACCACGAGATATCACCTCACACTTGTTAGTACATCTATTATCAAAAAGACTAGAAATAAAAAATACTGGAAAGAATGCAGATAAAAGGGAACCCTTGTGCACTGTTGGTATGAATAAAAACTGGGGGCAGTCACTATGGAAAACAGTATGGAGGTCCCTCAAATGATTAAAAATAGAACTACGGTATAATCCAGCAATTCCACTTCTGGTTATTTATTGGCAGTAAATAAAAACAGTAATTTGAAAAGATACAGATGGACACAACTTAGTGACTAAACCACCACACCACATGTACTCCCATGTTCACTGTAGCATTATTCACAACAGCCAAGATATGGAAACAGCTTGGCCACTGATGGATGAATAGATTTAAAAACTGTGTCACACACACAAACACAGAGGAATAGTACTCATCCATGAAAAAGAAGGAAATCTTGCCATCTGTAACATGGAGGAACCTCAAGGGTATTATGCTGAGTGAAATAAGTCAGATGGGGAAATTCAAATACCATATGATCTCTCTTACATGTAGACTCTAAAAATACTTTTTAAATAAATATAAAAAAACTAAGCTCACAGACAGAATAAACTGGTAGTTGCCAGAGGTGAAGGGTGGAGGATTGGAAGAACCAGGTGAACTGCTTTGTTCCATTTTTTTAGTTTAAAAAAACTGAAATTTTTTTAATGAGGAGGGTAGGGTTATCCTAGATTTTAAATGAGATTATAATCAAATACATTATCCTCGATTAAACTCTATTCTGAAAGAAACCATGAAACGTGCTTTAGGCTAGCAGTGAATTACTTGGAAGTGAATTGTGAATTCATGTCATTTTATTCTTAGTATTTAAACACATATACATTCTTAAAATGCATAATTATCCTATATACCTTTGTTCCACCTAAGAAAATGAACAATAATTCTTCTAATGCACAGTCCTGACTCAAAATTATCCACGTTTTTAAAAAATGTATAAAGAATGGAATGGTAAAATGTTATCAGTAGTTGAATCTAGATGATTTTCACATGGTTATTCACAGTACTACTCCTTCAAACTTTCTGTACATTTTGAAATCTTTCATAATGAACTTGGAAGAAAAAGAACAAGAGACTCAGGATGTTTTTCTCCAAGTAATTCCTCTCTCCCTTGCCATCCAACAACCCCACCACCACCACTGAGAATTATTATTTTACAAGAATAACAATGCTGCTGCTGATTAGCCAGACTCACAACTTCCCCAAAGGCACCATAAGTCTCTTGCCACAGAAAATGTTTATGGTATCTTAGATACCTACGGTTCCAATACCCTGATACACACAAGCACTTCATGTTTATGAAAGACTGGGCTTTAGTAGTGTTTACTTCTATCAAGTTTGTTTCCCTGGGGAATGAAGACAGATGAGAGGAATGGATAAAATTACACGTGGTCTTTTTCTGTATTGTGTGTATCATCAGACACCATGCTAGTCAACAAGATAGAAAAAAATACTAAGCTGTCAGCAACTTCTGGTTTCAACCACTGCCAAAAAAAACAATGTCATTTGAAAACTATCTTCAAGTTAAGTGGAACAGGCACTTATTTGGCTGTAGGATGTGAGCCAATGACCACTGGCCTGTGATACATCAGACTTTCGTTACTCTAGGTTACATCAAGGACTCCAGAAGTTTTATTTTTAAAAGTGAAAATATCTCTAAAAAGAATTACTAGCTTAAAAGAATTCATGCTAAAGTTATCGTATCCGTTTGTGCTATCTGGTACAAGGTAATGAAAGCATAAGTCAGTTACATTGGCTAGAGAAAAAAGGAGGGGGGAGTTGGAAAGAGAAAAAAGCAAGAGCACTAGATTCACACAGCCTTAACTACACAGAAAGCATTGCTAAGTTCACTACCTTATTTAGTTCTCGTAACGTTATGAAGCAATTTAACTTATGCCCATTCTGCAGTTGAGGAATAAACTAAACACTGAGAAAGAAGGTAAGCAGCTAGTGCAATTACACAACACTGATAAGATGAAGCCAGAGGGGTTTTTTCTCATAAATCTCACGTTGTGATGTTTTTATACCCACACCTGTCTTTGTTACTCCAGAATAAAGGTCTATGTAGGATCTGGGAATAACATTACAATTTAGGAGGAATGAGAAAAACGGGGTTACTGAGAGGCAACTGTGTCTTCCCCACCAATACCCAGAGTTTTCTTCTTGATATACCTTACTTAACAAGCAGTATTTCTTACATAGAAGAGGCTTGTAGGTCAAAACCAGGTTTGCTTTGGACTGCACAGTCTCAGAAGGTTGGTTTATTTCAGATGACAATCTTGATTTTTCTGTTTTTCTTGAAAAACGTGGAAATGAGGAAAGAGAGGGTTTTTATTCCTATATGATGTCAGTCAGTTGCCACACCTTTATACAGGGCATGTGCTCTGCAGCTCATCACAGTTCCCTCTTCTCGAAGTTTCGATGAGGTACTAGCCCACCTTGGTCTTTTACATCAGGCACCTGGTTTGTGTAGGCATCTTAATTTGCAACCCCTTCAACATGAACTTTTAAAAATTTACCCATCACAGTAATTACACCTATTATACTTAGTGCCTCTCCCTTCAACTGGGTCATAAGCTCTATAAGGAAGAAACTACATACAACTCACTTATCCCAGTATCATCAATGCCTACCACCTTGCCTGGCACTCAAATATTGACTGACTGAATGACTTAACATTAATAAACTGGTTCTGCTGGAAATAGTTTAACCGACAAATTACAATTACTACATTGATCTTCTGTGAATAGAAAGCAATTAACCACTGATTCATCCTTTTCCCTTGGTGTTGACTGGACTTTTAATATACACTGCAAATTAAGAAAACAGAATTTCACTTCTTTACCATGTAAATCATTCATTCATTGGACAATATATATTAATTGCTCACAAGGTGCCAAGTACTGTTTTACGTGCTAGAAACAAAACTATAAGTAATTCAGAAAAATCCCTGTACCCTTTGTGAGCTTATGTCCTAGAGAGGTTGAAACAAGACATACAAGTAAAATATATGCCATATAAAAGATGACGACACATTCTGAAGGGAAAAAATTAAAGTGGAGATGGATGGTAGACTGTGAAACTGTGTTGGGCGGAGGGAGGGATGAGGTTGAAATGCTTAATCTAGATGCTAGATGCCTAGAGAAGGCCTGGCGTGACTTTGAATAAAGATGGGAAGTGAGGGAATGAGCCACAGAGCTAACAGGGCAAGTTCATTCCAGGTAGATAAAAGAAGGTGTGCAAAAGCCCTAAGGAAGAAGCCTACTGATATGTTTGAAAAATAGCAAAGGGACCAGAAAGCCTGGAGCAGAATGAACAAAGGGCAGCGTAACAGAAAAAGAGGTCAAAGAGTTAAAAGAGAGCCAGATCACACAGGCTCTTGGCATCCAGTCCCATCACTTCGTGTCAAACAGATGGGGAAAAGTGGAAAAGGTGACCGATTTTCTTTTCTTGGACTCCAAAATCACCGTGGATGGTGACTGCAGTTATGAAATTCAAAGACACTTGCTCCTTGGAAGAAAAGCTATGACAAACCTAGATAGCATATTAAAAAGCAGAGACATCACTTTGCTGACAAAGGTCCATATAGTCAAAGCGATAGTTTTCCAGCAGCCATGTACGAATCTGAGAGCTGGACCATCCAGAATGTTGAGCACCGAAAACATTGATGCTTTTGAACCATGGTGTTGAAGAAGACTCTTGAGAGTCCCTAGCACAGCAAGGAGATCAAACTAATCAATCCTAGAGGAAATCACTGAACACTGAATATTCACTGGAAGGACTGATGCTGAAGCTGAAGCTCTAACATTTTGGCCACCTGATACGAAGAGCCAACTCACTGGAAAAGACTCTGATGCTGGGAAAGACTGAAGGCAAGGACTGGGGAGACAAAGGATAAGACGGTTGGATGGCATCACTGAATCAATGGACATGATTCTGAGCAAACTCCGGGAGATGGTGAAGGAGGAGGGAAGCCTGGTGTGCTGCAGTTCATGGGGTCGCAAAGAGTCGAACACAACTCAGAAACTGAGCAAAAACAACAACAAAGGGACCAGAAATTCTGCAGCAGAATGAACAAGGCAAGTGTAACAAAAAAGAGGCCAAAGGGTCAAAAGGGAGCCAGATCACACAGGCTCTTGGGTATGGATGAGGGTAAAGACTTTGCCTTTTGCTCAAAGTAAAATGGGAAGCCACTGAGCAGGAGTGACATAACTGGATTTGTATTTCAATATGACCACTCCAGCTATCGTGTGGAAAACAGTGAAGACAGGCAACACTGGAGGAAAGGAAGCCAGTTGGTAGGCTACTACACTAATTCTGTTGAAAGATAACAGTGGTTTTGACCAGGGCAGTGGGACTATTGAGAAACAAACAAACAAAAATCTAGATACAATTTTAAGATAGAGCTGACAGGATTTCTTGACAACCCTGGATGTGAGAAAAATAGGAGCTAAAAATGACTTCAAGGTTTTTGGACTGAGAAGTTGGAAGGATGAAGTCACTGCTGAGATAGAGAAGACTGCTGGAAAACAATTTAACACGCATCTCTCACATTTCTGCCTATTTGCAGGCAGAGGCACTGGCTGTCTCTGCTCTGGACGCTCTTTTCAAGATTGCCTACGTAATGAACAGCCTTAGAAGACAAGAACCTCTGTATCCCCTTTGGAGCAAAGGAAAGGTTTGTTTACTGCCCAGCATGATAATGATAACACCTGGCCCCCAACTCTCCTGGAGCAAATATAATAACCATTATAAAAACATCTGGTTCCCTAAACTCGGTGTTCCTCTCCTGTAAAACTGAGTTGGCCAAAAAGTTCATTCAGGTTTTGAACCACTGCCAACTCAATTTAATACCACTATATGCACAGGCATCACCTGGCCCTTTCACATTGCCCTCTGGGAACTGAGGCTCTAGAAAGTGGAGCAAACCCTGGTATTCTGGATACAGCTACTGCAGTAACAAACTCCTTTCTCTCGTGTCATCTGCCAGAATCTATGAAACTATAGCAGGCTAACTCAACTTGTTGTTTAGTCACTAAGTCATGTCCAACTCTTTGCAACCCCATAGATTGTAGCCTACCAGGCTCTGTCCATGAGATTTCCCAGGCAAGAATACTGGAGTGGGTTGCCATTTCCTTCTCCAGGGGATCTTCCCAACCCAGGGATTGAACCTGCATCTCCTGCATTGGGAGGTTGAGTTCTTTACCACTGAGCCACCAGGCAAGTTCCAACTTATAAGTAAGGTAAATCTCAAAATCTTAACAGTTCTTAACAGACAACAAGGAAGGTTTGTGGTAGAGTAAGTTCTCAGTCTGGGACATGTTAAGTTAGAGATGCCTTTTGGACATTCAGTTGGGATGTAGAATTGGCAATTAGATTTCCAAGTATAAACTCCAGAGAAGCGATCAAAGGGAAAGAGATATATTTAAGAGCTATCCTTATTTATATCTTAGTTTTTAATCAATCTATCATTAGCTATAGTCAAGAGGATACTTGTGTTCCTGCATCCTAAAAATATTTCCCACACACAAAAAAAGGATTATTAAAAAGTAAAGCTTCATTAAACTTGTCATCAAGGATGCTCTAAAATCAATAATCTTTTATATGCTCTTGGATGTGAAAATTAGTAAAATATTTCCACCATAACCATACTTTAAGATTATATATCATGTATTAAGAGCCTTAAAAATATTCATATTCTTCTTCTCATGATTTTATTCATAGAATTCTACTGTAAAAAAATTATTAGTGAAGAAGCAGAAACCTGTATTTCAAGCAACATGCAAATAAATATGCAAATAATGTCATATAGGATGACAGTTTGTGGAAGCATTAAAGATACTTATAATAACACTAATTTAATTTTAAACATGTACTAGACTACAGTAGGCCCTCCATATCCACAGCTTCCACATTTGCAGATTCAACCAACCACAGATTGAATACATCCCACTCCCAAAAAAATTCCATAATGTTCCAAAAGGCAAAAGTTGAATTTGCCACATGCTGACAACTATTCCCACAGCATTTACATTGTATTAGGTATTATAAGTAATCTAGAGATGATTTAAAGACTACAAGATGTGTGTAGGTTACATGCAAATGCTACCCCATTTTATATAAGAGACTTGAGCATCCTCAGATTTTGGTGACCCCAAGTGGTTCTGGAACCAATCTTCTGTGGGTACCAAAGGATTGCTATATATACAAAGCAAGTTCAACTGACTTCAGGTACAGCTGCTTTCAGGACAGAGTCGCTTGCCTTTCAAATAATAAAATTCGTTTTTTTAATACACTAAGTTGAGATGTATTCAACTGCAAACTTTTGTTTGTAGTTAAGAGTCCTACATAGGCATCAAGTACATGAACAGTAGGATCACGCTTTAGAAGCTAGCCCTCATTTGTAAGGGTATTTCTATAGAATGTAAATATCATGCATTTCTCATTAACTAAGAACCATATAAAATGTTTCCAAAGTAGAGGCTTACAAACAAAAATCAATGATTTAGCACTGTGATACTCCTGCGTCTGGGGTGTTAGGTAACAGTAAGATAAAGTGCGCTAACACCGTATGATGTGAATGAAAGTTGCTCAGTAGTGTCCAACTGCTTGAGACCCCATGAACTATACAGTCCATGGAATTCTCCAGGCCAAAATACTGGAGTGGGTAGTCATTGCCTTCTCCAGGGTATATTTTCAACCCAGGGATCAAACCCAGGTCTCCGGCATTGCAGGCGGATTCTGTGTGCTGAGCCACAACAGAAGCCCACCATATAGATAGTTCCCTGCAATACTTAACACTTTAGGATCCAGCTTATACTAAACAAAAGAAATTATATTTTGCAGGTACAGACATATACCCAGACTCAAATATGAATACTGTCACCAAAGTTACTGACACTGATTTTTTCCACAACATTGCTAACAATTTTTAACACAGTTCTCTAACACAGTTTGAAAAAGACTTCACAGACCCATCATAAATTTTTTTTTGATAACTGGAATACGGGAAATTTCCCACTTTTTGAGACTGAACAGAATTTCGAAAATAGTTATAATCTGCCCCTAACCAAGTCAACTAAAGTAGATAAAAGTTTTTGATAGGTTTCAATGTTTTGAGATGTAAAGAAAAAACAGTATGTGGAAGCCAGTACATGAAAGGTCAAAAAATTAATCTGTGTATTTTATAAAATGGTCCTAAAATTTTTAATGACTTCTGAAACATGTTAAAAGAAAATTACTTATCCATGGACAAAAAAGAGATTACTTCATAAAAATACTCATTTATTTGCAATTTTCATCAAAAAGATCAAACTCATTACTTATACATACATATACTGCTGCTGCTAAGTCGCTTCAGTCGTGTCCGACTCTGTGCGACCCCACAGACGGCAGCTCACCAGGCTCCGCCGTCCCTAGGATTCTCCAGGCAAGAATACTGGAGTGGGTTGCCATTTCCTTCTCTAGTGCATGAAGGGGAAAAGTGAAAGTGAAGTCGCTCAGTCGTGTCCGACTCCCAGCGACCCCATGGACCGCAGCCTACCAGGCTCCTCCGTCCATGGGATTTTCCAGGCAAGAGAACTGGAGTGAGGTGCCATTGCCTTCTCCGACATACATATACAACTAATCTCTAAACTATTTTTATGGAGTTCAGAAAGAAGTTCCTATTATGTTTAAAATTAACTAGCCTTATATTTGTCATCTCTTAATCTTATTTCACATGTATATATGAAATTCTAATAAGATTTGTTTTCACCTACAAATATCTAGCAATGCATAACATTATATAATCCTATATAATATTAATAGTTAAGTGCATAATGATTATATACTGCACAAATAGCAGAAGTGGGTTTTAGAAACATACTTAGTTAAGTATTTACTCTCTTACCCTTCTAGGCCTGTATCATTTGTAAAATTATGTTAACAGTTACAGATAATCTCCAGGGATTCTTCAACTTTCAGGAACTAGAGATAAAAAGTAGTCTCAAATATCCCACAAGCTTGTAAGAAATATGGACAAACAAACTATTGTAACAAGTGGGATAAAAGCACTATGTTCAAAGCATATGGAAACCAATAAAGTTGTAGTATATGGGAGAAAAATCAGAAAAGCTGTCACTGAAGAAGTAATAGGGCTTCCCTGGTGGCTCAGTGGTCAAGAATCTGCCTGCAATGCAGGAGACATAAGAGAACAGGGTTCGATCTTTGGGTCAGGAAAATCCCCTGGAGAAGGGCATGGCAACCCACTCCAGTATTCTTGCCTGGAGAATTCCATGGACAGAGGAGCCTAGTAGGCAACAGTCCATGGGGTCACAAAGAGTTGGACACGACTGAAGCAACTGAGCAGAAGAAAGAAGTAACGTATGAGCTGAATATTGAAGATGTGTAGTAGTTGCCCAAAAACAAGTGTAAAAAACAAGTGGGACACTTCCAAAATAGAAACTTAAGAACCTTTAAAAATCTATACCTCCATAAAAGCAATAAGAACACTGGCAAAAATTGTCAACATCTATATTTTCACAACTCAGGAAATTACACAAAGACTTGCAACAGTGCAAGGAGTTTTTATTCAAGGAAAATGACAATCTCAGTAAAAAGAGTGAGCTTTGTGACAACTTGTCCTATTCTCATTATTCTCTCCCAGCTCCATAGCAGTCCTGAAAAGATAAAGCTCACAACTACAGTAAATGCAAAAAGTACTAGCCTTGCAGTCTTGAAGACAATGGAAGAAATAAAACAGGCTTAGAGCTACCACAACGCCCAAGACTCCTCACTAGCAGATCTGTCAGGTAGCTCTCTGAAAAAGCTCCATTCTCAGGGTTTGTTTTATTTAACTAGACTCATTCTAGTTCTATAACTACAGTGCTTGTTTAAAACAATCAACAGCAATTGTACAACACTGCAGCCATCTTTGGCAGTGAAACAAGCTGGGGATAAGAAGAAGTTGACCAAAAATATTTACATAGAAAAACTGGAAATGAGATATCTATAGGGGGCTTTGAAAAGCTATTACACATTCATGAGAACTGAGAAGGCCACACACACATACAGAATAAAATGGCACACCCAGGGAAGAACTGAGAAGGCCCTAGCCTCTCATCCTTTATTATCCCCAGCTAGCCCTAGCGTTCTGTAGAACACTGAAGTTCTACAAAAGAAGGAAGACCAGGCTAAAGTAGAGTTGTAAATTGCATGAGAGAACTGAATTTATGCCAACACATACATCAAGTCCATTGGCAAAAGCTGGAAGACTTATGGATTCCAGGTGTTTAAGCAAATATCTGTTCTATCATTATCTGACTATTTACATAACAGAGCAAAGACCAGTCTTTCTTTCATTAAAGGAAAAAAAAATTCAGGATGTATACAATTACTGAAGAAAAGTCACTAAATGAAAAAAACAAACAAAAAACCCCCAGTAAATCCTAGGGAGTGGAGTAATCTGATTTTTTCCAGAATTGCCACATTCAGTTCAGTTCAGTTCAGTTCAGTTGCTCAGTCATGTCCGACTCTTTGAGACCCCATGAATCGCAGCATGCCAGGCCTCCCTGTCCATCACCAACTCCCGGAGTTGACCCAAACTCATGTCCATCGAGTCAGTGATGCCATCCAGCCATCTCATCCTCTATCATCCCCTTCTCCTCCTGCCCCCAATACTTCCCAGCATCAGGGTCTTTTCCAATGAGTCAACCCTTCGCATGAGGTGGCCAAAGTATTGGACTTTCAGCTTCAACATCAGTCCTCCCAATGAACACCCAGGATTGATCTCCTTTAGGATGGATTGATTGGATCTCCTTTCAGTCCAAGGGACTCTCAAGAGTCTTCTCCAACACCACAGTTCAAAAGCATCAATTTTTCTGCACTCAGCTTTCTTCACAGTCCAACTCTCACATCCATACATGACCACTGGAAAAACCATAGCCTTGACTAGACGGACCTTTGTTGATAAAGTAATGTCTCTTCTTTTTAATATGCTATCTAAGTTGGTCATAACTTTCCTTCCAAGGAGTAAGTGTCCTTTAATTTCATGGCTGCAATCACCATCTGCAGTCATTTTGGATCCCCAAAAAATAAAGTCTGACACTGTTTCCCCATCTATTTCCCATGAAGTGATGGGACCAGATGCCATGATCTTAGTTTTCTGAATGTTGAGCTTTAAGCCAACTTTTTCACTCTCCTCTTTCACTTTCATCAAGAGGCTTTTTAGTTCCTCTTCACTTTCTGCCATAAGAGTGGTGTCATCTGCATATCTGAGGTTATTGATATTTCTCCCAGCTATCTTGATTCCAGCTTGTGCTTTTTCCAGCCCAGCATTTCTCATGATGTACTCTGCATATAAGTTAAATAAGCAGGGTGACAATATACAGCCTTGATGTACTCCTTTCCTATTTGGAACCAGTCTGTTGTTCCATGTCCAGTTCTAACTGTTGCTTCCTGACCTGCATACAGGTTTTTCAAGAGACAGGTCACATTATGTCAGTTTAAAACATATAGTTTTCAACAAAAATTTATCAGCATGGAAAGAAACAGGAAATTATGGCATATGAAACATATGAAATATGTTCATAACATATGAAAAGTTATGACAAACCTAGACAGCCTATTAAAAAGCAAAGACATCACTTTGCTGACAAAGGTCCATATAGTCAAAGCTATAGTTTACCCGGTAGTCATGTACAGATGAGAAAGTTGGACCATAACTACAGCTACTGAAGCCCACGTGCCTGAAGTCTGTGCTCTGCAACAAGGTGAGTCAGTGCAATGAGAAGCCCGCACACTGCAACGAAGAGTAGCTCTGCTCACTACAACCAGAAAAGGCCCACACATAGAAACAAAGACCCAGCACAACAAAAAATAAATTAAACAAAAAAAAACTGTAGCAAGTAAAGATACTGCCATCCATCCACGTCCATTCTCAGTCACTAAGTCATGTCCGACTCTTTGTGACCCCAGGGACTGTATCCTGCCAGGTCCCTCTGTCCATGGGATTCTCCAAGCAAGAATACTGGAGTGGATTGCCATTTCCTCCTCCAGTGGATCTTCCTGACTCAGGGATCAAACTCGAGTCTCTTGGGTCTCCTACATTGGTAGATGGATTTTTTACCACCACACCACTTGGGAAGCTCCCAAAGATAATTGTATTAGTAATCAAAAAACATCCAACCGAGAAAAGCCCATGACCAAATGGCTTCACTAGTGAATTGTGTCAAATGTTTAAAGGTGAGTTACACCCATCCTTCACAAATTCCAAGAGAAGGAAACACTTTTTAATGCATTCTATTAAACCAAACATGTCACAAGAAATTACAAGCCAATGTCCCTGATGAATACAAATGTGAAAATTCTCAATAAAACAGTAGCAAACCAAATCCAGGAATGTAAAGGATTATACGTTGCGACCAAGTGGGCAGGAATGCAGAAGGCTGGATCAACATATAAAAATCACAGAATAAAACATGTTAATAGAATAAACAAACAAACAAAAACCACATGATCATCTTAATAAAAAAAAAGAAAACCATGTGAAAAATCCACTCAATAGTGAAAGATGAAAACTTTCCCTGTGCAATCAGGAACAAGACAAGAACGTTTGTTCTTTCCACTTCTACTCAATATGGTGCTGACTCTAGCCAGGGTAATTTAAGTAAGAAAAATTAATGCAAGATCATTCAAATCTAAAAGTGAAATTATCTATTTGTAAATGACATAATCTGCTACTGCTAAGTCGCTTCAGTCGTGTTTGACTCTGTGCGACCCCACAGACAGCAGCCCACCAGGCTCCGCCATCCCTAGGATTCTCCAGGCAAGAACACTGGAGTGGGCTGCCATTTCCTTCTCCAGTGCACAAAAGGGAAAAGCGAGAGTGAAGTCACTCAGTCGTGCCCGAGTCTTAGTGACCCCATGGACTGCAGCCCACCAGGCTCCTCCATCCATGGGACTCTCCAGGCAAGAGTACTGGAGTGGGGTGCCATTGCCTTCTCCTAAATGACATAATCTGGTACATAGAAAAACCTGAAACACCCACACAAAAAAAGAGCTAATAAACAAGTTCAGCAGGTTACATGATATCAGATCATTATTGTAAAAATGAATTGTATTTGTATACACCAGTAATGAGCAATCTGAGAAAGAAATTAAGAAAACAATTCCACTGACAACAGCAGCAATAATCTTTTAAAAAAAAAGTAAATTTAAGAGATGAAAGATTTATATACTGAAGAGTACAGAACATCACTGAAAGAAATTAAAGATCTAAATAAGTGTCAAGGCACCCCTCATTCATGGACTAGAAGAATGAACTCTTAAGACAGTAATATTCCCCAAGTACTCCAAAAATTTCTATTAAAAAAGAAAAAACAAATTCCCAATATCCCTATCAAGTCCCCCTCTCCTTTTTTTTTTCAGAACTAGACAAGTTGATCTTAAAATTTATATAGAAACTCAAGGGACTTAAAAACAGTCTCAAAAAGAAAAATTTGGAGGACTCACTCACACTTTCCAAATGCAAAACTACTGGACTTCCCTGGTGGTACAGTTGTTGGGAACCTGCCTGCCAATGCAAGGGACACAGATTCAGTCCCTGTTACAGGAAGATTCCACATGTGGTTGGGCAACTAACCCCATGTGCCACAACTACTGAGCCTGCCCTCTAGAGCCTGTGTGACACACTACTGAAGCCCTCACACTTCAGAGTCGTGCTCTGCAACAAGAGAAGCCAACATAATGAGAAGCCTGCACACAGCAAGGAAGAGTAGTCAACTGTCCATGGCAACCAGAGAAAGCCCACACACAACAATGAAGACCTAGCATAGCCCAAAAAAAAAGTTTTACATAATAAAAAAATTTAAAAACTACCTACCAAGCTACAACAATCAAAACAGTGTGGTACTGGTAAAAGGACAGACATATATAGATCAATGGAACAGGACTGAGAGCTCAAAAATAAGCCCATACATTTATGGTCAATTGATATCCAATAAGAATGACAACAGAATGAGAAAAGTCTTTTCAATAAACAGTGCCACGACAACTGAATATTCACATGTAAATGAAGTTGGACTTCCACCTCACCCCACATAAAAGTTAACTCAAAATGGATGAAAGACCTAAACATAAGAGCAAAAATTATAAAACACAGAAGAAGAAATTCCCCGAAAGTCCAGTGACTAAGACTCCACCTTCTAACTCAGGGGGGGTGGTCTGATCCCTAGCTGGAGAACATGCTGCAGTATGGTCAAAAAATAACTAAATAATAAACAAAATCACTTCATTTTTTAAACAAAAGCTCAAAAAATAAAATCTATTTGCCATGAAGTGATGGGGCCAGATGCCACGATCTTAGTTTTCTGAATGTTGAGCTTTAAGCCAACTTTTTCACTCTCTTTCACTTTCATCAAGAGGCTCTTTAGTTATTCCTCACTTTCTGCCATAAGAGTGGTGTCATCTGCACGTCTGAGGTTATTGATATTTCTCCCGGCAATCTTGATTCCAGCTTGGGCTTCCTCCAGCCCAGCGTTCCTCATGATGTACTCTGCACAGAAGTTAAATAAGCAGGGTGACAATATACAGCCTTGACATACTCCTTTCCCTATTTGGAACCAGTCTGTTGTTCCATGTCCAGTTCCAACTGTTGCTTCCTGACCTGGTTACAGATTTCTTAAGAGGCAAGTCAGGTGGTCTGATAGTCCCATCTCTTTAAGAATTTTCCACAGTTTGCTGTGATCCTCGCTTCCTAGTAAGGAGAAGGCAATGGCAACCCACTCCAGTACTCTTGCCTGGAAAATCCCATGGACGGAGGAGCCTGGTGGGCTGCAGTCCACGGGGTCGCTAAGAGTCGGACAACTGAGCGACTTCACTTTCACTTTTCCCTTTCATGCACTGGAGAAGGAAACGGCAACCCACTCCAGTATTCTTGCCTGGAGAATCCCAGGGACGGCGGAGCCTGGTGGGCTGCCGTCTACGGGGTCGCACAGGGTCGGACACGACTGAAGCGACTTAGCAGCAGCAGCAGCAGCTTCCTAGTATAGTACAGTTTATAGTATGTTTAGTATAGTATAGTATGTTTCCTAGTATAGTAGTCCTTAAAATGCTAGAACATAATCATAGAGACAGATAAAGAGAATTCCTTGAAACAAAAAGAAACAAGAAAAATGCATGAATCCATAAGCTTCACTGGACAAAGACCAACACTGGAATAAGGCAGAAAGACACAATGGGACCACCACATAAAGCCTGGATCCACAAAGCACCCTCAATGTAAAACAGAAACCAGTGCATCCCGCAGATGATGCTAAAGAGATACATGCATTGGCCTTAGCCTCAGCTCTGAATAAAGTGGGAGAGTTGCCTGAGACTTTTCAAGAAAAAAAAATTCTAAGCCAACAATTTATTAATAGCTCAGGTGGGTACGCCCAGAATTCTGGTAGAGAGAAACTCACATTCTCTAGAGGAAGGCACTCAAACCTCAAAAAACTCTAACCGGTAAGATTCTACAGACTGTGAGCACAGAACAAACAAACATTTTTAAAACAAGGAAGGAAATCACTGAGCATTCAAGAAACCAGCCACCATGAACAAAAGTCAGAAGGAACAATCAAACTACACAATGAGACCAGAAAAGATTAAAAATGACTGGAATTACCAAACACAGAACATTAAATAACAATGTTCCACAGATGTAAAGAAACAAAATAGGAAAATGAAAGTATAAAAAGGGATTAAGAGGTTATCAAAATTGACAAAGCCAAAAAACTGACCAGGCCATTTTAAAATACAAATTAAATCCCTGATATGAAAAAAAACAGCAACTGAAAAGGGTAAACCACAGATGAAGTGCACAGGACACAGCAGCACCGGGAAGAGAAGCCGGACGCACAGAACGACAGCACTACCAGAGCGCAGGACAAAGGGTCGAGGGTGGGGAACGGGAAAGAGAAGTTACGACACTTGGAGGACACGGTGAAAAGATCGACATACATCTGTCACCGAAGAGAACAGAGAAAAGGCATTATTGGAAAGGATATCGTTGAGAATTGTCCACAACTGATGAAAAACACCAATCAGACGATTCAGAAAACTCAAGGACTCTACAATAACAGAAAACCAAACTTACACCATCACAGTAAAAGAACACAGCAACAAACAGAAAATATCAAAGCCACCAGTAAAAAAATGCAGATTACCCACAAAGGTGATCAGAGTGACTACCAACCTCTCAAAAATAAAAGAAGGCAGAGAAATGATACCCAAATGCTGAGAGAAACAAACTATCTGCCTATAATCCTGTATCAAGTTAGAGTCTTTTTAGAATGAAGACAAACTAAAAAATTTTTCAAGCTAACAAAATGACCTTGATTAAAAGAACTTAAAAGGAAGAATGTTTCAGAGTAAAAGCAGCTGAGTCTGGATGGAAAGTCTGACATACAAGAAAGAAAAGAAAGGGGGAAAAAAAGAAGGTAACTATTAAACACTGACAGGCAAGTTTGGCCTTGCCCTACAAAAATGAAGCAGGGCAAAGGTTAACAGTTTTATCAAGAAAACACAATGGTCACAACAAATACCCTCTTCCAACAACACGAGAGAGGACTCTACACATGGACATGACCATATGATCAATACTGAAATCAGACTGATTATGTTCTTTGCAGCCAAAGGTAGAGAAGCTCTATACAGTCAGCAAAAACAAAACTTGGGAGCTGACTGTGGCTCAAATCACAAACTCCATATTGCAAAACTCAGGCTTAAAACTGAAGAAGTAAGGAAAACTACTAACCGACTGAGGTATGATGTAAATCAAATCCCTTATGATTATACAGAGGAGGTGACAAATAGATTCAAGGGATTCAATCTGGTAGACAGAGTGCCTGAAGACCTATAGACAGAGGTTCGTGACGCAGTACCGGAGGCAGTGACCAAGATCATCCCAAAGAAAAAGAAAAGCAAGAAGGCAAAGTAGTTGTCTGAGAAGGCTTTACAAATAGCTGAGGGAAAAAGAGAAGTTAAACGCAAGGGAGAAAGGGAAAGAAAGACCCCGCTGAGTGCAGAGTTCAAGAAAATAGCAAGGAGAGGTAAGAAATGAACAATCCAAAGAAACAGAGGAAAACAACAGAATAGGAAAGACTAGAAATCTCATCAAGAAAACTGGAGATCATGGGATCATTTCATGCAAGGGTGGGCATGATAAAGGACAGAAATGGTAAGGACCTAACAGAAGCACAAGAGATTAAGAAGAGGTGGCAAGAACTATACAAAAAAGGTCTTAATGACCTGGATAACCACAACGGTAGGGTCACTAACCTACAGCGGGACATCCTGGAGTTCAAGTGGGCCTTAGGAGGCACTACTGTGAACACAGTCAGTGGAGGTGACAGAATTTCAGCCGAGCTATTTCAAATCCTAAAAGATGATGCTGTTAAAGTGCTGCATTCAATATGTCAGCAAATCTGGAAAACTCAGCAGTGGCCACAGGACAGGAAAAGGTCATCTTCATTCCAATCCCAAAGGGCAATGAGAAAGAAGGTTCAAACTCCAGACAACTGAGTTCATTTCACATGCTAGCAAGGTTATACTCAACATCCTTCAAGCAAGGCTTCAGCAGTACCTGAACTGAGAACTTCCAGATATATAAGATGGGTTTCAAAGAGGCAGAGGAAGCACAGATCAAATAATCAATATTCACTGCATCATGGAGAAAGCAAGGGAATTCCAGAGAAACATCTACTTCTGCTTCATTGACTACACTTTAGTGTAGCCTTTGATTGTGTGGATCACAAAAAGCTGTGGAAAATTCTTCAAGAGATGGGAATACCAGACCACCTTACCTGTCTCCTAAGAAACCTGTACGTAGATCAAGAAGCAACAGTTAGAACTCGATATGGAACAACTGGTTCAAACTTCGGAAAGCAGTATAACAAGGCTATATATTGTCATCCTGCTTTTTTCACTTCTATGCAGAGTGTATCATGTGCAATGCAGGGCAGGATGAATCACAAGCTGGAATCAAGATTGCCGGGAGAAACATCAACAATCTCAGATATGCAGATGATATCACTCTAATGGCAGAAAGTGAAGAGGAATTAAAGAGCCTCTTGATGAGGACAAAAGAGAGGAGTGAAAAAGCTGGCTTAAAACTCAACATTAACGACGACTATCATGGCATTGGTCCCAACACTTCATAGCAAAAAGAAAGAGGAAAAGCAGAAACAGTGACAGATTTTATTTTCTTGGGCTCCAAGATCACTGTGAACAGTGCCTGCAGCCATGAAATTCAAAGACATTTGTTCCTTGGAAGGAAAGCTATGACCAACCTGAAGAGTGTATTAAAAAGCAGAAACATTACTTTGCCAACAAAGGTCTGTATAGTCAAAGCCATAGTTTTTCCAGTAGTCATGTGTGGATGTGAGTTGGACCATAAAGAAGGCTGAGAACAGAAGAATTGATGCTTTCGAACTGTAGTGCTAGAGAAGACTCTTGAGAGTCCCTTGGACTGCAAGAAGATCAAACCAGTCAATCTTAAAGGAAATCAACCTTGAACATTCACTGAGGAACTGATACTGAAGCTCCAATACCTAGGCCACCTGATGCAAAGAGCTGACTCACTGGTAAAGACCCTGATGCTGGGAAAGACTGAAGGCAAAAGGAGAAAGGGGCAGCAGAGAATGAGATGGCTGGATGGTATCAGCGACTCAATGAACATGAATTTGACCAAACTCCAAGAGATAGTTGAGGACAGAGGAGCCTGGCGTGTTGCAGTCCATGGTGTCACAAAAAGTCAGATACAACTTATCAACTGAACAATATAAAACACTAAGTATAATTCCAATTTATAATGAAAAGAGACAACAGTTGCAAAATCCTGGGCAATGACATCATAAATCAGGAAGAGAGAATGGTGACGCTATGTAGAAGTTAGAGCATTCTGCTGCTGCTAAGTCGCTTCAGTCATGTTTGACTCTGCGACCCTATAGACGACAGCCCGCCAGGCTCCCCCATCCCTGGGATTCTTCAGGCAAGAACACTGGAGTGGGTTGCCATTTCCTTCTCCAATGCATGAAAGGAAAAGTGAAAGTGAAGTCGCTCAGTTGTGTCTGACCCTTAGCGACCCCATGGACTACAGCCCACCAGGCTCCTCCGTCCATGGGATTTTCCAGGCAAGAGTACTGGAGTGGGTCGCCATTGCCTTCACAGTTCTCATAATACTTGTGCATTAAAGAAATATTAACTACAGTCTTCTATTGTTGTGCCCAGTTCCTCAGTCATGTTTGACTCTTTGTAGCCCCATGGGCTGCAGTCTGCCAGGCTCGTCTGTCCATGGAATATTCCAAGCAAGAATACTGGAGTGGGTTGCCATTTCCTACTCCAGGGGATCTTCCTGACCCAGGATTCGATCAGCATCTCTTGCGTCTCCTTCATTGGCAGGCAGATTATTTACCACTATGCCCCCTGGGAAGTAGTCTTCTATTGAACAACTACTAAAAAAACAGAGGGAAAAGTATATATATAGTTTCCAATTAATGGGAGGTGAGAGAATAAGATAAAGAGAAACTTAATCAGTCCAAAAAGAGCAAAAAAAAACAACAATTTTTATAAAAGATAATAATTAACCAGAATTGTTTGACGAGTGAAGAGAAGTCAAGGGCAGAAGAAGAGACAAATTAGAAAGGACTTTCAGTATGAAGAAAAAAGTCTCAAACAGATACAGGAAGAGGATTAACACAAGGTTACTGGGACATTCATACATACACTCTTACACCCCCACAGAGCTACTTTAACAGTCCAGGCAAAATAAAGATATTTATAGAAAGGAGATGACAAACCCATCTCTTGTTTCTCACCTGGGTGACTATGAGTGGGCTTCCCTTCCAATGGAGTCAGAGAAGTTGTTGATTTGGTGAGAAGTTTAGGTTTTTTCAGATCATGTCTACAACAGAGGCAAGGAGGAGTATACTACAGAGATAGAGATTTGGGGAATGTGTGTTTGTGAATAAATCCATCACACAGATACTGAGGGGGAGTAAAGGACAGGTAAAACACGAACACTAGGCAAATGAAAATGAGCTCTATGGAATGTTTCAACTCTATCTTAAAATATTTTGGACAGCTGCCGTTAGGGAAAAAAAATACTAAAAGAAAACTCTTCTTTAAAAAACTTTTGAAATACTGTGTGTGTTAGTTGCTCAATCGTGTCCGACTCTTTGCGATCCCATGGACTATATAGCCTGCCAGGCTACTCTGTCCATGGAATTCTCCAGGCAAGAATACTGGAGTGGGTAGCCATTCCCTTCTCCAGGAGATCTTCCCAACCGAGGGATTGAACCCAGGTCTCTCTTGCATTGCTGGCTGATTCTTTACCTTGAAAGGTTTACAAAGTCTTTAAAACATACTCATGCTCCGAAAACTTGTTTATAATTTCAGTATCAGATATTTATTGTAGATAAGCAAGGCAATTCAATCTAAATTCCATTAACAAGTGAGTTCTTCCCCATTTTTTATTTTAGATATTTACAATATAAATTATATTTTTATTAAATGAAAATAGCTTTTATTTCCAAGTTTTGAAGACAGCTGCAGTTCAAGCCATTCCAATTTAAGACATTAACATGAAATGATCAGAGAAGGCAAAACCCATTTTTTTCAACACATAGAAATTAAGCTAACTTAACACTACACAACTTGTATCCTTAACTACATTCCACTATCTGGTTCATTAAAGCAGAATTAAAATCATACATAACAGCTATGGTTAGCAAACAAAAACGGTTATGACTGAACGTGCATGAGACAGTTGGGAAGCACAGTAATTCCACATCATTCAAAACAAGTGAAAGAAACATCTTCTTTAAAGTCACAGAAGATAGAGCGTACTGAACAGGATATGCTAACTTCTCCTGGCATTATCCCTTATCACTACACTGGCCCTAACATGTTGATGCTTATGCATGCACTTTGTCTAACGATTTCAAGTGTGCCAAGTAAACACAGCGCCTTCTGTAATTACTTCAGAAGAGGAGGAGGGAACTGCTGAGAAAAATCACCCCACGGAGCCAAAGTATCAGCAGAGGGCCAGTATCTATTACTTCAAGGCCTGATAGCAAAACCTTGGCTCAGAAAACAGATACATATTTAAACATTCTGTGTAAGCCTAAGAAAAGCACACTCTACAAGTTTCAAGTTGGTTTATCTTGATGTTACTAAACACAAACAAGACTCAAACTGAAAGATTAGCCGGTGTAATTCCTCCTTTTTAAAGACAGCTCAAATTTATTTCCTGATTAATTAGGCCTGTCAGGCCGAGTGGAGCATATTTTTCTCACGGGCCTGTACCACTCCCTGGGCTTAATATTCCATTGACTGAATCCGTATTTATCCTACTAATAGAAAACCATCCAGTATTATTATCCAACTCAGTGCTTCCCAACCACCTGGCCAGCGCCCTGGGGAAATGATGTGAATGACAAGAGTCTGCTTTCAGTCTGAGTTGACCAGCAGGGACCTCCAACCACAACAGGGCCACTTTGAGGGTGGAGGGGAACCATCTGGGCACACCTACAACCCATCTGCGCATACTGTCAATGACCACAGCACATCGGTAAGGAAGAATTTGGTCAAACTCTTCTGATACCCAGCGACAAGGTTGAACACAGCCTTACAAACATTTTATGCACTTTTAATAGAAAAGCCAATCTTACTGAGAGAAACTGTACACAAAACTCTTTAAATGCAGACACATACACACACACACACAAACACACAAATATTGGCATCAGCAGCAGAATCTCCTCCCCAAAATCAAGTAAGTGTATATAGGTTAGAAAAATGAATTCTCTATATACTTTGACTTATATTTTCATGTATTAGTACCTACAGCCACTACTATCTTAAGCTACTAAAACACAAAAGCTTGAATACATTTTTAAATTATAAAAATCAAGGAATATACCACAGGGGTAATTTGCATTATACATATATAGTCTCTGAAATCTGCACAATTTTTATATATGCAAATTTTCCTGAGCAAAGTATCTATATAACTTCTCAAAGAAATGTGCTATCCAAAAAGAGTTTGTTGGGTTTTTTTTTTTTACTACTTCTACTGGAATATACAACAACTATAACTTTTCCAAATTCTGGCACACTCACTCTCTCTCTCTGTCTCTCTCTCTATATATATGTATGTGTATATATCTATCTCCCCTTCTTTACACTGTCTATGAACTGGCTTCTAAGGGTACCTGACCTTTGTTAGCCTCACATACCTTCTCTTTAAAAATGGACATAGTTCTGTTGCCATGTCTACTTAAGAACTGGTGAGTACCCTAAATTTGGCAATGTAGAAGAAAGTTCTCTAGATAATTGGAAGTCTGTATCAAAATATGTCAATATTCAATAACTTTATAATGTTTATCATTGGTATTTTTATGTTACAATAGTCTATAAAAAGATATTTCAGATTTCATTCAGAACAAGTACTATTAATAAATTAAAACAAGTTTTGTCTTAAAAGCACTGATACCAAGACTTTAGTTTTCTCATACAGCTTTTGGATCTTTAAAATGTGTAGGTTTATATTAGAATATACTTTATCTGAAACAGCATAATAATGTGTACTTCTGGTTAACAATGACTAAAGTGAAACTCTCGGGTAAGAGATTTCAGATACCCACTGGAACTTTCCTAAAAATATTCCCACCTGAAGTAATCTGTTCAGAGACTACTGTTAGAAAGTCACACTTTTGGAAGTATATGATCACAGCTTTTCTTAGAACAAATTCTTTTCCAAGTGAAATAATTTATAGACATGCAATGGAAAGAAAGCTAAGGAAAGAAGTAAAACCAGTTATTTCCTTCCATGGTGAGGTTCTATATATACTAACAATAGTTCTAAAAAATTTCCCCATAAACCATAAATTACTTAATGCACTGACCCCCTTGATCTTAAAGGACCTACATAATAAAGATCAGCCTTTCAAACAGTCTAGGCAAGTTTCCCACAGGCACCCAACAAGTACTATGTCCCCTTTTCCTTTGTTTCTTTCAAACAAAATCTAACAAAGTTTCTAGTAATTCTCACACATATGACTTCAATAAAATGGTGGCTCAGACGGTAAAGCGTCTGCCTACAACGTGGGAGACCCTGGTTCAATCCCTGGGTTGGGAAGATCTCCTGGAGAAGGAAATGGCAACCCACTCCAGTATTCTTGCCTGGAAAATCCCATGGACGGAGGAATCTGGTAGACTATAGTCCATGGGATCACAGAGTCGGACACTACTAAGCGACTTCACTTAACAAGCTCTTGCAAAGGAATGCTCAGTACTATCAATATGCTCAACCCCAAGTTAACAGGCAGTTTTGAGTAATGTCTATCAAAATCCCAACACAACAGAATTATATGGAGTGCTAATTAAACTTGACGTTTTCCCTAAAGATCTCTAAACCTAAGATTAAATCTCTGGGATTTATGTCCAGAAATCTGTTCAATAGCACCCCAGGTAAAATTTAAGATCCACTGCATTAGTCCTGCTGTCTCCTAATAATCAATCTGAAGGCCATTAATAAAACAGATATTCATCATGAACTGCTTTGATCACTTCAGAGGGTATTTTTTTCTCTCTCCCTTTCCTAGGAGACTGGCTAAAGGAGAATGTGACCTGTGAAAACAGCAGCACTGGCATCACTTAAGAGTGTGCTGGTAATGTAGAACCCCAGGCCCTACCCCCAGATGCTCTGAGTCAGAAGCTACTTTTTAAAAAATCCCCAAGTGATTCATATACTTATTAAGAGTTTGAGAAGCAGTATATCAGAGAATAAGACTCCCCAAAGTTACTTTTAAAAAATTAATACACTTAATGTGAACCAGGCTTCCCTGGTGGCTCAACTGGTAAAGAATCTGCCTGCCAATGCAGGAAATGCAAGAGATGCTGGGAAGATCCCCTGAAGAAGGAAATGGCAACCCACTCCCGTATTCTTGTCTGGAAAATTCCGTGGACAGAGGAGCCTGGTGGCCTACAGTCCATGAGGTCGCAAAAAGTCAGATACAACTGAACGTGCACACACACACTCTAATGTGAACCAGCTATTTGAGTACAAAGGAATATTCCTTTCGAACTTCCCTGCTCTGTCACCAGTCCCTTGGACACCTCATCACAACTCCTGTTCATAAGACTGTAATGAAGTTAAGATAAAAAACTATTTTAATAGTCCTTTCAGATACCTATGGATGTTCTTCTTATTGTAGCAAAACGTAACAATTACTCATTTCTTAAATGTCACTGCAACATGGTATCTCAAACCATATCACTGAATTTTTTGCACTCTTACATTAAAATCCAATGGTCAATCTTATATTAGTAACATCACGTATTAGAAAAATAACAGTTCACAGAGTTTAAGAAATCATCTGTTACCCTTTTTTAAAAATCGTATTTGTAAACATTATCACCTATCTCCTCAGAAAAGCCTTTAAGTGGTAGAAAGTTATCAAGTTCACAGTGGCAGATAAAAGTTTTCCAAAATTCTAATTTTCTTTTGAAAAATCAAATTCTGTCATTAATAACACTTGTTTTCCTTGAAGTGACAGTCTCACTTCATTTTTTGAGAAAATGTGAGCCAAATATCCAAATCTAAATGAATAACCATAGTTTGTCAATCACTTTCAAATAAAAATAGCGTTCCATGAAAAAAGCAGCAGGTTCAGCACACAACTGAATCACCTAAGTGCTTTTCCTCAATTATACCACCATATACTTCACTGTGCAGCAAGTGCTTTATGTATACTTCCCATTTCTTCACACATTAAAAAGATGTGAACTTATGAATGGCCAATAATAAGCACATGAAAAGATGTTCAACACCAATTATCTTTAGGAAAATGCAAATCAAAACCACAATGATACACCACTTCACACCCATCTTGGATGGTCATTATAAAATTTTAAAAAGAAAAAAACAGGAAATAGCAAGTGTTGGTGAAGACATGAGAACTTAAAATTATATAGCTGGTCACTATGGAAAACAGTACGACGATTCCTCAAAAAATTAAACATAGAATCTTTCATACATAATGCAGCAATTCTGCTTCTGGGTCCATACCAAAAAGAAATGAAAGCATGGGCTTGAGTAGATATTTATACACTTATATTCATAGCAGTGTTACTCACAATAGTCAGAAGGTGGAAATGACCAAACTGTGTCCACTGATGGTGACTAAACAAAATGTGACATTTCATTCATGGATTACTCAGACTTAAATTCTGATACATGTCACAACATGGATGCACCCTGCAAATGTTACGGTAAGTGAAACAAGCCAATGAAAAAAGTGCAATTATTGTATGATTCCAGTTATATGAGGTACTTAGAATAGTCAAATTCATAGGGTCCATAAGTAGAATAGTGGTTACTGGGACTGGGGAAAAGGAAGAATGTGGAGTTAGTGCTTAATGGATACAGAGTTTCAATTTGGGAAGATGAAGAAGTTCTGGAAATGGATAGTGGTGATGATGGCCTAAAAATGTGAATGCCACTGAACTATAAAACTTAAAAATAGTTAAAACGGTATATTTTATGTATATTTTACCACAATCAGGAAAAAAAAAAAAAAAAGACCGTACTTTTGAGATTGAAAAAAGACTTTTTACAGCTCATCAAAGACATTAAGAGAAAGTGGCTTTAAAAAAAGAAAACAAAACTGAGCACATGTGACAGTGAAGAATGACTGCTGATATATTAGTAGTCGATATTAGTAGTTGACTGCTAATATATTTTGGTGCCAACTGTGTAGATTCATGTTAAAGCAGTTTTAACTAGCATTGCTTCCAAACTGTCAGTGAAAATGCCAATAAAGTGTAAAAGGCAATTATGTCTTACAAGTATTATGAAAATAATTTTGACCTGATAGACCCCATCAAAAGGTTTTGAGGACCCATCCCCCTGGAGCCCACAAACAACACTTTGAGAACCATTACTGAAGCCTATTCTTTCAGAAGTCAGTGACGGAAGGAAAGACACGCAAACGACCGTGAAAAAGCTTTATTTTTGTTTTGTCTTTTAAAATGAGAGAAACAGGTTGATATGTTGAATAGAATAAGTAATAAGGCACACGTAGAAACGGGATGGCGGGGAGAGTCTAAAGTCGGAAGTAAAGGAGAGACCCATATTAGAGGTAGATGGAGGATGCTGCTGCTGCTGCTGCTAAGTCGCTTCAGTCGTGTCCGACTCTGTGCGACCCCATAGACGGCAGCCCACCGGGCTCCGCCATCCCTGGGATTCTCCAGGCAAGAATACTGGAGTGGGTTGCCATTTCCTTCTCCAGTGCATGAAAGGGAAAAGTGAAAGTGAAGTCGCTCAGTCGTGTCCAACTGTTAGTGACCCCATGGACTGTAGCCTACCAGGCTCCTCCGTCCATGGGATTCTCCAGGCAAGAGCACTGGAGTGGGTTGCCACTGCCTTCTCCGAGATGGAGGATGGGCATGGTTGTATCTTGGCTTTAAAAAGGGTCTAAGTGCTGGGAATGTAATGTACAGCATGTGACAACACTTAATAATCCTGTATGTATATCTGAAAGTTGCCAAGAGAATAGATCTTAAAAGGTCTCATCAGAGGGAAAAAAGTTTGTAACTATGTGTGGTGATGGATAGACTTATGCTGGTGATCATTTCACAATGTATATAAATGTGGACTCGTGTTGTATACCTGAAACTAATATAGTGTTATATGTCAACTCTATCTCAGTCTAAAAAAAAAAAACTCTACTTAAAAAAATACAGAAACTAAATAAATGTTTCTTGAGAATGATGGTAATAGTCCCATAGTTTAATAAAAAAATTAAGAAATTTTCTTTTAATATTTTTAAATCACAGATCAAGGACCATTCCATTCTAACTTTTCACTTGCATGTGTATAAAAATATGCCACATATATCACAGAAGTAATGTCATGTCATTTTTAAGAAAATTCGTATGATGTCACATGACCTTATTTCCTGCAAAGACTCAGAAATGTAGCATTTTCAGGTTTAAGACTAATGTATATATGCTACAATCTAAAGATAAAAATTTGAAACATCCTGTGTCTTTTCATTTTGAATAAATGTAGCACAAATTGGTTAAATGAAATGCAAAAGGAGATTTGATATTATAGCACATTAGACTCTAAGCTTTAAAGTTCCCATAACCTTGAACTAGGAACAGAAGGAAGCAGAGGGTAAGAGTTCATCTGTTTCTCTTTTCACTTTCTTTCCTTCCTACCAGGAGGTCCCAGATATTGCTAAGATAGATTCACATGAAGATGCTAAAGTAACGTCATTTTATCTTACTTTACAGTTCACAAACAGATTATTTCACTCAGGGCTGAATCTTTCTAAACTGAGATAAGACTAATTTGGGGGAAAGTGTAATTTTAAACCTTTTAATATTAATTCTGACATCTTAAACAACTGCAACACATGGTTTCATGGCCTTAGCCAAGAGCAAAGTGAAAAAACTTTAACTTTGGGAATACCTCCTTCCACCTCAGACTCCTCAGGTACCCATTAATACTCCAGCTGCCTCCAGAATATTAAAAGTCCTCTGATCCCTTAAGTCTGCTCAAAGTCCCACTCCAACCAAAGGCCAAAATTTGAATGTGTACAAGAGCCAATTAAAGAGCCCACATGTAGTGGAAAGAGTGCTAAGTTAAAGTCCTGAGACCTGAATTCTGCCCTCCACAACCAACACTAACAGTGTGACTTCAGGCTCATCCCTTACTCTATTTTCTCATAGTTAAATAAGGGAACTAAAATTGGATAATTGCTGCAATTACAGGAGATTTAATGAGGCTCTAGCATTTTAAAAGATAGACTGTTAGTCCAGCACCACCAACTCCAATTAATAGACCACTGGGGATATTCTCTGAAGGAAGCTGAGAAGGCCTTTGCCTTCATGCAGATTCTTGTACACCACCCACCACTCCATCCCTATATTTAGTCTTCCAACAAAGCACAACTCAACAGAATTGACCTCAGAATATCCATAATGGCCCACCATCACCTTTTAAAATACATGTAGCCTTTATTAAGACAGCTACTATTTTAAAGTGAGGACAAATTTGAACCTTAACTCTGTAAACAGGAGTTTCTCATGCTAGAAATTTATGGGCCATCAAAATAGTTACATCCAACTCTGAATAAGATGGATTCATATAGCACCTTGCAAACTCACTTCTAACATGATACTACGGGCAAAATGCCATACACAAACACATGCTTTCTTTCAATCCATGGGTTTGCAACATTTCTCAGGTCCCCACTTCAGAAGCTGAAAAACAAAGCTGTAACAGCTAGTTCACTGCATTTTAAATACATACATATAACTATCAATTTGGATTGAGATCCTCAGAATTCTATAAATAATATTTTATTAAAAGATAAAAAATGAACACAGATTTAACAATGTGGTTAACTATTCACCAGGATTTGAGCTAGGCTAGTTGGAAAACAAAATCCTCTTTAGGTCTACATTTCTGCACTATAGCACTAGTTAACTGTCTTACAAACTTCTGTCATTGACCACAAAACAGACCATTAAAAGCCTAAGCACAGCTGAACACATACTCATCCTACTGCTGGAAAAATAACTCAAAATCCATGTCCTACTGATCATGAGTCAGTGGCATCTTTTTTGTTGCTGTTACACAAAGAACAGACAGACCATTAATATTCAGAAGGAGAGATTCTGTTATGCAGAAAAGAGAATGAAAAAGTGGGTCATGGTCAGTGATGCATAATCCTACTCCCTAGAAAAATAGTCCTGACAACATTCATTAAGTAAAATAGTTTACTGTATTATAAGTACTAATATCTTAATGATTCCAGAATGAATATCAAAATTTAGACTAACCACTGACCACCTCATTCAAAAGACAATAGTTAAGTATGTAAAAATCTCCATCAGCTTGAACAATGGCCCAGCCACACACACACACACAAATCTAAGGAAAACAAGTAAATATAGCAATTAGGCAAGGGAAGGGGTGTGTTAGAAACCTCTCTTCCAGAAAACCAAAGATGAAATACAAGAATGCTAAGGGTGGTAATGATGAGTTACTAAGAAAACTGCATAAAGACTTAGTTTGCTACCCTCTGATCTGTTATGTTAAGGCTTACAAATTTCCCAATCAAAAAAAATTCAATGCTTCTCTACTAGAAAATGAGCACCTCCAATATCACAGACTAATTAGAGAGGTCCTCCAAAGAAATGATCATATGTTCCTTCAAGCAGAGCATTAAGGAGATGCCCCTCTTGCTAATCTCTCCTTCTCTTAGATTCCACCTGTCACATTAAACCTTGGTACTATCAGTCACTAAAGAGAAAGCCTTAGCCACCTCATCATTTCCAACACTGATACTACCTTAAGATTCGCTACTCAGAGCACATACATTAGGCCTCTTCAGCTCAATCTCACTGTCCCACAGTCGTGGCTTTCTTAAAGTTGACATGGGTCAGGGGAATTTAGGCTACAGTATTTCTGAGAGTCATACCTAATAAGAGCAACGCAGTACCCACAAAACAAAGATGCACTACTTGTGTAATCATAACAGAAGTAAAACAGGCTAGAAATTCAAAAATAAATCTGGTTGTGTTTTTTTCATCTATCTAGATAATAATGTACCTACATCATTATAAATGCATCTACTTATTTTAATTTCTATAAAGGGACATAACTTGAAAAATAGGGCCAATCTGTTCCTAAATATCAACTGAACAACAGGATATGTCAAGTCTAGTTTGCTATCCAACTGTTAAACAGTAAATTTTTACAGGCCTTCAGGCTGTTTTCTGTTCAAAACCTCAATCTCTTACATGTATCACAAGTATAGCACTGCAAGAGATAAACGATGAATATAAGCCAAATTTTAAAGCAGCTTTTAATCTTGCAGTAGAGGAAACTTTTTATCAGGCATTTTCTTGGAATAGAACAAAGCCATGTAAAATAAGGGCAACATGAGAAACAGTTGCTACACAAGGCATCAAAGGAAGACATAACTGCACTCATTTGGTTGCACATAGGGTTTCATGGAAAAATAAAGATTGCAATTAATTAACTGTATATTAAATGAGTCCTGCAAGTTCCAATCTCAACAGACCTAGAGAGGCAGGGATCTGCATTCAGGCAAATGTAACAACATAAACTGAAAAACGGGAATGATAAAAGCATGAAAGAAGTGTAGGAGACAGAAGCACATGTGCAATAGTGACATACACCCAGGGGTGGAGTGAGAGATGAAGGCTGGAAAGGGGTTTGGAGTCACATTACAGAGGACCTTGAATCCCAAAGTACTGAGTCTGCACTTCACTTGCTTAAGCAAATAAGAGGGTGACAAAATCAGAAGTCCACTTCCAGAAGAACAAATCAGAAGGAATACAAGAGTTGCTTTGATGAGTAAAGCGCCTAAAAGGGGAGGAACAGTCCACGTGAGAATGTATTTCTTTAAGAAGTATCAGGGACCCAAACTAGAGCTGACAGCAATGGAAACAAAAAGTAACGAGTTCTTCACACATAACACAGTTAAACTTTCTAGCCATAAACTTGCTTAGAGAAAATATTACTATAACCTTTCTTCATATAGTCTTCGTAAGCAAAAATTTGTAAAACGAGTTTCTTTACTTCCAGATACCCTTCAAAAACCATATATAAACGAATCACTTGGAGAAAACAAATCATTAAAATGAAAAAAGCAGCAACTAAGGTGGCATAGCCCTTGAGACTGAACTGGGCTCTGAAATGTCACGCTATTTCACCTGAGCATCGGTCCTCTACCTTGAGGATAACACACAAGGTAACTTCTTATAAAAGACTCTTTCCCAATGATTAAGAAATAGCTTTATACCATGTTATAAGAAATAAATCACTACCCTATACTGAAGTTTGCCAAAGAACACAAATGTATGATAACCATGCACAATCCTTTCATTACGGTCTCAATCTTAAAACTGCTCATCATTAGCCCTCCTTTCCCACACTCCAATCTTATCCGCAGGAACAGTAAGATTCAGTTACACAGGCAGAATCAGCGAAAGTCAAAACAGAAAAAGATGTTACAGATTTATCTTGACCCACTTCATTTTTTTCCTTGAGGAAACTGAGGTCAAAATGTCACAATGTGAGTTAGTGGCATTAACTGGGATTAGCAGCAGCAGCAGCAGCAGCAGCAGATGGTCTAACTCCCAAGTTTCACCTTTTTTTTAATAGTTGCCTCCAAGAAGGCACCATTTCAAAAATTAAATTTAAAACAAGAAAACTAGTAACAACAAATATTTCACACTTTAAAACAATACCCATCGCAAAGTGCCTCTCCAAAGATTACATCCCAAACTATGCCCTTAAGGTTACTGGAATTCTAGGACAAACCCAAAATTCCATAAACAAAGTCCCTCTACGGAAAAGCCTGACAACCACTTTCCTAAGTCTTGAAACTCAGCAGAAATGTGCTGACTGATCTCAACTGTAAAGATGATACATACAGACTGAGAATCTCCAAATTAACTAAGCACCCAACTATTTAAAACAGCTCAGTCATTAACCACTCAACATCCCAAACGAGTCCCCTAAAAATAGTGGCTTGTGGGTACATAAATGGTTCACCAGATGGATGCAGGATAAAAACCAAGGAATGAGCAGCCTCAAGCCCTTGCAGATGAAACCTCATGCAGCTTTGAAATTGCCATTCAGACTCTTAATTTCGGAATTCCAGATCAAGACTTTAATCATTTGATAGCTACCAAATGTGTTCTAATAAATGTGTATGTTCTACTTTGAGTTTTGACAACAAAAAAAAGAAAAAAAGGAGAGAAGGGGTGAAAGAGAATCCCAGACAATACACAACATCAGTAAAGACCACCAAAGAGCAGGAATCAGTGTAAGGACAGACATCAATTCTACCTTCTAGTATGTTCTTTGATACTTCTAACACCAATTTTCTATTTTTCCCTCTTGCGAACTCCATAATGGAAAGATACTAACAAATATTAATTTATTCCCATTATTTTTAAAATAACCGAAGACAACCTTTCCAATTTGCTCAGCATGAAAATGTCAATACTAACCCCACAAAGTTGACTACAGCTAAAATCACAGAAATTTGACATATCAGTGCAATTTAGCACCTTTACTGGAGATAAATGGGCTTCCCAGGTGACTCAATGGTAAAAAAATCCACCTGCCAATGCAGGAGATGTGGGTTTGGTCCCTGGGTTGGGAAGCTCCCCGGAGAAGAAAATGGTAACCCACTCCATTATTCTTGCCTAGGAATCCCACAGAGGAGCCTTGCGGGCCACAGTTCATGGGGTCTCAAAAGACATGACAGCGAAAAAAAAAAAAAAAAAAGACATGACAGCAACTGAGCCCACACACATTGGAGGTAAATGTACAATTTCCACTACATATTTTTGAAGTATTAGAAATTTAGTGTTAGTATCTTGTCCTTGAATAAACTGCTACATCTAAAGAAAATATATCAGCGATCAAAATTACATCCTAGAAGCTGTCCCTACAATTACATAACCCAAAACAGAAGCATGTGTTAACAGGATTCTATGTAATACCCTTTGCTGCAAATTACTTTCACATTATTGTGAAAGTACATGCTGCTATCAAGGTCAAAATTCTATACAGCTAACAGGAACCTACAAATTATATGTGGCTGAATGCCATATAATAATTATCTTATCAAAATGATTTGGAATTTTTACAAACATGTGACACTTCAAGATAAATGTACCACCTAACCTAAAAGCAAGTTACTACAATGCCGGAATCAAATTTCACTCAAAGCTTACAAGTAAATCTGAACCAAAAACTAATCCATATTTATTGAGAGATTTGGCATGCACTGTTAGGTACTGTCACCAATTATCTTGTCAATATCACACATTACCTATTGATTTTCATACTAGGTATTAGCTATGTGTTACAGAAAAGGAAACAATGTTTCCTGACAGCTTAATTTCAACAACAACTGAAAATTACTACACAGAACTAAAGATACAGAGATAAATAAGACCCTGTCCTCAAAAAACTCTCCATCCAAAAAAAAAGACTGTCAAAATCAACTGCAGAATATCAAACAATTTCACAATGGCATGTAAAAATGCTTTTCTTTTTTTAACTTGGCCACCTTTGCTAAATAAAGAAAAATATAACGTCAACAGAGAAAGGTGACTTAAGGGGGCATCCATGTTATTCTTTCTTTGCTGTTTCAAGGAAGCTAACTGAAACGCCACTTTGCAAATTTGTCTTCACCAAAAGTAGAAAATTCAGGGTCCCCAGGCCTAAGCAGAAGACCTCTGAGGGGACAAGAACTAAAGAGTCCTCCACTGGTACTTCTTAATTTGCAAATTAGGTCCTAAATTCTACTGAAGAATTCAGGTTTCCCAAAAAAAAAAAAAAAAGTCAAAAATCATTTCCTTTGAAAAGTATTTCAATGCGTATGGTGAGGCAATTTTTGTGATACAAAAAGCAATTAATGGAGAGTCCTTCTGCCTCCAGAATTTCACTATCTGCTAGGGGAGTTGAGACAGGAATAATAATTAATCACCTGTTTCCAAGTGCTTACATAATTGTATCTCAAGACAAAAGATTAAATGTGATAAGAGAAGAAAAAGCAAACAGCTACAAATGTCCACAGGAAGAAGGGAGTGATCAGAGCCAGCAGTTAGGAAGCTAGGGTTAGAGAGGCTGAGTGAAAGGCAAACAGACTCAACCCAGGAACCAGGAGGCAAGAAGCACACTGTGGCTGGAGCAAAGAGCATTACCAGAAAGTAATCACAGCTAAGCTTCATAAGGAAGGTGAATGACTGAGCACGCAGGATCGTGAACTTGTTGTTTAGTCGCTACGTTGTATCTAACTCTTTTGCAATACCATGGACCGCAGCCTGCCAGGCTCCTCTGACCATGGGATTTCCCAGGCAAGAGTATTGGAGTGGGTTGCCATTTACTCCTCCAGGGGATCTTCCCAACCCAGGGACTGAACCCTTGTCTCCTGCACTGGCAAGGGGATTCTTTACCACTGAGCCACCAGGGAAGCCCATTATAATCAGGAATGCCTGGCCAAAAAAATGTAACCAAGTAAGATGACTTCTCAGCAACAATCTGTTCCCTCCCTCCCTTCACTCCTCAGTTTCAAGGCATCAGATTCTCCTGTATTCCTCTGCCTCTCTGGCAGCTCCTTTTTAGTCTTCTCAGTCTCTGCCTACTCTTAAATCACTGGTTCTCAAGGCACGCTTCCTGGACCAGCAGTATCTGCACTGATGAGCAAGTTGGTAGAAACGAAAATTATGGGCTCTGCCCAGCCATACAAAATCAAACTCTGGATGTCAGGCTCAGCAATCTGCGGTCTACCAAGCTCTCCAAATAAATGATATTAATCAACTCAAACGTCTGAAACCAGTGTTCCACAGGAGTCCTTCATGAGAGCCTTGCCCTTCTCATTCTACACTCTCTCCTACACCCATCCTTTTCCAGAGCTTAAAATAACAGTCAAATAAAGGCTCACTAATCAGAAGCACCTGTCTCTAAGCCCAAACACCTTTGCTGAGTACCAGACCATATACTCAGCCTCCCACTTGACAAGTATTTCCTCCCAGATTTCTCAACTAAACATGTCCGGAATTACTGGATATTCTTCCAATCTCCACTCCCAACCCCCAAATTCTGTTCCTTCTCTACTCTTCCCATCTCAATAAGAGCACCTCCATCCAAGAGGTGCATAAGCAAGTCCTTCTTCACACTTCCTACAACTCCCATCTCCCTGTAATCCACACCAGGCCCACCCACTCAAGCATTAGTAACATTAGGCTCCATCCCCACTGCCGCCCTCTGAACTAATCATCTAATTTGTATACTTCTCAGTCACCCCAGAGCAAACACCATGATCTTAAAAACACAAATCAGAGCATGTCAGGGCCCAAATTTAAATCCTTCACTACCTCCCCACAGTATTTTCAGATAAAATCTAAATGCACAACATGCCATACAAAGACCCAGATCCTAGTCACCGATCCAAAACATCCTGGTCCTTCTTTCACATGATTCATTCACTACAGTCGATGGCTCTGGACTTCCTTCAGTTTCTGAAACTCTTCCCTACAGAGGAATTTCTCTCTTCATGACATACTCCACACCACCCCCACCTTCACACCTCTGCCTTTACTTAACTGTCCTCATGCTTCAGATTTCTGCTAAAACGTCAAAAAGGGGGGGGGGGGGGGCTTCCTAATCCACCAATACAAACTGCATCAGTTATTCGTTCATTAAAATCCTATGCTTTCTTGTCACCACAATTATCTAAACTGCTAACTACATTCACCTGACTGATTTTATCATCTACACTAGACTGTTAAGTTCCATAAGGCCAAAGAAATATCTGTTTTGTTCTCCTAGTACAGAGCTTGGCATTTTTTTAAAGAAGGAATTTCATAAATAGTTAAGGAATAGGAACAGTTGTTGATTATCTTTATTAAATCCTCCCCTTCTGCTGTCTCTCTTATCTCTTACGAACTTTAACTTACATGTTACTGGGTAGCTACAGATAATTCCTGCATGAAACATCACGCTTAAATACATCATTTTTCTTACTGATTTATATTGCAAAATCAGAAGTACTTTACTACCTTTCTGTAAAATTAACAATTTTACAGAATTAATTGGCACCTAGGCTAAATTCACCCTACTCCAAGCAGTTAACTCTGAAAGAGTTACCAAGCTACTTTTACAGAAATCTGTAGTAAATTCCTGGCCTCCAATTTCTGACAGTGCCAACAACACCCCCCGCCCCACCATGCCCATGTCAGAAAGTCCTATGCACCCAATCATATTCAAAATATCATTCTTATCCAGCCCCACAATCTCATGATTAGATTATGTCAACAAATTATGGATGGTGTCCTGCCCTCTATGCTGCTCACCATTTAAGTCCACTTTTTACCAAAGACATTTAAGGGGAAAAGTCCCCTACTGGAGAACCCACTCTTCCCATTATCAATCAACATTAAATTCTTCTGACTTGACTGAAGTCATGTTATCCAAAGTGGTCCTATGTTTTAGTAAAAACTTGGAAGGTGACATTGAATTATATGTGCTTGACAATCTGATACTGTTTCAAGCTAAAATTTACATATAGCTCTAGCTCATTTCTACAGCCTAACCTAAAACTGAACTTGCATTCCTGAAACTAAACAAAACTGTTTCTTGAGGAAAACCATGAAAACGCCTGTCATATCAGTTGTTTCAACTTTTAGCGAGAACTAAAAAGGTGCAAGTTCTCAGCATTTTCCAACACATATATTCTTAACTAGAAAGAGATATGAAGTGTATAACATTTCAGAAAGGAAACTACACCAACACACAACATAAGTATACCCCTAAGAATCTAGGTTTTTAAAATTATATAGACTATATAAAACATATATGTGCATGTGTATATTCATACACAACTGATCTTCATTATTTGAGTTCGTGTTTGTAAACTAACTTACTTGTCAAAATTTATTTGTATCCCTGAAATCAATACATTATCCCAAAATCAAAACAATGGCACTTTCATAGTCATTTGCAGACTGCACAGGGGCGAAAATTTTGAGTAGGCCAGCTGGCATCAACGAGGTATTACTCTGCCTTCTTTCAGCTCTCATACTGTAAGCAAGGCCCTTTTCAAGGTCTATATAGTGTCATGTTTTTCTCATTTTTGTGTTTTTTACTGACGATTCTGTTGTTTAAAACAGCCCTCAAGCATAGTGCCAAAATGTTGTCCACCTAGCATTCCTTAGAGCAAGAAAGTTATGATGTCCCTTACAGAGAAAATCTGTGTGTTTGCTAAGCTTCATTTAGGCATGAGCTACTGTACTGTTGGCCATGAATTCAATGTTAATGAGTGAACAATATACATTCTAACAGAAACACACATAAAACAAGGTTTATATTGGCTGACTGGCAAAAACGTGAACAGAGACTTGTGGTACCCTAACACTGTATTTCCCCTAGACACAATGATTCCATATTTGCTAAACCACTGTTGACAACTTTATAGAATATAAGTTCTATGAATAATGAGAATCAAATATGTACATGGGGAGGGAGACAGGTAGCAGTCCCACCAGGTTGTCTGAAGACTCAAAGACACTGCAAAAGTCATTCTGAGCAGAAGCATGGCAAAACACTCAGGACACAGCATCCAGAGTCCTGGCTCCAGTTAAACAACACGGACACAAAACAATGTAAAACCTACTAAGCTTGTTTTTTGCTATCTTTGCTTCTACCTTTTTCCCACTCAATGGTAAACCTCTCCCCAGTTCAGGTGCTCTAAACTCTAATGCCTTTTCATAAGCACTTGCCATAATCTTACAACTGGGCAAATATATCTGTAAATTAAAGGAATGATCATTCTTGAATGTAAACCACATTTGTGCTTAAACATCTACACTGCGGCATATCTGGAAAGAAGAGAGGATATGAAGCATATGAAATGACAATATATTGTCGGAATCAAAGAGTAAATCGAATATAGATAATTTCAGTTGTGTGTGTGCTGGAAAGAGAAGAAACGCACAAGGGAACAAGACCAAGGACTCAGCCTTCCCTCCACAGAAGGCCAAAAGCCTAGGTCCAGGAGCTGGGGTGTTGGGGGCGGGGGTGGGGAGTAGTGTCATCTTTCAAAAGAGTTTGTTCATTGCTTGCTTCCTCCTAACACTTGACTGACTGCAGATTTTTCCAAGAGAAATGACAAATTATGGCAAAAGGCAGTGGAACACTAACAGTGACATTAGTGACTGAAAAAATTTTTCTTTTAAATATTTTTTTGTGTGGTTGAGCACTCTCCTTTTGAAATTTCTTTATTTGCATTTTCCAAAATTACTTTTTGTTGAAAATAGCTTGCTCAGAAGTAATCATAGGACACGCATGGAGCAGTGGCAAAAGCTACAAATCCAAAGTCTAGTTTCATGAAATGTTGATTTCCTTCTGTTAAATAAAAGACTCATCTGGGACTTAGTGAAATGAAGTGAGTGTAATATTACTCAAGTCACACTTGAATTAGTTACTACAGTTCAAAAGACAGAAGTACAGCATGTGAGTTAACAGCCATGCCTTCTGAAAACCTACAGCTCAAGCTGCAACTCAAACATTTGAAATTCCTGTAAAATAATGCCATAGGAACTTTCACAGCGTAGTAAATCTGTCTGTCAACACCCATTACCATACACTCATTATTTGACAAGCTAAGGATCCAGGCTCATTACTAGGGGCGATGGCTTGCCAAACAATGCATCCATCCCTGAACCATTCAAATCTTGTTTCTCTTTAGAGTATTTTATAGACAATAACCTTTCATTTTTCCTCTTGTACTCATTTGCTATTGTTTACAGCATTTCAAAAAGCACAAGTGGAATCTCAGTCTACTGTCTCCAAACCACATCAACAACTAGCTCTCAGAGAACCAAAACTACTGTCTTTGATTTCTTCTCTCTTAAGTTTGGAACTTAAAAGGGCCATTTACCAACAAATTTGGAGAAGGAAATGGCAACCCACTCCAGAATTCTTGCCTGGAGAATCCCACGGACAGAGGAGCCTGGTGGGCTACTGTTCATGGGGTCACAGAGTCGGACACAAGTGAGAGACCAAGCACACGAACAAATTTTTTCTTGAGAAGTATTTAAGTATTTTTTTGGTAATATCATTCTGCGATTAAAAACTCAAAACCCAATGAAACATGCGACAAAACAAGCGTTATCTCCTACAAGCCAATTATACACGATACACAAAACTAAAGTGTAGGATCTTTTTCTTTTAACAGAGTAAACTTTTTTGTAAGCAGCCTTGCAACTGTTGACATAACCTGGTAAAGATAATGAGGGTTCCTAAACAAAACTTCTTAAGTGAAAGTTAACCTTTCCTACCGCCTTTTCAAGTACTATCAAAGAGACGTCCTGCAAGAATATGACCAGCAACTGGTCTCATAGAGAAGATTCTAAATAACAAAGCGGGCTTCAAGTTTACCTGCTCCCCCAATGGCAACCCACTGACTGAAATCTGGGGCAAAGCATCACCTCCAGCACGCGCACATACAGAAATAAATTGTTTTTCAACTGATGACTGAGCAGGAGCAAACCCAGGCGGAACACCCGGGGCTGCGGGGTCCTGAGCCCTGCGGCGCGGGTGGAGAGGCTAGTGCAGGACAGCCGGCCTGAGCCACAGCGGGGAGAGGGGAACCCCAATCCTGCTCGATCTGAACCTCTAATGAGTCACTGGTTCAATCATGACACCGCAGCCCTCGCTAAGACGTTTCCTATTTATCTCCCAGCCTCAAGAGGGAGTGAAAATGACAAACTCGTACTGAAAGAACTGTGCACGGGTCAGAACTGCTGGCGGCGAGAAAAGCCGACTTAGGCGCGAGCCCCGGCCGGCCTGGCCGAGGAAGAAGGAGAAGGAAGAAGAGTGAGCCGCGAGGGCGCGGAAAGAAGCGGGAGAGAACGGGAGAAGCTACCGCCACACCCCAGCCCTCCCTCACCTGCCTGCCCGAGCCTCCCCGGGCGCCCGTACCTTCGGCCAGCGACTCCTCCAGGGTGACCTGGTAGCGGCCGACCGCGAACACCCGGACCCCCACGGACGAGCTACCGGCCCCGGCCCCGCCGGCTCCGCCACCCGCCGCTCCGCCGCCGCCGCCGCCCTCCGACTTGGGCATTCGAGAGAACTTCTTCATGGTCCCGCCGGCGCGCTGGAGGGCGCGGGGCGCGCCTAAGGGCGAGCGAGAGGGCGAGTGCCCGTCCCGGCGCGCGGGGCCGCGGCGTCCGCGAGGGGTCACCGCCCCTCGCCTGTCCGAGCGTCCGTGCGCGCTGCGGCCCGCCGAGCCTCACATTCCGCGCGCCCCGAGCGCACTGCCCCGGCCCCGCCGCCCGCTCCGCGGCTCCGCTGCAGCTGCCGGGCTCCCGCAGAGGGCGGCGAGGAGGGCGGGGACGGGGCGGGGCGCGAGGGGGCGGGCCCGAGTGCGGGAGCGACGCGGCCGCCTCCGCCAGTGCCTCGGGCGCCCTCGCCGCCGCGCTAGGCGCTGGGAGCGCGAACCCCGGAGGAGGGCGCCAGGGAGGGAGAGCGCCAAGGGGGCGGGGCGGCCGGCCCCTCCGGGGAGTGGGCCGGACCACTCAGGCCTCACACCCGCTGGACCGCACCGCCGCCGCCCCGGCCGAACCCGCGCCGCCCGCCACTCGCGGCCGTTGGCGGCGCGGCGCGGCGCCCCTGCCAACAGCTCAGTGAGGCAAGGCGCCCTGCGCAGGCGCGTTGCCTGCGCCGCCGGAAGTGACGGTTCCGGCTCTTGTCACGTGGAGGGGGGAGGACGGGGGAGGCAATAGTGGGGGTTGGGGACGAGGGCGAGGTCTGGAATCCCGGGTCTGGGGTCCCGGCCGGGAGGATTCAGGCCTGATTCCTGGGGTCCCGGCTTCAAGCAGGGAGGTGGTTAGGGGACCGGTTTTGGCTCTGGCTGTGCGGCGAGGTCTCCCATCGCCGCTAGAGGTTGGTGTGTCACTCGGGGGCTTAAAAATGCCACCAACAACTTCACCCCTGCGAAGGGACTTTTCTCCTTGCATTTCTAAGTCGTTTTTCCAGAAATTCTCCCCTGAGAGCCTTCTTCCGTTCGCCCACCCCCGAGCGTGGGAGGTGGGAGCAGCACAGACCTAGAGCGGATTTCAGTAACCTAACTTCTAAAGCTGTGGTGTCGCACTCTGTGTAACAGTCGCTTGTGCTAGGGAGCGTTTTGCGGTTTATAAATGACTTAGGAGTACTTTCGGAATCTCGTGTGTGCTCTGCAACAGCCTTGCGAAGTATTCAGAACAGGTATTCAGTCCGTTTCAAGATCTTTCGTCACCTTTGGGCAAGAGAGTTTAACGGACTTGCCCAAGGTCACATGGCTGGCTTGTGACAGAGCTGCGACTGCAAGGGCCATCCTTTGATACTTAGTTTCATACTTTGGGCCATTCGGGAAAAGTAGGTTAGGCTCAGATCGTTGAAAAACGGCAGATTTAGGACTGTTTGCAAGCAAAACCAGTCATTGGCCCCCCGCCCCTTAACAGAGATTTGCCCATTTAAAAAAAAAAACCCGTTGCATCCATTTCATGAACTGCAGGAATCTCAGTGCCTGCGGCGTGAGGCAGGCAAAGTGAACGTTGGTGTAAAACGTTCAGAATGGTAAGGAATGGGAAATCACAGAGCTCATTCTCAAATCCAGCCTGCTTCCCATCCATCCCCACCCCCGCCACCACCACCCTGTATGAATACAGACCCACTGTGGCCAAACGTTCCATCTGTAAAGCAGACATCTAGATTTTTTTTTTTTCTAGTACGACATTTCCCAAGTTTTTTAAATGTAGGCCAAATAAATTGTGCCTGCAGGACTCCAATGTGCACCTTCTATGAAAGTGGATACTGTGGTTCTATCCCCACCACGCCCCGACCCCCATTTCTTAATCCAGCTTTTTAATGAGATACAGGCAGAAACGTTAGGAAATGTTCTTAGGCAAAAGTTTTGGGGCTTAAAATCTTACATTTTTTTTCTTCCCATCTGCTATTTCGAGAGAAGCTATTTCTGCCAACAGAGTGCTCTGGATTTGGGGCATTTTTACTGCATAACCCACTAAGATTCTTCATCTAGAGATGTGACCTTTGAAGCACATTCCAGCTCTATGGAAGTCAGATTTATATACAGATCATTGATGTGGTGTGAAAATGGGGGATTTCCATTTAGAAACAAGCAGACCATTCTCCTAACTGTGAGGATTCACTGTAGAGTCTCATTCCTACGATATTTGTATTATAGTTTTTCAAGCCGAATAACTGAGAAATTTAGTCATTTCATACAATGGCAAAACTGCAGTCAGCCAGCATGCAAAGTTTGGGCCTAATACAGCTTCACCTGATGACCACACAAGAGTAAGTGAAGTCTCCTGTGATCAGTTTGGGAGCCAATTTACCACAATTGCTGTGGTTTAAAAAAAAAATCACTTCTGTGTACCCAAATAACCTGACTTCGGATGTGGAAGTTGATAATTAAAGACACAGGCCCCGTCTCAAAAATTATGGGTAACACTAAATAATGTGTTCTTTAATTTTTCATCAAGCACGTAATAAAAAATAGGAATATTGTTTAATCTTCTCGGTTTACTCCACAATATTCTTTGACAAGAATGCAAACATTTACAAACATTACCAAAAGATGTTGATATTAACTGTCAGATTGTATCCTTCTAGCAACTCTGTAAGTTAAAATTGAATGTCCTTAAACCAATTTGTAGGCAGAAAATGAGATACTAATCAGTGGAAAAACTATAGTGAGAATTCTAGTCTTAGTTTTGCACTTCTTTCACTTGGGCTTCCTGTTGGAAAATCTAGGAAAAAAAACTGTGGATAAGGTACATTCTGACCATGCTAACCACTGTCATTGAGGTATCTTAACAGAACACAGGTACAAAATATTTTAATAAAAGTAAAAACTTACATTTCAAGTTTTTTTGATATGTATGTCAATCTTTCAAGTGTTTACAGTTGTACTGCAATGAAAAGAGTTGGAAACTAGCCACATAATAAAGACTTTTTAAAAAAGATTGTTTCAGCTTGCAAGGTTTCATGTTACAGTATACCTATAAAGTCAACAAATCATTGTAGCCAAATGAAGCATTCTGAGATCCTCAAATGGGAAGGAATTTGACAATGGATGGGGGTGGGGGAGATTATTGTTATATTTTTGTCTTCTACTGGAAAGTTATAGCTTCTTGTTACTTTGATTCTCTTCTTTTTTGCACTAAGGTGGCTCTCAAAGACATATCTGAAGAAAGACTGGCATGAACAAAGTATGCTCATCCCAAAAGGCTTATTCATGCCGATGCCTTAATTACTTTTATAAGTCATCTCCTCCAAAGCCTGATTGATCATTTTTCCTCCCGAGACAATGTTTTCCTTTGATGATGTGTCTTCAATCATTATTAGCCTCATTATGTTTTACTAGCAGGAAAAATTATCCTCCCTACCTAAGAATTACTTAATACCTATGCCTGTATCTTTTCTTTCCAAAAAAGGTAGTCCTAAAGTCCATTGCGGACAAGGCAATGGCACCCCACTCCAGTACTCTTGCCTGGAAAATCCCATGGACGGAGGAGCCTGGTAGGCTACAGTTCATGGGGTCACTAAGAGTCGGACACGACTGAGCGACTTCACTTTCACTTTTCCCTTTCATGCACTGGAGAATGAAATGGCAACCCACTCCAGTATTCTTGCCTGGAGAATCCTAGGGACGACAGAGCCTGGTGAGCTGCCGTCTATGGGGTTGCACAGAGTTGGACACGACTGAAGTGACTTAGCATAGCATAGCATAGCAAAGTTCATTGAAAGAATATATGCATATATATATATATATATATATATTGGAGAAGGAAATAGCACCCCACTCCAGTATTCTTGCCTGGAAAATCCCATGGACAAGGAGCCTGGTGGGGTACAGTCCATAGGGTCACCAAGAGTGACATGACTGTGTGCATGTGCACATGCATATGGGTATATCCATTTACAAAGCAGTTCTTTTAAAGTATCAGTAATATTTGAATCCTCTGTTAAGACTACTCAACGTCATTAATATACCTGTAAATGTGTATATATGCATGTAAGAAAAATCACTCTCATAGCTTAAAATACCAAGATGCTCAAGAATATTCTTAATAAGAGAAATGACTCAAGTGACATAAATTATTTTTCTGTGATAGAATTTTTCCTATAACTTTTACCATGCTTTTAAAAAAGACTGCAAGAAGTGGGCAACTTTACCACCAAGAGAGGTACTTTGATCCCTGACCCCGTTGAATCGGGGAGGGGGTGTGGGGGCAGTCCACCAGGTAGATAGCACCTCAGGCTCAAACCTCATGTCAGGAACATCTTGCTGCCTCAGGAAGCATTTGTCCTCTAAAGGGATTACAGTCACATGTCTGGATATGTTCCTGCCCTCCCTCTTCTTGTTAGCCTTTGTATTTTGCTTCTATGGCCGAGCTACTACCCTGCTCCCAGTTACATTCATATAAAACTTAGCAGAGCATAAAATAACAACTAACTCTTATTGGGCGCTTACAATGTACCAGGGCTATTTAAAAGTACATATATTAACTCAGTAATTCCTGATGACGACACTATGAAATAACACTTCAAATTACTACTACTTTGCAGAGGAGAATACTAATTCACAGAGAGGTGTGTGACACATTCAAAGTCTGTCTTGTGACTAGTAACAGGTTTCAAAACCAGGTAATATGGCTTTATAGCTCATGCTCTTAATCACCACACCATGGAGACTCTCCTTGAAAACACACAATAAACAATATGATTGCTACAGTCTAAGGTGATAAGATACCCTCCTATGCCCTTGGGCCATATCACTCACTTAACAAGAGTGTGCTCCTTAGGTTCAGGGAACCCTGCTATGATAAGTGACATTAATTTCTGACTAACTAGGTATACTGAAAAGTTAACAAGTATTTGCTGAACATCTCCAATGGGTAAAGCACTGTATATTGGGGGAGTAACTACATGGTGCAAAGTTGAATAAAGTCAAGATTTTAGAGTTTATACTCTTGGGGATTGGGAAGACATGTACACAGCCATAATAGAGGCAGAGAGGAAAGACTGTGTATTGAGGTAGAGTTGACTGTAAGTTCTAGACAAAAATCATGGTCTCTAAGGTTGTGCAACGATGAGATGTTGCCTTCAAATCTCGTCCCGACAGTATGGTTGATGTTACGATCATCAAAACTTCTGGGAACAGAAAAACAGCTCTTCTGAGTTTGGAAGCAGGGGAGCGATTCCTATGGACAGATACTGAATTCCTGTCCCCATCTATTGAACTGATGCTGAATCTCTGCACTCGTGCAATATTCTTTTTTACTCAAGCAACACTCTTTAAATTACTATAGAGGAACAGAGAGAAAGGGTTGAAGCTAAAGTCAGCTTTTGCATCAATCCCTTATCAAAATTCACTTCTTGTTTTACCCACATTTCTGTCATCTGTGATAGAGACTATTTACTGATACAATAGGCTAAATAGTGTATGAACCAACATACAATAAGAACACATGCAATATGGTAAGTCATGGATTTTCAAGCTGGAAGACAATATAATAAATGGAAACACTGAAGAAGGAACAGAAACATTTATTGAGCATCTAGTATGTCTCTGCCACTGTGCTTAACACTGTATATATTCAATCCTTTCACAAGGGAAGTTGGTATTACTTTGCCTGACTTACAGCTCTCTCACTCCAGCCACCCTGAACCATTTTCATTTCTTCCCAAGCTGTTTTAGGCCCCAAGGCTCACGCAAGATAGAATGTCTTATTCTTTCTCACAATCACCTGATTCAGAGGAAGACTATATGGAACTCAAGGGCCATGTCCTTGTGAAAGCTTTCCTGACCTCTGCCATCTGCCAATCCCAGGTAGAAGGGACTCATTTGTCCACCACATGACTCTTCACAGACATCTAGAACCACACTGATCACTTAATTATAAGGGCTTCATTCCATGCCTGTCTCCCTCTGCTGCAGTTGAAGAGGTTTAAGGAAAGGCACTGTGTTGCACTGTTTTCTTAAAACCCAGATCTGAGTAACGTGCTTGACATATAGTGAGTTTTAAATAAATAAATGAACAATTTAGCCAAAAATCTAGTTAGTGGTAGAGTTAGGGGGTTGAGGCCAGGCTCAAATGTCAGGTGTGTCTGAAATCCCAAGCTTCTTAGCTGTTCAACACCTGAGTTTTATTCATCTTTAAAATAGGAATAATACGGGTTGCGGGGTAGGGGATATTTTTTTGGCTGTGCAGCATGGCCGCAGGATCAGTTCCTCAAGTGAAGCCTAGGATACTGTGTCCTTTAATTGCAGAGTGTATATAAATCTTACTGTCAAATAAAATAAAGTTTTCATGTTTGTTTCCATTGCATAAATAACCCAATACCAGGCACGATATAGGTGTTAAATACTTATTGAGGACATCCCTGGTGGCGCAGTGGATAAAAATCCAACTGCAAATGCAGGGGACGCAGTTTCAATCCCTAGTTCGGGAAGATTCCACACGCCACAGAGCAACTAAGCCATTGGGCCACAACTACTGAAGCCCATGTGGCTAGACCCAGAGCTCCGTAATTAGAGAAGCCAGTGCAATGAGAAGTGAGTCCACGCAGTGAAGAGTAGCCCCTGCTCACCACAATAGGAGAAAGTCTGTGCGAAGCAACAAAGATCCAGCATGGCCAAAAATAATAATTTTTTTAAATTTTTTAAAGAATGAAAAAATACTTACTGAATTAAACAAGGTGCCTGGAAAATAAATGCCACTTTGAATTGGTATTTTGAAATGTGCTTTTTAAATTGTATTTTGGATACACAGAAAGGAATAAAAGACAGATGCTATGAGGGAAGAGTTGCAATTGATCAGTGTATAGGTAAACAAAGATAAATTTGACTGTACTTTGGTTTAAAGGTAAAATAGAGGTTTCCTATTATAGACCTTTCCTTGGAAAAATCTTAATGAAGTGTAACCAGATATTATATAAAAGCTATTTTTTTTATCATTTATTTTCATCATGGGGAATATCAAACACCACCTTAGTGCATATTTCAAGATAACATGGAAAATTTTTATGTACCCACTTCTTAAGTTATAATATTTATAAATTGCTTTTTGTTGACCTTATCCAATTATATAATTTGCCTTTTGCTCTAAATATAATATTCAAAGAAATCATTCTTAAAGGATAAGTGTACTTTTTTAACCTTTTAATTTTTCATCCTTCAACAGACACCTCATTTCTGTTCTCTGTCTTATCAGCTGACAGCACTGGGCCCACTTATAGGGACTGATTAAAAACATTTTTCCCATTTACCATGACAACACCCAGCTAATGTTTGCCGATAAACTAGTAGCAAGTCAGAACATCTACAAGATGCAAGAGGAAATAGCACTCCTGAGTAAAAACTTGAACTCAGAAGTGGAAAAAATATTTATAGCTAAAATAAATTTATACATTGTTAACATTTTATTAAAATTCTTGTCATTTTTATCCAAATGAAATAGTTTTTTTTCTCAGTCCCCATGTTACATCCTTTTCATAAACAAGTACATGTTTATAAATCTAAACTTATAAATTTGATGCGTGTGTGCATTTAAGCGGCTTTGTGCTAAAACGTTCATTTGGTATTGACAAATATTAAACTCAAATTTTGCACACATATGTAAATACACTTGGTCTTTGAAATATGTCTAACAGTACATTTTAAGCAAAATAGTTATCATAAGGAATATCAATGCTCATATTTTGTACCAAAGAGGATTAACCAACTATAAATTTGGCCCATTTAAACTTGGAACTTTTTTATGTTGATATGACAAAAAATAATTATCAAAACCTTAAAAAATTAAAACAAATAATTTTTCATAGCAATTTTTATTTTTTTTTAATATATCACTTGTTTTGATAGCATTCACACACAGAAAATGGCAACCCACACCAGTACTCTTGCCTGGAAAATCCCATGGACAGAGGATCCTGGTAGGCTACAGTCCATGGGTTCGCAAAGAGTCGGACACAGCTGAGTGACTTCACTTTCACATACAGCCTCAAAGACAAAGAGTTACTTTAGCAACCTGGCTGTCCGTGTGTAAAAAATTAATTAAATAGAGCTTTTTGCAGGCCTATGTATACATACACATGCACACAGCCTTGTATTACTCACTTGGGAAAATAGAATTAAGACTTAAGATCCAAACTTTAAGCCAAACAGACACTGAATCTAGTGGGTATAGGCATGTTTTCTTGTGTTCTTGCTCATCGTATATATTTTTTTTAACATTTCTTCTGTTCTAACCTGCACAGAACAGTCAAAGAGACTGTTGTTCTCTTTGACTCACCATTGTTACCTTTCTCACTTAACAACCCATCAGCTTTCCTGTGGTCATAATGAGTAATCAATCCCTGTTTCTCTAATAATGAAAATTCTAATTATTATCCTCTATAGTAAAATTTAACTGAAATGTACACTATATGTGCATCTTGGATAAAAATAATGACCACTAAAAGAAACATCAATGTTTCAGTTTAACAAAAATTTCAAAAATATAAGCACATTCCCTTATTTAAAAGAGATTTGTTTTAAGTTCTTCTTCATCAGAAGAATCCATCATTAGGAATTCCAATAGAACATTCATTAATATTTCATGTCGTCACATCTCTATTCAAAAAACTGACACTAATTCAACCAATTCAATATATCTGAATTACTGAGATTTTATAAACACCTTACATTTATGCACTAACTAAATCTAAAACTGATTTTTAAAAAGAATTAAAATGCAAAAACTATATGCACTTTTAGTTGTATGAATGTTTAGGGGATGTCTTTTATTCATACCTACTGATTAGAATGCCTACAGAATGTATAATCAAAGTCAATTTCATAGCTATCTATGCTTTATTCAATACTTATGAATGTAGTAAATATTGTTTATAACAGCACATTCAAGATAGTATGTTATTATGTTGTAAGAAATACATTTCTTAACCAAGTTCTACTGGTTCTTGGACATGTAAAGCAGTATATTTCATGAAATAAACAGAAAATATAGCTTGATTATTTCTGTGTTTTTTATTGACTGGCAAAAGAGAAATGAAGATTGACAATTTTACATAAATCTTATTTTCTCAGATAAAAGTGTGATATTATATAAGGGCTATAGTGTTGGTTAAGTTGACCAAATTCTAATGTATAACAGTTGTTAATTTATGGATTGTGCATAATACATGACAGCTCTGAAGACAAATTTAAGGTTTTCACCATGCCACTGTTTTGCTTGATTTGTTAAGTCTGTTAATAAGTGGTATTTGTTTTATTAGAAATTCAGCAAGAGCAGAAAATAAAGGCTTTCTCCAACGAAACTGAAAACTTTCTTTCTAGCCACATAGGTATGGGCAGAAGGGAATAAAATTAGCATGGACAGAAAATTGGCACCCAATATCTGCATGCTGAATTTATATTTCTGAATTCTAATATCAGGATTACCTTTTATAAACAATCTGGGTCTTTGTCAATTCATTTCATCTAGACTTCACCATTAAGCAAATGCTTATTACGCCTACCACCACATGTGACTCTTTTAAGAGATGATGTGATTAATAAGGTATATTCTCTTTATTCAGGAATTACAGCCTACTGAAAAGAAAGATATTTTTATATCTTACACAAGGCAGAATTCTAAGTGCTGGAATAGAGATAGGAAAAGCTAAAGGAACATAGCAGAAAAGATAAATTTTAGCTAAGGTATTAAGGAGGGCTTCATAGAGGAGGTGGCATTTGAAATGGATATTGGAGAAGAGTTGAGATTCCATCAGATGGTTATAATAGATCCTGTAAGAATGACTTACGTCCCATCTCATTCCCCTTTAATCTGTACTATTTTTTCTTTTTTTCGTAGTTTTCATCTTCTAATTTATTATGTGTATATATATATATATTTATTTTTATATATTTATTTATATATATATATATTTACCATCACTACAATATAAGTGTTCAGACACAGATCTTTGTTTTGTTCACTGAGGTACTTTAGTGCCTGGCTCATTGTAGGCACTTGGTAAATAAATGTGGAATGAATGAATCAGAGGGAAAAATATAAGTTAATTATGGGGGTAGAAAGTCCAAGTTATTTTTTTTTCAACGTTATGTGGCTGACTGTGAAAGACATTTAATGGCCACATGATGTAAATTAAAAAGAAACTAGATGTAGAATGAAATGGCCTAAGTTTTTTATTTTTTCTTTGTTTTCCCGTTAAGTAATGAAGCCAGTTTCTCTGTAGCTCAGTTTCTCACCTGAGAAATTGGTGGTTAAACTATAATAACATGAGTTGATAAATACTTGTGGAATAAATCATACAACAAGAAGCTCTAGTTCTAAAATCTTTATGATCTTTAGCCATTTTACATTTATTTGTATATATTTTATCTTTATTTGGGCTTTGCTGCCCTGAAATTGTACTCTCTTGCCAAAGTCGTCTCTATATCATTTCAACTTATTGTTTTAAAAAGTTGAATTCTAGGGCTTCCCTGGTGGCTCGGTGGTAAAGAATCTGCCTGCCAAAGCAGGAGATATGGGTTTGATCCCTAATTCGGGAAGATCCTACATCACAGAGCAAGTAAGCCCACTGGCCACTACTACAGAGCCTGTGCTCTAGGGCCCAGGAACCACATGAGCCCACGTGCTGCAACTACTGACGCCCACGCGCCCTACAGCCCATGCTCTGCAAAAGGAGAAGCCACTGCAATGAGAAGCCAATAAACCACGCTAGAGAGCAGTCCTCGCAGCCACGAAGACACAGCACAGCCAAAAATAAATAAAAAGGAAGTCACATGATCTTTAAACAAAACAGAATCCTATGAAGTAGATGTAACCACTCTGTCAAATAAAATAATGTTGAATGAATATGTCCAACATTTGCTAAAGTCAGATATATCTCAATGTAGCATAACATGCAATGTCAGGGTCAATACACACTGATCTCAGCTGTCACAACAATTAGCTTTACTATTCCAAATTGCATCACCTATAGAAAAAGGGATTCTTTTTCTTTTTTAGGGACAGACGCATGCAACTAGAGTCACTAAAAATTCAGTCCACGGTATAATAGTATTAATAGGTTGGTATCTATTTTGCAGATTTTCCTTGTGACTAAATCTACATTTTTCCATCCCTGTAATTCATAGTGTTTGTCATTCAGTCATGTCCGACTCTTTGTGACCCCATGAACTGTAGCCCACCAGGCTCCTCTGTCCATGGAAATATCTGGGCAAGAATACTGGAGTGTGTTGCCATTTTCTTCTCCAGGGGATCTTCCTGACCCAGGGATCGAACCCAGGTCTCCCCCATTGCGGGCAGATTCTTTACCTCTGAGCCACCAGGGAAGTTATTCATAGGTTCGTTTATTTATCTTCCTCATATTTTTCTTCTTTCCCCTGTATTTTAATCAATGTTTAGTAGTATCATCAGCCATTTTGCTCAGTGTCTGTTTCACCCTTTTCCCGTAGATTTCTGAGATGTTCAATGTTCTGTATCTGACAGTCCAATATGATAGCAACTAGACGCACATGGCCATTATTGAGCACAGGTTTAAAACTGACTTATCACACCAAGAAGTGGGAAGAACTCAAACTGATACTATTCTTTCAGAGGTTCCATAATGAATGAAACTAAGTTGACTGAGTGAATCTCAAACTCATATTTAAAAAATAAGACAAAAGATGCCAACAGTGAGATGACAAAGATATTAAAATTATCTAACAGAGACTTTAATTCAGTCATAATTAAAAGCCTCAGTGAGCCATTAAAAACACTCTTGAGACAAATGGAAGGATATAGAAAGTCTCAGAAATTAAACAGAAGATACAAAGAACCAATTGGTAATTTTAGAAAATTGTGGGAAAATACGATAACCAAAATAGAAAACGCAGTAGATAGACTCAACAGCAGAAATAAGGGCACAGAGGAGAGAATTAATGAGCTGGAAGATAGAGCAGTAGAAGTTATTCAATCTGAACAGCAAGGGAAAAATAAATTTAAAAAAATGATCAGAGTCTCAGGGACCAGTGAGACCAAAACAAAAGATAACATTGTGTCATTAGGGTCCCATAAGGAGAGGAGAAACACAGTGAGACTGAAAAAGGACTTGAAGAAATAATTACTGAAAACTTGCCAAATTTGGAAGAGGCAAAAACCTGTAGATTCAGGAAGCTTAGCAAATCCCAAACAAACTAAGCCCAAAGAAATATACACCACCGCACAGAAAAATGACACTTCTAGTAATAAAAACTTTTGAAAGCAGCCAGAGAAAATGACATTTTACTGTAGAGGGGAAAATACTTCAAATGATAGCAAATATGTCATCAGAAATCATAGAGGTTGGAAGAGTAGTATACCATATTTCAAGTGCTAAAAGAGAAGAACTGTCAATCCAGAATGCTTTAATACCCTTCAAGAATTAAGGGAAAAACAAGAAATTTTCAGATAAAGGAAAACTTAAAGACTTTGTCATCAACAAACCTACTCTAGTAGAATGGCTGAAGAAAGTTCCCTAAACAGGAAGGGAATGACAAAAAAGAAAGCTTAGACTGTCAGAAGAACACGATAAGCAAAAATATAGAGTAGGTTTTCTATCTCCTCTTGGTTCTAAATTAAGATTGACAGTGGAAGCCAAAAATTATAACACTGAACACTGTCTGTTGTAGTTCTACATAGGAAATATTTAAGATATGTGTACTGTAAATAAGAGACAACAAAGTCTCACAGGGAGGTAAATCTCACATAATATGCAACAGTTAACTCAAAATGGATCTTGGAGTCAAATAGAAAGCTTGAAACTATAAAACTTAAAAAAAAGTAGGAGAAAAATTTGGTATGTAGGGCTATGCAATGTGTTCTTAGATTTGACCCCAAAAGAATGATAAATCAATGAAAAACTGATGAGTTGGACTTTGTCAAGAGTAAAAAACTTTTGCTTGGGGAAAGCCCTGTTAAAGATAAGCTCCAGACTGGAAGAAAATATTTGTAAACCACATATGTGATAAAAAAAACTAGTATCTAGAATATATAAAGAACTTTCCAAATTCAATAGTGAAAAACAAAACAGACTGATTGAAAAATGAACAAAAGAAATGAACCAACATTTCATGAAAAAGATATGAAAATGCACACACATGAAAAGATATATAATTTTACAAGACATCAGGGAAGTGTACATTTAAACCACAATGTAGGTAGATACCTACCTACTGGAATGACTAAAATTAAAAAATAGTGACACCACCAAGTGCTGGGAAGAATGCAGAGAAAGTTAATTACTCAATACATTTCTGGTGGGAATGTAAAATTGTACACCCACTCTGAAAACCAGTTTGGCAGTTTCTTTAAAAACTAAACATGCAACTACTATACTACCCAGCATTTGTGTTCCTAAGCAATTATCCCAGAGAATTGGACTTCACATGAAAACCTACACATGAATATTTATAGCAGCTTTATTCATATTATCTGAAACTGGAAACAACCAGATGTTAAAGATGTCCTTTAACATGTGAAGCTATCAGGGCTTCCAGTTTGTAAAGAATCTGCCTGCAATGCAGGAGACCCTGGTTCGATTCCTTGGTCAAGAAGATCTGCTGGCAAAAGGATAGGCTACCCACTCCAGTATTCTTGGGCTTCCCTTATGGCTCAGCTGGTAAAGAATCCACCCGCAATGAGAGAGACCTGGGTTCGATCCCTGGGTTGGGAAGACCCCCTGGAGAAGGGAAAGGCTATCCACTCCAGTATCCTGGCCTGGAGAATTCCAGAATACTAGGTCGCATAGAGTCGGACACGACTGAGCAACTTTTACTTAACGTGTGAAAGGTTAAACAAATTATGGTACATCTATAGCCAGGAGTATTATTTAATAAAAAAGGAAGGAATTCTTGATACACTCAACGACCTATATGAAACTTCAGAGAATTATGCTGAGTGAAAAAAGCTGATTCCCAAAATTGCACATTGTAACCTTAGAACAAATTATTCTGTTTATGTAACATATCTCACATGCTAGTAAAGTAATGCTCAAAATTCTCCAAGCCAGGCTTCAGCAATAAGTGAACCGTGAACTTCCAGATGTTCAAGCTGGTTTTAGAAAAGCCAGAGGAACCAGAGATCAAATTGCCAACATCCGCTGGATCATCGAAAAAGCAAGAGAGTTCCAGAAAAACATCTATTTCTGCTTTATTGACTATGCCAAAGCCTTTGACTGTGTGGATCACAATAAACTGTGGAAAATTCTGAAAGAGATGGGAATACCAGACCATCTGACCTGTCTCTTGAGAAACCTGTATGCAGGTCAGGAAGCAACAGTTAGAACTGGACGTGGAGCAACAGACTGGTTCCAAATAGGAAAAGGAGTACGTCAAGGCTGTATATTGTCACCCTGCTTATTTAACTTATATGCAGAGTACATCATGAGAAACGCTGGGCTGGAGGAAGCACAAGCTGGAATCAAGATTGCTGGGAGAAATATCAGTAACCTCAGATATGCAGATGACACCACCCTTATGGCAGAAAGCGAAGAAGAACTAAAGAGCCTCTTGACGAAAGTGAAAGAGGAGAGTGAAAAAGTTGACTTAAAGCTCAACATTCAGAAAACTAAGATCATGGCATCTGGTCCCATCGCTTCATGGAAAATAGATGGGGAAACAGTGGAAACAGTGTCAGACTTTATTTTGGGGGGCTCCAAAATCACTGCAAATGGTGATTGCAGCCATGAAATTAAAAGACGCTTACTTTTTGGAAGGAAGGTTGTGACCAACCTAGATAGCCTATTTAAAAGCAGAGACATTACTTTGCCAACAAAGGTCCATCTAGTCAAGGCTGTGGTTTTTCCAGTGGTCATGTATGGATGTGAGAGTTGGGCTGTGAAGAAAGCTGAGTGCAGAAAATTGATGCTTTTGAAGTGTGGTGTTGGAGAAGACTCTTGAGAGTCCCTTGGACTGCAAGGAGATCCAACCAGTCCATCCTAAAGGAGATCAGTCCTGGGTGTTCATTGGAAGAACTGATGTTGAAGCTGAAACTCCAATACTTTGGCCACCTCATGCGAAGAGTTGACTCATTGGAAAAGACCCTGATGCTGGGAAGGATTGGGGGCAGGAGGAGAAGGGGACGACAGAGGATGAGATGGTTGGATGGCATGACCGACTCAATGGACATGCATTTGGATCAACTCCAGGAGTTGGTGATGGACTGGGAGGCCTGGCGTGCTGCAGTTCATGGGGTCGCAAAGAGTCGGACACGACTGAGCCACTGAACTGAACTGAACTGTGAGTTCCTTCATAGCCTAGTGGTCAGCATTCCAAGCTTTCATTGCTAGGACCTGGGTTTAAGCTCTGATCAGGGAAGAGATCCCACAAGCTGCATGGCACAGCTGAAAAAATAAAGTGTGTGTGTGTATCAGTATGTGTGTGTTTATGTAACATTATTGAAGTGACAAAATTATAGAAATGTAGAAGGTACTAGTGGTTCCCAGGAGTTGAGGAGAGTTGGGGGTAGGATGAAAGTAAATGTGCTACTGAGGGTTCCTTGTGGTGACAGAAATATTGTATGAACTGTCTGTATCAATGTCAGTGATATCCTACTATACTTTGTTACCATATGGGTAAAAGATACATGGGATCTCTCAGTGTTATCTCTTACCACTGCCTGTAAATTCACACTTATAAAAGTTTAACTAAAAATAAACAAATAGATTGTATGAGTTAATTCACGTTCAGCATTAGAACTTAGCATTTAAGTTCAGGATTTTTTGTGAAATAAAATGTGACTTTCTTTTAGCTTCTAGCTGATCAATAAAAATGAATTCATGTTAGCTTCATCTTTTCATTCTTAATGCTATAGTTCAGATGAATGTTTTATTACTTTCACTTAGTAGAATTACTACTCTCTTGTTTACTAATATTGCTGTCTAATCTGACAACTGATGATTAGTTTTCCTTTAAAAGATGTTAATTTGAGAAGTGCTCCTATCTTCAAAAGCTGTTGGAATTTATATGTTATTCAAGTCTTTGAAAAATATTGTGTCTTTCTCTAATTTGTCAGGCAGAGAAAAGAGCCACCATATTCGATGGTTTGTCTTCTGTCACTGTTCTGTTTTTACTTTTGGACTAACGTGTTTTAGATTGTTGCTGTTTTTACTTCATTTATCATTCAAATTTGTTTCAATAAAAGCAACAGTCTAAACAGAAATAAAAACTACTGCAGTGTCTTCATAAGAGCAAAACTTTCCATACTATTCATTCATTCAACAAATATTTACTGAGTATCTATTATATTTCGGGCACTATTCTAGAGGTGGGGGAAACAGTAGAAAACAAGACAAAAAATTCCTGTTTTCATGGAGTATTTTCATTATGGAAGGAAAATGGAAACAGGTAACTGAAATATACAGCATGTGAGATAGAGATAATTGCTATGGAGAAAAAGGCAGAAAAGGAGACTAAGGAATGTAGGTTAGTTAGGAGCATTATTAAATAATTTCAGCAGGGAAACTCTTGTCTTATTTATAATGGTGACTAACCACACTGTAACATGTTTAAATGTACGTTTCCTAACTAGTTACTAGTTAACAACTCAGTCGTGTCCTACTCTTTGCGATTCCATGGATCCCATGCAGCCTGCCCGACTCTTGTGTCCATGGAATTCTCCAAGAGTACCAGGGTGGGTTGCCATTTCTTTCTCCAAGTTTCCCAGTGGTACTTATAATCCTCAGTAAAAGACTATGGCTATAGAACAGGAATTTGAAACCTTTTTCTCTACTGTGGTGCACATGACTAATGACATTCATATGTGTGGCACACTTCCATAAGTGAACCAGTGACTAGTGAGACTTCTTGTGTGCCATGAGTAATTCCTGGTACCTGGCTATAATTCCACCTTTCACTCAGGAAAAGCAACTCAAATGTCATTGAGAATGAGTGAGAATATATGCTTCTGGGATAGTCTTAGAGTTGAATATACATTTAAAATACATTGGATCCCCTGGAGAAGAGAATGGCTACTCACTCCAGTATTCTTGCCTGGAGAATTCCATGAACAGAGGAGTCTGGTGGGCTACAGTCCATGGGATTTCAGAGTCGTACACAACTGAGTGACTAATTTTTTTTTTTTAAATGTAGTCCTTTATTGCTTGGAATATGCAACTTATTTCAACAAATTTGCATGTTGAATCATTGGCATTGAAAGTAATAGCAATTACATGTAATTGCTAGTTGGTAATTAGTAATATCTAGTTGGTAGCTCACAAAACTACCTATTTCTAGGGAATAGGCAGCTACAACATTGATTTTACAAACTGGAATATTGAGTCAAAGGGCAAAAATTATAGAGTCAATAGTTTTAGAATAGTTTCAGAGGAACACTCCTGATGGATACGTCAATAGAAGCTGAAATTCTGGCAGTAAAGCAAGCAAATACTCAGTAGGCTGAATGAATTTGCTGCCTAAGTGGGCAAATTTTCATGGCTTAAAAGTTAAGTAAATCCATTGTTATTCTATTGGTACTCAGTATTACTACTCAATGGTTCAAAACATTTCAAATGAGAAAATACCAAGAAATAACTGCATTCAGCCAAAAAAGCTGAAGGTAAAAATTCCTTGCCATAGGAGTTATTTTCAATGCAATAAGCATTTATGAAATGTCCACTATGGAATAAGCCTGTGCTATGCACTGGAGGCCAAAGAGAATTCTTTTATTGATTTAAAACAGATCCAGTTTTTATTGATTAGTATATAGTCTAACAGTGTTAGCCTTGATATGTCCTGTATGGTAGACGTATCACAAGATTATGTAATTAGATATTGGCTTAGAAATTTTCAGGAGGAAAAAAAATCTGATAAAAATGAATATGATGTCAAATGCCTCATTTATTTGGGGGGATGAGTGAAGTATGAGACAGGGGTTTAAGTAAGGAATCACTTGGCCCCGTACTCAATGGAGCCTGTGAACTATGCTGGTCATCACTCACAATTCCAAGTCCTCATTTCATCCCTAATGAAGAAAATGTTGAAAATTACCTGTCTCTACACATTTTCAGGAATCAAATTCAGTTTGATCATGTTTCTCATGCAAACCCAAGCCTTAATGGGAAATTCCTCAACATGATACATGAATTCCCACTGTAATATGTTGTATCTTGGTCTACAAGGTAGATGAGGGGTTCTCTGAGGTTCCCACCTCCATGCCTGCCTTTCAAAAACATTATATGGACTTCTTCAGCATTAGGGCTGAATCTACAGAACACCATTCTCTTTCTGTTCTCCTCACCCTCCAAAAAAAAAATAATTAAATGACTCCTTACTCATTTTTCTAGTCAACAGGAGATGCAATTACAGATACAGAAGTATTGAGCTGGCCAAAAAGTTCTTTCAGACTTTCCATATGCTGTTACAGGAAAATCCGAATGAACTTTGTGGCCAACCCTACACTTGGAAATGCTGAGCCTATCCTTTAGTCTTAATTCTAATTTTTGAAGTGTGGTCCAGAGCATGCGTAAAGAGGGCTATCTACCAAGGTTATTGTGGTTAATAAGAATTCCACCTCCCCTCATGAAGTTAGCATAATTCTGGATTTAGTTGAGCTCCCTGATGGCAAAAAGGCTCAATAACATAAAATTTCTTTCAAATGCTGAGTCTGGAAAAAAACCAAATGAATGATACTCATTCTTAAAACTTAATCACTACATGTACTATGTCCATAGTAGCATTTTTGCATATTTTCACTTCACATCTATATTTAATGGCAGGACTTAGTTGACCAAAATGTAACCTTATAAGTTATCTCATGCTTAAGCATCTTCATAGGTCTTCAATGTTCATTTCTTGAATGAGAAAAGAGGCATGTTTCCCATGTGATGATGAGTAACATAAAATCAGGGATTCATTCATTCTTTTAGTACTTGACTGTTGAGTTCCTACTACATACAAAACACTGAAATGAAATTAACTGTATTTTGGGGTCTTTTTTCCTATTTATTGTTCTTCATTTGTCATGGATGATTGAATTGACTGAGCTAGAGTTTATCACACTCAGATACTTTGCTGGTTTGATCTGGCTGCAGTTTCTTCTATTTCTTTTTCTACATCGGCAATAATGGCTATGTCCTATCTTTTGCTTTACGCAAACACTGCTAGTGCAATGCAAGCATTTAGAATTTTAAGTCAGACACTACCTCTAAGTTTTCTCATTTACTAAAAAGAAGATAAACCTTGAGACTCTTTTTGCTTAGCCATTTAGGATTTTATAATGTTAGCTTATAAATGCTGACTCTAAGGGGATATGTTTTTGCAAGTGAAGTTCTAGGGAGCCTACGGGCTTCCCAGGTGGCTCAGTGGTAAAGAATCTGCCTACCAGCACAGGAGATGCAGGAAACAGAATTTTGATCCCTGGTTGGGCAGATCCCCTGGAGAAGGAAATGGCAACCCAGTTCAGTATTCTTGCTTGGAAATCCCGTGGACAAAGGGGTCTGGTAGGCTACAGTCTATGGGGCAGCACAGAGTCGGACACGACTGAGCACGCACGCATGGTAAAATTAAGCAGGTGAAATTTATCTTCTATTCTTCTGTTCCTCTGACATTTCTCTCTCTCTTTTCAGCACCCATACCTCCCACAAAGGCTTGAGTATCCATGCCCTAAAAGGTAGGAATAAGTAGGACAAATTACACTCCTGCTACTCAGTAGCTATATAACCTTGGGTAAGTTATTCATCCTCCAGGCCTGAGATTTCTCATCCATAAAGTAGGAATTATCACAGTATATTCCTCATATAGTCACTATGGAGACTGAATAAAATACCAAATGTGAAGTATTTACCATATATGTACGTACACATTAAAGATTAACGAAAAGTTGGCTAGCTTTTTATTTTGCTAAGTAAAGACATTAAGGAAAAAGCAGAACCTCCATCTACTAACACAATCATTTCATAAAAGAAATGACATAGTACCATCTGAAAAGAAGAACATGACCTCAGAATTTACAATTTTAATTTTAAAAGTTACTACATTGTCTTTGTTGCTCATGTTTCACCATAAATCAATGAAAACTTCACCTTGTGCCAACCTCAATCTAGAGACCTGTGTTTGGAAACCAGTGTAGTGACTTCCCAGTTGTCTTATTCATCAAAATTTACCTACCATGGTCTCATTTCCTTGAAGCCCAGTTCTCTTTTCTAACTTTATAGCTCACTGACCTATAGTTGATGCAGATGGATAAATGTATTCATCTTTTCAAGAACATGTGCATGTTCTAACCAAATTGTGAAAGGAGTGGTGAGAATTTCAGACCAGTTGTCAGTTCTAGGGAAAACAGTGTGGATGCTGGTGCCCTTTTCAGCATCCTGAAAGTCCACCTGCTTTATACATGCTTACAGCTGGTCCTATACTCAACCTTCCTTGTGTTGAGGAAAGTTACTCCTGCCACAGATAGTCTGGACCTTTGAGAGGTTTTCTCAGCAGCACCTGAGGACCACACTTAACTATCACTGTAAATGAAATAATGGTCAGACAGTTTTTCTAATTGTATTTCAATTTATGCCACTTCTGATCAAAGCTAATCATTCTTAGTAGATCTTTGACTATCATGACCCTGATGGGAAAAGAACTTATCTGGGGGTAGTTTTCTTCAAAGGATTAACATGAATGAGGCCTGTCATGCCCTAGGGACTGGCCATCGGAGGTGGAAAACGATGGGCTCTTTTAGGGGCTAAAGGCAGCAGCACTGAGGCAACAAGACTGGATTTCATTTCAGATGTCACAAGTGGAAATGACAGTATATCCTACAGGGCATTATGACTACAAGTATGGATCTGGCATCAGAAAGCATTAATTCAAACCTAAAGTTAGACACCTATCAGCTATGGAAAGTAGTTAATCTTTCTAAATTTCAGTTTCCTGAAAATGGGTTAAGAATAGTACCTACATCACAAGCCTATTAAGAGGATTAAACAAGTTAACTCATGTGAAACGTTCAGCACAGTGTCTGCCGTGGTGAGCGTTGGTTAATGTCAGCTCTGTGTTGTTATGCACACTGTAACAGGATGTGCCCACTTAACTGCCGGCCTCATTAACCACTTGTACTAAGTATATTTGCTGTTTTAGTCAGATCCTACCCTGAAATCACAAAATATGCAAACTCAGGTCCAGATCTGAGCAAATGCAAGGCATCTCTTGGAGTTCCCCTTTTATTGGTTCCACAGAAATATCCCGGCCTTTACTGAACTTGATTTTACTTCCTCAAATCACCTCTCACTTCTCTTTTGTTGCTAATGTCAGTCCTGTTTCACTCAGATTGTTTCTAAGAGAGGACTTTCTTTGTTGTTGTTTTCAGTTTGGGGTATTGTGATTGACAGCACCTTCTTCCATCAGGAGCAAACATTACTTGGGTTGCCTAGTGGGTGGAATATCTCAATCCACATTATTTCTCAAGAGTGATGCTCAACAAGTTTGTTTTCAGTGGTCAGATTTCATCATTGCAGCCAATTTTCAATTATCCACATAAAAAGGGTGTTGGTCCAGATAACAGAAAATTACAGATCCTAAAATTATGGTTAACCATCCAGTAGAGTTGAGCCAAACGTCAATGACCCAGTGACAATGCCAATCTAGTTAAAGGAATTTAGTCTCCCTATAATCTCCTTGAAAACCTATCCTTTGATATGGATACTTGACATATTCTCAATTTTATGTAAAGTGCTGAGAAGTTAAAGCTTCAAGTCCTTGCTTCCAATGAGATGGTGGCTCCTACATTCCTGTAAAATAGAAGTTTTAGAGCTAGCTCTGTCATAGGCCTGGGCTCATCTCAGGTAATGTGTCAACCATGTGGCTAGGTCATGACTATGGCCAGGCCATTATGCACACAACTCATCTCCAATGCGTACACCCCGGGGAGTGATCAGTGTACATCTGGCCTGCTTTATCTTCCTAGAGCTAGCTTCAGTACATAAATAGAGGGGAAAGTGCAACCGGAGGCAGCCCATTTCAACAGGGGAACGATGAGACTTTTAGAAATGTCTGCTTCACATCATCTACTCTACCTTTCACCACTGCTTTTATCCCCTGAGGTCGTACAAGACAAATCCATTCTCCTTCTTCGAATATTTGTAGAAAGCTATTACTTCCTGCCTGCCATTGCCATTAAGAACAGCATGACCTTGGCAAAATTACTTCAACCCTCTGAGTTTTTTTTTTTTTTGCTTTTTTTTAAATTCTAGAAAGGAGGGAATTGGACAAGGTGATCTTTAACAGATCATTTAATTTCAATATTATATAATTTTATGAAAAATCTCTTATGATGCTAGTGTAGAATGGTTTATAAACTGCATTGTTGTTGTTATTTTGTTGCTAAATTGTGTCCAACTCATTTGCGACCCCATAGACTGTAGCCTTCCAAGTTCCTCTGTTCATGGGATTTCCCAGGCAAGAATATTGCAGTGGATTGCCATTTCCTCCTCCAGGGGATCTTCCTGACCCAGGAATCAGACCCAGGTCTCTGTGTCACCTTCACTGGCAGCCAGGCTCTTTACCACTAGTGCCACCTGGAAAGCCTCCTGTTAACTGTATACTATATCCTATAACATACAATGTGCTTACCATACATTATTTCAAATTTCTCATAATAATACTATGGGGAAATTATTACTTTTTACTTATAAGTGAAGAAACAAAGGACCAAAGAAATTAAATAAGCCATGTTCTGAATTTCCGATACTAGCCCTCTGTGCTAAGATAGGTTTTATCTCCATTTTTTATTTTCTTGAGAAATTAGCTTTAAAATCTCTGAGCTTGGTTGTCTTTCAAATGGGTCTGCAAACAAAATTGAGTTGCCCTTCAATTCAACAGACAATGTGTCATGTTCTGTGGTCATTGCCATGAGATATAGTGAGGCTGCAAGGGTTCACTTTTGGAGAACTGGACCTAGGCTTACTAAGCAGGGTAAAGGTTTGGAAGTTGATAAGAAATCAGCACCAGAATTCTCACCAGTACTTTTACTTTTTTATTTTTTTAATTTATTTTTAATCGGAGGATAATTGCTGTAATACAATGTTGTATTACTTTCTGCTGTACAACCCCGTGAATCAGCCATACGTATACATGTCCCCTCCCTCTTGAACCTCTGTCCTCTCACCAGTACCTTAAAAAAACTGAAAATGGGCTTCTCTGGTGGCTCAGATAGTAAAGAATCTGCCTGCAATGAGGGAGATATGGGTGCAGTCCCTGGGTCAGGAAGATCCCCTAAAGAGAGGAATAGCTCCCCATTCCAGTAATCTTGCCTGGAGAATTCCATGGACAGAGAAGCCTGGTGGTCTACAGTCCTTTGGGTCACAAAGAGTCAGACACAATTGAGTGAATAACATTTCCAAAGATGTTATTATACAAAGACAGTCATTCCTCCAGCATACAATCACTAGGGCCTGCTGTATACCAAACTTTGGATTAGGCACTTTTACTTAAAATCTTTCATTTATTTCTCATAAAAACTCTGTGAAGCACCAGTTAATGCATGTGTAATTATTCTCTTACACAGTGGGTAAATGACTTGCTCAATCAGTAAGGAGAAGGTCAAGATTATAACCAAGGCCTTTGGGTTCCAAATTCCAGATCTTCCCACTCTGCCAGTATTTCCCGAAGTGTGTTTCAGTTCACATTCATTCCCCAAAATCCTTTTGCAAAAAAGAATGCCACAGTTCGATTCAGCACACGGTGGGATTCCTTAGAAGTTCATAGCACTTAGCACATTCAAGTTTCCCAGAAGTTTCTGGAAAGGAAATGTGTTTAACAATTTCCTTCCTAGATTTCCCTAAACTTATTTGCAAAGGCACTTTTTAATTCAATTAACACATGTTAATATCATGAGTTATTCAAATCCTGTATACCCCTTTGAGAGATACTGTACCACACCAACCTATGTTAGAAAGTAATTTCTACAAAAAAGAATTCTCATCATAAGCTATCCTTTCTCTTCATGTTAAAAAATATACACTTTCCCATGAGTTAACCAGTAGATCTCATGAGACTGTAAGCCAGATGGCTACAGCAATTTAACAAACTTCCTGACTCTTTACCTAAGAGAATAGAATGTTACTGTAGAATTATACAGACGAGACTATGCAATGGGAATACAAAAAAAGCACATAAACAAGTATTACATTTTCTTATGGTACATATTCTACATTCTGAAGGAGTTTATTTATGCAGGAAACATACCATTTACTCCTTTCCCAAATTCTTGTTGCTTGACATACTTTACATTTTTATTCCAATGAGAAATGAAGGAAAAGGAGTTTTTGAAATATTACAGAGAATTTTGTGATTGCTTGAATCCATTAATGATGCCTGCCATGTTTTAAAACTGGGATTGGAAACCATTGTCTCTAATAATTAAGTTGGGTTTGCTTATGAAATTAATTACTAAATTCAACTGTTTGGCCCACTGCATATTTTTAATATCTATTGCCAGTTCACATGGGTTCTGTGGCAGGTTTTAACATTTTTAAAAAGTAATTTTTTAGTTGGTAATCATGTGTCAACAGCAATCTTGGAAATTTCTCAGTGAAGCTCATTGTTTAGGAAGTGAAATAAAAGTTTCAGACGATGACACCCAGAAAGGCAAAACTGGGGTGTGTATTTTATTGAAAGTACCTGGAAAAATAAAAGGGAGAAATGCTAAGTAATTCATTGCTAGAATGCACATAAGCATCTTTTGCTGTTTGTCATTAGTGTATATAATCAAGTTACCTATTGCTGTATTACAAAGCACACCAAAACGCAGTGGATAAAAACAACAAAATTTTTATTGTATCTCACAGTTTTGTGAGTCAGGAAATTGGAAAGGGTTTAACTGGGTGATTCTTCTGCTCAACTTACTGGCAACTGAATTGTTCCTGAGAGTCCAATATGACTTTCCTACATGGCTGATAACGTGATGGCACGGCTGAGCCTCTGTCCCTCTTTATGTAGTCTTAGGACCTCTCTGTCCTAGGGTAGTTAGACTTCTACTCTCCAGGGGGTAACTGGACTTCTTACTTGGCCTTTAAGAGACAGAAAATGAAAACGGTGGGCTCCTAGGGTCTGGGCCTGAAAACTGAGAAAGGGGTATCCATTCTTTCACACGTATTCTACTAGTCAGAGAGTCTGAGACAGCATCGTGCCCAGCTCTCAGGAAAGGTACCAAAGGATTTGTGACCGTCATCATGGATCTTGAACATAGGCTAAAACTCTTTGTCAGAAGGGTTGTGTCATGGAGGAAAGAATACAAACTCTCCCCTGAACGTTTGAACTGTTAGCCCTTTGATACATAAGTCTTTTTATTCATAAAGCCAACATAATGCTGTAAAAACATATACTATATGACACATCTATATTAAGGTGTTTTATTTAAGAACTGTATATTAGTTCTGACTTTACATTTGAACATTTCTTCTGTCATTTTCAGCCTCTTGAAGCACTTTTAAGCTGTTCTATCATTCGTTTGCTATTTGCTCTTACTAGCCATGATAGCTCGGATTTGAAAACTATCTCCAAATAAGCACCACCATAAGTGAAAGGTGCTACAAACCTATCAATATTCACATCTCAGTGATCAATATGATAATGGCTGCTCTTCACTGGAGATGATAGAGCTATGCCTTTTCACCCACGTAGAGTTCTGTTTTGGCTTTGGGGTCTTTCTTCTTATCTATGAAGATTTATAAGCTCTGAATTATTAGGTTGCCAAAAAGTTTGTTTGGGTTTTTCCATATCATCTTATGAAAAAAACCGAATGAATTTTTTTGCCAATCCAATACTTCAGAAGAGTTGCAGTGTTAAGTTTTATTTGGGTGAGACAAAGGGCATCCTGTGGCAACCCTTTCACCTTCACCTCTTTCTTTGACTTGTCTCTTCTATGGTCCTTTCTTACAATGTCAAGGGTTCACATGATCCCTCTCACTTAACAGATTTTTAATGAAAACGATATCTTAATGAAAAGAATGATTTCACTTCATAAACAATGATTTCATTTCAGAGAGATAATTATACAAACATTCTTCAGTGTATTTTTTCTTTATATTCAAACAGTAAGATGGAGCCAGTGTTGGGAGACTGAAGCTCTGCTGAGGGTAGAGCCTAAGCGTCCAATCTAGCCAGCTGCTTATCTTTGTAAATGAAGTTTTACTGGAACACAGCCATGCTCATCTGTTTACTTATTGTCTATTACTGTTTTCATATTATAAGGGCAGAGTTGAATAATTGTGCCAGAGACCATATGGCTGGCAAGGCCTGAAACATTTACGATCTGGTCCTTTATAGAAAACATTGTCGAGGCTTGGGATAGTATAATTCCTTTGGAATTTTCTTAGGAAACTAATTTGATTTTGCTTGTTCTAAATATATTGATTTTGCTGTGGGTAATAAAAGATTGACCAAATCACAGCTTTTTAGTCTCATGGATAAATAGACAAATATACTTTAATAAAACACTGAATTTTCAGGGATAAAAAGGCTCTCCATGGGACTGTGTTGCAACTCACTTCTGTTGCTGCTGATCTGACTTTTGTAATTTATTGAGTTACTTGAAACAAAGGCAGCCTCAGAGCTAAGGGCCATGAATATGCAGGAACAAATGAGTCAGACAAGGGAATTATGGACACGGTGGCCCAAATTTTTGTCAATATAGTCCCTCTGTCCTGCTTTTGAAGACTTGGTTCTGACTCATATTATAATTGAGCGTAAGGGAAACTCCAGGGAAATCCCTGGACCATTTAGAAGGGCAAGTATTTGTCCATCTCCTGCATGTGTTAGATGATGCCCTGTCTACATATGAAGGCAGATGGCTGATAATACACAGTGTTAGCTGGGGCATAAGCAAACTAGCCTTCTTATCACTATTTGTGAGAGTATAATTTCTTTCAATGTTTATAAAAGGCTAAATGTTTATCTTAGAATTCCAGTGCTAATATTTCCTTAATGAAAAAATGAATGGAAAGTAGATGTACAAATTTATTTACAAAGATATTTAATACAGCTGTATTTGTAATAATAAAACATTGGCAATGATTTATATATCAATCATGAGAGATTAAATGTAGTAGAATAAAGGAAAAGTGTGTATAATATTGAGGGGGAGAAAACAAATGACAATACATACAATTTCAACCCAATTTTGTGTAAACACATACATAATGTATACATAGAAAAGTCCAAAAGACATACAATAAAAATTTAATAATGATTTTTATTATTGAACAATGGCTTTTTTATTTTTATTATTGAACAATGATTTTTATTATTATAAACAATGGCTTTATGGGTAATTTTATTTTGTACTTCAAATTTTTTCATATTTTACAAAATTTCCATAATAAGCATGTATTACTTTTCTGATTAAATAAAATAATAACAGATATTTATTTAAAAGGCTGTATTAGAGATTTACCTTCCCTGGTGGCTCAGAGGTTAAAGCGTAGAGATTTTTTAGAGATTTAAAAATATCCTCAGCTAATCAACTGTTTATCTCACCTATGCAATTGAAAAGAAAACTAAAGAGGCTTTTATTGATTTTTATGGAATTTACTTTGTTGGCTGAATTCATGTATTTGTAATTATGTAGGCTTCCCCAGAGGCTCAGTGGTATAAAATCAGTCTACAATGCAGGAGGTCCAGGTTTGATTCCTGAGTGGGGACAATCCCCTGGAGGAGGGCATGGCAACCCACTCATTTTCTTGCCTGGAGAATCCCATGGACAGAGAAGCCTGGCGGGCTACAGACCATGGGGGTCACAAAGAGTTGGGCACTACTGAAGCGACTGAGCACAGCACAGCACAGGCTTAGCTATGGGTTTTAATTTCTCTGTGTCTCCTAAAAATTGGTACAAATTTTGAGATGGGGTCTATTCTATATCTCTTTCCTAAATGCACACTTTTTCTTTCCATTAAAACAGAAAATACTTTTCCAGAACTAAAAATTTAGCTATATTTCATTTCCTAATAAGAATTTATAGTTCAGTATTTAGATTATTTAACTTCTCGTGATGCTCTATTATATTCATGAAAAGCATGATTTTCAAAGATAAATAAGGAGATTAAAGATTCAAGAACAGTCTTTTGAAATTTAATATGTGTTTTTTCTTGAGTGCCATGCTTATAAAAGATGGTGCCACAGCAATTGTCAGCTGGAATCCAAGAGAGGGCTGGATTCTTTCCCCAGATGAATCAGGTCACTTACAGTAAAGAGTTTAGTCCTATAGGCTCTTCTGCTACCTGGCCTTACATCTGATGCTGCCAGAACTGAGAAGGCCAAGAAAGCACCCGTTTGGGGCCAAAAGCACCTGGCTGCACTCTGCAACTACAACCAAGATCAATTTATGTCTTTCAGGCCACTAAGCAGGCTCAGGATATATTTGGCTTTTGGCCAGTAGTAGTTTGGAAACTTCAAGTTCTAGGTTGGTGCAAAAGTAATTGAAGTTCTGCATTGTTAAAATTTACTGTTTGATATTGGAATCTGTTCTTAAATAAATGTGGTTATGTTATACATCATTATAATGCACATTTCTTGGTTCACTTTTTTTTGCTAATGACTTATTACTTGTTTATTGTATTTTATATTTATTTCAGACTAGGAAAATGATGTTAGACAAAAAGCAAATTCGAGTGGTTTTCTTATTCAAGTTCAAAATGGGTTCTAAAGCAATGGAGACAACTCGCAACATCAACAACACATTTGGCCCAGGAACAGCTAACAAACGTACAGTGCAGTGGTAGTTCAAGAAGTTTTGCGAAGGAGAGGAGAGCCTTGAAGATGAGGAGTGCAGCAGCTGGCCATTGGAAGTTGACAATGACCAATAGAGAGCCATCATCGAAGCTGATCCTCTTAAAACTACAGGAGAGGTTGCCAAAAAACTTAATGTTGTCCATTCTATGGTTGTTTGGCATTTGAAGCAAACTGGAAAAAGCTCAATAAGTGGGTGCCTCAAGAGCTGACCACAAATCAAAAAAATCATTGTTTGAAACTGTCATTTTCTCTTATGCAACAACAATGGACCATTTCTTGATCGGATTGTGATGTGCAACAAAACATGGATTTTATACAAGAACCAGCGATGACCAGCTCAGTGGTTGGACAGAGAAGAGGCTCCAAAGCACTTCCCAAAGTCAAACTTTCACCAAAAAAGGTCATAGTCACTGTTTGGTGGTCTGCTGGTCTGCTGCACTACAGCTTTCTGAATCCTAGAGAAACCATCACATCTGAGAAGTATGCTCAGCAAATCGATGAGATGCACCCAAAACTGCAATGCCTGCAACTGGTATTAGCCAACAGAAAGGGCCCAATTATTTTCTGAGACAACGCCCAACCATATATCACACTGCTAATACTTCAAAAGTTGAACAAATTGGACTACAAAGTTTTACCTCATCCACTGTATTTACCTGACCTCTTGAAGTGTGGCTCAGATGGTAAAGCGTCTGTCTGCAATGTGGGAGACCCAGGTTCGATCCCTGAGTTGGGAAGATCCCCTGGAGAAGGAAATGGCAACCCACTTCAGTATTCTTGCCTGGAAAATTTCATTGATGGAGGAGCCTGGTAGGCTACAGTCCATGAGGTTGAAAAGAGTCAGACACGACTGAGCGACTTCACTTTCTTTCTTTCTTCTTGAATAACTACCACTTCTTCAAGCATCTCAACAACTTTTTGCAGGGAAAACGCTTCCACAATCAGCAGGAGGCAGAAAATGCTTTCCAAGAGTTCATCAAATCCTGAAATATGGATTTTTACACTAAGGGATGAACCAACTTATTTCTCATTGGCAAAAATGTGTTGATTGTAATGGTTCTTATTTTGATGAATAAAAATGTGTTTGAGCCTAGTTATAATGGTTTAAAATTTTTTAATGATTTTTTTAAAAAAGGTCTAAAACTACAAGTATTTTTTCAACAACCTAATATTAGCTCTCTTTTCAACCACCCCATCAGATTGTTTAGAATATAAACAAACATTTTCTTTTAATCTAGTTACAGAATTGATTTGTTTCTAACAAAGGACTCACAGAAGCTGTGTGAAATCCAAATGTAAACAATCTTCTAGCAACTGTGAAAGAAAATACAATGTTTTCAACAACAGGTGGTAAAGCAGATTGCTTTAAAGGAAGTATTAATATTCATTAGGAAAGTGATAATCTTAGCTTTGGGCAAAAGGTAACCAGGGATATTGTGCATACATGCAAAGTTTTCTATACTTCCAGCCCTGCTAGAAGTCCAAACAAAACCTTTAGACTTTATAGTAGAACTTACCAAAAATTTGGAGCTATGTGGCTTGTTTTAATTGGAGCTATCTCTCTCTTTTCTTTTTTTGCATTTGCATTGAGAAAAACAAATCTGTAGTTATATCAGATGTTGGTCTGTGCTAGAATAGATTTGAAATAAGTGTTGATAGATGAAATGTTTTAAAACTTACATTTTTTTAAAGGCCACATTTCAAAGTTTTTCACAAGTGTTGCAAATGACCTTATAGATTCTCCTGTATTTCGAGACATTTTTATCTTCACTTATATTACATGCAGTAAGACTCTCACAGAGGAAACAAAATATTACTGTAAATGTTCAAGGCAAAAGAGCAAGTATTTGCCATTTAATTTCAATATATACTGTTACTAATTCAGCATTCTTGCCACTTTATACATTTTGAACAAATCCATTCTAATCTAGAAGCATTTGGTTTCTAGTGCATGGAAATGGAAAGAAGGAAATTTCCTTGACAAAGATCCGTATCTTAATTGTTTCACATTAACATACTGTCAACATAGTTGAGCTTTCAGTTAATTATGGTTAACTCAAGAAATGAGATCTTTTGAGTATCAAATTTACTATTTCAAATCCTTGTTTAATTCCTTAGTATAACACCTGTTTTGTCTTCCAGTAGATTCTTCCATTGAAATTGTTAGATGATGATGATGATAGAAATGGTCCTCCCTGGATGGAATATCATGGATGCTGTTTGTAGGTATTACCTGATACCTGACTGCATCTAGTTTCTTATAATGTGACTTTCACTTTTTGATTAACTACAAACATTCTAAGATCATGAAAAGCAGATATTTTGTATATTCCAGGTTTCTTTTTCCCAAAAGATTCTAAATCCTTCCTTCTCTCTATCTCATTTTCATGTCTGACATGTCATCAAACTCTGACCTACTGGAAAATATTATATGTTGAAAAAACCCACAGGCTTTGAGGTTAGACACCTGAAATTTCAATTCACTTTTAATCTATCTGTGTTGTGGTTTGAATGTGTGTGTCCCCCCAACTGCATATATTGAAATCTTCACCACCAAAGTGATGGTGTTAAGAGATGGAGTCTTTGGGAGTTGAGAGTCATGTCCAACTCTTTGTGAACCCATGGACTGTAGCCCTCCAGGCTTTTTCGTTCATGGGATTTTCCAGGCAAGAATACTGGAGTGAGTTGCCATTTCCTTCTCCAGGAGATCTTCCAACTCAGGGATCAAACCTGGGTCTACCACACTGCAGGCAAACTCTTTACCATCTGAGCCACCATGAATGGTATCAGTAAGTTTATCCCATCAGAGAGACCACAGAGAGATCTCTGCATGCTTCTACATTGTGAGTTTACAGCAGAATAAACATCAAAGGAACTGGGCTTTCACCAAGCCTCCAGAACCATGAGAAAAAGATGTTTGTTGTTTATAAGCTAGTTGGTTTATGTGGTTGTGTTATACAATCTGAACGAACTAGTACAGTCTGTTTGGCAAGTTTTCAGCATTTTCGGCTACATGTGAAAGAATAGTTAGCTAGTTAGGGCAATTAGAAGAAATACTTTTGGTGATTGCTGCCTTGGGTTTCAGGCAGGGTCAGAAATCTCTGATTACAAATATTCTCAGGTTGAAATTTGTTCTTCTTGATAAGAAAACACCTTGCGACTTAGGAAGAGTTAAATTTAAGTTTAGAAAAGTTTAAAAGAATCCAAATCATGCCATGAATATTTTTGTATTAAGATAGAATCTGTACATATCTAGCATTCTTTTTCTCCATAAACGGCTTCTAAATACCATGTCTATCTGTTAACAATGTCGCATAATTAATACTTCTCCGGGAAAATTTTCCTAATTAGTTGAATTAGTTAGAATACACTGTACAGAGTCTTTTCTTTTCCTATATAAATTAAAACATATTTTCACCAAGATTTATTTGTTCATCCATTTATGTATACAACAGATATTTATCAACTCCCTTAAAGGTGTCAGATGTTCTAAGTGACTGGCTGGAACACAGGAGCAAATAAACTAGATGAGGTGGCTGCTCTTGTGGAGTTTACATTCTAGTGGAATTAGAAAACAGATATGAACATTTCACAGAGTGATGATAAGTGCTCTAAAGAAAATAAAACGTTAACTGGATAGAAAGTGATTAGGGAAAGTTTAACTTACACAGGCAAAAGGAGGACAGCCTGATCTTATTGCAGAGTCCTCTGGCTACAAAGAGGGAAAAGCAGTGATTCCACAAGCCATAGTTTCTGAATGTATTTTTTATCAACTTAAAAAAGACTGTAAGATATTTTAAACTTATACTTAAATTTATATTTAGGGGCTTCTCCGGTGGCTCAGTGGTAAAGAATCTGTCTGCCAATGCAGGAGGCATGGGTTTGATCCCTGGTTAGGGAAGATCCCACATGCCATGGAGCAACTAAGCTGTGTGCCTTAACTATTGAGCCTGTGCTCTAGAGCCCAGGAACTGCAGCCGCTGAGCCCATGTGCCGCATCTACTGAAGCCTGCATGCTCTAGAGCCCATGCCCAACAACAAGAGAAGTCACCACAATGAGAGGCCGGCGCAGTGTAACTAAAGAGTAGTACCCCTTGTTGCAACAAGAGAAAGGTCCAAGCGGCAACGAAGACCCAGCAGAGACAAAAAATAAATGATAATTTAAATGTGTTAATAAAAAAATTTATATTTAGACATGCAAATAATTCAAAATGTATGTTTCCTTGATTGTTTGTATGCTAAATTTGACTGTGAAATACTCTACTTTTGGTCTATAGTCTATAACTAGAAGGATCACTTGAACTTTCTCTTCCTTAAATTTTAATTCATCTGATTAGTTCATAATTTTTATAGCTATCCTTTAGGTGTTTTGGGGAAATCACCTTAAAAGTGACTTGTGTTACTAACAGTGACGGCAAAGACAATAAATCATCAGCCAAGTGTCAGTTTATCTCTTCTGTATTATCATTTTTAAAAAGTCTTATACTTTCAATTGCTGAAAAACCACCTTCTTGAAGAGAAACAGAATCATAACTTTTTGTCAACTGTGAGATCATTTGGAAATTATTCTTTCCTGCTTCTGTTCCATAAAACTTTCAGGAACTAACAGATGTGCCTCTGTTGTGGCTACAAAAAACTATTCTGTGTTCCTCTGAAGAACAGGAAAAGGATATAGAGTAGCAAACAAGTGTGATGAATGGACGTGTAACTTTTTTTTCCCAAGGACAATAAAATATTCACACACCGGATGACAAGTTCACTTTTTCTTTTCCTCTTTCAAATCAAACAGTTCTATCATTTGGGAATCCCATTCTTGAGCGATCTCAGAGGCACATATTATTTTATAACAATACTTTTAAAAGCCCTAACACCTCACTTAACTGTACTGGATGAGTTAAAGTCAGTTTTGACTCCCTTCCAAGCCTTGGGAAGAAGTTATATTAGTTCTCCCTCACTCTGCTAGAAAGTCTGTGAGCTGAGTGATAGCACCAGTTTGTGCATCTATGTGATGTTTAAATGGAACAAAACAGAAAGATACAAAGAATCTAAGTCTGTGATGACATCATTCGACCACTGAATCAGCCCAGTTTGGATCCTGCCCTACTTCTGGATTCTGTTATATGAGAAAATAAATGTTGAACCTTTATTCTAGAACAAACATTGGAAAGAGAGAACTAAGGCCAAAATTCAAGAAGGCTGAAGAAACTTTGAGGTGATAATCATCTCACTTAAGTGAGTTTAAGGCACTGAATCTTTTAAAATTACATTCAGATGAAGAGTAAAGATGCTTTTGGCTATAATAACAGAAATCATTGCTGGAAATGGCTTCACTTATAACGTTTATTTTCTCATATAACAAAGAGTTCAGAGGTGGGGCAGGATCCAAATTTGGCTGATTCAGTAACCCAATGATGTCTCTACATCTCTTGGTTTTGCTGTCTTCAGGAGTGGCTTTATCCCTTTGTTTTTCTCTTTCTTGGGAGATGGCTGTCTGTGGTTATTGAGCTACAAATGTTCTTCTATGTGTCCAGAAGAGAAACCCTATCTGCTAACCAATCAGATTTTGAGTTAGGTATTCCCCCCCAAACCAATTGCAGTTGCCTGGGAAACACCATGCATGGATTGCTCTAAACTTTAGACTAATCGTGATAAGGAGGTGGGGATGGAATCACGTTTCTTTAAAGCACATATGGCATGGGAAAGAAGTCATTTAAGGAGTAAATGGGAAATAGGTGTTGAGTACAGCAACCAATATTATTCTCTGTCTCAAGATACTAAGATAGTTTAGGAGGGAAATTACCAGACAACAACTTTTGAAACAATCCAAAAAACAAGAAATATTCAAAACTGGAATGAAATTTGACCACAAACAACAGACAAACGACCTTGACACCAATCCTAGTTCAGAATCAAAAACTGGTCCTGAGAAGCTGCAGACAGCTGCCCAGACCACACACCTCTCACTCCATTGCTATGTAAATCCCACGAGTTGCCCACCTCTGCCCAAGACTTCTTATTTCAGTCACCTCCAGCCCTTTGTCAAAAAACAAGCTCTTCTGTCTCGCTATTATACCCAGTCTCCTACATCCTTCTATCTTTTGATCCTTTAATTATAAAACAATCCTCCCACATCCCTAGTCTCTTCCCCAAATGCTGTATTTTCCCTTCTTTGCAATCTGAGGTCTTTCCTCACTCTGTGTGTTTGTGAATGTGTGTATAAGTGTGTGTGAGAGTGTGTGTGTGTGTGTGTATCTATGTGTCTGTGCACATGGGTGTGAAGATTTTAAAAGGGATATGAGCCTCTTTCCCAGCTGGAACCATGGAGGGTGCAGAAGAGAAGAAGGTTCCTGCTGTGCCAGAAACCCTTAAGAAAAAGCGAAAGAATTTCGCAGAGCTTAAGATCAAGCGCCTGAGAAAGAAGTTTGCCCAAAAGATGCTTCGAAAGGCAAGGAGGAAGCTTATCTATGAAAAAGCTAAGCATTACCACAAGGAATACAGGCAGATGTACAGAACTGAAATTCGAATGGCTAGGATGGCAAGAAAAGCCGGCAACTTCTATGTACCCACGGAACCCAAATTGGCATTTGTCATCAGAATCAGAGCTATCAACAGTGTGAACCCAAAGGTTCGAAAGGTGCTACGGCTCCTTCGCCTCCGGCAGATCTTCAATGGCACCTTTGTGAAGCTCAACAAAGCATCAATTAACATGCTGAGAATTGTGGAGCCACACATTGCATGGGGGTACCCAACTCTGAAGTCTGTAAATGAACTGATCTACAAGCTTGGTTATGGCAAAAACAACAAGAAGCGAATTGCCCTGACAGACAATGCATTGATTGCTCGATCTCTTGGGAAATATGGAATCATCTGCACGGGAGATCTGATTCATGAGATCTATACCGTTGGAAAACATTTCAAACAAGCAAACAACTTCCTGTGGCCCTTTAAATTGTCTTCTCCACGAGGTGGAATGAAGAAAAAGACCACCCATTTTGTAGAAGGTGGAGATGCTGGCAATGGGGAAGACCAGATCAACAGGCTTATTAGAAGGATGAACTAAGGTATCTACCAGGATTATTTTTGTAATCTCGTCAGTTAATAAACAATTGAAACAAAATAAAATAAAAGGGATATGAGTACCACCCCTTCTGAATACCCTACCTTCCACCCCTCCCTACTTTGAGTGTCCCCTTAATCTCGCCATGCCTACAGCTTTACCAACCTGAGTCAACCTAAACTTTGTCTCACTATCAAGTCGAAGGAAGTGAACAGTAAAGGGAAAATAGGGTGTCTTTGGAGATGTAGACCTAGGGAAGGCTTCACAGAGGAGGTGACACTTAAACTGAGCATGTATAAGCTAAAAGAGAAAACCGCTCATGTTAAAGAAATCTATTCAATATGGTTACATCACTAGGTAAGGGATGAGACACGAAGCAGGACAAAAAGATAGGGGTCATCTCTGGTGGTTTAAATCCAGGCCTTCTCGATTAATTCTGATTCAATTTTTCTGGGATGGAGCCTGGGCTTAACTGTGTTTAAAAGGTCCACACATGGTTCCAACATACAGCTGGCTTGGGAACCATTGCTCTAAAGAGATACTGAAGTGTTTTAAGCAGGTTAATAACAGAGATCTGGGTGGCACAGCCTGAAGAGAAGCTGTTTAAAATGGGAAGGGAACCTTGAAGGCACTCTGGGAACTGGAAGGCAATAGTGTCAGTTGTGTCCGACTCTTTGCGACCCCATGAACTGCAGCACGCCAGGCCTCCCTGTCCATCACCAATTCCTGGAGTTTACCCAAACTAATGTACATTGAGTCGGTGATGCCATCCAACCATCTCATCCTCTGTCATCCCCTTCTCCTCCTGCCCTCAATCTTTCCCAGCATCAGGGTCTTTTCAAATGAGTCAGCTCTTCACATGAGGTGGCCAAAGTATTGGAGTTTCAGCTTCAACATCAGTCCTTCCAATGAACACCCAGGACTGATCTCCTTTAGAATGGACTGGTTGGATCTTCTTGCAGTCCAAGGGACTCTCAAGAGTCTTCTCCAGCACCACAGTTCAAAAGCATCAATTCTTTGGTGCTCAGCTTTCTTTATAGTCCAACTCTCACATCCATACATGACTACTGGAAAAACCATAGCCTTGACTAGCCGGACCTTTGTTGACAAAGTAATGTCTCTGCTTTTTAAGATACTGTCTAGGTTGGTCATAACTTTCCTTCCAAGGAGTAAGCGTCTTTTAATTTCATGGCTGCAGCCACCATCTGCAGTGATTTTGGAGCCACAAAAAATAAAGTCAGCCACCGTTTCCCCCATCTATTTGTCATGAAGTGATGGGACCAGATGCCATGATCTTAGTTTTCTGAATGTTGAGCCTTAAGCCAACTTTTTCACTCTCCTCTTTCACTTTCATTAAGAGGCTCTTTAGTTCTTCTTCACTTTCTGCCATAAGGGTGGTGTCATCCGCATATCTGAGGTTATTGATATTTCTCCCGGCAATCTTGATTCCAGCTTGTGCTTCCTCCAGCCCAGCATTTCTCATGATATACTCTGCATATAAGTTAAATAAGCAGGATGACAATATACAGCCTTGATGTACTCCTTTTCCTATTTGGAACCAGTCTGTTGTTCCATTTCCAGTTCTAACTGTTACTTCCTGACCTGCATACAGGTTTCTCAAGACACAGGTCAGGTGGTCTGGTATTCCCATCTCTTTCAGAATTTTCCACAGTTTATTGTGATCCACACAGTCAAAGGCTTTGGCATAGTCAATAAAGCAGAAATAGATGTTTTTCTGGAACGCTGAAGTGTCTAGAAGCCAAGAACAAGGGGATGGCCATCAGTGTCAACATTCTAGAGGACAGTACTGGGCCTGAAAAGGGACTACTGGATTTTTCTTATTAGTGGTATTTACAAGAGTAACTTCAAATTACTCAGATTAATGTTACCAGGTTTGAGTGGCGATAGACTACAGAGGAGGAAGGATATTTGGTTGTGACAAGATGATCGCTGTAGTAGAAATAGGGGTGTTTATAATTTAGTGTGGAAGTGACTGAAATGTATATAACACAGGAATGAACCTGTGTTACCAACAGCATGGATGAAAGTGATTATGTGTTACATATTACAGTTAGCCCAATATGAGTGGATCCTATGATATGATCATCAATATCATACATATGGTAAGAGTAACCACCACTCTTCCCACTGTGCTAAGAGTGTACCACCCGTGAACAAGTAGGTTGTGACCATTTTCTGTTCAGCACTGGTCGGATCACACTCAGAGAGCTGTATTCCACTGTGGGTGTCATCACTTAACATCTTTTGGGGGGGTTATCAACAAACCGGGGACCATGTAGAGGAAATCGGCCAATATATGGTTGCTGTTGTTTAGTCACTAAGGTGTACCTGACTCTTTTGCGACCCCATGGACTGTAGCTCACCAGGCTCCTCTGTCCATGGGATTTCCCAGGCAAGAATAATTGGAATGTGTTGCCATTTCCTTCTCCAGCGGATCTTCCCAACCCAGGGATCAAGCCCACATCTACTGCATTGGCAGGCGAGTTCTTTACCACTGAGCTGCCAATACATTAGAGGGAATCAGAACCACGTCCTGTGATGCATAGCTTTAAAAAAGCTGGAACATTTTGCCTGGAAAGAAAAAGATTTGAGAGGACATAGTATTTTATATATGGAAAATGAAGAAAAATTCCATAAATTCTTGGGAGATCACTCTTAAGCGGTCACCAAAGAAAAATTATTTTGGGAGTCTGGAAAAATAGGGAGAGCTTTTTCCCAAGTCAGAATAGGAATGACTTAATGGAAAAGAAAGGCAATGACCTTCTTGAGAGAAGTCAAATTAGACAGTTTATATCATAATAGAAAGTATGTACAGAACTAGAGAATTAGTGTCCAATACCAAGGGAATAGAAAGTAGATCAAGGAAAACATTCCTTCTAAGCTTGGAAGGCAATGTGGTTGCTTTAAGCAATTGAAGTATAAAGGATCATACATAACAGAGAGGAAATAAGAATGTTGATATTAGGTAAAAGGGCTTCCCTGGTGGCTCAGCATAAGAAATCCACCTGCAACCCAGGAGCCGTGGCTTTGATCCCTGGGTCGGGAAGATCACCTGGAGGAGGGCACAGCAACCCACTACAGTGTTCTTGCCTGGAGGACCCCATGGACAGAGGATCCTTGTGGGCTACAGTCCATGAGATCACAGAGTCGGACATGACTGAAGCAACTTAGCATGCACATGCATTAGGTAAAAATGAAGGATATAGATTTTATGACCTTATACCTCTATATCTAAAGATATCAGTATCTCTACATGTAATACATGTCATCTTTACAAAATATTCAAACAATATGTAAGCATAACAAATAAAAAGAAAATAGTGTTTTCATGTTCAAGGGCCTCCAATAGATGATATTTGTTGCTCATCCAAGTTCAGAACCAGTGAGAAATAAGGAATCAGGCAGATAGCTCATCAGCTTTGTTATTGCTGGGTCCACTGGAGAAGCTATAGTCCAGAAGGGAGACAGCTGCGCGCTTGCTAATACAAAACACTAGGATAGCACCTACCTGTGCCAGTCAGTGAGTCATGGGGAGCCCTTCACAACCACAGCCTCCTCTCCTCAGAGGGTCTAACCCCCATAACTTACAGCCTGAAAAGAAGGGTGGTTTCTGCTGAAGTCTGCTTCCAGAGGGGAAGAGACAGTATGACTGAGTTACACTTGTTCATTTCTTCAAACCTACCAATCTTCCCCTTCACCCAGGAGTGGTAGTTCTCTAATACCTATTCCTTTTCTGGAAATAAGAGTTGGAGAGAATAAACATATCCCACCATATCGTCCACACACCTCCAAGGAGTGGAACAAGGAATAAGCATCAAGAGGTCAGAAGTGTAAGGGAAACTCTCCCCACAAAGAAACACAAGAAGTAGGAATAAGTTGTTTCCACCACCCTCCCTACAGGAAAGCACTGTTAATGGTTTGGAATTGTTTGGAATTTATTCTTTTAGATTGTTTTTGGGGGCAGATGGGGATAAAGTTTACAGCTTTTTGTACAAAAATCAGAGCAATATTACGTAAATTATTTTATAATCTTTTTTTTTGCTTAATGATAATTTATAAATTTTTTTCTTCCAACTAAGTATATATAAATCCAACTTCCCCTTTTTAATCATAATCATAATTTCAAAGAATTATGAATTTTTCTACCGACTGACATTAGTCTTCCTAATTTTTACATTTCTATTAAAATTAATGCCATGAACATCGTTGTTAATACAAGGAGACAGACTACTAGTGCTATTTCATGTATAATGAACTTATTTAAGCATAGACCAGATGATGACTTGTCAGGTACGATTAGAGACTGCGAAAAACTGCAGATGAGCAGTTAGAATGGATGACAGTTGTGAATTGCTGGCCAGTATTCATTCACAGACCTTTCCCCCATCTTATCTGTATTGTGTCTACTTACTAACTCAGCAAGAGATTTCCTGACCAAAATTTCCAAGAAATTCAGGAAAGAAATTACATCAGCACATGACCTTTGAATCCAAAATCTCAGCTGTTTTACCATTTTCTAATGAATTTCCTCAGTGCCTCTGTAAATCAGGTCATCACGGTAAGAAAAGGGCCAGCCAAGTTTTTAAAGGCAATAGCCAACACTACCTTTTGTTTTCAAGTGGAGGAAAGTGTAGCTGTTTATAATCACTTCCGAGTGAATATTTCCTCTTTTTTCTTAGTGAACCTAAATGTGGAGTCTTCAATAGTATTAGCTTGTCAGCATTTTGGGAAATGTTGTTATAGGTAGGCAGTAAAAAAGATAAAAGACTGCTGACTCTGAAGCTATATGACTCAAGTTTGCTGTTTTTGAAAAGAAACTCTATAATAGATTTTTTTAAAAATAATTACATTAATTAATTTATTTATTTTTGGCTGTGCTGAGTCTTCATTGCTGCTCGGGCTTTTCTCTAGTTGCAGTGAGTAGGTTTCTCATTGCAGTGGCTTCTCTTGTTGCAGTGCACAGGATCTCGGGCGCATGGCCCACAGTTGTGGCTCCCGGGCTCTAGAGCACAGGCTCAACTGTTGTCACATACAGGCTTAGTTGCTCTGCAGCATGTGGGATCCTCCGTGTTTCCTGCACTGATAGGCAAATTCTTTACCACTGAGCCACCAGGAGACCCCTGATCATAGATTTTTTTGGAACTTTTTATCTGGAAATAATTTTATTACAGAAAATCTCCATGAAGAGTCTGAGGAACACCTATATACCCTTTACCCAGATTCTCTCTCTCTCTTTCCCTCTCTTTTCTTCAATTTACCCTTAAAAGTTTAGAAACCTATGTGTATCATTTGTATATGTATGTATATGCATATATGCATACCATTTTTATATGTATGCATATATGCATTTGCATCCATATACAAATGATAAACATATTTTTCTGAACTTTTAAGAATAAGCTGTATGTGCCTAAAAATAAATATTCTCTTACATAGCCACAAAACAGACTACAGTTTTTAACATTGCCTTTCTCCTTTCTTAATTTAATAACAAATTTAAATCATACTTCTATACATCTAGATCTCACTTTTTAATCAAAATTCAGAATAATATTTTGAGGACTTATCAGATAGTTCTAATTTGTTTTCCTACAAGCATTCCATGTTTTACACATGCCTATGCTCCAAACTCAGTAGATCTCTATCTTTTCTTGAATTCCTTTTGGAAAAACAAAGTATGAGATGAGGACTTAGGTGCAGGCTGTTTTTGGAGGAGATGATCCCAGGGAGCCAGAGTGAAGCACAGGAGGGGATGAACTGAGGAAGGAGGGAAACCTATTAATAGGATACGTCATGTAATGCACAAAGCCCACAGAAATGTCCACCTGAACAATGATGTGCTGGAGTATTTATCCAGATTCTTATCCCCATTGGGTGAGAGTTCTCCTGGGGAGATTTTAATTCCTTACTTCAAGGCTGAATTTCAACTTATGAAATAGCTTTTAAAATTTGATGTTAGTGATACCAAGTTGACACAAGAATCAGTGAATTTATTTAACAGATAGGTGCTTTGGCTATAAAGTTCACATCAGTTTCTCTAAGAAAGAACAAGTTTTGAGAGTGGAGACATAAATATTAAAAGAAAATGATTTTTTGGCACTACTTCAGTGGCAAGAAAAGTTTTAAGTATGTTTGAAATAATTTGGATATGTGAATATACTTTTCAAACTGTAAAAGTTATGAAATCTAAACTCACAAAATATTTCTGATAAAAGTTTAAGATTCATATTGAAATATTCTGTGTATAAATAAAATACATCTTGGATTTTGAAGATCTATATCCTATATCGGAGAAGGCAATGGCAACCCACTCCAGTACTCTTGCCTGGAAAATCCCATGGACAGAGGAGCCTGGTAGGCTGCAGTCCATGGGGTCGCTATGAGTCGGACACGACTGAGCGACTTCACTTTCACTTTTCACTTTCACGCATTCGAGAAGGAAATGGCAACCCACTCCAGTGTTCTTGCCTGGAGAATCCCAGGGACGGCGGAGCCTGGTGGGCTGCCATCTATGGGGTCGCACAGAGTTGGACACGATTGAAGCGATTTAGCAGCAGCAGCAGCATATCCTATATACAATTTTTAAAAATATTTTGCTTTTACTATTGATTTATATATTGAAATAATACTTTTGATACCTTGAGTTAAATGCATTTATTTAACATTTATTTCACCTGTTTCTTTTAACAATTTTTAACTTAACTACTAGAAAAGTTAAAGTTATGTGTGTGACTACATTATATTTCAATGGTAGAGTGCTGCCCTAGATAATTAATTGTAAAACTTAGATAACAATGAAGTTATTCAGAAAAGTAGCAGGATTTAAAGTTAATATCCAACATTTAAATTTGTTAAACCTCAAATTTCTTAATGCCTATTTACAGAGGCACCCCCCAAATATAAAACGTTTAGAATAGACTTTACAAAGCACATTTAGTATGCATACAAAGAAAGCCATAAAACATTCCTGAAAGACACAAAAGAAGATTGAAACAAATGAGGAAAGTCTCTTAGCCTCGTCTCAAAATATCAGTTTTGTACCTAATCTGGAATTTTAATGTTATCCCAATAAAAACACCAACACTTTTTTTCTGGAGCTATACAAGTTGATTTGAATTAAAGTTCATATGGAAAAATAAACATTCTGGAATATTTAGGAAAACATGGCAAAAGAAAGAGCTACAAGGAGGAACATGGCAAAAGAAAGAGCTACAAGGAGGGACTCACACGCCTGTTATTGAAATATACAGCAAGGCCTCTGTAATTAAAATCATGTGATACTGGCACATGCATAATCAAGCAGACCAATGAAATAGAGTGAAAAGTCCAGAAACAGACCCAGCTACATGTGGAAATCTCATATGTGATAACTATGAGAGTCAGCAACTCTTTCGGTAAAAGGCCTGAGAGCAAATATTTTCTGCCTCGTGGATCAGATTACTTGTCATTGTAGCACAAAAGCAGCCATAAATACATATACTTATATATATTTCATATATACGTGTGTGTGTTGCTCAGTTGTGTCCGACTCTCTGTGACCCCATGGACTATAGCCTGCTAGGTTCCTTTGTCCATGGGATTCTCCAGGCAAGGATACTGGAGTGGGTAGCCACTCCAGGGGATCTTTCCAACCCAGGGATTGAACCCAGGTCTTCCATATTGTGGGCATATTCTTTACTGTCTGAGCCACCAGGGAATCCCTTCCATATATATGATAATATATTATATTACAAATATTAATATATGTATATATATAAACAAATAGCTCTGTTCCAACAGACTTCCTTTAAATAAAACAGGTAGCAGGATTTGGCTCCACACTCTAATCTCCTGTGCAGATCAAGGTTATATTACTTTTCAGACGAAAAGAAGAGTTGATATTGGGAAAACTGCAGGTTTTGCCACAGGTACTTAGCATAGGGTCTGGAATTTAAATTCTGACTAAGTAGTAGGTATCTTTTTTCCCTGTCATAAATAGACTTTAAAAAAAACTTTTACTTTAAAACTGAACTTATGGAAAAAATTGCAAACAGAAACTAATACAATACTGTAAAGCAACTATGCTTCAATAAAAAATAAATAAAAGTTATACAAAGAATAGTATAGGTAACACCTGTATATCTTTTACCCAGATTCTCTAAGTTTTAAACATTTTGCTTGATTTAAATGTTTGTAGCCTCTTTTCTATGAAAGTTATCTAGATGACCGTATACTAGGCAATGGTAAGCATGCTAAGGTAAGATGTACGAGTTCAGAGGAATACTGTTACGGGGAGGACACATGCCTGCCTGTCCTCCTCAGCCCTCTGACCAAATGAAATGTTTGTCTGATGATGAGTCTTCCTGAACTAGATGGTTGACAGCAATTTCATCAAGATAGAAGAAAACAAATAAAGAAGGAGCTTGGGTCCTTGACATAAATGCTAATACATAGACTGTGGGTTTGAGAAAGAAATTCTCTTTGATATAACCCACTAGTACCTTAGTCTCTGTCAGCACATCAAAGCTGTGTGATAAGTGATACTTGAACATCAGAAGCGTTATCAGTATTCTGTGGTGGTGAAAAGCATAAATTCTGGATCTAGGTTGCTTGCGTATAAATTCTGGCTCAGCCACCTGCCAGCTCTGTGACTTTGGGGAATTATTCAAAGTCCCTCAGCCCTCTCAGGTTTGACATGAGTACATAATTCCTAGTCATTTTGATAATTAAACGACTTATTTGTAAAGTGCTCAGAGTGAGGCTTGGTGAAGAGCAAGCAGATGCCTGAGAGGTGGGTATTATTTTGAACATTTTGAAAGATAAGGAAGTTAAGATTTAAAGAAACCAAATGACTTGCCCAAGATTATGCAATTGGTAAATAGTGGAGCTGGGAGTCAAACTCATCTGCTTGCACATGTCTTTACTTTTTAACATCTATTAAGCACGTTTTTGATTGTAACAAGGTCGAGTACATCTATGGTTGGATTACGCAGCAGACGAACTAAGCCCAGGCTGAAGGCTCTCACAAAACAGAGCACACCTCCCTCCAAATATAGCAAAGGCAAAGTTTGGAGGCATTTTATGTTTTTAACATGGCATTAGAGTGGTCATCTTAGGAAAAATTTAAAAATCTGCCAGACTTTCTGATATTTATTTTCTGTTTGTATTGCTTTTATTTGGATTGGCATGGGTCTGAAGAGGGTCCCTAGAATTAATAGAATCATGGACTTTCCAGTGGCTCAGTGGTAAAGAATCCTCCTTCTCATGCAGAAGACATGGGTTCAATCCCTGGGTTAGGATGGACATAGCAACCCACTCAAGTATTCTTGCCTGGAGAATCCCATGGACAGAGGAGCCAATCCATGGGGTTGCAAAGAGTCAAACACGACTGAGCAACTGAGCCTAGGTTTTTCCTTTACTGGTGCTAACCAGCCCTGTGTGAATTGAAGTTTTTAGTAATATTTCAAAGTGGGAATTATCATTTTTGTAAGACATTTTATGTATCCCCATGTAAATAGTTTGACTAGTATACTTCCAATGCAGACCAAAGTCTTGAGGAGTTCCCAAACATCTTAAAATATAGTTTAACTGTAACTCCAATTGTAACTAAAATGCTTGAGGACTCTTAAGCATGTATAAATGTTATTAGAGGTCCCCTGGAAACTGAGTTCTTTCTTTTGGAGATTTAGAATGGGGAGCAGAGAAACATGTCAGGTGTTAGTCTTATGTTTGCAGTTTTTTTTCTCTCTATGATGAATTCTCCCATTCTTTAAATCTGTTTAGCTTGCAAATTAAAGGCTATACATAATTCTGTATATACTATAATACTGTGTCTTAAGCGTGCCAGGGGTCACCTGCTTGGAGCACACAGACTGTCCTGATGGATCATTCTAGAGCATAGAGTACATGCAAATATATACACACTTGTAATTTTACAGTTCACATTTTATTGCAGTATTTATTTTATTTTTTAACGTGTTGAAACTTGAACTTAAGAAAAGCCTAATGAGCTACATTATACTTAAAAATGGTTTAGGCTTTTGAAAAATGGTTAATTAAAAAATAGTAAAACAGTCACAAGATTCAAAAAGCAGAAAGCATAAACCAGTGTAGAGTCCAAAAATCTCCCTTCTACCCTTGCCTCCCCAATGCCCAACTTTGCTCCCATCTTTTCTATACCAGCAAATTCAAATGCAGATTCTGATCTTCCCCTCCTTTTTACACATGAGGTAGCATACTGTATACTCTGTTCTGCACTTTGCTTTTTTTCATTTAACATATCATAGGTCACTTCATACTAGTACGTGAAGGTGCAATATAGAACAGCAGAGAAGCACATACATGTTAGAACCACTACATGTACATCAAAAGTGAAATAGAGTCAGTTCTCACTTTGTTGTTGTTCAGTTGCAAAATCGTGTCCGACATTTTGCAACCCCATGGACTGCAGCATGCCAGGCTCCTCTGTCTTCCACTATATCTTGGAGTTTGCTCAAATTCACGTCCATTGAGTCAGTGATGCTATCAAACCATTTCATCCTCTGCTGCTCCCTTTTCCTTTTGCCTTCAATCTTACCTAGCATCAGGGTCTTTTCCTATGAGTCAGAATCAGGTGGCTAAAGTATTGGAGCTCCAGCTTCAGCATCAGTCCTTCCAATGAATATTCAGGACTGATCTCATTTAGGATTGACTGGTTTGAATCTACTGGCAGTCAAAGAGACTCTCAAGAGTCTTCTCCAACACCACAGTTCAAAAGCAGCAGTTCTTTGGTGCTTAGCTTTCTTTATAGTCCAACTCTCACATCCATACATGACTACTGGAAAAAACATAGCTTTGACTGGATGGACTTTTGTCAGCAAAGTGATGTCTCTGCTTTTTAATATGCTATCTAGGTTTGTCATAGCTTTTCTTCCAAGAAGCAAACATCTTTTAATTTTATGGCTGCAGTCACCATCTGCAGTGATTTTGGAGCCCAAGAAAATAAAATCTGTCATTGTTTCCACTTTTTCTCCTTCTATTTGCCATGAAGTGATGAGACTGGATGCCATGATCTTAGTTTTTCAAATGTTGAGTTTCAAGCCAGCCTTTTCATACCTCCTCTGTATCATTCTCCAAATCCCTTGGAGATTGAACTGGTTGTAACTTTAATTATTTTGATTAAAGCAACAGTTCTGATCCCATCTAGATTCTCATCCATGGATCCTTAATGGCAAGAAGTCTTGGGAACTAGATGTGTTGGGAAAATAAAAGAATACAGATCAGCTATGCAGAAATCCAGACCTGGCTCTGAAAGCTTTAAAAGGGAACTTCAGTGATTATATCAGGAGAAATAAGGTACATATTGTACCAATGTCAGGAAGGGGGCATAAATAAAGCAATTGAATTGATGTCAATGAAGGGGATCAGAATATACCAGCCCAAACTATGTCACTTCAGCATAAGGATTATTTTGAGCGGATGGCAGTTAAGAAATAGACATAGCAGTAAGTCTCTGTCTTCCCTCTTTGTGACTTAAAGTAGGGCATTAAATTCCCTTTGTGAAGATGGGCTTTCTCTCCTCTCCAAGACCATGTGGAGGAAAACAACCCTTATCATAAGAGATAAAAAGTCAGAATGGAAATGAGTCTGCATAAAACAAAGCTTACTAAAAATAATCCTTAACTTCTAGTAATTTTTTCCCATATATTTACCTTCCTACAACTTATTACCCCTTTATTTTGTGTTGACTGGTCCTCCACAACTTCCTTGCAGGCCTAACCATTTCTTCTTCTTTTTAAAAGTTTTATTTTATATTGGAGTGTAACTGATTTGCCAACAAAGATCCATTTAGTCAAAGCTATGGTTTTTCTAGTAATCATGTATGGATGTGAGAGTTGGACTGTAAAGAAAGCTGAGCGCAGAAGAATTGATGCTTTTGAACTGTGGTGTTGGAGAAGACTCTTGAGAGTCCCTCGGACTGCAAGGAGATCCAACCAGTCAATCCTAAAGGAAATCAGTCCTGAATATTCATTGGAAGGACTGATGCTGAAGCTGAAGCTTCAATACTTTGGCCACCTGAGGAGAAGAGCTGACTCACTGGAAAAGACTCTGATGCTGGGAAAGATTGAAGACGGGAGGAGAAGGGGACAACAGAGGATGAGATGGTTGGATGGCATTACCGACGCAATGGAGATGAGTTTGAGTAAGCTCCGGGAGTTGGTGATGGACAGGGAAGCCTGGCGTGCTACAGTCCATGGGGTCACAAAGAGTCAGACATGAGTGAGTGACTGAACTGAACTGATAACTGATTTACAGTATTGCCTTAGTTTCAGGTGTATAGCAAAGTGATTCAGTTATATTAATACATCTACATATGTCTATTCTTTTTCAAATTCTTTTCCCATTAGGTTATTACAGAATACTGAGCAGAGTTCCCTGCGACATACAGTAGGTCCTTATTGATTATTTCATGTATAGTAGTGTGTACGTGTCAGTCTCAAACTCCTGGTTTATTTCCCAGCCCCACCTTTTCCCTTTGGTAATCATAAGTTTGTTTTCTTCCCCTGTGAGTCTGTTTCTGCTTGCCTAACCATTTCTTTTAGTTTTCACTTATTCGTTCTGTGACAACATATCCATGCCCAATAAACCTTTTCTCCTGTCAATCTATCTTTAGTGAATTTAATTTGCAGGCCATAGGCACTTACAATAAGAGGATAGAGGAAAATTTTTCCTCCTCTACACCAATGGTACTGCATTGATAACCACTGAGGAAAAAAAAAAGGTGCCAAATTGTTCTCTGTCTTAGAACTACCAGGCTTGAACATGTTATAGTCATCAGCTCCAGTGGATACAATTTTAACACTTATTTTGTATACAAAACATTTTCATAATTACAAGCTTCCATTTGATCTATTTTCTCCATTGCCATTAAGGTATAAACGTCTGATGTCTTATTATCTTGTTTTTCCTACAGTAAAGGATAATTTAAAAAAATAGCATCATGGCTTTCATATAAATAAAATGTGTATGTATCAAACACTTTCTTTAACTCAGTTAATGAGGAAACAGTAAAATGTAAAAACCAGTTCAAAGGAGATTTCAAAGAACAGATCCATACATAGGCCTTGAAGAGCACTAAAATAAATTTGCCAATAGAAGCAAAACTGGCCTCTTCCATATGGTGGAACGAAATGCACCTTGACAAAATTGCATTTCTATGAGCAGGAATTGTTGGCATCACTATCAATTGCTACAACTTACAGAGTTGTGAAATAGCTCAAAGGCAATGAAAGGCATAGACCCTGCGGAATGAAATAAATCCTGAAAGGTGGGTTTACAAAACAACACCTAGTATTCCACTAAAAGGACATCTACAAATCTAAATCATTTTCTTTTTTAATTTGTCCATTTCAAAGTCTTTCACAGATTTTCATCAAAGACTGTTACTAGTCACACACAGTGTCACAATAAAAGACAGTCAACAGGTTTTAAGAGTGGGCACTGAAAAGGCACTCCATAAATGCTAATTGAATAGAGCAATGTTTAAGCATTGGAATAGGGTTCTACAGACTCTGCACAGTGTTAATTTCCCAGTTTTTCATACCCAGAATATCACTCTGCTGTTGAAGATTTCAAAGTGAGGTACAGCTGAGCAGAATCTACAGTCAGGCACCTTCCCATTGAACAGGGCAGTGGCCTTTGGCCTCATTAAACTGCATGGGATTCTAGGGCATGGCCGGTCACTGGCAGGTTGCTGGGTAACTATCCTTCCAGAAAGGGTCAGTCCTTTGCTTGATTGCACCTTCCCCATGCTGTCTCCTGTTTCTTCCTCCTCCTCCTGTTTTCTTGAGTGAGAAAACTGGCAACAGTTGTTTCTAGGTGGCACATACAGCTACCAATATACAAGTAGCATCCCCCCACTGCCCACTCCCTTAATCCCCCGACTCTGAAGGCCATGTGAGGGGTGATTTGCACTCTAACCCTAACTGCTGTCACGGGGAAGGATGGAGAGCAGTGTGTGGGCTGTGTGGGGGGTGACGCTACCAGATGATAGTTCAGAAAAAGGAAAAAAAGCAAACAGGAAAAAATGGATTGAGTTTTCTAAGAAATTAAGGTCTTGTTCTGCATGCATTCACTCACTCATACTCATCAGTTCATTTATTCTGACTATTTATGCATTTCTATAACAAGCCCTGTGGCACTCTCTGGGCAAAAACAGACTCTCCTTTACTAGACTCCATCATTCCAATCTCTTGATTAGTTGTACCTTCTTTCTCATTTCAGCATTATAGCATTTATTCATGTCTTGTGGCTTTTAAAAATGTGTTTGTCTATCTCCTTTAATACAATGAAAACTCCTTAAGGCAGTGGAGTGTCTCATTAAACTTGATTTTCCACAGTCCTTAACCTAATTCTTAGCTTTTAATGGACTCTCCGTAAGTATTTGTTGCTTTGGTTGATTTAAAAAAAAAAAATAAAACCCTCAAAACGCTTTCGGTGATTGTAGATGAGAAATTTAGCCAACTCTTTCCTGCATTAACAACTCCCTGACATTAAAACATATGCTAAGTCAAGCCATTTAAAAAGCTCTGGGACCTGTGAGCTACCAGGACTCACAAAGGGAGGCCTTGAATGGGTCAGAACCTGCTGGGCAAGTCCTGGGCCCCCAGTCGCTCTGCAGGAGAGAGGGCTGTGCGTGCACTGACTTGTAGGCTGGAGAGAGAAGTGAAAAAAGAAGCCTAAAAGCATAAGTTCAAGGGTTCATGTCTCAGAAGCTTTGCTTTTCCCTTCTTTTTTCACTTTCACAGTTGCAAGAGACGGTAGGTCTCCTGCCCACCCTTGGGACCTGGGGGGTCAAGGTTGCACATGGGGACTTGTTCACTTGTTCCTTTCTCATTCCCATCTTTCCACAGCAAAACTCATTCCTTCATGCTCGTGGAGACACCCACGGCTTATTTAATTCCGTAGTGAGGCTTCAACGGGCAGCTAACAATGTTGTCTTAGTTCCTTTTGAAAAAGAGTTTTACTTTGTTAGAACATGGTGAAAGGAACATCACATTTAAGAGAAAGAAAACTTAAAAAAAAAAAAAAAAAGCATTAAAATGAGTGTCTGCCCCGAAACAAGAATTAGAATAAAGATTAATTAGAAGAAGGCTAGAAGTCCTAGGAGGACTTACCAGGTGGCTCAATGTAAAGAATCCACCTGTCAATGCAGGAGACTCAGAAGACATAGGTTCAATTCCTGGGTCAGGAAGATGCCCTGGAGAAGGAAATGGCAACCCACTGCAGTATTCTTGCCTGGAAAATCCCATGGACGGAGGTGCCTGGCGGGCTACAGTCCATAGGGAAGCCAACAGTCATACACGACTGAGTGGCTAAACAAACAGCAACAGCAGAAGTCTTAGGAGTTCCCAGTCTGGGAGATCTCTGCTTTCTCATTCTTCCAGAGAAGACTCTGGGGGTCTTCTCATCCTTGTGTGGTTTGGAGAAGCACAGCAGCAACATTCCTGGGAGTTTGATGAAAGTTCAGAACTCCAGCCGGACTCCAGATTTAGGAATAAAAATCTGCATGTTAACATGAGCCCCAGGTGATTGCTCTTCACATTACAGTTTTGAGAAACCCTGATAATACCTGAATGTATTTGAATATCTGAATGTATTTGAATGTAAAAGACTTCAAAGAAGGGCTTCCCGTTTTACCCTGGGGAAACACATCCAACTGCCCCCTTTCTCCCAGCTTGGATTGTGAACTCGGTCATCCTTGTGGAATAAAGGATCACTTTAAGGTCAAACCAGCAATCATACTAGACCAATGTTCACATGTCTAGAAGCTTTTCAGCCAGGAAGAAAAATTACATTGCTGCAGTTTATCCTGACAAGAAGTAGGTGCTATTTGTTCCATTTTAGAGGTAAGGAAATTGGGGTGCAGAGAAGTTAAGTAATTCTTCCAAGATCATCTTTCCAGTTAGTGGCATCACAGAGATTCAAGCCCAGGTCTACCTAACAGTGAAGGCTTCCCTGGTAGCTCGGTTAGTAAAGGCTCTGCCTGCAATGTGGGAGACCTGGGTTCAATCCCTGGGTTGGGAAGATCCCCTGGAGAAAGAAAAGGCTACCCACTCCCATATTCTGCCCTGCAGCATTCCATCGGCAGAAAAGTCTATGCGGTCACAAAGGGTTGGACACGACTGAGCGACTTTCACTACCTAACAGTAAAGCTCTTGCTTTTTCAAATGCACCATGTTTTTGTGGTTGCTATTGTTAGCTCTATTCTTTTTAAACAGCTCTTTACTTGTCTTTCCTTTCATGTTATACATATATATATATATATATATATATTTTTTTTTTTTTTTCCAGGATAAATTTACACTGCAGCCTGCTATGTTTTGTAAGGTTTAGTTATTTGCAACTGCCAACCTCCCTGTCCCCCTTGGAGCAATTTTCAAACAGGAGGTTCTGTAACCGCCGAGGGGAAGGGGAAGGAAACAGAAGCAGAAAGGCACAGTGACAGCAAGGGTTCCACTCCGGAAATGACCCCCAGAGGAGCTGGGGCTGTGCCAGAAAGAAGAGCGAGATAAAAGAGGCCAGGACTCAAAACCGGAGGCAGAGGAGAATTGTGTAAACAGATGATCCTGTCCCCTTTGGCAGCTCTCCCTCTATCACCCCATCCCGATCCTTCCCACACGCCCCACAGAAGAGACTCAAAATCTCAACAATGACAAAGTCAGGGCCACACCATGGGACAGCCTTGCCAGAAAAGACCTGGGGCAGCGCTCTGGCCACAGTTTTACAGCATTTCATACACCCTTGTGGAATGCGAATTCTTTTACCCACCCCTCCTTCAGGCAACTTGGGGGAAGAAAAAGAGAAAACAAAGGTGTCGGATGGGCTGGGGTGGGAATGTGGCAAGGCAGAGCCAAAAGTTATAAATGACAACTCCGGGCCTAAAAATGAATGAGTCCATTGGCGTTCCACTACTTTAGGATAGAATCCTCACATGGAATTAACTTTTGTGACGTAGACCAGTCCTCTTCCACATTTCCAAAGGAGAAAAGAGCCTACTGTATATTCAGCTCTGCAATATTTGATTCTCCCAATTTTATTTTTTTTTAAAAAAGTCAAAACCCCAGAAAAGCTGCAAAAATAGTACATGAAATTTATATGCCCTTAACCTCAGCTGTGGTTTGCTGAGATTTTGCCCTTTTCTCTCTGTTTTGTTGAAACATTTTTCGCAACACTTTAATCCCTAAATATAAGCCCGTATCTCCAAGAACAAAGACATTCTCTACATTTATGCACTATCATAATTTCATCGAAAAAATGTAACGTTGATTTAATATCATCTAATATGTAGATCATGGGCTTCCGGGGGTGGGCAGTGGTAAAGAATCTGCCTGCAATGCCAGAGATCCAGGTCTAATTCCTGGGTCAGGAAGATTCCCTGGAGGAGGAGATGGAAACTCACTCTTGCCTGGAAAATTCCATGGACAGAGGAGCCTGGCAGGCTACAGTCCATGGGGTTGCAAAGAGTCAGACATGACTGAGCATGCACACAATATGTAAATCATATTCAAACTTCCCCAAATGTCCCATATATATACTTTAAAGCTGTTTTTTTTTTATTTCTGGGTCAACTTGCATGCATTATATTTGGTGGTAAAGTCTCAATTTTTAAAAAATGTATATACTAAAACAGTCTCCCTGCTTTTTACCTTTATTCCTCATTACATTTTCATCTGATTGGGCATTTTCTTCTAAAAATACATGACAATCTAGCTTTTACTAATTTTTTTCTTCATAATTTGTTTCAGATTTATATTTACTTAAAATGGCAGATGCTGCATATGATTTTAGGGGAGAAGATAGCTGTGAGTTAAACTTGAAGTTAAGCCTTTAATTAGACTAAGTGAAGCTATAGAACTGAAGAAAACAAACTACTAATTCCCATGGGCCAATTCTGGCTTGCCTGATTTTGTAAAGGATGTTTTGTAGGAACTCAGTCACGCCCATTCATTTATATTTATTTTCTATGACTGGTTGGCTGCGTTCATGTTTAGAGCACGATTCAGTAGGTATAACAGAGAATGTGTAGCCTGCAAAGCATAAAGTGTTTACTGTCTGGCCCTTTATAGAATAAGTTTGTTGATCCCTGATCTAGAACAAGAAATATGAATGTGACTTTCTCCTTTGACTTTTAATTAAGGCATGATTCAAATACTACCAGAAAGATCATACAGATCTCCTTGATGATGATTTTCTACTTCTTGAAGTAAAAAGAAATAAATTTATCAAGATCATTCAACTTGATTTTTAAAATTTCTTCTCTTTAAAAACCCCTTTAATGTCCTTGTATGGTCCTCTTGGTTTAATCCAAACTCTTCAGCATGAAATTCCAGGAAAGGCTCTTCCTAACTGGTACTAGGCACCATTTCTTATATCCTATTGGTTCCCCTACATCAATGATTTTCAACCATAAGGGTGTAAAAAAAGACCATAAACACTAAATGGGTGTGTTTAAAATGCAGGTTATAAAGCCCTACATCCAAAGATTTGATCTAAAAAGTTCTAGGAGAAAAGACACTAAGTAACCTGCAATTTTCACAAGTACTACAGGTCAATCTGGTACAGATGGTCTGAAAACCACATATTGGAAATCAGTGCTTTAGAGAGAGCAGAATATTTACACTTGACCCCTCTATGCCTTCCATGCCCCTTCTGGAAAGTGTGCCTCCTTCCATTTCATTCAAGGGTCTGGGCAATGAATGTCCCTGGATGATACTGATTTAATGTTCTTCCTACTGATCTCCCTAGTAGTTCATTCATTCACTCCAGCCTGATCTCATGGAAATGTACATACATCTATCCTCATTTCTCTCATTACATTATTGCAACTTATCTCCTGTCAGTCTCATGGAGTTCCTTGAGGGCAAGAAGAATCTCAGGCATGTGTGTTTCCTTGCACATAATTAACTTGGGACGAATACTGAAGTGTATGTTTGCATGAGTAAAATGGCTATTTGAAATAGATTTAATTTGGTGTTATTGACATAAATTATATTACATTGTACATGTTGATAACCTAATAAAATAAGCTCTCTCCTTTTTTTATATCATATAAAATACATTTATTACCTAATTCCTGAAAAGGATTTGATGTTAAAAGACACCATTAAGAGAGTGAAAAGAGAAGACAGGCTGTGAGAATTTATTCTCAAATTATATGTATTTGACAAAGGAATCCTAATAAGTATGTGTTAAGAACGTCTATAATTCAACGAAAAAAAGACAAACCACCTAATTGACAAATAGAAGTGGAAGATTTTAAAAGGTTCTTTACAAAAAAGATATCCAAATGGCTAACAAGGATGTGAAAAGCCACTTGACATTCTTAGTTAACAGGGAGATGCAAATTAAAACCACAATGAGATACCACTACACACCTACCTGCATGACAAAGAGTTGGCAAGGATATGAAGCAACTGGAACTCTCTGTGGGTTGCTAGTGGGAGTGTAAGCTGGCATAACCATTTTAGGAAACAGTTTGGCAATATCTATCAACTCTAAATATGTATCAACTCTACGAACCAGCAATCCCACTCTTAAGTATACACCCAAGAAAAATAAGAGCATTTTTTTAAAAGACATGAAAAATAATATTCATAGCAGTTTTATTCATAAGAACTAAAAGCTGGAAGGGAATTCCTTGGTGGTCCAGTGGTTAAGACTTGGTACTTTCACTGCCAAGGACCGGGGTTCAATTCCTGGTCAGGGAATTAAGATCCCACAAGCTTCAAAGCATGGCCAAGAAAAAGAATTGTGCAACTATTGTGACAATGGGCTTCCCTTGTGGCTCAGCTGGTAAAGAATCCGCCTGCAATGCAGAAGACCTGGGTTCAATACTCGGGTTGGGAAGATACCCTGGAGAAGGGAAAGGCTACCCACTCCAGTATTCTGGCCTGGAGAATTCCATGGACTGTATAGTCCATGGGGTCACAAAGAGTCGGACACAACTGAGCAACTTTCACTTTCACTTTCAAAAGCTGGAAACAATCCAGAAGTCCATCAATAGAAGAATGAATAAATAATCGTAGAATACTCACATAATAGAATTGGAATACATGTGCGTGCACAGTTGTGTCTGACTCTTTGTAACCCCATAGACTGTAGCCCGCTAGGCTCCTCTGTCCATGGCATTTTCTAGGCAAGAATATTCGAGTGGGTTGCCATTTTCTACTCTGGGGGATCTTCCTGACCCAGGGATAAAACCTGTGTCTCCTGCGTTGCAGGCGAATTCTTTACTGCCTGAGCCATTGGGGAAGCCCAAAATGGAATGCTATACAGCAATAAAACAGAATGAATTACTAATACTTGCAACACATAGTTGGCTTTCTCAGACATAATGTTGAGTGTAAGAAGCCCCAGATTGATACTTACGAGTGATTCTATTTAAGTGAAGTTCAAGAACAGGTAAAGCTGATCTATGATGATAAGAGAATAACAGTTACCTTTTGGGGAGCCTTTGACTAGGAAGGGGCACAAAGGAACCCCTTTTGGGGGGGTGTTGGAAATATTTTGTATTTTGATCAGGTGATAATTTTCTGGTGGATATATACGTAAAAAGATCATTGTTATACACTTGTTTGGTGTACTTAATCTGTGTGCCACAACGAAGATCCTAAGTATCACATATAAGACCCAAAACAGTCAAGTAAATAAATAACTCGATAAATGAGCAAATACTGTTTTAAAAAAAAGAATCCAGGTCAGCTTACATCACACCTCTATGTTATAACTGTGAAGTTATGAATGGTACAACCACAGGACTTTGATGTTTCTTACATTTTCCACTCCTCTCCAACCACTGCCGGTTCCTCATCTGTAAACAAGGGTTAAATAGTACTTTCCTCATCTGGTTGTAAGAATTAAATAAATAAGCACAAAACAAAGAACTCAGAACAGTTCATAAGACATAGTGATAAATAAGAATTACTTATTATTATGACACACCTGTGCTAAAATTTACATAGTATTGTAAAACATATCTGACTGGTAGTTTTATTTTCTTTCTCTTTTAATTGAAGTATAGTTGATTTGCAATGTTTCAGATGTATAGCAAAGTGATTCAGTTATACATATATACTTTTTCAGATTCCTTTCTATTATAGATTATTACAAGATACTGAACATAGTAAGTCCTTGTTTCTCTGTTTTGTATATAATGGTTGGTATCTGTTAATGCCAAATTCTAAATTTATCCCTCTCCTCTTTTCCCCTTTGGTAACCACAAATTTGTTCTCTTTGTCTGTGGGTTCATTTCTGTTTTGTATATAAGTTCTTTTGTATCATTATTTTAGATTTCACATACAAGTGATATCATGGTATTTGTCTTTCTCTGTCTGACTTTTCTCTGGATATATGTCCAAGAGTGGGATTGCAGGATCATGTGGTAATTCTATTTTTAGTTTTACAGGAAGCCTCCATACTGTTTCCCCATACTGGTTATATCAGTTCACATTTCTACCAATATTGTAGGAGGGTTCCCTTTTCTCTATATCCACTTTAGCATTTATTATTTATAGGCTCTGGGGTGGGGGGTTGTGCCCGGCCTCAGCAGTGAAAGTGTTGAGTCCTAACCATGAGACCACCAGAGAATTCCTTATTTGTAGCCTTTTGGTGATGACCATTCTGACTTGTGTGGAATGTGCTAGTAGTTATATTTTCAGTTCTGTTCAGTTGCTCAGTCGTGTCCGACTCTTTGCGACCCCATGAATTGCAGCACGCCAGGCCTCCCTGTCCATCACCAACTCCTGGAATCTACCCAAACCCATGTCCATCGAGTCAGTGATGCCATCAAACCATCTCATCCTCTGTCGTCCCCTTCTCCTCCTGCCCCCAATCCTACCCAGCATTAGGGTCTTTTCCAATGAGTCAACTCTTTGCATGAGGTGGCCAAAGTATTGGAGTTTCAGCTTCAACATCAGTCCTTCCAATGAACACCCAGGACTGATCTCCTTTAGGATGCACTGGTTGGATCTCCTTGCAGTCCAAGGGACTCTCAAGAGTCTTCTCTAACACCACACTTCAAAAGCATCAATTCTGCAGTGCTCAGCTTTCTTCACTGTCCAACTCTCACATCCATACATGACCACTGGAAAAACCATAGCATTGACTAGACAGACTTTTGTTGGCGAAGTAATCTCTCTGCTTTTAAATATGCTATCTAGGTTGGCCATAACCTTCCTTCCCAAGGAGTAAGCGTCTTTTAATTTCATGGCTGCAATCACCATCAGCAGTGATTTTGGAGCCCCAAAAAATAAAGTCTGACACTTTCCACTGTCTCCCCATCTATTTGCCATGAAGTGATGGGATCAGATGCCATGATCTTAGTTTTCTGAACGTTGAGCTTTAAGCCAACTTTTTCACTCTCCTCTTTCACTTTCATCAAGAGGCTCTTTAGTTCTTCTTCACTTTCTGCCAAAAGGCAGAAAGTTATATTTTCAAATAGTTTCAAATCTAATGGCCATCAACCTTTATTAACACAATACTCTCCTATAATCTGATTTACTTAAAAAAATATGTACACTCAAAATGTCAAATGGAAAAAAAAGAAAGTAAAATAAGTACTCAAATGCATCATTTTTTAAAAATAAAATTACAGTTTCAAAAATATTAAATATAACAAATAAAGCAAGGAAAGAAGCAACGAATTTCATCATGTTATTGTTTTCATAAAATAATAAAGTGTCCCTCACTTTTCCCCTTCGCTCTTCAGAGGTAACCCCCATTTCCAAGTCAACTTCTGTTTGAATTTTGTTTTCAGGAAAGAAACATTCTGCTGTGTGTGTATCCTTTTGATCTGAGAATGATTAAGGGCTGGCAGTCAGTACACACAAGGCAAGGACACATTAATGCAGGATTCTGATGGAGAAGGTGTTTGGGGATGCATTTTCTTCTTGGTGGAGTCACAAGATGCTCCTTTATCCTTTGCCTAAACTGGCCCCTACCGCATCACTCCTGCCGGCACAAAGACATTTGGTAAAATAAGTACTAGGCGTGCACAGCCACAGACTCACAGCTGAGGCTTTGTCTTTTCTTGAGTAAACACAATCCCAACAATGAGACAGTGTCTGCAGGGACCAGGGGGCGGTGGGAGGGATAGTTAATCAAGTTCTCTTTTCTGATTAGTCACTAAATTTATAAAGCATTTCCCCCTTATTAACTCTGCTTGCCTCTTTTCTTGAACAGCTCCCCAGTGACATTTTTGGGGGTGGTGGCTGGGGGGGGCTACACAGGGTCTTTATTGCTGTGCAGGGGCTACTCTCGAGCTTCTCGTTGTGGTGGCTTCTCTTGTTGCAGAGCATAGGCTCTAGGGCGCACAGGCTAATCAGTTGTGAAACATGGGCTTGGTTGCCCCGTAACATGTGGAATCTTCCTGGAACAGGGATCATACCCATATCCCCTGCTTTGGCAGGTGGATTGATTCTTAACCACTGGACCACCAGGCAAGTCCTCCAAGTGACACTGGATGCCCCCTCTACCGTGACTTCCCAGGAGGATCTGATGCACCCCTGGGGCAAGTCAAGTTGCTGGAATGGGTGGGGTTGGAGGGTCTTTGGAGTCTATGAGCCTTTTTACCCAGAATTAAGGGCTTGGTTTTTCTCCTTGAGAATTATTTGATGCTTCTGTTCTAAAGTGGGCTTCTCTGGTGGCTCAGACAGTAAAGTATCTGCCTGCAAGGCAGGAGACCCGAGTTCAACCCTTGGGTCAGGAAGATCCCCTAGAGAAGGGAATGGCTACCCACTCCAGTATTCTTGCCTGGGGAATTCCATGGACAGAGGAGCCTGGCTGACTACAGTCCTTGGGATCGCTCACAAATGTTTTACAATGCTTCTAGGCTGCTTAGATTGGATTCAGGGTGAGTTTAGGATCTCTTATATCTTTTTAATCTCAAGAAACTTGATAAAACATTCTACTTTTATTTTCTCTCTTTCCTCCCCATCCTTATTCCTTGCATCTATAATATAAAACTTGTACTAGTATTCTGCCTTTTCCTCTCCTCAAATTCCTTTACTGGTTTCATTCATTTAGTTCATTTAATACATATTTTGTTGAGTGCTTGCCATTGCCAGGCACTGCTCTAGGTTTAGGGATACAATAGTGAAAAAGCCCAGGTTCCTGACATCATGGGGCTTACGTTGTAACTGAAAACAGAAGACAAACAAATATATATTCATAGCACATAAAATAACGTCATGTAGTAAAAAGCATCATGGGGAAAAATACAGCAGTATCAATGCATGGAAAATGATGTGTAGAGATGAGAATATTTATTTTAGGTACATAGGTCAGGGCAGGCCTCTCCAATAAGGTGACATTGCTTTTATTTTCTTCTTCAGTCTCTGAAGGTGCTGGTGATGAGCTTTTGTACCTTCTTACCTAGAGCTTGTGTCAACGCACCCTTCCCTCTGCCCTTTCCTTGATGGTTCTGCTTCCTCTGCTTGTCCTGACTCTGCACTTCTTCCTATGATCTCACATTCTCTCTCTAATCATTTCCAGCATAGCCCTGTCACAAAGAATTTGTGTGTGGGTGCTTAACACATACCTTCAGTGATGTTAATATCATTCATCTGTCTTGACATTGCTATTTGAGAAGTGATTCTAACGTAAAGCAAAGGTTTTCAAACTTTTGATTTAATGGACTTCTGTCTGCAGGGGATAAAAGACTTTGAAAGAGGTTCCATTCTCAGCTCAACCCTGCAAATGCTACTCACACTTAAAAAAATATCAGTTCAATAGAGCTTTGCCTTAATAGACAGCTATTATGGTGGCTATTAAACACTCACTTTGTGCTGAGTAGCATACATTCAGATCTGGAGTGGAAATGACTCTTAAAAAAAAAGACAAACCCACGCTCATTTTTGGTGTGACTCACATTTTGAACAAAGCCCAGAGCACCTGTTGTTTTTTCCCTACCATTTGGAACTCTACCTTCATTTCTGGGTTTCCTCCAGAGGACACGGAACAAGGATTTGCACATAGTTTTCCATTTAATAAATAAATCCAGAAATGGAGTGGATCCTGTGAGGTTCATCAGACAATACACAGAGGCTGAGTTTCTGAGCTTCTTGGCCTTTGGGACCACATAATCCTTATGAAACATGTCAGTGCTCAACATAATACCTGGGCCATGATTACCGTTGAGTGTATCAATGAACAGAAAGGGAAGGGTCATGTCTCTTAAGTAAATATTCACAAGCTCTTCAGAATAATTTGATTCTGTCTCACCCATCATTTGGAAACTGTCTAGGTCAGCTTTGTGGCACTTTTATTATCATAATGACAAGTAGTTTTTATTAGAACAGTAAACACAAAACTATTATCTACACAAATGCAATGGCCTGCAAAAAGAGTACTTCGCACTCTAATTAAGAACAAAGCATCCAGTTACATCAGATTGAACTTTGGATTCACAGCTTTGTTTTTGTTTCATCTTGTAATGCTGGACAAGGAATCAGAGAGAAAAGGTCAGACAAAGTAGCTACTTAAGGACTGAATTAATGGATTGAGTCTCCTAGCTGCTTTAGGGGTTCCTTGGGTTAAGCCAGAATAATGGCAGCACCGCAGTGGTTAAGAATCCATTTGTCAGACTGTTCATTCTTCTTTGTCTATTTGAAGAATAAATAGGTCCATTTTCAATTCACATTGGAGAGAGACCCTAAATTGGACCAAGAATGGGGTCTCTGAGCTTCATAGGTGGCTCAGTAGCAAAGAATCTGCCTGCAAATTCAGGAGACATAGGTTCAATCCCTGGGTCAGGAAGATCCCCTGGAGAAAGGAATGGCAACCCACTCCAGTATTCTTGCCTGGGAAATCCCATAGACAGAGGAGCATGGCGGGCTACAGTCCATGGGGTCGCAAAAGTTGGACATGACTTAACGACTAACAACACCAACAACAATGGGATCTCCACATCCGCCACAGCTTGTCAGACTCTGAAGGGCTTGGAGGGCCCATAATGCCTCTTAGATGATTTTGCTGAGCCATTCTGCATGGAATAACTAAGCCTTGGCTTAATGAACTCCTGGTGAGTTGGGTGGGTTGTGGAGATCCTTGTGTGACAGACCGGGCCCTAGAGGTGGAAAGTGATATTTCTTAAACATGGGAAGGGGTACACACCTCAAAGGAGGGGGTTTGATGAGGGGGTTGTGTCTCTAAAAGGAAGGCAGATATAAGATTAAGGGAAAAAAATTAGGTTCTGCACAGCCCCCACTAAAAAAGTTTCCTCCTATGAAACATTTAATTTCTTGAATGTTTTCCAGGAAAAACGCTATTAATGGCTGCTTAAAATTCTCTCATATGTTGTAACTTTAATTTTTCCAACCTTTAGAAAAGTCTGAAACATTTAAAAAAAAAGGAAGAAGAATCTAGTTGTCGGTTTTGCAGGTTCTATGATTTTCTTCTGTCGGTTCATCAAGGAGTGAGCTGTCAGGCTCTGGCTACTTCCCAGCTTCTTTCCTGGGTCTGTGCCTTCTGCCTCCCAGCTTCAGGCTCCCCCCACCAAACCTCCTGAATCAGAATCTGATTTTAGCAGGATCACATGCCTGCATGTTAAAGTTTGACAAACACTACTCTTTGGGGTCTCAGCCCAGCACTGAACAAATGGTTATCAAGTCTTCACGAGCCCCAGAATCATTTATACAAAAATGACAATTCCTGGTGTCCACCGCAGAGATTAGATTCAGGGAGTCTGGGACAGGACCTGGAATTTCTCTTTCCTCAGGCAGGTGCCGCCGGTCTCGTCCTGAGCTCAAGCTTAATCCTGCCAGTTGGACTTCTAAATAGTCTTGTGTCTTTATTACAGTTCTATTCACTGGTGTCTTGTGTTGCAATCTTTGCTTTACAAACTATTTCCAGTGGTCTCTTTAGGATTTCTATGCAGAAAGGTCTTTGTTGTTGTTCAGTTGCTAAGCCATGTCTGACTCTTTGTGACCCCATGGACTGCAGTGTGCTAGGCTTCCCTGTCCTTTGTTGTCTTCCAGAGTTTGCTCAAACTCATGTACACTGAGTTGTGATACTATCCAAACATCTCATCCTCTGTAGACTTTCGTATAAGGTCTTAGTGCATGCACGCTAAGTTGCTTCAGTCATATTTGACTTTTTGCAACCCTGTGTACTGTAGCCTGTCAGGTTTCTCTGTCCATGGGATTCTCCAGGAAAGAATACTGGAGTGGGTTGCCATGCCCTCCTCCAGGGGATCTTCCTGACCCAGGGATGGAACCCACGTCTCCCGTGTCTCCTGCATTGCAGGCAGATTCTTTACCCAAGGTCTTAGTACAGTAATCTAATTTGAAGAAGGAGGCTTGAAACTGTTTTCGTTTAACACTTTAAATAAAATTGAGGGAACCTGAGTTACCCATATCGAGAAACCGGAGATGAAGTTAATGGAGATCACTGGGGGACATCATTACAGTTTATTCCTACCTCGCCTCTGGGCCCAGAGACCTCTTGAACTCCAGGCTTATAATTAGAGTTCTTCAACCACAAGCGTCAGAACCAGCCTCCGCCTAAGTCAACACAGGAATTTATTAGCAAGATATCAGATGGCTCACAGAACAACAAGATGCCTGTAGAACAAGGCTCATAAATGGGTAGGAAGCAGGGCAGATTTGGAGGTCTGGGTAGCAAGAGCTTTTCAACAGTTTTGTCTCAGAGCTAGCCCTGGAATGAATGAGTTCCAACCAGTTTCAGTCTTTTTGTTACTTTTCTGAAGATTCAGATCCTAGGATAGAAATGTTTGGCTTGGCTTGGTGGTGGAGGGCTGGCCACACCGAGTAACAGTCCTAGCAGATTGTATCCCAAAGAAAGGGTAATTCTTTGCTGGAACTGGTGATGCTAGAAGAGATGCCTGGCAGCCAGGAAAGAAATCAATGTCTTATTACCCAAAGCATACTCCTATGTGTCTCAGACTTCACTAGAAGCAAGCTCCATGAGACCAGAATTTTTCTCTTTGGTCTCTGTTGTATCCCCTGTGAATATAGCCTGGGATACGTGTTGTATCCCATGTGCATAGAGCCTGCCTGACACAGGGTATGTTCTTCATGAGTATTTGTTGAATGAGTGAATGAATGAATGACCAGACAGCCTATATGACTTGATGGTTAAGCCTCTGGAGTTAGGCTGCCTGGGTTTAAAGCTCAACTCTAACCTCCTAGTTTTGTTAACTTTGAGTGGGTACTTAACTTCTTTATGTTTGTGTGACTGGGTGTCCTAGTTAAAGTGATACTGATAATATTAAGTCTCATTTTGTAGGACTGTAGTTAGAACATGGGCTTCCCTTGTAGCTCAGTCAGTAAAGCATCTGCCAGCAATGAATGAGACCCAGGTACTATTCCTGGGTCAGGAAGATCCCCTGGAGAAGGAAATGGCAACCTACTCAAGTATTCTTGCCTAGGGAATCCCATGGACAGAGGAGCCTGGTAGGCTATAGTCCATGGGGTCGCAGGAGTAGAACGTGACTTAGTGACTAAACCACCACCACAGTCAGAATGTGCTTGGAACAGTGCCTAGTCTGTTGGCTCTATCATCTGTCTATTCCTGTGTAATAAACCCTCCCCAAACCTAGTGACTTAAGTTGACATTTTCATTGGCTCTCAATTCTGTAATCTGGACAGTGCTTAGTGGGAACAGCCAGTGTGTGATGTCTGCTGGTGCTGGAACATCCATGACAGCATCTTGATTCATACGTCTGGCATCTCAGATGGTTGGCGGCTGGCTGAAAGAGCCTGCCTGGGACCTTGCTCCTTGTTGTCAGCTGAGTGCTCAGTTCTCCATGTAGCCTTAGGATTGCTCCCTTTCCATGTAGTCACTCATGTGGTCTCTCTAGGGAGTCTTCTGCTTCCAAGGGTGCAAGAGTGGAAGCTTCTAGATCCTTAAGGTGTATCGTCTTAAGGCTTAGATTGCCTTCTGTTGATTTTTCAACCTCAGCACCATTGACATTTGAGGCCAGAGAATTCTTTGTCAAGGGGAGAGGGATGGTGGGGGGAACCGCACTGTCTGATATTTAACACTGCCCTGGCCTCTACCTACTAGATTCCAGTAGAGCTTCTGCTTCCTCTGTGCGTGTGTGCTAAGTCACTTCAGTCATGTCTCACTCTGCAGCCCTATGGACTGTAGCCCACCAGGTTCCTCTGTCCATGGGGTTTTCCAAGCAAGAATACTGGAGTGGGTTGCTGTGCCCTCCTCCAGGGGATCTTCCTGACCTAGGCCTTGAACCTGTGTCTCTTAAGTCTCCTGCATTGGCAGACAGGTTTCTTTACCACTAGTGCCAAAGAAAATTGTCTCCACTGTTAAACATCCCCTGCAGAAAAAAATCTCCCTTGGTTGAGAACTGTTTGGTTAAAGCAATCACAGCTGGAGCCCAGATTCAAGGGGAGAGACTGAGGAGGGCATGAGTATCAGGAGACTAGTTCACTGAAGGCTGTCAGCATAATGGACTCACCGCTATTTCTCTTTCTAAATGTTGTTTGTTGCAGGAATCCCTGTTCTTCAGTTCTGCCCATATGCTGGGCTATGTCTCCCTCCTTCTATTGGACTGCTCATTCTCACAGCTTGCCTGAGTCCCCTCTTATCATAACAGTGCTCTGCAGCCTTATGTTTGGTCGTGGGTCTTGGCCATCCTGGTAGCATGTCACCTTGACTCCCATCCTCTGTGTTTAACTGAGCATCTCTTGTACTCACGTAATAGCATACGACCAGGTTTCGGGAGTGGTAAGGCTGATCTTGTAACCTCCAAACGTGGCATATGTCAAACCCACACACATTAGTAATTGCTACACTCTCTCCCTGAAAGGCACTTACTTGCCTGATCACTCCTTCCTCCACCAGTGAACTACTTTTCCTGCAAGATTCATCTTAGGGGCCACCGTCACTAGGAAACTTCCTGGAAAGCCCAGTCTCCAGACTGATTTAGCAGTTTCCTTAAGGGCAGAGGTCATATCCTGTTCATCTTCATGTTCTCAGTACAGAGAACATGTACTGAGTCTATAACATGAGTCTATCACTTGGAAAATATTTCTTAAACTGATGCCCAGATGCTCAGTCATGTTCAACTCTTAGTGGCTCCATGGACTTTAGCCCACCAGGCTCCTCTCTCCATGGGATTTCCCAGGCAAGAATACTGGAATGGGTTGCCATGCCCTCCTCCGTGGATCTTCCCAACCCAGGGACTGAACCCACATCTCTTACATCTCCTGCGTTGGCAGGTGGATTCTTTACCAATAGTGCACCAATAGTGCACTCCCCCGCACCCCGCCCCCCCCAACAGCTTTATCTAGGGCCTTTCCTGGTGGTTCAGATGGTAAAGAATCCGCCTGCAATGCAGGAGACAGGGTTTGATCCCTGGGTCAGAAACATCCCCTGGAGGAGGAAATGGCAACCCACTCCAGTATTCTTGCCTGGAAAATCTCATGGACAGAGGAGCTTGGTGGGCTATAGTCTGTGGGGTTGCAAAGAGTTGGACATGACTGAAGCGACTGAGAATGCACATGATTTAAAAGTCAAAAGAAGGAATTTAAAATCTGAGGAGAGATTGAGAAAGTGTGAGAGTGGATCACATTCTCGTTTGGGGGAAGGGCCTTCTGGGCAGGAGAAGCAGCAAGTTCACGCCTGGGAGGCTAGGGTAGCTATGATGTTTCAGAAAGAGCAAGGCAGCCAGTGGGCAGGGCAGAGGAAGAGAGGAAGACAGTGTGGGAGAGGAGGTCACACAGGTAACAGAACAAGATGGTCTGGCTTTGCAGGTCAAGCTAAGGACTCTGGATTTTACTCTGAATGAGATGAGAAGCCTCTGGGAGAAGTTTTGAGCAGAAGGATGACTGACACTGACCTATTTCTAAAGGATTATTCTGGTTCCTGTGTTGACAGGGCTTAGGGCCAGGGAGGAAGCGGCAAGACCAGTTAGGAAGCACTTGGTAAGTATCTGGCAAGAGATGCTGATGGCCTTCTCTGGTGGACTGAATGTGGGATATGAGAGGAGAGGTGATAGGGGTGGTTTCATGGTTTGGAACCTGGATGAGAAGAATGCAGGACTTTTTTCTAAGAGAGGGGGAGTGCTTAGGGGTTGGAATTAAAAGCCTAGTTTGACTCCTGAAGTATGAGATGCTCTTTATGCACTCAAATGGTTGCAGAGCGGTGGTGGTTTAGTCATTAAGTCATGTCCTACTCTATTGCATAATAGCTGGATATACAAGTGTGAAGTGCAGAAAAGATATATAAACCAAACAAATACATGTGGTAGTTCTGAGCTCTATTACTTGAAAGTGAAAGTGAAAGTTGCTCAGTCGTGTTGACTCTTTGTGACCCCATGGACTATATACAGTCCGTGGAATTCTCCAGGCCAAAATACTGGAGTGGGTAGCCTTTCGTTTCTCCAGGGGATCTTTCCAATCCCAGAATCCAACCCAGATCTGCTTTGCAGACAGACTCTTTCTTTACCAGCTGAGCCACCTGGGAAGCCCAAGAATACTGGAGTGGGTAGCCTATCCCTTCTTCAGCGAATCTCCCGACCCAGGAATCAAACTGGGGTCTCCTGCATTGCAGGTGGATTCTTTGCCAACTGAGCTATCAGGGAACTTCTATGTTGAAAAATATGACACTATCAACTATGTGTGCATACATGTTAAGTTGCTTCAGCCGTGTCCAACTCTTTGGGACCCTATGGACCATAGCCCACCAGGTTCTTCTACCCATGGGATTCTCCAGGCAAGAATACCAGAGTGGGTTGCCTTGTACTCCTCCAGGGGATCTTCCCAACCTAAGGATAGAACCTGCATCTCTTAGGTCTCTTGCTTTGGCAGGTGGGTTCCTTACCACTAGTGCCACCTGGCAAGCCCACTATCAACTATACTTTAATAAAAAAGTAAAATAAAAAAAATGACAAAATTTAGTGGCTCAATCTTAGAAGTTTATTTCTCATAACTCAACAGTCAAGGAAGATTTCAGATTGTTGGCAGACTGTGATAAGACCTGTATCTATGGCAAGTTGGGGACAAACTCCTGATTGAAGGGGTTCAACCAAGAATGGGGAAAAGAGGACTTGGAGATGTCAGATAGACAATTCATTCAAGCACTTTTGTTTTAAAGGCAAGAGATGGGTTGTAGCTTGATAAACAAGTAGCTTTGAGGTTTTTGTTGTTGCTGTTTTCAAAATTTTAACACCTTTTTAAATAGGAAAAATTATAGCTTGTTGGTGTCTGATGGGAATGGCTCAGTAGAGAGGAAAGACTGCTGATGCAGGAAGGAGAGAGGAGAGTCTCTAGAGCCCAGTCCTAGAGTGGGCAGAGGAAATGCCAACCAGAACAAGGGCTTGGCTTTAGATAGGATCATGATATTGTTCATCCATAAAAACAGCTGCCAGCCCGTGTGTATAAGCACTGATGCAGGTAGGGGAAGTCAACCTTCCTGGTTTGTCTGGGACTGAGGGGTTTCCCCAATTATGAGCTTTTCAGTGTCCAAATCGGCACAGCCAAGGGCAAATGGAAGTGGATTGGTCACTCCAGAGAGAGGAAAATTTGTGGTATGAATTTTATGGTAGTTCTCCTTTGACTGCTTTGAGTATTGCCATGTGAGAAAGGGCAAGCAGTCTTCAGGTGATTCAACTCAAGCATCTACAAAGCCTAAATCCCAGAGTTACACAACATGGAGGATATTACCGTGAATAAGTGCCTGTTCTTATGGAGCTTAGGCTATAGTGAGAAACATAAAAAAGAACATGACTTACTGTAAGGCAAGCCTACATGGGATGTGTGTGTTACTGAGCCAGACTTGGGTCTGTTCCCTCAATACTCACTAAAGCCAATCTACTGACACCAGTTGTAATGAAGAAATTAAAACATTTATTGCAAGATGCCCAGTGTGGGGCCAAGCAGGGAGAATGGGTAGCTCATGCTCAAAAGATTCAAACTCCCCAGTGGCTTTCAGGAAAGGGTATTTAAAGGCAAGGTGCAAGAGAGAGTCATAGAGTGTGTGGTCAGCTCATGCACCTCCTTCTGATTGGCTGAGGGTGAGGTAACAGGGTGATGTTTCAGCAATCTCAGTCATCAGTCTTCTGGTTCCAACTAGTCTGGGGTCAGCATGCAGTTAATTTTGTCTACCTGGTAGGGGTTTTAATATCTACAAAACAACTCAAGGATACAGCTCAGGATATTATCAATCACCATTAGGGAGAAACAAAAGGTCCTAGACTTTGTTTTATGGCTTAATTATTATTATTTCATCTTGCTTGATTCATTTCCTTTGTTTCTGCAATTTTTTCACTTCTCTGATTCAATTTTCTCTTTGGATCTCAAAGAAGGACTACAAAGAAGAGGCAGGCAGGGCACAGGTTGGGGTTCGTCCCCGGTAAGGCCCCTCAGGGCCCTGCTTGGTTTCACGCATAATGAGTTTATTCATCATAAAGCATCTAAGAGGCTTCAGAGGAACCAGAGATCAAATTGTCAACATCTGTTGGATCATCAAAAAAGCAAGAGAGTTCCAGAAAAACATCTATTTCTGCTTTATTGACTATGCCAAAGCCTTTGACTGTGTGGATCACAACAAACTGTGGAAAATTCTTCAAGAGATGGGAATACCAGACCACCTGACCTGCTGCCTGAGAAATCTGTATGCAGGTCAAGAAGCAACAGTTAGAACTGGACGTGGAACAACAGACTGGTTCTAAATTGAGAAAGATGTATATCAAGTCTGTATATTGTCACCCTGCTTATTTAACTTATAAGCAGAGTACATCATGAGAATGCTGGGCTGGAGGAAGCATAAGCTGGAACCAAGATTGCCAGGAGAAATATCAATAACCTCAAATATGCAGATGACACCACACTTATGGCAGAAAGTGAAGAAGAACTAACGAGTCTCTTGATGAAAGTGAAGGAGGAGAGCGAAAAAGTTGGCTTAAAACTCAACATTCAGAAAACCAAGATAATGGCATCTGGTCCCATCACCTCATGGCAAATAGATGGGGAAACAATGGACAGGCTTGTTAAACAGTGACAGGCTTTATTTTGGGGGGCTCCAAAATCACTGCAGCCATGAAATTAAAAGATGCTTGCTCCTTGGAAAAAGTGTTATGACTAACCTAGACAGCATATTAAAAATAACCGACAGCCATTACTTTGCCAACAAAGGTCAGTCTAATCAAAGCTATGGTTTTTCCAGTAGTCATGTATGGATGTGAGAGTTGGACTATAAAAAAGGCTGAGCACTGAAGAACTGATGCTTTTGAACTGTGGTGTTGGAGAAAACTCTTGAGAGTCCCTTGGACAGCAAGGAGATCCAACCAGTCCATCCTAAAGGAGATCAGTCCTGGGTGTTCACTGGAAGGACTGATGTTGAAGCTGAAACTCCAATACTTTGGCCACCTCATGCAAAGAGTTGACTCATTGGAAAAGACCCTAATTCTGGGAAGGATTGGGGCAGGAGGAGAAGGGGATGACAGAGGATGAGATGGCTGGATGGCATCACCGACTCAATAGACGTGAGTTTGGGGAAACTCCGGGAGTTGGTGATGGACAGGGAGGCCTGGCATGCTGCAGTCCATGGGGTTGCAAAGAGTTGGACACTACTGAACAACTGAACTGAACTGAAAGGGGCTTCCCAGGGGTCTCAATTGTAAAGAAACCACCTGCCAATGCAAGAGATGCAGAAGTCCTGGTTTCAATCCCTGGGTCAGGAAGATCCCCTGGAGAAGGAAATGGCAACCCACTCCAGTATTCTTGCCTGGGAAATCCCATGGACAGAGAAACCTGGCAGGCTACAGTCCATGGTGTCACAAAGAGTTGGACACTGAGCAACTGAATATGCACACATACATGGCATTATAATATATGATGAATAGTGCTGACAAGTGGCCTACAAATTTTGAAGGAGAGATCATTTTTGTTTATGACAATCAAGGATACCTTCATGGAGAAAGTGACATAAGTGGAAGTTGAAGGTGGTTAGTTTTTCATTGGGGAGAAGTGAGGGAAGGACATGGCAGGCAAAGGAACATCCATGAAAACCAGTTCTCTTTTTTTATTACCTTCTGTCCTCCTGGACTCCTCTGGTTCTCTGATCAGCTTGGTTTTCCTTTGCTGAAAGCTATTTCAGCATCTTTTATCAGAAAGATGTATGTGATTTTAAGAAGGTAGAACCACAGTGTGGAATGATAACTTTGACTTTCTTATACATTCCCAGCTTGTCTTTAGAGCTCCAGAATGGACAACAAAACTCTGTTGGTCTTCAATGATTGATTTACTTATTATGAATATTTTACAGCCAAACATATATTTGTGTGTATGTGTGTGTGTGTGTGTGTGTGTGTATATATATATATATATATATATATATATATATATATATACCGAAAAGTACACAAATCATCTCTTTTCATTAAACAAACATACCTGCATAACCAGCTTACAATTAAGAAACAGAACTTCCCAGCATCTCAGTAGCCCGCTTCATGCCACTTTTTAATCAGAATCTCCTTTTTTCCCCCTCTATCAAAGCTAATGATTATCCTGACTTCTAAAATCATAGATTACTTTTGCCCACTTTTGAACTTGGAATAAATGGAATCCTACATTTTGTTCTTTTCTTCTATCTGCCTCAGACAAACTCAGTACATTTTAAAGATTTATCAGTGTTGCTGGGTATAACTGTAGGTTTTTCATTCTCATTGCTATAGGGTATCTCACTGCATGAATATTTCAGAAAATTCCACTATTTATTAAACTGTTCTACTGCTGATGTGTGTTTGGATTATTTCCAGTTTTGGAGATTAGGAACATTTCAGCACAGGACTTTGGGAAATATTTTTTGAGCATGGTGGTGGCTTAATTGCTAAGTTGTGTCCGACTCTTGTGACCCTCGTGGACTGTAGCCTGCCAGGGTCCTCTGTCCATGGGATTCTCCAGGCAAGAATACTGGAGTGGGTTGCCTTTCCTTCTTCAGGGGATCTTCCTGACCCAGGAATTGCACCTGGGTCTCCTGCATTGCAGGCAGATTCTTTACCAACTGAGCTAAGAGGGAAGCCTTTTTGAGCAGAGACCACCACATACGTTTACAGATTTGACTGAGTCTTTCTAGCACTTTCATGTGTTTGCACCTGGCTATGCTTCTAGCACCATCTGGCATGTATAGATGAGGCTATGGGGTCAAAATATCCACCTGTCTGTGTTGAGTTTGTTGCAGAGCATCTCACCAGATAACAAAATGCACTGAAACTGGGTAATCAGGTCCCCAGAGATGAAAATAAAGCAGTGCATGTAGGTGGTTTAGCAAAGATCAAGCAAAGATCATCATCTTCTTCCTGAGTGGTTCTGATCCCAAACAATTACCGGGGTTAATTCTCATTCTCTTTGAGCAACTCCAATTGCAAAGTCCTTGTAATTCACTGTTCCTGGTCACGGGTTTTTTTTTCACTGCTGTATCTACATATGTGTGCAGCATGATAAACACAATATTTGTTTCTGTTCCTGATGGTGTACAGAGTCATGACCTCGTACCTTCTCATAGGACAAATTTTTCTGTCCTGTTCAATACGGTAACTACTAGCCATATGAAACTGCTGGGCATTTGAAATGTAGCTAGTGCAATTGAAGTGAGGTGAAAGTTGCTCAGTCATTCCAACTCTTTGTGACCCCGTGGACTGTAGACCATCAGGCTCCTCTGTCCATGGAATTCTCCAGGCAAGAATACTGGAGTGGGTAACCATTCCCTTCTCCAGGGGATCTTCCCCACCCAGGGACCAAATCCTGGTCTTCTGCATTGCAGGCAGATTTTTTACCATCTGAGCCACCAGGGAAGTCCAATGTGATGGAGGAGCTGAATATTTTTAGCATTTAATTTTAACTGATTTAAATTCGAAAGTGGTACTTGATTCTGTCATGGAAAACTTTTAAATATGTTTGGACCAACTTGGCTATGAGAATCTACTTTGTTCAATTGTAAATTTTATGAAATCTAAATTCACATCAAATATTTCTAGTAGACCTTTTGCAACTGAATTGAGATGAGCTTTGTGTAAAATACACAAAAAACTTTGTATGGAAAAAGAACTTGAAATGTCTTATTATTTTTTATATTGATTACATATTAAATAGCAATATTATGAATGTATTGGACTAAATAAAGTATACTATCAATGACATTTCACTTGTTTCTTTTTTATTGTGGCTACCAGCAAATCTTAAACTGTATACGTGACTTGCATTCTATTTCTATTGGACAGTGCTTCTCCAGAGATTCCCAAATATAATGTTTCATGGTAATTTCTAATAACCTTCTGCCTCAGGAAGCTGGGTGAGACTGTCTATTTATATAAATGCAAAATATGTTTCTGTGTATTTGGCTAATGGATGGTCAAAAAAGGGAGAAACATTTGGTAGAAGAGAATAAGCATTAATTGTGATTTCAAACTTGTCTGAATTTGTATCCAAGCTCTGCCACTTAATAGGTAGGTGACCTTGAACAAGTATCCAACCTCTCTGAGTACATGCACTCCCAAATTTCCTCTTCTGTAAATTAGGAATATGAATAAGGCAGAGGATACTGTTAGTTCTCTGCCCAGATTCCTTGGGTCTTTTCTGTTTTTTTTGATGTGGACTGTTTTTAAAATCGTCATTGAATTTGTTACAATATTGCTCCTGTTTTATGTTGTGTTTTTTTGGCCTAGAGGCATGTGAGATCGAAGCTCCTTGACCAGGGATCAAAACTGCACTCCCTGCATTGGATGGCAAAGTTTTAACCACTGGGTCACCAGGGAAGTCCGTCTCTGGGTCTTATTTATTGTTTCTGCACATGTACATACCCAATCCCTATCTCCATTTGGGACACATTTCATACCCCTGTATTTCCCTGGGACCTCTGGCCCCAGTAGACTTCACGTGGAGATCATACCTTGACCCCTGCTTCCACATCTAGGGGTCAGATTCTGAGAACCCAGCCTAAGATGCTGCTCACTTCATATGTTTTGGAGGGATGAAACCAGTGACGCCTGACCCAGAGAAGGTTCTCAGTCCCACCTTGTTTTCATACATACCAGCCAGTACACACCAATAGTTTTACTACCACCCCAGGAAGATGCGAATGGTCAGTGATGTTTTTATAGTGTGGACACATCCCTAGTCTATCTCTCAGAACTTTACCCCTAACCATTCTCTTTCATCACCTCAGATGTAACAAGTTAGTGTTTACGTTATTCAGACATAATGAATATTTAAAAAGAAAACCTTATAGATTCATGGGCCCTTAGAGTCAATTGAGGGCTTCCCTAGTGGCTCAGTCGGTGAAGAGTCCACCTGAAATGCAGGAGACCTGGGTTTGATCCCTGGGTCGGGAAGATTCCCTGGAGAAGGAAATGGCAACCCACTCTAGTATTCTTGCCTGGGAAATCCCGTGGACAGAGGAGCCTCATAAGCTTCAGTCCATGGAGTCACAAGAGTTGAACACATCTTAGAGACTAAACCATCTCCACCAGAGAGTATTGAATCCATTTATGAAAACCAATGTTACATGTGTTTCTGTGATTTTTCCCTGAGTACATTGTTAGTCGGTGCTGTGAATAATTAAATCACTCCCAGGGTAAAAATTGTACTGCTCTGGGGGAGGCGGGGTGAGGGACAACAACTATTCAGAATCAAAAATGGAGATTCTTGGGGACTTCCCTGGAATTCCAGTGCAGGTCCCTACCTTCAAATGCAGGGGATGTAGGTTCCATCCCTGGTCAGGAAACCAAGATCCCATATGCCTCAGGGCCAAGAAAACCAAAATATAAAACAGAAACAATAGTGTAACAAATGCAATAAGTACTTAAAATGGTCCACATTAAAAAAAAAACTTTATAAAAAAACAAAAATGGAGATTCTCTTAGTCACAAAAGAGCTTGCTGACTCAACAAGCACACAAAAAAACACACTATATAAATACATATAAATCCTCATATAAATGTCATGATTATAGTATTTTATATGCTAAAGACAACCTGTTTATATTTTCTCAAACTTCCAGTCCATTCTTTAGACAAGTTAATAGTAAGTTATCATTTATTGAAGTTTATTATATGCTAGACATTATTTTAAAGGATTGACAGATGCTATATCACTTAATTTGCTCAGAAACTCAGTTCAAATATTATTTCCTCAAAGAGGCCTTCCCTGGCTGCTCTGAATTAATCACCCTCAGTTGCTCTATGGTAGCCTTGATCACTAGCTAGAATTTTGATTCATTTGTGTTTTGCTCCTCTCTCCACTATCTCCTCGCCTATCCCAATTAGAATGTGTGTCTCAGACAGCAAACACTTTTCTGGTTGCAAATCATTGTATTACAGTTACTGGAACAGTGCCAGGCCCATGGTTGATAATCAGTAAATATTATTCAATGACAAAATGAATGAAAAACTTCCTGTAGATGAGAACTCTAAAGCCCAGAGTGGTTAAAAGGTTAAGATTCCAGAGTTAGGGAATAGCAGCGCTCTTACTTGAACCCCTGTCTGGTATCCACTGTGCCCTGCTGTCCTTTATATTATGTGGGCTGTAGAAAGATGGCATAACTTACCCGTAAGGAAATCATTCTCTGGTAAGGGAGGAATAGCATTCACTTCCAGTCAACAGATATTTGCTAACCTTTGCTAGGGACTGTGTTAAACCCTAGAGACACAAAAGTGAACGACGCGATACCGCCCAGCCCCCTCAAGGAGCTTTTGGTCTCGACTCCAATGGGGAAGACGGATGTGAAAAGTAGGAACAAGTGAGATAGGTAGTTTGAAAAGTAATGTACAGGGATAGAAAATAATAACAAGGGAACCCAACCAAGTTAAGGGGATTAGAAGAGGCGTCTCTGTGGGAGGGAATGTAATCTGTTCAAGAAACTGAGGAAAGTACAACATGTAGAGGTGAGGGCAAGCATTTGTTATTGTTCAGTCACTAAGTTGTGTCTGACTCTTTGTGACCGAATGGACTGCAGCACACTAGGCTTCCCTGTCCTTCACCGTCTCCTGGAGTTTGCTCAAACTCACGTCCACTGAGTTAGTGATGCCATCCAACCATCTCATCCTCTGTCACCCCCTTCTCCTTCTGCATGGCAGGAGGTAAGTAGAGAACAGCCTGAAAAATGATGTCTATAAATAATAATCAGACATGGCGGTGAGTGATCTGTCCTAACAGTGCCATGGAAGCTAAGAGAATGGCAAGATTCCCAGTATAGGGGAAGTTTCATGAGCTCATTATAATGAGACACTTGAAAGGCTAAAATAATACAAATACACTGGGACAGAAGCAGAGCATGCAAACACTTTCTTGTTCTTTTCTTGATATTATGAGTAAATAATACATTCTCACGGTGTGTGTGTATATATATATTTACATATATATATACACACACACACATATATATAATGTATTATATGTATATATATAATACATAAAACTGTAAACTATAAAATATTACTTCTACTCCTATTTCTCCCTTATCCAATTCCCAAACCTAACACTACCATAGATGTCTCTTTCTTCTCTCTCTCTTTTTTTTTGTTTTCAGGCTTTAATTTGTTCACTAATTTTTTTAATTGGACTATAATTTCTTTATGAGGTTGTGTTAGTTTCTCCTGTACCACAACGTGAATCAGCTATGTGTATACATATATTATGTGGACCTCGTTCCCACCCCCACCCCCAAATTCCACCCCTCTAGGTCAACACAGAGCACTGAGCTGAGCTCCCTATGCTAGCTCTACAGCAGGCTTCCACTAGCTATCTGCTTTACACATGGTAGTGTATATATGTCAAGGGGCACTAGAGGTAAACAACCCGCCTGCCAATGCAGGAGATGTAAGAGACACAGGTTTGATCCTTAGGTCAGGAAGATCTCCTGGAGAAGAGCATGGCAACCCATTCCAGTATTCTGGACTGGAGAATCCCATGGACAGAGGAACCTGGTGGGCTACAGTCCATTTAGGTCGGACATGACTGAAGTGAATTAGCATGCACGCAATCTCCTAATTCAACCCACCCTCCCCTTCCCACCCTCTATCCACATGACTGTTCTTTACATCTGCATGTCTATTCCTGCCCTGGACATAGGTTTATCTGTACCATTTTTCTAGATTCCATATATATGCATTAATATACAATATTTGTTTACTCTTCCTGACTTACTTCCCTCTGTATGACAGACTCTAGGTTCATCCACATCACGACAAATGAGCCAATTTTGTTCCTTTTTATGGCTAATATTCTATTGTATATATATACCACATCTTCTCTATCCATTCATCTGTCGATGGACATTTAGGTTGCTTCATAAACAAAGTAATCTTTTTTTTTAATATGTTTTTTAAATCAAATAAACTTCCAGAATTATTTTATACCAATATAGGCATTGTAAATATAAATATTTATCCCCCCTCCCCATCTTTTACTGTACTATATAGCAGCACATATGTTATGTACAGACATGCTGCTGCTGCTAAGTCGCTTCAGTCGTGTCTGACTCTGTGCGATCCCATAGACGGCAGCCCACCAGGCTCCGCTGTCCCTGGGATTCTCCAAGCAAGAATACTGGAGTGGGTTGCCATTGCCTTCTCCAATGCATGAAAGTGAAAAGTGAAAGTGAAGTCGTTCAGTCGTGTCCGACTCTTCGCGACCCCATGGACTGCAGCCTACCAGGCTCCTCCATCCATGGGATTTTCCAGGCAAGAGTACTGGAGTGGGGTGCCATTGCCTTCTCCGATATACAGACATACTTCATTTTATTTCACTTTGCTTTATTGCAATTTTCAGATACTGTGTATTTTACCAATTAAAGGTTTGTAGCAACCCTTCACTGAGCAAGTCTATTGGTGCCATGTCTCCTACAGAATTTGCTCACTTTATGTTAGATTTTGGTACCATTCTGACACTATTTCAAACTTTTTCGTTATTATCATATTTGTTATGGTGATCTGTGCTCACTGATCTTTAATGTTACTATTATAATTGTTTTGGCTTCATTTTAGCAATAAGGTCTTTTTTAATTAAGGTAGGTATATTGTATTTTTAGATGTGATGCTATGGCACATTTAATAGAAGATAGTATAGTGTAAAAAATAACTTTTATCTGTACTAGGAAACCAAAAAAATCATGCAACTCATTTTATGTAACTATTCACTTTATTGTGGTGGTCTGGAACTGAATCAGCAATATATATACACACATACATATATATATATCATTCTACACTTCATTTTACAATGTATTTTTGGAACTCTTTCCATACTGGCACATAGAGACCTTCCTCATTTCTTTTTACAGCTGCACTATATTCAGATAGATGCACCATAATTTAACTAGTCTTTTTTATTGATAACTTTTAGGGTGTTTCCAGTCTTTGGTTATTGAACAGTCTTGCAGATATGGCAACTTATAACTGTACAAATATATTCATTTTTTTTTTAATGCTATCGTTGAATTGCCCTCCATAGGGGTTACATGAAAATGCCTCCAAATAGTTAGGTTAAACTACAAAGCTAACCATAAGCCAGAGAAGCAAATAAAATGGATTTTTAAAATGATTCCACTAATGTACTTGTTCATGTTCAATAAAATACTGGAGGTATCTAAACATTTTAAATGGAAAGTTGTCTCTTATGGGGGAAACCGTGTTCAAAAGCGTTGACCACTGTCCTTAGCTACATGACTGTGAGGATAAGTCCACAGGCCTTTGATGGTGTATGTAATATTCCTGTGTTCACATTCAATCTCCCCAAATGGACTCATTCTATTTATGTTACATCTTTTACCTCAGAAACTCCAAACCCCTTATAAGTAGTTCTTGTTAATATTAGCAATGCAATCATGATATGGAGCAAACCATCACATTATAGAGATAATTCCTCAGGAAGAATTCAAAGGCACCCATCAGTTTCATCTATCCTGGTCATACGTATAAGAGCCTCAGCTGTCAAGTGGTCACCACTGGGAAATGACTTTCTTACACTAAGTTTTCAGGACATATGCTGACGAATTGTGTTTCATGATTTGAAGGTAATGGTCTATCTCTATAATAAGCAGTCGCTTGTTTGCCTGGTCCCAGATTCTGATGCCATTCTTCAGGCAGTATCATTTTGCTATTTCTGGGGGAATAAGACAGCCAACAAGGAGACAAATGTTCCTGGGAATAGCACTGGGAGAGAAAATGTAAACAGTGCAGAAGGGAAAGGGAAGCGGGATCCAGAACCTAGTTAAGAGACAGCAGAATTCACTAGTTTAATGTCAGTTAAAAACAAAGTGAAAATCAAGTCCCAAAGGACACAGAGCAAGAACAGAACAGAAATTGAGAAATATGGGGCACCTGCCAAACAAGAACAGGGTTTTAGTGAAACTGATTACGTTTAATAAAGAAAGACTCTCATCTGACATTTAAAATACAAGCATTATCCAGTTAAGAGACTTGGTAAGAGCCCATATCCAACCACCTGCATCACAAAGGTTAGAGTCTCCGTGATTAAGTTTAAATAATGTTGACCTTTAGTCGAATGTTCCTCATAAACAGGGTTTCCGTTCATCGCCAGTGTTCAAACGTGCGCAGCTGAGTTTGCAGGTCCTCAGTGAATAGATCTGGTGACTGCTTGCTACGAAGTGTCTACTACTACTGAGGTTTTTTTTTTTTATTTGTGCCCACGTAAAAGGTAATAAATTTACAACCACAGACTGTGATGTGTAAAAAACATCACCTATTACCTCTTGTTTTTCTTTTTTTTTTTAATGTACTTATTTTTTCTTAATTGGTTTCTTTAAAATTCATTCTAATCCACTGGGAGGTGGAAAATTGTCATTATTGTGGTTTCATCTCCCACTGATCACACAGGACTCAAGGATGCTTATGTAATGCTCAGAAAATTGGATGTGGTTTTGTCCAACCCAACAGAAATTTCCAAACTCCTCCTGCTTTGATCACCTTCCTTGATGCAAGCGGTGGACAAGTCCTTAAGTGATCGTACTGGCCAATGAGAGGAAAGGGGACTTCTGCTGGGTACATAGTATATGCTTTGCCTTTCCTTATAAAATGTATGCAACATCCTAGGGCCCCCTCTTCCTCTCTTTCTCCTGAGTTAATATGGATATGATGTCTGGAATAGGAGCAGCCATCTTGCAACCATGAAGAATAGGTCAGGAGAACTCCAGATTTGGTGGCCCCAACATCATTGAGCCACTGAAACAATTCCAGGACTCACTTTCCTCGATAACTTCTTGTTGTGAGTGAAAAAATAAGCATCTAATTTGTTTAAGTCACTGTATTGTGAGTTTTTCATTATTTGCAGCTTAAAGCATTTTTAACTAATCCAAAGAGGAAACAACTCTACTGTCCAGTCCATCTTGGATGGCTGCTGATATATTTATTGTCCAATGGTTCCTTGAAATTCGGTGATAAACTGCTTGTGGGCCCCTGAACATAGGAAATGACTAGGGCTGGGACCCTGATGCCTAGAGCTCCCAGGCCATGCAGCCATCCTTACTGAGGCCTGGCCTGGGAGCCAGGAGCAGGTGGCACTTTTCAAATCTGTTGACTGCTATCCCTGTTCTGGATGAACAAGTTAACCCTTTTCTCCTCTTGCCACTGTCATAGGCACCTCTCTTTCTCTTTAATCAATTCAGGACATCTATTACACTCTCTTCTGTGAGTTGACAGGTTTACGAATAAACGCAGTGCCTTTTCTCATGAAGCTCCTGTTTTCCATTCAGCAACCAACCACCTCTGAGACAAGAGAGCAAAACCTGAGCTATCTGCCTCAAATGTAAGATGGAAAACTACACAAGTTAATATTGTAATAAATTACCTTGCCACACCTACCAGTCTAGCAAAATAGTCACCACGGCAAGACAGAGTGAGAATGACAGCTGATGAACTAGAGTGACTTTTGAGCCCTGTGCTGACTTGCATGGATGAAATTACTTGGCTTGTTTCTCACCTGCACTGCAGGTTTTCTAAAGATGACCAGGGACGCTGCTTCATCATAAGCAGGAGAGCTGGTGTGGTTTGGGTGTGTGGTCTGTGGTTGGAGTAGAAAAAGGAGAGGAGAGTGAGGATGCCTCGTTATTTAGTCTGGACTTGGCCACTTCTAAGACCTACCATTTTGACCTTTTCTGTTTATATTTAAGTCAGAGCTTTCATAGGAATGTGTTTGCTTTCTCTTTCTGGATTTTTTTCATCTGAAAGTTTTATTTGGGTTTTTTAATTTTTTTAAAGGTAATCATTCAAATGATTAATTGCAGATTTGATTGTAATAGTAAATGACTGTCAACAATTTGGATATCAACAGAAGTCTAATTAAAACAAATTATAGTACAAACATAGAGTGGAATGCTACATAGTTGTAAAGCTAAATGAGGATGTGCTCTATAATGGACATTAAAAAATCCTCTCTTCCACTCTTGTCTCCTATTCATACATTTTCCACATCTTCCACTGGTACATTTTTATAACTTTTTTCAGAGTTTCTTTATACACAAGTAAATTGAAATGTAAGTTCTTATTGTTTCTTTTTTATGTGATAAGTAAGATTCTTTACATACTGTTCTGCTCTTTGTTTATTTCACTTAATAATATATCCTGGATGTCTTTCCAAATAGAATTCTTTCATTTGTCCAAAGACCTCTTCAACTTCATGCAGTAATTTTTTAAAAATGTTTTTATTTTATATTGAAGTATAATTGATTACCCATGCAGTAGTGTTTTAAATTTTTCTTCACACAGGTCTTAAACATTTCTTTTTTAATTTATTTTTGGCTGTGCTGGGTCTTCCTTGTGACATGGGCTTTTCCCTAGTTGCAGTGAGAGAGAGCTACAATCTAGCTTTGGTGCGAAGTTTCGAGAGTGCAGGCTCAGTAGCTATGGTGCACGGGCTTAGTTACTCTTTGGCAATGTGGGATCTTCCGGGACCAGAACCCTTGCCCCGTTCATCGGTGGGTGGATTCTTAACCACTAGATCACCAGGGAAGCCCACACATTCCTTCTTATATTTATTCCTAAGTATCATGTCTTTTGGGTCTTGGTTTTGTATTCTCTTATATTTTTCAATAGGTTGTTGTCTGTTTATATAGATTAATTTCATTCATTAACTCTTTACTCTTCTACTTTGCTGTGATTTTTAAACATTTTCACAACTTGGATTAAGTTAAATAAACTTCTCTTGGCCCAGATTTCTTTTTATAATGCAATGCTCTATGTTCTGAAATTCTTGATGCCATGATTGCTGTAAGTCAGTGAGCTCAAGGCTCTTCATGACAAGGTAATCCTCTAATATTCAGAGAGTAATTATAATTCAGATGCTTAGTATAACAGTACTTCCAGACTACAACTCAATTGACACTACAAATAATTTAATAAAAACTGTGTCACTTACATAGTACAACACAGCTAGAGGATATCTTCATAGATTTTTGATTTGTTAGTTGAACTACAGTCTGTGTTTCTTTGGTGCTTGTAATCCACTGAACCTTACCTTTTGGGGAACACAAAGGGAAAGTTTTTCATGTATTTAGTTTGGGTGCCACTTCAGCATCTGGTGGCTCAGATGGTAAAGCATCTGCCTACAATGCAGGAGACCTGAATTCAATCCCTGGGTCAGGAAGATCTCCTGGAAAAGGAAATGGCAACCCATTCCAGTATTCTTGCCTGGAAATTCCCATGGACGGAGGAGCCTGGTAGGCTATAGTCCATGGGGTCGCAAAGGGTCGGATTCAACTGAGCAACTTCACTTTCTTTCTTTCAGCATCTAGAAGCCTATCTATCAATAAGTTCTTTCTTCTCAATCACCTGAACTGCTAGCCATCATAAGAACACATAGTTTTTAAAAATTTACTTATTTTTAATTGCAGAATAATTGCTTTACAATGTTGTGCTGGTTTCTGCCATACATCAGCATGAATCAGCCATAGGTACATACACGTCTCCCCACATCTTGAACCTCCCTCCCACTTCCCACCCCATCCCACTCCTCTAGGTTGTCACAGAGCACCAGGTTTGAACTCCCTGAGACATACAGCAAATTCCCACTGGCTATCTATTTTACATATGGTAATGTATATGTTTCAAGAACATACAATTTTTTTTAAATAAATTTATTTATTTTAGTTGGGGGCTAATTACTTTGCAATATTGTAGTGGTTTTTGCCATACATTGACATGAATCAGCCATGGGTTTACATGTGTTCCCCATCCTGAACCCCCCTCCCACCTCCCTCCCCATCCCATCCCTCTGGGTCATCCCATTGCCCCAGCCCTGAGCATTTGTCTCATGCATCGAACCTGGAATGGTGCTCTGTTTCACATATGATAATATACATGTTTCAATGCTATTCTCTCAGAACGTCCCACCCTCACCTTCTCCCTCAGAGTCCATAAGACTGTTCTATGCATCTGTGTCTCTTATTCTGTCTCGCATATAGGGTTATCGTTACCATCTTTCAAATTCCATATATATGCATAAGTATACTGTATTGGTGTTTTTTTTTCTGGCTTACTTCACTCTGTATAATGGGCTCCAGTTTCATCCATCTCAATAGAACTGATTCAAATGTATTCTTTTTAATGGCTGAGTAATATTCCATTGTGTATATGTACCACAGCTTCCTTATCCATTTATCTGCTGATGGACATCTAGGTTGCTTCCATGTCCTGGCTATTGTAAAGAGTACTGTGATGAACATTGGGGTACACACATCTCTTTCAATTCTGGTTTCCTCGGTGTGTATGCCTAGCAGTGGGATTGCTGGGTCATATGGCAGTTGTATTCCCAGTTTTTTAAGGAATCTCCACACTGTTCTCCACAGTGGCTGTACTAGTTTGCATTCCCACCAACAGTGTAAGAACATACAATTTTAATACAAGAAAATTGCAGTAAATGTTTTCTATTCCTGTATTACTTGTAAGAAAGAAAGAAAGTGAAGTCACTCAGTCATGTCCAACTCTTTGTGACCCCATGGACTGTAGCCTACCAGGCTCCTCTGTCCATGGGATTTTCCAGGCAAGAGTACTTGTAGGTAGCCATAATTGGCCAAAAGGGGCAAATATTATCAGGCCTATAACACAATCATTAATGACATGAAACTATTCAGTTCAATTCAGATGCTCAGTTGTGTCTGACTCTTTGTGACCCCATGGACTGCAGCATGCCAGGCTTTCCTGTCCATCATCATCTCCCAGAGCTTGCTCAAATTCATGTCCATCAAGCTGGTGATACCATCCAACCATCTCATCCTCTGTCATCCCCATCTCCTCCTGCCTTCAATCCTTCCCAGCATCAGGGTCTTTTCCAATGAGTCAGTTCTTCGCATCAGGTGGACAAAGTATTGGAGCTTCAGCTTCAGCATCAGTCCTTCCAATGAATATTCAGGACTGATTTCCTTTAGGATTGACTGGTTTGATCTCCTTGCAGTCCAAGGGACTCTCAAGAGTCTTCCCAACACCACAGTTCAAAAGCATCAATTCTTCGGTGCTCAGTTTTCTTTATAGTCCAACTGTCACATCCATACATGACTACTGGAAAAACCATAGCTCTGACTATGAGTATGAAACTATGAGTAGATGACTTTTAAATGGGACAATCTTACATAGTTATTTTCCAAAAAACGTGGACCCGAATGGCCATCCAATCAAAACCCGAATATTTGGGACCAAATATTCCATTTCAATAAATAGCCCTACATTTTCATAATACTCTACAATAAGTGCCCCCAAATTACAACAAAAATATTTTTTCAAGGTTAACTTTTCATTACTCAGGGGAAAATTATAAAGTCTGTGGCTCTTCCTGGGTCACATTTCACCCACAATGTCTATTTTTTGTTATTTCAGGTTTCACTGACTGCTTCATCAGAGCCCATCAGAGGGAAATCACAAGCTTTGGAGCACTGATTAAAGAATTACAGAGTGTTATTGCTCATTGAATCCAGCCTCCTCATCTCACAGATAAAGAAACCAAGGAATGAAAGGGGTGAGTGACTTGCCCAACATCCTGCAATGACTTCCTGAGGGAGCCAGGGATCTGGACCAAGCTTTCTGCTCCCCAATTCAGCACACTTTCTACCACATTATGGTGCACGTTCCCGGGCATGAATGAAAAAACACACTCCAGTGATGTTATTGACAAAGATGTGGTACCCACTAATGACACTTCAGGCATATACATAATATTTTTTAAAATATCTTTTCCTATTGAGCAATCTCATTCCCATAGTTGTCCCATAGTTGTCACTAACTTAAATTAGTATCACCAGCTCTGACCTCTTCCATGTATACCATAGCCTGTCCCATAGGTCCACCTGTGTAATTCACAGATAAACCTAACATATTCTTGCCAAAATTGAGCTTATTTTTTATATTCACCTATTCTGTTATTTCTCTATTTTCTATTTTGTTTCTTGGCTTAATAATAACTCATTTGTCTAAGTCCTCACCAGTCTTTTCCCTTCACATCCAATGTATTACCAAATTCTACTGATGTTACCTAGAAATTTCTCACTTATGTTCTCATTTTTTCATCTCTATTTGCACGTCTTAATAGTTTTTCACCTGGACTCTCTACCTTTGTCTCTTTCCTCTCCAAGCTATCTCCACAGTGCCTTCAAAGTCATTTTCCCAAAGGATAAATATTCTCTTGCTATGTGCTTGCTACCAGAAACTCATACTGTCATCCTCATGTCCATTAAATAAAAGCCCATATAGCATGATTGTTTAAGGTACTTGATATGAGCTGTCCACTGTCTGCCTAACTCCTATTCCATCATAGCTTTTCAATGTTAGGTTCCGCAAACACAAAAATACTTGCAAGTCTTTGAACTCATTATTTTATGCCTCCTTGTCCCTGAACACATAGACTGCTCTGTCTGAAATCCTATCATCTGCTCACTTTTTTCTCCTCTGAGCATGCTGTCCGCTGCTGTTCTCATATTCATCCTTTAGGACCCAGTCCCAAGGATGAGAATCAACCCTCAGAGAAGCCAATAGACAGTTTATTCTTTGATGCTTATGCTGTGCCTTCTATGTACTTCCATTACTATATATCACATCATATTACAATTCCTTATTTATGTAATGTTAATCTTGCCTTCAGGCCTACCAGTGCCTGGATGAATAGCAGAATGAATATATGGGCATAGGTAGTAGTAATCTACAGAAACATTTTGTGGTCAGCTGTAACCTACTATATTTAGAACATCTGAAAATAATACTATTTGTTCACTGCTGCTCAGAGTAGACTCAATGCCCAAGTTATAGAACTGAAATATTTTAAACTTATAGAATTTTAATAACTATAATTTAGAATGAGTATGATTCATATCTACCTTACCCTTTCATTGAAATATAAATTTGTTTCCTCACTATGAAATCATCACATGTAATTATCTCCAGATGACAAATAGTCATTTCCATATAACATGCAGATATGGAAAAGACATTTTATCTCTTTTTCAGTAGGGTATTTACCAGAGTGTTCCATGTATCTTCAGTAGCATCAGTTAGCATTTGCATCTCTTCCAGTCTTTAGTCAAATTCATTTTATTACACATTTATTAAGATGTTCTGGGCTTCTGAGCTTTAAGAACATGTATGAATGAGGGTATTATACATGTACACATAGATCAGATATGCAGGGTTAACTTATATGGTTACTAAGTTAAATGGGGACATTTAGTTAATTGCAACACTAACCTAGGGATTGGCTGATGTTTCATTTCAGAATGTCTTACACATTTCAGCAAGGTATAAACTATAGAGATGAATGCTTTTGTACCCCTGGGGAATCTAGATGCTCACTTCTTACAAAGGTACAATTTTTATTTGAATTTTCTGAATGTACCTAGATTTTGCTTTTTACTCCATTGTATATGATCTTAAACAACTTAGCTTTTAATAAGACTTTTACATAACTGTAGAAAGCTGTGCCAGGAGTAAGCTACAGTTTCTAGCACTTCCCTTCGCTTTGCCACATGAGCCAGGGATTATGCGCTGCCAAGTTTGATAAGCAAAGGGGTAGTGGAGAGAGTATTGGGCCCCATTGTAAAGACTTGGATTTAAGCCTCAGTGTGCTGCTTACCAGCTTTTGCTCTGAAACAAATCATCTATCTTTCCAGTTTCATCTTAATGAGAATCATACCATCTCCCTAATATCCTTGAGGATTATTTTAAAAATTGAGTGGCAATTGCTCAGAGATCTGAAAACAGGCGTGGAAAATGGGCAGGAACAAAGGGAGCTCAGGCAGCCAGAACCACAGACAAACACCGTCACACTGAACCCCTGTAGCAAAGGCGCTGCTGCCACCACCAGTGGCCTCTGGACACTTTCCCTTTGGCCACCATCACTGTTGCGTCTGGTGCAATCAGCACCACTAGGATGAATTATTGTCTAAGTCTTACCTTCAGCTACAAGTGCATTGTGTGCTCAGTTGCTTGTGTCTGACACTTTGTGACCCCATGGGCTGTAGCCCCCCAGGCCCCTCTGTCCATGGGATTTCCCAGGCAAAAATTTTACAGTGGCTTGCCATTTCCTCATCCAGGCAATCTTCCTGAACTCATGTCTCCTGCATCACAGGCGGATTCTTTACCACTACACCACCTGGGAAGCTTTTCAACTACAAGGACAGCTAGAAATGCATGCCTCTGACTTTTTGTCTTTTATGGTAGGAGATTAGTCTATAATCCAAATCATAGGACAAAAGAATGGAAACTCCCTCAAATACAGGAGAAGATTAAGGTGCTAGGTCCACAACGACTCTCTCTTGACTATTTCCACAATCTCCTAACTTGTCTCACCACCTTCAGCCTTGTTTCCCTCCACTCCACTGTCCCTGCTGACATCAGAGGTGCTTTTTCAAAGGAAAATCTGATTCCTGCCACTGCTCTGTTTAAAGCCTTCAACCATCCCCTCCCCTAGACGCCTGTGCTGTGCTAAGCCATTTCAATCGTGTCCCAACTCTCTGCCTGCCAGGCTCCTCTGTCCATGGGATTCTCCAGGCAAGAATACTGGAGTGGGTGGCCATGCCCTCCTCCAGGGGATCTTCCTGACCCAGGGATGGAACTGTGGCTCCTGTGGCTCCTGTATTACAGGCAGATTCTTTACCACCTGTAATTCTTTACCACCAGGGTAGTTTCAGATGTCTATGTATTTGTAAGTTAGAATACCGTACAGACACTTAGAACTCTGCCAGGACACTGCTGTAGATGGATGCATGGACAGCCTGTGGTTAGTGGAGATGACCACTGAGCTTGCCTGGAGCATAGCATCAAGCAGCAGAGGGCAAGAACCAATGTCAAAGAGCACGAAGTAGCCAAGACACAAATTCACCCCTCAACCCCAGTTTTTTCTGGATAACATACTCCTGGGATGCTTGTTTTGACCCATGGATTTCTGAAAGTCACTCAAATGAATACACTGGAATATTTTGCCTGATTACCAAGGTGACCTCCCATCAAATTATATCTAATTTATTTTTTAATTGAAGTATAGTTGATTTACGATGTGTTAATTTCAAGTGTACAGCAAAGTGATTCGGATATATATAGTTTTTCAGATTCTTTTCCCTTATAGGTCATTTCAAAATACTGAGTATAGTTCCCTGTGCTATCTAGTAGATTCTTGTTGCTTATCTATTTTATATATAGTAGTGTGTATGTGGAGTTCCCCTGGTGGCTTAGTCGGTAAAGAATCCCCCTGCAATGTGGGAGATCAGGGTTTGATCCCTGGGTTGGGAAGATCCCCTGGAGGAGGGCATGACAACTGACTCTAGTATTCTTGCCTGGAGAAACCCATGGACAGAGGAGCCTGGCGGGCTACAGTCCCCGGTGTTGCAAAAAGTTGGACACAACTGAATGAGTAAGCACGGCAGCATAGTGTATGTTAATCTCAATTTCCGAATTTATCCCTCCCTCCTCTTTCCCCTTTGATAACCATAAGTTTGCTCTCTATGAAACTACTTCTATTTTGTAAATTAGTTCATTTGTGCCATACTTTACATTCCACATTATTAGTGATATCATATGATATTTGTCTTTCTCTGTCAGACTGACTTCACTTAGTATGATCATCTCTAGGTCCATCCATGTGGTTGAAAATGGCATTATCTCATTCTTTTTTATGGATGAGTAATGTAGGCTGCAGACCCATGGGGTCGCTAGGAGTCGGACATGACTGAGCGACTTCACTTTCACTTTTCCCTTTCATGCACTGGAGAAGGCAATGGCAACCCACTCCAGTATTCTTGCCTGGAGAATCCCAGGGATGGCGGAGCCTGGTGGGCTGCCGTCTATGGGGTCGCACAGAGTTGGACACGACTGAAGCGACTTGGCAGTTGGCAATGTTCCATTGTATATATATACCATATCTTCTTTATCCATTCATCTGTTGATGGATGTTTAGGTTGCTTCCATGACTTGGCTATTGTAAATAGTGTGGCTATGAACATTGGGGTGCATGTATATTTTTGAATTAGAATTTTCCCTGGATATATACGCCTGGGAGTGCAATTGCTGGATCATATGGTATAACTTTATTTTTAGTTTTTGAAGGGACTACTTACTTTAGAAAAGAACTGTATGCACATGGACGGGGAGTAAATCATACCCATCACAGTGCACACGCATGTTATTCCTCCATTTGTAGAAATAATATCCCTTTTGTTGTTTACTAAGGGACAGCTACTCAGCTTTCAAGAGTCAGCTGACTATGCAGATAAAGAAAGTTGTAAAAGGATTCAGAGTCAACTGTCAAGATTAGTTTCCTCTGGGCAAGGAGAATAAGGTGGGTGCAAAGAGGACTTTTCACTTTATGCTCTTCTATATTATTTGAATTTTTCACAATCTAGTGTATGACTTTTATAACTGGATTTTTAAAAGTTAACTCAAAAGTTAGAGAAATAGTGGTGACTCCTTCCCTGCTATTTTGCTTTTGCCATTTCTTTTAAAAATAGCTCCCAAGTGTCTTGTAAGGAGAACGCAAAAGCCATCTGAGAAATGAAAAGCGAAAATACCTTAAGTGGCTTCAAAAAAAGCCATTATTATATGAAACACTATTCAGAGCTGTTTCCTCAGAACATTATTAACTAAAATGTAAGCAACAACACATCAAAGGCTAGAATAAATAAATAAAGAGTAAATAAAGATTGTGTTACATGGCTTTTGCATACACAAACAATGCTAATAGTGACCATTGTAGGGTCATTAACCTTCACACGTTTTTCCAGCAAAATGTCCAGATGACGGGACAACGTCCAGGCTTCCCAAGATATATCCCAACTTGTCCCATTTGTTTTCTATCCTGTGCATGCTGGACTTTGACACACTCTTCTTTTCAGATGCGCATCAGCTGTATTTTCTCATTTGATTTTCATCACAACCCTTGGGAAATAAAGACAGTTATTGCTTCTTTGCTGATGAGGCATGCTCTTGCAGGTTTTGATGAAGCTAGGATGAGGCTCCTGGTCTCCGGACTATGAATGAAGTTTTCTCCAAGCTGCTTCATCGGCATCCCCAAACCGCAACCCATGCGTGTCATTTTAAGTATTACTCCAACAACACTGGAGACTGTCAGCTCATTCTCCTCCAGTGCTATTTCTTCCACAAAATGAAAAATTGAATATTCAAATAGAACGAATGTATGTGTGTGTAATGTTTATTTCCTCAGCCAGTATATAAGCTCTGTGAGGGCAAGGACCATGTGCCCCCACCCCCTACCATTCGGTGCCTGGCATATAGGAAGCACACGATAGATGTTTGTTGAATGAATGAATGACAGAACATCAGCTACTGTGTTAGGTAGGACTCTCTCAGATGCAGATTCCTCATTTAAACTGGCGTGAACAGAGAAAGACTTTGTTGTTGCAAGTATCTAGAAAGTTCAAGAATCAGCTAGCTCAGTCATAGCTCCATTGAGATTAGATTAAATTTCTTTTCGTTCTCCCTCTTCTTCTCGTCCTTCCCTCCCCTCCTTCCTTGCTGTTCTGTCCTTCCCGTTTTCTTCTGACTCTTCTCTCTCTGTCATCCTCTCCCTCTGTGGTAGGGTCTTCACCACCTCCTCTGTGGGTGGTGAAGTTGGCAGCTGGTGGCTCTGGGACCTCTGGTCTAGTTTGGCGTCCCAGGAGAAAGGAAGCATATCAATCGAACTTTGCATCATGTCTTCATTTCAGGAAAAGAAAATTTCAGGATTGATCAGGTCTATGTCCTATGTGGGAGTGAGGTACAGTGATTGGCAGCCCCTCTGGAGGGGGACATGGCAACCCACTCCAGCATTCTTGCCTGGAGAACCCCAAGGACAGAGGAACCCAGAGGGCTACAGTCCATAGGGTCACAAAGAGTTGGACACGACTGAAGTGACCTAGCACGCACTAGAATCATGTGGAAGGGAGAGTGTTATTTGCCCAGAGCAAGGGATGCTGGGCACATGTAAATATATCCCCTCCATACACTTTCGAAAGGAATTTTATAAAGAAGTAAAGGAGAGACTGCTTTTACTAACAAGGAACTTTCAGTCTCTGAAATCTAAACTCTCTCCACGGAGCTAAATGATGTCTTCTTAAACCATTTGACTAAGGTCATAATTTTTCAAAAGATAGACTGAACTTTATGCTTTGAGTACCAAGGTGTTAATAAGTCAAAGAGAGTAATAAAGACAAGTCTACTCACAACCTTCATATCTATCTCTTCAGCAAAACAGAGGACCACAGTGACTGAGAGTAAAGGTACTCCTTGGTCATTAGACCACAGGATGCAGGTCCCTAGTTCATGGAGAAAAATGTGCAGGCAACATGCTCGTTTTTCTCTTAAGTGAAAAATCACAGAATTCTTCTCTGGCACATGGCTGCTCGAGCATTGAGAGTACTAATATTTCTGTAGCTTTGATTCCTTTTTAAAAAATTACTTTATTTTTGGCCATGCCCGGAGGCATGGGGGATCTTAGTTCCCTAACCAGGGATCAAACCTGTACTCCCAGTGTTGGAAATACATAGTCTTATCCATTGAACCATCGGGGAAGTCTCTGTAGCCTTGATTCTTAAAGGGAGGAGGGGGATTTAGTTTTGAGCATTTGCTGCTGTGTCCAGGCCCCTGTGTTTGAAACTATCTTCTGGGAAAGAAGTAATGATCACTATTTAAGGGGAAAAAAGAAAAAAACCTTTTCTTTTCAATTTCTACCTTTTATTGCTCTGCTTTTATGCCGTTTCCATACTGGCATGAAGTGCCTGAGAGCGCAACAGTTTTGTAAATGAATGAGAATGACTGTGACAGGTCCCTCTTCAGATGTCCAGTAACATAGGACCAGAGACTAAAAAGCTATTTATAATACAGAAAAGATTACTAGCTCTTTTTTTTTATCACAGCTTTTTTATTTTATAAACTGGGTCTTAAGACATGAACTTTTTCAGCTTTTTAAAGTTATAAATATATATGATTAATAAGAAAAGCACTGAAGGAAATGAAAACAACCTCACATCCTGTACTTCCTGACATCCTCTTTTTTGATTTGGTGAAGTTTCCTGTCATTACTTTTCAGCATATTTATTTTTAAGGAAGTTCCTTTAGCAAGAAGATTGAAACCAGCGCCCTGTCCCTCCTCACTCAAACACAGACACACACATCTCGAAGAGTTGGAAATGTGTATTGCAGTATTCTTCAAAGTATCATGGCCGTGATACACATCCTTAGTTGTACACTTGGGTATTTGGGGAGAACTGGAGAGAACTCCTAACACTAAAGAGAAAGCAAGACATATCATATTCTAAATTTCTGCATTTCTTACAGTAAAAGGGCTATGAGATAAAAATGTCACAATTGTCACTAGGTACTACTGTTAATAACATAATTTCTTGAGCTACCATTTATTGAAACTTTGCTAGGTATCGTTACTGTGCTAAGTGCTTTACACACACACACACACACACACACACACACACACACACACACACACACACACATGCCTGCATGCTACCAATCTGCCTGTGCCTCTGATTCTAAAGATCAGAGTTTATGCTGTGAATTAAGCCTGTGTTTTTGGTGGTCATGATCCACTAGTGAATCATGAAATTAATTTAATGGGCAGAGATAACCTCAATCTTATAACATTCTTATGAAAGGATTTATATTATCACTAATTTACAGATGAGAAATGCCAGACCTCAGAAGGTTAAGTAACTCACCCAAGTTCACAGAGTTAGTAAGAAGTAAATGTGAATGTGGAGCCTTTCTGTCTCCAAAACCTTGTCAGCTATTAAGGGTATGTCACATCATTTAACAATTAATAATGAGTATATCACACTTGTCCAACATTTTGCGACCCCATGGACTATAGCCCACCAGGCTTCTTTGTCCATGAAATTCTCCAGACAAGAATCCTGGAATGGAAATCCATTCCCTTCTCCAGGGGATCTTACTGACCCAGGGACTGAACTCAGGTCTCCTGAATTGCTGGCAGATTCTTTACCATCTGAGCCACCAGGGAAGCCCATAAATATAAATAGACATAGAAGAAGAAGACCTAATTCCTAATATATTCTGTAAGGGAGGGCTTGAGGCTTGTGGATAATTAGCAGCCTGCCTTGTTTTGAATATAGACTTAAAATTCAAGTGTGTGTGTATGTGTGTGTGTATTAGAGTTGTGGGGGGAAATTCATAGGACTCAGTATCATTAACAGAAAGATAAAAAATCATGAGCGATTTCTTAAGCAAAGAGAGTTTTTTACTTTTAAAAATTTATAATCGTATTTTATATTTACATAGCACTTTACAGTTTATAAACAGGGCTTTCCAGGATATAGTGTGATCTTCAAGCATTCTATTGACTCTATATGTGTGGCCTTTGTCGGGTACAGGCTGTAAGAGTGGTTACAGCTGATAACGACTAGTTATCAACAGGAAAGCTAACATACTTTGGACACAATCCAATAGTATAAAAATGGTGCTTACAGATAATCTGCTGTTGTCAGATTCCCAGCTCTTTTAAAGAAGTAGCAAAGCCAGCAAATGAAAGGTCAAACAGATGTATTTAATAAGTCCTAAAAAATTAAGCATAAAAATCCAATCAATAAGTTCACTCTGGAACATCAACAGCTCTTGAAGAAAAGACCTCTAACTTTTGGAAATAACTGTGATGGTGTTTGTTAAATACATTTGTCATTTCAGAAAGAGATCCCCACGTTACTAGGATCATGTCAGTTGTCAGTGTTCGCTGTCTCGCTCACTCTTTGCTTTTCCGGAAAAAAAAAATATTACAGAAACTCACACAAACCGAACCCCTCCAGTTGGTGTTGGCTTCCGTTTTATTACAGTTCAAGTAAGATCTTAACTCCCCTCAAAAACTTCCTTGCGCAATTGTCATATGCCCATTAATTTCTGCTGGGGGTTAAGGCCGTGTTTGGGGTGGCCACAACCTGCCCATGAAGTCAATTTGACGAGTAGAGACAAATTGTTTTTAAAAGTGGAACAACGGAATAGAAAAATGTCAGAATGTACCACAAGTAGTAAAGGTCAGTATGGAGCAGGGGAGGAAATTGCTGGGAGGTGAGAGGTGTTGGGAGACAAAGTGCAAGGAGGAAAAAGGAGAAAAACTCCCCCTGTTTCAGAGTGATACCTGGTAGTAGTCCTACTCTTTTGATCCTGGCTGTGGACTAACGAGATTAATTTGTACCTATGGGTACCACTGGTAGGAGGAAGGGCAAAAGGGAGAGGAACAGAGAATAGCGCATAGAAGGCAAGGAGGGGAGTGTCAGAGAGGGATATGTGAATTGGTTTATATGTGAAAAGGAGAGATGGAAAGAAGAGGCGAGAGTAAAACACTAAGAGATGTAGAAGATGAGGCTTGGTAGGTAGATTCACTCTGAGTTTTAAAAATGCCTTCAACTGCAGTAGTATAAACTCGATTTAAAAGGCTTAAACAACAAGGAAGTATATTGATTGATCTACTTGCTCAATGATGTCATAAGGACCATTCACAGATTTGACCTCAATTTTGTTCCTCTTGTTGGATGTAGGATGACTATACTACTGGGTCTGTGGGCTGCGTTACTTCTATGCAAGGAGGACAAGGATGGATAACTGTGATTCTCTGAATTGCAAAGGATAACTTCTCAAATTCCTTCAGCAAACTTCTGCTTACACCTTATTGGCCAGAACTGAACCACATATCCATTTCTGATTGGTTGACTGATAGAGGGTTGCATTGCTTAGACTGATCAGACTTCTCCGTGGCACTGGGATCAATATCTTTCAGGCATAAGAGGAAAGCAAAATTGAAGTTCTTTTGGGAAGAAGGGAAAGGGATTTTGAGAAGAAGGGAAGAACTAGAAGAGTAGTTCACTATATATGAAAACGCCTGAAAACACTGGTAACATATCCTAATAATTCCAGTAGATTTGATAATGAACATTTCTGTCATTAAAACAGTTTCATTTTTAGAGACCTGTTATGTCATTTTCTTTCTCATAGAAGAAGGCCTTTAGGAGGTATTTAAATGAAAGCAAAGAGATCAAGTACAGAGAGCTTCTATTTTCTATATATCAATACTTAACCACCAAAAGAAATCTCAAATTTTACTCAAAAATAATATGCTGTATTCACTTACCAAAAGACAATGCACAATGATTGACTCTGTTGGAAAAAAAACATCAGAAGAGAAATCCACTAGCCATTGTGTAGAGCTTACTTTTCCCTCTCTTTCCCTCCCCCACTCAGAAGTTAGACTTCAGCATTATCCTCGTGTGTACTTGCCAACTTTCTGCATCATGACACAAAGACATTGCTGGTTAGGATCATTTTAGCCTGAAGAAAGGCAAGCACAAAGCCAGCCAGGCTTAGATGAAATGCACACTGTTTGCTAAATGGCCGTGGTGTTTTGAGGGTTCCCTTCATGAAAGACTAGCCTAAAGTCAACAGCCCACAGTTGCTCAAATCTGGGCTTTGGTTTCACTGCCACTACCCGCCACTTCCCCACCCAGGAGAATGACAAAATTACAGCTAAGTGGTGTTTTAACTACCTCCCCAGGGGAGTGTTGAGTAAGAAGTAAAGCATTCTGGGTCACCAATAAATCATTTCTGGAAAAAAAAGGACATTTCAGGAAAATTAAACAAACCGTAGAAAAGCCTTAGCTTGCAATCTGTTGTCACAGAGTTTGAACCATGACTTTCCTCCCTGCTTAGACAAACACCAAGCAGGAAGCCCAGAACAGGGAAAAAAAAAAAAAAACCAGGACTGTTCAGAGCCAGAGAAGAGCTAACGATGACCGTCACTGTGACTTCATTGCCCATTTAAACAAAATGAAGGCACCTAGTTCTTTAACCCTTTCCAGTTGAACCTCTGACTATTTTCAGGAGTTCTATACAGTGGAGCCTGGAACATGGGTTTTCCGAGTTGCTTCAGATAGTTCAACCAGCTTCCCCTAGGGCCCTGGCTACATTGTGCATGTAAATTGCTTCTCTTGGGATATTTACCTGTGGTAAGGTTTATGGGTGGGCAATGTGCATATCTCATTCATCAGGATTTGTATTTACGTTGTGACATTTGAAAACCAGACCATTCTTGTGTGCACTTTGCAATTTTCTTTCTAGTGAATTTTGCTAGTATTCTCGTTCCTAACTTTCCCTCTGCTGTACAATCCCAATGCTTACTTGTCTATTCATTGCCACTGTCCTACCATCCCACAACAATGTCAGCCCAAATCTATTAGCTGAGCTCACTGTTGGCTGGCTCCATAGCAACCAGCTGAAAATATTATAGGGCTTTCCCCATGAGCCCATACCGAACAAAAGCACATGACCACTTCTTTCCATTTTAACATTTGTCTACCTCAAGAGGAGCTGGGCAGAATTTAGAAAATATTTTTCATCTGGGAACAGAAATAATCAAGCAAGTCAAATGTTGGCTCTTATCTCTTTTAGATGTCTTCGTCATCATTTAGTTGCTAAATCGTGTCTGACTCTCTCGACCCCATGGACTGTAGACTGCCAGGCTCCTCTGTCCATGGGATTCTCCAGGCAAGAATACTGGAGTGGGTTGCCATTTCCTTCTTCATTTAGATGTCTTACTGATTGTCATCTCCCTGTAATGAATGATTCATGCCATTCACCTTGAATCCATCATTTATGTTATCTGAATTTCTATTTTGTGCTTTCTAAAATTGACAATGCTAGGATGAATAAATTCTTATTGTAGGTGGGTTTCCAGTGAGCCAGCTGATATATTTGACTAAATCATTTTGTTTATAAGACCGTTTCAAAATACTATTTTAAAATTTCAAAACCTCCTTGGGACCTTAACCAACAGCTTGAAGCAAGCCTATTATTCTCTTCTGAGAGTCCTTCCAAGCTTTTTTTTTTCTTTTTAAAATAATTCATTTTATTAAATGCATTGTTTCTCTAAATTCTTATATAGGTGACCAATATATTTTTTTTTTCTATTTTTTGACTTTACAATATTGTATTTGTTTTGCCATACGTTGACATGAATCCACTATGGGTGTACATGTTTTCCCCTTCCAGAACCCCCCTTCCACCTCTCTCCCCATCCCATGCTACTGTATTCCCCGTAGGAATTCTGGATCATTATTTTTCATAAAGGTTGAAGGAATTAGTTACAAATTGACCAGGCAATGCAAATCTATGCATAAAGCAACAGAATAGCATGATTCTATCTTTATGTAATAATGCACAAAATAGACCCTCCACAGCTATTTCCTGAGTCTTGTCAACTTTACATTTTTCAATTGCCAGTTTGGTAATTATAAAAACTATAGGTAGTGGTGTTTTCAAATTGATGGCTTATTTTATGGAAATATATTTTATGGCTTATATAACTGGAACAGGTTCCCATCATTAGAAGGGAATTTCTTTCCTTCATGATTTGGTAGGGTAAAATATTCCTATCATCCTATACATGGTCTCATTTAATTATGCATGTGCATGGCTTTAGAGAGGATTACTAGAGTACTATTTTTCCTTCCGTTATACAGAGTCAGATCTTAGAAGAGTGAAAACGATAAAATTCCTCTTCAGGAATCTTTGAAACCAGACAAACAGAAAAGCAAAAAGCTTTGTCCCATTTGACCTTGACCAGGCTAGTTGGATTCAATGTCTTCTCTGCTGAGGTCCAGGCCCTTGCATAGTTGGATCTAGACCAGTTCATATTCTTTGTCCCACAGGAGACAAAAGGTCTCCTTATCCCTTTTGATTTTATAGGCATTGCCCCATGTCCTTCTTAATAACTCTGCCAACTTACCCCCTCAGTTCTCTAACCACCTTTTGAAGCTTGTTGCCTGGTTCATATGTCATACTCCTGACTTCCAGTAAACTATTTAGTCACACCAGATACACTCAGCCAGGTGTCTCTTTGGACATCCAGAATCATCATCATTATCATCATCACAATAATATTTCACACTGATGACTAAGCGCTGGCTAAGCTGCATGCTTTATGTCGATTATCTCCTTTAAATCTTAAAACAACCCTATGAGGCAAGTAGTATTTTTCTGGGCTTAGGTTATTAAAGAAAACACATAGCAAACAAGTGGTAGAGGCAGGACTTGCATCCAGGCAGTGTCTTTGCTATTTCTCCATCTCCTCCCAAATCTTACCCAAATGGAGAATTGAATACAAGCTGCTTGGGTAAGAGCCAGACTTCCTTACCATATGGTGTGTTGGCCAATCTAGGGGAGAGTATAGCTCCAGCTGCACAGAACATTTCTGCCTTCTCATAGTCTTCTCTTAATTCTTAGTGGCAAGAGGCTTTAGTCATTTCCTTTGTGTTCAAAATTAGCCTTTTACTTTTCGTCCACACAATATGCCACAGAGCACCCAGATTACATTCATTATGAGCTATCATGTCCATTGTCACTTGTTTACAAGGGCTCTGGCTTGGCCTTAGCTTTTAGGTGAAGTCATCGTAGAAAAAGTCAAGAGCCACAGAACTAGGGTTTAAAAAATGACAAACATTGCAAGCATTCATTTTCTACTCCCACAATCTTTATTTTCCCATTTTTGTTAGTTGAAAACAAGAACACTAAGACTTCTTAGAAAATAGCAGATCTTTAGAAATACTCACAACCACCTATAAACAAAGGGCAAACATACTCACTTCTACGTCCTCACTCCACACAAATCAGATAGTAGTAAAAAAGACATGGAAAGTGTTTTTTATCTATAGGTATGCTACAAAAACATTCACATAAATGAGCAAAAGACGTGAATGGCAAACACTCGCTTACTTTTTTTAGCTCATAAACCGAAAACACAATAAGACTAAAGTCTTTTTGTTAAGAAGCTTGTGGTGACTTTTAACAGGTAGCATTTTCAGTATACAGCTCAGTCAGTCTGAACAATGATATTACAAAGCAAGAGAAAGTTCCTCTGAGAAACTATCTTGCCTCATGGGATTTCCCTGGTGGTCCAGTGGTTAAGATTCCAGGCTTCCAATGTAGGGGCACTGGTTCAATTCCTGGTTGAGGAACTGAGATTCCCACATGCTGCGAGGCATGGCATAAAAAAAAAGAAGAAACTATCTTGCCTCCTGGAAAAAAGCAAGCAACGCAAGATAAGAGTTGTCAGGGTGCAGGGCAGAAATATTATTAGGTAAGAGAATGGCCCTCTCACTTAGTAAGAATAATAAGAAACACAGCAAAGGTCTAAGGTTGGTAGGAAATGAAATATCTAGCTCCCCATGTGTCTCTGAGTTCTGAGCGACAGAAACAGGAAGGAAGAGTGAGCAACCAGTCTGTGTTGTATTTGGCCTGTTAGGAAACCACACGATGGGTCATGTGATAGACTCCATTCTCTGATCTTGCCTCAACCCTCTGCCCCATGGAATCTTAAACCACATTGGATTTTGATCAAATGAGCAGGATGGCAGATCCTGAAAGATAATTACACAACTGAACACAAGCTTCTGGATGGCATGTTATCTGTTTTGTAAATAGTTGTGTTGTGAACCCTGGAGGAGGGCATGGCAACCCACTCCAGTATTCTTGCCTGGAGAATCCCCAAGGATAGAGAAGCCTAGTGGGCTACCCTCCATAGGGTTGCAAAGAGTTGAACACAACCGAAGCAACTTAGCACGCATGCACATGTTGTGAGCACTTGTAGCATAGTAGGTGCTCGGTAAATATTTGTTGAATGAACGAATACACATCTAAGAGCTCAATCATTTGACCGCAGCTTGAGAAACATTTTGGGCTTTTTTGCTCTTCACCTAACCAGTGATGACCAAAAATACAATTTAAAAAAAGAATGAAAGAAAAAGAAAAGAAGCAGAAGACATCATCTGTCATTTGCCATGTCAGCTGAGTTATTTTGTTCATATTCAATTTGAATTCGTTTCTTCCTTGCAGAAAAGATGCCAGAAGATTATAAGGGAATAACGGTGTGTTTATATGTGAGTGTGCACTTGTATATGTGTATGCAATCATTCATATTGATGTAGGTATGTCAAGTCATAGGAATATAGCCATATCTATGGTTGACCTTTGTTAACTCTTCATTAACCCTCCTGAAAAACTCCTAATTCTCCTGATTTAGCAGTAATTATTTAGAATTACAAGAAGCGAAGTTGAGTCATGAACAAAACAGTCCATCCCTACTAATAACACAGCTCAGTGGTTAGAAGAGAAAGGTAATCTGGGAGGTCACTCCTCCCCTCCAGAAATCTCATGCCATCTAAATTGAGAGTTGGTGGCCATGTAAACAAATTCAAATTACCTTCCAGCAAAAACCTCAAACTACTTGTTTGGATGGTTTCGGCTAGAATACATGAATCCGGATCAAAATCTAAAGCCACAGGAGTACTGAAATAGCTGAAACAGAGATGTAGTCATTACAGGAAGCTTAGGAAGGTTCAGAGGAGGTTAAAAAAAGAAAGAGAAAGAAGAGGAAAAGCTGCAGCAGGAGAAGCTGGTGGCATTGCCCGTGCCTGCTGGAAATGTTGCTGATAGTCTCTGAAAAGGAAGGGGAAGGAGCTTTAGGTGCAAAACAAGCAGCCTAGACAGGGACAAAACAGGAAACAGGAGTGCTGATGAAACTGAACTGTAACTTGGGAAGGGCAAAAAGCCTCAAAGCCACATGGCTGTTAAAGACACCGGAAGAGGACAACAGAAAAGTAGCGAGGAACTACGAGTGAACTGTGGATTAAATGACGCATTGAGACAGATAATGAAGTCTCTAATTTCCTATTGAAACGACCTGGAAACAGACTTAGTCCTGTTCCAGTCATTCCAGGAGTGTCTTATTGTACTAGATTTGCATTAGATCAAACATTGCTTGAGGGACTTCCCTGGTGGTCCAGTGGTTAAGACTTCACCTTCTAATGCAGAGGATGCAGGTTTAGTCCCTGGTCAAGAAGCTAAGATCCCACATGCTTTGTAGCCAAAACACCAAAACATGAGAAAAAAAAAGCAGAAGCAATTTTGTAACAAAATCAATAAAAGACTTCAAAAAAGGTCCATAAAAAAAAAAAATCTTAAAAAAAATATTGCTTAAACTAAATGGACCTTCAGCTTAGGGGGAATTCTTTTGTCGTTGATGGCGGTGGTGGTTTAGTGGCTAAGTTGTGTCCGACTCTTGCGACCCCATGGACTGTAGCCTGCCAGGCTCCTCTCCATGGGATTCTCCAGGCAAGTATACTGGAGTGGGTGGCCATTTCCTTTTCCAGGGGATCTTCCTGACCCAGGAATCAAAGCCGGGTCTCCTGCACTGACTGAGCTATAAGGGAAGCCTATAGAGCTATTTCACAAGAGCATCACTTAATAGTAACAGGTAGCATTTAGTACTTTGCCCATGCTGACTTAAATAAAGAGATAAACTGAAGCAAGCTCAAAAAAATGAGTTTGTTCAGGAAGAGCAGAGGAATTGCAAGTTGAGACAAGCAAACTGTAGTGAGCGATTGGAGAATCTGTTGAGGGTCTGGGGTAGGTTGTATTTATGTGCAGGGAATGTGAAGAGGGGAGAGTTCAGTGAGAATCAGTCAGAATCAAAAACAAAGAGAGGCCAGCCTTGAAAACTTCACAAGCAGACAAAAATCAGTTCAGTCCCACAAAGCTCAGTTCAGTCCACTTTGTGAGACAAACCTGACCCGGGTCGTCTGTTCATACCTGTAGCAAAACTTCCCAAGTTTGAGAAGAGATACCGCTGATCAACCCCACCCCAGTTCAGTTCAGTTCAGTCACTCAGTTGTGTCCGACTCTTTGGGACCCCATGAATTGCAGCACGCCAGGCCTCTCTGTCCATCACCAACTCCCGGAGTCTACCCAAATCCATGTCCATCGAGTCGGTGATGCCATCCAACCATCTCATTCTCTGTCGTCCCCTTCTCCTCCAGCCCCCAATCCTACACAGAATTAGGGTCTTTTCCAATGAGTCAACCCTTCACATGAGGTGGCCAAAGTATTGGAGTTTCAACTTCAACATCAGACCTTCCAATGAACACCCAGGATTGATCTCTTTTAGGATGGATTGATTGGATCTCCTTGCAGTCCAAGGGACTCTCAAGAGTCTTCTCCAACACCACAGTTCAAAAGAATCAATTCTTCGGCGCTCAGGTTTCTTCACTGTCCATGCGTGACCACTGGAAAAACCATAGCCTTGACTAGACGGACTTTTGTTGGCAAAGTAATGTCTCTGCTTTTAAATATGCTATCTAGGTTGGCCATAACCTTCCTTCCAAGGAGTAAGCGTCTTTTAATTTCATGGCTGCAGTCACCATCAGCAGTGATTCTGGAGCCCCCAAAAATAAAGTCTGACACTGTTTCCACTGTTTCCCCATCTATTTCCCATTAAATGATGGGACCAGATGCCATGATCTTAGTTTTCTGAACGTTGAGCTTTAAGCCAACTTTTTCACTCTCCTCTTTCACCTTCAACAAGAGGCTCTTTAATTCTTCTTCACTTTCTGCCATAAGGGTGGTGTCATCCGCATATCTGAGGTTATTGATATTTCTCCCGACAATCTTGATTCCAGTTTGTGTTTCTTCCAGCCCAGCGTTTCTCATGATGTACTCTGCATATAAGTTAAATAAGCAAGGTGACAATATACAGCCTTGACGTACTCCTTTTCCTATTTGGAACCAGTCTGTTGTTCCATGTCCAGATCTAACTGTTGCTTCCTGACCTGCATACAGGTTTCTCAAGAGAAACCCAACTCTTTCAGAATTTTCCACAGTTTATTGTGATCCACACAGTCAAAGACTTTGGCATAGTCAATAAAGCAGAAAGAGATGTTTTTCTGGAACTCTCTTGCTTTTTCAATGATCCAGCGGATATTGGCAATTTGATCTCTGGTTCCTCTGCCTTTTCGAAAATCAGCTTGAACATCTGGAAGTTCATGGTTCACGTATTGCTGAAGCCTGGCTTGGAGAATTTTGAGCATTACTTAACTAGCATGTGAGATGAGTGCAGTTGTGTGGTAGTTTGAGCATTCTTTGGCATTGCCTTTCTTTGGGATTGGAACGAAAACTGACCTTTTCCAGTCCTGTGGCCTCTGCTGAGTTTTCCAAATTTGCTGGCATATCGAGTGCAGCACTTTCACAGCATCACCTTTGAGGATTTGAAATAGCTCAACTGGAATTCCATCACCTCCACTAGCTTTGTTCGTAGTGATGCTTTCTAAGGCCCATTTGACTTCACATTCCAGGATGTCTGGCTCTAGGTGAGTGATCACACCATAGTGATTATCTGGGTCGTGAAGATCTTTTTTGTACAGTTCTTCTGTGTATTCTTGCCACCTCTTCTTAATATCTTCTGCTTCTGTTAGGTCCATACCATTTCTGTCCTTTATCGAGCCTATCTTTGCATGAAATATTCCTTTGGTATCTCTAATTTTCTTGAAGAGATCTCTAGTCTTTCCCGATCTGTTGTTTTCCTCTATTTCTTTCCACTGATCGCTGAGGAAGGCTTTCTTATCTCTCCTTGCTATTCTTTGGAACTCTGCATTCAGATGGGAATATCTTTCCTTTTCTCCTTTGCTTTTCGCTTCTCTTCTCTTCCCAGCTATCTGTAAGGCCTCCTCAGAAAGCCATTTTGCTTTTTTGCATTTCTTTTCCATGGGGATTTTCTTGATCCCTGTCTCCTGTACAATGTCACGAACCTCTGTCCATAGTTCATCAGGCACTCTGTCTATCAGGTCTAGTCCCTTAAATCTATTTGTCACTTCCACTGTATACTCATAAGGGATTTGATCTAGGTCACACCTGAATGGACTAGTGGTTTTCCCTACTTTCTTCAATTTAAGTCTGAATTTGGCAATAAGCAGTTCATGATCTGAGCCACAGTCTGCTCCTGGTCTTGTTTTTGCTGACTGTATAGAGCTTCTCCATCTTTGGCTGCAAAGAATATAATCAATCTGATTTCGGTGTTGACCATCTGATGATGTCCACGTGTAGAGTCTGATACTGTGTTTTACTGTAAATCAGACATTTATGGGAAATCAGTCTCTTAGTTTTTAAATTTTGCCTTCCTAGAGGGCATATGCATGAAGCTCTTCATTTTATATCCTTCAGTTCTATTTTAGATTGAAATTCTTTCACGCTCACAATATGGATAATAATCATTGACTTCTCACAAATCTTAGACGGTAGGTATTATTACCACCTATGGTTTCTAGATGAAGTCTCTGAGGCTGTATGATTTGTTGAAGGTCAAGTGGCAAGGACAGAATAGTTTCAAGGCAAGAATTTCCCACTCTTGACTCCAGAGCCTATGTTCTAGGGTACCATTCCATTTTGCCTCCCAAGTTATAGTGCATTTGATCAATATATGGTTTTCTACTGAATATAACAGAGCTCCGTTTGGCTCATTTTCATTTATATTTGCTCTATTTATCAGAACTGCTGTTATTTTTTTGGCCAACCTTCAGAGAGAGAAACAATGTGTGGTAAAATGCCCAGAATGAAGGAGCAACCCAAGGAAGAAAAAAAAGGCTAAAGACAGTAAGATCTTGAGTGGTAGGACACTAAAGCCAGCTAGGATATTATATAGAGTTCAGTTCTCTGTAACCTATAATAGAATAACTCACTGAACCTTCAATTGAAACTTTTGCCAAAACTATCCTGGTAAGTGACAAAAATTCTTTGGCCAAATAGGAGATGATCAAGAGTCATTTTTCTTACATTTATTTATTAGTATTGCAATATCTTGGGGGGATTCAGTCAGTTCAGTCGCTCAGTCATGTCCGACTCTTTGCAACCTCATGAACCGCAGCATGCCAGGCCTCCCTGTCCGTCACCAACTCCTGGAGTTTACCCAAACCCATGTCCATTGTGTTGGTGATGCCATCCAACCACTCATCCTCCTTCGTCCCCTTCTCCTCCTGCCCTCGATCTTTCCCAGCATCAGGGTCTTTTCCAGTGAGTCAGCTCTTCGCATCAGGTGGCCAAAGTATTGGAGCTTTAGCTTCAACATCAGTCCTTCCAATGAACACCCAGGACTGATCTCCTTTAGGATGGACTGGTTGGATCTCCTTGCAGTCCAAGGGACTCTCAAGAGTCTTCTCCAACATCACAGTTCAAAAGCACCAATTCTTCGGTGCTCAGCTTTCTTTATAGTCCAACTCTCACATCCATACATGACCACTGGAAAAACCATGGCCTTAATAATCTAATGTAACTATTATTGTTATTCATAAAATAACAACAGTTTGGTGTGGTTAAATGACTTGTCCAGGGTCACATAAAGTATTAGATTTTTCAAATTTCTCCAAACCTGATTTCATCCAGGAATTATACTACTGCCAGCAAGGGCCAAATTGGGTTGAATTTAAGCTTATGTCATAATAGTAATAATTGCTTTGAAAGAAATAGAAACTTTGCTTTGAAATCCAGAGCTTATGTTTCCCATTTGGCTGCCATCCCAGTGTTGTGGTGTGCAGAGGACACTCCTCAAACAATCTGGATGGTTTGGGAGGCTCCCCTGCTCTTTAATAACCCAGTTGGTTTGCCAAGCTCCTTGGGTTAGGAAATGACCTTCTCAGGCACTGTTGCTTGGAGTTATTTAAGGTCTTAAGGCAAATTCTAAATAAACAGAAAGTTCAAATAAACACAAATACACATATGGATCAGCTCAACACGAAACACTTAAGGGGATTTTACTCAGAGCACCACCATATCGGCAGGAATTTGAGGACACGTGTAGAAAGATGCACATGCTGTGGCCACAGTGGAAGGACATTCTTCTGGGTTGAAAAACATACAGAGATGCCTTGTTTTATGCTGGTTTTCATGTCAGTATGCTTTTTAGTATAGTCTGGTCGGCCCTCCATATTCGTGGTTCTACATCCATGGATTCAACTATCCTCAGAGGAAATATATTCGAAAAAATTCCAGAAAGTAAAATTCCAAAAGGCCAAAGTTCTGTTTGCTGTCTGCTGGCAACTATTTGGGCTTCCCAGGTGGGATAGTGGTAAAGAATCTGTATGCCAATACAGGAGACATGGATTCCATGCCCAGGTCGGGAAGATTCAATGGAGGAAATGGCAACTCACTCCAGTATTCTTGCCTGGAAAATCCTATGGACAGAGAATCCTGGAGGGCTACAGTCCATGGGGTCTCAGAATCGCACACAACTTAGTAACTGAGCAGTGAGCAATGGTAACTATTTACTTAGAATTCTATTGTGCTAGGGATTACATGTAATCGAGAGATGATTTAAAGTATATGACAGGATGTACATAGGTTTTGTGCAACCATGCCATTGTATATGAAAGGCTTGAGCATCCAAGATTTTTAGTATATGCAGGAGTCCTGAAACCAGGCCCCATGAATACTACAAATGCTTCTGGACTGAGGCTTTTGGAGGATGAGAGCTGGTGGCTTAGTACCATTCAGGATGTGTTTCTAATCCAGACATCTAAGATTGTCTTTGATTTGGATTGTTGTTCAGTCTCCAAGTCATGTCCGACTCTGCGACCCCATGGACTGCAGCACACCAGGCTTCCCTGTCCCTCAGTATCTCCCAGAGTTGGCCCAAGTTCATGCCCATTGAATTGGTGATGCCATCCAACCATCTCATCCTCTGTTGCCCTCTTTACGACCCTGTGGTCTGTAACCTGCCAGACTCCTCTGTCCGTGGGGTTTTCCAGGCAAGAATATTGGAGTGGGTAGCCACTCCCTTCTCCAGGGGATCTTCCCGACCCAGGGATTGAACCTGCATCTCTTACGTCTCTTGCTTTGGCAGGCAAGTTTTTACCACGAGCGCCACCTGGGAAGCCCTTTGATTTGGATTAATGGGGTTCAAATACAATCATGGGATGAAACATCTGAAAATCATGCTGCTTTTTTTTTTAATTTGGCTACACCAGATCTAGTTGTGGCAAGCAGAGTCTTTTAGTTGCAGCATATGGGATCTAGTGCCCTGATCAGGGATCAAACCTTGGCTCCCAGCATTTTGAGCATGGAGTCTTAGCGACTGGGTCACCAGGGAAGTCCTCTATGTTGCTTTTGCAGAGTAAAGTGAAATACAAATATTCAAGTTATAAAAAAGTATATTTTTTTTACTGAATCAGATCTATTGTGTTCTATTATAGAGATGGTAATATTAGTAAAACCAAAAGAATATGGAACACTTATGGAGGAAAATTTTAAATCGAAGGAATTTGTTCCATTGACTTTATTTTATTACCATTTTGTGTGGCAGAGACTGCTAGTTGACTACCCTCACAGCCAATTTTCCCTTCCTCTTTAACATAAGCCCAATTTTTCGTTGGGTACAAGGTCTCTATGGAAAACTACATTTCCCAGCCTCCCTTGTGGCTAAGTGTGGCCACGTGACTATTTTCTATCCATGAGAGAAAAGTATCATTACTAGCTGTGAAGTCCAGAAAGGCTGCTCTGCAGAGAGGGGTCCTTTCTGCTTTTCCTTCTTTTATCCTGTAATGCAGATGTGATAATTGGAACTTTTACAGCCCTGAGATGGTCTTAATAATAAAAGACATGTTAAGATAATAGAGAAAATTAGTTTAGGAATTGGACTAGTATTCTAATTATAACTATATTAAAATTGAGGTTAAGAGAATAACTTCTTCAAACCCACGTAGATAGTTAAGTGGGATACTTAGAATTTCTTCTCACTAGCTCCCCAATATATAACTTAGCATCTGTTGCTAATATTTCAACTAATTAGATGACTTAGGAGAAACCATTTAATATTTCTATGTTGGTTATTGCTTTAGGCACTGGAAGTGGTTTTCTTGTTTTTGTTTGTTTGTTTGTTTTGTTTTTAATGTGCAGCAAAACCTAACTCTAACTGATATATTAGCAAGAAAAATTCCTACCCCCAGTTCTGCCCCCCAGGTGATTCAGTGGTAAAGAATCCACCTGCCAATGCAGGAGAGCCTTGAGGCATGAGTTCGATCCCTGGGTCAGGAAGATCCCCTGGAGGAGGAAATGGCAACCTACTCTAGTATTCCTGCCTGGAAAATCCCATGGACAGAGGAGCCTGGCGGGCTACAGTCCACGGGGTTGCAAAAGAGTCAGAAACGACTGAGTGATTAAGCACACACACATACCCAGTTCTAATATTGAATTATAGTAGAGGTTGAATACCTAAAACTACTGGTAGTCAGTATAATACAAGAGTATAGTTTGAACCATAGGCTTGGCTATTATTGTGTATTTTCTTAGAAGAACTATAAAGACAATCATCTAAAGTAACTTCTATGTTTAGTTTTAGAAGTCTTGTTTTCATAAAAATAAACAAGAAAAATGGCACTAGATCTCATTAGCTTCTAGAGTCACTTTCTCTCTCTCTCTGTCTCTCACTAATATTCAACAATGGTATAAATTTCATCTTACTCAAAGTACTTATTTTCCTACACATTTCTATAATGCTTTCAGTTCATAAAGTGTACTCCCATAATTATCTTAAGTGATTCTCAGAGTAAATCCATGGAGTAAGCAAAACAAACATAATTATTTCCATTTTTATTAATGCAACAACTGGATTTTCTTCTTCATTACATCACGTTGAGGTAGCTGAGACTACTATTATCCCCTGTACACAGAAAGCAGCAACATGAAATGCTCACATCATCTGACCCAATCCCTTGAAAACAAGCTGGCATCTGATAAACGCCTGTTCGCTGTCTGGATGGGTGACTGGATGAGTAAGTGAAAAGGAAAATGGGGTGCAGGTCAGTTAAAGGAGGTATCTGTCACAATACTGGAATTAATATTAAGATTTCCTCACCTCTAATCTATTTCCCCCCTATTATGCTATGTGGCCTCTCCCTAGAAATTCATCCTCCAATTTGCTGAGTTGCCCATTTGGTGGATGGTCAGTGAAAGGCAGTGTTCAGATGGTCATCAGTGGTGAACTTCGGCTGATGCCCCAAAACAACATAGCACACACCACAAAAGGGTTTGCTTTCACTGGCAGTTCTCCCAATCTTCACATATTAATGCTGTGCCAACAGCTATTGTCCTCGACAAACGACTGTGCTGGCAACATGGGGCTCCCTTAAACAAAGTTCTTCACATGGATAGCCAGCAAGGAGTTCCATTTCTAGCTTTGCCTGACGCCCTCACCCAGCTAGACTCTTTGTTTCACTTGGGAAAATGTTCCAGGAGGCTTTGTGTTGTGGTGGTGGTTGTGGTTTAACTTGAAGGTTTAAAGATTTGAATGAGAAACACAAGAGCCACAAGGACTTGATCATTTGGAACATTTTCTTTTTTGCTGAAAGGACTGAGAAATGAATAAGAGCCAGAAAGACTGAGGTCATCACTCTGATTCACTCTAAGGTATGTGTCTAAAGTGAATGTACATTGTTTTGCAAATAACCAAGACAGAAATATTAAATGATTTCTCCTAAGTCATCTAATTAGTTGAAATATTAGCGACAAATTCTGAGCTCTATATTGGGGAGCTAGTGAGAAGAATTCTAAGTATTCCACTGACTACCTGTGTGGGTTTGAAGAAGTTATTCTCTTAACCTCAATTTTAATATAGTTATAATCGGAATACTATCCCTTGACTATATTGTAAGATGCTTAGCAATTTAGAAGCCAGTCAATTCCAAGTTATTTTCAGTCCTTCCTCCTTTTATACTGGTTTCATTTTCAGAAACCCTCACCACATTCTGTGATCAAGTAGAAATGCTGAGAAACCACAAAGAATGTTTTTCAAAACGTTCTGATTTGCTTTAGTGTACAGAAGTTTAAAAAATTCCTGTCATGTGTGAAATCTGCAAAAAAAGTCTAAGAATTAACTAGAAGACATTAGGCCTGGTTTACTTGACCTGCAATAATTCTGGTTATTGTGTGTATTTTTGGCCCTGATTCTGTAATAGGAATCAGAATATTGAATGGGGACATTTTGGTGCCTATTGCTTTCTCATGATCAAGACCCAGAAGTCCTTACCAATACTTTTTCATAGTTTGCCTTTACTTTATTCAGCAAGTATGTTAGATGCTCCAAACTATTTGCCAGGCACTGAGGCACTAAGGTTGTAGTAATAAACATGCAATGGATAACTGATACAGTGACTATGTAATTTATCAACCAATGGGGACATGAGTTTGAGCAAGCTCCGGGAGTTGGTGATGGACGGAGAAGTCTGGCATTCTGCAGCCCATGAGGTCACAAATAGTCGGACACAACTGAGCGACTGAACTGGGGACACTTCTGAGAATAACAAGGAGCACTAAAAACAATTGCCCTGGCTGACAGGACAAACCAGAATGCATGATTGCCCTAGCTAGTTTTCATTGAAACAGACAGCTTGTGAAGCCACCCTAGGGCTGGGCTGGGTGTGTGGCTTTCTGGGATCATCTGTGCCTCACGGTGGATGGTCAGAGGGCTGGTCCCCCTCTGTCCTCATCCCAGGTGCCTGTCCAGGCCTCAGGACCAGTGCTCCACTCTTCTGACTCATCCTCTGTTGCAAAGGACTGAGCTTGCCCTTGGCAGGGAGACAGGCAATAAACCAAATGAATACAGCCTATTGATGAGTGGTAAGTGTGATAGAGATAAATAAGGTAGAAAAGGAGACCTGGAGTGCGGGAACAGGAGTTTCGTATTTAACATTTAATGACTAGGAAAGGTCGAATAAGAAGATAAACCAGTAAAGACTTGAAGGAAGTAGGGCGTAAGTGGTGCAGAAATCTGAGAGGAGCATAAAAGGCATGGGAAGTGTTTAAACCCAGAAGAAGGAAAGTAGCTGTTTTTAGAAGAGCAAGAAGGCCAGTGTGGCTACAGTAAAGACAACAGAAGAGATGAGAGTAAAACATATAGTCAAATGGCTATGAAGGGAGGGAGGGGAAGATTGCGTCTGGCCATTTTAAGGACTTTGTTTTTCATTCCAAGTGAAACGGAAGTCTTTGGTGGAGTTGAGCATAGAGGTCACATGATTTGATGTATGTTTTAATAGGACCATTCTGACTATTGTATTGAGAGGCTGAAAAGCAGTGAAACCAGTAAGGAGATTATTGCAATAATTCAATGAGAAATGATACTGATATTTGCTGATGAATTGGACGTGGGGTGTGAGAGTCAAAGAGGCATGAAGATGAACTGCAAGGTTTTTAGCATGAAAAGGAAAAAAAGTGGTTTTGCCACTAACTTACATGCAGAAGACTACAGGAAGAACTGGTTTGGGAAAGTTCAGCAGTTTGTTATTAGACATAGTAAGTTTTAGATAATTATTAGACATCTGAATAGAGATGCCATGCAGGTAACTCGATAGGGGAGAAATTTGGGCTGGAGAGGTAAGCTTGGGTGTTGACAACCTGTATATGATATTTACAGAAGAGAAGACATATATATGTGTGTGTGTAGAGGTAGGCAGATGGGTAAAATAGGTGAATAGAGAATTTAGTCTCACAACTCAGAGAACCTGCTCCTTCAAATCATTTGGATGTAAAATGCCTGGGAAGAAGAAGGAACCATTGAGTTCAACAGTTTTCAAACTCTTCAAATGAAAAAGATCATCCGCTATGAGACAGCACTGGTTAGATCGGGGCCAGGGGCAGGGTGTGAGGAAGTTCAAGGGACTACAGATGAAACACCCAAAATAAGGGTACTGAGAGTGGCTTTGGACAGCCTGATTCACCCACAGTGATTCAAAGACCTTGGTTGCATGTTCAGACATTGTAATAAATTTGCTCATACAGCATGGTTTGGCTGTTTATACCTTGAAAAGAAATTGAGAGTACTATTTGATTCAGTAAGTCTACTTGGCTCAAATCTTTAAAAAATAAATTTAATTGTAGTAAAATACATGTACAAATATTCATCACAGCATTACTTCAAAAAAAAAAAGAAAAGAAAAGAAACCAAAAACAAAACTCCCACAAAAACAAATGAAAAGATGACAGGAAACAATCTAAGTGCTCCAATAAGAGGAATGTTTAAATAGATTGTCATTTACCTGTAGGATGGAGTATTATATAGCCATGAAATTCAATGCTTAATAACATGGGAAATGACTGTAGTATAAAGTTAGCTAAAATTAACTTAAAATCACGTATATATAATATGACCTCAATTTTATATATTCAGGTGAGCAGAGAACAGAGAATGAAAATACACCTAATATATGTCAGTGGTGGACTTGTATGTTTTCCTATATTTTACATTTCTGTTTTTCCAAATTTTCTATCAGGAGTAGATATTATTTTTATATTCATGTTTTGTATTTCTGATTGAAAATTGTAAAGGAAGATTAAATTAAGCAATTCCCGAGTTGGCCCCAGTCTTGCTTGGGTTGCTCTGTCTGACTTCTGATTACTCTGTTCATTTCAGTTATAGACTCTGAAGTCACCCCTATATTTGTTCCTAGAACATGTGATTGGTCAGACGTGTGAGACTGGACAAAAGGCCTCAGGATGTTGAATAAGAGTTGAGCTGGTGGGAAACCTGTGACATGGGTGTGATGAATTCAGGAGTGAGCTCCTTGGAGTTCTGAAACGTTTCATCAGCCTGGGATTCCACCTATTTGAGCTGGCCGTGGGCTCTGTTGTTACTTGTTGTTGTTCAGTTGCTAAGTCATATCCAACTCTTTGTGACCCCATGGACTGCAGCACACCAGGCTTCCCAGTCCCTCACCATCTCCTGGAGTTTGTCCAAGTTCACGTCCATTGAATCAATGATGCCATCCATCTCATCCTCTGTCACCCACTTCTCCTGCCTTCAATCTTTCCCAGCATCAGGGTCTTTTCCAATGAGTTGGCTGTTCATATCAATTGGCCAAAGTATTGGAACTTCAGCATCAGTATTTCCAGTGAGTATTCAGAGTTGATTTCCTTTGGGATTGACTGGTTTGATCTCCTTGCTGTTGAAGTGACTCTCAAGAATTTACTCCAGTGTTTTTCCTGGTGTTACTAGGACACATAGGACTCATCATTTGTGCCTGGCTTGTTTCATTCACTTATACTTTTGAATTCTTTGTAGTTGAGTCATTTCCTGTTTCAATTTCTTCAACTTTTTCTCTTTGACACAGAACTGACTGAACAATATCTCTGATCTGCAGTGCATGACAGATTCTTCACAAAGGTAAGCCATTCATGGGATGTTAGTCTCTCATGGGAAAAAAAGGCAAAGTAATTGAAAGCTTCAGTTAGCCCATCTGATGTGGGAGTGACCCGTGGTGCTTGCAGGGGATGTACCTACCCAAATTGCATAACATTTACTGTGTTGGTAAATCTACCCAGGTTTTCCCCTGGGAGGCTGGCTTTAGCATCCTTCTATCTCTTTAACATTGGGAAACCATCCAGGCCTCCCAGCTCTTGGCAAACAATGGGTTGACTTCATGTTATTACTCAGCATTTTGCTTCTTATTGAAATGCCAGGCTCTGCATGGCTGGTTTATAAAGTCTGAAGATCCTTTGGGGGTGCCCAGAAAAGTAGCGAGAAGAGAGAATTAAAAAGGACATGAGAGGAGCTCTACAGCTCAGAGCAGCTTGAATCAAGCCCATGTTAACAACTCATGTCCTCGCTTCTCCTGCAAACTCACCGACTTTTTAAAAATTTGTATTGGAGTATAATTGCACTGTTGTGTTAGTTTCTACTGTACAGCAAAATGAATCAGCTATACCTATACATATATCCCCTTTATTTTGGATTCCCTTCCCATTTAGGTTGCCACAGAGCACCAAGTAGAGTTCCCTTTGTTATACAGTAGGTTCTCGTTGGTTGTGTGTTTTATACATAATATCAATAGTGTGTATGTGTCAATCCCATCCACTGACTCATATAAAAGCAGCTCCAATGGTACCTTTCCCAGCCCAGTTTAACCTGCCCTTCTATGTCTCTTCAGCTCAGTTCTGTCGCTCAGTCATGTCTGATTCTTTGCGACCCCATAGACTGCAGCATGCCAGGCCTACCTGTCCATCACCAACTCCTAGAGCTTGTTCAAACTCACCTCCATTGAGTCAGTGATGCCATCCAACCATCTCATCCTCTGTTGTCCCCTTATCCTCCTGCCTTCAATCTTTCCCAGCATCAGGGTCTTTTCCAATGAGTCAGATCTTCACACCAGGTGGCCAAAGTATTGGAGTTTCAGCTTCAGCATCAGTCCTTCCAATGAATATTCAGAACTGATTTCCTTTAGGATTGACTTGTTTGATCTCCTTGCAGTCCAAGGGACTCTCAAGAGTCTTCTCCAACACCACAGTTCAAAAGAATCAGTTCTTTGGTGCTCAGCTTTCTTTATGGTCCAACTCTAACATCCATACATGACTACTGGAAAAACCATAGCTTTGACTAGACAGACCTTAGTCAACAAAGTAATGTTTCTGCTTTTTAATATGCTGTCTATGTTTCTTAGAACACTTTTATTTTGTCTTATTTAGAAGTCTTCTTTGCATCTTACTTATTTAAGTATGTCTTATGTCTATATATTTCCCTACTGGATTGCTAGTGTCCTGAACAATTGGAGTGACTCAGTTTAGTTTGCATCCCTCTTCCTTAACACTCTGCCTTGCGCTTTACTAAAAAAAAAAAAAAAAAAAAAGCTTGAATTGAATAGAATGAAATCCCCATCCAAGGAAATGATTTGATTTCTAGCAGATCTGAGAATGCCAACTCATACACAAATTCTCCCTTCAGTGGGTGGATTTGAAACCGTGTGTGGCCTTCAGTTACTTCTGGGTTTTTATAACCTCAGCAAAGACAATACCTCCTAGGGTTGCTTTGGCCTATAGAAATCTTAGCCTTCACTGATCTTTGTGTCTGTCTTTAAATGATAACAGAATCACACTCATTTTAATAGTTTATATGCTAACATTGTAAAGATACTGAAAAGACTAGCATGGCCTTTTTTAATGAAGAAAAGCAAATTCTTGATGTGTTCATTTGTTCAAAGACCATAAATATCTAAGGGTTTCATTAAACTTTTATTGTAGATAAAGTAGAATGTGATGAATTAAAATGATAAGGAAGACCTATGTTGCTTAGCATGAGAGAGTTTAGAATGCATCACTCAGTTTAAAAAATGTCTGAAAGTGTTAGTCACTCAGTCATGTCTGAGTCTTTGTGACCCCATGGATTCAGGCTCCTTTATCCGTGGAATTTTCCAGGCAAAAGTACTGGAGCGGATAGCCATCCCCTTCTTCAGGGGATCTTCTGGACCCAGGGATTGAGCCCAAGTCTCCCACATTGCAGGCAGATTCTTTACCGTTTGAGCCACCAGGGAAGCACCTTGCCCCCACCCCCCAAATGTTTAAAGTAATATGTTTATTATGATCTCATTTTTTTTTCTGGTAAAAACAAAACAAAACATAACTTCTATGTAAAATGTGTGTATACATACTTGAAAAAAAGTTTGAAGAAATAATATGGAAAATGAGTTCTTCTATAGTTAGAGCATTCATAACAAGAATTAGGTAAAGCAGTTGGCTAATAATGAAACATAATTTATACGAGCAAGTCTCAGTGATAACTAGAACTGATTGGAAATTAGCATCATCAGAATAGAAATAAAATGAAAAAAAGCTGTATATAACCCAGCTTCTATAGACTGGGCTGTAAGCAGAACCGCACAGCAGCAGTGATAGGGAAACAGAGGGTACTGAATACATGAAGTAATGGCAAGGAAGGAAAAGTCTGTCTGTTTTTGTACTTTTTGATTCTCCCCCCTTTTTTTTAAGCTGGCAATAACCAGATACATTTATGGTTACAAAAACACATTTATTATTGTAATTACTGTGAAAAAAAAACCCCTATTCTACTGTGAATCTAAAACTACTCTGTTTCTATTTAAATATTTTTAAAATCTTGATTTTAAATTTAAATTTGATTTATTTTTGATAGGAGATACATTCAAAAAGACAAGCTCTAAAAGATGCATAGTAGTGTTTACACAATGAAAAATTTCACTCCCACTTCTACTCCCTAGCCATCCTTCCCCAGGTCCCTTGTTACCTCTTTATATTTTTTAATAATTTGAGATTACTTAAGAATGCACCTATTTTGCTAACTCTGAATAATTATGTACTAAAACCTTTGCTGCAGTTATTTTCAGATGACAGGAAATATTGATCTCTTTATAGCTTTCTGTATAAATTTTTCCCTATTAAGTAAAAGAATTAATGATAATTTCTAAAACCACTTTATTGGGCTCTTTGACAGCATGCCTAAATTTGCCTTGTCATCCTTTTCCTCATTACTCCATTCCCCTGCCTCAGGCCTTTAGTCTTAACATACATACAGCTAAGGCAAAGAAGATACTTTTCTTCCCTAATCTTCATCAATCAATACCTTGTGGGAAAAAAATGCACATCTAAGTCATAATCTGAAAAAAATTTTCTTACTGGAATTTCTCTTAATTGATCCATACTAATTAAATCAAAATAAATGATATTGAATATGCTTGAGTCACTTAAGATATTTAAAGTAACAGCAGCCAAAACAATTCCAAATTCTTAGGGGACATCTACTTTGCTGGGATAATTAGGAAAATATTTTATCTTTTTTTGGCTATGCTGGGCCTTCTTTGTAGCATACAGACTTCTCTTGTTGCAAAGCATGGGCTCTATAGCACTCGGGCTCTCTAGTTGCCTGAGTGAGAGTTTGGGCTCAGTTGCCCCGGCATACGGGATCTTAGTTCCCTGACCAGGGTCTGAACTCACATCCCCTGCTTTGGGATGCAGATTCTCAACCACTGGACCACCAAGGAAGTCCCCTTATTTATCTTTTAAGTGAGATTTAAAACAAAAACAAAACTGGATAATTGGAGATGGGCTAAGTGATTGTTGTTTAGTTGCTAAGTCATGTCCAACTCCTTTCAACCCCATGGACTGCAGCCTGCCAGACTCCTTTGTCCGTGGGATTTCCCAGGCAAGAATATTGGAATGGGTTGCCATTTTCTCCTCCAGGGGAATCTTCCCGACCAAGGGATCCAACTCGGGTCTCCTGCATTGCAGGCAGATTTTTTAAATAGCCACATTTCAATCCCATAAATATGCATCCTGAGCCACTTTCACTATGCCTGGAGTCACATGCTTTTCCAGACTTGTTTCAGATGTAAGAATTTGGGCAACAGTACCATTTAACCATTAATACAATGTGTCTGTCTTGGAGCAGACTACTTACGACCCAAGAAGATGTCAGCTCTAGTTTTGCTGTTCTGCCACCTATAAATTCACCCTCAGATTTTATTTCTTATGTTTCTTCTTCTATATCTTCTCCTCCTTCCCTTGCTCTCATTCATTTTATTTTTCTCTTTTGTAGGAGGCTCATGTAATAGAGCCTGAGGTGATAGAGATGAATGAGCATGATATTGGGCTTGGGGAGCCATGATTCTTGTCTAGTTCTCTCCTAAACTTGATATATTGTCACCCTGCTTATTTAACTTATTTGCAGAGTACATCCTGCAAAATGCCAGGCTGGATGAAGCACAAACTGAAATCAAGATTGCCAGGAGAAATATCAGTAATCTCAGATATGCAGATGACAATATCCTTATGGCACAAAGTGAAGAGGAACTAAGGAGCCTCTTGATAAAGGGGAAAGAGGAGAGTAAAAAAGCTGGCTTAAAACTCAACATTCAAAAAATGAAGATCATAGCATCTGGTCCCATCACTTCATGGTAAGAAGATGGGGAAACAATAGAAACAGTGACAGACATTATTTTCCTGGGTTCCAAAATCACTTCGGACGGTGACTGCAGCCATGAAATTAAAAGATGCTTGCTCCTTGAAAGAAAAGGTATGACACACCTAGACAGCATATTAAAAAGCAGAGACATTACTTTGCCAACAAAGGTCCATATAGTCAAAGTTATGGTTTTCCCTGTAGTCATGTATGAATGTGAGAGTTGGACCATAAAGAAGGCTGAGCGCCGAAGAATTGATGCTTTCGAACTGTGGTGTTGGAGAAGACTCTTGAGAGTCCTTTGGACTGCAAGGAGATCAAACCAGTCAATCCTAAAGGAAATAAACCCTGAATATTCATTGGAAGGACTGATACTGAAGCTGAAGCTCCAATACTTTGGCTGCTTGATGCGAAGAACTGACTCATTGGAAAAGATCCTGATGCTAGGAAAGATTGAGGGCAAGAGAAGAAGAGGGCAGCAGAGGATGAGATGGTTGGATGGCATCACCAACTCAATGGACATGAGTTTGAGCAAGCTCCTGGAGATGGTGAAGGACGGGGAAGCCTAAAGTGCTGTAGTCCATGGGGTCACAAAGAGTAAGACATGAGTAAGCGACTGAACAACAACAATGAAGCTAGATATCATACACTTCAGTATTCTGGCCCTTCACTTCTTCATTCAGCAAATACTTGCTGAGCTCCTACTAGGTGGTAGAGACTGTTCTAGCCTCCAGGACACAAAGATGGGTAAGGTACACTTTGAGACCATGTACCTTGTCTGGAATGTCAGGCAGCTGGGTCTCAGGACAGCTGCTGAAGCAGTGAGGATGGCCCTGCTGAGTGTGGGCATCATAACAACAGAGGCACCCAGAAGAAGGAGGCCTGGAGCGTGGAAGGGAAATAACGAATGCTCTGTCGGATGGTGTCAGGGAGCCAAAGGTGGCAGTCTTGACTTGGCTCTGTGCCCTTGGACAATGCAGGCTGTTGCCCGGGCCGCTGTGTGCAAAGCCGGTGTGTGTGGATCTGGGTGGGGCTTCAGGTGAAGCCAGCTCACCCACGGAGCACCATTTTTTATGACCAACGACCAACTGGCTAAGAACTGCACGTATGCGGGCTCACTTTAAGCCTTGGAAATTCGGAAGTCAAGAAGAGTCCAGTAAATTGGAAGCAAATCTTTTCATAAAGTCAAACCCCTGGTTCTATTGAGTAGGGGGCTCTTCTTTTTCTCCCAAGGACCTGACATGCTTTTGGCTCTGACACTTACTGAACAAATGTATGAGTGAAAAAGCTTTATGGAACTTGGGTATATCCTAGGGAGCATCTCCTAGGTGGGAAACTGGGAAAGACTGGTGATCAAGAGCTGAACATTTGATCTCATAAAATAATAATGACACAGAGTGTTGCAATGGAGTGAGTAATCTCATCAATGCTTTTAGTCATTGAGAGGACTCACTGTGTGCCTGGTTGGAGTCCAGCTTTGGAGGGGAAGAAGGAAGGGAGCGCTGTCCCAGCCTCCTCTCCAGGACACTCTGAAGAGATGATTCTCCTACAAGCACGGAGACAAGAGAGGAAGAGCAGCTTGGTGGCTGATGGAGATGGGCACCGGGTTGAGGGGCGGAGAAGGAAGTTCAGAGTCAGTGATTAGAAGGAAGAGCTTCATTTTCATATTTCGCAACTGACTCTCAGCCAAGCCAAAGATTTTCTGAGGCTCAGCTGCCTTGTTTGTAAAACATGGATCCACAGATGCCCCCCTCCCCTTGTTCTGAATTTCTTCCTGCTAGATAAAGGACTTATATAAGAGATTTACTTAAATAGATACATTCTTCTTTTAAAAGCACAAATACATCCTGGTCTCTGCAGTCTCTCAATCAAGAGAAACACAAAGTATCTTCTCACTTAAACTTGAAGGGGACCTGATGCTACCGGACCCTGGAGACAGGAAGAAAGGTCTCCTAATTGGGCTGCATTTGATTGACAGGTGTTGAAAGTAACGATTCAGGAAGAGACCAGTGGGCAGGCCTAATCATACAAATATCTGGGCAGCTAATGCTGTGAGGAAACTGGTAAGGGCTTGCTCGAGCTCTGTTAGGAGAGAAAGCAGGTCACCTGCAGGGTTGGTAGCAATCCAACCCTCCACAGAGAACAGTCAGGAGCTCCTCTTGGCAAAAGAAAAGCTGACGGGAGAAAGACCTCAGCTTGGGAGAAAAACAAACGCATCTTTCAATACTGGCTGTGCTCTGATTGGTGACGCTTGTTAATTTTGTCAGTAAAATAGTGATTATATTTAACTCAAAGTATGGTTGGAAGGACTGAAATAGATGATATATGTCATTTCCTGGCATGAAGTAAACACTCAGGGGACTTCCCTGGTGGTCCGGTGATTAAGAATCCTCCTTGCAGTGCAGGGGACTCAGGTTCCATCCCTGATTGCGGAACTAAGATCCCACATGCCACGGAGCAACTTAGCCTGCTTGCAACTACTGAGCTCGTGCACTTTAGAGCCCATGTGCCTCAAGGAAAAGATGCTGCATGATGCAACTAAAACCCACTGCAACCAAATAAAAAAGGAATTAAAAAAAACGTAAATTACAGACAGTATTCCCTTGTAGCTCAGCTGGTAAATAATCCACCTGCAATGCGGGAGACCTGGGTTCGATTCCTGGGTTGGGAAGATCCCCTGGAGAAGGGAGTGGCTCCCACTCCAGTATTCTAACCTGGAGAATCCCATGGAGTGTATAGTCCATGGAATCTCAAAGAGTCAGACATGACTGAGCGACTGTCACTTTCACAGACAGTATTATGGGCTGAAGACTCCCATAGATAAGAGAGTTTAAATTCATGGTTGCAAGTAAAGAAGTCAGGAGAGGACTTGAAGAAGAAAGGGCAAGGGTAACAGATGAGATTTCTGACCAGAAGAACTGTTGCAACAACAGGGAACATGAATTTTTAATAGGTTATCTTAGAGGTTGGCACATGTGGCCAAGAAGGAGCCCAGCCTGATTGGGATCTGGGTAGGAAAGGTAACACTACTGCTACCCCAAGACGTCCCATTTGTAGGGCTCTATTATATTCGGGACAAAAAGTGGGGTTGGGGAGAATAGTAGGGGAAGAACAAGGTATGTCAGATCCTGATGATGGAGTTGGGACATGACTAACTGACAGAGGAAGCACAGTGTCAGAAAATTGAGGGTATTTTTTACAAAATTGAGTGAATGATAAATAGTTTCTTTAAAATAGAGCTCTTTGCCCCGAAACTGGTTAACTCCAATCTTTAGACTCCAGCAAGCTTCAGATTCTGATATTGCCTCACAAAATGTGTGACATAATGACATATACTCTTTTGTTTTCCCAAGCTAGAAATGACTTTCTTTTTAAAAGGATAAAACTAACACATACTCCTTGCAAATAAATACATAAATAACATAGGAGAATATAAAGAAAGTGAAAAATCATTTTAATTTTCATTCATTTGATTACCACTGAAGTAGAACTTCTTGTAAATTAGTCATTTCTGCTAGTGTGAATTGCTCACATTACTTCTATGTCACTCTTAAAAAAAAAAACTATTTAATCAGTGGCTTGCCTTCTTACTTCTGGATTTGTAAAAGGGTCCTCTATAGTAAAGACATTAAATTTTTGTTATCCATTTCACTTTTTTTCTGGTTTGTCACCTGTCTTTTTACTTTCTGGGTTTTTTTCTCATGTATAAGTTTTAAGTTTTTACTTTTTGGTCAATATTTCCACTCTTTAAATCCCTTACAAAATCAGACAGGAAATCTGAAAGACTCAATATCATGGTGATGGAAGTAAAAGGATGACCAGTAATATAAGGTTCAAAACACAACTGCAAGATGAGTGAAACACACAACAGGTACTGTTGAGTTTAGCCAAGTTACCCAAAGTCTTAAGAGCATGTGCTCTAGAGTTAGTGGTCCTAAATATGCATCCTGGCTCTGTCCATTACTGATGATTTGAGCTGGAGAAATTTGCTTAAGCTGCCTGCAACAGTTTCCTCATCCGTACAGTGTAGAATTTTTGTGGAGGGTGTAGGAGTATTGTGACATCTCTGGTGCACAGTAAAGAAAGAAAGAGACAGTGTTAGTTGCTCAGTCCTGTCTGACTCTTCATAACCCCACCAGCGGTCCCCACCCCACTCTTCAGCCCACCAGGCTCCTCTGTCCATGGGATTCTCCAGGCAAGAATACTCAAGTGGGTTGCCATTTCCTTCTCCATGGGATCATTCGAAATCCAGGGATCAAACCTGGGCTTCCTGCACTGCAGGCAGAGTTTTTACTGACTGAGCTACAGGGAGGAGATATAGTAAATCCTCAATAAATTTAAACTACAGTCATTTCTTGGTACCCGTGGAGGGCTGGTTCCAGGACCTACATGGACACCAAAATCCATGGATGTTCAAATCCTAAATTCTTGATATTTGAGACTTTTTAGGGCCTGACCTGCTGGGGGAAAAAAAAAACTGGGACTAGAACTAGTCTCAGGATGAGTGTGAATGAGACTATAGAGGGGAGAGAATTTGAATTGAGGGACGCTGAGAATCCACCTGGCTGAGAGCTCTGGTGGATGTTGTAGGAGAACTTGCTCTGAAGGGTGGCTGTGAAGTATGTTTAACAGTGACAAAAAGCAACAATCAGGGAAAGAAAATGAAAGATGAGCTGAAGAGACAAGAAAGAACTCAACAATCTCCTATAGGATGAGTAATTTTAAGGAAAGCAAAGAAACTGGAATGAAAGTATCTCAGCCACTGTGTGAAAGGAAATGCAATCTCTAAAGCCACAGTTAAAAAAAAAAAAAAGGTGTCAACAGTTGATACTGAAATCAAATGAAGATAAAAATGTGTCCCAGCCCCACTAGAATGGCTTAGATGAAAAAGACTGCTGGTGACAATACTGGAACACAAGAAATTGCTGCTGGTAGTTGTGCAAATTGCTACAAATACTTTGGAAAACTCATGATAAATATGCACGACCAAGAACTCAGCAACTCTACCCCTCATGCTTAGTTGCTACAATCATGTCCGACTCTCTGTGACCCCATGGACTGCAGCCTGCTAGGCTCCTCTGTCCATGGACTTTTCCAGGCAAGAATACTGGAGTGGGTTGCTATGCCCTCCTGCAGGGATCTTCCCAACCCAGGGATCAAACTCACATCTCTTATGTCTCCTACATTGGCAGGTGGATTCTTTACCACTGCGCCACCTGGAAAGCCCCAACTCAACCCTTGGGTGTTTACCTAACGGAAATGCCCAGAAGACATTCATGCTAAATAGCAGCACTAATCATAAAAGCCCCAAACTGGGAACAACCTAAATGCCCATCGGCTGACAATGGATGGACACCCTGAGGTGTGTCTTCGCAGTGGAAGACTGTGCAGCAACAAAATGAGAGACTCACAACAACGTGGATGAATCTTACTAAACTGAGCAAAAGCAATGGACACAAAGGAGTACCTACTGTGTAATTCTGTAGTATTCCATTTGTACGCAGTTCAGAAACAGGCAGCACTAACTTTGATGCTATGTGTCTCAGTCTGTTCCAGCTGCTATAATAGAACAGCATAGACTGGGTGGCTTAGAAGCAACAAACATGTATTTCTCACATTTCTTGAGGCTGGGAAGTCCAACAGCAAGGCAGCAGCAGATTCAGTGTCTGGTGAGAGCCCACTTCCTGGTTCATGGGCGGCTGTCTTCTTGCTGTGTCATCACGTGGCAAAGGGAACAAGGGAGCTCTCCAGGGTCTGTTTCATTGGGCATTAATCTCAGTCACCTCCAAAGGGCCCACCTGCAAATTCCACCCCATCGGGGACTAGATTTCAAGCTATGAATTTGGAGGGGGACAAAAACTTTCAGTCTAAAACAGAAGTTAAGATATGGTTATTCCTGAGGGTAAGCTAGTCATCGCTGAGGGTCACAGGCTGCTTTGGAGGAGCAGGTGAAAAGTGAAAGACTCTCAGTTGTGTCCCACTCTTTTCAACCGCATGGACTATAGAGATTATGGAATTCTCCAGGCCATAATACTGGAGTGGGTAGCTATTGCATTCTCCAGGGGATCTTCCCAACCCAGGGATCGAACCCAGGTCTCCCACATTGTGGGTGGATTCTTTACCAGCTGAGCCACAAGGGAGGAGCATAGAGTGTTTGATTTCTTCATTTGGGCCATGACTACATGAGTATGTTCAATTTGTAAACATATGTCAATGTATACATTTATTACTTATGTATTTTGTTATATGTACTTAATTCTTCAATAAAAATATAAAATATTTGCCCCACTTAGACATTAACAAAAAATCTTGAAAACCCTTTGTCTACTTACAGATGTAGCTGCTTATTGTCAGCTTTATGTTGGTACAGACAATGATTTTGAATCTCATTTTCCATATTTATAAGGTGTGGATAATAGTGTCTGCTGCCCAGTAGGTAATACTGGTGAAAAAGCCTTGAAAATGGTGAGATCGCATACAAATTGCTAGGGGGAGAATGCTTTGTCCCCACTTCCAATGTTTGCTTTCTGTTAGCACAACAGCCTGGTCTGCCTTGCCCACCTATCACTCCCTCCAGGAGGATGAAACTGATTGTTAAGTGGCAGTATGGTACCTCCTTCTTCAATCTTTCCATCTTGGAAAAACCCCTGTCTTGTGCAAATGGTTATTGAAGGTTAGGGAGATTGTGCAATCTCCAAATTTAGGCAAAAAATAAGTGACAGAGATAGAATTTGAACTCAGGTCTCTGATTACAAAGACCATGCTTTTAAACATTCTACTGTATTGCCTGCCTTCTGTAGTGTATTAAGTATAAAATAGATGCTGAGCTGTATGGTATAGTTAAGAATACAGCAGGAATTCAGGGAGGCGAGTGTTCTCTATAGGGATCAGTTAAGGATGCCTACACAGAAGACCATAGGGGTTAACTCCTGCTAAATTCTGTCTGTGCAAACTTCAGCTGGAATAGCACTAACCTCCTTCCAGCGCACACGAGAAGAGAGGTCTGCTGTTGGCAAAAACAGCCAGGAGAGTTTAACCACAGAGCCACTTGGCTGGGTCCCAGAATTTGCCCAGATTCTCCCTTGGGTTAGCAACAGTCTGTCATTTATCTCTGTTGGTGCTTGCCTTCGAATTTTTCTGAGACTTACCTCATAAGCCATTCTAAGGTATGAAATGAGATAGAAAGCTTATTTTCAAGCATCTGAAGTCTGAGAATATGCAAAGGACACGTTAATAACACTTCATAGAGACAGATTATTTCTTTTCATTGAGGCATTAATTATATTCAGTAAAATGCACTGATTTTAGATGTTTAGTTAGATGAGTTTTGAGAACTTTACATCTATGCAACCACTACTCGAAATGAGATAGAAAACATTTTTGTCACCCTAGAGTCATATTGTATGATAGTATATGTGTGTCTGGTTTTTTCAGTCAACAATGTTTTTGAGATTCATCCATGTCAGTACATTGATCAGTCATCTATTTTTTTTTATTGCCAAATAGTATTCCATTATATAGTTATACCACAATCGTTCAGCCGTTGTCCTGTTGGTAGGCATTTAGGTTACTTTTAGTTTTTGTCTAATATATGGAAGGCTGCTATGAACATTTTGATGAAAGTCTTTGTGTGAACATCTGTTTTCATTGTGTGTTCAGTTGCTCTTTGTGACCCCATGGACTCCAGCATGCCATGTCCTTCCCTCTCTCTCAAGAGTTGGTTCAAATTCACGTCCACTGAGTCAGTGATGGGCTATCTAACCATCTCATCCACTGCCCTCTTCTCCTTTTGCTTTCAATCTTTCCCAGATCAGGCTCTTTTCCAATGAGTTGGCACTTTATATCAGGTGGCCAAAGTATTGGGGTTTCAACTTCAGCATCAGTTCTTCCAGTGAATGTTCAGGGTTGATTTTCTTTAGGATTGACTGGTTAGATCTCCTTGCTGTCCAAAGGACTCTCAAAGAGTCTTCTCCAGCACCATAATTCAAAAGCATCAGTTCTTCAACACTCTGCCTTCTTTATAGTCCAATTCTCAGATCCATACATGACTACTGGAAAAACCATAGCTTTGACTATATGGGCCTTTGTTGGCAAAGCGATGTCTTTGTTTTTTAATATGCTGTCTAGGTTTGTCAAGCTTTCCTTTTAAGGAGCAAGCATTTTTTAATTTTGTGGCCACAGTCACCATCCGAAGTGATTCTGGAGCCCAAGAAAACAAAGTCTGTCACTGCTTCTGCTTTATCCCTTTCCATTTGCCATGAAGTGATGGGACCTACCTAGGAATGGAATTGTTGAGTTATGGGTTAGATGTACATTTATCATTATAAGAAACTGCACACAGTCCTTCAAAGGGTTGAACCATTTTATATTCATACCATCAGTGTTGCTCTGCATGCTAAAGAAACAGTTTTTTATAAAACTGTGATGGTATTTTAGTAAAGCATATTTATCACAGTGTCTAGGGTGGGAAAGATTTCTGTGGGAATCATTTGGAGGGAGGAAAAAACAGCAAACAGAGGGGAGTGGATTGGCACTCACCAAATAGCATTCACCAGGAAGCCAGCCCGAGGGGACCACGTGGGCAGCAGGCGCCATGGCTACCAATCAAGGCTGTGTTCTCAGCTGATGACATTCACTCCACATGCCAGGCTCTCTGTCCACGATCCAAGTAATCTGGGCAACTTATTGTTTTGACTCAAGTTGTGCTTCATTGAAATTCTTTTTGGAGTGTCCCTTTTGGTCACAAGTTCTCTTTCTTGTCTGGGAGCCAAGATTGTGCAGCTTATTTAGTACAGCAAGGCTTTTTGAATTTGTGCTGCTGGCTTCATCTCCAGTGGTGGTATCGACACTGACTTGCCTGCCCCAGCTCCTGATCAGCTTTCCCTTGGCTTCTACAAGGTTGAGAGTAAGATATTGTTCATCCTTTGGCCTCGTCCCCTCAGGTTACTTTTAGCAAGGTTTCAGTTTGTTTTTTAAGCTATTATATTCAAGGGCGGGCAAAGCCTTTGGCTCTGCTTTAAGATGATTCCATTTTAAGACAAAACTCACTCTCTATGAGTGTTTTTTCTTAGGTTATCATGGCAGAGGACAGGAATAGTACAGAGTAGCCCCCTAAGAATTACTCTTAACTTTCTGTACGCAGGACTGATCCTGGCTATATTGAGTCTATTGATTCTATCTTATTAGTAAAAACTCTTGCTAAAGTAGGTGACCAGCCATTACTGATTCCTTAGCCAAAGTCTGGGTGATAGGCTGGGACTTCAAATTTGGGCACAGCCAGGTTTCAACTCCTCTTACATTATTCTTTTCCTTCAATTGATACTCCTTGTAAGTGCTTTGTGATAAAAACACAAATGCTCATTTTCTCCTTCTTCCTTCCCCACAAAATGCAGAGTTTGTCCCTCTGCCTATCAAATTCTTCATGTGTATTCTGGAACCCATTCCATCCTGCTTTCTCAACGAATATGTTCAATTAGTTATTTTCTTTTTCTTTAAAAAAATTTTTTTTTTTTTTTAATTTTTGGCTGAGCTGAGTGTTCATTTGGCTTCTCTGGTGGCTCAAATGGTAACAAATCTACCTGCAGTACAGGAGTCTCGGATTTGATCCCTGGGTAGGGAAGATCCCCTGGAGAAGGGAATGGTTACCCGCTTGAGTATTCATGCCTGGAGAATTCCATGGACAGAGGAGCACAGACCATGGGGTAGCAAAGAGTCAGACATGACTGGATGACTGATCCTGAGTCTTCATTGCTATTCAGGCTTTTTCTCTAGTTGTGGTGAGTGGGGGCTACTCTCTAGTTGTGGTGTGCAGGCTTCTCACTGCAGTGGCTTCTCTTGTTGCTAAGCATGGGCTCTAGGGCACTTAAGCTCAGTAGTTGCAGCTCCAGGGCTCTAGAGCATGGACTCAAAGCTGTGATGCATGGGCTTAGTTGCTCTGTGGCATGTGGGACCTTCCCAGATCAGAGGTCGAACCCCTGTCTCTTGCACTGGCAGGCAGATTCTTTGCCACTAACCCACCAGGGAAGTCCCTCAGGTGGTTATTTTCTACAGTAGAAGTAACTGTCCTCCTAACTTCAGGCTTCTGTCTTGTGATATGTGCAGTTGTTGCTAGAAAGTTGCTGTCCAGATGCAAACGACATTCCCCAACCTCCCTTACCTTCAGGTGAGGCAATGTGACTAGTTCTTATCAATATAATGTGATGATAAGTGATATATGTCGCTTCTTGACCAAGTAGCTTAAAAAGCAGGAATGCTCAAGAGGGAGAAGATACATAATTATGGCTGATTCGCATTGTTGTATGGCAGAAACCTACACAACACTGCAAAGCAATTATCCTCCAATTAAAAAAAAAAAAAGCAGAAATGCTTCTTTCCCCTTCTGCTCACTTGATGCAGAGAGGCACAGCAAAGTTAAAGCTCATATACTAAAGATAAGGGATCCACAGATATATGGAGGCTCAGTCTTGAGTCTTCGTTCGGAGAGACCCACCTGCCATTAAGAACTTCTGTGTTAAGTTCAGTTCAGTTCAGTCGCTCAGTCGTGTCCGACTCTCTGCGACCCCATGAATTGCAGCACACCAGGCCTCTCTGTCCATCACCAACTCCCGGAGTCTACCCAAACCCATGTTCATCGAGTCGGTGATGCCATCCAATCATCTCATCCTCCGTCGTCCCCTTCTCCTCCCGCCCCCAATCCTACACAGCATTAGGGTCTTTTCCAATGAGTCAACCCTTCGCATGAGGTGGCCAAAGTATTGGAGCTTCAGCTTCAACATCAGACCTTCCAATGAACACCCAGGATTGATCTCTTTTAGGATGGATTGATTGGATCTCCTTGCAGTCCAAGAAACTCTCAAGAGTCTTCCCAACACCACAGTTCAAAAGCATCAATTCTGCGGCTCTCAGCTTTCTTCACCATCCAACTCTCACATCCATACATGACCACTGGAAAAACCATAGTCTTGACTAGACGGGCTTTTGTTGGCAAAGTAATGTCTCTGCTTTTAAATATGCTATCTAGGTTGGCCATAACCTTCCTTCCAAGGAGTAAGCGTCTTTTAATTTCATGGCTGCAGTCACCATCAGCAGTGATTCTGGAGCCCAAAAAAGTAAAGTCTGACACTGTTTCCACTGTTTCCCCATCTATTTCCCATGGAGTGATGGGACCAGATGCCATGATCTGTGTTAAGAATGGTATGTAAATGAGAAAAAATTCCTTTTTTAAAAAAAATTATTTTTTTACTGGAGTATAGTTGCTTTACAATGTTGTGCTAGTTTCTGAAAGTGAAAGTGAAGTCACTCAGTCGTGTCCACTCGAGTCTTTGCCACCTTATGGACTGTAGCCTGCCAGGCTCCTCTGTCCATGGGATTCTTCCAGGCAAGAATACTGGAGTGGGTTGCCATTTGTGAAGTGATGCATGTTAGCTAAGTTTTTTGTAGCAATCATTTCAAGATATATATCAATACATACATCAAATCATGTCGTATACCTTAAGCTAATACCACTGTATAGTCCACGGAATTCTCCAGGCCGGAATACTGGAGTGGGTAGCCTTTCCTGTCTCCAGGGGATCTTCCCAACCTAGGGATTGAACCCAGGTCTCCCGCTTTGCAGGCAGATTCTTTACTAGCTGAGCCACAGGGGAAGCCCATGCTAGTTTCTACTGTACAATAGAGTGAGTCAGCTATTATTATTGCTTGGTCTCTAAGTCGTGTCCAACTCTGTCGCAACTGCAAGGACTGTAGTCCACAAGGCTCCTTTGTCCGTGAGATTTCTAATGCAAGAATCCTGGAGTGGGTAACCGTTTCCTTTTCCAGGGGATCTTCCTGACCCAGGGATTGAACTTGCGTCTCCTGTTAGCAGGCAGTTTCTTTACCACTGAGCCACCAGGAATCAGCTATCAGTTCAGTTCAGTCGCTCATATGTGTCCGACTCTTTGCGACCCCATGGACTGCAGCATGCCAGGCTTTCCTGTCCATCACCAACTCCTGGAGCTTGCTCAAACTCATGTACAGTCAGTGATGCCATCCAACCATCTCATCCTCCGTCATCCCCTTCTCCTCCTGCCTTCAATCCTTCCCAGCATCAGGGTCTTTTCCAGTGAGTCAGTTCTTCACATCAGGTGGCCAAAGTATTGGAGTTTCAGCTTTAGCATCAGTCCTTCCAATGAATATTCAGGACTGATCTCCTTTAGGATGGACTGGTTAGATCTCCTTGCAGTCCAAGAGACTCTCAAGAGTTTTCTCCAGCACCACAGTACAAAAGCATCAATTCTTCGGTGCTCAGCTTTCTTTATAGTCCGACTCTCACATCCACACATGACTACTGGAAAAATCATAGCCTTGACTAGATGGACCTTTGTCGGCAAAGTAATGTCTCTGCTTTTTAATATGCTGTCTAAGTTGGTCATAGCTTTTCTTCCAAGGAGCAAGCATCTTTTAATTTCATGGAATCAGCCACATGTTTACATATATCCTCTCTTTTTCTGAATTTCCTTCCCATTAAGGTCACCACAGAGCACTGAGTAGAGTTCCCTGAGCCATGCAGTAGGGTCTCTTTAGTTATCTGTTAGCGTATACATGTCAATCTCAGTTCATCCCACCCCTTCCCTTCTCCCCCTTGGTGTCCATACACTTGTTCTCCACTTCTGGGTCTGTATTTCTGCTTTTCCAATGAGATCATTTATACCATTTTTCTGGATTAAATACTTATGCATTAATATATGCTACTGTTCTTCTCTGACTTACTTCATTCTGTATGATAGTCTCCAGGTCCATCCATGTCTCTATATAAATAACCAATTGTGGTCCTTTAATGGATGAATAATATTCCAATGTATATGCCACAGGAAAAAATTTCTATTATGTTTGACCTACTGTATATTGCTGAGTCACTTCGTTTTAGCAGGTATCATGACTCTAACTAACACTTTATTTTTCTTTACTCTACATCTTTCTCTCTACTAGAATCTATCTATATCTGAATTCAGACATGACCAAGCATCTTTCATCTTAAAACAAAACAAAACCAAAAAATACACTTCCTCTGACTCCATATTCTTGTGCAGTTTTGTCTTGACTTCCTTCCACAGACAATCTTATTAGGAAAGTTCTCTATGCAGTCTTAATTGCTTGCTTCCCATTCACTTGCAGCCCAATTCATATGGCTTCTTTGCCACCACTCCATTAAAACTGCTCTTCCTGAAGCACTCTATAAATGCCATATTTCCAAATCCAGCAGACACTTGTTGGTCCTCATTGTAGCTCCCAGGATTTAACACTATCAGTCACCCTCTCCTTTATGACACATTTTCTTCTCTTGGTTCCTTGAAATAATCTCCTATGTGAATAACAGGCGTTTTGAATGTATCATATCTAAAACTCATCTCCAGCTTCTGCCCCTCCATTCTCTCATCTCAATAAGTGGTACTTCCACTCATCTTAGTGGCTCATGCCGAGAATCTCAGGGTCATTTTGAACACATCCTTCTTTCTCACTATCCATAGCCAATCAATCGTCATGTCCTGCCAGTTTTATCTCCTAATTTTTCTCAAGAGTAAGTACTCTTCATCTGCATTCTCCCTCACTCCCTCCCATTTTATGATTAAATTTGTGATTTATGATTAAAATTGTAAATCAGATGTCACTTCCCCCTTAAAATTCTTTAGAAAATTTCCACTGTCTTAGAATAAATTCTCTGAATTTTTTCTTAATAAATACAGCATATAAACTCTTATATGGTCTTGTCCTTCCTATGTCTTTAGTGTTATCTAGCGATCACTCCCCTTTGCTCATTACATTCTGGCTTTTCTTTTAAACCTTTGAAACAAATGTGTTCTTTCCTACCTGGTGTGTGTTTAGTCTGTTGTACTCTTTGCAACTCTGTGGACTGTAACCCCTTGGACTGGTAAGCCCCTAGGCTGCTCTGTCCGTGGAATTTCCCAGGCAAGAATACTGGAGCGAGTTGCCATTTCCTACTCCAGGGAATCTTCCCAATCCAGGGATTGAACCTGCCTGAGAACCTCACTAACTGCAAGAACAAAAATCAACTCAAACAAACTTAAGCAAAAAACAGGGAACACAGTAAGTCACGTGCTAAGTGGCTGACTTCAGACGTGGCTAAGATGCTTGCTTCTTGGAAGAAAAGCTAAGACCAACCTAGACAGCATATTAAAAAGCAGAGACATTACTTTGCCGACAAAGGGCCGTATAGTCAAAGTTATGGTTTTTCCAGTAGTCGTGTATGGATGTGAGAATTGGACTATAAAGAAAGCTGAGCGCCAGAGAATTGATGCTTTTGAGCTGTGGTGTTGGAGAAGACTCTTGAGAGTCCCTTGGACTGCAAGGAGATCCAATCAATCCATCCTAAAGGAGATCAATCCTGGGTGTTCATTGGAAGGACTGATGCTGAAGCTGAAACTCCAATACTTTGGCCAGCTGATGTGAAGAACTGACTCACTGGAAAAGACCCTGATGCTGGGAAAGATTGAAGGCAGAGGGATAAGGGGATGGCAGAGGATGAGATGGTTGGATGGCATCACTGACTCGATGTACATGAGTTTGAGCAAGCTCCAGGAATTGGTGATGGACAGGGAAACCTGGCATGCTGCAGTCTATGGGGTCACAAAAAGTTGGACACGACTGAGTGACTGAACTGAACTCAAATGTGGCTAATTCCAGAAACTCAAATTATGACCTTATTGCTCTATTGTTTTATCTTATGACTCTGCTTATCTTTGGTTTGATTCTTCTTGATTTGACATAATCTGTCCCCACAGACACAAGATATCCACTCTCTAAGACACTGATTTATGTAATGAAGAATTAATCTTACCCAGAGAGAGGTCTGGCCTTTGTCCTAGGCTTCTGGGAAGTAATCTTTAGGCACTTTGAGTGTCATGCTTGATTAGAGTGTCTCTACTTGCCTGGGGGCTGTACACCAGCCAGATAGTAACACTATGAGTTAAAGCAAGGGCTTTGATCCATATCAGCAATGTGCATATTAAGGTGACTTTGAGTCAGTGGTATCAGTTGACCTCTGGAGGGGCTGGCGACTGAGACCATCCACATCATACTTGGTGGATGAAGACCTCATGAAAGTTCTGCACACTGATGGTCAACTGATTGGCAACATTCTGTCCATATTGTCACATGTAGTGTTAAGAGAATAATGCAATCCTGACTCCGCTGGGAGAGGACAGCCCAATATTCCAGGTTTGGTACCCTCCTGGCCAGTGAGTCTTTGCCTTTGGCTGATTTAATCCGTATCCTTTGCCTGCAATAAACTGTAACCTTTAATTCCGCAGCTTTAAGTGAACTCTGTTTTTCTAGTTAGTTCTCAAAACTGAAGGTTGCTGTGGGAACTACCAAATGTGTGCTTGGTGTCAGAAGTGAGGATGGTCTTGTGCGAACATGCCTCCTCTAACCATTGGCTAATTCTCTTACACATTTTCTTACACATTACACATTCTTTGCTTAATAACTACAGCCACATGATTCTGTTTATTCTGATACTCTAAAAGAAAGGTTTCAGGTGACACCTTGGCTGGCTAGCTTGATGTTAAGTGCCCATAAGTGGGAGAAAGAGCGTTGTGGTCAGTATCAGCCAGATATCTACCTAAACTGTGGCAGAATGGGTTCCTCACAGGAGAGAAGGTTTAGGTTACCAAAAGAAAAGAAAAAAAAGGAAAAAGAAGGGGGATTCTGGGTAGACAAAAATAGCAGACACTCAATATGGCTCATTTGTACAGCCTTTCCCTCTCTGAGAACACTCCTGATTCTTACTCACCACCTCCACCATCACCACAATTTTCTAATGACTAAGTATACTTGTCATTTGAGTTTCAGATTAAATGTCATTTTACCAGAGAGGCTTCCTTCAGTCAAATTACAAGTTCTCGTCAGATGGTCCTATAGCTCTTGACAGTTTTCAGTTATATATTCACTGGCATGTTGTTTTTTAGTTGCTAAGTTATGTCCAACTCTTTTGCAACCCATGGACTGTAGCCCACCAGGCTCCTCTGTCCGTGGGATTTCCTAGTCAAGAATACTGGAACAGGTTGCCGTTTCCTTCTCCAGGGGATCTTCCCAGCCCAGGGATCGAAACCGCATCTTCTACATTGGCAGGCAGATTCTTTACTAGTCAGCCCCCAGGGAAGCCCATTCACTGGCATGATTATTCGTTTAAAATCTTAATGTCCCCTTGATTCTAAGTGCTATGGATTCAGGACCTTGTTTATATTATTTATCATGTAATAGGTACTTAAAATGATCTGTGGAATGAATGAATGAACGAGAATTTAAAAAATCTGTCAGTGGATTACCTTCATCTCAGATCTTACGCTAACTCTTCAAATGTTCTCTCTTAGTGAGAGGTCAGTCAGTGGACACCTGGTTAAACTTTGGACTCAGATGTTGGAACCAACAAAAGAAAGTTGCTTTGATTTTGCAGTCAGAAATTCAACTGTATAACACTTAGAACTAAAAGTCACTGGGTAGATTAGCCTCATCGTCCTTTATTGAAACAAAGTATATGATAGTTGTATATGGAAAATCTCTCATGATAAACTAATAAAACTATGTGCCTCACCTTGCATAATGATTTTATCTGATTTCAGGCACATGGTAACCAGCGAGCTAGGTAATGCAAGTAGATGTTTCTTTCATCTGTTTAACAGATTAAAAAAAAAACCTGGAGAACCAGAAAGGTAAGGTGAATTACTCAGGATCACATGGAAAAGTCTGAGGTCAAAACAAGATTCAAGATTATTATTCAGTCATGCTGAAGCCCAGTTCTATACTCTTGTCTATGAACTCAAAGTCACTCATCCTCTCAATCTTACAGTCAGTACATTCTGCTGTCTCCTGCAGTTGTGGAATGTGTCAAAATTCACACAGTATTAATGTAGTAAATTTGAATATGAATAAACTTTAGATTTTCCATGTCTTATGGACGTTTTTAATTATTTGGATTTTTAGCATTCTTTATAGCACTCCCTAATCAGGGACTTACTTTCAGTCAGGGACTTACTTCTTCCACATTCTCAATTCTAGTGCTACTGGTGATTTTTCCATCCCCAACCCAAAAGTATTCTGGCCAATGAGATTCTAGCCAACTCTAGACTGTAGATTTAATTAAGGGATGACATGTGGCCCATAACAGCCGTCAAAATTCAACAGAAGCTTTGGTAAGGCTTTGGAGCAGGAATAGACATTCCCTCTCAATTGGTGTGAACCATCATGGAGCTGTCATGAGGGCGGAACTCCTGCAGTCATTCATTCCCATGTGGAGACTGAGGCTGAAATTCATCAGTGGGAGGCAGAGCCAAGAGATGAGGAAAAACCATGTCTTTATGATACATTTTGAAGCCTGAATCCAACTGTGCCTGAAGTCCACTCTATCTCTGGGATTTTAGTTACACAATCCAATAAATTCCTTCTCTTGGGTAAGTCAGTTTGAGAAGGATTTTGTCTTTATCATCCAGAAAGATCTTAACTAATATGGTGGTGGTTTAGTCACTAAGTTGTGTCCAACTCTTGTGACCCCAAGGACAGAAAAGCCTGGCAGGCTACAGTCCATGGGATTCTCTAGGCAAGAATACTGGAGTGGGTTGCCATTTCCTTCTCCAGGGGATCTTTCCAATCCAGGAATTGAATCCGGGTGTCCTGTTTTGCAGGCGGATTCTTTACCAACTGAGCTACAAGGGAAGCCCCTTAACTAATATATCCTATGATAATGTATTCTCACTGAATTGTATTCCATACCTTTTCTTGAAAGAGAAAGAGTAGAATTAGAGTTATTTTCTAGAGAATTGCCCATGTTGGATCTTCCCTGATGGCTCAGCAGGTAAAGAATTTGCCTGCAGTGCAGGAGACACAGGAAACATGGGTTTGATCCCTAGGTCGGGAGGATCTCCTGTAGGAAGAAATGGCTATGACTACAGTATTCTTGCCTGGGAAATCCCGTGGACAGAGGAGTCTGGTGGGCTACAGTCCATGGGGTCCCAAAGAGCTGGACACGACCGAGCAATAATATTTGAATTTGGATTTGCCCATGTTAGCTATCTTTTCCCTCAATTATTCCTAGAGTGTAGATGAAAATAAGGATGCTGAAAGAATACAAATCCTGATGGTTTAGAGCAGAAAATACTCTGAGCTCAGAATCAGAGGACCTAAACTTTGTTCTGGGTTTCCCTTGTGGCTCAGTTGGTAAAGAATCTGCCTGCAATGCAGGAGACCTGGGTTGGGAAGATCCCCTGGAGAAGGGAAAGGCTACCCACTCGGTATTCTGGCCTGGAGAATTTCATGGACTACAGTCCATGAAGAGTCAGACACAACTGACCGACTTTCACTTTCACTTTCACCCCTCTGCAGTCACTCCTCTTTGGATCTCTCCTCACACATAACGTGAGGGAGCATAGAGCTATAAATCTGGATGACTGAAACAGAGCATTTGGAGATGTTATTCTTCTCAGTTTCAATTCTGTGCATGAATCTAAACACAAAGTGTATACATCAGAGAACTTGGAAGTTGATCACATTAACCAAAATGAATTAGCTGGGAGAAAAGTAGAATCTAAGGGTGAATATTCTTCATTCATTCATTCACTCACTCACTCATAAATATTTTTGACTACTTCAAAAGCACCAGGCACTACTACAGGTGCTGAGGATATAGGTGAACAGTCTCGTTCTTCATAGAATTTATTTTTCTAGAGGTGAAGATACATCCTAATCAAATATATTAAATGGAGTGTGTCAGTTTGTTTTCTGTGTCTAAGTCTGTTTCTCTTTTGTAGATAAGTCCATTTGTATTATCTTTTAGACTCCACACATAAGTGATATGATATTTTTCTTTGTCTGATTTTCTTCACTTAGTATGATAATCTCTAAGTTCATCCATGTTGCTGCAAATGGCATTATCTCATTCTTTTTATGGCCAAGTAATATTCCATCGTACATATGCATCACATATTCTTTTTAAGTATATATATATATATATTTATTTATTTATTTATTTATTTGTCTGTGTGGTGTCTTCATTGCAGCATGCTTGATCTTTGTTGGGATATGTGGGATTCAGTTCCTTGACCATGGATTGAACCTAGGCCCCCTGCATTGGGAGTGTGGCATCTTAGCCACTGGACCACCAGGGAAATCCCTGAATCACATATTCTTTATTCATCTGTTGATTCCACGTTTGGCTTCCATACCTTGGTTACTGTAAACAGTGCTGCTATGAACATTGGGGTGTGTGTATCTTTTTGAATTAGAGTTTTCTCTAACGCCTAGGAATAGGATTGCTGGATCATATGGTAGTTCTGGTAGTTCTATTTTTAGTTTATTAAGGAAACTTCATACTGTTTTCCATAGTGGCTGTTTCAATTTATGAAAGGAGAAAGAGAGCAGGGTAGGGATAAAGTAGGAGTTTGTGATTAGCAGATACAAATTGCTATGTACAAAACAGATAAACAACAGTTATTTTATATATATATATATATATACACATACATACATCCTTTTCATATTCTTTTCTATTCAGTTCAGTTCAGTTCAGTCTCTCAGTTGTGTCCAACTCTTTGCGACCCCATGAACTGCAGCATGCCAGGCCTCCCTGTCCATCACCAACTCCCTAAGTCCACCCAAACCCATGTCCATCAAGTCGGTGATGCCATCTCATCCTCTGTCTACCCCTTCTTCTCCTGCCCTCAATCTTTCCCAGCATCAGGGTCTTTTCCAATGAGTCAGTTCTTCGCATCAAGCAGCCAAAGTATTGGAGGTTCAGCTTCAGCATCAGTCCTTCCAATGAACACCCAGCACTGATCTCCTTTAGGATGGACTGGTTGGATCTCCTTGCAGTTCAAGGGACTCTCAAGAGTCTTCTCCAACACCACACTTCAAAAGCATCAATTCTTCTGTGCTCAGTTTTCTTTATAGTCCAACTCTCACATCCATACATGACTACTGGAAAAACCATAGCCTTGGCTAGATGGACCTTTGCTGGCAAAGTAATGTCTTTGCTTTTTAATACGCTATCTAGGTTGGTCATAACCTTCCTTCCAAGGAGTAAGCGTCTTTTAATTTCATGGCTGCAGTCACCATCTGCAGTGATTTTGGAGCCCAGAAAAACAAAATCAGCCAACTGTTTCCCCATCTATCTGCCATGAAGTGATGGGACTGGATGCCATGATCGTATTTTTCTGAATGTTGAGCTTTAAGCCAGCTTTTTCACTCTCCTCTTTCACTTTCATCAAGAGGCTCTTTAGTTCCTCTTCACTTTCTGCCATAAGGGTAGTGTCATCTGCATATCTGAGGTTATTGATATTTCTCCCAGCAATCTTGATTCCAGCTTGTGTTTCTTCCAGCCCAGCGTTTCTCATGATGTACTCTGCATATAAGTTAAATAAGCAGGGTGACAATATACAGCCTTGACGTACTCCTTTTCCTATTTGGAACCAGTCTGTTGTTCCATGTCCAGTTCTAACTGTTGCTTCCTGACTTGCATACAGGTTTCTCAAGAGGCAGGTCAGATGGTCTGGTATTCCCATCTCTTTCAGAATTTTCCAGTTTATTGTGATCCACACAGTCAAAGCCTTTGGCATAGTCAATGAAGCAGAAATAGATGTTTTTCTGGTACTCTCTTGCTTTTTTGATGATCCATCGGATGTTGGCAATTTGATCTCTGGTTCCTCTGGCTTTTCTAAAACCAGCTTGAACATCTGGAAGTTCACGGTTCACATGTTGCTGAAGCCTGGCTTGGAGAATTTTAAGCATCACTTTACTGGCGTGTGAGATGAGTGCAATTGTGCAGTAGTTTGAGCATTCTTTGGCAGTGCCTTTCCTTGGGATTGGAACGAAAACTGACCTTTTCCAGTCCTGTGGCCACTGCTGAGTTTTCCAAATTTGCTGACATATTGAGTGCAGCACTTTCACAGCATCATCTTTTAGGATTTGAAGTAGCTCAACTGGAACTTCATCACTTCCACTAGCTTTGTTCGTATTGATGCTTCCTACGGCCCACTTGACTTCGCATTCCAGGATGTCTGGCTCTAGGTGAGCGATCACAGCGTCATGATTAACTGGGTTGTGAATAACTATTTTGCACAGTTCTTCTGTGTATTCTTGCCGCCTCTTCTTAATATCTTCTGCTTCTGTGCTCAGTGTGCCACCGCAGTCACCCATTCTTTTCTATTATGGTTTATTAAAAAAATATTGAATATAGTTCCCTGTCCTTCATATGTATATATATCTCTGAACACTGTGGTATACGCCAGAAACCAACACAATACTGTAAATCAATTATACTCCAAAAAAAAAAAAGATGTGTGTTAGAAGATGATAAGTGCTTAGCAGGAAACTAGGGCAGAGGGAAAGACAGGATGTGCTTGAGTTTGCCATTCTCTCTTTGACAGAAAGTGCCACAGATAAGATGGCATTTGAAGAGGTACCTAAAGGAGGTGAAAGAATAAGTCTAGCTGTTTCCTACTAAAGAATAGCAAGTGCAAAGCACCTAAGGTGAGTGTCTTTTGTCATGTTTTAGGAGCATTTATTGGGACACAGTGAGAAAAGGGAAGAACGTTAAAGATGAGATCAGAGGGGAGGAAGAATACCAAGAGAAGCTGGAAGCTGCTGTCAATTTGAAGATGAATTGTCCTCATCCTCTTATGTGTGGATCTTTGCTAGTAAAATTGGGGAGAGGGAGTAGACTGGTTCAGTCCAGTTGTAATAGCTGTTTGGACTAGGGTGGGATCAGAACCTGAGACTCACTGTCAGAAACATGTGCTGTTCCTTGAAGAGTAAAGAGGCATTTCTTTCATTTTCAGCAAAGTCTAACTTATCTAACATCAGGGCCCTCTGTCCTCCCTTTCCCTCTATTGTGAGGCCCTGTGGTACTCCTGTGCTCCCTAATGCAGGTGTGCTGGATGTGGCAAGACAAGCTCTCAGCATCTGATCTGACTTCCTTTGTGTGTGTCTTCTGGTACCATGGAGACTAGAAACCTAAAAGTGTATGTTCCAGATTCCTGTGGAGCTAAGAGTTTGGACACAAATCATTCCCATTGATTAGATGCATTTGCATCAGTTAAGAAGGTGGAAGCAAGGTTTTCTTCTTTTTTCTTCACTGTGTTTTTGTTTACTGTGCTGTTTTCTGCAGCATATGGCAGGGTCCATCCACTAGTTTCACAGGAGTCACAAGGCAATTGCAAAGGTGGCAGCAGCAATGGCTTTTGGAGCCACCTTGTGACTTTCATTGGCCCTAGGCACTCCAACCTTCTTGAACCCTTTCCTTCATTAAAAACTTATACTCTATGACTGCATTGGGATAAAGATTAATGTTATTATTAAATACTTACACATTAATTTAGCCTAAAATTTCATTTTTAATCTAATTTTAAAACAAATTAAGTTTTATGGGGGTGTGGGAGGGAGGTTCTAGAGGGAGGGGATATATGTATGCTTATGGCTGATTCACTTTGTGGTGAAGAAACTAACAGCAGAAACTAACACAACATTGTAAAGCAACTATAATCCAATAAAATAAAATAATTAAAAAAGCCAAAAATAAATTTGTTGGTAAGAAGTTTTACAGGCCCCTAAATGTATTGCCGGCACCAGGCATTCTATCTACCACCTCCATGGTGTTAGGTTCCCAGGAATTCAGCTAAAGCCGTGTATTTGTGAGGTCAATCTTTCCAGTCTTCCTGTGGCAGCTCCGAGTGCCCATCTTCCTGTTTGTGCCCAGGAAGCAGCTCCCAGAAGGCCCACTGGCGTATTGTTCTAGGAGTCTTTTCCAGAAAGCCAGTTTAGGATTCCTAGAGTTTTGTAAGCACCCAATTCCCTGTGTTAAATCCAAACTAGATTAAAATAACCAGAATGGTCTGCTTTCTGCAATTAAACTCAATTGATGGGGATTTATGCCTTTATCCCCATGAATCCCTCAAATTTGTTCCTTATCCTCAAATTCCCCATTGGGTCAGTCTCACCCCTCTCCCCCCTTTTCTGTTCTCCCTCATCGATTACCATTTTGGCTTTTGCTATAATCTTTGGAATCCCCACTCTATTGTGGGAAAGTCCCGGGGTCCCTGTATTAGTCAGGTTTTTCCAGAAAAACAGAACCAATAGGGTGTGTGTATCTAGATGTAGACATGTAGATATAAAGTTGTATATTTATATCTACATCTCTACATCCCTCTGTTCTCTGCTCTGCTTAATTGCTCAGTCATGTCCAACTCTTTGTGACCCTACAGACTGTAACCTGACAGGCACCTCTGTCTATGGGGATTCTCCAGGCAGGAGTACTGGAGTAGGTTGCCATGCCCTCCTCCAGGGGATCTTAGCAACCCAGGGATCGAACCCAGGTCTCCTGCATTGCAGGCGGTTTCTTTACTGTCTGATCCACCTGGGAAGCCCTTTTGTCTATGATGTAATATCAAATAGAGGCAACGGATTATGTTTCTTTTTTATTACATCATTATCATCTATACTGAGAGAGACAGAAAGAGAGAGAGGGGTTAGGGAGGTGACAAAGAGATTAATTTAAGGAACTGGTTCACGCCATTGTGGTGGCAGGCAAGTCCAAAATCTGCAAGGTTGGGTCAGGAAGCAGGAGACCCAGGAGAGAGCTGAAGTCTAAAGGCAGCCTGCTGGCAGAATTTCCCCTTTTTTAGGGGAGGAAAGTGTTTTTCCCTGAGGGCCTTCAGCTGATTGGATGAAGCCCACCTGTGTTATCCGCCTGCCAATGCAGGAGATCTAAGAGACACAGGTTTGATCTCTGGGTCAGGAAGATCTCCTGAAGTAGGAAATGGCAACCCTCTCCAGTATTCTTGCCTGGAGAATCCCATGGACAGAGGAGCCTGGTGGGCTACAGTCCATGGGGTTGCAGAGCCGAACACGACTGAAGCAACTTAGCACACGTGCATACACCCATGTTATGGAGGGCAATCAGCTTTACTCAAAGTGTACTGATCTAAATTTAAATTGCATCTAGGACTTCCCTGGTGGTACAGTGGATAAGAATCCACTTGCCAATGCAGGGGACATGTGTTCGATCCCTAGTCCAGGAAGACTCCACATGCCTCAGGGCAACAAAGCTCATGTGCCACAACTACTGAGCCTGCCCACCTAGAGCCTGTGCTCCACAAGAGAAGCCATCACAGTGAGAAGACCATGCATGGCAACAAAGAGTACTCTCCCACTTGCTGCAACTAGAGAAAGCCTTTGTGCAGCAACAAAGACCCAGAACAACCAAAAATAAAATAAATCTTGAAAAATCACATCTAAAAAATACTTTCATAGAAACATATGGAATAATGTTTGATCAAATATCTGAGTGCTGTGGCCTAGCCAAGTTGACACATAAAAATAACCATTATATTTCCATTTATATAAATCCATGTTTTTGAACCCTTTTTTCCTTCTCCTTTTAAAAAATATTTATTATTTATTTATTTGGCCATGCCAGGTCTTAGTTGCAGCATGAAGGATCTAGTTCCCTGAACAGGAATCGAACTTGGGCCCCCTGCATTGGAAGGGTAGAGTTTTGACCATTGGACCACCAGGAAAGTCCCTCTCTTCTTCTTGCCTAAAATTGCTGTTCTCCCAACAGTTCTCAATGTGCTTCACCTCCTTGAGTCAGAGGCAGGATGGAGTGCCAGCTCTTTGCTCTTGGCGGTGTGCCTGCTCACCCTCTCCCTACCCTCACAATGTCTCACCTGTTCAGGTGAAGCCTGCACCATATCCGCACTGTGACTCACAGGATCTGTTCTCACTTCCTGAGGCTCTGTGAGCTGACTCCAGTCCCTTCCCCTCTGCCTTGTCCCTTGCCCTCATCTTTAGTGACTTCAAATCTGAATTAACCCTTCAGATCCCTTGACCCCATGCACATTGCCTGGGCTAATGACCTCCATCTCTGGTCCACCAGTCCGTGGAGTCACACTCAGGGCTTTCACCGGTCTGTTTCTGAGCATTGTTTTCCCACTTGGAGCCACAGCCTGTCATTCCCTCCACCAAACTCAGTAAGCCCCTCTCCTGCTTCACACAATCTATCCTCCTTTATTTGATAATTCTGTTTGTCTTTACTTCTTCCTATCTTGCCTGTTGGAATCATTTTCTTCATGTGCCTCCACACCCTAGACTTGACATTCAAAAACCTCGTGGAAATAAACATAAAGCACTAGGAGGTGGTACTAGTAACTTGGTGATGGTGGTGATGGTGATTTAGTTGCTGAGTCATGTCAGACTTTGTGATCCCATGGACTATAGCCTGCCAGGCTCCTCTGTCCATGGCATTCTCCAGGGAAGAATACTAAAGTGGCTAGTCATTTCCTACTCCGGGGATCTTCCCCACCCAGGGATTGAACTTGGGTCTCCTGCTTTGCAGGCAGATTCTTTACCAACTGAGCCACCAGGGAAGCCCACTAGTAACTTGGTAGATAATGATTAAATGGGAGCCCTTCCTCCTCTTCATTTTGCTCCTATCCCTTGCCCTCTGCTTACTCCTCTTATTGTGTTTCTGAGTTACTCTGTGCTTTTGGAGGTAAAGGCAGCTCTCTGAAGACAGGATCACTTCCTGCCCTGTGCTTTCTCACTTTAGCTGCACCCTGACCCCACCTCTCCATTTCCCTTTAGGTCTCTTGGTAACTCCTTAGTGTGCCAACAAAGAGAACTGACCTTTCTAAATTATTTCTAGCCCAAAGCCTTCATCTTCTTCTTTCGACTTCTCTACGCTTGTAAACTTACAAAGCTATACACACAGTTATGCCTCCTACTTAACATAATCTGACTATTTTAGGGTAAGTCTCCCCAGAAATAGACTCTGAGATAAGGATCCAGGGATTCCAGGAGGCACTGGAAGGTGAGAGCAGACATGACATAGAATCAGGAAGGGAGTGAATACAGGTGTGTTACAAGCAGGTTATTACTGTGGGCAACTGGGGCTCATTCTCCCTGTAGGGGATTCTCTGAAAAGCAGTAGAGATAGAGAGGTTACTTTGGAGTTGTGGGGGACACTCCTCATCTAAGACTAGTCTTCACCACTCTTCCTTCCCTTCACTTGTATTGACATAGATTTTCTAAAGCTTTTTGGGCAAGAATTTCATGTTTTTATCCATAGGCCATAACACAGTTTCTAGGAACAAAGATGAGATACAATGTCAATTTCCAGAATAAGTAATGCCTAGTAGTAATGTAATAAGTGGTCGATTTTATTAAACAATTATGTATTAATCACCTAATATGTACCAGACACTGGGCCAGATGCTAAGAATACAATGATGGACCATAAATGTTCACTGAAACAGGGCATGAATCAATAAAACACAAGATCTATTTTTCAATATGAAATATACCACATTCTCAAACTTACTTTAATTATATGAAATGATCAGCTAATGATGGCCACTTAACTTTTGCAGTTAAGATGAATCTAGTACTTGGTATTTTTTTTCTCAGTCTGGATCTGCCAAAGTTTATTTTCAACATTTAACAATAGTAGATAATATTGATGTGAAAAGAGCATATTTTTCATAGGATGACTGTGAAGATTAGATGAAACAATGACCAAATCTCAAATATTTTATATAATTTACCACACTTGCCTGTATTCGTAAATCATAAGTTCCACAAAATAGACACTGAATTATTTTATTTTGTTAAAATTTTTCCAGCTTTTGTCAGATAAGTTGAGATTTTTGAGATAATTGACATATAACATGATACATAAGTTTAAGATAAACAACATAATGATTTGATATTTATATATGTATACATATATATGATTTGATATACATATATATGTATATATTAGTCAGTTCAGTTCAGTCGCTCAGTCGTATCCCACTCTTTGCGACCCCATTGACTGCAGCACACCAGGCCTCCCTGTCCATCACCAACTCCCAGAGCCTACTCAAACTCATGTCCATCGAGTCGGTGATGCCATCCAACCATCTCATCCTCTGTCATCCCCTTCTCCTCCTGCCTTCAATCTTTCCCAGCATCAGGGGCTTTTCCAATGAGTCAGTTCTTCACATCAGGTGGCCAAAGTATTGGAGCTTCAGCTTCAGCATCAGTTCTTCCAATGAATATTCAGGACTGATTTCCTTTAGGACTGACTGGTTGGATCTCCTTGCAGTCCAAGGGACTCTCAAGAGTCTTTTCCAACACCACAGTTCCAAAGCATCAATTCTTCGGCACTCAGCTTTCTTTATATGTATGTATATATAAATATATATATTGCAAAATAGTCACCACAATAAGTTTAGTTAATATTCATCACACACATAGTTACAATTATTTTCTTGTATAAGAACTTTTAAGATTTACTCTCAGCAAATAAACAAATACAGTATTGTTAACTTTAATCACCACGCTGGACAGCTGCAGTCCCCAAACTTACTTATAAGACACTGTTTATTTTAATTTACCTCTATGTGTATCCAGCTTTTGTAATGCTTAGCACACAGTAGGTCTTCAATTAATATGGATGGGCTCAGTGATTAATACAGATATTATTTGTTCAATTTTAAAGATAAACACTCAGAGAGACTGAACAATTCTCCCAGTTTCTCCAAACTAGTTGGTAGCAGAGTTGGGACAAATGAGGTCTTTTTAACTGCACTGTACCTAAGGGCCTCTAGAGAGCATGTGGCATAGTGTTGAGTACACAGTAAGCCTTCAGTATGCACTATTCCTTCACTTGTTGTTGTTCAGCTGCCAAGTCGTGCCCAACTCTTTGCGACCTCATGGGCTGCAGCACCTCAGGTCTCCCTATCCCTCACCATCTCCTGGAGTTCACCTAAGTTCATGTCCATTGAATCAGTGATGCTATCTAACCATCTCATCCTCTGTCCCCCCCTTCTCCTCCTGCCTTCAATCTTTCCCAGCATCAGGGCCTTTTCCAATGAGTCAGCTCTTTGCATCAGATGGCCAAAGTATTGGAGCTTCAGCATCAGTCCTCTCAATGAATATTCAGTATTAATTTCCTTTAGAATGGAGTGGTTTGATCTCCTTGCTATCCAAAGGACTCGCAAGAGTCTTCTCCAGCACCACGGTTCAAAAGCATCCCTTGTTAAAGATGTCTTGGGAGCAAGGGGGACTGTGCTGCTTCTCCTCCAGAGCTCTGCCTGGGCTCTCTATTCTTCAATCCTCTTTTGCCTCCAGAAATGGTGGATTCCCTCAGTCAGGCCTGGGCCCTGCTGACTCTCCAGATGTCGGCCTGCACATCTGTGGTCACCTCAGCTCAGACTGCACCCGCCGGCAATGCCGGCAATGTGACCTTTAGACACTGCCCAGTTCACACCGCTGAATGGTTTCAGTACTGCTGCTCCGGGCAGTATGGGGAAATGAAGACAGCAAAAGAGCCTACTTCCCCCTCGGAAAGTATGGGAAACACAGAACCAAGGACGTTCTGTAAGTCATACAGGAAAGTTTGTTCAGGGTTCCAACTTGTCACATTCTAGAGTTCTCAAGCCTTTTTTTTTTTTTTTTAATTTCAGAAAAATTCTCTTTATTTAAAAAATATTTATTGGAGTGTAATTGCTTGACAATGCTGTGTTAGTTTCTGCTGTACAGCAGAGTGAATCAGTTACATGTTTACATGTGTCCCCTCTTTGGGGATTTCCTTCTCATTTAGCTCCCCACAGAGCATTGAGTAGAATTTCCTGTGCTACAGAGTAGGTTCTTATTAGTTATCTATTTAATACATAGGAGTGTACATATGTCAATCCTGGTTTCCCAATTCATCCCATCTGCCCCCTTTACCTCCCCTTGGTATCCATACGTTTGTTCTCTATGTCTGTGTCTCTATTTCTGCTTAGCAAATAGGTTCATCTGTATCATTTTTCTAGATTCCACATTTGTGCATTAATATACGATATTTGTTTTTCTCTTTCTGACTTACTTCACTCTGCTTGACGGTCTCTAGGTCCATCCACATCTCTGGGGGTTCTCAAGCCTTAATAGCACAGTGCTCAGCAAGCAGAAAGACATACAGCCAACCATTCTGTTCCAGTCTGAGAGCCTCTTGACACAGATTTGAAGATAACGGTCACTGCTTTCTTTATCATGATGGCTTTTGTCCTGTACTAGATGACTTTAGCTTATTGATCCATAAACTTCCAAGAGGCTAATTTTGATTTCAGTCCTTATGACTGTGGGAGGGCAGTCATACTGGCAACCCACTCCAGTATTCTTGCCTGGAGAAGTCCATGGACAGAGGAGCCTGGCAGGCTACACCCGTGGGGTGGCCAAGAATCAGACCCGACTTAAGCAAGTTAGCACGTGCACACTTGTGACTATTACATGCCAATGATATATTGTGAAGTTGCTTGGGGCGAGAAGCCAGGGGTTTCATGAGACCTGCAAGTTTCCAGACCCTTCTCCCCTTGGAAAAAGTCCTCTAAAGTAAAGAGCTTTGCAACGGCTGCTGCTATTGCCTCAAGACACCTTGGAGAGAGTGCCAAGAGCATGGGTTTTGGAGTCTTAGATATCTTGGTTTGTCTTGTGGTTTCAGAATGATCTAGGTATGTAATGTATGGTGGCACTTAGCTTTTCTGAGCCTCAGTTTACTAACTATAAATGGGGATGATGTCACCTGCCTCATGGAGCTGAGGTTAAATGAAATAACATCTATAATTTGCTCATATTCAGTGTTAAGAAACTGGTGTCTATTATTACTGAAACGAAGATGCCTGAAAGGATCAGAGCACAGTTAACACCTACTGGGTCTTCAGGTCTGTTTTCTGAGAAAAGAATGTGAGTTCTTGAAGCCAAAGTCCAAGCGAAGCTGAGCTCTCCTCTCTGCAAGGGAGTCAAGGATGTCTGTTAAGCTGCCAAACTTCCCCATGGTTATTAAACAGAATATGCAGTCCTGTGTCAGTTACCCTACAATTATTAACAGTAAAACATTTGAAACAAAAAGAATCCTATACATGTACTAATAGCAAAAGAGAACAGAAAACAGAGGAAGGGATAAATAATGTCCAGTTATTACACTATTTCAGATGCTGTGTTGGCGCTTTTAGTTAGATAACTTTTGTTACCTCATTAAACGCTTCATAACTTCTGTAATGGTGGTGGTGGTGGTCATTAAGTCATGTCCAATTCTTGCGACCCCATGGACCGTAGCCCATCAGGTTCCTCTGTCCATGGGATTTCCCCGGCAAGAATACTGAAGTGGGTTGCCATTTCCTTCTCCAATCTTCCGTAATAGATCTAATTATTCCCTCCTTGGGCCTTCTGGCACTATGAGTTACAGAGATTATTCCCGTCTTTTTTTCAAACTGAGATATAGTTTACATTAATGTACTAGTTCCAGGTGTACAACATAATGATTTGATACACATATCTAATGTAAAATGACCACCACAACAAGGCTAGTTAACATCCATCACCGCATAGTTACATTTTTTTTTCTTGTGATGAGAAGTTTAAGGTTTACTGTCTTGGTAACTTTCAAAAATAAAACACAGTATTACTAACTATAGTCACTATAATATTTCCCCATAACTTCCTTATCTTATGACTAGAAATCTGTACTTTTTGACTGCCTTCACCCATTTCACCCACCTCTCAAATCCCACCTCTGACAACCACCAATCTGTTCTCTATACATATGAGATTCTTTTTTTTTAGGTTCCACATATGAGGTCATACAGTATTTATCTTTCTTTGACTTGTTTCACTCCTCCCATCTTATAAACAAAAGGAAATGGCGGATTAGAATCACAAAGTAATTTGCCCAAAGTTACATAGCAAGTAGGGGGTATTTGAAGTCTGAGGTTAGCTCCAGAGCTTAGAGTCTTTCCTTTATACCTAGGAAGGCGGGAGGGAAGTCAGGGAGACTGTTTTTCCTGAAGAAAGAAGACAGAGACATCACACTGAGGAAGCCAAGGCAGCCCAGGAGAAAGGACAACCACAGTGTCCCCAGGGTGGGTAACCAGAGAAGGAGCAGTGCAGTTTCCCCACAGGGGCTTTCTCTGGGTAGATCATAAATTCTGGGAAACCTTGGACCTCCCAAGAAGTTTCTGCCGGCACCTGGTCCAACCAAACTACATCCCCAATACCCAGAAGTAAGAATGAGGAGAAACTTAAAAACGGACAGCTCATTGCCTGGTGGCCAGGCAAGGACCCCATCTTGAAATAATTAAAAGTAGACTAAACAGTGGAAAGACTTCTCTTTGTCTTGCCAACATTGCTCAAGTCAGCCAGAAAAATTAAGGCAGAGGGTTTAAGAAGTGGCAGGAGGTAGAAAGAGGAAGGAAGCTGCTTTTTTCCCTTCTCATCAAGTCTCTCCAGAAACATACAGGAATAAATTGAAAGTTCCCCAGTGGCTCAGTTGGTAAAGAACTGCCTGCAATGCAGGAGACCCAGGTTCGACCCCTGGGTGGGGAAGATAGGAAATGGCAACCCACTCCAGTACTCTTGCCTGGGAAATCCTATGGATAAAAGAGCCTGGCAGGCTACAATCCAGGGGAATTGTAAAAAATCAGGCACTACTGAACATCTGAGCATATTCTCCAAACATTGCTGTCAAATTGAGCCCTCCATTTAGCCCTCCTGTGACAGAAGGCTAAGGTGTACCTTGGTACCCAAAAGGTCTGAAATAACTGCCAGGTGCCTGGGGCCAGCGGGCCCTGCCTGCAACACAGTTTGGCACTCCCTTTAGAATCCCAGGGTCTGTGATGAAGCAGAGCAAGAGCTGGAAAAGTAGGACCATTCCCAGTTGAATGTTCCTCTGTTTCACCCACTTTCTAGGGAAGACTCAGCTTTGAGTGTCCATCCACAAGACAGATCTTACACTGGTTCTCCACCATGACGGGGAGGTCCACACGGCTCTCAGATTACCTGTCAGTACCTGGAAAAGAGGCAACGTAATTAGCATCTATCTATTCTGCAGGTTCCATCACAAAGAAGACTTAAACTGGTCTCTAGCTATCTTCAACAGACAGGGTTCCACAATAAGGTTTTTGAAATCAGAGAGATTGAGAGTGAGAACAAGCCTGAGAGAGATTCTGAGGGTGAGGGAGGAGCAAACCTTCCACCAGATACTGTAGAAGCAGGGACACGAGTGAGCTTTGAGGATGGGCTTGATATTCAGGCCAAGAGAAGGCTCTTCCCTGAGGGTTGATGGCCCAGTTATCCCATGCACTATTTGCCACATGAATTTCCCTTACAACCAAATAATACATAATTAAGCGGTTCTTGGGAACTTGTTCTCTGTACTAATCTTTATGTCTTCAAAGCCCCTACCAATTAATTCCTTTAATATTTAGCTCAGTTTTTCCATTTCCAGCGAATCCTTCCCTGACAGATCTTATCAGTCCTTCATTGGAGCTCTAAGCATCTTTTCATATCATTTTAAGTTTCATTTTAAAATGTTTTAAAATGAGTAAACAAATAATTGTTAAAAATTTTCCTTGGTGGCTGACTGGTAAAGAATCTGCTTGCCAAAGCAGGAGACATGTGTGTTCAATTCCTGGATCGGGAAGATCCTCTGGAGGCGGAAATGGCAACTTACTACAGTATTCTCGCCTGAAAAATCCCATGAACAGAGGAGCCTGGCAGGCTACAGTCCACGGAGTCGCAAGAGTAGGACACGACCTAATGATTGAGCCCACAAACCAATGACTTAAAATTTTATAAAGTATGACTTAGAAAAAAGAAGAAAATGAGTTACCTGAACCAAGAGATGAACAGTGACCACTATCATGTGAGTTTTCCAGTCTGTCTGGTTTTCTATTTCCCACTGTTTTGCTAACATGTTTTGTTTTTTTTTCTTCTATGTGGCAAAATATCAAGGATCTCTTTTACAAGTATATCTATCTACCTATCTACATCTATACATTTAAATGGTGAGTAGTAGTTTCAGAAGTTTTAATAAGATCATTACAGAGCATATCACATTTTCACTACAGTTCAAGATAAATAGCTAGCACTCACACAGTACATAATATTCCCTGAGTTGTTCTAATTGCTTACATGCATTGATCTATTTAATCTGTATAATCTGAGATGGTTGGTTTAATTTTTACTATCAAATTTCACAGATAAGGAAATGGAGTGACCAAGTGTTTAAATAATTTTTCCATGACTAGTATCTTTGAACCTGAACCTGAACCTGAACCTGACTGGCTTTAGACTCTTAACCACTGCCCTTCATGAATTTAACAACAAATAACTGAGCATCTAACAATCAGCTCGGGTTTGACCCCTGGATTGTGAAGATCCCCTGGAGAAGGGAAAGGTTACCCACTCCAGTATTCTGACCTGAAGAACTGCATAGACTATACAGTCCATGGGTTCCCTAAGAGTCAGACACCATTGAGCAACTTTCACTTTCACTTTAGGGCTTCCCTGATAGCTCAGTTGGTAAAGAATCCGCCTGCAATGCAGGAGACCCCAGTTTGATTCCTGGGTTGGGAAGATCCACTAGAGAAGTGATAGGCTACCCACTCCAGTATTCTTAGGCTTCCCTTGTGGCTCAGCTGGTAAAGAATCCACCTGCAATATGGGAGACCTGGGTTTGATCCCTGGGTTGAGAAGATCCCCTGGAGAAGAGAAAGGCTACATACTCCACTATTCTGGCCTGAAGAATTTCATGGATTGTATAGTCCATGGGGTCACAAAGAGTCAGACATGACTGAGCAAATTTCACTTCAGTTCAGTAATCAGCAGTTTCTTCAGATATTTTATTTGTTGACTCTGGAAGTCAGAAACAACCGTGAGAATCTTATCTGATGGTAAACAGCTTCAAAATAGGGCAGCCAGGTCTGTCTGCTCTCTAAACCATCCACTACTACCATCAACCCTCAATCCTACCACCACCCATCACCCGCCCAAAACTATCACAATCACCACCACCATCACCACCATCACATCATCCCCCATCACTATCAACACTACCACCACCATCACTACTACCACCATCACCACCATCTTATCTTTATCTTAGCTAGGTATCTGTCTTTCTCTTCCTCATTCCCCAGGACATCAAGTTTTTGAGATCGGAAAATAAGTAGCTTTATTCATCCTTATAATCCCAGCACTGAGCACAGTTCCTGGGCTATGGTTACTGTAGAGTAAATACTTGAAGGAATAAAGGACTCATGGTGTTCATGTGACTGACAGCAACCAAGCAAGATATTTTGACTGAAGAGATCAGTCAACACCTGTTTAAAGAGAATACGCACCGCATGATCTGAATTTGTCTTTGTAAACTTGGCTCTCTAACACAAAAGTTTAAATTTTCCCCATTGAAAATCTCTAATCTCGGCATGACGGATGTGGCCAGGAGCACAGGCAGAGGCCAGTTATGCCCTGGCTGCAGTTCTCTAAGGGGAGGTGTGAATTTGGCTCCTTCTCCCTCACTTCCCACCAGGGACCTTTGTTCTCCACACTTCCTCCCACTGTGGCATGCTGGTATGTGTAGGAGCTGATTTGATCTCGGTGTCCTTTGTCCAAGTTCTCTTTTGCCTGATGGTTATTACTGTTATCAGTTACTTCAGGGCAAGCCCAGAACTCTGCAAGTCACCCTGGGCCATTATTTACTGCCATATCCAGTTCCACCAAAGCTTGTGCTGGAAGAGGACTCCGGTAGGCTTTGATGACCTGTTTTCTCATGTGGGTTTGAAAACTCATGCAGCAGAATGGGCTGTTTTGGTGTCCTGGGTTTGAGAGTTTGGGATTTCTTTTTACTGTTTATTGCACCAGCCCTTCAATGCCACTCCTACTCTGTAACTCTCCTTCTCGCTTGAAAGTCTCCTCTCTCCCACTTTTGACTTTGCAAAATCCACAGAAACAGGCAAACTCTGGTCTTGGAGCAGGGCTGATCCTCTGGTAGATGAAACTGGCAGAAAGCTGAGTTTGTCGAAACTCAGAAGAAATAGACGCTAGGAAAACAGCTTACGCACAAGGCAACGAATACTTCCTTTATTTTCACAGTCCCATGGGAGATGTACAGAGAGTGGGTGAAAAAGATCCGAATTTGTCAGTTTGCTGGGGTGGGTTGAAAAGAAATTTGTGGTACTTTCCGTGGTTCATAAAACATGAGGTTTCAAAGGCAGGAAATGGCCAAGAGATCTGGTTTATCTTCTTTTCAATTACAAACTAGGAGAGTTCACTTCACAACATCTGAAAATCCCCCAAGTGAATCATGGAGAAGCAACTATAGGTCTTCCAAAGTGAGCCAGAGAATAACAGCTAACATTTATTGAGCATTTAAGGTATGGCAAGCTCTGTGCTGAGTCCTGTCTGACTCTTTGTGACCCCGTAAACTGTAGCCTACCGGGCTCCTGTCCATGAGATTTTCCAGGCAAGAATACTGGAGTGGGTTGCCATTTCCTACGCCGGAGATCTTCCCGACTCAGGCACTGAGTTTCCTGCATTCTTTACCACTGCGCCACCTGGGAAGCCCACAGCAGGCTCTAGGCTGAGTACTTTACCTAAACTGACTTACTGAAACCTCACACTTACCTGAACTTGAGCCATTAAATGCTACTGCCATTCCGGTTTTACAGATAAGGAAACTAAGGCACAGAGAGGTTAAGTAAATTGATTGCTCACATGTCACATAGTTTATCAAGTGATGAGTGGGAATTAAGCCAGAGAAGTTTTACATCTTTGACTCAGTCACCAGAGGACACAGTTGACAAAATCACACTGATTCCAGTAAGTGTTCTCCTTGGAGACTTCCAAGGCCAGTCTTAGAGTTATTGTAACTGTGTGGTACTAAAATAAACATCATTTATTAATGTTTCTTTTACAAATGCTTATTGAGCTCCTTCTATCTGCCATTTTCTGGGCAAGGCTATGTTAGTCTAATTACTAGTAACTATTTCTGATTGAATTACATTCTTCGCATGCTTTATTTCATTCAATCCTCACAATTCTTTCAGGTAGGTTTTGTTATTTTCAGGTAAAGAATTGATGCTGTAGGGTATATAGAACTAGAGATATAACATTGTAACGTGGAACTTAGATAGTGTTATGAATCAATGCCACCTCAATTAAAAAATTAAAAGAATTGAGGGAGATTTCTCTGGTGGTCCAGTGGTTAGGAATCTGCCTGCCAATACAGGGGACACAGGTTTGATTCGTGGTCTGGAAACTAAGATCCCACATGCTGCTGGGCAACTAAGCCCAAGCACGCAACTACTGAAGCCTGAGCGCCTAGAGCCCATGCCCAACAAGAGGAGCCGCTGCAATGAGAGGCCCAAACACCACTGCAACCTGCAACCACACACCACTGCACCCTAGAGAGCAGCGTTGCAACTAGAGAACGCCCGCACGTAGCAACAAAGAGTCTGTGTGCAGCTACAAAGACTCAGAGCAGCCAAAGGGAAAAAAAAAAGAATTGAGGTATAAAGACGCTAAGTGTTTGTCAAATCCTTACTGCTATAAACGCTGCTATAATGAGTAGCAGAGACAGGATTTGGACCCAGTTTGCCCTGACCCCAAAACCAGTGTGTCAAAGATGAAGCAAAATTGTAGAAATTGGAGGCTATCAGTATGACATGAAATTGGGAGAATGGAAAAAGGAGAGGATACACAGAAGAAAAATCTGAAATTTTATGAGTTAAACATTTCTCTCAATATGCTCTTACAAATAGGTTAGACAAGCCCCTATTCAAATCTCCATTTGTCATTTTTTGGTAGCTCCTCACAAATAGACCAAGCACCCTCTCACTCCAGGACGAGGTGCACAAATCTCCTGCCTTCTGCAGTTCACCAAGACCAGGACTCATTCCAGCTTGCTAGTTTTCTCCTTTTCACAGCCTTTCAGAGACTAAACAGCGTGCAATGAGATGACTTGAACGTACTCACTTAGCCGAGAGGCCCCTGGAAGATTTAAGATGCATTTCATGTAAATGCAGATGGTCCTGGGAATCTTGAGAAACAACAGGATGAAATTAAATGATACACACGTTCCATTAAGATGGGTTTTACAGCAACAATAAGATGCCTGGATGGTAACAAACATTCTACAGACAATGAACATGTTTTCGAACAATTCATTTGGGGCCCCGTTATTGTGAAACCATTAAAATAGGTTTTGCCTTTGGGACACAGAGCCATGGGGTCCACTTTGAACTCGACCTGCCACCTTGTGGAAATTGGAGGCAATAAGAAAACATGGCCCTTGGATAACAATAACATGACCTGGGCTGACATTTACTGGGGGCTTACCGTATGCTAGGCACTATGCAAAACAGCTTTTAAATGTTTCCTCACTTAATTATTAGAATAACTTTACGAGGTACAAACCATTATTGTCCCCATTTTAAGGGTGAGGAGTGTGTGACTTAGCAAGGTAATTGGCCTACAGTCACAGATGAGGGCATCGTGACCCCAGGGCCCATGAACTAAACCAGGCACTGCCCTGGGCCATATACTGCCTTTCTCATTTTCATGTATTTAAATATGTATTAAATATTTAAAAATAAATATTGCAGTTCTTTGAATGGGTCACTAACAATAACCCTACATCTTGAGATAACCACATTCCATCAGAATCATCAGAATCCATCAGCCACCAGCTGGCCTGATGTACAGGAGGCCAGAGGATGAGAGGAGAGCTTTCCCTGGAATCTTTCCTTATCTCAATGTTCCTTTCTCTCTGCAGGGTTCTGTCCAGCGATCACCACTCCCTTCATGTTCTTATCTTTCTTCATGCGCACTCATACACAAACACCATCTGTATTGGGAAACCAAGGGAAACCTTGGTTTCTCTGCTGTGTAACTTTGGGCTAGTAGTCCCATGGACAGAGGAGCCTGACAGGCTATATAGTCCATAGGGTTGCAGAGTTGGACAGGACTGGAGCAACTTAGCATGCAACATGCGTGCAAGTAAATACTTTCCGAGTCTCATCTTCTTCATCTGTAAATAGAAATAATGACACATATGACCTGGCTCCAAGAATAAATGAGATCTAAAAGATCTAGCACAGTACTCAGTACCTAGTAAGTCCTTGATCCATATACACAACAAAAATTGATTCTTTTAATATTAAGTCTACAATTTCATATCACACTTGAATCACATGTAATACTTTTCATGGCAGCTCCAATCATCGTTTCAAGTGCTCCTTACATCAACCTGGTACAAATGATAGGAAAGATCTACTATCCCACTTTACAAATCATTGTCATTAAAATTGGCCACATACCTACTATGACTAGGGAACTGGGCTAGAAATTTAGAGATGGATAACATTTACATTGACACTCACAGTGGTTTATGAAGGAGTACACAGGGAATTCCTGGTGAGATAACAGAAAACATTATATATTGGTCTCTGCCCCCTCATTCCTGGCACAGAGCTCTTAAAACCCTTGTAATTTTCTAAGTGATAAGAACACTAGGAATATCTTTTGTCCTAATATTTGGCCTTTGCTAAAAAGGCGGCTCTGGATGGACTCCTGGATGAAGGCTGGTCATGGGAAAGAACAAGCCATGTTTAGAGGTTTGGAATTTTCAGCCCTGTCCCTCAGATTCCTAAGAAGGGAAAGGGCTGAAAATAGACTTAATGATTGATCAAGCCTATGTGATGAAACTTCTATAAACACCCAATAGTATGTGTGTATGTACTAAACATTAGGGATACAGCAGAGAAGGCAACAGACAAAAATCCCTTCATTCAAACAGCTAAGTTCTAAGGTTGAAAAGGACAGTGGCCTTAGAATGGGATAAATACTAAGGGAAAATAGTGGTTAATGGCCTGGACACAGTTGAGTTGGACTGCTTGGGTTAAATCTTGTCTCTTCCAATGAGCAACATACTTGATTTCTCTCAGCCTCTGTTCCTGTGTCTTTGAGTTAATGCCTACACTGGAAAGTTCCTTGAGGATGAATGATTTAATATATACTACACTGTTTAATATAGCTATACAATAAGCACTCAATGAGTATTAGCAATGATTTATTGCTCAGTGATACACTTACTCACTTAAACCAAAATTGAGGGCATACATGACACCTGACTCTTTTGATTACTGTGTGCTATCAATTTTTAGAGGAATTTATCTTCTAATACTTAAATGAGTGTATTTTTCTTCCTTTTCTCCCTTGCCATTATCTTAGCTCAGGCTGACACTTCTATATTGATTAAAGAACTAATGTGACAAGTGGGCTCCCTGCCTTTAGCTTTCTTCTCTCACACATTCTTCCTCCTTGATCAAAAATTTAACATCATTTCCCTGATTGAAATCCTCCTGGAATGCTCCTTCCATGACTCTCCCTTGCTCGTAAACTCTTTAGCATGGTCTGTGAGACCTTCATAGTCTAGCCCTTGTCACTGGTCACCTCCTCCTGCACGGTAAGTCCCACCCACATCGGTCTCCTTCCCTAAACAGATTTTAAAGCTCTCTGGCCAAAGTAAATGAGTCTTAGCTCCTTTGTTGTATCCAACACTTACTTAGCACAGGGGATGGCACGTGATAGATGGACTGAAGTCTGTTGAAGAATAGCTGCAATGCTGTCATGATCATTTTGATGTTGCTTGCTAATAGTAAATGATAACGCAGTCACTGAACACGTATCAAGTTCAGGCATAGGGCTAAGTGCTTCACAGGCATTATTTTACTTAAAACTAGGAGAAGGAAAGAAGTAAGTGCTATAATTATCACCATTTTATTTTTTTAATATTTATTTATTTGGCTGTATGGTAAGGCAGGAAGCTCAGTTGGTAAAGAATCTGCCAGCAATGCAGGAGACCCCGGTTCGCTTCCTGGGTCGCGAAGATCTCCTAGAGTAGGGATAGGCTACCCACTCCAGTATTCTTGGGCTTCCCTGTTGGCTCAGCTGGTAATGAATCTGCCTGCAATGTGGGAGATCTGGGTTTGATCCTTGGGTTGGGAAGATCCCCTGGAGAAGGGAAAGGCTACCCACTCCAGTATTCTGGCCTGGAGAATTCCTTGGACTGTACAGTCCATGGGGTTGCAAAGAGTTGAACACGACTGAACGGCTTTCACTTTCACTTTCTAAGGCAGGATGTCAAAACCTGGCATGTAGATTCTAAATCCCTGTGCTTTATTCCCATATGCATTTTGGAAATCTCAGGACAAGAAATAACTTCTTCGTCATCTTTGTGAAAGGTCTCTGAAATGTTGAAGTGTGGAACCCACTGATTAAAAGTTCTGAACTCACACATCACTCTTTCTATTTTTCACACATCTATCATTTCTATTTCTGCTCAGGCTCATAACTCTAACTAGAACTTTGTTCCTTATATATTTCCTTTCAGTATTTCATCTTAGGTCCCTTTCAAAAATAACATAAAAGATTTCTAAAAGTGTGTAGTCTTGCAAACTTATTTTAGAGGAAAAAGATACCTAAGAAATTTGATTCTAAATACCCATTCTGGGAAAGTAGTATTTAGCATGAAACAACCACAAGTCATGTTCGCTATTCAGATGGGCAGTGGTTAGATCAAGAGTTTAGTGGATGTTTTCTGAGGGCTAAAATAACTTCTCATGCATTGCCACTCCTCTAGCTTGATCAAACTAGAAAAGGGAGGCCAGGATTACACAGATATTCATTTTTATTTCTTTCTTAAAGATGAATGTGATTAATAAGACAATAGATAAATTGAAGCAACCACAGCTTTTATAACAAAAACATGTTTTAAAATATCTTTAGTCATTGGCACCAGGTACCAAACAATGCTGGCAGATGATAAAAACTAACAGACAGATCACCTTTTACATAGGCAACAACTCTTATTATACTGTTTGGCGTTGAGTGCTTTAGAACTATACAAAGATTCTCACTTCCAAAGCAGAAATGCAATTTGGCTAGTATTAGCAGATCTTTAATTTCATTTAAAAATTTCATTTATAAGTGGCTACATTATGATGAGATGTTCGATGACAACAATCACTTTTTGTGGTTGTTATTATTATGGAACAATGAGAATTTCTGTTAAAAACAGGTTATTGTGGACACTTGCTTGTACTTGTAAATACCATGAAAAAGGAGTAAGCAGAGCTGAGGAAAATGCCCATCATGGGAGCAGGCAGCCTTTGGAAAGGATGTTCTTGACTCAGTCATCTCCTCCGCAGATCTTTAAGAGTGTGATCTCATAGTCTCCAGAAGTATCCGACTGCAAGGGACAGGACAGGTGGAGAGAAGGAGAGACACAGTGTAAATAATGAGGGGACCATGGATGAATCGAATCCCACAGCACTAGGGGAGTCACCGGCGTGGGAAGCTCATGACCTGTACCATTTAGTAACAGGCACTTGCAATTCCATCATCCAGTCATATCTGTGGGAAATCGCGTTCCAGCCCAGCATCTTCTTTACCATATATAATACTTAAATTCTGCATGATATATTGCAGTTAAATGTCAACTCGGGTTTTTTAAAAAAAGAAGAGTACATCAATTACATAAGCTTAATTTTCTCACCAAACTTTTAAGAAATATGATTTTATTATATTTATATTAATACTTATCAAACACTTGCTCTTCTAAAGGTTAACTACTTTAACCCTTACAACAACTGTGTGGTAGGTACCATAACTATCTCCATTTAACCAAGAAGTAAAATGAGAAAGACACAGGTTAGGATATTTATCCCAGGTTATATAGAGAATAAGCACAGAATCAGAATTCAGAGCCAGTTAACTGGGCTGCTTAACCCTATTCTATACTTCCTGACTTAAGAAAGTGAAATGAACTACCTTCCCATAAGGCATGTTTCCCAGTTCCTCTCTTCTAGGAGGGCCAAAAAAGATCTCGGTTCAGAAAAGATCTCAGTTGTGCTCAGTTGCTCATTCATGTCCAACTCTTTGTGACCCCATGGACTGAAGCCCACCAGACTTCTCTGTCCATGGAATTCTCCAGGCAAGAATACTGGAGTGGGTTGCCATTTCCTATGCCAGGGGATCTTCCCGGCCGAGGGATCAAACCCGTGCCTCCTGCGTCTCCTGCATTGGCAAGCAGATTCTTTACCACTGAGCCATCAAGGAGACTGAGGCTTAAAGTACAAGTTGCTATGTTTGTTATGTAGCAGAGGCAAAATGTTTGCATAGCATCTGTGATAAAACTTGGCTTTTGACCAATATTGCTTAACATCCTCACATTATTCCTATTGATGCAAGGCAACTTCTTATCACTTAAAATTTGTATTGTAGTAAGGTAGAGGAGGCAATGAAGAAGGGTCATTTAGAGATGAGATTAAGCATTGCTTTCATAATAAGACACAACCGGCCTTAATACACATTCTTCTGTTTTATATAAATTATAGTTTTTAAGTTTTGCTTTGCCCTATATAATGATCTCTTGAATCACTGACAAGTCAGCAATCCTCTGGCTTTGTATTAAAACAGCTCCCTCTAGCCATCTCTGATCAAAGCTGTAAACAAGTATTAGGGGTTCTATTAGTTAGCTGAGAAAATATATCCAAGTAGTTTAACACAGAACTAAACATAAAATTCTGATCCACTGTAGACAATAAATGTTCATCCTTTTCTCCTGCCTTTATTCCTTTATGTCTTGCAGGAAAATAGGTATTCTTTTAAAAAAGATTTTTTTTTGATGTGGACCACTTTTAAAGTCTTTATTGAATTTGTTACAATATTGTTTCTATCTTATGTTTTGTTTTTTTGGCCACCAGGCATGTGAGATCTTAGCTCCCTCATCAGGGCTCAAACTCAAATCCTCTATATTGGAAGGCGAAGTCCTTTATATGAATGAACAATTCTATTTTATGGAGTTTTAGAAATTGTTATCCCAAAATATCAATGTATTTTCAAAACCTTTAAACATAATTTACAGCTTCCTAATTAGGCCATATTAATTGTTCTTAAGAAACTAAATGTTTCTGTTGGCCTATTTTTAACAGCGGTACCAGTGGTTCTCTCCTCTCCCAATCTTTCTCCATTCTGATCACAACAAATCTATTCTAGGCTCTCATCTCTTGTCATTAGTTTCCTTGGATTCTCAATGCATTTTTTCCAAGGTGTTAATGCTTCTTGTTTTGGGAAACGGGTTCAATGACCATCATACCCATTAAGCAAGTAGCCCTCTCTTATCCTGTAAGTAGTTCTGACTTTTCTCCCTTCCTCTCTGCCATCTCCTCTTCTGTCTTCTTTGTAGACTCATCCTCCACTCTTTAGCCAGTCACTGCTAGTAATGCTTAAATCCCAATTTGTCACTTAAAATTCGTATTACATTTTTTCTTAATCTATATTTTCTCCCTAGAGAATTTGCATGCATGTCCAAAGATTCAGTGACATAATTATTTCTGAAAATATATCCCATACCACTAGCTACAACTCGCCATCTCTATTTGCATGTTTTGAAGTGTCAATTACAAGTTGTAACTTGTCATGGGCATTTGCCATCTACCTCTACAAGGGTTAAATCATGTGCTGCTGCAGCTGCTGTCCTTCAACATCCCCTGGAGGAAGTTTAGGGTGGAAGTCAGGAATGAGCCACTCTGTGCTCCGGGAAAACTGGCAGAACAGGTCTTCAGACAGACAATTTTAGGAACTGATTTTATGAACCCAATCCTTGCATTTCCTCATATCTAGAAAGTCACTAAATCCCTTCATGGTGACATCAGTTCCTCATGACTAGCAGAAAACCTTTTGTAAAATAAGCGCTTGATTGCATGAACTCCCCCTTAACCAAAATCACATATATATTGACCTTCCCCACCTCCACCTCTTTGGAGTAGTTCCTCAGAGCTATCTGAAGTGAGATTCCCTGGGCTGCAGTCCTCATTTTGCCCCAAATAAAATGTAACTCACAACTCTTACATTGTGCATTTGTTTTTAACTTGACAAAAGACATCTCGAACTTAACATGTGGAACTTTCTCCCTGACTCTCCCAAAAGGGGAAAAAAAAACCCACTGAAAACCTGGTCTACTTGTAAGGAAAGGAGCATGTGTGCTAAATCACTTAAGTTGTGTCTGACTCTTTACGATCCTATGGACTGTGCCCCTGCCAGGCTCCTCTGTCCACGGGATTCTCCAGGCAAGGATACTTGAGTGGGTTGCCATGCCCTCCTCCAGGGGATCTTCCCGACCCAGGGATTGAACCCGTGTCTCCTGCAGCTCCCGCACTACAGGTGGATTCTCTACCGCTGAGCCACCCGGGAAGCCCCAGACACCTGGGAGTCATCCTCAACTCCTTCTCCTTTCTTTTCACAAGATGTCACATTGAGTCATTTGAAATTTTAACTCCTAGGTATCTTTTGAGTCTTTGCTTTTTCCTCTCTTTGTATTAGCAGTAGCTCTGCATCACTATTTTGGATCAGAGCTACTCTAATATGACTAATACAGTAACCCATCACCCCACATCCCTTCTATCTTATGTCCAATTCATTCTCCACAGTCACGAGATCTTTTCTAAACGTACTTCTGGTCATGACAATATCTGATTAAAATTTAAACACTTCAATGGCTTCCCCTCACTCTTAAGCAAAAGACAAATCTTTAAACATTGCCAAAAAGGCCCTGCATGATCCGGTCCCTCCAGTCTCGTTTTTCATTACGTTTCTTCCACCATGAGGTCTTTCCACTCATGACTCCTTTTGTTAGAATGCTGTGCTGAATTCTGACCCCCACAACCTTTGCCTTGTTAAGTGTAATCATTTTCAGATCTGAATCAAAACCTTCCTGTAGGTCAAATCCTCCTGTTATGTGATCTTATAGCACAATCTCTCTTTCCTTTACATTGAACATGGCTGTAATTTTACATTTATTTCTAATTCCATTAGGGCAGAAAACTTTTTTTCTTTACTTATAATTGTAACCCTTAGCTTGGAACATAATATACTTTCAGTAAGTATTTTAAATTGAATGAATGGAATACAAATTTCCTGTTCTCAAGGCTCTCTTTCAACTGAATGGATCTTGCCACTCAGATTGTATTTTTCCATATTCCCAAGGTAGGCTCCTAATCAATCAAACACCTTATTAATTCTTATCCTTCTACTTCTCATCATACATATGTTTCTAGAGCACTCACCTTTCAGACTCTATTGACGAGCATAGCACCAGGCTCATAAGGCACTCAACACTTAACCTGAAAGGTAAGCTCCAAACTAATTTCCCTAAGAAATGTGCTGTGTGCTAAGTTGCTTCAGTTGTGTTTGACTCTTTGCAACCCTACAGACTGTAGCCTGCCAGGCTCCCCTGTCCATGGAATTCTCCAGGCAAGAATACTGGAGTGGGTTGCCATACCCTTCTCCTGGGGATCTTCCCGACCCAGGATGGAACCTGAATCTCTTATGTCTCCTGCATGTGCAGGCAGGTTCTTTACCCCTAGCGCCATCTGGGACTCGTGCACCAATGGAACAGACGTGGGTTCAATCTCTGGATTGGGAAGATCCCCTAGAGTAGGAAATGGCAACAGACCCCAGTATTCTTACCTGGAAAATTCCATGGACAGAGGAGCCTGGGAAGATTCTCTATCTAATCCCAAACATCTTTTACTCTCAATTCCTCTATTATTCCTCTATCAGTTCAGTTCAGTCGCTCAGTTGTGTCCAACTCTTTGTGACCCCGTGAACTGCAGCACACCAGGCCTCCCTGTCCATCACCAACTCCTGGAGTTTACCCAAACTCATGTCCATTGAGTTGGTGGTGCCATCCAACCATCTCATCCTCTGTCGTCCCCTTCTCCTCCTGCCTTCAATCTTTCCCAGCATCAGGGTCTTTTCAAATGAGTCAGCTCTTCGCATCAGGTGGCCAAAGTATTGGAGTTTCAGCTTCAACATCAGTCCTTCCAATGAACACCCAGGACTGATCTCCTTTAGGATGGACTGGTTGGATCTCCTTGCAGTCCAAGGGACTCTCAAGTCTTCTCCAGCACCACACTTCAAAAGCATCCATTCTTTGGTGCTCAGCTTTCTTTATAGTCCAACTCTCACATCCATACATGACCACTGGAAAAAGCATAGATTTGACTAGACAGACCTTTGTTGACAAAGTAATGTCTCTGCTTTTTAATATGCTATCTAGGTTGGTCATGACCTTCCTTCTAAAGAGTAAGCATCTTTTAATTTCATGGCTGCAATCACCATCTGCAGCGATTTTGGAGCCACAAAAAATACAGTCTGACACTGTTTCCACTGTTTCCCCATCTATTTGCCATGAAGTGATGGGATCGGATGCCATGATCTTAGTTTTCTGAATGTTGAGCTTTAAGCCAACTTTTTCACTCTCCTCTTTCACTTTCATCAAGAGGCTCTTTAGTTCCTCTTCACTTTATGCCATAAGGGTGGTATCATCTGCATATCCGAGGTTATTGATATTTCTCCTGGCAATCTTGATTCCAGCTTGTGCTTCCTCCAGCCCAGTGTTTCTCATGATGTACTCTGCATATAAGTTAAATAAGCAGGCTGACAATATACAGCCTTGACGTACTTCTTTTCCTATTTGGAACCAGTCTGTTGTTCCATGTCCAGTTCTAACTGTTGCTTTCTGACCTGCATACAGATTTCTCAAGAGGCAGGTCAGGTGGTCTGGTATTCCCATCTCTTTCAGAATTTTCCACAGTTTATTGTGATCCACACAGTCAAAGGCTTTGGCATATACCCCACATCTAATATTTCATTTTATGCTGTTTCACATTATTTTGTCAGCCTACTTTATCCTTTTTTCAAATTTCTTTCCACTTACAATCTCACTATTTAGCATGCAGTACCAATATGAAATATGATTGTTATCTTGAAACTGCTTTATTTATGTCTACCTCAAGTCTACACATAAATTAGGAACTAACTGAGGGCAGCTACTATGTTTTCCCTTAAAGACTCTGAAATCAAGTTATTTTTTAGATAGATACTTAATTGGTTGATCAAGAAAATCTACCAAAAACTAATTTCATCCAATTTTTCAAAATGTCTTAGTATTAAAAGACACATTTGTTTTTCACCTACTTTCTTCCTCTTCTCCCCTCTAATCATCACCTGAGAAATGTGTTAATGAGCAGAGAAATGTCTAAATTAAAGGCAGAAGGAAGAGGAAGACCGAAGCCAAGGTGGGGATGATAGACACAAAGATTCTATTCATCAATACTGAAAGCAGAATGAAATTACTTAATAATCTATGTTAGGCAACAAAAATGAAGAAACCTAAGATAATTTTAAATTCCACACTGAACTCTTCAGCAATGGATTTTTCTTTTCTATCAAGATACACATTGCTTACATGTTTCCTAATACAATAAGCCTCAATTACCCAGGCCATCTGGAGAGGGAGAGCTAGAGTTAATTGTATTTTCTGGTTTGCCAAGGGTGAACCAAAGGACCTCTTCATGTTTCAACCTTGTTACTGGAAATCTTTATAAAATGTATATGTCTCCTTTTCTGCCTTGGTAAGTACAATTTAGTTAACATTATTGTATCTTCCTCTGTTGATTGGAACTATTGTAATGTGTCAGAATTGATTCAAATTGCATTGAGTGTGAGCAGTTGATGAAATCTGTGCTAAGCCCCAGGTGCAACCAGACAGTTGCCTTTTCAAATACTTTTTTTTTCAATTTAAGCATGTTATCTTTTCCTGCAAAGGTTTAGTGCAGAAACAACAGCTCTCATTTAAAAAAAAAATGATTTTGGTGAACAAATCTAGTTGATTAATTGAGGTCCAGTGGAAGTCAATCGATAATATTTACCAAAATTCCCTGTCCTTGGAGATAGTGAAGGACAGGGAAGCCTGGCATGCTGCAGTCCATGGGGTCACAGAGAGTTGGACACGACTAGTAACTGAACAACAAATCAACAAATCAAAATTATAGGTGTATTGACATTATCTCAGCACTCCTACCTACTTTTGAGCACTCATCCCTCAGATACACTTGTACCTAAGAAAATCACGTATGTGTATTGCAGTGTTGTTTAGAAGAGCAAGAAACTTGAAACATCTGTTGATGTGGTAGGTACAAATATACAAACAATGGAATGATATGCAGCCGTTAAAAAGAATGAGAAAGCTTCCTAGCAACCTAAATATCCATCGACAAAGGAATGGGTAAAGAAGATATGGTACATACATACAATGGAACATTACCCAGCCATTAAAAAGAAAGAAATAATGCCATTTGCAGCAGCATGGTGGACCTAGAGAGTGTCATACTGAGTGAAGTAAGTCAGACAAAGAAGGAGAAATATTTTAAGACATCCCTTATATGTGGAATCTAAAAAGAAATGATACAAATGAACTTACTTACAAAACAGAAAGAGATTCACAGACTTAGAGACTGAACTTATGGTTGCTGGCAGGTGGAAGGGTGGAGGGAAGGGACAGTTAGAGAGTTTAGGATGGACGTGTACACACTGATGTATTTAAAATGAATAACCAACAAAGACCTTCAATGCTATGTGGCAGTCTGGACAGGAGGGAAATTTTGGGGAGAATCAATACATGTATATGTATGGTTGAGTTCCTTCGCTGTTCATCTGAAACTATCACAACATGGTTTATTAATCGGCTATACTCCAATACAAAATAAAAAGTTAAAAAAAAGAATGAAAAAGCTTCTTTCCTGAAATGAAAAGAACCCCAAAGTGCAGAATCATGTTATCTTTTGTGTAAAACAAAGAGGAAATATAAACTACATACTTTTGTTCTACTGCCAGAAAGAATAACTGAAATAAATTAAAACAATGCAATATAAGAAAACAGATAAGCAATTTGCATATGCAATTCACAAAAGAAGAAACATCAGTGGCCACTAAACCTGAAAAAAATAAAATGTTGAGTGCCTTTTATGTACCTAGGATTTTAGAGCTGAAAAATAATTACTATCTTTAAGAAATATTTTGTCACTCTTTTTTTGAGGTTTCTTTTTTTTTTTAATCTTTAGGTTGGAATAGAATTGCTTTACAATGTTGTGTTAGTTTCTGCTGTACAAAACATGAATCAGCCTTATGTACACACATATACCCTTCCTTTGAAAAGTCCCTCCCACCCACCCCCATGCCATCCATCTGGGTCACCACAGAGCATCGAGCTGAGCTCCATGTGCTACACAGCCTCTTCCCAGTAACTATTTTACCCAAATAAGTGTACATATATCAATGGTACTCTCTCAATTTGTTCTACCCTCTCCTTCCCTCCTGGTGTCCATAAGTCCATTCTCTACATCCGTACCTCTATTCCTGCCCTGAAAATAGGTTCAGCACCATTTTTCTAGATTCCATATTTATGCATTAATACATGACACTTGTTTTTCTCCTTCTGACTTACTCCACTCTGTATGACAGACTCTGGATTCATCCGCATCACCACTGACTCAAATTCACTCCTTTTTATGGCTGACAAATAACTCAGAAAACACATTTACACACTGTCAAGGAGAGAGAAACCTAAGTCACGAATCTCCATGTTTTGAAGATTATAAGGGAAAGACGATGGGTAGAGAGAGGCAAGATATGTTTTGCTATTTTTAAGAAGAGACTTACTTTAATTGCTGAATACAGGGAGTAGCCAGAAAGCTTCTTAAACTCTGCTCGAATGTCCAGAAGGTCAATTTCTGATCTGGAAACCATTATTCGGTTCAGAGTAAACTCATCAGTCCCGGCACCCTGTTAAGAAATGCAAGTGTCCACGAGACCAATCTCATTGCTCACAAAACAACACATGGATCTCTATTCATGAGACACTGATAATGGTACACAAATTAATTCAACCACACTGACCCTCCTTCTCTCATTTTTCATCAAACAACCTCATTCATTTATTCAAGAAACATTTTCTGCCATTGCATTGCTAAATGCTCAAAACAGAGATGAGACGCCCCTGTTAAGCTTTCAGGTTTGTAAAGGATACAGGTGAGAAAATGGGCCATTACAATAAAATCTGACATATGGGAAGTACTGGGTACTATGGGAGCATATGTTAGGGAGGCCTACCATATGCTAATCAAGGATTAGGAAAGGACTATTTGAGAAAGTGGGATTTAAGCTGGGGCCTAAATAGTCAGCCAGAAGAAGAAGGAATGGAGTTCTTATGAAGAGGAAAAAAAATGTTTCAATATAAGAAACAGCATATGTGATGCTTTAGGGCAAGAAATAATACTACATTTAAGGATACATAAGTAATAGGAAGGAACAGCAAGAAATACATCTGGAAAGGCCAGACCTTATAAACCATGAAATGAAATTCTGACTTCATCCTGAGTGTGAAGAACTATTTGCAGTCTGTTAAAAATGAGTGTGTTGAGATCAGATCAGATTTGTAGTTTCAGAAGTTTCCTTTGACAGCAGCAGTATGAAGAATGGATTTCAGGAAAAAAGTAGGATGAAGATGACAGAATAAGACTGGAAGCTTTGAGATCCATCCAGAAGTGATTATATAACCGAGAGAGAGAGAGAAAGAGATGTTGATGGCCTGATCTACAATAATGGTAGTAGGGATGGAGAAAATTGATAGATTTAAGAGATGCTCGTAAAGGTAGACTGACAAAACTGATGTTTGAGAAGAAAGAGGGAGAGAGAAGTGTAGAATTTCTAGCTGAGCAGTTAGGGGGATACTGACACTATTCATTTATTCATTCAATAAATGCGTACAGAACACGCATTCTCGTGGAGTTCTCACTGATGGAGGTGGGCAGTAAGGACAGTAAATTAATGGTACGGAGAACGACGGGATGGAGTGTGAATGAAAGGAAGTCAGTTGACCTGGGCAGACAGGGATGACCTCTCTCGGGAGGACACATGAGCTGAGACCTCAGAGATCAGAAGGAGGCAGCCACAGATAGATCTGGAGGAGACACACACCAGGCAGAGAGCTGACAAATGCCAAGACCCTGACATGTGTAGACGCTTGGAGTAATCAAGGAACAGAAAGAAGGCTGATGTGGCTGAGTTGCAGAGAACAAGGTTGGGGAGGACAGGGGTAACTTCAGTGAGTTGGGCAAGGCTAGTTCCTGTTGGTGTTACCCACTGAGGTGACTGAAGGCAGGATGCGGAGCAAGACTGGGATGGGAGGTGACGCAAGTGCTGTATTTACTGTGGACACAGCTTTGAAAGGGCACGTGGATTTCTATAGGAAGTGTCCAGGAAGAAACTGAAGTCAGCATCTTCTGCATGCCAGGCTCACTCTGAGGGTCTGACGGTATAAACGAGAAAGAACTGAACAGATTCACAGAGCTCCCCACCTAGAAGTGACAGCAGACGAGACAGCAGGGTTTCTACATCATGAAAGGCTGCTAGCTCAGTGTGGTTTACGGAAGGCAGCTTGAGAAGCCACTGGATCACGTTTGAGGGCTGTTGTCCTAAAACCAATCAACTGCCTACATTACTGTGAAGTGGGAGAAATAATTTAGTCAGCACTTCAGTGTACCTACCTCTGTAATGATTAGGAAACTCATTATCAACCTCTGAGCCAAATTAGTAGACAGATTAGCTACAAAAGAGAACTCTATCAAAATGGAAAAGAAATAGGAAATGCCATCAATATTAACTAATATTTTTACATTTTCCTTGAGGGAAGCTAAGAATATAAATGAAATTTCCAGACCAACCTTCAAAGCTTGGTACAGTCTTTCAGCTAAAAAGGCAGGCGTGTTCCTTGCACAGCGAACTGTTGTAAAAAAGCAAAGTAAAGTTCAGTTTCATTTAATAGAAATTGAGTTAATCTATAGTAATACATTTTTTAAAAAGATCCTTTTTGGGTAACCATACCACTCTCCTCCTCCCCACTCCTAGCTTTTCTTTAGAATGAAAGAATGAACGAATGCTTAACCTGAATTTTGAAGCCTTATAACATCATATTTGCATGGAACTTTAACACAGTAATTATCCTTAGCCACAGGGAAAATAAAATTACCTGCCAAAGATACTCCCACAGCAGCTGACTCATTTCCAGATCCCAGACACACCAACACCTACGCTTACATTTGATAACTCCCTAGGGTGTACTGCTGCTCCATTTCTAACATCTTTGACTACTGATGAATAGCTTGGGTCTAAAGATTGCAGAGATGTTGCTCCAAATAACTTGTTAGGTAAATAGGAGCACTGGAGCTCAACTTAAAACCAATTTTTCCAACAGAAAGATTTTTTCTTAAGTGACTGAATTAGAACTTATAGACTGATTAATTACATTATAACCAGTGCGTGTAATCTAAATTTAGTCATAAAAAAACACTGAAATCTTTCAATTCTTTATTTTGAAATAATGAGTAAAGCAGAAATAAAAAAACAACAACAACTGATAACTGGCAAAAACATGAGCAAATTAATTATCCTTTAAAGTGAAAGTAGCCAGGACTAGAAAAGTCTGTAGGGAATAAATCTTCTTATTGCAACACAGTTACTTTTATCATCTGAAATTTGATTTCTAGGTAGAAAGCTGACCAAAAGCGAATGAATTTTATAATGAATTTTATAGATCAGAACAAGAACAGTGGCTTTGTCATAGTGGCTTTCAGACTCTTTTAAGGAAAGTGAAAAGACCTTTTGTGTCCGTGTCTTAAGGGAAACAGAGAAATGTATTAGATACATGGAATCTGGGACAAACACGATAACACTTACAGATTTGAAACTGTCTGAGAAGAAATCAAGGATGTGAATTGGTATTACCGTTATTTTTCTCAAACTTACATTCAGCAAGCCTTAATCATTTGATTGAAAGTTTTTATGCCTGCTTTTATCCTATTAAGTCTTTCAATCATCTCGCTCCCCACAAACTAAATGCAGGGGATCCTTTCTTTCCATAATCCTTTATCTTGTCCTTCGCTTTATGGTCTTAACTGCTAGATTTGCTCCTCATGTCTGAATATTTGGGGAAGTGGTAGCATATACAGTATAAGGAAGCCTGCTGTAAGACTCAACCCCAGTAGAGAAACTTGGGGAAATACCAAAAAATCAGGGAGTCTATTGAAGTTCATTATGATGATCAAGAGTTCATGGTTGCCTGCTTCTTACCATCTGTTCTTTTGACCAAACTTTCTCAGGCCTTCCCCTGGCCCCTGTCACAGGCCCCTGAATCCTCGCTTGGTCTCCAGACTGAGCAAGTACCAAAATGCCAAACATGCCTCCTTTTCAGCTTGTCCTAAGAACGAGCTGACATGGCGAGACACGCTTCCTGTCAACCCCCAACGATCCTGCCTCCTTGCTTGTCCAACTTCTTAAAAATTTCTGCTAGGGCTTTCCTGATGGTCCAGTGGTTAAGAATCCGCCTACCAATGCAGGGGACACAGGTTCGATCCCTGGGTCTGGGGAGATCCCACATGCTGTGCCACGACTACTGAGCCCATGAGCTCTAACTACTGAAGCCCACATACCCTAGAGTTCTTGCTCCAGAAGAGACAGCACCTCAATGATAAGCCCACACACCACAACTAAAGAATAGCCCCCCTTGCCACAACTAGAGAAAAGCCCACGCAGCAACGAAGACCCAGTACAGTGAAAAATCAATCTTAAAAAAAAAAAGGCTTCTGCTAAGATCTGCTTATCTCTTCCCCATAAAAGAAAAGCTTTTTCTATTTGATTTTCAGACTCCTGTATACATTTCTGAGATTAAACTCTTCTCCCTAATGAAATAGTCTTTTTGAAGAAAGCTTCTTCCTATCTACGTACAGATTTGACAACTAGCGATCTTCCTACCATGCATTTCTAAGATGTTAGAACTCAGATGGTTTTTTGTGTCGAAAGCTATGTGTTGACAGAGTGTATTAGATTCCTTGTATATGAAATAGCCAGGACAGGCAGATCTATTGACACAGAAAGGAAACTAGTGGTTGCAAGGGGTGGGGAGGAGTGGGGAGTGACTATCAATGGGCGCAGGGTTTCTTGGAGGGCTGATGGAAAGATCCCAAACTTAGATTCTGGTGACAGTTACACAACTCTGTGAAACCAGAGAGCACTGAATTGCATACTTCGGGTGAATTTTATGGTACTTGAGCTCTATCTCAATAAAGATCTTTTTAAAAATGTATTCCAATGATAGACTGAAACAGAAAATGAAAGTGAGACATATCTTGAACTTTAAATTAGTTAAATTATAAAGTCTTTCTTTCACTTGATAAAATAACACACACTGTAGCCCAAATTTAGTGCATAATTCAATATCTATTTCCAAAAATGCCTCTTAGCTCAATGAAGTGAGAATTTGTACATCTTAATAAAAATTTTCAAATAATACAGCAGGCAAGGTAAAAAGCAGCAAAACTGATGTAAAGATTAAAATATGAAATGAAAAAAAATTAACTGGCTATATCACTGACAGTGGAATATTCTCAGAGCTAAGTATGGAGACTGATCTCTGATTCATTTTTTTTTAATTGAAAAAGAAGCTTTTTATTCTTTCTTGGCCTGTCTTTTAGCAAGTCACCTATACATACACACACATATGTGCTTGCTAAGATGCTTCAGTTGTGTCCAACTCTGTGCAACTCTATGGATTGTAGCCTACCAGGCCCCTCTGTCCATGGGATTCTCCAGGCAAGAATACTGGAGTGGGTGGCCATCCCCTCCTCCAGGGGATCTTCTCCATTCAGGGACTGAACTTGTGTCTCTTATGTTCCCTGTATTGGCAGGTGAGTCCTTTACCACTAGTGCCACCTGGGAAGCCCATATATATATGTGTGTGTGTGTGTGTGTGTGTATACGTATTTTTTTTAAAGCAGCATTTTGGATCGAGAGTTCTATTCTTGGCACTGAAGAGAGGATCAGAAGTTAATGAAATAACACATGCAAAGGAAATCCTGAGAAGAGAGCCCAAACCTTAGGGAGGGCTTGCTCCCTGGTACTTTTTCTGTAATTTAGAATACTTCACTGTGGATGGGGTGATACATGCAGGTTTCAATCTCTGTTTCCCCTGAAGCACATTGGAGAGGCTGGTTAACATCACAGACTGTGGAGCCCAAATGCCTAGGTTAGAACCCCAGCTCCACCACACTTTCCCTGAGTAACTTGGGAAAGGAACTTAACCTTTTGGTACCTCAGGTCTCCTATGGGGATAATAACAGTCCCTCATCCATAGGATTGTCATGAGGCTTAAATGGGTTGACCTTTGCCAAGAGGTTAGCATAATGCGGAGCATGTCGTAAGTGCCTGACGAGTGTTTATTTAAAAAGTACAATTTGAGGCGCCTCCCACCCTCCAGAGGTGGTAATTAACATTTGAAAGATGAATCAGAGCCTCACTCTGGAGGTTGCCCTTAGATATCAGCTATCTTTATCTCACCGGAGAAGCTATTAATTATTATGATTGATGTCAGATAAGACATTTCATTGGTGAAATGATAAGGTGTGTGGAGGACAGGTACTCCTACCCTGGCATTAGCGGAGAAACAAGACCAACAGTCACCAGAAATTGGAGAAGTTTAGGATTCTGAACAATCCTGTGTGCTTATGAGCATTTAGATTGAGTTGTGGGTAAAGAATCCGCCTGCAATGCAGGAAACACGGGAGACAAGGGTTTGATCCCTGGGTCAGTAAGATCCCCTAGAGGACGAAATGGCAACTCAGTCCAGTATTTTTGTCTGAAAAATCCCATGGACAGAGGACACTGGAGGGCCACAGTCCATGGGGTTACAAAGAGTGGGACACAGCTGAGTAACTAAGCACTCACGCATGCCTGACTCGGACTAGAATGGTCACTGAATCCTGTCTTTGAAGAGTGTCTCATTCCTCTGAATGCATCTTTCTTGCAAGGTGTTCTCTGGGTGCCTAAAAGCACCGACTGCAGAGACCTGATGGAGAAGACAGATCAGCTTACATAACCATGTTTTTGTCTGCTTGTGTCTCTCCGGGCACGGATTCAGTCTGTGACTTATTTTCTTTCTGATTCTCCCCGTTCGCACAGCCAACAAGGAGGAGGCCTGTAGTTCTGTCCTGAGTTTAATGTTGGGAGGCCACTGACGTCTTCCAAAAATAACCAAACATGATTAATTACCATATGGGCTTAGAGCTATGTTTTCAAGGGGCTCCATAAAAATGCCAGTAGAAGTGTAACATTTTTCTTTCTCAAGGAGTTTATAATCCAAACATGGTACCAAGATAAACACAAAGTTAAAAGGCAAAGGAAGCCCTAAACAGAGAACATCTTCTTGCATCCATTTCGCAATATTTGTTGAGCATATGGTGTGTACCATGGACTGTGCTGAGGGCTCTGGGGAGCATAAAGATGGATCAGTCAGGATTCTGAGATGAAAAGAGCTGATCCTGACACTGATTTAAAACAAGTGTAAAGTACCTCAGTTTATAAGCACTGACGGGCTTACCTATGGCCAGTAGTAAGTCTTCAAAATGCCCAGACAATTCTCCTTTTATGCTGTCCTCAATGTCCTTCTGGCTGATGTTTCTGTATTCATCAAATGCTGAAAAGCAGCATCGCAAAAAAATTGAAAGCATCCCAGTTGACATCTGAATATATTTTAGCTTCTGATTTGATATGCAGCAAATCATGTTATTGAGTAGCAAGCACAAACACTTCTTTAAACCATCAAAAACTCAGCACAGAAGTTTTTGTTTTTAATTTCTTTTTAAAAATATCGACAATAAAACTTGAACTTCATAGGCCATTTTCTTCAATGATTAATCTCTCTCCTTTCTTCCCTCCCGGTTCCAGGCTGTAAGCATTTAAAATAGCCTGAAAGGTTAAATGATAAACAATTTCTGTAGCAGCGTGGGCTAACTTTTAAAAGATAACAGCACCTGAGAAACAAGAATGTGGTCATGAGTCAAATATATTTTAAATCTGCTCCTGAAATCTTAATTGTGAAGATTTCTTTGTGCTGAATAAATCACTCCCCAAGGCAGCAGAGCCTATTTCATACTTACTGGAAGGCATTGAAAGTTCTTGGTCAATATTTCCCAAAAGTAAAACCTGTACATACATCACCCAGCATGGAGGGATACTTTATAAGCCAAGTATATTGTTTCCAAGTAAATTTTGAAAACAGAAAATTTGGAGATCTATTTATTTATTTTTCAAATAAAGACACTAACAAAGCAACTATATAGTATACTATTACTATTATTTTATAAAAAGGATGAAATATCAATGTCCAAGTCTCCTCATTTTCCCATGAACTCGGCGTAAGCATAGTCATACACTGTAGTGGTTCTCCATACCAGCACAGGGAAGATACAGTTAGATGTCCACAGGAAGTGGAGTTCTGGATTTCTGAGTGTTGTTGCTTCCAGAATGACTCAGGGAGATGCATGAGTGAAGGGGTGGGTACTTAACAGTTCCATGGAACTGTTGGTCTGAGAAAAACAGCTTCCCCACCCCACCCACTTACCCTCATATCAGAAAAAGTTGAATGATAATCCGTATTTATGCATTAACAGAGATCACCCGTAATGCCTGGTTTTCCTGGAAAGGGGCTAACTAGGCAAGAAAGGGGCTGCTGCTGCTAAGTCGCTTCAGTCGTGTCCGACTCTGTGTGACCCCATAGACGGCAGCCCACCAGGCTCCCCCGTCCCTGGGATTCTCCAGGCAAGAACACTGGAGTGGGTTGCCATTTCCTTCTCCAATGCATAAAAGTGAAAAATGAAAGTGAAGTTGCTCAGTCGTGTCTGACTCTTAGCGACCACGAGTACTGCAGCCTACCAGGCTCTTCTGTCCATGGGATTTTCCAGGCAGGAGTACTAGAGTGGGTTGCCATTGCCTTCTATGAAGAAAGGGGCTGGAAGCCATGATTTAGGCTCTGCCATCAGCAGGAACACTCCTCTCTGCTTTTAGTCCAGAGGGCGGCTCCTCTTTCCTTCCTGCCAACCCCACCCTGTCTATTATCTGTCACACACTCATTTTACATGCTAGTAAGGTAATGCTCAAAATCCTCCAAGCTAGGCTTCAATGGTACATCAGCTGAGAACTTCCAGATGTACAAGCTGATTTAGAAAAGGCAGAGGAACCAGAGATCAAATTGCCAACATCTGCTGGATCATAGAAAAAGCAAGGTAATTCCAAAAATACATCTACTTCATTGACGACACTAAAGTCTTTGACTGTGTGGATCACAACAAAGTGGAAAATTCTGAAAGAGATGGGAATACCAGACCACCTTACCTGCCTCCTGAGAAATGTGTATGCAGGTCAAGAAGCAACAGTTAGAACTGGACACGGAAAAATGGACTGGTTCCAAATTGGGAAAGGAGTATGTCAAGGCTTTATAGTGTCACCTTGCTTATTTAACTTATACGCAGAGTACATCATGAAAAATGCTGGACTGGATGAAGCACAAGCCAGAATCAAGATTGCCGGGAGAAATATCAATAACCTCAGATATGCAGATGACACCATCCTTATGGCAGAAAGCGAAGAGGAACTAAAGAGCCTCTTGATGAAGATGAAAGAGGAGAAGGAAAAAGCTGGCTTAAAACTTAACATTCAAAAACTGAAGATCTTGGCATCCGGTCCCATCACTTCAGGGCAAATAGATGGGGAAACAATGGAAACAGTAACAGACTTTATTTTCTTGGGATCCAAAATCATTGCAGATGGTGACTGCAGCCATGAAATTAAGACTTTGTTCCTTGGAAGAAAAGCTATGACAAACCAAGATAGCATATTAAAAAGCAGAGACATCACTTTGCTAACAAATGTCCATCTAGCCAAAGCTATGGTTTTTCCAGTAGTCATGTATGGATGTGAGAGTTGGACAATAAAAAGGCTGAGCACTGAAAAAATTGATGCTTTAGAACTGTGGGGTTGGAGAAGACTCTTGAGAGTCCCTTGGACTGTAAGGAGATCAAACCAGTCAATCCTAAAGGAAATCAGTCCTGAATATTCATTAGAAGGACTGATGCTGAAGCCGAAGCTCCAATAATTTGGCCACTTGATGCAAAGAATCGATTCATTGGAAAATACCCTGATGTTGGGCAAGATTGAAGGCAGGAAGAGAGGGGTACAACAGAGGATGAGATGGCTGGATGGCATCACCGACCCAACAGACATGAGTTTGAGCAAGCTCTAGGAGATGGTGAAGGACATGGAAGTCTGGCATGCTGCAGTCCAAAGAGTTGCAAAGAGTTGGACACAACTGAGTGACTGAACAACAACAACAACAGCACTAGGGGGTAAAGAATCTGCCTGCAATGCAGGCGACACAGGAAATGTGGCTTTGATCCCTGGATCAGGAAGATCCCTTGGAGGAGGAAATGGCAACCCACTCCAGTATTCTTGCCTAGAAAATCCCATGGACAGAGGAGCCTGGCGGGCTACAGTCCATGGGGTTGCAAAGAGTTGGAAACGACTGAGGGACTAAACACACACAGGTAATCTACTCAGCTCTGAGGGTAAAACGCAAGTAGTGTTGATTCTCCCTTGAGTTGTAGCACAGCTTCCCCAGCTTCCCCATGTATATTAAACCCTGAAGTACTTGCAAAAACAACACAACGCAGAGAAAAAAAAAAAAAAAGACTGTAACGTGAGTGCATACTCAGTTTCAATTGAGGAAAGCTCCTTAGACACAGGATGTCGGTGAAGGCATCTTCATCCGTGCCCCATCTCTTTTCACCGGCAGTATAGAGAATCTGGTGGACAAGAGAGAAGACGTAAATGCTAGTACGGACCCAATACTGTCTCTTTTTGAGGAGGTGGGATGAGAAGAGGGGTAAGTTTATTTTATAGGTCATCGAGGTCTTCGATAAGCTGTGTCTCTCACTTCTAGCAGAAAAATCTGACAGTAAGTGCCAGGAGCCAGGGGAATAATAACCAGCACTGGGGAAGGCAGAAAGATGGAGCTAAGGTATTGCTGGGCTTCGGGCTTCTCCTTCAGACAGAAAAGAAGAGAGCGTGGCCCCAGCTGATGCCAGAGATATAAGAAGGCAGTCAGGAGGGAGGAGTGTTCAAGGAGATGTTTTCTTTGCTCTGTTACTGACCTGAGCATCCTTTTTGGCCAGCTGCTCATCCACTTTTAGACTCTCATCTCTTCTGCCCTATCAGAGAAGATAAAAATGAAGGCAATCTTTCTAAAGATAAATATTCCATCATTTGGCATTCGAACCCACGGGGCCTCTTAGAGCTGTTTCTTCCAGTGAGGACCACACGGCCCAAAGGAAATGAGCACTCAGCTCTCTTTCTGGCCCTGCCGCTGACTAGCTGTGAAATCTGCAGCAAATCCCTACAGTCTTCTGAGCACGAGTTTCCTTCTCTGGAAACTCAAGGTCTTCAGGGAATCATAAGACAAGCCACATCTTGGGAGAAAATGTATGCAAACACATATCTGATACAGGACTTGTAACTAAAATACATAGAAGCTCTTAAAACTTGACAAAAAGAGGACAAACAAACCAATTAAAATTGGGCAAAGTATCTGAATAGATATCAGATACACAGATGGCGAGAAAGTGCATGAAAAGATGCTCAATAACATCTTTCTCTCTGTCTGTTGTGTCCAACTCTTTGTGACCCCATGGACTATAGCCCACCAGACTCCTCTGTCTGTGGGATTTCCCAGGCAAGAATACTGGAGTGGGTTGCCATTTCCTTCTTCGGGGGATCTTTCCGACCCAGGGATCGAACACAGAATTCTTTACCACTGAGCCACCTGGGAAGCCCACAGTGAAACAGCACTCAGTGATGAAAAAAAAAGGGAAATGAGTTATCAAGCCATGAAATGATGCCGTCTGAAAAGCCTACATACTGTATTATTTCAACTATAGGACTGTCTGGAAAAGGCAAAACTATAGAGATAAAAAGATCACTGGTTACCAGAGGTTCAGAGGGGGAAAGAGAGGGATGAATGGCTGAAGCACAGAATATTTTTAGGGCAGTAAACTCTTCCATATGATTCTGTGATGGTGGACACAAGACATTAAATATTTGTCCAAACCCATAGAATGTATAATGCAAAGAGTGCATCCTAACGTAAAGTACAGACTTTAGTTAATAATGTGTCAGTTCATTCATTCATCACATAATCATCATCTAATTCATTTATCATTTAATTCATTCATCAACTATAACCAATGTACCATGCTAACGCAAGATGTGTGCGAGGAGGAGGTGCATGTGGGAGGTTTCTGTAGTTTCTGCTGCGTTTTTCTGGAAATCTAAAACTGCTCTGAAAATAAAGTCTATTAAAATAAACCCAAAACTCAAAGATTCCCCACTAACTCTACTGTTGAAGGCTCTGTGGCTAAGTGTGTGTGCTTGCACATAAAGAATTCAGGACATCATAGAAGATGGAAGATGGAGAAGGAAAGAGAATTGCCTGAATTATTTTGCAAATTACTGGTGAATGAAACTTTTGGCTATAATACTTTAAAAAATGCATTTGTTCTAAACTAGTGGTTACCAATGGGGAAAGGGAAGGGAGCAGGGGCATTATAGGGGTTGGGGAATAACAGATATAAATTATTAGGTATAAAATAAGCTATAAGGATACACTGCACAACACAGGGAATAAAGTCAATATTTTATGATAACTATAAATGGAGTTCAGTTCAGTTCAGTTCAGCTGCTCGGTGGTGTCCGACTCTTTGCGACCCCATGGACTACAGCATGCCAGGCCTCCCTGTCCATCACCAACTCCCGGAGCTTGCTCAAACTCATGTCCATCGAGTCGGTGATGCCATCCAATCATCTCACCCTCAGTCGTCCCCTTCTCCTCCTGCCTTCAATCTTTCCCAGCATCGGGGTCTTTTCCAATGAGTCAGTTCTTCGCATCAGGTGAACAAAGTATTGGAGTTTCGGCTTCAGCATCAGTCCTTCCAATGAATATTCAGGACTGATTTCCTTTGGATGGACTGGTTGGATCTCCTTGCAGTCCACAGGACTCTCAAGAGTCTTCTCCAACACCACAGTTCAAAAGCATCAATTTAGCAATTATGCTTCAGTATAAATAAATATTAAACAAAATTAAAAAAAAATATTTATGCCTATTTGCAAATATTAGGTCTTTGTATGCCTGCCTGACTTTTGCAGGATTTCTTTTCTCTGTTGCTTCCAGTGCTGCTGCTACTCTGCTCCAACTAGCCTTCTCTGGTTTGCTGCTTTCTTGTTCTCCTTTCATCATTCATTCTGTTCCAATAATAAAAGTGTTGATGATCATTGGCATTAATTCCAGTAAGCCGCCACTACCACGTTATCAATGACTTTCTCTGTTGTTATTCATACTCTTTCTCTCTCTGTATCTTCACAGCACCCTCTGTGGTTGGTAATACTATTATTTTAATTGTACAGATGTGAAATGAAGGCTTTAAGGCTTGAGTTAAAGTAACTTGTCTAAGTACATAGAGCTGGTAGGCAGCAGAGAAGTAGGAGAGTCCAGGCCCGATTCTGAAACCCTGTCCGGGAGCCCTGCTCTTCACTGCCTCCTGTGGGCGTGTGTGCTCACCACACATACAAGTAGATGTACATTTATGAATACTGGCCTGTGGGATTGTATGTTTGCAGCGATGTCTCATCAACTTGGATTTATAGGTTCAAATTTCAAAAGGCTTTTGCCATTGAAAACAACTGAAACTATAATTAGGATAAACTGTTTCATAGTGGCATAATGGTAAGTGTTGCCTCGACCCTCAGGCTGGGACAGTGATTGGGATTTTCCTACACATTAACGGGTGTGTAAATCAGCTGAAAGAGGCTGTTGAGATAGGGCTTAAGTCATTTCCTCTCTAACACACGTGAGTGCGTGCATGCTAAGTTGCTTCAGTTGTGTCCAACTCTTTGGGACCCTATGGGCTACAGCCAGCCAATCTCCTCTGTCCAAGTGATTCTCCAGGCAAGAATACTGGAGTGGGTTGCCATCTCCTCCTCCAGGGGATCTTCCCAAGCCAGGGATCAAACCTGCATCTCCTATGCCTCCTGCATTGGCAGGTGGGTTCTTTACCACTAGCACCACCTGGGAAGCCCCTCTTACACACATCTTTGACTGTATCTCATCCCTGACCTTCAGTTCAGTTCAGTTCAGTCGCTCAGTCATGTCTCACTCTTTGTGACCCCATGGACTGCAGCTTGCAAGGCTTCCCTGTCCACCATCATCTCCCAGAGCTCATTCAAACGCATGTCCATTGAGTTGGTGATGCCATCCAACCATCTCAGCCTCTGTCATCCCCTTCTCCTCCCACCTTCAATCTTTCCCAGCATCAGAGTCTTTTAACAATGAATCAGTACTTCGGATCAGGTGGCCAAAGTATTGGAGTTTCAGCTTCAGCACCAGCCCTTCCAATGAATATTCAGGACTGATTTCCTTTAGGATGGACTGGTTTGATCTCCTTGCAGTCCAAGGGACTCTCAAGAGTCTTCTCTAACACCACAGTTCGAAAGCATCAGTTCTTCGGTGCTCAACCTTCTTTACTGTTCAACTTTCATGTCCATACATGACTACTTGGAAAAACCGTAGCTTTGACTAGATGGACCTTTGTTAGCAAAGTAATGTCTCTTCTTTATAATATGCTGTGTGGTTTGTCAAAGCTTTTCTTCCAAGGAGCAAGCGTCTTTTAATTTCATGGCTGCAATCACCATCTGCAGTGATTTTGGAGCCCCCAAAAATAAAGTCAGCTACTGTTTCCACTGTTTTCCCATCTATTTGACATGAAGTGATGGGACCAAATGCCTTGATCTTAGTTTTCTGAATGTTGAGCCTTAAGCCAGCTTTTTCACTCTCCTCTTTCACTTTCATCACGAGGCTCTTTAGTTCCTCTTCAGTTTCTGCCAGAATGGTGGTGTCATCTGCATATCTGAGGGTATTGATATTTCTCCCGGCAATCTTGATTCCAGCTTGTGCTTCATCCAGTCCAGCATTTTGCATGATGTACTCCGCATATAAGTTAAATAAGCAGGGTGACAATATACAGCCTTGACGTACTCCTTTCCCTATTTGGAACCAGTCCATTGTTCCATGTCCAGTTCTAACTGTTGCTTCTTGACCTGCATACAGATTTCTCAGGAGGCAGGTCAGGTGGTCTGGTATTCCCATCATTTGAAGAATTTTCCACAGTTTGTTGTAATCCACACAGTCAAAGGCTTTGGCACAGTCAATAAAGCAGAAGTAAATGTTTTTCTGGAACTCTCTTGCTTTATCAATGATCCAGTGGATGCTGGCAATTTGATCTCTGGTTCCTCTGCCTTTTCTAAATCCAGTTTGAATGTCTGGAAGTTCTCGGTTCACGTACTGTTGAAGCCTGAATTGGGGAATTTTGAGCATTGCTTTGCTAGCATGTGAGATGAGTGCAATTGTGCAGTAGTTTGAACATTCTTTGGCATTGCCTTTCTTTGGGACTGCAGTGAAAACTGATCTTTTCCAGGCCTGTGGCCACTGCTGAGTGAGCACAGTACTTTCACAGCATCATCTTTTCAGACTTGAAATAGCTCCACTGGAATTCCATCACCTCCACTAGCTTTGTTCGCAGTGATGCTTCCTAAGGCCCACTTGACTTCACATTCCAGGATGTCTGGCTCTAGGTGAGTGATCACACCATCATGGTTATCTGGGTCATGAAGATCTTTTTTGTATAGTTCTTCTGTGTATTCTTGCCACCTCTTCTTAATATCTTCTGTTTCTGTTAAGTCCATACCATTTCTGTCCTTTATTGTGCCCATCTTGACCTTACCACCTTTTTTATAAAGCCATGAACATCCTAAAAAGAGACAGCAAGGTGTGGCCACATTTTGGTCACATGGTGATGAATGGTTTAGTGGCTCTTCCAAAGAGGGCAAGGATGAAGTTGCAGAAAGTCACTTTTTAAGTCCTGAGACTGATATACCCTTCTCTGAAGGTAATTCTTCTCTATTATGCTTCCTACTTAATTTAAATGCTACCAAAATTTATATATTCTTTGGAGTTCAGAAGTAAATCGCATGTTCTTAAAAATGGAGACACTTACAATGGAAATAAATGATTTTTCTTCCGGATGAACTTGTATGTGTGTTTAGTCGCTCAGTTGTGTCCAACTCTTCACAACCCCATAGACTGTAGCCCGCCAGGCTCCTCTGTCCATGGGATTCTCCAGGCAAGAATACTGGAGTGGGTTGCCATGACCTTCTCCAGGGGATCTTCCCAACTCAGGAATTGAACCTAGGTCTCCCATATTGCAGGCAGATCCTTTACTATCTGAGCCACCAGGGAACCCCAGATGAACTTACAGAATATTTTCTAATGTATTACAAACCCTGATCAAAATACATTTAATCCATATACTGACCAAAACAAGATTTTTTGGCTACTCATTATGTTATACTTTTATGATGGTAGTTAAATATTACGCTGCATGGTGGTGATGCAGATGTAAAATGAACAAATCATCTATTTCATAAGGAAAATTGCAATCTCACTGTCTCAGTTTGGTTGTTTGAAAGCTTCTTAAAAATCATTATTGAGGCAAAACAAATACAATATTGTAAAGTTAAAAAATAGACAAATAAACTAATTAAAAAAATCATTATTGAACATGTATCTTATTGGGGAGTTGAAAAATGAAAAATAAAAACTTACATTTGCCAAAATCAACAGAGCTTTCTGGAAATCACCAGATGTTTCAGAACTAATCTCATCTCCAAGACTCTTCTTGTACACTGAAACCAGATAAGAATGAAACTAAGCCTTGATAAGCTAAAAATATTATTATAAAACAGAAAAGCTTAAATGTCAACATTGGCAAGGAATGAGTACCTGATAAAATAAACCTTGCTGCTGCTTCTTTTCTTAATCTTTTAGTGCTCTTCTGCAATAGATAAATTCTTCTTATAACTATTACTACAGTGTGTGGTGTGATAGTAGCACAAGAACAGGAAAAAAAAAAGCTGCTATTCTGGATCAAATCATGGTTCATTTCATTTGACTGTGGCACTAAGAAATGTATAGTGAGAAAGCTAGGGTGGCCAAGCTATTAGTTTGCTTTCCAATTTCTATTACATCTTTCTTCCATAGGAATAGAAACCTGGCCTTAAGTGAGACATAGTACACACAGCTTAAACACCACATTCTCAGCTCTCCTCTTGGCATGGAATGTAGGCAGACCTTTAGGACACTGCTGGGAAATCTCCTTAATGATGGCTCATGTCCATCTTCGCGCCTCCCTCTGTCCAACTGCCCGGGGTGTAGATTGATTGCTGGAGCTCAGGCAGCCATCTTTGTCTATGAAGAACTATATCTGAGTGATGGCATAAAAACAAGCAGGAAGGGGTCTGGGTTCCTGAAATTTCTGAGGAGTTATCATACCAGTCCTAGAAAATTGCTTATGTCCAGACTTCTATATATGAAAGAAATAAATCTTCATCTTACTTAAGCCATTGTTATTTTTGCTGTATTGAACCTATCTCTAATCTTAATGCATACAGCTAGGTTGTATTATTTGATAGCTCTCAAAAGTAAGAAAGCTACCCTAAAACATACAGTTTTTCCATAACAAATGCCAACTGTGTGTTCACATATTTTAGTACTGACTAGTTGTAGCCCCTTTTACATAGCCTGTGATGTGCAGGGTTCAGTGCATTTAAAACTCTGTTCTGTTCCATCCATGGAGAAGTATTTCTCCTGGAGCCACTCGTACACCTGGATGCAGCTGACACCACGGGGCTATCTGAACTCTACTTGCCTCATTCTCAAGAACCCTACAAATTAGTCATATGAATACTTGTCCTTTTAAATCAGTAAAGGACAACTAGAGAAAGTGATATGAAGACTTCCCCGGTGGTCCAGTGGTTAAGAATCCACCCGCCAATGCAGGGGACGTGGGTTTGATTCATGGTCCAGAAAGATCCTACATGCCGAGGGGCAACTAAGTTGCAGGGTACTGCAACCACTGACCCCACGCTCTAGAACGTATGAGCTGCAACAAGTGAAGTCACCACAATGAGAAGCCCATGCACTGCAACTAGAGAAAGCCCGAGTGTAGCAACAAAGACCTAGAGGAGCCAAAAACAAATTTAAAAAAACAAAATGATTTGAGATCATCTAATCTTAAGAACTGTGTTGAGAGAGAAATTTTTCAGTATGATTTTACTAAGTCTCTTTTAGGAAATCTATAATTTTCCAGAGCAATTCAAGTAAACAAAATCCACTATGAATACAGATTATTTATCTAAGTAATACTAACATTTAGTAGGCATCATTTTCCCTAACACTCATGTTATTGTTACACCTATCCTTCACTCTTAGAAAAAAAATTTTAATTTAAAAATATCAAGCCTAAGGATGATGCTCTGATTTGTTAGAATCTGGAGAAGTATTTTATAATATTAGGGTTATCTAGATGAGTCTCATGCAATCTCCCACACCTCCTTTTTACTCCAGGTATTTTTTGCAGGAAATTAGACTAAAGATATGAAAAAATTTTCAATGAAAGTTGAAAACTACTTTATGCATTTTGGGGCACAGTAGGGTACAGAAAAACAAATACAGTGTCTTAATAATGCAGAAGTTTGAAGCAGAAGTTAGAGCTCTTGATTCCTAATTCAGTGTTCTCTCATGCACCATTGACTTTAGAATACTGGGAAGAGTTCAGAATTTAGATCTCTATTCATTGAAGTGTTATTGTATCATTGTACTGTACAAGCCACTCCATATACCTGGTCCCTTTATGAGGGCCATGTTGACAGTTCGTCTGATGGATTTCTAAGGCATAGGTCACCGTTTCACGTTATACGACGCCATCGCTCTCACTACAGCTGGGTGCAACAGGGTTGGCCTCTGACTAGAGACAGCCAGCAGCCTACGAGGTGACCTGGTGGGAAAACTTTGCTCAAAAGAAAGCGCCTTTCTGAGCCACTGAATCTTCTCTGTTACCGAGTGAGCTGTAAAGGTTTTTAAAAAGAGTTAACAATGAAGTGGAAAGACTCCCAGAAATAAAGCATAAAACTGAAGCCAAGAAAAAAATCAGAAACTGTGAGCAAATGCAAGCCTTGAGGAGACACATACCATGTGGTGAGGGAAGAGTTGTTACTTGGTCTCTTCAGAAGGAGGGGAAAGAGTTGCTCGGATGGAGATGTGCAGGGGAGCCACAGATGCCTGACGCAAAGGGAGTGACTAGACGGCTGAGTTCCTAGGAAAGTTCTGTGTCCTGTATCAGCTTGGCTCTACACGATTGATACTACTGGCTCTAGCTCTCTTCCTTCTTTTACTATTTCCTTCCTTCAGTTCTTGTGTATCATGAATCCCTACTTACCAAGGGAACCTAGATGTAGTTCAATTCTTTCTAGCTTTAGAGAGCTTAACTCACACAGATACCAGGGCATCTGGTAACTCTGAACAAGGATCCACTTGTCATATTTGCAAAACAATAGTCCCATTCACTTGGCTCTTGAGGTCCCCTATCTCAATCTTAAGGATATCCATTCAGTAAATATTCTGAACACTGGAGATAAAACAAAGAGCAAAAGAGACAAAAATTCCCCCTTCATAGAGATTACACCGCAGGGTTGTTTGTACATAAATAAATGCTGAACTTCAGGGAGAATTTTGGGATCAGTCAACTCATGGAGTGCTAACTCTTCTAACAGATACCAAAAAGCAACATAGCATCTTGGGATACAGCCCCAGGGTCTGGTGATTTTTTACAAGTACATCTTGTTGAACTGAGAGAATCAAAGATATTAAACACCTACCACGTACCCATCTATGCCTATTTTTGAGCAATGGTCTCATCTACCCCAAATTTGCCCCTCTACACCTTGATTTGTGGAGCTAGGGGTGGAACTTGACAAATTATATTTCTCTTTTGTCCCCCACGCCCCACCTCCCTCTCAGGTTCCACCAATGAGGAGAGTAGAGGGAGATCAGATGGGAGGCAGAAAGAGGAAGGAAGGACAGTGTCAACCTGGTGAAGAGATTCACCCCGACAGCAGCAATTGGCTCCAGGCTCCTAGAACAAGTCACTTGTTTACATGCCCCTGGAGGTACTAGCCCTAGTGAGATGGAGCCCCTTTTCCCTTCCACGGAGATGTGAACTCCCAATTCCTGGGGCCTCTCCTCTGAACCCCTAAAGTATTGGCTTGGCCAAAAAATTCGTTTGGGTTTTCCCATAAAATCTTACAGAAAAACCAGAACAAACTTCTGGCCAACCCAGTATCAGCACCGGAAAGTACCAGCACTCTCCTCTGAGCTTCTAGTTTCTAAAAACCCTAATCTCGTCCCAGTCTTGAGGGTTACACTGAGCTACCCCTGTGTTTCTGTTCACCTTTTTCAGTTTTCCAGAAGGTGCTTAAACAATTCTTGATATTAAAATTCTCTGTTAAAGCACCTAGTGTGTTTCTGGTTTTCTGACTAGACCTGATTAGCACATCAACAATAAAATAGTCATCTATTGAGGGATCTACATTCTAATGAGAAATTCTCAAAGTAACCTCTCTAACACCCACCTGGGGACCAGTATATCGCTCCTTTTGCTCTCTTCCACCGCAAAAGCTCTGATGATACAAAACTATAGAAATCATGGCTCCCTTAAGGTAATTGGAGGGGGTGACAGGGAGCTGTTGTTTAATAAGAATTGGGCTGGTCATTGTCCCTTGCTCTTTGCAGCTAACCTCTAAACACTCAGAATTTCCCCAATAGGAATATCATTGTTATTCATGGAGGGTCCCTTGAACCACAACTGAGTTTATGCTAACAAGATGACTCCAGATCAGAAATACCAACTTGGTGACTAAAGGGTTAAGGCTTTGAGCCATGTGATATCAGCCTGACCTCTAGTGGGGAGGAGGGGACTAGCGATGGAGTTCAGTCACATGGCTGTGATGGAGTCAATCATGCCTGTGTAGGACTTCCTTGGTGGTCCAGTGGGTAAGAATCCATGTGCAATGAAATGCAGGGAGCACAAGTTCGATCCCCAGTCTGGGAAGATCACACATGCCATGGGGCACCTAAGCCCATGTGCCACAACTGCTGAAGCCTGCACGCTCTAGAGTCCATGCTCTGCAACAAGAGAAGCCATCGCAGTGAGAAGCCCATGCAGCACAACCAAGAGTAGCCCCTGACGGCTGCAACTAGAGAAAGCCTGCGTGCAGCAATGAAGACCCAGTGCAGCCAAAAATAAATAAATACGTAAAATGTTCTGCTGCTTAGTTTCTAAAAAAAAAAAAAAAAATCATGCATGTGTAATAAAACCCCACTGAAAACCCCAGACACCAAAGACCAAGTGAACCTCCCTGGTTGGCAGTTAAATTGATACATCACTGTGCTGGGAGGGGGATGCACCTTGCAGACCTGAAGCTCTGTGTCCGGGACTCTCCCAGACTTTTCTAAGTACATCTCTTCATGCCACCAGTCTTGATGGTGCCCTGGAGTAGGAAATAGCAACCCACTCCAGCATTCTTGCCTGAAAAGTTCCATGGGCAGGAGTCTGGTGGGCTACAGTCCATGGGATCACCAAGAGTTAGACACGACTGAGCACACACACACACACACACACAATTTTCCACACTAAAAATCATGAGGCTAAGCCCAGTGTTTTTAACATGTCATATGAATATACAATGATTTGAGTCTCTTCCATTGATGAAAATGGTTGATTCAATTAAGCAGTAATTGCTGACAGCAAAATCCACTAGAGTTGTAATGTTTACATGCAAAGCATTAATGCCACTGCTATAGAGCAGTTTCTAGCTCAGATCATATTAAAATGTTCTCTGAAAATCCACAGTCCTTAGCCCATGTTAGAATGTGTCCTCCTTTTTATACTCTTGCCTTCTCAAAATCACTCATGAAGAAGAGCTTGGTGGGTTCTGGGGGAAAACAGCATTGGCTCATATAGGTGTGAACAGGGGTAAAGGTAAGCAGAAAATAAAATCACCTGTATAGTAGGCATGGCCAATCTCCTGCATCTGCTTGCTTGTCCTAGTGGTTAGAATTTCGATCAGTGCATCTTCATTTGTCCCCATGCCCTAGAAAGAAAAACGAAAACTATTTTTTAAAAAATATTTATTTATTTGACTGCACTGGGTCTTAGTTGTGGCATTCAGGATCTCTAGCTGTGGCATGCCAGCTTAGTTGCCCCACAGCATGTGGGACCTTAGTTCCTGGACCAGGGATTGAACCCATCTCCCTTGCATTGGAAGACAGATTTTTAACCACTGAATTACCAGGGAAGTCTCATGGAAAACTATTTTTAGAACACTTTAAAAACTCAGTTTTATGCACTTCCGTCTTAATATCTTGTTTTACACAGAAGAAAAGAATCGTTTTACTCAGTCGCTTGCTCTAAACCAGTTTTTAAATTTTCTGTATATTTTAGTATTAAAGTAACATGAATCATCTAAAGTTAACTGACATTACAATTTTAAAGAAAATATACTGCTGTAGTGTAAAAATTCATTGACTAATTCCAGGAGGAAGGAGTATAAAGGGAAAGCTTACATCACTCAGGATCGGAAGTGAGCATTCAAATGTGTCACTGTATTTAGAGAGGACTCTGCAATTCTTTTGAATGAGTTCATCCTTGTGCCAATGCACCGCGTTGGTCAGCAGGCATCATCCTCTTCATCAGGAAGGTTTTTAAAGCTTCAATAATGTATGAGACCATGAGCTCAGTTGGTTTAGAGGCTAGTGATTCTTGAGTCTTGGTTTATATTGAGGTCACTGAGTCACTCTGTAGAAGCCATTTACACTAGGACTTGATCAAAGCAGGTCAAGGTAGTATAAGAAAAGAGGCTGAATTGTGTTCCTCTGTGGCAAAGATTCCTAGTGGTCTCCAATAGATCTCCTTTTCAAATTATTTATTTTATTATTTTTAAATAGACTTTTTTTGGGGGGGGTGTTTCCCTTCTTTTTAAAACTTTATTAAAGTATAGTTGATTTACAATGTCATGTTAGTTTCAGGTGTACAGCAAAGTGATTCAGTTATATATAAACATATATACATCCTTTTTCAGATTCTTTTCTCATATAAGTTATCACAGAATATTGAGTAAAGCTCCCTGTGCTATACAGTAGGTTCTTGCTGGTTATCTATCTTTTATACATTAGTGTGCTTATGTTAATCCCAAGGTCCTGATTCATTTTACAGCAGTTCTAGGTTTACAGCAAAATTGAGCAGATTCAATATTTCTTTTATCATCGTTGATCAGAATTCATCATTGATAGAATCCTCATTTTTAAACTTAGCACAAAGTTACCCAAATAAAGTGGCTTCCCAGGTGGCTCAGTGGTAAAGAACCTGCCTGCCAATGCAGGAGACACAAGAGATGTGAGTTTGATCCCTGGGTCAGGAAGATCCCCTGGAGGACGGCATGGCAACCCATTCCAGTATTCTTGCCTGGAGAATCTCATGGACAGAGGAGCCTGGCGGGCTATAGTCCATGTAGTTGCAAAGAGGTGGACACAAATGAAGCGACTTAGCACACATGCACCCAAATAAAGACCGTATTTCTCAGCTTCCCTTAGAGTTAGGTTTATCTATATAACTAAATTCTGATCCATGAAATATATGTGATGCCTCACGTACAATTTCTTGGAGTCCATAAAGAGAAAAGAGGAACACTTCTTGGTCTTTGACTCTGAATTTTCAGTTGCCTGGAATAAAGGTATAATGGCTGAATGTTGAGCAGCCATCTAGATAAGAAGTGTAATCTACAGGCTGAAGATGGTAGAACCTCAAGACTGAAGGTCTGATAATGATGGTGCCATGATACTGAGCTATGGCTGGCTTCCTTTGGATTTCTTTTACATAGAGGGAAAATCTCTAATCCTTGTTGGCTAATCTAATTCTCACCATTTCACCTGCTAAAGCTGTCCCCCATGTAGCAGCCACAGAAACGCACTGCTGAGATTTCATTTCAAGAGAATATGCTGCAAAGAATGTAACTGGCTGATAGCTTCCAACCTTTGGATCTGCCACAAAATTCACACCAAGATCATGGTCTCTCCAGGCTGCTTTCAGCCATGACTGAGCATGGAAGGGGAACCGAAGCTGGGCCACCATTCCACCCCATGTAAGACTCCTCCAAAGGGCACACCTTGCTCAGGGCTCCCCATCGGTCTGCCACGGCTTCCTCAGAGCAGCACTGTAGATGGAGGCTCTTCCTGTCTGAGCCTCCTTCCTTCCTTCTCTCCTTTCACAGGTGTCACCCTTGTACCACAGTCAGCAGTTTCACCCCATCTAACCTGCGCTGTCTCTTCTTTATCCTTTGCAAGTATTTCACCCAATATATCTCTTGTACCTCTTGCCATCTGCTTCTTGGGTACCTATACTTCTTCCACAGAAAAGAAACTGACTGTCCCTGCAGAAGGCAATGGCACCCCACTTCAGTACTCTTGCCTGGAAAATCCTATGGATGGAGGAGCCTGGTGGGCTGCAGTCCATGGGGTCACTAAGAGTCAGACACAACTGAGCGACTTCACTTTCACTTTTCACTTTCATGCATTGGAGAAGGAAATGGCAACCCACTCCAGTGTTCTGCCTGGAGAATCCCAGGGACGGCGGAGCCTGCTGGGCTGCCATCTATGGGGTCGCACAGAGTGGGACACGACTGAGGTGACTTAGCAGTAGCCGTCTCTGATGGGAAGGCAGAAGATGGTCTTGCCTCAGAACTAGACTTCTTCCTTCCCCTCCTTCAGGTCAACAAATACAGTAAGTCCCCTACATACAAACTTTCAACTTGCAAACTTTCGAACATGCCCCTGTATGCCAACTTTTGTACTGCACTACTATACTTTTCAAGGTATTAATATTGTAAGATTAAAACTGTTTTATTCCTTGTGTTTGCTTTTATGGATTTTATGTATTATCTGTATGTGAACAGTATTATAAATCTATTACAGTATAGTACTATATAGCTGATAGTTAGTTGGGTACCTAGGCTAACTTTGTTGGATTTATGAACAAATGGGACTTTACGAACTCACTCTCAGAACTCATTCGTATGTCAAACATCTATTTCATCACAGGCTTTCCTCTAGAACCAGAGGAGGTTCCTAGAGGGGTGAGGTTCCCTGATATGATCAAAGTTTGCCTGTTCACTGGACAGAAAAAATAATATGTAAATGGACCAAAAAATTAACAAGATAATTTTAGATGGTAATAGGTGCAATTAAGAAAATTAAACTGAGTGAGTTAATAGAAAATATCTGGAAGAATAGTGTTCCTGATGGAAAGAACATCATGTACAAAGACTTCAAGATAGGAATAAGCTGAGAATGTCTACAGAGCAGCAAGAAAGCCAGTACAGCTACAGCAATGAATTGGGGTGGTGGGCAGGGGAGGACAGGGTGTGATGATCAGTTTTATGTGTCAATCTGGCCAGGCTACAATCCTCCGTTAATCAATCAAACATTAATCTAGTGTTGCTGTGAAGGTATTTTGCAGTTACAGTCCATTGTCGATCGACCTTATGGGGGGAGCATCTTAGATATTCTAAGCAGGCCTAATTCAATCAGTCAAAGAGCCTTAATTAAGAAGAGAGCCGAGCTTCTCTGAAAAAAAAAAAATTGGTAGCTTTGACGTGTGAGAGGAAGTGAGGGATCAAGGATAGTTCTAGGTTTGGGGACCAGGCAAAGGGGTTAACGATGGGGCCACTATCTCTCAATGATAACAAAATAGAGAATTTGACTCCTCAGGTCAAAAAAACAAAATCGGACAATATCCTTTCAGGCTAGGGACATGTGGGCTTAAGGTTCCACAACTACTTCCCATTTCAGGGTTGCTTTAACAACTGGAGAGCATGGAATCTCCAAATCCATCACATTGACTCCCATACCTCAAGTGTGCAGGCGTTCCCCAGTGTCTCAGGGGTAAAGAATCCGCCTGCCAAAGCAGGTGACACAAGAGACTCAGGTTCAATTCCTGGGTCGGGAAGATCCCTGGAGAAGGAAATGGCAACCCACTCCAGTATTCTTGCCTGGAGACGCCCATGGACAGAGGAGGCTGGCGGGTTCTAGTCCACAGGGTCGCAAAGAGTCGGACACGACTGAGTGACTCAGCAGGTGCTCAAGTGTGCACTGGAAGAAAGACACTCTTTCTGATCATCAAATCCTAGGCAGAAACGGCCTGTGCAGGGCTCATACCTTCATGGATTTCTTCAGCTGTTTCGCATCGAACACGGCCGGTGGGGTCACGAGGGCTACCATGAGACCCTTGAAGTGGCCAGAGAGATCACCCTTCAAGTCATCTTTCAGTTCCTGAAATTAAAAGAGAAAGAGAAAATCATGAACTACTTCTTTCTCTTCCTCCAAAGTCATCTAGTAACAGATGAACATGAATGTATGAATTCAGACAAAAGACATGTACGTCCACAGGAGATAAACAGAAACAGTGAAAATACTTCTATGGCTATTAATCTGCATTTTATGATTGCTTCCAAAACGTTCTGTTTTATACATGGTTTCCTGAAGGGAAGGCAGTGGAGGAGGTCCTGTGAGGGGCACAGATAGGAACTGTTTATTAAAATGCATTTCCCAGGTCCTTGATGTTCTCAGGGCTTGGGCTGGGTGAGGGAAGGGGATGGGGGAGAAACCTCGTAATTCACACCCAGTTTTAATGGGAGGTGCTCCGTTTTGCCCAGCTTCTCAGTGTCTGCCAAACAGCTTCGAAGAGAGAAGATGAGAGAAGACAGTGCGTGCTCATTTGCCTCTGCTCAGAGTGTGGGACCAGGAGGCATCCAAAGTGGTTTTCTGGCAACAAAAGCAGGGGAAACTAGAACTGTGGCAACAGGGGAACCTTACTTATTGATACTCTCTTTCGGCAGTGTTTTCACACGTTACCTAAGTCCAATCCATCTCCCTTGCTTGAAGGCAAGTAATATGGTTTCTATTTTTTATAACCAAAGGAGTATTATACTGAATAATTATTTTTCCTGCTCTTGATTATCTCCAGCCTTGAAACAGAGGCTGAAAGCCCACCAGACTGCTATGAAAGTATGGGTGCAGACCAACATCTTCTGTGACACTGGGAGTCCAGTGGGGGTAGGCTCCTGCCAAAACAAATGGAATGGAGCCACTATAGTCATCATGGGGAGTTTCCTCTTCAATGGCTAAATTCCAACCCATCTGTCCTCAACCCAGACGTTACTTCACAGGCTCTCCTTCTGTCCCACTGAGAGATATGGCTGTCACCCTTCCCCTCTACCCTTCCTCCATGTTTTGGAAATCCTGAAAGGCCAATGGATCGTTCACATTCCCTGTACATGAGTATGTTGCCTTGGCCAGAAGCTTGGCAATTCTTTTAATTTGACAAGGGTTTACTGGGTACCTGCTCTGTGCTAGGCGCTTAATGATGAGTTAGACACAATCCTTACCCCTAGGACACTATACCCTAAAGGAAAAAACAGAAATAGTCAAAGATAAAATTTCAATGTAATATATTAAATATCTGATAAAGGGAACACAGCGCTTCCTCAATGGCTCAGGAGTAAAGAAACTGCCTGCACTACAGGAGATGCAGTTTCAATCCCTGGGTGAGGAAGATCCCCTGAAGGAAGAAATGGCAACCCACTCCAGTATTTTTGCCAGGAAAATCCCATGGACAGAAGAACCTAGTTGGCTACAGTCTGTGGGGTCACAAAAGTTGGACACAACTGAGTGAGCACACACACACACAAAGGAAACACAGAGAAGGGTGTCTTAATGGAGCCGTGGACTGGGAGAATACTGTTGGGTGATGTCTCAGCTGCCTGGGGATGGTCATAACACACTCTTGATTCTGGATCCGATAGCCTGACTGGTTTGTGTTTCTACTCTTTCCCTTACCAGTTCATTATCCAGACAGCTAAAATAATCTTTTAAAAATAAAAATTAGGTTACAGTATTTCCCTTTGCAAAAGGCAAAGGCAAAGGAGAAAGGGAAAGATATACCCAACTGAATGCAGAGTTCCAGAGAATAGCAAGGAGAGATAAGAAAGCCTTCCTCAGCGATCAATGCAAAGAAATAGAGGAAAACAACAGAATGGGAAAGACTAGAGATCTCTTCAAGAAAATTAGAGATACCAAGGGAACATTTCACACAAAGATGGGCTCAATAAAGGACAGAAATGGTATGGACCTGACAGAAGCAGAAGAGATTAACAAGAGGTGGCAAGAATACACAGAAAACCTATACAAAAAAGGTCTTAATGACCCAGATAATCACGATAATGTGGTCACTCACCTAGAACCAGACATCCTGGTGTGTGAAATCAAGTGGACCTTAGGAAGCATTACCACGATCAAAGCTAGTGGAGATGATGGAATTCCAGCTAACCTATTTCAAGTCTGAAAAGATGATGCTACGAAAGTGCTGCACTCAAAATGCCAGCAAATTTGGAAAACTAAGCAGTGGCCACAGGGCTGGAAAAGATCGGTTTTCACTCCAATCCCAAAGAAAAGCAATGCCAAAGAATGTTCAAACTACCGCACAACTATGCTCATTTCACATGCTAACAAGGTAATGCTCAAAATCCTTCAAGCTAGGCTTCAACAATATGTGAACCGAGAATGTCCAGATGTACAAGCTGGATTTAGAAATGGCAGAGGAACCAGAAATCAAATTGCCAAATTCAATCTGAACTGGAAAGGAGAGGATCTTTTCCAGTCCTGTGGTCACTGCTAATTTTCTTAAAGAGATCATAGAAAAAGCAAGGCAATTCCAAAAACCATCTACTTCTGCTTCATTGACTAAATGAAGCTAAAGCCTTTGACAGTGTGGATCACAACAAACTGGAAAATTCTGAAAGAGATGGGAATACCAGACCATCTTACCTGCCTCCTGAGAAACCTGTATGCAGCTCAAGAAGCAACAGTTAGTACCAGACATGGAACAATGGACTGGTTCCAAATTTGGGAAAGGAGTACGTCAAGCTTGTAGATTGTCACCCTGCTTATTTAAAGTCTATACAGATTATATCATGTGAAATGAAAGGCTGGGTGAAGCACAAGCTGGAATCAACATTGCTGGGAAAAATATCAATAACCTCAGATATGCAGATGATACCACACTAATGGCATAATGCGAATAGGAACTAAAGAGCCTCTTGAAGGTGAAAGAGGAGAGTGAAAAAGCTGGCCTAAAACTCAACACTCAAAAAACTAGGTGGAAAAGACACACAAAATGTTCCTAAAGAGTTCTTATATAACTTCTGGTGTTTAGTAAGTTTTCATTCGCCGAATGAATTAAAAAATCTATAATTGCATAAATACATTAAAGCTGAAAGAGAAACTGAAGATCACCTAAGACAGGACTTATTAGATAACTGATCAGATGATTCTTTGTTGTGGGCACTGTCTTGTGCATTGTTGAGCAGCTTCCCTGATCCTGTCCCATGAGGTACCAGCAACATCCCTCTCCCACCAGTTGTGGCAATCAGCATGTCTGGAGACGCTGCCAAACAGCCACTGGGGAGCAAAATCATCCTCGATTTAGAGCCACTGATCCAAGGCAACCCTCCTTATTCAATGGTGAAGATAACTGAGGTCCAGAAAGGTCAAATAACATGTCCAAGGGTATTCAGAGAGTTAAGGGCAAAACCATGTCTATTCCAGGCTATTGACTGGATATACCAGGCACTTTCTGTTACACTTGGCCTGAAATAAAAGATCTGGGGTCATCATCACATGGGAGCAGCCCTGACCCATCAGTGATTAGCTCATTAATGCCTGTTATGTTAGTGAAACCGTACCTTTCCACATACTGCTTGATATTCCTTAGCAATCAGCTGCCGCTGTGCATTCGTCCTCTCGGTCAGAATGCTGATGAGTGTTTTCTCATCGGTCCCTAAATGAGACGAAAATAATTGTATTCACCATCAACCCAAATATGCTTAACGTATCTGTCATGAACAAAAGAAAGATGATTAACTGTCTGAAACAGATGCAGAGAGGAAGGCATTTTAATTTTTAATTTCCAGGTCTTATCAGGTTGGCATCTTTATTTCTTTGATTCCCTGGCTTTGAGGAAAGAAAATTAACTTTATTTGGATAGTTTGAGGGGAAGACAGCCATCATGGCTCAAATATTCCTACCCACACATCAGACAGAGAAAGAAGCACAAGGATCAAACCGCTTTTGAAGTGGGTTTCTTTCATCCTTGTGAGGTTCAGTTACTGTCATTTCACCTTCTGTCTTTCTCTTATCTCCATATTTGACATACAAAGTCATTTTTTTCCTCTAGAAAAAAGGAACTGATGCTAATTGAGAACCTACCACACACTAGGCACCTTTTATTTATTGTCATAGTTAATGCTGCCCACGGCAGTAGGTATGATTAAACTGTTCTAAAGATACAGATGTAAACATTTAGAAAACTTACCTCATTTGCCAAAGTCATGCAGCTTTTAAGTGGCACAGCAAGATTTGAACCTTAATCCAAATCTTTTAACCCAAAACATGTATTTCTATGCCCACTGGTCCATACATGTTTCAGGCATTTCAGACCCATATACTTAACCACCTGTTTGAAGTACAAGTAAAGGGCTGATGTTCAAGCTGGATTTAGAAAAGGCAGAGGAACTAGAGATCAAATTGCCAACATTCGCTGGACCACTGAAAAAGTGAGAGAGTTCCAGAAGAACATCTACTTCTGCTTTATTGACTATGCCAAAGCCTTTGACTGTGTGGATCACAACAAACTGTGGAAAATTCTGAAAGAGATGGGAATACCAGACCACCTGATCTGCCTCCTGAGAAATTCGTATGCAGGTCAAGAAGCAACAGCTAGAACCGGACATGGAACAACAGACTGGTTCCAAATAGGAAAAGGAGTACATCAAGGCTGTATATTGTCACCCTTCTTATTTAACTTATATGCAGAGTACATCATGAGAAATGCTGAGCTGGAGGAAGCTGGAATCAAGATTGCCGGGAGAAATACCAATAACCTCAGATATGCAGATGACACCACCCTTATGGCAGAAAGTGAAGAAGAACTAAAGAGCTTCTTGATGAAAGTGAAAGAGGAAAGTGAAAAAGTTGGCTTAAAGTTCAACATTCAGAAAACTAAGATCATGGCATCTAGTCCCATCACTTCATGGCAAATAGAGGGGGAAACAGTGGAAACAGTGTCAGACTTTATTTTTTGTGACTCCAAAATCACTGCAGATGGTGATTGCAGCCATGAAATTAAAAGATGCTTGCTCCTTGGAAGGAAAGTTATGACCAACTTAGATAGCATATTAAAAAGCAGAGACATTTCTTTGCCAACAAAGATTTGTTTAGTCAAAGCTTTGGTTTTTCCAGTAGTCATGTATAGATGTGAGAGTTGGACTATAAAGAAAGCTGGGCACCCAAGAATTGATGCTTTTGAACTGTGGTGTTGGAGAAGATTCTTGAGAGTCCCTTGGACAGCAAGGAGATCCAACTAGTCCATCCTAACGGAAATCAGTCCTGAATATTCTTTGGAAGGACTGATGTTGAAGCTGAAACTCCAATACTTTGGCCCCATGATGCGAAGAACTGACTCACTGGAAAAGACTCTGATGCTGGGAAAGATTGAGGGCAGGAGGAGAAGGGGACAACAGAGGACGAGGTGGTTGGATGGCAACACCGACTCAATGGACATGAGTTTGAGTAGGCTCTGAGAGTTGGTGATGGACAGGGCAGCCTGGCGTGCTGAAGTCCATGGAGTCACAGAGTCAGACACGACTGAGTGAATGAACTGAACTGAAAGGGTTGATGCGTGCCTGCTTGAAAATAACCTCTATGTCACCATTTTCTTAGTAATTACAGTATTAAGATATTGTTGGAAGTTGTGTCTACTCCTTTGTGGTAGAGGACGACCCCTGGGTTGGGGGCTGTGAGTTGGCTAGAATGGTATAAAAGATCAGTTGGAACTCAAGGCTCATCTTCCCCATGTTGAGTGATCCATGCATGCCTTGGCTCCATTTGTCCATGGCAGTGGTGTACACTCTACATGAATGATGGGGCAAAAGAAACTGTATTTGACTAGCTGCTGGGCCTCCCAGTGAAGGATGCTGCCCCAGTGGATCTCTGGTCTTGTATTCTTCCGTATAGTTAAGGAAACAGAGTTAGATTAAATCCTTGTTGTGCTCTGTGAATCTGATTATCAACTCAGACCTGTCATGGCATCTGGATTGGTGCATGACTGAACACCTCTAACTACAAGTATGTCAAACTCAGCTGTTCCAGGGTGCATTCATTCTATTTGGATTCTATTTGCATTCATGCCATTGGATTTTATTCTAGTCTATTCATTCTATTCTATTTCCTCTCTAACTTGTCTTTCATCCTATGTTCCCTTGCCAATGATACCACTATAGATACAGTCATCCAAGCAAAGATTCTCAAGTCATCCTGTACTCCTTTCTTTTCCCTACTCTTTACGTTGTAGCAATCATCTGAATCTCTTGAGAATGTCCTCTTTTCTGCTACTGTGCATTCTCTATTTTACCTGGAAACTTCAATAGCCTCTTAACTTGATCCCATTATAATTCATACTGTATAGTTCTGCCTAAGTAAATTTTTTAAACACATCAGATCATGTCAATTCCTTGATAGAAATCCTAAAGATTCTCTGTAATCTTCAGGATGAAGCTTAAGCTCCTTAGCTTGTGTACCAGTTTCTTCAGACCTAGCTTGGGCTTCCCTTATAGCTTAAACAATCTGCCTACAACGCAGGAGACCTGGGTTTGATTCCTGAGTCGGGAAGATCCCCTGGAGAAGGAAATGGCAACCCACTCGAGTATTCTTGCCTGGAGAATCCCATGGACTGTATAGCCTGCCAGGCTCCTCTCTCCATGGGGTTGCAAGAGTCAGACACGACTTAGCAACTAAACCACCACCACCAGCTCTTGCCTCACGTCTCTGTTCTAATTTCCCACCCCCTCCTCTGCATCTCTATACCTTATGCCCCTAGACTCCAGATAGAACTAACCACCACAATCACATGTAGGTTGTACATCAGGCAATTTCTCCTCTCTTATTTCTGCAAATGCTCAAGACCAGAAATTAAACCAAGATGCCTCATGGTTCAGAGGCTGGATCTCACACGTCCCTAAGGCAAATGCCACCTTGACACCTGGTTTTGGTGTTGGGAGTGGTGCTTACAAACAAAAACCGCCTCAGAGTGGGTCTGCAAATCTGTGAAGAAACATAATGTAAAGGAAGAAAGACAACAGAGAGAATTTAAAGACCATTAATTCATTCAGTTTGACAATAGCCTCATGGAAAAGTCTATTCAACACTGTATGTAAATAGAGAAACAAAGAGGTAGATAAAGAAATAACTGTCCTTTAAAAATAGAAAAAAAAAAAACCCTAAACAGGCAGAAATACAATAATATTAAACTGGTATAAAACCTTAATAGTATAATTCATGAAACTTGACAAACTGACCCTAAAATTTATAGGAGAGGGCAAAGAGCCAAGAAGAAAAACTCCTGCCTTACCAGACATTAGTGTCACTATAAAATAATAATAGTAGTTATGACAATGTTGTATAGAGACAGGGAGAGGCAAACAGACCAATGGAATGTAACAAAGAGCAAAAAAATAGCAAAGCTTATGAGATAGTGGTGGCATTACAAATCAGTGTGGAAAGGATGAACTCTTCAATCAATTGCACTGGGACAATTGCATAGCCACATAAAATCAAATTAGATTTAAATGCCATTCACAAACATTAATTCCAGGCAGGTTAAAGATCTCAATGTGAAAAATAAGATTGTAAAATCTGAGGGTGAAAATACAGCAGGGTATTTTTATGTGCTCACCACAGAAAAGACACAGTAAATATAAGTTATTACAAAAAATATTGGTAGTTAATTTCATTAAAATTTAAAACTTCTATTCGATTAAAGTTACTGTAGGCAATGTGAAAAGGAAATCACATTCTAAGAAAAGATATTTTCATAGCTTGTAATTAAAAAAATGTTTCATACCCAGAATTTATTTTAAAAAATAAAAGTTTTTTTCTTGCCAAGCCGAAGAACACAACCCAAGTGAAAAATGGATAAAAGGTATGGAGGAGTAATTCATAGGAAAGGAAGCCAATAAACAAGAAAGGATGCTTAACTGCATCAATAATGAGGGATAAGAGAGAGGAAGGAAATGGAATGAGGTAAAATTTAAGACCCACTCTATTGGATGACCGTAGCAAGTATGGATGAGAAGACTGAGCAAAAGGAAGTCTTATACATTGCTGGTACTGTGTGTGCTCAATTGCTCAGCTGTGTCTGACTCTTTGCGACCCCATGGACTATAGCCCACCAGGATACTCTGTCCATGGGATTTTCCAGGCAAGAATACTGGAGTGGGTTGCCATTTCCTTCTCCAGGGGATCTTCCTGACCCAGGGATGGAACCTGTGTCTCTTGCATTGGCAGGCGGATTCTTTACTGCCGCGCCACCTGGGAAGCCATATTGCTGGCAGGAACGCTAATTTGTAAACTCATTTGAGAGAGCAGTTTGCCAAAATTTCTAGTAATTTTATATTCTAGATAGATGCTAGCAAACATTCACAAAAGACATAAACACAACTCTTCAGTGCAGTACTTTTATACTGTAATAGAAAAGAATTGTAGGCAATTTAAAAGTTCCATCACTATTTCCATCTTACGACATAGTAATTCAATAGACTACTCTGCAGTTAAAATTAATGAACTAGAGCTAAACATATCAACATGGATAAATCTCAAAAACATAATGTTAAGGGATAAAAAACAAGTTGCCTAAGAATACCTACAGTAGGATTTCAATTTATACTGTTTGAGACCATGCAAAACAATATGTACATACATACAGAGTACAGAATTAAAAGTTTCATGGAAATGTATTTCTAATTTAGAAATTGTTTATCTCTAGAGAATAGGGTGGAAATGAGATCCAGACAGATTCGGAAGGGACTGTATCTGTAATGGTTCATGGTGATGATAGCAGTGTTGATAGCAGTGATGGTCACAGCAGTGTTTGAAAGTGAAAGTGTTAGGTGCTGAGTCAGTGTGCTGCATTGGTGGGCGGGTTCTTCACCACTGGCACCACCCAGGAAGCCCCTGGTAGTGTTTAGTAGTAAATAAACATGGCAAATATTAAGACTGGATAAAACTGGGTTCCTGGGCTCCCCCACTGGTCCAGTGGTTAAGAATTCGCTTTGCAATGCCAGGGTCACTGGTTCAATCCTTGGTTTGGGAAGATCCCACATGTCGTAGGGAAACATGCCCCACAACTGCTAAAGCCTGTGTGCCCTGGAGCCCGTGCTCCACAACAAGAGAAGCCACTGTAATAAGAAGCCCTCCCACCGCAACTAGAGAGTAGCCCCAGCTTGCCACAACTAGAGAAAGCCAGCGTGCAGCAGTGAAGATCCAGCACAGCCATAGATAAAAATAGATAAATAAAAATTTAAATACCTCTTAGAGGTCATACCTATCCCCACTGACACTCTCCTGGTGTCGTGAAAGCACGGTACACTGGAAGGAACCTGGTATTTCAATCATGGGTTTGAATCCCAGCTCTGGCACTCATGTATGACCCTAGGAAAATGACTCAACACCTCTGAGCTGCAGTTCCCTCATCTGTAAACTAAAGAAAATAAAAATCTCCACCTCATATGATTGTCATGAAAAAAAAAAATTACACACACACACACACACACACAGACTGGGTTCCCTATACTTAGCCTCTTCACAATTTTTTAAAGTGCCTTACAATTTCTCTAATTAAGTAAAAATAGCAACTTGGGCAACCTGAACCTATGCACTTTTAGCTTTAATTTCTGATCTGCTTCAACAGTAAGAAAGAAATTGTAAAGCATTACTCACCAAGTCCTCTGATGGCCTTACGAATCGCTTCAGCATCCACTGATGGGTTAAAGCCAGGATAATCTCTTATTGTCCCTCGTTTTCCAACCTAGAAGGAAATAACCGACAGTCCCACTAGTTCAAAGTGACATCTTTACTTATATTACATAGGCATATTCCCATATGCCTACTGGAAACACATAACAAACCCATAATTTGCACACCTTCTTATCACTTCAGGGCTGGTTCAAGACTCTCCTGGCTCAGATATGCAGGCAACGTGACAACTACCCCATATAAAAGGCCTCTCCTTTACTGTGTAAGAAATTGAAAATATAAAACATCTGTTCCCTAGAGCAATGAATTATGTCAATTGTGGTTACTCTGAAGAATATTTGCTTAAAAGCTGCATCTTCATGAAAGCGATGAGAAAGCAGGAATTTCCTGCATCCTCTGTTTTCATGGGATCATTCAAAGCTCTTCACTGCATCTCACGTAGAAGTAATTGTGGCTCACAGGCCTCGAGATGTTTTAATTAATGTTGACCATCCTCCCTGGGGAACCCTACCCAAAGGATCCATAAATGAAAACCCCATTAGGACTGTCTGTTCTTAAGCTTTGTTTAATGGAAGTACAATTGTGGCGAATAAATTCTCTTCTGAAGGCTCCACCTACACACGTCTTCAGGAACAGCTCGGAAATGAAAGCATGCCATAATACTAATTTTAAGCACATAATTTAAAAACTTGTCAGTAAGCTGGGAAAGACTATTCTACAGAAGGAATAAAATTTCTTAAAACTGCTTAAGAGAAATTGAGAAAAATCCAAGTAAACATGCACTTCTATGGCATTTCTTAAATCTCTGAATAAAAATCTGTCTATAATAATACTGCCTTCTTTCTAACCTGATCTTCCCATCCTATTACTGAATAATACTGGCCCGGTTGTCTTGTGTTACGATGGCTTCATTTAGGATCTCCTGAAGTGTTTAGTATTTTCATGAAAGGACATTATCTTGTCATGTGAAAGTGAATGGAAAATTGATGTACTGACAGTAAAAAATGATAGTCTGCTGATTCAATAGATTTGATTGAATAATTCGTTTCAATACAATCCAACATCATTTTACCTTAAGGTGTCCAAAATAGAGTTTTGATATTAAAAAAGTAAGTACAGGACTTCCCTGGTGGTATAAAGGATAAGAATCTGCCAGCCAATGCAGGGGACACAGATTGGATCCTAATCGGGAAAGATTCCACATGCTATGGAGCAACTAAGCCTACGGGCCACAACCACTGATCTTGCATTCTAGAGCCTATGAGCCATAACTATTGAGGCTTGTGGGCCTAGAGCCTGTGCTTTACAACCAGAGAAGCCACTGTAATGAGAAGCCTGGGCACTGCAACTAGAGGACGCTCACGTGGCAATGGAGACCCAGGGCAGTCAAATAAATAGATATTTTTTGAAAGTGATTATACCAAGTTAGAAACTAGTTGCGGATGTACCTGATCTAAACCACCTGTAAGGAATCAGTCACTTCAACATAATTTTTGGAGAATTCTCTTTCTTCAAGACTTAATAAATATTTTACAGATTAACACACAGCCAATTGACTTCATTTCAGTTCTAGTCGTTTGTGAACTTTTATGTTTATCTTACCTGTCCACCTTTCCTGTGTGGCATTTTAGAAGAACCATCACAATATTGGAGCTTTTGAGTGCTTTGTGACTGGCACTATGCCAGGTATTTTTAAAATCCATTAACTATATAATCTGTATAATGGTCCCAATGAATAAGAATGACCCATGTCATATATGAGAGACCAAGAATTAAGAAGATTGGCGATAATGAGAACCTACTGTATAGGTTCTCATTATCGCCAATCTTCTTTTCACTTTCACGCATTGGAGAAGGAAATGGCAACCCACTCCAGTGTTCTTGCCTGGAGAATCCCAGGGACAGTGGAGCCTGGTGGGCTGCCGTCTATGGGGTCGCACAAAGTCAGACACGACTGAAGCGACTTAGCAGCAGCAGCAGCAGCACTGTATAGCTCAGGGAACTCTATTCAGTGCTCTGTGGTGACCTATTAATAAATGGGAAGGAAATCCAGAAAAGAGGGGATATATGTATATGTATGGGGCTTCCCTGGTGGCTCAGAAAGTCTGCCTGCAATGCAGGAGACACAGGTTCGATCTCTAGGTGGGAAGATCCCCTGGAGAAGAGAATGGCAGCCCACTCTAGTATTCTTATCTGGAGAATTCCATGGACAGAGGAGGCTGGCTGGCTACAGTCTATGAGGTTGCAAAAAGTCGGACACGACTGAGCAACTAACACTTTCACTTTCACTTTTCATGTTTATGTATGGCTGTTTCAATTTGCTGTACAGGAGAAAGGAACACAACATTGTAAAGCAACCATACTCCAATAAAGATTAATTTAAAAAATAAAAAAAGAATCAGCCAAATAGAGGGGGTAGGGAGAAGACTGGAGAATTTGCTCAAGTCCACATAGCAATGGCAACCCACTCCAGTACTCTTGCCTGGAAAATCCCATGGATGGAGGAGCCTGGTAGGCTGCAGTCCATGGGGTCACTAAGAGTCGGACACGACTGAGCGACTTTACTTTCACTTTTCACTTTCATGCATTGGAGAAGGAAATGGCAACCCACTCCAGTGTTCTTGCCTGGAGAATCCCATGGACGGCAGAGCCTGGTGGGCTGTGGTCTATGGGGTCGCACAGAGTCGGACACGACTGAAGTGACTTAGCAGCAGCAACATAGCTAGTTAAGCAGCAGAATCTGAATCTGAAATCTGTCTTGACCATTGCAGCCCTTTCCTTGTCTGTCTTAAAATGCAGTCTCTGAACCACCTGGGCTGATTCTTCTGTGAAATAAAATTCACATTTTATGGCAAGACAAATAAAATTTACACATAAAAACTTCTCTGCCCTTTGGCCTCCTCTCTCCCCAACACTGTGCACTGTGTAAATTCATTATGCATAGAACAGACCATGCCCATTGGCAGGAATACCTGCTCAGCCATAAAGAGCAACATTCTCCTAATACCAACGTGACTGCTCCTTAAAGATAACATTCTTCTCCTTGATCTTGGAAGAGGTCACGGTGATACATTTCGTACCTGCCGATGTGGACTGTGTGAACTGTCAATAATATGTCATTTAAGGAACAGCTCTCTGTCTCAAAAAACTTAACACACCTGTGCTTTGACTTCTAGTGGGCAGAACAGTCCTTGAAGCTTTCTGAGAGGCTCTTCCCAGGTCATAATCCTCAATCTGGCTTGAATAAAATTTTCCACTTCTTTCACAGATCGACTGATTAATTTTTCGTTGATTAAAATGCGTATGACCATGCCCTACTCTGGACATATGAAATAATGGTCTTTAGAAATGAGGTGTTAGACACTGCATGTTTTAGAAGCTTGAGAGTCCCTTGGACAACAAGGAGATTAAACCAGTCAATTCTAAAGGAAATCAGCCCTGAATATTCATTGCAGGGACTGATGCTGAAGCTGAAGCTCCAATACTTTGGCCACTGATGCGAAGAACTGACTCATTGGAAAAGACCCTGATGCTGGGAAGGATTGAAGGCAGGAGGAGAAGGGGATGACAGAGGATGAGATGGTTGGATGGCATCACTGATTCAATGGACATGAGTTTGAGCAAACTCCGGGAGACGGTGAAGGACAGGGAAGCCTGGTGTGCTGCAGCCCATGGGGTCCTAAAGTGTCGGACATGACTGAGCGACTGAACGGCAACTGGTGCTTCTGTGTCAGGGAGATATTCACATGGCTGCTTTTGAATAAAAAAGACAAAATTCAGTCAGACTCTAATTGTCCATGAATTATGAAAACTCAGGGTTTTCATTCTAGCTGTGACCTTTTCACTGCCCTCCGCTACCAACACATGAAAATATGCTGAAATTCCAATGCACAAACTAGAAAAGGATGAAATTCCCAATCCATTATCCAACTTGCTACCCTATAAGAATTTAATGGGAAGAAACTAATTTCATTAAAAGGAAAAAACTACACACACACACACACACACACATCAGCGTGAAAAATGACATGGGAATTCTGAAATGCAATCTTAGTGAAATCTTTCAAACTGCTTCCGTCATTTAAATGAGCAGTATATTCACCTGACAGACTTTCTTGCCCCAAACACTCAGAAATAAATACATGACTTATGAAAAAATATCTTACAGTAAAAGAAATTAATGGACTCTTAAATTAATGCATGTCAGGCAGGGAACAAAGTGCTTCACAGATATCTTTAAGTTTTCTGATGACCTTAACGAGGGGAGGGGGAAGGCTGTATCATTTCCATTTAAGAACAAAAGAAACTGAATCTCAGAGAGATTACTTGCTTGACATAACTCTGCTCTCTGCTATTAAGGACAGCCTCAGAATTTGAACCCACTTCCTGATGACTAAATCGCCCTGAGGTCTCCACCATGTTGTAAGGCCTCAGGACAGTCCATATTATTGGTTCTCAAAGTGCAGTTCCTGGATCAGCAGCATCAGCCTTGCCGGGGAACTTAGTAGAAATGCAAACTCTCAGGCCCCACCCCCGTCTCACTGAATCAATAACTCTGGTGTGAAGATTCAGGGTCCACGTTTTCACAAACCCTCCAGAGGATTTTAATGCTCTAATTTGTTTGAGAATCACTGCCCTGTTTCGTTCTTAGTTGCCCAGAAAACCAAAACAAAATCGAGCAAACAAGTCATAGATTCTTTATGGGCGTGGAAGAAGAATTTGATGATGAGCTCACTGTTTCAGGAATGTTGGCATTTTTACAACCAAACAAAACTGCTTGCATCGCCTGCTCCACTGCAGGCTTAATTCTTTGACATTTAAATTACTAATCAATACTTAGCTTATTTCCACAAACCCTGCTACCCTAACAAAGTGTCAGTGCTAGTGCAGGACATCACATGAATACCTGGCAAAGTCTTTTTATTTTTAATCGAGATCGATCAGATTTTCACCCACATCCTTTTACCGCATTTTCCCCCCTCAAACTTGACGTCAGATGCCCCCAAAGGGAACATGATCCTGAAACCAGTTGGAAAATAAATTAACAGCAAGGAATGCCTAAATAAAGGGAGGAAATAACAGCTCTTTACATTAATAACAATTGCTGCTACTCACGATTTGCTAAGCACGTTTCCTGCATTAGCTCATTCAGGCCTCACAGTAAACTGATAAGGCAGATGGAATATCAATAAATCCCATCTGTAGATGAAGATAAAGCTGTTGCCTAAGTTCACAAAACTGGCAAGTGGTCAGTCTTCGCTCCTAATGTTACATGCATCTACTTCATGCCTACTTAATTTTCCATGATGCTCTAAAACTATCCTTCGAATGTCAGTCATAGCACATTACAGCTTGAAGCCGCTGGCATGTCCAAGCCAGTCCTGGGGAGCTGCCTGCTACTACCCTTGAGAGACACCAGACTGTCCTTAACTCAGAAAAGTCAGTCGTATCTATTCCTTCATGAAAGGGCACTGTGTTTGCAAGAAGTCAAACTTTTATACTCAGAAGAATGGGTGAAAGAGAAAAACACAGGGTGCCAACCCTCTTGACAGGGAACATATTTAAAGCCAAATGCTCCAGAGCAAGAACAGCAGCTGCTGCAGGTACATTTTGAAAGTGAGGCAAAGCCAGAGCACCCATCACTTCATAAAGCCCTGGAAAGGCCATGTCCCAGAGTTAAGCTTTCAAATCAAAGCCTCTTATAAGCCTCTAGGACTTGGGAACTCTCAAAGAGCCAGGGAGAAATGGTCACTCTCTGCCCAATGTTGAAAGAGTCTGCTGGGTCATGAGGGTTTAGAATAAAAGCAACAATGAAGTAGACTAAAAAAATAAATAAAAGCAATCAAAACTTTTAAAATGTAAAACCTCTCATTCAATTTTCCAAGGAAAAGCGGTTTTCAAAAACAAAGAAACAGTTAAAGGCCCTGGAATGAACTTCTGACTGCTGGTCCAGTGGTAATTACCCCGGTGGTTCAGTGGTAAAGAATCCATGTGCCAACAAAGGAGACATGGGTTTGATCCCTGGTCCAGGAAGATCCCACATACTTTGGAGCAACTAAGCCTGTGCGCCACAGCTATTAAGACTGTGCTCTGGAGCCTGGGAGTTGAAACTTCTGAAGCCTGCTTGCCCTAGAGGCCACGCTCCGCAAGAGAAAGCACCGCAATGAGAAGCCTGCAGCCCGCACTAGTGAGTAGCCCCCGCTCGCTGCTACTGGAGAAAAGTCCTTGAATAGATGTATTTGAGTGCCAAAATATTGATGCTTTTGAATTGTGGTGCTGCAGAAGACTCGAGAGTCCCTTGGACTGAAAGGAGATCAAACCAGTCAATCCTACAGGAAATCAACGCCGAATATTCACTGGAAGGACTGATGCTGAAGCTCTAATACTCCGGCCACCTGATGTGAAGAGCCAACTCATTGGAAAAGACTGATGCTGGGAAAAAATGAGGGCATGAAGAGAAGAGGGTGACAGAGGATGAGGGGGTTGGATGGCATCACTGACTCAATGGACATGAGTTTGAGCAAGCTCCGGGAGATGGTGAAGGACAGGGAAACCTGGCGTGCTGCAGTCTATGGGGTCACAGAGTTGGACATGAGTTAGCGACTAAACAGACTCCATGGGGAGAGGTGAGGAAGCTCTGCATCCAGGGCCCTCCCAGACTTTGCTCTATGTGTAGGTTTTATAATAAAACTGCAGTCCGAAATATGACACTTTCAGTGGATTCTGTGAGGTGTTCTAGAGAACTACTGAACAGGGTCATGGACACCCTCTAATGTGTATCCCCTGGGTCAGAACAGCAGGTGGCTCTGAGACTTGCAGCTCCTGTCTGAAGTCAGAACAGAGCTCTTAAACCTGTGGCGTGTGTGCTCAGCCATGTCTGACTCTTTATGATCTCATGGACTGTAGCCCGCCAGGCTCCTCTGTCCATGGGATTCTCCAGGCAAGAATACTTGCTGCCTGGAGGAGGAGTTGCCGTGCCCTCCTCCAGGGAATCTTCCCAACCCAGGGACTGAACCTGCATCTCTTCGGTCTCCTGCACTGGCAGGTGGGTTCTTTACCACTAGCGCCACCTGGCTCACCCAAAGGGTAGTTAAACAGTGAAAGCAGCAAGTACCTAGTTCAATGGACTCTACTGTAGACCGTCCAGCCACAACCCAAGGTCTCCTTTTCATGAGTAAGTGGTTAAAAGGCAAACTCTTGAATATGACCTTGAGCAGATTACGTCATCTCTTGCTATGTCTGTTTCCTCATCTGTAAAAGGAGTATAATAACAGTACCTATATTCTCTCAGCTTTGAAAGCATTAGATCAGTTCACGTGAAGCCTGAACCTGGCATGTAGTGAGTACTCAGTAGATGTTGTAATCATTATCATTTCGGTATAGTAATTTTTTTCTAAAAACATATTCCTTGATAATTAATATCCTGCAGCTGTTCTAGTGAAGAAGATTCTGCCTGTTTCCTGGACCTGATTCATTACAAATTGATAGCATCCTCCTGCCCATTGGAATGATACTCTCTGAGCCATCTGAAATCAATGGATTTTCCCCAAATAGATGCTCTCTGACCACACCTATTTTAGTATTTTCCTCTGTCCATGCAGAATCCCATGGACAGAAGAGCCTGACAGGCTACACTCCTTAGGGTCTCACAGAGTCGGATATGACTGAAGTGACTTAGCACACATGCATACACCCTTTGGATGAACTTCTTCGTATTTAACGGAAGTTATATTTTTATAAAATTTCTTCATTACCTTGGTTTCAGAGCTGCCCTATGTTCCTCTTCCTTATTTTGCAAACTAGAGTTTGGAATGGGGAAGGGAGAGTGTATAGCAAGTTCAGATGCAACAAGAGCTCATGATGATTATAGTGGTTATGAGCTAATGTAGAAAAATTTTAGTAGCATAATAAAAATACTAATTTGAGAGTTCAAATAAAGTGACCTGCAATCATCAATGTTCTATAAAAGAAAGTTAGAAATTGACCAAGGAGCAAAGAGCTCAGAGTATTCTCAGGAGAAACCCAGCCCTATAGAGGCGCATATAGGAAAAATACTGCCACGGCATCTTAATAAAAATGCTCCAAGACATTCTAATTCATGGATTGCATGAGTACTTGCTATAGATGCAAAGGCAACATATGACAAGAGATCTTAAGTTCAAAGAGTACAAACCGATACGATACCAGGTCCTTTCATCTGGGGTGACGTAGCAGAAGCCAAGCCTGAACAGAGGCACATAGGTTTCCCATGTTAACTGAATGTAGAGCATCCTTATGAAACCTCCCATAAGCCGAAACGGTGTAAAGCCAAGGGTCTCTCCAGATTTTTCAAAGTTCACTTTAAACCACTTCTGTTTTAAGAAAAACCTATGTTAAATATGCAGCCATGAAATTAAAAGGCATTTTTCCTTGGAAAGAAAGTTATGACAAACCTCCACAGCATACTAAAAAGCGAGACATCATTTTGCTGACAAAGGTCTGTACAAAGCTATGGTTTATCCAGTAGTTATGCACAGATGTGAGAGCTGGACCATAAAGAAGGCTGAGCACCAAAGAATTGGTGCTTTCCAATTGTGGTGCTGGAGAAGACTCTTGAGAGTCCCTTGGACAGCAAGGAGATCAAACCAGTCAATCCTAAAGGAAATCGACCCTCAATATTCATTGGAATGACTGACGCTGAAACTGAAGCTTCAATACTTTGCACCCAATGTGAAGAGCTGACTCATTGGGAAAGACCTTGATGCTGGGAATGATTGAAGGCAAAAGAAGGATGAGAAGGTTAGACAGCATCACTGACTCAATGGACATGAATTTGAGCAAACTCTGGGAGATGGTGGAGAACAGAGGAGCCTGGATGCTGCAGTCCATGGGTTCACAAAGAGCTGGACATGACTTAGTGACTGAACAACAAACAACACATTGACATAGTGACAACATAAAAGCAAAAATCCTCTTCGGATTTCTTTCAGTAGCAAAAACAGGTACAATCATACCACATCTTTATTGCAATTCATTGTGCTTCACAGACAGTGCTGCTGCTGCTGCTGCTGCTAAGTCGCGTCAGTCGTGTCCGACTCTGTGCGACCCCATAGACGGCAGCCCACCAGGCTCTGCCGTCCCTGGGATTCTCCAGGCAAGAACACTGGAGTGGGTTGCCACTTCCTTCTTCAATGCGTGAAAGTGAAAAGTGAAAGTGAAGTTGCTCAGTCGTGTCCGACTCTGTGTGACCCCATAGACGGTAGCCCACCAGGCTCTGTGGTCCCTGGGATTCTCCAGGCAAGAACACTGGAGTGGGTTGCCACTTCCTTCTCCAATGCATGAAAGTGAAAAGTGAAAGTGAAGTCGCTCAGTCGTGTCTGACTCTGAGTGACCCCATGGACTGCAGCCTACCAGGCTCCTCCGTCCGTGGGATTTTCCAGGCAAGAGTACTGGAGTGCATTTTTTTACATATTAAAGGTTTGTGGCAGTCCTGTATCAAACAAGTACATTGACACCACTTTCTCCAGCCTCATTTGCTCACTGAATGTCTCTGCATCACATTTCGGTAATTTTAGCAATATTTTAAACTTTTTCATTATTGCATATTTGTTATGGTGATCTGTGCTGAGTGATCATTGGTGTTATTTTTGCAAAAAAAAATTATGACTCTCTGAAGGCTTCAATGATGATTAGCATATTTTTAGCAATAAAGTATTTTCAAATTAAGGTATATACATTCCTTCTTTAGACAATGCTATTGTACACAATAGACTACAATATAGTGTAAGCTTTTTTTCTGGCTATATTCTCCATGTTGTACAGTATATCCTTACAGCTTATTTTATACCTAACAGCTTGTGAAGTGAAGTGAAAGTCGCTCAGTCATGGTGATTCTTTGTGACCCTGTGGACTATACAGTCCATGGAACTCTCCAGGCCAGAATACTGGAGTGGGTGGCCCTTCCATTCTTCAGGCCTAATAGCTTATAGCTTATTTTATACCTAATAGTTTGTACCTCTTACTCCCCTACCCTTATATTGTCTCCACTCCCATCACTGGTAAGCACTAGTTTGTTCTCTGTATGCTTCTCTCTCTCTCTCTTTTTTTTTAATATTCGCTACTTTGTTTTGTTTTTTAGATTCCACGTATAAACATTACGTCTTTCTCTGTGTGACTTAGTTCACTCAGCATAATGCCCTATAATGGAGGGCATGCCCTCCAACACGCCATCCATGTTGCTGCATAGCACGATTTCATTCTTTTTTTATGGCTAAGCAGTATTTCCTTGTCTGTCTATCTGTTTACACCACATCTTCCTTATCCATTCATCTGTTGATGGCTTAGATTATTTCTGTATCTTGGCAATTATAAATAATGCTTCTGTGAACATTGGGATACATGTATATTTTCAAATTAGTGTTTTTGTTTTCTTCAGATATATACTCAGGAGTAGAACTGCTGGGTCATATGGTAGTTCTATTTTTAGTTTTTTGAGACACCTACCTACTGTTTTCCACAGTGGCTGAATCAAATTTACATTCCTACCAACAGTGTACAAGGGTTCCCTTTTGTCCACATCCTCACCAATATGTGTTATTTGCATTCTGTTTGATGACAACCATTCTGACAGGTATGAGATGATACTTCATTGTGGTTTTAATTTGCATTTCTCTCACAACTAATGATGTTGAGCATCTTTTCATGTGCCTCCTGGCTATCTGCATGTCTTCTTTAAAAAGATGTCTATTTGGCTCATGACAGAGGAGCCTGGCGAGCTATAGTCCATGGTGTCGCAAAGAGCAGGTCGTGACAGACCATACACATGCACACACGCATACTCATTTTTTAATTGGGCTGGTTGCTTTATTGATGTCGAGTTATATCTGTTGATGTATTTTGAAAATTAACTCCTTATTGGTCATCTCGTTAGCCAATATTTTCTCCCATAGGCTGCCTTTTCATGTCATTGATGGTTTCCTTTGCTGTGCAAAAACCTAAATCTAATTAGGTTCCACTTGTTTATTTCTGTTTTTATTTCCTTTGCTTTAGGAGACAGATCCAAAAAATATTGCTACAGATTTATATCACAGAGTATTCTATCAATGTTTTCTACTAGGAGTTTCATAGTTTCCAAAATCTAATATGCACGGGGAAACCAAAAAAATTCATGTGACTTGCTTTCTTATGATATTTGCTTTATTGCTTTATTGCGGTTCCAGGTTGGTCCAGAACCAACCTGCAATGTGGCCAATGTGTGCCTGAACTAGTGTAGGTCTTTCATAAAAGCAAAGTGATGTAATGCAAACTTTCGAAAAGTGGGGTTACCACATTCAAGAATTCTAAACAAAGGAAACAGTAAAGCAACATCTGAAACAATGGGAGGGTTGCAACACTCCTAGATAGAATATACAGTCTTAAGAAACCAGCTAATCTTTCATCTTCAACAATAATGTACTCAAATTGCAACCAAAATCTGCCCTCTTAATCTTATCACTCCAATAAACTGACCACACTCTGGTAACCACAAACAATCAACAGTTTTGTAGAAAAACACAGGCTCATTGCTCATTTATGTTCGGGTTTGTATGTGCTTTTGTGTGTAAGAGGGAAAAGAGAAAAGAAAAAACTTAGTGATAAGAGTATTTACAGAAATCTGAGAGCTTTTTTAAAATTGTGGTTTAAAAAAAAGTATAACATAAAATTTACCACATTAAACATTTTTAAGTGTACAGTTCAGTAGTGGTAAGATTATCCACATTGCTGTGAAATAGATATACAGAATTTTAACTTCTTCATTGTACGGAACTAAAACTCGATCTCCATCAGGCAACAAACCTTCTTTTCTCCCTCTCCCCAGACCTTGGCAACTACAATTCTATTTTCTGCTTTCATGAGTTAATTTGACTACTTCAGATATCTCATTATAAATGGAATCAATCATACAGTATTTTGCCTTCTTATTACCGGCTTACTTCTCTTAGCATAATGTCCCAAGGGTTCATCTATGTTGTAGCATATATCAAAATTTCCCTCCTTTTAGAAGCTGAATAATATTCTACTGTATGCATATGCCACACTTTGTTTATCCATTCATCCATCGATGAACACTGGGATTGTTTCAAGGTTTTAGTTATTGTGAATAATGTTTCTATGAACCTTAAGTGTGTAAATATCTCTTGAAGATCCTGCTTCCAATTCTTTGGATATTTACCCAGAAATGGGATTGCTGGATCATACGGTAGTTCTATTTTTTTTTATCTATTATTATTTATTTATTGGCGGCACCTTGTGAGATGCAGGATCCTAGTCCCCTGACTGGGGATCAAACCCAGACCCACCCTGGCAGTGAAAGTGAAAGCATTAGTCGCTCAACTGTGTCCAACTCTCTGTGACCCCATGGACCGCAGCCCACCTGGATCCTCTGTCCATGGAATTCTTCAGGCAAGAACACTGGAGTGGGTTGCCATTCCCTTCTCCAAGGGATCTTCCCAACCCAGGAGTCGAACCTGGGTCTCCGGCATCGCAGTCAGATTCTTTACTGTCTGAGTCACTAGAGGAGTGGGGAGCCCCAACCACTGGACACCAGGGAAGTCCTGGTAGGTCTATTTTTAATTTTTTGAGGGACCATCCTATTGTTTTCCACAGTAGCCCTGAGTTGTTTTTAGTATTTTCTCTCATACATCTCACTCATAAATGCTAGTGTTTGAGAGAGGAGGAAAGCAGAAAAGAAAAAGCAAGGCAGTGGGAGCCCCTCCAAGGCTAGAGCCTCTTTCTTCACCTGAATTCCTCAATTCCCCCACCCACAGGACCGTTTCCCTCTTCTATTCCCTTCCCTTCTTTCCTGTCACTGGATGCCCAACTCTCCTATTCCCTTATGGCAGGCAGAGCCGTGGCTCCCAAATAAAATGTCCACACAATAATCCTTGGACCCTGCAAATGTAATGTTACATGACTAAAGGAAGTTTGCAAATGTAATTAAGTTTCCAGACCTTAAAACAGAGAAATTAAGGACTTTGCTGGTGATCCAGTAGTTAGGACTCCGAGCTTCCACTGCTGGAGACAGGGGTTCCATCTCTGGTCGGGGAACTAAGACCTCACATGCCACTCACACAGCCAAAAAGTACAAATTAAAAAAAAAAATCGAAATGGAGAAATTATCCTGGATTATCCGGGTGTGGCCCCAGAAGGTCAAGTCAGAGAGAATGCAAAGCACAAAACGGATTCCATGCACTGTAGCTGCTCTAAGAGGTAGAGGGCCATGCACAAGGACTAGCAGTGGCCTCCAGGAGATAAGGACAGCTCCTGCTGACAGCCAGCAAGGAGTTCAGTCTCATAACTGCAAGGAACTGAATTTTGCCAACAACCCAGGTGGAGCAGTGGTAAAGAATTTGCCTGCCAATGCAGGAGATGCAAGAGACTCAGGTTTGATCCCTGGGTTGGGATGATGTCCTGGAGGAGGAAATGGCAACCCATAGTATTTATGTATATATTTTTTTCTTTTCTTTTTTCTCTAAAACAGAATCACTCTGTCCATACTATTCTGTAACTTGATTTTTTGTTTATTAATATATATTTGGACACTTTCTTATAACAACATAGAGACAGCTGACCCACTTTTTCTCATTTTTAAGTGATGACATAAAAATAGCTACAAGTTACAACTGAGTAGTATCATACCCCACAGATGGCCACTTATGCTGTCTGCGTATTTTCATTAGTACAAATGAATGTCTATCTGCCTATATTTTTTCAACCTTATGCAAGTATTATCTGTATGCTAAACACCTAGAAGTGGAATTACTGGGTTACAGGGGGTGTGCATTTAGACACTGATAGATATTACCGAAATACCATCCCCAAAGAGTACCAAGTTTATTCTTCCATAAACAGAATATGAGAGTGCCTCTCAGCCCACATCCTCTGCAACACTGGTCTCTGTACATTTTTTTCACCTTTACCAATACTTAGATAGAAATGATTTCTCCTTATTTCTCAGTGATGTACAGCATCTTTTCGTATATTTGTTTTGTATGTTATTTGCAATCCTTTTCATATTCATGTCCCTCAAAAGCTTTTTCATCAAGTTCACTTTTTGTATTGATTTATTCAAGCTATTTTTATGTTAATGAAATGAATCTTTTGTCAAATGTGTTGCAAATACTTTTCCCCTGTTGGTTCCCTTCTCACTCCATTAATAGTATTGCTTGCTGTAAGTATGTAGTTAAATAGATCGATATTTTTGTTTTAGGCTTTTGGTTTGTATTTGTAACTGCTTTTCCCACTCCAAGATTATTTTTTAAATTTACCCATATTTTGTCTCTTTCATTTCAATATTTTATCCAGATGGATAAAATATCTGAAATTTAGTTTCATGAAAGAGGAGAGATGGAATACAGATTTACAGATTTACTTTTTTCTTCAAATAGCTAGACGTTTTCATAACATCATTTATTAAATAAGCTTTCTCCTCTCTGATATAAAATGTCTTTTCTTATAATAAATTCTCATATCACACAATTTATTCTGTTATTGACTTCCCTATTTTGGTGTCAGTACAAATTATTTTAACTAAGTACCTTTACAATACATTTTAATATTTTCTTATTTTTAGACATCCTCTAGCTTTGAAGGCATGTTAATTTTTCACAGGAACTTATCGAATTTCAACTTTTTCTTAATATTTTGATCTTCTGTATTTTGATTTGATTCGGATAAGTTACTATTACAAAGGTTTGATTTTTACTCACCCAGATAGATGCCATGATATCCCACCTTTCTCTTGAGTTGAGATCACACTAACCTATTAAAAGAAAAATAAAGTACTGAATGGTATAAACCTGGGATTCAGAGCACAATAATTTCAGCCTAACCCTTAAACTCAAACCCAGAAAATAGAAGTCAATATTCAAAGAGAAACCATCTCAGGAAGAAGACTTGTCTCTAATAATCAAGTACCCCACTTGCTAAACAAATATTTGCTGATAACTAGCTACAAGGGCGGAGAAGGCAATGGCACCCCACTCCAGTACTCTTGCCTGGAAAATCCCATGGACCGAGGAGCCTAGTAGGCTACAGTCCATGGGGTCGCTAAGAGTCGGACACGACTGAGCGACTTCACTTTCACTTTTCCCTTTCATGCACTGGAGAAGGAAATGGCAATCCACTCCAGTATTCTTGCCTGGAGAATCCCAGGGACGGCGGAGCCTGATGGGCTGCCGTCTATGCAGTCGCACAGAGTCGGACACGACTGAAGCGACTTAGCAGCAGCAGCAGCAGCAGCTACAAGGGACTGTGATAGACCTGTGTGTGTCTGTTTGTGTTCAGACGTGTCCAACTCTTTTGCGACCCCATGGACTGTAGCCCACCAGGCTCCTCTGTCCGTGAAATTTCCAAGGCAATAATACTGGAGCAGGTTGCCATTTCCTTCCTACTCCAGGGGATCTTCCTGACCCAGGAATTGAATCTGCATCTCTTGTGTTTCTTGCATTGGCAGGCAGATTCTTTACCACTAGCGTCATCTGTAAAGCTCTGTGCTAGACCTGTGAAGGGCTCAAAACAAGAGAGAAGAAAAAAATTTCTGTACTCAAAAAGTCTGCAAATATGTTTACTGGAAAGCCAATTTTTGACTCATTTAAAATCCAGGAGAACTACATTGATTGCTGATGTCTTTATTAACTACCATCATAGGGAAAGAAAAAGAAAGAACGATAAGCCTCTGAGTCGTGTTCGACTCTTTGTGACCCCATGGACTGTAGCTCCCCAGGCTCCTCTGTCCATGGGATTCTCCAGGCAAGCATACTGGATGGGTTGCCATTTCCTTCTCCAGGAGATTTTCCCAACCCAGGGTTTGAACCTGGGTCTCCTGCACTACAGGCAGACTCTTTACCGTCTAAGCCATGAGGGCAGCCTCCCATCATCATAGGGAACAACAACAAAAAAAAACCTTGTCCCCTCTTCTCCAATTTTTAAATGGCTTCAGTTCTAGTCCTTGTGTTTCTGAAATCTCTATTTACATTTTACAAGGCTCCAAGTCTACAGCCTTTTATAAACAAATGTGCTTGCTTTTTGAGGAAGGTCCATATTTTGGTAGAGCCTGTAGGTATAAAGGGGCATTTCTTTGATAGAGTCCTGACTGGGAATCCAGTCATTCTGTCATATATAGACATTGTTCACACATGCTAGCAAATATCCAGTGTTGACTTAGAAATAAAAGTTGATCCCACTCTTCCCAGGAACAAAATATTCTAAATATTCAGTGATAGCCCACAGTAAAGTTCAACAGGAAATGACACTATTAATCCCTGGAAACATTTAGCCTCAAGATTCTCAGAATCACTGATGGAAGGGCAGTTGACTCTCTAGTTATGAGAGCTAATGTTGCTGCTGCTGCTGCTGCTGCTATGTTGCTTCAGTCGTGTCCGACTCTATGCGACCCCACAGACGGCAGCCCACCAGGCTCCGCCGTCTCTGGGATTCTCCAGGCAAGAGTACTGGAGTGGGTTGGTTGCCACTGAGCTATTTCTCCAAGAAGCCCTGATTTCTTGTATCATAGAATGGTATTAGAAACAAAGATCTAAGAGTCTGACATAACCTCCTCTGAACACATACGCCCCTTGATTTGGTGCAACACGTGAGGGGGTTGAGGATAGAAAAGAGGGAATCTTAGCACATGAGGAGCCTGGCCAAGAAGTGGACTCTCTAGTTACCTCGGTCCCATCGTGTTCCTCTCTTCCTCAGTTTGTCACAACTTATGTGCCAGCTGCTCAGGACTCACGGCCTCTCACTGCACCGCCTGCGTCCACCCCCAGGCCCTGCGCCAAGGTCACTGTCTGCCCAACTGTGGAGAGGGCTTCTACCCTGACCATGGTGTCTGCAAAGGTATTGTTGGTATCATCATCATCATTTATTTATTTTTTTGCTATGCTAGGACTTCGTTGCGGCATTCAGGCTTCTAGAGTTGTAGCTTGCAGGCTCAGTAGTTGTGGCGTATGGACTTAGTTGCCCCCACAGCGTGTGGAATCTTAGTTCCACGACCAGGGATTTAACTCCCATCCTCTGCATTGGAAAGTGGATTTTTAACCCCTGAATTACCAGCTGCTGCTGCTGCTGCTGCTAAGTTGCTTCAGTCGTGTCTGACTCTGTGAGACCCCATAGATGGCAGCCCAACAGGCTCTTCTGTCCCTGGGATTCTCCAGGCAAGAACACTGGAGTGGGTTGCCATTTCCTTCTCCAATGCATGAAAGTGAAAAGTGAAAGTGAACTTGCTCAGTCGTGTCCAACTCTTCACAACCCCATGGACTGCAACCTACTAGGCTCCTCTATCCATGGGATTTTCCAGATCCATCCTTCATTCTTTCTTGTGGAAAATAAACTTTGCTCTTCAGAATTGTATATATGACAGGCATCTGTCCCAAAGCGGCCAATTGCTTGCTAAGTATTATGGAATTTAGGGAAGGTTCATCGGCATTCCACAGCAACTCACTGGGGTCCGTGTTTTCTGGATCATATATCCATAAAACGACAATATAACCTTAAAATACCATAGAAAGCAAATATGAGACTCGTCCACAGATAAATAGCGTTCTTCCTCTAAATCTGGGCCTGAAACAATTGGTTTTATAGCATGAATACCAGGAGAAGAACATCGTAGTTCTGTCTTGGGTAATCTTTTATTTTTTATAGAACAAGTTGCTGGAGCACTCCACTCAGAAAATAATGTTCCTTCATACTCTAACTTAATAGTACTTCTGGTACTAAAAATGTTGTAGTTTGGGCTGTTACAGGGCCGAGCCGCAACAGCTCAGCCAGGACAGCAGCACCGCCACTCCTGAGGCGGACATGGCGCCGGCTCGCCACTACCCAACAGCCGTGCCACGGGTGCGGGTGGCTGGACTTGCTGGCGGCTTGCGGCTCGCGGCTCGGCTCGCGGCTCGCGGCCCGCGGCGGGGGTGGGAGCTAATGTTACATCCCTCTAAACATACAGTGGATTCAAAATATCATTAGTTCTGGTTTTGCCCCTTAAAGCTAGACACAATCTCTTTGAGCCTCCATTTCCCCATTTGTAAAAAGAGGGAGAGGATGGCCACTGCTGGCATTAAATGAAATTATATGTGTTAATACTGTGAGCAAATGTTTTGAGTTTCTACTATGTTGCAGATAATACAAAAACACTATATGGTCAATTCCGAAAAGCTACAGATTTTTGTCATGTCTGTTCACTGGGGCACAGAAAGTACTAAAAAATGCTATGGAATGAATAAATGATTCAATATAAGCCTCACAATAACCCAGGGGAGCCGGCTATCATTTATAACATCTCCAAGTTGGAAATGAGGAAGCTGAGGCACAGAAAGGTACAGTAAGTCCCTCCACATCCAGGTCCCAGAGTCCCTTCATATCCATGGTCCCAGGCCCTCTCCCCAACCTCATCCAGCATTTAACAAAATCTGAGGGTGCTGAAATCTCTTACACACAAGGGCACGGTACAGTGCTTCCTGGAACCCAGGGGTTCCGCATGGGCAGGTTCCACCAACCAGAGTTCGGCTGCGAAACCCACGGAGGCTACATTCCAGCCACACAGCGAGTGAGTGGCTCCCCCATACTGAACCTAGGCAGTTACACTCCAAAGATATGCGTTTAACCCCAAGTTTCTTACTTACTTAAGTGCCCAGCCAATACACTGTCAAAGCTAATGGTCAATATGTGCTTACGTGCTCAGTGGCTTCAGTCGTGTACGAATCTTTGTGACCCTAGTGGGACTTTGTGACTGTAGTCTCTGGGATTCTTCAGGCAGGAATACTGGAGTGGGTTGCCATGCCCTCCTCCAGGGAATCTTCCCGACCCCGGGATCGAACTCACATTTCCTGCACTGTAAGCGAATTCTTTACCTGCTGAGCCACCTGAGAAGCCCCAAGATGTGTTGATTCAGTATAATTTGTAAATTATGAACATTTATCACAGGTTTAAGAAGTGAAGAATCACTCCACAGTGGAGTCTAAATGACCCAACGATAGAACCTTAAAACACCGTTTTCTGAAAGAGATTAGAGTGTTCACATCAATTCCTTTACTTCCTCCTTGATGCCTATATTTCAACAAATGTCTCTACAGAACCACAGGCTTCTGGGAACAAGGCTCTGGTCTTCTTTGAAAGTGAAAGTCGCTCAGTCTTGTCTGACTCTTTGCGACCCCATGGAATATACAGTCCATGGAATTCTCCAGGCCAGAATACTGGAGTGGGTAGCTTTTCCTTTCTCCAGGAGATCTTCCCAACCCAGGGATCAAACCCAGGTCTCCTGCATTGCAGGCAGAGTCTTTACCAGCTGAGCCACAGAATACTGGAGTGGACAGCCTGTCCCTTCTCCAGGGGATCTTCCGGACCCAGGAATCGAACCGGGGTCTCCTGCATTGCAGGTAGATTCTTTACCAATTGAACTATCAAGGAAGCCCTCTGGTTTTCTCTACATCTTTCAATTCGTTTTCTTATCAGTCTGAAGTTTTCTGCCTTCATGAGAGCAAATGGTGCAATGTTTTTATGAGTTACAATTTTCATGAAGTTGATTTTTTAAAAGTTGTGAAAGTAGCCACTCCAAAGGGCAAAGTCTATCTATGTGGAACACAAATCCTTGATAAGAATTTAGCCCACCATGTTACAACTGTCTTCTTTTTTAATTTTTATTTATTTGAGTATAGTTGATTCATAGTGTGTTAGTTTCATGTATACAGCAAAGTGAATCGATTATACATATATCCACTCTTTTTTTTTTTCCTATTCCCACACAGGCCATTGCACAGTACTAAGTAGAGTTCTCTGTGCTGTATGTGTCCTTATTAGTTATCTATTTTTTTATATATAGTAGTGTGTATAGAGGAGAAGGCAATGGCACCTCACTCCAGTACTCTTGCCTGGAAAAATCCCATGGATGGATCCCATGGTAGGCTGCAGTCCATGGGGTCACTAAGAGTCGGACACGACTGAGCGACTTCACTTTCACTTTTCACTTTCATGCACTGGAGAAGGAAATGGCAACCCACTCCAGTGTTCTTGCCTGGAGAATCTCAGGGACGGGGGAGCCTGGTGGGCTGCCATCTATGGGGTCGCACACAGCTGGATACGACTGAAGTGACTTAGCAGCAGCAGCAGTGTGTATAGGGTGATTCCAATCTCCTAATTTATCCCTCCCCCTCCTTCCTCCCAAATGAACTTACTTAACAAAACCGAAATAAAGTCATAGAGGTAGATAACAACTTTCTTATCAGCAGCCAAAGGGGCCTCCAGCGACCCTGAACCTTCTTCACCAGGGGGAAACCACAGTTTCCTATATATGGTCAGTTGCAATCAAGGACTCAGATCCCCTATCTGTTGACTCAAATGCCAGGGGAATGATTCACGTCCAGTGAATCATACTATTGTAATCAAAGAAAAAGGTGAGTCTTTTGAAGGAAAAGCAAACTTCTGGGGCTCCTAACGCCCAATATCTAAATACACTTTCAACTCCTAAAAAAGACAGGTGAAACAAAATTAATTGCCTACGTGAAGAAGAAGACGTGCTCACAAGGATGGGTGTTTCCAAGTCCTCAGAACCGAGTTCAGAACTACTCTGGAGACACCAGGGACCGGAAGCGCCATTCCAACTCCCCGTTCTTTTTCTGTTCCCAAGACCTTCAGAGTTGGGGAGACCAAGATGGCCAACTGCATCCCCGCCCCACGCGCTGTGATGAAAAGCTGGTCAGCGTGCGCCCCGCCCTGACCAGGACCGGGTGACCCTCCGGGCAGGCACTTTTGCGGCCTGGGGCCTCGGCTTCCTCGATTCTGAAACCGGGGCCGTGGACTCCATGCCGGCCCATCCCCCTGGGACCCTGCACCCTGAAGCCGAGTCGGTCCGCGCCGTGGGTGCCAGCCCGGCGCTGCGCTCGCGGGTGAACCCGCCGACGCTCACCCGGGGATTCGGGCCGCAGGGCAGCGAGGGCAGCGGGAGAGGGTTGGGGCTAGGCGTGGGGGTGCTGAACTTACCTAGGGAGCCGCCCTGGGAGCCGGCGTGCGGAAGAGCGGCCAGCGAGGGAGTGCGCCCCGGGAGCCGCTGCTCCGCGCTCCCTCCCGCTCGCCCGTCCTGGGACCGCACCCCTTCCTCCCGCTCCTCCGCCTCCTCCCGCCTCCACCTGCTCGCCACCGGCGGCCGGAAAAGGGAAGCCGCGCCCCGGGTCCCCTGGGCTCCAGATCCCCACACGTGCGTCTTAGACCTCCCCGATGGAGTGTGGGGGGAGAATCTCTAAACTTTCCCACCCTCCTCTCTCATCCTCCTCATAGTGAAACCCTGTGTCTTCCATTTTCACTTCTCCCGCACATTAAGTTTTTCTGAGATTTTGCAATGCGTGTTTTGTTCTAGGCCTGTGGATTCAAAGATGAGACAGTCCCCACGTTGCAGTGAAGAGGAAATCTTTCCCTTTCCTGAGACCAAAAAAGATAAAAGAGAACAGTGAGCAGGTCTGAACACCCCTAGTTGTTGTTGCTTTTTTTTTTTAAATCTTTAATTGCTCCTAACTTTGCCTATCTGCAACTAAGCTTGCTTTTCTGCCCCCCCTAGCTATGCAGGAGCCAAATTTTGCACGTATGATCCTTTGCTTACCCTTGCAACACTTACTTCCCCTTGTAGTATGAGAAAGAAGGGCTCAGAGCCACCAAACTATTAGGCTCAACTGCAGGGTTACTGATGCCAGCCTATGAGTGTTTTGACAAGATCCTAACACCTTTGTTCCTAATCGCTGACTCCTGACTGCAAGCTATCATCCCCTAGACTCCTCATGGTGGGGTTGGGGGTGGGGGACAGCCCTCTCTGCCAGCTGAGAAATAAAGCCACCTTTCTATTACCTCTAAACTTTGCCTCCATATTTTTTAATCGGCTTCAGTGGGCAGAAAAAGCCAAGATTTTGGTTGACAACAATTTGGGGGACTTGTCTGGCATTTGGTGGCGGGCAGATGGCCCCACAGGGCCCCTTGGCTATGGGAACACCAGGGACTCCTTTCATAGGGTGGCGCTGGGATCACATCAACCCGCCTGCCAACTAAGCTGCTGAACTCTGGGACTGTGATGGAGAACAGGAGAGAAGCTACCCTTTCAGCTGCCAAGGCTGAGGGCACTTTTCTTCTCCCTTTCGTGCCAGCCTCAGCCTGAACTTTCGATCCCAGAAACACTGGATATTGGAGGATCAGAAATGGGGTGTCTGGTATATGGAGACACTCACTAGCATTTAGATAATTCCCCTGGTGTGCACCTCTTGATGCTTTCCGTTTGAGGAACTGATGCAGTTCCAGTTTGGGGGTGTCTCCCTATAAAAGGGGGGTCCCCGTTTGTAACACGCTGCTTTGGACATATGTCGCAGGCTTGGTGGGACTCAAAAGTCATGTTTGGGGCATTCTTGCCATTTGGTTTTTGGATTTCTGGGCATCTCTTTGCCATTTGTTTTGTTTTCAGTAACTTCCTGCTATCATGGTTTGGTTTGGTTTGTTTACTTTGGTTTGTGAGCACAGACATCTGACCCTAACTGCTTGATCTAGAATGGGAAACACTTCCTCTAAGGTTTCATCTGAGTCCCCTAGGAAAAATCATAGATTACTGGTCAACCTATAGTTATGACAAATATTTACTTAATTGGAAATTAAAAGTGCTCACACACACATAAAAATTTTTTTTTGAGAGAGCTCTTTTTATTGTGTATGTAATTAAGGTGATTTTAAAAATGAAGGGGAAGCTGGCTTGGTAACTTTAAACAAAGACTTCCTAGAGGGAAACATGTTTCTATGCGTCTTTGAAAAATTTCTATCTGATCTTCCTAGGCTGTTCTATTGTGTGTTTGTTTGTTTGTGTTAGGCCTATAAGAGGTCTTTTTATAATTTATTGGTGGCCAAATGATGGGTTCTTTTAAAATTAGAGAAACTAGCGAATTATTAAATCTAGAGCACAAACGAAAAGCCTCTGACAACTCCAAGGTTTTCCTAGGAATGGTGGGATTTTGTCACATATGGAAACCAAACTTGGGGAAATTGCAAAGCCATTAGACCATGCTTTGAAAGGTGCAGATTCTGACATTTGGTTGAAAGTGTGTTATTTGCTCAGTTGTGTCTGACTCTTTGCGACCCCATGAACTGTAGCCTGCCAGGCTTTTCTGCCCATGAAATTCCCCAGGCAAGAATACTGGAGTGGGTTGCCAGGCCCTCCTCCAGGGGATCTTCCCCACCCAGGGATGGAACCCAGGTCTCTTGCATCTCCTGCTTTGCAGGCGGATCCTTTAGTGCTGAGCCACCAGGGAATCCTGTTTAAGAGGACATCCTTCCTTAAATGGAAGAGGAGCTTCAATAGAGAAAGCAGAGAGATGGTCTTGCTTGTCAAGTCAGTGCCCCGGAACCACCAGACTTCCAAATCTAACACATTGAGTTTTCTGCGTAGAACAGCCTTCCGTTCTGTTATAATTCCTGACTCCCATTCAGGGACTGCTACAATAGATTATGAAACTCCAACTCATCCTAGAACATTCTGGGATTATTATGGGAGCAACAGGGGGATATGTATTGAGAGCCCATAATTTATACGACATTGAGAAATGCACTTGGCATATATTGTCTTATTTCATGTCTACAGAAGAGCTTAAGTTAGGTGTGATTACCTCCGTTTTGCAAATTCAGAGACAGGCTGAGGGATTCAGTAACTTCTATCAGTTGTGTCCCACACAACCAGGAAGTAATAAAGTTGGATTTCTACCCAGAAGGATGTGAGTAACACGTGGTATTTACATGTAGGATTTATTTTAATTGCTCCAGGTTCAGGGTTTAACCTCTTTGGTTTTAGGATGGCAACTTGAAAACAAAATGCACTCTGTTTTTTTGAGGTTTTCTAGTTGTGACAGTTGCCCAGTTACCACCATTAACCCCATGGACGGAGGAGCCTGGTAGGCTGCAGTCCATGGGGTCGCACAGAATCGGACACAACTGAGCGACTTCATTTTCACTTTTCACTTTCATGCATTGGAGAAGGACATGGCACCCCACTCCAGTACCCTTGCCTGGAAAATCCCATGGACGGAGGAGCCTGGTAGGCTGCAGTCCATGGGGTCACTAAGAGTCGGACACGACTGAGCGACTTCACTTTCACTTTTCACTTTCATGCATTGGGGAAGGAAGTGGCAACCCACTCCAGTGTTCTTGCCTGGAGAATCCCAGGGACAGCGGAGCCTGGTGGGCTGCCGTCTATGGGGTCGCACAGAGTCGGACACGACTGAAGTGACTTAGCAGCAGCAGCAGCAGCACTGTATAGCTCAGGGAACTCTATTCAGTGCTCTGTGGTGACCTATTAATAGTTTTGGCTTCACTGTGTCCTCACTGCTGCACACGGGCTCTCTTTCATCGAGGCAAACTGGAGCTACTCTCTAATTGTGTTACACGGGCTTCACGCTGCAGTGGCTTCTCTTGTGGGGCACAGGCTGTAGGGTGCTTGGGCTTCAGTAGTTGAAGCACGTGGGCTCAGTAGTTGTGGCTCACAGGCTTAGTTGTCCTATGGCATGTAGGATCTTCCGGACCAGAGATTGAACTGGTGTCCACTGCATTGGCAGGTGGATCCTTAACCACTAGACCATCAAGGAGACTTGGGATAGAATCTTTAGTATACACCGTGGCATCTAAGTATTAGGTTGAGAGGTGTAAAGTACTGATCCTGGACTATTTTTACTTACAAAATTAGCAGTTTCCTGGGGTTGAATCTAGTAGGATGTTCTCTATAGTCTCCCTCAACTGCTCTCATTATGCTTCTTCAAAACCCTAGTCTGAGATATTGCAAAATCTAAATGAGAACTCATTTTCTGCCACTTTCCTCCAAGTTTCTGTGAAATTTCAGGTCTTAGGAAGCATTGTGATAGCCAGTTGTAGCAATTCATAGATTGGTTCCTGAATCAGCTTCTTCATGGGCCCAAGAGAAATGCACTCTGGGGCTGAGGGCCTGCTTTTAGGCAGAGGACAATCATAGGAAATTCTGAGGAAGTTAAGTTTACACAAAGCCCATGGCAACATTTAACGAAAAGGAAACCCTAGGTTCAGTTGTGGCATCTTTTCCCTGGATTTCCTGAAAAGTCTTTCTCAATTCTTGCTGGGTTTGCAAACGTGCTATCAATGTGCCAACAGAGCTCTGCTGATCACTGTCATTGGTTTCTCAGGGAGGACAGGCTTGCAGAATGCCTGGCCTCAGTTTCATTCTGACTCTGCCATTTTTCCTGCACCAGCCAATGAATTCTTATTTGGAACTTTGGTCAGTTACAGAGTGAGTTATGGACACAAATCTTTGTGCCCAGTGACTTCTTTGGTGGGCCAGGGGCTGAGACTCCACACTCCCAATGCAGAGGGCCCGGGTTCAATCCCTGGTTGGGGAACTAGATCCCACATGCCATAACTAAAGATCCCATGTGCCACAACAAAGACCTGGCACAGCCAAATAAATAAAAATAAATATTAAAATAAACTTTGGGCCTGCATATAAGGACATAGTCATTTTCATACTATTTCAAGTGTCCTGAGAAGGTTTGATGAGGATAAATACAGCATCGATGATCATCTGTTGCACATGGAAATTTTAATTATTCTTCTTTTCCTGGGGTTTCAACAGACGGCAAAAGAAGAACTATGATAATATGAGATCGGTAATTTATTCTTGATTTTAGCCTAAGTAGTGAAGGTCTCACAGTCAATCCCTTCAGAGGGATTTTCTCCAAAAAAAGTTTTAGAATGATTTTGCCATCTCCATGGCACTGTCTTATGTTGATGAGATGAAGAATCTAGTAAGACAAACACAGCAAATAAAACACAGACTGTCATTTATTAATACAAATTTATATAGTGGCATATGCTATTGGAGAAATCAGAAATTCATAACACACAGATTGGTATTGGAAATACAAAAATCATTTCAGTGTCAAGGAATCAGGTTGACAGCACCACAGATGTTTTACTCAAGTCTGAGCAGGTGTGTAGTATCTGAGAAGAATGAATACCTAGGGTACACCAAGACTGGATATCATTAAGATTGTGCAAACACATTCCCACACTCGGCATCTCCCCATAAGAATCTGCAGGAGGCCAGGAGGCCTGGGGCACAATTAGAGGGCAAAGGTGCAGACTCTTCTTTCTTTGAACCTTCACAGCCAGCATGTGATAGCAAATAGCAACCCCTGAGGGGCTTTTGTTCCTTTTCACCTAAAGGCATGGAAGGAAAGGTTAGTAAAATACACACAAGGCGTTAGTGAGCGAGTTAGAAGAATTGAAAGGAGAGCTTTGACTGAAATAGCATCCCAGGTCAGTCAGCAAATTCTCTGCTTCCTCATATGACGTATAAAATGAAATGAAAAATTCTTTATCGAAGAAGTACGTCTCCGCTTTACATCTCTGGACACTTCCTATTTCATATATGTGCGTCCACTAGAGAAGGACGAAGTGTATGTGGTGGGGGTGGAGGATAGAAAGGAAGGGAGGAACTGATCCCAAGGACTTCCCTTTCATACTGACAACTCACTATCTCATGGTCTGCATACGTGCAGCCCATGTCACTTGAGACCCTTCCACAGAGGCTGCTAGGAGCATGTTTAGATCAGCCTCCACTCCTTCCTGCACCGGCCCCCTTCTGCCTCCTGTCCACACTCTTCCCACCCATGTGCCCTGTTCAGTAGGATTGGAAGGGCCGTGCCAGAAGACTCTCCCAGCAAGTGGGAAGCTGCTGCTTTCATGTGCAAGCATTCAGGCATCTAGGAGTCGTGAGAAACAACAGGCTACATCAAAAGTTGCTTCATGAGTGACTGGCTCTGTCCTGGCAGAAATACTGGCAACCTTCTATTATAGGTTGTTTTTGTTTAGTTTCTACGTCTTATCCAACTCTTGGGACCCCATGGACTGTAGCCTGCCAGGCTCCTCTGTCCATGGGATTCTCCAGACAAGAATACTGGAGTGGGTTGCCATTTCCTTCTCCAGGGGATCTTCCCCACGCAGCGATCGAACTTGTGTCTCTTGCATTGGCAGGTGGGTTCTTTACTGCGTTGTTCTGGAGAGAATTCTGTGCTGGGCTGATGAACTCTCCAGTCACGAGACACCAGTTCTGGGTGTTCATGAGGCATTCCACCTCCAAACACCCTAGCAGGTCTCACACAGCACCTGAGCAGGCAGGAGAATCGGGTTCGGGGCCCAATCTCTCCAACTCTCCCTTCCCTAGAAACTTACACTCATCTTGGAATGCTCATCAAACTCTCCTCCAACTGTCCTGCTCAGGAGACTGACTCACAGGCTCACCTCCTGTTAACATGCTATTCCAGCTTCTCTGTTCAGTCCTCCTCAAGCCCATGCCAGATTCATGCCTGTGTCAAGTGGTGCTTCTCTGCCCCAATGAGATTATTTTATGATCCAAGTAGAAGAGAGTTTTTTTTTCTCTACTTGCCCTTATGATATTGGCACCATACTCTCTCTCCCCTGCCCTAAATTGACTCCTCTATCCTTCACCCATGACACCATTTATTTGTTCACTTAACACATATTCCTGGAGTGCTTGTGATGTGCCAGGCAATGCTGGAGAACCCAAGGCATGGCTCACACCCACCCTCCTCTCAAGGAGCTTGGACTCCAACAGAGATGCCTGAAACCTTATATGGTTCATTCTTTCTAGCTTTGAGTACCAAAGTGTTTCCAGTGTGGAATGTTCTCAGAGCGAGGCTCCACTCTAATACAAACGTTACACAGTGTGAATGCTCCGCGATTTGCTCAGTGGTGAAGGTGTGACTGGTGTCAGGAAGGGGAAGTGTCTTTTCCTTTCGAACAACAGAAAGGTGCCTCCAGTTCAAAACAACATGACACGCATGCTTATGCTTTTGCCAACTCGGCAGAAGCAAAACTGAACATAAAAGCAAGTGGTGTGCACACTATGTACGACATCATCAAGCTGCTATTTGAACACTAAATCATTTTAAAGCCATGTGTTCATGGCCTTGTCATGTGCTGTGCTGATATGGTAAAATAAGTGCCTGAGCTACCAAAAAAAGAACCCCCAAAAGAGAAATCCCTGAAATACTGTACCGGAAGCCATGCCTTTATCTGCTGAGCTAGTACTCTGTCTGCTGTGAGCACTAGCACTTTTGTGCAGTGAGTACCAGGGCATCCTCAACTCCGATTTTACTTGGGGCCTGAGCTTTCTCCTGATTGGCTTTATTCAAATGAATCACTGACTTCTCTGAAGCCCTAACAAAATAAAAGCCCCACAGCTAGCAAAGCACAGGGCTTGTCTATTACTGGACTGGGAAAAGCCTGGGGCAGCAGGAACTGTGGTAGGAGTGTCAAGCACCCATGGGCAATGCTGGCTAAAGGGGCACAGTGCAGCGATCTTGCCTGGCAGCTGTCCTGTGCCTGGGAGGATGTCTCCTGGCTGCAGTGCAAACCAGCCGGGCACAAGGACATCCCCCTGGGCCGAGGGTGCAGAGCATCACTGATGTGCTCTGAGACACCTGCCAGGTCCCTCCTTTCCCCCGGGTTTCAGTGCCTCCTCCATAAAGTGGGAGGGGGTTTCCCCCACGCCTGATGCCTGACAGGAGAGGCTGAGGTTTCTCGGAGAAATGCTCTAGTCCAGAGCAGTTTAAACCCCCAGGTGAAAAGGGCTGGGGATGCAAAGTAAAGTCGGAGGCTGAGGAGTGCAGGCTGTCAACTGGACGCATGAGCAAACATTATGTGCTGATTACCAGAATTCTGAGTGAAATCTGTGCTTCAGCAATGTGAACTCTGCTGTCCAGACACCCAGGAAGAGCGCAAGCAGAAGGGAGCTGGAACTGGGGATTGGGGGGTAGAGACCAAAAGCACCCCACCTCTCCTTTCTGCCTCTGAGACCTTCTGGTACATCCCTGTGCGCTCCCTCTGGTGACCTAAGTCCCGTCCTAACTCCGAACACTGGCTTTCCAAGACTAGCCTTACAGAAGGAACAATTTGCCGCTGCAGAGACTGTTAACGGGATCCACGGAAAGAACTCCTTCCATCCTCTGGGGTCTCAGTGGTTTTTTGTCTCATGAGGTAGCTCAGTTGTGAGTTGATGCGTGTGATGTATGCCTTCCGCCACTGAACGCTATCGTATTCCCTTTTTAATCGGCAAGATTATAAAAATACCAGTATTTTCCCCCCGTTTTATAAAAATGACTTTAGAAAAAAAAAAAAATACACGTGGGTCTCCTCCATTAAACTTCTGTTCCGTCCTGTAAATTGTTGTGAACTCTCACTTCCAGATTCAATTTCTTTACTTTAGCACCTTTGAACACGTACGTGCCCTCGGTTTCACCGAGTATGTTCACGTTGCGCACCGTGCAGTACTGCCTGTCCACGTTCTTCTCCACCCTGTCCGCGCCCCTCTTGGGCACGTCCACCTTGGTATTCAGAGGGTATTCCTCCAAGATGTCCCCCGTGGGCGGCTTCTTCCTCTGTTTCTGGCATTTCCTGGTGATGAAACAAGCCACCAAAGATACCAGAAGTAGGAGCATGATGGCAGCAAGGGCACTGCCGATAGAAGCCCCGGTTTGGGAGAGAGAAGCAGCTACAACTGGTTCTTGCATCTCCAGGTTCAGGGACTTCATATTGGTGCCATTCTTGACTTGGTCCCCTTCGTTATCATAGATGAGGGACTCGTCAAGGCTCAGCCAGCCACTGGGGTCCGCCAGATCCCTTCGGTGGCGCCTCAGAGGGGCCTTGAGAGAGCGCTGGACCCTGGGGCCTGAGATGGTATCAGGACCAATGATGTAGATCACCTGAAGGTACCACTGGTGTCCTGCTTCCACCTGCGGGAGGAGGAGACGGGGAGATGAACTGAACATGTCACTGACGCCCACAGACCACCTCTGAGGAAGGCACTGCCCATCACAAGCTTCCACAGATAAATGGTTTCAAGAAAAGCATTAGCTACACCAATGTTCACAGCAGCATTATTTACAATAGCCAACATACGGAAACAACTGGAGTGTCCATCAATAGATGAATGGAAAGAAAGATGTGGTATATATGCATACAATGGAATACTATTCAGCCATAAAAAAAAATCTTGCCATTTGTGCCAACATGGATGGACCTAGAAATTATTAGGCTGTATAGGCTGTGCTCAGTCACTTCCACCTCTTTGTGATCCCATGGACTGTAGCCCACCAGGCTCCTCTGTCCATAGGATTCTCCAGGCAAGAATACTGGAGTGGGTTGTCATTTCTTCCACCAGGGGATCTTCCCAACCCAGGGATCAAACCTGCATCTCCTGCATTGGCAGGCGGATTCTTTACCACTGAGCCACCTGGGTAGCCCTAGAAAGTATTACACTAAGTGAAATAAGTCAGTTAGAGAAAGACTAATACCATATGATTTTACTTGTATGTAGAATTAAAAAAAAAAAAAGACAAGCAAAACAAAATGAAAACAGATTCAGATACAGAGAATAAATAGGTAGTTGCCAGATGAAGGAGGGGGTGCGGGGCCAGGATACATGAAGGGGCACAAGAGGTACAAACCTCCGGCTATAAAATAAACAAATCATGAGATGTAATACACAGCATAAGGAATATGGCCACTAATACTGTAATAACTTTGTATGGGTACAGATGGTTACTAGACTTACCATACTGATCATTTCATAATGTATGCAAATGTAAAATCACTATATATCACACGTGAAACTAACATAACATTGTACATCAAATATATTTCAATTAAAAAAAAAAAAGGAAACTGATCCACTAAATAAAGAATCTTTTTTTAAAGTCATAGAATAAATCAGACTATCACTGGCCTCCTTTAAAAAATGTTGAGGTAAGACTATGAGTGGTGCATTTAAGGGTTAGGAAGTATGCCACTGTAACTGCAACAGAATAAATAAAGATTTTGATGAAGTATAGAAAGAAAAAGAAAAGCATTAGCAATGGTTGGTGTCTGAATAGAGAACTGAGCCAAACATTTTGGGGTTCTAGTCTATTTCCAAATTAAAGTGATCTTAGGGCAGATATTAATATTTTTTTCTGTTTCCCTACTGGTTCATGGAATAGCCCTAAGAATTTATCTTTTAGGGTTTCTGTAGCTTAATGAATGCTTATGATTTGTTGGTCTTTATTGACATAAGTAGAGTAATAGTATTAATAATCAATTTATTCCCAGTGACCTTCCACTGGTTTGTATGCTAATTTACTATTCATTGATGAATTTTAGCTAAAGTAGAGTCATTCAATAAAGATTCATTAAATACCTACTCTGTGCGTAATAAACAGACACATGACAAAAATTTGCTAAATCTGAACACTTTTTGGATCATCTTCTGAGTGGTTATGTCATCAAGCGTTTTATTTCCCTTCCATCTGCCGCCCATTGAGATCCTCCATGATTTTGAAATAACTTCTGAAGAGTGATAATAGTTCTGAAATCCAAGGTCATGACTTACTATTTGAAGACAGAGAAGAGTAGAAATTGATCTTGGAAATTCATGTTTATTACTGGAACTTAGAGTATTTTTGCTTATCAAATACTAGTAATTCTTGCCATTCTAAATCACTGGATTCTATTTATGATTTTGTTAAATATTTCCACATGCCTGTAAAAAACAGCTGGTGCTGCACAGAGCCATGATGAGACTATATGCGAATTAAAGAATTTTATTATTGCTTTGGTCTATTGGATAGATGATAAAATTTGGGGTGAGAGTGTTAGTTGCTCAGTCATGTCCGACTCTTTGCGACCCTGTGGACTATAGCCTGCCAGGCTCCTCTGTCCTTGGAAATTTCCAGGCAAGAATACTGGAGTAGGTTGCCATTCCCTTCTCCAGGGGATCTTTCCAACCCAGGGATGGAACCCAGGTCTCCTGTCTGAGCCGCTAGGGAAGCTAAGACCCCGATGCTGGGAAAGACTGAAGACAAAAGAAGAGTGTAACAGAGGATGAGATGGTTGGATGGCATCACCAAATCAATGGATGTGATCTTGGGTGAACTCTGGGAGATGGTGAAGGACAGGGAAGCCTTGCGTGCTGCAGTCCATGGGGTCACAAGGAGTTCGACAGGACTTAGTGGTTGAACAACGGGAAGTTTGAGAACAATAAAAAGACCTGCCAGCAAGAATGCTATAAAAAGAAACTGCCATTGCAGAGATGATGTCATCTTCCTCTTTGTAACCTTTAAAGTGAATTGATGCTCTACTTCTATTCTTCCCACCACACTCACCTTATACAGCGCATCTACCTTCAGAGTAAATCCATCCACGCCTGGCATGCTGCTGACCACGTGGAAATCAGGCAACTCGGAAGCAAAATGGGCCTCAAAGGGTACATCATGAAAGTACTTGTCAGTTACCTCTGGCTGACTGCGGTCCTTGGAGTTAGAAGAGAGAAACACAAGATCTAGCAAGATGGAACCACTGAACTGGCAGCGGCGGTCTCAGGGAGGAGGCAGTCACCGTTTGGGTGCTGCAGGAGCCCTCACCTGAGCCTTAAGTAGACTGCTGCCCCTGGGCACCCACTGCCCTCTTGGGGAGGACACTTAGTGGCCTCTGTGATCTTGAAACATAACAAGTTAAGATAGCCTAGACCAGCAATTCTCAAGCTATGTGTCCTCAGGACTTAAAAATTAAAGAAGTCTCAAAGGTTGCATTTTATGTGATTTATATCTATCAATATTTACCGTATTAAAATTAATACTGTGATATGCTACAATGAACAATTTTTTTAAATGAAAAAACAGATATTTACTAATTCATTTTAAGAGAGAAATGAGCAACTCAGTACATGTTAACATAAGTAACATATTTTTTAGTGAAAACACCTATATTCATATCCACCCAAAAAGAGAGTTGGCCTTGTTTTACATTTTGGCAAATTGCTAGAAAAGAACTAGATTCTCATAATTGCTTCTATTTTCCATCAGTTGTGATATGTTGTTTTGGCTGAAGCATGTGAAGACAATCTGGCCTCACATAAGCGATGTATTAATAGCTGGAAGAAGGAGAAATGTTTGAATAACTTTTTCAGATAATTGTACATATTCTTTTTTGATACTAAATCAAACCTCAAGAAGTGATGTTTTTTAAAGATTAGGCACAATACGAAGTGTGATCCCGTATCAATAAACCTGCATGCTCTCTGCAATTGTGAGGGAGTGAGTATGAAAAAAACAAGCAATATCATATCATCACGAAAGTAGTTTTGACCGCACAGAGACCCTGAAAGAATACTGGGGATATTGAGGGGTCTCTGGGACACCCTGAGAAATACTGTCTTAGACTTTCCTCTTCCTAGAACATCAGTGACAGCTTGTGTTGTTGAAATGGAGCAGGACCCTCTGGTCCTTGTCCCTCCCCTGCCTCCAAGTCCTCAGTCTGCCCTTTGTCTGTGGAAAAACTTTGGCCAAAGAATAGGTTTAATCAGAGAAGTGAGAAAATGCAGAAACAAAGGAAAACAGCCAAAGGAGACCAAATAATAATAAAGTAGTTACTAACCACAGTCAAGGACCTTTAGCTCCTTCTCAAGGGCTATAGATTATATTCTGAGCCATATCCTGTGAGCTGTCTTGTAGATACTGAAACCCTCAACAGGTGGAAGAAGTTAAGTACATGATGACCAGACTGTAGCCATGATACAAACTGCCACAGTTCTGAGATTGCAAAGAAATGGAAACAAATGAACTCTAGAACTGAAGACTAACAGTATTCAAGACAATCAAGATGACTCTGGTCAGACCACTGATGACTAGTTTCAAGATGACTGTCAGAGCTGACCATTCTGTTTCTGCATGTAACCCCCTCCCTCTGTCTATAAAAGCTCTTGCCCCCTGATTGTCAGGGGGCAGAATTGGCCTTTAGACATGCATCTGCCCTCCCCCTTGGTTGTCAGCATCCAAAATAAAGTAAACTTTCCTTTCCACCAACCGGGCCTTTTTATCGGCTTTTCAGTGGCAAGCAGCCAGACCTGGGTTTGGTAGCATTGTTACCACCATAACTATCACTAGTTTTGTAATATGTACTAGAATTAAGCTCAGGGAGACAACATCAACAAAGCAATAACAGTATCTGTAGAAACCATCAAGGGTGGGGTTCTTTGGCATTAGGCAAAATTTATAGCTGAGGAAATCTATCTGTGTGTCAGCCCTTTAATACAAACAGCATACCAGCAGCAGGAATCTGTGTTTCAGATGTTTGTTCGGCTGAATGCATCCATACTGTGGCCCTTCATTGTAGATGGTTCCTGTGGGATCAAAGAAAGGCACGTAGCCATCCTTTCCAGTACAAAGATAGACCTTCTCCAGCTGCAGCTTGTAAGCAGAATTAAGGTTTTGCTCTGGATTCCAAAGTACTCGGCCATAGAGGATTTGACCTGAAAAGATTGCAAGGCATTAATTAGGTCAGACTTCAAGAAAGAGGAAAAAAAACGTGTCAAGGATAGGAAGGCTTTAACACGCTTCTTCAGAATCAAAAGTATGAAGAGCTGTGGGGTCCCTTTGCCCCTAAAATACACATTCATTCATGCATTCTTTCCTTTAATCAGTAAATGTTCTTGAAGTATTTAGGGTAGGGCAAGCATTCCCTACGTGCAAGGGATACAAAGGTGAGTGAGACACAGCTAAGAGGGCAGAAATACAAGTGAAGCAATTGCTAAAAGCAGCTAACATTTATTGAACTCATACTCCTGGCGAGATACTTTACTAAGTCCTTCCCATGGGAGAACTCAGGTGGTGCTCACAGTTTTATAGATGAGGACATTGAGTGGTGAGGAGATTTGTTCAAGGTCACAAAGCCACCGAGCGGTGAGGGTGGGATACAAAGTCAAAGGTGCTTGGTTTGAAAAACCCACACTGTTAACCACCACACGATATCATTACCTCACCACAGAGGAAGGTAAACAACATCAAATGAGCATAGCGCTGACAATGAGGGCATAGCACAAAAATCTGCCTGGAGAGAGCTATGGAAGGGTATAAAGAGGAGATGACATTTGAGGTTGTCCTGAACCATGAGTTGTCATCTGGGGCATCTGAGTGGGGAGGGAGAGGCTGCAAGAGCATCCTAGGTGAAAGCAAGTCCATGTACAAAATACGGAATGCTGGAAGGGTACCAGTCCTGGTGTAGTTACTTTTTCCTGGTTCCTGCTAGGGCATCAAATTCATTACCTACAGTATCTTCTTTAGTTCTCCCAAGAGCCTAAGAGATGGGTTCAATTAGTGTCCCTATGTTAAATGACTTGCTCAATGTTTCGTATCTGTGACACGCAGGAGGAGGATGTGAGCACAAATCCGTCTGACTGAGAATGCTCATCGGAACATTTACTGTGGCACCAGGCAGGCCAGTGATGGGGGCGGGCGGGAGAGGGGCTCTGGGAAAATTGATGAACTGTGCTGAGATTCTGGACAGGAGTAGTAGGGAACACAGAAAGATTTTTGGCTGTGCAACATGGCATGGAGGATCCAAGTTCCCCAGTCAGGGATCGAACTTGTGCCCCCTGCAGTGGAAACAGTGTCTTAAGCACTGGACCACCAGGGAAATCCCTGGAATGTTTTAAATATGGACTTAATATCAACACACCTGGAGTTTAGAAACATGGAGAATAATGACAGAGAGACTGGAGGTACAAGTAGAGAGTTATTGTAATGCTCCAGCAAGAAATAGGTATCCAAATATAGCAGTGAGTATGTATGTCAATCCCAGTCTGCCGATTCATTACATCGTTGCAAAGAAACTATAATCCAATTCAAACAATGGTAAAAACAAGCAAATGAACGAAAACATAGTGGTGAAGCAAGGGGCTTGAGGATTTCCCTGGTGATTCAGTGGTAAAGAATCTACCTGCCAATGCTGGAGATACGGGCCCAATCCCTGGGTCAGGAAGATCCCCTGGAGAAGGAAATGGCAACCCACTCCAGGATTCTTGCCTGGAGAATCCCATGGACAGAGGAGCCTGGCGGGCTATAGTCTATGGGGTCACAAAGAGTTGGACACAGCTGAGAGACTAAACAATAGCAAGGGGACTGAACTCAAGAAATGCCTAAGAGTTGGGACCAGTCATCATATTACCATCAGGGATGGGGTATAGGAGGTAAAGGAGAAGTAGAGGTTAGCCCTGAGATCTTTGGCTGGCCACCTAGAGCTTGATGATGCAGTCAGTGGGGCAGTGAATGTGAGAGGAACATGTCTAGGGGGAGACGAGTCCAGTTCTAGACTTCTCAAGAAAACCTATGACAAACCTAAACTGTGTATTAAAAAGCAGAGACATCACTTTGCTAACAAAGGTCCATATAGTCAAAGCTATGGTTTTTCCAGTAGTCATGTACGATGTGAGAGTTATACCATAAAGAAGGCTGAGCTCCAAAGAATGTATCCTTTCGAACTGTGCTGTTGGAGAAGACTCCTGAGAGTCCCTTGGACAGCAAGGAGATCAAACCAGTCATTCCTAAAGGAAATCAACCCTGAATATTCATTGGAAGGACTGATGCTGATGCTGAAGCTCCAATACTTTGGCCACCTGATGCGATGAGCTGACTCATTTGAAAAGACCTTGACGCTGGGAACGATTGAGGGCAGGAGGAGAAGCGGGGGACTGAGGATGAGATGGTTGGATGGCATCACTGAGTGGCATCATTTGAGTCTGCTCAAACTCAATGGACATGCGTTTGAGCAAACTCAGGGAGATAGTGAAGGACAGGGAGGCCTGGCATGCTGCAGTCCATGGGGTTGCAAAGAGTCAGACATGACTGAGCAACAGAACAACAACAGCAAGGTGTCTGAATGACAGCACTTGGAGAGGTTTGGTAGTTTCAACCTGTGTGTGGAAGTGTGGAAGTGAAGCTCAGAAGAGACCAGGGACAAGGTTAATTTTCATGGAGCAGCTGTGGAGTAGCAGGAGCTTAGGAAGTTCAGAGGACAGGGAGGAGCCAAGCCGTGGGGGTGACCAGAGGAGCACTGAAGTGAGACCAGAAGGAGCTAAGCATGGAATGTGGAGACAGCAATACTGACAGGGCAGAGGATGGAGGGCCAGAGAGTGGGAAGTGGTCAGAAAGGCAAGATGGCATCAGGTAAGGCTGGTGCAAAGGAAACCAAACAGAGAACAAAGTGTCAAAATCCATAGGTTTGGTGTCATTGACAAGAGAGAATTCTGAGCCGAGGTAGGACAAAGCCAGCCTGCAGCAGATGACACAGGAGTGACTGGGAAGAAGGGCCATGGGGACAGTGTGTGTTCTCCACTCCTTCAGGAAGATTCTCAGAGAAAAGAAAAGGAGGACATGTGGGCTGCAGTTTGAGCGAGAGGTAGGGATGAGAGATTTCTCTTATAGGATATATGTTTAGGATGAGAGAAAAAAAAACTCAGATATGAGCAAAAGATTAAATGTAAGAAAAAGGCAGAAGAGAGAAACTGGAAGAAAAGATAATTGGTTGATTCATCTACAGTTTATTCATTCAACAAATACTTTTTGAGCACTTAGGCATTGGTGGGATGACATGCAAATTTGATATTTAATCACAATCTGTGTTCTAGTGGGAGAGACAGGCAATAAACAAGTAAAGAAATATGATATTAAAAATTGTGACAAGTACTATAAAAAATGAACAACATTTAGTGAAAGTGAAAGATATGAAAACCTATATTAGATTGACTGGTATGGTCAAAGCAAGTCTTTTGGGGGAGGTTAGCATTAGATAGAGACCTGAAGGAGAAGAAGGTCAAGGGAGCCATGTCTGGAGCAGGGAGAGGGCAGAGGAATCATTTCAAGTAGAGAAAGCTTGCTGAAGAAGACATGGACGTTTGGTATAGTTTTGAGGCTGGTAGGCAGTCATATTGCAATCTCAGGAACTGAGAGATGAAGCAATTCACCCAAAATTAGACAATGCATTAGAATCTGGCTAGAAGCCCCTGTGTTCTTACGACTCATCAGCACCTTCACACTTACCACATTGTTGATTATTATAGAATATGATCTTATTTTGAAATTACCTGAAGGAATAATATGAGTCTGTTCCTTGACTAAACACTGGCTGCCCTGGAACCAGCCGTGGGGGACTCTTCCCTGGAGAGCTGACTGAAAACCGACAAGCAGAGATACTAGGAGACCTATCCGAAAGCTTCTGAAGTCCAGTGGAGTCTCTGTCTTGGGGTGAAGGAAATGCTTACCTTTTGAGAAGGCTCCTTTGTAATCCATTTCTGCCAGTGACATATCAGAAGTGTTGGGGTCCATTAGGAACACCTTCTCGTTGTTGCACAGCTGAAATTCAGTATTGAGCGAATACACAACAGGGACAGGGCGGTTGGTCTGCTGGAACGCAATGGGTATCAGGAATCTAAATGCAGAAAAACAAGAGCTCCTTGAGAGTAGGATTGATTTTTCATCAGTCATTTGGGCTGCCCTCCTGTTCCCACCCTGCTCTTTGCTGTAGGTGCTAAACATTTAGTGAATAAAGAGATGGGTACAGGAAAGAGTCGAAGAATTGATCCTTTTGAACTGTGGTGTTGGAGAAGACTCTTGAGAGTCCCTTGGACTGCAAGGAGATCCAACCAGTCCATCCTAAAGGAAACCAGTCCTGACTATTCATTGGAAGGACTGATGCTGAAGCTGAAGCTCCAGTACTTTGGCCACCTGATGTGAAGAACTGACTCATTGGAAAAGACCCTGATGCGGGAAAGATTGGAGGCAGGAGAAGAAGGGGACAACAGAGGACGAGATGGTTGGATGGCATCACCAACGCAATTGACATGAACTTGAGTAAACTCTAGGAGTTGGCGATGGACAGGGAAGCCTGGTGTGCTGCAGTCCATGGGGTTGAAGAGTCGGACATGACTGAGTGACTGAACTGAACTGAACTGACAGGCAAGAGACTTTATTTAGTTCAAGTTCTTATAGGTTCATCTGCTCTTTGGAGCAGGAATAATCTAATTGGTCTTTAGACTCTTCAACACTCTTTGCTTTTCCTGGCCCTCTCATTCTGGAAAGCCCTGAGGTTCAAATTGAGATTAGTGGTAATGAATTTAGTTTTCTGACTTTGACCTTGACAAACCTTCTACCGGAATGCTCCCTCCTCACCTGCTACCACCCTTTGCCAAGAGAACTCTTACTATTCAGATCACAAACACCACTTCCTCTAGGAAGCTTATCTTCTTTCTCTTCTCTTCCAGGCTGGGTCAGATCGCTTATCATTTGTTCTCAATACACTGTGCAGTTTTTTTTTCATAGTACTTATTGTGGCTTGCTATTCTATTTAAATATGTGATCAAAGTCTGATTCACCCATTACAGTTTCCATATCTATCTGCTCACCACTGTACCTAGCCAAGCTCCTAACACATATATTTGTTAAAGAACAATGCACAAGAGGATGAAGTGGTTTGATGGCATCACTGACTGAATGGACACAAATTTGAACAAACTCTGGGAGAGAGTGAAGGACAGGGAAGCCTGGCATACTGCAATTCATGGAATAGCAGAGATTCAGACGGGACTTAGTGACTGAACAACAACGCACAAGTGGTAATTTCAATGCTTCATTCTTCCAACTGAGTCCATCTGACCATTCCCTACTTTTAATTGAACTGCTCTGGGGGTAGATTTGAGAGGGCTGAGGTATGAAAGGAGTTTAGGGTACAGGAGAAACCCACAAAAAACAAGGCTGACCCTGTTTTAACAGCTTTGATATAACTATTAATTGTACCAAGACTTCATTTACCTGACTCAGGGAAATAGGTTTTTCCTATTGATGTTGGTGTTACCAGAATCGACACAGTGCCAGGCCATAAGACACTGAATAAATACTTACTGATTAAAAAGGATGAATAATGAGATTGAGATGATGATAATGATCATTTATAAGGTTATAATGACCTCACAAAAATAGGCATAATAGGAGACACAATTCTTTTGAATTAAGCCTGAATTTCCTGAGTCAGACTTGATATTTTTGTATGTCTTGGAGTCGTATTGCATCCATACAGAGACATATAAAAAGATGTGGAGATGATCAAATACAAAGTTAGGCCTAAAGAGGGTCACCCTGGGAATAATGGGGAACCCACCGGTAAGGATCTCCCTGATGGAAGACAAGGACATAAAACCCTGAGGCCTCAGTCACCCAACAATACTCTTCACCCTGCAGACTTCCACATTCACCAACTCTGGGATTAGAAGTGGGGTTAATGACTTTTTTGCTCTTTTTTGCCATTTCAAACCATTATTCCTCTCTCTTCTAAAAAAAAAAAAAATCTAGCACCTATCCTGGAGAAACTTCTCACACACGTTAACTAAGAGACACATAGAGACACATAGAATAATAGAGAGAATCTGGGATTATAAGCCAGAGTGGTCAAATATGTTGGTGGCAATTCCTATGGAGACTACCTTCATGCAGTGAAAGACAAACAGCAGTGACATGAATCAACATTTTCGTGCTGATTTCACTTACGAATCAACAAACGATTCACTGAGAGGGGAAGAAAAAGCCACAGAGAGAATTCATGCAGTCTGAAAATTTTATATAAAGTTCAAAAATATGCAAAACCATGTAGAAGTAAAAATGAGGTGAGTAGTAGTAGTGTTAGTTGCTCAGTCGTGTCCAACTCTTTGCCATCCCACAGACTGTAGCCCACCAGGCTCCTCTGTCCATGGGATTCTCCAGGCAAGAATACTGGAGTGGATTGCCATTCCCTTCTCCAGGGGATCTTCCCGACCCAGGGATTGAACTCAGGTCTCCTGCATTGTAGGTAGATTCTTTACTGTTTGAGCTACAGGGAAGACCTAAATATGAGGTGAACCATAAGCCAAAACGAGGGATAAAGTGAAGTCTCCCAGTCGTGTCTGACTCTTTGCGACCCCATGGACTGTAGCCCACCAGGCTCCTCTGTCCATAGGATTTTCCAGGCAAGAGTACTGGAATGGGTTGCCATTTCCTTCTCCAGGGGATCTTCCTGACCCAGGGACTGAACCCTGGTCTTCCGCGTTGCAGGCATACACTTTACCATCTGAGCCAACAGGGAAGCCCAAAACAAGGGATGATAGGCACAAATACCAGGCTAGTGGTTAACTTAGTGGAGAGCTGGGGAAAGTGCAACTGAAAGGGGCATTGAGGGTATTTAAAAGGTACCAGGAATGTTTTCTTTATTTTTTTTCGACTCCCAGTTTCATTAGTTATAAAGTGGAAATACCGTAAGCAATCTTGAGGGCGATCACTGTAATGAGACTTGAATTTACAATATTGCAAAGTAATTAGCCTTCAATTAAAATAAATCAATAAATTAAAAAAAAAAAGAGCTTAGTACAGAGCCCACCACATAGTCTGCACTCCATACATGGTCACTAATACCACTGGTAGTTACTATTATTCACTTATCATCAGCATCAAAGTGCAAGGGATACTCAATTCACTACAGTTATAATTCTTACTAGGTAATGTTCTTGAGGTTTTATATATCCATGATGTATGGTCTTCTGGGTATTAAAACATTTCATAATTTTAAAAAATTTATTACAGGGACTTCCCTGGTGGTCCAGTACTTATGCCTCTGTGCTTCCAATGCAGGGGGCACGGGTTTTATGCCTAGCTGGGGAACTAAGATCCCACAGGCCTTCCAGCACAGCCAAAATGATAAAGTAAGAAGTAAATAAATAAAATAAAAATTGATTACATGAATAAAAAATTCCCCAGCATATCTCTTCAGACGATTTGCCCTCTGTTCTTCCTTACTACAGCCAGCCACCATTTTCCTGATCACTGTCCCTCCCATACTTGACTGACTACAGGCTCTCCTGTATCACTCCTGCCCTCAGTCTCAATGATTTCAATAAATGAAACATCTACCCCCCTAGCTTCTCAGTTCCTTGATGTCTTTACCTCCAAAGAGCTCCTCTCCACTGCAGCCATCTATGCTCCACCATCCTACTAGGCACCTCCTCCATAAAACCTCGCTTTCAAACATCTCACTCTCTACCTACCAATTCCTGTCTTTCCAGCTCACCTCTTTTAATCCCACCCATTAATTCTTCAACCACACCAGGCCCTCTGCAACCACATTTACCAGGATGCAGAAGGCCTGGAAAACTGACACACTCATGGTGGGGATACACACACAGTTACACATTTATAAACACTTTGGAAAACAGTGTGCCAGTTTCATAAGTTAAACATACCATAGAATCCAGCCACTCCACTCCTAGGTATTTACACAAGAAAACAGAAAGCATGTGTCCATATAAAGGCTTATCTATGTATGTTTATAGTAATTTTATTTATAACAGCCCAAACTGGAAATAATCCAAATGTCCATCAACTAACTCATTTGATAAACGAACTATAGTATGTGCACACCATGGCATACAGCTCAGCAAAAACAGGAACAGGCTACTGATACACACAACCATGAGTGAGTCAAAATAATCATGTCGAACAAGAGAAGTCAGAGAAGAAGAATTCGTATTGTGTGATGCCACTTATATAAGTTAGTAGAAAATGCAAGCTTATCTGTAACGACAGAAGGATCAGTAGATACCGAGGGGGTTGGGTGTGGGGAGGAGATGGGAGGGGGGATAACAAAGGGTCATGAGGAAACTTTTGAAGAAAATGGACATCACCACTATCTTAATTGTAGTGATATTTCACAAGTACATATATGTCAAAATTGATCAAATTGTATGGACTTTAAACACATACTAGTCATCTTACATTAATAAGCAATTTAATGGTAATTTTTTTTTTTTTTTGGATAATCCAGTTTTTTAATGGTCAAAATATTTGAATAGATACTTCCCAAACAAGGTAAGAGAATGACCAATAAGCAAATGAAAAGATGTTCAATAATATTAGTCATTAGGTAAATGCAAATTAAAACCACAATGTGGTATCAGTTCATACTTAATATAGAACGGTTAACATTAAAAGGATTGACAATACTAAATGCTGAGTAGAAAGCAAATCACGTGGAACCTTTATACACTGCTGGTGGAAATACAAAATGATAAAGACAATTCAGGGACTTCCCTGGTGGTCCAGTGGTTAAGAATCTGCCTCCCAATTCAGGTTCGATCCCTGGTCGGGGAATCCTACATTACTCCAGGCAACTAAGTCCACATGCCACAACTAGACAGAAGTCCGTGCCCTGAAACGAAAGATCCCCTGAGCTGCAACTATGACCCAATGCAGCCAACAAGTTAATAAATAAATGTTTTTTTTGAAAAAAAAAATTCAATAGGGCCCTCAGCACTGCTGATCCGCTGTGTCTGTAACTCTCTACCATACTTACTTTCCACTCTCAGAGATGACTCTATTTCACTTCCTCCTTTCTTCTCAAATCTCACTGTTCCTTACTTCCAGCTATGCTTGACTTCTCATTTTATGGAGAAAACAGACTCAATCAGATATCTCCTTGGTCATCCTTATCCTCCCAACCTACTAATTCTCCCTTCACCTGTATCCATAGACTGTGCCTGCCTTCCTTTCTTAGCAGATGAAGTGTCTGTGCTTCTGGCTAAGGCTGGCCCATCCCTGCATGTCTGGGTCTGTCCCCTGTTCCACTTGAGGACCTAGCTCTGCACATCTTCCCTCTTCCCACTGCACTGTCTGTTTCCCCCAACAGACCAATAGGGTTATTCTCACCAGCACACAAACATCCTGAAATATCTTGCACCTAAAACACACACAAACAAAACCTCCTTCCATCCTTCATCTCTCCCCACTAATGCCCCGCTATCTGAAACCTTTGATAACAAAACTCCTCCAGCATTGCTTTGTCCCTTTTATCTCCACGTTCTTGCCTCTCTCTCTTGAACCCACTCTAATCAGGCCTCATCCTCCTCAGTCCACTGAACCTGACCTTAATCAAGATTACGGACGAATTCTGCATAGCTAAATCCAATGTCCAAGTCACAGACGCTTAATTTGAAAGTCACATTCCAAATCATCTTCTCTTAATGATATTGTCAGATTCTGTTTTCAGTGCCTTCTCTCTGAAATGTTTTCCAGTCACTCTGCTCAGCTCCTAGAAAGGCAGCACTAGACTATATGCACTGCTTGAGAGCAGAGGTTAACTTTTAATCCTCTGCTAGAGTCTCCATGCTGAGACTAGAGGCAAGGACAGAATAAGAGCTGAATAAATACGGGCCGAATGAATGAACATCGGCACAACGAGGACAGGCTCAGGTCAGAGGTGGGGATGGGCTGATGGGCAGTTTGATTCTTGTTATTCATGGTAGTTACATTCTATAAAGCTGCAATGAACACGGAATGAATGAATTGTGAACAGCTGCCCCTGGGGGGAAATCAGGGGTCAAGTTCCTGCAGCCTCTCCTCTCAACATTTTCATCAGTGATCAATATCTAACTCTGTTTTATACATATAAGGTGTCTGTCTAAAGACACCTTACGTGATATATACTGTTGATTCCTTAGCATAGAACTCATGGTGACAGCACTGAAGTTCATGCTTGAATAAAGCTCATCTAACACTTCATTCGGCTCATCACCGCCTTCTTGTATGTAGGAAACAAGACAGCACTTCGGTGTTCTGCTGGGGAGCCATTTTAAACAGCAAAATCACCAACGTGAGGGACAAAAATTTGAAAAACCTGGCAGCAAATGGACTGTAAAAGGGACACTTGTTCACAGGATGAGAAATCTGAGCTGAGAATGTGGCTCAGATGACCGCTATTTCATCACTCTGCAGGTCAGGGAACAATCTGGATAGCACCATGAAAATTGGATTCAGGGTTACAAATAAATGTCAGTGAGTAGGTAAGTTCACAAATAGTTAGGATCAATCCTCTCTCCCTACCTCTCTGGGGCGTGTGCAGTGCAGGCCAGAGGCTTTTCTCCTGGGTCCGCCCATGGCTGTGTGGGCTGCACCGTGCAAGGGATCAGGTAGATGGTGTATTCCCCGGAGTAATCCTTCCTGGAAACAAGCAGGCAGATTATGGTTAGAGAGATGGATTTAGAGATTATTTACTTACCCAGAAACACCCTGACTTCAGTAGACAAGTTTTCAGATGATACTTGTGCTCAGCATCCAACCGAGAACTTCAGGAGTCTGCAGACATGATTTTCAGGAATTCATCACACTTGTGATTGTTCTAACACACTTCAGAGTACTAGCCAGAGGTGTTAAATAGAATTCTTTTCATTTATTCAAGTCCTTTCCATGAGAAATGCTGAGAAAGGCACATTGTTGATAAAAATCTAAAAGGCTCCCATGAGGGCAAAACAGACCTGGCCACATCCTTTTTACACCCCAGTGAAATTGACTTGACAACGTCTGTTTAGTGTTTCTTGCTGACTGACACCCTGTTACACATTCTGGACTGCAAAAACTTTCGTTTACTGAGATGTGACTGAGCCAGCAGCTGCTGCTGCTCTGATTGAAAAGGTAGTGAAGGCCTAGGGGTTAACTAACCCCATTCTAGAGACGGCTGCCACCCCCCACTTCATTAGCATTCAGTTTCAGGATTTCTCTCCCAAACCCTCATCCTTTAAATGAAGTTGAAGAACAACATCACTTCTCATTGGAGATGACTTGCTGAGAATTTCCGTGTTTACAGTGGGGCATGAGATTCTGTAGGTTGTGACCCTGAGAGTACAGAGCCTTGGTAGCCCTTACCTACTTCATTTCCCACACTTGTCATCCAGCAGCCCAGCCCCTGGCAGGCTGCCTGAAAGGCAGCCAGATAGCCAGAAGTGGCAGGAAGATTCTTCAAGGGCCTTGGGAGGCTGCCACTCATTGAATGAGGAGCTCAGGGCTGTGAATCTTAATTCTAACTAGCGTGATTTGTGATCAGTCCTCACTTTCTCCATATTCCTTCTTTGACCATTTCTTTGGCATTATTTGTGTCTGTTTATTAGTAAAGTGATAGCAAAGATTTAGTAAACATAAATAGCCAGCTTCCCTGGTGACTCAGGCGGTAAAGAATTTGCCTGCAATGCAGGAGATCTGGATTCAATCCCTGGGTCAGGAAGATCCCCTGGAAAATGGATTGGTTATCCACTCCAGTATTCTTGCCTGGAGAATTCCATGGAAAGAAGAGCCCGGCAGGCTACAGTCTACGGGGTCACAAAGAGTTGGACACGACTAAGTGACTAACACTTTCACTTAATAAATAAATAAGTAAATACAACTTTCAGGACACAGCCTGGGGTCAGTTTAGTGAGATGGCCCAGGCTGGAAATGGGGAGACAGTCTAACCCTGCCCTTGCTTTGCTTCTGCTATGGCTGTACAATTTTAGACAAACCAGGCAAATTTTCAGGGCTTAGTTTCTAAGCCTCCTTGTGCCCTGGAAGTTTCTATGTCTGTAGGTCTGTATGTCTGCAGTTTTTTCACTCGATCCTTATCTTCCTCCAAAGCTGGAACCAGCAGGAAATGAGATCTTGTACACTATCTTTGAATTATACAAAAATTGACCTGTGTAATGTGAATAGTAGCTCTTAATAGAAATACTTAATTAGGCAGAACTGTCCATGCCTGACTCCTGCTTTCCAAAAGTTAGGCCATTGCAAAGTAGAAATAGAGACACAGATGTAGAAAACAAATGTATGCATGACAAGGGAAGATAGGGATGGGATGGGATGAATGGGGAGATTGGGATTGATATATATACACTATTGATACTACGTATAAAATAGATAACTAATGAGAACCTATCGTATAGCTCAGGGAACTCTGCTCAGTGTTCTGTGGTAGATGAGAAATGGGTTAAACTCATTTTTAAGCGGGGTAGATGGGTTAAATGGGAAGGAAACCCAAGGAAGAAGGGATATATGTATAGGTGCTGCTGGTTCACTTTGCTGTACAGCAGAAACTAATCCAACATGGTAGAACTACAATACTCCAATTAAAACAAAAACAAAAAGGCCAGATCCTGTTGTTCCTCCCCTCGAACCTGTAGTGGCTCCTATTGCACTAGAGTGAAAAAGTCCACGCACTGGCCTTCAAGGCCCCACAGCAGCCCGACCCTCTCTCTTGTTACCCTCTTCATCCACTCCATTCAAGCCACCGAAATTTTTGTCAAACTTTGCCAGATACCCCTTCCCCCAGATAATCTGCATAGTGAGCTCCCTTGTTTCCTTCAAGTCTTTGCTCAAATGTACCTTCTTAATGAGGCCTAGGCTGAACTTCCTAACCAACAAATTACAATGTCTGCCACTCCTGATTCCCCTTACCCTGCTCCCGACCTTTTGTTTTTCCATAGTGCTGAGTCGGGCAAGCCTTAGCGACTGAACAACAACATCACCTTCTAACATGTGATACTGCACTCATTCATTATGTCTACCCATGGGTGCAGAGATTTTTATTTTGTCCACTGATGTATTCTTAGTAAAAGTTCAATAAATATCTACTGAACAAATGAATGCAAGACAAATGGCATGGTCTCCCCAGGCTGCAGTCCTATGTTTCCCACCCCTGTATATGAGTTAGGTCAATTTCCTGACTATTCCTGCAAATATGCCCAACACAGTCTGGAGGTAGGTTTTTAATCCTGTGGTTCTTTGCCCCTCTTTCCTGAAAGCTAGAAGTCTCCCATCAGTTGCTCAGCTTCCCCGAGAAGCCTTGGCCAGCTCCCCCGCCGCTATGGTCTCCCAGCCCTAAGCAGCTGTGGCCTGAGTGCTCAGCGTGGCTCATGGTGTACACAGCACAGAACACTTGGTGTTATTCTTTGCTTTGCCATTTATCTGTGGATTTAACCTCCTTACTGCAAATGTTATCTCATAAAGGATGCTTATTCAGGAACTACTATGTGCTAAACCATGCAGTTCTGGGGCTTACCCTTGAGAAGTTCACAATCTAATGCAAATGGGACTCAGAGCATTATAATATGCTGAGCTGTGTTATAGTGAAAGCTGGAACAACACACGAACCAGGAGGAGGAGCTTCTAACACAGTATGCAGAATCAGCAAAGGTGTCTGGGAAGGGCTGGTATCTGAGCTGGAGCTCAGAGGAGTTTGAGATGTGCAGGAGGAAAGGAGCAAGAAGGGTAGGTGGATTATAAAAGCACAGAGGTATGGATGGGCTGGTGGATTCAGAGGTTGGGAACACATGTGGTTAGAAGGCTGGATTTGAGGCACGGCTTAGAGGGAAGGATATGGGTCCTGCTCAAAGAGCTGGACTTCATTTGGTAAGCAGTGGGGAGTCATCAAAGGATTTAAAGAGGACCATTTCTCTGTCTATAAATTGGGACAAGTACATGCACAATCTCATGAGATTCTAGGAAACACAATAAAGGTTATTTTGTTATACATTGATTTCAAAGGAATCAGGATGTACAAGTAAAACCTGATTTAAGACCAAACATTTGTAACTAAAATAAAAATTTTAAAAATTATTCTTAAGACAATTTGCTACTTTTTAATTGCAAATAATAAGATTTTCATGCTAAAGATAGGTACTAATTTCATGACCTACAAAATGGGGCTAAGAATATTTACTATAGGCTCCATTATTCTTTTAATGGTAAAAGTTTTTATTTTTTTTTGTCCTATTCTTTCCTTTTACAAATGGAATAGCTGACTGTATTTATTCCAATCTCATTCTACCTCTATGTTGGGTGTAGGAGAAGACTAAATCTTGTTACTTATTTTTCAGGACACTGAATTGTAAGGGGTGACATCTGGACCTGATAACTAGTGATCCTGGATTTTGTACTGGTTGTGATCACTGGAATGAAATTTCTTTATTATACTAAGATATTAGTTGGACACATTTCCCAGCCTCCTTTGCAGGTAGATATGCCATGTGACTAAGTTCTGGCCAATGTGATGTGAGAAAAACTGATGTGCACCCTGCCTATTCTTACCCTTTAAATAAGGGTGATCCCTGTCCAATTTATACATCAGAAACTAATCTGAGCTACATGTATTTCTCTAGTTGCCAGATGGCTACTTCTGTCTATCCCACTTTTAAAATAGAAGTTTTAAAAGTTTTCTTCTAGCTTTTGAAGAAAAGCCCTTAAAGAAACAGAAAACATTTCAGATTTATCCCTGAACTCCATCCTGTACTCACCTGTTATAAGAGCTTGTAGCTCTCCAGAGCTGATAAGGGGAATCGAAGGTCTGAGCACTCCATAGGAGCTGCAGGTCAAATTCAATTCCTCCGAGGTGGTCTGGAGTCAGTATGAACGATTTCACATCAGGGAGGGTGTGGTGCTCCATCACAAACTGTCCTATTTCAAGAGGAAACACACAGACACTTATTTGTAAGTGCTTGTGGTCAATCCCCTACAAAAGCCTTGGAAATATCAATTTCAGATTTAAAAAATCTCATTTAGGACCACTCAAGTCCTTTGTGGAAGGAAGCAATTGTAAACATCCTTAAAAAGGTAAGGATTACTCAGCAAGACACCTCCACTCTTTTAAAGTACAGTCATTTAGTGTCATGAATAAATAAAAGTAGGGAAACTATTCTATGTCGGAAAAAGAAAAAAAGTAAAAGTTAGTCACACAGTCGTGTCTGACTCTGTGATCTCACGGACTGTAGCCTGCCTGGCTCCTCTGTCCACGGGATTCTCCAGGCAAGAGTACTGGAGTGGGTTGCCATTTCCTTCTCCAGGGAATCCTCCCAGGTCTCCTGCATTGCAGGGAGATTCTTTACCAACTGAGCCACTAGGGTGGCTCCTACTACATTAAAAGAGACTAAAGGGGTATAACAGCCAAAATGGAACGTGTGGATCTTGACTGGATTCACTTTTGTTTTATATAAATAGATGCAAAGCAAATATAAACAAACATAAAAGTAAGTGTAAAAGACATTTGTGGGACACAAATGGAGGGAACACGAATAGGGACTAGATGTTATTGGATCGGTATGAAATAGCTTGGCCACAGTAATGCTATTGTGATGTGTAAGAGAAGGTCCATGTTTCAGGAGGTGTCTGCTGAAGTACAGTAGGTCCCCTGCATATGAATGAGTTCTGTTCCAAAAGTGTGATCGTAAGTCCAGTTTGTTCCTAAGTCCAATGAAGTCATCCTAGGTATGCAACTAACATAATAACTGGCTATATAGTATTGTACTGTAATAGGTTTATAATACTTTCCACACAAATAGTACATAAAATGTAAACACAAAACATAGAAAATATTTTTATTCTTATAGTACAGTACCTTGGAAAGTATAGTAGTACAGTAAAATGGCTGGCATCAAGTCAACAGGCAAAAAGAATTAATGACTGGAGGAGGGAGAGGAGATGGGAGATGATAGCTCTAAAGGATCATCAGCAATAGGAGATGGAAGGCAAGCAGCAATTTCACTCATGCCTGATATTGATGGTTTAGGTTTTGGTTTCTTGCTGGAACTAGATGCACGTTTGCATCTTGAAAGGTTCGTATGTAGGGGACTTACTGTATTTAGGGTAATGTGGCATGATGCCTACAACTTATCTTCAAATGATGTGACCAAAAAAATGGGAATGTGTGTGTGTATGTATACATACATGCACATAGGAAAATGTTAACAATTGTTGGCTTTGTTCTTCATTGTCCTATTCTTTCAACTTCTCTCTCTGTTTGAACATTTCTTAGTAATAAAAAAAAAAACTTGAGGAAAAGAATGGCACTGATATTACCTCTGAATTTGGCATGGGTCTTGAATTCAATAACCAGACGGCCATCCTCTCGAATGTAGATCCTTATTATCTGAAGCCTGGCAGAGAGCACACTGTCCGTCTGGATTCCTGAGCAGGCAACCATACACAGAACATTTAAGTGAAGGCTTGGAGAAGAGCTCCCAGACAGTAGCCTACACATGAGTTACCCCAGGGACACCTCTCAGTAGAGCCACATGCTTACTTGAATGTAACTTAGGACAAATTTACATACTTGCATGAACATAGAGTCTATTTGGAAAAGACCCTGCTGCTGGGAAAGACTGAAGGCCAGAGAAGAGGGTGGCAGAGGATGAGATGGCTGGATAGCATCACCAACTCAATGGACATGAATTTGAGCAAACTCTGGGAGATAGTGAAGGACAGGGGAGCCTGGCGTGCTGCAGTCCGTGGGGTTGCAAAGAGTTGGACATGACTTAGTGACTGAACCACAACAGAGTCTATTTAGAGACATGTGCCAGTCAGCATTGTAAGACAGCTCATTTTATTTGGTTCTTTTTTCACAATTCTATTCTTCTGACATAGTCTTTACACCTGCAGATGCCACTTAGAGCAGGTACAGGGTCCCACCTCAGAGCTCAGAAAAAAATGGTCCCTAAACCTCCTTACTATTAACTTTACACCCAGATGTGGTTACAGCATGTCTGCTTCAGGCTGTATTTTCTTTTCGTCACCAGAACATCTTTTAGGACTTAACAGAACCATAATCAATGTTCTGGTGGCTACACTTTGTATTGAAAGCAATAAAGAATTACAGGTTAGCTTGTAGAAAGCTAGTTACACATGATAGGACATGAGTCCACTGTGGCTTTAATAAGAGCAATTGTGATCATGATAACCCATAGAGTTCAATATGACCAAAAACTAAAGGGGAAGCAAAGAAGGGGGAAAAGAAAGTTTAAAAAACCCCCAACTCAAGAATTATCTGACTCAGACTGTGAAAACTCCCTGGGGTTATTTCTTATAAGAAATATAATGTAAATAAATGATTTGAACATAAACCATTTAACAGAAGGAAGGACTGTATTTTCCATTAGTAGAAGTGAAGCCTCATCTAAAGAAATCTACTCAGATGAAGTAACTGCCTCCGATCAAGTAAATCACCACTAGGGATGGAGAGAGGAGGAATGGGAGCAATACAAAAAGGGGAAATGAGCTTGGGGTTGTGTTTGAAGTAGAGGACACTGAAAATGGGAAAAAAAAATTACAAAAAATCAACTCCGACCCATTGGAGTGCATGGAGAGAATCATGGCGTTTTAAGGGACATTCATGGAGCGGCAGTGGGAGAAGGTGGGTGGAGGGAGGCAGAAGAGAGAGGCCTGAGGATCTTAGCTGAACGGTCGTTAACCACCCAGGCCCTGGGGGGACCTCATCTCAAGGAGACCAGTAACATAGACAAGCCTGAGGTGAAGGTCATTGAAAAAATTCAGCATTGCAGTCTTTGAAGTACAAGTAGAGTTAAAATTTCCACTTTTAAGGATGCAACAAAAGAGCAAACTCGATATCAAATGAATAAAGTAGCCCAGGTTATTCTTGATATATTTCTCCATTTCTGTGTATCTGATTTCAAAACTCTATTCTCCTTAAACAACATGAATCACATCATTTTTACCTAGGAGAAAACGAACATGACTATATTCCAAAAGAACACACACTCATTCAAGCCCCCGAAGGGGCAGTATGGGGCTTGTCTATCACTTGCCATCCTCTACTCTGGGTCCCTGGCTCTCTGGACTGAATTTATTGTAATGGTGGAGGCCTTCCAGCATTACCATCTATGGACATCAGTTTTTCTCAGAAACCACAGATCTGTATCCTTTCTATACTTTATGTGGCTCTCCTTTGACTATATATAGGACAACAGGATGAGGAATGAAGCTACCGTTAAAACTCAATACTTAAACAAAAAACAACTGTTGCTTAAGCATAAGGTAAGACCTGTTAAGACGTCAGTGAGTATACCTGTTCTCCAGAGAACAGTGTCATAGAAGAAGGAGAACTCCATCTCGGTGTGGTGCTCCAAGGAGGCCCAGCCCCTGGGGGCCGTCACGTAGATGTAGGACACGAAGAGCGGCACGTGCACGGTCAGGAAGGACTGAGCCGAGTCTCTCACCTGCAGAGCAAACGGGGTGCAGACAGAGAGGGTTATTTCTCCCCAGGATGAAGAGGTAGGTGAGCATCTCATATCGGTTCAATCTTCATTCACTCATTTAGCCACTTATTCAGTATTAATCAAGCGCTCATGATTGTGCCAGGCACCAGGCTAGGAACTGGGTCCTTAGCAGTGGGAAACAACTAAAATCCCTGCCTTAGGGAACCTACAGTCTAGTAGGGGAGATATATAAATGTGAAAAATAAAGGGATGGGAAGTGGTCAGGATGCTTCTTTCGATAAGATAATCAGAGAAGACTTTTTCAAGGAGGTAACACTTAAAAACACTTAAATTTTTTTTTAATATTTATTTTTATTTACTTATTTTGGCTGAGCTGGGTCTTAGTTGAGGCACGTGGGATCTCTAGTTGGAGCATGTGGGATCTAGTTCCCTGATTACGGATGGAACCTGGGCCCCTGCATTGGGAGTAGGAAGTCTTAGCCACTGGACCACCAGGGCAGTCCCTTAAAAACACTTTTGAAGTATGAGAAGCTCTCCCTCCACTGATCATTCACTGGAAGCTTTGGCTGAGATTCCTAAGGCATCACAGTTATTCCCAAAGTATCTGGGCAGATCTGGGATCTACTGTTAGCACATAGTCACGGGCTGACTGTAGTTTCCAGAGAGCCATAGGAGAGCATAAAGCAGCCCTAAATGGGAGGATGCCCGTCATCCTAGGATGAACGTGAGGCTGACTTGGATGTCTTAGTGAGTACTCAGACCTTCTCCAACAGGAAAGAAGGTCATGGGATTTGGATATCATACCTATGAAACTTCCCAATGGACAGTTCACAGTCAGATAACTTCCTATCTCATTCAATGCTTTGCTGAAATAATTTTGAAAAGGCAGCACACTATACTTCTAAGAGAACACTTTCTAAAGGAATTCCTTTTATTGCCATTAATTCGGCTCTATTATTTTCATTTTACTATTCAATTAACAAAACTTAGATTGAAACATAACAAAATATGAGCAGACGCCTTCATGGAGAAGCTGTGTATATGAGCGAGGGAGTTGGTTTATTCATTTTTGAGATGTATATTGTATTTTCCATCATAAAAACACATTTTCTTTATAACAAAAAAGCTTCATATAAAACAATTATATTTCATCATTGGCCAAATGTGATAATACATTATGGAACTTACATACAGTTTTGTTTGAATATACGATGTAACATGTTTCCATGGGTAGTTAAGGGAAAGAGCCAAATGCTTTATCAATATTTATGACATCGAAACTTTATTTTTCCAAAGTATTCTTTCATATTCATAGTTGTCAGGGATTTAAAGTTGGATGCCAAGTTCTTCAAAAGGCTCCACTAATTCCTTATGCACTTAAAAATCTTTTGTGAACATCTTGCTCTCCCTTCTTTAGAAAATTTTCCAATTTTATCTGGATCTCATATCATGCTCTGTCCCCTTATGTACAGGCTTTACTAAATACATTTGCCCTAATTTCACCATTGCTGATGTTAGAACCTCCATAAATTTTCTAGCTGACTGGTAAAATTATTTTTTCCTCTGTTTCTGTTTATTCGCCATTAACCTTCATATTACTTATTAATCCTTAGGAAAAAACAACTCATAAATATTTACTGCACAACTCTTTTGTGCTAGATGCTGTCCACCTTGAGATTACTAGTGACCATTTCAGCTGAGGTTCAACAAAGTTATGTCTTGTCTAATTCTGCTGATATTTGATAAAGAAAGATATGAACTAGGGCAGGTTTTAAGTTGTACACTCTACCATATACCACTTGTTTCATCTATTTTTAAAGAAACAGACAGCAAAGAAGTACTTCTGTGGTATGTATGTATTGCTTTAAAAAGTGGGACATATATAATAAGAATTTCTTGTCTTTGTGATTTTTAAGCATATTCTGAATAAAGATATCCAATACTATAATTAAAGTCAGGGAGAAGAAAGAATAATAATTTTTGAGGGGCCAAAGGAGGAACCAATCACTGAGTTTTGCATATTTGAAAGTGAATGTAGGTTATGCAACTGCAGAAGCACAAAGGAAACCTCAGAATGCCTTAAAATTCTATTCAGTAGAGGGCGATAGTGTATACAAAATGAGAATTAACCAAACCAAGAGGCATCTCAAGGAAACAAATTTTAATCAAAGAAACTTTCCTAAAATGATTATGCATAGGTCCCTCTATAGGTTCCCCTCTTTCAGTGTGGTTAAACCTGATTTGAAGTGAAAAACAAATATTTGATTTTCTTAGTTCATTGAGATACTCAAAATTGGGCAGCACCTGCTTTAGAATTGTTTTTCCCATGAGGATGCATTAGCCTAGTACCTTTGATATTAATGGCCCTCCTACGACTGTGATTTCTCACTATGTTTTATTTTGTCAGGCTTTCCTAGTGGCTCAGACGGCAAAGAATCTACCTGCAATTCGGGAGATCCAGGTTCGATTCCTGGGTTGGGAAGATCCCCTGGAGAAGGGAATGGCTACCCACTCCAATATCCTTGCCTGTAAAATCCATGGACAGAGGAGCCTGGTAAGTTAGAGTCCATGGGGTCACAAAGAGTCAGACATGACTGAGTGACTAAGACTTTCTTTTACTACTGATGTTTAATGACTACTAAACATAGGTTTGGAATAGGTATCACAGCAAGGTGTTTTAAACAGTTGCCATGATGCTTGGAACAAGAGTGCCTTACTTGTCTGCTGAAAGATGGGGAGCTTCTGTCATTTTAACTCATTTCCCCATGTGAGGAGGACACGTCGACTTAGTAATAACCTTCCCATCAAGGTAAACCTTTTTGACTTTCCAAAATATGCATGCTCAGTTGTGCTGGACTCTTTGCAGGGCCATAGACTGTAGCTCACCAGGCTCCTCTGTCCATGGAATTTTCCAGGCAAGAATACTGGAATGGGTTGCCATTTCCTTCTCCAGGGGAATTTTTCTGACCTGGGGATGGAAACTTTGTCTCCTGCATTGGCAGGTGGGTTCTTTACCACTGAGTCACCTGAGAAGCCCTTTCCAAAATACACCCAGAGGAAAAAACATACACCTAGAGAAGTAAGACTATCAGATTTTTTTATAAATGTGCCAGACAGCTAATTTTCTTCATCTTAATTTAAAATTTTCCACATTAATTTTCCAGTTAGCTGATTGAGAGGACTTTGGGGGACTTGCTCTAGCCTTGATGCTGCTAAGGTCTCTCTTGCAGGGTTTAGAAGGACGAGTCCCTTGGTTGGTGCAGTTCTGGGAGCAACTGGGTGCTAAACTGCTTCAATTCAATGAATGAACAAGCTTTAACATGATATCCAGGTGCATGCAGCCTTCAGACAGACCTCTGGGGCACCCACCTGGAAGTCGGCGGTTACAGACCCCCCACAGACGTCAATCAGCTCTGTCATGTCATAATAGGCATCAAACGTCCAGACGCAGCTCTTCAGGTTTAGGTGTTTGTAGAGCTGGATGGTCTTGGGCTCCCGCACGCTGGAGTCAAACTGGAAGGGGCGGTCGTAGCCAGGCCCCAGTGCCATGCTGTCGTGGATCCTGTCATCCAGGAACCCTGCCTCTGCGGAGGAGCGAGAAGCAAGGAACAGTAACTCAGTCTGTGGACGTACCCTTCACCAGCTTCCCAGGAGCTGGGAGGAGAGGGAGGGTGGACACATCCTTTAGACACACAGAGAGAGCTTTCCCTTCCTCTGAGATGACTAATAGAGCACCCCAGGGCTCCCAGGCTTCCCTGGTGGCTCAGACGGTAAAGAATCTGCCTGAGATGTGGAAGACCCGGGTTCGATCCCTGGGTTGGGAAGATCCCCTGGAGAAGGGAATGGCAACCCACTCCAGTATTCTTGCCTGGAGAATTCCATGGACAGAGGAGCCTGGCAGGCTATAGGCCATGGAGTGGCAAAGAGTCGGACACGACTGAGTGACTAACACTAACTAACTAACCAGAGCTCCCAACACAAGCTCAGTGAGGAGGCGAGGGGAGCTTGTCATCTTGCCTGTTGCCACGTGATAAACAGAGTGACTGGGTTCACAGACCCAGGAAAGATGCTGCAGGAGCCAGGCAAGAAGAGGTGAAAGGATGAGACCATAAACGAAGAAGTCAGTGCCTGGTGGCCCTATGTATCTCTTGGAAAAGAAAATACCGTAAAGCCTTGCCTGTCACACCTGCCCAGTCTGGTTCTATGTTTCACAATTAGTCCTTGAAGAAATGGATTTACTATACGGAGAATCTGTTGGTGAATTATTCTTTTTCAAGACTGATTTTTTTTAAAAAATAGCTTTTATGGGGAGCCAGCAAACAAACATCTGACTACCCTCCCCCCCCAACCCGCCTCCTATGGTTTCTGAACTCTTGCAGAAAAAAAAGTCTTAATTCTGTGTTAATGAGTAAATAGCTCGCTAATGATGCTTGACTAAGCTTCCCTTGCTACAGGCAAAAATTATTGGATCAAATGCTGCCAAGCAACTGAACTGTTCTAAATTAAGGAAGACCTTTATGTAGAAGAGAGCTGAATACGACACAATTTTAGAATATTAGGGTTAAACTTTGTATGGTCCTGAAAGCAACTATGATATTCTGAAAGAGCTGATCCATTTCTCAGAATGTTTGACACCAGCACACAGCCCTCTGCACCACAAGGACTAGGGTGTCAATGAACATGTGTTGAAGCTAATCGTGTTTAAGTAGGAAGAGGTACAAACTTTCAGCCTATAGACATGGTATGTTTCTTCCACTAGTTTGCATGTGCGGACCAATTAAACTTTCATCGGTAGCCCAGTGACTTAGGAATCATTTACACTCCACTAACTCCTACTGTACCAAGACCTCACTACCCAGAGTGATGCTTAATGAATATGGAAGAGCACATGAATGCTTTCCTGTCTTCAAAAACACTGTTAAATGATTCATCAGTTGCAAAGGGAAGAAATGTGCATTCAATGTGCACTTGCTAAGGTGAATGGAAATGGACAGGATTCTTTGTAAACTAAAACGTCTGCCCTGGTGAACACGGAGATGTGCTGCCTCAGCTGTCAGTGCCCTTGGGTCTGGATCAGCTGCAGAGCCCCAAGTCACGCATTTGCTCGAGCAGTCTGCCATCCAAGGACTGAGTGAGGTGGGGCAGAGAGGTCTGCCCACTGGGGCTGAAAGCAGGACACGTTGGACGGCTGGGCTCTCTCCAGAGCTCCCTGTAAGAACTGGTTGTGGCTTCATTGGCCACACTGCAGGCTGACTTCTCCCTCTGCCCAGTCCTGCTTCCTCCCCTTCCCTTTAGGAGATGTGGAACCCCAATAAACATCTCATACCCCAAGCTCCACCTTGGCTACTGCTCCCGGAGAACCATCCTATAATATCTACCATCATGCAGGAGCTTTATAAAATGCTGAGGGAATGGGAACCAAGTGCAGGAGAAGGAAGGAGCTAAAATTGACCAGGACGGGGTTTTTAAAATTGTCGACACATTCAATCCCTACCTTGTTTGGGAGCAATTATTCTTCTCATGTGATAGATAAGAAAGCAGTTGGCTCAGAGCTGTCCCAGCTATTTTTGTTCAGTTGTACAGGCAATGGAATAGGGACACGAACCTGTCAGTTTGATTCCAAGGTCCTTGTTTTTTTCCTATTCATGTCACTGTCCAAGCTGCCTATGTTTGGCTGCTTGCTGATGAGCAAATCCACTAACCATGCAGATTTTGAGGACCAGAAAACATGAAAAGCAGAGTTCACTTAGCCACATCCCTAAGGGTCATCGTGCTGGGCTGGGCACACTAACAGGGACGTCTCCCCTCACCTGAGATGCCTCTCAGGTCCCGGGTGGTGACGAGATTGGAGCAGACGTGTTGGTGCCTGTAGATGGACTCAGACAGAAGAAAATGCAGGTTGTGCAGTGGCATGGTGGAGATGAGTGGCAGCATTCCATCCTGGTGTGGGATCTGCACGGAAATGTGGATTCTAGGTGGAGAAAACGAGGGCAGAAATCAGTGCTTTTAGGCGCCTGCTGTAAGCAGCTAGTATGGCACACTGTGTGACCGTGTGCTCGGTTACTCAGTCACGCCTGACTCTTTGAGACCCCATGGACTGTAGCCCACCATCTCCTCTGTCCATGGGATTCTCCAGGCAAGGATACTGGAGTGCGTTGCCATGCCTTCCTCCAGGGGATCTTCCCAACCCAGAGATCAAACCCTCACCTCTTTTGTCTACCTGCATTGGCGGGCAGGTTCTTTACTGCTAGTGCCACTTGGGAAGCCCCTAGTATGGAACATTGCTTTCTCATAACTCAATTTGTCTTCACCAATGAATTTACCAGTTTTTTTTTTCCTGAAGCTTTCCATGTAGGAGTTCTCTCTGTACATGAGGCTACAATGTGCATGCAGGGTTATTCTCCTCCCTCCAGCCCCTGGGAGACCCTCCAGACTCAGGACTGATAGCAATCGAGAATCATAGATTTTTTGTGTGTACAAGAAAAGATAACATCGCAACCATAAATTATAGCTTTCTTCTGCTTTAAAAGGAAGCTTTGTTTCCTCATGCGCTAGAGGCGAGTCGATGGTATAGGCACAGCTGAATTTCTCTGTTACAATGAGTGTCTGTGGAGATTGTGGAGGGTTGCCACAGAATTTTCTAAAGTATTTGTGCCCAAAATACATCACTGAGCTCTTAAACTTTAAGGCCAGTATCCCTACCCAGGAAAAGAGCCTAGAAATAGTAATACTCCACTATTCAATAGTCTTGGGGCTTCCCAGGTGGTGCTAGTGGTAAAGAGTCCACCTGCAATGCAGGAGAACAAGAGACGTGGATCCGATCCCTGGGTTCGGAAGATCCCCTGGGAGAGGGCATGGCAACCCATTCCGGTATTCTTGCGTGGAGAATCCCACGAATGGAGGGGCCTGATGGGCTACAGTCTGTGGGATTGCAAAGAGTCGGATGTGACTGAATGACTAAGACACGCATGGTGTCTCCCCAACTTAAAAAGCCTTCCTTTCCCCACCAGCAAGTTCTAGCAAGGCCACCAGCCCTCACTGGCCTCAATCTGCAGCAAGCTCTGCCTTGAACTACATTCTTCTGCCTTTAGGTGCCTTTGTACCAGGAAGTCTGTAACTTATTTATATTAGCTGCTATTTCTTGATGCTTTTAGAGTCTGTCTTGCCTCCCCACCAAGAGGGCAAAGGACCATTTCCTTCACTTCTTGTGTTTCTCCATAGCATGTAGTACACAATTCTAAATAAAATATGAGCTTAATAAATACCGGTTAAGACTGCAACACAACAAAACTGTACTGAGGGCCTGCAATTTTTTCACTGTACAAGTTTAAATTTTCAGCATGTTTATTGAGGGTGCATTGTGAGTTTTTACAGCTTGTCTCCCAGAACAAAGACTCTTGTTTTAAAGAGGAATCAGAACCTCAGAATATGAACAGAATGGCTCTTTTTGTAAGGTACGGGGTCAGTAGTAACCCTGGACACTTCTCTTATTGCTTTTTACAAAAATAAATTTCATTCTATTAGAAAAAAGAGAAGGATTTGCATATTTTTGGCTCCATGTTCAAATCTGTTTTTTTCATGTAAATGAGCCCCTTTATCTGAACTCAGTTGCTCATAAAGGCATGCACATAAATACTATCAGGTTTAATGAATATGTATAACCTACCTGAAACCTTTTTTTTTTTTATGGTATACAAAAAATGAAAGCATCCATTTTCCATCAAAATCATAGGGCACAGGAAAAAAAAAGCATATCTGCCCACTGATTTATAATTCACCAGTGTTGTTACTCATTTGTTCACTGGGTACTTAGTGAGTGCCTCTTAGGTGCCAAGAAGCACTGTTCTAGGCAGAGGGGATGCAAAATAAACAGTCATGGTCCCTGCCACCATCATCTCCTGGGTGGGGATGACAAGGGGAGAATGAATAATGATAACACTCTCAGAGAGGCAGACGTGGGTGCCAGAAAAGTGGGAAGTAAAAGCTTCCAAATTAAAATGGGGGAGATGATGGAAAAGTTCCTAGAAGAGATGCCATGGCTTCGGTATGGTAGGACAATGGGATTTAAGAACATGGACTGGAAGGGGCGGGGGAAAGCTGGAGCCAGGAGGAGCCACATGGCAGAGGCAGGTCACCTAAGAGTGCTTGAAACCCTGAGGAAGCTGCATGTGATTCCCTGTGGGTGGACTGACAGGTGAAAATAACAAGATGAAGGAAACGAGGCTAGCAAGATTGACAAGGGCCAGATATTAGGGCGCGTTTGAAGAATGTCAACTTTTTATGAAGCATTCATCACCATTATTCTTATTTTGCAGAAGCATCACTCACTGATCTGTCCCACCTAGAAAACACACAAAACACAGCTGGGGACTCTCTCTGCCATCTCCTCATGGAAGGCACCCCCCGCCTGACCTGTTGGGATGCTCCTTGTGTTTGACATCCAGGTACTTCAAGGTTGCGATGAAGGACTGAGCCTGGAAGCCTCGGGCTGCCCCAGCCACCACCGGAGTATGGCAGATAGCACTGTCTGTTCCGATGGTGACAATGTTGCTCCTCAACGGGGTCCCCACGTGGCCCACCTTGTCCACAGCCTTGGCCACACAACGTACATGGAACCTCCGGCTGAAGTAAATGCTGTCCAGAACCTACCAGAAGAATAAAGTACCTCAAACACATGGATACTGCCTCACCAGCTCCTCATACTGTGTCTTCTGGATGATAATCTGTGGTAACCTGTGAAGACCACTGTCAGCTGAAAACACTGCACAACCTAAAAGCTAAGAGTTATGTTTTATACAGCAGGCTAAACTGAGGACTTAAGCCCGGGCCACAGCATCTTAGAAAACTGTGAGAGACTGCTGGAAATGGCAACCCACTCCAGTATTCTTGCCTGGAGAGTCCCAGGGACGGTGAAGCCTGGTGGGCTGCCGTCTATGAGGTCGCACAGAGTCGGACACGACTGAAGTGACTTAGCAGCTCCAAAGAGGAATGCGAAGAGCCAGGGTATATATTAATCAGAGTTTTTGCAACAAAGGCCAGGTAGCTGGAACATCAAAAGATGACTGTTAAAACTGGATATCTCAAGTTAAGGAATTTTGCACTTTTCCATGTATGGGAAGATGAAATAGTTTAGGCTCACTGAAATCATTCCTTTAATAGGCACCTCAGCTATCAGGGGCCAGTATCCTGTGTTTTCTCATCCTGAGTCTCCCCACTGGCTGCAATGGCTGATGCTGCAACATCCTTTGCTGACTGACATGGCAGGCTGTATTCTTAGCCCACACCATCCATTACCCATCCATTTATCCACGTATGTGTCCACTGATCTACCCACCTATCCATTCAATCACCACCGAAGTATTGCTTTCTGCCAGGAGCCAGGCATCAGGGACCGAGCACTGAGTACTTAGAGCCTAGGGTGGTAAGCCAGGTAATAAGCAAGTAGACAAATGTGGAGCAAGAAACTAGAGATGACTGATTCCCAAAGACACTTGTTCTCTTTACATATTAGGTTCATAGAACTACTTAATGATTTTTCAGCCCTTCCAGCAAGACTTGTTGCCTCTAAGTCACTTTTGCTGAGGGCATGGTATCAGGATATAGAGGAAAGACACTTCTTTTCTAGGAGTTCTTAGTTTTCTTTCCTCCCTACTGCCATTCCCTCCCTTAACTCCCCTCTAATTACTAAGGGTTACAATAACATGGTGGACTTGAAGTTGAGAACTTGGCCTCTGACACCTACTGGCCTTGAAAGTCTTTCTATAGATTCTCTCATGCTCCAGACACACAGAATCCATGAGTGCTTAATGCAGTCTATGCAGAGGTAACCTAGGTCTCCAAAATTGTCTAGGTTACTAGTGCATTGACATAGGGAGGTAGATAATAAGCAAAACTCATTAGTAGTTCTGTGCGCCACAGACTTCCCACAAAGCAATCATACAGACTTATAAATTCTACCATGGAAACAATTTTCACTGAAGTCCATTAAAAATTGAAGAAGATTTTTCCATTAAAATTTTTTTAATTAGCTGCCACGACTTTATTTATTTACTTATACATGGACTTCATTCAGAAGGGATTTGAGGCATCTTACAAAAATGCACACAATACAACAGTATTAAATAAATAATTGAAGAAATGAAGGCAGAGCAGAGGAAGCTGGGGTAAGAGGATTAGTCACCAGTTCATCACAAGAAGGCAAACTGAAATATAAGGTAAAATCATAAACTTAGTTCAGTTCAGTTCAGTCACTCAGTCGTGCCCAACTCTTTGCGACCCCATGAATCGCAGCACACCAGGCCTCCCTGTCCATCACAAACTCCCAGAGTTTACCCAAACCCATGTCCATTGAGTCGGTGATGCCATCCAACCATCTCATCCTCTGTCATCCCCTTCTCCTCCTGCCCCCAATCCTTCCCAGCATTATAAACTTGGTACCTGTTAAAAATGTATATTTGGCTCAAATCAAACCAAATGCCCCTTCACAGGTTTGTTGAACAGAGAACAAGGTATTTATGAAACAATAAGCTGTTAAGTCTTGCCATTTACATTTTTAATAATAATAAAGATAATTTAAATTTGAACTAGGTTAAGAATTCATCTTCTGGCCTTTCTGAATAAGCTGTGCCAAAGACAATGGACATGAGGAACCCACTTTATCCAAAGCCTCCCACGTACGTCTAACAGCTTTCTTCCACTATCTACTCAAGACGGTTCTTTTTAAAATTTTACTTGTTTATTTATTTTTGGCTATGCTGGGTCTTCATTGCTGAGCATGGGTTTCCCCTAGCTGTAGTGAGCAGGGGCTATGCTCTAGTTGTGGTCCTTGGGCTTAGCTGCTCCTCAGCATGTGGAATCTTCCCAGACCAGGGATCGATTGAATTCGTCTCCCTGGGAGGTAGGTGGATTCCCAACCAGTGGACCACCAGAGAAGTACAAGGCACTTGTTAAAGTGAGAACAAACTGTGCATTTGTAGGGAAAAATCTAGAAAAATTAAGTCTGAAGAAAATCTCTGATTTTCAAAATTATTAAATGCACTCATTTCAGTCAAAAATCACTGAGTGCTTACTGGGTGTCAGGCGCTCTGTGGAGCCTGAATCTCCAGTGCTTTCAGTTCTTTCTTTGAAGAACATCATTGGTGCGATGAGCAGAGTCAGAATACTGGACTGTTTCCTGAGGCTGGGAAAACCACGGCTGCGCATGGCTCCCTGATGGTGGCAGAAGTGTGCATCTGGCCTCCTAACTCTCTGAGGACAGCAACGACATTCCGAACCTCTTTTCATATCTTCCCACCGGGCTTTGAAAAATCAGTTCAGTTCACTTGCTCAGGCCTGTCCGACTCTTTGCGACCCCATGAATCACAGCACGTCAGGCCTCCCTGTCCATCACCAACTCCCGGAGTTTACCCAAACCCGTGTCCATCAAGTTGGTGATGCAATCCAGCCATCTCATCCTCTGTCGTCCCCTTCTCCTCCTGCCCTCAATCTTTCCCAGCATCAGGGTCTTTTCCAATGAGTCAACTCTTCGCATGAGGTGGCCAACGTATTGGAGTTTCAGCTTCAACATCAGTCCTTCCAATGAACACCCAGGACTGATCTCCTTTAGGATGGACTGGTTGGATCTCCTTGCAGTCCTAGGGACTCTCAAGAGTCTTCTCCAACACCACAGTTGAAAAGAATCAATTCTTCGGCACTCAGCTTTCTTCACCGTCCAACTCTCACATTCATACATGACCACTGGAAAAACCATAGCCTTGACTAGACGGACCTTTGTTAGCAAAGTAATGTCTCTGCTTTTAAATATGCTATCTAGGTTCGTCATAACCTTCCTTCCAAGGAGTAAGAGTCTTTTAATTTCATGGCTGCAAGCACCAACTGCAGTAATTTTGGAGCCCAAAAAAATAAAGTCTGACACTGTTTCCACTGTTTCCCCATCTATTTCCCATGAAGTGATGGGACCAGATGCCATGATCTTAGTTTTCTGAATGTTGAGCTTTAAGCCAACTTTTTCACTCTCCTCTTTTTCACTTTCATCAAGAGGCTCTTTAGTTCTTCTTCACTTTCTGCCATAAGGGTGGCGTCATCTGAATATCTGAGGTTATTGATATTTCTCCCGGCAATCTTGATTCCAGCTTGTGTTTCTTCCAGCCCAGCGTTTCTCATGATGTACTTGCATATAAGTTAAATAAGCAGGGGGACAATATACAGCCTTGACGTACTCCTTTTCCTATTTGGAACCAGTCTGTTGTTCCATGTCCAGTTCTAACTGTTGCTTCCTGACCTGCATACAGATTTCTCAGGAGACAGGTCAGATGGTCTGGTATTCCCATCTCTTTCAGAATTTTCCACAGTTTATTGTGATCCACACAGTCAAAGGCTTTGGCATAGTCAGTAAAGCAGAAATAGATGTTTTTCTGGAACTCTCTTGCTTTTTTGATGATCCAGCAGATGTTGGCAACTTGATCTCTGGTTCCTCTGCCTTTTCTAAAACCAGCTTGAACATCTGGAATTTCACGGTTCACGTATTGCTGAAGCCTGGCTTGGAGAATTTTGACCATTACTTTACTAGCGTGTGAGATGAGTACAATTGTGCGGTAGTTTGAGCATTCTTTGGCATTGCCTTTCTTTGGGATTGGAATGAAAACTGACCTTTTCCAGTCCTGTGGCCACTGCTGCGTTTTCCAGATTTGCTGCCATATTGAGTACAGCACTTTCACAGCATCATCTTTCAGGATTTGAAATAGCTCAACTGGAATTCCATCACCTCCACTAGCTTTGTTCATAGTGATGCTTTCTAAGGCCCACTTGACTTCACATTCCAGGATGTCTGGCTCTAGGTGAGTGATCACACCATCGTGATTATCTGGGTCATGAAGATCTTTTTTGTACAATTCTCCTGTGTATTCTTGCCACCTCTTCTTAATATCTGCTGCTTCTGTTAGGTCCATACCATTTCTGTCCTTTATTGTGCCCATTTTTGCATGAAATGTTCCCTTGGTATCTCTAATTTTCCTGAAGAGATCTCTAGTCTTTCCCATCCTGTTGTAAAATACTGATCACTTAATAAGCATACTCTCATTTTATTTAATAACTGGTCCCCCCCAACTACGTGCCACCAATGTGGCAGCCACTTTGGGACGGATATACAAATGTGGTAGAACCCTTGATCCTTTTTCTTAAGGAATGTATATCCTACTCCTTTTTGAATGATTTAAGAGATGTGAAAAGAGACTAATCATTAGTCGTACTTACCTAGAATCTTTGACTTACTTCACCATTTGTAAACCACTTTCCTATCTGATTTGTCAATGACCTTGTCAAGTGGATTAAGCAAAGGAGGTATTATTTTGTAGATAAGGAAACTGAGACTCAGAAAGGTGAAGTAAACACTTAACATCACATAGTTCAGAACAGGCAGAATCAAGGTTTGTAAACAGGTTGTCAGACTACTAGCCTAGTTCTCTTTCTGCTACACCATATTTTCTTTTCTTATATGTAAGAAGAAAAGGACAGTGTTGTACCTGCTTAATTGTTTAGTTTATACCAAATGGAATGCAGGGACCTTAAGGAATTTGACAGAGCTGGAGTAACAAAGAGAAAGGCCAGGTCTTTCCCTCTGTAACCAGACCTACCATGTGGTTGACACTGGTGAATGGCGTGTTGTCGGTGATGGTCTCGAAGGGAGACCGGGCCCCGTTGCCATCAGTGGGGGCGGCCACTTCCCAGCTGAACTGCACGGACGTCTGGTTGATGCCAGCCTCATTGCAGCGCTCCTTCATGACAGCATATTTGGGGAAATGGGGGTCGCAGGGCGTGACACAGACCAGCGGGTAGCCCGGGGAGGGGGATTTCTTGACTCCCTCCTTGGTAACCTCTTCCACATGGTCATAGTCAGCAAGTGTAATGACCTGCCAAGGAGCAACATAGCTTCAGCCCTGGGTGGGTATCGGGAGGGTCAGAGAACTAAAGCTCCCTTCCCCAGAGACCTACATGATCACTTAACTCCTAGGGATTCTTTAAAATATAGCAGCAGTTTTAATAATGCTTAACCAGGCATTCCTAAAAGATCCTGGAAATCTTCAATAGTAGGGAAGATCCTCCTCCTCCCTGAGTTAAAAGCTTTAATATCTTAACGGTCTCATTCCTAAATCAGATTCCTATGACTCAAGTGAAAAACACGCCACTCCCCACACACTGTAACCAAAACTCTATCATAAATGGCAGATGTTAGTTTAAAGTTGCATTAAACTGTTAATGGCAGGCAGTAGTGCATCTGGCAAAATACAAGTAAAGAAAGGACATATGTGAAGGACAGGGAAGCCTGGCATGCTGCAGTCCATGGGGTTGCAAAGAGACAGACATGACTTAGCAACTGAACGTACATATATATTTCTTCCATGGTCAAAGAGACATATTTTGAAATCATCTTTCTACTGCATGAGATTAGTCAGGGGAGGTTATAAGACTTATTCGGACTGCTTCATTATCCTACGTAAAATTCCCCTTGGCAACTTCTGGGAGCTTCCCTGGTGGCTGAGACAATAAAAAACCCACCTGCAATGCAGGAGACCCGGGTTCGATCTCTGGGTTGGGAAGATCCCCTGGAGAAGGGAATCCAGTATTCTTGTCTAGAGAATCCCACGAACAGAGGAACCTGGCGGGCTACAGTCCATGGACATGACTGAGGGACTAAGCATATGACGACCTCCGCGAGTTCTCCTCCTAACTGTGAAGTCGGTGCATTCACTCCGCTCATCCCCAAACTGGGAAACATGGTGGTACATCTCTGCAGACACTTAATTCTATGCCCGTGGCGAGTATGTAGGATAACAACTATGGGGGGATATTCCATTTTTACTCCTCTAGGTCTCACCAAAGAAATGAGAAGATGAACGGTATTGTACTTTCTTTGTCAGACACAGGTCTCAACATAGTTTGGTCTCACTCTTCTGTGGAAACAAGGTTTCTCCTCTTTAGCACTACTGACTTTTGAGCCAGGCAATTCTTTGCTGTGGAGGGGGGGACTGTCGTGTGTATTGTAGGATGTTCAGCAGCATCCCTGACTTCCATCCCCTAGATGCTAATAGCACCCAGTGTGACAGTCATGATAAGCACAGATGCCACCAGACATTGCCAGATGACCCTGGAAGTGATGGGAGTGAGGATTTGGGGAAGGGGACCCGAGCAGTCCTGGCAGTCCTGCTTCTCTCAAGTCCCCATCTAACACCTAAGACAGAAGCAACCATCCTTTGGGTCATGAGACTTACAATGGGTGGTGCTGGCAGGATGAGACTCCCAGCTGCCTCCTGGTCTAGAATCGTCACTGTGGCCGTGGTCACGTCGCCAAGAACTGCTTCCACTGGGTCATCCGGGCCAAGGACTAGGGAGAACGATTCATGCCACTCTCGGTCTTCGTTGGACAGGATCTCGACTTTAAAGAAGATGTGATCCACACCTTTGCCAAGGGCAGAACAAAGAGAGCAAAGGTCCTCATCAGTGACCCACTTAAGACAGTGCAGGTTGGCACTGCTGAGGCTTCATGTTGAAATACACCCTTTCTTCTCACAGGGTTTCTATCAATGCAGTGGCTGCTAATCACTTTAGCCCCATCTCCAGTGAGGGATCTGTTTTATAGGTGAAATTCCACCTGCGGTGGAGGCTCAGTCCTACAGATTTACTATTCAACACCATATGAGGATTAATGGCCCCTGCCTGACACTAGCTGGTGGTAATAAAAATCTATGATCTAAAAAACACTTCACCCTGGTTATGCATTTTTTTGCCTCATTTTTCTTTCCCCTTTACACTTAGGAACAAGCCCCTGTGTGGCGGTGAGTGCTTATGCACTAGACACCCTTCAAAGCTGTCTCCTGGGAAGCGACAGCTCAAAGGTTACCTACAGGGCCATCTCTGCCAAGACGATAATGTGACAGTTTGCCAGCCCGGAATGGGGAGGGTTAGAGCTCAGAAACCCCCTTGTTTTCTGTAAAGTGATTCTATGAGTGTGCAGCTATCTGTGGCAGTGGTCAAGATGGCCTTCTTCCTCCTATAGACACCTGGGCTAGGTTACTTCTAGGACCTGCCTTTCCCCCAGATCCTTATACAGAAGAGAAAGAAGCTAAGACACTTCTGGCAACATCACAAACAGTGCCAGGCTCTACACCAGCCTTTTCACCTTATACTGCTCCAGAAAGTTTTGGGAAAAAGTCTAGTGTAAAAGTCAGCTCCTTTTTTGTCTCATTCCTTCCATTAAGTAAATACATCAGACAATTAAACAGCTGGTTGTGAGAATCTCATCTTTCTCTCTTCCATGACTCATCTTCATAGCATCTCCTAGTAGATGTCAAGCCATTTGAACATGGAGATTGTGCCTTCTGGGTTTAGTAATACCTGAAGGGCCCAGCACGATGGTCTGTACTTATGTTTGCTTAATGATGGCATCACATATATTTTTAAAAACTTCAGGTGCTTCCATTGCTCAACCAAATCATAGGCTAACAACAAAAAAAATCCTTTTGAATGATCCAAAATGCCTAGGATGCTCTGAAGTAAGGCACTTTTTTTTTTATCCTATGCCATTTTTACTGATTAAAAAATGTAAAGATTCCTACAACCTCAGTGTGTGCTTAATAAATACTTCATGCTATTGGAAATAATGTTTTTTTTAAAATTTTCTGCTTATTTTTTCCTTCAAATATAAGATATTAGCCTCTCTCTTAAGTAATACCTATGGGGCTTCCCTGGTGATTCAGACAGTAAAGAATCTGCCTGCAATGCAGGAGACTCAGGTTTGATACCTGGATCAGGAAGATCCTCTGGAGAAGGAAATGGCTACCCACTTCAGTATTCTTGCCTCAGAAATTCTATGGACAGAGGAGCCTAGCGGGCTACAGTCTATGGGGTGGCAAAGAGTCAGACACAACTAATCGATTAACATTTTAAGGAAGACCTACTAATTGGGATTGGCATTCAATTACCAGGACTGAACTTCAAGACTCGGCTCTTGGGGTAATAATCCACACCAGACTGGGCTGACCCATCCCGTGTGCTACAGCGAATCTTGGATGTTCTGTTCTGATCCCCTCTGCGGATCACCTTGACGTTCAGAATGGCTGTGGCATCTGGCCCCGAGGGTTCCCGGACTTGGTAAGCAGCTTCTTCAAACTCAATGGTAGGGGCTAAGGAAACAAGGTTAGGAAAACAAGAGAAAGTTGGAAAAGTGAAATAGAATTTCGACTCCCATGAAAACACTTTATAATGACAAGAGGGAATTTTTCACACTAGTTAACAATACAAAAGGCAAAATAGCTTGCAGTCATAAAAATCAATCTATATTTACCTCTAAGCAATACTTTGGAAAAAGGAATTCATCTGTGATTCTGCAGGAGCTGTTTCTCACGTATTTCTTATTAAAAACAGTACAGTGGAGGAAATATTTTTAAACACTTTGAAATGCATGCTATCCAAGATTCCATCTAGGCCTTATAGCTCACAGCATGTTTTTAAATCTGCACAATTTATCAAGGGACTGAGACAGAGTAAGCCCTTGATAAATATCTATTGAATGATTGTATGAACCAACTCTTTTTCATTTATGAGATATGAATTTCATTTATATACTTCATTTCATTTATATATTCATGTATATACATTTATACACATTTACCAAATCTATGTCTCATTTCCATCTTCAGGTTCCTCCCTCCCACTGCTTTCACTTTCCCCCACCCTTAGCTTCATCTATAAATATCACAGGTTAGTTAAGAATGAGTAGTTTTACAAATTTATGGTTGCCAGGTGGAAAGGATGGGGAGAAGGGGTAGTTAGGAGTTTGGGATTGACATGTACACACTGCTATATTTAAAATGGGTAACCAACGAGGGTAACCAACAAGCTAACCTACAGTATAGCACAGGGGACTCTGCTCAATGTTATACGGCAGCCTGGATGGGAGGGGGGTTTGGAGGAGAATGGATACATGTATATGTATGGCTGAGTCCCTTTGCTGTTCACTGGAAACTGTCACTCCATTGTTAATTGGCTATACCCCAATACAAAATAAAAAGTTTTTTAAAAAAAGAATGAGTAGTTTTAGTGGCTGCTACAACAATAATTCAGAAACATAGGATTTCCGAACACAATCTGATGTGAAGTAGTACCCTCATTGTTATGAAATGAATACTTGTTTTTTTTTTAAAGTTCGAACCATGCCTTCCTTTGTATTATATTCTCATGGGAAAGGGCAATGAGGTAGTGGTGGAAACAGTGAGATAAGAAGACAGAAAAATTGGGAGCAATTACAAACCTTATACCCTTTAAAAACATATCATGGACTTTTCCAGAAATGTCTGGTGTCTCTCTGCTCACTTCCCTCTTCTCTCTCAGAAAATCCATTCTTCCTAATTGTCAAAGATACGTCTCATTCGAGACTTCATAGTTTTACTGTGTGCGCTCTCTGAGGCTGAGGTGTGTCACTAGCGACACTGCGAACCGGTGACTTCTCTGAGCCTAAGTACTGGGCTAAGTACAACCTAAGTACTGCGTGAACACGAGGGGTTCACCTCAGATCTGAACCTTTCTCCTTCGGTAAAGGGCTAATTCCACTTCAAGGCTGGCTTTTAAAATGTTTCCCCCCAAGTCAAGTTAGTCTCTATTTTATATTAAAAACCCTGAGTCTCACTGACTCTTGTGTAGATTCTAGAATCTGATAAAATAAGGTTTTACATGAAGTTTTGTTGCTTACAACTGTGTAACTAAGAACATAAATAAGTTTGCTGAGGTTCAATTTCTTTACCTATAATATAGGGATAATAATACCTACCTCAAAAGGTTACTGTCAGTTCTTGGTATATAATCAGTATTCAATAAAAACAGCTATTACTAGTTGTAGTATTATTGTCCATTCATTAAAATGCCTATTTTAATAAAACAGCTATGTCCCTATTTAAGACAGATTTTGTTTTCTTTGGTGCCTGGGTCATTCTTTGCTAGCACTTAACTAAAGAATTTAAGTATTTTTAGGTTAGTAGGCCATATCAATTAGAGAGAAGAAAACTGAGAAATTAGACTTTTTCAGGAAGGTGGCAGTGTTTTAAATCAGTTCATTGGATTCAACTGACTCCGATTGTATTTCCAGCCCTGCTCCTGAATTGCAGGGACTTAAAACAGTTTTTATTCTGTGTCTGTCTTAGTGTTTCTGTCGTAGCTCTTAACCACACTCATTCCTTATGTCTTGGTGATGTGCTAAGGAACAATGTGATTAAAAATACTGGAGCTCTGGGACTTCCCTTGTGGTCCAGTGGTTAAGGCTCCTTGCTTCCAATGCAGGGGCCGTGGTTTTGATCTCTGGTCAGGGAACTAATAGTCTACATGTCACACAGCATGAACAAAAAAGCCCAAATAAACATCCAGTTAAAAATGTATGTTTAAAAATTTTTAGTTTAATTTTTTTTTTAAAATTACAGTTAAAAAAAAATTGGAGCTCTGTGGAAGGGATCCCTTGCTGCCAACAATTTAATTTTTTTGGAGTATAATTGCTTTCTATAAATATTCCAAGACTATTTTTTTTGTATTAATACTCCAACTGTTATCAGTAGACGTTTTAACAGTGTGTTCATTTTTCAAAACACCTATAATTACATTAAAACATTACTATGAAACATCAGTTCAAGTCCCATCAACCTAAGAGAAACTAAAGGCAATTTCTTCTGTTACCATCTTCATCATTAGATATGGTGATGGTGGCCATGTGATTCTTTCCAACTCTGGCTCCACTCCAGTGGTTCCCAAGAGGATGGCCGAGGTAGACCCTGAACTGTTCCTCAGGCTCAAACATGGAGTCATCGTGGATATATACAGTACAGTTCTTCATCTAGAGCCAAGGGCACAAGAGAGATTAAAATTTGCAACGAGGTATCAATCATTTGCTCACCTTTCCCTGGAAAGTAATTTTTCTTCTTTGCAGCATCAAAGAACCAACACAAATTCAAAAGGATTCCAACCATTTCATTTATAAAATAGAATATTTAAGTCTTAACAGTCATGCCTGGATGGACCTACCTATATGTGGAGCTTTGTATTCAACATTCCAAACCATTTTGAATTATTGGTCATAAGTTATGAAAAACTAGAGCAATAAAATGAATCACTAAAAAGCATTTGGAGAACATTTGTGTGCTTCCCCACATTTTGCCTGGACTCATCTATACCCTTGTACATGTTATGATAGGTAGATTTCTGATGGTGAGGGTATAACATATGGATTAGAATTCCTGGAGAGGTGAATAATGTTCTTTTTCCTTTGTGAAAATTGAGGAGTCTTATAAGTAAGTCAGGAAAGCTTCCTGTTAGGCTGAAAGACATCTTTAAAAGCTGCAGAACTCTATAAAGAGCTGCCAAATGGTGTCTCACCTGAAAACTGCTGAGAACCGAATGTCTGAGAACACAATCTAAATCCCTGTTGGATGGAAAGAAATCAAGTGCTTCCCAAACTGAATATTCTCTACTGAGGACTGTCTTCTTGGGGAAATGTAAAATAAGGTCATAACAAGAGAGCAGCCTTGATAGCATAGTCATATGATATGAAGTGTGATTATTTTTAGTTGGCTGATCTTAAATTCACTATACTACCATATTGCAAAGGATATGTGGATATGAAGCTTCCACTGTCACACCTCCTAGGTCATACTAAACGGAGGGGGACTATCTCTGTGAACATTTACTTGTGGTTTGCTAACCTGGTTTTAAGTCCCTGAAGAATGCTCCCTTTTATTATCCCTCTCACATTTTTCTTACAGTAAGAATTTCTTTATGGAAAGCATGAATTTAGTAACGACTCTTCAGTATATCTTAAAAATAAAAGACATTCTCCCTGTGTTATACAGCAACATTCCATTAGCTATATATTTTACATATGGTAATAAATATGTTTCAATGTTACTCTCTCAATTCATCCCACCCTTTCCTCCTGGGGGGGTGCAGGGTGAGGGGATATAATGTATACTTATGGTTGATTCACATTGTTCTATGGCAAAAACCACACAACATTGTAAAGAAATTATTCTGCAATTAAAAATATATTAAAAAAAAGACATTCTAGTAAATGACAAGTTCCAAAGACATTGCTCAGCATGACAAAGGAGATGAAAAGTCCAAAACGTGCTTATGAATAGGCTGCCATATGGGTAACATCTAGACTATTAAGCTGTATTTTCTTTATGATTTTATTAAATTACAAACTGCCTCTTGGATAGGCAGAGAATCCTCTTTTGAATTTAAAACAAACACAGACATGCAGGCTCAAAGCTGAATATCGTATTTACAGTACTTATGTGTGTGTATTTTTTAATATGTGTTTCAACCTGCCACCAGTAAAATTCCCATAAAATACAAAACTAAGACAGGGCTTTTATGAGTCATGCACGCGTAAAAGACTTGAGAGTCTCAGAGAAGGAAACTATTATTTTCTTTTGGTGGTAAAGAATGGAGGAAGAATCTGGGGTGACCTGGGATGGGTAAAGTCTTCTTATGCTAAACTTCAAAAGAACTAATCATAAGGCAAAACTTTCATATGCTTGCAGTCCATGGAGTTGCAAAGAGTTGGACACAACTGAGCAACTGAACTGAACTTCATATGCTTGATTATATCAAAATGAAGATTTCTGTTCAACTAAGAACACCAAGGTCAAAGGTAGTAGATGAGTGACAGAAAAGGAAACTATGCTTACAGTAGCTAAAATATCTAAAGTTGGCAAGGATTAATATTACTATTTAGAATCATTAATATTAAGAATATTTAGAGTACACAAGAAACTACTGCAAATCAGTAAGAAAAAGAGAGCAATACAATGAAATAAGTAACAAAGGGTAAAAATAATAGATTCTTGTAAGAGGAAACTCAATGAACTAACAAGCATGTGCCGTGCTTAGTCGCTCAGTCGTGTCCGACTCTTTGCAACCCCATGGAATGTAGCCCGCCAGGCTCCTCAGTCCATGGGGATCCGCCAGGCAAGAATACTAGAGTGGGTTGCCATGCCTTCCTCCAGGGGATCTTCCCAACCCAGGGATATAATCCAGGTCTCCCACATTGCAGGTGGATTCTTTGTCATCTGAGCAAAGCATAGAAAATATTTGGAGACAGGCAAATTGAAATGAGATATAACTTGATACATATCAGATTAGTAAAAATCAGTAACTGGAAAAATATAGAAGAGGATGTAGGGTTTTAACAACCTTCATGTCTTGTTAGTGACATTTTGGAAAGTATTCTAATACTATTTTTTTTTTTTTTTTCAAATTAAGCACATTCATGCCCTGTGGTCCAGCAATTTTGCTGCTGAGTAAGTGGACAGGTAGGAGGATTTGCCTAGTGGTACTGTTAGCAATGGCAGAGTGACTAGGGAGGTGACTGGGAACTAAAACAGAGGATCTTCACTGTCTATTGCTGAGAGCGAACGGGTAAAAGGTAGTAAATGCACATCATGAAATACTAGGCAACAGTTTGAAGCAACAGATTAGTAATACACATGAATGACATGCACAGATACCAAAACATATTGCTGAGAAAACACAGAAAACGTGTGAAAAATTATAACACAGTAGCAGTTTTATAAATTAAAAATTATATATATATAAAGAATGAGGTATTTTCAAAGAACAAATACAAAATAAGAGACACACATTAACAGACAATGGATTGATGACCTCAGATGGGGAAGGACTTTGACTATCTGCAGAACAGGGGTAAAATGAAACAAATCAATCAACAAAATAAGAAAAGGCCTTGAACTGACCAATGGGAACTGCACACTTTGAACCAAGGGCTGTGACCTTGCAATCAGGGCCACAGCTGACTTAGTCATCTGAAACTGAGATCCAAAAAATGGGGAAATATGACTCCCATTCAATATGTGCTTTGGATATACACCGAGGCAGCAGGCTTGATTCTGATGTGTGTGTGCTCAGTCATGTCTGACTCTTTGTCACACTACGGACTACAGCCCACCACGTTCCACTGTCCATGGGACTTTCACAGCAAGAATATCGGAGTAGGTTGCCATTTCCTCCTCCAGGGGATCTTTTCAATCTAGGGATCAAACCTGTGTCTCCTGAGTTTCCCGCATGGCAAGTGGATTCTTTGCACTGAGCCACTAGGGAAGCTCTATTTGATTCTGATGCAGCCATATTTAGTGACTGGAATTTCTCAGGAGTTCCTGTTTCTGTATGCATCATTTTGCATTATATTGCCAAGAAAATAGTCCCCTGACCTGAATCTGCTCAACTCTACCTGTGCAATCCTGTACTGCGGGCCCTATACCAGAATGTGTGTGGCCCTGCAACTGGGACCCAGGTATTAGAAAACTGTCTCCTTCTCTAGGCAGCATTTGTGGAGTGCATTCCTCCTCACTGCAGTTTCAGATTAAGAGAAGTCCCTAGTCATCTGATTCTGCTAAATTCCAAAAAGATTCTACATCATCTAAACTTCTCAGCTCAACCAATGACATAGGTAGCTGGTGCGAAGTGGGAAACAGAGAAGACAGCTACATAGAAGAGATGATATCGTTGAAAGTATCGGGTTGGCCAAAAAGTTTGTTCAGGTTTTCCCGTAAGATGTAATGGAAAACTCTGAACGAACTTTTTGGCCAACCCAATATGAATAATTAATTAGAAACATCTTAGGATGTGCAGAGTTTGTCCGAATTACTTCACTATGGACAAATACAGGCATCAAGGAAGGAGAGAAGCCCATCTTTCAGCCACCACGAATCCACTTACTTTCTCCCCTTTGAGAAACGTAATCCGCGAAGAGTCTGCATTTCTTCTCTCCTCAAAGTCCTCCGTGACCTGAGCTGAAAGGCCCTGAGTATAGCACCTCACGGATGACTCGTAGCTCAGGTCCCCACTCCGAATGATGGGCACATGCAGGATGCCCTCCTTCTCCTTCACCAGGAGCAAATCCTTGGCAAACTGCATGCTGGGCACTGGGTGAGAGAAGGAAAGATGGAGGCATTGTTAGCGGGACACTGAGGGAGGTGGCGAGAGCCCTTGTGGGCCCTCGGCAACCTGGCAGGAAGGCACCACTAAGGACGACCAGAGGCTGATAAATCACAGGCCGTCAGCAGATTTCAAGGCCTGTCTCCTGCTCTCAGGACCAAGAAATTGCTTCCACCATGAGTGTGAATGAAAGTGAAGTGACAGTGTTGGTCGCTCAGTCGTGTCCCACTCTTTGCGACCCCATGGACTACTGTAGCCCACCAGGCTCCTCTGTCCATGGGATTCTCCAGGGGATCTTCCCAACTCAGGGATCGAACCCCAGTCTCCTGCACTGCAGGCAGATTCTTTACTTTCTGAGCCACCAGGGAAGCCTGCTCCACTGTGAGTGTAGTTCCAACAAAATAGAACAAATCAAGTTTGCTCAGCTTCAGGGTACAGTCAACATCTCAAATGCAGATAGGTAATGCAAGTAAAGATATGGGCCAGCTGGAAGAAAAATTTTGAGAGAGACCTGAAAACCCCAAAAAGTTCATGTTCCTTCTAAGTATACAAAGAGGAAAACAGCAGTGCAAGCCTGATGATAAATGACCACTCACATGGGTGCTGGGCCAGAAAGACAACAGAGAAGAACAGGGACAATTGGTCAAGAGGAAAGAACAGGTCGTGTTTTAAGAGGGCTGCCTCTAAGCTTCATTCTTTTGTTGGCAGGTCTCCCTATTTTCAAACGAAGCCAGAGATCTTCATTTTTAGGTCATAGCTCCTATATTTCAAATCGGCAAGCAATTAAGATAGTAAAAACAAATTCCATTCAGGCCAAAACTATTGCAGCCAAACAAAACACACTCACAAGCTGTATTTGGCCAGTGGGTGGCGCAGTGGTAAAGAATCCACCTGCCAATGCAGGAGCCAAGGGTTCCATCCCTGGGTTAGAAAGATCCCCTGGAGAAGGACAACCCATGCCGTATTCCTGCCTGAGAAATCCCATGGATAGAGGAGCCTGGTGGGCTACAGTCCATGGGGTCATAGTTGGACATGACTAAGCAAGCTGGCAGTCTCTCTCCATAAGAAAAGCTACTTAGATTTTGAGCCTTGCTTTTGCTTTTTTTAAATATGTAAATTGGAAATGTTAATATCTAACTTGTAAAATAACTGGGAGGACTGAATTGAATGAGATTAGTGCTCAATACAGTAAATAGCAGGCCCTCAAATGTTGGTTGTTGCTGTTCAGTCACTAAGGCATGTCCAACTCTTTGTGACCCCCATGGACTGCAGCATACCAGGTTTCCCTGTCCTTCACTACCTCCCTGAGTTTGTTCAAACTCATGTTCATTGAGTCGGTGATGCCATCCAACCAACTCATCCTCTGTCATCCCCTCCTCTTCTGCCCTCAACCTTTCCTAGCATCAGAGTCTCTTCCAATGAGTTAGCTCTTTGCATCAAGTGGCCAAAGTATTGCAGCACCAGTCAGCATCAATGAATATTCAGGGTTGATTTCCTTTAGGATTGACTGGTTTAATCTCCTTGCTGTCCAAGGGACTTTCAAGTCTTCTCCAGCATCAAAATTTGAAGCAGATGTTGGCAGGAATTACTATATCATGGTGTGTATTGCTTCCCATCTCCAGGCTTCTGAATACATTAGATCAGTTTTTCCTCCTTGCTTCCTACAAGGCCTTAGGTAACATTCTGCATTAAAGCACGTCTCCTTCTGAGACCAACATTTTGTTGAGTGACAGTTATTATTTTTCTTTATGAAAAATACAAAGAGGGAGTCATCTGTCCAGTCATATGTCAAATTGTCTTTGGAGCTGCAGCAAGATGCCCTTAAAGCTAAAACACCCATTTCCTGGCTGCCTCCTGGACAAGGCTTGCCCACACTGAAAGGGACAAACAGAAGCGGTGAGCACAAAGCTCTGTGCAAGACAACAGGTAGAAAGCTCTCTGCCTCCAACCTGTCCACTGCTCAGAATTGTCGGCATTCGCAAATATAAAACAAATCTATTATCTGAGCTAAGCCTAACCGTTACCATTTATCACTAAAGAACAACCCAGAAGATATCTCTAAAAAGATGAGTGACTTTGGTATGAGGTCCTGCACGTTACTCATTTGGGACTCTTTCCATCCAAGACAATTGTCTGTGTTTCTAAGCAAGGAGTGGGAACGACATGACCTTGCACGTGAAGACAAGAAGGGAGCTTGTTGCCAGGCAAAAAGCAACACAAGCAAGAAAACTTTTTTGCTCGTGGCAGATTTTATCTAATGCTTTGGATTGATTTTTTTGCTGGCTCGACAGGCATCAAGGTGGAGGTGAATTAAAAGCTAAAGTGGTAATGTTTGGGCCTTGTCATGTATTAATCAACCCCAGATTTCTCTTGAGATGTAAAAGACTCCTTTCCCCTTTCCCTCTATTTAACACATACTCCCATGCTTATTTGCTAAATAAATAAATAAAGGAGGAAAAGAAAAGAAAAAAAGAAGTGGGTGAACACTTCTCGGGACTGTCTTAAAGAGACAGTCCCTGCTTTTGAGGAGCCCTCAGTCCAGTGGGAGACTGAGCAGAGACAAAGGAAAGGCAATCTGGATTTGGGGACAAATTTACGTGTGGAGGTTAAGATGTACAAAGGGCCCAGCCCAGGTCACGCATTGTGTTAAGAGCTTCCATATATGTCATTTCTTATCCTCTTGACAAACCCTACAAGGCAGCGGTCCCCAACCATTTTGGCACCAGGGACTGATTTCACGAAGACAACTTTTCCACAGACAGGAGCTGGGTGCAGGGGGTGGGTTTGGGACGATTCTCATAAGAAGCACACAACCTAGATCCCTCGCGTGCACAGTTCACAGTAGGGTTCACGCTCCTGTGAGAATCTAATGCCACTGTTGATCTGACAGGAGGCGGAGCTCAGGTGGTAATGAGAGCGAAGGGGAAAGTGAAAGAAAGTGAAGTCACTGAGTCGTGTCCAACTCTTTGCGACCCCATGGACTGTAGCCTACCAGGCTCCTCCGTCCATGAGATTTTCCAGGCAAGAACACTGGAGTGGGTTGCTATTTCCTTCTCCAGGGGAGCTTCCTGACCCAGGGGTTGAACCCGGGTCTCCCGCATTGTAGGCAGACACTTTACTGTCTGAGCCACCAGGGAAGTCCAAAGGGGAGTGGCTGCAAATATAGATGAAGCTTAGTTCCCCAGCCCGACGCACACCTCCTGCTCTGTGCCCTGGGTCCTAACAGGCCATGGATAAAGTACAGGTCCATGGCCTGGTGATTGGGGACCCCACTACAGTCCTCAGAGGAAGTAGGGGTGCTGGCCCTGAGGGTCAGTTCTGTCTGACTGCAGAACCATTTCTATTTCACTAGGATAGGATGTGTGAATGGGAAAAGGAAGGCTCACGGAAGGCCCCTGGAAGGCTCACGGGTATCATGCACTATTGCCAGCACCTCTCTGAGAACATCAATTTGCAGTTATCCTCACATTTGTGTAAGTCTGGTGTCCTGAAATAGATTGCAGGACTCTACTCTCTACTCCTCTGTAATCCCCAGTGTTAAGCACCAGTCTCAGGCATGGAAAATATCACCTGCTAATCTTCTTAGTAACTGACAAAATGAGTGCAAACACAACCTGCCTGGAATGCAGTAGACTCTGTATGGGTGATGGTTAAATCTGATTGAGGAAAACTCCTGCCTCTGGTTCTTTAAGTTAATGGTGAGACACAACTGCACACACAAGATTGCCATGCAATAGCAGCTACAAGGCCTTTCTTGCCTTGCTCAGCATCTGCAGGGCAACACCAAGCCTAATTCTAGATATCAGAGCAGAAGAGAAAGGTGAAAACAGAAAATATTCTGAGATGAGCCACTTAGATGATTTAACAGCCATTTTAGCCCAGTGGAGAAAGACAAAAGTAGCGAAGATCACTTTGGGAGGCTGAAAGCTGACTATGTAAAGATTGTTTTGTTTTTTTTTTTTGGACCATGGAGGTAGCATGTGGGATCCCCTACCAGGGGATCTTACTTCTCCTACCAGGGATCAAACTTACACCCTCTTCTGTGGAAGCATAGGGTCAAACCACTCAGGGAAGTAGGATGCTAGAACTGTTCAACATCTTGGATTGTGGTGGTGGGTGAAGTTTGATTCATGTAAGTTAGACCTCAATAAATCTAAGTCTAAAATAGATACTATTTTGGATATATGAAAACTTATAACAAAAAACTGCTTCAAATAGTTGTCTTCAGGGAGGGGAGATGGAGGCTTGGGAGATAGGGGTAGAAGGAAGACAATTTTCATAGTATGCTTTTTGCTGTTTACTTTTTCTTAATTATGTGTGCTCTGTTGATCAGTCATGTTCTACTCTTTGTGACCCCAAGGACTGTAAACTGCCAGGCTCTTCTGTCCATTGGGATTCTTCCATGGGATTCTCCAGGCAAGAATACTGGAGTGGGTTGCCATTTCCTTCTCCAGGAGATCTTCCCAACCCAAGGATCAAACCTATGTCTCCTGCATTGGCAGATGGATTCTTTACCACTGAGCCACCTAGGAAGCCGTTTTTTTTTTTTTTGAACTATATAAGTGAGTAAATTATTTAAAAACAAAGACATTAATGATAACTCTGCTGGGCTTCCTGTTCCTTCTTTGATGACTCTGTAGTCACTGAAGAATGTCATCATGGGTTCTATGTCAATCCCTAAGGAAGCTGAGGAGGGTCCCCCTGCTTGAAGTGAAAGGTTTGACTTGATGTTCTCTACCCAACTCTAGAATCTGGCAATTTTAGATTTCACCAATTCTTTCCCAGAAACAACTGTCCTTTCCCGTTCATTCTCTTGTTACTTAGGTCAGCTCTTCACTGGGCACACCACTCCTCTGCTTAGAAGCATCCACTGCTCCCCTTTACCTATAAATTCCTGATGCTGGAACATAAGACATCTTAGAACTTATCTCCAACATGTCTTTCCATTTCATTTCCTTTCATTCACTTCCTGCCAGGCTTGAAGCAAAAGTAAGCATCTCACTGTTCTCCAAATATGCATCTTTCAAAATTGTATACCTTACATATACTATAGTTCTCCATTTAGAAAAGCTTTATTATCCATTAGATAAACTCCTACCACACTTGAAGATCACCTCCTTTGTGAAATCTTCTATGATTCTTCCACACTTAGTTACGATTCAGCCCCCTCTTCCATACACTACTAGATTTATAGCACTATTAGGTCATTTATCATAATATATTCTACTTTTTCTGTCTGAGGGTCTGATCCCCCAACTAGACCTTGAGCTTCTGAGGACACAGTCCAACCAGGCATGCCTCATATTATTGTACTTCACTTGACTGCCCTTTGTAGATACTATACTTTTGACAAATCGAAGATTTGTGGCAATCATGTGCTGAACAAGTCTATGGCGCCATTTTCCCAATAGCATTTGCTCACTTTGTGTCTCTACGTTCCATGTTGGTAATTCTCCCAATACGTCAAACTTTTTCATTGTTATTATATTCATTACGGTGATTGTGATCAGTGATCTTTGATGTTTCTACTAAATAAAAGATTATAATTTGTGAAAGGCTAAGAAGATGATTAACATTTTAGCAATAAAATGCTTTAAAATTAAGGTACATTTGGTTTTTTAGACATAATGCCAGCCCCTAATAAACAACAGTATGGTGTAAACTTTTATATACACTGGAAACCAAAAAACTCATCTGACTTGCTTTATTGTGATACTCACTTTAAAGTGTGACCTGGAATTGAATGTGCAATATCCCCAAGTGTGCCTAGCTGAGTGCCAGAAACATGAATGATTATTTCTGCCCCATATTTCTATGTAAAAATGTGCACATGCATGTACTCATACACATACACACATTTCTTGAGTGAAAATGTGAATGAGTTCCAATTTCATATATGTGGATGTTAAGGAAATAATAGAAATCTGGTCTGAACCACCAACTGGTATCCCCAATCTCTTACCATCCTGGAATGTGTCGTTAATTGCAATGACAGCCTGGAAGGGTTTGGTCATTTCGGCCCCTTGTGGGGAGCTGAGGAAAACCACAAATGTCTCCAGCCCTTCAATCACCGGATACTGAGTGTCATCCAAGATGATCAAGGTGCAATACTAGGAGAAAAATCAGGATGTTAACTAGACTTATTGTGGTGTTCATTTCATAATATTTACAAATATTGAACCATTATATTGTACACCTGAATCTGATATAATGTTATATGTCAATTACACCTTGACTTAGCATGTACCCCTCCGTAATTTTTTTTCTAATTATAAAAGAGAGGAAAAATCAAAGCAAATCTTATAGAATACTCACCACCCAACACTCATTTGCCTTTGGGAGATTAGGACAAAGGTGACAACTTGCATTTCTCTGTTGGTCTTAAAGTAAACTTTTTAAATCCATAAAATGATCTATTTATCACATACCCTAGGTGTTTTTTCTCTAGACATTTGAAATCAATCAAGTGCAATTTCTACCCTAAATCCATGATGCTGGATATTATGCTGAAAATGGCATTTGGAGAGTTTGTCAAAGATCTAAGTTCATTTGTTGGCTTGTGTTTTTGAACTCTCCAGTGGTCCTGAAATACAAGTCTTTCACCTCTTCTATACTCCCCTTTCCTCGTCCCAGAGGTGATTGGGAAAGTAACGGCAACTTAGCCCTTCAGAAACACAGACGTCAATACCACCAAATTAGGGTAAGACTAGGGAAAGGATAGACAAAGCTAGTTTTTATCTCATCCTGCCTAGTTGCAAGCCAAAGGGCACATTATAAAGATGAAAATTACAATATTAACTTCATAATATTACCTTTGGGATCTACAGTTGTGCCATACAGGTAAACCCCTTCTAATAATTTGCTGTCTATCACATGAACTTTTCTAAACATCTTAAAGGGAAGATGCTTTAAGAAAGGGAAGACAGTAATATTTCAATATTTTAGAGTCCTCTAGAGACTTTGGAGATCAGACTAGAGATGCCATGAACAACCCATCTGGCCTTTGACCTCTGCGTGCGAACCTGCTCAGTGACACCTGGTCCGAACTCCACCTTCCTAGAGCTGGGAACGTAGTCAACTCCTGGCGTGGCGGAAGCTGGGTCTGAGGGCCGCGTGGCACACCAGACAGACGTGAAGGTGGAAAGATCAGTCCCATGGCGGATAACTGGGATCTTCACTGTACCTGAATTGAGAAGCATACGTTTCAGTGGTCAGCCTTGAACCAGAGTGTGAGTATGGTTTTCAGAACAATGTCTTCCCTCACCGCAGCAGCTCTATCCTGCGACCTTGCCTAGTCTACCTTCAGTGACACTCCTGTGTGCCCTCTGAAGGCCCAGAGGTGGCACCATCCCTCATTGTATGGATATTAAGTTCAAGAGCAGACATGCAAGAGGGCGCCACGGAGGTGGTGCTAGAAAGACAGCCTTTAGGGGAAAGCAGTTTTGTGGCTTCTTCACAGGGGAACAATGGATTTAAGATGGGAAGGGTCCACTAAAGGAAATCAACCCTCAATATTCATTGGAAGGACTGATGCTGAAGCTGAAGCTTCAACACTTTGGCCACTTGATGCGAAGAGCCAGCTCACTGGAAAAGACCTTGATGCTGGGAAAGATTGAAGGCAGAAGGAGAAGGGGACGACAGAGGATGAGATGGTTGGATGGCATCACCGACTCAAAGGACATGAGTTTGAGCAAACTCCGGGAGATGGTGAAGGACAGGGAAGCCTGGTGTGCTGCAGTCCATGGGGTCGCAAAGAGTCAAACACGACTGAGCAACTAACAACAACAACAACAAAGAGGGGAGGGTCCACTGAAAAACGCCTTAAGCCTATTTATGGAGAAGAAACTCAGAGATGGGGGCCTCAAGGATGAGCTAGGAAATAGCCAATTAAGGAAGAACCGGCTAGGGGACTCTATGAGGCCTGGAGCTGAATGTCCCTAATTAAATGTTCCTAACTGGGTGATTTCCCTATTCTATCTGAGTGTTGCACACGTCATTACTTAAACCATATGTGCTTATTGCCTATCTCAGGAAGACGCTCATCTTCTGGTCGCTGTGACAGCATACTTTGTAGGGCTCTAATGATACGCATGTAAATTTTTAGCTGTTTCCACAATCAAGGTCAGAGAAAGGCTACGTGACAAGTCCATCAATTGTACTTTTCGAGCCAATAGCTGTGAGGTGACAAGTAGTTATGGCTGGACATTTGTTGTATGGGGAAGGGAACACGGTATAATAGAAAACTCTGGGTTCTAATCCAGGTCTGTCATATTAGCTGGTCTTTGATGATTAATTTCACCTCTCTGGGACTCCATTTGCTCTTCTCTATAAATAAGAAAGAATGCAATGCACATGACATGGTGTCTGGCATTCAGTAAATACTCCAAAATCTTAATTTTTACTATCGCTAAGAATATCACCTTCAAAGAGGTGCAAGGTCTTGATCAGGGGCTCAGATCAGCAGACGCTCAGCACAACCGCTGACTCTCCTATTAATAGCAGGATGTCTGTCAACAACATGAGGAAGACTTTGAGATCCATGTGGAGCCCAAAGAGGGAAGAAACCTGGGTGGAAGAAATCTGCCCACTGACTGCCTTGGGCTGTTATAGGAATGAGAGTTCCATTGTTAAGACACTGAAATTTTGAGTTTATTTGTTATGGCAGTTGCAGTACACTAAATAATTTACCTCTGTCTTCAACAGATCACATCCCCTTCCTTCACATGCCAAATGCTTAGCACTACACCCTCCCACTGGACCACAAAGGTCAGCCAGTGAGCTCTAAGTCAGGTTTTTCCCTGCCACCAGTAAGCAGAGCAAGGTAAGTGAATGGAGCTCCCTAGCCTTCACTACCTTTCATTCTTGGTTTTGATGCTGAGTATTACCTTCCTCAGACTAACAACGGTGTCATTGAGGAATGGCATTCTCAACATCTTAAGGGCGTTCTCAAAACTAAGAAGAAACTATTTAAGGAAGGGATCAGGAGATGAGCGAGGGGAGCTTAGAGATGCTCTCCATTACCTGCATCCTCACTGATGGTAAAAGCCGTGTTGCCCAAGGACACAGTAGAAGCATCATTGGGACCAGCAATGAGCACCTTGGCCGACGCCACCCTTCCGATGCGGGCGTTGTCGGAAGCACCCGTCAGGGCAATCTCAAACTCCTCTTCCTCTTCGTACTCGCTGTCATCAATGAGCATGACATCACAGGTGGACATGGTGACACCAGGTCCAAATATCACTCGACTCTCGGCAGACATCCCTCTAGATTTAAAATCAGAGCCCGATTCTAGAGCATAGAGGCTACTGCCCATAGCTGACTTGGGGACCGTGTAGCAAATCACAGATACAATGCTGCTTGAATCCCCTGAAACACAAATGGCAAGAATACCAAAGCAGTTGAATGAGCATTTCTCAAGTTTTAAAATCTCTGGTAATTTTGATGGGCATGATTCTTTTTGACATATTCCATTCAAACTCTAACAGGAAATGTCCCTGCTTTGCAGTGTCTTAAGCCTGTGGTCTAAGCCACTTGAGGATTTCACATATCCCAGATCCTTCACCAAACAACCTGGAATGGATTTCCTATTCTGTGAATTTTGTGCTCTATTAATTCACAAGACTCATTGCCCACCATCTAAGACCACAGCGGGCGGAGGGAGAAGAGACATATTTGGTACTTTAAGTAGAAAAGTAATTGCGTCCTGAAGACAGTGCTATGAACACAGTTCACTGCCTTTCTGAATAAACTTCTGCACTTTAATTCTCAGGGAGAAACAAGCCTGTTTAAAAGAAAAAGGAAGACAAAACAAAACAAAAAACCCTGCCTCTCTGAACAAACGACTTTACTTATTAGCGCTGCCACTTACCTGGATGATAAGCTATTTGGGCTCGGCTGGCTGACCCAGAGCAAGCAACAAGACTTACTTGTCCTCTGAGTGGCATCACCAAGGGTTGGTGTTACCTGCAGTGCTGGCCACACTGATACACCATCAGCAGATGCAACAAAATACCTGACATCATCACTTACAGTCTGGTTGTGGCTTTGAATAGGGATCTAGTTTCCAAGTGTTTAAAAAATTTTTTTTAATTTTGTTATTGGAGTGTAATTACTTTACACTGTTGTGTTAGTTTCTGCTGTACAGCGAAGTGAATCAGAAATCCATATACATATAGCTCCTCCCTCAATTTCCACGTGTTTTTAAAGTCACAATATTTCACAATCATAAACCCATATGATCTTTCGTTTGATTTCCCACCCCGGTGGAATCACCCTTTATTCCTCACACATGGGTAATTTCTCACCTGAGCTCTACATGTGACACTCACATGGGGAAATCTTTAAATAGATTTTCAGTCTCCCAAGAAGTAAGACAGGAAGCCAGTTCTTGCACACTGTAACTGCCTGCCTTGACCAAGGCTACTAAATATTTTTGGACTGGGTGACTGATTAAGAACTCTGAGTTCAGGAGTCATTTGCAAGGCCAAATGTAACCAGCCTTCTGGTCCTATTTAAGAATAAGTGGGCAGGCAAACAACTTCAACGGAGAAGCAGTCTGTAGAACTCACTGTAGGGAGGATGGTTATTGGGGATTGAAGTGAGTTGATAACCCGCGATGCACCCCCACACATGAGTTAACATGGTACATGAGCACGTGGCATGTGAAAGGGACAGAATAAATGTTAGTTATTACTACAGCTCCTTGCCACCTCGGGCACCAACAGACCTTTTCTTTGAATAGGTGCAAACAGAAAGCCAGCACTCTCGTTGACCCGGTAGGTCTTCTTATCAAACTCTAATGTGGGCTCGTCCTCAGTGTCATTGATAATGACCTTCGCCTGGGTGAACTCCCCTAGGAGGGCGTACGCTGGCATGCTGAGCTCCACGGTGAAACTCTCGACGTTCTCAAACACGTTGTCATCATTGATGACGATGGTGCAGGACTTGGTGTCCTCTCGCTCATCAAACTGCACCTGTCACGATGGAAACAACAAGGAGATAAGCTGTGCCTCAGACTCTCCTGCTCCGCTCCCCAAGAGCGTCATGGGGAAAAAGAGGACCCAAGTCCAGTGGGCAGGCCACTGAATGAAATAGTTGGTTCTTCCAGCCAACCCCTCCTGCTATATCACTTCTCCCCATTCTATCTCTGCACATCGGGTCTGATTCACTGTATACAGACACAGAAGGAAGAGATGTCTCCTACCATGTGATAAATGTAGAAAACCATGTAGGTAACTATTCATATCCTGTTTTATTAACTCAGTTGGGACAGCAAGAGTCATTTTTTTAACACCTAAAAAAATTGTTTTCCTATTTATTTGGTTGTGCTTGGTCTTGGTTGCATCACAGGGGATCTTTTAGTTGTGGCATGCGAACTCTTAGTTTTGGCATGTGGGATATAGTTCCCTGACCAGGGATGGAACCCAGGCCCTTTGCATTGAAAGCATGGAGTCTTAGCTGCTGGACCACCAGGAAAGTCACAGCACAAGTCGTTTGATTACTCGGTTCTCCTTCTATTTATGGCAAGTTTAACTGGAAAGATCTTTGAATTTGGAGTGTGAAATTTTGGCCTCAAGTCCTAGCTCTGTTACTTCCAAGCTGGGTTAGGCTATAAAACTTCACAAACCTCAGATTCGCCATCGGCTAAATAACAACAATATGTCTATTTCACATACTTACTGGGAGAACTAAATGAGACAATGTATAATGAAGGCACTAACTTTACTTTAAAGCATGGAACAAATGCAAGATATTATCTTATCATCACCATATTACTCGTATAATCAAAACTGACATAGAATCTCAGTGTACCGAATTGTGGAGCTTGAACTCAGAGAAAGTCACATTATGAACAGGCTAGACTGAATTTTAACTTTACTATTACATCCTTTCCAATTTAGATGTAGTAGATCCATAATGTGAATTAACTTAGCCTGATATAAAATATAAAAATTAATTTATATGCATACAATTGTGAATTTATAGGGATTTATTCTGGTTTTACTTTGTCTTTATAAAAATGATGATGATTAAAACCTACAAATGGAACCAGGGTTATGGATCAGTCTAAAACTGAGTGGACAGGCAGTGGGCCTGGACTGCACTTTGTGAAATAGCTAAAATGTGTAAAAATTAGTCCTAAACCTCTAGGGTCACACAAATCTGAAAAACACATGTTTTTCATCAATAAACATGCATTGTTCCGCATCGAATCAATGTATCAAATTAAGTTTTACTAAGATCCACATTTTCAAATGCTCCCAGATAAATGAAACACTCAAAGGTCTCTGTTTAGGTCTAGAACACACTGTCTGCTGTCATTCTCTGAAAAACACAAGTATGTGCTCTTTACTATTATTTTGCTGAAAGATTCCTTAGCTTATCTGATCTATTTCAATTTCTCATTTAAATTTGACATAGATTAGAAGTTTGGGACTAAAATATACACACTACTATATATCCCTGATAGCTCTGCTGGTAAAGAATCCGCCTGCAACGCAGGAGACCCCAGTTCGATTCCTGGGTTGGAAAGATCCGCTGGAGGAGGGATAGGATACCCACTCCAGTATTTGCCTGCAGGAGACCTGGGTTCAACCCATGGGTCGGGAAGATCCCTTGGAGAAGGGAAAGGCTACCCACTCCAGTATTCTTGCCTGGAGAATTCCATAGACTGTATAGTGCATTGGGTCACAAAGAGTCAGACATGACTGGGTGACTTTCACATATATAAGATAACAAGGATCTACTTTATAACACAGGGAACTATACTCAATATTTTCTAATAATCTATAATGGAAAAGAATTTGAAAAAGAATATATATATGTATACATATATATATGAATCACTTTGCTGTACACTTGAAACTAACACACATTGTAGATCAACTACATTTCAGTAAAAATGAAAAACAAAATTGATGTAAGAGCCATTAGCTTAGTCCAGCTGAAATGCTTCAGAAAGAGAGCCCACTTCTCTTTACAGGGATTCATGCTACAATAAGAATAATGAAACTACTTTTAAAAAACACTTAATAAATATCTAATAAGTGCCAGGCATTGTACAATAGTTAAATCTGACATGTAGAGGGCGTCCTGCCATAAAGGAGTTTACTATTTATGTCCTCTTTTCTCTTTTGCTTTCACTTTTTCTTTTTTCTCTTTCATTTACACCCTGACACTAATTACCACTGCTACCACTGCTGTCACATAGAGATGTGCAAGTGTGTGTGTGTGTGTGTGTGTGTGTGTGTGTGTGTGTGCGCATGCATGCATGTGTATGTCTCTACACTCCTACAAACCCATACAGCTGTCCACTGATCTTCTCTAAGGCAACTCACACTCAACATGTCCAAAGCAGAATCAAGATCACCCCCTCGCCAGACCGCTCCTCTTTGGTGTCCCCTCCCAGCGAAGGCATCACCATCCATCTCCCTTCTGTCCACTCTCTAATCCACTGCTGAATCCTATCAATTCTTCTGGTCTGTTGAATCCACCCACTTGTTTCCACCTTCACTTTATTTGTTTTATTGGAGTATAGTTGATTTACAATGTTGTGCTAGTTTCAGGTGTACAGCAAAGTGATTCAGTTACACATATATATCTCTTCTTTTCAGATTCTTTTCCTTTATAAGTTATCACAGAATACGAAGTATAGTCCCCTGTGCTATACAACAGCTCTTTGTTGGTTATCTATTTTATATGTAGAGCAGTATGTAATCATTAATTGAAAACTCCACCTTCACTTTATAAATGAAGCTCAAGCTCCCCTCATCTCTCATGCAGCCGATTCCAAGAGCTCCCCAGCTAGTCTCCCTACCCTTCAGGTAATGAGAAGTAGGGAGGAAAGGTTAGGGTATCAAAGGCTGAGTGTACACCATGGTGCCTGGGAGACTTTTCTTGGTCATGAAGCAAAATGTGAAGATTGAGAAGCTGGGCAGCAGTTAAAACTGTAGCCGAGATTAGACAGACTGTGAAGAGGAGAGCATTGTGGGAAGACAACGTAGCATAGTAACCTGAGGCAGGGTGTGACGGGCAGGGAGGTGGGGCGAAGAAGGGGGAAATGACCACAGTTGACGATAGCCACATCCCAGCCTGGCTTCAGCCCACCGGCAGTTCAGGAGTCAGAGGGCCCCGTGCCCACCTACCTGGCCAGCATACTCCACATAGTCCTGCTGTCCCGGCTGAGAGCCCACCCGGGAGCTGGAGGTGGCCGTGCCTTGCTCCGTGCGACACAGGACAATGGCGTACTGGTTCAGGTTCCCTGTCCTCTGCACCGTGACACTCACTGACCCTGCTTTCTCACTGACGTTGTAGCTGGAAGTACACAAAAAGGCCATCTCTGAAATTCTGAAAGGGCTGCGAAGAACCCATGTGCTTAATGCCTATCTCTGAGGGTTGGTTACTGGTGTCAGTTCCGAGAAGAGGTAGTTTGGTTCCTTTAAGATGTTAGGTGTAAACTGAGGGAATGCATTCACTTGTGACAGTCATTGAAGCAGGTGACCAAAGAAGGAGTCTGCCCCAATTTTAGAAAGAGTTGGAAGACAGCACATAGGAGGTATGCCCTCCATATTTCAGAACACAAAGAAATAACAAACAATGTTGTCCAAGTGTGGTAGAGTAATTAGCATACGACAGTGAGTTCCTTTGGAAGAAAGCTGCTTGGAAGCCAATTAATAACTTGGTTCAGGTGTGAACTGACTGGACCAGGTCTCTAGGGTGTTTAAAAGCCAGAGTGGTGCCAGAGGTAAGAAAATGAGAACTGGGCCAAGGTAACAAAGGTGTCAAGGCAAATGGGGCTTTATGACAATGGGGGAGGGCCTATGTGCTATAGACTGGAAGTGTGCCCCTCCACATTTGTATGTTGAAACCTTAATCCCCTCTGTGATAATAACGGGGCGGGGGGGGTGCCTTTGCAAAGGTGATTAGGTCACAAGAGTGAAGCCCTCATGAACGGGATTAGTGCTGTCATAGATGAGAGCTCCATCTGCCTTCTGCCATGAGAAGTTACAGCAAGAACTCAATTCTCCATGGACCATGAAGCAGGCCCTCATCAGACACTGAATTTGCCAGCACCTCAGTCTTGGGCATCCCAGCCTCTAGAGCTGTGAGAAATAAATTCCTGTTGTTTACAAGTCACCAAGGTTATGGTATTCTATTATAGCAGCTGGAATCACTAAGACACAGAATTAACTTAGCTTGCTGCTAGGAATTTCTGTTGAATTGCAAAGCAGGAGTCAAAGTATACAGGTGCCATTTACTCATAACAAGCTATCCAGGTTGAGAAAAGCTCAACCTGAGCTGGGCTTTGTTTTTCATCACCGAGGATGGCCATTAACTTCGACTTGTGGCTTATTGCCGTGAGGATTGCAGGCAAAGTGCCTTTGAGAGGTTTGCCTTCAATGCCAGTTTGGGGACTCTCTGTATTAGTTAGTCCAGCAAACATTAGAGGGTTGTCCAGAAAACATCATCAGTTTTATTCAACTTATTTAATTCTGAAGGAGTTACAAGTAAGAGGTAAACAGCAGCAGAGTGTATGTATATAATGGAAAATGAAATGGCAACCACTCCAGTATTCTTGCCTGGGAAATCCCATGGACAGAGGAGACTAGTGAGCTACAGTCTGTAGGGGGGGGTCACAAAAGAGTTGGACATGACTTATCAACTAGACAATAACTATATATATATATTATATATATATATAACACATAAATATGTTAATTCTAATTTTCCACTCATTCTCCAAGTGTGTGTAACAACAGAATAGCCTCCATCTGGGGCACATGAAACAAAGTCTGCATGCTTTCTTCTTTTCTTCCCAAGATCCAATTTTCATTTGAATTATAATGAGATTGGTTTCTTAGTGGGTCTGTGAAATGTAGATTTAAATAATTATATCTCCCACAAAAATTACAGTCCCAGTCATAATCTAATCTATAAAATCAGCTCTGTGAGTTACCAATCAGTGACTCTCTGCCTCTGGACTCCCCAACAAGACTACAAAAGCATCTTGAAGAGCTGTCTGTGTTAAGCTATGAATTTTTAAGTAAAGATACATGATTCTATGAATACCAGAAGAGCAAGGGGGAGAATATAAGCTTAAGAACAGGGAGAATGGAGACAGAAGGCAAAGACTGTTTTTGCAGGCCAGTGATCATTTTTTTCAATGTATTTTTTTCCCCATCAGTTCTTCTGGATTATCTTCTAAACTTAAAGATAGAAGGAAAAATACTTTCAGGAGAAGCAGTAAAGCATGATGGTTAAGATCACTGGACTTTATTGCTTATTAGCTATATGACTTCAGATAAGTTAACATTGTTGTTTAGTCACTAAGTTCTGTCTGACTCTTGTGACCCCATGGACTGTAACCTACCAGGCTCCTCTGTCCATGGGATTCTCAGGCAAGAACATTGGAGCTGGTTGCCATTTCCTTCTCCAGGGAATCTTCCCGACCCAGGAATCAAACATGTATCTCCTGCATTGACAGGTGCGTTCCTTACCACTGAGTCACCTGGGAAGCCCTCATATAAGTTACTTAACCTATTTCTGTCTCTACTGCTTCATCATTGTGGAGGCAACAAGGTTACTCATCTCATAACTGTAAGCATTAAACAAGATGACGTATGTCAATTACCCACTACAGTGCCTGGTACATATGGTATTCAAGAAATATTTGGTGCAATTATTATTTTTATTCTTATTATCATCCCACCATCATGACTGAATGATTACAGCTGACCTCCAAGGTGCTTCATCCTGGCTTCCTCTGCTTACCTGTTTCATTTCTCAAGAATGAACACCAACAGTACTTGTACCTGGTATATTTAAAACTGATGAGGGACCACTGGACATGGAAGATGTTGTCGTTAACCACATTGGGTTTACTGTCTTTCACCAGAAACTGAAAACTATCCATCATCTCATGGATCTTCTCCTCATGCAACACGTAACGAATCAACCCCAAGTTCACGTCCTCTATGAGAAAAAAAGATACTGAATTAACCAGGGGAGGTAAAGACAGCCTCATAGATTTCTCCCGACACATCCAGTTTATTCTTCTAGTGGATTACAGACAAAACTTATTTTTCCAGGAACAAAAAAGATTGTAGTCTTAAAAATAAATGTTTCTCAGAACACCATTCCATGTTCAATGCATGAGACAAATGCTCAGGGCTGGGGCAATGGGATGACCCAGAGGGATGGGATGGGGAGGGAGGTGGGAGGGAGGTTCAGGATGGGGAACACATGTAAACCCATGGCTGATTCATGTCAATGTATGGTAAAAACTACTACAATATTATAAAGTAATTAGCCCCCAACTAAAATAAATAAATTTATTAAAAAAAATAAACGTTTCTACCAGATCTTAAAATAAGATCCTGTAATTGTTTGTGTATAGGAAGTACCCTTATGCTGTTGTACAACGACAATCCCAGGGTCTTGGCAAAAAAGCAGTTTAATAAATGTCTATGGAAAGTTAAACGGAGAAGGCAATGGCACTCCACTCCAGTACTCTTGCCTGGAAAATCCCATGGATGGAGGAGCCTGGTAGGCTGCAGTCCATGGGGTCGCGAAGAGTCAGACAGGACTGAGTGACTTCACTTTCACTTTTCACTTTCATGCATTGGGGAAGGAAATGGCAACCCACTCCAGTGTTCTTGCCTGAAGAATCCCAAGGATGGCGGAGCCTGGTGGGCTGCCGTCTATGGGGTCGCACAGAGTCGGACACGACTGAAGCGACTTAGCGGCAGCAGCAGCACGAAAAGTTAAAAGCAAATCTTTGAGCCAACAGAGGAAAGTCTCTGACCCCGTCTGCCATGTATATATGCTTATACCTGTCCCTACTTCCTTCAAAATAAAGGTTCTTTGGACGGTATGTGTTACTACAGCCCCCTCACAAGGCACAGATAACATGGGGCTAGGAGAGAACACAAATTGAGGACAGGGATTAAAAGGAAACATGGCACATAAATTGTAAGATACAGTTGTGTCTTCCCAATCAGGTCCATCCCCAACAGAAGTCTAGAAGACTCTGAAAAGTTTCCAATAAACTAAAATACAAATTGGTTTGCTTGATGTGATTCCAAACAGGAAACTATTTATTGAGCAATCTACCCATGTTGATTTTTCTTTCTTTGCCAAAGACAAAAAAATCCATAATCCTTTAGAGAAAAAAATTAACCACACAGGATCACAGATGTTTCATAAAGTCTGGAGGCTATTTTTGTTTTGAAAGCAAACCCCGAAGTATCACATGATCTTTACCAAACAACTTGGTCAAAACTGAAAGCAATTTGGGAATTGAGGAAGCCAGGTAAAAATTTTCTTTTTTTTTTTGCCATAATTTGGAGTAACAGGGGAAAAATATTGGGGGAAGTAAAATTTCACTGTTGGGTGGTTAGATGCCAAAAGATCTGTTTGTCTGTAAATAGGTTACTTGGGGGTAAGTAGTTGGCAGTGGTTGTGAGAAAGATGAGGGAGGTAGGGGAGTGGTGTTGGAATAGACCCTTCCCACTTCTCATGTTAGTTGCTCAGTCATACCTAACTCTTTGAAACCCCATGGACTGTAGCCTGCCAAGCTCCTCCATCCATGGGATTCTCCAGGCAAGAATGCTGGAGTGGGTTGCCCTTCCCTTCTCCAGAAGGAGCTTCCCAATCCAGGGATCAAACCTGGGTCTCCTGTATTGCATGCGAATTCTTTACCATCTAAGACACCAAGGAAACCCAGCTCCTGAGTGCTTACCCTGTGTGAAGGTAGCTGCTGCTGTGCCAGGATGCAGCTTATTCTCCACGTGGCCATGCTTGGGGCCCATGGTGATCTCATAGACAAGCTGCAGGTCCTCTGTGTCTGGGTCCACAGTCAGCAGTTCCTTCTTGGTGATCAAGTTGGTTGCCTAGAATAGAAACCCATTAAATTCAATTCCTGAGATGGGAATAAAGCAGGAACAAGACCCTCTGACTCAGATTTAATACAGTTCAACCATGATTTAGTAAGTACATTTACTGCCTGGAAAACTTTGTCAGGATTGAAGAGGTTACAAGGATAGAAACCATCCCAGCCTCTGTCCTTGATGTTCACTCTTTCTTGGGGAAGAAAGGCTTATGAGCAAGGTAACTGTGGTGAGTGCTATTGTGGGAGATGTGGAAAAGACTGCATTACACTTTTAGGAAGCAAGGACAATTCATTCCATCTGGATAAGGGAAGGGGGTGGCTTGAGTTTGGCCTTGAAAGAAGGTGGAACTTTGAAAGAAGGATACAATCCAGGGAAGATAGCCACTTGATACCGTATAAGAGCTGATGTAAGCACTGTAAGTGCTTGAAATTCAGACAGACAAATACACAATATCCCAACACTGCTCAAATATACTGGCTAAATTTTAATTCACTCATTTATTCATTCAACAAATATTTAATGAGACCAAAGGTTTGAGAGAAAAAAAGAATGGTCACCACTATTGAATGTTACTAGACCTAGTAAAATAGGGCATGTGAGTGCCTTTGAGTTTGTGAAATTGAGGTCACTGATGACTTTGATAAGAGTCACTGCAGTAGCGTAAGAGTTGGAAGTGGAAGACCAATTGGAGAAGAAGAGAATAGGATGGTTCTGAGTACTGAGAAAAATATCAAATAGGGCATGAGAGGAATCTGTACTAATTTTGTCTCATATATTTTAAAATTCCCAATGAATTCAGTGGAAAGCTGTAACACCATTGCTACATCAGCAACATGGAGATGGGAAAATTCACATCCTAGAGGCAATACCACACACAAAAGTATGAAACCAGCTCCCAAACTGAGCTGAAGAACTGTGTGTGTTTAGGTGGGAATGGGAATTTAATGCTTGACATGGTACCAGGTGAGAATTATGGCATATCTTAAAATGACCCAATTGGGATTTACGAAAAGGAGAAAAAAATGTAAATTTCTAGAAATTCTCTGATGATACTCATCTACCAAAACACTCACTTCCTTCCCATCTAAGGCATGTAGGAGAAGTTTTCCCAATCCATTCTCTCCATTTTCTAGTCAACAAACTTTTAGCTGAGCACCACGCTGCCCAGCTAGACACTCCATGCAACAGATAGGGCCACAGGATCAATTTCTTCTCAAAACAATATGAGTGCAAGTGATGTGTTTAATTTCTGTATCACTTGCTTAAAATTAAGTTCCTTGCCCCCTACTTTTCTGTTTTCCTCTTCCCATGGTATGCGATACTGATGAACAGCTGAAGAGTTTTGGCCCTGCTTTTTGATAGCAACACTCTAGTGATAGCTGGAGAAGGAAATGGCATCCCACTCCAGTATTCTTGCCTGGAGAATCCCATGGACAGAGGAGCCTGGTAGGCTACAGTCCGTGGGGTCGCAAAGAGTCGGACACGACTGAGCGACTTCACTCACTCACTCACTAGTGATAGCAGAAGAGTAAGACGGAAGGAATATGCATCTCTGAATGGTCATGTGGAACCCTAACCTCCCCACTTCCATGCTTTATGTGAGAAAAAAAAATTTCTATCCAGTTTGAGCTACTATATTTGGGGGTCATTCTGTAAGAACATCTTAAACTATAATACAATTCTAACCAGACTCATGGAGCTCAGCAATCTTAGTTGAACAGGAGTTCTGTTCATATTGTCACAAATAGGATAGAGCCCAAGTTGGTTAGTGAGACAGCAGCAAATGGAAAGGCCTTACCTTGCCATCCATGTACTCCAGCCATTGGAGCCCGAGGTTGGTAACAATCCTAGGGGTGCCATCATCCACTGGGAGGATGTCTACCCAGAACTGCTGAGGTGCTGCTGTTATGATCTGTGATAGAAGTCAAAAAAGAAAACTCTTCATTCACACATACCTGAAATATGTCAGGTCTAGGACTTACAGAAGCTGGAACCCCTGAAATCTGTTGACACAACAAAACAGGCAACTGAGCAAGTTTCCATTGCTTATCACCACTCAGCTCCTGAGGCTTCAGGGACAATGTTGACTGACAAAGTAGAAATGATATAAGAAGAAAAGCAAAACACAAGTGGTACTCTTGCTGGAATTTCAGCTGCTATGGAAGTTGGTTTTCACAAACCTAAGCTTTCTTTAGTTGAGTTCAATATTTCCCCGAGGTGAAACAATAAACAAAATAGCTTCCTTTTAATAATTCTTGTTAAAACTTCCATCATTAAAATGTGAATGTCAGGGACTTCCCTGGTGGTCCAGTGGTTAAGACTCTGCATTCCCAGACCCTAGTTTGATCCCTGGTTGGGGAACTAAGATCCTGCATGCTGCACAGCATTGCCAGGAAAAAATTAGTTAATGTCAAGGTCTTCAGGTAGGATTCTGCTAAATGTGAAAAGATGTTTCATAGGAAGAGATTTCCTTTTTTTTTTGAGAAAGAACTGTTCACATGGGGAAAGGGGGCAGAAGAAGTCAAGAATAAAAGCATTTGTGAGGACTTCCCTGATGGTCCAGTGGTTAGGAATCCACCTGCCAACGCAGGGGACATGGGTTCGATCCCTGGTCTGGGAAGATCCCATGTGGTGTGGAGGAAGTAAGCCCATGGGTCACAACTACTGAAGCCCACGAACCCTAGAGACCACACCAAGAGAAGCCACCACAATGAGAAGCCTGTGCATCACAACTAGAGAGTAGCCCCCACTCGTAGCAACTAGAGAAAGCCTGCTCACAGCAACAAAGACCCAGCACCACCACTCCCCACACTCCCCCAAAAAAAGTGTGTGTGAGAATAGTGCAAATACATTTCAGCTTATGACTTTATCACCACACAGATATACACATGCATATTCACAACATACACGGGGAGTCTGGTCCAGTACCTCCCCATTTCTGAACTGATACAACAAGCTGGCAGGCAGGGCAGCAAGATACTGCTGTTTCAGTCTCCTCTAACCCTCCCAGATAATTTCCATTTTCAAAATGACACGTTCCCCCTGGAGATCTGCTGTGACCTTTTATGTTTATCAGAGAGGTGGCCCTCTTGTTGATTCATCCTGAAATCTTTTTTTTTCCTCTTCTGAAAGTCAAACGAACTGGGGAAGCAGCCACAGTATCGGAGAGGGAAAATGAATGTGATGACCTGCCAGGTGGAGATGCAGTGCGGACACTGAAATGGCAGGGAAATCCCAAGAGCCATCCTACTGACACCTCGGCCAACTGAGAGTGACCTTCTCACAGGCTGTTGGTTTCTAAAGCACACCAGAGGATCTGTCCTGGCCAGGCAAAGACTCATTCATCATCAAAGTAGGAAAAAAACTGCAGGCCCAAGAGAAGCTGCTGACCCTTCGCTTATGCTGGAAGTAAACAGTAGGGTGTGATCACATGCTCACTAAAACTGCTTATGCTGAGTCAGACAGCTGTGTGAGACGTCAGGGGTCCACTTTTCATCTGAGTTGCAGTTATTCCTAGGGGAAGGTTATGGTGCTGCAGGAAATCTGCTAAAAAAGAGAACTGCAGGGAAGAGAGTGAAAGGGGATGTTTACAGTTTCTTCTGAACACCTAAATGTTAGACGTGAGCAATTCCCTTAAGGGAGAGAAGCTTGACAGCTTCATGACCTCAAAAGAAAAGCATCTTCATTTGTTCCACAAGCTGGTCCTAAAGTGACGACCATGATGATTATAGCCTCAATTTATCGGCTATTTCTTGTATTTCCTGTGTAAGGCACTGGGCTAAGTGCTTTGTGTAATCAGGGGAGTAGATATTCTCATTTTACAGATAAAGAAGCTAAGGCTTAGAAAGGTTAAATGACTTACAAAGACACTCAGGTAGTAAGTGACAGAAGCAGAATTTAAATCAGTGTCTTTTGGATGCAAAAGCCATACTCTTAGCCACTGTAATTCTTCATGAGACTGAAAACTCTGACTGGCTCAGGAGATGATTTGGAACCCTGTGATCTTATTGAAAAACCAGTTGAAAGAAAAAAAGGAAGGAACAAAGGGTGAGTGCAAAGGAAAAGGAAAAATAATAGCAGTAATAATAACAATAATGACCATCTTTTATGTGAGTACTCAGTCTTTGCCAATAGTGTTAAGCATTTTGTATGGATCTTTTGATCCTTAGACCAATGGAAGCTGGTGATGGTCCTTGTGCCCACTGTATAGATGAAAAGCTGAGGCTTACGGAAGTTAAGCCATTTGTCCAAGGCCAATTAGGTGATGGAACGAAAACTCAAGCAGTGTTGAGTACATGCGTGCTAAGTTGCTTCAGTCGTATCTGACTCTTTGTGACTCTATGAACCGTATCCACCAAGCTCCTCTGTCCATGGGATTCTCCAGGCAGGAATACTGGAGTGGGTTTACTCCTTGCCTAAAAATGCCATGTTCAGTCTCCAGACAACCTCTGGCCTGCTGTGCTCCACCTCCCTCTTTGCTGTCTCTGCCCCTCACCTCTTTTCCTTCTTCCTCAACAATGAAGAAAGGATTCGTCCCATCAGCCACGGTGAAGGTGAATCGGTCTTTGAGGGAGTTGCTGCCATCGTGGCTGTAGCGGACCCGGTTCTGGTAGATGTCCTCCATGGTGAAGGTGGACGTGAGTTGGAAGGGCTGCCCATTAGTGGCTCGCTCGATGGTGCCATGGCGTGGGGGCTGCACGACTGTGAATGTGACAGACTCGGCCTGTCGTGAAGGCAACAAGAGAAGGGAACTCTGTATCAGGAGCCAGACGTGTCAGTGGTGGTCAACAGGTGGCCAAGGGTAGTTAAACCCAAAGACCTTTATAAAACAAAGACTGCCTTTTCTTTATAGACACCAAAAATCAAGCTAAGGAGAGAAATTATATTGGTTACTACAATCGAACTTAATTCTGCTGCCTTCTGTTTTACGATAAGACATTTAAATTTGTCCTTTTGGGGTCATAGGGGAAAACTTGAATTTTTAACCTCTAAGATGGTAAGAACTAGACCTTTTAAAATCACTCACTTCCTTTCCATCCACTTTCCTCCCCCAGCACATACACTTTTCCAAAACTCATATACAGAATCTATGCATCAGAACAGAAGCATAACTTCCCATTTCTATTTTTTTAATTGGAGTGTAATTGCTTTACAATGTTGTGTTAGTTTCTGCTGTACAACGAAGTGAATCAGACATCTATGTACATATATCCCCTCCCTCTCAAAACTCCCTCCCATCACCCCCATCCCCCTCTTCTAGGTCATCACAGAGCACCCAGCTGAGCTCCCCGTGTTTTACAGCAGGTTCCCACTAGCTATCTATTTTACACATGTGGTGTATATATGTCAACGCTACTCTCTCAATTCATCCCACGAATTTCCCATTTCTAATAACTGCTTCTAGGATGACATGAGAAGGAAAAATACTGATGCAGAAAATCCTGCTCAGGACTCTCCAATGATTTCCCACCAACTTGGAAGAAAATGCAGAGGCCTGACCTGGGCCAAGAAGGCCCTCTGTGACCTGGTCCCACAGTTACTCTCTGGCCTCACCCTTTTCCTCTCCTGCTTGTTCACTGGGGTCTAGACCCTTGGCCCGGCTACTCAATTGTTCCAAGCGCATGGGATCACAAGGCTTTGGCCCTCCTGATTCTTCTGCCTGGAGAGGGATTCTCCCAGGAAACTCCACAGCTTGCTCTTTCTCTTCCTATCTCTGCCCAAGTATCAGCCACTCAGAGAAAACTTCCCTGACCTGTGCCTCAAACAGCACACACATCAATCTCTGTCACCTTCATGTCACTTTATTTTTATTTCTAGCACTCATCACACCTGACACGATAGTCTATGTTCTTTCTTTCTTTATCATCTGTCCCCCTAACCAAAGGTTGTAAACTCCCTAAGGCTAGCACTTTGATCTGCTTTGTTCACAGGGCTGTCTTTAGCATCTAGAGCTGACCTTGGTAATAAATACTTGCTGAAAGAATGAATAAATAAATGAATGCATGCTGGCACGGGGAAGGGCATACATAGAACTAATTAATAAGTGCGTGGTACCCTTAATGGGAGCTAAATCATGTTAGATACTTTAATTGGAAAGCACTTAGGAGAGGAAGAGTTTAGTCTCAACATGCCCTGTTTTACTGGATAAAGCCAAGTTCTTTGAGAATGTTCAAACTGCAATAATTAGTTGTCATCCAGTGAAGTTTCAATGAAGGAGAAAAAAGTATAGAGGTGAGAAAATCCTTGTTCATTAATAATAAGGAGTAATAAAAATTGGATAAAATGCCATCGACCTAATTTTCTGTGGATCATAATCAAAGTCAGACTGTTAACATGATAGTTAACGTGTAATCGTGGGAAAGGATAAACGTATTTAGGGTTTCCAAAAGAGTTTAAAAACAACTTGATTTCAAATGTATTAGCTTTTTTTTTTTCCAGCAGGCCATGGTATGTTCTGGTTTTTAATCCTGCGAGGATGCTTGTATTACTTTCACCCGCACCCCTTGCCCCACCCTTGGGATGTACAAAGCAACAGGCATCTCATTAGACCAGAGAGGCCAGGCGAGCACTCCTACCTCTGTGTCTGCATCCACCGCTTTAAGCTCAAACTTCGTGATGGTCTTCCTCACACCCTCCTGTACCCGCATCCCGAAGTTTTGCACTTGGGGCAGCGCGTCATCCACAGGGCGAAGAGTGATGCGGAAAGTCTGAGCCACCTAGCAGGGCGGAAAAGCACAGGTGGTCACCTGTCCCCAGCACCCACCGAGGAGAAGGCAGACGCTCTCTGCGTTCCCTTTTGCACTGATCCTGGCGTGACTGACCAACCAGGAAAGAGGTGAGTTCTCTTGGGCAAGAGAGAGTTCTCTTTGCCTCTGTCCTGGGCTGAGAGCAGAGGAAAACGAAGCTCTCTCAACAACAGTGGCTCCATGCCCTCCAGTTAAAGGAGATGACGCTGAATTGATACCCATCAAGGAGGGAAGCGAGTTCCTCACCCACCTCATGGACTCCATCGGAGAGTGTAAAGCTGAAGGAGTCTGAATGCTTCTCAGTCTCACTGGAGTGGATATACTGAATGTTTCCTGAAGTGAGGTCAGTTTGTGTAAAGGAACTAATCTGGATGCCTGGTAAAAGATGAGAGAACCAGAGAAAGGGTGTCAAGAGGCTAGCCATCGCGCTCAGGTAAGGGAATGTCACACTCACCAGAGTCCTTTGTCCTTTTCTTACAGCATCGATGTGCTGCCCTCTAAGACCTTGGGTTAGAGTTGTCTGCGTGTTTTCCCTGTGACAGCATATGTTCTGTGGGAGCATGTGTTAATTATCTAGGCTTCTACCCTGTGTCAAGGCAACAGCCGGTGCTCAATAAATGTTACTCTCTTCTCTCTTGGGGTTTAAGTATTCAGGTCAAACTGTGAAAGGTAGAGCCATTGCCTTCTTTGCCAGACTCCTCACTCTAAAGTTTTACATCCCCCATCGCCTTGTAGTCCTTTCTGAAAACCTGCCCTAATTTTGAATATTGTGTGATGCTGAAACACTGGGGTCTGAGCGCTTGGCTACACACAACCTTTTTTCTGAGATTGTGGAGCCATAATTTCATCAGATATTCTGCAAGGTCCCTTTCATTCTCAGTTCTATGATTCTAGCTTCTCATATACCACTTTGGCCAGGATGGCAGTAACAAAACTTACCACATGACTTTGGGGTTTGAGCAATCATTCTTTCTCAACTCTCAAATGACCTAGAAAACCAATACCTTTCAAAAACGTGATACAGAGAAAATTATTTTTCAGAGTCATTTTAAAGTTAAAAAAAAAAACAAAAACACCTGAAGTGATTTTTAAATAATGCCAAGGTATCTCACTAATGAATAACATCTCTATCTTTTCATGTATGGATGTGAGAGTTGGACTATAAAGAAAGCTGAGCGCAGAATAATTGATGCTTTTGAACTGTGGTGTTGGAGAAGACTCTTGAGAGTCCCTTGGACTGCAAGGAGATCCAACCAGTCCATCCTAAAGGAGATCAGCCCTGGGTGTTCATTGGAAGGACTGATGTTGAAGCTGAAACTCCAATACTTTGGCTACCTCATGTGAAGAGTTGACATTGGAAAAGACCCTGACGCTGGGAAGGTTTGCGGGCATGAGTAGAAGGGGACGACAGAGGATGAGATGGCTGGATGGCATCACTGACTCAATGGACATGAGTTTGGGTAAACTCCAGGAGTTGGTGATGGACAGGGAGGCCTGGAGTGCTGCGGTTCATGGTGTCGCAGAGAGTTGGACATGACTGAGAGAGTGAACTGAACTGAACTGAACATTTCAAATGCTCAACAACTTTTGGCAAAACAGCCCCAAATTCTTGCTTCTATCTTAGGGCTCCTGGGGTCCATCCTCAGGTGACAGAAAAGTCTGAAACAAAATCATATCATTTAGTCTCTCAGCACAAATTTTCTCTATCTGATTCTGGGTGTTAGAGTATTCATTTATTTAATCCAGTCCTTTGCTTTGGTCCTGAAATTCATTTGCCGCTTCCTGGAATTTATTATTTATATTCGTCATTGCTAATCCTGGCAAGACCAGTTAGTCTTTACTGTAAAAAAAGAAACAAAGAGATTCTACTTTGACTATTTTACATCTAACTGTGACATTAATATCATTGCTTTATCTTAAAAATAAAACACATCAACCAGTGTGGTTAACATTTGCATCTCTCTTTATCATCTGAAATGTCATTCAGATACAATAGCCTCCTGAACATTGAGGCATCAATTTTTTGATGAGGCATTTATATTCCTGTGCTTGCTACACCAGCTCTTGACAGGCAAAAAGGTGGCTCCCCATCCCCATTTTATATAAGTTTCATCTTGTGGTTCTGGACAGAAATTCATACCATTCTTTAAAAATTTAATAACTTTAGACTGGATGCATGGAGACATTTAAACCTCTTCCCTTGCTGTGAATCCATTCTCACAGCTCATGAGGAAACACTTGTGTGAATTCTCATGATCAACTGGTCACCTAATTCACTATTTCCTTTATGAACTTCTAAGACTGATTTAAAAAGGTTATAGATTTCCCTTCCTCTTGAGAAGGAAGTACTGAGATTAATTTTATTTTTTAACATTTTTTATTGAGAAGAAATTGATGTATAATAAGTTATACATATTTGAAGTGTAAGTTTATAGTATCTTTGTTAGATCCATGAAACCATCACCTCAATCAAAATAGTGAAATGTTTCCATCACCCCAAAAGTTTCTGACATTCTGCAACCCTTCCATCCTTTCTTTTCCTATGCCCCACTCCATCCCAAAGAAGCAAATGAAGTCATTATAGATTAGTTGGCATATTCTCTAAATTTTTTAATAAATAGAAACATATAGTATATACTATTTGATGAATTATTTCTTACTTCAGTTCAGTTCAGTTCAGTCGCTCAGTCGTGTCTGACTCTTTGCGACACCATGAATCGCAGCACGCCAGGCCTCCCTGTCCGTCACCAACTCTCGGAGTTTACCCAAACTCATGTCCATTGAGTCGGTGGTGCCATCCAGCCATCTCATCCTCTGTCGTCCCCTTCTCCTCGTGCCCCCAATCCTTCCCAGCATCAGGGTCTTTTCCAATGAGTCAACTCTTCACATGAGGTGGCCAAAGTATTGGAGTTTCACCTTTAACATCAGTCCTTCCAATGAACACCCAGGGCTGATCTCCTTTAGGATGGACTGGTTGGATCTCCTTGCAGTCCAAGGGACTCTCAAGAGTCTTCTCCAACACCATAGTTCAAAAGCATCAATTCTGCGGTGCTCAGCTTTCTTCATCGTCCAACTCTCACATGCATACATGACCACTGTAAAAACCATAGCCTTGACTAGACGGACCTTTGTTGGCAAAGTAATGTCTCTGCTTTTTAATATGCTGTCTAGGTTGGTCATAACTTTCCTTCCCAGGAGTAAGCGTCTTTTAATTTCATGGCTGCAATCACCATCATGGTTATATCAAAGATTGTTTATCCATTTATCTGTTCATGGACATTTAGGTTATTTTTACTTTGGGACTCCTACAATTAAAACTTCACCTGTGCACAAGTCTTTGTGTGGAAGTTTTCATTCTTCCTGGGTAAATTGCTAAGAGAGGGAGAGTAGGAATACATGTAAGGTGTATGCTTAACTTTTTAGGAAACTGCCAAACTATTTTCCAAGGTGAAGTACTATTTTATATTCCCACTGGCAGTGCATGAGTAGTCTTAGTGATCTTAGTGGGTCTTTTCCAATTCAATCTAGCAAACACTGAGTATTTACCATGTGTAGAACATTGTTTGAAGTCTCCTTATACAGATTTTTTTTAAAAAAATATGTATTTATTTATTTAATTTTTGGCTGTGTCAGGTCTTAGTTGTGGCACAGGGGTCTTTGTTGCAGTTGGCAGGCTTCTCTCTAGTTGTCTAAATGTGGGATCCTAGGTCCCCGACCATGGATCAAACGCATGTTTCCTGCATTGCAAGTTGGATTCTTAACCATTAGAACACCATGAAAGTATCTGGATTTTTTTTTTTTATCTCAACAGCTCTGGCAGGTCAAGGTTGGCATCATTTTTCTAGATTATGATACTAATAAAATGGATAAGAAATGTGACCCGTCGGAGGTAACACAGCTAATAAGAAGGCAGTGCTGAGACTGAAACTCAAGGTTGCTCACTTCCAAAGGTTAGGCCTGCTGCAAGTACTTCTTTATCTTACGTTGATTACATATTGAAATGAGATTATATATATATATTATATATATTATTAACTAATAATATATATAATATATAATATATTAATAATTATAATATAAGTAATAAACATATAAATGTTTATAAATATATATTTATATATTTATGTTTGTAAATATATAAATATAAATAATAAATATATTAATAATTACTATAATATATATTATTATATATATATTTTTTATTCTGTTAGGAGTGCTTTTTGTAAAACTTATCTAGCTGTTTTGGGCTAGACAAGGAGCCTCTTGGATTTCACCCTTATCATTTAATTTTTTGTCAAATAAAAGTGATACATGAGTATTAAAGAAAATGTGAGAAACAGAAACGTAGTAAAGAATCACAAACCACTCATAGTTCTACCATTGAAATATCACCATTGTAAATTTTTTTAAAAATTTGAATCATAGAGTAAGTTTCTGGCTACAACCTCTTTCTTATCTGAAATGCTGATTTTGATGGGGGTATTTAATATTAGCATTTAAATGATAGCCATAATTAAGCGCCAGAGGGTAACAAGCTGCATTAGAAGGTAAGATTCAAGAGGACAAGATTTTTGCTGTTTCTTCATTAATGTGCACCAAGAATACTGTCTGGCATAAGGGAGGTTCTCAAAACATATTTGGTGAATGAATTTAGTTCATTGACTACAATTAATATCTAAGAGGTCCTATTAAGCAGAGATTCTCAGTCTCTATATACTTAAAACATTTTTTTAAGCTGTTGCTAATTGGCTATTGGAAGACTTCAGCTGTTCACTCACCTGGCAAGATGCTGCTTCTAATAACATATTGTCCCTACTGACTGTCACAGCAGGTAGTTACTGTTTGAAATATCTTGAAGGCTTTTAATCCCATCTAAGGTGTTTTCAGTCACCAACCTGCTGGCTAACCTATGTATCTGGCAGCATTATGGAGACCCACATTAACCCTGTCAGTTTTCTAACTCCCCTGGAGGGCCAGTATGTTAGAGAAAGTTCAGTCCAGGGCAAGGAAGTGGTGTGAGAATAAAGCATCTTTGAAGAAATTGCCTTCCTAATAGGATGTCAGGAAATGGCCCTGGCTCTCCTTCAGTGCAGCTGTGGATGGCTCTGTGCCTACTGCCTGTTCCCACCTCAAGCTCATGCTGGGTAGACTCTCAGCTTCTCTGCTTCCGATTTTCTTCCAAGCCTCCTGTTAACAGAATGAATTGTATCCCCCCAGATTCATACACTGATGTCCTAACCCTCAGTGCCTCACAATGTGACTTTATTTGGAAATAGAATCACTGCAGATGTAATTGGTGAAGATTAGGTGACTGGGGGGCTTCTCTAGTGGCTCAGTGGTAAAGAATCTGCCTGCTAATTTAGGAGACATGGATTCAACCCCTGATCCAGGATGAGCCCACATGCTGCAGAGCAACTGGGCCCATGGGCCACAACTAGTGAGCCTGTGCTCCAGAGCCCAGGAGCCACAGCTACTGAAGCCCATGCACCCTACAGCCCAAGCTCCACAACAAAGAGAAGCCACCACAAAGAGAGGCTTTACAATGCAACTAGAGAGTAGCCCACACTTGCCACAACTGAAGAAAAGCCCATGCAGCAACGAAGATCCAGCACAGCCGAAAAATCAAAATAAACAAATAAAAGTATTTTTTTAAAAAAAAGGTAAGGTCATCAGGATGGGCCCTAAGCCAATTTGACTAACATCCTTATAAAAGAGGGAGTTTTGACACAGACATACACGTACAGGGAGAATGTCATGTGAACATGAAGACAGGCACCTATGAGCCCAGGAGAGAGGCCTGGAATGGAGCCTTCCTCAAGAAGAACCAACTCTGCTGACACTCTGATCTTGGACTTCCAGTCCCCACATCTGTGAGACAATAAGCTTCTGCTATTTAAGCAGCTCGGTCTGTGGTACTTTATGACAGCTGACCCAGCAGACTAAGGCACCTCTGCTCTCAGGAGGACCTGAATTAAGACACCAGGTGTGTTTAATTTTAGCTGGTGTCACAATACTGAGAGGCGGAGATAGAGAGGAAGCCAAGGAATACCTTTGGTAAAGCATCATCACCTCTGGGAAGTCCTTCCTGACTCACTTGCAGCCCCTTGACTCCTAACATCCTCACACAATACCGTCACAGCTACCACCATACACTTGCACGTATTTGCTTATATGTCTCCCATTTCCAAGATCCAAGCTTTCTCCTGCTGCAGCTACTCAATAAATGTCTGGGGAAGGGGAGAACCAGTGTGGGCTGGAGACAGCTATGTCCAATATTACTGTTCCCTGACTTTAAAAAAACAACTGCTGTTTATTAGTTAAGTGACTGGATGCCCAGTTAGGGTCTAGATCTCCCAGCTACCTCACAGCCTCATGTGCCTATGTCCTTGCTACTAGGATCTGACCAAAATGGATATGTTCCCAGTAATTCTCCTAAAGAAGAAATGGATGTGGAAGCCACTGTTTTTTTCTTGCCAGCTGCTGGCTGGGGATGCTGACAATACAGTAGTCACCTTGGACCAGAGATGGGAGCCTCACGTGGAGGGTCACTGAATCACCTGCCGCTGGATTTTGCTGTGAGAGAAAATAAACTTGTGGAAGGTACTGTATTTTGAAGTTGCTTTTCCCCAGAAGCTTAGTTTCTATCCTGATAATATAACTCCTTACTCTGATTTCTTTAGAATAAGAGGGTCCTGGGACTTTCCTGGTGGTCTGGAGTTAAGACTTCATGTTCCACTGTGGGGGGAGCAGGTCTGATTCCTGGTCAGGGAACTAAGATCCCATCTGCTGCTCAGCACAGCTCCCAAAATGAAAAGAATAAGATGGTTCTTAGGGTCCCTGACATGAGGTTGTGGGCCCTCAACCCTGCAAGAAGCCCACACAGGGACTCGAGCTTAATGCAGCTCTCCTCTGTGGTAGGAATCTAGTGTCTGTCTTCTGCACGGTTCCCCCGTGCACATGGCTCCCTGTGTCTTCTTGGGGAAAGAAGAGAGGACCTTCACACCTTTTCTATCTAAAGAGAACAATCAGCTGACTAAGAGAGCTGACTAAGACTAGTCCATTTCATAGTTAACCATCAAGAGGATGTCTGCAAGCACTGGTGGCAAATGATAATTCCCAGGGGCCTCCAGTCCCCAAATAGCTCAGCGCCTGCACAGAGACATGGGTCTAAAAACTGTTCTGCTCTGTTTGGAAAGAGGTTCTGGGTCCAGGTAGACCCATCCTCACCCCGAGACAAATGGGGTGAGGTGGTTTTCTCCAAGCAGGAGCCAATTGCCTTCCGAGAGGGTGATCCATAATCAACACGGACTTCCTCTGAAGGGAAATATTTGACATTTAAAAAGAATCAAATTCATGAATCCAGTTCCACTTAGGAGAGACAGGGAAGGAGAGAAGGCTGACTAGATTCTCTAGAATGGACAGCAGGGCTGGTAGTATGAGATAGGCAGGGAAGTCCTGCTCATTAAAAATGGACAGGACCCTCCAGGAGTAAAGATCGTCTTGTCTGGTCTATTTAGAATTTCTAAAAACAGGAGGATTGAGAAGAACTGGTGGGCGCAGGAGAGCATGTAGATGAGGAAGGCAAGCCTGGTGGGAAAGGGCAGGGAAGCACGCCTCCCTCTGTTTTAGAGTCTGCTTTCCCGAGAGGAGGGAGAAGGGGGATCTGTTACGGGTGGCCCCCTGAGCAGTGCTAGCCAGGTACTGGCATCCCGGATTTAAGCCCAGCAAAGGTGGAGACTTTAAAAAACAGAAAAGGCATATTTGGAGCCGCCTCCCCCAGAACATGACACAGCTGAGAAGAGCCAGGGTCTCACCAGTAGCTGGCAGGGCCTTGCATGAAGCTCCAAGCCTTTTGGAGCACTGTAAAGTGTCACTGCAGTTGCCCCAACACAACAGCCAAGAGTCTGCCCTTTCATCTTTGGAGAGATATAATCAGCAACCTGACAGAATTCTGGCAGAAGCAATTAGCTCATGAATTAGTTATCAAATGTCTCTTGCAGCCAAGGTCTTGGGAATGCTGATCTGCATACTGCCCCCAGGAACTTTGGGACAAAAGGCAAGGGCATGGGCTTTAATTTGCATTAGGGATTCAGGCCAGTCTGTCCAGCCTTCCCCGTGCCCTCCCAACATACACACAACACTCCTTCCCCCACTATCATGCTGGACCCAGACATGGTCTGCCTCCCTCATCTCCACCATATCCCCCTCTACCATATCACCCACCTCCACTCTCTCCTCTACTCACCCCGCCCCAGACACACTGGTCTCCTTGCTGCAATTGGAACATGATGGACTTGGCTGATCCCATTTCAGGATGTTGACATTCACTGATGCCCTGGAAAGATGCTGAATGCTCTTTCCTTATATGTCAGCATGGCTGGCTCCCTTACTTTCTTCAGATCTGGGCTCAAATGTCATCTTACGATTAGGAGGCCTTTCCTCACCTCATTGGTCCCTGTACCCCAGGAATGCTCTCATTTCACTCTATAACTCATCACCACTGACATGATATATATACTTGCTTGTTTGCCTACTGTCTGACCCCCAGCATCAGGGCAAGTACTTCCTCTATTTTGCTATTTCCCTGGTTGAATGCAAGAAAAATCTGTAACCTGAAATCCAAAGAAAACCAATGATCTAAATTTCCTGCAAGCTGACACTGCTTCTATGATGGACAAAATAAAGACAATTCTATCTTTAGGTTGTTTATTCAGCAAATATCTCTTGTCCTTCACATTCGTTTAAGTTGCCAAATTCTATAGTTTCTCCTCCTGAAATTAACTCTTTCCTTCCTTCTTTCCTTCCACCAACTACTGTTTACTGGATACTTACTAGGTAGCAGGTGTAATCTCTTTTATTATTTTCATCTTATTATTCCCATGTGGAGGCTGCCCCACTGCCTGAAGCATCACTAGCTCCCATCTGGCCAAATGCTAAACTTCCTACCTACTGTCACTGCCTCCTTTTTCTTCCTTTCTTTCAGTTTATCCTATTGGACACTAGAGGAATTCACTTCCCTTCCCTGTTCAAAATTCTGCAGGGCCTCCTTATTGCCTATTGAATTAAATAGGGATTACTGATCGCCACTCTGAAGACCCATCATAAAATCTCAGTCTACCCATGAACCCAATCTACTACTATTTTCAGAATATATGCTTTAGCAAAACTGGCCCACTCATAATTTTTGGAATGAGTCCACATGCTGTTCCTATCTCTGGAAATAACACAATTTCTGTCAGCCCAAATTCTATCTTTCAAGGGCACTCTTAAACACCACCTCTGAGCACCTTCCCATCTGATATCGCCTCTTTTGCTTTCGAACTCCTACGATGGCAGGCTTATACAGTTCTTAAAATACCTGCCATCTTCTTCACTTACATATGGTTATATGCAAAGGCTCCTTATCTCACCCAACAGAAGACTCTAACGGTTGGGGTAATGTCTCATTCATTTCTTTTTCTTCCTCTGTAGCAGCTGAACCAGGATCTTATTCAATATGCATGCTCACTTTCTATGTGTTGAATTCTAGTGTTGGAGATAAGACTGCTTACATCAAATTGTAATTATCAAATCAACTTCCAGCAAGTAAGTATGGAGTACACTGTGTTCTAAGTATAATGCAAGGCAGTATACAATGGTCAGAAATAGTGATGCCAAAAATACATAATACAGGCAGGTTCGAGGTGAACGTGTACACATGATATGGCTCCCCCAGCACTTACTAAATCTCAGCTCTGGTCTGATGAAGTCAGAGATGATGGGCTTACCTGGTGACGCTGTGTGTTCCAGGTGGCCCAGCTGGGGCTCTCTGGTGATTCTGTAGACCAGTTCTGTGGGTCCAGTCTCCTGGTCAGTGGCAGAGAGTTGCAGAGTGGTGATCTTCTTCACCGAATTTTCGTCCAAGAATAGCCCTTTATTGGTGATGATGACTGGTGGGGATTTGTCTTCTGAAAATATCAGAAAGAGTAACATGAAATGTGATCCTTTGGCTACCTGATTTGAAGACCTGACTCATTGGAAAAGACCCTGAATGCTGGGAAAGATTGAAGGCCAAAGGAGAAGGGTGTGGCAGAGGATGAGATGGTTAGATAGCACCATCGACTCAATGGACAGAAATTTGAGCAAATTCCAGGAAGTAGTGGAGGACAGAGGAGCCTGGCGTGCTGCAGCGCATGGGGTCGCAAAGAGTCGGACACACCTTAGAGACTGACAACAACAGCAACCTTTTATGCTTCTTCTTTTTTCAATTCTGGGCCTGGTGTCCAGGAGTAAAATCAAAATAATCAACATAATCCCCAGGTCTGACCCTCAGAAAGTGCATCAAAGAGTCACAGCATTGCACAACAGAGGTGAGAGGATTTCAGATTTCCATACAAGCCAGTAAAGAAAAGGCTGAAGCCTCAAGGTATGCACCACACGACCTCAGAACTGCTGGAGAACTTTCAAACACCCAATTGCCCCCTTACCTGAAACCCTGATGGAAAATGACTGGCCAATCAATTTGTTGCCTTCTCCATCAACCACATCAAATTTAAAAGCAAAGTTTCCGCCAGATTCTCCTTTCCCATGACTGTATTCTATAAGGCCTGTAACAAGGACAAGAAGATCACGGTTTGCTATTTAGTGTTTTCTGGCCTTATTTCTGAAATGTCAGGTGAGAATTCGATAGGTAGTCACACCAATGAATCAATTACCCTCCTCTCACTTTGACATTGCCTTTGACACTTTACTCTAACGTTTTCATTTCCTCCCTTTCATCTAGTGACAGCCTCATCATCAGTGACTTCATGATAAAATCACCCCAAGCATTGCTTACAGCTGAGGCTCAGCATCGGTGGAAGGCTCTAAGGAAGCCTCATGAGTCATGAGGTCAGCAAAACTGCCCACATGGAAAATGGGCACTGACCAGACACACATCACCAGTGTAGCCCTGTTATCGATCCATGTCACAGGGCAGGAGGACAGAGAGCCACAGACCATGTGCTCCCCTAAAGTGTCACTCCCGCTCCCCAGTCTTAAATCATTTTAGGAAAGGTGTGGGATATAATGAATCAACAAAGAAACAGATAAAATGAATAAACTCTATCCAGATGTCAACTGGACCCAAAGGGAAAAACCCAATATATTATATTTTTGTTAACCCATAGCATCACTTATAAGGATCTAGCAATGTAAATATAACCAAACATCTGGGAAGAAGTGCCTGCTCTCATATTCTAAAAAGGGACACTGAGGCAAGGAATAACCAAGGAATTATTCCACTCCCTTCACTAAAGTACAGACAGGTCCAATGATATTTGGGTTGCTATCAATTCTAGGCATGAGTGCACAGACAGGACCTATATTCTGGTCCTAGGGGAGCATGTTTCTACCTTTAAACGGAAATTGTACATCATCACCTGACATTGGATTACTTCTCGTTCAACATGTAACTTCTTTTCCTTTCTTACCCCTGAAAGCACTGTACGTAACTACGTAGCATTTAACATTTATGCTTTCACATTACATCAGCATTTCCTGGAGGAGGGATGAGCTATGTAATCTCCCTGAGGCAGCTCCGATTTATGCCCTTCCATTTTGCTTAGTTCATTAACTTGTGCTCTTTGGGGAGCTGGAAAGAGATATAAATTGTTCACCTAAGGCAGGCATAATTTTCACCTTAATCCATCCCAATTCACTTTTTTTTCTCTCTCTCTCTCTCATACACTTTTTAGCATCACAGCAAGTCAAAATGATTTTTTCCTCTATAATAGCCCCCAATTTCATCAAGGCTATGTCAAAGCATGAGAACATTTTAGCCAAGAATGAAAGTTTTTTTTCAAACCAAAAAATGGAGGAGACAAGTAATAATAAATGAAGCTATAACTCAGCTCTTAATTCAAAACAAGAGTGTGCAGTTTGCTGTCATTGGCTACCAGGCACCAATTCCCATTTGACTACAGGGGGTGGAGTTTCTGCAAGTCTGGGTAGGAGAAGTGCCTGACCTTGACTGATGTCAGCCTGGGTGAAACTTCGGATGGGGCCTCTAATGGAGATCTGCTCTAGGCTGTCACGCTTTACCATCTGCAGGCGCCCTACTCCAGGATCTTCCTTTAAGATGTACATCACCTGATGGTCATCTGAGTCAGGATCTGTCACTTTCAAGTGCCGTTCTGTGATGGTTGCTATGGATCCTGGAAGAGAATGGGAGAGACTAGGTCTTTCCCCATTATTGCTTTTGGAGAGCAGGTCAAGTGATTTTAGGCGACTGGAGACTAAATTATCACACACTCCCCAGTCTAAGGAAGTATCAGCTATGGGACTTCCTTGGTGGTCCAGTGGCTAAGATTCCATGCTCCCCAATGCAGGGGCCCAGGGTTCGATCCCTGGTCAGAGAATTAGATTCCACATACTGCAAACCTCACATGTAGCAATGAAGACCTAGCTCAGCCAAATAAATAAATAAATAAAATAATTTCCTTCCTTTAGAAAATAAAACAAAAATATCAACTGCTTGCCCTTCTGGTTCCAGCTGAATACATTTTAATTTCCCTAAGTGAATAGTCCCAACTTCCCAATTTTCTAATCACCCCTTGAGTTTGGCTCAGCTGGTAAAGAATCCGCCTGCAATGCGGGAGACTTGGGTTCGATCCCTGGGTTGGGAAGATCCCCTGGAGAAGGGAATGACTGCTCACTCCAGCATTCTGGCCTGGAGAATTCCATGGACTGTATAGTCCATGAGGTCGCAAAGAGTCGGACACGGCTGGGCGACTTTCACCTTGAGTTTAGATCTGAGCCCCTTTTTCTTCTGATCCAATTTCACTCTCTGCGCATGCTTGCTCTCTCCCTTGACCTTTCAGTTAGTATCTAAATCTATGTTCTGAACTTCTAGCTCTGTGATGTAAATGGCTCTCAGAACGACAATGAGACTAGCTTGGACCTAATTTATTTACTGTCTTAAGGATCACCAAATCATTAAAAAACAAACAAACAAACTAAAAAACCAGCTTTACATAAAATCACAAACATACCTGGTTACCGTCTCACACCGAATAGTCAGAATCACTGTTCCTCAAGATAGAGGCTATGATGAGAGACATAGAGCAGGGAGACCTGAATGCTGGGTCCTGGAAGACTGCCCAGGTGCTGGGGACAGAGACAAGGCACAGGGCACGTGTGTGTGCTCAGTCATGTCCGACTCTTTGCGACCCCATCGAACCTGCATCTTTGGAGTCTCTAGCATTGACAGGTGGATTCTTTACGACTGAGCCACCTGGGGCTGTCCCTCCTGGCAAGCACCTCTTCTCAGGGCCTTCCTCTTTGTTCTCTTCTTTAGCTCATTTCTCATATTAAAACAGTAAATTCTGATAAAGTAGGTCCTAGTTACTCATGTGTAATGTAACCTGGTCTGTGGAGCAGCAATCTGCCATGGGCCCTGAGCGTCTCTGTATGTTTTTGCTGGGTAATGCCAAGAATGCAAAGTTTGACCACTCGTTCTCTGGGCCAGTCTCAGTGAGCATCCCTGAGGGATGAGGTGACACATTCCTCTGGGACAAAGATCAGGCTTGCTTATCGCTACTATAACAGGGAGAATTCCCAAGCTCAAGGTTCCTCTTCAGTAATTCATCACCTGCACACAAATGTATTCATCTGGGCCCTCTGCATCACCCCTGTGGGACTTGGAGGGCATTGTCACAGAGTACTTTATTTCTGACCAAAGAATCTCAGCTTCCCCCGTGGCTCAGCAGTAAAGAATCCGCTTGCAATCGAGGAGATGCAGGTTCAATCCCTGGGTCAGGCAGATTCCCCTGGAGTGGAAATGGCAACCCACTTCAGTATCCTTGCCTGGGAAATCCCATGGACAGAGGAGCCTGGCAGGTTACAGCCCACTGGGTCACAGAGTCAGACATGATTTAGGGACTAAATAAAAACAACAAGGAATCTCATGCTGGTGTTTGACCAGCATCCATGAAAGAGTAATAGGCCAACTCATTAGCTTGTAAATAGGGCAAAGCTAAGACCCAGACCTAATACTTGGGACCTTTGGGAATTTCCACATTTTCAAATACCGTTCTACTAAATATTTTTCACTACAAAATACATGTGAAACTAAGAACAGACAAGCAAACAAAAGTCCAGTGTGCTATAGATGCTCTGTGGACCAAAGGTCCACTCTCTACAAGTAACTTCCAACTGCAAAGTGACTCCAAGACCCACAGCTGTCACAGGTCCTTCAGTGCAATTGCCCCTCCACGACTTCAAAGAAAAAAAAAAAAGCATGTTGAAAATCCTGCTAGATTTTGTTGTTTGTTTCTGTAGGGTTGGTTGGACAGTGGCAATGTTCTAAGAGATCGGGACCTACAAGTAGTTGGATAAATGAATATTTTGAGGACCCTGGAAATACTATAAGCTCTTCTCAGTCTTTCCTCATATTCATAGACACAGGCATCTGGTCCAAAGAAATTTCACACTTGTCATTCACAATGCTTAGTGTGCCCAAAACAGCAGGTCTCCCTAAACTCTGCACACCAAGTTCAAGATCCTCCACACTGCTGACATGGAAGGAAGCATTACACAGGAACAAAGAAGAAACCATGGCCACTCTCTTCCGTGCCTGTGCTACCTGCTGAGAGCTGGAGGCCTCGGTTTACAGCCAGGTGGGGGGTGTCACTTGTAGGCACTTCTATGTATATCTCCATTGTCCCTGTGTCCATGTGGAGGCCATCAGTGAGGGAGAACTGGAACTCATCCACTGCCACACCTGGACCACCAGGCATGTACCCAACCAGCCCAGCCAGGATATCTTGGTAGGTGAAGGAGGAGCCCTGGGCCAAAACCCTCCCTTTCTCCAGAGGTTCAGAAGCAGTTTGCCTCTGGAGCAGGTGACCTGAGGAAGGAAGTGAAAAAAAAATAAAGAAAGAAACAATGGTAGAGCAAATATGGCACTAAAACATGATCTGATTTTGTCAACTTTGAGCTTGGGTAGAATGCCAAGCCCCTCGGGGGTGTTGATTGCACATGCATAAGTGACCACCAACAACTCAGAATTTTATACAAAAGCCCAGTGTGATGCTCTATGACCTCATCTCGAAACAAAGAAGATAAAGTCCCATTTTTCCTGATTAAAAATCTCTTAAGGGGACACAGATGGATACGGAAATACTGTGGCTTAGGAATCAAATCTCTCTCCACGAATTCAAACTCACTTCACTATCTAAGCCTTATTTTCCCCTTCTGTAAGGTGAAAATAGCACTCTCCACTTGCTGCCTTCCTCCTGAGGCGTCTGGGATGAGACAGAGGAGTTTATATTAAATTCCTTTTATGTTCAGAAAGACACTAAGCATCCTTGGGCTGAGGCATAGTTTTCTATTTTCAAGGGTCATGTGTATGCAATGAAACACAGTGTTTCATTTAAAAAAGTGAAAGTGGATGGAGGCAAGCTAAAATGTAATGACCAACAGCTTCTCTGGTGAACTCTCCATCGACAGGAATAGTTTCATATGTAAGAGGTCAATAGCCATTAGGACGCCAAGCCACCACTTAGGAGATGAGAATTGCAGAGCTTTAGCTAATACTAGGTAGATGGCACTTAGAAAGGAAGTAGGTAAAAGATTACCATGGTGGTGTTTCAAACCTCTAGTTTAATCAGGAAAAGTGCTTTCTTTGCAAAACAAATGAGCTCATAAAGATTATCTACCACACCTCTAACCTGAAATGAACACCTTTTGTAATTAATTATAAGGTGGCTATTCTGTTCTTTGTATGAAATAGCCCAGGATGATCAAGCAATGATGCTCCCTCCAAGAAGAGGATGTGCAGATTCTGAAAACTTGTTCTGCCTGAGGCTACATAAGAAAGCAAGAAAACAGCTGAAATTGAATTTCAGAGACACCAATTACCCAGGAGTCAGGCTTTTAGAGCAACCAGTCTATGGTGACCCCAAAGAATATAAACTAGCTGTGAATTTGATTATACCCTGATGCAAAGAATGGACTATACACCAGGAAGGTAGAGGAATGATCAGCTGAAATCTACGTGTTTATTTTACTAACCCATCGAGCACCTCAATTAAGAAGCTTCCCATAGCAGTTGTGTCCTACCGTGGCCAGGCTTTTTTGTCAATACAAAAATCAGCTCATTATCTGGAGTGTCCAGATCTTGCAGGCTCAAAGAAGAATTGCTTATCACCACTCCTGAGCTCAGCTGCACGCCAAGGGGCCTCAAGGTCATTCTGGGAGGCTCGTCGTTCTTCCTCTGATTAAAGCATAAAATATTAGGTCTCATACAGATACTGGTTTAAGAAGAAAAAAAGAGCACACACTATTCAAAGACAGTAACACTATCACATCAACTTTCACTACTGAAATAGCACTTAAGGTGTCATCATCTCTTATTATTATTATTGTTGTTGTTACTGTATTTTTATTGAAATATAGTTGATTAACAATATTGTGTTAGCTTCAGGTGTATACCAAAGCAGTTCAGTTATGTATTTTTTCAGATTATTTTCCATTATAGGTCATTACAAGATATTGAACATAGTTTTCTGTGCTATATAGTAAATCCTTACTGTTTATTTTATGTATATAGTTTGCATCTAATATGTCACTGTCTTTAATTCTCACTCAAAATGGTTACGTTGAAAGCTGAGCAGATCACATAAACCAGATAGCCCCTTGATGGACATGCTACAGAAATCTCAGGCATTCTCCATAGGTATGATGATGGCATTTTCCAGATGCCAGAAATATGGACATGTGGTTAGACAAGTACAAGTGTACTGGGGGGGATAACAGGGCACATTTTTTGAAATCATACGTGTCTTAGAACCTGTGATAGAGGACACAGATTTGAAAGTACAGGTGTTTAAACTGTCTGCCTGATCAGCCCCACCAGAAGTCAGCTCCTCTCCACCCATGTCCCCCAAGGGTGCTGAGAGTGCCATGTTTTGTTTTCTCAAGGCAGAGGGTATTCCATTCTGAGTTTTATCTTTTATCTCTCTCTCTCCTCGGGGTGACAGAGCAAGCCTATGTAGCTGCTCAAAAGAGAATAAATACAGCATCAGGGAACACATTTCTTTAATGTTATAGTGTGACGAATAAGTGCGCTAAAATGTTAGAAAAAGCGAGTATGCCATAGCACTACATACAATAATTGCAGGGAAAAATAAGCATGTTACTTTTCACCTCATATGAGGCTAGCAAGTTTTCTCTTTTTCTCTGTGAGAACAAACTGTCTTCACACAGACCAGACAGATTTTATCCTAAAATGGAAATTCAGATTTCCAAGTCATACCATCTCCAAATGTCAGCCTTAATTCTACAAGTTCCCTAAAGGTCAGGGTCATGTTTTTTTAAATTGACCTCTAAAATTGAAGGTCCAACCCAATTTTCTTTGTTTTTGAGTTCTTTTGAAGCTATCTAAAGATGGGATATTGTGGTCAAAGGCCCAACTTTTCCACCTTCCCCAATCTTTACCTCGATGGTGATGTTGATGCTGTGGACTTCTGATCGACTGTTTCCATCACTTACATAAAAACTGAAAATATCGTGGGTTGGCTCAATGCTTTCATGAACACTCTGAAAGTAGTAAATGTAGTTTTCCAGGACATCTTGAACAGGGAACGATGCCTCTAGGTCACTGGTAGTTCCAGGGCCAAACCTATCACCTGTATCAACAGCAAGAGGGAACTTTTATCTTGATCCATAAATTCCTGCTTTCTGAGCTGAACCAGAAAGCATGACAGCACTATCAACAAAAGATGAAACATGTTTGAGAATAAAGGTGGGAGAATGGAATTTGAAGATTTGGGTGGGACCCCAGTTTCCCCACTATTTCTCATCAGTAAATGGGAATCAAATGAATTGCATGTATGAAAGTACTCAGAATGCTAATATTTAATAGAGAACAGAATCAGTGGTTGTTTTGTTAGAAATATTTGATAAAATAAGTCATGGGGCAAATATTGACATAGGAGTAAAAGTTTTACACTTTAGTCAATTTCAAAACCATTTTGCAAGAGGAAGCTTTTTTCTCTACACAAGAAAAGGTGAACTGTATATCTTTAAATCTATGAAATATCTCCTTAAGCATGTTTTCATTTGACAATTGAGTTCATCAAGAAACCTCTAGTAACTTCATGGGCTAGTGCTCAGCCCCTGGGATGGTACACTAGGGCCACTGTGATGTTCAGGGACCATCCGGAGCTCAGGTGTAGTTCAGGTACTGAGACTCAAATATCATTCAGAGTTTCATGGAAAGTGCTGGTTATCTCTTCTTTTCATTCTAACCCCAAAGGCCAAGGGAAAGAATAAGCACTGTCTAAATGTTGGATGACTTGTCTCTTTTTTGGTCTAAATCTCTCTAAATGATTGATTTTAAATGGTTACATTTTCTTCTAAAGAGAGGAGAAAAAAAGAAACCCCTGTATTCTCAAACACTCCCTAGATACACATCAACAAAGAAAAGTGTAGATAGAAGATCTGAAAGCAATAATACTTTCTCTTTCCCTCTTCCATGGTCTTTGCAAAGATGAGGTCATATATTAAAAGGCCACTGACTTCCTAGTGGAAGACAGACAGGGTCATTTTTTGTTGACCTCCCAATTGAAAAAGTAGGAATGAAAACGTTTTATTTACAACTTGTTTGTGACAAGAATTCAAGACAAATATTCTCTTTTTCAATGATGTGAATTTTCTTAAATTTTACCCCTCAGATTTGATTCCTCTTGATACCAGAAGCATAGAGGAGTCTAAGTGATTAGTGACCTGATAACCCGTAGGGCATACAGTTCAGTTTCCAAAAGGAATTGCTATAATTCCTTAAAACTTTAACTTCCTCTTTCTACTTATCACTATAAATATAAGAAATATTGCATCTTTATTTGGGTCAAAAATTCACTAAGTGAAGCCTAAAAATGTATTCAAATAGAATGACATTCTATCATTAGAAAACAAGCTATTCAACAAGTGAATCTGTCACTGAAGCTTTAAGCATCAATCCTTTTGATTCTTAAAACTGCACCTTCTATTTTTTCATGTAAACCATTCTTATTAATGAGCTTCCTTGCTTTCTTAAATAGAATATACTATGTGCAAATTAAATAGTTCTTGATGTGTGGAGGCTATATCATGAACATCTATTATTGCACTGTGCTGGAACACAGCGGTGTCCAACAGGTAATTAAGGTGGGCCCTAGTTGTGCACCATCCTCCGTATTAGCTCAGTTGGTAAAGAATCCGCCTGCAATGCAGGAGACCCCAGTTCGATTCCTGGGTTGGGAAGACCCTCTGGAAAAAGGATAGGCTACCCACTCCAGTATTCTTGGGCTTCCTTTGTGGCTCAGCTGGTAAAGAATCTGCCTGCAATGCAGGACATCTGAGTTTGATCCCTGGGTTGGGAAGATCCCCTGGAGAAGGGAAAGGCTACCCACTCCAGTATTCTGGCCTGGAGAATTCCATGGACTATACAGACCATGGGGTTGCAAAGTGTCAGACACGACTGCATGACTTTCACTAGTTGTGCTGGTACTAAAGGAATGTAGATTCCATGCTGTTAGATTTTATACCGAACAATATGACTATTCTGTTCTTGTGCTAGTGTGAACTTAAAGATTTTTCTTCTTCTAATGTTCTTAAAAAGATGTTCTTTTGGTCAGCTGGACTCTGAATGTAGGTAGCTAGTTTCATAAGTATAAAATAAGACTCCATTCTGAAAGCCCATGAAGCAAAGGGTAGGACCTTACGTGATGTGTGTTAGGACAATGCTTTGCCCCCCTGAACATCTTTTCCTTACTTCCAGGTTCATACTAATGTAGAGCATTGGGTCTCCAAGTGTGGTCCCTGGACCAGCAGTAATGGAACCACCTGTAAGCCAGTGAGAAATGCTAATGCATGTATCTCACCAACCTCCTCCAACAGGAACTCGGGGGTTGCTGCCCAGGAAACTGTGTTTGCTCAGGCCCTCCAGGTGAGTCTTATGAGCATTAAAGTTTGAGAACCACTTTAAGAGAGGCTAGACTGCCAGAAATTTGACTTCTGGACCAGTGAAATAGTCCTCTGCATGCACATAAAACAGAAAGCCGTATTAGAAACACCCGGAGAGACGAGAAGGCTGGGGGCAGCCGTCCTTTTCTGATTCCCCACTTTTGCTTATGCTCTTCCTTCACTAACCCTTCCTCAGACATTCCCGCCTTCCCAGGAAGAAGTAATTGCTTTGTCCTACGTCCTTTCTCCGTGCTTTGCTCCTTTCCCTGTCCTGGAGTTTCATCATTGTAACTTATCAGTCTTCGTATCTGTCTCCCACGGGAGGCTGGGGCTGTATCTTATTCCTCTTTTATAATCCACTGCCTCTCAAATACAGGAGAGGGTGGCCTTTCCCCTCGCTAGGGGATCTTCCCAATCCAGGGATCGAACCCAAGTCTCCCGCATTGCAGGTGGATTCTTTACCAGCTGAGACACAAGAGAAGCCCAAATCTAACTCAGCAATAAACAAATCTAAGGGCACACACTGCAAAGCAAGACGGGGAAAAGACTCAAGGTTTTCTCTAGGAAAACATGACCCCTGCTAAATAAGTTTCTGGTAACTAGGCTCAAATTCCAGGCATCACGCCGGCCACAGACACCTTCAGTCAATAGCCTCTCTGTGGGAGCTGCGAGCTGCACACCAATTAGAGCCCAGCACTAGCACTCAGGAGCCTCCCAGCATAGGCGACGGTACGGTCACCTGCCAGGAGCTGTCTCAACTGCCAGTCACTGTGGACTCAGGGGGCCTGTGGACAGTCCCCGCCCCTCCCCTTCCCTCCTCTGTGATAACCACCAAGAGCAGTGCGTCCAGGGCAGATGGTGGGGGAGAGGGTCACAGACAGACAAGCACCCATTTCAACTGACGTCATATATTTAGAAAAAGCTGAGATGTCAGCTCTGGTTCAGCTAAACAGTAGCTGCCTCACAATAAAACAACAGACAATCTTATTTCCTTGACATTCAATTTCGAGTGCAATCCCCAAGCCCCTCTGTCCTAATAGCTGGCACTTTTCCCCTGCTCTAGTTTTCCCCATGGCACTGATTGACCTCCTAACATCTTCCACAATTTTCTTATTTCTTAGGTTTCTTATCTATCTCCTCCCACCAGGATCTAAGACACCACAAAGGTAGGGGTTTCTGTCTGGTTTGCTGATCTATATGTGTGCATGCTCAGCCATTTCAGTTGTGTCTGACTCTTTGCAACTGCATGGACTACAGCCCACCAGGCTCCTCTGTCCATGGGGTTTCCCAGGCAAGAATACTGAAGTGGGTTGCCATGCCTTCCTCCAGGGGATCTTCCCAAGCCAGGGATTGAACCCACGTCTCCTGTGTCTCCTGCATTGCAGGCGGATTCTTTACCAATAAGCCACCAGGGAAGCCCCTTATTGATCTATCCCCAGTGCTTAAAAAATTGCTTCACATACAGGAAATGCTCAGTCAATATTTGTTGAGTCAACAAGACCTTCCTTCCATTTCTTGGAAACGGTTCCATCCCTCTTTGGTTCTCCCTGTGCAGGTTAATTGCAGGCAGTGAGCCCCCTCCACCCTGCCTCTTCTCTCCAGGTCTGGAACAATTCTCCAGCCAGGCTGGTACCTGTCCCCGTGTTCTCGATGCAGCCGTACTGGGGCAGGGCGCTTAGCTTAATGATAGCATCCTCCTGGAAACTGTCCTCAGCAGCAGCAGCAAAGAAATGGTGAAAAGAGAGTGGGGTCCTCCCTCCCTCGTCAACCTAAGAAAGAAAAGATTGGAGAGAGTCCTTGGGTGGTTGCGCGGACTGCAGTAAAAAAGAACTGAATCGAAAATTGCTGCCTGGGGTGACCTTCCACTTGTTTGAGGAGGCAGATCCTCTACAGACAAGATGAGGAATGTGCGAGCTGCTGGGGTCCGGCCATCCTTCAGTGCCTCTCAGAGCCATGCTCAGACGCGGTGACGTCCGTGTTTGCCTTCAGAGCTGTGCTTCTCCCATGATGGATCTGGTTATAAAGCTGCTGCTGCTGCTGCTAAGTCACTTCAGTCGTGTCCGACTCTGTGTGACCCCATAGACGGTAGCCCACCAGGCTGCCCCGTCCCTGGGATTCTCCAGGCAAGAATACTGGAGTGGGTTGCCATTTCCTTCTCCAATGCATGAAAGTGAAAAGTGAAAGTGAAGTCGCTCAGTCGTGTCCGACTCTTAGCGACCCCACGGACTGCAGCCTACCAGGCTCCTCTGTCCATGGGATTTTCCAGGCAAGAGTACTGGAGTGGGGTGCCATTGCCTTCTCCGGTTATAAAGCAGCTCCGGCCCATTCTAATCACCCACCTCGGAACAGCTGCATGGTAGGAGGACTGCCTTCCTTCGTATCAACGTTCAAAAGTCCGCAGCTTCAGAATGATCCATCCAGTCCTCCCTCGGATACTGTGAGCGCATCCTGTCCTATAGGAGTTCCCACCAGAAATAAAGTCCCCTTTATCCCGTGAGAGTGTATGCTTAAAGTTGCAAGGGAAGACAGGGCTTACCGTACCTGAAAGCTAGTGCTTATCATTACTGTCAAGGAGAATAATAAATCGGTTTAAGTAAAAGCAGTAGCCCCAGCTACCTTTTTTCTGTTGGGCCCTGTTTTGTATGCTAACGTTGCAACTTGAGCCTAGCGTTTTTTGTAGCCTGCTGGATATGCAACTTGACTTCTGAATGACTGTTGGCTAAATACAGGACGATTTGCAAATTATAAAGTGGAAGGTCACCCTGACTCTGAGAATGGGGAAGGTACAAACAGCTTCCCCAGTGTGGACATGAAAAAGATGAGTGGAATATCAGAACCGTTCAGAAACAACTCAGTTCCACAAATTTTCAGTTGCTCAACAAAATCAGAAATCCTGAGTTTTGGGCATTATGGTATGTACATAGAGGGAACAAGAAAGTGAATTAACTTTTATGGAATCTCTACTATGGGCCAGTTCTGTACTGGGGCTTTTTAATGTTATTTTATTCATCATCAGAATAATTCTGTATGTAATAGGAATAGTAGTAACGCTTTAAAATTGAGGCAACTGAGGCTAAGAAAGATTATATAATTGGTCCAAGATCAGTCAGCTAGTAACAGAACTGGCACTTGAACTCAGGTATGGGTAACTTCATAATAGGGGTACATTACATGGCCCCTCATCCTCCACACACCAAGGAACTGTCAATATTGTTTACAGAGATAAGTATCAACTCAATTTAAGATATGACCCAGGACACTATCCATATTCCTATGTTTTAGTTGCTGCAAACATTAGACTATAAACACCTCAAAAACACATCTCTACACCCCTACTACTATACACATCTAGCATAGTATACAAAATACTGTACACAGATCTGTGTCTGGCACAGAAATATTGGTTGACTAATTAAATCATGTGGATATAATGATTTGATCTTATGCATTTAATTATTTTCATCCTTTTTGAAAAACTCATGATTGAAAGCCATAATAGCTTGATTCTATGGCCTAGATATTTGAGGGGAAGGACCTGACAGCCAGTTTAGGTAGAAATCCTTCATTCACTCTGGCGCAGACTCCAGCTGTCTATAACACCCACAGTTCACTGATCTGAACTGCTTACCGTGATAAGGTCAGCAAAAGCAATGACTGGGGGTGGATCCTTGACGGGCGTGATGGTGATGGTAAACTTCTGATTGTCCAGACGGTTGTGGTCCATATCAGAGACAGAGAAGTGGAAGCTGTCAGTAACCGGATGACCACTGGTCTCAAAAGCAGCCAAATACCTATAGAAGTTAAGAGAAGAATGGAATGAATGAGCCTCACTGTCAGGTCAAGTAAGATGTCTGAATCTCTGTTTAAAAATGGGGCCAGAGGCAGCATAATCTTTCAAGGGAACTACTGGTTAGTTGCTTACATATTTTAATACAATTTAAAAAAATTCTGTGAAGTAGTACCAGGTGGTTATAATACCTAATTTTCTTGTTGTTGATGTCTTCCATTGTGAAATTGGAAATCTCTGAGAGTTCTTCCACCTCAGGTCCTGAGGTTTTTAAGAGAGCACCATACATGGGCAGAGAAGTTATCTGAATCCAGATCTCTGGGTCGAAGGAAAAATCATCCTAATCAAGCAAACATGATACAAGACATGAATGCACATTTGCCGGAAGATATATTTTCAGTAAAGATTACGGGTGCTCCTTTTTCTGCTAAATGAAAAATCTCCTTAAGCAATACCATGTTAAACTGCATGAAAATCCCTCTATTTATTCCTCCTAAAATGTCTCTTTGACAGTCGTCTTTGAAGAGTAGCTCAAGATAATAGTGGGAAATGCACTATGGAGCATAAAAGAAAGAAAGAAAGAAAGACCTATGGTTACTGTAAGAGCCACACAAGGTTTTGTTTTAATTACAAGCATCTAGTGAAGTGCAAAACATGGTCAGATATATAAGTCATTCTTCTAGAAACACAGTTGTAGGCTTCTTCTAGAGTTTCTTAGTACAGTTTGCTTTTTAGAAAAAGGTAAAATTTTTGGAAATAGGTAAAACTCCACTCTAACATATGATGACAATGATTTAAAAATTCAGTGAAATGAAGAATGGAAGGTAAGGACTCACTTTATTTTATTTTTTTTAAATAAATTTATTTATTTTAGTTGGGGGCTAATTACTTTACAATATTGTAGTAGTTTTTGCCATACATTGACATGAATCAGCCATGGGTTTACATGTGTTCCCTTTTCTGGACCCCCCTCCCACCTCCCTCCCCATCCCATCCCTCTGGGTCATCCCATTGCCCCAGCCCTGAGCATTTGTCTCATGCATCGAACATGGAATGGTTTTCTGTTTCACATATGATAATATACATGTTTCAATGCTGTTCTCCCAGAACGTCCCACCCTCACCTTCTCCCTCAGAGTCCATAAGACTGTTCTATGCATCTGTGTCTCTTATTCTGTCTCGCATATAGGGTTATCGTTACCATCTTTCAAATTCCATACATATGCATTAGTATACTGTATTGGTGTTTTTCTTTCTGGCTTACTTCACTCTGTATAATGGGCTCCAGTTTCATCCATCTCAATAGAACCGATTCAAATGTATTTTTTTAATGGCTGAGTAATATTCCATTGTGTATATATACCACAGCTTCCTTATCCATTCGTCTGCTGATGGACATAGTCCACACAATAAAAAGTTTTAGTTTAACAGAAAAATTTAAGAAGTATTATGAATTTCATTCTGACCAAGCCTATGCATGCTCAACCTCTGAGATGCCCAATCTTAATGAAGACTATTCATTTCCCTTTCCTCTGCACTGTTTATTTACTGAGAAATAAAATTGGCTTCCTGTTTCTACGTGGACAATAACTGAATGTCTTAACAAACAATTTCTTCTTTCTTCAAGGATATTTTTGGAAATATCTAGAAGGGAGGCAACATCTTCTTGGAAAGATCCCCTGAGTCATTCATCTTTTAGACCAGCTGACTGTGAACATGAGGGCACTCTACACTTTACCACAGCAACAATGAAGATAAATATTGCATGACCAAGTATACTTTCACATGCAAACTTGCGTGGCTAAGTTGTACAGTTAGCAGAGGTCAGAGATCAGAAATGTGAGCGTGGCTGCCTGGTGATCTGGGGGAGCAGGTTTTGATCAGTTCTCATTTCTATCCTTGGGGACCTTTTTAAGTTGGCAGTTCAGAGCCTCAAGGCAAGATCATAGAATTTTCCATATTTCCTCACATCACTTGACAGTAACAAGGAGGGAAACTCAAATTTATTGAAGCTGTAAAACTTCAGAAAACAGCCCCTAAATTTATACTTTAAAAGTTTCTCTATTTTCCTTCATGGGTTATCAAATACAACATGCAGGCTTCCAAAAGACTACTTGCTATAATATCACTGTGAGTAGCCTCTGAGGGGGAATTTTTAAAAGATAGCTGAGAGTTCTAAGGTACTGTGTTCTAAGATGGTGATAAACTACAAGGACAGAGCTCCTGGCTCTTGATGAGAATGAACAGCTTCTAAATTCCACATTGGCAAATCTGGCAAAGAAATGCTTATCTCATGTCAGGCCCAACTTATTCTAATTTTTCAAATCTCAAGAGACTGCTGGGTTTGAAACAGTGTGAAATCAGCTGGATTTTTTTTCTGAATGCTGACATTGTTTAAAGAAAATTACTACTTTGAGATATCCAAGATACTGTGGGTGAAAAATTCTTAAGAACATAGACCTTGACTTTGTGTAATTTTTCTACTCGAAGACCTTATCCATTTTGTGTTAATTCACTTTTTCATTTCCTTTTTATTATCTATACATCTATTGACACACCATTCAACACAAGGATGAGAACTTTGATGATTAACATTTTATGCTCCTCTTTCATCCTGTCCCTGGTTTTACCATCACACCATGGATCTTGCTTTTTTACTTCCTAGAATCTCTTGGTATAGTTTGATATATTATTGTAAAGTTGTTGTTGTTGTTGTTGTTACTCAGTCCTGTTGGATTCTTTGCAACCCCATGGACTGCAGCATGCCAGGCTTCTCTGTCCTTCACTATCTCCCAGAGTTTGCTCAAACTCACATCCATTAAGTTGGTGATGCCTCCAACCATCTTATCCTCTGTCACCCCCTTCTCTGCCTGCCCTCAATCTTTCCCAGTATTAGGGTCTTTTCCAATGAGTTGGCTCTTCACATCAGGTAGCCAAAGTATTGGAGATTCAGTATCAGCCTTCGAATGAATATTCAGGATTGATTTCCTTTAGGATTGACAGGTTTGATCTTGCTATCCAAGGGACTCTCAAGAATCTTTTCCAGTACCATAGTTTGAAAGCATCAATTCATTGGTACTCAATGGTGAGAGTTATAGTCCAACTCTCACATTCATATGTGACTACTAAGAAAGCCATAGCTTTGATTATACAGAACTTTGTTGGCAAACTACCGTAAAGTAGTTGTAATATTTTTTAAAATGTATGAAAAGGGAGTTAGACCCTCCTCTTGTGGGACTTCTTTTTCTTTCCCTCAATAGAAGACTGCTAAGATCCACGATTTTATTTTCCATGATCCATGATTTATATCCTTTTCACTCAGTAGAAGACAGTTAAGATCTTTATTTATTTTCTTAGGCTCCAAAATCACTGGAGATGGTGACTACAGTCATGAAATTGAAAGGCGCTTGCTCCTTGGAAGAAAATGTATGACAAACCTAGACAGTATATTAAAAAGCAAAGACATTACTTTGCTGATAAAGGTCCATCTAGTCAAAGCTATGGTTTTTCCAGTAGTCGTGTATGGATGTGAGAGTTGGACCATAAAGAAAGCTGAATGCCGAAGAATTGATGCTTTTGAACTGTGGTGTTGGAGAAGACTCTTGAGAGTCCCTTGGGTTGCAACATCAAACCAGTCAATCCTAAAGGAAATCAGTCCTGAATGTTCACTGGAAGGACTGATGCTGAAGCTGAAACTCCAATACTTTGGCCACCTGATGTGAAGAACTTACTCCTTAGAAAAGACCCTGATGCTGGGAAAGACTGAAGGCAGGAGCAGAAGGGGACCACAGAGGATGAGATGGTTGGATGGCATCACTGACTTGATGGACGTGCATTTGAGTAAGCTCTGGGAGTTGGTTATGGACAGGGAAGCCTGGTGTGCTGCAGTCCATGGGGTCATGAAGAGTCAAACATGACTGAGCAACTGAACTGACTGAAAGATCCATGAATATTGTTTTATGAATATATTGTTTATCTCTTCTGAATGTTCTCTAGTATTCCACAGAGTAAGTATCTCCAAATTATCTGTTATTCCATTTGTTGATGCTGATAGACATTGGGCTTGTTTCAATATTTTTGCTACTACAAAATAGTGTTACTGTTATTACAAATAGTGCTTCCCTGATAGCTCAGTTGGTAAAGAATCCACCTGCAATGCAGGAGACCCTGGTTCAATTCCTGGGTTGGGAGGCTCCCCTGGAGAAGGGATAGGCTACCTACTCCAGTATTCTTGGGCTTCCCTTGTGGCTTGCTGGTAAAGAATCTGCCTGCAATGTGGGAGACCTGGGTTTGATCCCTGGGTTGGCAAGATCCCCTGGAGAAGAGAAAGGCTACCCACTCCATTATTCTGGCCTGGAGAATTCCATGTACTGTATAGTTCATGGGGTCCCAAAGAGTTGGACACAACTGAGTGACTTTCACTTTCATAGCTGTGTGTACTCTTGTGTATATTCTTGTGCATAGCTTTTATACCTGTGAAAGTCTCCCTTGGAAAGGAATCCAGGAGAGGAATGGTTAGGGAACATGAACATTCATCATTACAAGACAATGTCAAATTCCTTCCCAGAGTGGTTGTTCTAATTTACAGCTCCATCATAAAAGAACCTCCTGTAGATCCATTTCCTCTCTGACATTTGGCATTTTCATATTTTAAAATTTTTGCCAGTTGAATTGGTACTAACAAGCATACAGTCTTTGCCTGCATTTCCTGATGTCTAAAAAGGTGAGTGTCTCTTATCTTTACTGGCCCTATGGATTCTTCTTCTGAAATTCCTGCTCATGTCTCCTGTTCATTTTTCAAATGGATTCTCTTTCTCCTCTTGATTGGCAGATGTTCTTTTTCTTTTCTTTGTTATCTTTGGTCCAATGTGTTGTACATATCTTTTTCCAGTTTGTAAGTAGTTCTTTTTTTATTTATGGTGTGTTTCGGAGAACATAAATTTTAATTTTAATATAATCAAATTTTCAATCTTTTCTTTATAGTTAGCATTTTCTGTTTGTAGTTTAAGAAATTCTTCCTTTTCCCATTATCATGAAAATATTCACTTATACCCTACAAAGAATTGTACAATTTTACTTATGACATTTAAGGACTTGATGTGCTATGATTAATATCTGTCTAGGGTGTGAGGCAGCAGTACAAGTTCTTGCTTTCTTTTTAATATGAATAATAATTTGTGAAGATTCATGTTTCAAATAGTTTCTCCCACTTCCACCAATCTGGTTGCTATACCTGTTTTATTTTACAGTCCCAAGTGTGAGTCTGTTTCTAGACTCTCTAGTATATACCAGTGTGGACTGCTTTAAATAGTGCACGTTTATATCAAATCCTGATATCTGATAGGGCAAACCCCTGCCCTATCATTCGTTTTCAGAATTTTGGCCTTTTGTTGTTCTTTAAACATTATAGACACCTTCCCAGGTGGTGCTAGTGGTAAAGAACCCACCTGCCAATGCAGGAGACGTAAGAGACTTGCCTTCAATCCCTGGGGTGGAAAGATCCCTAGAGGAGGGCATGGTAACCCACTCCAGTATTCTTGCCTAGAGAATCCCATGGATAGAGGAGCCCGGCAGGCTACAGTCCATAGGGTTGCAAAGAGTCAGACGCGACTGAAGCGACTAAGCATGCATGGATACATTATAGAATCAGCTTATCAAGATCATTAAAAGGTCGCTGAACTTTTGACTAGAACTCAGTCAAATGCAAAGAGCATGTTGTGGGAGAATTGACATCTTTTTGATACTAAATATTCCTATGAATATGGCATCTCCTAGTGTTTTTAAAAATGTTTGCCAATTAAATATTACAATTTTCCCTGTAAAAGTATTACCTGGTTTTTGTTAGATTTAGTCCAAGGAATATAACTTTTGTGATGCTATTTTAAGTGGCATCATCTTTTTAGCTATATGCACTGGTTATTTTTTCCTCTTATATAGAAATGCTATTGTTCTGTTGATCTTCTATCCAAGCCCTTGCTAAATTCTTTTATTTCTGAAACTTTGCCAAGACATTCCTTTGGATTTTCTTTATAATCAGTAATATCATCAATTTTCCCTAGAAGCTACACATCTTTTGTTACATTTATACATATGCAATGTATATTATGTATGTTATGTAATATTATACATAATACATATTATATTAAGTATATTATGTAATATTATTATAGCTGGTTTGTTTTGAATTAGTATATTTTTGACTAGTGCATAGCAATTCTATTAGCTATTTAAGATTAATCTTCTATCATCCTCTCCACATTACAAATAAGAAAACTGAGCCCTAGGGAGTTTAACAACGTGTCAAGGGTTCTTACACTAGTAAAAGTGGTAAGCTTGGATGAGAACCCATTCATTTTAACCATAAAGCCCTCACCTCACATCCCTTGCCTACTCGTTTCCTTGCAGTACATAGCAAATTGTGTACAGGAAACCACCATTAAGAAGCAAGTCACACAGAATTCCATTTTTGTCTTTTGTTTCTCCTGACGTCATTTCACCTTCTTGCAGTTCATGATACTGTAATTAAGAACAGGCTCACATGTTCCTTTCCTTTATAGTCTGGGTTTCCCCAGTGGTTCAGTGGTAAAGAATCTGCCTGCAACGCAGGAGATACAGGAGACGTGGGTTTGATCCCTGGGTCAGAAAGATTCCCTGGAGAAGGGAATGGCCACCCACTCCAGTATTCTTACTGGGAAAATCCCACGGACAGAGGAGCCCGGCAGGCTACAGTCCATGGGGTTGCAAAGAGTCAGACGCGACTGAAGCGGCTGAACACAACACACAACACAGCTGCCCCATTTATGACCAAGGTTTCGGATGGCTTTTCCAACTTTCCTGGATGTTCACAGCAAACTCACTAACTATGCATACCTAGAAAAATCTTCCCCATGACATTAAGTAAAAAATTCTTCCACAACACTCAGAGAAAGTTAGTATTAATAAATAACTTAGCGAAGTCTTTAAAATATGCTATGCTTTCAGTGAGCTAGAATAATTCTTTTGGAGTCTTCTTTCTGCTCCAGTGGGTAAATTCACATTCAACCAATTTCTGAAAATACATGTTCAGTTGCCAATGGGCTTGCATTTTGATCCGCAGCTCATAATATGCACTTAATGGGGAGGAACTGCTCCTGGAATCCTATTTTGGTCTGTCAAACATTTTTCAAGCCTTGGTGATCTATTGATTAAATCGGTATTCATAAATTTTTATGAATTCGTGTTTCATAAGACTCAAAAGGCCATAAACTAGGGTATGAATCACCTGTCAATTTAAAAACAAAGTCAAAGGTGTTCTGAAACTATACTAGACCCACGAGAAGAATCAGGGTGGAAACCAGTTTCCCATAAGTTAAGAAAAGACAATTTTAGGGGAAAATCTGTGCAAAAGCAATTGAAGCAATTGTTCCCAGGCCAATGCTTTATCTTACATGCTACTATTCAGGCCTAGATTTTATAGCCATATTCTTCGGCTCAGAAAAGGATTACATAAAACTATATAGTAATTTTTTAAAAGGCCAGGTTATTGGAGGAAATTTTAAGATTAGCAAAGGAAAAATTCAATACTAAGAGTGATTATCATTCAGATAATCATTCTTATTTCAGCGTATTTGTCAAAACTACTCATTAGGACTTTTACACGGAGAGTTTATGTTCACAACATACTTACATGAAAAGTAAAATTAATTATCCTCATTATCCTTAGCTCCAGAGGTAAAGTCAAGGAAAGAAGTTGAGCTTAATTAACCAGGATCACATATCAAATTAAGATCAGATTAGTGGAAAAAACAACAAAGTTTCTGAATCTACCCTTGGTCCCTGCTTCTCGGGGGCACGGAATGGAGGGTGAGTCAGGAATCCTGCCAAACAAGCGTGCCAGCATTCGGCCCAGAGCTGGACCTGAGACAAACGCTGGTGAGACGTGGGCTTTCTCTCAAAAAAGTGGGCTATGAAATACCATAACATATCAGTCATTGATGGGTAAATTCTTCTAAGTTGCTCTTTCTCTAAAATTCCCATTTGAAATACTATGGAGGGAGCTTAAAATATGGGAACTTGGATTTTTTGATATTGTTGCTGTTTCCTAGTGCAAATTACCCATCCTTACCCATTGCCAGTGTGTTTTCATCTATGTTCTGCTCATTCACTTGTCTGCTAGGGAAGCAGTGGGAGCAGCGGGAATAAAGAGCATCACTATTGCAAAGAACAGAATGATAGGGAAGCTGACAAAAAGTTCTTTTATGGCCATATACCGGATGGCCCAAATGTTCAGCCACGGCATTACTTTCTAGTCAACCTGATCAGAGGGTGCAGTGGACAAAGAGACAAATGAAAGAACTTACCACATAAGCCAGGTGCGACCGAGTGATCACAGCTGTGCTTTTACTGGCAACCGTGATGCTCAGAGAGGCGCCGGCAGCCAGTCGGGGCCCTTGGGCCTTGGCCGGTGATACCTCCACCCTCACGTCCACTGTTGTGGCTGAAAGGCCGTCTGTGACTGAGATCTCCATGCTGTCCTCCCGGGCAGACGAGCCATCGTGTAGATATCGCAGGACATTTTTCTCTACATCCTCATACGTGAAAGTGTCACCTTTCAAGAACAAAACAAATTGCAAAAAACCAATAACTTCTGGGAACAATGCTTTTCATTTCCATAACACCTTTGTTCTCAGGATTTCAAAGCACATACAGGATCATAAACCCTGGGAGTTGTAAGCTAATCAGTTCAACCATCCACTCAACGTAAGATTCCCTTTACACCACCCTTGAAAAGGGTTCTTTAGCCTGTCCTTCAACATGGCTTAAGGTGGGAGGCTCACTGTTTTACAAGGGAGCTAATTCCACTGGAGATAACTCTAAAATTTTTTTAAAGCTTTAAATTAGATGGAGCCAAAATCTGCCTCTCTAAGCTCCAGTCTTCACTGTTTCATTCTAGACAATACAGGGTATGCTTCTATTCTTTATGATAGCCCTTCTAAAATCTAATCATGATACTGATGATTAGAGTGAGCAGGCTACCTGTGGCCATGGGCCCTGGTGACCCAGCTGTGTACTTAATAAGCACGCCATGCTGTGGAGGCTTCCGAAGCTCAAAGAGGAGTTCTTCAGGCACTGTCTCCGTGTCTTGTACTACCAACCGAAGTTCTGTAGTCAGGAGAACAGAGTGTGGTGAGAAGCTGTGTATATTAACAACCATATACTCCACATACAGTAAAGCCCCAGGCTTCCAACCCCAGGCTGGAAGCCATGTTGTGGGAAACCTGACGGTTACAAGAAAATGCTAAATTGAATCGACTACAAGAGAGAGAAAACGTAATACAGTCAATTCACAAATTGTAAGTAGGTTCTTCAAGAGTTTACTTATGAGTTGGTAGTTCCAAATTCAAAACACCTTTTTTCTTCCATACAAATGAGGCAATGGCAGGCCACAAAAAGGTCAGTCCTGACTGACTAGGTAGGTTTTCTTCCATAAAATACTCATGGAAGTTGTTTTTGCTTATTATTGTTTCTTCCCTTTTCCTTTCTCCGAATCTATAGAGGAGCCAGCTTATTTTAATAATGGTTGCTCTGGCCATCGCATCACAAGAGAAGGAGTGGGGCAGAAGAGACAGTTATCTTTATATCTATAACTTGTTAATAAGTTGGATGATAATTCACTTTAGGCCAATACTGATGTGTAGAAACTGGATAAGGATGTATAAGAACATACCTTACAAAAATCAAAATATCCACTCTTCCCTTTTCAGATGTTCTTGGTAAAAGAATAAACTTCTAAAGAGTAAGTATACTAATAGGTAAATAAAATCACATATAAAACACTTGGGTCAACTCTAGCTCTTCACAACTTCTGAAGGTTACTGTGATCTGCCACTCCTGTTACTTTTCCCTTTCTCAGTAGAAAACAAGGGCAGCCATTGAAACCATTTCCCTCAGGTTTCTTCTCTGCTCTCTGTTACTTTATATTTTAGTGATGGCAACAAATCAAACTCCTGGAGCCTGGAAAATGAATTCAGTGTTGCATTCCATCACTGAGCACTGGCCTCTGAAGCTTTTATTTCCTTCTCTCTGTTGCTTCCATTTGCATGGAAATGGCCAAAGGGACTGCTATCGATGAGAAAGCATGCAACTTTCGGAAGAGAAGGTCACTACTTTTTGGTAACCATGAAGAGGTTTAAACAGGGACTGTTAAGTGAAATATGGTTCTACCTCCACAGCCATTTTCTTGCTGGTTCCCAGTTCTTACCTATAGAAGTGCTGCCTCCTGGGCTGACCTCAAGCAGAGGAGCTGTGACCTGGAACACTGGTGGGTGCTGATCAGTGCGAAGTAAGTGAATGGTGAGGGCCATCTCTGGACTTGTGTGCTCTCCATCAGAAACTAGAAAGGGCACACACACACACACACACACAGGCATAAATCACCTTGTAGTCTGGTCACCTTTAGGCAAGTTCTATAAGTTTGTAGCTAGAAGTTTTTTTTAGATTACCTCAACACTCTGAAGAGATGCTTACAAATGGAAAGAATAAGGCAGCAAGTTAAGATACTATGAGCTATTCCACAAAGCTCTTTCTACTGAATAACAAAGAGGCTAAAGGACCATAATAACACAGTCATTTTAAGAAGCAACTTTCACAACAAGGTGATATTGATAAATGTTAGTGGAAAGTAAAACAACATACACACTCACAGGTAATGCCGATAAAAGCTTTTATTTGTGGAATTATTGTAGATCCAATTCGTTTTTCCAGTGTTCCAGAGAAATACTTTTTCAAGAAATCTCTTTTAGAAATAATGTGTCTATGTCTCAGTAGAAAATAATTTTTTAAAAGGATAGAAATGTCTACACAAATAATTCTAACAGTATTTATTTGGAAGCAAGCAGACCCGTTTTTACCTGGTCATTATGTCCAATGCAATAAGTGGAAGACATCTTTGTGAATAAAGCAGTGACCTTAAGATTTTATTTGGATTACCTGAGACATCCAAGTGAAAGCTGATCACTGGAGGGAAATGAAAGCAGAGTTGCCAGACCTTTGATTCTTATTTCCATTTTTCCATACCCAACATGCCTTCCCTTCTCCAAAAGTCAGGTTTGTAGGAATACCCGCACCGCAGACTCATCAATGGGTTTATATGCAGTGCCTACTGAAAAAACTTCACTATTGATACTTTAAATGTGTGGTCTGCTTATACATGGGTTCGTTACAAGAAACTTGTTTGCTTTTCTACTTTCTCCTGGACTCAGTAACAAGTCAGTGGGAATCTGACCTCTATTTCAGCCAAGTAAAACATCACTTAGAGACTCCTGCTAACGAGTCCATAGAGGTTTTAGGTTTGTCTTTTCCTTGAGAACACAACTAAAAGATATGGTTGGATTTTACAAGGTCTGTTCCATGTCCTTAGAGAAGTCCAGAAATAGCCCTCCTGAAGGAGAGACAACATTATCCCTGGGGGAATGACGGTTTTATTATGACTGTGGTCATTTGGTCAAATGTCAAAGTTATTGCATCTGCTTCTTTGAATTCAATCTTTCGTGCTCTCTGGATGGCCAGAGATAGGGATCAATGATTCTTCTTTTTTTTTCCCTTAATGTTTCCTCTATTTTTCTTTAGATTTTTATGTGGACCATTTTTTAAAAGTATTTACTTTATTTGTTACAATATTGCTTCTGATTTATGTTCTGGTGTTTTGGCCATGAGGCATATGGGATCTTAGCTCCCTGACCGGGGATCAAACCCTTACCCCCTGCACTGGGAGGTGAAGTCCTAACTATTGGACCACCAGGGAAGGCCTGGGACGAATGACTCTTAATTTTTGGAAGCTTGAGGACAAGCGTACCAACTTTTCCATAAATTTCAGTGGATTCAGGATTCTCTGAAGTGCTTGGAATGTAAATTAAGAAGGCCTTTTTTTAAATATAAATAATTGCAAAATATAATTTTTTAATGTTTTACATTGATTTTTTTTTTGGAAGTGAGGAGCACCTTTGGGAGCCTTCACCATCCTTACCCTACAGAAGAGGAGGAAAGACTGAAAACTTAAACAGCTTTGGTCATATCACACAACTATCGGTGTTACCAAGATATATCCTTGCCTCTATAAGTAAACAGAGGAAAGTTATTTTTTAGTACAAATTTGTGCATGCTTAGTTGCTCAGTCATGTCTGACTCTTTGCGACCCTATGAACTGTAGCCCACTAGGTCCTCTGTCCATAGGATTTCTCAGGGAAGAATACTGGAGTAGATTGCCATTTCCTTCTCCAAGGGGATTCTCCCCACCCAGGGATCGAACCCACATCTGTTGTGTCTCCCGCATTAGCAAGCGGATTCTTTACCACCAAGCCACGTGGGAAGCCCAGTACAAATTACCTAACAACAAAATATACCATGATGGTGCAGGGCTTTACAAGCAAACGTAAGAACTTACAATCAAAACATTAATTGCATGTCTACCCCTCTCTTTAAACAACGTTTTTGATTTCTCTGAGAAATAGTCAAACTGTTTCTGGTCTCATACTTTTTAGATTGGCTCCTTTCACTAAAGGTCTACACAAAAAATCTGTACACAGATGGTTACAGCAGCTTTATTCATAATTGCCCAAACTTGGAAGCACCCAAAATGTCCTTTAGCAGGTGAATGGATAAATAAACTATGGTTCAGCTAGACAATGGAATATCAACTCAACACTAAAATAAACGAGCTACCAAGTTATGAAAAGACATAGAGGAATCTTAAATGCATACTACTAAGCAAAAGAAGCCAGTCTAAAAAGTATGAGTTCAACTATATGATATTCTGAAAAGAGTAAAACCATGGAAGGCAATAAAAAGAATAGTGTTTGCCAAAGAGGGGAAGTAGAGGTTGCAGGGGAGGCATAAGCAAAGCACAGAAAAATTTCAGGGCATTACAGTATCAACTCTGTGTGATACAATGATGGATAAATGCCATACATTGGTCTAAAACCATAGGATGCAAAATAACAAGAGAGAACTCTAGAGTAAACTCGACTTTGGGTGATTATGTGTCAGTGTTCATTTATCCTTGGTGAAAAACGTACCATTCTAGTGACTTACGCTGACAACTGGAGAGGCTAAGCTATGCATGTGCTGGGGCAGGGGCACAGGGAAAATGTCTATACCTTCCTTTCAATTTTGTTGTAAAGCTAAAACTGCTCTAAAAAAAACTCTAAAATAAAATTTTTTTTAAATCACTGAACAGTAAAATAAAGGAACCTCAGGCAGAAACAAGAAAAATTAATTTAAGGTCAGCCCAAGGTCTATTTATTTTACTCTGTATAATAAGTTCATGGATCATTTAACTTAAAGTCCTGGGGAAGTTAATAGTTAACCCCTTCACCTATTCAAGTTTTCAGATTAGTATTGAGACTTAAAATCTAAACTGGCACACTACAATGATACTTGTTTGTTTTTCATGACCAGAACACATACAGACCACAGTAAACTCAGAAAAGTCAGAAACTTGTATTAAAATTCTGGTTGTACTGTTTATCAGGTATAGAGACATGGGCAGATTACTACTATTATGATCCTTAGTTTTCTCAGCTTTAAAATGCTAAAATAAAACCTATATTTACAATATTGCTATAAGGCTTAAATATGACAAGAAATATTACAAATTGTTTTATAATCAAGAAGTCTAGAAACGAGCTGACAATGGGTTCTTTTCAACAATGACACAATATAGAAAAAGAAATAAAAGGTATCCACATCAGAATAAAATAAAATTGTTAGTATTTGCAGATGAAATATTATATATAGAAAACCTTAACAATGTCACCAAAAAACTGAGAGAATGAATAAAGGAATTCAGTAAAGTTGCAGGATACAAAATCAATACACAAAAATCTGTTGCATTTTGTACACTAATAACAAACCATTAGAAAGGAAAATTAAGAAACTAACCTCGTTTAGAGTTGTATCAAAAAATCAAAAATGTAGGGATAGGCTTATTAAAGGAAGTGAAACACCTGTAATATGAAAACTATATGACACCAGTGAGAGAAACTAAAGACACAAATACATGGAAAGATATTTCCTGATCATGAATTAGAAGAATTAATATTGTCAAAAATTGGTTTCCCTGGAGGGTCTTCACACATTTTGTTTTGAGGTTGCAAAAAGTCAGACATGACTTAGAAATTGAACAACAACAACAATATGGTGATTATAATCATTAATCATTAATAATATCATTTGGCATATTTGAAAGTTGATAAGAGAATAAAGTTAAAGTTTTTATCACAGGAAAAACATTTACTAACTTTACATGGTGACAGATGTTAACTACACTTATTATGGTGGTCATTTCACAGTATATACAAATATCACTCCTTATGTTGTACACCTGAAATGTTATACATCAACTATGTTTTACATACATACATATGCATCAATTAAATCTTAAAAAATATTAAAAAGTAAAAAAAAAATGATGGAAGACTACAATTTACTGTTGCTTCAAGTGTGATTTTTCAGCCCTCAAAGAACAAATGAATATCTGAGAATTTTAGGGAGATGACATTCTCCCCCACCAACATTTAGCCCTACATGAACTATAATAGGACATGTGGATGGTTGACTCTAACGAAATAGTCAATCCCAAGGAAAGAGCAATCTATGGATGCCATTTATGGTCAATCACCTTCACTCTAGACCTATATAAGAAAGTGAGTCTCTATTTCACATCAGCATAGATGCCAGTTCTGATTCTGTTTTTCTATTGCACTTCGAATTAAAACTAGGATGCTGACATCTTTCACACACACCTATCACAACTCACTCTCTGGGTCATAACACTTTTGTTGCCAGTAGCAAAGCATTCAGTGAAAGGCTCTATTTAAGACTATGAAAAGTGAAAATGTTAGTCGCTCATTGTGTCCAACTCCTTTAGACCTTCTGGACTATAGCCCGCCAGGCTCCTCTGTCTATGGAATTCTTTAGGCAAGAATGCTGGAGTGGGTAGCCATCCCCTTTTCCAGGGGATCTTCCTGATCCAGAGATCAAACCAGGGTTTCCTGCATTGCAGGCATATTCTTTATCATCTGAGCCACCAGGGAAGCCCATTCAAGACTGTATACAATAACAATTAATTAGCTGAGCGTCACATAGGGATGATTATAGGCATGCTTCAGAGATATTTCAGGTTTAGTTCCAGACCACTGTAATAAAGTGAATGCTATAATAAAGCAAGTCACATGAAGTTTTTGGCTTCCTAGTGTATATAAAAATTGTTTATACTACATTGTAGGCTAATAAGTGTGCCATAGCATTATGTTAGGCATTATGCATGTACATTAAAAAATAATGTATATATCTTAATTAGAAAAATAATTTATTGCTAAATATGCTAGCCATCATCTAAGCCTCCAGAGAATTATAATCTTTTATGCTGGTGGAGGACCTTGCGTCAATGTGGATGGCTGGTGACTGATTATGGTGGTGGTTGCTGAAGGTTGGGATGGTGGTGGCAATTTCTTAAAATAAGACAATGAAGTTTGCTGTATTGATTGAGTCTTTCTTTTGCAAAAGATTTCTCTGTAGCACACAATGACAGCATCTTATCCACAGAATATCTTGAAAACTGGAGTCAGTCTTCTCAAACCCTGATGCTGCTTTATCAACTAAGCTTTTTGTAATATTCTAAATCCTTTGTTGTCATTTCAGTAATCTTTGCAGCATCTTCAATAGGAGTACATTTAATCTCAAGTGACCACTTTCTTTGTTAATCCATAAGAAACAACTAGAATCAAGGTTGCTGGGAGAAATATCAATAACCTTAGTTATGCAGATGACACCACCCTTATGGCAGAAAGTGAAGAACTAAAGAGCCTCTTGATGAAAGTGAAAGAGGAGAGTGAAAAAGTTGGCTTAAAGCTCAACATATAGAAAACTAAGATCATGGCATCTGGTCCCATCACTTCATGGCAAATAGATGGAGAAATAGTAGAAACGGTGGCTGACTTTATTTTTTGGGGTTCCAAACTCACTGCAGATGGTGACTGCAGCCATGAAATTAAGACACTTACTCCTTAGAAGGAAAGTTATGACCAACCTAGATAGTATATTAAAAAGCAGAGACATTACTTTGCCAACAAAGGTCCATCTAGTCAAGGCTATGGTTTTTCCAGTAGTCATGTATGGATGTGAGAGTTGGACTATAAAGAAAGCCGAGCACCGAAGAATTGATGCTTTTGGACTGTGGTGTTGGAGAAGACTCTTGAGACTCCCTTGGACTGCAAGGATATCCAACCAGCCCATCCTAAAGAAAATCAGTCCTGAATGTTCATTGGAAGGACTGGTGTTGAAGCTGAAACTCCAATTCTTTGGCCAACTGATGCGAAGATCTGACTCATTTGAAAAGACTCTGATGCTGGGAAAGATTGAAGGTGAGAGGAGAAGGGGACAACAGAGGATAAGATGGTTGGATGCATCACTGACTAATGGACATGAGTTTGAGTAAACTCTGGGAGTTGGTGATGGACAGGGAGGCCTGGCGTGCTGCAGTCCATGGGGTCGCAAAGAGTCAGACACAACTGAGCAACTGAATTGAACTGAAGAAACAACTCACTCATTAAAGTTTTATCATGAGATAGAAGCAATCAGACATATCTGCCACCCTACTTCTGATTTTCAGTTCAGTTCAGTTCAGTCGCTCGGTCTGTCTGACTCTTTGCGACACCATGAATTGCAGCACGCCAGGCCTCCCTGTCCATCACCAACTCCCGAAGTTTACACAAACTCATGTCCATCGAGTCGGTGATGCCATCCAGCCATCTCATCCTCTGTCGTCCCCTTCTCCTTCTGCCCCCAATCCTTCCAGCATCAGGGTCTTTTCCAGTGAGTCAACTCTTCGCATGAGGTGGCCAAAGTATTGGAGTTTCAGCTTCAACATCAGTCCTTCCAATGAACACCCCGAATTGATCTCCTTTAGGATGGACTGGTTGGATTTCCTTGCAGTCCAAGGGACTCTCAAGAGCCTTCTCCAACATCACAGTTCAAAAGCATCAATTCTTCGGCGCTCAGCTTTCTCACATCCATACATGACTACTGGAAAAACCATAGCCTTGACTAGATGGACCTTTGTTGGCAAAGTAATGTCTCTGCTTTTTAATATGCTATCTAGGTTGGTCATAACTTTCCTTCCAAGGAGTAAGCATCTTTTAATTTCATGGCTGCAGTTACCATCTGTAGTGATTTTGGAGCCCAAAAAAATAAAGTCTGACACTGTTTCCACTGTTTCCCCATCTATTTCCCATGAAGTGATGGGACCAGATGCCATGATCTTCGTTCTCTTGTTATTTCCATATCTGCAGTTACTTCCTCCACTAAAGTCTCAAACCCCTCAAAGTCATTCAAGAAGGTTGGAATGAACTTCCTTCAAACTCCTGTAAATGTTGATATTTTGACCTCTTCCCACAAATGAATGTTCTTAATGACATCTAGAATGGTGAATCCCTTCCAGAAGGCTGTCAATATATTTTGCCCAGATCCATTCCAGGAATCCCTATCTATGTTACATATAGCATCACAAATTGTATATTTTACATAATAAGACTGGAAAGTCAAAACTACTCCTTGATCTATGGGTTGCAGAATGGATGCTATGTTAACAGGCGTGAACACAACGTTAATCTCATTGTACATCTCCATCAGAGCTCTTTGGCACTAGACATATTGTCAATAAGAAGCAATATTTTGAAAGAAATCATTTTTCCCAAGTAGTAGATCTCAAGACTGAGCTTAAAATATTCAGTAAGCCATGTTGTACACAGATTTGCTGTCATCCAGGCTTTGTTGTTCCATTGATAGAGCACAGATGGAGTAGATTTAGTATCTAATTCTTAAGGGCCCTAGAATTTTTGGAATGGTAAATAAGCATTGGTTTCAATTTAAGGTCACCAGCTGTATTAGCCTTTAATAAGACAGCCTGTCCTTTGAAGCCAGGGACTGACTTCTCCTCTACAGCTATGAAAGTCCTAGATAGCATCTTCTTCTAGCACAAGGCTGTTTCACCTACACTGAAAATTTGTTGTTTAGTGTCACCACCTTCAGGAATAGGCTAAACTAGATCTTCTGGATAACTTGCTGCAGCTTTTATATCAGCACTTGTAGCTTCACCTTGTACTTTCATGTTATTAAGATGGCTTCTTTCCTTAATCCCATGAATCAACCTCTGCTAGCTTCAAACTTTTCTTCTGTATCTTCTCATTTCTCTTAGCTTTCACAGAATGGAGAGTTAGGATCTTGTACTGGATTAAACTTTAGCTTAAGGGAATGTTGTGGTGGTTTAATCTTCTACCCAGGCCATTAGACTTTTTTTCCTGTCAGCAACAAGGCTGCTTTGCTTTCTTATCATTTATTTGTGTTTTCACTGGAGTAGCACTTTTAATTTCCTTCAAGAACTTTTCTGTTGCATTCACAACTTGGGTGTTTGGCACAAGAGACCTAGCTTTTAGCCTATTTTAGCTTTTGACATTCTTTCTTTACTAAGCTTAATTATTTCTAGTTTTTAATTTAAAGTGAGAGATATGTGACTCTTCCTTTCACTTGAACACTTAGAGGTCATTGTAGGGTTATTAATTGGTTTAACTTCAACATTATTGGGTCTCAGGAAATATGGAGGCCCCAAGAGAAGGAGAGAGATGGAGGAATGGCCGGTTGGTGCAACAGACAGAACACACACAGCATTTATTAAGCTTACTGTCTTATATCAGCAAGTTCCTGGTGCCCCCAAAACAATCACAATATTAACATCAAAGATCACCAATCACAAAGTGCCATAACAAATACAATAATAATGAAAAAGTTTGAAATATTACAAGAATGATCAAAATGTGACACAGAGACAGAAAGTAAGCTACTGCTTCTAGAAAAATGCACTGAAAAACTCGTTCTGTGCCGGGTTGCCACAAACCTTCAATTTGTAAAAAAATGCAATATCTGTGAAGCACAATAAAGTGCAATAAAATGAGGTAGGCATGTATGTGCCAATCACTATTTTGGGAACTCTACGCGTGCATGCAAAGTCACTTCAGTAGTGTCCAACTCTGTGCAACCCTATGAACTGTAGCCCACCAGGCTCCTCTGTTCATGGAATTCTCCAGACAAGAATACTGGAGTGGGTTGTCATGCCCTCCTCCAGGGTTTGGAAGCTCTACACATATATAATTATTATTTATTATCCCCATTGATGGATAAGGCAAGGAGGCACAGAAAGGTTAATAAACTTTCTTAAAGCAGGCTGAACCTGAGACAGACTGGAATCAGTCTGAGATCGTAACCATTATTACCTCTTTTTAACAAATAATAGAACAAGTTGAAATTGGGCTTAAAGAACACTAATCTTTCGCACTCTTGGTGGAGCATTTTCCCTACGAATAAAAAGTTGAGCTATCTCTATCTAACTAGCCATGTGATTATTTTAGAAGAAACTTGTGTTATGTAACTTTTAAATAGCTCTTAGAAAATAGCTAAAGTAACAATGAAGAGAGCAAAAAGAAGGTTTCTTAAAAGATTGCAATTAAAATTTTTACCTGTGAAGTGGAATTTCACCGATTCTGGGAGACCTGAAAGAACAGAAGACAGAAAATCAGTATATTGAACATTTAGGGGCCAGAAATGGATGGAAAAAGTATAAAATATTAGGACAGAAGTTAGAAAAATAAATTATTATGGTTTAAGGGAGGCTTCTCTGGTGGCTCAAATGGCAAAAAATCTGTCTGCAACCTGGGTTCAATCCCTAGGTCAGTAAGATCCCCTAGGGAATGGATAGGCTCCAGTGTTCTTGCCTCATGCACAGAGGAACCTGGTAAGCTATAGTCCATGGGGTTTAAGGAAAGACCACCAGATTGTTTGCTAACATTATGTTGAGTTTAATGATGCCAGTACTAATTTTAAGTAACAAAAAGAACCTCAGAGTGTTATAATTTTATATCACAGCAGTGAGAGTGATTTATAATAGATTCATTTAGGTCCCATTTTACCAGTACATAACATCCTAGAAATCAGTAAATGTGGATAATGTCATATATCACTGACAAGGCTTTCAGGTGGGTCAGTTTCACTGTAGAATTGAGTGATGCCTGGGACATTGATTTACACACTGTAACAGCATGAGAGATTTATCTCATGGCATTTATCCTATAGATTATACAGGATACGACTCTGCTCTCTCTAAAAAGGCTCTAGAAACACAAGTGAATATAGTGGATTCGGAAATAACTTCAACCAGGGCTGACATGTTTTCTTTTCCTCTAATCCCTGGATAACCTGAGTTTCTTGTAAAAAGTAGGTCATGTAAAGTTGGGGTTAAAAGACCACGAACATTTTCACTGGCTGAGTTATCCAGCTAGTAAACACTGAGGATTAGAGAAGGAAATGGCAACCCACTCCAGTATTTTTGCCTGGGAAGTCCCACGGACAGAGGAGTCTGGCAGGTTACAGTCCATGGGGTTGCAAGGAGTTGGACATGAGACTTAGAGACTAAACACACACACAAAGACTGAGGACACTTCTTAGAGAAGAGGTTTATCTCAGTGCTTAGGGATTTTCAATCTGAGTAAATTATCTTCTAGACAATTGCATCTCTATAAATAATGGCAAATATTACTTAAAAACTTTGCCATACTATAAAACATAACTCTAAAACTATTCAACCTGTGTTCAACTCACCATTAGAAATCACCAACTGTTCAGTATGAATAAAGCTACTATACAAAAATAATTCTCTATATTAATTGTGTTTGAAAGTGTGAAAGTGTTAGTTGCTCAGTCATGTCCTACTCTTTGCGACCCCATGGCCTGTAGCTCAACAGGCTCCTCTGTCCATGGGATTTCCCAGGCAAGAATACTGGAGTAGGTTGTCATGCCCTCTTCCAGGGGATTTTCCCGACCCAGGGACTGAACCCCAGTGTCCCACATTGCAGGCAGATGCTTTACCTCTGAGCCACAAAGGACATAAACATCTTAAAGATCACAAAAAAACAGGCTTCAAGATTTTTAGAGGCATTCCAAAGCAGAGAGGTATCAAGGCTGACCAAAAAGTTCATTTGGGCTTTTCCATAAGATGGTATGGAAAAATCAGAATGAATTTCTTGGCCATCCCAATATCTAGGGGAAGGGACTTAAAACTTAGCAGCTTTGAATACTCGGTCAAAGGGAGACATAAAGAGGTGGCAAGGATTAAGGCTGTCTCGACTTAATGGAAGGGCATACATTGGCTTGAATTAGAAATGAAAGTTATTCTCTTGGTCAACCTTCTCTTCTTTTAAAAGGTGTTTTTGTCAAATCCTGGTTTTAATCCCAAAAGGTGCCTGCATGGAACCTTCCCTGAAGTACGGTAGGATCCTTCTCACTAGATTCCTCTCACACATGCCCATCTGCCATGGCCTCCTCTTCAAATCCTCTCACTTCACTGCAGTCAATGAGTTCCTTATGAAAAGCCAGCACCCTGTATCTTAAAACCTCCACCAGGTTCTTCTTATTCTTGAAATAAAGCTCCATCTCTCTGCAGGCTCACAGGGTCCCTGCCCTCTCTCTTCCCATCCAGGCTCATCCCCGCTCTGCTCAACCCTCCACATTCCAGACACAAAGACTTTTTTCAGCCTCTTTTTCAGAAAGTCACATTCTCTCTCTCCCAGGGCCTCTGCACAGGGGTGTGTGTCCTTCTTCCCAGAATATTCTCCCAACGATCCCAACACACACACTCAGCCTAGTTAGCTCCTACCCACCCCTCCACCATAAAGACCTCCCTGAGGCAGCCTCCAGTGGACCGTTAGTCTAGGTCAGACTTGCTACATCCAGTTCCATATCTTTAGAACACTTATCTCAGCCTGCAATTGAACATTCCTTACTGAGGGATGAACTTTCTTCCTTATTTTTAGAGCACTTATCTCAGTCTGCAATTAAACTTCCCTTAGTGAGATTATTTCCCAAATTCTGTCTCTATACCTAGATCCCCAAACTTGCCAAGATGCCTCTTTTTGCTTACCACTAGCTCTCCAAGGCCTCATTCAGGCCTTGCCACCTAGGAGACACAAAATAAAGATTTATTGAAAGTATGCCATGAAGGTTCACAGAGAGCAGTTTGGGCACCTCAAAATAGAGGGGAATAAAAGCGTTACCAGCAAAGGAGAAGGCCCTGATCTCCTGGAGGTGGGGGGCTGCAGTGGGAGGTCGGTACATGATGTTGCCTTGGTTAATGTCTTCCTGGGAGAAATACTGGATGGGAGAGTGAGGCTGGTCCCTGTGTTCGATGATGCCTGGAAAGAAAGAGAGTCTGCATGAGCATCAACAGTAATTCTGATGGCTGACAATGATTAGAGACATAAAGCTAACTTTCCTTCAGGAGCAATTGCTCTCGGGGTGTTCTTGGCATACTACTTAGCTATTCAAGAAAGGGGCAAATCTGAAACCCAAACACTCTTGCCTAGGATTCATTGCAGGCTTCCCGGGTAGCTCAGCTGGTAAAGAAATCACCCGCAATGCAGAAGACAGGAGTTCAATTCCTGGGTTGGGAAATTCCCCTGGAGAAGGGCATGGCAACGCACTCCAGTATTCTTGTTTGGAGAATCCCCATGGATAGAGGAGCCTGGTGGGCTACAGTCGATGGGGTCACAAAGAGTTGAACACAACTGAGAGACCAAGCACAGCACAGCACAGGATTCATTGCTCACGAACAACAGTAAGATGCAAACTACTGCCCACTAATGTAGCTTAGACCAGGGAAATCTTCATAAGTCATAGACAATGAACTGTAATTATGAGAGTCTCTCAATTAAATTCAAGTTCAAAGGTGAAAGTCCCTCCAAAATGGCACAGACTGGTCTCCTGGTGAGGCTGTAAAGACCTTTTTTCAATCCACTTTCTTTCCTTCAGAAACTCCATAGTTTCTGTGATGATTTCTGGCAACAATAATGTGGATCTTGATTATTCAAAGATCTGGATTATCACTGAATTACAGATGCCTTAGGGACTGAAGATATGCCTGTGGTTTCTAAATTTCACAGGTACAGAACTGACGGGCTTCCCTGGTGGCTCAGCTGGTAAAGAATCTACCTGCAATGTAGGAGACCTGGGTTCGATCCCTGTGTTGGGAAGATCCCCTTGGAGAAGGGAATGGCTAACCCACTCCAGTATTCTGGCCTGGAGAATTCATCTGGGTGACCGATAATGCTACTGTAAATATATTTGTTTTTTTTTTTTTGAAGCTCACAGGGTATTAATATGTAGAAGCACTATGTAAACTTAAAGAAGTCATAAACAGTATTTATTACCTTGGTTAAAAAGAAAGAGGAGGAGTAACTTATCCATGTGAGGGAAAACTGAGTTATGTGGGTCAGTCCCCGCTGGGTTGTCTGGTAGAGCTCCTTGTCTTTTGTTGTTGTTCAGTTGCTAAGTTGTATCTGACTTTGCGACGCTATGGCCTGCAGCACACCAGGTTCCTCTGTCCTCCACTATCTCCTGGAGTTTGTTCAAATTCATGCTCACTGAGTCGTTGGTGCTACCTAACCACCTCATCCTCTGCCACCCTCTTCTTTTGCCTTCAGTCTTTCCCAGCATCAGGGTCTTTTCCAATGAGTAGACTCTTTGCATCAGGTAGCCAAAGTCCTTGAGCATCAGCTTCAGCATCAGTCCTTCCAATGAATATTCAGGGTTGCTTTCCTTTAGGATGGACTGGTTTGATCTCCTTGCTGTCCAAGGGACTCTCAAGTGTCTTCTCCAAAACCACAGTTTGAAAGCATCAGTTCTTCAGTGCTCAGCTTTCTTTATGGTCCAACTCTCACATCCGTATGCGACTAGTGGAAAAACCACAGCTTTGACTATGTGGACCTTTGTCACTAAAGTGATACCTCTGCTTTTTAGTACACTGTCTAGGTTTGTCATAGCTTTTCTTCCAAGGAGCAAGCATCTTTTAACTTTATGGCTGCAGTCACCATCTGCAGTGCTTTTGGAGCCCAAGAAAATAAAGTCTGTCACTGTTCCCATTGTTTTCCCATTTATTTGCCACGAAGTGATGGGACCGTATACCATGATCTTAGTTTGTCTTTAGCACATGCTGACTCTGTTCCACTCTCTTATGAGAGCCTCACCAGGGCAGGCTCTGTCCCTACAGGTGTGCTTAGATCTGTCCAGTTGTGCCTGCACATGGGAGGGAAGCTCAAAGAGTGATGAAGTTATTTGCACACTGTGTTCTCCAGTACAGCTCTGTCAGTACCAACACTGACACATTCATCTCCACCTGTCCGACCATAGTGTCTCCCTCTCAACTGGCTCTAAACTCAGAGGTGATGAATAATTGTTACTCCTTAAATCCTCAACAAGTAGAAGCAGACAGAATTCCAGAGCTTTTAAGGCTAGTCAACAATAGAAGACAAAGAGCATCCCTCAAAAGATCACTTACTGCCTGTCTTACCTTGATTTGGATGCAGAGGTAGAGTGATGTTGTATATTATCTTTCTGCTTGGCCTCCCAGAGTTTACAAAGGAGAGAGAATGAGGCTGAATCACAGTCAGGCCATCTTCCTGAGCCTACACAAAATTTGAGAGAGAAGAAGAAAAAAATGGCATGATGAAAACAAAAGCCAGAGGCAAAAACAAAACCCACTAAAAAAAAAAAAAAAAAAACTTTCTCTGGGCTTTTTAATTCGTCACAGAGAGGAAAATTTTCTCTGAGAGTTCAAAAGAAGGATCGGTTCTCCCACATTGCAGACTTGTCCCTGCCTTAAGCATCTCACAGGGTTACAGAGTTCTCTTCAGGTCTTGCAACTGACCCTTCTCTCCCCTGCCCTTGGCCTCCCGGGTTTATTCTGGCACATGCTGTGGGAGTCCCAATATGATCACTTATTCCTGGTTGGAGCTCACAGCGGTACATGCTTGGAACTAAACCACGACAGTTGGTGATTCTACTGTTCACAGCTGGATCCTCACAGCTCTATTCCTCTAATTTAATGGGCTAAGATGGTATCTGGTGAGAATTTCTTCCAACCCCCCCAGCTTGCTGATGGGAACTGTGATGAATTCTTTTCTTTTCTTTAACTCTGATGGTTTCAATGGCTAAAGATGAACTTGTCTCAAATGCCACAGAGGCTCACCATTGGAGTTCAGAGGTTTAAGAGCTACGTGCTTATTAAAGCTTATAGAAATAGTATTTCCCTTTGTTTCCATTGTACTGTTCTAAAGAACCAGATATTGCTTTTCGCTTCTAGCTTTAGGACCCAATGAAGGAGTCAAGTGAAATTAATCAGAAAGTCAATGGGTGTATAGCTCTCACTATCCATTCACCTGTGTGGGTTCACAACCCATTAACAGTGACAACATTAAAAAAGAGAAAGAGATTCAGAATTTCATGACCAGGCTTAACAGAGATTTGGGAACAGCAGCAAAAACAGACTGGAGAGGAGAAAATTGAAAAGGGGAGTGAACACGGGCCCTTTGCCTAGGTCACATATATTGATACTAAAACAGAACAAAAATATCTGGTTCATCACAGGGTCTTGCTAATTGATCCCTGAAGGGTTAGAGTTTGACATGCTCTCCTGCTCTTTCATCCTGTTCATAGACCCACTGGAAAAGACCTTGATGCTGGGAAAGATTGAGGGAGAGAGGAGAAGGGGACGATAGAGAATGAGATGGTTGGATGGCAACAACATCAGTTTTGGCAAACTCTGGGATATTGTGAAGGACAGGGAAGCCTGATGTGCTACAGTCCATGGGGTCACAGAGTTGGACATGACTTAGCAACTGAACAACAAACTGCTCTTCCAAGCTCTGCTACTTTCAAAAGGAATTTCCCATCTAGGAAAGGGATAAGTAGGGCTCAGGAAGTCTCATGGAGGAAGGCATGGTGTTCTTCCTTTTAACCATGAAAAGACTGAAGCTTGCAGTCGCTTTGTAATTGTCCCCAAGCCATACTTGTCCTGGGGAGAGGTAGCACTTACAGGTTAGGACAACCCCCTCTAGTACAGAGTCATATTTCAAGTCATTGCTCAGGTCTGGAATGTAATGAGCAAGGAAAATCTCTAAAATAAAATAGGGAAAGACAACACAAGAAAAATACATACCCTATGCAAGGTGTTTACAGCCCATGCATGTGTGCATACATCTGTAAATGCGTACACATGTGGGCACAGATACATGGACAAAAAGTGTAGGCTGAGTGCACTGTTCAGTACTGTTTGCCAACTTTTAATCTCAAAACCATCAGAATAACTGAACATTCTCAAGGTATTATGGGACATTTTTGAAAATCTAGATGTCCCTAAAACAATAAAGTGATAAGAAAAGAGAATTATTATGAACACAGAATAATGGAAAAGAGAAATGCATTATCGCCAAGAAAGCAGACATTTTATTATAGAATTGATACAATTTCTTTACTAATAGAAATAGACACTCAGTAGAAAAAGCAAGGACTTGATTTTCTCAAGAAAGCAATATTGAGGTGGAGGTACATCAAAGTATAATCAATTTTAATATTGGCTGTTTGGAATGTTCAATATTTATCAATGAAACAGTAAGAAATGTGAGATTAAATTTCATGGAAATCATTATAGAAGACACTTTTCTATTAAACTGTCAGCATAAGAAGATTACAGAATAATGGCTTTCATAATACCCATATTACCTCTGAATACATCCAGAATCCAACCACTTCTCCCCATGACATTGCCACCACCCTGCAGGGAGCTAGATCCCACACCTGGCTTCCCACCATGGCCTCCCACCTGCTCTCTTGCCCTCTCCTCAAGAGTCTCCTTCCACACAGCCACCACTGGATGCCTTTAAAAAGGCCATTGGGCCTCTGTTCAACACCCTGCAATGGCTCTCCATGTTACTCAGAATAAAGTTAAGTCCCTACAATGGTCTGTGAGGCTGGACACAATCTGTTCTCCCAGTCAGCACCACCCTCCACTCCATTAACTTTGCACATCTGCATTCATGCAGATTCCTCTTGCTTTGCACTCACTTCGATCCGGCCAGATTGACTTCCTTGCTGTTCCCTGAGTATCTAAGCATACTCCTAGCCTGATGTCTCTAAATGCATGGTTCCCGGGGTCTGGAATGCTCTTTCCTAATGTTTTGCACAGCTCTCTCTCTTCCTCACCTCCTGCAAGTCCTTCTTTAAATGTCATTGTCTTAAGGTAGCCCACACTGACCACCTTATTTAAAATTACAACCTAGGTCTCCCCTGTTACATTTCTAACCCTCTTGGTTCTGATCCACTTTTAGTTTTATCATAATGCTTCTCATTAACATGCTATATGTGAGTTACTTCTTTTGTTTATAACTTAGTCTATTCTTCCCCATGAGAATGTAAACTTCATGAGAAAATGGATCTTAGTTTGTTCATGGATCTCAAGCACCGAGTGTACCGTACATGGGAGTGCTTGATAAAAATTAACATAACATTGTAAATCAACTCTATTTCAATAAAAAAAGAATACTGTCTGTATTATGTGATCACTGAATCTCCAATGTCTTCCACAACACTTGGCATAAATTAGGGGCACAAAAGTGTTCATGATTGAATAACTGAATGAATGGAGAGATAGACGCCTACCCTTAACCACATATATGAATATACCATATATGAATTTAGCATATGTATTCATAATGTGCCTACCAAATATGTACAAAATTTGCATGGTTAGGTGAGCCCAAATCACTGAATTGAGAACGCACTTTTGTCACAGATTAGCTTGTATGTCCTACAGTAAAGGCCCTAATTAACATCAGAAGAAATATAAACCGCTTGTATTTTAAGAAATGAAAGAATTTTATAGTACACTAAGTACTCTTGCCTGGAAATTCCCATGGACAGAGGAGCCTGGTAAGCTGTAGTCCATGGGGTCGCGAAGAGTCGGACAAGACTGAGCGACTTCACTTTCACTTTTCACTTTCATGCATTGGAGAAGGAAATGGCAACCCACTCCAGTGTTCTTGCCTGGACAATCCCAGGGATGGCGGAGCCTGGTGGGCTGCCGTCTATGGGGTTGCACAGAGTCGGGCACGACTGAAGTGACTCAGCAGCAGCAGCAGCAGCAGCAAACTCTGTGATACCATAAATTTCACAGAATAGACATAACCTGAGATCCTGAAGGTTAAATGTGTTTAAAAGTTATTAGAGGTTCCCAGACACAGAGAGGGAGTGATGCCATATTCATGGCTCCTGACCCATTTATTTTCCCTTCTAAACTCAAAATAACACTGCATTAGCATTTGGCAAAAATGTGTATGAACATTTTTCTTTACACTTTAGAGAAAATCCTGATCCAAGTTCCTCTAGTCAGAATGATGAATTATGGACTCTATAGTGTTGCTGAATTATGATTTCTTTAAATTATGGTTTACGGTGGAAATGCCGATACTAGCTATTCATTAAATACTTTCTGTTTCCCCTTTTATGTCTCTGTCACGTCCTAGACCCATAATTTCTAAAACTCTACCTGCTGTCTTTGTTGCAATTCAGGGCTGCTACATCACTTTGGAGTATAATTATGTGGACGCTAACTAAAATGTGGATCTCTGATGATTCATTGACAAGGATTTAGTACTTGTGGCTCTGTCTAGAAGAGGGATTCTGGCATTACATGTCCTGTAGATATAGGGTTACAGAGGAATTGCTAATTGTCTGAACTAAGCTTCATGCATTAATTTATCTGTCACCTTGCTTCAAACTTTTCCATGTGTCCACACTCCTTCCCAAGCAAAGCCCCTCTGTGATCCAGGTCACAGACCTCCACACCCCCAGTCTCCTCAGCGTCTCTTATGTCCCTAGTCCTATTGAACTGTTGGCAATTTTCCAACAATCATATTGTCTCCCTCCTCTGGGTCTTTGTATTTGTTCTTTCTATGCTTGGTGATGCCCTTTGCCCTCACCCCTCAAATCCTTCCAACTTGTCCCCCCATCTCCATACTTTTTGGATATTTGCTACTTGTCTTTCTGGAGTCAGCATAGACATCACTTTTTCCAGGAAACTTGAAGTGAAAGTCGCTCAGTCGTGCCCGACTCTTTGCAACCTCATGGACTATACAGTCCATGGAATTCTCCAGGCCAGAATACTGGATTGGTTAGACTTTCCCTTCTCCAAGGGATCTTCCCAACCCAGGGATCGAACCCAGGTCTCCCGCATTGTAGGCAGATTCTTTACCAGCTGAGCCACAAGGGAAACCCAAGGATACTGGAGTGGGTAGCCTATCCCTTCTCCAGGGGGTCTTCTCGACACAGGAATCGAACTGGGGTCTCCTGCATTGAAGGTGGATTCTTTACCAACTAAGCTATCAGGGAAGCCCTGATAAACCCTGATATTTCTTTTATAATAGAAAACTACTAACAAGACTTTTAAAGAACAGTTTCTCTAGCTAGGTAGAGCTCTAAACTGGCTAAACATTTATACCCAAACAGTAATCATCAAATAGATATAAGCCTGAAAATCTATCCAGGTAATCAATGAGTACCTGGTGGCTCAGTGGTAAAGAATCTGCCTGCCAAGAGACGCAGGTTTGATCCCTGGGTAGGGAAGATCCCCTGGAGGAGGAAATGGCAACCTATCCCAAAATTCTTGCTGGATAATCCCATGGACAGAGGAGCCTGTCAGGCTACTGTCCAAGGGATTGCAAAGAGTCGGGCATGACTTAACAATTAAACAACACTCAGGGAGTGGGCCCATGATTGGGATGCTGTAAAAAGTTGCCGCAATGGATGGGAGGTTGGGGTAGATTTCATGTAATCTTCCTTTCACTCTGGGAATTTTAATTGCTTTTTCAAATCAATGAGAAATGCGTTTACAGGGCTGGCATGCATTGGTTATCCCAGAGTCTGTGTTCTAAGATAGGAATTAAGTCAAATCTCATCCAGGTGGCACTAGCGGTAAAAAAAAAAAAAAAAAAAAAAAAAAACTTGCTTGCCAACTCAGGAAACATAAGAGACACAGGTTCAATCCCTGGGTTGGGAAGATCCCCTGGAGGAGGGCATGGCAACCCACTCCAGTATCCTTGCTTAGAGAATCCCATGGACAGAGGAGCTTGGCAGGCTACAGTTCATAGGGTCACAAAGAGTTGAACATGACTGAAATGACTTAGCATGCATGTACATATCATCAGCCTACCTCCTCCAAGCAAAAACTATGAGCCCGCCCACCCAACTCACTGTCATGTGGAGAGAAGATCCTGGAGAGTGTTGGGGTGCTTCCAGGGCATGAGGTAAGATGGCAATGTTGAACAGGCGGCTCTCCAGATGGGCGTGGGCCTCTGTGGTGCTGGACACCTGCAATGAGATGGCACGCCAGTGAGACTCTGATGGGCAGAGTAGTTTGCCCGTGTTTGCTTTTTCTCTTTTGAACCATCTGTCTTTGAATTCTATATGCTCCTGCATTACAATCTTTGTTCCGCTCTTCATATTTTAAGGTTCATTTAAAATAAACATTTTAGGCAATTCTGAAGTTGCAGGAAAGTATAAATATGAAATAATAGCCATCAAGATGATCACTATCTATAAATAGTAATGAATATATCATTGCATTTCAGTTTAATCTTTTTGCTATGCATACGTGAAACTTTACATATAATTATATATTCTAAACATTTACTTAATATTATGATATTTTGCTATATCATTAAACATTCTTGAAAACACAATTTTGATAGCTACATAATGTCTCATTATGAACATAGACAACACATTACATATGTGATGTTTATTCCACTTTAATCTTTACCCAGTACAGATATCTACACTTAGATTATAAATGCTAAATCCCAGCCTCATCACTGCAAGGCAAGATTAAAAGCATTTACAATTAGGGTAGTGGTCACAAAATCAATTTCTCCCTGCTTCATATATACTGAAAAATGATGGTTTGCCCATGCAGTCTCTCCCCTTCCTCAGTGCTACCTAGCCACCCCTTTAAACTTGCCTTCTTTCTTTATTCCTTGTGCTCGTTAGAAGAATTGGTCAGGCCCAAGTGGCCAAGTGGAATTGCATTCAGGTGGCACTGGTCGTAGAGAACCTGCCTGCCAATGTGGGAGACATAAGACTAGGCTCGATCCCTGGGTGGGGAAGATCCTCTAGAAGAGGAAATGGCAACTCACTCCAGTATTCTTGCTTGGAAAATCCCATGGACAGAGGAGCCTGACGGACTACAATCCATGGGGTCACAAAGAGTTGGACACAACTGAAGCGAATGAGCACGCACACACACATATGAGAAGGGGCAGGGTTTCGTAAATCCTGAGAAAAAGGCAGGAACAGCAGCCCTTTCTCTATGTCTTCTAAAGTTACATCCTACAGGAAAGCCTACTTCCCTGCAGAGCTCAAGTTGCAGAATATCTACATGTTTCCAAGAAGACATCTCATAGTGTCGTCGTAAATAATATTAACAACAACAGCTTAGCGACTTAGCGACAGGGCATTTATCATAGCCTCAGCACTGTACAAGCTACTCTTCAAAAGTTTTTTTTACTGAATACCCACCGAGTAGATATTATTATCACCTTTTTTACAGACGATGAAACTGAAAGTCAAAAAGTTACAGGTGTCAAGATCAAAAGCCACTAAGGACCAGTATTTAAAACTAGGTCAGTGGGTTCCTGATCTTCCTACTGACCACAGTGACTCAATTTGGAAGCGTTAGGAAATTAGGACAGAGGAAGATACATTCTCCTATCTCTTGGAGAAAAGGAATGGAACTCTGCAGGTAGTGAGGTGTGAGCATACTACCAAGCAAGGGACTCAATTCTAGCTTCCCTAGCAAAGATACTGCTATAAAATATTTTGGTCCTTTTCAAACCACATCCCCTGAGGCTGTGTCAATGTGATCTGAATAAGCCAAAAACCAGGGCTCCCTCCCTGGCCAAAAATGTGCCTGCTTTCTTCTCACTATGCCATGCTCTAATTTTTTCACACCATTCACATTGCATAAATCCCAAGTCTTAGATGCAAAGTAACAGATGGACTGCACTGACGGCTCATGACAGCATATCAACATTAAAATGAAATTAAATCCATGCAACTCATTGTATTGCATTTTCTGCTTGAAAGGAAAAAAAGGGACAAAGAGAAGAACCATTGGAACAGCATCTTTTTTTAAATAGTCTAAAATCACAAGGGACACTAAAATCATGAATGGGAAAAGTTGCTAACCATTTACTTTAACACATAGCTACAGAGTCTGTGTCACTTCACATCAAAATATGAGGTAAGCCTATCAAATAATGAAACTTTAAAAACATACACACCAAAGCTTCCACACGCAAGAGGATATGATCCAAGAGAGTTGTTTCATGCTTGCAATAAGTATGTTGTCAGTATTCAAAATGCACTTATTGGAAAGCCTTCACAAAACATGTAAGAAAACTGAGCTTGTTACTTCATAATTTGTCCTTGTTTTACCAAAAATAATACTACTCTTCTTTTTTTCTAAAGAAATTATTTATTTGTTTGACTGTGTTACGTCTTAGTTGTGGCTCACGGGATCTCCGTTGCCTCATGCAAGATCTTTTGCTGTGAGATACAGACCCTCTAGTTGTGGCTCGCAGACTTGTTTGCTCCACGGCATGTGAGATCTTACTTCCCTGACCAGGGATCGAACCCATGTCCCCTGCATTGCAGGGCAGATTCTTAACCCCTGGACTACCAAGGAAGTCCCAATACTATTCTTCTTTCTACCAGATATGAGTCAGCATGACTTTTGGCTATTGGGCTATATTTTAAAATTCACTTCCCAAGGATGATACATTGTCATTATTGAAGATATTCTAAAGAATATTCCACAGTTTGAAGGAGATTTCAGATTTCTAAATACATTTTGAGCAAAACGTGTGAAGACTCTCCAAAGGGAACCATTTTCTAAGTAATGATGTTTTAGGTCTTAAACTCCAGTGAATTTGTTTTCAAAAAATCAATAACTTTTGCTATTTTATAATAACCTACTTAGTAACCAACTTGCAAAAGCAATCAAACATCATTTTAGCAGGTGCTGAGAATCTCTTTCCAGGGAAATGCTCCATATTGATGATGTTGTTCATATTGATGCCAATGAAGGCAAAGGCAGGTCTGAGGATTCTAGTTTGCCGAGGTGACTCCTTTTGATTGAGGTCTTTGCCTCTGTTCTGACTCGTTACCTGAGGATTGCTGAGTCCCCAGCTGCTAAAATTGAAATATTAACTTGGGCAAAGGGCACATCATGTTTGCGCACTCACTGGACATTCAGTGTGCTCAGTGTAATCTCATTTTAATGATTTCCAGGTTTATTTCAGGCAGCTCTCTGGCAAAGCACATTTTTTACACAATATAAATTAGACGGTGAAAATATGTGCACCAGGCATCAGGAGCAGAATGGATGATAATTTTTTTAAACTTTCTATTTTGCATTGGGGTATACCCAATTAACAATGTTGCGATAGTTTCAGGTGGACAGCAAAGGAGCTCAGCCATACATATGACGTGAAAATGTTAGTTGCTCAGTCATGTCTGATTCTTTGCAACCCCATGGACTGTAGTCTGCCAGGCTCCTCTGTCCCTGGAATTCTCCAGGCAAGAATACTGGAGTGGGTTGCCGTTTCCTTCTCCCAGAAATCTTCTTGACTCAGGGATGGAGCCTGGATCTCCTGCATTGCAGGTGGATTCTTTACTGTCTGAGCCATCAGGGACAAATATGTATCCATTCTCTTTCAAACTCCCCTCCCATCCAAGCTGCCACATAACAATGAGCAGAGTTCCCTGTGCTAAACAGTAGGACCTTGCTGGTTATTAGTATGGAAGATAATTTTAACAAGGTGAACTGTAGTGATAGTTTATCCCAAACTGGATTCCTAGACAAAGGAAATGGGCTCAGACTTAGTGGGATTATTAAGTTGTTTTGACTGATCACCATGAGGGCTTCTTTATATTTTCTCTGATCCTTTCCTAAATTCTTTTCTGTATCTGTATTTAAATGTTCTTTCTCATTCATACTTCCTCATTCCTTTGTATTTCTGTTCAATTATTTCATTTATGAATTGTCTTTGACAGAGGTTTCTCTAACTATATGGGTCTTTCCAAAGATTCAGGTTTTGTACTTATTTATCAAGTCTAGAATCTTATAATTAGTCAATTCCTCTTTCATGTCTATTGATGTTTTCCTTTTGCTTCTGTCATACATCACCAGCTTCTTGAATTCAGTATTTAGCCCATTCATTTTCATGCTTTTCTGCTTAATGATAGGAGCTTAAGGCCATCAAATTTCTTCTGATTATTACTTTGTCCACATCATTTAAGTTTTGATATGTTGTTTCCCCCAATCCATATTTCTTAATAGTTTGCATTTTTATTTTGCTTTAGAATTAGAAATTATTTAGAAATTCCAAATGGTTTAATTTTTTTACCTTTTTATTATTAATTTCTAATCATATTTCATAACAGAGAATGTGCCCAGTATAATCTCTTGTTCTGTAATTTACTGACAGAATAAATTAAACCAACTTTATGGTCTGGTTGCTATAGTTTGCTCAGGCTGCTCTAAAAAAATACCATAGACTGGGTGGTTTCTAAACAATAGAAATGTAATTCTCACAGTTCTGGAGGTTGGAGGTCTGAAATCAGGGTACCAATATGGTTGGGTTCTGGTGAGGGCCCTCTTTTGGGTTGTAGACTGCAAATTTTTCATCGTATCCCCGTGGAGGGCAGCAGAGATTGGAAGCAAGCACTCCTGTGACTCCTGTAAGTAAACTAATCCCATTCATGAGGGTATAACCCTCGTGTGTGTGTGTGTGTGTGTGTGTGTGTGTGTGTGTGTGAGTCCCTCAGTCATGTCTGACTCTTTGCAACCTAACGGACTGTAGCCCGCCAGGCTTCTCTGTCCATGGGATTTGCCAGGCAAGAATACTGGAGTGGATTGCCTTCTCCAGACAACCCTCATGACCTCATCTAATTCTAATCGGAGGCATCACCTCCATATACCATCATCAACTCCATATACCATCATCACATAGATGAGTAAGATTTCAACATATGAATTTTGGTTGGACACGTTCAGTCTATAGCACTGGTATCTGACTAATCTTAATAAATGATAGTCACACACTCTTATATAGTAATAGGCAGTATTCTAAATGCTTTATCTGTATTAACTCATTAAATCCTTACAACTCATTAAATCCGTACAATCCTATTTTACAGATGGGAAAACTGAAGTTCAAGGATTTCACCCAAGTAATTTTTCCAAAGCTAGTACATGGCAGAAGTAAAACATAAACCCAATGAGTTTGGCTGCTAAACCCATGACCTTATTCTAAGATGGTAAATGTTTCAAAAACATATGAAAAAAAAATAAGATTTTTTTTCTCCATATGGCATTTTAACATTTTGAAAATACTTTTTGCCAAACACTTTAGCAATTATCTATTATAAATCTCTTTGTTATGAAATGATGTAGAGATAATAAGGCTGAATTGGCAAATTAATTAAAAATAAATCTCTTGAAGCTACTAGTTACATTTTTTTCCTCCCAAATGTGACTTGCAGGCAATCATAGAAAATGACTTGGATCATTTATAAGTCAGGGTGATGATTTTCATCAGACCCTCCAGACATCAGAAAATTCAGGAAGCAGAGGGTACCTGAAAGCGGAAGGAGTCACTCTGGGCTGGGACCCCTGAGTGCCTGTACCACACGATACCTTCGTTGATATCTTGCTGGGTGAAGGTGCTGGTGGGAGTTGCTGTCCTCCCATCAGGCAGGTGCTGCCCTCCATCTGCAGGGCTGTCTGCAGGCATATTAACCAGAAGGACCACCTCCCCTAGGAAAAACACATAGTTAGTGAGGACCCTGGGAAAGGGAAAAGTCAATCAGAATTCTCATCTCCTTCTCTATCACTGTTTTAATAGAAAAGATATGATGCACTTCTTTATTTTTATCTAAGGTGAGGGAAAAGACATAAACACAGAACTCAGTAGATGTCATCAAAACCACCTTTAGACAAAAAGTACCCAGTCTTTCAGTTAAAAGAGCTAAAAGCCATTCAAGGGCAATTCATGTATGAAGCTACTGACTTGTATCTATTAAAATTATATAAGAAGACTCTAATAGTTGTGAACATTGCAAATACTGGGCATTGAATAGATTCATTTCTACCCACAACTTCCTATGAACAGCAAATGTTTTCTAATCAGGAAACTTTTGGTGTAAACAAAAGGGGAAACTAGAAAAAAATCAGAAAAAAAGTATTCTTGGAAGAATTCTATGCAATGAAAATAATAATATCTAATACTGGAATGCATATGACAGGTTCTGCATGAAGCACATCAGCACATAGAGTTGGGTGAGCTTACTTATGTACTATAAGTCTCTGTCCCTCATTGGTGAAAACAGAATAATAGCACATACTTCATAGGTGCTTAAAAAGAATGTTGGTTATCCTTATTGCTGTTTACTTAATCCTCCTGAAGATGCTATTATCATCTGCATTTTAAAGACAAAGTTCTTTGTGTTCAGAAAAGTTTAAGAATTTGTTTGAGGTCATGTAGATCTGAAGTGGAGGAGCTGGGATTTGAACCTGAAGCTCATTTTACTAGTTGTGAAACTCTGTTACCCATCATGATTATTTTATGTTCACAGACCAACATTTACCTTGATAAATAACTGATCATGTTTTTTTCTCCTTCACTCTCTAAACTTTATTAGAATTGAAGTAATGAAATCTACATCTAAACACCACCACCAACACCACCAATCTGTTTCTATTGTTTATTCTTCACCTGGAGCTACTATTTTCTTAAAGTGAGATTGCAAATTCAGAGGTGTTATAGAAACAATCAGAATTTCACAAGTAGAATGTTCCTTCAAGCGAAGGCCAAGGAGAAGAATGGATGAGGTTCGGAAGGGAGGGGACATGGGTGTACCTATTGCTGATTCTTGTTGATGTTTGACAGAAAACAACAAAACCCTGTAAAGCAATTATCCTTCAATTAAAAAATAAATAAAAAACCAGAAGACACATTTTGTGAAAATGAATCTAACAGTAGATCCAAAAGAAGCCTCTCTACCACTCTGATATTAAGAGGGAGAAAAGAGAGAGAGAGAGAAAGAAAGAGAAAGAAAGAAACTGCACATATCTTTTAAATGTTCTGTAGAAAAAAAAATAGATCTTAGTGCACTAGACATATTGGGCAATTAACAGTATACTTTGATTACCCTAGAGAAATTAGTTTTCTTTCTCAAAGGAAATACTGATTCTAATATCAATGTACACTAAATTCAAGTTGAAAATGAACATAATATCCTGGATAGTGATGAAATACTGAAGTAATAGAAAAACATCAATATTCTTATTAAAATAATCATGTGTAGAATCAACTCACTCTAGTTCTTTCTTGAACTGTTTCTCATTTGTACCTAAGTCACAAATTCCATTACCCATCTCTTGCTGGTTCAACTTCTGTTCATAAGACCTTGTTAATAAACATGCTTTCCCAGGATGTGGACTGCTTGTGAATGTGGGTAGTTGCAAAATATTCTGAGAGGAGATGTCCACAATGAAAATACGGAGAGTACAAAAATATTTAAAGATCAATTTCCTAGATATTCTGCTTTATAACAGGAAAGCTAATTAAGCAGGGTTTTCCGAACAAGTCCTAATGAAATAAACCAATTTATCAGATTAAAAAAACCCATTGCCCTACTATGCAGATTAACAAGAATCATGAGATATTGACTAATCCCATTAATTTCAACTCAGTAAACAGTCAGTGAGCACCTGCTAGGTGCTAACTACTGTGGTCAGCCCTTGGGGATGGGGGACTCAAAGATCAGTAGGATGTAGTTCCTGCCTCTGGAGATCAGCCCCAGAAGCAACTGGGAGCCACTGTGAAAGTTTCAGTAGGTTAATGGAAAGAACTGATTTAGTAGAACACAGAATGTATGTGAAAGTTCTGTGAAAGAGGCTGGATTTTATTTTAGAAAACCAATAACAACAGTAGCTAATATTTATGTGGACAGTTTGACCAATTACGAAGTTGCTGCAAAACCCAGATGAAATAAACTCAAGTAACAAAGGTAAGATTGGAAAGACATAAACAGATACTAGAATCATTAAGGAAGTGGAAGCAACAGAACTTAAAAAGTGTAGCTATAAATGGTAAAAAAGAGGAAGGAATCAGATAATCACCTATTAGGTTGGGTGATGAGTAAGGAAGCGAGGCCACTAATGAGATGAGCTGGTAGAAGAGAAGACGAGGAATTCAGCACTGGGTATGTGGAATCCAAGGTCTCTTTGTGACAAGCCCACAAGTAGACAGGGAGAAATACCAATATTTTTGTGGGGTTCACTCCTTCCAGGTGAGAGCTTTTGCATTATAACTCATCTCCGCTTTTATCATAATATGACAAAATACAAGGAGATGATTCTTTAAATATATGAAAATCCAGGTTTAAAAAACAGTCCAGGTTTAAAAAAAACAGAAAATGATATCTATTAGTGATTTCCCTGATATTAAAGTCAATATTTTAACCAAGAATCTTGAAGGGAAAATGCAATAGGTTTTAAGAATTGGAATCACAATGAATTATTTTGGGGTTGAGATAATTTGCATTGAAGTTTCCTTACACTATGCTAAATCACTTAGAATTGGCAATGTAAGTCAGATTCTCCCTCAAACGATACTCAAGTTACTTCAATAAAACCATCTCATTTAATTTACTCTCAAATCTGCTTAAGGTACACATATTAATCAACTTGCCTAAACTTACATTTGAAAAAAGTGGTGAGTCTGCAAATAGGGGAACGTGGGTCCTTTATGCATATACTACACGAGCAATTTACGTTGGATTCAGTTACACAGTCAGATCTTCATCAAAGCCTAAAGCTCAACTGGAACATTCCAGTGTGATGAGGGAGTGCATAGTAGCTAGGGTGGAACTGAGGTAAGGGCTCCATAATTCACAAAACCAGGATAGATGGATGTAAGTAGACTTGAGTTAAGTGGGCTTCTGGTTCCCACCACCTTTTTTGCCCTTGAATGGCTCCTGAGGGTAATGTGATCTGATTATTACCAGTGGGGAGCTCTGAACACACAGAAATAGGATTATGTTCCTAGGAAGAAGTTAATTAAGAGAGTTATGGTAGAAAAGGGTCAAAATCAAGTCTGTATGGCATTTATCAAGCTAAAATGGCTTAAAAATCACCTCACTGAACACTGTTCCATTTAATACTTTAACAGGATATTGGGATACCTTTAAGAAATTTAACTTCTTGATTGTCTTTATGATCAAGATAAAGGTAAAGAATTTAATACATCAAATGAGTCAAAGATTTTTAGAGCTGAAAAGACTTAAACATTGTCTAGCTTAAAATCAGTGGGTGAAATATGGCCAAGTTGAATAAGGTCTGTGAACTAATTAATAGCATTGTAGTAGTGCTGATTTTCTGATTTTGATTATTGTTCTATGGTGGTGGTGGTGGTTTAATCACTTTGTCATGTCCAACTCTTTGCCACCCCATAGACTGTAGCCTGCCAGGCTCCTCTGTCCCTGGGATTTTCCAGGTAAGAATATTGGAATGGGTTGCCATTTCCATCTCCAGGGGATCTTCCCCACCCAGGGATTGAACCTGGGTCTCCTGCATTGCAGGCAGATTTACCCAGTGAGCCACCAGGGAAGCCCATTGTTCTATGGTTATGTAAGATGTTAATATTGGGGGAAGCAGTTAAAGCATATTCAAGAGCTTTTCTGCACTATTTTTGTAACTTTTCAGTAAGTCTAAAATTATTTTTAAGTAGTTCCATCTTTCAAAAAAACCTATGGCTCAAGGGGGTCCACTTGCCTTCCTCAAGGTTATACATCCATAATAAACCACAGTCCAGCTAGACTGATTGTTATATAATTTTGTCAATTATTGATTAGATTATGACTTTCAATGCCTTTGTGGACTCTAGAGTTATTCTTAAACAATACTGAGTTAATTTTTTCTTCACCAGAGAAAATACATAATTTTAAGAATCTGATAACCTGAGGAAAAATTAATTATTATTTCTCTACTATTTATCACACCAAGCAATTTTAATGAATACAATTTTCATTTTCAAGCAATTACTTCTTATTTTTTTAAAAAAAAATCTGCCTGTCTATTGTTTTTACTTTTTACAGCATTTTATCTTCATACAGTTTCAATTTCTTCTTCTGTATTTTTAAATCTTTTAAACTATACTTATTTCATAGTTTTTGAAAGCTTGTTCCTTCATTTGAAATTCTTTGGGTTTTAATCTTCTTGTTTGTTTTGGCTATGGTACTACAGATTGTTTCCTCATATGTTCTGTAATTTTGAATTCTGAGCTAATCTTCAGTGGTTTTATCTGAGAGAATCTGTGTAGTCTGGAGTTAAGAGTGGGCATTCCACAATAGTTTCTATTATTTTCTGCAAGAGACACAAGAAGTATCATTGGCCTGGGATCAATTTCCACATTAATGCCTCAGCTTTGGGTTTCTCAGACAATGCACATGGTATAATGGAACTTTGGGTCTTCAGGAGAAAAAGACCTGAAGTTCTGAATTCTTAGTAGGCACTTTTTGTTCTATTCTGAGCCCTGGGAAACACTGGTAGTTTCTTTACCATCCATCTGTGCTGGTGAGCTTCTTGTCTTAATTCCAGCTTTCTGTTTCTGCATGGGCATTAAATCCCAAGCCCCCTCACGTTATTGAGACACACACAATCCCTCTCAGAGAAGACACGCCATCAGCTCCTGCCCAGGTTTGCAGTTCCTTCTCTGTTTCTTACACCTGGAGATTCTTCTATATCCTTGAGGGATCAGCTATGAGTGCCTTTTAGTTCTTCATCTCTTTTACCCATCATTTCTAGGTGATAATGATAGGTTATTACACTCTACTATCTGTCTGGAAGTGGAAGTAATGATGGAAAACTTGAGAAATGTTTTTATGTAAAGTTTTTTTTTTTTTTTTAAAAAAAGAAAGTCTCAAGAAGAAAGCAGGTGATGGGGAATTTCCTAGTGGTCCAGTGGTTAGGACTTGGCATTTTCGCTGCTGGGGCCAGGGTTCAGTTCCTGGATGGGGAACTTTCACAAGCCAGGTGGCAAAAAAAAAAAAAAAAAATCAGTGAGGGACACAAGGTAGAGTTTAAGAGCTTGAACTTTTACAATAAACTTTTACAATAATGCTAGCCAGGTGACTTTTAACAAGTTATGCTCTCTGTAAAATGGATTTGTTTATTTAAAAATTTTTTTTAGCATCTTGTAATCCTTTTAATTAAAACAGGTGTTTTAAACATATATCTTTCTTCACATATATCATTATTTTGTAGGACAGATGCCTAGAAGGGGATTATTATTCAAATTATCAGGGAATTTGATACAAAGTGCCAATTTGTATGGTAGTAAAATCTGGATTAATTTAGCTCCCACCATCAATGAAGAAAGAGACTCAGTTTTTCATATTCCCACTGTGCTCTATCCTCACCCTCAGGTGCATTGGCTCTAAAGGGAAGTTGTTCTAAAACTTACATTTTAGGTTTAAATATATGATGTTTACATTACTTAGCATACTAACTAGTACCTAATATGGAGAAGGCAATGGCAACCCACTCCAGTACTCTTGCCTGGAAAATCCCATGGACGGAGGAGCCTGGAAGGCTGCAGTCCATGGGGTGGCAAAGAGTCAGACATGACTGAGCGACTTTACTTTCACTTTTCACTTTCATGCATTGGAGAAGGAAATGGCAACCCACTCCAGTGTTCTTGCCTGGACAATCCCAGGGATGGCGGAGCCTGGTGGGCTGCCGTTTATGGGGTCGCACAGAGTCGGACACGACTGACGCGACTTAGCTGCAGCAGCAGCAGTACCTAATATGGACACAGTGTGATAACGCTCTTTGGTTATTCTTTCTTTAAAGGGGATGTGTTTGAAAGACAAGTTCACTGGAAACACAACCTAGCTGTGTGGCATCACACAGAAGCAAGTCCAAGACTGCTGAAAGCAATGATGATATCATGACAAAGGAAAAACAAAAAGTTACCAAATTGGGGGTGGTCCTGTGTGATTTTGTAGATGATTTCTGAGGCACTGGCCCCTGGAGCTTCTGCCTGTAAGATTCTGTTGGTAATCTGCAGCATCCCACCTTCTGGAACCCACACCATGGAATTAGCCACAAGCCGAAGACCTCGATCATTCTAGAATAAAGAGAAAGTACAGCATTAGGCTCCCTGGTTCGTATCTGGGTGCCCCCTCGGTGATGGTGGCTCAATGGTAAAGAATTTGCCTGCCAATGCAGGACATGAGGGTTCGATCCCTGGGTCAGGAGAAGGAATGGAGAAGGAAATGGCAACCCAGTTCAATATTCCTGCCTGGAAAATCCAATGGACAGAGAAGCCTGGCAGGCTACAGTCCATGCAGTCACAAAAGAGTTGGCTGCAACTGAACAACAACAACAACAAAAAATAAGGTATCAGTCTTTAAAAATATAAGTTGTTAGGTCCTATTCCTACTAAATGTTGTCTAAAAAGAGAGATTCATAGCTTTAGAGTCACACTGTGAACAATATGTATATGTGTAGATATATACATGCATAAGTATATAGGTATGTATGTATATAGCCTGCTTTTTTCTTCTAATTTCTCATGAGTAAATAACTTGTATCACTTAGAAAGACTAAGTCTCTCCATTTCTTTATTTCATTTGTCCATTCAACTGTCCTTCCATCCTTCCCATCCACCTATATTCAACAACTATTCATTAAGCATCTATTATATGCCAGATCTTTTGCCAGAGGACTGAGGTATATAAGGCTGGCTGAAATAAGACCTCAGTTTTAGAACGTAGAGTCTAGTTGGGCAGATAGACATATAAATAGTTAGGATGCATCACAAGTGAGGCTTCAGCAGGGCACTATGAGAGAATAAAGGAGATAGGAGATATCCTCTTTGGGGAAGGAATGTTCAGGAAGGCTTTCCTATGGAAATGCCACTTAATTCTTGAATGACAGAAAAAGGCTTTTTCTAAGTGAATAAGAGAAACAGACTCCAGGAAGAGGGCCTAGCCTAAGTGAAGATATGAGACAATGCAATGTGTGCTTAATAAACTATCCAAGTGTCTGGACAAGAAGAATCTAGGGAGCCAGGGGAAGTGAGTGAAAGTCTCTCAGATGTGTGACTCTTTGCGACCCCATTGACTGTAGCCTGTCAGGCTCCTCTGTCCATGGAATTCTCCAGGCAAGATTACTGGAGTGGGTTGCTATTTCTTCCTCCAGGGATCTTCCTGACCCAGGGATCAAACCCAGATCTGCTGCATTGAAGGCAGATTCTTTACCATCTGAGCCACCAGGGAAACCTGAGCCAGGGGAGGGGATGAATAAAAAGTGAACTTAATGTTGGCTAGGAGAACGTAGAAGCTGCACTAAAAGTCTCACTTTAGCTTGTAGGCACTGTGAAGTCAACAGGAGTCTTCAGGGAAGGAAGAGGATGATCAGGTCTGGGTTTTAGAGAACCTCCAACACAAGAGATGGTAGAGACTAGGGCTAGAATGAATCTGGGGCTGCAGAAACCATTTAACAAGTTCTTGTAACGGCTTAGGTGAGAGAAGACAAAGGTGATTGTGGTGGGAATTAATAGTGTTTTTAATTTCTATCTCCTATACTTTAAAAACAGAGGAACAGATTCCAAGAACACTACAGAGGCCAGATTGATGGGTCTGGATGACTGATGGAAAGTGAAGCCCTTAGATGCATCAGTGGGGAACAGCTGACTGATAGAAATCATCTCGTTAGTGCTCCCGAGAAGGCAACCATTCTAACTGCTAAAGCTAATGTCATTAAAAAGTGCTGCCATTCCTGATTTGCAAGTGCACACCTCTTCCAAAGCTTCCTAATTGACATTTTCCACAGGATGGGAATAGTGAGACAGCCTGTGTTCTGTTTTGACTTTTCCTACTTTCACAATCGGTAAACCTGATATTTCAAAATAGGGCATTTCAGAAGGGATGTTATTCTAAATGATTGCCGTTTCAAGTATGCCAATAAATAGGACAGAGCAAACAGCATGCCCAGGAGGAGACTATCTGGAACAGAAGACAACAAGTATCCCTTTGCTGTCACTTGAATGAGAGCAGTTGCCCGTCTCAGGAGGTGGCCACGGCCATTTGTTCCACAATCACTGAGAAACTGAGTCAGTGCCCAGGAGAATGCGGTTGCTGTTGCCAACACACCTTCTACGTGATTGGTAATCAAGGGCAAAATCACACTGAATTTTCACAATTAAGATGGCATATTATTTATGAAAACATCAAGACACACCAAAAACTTGGCATGTCACCTACCAGAATTCTGGGGGAAAGGGCCGTATTAACTCTGTGTGTGTGTGTTAGTCGCTCAGTCATGTCTGACTCTTTGCAACCCCGTGGACTGTAGCCCGCCAAGCTCCCCTGTCCATGGGATTCTCCAGGCAAGAATACTGGAGTGGGTTTACGTTTCCTTCTCTAGTATTAACTCTAGCAGAGTTTTATATAACATAATAATTACTTGAACCCAGGAATATTAACTGCTAGAAATCTTTCTAATAGCAGCAGCCTCATCACACTTGATCGTGTGATGGAGATCAGTCACACAGCAACCACCATTTTCTTGGACTGATGAGTAGTGTGGTTTTTCACATTCCAAACAAGTAAATAAGCCCTGTGCCCTGAATGCACATCCCCAGGTGTCTCTTCTACTGCATTTCTATATTGACTACACTTAATCAATGCAATTCTTTGTAACTCCTGTCTGAGTGTCAATTTTTAAGAAACAGTTCTATTTGCAACTCAGTGTTCAGAAACCAGCACCATCTGGAAGCTTCTTACAATTTCAGACTCTCAGGCCCCATCCCAGACCTTCTGAAGTAGAATCTTCATTTTAATTTTTTACTAGCTTTATTGAAGTATACTTGACAAAGAAAAAATGTATATATTTAAAGTATATAACTTCCCTGGTGGCTCAGAAGTAAAGAATCTACCTGCAATGCAGAAGACCTGGGTTCAGTCTCTGGGTAGGGAAGATCCCCTGGAGGAGGTCATGGCAACCCACACCAGTATTCTTGCCTGGAAAATTCCATGGACAGAAGAGCCTGGCAGGCTATATTTCATGGGGCCACAAAGAGTCGGACACAACTAAGCAACTAACACTTACTTACTTAAGGTATATAACATGATGTTTTGTTGTATGTATAAATTGTGAAATGATGAACACAATCAAGAAAATTAAGCCTTCCACCACCTCACAGAGATTTTTGTGTGTGATGAAAACACTGAAGATCAACTCTCTTAGCAAGTATACAATACAGAATTCTTAAGTATAATCACCATGCTATACGTTAGATCTACAGAATTATTCATCACTTATGACAGAATCTTTCTACTCTTTGACCAACATCTGGTTTCCCCCACTTCTAGCAGCCATCATTTTACACTGTTTTTACGAGTTCGAATTCTTTAGATTACAAATGTGAGATAGTGCAGTCTGTGTGGGCTTCCCTTGTGACTCACCTGGTAAATAATCTGCCTGCAATGGGAGTGACCTGGGTTTGATCCCTGGGTTGAGATGATTGCCTGGAGAAGGGAAAGGCTACCCACTCCAGTATTCTGGCCTGGAGAATTCCATGGACTGTATATTCCATGGGGTTGCAAAGAGTCAGACACGAATGAGCTACTTTTACTTTCAGCATATTTTATAAGCTCATGACAGCATTTTTTTTTCTTTTTAAAGTCTGAGTAACATTCCATTGTATATACAACCACATTTCCTTCATCCATTCATCCACACTTAGGTTGTTTTTATATCTTGGCTATTGTAAATAGTCCTGCAATAAACATGGGAGTGCAGATATCTCTTTGAGGCACTGACTTCATTTCCTTTGGATACATATCCAGAAATGGAATTGCTGGATCATACAGTAATTCTATTTTTAACTTTTTAACGAACATCCATACTGTTTTCCATAGCAGCTGTACCAACTTAGAATTCCACCAACAGTGTATAAAGGTTCCCTTTTCTCCATATCTTCACAAATACTTGTTATTTGTGTCTTTTTGAGAACAGCCTTCTAACAGATATAAGGCAATATCTCACTGTGGTTTAGATTTGTCTTTTACTAATTAGTGATTTTGAGCCCCTTTTCATGCATCTGTTGGCCATTTGTATGTCTTCTCTGAAAAATGTCTATGTACCTTCTTAGCGCCTTTTTAAATCTCTCTTTTTTTTAATCTATTGAGTTGAGTTCCTTGTATATTTTAGATATTAACCCCTTCTCGGATAGATGTTTTCAAAATTTTCTCCCATTCTTTACTTTGCCTTTTCATTTTGTTGATGGTTTCCTTTGGTCACAGTATTTTAGGCCCACTTATGTTTTAATAAGATCCCCAGGAGATATGGAGTCATGCTAAAGCCTGAGTGAGAAGCCTGGCCCAAAGACAGAGATCACAATACGTTTAGAATGCTTCTCCCAAACTCCACAGACAAGCCTTTACGAATATTTACATTTATAACAGAGTAATACATATGCCTCTGTTTTGGAGCTGTTTGTTGACAGTACTTAAGAAGAAATGGACAATCATCCAGGGAAAAAAGTACAATTCTTCCCATTTATTATGAAGATGATTTTGTCAGTTGCTTTCATTTGGGAGAGGATCCAGGGAAGATTCAAGAAGAGAACAATAGAAGTCTGTGCACCATCTTTTTCTACAGCTAACATGTCCTAAACAAATTTGAACCTAGTTTCCCCAGTGGTTCTGACATTTTGCAATTTCTTTATCTCCTTATACAGGCACACCTTGGAGAGACTGTGGATTTGGTTCCAGACCACTGCAATAAAGCAAATATCACAATAAAATGAGTCACACAATTTTTTTTGGTTTCCCAGTACATATAAAAATTGTGATGTACCTTATGGGGCTTCCCTGGTGGCTCAGATGGTAAAGAATCTGCCTGCAATGTAGGAGGCCTGGGTTCGATGCCTGAGTCAGGGAGATCCCCCTGGAGAAGGAAATGGCAACCCACTCCAGTATTCTTGCCTGGAGAATTCCATGGACACAGGAGCCTGGCAGGCTACAGTCCACGGGGTCGCAAAGAATTGGACGTGACTGAGCAACTAACACTTTCCCTTTACATTATACTATAGTCTGTTAAATGTCTGAAAAAAACCAATGTACATACCTTAATTAAAATTTATTGCAAAAAGTTCTAACCATCATCTGAGCCTTTAGCATGTCATAATCTTTAACAGTAACACCCAAAATCACTGATGACCATAACAAATATAATAATACTAATTTAAAAGCTTGAAATAGTGCAAAAATTACCAAACTGTGTTATGAAGACATGAAGTGAGCAAATGCTGTTGGAAAAATGGCCCTGACAGACTTGCTCAATACAGGTTTGCTACAAATCTTCAATTTGTAAAAAACACAGTATTTGCAAAGCACAAAAAAATGAAGTATGCCTGTAGTTTTTTTTTTTTTTAATGGTACACATGTCTTTCTAAGTTCAAAAAATTAGCCATAATTTCAGTTGAAGAATCTTCTGCCTAGTGATGTTTTTTTTTTTTTCCTAGTGATGTTTTATATATCCTTCAGGATACCACACTAGAAGGAAATGAAATCTCAACAAGGGATATGGGGCATAATTAAAATAGTGATTTAAATTAAATAGTTCTAATTAATTTCATAAAACAGCAGGCATACAGAAATGCTGGTAATAAAGTTTAGCTATTATATGCTGTATCACAAACAAAGATTTTAATTTTGTAAACGAGAAGTAAAGGAACATGACTTTATTATTTGGAGGAAAAATCCCCAAAACAAAATGTAAACTCCCTCCCTCCCCAATTAAAGATTGGAACATCAACGATGAGCTCAACTATGATGGTGTACCCCAACCCCAAGCCAACTTTATTCAATAGAAAACGGCTATAATTGGATATAACAGCAACCCTCACATATTATTTATTCTATAAGAAATAATTTGTAATGGCTCATTTATACCATGGCTTTTAAAATTTAATCTTGGAGGTCATAGTGGATTTTAGGGAAGGATTATGTGAGGTGACACCTACAAAGTGAAACATAGGTGCTAACTACCAGAATGAAAAACAACGAAAAGATAATTGCACTGTTTTGTGTTTGCCAATGTGTGTATATATGCCTCAGAAACTGCAGCTTTGGGTCAAGAGTACAGAACCATTGTTCCGTGTAGATTTCAACTACTTTATAAATGAACAAACAAATACATAAATATTTTGTAATCGACAAACACTTTTTGAGAGTATACTCTGAGTGATGTACCTTACAAGATACTAAATTGAACCAGCTCAACAAGTCCAAAACAGGTGAAAACCTGATATGTGGTGAGGCTTTATTTATTTATGAGGCAGGAAGACTCTTTTTCAGGGAAATAAACATTTTCATGCCACTGATATTTATAACTCTCACCAACACCCTTGTAATCAAACTGTGTCCCTGTAAGACAACCCATGGGAGGACAGGTTTTAAGAAAATTGAGGGAAAGCACAACATGGCTTTTTAGTTGCACATGAGCCTTAACCAAGGCCAAACAGCCAGAGAAGGCTTTCAGCAATAGAATTTTCCATCCAGGTCATAGCATGGCACTTGGGGGTTTTTAACATCAAAGCATTACCCAGTTGCAGAAAACTGCTCAGACAACAACAAATGAGGTCAGAAAGATCATCAGATTTATTGCCAAAGTAGGAAAAGAGGCATGATTTTCAGAGATGCTTTAATTAATGAAAAAGAAGGTAATTCCTTGAAAGCCCAGCAGTGGAGAGAAATCTGCCAATAACCAAGGCTTCTCCCTGCCCACATTTTAGCCCTAATTAGACCCCGATTGCTTTAGAATCATATCTATACAGGCTTGAGTTTGGTAATCCACCCAATTAATGAAAGCCTATTCAGCAGAGCATTCTTTATTACTTTTTAATCTTCTTGAATTCTTTTGCCTCCTTTCCCCAACAGAACATGTTTTAACATCAGTCTTGGGCCTGTTCTCTCCTCAGCAACTCAGTATAAGCCTGGAGGGTAGCAGTCAAGTTTACTCACTGCCAGGCCAAGGATAAAAACATAAATTTGGGGAAAATAATATAGAATCTGGTAAATAAGAGTGGAACCAACAGCTCTTAGCCACAGTTTCAGATGGGCCATTCCAGCATCAGCAAAAAAGCCCAGTAGGCTGATGAATCTGATGCAAGGAATCTACTCAAAGGCAGGAACATGCACACCAGCCAACCTCCAGCTGTTGCCTCCACCCATCTCTCCATCCAACAGAAACGTACTAAGCTTCCACAATGTGTTTGGCTCAAGGCTCCAATACTGAAACAGTTCCTGCTCTCACAAAGCTTCCTTTTTCCATCCCTCCTTCCCTTTCCATCTATCTTACTAGATTAGGTTTTATGTTGAACAGCACTGGGATTAATTTGTACACTCATTCACTAGGAATTAGACTTAAAATCCTTGGTCATTCTATTTAAGCCACCAGCTAGACATCAGCCAGTAACTGTCCTCACCCCAAATTTAATACACAGGTAGCCTCAGGGTAAGGACTTTGATCTCTCTTCAGAAATGGCCGGCAGAACAAAATCAATCATGGTCGACTATGTACCTATTGGACGCCATTAGCAGTTAAGGCAACTTTTTCTTCTCGGGCTTGAATAGACTTATGATTATAAATAGATTCACTCATTTCAAGATGTGGTAAGTCTACAGGGAAGATTTGGAGAGTCTTGGGGCCCAGACTGCTTGGATAGGACATTGAGAAACTGACTAAATTATTGTCTCCATTCTGTCCATTAAGGGGATAAGAATATATATGACCAAAAACACTGGAGAAAAAATGAACTAGAATGCAAAAAAGCCATATGGTTAAGTGTGAGGAGACAGAACATGCTTGATTTGAAATCTCAGATCCATCACTAAATAACTTTTGGAGAAATAAACACTTTTAAACCTCTTTAAATGCTTTTAAACCTCCTTTATTTCAGTTTCCCCTTTTGGAAAATTAAAAATAATAATTCAACAAATACCCTATAATGATCTTGAAGATCAAAAAGAGTAATTCACATCAAGCATTATTGCCCAATGAAAGATAAAACAAACAAAAATTCCTTCCACCAACAGTAGAATATCATTTAGAGGTAATAAGGTTACATAGCCTCTATTTTAACCTTCTTCACTAGGATATTGTAAAGATGAGCAGAATAGATGTGAGAAAAAGCACTCTGAATTCCTAAAAGAAGATATAGTCTACATTTGTAAAATATTTTCAGGATGAGACTGACATGTTTATTATTCATACATTCTAATGGCTGCCAGGGCTCTGGTAACGGGTTTCACTTTTCTAATTCATTGGCTTAAAAGCCTTTAGCTCACCTGATGGACAGGTAAGCACAGAACTATAGGAGACGGACTCATGGAAGGGGAAGGGAGGAAGGATAGTCACATGACCCCCACCCCAGCTTGTAGGCAGTATAAGAATTCTCAAGTTCTGTGCCTAGGCCTAATTTATAAATTAAAATTCTGTTTTTCTTTGTCATGTTTTGGTATTCAAAACATCTAAAATCCTAGAAATACCCTTCAGTCTTGGGCCATGATGGTGCAACATACTGTACTAAGCTTCAAACATGAAGATTGAAACATCAATAGGAAAGGTGGCTGCTAGGGTTGCACTGAAATCCTGTAACAATCTTAAAGAAACCAAGAAGGAAGAACAGAAAACTTTCTATGTCTGTCTAGACTTCATCTCCTCAGAAGTAAGCCTCATCTCCCAGGGCAATTGCAGGAGGGTGATAATTAGGATTAGCTTCAAGGTGGCTCTCTGCCAACTCGATCTCATCATCAGCCTTTGCTTCCTCCCACCCATTTCATCCCACCATCACTGTTTTCAACAGCTGAAAATAATGAGACCAGAGACTGAGAAACCATCTGGCAAACCATATTAGATTCAGCTCTTCACCTTCACCAGGATCAATTGCAAATTGTAAGTGATCGCTGGTGAGAAAGTGACAAGTGATTTCTAAACTGTCCTCAGCACATCAATCTCTCTAGCTAATCATCAGTGACACTTCAGTAAGTGCTGATATTTGGGATGAAAAGTTATAAAAAAATTATAAGTCTCCCAACCTGCCATCATGGGTAAGAGTCATTCTTACTTTTACAGAGAAAAGAACTTCAAGTGAAATATCAAGTAATACATGACTTTGAAAATATTTTTCGATAAGTCTCTTAGGTCTAGCATAGGCTAGCCCATGTGTATTTCTCTAAATGTTGTGGCCATCCTATTAGTAGTATCCAAAAACTTTTATGTTGTATGTGGATGAAATTATATTAAATGGCTATGTATTAATTTTAATAAGCAGAAAAATATTTATTTCTACATTAAGTCCAGGATTTCAGAAGTGCTATTTATTAGGAAGGAGTCATGATTTTTAAAAAAGTAAGTTGAATCACTAATCATTAGAGAAATATAAATCAAAACTACAATGAAGTATCCCCTCACACTGGTCAGAAAGGCCATCAATAAAAAATCTACAAACAAAAAACCCTGGAGAGGGTGTAGAAAAAATGGAACCTTCCTACGTCGTTGGTGGGAATGTAAATTGGTACAACCACTATGGAGAACAGTATGGAGGTTCCTTTGAAAACTCAATACAGAACTACGATATGATCCAGCAATCTCACTACTGGGCATGTACCCTGAGAAAATCACAATTAGAAAAGATACATGGACCCCAATGTTCACTATTTACAATAGCTAAGACATGGAAGCAACCTAAATGCCCATCAACAGAAGAATGGATAAAGAAGATATGGTTTATCTACCATTGTGTATATGTGGTACATATACACAATGGAATAGTACTCAACCATAAAAAAGAATAAAACAATGCTATTTATGGACCTGATGGATGGACATGAATGGACCTGACCTAGAGATTGTCACATTCAGTACGTCAGACAGATAAAGACAAATATATGATATCACTTATTTTGGAATCTAAAAAAAATGGTACACATGAACTTACTTACAAAACAGAAACAGAGTCACAGATGTAGAAAACAAACTTATGGTTACCAAAGGGGAAAAGTGGGGAGGGGGGTATAAATTAGGAGATTAGAATTGAGATATACACACTACTGTATATAAAATAGATAAATAACAAGGACCTGTTGCATAGCACAGGGAACTCTACTCAATACTCTGTAATGACCTACATGGGGAAAGAATTTAGCAAAGAATTGAATATATGTATATGTATAACTGATTCATTTTGCTGTACACCTGAAACTAACACATTATAAATCTACACTCCATAAAAATTATTTTTTAAAAAAGTGGTGGTCGTGGTGGTTTAATCACTAAATCGTATCTGACTCCCATGGACTGTAGCCTGCCAGGCTCTTCTGCCCATGGTATTCTCCAGGCAAGAATACTGGAGTGGGTTGCCATTTCCTTCTCCATTTAAAAAAGTAAGTTGATTTAAATAAAAATATTCAGTAAGTAATAGGACAGGCACTCATGGATACAGCAAAAACACAGGAAGGTGGCATGGGGATGACTTAAACTGAGAACCATTGCTCTTTACTATGTACCTAGCCGCTAGGCCAAGGATTCCTATGATTACAAAAAGAGAGAGTTTCCTCATCCTGTTTCAGCTGAGCTAACAGATGGCTGAACTCATCTTTTTTTGATTCATTACAATAAACTGACTGTAAGCTTCATATCACACAAGCTATTTTAAAAGAGCAGACAAGAACAGGGATATACTTGATTCTTATGATCATGCTCAGGAAGGAAGCCAAAAAATCAGTGGACAATGAGGCATTTTTATGGCAGCAAGTCAACACAAAGGTTCAGAAGCGTCCCTTTTGCAGAGAACATGGGGATAGTCCTTTGGACCAAGGGTGCTCCAAACAAAATATATACCATCCCCCTGAGACTGTGTAACGTGTTCTTGTAATCTTTGAATGTCCTAAAAGAACCTCCATAATAGGTGCTTAATAAATGTTTGAATACATAAATAACTACCTGCATCTTAAATTTATAAACATTGCAAAATAACATCATTGATATAACTTTACATCTAGGTGCAAGGAAACTAGCTTTAGGAATGAGGCCTACCTTGGGCACGGTCCTCACATGAAACAGTATATTTTGGAAGGAATGTCCATCATTGGCCTGCAAGACTATGATGTCGGAAGTGCTATCCGAGCCATCGTGAGCATACTGGAGAAGGCCCCTAGAGAGCTCGTCCAGACGAAACTGATAGATAGGGGCCGTGGGGGACTGGAGCGTTTGGAGCAACTGGCCGTGAAGTGGAGGCTCGAGTACTTCGACAATCACATCCTGTGGGTTGTCGTCATCTCTGATGTCAAGCAGCTGGGTGGTGACGGTTCCCCTCTCTCCTCTGTTGATGTGGAGGACCTCATTCCTCAGAACATAGGGGGCCTGTGGAGTTGAAGGGAAGGAGGAGAAGAGGCACTATTAGCAGGAAAAGAGAGGACAATCCAGTGGACCAGAAGTCAGTTGTGTGCAGCCTGATTGCTCTTTCTGTGCTTTTTTAAGGAAATCTAGATGCTCCTGCCAAATGCCGAACTCTTGCATAGTCAAAGCATTTGTCAGAGGTGCAGTCAATCATAGTAAGCACTGCAAAGGAGGTTACTTCACATCTCTTGTTCTGGAGGTTTCTCAAGCCACTGTCTTGATTAACACAATATCCTCTGCATTGTAACTGAGATCAGTGTTAGGGAACTCAGTTGCTTCATTCAAGAGACTATAATTCAAAAAGATACATGTATCCCTATGTTTTTCAGAGACGGCAATGGCAACCCACTCCAGTACTCTTGCCTGGAAAATCCCATGGACGGCGGAGCCTGGTAGGCTGCAGTCCATGGGGTCGCTGAGGGTGGGACATGACTGAGCGACTTCACTTTCACTTTTCACTTTCATGCATTGGAGAAGGAAATGGCAACCCACTCCAGTGTTCTTGCCTGGAGAATCCCAGGGACGAGGCAGCCTGGTGGGCTGCTGTCTACAGGGTTGCACAGAGTCGGACACGACTGAAGCAACTTAGCAGCAGCAGCAGCAGCTTCCCTATGTTTTTAACAGCACTTTTCACAATAGCCCAAATATGGAAACAACCTAAATGACCATCAACAAATGAATGGGTAAAGAAGATGTGTATATAAAAGTTAGAGAAAAACAAATATCATACAAAACTACTTACATGTGGAATCCAAAATATTGCACAAATGAACCTATCTACAAAAGACTCACAGACATAGAGATCTGACTTGTGATTGTCAAGAGAAGGGGGAAGGGGAGGGATGGACTACGAATTTGGAGTTAGTACATGCAAATTATTACATTTAGAATGGATGAATAACAAGGTCTTACTGTATACCTCAGGGAACTATATCCAATCTCCCAGGAAAAACCATAATGGAAGACAAATTTTTAAAAAGAATGTGAGCATGCATGCATGCTTAATCTTGTCTGATTCTTTGCAACCCCACGGACTGTAGCCCACCAGCCTCCTCTTGTCCATGGGATTTTCCAGGCAAGAATACTGGAGTGGGTTGCCATTTCCTTCTCCAGGGGATCTCCCAACCCAGGGAGCGAACCCGTATCTCCTGTGTCTCCTGAATTGATAGGCAGGTTCTTTACCTGTTTAGCCACCTGGGAAGCTCAAAAAGAACATATATATGTGTAAAATTGAATCACTTTTCTGAGCAGAGATTCACACAACATTGTAAATCAATTATGCTTCAATTAAAAAAAAGAGAGAGAAAGGGAGACTAGCAAGAGGTATGGAATTTTGTGTTGGTAATTGTGTATTTCACTCCAGGCTATGTTGCAGCATGCTGACTTGAAGTAAGATACTTCATTGTGAATTCCTGCTATTCTGGTCTTTCTCAGTAATTTTCTTCAAGCCGTCATATCCATATCTTGAAGGGACCCACCCCAACTCAGGTTATAAAGCCTGATAAGATCATGATCTGTGTAAGGCAATCACCTGGCTAATCCACATGGCAAATTTTAATGTGTTTTCCTTAGGATTATCAGTTTTCCCCCCACCAACTTCAGTAAGCAGATAAAATGGTCTTTCAAGAAATAAAACTTAATGACCACAACAGAAAAAAATAAAAAAAACTCACTAAAAAAAAAAAAAAAGGCGAGAAGCCAAAGAAAACATTATCTTAGTTTTTTATATGGTTTGAAATTGAACCATCTAGGACTTTTTCAGCACACTGCCTTCTTGACTCCAAACAGCTTTCTTTTAAAAATACCCTCCCTGGCCTCCTGCAAATTTCAATATCTATTAAAGTAATTTCTAACTAATGCATCTCTATAATAATCACATAGTATTAAATGAGAAGATAGCTACTCCTCAGGATTCCTGAGTGAGATTTCAAAAGCTGCAATCTTATACATGGGAATGAGTGGCCCCTCAGAGTCCAAAAGAGGAGAGGTCAAAGGTGATGTCAAAAATCTATAAATGAAAAAGATCAAATTAACTCACATAAGAAAATTTCAAGGAGGTAAAAATTCATCTTGAAATATCACAAAAATGTAAAGAAACAAAAATAAGCTAAAATTAATTTCTAAAATTCCATTTTTAAAGAGTTAAAATGATAAAAGTTTCTCATGTAATAAGTAAAAAGATGCCTTTACTGTCTACTCAGTTGGTTTGGGGGAAGCAAACAAAGAACAAAGAACCATGACAACTCGGCATCTCAGATTATGAAGTCACTTACCAAAACCTACCCAAGTCTTTTATTCACCTAATTAGAGTAACTATATTAGCACAAACAAAAAGAACAAAACAGAACATCTGAGCTTAAATACTGAGAAATGTCTAAGTCAGTAAATCCTGAGACTTGGTAGCACTCTGACCCATATTTACAGAGATCACATTTTTGTTTAATTAAAACAAAATTTACACTCTTAGCCCAATCCGGAGGTCAAATTAATTTAAGATTAATTTCTAATCATTCTGCAACTTCAGTCATCACTGAAGTGAGAATGCCATCAAGAATCGCTGAGTCGGCCTGTGAATACCATTTGGCAGCCACTTCTGGTTCAAGTCTATGGTCTTTTCACTTTTGAACCAAAGCTATAAAAATAACAGTTTTAAAAACAATGATCTCATATCCTTCCTTGATCCTACTGAGATCTATTATTTAGGTAGTTCGAGTTTCTCCATGCTGATACCCCAGTCTTTTGCTGTTCACAACATCAGAATATATTGATCTTCCTCCTCTCTTTGCACATTTCAGCTGTTCAATTCTCCAAGCCCTGGTACTCAGAGCACATAAGTACAACTTAACAGAGATGAGCGATGAGACCAGAAGTGCCATCACACTGAACTTTATAGTATCTACCAGGATTTCCTCTGACTTATGTTAGCCTGACAACCGCACTGGACCCTCATTTAAGTAGATCCTTAATAAGGCTTAATAAAGCTCCCAGGGCTTCTCTGGTAGCTCAGCTGGTAACGAATTGGCCTGCAACACAGGAGATCCTGGTTTGATTCCTGGGTCGGGAAGATCCCCTGGAGAAAGGATAGGCTACCCACTCCAGTGTTCTTGGGCTTCCCTGGTGGCTCAGACAGTAAAGAATCCGCCTGAAATGCAGGAGACCTGGGTTTGATCCCTGTTCTTCTCTAGGGGATCCCTAGAGAAGATCCCCTAGAAGAGGGCATGACAACCCACTCTAGTATTCTTGCCTGAAGAATCCCATGGACAGAGGAGCCTGGAGGGTTACAGTCCATGTGGTTGCAAAGAGTTGGACATGACTGAATGTCTAAGCACAAGGTCCTCTAACTCCTGCAAACTGAGTTAAATGCAGTTCGGCTACATGATAGGCAAAAGAGATCGACGTAATTCCATATCCTGGAGAGAGAAATATTTAGACAAAACAAACTTATCCACCTAGGGATAGGAAAGTCTTAACAACTGGTACAGCTTCAAATCATTGTGAAGGGCTGGTATCAGATTCAGTATAGAAAAGTAAGGTACAGTTTAATAGTCAAGAACACAGATTGTGTAACCAGATTCACTGGGCACAGATCGTGGCTCTCTGTTAGCTACATCACCATAGATAAGTTACTGGACCTCCCTGGGACTTAGTTTTCTGGCCTGTGAATTGGGGCTTATAATACCCTACAGGGCCAGCATGAGAATTACATGAACAACAGAAGAATAGCATTATATGTGTAGTAGTAATTATTGTTGTTGTTACAACCCACAAGTACTAAAAAAATTACTCCAGTGGCATTTCATGAGGAAACTAAGGCACAATTAATTCAGCTCAATCATTTTTGCTAAAACTACAGAAAATCTGAATTTGTACTTGAGAATCAGTTGTTGTTGTAGTTTAGTCACTAAGTTGTGTGTGACTCTTTTGCAAACCCAGGCTCCTCTGTCCATGTAATTTCCCAGGCAAGAATACTGGAGTGGGTTGCCATTTCCTTTTCCAGGAGATATTCCCAACCCAGGGATCGAACCTGCATCTCCTGCAATTGCAGGCAGATTCTTTACCACTAAGCAACCTGGGAAGCCCATCAATAGGCATGTGAAATTATTAACTGTATGGCGTTTTCTTACCTGTGTTGAAAACGCTTGTATGTTGATCAGCTGTGGCTCAGAGAAGAACTGCTGGTCACTAATTTTCAGAGAAAAGTAACCTTTCCTGAAAGAAGTCCCCAAGAAAAGAATGAGACAATATAATCATTAAGTTGGTCTTTAGAAAGACAAGGGTTAAAAATATTTTCAGGTTATGTGCATATATGAATTTGGATCAAACCACTACAATAATATACTATTCATGCCATAACTAGAAAGGAGCCCATAAAGATTAACATAGTGAGATGCAGGTAAAAGCACTGTATATTCTTCTATCTCATTATAATAATGTTTCTTTTTCTTTTTTGGGGATTTTTCTAAATAGAATATATAAAAGGTTGAAAAATCAGTTGTTAGGCCAAGACCTGTTAGTGATATATTGAAGGTTAATGATCAAGCTGGAGAATGGAAAGGAATCTTTTACAGTCTTTGACTAGTTCTCAATGACTCCCACTTCCTTGTGCATTCTCTTTCCAACCACTGCCCTATTCACGTGAGTGGGCCCCGTTAACAATTTTGCAGTGTTTATATTACATGACTCTATGCCCACCCCTCCCTCTAGCCACATGCATAGTCACTGTGGCCTGGACGAGGGAAGAATGACTGATTCCAGCTTCCCTGGAAATTTGGAACTGGCCTGAGAGCCCCATTTGACTAAGGTGGAACCACAGTCTACCATGTTGATGAGAAAGTGGAGCAAGCTGGTCTCTAGGAGACAGGTGAATACAGCCTTCCAGCAAAGCAACTGAGATGAGAGGAGGAACTGAGTCCTGCTTCCCATTTCCCATTCTAACTCCTGGGCTTCCCCTAGAAGTCCAATGGTCCCTGATGTGTCTGAGATCTGAGCCATATCTGCAATGTTATAATAAGTCTTGAGATTTTGCTTAATCTAGTTCAAGTTGACTCCCATTACTTGTAATCAAAGAGTCCTAATTAATAGAATAAAATAAGACTCACTCTTTGCTGTGGTTTTTCTTTCCTGTAAAAGAGTGTTGTTTCAACAGCTTCAAAGACTACTAGCAGGAAAGGTAGGAGTTACCCACCTTCAAAGCCAAAGCAAGTTCAGAACTCACTTTATGCTGGTAAGGTACATAATTAACACATTATGGGCGGTTTTGAATTCTGGCCTACTATAGGAACTATTGTTTTAAAGGTTCTTTAAAAGGCATTCATGGAACTGACTACTGAAACATGAAAGAATGTGGATGGATCTCAAAAGCATTACAGTAAAAGCCAGAACCAGAAGATTATACACTGTATGAGTCCATTCACATGACATTTCAGAAAGGGCAAGACAATAAGAATGAAAAACAGATCAGCATTTGCCAGGGACTGTGGGGAAGGGAGTGCTTGTAAAAATGAGATGGGGACAGGGTGACAAGGCTGTTTCATATCTTGCTTGAGGTCTCAAGACTGCAAGACTATATATATATACATTTGTTAACATGCATAGAACAGTACAGTTTAAAATGAGGGATTTTACTAGGTGCAAATTATACCTCAATAAATCGGATTTTTTAAAAAAAACAAAGGAATTCTTGTCTTCCCTCTCATTCCACCCTTCCTTTCATTTTTGGTTCCATTCAAATCCTATCCCTCTCCCCTCCTCCCTCCAGACTTCAAGAGAATATAGGTGACGAAGCAGCTGAATGCAGAAAGAAAGGGTGGCTACCCGCCAACTACTGGGGAAAAATGATTTTGGTGGCCCTTAGATTCTAATAACTGTGCACAGCCTCTCGGCAATGCCAGCTAATCAGGGTCACTAGGACTATATTTCCAAGTCATCTCACACTCCACAGAGGGATTCCAGCCCAAAGGAAGCCAATCCTAAAGAATCCTAGTGGGCACGTTCATGGGGAATACAACCACAAGCCCATGCGGCAGGTAGCCCCTTTAGCTTCTGTATCATCCAGAGACTTAGATAATTGCCTTTTTCTCTGAGTTCCTACTAACCTTGTTTTACTATTCCTCTCATTCTTTCTTTTAAAAAAATTTTTAGATAAGAAATCCAATGTTAAAATGGGTACTAAAAAGTAAAAAGAATACTGAAAGAAATCTCTAAAATAGTTGCCAATCTTTGTCCCGTTTAAGGGTGCAAAGCTGACCCTAGAAAGAAATCGATAATAAGGGATTAAAGAGATTAAACAAATGAGAGGCTTACCTTTGGTTGTCTATGGACCTTTATATACTTCACACACTTTTCACAAGTGAGTCTGAGACATATGACTCCAGGTATGGAGCTGTGCGTGTGTGTCTGTCTATGTGTGATGCAAACACTGAAGAACTATAGTTGAAGGAAAATGAATGGAGAAGACAGAACTCAAAGGGATTCTATGGCATCAGACACCAGAGTTTTAAGCTCTGTCTCTGGAGCAATATTTTCCTATAACAATGAACTTTTGCCCCTGGAGGATGGAAGCACATCTATTACCCCAAGTACTACTAAAGAGGCAGAAATCATTGAGTTTGAAGGCATGGGGTGTGGAATCAGAGAGCCTTAGGTTGGAGCCTCAGCTCTGTATTCATAGGCTGTGAGGCCTGGACAAGATTACATATATGCTCAAGGCCTCAGTTTTCCTATCTGTAGCCTAGGAACATAAATATACATAATTCACATCAAGTGCACAACACAATGGTGGGCTCATGGTGAGCAAATACTAGTTGTCCTTACACCTGTAAGATGGGTCTTTTGAGGTTACCAACATCACTGGCTCTGAACCACAACAGGGAACATGTGATCTACTTTTCTCCCCACTTGTCCAGATCTTAAACATTTTTAAAAATTCTCAAATTTAGCGGTGATAGTAGAAAATAGTCACTGCTTCCTTTATCACTGTTCCATGGGGTTCAACTCCCTATCTACATATAGAGTCCCCTTTGAAATAGGCTGCACTAATGAAGCAGAGCAGGGTAAAGGATAATCCAAGAGGCTAACCTTTGGGGTGCATTCCCTGATTTCTAGTTAGTAGATTTGCTCTGCTAATTATACGGCTCGATTTGCTTGGATAAGTGTTAACACTCAGCTGCATTCCTAAAGCATATGTCAGCTGGTTGGGGGAAGACAGCCAGAATTGTGTTAGGCATCAGAAGAAAACTGGATCAGGCTTTAAAATTAACCACAATTAGTCCCAGAAAGTGGATAATAACAAGTTAACTGTGACTCTTCATTTCCTTCCAACTCTGAAATTCTAGGAACCATACAACACCTCATCCTCTAGCCATGCCCCACCCCCCCCGGCAGAGAACCCTAATGCTGAAGTAGCAGCTGCATCTGGGTATAGAAGTGATTTTGTTCCTCCTGGGGCCAAAAAAACTGGGTAATTGTAGTAGGAACTTTCCCGTCACATCAGAGAATTACCCACAATTATGTGATAAAAGGAAAATGCCTCTAACAGAAGCACTCTCTCTGAGCAATTACAGCGAAATGATGACAGGCAGCTGAAAGCGGCACTTGCAGAGTATCGATCTCCCCCAGAAGAGGAGGGAGGGCTCTGAGGGGCGGAGGGTAGGGAGTGCAGAGAACTGACAGGAAGGAGGCCGGAGGAAAGCAACAGAAAGAACACTGGCTCACCTGGGCTTTTCTCTGCTGTGCACAAAACGCACTTTTTTCTCCTTCACATCTTTCCAACTGAAGTGGCCAGCCTTGTCGAGCTGAACCTCTTTTCCATTCCTTGAGAGCACGAGCTGACCATTGGTGGGGGTGCTCACCACATGGAACAGTAGGTCTTCGACCCTGCCACCCTGGTCTTGAACATTCAGGAGGAAAAAGTCCAGTGGCTTCATTGAACCAATTGCAAGGGTGAGGGAGCCATTTACGTGAAGACTAGGGGTGTGTATTTTGCCTGGAAAACATACGAATCCAAAGGTCAGGCTTGGTACAGTCACTAATTAGCTTATTATTATTATTTTCTTAAATAAATATACATGTAATGTTCATTCAGAACTACAAAGATGGGGCTTCCCTGGTGGCTCAGTGGTAAAGAATTCACCTACACGGCAGGAGACACAGGAGACATGGGTTCATAGGTTGGGAAGATCCCTAGGAGAAGAGAATGGCTACCCACACCAGTATTCTTGCCTGGAGAATTCCATGGACAGAGGAGCCTGGCAGGCTACAGCCCATGGGGTTGCAAAGAGTCAGACATGACAGAAGGGTAATGTTGATTCAGAACTACAACAATGAAACTCTAGACTACTGTATTCTGTAAGCCTCCTTCTAATCCAGTGGTTCTCTTCCTAGATGTGCATGAGAATAACATAGGGTGTCAGTGTTACACTATAAAACTCCTAGAAGAATATACAGGAGAAAATCTTGGTGATCTTAAGTTAGACAAAGCTTTCTTACATATGACACAAAAAGCACAAGTGACAGAAGAAAAAAATAGATACAGCAGACGTCATTAATACTAAAAACGTTTGTGCTTCAAAGGACATTAGCAGGAAAATGAAAAGAGAATCCACAGAATAGGAGAAAATATTTGCAAATCACATATCTGAAAAGGGATTTGTATCCCCTTTGTATCCAGGATATACATAAAGAATTCTTACAACTCAATAAATGACAAATAAACCAATTTAAAAATAGGCAGTGAATGGACATTTCTCCTAAGAAGATATACAGAAGGTCAATAAGCACATGAAAAGGTGCTCAACATTATCAGTCATCAGGGAAATTTGAATTAAAATCACAAGATATCATCATCTCACACCCATTTTAGGAAGCACAATAAAGTGTTCCTGAGGGTGTAGAGAAACTAGAAATCTCATATATTGCTGATGGAATGAAAAATGGTAAGCCACTTAGGAAGACAGTCTGGTGATTCCTCAAGCTATTAAACACAGAGCTACCACATGATCCAGCAATTCTGCTCCTAGGCATATACCCAAGAGTTCTGAAAGCATAGAAAGTGAAAGTGCAAGTCCCTCAGTCATGTTTGACTCTTTGCGACCCCATGGAATATACACACAGTCCAAGGAATTCTCCAGGACAGAATACTGGTAGCCTTTCCCTTCTCCAGCAGATCTTCCCAACCCAGGGATTGAATCTAGGTCTCCTGCATTGCAGGCAGATTCTTTACCAGCTGAGCCACAAGGGAAGCCCAAGAGTAGTGGAGTGGGTAGCCTATCCCTACTCCAACAGATCTTCCCTACCCAGGAATCGAACCAGGGTCTCCTGCATTGCAGGCAGATTCTTTACCAACTGAGCTATCAGTGAAGCCCATTGAAAGCATATGTCCATAGAAAAACTGTAACACCAATGTTCATAGCAGTGTTATTTATAAAAAACAAAAGTGGAAACAACTGAAACAATCAGGCATCAATTGAATGAATAAACAAAATGTGGTATATGCATATAATGGAGTATTATTCAAGCATAAAAAGAAATGAGGTACTGATACGTGTTCTAACACAAAGGAACCTTGAAAATACTATGCGAGGTGAAAGCAGCCAGATGTAAAAGGCCACATATTGTATGCTTCCATTTATGTGAACTATTTAGGGTAGGCTATTCCATAGAGACAGAAAGCACTGTGGTTTCTGTGTTTAGCAGGAGCTAAGGCAATAGGTCAGTAGAGAGAGATTACTAATCGTTACTGGATTTCTTTTTAGGATGATTAAAATGACCTAGAATTAGATTGTGATGATGGTTGTGTAGCATTGTGGATATACTAAAACCTTATTATGTACTTTCAAGGGTAAGTTCTATGGTATGTGAATTATATCTCAATAACAACAATAAAGAATCAAAGAGATTTTTTAAAACAATATTGATACTTAGGCTCCACCACCAGAGATTCTAACTTAGATGTTCTGGGGTGGAGCCGTGGTCATTTTATAAGCTCCACAGGTAATCCTAGTTGGTTGCCACATTGGAGAACACAGTCCTCTCTTAACACATCTGTCATATCCGACCATCAGACCTACCAAGGGCAAGAGGAGAGACAAGTGCCAAATACCATTTGCAGGAACAGCACCAGTTAACCTACAGTGAAGTAGGATTATTAGTGGCTTACATTCAGAATTCAAGTGAAATATACACACGTTGCTTTAAAAATTTACGATCTGTGTCCACAAGAAACATATGATGGATGAGTTAGGATTTTTGACCTTGATGTGGAATTCATCCCATCTCCTGCAAGTTGTTTTGCCTGAGCTTTAATTGGCAGTGCTTCCTTTTACAAGTAGGACAGACAGGGCAGTTTAGGAATGCCAAGTTTCAAGGGAACTACTTCTAATGTAAGATTACTCTAACGAAAAGTCAAATTCATTTGCACAAGTTGACTTCTATTACATCCCAAGTGGGGTAAGCTGACTCTCAAGTACTTAGGGCTTCAGAAGGATCCCAATAAAATAAGCTAAAGATAATTTTTTCCCATGGGAAGTCTTAATATCATAGGAGGTCAGAAACACAGCAATGAAAAATATGATTGATTGCAGGTGATAAAACATGATTCCTGTTATTGATGAAGGACACTCAAAAGCCAAGAAATGCTCAGAACTCCCAATTTTCATTCACCTGTAAAAATTTGGGGGTCCAAAATTAAGCCTGAATTTAAATTTTATTCTCTTTGTTGTTTAAGGTAAAATGTCCACTGATGTGTTAGACAAGACTAGTTCCATTTCTTTAACATGTTACCTAATTCTCAATGGCACACAGAGTGGCTTGAAATCCATCTACTTCCAGTATATGAACCTAATAGGGCAGGCTCCTAATTAGGCACCATTCACTAATTATTTATCATTTATCTCCAGTGTGCACAAAGAATACATCATTGCAGCTGGCCATAATTAGCTCTACCTGTTGATAAAAATATAATAAATATAAGCATATATATAAAATGTTCTATAACATGGCTGTGGTTCAGGAACATAATTAAGTTTTATGTCAAATTTCTGATCTGATAGTTGTGACTTTTAAAGTGCAGATTACTTCTTTTTCCCTTCCAAAGGTCTTAGAAGTTGAATTCTCCCAATTTTTCACTGTCTCTAAATAAGTCCCTTACAGCAGCACCTAGGGTTTTCCCAGAATGGGAAGCCTGCATTTTACATCACATGGGCCAACTGTATCTGCAAACTCAGCCTCTGCATGGAGAAATTACAGGTGATTTCACCAGACCATTGGAGGAGAAGCACTTACCAGCACATGTCTCATTAGAAGAGTGGGTGGAGAAGCCAGGAACACAGTTGGAAACACAAAGACCACTCTTCAGAAAGAAGCCCTGGTCACAGAGGTGACACCAATCTCTGCGGCTGCACTGCGAGCACCACTTAGGGCAGGCTATCAAAAACAGGACACATCAAATCAGGCAGGACGAAGGCACAGGCACTCAGCGAAGGCCACCAGTGACAAAGAAATGAAGACTGAAAGCACAGCAACACATGACCCCCAGCTGTAGCAGAAGAGAGTTCTGAGCATTGCCTACAGATTTTCAAAGACAGCTGGTCTACCCCAGAAAGGCAGTGAACAGGAAGGAGCACCTTTGCTTTACACACTATGACCTGAACACGTTGCACATAAATGGATTGTTTAAAAAGGTAACCATACTGACTTGTAAGGGAGGCAGTTTCTAGGCATTAAGAGCATAAATCCTGTTGGGGTATCATTCCTCTTTTCTACTACTTAACAGGTGTTGAATTTGGGCTGTTTTAACAGCCTGTGCTGTAATAATTTTCTCATCTTAAAAATGGAGATAGTCTTGATAATAGCACCTAATGCACTGATTGTTGGTTGGATTACAGGTGCTCTACATAATGAGAAGTGACCAGAGTAGTACTGGGCACACGAAAGAACTCAAATGTACCACTATCATGACTTTTCTTATTTTTATTATTATTTTAAATATATGGGGAAAGCAAGCTTTTTAAAAAGACCATAGATTATTTCTTTGAATCAAGTCAATTATCTTCTATAAATCAAATGTTTACTGCTTATTATTTTGCTTCCTCAGTTGAGCTGTTAGAAAGAGGTGGCACAGGATGGTTTAAAAAGTCTTGAATCAGAAAATCTGAGTTTAATAGCTGATTTTATGTTGCACTGGTTAATTCTTAATTCTTAAGCCTCTTTTTTTTTCCACTTGAAAACAGGATTCATAGTGTCTGCCATATTTTACCAAGTGATTGTGAATGTGAAATGAGATAATGCAGATGAAGGAAATTTGGGAAAACGTAAAATGCCATGCCTGGGTAAAGGCATTATCATTAAATATCAATTATCCTTTAAAGTATGGGCTTCCCAGGAGGCTCAGTGATAAAGAATCCATCTGCGAATGCAGGAGATGCAGGTTTGATACCTGCGTCAGGAAGATTCCCTGGAGAAGGAAATGGCAAGCCACTCCAGTATTCTCGTCTGGAGAACCCGATGGACAGAGGAGCCCGGTGAGCTACAGTCCATGGGGTCACAAAGAGTCAGACATGACTTAGTGACTGAACAATAGCAACACGGTACCAAGTTTTGATAGAAATGATGAGAACAAACTGAGGAAGCTCTTGTGAATAACTTAATGGACAAGGAGATTAAGACTTTGGGTTTAACTTCAGTTTAATATAAAAGTTCAACATATCTCACTAAAATGTTCCCAAAATTTCTATTCTTTAAGGATATAATGGCAATAACAAGGTCAATGGGTAATTTAGTCTACACGTTGAAAACCCTGGCCCCATGTTAACAGGGCTGACCTACTCTTAATGGACACCTCACCTTAGTTCAATATAAGCTTTCTAGTCCATGAAATATTGGCTTCGTTTCCATGCAGAGTTTTAGGGCCAACACTGATTTGTGCAAAAGAATTATTGGTCTGCACTTTTACATTCCATTTAGCCAGCCATTGGCAGGGGTGCACAAGAAGCCATCAATTACTTTAGGCCAAACTCCCTGGGTTTTCATTCTGCTCCTAATTCAGACTCTCCTTGGCTACCTGAGAGTCAACACGCCTGACTTCCTTGCTGCCCTCACTTCTTTCAGAGAACGCAGCACAGTCTCCAACGCACCTGTGCATTTGTGGTTAGCGTGGTCTGCAAAGAAACCCTTCCTGCATTCCTGGACACACTGGGCTTCCAAGAGGAGAAACGGCTCTTCACAGCGGGTGCACTCACGGGGACCTTGGCACTGGAGACAGTGGCTGTCACAGCCTGAAAGACACAAGTCAAGTCGACAGGAGTGTGTGTGGCTTTCCAAGGGGCTCCTGGCCCTCGTGGTGAGGCCAGGCAACCTAGTGGGCCAGGCAGCAGACTGGGAGTCAGGAAGCCAGGCTTCTGATTGTGACTGCTGTGCTGACTAACTGGGTGACTTAGCACTAGTTACTGCACTTCTCTGAGCCTCAGTGTCCTGTAAAATGGAATGAACATGCTGCTCTACCCAGCTCTTTGGATAAAGGCCAAATTATACAAGGAAAAATACTCTGCAAACTATAAATTGACAGATATTTTCCAGCAGTCATGTATGGATATGAGAGGTGGACCATGAAGAGGGCTGAGCACTGAAGAATTGATGCTTTCCAATTGTGGTGCTGGAAAAGACTCTTGAGAGTCCCTTGTACCACAAGGAGATCAGACCAGTCAATCCTAAAGAAAATCAACCTTGAATATTCACTGGAAGGACTGATGCTGAAGCTGAAGCTCCAATACTCTATCCACCTGATGTGAAGAGCCGACTCACTGGAAAAGACCCAGATGCTGGGCAAGACTGAGGGCAAGAGGCAAAGGGAGCAACAAAGGATGAGATGGTTGGATGATGGCATCACCGACTCAATGGACATGAGTTTGAGCAAACTCCAGGAGACAGTGAAGGGCAAGGGAGCCTGGCATGCTATAGCTCATGGGGTTGGACATGACTTAGAAACTGAAGAACAACAAGCTAGTATCATCATTACGGTCCAGTCCTGGGCTCTCTACACTGCTTCTCTGAAGTGTCAGTCTTTCCTGGCTGGCCTGGTCAGTTATCAGAGGATCACCCAAGGATGCTCCCAGGAAGGCTGCCTGTGCACTTTGGGTGGCATTTCAGGATGTGAAGATTTTATGGTGTTAAATTAAGGCTGAAACAGGTACTGGACCAGAGTAAGGTGATAGATACATATGGAGGCTTGTGGAAGGCAGATGGTGGAATAATATGATCTTTTAATGTGCTCAGATGACCAGAGCACACTGACTCCTCCATCTGGAGCACAGCACTGTTCAATTTTTAAGGAAATCCAAAACTAATGGTCAAAACATACCTGTTTTTGTGGCCATATACCCTTAAGATTCCCATGTGGACTTCGAAATTATCAAATGTTGTGCTAGAGCATGGGCTTCCCGGGTGGAGCTAGTGGTAAAGAACCCCCCTGCCAATGTAGGAGACATAAGAGACACTGGTGAGATCCCTGGGTTGGGAAGATCCTCTAGAGGAGGAAATGGCAACCCACTCCAGTACTCTTTCCTGGAGAATCCAGTGGACAGAGGAGCTTGGCAGGCTACAGTCCATGGGATCGCAAAAAGTTGGACATGACTGAAGCAACTTAGTATACAAGTTGGGGCATGGGAGAAGGAAAAAGGGGACATTTTCATTATAACAAAGAAAAGCTCTTAAGAAGGAAACCAGAAATCGGATAAAAAGCCATAAGGAAAACTTTCCATGGGCTCCTTCTCGGAACAGTGGCAATCAGAAGAGATGGAAGCTTGGGTGAGCACAGAGAAGGGCTGCAGACACTTACTCTTGCAGAGGCCCAGGTCCTGGTAAAATGATGCTGAGCACTGCTCCACGCAGGCACCATCCTGGAGAACATAGCCATCCATGCATTGGAGGCAGTCTGTCCTCAGAGGCCCGCTGCATGCATTGCAACTCCAGTCACACTCTAGAAAGAAAGTTCCTTCAATCAGCTTCCTTTCTGTCCACCCTCAGTCCCAGAGAATAATTTACAAGGATGCTGTCTGCAGCTGCATGGGGTAACGTGAGGACACCATAAGAGATGTCAGGTACGTGAGCTCTAATGAGGCTCTGCTTGTAGTAGCCCGCACGCCTCTCTGAGGTTGAGTGTTTCCTAATTATGTTAGATACGGCACATACACGGCATGTACAAGGATTGCTCCACACTTGTATGAAGCCTGCTTGTCAGCGGGGCTGCTGAGGAGCCAAACCAACTGGATCTTATTTGATATGGACTCTAGAGTTCTGTATCCCCGAGACACAGCATCTTCATGCAAAGTCTGCTCCAGAGATTAGCCAAATTGCTTCCACAAACCTAACAGGACCTCCTCCAAATGCCAACAGGTAAAGGAAGTCAGGGGTTTTCCTAGTGGTTCAGATAGTACAGAATCTGCCTGCAAAGCAGGAGAGCTGGGTTCGATCCCTGGGTCGGGAAGATTCCCTGGAGAAGGGAATGGTAATTGACTCCAGTATTCTTGTCTGGAGAATCCCATGGACAGAAGAGCCTAGCAGGCTACAGTCCATGGGGTGGCAAAGAATTGGACATGATTGAGCAAATAACACTTTCACTTTCAAAGGATGTCAGAGACTCAAGGAAGGATTTTTCTGCTCACTACACTGAAACCAGCTGTGTGACTTCCTTCCTCTCAGAAATCAGGCAGTGACCAGCACAACGCAAAGAAGAACTGATGCTGGAGTTAAAGGGGTGTGAAAGAACGGTACTGAAAGAAAGGGATTCCTGAAATAAAACAGATCTCATGTACGGCAGACTTGATTCCTTTACATGTTCATTATCTCAAACATTTGTGGAGTATACAGTCTCGAGCCAGCTTATCAAGTGGTGGGTGTAGACTGTCCTCAAGAAGCTTATGTTCGAGTGGGTCCCAGCCCAAGTCACCCACACAAGTGATCCAGGGGGATCGTTAGAAATACAGATCATCAGGTTCACTGTCAGGACTACCGAGTCAGGCCCGGGGTGTGGGACGCAGGAAAACGTGGTGCTGTGGCTATGGCTTTGGTGCTTATGATTATTCTGGTTGTTGCTGCTGTTGTTTTGGCCCAGGCAATTTGGATGCTGTCAGAAAATGCAAAGTCCTAGCTCGAAAGGTCAGTCCTTCATGCATGGATGACAGACAAGAAAGCAGAGTTAAGCACTTGGTTTTGAAATCAAGTAGATCTATGGTCAAGTCACAGTGGAAGTGACAAATAGATTCAAAGGATTATATCTGATAGAGTGACTGAAGAACTATGGACCGAGGTTTGTGATATTGTACATGAGGCAGTGATCAAGACCATTCCCAAGAAAAAGAAATGCAAAAAGGCAAAATGGTTGTGCGAGGAGGCCTTACAATTAGCTGAGAAAAGAAAAGACACGAAAGGCAAAGGAGAAAAGGAAAGATATACTCATTTGAATGCAGAATTCCAAAAAATAAGAAGGAGAGATAAGAAAGCCTTCCTCAGTGATCAATGCAAAGAAATAGAGGAAAACAATAGAATGGGAAAGATTAGAGCTCTCTTCAAGAAAACTAGAGATACCAAGGGAACATTTCATGCAAAGATGGGCACAGTAAAGGACACAAATGGTATGGACCTGACAGAAGCAGAAGATATTAAGAAGAAGTGGTAACAATAAACACAAGAACTATAAAAAAAAGATCTGTATGACTGAGATAACCATGATGGTGTGATCACTCCCCTAGAGCCAGACATTCTGGAATGTGAAGTCAATCTGGCCTTAGGAAACATCACCATGAACAAAGCCAGTGGAGGTGATGGAATTCCAGTTGAGCTATTTCAAATCCTAAAAGATGATGCCGTGAAAGTGCTGCACACAATATGCCAGCAAATTTGGAAAACTCAGCAGTGGCCACAGGATTGGAAAAGTTCAGTTTTCATTTCAATCCCAAAGAAAGGCAACCAAAGAATGTTCAAACTACCTCAAAATTGCACTCATCTCACACGCTAGCAAAGTAATGCTCAAAATTCTCTAAGCCAGGCTTCAAGAATATGTGAACCATGAACTTCCAGATGTTCAAGCTGGATTTAGAAAAGGCAGAGGAACCAGAGATCAAATTGCCAACATCCGATGGATCACTGAAAAAGCAGGAGAGTTCCAAAAAAACATCGACTTCTGCTTTATTGAGTACGCCAAAGCCTTTGACTGTGTGGATCACAACAAACTGTGGAAAATTCTTCAAGAGATGGGAATACCAGACCACCTGACCAACCTCCTGAGAAATCTATATGCAGGTCAAGAAGCAACAATTAGAACAGGACATGGAACAACAGAGTGATTCTAAATCAGGAAATGAGTACGTCAAGGCTGTATATTGTCACTCTGCTTATTTAACTTATATGCAGAGTACATCATGATAAACGCTGGGCTGGATGAAGCACAAGCTGGAATCAAGATTGCCAGGAGAAATATCAATAACGTCAGGTATGCAGATGACACCACCCTTATGGCAGAAAGTGAAGAAGAACCAAAGAGCTTCTTGATGAAAGTGAAAGAGGAAAGTGAAAAAGTTGGCTTAAAACTCAACATTCAGAAAACTAAGATCATGGCATCCGATTCCATCACTTCATGGCAAATAGATGGGGAAGTAGTGGAAACAGTGAAAGACTATTTTTGGGGACTCCAAAATCACTGCAGATGGTGACTGCAACAATGAAATTAAAACCAGCTTGTTCCTTGAAAGAAAAGCTATGATCAACCTAGACAGCTTATTAAAAAAAGCAGAGACATTACTTTGTCAACAAAGTTCTGTCTAGTCAAGGCTATGGTTTTTCCAGTAGTCATGTATGGATGTGAGAGTTGGACTATAAAGAAAGCTAAGCTCTGAAGAATTGATGCTTTTGAACTGTGGTGTTGGAGAAGACTCTTGAGAGTCCCTTGGACTGCAAGGAGATCCAACCAGTCCATCCTAAAGGAGATCAGTCCTGGGTGTTCATTGGAAGGACTGATGTTGAAGCTGAAACTCCAATACTTTGGCCACCTGATGCAAAGAGCTGACTCATTTGAAAAGACCCTGATGCTGGGAAAGAGTGAAGGCAGGAGGAGAAGGGGACGACAGAGGATGAGATGGTTGGATGGCATCACTGACTGGATGGACATGAGTTTGGGTAAGCTCCAGGAGTTGGTGATGGACAGGGAGGCCTGGTGTGCTGCAGTCCGTGGGGTCACAAAGAGTTGGACACGACTGAGTGACCAAACTGAACTGATATTCAAGTCAAAGCTTTGTCACTTTTAATCTGTATGTCTTACACACCTTCCTTGAGCTTTCTGAGCCTTAGTTTCTTTTTCTGTTAAACATGGATAAGAAGAGCATCTTCATAAGGTTATTATGAATATTGGAGAAGGAAATGGCAAACCACTCCAATATTCTTTCCTGGCAAATTCCATGAACAGAGGAACCTGGTGGGCTATGGTCCATGGGGTCTCAGAGTTGGACATGGCTTAGTGACTGAGCAACAATAACAACAAATTGTGAAGATTAAATGGAATAATGAATTGAAGGAACTCAGCACAGTGCCTGGTACATGGCAATTTAATAAACGTTTGTGGCCGAAGTTGTTTCTCTGGAGAAAGCATCACCCCTCAGTGTTGGCTTGTCCCGTGTCCCCCTTCACTAAGAAGCTAAGGAAGCCTCTCGTTAGTCACCTTTCTCTCTTCTCTGAGGCAACATTTCTAAGTCCCAGAGAAGCAAGTAAATGTGCAAGATAGTACACGTGCTTCTAAGAAGATTCATAGAGTTAATCTCACTCATTTATTTGACTGCCTCAGTCCTGAGGGAAAATGACTAAAACAGAGCCTTGAAGACCACCGGCACGGTTATGAAATCACTTTACAACAGGGAGGATTTGTGGGTATCTTGTTTTTCACCACAAGCTGAAAACCATCAGTTAGAAAAGAGAAACTAGAAAAGGTTTTGCAGTCTTGAGCACAGCAGACCACCAAAGTTAACAGCCAGGTAGAATTTCTTGGAATGGAAAATACACAATTTTGCAAAATCTTAAAGCATCCCAAGTTTATCTGACAGATGTTTAACCTCCAATTCTGAGCCCTAGCTTTTCTGGCAGCATCATAAAGGGTTAGGGGGGCAGTGTGTGGAACATGGAATGGAGAAATGGAGAAGAGAAATTGAACAGGAGCAAGGAAAATCCACCCTTCAGTTCTGTTTTTCTCTCAGCTGAGTGCTGCCATTGGAAGAGCATATGCTCGATCATTCTTAACACTGGGGAGCAAGGTAAAAGCTACTCGGTTTTTGACATTGCTCCCTTAAGAACACCTGGAGAACCAGGACTGCATCTTCACTCTTTGAAGTATGTTAAGCAGAGATGAACAAATTAGACACAACTTCCTTCCTGATTAAGCTTAGAGTCTGGCAATCTAGAGTTGTAAGTGCAAATGCCTCCAGGCCAAGGAAGGCAACGAAAATCTTCAAAAGAGGCCCGGTGTGATAGAACAGGGAATGATGGGGACTGTGGCAATCTTAGGAGATCGTGCTCCCCCAACGGAGACAATTGCTCCTTGTCTCCAACCTATAGCTACACTGAGGGACGCAAACCCAGTGCTGCCAGACCTTGTGACTCTCAAACTGCAAATCTCAACTTTTGTATGTCAAGTCTTTTGATTATTTAGAAGGCAAAGAGTTAAGAATTTTAAAACACTGTTATAACACATTTAGTGGGGAGAAAAACATGTCTTGGACCAAATACAACCTGAGGGTTTCTAGTTTGCCACCTCTGGTCTAGTAATTAATACTAATGTGCATGTGTGCCATGCTCAGTCATTTCCAACTCTTTGCGGCCCCATGGATTTTCCAGGCAATAATACTGGAGTGGGCTGCCATGCCCTCCTCCAGGGGATTTTCCTGATCCAGGGATTGAACCCTCATCTCCTGCATCTCCTCCATTGGCGGGCGGATTCTTTACCACTGAGCCACCTGGGAAGCCCTCTAGTTACTAACACCTGGCACAATATATAGGCCATGGCAGGTACTCAAAAATACTTGCTTCATACATAAATTAATGAATACAATACATACATACATACATAATGACTTCTCACTATCATCAGAGAAAGTCTAAATATCCAATGACAGTATTTTCCAAATTGGGGGAGTGGAATTCTCCAGTAAAAGGGTATCGCCAAGTAAGAGAGCTGTCGTGCAATTCAGGAAGAGTGCTACCTTTGCACGTCTTGGTGGAGAAGTCCAGATAGTATTGCGGGGCACAGCTCTCATGCTGACAGTCCCCAAAGAGCAGGACCTTGCTTGGATCTCGGCAGGAGGTACAGCTGGCCTGTGAATCACAGCTTGCACAATGCACGTTGCATGCTGAGCAGATAGGAAAAGAAAGTGACCAGATGATTAGAATTGCAAATATGGAAGCACTGATCAAATCTAGACAGATGCTGTGAAGGAACAGCCTTGCTCCAACCTGTTCTCTAAACACTGCTCAGAATCCTCCCCTGTGATCAACAGTAACAGAAAATGTTAGTCTTATCTTCCAAAATCAAAAAGGGAAAGTTTATTTTCCAGAGAAGATAAATTATAAAACCAAGAACAGAAATCCCACATCCAAACTGTTCCATGCCTCAGTCACAGAATTTATACTTATTCCAAGATCTCTGGAATAATAATCCAGAGTGTCACTGGAACTTGGCTTCTTAAGGAATCAAGGCTCCTACAGTTCTCAACGTAGATTTAGATTTTTGTGTGACGCCAAGATTAAAATCGGGTACTGACTTAATCTGGAGCTCGGGAAATCCCATATTTTAAGATACAAAGGACTCTAAGGTGAACTGGGTTACCGATTTTCCCAGTTCTAATTCTTACCAGCCACTTATTTGGGCATTCATAGATGATCCCCAAACCCTGTCACCTGCCATGCTTCCGTCTCTCTCTGATTTAACAACTAGCATTTCTCCACCTGCTCAGTTGTTTACTCTAGAAACCTTAGAATCTATTCTGGCACCTCTCTTTCTCTCGATCCTAATTCATCACTCACTGGATCTTATTTAGATGAATTCTCCTATATAATTCTCAGAACTTTTTGCTTTTCTCTACGTCCACACATGCCAGGACATCCAAGCCATCATCATTTCTTACTTGATCACTATCATACCCTCCTAACTGGTTTGACTCCTTGCATTCTATTCCATGAATCCCCAAAAGCGATTTTTTTCTAAAATTCAGACTTATCAAGTGTCTGAGGGCACTTTCATCTATGAACGCATATCTTTCTTCAGTCTTGGAAAAATTTCAGCCATCATTTCTGCAAATATTGCTCCTCCATCACTCCCTCCATTCTTCCTACCTAGAAATCATAATAAACACATTTGAATCCTCCCAATATAATCTCCATGTCTCTTGTCTTTAACTCTTACTCATTCTTCAGTCTCTTCCACACAAAGGCCTTCCCTGACCCTCCAGTCTGGAACAGGTCTCAGGTCTCCCAGGTACAGTTCTTACACATTTAATTCTTGCCATACATAGAAATGTTCCATTCAGTGATTATTTACCATCCTTATCATTTAAAGCTGCAAGCTTCATGAAAGCAAAGACGAGATTTGTTTTGTTCCTTTCACAGTCCCCAGTGCCCAGCTGGTTATCTATAATTATGTCTGTGTTAAGTCATGTCCAGCTCTTTATGATTCCACTGACTGTAGCCTGCCAGGCTCCTCTGTCCATGGGATCCTTCAGGCAAGAATACTGGAGTGGGTTGCCATTTCCTCCTCCACGGGATCTTCCCAATTCAGAGATCAAACCCATGTCTCCTGCATCTCCTGCATTGCAGGTGGATTCTTTAACCACTGAGCCATTGGGAAATTGGTGTTCAATAAATACTAGCAATATAAATGATAGAAGCCAGATACTGTAATTATATATACTCAAGCACTAGCATCTTTGCCTCACTCTAAAATTTTCTCAGTATGTTTCAGATGAAAATTCTAGAGAGGGATCGTGTCAATTTTAGTTCTAAAGGATATCAAATGCAGTAAAATGACCTCCCACTAAAATAAAAAGAAACTCATTTTGTTTCACCTACAAGAAAAGCCACTGGTATAAAATATCAGTTACAATATGTAAACTGGTAATTAAATGTCCTAGGTAAATTCTAGATTGGAATTTCAAACAGCTAGCTTAACAATGCAATGGCAACCCACTCCAGTACTCTTGCCTGGAAAATCCCATGGACAGAGGAGCCTGGTAGGCTGCAGTCCATGGGGTCGCTAAGACATGACTGAGCAACTTCACTTTCACTTTTCATTTCATGCATTGGAGAAGGCAATGGCAACCCACTCCAGTGTTCTTGCCTGGAGAATCCCAGGGACAGGGGAGCCTGGTGGGCTGCTGTCTATGGGGTCGCCCAGAGTCGGACACGACTGAAGCTACTTAGCAGCAGCAGCTTAACAATAATTAGAAAAGAATAATTGCTGGAAACTTATATCAGCCTAAACTTTTATCATTTTTGGGAGATAGGATTTCTACACCCATTGTATCTTAATTTTGCCAAAGGGTCTGACAAAAATCTTAAAGATACACCTGTGAATACAAAAATGAAATGGTGTCTAGCAGTTGTAGGTGAATTTGAAGACAGTTGCAATACATACTCAAAAAGTTGTCAGTAAATCTTTGTAACTGGAAATGAATGTCTGTACTAGAGTATTATGATGAAGTCAATTTCTTACTCGATTATTTTTATCAATGGCTTTAATGAAAACAGAGATCATGCTAATAATATTTAAATATGCCACATACACTTATACTGAATACATACCACCTGAAAGAAAAATTCAAATTTACTTCAGCCAGTTGTAGCAGTAAACTAGGCTTCCCTGGTGGCTCAGTGCTAAAGAACCTACCTGCCAATCAGGAGATGTGGGTTCAATCCCCGGGTCGGGAAGATCCCGTGGAGGAGGAAATGGCAAACCCACTCCGGTATTCTTGCCCAGGGGATCCCATGGACAGAGGAGTCTGGCAGCCTACAGTCCATGGGGTTGCAAAGAGTTGGATACCACTGAGCAATTAAACATAGCAATAAATTAAAGCAATCAGATGAAATTTAAATGGATATATCTTTCCTTTTCTCATTTGCCTTTCGGTTCTCTTCTTTTCTCAGTTATTTGTAAGGCCTCCTCAGACAACGATTTTGCCTTTTTGCATTTCTTTTTCTTGGAGATGGTCTTGATCACTGCCTCCTGCACAATGTCATGAACCTCCATCCATAGTTCAATGGACTCAATGGACATGACTCAATGGACTCAATGGACATGAGTTTGAGCAAGCTCTGGGAGATAGTGAAAGACAGGGAAGCCTGGTGTGCTGCAGTCCATGGGGTCGCAAAGAGTCAGACACGACTGAGCGACTGAACTGACTGAATCAGATGAAATAAGCTACACTGTAAGGAGAGTCCTGTATTTATGTCCCACAACCAATTGTACAAACAGAGGAGACAGAAGGCCTGTTTAAACAGCATTATTATAAAAAAAAAATCTAAGAATCTTAGTTGATTAAGAGCTTACTAAAAGTTGACATGGTACTAAAGAAATGAACACAGTCTTAAGCTGAAGAGCCTTCATGTAAACCTCAATGTCAGCTGGACCCCCTGCTGTATGCAGAGCTGCAAAATGAAGCCTCAAAGCCAGTTTCTCTGCGTGGAGGTGACAGGTCAGTGCCCTGTGCTGACAGATTAGAGTTTCCTGAAGTTTACTTCTGCAAACTTCCGTCGGCCTCCATGTTCTCGAGTCCTTCTGTGAAGTCTCTCATTCCAGAAGCATAACTCAGCCCCTTCACTGACTGCCACAAGAAAAGGGCTCCTGCCGAGCGCTGTGAATGATTAAGACTATATGGAAGATCTGGAGGGATGCAGTGGTGCCAGACTACAGAGCAGGGGAATTCCATCATTTCTCTTTGAATATTTCTTCCTCTCTTACTGAACCTCTCATCCTCCTCCAATACCCACATGACCTTGTCTCACTCAAACTGGTTCTGCACATTCCAAGTCCCTTGGGTTCTCAGCGTCCCCCTTCAGAGCAGTGTGGGTGCGGGCTCTTTTCTCCACCTTATGACATTCAGACCACAGAGGGTATTAATCCTACTTCAGTCACATTGGGGGAGCACGTCTCAAGTAACAGGTGCAGTTCTCTGAGGTCAGTGACCCCCTGGAAAATGTCAAGATACTGAAGACGGTGGCAAGTGGACCAGAGAGCCGTGAGGGAAGCAGGGATGAACCTTAACCATCATTCACGGAAGATGAAGCGACCTCACAGACTATGAAGTCCATTCTCCCTCCTGAATAGGCCTGTTTTCTACTGTACCTCTGACATGGTCCTCTCTTTTTGCTCCTATATTCCACTGACTCCAGTCCTGCCAGGAGCAGAGAAGTCCAAGTGGGAGATGATGGCTAATTTCTAACTTTTGAAGATAACAGTCTGAATGAATGAGCAAGGAGCCATGCTGTACTTCCCCAGAGGGAAGTTCTAGGGCTGATGAGAAAAAACTGTCCAACAACTATGGCCCCCACAGTGGACCTCCCTTCCTCATCTGCAGATGCCTGTGAAGGGGTGAGAGAAAACCTCTGCCCTGGGTATGAAGTTGGCTCAGATACCCTGGAGTTCTCCTCCTACCCTAGGGCCCTATGGTTTCAAGTACTGAGATCCTCAATTATCATCTCTTCTTTATTGACTCAACTGGTTGTCTTTGAATTTTAGAACTCAGTACGCAATTTCTAAAGGTTTCTGTAACCAGACTCTAGACAGCTCTGCAGCTCTTACTTTTTTCTATAATATGGTTATTAATGTCTCCCCTTAATACTGATTATACTTCCTACAAAGCTCTTTACAGAACAATTTCTGCAATTTTCAGGACTATAATTGTCTCTAATGATGAGCATTAGAAAAGGACACTGTGGATAAATTTTTAAGTACTAGAAATTCAAACACCACAACTTAGGGGCACGATTTACTCAATCTTTGGAAGAACGAAACCTAAGCTTTACCAAAGGACTAAAGTTAGAATATTCTTAATTTAACTGACTTAGTCTATAAAATCCTATTTACATGGTAGCATAGCAAATGCATTTGTTCAGGGCAGAAGCTTCCTAGAAGAGAAATATTTCCATGCAAAGTATTTTTGTCACTTATACACCATATAAGGGATCCTTCTTTTTCCTTTGAACTTTTATTTCTGTGATTCTACTGCAGTGAAGAGCCTCATCAATCTAAGTCACTCCTTCTACAGCAGTACTCCCTTGCTCTTGAACAGAACCTGCAAGTATTTCATTCGTGTCCCTTGTGTTACAGAACCTACAGATGCTGGTAGACAGTTGATATATACCAAGCAAAGGTTTTGTTACAAAAGTAAAAAGAAAAAAAATCTTTCATTGTCTTGAAAAGGGATTTTTATCTCTGGTTTCTCAACAGATGATGCAAAATGGGGGTTCCGTAGAACTTCACTTCAAATGTTAATCCTTGCAAGCATCTCCATAAACTAACAGTAATATCTATCTTTCTATCTATAAAATACAGTTATCTTTTAATGCTTGATTTGCCTCTCATTTCACATGATGATGGTAACACGACATAGGTATCAGTTCAGTTCAGTTCAGTTGCTCAGTCGTGTCCGACTCTTTGCGACCCCATGAATTGCAGCATGCCAGGCCTCTCTGTCCATCACCAACTCCCGGAGTCTACCCAAACCCATGTCCATCGAGTCAGTGATGCCATCCAACCATCTCATTCTCTGTCATCCCCTTCTCCTCCTGCCCCCAATCCTACCCAGCATTAGGGTCTTTTCCAATGAGTCAACTCTTCGCATGAGGTGGCCAAAGTATTGGAGTTTCAGCTTCAACATCAGTGCTTCCAATGAACACCCAGGATTGATCTCCTTTAGGATGGATTGATTGGATCTCCTTGCAGTCCAAGGGACTCTCAAGAGTCTTCTCCAACACCACAGTTCAAAAGAATCAATTCTGTGGTGCTCAGCTTTCTTCACTGTCCAACTCTCACATCCATACATGACCACTGGAAAAACCATAGCCTTGACTAGACAGACCTCTGTTGGCAGAGTAACGTCTCTGCTTTTAAATATGCTATCTAGGTTGGCCATAACCTTCCTTCCAAGGAGTAAGTGTCTTTTAATTTCATGGCTGCAATCACCATCAGCAGTGATTTTGGAGCCCAAAAAAATAAAGTCTGACACTGTTTGCACTGTTTCCCCATCTAGTTCCCATGAAGTGATGGGACCAGATGCCATAATCTTAGTTTTCTGAATGTTGAGCTTTAAGCCAACTTTTTCACTTTCCTCTTTCACTTTCATCAAGAGGCTCTTTAGTTCTTCTTCACTTTCTGCCATAAGGGTGGTGTCATCTGACGACAGGTATACTGAGGGCTTATTCTCTGCTAAAGTCTACGTTAAGTGCAATGATGTTAGATATAGAAACTATTTATTTGGCTGTGCTAGGTCTTCACTGATGCACACAAGCTTTCTCTAGTTGCAGGAAGTCGGGGCTACTCTCTAGTTGCAGTGAGTGTCCTGCTCACTGCAGTGGCTTCTCCTATTGGGGAGCATGGGCTCTAGGGTGTGCAGGCTTCAGTAGTTGCGGTGCATGAGTTTAGTTGATCTGGGGCATGTGGTATCTTCCTTGACCAGAGATTGAACTTGTGTTTCCTCCATTGGCTAAAGGAAATTGGCTCCAGGACTAAAGGAAATCAGTCCTGAATATTCACTGGAAGGACTGATGCCGAAGCTGAAGCTCCAATACTTTGGCCACTTGATGCGAGGAAGTGACTCATTGCAAAAGACCCTGATGCTGGGAAAGATTGAAGGCAGGAGGAGAAGGGGACGACAGAGGATGAGATGGTTGGATGGCATCATCAACTCAATGGACGTGAGTTTGAGTAGGCTCCGGGAGTTGGTGATGGACAGGGAAGCCTGGTGTGCTGCAGTCCATGGAGTTGCAAACAGTTGGACACAACTGAGCGACTGAACTGATCTGAACTCCTCCATTGGCAGGTAGATTCTTTCCCACTGAGCCCCCAGGGAAGCCCTAGAGGTAGGCACTATTACAATCCCCCTTTTACAGAAAAAAGAAACTAAAGCCTAGTGGTTAATTCACCTGCTCAAGGTCACAAAGCTAGTTAAGGGGCAGTTAGGAGTTGCAATTTCATTACCTGATTTGAGAGCCCACTCTGCTAACCATGACTCTTTAACTCCTTCAGTGTGGGACTTCCTAGGACACAAACTTGAAATATCTGCACTGTATTTGTTAACTGTCATTTTCAAAACAAGAAAAGTATAACACAATTTTTTGGCAACTGATATGTTACTGACTGAAATGAAATAAGCCTCCTCAGCCTGTCCCAAAACTGTTCCTTCATCTGTGAAGCACTTCCTGATTTTTTCCCCTCTGATTTGCCCTTGCCCCAATTTACCCCAGCTCTTTGTTTGTGCGTGACTCAGATAATTAATCATGCTTTGGCTTATTTGAGAACTAAGACATCTATACAAGTAGCTCTCATGCAAGACAAAAATACTGTTTGGGGAGAAACTGAATGCCCTGTAGCATATCAAGCCTTGCATATTGTCAATATTCAACAAACACATCTCAAAAACAAACCCAGTGACGTGCTGAGGTCATGGCTTATGTACTTCGAATGAGCTCTGCTCTCTGCTCAGATCTTGGAACTGATTCACTAAGAGAAACCATAGGAATGAAATAGACTAACACTTTAATTATTTTAATGAGATAACGACAGTACAGAGAGGTTAAATGATTGGCCCAAGATTACACAGCTGGTACTTGCAGAGGAGAGACCGAGACCAGCACTTCCGATTAGGACCATATCTGATTTATCATCTGAACATGGCCTCCATATGGTTTGTAGATTCTTTTTCTTTCTTTTCTAAGAATAAAGGTTACCAGGTAAGAATATGGAACTAAAAAAAAAATCCCTATTTCCTTCCATGACCCCGGAAGAGCAAGAAAGGAGAGACAGTTCATTTTTTAAAAAAACTTACGCTGACAAACACGGTTATCATCCAGATAGTGCCCGGGGAAGCAGGCAGTGCTGCAGGTGCCAAGGTGGGACAGAACGTGGCCAGTGTCACAGGAGGAGCAGGAGAAGGGACCCCTGCCCTGGCAGGTTCTGCAGGAGGAGTGACATTCTGCAGAGAGATGAGACACGGAGGGAACCCATGAAGCCAAATTCCCTTCCAAAGCGGAACACCCCAGAGCCACTAATAAAAGCTCCAGCATGGAGAGGGTTAACTGATCTGCTTTACTGCCCCCTACACTGGCGTGATTCCCCCCTGAACAGGTATGCTTCTCGCTTTCTGTCTCTCTGGAGGTTCAAGCCTTCTCAGGTACGATCCCCAAGAGAAAGAAGATCATGGGGCACCGCCAGCTCCTGCGTCCAGCACTTACTCACTTTTACAAGCACCTCTCTCCACAAAGTACCCAGAAGGGCAATCAGGGACACAGTGGTCCCCCAGCAGCAGGTTGCGGGCATTCTGGCACTGCAGGCAGATGCTCCCGGTGTCGTGGAGGTCAGCTGCACAGTGATGGCACAGAGGGTGGCAGTCTGGAGGGGACAAGGGGACACAGAGAGAAGGCACAGATGCTATGAAAGCAGCATCTCATTTCTACATTGAAGGGTAAAAGGGATTGCAATGACCACTGCTGCAGCGCAGACAGCTGGGGAGTAGCCTGAAGGCAGTGTGTATATAAGTGAAGTAGAAGCCTGGGACCTGTATAAACGGTGTGTTTGAGGTTTTTAGCAAATGGCCAGGCCCAGCACAGCAATTGAGTCTTCATCCCTTTCCAATTGAACAGCCTTCAAACCCTAGGGCAGCATGTGATAGATACTTGACAGGAGTATAGAAAGAACTGTCAGATAACAGAAACAGTCCATCAGATCGACACAGAGAGCTCTGAGAGCACGAATACAGAGAGCCCCCTCCTTGTTCACAGAGCTTCTGAGTATGCTCAGTACATCCACGAGGCTCCATCTCTCAAAGGGGGTCTTCCAGAGTCAACTCTCCAGTCTCAGACATTGGTGTGAGAGGATTAGTTGATAATTGAATTGGGGGAAATTTTCAGTCCTTAACTAGAGGTAAAGTTAGAGCTTCCTTGGTGGCTCAATGGTAAAGCATCTGCTTGCCAATGCAGGAGATGTGGGTTTGATCCCTGGGTCGGGAAGATCCCCTGGAGATGGAAATGGCAATCCACTTCAGTATTCTTGCCTGGAGAATTCCATGGACAGAGGAGCCTGGAAGGCTACAGACCATAGCGTTTCAAAGAGTGAAACATGACTTAGCAATTAAACCACAACAAAGAAGTCAAGTTACAAAGAAGAGTTAAGTTTAAAAGTCACAGGATTAATTATCTGGGACGGCCGGCACTGTTTCTTGTTCTCACCTGTATAAAAGTCCTCCTCTGATTAGAGAACTTGGTTGTGTGTAGCTCTCCCTATAGGTAAAAACTTCCTCTATCCTACTTTAAGTGGTAATAACGCTTCAAGTCTCATTTACCACCCGCCATCCCAAGGATGGAAGCCACAAATTATGAATTACCCCCCAAAATGAAAAAGGAGTAAAGACCTAGGAAAATAAAGGTCTGGTTATAGGGTCTGTCTATCTTCCTTTCTAGGATTCAAAGCACTGTTTGCAGTCACTAAAGCAACATTCAGTAGCCAGGTATGTCTTAACATCCTAAAGTCTTGTAGATAGAGACTGTGATTTCTAGAAATATTAAGACCAAAGAATCCTTGTCAATGAAACAAATTGCTTACCTCAGTTGGTAATGTATCTGCCTGCAATTCGGGAGACCTGGATTCAATTTCTTGGTTGGGAAGTTCCCTGGAGAAGGAAATGGCAACCCACTCCAGTATTCTTGCCTGGAGAATCCCAGGCAAGAATGGACAGAGGAACCTGGCGGGCCACAGTTCATGGGATCACAAGTCGTACATGACTTAGGGCTTTCTTTTCTTCTTTCTTTCTCTCTAAGCCTCAGTGACACACTTTCTAATTGCTGATCATCTGAGACATGTTTTATGCCAAAGAAGAGATCTTAACTCCATACCCAGCACCCACTCATCCAGACAAGAAGTCTTTCTGGGGCCTTTGCAGTCACTCCAGAAGTTGAACCTGAAGTGTCCTCCTCAAAAACGCCAAGTAAATGAACAGCCTCTGACCTTTCTCTGAACTTCAGGAGTTTCAAGTTTCTGGCAGCCTTTTGCCAGTATTAGAAACTATTCTTGATATCCTAAGAAGCAAATTAATCCCCATTACAGTCCTTCAGTAAATTATAAAGGAAATGATGGGTGTATCGAGAGAAATCTGATAAGGAGGCTATTTCCCCGATTCAGTGTATAGCTTCCACACAATGCCAACCTTTTTGTTTTCTTTTTTTGTGTACTCTCCTCTCGGTGCCAGGAGCACGGAAAAGTCACTGGAGCAGATGGAGGTGGCTCTATTGTATGATTACCTTAATGAGTGGGTACAAGTTAGAATTGGAAACCCAGGAAACAGGGCTGAGTCAAGGCTCCATTATCTGAAAAGTCTTGGCCTCTTCCTCTTTTTAAGCCAGTGCTTAAGAGAGTGCCAGGCTCAGGCATGCGTCAACGAGATCTGCAGGTGTGCAGTGGTCTAAAAACTAGTTGCCTCTAACTGAGGCTTTCTCCAGCATACAATTAGAAAGGAAGAAGAATAATCACCAAAGGGATGCTTTGAAGAGAAAGTAAGCAGATCTCTTGAGTATTTTGTGGCTACAATAAACAAATATTTATGGATTTGTTTGACTGTGTGGAACTCTAGAAGCTGTTTGAATGAATTGTGTGATGTGTATGAAATACTTCTAAAGGCAGCTAGCTAGAGCTAGTTCACGGACGCTCCTTCCTGCTCTCACGGCAACTGCTTTTTAAAAATATGTTTATTTTTATTTATTTATTTGGCTGCACTGGGTTTTAGTTGAGGCATGTGGGATCTTGTTCCCTGACCAGGAATTGAACTTGGGTCCCCTGCCTTGGGAGCACAGTCTCAGTCGCTGGTCCACCAGGGGAGTCCCTCATGGAAGCTGCTTTGAAAACCTTGCTACTCTTCCCCAGTCACCAGAACCTGCCCTGCCCACCCTCCTACCTCCTCCCAGGTTATTTCACCCTCTATTTGATTCACCCCATCAAGCATGAGCACCTTTGTTTCTTTCCTGTCAACCTCTTTATTTCATCTCGTCTCCCTTCCCCAGGATGAAATGGCTAATTCCTCCACCCATATTTTTTGATCCAATACTCAACATTATTTAAACATCATGGCAACATTATTACATCTTTTACCCCCATCTCTCATAATTCTCCCTGATGTCAACCTCCAAATGTGTTCTGCATTACTTACTCCCCTCAAAACTTTTCTCAACAGCCATTGCATTTCTTGCCTTCCCCTCATCACCCAACTTTCTTGCCTCCTGAACTTCTCACCGCACTGTTATCTGCCTTCTGCCTCCACAATTCAGCCATTACTGCTCTTGGAAAGGGCTCTGACCACCTCCTAATGCCCAGATGTAACAGCCTCCTCTAACTCCTGTCCTGTGTGCTATGCTCAGTCATGTCTGACTCTTTGCGACCCCATGGACTGTGGCCCACCAGGCTCCTCTGTCCATGGAATTTTCCAGGCAAGAATACCAGAGTGGGTTGCCATTTCCTACCCCAGGGGATCTTCCCGACCCCTGGATCGAAACTGTGTCTCCTGAGTCTCCTGCACCACAGGTGGATTCTTTACCACTGAGCCACCTGGGAAGCCTAACTCACCCCAAATGTCTGCAACACAGGACACTTTGGATCACCCCTCCTCCTTGACCTCCTTTCCCCTCTTCCTAGGCTTTGTCTTGGGGCTCCTCTCAGTCATTCTCTGCCTCTCATTGCCTGCTAAGTGTAGAAATACCTCACAACCCTCAACTTCTTCTATCCCCCTAACTCTCATTTGCTGAAGGTCTTAGAATCAGACATGGCTGTTTGCATCATCTTGGTCTGGTAAACAGCTACCAAAAGCCTGTGGAAAGGGCCCAAGAGTTGCAGAGAGAGGGAATGTGAAGTGGTACAGCCACTATGGAAAAAGGATGCAGGTGTCGCAAAAACTTAAAAATTCCACGTCTGCATATTTTTCTGAAGAAAACAAAAACACTAAATTGAAAACATACATGCACCCCTATCTTCACTGCAGCATTATTTATAAAACTCAAGATATGAAAGCCACCTAAATGTCCATCTGCAGATGAATGGATAAAGAAGATGTAGTATATATATTTCCAATGGAATATTACTCAACCGTAGAAAGAATGAAATGTTGCCATTTGCAACGACATGGATGGACCTTGAGGGTATATGCTAAATAAAATAGGTCAGATAGAGAGACAAATATCATATGATTTCACTTACATATGGAATCTAAAAAGCAAAAAACCCCATAAAACAGAAACAGAGTCAAAGATGGAGAAAACAAACAGGCAGTGGCCAGAGACGAGAGTGATGGAGAGGGGATGAGTGAAACAGGTGAGGGCGAAGAAGAGATACAAACTTCCAGTGACAAAATAAATAAGTAATGGGGATGAAATGTACAGCATGGGGAATACCAGCTATAATACCATAATAGCTTTATATGGTGACAGACGGTAACTAGACTTATTGTAGTGATCATTTTATAATGTATAGAAATATCGAATCACTCTGTTGTGTACCAGGAACTAACAAAGTGCTATAGGTCAATTATATTTCAATAAAAAAAAAGAAGAGAGTTGCAGAGACTTCAAAATTACTCAGGGCCTCTGCCTCTCTCCATTGCTCCATATTAAGCCTTAAAGAGGCATGGAATCAATCACCAGACACACCACAACACATGATGGAATGAGTACCCAGAGGCAAGGAGAAATCAATGAGAGACATCTGAAAAAATAAAACAATCAACTGCATGTTACCCAAAGCATCACATTAATCCAGGTTAGTTTACAGTTTCACATTATACACAAGACTGTAACTACTTGAGTTTGGAAAGTTGGACTCTTTTTGTGCATTACCTGTACTCATTCCTTATTCATTTATCCATAGCTAAAAAAGTCATGCTGGAGGCTTCCCAGGTGGTACAATGGTAAAGAATTCACCTGCTACTGCAGGAGACATGGGTTCGATCCCTGGTCCGGGAAGATTCCACATGACATGGAGAAACTCAGCCCGTGCTCAACAACTATTGAGCCTGTGCTTATGCCCTAGAACCCGTGCTCCACATCAAGAGAAGCCACCACAATGAGAAGCTCATGCACTGCAACAGAGAGTAGCCCCTGCTCACCACAACTAAAGAAAAGCACGTGCAGCAACAAAGACCCAGCACAGACAAAAATAAATAAGTAAAATCATTTAGTCATACTGAACACCCAATCCTAGGAATAGATTCACCCCAAAACAACTGTCTGAGTGAGTCCTGTGTTAATGCATGTGTGTACTGTGCAAAGTTGCTTCCATCGTGTCCGGCTGTTTGTGATCCTATGGACTATAGCCCACCAGGCTCCTCTGATCATGGGATTCTCCAGGCATGAATACTGGCATGCGTTGCCATGCTTTCCTCCAGGGGATCTTCCCCACCCAGAACCTGTGTCTCTTGGGTCTTCTGCATTGACACGCAAGTTCTTTACCACTAGCACCACCGGGGAAGCCCTCCTGGATTGTTAATGTTAACAGCAGTAGTAGTGAAAGTCACTCAGTCATGTCCGACTCTTTGCGACCCCATGGACTATATAGTCTATGGAATTCTCTAGGCCAGAATACTGGAGTGGATATCTTTTCCCTTCTCCAGGGGATCTTCCCAACCCAGGAATCGAATCCAAGTCTCCCACGTTGCAGGTGGATTCTTTACCAGTTGAGCTACAATACATTCCTGCAAATCTTTCTTCCTAAATCTGTCTTATAACAACCCCTCCCCAACAGAAGACCACATAAAACCAATATGCTCTCAAATCTTGCTGTGGAGTCAACCTGAAGGTTGACTGACTTTTATTAAACCAACTAGAAAAGAAAACTAAATTCCTAAAACCTAGGAAACACCTTTGTCTTAAGAGGCTTGAAATCAAAATTATAGGAAAGAATTCCTTGGGAGAGCTCAAAATGAGTTATGATGTGCAGGTAAATAAGCCAGAAATCAGAGCAACAGGGCTTGAGGATTAAGTCCAGTGTCCTGACTACAATCAGAAAAGCATTGTTCCCATAGGAAGACTGCTCAGGGGTGACCGGCTACAAGTGGCCAATCCCCCTGGGCACCACCTGTAGGCAAGCTTCAGGTTCAAGCCTGGGAGCCCACTGTGATCTTCCACACTGAGAGGGGCTGAGTGGGGCTCGAGACAGGGAGCTTACAATTCTATTTTTCTGACTACAAAGTGAGCCATGGAAGAAACTATGAAAAGCATTTTTATAAAGTATAAATAAACATAAAAGTCCCCCTACATTGATCTTTCAGAGTAAATAGCTACTCACATGGACATTTTTCTCTTAGTTCTTTTTCTGTACAATTTTCCCTATATAGATTTTTACATGGATGAGATTCTACTAAATGTTGCTATATAATAACATTTAAAATTTAATACCATATAATACTTTTTTTTTTACTCAATGCCATCGTTTCCATATGTCATTAAGGGACTCTTCATAAACATCATTTTGGGGGACTGCATAATATTCTAGCATTGAATAAACCAAGTTTATCATTTTCTATTTAAAAAAATATTAATTTTTAGCTGTGTTGGGTTTTAATCACAGCACAAGGGCTTCTCTCTAGCTGCGGGTGAGAGTTCAATAGTTCAGTAGTTGTGGTACATGAGCTTAGTTACTCCAAGGCATGTGGGATCTTAGATCCCTGAACAGGGATTGATCTTGTGTCCCCTGCACTGGAAGGCAGATTCTTAACCACTGGGAAGTCCTTAACCATTTTTCTTATCCTTGATTATACTCTCAATTCATCCACTTTTATAACGAAGGCCAAGATAATTCACTTATGCTTTTTAGATTATTTCCTAAATGACAGTGTCAGTGAGTACAGCTAATATTATTATTATAGCTTACATTTATTGAGCTTTGAATATCATCAAGCACTATATTAATTATCATAAATGCATAATCTCATTTGAAAAGATGAGGCAGGCAATGTTATTATCTCTATTTTAAAGATGAGGAAAGACTCAGAAGTTGTCATTTGCTCACACTGACTCCAGATCAAACACTTTTAACCACTATAGTCATGAAATAAATGTGAAATTCTCAATAAGCATTACAAATTTCTATCTGTTTCATCATAACTTTGCTTGCACTAAGACATTTTTAAAAAAGAAAACAATCTGGCTAATTCGGCTGGTGAAAACTGCTGTTACATAGTTGTCTTGATTTGGATTTCTTTTATTATAAGTGAAGCTGAACATGTAACAAATCTTTCTTTCAAACCATAAAACTGTTCAAATGCCTCTGGTACTCATAGAGCTTTCAGTATGGTGGAGGCAGCGAGAACCCAAGATACAGGATGACAATTGAGTATCAAATATGGGTAATCAAACAATAGGTTGAGATCTCAACCAATGAGTTCTTTCCTCATCCACTGCATCCATCCCCCATCAGACGAGGGAGCATGAGTACCACATGCTCCCAGGGAAAGTTAGCAGAATCAGATCAGCACAGATGCCAAATTCAGGGAGCCCAGGGAGCAGGTGAAAGATAGAAGAAAAAAGAAACTTGAATGTGGAACTGGAACAGGGAAACCCAGACCCTTCCCCACCAATACAACCCCTACAACTTTCCCCCTTGGTACCCCAGCCTAGAAAAACCCTTCGAGCTGGAGAGAAAGAAGGAGCAGAAAGACCATCCACTTTGCCCCTCCTCTCCCCTCCCTCCCATGGAACAGGTTGGAGGTAGCCAGATAGGATATTCAAGAACACAACACTAAAATGGACTTGGGCTGTGCTTCCTGACTTTAAAGAGGGCTGTGCCCAAACTGAGTCCTGTGTCCTAAGGCAACAGAGATGGTGGCAGAGCACGGTGAGCAACGAGAGACCATAAGGTAGATGCTTAGACACGGGACTACCTTGAGATCATTGCAAACTTTTGTAAAATGCAAACGAGGCAAGCAAAGGGACCAAGGAAGTCTCTGACAGGGGACCAGTTCAGTCTAGGTGTCAGGGAAGGCTGCCTGGAAGAGGCTGAGACAGGAAAACTAAGTGGGAGTTAGCTGCGAGGGGAGATGAGTTGGGGGAGGGAGCTTGGAAAGGTCCCAAGAAGAAGGAAAACATGCAAAAACCCAGAAGCTCAACAGAACAGGCTGCCTTCAAGGAACTGAAAAAGGTTCTATACACCTGGATGTTGAAGAACTACGAAAGAGCTGCTCAGGACCCAGCTACGATAGTTTTGCAATACCTTGTAAGTCACGAAAACGAGTGTGGATTTATCCTCATGGCGACTGGGAATTGGTCTGTGTGTCTGTATTCTTTGCCAGTCAGTCTACTGAGGTCTCTGTGTTTTTACTACAGATTTAAATGAGCAATTGTATGAAAGGTGACTAGCAATGGCAGAAGACATGAAAACCACAGCCAAGAAGCAACAAGCCAAGAAAATCGACACACAGCAGCTTTCAATATGAACTTTTATGGAAGAAGAGAGAGGTCTTCAGGCTTCTGTCTCCTCCCCCACTTCCATTATATTCATAGAAGACCCTTCTCTGTTAACGTCCACTGCTGAACTGCTGAGGCTTATGCTAGAGTAGGCATATAAAGAAAACTAAGAATACTACTGTATAAGTGTATCAAGGCTGTCGAGACCGGGAATGGAGACCCTGGGTGTCCCGTGAGAAGGAAAACCAATATACCAGTGGTTTATCTTTCAGACATGACCAGGGAAGACTTTTGAACAATCTGCCAGCTTCCAAAATGCCTTTAAAATTTACAACAAGGTAGAATTTGGCTAAATCAGTAGTACCTAGTTAGGGAGCCCTTGTTCAGTCGCTAAGTCGTATTTGACTCTTTGCAATCCCATGGACTGCAGCATGCCAAGCTTCCTTGTCCTTATCTAGATAAGAGAGTCCTTATCTATATGTTAAATGAAAGAAAAAAATATTGGAGTGAAAATATTAGGAAACTGTGGGGAATTTGAAGGCCTGGGAAAAGGCTGACCTGGCCTGCACCACCTGGTTTTCAATTTATTTCAGGCCAAGAGGAACAGGGTGAAACTTGGCTGAATGTGTGACAATTTACAACTGCCCTGTCAGTACAATTTGAGATAATGAAGAGAGAAATCTCCCCATGGCCAGCCAGATGCACTAATTACACAATCTAAACATAATTAAGAGGTGCTATGAGCCCATCTCCAGACACTGCAGGAGGTGACTATGTGTCCCAGGGAACTGCTACCACACCAGTCACTTCATGCACAATAAAATCTTGGGGCATATTTTTTAAGAATTAAGCTGATTTGAAGGTCGGTCTTGAATTCTTCTTAGTAGGTGGTGACCATCCGACAAATCCTGATTCAGATTCTTGCTGGACTCACACTGGTAGGAGCACAACATCTGTTTTTTAATTGGAAAACATTTCTCTACAATGTCATGTTGGTTTCTGCTGTAGAACAATTTGAATCAGCTCTAAGAATACATACATCCCCTTCTTCCTGAGTTTCCCTGCCACCAACCACTCCCCTCATCCTAACCCTCCTAGGTCATCAGAGAGCACCGAGTTGAGTTCTCCGGGAACACAAGGTGTCCTTAAAATGCCAGTATTGTCAGAGAGGCCAGCAAAATAGCAAATCCCTCTGTAGTCCTCCCTATCCCGCCCCCAGTCCCATTCCTCCCTACAGGTACTGTCTGGAACAAGTTCACAGGGTACATCAGAGGAAGTGTATACTGTCACTGCTTAATTTGTACCAGAACCGCAGTTACTAAAATAGAGGAATTGAATTTCCAACCCACCAATCTAGGAGCCTCTGCAAGGATTAACGGTCCATTCTAAAAGCCCCATCTGTGCGGGAAGGCATTTTCCGCTGACCTTCCAGTCTGTAATCGAAAAAGGAGACTAACCTCAAATATGTCTAAATGGTGAGCGTGCATCCCTTAATTGCTTAAAAACAGCGCAGTTCAGGATGCCGCCTCTCAAATCCTCCCATTGCTACTCAGTAAGTAAATCCTTATTTGTCACTATTTCAATTACAGTAAAGAGTCTTTAAATAAAAGACTCATTAAGGATGACAGGGAGAGGAGAGAGACCCCATATACATTTACGTGTAGCCTGTTTCAGATTATACACATTACATCCATTTCAGACTTAATATATCACTATATATTAAACAGGTGGAGGGAGGAGGGCGGCTGGAATTCCAGGTATTTGTCTATGTGTCTGCTTGCTCACAAACCCGGTGAATTAGCACATTAAACCCACAAATTAATGAACACATTATAAGAGAGCCTGGAAGCGGAGTATCAGCTCGCGCTGAAATAAATACATTTCTTATTTTTAAGCAAGCAGCGGATTCCATTTGTTTTCTAAATGTGCACAGCATGTGCACATGCTAAAAATGTAAATATGTAAAAAATTAATATTTTGACTCAGCAGTGGCAATATCCTCTAATACTTCATCCTGCTGCTGTGAGGAAATTATATGCGGTCATCACGGTGTGAGGCTTTCTTCAAATCACAAAGGCTCTGCTTCGAGGATCAGTGAGGATTACCCACAATCATGATGGATGGAAGTGCATGGCAGGGAAATGACTTATTTCACGTCTTTGGAGCCAAGTCAAAAAAGCTTGAAGATATTAAAGTAAATGTGTACTGTCGAAGCAATGGCTTTGCATGTTGGTTTTATGGGGCCGTGACTCCTTAGCTGATAAATAATGGACCTATAAAAACGTATTTAGATACACAGTGAGGCTTTTAATCATGCCCTGTTAGTCGATTAGGTTCTTAATGCAACCACATTAAACGTGTTTGGAAGCTGTTAAAATAATCAGAACTTGTAGCTGTTCCTCATCAGGCGAGAAAGAAATGATTCCATGCTGAAGCTCAGGGTCCTTGAAAAGTGTATGGATTCTGAATTTGGATGCCACTTTGAAAACTGATGGGGTTCTATTTGTGAGACAAGTATAGCAGGAAGCCAGAAAATAACATACAGATGGCAGAAGTAAAAGAAGCCCCCTCATGTACCCTTTGGAACATTACTTTGGTCCTAGCCCACCCATCAGTCAGTTCAGTTGCTCAGTCATGTCTGACTCTTTGTGACCCCATGAACTTCAGCATGCCAGGCTTCCCTGTCCACTGGAGAAGGGAATGGCAAACCACTTCAGTATTCTTGACTTGAGAACCCCATGAACAGTATGAAAAGCCCACCCATGAGCTATTATAAATCGTGTGCTCTGTTTAGGGTTAGCTCTGAGTTAGTATGAAAACAAATAAACGAAACTTGCCATTTTTCAGTGTCTGTGGCTGGGAAAAACCACTGACGAAATAGCAACAAAGCCCACTACTGTAGACAGAGCTTAACGTTATAGGACGTTAAGTGATTTCTGCCCAGTGTTGACAAACTTACAAATGTGCTGAGAAGCCTGGGGTAGCACGCACAGAGACAGGCAGCTGGAAGAAGGAGGGAGCGAGAGGCAGTGTTAGATCTAAGAGTGAAGCTCCTTCCTCAGGTCTGATGCAAGTTCTTGCTGCCAACAAAGGGAAATAAGCACCCCTCCTTTCCAGGTATCCTGACGCCTTGTATCTAACCTCCCTTCCCCCCCAGTTTATGTTTTAATCTTGCCTTTCCTCCAAAATAGAAAAAAATTCACTTCAACAACATCTCCGGGATAATATCAGTTGGGTGTTAGGGACTATGGAAGTCACTGCAGCAGACAGAGCATTGAGTCAGTGAGACCCTTCCCTCAAGATGCTCAGGACAAGGTCCAATGTCAGAAGAAAGCCACACCTAAAATACAACTGAAGCTGAAGCTCTAGTACTTTGGCCACCTGATGTGAAGTGTCAACTTATTGGAAATGACCCTGATACTGGGAAAGAATGAAGGCAGGAGAAGTGGGTGTCAGAGGATGAGATGGTCGGATGGCATCACTGACTCAATGGACATGAGTCTGAGCAAACTCTGGGAGATAGTGAAGGACAGGGAAGCCTGGTGTGCTGCAGTCCATGGGGTCGCAAAGCGTCAGACACGACTGAGCGACTGAACAGCAACAAAATACAACTGGCATCTAAGGAGGACCAGATAATTATTTATCCAAAGGAAATAAGAGGGACTTGAGCTTTGCAACATGTGGCAGTGACTAGAATATGGAAGAGGGGTGGGAAGGAAGCAGGTGTAACTCAATTTTAAATTATAATTATGATCAACTCCCTTGAACAATGCAAAGGTTGATCTGAGTATAACTTGTAGTCAGCCCTCTGCATCCCTGTTCCTCCATGTCCCCAGATTCAACCAACCACAGACTGTGTAGTACTGTAGTATTTACTAGTGAAAAATATCTGGACACAAGTAAACCCATGCAGTTCAAACTTAACATTGTTCAGGCATCAACTGTACTTATTTCTGAATTATACTGGTGAAACATCAGTAGTGGATGAAGAAGAGAGTCAGGAGAAGGAAAAAAAGAACCTGGAAGAGGTGGAGCGGGGGTTTTTTTCGTGCTTTTTGAGTATTTTGTTCCTGTGGATCAAATGTTCAGAAAGCAGACATACATATTCCTTCTCAAAGGAAGGAATGAGGGAAAAGGTATTTAGAAGAAGATACAGAGACATTCAAGGTGAAGAAGTGAGGAAGTTTCTTGCTGTCGTTGTTTTTAGGAGATTACGTTAATCTTATAAACACAGAAGAAAGCAAAGATATAAACTGGTGGGAGTGAGTTGAGGGAAAGTGTAGTCAGTGTGTATGGAAAGGCCATAGTGGGCAAGGTGCCAAAGCCTCAGAAAGAACTATAAGTAATACTGTTAAGGAGAAGAGAAGGTCCTACTGGAACTAGATCGGGTCATGAAGGCTGGCAACCCAGTGTTCACATGTGTACCCTCTGAAGGGGTGCTGCTTCAAAGCCCAGCTCTACTGTATACTAGCTGTGGAACATTGGGTAAGCTGGTTAACGTCTCTTACCTCAGTCTCTTGGGTTACAACATGGAAATGTTATTAATCACAGCTCTGACCCTCCAGGGTCGCAGTCAGGATTAAAAGAGACAATGTATGTGAGGAGTTAGTACACAGTAAGTGCTTAATAAACATTAGCCATTATCGTTAATCTGGGGCTAGCTCAATCAGGACTGCCATTGATATTGATGATCACTCTTACATCTAAGTCATGATTTTTGCCTATCACGTAAATGGAGAGATTTACGTGTATAAAAAAAGTAGGTAAGTGCAGCCATAGCAATTTTTCTGTCTTTAGTACTTATGGACAACCTGTGGAGCCTAAATTCAATGGTATTCTTTACACATAAGCAGTCAAACCTTCTCTACAGTTCAGGCCCTGGCCTGTAGTTCTGAAGACAAAGCAATCCTAACTTCTTTGGGAGCCCTGCCAAGTTGCAGAGTTTTAAGTAAGGTCATTTCCAAGGCTGGGTAAATATTGTTTAGTAAAAGTCACACCAAGGAGAAAATACAAGCTGCTGTTCTTTATTTCTTTTTTAATTTAGGAACGCTTCAGTTTAAGCATAGGTCATGTTCTTTTTTTTCCCCAAAAGTTCAAAGAAAAGAAATGCCTTGAAATATTCAACCATTTTTCAGCAGACAGCACAGTCCCTTAAATAAAACACAAACTCTGAGAACAAGGGAGAGACAATCATCGAAAGTTCCAGAGAGAGATTGGATTTGCATCTCTTAGTTCCAGCAATAGGAGATAGGGTGACAGATGAGAAATAAAAAAAGAATGTGCATTGCCAGAAGAGAAGATAAGGAAAATGAAGAAGGAAATGTTAAAAAAAATAAGACACAAGAAAATTGAAAAAATATAGAGATAGAAGAATAGGGCCAGATGGAATGAAATAGAAAGTGAAACAGAAGAGATAAGAAGCAAAAAAATTAATAAAAAAAAACAATGGGCTGCACAAGAAGATTCTTGGTGTAATTACCATAGGACACTTTGAAAAGGGACTAGACTAAAGTAGATGTTAGGACACCAGATTCAAATCATTCCAACATTTCTTGATCACCATCCATGTGCTGATTAGGCACCGAATTGAGCTCTATTCCCACTTCTGCAAGAAGGTTTCTTGGGATGATCAATTGAAAAAGTTAAGTGAGAAAATACTTTAAAAATTATAAAATTCACCGCACCACACCATTATTGCTATTAATACTAACAGGAAAAGCAGATCTCATCCCAGGTGAAACCTTGGAAGTCATACTTAACTCACCAAGCGGTAACTCTATCCCCTGCTGGTCATTGCCCAGAACCACAAAAGAAAAAATAGCCAATCAAATTAAGTTACACAAATACAATGGAATGTTATTTAGCCATTAAAAACTACAATTATATGGATTCTTCCAGTGACTTTACCAAGACATGGAAATACACAAAATGATATTTAAGAGAAAGACAAAGAAATACAGACATGCCTCATTTTATTGTGCTTGGCTTAATCGTGCTTTGCAGCTGTGGTTTTTTTTCTTTTGCAACCTGAAGGTTTGTGGCAACTCTACTCTATCAGATGATGGTTAGCAGTTTTTAGCAATAAAATATTTTTATTTAAGGTATAGTCATTGTTTTTAAGACATAAAACTATTGCACACTTAATAGAATACAATATAGTGTAAACATAATCTTTATGAGTACTGGAAAACCAAACAATTTGTATGACTTGCTTTATTGTGATAGTCACTTTATTGCAGTGGTCAGAAACCAAACCTACAACATTTCAAAGGTGTGCCTGTACATAGCTGCTGATTACAACTATGCATATACATACAAATATGCATGTATTTAACCACTGGAAAAGATTAAAGTACATGTGGAGTAATACAAATTATTGAATTTTAGTATGTGTTAATGTTTTTTATTTAAAGTTTATTAATTTAATACAGATTTGCACAATATGGAGCTTCCCTGGTGGCTCAGATGGTAAAGAATCTGCCTGCAATTCGGGAGACATGGGTTTGATCTCTGGGTCAGGAAGATCCCCTGGAGGAGGAAATGGCAACCCACTCCAGTATTCTTGCCTGGAGAATGCCCATGGAGAGAGGAGCCTGATGGGCTACAGTCCATGGAATCGCAAAGAGCTGGACATGACTCAAGCAACTTGGCAAGGGATACACAATATAAATCCACTGCAATCTTAAATGACTTCCTTAGCATTTAAAACAGACCAAAAAATTCTTGCAACTTTCCCCTATTAATAATGCTGCTCCAACCATCTTGCCATACCAGACTCTGAGGATCCACCTTTTAATTTACAACCAGAAAATTTCTTGAGTTTCTATTATATTTGGTCTCATCAAGTAGAACAAAATGGTTAAGCACTGGGCAAAAAGTTCGTTCAGGTTTTTCCATAAGCTTTTATGGGAAGAGACTTCCCCGGTGGTCCAGTGAGGAAGAGTCTGCCTTATAGCTCAGGGGGTGCAGGTTCAATCCCTGGTACTGGAACCAAGATCCCATGTGACTTGGCACAACTAAGCTCACAAGTGGCAGCTACTGAGCCCGTGCACCCTGGAGCCCGCACCACAACTAGAGGGAAGTCTGAGTACCACAACTAAGACTCAACACAGCCAAAAACAAAACAAAAAATAGGAATAATTTAAAAAAAAAATAGATCTTATGGGAAAACCAGAACCAACTTCTGGCCAACCCAGTGTGTGACTTCTGGAATCACTCTCCAGGTTCAAATCCTGGCTCTATCTTCCAAATTGTGTCATTTTGAGTAAGTGACTTGAACCTTCCTTCAGTTCAGTTTCTTCATATGCAAAACGGAGATCACATTAGTACCCACCTTGGAGAATCAGTGTTAGTATTAAATGGCAAAATGCATTCAAAGCAATCAGCAAAGTGCTTGTCACATACTAACGGGCTTCCAGGTGGTACAGTGGTAAAAAATGGGCCTGCCAATGCAGGAGACACAAGTGACTCAGGTTCAACTCCTGAGTCAAGAAAATCCCCTGGAGGAGGAAATGGTAACCTGATCCAGTATTCTTGCTTGGGAAATTCCATGGACAGAGGAGCCTGGCGGGCTACATCCATGGGGTTGCAAAGAGTTGGACATGACTGAGCAACTAAGCACTGTACTGCACTGTCATATACTAAGCTCTCAGAACAGTCACCTATTGCTAGACACCATGAAAAGACCACTCACAGAGAACATGAGCTGGTCAACGCCAAGTGGTTCGAAATCCTTAGAAACAATCAGGGTACCTAAAAATTACAACTCAGGAGCTGCCAAAAGCAAGCTGGTCCTAGAAGGGAAGGAATCTGAGCAACGCCAGGAGGGATGGATGGGTAGGATTTTGATGATGAAAATAAAGCATTATCTGTTTCAAGTTTCAGTGTGTGCCTCTTTTCTTCTTTCAGTTTACAGCCCCAGGAGCAGCTACAGCAAGATATAAGACAGTGCCAACCTTCCTCACATGTGTGTGTGCATTTTCAGTTGATTCACTTGTGTCTGACTCTTTGCAACCCCATGGATCATAGTCCACCAGGCTCCTCTCTCCATGGGATTCTCCAGGTAAGAATACTAGAGTGGGTTGCCATGCCCTCTTCCAGGGGATCTTCCTCACCCAGGGATTGAACCCAGGTCTCCTGCATCTCCTGTACTGCAGGTGGATTCTTTACCATTGAGCCATTGGGGAAGCCCCGTACCTCACACATAGAAACTGCAATAAAGCAGAACTGGCTCCCACATCTCTGGCTTCAAGTCATTTTACCTGGAAGCAGAGAACTGGAGCACTGGTTTCTACAGGGCTCTATTCCACCCAGTTCTTAATGATCTTCAAGTTGAACTGTTTCTTTTTTCATCATTCAATGTTGCAGTTCTCACAGCTTATTTCACAATAAGGATTTGTTGCTCTTTTAATCTGTGCATTTCAACTGTTTCACCATGCATTTCAGGGTCCTCTTTAAGAAATGACTGACAATATTTGGGGGAAATTGTGGAAGGGACTCAAGAGGTTTTGTTTTGTATTTAATGATTTGGAAGAAAAAAGATATTAACAGGTTTTCTAATCTGTCAGCTCAGATTCAGAGAGCAAACACTTCTCAGACCCAGCATTAGAGGAAAATTACTGACTGCTCCCTGATGCTCTTCAACAGTTGAGAAAGTGGCAAGCCTGAGCAATCTTGGGGCCCCCTCTGCTCGTCCACAGAGAAAAGAAGTAAGAAAGGAAGAGAGAGAGGGCCACCAAGGGATGGAAGGAAGGAAGTCTGCAATCTGAGTATAGCTTGAGTATTTCATTTGACCTTGAGGGAGTGCCAACAAATTGTCCAACATACTAACACCAGCTAGTGCTGGGCTTCCCAAATATTGTTCTGCAAAGCACTGGTTAACTCTGAGAGAAGCTATAATAAATCAAGAGGAGGGATGCAGCTTCCTTCATTTCAGAGATTCACAATGCACACCTGCTTATTTAAGGTTTTGAGAAATCCCATTAATAAAGAAAGCTGCTTAACTTTACTTAACCTAGAGTTTGCCAAATTTATTCAGCCAGGAGACATGTTTTCATGCAACACTTATTAACCACTGCTTAGAACTCAAGTACTGGAATACAATGTGAAAATTCTCAGAGTAGTAGTTCTTTCCTGATGCTTGTCTTCCTTTGCTTACATTCTGGCACAGATTTATGAGAAAACAAACCAGCATTTAAAAAATTACTGCATAAACAAAATTTTAATCCCCTAGAATTCTGCCATCCTGACAAATCGGCTATTTAAAATTTTGTAGTCTACGTAGAAAACAAACCTACAGCTACCAAAGGGGAAAGGTAGGGAGGACAAATTGGGAGTATGGGATTAATAGATGCACACTACCATATGCAAAATAGGTAAACAACAAGGATTTACTGTATAGCACAGGGAACTATATTAAATATCTTATAATAAAATATACTGGAAAAGAATAGAAAAACAGGCAATAGGAATATATATATCAATAATTACTTTAAATGTAAATGGATTAAATGCTCCAACCAAAAGACACAGACTGGCTGAATGGATACAAAAACAAGACCTATATATATGCTGTCAACAAGAAACCCACTTCAGACCTCAAGACACATATAGACTGAAAGTGAGAGGATGGAAAAATATATTCCATGCAAATAGGAAGCAAAAGAAAGCTGGAGTAGCAATCCTCATACCAGACAAAATAGACCTTAAAATAAAGATTACAAGAGATAAGGAAAGACACTACATAATGATCAAGGGATCAATCCAAGAGGAAGACATAAAAATTTAAAATATCTATGCACTCAACACAGGAGCACCTCAATACATAAGACAAACACTAACAGACATAAAAGGAAAAATCAACAGTAACACCATAATAGTAGGAGACTTTAACACCCCACTCACACCAATGGACAGATCATCAAAACAGAAAATTAATAAGGAAACACAAGTCTTAAATGATACATTAGATGAGATGGATCACATTGATATCTTCAGGACATTCCATCCAAATGCAGAAGAATACACCCTCTTCTCAAGTGCACATGGAACATTCTCCAAGATAGACCACATCTTGGGTCACAAATCAAACTTCAGTAAATTTAAGAAAATTGAAATGATATCAAGCATCTTCTCTGCCCACAAGGCTATGAGACTAGGTATCAATTACAAGAAAAAAACTGTAAGAAACACAAACACATGGAGGTTAAACTACACGTTTCTAAATAACCAACAAGATACTGAAGAAATCAAAAGGGAAATAAAAAAATTTCTAGAAACAAATGACAATGAAAACACGACAACTCAAAACCTATGGGATGCAGCAAAAGCAGTTCTAAGAGGGAAGCTTATAGCAATACAATCCTACCTCAAGAAACAAGAAAAACATTGAATAGACAACTTAACTTTATACCTAAAACAACTGGAAAAAGAAGAACAAAAACCCCCAAAACTAGTAGAAGGAAAGAAATAAAAATCCAAGCAGAAATAAACGAAAAAGAAATGAAAGAAACAACAGTAAAGATTAATAAAACTAAAAGCTGATTCTTTGAGAAAATAAACACTGTTGGTGGGAATATAAATTGATACAGCCACTATGGAAGACAGTACGGAGATTCCTTAAAAAACTAGGAACAAAACCACCATATAACCCAGCAGTCCCACTCCTAGGCAAATACCCCGAGGAAACCAAAATCAAAAGAGACACATGAATCCCATTGTTCATTGCAGCACTATTTACAATAGTTAGAACGTGGAAGCAACCTAGATGTCCATCAACAGATGAATGGATAAAGCAGTTGTGGTATATATACACAATGGACTATTACTCAGCCATAAAAAGGAACGCATTTGAATCATTTCTAATGAGGTAGATGAACCTAGAACCTATTACACAGAGTGAAGTGCGTCAGAAAGAGAAAGATAAATACTGTATTCTAACACATATATATGGAATCTAGAAAAATGATACTGAAGAATTTATTTACAGGACAACAATGGAGAAACAGATATAGAGAATAGACTTATGGACATGGGGAGAGGGCAGGAGAGGGTGAAATGTATGGAAAGAGTAACATGGAAACTTACATTACCGTATGTAAAATAGATAGCCAACGGGAATTTGCTGTATGGCTCAGGAAACTCAAACAGGGGCTCTGTATCAACCTGGAGGGGTGGGATGGGGAGGGAGATGGGAGGGAGTTCCAAAACGGAGGGTATATATGTATACCTATGGCTGATTCATGTTGAGGTTTGACAGAAAACAGCAAAATTCTGTAAAGCAATTATCCTTCATTAAAAAGTAAATAGAAAAAAGAATAGAAAAACATACAGATATATACATATATGCATATATAGCTGAATCACTTTGCTGAACACCTGAAACTAACACAATATTGTAAAAAAACAATACCTAGATTAAAATTCAAATAAAGAAATAAAATGTTTCAGCCTTCTCTACAATATTACTCTCAGCATTATCTCCTTTCTATCTAAGAACTAAAAAGTACAGCCTTCCCATTAGACATTCCAGAAAAACAACGTCATTTTTTAATGCATCTTCATTTGAATATTTCTTCTTCATGTTTTCTTTTTAATTCTCACCCTTTTCTCAAAAGAGAAAGGTTTTAGCTGAGAAAGACAAAAAGAAGGAGCACCCCAGGCTTTGAAATTTGAGGATAACATTGTTGAGATGTGAGCAAAGTATAAAAAACAAAAATCTATGGAGGAAAACAACTGGTTTTCCATAACACCTCACCATGTCAGCTGCAATCTTATCCACTCTTACCTCTCATCCCAGTTCATTTGTCTTTGTTGAAAGCCTTCAGCTCTGGCCCCAAATCTCACAAACTGTGTATTTGCTTTGATAGACTTGGAGGGAAGAAAAAACCTCACACATATGACATCTCCATATGTGATAACACATTGAGGTTACTGGACCTGTTCCCAGGATGTGCTTATTCTTGTCTGTGTGATAGATTAGATGTAATTTTCTTTCTTAAACAGCTAAGGGCAATTAAGAGGTCTCTGATGATCTTAGGTTAGGTACAGCTCAGAGAGAGAATAAATCTGTGAGTAAATCCTACCAACCTCTAAAGTTCACATGAGACAGAAGGAGAAGAAAGGGTGCTTCTCCAGGGCTTCCACTGTGTTAGATTTTCCCAAGGACTTTGGAAATACTATTGAGGGCACTGCATGGGTGGACTATCTTCTGCTTTGCTATCACCAGCGTTTAGATAAAAGTCACTGAAATATTCCAGGAGTTTAACTTATGACGTGACTGAAGCAACACTTGAGCTAAAAACAGAGTTCCAGGACTTTAGGTTCAGGGTGAAATGAAGATAGCAGATGAGTTTATGACTCACTGAGATCTTCACCCTCCTCCTGGACAGCTACCCCAGATAGTCCAATAGTCCCACCTGCCCAAGGTCAAATATCTTCCTATTCTGCTGCTGCTGCTAAGTTGCTTCAGTCGTGTCCAACTCTGTGTGACCCCATAGACTGCAGCCCACCGGGCTCCGCCGTCCCTGGGATTCTCCAGGCAAGAATACTGGAGTGGGTTGCCATTTCCTTCTCCCATGCATGAAAGGGAAAAGTGAAAGTGAAGTCGCTCAGAAGTCGCTCAGTAGTGTCCGACTCTTAGAGACCCCATGGACTGTGGCCTACCAGGCTCCTCCATCCATGGGATTTTCCAGGCAAGAGTACTGGAGTGGGGTGCCATTGCCTTCTCCGCTTCCTATTCTGGTCCTTCACAAATGGTTCTCTCATTCCTTGAACTTACTAGACTAGAATCCTAGAAATCATCCCCCAAATTCACTCTCCCTTAGCCTTAGGTCTAGGAGATCACCAACTTCTGCTGTTTCTATTAGGTTGAAACATATGAAACTGCCACTATTTGACCACTTTTTTTTTTTTGCCCACAAAACAGCAATGTCAGATGGGTCGACCTAATATACAATTAATGCTTACTGAAGCTGTGCCCTGCTCTTCATCCTCTCAGCAACTTTCTTATCAAAGGGCTTCATCTCTCACCTGGATTCCTACAACTCCCTCCCAAAGGACTTTCTGCCCCATCTTCTTCTACGCAATCTTCTGCAGATCTTTCTCTTTACAGAAATGTAATTAAAACGCTTCTTTCCTTAAAAACCTATCACAGCCTTGATAACAAGGCATGTTCTCCTCAAACAGAACTCACAAAGGCCTTGTGACCGGACCTGCTTCCTTCTGCTTCAGGGCCCAGCACCTGGAGGGACCTGGCATTCTACTGAACCTTCTGTTGATGCCTGAATAGAAAATATTCTTTGACTTGTTTTCTGGAATGCTCTCCTCTCCAAATCTCCAACGCCCTCTAATTCTTACTCATGTTTCCTAATCTTCTCAGTTATGACTTGTTCCAGAAGGCCTTCACCACCCACTACACACATGCACGCGCACACACACACATACACACACACACGAGCGCACACACACACACACGAGCGCACACACACACACGAGCGCGCAGACACACACACATACACATTCCAGTCTGGGATAGGGTGTTGTCCCTCAGCTCATATAGTCATAATAATATAGTATTCAACAAACATCTCCTTTCTTCACCACACAGTGTGTTTCTGGAACGCAATCACTATATTTTATTCATCCGGGCCTCCCCAGAGCCTAGCACAGTGCCTGGTAGGGAGCATGTGAGTAATAAATGCCTGATGAAGCCATACATGAACAAATCCATTACAATATTACAGAGAGAATTGGGAGGTATTTGGAAAGGGCATATATTCATTAAAAAATAAACCTTGGAGTCAGTGCACTTCTCTAAAAGGTCAACAACTGAAATTACTGGTCATATTTTTCTGTGATAAATACTGATAAGCTACTCTCAACTCAGGGCTTCTCAGGTGGCGCTAGTGGTAAAGATGGAGAAGGCAATGGCAAACAACTCCAGTACTCTTGCCTGGAAAATCCCATGGACGGAGGAGCCTGGTAGGCTGCAGTCCATGGGGTCACGAAGTTGGTCACAACTGAGCGACTTCACTTTCACTTTTCATTTTCATGCGTTGGAGAAGGAAATGGCAACTCACTCCAGTGTTCCTGCCTGGAGAATCCCAGGGACGGCGGAGCCTGGTGAGCTGCCGTCTATGGGGTCGCACAGAGTAGGACACGACTGAAGCGGCTTAGCAGCAGCAGCAGTAATAAAGAACCCACCTGCCAATGCAGGCAGACATAAGAAACACGGGTTCGATCCCTCAGTTGGGAAGATCCCTTGGAGGAGGAAACAGCAACCCACTCCAGTATTCTTGCCTGGAGAATCCCATGGACAGAGGTACCATCCATAGGGTTGCAAAGAGTTGGATAAGACTTAAGTGACTTAGCACGCACAAGTGCATTGCCACTGAACAAAATATTTCCAAGTACCAAACAATGGGTTACCTTATGTAAAACTTTCACCTAATCTCAGAACAGACAAGGTGTGTTCCTTTCAGCTTACATTAATGGAACCTGATATTCTAGGGCTGGGGACTTTCAGAGTCATTTGGCCTATTCCAGTGATTCTTTATTCCACTGATCCCTTATAAGCCTTAAAAAGTTAATGCAATTCCTAATCACCTAATTTACCATCAAAGAGGCCTCTGGACATTAGAGAGAACTGAGCTGATTAAAAATTAAAATTTTCCAATCTCCTTATATAAACATTTATTTATAAAATGGGCCCAGCATAAAGTGTTTAGGTTCCACACTCAGAATAGGTTGAAAATAGAAAAGCCATCATGAAGGTTCAACCTTCTAACATCTCCATCATCTCTCTGACCTGCAATCCATCTTCCACGCAGCTTGCAGCCTTTCTGCCTGTAACATAGACTTAGCTGTCACAGTTCCCTCTAAAACTCTCATAGTCCTATGCCCACAAGAGTCAGTCCAAATTTTTCAGCCTAGAACTTTGCGTTCTGTATACCCTGGCTCCAACTTACATTTTCCAGTCATTTCACCTAATATGTCTTAATTCAAACCAGGTCCTTCAGCCAGGTTGGACCCCTCTCACTGGCCACGAATGACCCACATGTTCTACCCCTGTGCCTGTCTCCTGGTAGAAACACACCTGGAACGCCCACCACATTTCCCTCTGTCTAACAGAATCCTAGCTATTCTTCAGGAAGAATTTTAGGCCCCACCTGTCCATATTTTTTATCTCCCTCTTCTGAACTCCTACAACCCATACTGCCTAAAGAGGCTATGATCCATAAATTGCTTTGTACTATCTGTTAACTGTACTTGTGTGATGACAGGTAGCCTTAAGTAGCCTGGAAGATCTCTGAAACCCCTCAAACTCAGCACCCTGGGCTCAGGTTACTGTCAACAATATCCACTAATGTGTTTTAACCATGTCAGGAAGCTCTTGGGAGCTGCTCCTCTGTATCCTAACATAGGAATCAGCCCTAGGCTCCTCTGTCCTTGGAATTCTTCAGGCAGGAATCCTGGAGCGGGTTGCCATGCCCATCTCCAGGGGATCTTTCCAACCCAGGGATTGAACCTGAGTCTCCAGCATTGCAGGCAGATTCTTTACTGTCTGAGATACCAGGGAAGCTCCTCTAGTTGTGGGTTATCACATCTGTCTGAAGCCTGAACTCTCTGAGCTTCTACTTTCCATTGTTCCTAAAATGTTTGCAGTCTCTATAATCAGGTTTTGGCTGCTCTCAAGAGTTTTGTCTTCCTAGGGTGTAGATCTTGGACTCTCATGTTGAGTCATTTTTTCACTCTTTTTTTTTTTTTGGTGGTACTACATGGCTTGTGGTTTCTTAGTTCCCCAGGGATCAAACGCAGGCCCCCAGCAGTGCAAGTGTGGAGTCCTAACCATTGGACCACCAGGGAAGTCCTTCTAATGTCTAGCCTTAAGCTCAGTGTTAGTAGCTCAGCTCTGTATGACTCTTTGTGACCCCATGGACTGTAGCTGCCAGGTTTCTCTGTCTGTGGGATTTCCCAGGCAAGAATACTGGAGTGGGCTGCCATTTCCTTCTCCAGGGGATCTTCCTGACCCAGGGATTGAACCTGGGTCTCCTACACTACAGGCAGATTCTTTACTGTCTGAGCCAAGGTCATGTGCAAAAAGAAATAAATCACCCAGGACTGCGGTGCCCCAGCCACATGTGAAACACTATTATCATTTACTCGCTGTGTTGCATGGGCCACCTCGATACTCTGATGGAGACAACTGGCCACACTCCCTCCCTGCCTGGGAACAAGCCCTACAGCCAGATCAGCCCCTCCAGGGTGTGTCTAACCAGAGTTTCAGCTTCCCCTCTTGCCCAGTGGATTCCAGGATGCTTCCTACTCAAGCCCTTCAGAGCGTGACAACAACTGCTGCAGGCAAATCTCTTCGGCTTTCTCATGCGACTTGGAGAAGTGGGTCAAGAAATATAAAATAACCCACTAGTCTGTAAATTCCCCTCTCCAGATTTAAACTCTTTGAGGGCACAATCATTATCTTATTAATCTTTTTTTTTTTTTAAATATTCTGAGCGTCTGACCACTGTTAGACACTCAAAGATATTTATTGTAGGAATGGATGGATGAACACAAACACTGAATGGCTACTTCATCATGATCCAAATTCCAGGGTTCTTTCCAGTAAGGTGCTTTTTAAACAAAATTTGTGGCCATACCCATGCAGCATATGGGATCTTAGATCCCTAATCAGGGATCGAAGCTATGCCCACTGTATTGAGAGCACAGACTCTTAACTGCTGGACCACCAGGGAAGTCCCAGTAAAGCTGTTGCTGTTATTGTTGCTGCTTTTTTATTTTTTTGTTTTCCTAATTTGCTTCCTTTTGAGATCTGAGTACTAAACTGAGGAGGAAAAAAAAATCCCATTTCCTGAAGCAACTGATTTGCTTCTAGGTTAATCTCCCTACACTTTTGTGCCTGGTTGTTGTTGTATGTGCTCAGGGCTGATGACAAATGTTCTTCACAGCAGGAGACAACACAGACAAGAGGGCAACAGTTTTCAGAGTGCAGTGGCTATCTTGAACCTACTTCTTGCCGTCTGAAGCTAAAGTGCACTGCATGCATGTAAGCAGTCATTACCATGACTTCAGTTTTCATTAATATGAGGTTCTAAGGTTTTGTCAGGAACTGCAAGAGTATCATTAGAAGATTCCACTTGAATCCACAGATACTTACTAAATGTCAGATAGAAAGCAGTGAAGTGAATTTTTGGACATGAGACAAACATCTTCAAAAAGAGAGCTCTTAATCTGATGACCAAGGACAAATATAAGAGCCTTCTGGGGCCTGGCATGAAGAGCCCCAGCCTTTGGCTAGGGATTTCTGAGCCTGTGAAGGGGACTCACTCACCAGCACAGTACCCCACGAGGTTGAGGAACTGCTCCTCTTTACAGCTGGCCCTGCAGTTTCCAGCAGTCAGAGGAACGTGAGGGTGGCAGGAGATGCAGTCAGACTCCAACGGGCCGTGGCACTGCCTGCAGGTGGGGTGGCACTCTGCAAGGAAAAACAAGAATCGGGATTGGAGTTAGCAGCTTGGCACGTACACACACGAAGTATTTCGTGTACTCCACCAAGTACACTAAGAACAGACTTCAAATTCTAATCATCTTTTGAAGAAGACTCCTGAGCAAGCTGGCACACATTTTGGCATTGACCAAAAGACAGCATTTCTAGGGTCAACAAAAACATTGCCCATGAACAGAACATGGAATCTAGAAACATTTAAATGAGAGAAATTGGGACTTCCTTGGTGGTCCAATAGCTAAGCTCCCAATGTAGGGGGCCAAGGTTCAATCCCAAGTCAGGGAACTAGATCCTGTATGCCATAACTAAGAGTTCACAGGCTGTAACTAAAAAGATCCCACATGCCGAGAGGAAGATTGAAGATCTTACATGCCTCAACTAAGACCCAGTGTAGCTAAATAAGTAAATAAATATTTTAAAAGTTTTTAGAAAATAAATGAGAGGAATTGGTTGCTCAGTATGACCATTCCCATCTATGTAAGTCTGGAAGTTCAGATCAAAGTCAAAAAAGAGAAAAACAAGTGGTAAGACTCTCCCTCTCTAAAATTCAAAGAGCTAGATGGAGAAGAGGGAGACATTTTGCTTCTTAGAAATCCCCAGCAGGCACAGGTGGAACTATCCACAGCAGGGGAAGTGAAAACTTCTCACAGAGTCAGATGCCAATCCTGCTCTCCCTCCAGGCCACAACTTGAATGCCTGCTTTAGCAGCAACACTTAATTAAAATACAAAGAGCCGAAAAGAGCCTCTTTCTGGAGGTTATCCTGAGCCATGTCTGAAGTTCAATTCCTCAGACAAAACTGTCAAAGCTATGTTTTCCTCAGAAAAACCACCAAATTACTGAGAGGTACTACACTGAAAAAAAGCAGTGAGTCCCAGTAGATGCAGGCAATAAAGATAAGGATGGCAAAGAATAAAAGGAAGTTGCAGCTGCAACTGCTCTTGTGCTGCCAAGATGGGCAGCGGGAGCAAGCGTACGTGGAAGGAGATTGAAGGGTTTCTCTGCCAAGGATGAGGAAGTCTAAGCCTGTCTGATTCCAAGAGGAGGGGAGGTGAAGGACCAGAGCTGGGTAGTGCTTGCTGGAACTAATGACAAAGAATTTCCTTCTGGTGCAGAGCTGGTGGGAAGGAAAGGCACAGATTTCCAGTAAAGTCAACTTTGTCTGGCAGAAGGCCAAGAGAAGATAAGAAGTTATAGAAAAAAAAAAAAGCAAGCAAGCAAACTGCTGATTAGAAGGCTGGCATTAACTATCACCAGTTCTACATTCCTGAGGCTCTTAACTTTGTAAATGCCCATCCGAAAGATACTAGCACTCTCAGGACAATCTCTACTGCCCAGTGCCCCCTCCCTGCCAGGATATTTCCAGTGACCTTGGAGCCCTGCTGCCTGTAGTACTGTTACTGAGTCCAAGTCCCCTCTGCTCGCCCCATTACAGACCAATAAATCAGTAGACAAGGTGTTGAGGCAAGAAATAACAACTTTATTTGAAAAGCCAGCAAACCAAGAAGATGGCAGACTAGTGTCTCAAAATAACCATCTTATCAGGGTCTGGATGCCAGGTTATTTTACAGAGGAGGAGGAGGTGAGGAAGTAAAGTATAAAGGCCATTAATCTTACAAATACCCCCGGGAATGGTCAGCCTCAGGGAGGGGATGTGTTAATTTCCTCTTTCTTGCAGCCATACATAGGTGAACAGGGTCAGAAAGTCTCTCTGGACTACAGCATTTTGGTATCACATTCAGGCAGAGGGGCCGGGTTCCCTGAGGCAGGGCATTATGTATAGACAGTATCCTTTCAGTTCAGGAAAGCAATGGAAAGTAAAAGAAACAGATTCAAACTGTAGCCAGGTTTTTTTATTCTTCCCTATAAAAGTACCTTCCATCTGCTGGTCTCAGGCAGGCAGGGGCATGAGCAGAAAAGAGTTACAGCTACTCAGACTTTCCTCCCCCAAACAATTTTTCCACAGACGAAACCAACTGGGCAAGGGTGAGGGCACAGAAGGAAAGACCACAGTTTTCAAGGACAACCCCATTGACAAAGAAACCAAGAATGCTCCCTACTGAGCGTAATAGAGTGTTTCAAGTAAAACAACCCATCAGGGGCCTACAGAGATTAAAAAGCTACTTGTAGAAGAAAATTCCATAAGAAATAATATTGATCTTCAATCATCTACATTTGTATTCACATTAAATTTCCTCTTTGGAGTTTGAGGCTTGATGAATCTGACAAGTTTTAATTTATTTCAAAAATATTTTTCACATTTACTACATGTTTTCCAATGCCAGAAACTCAAATCAAACAATTTTATAATGATGGGCTTTTTCCCTATCAGTCGGCCTCAGCAGTCTATTTTTAGAAATAAAACCATAATCATGATAGAATGTGTTTGTCTTTTCTCTTTTTCTTTATCGACAAGAAAACACAGAGCTACAATAAGGTGCTTAAATTTTAGTAGTTTGTCGATTCCAATAAAACCCTTCACTAATCTGAACTAGTAATTTTTAAAATCTCTGTCACTGAAATATACAGGTGCTCTTAAAAAACATATTGGGCTGATGTGTCAAGGAAGAAAATAAATACCTCTTTCCCTTTTTGCTCTATTAGGCTGCAGCCAGGGGAAGGGGGGGCTGAGGACTGCAGAGGTAAGGCCAATGCCTGCTCTCCCACAAATGCATGAGAGCCTGCAGCAGCTCATCTCCTTGATGGCCCCAATCATCCCTCACTATATGCAGAGGGTCAAGCTGATTCTCATTTTTCACGTCATCCACATTTCCTATCGGATGAACAGAATTTCACTTGTTTTCCTCACTCAGAAGGACTCACAGCCCAAGTCTAGTCCCCTGGTATGACACGGTTTCTAACTGCAAAATCAGGTGGCATTGTGAAGACAACATATGGGCATAGGGTGTGATGGGCATACGCCCCAGCCAGTTACATACTCACCTGTACAACTGCCTTCCTGGTTGAAATACCCATCTGGGCACTGGGAGAGGCACTGCCCATCCAACAGCACGTGGGAAAGCCAGCAGGCTGTGCAGTTATGTGGGCTCGTACCTACACACCCAAAACAGGATGGGTGGCAAGCTGGAAGGAAGAAAGGCAGAGGAGATAATCAGGAAAGCCGCCATCTGACAAGCACAGTAGCTCTGCCTTTCCCGTTCACTTTCCTGTAATATTCCATTGGTATAAGTTCTATATATTCACTTAACTTTCCCAAGGACAGGGCAGACATCTCACATACTTCTTTCAGTCTGTATCCTACAAAGCAAGCATCTGTGGAACCCAGATTAAAATATTAGCAGTTCAGTCGTGTCCCACTCTGTGCGACCCTATGGACTGTAGCCCGCCAGGCTCCTCTGTCCATGGAATTTTCCGGGAAAGAATACTGGAGTGGGTTGCTGTTCCTTTCTACAAGGGATCTTCCTGACCCAGGGATTGAACCTTGGTCTCCTGTATTGTAAGCAGATTCTTTACCAACCGAGCCATCAGGGAACCCAGATTAAGAAAGGGATAAGTGACAAAAACAAAAAAACAGAAATAACCATTTGTGGAGTCATTCATTTCTTTATTCCCATGTTCCCAGTCCCAGAGGATGTCAGATAAAGAACAGAAAGCCATAAAAAAGGTCTTCGGTCAGGACAGCTCCTATACCATCAGTGGGCTGCTGATTGGGCTGCTCAAATTAAAGAGAAAGGTGATGGAGGCCTTACTGATTGATTCCACAAAGGTTTCTATGGTGCACACACTCTGATGGAGACTGGACACATACAGGTAAGAAGAACTGTCCAACATTTTGAACTGCTTAAACTAGCTGCATCAACAGACACACAAGCAGATAACTGGAATAAAACAAATGGAAAGTGGAGTATAACAGAGAGAATAAGAGCATCACATCACAATTCTCTGTGACCTTGACTAAGTTATGCAATTTCTCAAGGCTCCCACTTCCTCATGTATAAAAATGAGAATATAAACTATACATACTGCATGGGGTGTTGTGGACACCATGTGGATTATTTACTATGCCTCACTCATTTCTTCCCACAGAAACCACAAAAACAGCTTTTGCCCACCTTTTGCCCTCACTCCTTCTGCCTCCTGCCCCATCCTGGTGCTTCCCTCTGTGGCCCCTGCATAATGTGACATGCCCTTCCTCTTGGGAACTGTAAGTAAGGGTTCTTTCCCCAAGACAATCATCTCCTCATATGCTGGCTTCATCATACCTGAATAATAATAAAGCCCACAATTTGAAACAACCAGTTGATCACCCTCAAATCACTCAATCATCTTTTGTTATTGAGCCGCAAGTAGGTCGAGGTATTGGCGAAACAGAGGTGAGTAAGACAATGAGTGGGAGGACCCAGACATTTCAGGGACAAGATCCACTGACTGCAGGGACACCATCCTCAGTCTCCTCTTTGCCTCCTCTGCCCCCTCAGTCAAGCCTCCTGAAGACTCAAGAGATCAGCAGCTTGGAAGAAGCATATGGGATTTTCTACCACTGAGGCCTCCATTTCCACCAACCCCCAATAAAAATGTAAATTTCATTCCTTGATGTACAGATTGGGCTGCTGCAAGGTAGGATGCTCTTGTCCAGCAGGACTGGTTTGTAGGAGTATTAAACTCATGATATATGGCTGGTAGATGACTGCTGTCCTAAACCCTCTGGTGCTCTACCTTAGTATCTCATCCATAACTGAGCACCTAAAGGTTTAACACCTGTACCTGAGCTAAGGCCATACCTGTTTGGATTGGGCAGTACACCCTACCTTGCATGCATGCATGCTAAGTTGCTTCAGTCCTGTCCAACTCTGCAACCCAATGGACAGTGGCCCATCAGTTTCCTCTGTTCATGAGATTCTCTAGGCAAGAATACTGGAGTGGGTTGCCATGCCTTCTCCCAGGGGATCTTCCCAACCCAGGGTTTGAACCAGAATCTCTTATACCTCCTGCATTGGCAGGCGGGTTTTTTACCACTGAGCCCTCTACGAAGCCCCACACCCTACCTTGTGTATGCTGTGCATATTAGCTCAGTAATGTCTGACTCTTTGCGAGCCCATAGACTCTGTAGCCCACCAGACTCCTTTGTCCATGGGGATTCTCCAGGAAAGAATACTGGAGTGGCTTACCATGCCCTCTTCCAGGGGATCTTCCCAACCCAGGGATCGAACCCAGGTCTCTTGCATTGCAAGTGGATTCTTTACTGTCTGAGCCACCAGGGAAGCCCACACCCTACTTATTGGTTGATAAATATTTTGATTATTATCCCTAGCTACACTGCAGAGCTTTATATCTATTCAACAGTATTTATTACTCTATGAAAAACAGAGCCAGAGCTCCAAGTTTTAAAATTATTTCCTTATCTTTTTTAGATTGCCTTGTTAACTACTCTAATAGCACAAGTCACAGCAATTTTTCCCAAGTATTTTCAGAATCACTGACAAAATATTTCCTCTTTAAAAAACAAAATAGAACAAGTAAACAAATATGATTATAAAAGAGAGATACATATCAGCTCATTATTTAAGACATGTTTAACACAAATGAAATGACATGTGATAGAAAGTCAGGTGGCAGTATTTCAAAAAACAACTAATTTGTATTGTCAACACAAAGCCGTCTAGGATAATTGGGGAAGCAACATACTTCTACATACCTAAATTTATTTATGATAATACCAATATGTTCATATCAGACCTTACAAGATTGCAAATATCCCCAGCTCCTCCTGTTCTACCTCCTTAATAAATAGGAGATCCAAGCATATCATTGTTGAATTGAAAACTGGGAGGAGATGAATTAATGCATTATGAGCAGACAACTTATTTCATTTCATTTGGCCACAAAATTAATGAGATAAACTGGCTCGATGTGAATAACGATTGTTACTGAATTATATAAAATAAGAAAGCAACCATAAAGAAGGCTGAGCACGAAAGAATTGATGCTTTCGAACTGTGGTGCTGGAGAAGACTCCTGAGAGTCCCTTAGGTAACAAGGAGATCCAACCAGTCCATCCTAAAGGAAATCAGTCCTGAATATTCATTGGAAGGACTGATGCTGAAGCTGAAGCTCCAATACTTTGGCCACCTGATGTGAAGAACTGACTTACTAGAAATGACCCTGATGCTGGGAAAGATTGAGGGCAGCAGAAGGGGGCGACAAAGCATGAGATGGTTGGATGGTATCACCTACTCAACTGACATGAGTTTGAGCAAACTTTGGGAGATAGTGAAGGACAGGGAAGCCTGGTGTGCTTCAATCCATGGGGTCACGGAGAGTCAGACACAACTTAGTGACTGAACAACAACAACAACAAAGAAAGCAATGAAGACAAATGAGCTTATGGGCCAAGAATTTCAGAAGAAAATTCTTTGGCTCCCACTTGATTTCAGAAATAAGCCTCACTGGACATCCCCATGGCAGACTTCAGAACTGCCTTCATTGGAAATGTTTAAGAATCAAATAGATAATGAGCTAGTGAGTCACCCTGTGCCACTGAGGGAAAATGATAGGCTGGATTACCATCCTCTCCAAGTATTTTGCCCTCCGTAATACTATATTCTGTAACTACAGGCATCTGTGTCTTTAAAACAAGCTCATGAAACTTCAATTCTGTGCTACACTCTTTCAGTGACTTTTATGAGGGTCTATCATTTAATGGAAGCTGATTCCATAGCAGAAGTTCCAGTTTGAAGTCTAAGATCCTTCAGGGAAGACTAATTCCATTACAGGGCATATATGGAAGAGATTTGAGAATAAGTTCTGCGAGTAATTTCTCCACTACATTTTTTAGAGAGTGGTTTTCCAGTTGATGGCTGAGTATATTTCTGAAAAAGCATAACAGAGCTGCTTAAGCACTAAAAGTTTTGACATTAAAAGTGTCCTCAGATGGTTGTAAATTCCAGTCAACCTGACTCCAGTAAAAATTTTACCTAAAACAATGAAAACATACCAATTTTTTGTTCATTTTATTTTCTGTTTAAATTTCAGACAAAGGACACTACTACTTCTTTTTTCCTTTTAAATAATATATGAAGTGGGCCAGCATAAATATTTTTACATTGTATAAAATTTCCTGGCTTTTCATGTCAAAACAATTTTTGAGGTGGATGTCTCTTGAATTATGATGTAAATATCAAAATCCTCTAGGATATGCAGTAGGAACACCGTGATGAGGGATGGAAGTTGAAATGAGTCAAGTCAAATAAAATCACTCTCCCCTTCTCCCTCACTCTTCATTTCCTTCTTTCTTTCTGTTTTCTTTTTAAAGAACAAAAGGCATATTGCTATTTATTTACTTCATTTTCATGAATGGTTTACTTCACTTAGCATAATGTTGTTAAGGTTCATCAATATGGGAACATACGTCAGAATTCTCTTCCTTTTTCAGGTTGAATAATATTCCATTGTATGTATGCATATTTACCACATTTTGGTAATCCATTCATTCATAGATGCACACTGATTTGCTTCCACTTTTAAGCTAGTGTGAATTATGCTGTTATAAAAAGGAGTATACAAATACCTCTTTGAGATCTCACTTTCAATTATTTTGGCCATATACCCAGAAGTGGAATTGCTGGATCAGATGGTAAAGTGTGATTTACCCTACCTCCCCAAGCCCCTGGGAATCCTTTAAGAGTAAAATTTACATCTTATCCATCTCTGTGATTCACACAGTACCTGTCATAGTCCCTGTCCCTGGCATGTCACAAGTTCTTAGGAAGTAAGTTTCTGCTGACTGAATGGAAGGGCAACTAGGAAGGTGAGTGGGTGGGGTAGGTAGATGGAAATGCTGGCAGTACACTGCTAGGTCTCCCTTCTCTTTGATCTTTTCTTTTCAGCCTCAGGCTGGTGAGTCCCAAATTTATGTGTACAGCTCTGACTTTAACCCTGAACTCTAGTCACATAAATCTAACTGTCTAGAGGATGTCTCTACTTGGTGTTTCATTGCTACCACATATTCTTCATTCCTCATTGTCCATTATCCATTAAGCATCCAAGCTTAACCCTTACCTACTTAATGTAAATGATAACATCACATTCATTCCATCCAAACTGTACTCATGACCCACCCCTAACCCCACATCCTACCCCCTACCTGGTACATTTTTTGAACAGTAAGCCCCCTTCACAGCAGCAAGTTCAGTTCTGAAAGTGCATTCATTAATCAGTCCAATTTGTTCATAAGTCCAAAAAATTAGCGTAGGTACACAATTATAGAGTACCGTACTGTAATAGGTTTATAATACTTTTCACATAAATAATACACTTAAAAATGCAAAAAATGAAAACATCTTTAACCTTGCAGTACCCTACCTTGAAAAGTACAGGAGTACCAACTATCTCACTGCTGCTTTCATGCTTGCTTCTGGACATCCTGGGCTTGAAATACAGAGACTGAGCTGCTATACTCTATATAGTGCTGTACAGTAAAGTACATAAGAGCACAACCACCCACAGAGGATGCACACACACGACAATGTACGCCAGACACGTGAACTAACTTATGTGATTGGACACGCAAACACACGTTCACATCTTTGGCAGTTTGCAACTTGAATTTTGATGGTTCATTTGTAGGGGACTTACTGTATTCCCTGGCTTGCCTTTAGCCCACCATTCACAAAGACGCTCACAATGAGAAAGCTGGACTTCTACTTTTCCTCACCATAACACAGCCACAACACGTTGATTTCTACGTCTTAAATCTGCATCGAATCTATCCCAGTTTAATCATCCCCGTGACCCTTAATGTAGACCTTCAATGTCACTCCTGATATGGGTCAGTGTGGCAGGTTCCTAACCAGCCCCACTTAGTATCTCCCCATTTACCTGCCACACCACCACCAGGGAGGTCCCTATAAAATGCAGATTGACCAAACTACTTCCCTACTTAAAATCTTTTAGTGGTTCTCCAAAACCAACGGTGTCAACTCCTAAACACAGCACCTGCAGCCTTTCATGACATGACCCAACCCCATGTCTCCAGTATTACTCCCTACAATCCACCATTCGGACTTTACCCTGTAGGAAATCCAAATGCACAGTCCTTCTCCAAACACATCATGCCTTTACACTTGTTTCCTGGGCAAAGAATGCCCTTTCTTACCTTCTTCCCTAGTAAATTCCCATTAATTCTCAACAGCCTAATGTTGTAGTTTTCCTTCTGCAAATTTTTCATCATATCCTCTCCCTTCAACAGTCAGTCTCTTTTGTTGCATTCTTTCTACATCTTCTGCCTATTGCCATTACAACACGTAGTTCATTTTTTTAGTTACTTGTTCTGTGTCAGTCTCCCGAAGTTGATCGCTCTTTCCTTAAGGCACGGTCTATTTTTTTTTTTTCATCTTTCTATCACCAAAGCCTAGCACATCACTGCTATAAAAGCAAGAAGGAGAAAGAGAAGAAGACTGAACATCTCCAAATGCCACACATTTGTATAGCTTATGTCAGCACTCTAGGGACTACATTAAAGTGTTGCTTAATATAAATGCCACGTGTTTTATTCAATTAATTCAAGGGAATCCCAGCTTCATAAATAGCAACACACTCTTAAGCAGAACAGGCTGACTCCTGCGCATTTAATTCTTTAATTAAAGCTCTGTGCCTTAAGGCTTTTGGTGAATTTTAGGAACAACTAAATAGATAAAATACCACAATATGCTTTACTCCTTCTCATTCATCTAAAACAAGTTATTTAATTAACCAAAATCATCAGTAAATTTCTTATTTAAAAAAGAAATTGGCATTCTGGTCCAAGATGGCAACATAGGAGGCTCCTGAATTCACTACTTCGGTGGTCACGCTAATCTACAGTTACACATGGGACAATTCCCTCTGAAAGAAGTCCAGAAACTAGCTGAGCACCTCTTACACATTAAATGAATGAGGGAAAAAAAAAAATGGCAGGTATGCAGAGACACACTCCTGCCATAAATCCTACCCCTGGAACAGCAACATATTGATAAAATAGTCAAGAGGGAACTCACAGACGCCCAGCTTCTCCCTGAGGATTGAAGGGCTTGAACCTAACAGCTTCTACCCAACTTTAACATTTCCACTTGAGAAATGGTCCTCCAATCTCTAGCTCCAAAAGCCAACGGGGCTTGAATCCAGAAGACCTATGAGATCAGAGCATCCAAAGAGACAGTTCTTCAGAGGCTCGCTAGGATTCAGGGTACTTGTCCCCTCAGGGCTCCGTGTCAAGGCATCCCTCAGAAATGCGCATCTCTCAGTCTTTTCCGGAAAGAGACACAAGTGTATATACTAAAGGCTGCAGCCTGAGGGTCAGGCTTTTACTTTAACCCACATATAGAGGCTGAGTGTCTGTCACCCTTCTCCGGAGACCTGGGAAGCGGGAGGACAGCGTGTTCATGTTCTCCCTCTGTCCAGCTCCAGGTCACTCATGTCTCCCGAGAAAGAACCTGTGTGCATGTCTAGGTCCCTGGTTTTCTGACTACGGCCCAGAGAACATGGCCAGTGGTGGCCTGACTCTGATGACCAGCAGGGTTCCAGTTCGTGGGCTCTGGGGAACTGAAGCAAACAGAGGAACAGTTGTTAACCAGTGACTCTACCCCCCGTTGCCCCCCCAGAAACAACCACTTCCCAGACCGTCTCTGAAAAAGATCCACTTGGACATTTTAGAAGTTGCTGCCAGAGGGTTTGGCTCTGATCTCCCAGCATTCAGATGCTGACTGAGGTCCTTTGCATTAGGACAGAGACAGGGCAGGGCACATCCTCCACTACTGGACTGAAGGATGTGGTTCAGACAACAGACTGGTGCATCCTAGGGGGTGGGGAGGGGGGTGAGGAGGGGAAATAAGGTGGTCAAAAGGTACAAACTTCAGTTATAAGATAAACAAGTTCTGGGGAATCTAATGTACAGTGTGGCGCTAGAGTTAACAATTGCTCTGCGTGTGCGTGCTCAGTTGTGTCCGACTCTTTGATGAATGGAGCAAAAATACTGGAGTGGGTTGCCATTTTCTCCTCCAGGGGATCTTCCCGACCCAGGGATCGAAACCACGTCTCCTTCAGCTCCTGCATGGGCAGGCAGATTCTTTACCACTGAACCACCTGGGAAGCCCTATAGTTAACAATACTATATGTATATCTGAAAGTTACTAAGACAGTAAACTATAATTTTCATCACAGAAAAAAAAATTACAACTCTGTGAGGTGAAGGATGTCAAACTAAACTTATTGTCATGATCACTTTGCAACATAAACATATATTAAATTACTATGTTGTACACCTTAATTGAAAACAATGTTATATGTCATTACATTTCAATAAAACTGGAAAAAAATTGACGCCAAATCTGTATTGATTTTGCCCCACACAGGTGTAAGTTCTGCCTAAGGAGGCAATACTATCTCCAAGACTGACAGAGGCTTGGAAAAGTTTAGTTACTAAAATTTCCCAGATGTCTCCCTGACAAAAGCTCTATGATAATTCTACGTATAATGAAATGCTTGTGATGGGGGACAGGAAGGGGCACTGGGATGTTTGGTATGTCTGCATTCTTTTTTGAAGGACAATGTTTCTGCAGACATTATACATGAGAAGATATGTAGGTAAAACTCGTTATTGCACTATGGAGTTCATTTTTAAAACAAAACTAGTAATTTCCTCAAAATTATATTATCGTGAGCCCTCTCACTAAACTGCATGGGAATTTTTTAAAAAAAATCCATCCTTAATTTGCCACAGAAAGTGAAAGTCGCTCAGTCGTGTCTGACTCTTTGCGACCCTATGGACTATATAGTCCATGGAATTCTCCAGGCCAGAATAATGGAGCGGGTAGCCTTTTCCTTCTCCAGGGGATCTCCCCAACCCAGGGATTGAACCCAGGTCTCTCGCATTGCAGGCAGATTCTTTACCAGCTGAGCCACAAGGGAAGCCCAATTTGCCACGGAATTGGGCCAATTATGTGGCTGAGTTAATCATCCCAACCAAGTTCATACCCCATTGCTCTACCACAAGGAAGTCGTTGACTTAGTGATTGGGTGGGATCATTAAGAGAGGTGGCCTGGCCTGAAATTAAGTTGTAAAGCTCTAGGATGAAAAGAAGAACAAGGGATCTAGGCTTGGAAAGAAGGAAATATTCCCTAGGTAACCATGTCCTCCATTAGAGCCCAGGATCTTCCCAAAGCTAAATTATTCTTCAGTTGGTTCCTTCTAAGTCTCAGTTTCTTCATCTATAAAATGGGAGTAAATATAAATTCACAGGATTTCCAATCAAATTCTTGGTTATAAGGAATGTCATAAACTATAAAGTGATACATATATGTGTGTATGTAAATAACTATAGGAATCTATGCCAAAAGATTGAAAGAGGTTATCTGAGAATAGAAGGGTTACAGGTAGGAATCATAAAATAAAGGACATCTAGTTAAATTTGAACTTCAGATAAACAATGGAAAATATTTTAGAATATCTCAGGTAATATGTGGGCATACTAAACATTTCATTTTTTTCTATGCTAAATATTTTTATTTCTTAATTCTGTATTTTTTAATATAATCCTCCTAATTTACTAAGAGGTTTTTCCTTATGTGAAGAATAGATCATGAACCTAGGTAGACAGATTTTCAGCAAATAAAAGTGATCATATTTTTTTCTCCTTTGACGTTTTGATATGATAAATTACCTAGTAGATATCTCAATATAAGCTAATCTATAAGTTCTTAAAATAACCTGAATTCAATTTGATACATAGTTCTGAATTCAATTTGATAACTTTTTAATATTTTATCTAAAATTTGTAGTTTTTCTCTGTGTTATGTTGTAACATTGGCATTAGTGCTATGATGGACAAAAAATAGTGTACTCTAAAATATTCTATCTTTTTCTATGCTCTAGGATTTTATATTATTATAGGATTTCTTTATATTGTTTTTGATGGTTTTAATAACTCACACATTAAACTAACTCTAGCACTCTTTTAGAGGAAGTTCTTTGTTAACTTTTTTAATTTATGTATGACTTTTGATTTATTCATACTTTCCATGTCGTCTTGGACTGATTTTGACAATAAATCTTTTCCTTTAAAGTAATTTGATGGCGGCTTTCAAAATTTTCAGATTTTTTTTTATCGCAAGTCTTCATTTGTTAATCTTGGTAACTTAGATATTTTTAACATTTTTGGTCTTTTTAAAGTTTTAGTAATATGCAAAATGTATGCAATGGAAAGAAATAAAAATTGGGATTTAAAAAAACTGCTATCATTAGAAAGAAGTACACCAGTGATACGATAAAGTGATACACTTATTCTTCTTTAATTAGTTAGATGATGAAGAATCTGCCTGCAATGCAGGAGACCTGGGATCAGTCTCTGGGATGGAAAGGTTCCCTGGAGAAGGGAATGACAACTCACTCCAGTATTCTTGCCTAGAGAATTCCATGGACACAGCCGCCTGGCAGGCTATACAGTCCATGGGGTTGCTAAGAGTTGGACACAACTGAGTTCACACAACTCTTTAATTAGAGGCTTTGCTTATTCAAACTATCGTCTGTGGACTAGGAGCATCAGCTTCCCCTGAAACATGTTATAAACATGCAAGCTCAGACCCCACCCCAGACCTACTGAATCTGAGTCCACATTTTAACAAGATTGCCAAGAGATTCCTATGAGAAGTTCTACTCTAGAGAGACCACAACTAAAAGCTGAATCTTCAAAATAGTTGAATCCCTTAAAGAAAAATAAATAAGTCCTCAACAAGAGTGAAGGAGAATCTGAGACTGAGCTGAGCATTCTGCCCTGACCTTAGGAACACCTATAGGAGAGAGCCAAGGCCTCCTAGTGACAAAAGCCTCAGGTCCTTCCTTCCATCCATCCACCCTGAGCTGCCATGTTAAGCCACACAGGCTTCACCAACACTGAATGACTTCAGGAAGCACCAACCACACAAGTTACTGTGAGGATGGTGCCCCTGGAGCTGGCAGAGTGGTCCCTATCCAGTTCTACTCTCGAGAACTCATCTAGACTCATAAGAGCTCCCAGAGGTAATGAAAATTAGTGAGAAAGATGAATGAAAAAGTAAGGCATGGGCTTTTGACTCTTTTTAGAAGGTTGAGGTTTTATGAAGTTGTTTTATTTGTGCAAAGGCACTGACAAGTGTTTCTTGGGGTTTTTGCTTGTTTTAGAAACTAGAATCCATCAATGCTAGGGAACAATCAGTTAAACAGGTGAGATGAACTCTGGATAAAAATCACAAAAACCCTTTCTGTACCTAATACTCAATTAATATTTAACTGTTCTCAGCCCTCAGTCACGTCTGACTCTGTGCAACCCCACGGACTGTAGCCCACCAAGCTCTTCTGTCCACGGGATTTTCCAGGCAAGAACACTAGAGTGGCTTGCCATATCCCTCTCCAGGGGATCTTCAGGACTCAGGGATGGAATCTGCATCTCATGTCTCCTGCACTGGCAGGCAGTTTCTTTACCACTAGTGCCACGTGGGAAGTCCTTTATATTTAATAGACATGTAAAATGTTGGTCGACTACCAAAAAATGCCTCCAAACTATCTCCAAAAATTGGTAACAGATTTTATTTTGAACCAGAAATTCCAGCCACGCTGAAAACACGGAGGCTGTGTGTGAAAGAAGTGTAAAGTCAAAGGTCTCTCTGGTAAAGTACCCAAGTTCGTTTCTGTGAGCCAAAAACTCAGGACAAATATATTCAGGTCTCTATCCTCATCCCATCAAAGTGCATCTGTTTTGAAGTCTATCTCAGAGCACCCCTCTGTCTTCCCCATACCTTGCTGTGGGTTTCATAGTACCAACCAAGGGTATACTATGGGCTTCATTGTTGCTGCTGCTATTTATTTTTCACTTTCTGTATCTCTCAATATAAATTCTGCGAGAGCAGGAATTTCATCTGACTCATTGACGAGAGCACCCCAAGTGCCTAGACAATACCTGGCACCCAAGGGACACTCAAAAAACATTTGTAGAAGGGATGAATAAAAACAGACTCAGTTCAGTTCAGTTGCTTAGTCGTGTCTGACTCTTTGCAACCCCATGGACCGCAGCACACCAGGCTTCCCTGTCCATCACCAACGCTTGGGGCTTACTCAAACTCATGCCCATTGAGTCGGTGATGCCATCCAACCATCTCATCCTCTGTTGTCCCCTTCTCCTCCTGCCTTCAATCTTAACCAGCATCAGGGTCTTTTCCAATGTAAAAAAACAGACTGTCCTCCAGCTAATAAGAAACAATTTCCTTTTTGGTCACGGCTTGTTAATTATATATTTTTCATTCTTCTATCACAGACTTGGATCTTAGTCAAATATCCTGAGTAAATCTGCCTCATCCTCCAATAGATAATTCCTGGGTTTGTCAGGTAGCTCAGAGTAGAAACTTTTATAACAACTCCTGACAATATTCAGGCTCTAAGTAAATTGCTTCTCCCTCTAATGCATTTGCCTCTCGCTTTCATTAACTGCGGTAATATTCCAATCACTCTATGCTGCAGTCTCAGAGAAAGGCAGAGGGAGAGTTCCAGAAAGCAGTTGTTTTTTGCTTCTCTACAGCAAAGCACTTGAGATGAAAAGGTCTGTAAAACCAACTCTCAGTGGCACACACTCAAGAACTCCAACCTTTTAAAATGTTCCTTACAGAGGAGAGGGTGTTTTGTGGGTATGTGAGAAGGAGCACCCAAAGCAATCTCACAGGGCTCCCAGGCCCAAGTTCAGAGACAAGGCTTCGGCAGAATCGAAAATGGAACAGATTGTGGGAAGGTGGAAAGGTTGTCAGAGATACCGGATGAGTGACAGGAAACACATCAGTCAACACACTTATACTCAAATGAGCTTGGAAACAATTGGTGGCTGTGCTCAGTCTCCCAGTGGAATCTGGGACAACTCAATTAACCTCTTTCTTCCATAGCCCCATCACTACTATATTGAGCACAACAATCTACCTTGAGCAGAGAGGGCTCAGGATTTCATAATAAATGTGAGTAGAGAGCTCTGTGTATGATACCTCATAATACTGTGTGAATCAGCATAAAGTCACAAGGCTACCCAGCCCTCTAGAGGTCAATCCAGCCCTTTCACATGGGACCACAATTAAACCATTCCAGAGGGATTAGATTCTAATCCTTTGTATAAGGTGTCTGTATAAAGGGATTCCAAGAACAAGTCAAGGATGCTTTCTTAAACTTAGGTTGTCTCAACCCCGCAGCACTGTAATTCTGGGTGTTTGCCCCTTCAGGGACCATATTAGAACAGCTTCTTGGTGAATAGCACAGATACTGGAGTCTGGCTGACTCAGGTTCCCACTGGACTCTACTTGGCGCTGGCTACATGATACTGAGCAAGTCACAGCCTTAATTTCCTCCTGCCTGTTTCTCCTCCAAAGTAGTTGTCCCACTGACCCCATAAGGCTGACCCCCAAGGACCAAGTTAAAAAAATAGAACAGGTAAGGTGCTTCTTACAGTGTCTGCATCAAGGCTGCACACCAAATTCACAGGAATATTATTTTCAGCTGAATAACCCTGGTTGCCTGAAAAGATGCCTGAATACATGCTCCTTCGTATCTTGCTCTTCATGATTCCATGGACTGTAGCTGGCCAGGATCCTCTGTCCATGGGATTTGCCAGGAAAGAATACTGGAGTAGGTTGCCATTTCCTCCTCCAGGGGATCTTCCTGACCTAGGGATCAAAACTGCACCTCCTGTGTCTCCTGCCTTGGCAGGCAGATTCTTTACCACCGTGCCACCTGAGAAGCCCTGGTGACTCTTTTTATTGACAACTTATCTTTAAAAATGGTCATCATTTTTGTTTATCTTTTCTGATCCCTCTCTAAATTCCTTAATTTTCTTTTTCAACGAAGTGATCAAAATTGTAGAAAGAGAATAACCATGGTGAACAGCCTAGGCAAGTTTCTTCTTTATTTACTTCTTCTTTAGGATCAGAAGTGAAGGCTGTGTGGTATGTGGCTTGGAAATACATTGGGGCTCTTTTTCTACAATTAATTTTTATTGGAGTATAGTTGCTTTGGCTTCCCATGTGGCCCAGTGGTAAAGAATCCGCCTGCCAATGCACGAGCTGTGGGCTCGATCCCTGGTCTGGGAAGATCTCCTGGAGAAAGAAATGGCAACCCACTCCAGTATTCTTGCCTGGGAAATCCCATGTACAGAGGAACCTGGCAGGCTACAGGCCACAGGGTCGCAAAAAGTCAGACACAACTTAGCGACTAAACAACAACAATAACAAAATAGTTGCTTTAGAATGTTCTGATAGTTTCTATAGTATAGCAAAGTGAATCAGCTGTACATATACATATATTCCTTCTTTTTTGTATTTCCTTCCCATTTATTTCACCATAGAGCATGAGCCGAGTTCCCTGAGCTACACAGTAGGCTCTCATCAGGTTATCTGTTCTAAACAGAGTATCAACAGTATATGTATGTCAATCGCAATCTCCCCATTCATCCCACTCCCTCCTTTACCTCCCTTCTGTATGCTGAATCTAGAAAAATGGTATAAATGATCTTATTTGCAAAACAGAAATAGAAGCATTGGAACTCTTAGCAGCGAAGATTCTGCTATTTTGTAAGTGGTTGTAGAAACAGTGTCACGAGCATTTAAGGGACCCTGGGAAGTTTGCACGATGCATACATGGGTGGAAACCAGTGTTTTGGGGAGTAGAGGCCCTCCCCCAATTTTAGACACCATGTAAACACCTTGTAGCCTGGTGCATCCCAGGGAGCAGGGGGTGACCCTTATAATGTCCCCAAATACCTGAGCACATGGACTGAGATTTATACCAAGTGATCATGAGGGCTTTACAAGTTACCAAGCACTTTCATGCTCTGCACCTCCTTTGATCCTGGCAAAAGGCGTGTGTGAAAGTCAATTATCCCTATTCTAATACTGCAGATGCGAAGGCTCTGAGAGCTTAAGTATCTGGCCTGAGGTCTCTGTATTCCAATTCCACATACTTTCTACTATGCCATATCATTCACCGTGTCCAAAGCCTTTTAACCTAACCTTGAAATCCAGCGTTTCCACGTGAGTGTATATTCCAGTGTAACAGTGAAGCCATTTTAATAAGTGGGCTTGTCAAATACACCACTGAACCTGCAGTATGCTTACAATTATGGTGCAAAAATAAAAATTCAAAGCTATGTACAGGGTAAAAAAAGACTTAGATATATTATAGCAAAATGAAAGACAATTGGGTTTAGGCAGGTAGATGGTGGAGAGATTATATTTCTACTTTTTTCTGATTCAAAATTCCCCCTAATGAACATATGTTCATAATGAAAAATATAAGTAGTGGATTTCTCCCCAAGTAGCCTGACAGTCAAAAAATTCATCCAATAGCAAGGAAGGTTCTTGCAGGAGCAGAGAGGGGCCTCCCCTACCTCCTGAGAAATTGGGGTTTCCCTGGTGGCTCAAATGGCAAAAAATCTACCTGCAATGTAGGACACCTGGGTTCAATCCCTTGGTTGGGAAGATTCCCTGGAAAAGGGAATGACCACTCAGTCGAGTATTCTTGTCTAGGAAATCCCATGGACAGGGGAGTCTGGTGGGCTATGATTCATGGGGGCACAAAGCGTCAGACACAACTGAACAACTACACATGCACACACCTCTTCATCTCATCTTCAACCACATATAGATGACCCAGCTCTGAGTCACACCATTCAGAATGGCATCAATTTTCTGTAGGTAATACACCAAAGCAAGGGCAGGAATCACTTCTAAATGTTGACAGAAGTCCAGATTTTGTCCTGAAGGGACCGATTTATGTTCAGAGTAGCAAATTAAAACAAATAAATGGAATTCTACAATGAGCTCCGTGTCTGTCTCAGCTATTCATACTGTCTCTGAACGAATCCAAACCTGGAATTTCTGAGAGTGTGACCCTGGGGTGGAGTAAAAGGAACTAACTCTTTAAGATCACCTATTTTTCACCAAAGGAAGGGGGGTGTCAGTGGGGTCATTCTCTTGCATATCGGTCTTCCATCGAGAAACTCTCAGAAACCATTGTGGCGGGAAAACAGTGAACTTCTGGCTTGGGTCCCACCTCACAGGATCCCTCAAGAGGTAAGCCTGGAAGCTATCGAAACATTTCCTCCAATCAGGCTTACTCACCTTCACACAGTCCAGTGTTCTCCAAGTAAAACTGGGCTCTGCACCGGGACAGACACTCGCCAAAGGTGATGTTTGCACCCAACAGAAGCTCAAACTGCAGTCCGTCTTCTGGCTTCCTACACTGGGTGCAGTGGGAATGTGCTGGCCCCACACAAGTCAAGCAAGAGGAATGACAGGCTGCCAAGAGGAATAAAATGCAGGAATCAATCCAAGGATCAGAGAAGCATTACAACCAAGGGGAGTCCCTAAGGAAGTCCGATTTACTCAGAAAAGTTCACCAGATACAACCTTGCAGTTAACTGTTTTTCCAGCGTTCTCCACAAAGCCCAGGGGGATAATAACAATATCTGTGAGAGGCCAAATGAGGGTGATGCTAACTAGCTACGTCTCTCAGGTCCTAGAAGAGCTGCCAGCCTAGATGACGGAGGGAAGAAAAAAGCAAACTGGACAATATTGGCTTGGTTCTCCAGAGAGTCACATACAGTGGATGACAATATAATGTTATAATCTCAGTTTTTAATGGAAGATTTTAAGAAGCATTCCTATAAAGGCTGTTACTCTATTAAGCACAAAAATGGTAATTGTGTTACTGTCCATTACAGCATCCATCACCCACTACAGAGGGGTCCAGGCAACAAATTTCTGTTAGAATTTATGTGAGAAAAGGCTGCTTTTCTAGACAAGGAAGAGGCCCCTTTAGAGCAGCAACAAGCACTTGACAATCCATCATGGTTTCCGGTTTTCCTTGGCTGCTGGTGAAAATCAGAGCCAGAGTACTCAAAATCTCTCCTGCCCACAGTCTGATATAATGGTTGCTCTCATCTTTTCAAAGATTCTCTAAACTGTCTTTTTCGGGATATTTATAGCAGCTGCCCTGTTTTAAATACATTTTTTTTTCCCTTGTAACTATCCTTCACAACTTTTCCAAGGTGCCCTATGTATAAATAAACATAAACTAACTTCATTTAATTAAAATGTTTGCTTCCAATGTTCCAGTTTCAAAAGGCTCAAAGGAGATTGCCCTCCCTATGAGCCGAGAGCCTTTTCGGCAAATAGCTATGGAAGATTATCCATTTTACTCAGCCCAGAGGCATTGCTGGTAACTCTCAGTTTGCTCAGCAGTATCATTAACAAAAAGAAGTTCTTCAGGGAAAAACAAAATGAAGACTAAGAAAAACATTAGTGATGCTCAGAGGATTGAAAAGAGAGGAAAGAAGAGCTGGGTTCGTTTTCATGCACAGCAAAGGGAATGACATTCCTCTCAAGGATGGCCAGAAAGATGGTGGCCCATTGAGTGTTACGACAAATATTCAAATGTGATTTTTCAGATTCTCCCTTTGATAACGAAAACAAAAACAAAAACTTGTAATGCAGGCATAACCACATGGGATACACTAGAGGAAGAGCTGCCCCACAAAGTAACTTATCTCTATGTCCTTGTGCTGGGAAAGTCTATCAGGAATGATGATAAGGGGCTTCTCTGGCAATTCGGAGAAGGCGATGGCACCCCACTCCAGTACTTTTGCCTGGAAAATCCCACGGACGGAGGAGCCTGGTAGGCCGCAGTCCACGGGGTCGCGAAGAGTCAGACACGACTGAGCAACTTCACTTTCACTTTTCACTCTCATGCATTGGAGAAGGAAATGGCAACCCACTCCAGTGTTCTTGCCTGGAGAATCCCAGGGGCAGAAGAGCCTGGTGGGCTGCCGTCTATGGGGTCTCACAGAGTCGGACACGACTGAAGCAACTTAGCAGCAGCAGCTGGTAATTCAGGGGTTAAAAATCCACTTTCCAATGCAGAGGATGGGAGTTAAATCCCTGGTCGTGGAACTAAGATTCCACACGCTGTGGGGGCAACTAAGTCCATATGCCACAACTACTGAGCCTGCAAGCTACAACTCTAGAAGCCTGAATGCCGCAACGAAGTCCTAGCATAGCAAAAAAATAAATAAATGATGATGATGATACCAACAATACCTTTGCAGACACCATGGTCAGGGTAGAAGCCCTCTCCACAGTTGGGCAGACAGTGGCCTTGGCGCAGGGCCTGGGGGTGGACGCAGGCGGTACAGTGAGAGGCCATGGGTCCTGAGCAGCTGGCACATGAGTTGTGACAAACTGAGGAAGAGAGGAACACGATGGGACCGAGGTAACTAGAGAGTCCACTTCTTGGCCGGGCTCCTCATGTGCTAAGATTCCCTCTTTTCTATCCTCAACCCCCTCACATGTTGCACCAAATCAAGGGGCGTATGTGTTCAGAGGAGGTTATGTTACCAGCACCACTCACACTGCAACTCTGCCTATCTTTCATCCACGTACTATTATTTATTAGCTACCCTTTATTTGGGCTTCCCAGGTGGTGCAGTGGTTAAGGGGGTGCAATGCAGGAGATGCAAGAGACCTAGGTTCAATCCCTGGGTCGGGAAGATCCCCTGGAGGAGGAAGTGGCAACCCACTCCAGGATTCTTGCCTGGAAAACTCCATGGAAAGAGGAGCCTGGCAGGCTACAGTCTGTGGGGTAGCAAAGAGTTGGCCACGACTGAGTAACTCAACACAAATCCTTCATTTAGTGTTTGCACTGTGTTTTATATATATTGCCACTTTTAATCTTCATAGTAATGTTAATGCAGTAGGTAGTATTAACCTCATTTTACAGATGAGAAAACCAAGGTCATGGAAAGTTAAAAAATGTACCCAAGTTCACAAAGCTAGTTAGTAGCAGAGCTGGAATTTAGCCCTGGGTCTATCTGAACCTAAGACTCCCCAGGTGAATAGGGAAGAGGAGAAAGTTCATGGATCTGAGTGTTGGGACCCCTGGCAATTTTGAAGGGCCTGTCCCCTAGCTTATGCCCTTAGCCAAGACTGGGTCTCTCCAGGCCTAGTTTCCTTGACATATGCATGGTGAGGGGTTGGGTTAAATGGTCATTTAACACACTTACAGTTGGACATTCTAGGAGTCTAAGTAAAGTTATGTTAAATGGCAGTGTCAGGCATGCCTCTCTCCTGCTTTGGTCCTGGCTGGTAACAATGGGACACTCTGACTCCAAGAGGCAGATGGCACCATGCTGTTCTAAGGAGCAGGAGTGAACCCTGGAAGAAGGTTCTGGAGGACCACGGTCAGGAGCTGGGAGAGGGGAGTGTGGAGACAGGAGGAGATTGCTGGGGACAGAATACTGAGGACAAGAGATAGAGAGTAGATGAGTAAAGAGGCCGACAAACAAACAGGAGGTTGATGAGACAAGGCGGTAGCATGGTCTAAATATCCTGCCCAAACAGACACTAGAAGTGGAGTAAGATACGCATGTTTGTTTCAGAGAAGAAGGGCAATCAGGGTGTCTGAGGCAGCAGTAAGTTTCCACCCCAGACGGGAATGTTTCCTAGTTTAAGATGTATAAGTTTGAAAAAAATACTATATAAATAGCACATAAAACCAAATTTTCAATAGATACACACTTTAGCTTTACAAGCTATCAAACGTGGTTTGCTTTTTTATTTTCCTGGTATGCTGTAGTTGCCAATATATGTGTTTACAAATGCCATCTAAAGAATGATTCTCTCCTACCTACAACCTGAGTGAGTAATGGTTGACAAGTACACAAGGGCTGTGTGAAGATTTTAGAGGTTTTCTTGGCATTTCAAAATGATCCCGTGATCTCTAATGATGATTGGTATGTGTAAGCCCCTTATTTAATCACATTAGTCCCCCAGCACCCACCCATATTTCCCACCCTCATACCAGATATATTTTCCTTTTAATTTGCCATTTACTTCCCATGCACACAAACTTCCAAGTGAGCAGCATACAGCATTTAGTGTAATCAAATATGTGCTAATTACTTTTTTGATGATGATGATAACAGTTACCAATGTAACTTACCTTTACATTTCCCAGTGGCATCAACATAGTACCCACCAGGGCATTCAGAAATGCATTTCCCATCATGCAACACCGTCTTCTCCACACAGGTAAGACATCTGGGACTACTGGGGCCACAACTCTTACAGGATTGATCACAAGCTAAAGGGGAAGAAAACCCATCAGAGAAAATCAATAATGAACAAAGGGAGCAGAGGAAGTCTGTTCTTTCCAAGTCCACGGTTGGCATCAACATAGTAATCACATTTCTGGCTGCTCAGCTGAGGTCTGTTTCCTTGATTCAAACTTTTCTGCATTCACAGTTGAAGGAGAACTCAATAAGTATTCACTGAACTAAGTATTCACTAAACTAAGCATAACAAATATTCTGAGGCTCATCTACCAGTGTGTCTGATTTAATATGGGATTTAAAGTCAAAACGGCTTTGGCAGTAGGGTTCCCAGATTTAACAAATAAAATACCAGATGCTCAGTTAAATTTGAATTTCCAGATAAATAAAGAATAATTTTTTGGTTTAAGTTTGTCCAAAATAGTTCATACTATATTTCATCTGACAACCCTAGTTCGAGGAAGTATTCAGAGTTCCACTAAGCAAGGTCATGCTATAAAACTTCGGTTGAAATTGCTGAGCTTCACACAATCTTCTCGGATCTACTTGTTCACTTATTCATTCAGTGAGCCCTGAACACATTTCTTAAACTCTGTGTCAAGTACTGTGCCAGGTAATAGAGACACTATGAACAAAGCTAGTGGAGGTGACGGAATTCCAGCTGAGCTATTTCAAATCCTGAAAAGATGATGCTGTGAAAGTGCTGCACTCAATATGTCAGCAAATTTGGAAAACTCAGCAGTGGCCACAGGACTGGAAAAGGTCAGTTTTCATCCCAATCCCAAAGAAAGGCAATGCCAAAGAATGTTCAAGCTACCACACAATTGCACTCATCTCACACACTAGTAAAGTAATGTTCAAAATTCTCCAAGCCAGGCTTCAGCAATACGTGAACCGTGAAATTCCAGATGTTCAAGCTGGTTTTAGAAAAGGCAGAGGAACCAGAGATCAAATTGCCAATATCTGCTGGATCATCGAAAAAGCAAGAGAGTTCCAGAAAAACATCTATTTCTGCTTTATTGAGTACTCCAAAGCCTTTGACTGTGTGGATCACAATAAACTGTGGAAAATATTGAATGGGAATACCAGACCACTTGACCTGCCTCTTTAGAAGTCTGTATGCAGGTCATGAAGCAACAGTTAGAAATGGACATGGAACAACAGACTGTTTCCAAATAGGAAAAGGAGTATATCAAGGCTGTATATTGTCACCATGCTTATTCAACTTATATGCAGAGTACATCATGAGAAACGTTGGGCTGGAGGAAGCACAAGCTGGAATCAAGATTGCTGCAAGAAATGTCAATAACCTCACATACGCAGATGACACCACCCTCATGGCAGAAAGTGAAGAACTAAAGAGCCTCTTGATAAAAGTGAAAGAGGAGAGTGAAAAAGTTGGCTTAAAGCTCAACATTCAGAAAACTAAGATCATGGCATCCGGTCCATCACTTCATGGCAAATAGATGGGGAAACAGTGGCTGACTTTATTTTGGGGGGCTCCAAAATCACTGCAGATGGTGAATGCAACAATGAAATTAAAAGACGTTTACTCCTTGGAAGGAAAGTTATGACCAACCTAGACAGCATATTAAAAAGTAGAGACATTACTTTGCCAACAAAGTTCCGTCTAGTCAAGGCTATGGTTTTTCCAGCGGTCATGTATGGATGTGAGAGTTGGACTATAAAAAAAGCTGAGCACCGAAGGATTGATGCTCTTGAACTATGGTGTTAGAGAAAAACTCTTGAGAGTCCCTTGGACTGCAAGGAGATCCAGCCAGTCCATCCTAAAGGAGATCAGTTCTGGATGTTCATTGGAAGGACTGACATTGAAGCTGAAACTCCAATACTTTGGCCACCTGGTGCGAAGAGCTGACCCATTTGAAAATTCCTTGATGCTGGGAAAGATTGAAGGCAGGAGGAGAAGGGGATGACAGCGGATGAGATGGTTGGATGGCATCACCAACTCAATGGACATGAGTTTGGGTAGACTCTGGGAGTTGGTGATGGACAGGGAGGCCTGGCGTGCTGCAGTCCATGGGGTCACAAAGAGTCAGACACAACTGAGTGACTAAACTGAACTGAACTGAACTCAGTGTTCCACCTTGCACCCTAGATGATTCAGTCTCTCTTGAAGCAAACATGTAAGGCAAGATCTTCAATAATGGATAGGCTGTGCGCTTCATATCAGAGAAAGAGAAAGTCATGTCCTCTACTCATAACTGGAGCAAGGAAACAAAAAAATGTATCTAAAAACTATTCTTCACTCCCACCTTCCAAAAAGTTCTGAAGCTTCTAATTCTAGAACAGACATCTCAACAGAACTGAATAATCTACAAACTAAATGGATTTTCCCAGAAATAAAGAACTTTTTTAAAAATCAGAATTGCCCAACAATAAAATCATTACAGACAAAATGTTTTAGGACATACCTAAAATAATACTTGGAGTAAAAGTTGTAAATTTAAATAAAATTACTAGGAAGATGTCATTTCTCTCCCAACTAGTCTAAACTTCAACACAATATTAATAAAACTTCTAGTTGAATTTTAATAGTAATTCAATAAACATACTCTAAAGTTCATGAATACTTAATAAAAGTGACAAGGGGGTGGTTGCCACTGCTGGAGCCAGTTAGAAGAACCATTGTGGGAGGAGTACACGAGGTGGGCAACTCCTCCCTCCTCACAACCAGACCCCATGAGCACCGGAGTCAGCACCACTGTTACCCAACAGGGCATCTGAAGGAAAAGGGGCATTTAAATCAAACAATATTGAGATGGATTGGCTTGTGAAACATAATGGCCCAAATAACGCTAGTGATGGACAGTACAACTTCGTGGACAGCCAGTTGACTGCAACAAAGAAGAAATAGCTCTTTCAAGGGTTGAAAATCGTGCCAAGTGGGATAACACTGACAATGGACTACCAAGGGAGAAGCACAGGGGAGGCCTTTGTGCCTTTGCTTCAAAGGAGACAGCAGAAAATGCACTGGGGAAAGGCACAGGGATATTGAGAACTTCAGAAGTAGCAGGAAGGAAATCAGAGGATTTTATGATCCACCAAGAAGTTTGCTGGGCTAGCAACCAGGACCATATGATAGACCAATAGGAGGAAGAGGTAATTATCATGGAGCTGGGCATGGAAGCATGTATGACAGAATTTGATTAGAAGATGATGGGTATGATGGTGATTATGGAGGTTTTGATGACTATGGTGGCCACAGTGATTATGGCTATGTATTTTACCATTAGCACTACAAGAGGTGAAAAATGAAATCGAAAGTCACTCAGTCGTGTCCGACTCTGCAACCCCATGGACTATACAGTACTTCGAATTCTCTGGGCCAGAATACTGGAATGGTAGCCTTTCCCTTCTCTAGGGGATCTTCCCAACCCAGGGACTGAACCCAGGTCTCCCACTTTCAGGCGGATTCTTTACCAGCTGAGCCATCATGTCTACTTTTAAAAAATATAAGACACAAATCCATGTCTTGAGAGTCTTACCATTGGATTTTGCATCTGATGTTTGGAGTTTTAGAGCCACTGTGTTAAAAAATAATTATATGCAGCAAAGAAAAAGGTACTTTTTACTTTTAATCCCTTTAATTAATATGGCTTTTTTTCCAAACTGGCTAATGGATCAAAATAAAACCTGTTGATGTGAATTCAGTTATTAAACTTGTTACTTGGTCTTGCTAGAAATGTTATTAATGTAATAAATATCAAGGTGGGAGATAAGTAAAGAGGAAAGAAAGGGATAATTTGCCCAATCAGACATTGAGACATATTGCAAAGCAATAGAAATTTAGGAATAAAACAAAACAATGTAACAGTGGTATTGGAATAGAAATTTAGACTATGAAATACCTCAGAGACAGACCTATGTGCATATGAAAATTTAATATCTGATAAAGATCAATGGAGAAAACTGGATCATGAAATGGAGAAAAATCAAACTGCATCTCACAGAAGTGGACTCTAGATGGATCAGCCTACATAAAATTTAAACTGAAATTAATAGAATTTCTTCTATTAATTGTAGTATAATTTCTTTGTGAACTTGAGCAAGGTAGGTCTTTATCTTAAAATTTCAAAAGCAAAATGTTAAATCAAAAAATGATGAATTACATATTTTTGTTCAATGAAGGGCACCACATTAAAGGTTAAAAAGCAACAAAATGGGAAAATGTTTGCATATTTAAGACTGACAGAGTTAGTATCGTAAGGTGCAAAGAACTCCATAAAATCAACAATGAAAAGGAAGCAAGGCCAGTGAAACAATGGAAAAGACACATTAAAAAGCAGTTTATCGAAGAGGAAACACAAAAGTCCAACAAGAGTTGAAGATAATCTCAAACTCATTAATAATCAGAAATAAGAAAATTAAAACAGAATGCCCCTGTACATCTATTGACCAGGGGAAAACCAGAAGTTTGATAATGTCAAGTCATGGCCAGGATGTGGAGATGAGACAGCCCTGAAGCTTGGGAGTATAGATGCTGGTAAGCTACCTGGCACTACTTAGTCGCATAAAGAAAATGCAGAGTCAACACATAAAGAATAAATTAAAATTAAAAAAAGAAACCAGTAATTCTGTTCTGGGGTTATCCATCAATTCTAGGGAACCTTCTCCCCACCCCTGCAGGCTCATCAAAGGACATGTTGGAGGTTGCTCACTGGTATTCCCTAGTGATGGCATGCAGATGGACAGATGTGGGGAGTCTGTCCCTGGCAGACTGGGAATGCAGACCAGGAAGGCCCACGCAGCAGTGAGAAGCAAAGGCCTAGATGCTATAGCAACATGGGTGAATCTGAAAGACATATTGCTGAGTGAAAAAAGGACATGAACTCTATAAACTGGTATGAACTCTATAACATGGCATCATTTAAGAAAAATATACATATATGTATAGAGAATGGCATTTCAACACGTACATCACCGTATGTAAAACAGATGACCAGTGCAAGTTGGATGCATTAAGCAGGGCACCCAAAGCCGGTGCTCTGGGACAACCCAGAGGGATGGAGTGGGGAGGGAGGTGGGGAGGGAGGTGGGACGGGGGTTCAGGATGAGGGAGGCACATGTGTACCGGTAGCCAATTCATGTTGATGTATAGCAAGAACCATCACAATATTGTAATTGTTTTCCAAATAAAACAAATTAATTTAAAAAACATGGTATCATTTAAGAAAAATATACATGTACATATACTCACTGAAAACAAAACTCATTTTACATGAGCCCATAAAAACAAAAGGATAAAAAATTTAAAATAGTTGCCCAGGTAAGGAAGGGAAATCAGTATAAAAGGAAGGAAGGAAAGAGAAGAAAAAGAGAGGCGGAAGGAAGAGAGAATGTCTAACAGAAACCTCTGACTCTGCTTTGATTTATGTGTTAGCCAGAGCCAGAAAAGCCCTTCATAACAGCACAGGTACTTACATGACCAAACAATGAGGTTTTTTCCTTCGAATTTCCCCACCCTTTATATCTAATATTTGTAAAACTCAAAGCATGTACCACAGACAAACTTGGTCATTGTAAATTCTTTCTGCCATTGCACAGCACCATTTATAACAGGTTGTGCTGGATTTTTCTCAGCACTCAACTTGAGATTTCTACAGATATGGGTTGCTTGGGTTATAAATTATTAAACCAACACCAGCCAGGCTTTATCTCGAATAGCACTAATCTGAATTGAAAGTAAGTTGGCTTATCACCATCAGACGTCTTAATTAACATTCCGATAGCAATCAGTGACTTGGTTCACCGTTGCTTTAGAAAATATTTATACAAACCTTTCTGAAGGCATTTGACACAGACTTTGAGAACTCGAACAGTTTTATGAAGAGCGTAAACTCTAGCTTTGTCAATCAAAAGGGCCATTGGTCAATGCCAATGGCATCACAAAGTTTTGTACCTGCTAAGCACATGGCAGGCATTCACTAATTAACCGATGGTCATTTGACTGGTTGGCTGACTAATGTCAGCAATGGTCCATCCTTGTGTTTGAAAGTTCTCTTTCTGCTTTGTTTCAAAATGTATACAGATAGCATTTCAGACGTATACTTTCTCCCAAAGCCACCTGTTCAGCAGTCTTTTAAATTCTTCCAGTCTGCAAGGAGGTCTGGTTTTCTTCACTGAACCTCTTAGCCCAAGCAGACTCCCACCCCTCACTGCCTCAGGCTCACACTGTGTATCCCTTCTTTTACATACACGCATCCTTAGCAAAAGTTGCTTTCTCAATGCAGATAACATCATCTCGGTAGCAGGTCTGTGTCACCGCTCCCGACAGTGACAGTAGCCAGCTTCCTCGGGGAATTACAGGGTACATGCCTCCAGGCCTTTGATTTAGTGCAAATTTGACATCTGCCGGCCTTTGATTTAGTGCAAATTTGACATCTGCCGACCTTAGGAGAATACATCTGGTTTAATTGAGCAGGGGAGTGATGCTGGCAAAAAAGATTAAAACGCTCAAGGTAATGGCAGCCTGCTTTTCTTTCCTCCTTCTCTCCTGAATCCACACAAAAGCCACCTGTGACTTGTCCAAATCGAGCGAGGTTTCTCACACCAGAGATACTGATGCATCCCTGCACGGCTTTAAGCAAGCAGCTGCCAAGAGCTATCTCTCTTCTCTGAGACAAGTGCATTTGTCAAGTCTCAGAGATCATCTCATTTGTGCTGTTGCCCTGCTCAGTAAACAAAATGAGCATAATAACTTGAGAAAGTTTTATGGACTGCACATTTTTTTTTTTTATTTAGTGGACTTAGTTATAAAAAAATGCACGACACAGGGTGCTCAGGGCCGGTGCACTGGGATGACCCTGAGGGGTGGGATGGGGAGGGAGGTGGGAAGGGGGTTCCGGATGGGGAACACATGTACACCCATGGCTGATTTACATCAATGTATGGCAAAAACCACTACAATATTGTAAAGTAATTAGCCTCCAATTAAAATAAATATATATATATATTTTTTTAAGTGTCATCTGACTTTTCAATATTGACCATCACAATAAACTTGATTCAAACCTTTCATGCACCATCAGATGCCCATTCTGTGGACCAGCCACAGGGATAGCTGGCTGATCTAAAGACTGACAGAGATGCAAGAGGTGCAGGTTTGATCCCTGGGTCGGGAAGATCCCCTGAAGAAGGGAATGGCAACCCAGTCCAGTATTTTTGCCTGGAGAATCCCCATGGACAGAGAAGCCTGGTGGGCTACAGTCCCTGGGGTCACAAGAGTCAGATATGACTGAGTACGTGTGTACACACGCACAGGAAGACAAGGAGGAAGGAGGAGAAGATGGTCAAGCGAGAGAAGGAGAGGGGACAGGAAATGGGCAGAGGTGCATAAGGAGGGATCATGTTATAGCAGCAGCAGAGCAATTATGAGACAGTTAAGGTCTAAACCCAGAAGACCCAGCATGAATCCCAACTCTGCCCCTCATTAGCTCCGTGACCTCAGGCACGTTTCTTAGTCTCTCTGCTTCTTCATCTGAGAACAGAGGATGATGATAACTACCTCACAAAATTTCTGGGAGGATTAAACACTGAACACAAAGCACTTATTCTGTACCAGGCACTGTGTTAAATGCCTCGCCTACATTAACTCAGTCCTGGCATGGCCTTCTGAGTTAGCTGTGTGCTGGTTTCTCATTGCTGCTATAAAAAATGACCACAGACGTGGCTTAAAGCAGCACACATTTATTATCATACAGCTTAAGAGATCAAAAGTCCTAAAATCAAAGCTTTAGCAGGACTGCATTCCTCCTGGAAGCTCTGGGTGGGAGAATCCATTTCTTTGTTTATTCCTTGTCTCTTTCCAGGTTCTATAGGCTGCCTGCATGCTCATAGTCCCTTCCCAGCATCACTCCTGAAGTCTGCTTCTGTTTCTGGTCTCCTTTTCTGATTCTGATCCTCCTGCCTCCCTATCAGGACCCTTGTGATTACACTGGCTCATTCAGATAATCCAGAGTAACCACTCCCATCTCAAGATCCTTACCTTAATCATACCTACAAAGTCTCTTTTGCCACCTGAGGCAGAATATTCACACATGCTACTGATCAGGACAGGGGCATCTTTGAGGAGCCCTTCTGTCTCCCACAGGTAGGACTGTTCTTGCCATTTAAAAAATGGGAAATTGACACAGGAAGAGATTAAGTAACTTGCCCCAGGTCATGGTTTTTCTCTTGACATGTTCCTGCCTCTCACTGGGTTAACGTTTAGCGCTTGGGACAGTGCTTTGCACAAGGAGCACGAAGTTGGGTTAACTCTTATTGTCTGCAGTCGTCTTAAAGGTTGAATAGACAATAACTGCCTCAGTTTCAATTCAGGGGCACCAACACCAAAAGCAGGGAGGCCCTTGGCTGGCCCGGGAGTCCCAAAGAGTGCCTTGGTCCCCATGTATATATGGAAGCTGGGCTCCTCTCCCTCCAGCTATGGGTCTGATGCAAGCGGCCTGAGCCTCGTGGTCCTCGTATGCATGCAGGACAAGGTTAAAGAGAGCACCCAGCCTAACAAGCAGTTGGGGGACAAAGGTATTCAAGGGGATTCTGTCAGTGGGAAAAAACATGTTCCACAAACTACTAAAATGCTGCCAATTCCAGCATGCTGTGTGTGTGCTCAGTCACGTCAGGCTCTCTGTGACTCCATGGTCTGTAGCCCACCAGGCTCCTCTGTCCATGGGATTCTCCAGGCAAGAATACTGGAGTGGGCTGACATTTCTTTCTCCAGGAGATCTTCCCAACAAAGGGACTAAACCTGCATCTCCTGTGTCTCCTGCTTTGGCAGGCAGATTCTTTACCACCGAGCCACCTGGGACACCCCGTTGGGAAACCAAACCTAGCATTGTTTGCATATTTGTTGAGTAGAAGAAGCGATGGTTTTTGGTGCTATGATTTGAATGAAACAAGGGATGCTGGAAGAGCAAAAACCGCTTTGGCCTGCAAAGCGGGGCACTTACCACTGCAGGTCCCCTGCTTGTTGTAAAACCCGTCACCACAGCTGCTCTCACAGCTGCCCTCTCTCAGCACATGGAGGGGGTCTCTGCAGGCCAGGCAGTGCTTCTCTGTGGGACCCCAGCAGGCGGCACAGGACTCGTGGCAGGCTGCAGGAAGAACCCAGAGTAGAAAGGACTGACGGCAATTTTTCTTTCAAAGGTTTTAGAATTTATAAGGAGGATGTTGGAACCTTCAGTCCTAAACCACTAGACACATATGTGCACCACAGGACGAAAATACCAACCCTCACCAAAAAGTAAAAGAAAAACATTTTCTGTTGGCCAGAAGCATAACTTCCGTAAATTACTGCTAAGAGAACTGGAACAGAAAACCAGAGGCTTTTGAATAATGGGAATCACAGGGAATGGAATCATAATTTTCTAGACAAATACGGTCTGTCTAGTGAAATTAGAAGGCCCTCCATCACGTTGCCTTCAAAACCACACAACAAAGTGTCAAATTAGATAACTGCACTCAACCTCCAACATGTCAGGCATCCGCTTATGAGGGATGCCATGCACTCTTGAGAGTCCCCTGGACTGCAAGAAGATCCAACCAGTCCATCCTAAAGGAGATCAATCCTGGGTGTTCATTGGAAGGACTGATGTTGAAGCTGAAACTCCAATACTTTGGCCACCTGATGCAAAGAGCGGACTCATTTCAAAAGACCCTGATGCTGGGAAATATTGAGGGCAGGAGGAGAAGGGGATGACAGAGGATGAGATGGTTGGATGGCATCACCAACTCAATGGACATGGGTTTGGGTAAACTGCGGGAGTTGGTGAGGACAGGGAGGCCTGGTGTGCTGTGGTTCATGGGATCGCAAAGAGTTGGACACGACTGAGCGACTGAACTGATACTGATGCACTCTTACCCTTGAATAGACTTTGAAAGATCCAGTACTGCTTGACTTCTATTGCTCCTTTCCTCCCTTTCCATCTCTCCCCCACCCCGGCTGTCCCACCCTCATCTTCCCTCACAACTCTTACAGCTCAGCCTCTGGTTTCCCCATAGCATCTGCTCTAAACTTGTATCTTGAGGACTCACGAAGTCTGCCTTTCCCTTATACCTTAGATTTTTAACTATATGTTGTTTCTATACCAGAGTTATTCCTTTAAGGTTTGACCATCTCCTCCTTTTCCAGCATTTGATTTTTTCTTTTTTTTTTTATTGTTGCTTTTTGAGTGTTTTTATTTAGTTATTATTTTTTAAATAGGGCAGCTTTATTTTTTTTTCTATTTTTTAACTTTACAATATTGTATTTGTTTTGCCATACATTGACATGAATCCACCATGGGTGTACATGTTTTCCCCTTCCAGAACCCCCCTCCCACCTCCCTCCTCATCCCATCCGTCTGGGTCATCCCGGAGCACCAGCCCCGAGCACCCTGTATCATGCATCGAACCTGGACTAGTGATTCGTTTCACATATGATAATTTACATGCTTCAATGCCATTCTCCCATATCATCCTGCCCTCACCCTCTCCCATAGAGTCCATAATACTGTTCTATTTATCTGTGTCTCTTTTGATGTCTCGCATACAGGCTTATCTTTACTGATTAACTAAATACCATATATATGTGTTAGTATACTATATTGGTGTTTTTCTTTCTGGCTTATTTCACTATATAATAGGCTCCAGTTTCATCCACCTCATTAGAACTGATTCGAATGTATTCTTTTTAATGGCTGAGTATATTCCATTGTGTATATGTACCACAGCTTCCTTATCCATTCATCTGCTGATGGGCATCTAGGCTGCTTCCATGTCCTGGCTATTATAAACAGTGCTGCGATGAACACTGGGGTATATGTGTCTCTTTCAGTTCTGGTTTCCTCAGTGTGTATGCCCAGCAGTGGAATCGCTGGGTCATTTTATTACTATTCATTCTTGCTCTTCATCTTAGGTCTAGAAAGAGAGGTCTATTTTGAATGACTGAATATATTCAGATTTGGTAAACTGTCTGTAGGGCTAACATCATCCATCTTTCTGTGAGCATATGGACTGTGTGCTTAGTTTCGTCCGACTCTTTGTGATCCCCATGGACTGTAGCCCACCGGCTCCTCTGTCCATGGGGATCTTCCAGGCAAGAATACTGGAATGGGCTGCCATGCCCTCCTCCAGGGGATCTTCCCAACTCAGGGATCGAACCCAGATCTCCCACATTACAGGTGGATTCCTTATCACCTGAGCCACCAGGGAAGCCCCTGTTAGTGTATCCTGATTTTCAAAGTGTTTTCTTTACAATGGAGCACAACCTATTTTTTGGAGATATTCATTCTGACTGGAATTGGCAGAGAGAATGCTTTTGCTGGTCACAGGTGACTTGCGAGCTATACCTAAGTAACTTAATTAGGCGTCCCTTTGGAATCAGAAGAAAGGAGGCCTACATGGCAAATCTCAAGACCTAGTCCTCTCCTCTCAGTTCTAAACTGCAAAGAAAGGCTTTAATTTCAGACAACTTTTCTCTCCAACAAACTTAGAGATAAATGCAAATCGTGTTAAGTGCTAGGAAGTGCTCTTCGATAAAGAATAACAGTAGCAGATATCTTATGATATTGCTTATATGTGAAATCTGATGAAAAAAAAAAGACACCAACGAACTTACTTACAAAACAGAAATAGACTCACAGACTTGAAGAAAGAACTTAAGAGTTAGCAGAGTGGAAGAGAGTGGGAGGAGGGATGGTTAGGGAGTTTGGGCTTAACATGTATATTTAAAATGGATAACCAGCAAGGAACTAGTGTATAGCACAGAGAACTCTGCTAAGTATTATGTCACAACCTAAATGGGGAAAGAATTTGAAAAAGTATAGATACATGTATATGTGTAACTGAATCCTTTGCTGTACATCTAAAACACATACATTGTTGATCAACTATACTCCAATACAAAATTAAAAGTTAAAAGAAAAGAATAACAGTATTGGAAGTGCCCAGGACTGATGTAAAGAAGATCTGAAGAATGAGAGGTAGCCAGCCACGGAGAGAGCCAGAGAGCAGCAGCAACAAAGGAAAAGGGAAGGAGCTAGGGGCTTCAGAGAACTGGAGGCTCCTCTTGAGACTGGGCCTGGTGGACATCTCGGGGTACAGTGGGGAACAGAGGGCACAGTGACCTGATTCATGGCTGGAGGGGTAGGCAGGGGCCCTATCAAACTTGACCTTAGAGAACATGGAAAGAAATTAGGATTTTCAGCCTAACTGCGAAGTGAGTCAAGAATGGGCTTAAATAGGATAGACACAAGACCTGCTTGAGATGTTTAAAAGTTCCCTCTGGATGTCATGAAGAGAGGGTTTAAGGACTTGCATGCTGCAGGGAGACAAGCATGGAGCTGACTGCTCTGGTCCAAGTAAGAGATGAGAGTGGCAGGTGGAAAGTAAAGCCAGACAAAATTTACTTACTTGTCGTCTGGCTCCCTCACCATAAGGTCCACAGGGGCAGAGTTCATACTCTTTTGTCAACTCGGTTGAGCACACTGCTTGGGGCTCTACAAACTCCTGTTATGCTTACCAGCTCATTTACAAATGGTGCATGAAAACACTGCTTGTGTTGAGATAAGCCACTGATGCTACTTAAAACTAAATACGTGGATGCAAAGATCCCAGTAGCAAATTCTACCCTGAATGCATATGAAAATTTTCATTCATTTATTCAACTACTCTCAACAGCTGATTACAGTCACTATCTGAAGTGTCTATCAATGTTAAGGGCTTCTGTCTTATTGAGGAAATAGAGTTGATTCAAAGCTGTTACCTAAACAAACAAACAAAAATCCAACTGCATTTCTAAGAAGGAAGGCCATGCTAATCTATCAATGTTCAACAGAAGCACCTACCACATGCAAGATGAAGGACTAGTCTGGAGGGCCTTCCCAGCTGCCACAGGTAGGCCAGGGCACCAGGGAGTAAGTCCCCAGGGGATGATGGGGAGTGAGGTGAAAAAGACAACAGGGGTCAGATCACGAGTGTCAGGCAGGCAGGGGTAAAGGACCTTGGACATCATCCCCTTAAAAGTTTCAATCAGGGCAGAGGAATTGATCAGTTTTGCTTTTTAGAGCATTAACTTTGCAGTGGGGAGATGAGAGGGTTATTAACTCAAGATATCTTTCAGGAATGAAATCATTCCTGTCCCGGGGGCAAGGAGGAGATGAGAAATGAAAGGGCACTTCCCAGTTGTTCAGGGACTGTTTGATGGCAGTGCATTATATCAGCTGCACTGGCAGTTGAAACAGTACAAATACTTCCAACATGTTTGGTAAATGGCTGTGGTCCTAGCTCCCTCTCTGATACTCTGTCTGCAGCCCTGGGGATGCTGCAGACAGCATATCCAATGATGAAAGGTCTGACACAGGAGAGGGTCTTGGGTCTCCCCTCCTTCTGACCAGTCTGATCTATACCATACTGCTTGTTAAATATTTTTAATATTACCCCTCATGCTGCCAATCAGGATGGGGGTCAAAAGATGAGCAGGATGGAGGCCCCGGACTTAGGGATGGCACTTAGCCCTGTCAGACACTGAGCCCTACCTAACCTTTCAGCCCTGCCTGCTGTGACCTCCCTCCACCATACCAGCTCTACGGAGGAAAGACCCTAAGCATACCATGTGTTGATCAAGTGTCTGATGCCCCACACAGGACTGACCCAGCCAGCAATGCCTCTGGCTCCTTCCAAGGTCCCTGAATACAATCCTGCTTACATCTGAGAGGCGTCCTAAAGTGTCACTATGTCTATGATGCTTTGCTGAACTTGTCCAGACAAAGCCAGTTACTCCTTCCTCTAGGTTCCTGCAGCCCTTTGTATGTGCCTCTCCTGCTATTTATCCAACCATGCATGCATGCTAAGTCACTTCAGTCTGACTCTTAGTAACCCTATGGACTATAGCCCACCAGGCTCCTCAGTCCATGGAATTCTACAGGCTTGCCAAGAACACTGGAGTGTGCAGCCATGCCCTCCTCCAGAGTGATCTTCTTGACCCAGGGATCAAACCCACATCTCTTATGTCTCCTGCATTGGCAGGCAGGTTCTTTACCATAGCACCACCTAGGAAACCCATGCTGGATCTATCTACATTGAGAGCCAAATGTGATGCTGGACCTTTTCTTTTTTCCCATCTCAAAAACAAGGCATGTTCCACAGCCAGGCAGGACAGCAGAAGGGATTTTTATTTTAACACAGGACTATGCTGAGCTGTCATTTCTTTCCTTTTTTTTTTTTTTTTTTTGAGTTGTCATTTCTCATAATGACATACTCCCACTGTGTTTTGCAATTGATTTCTAATTTCTAACACTGAACATATGCTACTGCAGATAATCTCTCCTTGCAGGCTTATTTTACATGGAGCTTTTATTGCATTTGGGTTATTATGAAAAATAAAAGGTCAGTCCCTGACTTTTCACCATAATTTCTCTTAGTGATGCATGTTCAGCTCACCCAGCATTTGAAATGTATATTGTGGTGATAAATTAAAACAGAGGACGAATAAGAGAAAGCTGTCATCTTATCTCATGTGCAGAAGATAATTTATTTTGGAAAGCCCCTGACTCTTTTGGAGCATAACAAGACATGTGTTAGCTTGCTGAGCAATTCCTTTCAAAATGAAACAGAATGAAATACTCTTCTTTTGGCAACTCTCTATTGAAACTCTACTCTAAAAATAACACACTCCTTTTCATATTTGATAATTTTGAAATAGAAGATGGTTGTAAAAAAATTCAACCTGTGCTACTCAAAGAATAAAATGCAGCCCTTTCTCAAGGAAATGTTAAAATACTTCCTAGGGACCACTTCTTGTTTTCCAGGAAGCCCTCCAAAGACCCTAGGTAGTGGATACAGATCCCTGTTCGCTCAGCCTTCAAGTTCAAATTGCATCCCCCAAGGGAAAAGACGGAAACTTGGATCCTCACCGTTCCATGGTCTTTTGGAATGTCTTCTGTCCATTACCAGGAAATAAGCACACTTGATCAGTGGCCCTTTTAAAGTCATCAGTGAGGCTGCAGTTCGGATTTACAAACTGCCAAGAAGTTTTCACTCTCAACTACATCAAGCAGCCTAAACTCCAGGCGTAAGCAAGACACCATACACAAGGCAAATTCCTTCATTCTGGTCCTTATCCACATCTTGGCAACTGCTATCCTTCACGTCTCACACATGACTAGGAAGGACTTGCCAAGTTTTAAGGCAAGTGAGTAAATTTCTAGTAAAACACTCTTGTTGGATGGAAAAAATTTTTCCATCTTAAACTCAACTTCACTGCCCCTTGCTCTCCTAATCAGTAAAGTGGGAATAATAATATTTGTTGTACTTAACTCGTGGGGATATGGCAAAATGATGTATGTGAGAAAGCAGAGGATACTGAACATGATCCTATGAATGGCACACCCTATGGGATCGAACAAATCTTGTTTCAACTGGTGACAAAAGGAAAGTGATTATAAAGGGAGCAAATTAAAATGTAACAGAAGGCAGAAAGGGTAAGGATGAAAAAGACTACGGGAAAGGAAGGTTCACTCAGAAAGGGAGTGAAAAGAAATAACAGAGCCCACAGGGATTCCTCCAGCAGTTACATAAAGGAGCTCCAGTCTTGCCCAGAGGCCGCCTACTGTAGAGCTCTTTCCTTGTAATTGCAATAAAATATTAACAAAAACCCTTTGGAAACGGATTGCGAACAGCTCTGTGATGCTCACAGTGAAGCCCAGATGCTGGGCAAACTGTGCTCTCTCCCCTCATCACACCGCACCTGAGGCCAAGGCTACTAGTCTAAGAAGGATGGGCGACAGCCGCCAGACAAATCTAAAAGGAGGGTGTCCTGTGAGTCACTATCATTTGTGATCCTTTTACTTCCACCTGCTTCTGTCCCCTGCCAAGCAGGTCTCTGCCCTCAACCTTCCTCCCTGTGCCAACAGAAGCTTTAACACCTGACATGGCAATGCCTGGTCTCCACGTGTTCTGAAAACCGATATGTACTTGAGGCAGTTCATAAGAGAAAAATAAAAACACATGAAAACATCTTCATTCTCACGAATAGGCAGAGATGTGAAAATTACACAGGAGAGCAGCAACTAGATGCAAAGGATTGGGTGTACACAAAGCAACATGTATGCATCTTAGAAACAGTGTTCAGTGAGGGAAACAAAGTGAAACAAAGCCATCCATGGCAACAAAGGTACCAATCTGGGGTGTGTGTTCAGTTGCCTCTGACTCGTTGCGACCCCATGGACTGTAGCCTGCCAGGCTCCTCTGTCCATGGGATTTTCCAGGCAAGAATACTTCAGTGGGTTGCCATTTCCTCATTTAGGGGATCTTCCCGACCCAGGGGTCAAACCTGTATCTCCTGCACTGGCAGGAGAATTCTCTACCACTGAGCCACCGGGGAAGCCCTTACCACTCTGGGGAAGAATGGCGATAATTGAGGAGGTTGCACTGATGCTGGGAATGGGAGTGTGTGGGAAATCTCCGTTCCTTTTAATTTTGCTGTGAACCTAAAATGGCTCTAAGAATTTCTAAAGTCTTTAAAATTTAAGAAAAAAGGAAAAGAATGAAATATCCATCAGTTAATATGTATGATGAGCCTAGACAGTGTATTAAAAAGCAGAGGCATTACTTTGCAGAAAAAGGAACGTCTAGTTAAAGCTATGGTTTTTCCAGTAGTCATGTATAGATGTGAGTGTTGGACTATAAAGAAAGCTGAGCACCAAAGAATTGATGCTTTTGAACTGTGGTGTTGGAGAAGACTCTTGAGAGTTCCTTGGACTGCAAGGAGATCCAACCAGTCCAACATAAAGGAAATCAGTCCTGAATATTCATTGGAAGGACTGACGCTGAAGCTGAAACTCCAATCCTTTGGCCACATGATGTGAATAGCCGACGCACTGGAAAAGACCCTGATGCTGGGAAAGATTGAGGGCAGGAGGAGAAGGAGGCAACAGAGGATGAGATCATTGGATGGCATCACAAACTCAATGGACATGAGTTATAGTGAACTCCTGGAGATAGTCAAGGACACGGAAGACTAGTGTGCTGTAGCCCATGGGTCGCAAAGAGTCGATAGGACTTAGCAATTGAACAACAACATGTATGAATATTTAAAATATGTGCATACAAAACAATAAGAGCACATGCATACAACAAATCCACATTAAATCGCATTAGAATAGTTAAGTGGGGAAGGAAAGTGGGGACAGGTAATGGGAAGAAGAGGAATAGACAGGAAGATAGATAAGCAGGACAACAGCCTGGCACAGGCTAATGATGAAAAGGGGCCATGAATGGATAAGAATGATTAATTCAACTTCCTTCATATAAATCTCCAAAATAAGAATAAATAAATGAATAAACAAGATTACATTAAAAACATTTAAAAAAAGAATTTTGGCCATACCTTGGGGCATGTAGGATCTTAGTTCCCTGATCAGCAATCAAATCTGTAAACCTTGCATTGGAAGCTTGGAGTCTTACCCATTGCACTGCCAGGGAAGTCCCAAGATTACATTTTGATCAATCAAACTGACAAATGTAATAAGAATTGTAACGCCTAGTGTTGACAGAGGTAGTGGGAGATAAGCACCCTCATGCCTTTCTAGTAGGAGTACAAATGAAAACTTCTTTACAAGGGAGTAATATGTTAATGTGTGCCAAAAGATTAAATATGTGCATATCTATACTTGGACCAAGTGTCTAAGAATTTACTTTAATAAAACATATTTAAGTCTGTACTTAGTTGCTCAGATATGTCCAACTCTTTGCAACCCCATGGAATGCAGCCCTCCAGGCTCCTCTGTGCATGGGATTCTCCAGGCAAGAAAACTGTAGTGGATTGCCATGCCCTCCTCCAAGGACTCTCCCTAACCCAGGGATCAAACCCAGCTGCTCCACATTGCAAGCAGATTCTTTTACCACAATTATATTAAAAATGTTTACATTGTGGTTATTTATGATAATAGAAAAATTAGGAAGAAGTGTCAAACAACAGAGGATTGGCTCAACAAATTCTTGCAGAGCCACAGATCGAAAGCTATAAAACAGGTTTCAAAAGACACTGTAGAAGGATGATAAAAAAACATGGGGAAAGCAGGCAATAAAACTATATAGAAACTGTGATTTTACTTTTGAAAAATAAATTCATATGTATGTGTGTGTGTGCACAACGCACAAAAACTACATAAATTAGGAAGATAGTCACCAAAATACTAACAGCCATGATTTGGGAGAGCTTGAGTCAGGGATTTTCACAGATTTTATGCACCTTGAATTTTACTGATTTTATTAGATGAATTCATTTGGTGCTTACAGAAGAAAATTACTAAAGGAGAAAAAAAAGTCTGTAGTCGTTTCCTCTAAGGCACAAGCTGGGTAAATAGGTAGTTAATCTATTAACCACATTCATGATACAGATGAATGATTCACCCATCTTGGGTAACATATTTATATTTTTAGCAGGTCTTCCATAGACAGAGAGCTTGAATGGAAGGAGTGACTTTCCAGCTGAAGGAGGCTTCAGCAAATCCACATGGAGAGAGATTTACGAGCAGGCTAGCTCTTCAGTGGCACATAAGTCAGAGGATGAAGGCAGACATTCCTTTCACCAGTAACACTCCTCAGGTTATCTTTTCTGTCAGCTGCCCCTCTACCTGTCCTCCTAAATCTACAACCCAGCACACCCTGAAGATTTTCAAATGCACTGACCGCCTAGGCTGAGCTTGACAGCCAAAGGGAATTCTCAGACTGCACTCATCCACGGTGACCACTGGCAACCCTCAACTCCCTGGGGTTTTCTTCAGCATGTGTAAATTAAATGGATATCGATTTTTCTAGCGATACCTTGAGTCTACTTGTCTATAGAAACTAAAGAGCCAAAGGAGGGACCCACCAGCCTGTATCAAGCTTTCAATGGTGCCCAGACTTCCTGGCCATGCTTGCGCAGCCTGCTCAGAACTGGGTGGTGATTAGCGTGGAGGCACTGGGTTACCTGTGGGTGGCATAAAAAGGGAGGGGAGGGCAGAACATGGAGGGTGCTGGTGGTGGGGGACAGGGAAGAGAGAGAAGGAATGTACAAACATACGCCCTACAGTCTAGCTGAAATAACCGAGAATCCTAGGAACTGGGCGGAAAGCCAGAAGACTTGTCACTACTTTGTAATCCATAGCTGAAATATTTGAGGGTTCAGATGTGTCAGGAAGAATGGGATCTGTCTGGAAGATAAACTCCCTTGCAGTTGCAGTGGGTTTTCTCTGCTGGTATGTGATACGTCTGTTCTATCATCTGTCTTTGGCCTGCACAGCAAAGGCCTATAAGCAGCACAGACAAATGCCAAACACAGCCTGTTGAAGCCTGATAGAGCAGAGGTCCCAGGCAAAATACCACCAGCTGCTTTTTCCTTCCTCTCTCCATTTATCATTTACAAGAATGTACAGAGAGGGAGGGGATTTGGAATACCACTGTCACCTGCTTCACTGGGTCTAGCTTACTCAGGAAAAGAACATTCTAGAAGGACAATCCTATTACCCTCCCTTCTGAGTGGCTTAAAATACCCCATGGATACCAACCAAGTTCCAGGGACAAGTTTGTCTTTTTTTTTTAAGAATTACCACTTCAACTAGAAGCCAGTATCACTGATGAACATAGATGCAAAAATCTTCTATAAAATCCTAGCAAACAGAATCCAACAACATATTAAAAAGATCATATATCATGACCAAGTGGGTTTTATCCCAGGGATACAACAATTCTTCAATATTCACAAGGCAAACAATGTGCTTCACCATATTAACAAATTGAAAGATAAAAACCATATAATTATATCGATAGATGCATAGAAAGCCTTTGACAAAATTCAACACTCATTTATGATAAAAATCTCCAGAAAGCAGGAATAGAAGGAACATACCTCAACATAGTAAAAGCCGTATATGACAAACCTACAGCAAACATTATACTCAATGGTGAAAAACTGAAAGTATTTCTTCCAAAATCAGGAACAAGACAAGGGTGCCTACTCTCACCACTACTATTCAACATAGTTTTGGAAGTCCTAGCCACAGCAACCAGAGAAGAAAAAGAAATAAAAGGAATCCAGATTGGAAAGGAAGAAGTACAACTCTCACTGCAGGTGACACGATCCTCTACATAGAAAACCCTAAAGGCACCACCAGAAAATTACTAGAGCTAATCAATGCATACAGTAAAGTTTCAGGATACAAAATTAATACACAGAAATCCCTTGCATTCCTATACACTAACAATGAGAAAACAGAAAGAGAAATTAAGGAAACATTCCCATTCACCACTGCATCAAAAACAATAAAATACTGAGGAATAAATTTATCTAAAGAAACAAAAGACTTATATGTAGAAAACTATACAACACTAATGAAAGAAATCAAAGATGACACAAATAGATGGAGAAATATACCATATTCATGGATTGGAAGAATCAATGTAGTGAAAATGAGTATACTACCCAAAGCAATCTATAGATTGAACTCAATTCCTATCAAGCTACCAATGGTATTACTCACAGAATTAGAGCAAATAATTTCACAATTTGTATGGAAACACAAAAAACCTTGAATAGCCAAAGCAATCTTGAGAAAGAAGAATGGAACAGGAGGAATCTACCTGCCTGACTTCAGACTATACTACAAAGCTACAGTCAACAAGACAGTATGGTACTGGCAGAAAGACAGAAATACAGATCAATGGAACAAAACAGAAAGCCCAGAGATAAATCCATGCACCTATGGACACCTTATCTTTGTCAAAGAAGGCACAATAGAGAAAAAGTGTCTTTAACAAGTGGTGCTCGGAAAACTGGTCAACCACCCATAAAACTATGAAACTAGACCACTTTCTAACACCATACACAAAAATATGGATTAAAGATCCAAAGGTAAGACCAGAAACTATAAAACTCTTAGAGGAAAACATAGGCAGGCCACTCTCTGACATGAATCACAGCAAGATCCTCTATGACCCACCTCCCAGAGTATGGAAATAAAAACAAAAATAAACAAATAGGACCTAGTTGAACTTAAAAGCTTTTGCACAATGAAGGAAACTATAAGCAAGGTGAAAAGACAGCCTTCAGAATGGGAGAAAGTAACAGCAAATGAAGCAACTGACAAAGAATTAATCTCCAAAATATATAAGCAGTTCATGCAGCTCAATACCAGAAAAATAAATGACCCAATTAAAAAATGGGCCAAAAAACTAAACAGACATTTCTCCGAAGAAGACATACAGATGGCTAATAAACACATGAAAAGATGCTCAACATCACTCATTATCAGAGAAATGCAAATCAAAATCACAATGAGGTACCATCTCACGCTAGTCAGAATGGCTGCCATCAAAAAGTCTACAAACAATAAATGCTGGAGAGGGTGTGAGGAAAAGGGAACCCTCTTACACACTGGAAATAGAGCTGCCATACGACCCAGAAATCCCACTGCTGGGCATACACACCGAGGAAATCAGAATTGAAAGAGACACATGTACCCCAATGTTCATTGCAGCACTGTTTACAACAGCTAGGACATAGAAGCAACCTAGATATCCATCGGCAGACAAACGGATGAGGAAGTTGTAGTACATATACACAATAGAATGTTACTCAGCTATAAAAAAGAACACATTTGAGTCAGTTCTAGTGAGGTAGATGAAATTGGAGCCTATTATACAGAGTGAAGTAAGCCAGAAAGAGAAACACCAATACAGTATATTAATGCATATATATGGAATTTAGAAAGACGGTAATGACAACCCTATATGCAAGGCAGCAAAAGAGACACAGAAATAATGAATAGACATTTGGACACTGTGGGAGTAGGCGAGGGTGGGATGATTTGAGAGAATAGCATTGAAATATGTATATTCAGTTCAGTTCAGCTCAGTTGCTCAGTTGTGTCCGACTCTTTGTGATCCCATGAAACACAGCACGCCAGGCCTCCCTGTCCATCACCAACTCCCGGAGTTTACCCAAACCCATGTCCACTGAGTCAGTGATACCATCCAACCATCTCATCCTCTGTCGTCCCCTTCTCCTCCTGCCCCCAATCCTTCCCAGCATTAGGGTCTTTTCCAAAATCAGATTGATTATATTCTTTGCAGCCAAAGATGGAGAAGCTCTATACAGTCAGCAAAAACAAGACCAGGAGCAGACTGTGGCTCAGATCATGAACTCCTTATTGCCAAATTCAGACTTAAATTGAAGAAAGTAGGGAAAACCACTAGACCATTCAGGTATGACCTAAATCAAATCCCTTATGATTATACAGTGGAAGTGACAAATAGATTTAAGGGACTAGATCTGATAGAGTGCCTGATGAACTATGGACAGAGGTTCGTGACATTGTACAGGAGACAGGGATCAAGACCATCCCCATGGAAAAGAAATGCAAAAAAGCAAAATGGCTGTCTGAGGAGGCCTTACGAATAGCTGGGAAAAGAGAGAAGTGAAAAGCAAAGGAGCGAAAAGGAAAGATGTTCCCATCTGAATGCAGAGTTCCAAAGAATAGCAAGGAGAGATAAGAGAGCCTTCCTCAGCGATCAATGCAAAGAAATAGAGGAAAACAACAGAACGGGAAAGACTAGAGATCTCTTCAAGAAAATTAGAGATACCAAGGGAACATTTCATGCAGATGGGCTCCATAAAGGACAGAAATGGTATGGACCTAATAGATGCAGAAGATACTAAGAAGAGGTGGCAAGAATACACAGAAGAAACATGTATATTACCAAATGTAAAATAGATGACCAGTCAAGCATGAAACAAGGCACCCAAACCCGGTGCACTGAGACAACCCAGAGGGATGGGATGGGGAGGGATGTGGGAGGGGGGTTCGGGACAGGGGGACACATGTACACCCATGGCTGATTTATGTCAATGTATGGCAAAAACCACCACAATATTGTAAAGTAATTAGCCTCCAATCAAAATAAATAAATTAATTTAAAAAAATAAAGAAGTATCACAGGACATTGAAAAAAAAGAAACATGTATATTACCATATGTAAAATAGATGACCAGTGCAAGTTCAGTGAATGAAGAAAGGAACTCAAAGCTGGTGCACTTTTGAGGCTAAAGTAATTAGCCTCCAATTAAAATAAATAAATTAATTAAAAAAAAAGAATCGCCATTTTAGCACTCACAAGGCACCCAATTATCTTAGAGAAGAGGCAAATGAAGACAAGAAAAAGAGGGGTGGGGAAAAAATAAAATTCTGTAATTTTCCCGAGGCCGTGCCTCGTTAGAAACTGCTGACAGGGAGTAAATAATAGAAGCTAAATGGAAGTCAGGTTACCAGGAAGCCAGAGTCTAGGCATGCCTGTACATTCTTCTACTTTCTCCTCTGTGCAGTGGTTTAAAAACTTTTTTTTTTTAATCAAAAATTGTTGCAAAGTGTCTTATATGTACCTAGCATTGTGGGGAATTCAGAAGGATAAGACCTGCCCCTGCCTCAATAATCACTCACTTCCTACAATAGACTTTTAAACTGTCTGTATAGCACTGAAAGTAATGAATTCATGTAGTGGTAACTATCTGAAGCAATGGATTTACTTATTTAATGACACCCTTCTCCAGTTGAGAACCTAATCCTGAACCACAGCGTGGTTTTCTGTCACTTTACTGCGGTCTCCTTGAGCCTGGGACATGGAAGAGCCTCAACAAGTACTTGTATAAACAGAGTGGAGGAGACAGGATTATCACTTGAAGCAGTATATATATCTTTTTACAAGATATTCAGCAGCTAAGTGAGAAATCATAATTGCTGTAGAATACCAGATGTTTGAACATGCATATGATGTTCCCAGGTGGTGCTAGAGGTAAAGAACCCACCTGCCAGCGCAGGAAAAGTAATAAACACAGGTTCGATCCCTGGGTCGGGAAGATCCCCTGGAGGAGGGCATGGCAACCCACTCCAGTATTCTTGCCTCGAGAATTTCACAGATAAAGGAGCCTGGTGGGCTACTGTCCATAGGGTCACAAAGAGTCAGACATGACTGAGGTGACTTAGCATGCATGATCTAAAGAGCAGAACAAAGTGAGTGAAGACACAGTGGCAGGATGTGCTGAGCCCTGGAATGAATGAGTGATCTAGGAGTGAAAATTGGGGAATGACCCCCCAACTCTGGAAGGTGTGGAGGGACCATGGAGGATATCAGCTTCACAATGGCTACACCAACAGAACAGGAAGGGTCCCATCTTCTAGAGGATTTCAGGACAGCAGTTTCATAAATGCCTTTGCCAAGAGGTTCATCCTGGGCATGGCAGGCTGGGCTCAGCCACATACAGAATATAAGGCCAAGACCCAGCAAATACTGCTTTGCACCTGGTTACCAGGGGTCAGCGCTACGTGTCCACAAATTCCAACAAATAATTAACTTTAGACGTTCTTCCATTCAAACTACAACTTCTAAATCTCAGCTAAGTCAGCATCCTATCTGTAAATTTTACAGGTTTTCTTCTCATAAGCTTTCCCTCTAAATGTAGCATAATATTGGTGAAGAAACAAGTCATTCTAGATTCTCATCATTTAATAGAAGCATTTAAAGAAAACGATTTTCATTTGTTGTGATGAATACAACAAACCATTCCCTGTATTATATTTACTTCTCCATAATATAAAAAAGTTATTTAAAATCAGACACAAATGGCACAAAACCCTTTGTTTCCTAATGCAAGCTATTTGATTTGCATCTGCATGAATTGAAAAATAAAGGAATATATTTGATAATGACAATAGCTGCCTTTTATTGTTCATGTGGGGTTTCTCAAGGGGCACTAGTGGTAAAGAACCTGCCTACCCATGCAGGAGACATAAGAGATGTCGGTTTGATCCCCGGATGGGGAAGATACCCTGGAGGAGGGCATGGCAACCTACTCTAGTATTCTTGACTAGAGAATCCCATGGACAGAGCAGCCTGGTGAGCTACAATCCACAGAGTTGCAAAGAGTTGGACGCGACTGAAGTGACTTAGCAAGCATGCACTGGCCACATATCATGTGTCAGTCATACTATATTTACATTTTCAAACATCTTTTCTAACCTTCATATTAGTGGTTTTAAGTAGATAATATTAACCTCATTTTATAGCTGAGAAAACTTGAGGCTCAAGGTGGTTAAATGACTTGCCAAAATGTACAGCAAAAAGTGGTAGAGTTGAGATTCAAAATGATGCCGCTCACACAAACCTAAAAACTGTTCAATTGCTTGATTCTGCAAGCTTCAAAATCTAAGACCACACAGCAATCCTATATAGAATGAGTTACATAGGTTTCTGTGTTAGTGTTTTTATTTTTTCACATCTCTACAAAGCAGCAGCTAAGCCTGCCTTGAGTGCCAGCTCACTATAGGCAAACATGGAGCCTTATTTGTCTTCATATTCTCAAGGTCTAGAGCAGTGGTCAACAGAGGATGAATGGAATGGGGGACAAGGAACAAGAAAGAAGGACAATCAGTTCAGTTCAGTCACTCAGTCGTGTCTGACTCTTTGAGACCCCATGAACTGTAGCATACCAGGCCTCCCTATCCATCACCAACTCCAGGAGTTTACCCAAACCCATGTCCATTGAGTTGGTGATGCCATCCAACAATCTCATCCTCTGTCGTCCCCTTCTCCTCCTGCCTTCAGTCTTTCCCAGCATCAGGGACTTTTCAAATGGGTCAGCTCTTCGCATCAGGTGGCCAAAGTATTGGAGCTTCAGCTTCAACATCAGTCCTTCCAATGAACACCTAGGACTGATCTCCTTTAGGATGAACTGGTTGGGTCTCCTTGCAGTCCAAGGGACTCTCAAGAGTCTTCTCCAACACCACAGTTCAAAACCATGAATTCTTTGGCACTCAGCTTTCTTTATAATCCAACTCTCACATCCATACACGACCATGGAAAAACCATAGCCTTGACTAGACGGAACTTTGTTGGCAAAGTAATGTCTCTGCTTTTTAATATGCTATCTAGGTTGGTCATAACTTTCCTTCCAAGGAGTAAGTGTCTTTTAATTTCATGGCTGCAGTCACCATCTGCAGTGATTCTGGAGCCCCGCAAAATAAAGTCAGCCACTGTTTCCCCATCTATTTGCCATGAAGTGATGGGACCAGATGCCATGATCTTAGTTTTCTGAATGTTGAGCTTTAAGCCAACTTTTTCACTCTTTTCTTTCATTTTCATCAAGAAGCTCTTTGGATCTTCTTCACTTTCTGACATAAGGGTGGTGTCATCTGCATACCTGAGGTTATTCATATTTCTCCCGGAAATCTTGATTCCAGCTTGTGCTTCCTTCAGCCCAGCGTTTCTCATGATGTACTCTGCATATAAGTTAAATAAGCAGGCTGACAATATACAGACTTGACGTACTCCTTTTCCTATTTGGAACCAGTCTGTTGTTCCATGTCCAGTTCTAACTGTTGCTTCCTGACCTGCATACAGGTTTCTCAAGAGACAGGTCAGATGGTCTGGTATTCCCATCTCCTTCAGAATTTTCCACAGTTTATTGTGATCCACACAGTCAAAGGCTTTGGCATAGTCAATAAAGCACAAATAGATGTTTTTCTGGAATTCTTTTGCTTTTTCGATGATCCAGTGGATGTTGGCAATTTGATCTCTGGTTCCTCTGCCTTTTCTAAAACCAGCTTGAACATCTGGAAGTTCACAGTTCACGTATTGCTGAAGCCTGGCTTGGGGAATTTTGAGCATTACTTTTCTAGCGTGTGAGATGAGTCCTATTACACTAGGAAGCAGAAATCCACGTCTCCTAACATACATGGAGGGTTTACAGGTGCCAGGTGTCATCCTAATCGACACATGTGAATTCACTGATTTAATCCACACAACAGTGCTATGTGGTAGACATTAGTGCCTCCGCTTTAGCCACAAGCAATTGAAACAGAGTTAAAGAACAGGCTGTTTGAAGCAACACAGCCAGGATCGGAATCCTGGTGGTTTGTCTCCACTTGAGCTAGCTGTCACCCCTCCTCCCATCTCTGGGTCTGGAGAATGAAAGTAGCACCTGTCAGGGGCACACACAGCTCCATCCTCCAACCTTTGTGATACATACTTAAAAAATGGGCTAAATTCTACTCTTTCTGTACTCAGAGTCAACAGTCTTGAGCTATTCATTTTAAGCTATTAATGTAGTTGTTCTAACTTCGTGTGGGTTCTTATATCTATGATCTATGTAACAGTTTAATAGTCCCACCAGAGTGAGACAGAAGTTGATTGAAAAGAGGGGTGAAGACAGTCAAGAAAGAATGTTCTCAGGACAGGCGAGCCCAGTCTGGATCCAGATTTAGATTTAATACCAAGGTTTTTAAGAAGAGGTAATGAAACTACCACTCTGGTAGAAAGAATACGTAAGTCCAGGACAAGAGGTACCCAATAGCCATGGTCGAAGGGTACAAGGCCACGTGGCATGGAGGTGGGGCAAACAACATCCATACATGGGTCAAGCTTGACCATGTGGTCAGGGTTAAGAGATAGGCTGTTAATTCCTGGAAATGGGTCACAACAGGACAAGTGTCAGGAACCAGAGTAGAAACTCAATCCTAGGACCTGATGTCCATGGGGTCAAGAAGGAATGTTGGACCAGATCCAGTTGGCACCAAAAGAAGTCTAGGGTTAAGGCAGATGCCTGAGTGCCACACATAAAGGGTGAGTTCTGGGCATCAGGAGGGTGATTACTCCTTGGTCCTCTCTGCTGTGGGAAAGAGACAACTTACAGAATGCCTATCTCTAATTTAGATGGATAGAAAGCCTGGCTGGTGCTGAGCCTTTAGGTAAAGGGATCAAAGCATTAAACTCTCAAGTTGGGGAAGGGAGAGGAAATGAAGCATTGACTGGTGGGGGACGCAACATGTGATTTATAATTATGTTATTCAGTTTCATCAAGCACAAGACTATACCAATAATGTGAATATATGTACACATGTGTACATGTTTGTAGGCATATGCATATATGTGTCTGCACAAAACTCAAGGGAAAAGAAATAATGATAAAGGCCCCTAAGGATGTGGTTCTCAGGTAGGACTCAGGCCCTTCTTTCACCTCTCTCTGGTTTACTTGCTCGACTCTTTTCTTGAAGAGTCATGGGTCTATGTGCCTCTTGGGTCTGCCTCGAATTTCTCATTCTATCTCATATTCAACATGGTGAGCATGAATATTAATCAGGTAATTTTTGGTAATGAGTTCCCTCAGCACGTGTTCACTTTCTTTTGCTTTTGATGGGTCAATAAAGTGGCAATTAATGCCAGCCAGAACATAAATGATTCTGGCAGAAGGAATCAATCCAGAAAAAACCATAAAATGGTAGGCTTCATTTTGAAAAGTTTAGCACTTTCTGAATGAGCACTGGTTGATCAACTTCTAAGGTCAGTGGTGAAAAAACACCCAAAATGGTGCAAAGCACAAATATTACAAAAAAAAAAAATTCCGATAATGAGAAAGTTTATTTGGACAATCTCACCATCAAACGAATATATGGAAATTGATCACAAGTTTAGCCTTAATTTTTAAGATTGTTCTCTTTCTTCTCTCTCTCCTCTTGCTCTCGTTTTTCTTCTCATTTTATGCATAAAAATGCAACCAGGCTGAACTAAAGCAAATTGGTTTAATTCCCTGGAGGGAGCATGAACAAATTTTCCCAGCAACTTTCTACTAAGGCATTTGTGTATGGGCATGTGGATGGAATGTGGAAGCAGTCAGCTACGTAAACCAGTAATCAAATGAAACATTACCCATTTCAAAGTGCCCTGAAACTGCATTAACATCACCAATTAAAACACTGGGCTTGGGAGGAAGGAAAGTGGCCAAAAAAAGAAAAAAGTGAACGTATGTGGGACACTTGGCCAGGGTGGAGGAGTTATGGGGGGGAAATAAAATCTAGGGGGAATTACTTCCTTTTCAAAGGCAAATCTGTTGCAAGAGTGCTAGCAGGAGGTCTCTTTGATGGGATAGAAGACAGGAATAAAGAATACATTCAATAATTTCATCAAATTGAAATTTCAGCAGTTTACCTAAATTGCCGAACCATTAGACACTTAAAAAAGCATTCGTATGCACCCACTTTAAACCTTTTCTAAAATAACCAGTAAATAGAACACAACTGTAATAAACATTAAGAGTTCTTTTCTCTTTTGTGGCTGACACTGCTGTCGAAAAGCTGGTCCTTCAAGGATCACCAAGGAGTAGGACATTCCTTCATCACTCAAACACTTATTCAACAAATGCCAAACAAATCTGAACCCTTCATGCAGCCCGTGATGTTGGGGATACAGAAACAAAGAAGAATTCTTCCAGAACTCAAAGAGCCCCCATGTCAGACTCAGAAGCCAGGATGCTTCCCTTTTTGTAATGTGACTGGATTCAGGCCCACTATCCTCATATCCACATGGCACCCACAGTACCAGTGTTTCCTTTCAAGGTGGTTTCCACAGTCTGGTGGATTCTGCCCATAACCATGACCAGGAGTGGAGACGCCCAGCAGTCTCTTCCATGAGGGACTTTTACCTGGCCTTGGAGCTCATTCATGCCTGTACACCTAAGGAATACCATGCACTGACTCTCTCTTTTTTTCCCAGCAGATCACTAGAATTTATTCATCTTGCACAACCAAAATTTTAGACTTATTGAACTGCAGGAATCTTTTTGCCCATGGCAACCGCACTTCTACTCTCTGCTTCTGTCAGTTTTGTTATGTTAAATACTTCAATATGTCATCGTTTTTAAACACTAAATCATGTCCGACTCTTTTTCGACCCCATGGACTGTAGCCCACCAGGCTCTTCTGTCCATGGGGATTTCCCAGGCAAGAATACTGCAGTGAGTTGCCATTTCCATCTCCAGGGGATCATCCTGACCCAGGGATGGAACCCGGGTCTCCTGCACTGGCAGGCGGGTTCTTTACTTAACACTGAGTCATCAGGAAAACCAAGATTCTTCAAATAAGGGGTATTATAGAACATCCATCCTTCTGTGACTGGCTTATTTCATTTAGTACAATGTCCCCAATTCAACCAGATTGTCTGATATGGAAGACTTTCTTCTTTTTTAAGGCTGAATAATATTCCACTGCATACACAGACTGCATTTTGTTTATCTGCTTATCCATAAGTAGACATGTAAATTGCTTTTATTACTTAGATAGCCTAGATAGCACTGGTTCTCTTTTACCATTTTCTCTCTGACTTTTCTGAAAATCTAACCAAGGACATGAAAGAAAGGAGCCTACTAGCTGACCCTCAGACTGGCCCATCTCCCGATTCCTGTCATATCCCTGCCCTTTGGCTCAGCTGCAGAATGCAGCTACCACAGTTCTCTGGGATGACATCCAAGACCCACCCTCTGGTCCATCTGCCTCTTCAGGTTTTCCTGCCACTGCACACCCTGCCTTAGGTTCTGGGCACACCTGATTCCCTGTCTCTTTCAAAAGACAAACTTAGGACTCTGTCCTTGTCTTTGCTCTCACCATCACACCTCCCTCCATTTCTGCATTTAAAATAAATTCTTTATACATTTACGCCTTTACTTATATCCATGATTATAATCACTATTGAAAAAATAGTCACGTATAAAAAACAAATTAAATCATATTATGACTCTTCCCACCTCCAGAGATGGTTTAGATACTAGAATTTCAACAAGATTGTAATAAAAAAGATATAGAGTTAAAAATATAAACAAGGACTTCCCTGGTGGTCCAAGAGTTAAGAAGCCACCTGCCAATGCAAGAGACATGAGTTCAATCTCTGGTCCAGGAAGATCTCACATGCCACAGGGCAACTAAGTCTGAGCACCAAAATTACTGAAGACCAAGTGCTTTAGAACCCAGGTTCCACCACAAGAGAAGTCACTCCAATGAGAAGCCCAGCCTGCACATCGCAACTAAAGAGCAGCCCTGCTCACAGCAACTAGAGAAAGCCCATGAGCAGCAGTGAAGACCAAACAGCCAAAAATTAAATAAAATTCAAAAAACCAAAAATTAGGCATATAAAGCTACGAAAGTAATACATACTAATACATATGCTAAGTAGGCAGATACTAAAGTAGGAGTAAACTTAAAAGCTACTTTTATTTGTCTAAGTGTCTTGTTTCTGTTTCTCCCTCCCATAGTGAAAGTAAAATTTAAAAATATATAAATATAGTTCCTCTTCATTTTCATTTAAGTCCTGTGATCTCATATCATGAAGGAATCTGACTTCCAACTTTTTAAATGACAACCTGAGCCAAAATATTTTGTTTGTCATTGTTGAGTTGTTAAGCTGTGTCCAACTCTTTGCAACCCCATGGACTATAGCCCGCCAGGCTCCTCTGTCCATGGGATTTCCCAGGCAAGAACACTGGAGTGGGTAGCCATTCCCTTCTCCAGGGGATCATCCCGACTCAGCGATTGAACCCAGGCCTCCTGCATTGCAGGCAGATTCTTTACCATCTGACCCACCTGGGAAGCCCAAGTCAAAGTATAATGCTCATCAAATACTGTCCCAGGGCCCCCAGATATGCACAGAAGGACTTCTAGAAATCACATCACACATATACATCACTAAAGCCCTAATAAAATCATAAAAACACTGTTTGTCAGGTCTCTCATCTACTGTTGTCATGCCACCAGGAGTCACGTTCAGAAATTCTTCTCCTACTTGAAAAGCTGCTTATAGCTCCGGGTGGCCCCAGGTAGTTTGGGGGCAGGGGGTGGCTTTCTCGGTGGCCTGCCTGACCATGGCGGGTCAGGGCTTACCTGCACAGGAGTGGCGGTCTTGGTAGAAGCCGATCCCACAGGCGGACACACACTGGCCCTGCTGCATCAGCAGGGGAGGCTGGCAGGACAAGCACTCGAGCCCACTGGTGCAGGCGGAGCACTGTGGCTGGCAGGCTGGCTCAACAAGGGTGGGAGAAAGAGAAAGGGAATCTCTCATTAGTTCACGTGCACTGCCCTGGTGTCAGTCCCTACACAGCCCAGTTCTGGAGACACAGAGAATCAGGGAGGCAGGACAATAACCGTATCTGCCTTCATTTACACAGCATATATTTCATGCCAGGCAATGCGTGAAGTGCTTTACGTATATAAATGCATTTAATCTTGACAACAACGCTATGAGGTAGAGTATCAATCCCAATGTTACAAATGACGAGCAAGCTCATAGAGGTAAAATAACCCGCTCGAAATCAAGGTCACATGAAGCCGGCATTGGAAGCCAGGCAGGTAGGCTCAAGGGTCTTGCTGTTCTCTTCTTATCCATTTGCCCCCAATAGCTTTCTCACTCAATCATTTACAAGAATACCCCTTATTCAGAGATATAAATAACTTTCAAGAAGATTGAAGATTATGAATCAGGAGAGAGAGTAGGGAGAAGTGAATAATTACAAAAATAATAAAAGTAGTTGACTTTTATCGAGTCCTAACAACATCCCAGACACTATTCTAGGCACTTGACATGTACACACACACGTAATCCTCACAATGCCTCCTGAGGAAGGTACTGGAATCACCCCACTTTACAGGTAAGAATGCTGAGGCGCAGAGAGGTTAAATTCACAGCTAGGGTGTAAACCTACACATTCTAAAATGGATAATTAACCCCCTGAGTTAGAGATAGGAGAAAAAGTAACTATGACTTGGCCTCAACCAAGCCAAATTCTCCCAGTAAGAGCTCCCTCTCATATGTATTATGTGATTCAGTTGTGCCTGATTCTGTGTGACCCTATGGACTGTAGCCCACCAGGCTCCTCTGTCCATGGGATTCTCCAGGCAAGGATATTGAAGTGGGTAGCTATTTCCTTCTCCAAGAGATCCTTCTAAACCAGGGATCGAGCCCTTGTCTCTTACATCTCCTGCATTGGCAGACGGGTTCTTTATCACTAGCGCCACCTGGGAAGCCCTATATGTACTATAAGAATTCTGAAATGCACATGAACCCCTTCTGGATCCTCTGGTAACCCACAAGAGTAAGCTCTGTTACCAATTATCTGTGTGATATTAAGCAAGCCAGCTCATTCTCTGGTCCACAGATTCCTCATTAGCAAAACAATAAAGTTCTAGTAAGTGATCTCGAAGGTCATGTTACCTCTGAAGTTCTATCTTGGATTAACTGATGGCTATCCTTGAAAGTGAGAAATCCAGCCATGACTACCTAGTAAACATCTGACTGCTCCATCATCTATCAGTACCTCCCGGTAAGCGTGGAAACACCCATCAAATGTGAGATGGGTGTAGAGAGGTCAGGTACCCTACGGATGACATTATGGAAATTGTGCGTTTCCTGCACCACGACCCCATCCAGGATACCTGCGAGGCTCAGTCCCTCCCTGGGTGGTCTGCCTGAAGCCGTACCTAAACAGAGAGCACCAGCATGGTAAAACCCCAGACCACAGCTGTGCACGCATTGTCCATTCCTCAGCAACTTGGTGGGATCCTGACAGAGGTCACAGTGGTCTGCAGACTGAGAGCAGGTCAAGCAGTCTGGGTGGCAACGAACTATGATCAAGGACAAAGAAGAGGAGAACTCAGTAAAAACCATAGGATTTCTCTTACCTCCTTCTAACAAGGGATCTATGGGGTATATGGATCTGTATAACATATTGAGAAAACTCTGCATATGAGAAAGGACTCCAAATAGCAAAACTGATTTCAATGCAAGATTTCAAGGAATTGCTCCTTGTCTGAAAAAGTGTATCCAAAGTGAAGACATTAAAAACAATACCAAACTAGTCCTTTGCTGACAATTTACCACCCAGTTCAGTGACGATCCCAATGACTGGTAATGAGGTTTGAAATCTTGGAGAAAAAGAAGAAAAAAGTGGCTGTATTTTTTTTTTAGAAAATAATAACTATTTTTCAACAGTATAGGTTTTATGCATGAAACGGCCTATAGAGGATCTGTAAAAAATATGGAGAAAACTCTGGGTATGAAAAAGGACTCCAAAGAGCAAAATTGATTTCAGTACAAGATTTCAAGGAATTGCTTCTTGTTTGAAATACAATCACTCTGTCCCCAAAGTGAAAACATTAAAAACATTACCAAACTAGGCCTGTTCATGCTTCTGGCTCCTAGAATACCTCTAGAAACAGGAATGACTAGTTCCATGATAGATGATTTAAGCAGATTCAATGATTTATAATTTCCTAGAAGTTTTTCCTAACCTTTGATGTGCATAAAGGTTAAAACATAAAACCTACAGTACAGAAAAACAGTTATCATATTCTTAAAAAAAAAATACAGCCATTTTTTCCTTCTTTTTCTCCAAGATTTCAAACCTCATTACCAGTCACTGGGATCATTACTGAACTTGGTGGCAAACTGTCAGCATAGGACTACTTTTAGGTTTCACAGTTGTCAAGGACCTGATTTTCAAGGTTTGGGAAATTATAATACACTACGTATTTGTTTTGGAAAGCCCAAAGAATCACTTTGGTGAGGGTGAAGTAACGAAACCCTGACATTGCCATGCTTTCCCCGTGATAAACTCTTCATGAAAACACCGATTAGCCAAAATATGTTGAGTGCCGCAAGTGAAACTGCCAATATGAAAAACTGCAACCCACAGATGAAAACAATTAATTATGAAATATGAGTGCAAGAAAATGCCACTTCTCCAAGGCAGACTGAGCTCTCAGGCAAATTACTGTTCAGCCAGAGCAACTCCAGGGCTTGCCAACAATTATTAACTGGAACTAATTCAATCCCAGGTGATTTGAAGGCAGAGTTGCAGAACAAGTAGATAAAATTTTCTTTTGGAAGAAATTAATGGGTCCTTCAACTTCAAAAACCCATTTGAGAACTCCAAAAGGAACCATCTGTTTAATAGTTCATCTTAAAGAAATGAACATCCATAACAAATTTGAAAAAATTTTTCTTCAATCTTCAACAACGAAGCAGTCCTAGGAACCATATTTGCCTTTACAAGTTTTTGAACATTACTGTATTTGATATTCACAATAATTTTGCAAGGAAGACAAGGCTGTTTTATCAACAAGAACATGAAGATTCAGAGAGGACCAATGACTTATGCGAGGTCACATACTCACAACTGGCTGAGTTTGGCAAATGCACGGACCAAGATAATTAGGATCATTTGTTAGAAAAAATTATGAAGAAACAAACAAACAAATCAAGTGAGTGAGTAGAGAAAAATAAGCAAGGGGCGGGAGGAGAGATCTCTCTGAATTGTGTGGCAGTAAGAACATCTCAGCAGACAGAAATTGGTCATGAACCCACCTGATGTGCAATCGGGACAGCACCGTCCCTCCACCACCTTGGCTAGCGTGGCCACCGGGCATGGAGGACAAGAGGGCTCGTAGCAAGTTACCTGAGCCCCCCGGCACTCACACACCTTGCAAGGGCCATCCTCCCACTTCTCTCCCTCCTGCAGGAAACAGCAAAGAAGGACGTTGTTATCAGAGTGCAGAGATTCAGAAGCCGGTTGGCTGGTGGAGAACGTATGATTTCCATAAGGGTCAAAGTGAAGGCTCCTGATTAGTACAATGTCAAACCTAACTGAAACAGGACATCAGTAGAAAAGTCCAAGCCAGTCAATCCTAAAGGAAATCAACCCTGAATATTCATTGGAAGGACGGATGCTGAAGCTGAAGCTCCAATCCTTTGGCCATCTGATGGGAAGAGCCAGCTTATTGGAAAAGACCTTGATGCTGGGAGAAATTGAAGGCAAAAGGAGGAGGGGATAGCAGAGGATGAGATAGTTAGATAGCATCACTGACTCAGTTAACATGAATTTGAGCAAACTCTGGGAGACAGTGGAAGCCAGAGGAGCCTGGCGTGCTATAGTCCATGGGGTTGCAAAGAGTCAGACATGATTTAGTGACTGAACAACAACAACAACAAGAGTTATAAATTTAAAAAGATAGCATCTCTCCTTCTTTGTTAATAATTGGCTTATTTTAAAGTAGAACCCAAGTGTGAAAGCATTCTGGGACTTCCAGAATATGCAAGAAGCATATAACACTTGTTTCTCAACCTATCTCAGCAAAAAAAAAACCAAAAAACAACACAACACCAGAAGGAATTACTATGTACATGGTGATTAGCACATACATTAAATACAATCTTTATAACAACAGTAGGAAGCAGGTTAAAATGCTGAATTTCCTTATTGTTACTATAGTAAGAGCAACAGTAGGGTCATGTATTCTTACGGTGACAGCTCTCGCATACCCACATTTAGTGGCCCATGGATGTGCCATGGGCTTTCTTACACTAAATATTCCTTTCAGCAAAGCAAATGATGATAATAAACATTAGTGCTTTGACAGAGCATCCAAAGTGAATTATAAAGAGCAATTCCTTTCTGCTCTCTGTGCTATTCACCCTGGAGATAGAAAAAAGACAAAAATTCCTACCAGAATGTTTGGGGACGTGAAGGAGGTATTGTTTTAGAGAATAAAAGGGCATACTTTATAATAAAGTTTTGATAAAATGCTTATTAAGTCAGTTGATGTTAAGCATTCTGAACAATTGATGTGACAGCATTTAGCAAAAGTTCAATGAATCAGTCTTTGTTATCATTACGATTCTTAATCCCAGACCATAGTGTCATCAAATATGACTATCAAAAATACTGAGCATTAAGGTTTCCCAGGACAGTTTATGTAGATCATTGCTTAAAATAATTTTGTACGTACTTATGTACAAGCTAAAAATTTATACTTACTGGAATACGTTTAACTTTACTTGCATTTGAGGACATCTAGGAACAAACCAAAAGAGAAACATATTTATTTTTACACTACTAAAAACACCATTAGGCTGATCTAGTCATTTTTCCAACAGGAAATATCCATTTTTCCCCAAGTAACAAGCAACTTCAGTCACTGTTTATGAACAGAAATAAAATATATATCAAAAACAAGAAAAGCATACCAACATGAGGTGAAGACAATATGCCCAGGAAATATTTTTGAATTCTTATTCTCACTTTGTGCTGGAGTATTTGGCTTCAATTCCCCTCAATATGAAGGACTTTGCAGACAAGAGACCTAAGCTTGTAAGAGCAAATTCTTGAAACTTCTATGGCACTGCAACATCATGAGAATTTGTGCTTATTTAAAACAACTTGCTTTTGTTGAATTGTACTGGGTTTAATTTACCTCCAAAAATGGACATGAAAATTAATACTGTGATAGAGAGAAAACACAACTTCAGTATTTATAGGGAACTTTTAGTCTCCTAAATTCTTAGGAAACAAAGGTGACTAAATTATGAAGTATCAATATGAGGCAAACAATGTCAACAGCATGATGATAATAATAATAATCTTAAGCTTCTTTATATGCCAGGTGTTGTTCTAACTTTATATGTATCATCGCAATAGACCCATGAGATAAGTACTATTTTTATCTCTATAGCTGAGGATTAAGTAACTTGCCCAAGGTCATTGTCAGTATGTGGCAAAGTAGAGGTTTGAGCTTAGAGCTCATATATTTTAACCCTACACAACACAGCATCCCCAGCTTATACAAAACACCGGCAAGTTGACAGGTGCAATCTACCCAGATCACAAGAGAAAAGGATATAGGAATCACTTCACCAGTCAAAGCACCTAATCCTAATACTGATAATCCCACTTCGATTGGACAGTGAAGCAGTTGTACCTATGATTAACAGACGTGCTTTTAAGAACACATTGAATTTATCAACATTCCAAGAATCCCATGTGGAAAATAAGAGCTATAAAGATAGAGCAAATTTGAAGAGATTAAGATAAATATGTTTCCCTGGGGGTATAGAAGAAAAAAAAGTACAGATTTAGAGAGAAATAAAACCTTAACTAATAGAGTTTTGCTTTACATCCAACACATCAAAATCCTTTCAGCTCTACCTGCAGAATAAACTAGAGCCTGATCGCTTTATATCACTGCCTCCCTAGACCAAACCACCACCACTATCCGCCAGACTACTGCAAAAACCTTCTAACCAAACCACCTACTATCAGTCTCACCTCCTTTGTCACTTGCCCATATGGTGGCCAATGTGACTCTCTCACAAGTAAGCCCCTCACAGCCCTGCTCTGCTCAAGACTGTTCAGCAGCTCCCATCTGTGTCGGGGTGAAACCGGGGTCCAGGCTACCTCCTTGCACCTCATCTCAGAGCCTTTTCCCCTCATTCCCTTGGTTCCATCCAAACTCACTTTCTTGCCGTTTCCTGGACCTGCCAAGCACACTTCTGCTTCACTGTTTTTTCCTTTGCTGATTCCTCTTCCTGGTCTGTATCCCCCTCCAACATATCCCTGGCTCACTCCCTCAGCATCTTCTTTCAGGTTTGGCTCAAATTTCTTTCTCTTCATGAGAGGACTTCCCCCATCATCCGATGTAAAAGACGCCTCTCTCCCCTCAGTTACTACCCAGCTGTTTTATTTTCAAAGTGGTGCCTGTCACCACCCAACACATGTGTTTGTTGTCTATGTGCCCACCGTGAAACAAAAGCTCCTTGAGAGCAGGGGCTCTGCCTGCTGTGTGGGCTTCCGTATCTCCAGTACCTGGCACAACAGTTGTGCAATCATGTTTGTTAAACAAACGTGTGTCGTTGCTCAGTCATGTCTGACTCTTTGTGACCCCATGGACTGTAGCCTACCAGGCTCCTCCGTCCATGGGAGTTTCCATGCAAGAGACCTGGAGTGGGTTGCCATTTCCTTCTCCAGGGGATCTTCTCGACCCAGGGATCGAACCCGGGTCTCCAGCATTGCAGGAAGACGCTTTACCCTCTAAGCCACCAGGGAAGCCCCATTGTTAAACAAGTGAATGGGTAAAAGAAATGAGAAGGTAATGTCCCCTTATTAAACTAATTTCCAAAGATTCATTTTTATTAGTCTTCGGTTATTAGCCTGATACTCACAAATTCTGCATTTTCTTCGTATACACAGTAACCATTCCTTAAAATGCATTCAGGACAGCATTTTCCTTCTAAGTGAATTAATTCTTCACCCTGCAGAATAAAGGTTGCAGAAGTACACATCAAATTAACATCTCCAGGTAGCAGCACTAAATTGTGAAGTGGCTGAATTCCCTGAGTAGAATGAAAAGCCATAATACACCCCTCCGCTTTGGCCCATGACTTATTGCATCTCCCCTGTGCTATATTCCTATGAAAAGCCTAGTCAATACAGCTCACCCCTTCTTCCAAGTGTTTTTTTCTTTCCAGTTCTGATGATCTTTGTGTATGATTTCCTACCCATGACCAGGAACTCCCATGAAGAAGAAAGGCCACAAGTAATCTTGTAGTCATGGAAAGTTATGAGTTTCAGAAAAGGACCTTAAATTTATGTACAAGGCTTGAACTTGTGATTTGATTTCAATAACAGTGCTCAAATCACACCAACATTTTCCCTTGAATACAAAATCAGGCACATCCCTATATGCACAGATGAAGTCTCAGGCATAAATTAAACAGCAGAAAACTAATTTCTATTCAATATTTTGAAATTGTTAGCCAATTCACATAATCACTATTTTAAAAATTACAAGAGGAAGGAAAGAAATGCCACACTAGGAAGGCAGATATTAAACTTTCAAAGTCATCATTTTATCACTTTTAACTTATCAAAATCAACCATTTCAAAAATTTTTATTATAAAATAAATGCTTACTATAAAAATAATTCTGAATTCTATAACTTAGAAAACATAATTTCATTAAAACCTAAGTCCTACCACCCAAGATATCTGCTATTAAAAAGACAAGCTTTATTTACAACTTTTCATATGCATATAGTAACATCTAATATCTGCAGACTAAAGAGTATTCTTTAAAACACTTCCCACTTTCTAAAGATGTATCTACTTTCTAAAAAATGATGATGTTTCTTTACATGAAGACATTATTTAATTTGTGATCTATATTACATTTGAAGTGTAAAAACCATGTTAGGTAAAAACTGAATAATGTAAAATTGCATAAACAGAATAATCACAGTATTTTATGTTTAAAAACACTGTGCACTAAAGAAAAATATGAAAGAAAAGCATTGGTTGTCTTTCAATGGTAGCATTATGAATGGATTTTAAAATCTCTTTTCTACCTCTCTTGAGCCTCCAATTTTCTAAGTGAATATGTATTATTTTAATGAAACTATCACTTTTAAAAGAAACACAAAAATATATGAATGACCATAATTTTTATAATATCTAAAAAGTTATTTCGAAAAGGAGGGGGTTAGGTAGATCACCATTCCTCAAAATTTCACACCAATCAGAGGGTGCTACAGGGAGCAGATGTATTTACATATAAATTGTTTTGCAGAAACATGACAAATCAACTGGTAGTGAAGGCCTAACCCACAAACACAGAGAAATTTGCTTTCCAAGCATATAAAGGGGTTTATAAATGTGTCATCTAAGTCACTTAAAACAATGTCTTGAAACAAGACAGTACGCATACTTCTATTAAAATTGAAACGCATGAGACATTCTTGAGTGCCTGCTACAATACAGACAGACAAAACTGAAAATGGAGCCTGCATCACTCCGATAAGACAAAGAAGGTAGCTTTTCTGAGTCTTCAAAAGCTCCTGAAAATAACCACTAGCCCTGTTCCTGGGGAGCGAGGATGCAGTTTCGGTGAGGCAGGAAGTTCTAAATAGATTTGCTATTTATAGACATCTGGATGTCCCAAACTGCATCAGTTCACTGCAATGAGGAGGTTGCTCCAATTAGCATCAGACTTTGGCTTTGAGAAAAATTGCTTTGTGAAACAAAACTGACTCTTCTTTTTAAGAGGATTCTGCTGCATAGGCCAGATGGAATCTGCTAACCCCTCACCACTGAATCACACCAGCATCCATCCACTAGATAGAGACTTTATCATTCCACCAACCTGCCCACTGGAAGAAAATAATTCTTTTGAGGGAATTTTCCTCTGCTGGAAAAGGGAAAAGCACCTCACATTTATGGCATGACTACCTTCTTCCATGTATTTTGCTAGAAACTTTGATTCTCTTACATTTTCTCTCTCATATATGAATGTGAGGTCTTTAAAAAAAAATGGCAAATTGACTTCTTCATTTGAATTCAAGCTCAAAGATAATACTAAATATAGAAACATGGAAATCATCCTGTTATGCTATTCTACTGCTGATTCACTTATATTTCAATGTCTAGGGATTTGGTTTTATATATCAATGACAAAGGTCATGCCACTTGCTCCTTTTTCAACAAAGAAAAACTGTTTGCTATTTCAATGCTATCATAACATTGCTGTTGATAATAATGCAATAATTATTACAATGGTGATGCAACACAATTTTGCCTCTTTCTCTAGAAGTTTACTTTTCTGCACCTTTGTGGATATAGACACAGACTTATTCTACCTTTGGTATGAAGATTAGAAATCAAATGACCTTGATATATTTTAGAATAGGCAGAAAGTGGGGTAGAATTGAGTAAAAATACCAATAGTACTTTTACTGCTTCCCTTGGCAAAGGTCATCAGTTTCTCCAGGTGCTCCTAATGCATTTTATTCATGTTAATTCCTAATCATTGGTGTCATTGCATATTATAATTCCTGTGTATATATCTGACTTCCCTTGAAAAGCCTGGGAACTCTTGAGATTAAAATGTATCTTATTCATCTTGTTATCTCCAAGCTACACAGAAGTTAAGAAGTGAGTATCCCAGGCCTTCACAAAGTCATTGAGAAAGTGAAAGTGTTAGTCACTCAGTCGTGTCCAATTCTTCACAATCCCATGGACTGCAGCCTGCCAGGCACCTCTATCAAATTCTCCAGGCAAGAATACTGGAGTGGGTTACCATTCCCTTTTCCAGGGGATCTTCCTGACCCAGGGATCAAACCCACGTCTCCTGCATTGCAGGCAGATTCTTTACCATCTGAGCCACCAGGGAAGGCACTTAATTGACTTTTGCACAAGGTCATTAAGCGTAGCTATTTACCAAAGTACGGCATAGAAAGAAGGCTGAGGGATATTTTTGCACGGTTTAGTTTTGGTTAAAATTTCCCATCTGGTAGTACATTCAGCACAGAATCCAGGGTCTTAAAACAATATGTGCTAATTGATTAAAGATCTGGAGAAATAGGCTTAAGGCATTAGAACTCAATTCATAAAAGAGAAGACGAGTGGGCATGGGCGGAGAATGAGAGGGGGGTGAGACAGTGCCATGGGGTGACCTGAGAACACAGGCCCATTCCACTGGCTTCAGCAGCTGCTCCCCACTTCCCTAAGAACAGAGGAGAGGACCTGGCTTATGCTACCACAGCAGGAGCCATGGAAGACTGGCAGGTACTCGCAAATGCATTAACACTGGGGGTGGTGGGTCAGATTATTTCCTGTGAGTGAGACTCTTGGTATAGACCTGACTGAAACTAGGTGGGTAAGGGACCCACCCTACCCGGATCACCTCTCCCAGATTTTCCACAAACCCTGGGATATCAGACAAATTAAAACCTTGGAAATAACCCAGCATCCTCTGGGCAGACTGCCAAGGCCAGGAAGCCCAGTCTTGGCCCGAGAGAGAGAGGAAAACAGAAGAGGGCCCTGACCAGGGTTTTTCTCATCTTCATCCAACCAATCTGATTCCCCCGACATAAAGAAGAGAAATGAAAAGGCATGTAGAGGGAAATAAATCTGCGAAAGGTGAGGCCCTCTTTACCTAAATGTGTCTCAGCTCCGCTGAGACACAGAAGTAGGAGGCAACATGAAACAGAGCTCTGTCACTGACAGCCCTGTTTGATAGGCTGTTCCTCCCCAGGAGCCATGTCAAGAGGAGCTGAGACGTGGGGGAGAACAAGAAAGAAAAATGTCTTCACAGACACCCCGTGCTTCAGATCTTCCCAGCTCCCCTCATCCACTCAAGTTCACAACCCCGCGGGAAACTGGTGGGGCGGATGGGAATGGCCAGGGAGAGGGAAACAGCTTTGAAAGCAATTTGTTTTGCAGCGGGTCAAAATTGAGTTCAAAGGGAAAACAAAAAAAGCAATTTCCCCACCATATATATCTACAGTCCAAACAGAGGCTACTTTGTTAAAAGATTCTAGAAATTCTGCAGACGGTACAAGTCTGCGGAGGTCAACAGAGTTAATTATTTATGGGGTCTCCCTCAGTGCCTCTTTAAAACAAAGACACAAGCACATTTCATTTTCTTTCCTGATTCACAGGAGGAGCCTCCAGGTGCCGGCTGGCCACTAAAAGCTGCCAGTGGGGCCTGTGACAGAAGCCGGACCCCCAGAGCACCTGCGGACTCTGCTTCAGAACAAGACTGAGCTGGGCAGCCCCCAACAACGAGGCCCAGCTGTGCTGACTGTTAGGCTCCTGTCCCACATTATCCCTTTCTGTGTCTGTGTCTCTGGATCAGGGCTTCCCATCTAACCAGCTGCACCGAGAGCTAATAGCTCCAGGCTAGTTGTTCCAAGCCAGTCTGAACAGAAAGTAACATTTACACTACAGAATCTCCGTGCTAGAAGACAACTTGAAATTGAGCCATCAAATCTGGCTGTCCCCTCTGCTGGGAAGGGATGGGAGGGAACAGGTGGGGGACCACCGATCCTGCTGGAGAGAGGATTTCAAGTCCAACCGAGATGCCTTCGCTCCTTACCTGGGCACACTCCACTTTGGCACACTCTGCAGTCTGGCAGGTCACTTGGCCACGGTCACATGTGCAGAACTCACAGGCCGAGCCCTTCCACATTTCATCCTGGTACCGCACGAGCCCTCTGTGTGAACAGCTTCCAGCAGGAGACACACAGTCCTCACAGCATTGCCCCTGACGCCGAGCCCGTCTCTGACCCTGAAGGAGCAGAGAGAAGGCCGGGGAAGGGCAGTGGTCAGGAGGGCGCCAAACCATGGGAGCGAAAGGACATAAAACACCAAGTTTGTACATCGTTCCCTGGTGGCTCAGACAGGAAAGAATCTGCCTGCAATGCAGGAGATCTGGGTTTGATCCCTGAGTCAGGAAGAGCACCTGGAGAAGGAAATGGCAACCCACTCCAGTATTCTTGCCTGGAGAATCCCATGGACAGAGGAGCCTTATGGGCTACAGTTCATGGGGTCGCAAACAGTCGGACATGACTGAGCAAGTAACATTTTCAATTTCCCTTCCCCGACCTCCCCAAATGGAGGCAGGTTCCCCTCCACCCCCACCTCCTTCCTGGGAGGCAGGTGCTTCCTACCTCTATCTCATAATCTGAGCATCATAACACTTTCTCTTCCCTCAAGGGACACAATGGACTAAGAAACGCATTTCGAAAATGACCTGGATAAAAGTTGGAGAATCAAGCTGCACACTCCCAAATACCTTTTCGCATCTTAATGGAGGGCAGGGCTGCTTGTGACACCTAACCTTGCCCTGGTCACATGTACACGTGGTGCAGGCATTTTCATGCCACTGCTCTCCATGCTGAAGAAAAGGGGAAAAAGTGGAAAATCAAATGTCACATGTATCAAATAGAAACCTGCGGCACATAAGACACAACATTTTATTAGTTTTTAATTGAGTCACACTGAATGTACTCCCGAGAAATGATAACATTCGCACAGCAAGAGGCTCTAAGAAAAAAAGTCAGTAAATGTCCAAAGAGAACTCTGGATTCATTCTTATTCAACTAGATTCATTCTGCAGATGCCTTGAGGGCCTGCCTGCTTTATGCTAGGAACACAGAGGCCTGGGAACACTGAGCCTCATAGGAAGTCCGTGTTGCTGGCTAATCGATGGTTATTCTTTAGCTCTTCTTTGCTGGGAGACCCAGTTATCACAGCCACACACTCACTTGTCCAGCTTCCCTTGCAGCCAGCCCACAGACTTTGTCCCCCACCAAGGGGACCCCAGGGGAAGAGTGCTAGAGGAAAGGTGAGGAAAGGACTCTCTTCACCCCATAAAAGAAGAAAAGCCCACCCCTTTCTTCCATCAGGCTTAAGTAATGAGCGGGTGAGGACGAGCTGCCTGAAGCTGTGAAAGACACAATGGCTGGAACATGAGGGGGCAAGCCAGAAAGCAAATGCCAACATGCTGAGGATGGGAGAGTGCAAAGATCAAAAGACAACATCATGGAGACCTGACCAACCCTGCGACTTCCCCACCTCTGGGCTTCTTGCTATGTGAGGTCATAAATGTTTCATCTTAGCCACTTTCAGAGGAGCATTTCTGTTGCTGGCAGCCAGAAACACCATAACAGATATAGAAGCTCTTTCTTCCAGGAGGAAATAATCTAGCACATATGTGTCTACTGTATTAGAAAGCAGAGATCTAGTATATAGAAAAATCATTTCCCCGTTAGTTCTTTTCATCTAGACTTCAAGGGACCCATCTAAAATTTGTGTCATTCATCCCCTAATACTCTTCCAGATTCTCTGCTGAGAGTCAAAAATTACAATTTCTAGTTACTTTTCCTCAGAATGACTGGTAAGCAAGGGAAGTAGTTGGGTTTATTTTTGATATATTCTTTGCTTTAGAATAATGTAAAATTCTTTTGGTTCAGCTGGGCACTCCCAAGATAGAACATGCACTCATTCGATTTGTTGAACTCACTTTCATTTGGTGCCTACTCTGTGCTGGGTAGTCACCTACACTGTCCCAATAGTCCCAACCTTCAAGCTTGCAGGCTCCACCACCACCAAGCTCCTTGCCCTTTCCCTCTCTCTTCTTCCACCTGCATTGCTCCCAACCTCACTGTAATCAGGAGACACTGTCTTTTAATATCAGTGCATAAAATCCAAACCAGACAGATATTCCCAGAGCCTCCAGGTTACGTGTCCATTGATAGTAACCAATGGTACTCCTTTTTCCCTTCAAGAGGTGTGAACAGAAATTCCACCACGGTTCATGAACCAGGTGCTGTTGCCAGCACATTCTTTTGTATTTCTAATCCTCTCCGATTTAATTTTTTCAGAAAGGCTTTCCATGAAGAGAAGAAAAAAGCCGTTTATGTACTGAGTTACTCATGCTGGCACAGAGTCAGATGAGGGCGGGGGAGGAATGATGGTTAGCAAGGCAGTGGGCAGATGTGTAAGAACGAGTGTCACAATACCTCCAAGGGACACATCAAAGCTTACCTCGTATACTTGGCCAGCAGCAGCGCAGGACCGCGAAGAGCACTGTGGACAACATTTTCCAGGGACGCGGACTACAGTTTCATCCTAATGCCCCAAAAACAGTTCATCAGAAGGCAATATTAATAAAATCCACAACAGTCGGAAAACTTCACTCACAGCCAACTCAAACATGTGCCTCAAAGCAGCCAGAAATAGCAATTTCCTCTCCTTTAGTATTTGTTAATCACCTGGTGCTTTGATAAGAATTAGCACTTCTCAGGGCAGTGTAACTTGAGAAGTTTGCACATTCCTCAACTCTCAGCTACTTCTAAGAACAAATAAAAGCACAGCTAACAGCAACAAGAATAGTACTTCCTTGGACACCTAGGTTGCTTCCAAGTCCTGGCTATTGTAAACAGTGCTGCAATGAATACTGAGGCATGTGTCTTTTTGAATTATGGTTTCTCAGGGTTTATGCCCAGTAGTGACCTAGACGGGTGGGATGTTCGGGGGAGAGGGGGAGGTCCAAGACAGAGGGAATACATATATATATATACATATATATATATATATATATAGCTGATTCACTTAAGTGAGCAGCAGAAAACAACACAACACTGTAAAGCAGCTATATCCCAACTTTAAATAATAAAAATAACAAAAAGAAGAGTAGGTTTTGTTTGCCAGGTACTGTTCTAGCTACTTTATGTGAACCTGTGAAGTAGGGACTGTTATCCCCCTTTTAAAACAACCAAAGTGAAAACTAGAAAGGTTGTGGAACTTGCCCAAGGTCACAGAGACACCTTGCCCAAGGTCACCGGTAATGGTAAATGGTTGGCAGAGAGGACTTCAGAATATCAGACATTTCAACACTTCAGAACATACACACTCCTGCTGAGTTAGCACTAATCTCAAAGTGAAGGGATCCCTCCCTTGATAAACTATCTCACTATTCTCCTGGATCTTTATGTGAATCCACACATTCAACTATATATAACAGGGAGGTCCTTAACATGAAAAAAATCAATCATGCTCTTAAGTATCCTGGTGGCTCAGACGGTAAAGAATCTGCCTGCAATTCAGGAGACCCAGGTTTAATCTATGGGTCAGGAAGATTCCCTGGAGAGGGGAATGGCTATCCACATCAGTCCTCTTGCGTAGAGAATTTCATGGACAGAGGAGCCTGGTGAGCTATAATCAAGGGGGTCCCAAAGAGTTGGACACAAATGAGTGACAAACACTTTCACTTTATTCACTTTAACATGAAAAAAAATCAATCACACCCTGAGATGTCTATTAACAGGAATATGGCAGTGGGGAGAAATATGGGTGACAAACTTTAAATGCCCAAAGGACATCCCACCTCCTTATTCCTATAGTCTCAGCTCTACCGCACCCACCCCCAGAATATCAGACCCTTTGTCTCTGCTGCCCGAAAAGGAATTTTCACAACAATGAGAAGCCAAAGAATCGGCTTCTCATTTTGACATCTGCTGCTGCTGCTGCTGCCAAGTCGCTTCAGTCGTGTCTGACTCTGTGCAACCCGACAGACATCACTACAGCATTTAAAATGGAAGAAAGGAAGGCAAATTAAAGCCAAAAGAAGGAAGATTAGAATAAACCAAGTTTCAATTACAAAGAAAGGGTAGAATTTATACAGAAGATACCTCCTAAACAGTTATCTGCACTTCCTCTCACAAAAAGCAGAAAATGAGACTGCATAATCATTCAGTTCAGTTCAGTCACTCTGTCGTGTACAACTCTTTTCGACCCATGGACCGCAGCACACCAAGCTTCCCTGCCCATCACCAACTCCTGGAATTTACTCAAACTCATGTCGATTGAATCGGTGATGCCATCCAGTCATCTTATCCTCTGTCATCCCCTTCTCCTCCCACCTTCAATCTTTCCCAGCATCAGGGCCTTTTAAAATGAGTTGATTCTTCACATCACGAGGCCAAAGTATTGGAGTTTCAGCTTCAGCGTCAGTCCTCCCAATGAATATTCAGGACTGATTTCCTTTAGGATGGACCGGGTGTATCTCCTTGCAGTCCAAGGGACTCTCAAGAGTCTTCTCCAATACCAAAGTTCAAAAGCATCAATTCAGCACTCAAATTTCTTTATAGTCCAACTCTCACATCCATTCATGACTACTGGAAAAACCACCGCTTTGACTAGACAGACCTTTGTTGGCAAAGTAATATCTCTGCTTTTTAATACGCTGTCTAGGTGGGTCATAGCTTTTCTTCCAAGGAGCAAGTGTCTTTTAATTTCATGGTGGCAGTCACCATCTGCAATGATTTTGGAGCCTAAGAAAATAAAGTCTGTCACTGTTTCCATTGTTTCCCCATCTATTTGCCATGAGGTGATGGGACCTTCTTCATTGATCACTGAGGAACTATTTCTTCTCTCTCCTTGCTATTCTTTGGAACTCTGCATTCAAATGGGTATATCTTTCCTTTGCTTTTCGCTTCTCTTCTTTTCTCAGCTATTTGTAAGGCCTCCTCAGACAACCATTTTGCATTTCTTTTTCATGGGGATGGTCTTGATCACTGCCTCCTGTACCATGTCATGAACCTCCACCCATAGTTCATCAGGCACTCTATCAGATCTAATCCCTTGAATCTGTTTCTCACTTCCACTATCATAATCTATATGGAATTCACTCTGCAAGAAAATAAGGCCAGGGTACTTGGGGGAAGGTGAGGGTGGTGGAGGGTGTCAAATCACCTTAATTTTTCATGGAAAGTTCCAGTCATGCCTGTGATTATTTTAACCCAATTACATATGATCAGCTACATTAAATGCATTACTCTCTATTAGGGATTTATTTCAAACACCTGAATCACTGGAATTAAAATGACAACTGTTTTCTCTGTATTAGGTTACTTTTATTACTGGAAAAGTCTATAAAAATATTATGACAATTGATGTTTCAAAGAGTATGTCAAAATTGGGCATAGATTGAAATCATTGAGCATTCCTTGACCTCAGCTCAAGTTCAATAAAATTTCAGCGAGGAAGTAAAAATAAAGTTATATCTGATGTCATATTCATTCTTCAGTAACTTTATGGAACTAAACAATGAATTTATACAATATTAAGTAAACAGTAGACAAATGTCATCATGATCACAAATCTTGAACAGAAATATTGACTCAGTATAATCTATCTTAATCAACAGGGACTAAACCCAAGGACTGTGGCAGAGTCAACTGGAAAGTGTAGGAGAGGAGTAATTACCCGTATAGAGGTTGGTACAAGGAAAATCAAGTTTCCTGATTCTTATCGGCAATGCTTAATTATATATTTTATTAGACTTGCTTCTAATAGAAAGATTTTTCTATAAACATAGAATCTTTCTTCACAAACAGAGACCAATAAGAACAGGAAGGAAGGACATTAAAGAGAAAATACCCCTGGATACAACAGAACTTCATGATGGCATATTTAGATCTCATTTGGACTCGTGCTTTATAAACAGGACTGAAGCGGCAAGTCAGCAAAGTGGGTCAGAGAAATGGAAAAGACGTTTTAGCAGTACACTTTTATTGCTATTATATATGCCTGAATTCTATCATTCTTTTCTTCGTTGTTGTTATTGTTCAGTCGCTAAGCTGTGTCTGACTCTTTGAGATCCCATGGACTGCAGCACGCCAGGCTTCCTTGTTCTTCACGATCTCCCGGACTTTCCTCAACCTCATGTCTAATGAGTCGGTGATGCCATCCAACCACCTCATCCTCTGTCAACCCCTTCTTCTCCTGCCCTCAATCTTTCCCAGCATCAGAATCTTTTCCAATGAGTTGGCTCTTACAAATGAGGTGGCCAAAGTATTGGAGCTTCAGCTTCAGCATCAGTCCTTCCAATGAATATTCAGGACTGTTTTCCCTTAGTATTGACAAGTTTGATCTCCCTGTAGTTTAAGGAACTCTCAAGAGCCTTCTCCAGCCCCACACTACAAAAGAATCAGTTCTTCAACACCATTCCATGTTCAATGCATGAGACAAAGGCTCAGGGCCAGGGCAATGGGATGACCCAGAGGGATGGGATGGGGAGGGAGGTGGGTGAGGGGTCCAGGAAGGGGAACACATGTAAACTCATGGCTGATTCATGTCAATGTATGGCAAAAACTATTACAATATTGTAAAGTAATTAGCCCCCAACTAAAATAAATAAATTTATTAAAAAAAAAAAAAAAAGAATCAGTTCTTCAGCACTCAGACTTTGTTACGGTCCAACACTCATATCCATACATGACTACTGAAAAAAACCATAGCTTTGACTAGATGGAACTTTGTCAGCAAAGTGATGTCTCTGCTTTTTAATACGCTGTGTGTTTGTCACAGTTTTTCTTGCAAGGAGCAAGTGTCTCTTAATTTCATGACTGCAGTCACCATCCACAGTGATTTTGAAGCCCCAGGAAATAAAATTTGTCACCGTCTCCACACTTTCCCCATCTAGTTGCCAAGATGTGATGGGACCAGACATCATGATCTTAGTTTTTTGAAAGTTGAGTTTTAAGCCAGCTTTTTCACTCTCCTCTTTCACCTTCACCAAGAGGCTCTTTAGTTTCTCTTCGCTTTCTGCCATATCTGAGGTTACTGATACTGGTGTCATCTGCATATCTGAGGTTACCGATATTGCTCCTCGCAATCTTGTTACCAGCTTGTGATTCATCCAGCCTGGCATTTGGCATCATGCACTCTGCACATAAGTTAAATAAGCAGGGTTACAGTATACAGCTTTGACATACTCGTTTCTAATTTGGAACCCATCCATTGTTCCACATACGGTTTAACTGTTGCTTCTTGTCCTGCATACAGGTTTCTCAGGAGACAGGTAAGGTGGTATGGTATTCCCATAACTTTAAGTGGAATACTGTCTGGTATTCCACAGTTTGCTTTCCACACAGTCAAAGGCTTTAGCGCAGTTAATGAAGCAGAAATAGATGCTTTTTCTGGAATTCCCTTGCCTTCTCTATCTTCCAACAGATGTTGATCATTTGATCTCCGGTTCTTCTGCCTTTCTAAATACAGCTTGTACATCTGGATGTTTTCAGTTCGTATACTTCTGAAATCTAACTTGATGGATTAGTATTACCTTGCTAGGATGTGAAATGAGTGCAATCGTATGGTAGTTTGAACATTCTTTAGCATTGCTCTTCTTTGGAACTGTAATGAAAACTGACCTTTTCCAGTCCTGTGGCCACTGCTGAGTTTTCCAAATCTGCTGACATACAGAGTGCATCACTTTAACAACATCATCTTTTAGGATTTTAAGTGGCTCAGCTGGAATTGTTTTCTTCCCTTTGAGGGCTTCCTCAGATGGTAAAAAATCTGCCTGCAATGCAGGAGACTGGGGTTCGATTCCTGGGTCATGAAGATCCCTTTGAGAAGGGAACAGCAACCCACTCCAGTACTCTTGCCTGGAGAATCCCAAAGACAGAGGAGTCTAGTGGACTGCAGTCCATGGGGTCACAAAGAGTCAGACAAGACTGTGCAACTAATACACTTTCACAGCTGGAATTCCATCACCTCCACCTCATAGATTTGCCTTTCCAAACCTATAGACTATACAGGGACCAGCACACTACAGACTAATGACCAAATCTAGCCCACTACCAATTTCCATAAGCTTTGACTAGAACACAGCCACCTACACTCATGTACGTATTACTTGTGGATGTTTCTGTGCTGTAACGGCAGAGTTGAGTAGTTGTTCCAGCTATATGGCACACAAAGCTGAAAACATTCACTATCTGGCTCTTTACAGGAAAAATTTGCCAACTCCAAGTCTAATATGGTACCCTCAGTAATCACAGGAGTTCAGTACAAAGAAAAAATACGTATGATTAATGTCATTATAATTTGGGATAGGGCCAGCATTAAGGATATAGAATTGATTCTTGAACCAATAGACGTAAGGGGAACTGACCCATCATGCAATTGAAAACTGGAATGTAATTTATAGTCAGTCCTAGGTATCCACGTTTCCTCCACATCTGTAGTTATGCATCCACGGATTCAACCAGCTATGGATCATGGGGTATTGTACTATCTGCTATTGAAAAAATCTGCATATGTTCAAACCATGCTGTTTAAGGGTCAACTGTATTTAATTATGGTTTACCATATTCCTTAAATTAAAATACTTATGATAAACTTTATAGTATATTATGGCTAATAGTTCATGACAAAGTATCTTATCCTATGATACCTCTGAAAATATAAAAATGAGATGAAAATTGTACAGTCAAAAAGGAGAACAGACAACCTCCTGCTATTACCAAGAGGGGTTGCACTGACCATTAGACTTCTGGTGGCCTTTCTTTGCTTTTTTAACCAAATAGAAATAAGAATCATCATTTCCTCTGAACTCGCTGACTCTAAGCGCCAAACATAACATGGCTCGTCCCCACAGTGTGTGGCCACTACTATTTGAAGCCATCAGAGTGCCCACTGTAGCCTTTCACCTCCCTCAATGCCTTTCTACATCCAATCAGAGCCCGTAGTGTAAAAAAAAGAAACAAAAAGAAAGATAACAAAATGAATGGGAAATATGTGCATTGGGGGAGGTAGAGGAAGTGATAAAAAATGGGGATGACGACACCCCAAATGTAAAGCACATAGTCACCAAGAAACATGGTGAGAACTCTTGCAAACTAGAGATTATAGTTTTACGTTTCATGAATTCAAAATTAAGAAAATTGGGCAGTGGAGACAGCAAAAGATCCAATCTCAGTACAGTAGAGCAACATTAAGTGAAAACTGGCCAGACCCTTGGTCAAGGAAACACATAGCTTTCTTAGCACTTACACCTTTATTTTCTTGGGCTCCAGAATCACTGAGGACAGTGACTGCAGCCATACAATTAAAAGACACTTGCTCCTTGGAAGAAAAGCTGTGACAATCCTAGACAGCATATTAAAAAGCAGAGACTTCACCTGGCCAACAAAGGTCTGTATAGTCAAAAGAATGGTTTTTCCAGTAGTCATGTATGGATGTGAGAGTTGGACCATAAAGAAGGCAGAACGCCAAAGAACTGATGCTCTGGAGAAGACTCTTGAGAGTCCCTTGGACTCCAAGGAGAACAAACCAATCAATCCTAAAGGAAATCAATGCTGAATATTCATTGGAAGGACTGATGCTGAAGCTGAAGCTCCAATACGTTAACCACCTGATGTGAAGAGCTGACTCATTGGAAAAGACCAAGATGCTGGGAAAGATTGAAGGCAGGAGGAGATGGGGGTCACGTAGTATGTGATGGTTGGAGGGCATCACTGACTCAATGGACATGAGTATGAGGAAACTCAGGGATATCGTCAAGGACAGGGAAGCCTGCTATACTGCAGTTCATGGGGTTGCAAAGAGTCAGATATCACCTAGTGACTGAACAACAACAATGAACCCAAGAAGGGGGAATTAGCCAAGGGCATGCTGCTCACCTTTGCAGCTTTGAAGCGCTGCATATGAATAGATTTCTCTAAGGCTGAGCAAATAGAAAGAAAGGAACTTGGAGGAAAATCCTAAAGAGCAAGCAAAAAGTAATAATATTCTGAAGATTCACAGAAGGGGTAGATTTCTGAAACCTACATACTGCAGGATCTCAAACGAAAGATTTAAAAACCATTTTGCAATTTGAGTAAGGCAAAAGAAAATGCAGTCTTTATGAAAGAAGCAAAAAGCAATATAGAAAGAGAAAGCATTGGAATTTTTAAAAATTAGAAGAACCAGTGATAGGAGAAAGAAGGAAGAATTAAAATTCAAGAAATCATCAAATTAAAATCAATATGGAGGCAGGAAACACAAACTCAAGAAGCTCTGCCCATAATGCAGAGCAAAGACACAAAGGTGAAAATAATGAGGCAGAACATGACCAATATTGAGGGGAGATGGTAGAGGAGCAGTCTAAGAATCATAGGTGTTTCTGAGAACTGAGCATAATCGGAACAGACATGACTAATCAAGGCCAAAACTAAAGAAAACATTTCACACTTGGAATACAGACTGAAAGGGCTTCACAATATTCTAGGTAAAATATGTGAAAAGACACCTCCCTTAGAAATACCCTGGGGAAATGTCTTAATTATAAAGATAAAGAAACATCTTGCAAAAATTCAACAGAATAAACTGATATAACAGAAGAGAAAACAGATCTACTTCTGACTCCTTCACGGCACTAGATTCCAGAATTCAGTGGAAAGGAAATTATAATCTCCTTAAATTTTGGACCCCAACAAATAGTCTTTCATGAGTGTAGGCAAATAAGAATTAATTCTCTAACACATCATCAGTGGCTCGAAAGACATAACAATTTTTCACCTTTTTAAGAAAATATCTGAAGATGAAGTTCAATTCACTTAGATTAATCAATATTGGGAATGGGAAAATGGTGGTATTAAAAAAAAAGTGGTAATAGAGCCACAGGAAGAACTCTCATCAGACTGAACAGATTGTTTTAACAAGCCTACAAAAATGTGAACAGAGGCCTCTGTTCACATGGAATCTGGACAAAAGCTGAAGGCAAGCAATTTCAGTGTGAATTTACACCACCCACCAAGGGAACAACCCCTTATTTGAACACAGAAATTACTCCTTTTATCAGAGATAATCACTAACTCCAAACATCTGATTATAACTACACAAATATATCCACATTTGCCTACCAAAAAATTGGAATTAAAAAAAAATTCTACAATGATGTTTTTGAATGGTAGAAATATGGATGATCAGTTCCTTTTCTGCTTTTTTCAAGCTTTCCTTAATGAGCACAGATTTCTTTTACAATTAAAAAAAAACTTTATTTTAAAAATCAAATTTTTTTAGAGTTCAAGATCTGGAAATACATTTCTTCTGATGAACTTTTTTTAAAAAAATACTGAATGAGTTAACTCATATAAAATGATTGCAATCATGATTGATGATGTTAGCAATTATTGTTTTGTGATTATTATTAGATGTAAACAATATGTGACTCATCATTTGGGGAGGCGATATACTGTAATGGGTAAAAATCTAAGTCAAGTGTGGTCTGTTGAAGTTGTAATGTCAAGCTGCCTAGGTTAGAAGCAGAGATACTTCCTAACGGTGGTACCTTGAGCAGATTATTCAAACTTTGTATCTCAGTTTTGTCTACTGCAACATGGGATGATAGTAATAGCTCATACTTCATAAGGTTGTTATGAAAATTAAAAAGATTTTAAATTAATGATTATCACATAATAAATGCCCCAAATGTGGGGATGGTGATGGTTAGACGGTGACAGTGATTACATTTCCGACCAAGGCACTAACTCTCTCAGTTCAGTTCAGTTGCTCAGTCATGTCCAACTCTTTGTGACCCCATGGACTGCAACATGCCAGGCTTCCCTGTCCCTCACCAACGCCTGGAGTTTACTCAAACTCATGTCCATCAAGTCAGTGAATCCATCCAACCATCTCATCCTTTGTCGTTCCCTTTTCCTGCGTTCAATCTTTTCCAGCATCAGGGTCTTTTCAAATGAGTCAGTTCTTCACATCAGATGGTCAAAGTATTGGAGTTTCAGCTTCAGCATCAGTCTTTCCAATGAATATTCAGGACTGATTTCCTTTAGGATTGACTGACTCTTTATATCATCATAACACCCAATGTTTTAATAGTGATATTAAATCAAGAAAAATGGTTTAAATAATCTGACAGTTGGGTATTTTTGAATGTCAAGGCAAAACCATAAACTTGATGCAAGAGTGCTTAAAATCAATCTATTGTCAAGACTTCAGAATGCTTGCATAGCAATTAGCTCTACAGTATGGCAACAAATTCCATCCTTTTAAGTTAATCCCTGCAAACTATAAGTTAGTACTGTTTGAAGCTAGAGTTTGGCATTTTAAAAAATGGGAACCAGCACTTCCTTGTATTCCAAGCTAATCCATGATATGCAGTCATGGTTGTTTTTAAAGACTTGAAGGTTCACAACAGAGTGTTTCCTCCTTCCCTCCTCCCACCTCCCTTATTGTAATGGTGGCAAACTGCTTAATTAAAGCTTCTTACATAAGAGACTAAACCCTGGGATGTGTAAGTCAAAATGCTCCAACACTACAATATCTTTCGAATGTAAGAGATTCTGCAACTCTACCAAGAAGCTCATTTGCAATCTGAAAGCTAGGATAAGACTTCATGATGAATGGAGATATGTGATAAGTGTGCAGTGTTTGCTGTAGTGTGGGTAATGCAATCTGGTCTTTCAATTAGATACGTTTTTCCTTTACTTGGCATTTAGCATTTCTTGCCTAATTGCCTTTTGTCTGCCTTTAAAAATATTGCCCAACTGTCACAATATGCAATGTTATTGATTTTGTTTTATTTGACACAAAGTACTGCTCTGTATCAACTGAATGCTGGCTTCCAGCTTTTTCTCAGATCAAAAATGAGCTATTTGTCAATTGGAGGCAAGCTCCTTTCATGGTTATCTGTCAACTGCCAAGGAACATCCATGGGAGCTACTGGAAGAATAAAAAACTACAAAATACCATGGATACAAAATTTATTTGCAATTGACTTTCGCCTGCAAATTTGTACGAAAGAATAATGTTTGGAGAATCCGATTAGTTTTGTTTTGTTTTTTTACTTTTAAAAAACACTTTTATAGAAGTTGAGCTCTGGCCATGTAAAGTCCTTCTTTTAAGGACTTTATATAAACTTACTTATTTTTAATTAAAGGATAATTGCTTTACAGTATTGTATTGGCTTCTACCAAACATCCACATGAATCAGCCAGAGGTCTACCCATGTCCCCTACCACTCAAACATCCCTCCCACTTCACCTTCCCCAAACCCACGCCTCTAGACTGTCACAGAGCCCCAGCTTGAGTTCCCTGAGTCATACAGCAAATTTCCATTAGCTATCTATTTTACATATGGTAATATATGTTTCCATGTTACTCTCTCCATACATCCCACCCTCTTCTCAGATCAGTTTTAAATGAAGAACAAGTTCCCACTATTTTAAACCTCCCCAGAAAAAAGTTCTTTGGTAATTTGAACCATTAAGAATTAAATCATGTACATCTAGATAATCAGGCTCAAAGAAACATCTATATGTCCTTAAAAAGCAGTCTGTACCTATATATTGACAAACAAAAACAATCTTGATCATCTTACTGAATTTTCCAGATGTTTAGCTAGACATTTTTGGAACACCTGCAACTAAAGTTTGGCGGCTCCTTTGTGTATATCCTGAAGGCTCAGTTTCATTATGTAACAATTAGCCTAAATGACTGGTAATTATACCTATCTGTAGTTGCTAAGGGTAAAAGAAATGTCTCAAGGGTGGTCTCCAAAACTATAAGGAAAATAAAACAGCTTTTGCTTCTCATTTTCAGTACTTGCGAGGCCTGCCTGCCATCATCTCAGAAGAGACTCCAGGTTCCCAGATAGTGAAGTTAACAGTCTGTGAAGGGTCCTTTCTGAGGCTGTCTTCCTTACCTGGTTACAAAACAGAGGTGGACACTGAGCTGCAAAGCACTGGGCGACCCCATTTCTACACACACACTTGGCGCACCGACTCAATGGCCAGTCCTCCCCGTCTTGAAACACATGGCCTTCGTAGGAACAGGATTCTGGAAGGTAAGAGCAATAAGGGTTATTGAGGGTGTTGCACAAGCTAGACAGCATATTAAAAAGCAGAGATGTTACTTTGCCAACAAAGGTCTGTCTAGTCAAAGCTATGGTTTTTCCAGTAGTCATGTATGGATGTCAGAGCTGAACTATAAAGAAAGCTGAGCGCCAAAGAATTGATGCTTTTGAACTGTGGTATTGTGGAAGACTCTTGAAGAGTCCCTTGGACTGCAAGGAGATCCAACCAGTCCATCCTAAAGGAGATCAGTCCTGGGTGTTTGTTGGAAGGACTGATGTTGAAGCTGAAACTCCAATACTTTGGCCACCTTATGCAAAGAGCTGACTCATTTGAAAAGACCCTGATGCTGGGAAAGATTGAAGGTGGGAAGAGAAGGGAACAACAGAGGATGAGATGGTTGGATGGCATTACCGACTCAATGGACATGAGTTTCAGTAAACTCCAGGAGTTGGTGATGGACAGGGAGGCCTGGCGTGCTGCTGTCCATGAGATCACAAAGAGTCGGACACGACTGAGCAACTGAACTGAACTGCACCACCGATCTCAGGGCTGGCTGCATCTATGCCAGTGGAGTCACACACAGTCTTGTGCTCTGGGGCACGGTGCCAACTAGGGGGCCCTGGGCTTGGGGTATAACTCTGGAGCCACTGTATGGAGTTCTTAACTTTCTCTCTCAGTTTCCTAAGTGAAGTCTGGTGGGACACGTAGCATTGCAAGGGGTTTGGAGCCTCAGTTCATGAATGGCCCTACCTCCCCCTGCCTCCTTGCCTTCCTGGGTTCTCAGGAGCCTGAGCCCAAATTTGTGCCTAATGAAAGCTGCCACCCTCCACCCATATCGGGGACCTGGGTACAGGTGCCTAAGGAGTGCGTACGCCCTAAGCACCAAGTAGCAGGAGGGGTCTAGGGTGTCTGAGGAGGACTCACCCATCCAGCAAATATCCCCATGCCTGAGGGTGGGTGACGTTAACAGCAAATTAACATGACAGTTTGAGAAAGATCATGGAAGAAAAACCAAAGCTTCCCTCACCCTGCTTTTTGAACAAAGGGCCCTGCATTTTTATTATGCACCCAGGAAATTACGGAGTTGGCACTGGCTGATTTTCCAATCTCTCCAGGCAAAATGCTTCCAATAGATTTTTCTCATGGAGAGTCGATCAGAAAGTCTCCTAAAATGTAAGAAAGGAGCCCACAAACCACCCCACCCTAAACGCTGTGGTTGGAATATTTTTTCTTGCAGGCTTATCTGGCCCAAAGTGGCTGTCTGTCCTTTTCTGGTGGGTGACATCTGAAATGCAGGAGGAACGCACTCTACTTTCATCATTCCCTTACCATACTTTGCAATCCCCGGAATGGTTCTCCAGGGTAAATGGTGGCCAGGAATGGAATAACTGGGAATCAGAAAGAAGCCAGAAGTCTTTTTAAAGAGAAAAGGCAAGATTACAGTGTAGCTTCCAGGTACTACTTTAAAAGAGTAATTTGAGCTATTATACACCAGGAGAGAATGTAATACAGCAGTGACAATAATTTGTATTTGTCATGAAGTATATGCTATTTAGTTATAAAAGTGGAAAGGGACATATAACTCTAAAACGTAGTAAAAGGGTACTTGGTCCAAGCATAAATTCTAAGGAGAGGACCGGAAGCATATGCCTGGCTTGCTGGGCCGTGCCTCGGTTCACAGGCAGGCACAATCTCTCCAGCAAAGAGGCCATAAAGACAAATGAAATACTGCTTCTGGCTCCGTGTGTTTTGGAGAAAGATGGATGAAATCTTAAAGACCAGCCATCAGACTTAGTGTTGTGATACTACTGATTCCCAGAAAAGTGATGTTTGTTCTTCTGTCCACCAAGATGTTGTAGGAACTACCTGGGCCTGATGGAATCATATCAAAGGATCTTGTCCTTCCTCCTTTCCTTCTCAAGAGCTGTGAACACAAAGGGTTGCATCTGGCCAAGGCAAAATAATAAATCAGAGAGCCTCAGCACCCTGAGTTTGGAATGGAACATAAGGATTTGTTCCAACATCGCGGTTTACAATATCACTTCCTGCCAAGTGCAAGGCTATGTCTCAGTTCCAATAAGGAATGGGGTCAGGGATCTTTGAGCCACACTAGGCAAGAAGGAGAAGAGTTGGGATGTCACAAGTTAAACCTCACAGGCAAAGAGGGTCTCTCTCTCTCTACAAGCTCATACTCACTCCCAGGGCCCATGCAGACTGGGCAGCAGCTCCCTTCAGGGATGAATTCCAGCTCCTGGTGTCCACACATCAGCGGTGGGCACGGGCGGGGGGTACATCGGACTTCCCCGTGAGTGCAAGAGCACACGCTGCAAGGGGAGGAGGCCCACTCTGTCCCGTGCTGGGTGTTAGGAAAAGAAAAAGAAGGTTATTGTCAGAACATAGACTTGCATTTGATCAAACAGAATCAAGCCTTCTCTTAAACAAGTGAATGGCGGAGCTCCAATAAGACAGAAGAAAACTCTAGGCTTACAAGGTTGAAATCAGGGTTTGCAATATTGCAAGTCAGAGATGAATTTAGCAATTGACTTTCATTTTCCTTTTTAAAAATTTTATTTATTTTAATTGGAGGATAATTAATTTACAATATTGTGATGGGTTCTGCCATACATCAACATGAATCAGCCACAGGCATACATGTGACCCCTCCCTCCCGAACCCCCCTTCCACCTTCCTCCCCACCCCACCCCTCCAGGTTGTCACAGAGCCCCGGCTTTGGGTTTCCTGTGTCATACATCAAACTCCCACTGGCCATCTATTTTACATATGGTAATGTAAATGTTCTCAATGTTATTCTCTCAAATCATCCCACCCTCTCCTTCTCCCACTGTGTCCAAAAGTCTGTCCTTTACATCTGTGTCTCCTTTGATGCCCTGCAAGTAGGATGGTCGGTACCATCTTTCTAGATCCCATACAAATGCATTAATATACAATATTTGTCTTTCTCTGACTTACTTCACTCTGTATAATAGGCTCTAGGTTCATCCACCTCATTAGAACTGAGTCAAATGTGTTCCTTTTCATAGCTGAATATTATTTACCCCTGAGATTTTATATTTGAAAATTTCAAAAAAACACAAAAATGAAATAAAAATCACCCCAATCCCATTATTTAAAAACTTCTATGAGGACCAAAGTAAAATACGCACACATGCATGCATATCTACTGAATTCTTTATACTAGCTACATTATTTTCCACAGCTCTCACTCCGATTGTTTCTTTTTTTGCCTTTTACCCTGATGAATGTCCACATTCCTGTCCTCTCTCTCCCTCCCCCCAGTCTTCTCTCTCTCTCCTATCCCAGAGAGCCTATGGTCCCAGGGAAGGTGGGATAGCCAGCAGAAGGCACCTGTCCAACCAGCTCTCCCACAAATTGTAGAGCCAACTCACTCCTGGTGAGGGTGCCCATCTACACACACCAAATGTTCCTAGTTCACTTTAGGCTAGGACACCACATTCCCAAAGCTGGCACTGTATTGAGGATCTAACATATCCATGCTATGATACATAACATTTACTAAGTACCAAAAGTATCTAGGGGCTTCCCTGGTGGCACAGATGGTGAAAAATCTGCCTGCAATGCAGGACACCTGGGTTCGATCCCTGGGTTGAAGATCCCCTGAAGAAGAGAATGGCTACCCACTCCAGTATTCTTGCTGGAAATCCCACGGACAGAAGAGCCTGGCAGGCTACAGTCCCTGAGGTCAAGAAGAGTTGGACACGAGTGAGCGACTAACACTTTTCAAAAGTATCTAAATAAACCACGCTCAGAGGGCAGTGGAGAATCTTGAATGTAAAAAGCTAAAAATATGTCAATTGTTTGGGGAAGTAGCTGTCAAAATACATTATGTTCTCAATGGCACAGCGGAATGATGGTGGCCTTTTAAAAGATGTATGCAAAAAAAATGAGTTTAATCAATAAAGTTTCCTCCTATAACATTTTCTTAAATAGTGCATTCTTCTGCCTCTATTAATGTAGTATATGATGAAATCTGATTTCACACAAATCATATATAAGCTTTTATTAAAACATCACACAATTTCAACTGTGTCACTGAGAAGCATAGACAATAAACATCCTCTTGCTACTCCTCAAGCCAGCATCCAGAATAATTATTCACCCTCTCTCAAACACAAAAGAACTCTGTCTTACCTAAACAAGTCACTATGCCTTTATTCTGCAAATTGCTGCCAGGTTGCAAGCATGCCAAGTCTGACATTTGGGAATTACTAATAACCTGTGCTATTATTGTAACAATAATAGTAATAGGTTGTCACAGCCATCTAAATTCTTGAGAACCAAGTCCTTGCCTTACCATCATGAAGATTACTTTCCCAGGACCTACTGGGAGTACAAGAGGACAGAAACATAAGGAATGTACTGAATTGGATGAACCAAAGATTTCCGTGGAAGTGTATGTATTCTCGGATCCCAGCTCAGTTCTCCCTGCCTTGGGGACTATGAATGTGTCACCTAATCTTTCCAAATTGCAGTTTCCTGGTAGAGAAACCTGAAATGGTATTAAGATATCCTGCTCACTTGGCTATTGTAAAGGTTACATGAGGTAGTTGTTAAAGAGGCAGCAAGGGAAGTCGCAGGTAGGAGATGCTTAACTCTATCTCCATGAGTCCATGGCCTTCCTACTCCTTTTCACACCTACGTACTGCCTGTGATCATGGCAACAGACCTGGATGCCAAGGCCAACTCCTCTCCTATCAATTTTTACTTCTTCTATAATTAAATATAAAACTTCAAATTTAGTACAGCATATAAATAAATGGGCAAGTCCACAACTAGCTAATAAACTGTTGGCTAATAAAACATAGCAGGCAATTGACCTTTATGGTTTAAAAGGCCTAAGCATAAAAGCAAAGGAAGAAATGGTAGGAGAAAAACTGATACATTCTGATGAGTTAAACTTTTAAAAGTCAAATATATTGAATACATTATAGAAAAATTTCAAAGGCAAATGGCAAACATTTTTAAAAACTGCAGATTATATTAATTAGAATTATACTCTAATATATAAAACCATTTACAAGCAATAAGAAGAGACTGGAGGTGAGATTAAAATGATAGAGTAGGCAGATTCTGAGCTCACCTCCTCCCATGGACACATCAGAATTGCAACTACATATAGAACAACTCTCTTTAAGAACAACCTGCAGACTAGCAGAATAGCTCTTCTACAATTAAGGATATAAATAAAAAACCTCATCGAGATGGGTAGGTGGGGACACACACCCCTGGGAAGGGAACCCAAAAGCAGAATGGAATGTCACAAACTTGGAGGACCTCCCTAAGGAGTGAGGAATTCAAGCTCTACACTGGGTATCATAGCCCTGAGACCTGCTCTGCGAAGATGAGGTCCCACAGCTGGTTTTGAAAATCCACGAGATGGACATCTGGGAAAGCCAGAGAACTATAGGAAACCGAGACTCCCCCTTAAAGGGCTTGTGCACAAACTCACTCTCTCTGAGCCTCAGCACAGAGGCAGTGGTTTAAAAAGAAGTTGACACTCTAGTTGGCCTATTAAGGCAGCCCCAGCCCACCCTTGAGCCTGTGCTCACTCCAACTCAAACCATCCCACCAACATCGCAACCCCAACCCAGCCCAGAAGAGCCATGGTTGGTGTCCACTTGAGCTCCAGGCATCTTGCCAGGGATGCCCCAGACCAGCTAACATGCCCTAAAACCCACCCCACCCCTTCTGCTCCACCCTCAACTGGCCTGCCAAGGCCACCCAGAACATGAAACCTACACCGGAAACACTTCTACACAAGACCACAGCTCCAAGAGCAGTAGAGAATAACAGTTTCACCTAATTCACAGAAACAGACACAGAAAATCAAATGAAATGAACACATAGAGGAATTTGTTCCAAAGGAAAGAGCAAGATAAAACCCCGGGGAAAAAAACTCTAATGAAATAAAGGTAAGTAAATTACCTAATAAAGAGTTCAAGGCAATGGTCATAAAGATGCTTATAGAAATTAGGAGAAGACTGGCAGAAAACAGTGAAAATTTCAACAAAGAGTTAGAAAATATAAAAAAGAAACAATCAGAACTGAAGAATACCATAGCTAAAATGAAAAATACACTAGAGGGTATCAAGAGCATTAGATGATACTGAAGAATACATAAGCAACATGAAAGACAGGCTAATAGAAATCACCCAATCACTACAGCAAAAAAAAAGAATTTTTTAAAATGGAGGACAATTTAAGACAGTATCAAGCATACCAACATTTGTATTATCAGGGTCTCAGAAGGAGGAGAGAGAAATAAAGGGGCAGATAACTTACCTGAAGAAACAATGGCTGTAAATTTCCCTAACATGGGGAAGGAAATAGTCTCAAACAAGATGAATCCAAAGAGATCCACACCAAGACATATCATAATTAATACGGCAAAAGATAAAGAATTTTAAAGGCAGCAAGAGGCACACAATGCATAATATTCAAGAGAAATCCCATAAGGCTATCAATTTATTTTTCAACAGAAACTTGGCAGGACATAAAGGAGTGGTGTGAAATATTTAAAGTACTGAAAGGAAAAAAAGCTATAACCAAAAATACATGATACCAAGGCTATCATTCAGGATTGAAGGCAAGATAAAGAGTTTCTCAGACAAGCAAAAATTAAGGGTCCATCACCTCTAAACTGGCCCTACAAAAAGTGCTAAAGGATCTTCTTTAGAAATAAAGGTTATAACTAGAAACAAGAAAATATATGAACAAAAAAGTCTCATTGGTAAAGGCATATACATAGTAAAGCCCAAGGATCAACTACTTGAAAAGCAAGTAAAATTAACAAAACAAAAATTGGAAGATCAACCATAACTATAATTTGAAGTTAAAGAATATACAGAGTACAAAATGTAAAATATGACATTAAAAACATAAAATGTGTTGCAGGGGAAGTAAAAATCTAGTGTTTTTAGAATGTGTTCAAACTTAGGTGACTATCAGCTTAAAGCCAACATATTTGTAAACCATACAGCTGATATGGGATTAATATCCAAAACATAAAAAGAACATATACAACTCAATATTTAAAAATCCAATTAAAAAATGGGCACAGGACCTGAATATTCCTTTTTTTAAAGAATGACGCAAAGATAGCCAACAGGGCGGTGAAAAGATGCATGACACCACTAGTCATGAGGGAAATGCAAATCAAAACCACAATGAGATATTACCTCACACCTGATAGTATGACTGTTATCAAAAAGACGGGAAGTAACAAGTGTTGGCAAGGATATAAAGAAAAGGGAACCTACATGCAATGTTGGTAGGAATGTAGTTGATATAGTTACTACGGAAAACAGTATGGAGATTTAACTTTGAGGAAAAATTACAAATAGAACTACCATATGATTCAATAAATCCACTTTCGGTATTTATCTGAAGAAAACAGAAACATTGATACAAAAAAGATATATGCACTCCAATGTTTACATCATTGGAACATTATTAATGACGAGATACGGAAGCAACCTAAGTGTCCATCAAGAGATGAATGGATAAAGAAGATGTCACACACACACACACACACACACATGAATATTACTCAGTCTTAAAAAATGAGATTTTGCCACTTGCAAAAACATGGATAGACCTAGAGGCTAATTATGCTTAGTGAAATAAGTTTGATAGAGAAAGACAAATACTGTATGATTTCACTTATATTAATATATGGAATCTAAAAAGTAAAACAAAAGAATAAACAAAACTAAACAAAAACAGACTTAGAGATACAGAGAACAAGCAGGTGGTCACCAGAGCAGAGGGAGAATGGGAGAATGAGTGAAAGAGGCAAAGGGGATTAAGAAGTACAAACTTCCAGTTATATTAATAAATTAAATAACTCATAGGGACATAATGTATGGCACAGGAATATAGTCAATTATACTGAAATAACTTTGTATGGTGACAAATGGTAACTAGACTCACAGTGGTGATCGTTTTGTGATATATAAAAATATTGAATCACTTTGTTGTGCATGTGAAACTAATACTATATTGTAAGTACACTGTGCTATATTTCTTTAAAAAGAAATAAAATCCCAGTGGAAACAAAATAGCAACAAGCTTATAGAATATTCAACTTAAATATAGAACTTTATTAACTACAAAGAAATATTAATAAAATAAAATTAAATTATATATTTTAACGTCAGATATGAGAAGTATTTAAAATTCACAGTAGCTATTGTTAGTAAAGCTGCAGTGGAGTGGGACTCTCCTACACAGAGACTTGTCTCATGATAGCACCTGGAACAACTCTGCCAGGCGGCACCTACCCTGGGTAATCAGACTTGAAAAGAAGCTGTACTATCGGTAATATTCCCACCGCATTTATCTTTAGATAGAGACAACTTAAAATTGAATTTTAGTGACCATAGATGTCACAGCTTCAATACTCAAACTCTTTAGATGCTTTGACCTACTAATTTCACTTTTAAGAAGTTATCTGAAGAAAATGATCAATGATACACAAAAAAGTTTGAATACAAAGAATTCCATCTCATTGTTCATTACAGTGAAAATGAAAACTATTTTAGTGAATATTGGAAGCTACCCAAATGCCTAATAATAGGAGATCACGTTCTCCCAGAGTATGCTGGGGAATTATTTACTACATGTCATATAAAAAGCAATCCATAAACTGTACATGGAGTATAATCACAATTATGTGAAACCATGTATATCTCTATCTATCTATCCATCCATATTCACTACTATCTCCCCTTCCCCCCAAAAAACAACTGAGGAAACAATAGTGGTTTTCACAGTTGGAGATAATGAGTGGATTTTTCTTCTGTTTGCATATTTTTTCCACATTTTCACCAATAAACTAATACTCACTTTTGTCATCAGAGAGCAAAAGTACTGTTTAAAATATCTAGTGAATCATTTATGTATCTTAAATAAGCAAAATTTGAAAGCATCTTATAAAATAATTAGAAGTGAACATCTTTATCCTACTAAAAGTTAAGAGATTGCTTCTAAACATCCAGACATTAAAACAAGAGCTCGTTTTTGTTACTACTGAGAAACACTAGCTGTCATTTCTCAAATATTTGCAATCATACCACCTTTCAGACTGAAACCACAAAAATTAATTATAATAACAACCTGTCAATCACCAAAGTGTTTTCAACTGTAAGACGAGAGGGCTGTATTAGCTCATCTCTTTGGTACCTTCAAGCTCTCTAATGCGGAGAAGGCAATGGCACCCCACTCCAGTACTCTTGCCTGGACAATCCCATGGATGGAGGAGCCTGGTAGGCTACAGTCCATGGGGTCGCTAAGAGTCGGACATGACTGAGTGACTTCACTTTCACTTTTCCCTTTCATGCACTGGAGAAGGAAATGGCAACCCACTCCAGTATTCTTGCCTGGAGAATCCTAGGGACGGTGGAGCCTGGTGAGCTGCCGTCCATGGGGTCGCACAGAGTTGGACACGACTGAAGCGACTTAGCAGCAGCAGCAGCAGCAGCAGCTCTCTAATGATATGAATCTATTATCTATCTCAAGAGATGTAAAATTAAGCAACGGATTCTCCCTTCACAGTCAGGGTGACTTCACTGTTGATGTCAAAGCCACAGAAGCCCAGACAGTGATCCAAACTGAACAGAATGATGGAGAAGAATTACTCTCACCTCTCTGAGAAAAGCCACCTCCACTTTCATCTCCTACTCCTATTCCTAAATCAGTGACACCTCTCTCACCAGAGGGAGACCAGAGATCAAGGAGTTTGATACATGCTAATAGATAGCTAGATGATAGGTAGATAGAGAGGTAGGCAGATAGATGGTAGATGGATAGATAGATAGATGACAGATAGAGGACAGATATTAATAGATGATAGATAAACATATTTTTTTAATTTCACTGTGTTCTCTACAGTCACAAAAGTTTTAATTTTCATGAGCACAGTAACAGCAAAGAAAGCTCTGTAAAATTAAGAAATAATGCATATACAAAGCAATGCTCTCATAAGACCTATGTTGTAGCTGTAGCATCCCAACATCATTAATACCTTTCAGAAACATGAGACTTTGACACTGGGCAAAAGCACATTCTGCAGACAACATCTTAGATATATTCTTCTGCATAGCCAAATAACAAGTTGGGTTGGCTGTTGACTTAAGTCCAGAGGAAAGATACTGTCATAAAGTATTTGCCTGGCTTACAGACAGAACAAAAAAATTATTTTTCTTTATATAATTTGTTCCTGTTATGATGTTATAGATCCAGAATACTAAATATCTAGGGATGTTTGATGCATGTTGTAATTACATCCTCTACTTTGACGAAAACAAGCCTGCAGAATTCAATATTCATCTCTTGTCTCACACACATAAATTAGTTCTCCTTTTAGCCTCACAGCCGGAAAAAGCAAGCAGACTTCTTCCACGGTCCTGTACTCAATCAGATGTGGGCACTGGGGCATTATCACCTCCCACTTTTCTTTTTCAGCAAGTCTCCAAGCACCATCTTCTCAGACAGGACATTATCTGGTGCTGAGATCAGATTAGTAAAGAGGAAAAGAAAGAGGTTAAGGTCCTTTCTCTTCCCTTTCACAAGCTAATTTGCGGGGAAAAGAACAAGGAAAAAGCATTCCAACACTCTTTAGGAAAGCATATTTCAGGCTTGTCTCCTCAACTGGTTGGCAAGGCTGGGCAGAGATCCAAAAGCTAATTTGAAAGGATAGCTTTGGGAGGTCATGGATGAAATAGTCTCCCCAAATGCTGACTGTAATAATCCCATGCGAAACTCTTAAATAACCTGGGGTTGGCCAAAAGGCTCAAGTGTTTTTCTCACTCCAAGGAAGATGTGGGGGCTTGTCTGGACTTGCTGGAACACCAGCCCATGATGCCAGAAAAAGAGGTCCCCTCATGAGGCGAAGTTGTTTCATTAAAGTGGCCTTGTCGTGCTGCCCTGAGCTCAATCTAGTCTTGATTCTCCTTCCCTTCAACTCTATTCTCTGGGGATGGCATCGCTTTAACAGATTCTCTTCCCACTACACTTACTCTACCCTAAAGCCACTTCTAAATCTCTCTTTCAGGGGAAAGCTTCCACTTCACCACTGAAAAGCTCTCAAAACACCAAGCTATTTTATATCTATGGGGAGAAAGACTCCATAACCTGCCCTATGGGATGCAAGCCAGAGGCTAAAGAGAGGATTACCGACATTCAACAGGAGAGGCATTTCTCAGGAAACTGCTTTCTAAAACAAGCCAAGGGAGCAAAACAGAAAAGGCTCCAAGGTTCAGGAACAATTCTAGTGATGCAAGTTACAAGGGGAGATTCAGACCCAACCCAGACAAGCATTTAACCCACTCAAGGAAATGAATAACATTAAGAAGGATTTGGCAAGCATCTAAAAAGGTGAAGAAAGAGAGGAAAGAACAGAAAGACAAGAAACATGATCATTTTAAATTGATTAAGACTGAAAGTAGAGGATTTTATCTCAACTTTAAAAAAGCCATTCTTGTATTTCTATTTGGAGAAGTAGACCACTAGGGATTTGTTTTTCTCCTTCAAACTACAGTTCCTGAAATCCAGCCTTCTCAGTTACATCAAGTTGCAGAAATATAATTATAACACTTTCCGGGGGAGTAGATTCTGAAAGGTGCATATGGGAAAACAAGCATGCACGCTGTCTTACCCAGTTTAGAGCTTTCCGTGTGCTGTGTTAGAAGAGAGGAGTGAATTGCAAGGGAGACGGGGAGAAGAAGGACTTTCAAAACTCCTCCTGAAAAAGTAGAAGGTCAAGCATACTTCTAACTAACCCATCTACAGATCTGCGGCCCCTGAACCACCCGCCAAACAGGTCAGGTGGTCAAAGACCAACATGCTCTTGGGACAAGGATATGGATAAGCTGGAGAAGGGATTTACTCATTGCTTGAGTCCTGATGTTTATTGAGCACCTACTCTGGGAAAAGTTCAGTGCCAAGAGTCAGGTTAGGTAGGGGGTAAGGAAGATCACTGTGAAGGTAGACACAATATTGTCAATGTTCTCAGAAATCTTAAATCAAGAAAAGAAGATCACACAAGTACAAGAACATAAGACGAGCAAGCAAATGACAAGTGTCATTAGAGAGGCTATGCAAAGAGTCATTGAGCTTCGCCGTCCCAAGTCCCTGGTTCCCCTCTTACTTGAGATGTTTGTTGTTCCTCCAGATCTTGGCCTTATCTTACATCCTAGGGCTCCCTCACTTGAAAAGTTCAGCTTGGGATTTTTGACCTTGATCCATACACCTGCTCCAATCATTATGAACTTTCGTTAATTCCAACACCAGCCTGCCCTGCAGCACCTTCCATTTCACAGGAGGTCCTCTTGCGTGGTTTCCATCACCTTACGTAACACAGACTGACTCAAGTAGCATGTGTGCATGCTCAGTCGCTTCAGTCATGTCCAGCTCTTTGTGACCCGATGGACTGTAGCCCACCAGGCTCCTCTCTCCTTGGAATCCTCCAGGCAAGAACACTGGAGTGGGTTTCCATGCCCTCCTCCAGGGATCTTTGCCACCCACGGATCGAACTTGCATCTCCTGCACTACAAGCAGATTCTTTAGCGCTGAGCCCACCAGGGAAGCCCTAAATCAAGCAGCACAGGGTGACACATGGTATGAAGACACAGACCCTACCATTCAGATCACACACCACCCTATCATTTGGCAACACACCGTGCTGATGTGACACAGTGGCTTCCTCAGGAGATGTGGAGACAGTGGCTAAGGGAGGTGATCCTGTCCCAGGGGAATGTGCACTGTCCCCACTGGGTTTTAGGTATGCACCGTGAATAGCAGCCAAGAGTGGGTATATCAATTCTGGCTAACCTATGCTCTCTGCTGAAAGGGTAAAGACACTAACTTGGAGAAAGTTTTGTATGAGGTGGAAGATGAAGGTTAAAGCAAAGACTGTCTTTCTATCACACTCAGGTTCACCTGCTGCCTCAGGGGAGTATGCAAGCATGAATGGAGATGAACTGTAGCCATCCATTTTCAAAATTTCTATTATAGGCCTTGCAATGTTCCTTTTAAATCAGTATTTAATATCTCTAAGCTAATTCTGCAGGATCTGGAATGAGAAAGTGTGATAAAAGAACTTGAGGGTTGATTTCTAGTATCGTGGTGTTATGGGCTTCCCAGGTAGCCCCAGTGGTAAAGAACCCTCCTGTCAATGCAGGAGACTTAAGAGATTTGGGTTTAATCCCTAAGTCAGGAAGATCCCCTGGAGGAGGGCATTCTCCCCTGAAGAATCTTATGGACAGAGGAGCCTGGCAGGCTACAGTCCATATGGCTGCACAGAGTTAGACACGACTGAATCAACTTAGCATGCATGTACTGTGGTTCTAAATGAGGGGAGTGGGCATTTTCATTTTGCCCCTCTCCCCAGGGGAAAGATGGCCACACATGCAGACATTTCTGGTTGTCAGGACTGCAGAGGATACTAACAGGTGATGGGTACAGAGAGGCTGTAGATGCTGCTAACCATCCTATACTGCAGAGGATGGTCCTCACCACAAAGCCCAACATGTGCATACTGCTGACATACTCCACACTGAATGAGTAGTCAGAAGACCAGGGCTCCAGGCCAAGTTACACCACCTATTGGTAATACATGGGGCCAGTATCTTACATTCTTTGCAATTCAACTCTTCCATCTTTAACACAGGAGTTGTCTACTCAGGGTTGTTCATAAATCAAGTGAAAAAGTGTACATGGTACACAAAGGCAAGGTGGCCTTTTATCATTCAGCATCACAACTTCTTCATCATCAACATTCTCAGACTACCCTTTAGACAGACACAAATTCAATCAGCAAATGTTTACCTGGGCCTCTGAAATAAATAGGACAGTTTTAATCTTATCCAAGAAACCTAAGTGCCCACGGAAAGTCAAATAAGCCTGAGGTCCTCCCCAGCCCAAACAAAGGAGAAAAAAATCCTCTCTTGTCAACACAAGTTTAGCATTCAGCTTTCCTTTGTCAATGATCTACAGACGGGGAATCAGCCATGGGTCAGAAAATACTTACTGCGTGAATGTTCTTTTCATGATGGCAAGATCCAGGCATCCTCGGCACACATTCAGGGCAGCATTGGTTGGCAGGTATTTGAAGCACTTCCCCCTGAACATTTAAAAGCAGCTCAGTGTAAAATAGCAGCAGTGAACACAGTCACATCGGACTCACTAAATCTCATGAGTTGCCACGGGTGACAACAATAAACAAGATAAACAGAATACACTAACAAAAAGGACTCTCTGTCATGATGAGCTTCTCTCAGAGCTAAAATGAGCCCCGTTGTGAAAGTGAGTTCCTTGAAAATGGTCTACATCTTTTCACATGTAATGAAGTGAAGGATTTTATTCACTAGAAATACAGAAATGCTCCATGTGAGTGTCAGATCAGAAAAGCAGTTGGGGGTGATACAAGAGCTGTATTTCCCTGTAATGGAGAAGACTTGGGCGGGGTTGGCCAGAGAGCTGGCGGGTCTTCTGACATGCTATAGAGGCCTGATGGAGCCAGCAACAGGAGGGGATGGGGGGGAGGGGGGAGGGGGAGCTGAAGTTCTAATGTTGCCTTTTACCTGGGACACAGAGTAGCAAAGCGCAAGCGGCAGGTGACTGAAGGACAGAGCTGGGAGAGGAAACAGCATCTCTGTGGAGGTATCACATGTACTGCAGCTATCCAGGTAGAATTCCTGGGCTCCAATAAACATCTACATTGTTTTTCAAGGCCTCTGCTGTTGCAATTGTGTTTCTTATCAATACGTGATGCTTTCAAGAGAATAGATAGATATTCATGTGATACCCCAAGATTTACTGGGAAGTTGTCACATGTTAACTAACCATCTATTTGCCACTGTGAAGGATCTGTTTATCCGAGATGATTAAAACTGTGGCATGTATGTGGGTCTTTGGGGCTTAATGATCCTTCTAGATCCTCTGGGGACGTTCCTGGAGGTCCAGTGGTTAAGAGTTTGTGCTTCCAATGCAGAGGTCACAGGATCAATTCGTGGTCGGGGAACTAAGATTCCACATTCCACATGGCATGACCCCCCCAAAAATAATACCCTTCTAGACCCCCGGATTTATCCTGCTCTTCCACTTAGCAGTTCCTCAAGTCTAGAAATGTGGCAGAACAGGTTATTAGTGATTTTGATCAAAAATGGTGGTAAGAGATCCTGAATTAACCAGGAAATCATGACTGGTAAGAGATCCTGAATTAACCAGGAAATCATGACTTGTCCACAGAATAAAAGTTTACAAAGAATTCAGCTGACAGATTCAAAACATTACATATGTTTTAATGTTTCTTTGCTACTTGGGGCTGTGGCCATTAAAAAGAATTATACCTACAAGAGAATGTTAATTGTACGTACAACAATTACAAATACAACTACATCTACAATATGTATATTCTCCACCCAATAATGTGGGTGGAGAATAAAACTATGATTTCACAACTGTTAATCCACTAAACAGATAAATACATGAGTAACAGTGATCAACAATTTCTTATTTGCTTAATAAAGGATAAAACATATAGCGTGGAATTTTATAAAATCGTATATACAGTGCAACATTAATGACTACTCACAAAAGTGCCCTCTGAACCCTAAGTACTAACCTAATACTAACCCTAAGTACTATACTAATCTAATACTAACCCTAAGTACTATACTAATCTAATTTCCACTGAGACAGTAAATATATAAAATACATTAACCTAAATCCCACTGAGCATATAGATATAAAATGAGATAATGCAAGTGTTGTTTGTATTCTAATACGGAAGCAGAGAGTGAGAGAGAAAGGCAAGCAAATGGAAGACTTCAAGGGATATTTTATGCCCCAAATTAGTTGTCTTTGATTTATATATCAGATTTAATTTATATATTTATATATCTATGCTCAGATTTGTCTCTCAAAACTCATTTTATGAATATAATATTATTTATTCATGAGTAGATGGTCTCTATTTTGAGTGTTGACCTATTGACCTTCTGTGGGAACACAAAAGAGGTGATTCGGGGCTAAAGGAAGAGCGAAGAGTTTTGCATGTAGTACTTGGAGAACGAAAGAAAGGGAGTTCTTGCTACCTTACCCTGTAACCATGCATAGCTTCCTGAGTTGTGGGATGCATGGAACACATAAGCCTATTGCCCTGCAGGCTTTGCACTGGGAGTTTAGGAAGTGGTGGCTTGGGCACAAGACACCAATGAGGATTGCTTGCCTAGGATCTAGAGGAACCAACTAACAATAATGATGATGATCATGGGATAATCACAGCTAAAACAGAGTACTTAGAATAGCCAGGTACTCTTCTAAGCATATGATACATATGTATATGTGCATGTATATATATAATTGATCACAACAACTTGATTAGGTAAATACTCTGCATTGAAGTTTGCAGCCAAAAATCCCTCCATGCATTAATAATACAGTACCCTTTTGCATGGCATTGTCCTCTCTGTATATATGTTCTTCAGAAATCTTGAAGATTGACTCCAGGCTAGACAGTCAATATTCTAAAAGCCTCTGTTCTCATTCCTTCAGTTTTTCTCTGTATCTGTCTCTCTCGGACCCTCTTCTTTAACTCTGTAGCTAGCTATTCTATATGGATACAGGATATGAATACAGAATCTATCATATATGATGATAGGATGAATATACAGATGATAGATAGATACAAATATCAAACAGAACGACCATTGACACTAGGTTATACCCAGTTAATTCAGAAGCAAAACATAAATTGTAAAAGAGATTTTTAAATTTTTTAAAAAATGATAGGAATCTAAAGTAGTATTAATAACAATAATAATTTAGGGTACAATGGCACTGAAGAATTGATACTTTTGAACTGTGATGCTGGAGAAGACTCTTGAGAGTCCCTTGGACAGCAGGGAGATCAAACTAGTCCATCCTAAAGGAAATCAGTCCTGAATATTCACTGGAAGGACTGATGCTGAAGCTGAAACTCCAATACTTTGGCCACCTGATGCGAAGAACTGACTCCTTGGAAAAGACCTTGATACTGGGAAAGATTGAAGGCAGGAAAAGGATGACAGAGGATGAGATGATTGGATGGAATCACCAACTCAATGGACGTGAGTTTGAACAAGCTCTGGGAGCTGGTGACGGACAGGGAAGCCCAGCGTGTGGCAGTCCTTGGGGTCGCAAAGAGTCAGACACAACTGAGCGACTGAACTGACTGACTGACAATGGTGATTCACTAACTTGTGCCATGAACTAAAGTCTACCCAGCAGACGTGAAAAACAACACATGCACCTGAGAAACACAACGGAAAACATGGTGGCGTAGAAATTACATTGACTCATGAGCCAGGAACAAAGGTTCTCGTCATGGGAGTGCCACTTACTACTGCTGTATGCTTCAGCAAGTGACTAAAGAATGAAAAAGTCTGCTTTTTTGTCTATAAAATGAGAAAGTCTGGCAATCAATTTTAAAGGGTTTTTCTAGTTCTATCATTCTGTTTCCCCCACTCTCCAAATCTTCAATTTCTCTCTCTCTTCAAGGTCATTCCCCTTTGCCTCCCAAGGTGATCATAGTAATATCAAGTTCATAGAAATAGCAAAAGCCAAAATAAAAAAAAAAAAACCCCTCTCCTTCCCTTGTTTGGTCATTTTACAAATATTGACTAAGTATCTTCTGTGTGCCATGTACTGTGCTGTTCGATGGGCTACATATAGTGAAGAAGAGGGTTGCTGCTCTCAAGGAGCTAAGAGTCTGGAGGAAGAAGCAAACAAATACACAGGCATTTGTAGTCTGGTCAAAGGCAGTAATAAGGGCAAGCATAAAGCACATGGCAACACCCAGGAGTCTTGATGACTGGGGACAGGAGGTTCAAAGAAACTTCACAGATGTAGCGGTGTGTACCTAATGTCCCATTTCTCTCTTCCATTCTCAGTGAAGCTCCCTGAAGGAGTAGCCTATACTTAGCTATCCTAGGCCCACTATCCATCCACTCCTCAAGCCTCTGTAATATAGCAACCACACCCACCACTTTACTGACACCAACTTCAGTGGGACCACCAGTGGCCAACATGTTGCAAATTCAATGAAACAGATTAAATTTTCTCACACTTACTCTCTGTCATGGGATCAATACTATTGATATAAACTCCTTCTGGAAACACTATTCTCCTAGTTATCACAACATTCTCCTCTCTTCTGACCATTTCTTACCCTTTACCTCTCTGACCATGTCTTCTTAATCTTCCTAAGTTTCTTCTCTTATGTTCATCTTTCCTTTAATGACTGTGCTACCCAAATCCTGTCTTTGGTCCTCTATTCTTTTTTCACACAATCTCTTGTTTGCACTCCTGTGTTCCTCCTACTGATACCCACATTATATCTCCAACTCTGGGCTTCCCAGGTAGTGTCAGTGGTAAAGAATCCACCTGCCAATGCAGGAGACCTAGGAGATGTGAGTTTGGTCCCTGGGTCAGGAGGACCCCCTGGAGTAGGAAATGGAAACTTGTTCCAGTATTCTTGCCTGGAAAATTCCATGCATGGAGGGCTACAGACCATGGGGCTGCAAAGAGTCAGACATGACTGAGCATAGCACACGCTTCTCCTCTGAGCTTTACAGTCACATATCCCACTGTCTTTTGGGCATATCTACCTTTATCTTCCACAAACACTTCAAACTCAATGTGTCCAAACTGAAATTATCATTTTGTTCCCAGATGGAATTCTTTTCCTCATTCTCCGATATTCTCAATATCAGTTTGTGGCTCTGCTAACCAATTAGTCATCAACTCATAAATATGAGAGTCATCTTTCCTTTTCTTTTCTCTCACCCTCCTACTTCACTCAGTTCTGCTAATTTCTCCCTTAAATATCAAATTTACCCTTCCCTCTTTTTATTATTTATTTGGCTGCACTGGGTCTTAGCTGCAGCACACATGATCTTTAGTTGCTGCATGTGGAATCTTAGTTCCCCGACCAGGGATCAAACCCAGGCCCCCTGCACTGGGAGCATGAAGTCTTAGCCACTGTGCTACCAGGGCAGGCCCTGCCCTTTCGTCTTGACTTCTACACTACCAGTGCTCTGATTCAGGTATTCACCCTTTCATCTGGATTATTCTCACAACCTTTGAACTGATCTCCTTATTTCCAACATTATGCATTATCTTTGAAATGCCAGAAAGATTTTTCAAAAGGAAAAGTGGGCCATCCTACCCATATGCCTTAAAACCTTCATTAGTATTCTACCAACTTAAAAATAAAATCCCAAGCTCCACAGTACAGCATACAAAGCTCTCCATAACCTTGAACTTACCAACTCTCTAGCTTCATCTCTCATTCATTCATTCATTCAGTCAGTCAAAAGATATTTATTGAGTGCCTACCATGTGTCAGGTGCAACTGTAGGTGCTGAGGATACACAGCAAATAAAAGAGACAGTAAACAAGAACTTTCAGTAAAATACAGAGTATGTCCAGACAGTAGTTAGTGCAAAGAAGAAAAATAAAGCATGGAAAAGAAATAGGAAATATGTGGTAAGGAGTGGAGAACTGAAATTTCAAATAGAATGGCATTCAGGCAAGACTTAGAGAAAGTAAAGGATTAAAATAGATAAATAGATGATAGATAGACAGATGGATATTCAGTCACTAAATTTTGTTTGACTCTATTGTGACCCCATTGACTATAGCCCACCAGGTTCCTCTGTCCATGGAATTCTCCAGGTAAGAATATTGGAGTGGGTTGCCATTTCCTTCTCCAGTGGATCTTCCTGACCCAGGGATCGAACTCACGTCTCCCTCGCTATAGGTGGATTCTTTACCACTGAGCCACCTGAGAAGACCCAGGTAGAATTTCAGGGAGAAGAGCAGAGCACAAAGGCCTTAATAGCAGAAGTATGCCTGGCAGAAGCATTCCCTGGATAAATCCAGGGAAGAGCAAGCAGGCTTGGTGTCTGAAGGAGAAAGAGCAGGGAGAGGAATTAATTGATTGGAGGGTTGGCTTTGCTGGTGGCTCAATAGTAAAGAATCTGACTGCCAGTGCAGCTTCTCTGGGTTCAATCTCTGGGTCAGGAAGATTCCCTGGAGAAGGAAATGATAACCCACTCCAGTATTCTTGCCTGGAACATCTCATGGACAGAGGAGCCTGGCAGGCTACAGTCCATGGGTCTCAAAGAGTTGGACTTGACTTAACGACTAAACAACAGCAGCAGCATTTTACAGGACACTGTGAGGAGTTACTCAAAGTGAGAAGAGAAGCCACTAAAAGCTATTGGAGGGACTTAAGGAGAAAGGCAACACGATCTGACTTAAATTTTAATAGGATCCCCACCCCACCCCCCAACTGCTATATCAAGATTACATTGAAAAAGACCAGTACAAAACCAGTGAAACAAGGGAAGAGCCCACTGGAAGAATGCAGGCAAAAAATGACAATAAGGAAAACCAAAGTAAAAGCAGAGAAGGTGCATCTGAAATATACTGTTTTATGAAGGAAAAGCTGGGAATCTGCTAGTATACTGGATATGGGATGTAAGAGAAAGTGGGGAGGATGATGCTACATTTTCTGACCTGAGCAATGGGAAGAAAGGAGTGGCCATTTGCTGAGAAAACTCACGAGATGAACAAATTAGGAAGGGACAAAATCATGCTTGGTACAGAACAAGGGTCGGAAATGTTTTCTGTAAAGGGCCAGACATATTTTAGCCTTTGGGGGTCACATATGGTCTATACCCCAACTACATAACTGTCATTGTAGGACAAAAGCAGCTGGCTATAGATAATACTTAAACAAATGAGTGTGCCTGTGTTTCAATAAAACTTTATTTATGGATACTGAAACTTGATTTCATATAAATTTCACATCACAAAATACTGTTCTGTTGGTTTGTTCCAACCATTTAAAAATGTAAAAACCATTCTTTGCTCACAAGTCAAAACAAAAACAGGTGGCAAGCCAGGTTTAGCCTGTTGACCCCTAGTAGAGAACATATCCAGGTTTCAGCAGCACCATCTGTCTTCCAACGTTCAGTTCAAGGGTTCTTCCATGAAACCATAACTATTCACATGAAGTGGAGGAGGGCATGTCTTCATGGCCCTTATAAAACCAGCTCAAATTCTGACATGAGTTACTCAGTGAGACAAAATGGAGATCTTTTAGGAGTACTTACTCTATAAAATAGAAAGTCCCAGAACAGACAACAAAATACTACCAAATTTACCAACATTTAAGGTACACTCAGCTTCTCAGAAATACAGCCAAGAAGAAATCTAGGAATACTATTAAAGGGATACAGAAACTTCACTCCGATGTTAGAAACAAACAGAACCTTCTTAGCATTAGATGACATAAAGACTCAAGAATAATTATTATGGGGTGGGGAGGGAAAACTAGAAAAATAAACTGTGCTCGGGAAACTGACAGAAAGCTTTTTAAAGAAAATAATTGGTCTTCTCCAGGGAGCTTCCAATGTTCAAATTTGAAGCTTAAATTTTTTGTTGTTTGTAAGTAGATTTACTTTAAAAAGAAAAGCGTCAGTACCCAGGGAGAAAAAATTCCAACAGAATAGATGTATACTCAGAAAGTAAAAATAAAGCAGTTTAATAAAGGGGAAATGAGGAAATATCCCACACACATTTGGTTAAACACCAGGAGATTTCTTGATTAAAGTCTATCCTATGATCCTGGGTAGCCCAATGATACAGTCAGTTGCACAATAAACAATGTCTTTAGAAAATCATCTTTGAGAACTCAATCTTGACTTGCAATGCATTCAGTGGCTTGTAAAATGGTGTGGCTAATATCAGTAGCTATGGCAATTGTCAGATCCAGGGTAGATCTCTGGACAGCAGCTTCTTAACTGCATAATCATATTAAGCTGCCTAAAATCTCCAGGCTACACTTTCCATTTCTGTAAAGTGGAGATATAGATACATACTCCACAAAACTTCAAATGGGATAACACTCTAAATGGGGTAACACGGTAAGAACTTTAACTTTTAACCTTGAGTGCCTGGTTCAGAGTAAATGTCCAACACACAGAAATTAAGACATTCTTAGAAATGATATGCTAAAACTGTCTCCTGTATTTCCTAAACTTTGCAATTAGAGGTTGTGATAAATGTCAAAACCAGATGACTGAAAAAATGCAAACACCCTACTCTTCCCCAGCTTTACATTTAGAAAACAATTAGGACACCATACCTTCTCAAAGGCACACTGAGGGTTTCTGCAAACAGCGGGTTTGCAGATAACGATATCACCATGGCAACGGCAGTTCTGGCATGAATCGGGCTTCCAAATGGTGGCATCCTGCAAAGAAGCATAAGCTCTGAGTTAAAAACTGATCAGTCAAGGTAGGAGCACACAGAAGTGGTGCCATCAACAGCCCCACAGCCTGAACATTTAAAAGGCAAAGGAAAGTCATAGGCACGTGCAGAGCTTGCTGGGTACTGATTAAACCCCGAGAAGCTATAAAAGCAGCCTAATCTATTTCACCACAGTCAACCCACATAGCCAAAGACAAGGGCATGCAGCAGAGAGCTGTCGATTCCCAGAGTAAAAACAATCGATTGGACTGAAATCTCAGGAGAACAAGCTGCTCCCTGACTTGAGGTTTCTCTGTGCTGCTAACTAGCAGAAACCATCCGAGTGTGTCCAGAGGAAAATGACGCTTGGACTAGCACTAACCAGCTTCCTAAGAGCAGCTTTTGCCACTGGGTACTTTGAGCACCTCACACTTCACTTCCCAGTTCTTTGGCACTACATCTGCTCACACTCATCTATTCCACGGCTCACCTTTGCCTCTGAGGGGATAAAGTGTAGACCCATCACCTGGCCCTTGCCTCTCGCCCAAGCCTCAGCAAATCTGACAGCTCTGAGACTTCTGTCTGCCCACGCTAGATAGTCAAGCCATTGGACAGCCCCAGCCTTTCTCCTGGCCTCACAGCTTCTCTTCTTCCTGGTTCCCTCTTCTCCTTGACTCTCCCAAAGAGAGCTTGCAAACCAACACACTTCTTCAAGCCTCAACCTCAGAGTGAATCATTTCCTAACCCTTAAGCCTATGCACTGCGTCCTCCACTCGGGTGTGACTCTTCATGGCTTTTCTGGAACCACACTGTCTCGTGCACATATTGCTACACTTTTGCTGCACTCACAAATTCCTGTTATCTTGCCTGGACCAGCCTGTGAGCACCCCAAAGCAGGCACTGTCCTGGGCCCAGCACACTGGAGGTCTTTCTAAAGCAAACGTTCACAGTGCACAAGTCGCTTAGTGAAGGTTTTGTCCTCCTTTCTATACTTCCTCATCCTTTTGTCCTCGAATAACTGAAGTACTACTCAAATACATTGGAGAGAAGTAAGGGAAACTTCTAAACTCTTGACAGAGTCACATACTATTAGCACTAACCTGAACTGGGAAGAGCTTGGAAAAGCATGGGTGCTAGTAAAAGATGCTATCACACAAAGGCAGACACCAAATGTGATAGTTAACTCCTGTGTCAACTTGGCTAGACTATGGTACCCAGCTGTTTGGTCAAATACAAGCCTAGATGTTGCTGTGAAGGTATTTCATAGATGTGATTAACATTTATAATCAGTTAAGCAAAGGAGATGACCCTCAACAAGGTGGATGAACCTCATCCAATCAACTGAAAGCCTTAAGAGAAAAACAAGGTTTCCTGAAGAAGAAAGATTTCAGCCTCAAGACTGTATCACAGAAATTCTGCCTGAGTTTCCAGCCTGTTGGCCTGCCCTACAGACTTCAGACTTGCCAGTCCCCACAATCATATGAGCCAATTCCTTAAAATAAATTCCTCCCTCTACTTTTCCCTCTCCCTTCCTCTCCCTCTCCCCACCCCCATACATATACGTATGGTTGGCCATAACATCTTATGGAAAAAACCCAAATGAACTTTTTGGCCAACCTAATATATATGTTTCCTATTCGTTCTGTTTCTCTGAAAGACCATGTCTGAGATACCAACACTGGTACAGACTTACATGGATTGTGCACAACACTCTCAAGGAAAAATGAAGTTGTCCTTTGTGTTCAGAAATGTTAAATGTACAAGCTTTTAGGGAATGTGCTTCAAACCCCAAGTGATATAAGAAATACAAAACCTATCTGAGGTGAGATGACACTCCCAGTGCCTAATTTATGAGAAATTTGAATTAAAGTAAATGCATACTGGAACCTGACTTGGAATACCTCTGAATTTCTTTCTCTTTATGTTACAGCACATTCTTCTGAAACGACAATTGTGTGCCAACCACAGTCTCCTCTTAACCCAAAAAGCAATGACAAATAGGTGAGGGGGAAAAAAATTCATTCTCAAGCACAATGTAATATATGTTCCCTGCTGATTTAAGAAAAATAGTATCAGCTTCAGGATACAGATGAAATAAAAATGACAACTTCATGAAGTCAGCAGCTGCTGTTTATTGATCACGTATCCTGTGCAGACAGGAAGTGCTGGTAGGAGAAGGTGCTTGCGGCGCTGGAGGAGGCTGGCCTCGATCACCTTCCTGGCCTCTGCTATCATCGGAGAGGGCTGAGCCCAGCAGAGAGGGAAGTCAGTGTGCATCAGCGCTTCGTGAAACTCTTCCAGGAACAACAACCCTACGAAGCTGGCACTGTAATTATCATGACTGTTCCAACATGAGGAAACAAGACGTGAGAGATTGAGCAATATTTGCTCAAGTTCACAAAGCTGTCTGAGACCTAAGAATTCAGACTCTGAAATCAGGCTACTGGAATTGAATCCTGGTGTCACCAGTCATTAACAGTGAGTCCATTTTATCAAGGTTTCTGTGTCCCAGGTTCCTTATCTGTAAAGCAGATAAAGAACTAAACACATAGGGCGTGTGAAAAGATCAGATGAGACGATGTGCTTAAAGAAATTTGAACAGTGCCTGGAACTTCTCAAAGGCCCATTATTTATTTTTAATGTAATTTATTGTTATTCCAAATTCTTTCTACGACGCCACAGGCATTTAGCTAGTATCTTTTTAAACATTTCCTTTTCTTGGAGTGAAAATATTCTCCTAAGGACCCTGTCTTTCCCATCTTCCCACTACAGCCTACACAGGCAAAAGAGAGTGAAGCTGTTATTTAATTAGCACCCAAGCATTGAAAGGGCTTCCCTTGTGGTTCAGCTGGTAAAGAATCTACACCTGGGTTCAATCCCTGGGCTAGGAAGATCCCCTGGAGAAGGGAATGGCTACCCACTCCAGTATTCTGGCCTAGAGAATTCCAGGGACTGTATAGTTCAAGGAATTGAAAAGAGTCGGACGCGACTGAGCAACTTTCACTTACACTGGAAAGACCCAGGAATGCTGCATTAGAAGAAGAATGAATCCATAGATTGCATTTTCAAGACCACTTAGGTCATTGGAAAAGCATCTGTAACCATGAACCTATCTTCCTTTTCACTCAGACCTCAGCTGAGGTCCAGTTCCAGGTACTTGCTTCAACCCAGGGTGGCTCTAAAACTCCCTCCATTCTTACAGCAGGCATTAAGTTCTTCCCCGCACCTCAACTATTTCCTCAGTGACCCTAGACTCCAAAATAGTCCATTATACCTTTTAACAGCTTTCAATCACTGGACGAAGCTCACTCAACTCTAAACAGAATGTCCTAAAAACATGCACTATTTTTTCATTTTCATTTGTAGAAACATGATTTTTCAATATGTTAGTTAAAAACTAGGAAAAGGCAATGGCACCCCACTCCAGTGCTCTTGCCTGGAAACTCCCATGGATGGAGGAGTCTGGTAGGCTACAGTCCATGGGGTCGCTAAGAGTCAGATACGACTGAGCGACTTCACTTTCACTTTTCCCTTTCATGCACTGGAGACGGAAATGGCAACCCACTCCAGTATTCTTGCCTGGAGAATCCCAGGGACGGAGGAGCCTGGTGGGCTGCCGTCTATGGGGTCGCACAGAGTCGGACACGACTGAAGCGACTTAGCAGCAGCAGCAGCAGTTAAAAACTATATTTCTGGGCCCAGGGAGCATTCCTGAATTTGTTCACATATCTGTATTCCCTTCAGTATGTCACTTCCAGGAAGGAGAGCTAGCTTTATTCCTCTGTGTATAGCCCCTCCACTGAGCATAATTACTGAGTGTTGGCTGACTTTATTAGTGAACAACCTTGAATACTTACTGATCATGAAAATTTCTTTCCCCATGACTTGAGATATCCCAGTTAGGATGAGAGGTCTTGAGAAAACAATACTTAAATGACATTCACTACAAAACCCCCATAATGTTGAAGCTTATTAGTTCACTGGAACCAAACTACAAGGACTTCCCTGGTGGCTCAGACGGTAAAGAATCTACCTACAACACAGGAGACCCGGATTCAATCTCTGGGTTGGGAAGATGCCCAAGCAAAGGGAATAGCAATCCACTCCAGTAATCTTGCCTGGAGAATTCCATGGACAGAGGAGCCTGGCAGGCTACAGTCTATGGGGTAGCAAAAAGTTGGACATGACTGAGCAACTTTCACTTTCAAACTACAAAGAAAAATTTTCTTCATTTAGGCATTTTCAAAAAATTCCTTACATTAATGTCCTCATAGAGTCTATAATTTATGGTTAATTTTAAACAAAATGAGCCCTTTACCAAGGCCTAGATAGATGGCCATATATTTTTCAGGCCTAAAACTTCAGGAATCAATTTCTATGGTACCATAAAATTGCTTTATGAAGGAAGGGATACTAGAGTTCCTCGATCGCTAAAACTGGATAAAGCCATAAAGTCCAAAGAAATAACACTGTAAAGTAAATTTTACAGATTTTCCATGTTACCATTGCATTTCTGTTGTTTTATAATCCTCTCTTCCAATCTAACACACTCTGCAAAAGAAATAGTCTTAAAATAGTTTTTTACTAGAATGTAGATTAAAGGATTAGATTACGACAAACCTAAAAAGCAACCTAAATGGCTTTTAATATTTCTAATAATAAGTGAATAAAGTGTTCTTGTAGATAATACAGTGCCTCCATCCCCCAGACATGTTGAAGTAATAGCAAGGTGCTTCAAAAAACAACAAAAACTATTTCACTTGGTCAAGTATTTATTAAATATTTGTTTAATGCTAAAAAATAAACAATGACTACATCCCTCATGAGTACTCAAATTGCTGGGGAAACATTATTTATGATATTCTATAATAGTTTATCAACTGTCAACATAATTTTTTCATCTGAATGTTATAATAATCCTATTTTAATTATTGATTTATTCATCTCATTTTAAATCTCCTTGGCTTGTTAGGCCAAAAATGAGAAAGGAGGAATAAAGTAACCCCAAAGTTGTGCTTTCAAGTTACAAAATAGTAAGCAGAATATAATGTGTTTTTATAATTAAAATATATTTCTGTGCATGGTCATTCCTGGGTAGGGATTCTTGGTGATTTTTTATCTCTTTCCTTTATCCTTATCCATATTTTTTGTCATTTCAATAGCAAAATATATGTAACTTATGTGATCTTTTAAAGTTAATTTCAAAATATAAGACAGAAAAAAACAAAAATACGGTACCCTTGTCCCTACAAATCATAGGTAGGAAGCAACTGAGTTTTGAAATTGAACTGGCATGGGGACAGGGGAATTAAATAAAAGCACCCAACAAATACCTAAGAGTGAGCCATTTACCTAAACCTTTGTGTTATTCTCAAACATTTCTTCCTGCGCTCAGTTAAGATTTTTAAAAACTAACTGTGTCTCTATTTGTCCTTGAACGCCATGAAAGGACTGCAATATTCCACTGGGCCTCATGTCTCCATTTCTGGAAGTTCATTTTCCTGACAAGTCTGGTTTTTAGGAAAGATAATCCATATATAAGGATTCTTTGACCCAGCTCCAATTCGGACACAGAAATAATGGTTCCTGTTTGTCAAGGAACCATAAAGAAACGAATCAATAACTTTCATAAGGTTATTTCAGAGTTCAATTCTTTTCCCAAGTGCCCTTCCTCAGACAGCTTAGATAAACAATACCTTTTTCATTTGGTCTCATTTTTAAGTTCATGTGAAGCTCTTTATCCACCCCCAAATAAAAGGCAGCAAAGGACACTTATTGGTAAGAAAAGGTAAGAGTCCTTGTATTTACATTAAATTCCCCCCTTGCAGGAAGAACATACACAAGCCAAAGGCAAATAAAACAGAAAATGGTGATCCCTTTCCTGCTTGAGACCTATTTTTAAAATTTGCTGTTGTTATTTAGTGTCTAAGTCATGTCCAACGCTTTTGTGACCCCCATGGACTGAAGTGTACTAGGCTCCACTGTCTATGGGATTTCCCAGGCAAGAATACTGGAGTGGGTTACCATTTTCTTCTCTAGGGGATCTTCCCAGCCCAGGGATTAGACCCATATCTCCTGAACTGACAGTGAGCCACCAGGGAAGCCTTGCTCCACACAATACCCTCTTATGGAGTTTGTTCTGCACACCAAGGACTGAAGTAGTTTCACATCTTAGCATTTTGGAGTGATTAGCTTGTACCTGATCTCCTCCTGCTGTTGTCTTAAAATGATAAAGTTGAAGGAATCAATCATAAGAAGATCAGCTTAGATACAGAAACAACATCATGAACCACAGATAAAAAGATAGCTTCTTTATACAACTGCAAATGTCTTTGTTCACTTGGCTGACAAGAAATCCTGAAAAACACGGCAAGTTAACATCATGTTCTTGTACATATGTCTTCTTAGAATAGTGAGCTAGCACTGGTGGAGGAGCAGAAAGGAAAGGAAAGGAAAGGGAACAAGGTACTACCAAGGGCCAGTACTCCTCCAGATCTCCCACACACTCAGCATCTCAGGGGCCATCCCAGCATCTTGTGGACATAGCATCACTACGCTACTTTTTCAATGATGGAACAAGGTATGAAAAGGCTGAGTGAATTGTCCAGAACACATCTAGTAATGGGTGGATCTGGGATTCAAATCCATCCTTTTTTCTTCTAGGCTGTACTTTTATCAGATAACACTAATAACAATTAATGCTTTATTACATATATATATGTATGCCTTATTTGGGGGCTTCCCAGGTGGCTCCAGTAGTAAAGAACGCACTTGCCAACGCAAGTAGACATAAGAGACACGAGTTTGATCCTTGGGTTGTGAAGATCCCCTGGAGGAGGGCATGGCAACCCACTCCAGTATTCTTACCTGGAGAATCCCATGGACAGAGGAGCCTGGCGGGCTGCAGTCCATAGAGTCAGAGTTGAACACAACTGAAGTGACTTAGCATGTACCTGTGCATGCCTTATTTTATGTATGTAGTGTGTGTATAGATAGATAAATAGATAGATACTAGAGAACAGTCTTACCATTTCAAATCACTCTTCCACTTTCTCACTTTAATAGGCCAATAAGATGGGATAAACTACAGCAGTGCTGCTAATTTTCAGGGGAAAGGATTGTGAGGTTAAGTGACGCACCTGCCTAACAGACTCCCCCGTACCTCCAACAGCACACTCCCAGCCCCTCTTCATCTAATTTTCACACATCCACCAAGTCTCAGCTGAAACATCACCTCTTCAGGGAGACCTTCTCTGCCTCCTTAACTAAGTCAGTATTTCCCTGTCTCATGTTCCCAAAGCTCCCCCTGCTTCCATAAAGCCAATCTTATTTCTCCAAGTTCTTTTGGCACAGTAAAGAAAAATAAGAAAGAGGGCATCTTCTGGATTTCAGATGCTTTGGCATGTTCACATCTTTCATATATCTTCCTAAAATATTTTGAGATACGTATTATCATCATCTCCATTTTACCGATACGGAAACCAAGAGGCCGAGAGTCTAGGTAATATTCCCAAAGCTTGCAAGTGACTGTCAGTTCAGTAACTCAGTCCTGTCCAACTCTTTGCGGCCCCATGGACTGCAGCACACCAGGCTCCCCTGATCATCACCAACTCCTGGAGCTCACTCAAACTCATGTCCATTGAGTCGGTGATGCCATGCAGCCATCTCATCCTCTGTCGTCCCCTTCTCCTCCTGCATTCAATCTTTCCCAGCATCAAGGTCTTTTTAAATGAGTCAGTTCTTCGCATCAGGTGACCAAAGTATTGGAGTTTCAGCTTCAGCATCAGTCCTTCCAGTGAATATTCAGGACTGATTTCTGCTAGGATGGACTGGTTGGATCTCCTTGAAGTCCAAGGGACTCTCAAGAGTCTTCTCCAATACCACAGTTCAAAAGCATCAATTCTCTGGTGCTCAGCTTTCTTTATGGTCCAACGCTCACATCCATACATGACTACTGGAAAAACCATAGCTTTGACTAGATGGACCTTTGTTGGCAAAGTAATGTCTCTGTTTTCTAATATGCTATCTAGGTTGGTCATAACTTTTCTTCCAAGGAGTAAGCGTCTTTTGATTTCATGGCTGCAATCACCATCTTCAGTGATTTTGGAGCCCAGAAAAATAAAGTTAGCCACTGCTTCCACTGTTTACCCATCTATTTGCCATGAAGTGATGGGACCGGATGCCATGATCTTAGTTTTCTGAATGTTGAGCTTTAAGCCAACTTTTTCACTCTCCTCTTTCACTTTCATTAAGACACTCTTGAGTTCTTCACTTTCTGCCATAAGGGTAGTGTCATCTGCATATCTGAGGTTATTGATATTTCTCCCGGCAATCTTGATTCCAGCTTGTGCTTCCTCCAGCCCAGCATTTCTCATGATGTACTCTGCACAGAAGTTAAATAAGCGGGGTGGCAATATACAGCCTTGATGTACTCCATTCCCTATTTGCAACCAGTCTGTTGTTTCATGTTCAGTTCTAACTGTTGCTTCTTGACTTGCATACAGATTTCTCAGGAGGCAGGTCAGGTGGTCTGGTATTTCTCCCTATATCTGAATCAATGTCCATTAGACTCTGAAGCTTCCATTTTTCCCACCATACCCACATCTGTACCCACAGCCTTGGTCTATGGACACAAAGTTATACAATAAGTTATCCAGCATATCAACTCAAGTACCAATGCCAGTATGGCAAGTGCATGTTCAATTGCGTCTGACTCTTTGTGATTCTATGGATCATAACCTGCCAGGCTTCTCTGTCCATGTAATTTTCTCAGCAAGAATACTGGCGTGGGTTCCTCCAGGTGATCTTCCTGACCCAGGTATCGAACCTCATTTCCTGCATCTCCCACATTGCAGGCAGACCCTTTACCACTGCCACTGGGGAAGCCAATACAGTAGAGTAGATAAACTTGGGTTCAAATATCAATTCAATTACTTGCTAGCTTTGGGAACTTAAGACAAATCGTTAGCTTTTTTGAGCTTCCATTTCCTAATATATAAACTAAGGATAAGATAGGACCCAATAGGGTGACAGTGAAGATGAAATAAACTAATATACTTACTTAGCACAGTGACGAGTGCATAAAAAGCACTTAATAAATGTCAGCTATGAGTTTGATTACTTGCCACTATCTTAACCAGTTGACCACAGTATTTTCTGTGACAGGGGGAATACTTGTAGCATTTAGAGATTTATTTAGAAAATCCCTCCAGCTTCCAAGATAAGGGAAAGTTTACTTTCCTATAGTTTAAATGTTTACAAAATATTCTTCTATAGAGTGTTGTGGAAATTATACTCCTAGAGTATTATACAAACAAAATACTCTTCAAAATATAGAATAAAATTAAATATCCACTGAATGTGCTTCACATTCCAAATTCTGAAGCAATGGAAACACAGGCTTAGCTCTTCTATTTTTATCCCCAGCTTTCCATTTGTTCTAACACAATCCTGTTATAGTAAAAGCCCAACCTAAGAGGACTCCAGTGACAAAATAACCCTCATAAATTCCTGGAGATGTTAACCACAGAAAGTTCTATAGTGAATAAAAAATCTGTCTCATATTTCCACTCAAAGTAATCCAGTTACTAGGGAGAATCTAGGATAGCTTAAGCTTGAAATTGCTTTTTTTTATTCTCTCTAGCAATTCAACTCTCAAAGACTTTATTTCCTATTTCTAAAGCAAATGGAGAAAAAAATCAAACATTCAAAATGTTTGCACATGAAATTAAAGTACAGCTATACCATTATCTCTCATATTAAAATTATTTATTTTTTTGTCTTCCACTCCCCACTAGATCATTCTCATTTGTTCTATAATTAGTTGTTTACATCTATCTCCCTCCCCAAAATTGAGGGTAATTTCTTTACATAGAGGTAGCTTTGCATTCTCATAGTGACTGAAACATGGCAGGCACTTATAATTATTTTGACTGAGTTAATGAATGGATGGATGGGTAGATGGATAGATATTCCCAAAACTAAATAATTGCTAGCAATCTTGTGATGTAATTGCTGAAAGTCAAATACATAGACAATAGCACGTAACTCTCCAAGCTGCTCTTGTGGCTACAGTAGCCCATTTCAATACGTGCTATTTGAGATCCAGCCTTCTAGACCAATGTTTCCAACAAGACTTTTGTTCTAAAAGAGTCCCTCTATTTCTGCCTGGTGCTACTTACTGTATTCCAGCATGCCAAAGCTGCATCATAGCACTTGAAGCTATGCAGCAAAACCTTCATCCCTAACTTTTCCTTCTAGCTAGCCTCTTGGCAGTTGGTCTAGTTAAACTGGCAAACCAGTAAATGGTTGGGAATTGTACTGGCACTCACATTCCACCAGGTAAATCCACATTCCACAATGTCTGTTGTCAGGCCCAGCCAAGGCCTTGAGTCTAAGACTTCAACACTGGTGAGCCGGCCTCATGATTTAATGTAGAGCATGCTGCTAAACAAGGACAATGCAACCCCAAGAGACATTCAAAATTGTGCTTTGAAGAATAAAGGTTAGGATGTTACTGGCATTTAATAGACAAGGATCATAAATTCCAGATGTCTTGTAATAAGCGAGACATTCCAGCACCTAGAAAACTGTCCCACTTTCACATGACTTTCAAGTGTCCCACAAAACATTCACAGCAATGAAAAATCTGTTTATAGTTATCTGATTATATATCTCAACTGTTCCTGATTTACACATAAATATAAAGACTTTATTGAGTGCTAATAATATGTAACTTAAACAAAGATTTTACTTTATTTTGTTTAGAATTTAATGAAGACAACAGAAGACAATAAAAACATTGGAGAGTTTATAAAAGCTATGAATATTTCATCAGATAACCTGAGCGACTGAACTGAACTGTTTCTGACTAATGCTCTTTTCGCTTTGCTGTCGTTGGACTCTCCTTCAAGAAGCAAAATTATCTTGACTCCCCTTACAGAGGCTATTTAGAACATGGAAAAGACCCTGATGCTGGGAAGGACTGGGGGCAGGAGAAGAAGGGGATGACAGAGGATGAGATGGCTGGGTGGCATCACTGACTCAATGGACATGAGTTTGGGTAAACTCCGGGAGTTGGTGATGGACAGGGAGGCCTGGCGTGCTGCGATTCATGGGGTTGCAAAGAGTCGGACATGACTGAGCGACTGAACTGAACTGATAAACATAGTTAATTTCAAATTGCAAAACAGAAAACAAACATATGAGATAAATTTTGCTTAACGCACACACACACAACTATAACAAAAACAACCAGAAGGATAAGTAATAGAAAACCCCAAACAACAACAACAACCAGAAGGATAAGTAATAGAAAACCCCAAACTGAAACATTAAGAACAAAAAGTATGGAAACCATGGAAAAGAGCATGGGAGACACAAGGAACATGACATAAGGTTTAATATATGGGCAACTGAGTCCTGAGAAAGAAATAGCAGAAAATAGGCAGAAACAAACTTTTCAAGAAATATTAGCCAAGAATTTCTCCAAAGAGAAGAAAAACATCAAGCCATAGATTCAAGAAGTACTATGTACATCAAGTAGAATACACATAAAGAAAACACCTAAGGACATGAGGGAAAGACTACAAAAAAATCCACAGCAAAGAGAAAAAGATTTTTTCCTCCAACTTGCCCCTACTTTCTCCATCCCGTCTTGATAACCACCTTTCTACTGTCAGTTTCTATGAGTTTGCCTTTAAAAAAAACAAAAATTCAGCATATACCTAATACCATGCAGTCTCTCCTAATGTGTCTTATTTCAAATAACACAATGCCCTCCAGATTCATCCATACTGTTGCAAACTTAGAACTTCCTTCCTTTTTAAAGCTGCACAATATTTCATTGTATTTATATATGCTATATTATCTTTATCCATTCATTCATCAAAAGACATTTAGGTTGTTTTCATAGAGAAAAATCTTCAAAGCCACAGAGGAATTAACTTCACAGATTAATACTAAAACTGACAGCTAACTTCTCCACCAAAAAAAAAAAAATGGTGAAAGGCAGAAAACAAATATTTAAAGTAAGAAAAAAAAAAATCATCAACTTAGAACTGTATACCTAACAAAAATATCCTTGAACAATGAAAATGAGATAAAGATATTTTAAATTAATAAAATGTGTGAGAATTTGTCACCTACAAGCTCAAACTAAAGAAATGAAAATATTAAATAAATTCTGCAGGCAAAAAGAAAATGATTCTAGATGGAAACATAGTAATGTAAGAAGGAATTTAGAGTAATCAAAACATCAAATATGCAAGCAACATAAATAAATAACTGTACGAAACAAAATGTTGTGAGATTTGGAATATATGTAAAAATGCCTAATAAAAATAACAAGATAGTAGAGGAATAAATAAAGCGCAATGTTTCAAGGTTCTAGTATTAGTTGGGAGGAGATAAATAAAATGATTACTACATACTGTAATTTCTAGGATAACCATTAAAAATATAAAGCATGTATAACTAAAAAGCTAATGTGAAATTAGATACACACGAAAAAGATTAGATCCAAAAGACAAACAGAGAAAAAAAGAGAAAAAACAGAAGTGACAAATAGAAAACAAATAGCAATATTAAATATAAACCTTAAATTATGAATGATTACAGGCTTCCCTGGTGGCTCAGATGGTAAAGAATCTACCTGCAATGTGGGAGACCTGTGTTTGATCCCTGGGTTGGGAAGATTACCTGAGAAGGGAATGGCAACCCACTCCAGTATTCTTGCCTGGAGAATTCCACGGACAGAGAGGCCTGGTGGGCTACATTCCACAGGATTGGAAAGAGTTGGATACGACTGAGTGACTAAGCACACAGCATATGAACAATTACATGGACGAAAAATGTTAAAGGATAAAAACTGTCAGACTGGGTGAAAAACAGAGCAGTGGATACAATAATATTGAGAGCCTTTATTATAAAATATCAGCTGAATTTCCCAAAATAAAACCCCATAGGTAGATATGTATCCTTGTTGTTTAGTCTCTCACTCGTGTCCAAATCTTTGCAACCCCATGGACTGCAGCACGCCAGGCTTCCCTGTCCTTCACCATCTCCTGGAGTTTGCTCAAACTCAGGTCCATTGGGTCAGTGATGCCATCCAACCATCTCATCCTCTGTCATCCCCTTCTCCTGCCGTCAGTCTTTCCCAACATCAGAGTCTTTTTCCAATGAATCGGCTCTTCACATCAGGTGCCCAGAGTATTGGAGCTTCGCTTCAGTATCAGTCCTTCCAAAGAATATTCAAGATTGATTTCCTTTAGGATTGACTGGTTTGATCTCCTTGCTGTCCAAGGGACTCTCAAGAGTCTTCTCCAGCACCACAGTTCAAAAGTATCAATTCTTCGCCATTCAGGCTTCTTTATGATCCAACTCTTGGATTCATATACGACTACTGGAAAAACCATAGCTTTGACTATACAGACCTTTGTTGGTAAAGTGATGTCTTTGCTTTTCAATACACTGTCCAGGTGTCACAGCTTTTTTTCCAAGGAGCAGGAATCTTTTAATTTCATGGCTGAAGGCATCAACTGCAGTGATTTTGGAGACCAAGGAAATAAAGTCTGTCACTGTTTCCATTGTTTCCCCACCTACTTGCCATGAAGTGATAGAACTGGATGCCATGATCTTAGTTTTTTGAATGTTGAGTTTTAAGCCAGCTTTTTCACTCTCCTTTATTACTTTCATCAAAAGTCTCTTTAGTTCCTCTTTGCTTTCTGACATTAGGGCATTGTCTTCTACATATCTGAGGTTATTGACATTTCTCCTGGCAATCTTGATTCCAGCTTGTGAGTCATCCAGCCTAGCACATTGCATGATGTGCTCTGCATTAAGTTAAATAAGCAGGGTGACAATATACAGCCTTGACGTACTCCTTTCCCCATTTGGAACCAGTCCATTTTTCCATATCTGGTTCTAACTGTTGTTTCTTGACCTGCACACAGGTTTTGCAGGAGTCAGGTAAGGTGGTATGGTATTCCCATCTCTTGAAGAATTTTCCACAGTTTGTTGTGATCCACACAGTAAAAGGTTTAACATAGTCAATAAGGCAGAAGAAGATGTTTTTCTGGAATTCTCTTGCTTTTTCTATGATCCAGCAGATGCTGGCAATTTGATCTCTGGTTCCTCTGCCTTTTCTAAATCCAGATTGTACATCTGGAAGTTCTCAGTTCACATACTGTTGAAGCCTAGCTTGAAGGATTTTGAGCATTACCTCGCTAGCATGTGAAATGAGCACAATGGTATGGTAGTTTGAACATTCTTTGGCATGGCCCTTCTTTGGGATTAGAATGAAAACTGATCTTTTTCAGCCCTGTGGCCACTGCTGAGTTTTCCAAACTTGCTGGCATAAGACGTACGTACATTTGTATGTATTTATACCTCTTCATCAATCAAAATAAGATTTTAGACACTAATTCCTTAAAGAATTCAATTCACCAAGAACTTATTGAGGATTCTTCATTGTCAGATACAATATGCAAGTACAGAAAAACATAGCCCAAACCAGAGACAGAATAATACAACCCAGTCCCTTATATTTGCCCTTGAACTTGAAATACAATCAAAGAAGCAAGAGTTTTGAAACAACTACACAACAAAGCAAAAGACAAGAAGTGAAGAAAAAACCTAGTATAGAAAAAGAACACTAGACAGAGTCAGAATCTGCTTTGACCAAGGAGGGCACAGTAGACAAGCCACGTGCATGGGTCTCAGATTCCTCTTCCATAAAATTCAGAGATCAGACTATATATCCATAATCTAGAAATGAGTTTTGGGACCAAAAAATCCTGGGCTGGAATTCAGTTCCCTGCCTTAATAATTACAAAACCTTAAGCAAGACAATTATCCCAACTCAACCTCAGTTTCCTTTTATGTAAAAAGAATAAAGATAATAAAATCTACCCAGGAGGATAAATTAGGTAACACATTTGCATTTCTTGGCACAGTGCCCAGAAATTACAGTGTAGAGCAGTGACTTCCACTTCTCCAACTTTAGACCTTCCTGTACATCTCTCCATGACCTCTGCTACTCAGAGGAATCATCACTATACCCCATGCAGAATTTATAAAGTATCCCATTGGTTGTTGGATTTTTTTTCTCTTCTGTGTATTTCATGACCAATTTCATCAGTATACCAACCACTCTTCATTATGTGCAAGCAAGTTAGAAATCAAACATTTCAAAATATGATACCATAGAAATGTTTTTTGAAAAAAATCAATTTATTTAACTTAATGTTAACTTAAAGTTAACTTTATTTAACTTAACGCAGAGTGCTGCTGCTGCTGCTGCTGCTAAGTCGCTTCAGTTGTGTCCGACTCTGTGTGACCCTATAGACGGCAGCCCTAATGCACAGTACAATTTCTCAAACCCCACTTTAAAATGTCCAGTACACAAAGTTACTACTTACTAAGCAACTACTAATAACACATATATACGATGGTGTGATCACTCTCCTAGAGCCAGACATACTGAAGTCTGAAGCCAAGTGGGCCTTAGGAAGCATCACTACGAACAAAGCTAGCAGAGGAGATGGAATTACAGCTGAGCTATTTCAAATCCTAAAATATGATGCTCTTAAAGTGCTGCACTAAATATGCTAGCAAATTTGGAAAACTCAGCAGTGGCCACAAGACTGGAAAAGTTCAGTTTTCATTCCAATCTCAAAGAAAGGCAATGCCAAAGAATGTTCAAGCTACTGCACAATTGCACTCATCTTACACACCAGCAAAGTAACACTCAAAATTCTCCAAGCCAGGTTTCAACAGTACATCAACCGTGAACTTCCAGACATTCAAACTGGATTTAGAAAAGGCAGAGGAATTATAGATGAAATTTCCAATATCTGCTGGATCATAGAAAAAGCAAGAGAATTCTAGAAAAATACCTACTTCTGCTCTATTGATTATACCAAAGCCTTTGACTGTGTAGACCACAACAAAACGTGGAAAATTCTTCAAGAGATGGGAATACCAGACCACCTTACCTGCCTCCTGAGAAATCTGTATGCAGGTCAAGAAGCAACAGTTAGAACCAGACATGGAACAATGGACTGGTTCCAAATAGGGAAAGGAGTACATCAAGGCTGTATATTGTCACCCTGCTTATTTAACTTCTATGCAGAGTACATCATGCAAAATGCCAGGTTGGATGAAGCACAAGCTGGAATCAAGTCTGCTGGGAGAAATATCAATAATCTCAGATATGCAGATGACACCATGCTTATGGCAGAAAGCAAAGAAGAACTGAAGAGCCTCTTGATGAAAGTGAAAGAGGAGAGTGAAAAAGTTGGCTAAAAACTCAACATTCAGCAAATGAAGATCATGGCATCCGGTCCCATCACTTCATGGCAAATAGATGGGGAAATGATGGAAACAGAGACAGACTTTATTTTGGGGGGCTCAAAAATCACTGTGGATGGTGATTGCAGCCATGAAATTAAAAGACACTTACTCCTTGGATGAAAAGCTATGACAAACCTAGAAGGCATATTAAAAAGCAGAGACATTACTTTACCAACAAAGATATGTATAGTCAAAGCTATGGTTTTTCCAGTAATCATGTATGGATGTGAGAGTTGGACCATAAAGAAAGCTGAGCTCCAAAGAATTGATGCTTTTGAACTGTGGTTTGGAGAAGACTCTTGAGAGTTCCTTGGACTGCAAGGAGATCCAACCAGTCAGTCTAAAGGAGATCAGTCCCAAATACTCATTGGAAGGACTGATGCTGAAACTGAAGCTCCAACACTTTGGCAACCTAATGCAAAGTACTGACTCATTGACAAAGACCCTGATGTTGGACAAGATTGAAGGCAGGAGGAGAAGGGGACGACAGTGGATGAGATGGCTGGAGGGCATCAGCGACTCGATGGACATGAGTTTGAGCAAGTTCTGAGAGTTGGTGATAGACAAGGAAGACTGGCGTGCTGTAGTCCATCGGGTCACAAAGAGTCAGACACAACTAAGTGACTGGACTGAACTGATTATATATGTATATGTATGTATACATATATGTGTATATTATAGATGCACATCTATAGTGTGTATATACCTATAAAATACATGTTACATGTGTATTATGTATTGTGCGTATTTGTTGCTTAATCGCTAAGTTATGTCCAACACTTTTGCAGCCCCATGGACTATAGCACCAGACTACTCTGTCCACGGGATTCTTCAGGCAAGAATCCTGGAATGGGCTGCCATTTCCTTCTCCACAGCATCTTTCTCACCGAGGGATCAAACCCAGGGAATCTCTGGTGGCTCAGTGCTAAAGAATCCACCTAGCAATGTAGGAGATGCAGGTCCAATCCCTGAATCAGGAAGATCCTTGGAGAAGGGAATGGTACCCACTCCAATATTCTTGCCTGGGAAATCCCATGGACAGAGGAGCCTAGCAGGCTACAGTCCATGGGGTCAAAAAGAGTCATATATGATTTAGCGACTAAAAACAACAAATATGTGTATTTATATAACATTTAATCCCCACCAAGATCCTATAAATTAGTTATTATTGCTCTTGTTTTATAAGTAAAAATTTTTTTTAAAAAACTCCAGAAACTTAAAGAAAGTATTTGGTCAGTAATTGTACAATTGATGAAGCCAGGGTTTGAAGCCAAGCATGCTTGGTTTCAAGAACCAAAGTCTTTCAACTGAAAAATTATAGTTCTGATGAGAACAGTTCTCAACAGGTTTGAGCAAAACTGATCAACAGATCTAACTGACTTTGGCTGCTGTTGCCAACCCCACCACATCCTTCCAGTTGGCAATGATTTCGAGGAGGGAGGGAATCAGAGACCAACAAGGCAGCTAGCCTTCCCTCGGCAGTCTTATTCTCAACATCTTGAGATCTTAAACTGCTAAGGAAACAAAACCAGTTTCTCCTCTGGCAATGTTTAGGAAGCTTTCTGTAAAGCCACATGGCATAATAAAATAATAATGTTATGGCAACAAAACTGTACTAGACAACAGTGCTCAAAGCAACATTCTTAATCTTGGCAAGTGAGAAGAGTTTAATAATTACTTAGCTGTGACCATTTCCAGTTCCTGGGTTCATAGTGGAAATGCTCTTCTACATTTCTAAGGCAGAGACAGTAAACAGGTTTTATCACTTACATAAGCTGTGGGAAAAAGTGATTTAAAATAGGAGGAAGATCCTGAAGTTCTGTCCAGATAGGTTAAATGAGGAAAATTACTATTGTCTGTCACATGATCAGACTTCAGTTATAGAAAGGACTGGAGGTGACCTGTGCCATATGTCCTCTGATGCTGGAGCCAACATTATGTACCCTAAAATACTGTTCACACTGTTACTTGATCTGTGAATTAAATCGTAAAAGAAAGGCAAAGGAAAAAAAAACAAAACTGGCTGAGGGAAAAGCACTGAGATGATCAACTTGAATGATAAATTAATCAACTATTTTACTTGCCTTATTTTTCCATTAAGGTATTCAACATTTTCCACACATGTAAACTTTCCCTTATTCATACCCAGTTTACAAACTGGGCTTCTGTTCTTCATCATCTACTGTTCCCAAGAACACCCTGGCACAGACCACGACTGGCATAGAGGTTTGCCTTTTCACCTCTGGAAACATGGATCCTACCCCCATTTCAAATCAGGAGGAAATTAAGTGCCAGTTCTAATGGGAATGACATATTGACTAAGTACTTAGACCAAGCAATCCACTCACACAGTCGGCAAAATACACAGTGGTTGTATTCTCTAACGACACAAGAATGCTTGATTAGATTTGCTTCAAGCCTCACCGTTTGCCAGGAAGGCACTGAAGAGAAGCAGGTATCGAGTGTCTCCAAGGAAGACTCTCCCAGGGTTCACTGTTAAATCCAGAAGCAGAACTCGAGGCAATTACACTTCTGGTACAATTACCAGCATCACCCTCTCCCTGCCAAGTGAAGAGACTTGGCAGCTGAATAATGCAGCTTTCATTTTACATTTCCACTCCAATTAGCTGATAGTACTAGTCAATTGGCTGAATTAAACAAAATGGAAGGGAAGTTGAAAGGCCTCTGTGTGATTTACAGAGCAGTGCCTTCGAGAACAATGATGAGATGAAAGGGACTGAAAACAGAATTAGGGGACCCGTAGCAATAAAAGGGCAGGCTGCTGATGACCCACAGATGGGATGTATGGTTTGAATGGTGCACCGGAGATATTTCAGCTTAACACCCATCCCAACTACTGTTTGTTTGACTAATGGCAAGAGAATTAAATTGCTGCCCTGCAAGGTCTGGTTGGGACATATTAACACTATACAGCAAAGACATGCAAAAACACACATTCTCCTGAGAATGTCAAGCTTCCCTCGTTCTGCCCCACAGTCAACATTTACAGAGAAATTACTGAACAGAGAGCAAAGTCCCACGTGTGTGTGTGTGTGTGTGTGTGTGTGTGTGCATGCGCACGCTCAGTCACTCCGGAGCTGTTAAAGAAACAGACATTGAGTTTCCAGTGGGGCTCACAGTCTTATCAGTGAGATGCAATGCACACAGGAAATAAGGAGAATATACGATGAACAGTGGAAGGAGATACACTTGAATAACTAAACCATTAGAATCTGCAGACTAGTGTCAGCATCTTAGGTGAATCCCACAGAAGAGTTCTAGTAGATTTCACTGTTGTCCTCACAGGTCTGGATGGATAACTCCAAGAACTCTTCGAGAACTGAGCAGAATCAACCAATGCCTTAGGCCCTGTAACAGTCCGTACTGAACCTCAGCAAGCTCCATGGTACTGCCCTGCTCTCCTAGATTCTTCCAAAGGTTGTGTTGTTTTTCAGTCACTTAGTCATGTCAGACTCTTTGCAACCCCATAGACTGCAGAACACCAGGTTACCCTCTCCTTCTCTATCTCCCAGAGTTTGTTCAAACTCATGTTCATTGAGTCGGTGATGCCATCAAACCATCCCATCCTCTGTTGCCCCCTTCTCCTCCTGCTCTCAATCTTTCCCAGCATCAGGGTATTTCCAATGAGTCAGCTCTTTGCATCAAGCGGCCAAAGTATTAGAGCACCAGCTTCAGCATCATTCCTTCCCATGAATATTCAGGGTTGATTTCCTTTCCTTTAGGATTGACTGGTTTGATCTCCTTGCGGCCCAAGAGACTCTCAACAGTCTTCACTACCATAGTTCAAAAGCATCAGTTCTTTGATGCTCAGCCTTCTTCATGGTCCAACTCTCACATCTGCACATGAATACTGGAAAAACCATAGCTTTGACCATACATTCCAGGGCTTACCGGAGGTTAATGACAGCCCTGCAGACAGCCTGGGAGAGTTCTTTCTGGTTGAACTATGGATGACCCTGAGATTTCCAGCACCCCTTAGGGGAAGGATTCCATTAACAATAGAGTACACATTATAATTTACTTCCTTACTTCCTTATATATTCATCCAAAATTTTGAGCCTTTATCCATTTTTGGCCCTGTGATTGAGATTTAGTTTAGAGTGGAAAGGTTCTGTGATCTTGCCCCAAAGCTCAATGTCAAATGTATGAAAGAGGAAGAGTTCATTCTGTGAATCAGGGATTGCTATGTTCTTCTTGGTGGCTCAAGGTCTCAAAATGCTGTAGAACCTCATGTCCACAAACCATGTTGCTCAATGCACAGCAAGTGGTTCAACACAGATTCCATTCTAAAGGTGGGAAGATGGTCATCCATTAACTCAAAGAGTGAATTAGCAAGGATGAGATCTCTGTAGAAACAGCATTTGGGGAATGAGAGTCCTTTCCGAGACATATCAAAATATTTGTGAGAGCCAACAGACAACTCTTACAAATACAGCAAATAGCATTCTGTTGAGCTGCCCTGCAAAAGAACAAAGCCACATTTTTTAAAGTTTCTACTTAATATACAAAAATGATTAATGACCTGGATAACCACAATGGTGTAATCACTCACCTAGAGCCAGACATCTTAGAGTGGGAAGTCAAGTGGAAGTCAAGGAAGCATCATTATGAACAAAGCTAGTGAAAGTGATGGAATTTCAGCTGAGCTACTCCAAGTCCTAAGAGATGATTCTGTTCAAGTGCTGCATTCAATATGCCAGCAGTGGTCACAGGACTAGAAAGGTTCAGTTTTCATTCCAATCCCAAAGAAAGGCAATGCCAAAGAATGTTCAAACGATGCCACAACTGCAGGCATCTCACATGCTAGTAAAATAAAGCACAAAATCCTCCAAGCTAAGCTTTGACAGTACGTGAAACCAAGAATTTCCAGATGTACAAGCTGGATTTAGAAAAGACAGAGGAACCAGAGGTCAAAATGCCAACATCCATTGCATCATCAAAAAAGCAAAAGAATTCCAGAAAATTACCTACTTCTGGTTCATTAACTGTGCTAAAGCCTTTGACTGTGTGGATCACAACAAACTGGAAAATATCAAGAGATGGGAATACCAGACCACATTACGTGCCTCCTGCAAAACCTGTGTGCAGGTCAAGAAGCAACAGTTAGAATCAGACATGGAACAATGGACTGGTTCCAAATTGGGAAAGGAGTTACATCAAGGCTGTATACTGCCACTCTGCTTATTTAACTTATTTACAGAGTACATCATGCGAAATGCTTGGCTGGATGAAGCACAAGCTGAAATCAAGATTTCAGGGAGAAATATCAATACATTTAGATATACAGATGACACCACCCTTATGACAGAAAGTGAAGAGGAACTAAAATGCTTCTTGAGTAAGGTGAATGAGGAGAGTGAAAAAGTTGGCTTAACATTCAATATTCAAACATTGAAGATCATGGTATCCAGTCCCGTCATTCCATGGCAAATAGATGGGGAAATGATGGAAACAGGGACAGATATTATTTTCTTGGACTCCAAAATCACTACAAATGGGGACTGCAGCCATGAAATTAAAAGACACTTGCTCCTTGGAAGAAAAGGTACAACAAACCTAGACAGCATATTAAAAAACAGAGACGTTACTTTGCCGACAAAGGTCTGTACAGTTAAAGCTATGGTTTCACCAGCAGTCACATACGGATGTAAGAGTTGTATCGTAGAAAAGGCTGGGCGCTGAAGAATTGATGCTTTTGAACTGTGGTGCTGGAGAAGACTCTTGAGAGTCCCTTAAATTGCAAGGAGATCCAACCAGTCAATCCTAAAGGAAATCAGTCCAGAATATTTATCGGAAGGATTCATGCTGAAGCTGAAACTCCAATACTTTGGCCATCTAATATGAAGAGTCAACTCTTTGGAAAAAGACCCTGATGCTGTGAAAGATTGAAGGCAGGAAGAAAAGGAGCCAACAGAGGACAAGATGGTTGGATGGCATCACTGACTCAATGGACATGAGTTTGAGCAAGCTCCAGAAGATGGTAAAGGACAGGGAAACCTGGCGTGCTGCAGTCCATGGGGTCACAAAGAGTCAGACATGACTGAGTAACTGAACAACAACGAAGATATGCAAAAATACTTGAGTAAATTTACTATCAATTTTCAACTATCAATTAATCAGCCCAGAAGTTATGTACTATCACATTAACTCTGTACACACAGGGATTTGTTACAGAGAAGGGAGAAAAAAAAGTCTTAAAAAGTGACTAAAGACCACTAAAGAAATTTGGTATCATTAATCTTTAAAATAAATTCTATAGTCCCACTTTTTTAGTTAAAACAAAAAAAGATCACTGGTCACATATAACTTTTCATCAAAAAATGTGTTATTTTCTTGAAAAAGAAAAATGCTTCTAGAGAAGTTTAGCCCTCCTAAAACTGAGCTCCCTGTCAAGTCTGTGATTAACCTCTCTATCCAAATTTCATTCTCTTTCCTGTCCCACCTCTGTTGCCCTCAAGATTGAGAAGTATCAAAGAAAACAAGTGATTGAAGTGAGCAGCATCCTCCCAGGTACAAAAGCCCTTCCATGTCCTCTGTTTCTTGTTTGTAGGAAAAGACTTTGGTCACCAAATCCCTCCCTGAGTTCCAAAGAGCAGACTTGAACTCATTAGGAAAGTGAGAAAATGCAGAAAGCAAAGAAAAGTAGTCAAGAAACTGTTGTTGTTGTTCAGTCACTAAGACATGTATGACTCTTTGGGACCCCATGAACTGCAGCACACCAGGCTTCCCTGTCCTTCATTAACTCCCAGAGTTTGCTCAAATCATGTCCATTGACTCAGTGATGCCATCCAACCATCTCATTCTCTGTGGTCCCCTTCTCCTCCCGCCCTCAAGCTTTCACAGCATCAGGGTGTTTTCCAATGAGTCAGCTCTTCACATCGGGTGGTCAAAGTATTGGAGCTTCAGCATCAGTTCGTACAATGAATATTCAGGGTTGATTTTCTTTAGAATTGACTGCTTTGATCTCCAGATGCTTGGCATCTGGCAAATAAATGTCACACTTTCCTTCACCACAGCCCAGTGTCAGTAGATTGACTTTGCTATAAGGTGGGTGAGTGGACCCAAGTTTGGCCCAGTAACACTAGTATTCTTGAAACTTCTAAATAGTTTGCACACCTGACAAGTTGAGGTGAACTCCTAAATAAAATGGCTGGGGGAAAAGGGAGCAGGCAAAATCCATGGATGCACTAATCTAACACCTTCAGATTAGATGACTTAGTGTCTAAACTGGCTCTGACATCTTATTGCTTTACTCTGACCTTAATACACTTAGGTGAGAAATGTGTTCTCCATTTGGCTCCTGAAAAAAAATTACCTTTTCCACAACATAGAAAAGTCACCACTACATTTAACAATAGGATCATAACTATTTACATAGGAAATAACATATTTCTGAGATCTGCCTAAAGTTACCTCAACTGAGACCTTGTGGGCCATTTGGTATCTCTCCTAATCCCTCAATTCACCTTTGTCAATGGAGTAAGGAAACAGCTTTAGACAATATGCAAGTGACTCAGCAGGTTGAGTTCCAAGAAAACTTTCCTGATGGGCACTGACAAATCATTTTGGTGAAATATTTTTCTTCTGATTTTTCAACCATTCAAAAATGCAAAACCTAGCCATAGACTGGATTTGCCCCAAAGCTGTAGCTGACTGACACTTGATCTACTGCATAAAATTTTAAAGAGAGAGACAAAGAAAGAGAAAGAGCTGGAAGTAAAGACTGGATGGATGAAACAGAGCGTGCTTGTATGATTCCAGAGGGATAAATGAGGAAAGGCATTCAGGATTCTACAGTAAAATAGCGACTTCTGGTCAATTTGGAAACAAAAATATGAGAAGAATCTTCAGAGTTAATCATCTACTCCAACTCTTGAGCCTGCTGAAAAATTCTAGCCACTGTTTCTGTCCTTGAGCTATACTAGATGATACAGGACAAGCAAGACTGACTGTCATCCTTGCTGTCAGGGAGAGTGATGAGCTGTCATTGCTTGATTTCAGACTGAAAAGGGAAGTATTAGTGTTTGAACACCTGCCTATCACAAAGCAAAGCAACTCATTTTCTGTAGAGAAAACAAAAAGAACTAACTTCTGTCAATGGAAAGATCCTTCATGAAATTTATTATCTATGGGGTGGCAGCAAAATAAGCCCAACAAAATATTAAGTTCCAAATGTGTAGCCGTAAGGCAATTACTTATCCTGACATCTCAAGTGAGCTCTGGAGAAAGCTCAACCTTTCAGCAAAGTTTCTTCTTGTTCCTCAAGGATAACACAGATATTTCATACAAAAATATTTTAAATTCAACACACTACTTAGATGCTTAATTAATTTGACATGGCTCTTTAAGAACCTTTTTAAAAATACATTTCTGTTTAGTAGTATATATTATTCGTCTTAGAAACTGGTTGCTCTAAACATTACCCATGATCTATTGTAGCTAGGTCTAAAAGAAAAAACAATTAGGAAATATATTATTTGCAGTTCTACTTCTACTCTTTATAAGCAGCTAACACATTTTTTTGTTTGTTTGTTTTAGAAAGTTTCAATGAAAAAAATGTTTCAATGTTCTGATTTTCTAAAACAATGGCTCTTTGGTGTAAAGTAAAACAAAATCATGAAATTTCAAATAGAATTTATTTGTTAATAGACAAAAATGGTCTTAAATGAGGTAGAACTTCATTCTTAAAACAAACAAGTAATTTTACTCTGATAATAGATGTATAAATAGGGCCACAATTCACAGATATGTTAATTGTTCTTCCCTAATAAGAACACTAAATAGCGTTTGACTTAGAGCATGAAAAAAAATGAAATCATCTTCAAGATGAGGAAGAGAGAAATCAGCGAAAAAATGCAATTACCAGACAAGTACCTCCAAAATTATATCTGGAGCTGAAATCCCATATCAGGGAAAATGAATCCTGAAATTGACAACCTCTCCTCCATTGAGATAGAAAGGAATGTGTCTTTTGTAATTTACAAGTTCCATTTTTGTGAATTGAAAGGACAAGGTATTCATTTTAATGACCATTTCCTAAGCTATTTCACATTTTATATTTGGAAAATCACACACAGAAAAGGCGGAATTCAGAATACGTTGAGGCGAGCAACCCACATGTATCACCTTCTCTGCGATCCCAACAGCCAACTGGCTTCCCAGCCCTTCCCACAGGACGAGGGGAAGAAGCAAGTTCCTCCAAAGGGGTTCAAGACCATCACTTGTTTCAAGATCTCTAGGGAGACTGACTTGATTGATTCTGAAGCCAATCTTCTGCAATTTTAAGAGCAGGGTCCAAATAATTACACAGTAATTCTCTTAGATCTGCCCTTGGACAAGACTGAGACTTTAGTCAGAATCTGGGTTCCACCCAGGTTATCATAAGGCAAACAATGTGCACTTGGCTCCCAGTCCGTACACAATCTCCTTGACGTCCCTCCTGACAGTGCACACCCTTGGTTTGGCTCTGCAGGGAATGAGCTGTGCTACACTAGGGAAAATGATAGTCCATGCTTCTCCAATTCAGAACAGGTTCAACACATCCTAGCCCTGGAGACATATTTTCAGATTTACTCAAAACTTACCACCCTCTATGAACAGAAAGTAAGTTTTAGGGCAATGTAGCACATTGTATCTTAAGTACAGATCCTTCCAGGACTGCTCCTTGTGTGTATTCTTCAAAATAAAGTTTCTTAGGAGTCAAATGTCTCCTAAGAAAGTGCTTGATGCAGAGAATTATATTTCATTCAGTGAAATATTAACTTAAAAACATTAAGTAAATTTTTTTTTTGATGTAAGTGTTTAAAAGTCACACACACACATATACACACAAGTGATCTTTTAGGTTCGGGAGAGACAGGATAGGAGCATGCGATAGCTAGTGTCCAATGAACTACTGCTGAGAATCTTACCCAGTACCAGGTAAAATTATTCATAAAAACAGCAGTGACAAAGCAGCAATAGACTAGGTTGACCTTGAAGAAGTGCCTTCAGAGGTAACAAAAAAAAAAAAAAAATAGGGAGAAACAGACTAAACATGGGAGATGAGGAAAGCAATCTCTTATCTCCAAACTGAACCTTCAGTCCGTCCACATCCCCCTGGCTCCACTGCCCCCTCTGGGCCAGGCCACGCTCATCTCTCTGGCTATGGCTCCAGCAGCCAAAGGCAGCTTGCTCTTCTTCCAGACATGTGCTTGCATGCTTGCTAAGTTACTTCAGTCTCTGTGTGACCCCATGGCACAGCCCGCCAGGCTTCTCTGCCCAAGGGATTCTCCAGGTAAGAATACTGGAGTGGGTTACCATGCCCTCCTCGAGGGGATCTTCCCGACCCAGGGATGGGATCTGCATCTTTTATATCTCCTGCATTGGCAGGCAGGTTCTTTACCACTAGCGCCACTTGGGAAGCCCAGACATAGCACTCAGCATTAAAAAATGCAAATTCAGTTCAGTTCAGTCACTCAGTTGTGTCCGACTCTTTAGGACCCTATGGACTCCAGCAAGCCAGGCTCTCTGTCCATCACCAACTCTCGCAGCTTGCTCAAACGCATGTCTGTCAAGTTGGTGATGCCATCCAACCATCTCATCCTCTGTTGTCCCCATCTCCTCCTGCCTTCAATCTTGCCCAGCATCAGGGTCTTTTCCAATGAGTCAGATCTTCACATCAGGTGGCCAAAGTATTGGAGTTTCAGCTTCAGCATCAGTCCTTCCAATCAATATTCAGAACTGATTTCCTTTAGGATTGACTTGTTTGATCTCCTTGCAGTCCAAGGGACTCTCGAGAGTCTTCTCCAACACCACAGTTCCAAAGCATCAGTTCTTCGGTGCTCAGCTTTCTTTATAGTCCAACTCTCACATCCTTACAAGACTATGGGAAGAACCATAGCTTTGACTACATAGACCTTTGTCAGCAAAGTAATTTCTCTGCTTTTTAATATTTATTTGCTGTCTAGGTTGTTCATAGCTTTTCTTCCAAGGAGCAAGCATTTTTTAATTTCATGGCTGCAGTCACCATCAGCAGTGATTTTGGAGCCCCCCCCCAAAATAAAGTCTGTCACTGTTTCCATTGTTTCCCTATCTTTTTGCCAAGAAGTGAGGGGACCAGATGCCATCATCTCCCTTATTTGAATGTTGAGTTTTAAGCCAGCTTTTTCACTCTCCTCTCAAATGCAAATTAGCTCATACCATTCTCAAGTTCAAATAGGTTAATGGATTCTTCCTGCTTTAAACAGAAATCCAAATTCCTTACCATGGCCTCTGGCATCAGCCCTCTGTGCTCCCCTCTTCACCCTAGATCTATCAGCCTCCCATGGGCTCCATGAAAATGCTCTCCTCTGGCCTGTGGCTTTTCCCGCACACTCTCCTAAGGTGTCAACTCCTCACCTGTGTCCTCCCTGACTGCCCTCCCCGATGCAGGCAGTCATTAGAGAACAATAAATCCTTCTCTTCCTGTTTCCTGCATGGCACAATAAAAACCTGGAAATCACTCTGGTTCTGTCAATTTTGGGAGAAGGTAAAATCCTGAAAGCCAGACCATGCCTGCTTTGTTTACTGATGAACCCTCAGTATCCAGAACTGTCCATATTCGTGGAAGGAGAGAATAAATGATGTCCCAATCCTCTTTACCCGTCTCCATCTCTCCTATCATAGTGAAGCTCTCCTAAAAATATACCACCCACCAAAGAGTAGATTCTTACTTGGCCCATTCAATAAATCATTCCTTCATAGACACATTCATTGATGTATTTCCTCTTCTGAGTGAGTATATTTTGAGCTCTTACTATGTTCAAATGATGGGAAGAAAGAAAAAAAAGTCATTGGTTATGTTTTGACTAAAAATACAAATAAGAACAGGCTCCCCTAGTAGCTCAGCTGGTAAAGAATCTGCCTGCAGGAGATCCCAGTTCAGTTCCTGGGCTGGAAAAATCCCTTGGAGAAGGGATAGGCTACCCACTCCAGTATTCTTGGGCTTCCCTGGTGGCTCAGATGGTAAAGAATCTGCTTGCAATGTGGGAGACCTGGGTTTGATCCCTGGGTTGGGAAGATCCTGGAGGAAGGCATGACAACCCACTCCAGTATTCTTGCCTAGAGAATCCCCATGGAAAGAGGAGTCTGGAGGAGTACAGTTCATGGGGTCACAAAGAGTCAGACACGACTGAGCGACTAAGCATGGCACAGCATAGCCCATATAAGAATAGCTGTATTAATCAATATTGAGTTAATTAGAAATAGTTAAGATGGTAAATTTAATGTTATATATATTTTACCACAACTAAAAAACAAAAATCATCTTATAGTCCAGGGTGAAGTTAAACTGCATGGCTGAGATCGCCATCAAGTGTGCTCCAAACCTCAGTTCTTTCTCCACCTATCTTGATATCAGACAAGTGGGTTTACAAACTGGCCAGTGATTGACTGCTTGAGAGAAAGGGGCAGGGAAAAGGACACCTCTGGCGTGGTCATTACACTAAGGGAACACAGACTCTGTAGCTAGATCACAACAGCTGAGAAGACAGACTTCGTGCAAAAAAAGGCTCTCTTGGTTCCCTAATTCTGAGACTGATGCCCCTCAGCTAGTTCGTTCAAAGCTGTCAAGACGTGACTGGCTAGTGAAGTTGTGTGAGGGCAAACAAATTAAAATAAATGGCTAGCACAGAACAGGTAAGGGTTCCACAACCCACATGCACAGAGCACACACCGTTTCTCTTGGTTATGAATGAGCAAATTAACTGGCCTTGGCACTAGCATCTTATTGGCTCGAGGCAAATTTCTGCTGTAAAATCAGAAACACTTTTCACAGGCAGCCCTCAAGGAAGTCTGAGAGGTATCCATGAAGGATACTGCTTTTATCAAGATGTCTGTGGGATGTTCAGATGAAATGAAGGATTCGCTTCCAAATACTCTAGCAAATAAAAAAAGAAAAAAGATGAAACAAGACTGGCAAAATATTCATAATTCTTCAAGCTAGATGAAGGTTGTGTGGGGTTTGTTATATCCTTTTTGCTACTTTTGTGTTTACTTGAAAATTTAGGTAATAAAAATTTATCTTTTTAAACGTGTGTGTGGCAGAACAGTTTATGACAGGCTTGTGGACGACTTCAAGACAGACATAAAAGTTAGATGATTCCTCACCCATCAAGATACTATAAAATTAATCTGTAAACTTTATTACTGATACGAAGTTACGCTGCCTTTGCCCACAGGAGTCACGGAACACAGTGCATAGTCTGGGAGAGGGAGCAAGAAATAAGAAAGGAGGCTTTGTTTTTTTAGCCTCCTCTTTCCTCATCTACTTTAACGCAGTCTATTAGGAGAGACAGGACAGTGAAGTCAGCTGCCGCCACCAAAACAGATAGCCAATGACTCTCCTGAGGATGCAGAGACTTTATGTGTGGTTGTTTCAGCTCCATTTGAAATCCAGGGGCAACCATGGAGAACCCAGTACCTAAGTCTATCTGTGAAGATTTGATTCTCAGAAATTACAGGCATGAGTGTTCCTAACTTGAAAAAAAACACCTTTCTTTCTAGGCTTCCCTGGGGGTTCAGTCAGTAAAGAACCCACCCGCAGTGTAGGAGACTGGGGTTTGATCCCTGGGTGGGGAAGATCCCCTGGAGAAGGGAATGGCAACCCACTCCAGTATTTTTGCCTGGAGAATTCCATGGACAGAGGAGCCTTGTAGGCTACAGTCCATGGGGTCACAAAGAGTCAGACACAACTGAGCGACTCACACTTGCACTTTTCACTTTGTGGTTGACTAACTTTTGACCTTGGCAGGTCACAAAGGTGATGACTTACGAAAACTGAACAGAAGCAGTAAAAGGAAATTTTCTCTTGGCCAAAAATAATGTTTAATAAGTGCTTGTTGAGTTAATGAATTCACTAAAATGGTATTTAAAGGCATTGGGGGCAATCGTCTACTAACTTCTTCCCCTCCATGGTTCTCAAATTTGATAGAGAAAACAGTTAAAATTTACCCTTTAAAAATTCATGCTTTTCCATCAATTATACATACATATTTTGTATGCTTTGATAATATGTATCCTGATCATAAAAACTTGGGAAATAAGACATGAAAAAAAAAAGATTCAAAATAACCATTTTCATCATTTGGGTTTCCTTCATGGTACCTTACAGAGACAGACAAAACAAATAATGTCCCAAGGGGAGATGTTGGTCAAAATATATGAACTTCCAGTTAGAATTAAGTTCTCAGGGTCTTTAATGTACAACCTGGTGACTATAGTTATCAGTATTGTATTTTATACTTGAAATTTGCTAAGAGTACATCCTAAGCATTCCCACCACATACACACAAAAAACTGGTAACTCTGTGAAGTTCAAATGTGTTAATTAACTTGATTGTATTAAAAGTAATCACTTCACAATATATATTGTTGTTCAGTCTCTTTGTTACCCCATGGACTGCAACATGCCAGTCTTCTCTGTCCTTCACCATCTCCCAGAGTTTGTCCAAGTTCATGTCCATTGAATCAATGATGTCATCCAACCATCTCAACCTCTGTCACCCTCTTCTCCTTCTACCTTCAATCCTTCCCAGCATTAAGGTCTTTTCCAAGGAGTCAGTTCTTCACATCAGGTGCCCAAAGTGTTGGAGCTTCACGATCAGTCACTTCTTCCACCTTTTCTTGGGTCACAATACATATGTATCTCAGATCATCACATTTTATAGTTAATATATGCACAAGCCAAAGAATTGACAGTTTTGAACTGTGGTGTTGGAGAAGACTCTTGAGAGTCCCTTGGACAGCAAGGAGATCCAACCAGTCCATCTTAAAGGAAATCAGTCCTGAATATTCATTGGAAGGACTGATGCTAAAGCTGAAAATCCAATACTTTGGCCACCTGATGCAAAGAACTGACTCATTGGAAAAGACCCTGATGCTGGGAATGATTGAAGGCAGGAGGAGAAGGGAAAAACAGAGAATGAGATGGTTGGATGGCACAACCAACTCAATGGATATGAGTTTGTGTAAGCTCCTGGAGTTGTTGATGGACAGGGAAGCCTGGCGCACTGCAGTCCATGGGGTCCTAAAGAGTTGGACATGACTGAGGAACTGAAGTGATATATAATTTTATTTGCCAACGTAACTCAATAAAGTTGGTGGGGGGAGGGGAATGTCCCAGACCCTTTTGCAGCTGGGTGTATTCATGCAACTATGTTGAAATCAATAACAAGTCAATGGAATAATATGTACAACCTAAGGGTCAAGTCTAAGTGGAAAGCACTTGGAGAGAAGATAGAAGGAAGAGAAACATGTGCCCTTCTGCCCTTTCCCTGAGATTACTGATGTGTAGGTAAACCTTCATGACCATACAGCACTTGGGGAACAATAGGTCAACACAGTGGAAAGAGCCTGGACCCCCAAAACCGTGGAGCTACACGCTAGTCCTGGTAGGCTACTCAGATATCCCCCTTCAAGATGACACACTCACTTCCCCAGCTGCCAGAAGTGCTGGCTGAAAAGTGCCTTTGGCTGAAGGGAGCCACCTCCTTTAATATTATTCCCCCACCATGGGCAGCCTGCATCCAATGACTAGTCCATAAGGAGATGCAAACCCAGCCTCCTTGTCTGGATGCATGACCAAGTCTGAAGAGCCGGCCCAACTCCCGAGCTCCTCGCGCAATCAGCAAGGTCTCCATGTGTGACCGTGTCACAGCACCACTCCTCCCTCTGCTGGGTTTGGTTTCCTCACCTTTACAGGTGTTTTCTCCAAGAGCACCCCCCCAACACAAGACCTGCACACCAATTTCCACCCCCAGTATCTACTTCTCAGAGAGCCCAACCTTAGCCAATAAGCCACTGTCATTTGCTTTGCTGGTACAAGTAGGATCTATATTTCAACTCACTCAAGTACCTATTAAGTGCTGAGCTCAAAGCTAGAAATGTTAAGACATCACACCTTTGAGCTCAGGAGCATGTCAAATGTGGTGCAGTGACAGCATGCAAATACAGAGTAAATAAGTATGGCTGCAGAGAGTTGATGACCCCTGGTCTCATAAATACCACCAAGCTTGTCCCATATCACTTGTAAGGAAGAAAAAAAGTCCAGCTTGCCCCTCAATCTCAAAAACTTTGCACTATCCCCCCTTAATTTCTGTAGGACAGATCTTTCTCTAATTCCTTTCTCCAGACTATCTGTTCGGACATCCTTACTTCATCGCCCTTCCTCAAGCTCCTCAGGTGTTAACTCTCTCCTGCTTTGGGGAGAAAACCCACATGCCTAGCCCACAGCTCCAGGTTAGAGGAACAACCTAAGGCCTAGAGGAAGGGACATCAGCAAAGGCACTGCTGCTGCTGCTGCTGCTGCTGCTAAGTCGCTTCAGTCGTGTCTAACTCTGTGCGACCCCATAGATGGCAGCCCACCAGGCTCTCCAGTCCCTGGGATTCTCCAGGCAAGAATAAGAGTGAGACAAAAGGTTTTCACAGAGAAGGTAATGTTTTAGTCAAGACTTGAAGAATGAATAAGAATGCAAGAAGGTGACAATTTCCAAGTTTTACATAATTCTGAAAATTATTCCTTAGCCAATAGACAAGGCACGATTATTCACAACAGCCAAGAGGTTCTGTTTAGGGTGATGATGAGTTTTGGAAATAAATAATGGTGTTAATCGCACATTGAGAATATAATTAAAACCCCTGAAATATGCAACTCAAAATTGTTAAAATGACCAAGTTTATGTTTTATGTATTTTACCACAATAAAAAATAATTTCAAAAAAATTGCTTAGCATCCTAGCTTTACCTCAGTCCAAGTCCAACTAACAATATGATGAAGTGAAACAGCTGTGTGAGCCCCTGAGTCCCAGTACCGAGTGTCTAAGTGGAGGGAACCTGGAAGGAAGCTAGAAAGGATAGGGGCTTTAGCGAACATATTCCTCAGCGCAATTTCCCTGCGACTTCTCCATAGCCTGGTGTGATTATAAGGATCACGTAAGTTTGAAGGCAGCAGTTCAGTCATGGGACACCTTATTTAAGGTTCAGAATCCACCTCCTGCCTCCCTGGTTTTTTCAATGATGGTGTATCCATCTTGCAAGTGACTTCTTTTCTTCTTTTAAATCTTGAAGGATGGCATTCACACGGTAAGGTGCACCAGCCTTCAGTGTATGGCTCCATGACCCTTCTCCATCTGGGGACAGCCATGTAACCACCAAGCAGGTCTAGAGAGAGAAACTTTCCAGCACCCCAGAAGTTGCCTTCATGTCCCTTTCTAGTCTGGAACCCATCCCTCCTGCAATAACTTCCATTCCAGCTCCTCTAAACATTAATGTCACATCAGGCAATTATTTTCAAGATGCTTCTCACTATAACATAAGCACCAAAATGGCCACAGCTGCCTTCTTTGCCAGCAAGTCCCATCTCACATGACAGCGAGCCCATAATACCCACCACCACACACACATCAGGACGCGAGTGCTTCTGTCTCAGTGAAGGAAAACCGCTGTGGATGTGAGAGGCCGTGGTCCTCAGCGGGTGTGGATGTGACATGACCACAGACTCGCCACACTGCACATCCCGGCAGGGAGAAAGCTGCTCACTGCTTTTCCTGAGGCTCTGCCACCAAACAGACTCTAGGATTTTATAACCTAACAACCACTGGTTTCTGCCAAGAGCTCTGACACCTACACTCTCCTTGCTCTGCAATGATTACGTGGATGAAAGTAGTAATCCACCTCTCCCTCCCATTCTCAGCTGCCGCCAAACCAGGCAAACCTATTTCCCATAACTTCAGCATCCTTCTCATAGGTAAGAACAAGACAATGGCACATGGACCATCCCTAGGGCCCCAATTTCTCAGGACACGTAAGTGTCCCTGAGATATGAAGAACTTAGGGCAGAGGAAGGCAAGGCACAAAGTTGAGACTCTACAGAAGTCAGGAAAGCCCCCAAATATAACAAATCAGAATAACTTCTTCCAGGATGAACTGTGAGCTCTGCACTGTATTTGTTGCTGAGATTCTAAAGTGACCTACACCCAGGCCACAAGGAGCCCAGTGGGAGAATAAATAGTAAATTTAAACACAAAACTTATGAGAGTGGATAATTTACTTAAAAGGTGATGAGGGCTTCGCTGGTGGCCCAGAGGTTAAGAATTCCCCTTGCAAGGCAGGGGACACCAGTTCAATCCCTGATCCGGGAAGACCCCACATGCCTTGGGGCAACCAAACCCATGCGCCTCAACTACTGAGCCTGCACTCTAGAACCTGGGAGCCACACCTACTCAGCCCACATGCCTCAACTACTGAAGTTCCTGCACCTAGAGCCCGTGCTCCGCAACAAGAGAAGCCACTACAATGAGAAGCCTGTGCACCGCAACGAGAGAGCAGCCCCTGCTTACCTCAACTAGAAAAAGCCTGAATGCAGCAACAAAGACCCAGTACAGCACCACCTCCCAAAATAATTTCTTAATAAATAAATAAAAAGAATTTAAAAAGGTGATGAGTGCTTCAACAGAGGTACGCATGACTTAGAATGAGAACCGAAGTCCAGGGCTCTCAGCCCAGCTTGAGGGGAGCACAGAAGATTTCTGGAAGGTGGTGATGCCTGGATTGAGTCTTGGAAGGAGTTAGATGGGGGCGGGCGATGGAGGGTCCTGGGAGGGGGGAAGGAGGCAGGAGAGGAAGTTCCCAGAAGAAGAAAGGGTGGGAACATGGAGAGAGAGGCGTGAAGGGACGTGGGTGCAATGTGTAACACCATTACATGGAGGGTGAGGCCAGGACTAGCAGCAGAAGTGGTGGGTGAGCTCAACAGAGGCCAAGGCAAGAGAATAAAGACTGTCATGTGAACCCCAAACAGGACACAATCAGAGACACTGGGAACCAGGGCACAGGGAGCTAAAGGGTGCAGAGTCATGAGCTGTTCTGGAAAACACTGGCCTTTCTTTGGTCGGCTCAGTTGGGAAGCAGGCCAGCAGTTAAAAAACATAAATGAAATTAGCCTTCTTGACGACTTACCCATAACCAAATACTCCTTTTAATTAAAAGTAGTTATATTCAAAGGTCAGCTTCAGTGAGTCCTGCTGCTCTGATCCTCCTAGTAACAAATGAGCATCTAGGGGATGCTAACAGTTTAAGGCTCTGTCTTCAGACCCACAAAAATGCACAAACCTTAGGGAAAAGTAACCCAGAGGCTGACCCGGATTTGAAGCTCTATCAAGTCTTCTCCAAACCCCCTTCCCCTAACTCTCCCTCCACCTCCAGACCACATCCAATACACTGAACCCCCATCACTTTCACTTCTGCTCCAGGTTTGAGCTCTTGGTGTACTTGCTTCTCTTTCCTCTCAGACCCACCACACTCTCCAGAAAACACTCTATCGAGATATTTCCCAAGACACAGGATCCAACAAGGTAAAGATATGGTCTTCCTGACTCCTGATGCCAATGCCTGTCCCTGGCACTTTTGTATTGCTGTGTGCTCAGTCGCTCAGTCAAGTCATTTTTTGCAACCCTGTGAACACTCTTGGCATGCCAGGCTCCTCTGTGCATGAGATTTTCCCAGCAAAAATACTGGAGTGGTTTGTCATTTCCTTCTCCAGGGTATCTTCCCGATCCAGGGATTGAACCCTCTTTTCTTGCATCTTCAGCATTGCAGGTGGATTCTTCACTGCTGAGCCACCTGGCACTTAGTACAGGCTCATTACATACCTATTCTATGAATTCACTTGCTGAGCACATACTATGGGTGGTGACTTATCTTCTCCCTTATAGCTCAGTCTCACTCTAAAGCTGAACCTCTCACTTGGCCCTGGACACCTTTTTTTGAACCAGTCAAGAGGTTGGGTACTCCCCAACCCACGTCAGTATGGTTCGTCACAGAGTGGCTTATACCTCCAAAATAAAGACCACAAGAGATGGTTTTCTAAGAGTTTCCTAGAAGCTAAGTACTTTGAAAAAAAGAAAGAGGAGGCTATGAGAGAGCATGACAAGGAGTGGCTTCATTAAAAGCATCTGTTTTACACAGATGAACGAATAAAGAAGCTGTGGTACATATATATATTATGGACTACTACTCAGTCATTAAAGGAATGCATTTGAGTCAGTTCTAATGAGGTGGATGAGCCTAGAGTCTATTATACAGAGTAACAGTTATCTGCCTATTAATGCATTAATATATGGAATCTAGACAGATGGTACTGAGAACCTATTTGCAGGGCAGCAATGGAGATACAGACATAGAGAACAAACTTATGGACAAGGGTTGAGGGGAGGAAGGAGAGGGTGAGATGAATGAAAAGAGTAGCGTGAAAGCATATACACTACCATATGTAAAATAGAGAGCAAATGGAAATTTGCTGTATGACTCAGGGAACTCAAACTGGGACTCTGCAACAACCTAGACGGGTAAGAAAGGGAGGGAGGTGGAAGGGAGGTTCAAGATGGAGGGGATATATGTATACCTATGGCTAATTCATGTCGATGTATGGCAGAAATCAAACCGATACTGTAAAGCAATTATCCTTCAATTAAAAATAAATAATTTTTTTTTAAAGGACCTGTTTTTGTGTCTCTCTTCCCAGTATAGTCTCTCAGAAGTCAGGATCTATGTCCAGACTATCTTAATGCATCCAATTCCTGTTACAGTGAGAATCTCACAGTAGATGGTCAGTGCTGAATTTAACAGACTACCAGTAGGGGGATATATCTGGGAATTGAGTCAGAACACTCCAATCAGTCAATTGGGATGACTCTTGAAGCACTGAGTTGGCCAAAATCTTCATTCTGGATTTTCTGTACGCTCTTATGGACAAACCCAAACAAACTTTTTGGCCAAGCCACTAATTAATCAGTAAAGGACACAAACAGATAGTCTTACATTCTTCCCTCTTCTCCAGGCAAATAACACCCTCTCCTTTCTCTGATGGTGCATTCTTTTATGCATACAAAATCCACTAGATTAAAGCTTATCTTAATTTTTTGGAAAACTCCCTAAGTCTACCAGCTGAAGGCAGTGAAACATTCTTGACGTGTTGGCAATACATTTTCAAAAGCAATATCTTCTCTTAGAATGCATTTTATTTTTTTCTGCAGAAGGATGATTTCAACTGTTTGATGTTGGATCTTACTGCTTTCAACTTCAGAAGATGGCATCTTCTGACCTGGATTTCAGAAGACATCTCTTGTTTGCAATATTTATCCCCAGTCTCTATATTGTGCAAAGCAAAACACAGTGGACCAGCCTCTAGGTAGTGTCCAGTGGAGCTTGCACAATACATCTATCATCTCTGGCCCTATGTTCATCATATTTGAATAAAAAAAAATTAGGCTACATGGTTTCTCCAATGGCTAGTTCTGAGATAATTTCTTACTAAAGTTGAAATGACTGATGACAGACAGTTGCTCAAACCATGGGGCCAGAGGAAAGAGGTGTGGCAATGCTACATGTTAGTACTCAATGTTAGTACTCATGTTAGTACTCAATACTAACGCACAAGAGAGAACAAAAAGCCACTCATGGACAAGAGTAAGGGAAACCTCAGAAAAGGAGGCCAGAGCCTGGTCCTAGCAGAAAACAGAGGGCTCAGTTCAACAGGACCACAAAGAAAAGAGAAGACAGAGACCCTTGACAGCAGTGCAGCAAAAAATAGGAGAGCCCAGGCAACAGCAGGGAGTCAGGGAGCCAGGGAGCCATACCACCACCAGGCCTGAAGGGACACAGGAGAGAATCTGAAACAGCTGGGCCTTTGGAAGCAGAAGAACCCAACAAATCACAAGCAGCTCACAGAGGGTGGTAGGGGTGGGGGCACCCCTATCTTCTCACTCTCCTGCAGCTTTCTCAGCTCCTGCTAGCATTTTCCAATGCCTACGCTCAACTAGAAGGCAAAAGGGAAGTGCCAATCATTGCATGCAGCCTCCAGGGTTGCAGACCAGAGGGGAGCCATAGGTTTGGATGGGTAAACAAAAGATATCCAACCAAAGTACACGGTTGGCTACACATTTTGGTCTCTGTGGCTATCTTCTTGAAAATAGGCAGGGGTGATGTATTAGGACCATGAGGGGACAACCACCAGCCCTCTGCAGAGGGGATCAATGCTGTGATGAGGGAGGGGATAAGCCGGGTCAGTGTTAGGAATGTTGGAGCAAGAATGGGCTTGTTCCTGCAGTTTCAGAGGAACAGTAAACAAGGGAGAGTGGGGACAAAACAGGAGCTCTCAGAGTTTGAGGGCAATTCCAAGGGGTTGCCTGAAAACCAAAATCGAGAGACACAAGCCATGAACCACCCGGGAAGTCGAGTACGGCCTAGGGTGAATTCCTATGAGCGGGTTACTGCTTGTTTCAACAGGCCTTTGTGGGCCTGTCAGCCACAAGCGTGGCAACACCCTTCTATGTGAAGAAGTCCTAAAGCCACCACGAGATGTCTTCCCAAGAACGAAAGGAGCTTCTTCCTCAGGGATTCTGATACTTAGATCCTTAGCCATTTTGACAGCACAAATGTTAGTGGAGTTACATATGCCCGAGGTGCAGTAAAGAGAATTGTCAACATCAAAACCTCAATCATTCATGAGTGACTTCGTTCAAATTTGAGGTACACCAGACTAGGCTGAGGATAAACAAAACTGCAGGGAAATGCTTTAACTCCAGAAGAGATCAAAGTCTACGCAGAGCTTTAGGGGCAGTGACCTACATGTGAATAACAGGTATGCAAACAGCAATTCATCTCTCTCTGTTCAATGGGACCTGAATGAGGCAATGCTTTTCCTTCAAATGACAGTTCTCCTTTGTATGAACCTGGAGAAAACTATAGAAGAATATCTAGGCTTTTAGCTTTGTTTACCTTGAAGTGAGTGTGTTGTTACTTTCATAATAAATTATAAATGGAGGAAGGTTTAACATAAGTAAATCTACAATGCATTTCTTCAAAAAGACATTTATACAAATAAAATTTTTCATCGACAAAGGCATAGGTATCTAAAATTTGACTTGATGCTATGTCTGCCCCGTGCACTCAGATGCCCTGCACAGGCCTCGGACGTGGAGGACAGAGCGCTGGTTTAGAAGGAATGAGAACTGCCTCGTTTCTCACTCTAGAGTTTTGAGACTTGAATTCTTTTCAAATTGCTCATTGTAACTCTGCTAATCACTTTAGCTCCCTGAACTACAGCTTCTTGACAAGTAAAATAACAATATGTGCCTCACAGGTTGTTGCCAGGATTACAGAAGCATGTGTGTAACATTACCACAGCTCCCTCCTGCCCTTTAAAAACGCAGGAAACTTTAGGTTAGTAATTCCACATTATTTGTTAAATTCATAGGTGTAGCTCCCACCTACATGGAAAAAAATATATTTTAAAAGTCTCCCTCTATCTAAATTCCTCGTGGACCTTTATTTTACCTGAGACAGCAGTCTAAGAGGTAAACAAAGGTTATAATTAGGCTCAGGTTTGGGAGTATTAAAATCATCTTGGCAAGTTGGATTTCTGCAGCATTCTTGTCCTCCATGGATTAGTCTCCGAAAGAACAGAACAAAAGAAAAAGTTTTAATTGAGGTAATTTATGGCATTCCATTTCCTTTCCAGACTGCATTTGATGAGCAGGGATTGGGTTTCAAGGCTTAATGGTTGGGTTTGAAGAAAACTCCTTTCACTTTGTAATGAAGGCTTAAAACAGCAGAGTATATATTGCAGTTCTGTAGTGATAACTATGCATTTGGAATGATTTTTAAAAATAACTTTATTCCAACTGGCGCCTGTTTCTTCATACCCCTTTCTCTCCTTAACAAAGTCAGAGCTGTTCCTGGGCTCATAGTCCTCAGCAATGTCACCATCACATATGGTAGCAACTGAGAGAGGTGAGCCATCTTCACAAAGGAGGCAGGAAACTCCCAGGAGGCCAGAAAGGGGAGCAGCGGGACGCTTGCCTCATCTACTACCCCCATTAGACTGGAAGTCAGGAGCCCCACACTTTAACCTCATTAACCCATCTGTAGGCTTCCCCGGTGGCACAGATGGTAAAGAATCTACCTGCAAAGCTAGAGACACGACTTCAATATCTGTGTCGGGAAGATTCCCTGGAGAAGGGAAAGGCAACCCACTCCAATTTTCTTGCCTGGAGAATCCCATGGACGGAGGAGCCTGGTGGGTTACAGTCGATAGGGTCAAAAAGAGTAGACTCATCTGTAAATAGACTCAGTTTTCCCTGACCTCTTGAATACCACAGTTTATGATTCCTTCCAGACATTCCCCTTAAAATGCTGAAAAACTCCTGCTTAGTTACCCTGATAAAGGAAAGATGAAATGTGAGAAAACATTTGCACACGAGGCATATTCCCACAAATGGTATGTAAACTTACTTTTCCAAATGGAAATAATACAATAAGTGTATCATAAAAATGCCCATCAGGTAGAGTGTATGAGTTTCTATGGCTCTTGTAACTAATTGCCACAATTTTAGTGGCTTACACACCACACATGTATTCCTCTGCAGTTCTGCAGGTCAGAAGTCCAGACTCAGTTTCTCTGGGCTAAAGTCAAGGTGTCAGCAGGCCTGGTTCTTTCTTAAGACTCTGAGGGATGAATCTGTTTCATGCGTTTTTCAGCATCCTGTGTTACAGCCCCTTCTGGGCTTATCTTCTTTCATCTTCAAAGCATATTGTTGCTGTTGTTGTTGTTGTTGTTTAGTTACTAAGTCATGTCCAGCTATTTGTGACTAAACAAAAAGTAGACCACCAGGCTCCTCTGTCCATGGACTTTCCCAGGCAAGAATATTAGAGTAGGATGCCATTACCTGCTCCAGGGGATCTTTCCGACCCAGGGATCAAATCTGAATCTCCTGCATTGCTTACCACTGAGCCACCAGGGAAGCCCCTCAAAGCACATTACTCACTCCAATTGCTGCTTCTACCATCACATCTCCTTTTCTGTGGTTGTTTCTCCCTCTGTCTTTTCCTTCCCCTAAGGACCCTTGTGATTACATGATTGGGCTCACCTGGATAATCTAAGATACTCTATTTCCCATCACAAAATCCTTCATCACATTGCTTTTGCCATCTACAATCACATGGCACAGTATAGGATTAGAACGTAAACAACGTGGGGGTTATTACCCACCCTACTATAGATGGCATATTTGTGGTTATCATTTTTAAGACTTTATGCTGGAATTCTGTATTCAGGGGGTTGAAGACCCAAGATCCAATCTGCCTTTTCCCTCTCTTTCCCTGGGCTTTCTCTTAGCAGTGGAAACAGACTGAGGACATGGAAGCCATTAGTTCAACTGAAGAGGCTGGGCTTCCTCTTAAACTAGTCTTAGTAGCCCGGGCCAGACCTACAACAGCAAAGTCATCAAATCGTGCCTTCGTTACAGATACCCTCCCCTCTTGGAACTGCCACCCTCTTCCTACTGCTTCTCTCCAAAGAAGAGGAAGTTTAAGTCACAGGTTCTCTGTGCTACCTGCACCAGCCCTCTGCACTATTCAAAAAATTTCTATTTCCTACTTCCAACCTAACAATTCAGGGGCAACAAGGGTTGGTTACATAACGGTTGGTACATGATGGTTAGAGCTGCTGATTCAAGGAATTAACGTACAGATTTTCATTTTCTTAGGTACAGATGTTTTGTCATTCCCAAAGAATCTAATTGGCCAGAAACTTTAAAGAGCATCCATTTATACGCTCTTTTAATTTCAGAAGTCCCGGCTCCTTCCTATTCAGGGAATCAGAAGTGCATCTGAGTATCACTAGGATGCTTATTCCCTACCTGGATCCACCACCCAAAAAGTCCTCTGGAGCTTGAGAACAAAGCAAACTTCCAACTGCCTCCTGGGCAGTTTCTCCTTAACAAAGATACTGCTTTATCTGTCTCTGATCCTCAAATACATAAAAGATAAAAAATGTGGTGAAGAAAACATAGCACAAAACATATCAATCTATGTTTAAAGGCTTCCCAAAATTTGCATTCTTTGTAGGGATGACTTTTATTCTATTTACTTAAAAAACTCTAAATCAAATAAAACTTTCTTTTCTGAATTTTAGAAAATACACAATCTAAATAGGTGAAGAGTAAGTCAACTCAAAGGGCTTCCCTAATGGTTCAGTGGTAAAGGACCTGCCTGCCAATGCAGGAAATATGGGTTCAATCTCTGGGTCAGAAAGATACCCTGGAGGAGGAAATAGAAACCTACTGAAGTATTCTTGCCTGGGAAATCCCATGGACAGAGGAGCATGGCAGGTTACAGTCCATGGGGTCACAAAAGAGTCAGACACGACTTAGTGATTAAACAACGACAACAAAGTCAACTCAAAGGGTCTTCTCTCTTTCCATATGGAGTGCCCTGTGGACTGTGGGTAAAAAAAAAAAAAAAATTTAAATCATGTAAACTCCAGGGCCAAATTAATGAAACTACATAGGAGGGATACCAGAAATCAGTTCAGATACTAACATCGGTTCCTGAAAATCAATCAAATGGCCCTTAAATTTCATCAATAATTACATCTTGAAAGGCAAGGGCTATTTTCCTTTACTTTATTCCTTTAGGGAACAATTATCTTAATCTATGTGTTTTCTGTATGAGTGGAGATCAGCCATATTTACTTTGCAAAAATATCACTCACTGTGTCTTAGGCAAAATGACAGTCTTTTCGTGACAATTCTACACCATGGCTGTATAGTATTCCCTCATATAGCAGTTAAGATAATTCATATACCATATACAAATAGCTGAGAAAAGAAGAGAAGCTAAAGGCAAAGGAGAAAAGGAAAGATATATCCATCTGAATGCAGAGTTCCAAAGAATAGCAAAGAGAGACAAGAAAGTTGTCCTAAGTAATCAATGCAAAGAAATAAAGGAAAACAGTAAGTGGGAAAGACTAGAGACCTCTTCAAGAAAATTAAAGATATCAAGGGAATATTTCATGCAAAGATGGACACAATAAAGGAGAGAAATGGTATGGACCTAACAGAAGCAGAAGATATTAAGAAGAAGTAGCAAGAATACATATACGAAATATACAAAAAAGATCTTCATGACCCAGACAACCACCATGGTGTGATCATTCACCTAAAGCCAGACATCCTGGAATGTGAAGTCAAGTGGGCCTTAGGAAGCATCACTATGAACAAAGCTAGTGGAGGTGATGGAATTCCAGTTGAGCTATTTCAAATCCTAAAAGATAACGCTGTGAAGGCACTACTCTCAATATGCCAGCAAATTTGGAAAACTCAGCAGTGGCCACAGAACTGGAAAAGGTCAGTTTTCATTCCAATCCCAGAGAAAGGCAATGCCAAAGAACGTTCAAACTACCACACAACTGTACTAATCGCACACGCTAGCAAAGTAATGCTCAAAATTCTCCACGCCAGGCTTCAACAGTATGTGAACCATGAACTTCCAGATGTTCAAGCTGGATTTAGAAAAGGCAGAGGAACCAGAGGTCAAATTGCCAACATCCTTTGGATCATAGAAAATGCAAGAGAGTTCCAAAAAAACATCTGCTTCATTGACTAAGCTAAAGCCTTTGACTGTGTGAATCACAAAAACTGTGTAAAATTCTTAAAGAGATGGGAATACCAGACCACCTTACCTGCCTCTTAAAAAATCTGTATGCAGGTCAAGAAGCAACAGTTAGAACTGGACATGGAACAATGGACTAGTTCAAAATTGGGAAAGGAGTACATCAAGGCTGTATATTGTCACTCTGCTTATTTAACTTCTATTCAGAGTACATCATGCAAAATGCCAGGCTGGATGAATCACAAACTGGAATCAAGATTGCCAGGAGAAATATCAACAACCTCAGATATGCAGATGACACCACCTTTATGGAAGAAAATGAAGAGGAACTAAGAGCCTCTTGAGGAAGGTGAAAGAGGAGAGTGGAAAAGTTGGCTTAAAACTCAACATTCAAAATACTAAGATCATGGCATCTGGTCCCATCACTTCATGGCAAATAGATGGGGAAACAATGGAAACATTGACAGACTTCATTTTCTTGTGCTCCAAAATCATTGCAGGTGGTGACTGAAGCCATGAAATTAAATGACATTTGCTTCTTGGAAGAAAAGCTATGACCAACCTAGACAGCATATTAAAAAGCAGGGACATTATTTTTCTGACAAAGGCATGATTTTTCCAGTAGTCATGTATGAATGTGAGAGTTAGACCATAAAGAATGCTGAGCACCGAAGAATTGATGATTTTGAACTGTGGTGTTGGAGAAGACTCTTGAGAGTCCCCTGCAAGGAGATCAAACCAATCCATCCTAAAGGAAATCAACCGTGAATATTCATTAGAAGGAGTGATGCTGAAGCTGAAAGTCCAATACTCTGGCCACCTGATGCAAAGAGCTTACTCACTGGAAAAGACCCTGATGCTGGAAAAGATTGAAGGCAGGAGGAGAAGGGGATGACAGAGGATGAAATGGTTGGATGGCATCACCAACTCGATGGACATGAGTTTGAGCAAGCTCAAACTCATAATGGACAGGGAAGTCTGTCCCAGGGAACTATGGTGTGCTGCAGTTCATGGGGTCACAGAGTCAGACATGACTGAGCAATTGAACTGAACTGATACCACATACAGGGAATTCTCATTATTCATGGTAGTTGTGTTCTATAAAGTCTCCACAACATTCACTTAGTAAATACTGAACCACTGCTCCTAAGGGAAACTTAGGGCAAGGTTCCTGCAGCCTCTGGTCACAACATTTTCATCAATGAATCAATTACCTTGTCTTTTGTGTTTCTGTTTAAAAGTGAAGTAAAAGTGTTAGTCGTTCAGTCATGTCCAACTCTTTGCGACTCCATGGATTGTAGCCCACCATGTACCTCTGTCCATGGGATTTCCCAGACAAGAATACTGGAGTGGGTAGCTATTTCCTTCTCCAGGGGATCTTCCCAAACCAGGGGTTGAACCCAGGTCTCCTGCATTGCAATCGTATTCTTTACCATCTGAGCCACCAGGGACTCCTTATTTGATATACACTGTATATTCATCAACACTGAGCCCACAGCCAGCAGCACAATATGTAATCAATGCCTGAACGAAACTTTCCTGACACATGGAAGGCACATCTCCGTAAGGCACATCATTAGACTTCCTGCTTAGGACACTAGACTGCACTTCAGCAGGAATCTGGAAGAGCACTCCGAAAAGTGAAATCACCACCAAAAAGCACAAAGGTGTGAAACACATGGTCCTCAACAGACTGTGAAAAGGATGCTTGTTTACAGCATGAGAAGTGAAATTAGAGAGCAGATTATCATTATGTTTGATTTCAGCCAGGAATATGTGAGTCAAGCAACTCAAATTTTCCGCCACTCTGCTGGTACCCTAAATAACCATTAAAAGTGCCATGAGTATTGATTTGGGGGTTACAAATAAAATGTTAGTGAGTAGGTGAATTCACAAATGCAGAATCCACCAATAAAAAGAATTGACTGTGTACCACATCTTGCAGGAAACACTTCCAACCTCATTATCCTTAGGCACCTCTAAGTCACTCCCTGTCCACTGTGAGGTCTCCTGGTTTCTAAGGTCCAGCAGCACTGACCCTGTTTTATGATATATTATTGCCCAGCAATCATGCAGCAAAATTCCTAGCTGCCAGAGGCATAGCACTCAGTTCATGTTTGTTAAATTAATCACACCAGTCTGGCTGACCCTAAAGGAAGCTTTTGTCATTCCTCCCAGAAATCAGTGTTACAAAAAAATTCTATATTATTTCCAATACCCAAAATACCAAACATCATTAATCTTAAAGAATGGTACCCCAGAATGAAGAAATAACATATCCCCATGAAATAAGATGACATTTGCCTCCAACTCCTTGGTTCACCCAGTAACATTGGGAACATTCATACAAACAACTAAGGAAGCCCCCATCGCTACCTGAGGCAGAAAGGAAAGGAAGGTGTGAGGTTAAAGAGATGAAAACCCAGAGTAAAGCAAAGTAGCCAAGTCACTAGGTTCTAGCCACAGGGACAGTAAGGGCAGCATCGGCTAGGCAGTGATGCCTTGCCCAAAGCAGTGTTTCTTGAGTATACATCTGAGGAGCAAGAGAGACTATTAAAATACACAGATTTGATGTTCTGCACCAGACCAACTATAAGAGAATTTCTAAGGGTGGATCTAGAGAGCTGAGTTCTCACAAGCTCCCTGTGGATGCTCATGCAGATCAATGTTTGAGAGCTGCTGTTCCATCTAGAGAATGGTTAGTAAGGAGACATGAGTTTCGGGGTTTCGTGAGAAATTTGGGTCCAAAGGTCCAATCCACTTACTACCAGGTAACACAGAGCCCTCAATTTTCTATAAAAACAAAGATAATATTGGGTTGGCCAAAAAGTTCATTCGTGTTTTTCTGTACGCTATTATGGAAATACCTGAACAAATGTTTTGGCCAACTCCATGTAATCCTTGGGCTTCCCAGGTGCTGCTTGCAGTAAAGAACCCACTTGTCAATGCAGGTTGATGTAAGAGACACGGTTCAATCCCTGGGTTGGGAAGACCCCCTAGAGAAGGGAATGGCTACCCACTCCAATATTCTTGCCTGGAGAACTCCATGGACAGAGGAGCCTGACAGGCTATAGTCCAAACGGTTGCACAGAGTCAGACACAACTGAAGCAACTGAGCACAGCACAGCACACATGTAATACTTAGTTCACAGGGTTGCCATACTGTGACACTACTGATACCTGGGGCTAGATAACTGTTTTCAGTGAAGGGTGTCCTGGGCACGGTAGAATGGTTGGCGGCAACCACAGCCTCTACCCACTAGATGACAATAGTCATCCCAGTAAAAAATTACTTCCAGATATTGCCAAAGTTTCTCTGGGGAGAGAAAGGAGCAGAGTCACTGCTGCTTAAGACTCACTGTTTTAAAGGATTGTTGAATCTAATAAATTTGACTGGGTCTGACATATGGTAGGCTATCAATAAATGTTTACTATCTTTCTTATCTCTCAACTGACAATGAATGCTCAGAAAAGAGCGCTCTGACAATTTTCATTAAGGTCCTCAGTGCTTTCTGCATTTTTGATACCTCCATTGATTCACATCAGTGGCACCTTAAATCCTGGCTTTGTAGTCAGTTAAGAAGAGCAGGCATTAGGCTATAAACTTAACTTGGCTTTGTTCTTGTTGTTCAGTCACTAAGTCGTGTCCAACTCCTTGTGACCCCATGAACTGCAGCACAACACGCTTCCCTGTCCTTCACTCTCTCCTGGAGCTTGCTCAAACTCATGTCCGTTGAGTCGGTGATGCCATCCAACCATCTCAACCTCTGTCATGCCCTTCTCCTCCTGTCCTCAGTCTTTCCCAGCATCAGGGTCTTTTCCAATGAGTTGGCTCTTTGCATCAGGTGGCCAAAGTATTGGAGCTTCAGCTTCAGCATCAATCCTTCTAATGAATATTCAGGATTGATGTCCTTTAGGATTAACTGGTTTGACCTCCTTGCTGTCCAAGGGACTCATAAGAGTCTTCTCTGGCACCACAGTTCGGAAGCATCAATTCTTTGACACTCAGCCTTGTTTATGGTCCAGTTTTCACATCCATACATGACTAATGGGAAAACCATAGCTTTGACTACACAGACCTTTGTCAGCAAGGTTTTATTCTTAATATTACAAATTTTCAGAAGCAGTTGGTTGAGTCTTAACTTTACAATTCATAAACATCATATGTAGAGGGGTGAAAGTGGGGTGAAAGCTCAGAGCTCTTAGTTCACTCTTAAGAATTAACTTGACAACAGGTCTTTCATAGGCTAATTCCCCAGCTCTTTAATAGAAGCACTAAAAGACTGGAGTGCATGGCCCCAAGGACTTCTCATCCTCAGCAAGTCAAGATTCTTCAACCGTGAAACAGAGGCTAAGCTAAAGTCTTAAGCTCCTCTAAAATTCCATATGCTTTAAAAAAATTCTATAATTCCAACTAACTCCTAATACTTTCTTCTAATTCCTCAATAATTTCATATTTTTAGTATTCAAACTTAACAATTAGGATATTTTAACATTCACTCAATAAATATTTCATCAAAGTAACAGTTCTTTTTCTTTCTCTCTCTCTCTTTTTTTTAGCCACACCACGTGACTTGCGAGGTCTTAGTTCCCCAACCAGGGATTGAACCTGGGCTCTTGGCAGAGAAAACAGAGAGTCTTAACCACTGGACCACCAGAGAATTCACCAAAGGAACAGTTCTTGAGCATCTACTTTGTGAAAAGCAACACCGAAAAAAGATAAGACATGGTCTCTGACCTTTAAAATGGAGAGGCAGACACACAGAACAAACATCAGATAAAAACCAAAATGAAATATGTGCTCTGTGCAAATGCAATAAGAGTATATCTGAGATGGGAAAAAGATGAACTAACATTTAAATAGTTAATGAGAATTTGTCATATCTAAGAGAAAGAAATGGCTGAAAACAGAACAGTTGGGAAAGATAAAAAAGGATTCTTACTTGGCCTTTCAGACCTGGGGACAAACAAGACAAAGATCAGTTCAAGGCATGCTGGAAACTGCAAGTTACAGCATTCCCACCACTTTTTCATAAGAGGAGACATCTCTCCTTGAAATATAGCCACTTTGAGTGATGAAAGATAGGACTATAGAGGTAAATACACCGGATAATTAGAAACAGCAATTTGCTAGAAGTTTCATCAAATTAATACCTCACTGACTTCTTTGGCAGCTACTTGTCTGGATAAAAAATATAATTCTAGGGCCATAGCAAACTTAGATGTATTACTTTCTTGAATAAATTGATCACATCAGTATTGCAGCAATCCCTTTATTTACTCGGAGAAGGCAATGGCACCCCACTCCAGTACTCTTGCCTGGAAAATCCCATGGATGGAGGAGCTTGGTAGACTACAGTCCATGGGGTCGCTAAGAGTCAGACACGACTGAGCGACTTCACTTTCACTTTTCCCTTTCATGCACTGGAGAAGGAAATGGCAACCCACTCCAGTACTCTTGCCTGGAGAATCCCAGGGACGGGGGAGCCTGGTGGGCGGCCGTCTCTGGGGTCGCACAGAGTCGGACACGACTGAAGCGACTTAGCAGCAGCAGCAGCTTTATTTACTTCAAAATAATACAGGGAAAAGTTGAAAGACAGCCTCCAAGTATGTATTAGAAGTTACTCTCTGATTTTCTTTTAACTGCAGCATATTCTTTCTTCACTCAAACCTGCCTGGCTTCTATAATAATCAGCATTGCTTCCCTGGGAGAAAAATGTCAGTAACAACATATGGTGGGGTGTGGCCTTGTCAGTAACTCCGTATCATGTGTATGTTTAACATGAGGCACAGACTCATGCCTCTCAGAAACTTAGAGTGAATTATCTGTGGCTGAACACATGCTGTATCCAAGAAAAGAGCTCTGTTCATTTTTGGTTGACTTGACATCTATTTAGAGTGGTAAAAAATCACAACAAAAATAAGGTTCTACAAAGCGCTAGAAACCGACTATAATGATACTGCTTCATCATCCCAAATGAAATTCACATTACGTCAGCAGTAAGATAAGATCAACTTTCAATTTCTTCACATTGAATAAGCAAGGTGGTGGTATATGGGGAAGGGAGGAGGCGGGGGGGTTCTCGCTACCTATATTTCTATAAAGAAGCTTCATCTACAGGCTAAATGATTCTATCTCCTCAAAATTCACATTAAAACCTAACCGCTAATGTGGGGTGGGAACTCTGGGAGATGATTAGGTCATAAGGCTGAACGGAATCATTACTTTTGAGAGACTCGAGAGCTCCCTTGTTCCTTCTGCCTTGTGCAGACAAGGCAAGAAGACAGCCATCTATGAACCAGGAAGCAGGCCCTCACCAGACACTGAATCTGCTGGCACCTTGATCTTGGACTTCCCAGCCTCCAGAACTCTGAGAAATAGATATCTGTTGTTCATAAGCCACCCACTCTCTGGTATCCTAACAGAGATAAGGCATTCAGGGAACTCTCTCTGCATATCCTTTAGGTATCCTCTACCCAGGTGGCACTAATGGTAAAGAAACAGCCTGCCAATGCAGGAGACATAAGAGACACGGGTTTGATCCCTGGGTTGAAAAGATCCCCTGGAGGTGGACATGGCAACCCACTCCAGTATCCTTGCCTGGAGAATCCCATGGACAGAGGAGCCTGGCAGGCTACAGTTCATAGGGTCACAAAGAGTCAGACACAACTTAGCACACGTGCACACACGCACCCTGTGATCCCCCCTCACGAGGGGAAAATGCAAGTTGAAGGCATTAGAGCCCTTCTCCAACTGTTTTAGTGGCTGTTATTCACGTAACATCATCAGAGTCACATTTACTAAGTGTTTACCACGCACCAGGTACAATTATAAGCACTTTTCAAGTATTGAATTATGGAGATAGTTTCTGTCTTTCCAACCACAGAGGCCTGATTACAGGTGGCACCATCATTGATCCTAATGGACTCTTTCTTTTCTTAATCAAATCAATGCTATGACAATTCTGAAGGAGGTGGAAGTCTGGATATCATGCCAGTACACAAATAATCTCGTGGATCTCTTCATAAGGGAATATGAGTTAAGCCGAAAAACTGGCATATTACAAATACTAGATATTTCAAAATATTCAATGTTACTTTATTGTGACCATTTACTGATTTGCACCATTCTTAGTTTATAAAAATTGCTTTCATTCTCTGTAGACAAATGCCCTACAGTAGTGTCCTCCCCAAAGAATTCATTTCTTTCTCATACAAACAGATCGAAAACAGAAAGCCAAGAAATGTCACCATCCCATGAAGGGGCAGCAAGCTAAGGGGACCCTCAGAGGTGATCATCTCTGGAGACATAATTACTCACAGAAACCACAGTTGTTCTTCAGCTAGGAAGATCATATGAGCCACAGCTCGTAAAGGCCTAAAATCCCCAAACTAATAGAACTCATTTATCACTTGCCACTGATTCCCCACTGGTAAAACTAGATTACTCTGAAATGACAGTCCCAAGAAGAATTGTGAGATTCAGCTAGAAAACCAATCCATCAATAAATATGCCACCACTGAGTGACAGAAGGGGGGGTACATTAAATACATTTAAAGAAGATTGTCCTTATCCTCAAGGAAGTGTCAATACAGTTGAAAGAAGTTAAGACACAGAAATATTTCTAAGGTGTTTTAACAGCAAGCTATGTACCAGAGAGAATGGCAAAGAGCATCCCAAATGAACACTGAACTATTCATTTCCTGCACTCTTTCTTTCATCTTATTTGTCTGGGTTCTTCCCAAAGCAGGGTCTAAAGCAAGGTCAAGGACTCAGGGAAAAGGAAGTTCATTTGGAAGATGGCCCACAAAGCATGAGTGATTGGGAGGGAAGAATGACACAAAGACAGAGGAAAAGCCAGTAAGACGATGTGCTACAAAGATCAGGGTCAGTTAGGGTTGTTTGCCAGTGGGGCCTCTCAGAAGCAGAGAATACCTCCCAGAATGTTCATCTGCAGGTCTACGGGCTGAGGCTATTGGTCGAGAATTTCCAGGGGCCATAAACCATCATACTTATAAGCTGCATTTGCCTGCTGGCCAAGCTGACCTCAGTGGTCTGAGAAGATCCTGAGATAGAAAGTGAAAAGAGGCTTCCTGGTGATTAAGGTGAGGCACTGTTAATGTTGAGTCTGAGCTTGCATGAATCATGAAACATCCAACTCCTAAAAGAAGTATCTGAAAGCAGAGGTAGGTGAAGGAGACGTGATATGAATCATCGAAAGCACCTGTTACCCATTCCTGCTCTCAAAGTGCTGTGTGACTTCTCGGATCACCTGTGAATATTCAGTCCACTTTCTACTCTCATTTTCCTTTGTCCCAGGCCTTCTTACTTGGATGTATGTATCTGAAACAAGCTACATTTTCTATCCAACAAATGCTTAACTTCTGAGCTTTTCCACTTTAAAATTCCTTCACAATGACATGCGTCACTTTTTTAAATTATTCAATTAATAGAATACTGATAGGCTAGAATCCTTGGGAGAAATAAAGATGATGGTGATGACAATCATGACGATGATGGTGACGATGATGATGATTATAAAACAATAACTACCAATTATTAACATCTTCTTATGTGCCAATCCTTTACATGTATGAGCACATTAAACCTCCATGACAATTCTTTGAACCATCTATCCTATTTTACAGATGTTTCTCCACTGATATATAAAGAAATTCAGTATCTTGCCCAACATCACACAAATATCAAGTAGAGGAGTCAGGATTTGAACCTAGACAATTTGACTCCAAGAGCCCAGACTAACAATGCAGGAAGGATGGGGTGGTAGGAGAGATAAAATAACCACAGTGAAGCAATAAGCATGGTTATGTATGCTTAGTCGCTCAGTCGTGTCCAACTCTTTGCAACCCCATGGACTGTAGCAAGGTTAATGAAGTAAAAACAATGAGCTGCCTGTAGAAGCATAAGGATAAAGGGAACTTTTGCAAAGTTCTGCAAAACCTCATCTAAAACATCCAGAACATACTATCCCCAGAATCTCATCCACATTTCTGCTCTACTTTGTCTGAATCATTGGCCACCCCACTCTGTTTTTCAAACCCTCCTTCCTTGCAACAGATTTTTACTCATTTTTTACTTCAGTTTCCAAAAGCCTACAAATAACACCTATGGAATTCCATGATTTCACTTAAATTCTACAGGGAAAAAACTCTTCTTCAAGCCCTAAAAGATGATGTTTGAGTTTCTAGAAATTATTATTCCAAATCCTTCATCTACCATTTCTGAGGATCAGTGCTGCTGTGATGTGCTCAGTCATATCTGACTCTTTGCAACCTCATGGACTGCAGGTGGCCAGGCTTCTCTGTCCATGAGATTCTCCAGGCAAGAATACTGGAGCAGGTTGCTATTTCCTCCTCCAGGGGATCTTCCAGACCCAGGGATAGAACCTGCATCTCTTGCATCTTCTGCATCACAGGCAGATTCTTTACCGAATCAGAGAATATATGAAAATGTAGTGTGCAACCACAGTGTGCAACCACTACTAGTAGTACTGTAAAATATATGCCCACGGACACCATCAAGATAAAGTTCAAGAAACCAATCCAAAAACAAAAGGAAATCTCTAAATTTAGTTCAGGGGTTTAACTTTGAATACCAAGATGAAGGCTAAAATAAAAGGTATAGTAAGAGTATGTACTGATTATTCCAGAGTATATAATTATTTAATCTTTCTAAAGACTTCTAACAAGGTTTCACATCAAAGACTAAGAACAAATTAGCAAGGGTCCAGAACACTTTAATTATTCATTCAGTAAACGTTTTGAGTTAATACTATGTTCTAGAATAGATGCTTTACTGCCCTAGATACTATATATACTGTGATGAGTAAGACATGGTTGTTACAAATAAGGAACTGTCGGTGAGATTAAAAAAAAAGAAGAAGAAATGAGCCTTTCTCTAGATGAAAATAATGCACAGATCCCCAGGACCTGAGAGTGGGAACAATTTTCTTTCAACATTTTTAAATGTTACTTTAACAAATTTTAACATTGTTCTGGTTTTTCTAATACACCAGACAACATTAACTTCCCTGGGCAATAAAATGGCAACCTAACAAAAGATCTCAGAAGCTCGGTGACAACCCAGACAACTGGTAGACAAAAAATAACAAGCAGAGAGTCCTACATTGAGGAAAATTCAACCGAAATTATATGTGGAAGATGACATGTGTTTGGAACTACAAAAGCAACCAGACAATCACTGAGGGTCACCCCTCGTGGTGGTCTGCTAGTGTTAGGCACTCAGTTGTGTCTGACTCTTTGCCACCCCATGGACTGTAGCCCGCCAGGCTCCTCTGTCCAAGGGATTTTCCAGGCAAGAATACTGGAGTGGGTTGCCATTTCCTTCTCCACAGGATCTTCCTGACTCAGGAATCGAAGGTGGGTCTCCTGCACTGCAGGCAGATTCTTTAACATCTGAGCCACCAGGGAAGCCCCCTGGTCTGCTAAGGCTGCCATAACAAAATACCACAGGTGGAGGGGCTCCATAGTTCTGGAGCCTGGAAAGTCCAAGGTCAAGGGTGCACCCAACCAGGTTTCTCCAAAGAGCTCTTTCTGGCTTGAAGATGGCTGCCTTCTCACAGTGTACTCACACATCCCTTCCTGGTACATGAGCGTGGACCTCGGGTAGGGGCGGGGATCAGAGAGCAAGAGGAACACTCTCTGCTGTCACTTCCTCTTCTTGTAAGGGTATCATTCCAACCAGATCAGGACCACCCTGATGACTTCATTTATTCTTAATAATAGGACTTCCCAGATGGCTCAGTGGTAAAGAATCCACCTGCCAATGAAGGAGACATAAGAGATCCAAGTTCAATTCCTAGGTCAGGAAGATCCTCTGGAGAAGGAAATGACAACCCACTCCAGTATTTTTGCCTGGAAAATCCCATGGACAGAGAAGCCTGTCTACAGCCCATGGGATTGCAAGAGTGGGACAAGACTGAGCTACTAACACTTTTGCTTTCACTTCTGCAGAGGCCCTAGAGCCAAATATACTCACGTTGAGGGTTGGGGCTTCAACACACAAATTCGGGCAGACAATTCAATACACAGCATCCCTTAAAGCTGTCAACCTAGTACACTGCTACAGGCCAAAAGCACAAAAAAATTGATTTATTCAATCATTAAAATAACATTTATTAAGTAAATAATCTGCTTCAGATACCATCTTGTGCTGTGAAGAGGAAAGAATGAAGGGGGAGAGGGAGAGGTTAAAGAGCCTGCCTTGACAACAGTACATTCTAGTCGATAGTGGTGAACAGTAAATAACCAAACAACTAAATAAAGACTAACCAGCGGTAGGTGGGAGTAATGCGGGAGGGAGCAGGGAGAGGGAAAAGTCCCTCTGAGGGAGTGATTTTACGTTGAGATCTTGAAAGAAGAGAGGGAGTCGATCACTTGAGGTTTCTGGGGAGAGTGTTTCAAGAAAAAAGAATGGACATGCAAAATGTGAGTTAGTAATAAGCTTGGTACATGTGAGGAAAAGAATTCAGGGTGGCTGAGCTGCTTAAGTGCAGAGGTGAACAATGTGAGAAGTCTGAGAAGGAGGTGGGGAGATGTAGATCATGGCAAAGGGTTTGCATTTAGCCTACTGACAACAGAGAGGCACTGGAGGACATTACACAGGGAAGGGGCCTGACCTGACTACACGGAGGTCAGTTGGGTATTCTGTGGCCAGGAAAGGATGTGGCCGGGCAATGGTAGAAAGAGAAAAAACCAGGTTAGAAAGCTACTACGTCAGTTCGGCGAAACATGATGGGTATTTAGGAGTAGGGATGAGGTAATGGACCAGAAAGGACTTAGTATCTGTTTTAGGGAAATAGAAGCATAGGACATGATCATGGATTGGAGGGTAGAGTTATAAAAAAAAAAAACTACAAGATTTATTTTAAGCCAAAAATTATATGAGATGGAGGGAAATTGGAAGAAACAGGTTGGGAACAAGTTATGAAATCAAGGGTTCTCTCTTGAACTTGTGGAGTCAGAAGATTCACCAGATGTGCAAATTGTTGTTGCTTGCTGTGCCCAACTCTTTGTGACCCCATGGGCTACAGCACGCCAGGCTTCCCTGTCCTTTACTATCTCCCGGAGTTTGCTCAAACTCATGTCCATTGAGTTGGTGATGCCATCCAACCATCAAATAGAGATGTTCCTTCTGTGTCCACACAGGAGGGATCAGGGATAGAGGAATGCGCTGGTGAGTCAGTATAGAGATGACATAGCCGGAGCCACAGAGCTGGAAGGGAATCTAGGCAGAGCCCATATATAGCTAAAAAGGCAGGTCCACAACAGCGCCCGAGGCACACTCACGTTCAGAGGAGAAAGAGGCAGCAAACACATTCTCAGGGTGACAAAAACCACGTCCTTACCTTCTCCTCACACCATGTTCTGAACCTGGACTACTGAGAGCGCATTTCCAACCTCTGTACTAAAGAGCAATACAGAAGATTCCGAGAAGCACAAGAAACGTGATCAAGAGAGTGAAAGCCAGTCATAGGAATATTAAGGGAAACGATTAAGACTGCCCAATATGACCAAAGGAAACCAAGATGATGCACTGACTTGCTCATCAATTCCCAACATAACTAAGTAAGAAGCACACATCTTACCCCTCAGTTTTGAAAGATTAAACCTAAGTGCAATGAAAATGAAGATATTGTCCACAACTGTGCATTTTAATGAGATGTGCTACCATCTGTGATCATATAAATCAGGAGAAGTGAAGGGTACAGGTAAATACACCAGAACTGGAAGCAGATGATGGATATATGCCAAGGCAAGCCCCCAGTAACTTCCTGTCTTGTTTAGCACAGACAAGCCCTTAACCCCTCTCTGTGTCTCACTTGCAATTCAATGAAAATGCCACAACCCCTCTTCACCTGGACAAAGCTAATTAGTTAACAGCTGGAAATAAAACCACATCTGTAGAGCAAGTGCTTCGAGCTGTTTTCCACCTATGGTGCCGTTTTTATGACTGTCCATTCATGCTGCTGCTTTCTTATGGCCACTTATAATTGAGGGCAGGGGGCAGACTAATGCCAACTATCCACTCAGGGACTGAGCTCATGACCATGGTATCAGGGTCCTTTCACTGGAACAATGCAGAAAATTCCACATCACAGAGTCAGTATATAGTCTGGAAATTCAATGTGCAAAACTCTTCTGTGATAGTTTCATGTTGTAACTTGGCTGGGCTGGAGTCCCCAGGTATTTTTTCAAACACTAATCTAGCTGTCACAGTGATAATATTTTGTAGAGACGATTAATATCTACAATCTGTTGACTGAAGAGATTATGCTCAATAATCTGGGTGTACCAGATCCAAGTAGTTGAAAGGCCTCAAGAGAAGAGCTGAGGTTTCCCTGAGAAAGAAGAGATTTCATGATGGACTGCAGTGTCCAGGGGCCTAGCCAGAGCTCACAATCTGTACAGGCCCATTCCATGAATAACTAAAGAAATAAATAAATGTGTCTCTGTGTGTGTGTGTGCACACGCGCGTGTGTGCATATTCTACTTGTTCTGTTTTTCTGGTGGAACTCTGACTTATACACTTGCTTTTTCTCCATAAAGAAGTCAAGCTTATGTAAATGCATACCACTACAGCTTCCACAGAAGAGAAAGGGTAAGTTACTCCCCTCTCATCTGGGAGGCAAAGGCTAACAGCATTGCTGTTGATGGGTGATGAAGACCCTAGTCAGAAAATTTCCACCTACTAATCATATGCTCGTGTATTTGGCAAACTGAAGTTTAGGTCTTATTTTATTGTACAGCCCAAAGCACCTCCCTATGGAATCTCACATATAGAAACAAGTATAAAATCTAATGGGCTCCCAGGTGGCGCTAGTGGTAAAGAACCCACCTGCCAATGCAGTAGACATAAGAGACGCAGGTTCAATCCCTGGGTCAGGAAGATCTCCTGGAGGAGGGCATGGCAACCCACTCCAGTATTCTTGCCTGCAGAATCCCATGGACAGAGAAGTCTGACGGGGTATAGTTCATACGGTTGCAAGGAATCAGACACAATTGAGACAACTTAGCATGCATATATAAAAATCTAACGTTGATGCTGTCTGTAAATCAGTTTTAGTTCCATGAGTTTAGTCCCTTGAGCTCTCCCCTGAGAAATGCCTGAGCAGACAGTGACCATCTGGGGCTGTATGCTACGGAGACAAAGTTTGGTGGAGTGATTCCTTCTCCAAAGAGCAAATAGCTAGTTCAGTTTTCTGCCTATCGCTCCCCCTCGCCTGTGTAAGGGAAGTCTACAAATCATCATCCTGACCAATGGGAAGGGCAGGTGTAAGGGTGACTTTATTCTCTGGTTGGTTGCCCAGGTGACCAAAATGACAAGGCCAGAGGCTCCCTCGCCTCTCACCATTCCATGTATGTCCCTTCTTAAACATCATGCTCAGTTAAAGGGTTCATTTTTATAGAAGAGGAACACAGTGAGAAACACACAAGTAGTCTTGCAGCTCTGTTTGGACCTCCAACATCAAAGAAGGAAGCTGAGCTCATGTGTTCCTTTCAGCTCTCCGTTCCACCTTTTGTGTACAGAACTGATCACAGTTTCTCTTTATGTGCACCAACATTTTCACTTGTGCATTCATTCACTCAGAAATATTTATTGAGTGCTTTGGAAGAAACCAAAGTAAATCAGTCCCGATTTTAGGCTCGAGGATTTGAAGAGTAGCTGGGTACATATATTATTGTAATACAAGTTGGCATAAAATAAACAAACCAAAATTCTGCAGCAGTTTAGACATAGTTAGGCATGGTGAGGGTGATAGGATGAAAAGAAGAGGAACACAGAAAAGTTATGGCATGATATACTGCGAGCTTTTACCCCATGGGAGACAGCCACCAAACTCACATCTTCTCGTTATTTTTATATTTAGTTGCCACCAGAAAAGTAATTAATCAGAACACAATTTTAATATGGTCTATAGGGAAATCACCAAAGAATAGGACCGTGACACCATTTGTTATAATAATTTGAGTCACTCTGCCTACTTCTGCTCTGGTCTGGCTGACAAATCTGGGATGAAAAAAAAAAAAAAATACTAGTCTGTCTTTAAAAACTACATCTATATAAAGAGACAGGGTAAGAGCCAAGAAGGTCCTGACCTGGCAAATGCTAATAAGCCTCATGTGATTCAAGCTTAGTTGGCTGGCTTCAAATTAATATAGACTTTCACAGGGTTCACAAGTGACAGGTTTTATGATAAATAGAGTACTTCAGTAAAAATGCTATTAAATATATGTGAAGCCTTGAACAGATGGCATTTATAATAGATATCCCAGATAACTGATCACCATTTAGTATTCTCTGGCCCAGCTTCATATCAAGGTTTCATGGTTCTAGAAGGCAAAAAAAAAAGTATGAGCAAGATCTTAATTTCCCAAGCAGTCTGTCAGACAGCTGTTTCTCGTTGCTCTATAAAATCAGCCATTCATCAAAGCTGTTTTTAAGGAAAGGTAAAATTAAATTTATATCTGAATCTTCTGCAAGCTGAACCATAGGTTACTAATTTCCTGACCTACTTATTTTGAAAACCCCAAGTTTCCAATGTTACTGAAGAGTTACATATCTTACCAGATCACCCTCTCCCATGCGCAGCTGTAGAATGTTTAACGTAGGGGTTAAGATCCTTTAGAAGTCATGAGGCCCAAGAAAGCAACTAGGATCAGCAGGTTAATAGGACAGGGTCAGCAAAGAGGACAGCCTCCAAGGGACCCACAGATACATTTTCAATAGAAAATGCCAAATTAAGCCTGGACTTGAAATGTGGGTCATCAGGATAGAAACAAGAAATGAAGACATGGAAATCATAAGACAGATGAGTTTAAATCAAGGGCTGATGATTTTCAAGAAGTGGACAAATTACCCTTATTTATTAGCAGTCTATGCGTCAGAGATTTTGCTTCTCCTGACCTGCTTTAGGGCATCCCAGGTGGTGCTAGTGGTAAAGAACCCACCTGCCAATGCAGGAGACTTAAGAAACGCTGGTTCAACCCCTGGGTCAGGAAGATCCCCTGGAAAAGGGCATGGCAACCCACTCCAGTATTCTTGCCTGGAGAATCCCATGGACAAAGGAGCCTGGTGGGTTACAGTCCTTGGGGTCACACAGAGTAGGACATGACTGAAACAACTTAGCATGGCACAGCACGATATGCTTTAAATGTAGATATTTTTAAATGTTAACCAAACTAATGCATGTTCTAAAATTAGGACCATATGACAATCAACCAGTCAGCAACGCAAGGCACCTGGGCTCCACTTGTTGGAGCACGTTTTCCAACAATCAAGAAAAGCAAATAACTTTATTGGACTAAAACATACAGACACACACACACACATATACAAGTATCCTCTAAAATACCCTGAGGTTAAAAAAGGAAGACCTCTGCAGTGACGAAAAAAAGAGACTCAAAAAAACATAGAGACTCAAAACCACCTGCAAGTTTATTTGAAAAGGCTAGCAACCAACCCGCAATCTATAAACTCTGGCGCAAATACATTCTGTCCAGATTCTGCAGGACAATAATCTTGATAAATCAAGTTTACTTTAATAAAGCTCAACCCAATAAAAGAGCTACATACTATAAACCACTTCGATCAGTTGACTGCGTTCCACTTTAGTTGCACTCTGCTAAATGACAGGCAGGGACACAGCACCTACCATAGGCCTATACAAGATACAACCAGAGCTCTGCAAATAGTTGTTACTCAATTGTTGGGTAGTGTTAACTCTGTAAGTACTGGTCTGGTTAACAGTTTTGAAAAGCGATCATTCTTACAGAGCCAGCATGGTAGACAGTCCTGGGATTGAATGCCAGGGCACCATTTACTAATTGCATGATCCAAGATAAATTACTTGACCTGTGTTTGCTAAAAAATGAAGATGTCATGGTCTTTTATGTCAACTTGGCTGGACTAAATTATGAGGATGGAAGAGAGGGTAAAGCTATTTGCAACACACAAACTTTGCTCCGGTTATTCAACCAAACGCTAACCTAGGTCTGCTGCGAGGGGATTTTGCAAATGTAATTGAAATCCCTAATCGGGTGATGTTAAGTCAGGGACATCATCCTCAGTGGGCCGGCACTAATTTGGTGAGCCCTTAAAAGGGACTGGGCTCTTCCCAGCCAGCAAGACACCAAACAACAGCTGGGTCTACGGCTGAACTCGCCTTCTCTAGGTCTTTTTCTTCCTGATCGCCTGTGGACAAGAGCGGCAGCCTATGCCCAGGATTACAGACTGCCCATGATTGTCCCTTCCCAACTGCCTATTCCATGGATACAGACATGCTTAACTAGCCCCTATATTCATGTAGATCAACTGGTTGTAATTTATCTCTTAATTGCATCTCCTATTGGTTTTCTTTCTCCAGTGAAGCCTGACTTTACGGGGAATAACTGTATGTGTATCACAGGCTTACTATTAGGATTAAACATGATAGTTGAAAAAGTACGGAGGACAGAGCTTCTCAAATTCTACTGTGAGTACAAATCACCGGGGATACGCATTGAGTCAGTAGGTCTGGGTGGGGCCTGAGGGCCTGCATTCCTCACAAGCTCCCAGTGGACACTAACACTGCAGATCAATGGACCCCGTTTAACCAGCAAGAGCCATCCTAAAACATTATGCTTGCACTCAAGTTGCTCAGTCATGTCTGACTCTTTTGTGACCCCATGGACTGTAGCCCCCTAGGCTCCATTGTCCATGGGATTCCTAGGCAAGAGTATTGGAGTGGGTTCCCATTTCCTCCTCCAGAAGATCTTCTCAACTCAGGGATAGAACTCACATCTTCTGCATTGGCAGGTAGGTTCTTTACCACTAAGCCATCTGGGAAATCATAGTATGCAGTAAATAAATGCTAGTTTGCTTCACCCATACCACCTCTTTGCTCTCACAGTTTTCATGTCTGGGTTTGTTTTTAATTTTTAATTAATTAACACATATGAAATACATAATACATTGACCATCGAATGCTCTGGATGGCTATAATATATAAACATAAATTTAAAAAGCCACAAGGAGAATAAAAGCAAACCAGAAAAGACAGCAAATACTAAATAATGCCCTCCCAGAACTAGAGACTGATCACAGAAGTCTGCCTTGTTATAACCCAATTGCTAGAAGATACATTTTAACACCAAAACTAAAGAGATCATTTGAACAGTAGAGTAAGGCATGGCCACTATTTACAGGGGCCAAAATAGAGCACAGTCAAATACTAACAGGGAAACAATGGAATATACACCTTCTCTGGGCACAGTCAGCACAGTCCTGACCCATCTTGCCGGAAAGATGGACCACCTCTCTGAATGTGGTCTTGATTTCAGGGGAAGCCAAAACCACTCCTGTGCAGACACTAACACTTCCCTCTCTCCCTTACCGAGTGACTGTTAATATTTTGTGATAATAGCTTTGTTCTTAGGGTTTAAGGCTTTGCTCCCTTGGGAATAAAAATATCCTTGGGGAAAAATACAGACATGAGCTTCAGAAACTGTGAGCTTTGTGACCACATTCACGCCCACCATTCAGTCCGTTGCTCTTACTAGCCCATGAAACGGCACCTACTGAAGAAGTCAGTGGTCTCCTTACAGAAGCCCAGTGACCACGTTAAGTCCATATCTGACCTGACCCCTCTACAACCCTGAACACAATCAACCCCTGTCTTCACCTCTTTGACTTCCTCATCATTCTCTCCTGGTTTTCCTCCTATACTTCCATCTGCTCCCAGGCTCCTTCTCCAGTCCTCCCTCTCCTTCTGAGCACCCCCCCAGGCTGAGTCCCTGTTTTTCTCCCTCTCTCATCCATTCCTAAGCTTTCGTCTGCTGCTGGTGATTCCCAAGTCACCTCCACACTGAGCCACGAGCTCTCTGTCTTCTGGGTATCTTAAGTTAGATGTTCGCAAGTACCTCGGACTCCAAAGGACCCAAATCAAAGTTAGTGTCACTCTCTCTAAACCTACTCTCCTTATGCCTCTATTTAGCTGACTAGCATCACCATCCACTGAGGGAAAGAAAAGCGGAGATCCAGGAGGGAGTCCATGCTTTTTCCTTGCCTGGTTACCTCTTACTCATTTTTCAAGATCCAGCTGCTGCCACTCATATGCGATCTTCTTAACTTGCCCTGGTCTGGGTAACGTTCCACTCCTCAATGCTCCCTGTATATGTATCTCCACTGCAGTACTTATCACCTGGTAATATAACTAGAAAAAAACAACAACATGGCTGTCCCTGTCTTGTATTCTCATGGCACTCTGAGCTTTTCCTTTACAGCATTTCTTATGCATATAATTCTGTGGTTATTTGGATAATCATTAACTGTCCATCTCCCCAACTAGACTAAAGATTTCTTAACATTAGGATATATCTAGCTTATTCTACATACCCACCAGCACATCCAGTGCCTGAGACACTCCTTATGCTCTATTTGTTGGTGAATGAATGAGTGTTTACCTGTGTGTCTCCTCTACTAGACTGGGAATCCCTTAAGAACAGGAACTAACTATTATTTCTATATTCCTAGTGTTTAGCACATAGTAAACACTTGATCAGTGTTGGTCGGTTAAATGTACTGTGCTCAGTCGCTTGAATCATCTCTGACTCTTTGCGACCCCATGGACTGTAGCTCATCAGGCTCCTCCGTCCATGGAATTCTCCAGGCAAGAATACTGGAGTGGGTTGCCATTCCGTTCTCTAGGAAATCTTCCCAACCCATGGATTGAACCTGAATCTCCTGCCTCTCCTGCATTGCGGGCGGATTCTTTACCGCTGAGCCACCAGGGAAGCCCTGGTTGGTTAAATAAATTCATATAAATATAATGGTATCACCAGTAGTCAAAGAGCAAGCTTCATACATACAAGACTGTTTGTTAATCAAATCTTTTCAGCCACATCTATTCATGGATCCCAATTGCCACAGCATCCTTGTAGCATCCGCCTATCCCCCAGCCCCATGCCTCCCTGGGGCAGTTAGTATTTACCGGACCATCAGAGATGGCATTTATATCCATTTGTCTCACAAACGTCTGCCAGTAAGCACTTTAAATGCCTAGAGACAGGCAAAAGGTGTCTTTTAACAGCATCAGGCTTTATTCTACCTTCAGATGAAAGTAAATCCTCCAAGGTAAGTTATTTGGACTAAATAAATATCTAGACTCTCCCTTTTATTTACCTTCTCTGGATTTCTGTACTCACGACACATTCAAAGTTTATAGAGATGTCATTTTAAATATATTTTCTGAAGGAGGAAAAGAGTCGCTTTTCAAAGTTCCACATTATAAACAGTTTTATGCAACGAAGATTTTTAATGAAACACTTTCTGCTCATTCAGGGGAATTCCAGTTTCTTTCATCCAAGCCTGAGGAGACTGTGAGCAACGTCTGGGCGAAACACGCCTCACTACTTGCTGGCACTCGATATGAAAAAGAAGAGGCCACCACAGGTGCTGTCTCTGCCGAGACCCAGATGTCAAGAAAGGGCCCCCGGCGGAAAGAATGAGAGGAATGCAAATGACCCCAAAGGGGGCCTGTGCTGTGGATACACTTTCAGTGAGAACAACTGGATTTTCCCAATTCTGCTCTGTGTCCTCATTCTAAGTTACCTTTTCAAGATTTCTTTTGCTGTGTTCATAACCAGAAAGTCAGAACAAGACTAAAAAAGAATATATCACCATCTTTTACGTATCTGTACACCTCACAGATAAATGATTGCCCCCCCACTTTGGCAGATGGGAACACTGAGGTACTGGAAAGGGTCCTGAAGATCAAATTCTGGGCAATTCCCTGGGAAACATGATGTTTGGGCTGCAACCTCCACTCTCCTCACCCAGCTCTGCATCAGCAGAGGCAAGGAGATGGAAACCAGCTTTTTGTGACATCTATATGGGCTTCCCTGGTGGTTCAGACAGTAAAGACTATGCCTGCAATACAGGAGACCTGGGTTCAATTCCTGGGTAAGGAAGATTCCCTGGAGAAAGGAATGGCTGCCCACTCCAGTATTCTTGCCTGGAGAATTCCATGGACAGAGGAACCTGGCAGACTATAGTAAAGGGTCACAAAGAGTCAGACACAACTGAGAGACCAACACTACAACACTGTGTAACACACCCTGCGTGAGTGCTTCATATAGAGCATCCTTTTAAGCCACCAAATAATCCTGCAGTGAGTTGAATAGGGTCCTCCCAAACTGCATGTGGATCTAGAACCTCAGAATGTGACCTCATTTGGAAACAGGGTTTTTGCAGATAATATGAGTTACACTGAGATGAGGTCACTCATGCTGGATTAGGAGAGACCCTAAATCCAACGACCAGGGTCCTTATAGGAGAAGTGAGGACACACAGACACACAGAGAAGACAGCCATCTGAAGCCAGAGGCAGAGATTAAAGTGATGCTGCCACAAGCCAAGGAATGCCCGGGACCACCAGAAACTGGAAGAGGCAAGGAAGGCTCCCTGAGAGGCTTCCTGCCAAAACCTTGATTTCAGACTTTCAGTCTCCAGAGCTGTGAGAGAATAAATTTCTGCTGTTTTAAGCCACTCAGTTGTGGAAATTTGTTTATGGTAACCCTAGGAAATTAGGCTTCTCCGATGGCTCAAGCAGTAAAGAATCCATCTGCAATGCAGGAGACGTGGGTTCGATCCCTGGGTCAGGAAGATCCCCTGGAGTAGGAAATGGCAAGCCACTCCAGTATTCTCGCCTGGGAAATCCCATGGACAGAGGAGCCTGGCGAGTTACAGTCCATGGAGTTGCAAAGAGTCGGACACGACTGAGCACATACAGGACACAAGTACAAATCCTGAAAGGTAGGTATCATTATTGCCATTTTACTGATGCTGAAACTGAGAATCAAGGACACTGAATTACATTTACACTGGAAGTAATAAGCCACACTCAATCCAATGCCCATCTACATGGGGGAAAAGTTTAAAAGGTGGGAGAGGCACCCAAAAGGAAGAAGATGTGCAGGATGGAGAGGAAGCTGAATTTCTTAGCCTTTAGTGATAATGGACCAGGAGTCAAGAGGTGTTTGAAGCATGATCTCAAGCATGGTTGGAAGAGGCTCATCGCTTGGGGCCACTCCTGAAGCATACAGCCCACAAGTGGTGATTCAGAAACCAGAAGTTCCCAACTGACTTCACCCATGGAGGGCTGTTTATTTCTGCTTTAACAAAAGGACAGTTTTAACAATGAAACTAAACAGGTACAGTAGACAATGCTAAGCACCAACTGGTACCCCCAACTACCTGTTGGCTCTTGTCTCTTGTGATTCATCACCGGCCATGGCCACACTCAGCTTTTAAGGTTGCATTGTGGGCCATTGACAATGTTTATTTCTTCCTTCTATACATTTTAAAGTATTTTAAACACACTGAAAAGTATGCAGAATAATATAAATACCAAGTATCATCACTTAGCTTCAACAACTTTTAACATTTGGGCACATTGAGTTTTGGTCTCTTGACTTTTATTTTAAACCATGTTCTCTAGTTTGATGAATATTAAAAATATTCACATCACTCCTTCGTCTCTCCCTCCCCTTTGAGGTTCTAACCTATTCCAACTATGCAGGCATGTAGCCCAGTGACTGATAATTGTTGGAATAGGCATAATATTGCTTTCAGCAAAGCATGACAAAGGCCCTCCGTGATGTCTTGATGGATAGATGACCAGAACTAAGAGTAAGCTGAATGATAGTACCCACTGATTTAACTGACTGGTTTCAACCTGGTGAAGGCTTTCACTGACAAGCTAAAGGTCCCTTCCCTAGTTCCTGTATAAGTTTAACCCACAACTTGGAAACAGTCTTAGAAGTATGTGAATGAAACTTCTACTCAACACATTTCCTTCGCTTTTGTGTCTGTTAAGCGTTTATATTCCTCTTCCCCACTATGTTGTAAGCTTAGTAGGTATACCCTCCTAGATCCTGGACCAAGTGCCTAGTATACAGCCAGGGGTTCAACAAATGTTTATTGAATTAAATTGTATCTATCATACAAGGACAGGTTGCAGAAAATGGGATGCGTAGCCTAGAAATGAGAAGGTGTCAAGGAGAAAAGATGGCTGTCTTCACATAATTGAAGGATGATGCGATTTAAGCTACGTAGCTTGGAAGGAAAAAATTAGAATTGGTGAAAGAAATGGTGAGTTGGTTTCTGTTCAGTACAAGGAAGCTCTTTCTAACAATTACATCTGATGGAAAGGGAATGGACGGAGTTTCAAGTCCTCCCACAGATGATTACAGAGGGCCCTTTAGAAAGAATTTCTGCTCTGAGTAGAAGATAAATTAGGTACACTTCTCCACATCCAAGATTTTAATGATATTCCAGGCTTCTCAGTTTTGAGTCTTTTTTCTTCAACTACCAATTCTCATAAATGTTGATATATAAAGCAATACGTCACATAAAATAGGAAGATACCTACAAAAGAAAACTTATTTTGTTTTCTGAACCAGGGTACAACTAAACTATAGGTGTTACCTTTCATGTGGTTAGAGTTGACATGAAACTTCCCCTGAGGGCCAATGAAGGATTTGACATCCAATTCACTAATATCAGAGTGGTTGACGTCTTAATCTTATTGATTCCCAGAAAGACACTCACCAGAAGAGAGTGAGCTAGAATCTTTCAGGGGTGTAACTATGCAGCAGTCTTGACAGACTGTGTGCCAGATGTCTTCCATTTAGCCCCGCTCTCAGCCAAGGCTGGTAGCCCATTTGAACCACACCAGCAGTCTCCTATGTTGCCCAGCTGCCAGGAGGATTTGGCCAGAAGTGAGGCCCAGCAATAGATCAGAGGAAGGGTGGAGAGGGAGGTTATTCATGTCCCTGCCTCCCTCCCTGCTGGGCATCAACACATGGCCCGTCCTTCATCTCAAGAGCAGGGTTTCCATAAAGCAACCATCTCCACAGGCCGGCTCTGCTCCAGGTCCAATCACCACTCCATCCCCTGGCCCTTTCAGACAGGGAATTAATATTGGCCGTCTGATCTAACCCTGGGGCAGGGTACCAGCCTTGTGGGTTCCTTATACCAGGCTCTGCTCTCACCTTTGGACAAGAATCCCTTAATCTCTCCTCAAATTATTTGATTTAGGTGTGCAGTCTGTTTCCTGCAGAAGCCCTGACTGACACAGCCAGACACTAGTCAAGATCAAAACACTGAAGGGTGTGCCCCATGGCAGAGCAAGGTGCCCCTCCTCCCCTGGGCACACAAGCAGTGCTGCCACCTCTACACAACCCCAGAATCTCCTCCAGTCACTCCAGCAGCGCTGGTCCAACCACAGGAGGAACAGCAATGGCACCTGTCTGGGTAGCACTGAAGATGAAGTCAATCCACTACAAAATACAATTTTTTAAAAACATGTACTAAGAGACGAACGTTAGTCTTTTTGTTCAAAGTCAGAGGAAAATAATCTTCATTCCATTTGATAAGATTTGAGCAAGAAGCCATCGGCATGAAGAGAAGGATGACATTACTTTCTGACTGATATCAGAAATGCCTTCATCTTTTCAAGCTTCAAGTCTGGACCACTTAAGGTTTACACTAAAGGGACCTGCCTTCCTAATTTGATTTGTCCAGTGTCCAGTCTGCTATTTCTTCTTGGACCCTACTTCATCTAAAATTCCCTTGTGAGGGGCATCTAAGACTGATGTGACCTATCTAGCAAGCCAATGTTACAATATCACAATGCTGAAAGGAACCAGAGAAGGAAAACTATGCACTTGGGGAGAGGATATAGAGGAAAACAACTTTTTCTCTCTCACTTGCTCTCACTCTTTCTCTTTCTCTCACTAGCTCTTTGTTAGAACAAGTAAAGCAGGTTAGAAAGAGCAGGTTATTAGAACAGAGGGCAGACAGCCCCAAGCTCAAATCCTAGCCCTGGAGTGGCCCTGGAAACTCTACTTGGCCTCTCCAACCTCAGTTCTTCATTTATAAAACAGAGATGGGAACTTCCCTGGTGGTCCAGGGGTTAAGAATCCACCTTCCAATGCGGGGGACTTGAGCTTGATCCCTTCAGGGAGCTAAGATTCCACATGCCTCGGGGCAACGAGGCCCATGTGCCACAACTACTGAGTCCACATGCCACAACAAGAGAAGAAACCTGAGCCTCAACTAGAGGAGCCTGTGCGACGCAATCACAACAAAGTGCCAGCCCAGCTCCCCCACCTCAAAAAAAAAAAACACCCCAGAGATGGTTTTTCCTATCTTGAGAGGGTATTGTAAAGATTAAGTGAGATGGAATGTTTAAGCAGAGGTTCTGGCATACAGTTAACGTTTAATGACTGTTAAGTATAGGCTTCCCTTGTGGCTCAGCTGGTAAAGAATCCGCCTGCAGTGAGGGAGACCTGGGTTTGATCCCTGGGTTGGGAAGATCCCCTAGAGAAGGGAAAGGCTACCCACTCCAGTATTCTGGCCTGGAGAAGTCCATGGACTGTATAGTCCATAGGGTCGCAGAGTCGAACATGAATGAGTGACTTTCACTTCCCTTCACTTCAAGTATTATCCCAGACAAATATGTTGGCTTGGTTTTCTCCTTGGAAATTCTAAGAGCTTCATTTGTGGAAATGTGGTCCCTGAGGAGTAAATATGTCCCTGGGAGGGATGTCAGAGGCAAGAGGAAATGGTGGGAGACCCAGGAGGGCAAAACAATGTCAAGGAAAGCGCTCACCACCCAGGGTGAAAACATTAAAGGCAGAATGTGTGTTGAGCACCTTACCCAGCGGCAGACACACAGTAGGAGTTTAACTGATGGGAGCTAAGAACATGAGCACTAAAACAGCCCAAAGAGAGACCTGCCCCTCCATCAAAAACAGACCCCAGGCAATGGGACAGGGGCCAGAATTCTGCTGGGCAGTGTCAGGTTGGGGCCAGCGGAGAGGAGTGGCTGCCTTTGCTGGAAACAACAAAAGCTGATTTCACCTACTACATCTTTCTGCCTAGAATCAAGCCTGCTGAGATTCAATAATGAAAATCTTCACAGCACATTACTGAATACAGTAATGCCTTTCTGCCTCAATAACAATGGGCATGAGTGTAATGCATTATTTGTATGCGGCTAGGAGAAAATTCAGTGATTTACATTTAGGGTTTATATTTTGTTTCCAAATGAAAACATCCAGCCCCACCATTCTTACACAGGTATTCCCACTTCAAGCAAATGGCTCAAGATCTGGACTGTGTTCTCTTGCCTGAGACTTCTGACCTAATTCAGCTTTCCATCTTACTCGAGTTAAGAGAGCCTAGTAAAAGATTTATAATCCTGTCATTTTATCCCCAAGACAAATTATAGTCCAGTCTACTTTAATGCCTGAAGACGACCAGTACTAGTCAGCCAAATACTTGGCTTATCTTAATTGTTAGACAACTGGTATGCTCAGCATTTTTGAGACAGAGGAATGAATACACCGCTGCTATCTTTTCCCTCTCCCCTCTCTTCTGTACTGGTTACACCCAAGACAGATAATGGCTCAGACAGTAAAGAATCCACCTGTAATGCAGGAGACCCAAGTTCAATCCCTGGGTCGGGAAGATCCTCTGGAGAAAGAGATGGCTACCTACTCCAAATTCTTGCCTAGACAATTCCATGGACAGAGGAGCCTGGCAGGGTACAATCCATGGACTCGGACAAGAGTCAGACAAGACTGATCAAATTCCACTTTCACTTTCAAGATAGATAACCACTCCTGGTTACAGGAAAACAAAGGGTCTTGTGATGGAAGGGGCGGGGGTATGAGGTATGCACTGGAATCATGCATGCATTTGCTGCTGCCATTGACAGGCAGCATTATTATCCATCCAGCTGTCCCCTCATTATCTTCTCTTCAGACACATAACCCTCCTGTATATTCAAATGATATTCACCTCTGTGTTAAGCAGGTCTCATAAACATACCAAATACGGAAGAGAGGCATTAACAGAGCCTTGCCCACCAGGCCCTAAATTAACAATAAGGTGTTTTATGTGACCTAAATGGACCATGATTTTGTGAAGTCGAGAACATGAGCCAAAACATTTCCAAGTGGAAGCAGTGAATGCAGCAAAATTCAATTTACGGAGCGCTCCTGGGACACACGAGCCTCATTCAGAGGCTAAGCAGCAGAGATTGGTCCTAAAAATAAAAGAAGCTGCTATTCTGATCTCACAGATGCGGTTGTGTGCTCAGCTGAAGCCTAGGAGACAACAGCAGACACCAAGGGATGTGGTAATCAAGAACCAGTCACGTAGCACCCAGTTATGCCATCTGTACAATGAAGCTTAATGTACACAGTCAGTGATGATAAGCAGTAGTAAGAATTATTAAGCATATTGACAATAACAGTGTAATGCCAAGAGAAATGTTTTTTACTGCTTTAACTGCCCTGTCATTTTTATCCACGATGGCTCTCCAATGCAATGTTTTAAGTGAGGAGCACTTTTTCCAGTTTCCCAATAGGAAATAAAAATGGTCTTGAAAAAAATCTAATAGTTTCCTCCATTAGGATTTGTTGGTTTTCAACACTAATCAGTAAACACAGTCCCAGCTTTCTGCACTTTATACAAAGATGTGGGTTAGGTAAGAATGAGTAGTGATGAAGTAAGTGACTAGAGTCAAAATATCCCTGCTAAAGGGATAATTCCAAGAGCCATATCACTTTACAGTTTCAATTCTAAGTTGCTTCCTGTGTTCAAGAACAAGATAGGTCTTGGGCACAGGATTGCAGGAGATTATGTAAAGGATGGCTGATATCAAGAGAGAAGAAACTGAAAGAAAGAGGGGGGCTGGGAATAAAGACAGACTGGACCTTACTTCTCCACAGCAGCTCTGGAGGTAATTAAGACTCCTCTAGAGAGAGAGACTTCCCTGATGGCTCAGCAATAATGGAGACACAGGAGACGAGGGATCGATGCCTGCATCGGGAAGATTCCCCTGGAGAAGGAAAAGATCAACCCACTCCAGTATTCTTGCCTGGAGAATCCCATGGACAGAGGAGCCTGGAGGGCTACAGTCCATGGGGTCACAAAGGGTCAGACACGACTGAGGACAGCAGCAGCAGAGAGATGTGACTTTGTGTTCACAGGGCCCTAGGCAAAGGGCACCCCAGACAGTCAGGGGGCGGGGGTTGATGCCTATGCTTTTAGGATAGAGCAGGAGGGGCTTCCCTGGTGGCTCAGACGGTAAAGAATCTGCCCGCAATGCAGGAGACCCAGGTTCAATCCCTGGGTCAGGAAGATCCCCTGTTGAAGGGAATGACCACCACCACCCACCCAGGATTCTTGCTTGGAGAATTTCATGGACAGAGAAGTGAGTCCATGGGACACAGAGTGAGTTAACACTTTCACACTTTTTCAGGAGCAGCCAAAGACTCCTAAACCCAAGGAGCTCTCAGGGGTAGTGAGGAGAGAGTCAGAGATACCTCTCGGCAACTAGTTTTGACTTAAGATAGAGACAAACTACTTCCTTGGAAAACCTGGGAAGAACTGGCAGTGTGTAAGACTTCAGTTGTGACAAAACCTCAAGAAGATAACAGAACATGTCAGAAGGACTTAGGGTATTATCATTCTGTCTCTCTGACAGCATGGAGATTCAATGTCAGAAATAGACCAGCCTGCAGAAGATAAAGCCAATATTTCCAGCACTCCTCAGCTGTGGACTGATATTAACACCCATCTTCTAAATTAACACCTCAAACTGCACTTCTGTTTGTTGGACATCACAGGTAAAATATTGCCACCCACACAGAGGGCACAAAGCATTATTTTTTACCATATGATCACCTCTAAATTCAATCCAAAATAATGACACTTAGAGGAAAAGTATAGTTTTAAAATATAAAGGGCCCCCAAAGGGCTTTTCAATCAAAAACTTCACAAAAGAAATCTCAATAGACTAATAGTTCTTTAGGCTAATAAAATTAATGAAAACAAAAGTTTTTAAACAGTAGTGTTAAATGTAACTTAACTTTTCTTAGATGATCCTACTCAATTAATACAAACTACATTGAGACTTCCCTGGTAGTCCAGTGGTTGAGAATCCACCTTTCAATGCAGGACATGGGGGTTCGATCCCTGGTCCAGGAACTGAGATCCTACATCCCAATGACATGAAAAAGGAATGGCCGTGGAAAAGCACAGAGAATTCTGCCGGGTAAGTACAGCTACAACTAGAACGATGGGGCAAGGCTAGCTCATAGGGGTTTAAGGGCCAGAAGCCTGTATTTAATTTAGTAGGAAGCAGACACAGAAGAATGTGATGGGGGAAAGAAGCCAGATCACAGTTAAATCTTGGGAAAATTGAACAGGCTACTGTGATGTGCTAGAGAGAGACACCAGTAGCAGACAGGAGACAGCAGTTTCACAGCTGTATGCTAATTTTGTTTTCCTTGCCGAAGAGTGACAACAATATGTTGGGCAAAATGGACTGCATGACCCTGGGCATGGATCAATTGGTGAGAGAAACCACAAAAAGAGTCCACAGGGAATGTGACAAAAATGTGGTGTAAAGACGGAGGACTTAAGAATATCTTCAACTCCAAAATACGTTGTTGAGTGAAAAAAAGTAAGATGCCCAATTTTAAGCATTATATGGTATATTTATGTAAAAGAAAATCATTAAAACATTATGTCAATTGTATATTTTGCATGGATTGTACGGGCACATACAGAACATATAAAGAGGCAGTAGGGAATATAAGTGACTCTGAAGCCAGAGTTCAGGGTTCAAGTCCCAGCTCTGGCAATACCAGCTCTGAAGTCTTGGGCAAATCACTTCACCTCCACAGGAGGGTTGAGGCAGGAGAGTCTTAGGAAAGCAGAGAAGATGTGGAATGGCAGTTGGGATCTTCTTTCAATTAATAAAATACTGTTTCCTAACAGTGAGAGTTCAGGTGAGGTTAGATTTCATGGTTTTCAAGGTACCAAATCAGGGCAGAAAGAGAGCCAAGTTAATTCAAGCTGATGGTAGGTCAGTAAAGGCTCACAGGAAGAGACTTAAAGAAGGAGCTGGCTTACTTTGAACTTGAATATGACTAAAGCTGGTAGACAGGAATGTTAAAGACAGTGTTAAAAATGAAAAAAAGAAGTGAGAAAAAAGAGTGGACTGCGATGCGGGAAGCCAAAAGGATGCCAAAGAGCCATTCAACATTAGAGAGGGAGGAAAGTGACCTGAGAAAAAGGAACTCAAAACCCGAGGGATTTCTACTGATGACACACAGTGGCCATGGAGCAGGACCACTACAGCAGTGAGGAGACAAATCACCAAGATGAGTCTATAAGTAAGGCTAGGCAGCGTCAGAGAGTTGACCATTACAGCTTTTCTTCTCATCTCTCAGGGGCTTCCCTGGTGGCTCAGACAGTAAAGAATCTGCCTGCAATGCAGGAGACCCGGGTTTAATCAATGGTTACCACTCCAGTATTCTTGCCTGAAAATTCCATGATCACTATCACTAACACAGTGAAGTGTTAGTCGTTCAGTTGTGTCTGACTCTTTGCAAGTTCGTGGACTGTAGCCCACCAGGCTCCTCCATCCATGGTATTCTCCAGGCAAGACTACTGGAGTGGGTGGCCATTTCCTCCTCCAGGGAATGTTCCCAACCCAGGGACTGAACCTGGGTCTCCTGCACTTGCAGTCAAGATTCTTTACTTTCTGAGCCACCAGGGAAGCCCAATTACAATACAATAGATAGGAACAACAAAGAAGGCTAAACTCAAACTGACCTCCAGACATTTCCCCAATGCTTAATCTTGGGTGACATCTTCAGAATGAGTTTTTTCTCCTTTTCTGGTTCATTTATTCAACAAATAATGACTGTGCAAAGCACTGTACTGTGTGTGGGGATGCAGGTCTAGTCTAGGGCTCCAGCACTTCAAGGGTTTACAACCAATCAGAGAGTATAAGAAAATAATTAGCAATTTTACAAGAGCTAACTAACAAGACAACAAGTGATGTTACAATGAAATGAAGTGACAAATAAATGATGTGTGCTTACAAAGGAGAAACACCAGCGTTGGTTGTTGGCTATTCTTTCATCCAGTCATTTATCAAAGATTTATTGAGCACTAACTTTGTGCCAGGCAGTGTGTTTGCTATATAATGATGAACAGACAGCCCTCAGCCCAAGGGGAAAAAGATAGATAGTCAACAAACATACAAATACAACGAGGAAGACACACTGTGATTTTTTAAATTAATTAATTAATTTTTTAAATCTTGGCTGTGCTGGGTCTTCATCACGATTGCGTGAGGGCTCTTAGTTGCAGAGCATGGTCTTTCTCTAGTTGTGGCGTACCGGCTTAGTTGCTCCCAGGCATGTGGGATTTTAGTTGCCTGACTAGGGATCAGACCTGCGTACCCTGCATTGGAAGGCAGGTTCTTAACCACTGGATGACCAGGGAAGTCCCAGCAGACTGTGATTAAGTTCCATGAAGGAAAAGAACAGGGTGCTTTAAGAGCAGAACAACAGACAACATAATTGGGGGATCTTGGAAGCTCAAGGTGGCATTCAACACACCTTAAGAAATTGGATACTGCTGTGTGCTATTATTATTAGTTAATCATGCAGTATGCATAAGATGTAACCAACTTTATATATTAGCTCTAATTCTCAGAAGGAGTCTTATTTATATGAACATTATCATCTCATCTTTATCTTATGAACAAGTCAACTGAGCTTTAGAGGAATGATTAACTTTTCCAAGGTCACAAGGTACTTTTCCAAGGTACATGGTAGTGTCAGAATTTAAGGTGAGATCTGGGCAACTCCTGAATCTCATGCTCTTTCTGCTATGACACGTTAATTCTCATCTCAGAAGATGTCTGAAGTTTTTCTCTTTTATTTGTGAAAATAAGTTTCTGAAGAAACACCTTCCAATATAAATATAATTACTATTGCATTGGAAAATAACGCTTTTACATAGCAATAGGCATGATCTTTTTACAAAAGAACATTCCTTGCACCTCTGCTGCTATTTTGCCAGCATCTCACCCAGTTTGAAAGCTTGATAACAGCTAGTAATAATAATAATGAAACATAGCAACTAGAATTTAATAGGCACCTATTATGTACTAGATGTGCATCGTTGACTCAATGGACATGAATTTGAGCCAATTCCAGGAGACAGTGGGGGACAGGGAAGCCTGGCATGCTGCAGTCCATGGGGTTGCAAAGAGTCAGACACCACTTAGCAACTGAACAACAACAAATGTGCTAGATAATGCACTTGGTGATGTCTGGGCATAGCCTTACCTAATCCTTATAACAGTTCTGTGAAGTGTACACGCCTCTCCCCATCTGAGAGGTGGCATCTAAGTTGAGTGATTAACCAACCTGACCAAGGTTACACTGGCTGAGTGGCAGAGAACGGATTTAAACTCCACTGTGGCACACTCTCCATGCCACCACCTGCACCAGCCCATGAATTCCATGAGCCAAAATTAGCTTTGCCGTAGGGAGAAAGAACAGAAGTAAAACAACTTGCCCAAGGTAACGTGGCTAGAAAAAAGCAGACTCAGTCGGGCAACCTGGAATTCCCAGCTCCCCATTCACTTCCTGACTGACCACAGTAACTTTGTTTGGGCAAAGATGATGAATGCATGATAACTGAGAAAAATTACTTAATTCATTCCTAAATAGCTCAAGTCAATTATACTCAGGGGATAAAAGGGGAGCCTGTAAACTTACAACTCCCTTGTTAGGCCTGTTGGACTTCTAGAACCCTTCTTGTAGAATATGCAGCAATCCCTACCTGGATTGTAATTTACATCTGAAGTTCCCAGTGAAGAGCTGCCAACTTGAGTAAATTGACACGCCTTCCTTTATTCTGTCTTGCCAGACATTGCACACAGAGCAGCCTCACAAAACCGAACAAGGTTCAGCATTAACCAGATGCAGTGGCCCCAGGGAAAAAGCAACTCCAAGAAGCTTTTAGCACCTGCCTAGCCTCTTTATCAACAGATGGTTTCTTGCCAGAGGCATTCAGGATGGAACAAGTGGGATGCTCAGGATTCAATTCTATCCACTCTTATCCCTACAGGAGAAACTGACCACAGGGGAACGAGAAAAGTAGGACAGCAGTCACAATATTTTAAGGAAAAATAAAATCATCCCCAGTTGAAATGAAAGTAAATATGGCATAAGTCTCAGACAAGAAAATTCAGTACTCTGATTAAATGAAAAAGTATAATGGACAGTAGTAAAAAATGGCACTTTTCACATTTTGACTGTGGGGCTTCCCAGGTGGCACTAGTGGTAAAGAATCTGCCTGCCAAAGGAGGAAACCAAGAGAGGCCAGTTCGATCCCTGGGTTGGGAAGATGCCCTGGAGTAGGAAACAGCAACTCACTCCAGTATTCTTGCCAGGAACATTCCATAGACTGAGTTGCCTGGTGGGTTATAGTCCATGAGGTTGCAAAGAGTTGGACATGACTGAGCACACACATACTGAAAAGAGAACTTGAGGTTTCAGATTAGGTTTATATCTGATGAACTGTCTTGTGTGAATATTATAGGAGAAAAAAGCAAACATGCCATGAAAAATCATTTTCAATCTTCTTTAAGGAGTATCTGAGAGAGATGAACATTCAGAGACTGTCGTCTGAGTGAGAGCTGCAGGGCAAACACAGAGGACAAGAAGAGGACCTATACAGAATGTTTCTGATGGCATTCAGGAGATGAGCTCTACATAGAGAATTATTCTATATTCGCTCAGCAAGAAGTCAACTGTCAAGCACTTAGCAAGTGAAGGTCAGTATTCTACATTCTGAAAAGGCTTGAGAGCCACAAAGACGCAGCTTGGGAAGACTATATGCAAATAGTCATCACTAATTTTTTTGAACTCGTAGAACCTTGATTGACTGCATAACAAAATAGAAACCCACAAAAATAAGAATTGACTCGAAGAATCGTGATACGTTTAGAATATAAAACGCATAAAAAACACGTACTGTAGCATAACCACAAGCACCAAGTCTACCATTACAGCTAAGTTTATGAGTGCTAATAGAAAATGCTTTAAAAGTATCAGTCAACTGTCACCAAGATCAATGGCGGTCCCCCTACTACAATGACTACTCATTGCATCAGCTTGCTCATGGAAGTAGAGTGTGATGGTTAACAGCCTTGGGTCACGTTGCCTGGTTCAAAGCCCTGTTAAGTCCTGTCCTAGCTATATGAACTTGGGTAATTTAAGCAACTTATGCCTAGATTTTCTTATTAGTAGGAGAAGGCAATGGCACCCCACTCCAGTACTCTTGCCTGGAAAATCCCATGGATGGAGGAGCCTGGTAGGCCACAGTCCATGGGGTCGCTAAGAGTCGGACTCGACTGAGAGACTTCACTTTCACTTTTCCCTTTCATGCACTGGAGAAGGAAATGGCAACCCACTCCAGTATTCTTGCTTGGAGAATCCCAGGGACGGCGGAGCCTGGTGGCTGCCGTCTATGGGGTCGCACAGAGTCGGACACGACTGAAGCGACTTAGCAACAAAACAATACCTAGATCATATCGGTTTTGTAACTATTAAAAAAGTGATTACACCTAAGGACTTGGAATGATCATTATTAATAAAAATCAATAGCAATAATTCTTATCAGTATTGATATTATAACTCTCTAGAGTAGAGCTACCTACCCACCTTGGATTTGTCCACCTTACTCTGAATCCCCTCAAAAAAGAATTTTTTTATCTTGTTTGAATCACTCAATTGTAGGGTCTCTATAGTAAAATAACTTAGCTTGTACCTCAAAATGGGATTCCCCAGTGGCTCAGGAGTAAAGAATCAACCTTCAGTGTAGAAGACCTGGTTTCCATCCCTGGGTCAAGAAGATCCCCTGAAAAGAAACGGCAACCCACTCCAGTATTCTTGTCTGGGAAATCCCATGGACAGAGGAGCCTGGAGAGCTACAGTCCACGGAGGTGCAAAAAAGTCAGGCAGGACTTATCCACTAAACAATAACAATACCACAAAATAGGTTTACTACACTGTATATTAATCATTCTTTTATATATGTATTTCTCCTATGAGATCGTGCACTCTCTGAAGCAGAAATAGTCTTACTCAGTTCTGAATGAGCTCAGACTTCTGTAGATGGAAAAGTCAATAAATGTTTGATGAACTCAACTTTGTATCAGTAGTAGTATCTGTAGATAGAGAAGATGATCTAGAAAACTCTTAAATTATGCTTTAGCCCGTCTTGATTTCACAAGTCAATGCATTATTTATTGTATTAGTTGCAGTAGAGTGTACTGACAAAACAAATAGGTCCACTATGTTTTGTGATAAACACAAGAGAATTTCATGCCTTGCTCAGTTAATAATCCAGGGCAGATGCTCCTGTTTGAAAGAGGCGTTGTGCTCCAAGCAATCATTCAGTCAAGGGCTTCCAAAGTCACTCTGGGTATGGCCAACCCAGATGCCAATAAAAGGGGAAGTATGGAAAAGCACTTCCTGGAGGCTTCATGGAACAAGCCAGGAAGTGGTATGTAGTTTTCTATTCACATTCCATAAGACAGAACTTAATCAAATGATATATCTAGCTGCATGAGAGGTTGGGAGATGCAGGAAGGGGAAATGGATTTTAATGAATTAGCAACTTCCGCCACTGGTTAAAATTAATCCCACTTACTTTACTCAAAAAGCCATTAAAGTATTGAAAAAATTCCATACTCTTTTGAGAATAGATTTTATTTACTAAAATTCTGTAGTCAAGATATAACTTCTTCCTTAAAGTAGGAGGAAACAAGTTTTGAGATTAATTATTCATCTGCAAACTCTTAGTTTCCATAGTTTAATTAAATTAAATCGTTGTTTGCTCTCTTTGTGTGTATAAATATAAGGAATGATCAAAAGCAAAAAAGTTTGATTAGTCTGGATCTAACCACTGCCACCTCACCCTTCAACGATTAGTAGACAATTCCAGTCCATTTTTGCCTCCTGTCTGTAGCTCTCACAAGTTTCCATACAAAAGAAAATTAGATGGTCTAGAAATGTTTTGTTTTAATATACGAGCCTCATTTGCTTAACCACATTGCCAGATCCTCAATGGTGTCATTTATTTTATGTTTCTCTGGAAAGCAAAAATGATTTTGTAAAATACAAAGTGCCTTCCATATAGTCAAGAGTTATTCTTTTATATTTCTTTCAGTGTCTAAGCACAGTGGTAGGTATTTAAATAACCAATTAGATCACTTACTCATTAAGCAAAAACTTAGAGCTGAAAGGGGCTTGAAAGTCAATTTATTGCAGAAGAGACTACTATTTTTCACTCCTCCCTGTTTCCACGCCCTTTCAATAAGACTTTGGAGTCTATTTCCCCATCTCATGTATCTGAGCTAGCCTTGAGATCAGCCAAGAGAATGTGTTAGAATTAACAGACTTTAAAAGGCCTTGTATGTCCCAAGGTTCACACTCTTGGAACACAAGCTTTTGTCGAGAGAATAAGCCCAAGCTAGCCTTCGAGATGATAAGAACTTCATGAAACTCTCATCTAGTTGCTCAGCCAAAAGCCAGTCTGGAAAGAGGTCATTTCAGAAGAGCCAGCCCTTAAGCCAACCTGTTAGCCAACTGCAGAAGCACCAGCAAACACAATTGTGAAATGAAATGTTTTCTGCTTTACCTCTACCACTAAACAAGCCTTTTCCAAATGCAAGTTTCTGTGCCCAGGTGAAACAAAGCCAGCTATTTGGAAGCTATCAGCTACTTCCTCCCTTCTAAGTGCTGAGGAGCTGGGGGTATGTGAGAGGCTGCCATCTGCCATATCCACCATCTCTTACTGTAAACAAGGAATTAGCATGTGAACAATAAAGAAAGCAGGATTGTACCCAGATAGCTAGATGTTTATGAAAGAAATGATCTTTGCAAGTCCAGGCACTTCTATCTTCCCATATATAGAAGATCCTGCTTATTTAACTTATATATAAAGTACATCATTCGAAATGACAGGCTGGATGAAGTATAAGCTGAAATCAAGATTGCCAAGAGAAATATCAATAATCTCAGATAAGCAGATGACACCACCCTTATGACAGAAAGCAAAGAGGATCTAAAGAGCCTCTTGATAAAGGTGAAAGAGGAGAGTGAAAAGGCTGGTTTAAAACTCAATATTCCAAAAACTAAGACCATGGCATCTGGTCCCATCACTTACTGGCAAACAGATGGGGAAAAAGTGGAAACAGTGACAGACTTTATTTTCTTGGGCTCCAAAATCACTGCAGACAGTGACTGCAGCCATGAAACTAAAAGACACTTGCTCCTTGGAAGAAAAACTATGACAAACCTAGACGGTGTATTAAAAAACAGATACATTACTTTACAGACAAAGGTCCATCTAGTCAAAGCCATGGTTTTTCCAGTAGTCATGCATGGATGTGAGAGTTGAATCATAAAGAAGGCTGAGCGCCAAAGAATTGATGCCTTTGAACTGTGGTGTTGGAGAAGACTCTTGAGAGTCCCTTGGACTGCAAGGAGATCCAACCAGTCCATCCTAAAGGAGATCAGTCCTGGGTGTTCATTGGAAGGACTGATGTTGAAGCTGAAACTCCAATACTTTGGCCACTTGATGCAAAGAACTGACTCATAAGAAAAGACCCTGATGGTGGGCAAGATTGAGGGCAGGAGAAGGGGATGACAGAGGATGAGATGGTTGGATAGCATCACCGACTTGATGGACATAAGTTTGAGTAAGCTCTGGGAGTTGGTGATAGACAGGGAGGCCTGGTGTGCTGCAGTCCATGGGGTCGCAAAGAGTCTGACACGACTGAGAGACTGGACTGAAATGAAATGAACTTCACCTGAACTCTCACTATTAGGAAACAGTATTTCATTAGTTAAAAGAAGATCCCTGTACAACTGCCATTCCACATCTTCTCTGCTTTCCTAAGACTCTCCTGCCTCACCCCTCCTGCGGAGGTGAAGTGATTTGCCCAAGACTTCAGAGCTTGTATTGCCAGAGCTGACTCGCTGGAAAAGCCCCTGATGCTGGGAAAGATTGAAGGCAGGAGGAGAAGGGGATGATAGAGGATGAGATGGTTGGATGGCATCATCGACTCAATGGACATGAGTTTGAGTAAACCCCGGGAGATGGTGAAGGGCAGGGAAACCTGGCGTGCTGCAGTTCATGGGTTCGCAGAGTCGGACACAACTGAAGCGAAACAGCACTTGAGCACTCATAGACTCTTAACAATCACCTACCATAGGCCTTCATTTTGCAAGTTAGTAAACAGAGTCTTGAGCAGGTAAGTGATAAAAGTAGACGCTAATAAAGCTAGGATTACAACTCAGGTCTTCTAATTTAGCACTTAGATGTGCTTTCAATGAAAACATCTTGCTTCACTTCCAAAATCTTTGAGTTTCTCAAGTCAGCACAGCTAGTGTCCAATAAGAGCTGGACACTAAAGAACACCCCATGTAGGATTATTGGAGCTTTTCATAAGATGAGACTGTTTAAAACACACTGAAAAATACTATAAAAAGTAAGGCAAGGATTCCTACTATATGCTAAAGACACCGATGCAAGTATTTCAGTAATTTCTAATTTGTCAAAAGAAAGATCATGAGTCAGCTTTAAAAAACCATTAGCTCAGAAAGCTCTGATTTTTTACCTGGACATTAACCATTCTTCTTTCTTTTTTTTTTTTTAAAAAAAAAAGAGGATAGAGTGGTAGAGGTGAGGGAAGAGGAGGATTCCAGGATGATTAGCCTTTAATTTATAGAGCATCAAGAGAATTACTCCAAAAGTTGACTTCTTAATTTGTATTCTGACTTAAAGGACTGAAGGCTAGAAGAGCAGAAACTTTTACTTTCCTTATTTGTGTATTCCTATAGCCTGGTATTGGACCTGGATGAATGAATAACTGAATGAATCTTAAGCAGATTGATCTTTAAAAAAAACCATAGGAATAGGTTCATGAAAATAGAAATTTTGAGAAAAAACTTTAGACTGGTTTTAGGCTGATGAATCAGGAAAATAAGATGTTACTTTTAGAAAGACCTACATAAAAAAGAGGACAAAAAAGAAAGAGGAAAATATTATCAAGCTTTTAAAACGAAAAACGTATTAACAACATTGTGCCCATGTTTAAATACAACTTCATTAAAATACTCGGCTTTTCATAGTAAAAACTGAGATCTTAAATAGCCTTTAGATTTCTTGTGTAGGAAAGTCATTATATAGTAATAACTTACATTTATATAAGGCATTATCTCAGGTAAGCTTTTTTCCCCTTCAGAACAATTTTAATGTTTTACATAAGTACTAAATTCACACTAGCATTTTAATAAAATCAAAACCTTTCTAAATCTTTTCCTACATCTTAACATTTCATGAAATTTTTAAAAGATTAGTTGTATTAATTGGTCATAAATGTAGTTTCTGCTCCTTATGTTATATTCTTTAATTTGAACTAATTCAGAATTTTTATTATTCCAAAGCATTATGAGTGGCTCTGGAGTTACAAACACACCACTTTAAAAATATCCCTTTGGGACTTCCCTGGTGGTCCAGTGGTTAAGATTCTGTGCTCTCAATACAGGGGCCCAGGGTTCAGTCCCTGGTCAGGGAACTAGATCCCACATGTAACCAAGACCCAGCACAGCCAAATAAATAAATGAAAATATCCCTTTTACAGTGTTTCAATCATCAAAATAATGCCCCACCTTCTCCAATGGAGAATGCTAAGCATCCCGTACAAAGGTGCTCCTTCCTGCCCACCCTAAGCATCCCGTACAAAGGTGCTCCTTCCTGCCCAGCCTGGAAATCCATTTTAGCGGCAAATCTAGCCAAGTGCTCTGCCACAGCCTATCACTGATTTAACATTTGTCCTCAGGAACTCTGACGGAAGCTGCCCCTCTGGCTCCTCTCAATTCCTATGTCCAGTGCAGGAACCTGCACTTGTCTCCAGTCTCTTGGAATCACTTTGTTCCAGCCTGGTGCCCAATGCAATTCCCACCTGGGGGACATTGGAGGTTGAACAAGCAAAGCAAAAACCCATTCCCCCTGCTATCTTTGTCAGATGTGACCATGCACAACTTTTTCATGGTTCTGCACCAAAAGGAAGAAAATGAATTAGAACTCCTCACACTGCCCAGGTTGGAGGGGATGGGTGTGTGTGTGTTGGGGGCGGGGAGGTGGGGGGAGACCCCCTCTACCAGTTTGAGTGCAAAAGGAAAGGAAAAATATTATTTTTGTCAATATTGGAGCTATAGAGGAAATCATATGTCACATTATGACTTGGGACTAATTTTTCCAAAGAAGCAGTAAGAAACCACAGCACTCTAGATCAGCCCCATTATGAGTTACAAAGGCTTGTGGGTTAGAATGGAAATCTAGCCCTCATTCACTGTAATTTAAAATACCGTTCCCTTGGCAAGTAGGGGAGAGGTAAAGAGGAAAGAGGGTTTGTATTAGAAAATGCCCACAACTTAGAAAGAAACCAGTCACAAAGTTATAATCTCTGCTAACAAAACCATTATATGGAGGAGGAGCCACAGGGTTTCCTTTGTGGCTCAGCTGGTAAAAAATCCACCTGCAATGCAGGAGACCTGGGTTTGATCTCTGGGTCAGGAAGATCCCTTGGAGAAGGGAAAGGCTATTTGTTCTAGTATTCTGGCCTAGAGAATTCCATGGACTGTATAGTCCATGCGGTTGCAAAGAGTCAAACACAACTGAACGACTTTCACATGGAGGAGGAAATGGCAATCGACTCCATTATTCTTACCTAGAGAATCCCATGGACAGAGGAGCCCTGGTGGGCTACAGTCCATGGGGTCACAAAGAGTCAGGCACAATTTAGCAAGTAAACAGCAACAACTACACAGATATAGAAAACAAACCAGTGGTTACCAAAGGAGAGACAGAAGGGTGGTGGGACAAATTAGGTATATGGGATTAAGAGATACAAACTTCTATGTATAAAATAGATAAGCAACAAGTTTATATTGTATCAGATAAGGAATTACAGCCATTATTGTGTAATAATATTTAATGGAGTGTAATCTGTAAAAATACTGAGTCACTGTGCTGTAAACCTGAAACTAGTATAATCCTACAAATCTATACTGCAATTAAAAAATTAAAAATCTGAAATAAGTAAAAAAGAAGCAGGTGAATTTTCCATGGAGAATTGATAAAGACTGTATTTTCTGGATGGTACAAACCACCAGACATTTAATAAAGTGAATTTCTATGAAAAAAAATATAAATATCATTCACACACACAAAAAAAAACTCTTGGAAAGTCAGGTAACTTGATTAACTGGCCCCAGGAATAAATTAAATCTTTGACCCTAAAATTTAATTTAAATAGATTTTCTTAAATAGTGAGAGATAGTATATCAATTTTTCTTACAATAGAGAGAAAAACACAAAGCTTTCAAGGACTGAGAAATATAAATTACTTGAAGGTGCACATCTATATAAATAAAGGTCTATGCACATAAATTTACTCATAAAAGATGAATAAAAATGGAATGAGAAAATGTGAATAAAATATTTTTTATAAAGTGGGGCAATGCTCCAAGAGTTTCCATTAAGAGTGGTATCTTTGGTATCTTTTTATTTAGAGCTAGTGATTCTTTTTTTTTTTTTTTGTATTGGAGTATAACTGATTAACAATGTTGTGATAATTTCAGGTAAACAGCAAAGGGACTCAGCCATACATATACATGTATCCATTCTCCCCCACTCAGTATCTTTTCTGTTGTCTGGGTTTGAGGTTTGTTTTCTAGAGACAAGCAGTAAGCAAAACTGTGTCATCTGCTGTTGCTTCTTGGTTCATACCTCTTCAAGTACCAGAGCTTCATAGTGTCCATGCTCAATCCTGGAAAAGACTAGAGAGGAGAAGAAATCATCCCACAAATTGTTTCTTAAAAGTTAGCTATAGAAACAACTGGAATAAATACTCAGAACTTACTTTTCTTACAAAATTCCATTTTATTCTTTCCCCAAATATAGGATGGTTTCCCTGGTGGCTCAGATGGTAAAGAATCGGCCTGCAATGCAGGAGACCAGGGTTCAATCCCTGGGTCGGGAAGATCCCCTGGAGAAGGGAATGGCTACCCACTCATGGACAGAGGAGCCAGGTGGGCTACAGTCATGGGGACACAAAGAGTCAGACACGACTTAGTGACTAACAATTTGACCTTACACTCACATAGCAAGGAACTAAAACCATGTCTTCCCTTCAGAAAAAGCAGCTTCATACTTCAGAATCAACCAGCTTCTGAAAGGCTCTCCTGCCTGATAGCCTCAGGAGAAATAACTTGGGTTTCCAAAGTTATCAGATAAGAGTCAAACATTCACCTAACAGGCAGTGACAGAAATGGAATAAATGTAACAACAATGTCAGTGGCAGCCAGACAAAATTTACAAGATCCTCTACATTGAAAACCCTCCAGCTGAGAAAGATTTGTGTTTTTGCAATCATTTAAGAGGACGTTTGCCTCAAATGTCACCCATCACTCTCAATCTTCATTTACAACAGTGAAATACTGCTTTCTGCCTCCTCAGAAAGGACAGTGGGTGCTCAGTGATGTAGAATTCCTATGGTGTAAAACAATAGCAATTCTGGATCCAAAAATAGTTCCCATGTCACCATTTCTATCTCTTCCCACTTAAAACCAAGTTTTTCCAGAAGAACAAGGAACAGAATGGAAGGACATTATCATAAATTCCTGTTGATGTGGAACATCATCCAAGTTAGTGCTTTATCCTATATATGATGATTGAAAAACATTTTTCTTGTGGATTCCATTTAGGCATAGCAATAAAACCTGCTTTCCCTTTAAGCAAGAAATGAAATGCAACTTCAAGGAAAATAATGTTGATCTCTATGTCTGCATCTCTATTCCTGTCCTGCAAATAGATTCATCAGTACCATTTTTCTAGATTCCATATACATGCATTAATACACAACATCTGTTTTTCTTTTTCTGACTTACTTCACTCTGTGTAACAGGCTCTAGGTGCATACATCTCAATTCAACTGACTCAAACTCGTTCCTTTTTAAGGCTGAGTAATATTCTATTGTATATATGTACCACAGCTTCTTTATCCACTCTTCTGTTGATGAACATCTGGGTTGCTTCCATGACCTGGCTATTGTACATAGTGCTGCAAAGAACATTGGGGTACGTGCATTTTCTTAAATTATGGTTTTCTCAGGGTATATGCCCAGCAGTGGGATTGCTGGGTCATATGGTGGTTTTATTCCTACGTTTTTAAGGAATCTTCATACTGTTCTCCATAGTAACTGTATCAATTTACATTCTCACTAACAGCGCAAGAGCGTTCCCTTTTCTCCATATCATCAGGGGAAGGAGAGGGTGGGATGAATTGAGAGTAGCACTGAAACATATACACTACCATGTGTGAAATAGATAGCTAGTGGGAAGTTGCTACATACTACAGGGAGCTCAACTCGGTGCTCTGTGACAACCTTGAGAGATGGGATGGGTAGGGATGGGAGAGAGGTTCAAGAGTGGGGGGATATATGTACACGTATGGCTAATTCACATTGTTATACGGCAAAAACCTATACAACGTTATAAAGCAACTATCTTCCAAATAAAAATAAATTAAAAAAATAAAAATAACATAAATTACAAGAGACACAGTAAGAGCAAACATATTTCCATACAATAAATTAGCTGTTTGCATATCTTTTGTCCACACCTTGACACTCATGCTTTTCTATATTTGATTACCAATGCTTGGGAAATGCATGGAATTGGAAATTGTAAAATGGATGATTAAATTCATCATCAAATTCATTTATGGAAGACAAAGTCTTTTCAGCACTTTTCCTATCGAGAGCCTCAATTATCACTACAAAATTTCTATCTTGTTTTGCCCTACAAGGTAGAGGACAAAAAGTAGTCGCCTCATTTTACAGATGAAGATCTATGGTTTTAGAGTAAATTTTTAAAGTTGAAATTTAGCACAAGAGCAGTTCCTAGGGCAGAGTTTTACAACCTTACTTCAGACAGACAATGCAGACATGCCCAGCATACTCCCAATAATGCACCAGGAAAAAAAAATAGCACTAAAGATGCTTTATCGAGAAGTAAATAGGTAACATTTATTAAGTTCTCATTCTGAACCAACTGCCCTGTTTAGATTTCTCAATTCAGTCATCAAAACAATCCTCTAAAGGTAGGTCCTGTAATGATTCCTAAATCACAGGTGAGAAGATCCAGACACAGAGAAGCTCTGGCTTTTTTCCAGCTCACACAGCTTGTATGTGGTAGAGTCAGAATTCAAACCCAGGCCACCTTAATCCAGAAACATGACTATCTAAAGTAATGTAAAACAATAGAGTTCATTTATGTACACAGGCCCACTTACTAATATAACCTATGGATTAGAGATCTGGAAAAGATGAATTCTACTCAAAAATAAAAAAGTATGATTATTTCTTTTCATTAAAACAATCCTATTCTTTCCTTTTCTTATAAAACATCTTCTTTTTAGATCTTTAAAAGGCTCAGGCTTGCACCTAGATAATAAAATAAGACACTGAAAGATATCAGAAATATTGCTGTGTAAAAAAAATTAAATAAAATATTCTAAAATAAATAAACCCTACTTTATGTTTTACGTTACATTACAAAGGATGTACAGGTGTCTAACATTATTAATAATACTAGGATTATTACAAACTTTTTAAACTTTATTTTGTTTACTTTTGATTTAGTGATTAGTTAGGAATAGCATTTACTACAAAGTCTATATAAACAAAAGAAGTGTCTAAGAAAACAGCATTGTGGAGACAACAACAAACTGACATGTACAAGTCCCACCTAATGAGCAAAACTTCTGAACAATCCAAAGGACAGTGGCCATGGGAATATGCGGCCAATGTTCCCAAACCTTCCAACTGTTTAAGACAATTTAGAAATTCAGATTTTCTTATGAAACCTCCATAAATTGACATTTTGGAAATAGATGCAAGCTCTTTTAAAACACCATGAGAGACAAATAAAACATGTCAATAGATACTATGTGATGTATTTGACCTACAGTTCTTGAGTTTATGACTCACAGAACTGTCGTATTTTCACTAAGAGAAACATTTCAAACATTTTATGGTCAGTGGAGATACAGACACATTACTCAGACTTCCTTCATTTACCCTTGCCTTCCTCCTTATTAAAAATTTACCCATGGGTAAATTAAAAACTATAAGATCACAAATCACAAGCACTATAAATAAATGTAACTGCCACACTGATTAACACTATTAATAGTATCTCTTAGTGGTAATGGGTACCTACTCTGAGTTGTAGAGTAGATAAGAGAAGTTGGAGATTAAGTGCTATCCCTCGGGTATCCTTTCTTTCCCATGGGAGAAAAATATTTTGAATGATTATCAATGATAGTAATGACACAGGAATAATCACAAATTAGTACTAAATTATCTTTAAAGGCAAATCATCCCCAAAATGTGTCATATTAATCACCACTGCAAACTTCAAAAGCCATGATCCACACAGTCCAGAAACAAAGTCACAATCAAAACTTGTGGCCCAAGCAAGGATTTCCATTTCCTCTTGTATTTTTCACAGTCGTTAAAGAAGTTCAAGAACAGAGTGCATAGCAACTTGAAAACTCTATCTTATGTTATTCTCAAACAACCCATGAGTGACTCACTCCTGTCACTCACTCCTGTGAGTGACTCACTCCTGTCACTCACTCCTGTGAGTGACTCACAGGAGCCACTCACTGTCCCATTGCAAGAAAACTCTCATTTATCTGCATCATACCTTTTCTGCTTTTCTAGGTCACTTCTCTCTAAACTATTCCTGCCCTTTCCTTCATATTCCCATTATAGCAAGGTTCCCTCCAATGAAGCCCCAAAGGAAATAGTTTGTATTCTAATTTGATTATTTTTCTGTCAAAAATTCATTCATTGAGTTTCATCCTTCTTTCTCAGAAAGTAGGGTCTTGGAAAGTCCGTGAATACCCACACACTGGTAACCTTTGCCCCATCACACATAGTATCAAACGTGTGTGACACACTGCTGACTAATATGTGATTGAGAAGTTCTGCCCTCGTTGTCCAGAGAAGGCAATGGCACCCCACTCCAGCACTCTTGCCTGGAAAATCCCATGGACGGAGGAGCCTGGTAGGCTATAGTCCGTGGGGTCGCTAAGAGTCGGACACGACTGAGCAACTTCACTTTCACTTTTCCCTTTCATGCACTGGAGAAGGAAATGGCAACCCACTCCAGTATTCTTGCCTGGAGAATCCTAGGAACGGCGGAGCCTGGTAGGCTGCCATCTATGGGGTTGCACAGAGTCGGACACGACTGAAGCGACTTAGCAGCAGCAGCAGCAGCCCTCGTTGTCAAAGAGCTCCTGCTACTTACTGTCTGGTTTTAAGGGCTATAGTTAAACTACCCCGGACAACATGTAGTGATTTCAATCACTGAAGCTGCTCTTCATCACTAGCAGATGCCCATGGCCACAACACAGTGCTCGTAACTTTAACAGCATATCAAACAAAACAGCCATTCTCCAGCAAGAGAATGAAACAGTAATGGCACAGCTAAATGGACCAGAGAATCCAACAGCCAGCCTACTTTGGGAAAAGAGGTCATGTGAGGTACAAGAATGCAAACAAAAAATTAGCTTCGCTCCGAAGAACTGAGATTAAAAGACCCCAAGTGCCATTTGTCTCAAGCATATTATTTATTGCAGCAAGCCTGAAAACATAACAAGCTATGTATTTTCAAGGCAAAATAGAAATATTTTGCTTATCGATTACAATGTCTGCTGCTGCTGCTGCTGCTGCGTCGCTTCAGTCGTGTCCAACTCTGTGCGACCCCATAGACGGCAGCCCACCAGGCTCCCCCGTCCATGAGATTCTCCAGGCAAGAACACTGGAGTGGGTTGCCGTTTCCTTCTCCAATGCATGAAAGTGAAAAGCGAAAGTGAAGTCGCTCAGTCGTGTCCGACCCTTCACGACCCCTTGGACTGCAGCCTACCAGGCTCCTCCATCCATGGGCTTTTCCAGGCAAGAGAACTGGAGTGGGTTGCTTGAGCATCACAGCTGGTGATGATCACTCTCTTCTCTCAGCAGACTTAAAGGAGAAGCTCCCACAGAGTAGAGAAAACAGCTGGAAAGGCCGATCTAGAAGGGGTGAAGGGGTGGGCTAGAGGTCCGTAAAAGGAGGGTGTGGGCATACAATGGGAGAGAGAGGCCACAGCAGTACCCTGATGAAAGCAGCTGAGCTAAAACGACATTTGCTCCAGGTCCCCAAAGTGATTGTTGGATGGTTTTCACTAATGGTGGAATATTTAGAATTAGCAGATTCAACTCAATCATCCTTAAAACACAGGTCATTTTTCAGACTGCTGAAGCCACCTGGGGACCAAGCCTCATTTAAGGAAGGGAAAAGCAACTGCTTCTTTAGAGAATCTTGCACATAAACTAAATTCAAGTGTTCACAAATAAATAAATAAATAACCCCCACTGACTGGGTGGGCATCATTGTTTTCTTTGGTCAAGAGAGCTGGCTCTGGCTACCAAAAAGGCATTCACAAAACAAAGTGGATGCAAGCAAATTGTGTCCATTGGCTTGTTCTATTACTAGCCCTGATGAATATCCAGAAAGAAAATACATGTGAGTTTTAAGCCACCAGTATCGATCTTGTCAAAGAGACAGACAGTGATATCAAAAAAGATGAGGACTTTGGGTTCAAACGACTCATGAGGACCTAAAAGCTTTGCAAATGCTAAGTTACTAAGCTGACAGAAGTGAACCTGAGAAATTGTTCAAGAACTTCTATTATTTCTTAATTTAGTCCCAACATACAAAAAGACAGTCTTTCACTTTTACCCTTTGAATGCTGTCATGAACAATTATTTGGAATCAAGCTTTGACCAAAATTCCATGAGCCCAGAAAGAGCCGAAGGCAAAGGAACCATGGACTCTATTTTAAAACTGATCAGCCAGCCACAGCATAATGAGCACAAAGGGAGAGATGGCCACATGAAAGAATTACGTTGTTTGCTGTTTTGTGTCTATTTTTTTTAAACTCTAGCTGCTTGGCAGCTCTCCTAGATCACAGCTTTGGGAAAGAAGCGTATCTCCCTGATGAAAAATGAGCTAACAGAGATCCCATTGATGGCCCACTTGCCAACTCTGTATGAGTCCATGGGTTTCGCCCCGCACAAGAAACCCAACCAAACTGATTTCCTGAACAGAGAAAAAAGAGAAGAGGAAGGCGAGGAAAGTAAGCCAGGTATGTTTGCTCAGATGTAAAAGATACCTTCGTACAAGCAGAGTAACATTTCATCCTGACCACACGAAGCATGGTGTTTAAAATGCATAATTGGGCCTTCTTCACTGCTTGCTCTTCACAGTGGGTTATAAATAAGCCCCAAGAAGGCCATGTGTTTCTATATTAGAAAAAGCAAATGACTGTATCATCAGTAAACTTGAGGAAAAGGTCATGAAAAAACAATAGTATTGGAAAATAACTTTGCCGGCTAAAAATAATCTCTCCCACCCTTAGCTTTTGTTTTCCTTTCTTCCCATTTCAGTACAATTTACACTATTTATTTCACTCTTGGCAACAGGCTCAAAGAAAAATTAGATCCATTTACTTTTTTCATATTTCAGTGTTTTCAAAATAACAGTAACAATCTTTTTCTTACATTAAACACATGGCAGAAAGTTTTGCCTCAGATTATACCAATTCATTTTAAAAATAAAGCAGTCCCCTTGCAGGTTCGTAGCCAGTGGTACAGCATCTTCAGGTGGTACTGCTCCAGCCAACAAACCCACATCCAGAACTTACTGGAAGTTGGACCCTGTCCTAGGTCCTAGGGATACAAGCTGAAGAAGCCATGGCCGCAGGATTTTATAGTTTATTGCAGCAACCTGAATCAGTGTCTTATTATCTTTGTGAACATAACGCAGAAGTGGTGGAAATAATCAAACACCAACCAATGCCTCATCCAAAAATAATTCATGAGAGTGTCATGCGGGGCCACTCATGCTACTCCACGCCCTCTGTTCCTCACTGGACCAGCAAGAGGGTAGAAGGAAGAACATCAGACCACAGGGTGGAGGAAGCCTAAGACAAACTCAATTATCTGCTGCTACACATTCAAGGGGGCTTCCTAGTTGGCGTTAGTGGTAAAGAACCTGCCTGCTGATGGAGACATAAGAGCCACAGGTTAGATTCCTAGGTTGGGAAGATCCCCTGGAAGAGGGCATGGCAACCCACTCCAGTAATCTTGCTGGGAGAATCCCATAGGGTCACACAGAGTCAGACACAACTGAAGCCACTTAGCACCCAAGCACACATTCAAGGACTGGGTATACCTAATCTCCCAAACAAAGTACACATTCTTATATATGGAACTGTGATCAACTGTCAAGATAATTCTGCTTTGTTTGCTTTTAATTACCCATCTGCTAAGATTTCCAGTTTGCTTATTTTTCATATTTTTCCCTCCTGGGATTAAAAATAGATTTTCTTACTTTTATATATAGTAACAAACAGAATGATTTTAAATGGTTATGAAAATGATTATATAAATGTAATTTAAATGGGCCTAAAAATAAATTTAATGCTTTCTGATCCTTCCAATGCAACTGGATTTCTTAAAATGGGCAAATGTTGCTAGTTTTCCAAGCTGAGTGATGGGTACATGAGATTTTCTTTATAATGTTCTTTTTCCATTTAGGAACCTTGATAAAATCTCAAGATAAAAAATACTTTAGGCAACAGACCAGGGTTATCTTGAGCAAGTTTCTTAACTCCACTAAGCCTGAATTTCCTCTTCTTTACAGAGACAATACAATTCCCTCTAAAGTGTACACCATTAGTTTTAAGAGAATGAGAAGATTCTAAGAAATTATGGATGACATTATTGTCCATGTGTTTCCATGAAACACAGCTCAAGATAGCAAGCCTGATAATAAGTGGACTCATCTCTCAACATAAAAGGCATGCCATATATTGGCTGCACACATATGTATATCGTCTCCTGGTCTCATGAAAGAGGGATAAGAAAATAAAATCCCATAAATTAAAAGTGGTTGTGGGACTTCCCTGGTAGCCCAGCGGATGGCAGTCCACCTGCCAATGCAGGGATCACAGGTTCTATCCCTGGTTTGGGAATATCCCACATGCCACAACTATTGTTGTATACGCCACAACTATTGAGACATATGCCACAACTATTGAGCCTGTGCTCTAGGGCCTGAGAGCCATCACTACTGAAGTCCACGCACCCTAGAACCCATGCTCCGCAATAAAAGAAGTCACTGCAATGAAAAGCCCAAGCAGCACAATGAAGAATAGCCTCCACTTGCCAGAACTAGAAAAAAGCCCATGCACTAACGAAAACCCGGCACAGTCAACAATTAATTAATGGCTCAGATGGTAAAGAATCTGCCTGCAATACAGGAGACCCAGGTTTGGTCCCTGGATCGGGAAGATCCCCTGGAGAAGGAAAAGGCAACCCACTCCAGTATGCTTGCTTGGAGAATTCCATGGACAGAGGAGCCTGGCGGGCTACAGTCCATGGGGTCACAAAGAGTCGGACACAACTGAGCAACTAACATTTTCTTTCACTTTAATTTTTTAAAAACTGGCTGTGAACAAGGCAAATCACAGTAAATAATCTGCAATCTAAATTTGTAAGGATAGAGGAATTTCTCCTGAATAAGAAGACTAAAGAACTTGCAGAAATTTCTTGAGTAAAGAATTTGGTTTTGTTGGACAAAAGAGATCTTGAAATAACAGTGGTTCCATCAATTCTGGTTGAACATTGCTGGATAAATGGAAGAATCAATGTTATAAAGAAAACTGCTTTACAAAATATGAAAAGGGAATGATTATGAAATGTAAAGCAAATTCAAGAAATGACGAGCAAATCTGTTAAATTATTGCCTGTTCTGTTCTCAAGATGACCGAAGACAAAAGATACTTTGCAGAATACCGTGTGAACGAATCTCTTGCCTTGCTTCACTCCTTCTATTATGTTAGAAGCTAATACCACCTCTTGCTATCAGATGAGGAGGAGGACAACCTGATGAAATATACAGTCGCTAGCACTTAAGTGCTAACTGTTACAAAATTACGTCTGAGTTTTGTTGAGCAGTGAGAGGAACCAGCCATCTATTTTCACAAAGTGCTTTGACAAACAATGCTGAATACATCAAATAAGAATTTAAGGGAATAGACAGAAGGCAATGTGATTTGGTTTGCTAACAAGCTGAAATCTTGTTAGTTTCAGAGAGTCTATGTAATTCAGTTCAATTCCACAAAAACTTATAGAACCCCACTATATCTTAGGCACCATTCTGGATCCCAGAAATTCAAAGGGGCACAAGCAGACAGGGACCTTACCCTCGCAGAACTCTCGGTCTAGTGAATGTGGACACTGGAGATTCCTGGAACACAAAGAGTGGATGGGGGAGGAGGCACAGTTGGAATTAGGGCTACAAGACTAGCAGAAGATCTTACATGTCATGGTCAAATACCTCTAGGTATATGATCAAACTTCAGGTTAGAAAGATCACTGTAGCATCAGTGTGGAAGAACCCAGAAGATGGTAAGAATGAGGAGAGAACACCAGTGAAACAGGATGAGTTAACAGCAACAATCCAGGGAAGCAATCACACAGGTTCACACTTATGCCAGATCACAGGGTAGGAAGGGAGAAGAGCTCTGTGCTATATTTAGGCAGTCAAGTGAGTAGGACTAGTAGGCTGATGGAACATGACTGCAACTAATGAGACCAATTCCTCTGGGAAATGTCTCATCAATTTATAGTCATGTCATATATAATGCATTACCACTGAAAACCAGATTTAGTCAAGCCAAAGGAGCGCTTTATTTATTCCCACTGCTTCCTCAGCACACAGTAAGACCTTGACAAATATCCATGGAAGGAATCAATGAATTCTCCAAAACTGAAAGAGTCACTATGTGTGAGAACTGGCAAATATTTATTAAAAGGCTTATATATGAAGAACTAGTCTACCTGACATGAGAGATACACACAAAAACAATGTGCAAGCTCTTTTCTTGAGTTCAAAAATGCAGGGAGAAAATACCTGTACAACTTTAAACAACAATTGGGCCTGAATGAAAGCATGTGCTCACATTACAATAACCAAACCTTTACTCTCCCTGGGTACCTAGAATAAGCAACCCAGAGCCCCAAACAAAGATATGCAGGTGAAAACCTTAACCTGGACCCCCATGCGTTCAGTTACCTTAAGCTTCTCAGTTTGCTTCCTGCCATCTTTCCTGGGGGGAGTGTGGGTGGGATCCCATCTCTTCAGGAATCACACTCCACACACACACCGGTTCATAAGGAAAGACACTGACTTAAGTTTATAAACAGATTTCAAGCTTTCTCAATGGCAACATCTACATTCATTTCTCTAAACTATAGCATCATGGTACAATAAATTGAAGAGTGACCCAAGGAATAAAGAGAACAACACAAATAATGATTTAACTTCAGGATGTCGCTTAGAATCAGTCCTTTTCAGAACAGCCCTTGATTCCTTCCATCCATAGACTAAGATATTATTGCAAAAGCAAGCAAAGGGCCTACCTTAAAAAATTTATATATCTTCCCAACAAAGAGTAAGAATTCTTTAAAGTTCTCGTCAGCCGTTAGGCCTTAGCACTTCTGCTGGTTCTAATAGAAAGGTAAGAAACATGAAGGCTTTAGGAATCCCTGGCCCTGGGGAATGAAAGAAAGCATCTCTCCATCAGCTACTCTTCACCTCTCTTGACGCTCCTTATTGGAAGAGAATGGCAACAGAATGCTTTTTCTTTTAAACCTGCTTTACACCTAGAGGGACGTGTATTTTTAAGAAAATGCCTGACTCTTCCCATGCAGGTAAGTAATAACACACTTTGAGAAACTGTGTGTTATTTATTTTTTGTACTCAGGGCAAGCCCATGATCATCTTCCATGAGTCCTACCTTGAGTGCACAGAAAATGAAATTTCACCTACCAAAATTGCAGGTTTCACTACCCTGCTGCACACTGCCTTCCCTACGTTACTCCTTTTGCAGAATGTGCAGCAGATGTTTTTCACCTGAATTTTTTTTTAATATTCATTTATTTAATCTATTTATTTACTTTCGGCTGTGCTGGGTCTTTGTTGCCACAAGCCGACTTTTCTCTACTTGTGGCAAGTGGGGGCTACTCTCCAGTTGTGGTGCGTGGGCTTCTCATTGCAGTGGCTTCTCTGGTTGCCGAGCACGGCTTCAAGGGCACAAGGGCTAGCTGTAGTTCATGGGCTCAATAGTCTCGGCCCCCAGGCTCTAGAGCACAAACTCAGCAGCTCTGGCGAGGGGTCCTAGCTGTCCCACGGCATATGGAATCTTCCCGGACCAGAGATCTAACCTGTGTTTCCTGCATTAGCAGGGGGATTCTCAATCACTGGACCACCAGGGAAGCCCCTGCCAGATTTAAAAAAAAAACAAAAAAAAAAAACAACTAGTTACAAGAGAACAAAAGTGAGAGTCCCCTGAGGGCAGGAATTTGGTCCCTTCTGTTCACTGCTATATCCCAAAGCCCTAGAACCTGGCCCACTCAATAAACATTTTTTAAAGAAATATGCTATTTCAGTGTGGGGGAAATGGGAGCTTTTCATCCATAATAAAACCTAAAGTAGGGAGAAAAGTGTTTAAAACAAGGTTCTATAAAAGTTGGCTCTTTGATCAACACATAGTTTATTTTTGAAATCCCAAATATTTATAGCATGATTCAGTGTTTGTGGGCATTGTGTTTCTTTGGGTTAGAAACATTGATGAATCCTAAAACCAACTATTTCCATTTCAAAGCACTATACACTTCAGGTAGTTTTAAGCACATAGTTGATGAAGAATCCACCTGCCAATGCAAGAGAGGCAAAAGACTTGGGGTTCAATCCCTGGGTCAGGAAGATCCCCTGGAGAAGGAAATGGCAACCTACTCCAGTATTCTTGCCTGGAAAATTCCATGGACAGAGGAGCCTGGAGGGCTTCAGTCCATGGGGTCGCAAGAGCTGGACATGACTAAGTGACTGAGCACGCACACACTTCCCCCCAGACTCAGCGGCATCCCACAGAAAGCCCTGTGCAATCAGACTCAATACAAGGCTGGCCTTGGCCTCTGGTAGAGGACCATAAAACACAAAAGGAAATACAAACGCTGTAAGTAGTGGGTGTCCCCAAGATAAACAGTGTTTAAAAGGCTTCACCAAGAAATCTGATGGTCATATGCAAACATCCTTTCTGCATTCCCAGCATAAATCACTTCTCCAGAGAGCTCAGTTTCAGGGTCCTGAGTTAATCATTTGGCTGCAGTAAACACTGAAAGCAATCAATCTCACAGGCTTTGGAATTTGTGTAAAGACTTGTTGCCCTTACAAGCTAGTTTCTCCAGTCTGCATATTTCTAAATTTTTCTTTAGGAGCTAAATTTAACTGAAGTGATACATCCAATCTTCAACCAAGGCTGCCCTTTGATCCAGCAAAGGCCCAGCAGGCTCTTTAACCACAAAAAGATGTTTCCTCCTTGAAATTATTGGCAAAGTAGAAACTCTTCATGGTGTCTAAATACTTTTGAAAGTTAAAGAAAGATAAACTCAACATCTTGGATGAAATGAAATGCTGTCCAGTCTATTTTTTCTGCCTGTGTCCTGGAAGATGCCAGCCTGTGGGAATTGATGGGAGTGTGAGGGCTTGGAGTTGGGAGAACCAATCAGATCCCCAATCTAACATACACAACCCTGTAGTTCCACTTTTATCTCTTTTGCCTGCTAAGTCGCTTCAGTCGTGTCCAACTCTGTGAACCCTATGGACTGAGCCGGCCAGGCTCCTCTGTCCATGGAAATTCCCAAACAAGAATACTGGAGTGTCCTCCTCCAGGGGATCTTTTCTGACCCAGGGATCAAACCCACATCTCTTATGTCTCCTGCATTGGCAGGCGGGTTCTTTACCACTAGTGCCACCTGGGAAGCCCTTCATCTCTTTTATATAGTGGGAATTGTAAAAGACATTTCATTTGAAAAATAGGTTCCCTCTCTAAAAGAAGTATGAAAACTACTTCTCTTGTCCAAAGTTCAGCACTCTCTCTTGAAGGCAGGCTAAAAACTGACATTTCCATTGCCTTTGGCAGTCTGCGGGCTCTTGAGATGGGCTTTACAAGCTCTGGGACTTTCCTCCTCTCTGGGAAAAATGGCAAAGTTGCTGGATTCGGCCCCTGTGCTGAGTTGACTTGAAAAGAGAGTGAGCTGCATTACTGACCTTGAAAATTCTGACAGCACAGTACCTTGATTTTCTGCTTCATTATGTCCAATCTAAGGATTTGTCACTGAGGTACCCAACTTCCCACTCACTTTTCCACGCTCCACTGAACCTTGGAGCCACGACCGCAGCTCTGGCTTTGGCAAACACAAAAACACACACCGCACCTCAAACACAGAAAGAGGTGCAGATGGTGATAGCTAACAGCCCTCAGGCTGCCACCGGCTTGCCTTCTCAAGGTTGGAAAATTGAGCCTCCTCCAGAGGACACAAGCCTTAGGTGTGAGATTGACTAAATGCTTGCCTTGAAGTATATTATTGGAGGAAGAGAGGAAAGAATATGAGAAAACCAATAAAAGATGGAACATCCCTAACATGCAGAACTACCCAGCCATTTAAAAGAAAGAATTCACTCTATGTAGTAATGCAAAGAGATATCTACACACACACACACACACACACACACACACACACACACACACACACACACACACACACACATAACCGGAGAAGGAAATGGCAACCCATTCCAGTATTCTTGTCTGGGAAATCCCATGCACAGAGGAACTTAGCGGGCTACAGTCCATGAGGTCACAAAACGTCAGACATGACTGAGCATATACGCACCATGCATGCAAGCATACACATATACACTACTCTCCCATTCAAGAAAAATACATATCTATACATACAGGGGTGTGTTCATATAGAAAATATCTAGGACACCCAAGATGGTGGATTCTATAAACAGTGAGACTGGAGGGGGTTGCAGTGCATTGCATAACCTTTTTGTTCTGTTTAAATCCTTAACTGTGAGTATATATTGACTTCATAATAATTTTGCAATGTTTACTATATAGTCTAATATAGAAGACTGACAAAAGCTAACTCCTCAAAAACAGAATTTAAGAAGAAGAAGGCTGCAGTAATGCAAACCTAAAACTAGATATTTAAAAGCCAATTACTTCTTTCCTGCCAAGGATGCTCAGGCTCTTAGGACAATTAACCAAAACACGGCACTCACTGTGGTCCTCTCATGCTGCAGGCACTTCCTCAGCTCCACCATTTCCAGGACCATACTGTTCCCAGTCACTCCCTCCTCCAAGAATTTGGGGGGTAGTCAAAATACAAAAAGCCATCAGAATTCCAAATCTGGAGATTTACTCAACACAGAAAGGAACAGCAACACTGAGATTACTCGCCCCAAAGTGTGTGAATTACAATCTTTGAGAGTTTAAAAGAAGATTTCTCCAGCTCCTGTGCTGTGTTCAGTTGCTCAGTCTGCCCAACTCTTTGTGACCCCATGGACTGAGCCTACCAGGCTCCTCTGTCCATGGGATTCTCCAGGCAAGAAGACTGAAGTGGGTTGCCACGTCCTCCTTCAGGGGATCTTCCCAACCCAGGGATCAAACCCAGGTCTTCTGCATTGCACATAGATTCTTTACCATCTGAGCCACCAGAGAAGCCCAAGAATACTGGAGTGGGCAGCCTATGCTTTCTCCAGGAGATCTTCCTGACCCAGGAATTGAACTGAGGTCTCCTGCATTGCAGGAGGATTCTTTACCAGCTGCTGCTGCTGCTAAGTCACGTCAGTCGTGTCCGACTCTGTGCGACCCCATAGACGGCAGCCCACCAGGCTCCCCCATCCCTGGGATTCTCCAGGCAAGAGTACTGGAGTGGGTTGCCATTTCCTTCTCCAGGGCATGAAAGTGAAAAGTGAAAGGGGAGTCGCTCAGTCGTGTCCGACTCAGTGACCCCATGGACTGCAGCCCGCCAGGCTCCTCCGTTCATGGGATTTTCCAGGCAAGAGTACTGGAGTGGGGTGCCATTGCCTTCTCCAGCTGAGCTACCAGCAAAGCCCTCTCCACTCCCTATTTCAAACTAAAAATAAATTAGTCACAGGAGAGCTGGGTCCCTTCTGCTGCTCATCAGGAATGCCTCATTTCCAGTTGATGAAATACAAATCAGATGGATTTTGCTGGTGCATATGTTCCTCCAGACACACTGTGTATTCACGGTCAGTATAATTTGCAACAATAAACACTAAGAAAAGGATGGATCTCCTTAAACATGAAATCAAAAGAGGCTGAGTTCAGGTCAAGCTATCAAGCATTAGTGACTATGGTCCCCAAATAAGCAGTGTTGATCACCAGAATTCTTCACATGGCAGGGGGGATCTTCATGCTTTTGATATATTATGTTATAAATAATTAAGAATACAAATACATAATTAATATCTATATAGCCTATGAAAATCAGAGCATTAATCTAGAAGCTCAAGAATGGTTGCTATGGGACTTCCCTGGTGGTTCAGTGGTTGACTTCACCTTCCAAGGAAGAAGGTGCGGGTTGATCCCTGGCTGGGGAGCAAAAATCCCACAGGCCTCGCAGCCAAACACCAAAGCATAAAACGGAAGCAATATTGTAACAGATTCCATAAAGGCTTTAAAAATGGTCCACATTTTAAAAATAAAGAATGCTTACTAAGTCTCAATTCATTGATGATTTGATTTTTTTTTAATTCTTACATGATTTCAACAAACTTGTTTAGAAAACTTTTGGATTTCTATCTTTTGTATTCTAGGTTGAGATGGATGAGAAAGTATTTAAGCCATCCAATTATAATATTATATTGAGCTATTTTACTATATTATGTTGTTTTAGCTGAAATTTAAACAAAGACCTGGCTATTTTCCTAGGCTTCACAAGTTAATAGCTGTGTGGTCTTAGACAAGTAACAGCCTTTTTTAAGCTTAATTTCTTCATCAATAAAATTAAAACTTTTAATCAGGTGATCACTAGACCACTTTTCAATTCTAATGATTCTCCACTAGCAGCTTACTTGCCAGTTGGAGGAAAAATAACAGTCATTTCTCTCCTCTTTCAAATTAGCAAACCAAAAAACCACAAATAACTCTTCATTTCTAGAAGCTGTTCACATGTTTTACAGAAGAGAAGGTCTTTTTTTTTTAATTAGTTTATTTTCTATTTTTTACCTTTACAATATTGTATTTGTTTTGCCATACATTGACATGAATCCACCATGGGTGTACATGTTTTCCCCTTCCACCTCCCTCCGCATTCCATCCCTCCGGGTCATCCCAGTGCTCCAGCCCCGAGCACCCTGTATAATGCGTTGAACCTGAACTGGCGATTCGTTTCACATATGATAACTTACATGCTTCAGTGCCATTCTCCCAAATCATCCCGCCCTCGCCCTCTCCCATAGAGTCCATAACACTGTTCTATTTATCTGTGTCTAGAAGAGAAGGTCTTGAAATTCAGAGTGAAGTAATGACAACTTCACCACACACCATGCCAAATAAATTAGTTCATGTTAACTTTTATTTCCAAGATCATCTCCAGATTGGGCTATCTCCACACAACATGTTAGGAAAATTCTTACAATGAATTAGATTCAAGTTAAATTTTCTGGAAAGCACAACTCAGGAAAGCATCACAAAGATCAGGTAACCAGACAGCATAGCAGGCAAATTCTCCAACCAGTGCTCAGCTTTCCTCAGACACAGTCTCACCATGTGATCGAGCATCCAGCATCCCTAACCTCTTAATAATAAAACTGACACAAAACGTACATATGGCCAAGAGTGAGCAAACTATCCTGTCTAACACCATCCTTGGAGCAGCTCTTTAAGACAGACACCATATCCAGATTTTAAACACAAGGGAACTGAAGTCGAGAAACAACATTTTATCAAACATTGCATACCTAGAAGAGGCAAAACTGGAAATGTGAGCTCTCAACCTTTGACATTCTCTGCTCTCCTTACAAGCTTCTACCCGCAATTAACCTCCCTCAGAGTCAGGTCTCAGGTCTTCTACATGTGCTATCACCTTTTAAGCCAAATGTGCTAAGTGGTATTATTCTCTCCATTTTACAGATGGAAAAATTGAGGCTAAAAGAGGAGTCATGACTTCCCTCTAGAAATAATGGCAAAGTTGGAGGGAAAGACAAGCCTCACTGATTCCAAGCCTGTGGGATTTACTATTGTGGAGTAAGGCCTCCCTACCAGGAACTTGGTTTCCTGACTATTGACTCACAATATATGCAAAATTATTTTGTCAACTCGAAATATATTTCATTTCTTACAATGGAGGTCGGATTTTTACAAGGTGTAAACTCTTCAAATTGACCCAAAAAAATCACACCTTCTTCACCTTTTGATCTAAAGGACCCTAAACAATGCCAAATAACAGTGGTCAATTAATTTGTGCTGAAATACTTGATTAACAATGAAAACAAGCCTGTACCACTTTAAGCCTTAAATCTTCTACTGAAAAAGTTATCCTGCTTTGGGAATTAAAAGAAAGAAACGATGAGTAAGTGAATGAATGAATGAATGAATTTTTTGTGGGACCCACATTCTAGTTGGTGATTAAGAAGAAATTTGTTTGAAGAACAGAATAAACCACAATGGAAATGGAAGTACTTCTCCATTCATTTCTAAATAAATCTAATCCCCTGTTTGATCAAGCAGAACTAAATCATCAAATTAATTCTGTTTAAAAGGTGAAAAGTGATCTTGGGGATTTGCTTGTAATAAATGTTTGCTATATTGAGCCAAAGATCACCAGTGTCTTGTTTGGCAAATGTCATCCTTCCTATTCTCCAGACAAAGGTCCACCTATGACCACACATCACGAGAGGCCCCAGGAAGAAAACTCAAGCCCTGACTCAGTCCTGGTTTTACTTCCTGTGGGCATCTATGGCACTAGGATCAGCAGCTCTCCTTCAGTGTAACCAAATCCATTCCTTTCTCCCTCCTCTTCCTTCCTTTACTCCCTTCTTGTTTCCTTTCTTGTCTTCTTAAATACTTTAGAAAGGTAACCTGCAGAAATAAAAATCATTGTGTTAAGTCTTGCAGTGAATAGAACAGGTGTTTACCTCCACTTTTTCTTAAAGACCCACTAAAATGAAAGAAAAAAGATAAAGCCATACAAATCCTTGTCAAAAGGAAGAGGCAGCAATTACAGTGGATGATGGAGCTCACAATTTTTAGAGACAGGAAGCAGACAGACAAATAGTGACTGACATTTGAGGTTTCTCAGCTTTAAGTGCCTCTAAGGTGGTGGTCAACACTGTCGAGCTCTGGAAAGGCTGCAAATGAGAGCCACCAGCTACTTCTGACCACCCCGACACAACCCTGATGGAAGAAAGATTTAACTTGTGAAGAGGCTGAACCAGAAATGCTCTGAACCAGGCACTATACCAAGCATAGCTGAGTGGAACATTTTACGAAAAGAGAAGAGATAAGGGAAAGGCTGAATACTCATTGGGGAGCCCACCAGCCCCAGTCCCCAGAAATGATTCCAGGTTCCTTTGCAGAAAGATCCGAGATCAAATGACAGAGAGAATGGGAGAAGAAAAAGGGGAGGGTGGGGGAAAATAAGGGAGAGGCGGAGATGAGGAGGGAGAGGGAGAGGGTGACGGGGAGAAGGAGAAGCAGGAAGAAGAGGAGGAGAATGGGAAGGAATTGTTTCAAAATATTCACTACAGGGGAATTTGAAGGGGTAGGAAGGTAGCAAATATGGTTAAATTGGATTAATCCCAACTTAATAACTGTTGAAGCTAGTGAACACTGAGGCTCACTCTCCTCACTACTTTTTGCATGTAATTTTCCATAATGACAACAAGTATTCAACAATAATAATGGGAGCATGTGAAGGTGCAACAGAATATGAAGAAGAAGGATCCATGGGATATGTGTGTATATAAGATAAATATGTGATCAGTACCATGCACTGATCTTCTATGAAAATCAATAGATGCTATGCCAAAGCCTTTGACTGTGTGGATCACAATAAACTGTGGAAAATTCTTAAAGAGATGGGAATACCAGACCATCTGACCTCTCTCTTGAGAAACCTGTATGCAGGTCAGGAAGCAACAGTTAGAACTGGACATGGAACAACAGACTGGTTCCAAATAGGACAAGGAGTACGTCAAGGCTGTGTATTGTCACCCTGCATATTTAACTTATATGCAGAGTACATCATGAGAAACGCTGGGCTGGAAGAAACACAAGCTGGAATCAAGATTGCCGGGAGAAGTATCAATAACCTCAGATATGCGGATGACACCACCCTTATGGCAGAAAGTGAAGAAGAACTAAAGAGTCTCTTGATGAAAGTGAAAGAGGAGGGTGAAAAAGTTGGCTTAAAGCTCAACATTCAGAAAACTAAGATCATGGCATCTGGTCCCATCACTTCATGGGAAATAGATGGGGAAACAGTGGAAACAGTGTCAGACTTTATTTTTGAGGGCTCCAAAATCACTGCTGATGGTGATTGCAGCCATGAAATTAAAAGACACTTACTCCTTGGAAGGAAGGTTATGACCAATCTAGATAGCATATTTAAAAGCAGAGACATTACTTTGCCAACAAAGGTCCATCTAGTCAAGGCTATGGTTTTTCCAGTGGTCATGTATGGATGTCAGAGTTGAACGGTGAAGAAAGCTGAGCACCGAAGAATTGATGCTTTTGAACTGTGGTGTTGGAGAAGACTCTTGAGAGTCCCTTGGACCGCAAGGAGATCCAACCAGTCCATCCTAAAGGAGATCAGTCCTGGGTGTTCATTGGAAGGACTGATGTTGAAGCTGAAACTCCAATGCTTTGGCCACCTCATGCGAAGTGTTGACTCATTGGAAAAGACCCTGATGCTGGGAAGGATTGGGGGCAGGAGGAGAAGGGGACGACAGAGGATGAGATGGTTGGATGGCATCACCGACTCAATGGACATGGGTCTGGGTAAACTCTGGGAGTTGATGATGGACAGGGAGGCCTGGCGTGCTGCGATTCATGGGGTCGCGAAGAGTCGCACACGACTGAGCGACTGAACTGAACTGATACCTTAAAAAATAATCAAGAAATAGCAGTATAACTATGATATTTTGCAATGTGGAAAAATATGCCTGAAGAAACAATTTAAAGTATTAAAAGTGGCTGCTTCTGGAGGGTGACAGAACTTGTGGGGGGGGTGCTGTTTTTCACTGAAAGTCTTGTTTCACTATTTGTATTTTAAGACTATGCACGTTATTACTTTGCTAAAAAAAAAATGAACACAGCAATTAAAAATAGTTGTGCTACAGTGTTTGGAAAGGGGGTGCATTTTAAAAGTATCTTTTAATGCAGTTCTTTTATAGCTTTTTCAATAACAAAAACATAAACATCTTTGTAAACTTTAAAGTACTTTATAAATTGAAGTTTTTGAGCTCACTGAGGATGCTGACTTCCAAAAAAGACCTGCGTGTATCCACAGTGTGATTTCTGGACTTCTAAATGTGTTAGTCGCTTTGTGACCCAATGGACTATAGCAGGCCAGGCTCCCTTGTTCATGGAATTCTCCAGGCAAGAATACTGGAGTGGATTGCCGTGCCCTCCTCCAAAGGATCTTCCTGACCCAGGGATAGAACCCAAGTCCCTTGCTTGGCAGGCAGATTCTTTAGTACTGAGGCACTTTTAGAATAGGTTAAGATAATTTGGTGAAGTTTATTTTAAAAGGTTATGCCTTATGTTGGAGACAGTGTTGGAAATGGATACGCATATACACTGTTGATGTTGATGACATTATAACATAGCACACTCTTTCTGGAAGATAATCGAACAATAAATATAGAAAGCCTTAAAAATGATTATTTTTTCCTCTCAGCAATTTCACTCTCAAGTATTAATCCAAAGGAAATAATCAGTGATATGCACAAAAATTTGGTTACAAGAATGTTTATTATAGTCCTGTTTATAACAGCAAAAATGTTGCAAATAATCTAAATGTCCAAACACAGGCAACTCATACACTTGAGTAATTTAGGTCATGTGGTCATTAAAATAATTCAATAGAAAGATACTTAATGACATGGAAAAATAGTCTTCACACAATATTAAGTAGAAAAAAAGATTACAGAATACACATCATCACATTTTTATAAATATATGTAACTCTATAAGCAAAGAAATGAGCTTCAAAGAATATACATCAAAAACAACTGTTATCTGGAATTTGAAATTTTTCCAGTAAATCTCCTTTTATATTATGTGTATTTCATTCAGTGAACATATATCATTTTATAATGAAAAGAAAGGTAAGAAGGTGTTTCTTTTTAAAGCTGATTAAGTAAAGAACATAGGGCTACAAAAGTATTGATCTTTTTAAATGTTATATACATACATTAATGTTTAAAAATAAGGAGAAAGAGGGGAAAAAAAGGTAATGATCAGGCAGCAATGTCAATTTTGGAATGTATTTGTTGGCCCAAATGGTAATTCTCCAAAGTCAAAAAATAGTCTCATCCAAGGTTTATCAATTTTTCTAATCTTTCCAAAACATTTTGACATTATTCATTCATTTTGAATGTTTGCTTCTATTTCATTAATACCTGTTCCCATATTCATTCTTTTCTTCCTTCTACTTTCTTTAGGTTTCATCTATTATTCTTTTCTAAAACTTCTTGAGACTTTTTTAGCCTTTTTTTTCAAGTTTTACTTAAATACATTTTAAAGTTTTTAATTTCTCTTTATTCAGTGCTTTAGCTGTATTTTATAGAATTTTTATTATTCTGTTCAATATTAACTTATCTTACAATTTCTTCTTCAACTTACTATTTAGAAAAACACTGATATTTTCTAAAATATTTGAGAATTTTCTAAGTTGCTTTTGTTAGTAATTTCAGCTTTATTTCTCAGTACCCAGAAGTGTACTTTTTGGATTTTAATTCCTTGGAAATTAAAACATGCTTTATAACTGGTACATGTTCATGTTTGGCAAATGTACAATGTGCGTTTAAAAGAAATGCATATTTTGCAGTTGTGTATACTATTCTACATATTGTATATCAATTAAGTTGATGAATTTGTTCAAATATTCTATATCCTCTGATTTTTTTTGTCCACTTATATATCAGTTATCATCAAAATTATATTAAAATCTTCCATTGTCACTGTGGGTTTGCCTTTGTTTCCTTGCCATACTTCCAATTTTTGCTTTATATATTTTGAAGTCATCTTATTAGGTATATACACATTTAAAAGTGGTATAGATTCTTGGTGGATTAACCTGTTTATCATTATGAAATGTTGCTCCAAGAAATTCTTCTTGCCTTAAGATAGCATAGCTATACCAGCTATCTTTTGTTTAGTGTTTGTATGATTTTTCATTTCTTAAACTTTTACTTTAAGTGTTTTGGAATTTTTATATTTAAGAAGCGTTCCTTGTAAGAATCATATACTTACGTTCTGTTTGCTTAATTTTCCAGGCTGATAATCTTTATCTTTGGGTGGAAGGCTTTCATATTTTATATTTAATGGAATTAAATACATATTTATGTGAATTTAAACATAAATATGTATTTAATTCCCATATGTATTTAATTCTCTCTTGCTATTTGCTTCACATTTATTCCTCTTTCTCCTCTGCTTTATTTTGGATTTATTAAGAATTTTTATTACTCTCTTTCCCTACCCTTAACTTTCTTGTTATTTATTCATTCCTTAACTATGCTTTTAGTTGATACCCTAGAAATTACAACATGCATTCCTGACCTAGAAAATCTAACTTAAATTAGTGTTTTTACTACTTCCTAGATCACACAAAGATTTTAGAATGTTTTTTTTCTTCATTTAATCCTCTCTCAAACCATGTATTATTTTGGCTGTGCATTTTAATTATATATATATTTCCTTTTTGTATAGTCAATAATCATTTAGATTAACTCACATATTTATCATTTACCTTTTTTGTTTTTGTTGTTCTTCATTCCTTCCTGTATCCCCGAGCTTCCCTCTGATATAATTTTTCTACTGCTTGAAGAATATTCTTTAGTATTTTGGTTAGTGTAGATCTACTTACAATAAATTCTCTCAGTTTTGTCTGAAGCTATCTTTTTTCACCTTTGCATTTGAAGAATTCTTTTTGCTAGGTATAAAATACTACATTAGCAGTTGTTTTTCTTCACATTTTCAAAACATCTTTTCATTGTTTTCTGGCTTTCACTGTTTCCTCTGAAAAATCTTCTTAGTACCTTGTTTCTCCTTTCAAGGTAATGTTATTTTTATTCTCTGGTTAATTTCATGATTTTCTCTTTGTGTTGGTTCTCAGTGCTTATACTAAGATTTCTCTTTGTCCTTTATCTTGTATAGAGTCCAAAGTCCATGCTCAATCTCTCTCAGTTAGTCTTCAAATGTTGTTTTCCTGTTCCATCTCTCCTCTCCTTCTGGACACCAATTACACAAATGCTGTACCTTTCACCAGATCTCATTTATCTCTTACACTGCTTACTCTATTTTCCTTTCTTCTTGCTCATTGTGTTTCAGACTAAATATTTTCTTCTGCTCTTTGAGTTCACTACTTCACTCTTCAACCATGTCATATGTGTTAAAGCCATTAAATGTTCTTAATCTGTTGTTTTATTCAGTTAATTATATAACTCTTATTTGGTCCTTTCCTTAGTTAACAGTTGCCTACTACAATTCTCAGCCCTATCTTTTAATTCCTTGAACATATTAATCATTGTTGTAAAGACTATGATAGTCCCATTACCTGAAACCCTGGTGAGCCTTTTTCTATCTTTTTTTTCCTTTCTAATTTTCAGTTACAGCCTGTCTTCTCATATGCCTGGCTATTGCTGCTTGAGCAGAGAACAATTTTTATGTATTTTTTTTTAACTAGTAGAGTTCATTAGAAACTCTAGATGATTCTATCTTCCTCCAGAGAGGAATAATTTCACTTTTGGCAGGCAGCTAGTCTAATGGTACCAATAATTTTTAAACCATTCCAATCCAACCAAGGATTGACCTGATTCATAGCTCAGCTTCAGTCTTTGTGGGACTGGTCTATTTCCTGCTTATTCTTGCTTCTAGGGTACAATCCTTCAAGCTCTCAAATGAAAGTCTGCGGTATTTACCAGCCATGCTCCCACTCTCAACTGCCACTTTTGGACATTTCCTCACCTATATCTTGGTCCTATAAGTTACTATCCTAATAGCTCTCCCAACACTTTTAATCAAAATGTTTTTCATATTTTGTACATATTTCCCAGTTGCTTTCAGCAGGAGAATAGTTTAAAATAACACTGTCTACCATTGCCAAGAGAATTCACTCAACTAACAAGTTCTAAAAATTAAATCTCAAATAAATACTTTTATCTTTCATAACCAACTTCAAATCACTCCTGGACCATAATAGTTAAATACAGGTGAAAAGGATGGTTTGGGTACTCTAGAGATGTCAAATATCAAATTCCATGAAAACATAATTTCCTCTTTAAAATCAAAAAGAATCTTTCAGCCAACATCCAATGTCTTACCTGTGGCTCTAACTTGTGACCTTTCTAAAAGCCATTTCCACTGTCAAAAGAAAATAGAAAATGCAAATATCTTTTTTTTTCTTGCAAGTAGTATATATCATTACATAATTTGAGACCCATAGATGAATTTAAAGGTCTTCTACCTCACCAGAGATCAAATTGCCAACATCCGATGGATCATCGAAAAAGCAAGAGAGTTACAGAAAAACATCTATTTCTGCTTTATTGACTATGCCAAAGCCTTTGACTGTGTGGATCACAATAAACTGTGGAAAATTCTGAAAGAGATGGGAATACCAGACCACCTGACCTGCCTCTTGAGAAACCTGTATGCAGGTCAGGAAGCAACAGTTAGAACTGGACATGGAACAACAGACTGGTTCCAAATAGGAAAAGGAGTATGTCAAGGCTGTATATTGTCACCCTGCTTATTTAACTTATATGCAGGGTACATCATGAGAAACACTGGGCTGGAGGAAGTACAAGCTGGAATCAAGATTGCCGGGAGAAATATCAATAACCTCAGATATGCAGATGACACCACCCTTATGGCAGAAAGTGAAGAAGAACTAAACAGCCTCTTGATGAGAGTGAAAAAGTTGGCTTAAAGCTCAACATTCAGAAAACTAAGATCATGGCATCTGGTCCCATCACTTCATGGCAGATAGATGAGAAAACAGTGGAAACAGTGTCAGACTTGATTTTTCTGGGCTCCAAAATCACTGCTGATGGTGATTGCAGCCATGAAATTAAAAGACGCTTACTCCCTGGAAGGAAAGTTTTGACCAACCTAGGTAACATATTAAAAAGCAGAGACATTACTTTGCCAACAAAGGTCTGTCTAGTCAAGGCTATGGTTTTTCCAGTGGTCATGTATGGATGTGAGAGTTGGATGGTGAAGAAAGCTGAGTGCCGAAGAATTGATGCTTTTGAACTGTGGTATTGGAGAAGACTCTTGAGAGTCCTTTGGACTGCAAGGAGATCCAACCAGTCCATCTTAAAGGAGATCAGTCCTGGGTGTTCATTGGAAGGACTGATGTTGAAGCTGAAACTCCAATACTTTGGCCACCTCATGCAAAGTGTTAACTCATTGGAAAAGACCCTGATGTTGGGGAAAGATTGGGGGCAGGAGGAGAAGGGGACGACAGAGGATGAGACGGCTGGATGGTGTCACCGACTCGATGGACATGAGTTTTGGTAAACTCCAGGAGTGGGTGATGGACAAGGAGGCCTGGCATGCTCCAGTTGATGGGGTTGCAATGAGTCGGACACAACTGAGTGACTGAACTGAATTGAACCTCAACACTATCATTTTACAAACTAGGAAACTGAGACAGAGAGGTGAAGTAATTGGCTCATGGTTATACTAGTTCTTAATAGAGCCAGAAAAGTAATCTAGTTTGACAGTACATTGACAGTATTTCAATATACATAATTACATTGTCAATAATTACATTGACAGTATCTCAAATGAAAAAAAAACACAACTTCAAAAAAAGTTTATTAAAGAGATAAGTAAAATGGAACATAATCAAACCCAATCATAACTAATTATAATATCTGGACCTAACATGAATCCTTATAAGTGAACCAAGAACAAAATACAGACAGAAATTCAAACATGACTGAATATCTGAGTTATAAAGGAACAATTAATTATGTTAGATATGAAAATGTTATTTTGACTAAACTTCTAAAAGAGTCACTATCATTTACACACACATCTTAAATACTTATTGATGAAATGATAAAGCAAATGGATTGACTTTAAAATAATACAAGATGGGAAGAAGCATGTGACTAAAGTGATTAAATACACTGGCCATGAGTTTCCAGGTGATGATAATACATAGATAGTCTTTACATTCAGTTCAGTTCAGTCGCTCAGTCCTGTGACCACCTGTAGGTGTACAGTCCACTGGGCTGCAAAGAGTCAGACACAACTGAGCACACACAATATATATATTGTGAAAGAATTTCTCCCATCTAGTTAATTAAAACATTCATAACCTCACATATTTATCTTTTCTTTTTTTTGGTGAGAACATTTCAGTTCTTAGAAGATTTCATTTTACAATACAGGGTCATCAACTATACTCTTTTTTTAAATCTAAAAGAAATTATTTTATGCTGACACAGCACTCATTGTTCCGCACATTATTAATATTCTACAACCCAGACTCTTCCCTACTAACAAACCATCACCAGTGTGGAATGTTGGCCACATTGATGGTATTTCAGAATCCATATAAGACTTACTAGAGAAAAAAGGATAAATTGGGGGGACTAGGAATTAGAAGGTAAAAAAGAGCACCAAGATAAAAACCAATTAACACTGTCCTAGGTTGCCTGTAAATTGCCCTTTCATACCTGAATATATCTTAAAAGTCATAACTTGGGGATACGGGGCAGAGATCAAACATAAAATGGGAGAACTTTGTCAGAAAATGATTTTATCATACATCCCATCAAATATTCCCTGCTTAATCAGTTATCTGCTAGGTGTTCATTGTTGGTTATGCCCCACATTCTTTCTTTATTCCACCGTATTCTTGCTGACACTCCTGCTCTTCAGCCCATAAGTCCAATACCTGCCTGCCTCCCCATCTGTCTGAGGCTGGCACTGTGCTAACCCCTGTCCAGCGACTGCCTGCGGAAGGCAGCACACTATCTTGGCAGTCAGTGAGGAGGGATGACTTAATCCCGAAGAACACTGCACCAATTTCCCAAAATAGGCAAGTCTGTGAGCTCCAAGTTGTGAACTAGGGAGCTAGATCATTCTCATTTAAATACACAGAGGGCTCCTCTGTCCATGGGATTGTCCAGGCAAAAATACTGGAATGGATTGCTACTTCCTCCTCCAGGGTATCTTCCCAACATAGGGATTGAACCCTCGTCTCCTGCATCTCCGGCATTACAGGTAGATTCTTGACTACTGAACCACCGAGGAAGCCCAATTTAAATACACAGATGTACAGATCTGCACTTGCACGTGCAAGCACACACACACACATACACACACAGTCGTTGCTTATAAGTCCCAGGGACCAGAAACTACAGAGATCCTCAGTATTCAGTGTTTACTTATTTAAGATGAAGGGATATCAAACTTACTCTTCATTTATTAATTACAGTTCAATAGTAACTTCAATAATTTCAGCTGACATTTATCAAATGTCATTTATCAAATACTTGTCTGATATCAGGGAGCCATTGCACTAAGTTCGTGGTCCCACCTTATCTCAAGCACATTCATTTTCTCATGCACACATTTATCTCATTCAATTCTCATACAACTCTAGGAGATAGGTACTAAAGCTATCCCCTCATTTTCTAACAAGAGAAACTGAGGCTCAGAGAGATTAAGTCACTTGTCCAGGGATACACAGTGGTAATAGAGAATTATTATATAATAGTTGTGATTTTTATCAGGGCTGAAAACCCAATCCCATTATAAAAACAAGCAGTAACATCAAGAGTTAAAAGAAATTGCATACCTTGCAGATATATTCCTCTACACACAGCCTGGATGAATGTCTGGGCTTACCTGTAATACTGCTGATCCCTGGCTTACTTTTCCCCAACCTCTTGACCACATCCTCACCAGAAATTGGCATGGAGCCCTCCAGAAACAATACAACTCAGCTCCTGCTCTCTATGGCCATCCTTACTTTTCTTAGCTAAGCTCCACAGTTGTATAAAATTAAAATATAGACCATGATGGTGCTTAGTAAATGCAATGAACAATATCGTTACTTGAAATGACAGCAGCTGAGGGCTAAGTGACAGTCTGGCACCAATACAAGTGGCAGTGAAGCTCTTTGCAGGCCAGGGATGGAAGGCAGAACTGTCCATCAGCCAAAGGCCACCTGCAGAAGGAAGACAAGTGCCCAGGGGCAGAGTCCAAGGTTGGAAGCTCTTGCCTTAGATTAAACTAGTGTACACAGCATGTACACAGACCCTGATAACAACTAGACTCTACTGGCCAATTACTACTATAAAAATACCATTTATCCAGCCTTATCTATGTAACATAACCCTAAGCATTTTATATAATTATCTCTATGTTTTGTGTTATTACCATATTTCACAGATAAGAATCTGGACACAAAGAAAGCTTTAGTAATGTGCCCAAGGTGACATGGAGACAGGATTAGAACCCAGTTCAGCTTAACTGCAAAGCAAATGTTACTAACCACCACTCACACCGCTATACATGCTCCCAATCCAGGTGAGAAGCTCAGCTCTCCTTCAGAGAGGGAACGCAGACATCCACCAATGCCAAAACGAAACACACCAGACACGGGGCACCCATGGAGCTCAATATAGTTTCCCCCACAGCGCATCAAGTGTCCCTTGTCAATTATCTCCAAGAGAGGATACGGTTATCAAAATGAAACATTCTCTCTTCTATGCTTTTAAGCTTGAGAGGAGAAAATACATACACATATTTATTTATATGCATACAGATACATGTACATAATTAAATAAGTTATTTTACTTAGCATGTGGGCTTCCTGGTGGCACAGAGGGTAAAGAATCTGCCTGCAGTGCAGGAGACCCAGGTTTGATCCCTGGGTTGGGAAGATCCCCTGGAGAAGAGAATGGCAACCCACTCCAGTATTCTTCCCTAGAGAATCCCATGGACAAAGGGTACAGTCCATAGGGTCGCAAAGAGTCTGACATGACTGAGCAAAGTCTTCACTTAGCATTTAACAAGTAAGAATTATTGGTTCTAATTCCCTGGAATCAATAGAGCCTACAGAGAGCCTTTAAGCATTTTACTGTGGCCACGTAAAGGGGTTGCATTAGACTCTATCACACACTTCACATCTTTTCTGTATCTGAGAACAGAAAATCAGCCAAAGGACTATAAAAGCCCTTTAAGCATAGTCCAGCCCTATTTGGATTCAGAAAACACCTTTTCTGGGTAGGTGACACAAGAGGCTTCTTAGAGCAGGAGTGTGAGATGTGACATTAAGTCTAGTTCCTTTGGGGAGGTTTTTTTTTGCTGGGAATTTTTCTTCCAGATAGTTCAGTGTCAATGGCCTCCAGCCTGTGTATGCTGGTGCCCACCCCTAGGAGGGCCTTTGGGTGGGCTTTTAATTCCTCATGAGGTCCCATTCACCCCCAACACCTTAGCACTCAGCATAGTGCTGCCACACAGCAAGTATGCAAAAAACAGTTCTTGAACAAAGAAATAACATGGGTGGGAGGCAACTATAGACTGAATGTTTGTGGCCCCCAAAAAAATTCATATGTTGAAACATAATCCCCAGTGTGACAGTATTTAGAAATGGGGTCTTGGGAGGTGATTAAGTCATGAAGACAGAGCCCTCAAGTACAGAATTAGTGGGACTTTCCTGGTGGTCCAGGGGCTAAAACTCCATGCTCCCAAGGCAGGCAGGTCCAGGTTCAATTCCTGGTCATGGAACTAGAGCCCATATGTTGCAACTAAGACCCAGCACAGCAAAATTTAAAAGAAAAAAAAAAGAACAGAATTAATGTCCTCATGAAAGAGGCTCAAGGGACAGCCCTGGCCCCTTCCGCCATGTGAGGACATAACAAGATGCTTGTCTCTGAACTAGGAACTAGGAGTCTCACCAGACACCGAATCTCTTGGTGCCTTGATCTGGGACTTCCAGCCTCTAGAACTAAATTCCTGTTGTTTATAACAGGTATTCATTCTGTTATACCTGAGGTATTCTGTAAGAGTAGCCTGAACAGAGTGCCTGAAGCCCACACATGGAAGAGCTATTTCATGACACCACCTCCCTAGCCCTTCCCTTCCAAAGTATCAGGTCCAGGAATCCCTGCAAGGACTCTTACCATGGCACAGAGACAGGCAGGGCATCACTGGGGCAGCAGGTCTTCTGTCCCCATAAACTACTACTCCAGCTTAAGTGTTTCCTCCGCAGGCATTAGCTGCACGGCCTTCCACAGGTCACGCAGTGTCTCTGAGCCTCTTCCACATCCAAGAGCTGGCGAGATTAAGCTGGATGCCATCTGGAGTTGTTCCCAAATCTAAATGCTAGAATCCTACTATCCATAGGATGAGCCTCAGTGCAACAGCTCCTGCCCTGGCTTCCTCTGGTTCTTAGTTAAAAGAACATACAGTTGTTGATCCTCATTACTCACCAATTCCATATTTGCAAATTCACCTACTGGCTACAATTTATTTGTAATCCCCAAATCAATACTACTGTGTTCTCATGGTTGTTCAAGCACATGAAGAGAGCAACAAGAAATTTGAGTCACCTGCCATTACATTCCCAGTTCAGTTCGGTTCAGTCACTCAGTCGTGTCTGACTCTTTGCGACTCCATGAATTGCAGCACGCCAGGCCTCCCTGTCAATCACCAACTCTTGGAGTTTACCCAAACCCATGTCCATCGAGTTGGTGATGCCATTCAACCATCTCATCCTCTGTCATCCCTTCTCCTCCTGCCCCCAATCCTTCCCAGCATTAGGGTCTTTTCCAATGAGTCAACTCTTCCCATGAGGTGGCCAAAGTATTGGAGTTTCAGCTTCAACATCAGTCCTTCCAACGAACACCCAGGACTGATCTCCTTTAGGATGGACTGGCTGGATCTCCTTGCAGTCCAAGGGACTCTCAAGAGTTTTCTCCAACACCACAGTTTAAAATCATCAATTCTTCGGCACTCACCTTTCTTCACCGTCCAACTCTCACATCCATACACGACCACTGGAAAAACCATAGCCTTGACTAGACGGACCTTTGTTGGCAAAGTGCCAACTCTCTGCCTTCTTGTTTCTGATCCCAAGCTATAAACAAGGGTCCTTTTTTGCAGTCTATTTAGTGCCACATTCTTCACATTTCTGTACTTTTCATCAGTGACTCTGCAGTTTAAAATGCTCTCTGAGTGTAGTGCTGAGGTACTATCTGGTGTTCCTAAGCTCAAGAACATTCTGATGGTTCTCAGGAAGGAAATACATGTGTTAGATACTCTTTATTAAGGCATGAGTTACACTGCTGTTGGTCATGAGTTTAGTGTTAATGGATCGACAGCATATGTTAAACAACAAAAACACACATAAAACAAGTTTCTGTGTTGATTAGCTGATGAAAAAGCGATCAGAGGCTCACAGAAGCCCTTCTCTGTATTTCTCCTTGAAGCAAAGGTTCATTGTTTGCTAATTTACTGTTCATGGCTATTTTATGCTGCTGCTGCTGCTGCTGCTGCCAAGTCGCTTCAGTCGTGTCCGACTCTGTGCGACCCCATAGACGGCAGCCCACCAGGCTCTGCCGTCCCTGGGATTCTTCAGGCAAGAACACTGGAGTGGGTTGCCATTTCCTTCTCCAATGCATGAAAGTGAAAAGTGAAAGTGAAGTCACTCAGTCGTGTCCGACTCTTCACGACCCCATGGACTGCAGCCTACCAGGCTCCTCCATCCATGGGATTTTCCAGGCAAGAGTACTGGAGTGGGGTGCCATTACCTTCTCCCACGGCTACTTTATAGAATATAACTGTTGCAAATAATGAGAACTGACTACATATCCTCAGACTGGCTTCCATATACAGTTGAGTAGAAATGGAAATAGCGTCCCCTAGAGTTACTCAGTGCACAACATGCCCAACCATATGCAGCAGCACCACCCTTGAGATATGATCTAGTTGGAATGGATATTACCAAAAAACAAAGTAGAAACTCCTATCCTTAAGATACCCCAAATTTAAAAAGCTTTTAGAATTAGTTAGTGCTCAGGATGAAATGACTGTCTATGGGCTCCTTGACATGGTATACCCATCTGGAAGCCTGACTGTCTCCTGGAATGCCTTTCCTCCATTCCTCTTATGCTCACATCGGCATTCTGAATCTTACAAGAAACAGCCCAAGTGTTGCTAAGTTTCTTGCTCAGATCAGTTTGTAACTGTCATTAATAATTGCAGATGGTGCCCCCATGAGAAAGTTCTCCACAAATCCACTGCAGAAACACAGGGCAGTAACAGTAAATAATTCATGCATGCCCCTGAAACCCCTACTAAGAAGATACACTGGGAGAGTTACTGAAAGAAGAGAGAACACAAAAGCAGGAAAAAGGGAAACTGAAAAGAGAAAAATCAGGAAGCAAGAGAATGAAAGAGAAAGACTGAGTATAAAATAGTAAGAGTTTTAGAAATAAACGGCACTTGAGAAAGGCATCAGCCACATAGATCAAAGTTTGTTTCTATTTGTGAGTGTGGGCAGGGGCTTCTGGCTTTTACAATATGGTTTGTTACTGGAGGTCTCAAATATACAGTCAGCCTAATCACCCTGCTCATGGTCTAACAATTTCATACAGATAAACCCTGCTAGCATGCAACTGTCCTTTGAGGATGTCAAAATTTGGATAAAACAGATCATGCTCCTTAGACTCTGAACTCAGGCATGAGGGCTCAGATCCCATTCATACCACTAAGCTACAATGGCTCAGTGGGTAAAGAACCTGCCTGCAATGCAGGAGACACAGGAGATGCGGGTTTGATCCCTGGGTTGGGAAGATCCCCTGGAGAAGGAAACGGCAACCCACTCCAGAATTCTTGCCTAGAAAATCCCATGGACCAGGTGCCCGGTGGGCTACAGTCCAAAGGGTCACAAAGAGTCGGACAGGACTGAATGACTAAGCACTGTGTGCTTACCACTAAGCTGAAGGCTGTGGTTTAACTTTTAAGCTTTAGATTCCTCTACCACATAAATGAAATAGCGCATATAAAAGCACTTACTACCATATGTAGGATATGGAAAATGTCGTTTATTAATTTGATACTGTAATTGATAACTCACATACTGATCTAGGTCACATGGGGCTTTAAATCAGTAAGTAAAACCACAGCACTGAACACGTCTCCCAGAAACCCCTTGGAGTTATCGATCATGAAAGGAGTGATCCTGGCAGGAAAAAGAAGAGAGAACAGCAATTTTCTTGTGAGTGGCTCAGGCTTTCCACTTTTCTTCTCTCATTGCTAAGTAATGGATCAATGACTTCCCAGAGACCAAATCTAATCCTACAAGTGAAAATAATGTGGTTACAGGCACAGCTCTTGGAAGCCACAGTGCTAACGCACTGACATGAAAAGGAGGGGCAAGTGACAGGAAAATAAACTTGAGAAAATGGGTAGCAGATGAAGGGAAAAAACCTCTAGGGCCAAAGTCTCCACCATGAACAGCTCAGGAAGGAAAAATTAAGAATTCGGAGGCCCAAAGAAAGCACTGCCACTCGTAACGTGTCCAGCATCTCTCAAGAGCTCAGAATACATATCATAAGACCTGCCTCCCATAATGGTAGAAAGAGTCTTCTTGGTTATGATCTATAGGAACCTGGCCAACAGCCCACACGGCATGAATACCTATAACGGAATTCTGACTTTGAAATAATCATTCTGAGGAAAGGAATCACAGTAAACATCATTAAAAGGAAAGAAAAAAAACACTGGCATCAGCACATCAGAGAATTCCAGCCCTCCCGAGACACAGTTCAGGAATCTTCCAGGTAAAGTACTGAAAACACATGCAAGATGAATGAGGTTTAAAAAAAGAAAGAAGGAAAGGAGGCCAAAATAGGGCTAAAGGTCTAAAGATACGTTGTGTTTCTGCTGTCATCATTGATAAAGTGAGTCAATCTGCTCTTTCTCTGTTTGAAACATAATGGACTCATGGGCCTTGAAAGGATGTTTTGGGTTAGCTCTAACCTGACTATGAATTCTCAATATATACCTATGGTTTTAAAAAGGTGAGAGAGTTAGGATGGGACTAAGAGGGCAACCTACTCCAGTATTAATGCCTGGAGAATCCCATGGATAGAGGAGCCTGGTGGGCTACAGTCCATGGAGTTGCAAAGAGTGGGACATGACTGAAGCAATTTAGCACACACAAGAGTTGTCCACATAAATATAAGATGGGTGTGAGATCATGGTACCACTTCCTTCTCCCATCTTGGGCATTTCTAGGGTCTTGGTCACCTGACATGTCCTCTGCTGTCATTCTATCAACAACCCCACTGTGGACCCCTCATCTTCCTCATCCATCTATCTTCTCTCATAACTCCCCACAAGCCACAATGGATCCAACCCAAAACCTGATCTCTCAGGGTTGCTACACACAGTTAGACAAACCTCACATACCCCTACAATGACTCCACTTCCCATCACAACTGGACCCTTAACCAGGTCACTAATCCTTTTATTTGTCTTTGGTCTGCTCCATTTGTCTGAGTCCAACTCACAAGCTGAAACAGTGAGGGCTGCCTTAAAGTTGGGAAAGAGAAGAAAGTTGTGAGGGCTGGATCCTGTAATGTATTTCTTACCCAGAAATCCATTTGCCAAACTGCTGAGCTGGAGACAAGGACTATAGTCAGGAAGCAGAGAAAAAGATACAGAGGCAGAGAAGCTGATTACATGTCTAATTGGAGAGGCTTAGGTTGACTTGAGGGCTTCCCTGTTTGCTCAGCTGGTAAAAAAAAAAAAATCCATTTGCAATGCAGGAGACCCTGGTTCGATTCCTGAGTCAGGAAGTTTCCCTGGAGAAGGGATAGGCTACCCACTCCAGTATTCTTGGGCTTCACTGGTGGCTCAGATGGTAAAGAATCCACCTACAACATGGGAGACCTGAGTTCGATCCCTGGGTTGGGAAGATCCATTGGAGGAGGGTATGGCAACCCACTCTAGTATTCTTGCCTGGAGAATTCCCATGGACAGAGGAGCCTGGCAGGCTTCAGTCCATGGCATCACAAAGAGTCGGACACAACTGAGTGAATAAGCACATACAGGTTGACTTGTAAACGGAACTTAGGGCTGAGAAGCCGGAAATCGAGGAGCTAGAGAGAACAAAATGAGATACAAGGTCAGCAGACAACTCCAAATCCAAACTTGTAAACACCAGACCACCTGGCAGGACCATTCCTTCTGTGCAGACCCCCAGCATCTGCCCTGGCTCAGCCAACAAAGCCAGACTCTCTCCCATCCACTGAGTGGCTCTGCCCCACTTCAGCCACTCTTGACAGACCCTGCATCCTCACTTGCAAACCACACCCTTCTCCTCGCACCCACCTCCCACGTATGCATTTGAATCTACTGCTATCCCTTCTTTTTAGCTTCCCAAAGGAAGAAACATTCTTCCTTCTGCCCCAGGCAAAAAATCTCTCTCCTTCAGCTCTCTATCACCTTCTGTCGCCTGAATTACCTGAAAAAATCTATCACTGCTCCTGGCTCCTGCCTCTCCAGACAGTCCCTTTCTTCTAGCTCTTTCCTTGCTTTAGCCCCCCCAAAAGTGCTACAACTCTGCAGCACTTACACTGAGACTGTCGCGTGTGCATTCACTGCACGAACATAAGCTATGGGCTTCCTAAGAGTACAGCTTGGCTAGACTGAGAGCTCTTCACACCCAAATTCAGACAGTTCCTGGTGCTACTGCTTATGTTGCCAGAGATACTTTTTGGCTTTTGTTTTATCTTATTTTAAGAAGGGGCCCATGACACACCACCAGACAAAGATCTCACTTCTTGTATAAACACTGAACTAATTCTCAAATGAAACAGGAATAGGGTTGTTCTCCCAATCGAAGCGGAAGTAAAAATCACTAGCAACTAGCTGTCCCTCCTGACTCTACACACCCTCCTCAGGGGGTGCCCTGGTCTGCATGAAGTCACTTACTGGTAGGAGACCTGGTGAGAAACCACCAAGAAATCCAAGGCAGCACTGACCAGCCACCAGCCTTGCAGATCTGCACCATACACAGGAAGGGAAAGCGAAAGAATTATACAGGTCCAGTTTGGGACCATGCTGAAACAGGACAGCGCTTTAATAACCTGGTTAGTGAATTCATTTAATAAAACAAACTATCCCCACGGAGATGGTCCCAAGTACCTATTTATCAACAACTACTTAAAACCACACCAAAGTTATTACATAGTCCTTAATTTACTCCAGCTAATGCCAGCAAAATCATTTCACATTTACCCATGTTTGTAGGATACATGCCGGAATAAGTCGTGAATAATTAACTTTTTTTTCTTCCCAGTTGAATCTACCATGCCAGTCACGTAACACCACTGAGCTCTCTGGCACGATGCTCAAATGCTCCAATGTTCTTTACACTGCAGTAGATTTCAGCCCTGAAAAGCATCTCCGAGGTAAACACTCCTTTCTAATGCTAACATATCATCTTCTCCACGTGGCACAAACTCAGGTGTCAGGAACGGTGAAGTGAGCAGTTTCGGCTTCTGCCTGCACTGCTTTTATTATGAAGCACCAACATTTTCAACACAACAGTCATGCCTCTCACCAGACTCCATAATACCTCTATAATCATAAAGATGCAAACATTTTCCTCACTTGATATCAAAATAAACAGTATAATAACTCTAGAGGTATGGGCGGGAATGGTGGAGGAGAAAGAATGATAGTCTGGATGGGGTCGAGGAGTCTCAAGGAAAGCTGAGCCGAAAGAAAAAGTCTGCCATGGCTGAGCCCGGCTCAGTCAAATAGATTTAGTCAAGAAGATTTCTATAAATTTAAACTTCTATAGCAAATCCTATGTGATTATATACCAGTCTCAGAATTTTAATACCGAAAAGAATTTATTCCTCTGAAATACGCTTTTATCCAAGGCACAATGAAAGCACAGGAGAATGCAGCACGTCTTCAAAAACCTGCATGTATCTTAAGGAAAAACAAAATGTAATTGTTACTTCAAGTGTTAATAATACCTGAAAGGAAGATCAGAAAATACCAGAAGCAACAATTCAGTTTATTTGGTATCACAGTTTCATGGCAGCGGAAGTGATGGCTAGTAACACTACAGCCTGTAGCAAGCTCTCCTCCCGACCCTCCCCAAGCTACGAGCTGCCCAAGGGTAGGGCCATGTCTGTCCCCACATCCCCTGTGCCTGGAAGCAGTGTGGACGCAGAGATTGTCTATGAATGAAGGGGGCTAACGAATGACTGAATGCCCAGCTGAGTAGGCTTTTGGAGTTGGTTACAACTCTCACAGTTTCAGCTTTGTAAGACAGAAGAATGGGGGAAAAAACTAAAATCTGAATCAGTGATTCTGATTTGGCTGGAATCAATTAACACAATCATTGCTAGCAATAAGTATACAGCACTGAGTTTGTAATCAGTGCTACTAAAGCTATTAAACACAAAAAAATCTAGTCGATGTATTCTATATATCATCAGTCCCCAATCTTTTTGGCACCAGGGACCGGTTTCATGGAAGACAATTTTTCCACAGACAGAAGCGAGTTGGGATGGTTTCCAGATGATTTTCATAAGGAACAGGCAATCTAGACCCCTCAAACGTGTAGTTCACAGTAGGGTTTGCGCTCCTATGAGAATCTAATGCCTCAGATGATCTGACAAGAGGTAGGGCTCATGCAGCAACGTGAGCAAAGGGGAGTGGCTGCTTGCTCACCCACCACTCACCTCCTCCTGTGCAACCCAGGTGCTAACAGGCCAAGGACCAGTACCAGTCCCTGGTCCAGAGTTTGGAAACCCCTGCTATATACAGTTCTTATATTCCTATAACCTACCCTGTAATCTAATTATGTATATGTTAGTTGATCAGTTGTGTGCAACTCTTTGCAACCCCATGGACTGTAACCCCACCAAACTCCTCTGCCCATGGAATTCTCCAGGCAAGAATACTGGAGTGGGTAGCCATGCCCTCCTCCAGGGGATCTTCCCGACCCAGGGATCAAACCCAAGTCTCCTGCATTGCAGGCAGATTCTTTACCATCTGAGCCACCAGGGAAGCCCATTATATCTAAAGCTTAATATAATCTTTCCAGTTCAGAATTTATTAAGCATCTTATATGTGCCAAATATTATGCTAGACACGAGTTATATAACTGGATAAAATTGATCACTGTCAATAAGTAGCTAAAAAGTCTGGGAGGGATGACAGAAATACAGACAAAAACAACAACAAAAAAATGCCAACAAAAAAGCATTATATGCAATAGTAAAAGTAGGTACAAGGGCGAGAAAAAGCATCATAATGAGAATATATGGGCAGAGCTTTGTTCGAAAGAGCAGCTGGAGTTGCCAGTCAGACAAGACAGAGAAGAGCAGGCCAGGAAACCAGTAAGGAAGCCCAACGGGCAGACACAGAAATGAGAACTTGAGAGAATGAATAAACAGGTCCTAAACTGAAAATGAGTGAGAAAAGAGAATGGAAAGTGAAGAGTTGAGAGTTGCGGAGAAATCAGACTAAGACAAGCCTTTTGCAAACAAGGTGAAAATTTTGGACCTCATCTTAAAATCAGTGAGAGACCACTGATGGTTTTAGGCAAGGGGAGGTGAGGAGGTCAATTTTAGAAAGATTACCCTGGCTTGAAAACATCCTTGATCACCCCAGGCTGCCGAACTTTCCTTTTTCCAGACTCTGGGAGCATTTACTGCACCCCTCAAGTTGCCACTGAGCCATCTTGAACTGTCACTCTCTTTTTGTGTATACAGGTTTTTCTTCCCCCCCCTACCCCCGCCATGCTGCGTGCCTCAGGGGATTTGTTTCCCAACCAGGGATAGAACCCAGGCCCTCAGCAGTGAGAGCACAGAGTCCTAACCACAGGACTGCCAAGGAATTCCTTTCTGTATGCAAGCATTAATTTCCTAACTTAACTTCACATACTAAGAGGTCATGGACTGTTTCTCAGGTTCTTTATTTTCCATGGGTTTACCACAATATTCTCAACTCAGTATCTGTACCCAAGACCTCTCTCCTGAACTCTAAACGCTAAAATGCAATTGCTGAAACACTGTTTTCCTTTGACTTTTTCACAAGTAGCTCCAAGTGAGTTTTGTCCAAGATCTACTTCATTCTTTCTCTAAAGCCGCGCCTCTCTTGTGCTCCCTTTCTCAGTGAATGGTATCACTATTCACCCAGTTGATCTGGGACCAGAAACCTAGAAGTCATCCTTGATTCCTCTTTAATTACCAAGTCTTACTGACCTCACTTCTATAATATCTCTCAAATCCCTACTCCTCTCTACCCTAGTGCTGCCAGTGTGGTCAGCACCAATGTCGTTCACTCTTGCCCCATTCAGTCTGTTCTCTGGGCCACAGTCAAAGCATAGATACCTTTAAGAAAATGCAAGACCAATCACATCTCTATCTAGCTCAAAATCCTACAATAATTCCTTCTGTCTTAAGATAAAGTCCAAGCTTCTTTAAAAGGCTTCCAATCCTTCATTAGAGCCAAGAATTCTGTTTAGCCTTCTCTGTCACCACTTCTCTCCCACTACTCCACATTCAAGTCATTCTGAAATGCTTTTGGTTCCTCCAATATGCTATACTCCTCTCTCTCTCTCTCTCTCTCCACCCTCTCTCTCAGCTTTCAGGTATACTGTTCCCCCTGCCTGCAACAATAGCCTATCCTTCACCCATTCTCTTTAATAGTTGTTTAATCATACCTCCATCAAGATTTATTTCCATGAATACAGGATTGCCTCTGTCTGATTCACCATATTCTAATGGCTAGTAAAATGTTGGGCACATGTTAGTCACTCAGTTGTGTCCAACTCTTTGCAACCCCATAGACGGTAGCGCACCAGGCTCCTCTGTCCATGGAATTCTCCAGGCAAGAATACTGGCATGGGTAGCCATTCCCTTCTCCAGGGGATCTTCCTGACCCAGGGATTAAACCTAAGTTTCCTGTATTGCAGGTGGATTTGTTACTGTCTGAGTCACCAGGACTTTAAAAAGTATTTTATGAATTAATGAATATTGGGGTTTATTCTGAAGAAGAAGAAGAAATGAAGTCGCTCAGTCGTGTCCAACTCTTTGTGACCCCATGAACTGTAGCCTACAAGCCTCCTCTGTCCATGGAATTTTCCAGGCAAGAGTACTGGAGTGGGTTGCCATTTGACTTTTAATTATCCTGTGGCAATAATTTCAAAGTTCCATTAAACTGTTTGTTATCAGAACAAAAGCTTTGACTAATATAAAATAAATATATTCTAGAGGTCTCCGTGCACACGTAGGAAGCTGGTGAATGATACCATCTGTCAACAGTGCTTTCCCCCTTTACCTTCTTTCTTATTCACTGTTTCATGATCTATGATTAGACATGAGATAGGAATAAAATTATGAATCTATATTGATATTGTACAATGTGCTAAATCCAAAAATAAATCAAAGGGTAGAATAAAATTTGAGGAAGGAAAGGTAGGCTGGTCCAGCTCTATGCAGATGGATAAAGCCAAGAATTTTCAACACAGAGAGTAGCAAGGATTTCCGTACCATACACCTATTATGCTGCTGAGGCATAAACAGATACAGTTCTTATCCTTTAGGGATCTAGACTGCAGATTCTAGAATCTAAGATAGACCACACAAGTCCAGATCACAGCAACACCTTTAACTTTTGCACCCAAGGCTCATCATCCAAGAACTGTTCATAGTTCAACTGCCATAGGTGGCCATTCAGAATGAAATCTGCCATGTGTGCAATGAGACAAAAAGATCCAGCCAAGTCTACTGCTCTGCTTTAGACAGGCACACATCATAGCTATTTTCTTGCAAAACATACACAGTCCAGTCTGAGCAGAGCTCAAGCATTACCAAAGAAGTCTTTGTTTATCAATAAATATGAAGGGTGGCAGAGAGTCTGATAAAACACCCTCCTTACCTACTATCCAGCAAGGGGATAAGTCTCCCAGGCCAGGATGGCTAATTTCTGCACTATAACTTAACACAGTGCTTTCACAAGCTGTGCCAGGAGGGACAGAAGGCACGGTATGCTTGATTACAATACTTGTTGACCAAGGCCCTGCAGACACACCCAAGGAAGGAAAGCAGGCCAGCACCATGCCAAAGTCCCTCACCCAAACCGAGGTTCCCACTCTATTACAGAGGCCCCAGGATGCTTCCAAGGTGTGGAGGGGTAGGGGGTGCTTTATTAAAAAATTTAAACCTCAGCAAAAAGAAAGCATTACAATCCGAAGCATTGGGCCAAACTCTTCAAAGGAACTTGTTTTACTTTAGCCTACTTGCTGGCTCAGATGGTAAAGAATCTACCTGCATTGTGGGAGACCTGGGTTTGATCCCTGAGTCGGGTAGATCCCTTGGAGAAGGAAATGGCAACACACTCCAGTATTCTTGCCTACTGAATCCTATGGACAGAGGAGCCTGGTGGGCTACCATCCAGGGGGCTGCAAAGAATCAGACATGACCAAAGCGGCTAACACACACATAGATCAGGAACCCTCATCAGGCCTCTTCCTACCCTGGAGATTATACAAAAATTTGTTTATGTGGCTATTGCTCCAAGCAGAAAGATACAACCAGGCAGCACTACTAGATCATTCAGATTCCAGAGAAGGCCAATTTGGTGGCAAGACTGGCTGAGTGGTTTCTGAACTTTCACTGCATTTCCAAAGAAAGCAGGTGGCCCAGAAGAGTAAAGTATCAAAGCATCCAGGGGCTGTATTTTCTAGAGTTCCCTGGCTGTATGTCTTCCTGGATGTCTTCCTTGACTTGTCCTGGGATTGAGACAATTTCCCACAAAGTAGCTAAGGCTATGAAGCCAACACCAGAACCACAATGATTCTATCCAACTTATCTGTATCACAGCACCAGATTTGGCCCAAATCTAGGTTCTGAACCCACGTGTATCGAGATTTTAATTCAGTTGAGACCACAACAGAGAAAGTCCAGGAACCGAGCATAAGTATCCTAAGATTCAAAGACCGAGAGACCATAAATTATTCTGGAATAGACCCCAAAAGTCACAATCCCCAAGAGTATGCTCAGTGCTGCACAGCAGTAATCCTTGAAGTCAGACGTGGTACCGAATGCCCTCCTCCGAAGCAAGACTGGCCAAAGCGGCAGCTCTACACACGTGCTCCTTTGCCCCTTCAACCTGGCTGGCCTGGACCCCAATAGAGAACAAAGCAGAGCTACTAGGGGCTTCTCCCCAGTACACCGTCTCACCATGGGACCAAGACTCCTATCCAGAGAACTGGCAGGAATGAGAGAAACATGACAGATGCTTTGAGAATCTCAGAAAGTGTTAGTCACTCAGTCCTGTCTGACTCTTTGTGACCCCATGGATTCAGAAATAAGCCTTATTGAGAATATGTAGTACACCTTGGATAACTCTAGATTAAGCCTTAGAGATAAACTCATACATGTAACAGCCCCACATGTTGATGAAGGCAAAGTTGATTCTTACCCTGCTGCCACCATCACAGAGGAAAGCATATTTTATTGTCTGAAGTCACATATACAAAGTTTGTTATTGCTGGTGTTTTATTGTTTATAAGGAAAATCATTTGTTCAGATTAAAGATGTCTGGCATATACACTGGTCATAAAAAAATCAGTGTACATTTTAAATAAAACCAAACGTGCTGTCAACTCCAAAACAAGTAGAATGTATAAAATTCCAATACACCTGTACTCTGCTCAATTATGTTCTAAGAAGCAAATAGTTAAGGAGACACATTCATTTATAACTACAAAAAATTCTCCCCATCAGTCTGACTAAAAGAAAAAAAACAAAACAAGGGGCAAACAGAGGGAAAAAAGATGTCTTTTGCAATTGGTTTGCTTCAGTAGACAAGAAGGGAAAACAGACAAGAGAGGCTCTTCCTCTCTCTTCAATGTAGTAATATTAGCTGCTTCCAGAAAGCATAATCTGAACCACTCAATTAGAATACCAGCTGTCAGTCACGACGTTTTGCTTGTTTCCATTACCTGATAGTGATGATCTCAAAATTAGAGTTTTCCATACCTTGGTCCATGGACCAGCCATCAAATCACCAGGGAAACTTGCAGCCATCCATTTTTGTCTCACTGAATCAGAATCCTCAGAACTGAGTTAGCTATCTGGGTTTTTAATAAATACCCTGACTGTAACTCAAAGTCAGGGTTAAGAGCTACTAGTCTAAAAAGTCTGACCTGAACTTGCTGCCATAGCTTTTGAGGAACTATTGGAAATAACAATAAAAGTAGTACAAGAAAGAAATATTAAGTATAGACATTTGATGGTTTTGGTTTGGACATTTCATAACGACAGTAACTAAGAAACAAGTAGCCACAAACAGAATTTATTTGGCAAAGACAATTAAATGTCACTACTCTTGTAGTACTTTCATAAGCCATTTCTGGAGGCCTAAATATTAATAAGGGGAATTCCCTGGTAGCTCAGTCGGTAAAGAATCTGCCTGCAGTGCAGGAGACCCAGGTTCAATCCCTGGGTCGGGAAGGTCCCCTGGAGAAGGAAATGGCAACCCACTCCAGTATTCTTGCCTGGAAAATCCCATGCACAGAGGAGCCTGGCGGGCTACAGTCCGTGGGGTTGCAAGAGTCGGACACAACTTAGAGACTAAACCACCACCAAATATGAATGATTTGAATCCTAATTTCTGTGTAGTGTGTTAATCCTTTCAAAACCCATTCACAAGTCAGAAGTCCCAAGAAATAGCTATTAGAAAAGAGAGTCACCTAACAGAAAAGCTCACACATGACTGAGGTATGTGTGTGTGTGTTAAGTCGCTTCAGTCGTGTCTGACTCTTTGGGACCCCATGGACTGTTGACCACCAGGTTCCTCTGTCCATGGGGATTCTCCAGGCGAGAATACTGGAGTGGGTGCCATGCCCTCCTCCAGGGATCTTCCCCACTGAGAGATCAAACCCATGTCTTCTACAGCTCCTGCCTTGCAGGTGGATTCTTTACTGCTGTGCCACCACAGAAGCCCAACTGAGGTACAAAATATAGTAAAATAAATCATAGATTTATGATTTCCAGAATTATGTATCCTAGGGAATAGCTAAATTATAAATATATACATGAAATGACTGCATGATTCCTTTAAAGTAATAGCAAAAGTCAAATTTCTTTTATGTATTTGTTGGTTATTCATCAGTTTCATTTGTTCGGTTAGTTTTCTATATTGCTTTTCTACACATTATTATAAGGTGATGTTATTACAGTTTTCAGTCAAGCATCAAAAACATGATAACCACATACAATTAGACATTTTCCCTTCTTACTCTGATAAATGTTTAATTCAACTAAAATTTAGGTTTATTGTGGAAAAAACATAGAAAGCAAGGCAATATACTCATTTAAGTGAAGGAGATTATCAAAGAAATTCTCAATATATGAAAAAAAATTGAGATGTCAAACAGTCAAAAAATTGTTTTTTATTGTATTTTTTAAAATGTTGTTTTTAAAATATACATTTTTCCCTGATTCAGAATCCTTTCATAACTCTTGAAAGCACTCCATCTTGGGATGTAAACATGGCAGCAGTAGGCTTGTCTTGCTTCCCCACCACATACAATATTACACTCCAAACTGTCTAGTCTCTACCCTAATTAACTCTTTATGACTTTTGCATTGTGGCAAAACAGAACCTCATCTTACATTTCACAATTTATGTACTGATTTCAAGTTTGGTCACGTTTCATGTTTTAGCCTATTTCCAACAGTTTCTCTCTGTTATGTTAAGATCAGGAAGTTTCAAAACAACAGTTAAGGGCATACATCCTCTCCCCCACATCTCTACCCAAATGTAAAAAAAAAAGTGAATTTACGAGGGTCTTCATAGGCACCAAGAAGTCTCCTACCCCATGGCTTCTCCTCACTTCCTCCCCACACCCTCTGAGAAGAGCCATAAGAGGTCCTGGTTTAGGATGTCAGCATCTCCCCCGTCACTGAGTCTTCTGTGCTTTGAACAACCAAATTTCTAGAACTTTATGTTGCCTGCCAACCACCTCTTTCTCTTTCCCCTCTTCCAAAATCAGGATTTTGAGTTGAGTGTGGCAAAATCATATAAAAATATACTGTGTCAGGTAAGCTCAATGGTACAGAGCAGACGTGGAAGGCAACTACTCCCCTTAAACATTTACTCTTCTGAAGATTATGCCAACCTGAACCTGAATTCTGGCTTCAGAACAATATACTCTTTCAGACTGGTGGAAGCCATCCACACAGAGCCATCTGATGCCAGGAGGAGAGACTGGGGAACAGCAGGTTTTCTAAACAATTTGGATCTAAAGTAAAGAAAGAATGGGAAGGAAATCAACCCACTGCTGAGAAAACAAATAAATCCAATCAATCTAAATCAGAAGAACAATCAATGGAAGAAGGCAACATAAAGCAAGGTGAGGCCGAACACCTTGTCGGAACCTCAGGATTAGTTCAACTTTCTTACAAAATATAACAATATGAAGCATTCTATAACTTCAGCAGAAAATTGTTGCAGGACATGAAGTATAGGATAAAGGTATGATTTCAAAACAGGGCTTATTTTCTTTAATATGGAAGTATGTATTATTTGTTTTCTTTTAAAATTTTTAGCTAAAATGTCTTCTGATGTTACTGTAAATTCCTGAAAAACAAGCATTTGGCCTTTCATAGCTATACCACCAGCACTAGCATGGTAGACATACCAGCTATGCAATGAATTTCTGCTAACCTGACAGAATGAATGAACAAATTTATATCTCAATTTTCTTTTTCTGAAATGCATTCATTAACAAATAGCATGAAAGCAAGCAAAAAAAAAAATGCATAGGGTGAATCATTTAATCTCACTAGCAAGACCAAACCTGTTGATGTAAAAGAGTAAAGACAGTACTCTGTATAAGAATATCTCATACAACACAGGGATGTGTGTGGATGCTCAGTTGCTCAGTCACGTCTGACTCTTTTCAATCCTATGGACTGTAACCCACCAGGCTCCTCTGTCCATGGGATTTTCCAGGCAAGAATACTGAAGTGGGTTGCCACTTCCTCCTTCAGGGGATCTTCCCAACCCAGGGATGCAACCCGCATCTCCTGCATTGGCAGGTGGAAGCTCACACAGCACAGGGAATAGAGCCAATGTTTTATAATAACTTTAAGTGGAATATAATCTATAGAAATTTGTTATCCTATTCTGTACACATAAAACTAATATTTTAAATCAATTACACCTCAATAAAAAGAAGTTTAAAAAGAAGATAGTGATCTGCATGTATACAGATAAGACCAATTGTGTACACACCCTAATTGTTCCAAAGAAGAATAATCTGGTGGGTAGCATCGAATCTCCGTCTTCTCTACATGTCTGCCAAGGCTGTGTTTCCATCCTTCTCACTTTCTCTTGCCCTTGACAGATTTATACTAAATACTTTTCAAATCATTGTTGACATTATGAAGCAAACATGTTAAGATCATAGTTGCCAAGACAAGTGTGGTCAGTTTGGTGCTATCTTGGCTCAGCAGCCTCTCAAAGGCTCTCTGTTCTGATTTATTCCTCAACATTTGATTTCCACCTTGTGTTTAATGTCAAAGTTGTCACAACCACTCCTGGAGGAAACTGGAGTAAAATAGTGAATAAAAACACTGTCACAGTTCCATAGCAATAGAGGACATTGTTCTAGCTGAGGGCACTGAGCTAAATGAGCTCTGGGTATGGAGGAGGCCGCTGCCCACAAGTAGGTGTTCCGCTCCAGCTGATCCCATCAAATCCTGGGGGCTGCAGTCTGGCCAGTGGGCATAGAGCTTAGCCCCTCCCATCAGCATGCCTGATCTACAAGGCTAAGTAAGGTGAAGAACTGTAACATACCACTTTTCATAAATGGATATCCCTCACCCAGCCCAGCTCTCTATTCTGTCCCCAAGCCCCCATCTCCACTCCATCCCCAGGAGGAGAAGATCTGTGAGAAACAGTCATAATCTACACACATAGACCTATAGGGCCACCTGCCCATCATGGCCTCGCAGAAGGCAAGAGAGAACTGAAACACTTGCATTTGAAACTCTTGGGTGTATTAAAGTACTGACAAAAAAAATGACTAACAATGCCAAATGTTTTATTTAACAATTAAATTGTTTAGTGAATGTCTTTTTCCAATACCATCTCATTATCCAAGAGTGAGTGACTCCTAGAGATAATATAGGAAGTCTAGGGGACTTCCCCGGTAGTTCAGTGACTAAGATTCCCGACTCCCAACGCAGGGGTCCCAGGTTCAATCCCTGGTTGAGAAACTAGATTTCACATGCTGTGACTAAAGATTCTGCTAGCCGCAACTAAGACCTGGCACAGCCAACAAAAAAGTCTAAATACTGGTCCCTTCGTGACTTACAGGCTGGCTTCAGTAGGCTTTCCTCAGAGCTCCCCTGTAGCTACTTCTGAAGTCCCTGAACTCAAGGCACTCTCATTTGCCTAAGTCTTAAAGGGAGAAGCAGAAAAACCTGTTCATTAAGAAGTAGCAAGCAGCTTCTCCTGCCTCTTTTTGGGCTCCAGAATAAGCAGAGGTGGGTATTGGCATATTTCAGATGTAGAAGATAAAGCCACTCCCGCCCCCGCCATGCACACACACACCATCATCTCCAAGAGTGTTTTGTTATTCTATGGTGGTGGTGTTGTGTGAAAGTGAAAGTCACTCAGTCGTGTCCGACTCTTTGCAACCCATGGCCTATATAGCCCGCCAGGCTCCTCTGTCTGTGGAACAGGCAAGAATACTGAAGTGGGTTGCCATTTCCTACTCCAGGGGATCTTCCCAACCCAGAGACTGAACCCACATCTCCCACATCACAGGCAGATTCTTTACGCTCTGAGCCATGGTGGTGGTGGTGGGTAGTCATTTCAAATCTAGATACATTTTCACTTTGGTTTAAAGAATAGGAGAATCACTCAATGTTCTACTTCCATGCTTGCTTCTTCTTTAGGTGAAACTTTCTCTCTTTTGTCCCCACCCCTCAGATCCTAAAGAGTGTATTCACTATGAGGCAATAAATTTAGATATGTCTGCCTGAGAGAAATCTATAGTAATGTGTTAATTTCAATCTCAAGTTAATAAAATCTTCATAACAGTCCACATTGGACTTCCCCGGTGGTCCAGTGGTTAAGAATCCACCTGCCAATACAGGGGACATGGGTTCGATCCCTGCTCCAGGAAGATTCCACACGTCTTGGGGACACTAAGTCCCTGTGCCACAACTACTGAACCCATGCTCTAGAGCCCGTGAGCTACAATAAGAGAAGCCATAACAATGAGAACCCCATGCACTGCAACTAGAGAAAGCCCACACACAGCAACGAAGATCTAGCACAGCCATAAATAAATAAATAAAAACTAAAAAAAAAAAAAAGTCCTCATGACTTTATCTGTTTAGTTTACACAGCTTAACTCAGTTGTGTTTTTTTTAAATACCTTTTCCCCACTCAATCTCTTCTTCAATTTTCAGCTTTTACTTGATCTACACTGTTCAGCTAGAAATTAAAATACCTCTCTGAAGGTGGTACCCAATACCATCCTAACTTGGAGAATTGAAGGGAATTTGTAGAGTCGTTCAGTGAAGTTCATACTCAGCGTGAAAATGATCACAGCCAACATGTACAGAATAAATCCAATTAGCATATGGGTACTTAGGGTTCATTCATTTCATATGAAGTGACATTTTGATAACTAAAGAATTGAGCCATTAACACTCTCTGGTTACAACCAGTCTGACAGATTCTGGGCATGAACTTCACTAATTGAGTTTTCAAGGACTTAGGTGAGGAATAGTGATAGGGATGCATTTTGTGCTGTTTCCTCTGTCAAAGTGCTGCTGGAGGTCCTCTGGAAATGGTTTCTTTTCTGGGAAGTACCTAAGAAAGTATGTTCAACAGTTCAGAAAAAGAAAAAAAAAGTGTTCTAATTTTTTTTTTCTTTTGAAAATCACCATTTTCAACCTTGATCAATGAAGTTCAATTGATCAGAACATTTTAGAAGTACCATTCAAATGAAAAAATGATATTGATACAAATGTGCAATGTTAGGTCTTGATAGAGTCACTACAGTATCATTCGAGGTATTAAAAGGGAGTGGATTTTGCTTGGTATTTTGAGATTCAATGACTATTTGCTGAATGAGTGAAGCAGACCAAAGGACAATAGCAGAGCAAGCAAACGCCCACCTGCATTTTATTCAGGGCCCTGCCGCTACATATGCAGCTTTGCTCCTGTTCTAGAACTCTCATTTAGTGTTCTTCATGGTCTGTTAGAATATCAGGTCAATGTTCTTTCTTTCCTCCATTCAGCTGTCTTATCCTTTTTCCTATGACAAATATGAAAACACATTATGGACTAAAAGCACTAGAGAAATATAAATCCTTTGTATTATTATTACAACTTGAGCCATAATGTTGTCCAAGAATATCAAAACCAGAAATTCTCAGTCAAGAATTTTCTTTAGATAGAAAATTCCAATTTTCTAGCCTAGGTACTGATAAAAAAAAATTCACCAATGCTTTGGATGAAAAATGTTAAAAATTATACTCTCGCTTTGAAATTTCAGAGGAAAAGGAGACTATGCATAGTTTTAGGTTCTTCCAGATGTAAACACAGGAATACCAACTAATTTATTTTTTACTCCTATAACTTTCTCATCAAAACAATTCAAAACCACTATATTGTCTCAGGCCTGTATGTGGAAGACATAAAAAAAAAAAACACAAGAACTGAATGTTGAAGCAAAAGCAAGCACAAGGGAGTTCTAGATCCTAAAGTTGCCTGCAGTTCACAGCTAAACTAAAACATGTTCTTTCATAAATGTTTCTCAGCTTCTCCTTTTGTAAAGAAACAAAATCACACTTGTTGAGTCAGCCACCAGCTCTATAGAGTAATGGTCCTATATAAATCAGTCTTACAATAATTTATGCTTTTAAACTATCAAGTTAACCATATTTAAAAACTAAAGAATGATTATCCATATTAAATGGCTCCTGTAGCCAGGCTAAGCATTTTGGCAGTTCCTACATATCTTCAAACAAAGACTTAGCACTAGTATCCTTTCCCTTCTCCAGCACAGTCTTGGCTTTAGACTAACACTAACCTAAGGTGTAAAGATAGTGGGCTTGAAAGCCAACAATTCTTGATTACACTCCCCATTCTGCCCCTTTACAAAGCATGTGATCTTCAGGAAACAATCTTTGCCTCAATTCCCTTAATTGTACAATAAGGATACCAATATCCACACTTGAATACGACTGGAGTATTAGGGTAAATGAGATATATACGTATCAGGAGCAAGGATCAGCTACATAATTTGTGTGGTCCAGTGCAAAATGAAAACACGCTCAAAAACTACTAAAATTTTCAAGATGGCAACAGCAGAGCATAAAACCGAGAGTGGAGCCCTTCTGAATGTGGAACTTATGATACTGCACAGGTCACACACTTGTGAATCTGTCCTTGCACACCTGAAAGAGCACTGCAAGTATTCAATAAATGATAGGTATTATTAAAATGCTTACTTCGATATGAACTTTTAATTTTTCCTAGTGTTTCACAGAGAGATGGTTTTCCCAATGGGGACACAGCCCTCAGAGAGTGAAAATGTCATTGAACAACTGCTGGAAAGACATTGAATGTCTCTTGGACAAAATTTTCTCATATTCAGAAGAGAAGCTGATTCAGAGAAGTAGTTTTCAAACTATACTTTGAAGCTATTCCCTGAAGAAGGCTTGGAGTACCCTCAAAGACATAGGGGCAGGCAGAGTGGGGGCAAGCCAAGTGAGTCACTCTTACTTGAAACAGAATGACTATATTTGACTTGCTTACCTTCATTTGGAAAAAAAAAAATGAGTTACATGATAATAAATGAAAAATACTAGATTTGTTGAGCTTGCTGCCTTTCCAGTTTTAAGTTCCATACTCTATTTCTTGTTACATCTTCACAACCTTAAAAGTAGAAATCTAACACCACTTCCATTTGTTCAAGAATATACAGACTCAACACTATGTCTAGGGCTGCGTCATTACTCAAAGCCTGTCCTCCCCCATCGCAACACCAGTTTCTTTCCTGGGCTACCTCTCTCCCCTCCAGGTTCCAGAAGTTACTTCCTTCTCAGGATATTCCCTTTCTAGAGCCTCAAGAAACCCAGCTCCCTCAGAGGTGACTATAGCATTAACATGACCATAGTGGAGGAGGAAGACATATACAAAACAGGATGAATTAGAGATCAATTCAATATGATAATAAGCTATTTCCCTCATTTCTACCCTATCTGTGCCACCATTATATCCAACATCTCTCTCCCACACCTGGCATTCTTTTTCTTCCATCCTGCTCCACAAAGCACCTAGTTGCTATCAGTTCTTTCATGTAAAAGCTCACACTGTGGAATCACACAGCTTGGGAACGAATCTCCCCCTACCATGTTCTCACTTGTGATCTACAGTGAAAACCTCTCCTGCCAGAGTTTTCTCCTACGGTTATTATAAAGATTCAGTTCAGTTCAGTCGCTCAGTTGTGTCCGACTCTTTGCGACCCCATGAATCGCAGCACGCCAGGCCTCCCTGTCCATCACCAACTCCCGGAGTCTACACAAACCCATGCCCATCGAGTCAGTGATGCCATCCAGCCATCTCATCCTCTGTCGTCCCCTTCTCCTCCTGCCCCCAATCCTTCCCAGCATTAGGGTCTTTTCCAATGAGTCAACTCTTCGCATCAGGTGGCCAAAGCATTGGAGTTTCAGCTTCAATATCAGCCCTTCCAATGAACATCCAGGACTGATCTCATTTAGGATGCGATGGACTGGTTGGATCTCCTTGCAGTCCAAGGGACTCTAAAGAGTCTTCTCCAACACCATAGTTCAAAAGCATCAATTCTTCAGCGCTCAGCCTTCTTCACCGTCCAACTCTCACATCCATACATGACTACTGGAAAAACCATAGCCTTGACTAGATGGACCATTGTTGGCAAAGTAATCTCTCTGCTTTTAAATATGTTATCTAGATTGGTCATAATCTTCCTTCCAAGGAGTAAGCATCTTTTAATTGCATGGTTGCAAGCACCATCTGCAGTGATTTTGGAGCCCAGAAAAATAAAGTCTTCTACTGTTTCCACTGTTTCCCCATCTATCTGCCATGAAATGATGGGACCGGATGCCATTATCTTAGTTTTCTAAATGTTGAGCTTTAAGCTAACTTTTTCACTCTTCTCTTTCACTTTCATCAAGAGGCTCTTTAGTTCTTCTTCGCTTTCTGCTGTAAGTGTGGTGTCATCTGCATATCTGAGGTTATTGATATTTCTCCCGGAAATCGTGATTCCAGCTTGTGCTTCCTCCAGCCCAGCGTTTCTCATGATGTACTCTGCATACAAGTTAAATATGCAGGGTGACAATATACAGCCTTGACGCACTCCTTTTCCTATTTGGAACCAGTCTGTTGTTCCATGTCCAGTTCTAACTGTTGCTTCCTGACCTGCATACAGGTTTCTCAAGAGATAGGTCAGATGGTCTGGTATTTCCATCTCTTTAAGAATTCTCCACAGTTTATTGTGATCCACACAGTCAAAGGCTTTGGCATAGTCAATAAAGCACAAATAGATGTTTTTCTGGAACTCTCTTGCTTTTTCGATGATCCAGCAGATGTTGGCAATTTGATCTCTGGTTCCTCTGCCTTTTCTAAAACCAGCTTTATTGGCATTGGCATTGAAGCATGTAAATTATCATATGTGAAACAAATAGCCAGTCCAGGTTCGATGCATGATACAGGGCGCTCGGGGCTGGTGCACCGGGATGACCTGGAGGGATGGGATGGGGAGGGAGGTGGGAGGGGGGTTCTGGAAGGGGAAAACATGTACACCCATGGTGGATTCATGTCAATGTATGGCAAAACAAATACAATATTGTAAAGTTAAAAAATAGATAAATAAACTAATTTAAAATTTAAAAAATAAAAATAAATAAATAAAACCAGCTTGAACATCTGGAAGTTCATGGTTCACGTATCGCTGAAGCATGGCTTGGAGAATTTTGAGCATTACTTTACTAGCGTGTGAGATGAGTGCAACTGTGCAGTAGTTTGAGTATTCTTTGGCATTGCCTTTCTTTGGGATTGGTTGAAAACTGACCTTTTCCAGTACTGTGGCACTGCTGAGTTTTCCAGATTTGCTGGCATATTGAGTGCAGCACTTTCACAGCATCAGCTTTCAGGATTTGAAATAGCTCAACTGGAATTCCATCACCTCCATTATCTTTGTTCATAGTAATGCTTTCTAAGGCCCACTGGACTTCACATTCCAGGATGTCTGGCTCTAGGTGAGTGATTACATCATCTTGATTATCTGGGTCATGAAGATCTTTTTTGTACAGTTCTTCTGTGTATTCTTGCCACCTCTTCTTAATATCTTCTGCTTCTGTTAGGTCCATGCTATTTCTGTCCTTTATCGAGCCCATCTTTGCATGAAATTTTCCCTTGGTATCTCTAATTTTCTTGAAGAGATCTCTAGTCTTTCCCCTTCTGTTGTTTTCCTCTATTACTCTGCATTGATTATATTGATTGATTATATATTGATTATAAAGATTAAGTAAATGAATATGTATAAACCACTTGGAACAGTGCCTGGAACATAGTAAGTGCTAAGTGTTTATTGAATAAATAAATACATTTTTAATTTACCTCCTATCTAATGTGCCCCTTCAACCTCCATCCTTCAAAAACTTGGCCCCAAGGATTTCACAAGTGGAGGAGAGGGCTGGAACCAGGGCAGTTCAGTTCAGTTCAGTCGCTCAGTCGTGTCCGACTCTTTGCAACCCCATGAATTGCAGAATGCCAGGCCTCTCTGTCCATCACCAGCTGCCGGAGTCTACACAAACCCATGTCCATTGAGTCAGTGATGCCATCCAACCATCTCATCCTCTGTCATCCCCTTCTCCTCCTGACCCCAATCCTACCCAGCATTAAAGTCTTTTCCAATGAGTCAACTCTTCGCATGAGGTGGCCAAAGTATTGGAGTTTCAGCTTCAACATCAGTCCTTCCAATGAACACCCAGGATTGATCTCCTTTAGGATGGATTGATTGGATCTCCTTGCAGTCCAAGGGACTCTCAAGAGTCTTCTCCAACAGCACAATTCAAAAGCATCAATTCTGCGGCACTCAGCTTTCTTCACCGTCCAACTTTCACATCCATACATGACTACTGGAAAAACCATAGCCTTGACTAGACAGATTTTTGTTGGCAAAGTAATGTCTCTGCTTTTAAATATGCTATCTAGGTTGGCCATAACCTTCCTTCCAAGGAGTAAGCGTCTTTTAATTTCATGGCTGCAATCACTATCAGCAGTGATTTTGGAGCCCAAAAAAATAAAATATGACACTGTTTCCACTGTTTCCCCATCTATTTCCCATGAAGTGATGGGACCAGATGCCATGAAGTGATGGAACCAGGGCAAGGACAGAAGAAATGCTCAGAGCCTGCTGTCATTCACTAAAAATACCCATCACAGCCATTGTTTCTGTCTCAAAGGGCTAGAAGAATTCCAGGTTGACTATCCTTATTCCATGTTTCACACCAACCCCTTTCAGGTATCACATGACACCTGATGAAGTGAAAAATAATTTTCTGAGGTCACCTTCCACTTTCAAATGACCCTGATGCACCAAGGTCTTTTCCTTCATTGCCCCATGCCTCCTCCAGTCTCAAAAGCTGACATCTGGCCCACAATACCAGGGGAGCCCTTATAAACTAAAGCAATGAGATTTTTAAAAGATCTTTGGGTAGTGAATTAGAAAGAGAGGAAATGTGAAAATAAACACAGTGATCCCAGGAGTGTGCACTCACTTAGGTGGCAAGTGTTAATGTTCCTGCAACAACAACAACCGCTACCACAAAAAAGGAACCACATTCTAGAGTGCCTGTAAACAGTCTACTTGCTTATAAACTAACAGTCTGAAAGAAAGAAACTGAAAGTCGGTCAGTCGTGTCCGACTCTTTGCAAACCCAGGGACTATACAGTCTGTGGAATTCTCCAGGCCAGAATACTGGAGTGAGAAGCCTTTCCCTTCTCCAGGGGATCTTCTCAACCCAGGGATTGAATCCAGGTCTCCCGCATTGCAGGCAGAGTTTTTGCCAGTTGAGCCACAAGGGAAGCCCATAAACAGTCTACAATTCCTATATTAAGAGATTCATTTGAGTTTGACTCTAGTTTTTAAAAATAAGCCCTTTATTCAAGAATATAAACTGAAATAATTGCCACATGTCAGATGCTATTCTTGGCTCTGGGAATATGTTGGCCACTAAACAATGTCCGTACCCCCATGGAACACATATTTAGGGAATTAAGGGGCCGGCGGGCACTCACATTCTAGTATGTGTGGTTAAAACCACTAACATCACTTATTTCTTTATTCCTAACTTTATCTGGAGCAAAGGGAGCAGTTTGGAGAGAATCAAGATCCATGCTGACCCAGCACATTGAAGAAGAGGATTATACTAGTGGGATGCAGAACAGCAAGAAGACAATGGGAAAAGCAGAGAAACAGAACAAAAAGTAAAAGAGGACTACAGACTAACTTCTATCTTTGCATTTTCAGTCTAAAGCCAAGTCTACTCTCCTCACACCATATGGTGTCTGTCTCAGTTTGTAGGGCTGCCATTAGAGTATCACAAAGTGTGTGGTTTAAACAACCGATTTTTGGAGGGTAGAAGTCATGAGATCAAGGTGTCGGCAGGGCTGGTTTCTTCTAAGGCCTCTCTCCTAGGCCTTCCGATGGTTATCTTTTTCCAGTATCCTCACAGAGTCTCCCCACTGTGTGTGTCAATGTCCTGATCTCCTCTTTTTATAAAGACACCAGTCACTTCAGATTAGGGTCTGCTCGAATGACCTTATTTTACCTTGATAACCTCTTTAAAGGCCCTATGTCCAAGTACAGTCGTATTATTAGGTACCAAGAGTTACAAATTCAACATATGAATTTAGGAGGACACAAATCAGCTCCTATCAGTCCTCTCTCTACTCTTAAGATCAAAACCAAGATAATATAATAGTGAGACTTCAACAAGCCTTAAATAGACCCAACCAGATTTTATAAACTATTTTGTGGGAGAAATATGCTCTACCTTCCAAACAAGCAAATTAAAAATAAACTCTTTAGTTTATTTAGTTTATTATCAATTTAGTAACCCATCAGGAAATAGTCTTCCCCAACCCCCACCTATAAAGAGGCTTTCATTGTTTGAACAAAACCTAACCAAGCAGGATCTAACAACATGAGGATAGAATTTCTTCTCTTGAAAAAGTTTTGACATTTTTACATTCAAAATAAAGATCTTTCTGGTCAATTAGATGGGTTTTAAACATTTCTTTATTTACAGATATTTCATTGCTTTTACGAGTGTGAATTTTGAAGACATTTCCTGGTGAAGCTCACACAGGAAGACTGCTCCAGTTTGAACACAGGCTGAGCACTAACTTCATTCTGGCTGGTTTCACAGGTTAAGCTGGCATATGCGTGACTAAAACTAAACTCAGCAAAATCCCTAAATCCAGAACTTAATTTTAGTAAATTTTATGACAATTGGAAAATTCTGGCAAGTCGTCACAGATACTTTACCTCTCAAGTAGACAATGGTATCAAGCAGACAGCAAGTATTATCCTCAATGAAATTGGGTAATTTTAGCAAAAGTTTATTATCTAGAAGCCTCTCTGTAGTTCCCTTACAATTCTGTTATTTCTCAAAATGGTGCACTTGATGATAAGCAGATTACTAAATCACTCTATTTGGCAATGGCAACCCACTCCAGTACTCTTGCCTGGAAAATCCCATGGACGGAAGAACATTGTAGGCTGGAGTCCATGGGGTCGAGAAGAGTCGGACACGACTGAGGGACTTCACTTTCACTTTTCACTTTCATGCAATGGAGAAGGAAATGGCAACCCATTCCAGTGTTCTTGTCTGGAGAATCCCAGGGATGGCGGAGCCTCATGGGCTGCCATCTATGGGGTCGCACAGAGTCGGACACGACTGAAGCGACTTAGCAGCAAATCAGTCTATGAAAATTCATATACTCTTTTTTAAAAAATTTTTATCATAGTTGATTTACAGTGTTGTGTTAATTTCTGCTCTACAGCAAAGTGATTCAGTTAAACATATATACACTTCCTTTTTTGTATCTTTTCCATTATGGTTGGGATTCCCTGGTGGCTCAACGGTAAAGAATCCATCTTCCAGTGCAGGAGACAAGGATTCAATCCTTGGGTCCAGAAGATCCCCTGGAGAAGGAAATGGCAATGGAGGGGTCTGGCAGGCTACAGCCCACAGGGTCACAAAAGGTCAGACATGGCTAAACCACACAAACCGTTATGGCTTATCACAGGACACTGAATATTGTTTTCTGTTCCATACAATAGGACTTTGCTGTTTATCCATCCTATATATAATAGTTTTGCATCTACCTGTATCTAATGCTTTAAATGCTGAACTGTAGACACTAAACTTTCCCAGTTTTGTAAGAGGAAAAAAACTCTTGACGTTTTATAAGAGGCAAAGCAGATTGGCCTTGGTGTCTTAGTCTTGGTTCTACCACTTTCAGTGAAGCCTTGAAAAAGTTCCTTATCTTCCCTACGCCTGTTTTTCCACAAAATGGAAATGATGACTATCTCATAGCACTTTGGAGAAGATTAATCATGAGGGCTGCATGTAAATCACTTAATACTATGTCTACCGTGTAAGTACATAGTAAATTGCAGTTACAACTGTTAGTACTAGTACATAGGCTTTACAAGAACCCTGTGAAGTAGGTACATAATTTCATGTCCATTTTCAAAATGAGAAAACTGAGATGTGGAGAAGCTGCCATTTGCCTAACCTAAACAACCAATAAGGAACGTTCTCTAACTCCAGACCCTGAATTTACACTAAACCAAAATGAATTACAAGTGTTGATGAAATGTTTTTAGATAAATTGGCACTTACACCTTTGTTCCTCCTCCCTCATTTTCACAAGCTATTCACATCCATGTTTGCTTCCAAAAGCTAATGACACAGACACATAAATAAACTATTTATGGCTTGTATCAACTATAGACTACAAGCAATATCTACCAATAATCAATACAGGGACCTCTTTGATATGTGAAATCATTAAAGAAACTAGCAACTGTGTTTTCACTGTGAAAATTAATTATTGCCAGTTTCAAATGGGAGACAAACCATTCAAATAAAGGTAAATGTTACATAAAGGTGTTGTTTATTGTGTTTTTTCAAAAATAACTCAGGAAGATTTCAAGAATTTGGTCATTTCAGGAATTTGGTCACAAATTTTTAATTTGAAAATATGAATAAAATTAAGAATAATAACTACCTTTTATTGCTTGATCTTAAGTCTATAATTTAATGTTAATTGATAAATAAAAATCATTGGTGGCTCAGATGGTAAAGAATCCGCCTGCAGTGCAGGAGAGCTAGGTTTGATCCCTGGGTCAGGAAGATCCCCTTATAGAAGGGAATGGCAACCCACTCCAGTATTCTTGCCTGGAGAGTCCCATGGACAGGGGAGCCAGAGCCTGGTGGGCTACAGTCCGTGGAGTCACAAAGAGCCAGACATGACTGAGCAGCTAACACAATAAATAAAAAAACATATTAATATTTATTTAAAGAATAAGTAGTATCTTTAAAAAGAATTAGTGAATATTCTGGTTTTTCTTTAATTGGAGCACAGTTGCTTTAAGAATTAGTGATTATTCTGGCTATAGAATATTTTCAACTCAGTTTTGTTTCTTTTGGGTCCATATGTTAACTCTCACAAGACTACAAAATAATAACCTATTGAGTGCTTATTCTGTATCAAACACTGTATTAAATATATGAAACTGTTGGATCCCCCACAAGTGCCCCATGTGTTGAGTACTATTATTATCCCATTTTACAGACGAGGAAATCAAAATATAGGAATTCTGTAACTTGCTCAAGGACCAACAGCTGCTAAATAAAAGAATCCAAATCTGAACTTAGATCAGCTGGCTCCAGAGTTTACACTCCTAAGTGGCACTTTATAACTGAATCAAATACTCAATTGACAGTACATAAATAAGTTCCGTTAACAGGCTTGAAAACAATCTGTTTTAGTAGGTTAAGCAATGATTAGGCAATAATTCCTGGAGGAGGGCATGGCAATCCACTCCAATATTCTTGCCTGGAGAATCTCCCTGGACAGAAGAGCCCAGCGGGCTACAGTCCATGGGGTCACAAGAGTCGGACACAACTGAGCAACCAAGCACAGCACAGCACATGCGATAATTAATTACACATTTTTTCTTGATGCAATATCAAATTTCAACTCAGCAAAATTTCCACCAAAAAAGGAGAATTCCTATCACACAGTTCGTATTAGAACACTCCACATTATTAAGATTCTATTATAGATAAAAGTCAGAAAAATCCCAATTTTAAAACTTTTTAAGCTAAAGATTCAAACATATATTGAATCCAAATGGGGGAAAAAAGAATATTGCATGTGGCTTCAATTCAGTTCACTTCAGGAAAAATCTCTGCTACCTCAAACAACCCAAATAAGTAAACTGGAGCATTTGTCATCATTTTCATTTTGAGAGAATTATCCAAAATCCACTGATGTGACTTTTCATCTTTTCCGTAACATGAGAGATGTTGTGTGACCCAAAGTTCTTTGGAAAGATATGGATAATATAAAGATGGAGCATTGCAGGCTTTCCTAATTTCACTTTAATAGTCACAAAAACCCACTAAGTGACATATAAAATTTTACCTATTCCTTTCACATTGATGTTGTGTTTCTAACTGCATGATGATTTTCAGATAGCCTGCTGTGCCATCCCAGACTGGCCATCAAGACTGAGGCTAGGGTAAAGGACAGGAAAGTCAGCTCCATAAACAGATGAACTGTTAGGCAAAGCCCACCATCATTACCTACAACATCATACAGCATCTATTAAAATCTACTTCTAAGACTGCTGCTCATAGTAACCTTAACAGAAATAATTGAAAATAGATGCTTCACAAACAGAATTTCTCCAAATAGAACTCTTTTAAATTGATCCTTGGGGTGTCAGAGGATTTTTTAATTTTGTCTTCATAACTGTATTCTTTCACAATTCACTGACTTTGTGTCTTCAGATGCAAATTTCTTTTTCTACTAGAAAAGTTAATAGGCACCTCCACTTAGAGCAGATGGTTCTTTATAAAAAAAAATAAAAAGTTGGAGAGCATCTGGCCAGATACATCAGATCTAGTAGTTCACATTTTAAATACCTGCTATTCTTGATTTAATTTATTCAAACAAAAATAATTTTAATCCTGGTGACTTAATCTTTGGCTCTTCTGAAAATCCTAATAAGATTTTTATGGGAATAGATATTAAATATAATCAGTTGTCATAGTGGTATGAATACTGTTTTTATTTCCCAATATAAGCAACATGCCCCAGTCATAACAGCTGCAAAAATAGAGATTCACTTCAATTTACGCTTAGCACTTTCTATCTTAGCCCCTAGAAACCCTGGTTAACTCCCTTACATTACTGAAATGTTTATTTTTTTTTTCCCATGGCTCCTGCACAGGCATTTGAGTTTTAAGCTGGTACTTGTGGTACTTTTCCATTTTGGAATAACTTTATCATATCTTGAATGCTTCTCAATACATACCTAATTATTCTTTTTTTTTTTTTTTTGAGAGTGACTCCTTCCTTTTGGCTGCTCCTGAATCAAGACAGGAATATGACCACAGGCTTGGGTTTGGAATTTTCCTGGGGTGAACCAATGTAGTCAAAATAAGGGGTGACCGAAGGAAAATTATATGTGCCTCATTGTGATTTTTCATTGACACCAAGCTACACAAGAAGCAAAGGTTAAAGCCAGATGAGTTTTCTCTTTCTCACATCATCACTCAATAAAACAACCCTTCTGAGATTTGCAACTCCCACTCTGTGCACCAGAGCACCTGGGCTGTATACACATACAAGACAGAGCCTTGGCTAGCTTTGTGTGGAACTACAGGAGTTACTCTTTGAATCTCTTTTAACCCATGATCTATGAATGCATCCAAGGGTGACACAAGTGCAAGGAGTAACACTGTAAGTTCTTCAAACCTACCTCCCCCCAGGGCCACCGAAGACCACACAGAACAGCACCACCGCCATTGATGAAGCACCCACCACATGCTAGTCCTCATGATAATCCATCCTACAGAACAGGAACCCGAAGTGCACACAGGTTAAGTCAATAACAACTGAAAAAAATGGGTAAAATTACTTTGTAAGAAAGCAGAGCAGGATATGGGTCAAGAGCATCCTGAAGTCCCTTTTTCCCACCATTCTATACTTCTTACCACCAAACTACTGAGAAAATAAGAACTGAAAGCTCCAAAAATACTAATCAGGGAAGTGCGTCCCTCTGAGGCATCCAGGTTTCAGATCCCAGAACTGAGGCATGTATGATTTTTAAAACTCAATCTGTTTGAGAAGCAGTGAATCTGTTTTCCCTTTTGAAAATTAGCCACAATCAAAGCCCACTGGAAAGGTCCAGCATTACTTGAAAGTAAAGTATATTTTGACCCATTCTCTCTACCCAGAGTCACCAGGCCCCTTCAGAGCACAGTAAATTCCATCTCTGTAGATACTGACATGGCACTGAGGAGTTTTAAGCAGAAGAGAGACATGAGATTCACCCATCAACTAGATATCTCTTGATGCTGTATCAAATGGATCTGAAGGGCACAGGCCTGGAGATAGACATGTACATGTCAGAGGCCCCTGTAGAAACCAAGCTCAAACTTGACCAAGAAGGGGTGGGAAGGATGGGGGCGGAAGGGAGGTCCAAGAGGGACGGGACATATATATACACACATATAGCTGATTCACTTTGTCGTATGGCAGAAACCAACACAACATTGTAAAACAACTATACCCCAAATAAAAAAAAATTAATAGTGGCATGAACCAAGATCCACGGCAGCATAAAGAGCAGGAAAGAGAAATTCAGAAATAAGTGAAAGTTAAACATTCAAGCATTAGTGACAGATTAGAGGAGTAACGGACACATAGTAGGAATGAAAAAGATTAAGCTAAACTAATTAAAACGTATGCCACTGTTTTGAAGAGCAATGCAAATAGCCCCACCTAAATGCAAATTTAAAGCCCAGATGGCCCAAAACCTTCCCACAAAAATAATCTTTAACTGCTAAAATTTCTTCTAACACCCCAATTCAATTATTTTTAACAATGTAGTTATTTCAAGTTTTACTATGAATTAGGCTCCTGCTGAATATTAATATCCATGATTTATAAACCACAACTTTATCTTTTACGCTTCACATAATTATAATCTTACCATTTCCAGAATTATGCTCCTTTTGGAGGTTTTACATTTGAAAATTATGCTCAGTTAATGTACGAGAGGATAAGAGAGACCATTCTATGCAATGACAGCCTTTATATCAAGTAGAGGACAAATGCCTTTGTTTCGTTGTTGACTTCTAGAAAAAAATCTCCCATGAGCATTTGTTCTGTTAATGATGATGAGAAAATCGTGTTTTGCAACACACAGCTACACTTTAGGGACAGCGTGATTTATAAGTTCAATGATTCTGAGCCTAGATGAGTTAATGATTTGAAGGCCATGAGAACAGCATTAGCCTAACTCAAGGATGAAATAAGAAAGTGACAGAGTTTAGGAAGGACTTCCCTGGTGGCTCAGGTGGTAAAGCATCTGCCTACAATGCGGGAGACCTGGGTTCAATTCCTGGGTTGGGAAGATCCCCTGGAGAAGGAAATGGCAACCCACTCCAGTACTCTTGCCTGGAAAATCCCATGGACAGAGGAGCCTGGTAGGCTACAGTCCACGGGGTTGCGAAGAGTCGGACACGACTGAGTGACTTCACTTTCACTTGGGCTCTAAGAGCCCAATTTTGCACTCTGTATCTATCATGGTAGTTTGTAAAGTAAGTTTTGAAAAAAAAAAAGGAGGAAATTTTTTTCAATAGGAAAAACAGCTTTAAACTTAGTATAATTTTGAGACCTTTTTACCTCCCTGTAGTTTTGAACCAACAGCTGGCCCTCAAATTCCATAAATGCTCAGAACTTTTTATATTAGCATATAGTTCCGTATTAGAAACTGTTCAGTTCATTTAATATGTTCCTTACATCAAGTGAATTAGCTTCTTTCCAATTTGGGCCTTAAGGCTCTTGCCTTCTGCAATGGTCATACATGCACTGTTTGTGTTTTACTAGAGTATTATGTTCTTGTACAACATAAACTCTGCCTGGCCTACGTACACCCAATTACGTGTAGAGCAAGGAAGCACAGCTTCAGGGCTGGTTGGTTCTAAGTCACAAGTTTGCAATGTCAAGGTCTTAAAGACACCGAAAATTGTTACACATTGTCAACATGGCTGATTTCAAGTAGATTTTGAAAAAGTGAAGTTTGAAGAACTAGATCCAATTTATATTCTATAAGGAGCCCAGACACCTGGCTAATTTCATAATATGTGTTCTCCAGGCAGACAAAATGAGAACTCAAATGACCTGGAGTTTGTATCCCAGAGTCAGAGATAAATTAAAAACTTGGAATTCACAAAAGGAAAGTAATAAGAAACCAAAAGAAAGGATCCACATATAATCAAAGCATAATTCAAAGGCAATGGGGACTTACTTCCCTGGTGGTCCAGTAGCTAAGACTCCGTGCTCCCAATGAGGGGGCACAGGTTCAATTCCTGGTCAGGGAACTAGATCCTACTAATAATTTGCATGCCGCAACTGAAAAAGATCCCACGTGCTGCAGCTAAAGATCTTGCATGCCAAAACTAAGACCCATTGTTGTTGCTGTTGCTGTTCAGTCACTAAGTCGTGTCCAAATCTTTGTGACCGCATAAACTGCAGCACATCAGGCTCCCCTGTCCTTCACTATCTCCCAAAGTTTGCTCAAACTCATGTCCATCGACCTAAGACTGGGCATGCCAAATAAATAAATAAATATAAATGTATCAAAAGAAGATTTAAAAAAAGGCAAGGCCTCTTAGGTGGATTCAACCAATTTATGGCTTCTTTTAACGCTTTGTTACAAACTCCATAGGCTTCCCAAGTGCAGTGGTAAGGAATCCGCCTGCCAATGCAAGAGATGCAAGAGACATGGGTTCAATTCCGGGGTCGGGAAGACCCCCTGGAGGAGGAAATGGCAACCCACTCCAGTTTTCTTGCCTGGGAAATCCCATGAACAGAGGAGTTTGGCAAGCTACAGTCCACGGGGTTGCAGAGTCAGACAAGACTTGGTAACTAAACAACAAGAACAACAATTAAGTCCGCAGGATCAACAACTCTCACATGACTTATGAGAGGTGAGTCTCCCTCCCTCTTCTCGTGTCTGAGAGTCCCCAAAAGAGGAGGCTGGGATGGGGACCCAGGAGGATAGGTCTTTCAAATATTCAAAGCTTCTGCCTCCAGCTCTGTCATCACTGCTTGGCTGATGCAATCTGACTTTTAATGCTACGATCAGTTCCTGAAGCCCACAAGTTGGTAGCTTTGATTTATTTTTTAGGATGTCTTCAGGTGTAAGTCACAGAAAGACCAAGTACAAGTGGTATAAACTTCTTTAAAACTAGAGAATCCAAAGATCAACACTGATGGGCTGGAGGGGTGAATAATGACTAAAAGAAATGTAAATGGCCTTTAAATACATGAACACAGAAATGTAATTAAAACTATGTTGAGTTACCAGGTCTTACCTATCAAATCCAAAAGTTTGACAGCATACTTAATCTTACAGAAAGAATCAAAAGACCTTGAAACACTATCCTTAACAGAGTACATTTTAAAGAGAAAGAAAAAAACAACACCTTAAACTATTTTCAATAATCATATTGATCAATTCAGCACGTTTTGCTCATATAAAATTATCACAGATACCCAGTACCTGCATATGTTTAATTATATTAACGTCAGTGTGAAATAAGCTTATCAAAAGAAAAGACACAAGAAATCAAAAATTTTCCTAAATTTGAAAGGGAATTAAGTATTAACTCATACTTCATTTTCTCCTTAAAAGGAAATATATATTTCTTAACTCTGTCCTATGAAAGGATCAGGAAACAATGATCAATCCATGAACAATATGTAGCTTTCAGCACCTAGATTTTGTCCCCCGAATACCACTTCCCATATTGGAAAGTGGCTGACTCTACAGACTAAGGCAGGAATGCATGAGGATGGAACATCTTCTATCCCAGAATCAAAGAATTTGTCACCATGGACTGGTGTGAAGTGTGAAGTGAAAGTTGCTCAATCGTGTCCGACTCTTTGCTACCCCATGGACTATACAGTCCATGGAATTCTCCAAGATACTAGAGTGGGTAGCCTTTCCATTCTCCAGGAGATCTTCCCAACCTAGGGATTGAATCCAGGTCTCCCATATTGCAGGTGGATTCTCTACCAGCTGAGCTACCAGGGAAGCCTAAGAATACTGGAGGGGGTAGCCGACCCCTTCTCCAGATGATCTTCCCGACCCAGGAATCGAACCGCGGTCTCCTGCATTGCAGGCGGATTCTTTACCAACTATCAGGGAACAACAAAAGTATAGGATTCATCGTGAAGAGTTGGATGCAACTGAGCAACTGAACATGCAGGCACCCCAAGATGAGACAGCCTAAGCAACAGAAGGAAAATTAACAGCAGTGAACTGCCACGCCTCAAACACATTAAATACCCACAAATCCATAATAGCATGACTTTAAAAAGCAAAAAGGCGAAACTTCACTGGCCACCTTTGGTTAATGCCACAGAACCACACCAGTATTCTTAAAATTGGTAAATAAAAGAGAAAAACAAACAACCAAGAATTCACCCTGCTTTTCCTCTCTGCACTCTGCCTTAGGATAATCAGATCTTTACATGACACAGGAACTTTCATCTTTTAGAAAATGGATTCAAGCTCATAGATGAGGAAGGAATGCTAGAACCAGAATATCAGCATTTTGCTAAAATCGAATAAAATCAGAGATTCAAGTTATGGTCACTGACGGCAGCTGACTCTAATTAGGTGAAAAGCTGATGGGTTACTTTATAATGTATGGTCAAACTGATAATCCTGAACCTAATTATCACTCTTAACATCACAAAAAAAGAGAGAAAACCGTGTACCTCTTAATGAAAGTAGTTTTGCGATCCATGTTAATTTTTTTTAAGAATTTTAATAAGAATCTAACTACAAATTTTCAGAAAATACAAAGGATAGAAAAACATGTTAAATGACACCACAGAGATGCATTCAGAAAAATCTGTAATGTAGGAAATTCTACAGGACAAGTAAACAAGTATCTTCAACAAATAAATAGTGAGGAAAAAAAGATAGATATGATTAAAGATTAAGAGATGTGTAGACCAATTTGAATTATGTTTAAACAATCCAAATACAAACAATAACCCACTAGAAAATCAGAGAAATCTGAACACTGACAAGGTAGTTGATGGTCATGAACTGATAATTATTAATAATAAGTGACGGGAACATGAAGGTTTATTACACTAGTCTTTCTTCTTTTGTGTATGTTTGAAATTTTCTTAAGTGAAAAAAAAGAGATTTAGATATTGCAATATCCAAAGAAGATATACATGTGGCCACTTAAGCTCATGAAACAATGCTCAATATCATTAGTCATCAGGGAAATGCAAATCAAAACCACAATGGAGCAACAGCTAAATGGTCAGAAATTCAGAAAATAATTTGTGTGGTGGAGGATGTGGAAAATTAGAACCCTCATACACTGCATGTGGCACTGTAAAATGGCTCAGTCACTTTGGTAAACAGTTCGGCAGTTCCTCAAATGATTAAACATAGAATGACCATCTGATCAGCAATCCACAGCTAGGTATATACTCAGTTCAGTTCAGTGCAGTTCAGTTGCTCAGTCATGTCCCACTCTTTGCGACCCCATGAACCGAAGCACGCCAGGCCTCCCTGTCCATCACCAACTCCCGGAGTTTACCCAAACCCATGTCCATGAGTCGCTGATGCCATCCAGCCATCCCATCCTCTGTCATCCCCTTCTCCTCCTGCCCCCAATCTTTCCCAGCATCAGGGTCTTTTCCAATGAGTCAGCTCTTCGCATCAGGTGGCCAAAGTATTGGAGTTTCAGCTTCAACATCAGTCCTTCCAACGAACACCCAGGACTGATCTCCTTTAGGATGGACTGGTTGGATCTCCTTGCAGTCTAAGGGACTCTCAAGAGTCTTCTCCAACACCACAGTTCAAAAGCATTAATTCTTCTGTGCTCAGTTTTCTTTATAGTCCAACTCTCACATCCATACATGACCACTGGAAAAGCCATAGCCTTGACTAGATGGACCTTGGTTGACAAACTAATGTCTCTGCTTTTCAATATGCTGTCTAGGTTTGTCATAACTTTCCTTCCAAGGAGTAAGCATCTTTTAATTTCATGGCTGCAATCACTATCTGCAGTGATTTTGGAGCCCAGAAAAATAAAATCAGCCACTGCTTCCACTGTTTACCCATCTATTTGCCATGAAGTGATGGGACTGGATGCCATGATCTTAGTTTTCTGAATGTTGAGCTTTAAGCCAACTTTTTCACTCTCCTCTTTCACTTTCATCAAGAGGCTCTTTAGTTCTTCTTCACTTTCTGCCATAAGGGTGGTGTCATCTGCGTATCTGAGGTTATTGATATTTCTCCTGGCAACCTTGATTCCAGCTTGTGCTTCTTCCAGCCCAGCATTTCTCATGATGTACTCTGCATGTAAGTTAAATAAGCAGGGTGACAATTTACAGCCTTGACGTACTCTTTTTCCCACTTGGAACCGATCTGTTGTTCCATGTCCAGTTCTAACTGTTGCTTCCTGACCTGCATACAGGTTTCTCAAGAGGCAGGTCAGGTGGTCTGGTATTCCCATCTCTTTCAGAATTTTCCACAGTTTGTGGTGATCCACACAGTCAAAGGCTTTGGCATAGTCAATAAAGCAGAAATAGAAGTTTTTCTGGAACTCTCTTGCTTTTTCGATGATCCAGCGGATGTCGGCAATTTGATCTCTGGTTCCTCTGCCTTTTCTAAAACCAGCTTGAACATCCAGAAGTTTACAGTTCATGTATTGCTGAAGCCTGCTTCAAAAGAACTGAAAATATATATTCACACACAAACCTGTACACAATATTTATAGCAGAATTATTCCTAATAGCCAAAATTGAAGCAGCCTTAATGGCATCGACTGATGAATGGATAAATGAAAAGCAGTATATCTATATAACACAATATTATTTGACAATGAAAGGGAATCAAGTATTGATACATGCTACAACCTGGATGAACTTTGAAAAGATTATGCTAAGTAAAAGAAGCCAGTCATAAAAGACCACACAGAAATTATTTGGTGTAAACAATACCCAGAATAGGCAAAGCTATACAGACAACAAGAAGCACACTGGTCGGCTAGGGTTGAAATGGGGTGGGGAGTGGGCACCAGAGACAACCACATCAGAGGATCCTGGATTTCTTTTTGAGAACATGGAGACAATTCCCAGAATCTTGCAACACACTTCTCCTTGCCTCCCAGAATCCAGAATTGCATCTTATGCCATGCTTGACCAATCACAAGTCAGAGAAAGGGAATCATGCAAATGCGTAGGTTATCAGCCTTCGAATGGAAGGTATTAGCGTACTGTAGAAGGGAATGGCAACCCACTCCAGTATTCTTGCCTGGGAAATCCCACAGACAGAGGAGCCTGGTGGGCTATAGTCCATAGGATTGCAAACAGTCAGACACAACTTAGCGACTGAATACAAAATATTGTATCCCTGGGGCTATGTGAAGTCTCCTCAAGGGTAGAGTGAGAACAGACAATTTAAAGCAGTTTCCGGGTGCCTATATCCATATTCTTTCTTTTCTAATGATAGGTTAAGCCTTTCACACTATAAAAGAGAGGCACACATCTCAACCATCCTGAATTTTTATATAGTATATAATGCTCTGGTATGTTAAAATCTCAGGGTCACCAAACACCAGGGCATTTTGAAATATCAATGTAGGTGTTAAGAAGGTAAATTATTCTGGTAACTTGCAACTTTTCTTTCTGCAAATCAGACAGCTAGCAATCCTTTGCTTTTAATAAAATTGAGGAGGAACGTAATCAAGTTGTCAGTGGATCATTAAAAGTAATGTTTCCTGATAGATCACGATTGATTTTTAGCCTACAACTTAGAAGGTTAGGAGTTCAAAGAGGCTATAACAAATTTCTTTCTTTCCTATCTACTTATTATGTGAACAGGAATTCACAGAGTTTACATGAAGACAAGTGAAAAATGGAAATATAATTGATGCTTAACTGTGCTTCATATAGTAATAAATAATACATATTCTGCATAAACTAACTGAAGGGAAAAAAGCTCCATCCATCTCATTAAGAGATGCATTCCTGATAAAACTGTACTTCCTAACATTTAACAAGTATTTATCAAAATTTGTAATGTATTTATGTTGTTTTGCTCAACTATGATAACTCAATCCAAAGGAAAATATTTAACACTTAAAAGCCTTATGTTCACAGGAAATATTACAAATGTTTTAAATTTAAGTTTATATACATATTTTGCTGCAGAAAAGTATAATAGGACAATCAATAGAAGACTTTCAAGCATAAAAATAAATCACATAAGGATAAATTCTGCAGGGAAAATTGGATCAGAAATGAAAGTTTGAGAAGGAAACAGTACATTTCCTTACAAAGATGAGTTTCTGTACTTTTTATGGATGATGGCTGAAATCAAATTGCTACATTTGATTCTGTTTGGGTATATGACATTTTAGGATGGAAGTGTAACAGTCCTAAAATGCCAATGTTTTCCATATGCAAAAAAGTACATCTACTGCAACTCATGCATCTTATGAAAAAAACTTAGATATAAAATTGTAAATGTGTAAAGATTACATGATTTTCAAAACTATATTGAGGACATGTGAGTAGAAATGAAGAAAAAGAAGACCACTGACTGAAGCCAAAGAAAAGTTATCACTACATCTGAGGAGGGGCCCCCTCTTTTCTAAAAGATACGGCCAAGAGAAAGAAAAATGCCTGAAAATATCAGAATTCATTTCTTAAAATATTTATTTATTTGGCTAAGCCAGGTCTTCGTTGTGGCACAGGGGGGTCTTCATCACGGTGTGTGGATCTTTTAGCCAAGTCTAGAGTTCCTTGCCATCTACACCGACCTCTGGGGTACCCATATATCTCTAGCTGACATGAGCAGGTGGGTGGGGGTGCCAGCACAGGGTGGGTTGGGAAAGCTAGTGATAAGGTTCTTGCCAGTTTATCTCCCAGGTCTCTAGGAGTGTCTGAATTCCAAATATTGTGGTTCTTTCAGTTTTACCCCCTCCAGCATCTCCTTTCTACGTGTAAAACTGCTCTGACAGGCTGTGTGGGGTGAGTTTACGTGTTGCCCAAAACTTTACCTAGACCCACTGCTTTTTTGGAGTTATCAGCTTTACTACAAAGTCAATATGAGTGTTACCTGATTGCTACTAGCCACATGCAGCTATTTAAATTTATTTAAAAATAAACTTTATAATCCACTTCCTCCTCTTTCACACTAGCTGCATGTCATTGACTCAACAGTCACATGTAGTGTGTGGCCACCAGCACACATACAGAACATTTTCATTGATACAGAAAGTTCTGTTGGAACGTTCCGCCACGCCAAACTGTCCTTGGAAGGTATGGGGCGGGTGGGGTTCTCCTCTCAGGAAATCTGTTGTTCCTCTTTACAGTCTTTCTTAACCTTGGCCCCATACTATGCCAGCCTCACAGGCCTTAAGATGTGACATTTGATGTCTGAATTTCAATTGCTTTTGGAGTAAAAGCTCTTTCTCAGGGGGATATCAGGCCCCAGATAAACCACGGGATGCAGTTAAACACAAGCTTTCAGCATCATGTAGGGAGGTTTTGTTTCTCCAGTACAGGCAAGGAGGACAGACTTGTCCCAATACCACCCGCCTGCACATCCCAGTTCAGATCAATCCAGCAAGACGTCAAGGACAGATTTAAAAGGTAGTATCAATAACACCTGAAACTAACACAACACTGTTATTCAATTATACCCCAATAAGAAACAAAAATTAAGGGAATTCCCTGGCAGTCCAGTGGTTAGTGCTTGGCACAGTCACTGCCCGGGCCTAGGTTCAATCCCTGGTCAGGGAAATAAGATCTTGTAAGTCTCACAGCACAGTCAAAAAAAAAAAAAAAAGGTAATGTAGTTATGAAGAATTTAAAAAGAAAAACACCATAATCTTGCCACACAAATGGAAGATTAGAAGTGAACTGAAAATGAATATCCCATAACTGCAAAAGAATTTCAGGTGGTAAGGTGAAACCAAAATGAACGCATCCCAAGATGCATCTCATGGAATGCTTACATGTATCTGCTTGTAAAGCAGATTTATACAGTTTAAACTACGTACTCTTGGCAAAAGCAGAATTGAACATAGAAAATATTTTATCACACTGTATTTCCCAACACAGGTTGCCTCATCAGCTATTCACATGTACAAACTCCAGACAATAGAAAGTATCTTATTAAGATAAAACCTACTTCACTTGGAAAAGATTTGATTTTTTATTGACATCTTGCTTATGATAGAAAAAAATGATTTAAATATATATGCATTATGTGTATTTTATATATATATGGGAATAAAACTCAAGTCTTTGCCCAAGGCATTTACCTATGCCTGCTACTCTCTCTCTTAAACGCCTGCACGCACCAGCCTCTTCTCTATGCGACACTGCTGAACACTCCGATTACGCCTCCTCCTCTAACACGTATGGACAGGAATGCTGTCTGCAGCTCTGGGGGAATAAAACAATCAAGCCCTTGGAGGCATACACATCGTGCTATCCATGGCTCCTCACAGACCTTCGTTATTAGTTCCTGTTTCTCAGCTATGTTCCAAACAGATGTATTTGCCATGAGCACAGTTACTAAAGGTGAGATGTCATTCCATTTGTGTGGAGTAAGTTGTACACAGGAGCACACTTGTTAATACTTGAGACCGAACAGGGAACCAGAAGATGACAGTTTTCAAGACAGGACTAACGGCAAAATAGCTGTAATGGTTATAATACACACACATATATGAAAAGATAGTGAAAGTGTTAGTCACTCAGTTGTGTCCTACTCTTTTTGACCCCTTGGACTACAGCCCGCCAGGCTCCTCTGGCCATGGCAGAGGATTTCCCAGACAAGAATACTGGAGTGGGTTGTCATTTCCTCCTCCAGGGGATCTTCCCAACCCAACAATCAAACCCGCATCTCCTGCATTGGCAGGGGTGTTCTTTATCAGCTGAGCCACTAGGGAAAAAAAATTATATATATATATACATATATATCATCAAATACAATAAGGAGATGATTGTAAATATTGAAAATGAAAGCTCTTAGGTCTGGCTCCTAATTTGTTTCCATGTTTTTATTACATCATCAGTTTGGGGTTAAAATTGAGATATTAGAACAGAGGGATGTAGATGAGAAAAGCTAGGGCATATACCAAAAAAGAAAAGAAGAAAGGAGGAGGCAGGTGAGGAGGAGGATAGGGAGGAGAAAAAATACAGAATTTAGAGACCATGCCAAAAAGCAGAGACATAGAACAACCTCTACACTAAAAATCAAGCTGCTTCTGACATCTATACACAAAATCCTTACAAGGAGGTAAAACAACAACAGTAAGAAATGAAAGCATGAAGCCATGATTTCTAAGGACAGTTCTAGCTATAAAAACCAGTGGCCCCTAAAGTTCTTTTCAAAAAGACCTTTATAACTCACATTTCTGTTTCTTTGTTCTTTCACTCCAGCATATCCTCCAATGTTTCCACACAGTTCTCTTACATAAAGATTCATAAATATTAACATTTTGGATTCACACTGATAAAAAAAATTACATGCCTCCTTCCACCCAGGACATCCTCAAGACCATGGAATTCTACAGGCAAGAATACTGGAGTGGGTAGCCCTTCCCTTCTCCAGGGGATCTTCCCAGCTCTGAGATTGAACCCGGGTCTCCTGTATTGTAAGCAGATTCTTTACCATCTGAGCCACCAGGGAAGCTCTCTCGCTTGCTCAATCCTGACCTATGCTCCTTTGCCTAAACTACCAAAACTTATCCAGTTTCTCCTTGCTTTGAATGAGTGGTATATAGAATCCCTGAGTAGTAAGGAGTCTCCTCAACTATACAAAACTCATGTTGAGAAATATCAGTACCAGCATGAAATGCAACGTACATCTAAACATTGAGTCACAATCCTTTTATCTATGATTAAATACAAAAAGGCAGAGTTTTGATTTCTTTTCCTTAAAAGCAGTCTTTGAGGGTCTCAATGAATAGAAGCAAGTAAACTAAATATCCCAAATAAAGCTTCCTTACACAGGGGTAAAGAAAGCTTAATTGACAGTCACTAAGTTAAGGATGGGGTCTTCCCAAATGGTGCTAGTGGTGAAGAACCCACCTGCCAGTGCAGGAGACATAAGAGACATGGGTTCGATCCCTGGGTCAGGAGGATCCTCTGGAGGAGGGCATGGCAACCCACTCCAGTATTCTTGCCTGGAGAATCCCATGGATGGAGGAATCTGGCAGGTTACAGTCCTTGAGGTAACAAAGAGTTGGACATGACTGAAGCAACTTGGTGCACACACACACACACACACACACACACACACAGGATGCAGTCCATGGGGTCACAAAGAGTCGGAAACGACTGGGCAACTGAACAACAACTGCAAAAATGCTAGAAATGATAATCCTTTCAGATAACAGTCTAAAGCTCCTAACGCCGAAAGTGCCCCAGTTTACCTCACTCTCCTCTCATTCTTCGCGGCAGGACCATGAATTCACTGTGGAGGCTGTACAAATCACTGACTCATTCCAGAGGACTGGAAAAACATCCGGTAAGCAATAAGCCTCACCTTTCTAGTCAATGCATTTTCAGTCTCTGTTACAGACATCTTTCTCTTTGTACTAGTCATTTATCAAAGGAAAGTAAATGAAACTAAGAACTAAGTATCCAAGAAATGTTCCAAATAAGCATTCAAGAAAAAATCAAACATTCCATTTCAAAATGCATTAGCATCTAACCTACCACCCATTCACCTCACACCCTTCCAGATTAGCAAAAAGCACCTCGACATGGCTCTAATTCATCAACTAGGCCCGTTGATGTTTGCTGAGTATTCTTCTCAGACAAGTAAAGGTGTATTATAGATAGAAATGGGTCCAACTAACTTTCTTTCTCAACTTCAGATAAAGGCAAGCAAACATGGATGTTAGTCCAGGGCTGACCATAATGGGAGAAGTCGAGAGATGGGAGACCTGGATCCAGTGATACTTGCTCTAGCCTCGCTGATTAGGTCAATCAAGCAGATGGTAGCTCTCGCTTAAGACTTAGCCACACAGCCTCTTAATGTCTATTTATCCCTGTGGAGAACATCTGTTTCTGTCTCTTTGGCCAGCATGCTTTCATTGTTAAACTGCCCTCCTCTGCTTGGTAATGTTGGTAAATCACAATGTTTCCCCTTCCCCAGTGAGGATATGATTATACCTGAGGGTACCATCCTTGATTCAAGCCGGACCAAGCAGGGATTTTCCTAGAATTCTGACTGGCGCTATCACTCCAGAAAGGGGCCCTCTGTGAATAGGAGCTATTTGAACTATGTAAACCAACGCTGCCCCCACAAAGAGACTGCCTTGGGATAGTGCTAACCAAGAGCGTGCACAGATAAGACAGGTGTGTCATACGAGCAAAGGGACGCAGCCGCCCCTGAAGCTAAATGCTGTGTTAAGGGAGCCATAGATCACAGGCTTTGCTTACACCAGTTTAAACTGAGTTTCCATCACTTACACTGATTCCTAAATAAAGTAATTTTCATATACCCTCTCCTACTTTGCCTCCATTTTAGAAAAAGAACCTTGTTTGGGGGATCCCTGCCATCTAAGGTCTGACCCCACTCCATCCATTTATCCTTTCTTATCTCCATCTACGGTTTCTTCATTCTCATAACTTCTATCTTCTCTCTTCTCTGACTCCAAACCCCCTAATTTATAAGCTTTCTCCTTCAACTTTTGACATAAAATGAGTTTTCCCCTTTTATCAGACTCCAGTCACAGAAAGGCATGTTTTTTAGAGTGGTTTTAATCATGGGGTGTGAGTTGAGTACTCTGCCTTTCACTTAACATTACCTCATAAATGTGTCTACATGGTTAGATGCTCTTTGCATCTATTATCTTAATGGCTGTATAATGTCCCATGTCAACTTAATCTATGATGATATACTCAACCACTCCTATAATACAGACATTTAGATCAATTCTTAGTTTATAAATAATACTTCTTTATGTATAATTTTTTTTCTTCTAAATTAATTCCTTAGGGCAAATTCCCAGAAGTCTCATCAAAACTGGATTTCATCGGTTAAATTTTTTTCTAGTAGCTGTAAGCTGATGTCACATTATGGGTTTAGTTTTTACCTGGTTATTAACAATGATTCTTCTTAATATATTTGTTTGCTACTTGTATTTTCTCTTATTGTTGTTCTTGTGGTTCAGTCATTAACTCATGTCTAACTCTTTACAACCCCATGGACTGTAGCACACCAGGCTCCCCTGTCCTTCACTATCTCCTGGAGTTTGTTCAAACTCATGTCCATTGAGTCAGTGATGACATCCAACCATCTCATCCTCTGTCATCTCCTTCTCTTTTTGCCTTCAATCTTTCCCAGCATCGGGGTCTTTTCCAATATTTTGGCTCTTCGCATCAGGTGGCCAAAGTATTAGATCTTCAGCTTCAGCGTCAGTTCTCCTATGTGAACTCTCTATTCTTATTTTTAGCCAGTTAAATTCCTAAAGTGTGGTGATATTCTTAAATATTTGCATGCATTCGTTTTAAGTACTAAGTAATCCTTTATACACTAATTCTTTAAAAAGCTTTATTCTATTTGGGATTTTTTTAGTTTTACATTGTTAGATATTTTTTGAACTTTTATCAAATTTGTCCATATTTTCCATCAGTCTTCAAAAAATCCATCATTCAAGACTATCATCAAAAACTCCACAAATACTAAATGCTGGTGAAGGTGTGGAGAAAAGGGTACCCTCCTACAATGTTGGTGGGAATGTAAGTTGCTGCAGCCGCTGTGGAAAATAATATGGAGGTTTCTTTAAAAAAAAATACTAAAACGAAAGCTGCCACATGATTCTACTCCTGAGCATCTATCTGGAAAAGATGAAACTCTAATTCAAAAAGATACATGCACCTCAATGTTCATAGCAGCACTATATACAACGCCCAAGACATGGAAGCAACCTAAGCATCATCAACAGGCGAAGGCGAAAAAGATGTGATAGTAACATATATATGTATATGTGTGTGTGTGTGTGTGTATATATAGTCCATTTTATCCACTTTACATAAAGTGGATTACTCAGTCACAAAAAGAATGAAATAATGCCACTTACAGCAATACAGACAGACCTAGAGATTATCCTACTAAGTGAAGTAAGTCAGAGAAAGGCATATGACTTATATGTGAAATCTAAAAAAAATGGTACAAAGAAAGTTATTTACAGAACAGAAACAGACTCACAAACATAGAAAACAAACATGGTTATCAAAGGGGAAAGGGAGGGAGAAGAGGGATAAATTTGGAGTATGGGATTAACAGATACACATACTATATATTAAATAGATAAGCAACCAGGGTTTATTATGTAACACAGGAAGCAATATTAAATTTCTTATAATAACCTATAATGGAAAATAATCTGAAATATGTATATATAAAACTGAATCATTTTGCTGTATACCTAAAACTAACACAATATTGTAAACCAACTTAAAAAAATCAGTTATTGAAAAATCAAGCCTTAGTTTCATCCGTACATCAGAATTCTCTACTAATACCAGCCAACAGGAATGAAACAGTATGACTTCCATGAAGGGCAATTTGGTAACATGCATTATATATGTACACAAATATGCTTTTAAAAAGCATATATCATGTGGCTCAAAAACTGTATTTCTAAGGAATTTACCCTCAGAAAATAACTAAAAATTGTTACAAGAATGTTAATCACAGTGCTGCTTACAATACTAACATATTTGAATATGAACATCAATCAATAGGGATGGCTAAAATAACTTACAATGTACACATGATGGGTTTATGATATAGATTGATGTATATTGACATAAAGATATTCATTACGTAGTATTAAAGTTTAAAAAGTGACCCAAAATATGCATATTGTGATGTTTGTTTTTATTAAGCACCCACAACCCGCCACACACACACTTAAAAAAAAAAGCTTTGCAATAAATTCACCTAATATTTAGCAATCATTACTTTTGTTTATGTGTGGAATAACTGAAATTAATACCTTTCCCTTCTTTTATACTGTATGTCTGTCTGGCTTTTTTTTATCTTTTTATACAATTCATGAGACTCTCATGGCAAGTATACTGGGGTGGTTTGCTATTTTCTCCTCCTGCAGCCATGAAATCTGAAGACAACTGCTTCTTGGCAGGAAAACTATGGCAAACCTAGACAGTGTGTTGAAAAGCAGAGACATTACTCTGCCGACAAAGGTCCATATAGTCAAGACTATGGTCTTTCCAGTGTTCATGTACAGTTGTGAGAGCTGAACAGTAAAGAAGGCAGAGCACCAAAGAATTGATGTCTTTGAACTGTGGTGCTGGAGAAGACTCCCGAGAGAGCTTTGGACAGCAAGATCAAACCAGTCAATCTTAAGGAAAATCAACCCTGATTACTCATTCAAAGGACTGATGATGAAGCTGAAGCTCCAGTAATTTGGTCACCTGATGCAAACAGACAACTCATTGGAAAAGCCCCTGATGCTGGAAAAGACTGAAGGCAGATGGAGAAGAGGACATCAGAGAATGAGATGGCTGAATGGCATCACTGATGCAATGGACATGAACTTGGGCCAACTTAAGGAGATGGTGAGGGACAGGGAAGCCTGATGTGCTGCAGTCCATGGGGTTGCAGAGTTGGACGCAACTGGGTGAGTGAACAACAACTGGCTTCTTTTCTTTAGAACAAACTAATAGTACTTTTAATATAATTAATATTATATTAAAACATATTAATGACCATTCTCGTTTAGAAAAAACAAAAAACAAAGTTCTCTTTCTAAAAAGTTAAGATAATATTCTGAGGTCTGTGGTTTGGTTTTTTTACAAAATACTATTATTTATTCTCTTTATGTTCTTCCTAGCTCAATAAATTATTTATACTACAAAAAAACAGAATTCTTAGTTTTCAAGATACAAGCTTACTTATTTAGTTTTCTTGACCCTAATAAGTTTGAATAAAAACATCTTACAGGAGTACACATGAATTGATGCTCACAGAATTTCTTTTATTTTGCTTTATATTTATCTCCTGCCTGTTATTATTAAAGTTTTTCTTCCAAGTCATCAGTGAAACAGAGTAAGAAATATAAAAAGGTGCTTTATCTTCAACAGCTTAATTCATTCTACTAAAGAAATATGAGTTTCTCCCCTTTTGTAAGCACTTGAGTTATCTTATTCCCATAAAATCTCCCTCTCTTCTTCTAAGTCAAACTATTAAGAATCTTTTCTAGCAGTTCATATTTTTCCAGAGGTCCTACAGTTTTTTAAAGTATCTTATCACAGTTAATCTTTTTTTAAAATGACATATTTTAAACATAGAAATGATAAGTCTGATAAAATTCTAAAAGCAAACAAAAGCTAGTAAGTTCTATTGTCCAGCACAGGAGAAAAATTATACTCTTCAAATCCTAGAGTAGGATAAATAAAATAAGGTTTCCATTCAAAAAACTTTAATACAATAAAATGTACTTTGTGTATGTTTGTGTGTACCCACATGCAGACTCAGTCACGTCCAGCTCTTTGCAACCCCATGGACTGCAGCCCACCAGGCTCCTCCATCCATGGGATTCTCCAGGCAAGAATACTAGAGTGGGTTGCCATTTCCTCCTCTAGGAGAACTTTCCAACCCGGGGACTGAACCCACGTCTCTTGCATCTCCTGCACTGGCAGGTGGATTCTTTACCACTGTGCCATCTGGGAAGCCCCTAAATTGTACTTTATTTATCTTACTACTATCTGGAACATAATTTAATCTTTGAAAATTGTGAAGTAGAAATAAGAAATGCTAACTAAAAAAGGAGAAAGACTCCACCACCACCTCAGGGAGAATCATTATAAGCATCAATATTAAAGGAGTGAATTAATGCCTATTAATAGGAAGTTTCACTTCACATAATCCAAGATGTACCCATTTTTGCTGACCTAATAATGAACATAACAGTACCAACGTACTGTTTGGAGTACATTGGTACACTGATCTTTTTTTCCAGCAACGATGACCAGTTACATGGAGCCACTCACACCTCTCCAACGCTCTACAGGGCAGCTACATCTGGACTCTGACGAAGTTGAGAGGAGGGAGAACCATGGCAGAGGATGGTGTCATGGGTTCTCTCTTCCAACAGCACAACAATCCATTTCAAGTAACAGAGTCAGAATTCAAGAGCAAATGGTTTCCATTTCAAAGGGTCCCAATTGGTCTACAGAATGTAATTTACATGCTTTATTCCAACCAAGCCCTCTGTGATCTGGAGTTTAAAAATCCCTCTGCAGTGTTTTATCCCATCACTTTTCACACTTTACTCAAACCAGACTGTCTTTGCCATCTGTGCTTTTATTTACACTGATCCTCTATCGAAAGGGCCCTTCTCTCATCTCTTCCAATTCTAAACTGACCTATATTTTCAAGCCAAGATGAAAAGTGATGTCCGCCATGAATAACAGTATTCTCAATACTGTATGCCTGAAACTAACACAACGCTATAAAACCAACCATACACCTTTAAAAATAAATTTTTAAAAAATCGCCAACTTGAAGATGAAATAAGTAGCCCAAGGCTGAACAACAGTGAAGAGCCCAGACTCGAAGTTAGGAAGGAAGTCTGGATTTAAAGCTCACACTCTTAACTATGCGGCTGCACACAACAATGACACTGATCCCAAAGTGTTCTCACCTGAGTTCATTATCTGACTGTAGGATATCAGTTAGAATGTTTGTAGCCACAGTAACATAAAATCCTACTTGTACTGGCTTAAACAATGAGGGAATTTCTTAATTCATGTAACAATTCCCCAGGAAGATCAGTTCCTATGCTGCTTAACTCAGCAGATCAACAACCAAACTCTTCAAGAAACCAACCTCTTTCCATCCTTTCCCTCCCTGCGTGTGCTGGATAGGTAGTCTAATGGCTGCAAGAATTAGGAGGAGCTAATTGAAGGAGCACCAAGGATCACATCTCCACATGCCAATGTTCAGAGACTAAGTTTTAGAATTTCCCATTAACATGGGAGAAAATATTGGCAAATGATATGACCCATAAGGGGCTAATATTCAAAACATATAAACAGCTTATGCAACTCAACATCAAAAAAAAAAAAAAACTGGATTTAAAAACTAGCAAAAGACCTGAACAGACATTTTACCAATGAAGGTAGACAGATGGCTAATAGGCACATTACAAGATGCTCAACATCACTAATTATTAGAAAAATACAAATCAAAACCACAATTAGCTATCACCTAATTAACTAGGTATCATCTAGATAATACCTGTCAGCTCATCAAAAAGTCAACAACTAAATATTGGCAAGGATATGGAGAAAAGGGAACCCTTCTACACTGTTGGTGGGCATGTAAATTGGTGCAGCCACTGTGGAAAACAGTATGGAGGTTCCTCAAAAAAGTAAAAATAGAACTACCATATGATCCAGCAATTCCACTTCTGGGAATACATTAAAGAAAAAAGAAAACGCTAATTCAAAAAGATACACACACTTCAATGTTTAGTGTAGCATTATTTTTACAATAGCCAATATATGGAAGCCAATATATGGAAAAGGTCAGTTTTCATTCCAATAACAAAGAAAGGCAATGCCAAAAAATGTTCAAATTACCACACAACTGCACTCATCTCACACACTAGCAAAGTAATGCTCAAAATTCTCCAAGTCAGGCTTCAACAGTACATGAACCATGAACTTCCAGATGTTCAACCTGGATTTAGAAAAGGCAGAGGAACCAGAGATCAAATTGCCACCATCTGCTGGATCATAGAAAAAGCAAGAGAGTTCCAGAAAAACATCTACTTCTGCTTTATTGACTATGCCAAAGCCTTTGACTGTGTGGATCACAACAAACTGTGGAAAATTCTTAAAGAGATGGGAATACCAGACCACCTGACTTGCCTCCTGAGAAATCTGCATGCAGGTCAAGAAGCAACAGTTAGAACTGGACATGGAACAACAGACTGGTTCCAAATAGGAAAAGGAGTGTGTCAAGGCTGTATATTGTCACCCTGCATATTTAACTTATATGCAGAGTACATCATGAGAAACGTTGGGCTGGACAAAGCACAAGCTGGAATCAAGATTGCCGGGAGAAACATCAATAACCTCAGATATGCAGACAACACCACACTTACAGCAGAAAGCAAAGAAGAACTAAAGAGCCTCTTGATGAAAGTGAAAGAGGAGAGTGTAAAAGTTGGCTTAAAACTCAACATTCAGAAAACTAAGATCATGGCATCTGGTCCCATCACTTCATGGCAAATAGATGCAGAAACAATGGAAACAGTAACAGACTGTATTTTTTTGAGCTCCAAAATCAGCAGATGGTGACTGCAGCCATGAAATTAAAAGACGCTTGCTGCTTGGGAGGAAAGCTATCATCAATCTAGACAGCGTATTAAAAGGCAGAGACATTACTTTCCCAACAAACGGCCATCTAGTCAAAGCTATGGTTTTTCCAGTGGTCATGTATGGATGTGAGAGTTGGTCTATAAAGAAAGCTGAGCACCAAAGAATTGATGCTTTTGAACTGTGGTGTTGGAGAAGACTCTTGGGAGTCCCTTGGACTGCAAGGAGATTCAACCAGTCTATCCTAAAGGAAATCAGTCCTGAATATTCATTGGAAGGACTGATGCTGAACCTGAAACTCCAATACTTTGGCCACCTGATGTGAAGAACTGACTCACTAGAAAAGACCCTGATGCAGGGAAAGATTGAAGGCAAGAGGGAAAGGGGCTGACAGAGGATGAGATGATTGGATGGCATCAATAACTCGATGGACATGAGTCTGAGTAAGCTCCAGGAGTTGGTGATGGACAGGGAAGCCTGGCATGCTGCAGTCCATGGGGTCGCAAAGAGTCGGACACGACTTAGCTACTGAACCGAACTGAATATATGGAAACAACACAAATGTCCATCAACAGATGAATGCATAAAGAAGATGTAAACATATATACGATGGAATATTACTCAGCCATAAAAAGAGTGGAATTCTCTCATTTGCAACAACATGGATGGACCTAGAAAGTATCATGCTTAGTGAAATAAATCAGACGGAGAAAGACCAGTACTGTACGTTATCACTGATATGTGGAATCTTAAAAATCTAAAAAAATCTTAAAAAGTCCCACAGACACAGAAAACAAACTAGGGGATACTAGTGGGAAGGAAGGGGTAGGGGAAAGATAGGGGTATGGGGTTAAGATATATAAACCATTATGTATAAAATAGATAAGCAACAAGGATATAGGGTATAGCATAGGGAAATATAGCCATTATTTTGTAATTACTTTAAATGGGGTATAAGCCATAAAAATACTGAGACTTCCCTGGTGATCTAGTGGTTAAGAGTAAGGCTCTACACTTCCAATGCAGGTGGCACAGGTTTGATACCTGGTTGGGAAACTAAGATCCCACATGCCGCTTGGCACAGCCAAACAAAAAATTATATATATATATATATATATGTGTATATATATATATATATATATACACAATCCCTATGTTCAGTTCAGTTCAGTGACTCAGTCATGTCCGACTCTTCAAGATGCCAGGCCTCCCAGTCCATCACCAACTCCCAGAGTCTACTCAAACTCATCTCCATTGAGTCAGTGATGCCATCCAACCATCTCATCCTCTGTCGTCCCCTTCTTCTCTGCCCTCAATCTTTCCCAGCATCAGGGTCTTTTCAAATGAGTCAGCTCTTCGCATCAGGTGGCCAAAGTATTGGAGTTTCAGCTTCAACATCAGTCCTTCCAATGAACACTCTGGACTGATCTCCTTTAGGATGGACTGAACTCCTTGCAGTCCACGGGACTCTCCAACACCACAACTAATATAAAATCAACTATACTTCAATTTATCAATCATTAAAATTTAAAAAGCCAAACCCCCTCCAGAAAAAAAAAAGAAATTTAAATTAATAATTATAAAATAAAATTTCTCATTAATAAAGAATTCTTCTTTCTCCTGATGTTTCCTTTTTGTGAGCAACTTCAGGGCTTTCTTATCCCTGGGAAAACGGCATGATTTGTCTGACTAGTAAATTTAACAGAGTAACTGGGCACGCTTAACTCAGTTTTGTCTCCCTTCCTCTTCCAGGAGGCAAACCTTTCAACCGAGAGCATAAGTTTTCCTCTGCTTCTTGAAGCAATCATTCGCACTTAAGCAAACCTTCTAAATGAGAAAGCCGCCTCAGGAAAGCTTTGTGGTGCCTAGTCTGCTGGATTGTCAGGGTTCAGAATCAGAAAGCCTACTTGATTCAGAAATGAAAGCTATGCCCTCCGTCTCCTACTGCTGACGGTCCTTCAACTCTGCCATCTCCCACCTCCTCTCCTTCCTCCATCAGTAACTCTTCCTGCCTGTTCACTCGATGCCAGCCCCTGTCTGCCAGCTGCTGTACTGTACTTCTCTACTTTTCCAGGTACTATACAGTAAGATTTAAAATGACTTTAAAAAGATTTAAAAGCAATTTTTTTTTCTTTAAAAAGAGAGAGAATTAAAATTATACTCTCCACCTTCATTTCATTGATTAAAAAACTTTTATGGTGGTATTTTTACTTCTATATTCATTCTTTGTTTCAGAACTGGAGGGGAAAAGGAACTCTTTATGGTTCTTTCAAGCACCCAAGACTTCCCTGAACATCTCAATAGCCACAACTAGGTCATATACTCACTCTTAAGACAATCATGGCAAGGAATTATAAACTTCCTAACTAGCTTTCAACTAGCATTTACACAAGTGGGGAAGGGGTGGGAAATGGAAAAAAAAAGGGGGCTTTGCCAGCAGGGTAAAGGAGAACCAGGGTCTGTAACTCATATCTTTTAGTACTTGGAAATTAATCGATAAATATCTGCAATCCAGGTAGATCACTACTGCTACATATGCATGCTTAATCGCTCAGTCATATCTAACTCTTTGTGACCCCATGGACTAAAACCCTCCAGGCTCCTCTGTCCATGGAATTCTCCAGGCAAGAATATTGGAGTTGGCAGCTCCCTTCTTCAGGGGATCTTTCCCACCCAGGGATCAAACCATAGCCACCTGCAATGCAAGAGACCACCAGAGAAGCCTTACTACTACTACCACACATACCAGTGGTAAATATGAGAGGGAGAGGGTTCTTCCATGCCACTGATTTCAGGTTAGAGTTTCTTTTGCTTCTCTTCTTTCATCTTTTAGATCAAGTTTCCTCTGGATTAGAGGGAAACCAAGTACAGTGGGAGCACAGAATAAGTATCTGTTAATAATTCTCTCCTACTCATGACTATAAAACATTTCAAGAATGTAAGGTTCAAGGAACTATGAAATCTGCTCTCTGGTGCAGCCACCCTCCCTCCTCTCCCCAGCCCCTCCCACACCCATCCAATTTCCCTTTGGAAGAAAGGAATAACATACATTTAATAAATAACCAATCTTGGGAGCTGTCAGGAAAGAACTCACAGGTCATGGCCCAAACTCAAGCGTCTTCTGGGTATTAACAGTAAACTGTTCCTTACTAGGAAAGGTTTTCCCTTTCCTTCCTCCTTTCATTTAGTTTATAAACTCTGGGAAACTAAGAAATCATGGCTAAAAATAATTTAGCTGGCATACCAGTGGCTATGGACTCATTTTACATAAAACTGCTCAGAATTTTTAAAACTGTTTTATGCTGACTTTATATTTAAGTGTCCGTTCCTATCACAGAAGCAGAATGCCATCTATATGTGACTTTCAAAGTCAAATTTTCTTTAGACATACTCCAAGAAAACATAAGCTTGCTTAACTCATAATTATCGTTTGATATTTATATATTATCTTTTCCCGTACTAGGCATACAGCTTTAAAAAGTAACAATAATGAGATAACACCATAAGGTGTTATAAATGAGTGACAGTTCTTTTCTAGGGTGCCTATGCATATGCATGTCTATTTTGTACTATGTATAAAAGAAACATGTACTGTATATATTTTGTATTTATAAACAGACAAATGAAGAAAAAAGAAAATGAGGTACTAGGCAATTGTAGTAAAAATGACACAAACTTAAAAAAAGATGTGGGAAATGTATGATCTGAGCAGAAAACTGAGATATACGATCACACTACCACATTCTGAACAAATTAATATGGCTTCCAAGCTCACCGGCATCTTCGAAATTCAAAAGCATAAGAAATGTGTTTGTTAACTTAAAACATCTGTTCCTACCACAAGACTATGAATAAGAATCGAAATGCATATGGATTATTCGTCAATAAAAGCACAAAATCTCTTGTATTATTTCTCTCACAATTATTCTCAGAAGATATGAATCTCCACATTTGATTATGGTGGACAATTTGTAAAAACCTAGCAAAGGAAAAAATGAAGGACTTCCCTAGTGGTCCAGTGGTTAAAACTCCAAGTTCCCAATGCAGGTGCCTTGGGTTCAAACCTACATGCTATGTAGTGTGGCCAAATTTTTAAAAAAGAAGAATAGAATAAAAAGAATCATCTGAGACACCTAGAGCCCAGTCCTCAATACCTGGTACCCAATGGTATAAAATAGGTTATTTTGAAGGAATGCAGGGAGAAACCCATCATTGTTGGCTCTGGGATCAGGAAATTTTCTCACCCCCACAAGGGATGATTTCTTAAGGCAGAAACACACAGCTGTAACCTTCAATTCACACAAGTCAGAACCCAATTAGAAAGGCTTTTTGAAGTTATCTAGACCAAGCCAGTTAGAACTGGACATGGAACAACAGACTGGTTCCATACAGGAAAAGGAGTACGGCAAGGCTGTATATTGTCACCCTGCTTATTTAACTTGTACGCAGAATACATCATGTGAAATGCTGGGCTGGACGAAACACAAGCTAGAATCAAGATTGCTGGGGGAAATATCAATAACCTCGGATATGCAGATGATACTACCCTTGTGGCAGAAAGTGAAGAACTAAAGAGCCTCTTGATGAAAGTGAAAGAGGAGAGGGGAAAAGTTGGCTTAAAGCTCAACATTCAGAAAACAGATCATGGCATCTGGTCCCATCACTTCATGGCAAACAGAAGGGGAAACAGTGTCAGACTTTATTTTCTGGGGCTCCAAAATCACTGCAGATGGTGACTGCAGCCATGAAATTAAAAGACGTTTGCTCAGAAGAAAAGCTATGATCAACCTAGACAGCATGTTAAAAAGCAGAGACATTACTTTCCAAACAAAGGGCCGTCTAGTCAAAGCTATGGCTTTTCCAGTAGTCACGTATGAATGTGAGAGTTGGACTATAAAAAAAGCTGAGTGCCAAAGAATTGATGCTTTTGAACTGTAGTGTTGGAGAAGACTCTTGAGAGTCCCTTGGACTGCAAGAAGATCTAACCAGTCCATCCTAAAGGAAATCAGTCCTGAATATTCATTGGAAGGACTGATGCTGAAGCTGAAAACACAATACTTTGGCCACCTGATGCAAAGAATGGACTCATTGGAAAAGACCCTGATGCTGGGAAAGATTGAAGCCAGGAGGAGAAGGGGACAACAGAGGATGAGATGGTTGGATGGCATCACCAACTCGATGGACATGAGTTTGAGCAAGCTCCAGGAGTTGGTGATGGACAGGGATGCCTGGCATGCTGCAGTCCATGGGGTCGCAACTGAGTGACTAAGCAACTGAACTAAGACCAAACCACCACTATCTCATTTATGACATAGGCTATCCAGTCTCCACTTGAGTTAGAGGGCTAGTTAAAGGACTCTCATTATTTTTCAAGTTTTATTTCAGCACCCAGCACAATAATGATATGCAGTTAATTTTCTGTAACAAAAAAAAAAAAGTTAAGTTTTTAACCCAGAATAATTACAGATTTACTAAGTGTTGAGAGGGTGGGGACTGAATACTTAACAGAGAAAGCTTCCAAATTCTCATTTCTCTTCTCCATGAAAATTCTTGAGCATGTTGATGAATACCAGCAGAAACATAAGTCTAAGACATTTTCATCTCTACAGTCAATCTCTTTTGTGTTACACTTCCAAATAAAAGAAAATTATGCTACATCAATTTTTTAAAAGGACACTAGCACTGAAGAGGTCTACTTGTCTTCTTTAACCCTCCTTAACCCTAATCAACAAGGCTTACAGACTAGACCAGAAGTTCTTGATTTTTTTCACCACCATACACAATGGATAACACTCCCACAGATACATCAGACATTGACAAAACACCAAAAATATTTTGTAAAATCTATAATAGAAGGAAATTATAACCACAATGAAATAGGACCTCAAACCTGTTAAACTGCCTATGATAAAAAGACAAAAGATAACAAGTGTTGGAAAGGACATGGAGAAAAGGGAACTCTTACACACTGTTGGTGAGAATGTAAATTGGTGTAACTATTATGGAAAATAGTATGGAGGGCCCTCAAAAAAAAATGAAAATAGAACTACTTTATGATGCAGCAATCCCACTTCTGGATTTATATCCAAAAAATGAAATCAGGATCTTGAAGAGATCTGCATTCCCATATTCTTCTCAGCATTATTCCCAATAACCAATCCAAATACCTATCAACAAAAGAATGGATAAAGAAAATATAATATAGATAATGTAATATTGCTAAGTCACTTCAGTCAGGTCCGACTCGGGGCAACCCTATGGACTGTGGCCCACCAGGCTCTTTTGTCCATGGGATTCTCCAGGCAAGAATACTGGAGTGGGTTGCCATGCAATATTATTTAGCCTTAAAAAAGAATGAAATCCTCCTTTCGCAACAATGCAAGTAAATCTGAAGGGCATTATGCTAAGTGAAATAAATCAGATGCAGAAAAACAAATATGGTGTGATCTCATTTAGGGTGGAATCTAAAATAGTTACACTCATAGAGTAGAGAGTAGAAGGTGAGCAGCGGGTGGGAGAAAGAGAAAAAGGCAAGAGGTTAGTCAAGGGGTACAAGGTTTCACTTGGGCTTTCCAGGTGGCGCCAGTGGTAAAGAAGCTGCTTGGCAATGCAGGAGAAATTAGAGATGTGGGTTCAGTCCCTGGGTTGGGAAGAACCCCTGCAGAAGGGCATGGCAACCCACTCCAATATTCTTGCCCGGAGAATCCCATGGCCAGAGGAGCCTGGCGGGCTACAGTCCACGGGATCGCAAAGAGTCAGACATGACTGAAGTGACTTAGCACACATGCATGTACAAGATTTCACTTCCTCACAATGAGAAGCGTGCAACAATGTGACTATAATTAACCATATGACATTATATACTTGAAAGTTGATAAGAGGGTAGATCTGAAGTGCTCTCACTATAGAAGGAAGAAAGAGAGGGAGAGAAGATGGAAGGCAGGAAGGAAGGGGTGACTAAGCTGATAGATATGTTTATTACCTTGATTGTGTTGATTACCTCACACTGCATACACATATCAAATAGTACATCTTAAATATATACAATTTTTATTTATCAATTAGACCTAATAAAGCTGGAAAAAAATACCAGAATATGTAGGACTGATTGCAGATAAAGGCTCAGCTGTAACTCCAATCCTTTTACTTTTATTCAAGAAAATATATCAAGCCATATGGCAAGAGCAGTGCTATAATAATTATACACATACGTATATATTTATAAAACAATGATGTAAACAAACAAATAACAAACTCGGGTGCTCTAACAAGTTTTTGTGATCTTTCTCAAACTACTAACAACACAATAGCAAGCCTTCACGCAGGGTGAGAACCATCCATGAGACTAAAATTCAAGCTGAAGTACTAGAAAGTTAAGAATTTTAAAGTTCTAACACTGCACAGTCCAATACAGTAGTCAAGAATCACGTGTGGTCATTAAATTTCAGTTAACATTAAGCAAAATTTTAAATCCCATTCTTCAGTGTCACTAGCCACACTTCAAGTGCTCAACAGCCACATGTGGTTTGCGGCCACCATACTGGAGGGTGCAGCTCTGGGACATTCCCATCGGCACAGAGTGTTCTATTGGATGGCACTGTGCTAAGGAATCTTGGAGAGGATTTCATCTAATGCTCTCATTTTACAAATTTAGAAACTGAGACCTCATATCATTCAGGTGACTTAGTCAATACTACACAGCCAGTAATTAGAGAGCCAGGACCCAAACTAAGACACTCTGGCTTCTATCACACAGTCATTTCCACTCCGACATCTTGTTGTCAGCTAGGTGATGTGAGCATCTGTTCTTGCCAAGCACAGTTCTGGGTTCTTTCATAAGTATGCTCTCAGGTAATCCTCACACCAGCCCCATGAGGAATATTAATATGTAGTCTATGAAATTGAGACTCAGCTGTTTAAAGTATCAGATCTGAGACCAGACTGCAAGAAGTAGCAGAACCAAGATTTAAACTCCAAAGCCTGGATCCAGTCATTGTGTTACACTGTGCATTAATGTAACAAATACTCCACAATTTTCATTGTTCTTGAAAACTTTTTCCTCCTTTCAAATGCGCTAAAAGTTGATGCCTCATGATTCATTTTGCCAGCATTTGTGAGGAAAAGTATTCCAAGGAAGAAAATCCGAACACTCAACACTGTTAATCTGAGGAAGAAGAATAATTGTGTCCACCTTTGCAAGCGTAAACTGCTTCACAGCAACAATAATAGGAGCCAACCTTTGTCAACTGAAAAAATAGTCACAACCTAAAAGTTGAGAGTTCTGTTTTATTCAGGGGGAATTTTTAGGACTTGAAGCCCAGGAGACAGCACCTCAAGTGACCCTGAGAGAACTGCTCCAAGGAGTGGAGTGGAGGAGTCAGGTTATATAGATGTTTGCAGCAAAGAACAGGTAGTCTGAACAACAAAAGTATTTCTGAGAATTAAAGAAAACCATATACCTCAAGTCAAGGAAATTAGTGCTTTTCTATGTATGGGAAGATGCAAGAGTCTGGGCACTGAAATCATTCCTTTCATTTGCATCTCAGCTATCTGGGGCTAGTATCTTGCATTTTTCCTCAGTGCTCACCATAAAGAGTGGTTGCATTAGTATACTGTATTGGTGTTTTTTATATGCGAGACAGAATAAGAGACACAGATGCATAGAACAGTCTCATGGACTCTGAGGGAGAAGGTGAGGGTGGGACGTTCTGGGAGAATAGCATTGAAACATGTATATTATCATATGTGAAACAGAACACCATTCCATGTTCGATGCGTGAGACAAAGGCTCAGGGCCAGGGCATTGGGATGACCCAGAGGGATGGGATGGGGAGGGAGGTAGGTGGGGGGTCCAGGAAGGGGAACACATGTAAACCCATGGCTGATTCATGTCAATGTATGGCAAAAACTATTACAATATTGTAAAGTAATTAGCCCCCAACTAAAATAAATAAATTTATTTAAAAAAAAAAAAAGTGGTTGCAGCCTAATGACTGCCATTTCTCACCTTTATTGTGGGCTTCTCTGGTGGCTCTGTGGTGAAAAATCTGCCTGCCAAGGTGGAAGACATGGGTTCGATCCCTGGGCCAGGTAGGTCCCTTGGAGAAGGATATGGCAACCCACTCCAGTATTCTTGCCTGGAGAATCCCATGGACAGAGAAGCCTGACGGGCTACAGTCCATGGGATCACAAAGAGTTGGACACGACTAAGCAACTACACAACAAAAACTTTATCATTGGTCACAAGCACTGGGCTAAGTGCTTCATGCTGATCTCCCTTAACCTTTGCAACAATCTTGTGAAGTGAATCGCTTGTCTCCATTTTACAGATATAAAAACTGGAGAGTCCAATCATCCACCATCAGGAAGAATCTATGAAGGAGATGTTTGATTGTGGTGATGCCAAAGAAAAGTGAAATTCTTTTCACTCAGTAACAAATGGAAAAGACCAAGAGATAGGTGAAAACTTTGAAATAAAATCTATTGTCCTCCTCACACACGATGTCCTGTCACAGGTAAACATATTAAGTAGGGAGTTTCTCTCTGACAGATTGCTGATTTAATCCAGCCACACACTCTCTCTCCCACTGCAGCTGACTTTGAAGAAAGTCCAGACAGTCCAGGACTGCGGGGATACTGTGGGGTAAGAAAAACACCCCAAAATAGACTATGCAGTGTTTCTAAAGGTAGAGGACCTTCTTGGGTGTTTTCTAACCTAAGGAATGGAAAGAAGAGAAAGGAAGGAAGACAGTCGTAAAAAGAAGAGCCAGCTGAGGTCAGTACATTACTGAGAAATGGCTACATGGGGCTTAGAACAAGATCACTGCAGAGTGTCCTCATGAATCCTCAGAGCTGTCAAAAGTTGAGAAACACCACACATTATCCCACCAAAAGTAGAGATTTGTGTGGTTACACATATATAATACAGCATGTACTATACATTAAGATGGAATGACAAACCCACCTTGCTTTGGGTGGTGAATTTAGCACAGCTGGGCTTTCCTGGTGGCTCAGATGGTAAAAATATCTGCCTGCAATGCAGGAGAGCCAGGTTCAATTTTTGGGTCAGGAAGATTCCCTGAAGAAGGGAATGACTACCTCTCCAGTATTCTTGCCTGGGGAATTCCATGGACAGAGGAGCCTAAAGGGCTTCAGCCCATGGGGTTGCAAGAGTCAGACACAACTAAGCATCTTTCACTCATTCACTCAGTGCAGGAGAGCCTCCGCTAATTGGGAAGGGGTTAGCCAGGGACAGCCAGCTTTTGCAGGAGGTCAGGCCAGAGACTGGCAGAGACAACTGCATGACAGGTGCAGCAGGGAGGGGCTGGGCATACGGGGCTGAAAGTAAAATAAGCCAGTTGTGCTTAGAGAATCAACAAATCAACAAGCAGACTGGCCTGGCTGTGAGAAACAGCATGCTCAGTGAAATGGCTCTAGAGTCGGACCTCGGTTGGAACATGCTCTCCGTCTAGTGCTGACCAGCTGTGTGTGATCTGGAACAAGTGACTTAAGACTTCCTGAGACTCAGGTTCCTCCTCTGTTAAGACAATGCCTGTTTCCTGGGATTGCTGAGAGTATGAAATACATACCAGGTGCTGAATGAATCTCTTTCCTCTCCTTCTTAGTTCATAAAGAGGAATTTTGTTATTGCAGAAAATTACATGCCAGGGACTGTATCTGGGTGTCTTCTCCACATTGTCTTCTTTACAAAATCATTCAGGAAAGGCTCTATCCATCCCCATTTCATACAGGAGGCAATGGAGATTCAGGAAGGTTATGTAACTTGGTCACAGAGCTGGTTTGTAGCAGATGAGGAAGAATCAAAGCAAGGTCTGTCAGCAAAAACTCTAATTTGAAAAGGTATGTGTACCCCACTGTTCATAGCAGCACTGTTTACCGTAGCCAAGATGTGGAACCAACCTAAATGTCCATCAACAGATGAATAAAGAAGATGTAGCATGTATATACAATGGGCTATTACCCAGCCATAAAAAAGAATGAAATAATGACATTTGCAGCAACATGAATGGACCTAGAAATGATCACACTAAGTGAAGTCAGACAGAGAAAGACAAATATCATATGATATAACTTATATGTGGAATCTAAAAAAAATGAAACAAATGAACTTATTTACAAAACAGAAATAGAGGGACTTCCCTGGTGGTCCAGTGGTTAAGAATCCACCTGCCAATGCAGGGGACAAAAGTTCAATCTTTGTTCCAGTAAGATTCCACATGCCACCAGGCAACTAACCCCACATGCCACAACCACTGAGTCTGAGCAGTCTAGAGTCCATGCTCCACAACATGAAGCCACCACAATGAGAAGCCCACGCACCACAACTAGAGAAGCCCCCCTCATCCTAACTAGAGAAAGCCCACGTGAAGCAACAAAGAGCGCAGCCAATAAACAAAACTGAAATAGACTTGAAGATATAGAAAACAAATTTATGGTTACCAAAGTGGGGGAGGGATAAACTAGTAGTTTGGGATTAACATACACACAATACTACATGTGAAATAGAGAAACAACAAGGACCTACTATATCTCACCAGTAAGTATATAAATATCTTGTAATAATCTAAAATGGAAAAGTATCTGAAAAAGATATATACATACACACAGACACATAACTGAATCACTTTGCTGTATACCTGAAACTAACACAACATTGTAAATCAATTGTACTTAGATTTAAAATCATTTTTTAAGGTCTGTCAGACTACAAGCATCATGAATATTCCACTCTATATGGCTGCTTCCAAGGCAACTAATGATGAGATAGAAACCGTACCAGGGGAAGGAATACTCACAAGATGGGTTGAGAGCTAGCAACCAGCAGCCAGTGCTTGAATCCATGTCCTCATTTGCTTGGTATGTTTCATGGAATTCTGAGTAACGCTGGTGCTTTGCCATTTTCAACCAGATCCACTTTCCATTTCTGGTTACTTACCTGCAATGAGGGAGACCTGGCTTTGATCCCTGGGTTGGGAAGATCCCCTGGAGAAGGGCATGACAACCCATTCCAGTATATTTGCCAGGAGAATCGCCACGGACAGAAGAGCCTGGCAGGTTACAGTCCATGGTGTCACAAAGAGTCAGACATGACTGAGCAACTAAGCATAGCACCTGAGAAATGAGCTTCCCTGGTAGCTCAGACAGTAAAAAATCTGCCTGCAATGTTGGAGACCAGGGTTCAATCCCTGGGTTGGGAAGATCCCCTGGAAAAGGGAATGGCAACCCACTCCAGTATTTCTACCTGGAGAATTCCATGCACAGAGGAGACTTATGGGCTACAGTCTACGGGGTCACAAAGAGTAGGACATGACTGAGCGACTAACACACAATACACACCTGAGAAATGAAAGAAGTGCAAGAACTTCACAGCCCTGCCGCAGCTCCCCCGACTATAAATGGAGAGTCTGGACTACATGATCTCTGAAGTCACTCCCAGCTCTAAAAGACACACAGGGAGGATTCACAGGGTTTGGGACTGTGACACCATACCACCATCCTCACAGCCAGCTCCCAAATGCCATGCCTCTTGCCACAGAAATCCTCTCACCCAAGGAGTAGCTTAATCAGGGAATCCTAAACCGTATATAAAAGTTCTTAAAGTCTGGATTTTAAATTAAAAATACAAAAATGCATATTCATTCAATTTCACTGATGCAGGTGCAGTGCTTTTCTTCAAGACCAGCCTGTGTGGTGAGAGAGCACCGATGAATTAAGCAGACAGTTGGCTATGGCCACAATGCACCAACCTCCCTGCCAGTCTTAAGTTCCTTAAAATGGAAAAAGGACTTCACGCGATTGCAAATAAAAGCAAATGCAGAATCTCTCTGGACTTTTGTGTTTTTCCCCCAAGCTTTTAAAATTGTTTCTCTCACCCTTAATTTGACAGCAAGTTTTCAGCAACTCGCCTCTTAAAGTATTCAACTATATAGTTTCCCTAGAAACAAATGCTATTTCTTTTCATATTCCCACCTCAGCAGTTTAATTAAACTCTAAGTCAGGTTTCGTCATTCCTCTGCTCTTAGCTCCTCCAGTGGCTTACCCACTGATTGAAGGGACAAGCTAACGTCCATGCAAGGACCCACGGCGCCGCCACCACCCACCTCTCTGACCTCATCTCCTGCCACACTCCCCTGGGTCACATGCTCCATCCACACTGACCTCCATGCCCGTCTTCAAATGGCCAAACAAGCTCCTGCTTCAGACTTTACACTCACTGTTCCCTGCTCTGGAATTCTCTTTCCCTAGACATCCAGAGGGCTAGCTCTTACCATGCCCCTCAGGTCTTTCTTCAAATGTCACCTTACTTCCTCAGGGAGCCATTCCCTGTCCCCTTATTTCAAGAGGCCACCCCTGTCACCTATTTAGTCTTTTCTATCTCTCCCTGCTCCTTATACTATTTTCCCTCTTAGCATTAATCTTATACTACTTGTTCCCAGATGCATTCCCAGTGCCTAAAATAGCAGATCCAAGGCTGTCACTCCATAAATATTTGTTGAATAATAATCTTTATTATTGCAGCAAATTTATTGTCTTTCTCACTGAGTTGCATAACCATAATCATAAGTATACCAGGCTTGAGGACATATAGGAATAAACACACCAAAATCTTGGTAAGTAAAGAAGCCAACTGGAAGGGTCACAGGTGTGCTGGTGACCACTCCCTTAACTTGATCCAACCGAACTGACCTTTCCCTGTACTTGCTACAGTCATATTCAAATGTAAAATACCACGCTGCCACATCAAACACAGAAAGTAATCAGGACACTGTCTTCAGATTCAGGGGCAACAACCAGAAAAAAGACAGGTTGTTTTGTTCTGGTCCACTCCTTAAAGGTCAATTACCTTTAGCACATCTCTTTCTCTCTCACTCTTGGTTCTCCATTAAAAAGAGGGAGGGTATAAAATAATATGTGGCCTGTCTATTTCACTGATCTACTGTATGTATCAGGTAGATTGATTGATAGCTACGAAAATATACTGAAAAGCTATGAAGCACTCTATACAACAAGTAATTTTCTTTGTATTAAAATAGACAAACTAACTGATGATGTACTTTGTAGCACGTTGATTTTAAAATGATTCTTAAAATGTACTAAAGAATAAACCGAAGGAAAAGTAGGCTTTTAAGGGCATGGAATGGAAAAGAGAGTGGAAAATAGCTTTTTCCTGATTCTTTATAGAAAAATATAAAGAAGGAAAAAACTCATAAATCTCCAGAACAGTAACTCTATTACATAAAGTTCAGATTCAAGAATATTACTGTGAACATCTACAATGATCTAGACTCTCAGATATTTCAAATATTTCTCATTTATTTCAATTCCACAAGGACAATTCAAGATGACATATTAGTATCACACATGTCAATAGCGGGTTGGGATGTAAATGAGCAAACGCTTTCCAACCATCCGAGTTCTTTTTTTTATTACAGCATTTATTAAACTAAAATAAAAAAGTGGTGAAGAATGACTTGTCACACCATTTATTAGAGTTGATGGAGTGTAGACGGTCTTTTCAATAAGGCTTTAACACACTGTTATGCACCACAGTACACTATTAATGAAAAGAAATGCAGGAATCTTGCATCAGCTTTTCCCACAAGTCATTCTGACGTTAGATTCAAAATCAATTCTACTCTACATGGCAAAGGTTCAGAGATAAAATGTTAATTTGTTTCTTGTTTACAAAACTTAAAATGTATAATGCAAAGCAATGGTCAGGATCCTCCACATTGTACTCAATAATCGTACATTTTTTTGAAGGGGGGACTCAAAATGCAACAGGGAGATAAACAAATTATGCCCTAGTTCATATCTGACAAGAGAATGGGACCTAATTCTCTCTCTGATTGAAAGAACACATGGGACAGCCATGGAATGCAAATTGTGTTGGGTGTCTGAATTTCTCTTCCAATACCTGAGCATCTGAATGGAACTAATTCACTCTGGAAAAGGTATTAAGTAACTGAGCATGATTGTGCCAGGATGAGGGATAATCCTCAAACCGAGAAGGAAAATAAACATATTTTACAATGACAGGGTCACCTCACTCAGTAACCTTAATCAAGTATTTTACATTCATAAGAAATAAGTCAAATATATGAGGAATGACCTACCGCCAACAAGGAGCCCTGATAGACACAAGCACCTGTGGGAGAGAAACAAAACAAGGATTAAAAGAGGTGCGTAACAGACCAACAGGCACTGCTCTGGCCAACTTCCACAAAACTGCATCTACATGCGTCATAATCAGCATACTCTGCTTTCTCCAAAGTCTTAAAAGCTTGAGAATTCTTCCCTTGGGAAAATAACCCCAAACACTAAAACAATATTTCTAGGACACACATGAGGGAAGGCACTGTTGAAGCTTATTGTTTGAATTTTAAAATAACTGTTTACAACAACACGTGATAAATACAGTGTGCATTTTCCTGTGTGACAAATCAGCAAAGCCTCCATAATCCAGTCCCAGTTTACAGACCCAGGCTTCTCGGCCTTTCTTTGCTTACACAAATTCTCCAGTCCAACCCGAGAGGCCAACTTAGGATCCCACGGTAATACTTTCATATTGTCAATGTCTTTACTCATTTTCGTTTCCTGCAGGAGATGCATTTGGTCTAACCAAGTTCCTTGAACTTGACCCCATCTCCTTCCTGAAGCTTTCCAGCCCACATGATTATTCTTTTTCTAAACCAATTTTTGAACAGCACAACAGGTGTTGATTTAACCTATAAACATGCGGGCAGTGTGCTAACAGCTACTAGCTCAGAAACACCCTTCAAAGCAGATTGAAATAGCATACACACACTAAGAGCATACCCTGACAATGTGCCACACTTGGATGTCCAACGAGCAAAGGACACATTTTACTACAGTGCCTGGCCTCCAGCAGATCATTGGAAAAGTCTCAATACTATTAACTTCTCATGAAGTAGGACATTACCTACTAATAATGGAATGAAGAACAATATTCAAAGAAAATGAAATGGTTATTTACACTTGGGCTTTGAATCAAAGATCTCTATGGGCAAATTTACTGAAATGACTTCTATGCCCTTGACATTCAAATGAGAATAAATTGAGATAAAACCTTAGGGGGAAATTCTTCCTAAGTAACTTATCTTTCTTTAAGAAATCCTATTCCAAAGACTATTTAAGTCTACAGTATATCATAAGGATGTTTCTATACATATATATGGATATAGATATATTTATAAAATAATCATGTGGCATGTGGATATATATATAAAATAATCATATGCTTAGTCACTAACTTATGTCCAACTCTTTTGCAACCCCATAGACTGTAGCCTGCTAGGCTCCTCTGTCCATGGAATTTCCCAGGCAAGAATACTGGAGTGGGTTGCCATTTCCTTCTCCAAAATAATCGTATATAGGTAAATAAATACATATCAACACAATTCAATTCTTAAAACACATACTTATTTAACTACTTCTGACATTTAAAAGTTAAACATAAAGATCATCACTTAGGTACAATTTAACAAAATTTAACCTTTAGATAAAACCATCCTCAAATAATTTTATTACCCTCTTCCACAGCACTACCCTTCAAAAGCCACTATCCTTTCAAACCTCCAAAAGGTATCAGGTATCTTAAGAAGTATCCAAGTATTCATATCAAAGTCTATTTCTGGAAATTTGGACAAATGTTATAAGTTCGTCGTACCGTGAAAAAATAAAGTGGCAGTGAGTGGGGCCCCACAAACACACTTCATTAAGCCAAATATCTGCTAGACACTGAAGTCAAAACTATGTGTAACTCCTGATAAGTTCTATCATTAGGAAAAGGAGTTAACTCAATTTGGGTTGCTGCAGGATGTACAATTCTGAAAGAAATAAGCCTTGGCCTCTGAAGGCTTTCCTGCAACACAAAAGCTCTACCCACAAGGCAGCTGCAGAAATGAGTACTAACATGGCTTCCAAAACCTCACTGCTTCCTTCTGGAGGATAGGAAGCATTCCACTCTAACACCCAGTTCCATCAAACATTCATCACCACCCCATGCCAGATGTAGTCCTCCTGTGCAGGCATACTTTCCCACACCCACACAAGCTTCACACCACCAGGAGACAAAGTCACTGGGTGCAGCTTCTGGTGCTACCTTTTCACTAATCAATCAACCCACACACTTTGGAAAACAAAGTTACTGTCTTCACTCATCACTTTTTCTCTTAAGGAAATGATCGCAACTCTGAGGTTTCAATTTTGGCTTCTTTGAACTTGAAAGACAACTTCAGATTAATGGGAATTCTGACCAATGAGTGGTAAAGAACCCTCCTGCCAATGCATGAAACGTAGGAGACGTGGATTCAGTCCCTGGGTCAGGAAGACTCCGCGGCCTAAGAAATGGCAACTCACTCCCGCATACTTGCCCATAGAATCCCACGGACAGGATCCTGGTGGGCTAGGCTCTATAGGGTCGCAAAAGAGTTGGACATGACTGAAGCAACTTAGCACACGTGCACATGCATGCACAGTGATGCAGATCTAGGAGAAACAGGCCTTCTAGAAGGGAAAACAAGGAAAAAGACAAGAGGAACCAGAGTCCCCTGACCAAGAACTTAGCCAGTTTTAGGGCATGGAACACAGCTGAGATGGCGAGTAATTGAAGTTCTCACACCTGTGAGTAAGTACGTGAAGTTCTGCAGGGAGAAGGGATCAGACAGTGCCAAGAAGGAAGCCGAGATCATGCAACCTTCCCCCCTTGGGGTTGGTGCCTTTCTCGCAGGTCACATAGACAAAATGTCACTTCATATTCATGTAAACAGGTAAATGTCTGCTTTTAGGCCCACTGGCACATTTTAAGGGAGTCTATTATGAGACACTTGTATAAAATCTGAAGTTTTCAGAGGAAATTTGAGATATAATTTGCACCTGTACTCACAGCCTGAAACTATTCGCAATAGAAACCCTACCTGATAACATGAGCAAATTAGAGATGTTAAAACCTAAGAATCACAAAATGAAAAGAAATAGCAACAGATAAGATTATAAGACATGAAGAAATTTGGAGAGCATGGTATAACAAAAACATGACTCATTAGCAACAAGCAGCCACAAGTTGGCATTTAAATGTTCAAGCTTTTATGTTGTGCTCTAATTCAGCATATGGCTTGCACACTCTGGAATAGTTAAAACAGAATCGTTTTCTGAACTGACAGGACAGCTCACATCCTAATTATCGTCAACCAGGAGTCAGATCAATTAATAGAGTAGTTAAATCGAAAATGGGCCAACTGTTTTTGAACTAATGTAAGATTTGGCACATGGCTCCAGCTATGCCATGTGGAAACCCCTCCCCTCTCCTGAGCCAAGTGGTGGCCGAGTATTTTACAACGACAGTAAAATTACTCAAGTAAAATTGAGTAATATTGCCACTCAAGTCCACAACAGTGAATACAGATGGCCATGCTCTCACTAAAGGATTTATTTGCAGAGGATAACATCTCGAATCCAATACCCAGAGGAGAACATAAATATAATATGAGGGACATAAGAGCCTATGACAATATAAACAGCTCTTTATTTCTGCTAGTAGTTAGTTGCCAAAGCCAAAAGATGCAGAGTTGCAATTATTCAATATTGATAAACCCACAGAGGGTCAATGTTGACATGTCCCGGCTGTCTTAGCCATATTAATGGTTTTCCAGGAATGGAAACTCCTTGAGGGCAGTATTATGATTTTTTTTGATGTCTGTATGTCTCTACCAGACATAACCTGATAACCCGATACATAAGCTCTCAACAAAGATTCGTAGAATGAAAGAGTGAAGAGATAGGCTATTTCTTCCCATCCAATGTCTTTCCTTCCTTAACACCGAGTTTTAAGCACTGACTCTTACATAGAAGGAACTCTCCAGCCAAGAGTGGAACCAAATAGGATGATCCACCCTTAAATAAAACACTCTATCAAATTATCCTTTTCAGTATATTCTGTTAATGGCTTCTAAAGGAAAAAGACTGGAAGACTGTAAGATTGGCTGAAGTCACATGCGGAGTGATGGACACAGACTAGAACTCAGTTCTCTTAACCAATTCAAGATTCTTTATCCACAAGCCAACAGGTTCTACATAGTGTAACTTCACACAACCAGGGTCAACACAACTCAAGATGTTCTTCTCCAGGAAATGTCATGGAAGAGCCCATCTGATTCAGAAAGCAGCCATGTTTGTTAGAAGTTTCTCTGTGACTTTCTGATTTTATTAAGTTCTCAAATCATAGTGGTTTGTCAGCTTGGTGATATAAGAAAATGTAAAATAACACTGTCAATTACCTGTTAGTAAAACTTGTTTTCTTTTAATAATTAAAATAAAATTCAGAACTAGGAAGTTGCAACTGATTGCAAATAAAGCAGTAAATATCAAACTTTTTTTTCTATGTTGGATGATTAGCACAAGTATTTTAGAGCTATCATCTAGCCAATTTCTGCATTTGGTGAATAATAGAACACAGCCTAAAGAAGTTAGGTGGTTCATTCAAGGCCACATGGCAACAGTCTAAGCTTAATTTGAAATGTGATCTGGCAATATTCATTCACCTGAACAATATTTTTTAGTACCTACTGTGCACCAGGAGCTGAGCTGGAGATATAAGAATAACCAAAAGCCACCTTAAGCCCTCAGTGAGCACACAGTTAAATGAAGACTGCATCTTTAATTTGATTAACCATTTTATTAGTTTTTAAAGTTAGTTTTATTGGTTATTTTGCTGAGGCACTAATTTGCAATTTCTTTGAATGTAAAATAGGGACAATAAAAGCAATTAACCCAGAAAAAAAAAAGAAGACTGCATCTTTATCAACTAAAATTATAGAATTATTAAATGGTGTACTAGAAACATATATGACATGCTCTCTGAGTATTGAGAAGAAAACAAATTCTGCCTGAACAGCAAAAGTATCACAGAATTGGTCACATCAAGAGACCCACACATGTGAATACTTCTTTTCCATTTTTAAAAATCATTGCCAGGACTAGTACTAAAAACTTGAGGAAATCTCTAAGATCCTTAAGCTCTCCATCTCTGACCTCAATGCTCTTATTTTTTAAGAGAAAAAGAAAACTCTTGACAGAATCAAGTCAAAAGTCTCATCAGATGACAACTGATTTTCTGGCTGTGGGGCTGTTATCATTTAATTAATTAAATGAGATTAAATATGTAAAGCGCTTAGCATAGTGCCAGGCAGATAATATGTGCTCCATAAATTTCCCTACTCATTCATTCATTATTAGGCAAGCTTGGGGCTTCCCTGGTGGCTCGGATGCTAAAGAATCCGCCTGCAATGCAGGAGACCTGGGTTCCATCTCTCGGTAGGGAAGATCCCCTGGAGAACGGCACAGATACCCACTCCAGTATTCTGGCCTGGAGAATTCCATGGACTATATAGTCCATGGGGTCGCAAAGAGTCAGACACGACTGAACGACTTTCACTTTCTTTCAAGCATCCTTATAACTTGGATGGAAACTCTCAAACATCAATTCAGGTTGAGAGATGATTCTAGAACGCTCTGAAGGTGGACTGAAACAGTATCCAAAGAATCTTTGGAGGAATAGTGCTCCTCACGCCCCACACTTCCTCTCCCCCATCTGAAAACTCTGGACGTTCTTAAACTTTGCCCTTCTTGTCAAGCAGTCTTCCAAAAAGCGAACCCCTGCAGGCCCTTCATAATAATGGCTTTTGTCATTTCAGAAGATCTGCTTCCGGGAAGCCAATCGTTGCACTATTCCAACTGCTCCCTGGTGAGCTATGGGGGGACAGATAGCACGTCTTCCGCGTGGCCGGGATATGATCCTAAATAGGAAACTCCCATCACTCGGTGACAATGTAATTTTTCTACGTCTCAAGTTCACACTGGGGCGTCCTAGGTTGACTCTCCCATCTGCTTCACTACAATTAAGCCCTTTAAGTTTTATTGTTTTTTAAGTCTGCAAACATACGCATACATAAAATAATAAAGACATGGTTCCACAGGTTACGCCTTGTTTGAAAAGGGCTGCACAGGTCCCATATCTGCTCCTTCCCGGGGCCGTATACCCTTAACATAGTTCCCGGGAGGGTGCAGGCAGACGGTCCTTTCACCTACGAGCAAGCCCCCAGTGCTGTGCGTTTCCAAAGCCACGTCACCCTCTCCCGGGAAGCTAGCTAGGACAAGGCAGCAGCTCAGGTGGCTGCAGGTCCACCCGAGCAGGGCTGTGTCCCGCCGGGAGCTGCGGCCGCCCCCCTGCCCAGTGCCCAGGTTCGCACCCGCGAGCCGTCCCCGGCCCGCACCTGCGCGGAGAAGGCTCCCAGCCCCGCGGCGCCCGCGGCTGCGGCTCTAATTTGAAGCGGGGCAAGTGAACCCTCCTTCCTGAAGCTGGATGAATAATGAATGGAGCCGGGAGGGAAGCCGAGAGCCCCGCGCGGTGGATTAAGCCGTCTTCCTCCGCCCGCCGGCTCCCTTCCCCCTTCCTAAGCCCCGAGAGGCGACTTTCCCTGCCACTCCGAGCAGGTGGGAGCTCCCGGCGCCTCGCGTCCCCGGGCCCGCATCCCAGGACCCCCAAACTCTTGATCTTCTTATCGATGCATATATTTGCCCGAGCTCACATCACTCTTGCTATCATGGCGACAATTCCCACCGTCTCCTTTCTCTCCCCCAGCTCCGGGGTTTTTACACGTAGACTGGAGCCCCGGAGGAAAACTGGGAGGCAGAGGGCGAAGTCAGAGAATGGAGCTAAACTCTATTAACCACTTCTTTTCCACGGAAGAGGCAGCCTGGTGCCTTTCTGTACTGGGGAGATCTCTTTTAGTGCGATTGAATTGTCCACCTCCAGAACATGCTGTAACCGGTTTATAAAATTTTAATCGGACTTTACGGGGAGACCCACTGGGGCAAGGAGGGCGGGAGAGGAGGGAGGTTTTAAGGAGCCGGATTTTATGTTTCATAGGAGCAGAAGTATTTTTACGCAGGTAAGAGCAGTTGTCCTCTCCTCACCTACGCTCCATGTAGTTGCTTTCCACTCGGGGGCACCAGGGAAGTGGAAGAAAGAGAATCCAATTTCAGGGATGGCACCTCCATCGGCCACCACACACACACCCCCTCCCCAAATGCGCTCAGGGCAGAGAGGGAGTGGGGCTTTGGATCAGCGTGCAAAACAATCAGGAGTTGGGTGGAATCTTCTCAGAAAAAACCCAGTCTAGGTCCTTGGCCACCCACCGACCCATCCCCAAAAAACTTCCATGTGACTCACAATACCATAAACCGGCTGAGCTTTTAAAAGAGCATGATCACACGCGCGCGCGCACACACACACACATACACACAGCACTACTCTCTCACCTTCAGAATGATGAGGCAATGCTGCAAATTCCGCCAATGCCAGAATCATCCCGAGCCACACTTTGAAGACACTCATCGCTGCCTCGGCACTCAGGCTGGAGGAGTCCAGCTTTCAGCATCCAAGAACCTGTTATCAGCTGAAACGCAGGCTTCCGCGCGCAGAGCTGGGCGCACCGAGAATAGGGAGCGGCGGCGAGCGGTCACCTCCGGGGAAACGAGGCGGCAGACCGGCGAGAGCGACACTCACATCAACCCCGAGGCGCCGGGGCGGGAGGGGGTTTCAATTCACTCACAGCCGGGGGACAGCGCGCCTAGCTCTCCAGCCGAGCTGGGCGCCAACGCGGGCTGAGCTGGGAGAATAAAAGAGGAGGCAGGGCGCACGCAGTTCCCTGAGGCCAAGTCTCTCAGGAAAGTTGCCGGTCACCGGCAGACCTGATCTCCCAGCAGTTCCTTCAGGCCAGAACCATCCGCTCCCTGGTCCCCGGTCGTGGAGACCCCGGCGCGTCGGCTTCCGGATCCCCAAACCGTGGAGACCCCGGTGCAGGTTCCTCGGCGGCACCTTTTTAAAGTTCTCTTGACACTCTCCGACGGCGCCGCGTCGGCCAAAGGGGTTGCCCGGAGCCCCGAAAGACCCAGCCACCCCTCCTTCTGGGCTGGGCCCCCAGGGCTCGGCGGACCTCAGCCACCCCGGGAGGCTCGCGGGAAACTTTGTGCGGCGCTGCGGACGGCTCCCGGGACTCGCCGGTGCTGCGGCCGCCCGGCGCCGCCTCGGGCTGCGCTCTCTGCCGCAGATCGTGCGAACGCTCCGGAAGAAAGCCCGGGGGTGGCGCAGGGGGACGCAGCCACTACTTTCGCGCCCCCGCCGCCAGCCGGGGTGAGGAGCGCTGCCGGGCGCGGTCTCAGCTCCGGCGGCCACCTCCGCACCGTGCGCCCGGAGCCGGTCTGCAGGGTCGAGATGCGATTACGGAAGCGGAGGAGGAGCCATCATTTTAAATGCAAGGAGGAAAGAGCTGGAGAGCCCGGAAGGGACCCCCGAATTAAAGCCACTCGGACCAGAGAGCCCGGAAACGCACAAAATCAGGCCCCCTCTGGAGCCCCGCGTTTAAAGGACACACGCTCCGCCTCCCTCCCCTTCCTCTCTCCTGAGCTCGGAGTGAAAATGGACCCAGCGACTCCGAGCTTTGGCAAAAGATTCCTGAGAGTCACGTGGAAAGGGGAAAAGCGAGGCGGGGCGGGGAGGGGAGAGAGGGGAGGCCGAGAGAGCAACCTGATCCCCTTATTCTTTCGACTGGAGTTCAGATTGCCTTTGTCTGGGGCGGGATCGAGAGTGGTCACACGAAGGAAGGCGGGAGAGGAAGATGGCGTGGTCCTGACTCCTGCAACAGCCGAGGGGCCCGCCAAGAGGATGCACACCCCTCACTCGGGAGGCGGTGTGCCCACCTTCAAATGCCCCGGCACTGCTCGCACCCTACACCCCGTCACTCCGCCTGGACTAAGAGAGTGAGGCGGACCTGATCCATCGTCCTCGCTCTGGGACCCCCGGGTCGTCGCATCGTGGTTTACCAGCAGCCTGGGAGGATTTTGGTGTGCCTGTGTGTCCGTGGCGGGGCCTCCCACAGCGAGTGCACCCCCCCATCCCTCCCCGAAAGAGGTTGTCAGTGGAACACTACACGGCCTCGGCGCGGTGCCTTCAACTGCGCCCCCAAATGCCCAGGACTGGGAAGGAAATATCCGGGCAAGGCAGACTGGCACAGGCACTTGAAGAGGGGAGGTCTTCGTTCCGGCTCAGGACTGAGTGACGGCAGCTGATTTTTATAGGACCACATGAAAATAGCTGGTCTAGGGTTAATTATTTAATGAGAACAGTTGCATCAGAGAGATGCTCATTGGCCCAAAGAAGAGACGATCTGGGTCTCTCAGCTGACCTGAGATGGACGAACCTGTCAGAGGGGAGTTTGTCCAAGCACTGAACGCCTGAGCTGTGAAACAGTGGGGGCCCCCACTTATTTCCAGTCTTTGCCATCTGCGTAGTCCGTGGCTGTTTACTCTGCACTGGCACTGCTGGGAATGATTCACTTTTCAGAATAACTGGATAAATTGTAACTGGTAGATCCCTGTAACTAATGCTATTAGCCAAAGCGAAAGGAAACGTCTGACCACCTAGCACTGATATTTGCGTGTTCACAGGACCCAGGGATCATGCAATTCACCCTCAGCCTCTCATGGTGTGAGGTGGTCTCAGGGACTGAGAGTGTCACCTTTGTACCTGAAGCGCATAGTTGTTGTTGTTCAGTCGCCCAGTCCTGTCCAACTCTTTGCCACCCCGTGGGCTGCAGCATATCAGGCCTCTCTGTCCCTCATCATCTCCTGAAGGTTGCCCAAGTTCATGTCCAATGAATCGATGATGCCATCCAGCCATCTCATCCTCTGACGCCCTCTTCTCCTTCTGCCCTCAATCCTTGCCAGCATCAGGAAATTTTCCATTAAGTCAGCTGTTGGCATCAGATGACCAAACTACTGGAGTTTCAGCTTCAGCATCAGTCCTTCCAATGAAGGACTAAGTATGAGTATTCAGGGTTGATTTCCCTTAAGATTGACTGGTTTGATCTCCTTGCTGTCCAAGGGACTCTCAGGAGTCTTCTCCAGCACCACAGTTCAAAGGCATCAATTCTTTGCAGCTCGGCCTTCTTTATAGTCCAGCTCTCACAACCATACCTGACCACTGGGAAGACCACAGTCATAACTATATGGAACTTGGTCGGTAGAGTAATGTCTCTGCTTTTCAACACACTATCTAGGTTTGTCTTAGCTATCCTGCCAAGAAATCAAACATCTTCTGATTTCATGGCAGCAGTCACCATCTACAGTGATTTTAGAGCTCAAGAAGAGGAAATCTGTCCCTACTTCCACCTTTTCCTGCCCCATTTGCCAGGAAGTGATGGGGACATATGCCATGATCTTAGTTTGTTTGTTTTTTTTTCCTAGTTTTAAGCCAGCTCTTTCACTCTCCTCCTTCACCGTCATCAAGAGGCTCCCCTTCGATTTCTGCCATTAGAGTGGTATCATCCACATATCTGAGGTTATTGATGTTTCTCCTGCCTATCTTGATTCCAGCTTATAACTCATCCAGCCCAGCATTTCTCATTTCTCTTAGTGTTTAGATTAAACAAACAGAGTGACAGCAGACAGCCCTGTTATACTCCTTTCTCAATCTTCAACCAGTCAATTGTTCCATACAGGGTTCTAACTGTTGCTTCTTGACCCACGTACAGGTTTCTCAGGAGACAGTTAAGATGGTCTGGTATTCCCATCTTTTTAAGAGCCTTCCGCAGTTTATAGCAGAGAGCACATAGTAAGCACTCATTAAACGTTTGTTAAAAGAATGAACTGAGCAAAATAGGAAAAACCTGAGAGCAGTGGTCACTCATATGGGGCTGGTTTGGAAAATCCCCTTTGCCCAAAAAAGAATCCTCTCCCTTTTTTTATTTAGAAAGTTGACATTTTCTTTATCCCATGTAAAGTGCTGTGAAAACTCAGCTTCCAGCACACTCTGTCAACCACATTTCCACCCTAATGCCAACTGATATATAATATATATATATATATATATAATATATAATGCAAACCTTTATAGAAGGTTTGTAGCCACCACTGAGTAGGAGTAACTTAGACAATTTGCTCTCTCAAGAACCAGTTTGACTTTACTTTTAAAAAGTCATACAAAAGTCTCAATAAGTCATCTGTTATTTTGTGCTTAATGCAAGTATATCACTTTTTTAAAAGGAAAGGAAATGAAGGTAGGAGGCAAGAGGGGGGCAGGCCAGGGGAAGGGCACTACCACATTACCCTGAATTCATCTATGCTATCTTTATTTCTCACATGCTTAGTCTACCAGCAGCCCAAGACAGGACATAAACTGACCTACTCACATCATCTAATGAGACAGAGAGTTGATAGGCCCAGAGTCTGTGTACTGAGATCCTTGGATGACCCAATGGTTAAAAAAGTCAACCAATAATCCAGTAATAGGCACATCTAGTGTCTCCTGTGGCCACTTAAACTAAAATATTGGTAAAAGAATTATATTAACCTATTTCATTATAGTGGAAATTTAGTAAGAATTTTTATGAATATGCAACTAATCATAACCAACTTATGTCTATACATTAACCTCTAAGTCTGAGTTCTTCATTTCAACAACCAATGCTTCCACTGACAGAAGTTCAAGAGCCAGAGAAAGCTGAGTCTACCTCCTCAAGGCTTTTATTGATATGTCTTTTGTAGGGGGGTTGGGAGGGCACACCATTTGCATGCTTCCTGGGTGGAGCCAATGGTAAAGAATCCACCTGCAATATAGAAGACATGAGTTCAAACCCTGGGTCGGGAAGATCCCCTAAAGAAAGAAATAGCAACCTACCCCAGTATTCTTGCCTGGAGAATTCCATGGACAGAAGAACCTGGTGGGCTACAGTCCATGGGGTCACAAAGAATCAGACATGACTGAGCATGCACACAGTTCTGTCATGTTGCATGTGGGATCTTAGTTCCCTGACCAAAGATTGAACCCATGCCCCTTGCAGGGAAGTCCCTCATTTGTACATCTTGTTTTGATATCCATTAACATGTCTCACAAAATCTCCTTGGTCAGTCCTGCTATCATCTATCAGCATGTCTCTGGCTTTGTGACTAACCATTTAGGGGCCAAGATTTATCATTCCTGCTCTAAATGATAGTATTACCAACAATAATAGGTAACACATACTGACTACTTTGCGGCTAACATTGTATACTTGTCTATTTAATCCTCCAATACTCTTGTGAGATAGGTACTCCTAGTATGTTCATTTACCAGAGAAATAACTGATGCTGATATTTAAATAATCCGTCCAAAGTCAAGACAGCTAATACATGACAAACCATATTGGAATAAGCAACTCTAGCTGCAATGACAGGCAACCCCTCAAATCGCAGTGTCTGAAAATAACGCAAGTTATTCAATCACATCCTGGCCTTTGTGCATTTATAGCTCCTGCACATCGGCCCCTGGTCATTGATAACCTCTTAGACCTTGGCCATCGTGGAACTCTAGCCTTGCGCAGCTTCTGCATGAGGGCCAGAGAGCAATAAGACAGGCACTGAAATCCCTAAGTACCTCAGCCCTTTCTCTCAGAGTCTAGTGGCAAGAGTCACCATAACCCTAACCTAACTGCAAGGGGAGTTGGGGCCATAGAGGAACATGTAGAAACTCAGCAAGCATTAACTGTACCACCTCACTGCAGAGTCCTTGCCCTTAACTATCTTAATTATTCTACCTTACATTCTCTTGCCCACTAGCAAGGCCCCAGGTTGAACCTTCCTTTCTTCAGTCTCTAAGTTGTATCCAACTCTTTGTGACCCCATGGACTGCAGCATGCCAGGTTTCCCTGTCCTTCACCATCTCCTGGAGTTTGCTCAAATGCATGTCCATTGAGTTAGTGGCACTATCCAAACGTCTCATTCTCTGTTGTCTGCTTCTCCTCCCACCTTCAATCTTTCCCAGCATCAGGATCTTTTCCAATGTGCCGGCTCTATCAGGTGGCCAAAGTATTGGAGCTTCAGCTTCAGCATCAGTCCTTCCAACGAATATTCAGGGTTGATTTCTTTTAGGATTGACTGCTTTGACCTCCTTGTTGTTCAAGGGACTCTCAAGAGTCTTCTCCATCACCACAGTTCAAAAGCATCAATTCTTTTGTGCTCAGTCTTCGTTATGGCCAGCTCTCTCATCCATATGTGACTAGTGGACAAACAATAGTTTTAGCGATATGGACCTTTGTCAGCAAAGTAATATCTCTGCTTTTTAATACACTGTCTAGGTTTGTCATAGCCTTTCTTCCAAGGAGCAAGCATCTTTTAATTTCATGTCTGCAGTCACTATCTGCAGTGATTTTGGAGCCCAAGAAAATAAAATCTGACACTGTTGCCATTGTTTCCCCATCTATTTGCCATAAAGTGATGAGACCGGATCCCATGATCTTAATTTTTTGAGTGTTGAGTTTTAAGCCAGCTATTTCACTCTCCTCTTTCACCTTCATCAAAACATTTTTTAGTTCCTCTTCACTTTTTTCCTTAAGGGTTGTGTCATCTGCATATTTGAGGTTGTTGATATTTCTCCTGGCAATCTTGATTCCAGCTTCTGATTCATCCAGCCCAGCATTTCACACAATGTATTCTGCATATAAGTTTAATAAGTGGGATGACAATATATATCCTTGACGTACTCCTTTCCCAATTTGGAACCAGTCCATTGTTTCATGCTCGGTTCTAACTGTTGCTTATTGACATGCATACAGGTGTCTTAGGAGACAGATAAGGTGGTCTGGTATTCACATCTCTTTGAGAATTGTGTAGTTTGTTATGATCCATCAGTCAAAGGCTTTCATGTAGTCAATGTAGCAGAGGTAAATTTTTTTTGGAATTCCTTTGCTTTTTCTATGATCCAATGAATATTAGATCTATGATCTCTGGTTCCTCTGCCTTTCCTAAATCCAGCTTGTACATCTGGAAGTTGTCTGTTCACTTACTGTTGAAGTCTAGCTTGAAGGATTTTGAGCATTACCTTGCTAGCATGTGAAATGAGCACAGGTGTACAAAGTATGAACATTCTTTGGCATTGCCTTTTTTGGGGATTGAAATGAAAACTGACCTTTTCTAGTCCTGTGGCCACTGCTGAGTTTTCCAAATTTGTTGGCATATTGAGTGCAGCACTTTAATAGCATCATCTTTTAGGATTTGAAATAGCTCAGTTGGAATTCCATCACCTCTACTAGGTCTGTTCGTAAAAATGCTTCCTAAGGTCCACTTGAATTCACACTCCAGGATGTCTGTAGGAAAGTGACCACACCACCATGGTTATCCAGGTTATTAAGATCTTTCTTGTATAGTTCTGCTGTGTATTCTTGCCACCTCTTCTTAATATCTTCTGCTTCTGTTAGGTCCTTGCCATCTTTGTCCTGTACTGTGCCCATCTTTGCCTGAAATGTTTCCTTAGTATCTCCAATTCTCTTGAAGAGATTGCTAGTCTTTCCCATTCTATTGTTTTCCTCTATTTCTTTGCATTGTTCTCTTAAGAAGGCCTTCTTATGTCTCCTTGCCCTTCTCTGGAACTTTGCTTTTATTTTTCTGTTTCAAATACTTAGGTCAAAAAGAATATTCAGAGGTGAGAGCAGAAGATGGCGGAGGAATAGGACGGGGAGACCACTCTCTCCTCCACAAATTTATCGAAAGAACATCTGAACGCTGACCAAACTTCACAAAACTACTTCTGAAGGCTGGCTGAGGACGTCAGGCTTTCACAAAAACTGCGCATTATCTTCAAAAGAGGTAGGAGAAATTATAAAAGATAAAAAGAGAGACAAAAGAGTTAGGGACGGAGACCCGTCCCGGGGAGGGAGTCGTAAAAGAGGAGGAATTTCCAAGCACCAGGAAATCCTCTCACCGGCGGGTGTGGGGGAGGATTTTTTATCTCGGAGGGCAACGTAACTGGGAGGAAAAAATAAATAAAATCGACAGATTACGTGCCTAAAGCAACTCCCAGCAAAGAACCCCAGACGCTCGCATCATCCGCCACCAGCAAGTGGGGGCTGAACGGAGAGGAGCGGGCGGCATTGCCTAGGGTAAGGACCGGGCCCGAGTGCCCCGAGGGCAATCTGAGGGAGCTAACGTGAGATAGTAACCTAAACTGTGGGACAGCGAGAGAGAGAGAGAGAACTATCCCGCGAAAAGCCCAACTCTAAGGCACTGCCGGCCCGCTCACAGAACAAAGGACTGAGCGATACCAGAGGAGAGCTAGCCGGCTGCGGACTGCGCCATCCCCCGCCGGACACAGCGGGCAGGCGGGGCCCGCCAGAGCCGGAAAGGGGCAAACTCGGCTCCAGAGAGGGCACCCCCTACCAAACTGCAAACAGGCTCCCAGTTTTTAAGCAAAGACTGCCTGAGATCCCGGAGGGTCGACAGCAGCCGGGAGGGTCGCAGCCAGAGACCAGCTCCCCAGAACCGACACAAAGCACACCGGAGCCGGGCGCGCCCGTAAACCGAGGCGGGGACCAGGGAGGTGATAAGCCGCACCGCCCCAACAGGGGACAGCGCCCTCGCCAAACTCCTGGCCGCCTGGGCAGCTCCGACCGGGAACGGCACAAGCCGCGGGCAAAATCGAGTCTGCGCCTTTGTGGAGTAACCGGGAGCCTGAACCTGAGCGGCTTAGTCCTGGGAAGTGCACGCAGCTCAGGGCCCGCTCCCCGGCCGAGTAACCTGAAGCCTGAGCAGGGTAGACGGGGAAAGCACACACGCCGTGAGCGGGGGCGAACCCAGTGCGGCCGAGACACTGCGAGCTTACCACACACACGCCAGAATTGCAGTGTTCCTTCCTCCCCACAGCACGATTGAACAAGCGAACCTAAAGAGATCACCTCCACCGCTTTGTTGCAGGGCGGAAATTAGATACTGAAGAGATCTCCAAACAGAAGCCAAATAAACAGAGGGAAGTGCTTTGGAAGGGACAGGCCAACAGATTAAGATCCCTGTAGCTAATACCGACTGCATTAAAAAGGACCTACAGATCTTGAAAAGTATAAGCAGGAATAAGGATCTATCTAAAACTGAGCAGATCCCACACTGCTCACAACAGCTCCAGAGAAAGTCCGGGATATATATATTTTTTACTATTATTATTTTTTTTAATTTTTTTTTAATTTTTTTTTAATTAAAAAAATTTTTTTTTCTCTTCTTTCCTTTTTCTTCAAGTCCTCTATTACACCTTTAACTTTCATTTTCATAACCCACTATTAACTTGCAAAAAAAAAACAAAAAAACCCTATTTTTGAAGCAAACTACATACATATATCTTATACCTTTTGTGTTTTTTTTTTTTAATGTTTTTTTCCTGTTCTACATTTTTTTACTGTTTCTTTTTTTACTGTTTTACTGTTTTTTTTCTTTTTACACTGTTCCCTTTTTTCTTTTTAGATTGTAAGTTTTATAAGAGTCTAACCTCTACTCTAGATTTTTAATCTGTGTTTTACATATTTGATATCAACTTTGTACATTTAAGAACCCAATCTTTAGGACCCATTTTTACTCAGGAGTGTGATCACTGGCCTGATCACTCTCTCCCCCTATTGATGCTCTTTCTTCTCCCCCAGGGAACCTCTATCTCCCACCCTCCTCCTTCTCTTCTCAACCCAATTCTGTGAATCTCTGAGGGTGTTCTGGGTACCGGAGAACACTTCAGGAACAGGATACTGCCCAGATCTCTCTCTCCCCTCTTAATTCCTCCCTTTCTACTCATGCTCACCTCTGTTACCTTCCTCCCCCCTCTCTATGTATCTCTGTGAATCACTCTGAGGGTTCCAAACTGTGGAAAGCACAGAGGGAAGTGCTTACTGGCTAGATTGCTCTCTCCACATTTGAATTCCCCTCTTCCCCTCCTGGTCACTTCAACCCACCCCCCCCACCTCATCTCTCCATGTAACTCAGTGAACCTTTCTGGGTATCCCTCACTGTGGAGAATCTTTTCACCATTAACCTAAAAGTTTTATTATTGAGGCTGTATGGAAGGAGAAGTCTTGAGGCTACTGCAAGAATAAGACTGAAAGCCAGGGGAAACATTAATTAATAAGAGACCATCCAATAGCCTCCATAAATTCACTGAAACCAAGCTCCACCCAAGAGATAATAAGTTCCAGAGCAAGACATACCACGCAAATTCTCCAGCAACGCAGGAACATAGACCTGAGCATCAATATACAGGCTGCCCAGAGGCACACCAAATCCATAGACATCTCAAAAATTAATACTGGTCACTCCATTACACTCAAGAGAGCAGAAATCCAGCTCCACCCACCAGAACACCGACACAAGCTCCCCCAACCAGGAAACCTTGACAAGCCACCTGTCCAACCCCAACCGCAGTGAGGAACCTCCACAACAAAGAGGAACTTCATACTACCAGAATACAGAAGGGCCACGCCTAACACAGCAATCTAAACAAGATGAAAAGGCAGAGAAATACTCAGCAAGTAAAGGAAAATGAGAAATGCCCACAAAGCCAAACAAAAGAGGAGGAGATAGGGAATCTATCCGAAAAAGAATTTAGAATAAGGATAATAAAAATGATCCAAAATCTTGAAAGCAAAATGGAGTTACAGATAAATAGCCTGGAGACAAAGATTGAGAAGATGCAAGAAATGTTTATCAAGGACTTAGAAGAAATAAAAAGGAATCAATATAGAATGAATAATGAAATAAAGGAGATAAAAGACACTCTGGAGGGAACCAACAGTAGAATAACGGAGGCAGAAGATAGGATAAGTGAGGTAGAAGATAGAATGATGGAAATAAACGAAGCAGAGAGGAAAAAAGAAAAAAGAATCAAAAGAAATGAGGAAAACCTCCGGGACCTCTGGGACAATATGAAACGCCCCAACATTCGAATCATAGGAGTCCCAGAAGAAGAAGATAAAAGGAAAGGCCATGAAAAAATACTCGAGGAGATAATAGTTGAGAATTTCCCTAAATTGAGGAAAGAAATAGTCACAGAAGTCCAAGAAACCCAGAGAGTTCCAAACAGGATAAACCCAAGGCGAAACACCCCAAGACACATATTAATCAAATTAACAAAGATCAAACACAAAGAACAAATATTAAAAGCAGCAAGGGAAAAACAACAAATAACACACAAGGGGATCCCCATAAGGATAACAGCTGATCTTTCAATAGAAACCCTTCAGGCTAGAAGGGAATGGCAGGACATACTTAAAGTAATGAAAGAGAATAATCTACAACCCAGATTACTGTACCCAGCAAGGATCTCATTCAGATATGAAGGAGAATTCAAAAGCTTTACAGACAAGCAAGAGCTGAGGGAATTCAGCACCACCAAACCAGCTCTCCAGCAAATGCTAAAGGATCTTCTCTAAACAGGAAACACAGAAAGGATGTTTCAACACGAACTCAAAACAACAAAGTAAATGGCAACGGGATCATACTTATCAATAATTACCTTAAATGTAAATGGCTTGAATGCCCCAACCAAAAGGCAAAGGGTTGCTGAATGGATACAAAAACAAGACCCCTATATATGCTGTCTACAAGAGACCCACCTCAAAACTAGGGACACACACAGGCTGAAAGTGAAAGGATGGAAAAACATATTCCATGCAAACGGAGACCAAAAGAAAGCAGGAGTCGCAATACTCATTTCAGATAAAATAGACTTTAAAATAAAGGATGTGAAAAGGGACAAAGAAGGACACTACATAAAGATCAAAGGATCAATTCAAGAAGAAGACGTAACAATCATAAATATATATGCACCCAACATAGGAGCACCACAATATATAAGGCAAATACTAACAAGTATGAAAGGGGAAATTAACAATAACACAATAATAGTGGGAGACTTTAATACTCCACTCACGCATATGGATAGATCAACTAAACAGAAAATTAACAAGGAAACACAAACTTTAAATGATACAATAGACAAATTAGATTTAATTGATATTTACAGGAGTTTCCACCCCAAAACAATCAATTTTACCTTTTTCTCAAGTGCACATGGAACTTTCTCCAGGATAGATCACATCCTGGGCCATAAATCTAGCCTTGGTAAATTCAAAAAAATTGAAATCATCCCAGCCATCTTCTCTGACCACAATGCAGTAAGATTAGACCTCAATTACAGGAAAAAAACTATTAAAAGTTCCAACATATGGAGGCTAAACAACACGCTTCTGAATAACCAACAAATCACAGAAGAAATTAAAAAAGAAATAAAATTATGCATAGAAACGAATGAAAATGAAAACACAACAACCCAAAACCTATGGGACACTGTAAAAGCAATACTAAGGGGAAGGTTCATAGCAATACAGGCGTACCTCAAGAAACAAGAAAAAAATCAAATAAATCAACTAACTCTACACCTAAAGCAACTAGAGAAGGAAGAAATGAAAAACCCCAGGGTCAGTAGAAGGAAAGAAATCTTAAAAATTAGGGCAGAAATAAATGCAAAAGAAACAAAAGAGACCATAGCAAAAATCAACAAAACTAAAAGCTGGTTTTTCGAGAAGATAAACAAAATTGATAAGCCATTAGCCAGACTCATCAAGAAACAAAGGGAGAAGAATCAGATCAACAAAATTAGAAATGAAAATGGAGAGATCACAACAGATTCCACAGAAATACAAAGGATCATAAGAGACTACTACCAACAGCTATATGCCAATAAAATGGACAACTTGGAAGAAATGGACAAATTCTTAGAAAAGTATAACTTTCCAAAACTGAACCAGGAAGAAATAGAAGATCTTAACAGACCCATCACAAGCACGGAAATCGAAAGTGTAATCAGAAATCTTCCAGCAAACAAAAGCCCAGGACCAGACGGCTTCACAGCGGAATTCTACCAAAAATTTAGAGAAGAGCTAACACCTATCCTGCTCAAACTCTTCCAGAAAATTGCAGAAGATGGTAAACTTCCAAACTCATTCTATGAGGCCACCATCACCCTAATTCCAAAACTAGACAAAGATGTCACAAAAAAGGAAAACTACAGGCCAATATCACTGATGAACATAGATGCAAAAATCCTTAATAAAATTCTAGCAAACAGAATCCAACATCATATTAAAAAGATCATACATCATGACCAAGTGGGCTTTATCCCAGGAATGCAAGGTTTTTTTAACATCCGCAAATCAATCAATGTAATACACCACATTAACAAATTGAAAGAAAAAAACCATATGGTTATCTCAATAGATGCAGAAAAAGCCTTTGACAAAATTCAGCATCCATTTATGATTAAAACCCTCCAGAAAGCAGGAATAGAAGGAACATATCTCAACATAATAAAAGCTATATATGACAAACCCACAGCAAACATTATCCTCAATGGTGAAAAATTGAAAGCATTTCCCCTAAAGTCAGGAACAAGGCAAGGATGCCCACTTTCACCACTACTATTCAACATAGTTTTGGAAGTTTTGGCCACAGCAATCAGAGCTGAAAAAGAAATAAAAGGAATACAGATAGGAAAAGAAGAAGTAAAACTCTCACTGTTTGCAGATGACATGATCCTCTACATAGAAAACCCTAAAGACTCTACTAGAAAATTACTAGAGTTGATCAATGAATATAGTAAAGTTGCAGGATATAAAATTAACACACAGAAATCCCTTGCATTCCTATACTCCAATAATGAGAAAACAGAAAGAGAAATTAAGGAAACAATACCATTCACCATTGCATCAAAAAGAATAAAATACTTAGGAATATATCTACCTAAAGAAACAAAAGACTTATATATAGAAAACTATAAAACACTGATGAAAGAAATCAAAGAGGACACAAACAGATGGAGAAATATACCGTGTTCATGGATTGGAAGAATTAATATAGTGAAAATGAGTATTCTACCCAAAGCAATCTACAGATTCAATGCAATCCCTATCAAGCTACCAATGGTATTTTTCACAGAACTAGAACAAATCATCTCACAATTTGTATGGAAATATAAGAAACCTCGAATAGCCAAAGCAATCTTGAGGAAGAAGAATGGAACTGGAGGAATCAACCTGCCTGACTTCAGACTCTACTACAAAGCCACAGTCATCAAGACAGTATGGTACTGGCACAAAGATAGAAATATAGATCAATGGAACAAAATAGAAAGCCCAGAGATAAACCCACGCACATATGGACACCTTATCTTCGACAAAGGAGGCAAGAATATACAATGGAGAAAAGACAACCTCTTTAACAAGTGGTGCTGGGAAAACTGGTCAACCACTTGTAAAAGAATGAAACTAGAACACTTCCTAACACCGTACACAAAAATAAACTCAAAATGGATTAAAGATCTAAACGTAAGACCAGAAACAATAAAACTCCTAGAGGAAAACATAGGCAAAACACTCTCCGACATAAATCACAGCAGGATCCTCCATGACCCACCTCCCAGAATATTGGAAATAAAAGCAAAAATAAACAAATGGGACCTAATTAAAATTAAAAGCTTTTGCACAACAAAGGAAACTATAAACAAGGTGAAAAGACAGCCTTCAGAATGGGAGAAAATAATAGCAAATGAAGCAACAGACAAACAATTAATCTCAAAAATATACAAGCAACTTCTGCAGCTGAATTCCCGAAAAATAAATGACCCAATCAAAAAATGGGCCAAAGAACTAAACAGACATTTCTCCAAAGAAGACATACAGATGGCTAACAAACACATGAAAAGATGCTCAACATCACTCATTATTAGAGAAATGCAAATCAAAACCACAATGAGGTATCATTTCACACCAGTCAGAATGGCTGCTATCCAAAAGTCTACAAGCAATAAATGCTGGAGAGGGTGTGGAGAAAAGGGAACCCTCTTACACTGTTGGTGGGAATGCAAACTAGTACAGCCACTATGGAGAACAGTGTGGAGATTCCTTAAAAAACTGGGAATAGAACTGCCATATGACCCAGCAATCCCACTGCTGGGCATATACACCGAGGAAACCAGAATTGAAAGAGACGCGTGTACCCCAATGTTCATCGCAGCACTGTTTACAATAGCCAGGACATGGAAGCAACCTAGATGTCCATCAGCAGATGAATGGATAAGGAAGCTGTGGTACATATACACAATGGAATATTACTCAGCCATTAAAAAAAATACATTTGAACCGGTTCTACTGAGATGGATGAAACTGGAGCCCATTATACAGAGTGAAGTAAGCCAGAAAGAAAAACAACAATACAGTATACTAATGCATATATATGGAATCTGAAAGATGGTAACGATAACCCTATATGCGGGACAGAATGAGAGACACAGATGCATGGAACAATTTTATGGACTCTGAGGGAGAAGGTGAGGGTGGGACGTTCTGGGAGAATGGCATTGAGACATGTGTATTGTCATATGTGAAACAGAGCACCATTCCATGTTCGATGCATGTGACAAGGGCTCGGGGCCGGGGCAGTGGGATGATCCAGAGGGATGGGAGGGGGAGGGAGGTGGGTGGGGGGTTCGGGAAGGGGAACACATGTAAACCCATGGCTGATTCTTGTCAATGTATGGCAAAAACTATTACAATATTGTAAAGTAATTAGCCCCCAAGTAAAATAAATAAATTTATAAAAAAAAAAAAAAGAATATAATAAAAATATAATTTTACAAAAAAAAAAAAAAAAAAAAAAAAAGAATATTCAAATAATACACAAGTACAATATAAACTGATGGGCTCTGTTATATTCTAACCCTTCCACACAGATAACCACAGCAAATGCATTCATTTTTCTCTGCTTACCTAGATATAATTCTTTTTTAAAAAATACAATCAGAATGTACACGCTATTTTGTAACTGCCTTTTCTCTTCTACTGAACAGAATAGCTAGGGTACATATTTCCAAAGCAAATCACATTGATCCACCTCATTCCTTTTAAGAGCTGCTTGGGCTTACACAGTATAGATACGTCTTTACATATTGAGCCAGTCCTCTTTTGAAGAACATTTATATTGTTTCCAATTTTTGCCTTTTTAATAATACAGTACTAACCATTCTTATGGTTCTTTCTGCAGTTACCCAATTATTTCCCTGGGATAAACTTTTGTAGGTAAAATCTCTGGGTGAAAGGCATGCATATTTTTCATTTATACTATCATTTAGTCTTTACAAATCTCAAAAGTAAAATAGCATTTTGCTTAACATCACTTATTACTGTGTCACCTTGGACATGTTAAACTCCCTGAACCTCAGATTCCCTGTCTGTGAAACGGACATTCCTATACTTCTGTATTTCTTTGTGTGTGTGTGTGTGTGTGTGTGTGTGTGTGTGTGTGTGTGTCTGAACGGCCTCTTTATATTTTTCTGTTAGTGGCGTTTTGGTTCTATGTGGAATTATAAGGACTTTTCATATATTCAGAGCATTAATCCTTTTCTATGAAATTGGATATTGCTTTACAGAAAAGGAGTAGCTATTTGCCGTTTATTTTTGTGAGAAATGATAACTTTCCCAGCATTGTTAGTGGAAAGATATGTAAAATGAAAACCAAGAAAATGGGCTTTAAATCTACAATTTTTTTCCAGGGGTAAAATAAAAATTCCAAGTTTTTAAATTGTTTCCTTCCCCACTTGGAATGGCCCCCCAACTCTTTCACGCTGGTTTGGTCATAGCAATTGTGGCATACTCTCCCTGCTCAGTGCCCCTACCTCCCAGGCTATTAAATATCTGTAATATCACCCTATGTTAAACATAACAGTACAGCAGAAAACCAAGTTTCAGAGGTCACTGAAAATACCAAATGGTCACAGCAGCCAATAAAGAAAAAGAAGATAACTCATTTCTGCACATTTAATCAATTGCTTTCCTGCACAGATTACTCTGGCTTTTGTCTTTTAAATAAAAATCCTACAGGACTGGACCGGATTCATCCCACACTTTACTAGTACATACTTGCTGTGCTGTGCTCAGTCACTCAGTCATGTCCGACTCTTTGCAACCCCATGGACTGTAGCCCACCAGGTTCCTCTGTTCATGGGATTCTCCAGGCAAGAATACTGGAGTGGGTTGCCAAGCCCTCCTCCAGGGGATCTTCCCAACCCAGGGATTGAACCCAGGTCTCCTGCATTGCAGGCAGATTCTTTACCATCTGAGCTACCAGGGCAACCCCACAAGTACATAATTGTCAACAGATTTTTTTTAAAAAAACTTGTTTCTGGTTACACCTAAAACATCTAGAATAACCTACCTATCTAAACAATACTGGTAATAAATACACCATGGTCATGATAATGGGAAAACATTACTGAAAATTTTATAAGAAACTAGTGTTACCAGTCACACAGTTGCCATGCTGAGCTGTATACCCCCATTTGTATCTATTTCTACTGAAATAACTGAAGGAGGCTAGGTATAAAAAGAAGAGATGAGAGAGAAAGAAATCAGGATTTCCAAATACACTTTGCTTTTGCTTCAGATAAGGAGATATTCTAAAATTCAGCACCTCTGTCCCTGCCCCAATTTAGACAGTGAAATACTATGAAAAACCTATAATACAAAATGTGTTGAGTGAATTGATTCGTCCATAAACTGGAATATTATTCAGAGACTAAAAACAATATCTTTTCATACTGTTCATGGGGTTCTCAAGGCAAGAATGCTGAAGTGGTTTAAGCTTGCTTAAAACTCAATATTCAAAAAAACTAAGATAATGGCATCCAGTCCCATCACTTCATGGCAAATTGATGGGGGAAAAAATGGAAACAGTGACAGACTTTATTTTCTTGGACTCCAAAATCACTGCAGAGGGTGACTGCAGCCATGAAATTTAAAAGACACTTTCTCCTTGGAAGAAAAGCTATGATAAACCTAGACAGCATATTAAAAAGAGAGACATCATTTTGCCAACAAAGATCTGTCTAGTCAAATCTATGATTTTTTCTGGTAGTTATGTACAGATGTGAGAGTTGGACCATAAAAAAGGCTGAGAGCCAAAGAATTGGTGCTTTTGAACTGTGGTGCTGGAGAAGACTCTTGAAAGACCCTTGGACTGCGAGGAGATCCAACCAGTCAATCCTAAAGGAAACCAACCCTGAATACTCATTGGAAGGACTGATGCTGAAGGTGAAGCCCCAGTACTTTGGCCACCTGATGTGAAAAGCCAACTTATTGGGAAAAACCTTGATCCTGGGAAAGACTGAGGACAAGAGGAGAAGGGGGCAACAGAGGATGAGATGACTGGATGGCATCATGGACTCAGTGGACATTATTTTTAGCAAACTATGGGAGATAGTGAAGGACAGAGAAGCCCGGAATGCTGCAGTCCATAGGGTGGCAAAGAGTCGGACATGACTGAAGAAACTATATCTTAAATGTATATGTATTGCCATGGAAAGCTGTTTTTAAAATATTGTTGGATGAAAAACATAGGTTGTAAAAAAATAATATAATTTTCCAATGATTTTGCTTGTACACATACACATTCATGCATTTATACACATGTTCATACACACAGGGTTCCCAGGTGGCGTTAGTGGTAAAGAACCCTCCTGCCAGTGCAGAAGATGTAAGAGACATAGGTTCTATCCCTGGGTGTGGAAGATGCCCTAGGGGAGGGCATGGCAACCCACTCCTGTATTTTTGCCTGGTGAATCCCATGGACAGAGGAGCCTGGTGGGCTACAGTTCATAGAGTCACAAAGAGTTGGACATGACCGAGTGACTAAGCATAGCACAGCACATTCAAACACACGTATCTCAAAGGTTGTACACCAAAATATTATCTGAGAATTTGAGTTTTCATTCCTCTTTTTAGGACTTCCCTGGTGGTCCAGTGGTTAAGAATCCTCCTTCCAGTGCAGGGGATGTGGGCTGGGTCCTTGGTCAGAGAACTAACATCCCACAAGTTGCTAAGAAACTAAGGTGACATGGCCACAACTGAACCCAGGCTGCAACGAAGAACCAAGACAGCCAGAATAAAATAATAAACAAAATTTTAAAAAATAATTTTTCTTTTTAGCTAATCAGTATTTTCTCATCATCTATATTATTGAACACATTTAATTGTGCAATGCAAAATTATATTAGAGAAATTTTCAAATGACAGAATCAGCTAATTCAAACTGGCTAAACCTTATGTGTAGTATTTACTCTGTCATAATTAGAAACTAACACTTTCCTTAGAATACCTTGAGATTGGATCCAGTTTAACATTGAATGATGTCATTAAGGACCTGAGTTCTTTCTTTTTCTCTGCTCTGCCTTGTGATAGACATTACTAGAGCTCACCGTCATTTCCTGGAAACACTGGATATCAGATTTTCCCAGCCTGCTCACAGTTAAGTGAAGCCATGAGCTAGGTCTAGACCTCACTGTCCAATAAAGAAGCCACTGCCCACATATGGCTATTGGGCTCCTGAAAGGTGGCTAGTCCAAATTAAGATGTGCTGAAAGTATAAAATATATATCAGATTTCAAAGACTTAGTACAAAGACAAAAAAATTTTTAAAGTTCATTAATTATTTATATTAACTACATGTATTTTGAATAAACTCTGTTAAATAAAATGTATTATTAAAACTAACTTCATTTGTTTCTTTTTACTTTTTAAAATGTAGCTTCTAGAAAATTGGGTTTACATATGTTCACTGATCTATTTATTAGATGAGATATGAGAATGAGTTCTAATCTATGAGAATGATTGAAAAAAACAGCTAATAGTATCAAGCACTGTCAAGGATGTACAGGAACTGGTGCTCTCATACACATTGCTGATGCAGTGTAAAATGAGGCAGACACTTTGGAAACCAGATTGGAAGTTTCTTACAAAGGTAAACTTGAAGTTACCATGTGACATAGCTATCTCACTCCTCTAAATATTTCCCAAGGGAAATGAAAACCTATCATTTCACACAAAAACTTGTACTTAAATATTTTTATTAGCCACAGGACTGGAAAGGTCAGTTTTCATTCCAATCCCAAAGATAGGCAATGCCAAAGAATGTTCAAACTATCGCACAATTGTATTCATTTCACAAACTAGCAAAGTAATGCTCAAAATTCTCCAAGCCAGGCTTCAGCAGTATGTGAACCATGAACTTCCAGATATTCAAGCTGGATTTAGAAAAGGCAGAGGAACCAGGGATCAAATTGCCAACATCCATTGGATAATTGAAAAAGCAAGAGAGTTCCAGAAAAATTTCTGCTTTATTGACTATGCCAAAGCCTTTGACTGTGTGGATCAAACTGGAAAACTCTTGAAGAGATGGGAATACCAGACCACCTTACCTGCCTCCTGAGAAATCTGTATGCAGGTCAAGAAGCAACAGTTAGAACTGGACATGGAACAACAGACTGGTTCCAAACTGGAAAAGGAGTATGTCAAGGCTGTCACCCTGCTTATTAAACTTATATGCAGAGTACATCATGCAAAATGTGGAGGTGGATGAAGCACAAAATGGAATCAAGATTGCCAGGAGAAATATCAGTAATATCAGATATGCAGATGATACCATCCTTATGGCAAAACGTGAAGAACTAAAGAGTCTCTTGATGAAAGTGAGGGAGAGTGAAATAGTTGGCTTAAAACTCAACATTCAATAAACCAAGATCATGGCATCCGGTCCCATCACTTCATGGCAAATTGATGGGGAAATGATGGAAACAGTGACAGACTTTATTTTGGGGGGCTCCAAAATCACTGCAGATGGTGACTACAGCCATGAAATTAAAAGATTCTTGCTCCTTGGAAGAAAAGCTATGACAAATTTAGACAGTATGCTAAAAAGTGGAGACACTACTTTACCAACAAAGATCTGTATAGTCAAAGCTATGGTTTTTCAAGTAGTTACGTATGAATGTGAGAGTTGGACCATTAAGAAAGCTGACCGCCAAAGAATTGATGTTTTTGAGTTGTGGTGTTGGAGAAGACTCTTGAGAGTCTCTTGGACTGCAAGGAGTTCCAACCAGTCATTCCTAAAGGAAATCAGTCCTGAATATTCACTGAAAAAACTGATGCTGAAGCCAACGCTCCAAAGCTTTGGCTACCTGATGTGAGGAACTGACTCATTAGAAAAGAGTCTGATGCTGGGAAAGATTGAAAGTGAGAGAAGAGGACGACAGAGGAAGAGATGGTTGGATGGCATCACTGACTCAATGGACATGAGTTTGGGCAAACTCTGGGAGATGGTGAAGGACAGGGAAGCCTGGTGTGCTGCAGTCCATGAGGTCACAAACAGTCAGACATGACTGAGTGACTGAGAAACAACAACAAAACTATTCTCTACTTTCAAACAGACAATAAACAAATAAGCTTTAGAAAACAAACTTTACCTCCATATTTAGTAACAACAGCAATAACAATAAAGTTAGTCAAAATGATTACACATGTGGCTCAAGTTATGTTTCTATCAGACAGCACCATTTTAGACAATAGGGTATGTTACTTTCAAACCAAAGCAACTACAGAAATGCTGCCTTCCCTGCCTGAGTGAAGCTGAAACCTCTGATGGCAGCATCATTAGATCATGGAGCCTCTATAAGCCCAAGTCCTTGAATTACTCTTTGGAACCAAAGCCCTGCCAGTACTCACTGGACACCTACTGTAAGAAATAAACTTTATTTTGTTAAGCAATAACCTAACCTATTATGATGGATGCTGCTTTCTATTGTGTCAACTTCACCTTCCACCTGGCTCCTGATTTTAAGTACAAAATAACTGCCTGCAATTCTCAGAGCTACAAGCCTCTTAGTTCAATTTACAGAAAATTGATCCAGAACTATCTTTAAAAAAAGGAAGGAATTTGCCTTCTTGTGAACCCCCAGCAGACATTTTCTTATATTTCATTGGTTCACATTCACTCCCATGCTCACCGCTGAATCAACATATTTAACAAGTATGGGATTTCATGAACTAGCTCAGACCTGAGTCATAGACAAGCTCCACTCCTACAGTCAGGAGTCAAGTTCTCAAAATAGGGAAACTGATTTGTTACCCAAACCAAGATACTTTAGAAAGTGATAAAGAATATATTCATAATTATTCCAGAAGCACAGACACAAACCAGAGATCCCAAAGTACATGGCTTCCTGAGGAAGATGTGGATGCCTGAATGAAAAGTTGGTAAGTAGTAAGAGAAAGCGGAATGGTTACTGGGGTAATAACCACAATAACTATGCTAAAAAATATTTTTAATCACACACCTACTGTCTTAGTCCATTCAGGTTGTTATAATAAAATACCATAGACTGGGGAGCTTATAAACAATAGAAACTTATTGTTCACAATTCTGGAGCCTTGGAAATCCAAGATGAAGGTGCAGGCATATTTAGTGTCTGGTCACCCTGCTTATTTAACTTATATGCAGAGTACATCATGAGAAACGCTGGGTTGGAAGAAGCACAAGCTGGAATCAAGATTGCCGGGAGAAATATCAATAACCTCAGATATGCAGATGACACCACCCTTATGGCAGGAAGTGAAGAAGAACTAAAGAGCCTCTTAATGAAAATGAGAGAGGAGAGTGAAAAAGTTGGCTTAAAGCTCAACATTCAGAAAACTAAGATGGCATCCGGTCCCGTCACTTCATGGGAAACAGATGGGGAAACAGTGGAAACAGTGTCAGACTTTATTTTTTTGGGCTCCAAAATCACTGCTGATGGTGACTGCAGCCATGGAATTAAAAGACACTTACTCCTTGGAAGGAAAGTTATAGCCAACCTAGATAGCATATTAAAAAGCAGAGACATTACTTTGCCAACAAAGGTCCGTCTAGTCAAGGCTATGGTTTTTCCACTGGTCATGTATAAATGTGAGAGTTGGACGGTGAAGAAAACTGAGCGCCAAAGAATTGATGCTTTTGAACTGTGGTGTTGGAGAAGACTCTTGAGAGTCCCTTGGATTGCAAGGAGATCCAACCAGTCCATCCTAAAGGAGATCAGTCCTGGCTGTTCATTGGAAGGACTGATGTTGAAGCTGAAACTCCAATACTTTGGCCACCTCATGTGAAGAGTTGACTCATTTGAAAAGACCCTGATGCTGGGAAGGATTGGGGGCAGGAGGAGAAGGGGACAACAGAGGATGAGATGGCTGGATGGCATCACCGACTCAATGGACATGAGTTTGGGTAAACTCCGGGAGTTGGTGATGGACAGGGAGGCCTGGCGTGCTGCGATTCATGGGGTCGCAGAGAGTCGGACACGACTGAGCAACTGAACTGAACTGAACTGAGAGCTTCCTACTTCACGGATGGTTGTCTTCTTGTTGTAAACTCACATAGGAGAAAGGAAAGGAAGCTTTCTGGAGCCTGTTTTATAAGGGCACTAATCCCATTTGTGATGGTTTCACTCTCATGACCTTCTTGCCTGCTTGCTCAGTTGCTTCTGTCGTGTCTGACTCTGCAACACCATGGAACATAGCCCTCCAGGCTCTCCTGTCCGTGGGATTTCCCAGCAAGAATACTGGAGTGAGTTGCCATGCCCTCCTCCAGGGGATCTTCCCAATCCAGAGACTGAACATTTCTCTCCTGTGTCTCCAGCATTGTAGGCAGATTCTTTATCACTTGAACCACCAGGGGAGCCCCCTCATGACCTAATCATGTCCCAAAGGCCCCACCTCCAAATACCATCACTTTGGGTAGGTTGCAACATATGAATTAGGGTGAGGGTAGGGAATGGAACACCAGCATTCCATCAATAGCACATACAAAGAAAGTAAGTCCACGAGGCAGTAAAGACCAGATATATTCTCTGTTAGAGAAAACTCTGCCGACTGCCAAACTTGCTCCTGAAGTTGGCTTGTTTTCAAGGTATTCTTTCTGAGGTAACACAAGTAGGAATCAGTGTTATGTGAACTCAGACCTCCTGATGTGTGCTGGGCTTCCCCATCCTCAACACCAAGGCTTTTTAATCTCAAAGCAGAAATGACAAAGAACAGCATTTTCCACATTTTCAGAAGTAAACTCATTGTTTTGATTATTTTGAGATCATTTTCAGTGCAATCTGAAGATATTGACCTTTGCAAAGTGAGAGAAGAGAAATGGTGTTATCTCACTGAGCCCAGGGACTAACAACTAGGATGCAGTCTAAGTTCTGAGACCATCTAGTTGACTGACTTCATATAAAGTCATTAATAGATCTTCTTATAAGTCCTCATCTGTAAAAGGGAGATAGCAATACTTGCAATCTACTTATCAAACTGGTTGTTTGGGGGGTCAAATTAAGAAAATAGATATGAAAATCTTTTGAAACTTTAAGACCACTATACAAGTGTAAAGTATTATTATTAAGAACTTCCAGCTAGGTCAGGTATTTTTCTGTGGGAGGCAGTTTAAAGGTTATGAATAATCACCTTGTAATAATTGGATATGTAAATGTTCCCAGAGGTCTTTTTCAGCAGGCTATTCAGATAAATCAAAACTGATGATGATGTCAATGATGATAATGATGACTTCTTTAATAATGAATAAGAAGCAGGAAGCAAAGATAATGGTATAATACCTTGGATAATACCTTGATCCATGGAAAACAAAGTACCTTTCAGTGTCTTTATTTTTTGAAGATTTCCAATGATGATATAACTGGAGCTGCAACTTTTACTATCACTCTGAGTCTGGTATGTTTGCTCATACTAATCCATTAGCATTTAATATTGTTGTTTTTATCTCTTATCTTACAAGCATCTAGTAACAGCTGAACTGCAATAAATCTGGCTTCAGTGCCCCTGGAGTGATTCAATCTTAAAACGATTGTGGATTTTGAAAAGACAGGGGAAAACTGACCATGGATTCTCATGGGAGTCCACTGGCAGACAGGCAGTCCTGAACCTGCTGTCATTTTTAGGAGGTTATTAAGTTGAGAAATATTTCCCCTGTGGGCACAAGAAGAAAAGAATGTGGGAAAGCAGACAGTGAAGAGCCATGACCCTGTGTCCCTTCATATCTTGTATAGAACCAAAAAAGTGCAGAATTTGCAAGTGCCTCTGAGATGAGAGAAATGCTGGTATCTCTTTGATTTGGCTTGCTCTTATCAACTTGAGCATCCTTCTTCAATATCCACCATCGTGCTTCTTCTCGACAAAATGTATCGGCATGAGACTTCCTGGATGGTCCCGTGGCTCAGACATCGCGCTCCCAATTCAAGGGGCTGGGTTCCATCCCTGATCAGGGAACCAAATCCTACATGCTGCAACTAAGAGCTCACATGCAGCAGCAAAGTTAGTGTGTCACAACTAAGACCCAGTACAGTCAAATAAATTTTAAAAAGATGTCCAAAAACAAATTAGTATGAACCTGAACAAAGATGTCAAAGATGTATTAATCATGGCATTGGTATAGAAAATTTAACTTACAATGAAGCAAGGCCAAGATTTTAATAAAATGTAAAGATATGCAATTGTATTAATTTACATAAATATGGTAGTCAAAGGAACTTGTTACAAAGGCCCACTCAAATAAGTAAAGGGAAAGAACTGCTGTAAAAATGCAGTTCATTATATAGACATCCAAGGACAAAACAAAGTTTATGCATTTATATTCCTCCACGATCTAGTATGGCTAGAACATTATGATTTTTCTGTGTTCTCCCCTCATAGATAAAAATGCCCCCCAAAGTTTCCTACTCTGATTGCCTAAAATTTATTTGAAAAGAAAGAGGGAAGTTGTTTTGATCCACAACTATATTTATAAATCCTCTTGTAGTCTGAATATATTAAAAGAATTGAAATTTTGAACTAAAAGTTGTTTATATGATGCTACTTTATGTATGCCACCAAAAATAACCTCAGTTGTTTTCATTTTTAGTATAAATTTAGGACTTCTATAAGTGGCTACCTATATATTTTAAAAACAAAATAACACTCTGATGAATAGTCACATTAATTAGTGTTATTCATGGCATAAATCACTACATCCTAGTAATACCCTTCTAACTAGAGCAGTTACAGAGGACCCCTGCTAGCCTGCCTGCCCAGTGCCCAGCAACTGGAAGGAATCCTGCCTATGTGCTTTTATCCACAGAGCTCTTTAGTTCTGGGTCTCTGAGAAAAGAACCACAGCTTGAAACAGAAATATAAACTTGAACAAACAAAATATCTGACCCCAGAGTTAAAAGCATCATGCAAGTAAATTTTTGAAAAGATTAAATTCATATCCTCAAAGTTATTTAAAAGGACAGTATTTTTGTAAAACAAGCTCTGGAGTCTATGGGGGAAAAAAGAGCAATTAAGAACAGAAAAGAGTTTTTAGAAAATAAACATAAAATTTCCAAAATAAGAAAAACTTAATAGAATTTCTGAATAATAAAACTTACATAGCTGAAGACTTTAATTGGTAGCCTAGAAGATAAAACTGAGGACATTTTCAAAATTTAGAGCAATAAAATATGATATAACTCCAGGAGACCCAGTATCTGTTTAGTAAGAATTCTCAACGGAGGAAACAGAAAACATAAGGAAAGAAGCAAAGATACAGTAGTTACTCAGGCTGAGCACAGAGCCTCCCCTTCCCAACTGATTAGCGACATAAAGGGCTAATGTGGACAGGGTCTTGGGACTGGGAAGGAAAATGAAACTGTGGCCTACTTGGGGTTTAGTGTTCTCCAGACAGTTTGTTTGGCCTAGTTAAGGCAGCTTCTGTAGAGCATCTTTACAAAGCTGAAAAGACTCAAAGTCAGTCATCCGAGGAGAAGGCCTGTCACCCTGGTGGAAACGGAAGAGACACATATTGATTTTGTATCCAGTGGTTTGAGCCTTTGGCTCCAAACAAGGCAACCCTCTAGTTCTACCGTTGCAGATCACTCTTAGGAGGAATTGTACCACTGGGCTGACTTGCCCTGTTTTTTGTGAGTGAAGAAGGGCCACTACCATCCACTACACACACACACACCAACGTGAAGAATGCTGACCGTGTGTCAAGTTCGCACTTCCTGATGCCTCACTAGAAAAGCTTCCTTCTTAGCTCTCATCTCCTTCCCCCCACCACTGACTGAGAGATCCCGACAAGCTGGCTTCCACGTGCACTGTTATGGGAAAACAAAGAAGGATCTCCGCTTATGTTAGGGAATCAGCTGCTTAAAGGAGGAAGAACAGGGCAAAAAAAAAAAAAAAAAAATTCAACCATAAAACAAAAAACTAGGACAGATGTCTCCCATGAGGCAGATTTAGATAGAGAGAAAATACAGTTAAGAAAAGTACTATGTAAATCAGTAGCATACAAAAAGATTGCTAAATGAAGATTCAGAAAACCAAAACTATTTGGAAAAGATTTTTTTTTTTAAATCCTAGTACTTGAATTTTAAAATTCATTAGAGGAACACCAAAATAGAGTGGATACTTTTGAAAACAAAATTAAAAGTATGAAAGGTCAGACAGAAGAAGTGTATTACAATGAAGCCCCATAACGTAAAGGTTGAAGGTCCTGAGTAAAAAGACGTGGAAGACAGATCCAAAGCAATGTCCATTCCAAGAGGTAAAGAGAGAACATACAAAGGCCAAGTTTGAAAAGAGAACTGAAGAAAGATTGTTTTTCAGATTAAATGTGCCAAGCATAATTAATTTTCAAGTGAGATGAATTTTGACAAAATCTGAAAAAACTATGAATTCCAAGGATAAAAAGAAAATATAATTCCAGACATTAATATACACATACATGCACACACACACACACACACACACATAGACACACATACACAGATTAACCTACAGAAGAACATCACAATGGACTCCTCACTTGCAACTCTGGAAGATAGGGAAAAATATTTCTAAGAAGTAAGATTCAAGAATTCTTTACCAGCCTAGGTATCATCCCCATGGAAGAGCAAGAGAATAAATTTTACATGATTTCAAAATATACTACCTTTATATTCCCCCTAGGCAACAAAGAAGCAAAGAGAAAACTAATTCAGGACAAAGAATCTCAAATTAGTAAAAGACTGAGTGTACAAGGCTTCCCTGATAGCTCCTTTGGCGACGAATCCGCCCGCAACGCAGGAGACCCCGGTTCGATTTCTGGGTTGGGAAGATCCACTGGAGAGGGGAAAGGCTGCCCACTCCAGTATTCTTGGGCTTCCTTTGTGGCTCAGCTGGTAAAGAATCCACCTGCAATGTGGGTTTGACCTGGGTTTGATCCCTGGATTGAGAAGATCCCCTGGAGAAGGGAAAGGCTACCCATGCCAGTATTCTGGCCTGGAGAATTCCATGGACTGTATAGTCCATGGGGTCTCAAAGAGTCGGACACAACTGAGCCACTTTCACTTTCATTTTCACAAGAAACAATGTAAGCAAAAAAGAATCCTTGTTTTTAAAAACTGTTAAAAAAAATTAAAATTAAAACGATGATAATGAAATTTTTGAAAAATAAAATATATATTGAATGAGGATTATAAAAAGTGAAAGGGTATAATTCAAGGAAAAGTAAACAACAGTTTAGAACTAGAATGTCAATAATATCTGGAAATTAGGGTTAAAGAATGCTGTTTTGAAATAAAAGTTTATTAGAAGATGGTGGTGGAGGGGGAAGAGGAAGTAGGGAAAAACAGTGGTGAAGGCCACTGATCTATTTTAATTTGGGAATGTTAAAACAGAGACCCTGAGCAGAATTTTGAAATTATTGTTGGGAGTGAGAGGCAGGAGGGATAAAAGAGCATATATAGGAAAAAGGAACAGAACTAGGTTTCTTTCTTAACCCCTCTTGCTTTTCAAGCACAGAGAACAGTTATAATCATTGTCCATGTGTGAGGCCGTAAATAAAACCTTAATAAATTCAAGGGAAAAAATCATATATAACATAGTCTCTAACAACCATGATAAAAGCAAGCATAACAAGAAAAGAATAATTTTTATTTTAAATATGTACAGTTAGAGATTTAGAAGCACTCTTTTAAATAACTTGGTTTAAAGAGGATATCAAAACCAAAGCTACAAACTATAGAAAAATGAATGACAAAGAAAATTGCTTATCAAAGCTATGTGATCCAGTTTAATATGGTAGATGATATCCAAAGCAAGAAATAAGCTTATAGCTTAAAATAATTTATCAAAGTTAAGAGAGATTGAAAATAAAGAAAGCCAAAATTTTAACTCAGAATCAAGAAAAAATAATGAATTAAGTGCAGAGACATTAAAGAAATACATTAATAAACACAAAATTAATTAAATACAAAACAAAGACTAAGTGCATATCAATAAAACCAAAAGCATATGAGTTTTGGGGGAAAACTAATAAAATGGCTAAACTTCGCAGCTAGAGAAAAAGAGAGAAGTTCATTGATCAGGTTAGCCTTGGTGTCCTTGAAGAGCTTGGTGGTGATTATTCTCTGCAAGCCAGTATGAGAAAAGCTGCCGTCTAACTGGACTCAATGAATTCACCAAGGATGATGGAATGCTAGGGTGACAGGGAGCAAGTGATAGCACTTAATCCTCAAAGACAAGGCATCTGTGGTTACTGTAATGAAACCAGAGTCAAAGTAGTCATGAGGCTATTTAAACCTGCTTAGAGCTTTTGTGTTGGTGAATTGATCACAGCGCCCTTAGGACTGAAATAGAGATGCAGTGAACAAGTCTTTCTTCATGTATGTAAGTGAAAGAGCTTAGACTTAATGTTTAAAAAGTCTGATTTAACCACTACAGTAGAGAATTGTGAATCCTCATTCAATTCCCAGGCTCAAAGTCCCCTGAATATGAATAAAGAGGAGGCTGGTGTTCTCTTGAGGAAGGACCTTACTAATCTACCAAAAATGTATATGGTATATCTTCCTTCTAGACTACCAAATAAACTCGGTGTCATTTAGCAGGGAGACTGCGCATAGGGGAAGGAAAAGAATCAGAATTTGAGGATTTCTGGACATCCTAATCTAGCACCCTGAAGATCCATTTCCATACATGTTTCTCCAGTGTATAATGCAATCATTTGGGGGCAAATGGTGTCTCTTCGTGGGATCTCACCCTCTGGGATGTGAAGAGGTCTGAGTCTAGCCATATGTTCAGCAGTAATGAGAGGTAGTCCAGATGGTCCTAAAGGAGATCAGCATTTTGCTACAAACTGACCAACTCATCGGAGGCCATTTCAGATTCTCAAACAAAGGAAAACTAATGACTTCAGTCAGGGGAGATGTTGCTCTCTTACATCCCAACATCTTCAAAAATCTCAATCTATTATTGCAGGTGCCAAATCTTACCTACATATCATCAACTTGAGAAGTCCCAAATCTCATCATCTAAGCCAAATGTGGATAGAATTCTGGATATAATCCATTCTAGAGCAAAATTCTCCTCCATTTGTGAACCTGTGAAACTAGCAAGTTACTTATATGCTGCTGTGGTTTGCATGTTTGTATCCTCCAAAATTCTTATGTTAACCCTAACCCCCAAGATGAAGGTATTAGATTCGGCTTTGGGGAAGTGGTTAGGTCATGAGGGTGAAACCCTCATGAATGAGATTAATAACCTTATAAAAGAGGCCCCAGAAATCTCCCTTGCTCCCTTCTACCACGTGGGAATACAGCCAGAAACTGCTGTCTGTTAACCAGTAAGCAGGCTCTCATCTAACATGAAAACTGCCTGCATCTTGATCTTGAAATTCCAAGCCTCCAGGACTGTGAGTAATAAATTTCTGTTGTTTATAAGCCACCTAATCTGTGGGATTTTATTATAGCAACCATAACAAATTAAGATGTGTACTCACACAATACAGTGAAGCCATAGGATAACAGTTACAGACATTCTCACTGCAAAAGGGAGAACATGGAAGAAAAAGAGTCACTGGTCTCAAGCAATTTCAAAATCCAACTGGCCAAACTTTGTTAGGTTTCAAAGGTTGGGAATAATCCTCTGTAACTCCTGGCTCTGACCTCTGGACCCAATGCCTTACCCTTAAAGTCATCCTTTTTTCCTGAAGGGTAGAACATATTTGCAGATGAGTAGTTTATCGTGTTTCCTGTCTGTGGAATTCGGGGGGACCAACAACCTTTTTTCATTTCATCCTGTTGCTTGTCCTTTCTAGTCTAAGTTGTCAGTTTTTCTGCTGATACAACATTCTTGTCAGTCTCCTATGTATGTCATGGAAATGTAGGCCATTAAACAATAGGCTCCTCTACAGTAATCACATCTTTTTCTGACTTCTGCTGAGATGGCTGAGGAGATCCATGAATCATGTGCTTCATCCCTTCAAATTCGCTCTGCATGAATGAATATACTGATCATTTGATTCTTCCAGAGTACTAGCAAAAGATATCCAGACACATCCTTGGTTTTCTCTTTGCGTGTGTGTGCGCTCAGTCACTCAGTTGTGTCCAACTCTTTGCAACCCTATGGACTACAGCCTGCTAGGCTCCTCTGTCCATGAAATTTTCCAGGCAAGAATATTGGAATGAGTTGCCATTTCCTGCTCCAGGGGATCTTTTCGACCCAGAGATCAAATCCACATCCTTTGCTTTGGCAGGAGGATTCTTTACCACTGCACCACTTTAGAGCATACTTTTCTGGCAATGACTCTCCAAATTTTAGCATTTTTGTGTTTTTTTTGCAGTCTGGATAGGCTAAGGATTTTCTAAATCATCAAATTCTGGTTTCTTTTTGCTTAATAATTCTTCTCTTAATTTATCTCTTTCTTCTCTCCTTTTACTATAATCAACAAGAAGAAACCATGTTCCACCTCAACGCTTTGCAGTACTCAATCCCCGATACCAAAATATGTATTGGTTTCCTATGGCTGCTGTAACAAATTACCACTATGTGGTGGCTTACAGCAACATATACTTTTTTTTAAAAAAGCATATATTTATTCTTTACCATATGTATAACAGGAATATATACATACATATGTATGTGTGCTCAGTCATGTCCGACTCTTTCATGACCTCATGGGTTGTAGCCTGTGAGGAATTCTCTAGGCAATTCAGTCCATGGAATTCTCTAGGCAAGAACACTGGAGTGGGTTGCCATTTCCAACTCCAGGGGATCTTTCTGACCCAGGAATCGAACCCATGTCTCCTGCATTGGCAGGTGGATTCTTTACCACTGCACCACCCGGGAAGCCACCTGGAGAGCCGATACGTATGTATACATACGTATACAGTATACATATGTATATATACATACACATACATTGTTTTTGAGTCACTAAGTTGTATCTGACTCTTTAGCAACATATACTTTTTTTCTTATACTTCTGGAGGTCAGAAGTCTGAAATCTACTTCTCTGGGCCAAAATCAGAGTCTGCAGAGTCACACTCACTCTGGAGGCTCAAAGGGTGACTCTTTCCATTTCTTTCTTGGCATCTAGGGCTGTATTTCTTACCTTCCTTGGCTCATGGTTCCTCAGCCATCTGCAAAGCCAGCTGGGTAGCATCTTGCTTCAGTCATCACATTGCCTCTGTCTTCATAATCAAATTTCCTTCTGTCTTCTCTCCTTTAAGGAAATTTGGGATTACATTCAGAATCCACCTGGATAACCCAAGATAACCACCCTATCTCAAAATCCTTATCGTAATCACATCTGCAAAGCCTCTGTTTCCATATATGGGTAAAATTCACAGGTTCCCAGGATTAGGCTGTTGATATCTTTGGGGGCCATTATTCCACTTACCACATTGGGTACTTTGTTTTTCTTTCTTTTTTTTTTTATTGGAGTATAATTGCTTTACAATGTTGTGCTAGTTTCTGCTGTACAATGAAATAAGTCAGCTATATGTATACACATATCCCCTCCCTCTTGGACCTCCTTCCCACTCCCCCAAATCCCACACTTTTAGGTCATCACAGAGCACCCAACAAGGTAATATTCACAATGTTTAGCACTTTTTCTTTTTTTTTAGCAAAAAAGGAAGCACCCTATATTATACTAAAGAGTTTAGGGTAGGGATGAATTGAAAGAGTAGCACTGAAACATATACATTACCATATGTAAAACAGATAGCTAATGGGAAGTTGCTGTATAACACACAGAGCTCAACACGGAGCGCTCTGTGACAACTTAGAGGGTAGGATGGGGTGGGGGGTGTGAGAGAGGTTCAAGAGGGAGGGGCCATGTGTATATTTATGGCTGATTTGTGTTGTTGTATGGCAAAAGACAACACAGATTGTAAAGCAATTATCCTCCAATTAAAAGTAAATTTTAAAAAGAGTGTAGGGTACTTTCTTTTTTTTATTTGATGCTAAACATTGTGAATATTACCTTGTTGGGTGCTGGATATTTCTGTGTTTGAATACAAAGTTTAGTTACCTGGAAATAGTTTGATTCTTTCAGGCTTGCTTTTAAACTTTGTGAGGTGAGATACAAAAAAAAGCTCTAGCCAATGTCTAACATGGCTCCAATAATTTCCTGAATTCTCTGCCCAATACCCTGTGAATTACAAGATCTTTCATTCAGGCTGGTGAGAACATGATGTATTTCTGGCCCCATGTGAGCACCCATGATTTTTCCCTCTACCCCTGGGGGATAGAATTCTATCCCCAGCCTCAGGCACTTCCCTCATACACATGTAATTATCAGTATCCAGCAGAGGAACAACTAAAACAGAAAATCAGAAGATCTTCAGAACTCTCTTGACAGTCTCTGATCCTTTATACTCTGCCCTAGGAACTCTTGCTTGTCCTCACAAGATTCTCAACATTTTCTCCTCAACTCAGGAAGACTGTTAGGCTCTGCTGTGTCTCCTCCTCCTTATGCTGTGGCCTGGAAACCTTCTCCAGGCAGTAAAAGAGGCAATCACAAAGCTCATCTCCTGTTTCTCATCTCAGTGATCACCGACTGGCACAGCCTGATGTCCGATGCCTGAAGACTGTTGTTTCATGTATTTTATTCAGTTTTCTAGTTATTTCAAGCATGAGGGTATTTCAGGTCCCTGTTACTCCATCTTTGCCAAAAGCAGAAGTTCTTAAATTTTATGTGAAAATATAAAGGAGCTGAAGTGAAAAAAAATTTGAAAAAGAACATATTTTAAGGAATTACACTACCACTTGGTTTCAGTTTTTAAAAAAAAGATGAACTGTTATATCAAAAAATGTGAATAATCTCAGTCTAACAAAGCTACAGTAAACAAAATAATATGGTGTTCGTGGTGGTTAGTTTTATATGTCAACTTGACTGGGCGAAAGGGATGCTCAAAAGGCTGGAAAATATTATTTCTGGGTGTGTCTGTGAGGGTGTTTCCAGAAGAGATTTGGCATATGAATTGGTAGACTGAGTCAATCCTCACTCATGTAGATTGGCATCATCCAATCCCTTGAGGTCCTGAATAGAAGAGACAGACAGAGGGAGAGCAGATTTGCTCCCTTCGCTTGATCTAGCACTTTCACCTTTCCCTGTCCTCAGACATTGGCTCTGGCTCTCAGGCCTTCAGACTTGGACTGGGGCCTATGCCCTTAGCTCTCCTGGTTCTTAGGCCTTCGGACTCAGACTGAATTACACCACCAAATTTCCTGGTTCTCCAGCTTGCAGATGGCAGGTGGTAGGCTGGCACAACTGTGCGAGCCAATTCCTATAATAAATCTGTGTCTATATATCTCCCTATATATCTCTCCTTCCATAGGCACATATATAGAGAGAGAGACAAAAAGAGGAAGTTCTTGTTGATGATTTTTCTCTGGAGAATGCTAATACAATATTTATATAAGGATAGATTGCTGGGACAGTGTAAAGAGTTCAGAAATAGACTTTATATGTATATGGTCAATTGTGGGGAATTTTTACAAGTAAGGAAAAGAAATAGTCTTTCTAGCAAATGATGTTAGAATAATTAGACATCCATAGGGAAAATAACGAACCTAGACCCTACCTTACACTATATATAGAAATTAACTGAAATGAATTATAGACACAAACTTAAAAGTTAATATTATAAAATTCCTAGGAGAAACCATAGGGAGAAAATTTTTGTGTCATTGGGTTAGGTAAAGATTTTTCAATAGATCACAAAAAACAAACTATTTTTAACTGGTAAATTTAACACTATCAAATTTAAACTTCTGCTTTTGGAAAAACTCTGTTTAAGAAAACAAAAAGGTATACTGGGAGAAAACACTTACAGACACATATCTGATTAATAAATGGAATACATAATATATACAGACATCTTACAACTCACTAATAAGAAATAGATATTTCAGTTTAAAAACTGGACAAAAGATTTGAATAAATACTTCACCAAAAAGGATATATGGATGTCAAATAAGTACATTAAAATATGCTAAACATTATTTGTCTTTCAGGAAATACAAAACAAACCACAATGAAATACCACTACACACTTACCAGAATGACTAAAATTAAAGCCTGAAAATACCAAGCATTAAGAGAACATAGGCTCACTGGAGACCTCACATGTATTGCCTTTGGGAATATAAAATATTTCTGCCACTTTGGAAGTGTTTCAGTTTCTTTTAAAGTCAAATATTCTCATAATGGGGCTTCCCTGGTGGCTCAGTGGTAAAGAATCAGCCAGCCAATGCAGGAGACATGGGTTCGATCCCTGGATCAAGAAGATCCCCTGCAGAAGGAAACGGCAACCCACTCCAGTATTCTTGCCTAGGAAATCCATGGACAGAAGAGTTGGTGGGCTATAATCCATGGGATTGCAAAAGAGTAGGACACAGTTTAGCAACTAAAACAACAACAAATCTATAAATCTACAACAATACTCTTAACGAATAATCCAAAAATCTCATTCCACAATTTCCCACAAAAATTAAAAACATGTCCACACAAACCTCTACACAAATATGGTATACTCATAAATGAAATATTACTTAACAATAAAAGGGTATAAATTATTTTTACATTCAACAATGTAAATAAATGTCAAAATCATTGTGTTAAAAGAAAGAGTCCAGACACTGAATACTATATACTGTAAGATTCCATTTAAATGATACTACAGAAAAGCAAATCTATAGGGACAGTCCGCAGACCAGGAGCTAGGCTGGGATAAAGGGACTGATTGCCAAGGAGCATGAAGGAATTTGTTTGGGTAATGTAAATATCTTGTATCTTAATTACCTGTCAAAACTCATTGAGATATACTTTAAAAGTGTAAATTTTACTAAATATAAATTATACCTCAATAAAATTGCTTAAAAGATGTCTAGTCATAGAAAACCAAATATACAGTATGATCCCATTTCTTTGAAGAAAAATGTTTACATTTTAAATGTTGATGTGTTTACATATTTAAACACACACATATAGACCTATAGAAAGACCTAGAAAAATATACACTACATTTTCTTAGTACCTGAAGCTGGAAATGGAAGTGGGATTGTGGGCTGTCAAAGATTGGATTCTATGGAAGCTGAATCTGATTTGGCAAGTGGGTGACTGCAGCCAAGAAATTAAAAGCTGCTTGCTCCTTAGAAGAAAAGCTACGACAAACCTAGGCAATGTATTAAAAAGCAGAGACATCACTTTGCCGACCAAGGTCCATTTAGTCCAAGCTATGGTTTTTCCAGTAGCCATGTATGGATGTGCAAGTTGGACTATAAAGAAGGCTGAGCACTGAAGAATTGATGCTTTTGAACTGTGGTATTGGAGAAGACGAGTCCCTTGGATAGCAAAGAGATCCAAACAATCCATCCTAAAGGAAATCAGTCCTGAATATTCATTGGAAGGACTGATGCTGAAGCTGAAGCTCCAATACTTTGGCCACCTGATGCAAAGAGCTGACTCAATGGAAAAGACCCTGAAGCTGGGAAAGATTGAGGGCAGGAAAAGGGGGCGATAGAGGATGAGATGTTTGGATGGCATCATCGACTCAATGGACATGAGTTTGAACAAACTCCTGGGAGATGGTGAAGGAAAGGGAAGCCTTGTGTGCTGCAGTCCATGGGGTCACAAAGGGTCAGACACGACTGAGCAACTGGGCAACAACAAACCATATACTGTGCTGCCCCATCTGGAAAGCTCTGTTGTCTGATTATATGTGATCTCCCCAATGTCAACAGGGATGAGCTGAGAAATGCAACAGTAGTAGATGGCCTGAGGATCCAGGCTACTTGCTCATGCAGCTTGCTTATGTCGTTAATCCTGCTCATGCTTGACCCCAGATATACCATATTCCTGCTACGGAGCCTGCCCTGGTTTACAGTTGAGTGGATCTGATAGAATCCAGTTCCAAGTACATAGTCACTTGGTATCTGTGAGTCAGATGCTCCATCTCTACCAGAGCCCAGGAGCACAGCAGGAATTGTTTTTCAAAAAGCATATGATTATCTGCCAAGAAGGCATAGTCTAGTTCCAGAAGCCTGATTCCACCACAGTAGTTTGCCATGAACCCCACACAGCATCACTTCATTCATATACCGAATATACTAGAGTCTGCCAGGTCATTCAGGCCAAGCAGCAGAGCTGCTAACATTGTAGGGGCCTGCTGCAGAAGCCTTTCTTGTTCTGCACCCCATAAAATGATGGCAGCCTTCTGGGATGCTCAGTACATGGATTGGAGTAGCATTCCCACATTAGAATGTTGTTGTTCAGTCACTCAGTTGTGTCCGACTCTTTGAGACCTCACAGAATGCAGCACACCAAGCATTCCTGTCCTTTACTATGTCCCAAACTTTGCTCTAACTCATGTCCATTGGGTCAGTGATGCCATCCAACCATCTCATTCTCTATCGCCTCCTTTTCCTGCCTTCAATTTTTCCCAGCATCAGGGTCTTTTTCCAATGCGTCAGCTCTTCGCATCAGGTGGCCGAAGTATTAGAGCTTCAACTTCAGCATCAGTCCTTCCAGTGAATATTCAGGACTGATTTCCTTTAGGATGGACTGGTTGGATCTCCTTGCAGTCCAAGGGACTCTCAAGAGTCTTTTCCAACACCACAATTCAAAAGCATCAATTCTTTGAGTATCAGTGTGTGTACTCTATTGCTTTACATTTCCTATTGCTTTTGTAACAAATTCCATACACTGAAACAACAAAAATTTATTACCTTATGGTTCTAGAGGTCAAAGTCTAAAATGGGTCTCACTGGGCTAAATCAAGGTTAGTATTCCTTTTGGAATCTACTGAATTGCCTTTTCCAGCTTCTAAAATTTGCCCATATTCCCTTGGTTTGTGGGCCCCATTCATCTTCAAAGCCAGCAATAGCTGGTCAAGTCTTTCTCATGTTGCATCACTCTGACACCTTGTCTCTTCTCTTACTTCCACATTTAAAGTAAACTGATTAGCAACCTTAATTCCATCTGCAACTTTATATATTTTTTTACTTTTAAAATTTTATTTATTTTTAATTGAGGGATAATTGTTTTACAATACTGTGATGGTTCCTGCCATCAGTTCAGTTCAGTCACTCAGTCATGTCTGACATTTTGCAATGCCATGGACTGCAGCAAGCCAGGCTTCCCTGTCCTTCACCAGCTCCTGGAGCTTGCTCAGACTCATGTCCATCAAGTCGGTGATGCCATCCAACCATCTCACCCTCTGTCATCCCCTTCTCCTCCTGCCTTCAATCTTTCCCAGCATCAGGGTCTTTTCAAAGGACTCAGTTCTTCGCATCAGGTAGCCAAAGTATTGGAGTTTCAGCTTCAGCATCAGTCCTTCCAATGAATATTCAGGACTGATTTCCTTTAGGATGGACTGGCTGGATCTCCTTGCAGTTCAAGGGACTCTCAAGAGTCTTCTCCAACACCACAGTTCAAAAGCATCAATTCTTTGGTGCTCAGCTTTCTTTTAGGTTTTTGCCATACATCAACATGAATCAGCCACGTCCCCTTCCTCTTGAACATCCCTCCCACCTCCCATCTCCCATCCCATCCCACCCCTCTAGGTTATCACAGAACATGGGTTTGAGCTCCCTGAATCATACAGCACATTCCCAATGGAAATCTATTTTACATATGGTAATATATATGTTTCCATGTAACTATCTCCACCATCTGCAACTTCTTAAAAAAAATTTATTTATTTATTTATTTATTTTTATTTTTGGCTGTGCTTCAGTAATTATGGCACAGGGGCTTAGTTGCTCTGTAGAATGTAGAATCTTCCCAGACCAGGTATCAAACCCAGGTGCCCTGCATTGGCAGGCAGACTCCCAACCACTGGACACCAGGGAAGTCCCATCTTCAACTTTAATTCTCCCTGACATATAGCATAACACTCATAAGTTCCAGGGACTAGAACCTGGACATCTTTTCAGGGACTATTATTATTCCCACAACTCTTCTTTTCTGAGAGTGCATTTACTTGGGTAAATGACAGCATCTCTTTGGAGAAGAGATGGCAGAATTATTACTATGATCATTGTCATCAAGTTGCAGGGGCTTTCTTCCTGTGGATCCAGCTTCCTCTTCATTCAATATACGCCAGTCTAAAAATTGGTTCAGATCTGTATCTGAGCAAAGTATCATGAGTTTTTATTGAGGCAATGCTCTCCGTCTTCTGATCATTTATCCCTTTTTTTCTAAAAAGACTTTTTGATGTGGACCATTTTTAAAATCTTTATTTAATTTCTTACAACATTGCTTCTGTCTGTGTTTTGGTTTCTTTGGCCCCGAGGCACATGGGATCTTTGCTCCCAGACCAGGGATTGAACCCACACACCCTGCATTGGAAGGTAAAGTCTTAACTACTGGACCACCAGGGAAGTTTCTGATCATTTATCCTTGATTTGTTATGATGATACTCACTGAGTAGTACATATTTTGGCTCTTATCTATTTTGCCCTTGGGGTCACTTGTTTGATTACCCTTTCACAAAACTCTCTTCAAGTCAGTTCCCCTTGGCTGTCATTCCAGGCCTGTAGTTCATTACAGTAATTGTATCCACCTGGCTTCTAGCAGTTAAGTGCTGCCACCTGGCCTACACTGTTTCCGGTTCTTAGCACCCTTTCTAGTTCTTATCAACCTAGAACTATAACAATCTCCCCTCCCATTAAAATCTCCTCTTCCATACAAAGGACAGGCTAATCATGATTAGTGATGCTGGTACCCTCACACCAGCACCTTCCACATGGCCTTGGTGGGTGGTATGTTTCTCTAGGTACACCTCTGGAACATGATGCTCTAGTGGGTATTCTGCTTTCATAACAGGTACCCACTTCAGCATTCCAAGTTCCTTGGGCCTTTTGATCCCTTCCTCCACTGTCTCACTCAGAAATTCTGGCATTTCAAGTTCATATAATTTATGAGTCATCACTTTTTCTATGCTCCTAGAAGTCATTCCAGTAGCACGTCCATACCATCTCCTGGGGACTTTGCCAGGGCATTAAATCCTGTATCTCAGGCACATGCTCTGAAATCAATAAACTTTCCACTGTTCAATCTTTTGTCCCTGCCCCTTGATCATGCACCCTAAGATGCAGTCTCAGAGTAGCAGTTCCTACAGGTACATGCTGGTGAGATTTATAGCTGCCATATGACCATGGGGAAATTAAAGGGCTGATGGGTAGATTCTAAGTTTTTATTCTGGGTATTACTGCGGTTGAACACAGTAAGTATGTATTCATATATAACTTGAATTATTTAAAGATTATTTTTAAACAGTTTCCTAAATAACAATAAAATTTTTTTCTTTGAGCCAAGGAACAACAGAATCTTTAGTTTTACCCAAGCAGTAATAATGAAAAAGGAAACACTTAAAATCATTCAGGTAAGATTTCTCATCTCCAGAAATAAATTTATTTTAGAAACATAGTCCTAAATGTCAAGACTCAGATGGCTTTAAACTTTTTGTCTTCTTCATGGGATGCAAAGATACTGTAATACTTTCTATAGAGTTCTAAAGGAAAGGATTTTTGAATATGAATTTTTATATAAAATTTTATGCAAAGGCAAATCATCATGGAAATGTGAAAACAAATGAGAAATTTTTATTCAACTAAGTACTCAGAAACTTTATGACTCACTCAAGGTTTCTGAAAAATTCTAATACATATTCCTACAATTAAAGTATCTAAAAAATAGGAAGACATGAGAGATAAGAAATAGTATTGAAGAAGGAAACTAGTAAACTTATACATAAATATAAAGAAATGTTTATACAGACCTAAAGCTTAATTTAAGAAAACATTTAAATATCATGAAAATGAAAGAACTATACTGTAAAAGCTTCAAAATACAATTAAAATTGAAAATGACTTCAGTAAAATAGGTGATTTTAGAGAAGGGGGAGGAGTCAAAATATACTAAAAGTGACAGTGTAGACACTTAGTCATGTCTGACTCTGTGTGACCCCATGGACTGTGGTCTACCAGGCTCCTCCGGTCCATGGAATTCTCCAGGCAAGAATACTGGAGTGGGTAGCCATTCCCTTCTCCAGGGGATCTTCCCAACCCAGGGACTGAACCCAGGTCTCCCACACTGCAGGCAGATTCTTTACCATCTGAGCCACCAGGGAAGCCCAAAATAAACTAAAGGTTATGTGTTATTGTGAAGGAGGTGATAATCATTTTGATCCCAGGGAAGGTCCCAATTAGGGATGAGCTCATTCTTGATTTCGTTTTCATGAGCAGACAAGACAGTTGCTCTGACTAGCCAGCTTCAGTCACATGGGTTTCAGACACTATGACCACACCTCTGTCATGGTGACTGAGAGCCCCATATGGATTGACGGAAAAAGTTTCCTAAAGAACCAAAAGAAGGGGAACCAGGAAGCTAAAACTTCTAAGTACCCCAGATCACACCAAATGACACTCTCTGAGTCACTAAAGGTGAAATAAAGAAGGAACAAAAATATCAAATCAGCAAATACAAAAAATATCAAATCTCAAATCAGGAAATGTGAAAATTAAAAAAAAAAAAAAGAGAGCATGATAAATCAAAAGCTTAAGAGATGATGGTAAGAAAAAAATTAAAATGTTAGTAATCATGATAAATATGAATGTTTAAGGAATAGATTTAAGGCTGTATATTGTCACCTTGCTTATTTAACTTATATGCAGAGTACATAATGTGAAATGCCTGACTGGAGGAAGCACAAGCTGGAATCAAGATTGCCAGGAGAAATATCAATAACCTCAGATATGCAGATGACACCACCCTTATGGCAGAAAGTGAAGAAGAACTAAAGAGCCTCTTGATGAAAGTAAAAGAGGAGAGTGAAAAAGTTGGCTTAAAGTTCAACATTCAGAAAACTAAGATCATGGCATCTGGCCCCATCACTTCACGGCAAATAGATGTGGAAACAATGGAAACAGTGAGAGGCTTTATTTTTGTGGCTCCAAAATCACTGCAGATGGTGAAATGAAATGAAAAAACACTTGCTCCTTGGAAGAAAAGCTATGACCAACCTAGTGAAGTGAAAGTCGCTCAGTTGTGTCTGACTCTTGGTGACCCCATGGACTATACAGTCCATGGAATTCTCCAGGCCAGAAGACTGGAGCGGGTAGCCTTTCCCTTCTCCAGGGGAACTTCCCAACCCAGGGATGGAACCCAGGTCTCCCGCATTGCAGGCGGATTCTTTACCAGCTGAGCCACCAGGGAAGCCAACGTAGACAGCATATTAAAAAGCAGAGACATTGCTTTGCCAACATGGGCCATCTAGTCAAAGCTATGGTTTCTCCAGTAGTCATGTATGGATGTGAGAGTTGGACTATAAAGGAAGCTGAGCGCTGAAGAATTCATGCTTTTGAACTGTGGTTTGGAGAAGACTCTTGAGAGTCTCTTGGACTGCAAGGAGATCAAACCAGTCAATCCTAAAGGAAATCAGTCCTGAATATTCATTGGAAGGACTGATGCTGAAGCTGAAACTCCAATACTTTGGCTGCCTGATGGTAAGAGCTGACTCACTGGAAAAGACACTGATGCTGGGAAAGATTGAAGGAGAGAGGAGAAGGGGATGACAGAGGATGAGATGGTTGGATGGCATCACTGACTCAATGGACATTTGAGCAAGCTTCAAGAGTTGGTGATGGATGGGGATGCCTGGCATGCTGCAGTCCATGGGGTCAAAAAGAGTTGGACACAACTGAGCAACTAAACTGAACTGAACTGAAGGGATGAAACTTATTCATGTCTTATTTATAAGAGACACATTTGGTACAAAATGACAGCAAAAGTTTGAAAATAAAGAAATAGATACATCGAGAGAATTCTAACAAGGAAAAATACAGAGTGGTAATAATAAATATACATACAATATAGAATTCAAAGGGGTAAAGTATTAACTAAACAAAAGGAATATTTTATGTTGATAAAAATTACAAACCACCAGGATGATATTATATCACTCAAATTTGTGGATCAAAAAATACAACATCAAAATGTATAAAGCAAAAAAAATGTGGATAATAAAAGAGTAATTGACACAAACAACATCATAGTGAATGACTTCAACATATCTCTTAGATCAATAGAAGAAAAAAAGATATGGAATATATTATTCATAAGGATATGGGCACCTAAAATGTGCACTATTCCAGAATCTTTGATGTGCAATTCAACCCAAAATCTCATGCAACTTAAAATAAATGAGTTGAGGCCCTCAAAAAAAATTTCTAAGTTGTTTAAATAAAAAATGAATCCATGAAGTTTTAATTCTTCTTCCCTGTTTTTCTTTGATACTGATTTTAGCTAATGTTATAACAAAAACTTACATATTTATGCCTAAAAATAGAAGATAAATATATAGAGAGAGATAGGGTAAGCTTTGAGAATCAGTTATCAAATAATTCATTAGGGCTTACCTTGGTGTCTCAGATGGAAAAGAATCTTCCTGCAATGAAGGAGACCCAGGTTCAATCCCTGGATCAGGAAAATCCCCTGGAGAAAGCAATGGCTGTCCACTCCTGTGTTCTTGCCTGGAGAATTACATGGACAGAGGAACCTGGTGGAGGAACATGGCTACAGTCCATGGTGTTGCAAAGAGTCAGACACAACTGAGTGACCTTTACTTCACTATACATCTACTTCATTGAAGACTATCAGAAAGAGTTCATGAACTGATAAAAAACAATACAAAAATTTTATGAGTAGAGTCTGACTAGAAGCATATCTTTTGAAATTTATTTTAAAGTTTTTAATCTCATAGTAAAAATATTGTTTTAAATAAAGAAATATGAGTCAAGACATTTCCTGGAACTGAAGAACTTAGTTTTGGAGTCATACAAATTAGTAAAAATAGGACTAATGCAGAGTATCTGAAGAACTATGAACAGAGGTTCATGACATTGTACAGGAGACAGGGATCAAGATCATCCCCAAGAAAAAGAAATGCAAAAAGGCAAAATGGTTGTCTGAGGAGGCCTTACAAATAGCTGAGAAAAGAAGAGAAGCTAAAGACAAAGGAGAAAAGGAAAGATATATCCATTTGAATGCAGAGTTCCAAAGAATAGCAAGGAGAGATAGGAAAGCCTTCCTCAGTGATCAATGCAAAAAAATAGAGGAAAACAATAGAATGGGAAAGACTAGAGATCTCTTCAAGAAAATTAGAGATACCAAGGGAACATGTCATGCAAAGATGGGCACAATAAAGGACAGAAATGGTATGGACCTAACAGGAGCAGAAGCTGTTAAGAAGAAGTGGCAAGAATACACAGAAGAACTATACAAAAAAGATCTTCATGACCTAGATAACCATGATGATGTGATCACTCACCTAGAGCCAGACATCCTGGAATGCGAAGTCAAGTGGGCCTTAGGAAGCATCACTACGAACAAAGCTAGTGGAGGTGATGGAAATCCAACTGAGCTATTTCAAATTTGGAAAACTCAGCAGTGGCCACAGGACTGGAAAAGGTTAGTTTTCATTCCAATCCCAAAGAAAGGCAATGCCAAAGAATGTCCAAACTACCACACAATTGCACTCATCTCACATGTTAGCAAAGTAATGCTCAAAATTCTCCAAGTCAGGCTTCAATAGTATGTGAATCATGAACTTCCAGATGTTCCAGCTGGATTTAGAAAAGGCAGAGGAACCAGAGATCAAATTGCCAACATCTGTTGTATCATCTAAAAAGCAAAAGAGTTCCAGAAAAACATCTACTTCTGCTTTATTGACTACCCCAAAGCCTTTGGCTGTGTGGATTACAACAAACTGTGGGAAATTCTTAAAGAGATGGGAGTACCAAACCACCTGACCTGCCTCCTGAGAAATCCGTATGCAGGTCAAGAAGCAACAGTTAGAACTAGACTTGGAAAAACAGACTGGTTCCAAATAGGAAAAGGAGTACGGCAAGGCTGTATATTGTCACCATGCTTATTTAACTTATATGCAGAGTACATCATGAGAAACGCTGGGCTGGAGGAAGCACAAGCTGGAATGGAGATTGCCAGGAGAAATATCAATAACCTCAGATATGCAGATGACACCACCCTTATGGCAGAAAGTGAAGAACTAAAGAGCCTCTTGATGAAAGTAAAAGAGGAGAGTGAAAAAGTTGGCTTAAAACTCAACATTCAAAAAACAAAGATCATGGCATCTAGTCCATCACTTCATGGCAAATAGATGGGGAACCAATGGAAACAGTGACAGACTTTATATTTTGGGGGGCTCCCAAAATACTGCAGATGGTGACTGCAGCCATGAAATTAAAAGACACTTGCTCCTTGAAAGAAAAGCTATGACCAACCTAGACAGCATATTAAAAACCAGAGATATTACTTTGTCAACAAAGGTCCATCTAGTCAAAGCTATGGTTTTTCCAGAAGTCATGTATGGATGTGAGAGTTAGACTATAAAGAAAAATTGTGTGCCGAAAAATTGATGCTTTGAACTGTGGTGATGGAGAAGACTCTTGAGAGTCTCTTGGACTGCAAGAAGTTCCAACCAGTCAATCCTACAGGAAATCAGTCCTGAATACTCATTGGAAGGACTGATGCTGAAGCTGAAACTCCAATATTTTGGCCACCTGATGCGAAGAACAAACTCATTGGAGAAGACCCTGATGCTGGGAAAGATTGAAGGCAGGAGAAGGGTACAGTAGAGGATGAGATGGTTGGATGGCATGAATTTGAGCAAGTTCTGGCAGTTGGTGATGGACAGGGAAGCCTGGCGTGCTAGAGTCCATGTTGTCACAATGAGTCGGACACGACTGAGCGACTATACTGAACTGAACTGAATGCAGAAGAAAGCTTTCATTTCTTGATCATGAAAGCAGCCATGGTCTCCCCATGGAATGCATTGATACCACCAAGATTCATGTTATCCCTCTTGGGTGCACAGGATCATGTGATTTATCACACAGCTCAATATTTTTTGTGAAGAATGTTTCCATCTAACTGCGACATGTAGAAATTATACCATCCACTGGACTTAAGAGAGAGCTCACAATGACAATATAGAATCCTTTTATAGTGAAATAGCTAGAATCTATTTTAAAACCATGAGACACGTTAGCAGAATGGAATAAAAATGAATTCCCTGACCAAATGAGGATGAAGTGAATAATGCCTCAGGTGTTTTGGTGGCAGTCTGATCAAGGTTATCTTAACAAAGATGTCAGCAATTTAGTTTTTCCTCATGGTTGTGCACTTGTAACTAAACATCTCCCCCATCAGTGTACCCTCTTACAGACTGTTCACAGCCAGCATCCCGCTGCTTAGCAGCAAAACACTAAATGATACGGAAGCAGCAGTTCCTCTTCAGAAGGTCGCTTACAAACAAAATACCAGGCTTTGTTCCTATTTTACAGATGAGGAGTTTGATACAATGAGGGGTGAGTGACTTGTCCTGACCAGGCAGGTCAGTAGATAAGTAAAAACATGATTCTGTCAGAATCAGTTCACAAAACACAGAAACAAAACGTGGTAGGAAGGAGGGAATTAGACAATATCTCAAACTGGTAAGAATGAAGTGATGGAACTATGCATGTTGATTCTAGTAATACCCACTGCATGCATACAAAAGTATGTTTGGAATGAACATTTAAGAAATTGTTTCTGAACCAGTGATACACATTTTCTGTATTTACAGAAAGAAAACTTTGTAGAGGTCTGTGCTCTGCTGTTGTTTTTGATAAACTTTTAAAAGATAATCTGTTTTTCAAAATAGTTAAACAGTGATTTCCTTTTATCAACAAATGCATGTAAGCATACATAGTCCTGGTTAATTAATTAAGTTGTCAAGTAGAGCTTAGAAATTTTGAGAAAAATAAGAAATTATGCACTACAACACAGCACTAAGGGGGTGGGGGTGGGGACAAAACAGTCTGAATTTTGTAAAGCTCTTCTTTTTGAAGGACCTTAAACTTTGTCCACCACCTGTTCCATAAACTCTACCAAAATTGGAATAAGAGATTTGATTCTGAGATTCTAGGTATAGGTATGGGGAGAAAAAGCAGAAAGAAGGAGGTCACACAAAATCAGCAGTGAAGATCATCTGGTTATTAATGTAATGCTTTGTTATCTGGAATTTTCCTTTTTAAAGCAAGCAGAACTCAAACCCAAAAGGTTAAAGAGTATTTTACATTAAACAGTGGCTAAATTTTTGAGAGAATGGATCAGACTACAGGAGAATTTTGATTTTCAGTGTGGTTCCCTATTCTATGGAGAAGCAAATGGCAACCCACTCCAGTACTCTTGCTGGGAAATCCATGGACAGAGAGGACTGTTGGGCTACACATGGGGTCGTGACTGAGCAACTAACACTTTTACTTTCATTTTTACTTTCCCTATTACATCCCCAACTCTCCAAGTGTTTCAAAGCCAGCAATGCCCAGAGTTTTTCTGGATATCAATTCCTTTCTATATACAATGAACTGTCATCTTCATGCAAAGTGATACAAAGTGAGAGTCTCATTTGGACACAATAAAGATATTAGAAAAAAGAAATAAGCAAAGGTAAAGGCAATTTTATATATGTATACCATGTATCACTCAGCCCTTCAGAAATTTCAGAAAAACTTATTGGAAGCAAATTGGAAAGGACCATCTCCATATAGCATCTTAGTTCCAATCAAGGGAAGATAATTTTTTACAATTTGGATGAATTATAATATGCATCTGCTTTAGACTTCCCAAATTTCTTTGATCACAGAACTTTCTTTGCAAGTGTAATATGCTGATGGAACATATATAGCACTGTGAACCATCAGGTTAAAATACAGAGCAAAGACACAGTCTCAGAATAACTGCTGCTAGAAGCATTCAAAAAGGATCTCTAAAACAGAGCCTAAAACAATAACAATTTATTTAAATATTAATTTAAAGAAATTAAATTTATTTGCTAAAGGCCAAAATGAACAAAGTAACAAAAAACAATTAAGTTACTACAAGTTTAGTTGCTTGAAGATCAGCTGGATCCTTTGAGACTTGTCTTTAAACTTTTTAAAGATAGTTCTAGAGTAATCTTTATGCTAGGGCTTGTTTAGCCATACTGTTAATCCGTGATCCTCTGGATTCTCTATGAATGTCCCGGAAATTCAACAAGTTCTCTCCATTCTGGATGATGGGAATTCAGATGTCTCCACCCAATGTCATCTCTGAAAATTGTTTAATCTACAGTTCCTTTATTGTTTTTATTTGGACTTCATGAGTATTTCAGAAATGCATCAATTGTGTTCAACAATTAATTTATGGAGACCCTATTCATATTTGCACGAGTTTTTTGTTAGATAACACTCTTTCCTCTGCTACTCTGTGCCATAAATTCCAGCCTCCTCAGGTTCCTCCAAACTCCAAACTCTCTCCCCTCAATTCAGTGAGACTACCATGTTCTCCTTGGGTTTTTCCCTCCCTACATCATGGTCTAGAAAATACTTCCAAGTAAAACTCAGGTTGATTGTAAGGCTAAGCCTGTTTGCTCCCCTTCTCTTAGGGATCACACTCATGCACTGCCTGTTGCACACCCAGTGTCTAACAGAAACTGTTCTGCATATTTTGCTGAGTTTTTCAGCTATTTATGAAGGGAAGGAAAGTCTGGGGCCAGTTACTCTATGAAGTCCAGAAATGGAAGTCTCTATGAGTTTTATAAAGGAAACTGCCACGATTTAAAAGTAACCTAAATAACATCTCCTGGAAGAGTTCAAAGAAATTTTGTCAATAATTCTTTGAGATTTGAAGTTTTGTTTTGTTGCTTGCTTTTTTGCTACGTTACTTTGGTTAATTACCTAAATTTTTATAATCACTAAGATTCCACTGTTGCCTTTTTTTTGGTCTAAAATGTCTACCCATTTCACTTCCATTTATCTTAAAATTCTCTGGATAGAATTAGACTATTTTTTAACACTGCAGTATTGATTTACAGTGATGAGTTCATGATCAGCTCCTGGAAAATTGTTCACTGCAGATATTGGCTTTTGTTTATCCTAGAACACCAAAAAATACTCTTAAGAGGATTTCAGAATATTTGTCCCAAGCCTCTAATTTTACTCCTAAGGAAATTATGTTCTAGAAAAGTTCAATATTGTTGTTGTTCACTTACTAAGTCATGTCTGACTCTTCGTAACCCCATGAACTGCAACACACCAGGCCTCCCTGTTCCTCACTATCTACTGGAGTTTGCCCAAGTTCATATCCATTGAGTTGGTGATACCATCCAACTATCTCATCCTCTGTTGCTCCTTCTCCTCCTACCCCCCGTCTTTCCCAGCATCAGGGTCTTTTCCAGTGAGTCAGCTCTTCGCATCAGGTGGCCAAAGTATTGGAGCTCCAGCTTCACCATCATCAGGCCTTTCAACCCTTTAGGGTTGATTTCCTTTAGGATTGACTGGTTTGATCTCCTTTCTATCCAAGGGACCCTTGAAAATTCAATAACTAACCCCAAATTATCTGGCTAGTGGTTGACAAGATTAGAACCAGACAATTCTTGCTTCATGTTTGTTTCATCTCATCACACTACCTTCCTCACCAGAGGTGGGAGTTGTGTAAGAGGCTTTCCCATTCACTTCATTTGCTAATAAGGTTAATATCAATAAAAACAAAATCGCTTTCTCCATTTTTTTCCATCATTCACAACTTCTGACACCTTTTTATTGTAGCTCAAGTACTTTGTATTTAAGAAGTCAAAGAAAGCCAGCTTAATCATCATACTCCTCCTGCTGGAATGAATTCTAACTACAGGCAATAGGAAGGCATTCAGACAGAGAAGGAAGTTTGTGCCAGATGCTCTGGGGACAAAAGTAGGTACAAAAGAGATTGAGAAGACAAGGCTGAATACATAAAACATTTAGAGCACAATGTAAAACTCTATTCTTCATCTCAAAAGCCAAAAGCCTTCACTGCTCTCCTGTAGTATGTGTAAGGTATGCAGCCCTGAGTCAGAAAATACTAGTAGAATGTTATTGAAGATGAGAAACCTGTGTGGCAGTGATTGAAAATAAGGCTCACCTAGATATGTGAGCAGGCTTCCCAGGTGGCACTAACAGTAAAGAGCCCATCTGCCAATAAAAGAGACATAAGAGGCGTAGTTTCGATGCCTAGGTGGGGAAGATGCCCCAGAGGAGGGCATGGCAGCTCACTCCTGCATTCATGCCTGGAGAATCCCATGGACAGAGGAGCCTGGCGGGTTACAGTTTGTAGGGTCACAAAGAGTCAGACATGACCGAGGTGACTTCGCATGCATGCAGACATGTGAGCAATGTTTTATCATAATACATAACAACCTATCAAGAGAATGAGAGCAATGATGCTGACAGGTGATATTCCAGCAGGGGATGCCTCACAATTCCTTTGTAGAAGGTCCTCACTGAATCAGGGACCCTAGTGCTCCTGCTTCCTGCTGTTCAGTGCTCCAGCCTGCTCGGTTCCTTCTCCTGGCTGTTAACGCCACGTCGGTCTGCATGTATGTGGATTTTTTTTTCTTAACTCTGTGCAGATAGCATAAGCTATTTTCAAGTTATAAGGAGAAAAAAAATTCCAAAAGAATTCAAAATGTGCTAATTACCATTACATTAATGATCAGCTTTTAAAAAAAAATCAATAACTAGCAAGAAATGATTAAATGTCCTCTAAATACAAATTCTTCATCATCTTGAATACAATGTCGCTATTAACAAGACTTCATAATGGTGCTCACTAGTCTATAAGATTAGATGGAAAAGAGTAAATATTTTATTAACCCTCCCAGAGTTATTTATTGACTATCTTTTCCCTCATATTACACGGCATTACAAATAAAATAAAGCAAGTATTATACATCCATTTATAATACCATGTCACAGATTTCTTTAGCTCACCCTGAAGTAAAGACATAGCTCCTTATTTTGGGTTATTATGATCTAACTAGACTTTTTTGAGTCAGGGGGGAAAAAAGAAACCTTCAGAATAGCAGCTAATATCAGCTAACATTATTGAGCACTTATGCTAAGCCAGGTACCATGCTAAACACTTCTACTTGATCATCTTAGTTAATCCTCACAACAACCCTATGAGTTGCATACTTTTATTACCCCCATTTCTTCAATGAGGAAATCAAGGTTTGGGAGGGTAAATAACCTCCCTGAAATTACAGAGCTGGTAGGTGCTGAAAGGCTGGCTTCAACCCTGCTGTCTGTACTTTGAACTACTCTGTTCCCTACTCCCATGGTTTTACCAATAACTTACTGCACTTGCTACATGTAAAGACAAGCTTGTGTCAGGCCTTTTAGGCAACTTTTGAAGATCCAAGATAGGAAATCTAAGTAGCACAATGGATAACAGATAGGGTTGGGTTCAGTTTCCTGTATGTTGGCTGCGATTACAAACACTGATCTTACACAAAAAGAAAGATGCATGTATGCTAAGTTCTTTCAGTTATGCCTGACTTTTTGTGACCCTATGCACCATAACCCACCAGGCTCCTCTGTCCATGGGATTCTCGACGCAAGAATACTGGAGTGGATTGCCATTTCCTTCTCCAAGGGATCTTCCTGACCCAGAGATTCACCCTGGGTCTCTTATGTCTCCTGTATTGGCAGGTGAGTTCTTTACCACCAGCACCACCTGGGAAGCCCAAAATGAAATATATTTGAATACAAACAGTACAGGATGATGCTATTTAAGAGAAATCCTTGAATGTTCCTAGTTTTCAAAAAAGTAAACCATTGCAAATTTTAATATTTTATATAGTTTAATTACAAACTACTTAGGATATTTGAGAATTATAGTACATCACAGCTTCAAGACACTTGAGAACACTAACCTAAAGAACTACCAGATATCACATAAACAATTATAGTATTTAACAAAAAAAATTTTAGGCCATACCCAGTGTGGGATCTTAGGACCCACACCCCATGTATCGGAAGCATGGGGTCTTAACAACTGGACCACCAGGGAAGTCCCAACAATTATAGTGTTTTGATGTCAGGAGTGATACAGGTTCTAATTCTTATTCTACCAATAAGAGTATGAATGACCTTGACCATATCTGTAATGTGAGGATGATAATGACAATAGTACTCAACTTGGAGAGCTGCCGTGTTGATAAAAGGGATAATCAGCACAAGTGCCTCACACTTGGAAAGCATTCTGTGAATGCTGGCTATTGTTGAACTGTTTACTAGTTCGTGTGAACAGTTCTTCTGAAGCCCAACACATGGAAAACTCAAACAGGACTTGTGTGTGTAACTAATCCCACTAGAGTTCCAAGTACTAGGGCTAAAGGAATGACGTGTGCCTGATTTGTTCCCCACAAGGGTGACAATGCTGTGGAGTTCTCCATCATGATTTGTCTCTTCATTTACCAGCTAGACAGCGTGGATCTGAAGAGCTTGTGAATATTCCATAAATACAATATGAGTGCAAAGAAAGAGGATGTCTCTTCTGAGTGATATTGGCAAGGAAAACCACCCTATCCATTAATTCTCAAGGAAAAGCAGTATAAAATATTGGAGAAACAGTAATTGTGATGGAATTTGTTTTTCAAAGTCAAAGAAGCTCCTACTGGAATCTTGAATCTACCACTTAATTATCTATAACCCTTAGACAACTTAATTAAAGGACAAGGATACTGGAGTGGGTTGCTATTTCCTTCTCCAGGGGATCTTCCTGACCCAGGAATCAAACTCAGGTCTCCTGTATTGCAGTTGGATTCTTTACCGACTGAGCCACCAGGGAAGCCAAGAAAATGTATCTGTCACTGGCAGAACTGGCTACTAAATAGAAATTTTTTACTTAAATCTACCTCATCCCCAACTGTCACTCAAAACCAGGGTCTGCCTTACTTGGTTTATCTTGAAACACAAATGTCTTGTGCTTGTCATCTGACTTCCTGTTGCATCATTGTTCTTTTTTAGCAAAGTAAGAAGGTCTGCCTCTGAGTTTAATATAACTGAATGGACCTGTGGCTATCAAGTAAGCACATTAAAAATATACCCAAAGCCTTCTGGGAATATCTGACACTGGTCACTAAATAACCATTCTGCAGCTCACAGTCCCCTGAAATACCACTTTGTATCCTATTACCTGAAAGGATTAAAAGAAATCTGTATATCAGAACATAGTTTGGACACACAAAGACAGAAGGTTTCTGCAGTTTTAAATGACCAAAAACTCCCTCAAACAAAACTGAAGATCAAAGTTTTGGCCCAGTAATTTCAAATATCAGATGAAATGCCCCAGTTGGGTTAGTCTGATTATTCCTCTTTAGCCTGATTGTTTCTCTCTATCACCTTGTGCCATTAGTGGAGGAATTAATCTTTGACGTTCTAGTGGCTCAGCATTTTCAATTATTCACTTCAGCTAGGGAATGTTTTTTAAGAAAAGCTCAGTGTTCTCAGTTACGATAAGTCTACCAGCAGACACTGATATCCAACCAGAACTGCTACCCAGAAAAAGCATCTCCTCCATAGAAATTTTTCTGAGGATTTAAAAAATCCACTCTTATTTCCTTTCTTAAAGTCCATATTCATAATCAGCTTAAAGCGTAAAAAGTGTTTAATAAGCATTTTAGCAATTTTTTTTCCTAATGAGTATGTTCAGGAAGACATAGGGAAAGGATGTGAAAGAACAAATACTACAGTCTTCTTAGGACTAGTTCTGTAATATTATAAGCAGTATAATCTAAAATATATTATGACACCCTGGTCCTATTTTATTGCCTGCCTACATATTAGGAATACATCAAGCTTCTGGTTTAATAGTAAAACAAAATAAAGCGATCTCCCTAGAAGTCCAGTGGCTGAGACTCCACGCTCCCAATGCAGGGGACCTAGGTTCGATCCCTGGTCAGGGAACTAGACCTGACATGCTGCAACTAAGATCCAGTGAAGCCAAATAAATAAGTAAAAATAAACTAAAATAAACAAGAAACCCCCTTTTGTTTTTAGCATCCTGCTCCAGCGTGACCCCTCCTTGTTCTTACTGAATGATTTCTTCTATCGGTTGCCATTTTACCTTGATGAAAAGTCAAGGAGTTTTGTGAACCTATTCTCTCTCTTTATGAAACAGGCTCTCAATGTTTAAGAAAAGTTTCAGAGGAGACATTACTTCTGCTAGTCTGATGACACCACAAAAGCTCTGTTGACTTTGGCAAGCCTGGGTGCTTCATTTTTCTTCTCTATAAACTGAATGCTCAGCCTTCATTTTAAGGAGTTATCCATTTGCTAAGTGCAGTTTCCCTTATGCTAGTCTTTATTCCTTCAAAATGTATATTGCTTCTAAGTAGTTTTCATGCTAAAAATGAGATCCTTCAAACACAAGCATTAGTCTAATTTTTACAAGCCTTTGTTTGGGGGAATAATTATAAAGTCAAAGTGTGTTATTACTGCTCCAAAATCTACTTGGGGAAAAAGTCTCTGGTAATTGACATTTCATGAATTTTACCCTTCACAAACCTCCATTTTTACAAACTGGCCCAGTTTCTCACAGGCTCCAAAATTGTGAACATACTCTTTTAGTTACTATTCCTTTGGGTTGAGAGTATGGTGTCAAGGAATTCCAGAGATGAGTGAGCTCTCAAAATTCTATCTCATAGCTCCAGATCTGGGAAGATAACGAGTTGCTAGAAATTTTTTCATCCAGTTCAGTTTTATACTTGCATTAACAATGTTTATAATGCCACTTCTCATTTAGTCCCAAATCTAAAGTCACCAATCCACAGAGGCTTCCCCCACCCTCCTCTCTAGAGTACCCCCAACCCATTCCTCTCTATTATATTCCCTACCTCCTTTCTGCACAGTATTCGTTACAGTGTGAAGGTGCTGCCATTTGCTTACTGAATGCCTTGATCTACTAGAGCGTAGACAGACACCTGACCCCAAGTGATTGTCACCTTCTTCATTCCTGTATCCCCAGAGCCTAGAGTTGCATTGAATGGATGAGATGAACTAAAATTTCCTGCTACTGATTCATCCCTTTCATCTGAATCATTACTTGGGGATGCTCTCATCTATCTCAAATCTCTCCTCAACCAAAATACAGGCAGCATGCTTCCATTTCTTCCTCTAAGTGTATATTATTATTGTTCTTTCTCTGATTACCCAGGTAATATGGGCTTATTTTAGAAAATGGCAGGGCTGGGGGATGGTGAAACCTACGTCATATAAAAAGATAATTAAAATCACTGGGGTTGACCAATCATCACAGTTTGTCCAAGAACTGAGAGGATTTCTAGAATGTGGGAAAAAACAGCAATGTCCAGAGCAAGCCAGGATGAGTTGGTGACCCTGCACCTCACCTCTCAATAAGTAGTTACTATTAATAATTTTACTCTATCTTCATCCATTACTTTATGCATATTACAGTTAATTGGGATTTCATTATATAGATAATTTTGAATTCAGCTCTTTCCAATTAATGTTATGCCATAAGCATTTTTCCACATCATTAAAATTCTTTGATTATATCATTTTTTTAAACTGCTTAATATTGGACATTATACTTAAGAGGCACTGTAATACAAGTGCATGATCCATTGCTGTCATGACTGACTTTTTGCAACCCGGCAGACTGCAGCCCATCAGGCTCCTCTGTCCATGGGATTTTCCTGGCAAGAATACTGAAGTGGTTTGCCATTTCCTCCTCCAGTTCAGTTTGGTTCAGTCGCTCAGTCATGTCCGACTCTCTGCAACCCCATGGACTGCAGCACGCTAGGCTTCCCTGTCCATCACCAACTCCTGGAGCTTATTCATACTCATGTCCATCAAGTCGGTGATGCCATCTAGCCATCTCATCCTCTGTCGTCCCCTTCTCCTCCTGCCTTCAATCTTCTCCAGCATCAGGGTCTTTTCCAATGAGCTGGTTCTTTGCATCAGATTGTCAAAGTATTGGAGTTTCAACTTCAGCATCAGTCAGCATCCTGAATGAATATTCAGGACTGATTTCCTTTAGGATGGACTGGTTGGATCTCCTTGCAGTCCAAAGGGACTCTCAAGAGTCTTCTCCAACACCACAGTTCAAAAGCATCAATTCTTTGGCACTCAGTTTTCTTCACCGTCCAATTCTCACATCCATACATGATCACTGGAAAAACCATAGCCTTGACTGGACGGACCTTTGTTGGCAAAGTCATGTCTCTGCTTTTCAATATGCTATCTAGGTTGGTCGTAACTTTCCTTCCCAGGAGTAAGCATCTTTTAATTTCATGGCTGCAATCACCATCTGCAGTGATTTTGGAGCCCAAAAAAATAAAGTCTGACACTGTTTCCACTGTTTCCCCATTGAATATTTATTCATCTTAACTAGGCTCTGAAATTTCCTCCTTTGTGAATTGACTATTCGTATTCTTTGCCTACTTTTCCTATTGGGTCATAGTGTTCTTCTTGTCTGTTTATACAAGTTCTTTAAATATAAGAGATATTAGCCCTTTACATCATTATTGGGTTTTGGTATATAGAAATTCCACACTGTTATGTAGTCAAATGATAATAAATTACTTTGTAATTTTTTATCTTTGCTCTAACACCAAGAGAGCACATCCTCTTCTAGAGATCAGTCACTTACTGTGTCTCCTTATTAATAGTTTATATTTAGTCCACCTGGAATAAATTTTCACATATGGTGAAAATCTAAATTGACTTTTCTGGCTCTGACTATAAAACCATGTCTCCCCAGACCACTTAATGAACAATCTTACCCCTTCTGATTTTCCATGTCTTCCAATATCATTTAATAAAATTGTATACATGCTTTATTCTTTTCCTATTACATAAATTTGTCGTCTTTTTATATACTATACCTGCTAAATTGTTGTGGTTTATATCACCTGTTTTAATATGTGCTATGTTGAATCTCAATCAGTAGACTTCTGTACTTTTTCCAAAGTGTAGTTATGGCACTTTAGAGTGTGTCTAGACAGGGTCACTTTCTCTTTCTCTTGGCTGTCCCCAGATTGGAAAATTTATCATTGCTGAGGCCAGTAATGATGGTAATAATACAGAGAATTCTCATAAAGCCTCTACATAAAGGAGGAAAACCTAATTTGTGAAGCAGTGTTGTTTCAAACATGGTACAAATGTAACTAGGATGCCCTCTCTAGCTTGTGCAGGCGTCTATGGATTGCATCCTATTTTCTGGTGCAGAGCAAAGTAACAGCCTAAGGTTCAGAATGTGACAGGGACATCACAGGACCTACTAATGGTATGTTTTTATAGTGATGTGAAGAAAAATGTGTTTATCCAGCGACTGTGTGACCAAGAGTATCTTCTATAATTGGATGAAGGAGGTGGTGAGTAAATATGGATGGACAGAAAGGCAAATAAATGCAAAGGGAGGATCATAGACCAGACTTGTTGAGTCACTTCTGCTGCTTCTACTACCATTTTTTCAACAAACCTGGTTAAACTGAGTTCAGAAGGGGGGAGGGAGAGGAAATGATAGGCAAACTAGTGGGCAGTGGCATGCCAGCCAATAGCAGCTAGAAGACTCCCACTTGGTCAACCCCAGGATAAATACTACTAAAGGGAAAAAAAGTATAAATGCCTGAAAGGAGGCAGAATTCCTTTGCAACAGCAATCACCTTGTAGGCTAACTGTAACTCTGTGATTATGTTTTAGTTGGCAGGATTTCATTTGGGATATACTTAACCTTTTGTATTGAGTTGGCCAAAAAGTTCGTTTGGGAAAACCCAAACGAACTTTCTGGCCAACATTATGACAGAGATGTGCTCAACTGGATTTGTCTTTACCACCACAACAAGTGAGAAAACATCTTTTCTTTTCTCCCTTCCTTCCTTCCTCTTCCTATTGCTCTTGTGCCTTTTAAGTGGATTTAAAATATGTACCACGTGCACCTTCCAATTCACTCAGATGTATAAACAGGAAAGGGGCAAACAGCTGCTTAATGAACAGCGAAGCCAACAAGAGCGAGAGTAAACATGCAGCTGAGGCCTGTAAAATGAAACAGAATTCACCGGAAGATTCTGCGGGAATGAAGGTGTTTCTTTAACTAGAAGTTTTTTGTTCGTTTTTTTTTTTATTCTACATGAAGCAAATACAGTTTTAAAAGGTGACTGTGAACAGTATCCTCATGAGGAAGCAGTGTCACCTGCCAGGGTTCAGGATCTACCAGCACCCTGCAAGGCTGTTAAGAGTTGGCCGGAGGCTCTGGGGTTGGGCTAAGAAGCTGTTTGCTGAAGAGTCAGTCCTTAAGGGCTGTAGCCAAGCTCCACACTGGATGATGAGTTTCAAGCGTCTTCTGTGTTTATAGTGAAAAGTAACCTGACTTTGAAAGACAGCCTGGAGGTGAAACATTTTTAATAATGCTGGAAAACTTTGTTCAAGTCCTTGAAAGAAAGAAGCATCATCTCAGTCTGACTAGATGACAAAATACAGAGCAAAGAACAAACCACCTAAAAACAGCTACAGCTACATATATTACTTAGAATAGTGAAGGGACAGTGGTCCTCGGTAAAGGTATTGTTTTTGAAGATGTAAATCCTGTCATCCTAAAAGAGGCAAATTAATGTGTTGTGGTCAAACAGACCTGGACCTGAATCTGTGTTACTTTAGGGATCTGGGACAATGGGTTTCTTCATCTGTGAAATTTCTTACTTCATAGGCTTGTAGTAAAAATCAAATGAGATTGGGATGTCAAGTACTTAGCCCAGAAGCAGGCACATTTTAAGTGCTCAATAAATGACAGCCATTGTCATTATTGTTGTTATTTCTCATCCTCATCCTAGTAGGGAAAAGAGCTAGATAGGTCTTCTAGTCCAACCTTTCTGCTTCTACTTTCGGTCACATTTAAATACTTACAGAAGACAAAATGAATCCCTCTACTGTTTTTAAGGGTACTTAAGAAAAAGGAAAGTACATGATTTCCTATAGGAATTCTTTCTCGCTCAGAAGTTTCCCAGTTTTTCTAAAAACTTCTCTTGTTCCAACATAAACCTATTTCTTCTTGACTATAGTTACTGAGGATGGGAAACAATTTATACCCTCTTTAGCAGCCTTGTAGATGCTGTACTTTAAAGAAATTATGACTTGGCCCTCCTCTTCCTTTCTCACTCCCCTGAACTCCACCCCAAATGCACAGCTAAACTCTACCACTTTCACTAAAGGAAATAATAATCTTAGTACAGTTCGGTTATAATACACTAATCCTAAACACCAGACAGTGGTTCTCAGACCTGTTTTGTAATACATCAAGGAAATTCTCTGTAGCAAGAGTAATAATGGCAAACACGAGCAGCTGAGTCAAAATAATGGATCATGTAGAGCAAAATCAGGTGATCTGAAGGAAGCTGAGTTAATGATAAGAAGGGAAAGATCGGCACAGATCAAAGGCAGGTAGTTTCTGACCAAGAGCTTGATTTGTTAGAGGATCAGTATGGTAAAATAATTATATACATTTATCTTCTCTTCCTCTTGAGATGGTATGAAAATGTCAGAAACAGAATACAAGAAAATTAAAGAGGAAGGGCTCTACTAGTGAACAATATATTAGGTCAATTTCTGGAAGACTGAAAACTCCATCAATTTCTGATGGAGAAGTGTTTCCTGATGAAGCAACGAAGAAGAAGCCTCAGTCAAGAGCGATGGAGGCAGGGAAGGTGGGAGGGAGAGAGGAGAGTGCGCACATATGTAAGTACTGGGAGGGGGATAGGGAATACAATCAGGGAGAATAACAATCTGAAGAATACAGGAGAGGTACAGGAAACAGAGGGCTACCCGGGTAGCTCAGTGGTAAAGAATCGACTTGCCAATGTAGGAGATGTGGATTTGATCCCTGGGTCAGGAAGACCCCCTGGAGAAGGAAATGGCAACCCACTCCAGTATTCTTGCTGGGAAGGCCCATGAACAGAGGAGACTGGCAACTACAGTCCATGGGGTCGTAAAGAGCTGGACACGACTGAGTGACTGAGTGACTGAAACAACAGCAACAGGACACAGATACAACAAATGGTGGCACTGAGTTTGGGCTAAAAATAGAGGAATTAATTAAAATATGTTTCAGCAAACCTATGACTACCAAAGTGAGTAAGGGAGGATACGTTAGGAGTTTGGGACTAATAAATACACACTATTATATATAAAATAAACAATAAGGACCCTACTGGATATAGCACAGGGAACTATATTCAATATCTTGTAATACATACACGTGAAACTAGCAAAACATTGTAAATCAACTGTATTTCAAGTCTTTTAATTTCTTTAAAATTAAAACAAATCAAGTGTGTTTTCAGAAAATTTCACCTCTCCAGCTCTCTTGAACAATTTATAGAGTCTAAAAGAAAATATACAAGGTTCTTTTCTAGAGAACTTGAATAACATCAACACCAAAGATTCAACATCAATTAATAGAAGTTTTAGGAAGGAAGAACAGAAGAAAACAAAACAGAAATAAAGACACTTTCAAATAAATGAGAAAAATTTCTAGAGATGAAGGATATATAAGTCTCCATATTAAGGCAGTCCCCAAGAGCTCAGTACAATGAATGAAAACAGATCTCTTGCCATATAGGTAATCAGGAACATGAAGAATAAAGAAAAAAATCACCAAATCCTCCCTAAAAGTAAAATTGCTTACCTACAAAGTGACAGTTCTCAGAATAGAAAACAGCTTCACAATGACAACATGGGTTACTGAAAACAGTGGAATAATATTTTTATAGTTCTAATGGAACAGGCAAAGGAGAGAAGAAGAGAAGCTAAAGGCAAAGGAGAAAAGGAAAGATACACCCATTTGAATGCCGAGTTCCAAAGAATAGCAAGGAGAGATAAGAAAGTCTTCCTCAGTGATGAGTGCAAAGAAATAGAGGGAAAAAATTAGAAGGGATAGATGAGAGATCTCTTCAAGAAAATTAGAGATACCAAGGGAACATTTCATGCAAAGATGGGCTCGATAAAGGACAGAAATGGTATGGACCTAACAGAAGCAGAAGATATTAAGAAGAGGTGGCAAGAACACACAGAAGCACTATACAAAAACAATCTTCATGACCCAGATAACCACAATGGTGTGATCACTCACCGAGAGCCAGGCATCCTGGAATGTGAAGTTAAGTGGACCTTAGGAAGCATCACTACAAACAAAGCTAGTAGAGGTGGTAGAATTCCAGTTGAGTTATCTCAAATTCTAAAAGATGATGCTGTTAAAGTGCTGCACTCAATATGCCAGCAAATTTGGAAAACGCAGCAGTGGCCACCGGACTGGATACGGTCAGTTTTCATCCCAATCCCAAAGAAAGGCAATGCCAAAGAATACTCAAACTACCATACAATTACACTCATCTCACACGCCAGTAAAGTAATGCTCAAAATTCTTCAAGTCAGGCTTCAATAGTACATGAACCGTCAACTTCCAGATGTTCAAGCTGGATTTAGAAAAGGCAGAGGAACCAGAGATCAAGTTGCCAACATCTGCCAGATCATCAAAAGACAGTTCCAGAAAAACATCTATTTCCGCTTTATTGACTACACCAAAGCCTTTGACTGTGTGGATCACAACGAATTGTGGAAAATTCTGAAAGAGATGGGAATACCAGACCACCTAACCTGCTTCCTGGGAAATCTGTATGCAGGTCAAGAAGCAGCAGTTAGAACTGAACCTGGAACAAAAGACTGGTTCCAAATTTGGAAAAGAGTATGTTAAGGCTGTATATTGTCACCTTGCTTATTTAACTTGTATGCAGAGTACATCATGTGAAATATGGGGCTGGATGAAGCATAAGCTGGAATCAAGATTGCTGGGAGAAATATCAATAACCTCAGATACGCACACGACACCACCCTTATGGCAGAAAGTGAAAAACAAAAGAGCCTCTTGATGAAAGTGAAAGAGAAGAGTGAAAAAGTTGGCTTAAAACTCAGCATCCAGAAAACTAAGATCATGGCATCTGGTCCCATTATTTCATGGCAAATCAGTGGGGAAACAATGGAAACAGTGACAGACGTTATTTTTTTGGGCTCCAAAATCACTGCAGATGGTGACTGCAGCCATGAAAATAAAAGAAGCTTGCTCCTTGGAGGAAAAGCTATGACCAACCTAGACAGCATATTAAAAAGCAAAGGCATTACTTTGCCAACAAAGTTCCATCTAGTCAAGGCTATGGTTTTTCCAGTAGTCATGTAGGGATGTGAGAGTTGGAATGTAAAGAAAGCTGAGTGCCAAAGAATTGATGCTTTTGAACTGTGGTGTTGGAGAAGACTCTTGAGAATCTCTTGGACTGCAAGGAGATCCAACCAGTCCATCCTCAAGGAAATCAGTCCTGAATATTCATTGGAAGGACTGATGTTGAAGCTGAAACTTTAATACTTTGGCCACCTGATGCAAAGAACTGACTCATTGAAAAAGACCCTGATGCTGGGAAAGATTGAAGGCGGAAGGAGAAGGGGTCAACAGAGGATGAGATGGTTGGATGGCATCACCGACACAATGGACATGAGTTTGAGCAAGCTCCAGGAGTTGGTGATGGACAGGGAAGCCTGGCATGCTGCAGTCCATGGGATCGCCAAGATTTGGACATGACTGAGTGACTGAATTGAACTGAACTGAATGGAAAGGGTTTTTTATAAAGTCAAAATAATGATAACATTTTATTTCTTTTAGACTCAACCTATAGGAAGACTAACTTTTGGTTACAGAATAGACAATAAGTGCTATCCTCTTTGACAATGCAAATGAAAATGTATAGATGTTGAATGTTAGGAAGGGGAAGGCATAGAGAAGAACTAAATGGAAGGGTAGAGGGATTAGTATCCTCACCTGACAAGACAGGCAATCAACAATAATGCCTATAGTTGGTGAAATAAAAAATTAAGAATGAGAGAATATCTCTTAAGTTACTAGCAAAGAGATGAATAAATCTTTCATTTCTCATTTGAGAATGCAAATTTAGATAATGTCTAAAAGTGATAAATTAAGCATAATAGAAAAAAGCATATTTAGAGACATGGAAGTAATCTCAGAAATGTGCTACTTTAATGAATAAAGATGAAATAAATAGAGTGAGGGACTAGTATCCTTAATCATGTACCTATATTACTTGAATAAAAATTATACATAGGTAGGTTGAGTAACAGACTGAAAGACAAAAAACTAGACTGGATTTATTTTTTTTAAAAGGCATAGTCAGGGCTTTCCCAATGACTCAGCAGTAAAGAATCCAAAGATGCAGATGTGGATTTGATCCCTGGGTTGGGAAATCCCCTGGAGGAGGAAATGGCAATCTGCTCCACTATTCTTGCCTGAAAACTTCCATGGACAGAGGAGTCTGGTGGGCTACAGTCCACAGGGTTGCAAAGAGTCAAACATGGCTGAGCGCCTAAGGATGCACACACATAATCAGACAACATAGAGTTTGTAAGAGTAATTGGAAAGAAAGGAAGTCATAGAAACAAGGGCTATATATTGAGGGCAGCAGTTGCTACAGGATCTCAGCTCTCCTTAACAAAGGTATTGAATCTACTCTTCCAATAACACAAGATTTTCTGAATTAAAGGACTGTTGACCAGATAATGTAAGCAATTATACCTCTGAGGCAGGAAATTATCTACATCAGTACAAGAAATATTAGTATCCCTGATGAAGTCAGGACTACATCATCTAGTGAATAGTCCGACAATCAGAATGAAGCAGATTAGGTTGGGCAAGGAGAAAAGCAAGACAAATTGCTCAAGTGAGGCTCCTTTTGATCCTTCTCCAGGATTTAGGACCAGGATCTGAATAGATGTTCTCAAAGACCTTAAAGTCTCTCTATTGGAATGAAAAGATTCATTGGACTTTGTGTATCAAAATTCAAAGGCTGTGAGTTTGAGAACTACCAGATTCAGAGTGTGTGTCTATAGCATAGGGCTTCCCCAGTGGCTCAGCGGTAAAGAATCCACCTGCAATGCAAGATATGCAGGAGGTGTGTGTTCATTCCGTAGGCTGGGACAATCCCCTGGAGGAGGGCATGGTAACCCAGTCCAGTATTCTTGCCAGGAAAGTCTTGTGGACATAGGAGTCTGGTAGACTACGGTTCATAGGATCACAAAGAGTTGGACATGACTGAGTGGCTAAGCACAGCACAGCACAGCAGGGACATGAGTGTCAGGCAGCCTTGAATGCAAAAGCTGACTCCACCATTAATGAAACCATAAACAGCACTTGATTTTCCTTACTTTGGTCTCTTTGGAGAATAGGAATACAGTGGTCCTCTGTTATCTTCAGGGGATCAGTTCCAGGACCCCCACAGATACCAAAATAAACAGATGTTCAGTATCTTATATAAAATGTTGTTAATACCTCTGTATAACCTATACACATCCACCTGTAGACCTTAAATCATCTCTATATTACTTATAATACCTAATACAATGTAAATGCTATGTAAAAGTTGCTAAAACATGGCAAATTCATATTTGCTTTTTGAAACTTTCTAGAATTTTTCTTTCTCAATATTTTTGATCCATGGTTGGTTGAACCTTGGATGTGGATCCCTAGAACACAAAGGGCTGGCTGCAATTATAACTCCGCTGGATTATCAGAAAGCAAGAGAGTTTCAGAAAAACATCTATTTCTGCTTTATTGACTATGCCAAAGCCTTTGACTGTGTGGATCGCCACAAACTGTGGAAAATTCTTAAAGAGATGGGAATACCAGATCACTTGCCTGCCTCTTGAGAAACCTGTATGCAGATCAGGAAGCAACAGTTAGAACTGAACATGGAACAAAAGACTGGTTCCAAATAGGAAAAGGAGCATGTCAAGGCTGTATATTGTCACCCTGCTTATTTAACTTATATGCAGAGTACATCATGAGAAATGCTGGACTGGATGAAACACAATCTGGAATCAAGATTGCCGGGAGAAATATCAATAACCTCAGATATGCAGATGACACCACCCTTATGGCAGAAAGTGAAGAAGAACTAAAGAGCCTCTTGATGAAAGTGAAAGAGGAGAGTGAAAAAGTTGGCTTAAAGCTCAACATTCAGAAAACTAAGATCATGGCATCCGGTCCCATCACTTCATAGCAAATAGATGAGGAAACAGTGGAAATAGTGAGAGACTATTTTTTGGGCTCCCAAATCACTGCAGATGGTGACTGCAGCCATGAAATTAAAAGATGCTTACTCCTTGGAAGAAAAGTTATGGCCAACCTAGAGAGAATATTAAAAAGCAGAGACATTACTTTGTCAACAAATGTCCATCTAGTCAAGGCTACGGTTTTTCCAGTAGTCATGTATGGATGTGAGAGTTGGAGTATAAAGAAAGCTGAGCACCGAAGAATTGATGCTTTTGAACTGTGGTATTGGAGAAGACTCGAGAGTCCCTTGGACTGCAAGGAGATCCAACCAGTCCATCCTAAAGGAAATCAGTCTTGAATACTCATTAGAACGACTGATGTTGAAGCTGAAACTCTAATATTTTGGCCACCTGATGTGAAGAACTGACTCATTTGCAAAGACCCTGATGCTGGGAAAGATTGAAGGCAGGAGGAGAAGGGGACAACAGAGGATGAGATAGCTGGATGGCATCACTGACTCAATGGACTTGAGTTTGAGTAAACTGCACGAGTTGGTGATGGACAGGAAGGCCTCGCGTGCTGCAGTCCGTGGGGTTGCAAAGAGTCGTACACGACTGAGTGACTGAACTGAACTGAAGATAATGCTTAGAATTTAACTCAAAATCACAATGAAGTACCACTTTAGACACACTAGGATGGCTATCCTAAAAAGAAAGACAAAAACAAGATGTGCCAAAGAAGTGGAGAAATTGGACCCTCATATACTGCTGATAAGAATGAAAAATGATGCAGATACTTTGAAAATCAGGTTGGCAGTTCCTTAAAAAGTTAAGTCTAAAGTTACCATATGACCCAGTAATTCCACTCTACGTACAACCCAAGAAAATTGAAAAGATATTTCCCCACAAAAATTTGCACATGAACATTCATAGAAACATTATATGATAATAGTGGAAACAATCAGAAACTGATAAATGGACAAGAAAAATGTGCTATACTCATACAACAGAATATTACTAGGCAATAGAAAGAAACGATGTACTGATATACACTAAGACATAGATGAGTCTTGAAAACTTTGTGCTATATGAAATAGTTCAGTCGCTCAGTCGTGTCCAACTCTTTGAGACCCCATGAACTGCAGCACACCAGGCCTCCCTGTCCATCACCAACCCCCAGAGTCCACCCAAACCCATGTCCATTGAGTCGGTGATGCCATCCAACCATCTCATCCTCTGTCATCGCTTTCTCCCGCCTTTAATCTTTCCCAGCATCAGGGTCTTTTCAAATGATTCAGTTCTTCGCATCAGGTGGCCAAAGTATTGGATTTTCAGCTTCAACATCAGTCCTTCCAATGAACACCCAGGACTGATTTCCTTTAGGATGGACTGGTTGGATCTCCTTGCAGTCCAAGGGACTCTCAAGAGTCTTCTCCAACAACACAGTTCAAAAGCATCAATTCTTTGGTGCTCAGCTTTCTTCACCATCCAACTCTCACATCCATACATGACCATTGGAAAAACCATAGCCTTAACTAGATGGACCTTTGTTGGCAAAGTAATATCTCTGCTTTTTAATATGCTGTTTAGGCTGGTCATAACTTTCCTTCCAAGGAGTAAGCATCTTTTCATTTCATGGCTGCAATCACCATCTGCAGTGATTTTGGAGCCCAAAAAATAAAGTCTGACACTGTTTCCACTGTTTCCCCATCTATTTCCCATGAAGTGATGGGACTGGATGCCATGATCTTAGTTTTCTGAATGTTAAGCTTTAAGCCAACTATTTCACTCTCCTCTTTTACTTTCATCAAGAAGCTCTTTAGTTCTTCTTCACTTTCTGCCATAAGGGTGGTGTCATCTGCAAATAAGCCCGAAATAAGCCAGAATCAAAAAGCTACAAATTATATGATACCATTTATATGAAATGTAAAAAACTATCAGAATAGGCAAATCCATACTGACATAAAATAGATCAGCGATTGCCAGGGCCTAGGGGGAGGGTGAAATGGGAAGTGACTGTCAACAGGTACAGGGTTTCTTTTTGGAGTCATAAAAAATGCTCTAGAATTAGATGGGGATGATGATTACAAAACTCTGTGAACATATTAAAAACCACTGAATTGTATACTTCAAAAGGATGAGTTACCTTGTAAATAACCTATAATGGAAAAGAATCTGAAAAGAATCTGAAAAGAGAATGTATGTATACACACACACACACATATATATATGAATCACTTTGCTATACACCTGAAACTAACATGACACTGTAAATCAATTATATTTCAATATGGCTCAGTGGGTAAAGAATCTGCCCACAATGCAGGAAACACAGGAGATTCAGGTTCGATCCCTGGGTCAGGAAGATTCCCTGGAGAAGGAAATGGCAACTCACTCCAGTATTCTTGCCTGAAAAGTCCCATTGACAGAGGAGATTGGCAGCCTACAGTCCAAAGTGTCAGAATGAGTTGGACATGACTGAGCAACTAAGCATGCATGCAAAATTTTTTAAAAGGGTGAATTGTATGATATATGAATTATATGTCAATAAAGCTGCTATAAACTGTACTAACTTTAAAATGAGCTTAACTTTAAAACTAAAATGTTATATAATATTATGCATGCAATATGTAATTTTTTTTTAAATGTATAGAATAAAGAAGAAAATAAGGATGAAGAAAGAGTTGCAAGTTAACCATGATTGGTTGCTTTCACTTCAAAAGGCTTAGAAACTTTTATTCTAATCTGGATCATAAGAAGATAGGATTATACTTGAAAAAGTGACATAGAAAACTTTCCAGTGAAGTCAGAACTTACTTCTTTAGTGAAAGGAAAGCTAACTTACAAGAAAAATTTTGCAAGTTTTATTTTGTCTTGTTTTTCTCCTTTTTGCTTGATTTGAGTTTGAAGATAGGAATGACTTGGATTAATTTGACTGGGTAAAAAAATTATCTTTGGGAAAATTAATATTTATCAAATATTACCTTTCATATGAGTACCTGGTATAATATGTAAACTGTCAATAAAACAAAACATGGGGCAAGAACCATAGAATGGAACCAGAAAAACCGTGCTTTTTTAAAAAAATAAAAAGGCTCCTTTTAAAACGCTGAGTTTGGGACCTGGAATGCAAAACATCTCAGCTTGGCCTTTGAATGCTTTCTCCTCCCAAGCCCATCACATTCTTTTCTCTGTCTTCATGTTAAGGTTGGGTAGAAGTTTCACCAATTCCTGGGTATGATCCAAATTAGATTTGGATTTGTACCTATGAGAAGGCCATGGACAGAAGAGCCTGGCAGGCTACAGACCACAGGGATACAAAGAGTCGGGCACGACTGAGTGGCTGAGCAAGCACACACCTATGAGCACCTATGATCTAAGTAGTACTTGGCTTAACTCCAATTCTCAGAACTTAATGCTTATCACCGTAACATGATAACGAAACACTGGCAGATATAAAGAAGTGGCATTTATTCTAGCCATATTAAAGATTTTAAAATAAATTATTCCTTTTTTAGGAAAGTTCTTTGAGGGCAAAGCTTACATAAATCAGAGGTATTATTGTTATAATTTCAAATAGAGTAAATATCCATCCACCCACAATGCTTTAAGTATTTAGAGAAAAGATGTAAAGTTCACCTAGGAGCTCTTCAGCTCTGAGGAGGGTGGAATTACTATGTGGCTTTGGAGCCTTTCCCTTGTTCTCTGTTTTCTTCAGAAACTGAAGCTCAGAGAGGATTAGGCAAATTGGTCAAGGTAACACTGTAATGGATGGACTAAATTTAAACTCTAACTTTTTAATTTCAAGTTCATTACTTTTTCCTGACATCTAGTTCCCTCACATTATTTCAACTTCTTCTTTGGGACTCCTTGAATTTACTCTAATTAACATCTCCCTTGGCAAAATAAATAAATAACAAAATACGTTCTTTTAAACAAGCAAAAAGAATGTATATTTCTTCACATAACTTTAATAAAAAGGGGGTTCAAGGGACTTCCCTGGTGGTCCAGTGGCTAACTCCAAGTTCCCAGTGTGGAGACCCAAGTTCGATCCCTGGTCAGGGAACGAGATCCCACTTGCCACAACTAAGACTGGGGGCAGTCAAATAAATAAATATTTTTTTAAAAAATAAAAGAATTCATATTAGTTAGGTAAAGATAACAAACACAGCCATGTTAGCTTTAAAGGGGAATAAATAAGTGATTAGAAGGTATATTTGGACTGCTGGAAAGGAACAGATAGGGACTTTCTCTTGAGTGATTTATTTTAGTCTTTTATTTAAAGCAGCCCTTATTTTTAGGTTGTTTGATTAACAGCCAAATTAGAAGATCAGCAAATTTCTCAGTGGGCAATTTTAACCTTCCAGAATTGGAAATGCCCTTGCATTTTCACTACCCTCTTTAAAAATAAAATCAACCCCTTTTCAGGACACTGGTCCCAAGACAGACCATCTCTAAGACCTCTAAATATATCAGAACCAATATTCCAGGACTGGGAGGGGTGATAGTGGTGCTATCTATGCAGCATACTTCATGGCTCCAATGCCCTCTCCATGCTCTCTGTGGTTATTTTCCTGTTTATCAGAATTAGCCAGATGCCTCAGAACCTAGCAAGCAGAATATTCCTATTCTACCAGCCATTGTTGCTTTTCATAAATCAAACTGTGAAGTTGATGAAATTGTGTTTAAAAAAAAAAGCAAACAGCCAATAGATTTAACAGTTCCTTGTAGAATCATGAACTTTGGCTATCAAGAAAAGAATTTTTTTTTCTTTTTTTTCTTTTTTAATAAATTTATTTATTTTAGTTGGGGGCTAATTACTTTACAATATTGTAATAGTTTTTGCCATACATTGACATGAATCAGCCATGGGTTTACATGTGTTCCCCTTCCTGGACCCCCCACCCACCTCCCTCCCCATCCCATCCCTCTGGGTCATCCCATTGCCCCGGCCCTGAGCCCTTGTCTCATGCATCGAACATGGAATGGTGCTCTGCTTCACATATGACAATATACATGTTTCAATGCTATTCTCCCAGAACGTCCCACCCTCACCTTTTCCCTCAGAGTCCATAAAATTGTTCTATGCATCTGTGTCTCTTATTCTGTCTCGCATATAGGGTTATCATTACCATCTTTCAAATTCCATATATATGCATTAGTATACTGTATTGTTGTTTTTCTTTCTGGCTTACTTCACTCTGTATAATGGGCTCCAGTTTCATCCATCTCAGTAGAACCGATTCAAATGTATTTTTTTTTAATGGCTGAGTAATATTCCATTGTGTATATGTACCACAGCTTCCTTATCCATTCGTCTGCTGATGGACATCTAGGTTGCTTCCATGTCCTGGCTACTGTAAACAGTGCTGAGATGAACATTGGGGTACACGTGTCTCTTTCAATTCTGGTTTCCTCGGTGTATATGTCCAGCAGTGGGATTGCTGGGTCATATGGCAGTTCTATTCCCAGTTTTTTAAGGAATCTCCACACTGTTCTCCATAGTGGCTGTACTAGTTTGCATTCCCACCAACAGTGTAAGAGGGTTCCCTTTTCTCCACACCCTCTCCAGCATTTATTGCTTGTAGACTTTTGGATAGCAGCCATTCTGACTGGTGTGAAATGATACCTCATTTTGGTTTTGATTTGCATTTCTCTAATAATGAGTGATGTTGAGCATCTTTTCATGTGTTTGTTAGCCATCTGTATGTCTTCTTTGGAGAAATGTCTGTTTAGTTCTTTGGCCCATTTTTTGATTGGGTCGTTTATTTTTCTGGAATTCAGCTGCAGAAGTTGCTTGTATATTTTTGAGATTAATTGTTTGTCTGTTGCTTCATTTGCTATTATTTTCTCCCATTCTGAAGGCTGTCTTTTCACCTTGCTTATAGTTTCCTTTGTTGTGCAAAAGCTTTTAATTTTAATTAGGTCCCATTTGTTTATTTTTGCTTTTATTTCCAGTATTCTGGGAGGTGGGTCATGGAGGATCCTGCTGTGATTTATGTCGGAGAGTGTTTTGCCTATGTTTTCCTCTAGGAGTTTTATAAGAAAAGAATTTAACTTGTAGAAAACTCAGTGATCAGACAGGACCCAAATATGGCCAGAAGGAAAGGCAAAGAAACCCCACCAAAAGGAAATTGATTACTTCCTAGGAACCTGAATGTGAAAATACACAGTAAATGGTAAAGGCCTTGCTCCATGAGACCACCTCCTGGAGCTCAAATATGAGTGGGATATGACCTCGCTTTGTGGTGGTTTGTAGTCCTTTCACGTCCCATCACGAATGCCCCCTTTTTTGAGGGGGGAATACACAATGCATGCATATTTAGGATTCTGTTTAGTTTCCAGGAGGTGTGGATGTGGCTCCAGGGAACTACTCTTCCACTGAATGAAGAGGTTGAGAATACGACCTACTCTTAGCTGATCTCTGTGTTCTACTTCTCCATCACAATATTTGGTTCAGGACAATCAGAGCCAACTAACCTAAATTCTGGGACCTCTCTTTGAGATTTTTTGGGGACACTATCCCTTCTGTTGGGCTTCCCAGGTGGTGTTAGTAAAGAACCCGCCTGCCAATACAGGAGACCTAAGAGATGTGGGTTTGATCCCTGGGTTGGGAAGATTCCCTGGAGGAGGGCAGGACAACCCACTCCAGTATTCTTGCCTGGAGCATCCCATGGACAGAAGAGCCTGGTGGGCTACAGTGCATAGGGTCACAGAGTTGGACATGGCTGAGAGACTGAGCATGCACAATTCTGTTGGACTAAGGGATGTGAAGGAACTCAGAGTTGCCAAGAGGACACATGTGGAGCCTGAGGATGGAGACAGGGCAGCAGAGAGTAGAGCTCAGACAGACATGGAGACAGACAGAAGCTGGGTTCCCACACCATTGTTTGAACCTCAAATCCTGCCCTACCTAACACCCTTGGATTTCTCAGTTACACAGGCCCCTAAACTCTCCTTCTCTGTTAAATCAGTTTAAGTTAGGTCCTCCATCACTAGCAACAGAGAGTGCCCACACTGATATACATTTTATTTACACAGATGTCCTGGTGTAAACTATAAAATATAAATGCATCCATAATTTCAGCCATTTCTATTGGGAGATAATTTGCAGAATCTGTTTGAAATAGACGTTGCTGGAAATATATCTAGGACAAATGGAGGCAATTATGTACTTTGTAAAATGTGAAATTATGCAACATTGCTTTATTGTACCAGACCAGTGTTACAATCAGAACTGCTACACACACATATCACTGACCACCACTGGGACCACAAGTGAGTCCAACCAATCTGAGGTCAGCAATGCCCAGACTGTCACATGCAGAGAGTTGTTTATTTATGTAAGTAATTGGACTCCAGTAATTAAACTGAGTGGATAGATGTTGTTTCACTTTATAAGCAATGTAAATCAATTTAGAAGTGAATTACCAATGACTAAAGACTAATAGTAAAACAATAAGGTTATAAAAAAAAAAGTTTGAGTGGAAAAAGACCAGAACATTTGATTAGGATTATGAAAAAAGACATAGTCTTCTATGGGATTCATTTATAACTTTCTGTTTTAAGTCCTGATTGCTCTAAAGATACCCGATGGAAGGGAAGGAAAAGGAATATTTATTTCTGAGTGTCTGTTATCAGTTAGGAAGCTTTCTCTAGCCCAAACACAATTTAAACTGGCTTAGAGATCACAACAAACTGTGGAAAATTCTTCAAGAGATGGGAATACCAGACCACCTGACCTGCCTCCTAAGAAATCTGTATGCAGGTCAAGAAGCAACAATTAGAACTGCACATGGAAGAAATGACTGGTTCCAAATTGGGAAAGGAGTATGTCAAGGCTGTATATTGCCACCCTGCTTACTTAACTTATATGCAGAGTACATCATGAGAAACGCTGGGCTGGAGGAAGCACAAGCTGGAATCAAGATTGTGGGGAGAAATATCAGTAACCTCAGACATGCAGATGACACCACCCTTATGGCAGAGAGCGAAGAAGAACTAAAGAGCCTCCTGATGAAAATGAAAGAGGCGAGTGAAAAAGCTGGCTTAAAACTCAACATTCAGAAAACTAAGATCATGGCATCCGGTCCTATCACTTTATGGCAAATAGATGGGGAAACAATGGAAACAATGACAGACGTTATTTTGGGGGGGGGTCCAAAATCACTGCAGATGGTGACTGCAGCCATGAAATTTAAAAACGCTTGCTCCTTGGAAGAAAAGCCATGACCAATTTAGATGGCATATTGAAAAGCAGAGACATTATTTTGCCAACAAAGGTCCATCTAGTCAAAGCTTCGGTTTTTCCAGTAGTCACGTATGGATGGATGTGAGAATTGGACTATAAAGAAAGCTGAGCATCAAAGAATTGATGCTTCTGAACTGTGGTATTGGAGAAGACTCTTGAGAGTCCCTTGGACAGCAAAGAGATCCAACTAGTCCATCCTAAAGGAAATCAGTCCTGAATATTCATTGGAGGGACTGATGCTGAAGCTGAAACTCCAATACTTTGGCCACCTCATGGGAAGAACTGACTCATTGGAAAACACCCCGATGCTGGGAATGACTGAAGGCAGGACGAGAAGGGGACAACAGAGGATGAGATGGTTAGATGGCATCACCAACTCAATGGACATGAGTTTGAGTAAGCTCTAGGAGTTGGTGGTGGACAGGGAAGCCTGGCATGCTGCTGTCCATAGGGTCACAAAGAGTCGGACACGACTGAGTGACTGAACTGACTGAACTGAATTGAGAGAATAAGGGAATCTATTGACTCACATAAACAGAAATCCTAGAGAGCAAACTTTAGGGTCACTTTGAGCAAAAGGTTTGCAATACCATCAGGGCCATTTTTCCCATTTTTTGGTGCTTCCCTTGACTGTGTTCTCCTTCTTGGATTGACTTTTTAGTTAGGCTGGCTTTCCTAATGGCAGCAAAGTGACTATCAGCAGCTCCCAGGGTCAAATGCTTTCTCATTTACCCTCGAGGCACAAGGGGCTTCCCTTCATTCCCACCATAAAACCAAATCCTTATGCTTCACACTGGAACTTTCCTACCCCTGAAAAAAAGTACTGTGGCCATAGAAGTTGTCACCATAGTAATTTCAGACCTGGGAAATGAGCCTGTGCCTGAACCCATAACATAGTTGGGGCTGGACCAGTGAGAACTCACCTTTAGAGCTAGGGAAGAAGTTGATCCCACTAAGCCACAAGGTTTCTATCCAAAGCAAGAGGATGAAATGGATAGTACAGAGGCAACCACGATGTTTTCTACTACCATGTGCTAGATTGAAACTAACCAGCAGGAGGTGCTATCCGGGTGGTTGCCTAGAGTGCCAATCTATAGGTTGCTCTCACCAGAAATGTATCTAGATGGAGAAAGTTGTTCATGGCCATACCAAGTAAGGGTCATTAAGCCAGGTTAACACATGTCATTAACATAATGCCATGTTAATTTCTCCATAGGAAAACATGGAAACTAGGAAGAGAGGAATTCTCACAGCATGTCTGTCTATTACAATGTTGCCTTTTCTGCTTTTTTTCTAAAGCTTATCTTTAATATTTCATAGCATAGTGAAAGTGTTAGTTGCTCAGTCATGTCCAACTCTTTGCGACCCCATGGACTGTAACCCCCTAGGTTCCTCTGTCCATGGAATTCTCCAGGCAAGAATACTGAAATGGGCTGTCATTTCCTTCTCCAGAGGATCTTTCTGATCCAGGGATTGAACCTGGGTCTCCCGCATTGCTGGCAGCTTCTTTACCACAAGGAAAGTCCCATTTCATAACATGCTTTCTCCTAAATTAATAGCAGTGTGTTAGGGTGTTTGTTTGGCCTTACTTTAGCACATCTAATTTCTATTCCAAAGATACTGATTTTCAGGCTCACTTTTTCAGCACTATTATTTGGACCACATTCAAAGGAACTCTTAGAAGGCATTACTATGGGATACTAAAAATACTTTAAATCATAGTAACAGTGAATGTTAAAATGAAGGCAAAATAATTACTCACAGTTGCAAAGTATTTGTAGCAGACACCTATGGTGTCCCAGGTCACATCTTCTAAGCCCACTTATCTAGTGGCAAACAATAGTCTCACCTCAAATACCACCAAATCCTTGCATTTTCTATCCCAGGGCCTTCTTTGAAATCTTAAGCTACAGCACCTGCCTCACCTATAGCCAAGCAAAGTGAGGAAATAATAGGTACTCAATAAATATTTGTTGAATGAGATTAATAGATTGCTATTGAACTGCCTTATTAGTTGAAAAACTTCAAGGCTTTTGTTATATATCCTGAGGGGCACACATGTTTAGAACCTGAACTACTTGGGATATAAGGGTAGAACATTCTACCGTGATGGAATGGTTCTAGAACAGTGCTGTCCAATATAATGGGCACTACCCACGTGTGACTACTGAGCATTTGGTAAGTGGCTAGTGTTAGCAAATAGCTAAATTTTAAAATTTAACCTTATTCTTTGAGATATAATTGACATACTGCATTATTTTCAGGTGTACAACATAATGGTTTGCTATTTGTATACATTGCAAAGTGGTCATCACAATAAGTCTAATTGCTATTCATCACCATAAATAGCTATAAAATTTTCTTTCTTGTGATGAGGGCTTTTAAAATTTACTCTTTTAGCAACTTGCAATATGCAACACAGTATTATTGACTTTTTGTCTTTTTTATTTCACAAGGTTCTCATGGCAAGTATACTGGGGTAGTTTGCCATTCCTTCCTGCAGTGAATCACATTTTGTCAGAACTCTCCACTGTGACCTGTCTGTCTTGGGTGGCCCTACATGGCAAGGCTCATAGCTTACAAGCCCTTTTGTCACCACAAAGCAGTGATCTATGATGCTAAAGCCTCTGACTGCGTGGATCATAACAAACTGTGGAAAGCTCTTAAAGAGATGGGAATACCAAACCATCTTACCTGTCTATTGACTCATTGGTAAAGTCCCTTATGCTGGGAAAGATTGAAGTCAGAAGAGGGCATCAGAGGATGAGATGACTGGATGGCATCACCAATGCAATGGACATAAACTTGGGCAAACTCTGGGAGATGGTGAGGGACAGGGAGGCCTGGCATGCTGCAGTCCATGGGGTCGCAAAGAGTTGAACGCAACAGGGTGACTGAACAACATTATTGACTTCAGTGACTTTATTTAATTTTAATGAACTTGTATTTAAATAGTCATGTGTCAAAGAGCTACCCTACTAGACAGCAAGACAGCAAATGCTAGGTAACGATACAAAAGTCCTCTTACTCAATGCCACACTCAGCCGGAAAAATGATTAGTCTCTTTGGGAAACCCACATCAGCTCCATGCCAGGCATTGTACTAGGCTTTTCTTTTATTTGATTCAAAGTCAAAACCCAGCAAAACCAGGCAGGTGGAACCAAGAAACCTGTGTGGTTACTTTGGCTTGTGTTTATAACAAATTTCAAGCACAGATCTTCACTGTTGGATTTCTCTGTGTGGGCTCAGTCAGGTAGAGGAAGATGTGATTGAGAAATGCATGTGACAGTTTAAATCCAGCTCTTTCAGATGCATTTACATTTAAATAAGAAAAAAAGCGCTGCTTTAAAACAACCACTCATGTCTAGGGAAAGACCTTTGAATCCTTTATTATTACAAAATTTTCCTTTTCCTTAGAAGAAAAAGGAATGTTTTGTGTGTCAGTGTTCAGCTTGCAAAGACCAAACCTCTGGTTTCAAAGAAGCTTCTAAATTTGGCAAGCCCTGGTTCCCATCACAATAATAAAAAATGCTTTGTGTGCATACACCTTGCTCTGTGTGGTTAACAGAGGTCACAGCAGCCGGCAGGTGCTCAGGGGTTCTATTCTCAGCTCTCTTGCTGCCTCTGTCTCTGACCTCAGAGAGGTTGGAGGTAGATTTAGACCAATGGCTCCTGGGTACATACCAGAACGTTCACTCAAAATTCTAATAGCAGCACTTTTGATTCTGCTTTGTTGAAACAAAGCAAGGTACAGCCACACACCATTCTGACCCATCCCCTGGGCTTCCCAGGGACCTCTTTCTGACATCACTAACTTCTTTTCTTCTCCTCCACATCTCATTCTTTCCTCCACCTTAGGAACCAGAGATCAAATTGCCAACATCCAGTGGATCATCGAAAAAGCAAGAGAGTTCCAGAAGAACATCTATTTCTGCTTTATTGACTATGCCAAAGCCTTTGACTGTGTGGATCACAATAAACTGTGGAAAATTCTTAAAGAGATGGGAATACCAGACCATCTAACCTGTCTCTTGAGAAACCTGTATGCAGGTCAGGAAGCAACAGTTAGAACTGGACATGGAACAACAGAGTGGTTCCAAATAGGAAAAGGAGTACGGCAAGGCTGTATATTGTCACCCTGCTTATTTAACTTATATGCAGAGTACATCATGAGAAACGTTGGGCTGGAAGAAACACAAGCTGGAATCAAGATTGCTGGGAGAAATATCAATAACCTCAGATATGCAGATGACACCACCCTTATGGCAGAAAGCGAAGAAGAACTAAAGAGCCTCTTGATGAAAGTGAAAGAGGAGAGTGAAAAAGTTGGCTTAAAGCTCAACATTCAGAAAACTAAGATCATGGCATCTAGTCCCATCACCTCATGGGAAATAGATGGGGAAACAGTGCAAACGGTGTCAGACTTTATTTTTGGGGGCTCCAAAATCACTGCTGATGGTGACTGCCGCCATGAAATTAAAAGATGCTTACTCCTTGGAAGGAAGGTTATGACCAACCTAGATAGCATATTGAAAAACAGAGACATTACTCTGCCAACAAAAGTCCGTCTAGTCAAGGCTATGGTTTTTCCAGTAGTCATGTATGGATGTGAGAGTTGCACAGTGAAGAAAGCTGAGTGCCGAAGAATTGATGCTTTTGAACTGTAGTGTTGGAGAAGACTCTTGAGAGTCCCTTGGACTACAAGAAGATATCCAACCAGTCCATCCTAAAGGAGATCAGTCCTGGGTGTTCATTGGAAGGACTGATGTTGAAGCTGAAACTCCAATACTTTGGCCACCTGATGCAAAGAGTTGACTCACTGGAAAAGACTCTAATGCTGGGAAGGATTGGGGGCAGGAGGAGAAGGGCACGACAGAGGATGAGATGGTTGGATGGCATCACTGACTCGATGGACATGGATTTGGGTAGACTCCGGGAGTTGGTGATGGACAGGGAGCCCTGGCGTGCTGCAATTCATGGGGTCGCAAAGAGTCGGACACGACTGAGTGACTGAACTGAACTTCCCACAGTAGTTGCTTATCATATATCCATCCTGTCAACCAGTTAGTAATAAAGATTACCATGGGGATACAAATTAATGCAATTCCAGCAGTTAAGTCTCAAATCCACAGCCTCATTACTTAAACCTGTTTGAAGCAGCTGAGCACGTCGGTGATGTTCTCCGCAGGACCCCTCTAGAGGACTTGATCTCTGCACAAAGGCAGTTATGCCCAAAGCGCGAGGATACCTTATGCCCCAGATCCAAATTCTCAGCTTCACTTGCTCCCGACAGCACTTCCCCCATCTAGATGCCAGTGTGCATCTCTTTACCAAGGTTTCCCCTTCCGGGTCACATTCTGGATTAAATCTGCTGTAGGTTCCATCCAAGGTTCCAGGTTTAGTCATTGTGGCTCTGTGAGGGTTCAGGGGAGTCCACCAGCCTCATGCAGTCCAAGAACCGTGGAGAAGACGGCAATGTGAAGCTTCAAGCCGGTTTCCAAGGGCACACTTTTAAAATTCAGATTTTTCACAATGCTGACTTTTACTCTGAGCTGCTATTGAAGCATATTGAGCAGAGGAGTGGTTAAAGGAAGACTGAACTTTTCCCAGGCTTCCTCTGCTGTCTTTGTATCTCCACATATTACTTGGCCCTGTACCCTGCTGCTGTGTTCTGTCAGGTTGGTGGGAAAACTTATCATTGCTCTGTCTGCTGGGTTTACTCCCTCTCCCTCATCATTTACAATAAGCTCTGTCCCTCCAGCTCTGCTTCCAGACTCTTCCTTAGCCAGGTGGACTCTCTACCTGCTGACCCCAGTTTTTCTCTTCTTGGTCACTCCGTTGCAGCCAACAAAACCAGCCCTGGCTGTCTCCATACTAACATCAACAATGTAATAGTTTATCATCTGAAAGCAGTATCAGGCTCTGTATGTGTTTGACCTGGAGTGGAATTTTCTCTTTTTTCTCAGAGATCCCCTAGGCCAGGGTGACCCAAATCTGTGAGCGGTCCCTCCCCTACCCTGGTGCCATGACCCTGCTGAGCTTGTCACTCTACTTCTTACCTTTACAGTCTGCTTCATAAGGACCTGCCCACACTTCAAGTGAATCATCGCCTTTCGGCTATCACTTAGAAACATAGAGCTGAAATAATTTATTATTAAAAATTAACTCTCTTTTGATAAAAACTGTAGAAAACCTGGAAAATACAGTTAGGCTTTTAGTGGCTTTACTGGATTCCACAGTGTGCTTGCATCAGTATTTAGTCAGTTTCCTACTTAGGCATTCTGATTGTTTCCATGTTTCAGATATCATAAACTTGCTAAAACAAGTGATCTGTATATAAATATCTGAATGGGTCACTGACAACTTCATTCTATTACATACCCAGGATGGGAATTACTGACTCAAGGGCTAAAAGCATATTTAAGGCAAGCTGAGATGCTCTATATCAGGGGTCCCTAACCTCCAGGATCTAATGCCTGATGATCTGAGGTGCAGCTAACGTAATAATAGTAGAAATAAGGTGCATGATAAATGAAACAATAGTTTCATCCTGAAACTATCCCCCCTACTCCTAGTCCGTGCAAAGATTGTTCTCCACGAAACCCAGCCCCTGGCGTCAAAAATGTTGGGGGCCACTGCTCTAAATGAAGACTCCAAATTCGAATGGGAGTGAACAGAGTCACAGAGGACTGTCCAGTCTCCTCAGGATCCCTTGACCTTGGGCAGGAAGTGAAGTTGGAGAAGGCATTAAAGCTTTTAATCATTTAAACTAAAGCTTTTAATCATTTAAACCGATTTCTAAAGACCTGCACCTGCTAGAGCATATTCATCAATGTAGATGAAGCAGCCTCAGCTCTCAGTGGAGCAGATGGATAAACACACCTGGCCTCACACCACTGCTGGCTTCCAGTTCTCCTTTCAAGTGAGCAATGGGTATCATGCAAAAAGGTGATCGTCTTTTTGAGAGATCAACTGACCTTTGTTTGGATTCCTAATTAAATTCTGAAATTATACTGATTCTGAAAAACAGCTATTCGATGGTAATGAGAAACTTGTAAAGCAGTAATACTGTATAGACCTATGAAGGGATGGGTGCAAATAGCAAATTGCTCAAGTACTTGCCACATCAGCAAAACAAGGAGAGTAAGGGTTTATACAGACACGTTACAGCTGAGAGCCTTCTCTCTTGAATTTTGTCCAACGATCATTTTCTGAGCGATTACCACCATGTATCAATTCTCAAAATACATGCACTTCGATGTAAGTCAGACTATTAACCTCTTCCAGGTAAGGTAATGCAGACAGATTATTTCATTTGTCCTACTTCATCTCTGACCTAGATTCATTGTCTTCAGCTTTTACATGAACAACTCCCATGAGTCAGGCATTGGGCATTGTTGGAAGATTTCCAAAGCTGCTTAAGGAGGGATCTCTGACTTGAGGAAGGCAAAATCTAGTCATGAAAGCAAAGTTTCTGATAATGTGTCCAAACATGCTTAGGGAGTAACAGAAGTAGCAATATATTGAGAAGGAGGCAAGCTAAACAAAGCCTTGACATCAACATTTGTGGATAGCCAAAAACTACAAATGCATCAGAAATATGATACCTGAAAAAATAATAAATAAATGTGGATCAACACACAAATTCAATCTCACTACTGTACCCTGAAGATCAGATGTATTTACACCCATATCAAAGCCTGTAAGATGAGTAAGTACTCTTTGGATCCTTTTAAATGTAATAATTACTCTTCATAAAAGTTCACAGTAAACATCAATTTCCATGTAATTAAAATCAGTGCCTTTGTTCACGTAACAGGATAATGCCATCAGAGAAGATGCTGGTCTGAGAAGGACAGACAAATGCCTTAGAGAAAGTCATCACGAGCTAGTTCAATGATAAACTGGAGTTTGTGGATTACCTAACTATCAGGGAATTTTATCTTTTTTGATAAAATACCTTTGATACTTTCAGGACTTTTTAACTGAAGATGGAAAATGAGCTATGGCTGTCACAAAATAGGAATAAGCTTGAATTTCCAAATTTGTACACTGATCACTGTTCAAATGTAACTTGCTTGTCTTATAATTTTAGAGGGATCCAGAAAGTCCAGGGCCCCTGCTGAGCTTTAGAACACTGAGTGAATGTCACTGTCATGGAACATTTTCACGCATGGTCTCCCTGCTGCTGGATAACGGCTGAAGCAAATCCACTGATGAGAAATAAATGGGGAAGCACAGCACTACGTGCTTCCAGAGCTGGAAACACTGGCCCTTTCGAGGCACTCAATCATTCAGACTTCATTTCTATGTATCAGGAAGTGAGTGATGAAGAATAAGCTGTGTTAGGTCAATAGACGCCAGCAGGATCCATAGACGCTTTTGCCTCATACTCTTGTTTGATGGCTGCTGTCAAGAAGATGGGTTTGTAAAGCAGAACCACAGTGAGAGCAGCATTCCTGCCTGTGAGAAGGCGGTCTGATCTGACTGGATCATCTGTTTTATATAGTAGATCAATTTTTATTTATCTTCATTTCTGATGTGATCTCTGGTTGAAGAAAACAAGGCTCAGCAATTTGGGATCACTTTGCCATCCGAATCAGCTGTCACAGTACTGGTGCAAGAGTTTCATGTATAACCTGACACTTCACTTCTTCAAGGGAATGGTTCCTACTGTGCTTGATCAAAGACTGACTTACTCTGTCTTACACATTAATTGCTAGGACTTAATGCACCATGATTCAAGGGTTCATCTCTATCCCTCCCATGGAGCCATTCACTTCATGTTAGTTGGAGGTCCGACCAAGAAAACTAAACCCCTATCTCAGCAAAGTAAACCTTGGAGTGTATGTTTACTGTTCTCACTTCATTCACTTCACAATCTTAGTAGAAAGGAAAGGAACACATTCAAAATCTTGGAAGCTGGGGAGAAAAAGACTTCAAAAGAAGTACTTACTGAAAATTCTTGTGCTGTGGTAACTCACCAGCTGTTCCCATTTTCTTTTTCCCTTGATGACTTCTACTGCATAGCCAGTACTTTTCCAGCCTCCCTTGAAACTGAGCATGGCCATGTGACACAATGCTGACCAATGAGATTCAAACGAAAGTATGAACCAATGAACATGCTTAATTATCTCCAGTGAAAGAAAGGAAGAAAGAGAAAACAAAAGGAAATAGGGAAAAAAAATCCTTCCTTCACTCTGCATCTCTGTTTGTACACCTTCCTCCTCTCTCAGTCGATATTCTGGAAAGAGCAGACACCTGAGAAAACTTACCGAGCACTCATCTCCTCCTGCCTGGGCTTCCAGTTTGGGATCCACTCCATTCCTGAGACTCCAATGCCTGCCAGAAGTTGACTCGACTTCCCAGATGTGGACTCATCCTCCTTGCCAAAGTGATTGGTTCAGATAAACTAGTTTAAGCAAATTTGAAATGGGCCATGGGGATTAGGTCATGAAAGGGCAGAAAATAACTTCATTTTCTTTCTCTTCTATGAAAGCTTCCAAAGGGTCACCCACACATTTTCTCTTTCTGGATCTTGTGTTTTTCTGAGGTGAGACCTCAAATTGCTGCAGTCATTTTGTCACCAGGAGGAAAACCCAACTTGAAATAATCTGACACTATGGAAAGCAGAATTACAAGATGATAATAAATTCTTTAAATGACACAGTTAAGCCTAACAAACACCCTCCTCTGAATTTTCCAGGTATGTGAGCCAATGAACTTCTTTATTATTTGAATTCAATTTTCTGTTGCTGGGCACCAAAAAAATTTTAAAGGAAAAACCCCACTTCATAAGGGGTTTTTATAATATGAACTAAATATGTTCTTTATCTATTGCCTCTCTCTTTCCCCAATTGTCATTACCTTACCACCTTTCTCCTTAGTTTTATCATATAATACTCAGCAAGTTTCTTTGACTTTACTTTCTCTTCCATTTAATCTGTTGATTACATAGCCATCAGATATTCATTTTAATACAGAAATTTGATCATCACCATCCCTTCCCCAGGATTCTTCACACGCATCCTCATTGTACACAAGGTGAAATCGTAATCTTTGATTGTGGTATGCAAAGTCCTTCATGCTCTCACACCTACGTGGCTGTTCAGTCTCATCACTAACCATTCTCTCCACCCCCACCTCTCCTGACACACACATTTAGGGACATTATATTCTTGAAATTCTGAATTATGTGTAGTTCTTCAACATAGGAATCTCCCTTCTGTTTGGTGACTGCTCATCTGAGTTCCCTCTCCTGGGATTCTAGAACTCTTTCCTACCCCTTGTCCAATGGGTAAATTAATGTTCATCCTAGCCCAACCTCTTCTATGAAGCTTATTCCAATTTCTCCATAGTATCCATACATGATTATTTTCATAAAAGACCATGTTCTTTGAAGACAGGGACTATGTTTAATTCATCTTTATAATCCTTTTTCTTAGCAGTATCTGACATGATAAGTCCTCTATGTTTGAATAAATGCAAATCATAAATGAATAAATCAGATGCAAAGGTGGAAACTTTACTTGGATTATTGGATCTTCCACACGATAGTTAATTAAAATAATAACCATTAGGAAGTTGACTAAGCCCTTCAGATGCCTTCTCCATAGCTTGGTCTTTGAGAATTATTTTCATAACTGTAGCAGATAATTGTTTTTATCTTCCTGGGATGCTTTCCTGCTACTCCTCCTTTTAGAATCACTTCCTGATGGAAACATACTTGCTAACCATATCTGTGAACTTGTAAAACTGAGAAATCTGAAGCCATCTTGGTTCTTGTCCTTCCCAAAGCTTTCTAAAATTTGGTTCAGTACTTCTATTCTATAGCCTACCTCCAATGTCCTTCCAATGAATCTCCTTTTGTTGTTAAAAAAGAAATGGGTCTGTTTCTTGTAGTCACAGAATTTTAACTGATGGTACTTTTTTGATGCATGATAATCTAGGGCTATTACAGTATAAGATAACATAAAAGGAATATGTATTATAATTGATCAATAAATCAGGCTATTTCCCACAGTGCCAGGAAATACCCAGCCCAGTGCCTGACACACAACAAATAAAGGCTTGCTGAATGAATTCACTTCCAGGTGTGGGGAATTAGAAACTGATGGTGTCATCATGGGAGGTGGGGCAGAGGTCTTTTGGCTGTTGCATCATCCTATTTCTCCCATTCTTTCATTTAAAAAATCATTTAGTGGGCATATACAAGGTGTTCAAAGAGCCTCAATCTAGTTAGTTAAATCATGGAATTAAGAACAAACATAATCCCAAGATCTTAGAGGTAAGTTATTACAGTACAATAAAATATAGTGAAATAAGTACTAATACTAGGTGAGTAGATGGTACAGTGAGAATTCACAGGAGTAGCACCTAATCCAGACTTGTACATTTAGGGACGGTTTCCTGCAAGAAGTGAAATCTAGGCTGAGAGCTGAACAGGACTTTACTTGGTAAAGCAGTTGGGAAGGATTATTCCAAACAGTAGTCAGGTGTACAAAGGGTAGAGGAGAAAAGATATGATATCTTTGGAAAACAACCACAGATAGATCAGTATGTATGGAATTTAGACTGGGGTTAAGGGAGATTAGGCTGGAAAGGTAAGTACAGATTATTGTGGATCTTGAATACTGAAGTAACATGGAATCAACTGAAAATCTTAAACAACGGAATGATACCATCTGATATAGATATACCATGTTGGCTGAGGTGGGGTAAAGGGAGAGGAAGGGGAGAAGCTTCAGAAAGGAAAAGCACTTAAAGATGTACTGTACTATTATTAGAGCCGTTATCCACAGGTGGCTATCGAGCTCTTCAAACATAGATAGTACAAATTGAGATGGCAGAAAGTGTAAAATACACACTGGACTTCAAACACTCAGTGCAGCAAATAATAATATAAAACATGTATATATATATATAGGACTTCCCTGATGGCTCAGTGGGTAAAGGATCTGCCTACGATGCAAGAGACGTGGGTTCGATCCCTAGGTCGAGAAGATCCCCTGAAGAAGGAAATGGCTACCTACTGCAGTATTCTTGGCTGGAGAATTCCAAGGACTGGGCAGCCTGGCAGGCCACAGTTCATGGGATCTCAAAGAGTCAGACATGACTGAGTGACTAAGTAGGCATCCTGTGCCATGCTGAGTTGCTTCAGTTGTGTCCGACTCTTTGCGATCCCATGGACTGCAGCCCACCAGTCTCCTCTGTCCGTGAGATTCTCCAGGCAAGAATACTGGAGTGGGTTGCCATTTCCTTCTCCATAAGCATGCATCTGTATCAGCAATTTTGTAGTGATTATATGTTGAAATGATAATATTTTGGATATACTGGGCAAAATAAAACGTTATAAAAATTAATTTCTCCTATCTTGTCTTGTTTTTTAATGTGGCTATTAGAAAACTTAAAATTATGTATGTGACTTGGGTTTTCAGCCTGCATTGTATTTCTATTGAATAGTGAGTGCTGAGGTAAAGGGTTACTTTAGCAATCTATGTAAGATGATGAAGACAAACTAAGCTAAATGCATCAGTCCTTCCAATGAATACTCAGGGTTGATTTCCTTTAGGATTGACTGGCTTGATCTCCTTACTGTCCAAGGGACTCTCAAGAGTCTTCTTCAATACCACAATTCAAAAGCATCAATTCTTTGGTGCTCAACCTTCTTTATCGTCCAGCTCTCACATCCATACATGACTAGTGGAAAAACCATAGCTTTGACTATATGGACCTTTGTTGGCCAAGTAACATATTATAGGATCTGAGTGACGAAACCTCTTTAACAGCATTTTCATCATATTTGACTACAGCAACCTTTCTTCTCTCCCAGTAATATCTTAAGAGACACACTCAAGGAACACAATATGAGAAGTGTTTTTCCATGGATACCTAATTCTATAGCAGGATAAAAGATCAAACAGGATTATATCAAATGTATGGCTTTTAGGGCATATTTATAAACAAATGACTTTGTCACTTCAGTCAAATAGATCTATTTTTCCAGGTTCCTCTATAAGCCTAACCATATTTGGGGGTATTTTATCCTTTTTAAAATTTAAAATGTTCAAATTAAATGCCAAATTTTCCATGAATAGCTTACTACCAGTGCAAGAACCGCTGTAAGTTCACTACAAAGAAAAATTTTTGCATTCATTTGAATATGGGCTATCTGATGGTCTAGTAAAAGATTATCCCATTAAAACAGTTTGAAGGACAAAAATAATTTTCCATGGCATCCATTAAAATTGAGAAGAGGCACAAAGATTTTTTCTCATAAACTGCTTTAGTTACAAAATGTGCAAGCCACTATCATTTACATTACTTATGGTGCCTTTGGTATGTTGATTCAGAAAATAAGTTGGGTAGTAACACACTTTATAACAGGCATCAGATGGCATAATAATTTCCCTTGCTCAGCAACTCATATGTTATTCACTATGGGCACTGTCTAGATTTCCATACTAATGTACAATATTAGAACATTTAACAGCAGGAAGCCCCAGCTTCTACAGCCAAAGGTCTAGGTATAACAGTCAGGCGCTACATAAATAACAAGCCATATCCAAAGAAAGATCAGGCCAAAATTTTAAATTTCCTTTGGATTTAAGGTATCTTGAAATGCCATAATTTTTAAAGCCACTTTAAAGCCTGAATCATGCCATCACTTTGTATTTATGCAGTATATTTAGAAGATGTTGTATAAATTGGATCTTATTTTTCCTCAAAAAAGTTGCTACCTGATAAATAAGGAGTTAGGGGAGGAAGACAAAGCATTGGGTATAAAATAGATGGTTCTTGGACTCACTAGCTGATTGATCTGACTGTTGTTCAGTCGCTCAGTAACATTCAACTCTTTGCAACCCCATGGACTGTCGCACGCCAGGGTTCCCTGCCCTTCACTACCTCCCAGAGTTTGCTCAAACTCATGTCCACTGAGTCGATGATGCCATCTAACCATCTTGTCCTCTGTCGCCCCCTTCTTCTCCTGCTTTCAATCCTTCCCAGTGAGTCACCTCTTTGCATCAGGTGGCCTAAGTATTGTAGCTTCAGCTTCAGCATCACTCCTTTCAGTGATTATTCAGGCTTTATTTTCTTTAGGATTGAATCTCCTTGCAGTCCAAGGGACTCTCAAGAATCTTCTCCAGCACCACAGTTCAAAAGCATCAATTCTTCGGCGCTCAGCCTTCTTTATGGTCCAACTCTCACATCCATACATGTGGCCTGGTATTGATCTGGAGTAACCACTTAACCTCAAGTCTCTATTTCCACATTAGTTAAGTTAATAGTATCAGTCCTACTCACCTCACAGGGTTGTTGTGAGGACCAAAACAAAACAGCAGATTTCATTAGAACAGAAGCTCAATTAAGGTTCAGATTTTTGTCCTTTTTGGTTTACTGCTGTATCCTTAAAACCTAGAAGTGCACCTGGTACATAGTAATCATTCAGTGCATGTTGTGAAAATGTTTTGAATATTATAAATACATAATGTATTACATGTAAGGTATTGTTATCACTAAACTACCAAAGGGGAAAAGGAAGACAAGAGTGTAACTTGCTCAACTTATTTCTTAGGTGAGAATCAAGTTAAGATTGGATTTCAAGGCAGGTCTCGACATTTTACTTATTTGACCATTCAACAATTTTTTAGAGTATATACTACATGCCAGGCATGGTTCTAAGGTACTGGATTGTTGTTGTTCAGTCACTAAGTCATGTCTGACTCTTCGCAACCCCATGAACTGCAGTACGCCAAGCTTCCCTGTCCTTCTCCTGGAGTTTGCTCAAACTCATGTCCATTAAGTCAGTGATGCTATCCAACCATCTCAATCTCTGCCGCTCCCTTCTCTTCTTGCCCTCAAGGTACTGGCCATATAGTGGTAAAAAATATATACATGAAACACACAAACAACACTGCAGTAAGCACTATAAAGGAAGTACACCATCTGATGAGAAGGCAACAGGAAGTGACGGTTCCCTAATTTACAGCTAGATTATATGTTTAAGTTAAAATTTACATTTTACATTTATAAGATGTATTTTTAGTGAACATTCATTCATTTTTCTACATATCATTATTTCAAACCAAATAAAAAGAAGTTTATTAGTATCAACTAGAATTAACCACCTGAGACAGATCTATTAAAATAAACATTTGGAAAAACAATAACACCATTATTCATTTACCTCTACCACTTCAGTTCTCACAATTAGAAGCTCAATGATATGTATTGACCTTAATATTAAAACTTGGATATAAGTCTCAAAACATGCCTTCAACATTATAAACTATTGCTAAACCAAATTCATACCATACCTTACTTTTAGTACTCAAAGGGTTTTGTTGCGTTGTACTTTATTCTTTTAGAATGTTGAGGGTTATCATTACTATACTCAAACATTTTCCCATGGAATGCATATTTGTTAAATGATTACCTTTCTCTTGTAAAAGGATTTTTTCCAAGCTAAAAACATATAATGAAGGCTTTGATTTATTGTTCCTTTGAATTCTGAATGAGTCCATTGAGATGACTTGACAAGTCCGCCCGCTTTTTTTTAAGGGTTAATTTAGGTTTTAATATATGCAAAATTGCTTTCTACTTTACAGGCAATATTGGGAGAAGAAAAAGAGTTGAAACTAAACCTTTCTTTTTAAATGAACATAAGGAAAACATTGTATTTTAGAATAAAGGACAATTGATGTAAATACGTTCTCTTAACCTGACATGGTTGACAGCTAGAATTTTAAGGTCAGATATTTCCAATCATCAGTAACTTTTTAAAACTTTAAATAATAACAATAAAGGCAGAAGCATTTTACAAAACAATTTAAAAGAAAAAAATCCAAACTTTGTAGGGAAAAATTGGATTTTTATAAGTTCAGGGGAAGTAAAAAATAGATTTAAATACCCATTAGAAAAGGGTGTGATAGATTTTTTAAACTCTCTTTTAAGGGAGTAAGTTTTCAAAATCATTCTGTTCAACACAATAATTTGTTACTCTAAGATAAACTACAATTTACCATCTTAAATAACTTACCCAGAATTATTAATTTCTTTTAAAACAACTTTAATATAGTATAATTTATATTTGAAAAAGTAACCATTTTAAGCATACAGTCAGTTCTTCTATAACTCAGCCCAAACATTCCTAAAAATCATATTGCTATAAAAGTCCCCTCAACAAAAAAATGAAGGACCCAGGAGGAAAATGGGCTTAGAAAAATAATGAATAATATGTCATTCTCACACCCACACATACACACACACAAAAGAAGAGGAGAGAAAGGGGAGTGGGGACAAGGAGAAAAGGAGAAAAAAAAGACAGTACCTAATAAAAATGTAGCACATTTTAACAACTTTAACCAACTAGAACTAAAAGACATTTATAGAACTCTCTACTCAACAGGGGAATACATATTCTTCTCAAGTGCACACAGAACATTCTCTAGGATAGACCATATGCTAGGCCATAAAACAAACCTTAATAAATTGTAAAAGACTGAAATCATATCAAGTATGTTCTTCAACTAACACAATTGAGTGAAATTATAAATTAATAACAAGCAAATATGGGAAATTAACAAAGGTGTAGACATTAAATAACACACAACTAAATAACCAACGAGTCAAAGAAGAAATCACAATGAAAATTGGAAAACACTTTGAGATGAATGAAAACACAGCATACCAAAACTTATGGAACACATCTAAAGCAAATTTTTAAGTTTTAAATGCCTACATTAAAAGAAAAAAAGGATTTTAAATCAATAACTTAAACTTCCATCTTAAGAAAATAGAAAAAGAAGAACAAATTAAGTCTAAAGCAAACAAAAAGAGGGAAATAATAGATCAGAGTAGTAATATATCAAATAGAAAATAGAAAAACAATAGAGACAACTAATAAAAGTAAATCCTGGTTTTTTGAAAAAATTGATAAAATTGGCAAACATTAGACTAGACTCTTCAAGCAAAGAAAAGAGAAGACTCAAATTACTACAGTCAGGTATGAAAGAGAAGACATTGCTACTGACCATACAGTAAAGGATAACAAGGGAATGCTATGAACAAACGTATGGAAACAAATTAGGTAACTGAATGAAATGGACAAACTCCTAGAAGGGCACAAACTACCAAAGCTACCTTAAGAAGAAAAAGAAAATCCAAATAGATCTAGAAAAAGTAAAGATACTAAATTAGAAATTTTAAAAAATTATTCAGAAGAAAAGTTGAGATCCAGATGGCTTCACTTGTTAATTAAAACAAAGTTTTTGAAAATAACAACTCTTCACAAACTATCAGAAAACAGAAGAGTGAACATTTCCCAACCCTTCCTATGAGGATGGTATTACCTCAGTACCAAAACCACACGAAGAATTTCATAAAAAAAGAAAACCATAAAGCAACTTTGTATGAGTATATAAGTAAAAATGCTCAACAGAATACTAGCGAACTGAAACCAGCAATATACAAAAAGTATTATACAACACAATCAAGCAGGAATTATCTCAAAAATGCAAGAATGATTTAACATCCAAACATCAATTAATAGATTATGTCAATAGAATAAAGGACAATTTCAACAGAATCATCCCAACAGATGCAAAACATTTTAAAAAATTCAACATTTCATGATAAAAACATTCAACCAACTAAGAAAAGAAGGAAACTTCCTCAATATGACAAACAGCATCTATAAAAACCCTCAGCTAATAAAACTTACTGGCTTCCCTCATAGCTCAGTGGTAAAGAATCTCCTTGCCAATACAGGAGACACAGGATCGATCCCTGGGTTGGGAAGATACCCTGGAGAAGGAAATGGCAGCCCACATCAGTATTCTTGCCTGGAAAATCCCATGGACAGAGGAACTTGGTGGGCTGCAGTCCATAGAGTCTCAAAAAGGTTGAACACAACTTGGAAACTAAACAACAACAACAATCAAACTTAAGGATGAAAAATTGATCATGTTCCTCATAATGTCAGAAACAAGGCAAGGATGTCCTTTCTTGACATTTTTATTCAACACTGCACTGGAGTTTCCAGCCAGAGAGGTAGGGGGGAAAAATGAAATAAAAGGCAACCAAATTGGAAAAAAAAAAAGAATCAAAACTATGTCTATTCACAGATGACATAATCCTGAATACAGAAAATCCTAAGGAATACACACACACACACACACACACACACACGAAAGTGAAAGTCGCTCAGTCATGTCTCTTTGCGACCCCATGGACTATACAGTCCATGGAATTCTCTAGGCAAGAATACTGGAGTGGGTAGCCTTTCCCTTCTCCAGGGGATCTTCCCAACCCAGGGATGGAGCCCAGGTCTCCCACACAGCAGGTGGATTCTTTACCAGGTGAGCCATAAGGGAAGCCCAAGAATACTGGAGTGGGTAGCCTATCCCTTTTCCAGGGGATCTTCCTGACCCAGGAATTGAACCAGGGTTTCCTGCATTGCAGGCAGATTCTTTACCAACTGAGCTATCAGGGAAAACTAAGAGTAATAATCAAGTTCAACAATCCAAGGTTGCTGGATAGAAGAGTAGTACACAAAAGTCAACTGTAGGTCTACATAATACCTACGAACCCTCCACAAATGAAACTGAGAAATTAACTCCATTTATAATAACATCAAAAAGAAGAAAATATTTAGGAATAAATTTAACAAAAGTGCAAGATTTGTAGCTGAAAACTATAACATATCACTGAAGAAAATAAAGGCCTAAATAAATGGAAAGGCATTCTGTGTTCACGGAAGAAAAAATGTTACCAAGATGGCAATAGTCCCTACGTACAAAGTCAACACAATTTCTACCAAACTCCAGCTCAAAAGAAAAGGAACATCTTTAGCAATCATGGAAATGTAGATCAAAACCACAGTGAGACACCAATTCACATCCACTAGGATTGTTGTTCAGTCACCAAGTCATGCACAACTCTTTGTGACCCCATGGACTGCAGGCACACCAGGCTTCCCTATCCTTCACTATCTCCCAAAGTTTGCTCAAACTCACGTCCTTTGAGTCAGTGATGCCATCTAACCATCTCATCCTCTGTTCCCCCTTCTCCTCCTGCCCTCAATCTTTCCCAGCATTAGGGTCTTTTCCAACGAGTTGGCTCTTTGCATCAGATGGCCAATGTATTGGAGCTTCAGCTTCAGCATCAGTCCTTTCAATGAATATTCAGGACTGATTTCCTTTAGGACTGACTGGTTTCATCACCTTGCTGTCCAAAGGGCTCTTAAGAATCTTCTTCAGCACCATAGTTTGAAAGCATCAATTCTTCAGCACACAGTCTTATTTATGGTCCAACAGTCACACCCGTACATGACTACTGGAAAAATCATAGCCTTGACTAGATGGACCTTTGTTGGCAAAGTGATGTCTCTGCTTTTTAATATGCTCTCTAGGTTTGTCATAGCTTTTCTTCCAAGGAGCACGCATCTTTTAATTTCATGACTTTAGTCACTGTCTGCAGTGATTTTGTAGCCCAAGAAAATGAAATATGTTACTGCTTCCACTTTTTCCCCATCTATTTGCCATGAAGTGACTGGACTGAATTCCATGATCTTAGTTTTTTGAATGTTGAGTTATAAGCTAGCTTTTTCACTCTCCTCTTTCACATTCACTGAAAGATTCTTTAGTTTCTCTTTGCTTTCTGCCATAAGGATGGTGTTATCTGCATACCTGAGGTTGTTGATATGTCTCCTGGCAATCTTGATTCCAGCCTTTGATTCATTCTGCACGATGTACTCAGCATCATGTTGATATTTCTCCTGGAAATCTTGATTCCAGCCTTTGATTCATTTTGCACGATGTACCCGGCATATAAGTTAAATAAGCAGGGTGACAATATACAGCCTTGACGTACTCCTTTCCCAATTTGGAACCAGTCCGTTGTTCCATGTCTGGTTCTAACTGTTGCTTCTTGGCCTGCACACAGGCTTCACAGAAGGCAGGTAAAGAGATCTGGTATTCCCATCTCTTTAAGAATTTTCCAGTTTGTTTTGACTCACAGTCAAAGGCTTTTAGTGTAGTCAACTGAGCAGAAATTGTTTTCATGGAATTATCTTGCTTTTTCTATGATCCAACTGATGTTGGCAATTTGATCTCTGGTTCGTCTGCCTTTTCCAAATCCAGCTTGAACATCTGGAAGTTTTCAGTTTATGTACTGTTAAAGCCTAGCTTGAAGGATTTTGAGTATAACCTTGCTAGCATGTGAAATGAGCACAACTGTGCAGTAGTTTGAACATTCTTTGGCACTGCCCTTCACTAGAATGGTTATGATCAAAAAAAAAGATAATGACAAGAATTGGTAAGGATGTGGAGAAATATAAACCCTCACGAGCTGCTGATGGGAATATAATATGATGCAGCTACTTTGGAAAACAGCCTGGTATGTCCTCTAAAGATTAAACACAGAGTTAACATTTGGCCCAGCAATTCCACTACTAGGTACATATACTAGGCAAAATGAAAACATATGTCCATACAAAACTTGTACACAAATAACATACCACCATTGTTCACAATAGCCAAACAATGCAAACAATCCAAATGTCCATCAATTGATGAATGGATAATCAAAGTGTGATGTAGCCATACAATAGAATATTATTCAACAATAAAAATAAACATATACATGCTACAGTATAAGTGAACCTTGAAAACATGCTAAGTGAAAGAAGCCAGTCACAAAAGAACCACAAATTAGATGACTCCATTTATATGCAATGTCCAAAATAGGCAAATTTATAAAGATAGAGAGTAGTTTAGTGATTGCCTAGGTTTGGGGAAGGGTACGTTGGGAAAATGAAGAGTGACTGGATAGATTTCTTTTTGGGGTTATGAAAATGTTCTCAAATTCATTATGGTGATGGTTGTACAGCTCTGAATATACAATACTAAACAAAACAAAACAAACAACTTTGAGTGTAGACTCTAAATGGGTGAGTTACTATATGGCATGTGAACTATATCTTAATAAAGTTGCTATAAAAATTCCAATTAAAAATAAAATACAAATAGTGAAAAATCAATGAATCTAAATATAAATTTTTAAAAGATCAACAGAATAATAAGCCAGCTTAGAAGAATCAAAAATAAAAAAGAAGATATGAATAACCAGTATAGAAATGAAAGAGAGATATCACCATAGATTATATACATATTAAAATAATCATAAAAGAATGTTTTAAACACAATTACTGCAATAAATTCTAGAACTCAGAAGAAATAGACCAAGTCCTTGATAGCCAAAATTTATAAAACCATAAACTGGCATAAAAAAGTTAAATACCTAAAGACCCCTATGTTATTTGAATAAGTGAAATATCTTAAAATATTGCAACAAAAAATATCCTAATTCAAGACACATTCACTGGTGAATTTTATCCAACATCTGAGGAAGATATAATAGTTGTCTTAAGAAAGTTTCAGGAAATAGAGGGCAGACTTCTTAATTCATTATGAGTCTAGCATTACCCTGATACCAAAAGTAAACCTATTACAAGAAAAGAAAATTAAAAACCAATCTGTTTTCTGAGCCTAACTGGAAAAGTTCCTAATAAAATATTATCAAATCCAACTTATCAACATATAGAAAGAATAATGCACCATGACCAATGGGGTTTATCCCAGTAAGGGAAGGTTGTTCTAATCTTTGAAAAATAATCAACGTAATTCACAATATTAACAAACTAAAAAAGAAAATCCACATGGTCCTCTAAATAAAATTCAGAAAAAGCACTTGGTAAAATTTAACACCTTCTCATGAAAAACAACTTCCTGGGGCTTTCCAGGTGGCACTAGTGGTAAAGAACCCGCCTGTCAATGCAGGAAACGTAGACGTGGGTTCAATCCCTGGGTTGGGAAGATTCCCTGGAGGAGGGCACAGCAACCCACTTCAGAATTCTTGCCTGGGAAATCCCATGGACAGAGGAGCCTGGAGGGCTACAGTCCATGGGGTCAGAAAGAGTTGGACGACACTTTCATGAACAACATCAACAAAATCATCAAATTAGGCATAGGACGGAACTTCCTCAAACTTTTTGTTTCTGAGAGCCATTAAAGAAGATTTAAGTAAGCTGAGACATATATCAGTCATGGATTAGAAGACTCAGTGTTGTTAATGTACCAGTTCTCTCTAAATTAGAATATAGATGCAATGAAATCTCACTCAAAATCACATTTGCTAAGTCGCTTCAGTCATGTCTGACTCTGCAACTCTTTGAGTCCAGGCCCCAGCAGTGAAAGTGCTGAGTGCTAACCACTGGTCTGCCAGGAATTTTCAGAATTTATCCTTTCAAATTAGAGTTTTCTCTGGATATCTGCCCAGGAGTGGGATTGCTGGATCATATAACAGCTCTATTTTTAGTTTTTCTTTTTTTAAGGAGCTTCCATCCTATTCTCCTTGGTGGCTGCACCAATTTTACATTCCCACCAACAGTGTGGAAGGGTTCCCCTTTCTCCACACTCCTCCAGATCCTCTCCAGTATTTATTATTCACAGACTTTTTTCCTGGCTTGCAGGATCTTAGTTCCCCAACTAGCGATTGGACATGGGCCACTATAGCGAAAGCACTGAGTCTTAACCACTGGACCACCAAAGTATTTCCTGATTCTAAAATTTAGATAGAAAAAAACAGCCAGAACAAATCTTTCAAAACAAAACAAAAACAAAATTGGAGTGCTCATATTTTCTGACTTCAAGACTAACTATAAACTGGATGGATCATAGAGAGTTATTTACAGGTTTAAATATTTTAAAACTTAGAATCCATGTTGCCACATGTATCAAGAAACATCTATTGATCTATGTGGCAACATGGATTCAGAGTTATCAGAAGAACAGTGTGGTATTACTATGATGATAGATAAATAGATCAGTGGAACAAAATAGCGAGTTCAAAAATGAACCCACTCATAGATGGCTAATAAATTTTTGACCACGATGTAAAGTCTAGGGAAATAGTCTTTTCAACAAAAGGTCCTAGGGCAGCTGAATATCAGTATGGAACAATTATACTTCCTTCATTACATCATTTAAAAATTTTATGTGAAATAAATCAGAAACCTAAAAGTAAAGGTTAAAACTTATTAACTTTATAAAAGAAACGTAATAGAGGAAAATACAGAAGAAAAATGCTGCAACTTCTATGAGGGAAAAGATACACTAGGACACAGAAAGCACTGACCATATAGGAATAGTAATAAAGTAAACTTCATAAAGATTAAAAAATCCTGCTCTTTGAAAGACACAGTTAAGAAAATAAAGTCAGCCTTCAACTGGAAGATTACTTATAAAACATATGTTTGACAATGGACTTGAAGCCAGATAATACAAAGTACCTTTACAATTCAATAATAAGAAGACAGTCCAATTTTTCAAAAGAGCAGAAGATTTGAATAGTCACCTTGTACTAATTACCAAAGAAGACAGAAGAATAGCTAATTAGCACATAAAAAGAAGTTCAACATCATTAGTCACAAGGGAAATGCAAATTAAAATCACAATGATACATCACTCCATATCCACTAGAATAGCTAAAATTATACATTAAAAATCCAACTGTTCTGGAGTATATGAAACAATCTCAACTTTCATACATTGCTATTGAGGGTATAAAATGGTACAACCATTTTGAAGACCTGTTTGTTTGTTTCTTATGAAAGCTGTCACTTTCCATATGACCTAGCAGTTCCATTATTAATCCAAGGGAAAAGAAAACAAATGTCCACCAAAAAAAAAAAAAAAGCTTGTATATTAATGTTCCCAGAATTGTTATTCATAGTAGCTACAAAGTGGAAACAACACAAATACCTATCAACAGGTAAATGAATGGATAAATACATTTGGTATACAACAGAATATATTTCAGCAATAGAAAAGAAACATCTATTGATACATGTGGCAACATGGAGTCTGAGTTTTAAAATATAAAAACCTATAAATAACTGTGTATGATCCATCCATATGAAACTCTACAGCAAGCAAAGCTATAGTGACAGAACACAAATGTCTTGTGTACTGATTGTTACTGAAGCAAGCAGTGATGGAAATGTTCTGTATCTTGAAGGTAAGAATCAGTACAAAGTCCACAAGTAAGCTTTTGGGGGTGATGGAAATGTTCTGTATCTTGATTTTCATCATGGCACCATGGATCATTGAAAAAGCAAGAGAGTTCCAGAAAAACATCTACATCTGCTTTATTGACTATGCCAAAGCCTTTGACTGTGTGGATCACAACAAACTGTGGGAAATTCTCAGATAGATGGGAATACCAGAACACCTGACCTGCCTCCTGAAAAATGTGTGTGCAGGTCAAGAATCAGCAGTTAGAACTGGACATGGAACAACAGACCGGTTCCAAACAGGAAAAGGAGTACATCAAGCCTGTGTATTGTCACCCTGCTTATTTAACTTATATGCAGAGTACATCATGAGAAACGCTGGACTGGAGGAAGCACAAGCTGGAATCAAGATTGCCGGGAGAAATATCAATAACCTCAGATATGCAGATGACACCACCCTTACGGCAGAAAGTGAAGAAGAACTAAAGAGCCTCTTGATGAAAGTGAAAGAGGAGAGTAAAATTTGGCTTAAAACTCAACATTCAGAAAACTAAGATCATGGCATCTGGTCCCATCACTTCATGGCAAATAGATGGGGAAACAATGGAAACAGTGAAAGACTTTATTTTGGGGGGCTCCCAAATCACTGCAGATGGTGACTGCAGTCATGAAATTAAAAGACATTTGCTCCTTGGAAGAAAAGTTATGGCCAACTTAGACAGCATATTAAAGAACAGAGACATTACTTTGCCAATAAAGGTCCACCTAGTCAAAGCTATGGTTTTTCCAGTAGTCATGTATGGATGTGAGAGTTGGACTGTAAAGAAAGCTGAGCTTTGAATAATTGATGCTTTTGAACTGTGGTGTTGGAGAAGACTCTAGAGAGTTCCTTGCACTGCAAGGAGATCCTACCAGTCCATCCTAAAGAAAATCAGTCCTGAATATTCATTGGAAGGACCGATGCTGAAACTGAAACTCCAAAACATTGGCCACCTGATGTGAAGAACTGACTCACAAGAAAAGACCCTGATGCTGGGAAAGACTGAAGGTGGGAGGAGAAAGGGACAACAGAGGATGAGATGGTTGGATGGCATCACTGACTCAATGGACATAAGCTTGAGTAAACTCTGGGAGTTGGTGATGGACAGGGAGGCCTGGCATGTTGCAGTCCATGGAGTCGCAGAGAGTTGGACATGACTGAGCGACTGAAGTGAACTGAACTGAACATGGGTGCAAACTTTTGTCATACTTGGTGAACTGTGCAGTCAGTTCTACTACAATACTTGTTTTCAAAAATGCAAATTGGTTCTAACACGACAGCAAAAAATTTTATATTGACTTTTGACATTGGATTTCATCCATTAAGAGTAGTAGATAAACACAGAAAACTGCACCCAACCCAAATGAAAAGAGTCAAGTATAAATATATACCATGCCGACCTATATGCTGTTTTCATACATTTTCCTTCAAATCTGTTAAAAGCCCTGCCATTCACTGCTACATTTGTTTTAAAAGGTAATTTTTTTAAAGAAAGAATAAAATTAGAAAAGCATTTTTCATATTTTCCCATATATTTTCCATTGCTGGCATTCTTCACTCATTTGGAACTGGGTTTTTACTGGTATCACTTTTCTTCCCCTAGAAAGACTTCCTTTAATATTTCTTGTAATTCAGGTCCGCTAGAAATAAATTCTCTGTGCTTTTATTTGTAAAAAAAAAAAAAAAAAGAATATGCTGCTCTCATCTTTGAAAGATATTTTCACTTGACATAGAATCTTATGTTAACTTTTTAAAATCATGTTACAGTTATCATTCTATTCCTCATTTGGCTTACATTATTTCTGGGAAGAAATCAGTAATTTATCTTGCTATCCCAGCTGCTTTTGTTTCTCCAGCTGCTTTCAAGAGTTTTACATTATCATCGGTTTTCAACAAATTGAGTATGATATGTTTTAAAATGGTTTTCCCTTCAACTATCCTGCTTGGAGTTTGTTTTCTTAGATTTAGAAATTTATAGTTTTCATCCTGTTTGTTAAAGTTAAACCATTATTCCTTCAAATATATATTTCCTGGCTCCTCTTCTCTGCCATATTAAGATACTCCAATTATGCATATGTGAGATCATATTCCTCAGATTACTGAGGATCTGGCCTTTTATTATTACTTTCATTCAGTATCTCAATATATATAGTTTCTATTGCAGTATCTTCAAGTCATGCTTCTTTTCTTCTGTGGTGGGAAATCAGTTGATAACCCATAAGTGATTTTTCCACTCAGATATTGTATTTGTAAGTTGCACTGCAGCTCTAAAGTTCCCTTTGCCTATTTTTAATGTCTTCCATTTCTCTCCTCATTATATCCATATTTTCCATTACATACTTGAGCATATTTACTATAGTTGTTTTAAAGCCCATGTCAGCTATTTCATTCATTTCCATAATTTCTGAGTCAGTTTCTACTGACTTTCTGCTTCACAATTTCCTGCTTATTTGTATGCTATAATTTTTATTGGGTAGGGCTTCCCAGGTGGCACAGTGGTGAAGAGTCTGCCTGCCAGTGCAGGAGACATATGCAGGAAACACAAGAGCAGCAGTTTTGATCTCTGGGTCGGGAAGATCCCCTGGAGTAGGAAGTGGCCACCTGCTCCAGTGATATTGCCTGGAAAATTCCATGGACAGAGGAGCCTGGTGGGCTACAGTCCATGGGGTCCCAAAGAGTCGGCCACAACTGAGCACACAGCATACACACAGACACTATAAAAACTATGTTCTTAAAATTTTGGATTTTGTTTTCTGCTTTTAAAGAGTGTGGAATTTGACAGCTATTACTTGCCAATTAGTTTGATCCTTTTGAGGTTGTTTTTAAATTGTTATTGGTGGTCTAGAGTAGCCTTTACTCTAGAGCTCTTTTAGCCCCATCCGAACACATAACTCTAGGATATCTACTGAATGGCCACTTGCCACTCTGGTGGTCAAAATTGAAGTGTGTCTCAACCACATGAGGTTCTAGGAACTGTTCAACTTACAGCTCCCCAGTAATTGCATTTAATCTAGCCTTATGGCATTTCATACTATGCATGTGCATCTTACTTAGCACAAAGTCTCAATGAAACCTCCTGCAGAGCCTTGGAGCTCCTCTGCATAGCTCCCACAGTTTGTGTTGTGCCTCACAAACTGAAGCTGCTACAACCTTCCCAAAACCAGACCTCAGTGACTTCTGTGCAGAGACTGCGATGCGTTCCTTGGTCTCCCTCTTCTGTACTGGGTCTGGAAAGTGACATCAGGTAGAATGCTGAGGCTTCTGTATGACTCATTTGTTTCCATCCATTCAGAGACACACTCAAGTACTGCATGTTTTCCAATGTCAGAAAACAATTGCTTCAAGAATTTTGTCCAGTTTTCTAGCTGTCCACAGGTAGAGGGACAACTCTGATACATGTTATTCCATTACGGGCAGAAAAGTAAAGCTAGAATTTTTTTAAAAATCTAGTTTGAGTTATTTACGTGTCAAGGCTCACATATTATCCTAGCATTTATGATAACAGCAGTTGATTGTATCTTAATTTTATAAAATAATTTCATTTATATTATCTGATTAGTTTTTATAACACTTTGAGTTAATAAGGGTGACTTTTACAATTGTGTTAGTCACTTCCCTGGTGGCTCAGAGGTTAAAGCATCTGCCTCCAATGCGGGAGACCCGGGTTCGACCCCTGGGTTGGGAAGATCCCCTGGAGAAGGAAATGGCAACCCACTCCAGTATTCTTGCCTGGAGAATCCCATGGACGGAGGAGCCTGGTAGGCTACAGTCCATGGGGTCGCAAAGAGTCAGACACGACTGAGCGACTTCACTTTCACTTACAATTGTGTTATAGCCAAAAAGACTGAGGTTCATAAAGCAAGTGAATGCTCATTTAGTAAGAGCTGGAGTTGGAATGTGATGTCAGCATAAACTACGACTCCTAAAAGTTGAATCCTGGTTTCATGTATATCACAAAACCCTTTTATTTTTCATCAATCCCTCCTCCTTTCTTTATTCCTGTCAGGTTTGGATTATCTTTCAGGGTTTAATCATCAACTTTATCATGTTAGCTTAGTCAAAATTTTAAGAAGCAACTCATTTCCACTTTGAAAAATGCTTACTTGTAATTCAAAACCATACATTATTTTTAATTTCAAGTGACAATCTATAATCAACATATATCATACATAACCAACATCCTCCAAAACCATATATAGGCTTCTAAAGGCCTCCCTAACCTCCTAAACTGCCAGCATTCATGTGTAACCTTGAATCCGTAACATCTTTCCTCTTCTAAGTCATTTACCCTAATTTTGAGCCATGAAGCTGCAGTAAACGTTTCAGAATTTTTCCTAGTCCAAATGCAAAAACTTCAATTAAATATTAAAATAGAAAGGAAAACAAAATTTTTTTAACTAAACAAGACTAAAGTAATAAGCCAGCTCCTCAGCATGACTAAGTAATAGATTTAAACGACAGCTTTCTAAGAATGAGTTGCATTTATGTCAGTCCATAATAATATAGGACCAACCGACAGCGGCAATATTTGAAAAAATTTCAAGACTCAGTTGATTACCTTGTACCTTGAGGTACAGGATGAAAAGAGGGTTTTAATATTCCACCACACTTCTAGTCAACAGTGTGACTACAAGGAGCACTGTACTAAGAGAAAAAATACCTGAGACCATGTAGCCATCAGCGGGAATGACTTCTGTGAGTCACATCGTCCGTCATAATCTGCCTAGTTGGACACAGGGGATGAGAGCACGAGAGCCGTGGACTCGCAGTCTCCAGTCTGAGTTAAGAGTAGTGGTGTAAACACTCTGGAAAGCAGTTTACATAGTTGATATACTTATATAATTTACGCTTTCAAACTGTGGTGTTGGAGAAGACTCTTCAGAGTCCTGTGGACTGAAAGAAGATCAAACCAGTCAATCCTAAAGGGAATCAACCCTGAATATTCACTGGAAGGAACTGATGCTGAAGCTGGAGCTCCCAATACTTCGGCCACCTGATGTGAAGAGCCAACTCACTGGAAAAGACCCTGATGCTGGGCAAGAGTGAAGGCAGGAAAAGGGGACGACATGGTTGGATGGCATCACTGACTCAGTGGACATGAGTTTGAGCAAACTCCAGGAGATGGTAAAGGACAGGGAAGCCTAGCATGCTGTAGTCCATGGGGTTGCAAAGTCAGACACGACTGAGTGACTGAAAATTATATAATGTTTTTAAATAGACTTTACAGTCACCTAGGCAACAATATCCATGAAGTCATAGTCTTTCATGTGCAAGTTATATTTTCCTATAATACAGTAAAAACATACTTAACTATTAATTCTAAGATGTGATTCACTTACCATTGAAATTTCTTTCTTGGTCTTTCTTGCCATTAATGGCATACGTATTGCCCTTTGGGAAACACTGGGTTATCCTAGTTAACTTAGAAATTTATATAAATTAATTTTCATTAAAGTAATTACCATCTTAGGAAACAATGCTATAAAGTTTTATGTAATATATAATGACAAGATATGAAGTTTTAGGCCTTTCATTTAGCAAATACTTGAAAACTGCTTTTGGTTGGCTTTTTTCAAATCAAAGTCTGAAGAGCTGGAGATGTGGGAAAACTCCAAAGCCAACCTCCCTTCCTACCCTAAAACCAACATGATCACAACCATGTTATTTTGGGGGGAAAAAAGAGACTTCCACATGAAAAGAAAAAAGAAAAAGTACAACAAAATGTTAAGTGGTTATTTAAACAATTATGGGTCATTGTTTTCTTTAAATTCTTCACTGTGTTCTTCCTTTTTCTACTTGTGAAATTTACCTAAGTCCTTCTATTTCTTTTTAATAAAAGAATACAGCAATACTTTCTGTGTTTGGCAATAAGGAGTTCATGATCTGAGCCACAGTCAGCTCCGGGTCTTGTTTTTGCTGACTGTATAGAGCTTCTTCACCTTTAGCTGCAAAGAATATAATCAGTCTGATTTTGGTATAGACCATCTGGTGATGTCCATATGTAAAGCCTTCTCTTGTGTTGTTGGAAGAGGGTGTTTGCTATGACCAGTGTGTTCTCTTGGCAAAACTCTGTTAACCTTTGCCCTGCTTCATTTTGTACTCCAAGGCCAAATTTGCCTGTTACTCCAGGTATCTCTTGGCTTCCTACTTTTGTATTCCAGTTCCCTATAATGAAAAGGACATCTTTTTTTGGGTGTTAGTTCTAGAAGGTCTTGTAGGTCTTCATAGAACCATTCAACTTCAGCTTCTTCAGCGTTACTGGTTGGGGCATAGACTTGGATTACGGTGATACTGAATAGTTTGCCTTGGAAACGAAGAGATCATTCTGTCATTTTTGAGACTGCATCCAAGTACTGCATTTCAGATTCTTTCGTTGACTATGATGGCTGCTCCATTTCTTCTAAGGGATTCTTGCCCACAGTAGTAGATATAATGGTCATCTGAGTTAAATTCACCCATTCCAGTCCATTTTAGTTCACTGATTCCTAAAATGCTGATGTTCATTCTTGCCATCTCCTGTTTGACCATTTCCAATTTGCCTTGATTCATGGACCTAATATTCCAGGTTCCTATGCAATATTGCTCTTTACAAAAAATATATATATATATATTGCTCTTTACAGCATAGGACTTTACTTCCATCATCAGTCACATCCACAACTGGGTGTTTTTTTTTGCTTTGGCTCCATCCCTTCATTCTTTCTGGAGTTATTTCTTCACCCATCTCTAGTAGCATGTTGGGCACCTACTGACCTGGGGTGTTCATGTTTCAGTGTCCTTTTTGCCTTTTCATTCTGTTCATGGGGTTCTCAAGGCAAGAATACTGAAGTGGTTTGCCATTCCCCTCTCCAGCGGACCACGTTTTGTCAGAACTCTCCACCATGACCTGTCCGTCTTGGGTGGCCCTACATGGCATGGCTCATAGTTTCACTGAATTAGACAAGGCTGTGGTCCATGTGATCAGTTTGGTTAGTTTTCTGTGATTGTGGTTTTCATTCTGTCTGCCCTCAGATGAAAAAGGATAAGAGGCTTATGGAAGCTTCTTGATGGGAGAAACCGACTGAGGCTTGTTCTGATGGGTGGGGCCATGCTCAGTAAATCTTTAATCCAATTTTGTTGATGGGTGGGGCTGTGCTCCCTCCCTGTTGTTTGACCTGAGGCCAAATTATGGTGGAGGTAATGAAAATAATGGTGACCTCCTTCAAAGGTCCCCGTGCACACACTGCCTCAGTGCCTCTGACCCTGCAGCAGACCCACGCCTCTGTTGGAGACTCCTGGACACTCATGGGCAAGTCTGGGTCAGTCTCTTGTGGGGTCACTGCTCCTTTCTCCTGGGTCCTGGTGTGCACAAGATTTTGTTTGTGCCACTCAAGAGTCTGCTTCCCCAGTAATGTATAAGTTCTGGTGTAAGACTCTGGGTCCTGGTGTGCACAAGGTTTGTTTTGAGCCCTCCGAGCATCTCTGGTGGAAACGGGGTTTGATTCTAAATGAGGTTTCACCCCTCCTACCATCTTGTTGGTGCATCTCCTTTGCCCTTGGACATGGGGTATCTTTTTTTGGTGGGATCCAACATTCTCCTGTTGATGGTTGTTCAGCAGCGAGTTGTAATTTTGGATTTCTTGCAGAAGATGAGTGCATGTCCTTCTACTCTGCCATCTTGAAACTTTAAGCTATGGTTAAAGCCTACTCAAAGCTATGGTTTTTCCAGTAGTCATGTATGGATGTGAGAATTGGACTGTAAAGAAAGCTGAGCACCAAAGAATTGATGCTTTCAAACTGTGGTGTTGGAGAAGACTCTAGAGAGTTCCTTGCACTGCAAGGAGATCCTACCAGTCCATCCTAAAGAAAATCAGTCCTGAATATTCACTGGAAGGACTGATGTTGAAGCTGAAGTTCCAGTACTTAGGCCACCTGATGCAAAGAACTGACTCACTAGAAAAGACCCTGATGCTAGGAAAGATTGAAGGCAGGAGGAGAAGGGGATGACAGAGGATGAGATGGTTAGATGGGCATCACTGACTCAATGGACATGAGTTTGAGTAAGCTCCAGGAGTTGGTGATGGACAGGGCAGCGAAGCATGCTGCAGTCCATGGGGTCGCAAAGAGTTGGACATGACTAAGCAACTGAACTGACTGAACTGAATATTTTCTATTCCTTTGGATATTCTTAGAATGAAAGCTGCATATTATTTCAACCTATTCCTTATAATAGTTACATTTCAAATCTCATTTTTGATTTAAAACAAAAATTTAAGTGAGGACACCAACTTTTTTCTTTCTTACTTTTAAAACCATTTGATATTTGTATACAGTCTTTTGTGACTAATATGTTACTATTCTCAAAGCACTAGAAATAGGGGTTTCACCCATTATTACATGAAAAATACAATCTTAAGAACCTAAATGCCCTCGATGGCCAAAGCAGAACACAAAAACACTGGGCTCTGAAAAATGGATCTAAAATCATCTTGTAATTATAGTTTGATTATTCTTAAAACTCTCACTGGGATTTACTTTTAATTACTCTGGCAAGGATGAGGACAAGTTGGGGAGTGGTAGGTAGATGGAAAGGATAGACGTCTCTAGAACAATAGCATAATTTGATAACTGCTGATGCTGGATGGTAAGTAAATGGGTGTTCTTTTTTTCCTGCATACTTGAAAAACTCAATAATAAAACAGAAATGAAGTTCCAAGTTGTCTATAAAGTATTTTTGCTATTTCATTTGTATAATCAACTGAGAAAACAAGTTATTTATCAGTAAGTACACAATTATTTAAAAGTTGTATGAAAGATTATTATTGCCACCTACTGGACACTGTGATTAACTACTTGCTCTTAAAAAACTCACTATTGAATAGGTCTCCCCATCCCAGCATAAATATCTGGTTTTTAACAAGACAATAAGTAATACCAGTAAATTTATGTTTATGTGTATTTATATTAGTAATGATAATTAATAATGTTATATCACATCATTTCTAACAACATGAAATGCCACCTACAAAACTGCATTATAAAATTTGAGTACATTGGTGATCACCTTATTGTTGTCCTCATTTTACAAAAGATCCCAGATTTTGAATTGTTTTCCCATAGAAATTTAAATTGTTTACACATAGGGATAGACCAGAAAGCTAGAAACTAGTCCTGGCTCTTAAATTTGGTGCATTATTATTTTTTTATCTCAGTCTTTTAAAAATCTTGATTTCTATTAAAATTTTTTTCATCATTTATAACTTCATTAATTGTATGCACCAGTGTTCTCAACCCTGCTACACCAGAATTACCTGCCAAATTTGAAAATAAACTGATGCTGATATCAAAACCAGAGTTTTTTTTTTTTAATCCAGGGTTAAAAGATCCATTAGTAAATATCAATGATTTTCAAAGTATAGTCTCTAGAGCAGCAACATCATCATCACCTAGGAATGAAACCAAGCAGGACCCTACGTAAAAAAGCTTTTCCTTGTCCCCGGACTTCCTTGCTTGTAGGAAAGTTTAGCCTCCTGGAACCTCCCAGAGTTCTAGAGGACAGATTCAAACAGAAAAGTGAAAGAATGCAGAAACAAAGGAAAGGCAGTCAAGAAACAATAGTGCAGCGCTGGGACAGGGCCTCTGATAGTTCCTCTACAAGAACTAAGACCCCATCCAGGTGGAAGATGGTAACTTCAGGCAGAGCACAAGCTCTGGATCCCACACTGGTTGGGATCGAAGGCTAATGACTGCGATTCCTAGAACATCATCATTACACGGGAAGGTCACACACCTTGCAGCCCTCCCCTCCACGTTTTGTAGGTAAAAACTCTTCGGAGAGTTCAAACTTTTTGAGCTCTAGCAGCCTATTTTCCTTGCTCAGCCCTTGTGATAAACTTTTTCTCTGCTCCAAACCCCCTCAGTTTGGTTTGTTTGGGCTTACTGAGTGTGCACCAGGCACACAAACTTGGGTTTGGCAACAGGAACTTGTTAGAAATGTAAATTTTCAAGGTCCACCCCACTTTGCCAACTGGTGCCAAGCAATTTGAACCTGTTAGCTCTCCAGGTGATTTGGATGCAGGCTAGTACTTGAGAGTTACAAGTATTTACCATACACATATTAAAACTTTTTACTCTTTTTAAACATGAGTTTAATTTACTGTTTTCTAATAAAGAAGAAAGTACATTAATAATACAAAAGAGAAAGAGGTTTATGTAAAGAGTAAACAAGTGCAATTCTACTATTTTTCCAGAAGGACACCATTATGAACACTCAACATTAGTTCTAGTTAGCCAAAAGGAAAAACGCTCTAATGGAAGGTTAGGGAATAATTTATTCATGGGCCAGTTAATAGGACCCTGGAATGCTCTTGCCCAGAGCAAGTTTTCCAACCATATTTCCTTGTTCTGGTTTGTTCTGCTCAGAAAGTCACCTTTCTAAGACATAATTAAGACCTTCAACCATATCATACCTTTCCACTACGGAATGTCACATCTAGAAATACAGAGAAAAATAAATTTTGCTCAAAGATTTTCTCCAAACCGTTGTAAATAATAAAGGTCGAGGGGGACCTGAAAGCAAGTTAAATGCCCCTAAATTCGGAAATGACTCCATCAATTAGAGGATCAACAGAATGAAATATTGCTCAACCATTAAAATGCTGCTTTTCATATGAGATTTTAAATAATATGGGGAAATCCTTACTTTATAACATCACTTGTGTGCATGTTCCCTCTGTTTTTCTGTTTCTGTCAACTGAAAAAAATAATGGAAAGCACTGAACTATTAATACTGGTTACCTGAGTAGTAGCATTGAGTGATACTTTAATATTTATTAATATTGCTAAAATTTTTAATAAGAGTATACTTACTTCATTAATTGGAAGAAAATTTACAAATACAGTAATGGTGCTTCTATTTGTGAATTAGGGTCTTTAACAATCAGTATGTTTTCAGGATTGATGCTGAAGCTCCAACACTTTGGACATCTGATGCAAAGAGCCAAACTCGTTGGAAAAGACCCTGATGCTGGGAAAGATTGAAGGCAGGAGAAGAACGGGACTACAGAGGATGAGATGGTTGGATGGCTTCATCGACTCAATGGACATGAGTCTGAGCAAACTCTAGGAAAGAGTCAAGAACAAGAAAGCCTGGCATGCTGCAGTCCCTGGGGTCACAAAGAGTCAGACATGCGACTGAACATGAACAACTTTCAGAAGACCAGAACTGTGGGAAACAAGCAGACATTTTTTTCACTCCTTCCTTCAACGCTCTTTCTCAACCCACTCCTCCAACTCTTATATTTCTACTTTATTCACATCAGCTGTGCTGGAACCCCATAATTATACGCACCAAGAAACTGAAGTGTAATTTATTCAATATTTTCAAAACTTAAAAACTGGTCAAACAGTTTACCTCAGAATATATAAAAAGGAGGTAAAATGGCCTAATAGTTAAGAAAACAGGCTTCAAGATCAGACAAATGTAGGTTTAAATCTTAAATTGCCACTTAAGGGACCTCACACAAGTTTCAATTTCTTTTTCTGTGAAATGAGAGTCTCACCTTCCTCCTTGAGCTCCTGTGAGGAGGAAATGAGATAATGCACATAAAGCAGAAGACAGTAATAGGCACTCAATAGAAGGTAATTGCTGTTACTGTTTTGTAGTCAATGTTACAGTTGTTTTCAGTAATCAGTCATCAAATTTTAATTTTCCTGTGGGAGAAAAAAGCTTAGTGGGGTACAGTCATTTGGATGTCTCAGACGACTAAAATTTCAAAAACAATTGGGGAGACCTACATGGAGCCGTCAAATTATTCTTTACAAAGTGAGTGTTATTAAAACCCACCAACAAATTTATCAGTACTGTTGTTTCATAGGGCTTCCCTTGCAGCTCAGATGGTAAAGAATCTGCTGGCAATGCAGCAGACCCAGGTTCGATCCCTGGGTTGGGAAGATCCCCTGGAGAAGGGAATGGCATATAATTTCATGTAAGAAAAAGCCCTTGAACATCCCCTAAAAAAGTGGAAGACAGTCTCAGAGTAAAGGAAATCAATCATTTTCAAGAAAGGACAGTTGGTAACTGCATGACAAAATTATCCTTAATTTTTTGTTTTGTCACGTACCAGTAAACATTTAAGGACCAACAACAGTTTGCAAATTGGTAGCTGAACTTCCTAGCCTGATTCTTCATCCATAAATTGAGTTGCTTTATCTACCTCATGGGATATTCATTCAACAAACATGAACAACTTGCTATTAAGCAGAGGAAACTAAGGATCAAATGAAGCAAAGTCAATATATAAAAACACTATACACTGTGCCTTATATACTGCAAACCACCATTAAAATATACAGTATTATTACAAAAAATACAAACAGTGTAAATTGATTCATAAGAGGAGAAAAATTTCCCATCCATCTGTTTTAATGGCTTAGTCATTTTCTATATTCATGCTATCACAAAAGACATTCAGAAGTTTTCAGAATGAAGACTCTCCAATTTTTCTTCACAAGAGTCATACTTGTGATAGATCCCACAATTCTTTCATTTTCTGTCTTGTGGGAATTGAGGACCTTACTTTTCTCTCATATGGTACAGCTCTCAAGGGACAGTTATTAAGGTAGAAACTGCTGCTGTAATTACCAGCATGCAGAATCTGAATTCTGAGGAAGAAAATATAATAGGATCTAAAAGGTAGGTTCAGACACACAGCAAACTTTATTTTCTTATTTTTGAAAGTGTTCTAAGATTTCCCAGTGTTAAAATTTACTTTCAAGTATGATGATCAATAATAAGACACCAAACTTAGAAAACACAGTTTTATAATTTTCACTGTTGCTTCTTGATCCAGTGAGAATAATTTCACAATACAACACATTTAGGCAGCTTTTTTGTCACTATCTTTGGTTTCTGCTTCTTTAGGCAACAATGGCTCGATCTTTAGTAACAAACCTTCACTTGTTGAACTTCGAAGGAAAGCACGTACCACAAAAGGTCCTGAAAACAGAGACAAGAATCAGTTCTCATTTTATTCCAAATACCTAATGAGCAAATACAAACATACAACAAGAAACCTTATAGGATTCGTGCTATATTTTCACTTGAAAAGTACTGATATTACTGAACTATTATTTTAAATTATAACAATGGGAGGAAGATTGTTTCATTTCTAGAAAAGAAGACAAACTAGTTGTACCAGAATTTACTAGAGATTTATCAATGAAACCACACATATTCACTAATAATTCATTTCTCTCTTCCAGAAGGTGATCACCTAGAATTTATTGCAAAGACAACAGTAAAGGGAGCAGGTGGTGATATTTACCTTAGATGGCAAGATTCTAAATATTTATTTAAAACTGTCAGCACATATGCTACCTTTGTATTATGAAATATTTTTTAGTCAAATTCCCTAAAAATTAAAAAAGCTTTCATAATGTTAAGGGACCTCATTTAAAATGGCAAAGAGAAGATAACTACATTGATTTTAAAGATTTACTATTCATCATTCTAGGGCATCCCCGGTGGCTCAGTGGTCAAGAATCTGCCTGCAATGCAGCAGACCCAGTTCTATCCCTGGGTTGGGAAGATTCCCTGGAGAAGGGAATGGCAACCCACTCCAGTATTCTTGCCTGGAGAATTCCATGGACAGAAGAGCCTGGTGGGCTTCAGGCCATGGGATCGCAAAGAGTCAGACACAACTGAGCAAAACACACACACACACACACACACACACACATTCATCATTCCTGCTATAGGCTCAGAGGTTTTTAAACTGAAATCAAAGTTCTCTAAGACATAGAAGAATCTATACATACAATTATATTTATAATCTACATACAATTACTAAGTACTATGGTCATACTTAGCAGAACAGAATTAACATATGAGGTATTTATTCACCAGTGTGTTTAACTCCCAAATAAGGTTAAATATAGCTTGAGATTGTGTTTTAATTATACATTTGGTTTATAAAACAAAATGTGACAGATTCCTATAATGGGAAGCCTGTAAGTACTGAGGCAGTTGAGGGAAATGGACTCTTGTTTGGTTTCAGTCAGCTACAAGAGAACACGTTTTTGTGAATGGCAGTGATACAGCAAGTGATACAGGGATCTATACATGTTCCTAGCTTATGACACAGCTGCCACATCAAGTTTCACTGTTCTCCATGAATCACCCCATTTATAAAATGTGATTCTTCTGACATGACTAAAACTTTGTCTCTTTTCCAAAATAAATAAGATAAAGAAAGCCAACTGCTAGTACCAGTGACAAAGTAAATGGTCTGGCTTCAAAATATGATCTATCTCATAAATGATTTTAGTTTCTGCTTAAACACTATTTTAAGTTTAAGGCAATCCATTACAGTTTTCTTTCAAATTTTATTACATTTAATGATAGAAATAATGTGGGAATCTATCAAGGCTTCACAGTGTATTCCTTATTACTGTTAAAGAAGTTTCCTCTCTAGACAACTACAACTTGTCAAAAAGGATCAGGAATCCTTTGGTGAATTCAATTGTATTTCTTTAACCCCTGGAAATATCACGTTACTGTAATTGCATATTAGCTGGACTGTTTTCTTAATATTTTACATTTTTAAAGCATCACAGGATTATAGGGAAGTCTACCCCCAGTGAACCACTTACCCAAATTCAGTGGTCTTTGCCTACAAACTTCATTGATAACAGCTTGCAGATTGGCAGCTATCTGGTCACTTGGCATATCCAGCTGAAAGAAAAGGATACATAACATTAATGATGTAAAAGTAGGAAAATAATACAATTTTTGGTAACTGTAACAGTAGTTATTCCAGACAGCTTTTTCAAATATTCAACCAGTGCAAATTATCTATTAAGGGACTCTACTGTGAAAGAAAAAACTTCTACAACTCTTTTTCTAGAATGCTACATTTACATCTCTCTACATGTCAAGACTTAATTACCTTTTAGAGCATATTACAGCAAAGTATTTTGAAGTGGTTCCCACTTGTGATTCCTTGAATTCTAAGAAATTTCCCCAAAGCATATTGTAGGGTAAAATATACCATCACTACCCCCCACTTCTCCACCCCAGGCATCAGTGATATTTTTTCTTAAAGTTATTTGTTACTAATTTTTTTGTTAATTTGTTTTTTAAAAGAAATTTAAGAAAATATTTAGAGGTTAATGCTTTCAAAAGTCCGAATGAAACTCCTTGACTACACACATTCAGATAACATGTATCGCACAGGGAGACATTTCCAAGATGCTATGCTAACACTAACTGCAATAACAATTATCTTCCTACTTAGGAAAAGCTACAGTTAAGTCCTATATAATGAATGAGCCCTATTCATAAAACACCTAAACCAGCACACATCTTTGGAAAGTCCTTGAGTTTATCATTCAAAATTCAATGCATGTTATTCTCTTAAATATGCCACTAAAAATCAGTTCTGTTACAGTCCTATGTTTAGAGGATTTTGCACTTTGTCAAATGAATCCAGTTTTTAAAATTTATACAAATTTATGTAAGTGTAATAGTGTAATTAGTAAAAATTACAAAGAATTCAAGATCAAACAAGAATTCTATTTCCCAGTGACTCTTGAGATCACTGTGAGAAATGTGGTACATAAGCATAAAAAGAATTCCTCCTGAAAAAAAAAATTATTCTCATCATTATCAGACAACATTTATTCAACACGCACTTGGGCATGATACAGTATCAAATCCTAAATGAGAAGGTCTGGACATTACTGGAGGAATTTTCATTTTATGCCAATCCATAAGTGGGAGTTTTGAGAAGGGAAAAAAAGAAAATCAAGCAGTGCTCAGTTCTCCTTATTAAATCCATAGACCCTACAGACTTTAAATTGCATCAAAGTAAGTAGTTCACTGACAGACAGGGTACCTTACATTTCAGTTCAGTTACTCGCTCAGTCATGTCCGACTCTTTGTGACCCCATGGACTGCAGCACGCCAGGCCTCCCTGTCCATCACCAACTCCCGGAGTTTACCCAAACTCCTGTCCACTGAGTTGGTGATTCCATCCAACCATCTTATCCTGTCATCCCCTTTTCCTCCCACTTTCAATCTTTCCCAGCATCAGGGTCTCTTCAAATGAGTCAGCTCTTTGCATCAGGTGGCCAGAGTATTAGAGTTTCAGCTTCAATATCAGACCGTCCATTGAACACCCAGGACTAATTTCCTTTAGGATGGATCGGTTGGATCTTCTTGCAATCCAAGGGACTCTCACGAGTCTTCTCCAACACCACAGGTCAAAAGCATCAATTCTTCGGTGCTCAGCTTTCTTTATAGTCCAACTCTCACATCCCTACATGACTACTGGAAAAACCATAGCCTTGACTAGATGGACCTTTGTTGACAAAGTAATGTCTCTGCTTTTTAATATGCTGTCTAGGTTGGTCCTAATTTTCCTTCCAAGGAGTAAGCGTCTTTTAATTTTATGGCTGCAATCACCATCAGCAGTGATTCTGGAGCCCCCCAAAATAACGTCAGCCACTGTTTCCCCATCTATTTGCCTTGAAGTGATGGGACCAGATGCCATGATCTTAGTTTTCTGCATGTTGAGCTTTAAGCCAACTTTTTCACTCTCCTCTTTCACTTTCATCAAGAGGCTCTTTAGTTCTTCTTCACTTTCTGCCATAAGGGTGGTGTCATCCGCACATCTGAGGTTACTGATATTTCTCCCAGCAATCTTGATTCCAGCTTGTGCTTCTTCCAGTCCAGCGTTTCTCATGATGGACTCTGCATATAAGTTAAATAAGCAGGGTGACAATATACAGCCTTGATGTACTCCTTTTCCTATTTGGAACCAGTCTGTTGTTCCATGTCCAGTTCTAACTGTTGCTTCCTGATCTGCCATACAGGTTTCTCAAGAGGCAGGTCAGGTGGTCTGGTATTCCCATCTCCTTCAGAATTTTCCACAGTTTATTGTGATCCACACAGTCAAAGGCTTTGGCAGAGTCAATAAAGCAGAAATAGATGTTTTTCTGGCACTCTGTTGCTTTTTCGATGATCCAGTGGATGTTGGAAACTTGATCTCTGGTTCCTCTGCCTTTTCTAAAACCAGCTTGAACATCTGGAAGTTCACGGTTCACGTATTGCTGAAGCCTGGCTTGGAGAATTCTGAGCATTACTTTACTGGTGTGTGAGATGAATGCAATTGTGTGGTAGTTTGAGCATTCTTTGGCATTGCCTTTCTTTGAGATTGGAATGTAAACTGACCTTATCCAGTCCTGTGGCCACTGCTGAGTTTTCCAAATTTGCTGGCATACTGAGTGCAGCACTTTCACAGCATCATCTTTCAGGATTTGAAATAGCTCAAATGGAATTCCATCACCTCCACTAGCTTTGTTCACAGTGATGCTTCCTAAGGCCCACTTGACTTCACATTCCTGGATGTCTGGCTCTAGGTGAGTGTGAGTGATCACACTATCATGATTATCTGGGTTATGAAGATCTTTTTTGTACAGTTTTCTGTGTATTCTTGCCATCTCTTCTTAATATCTTCTGCTTCTGTTAGGTCCATGCCATTTCTGTCCTTTATTGAGCCCATCTTTGCATGCAATGTTCCCTTGGTATCTCTAATTTTCTTGAAGAGATCTCTAGTCTTTCCCAGTCTATTGTTTTCCTCTATTTTTTTGTATTGATTGCAGAGGAAGGCTTTTTTTATCTCTCCTTGCTATTCTTTGGAACTCTGCATTCAAATGGGTGTATCTTTCCTTTTCTCCTTTGCTTTTCGCGTCCCTTCTTTTCACAGCTGTTTGTAAGGCCTCCTCAGACAGCCATTTTGCTTTTTTGCATTTCTTTTTCGCATTTCCTTTTCTTGGGGATGGTCTTGATTCCTGTCTCCTGTACAATGTCATGAACCTCCCTCCGTCCATAGTTCATCAGGCACTCTGTCAGATCCAGCCCTTAAATCTATTTCTCACTTCCACTGTATAATCATAAGGGATTTGATTTAGGTCATACCTTACATTTGCTATGGCAGAAAAAAGAAAACAAAACATGTAGAGTATCAACATGTATCCTTTCATTCCTCTCTTAATTCTCCACTTTACCTCAAAAGGCCCTTCTTTCTATTATCAACTGAAGTAACCAGCACTGCTCTGAGGAGTTCCTTTACCCTTTGTAAAGATCTATTGTTGTTTAGTCGCTAGGTCGTTTCCCATGGACTGTAGCCTGCCAGGCTCCTCTGTCCATGGGATTTCCCAGGCAAGAATACTGGAGTGGGTTGTCATTTCCTTCTTCCAGTGATCTTCCGGACCCAGGGATCAAACTCGCATCTCCTGCTTGGCAGGCAGATTCTTTACCACTGAGCCACTAGGGAAGCCCACAAAGACCTATACGTACCTTAAATTTGGGAAAGTAACAGATACAAGCAAAAGCAAGAGGTCCAATATACCTTCCTTAACAGTTACAAGCTAGATTGCTGGACGTTGTATACTACGTTCAGATGTTTGTGACTATACTTTCTGCAGACTTATACTGCCATTCCTACTGTAAACTAACAACATAGGCTCCAGTAATGCAAAACAGATGCCCTCAATGATTTCATGAAATCTTAAAATACATAAACTGTTTTAAAATATAGTTTACACTTTTTTCCAAATTTTAGCACCTCTAATCGTTAGTACTATGTCCTCTACTAAATCTTAAAATAAATTCAGTCACACACCTCACTTTACTTTTTATTACAAAGTTGTATGTTTTATGAGCATAACTGTGATTATATAATTGTCTACTACAGATGACAAGAGAGCTACATAAACACATGTATGCACACAAGCATTTTAAAAAATTATTTATTCATTGGCTGTGCTGGGTCTTTGCTGCTGTGGGGGTTTTCTCCAGTTGTGGCAAGTGGGGGCTACTCTTTGTTGCAGTGCACAGGCTTCTCATTGCACTGACTTCTCTTGTTGCAGAACACACGCTCTAGGGTGTGTGGGCTTCAGTAGTCGTGGCACATGGGCTCAGTAGTTGCAGCTCCCAGGCTCCAGAGCACAGACTCAACAGTTGTGGCACATGGGCTTAGCTGCTCCATGGCATGTGAGATCTTCCCGGATCAGGACCTGAACCTGGGTCCCCTACACTGGTAGGTGGATTCTCTACCACTGAGCTACCAGGGAAGCCTCCATTAATGTTTTTAAGAAAAGACTGATTTACTGAATCCTCCCTTCTCCTTTCATCCTTATTATATCAGAAATAACTCGCTAAGCACACTAAGGGCTTTCTAGGTGGCTCAGTGAGTAAAGAATCTGCATGCAATGCAAGAGACACAGGAGACACGGGTCTGATCCCTGGGTCAGGAAGATCTCCTGGAGGAGGAAATGGCAACCCACTCCAGTATTCTTGCCTGGAGAATATTATAAGACAGAAGAGCCTGGCAGGCTACACAGTCTGTGAGGTCGCAAAGAGTCGGACACAACTGAGCATGCACTTATCTTCTAAGCACACTAGGCAGACCACTTCCCAAAGATGTCAGCGTGGTGGCTCAGTGGATATAGGTCAACTGTATCTCTTTGACTCTCAGATTTTCCTCTTTCAGTACAATTTGTAACTTTTGCTTTCAATCACTTTCTATCATTATGGGAGAACTAAAACACTGTAACTCTTAACCACTTTTCATCCCTTTGAGATACAGATACATGAAAGACAAACTGTAGTCATGAGACTGTCTGAGGCTGTGATTCTTAAACTTTTTCCAGCTATCAAATCTTGCTCCAGAATAAGATACTCAGGCACACAAAATTTTAGCTCATGTTTTAGGGTCTTCAAGGATTCTTTGATTAAGAGTAAGAGGAGGAGAGAAGACAAGCTTCTGAGGAAAGGGTCTCAGTTAAAAGGAATCACTGGGACACACCTGGAGAACCACCAATGTTGGAAGTCAGCTCAAATACTTTGAAGGACTAGGGACAAGAGTATGGAAAAAGGATTCAACTTAATTGTCTATATTTTACAGGGGACAGAACTAAAAAAGAAAAGCAACATTATGTGTGAACAATTTTTAAACACTCCTGTATTCCTTCTAAAGTGGCCCATTTCCGTCACTGTAAATGTTCCAACAGCCTCTAGATGACAGATCATCTCTAACTGGAAACTGCAGAGAGAACTGCTGCTTTGAATAAGCACTTGTTAGAACATCTGACCTTCAAAATCTCTTCCAAGTACAATGATCTAGGATCATATACAGGGTAGCCTGGCAGTGGTTTCTGCAAGTTGGCCAACACTCCTAATTCCCTTGACTCCTGAAGGTTTAAACCAAGAAAAGGAAGACAGTCTGTGTATTTCCTACATAACATAAAGGAAAGTAATGGCAGCAGGAATAGCGGCAGTGGTAGGGGTGATAGCAGAAGTAGTAGAAATAGAGCAGCTCCATTTATTAGGTGCTTACTCTAAGCCAACTCTTTTCTAAGCACTTACAGATTCTCACTTATTTCTCCCAAATATCCTAAAGATGGGTCCCATTATCATTTCCCTTGTACAATTAGAAACTGAGACTTAGAAAACTTTGTAACTTATTCAAAAGCACCCAGATGATAAAGAGTAGTCCAGCAGCTATGTGCATGAGTTCTAAAGGCAGAGAAATGTAACTCTGAAACCCACTTCCACTGCTTACTAGCTTGTGACCCTGGGCACAGCTAGAAAGTGATGGTAATCCTTATGAAAACTCAAGTATCAGTTCTGTGGAAAACACAAATGACTTGTTATAAACTAAGGAAAGAAAAAGAGGAAACTAAGTAAAATACTGAAAGGAAAAGAATATGCATTTAAGAGGGAAAAATGCAAATTTTTCTTTCTGCCTAATGAATCCTTTTCTACATTCCCAGCTTTTAGCTGTTAACAGCACACAATCTAGCAACATTCACTTGGCCTTCACTCTTTCTTGAGCATTGACTGGGGCCTAGGAATGGAAAGATGAGGAAGACACAAATCTTACCATCAAGGAGCTTACCATGTGGTCACTGAAATACAACATGACAGGTGCCATTCAAACTAAATGAACAAAGTACCACAACGGTACAGAAGGAGAAGTGACTCTGACAGGGAAGGTCTCACAAAGGTGATATTTAAATGGAGGCTTAAAGGATGAAGAGTTCTGAAGACAAAGAGAATCTACTAGGCAGAGGGAGGAGCACAAGGTACTGTGAGAACAGGTGGTTCAGGTGACCAGGAGGCAGCTCACTGTACCTAGGCCCAGGGTTGACTGCAAACTCAAATGACTCCAGCGGCCAGAGCTGGGAACATGCACGACTGAAGAGGACGGGGTTTGAGTGCATGTGCATATATGACCTGCAGGACGCAGGTTGTGCAGAGGTGGACAGCACTGCCCCACAGGGAAGAGGCAGTGGCCACTCAGTGCTAACAGAATGTTACACTGAGGTCTCTGGGGCCAGTTTATCAGAACTCTTGACTCATCAAGAATAACAAGGAATCTGGATTTCTGGGTGATAGGATCACCCAGTTTTTAAATGCTGAATAAATAAAACAAAACAAGTCTGGAAGCCAAACTCAGCCTGTAAGGTGCCAATTTGCAATGTCAGACATCAAGTTAAAGCACTGAAAATAACATGAAATCCTGAATTTGAACTTGGCATAGTGATTTGAGACTACACTGTAAAAAGATTTGAATCTATAGCTCAAGATTTTATAATGTGTGTATCCTAAGTCACCTCCCTGTGTCCAACTCCTTGCGACTCCATGGACTGTAGCCCACCAGGCTCCTCCGTCCATGGGATTCTCCAGGCAAGAATACTGGAGTGGGTTGCCTTGCCCTCCTTCCTCCAGGGGATCTTCCAGACCCAGGGATCGAACTTGCATTTCTTAGGCTTCCTGCATTGGCATTCTCACCTGGGAAGCCCTAAAGATTTTACACTGTATTCTGTCAACCATGAGGAGCTACTTAATGTTCATAAGTAAACAACTGGTATTTCTGAGCTATGTTTTAGAAAGAATTTTAGAGGAAGGGTGTATAACAGGAGTTGGCAAACTTTTCTCTATAACTGGTCAGAGAGAAAATATTTGGGGCTTTGCAGGCCAAATGGGCTGTCACAAATACTCAATTCTGCTGTTGTGGTGCAAAAGTCATCCTAGACAAAAACATGAACGATGACCCCAGCTGTGCTCCAAGAAAGTTTAATTTACAAAAACAGCTGGGGAGCTGGGAGGGTCCCACAGGCCACAGTTTGCAGACCCCTGGTGAGGAAGACAGACCAAAGGATGCCTGAGAAAGTGAGTGGCTAAAAGAAACCATTCATTTTCGCTACAACAGAAATGATTTTTGTTTCGTGTGTTTAACAGAAAGCTTTGTTGGGTGCTGATAGACTTTCAATGCATCCTACAATGCATCTATTTATGCAGATGAGGCAGAAAAATGTTTTTTCAAGCTAAGAATTGAATTGCCATTTAAAATAAAAGTAGGAAAAATGCTCAGCAACTGTTCTGAAAACTGCCACAAATTTTACATATGCACTTGAAACAAGATGTTGCATGGGGCCTTTCTGGAAGTTTGTTCAGGACTGATATCAGGGTCTATATCTGAAAGCAAAAAAGGCATTTAATGTCCTATATTCTTGGCCTTCCCAGGTGGCACTAGTGGTAAAGAACCCAGCTGCCAATGCAGAAGACATAAGAGACGCAAGTTTGATCCCTCGGTCGGGAAGATCTCCTGGAGGAGGGCATGGGAACACACTCCAGTATTATTGCCTGGAGAATTCCCATGGACAGAGGAGCCTGGTGGGCTACAGTCCACGGGGTCACCAAGAGTCAAACATGACTTAGGACGCATGCTTGCACTCACACTATATATTCTAAAGAAAGATACCAACAATTAAGGTCATAATATTCTCACCATAGTCAACAACCATGGAAAAGTAGAAGCAGGCCAAGAGGCAAGGCTCCAAGAAGCTCCTGTGTAGACTGGGGGCACCGCCAGAAGAGGGTGGTGGTTGAACATATGCTTGAAGGACATCAAATCAGTAAGAGCTGGTCAGAGGAGTATCGACAACCAAAGTGGTGCCACAAACACAAGCAGGTAAGACAGGGCAGTTGCTTCTACTCCCTTTGTTAAGCCTTTACCCCAGAGGAGTTGTGCCTGGAACCGGTAGTGGAGCAAGGCATTTACAACTGAATTAAGTCACTGCCACACTCTACAGTCTAGAGCGGAAGAAGGTGTGAATGAAATTTTAATAGGCCCTCCCCGCTTCACATCATAAGCCATAAAAGCATGGTTCCAACCTGAACAAGGAAAATCTTTGGATATGAGATCAGAGTTTCGAACTGGATCTCACTGAACTTTTAATTTCTGAATTAGATCACTAGAATTATGCCTGTCACTCACCTCACATGGCTGCGCATAAGACAGAAGAGAAACTGTGCATTGGAATCAGGGAGTGGAGAAGACTATTTCATGTTTGTACTTCACAAAATTCAGACTTTTCAATAGGGCTGTACGTTTACACACAGATGTATTCTGTGCACACGAGAAATGTGAATATACATTCATAGGAATGATGGTTATAATAATGAGTGACACCTAGGACTTCTCTGGTGCTCCAGTGGTTAAGAATCTACCTTCCAATGAAGGGGACACGGGTTAGATACCTGGTCAGAGAACTAAGATCCCACCCGCTGTGGGGCAACTAGGCCCACGTGCCACAACAACTGAGCCCACACCACAACTGGAGAGAAGCCAACTGGCTGCAACAAAAGATTCCATATGCCGCAGTGAAGATGCTGGGTGTGGCAACTATAATATTAGTAAGCCCCAGCACAGCCAAAAACAAACGAGTGATGCTGGAAACAACCTAAACGGCCCAAAAGAAGGACTGAGGTTAAATAAATTATGATACATCCACAAGATACTACTATGAAAATAATGCTTTGCAAGAATTTTAATAATTTTGGAAAATATTCAAGATACACTATTTAAGGAAAAGAGAAAAGAAAATTCAACACATAGTATAACAGTAATTACATAAACAAGAAATAACACGTAGTGAAATTTCCTCCCTTTTCCTAGAGCCCTGATGACGTGCCTGATGACATGAATAAGGTTTCTGCTCTGTTACAAACACATACACACAAAATACACACATAGAGAAAGAGCAATAATGAACAGCACTAAAATGTTACCAATTGCGATTTTAAAATGTTATAATCTTATTTATGCTATTCAGTATCTTTCAAATATATACGTGTTATCACATGTTAATTACAAAAAAAGAACACTAGCTTTAGCTTAGCATTTTAAATTACAAAACCAGTCCTTTACAATGGTAAAAAAATGACAAGGCATACTTTACCTCTTCGTGTTTCCTTGAAACAAAAATAAAATCCATTCCCACTGTTGGTACTGAGGGACACCCCCCCGCCACCCTGAGCAAGGGTCCTAACAGGCTTATACATATTGATAATTATATTTGTTTAATTGAAAGGCAGTAAAATGGACCATTTCAGGGTGTACAGTTCTATCGATTTTAACTCATGAAAACATCTGAGCAACCACCATCACAATACTACACAGAACCAAAAACCCTCCCTCACGTGACCTCCCTTAGCCATTCCTGATTCCTGGCAACTAGTGACTTGTCACGATGGCTTCGTTTTTTCTAAAAGATCATACAGATGGAATAACACATAACCTTTCTTTCCTCCGAAATTTAAAAAACTGTGGTAAAATATACCTAAAATTTACAATTTTAACCATTCTGAAGTGTATGGTTCAGTGGCATTAAGCACCTTCACGTTGTTGTACGGCTCTGACCACCATCTTACCTCCAGCACTCGTTCTATCTTCCGTATCTAAAACCCTGTATCCATTAAACACTAACTTCCAATTCCCTGCAACCCTAAGCCCCTGACAACCACCATTCTGTTTTCTGTCTTATGAATTTAACTGCTCTAAGCAGATCATATAATATTTGGAATCACGTAATATTTGTCCTTTTGCTACTGGCTTATTTCAGTTAGCATAATGTCGCTAAGTTTCATTCCTGTTGTAGCAAATATCAATATTTTGTCCCTTTTTAAGGCTGAATAATATTCTATTGTATGTACATACATTCTGTTCATCCATCCATTCTTTGATAGACACTTGTGAACCATGCTGCTATGAATATACATATATCTATCTATGTCTCTGCTTTCAGTTCTGTGAGGTATATACGTATAAGTGGAACTGATGGATCTTATGGTAAGTAGGTTTAATTTTTTGAGGAATCACCATACCATCTTCCACAGCACCTACACCACTTCACATCCCCACCAGCACTGCACCAGGCTTCCAACTTCTCCATATTCTCACCAACACTAATCTCTGCTTTTCTGAGAACAGCCATTTCAATAGGCGTAATGCAGTATCTCGTTTTGATTTTAACTTGCATTTTCTTAATGCTAATGATACTGAGTATCTTTTCATGTGTTTATTGGCCATTTGTGCATCTTATTTGGAGAAGTGAAAAGAGTGAAACTGTTAAGTCACTCAGTCGTGTTCAACTCTTTCCAACCCCATGGATTGTAGCCTGCGAGGCTCCTCTGTCCATGGAATTCTCCAGGCAAGAAAACTGGAGTGGGTAGCCATTCCCTTCTCCAGGGGATCTTCCCAACCCTTCCCAAATACAAATCCTTCCCAAAGGATTTGTATTCAAATCCTTTGCTCATTTTATTTGTCTTTTTATTACTGAGGTATAAGAGTACTTTATATATTTTAGCTATGCTTATCAGATATATAAATACACACACACACACACACAATTTGCAGATATTTTCCGCTATTCAGAGGGTTGCCATCCATTCTGTCAATAGTATCCTTTGATGCACAAGAGTCTTACGTATTTGATAAAATACAATTTATCTCTTTTGTTGCCTGTGCTTTTGGTGTCAGTATGTTACTTTCTGAGACTACTTTCAATCAGGTTACAGTATGCAATCTTTTGAGAAAATGTCCTAAATTATTGTGTCTATCAATAGTTCACACCTTCTTTTAAATCACTGAGTAGTATCCATTACACAGATGTACCAGAGGGTTTTTTAAAAGCCATTCATGTATAGAAGGATAACTGGGTTTTTTCCATCTTTTGATAATTATCAATACAGTTCCTACAAATATTTGTGTGGATATCTATTTGTGTGAATGTTATGTTTTGATTTCACCATAAATGTTTCAACTCTATGGGCACAGAATTGGTGGATCTTACAGTAAATATATGTTTAGCTTTACAAGTTACTATCAAACTGTTTCTAGAATGGCTGTACTATTTTGTATTCCTACCATCAGTATATGAGAGTTTCTCTGTAATCCTGCCATTTTTTAAAAAGTAATTTTCTGCACAATACTTCCTCAGTTCCTTTTGAGATGCCAACAATACGAAAGTTAGATCTTTGTTATCGTCCCACAGGGCCCTGATGCTCTTTCCCCCTCCCCAATCTTTCATCTCTGTTTTTTAGACTGCATAATTTTTATGATCTATCTTCAAGTTCTCTGACTCTTTCCTCTATCACTTCCATTAATTTCATCTCCAGGAGTTCCCACATTAATTCTTCTGAGATCCCTTTCTTTTTTTTTTTTTTTTTTGAGATCCCCTTCTTAAATTCCCCTCTCTTGCAGATAAATGAGTACTTTCTGATTCCCTGGGGCTCTCCCTTTTCAGCACTCTGCCCAGAAAGCTGAGGTTTTATTTACATTTTGCCTCTTACTTTCTTCAAGTGTTCAGGAAGTGGGGGCCAACTGGCAGGAAGTCAGAGAAAATAAGAACAGGTTGCACATCTCAACTTCTCATGACCACAGATTCTCCAACAGAAAGGAAGGCAACCCCCTTCCTCAGTTTTCGATACCTATGTCTTCCTCTGTGCCCACTATCACTGTTAGGAGCCATAAACTCTACTTTCCAAGCCTGAGGTTGAGGGCTTCTCTTAGAGCCCTCCTGGGGCTCTCTGTCCACACTGATGTCTACTTCCTGGTTTCATGCTGTGTTGAGAACAGGCCCTGTGACAACACAAATGGAAAAACGGAAAACTCACCCCCAGTCTGGTGGCATTTCAAATTTTGGTCTTCCCTAATTCTCTTGCTACTTTTTACTATTCAGAGTCTTCAGATAGCTGCTCCGGGCATTCTGTCCAAGGTTTATAATACGTGTACTCACTGAGAGAGACACAGAGTCAGGTGATTATTACACCAGCTCACTTGGAACCAGAACTTCCCACACTTATGTTTTATATATTTATATTTTAAGGTTGGCAAATTTTTTCTGTAAAGGACCAAAGAGTAAATATTTTAGGCTTGGAGGGTCACGTATGACTTCTATTGCATAATCTCTTCTTATACAACCTTTTAAATGACCATTCTAAGTTCATAGGTGGCATAAAAACAGACCACAGAGCCATTGTTTTCCAACTCTTGTATTAGAATACATTATTTGTCTCCAAATAAATGAAAATTCATGCAGAGACAAGCTGCAGTATAAGTTATGCTTTATATCACTTTAACAACTCAATACTTTTACCAAAATCTATGAGTGCTATGAGGCAGAAGCAGCCTTTATCCTTGGTCATGATAATCTGTTTGAAAAATGCTTAATTTTGTCTTTACATTTAATATGTTTAATAATTCTTAATAGGATCTTACAGGTGTTTTATTGTTTACTGTAAATACTATATTTCTAAACGTTATTATTTGTTTAGAAGTAACGCTAATGAATGAATGCTGGATGGCATCACTGATGCCATGGACATGAACCTGGGCAAACTTTGGGAGATGGTGAAGGACAGGGAGGCCTGGCATGCTGTAGTGTGTGGGTCGCAAAGACACACGACTGGGCGACTGAACAACAACAACAACAATACTAATGAAAATCACAGGGAATTCTCTTTCAGACCCATTTACTTTCTAGGATTTTGATAAAGAAAGAATTCAGTAAAAGCTGTCATATTTATCACTGGTTTTTGAAATAAAGTTAACGAAAGAAAACTGTGTGTGCAGTATACTGACAACTACTTATCAACAAATGGTTTGCAAACGAAGGAAAGCCAAGTCAGTGTACTCCCCTACTCCATGTTATGTCACATTTATATTTTTCATCACGTGTTATTCTGTTGATCAGTGATCACTATGTTGTTGAGTTAATGCTCTTTCTCTCAAATAGTATGGTTTTCCTTATGGTATTATTTATATCTGATGGAAGGCGAGAGTGACACTTCCAATTCCCAAAAGTTCTGAGAAATTAGCATTTGATTTCATGACAGTATAGATAAGAAAAGTAGAAATGACAGTAAACTGTCTTTTTAATTCTAATATTCCCACTGGTAAGAACACTGATAAAAATCCAACCAAAGACTGTAACCTAGAATACTATAAAGACTATTCATCCCAGTTAAATAAATACACATCTCTCACAATGAAGCATTGAGTAAAATGTTGACATACATTGGGCCCTGAATAAATATTATATTCTCCTCTTTCTTAACTCCATACTCTTAGATTTACTGTCAATCTACTTCCTTTATTTTTAATGAGAACTAAACAGTACAGAATTTGACTTGTATGTTCTACAGCTTATTTTCCATTTTTAAATTTCTTTGTCTGTGACACAGTACACTGCAGTACACCAAAAATAATGCAACCAAAGAAAAGTTAATCATCGACTGGAAGAAATGGAGGAAAAGGAGGAGGGGAAGTGGCAGTGAGCATGTGCCAATGAGCTGCTGCCTTGTATCCAACTACTGTTTGTATGGATGTGAGAGTTGGACTATAAAGAAAGCTGAGCACAGAAGAATTGATGCTTTTGAACTGTGGTGTTGGAGAAGACTCTTGAGAGTCCCTTGGACTGCAAGGAGATCCAAACAGTCCATCCTAAAGGAAATCAGTCCTAGGTGTTCATTGGAAGAACTGATGTTGAAGCTGAAACTCTAATACTTTGGCCACCTGATGAGAAGAGCTGACTCATTGGAAAAGACTCTGATGCTAGGAAAGATTGAGGGCAGGAGAAGAAGGGGACGACATAGGATGAGACGGTTGGATGGCATCACTGATTCAATGGACATGGGTTTGGGTGGACTCCGGGAGTTGGTGATGGACAGGGAGGCCTGGCGTGCTGCCGTTCATGGGGTCGTCAAGAGTCGGACATGACTGAACAACTGAACTGCCTGCCTGCCTGTATCTGATTGTTTTCAGCAATACTCCCTGCTTGCAGCTTTCTCAACTTTTGGACCTAGAGCCTTCAAAATAAGCCTTCATTTTCCATATGCTATACTATTCACACCTTGTTTTAACCGAACTCCAACACATTCACTTCTCCTGTTCTAACATGTTTGCTAAACCTGAAGGCTCTGATTTCAACACAAGATTTTACTATGTTTATATTCCCTAGCCCTGAACTTGTTTATTTTTGTTACCATATACATCATCTTTTATCAGCTGCCAAGTTGACAAGATTCTTGCCATGAAACAATTCACTATTACACAAGCAAAATACAGTGATACACACCTAGGAAGGGACCATGTCTACAACTTTAAAAAGGAGGAAAAAAGCACATCAAAGACATGGCCTTTATATTAAGTACGCCAAAGATCCAAGTATATCTGAAGCCCAGACAAGAAACACTAGTTAAATCAAATCAGGTCTTGGCATGATTTAGCATAAACAGAAATCTCAGCTGTCCTATCCCGTTTTATTTTTTTCTTCCTGTTACGAAAATGTTTTGTTTGCTAATAGCATTATTTACAAGTTCTCAAAATCTGGATATTTTGTTGTTGTTCATTTCTTAAGTTGTGTCTGACTCTTCGAGACACCATGGACTGTAGCAGGCCAGGCTCCTCTGTCTCCACTACCTCCTGGGTTTGCTCAAATTTCACGTCCATTGAGTTGGTGATGTTATCTAACCTCTCATTCTGGATATTCACGTGACTGTAAAAGGGCTACAGTTGTTTTTCCTTTAATGCTATGATAACCATTCATGGCAAAACCTAGGCTATTATGTTTAAAAGATGTTCTTCAAAATTTCAATTATATTTAATGGAGTTTTTAGAAGCCTTCCTCAATCCAAATCACTTTTAAGAGTTTATGTTCTAGTTTCATATTAATAAATTAAAAGAATTAGCAATAGCTTCTAAATTAAAATAAACAAGCAGCATATATATTTTGAAAGTACATTGTTTCTTTAGAATACTTTACTCTTTTATTTATTTAAGCAGATTTCACAGGATACTAATAGGAATCTGTCTGGGGATAGAAGAAAATAAATAGGAACAGTAGGACTCCACTGTTCCCAGGAGGAATCAATGTTTCATAATAAGTGTACTGATGCCACTAATTTGGAATTAGTAATAATTCAAAGACTGTCAAATATATTTTAAAACATATTTCAAAAGTTTCATGATGTAATAAGTGAATAATGTGAACAAGATTACAGAAAAATATTTAAACATCTTTAGAGAACAAACGGAGAAGGCAATGGCACCCCACTCCAGTACTCTTGCCTGGAAAATCCCATGGACAGAAGAGCCTGGTAGGCTGCAGTCCATGGAGTCACGAAGAGTTGGAAACGACTGAGCGACTTCACTTTCACTTTTCACTTTCACACATTGGAGAAGGAAATGGCAACCCACTCCAGTGTTCTTGCCTGGAGAATCCCAGGGACAGCAGAGCCTGGTGGGCTTCCATCTATGGGATCGCACAGAGTCGGACACGACTGAAGCGACGCAGCAGCAGAGAACAAACATTTATATTAAAAACACTGTTTAATATAAACAACTGATTTGTTAGTTACAGGCAGCACTAGTGGTAAAGAATCCTCCTGCCAATGCAGGATATACAAGAGACATGGGTTCGATCCCTGAATGGGGAAGATTCCCTGGGGTAGTAAAATGGCAACCCACTCCAGTATACTTGCCTGGAAAATCCCATGGACAGAGGAGCCTGGTGGGCTACAGTCAAAGGAGCCACAGAGAGTCAGTTATGACAAGGCAACTGAGGCTGCATCTATCAAGCAACATTTTTTGATTAGATATTCAATGTTATCAATATTAGTAAGTTGCACATCATTGAAAAACTATTCTGTGGTATTCACTTTCAAGTAATTCATATTAATCTTCCCACAAACTTATTTCTCTTTTTCATGTCTTTCCAATCTGTAGGTGAATGAACAAGAGGAAAGTAAAAGTAGAAAATAAAAAAAAAGCAATTAGGGAAAAAGAAAACAGAAAAGAAAAACTTCAGAGAGCTTAAGGAAAAAATAAAAGGACAGAGAAAGAGGGAGGAAGGTGGAAGGTAGGGAAAAGGGAGCCTGAAAACAAACTACATTAAAAAGAAAAAGCCTACAAATAAATCATGTCAAATAATATTCATCAAAGTACCAAAAATGAACAATTACCTCTTCTTCCAGAGATTGAAAGAGGAAAACTACCATGAATGTTCAAGTGGGAAGAAAAAAGTTACACAACTGCTCAAAAGCCTAATTATTATAATTATTCTTAAATTAAGCCTCATCTAAACTCCATGGGGTCGCAAAGAGTTGCACATGATTGTGCAACTGAACAACAATCTCCTGCCTAGACTGGGGGCCAGAATTCTGGGAGTCAGGTAAGGGAAGAGGAGAGAGTAGGGAGGAGGGAAGAGGAGAGGGTGGGGGTGAGGGGAGGGTTTCTCAATATTCCATATACATATATTCATTTAATCTCCCTGTTTTCAATTTTCTCAACTCCTGATCTCTCCCAGTAAGAGACCTTTGTTTTCACCTTTCCTGCCACCTACTAGCATGGGAAAGGGCAGTTACTCAGGGTCAGGAAATATGTAAAAATCTTCAATAGTTTTCAGCTGAACCTATTTCAGAGGGTTTTTGCTCCATCCCCACACATAGCATTAACACTCAGTCCCTGTGGTATCCAGAGGCAGATGCTAGCCTTTTTAAAGATCCTGAAATTTATTTCTTTGGCTTTCTCCATTGCTGACTTAAGATTTGACATTTCCTAATCAGTTACCACTGTGGTATTCATTCCATCTTTACCTGGAAGTCTCAGAGCACATGTTATTTCAAGTGTCCATGTGATACTTTGGAAAAGAATATTAATATTATACTACAGGCCACAATGAAAGTCTTGAGAAATTTTTTAAAAGTAGAAACTACAAAGGATACATTCTACAACCATTAAGGCAGTTAAATTAGAACATACCAAAAATCTAAGCAAGTTCCAAAAAAGGTTCCAAAGTTTAAAATATTCTCCCAAATAAGAATAAAAAGTACCAAGAAAATAATGACAAGAAAACTAAATATCAAACTTGCAATTAGAGGCAAATTACACTCTTTCAGTATTAAAAAAAAAACAACTCACAAATCTTGTATAAAACTTAGAAAGTTAGAAAACGAACAACAAAGCAAATCTCAAGATAATAAAAAGAGCAAATTGATAATTTATAGATAGAAAAAATAGCAATAAATTCTAGAAACTATACTAAAAAAAGTACTTTAAAAAACATATTTGAGATAGCACTGGAAACTATATTCAATACACTGTGATAAACCATAATGGAAAGAACATGAAAAAGTATATATACATGTATAATTCAATCACTTTGCTATACAGTAGAAATTAACACATAAATCAACTATACTTCAATAAAATAAATTTTAAAAAATATAAAGAAGAATGTCTTATTCTTAGGTTATGAACATAAAAATATTTAGGGGTGAAGTATGATAATGCCTGAAACTTAATTTTAAGTGGTTCAAAAAATATAAAAGAATATCTACTACTTTAAGCAAACTACGTATACTAGCTGTTCTAAGCAAATATGACAAAATCAGCGAATCTAGGTGATGAGTATGTAAGTGTTTGTTATACTATAATTTCAACTTTCCATTCATTCAAAATTTTTCAAACTAAAAAACTGAAGAAAAAGATGTGCAGATGTGGAGGGTATTTACAAACAAGAGCTTAAGCTATTTTGAATAAGAGCTTAAATAAACTTTATTAAGCAATAAATTCCAAGAAAATCTGTAATATTTCATTATTTTCTTACCTGAAATGTTATGAATGTGATTTAATTTCTCTTTAGATTTTTCTCTTCTAAAGAGATATGAACCCAAGGAGCCCCCAATGCTCTAAGATAAAATGAAGATAAACCATCAAGAGTCCTGATTTTATGGTGTTTCAGAAAATACTGCAGTGAAATGTCATTTTAAAAAGCTTGTATGTACACAGATATTTGAAAAGAATTACTTTGTAGTGAAAAATGAAAACGGCAAAAGGTGACGGAAATTATAGCAGATCTTCACGAAACATTCTTTTGAAAGCTAAACACTTTTTATAAAGCATGGGAAATCCCACGAAGTTATAGTGCTAACACCAAAGCATTTAAAGGGGCCAAAACTCCAAAACATAACCTGCAACGGAGCAGATTTTAGAGTACACTGCACCCTTTGAAAGGTTCATTGTGCATTATATCACAAATCTACATTTTTATCCTGAAACTTTACCTAACTTTATTAATCCTGGAAGATTTCTAGGTTATACTTGATTTGAAAATCAAAGTCTAAAACCGATGAAAACTACAGTAACTATTTCTACATTTGTGAGATTCTACTGGACTGGATTCAGACATAAAAGTCAGCTAGTTGCTACTTGAAAACATACAGAAACATGGGTCAGATTTTATAGGCTCTTTCAGGTGTGGACATAATAGGCCACAAGAGTCATAATTTATTACAGTATGAAATATGATGAGAGGTTAAATAACCGAATGAGCACATTCCACGCTTTCCTTTAAACTACAGTTCATGTCCTTTCCTCTTGATAAATGCCCCTACTACAAGTCCTAATGCACCATATTTTACAGCTTGAGAATTTTTTTTCCTAGTGAAAAGTTCTATCTTTGATCTCCATCAGTCTCAGCAAATGAAACCTAACTACAACACTACCACATATGATTTTGAATTTGTAAAGAAGTCTATATTAACAAAAGTGAAGGAAGGAAGAGAGACAGAGAACATTTCAGTTTTTGACAAATATAAAGATACTCTGTGTGCCTCTGTAAAATGGGAAAGTCAATATTAACAGAAAATTAGAAAGAACTTTTACCTTATCATAAAGGACATGTTAAGAAAACCAATCAACAATGGGACTGGCTTACATTTACAAGTGATCTGGAAAAGTAGGCTGGAGGCCAAGATTCTTAAATCAAACAAGCAATCTATCAGAGAAAAAACAAAACATATTTCTGACAGCCTCAGAGCTAACATAAAATGGATTTGTGGTATGTTATAAAATACTAACAGACACCCTTTGAAAATTACTTCAAAGTCTTTATTCTGGCAGGTTTAGGCTACAGTATCTGGACATATATAGTATCTGGACACTGTTTAGTTTTTCTGTGTAATGTCAAAAAATACACCTGACTAAACATGCCTATAATGAATAGAGGACAACACTCTTAATTCTGACTCTCATTTTGTGAAACCTCAGGAATTAAAATTATCACTTTCAATACTACTTACAAGGATTGTTTGAAAAGTTTAAGTTAAATTTTTATAAATATTGATTCACTACATATAATATATATTGACGCTTTTGAACTGTGGTGGTGTTGGAGAAGACTCTTAAGAGTCCCTTGGACTACAAGAAGATCAAACCAGTCAATCCTAAATGAAATCAACCCTGAATACTCATTAGAAGGACTGAGGCTGAAGCTCCAATACTTTGGACACCTGATCCAAAGGGCTGACTTATTAGAAAAGACCCTAATGCTGGGAAAGATTGAAGGCAGGAGAAGAAGGGGACAACAGAGGATGAAATGGCAGGATGCCATCACCAACTTGATGGACATGAGTTTGAGCAAGCTCCAGGAGTTGGTGATGGACAGGGAAGCCTGGCGTGCTACAGTGCATGGGGTCGCAAAGAGTCGGATACGACTGAGTGTCTTAGCACACACACACACACAAAACTGTAAAAGACCATTCTCAGGTCACGGGTCTGTTGTTAAAAAAAACAGCCACAGTTGGATTTGGTCCATGGGCCATATGTAGTTTGTGGACTCTGCTCTGGATAGCCCCCTTTTATCAAAAATGAAGTGGACCCCTAACGGGCACGTAATGCCATTGGTGCCCTTTCATCCACACGTTCATTCTAAAGCCAATCCTTGTATCACAGAAAGCAACAACGACAAAACAACAACAAAAATAAACCTCTACTATTTCCAACTATATAATAACATCACCTGTGGAAATCTCAAGACTTTTAAGGAAGATATATTACTGTGCTTTGAAAATCTTTTTTCAAAGATTTTCTGTTGAAGTTTGTTACCTCTGATAATTATAATAATAAATATTTTTATGGAATAGTTATATTGTATTAGATACAATCACAGACAGATTTTTATTCCCTTTTAAATATCTTTATTGAGGTATACTTGATAACTTTATAGAGGCATATTTTGCATATTATATTATTCACCATTTTCTAAATCATAATTCAATGATTTTTTAAATAATTTTTTCCACCAACACCGTAAGTCAGTTTTCAAACTAGCGATCTCTGAAGCACATTTACTGTTAATGCCTGTTTTCGCCCACCCCTTTGCCTCAGGCAACCACTAATCTTTTTGTCTTTATAGTTTCACCCCTGTTGTGGACATCTCACATAAATGTGGCTTCTGAATCTGCTTTTTTTCACTGAGCATGTTTTTGACATTCATCCACATCATAGTACGTATCCATGGTTTGTTCCTTCTTATTGCTAAACAGTATTCCAAGAGATATACTACACATTCTTAAAGTGTCAATCTAACAAGTTTTGACATACATATACACCTATCTGGTGGCTCAGATGGTAAAGAATCTGCCCACAATGCAGGAGACCTGGGTTTGATTTCCAGGTTGGGAAAATCCCCTGGAGAAAGGAAAGGCTACCCACTGCAGTATTCTTACCTGGAGAATTTGATGGGCAGAGGAGACTGGCAGGCTACACTCCATGGGGTCATAAAGAGTAGGACACGACTGAGCATCTAACACTTTCACACACTCCTGAAACCATCACCAGTCAGGATAACAGACATGTCAATCATGTCCCCAATTCCCTGTGCTCCTTTGTCATGCCTCATTCCCACCCCATTCCAGCCACCTTGTCCCTAAAGCAACTTCCAGTCTGCCTTCTGTCACTATGTATCACTTTGTATTTGTCAGAATTTTATACAAATGGAATCACACAGGATGTACTTTTGTCTGCCCTTTTCATTCAGCACAACATTTTAAAAATTCATTCATGTTGAGAGCATGTATCAATGTTTCTTTTTATTATTAAAGAAAATTCAATTGTATAGAATTACGAAGTTTGTTTATACATTTACCTGTCAATGGACATGTGACATGTTTCTGGGTTTTGGCTATTACAAATAAATCTGATACAAGCATCTGTTTACAAATCTTTGCATAAGCATATGCTTTCATTTCTCCTGAGCAAATATCTAAATGTGAAGTGATGGGATCAAATAGTAGGTGGGTTAAACTTGTTAAACTACAGAACTGTTTGCCAAAGAGGTTTCATCATTTACATCCCCACAGCAACATATGAACATTCCAGTCACTCCACATCCTCACCAACGTTGGTATGATCAGTTTTTTAAATTTTAGACATTCTAGTACATGTGCAATGGCATCTCATTGTCATTTTAATTTGTATTTCCATAATGACTAATAATGTTAAGCATATTTCAATGTTTGTCCTTCATCTGCCATGTGTTTGTCATACTTTCACGAGGTATTTCAAATATTCTGACTTTTAAAACTAGACTGTTTAATTGTTGAGTTTTAAGAGTTCTTTATATATTATGGATTTATCAGAGAGATGATTTGCAAATATTTTATCCCAATCTGTGATTTATTTTTTCATTCTCTTAACAGCTTTTTTACAGAGAAAAAGCTTTTAATTTTTAAAAAGTATAAATTACCAATTTGTTATTTTTGTAGATCATGCTTTTGGTTTATATCTAAGAAATTATTCCCTAACCCAACTTTTTCTTCTAGAAGTTTTATAATTTTAAACTTTACGTTTAACTCTTTGATACATTTTGAGGTAATTAAGTATGGTATGACATATGGATCAAAGTTCATTTTATCTCATATAGGTATCTAATATTCCAGTGCCATTTATTGAAAAGTCTATTGCTTTGCCATTAAAAATGCTCCTGCACATTATTTTTAATCAGTTGTCCATATGTGTTTTATACTTTTTTTTCTTCTCTCTATTCCACTGATCGTTTTGTTTCTTGACATCAACATCACATTGTCTAAATTACTGTAGCTTTATAAATCTTGAAGTCAGATCTCCAACTTTGTTCTTTGTTAAAGCTATTTTGACTTGTCTGGGTCCTTTGTATTTCTACATGAATTTTAAAATCATGTCAATTCTACAAAAAAACTTAATGGGATTTTGATCCGTACAGTCTATACATTACTTTAGGGACTACTGACATCTTCACAATGTTAAGTTTACTGATCCATGAACATGGTTCATCTTATCATTTACTTAAAGCTATTTAATTTCTCTTGACTATGTTTTGAAGTTTCCAGTGTATGGATTTTTCACATCTTTTGTCAGATTTACCCCTAAGTATTTCATATTTATTTAATATTACTTTGGTATTCCTTAGCTTTAAATTTTAATTTCCAAATGTTCACTGCTGTTACATAGAAGCAAACTGATTTCCATATATTAACCTTGTATCCTGAAACTTACTTAACTCACTTCCTTGTTCTAGTAGCAGAATCATGTCATCTTGTGAAAAATTGACAGTTTTATTCTTCCTTTCTAATCTGGATGTCTCTTTTTTCTGCCTGAATACACTACCTAGAATCCTTAGATTAATGATGAAAAGAAGTGGTGAGAGTGGATATCCGTATCTTGTTCCTGATCTTAGGAGGAAAGCATTCAGCCTTTCATCACTATGTATGATATCAGCTGTTGATTTTTCTTAGATGTTCTTTACCAGGTTGAGGACATTAACTTGCATTCCTAGTTTACTGAGACTTTTTAATCAGGAATGAGTGTTGGATTCTGTCAAATGTTTTCTCTGTATCTACAGAGATGATCACATGACTTGACTTTTAGTTAGTTGAAATCAACCCTGAATAATCATTGGAAGGACTGATCCTGCAGCTGAAGCTCCGATACTTTGGCCACCTGATGCGAAGAGCTGACTCACTGGAAAAGACCCTGATGAGGGCAAGAGGGCAAGATTGAGGGCAAGAGGAGAAGGGGACAACAGAGGATGAGATGGTTGGATGGCATCACCAACTCAATGAGTTTGAGCAAATTCAGGGAGATAGTGAAGGACAGGGAAAGCCTGGCATGTTGCAGTTCATGGGGTTGCAAAGAATCAGACATGACTTAGCAATTGAACAACACAAACAAATATGGTAAATTATAATGACTGTTTAGTGTTAAACTAACCTGTATTTCTAGGATAACCCTTACGTGATCATGATATGTTATTCTTTTACACACTGCTCGATTCTATTTGCTAAAGTTTAGCTGATAATTTTAATATTTACATTTATGAATGATGCTGGACTGTCATTTCCTTTGCCTGGTTTTGGTATCAAGATAATGCTGATTGCTTTAGGTAGGAGGGGGGGTGTAATTAAAGTCCCTGTTACCCCATCTTAGCCAGAAGTGCGTGCGTGTGTGTGTGTGTGTGCTAAGTCACTCAGTCGTGCGTGACTCTGCAACCCCATAGACTGTGGCCTGCCAGGCTCCTCTATGTGTGGTATTCTCCAGGCAAGAACACTGGAGTGGGTTGCCATGCCCTCCTCCAGGGGATCTTCCCAACTCAGGGATCAAACCCATGTCTCTTATGTCTCCTGCACTGGCAGGCGGGTTCTTTACCACTAGCACCACCTGGGAAGCCTTTTTTTTTTAAATAGTTATTAGGTCATTATCTCATCCACTCCTTCCTAACTAGAAAGTATATATCAACAACATCATTCTATATATAGGGAAAATAGAGAAAGGGCGAAAACTGAGGCTCATAGAGTTCTAACAGTCCTAACCCAGAACTAAGATTTGAATCCACACATATGAAACCATTCTTTAAACATCCTTCTCTACTACACTATTTTAGTAGTACTCAAAAAGATTCTGTTTAAGCACAGTTTAATTTATTTTTAATTAAAAAAAAAGCATTAGATCTCTAAAAAACCCAGGTAAGTCTGGTCTGAAGCCCATGTCTCAATCACTATGATATTTGTTAAAAAGAATGAATGACATGCCATGGTTTATTATACAGAGTCAGGATATATACATAAATTATTAACTATTCAATATACTGAAAACATTACTTAAGAAAAAGATAAAACTAGGAACAAAGAGTCTTATACTTTACAGACCCAAAAAGTCCAACCAAGAGAGTAACAATAGCTGACAAATACCATTCTAAAGTTTTTAGTTAATCTTCAAAACCATACTATGAAATAGATATTACTATATAAATTTTATAGATGAGGAAGTTTGAGATACAACAACATTAAGAAACTTGTTTAGGAGGGGCAATATAGGAGTAAGGGGTTAAAGAGGTATAAACTACTAGGTATAAAATAAGCTACAAGGATACATTGTACAACATGGGGAATACAGACAATATTTTATAAAAATATAAATGGAGTATAACCTCTAAAATTTGTGAGTCACAATATTGGACACCTGTAACATATAATATTGTATATCAACAACAGTTCAATCAAACAAAATTGAAAAAAAGAAAAGAAATTTGTCCAAAACCTGCCATCCTTTTATTAGCAGAACAGGTAGTCAAGCCTAAGTCTCTACAGCTCCAGAATATGATCTTAAAATTTGTATTTGATTTTCTCCTTGTGTTTCACATTACAATGGTGTCATCCCTGAGAAAGAAGACGCACAGCCAAGGGCCTTTTAGGAACAAGAAAATTCCAACATCAGATTCCAGGAGAGCTAGTGCCAAATGAATTAGAGCTAAGGTTTGATGATAATGGAGGTGATAAGGGGTTTCCCAATCCCTGACTGGAATAAACTTGTTTTGCCCCCTTTCTGCAGCAAGTTTTCCTTCCATAAAATTAGCGAAGGGCCCTTTATATATTTCTGATGATCTGCAATATGCTCAGCTCATGAGCTTGGACTTCTAGCTGTTGGCCTTAATGTAGAATTACTCTCAGGAGTAGCATGGGAGGAGGAATAACAGCTCTTCAAGTAATTCCAGTTATGAGACATGATGGTGTAAGGCTCAAGAGCCTGGACTCTTGAGACTCCCAAGGTTCAAATACCTAGTGTGCCTCATACTAGCTGTGGGACATTAGAAAAACTACTTAATCTCTTTGGGCTTCCATCCCTGCATCTATAAAACAGAGATGGTAATTCACCTCTCATAAGGTTCAGGATTAAAAGAACATATGAAAAGTGTTTAGAATAGTGCCTGGCACTTGGTTAACATTGCATAAATTTGGCTAACAATATTATCATAGTTATTGCATAGGAAAAAAATTATACACATTAAATAGGTATGTTAGAAATTCTGTAGTATTAAAAAATACTAGCAAAAATTATACGTTTTAAAACACAGTCCTCTACAAATCTGACTTATCTATATTAATGTCTCAAAAATGACTTTGGAAATTAATTTCCAGCATCTTTTGTAAGTGGGCAAACAGTTTTTAAACCATAAGCAGGGATAATCAGAAACAATTTATTAAAATCAAATTACTCAATTCCCTTAAGGTAGTATTAAATATTTACTACAGACTCAGCATTATGCAATATCCTATAAGGTATATATAAGATCTAGACCCAACTCTCAAAATGCTTAAAATATTAGAGAGCAAAAATAACACAGAATTGACAAATAAGAAAAGTACAACAAAATGTCAGAGAGTGGCATGTAACTCTAGAAAAGGACTTCTACAGCACCATTAAAATGTATGAATTCAACCCACAAAAAAAGTATGTATATATTTAGTGCCACTCCTAATGCTAGTGACAAGGACAAGTTCAAAGGACTGGTATGTTATAAATTATTAATGAATCACTTCAGCAAAAAAGAAAGGGGTTACGGAATAATATTCACTATAACTTACTGTTGCTATTTTGGTCTTCAGAAAGTTCTCCCTTTCTTCATCTACCTTAATTTCAAGTCCAGTTTTAAATAATTCAAGCATTTTGGGGATGTCCCGGCCAACGGAATCTGGTTAGAAAAACAAGAAATCCAAAGTTATCACTATATCTAAACAAGTTGCAAAAATTACTAAATAAAAGAAACATCCAACCCAAGTTAAGATATAAAAAATGATTTGTGGCAAACAGACTTTAGGGTAGCCCATATCCTGGTGTTCATGCCCTTGTGTGATACCCTCCCACTGAGTGTGGATGAGACCTGCAACATGCTTCTAAGCAAGAGACATGATGATTATGCATAACTGATTACGTGACATAAAAATGCAATGCTTATCGTGAAGGAGTCTCTCTCCCTACTGGCTTTGAAGAAGCAAGATACAATGTTGTCAGGGGGCATATGGAGAGAGCCATGAGCCAAGAAACTGAGATCCTCAGTCCAGAAACCTGCAAGGAACTGGATTCTGCCAAAAAGCCATATGAATCTGGAAGCGAACCTTCCTCAAACAAGCCTCAGATAAAACCACAGCTCCAGCTGATACCCTGACTGGAGCTTTGAGACACTGAAGCAGAAAACGTAGCTTAGCTGTACACATATTCCTGATACACAGAAGCTGAGATAGTAAATGTGTGTTGTTTTAAGCCACTAAATCTGTGATATTATTGTTCCACAGTAATAAACAATAAATAAGTGTATACAATGATGATGCTTATCAAACTTTAGAAACATTGATGACAAATTAAAACCTATAGAATAACACATGATAAAAGCTGACAGGGGAGTCTTGAAATCTTTGAAGAACATTTTACTTACCTTTACATGAAATTCATTTGACCTGCCTTACCATAAGGAAGGAACTAGAAAAGCAGCAAGAGCTAGCAGTAGAAATAATATCTCAGTGAGTGATACAATCTGGAGGCAGCTCATTACTACATCAATGGTTACAGAAGCTGGCATGAAGAGAGATAAAAATTGAAACTTTACTGGATTCTAATGCCACTTTGTCCTCCATTAGGGTAGAGAAAATGATGTAATTGAATAAACAAAGGAGAAAAAAGGAATCAAGGCAAAAACTATGAATTTTCAAAGGATCATGCAGGAGACTCCAAATATACATTATACCCTCCTAACCTTTAATCATTAATATTTTAACTCAAATTTAACATATAAATATATTCATTTTTTTTTTAGTTTTACCTTTAACTTTTTAAAATTCATTTTTTTATTGAAGTAACAGTTGAATTATACCACTGTGTTAATTACTACACAGCCACGTAATTCAATTATATATATATATATATACACACACACACACATACATATATATACATACACACACATTATTTTTCACATTCTTTTCCATTATGGTTTATCACACTATATACTGAGACCTTGTTGCTTACCCAGTTTATATATATTAATGCACATATGTGGAATCTAGAAAAATGGTACAGATGAACTTATCTGCAAAGCAGAAATAGAGACACAGACGTAGAGAACAAATGTATGGAAACTAAGGAGGGAAGGGGGATGGGTGGGATGAATGGAGAGATTGAGATTGAGATATATATATATATGTATAAAATAGACAACTAATGAGAACCTACTGTTTAGCATACATAGGTAACTCTACTCTATGCCCTGTGGTGACCTAGGTGAGAATGAAATCAAAAAATAAGGAGTTACACGTTAAAAAAAAAAAGAATTACCTGCTGACTGACCTGAATCTATACCTACAACACTGCTTTCCTTCCTGTCATATGGATGAACTGTCTGCGTTCTTATGGAGGCCAATGCCCTTCATCTAAGCACCGGATCCCATACCTCCTCACTGATACAGTGACACCACCCCTCCCTCTCTACACTGTCAGCTTCCCCTGCTTTCCCAGATCATCAGCAGCAGCTGACAAACTTGCTATAAAATGTCCCATTTTAAAATAAAATACTGCCTTTCAATAACCATCTAATACTTTCTGAAGAACGTTAAGTTTTTCAAAAAAGTTGTCCATCCTTTCTGTCTCGGCTTCCTTTCCTTCCATTTTCTCTCAGACCTACCTCCATCAAGTTACATCCCTAATACTGCACTGAGGATAATCCTGTGTTCCTCTGACTTGACCCGTCAACAGTAGTTCACAGAATATGTCTCCCCTCTTCCTACTGTATCATGACTTGTCCTCTGAAATTGTGAGTCTGATAGCACCGTGCTGTTGTAATGATAATGAAGTGGGAGAGGACAGGGCTTAAGAAGGAAGAGTCCCGTATTAAAACACTAAAGTGAAGGTGTTGATGGAATACTGAATATGTAGAAATAAGAACCTGGAAAAAAGCGACAGACCGGGGATAATGACGTATTAATATATGAGTTTTTTAAACCAGTTCCATCCTAAAACAATCACAATATTTTTTTCCTCTCTCTCTCCCTTTTTAACCAAAACATGTTGATGTGAATTTGCATTTCCCTAATAACCAACATTATTGGTTGGAGAATGAGCTGGTTGGGTGGCATCATCGACTCAATGCACCTGAGTATGGGCAAACTCCGGGAGATAGAGGAGGACAGGGAAGCCTGGTGCACTGCAGTCCATGGGGTAGCAAAGAGATTTCTCGCATTTCTTTCAGTTTCTGATTTCTGACTTAACTGTTATGATCAGAAATCACACTCTGTATGATTGCAAGCCTTTTAAACTTATTAAGACTTGTGTTAAAACCCAGCAAATGGTCTAACCTGAATGTTCCATGTACTCTTGAAAAGTTTACACCAAACCCTTATTAAGTGAGGTATTATACAGCTAGCAATAAGGTCAAATTGGTTGACAGTATTGTTCAAATCTTTTACGTACTTCTTGATTTTCTATATATATGTTCTATCAGTTATTAAGAGAAGAATATTAAAATCTCCAACTGTACTTGTTTAGCTTATTTCTCTTTTCAATTCTGTCAGTTTGTGGTACATGTATTTTGTGGCTCTCTCTGTAGCTGAGCATATCCTTTTATTGTTACAGAATATCCATCTTTTTCTCTAGTAAACTCCTTGTCTTAAAAGTTCATTCTGTCTGGTATTAAAATAGCCAACTCAGTTCTCTAATGGTTAATGTTTTCATGGTATATTTTTACTCTTCATTTTCCTTTCAGCTTCTTTGTGTGTATGAATATGAAGTGTGTCTCCTGTAGGCAGAATATAATTGGGTTGTTTTTTTCATCGTCTTATAATTTCTGCCTCTTGGTTGAAGTGTTTATTCAATTTCCAATTAACCTGACTAATGATATGGCTGGATTTAGGTCTCTATTTTGATACACATCTTCTATTTGTCTCATCTCGTTTCTCTGTTCTATATTGCTTTCTTTTGTTTTCAACAAAAAATTTAGAGTATCATTTTTATTCCTTTATTTAGTTTTAAGCTGTATCTTTTTGTGTATGTTTTTACTTGTTCTAGAGATTACAATGTGCACATTTATCACAATCTACTTCATCTTAACACTTACTTCTAGAAAACAATAGATTTGTGCCCACCTCCATCCTTCCTATCTCATTTCATCACGATGTTATTGTCATGCCCAAACCTGCTTCATCTTCTATGTATCTATCTTTAAAATTATATTCACTGGACCACTCAAGGAGGAAATGAGGGACTCATTCGAGACTCCTCGCTCTCCCTTACCTTCCACACCTAATCAGTAACTCCTGTTAATTTTGCCTCCTCAATATCCCACAACAACCTTCCTCTTCTCCGTCTTCGTTGTCACTGCTCAGATTCTGCCCTTATTCTCTTCCCCCTAGCCCGCTGCATTCGCTACCTCACTGGTCTCTGTTCTTGAAGTTTCATTATCTTCACATCACCACCCTATCACTTACACAGCTCCCATAGAGAGTCATTCTAACAAGCAAATCCTATTTCATTACTCTGAGCAATAGATTTCAACGGCACCTACCTTCACAGAGGATAAAATTTAATCTCCGTGGTATGGCACAAAAAGTCCTCTATGATCTGGCCCACTGCTTATCACTGCTAACCCCACTGACCTATCTGATAGCATGTTATGTAACAAACGATAGAAAGCTAGTTATAATTTTCTGAACACAACTGGCTGACTCATATTTTTATGCATTAGAACAGGCCATTTCCTCCACCTGGAATGCTCTCCCCATGAATGTCAGGAAAGAAAATGCCTATATATGGTTAAACTCTCAACTTCACTGCTACCTTCTTTAGATAATCTGATTCTACAAGGTGTTCCTCATTCCTCTAAGCACTTTGAACATTTTCCACTAGTACACTTTCTGCATCTTAGAGCAGCAGTTTGTTACCATCTCTCACCTGTCAATTTTCATCTCCTTAAAGATGGGAACTATGTTCATCTTTTAATCTTCATTCAGCACTAAGTGTACTGCCTGGCACACAGTAGACACCCAATAAATATCTGCTGATTCAATTAATGAGTTATAAAAGTAGAAATGATATGTGGAACCATGAAAAAGAATGAGTTCTAAAATAATTAGGAAAACATTTTTTAAAGAAAGAAAAAAGTAATTATGGAACATGCATAGCTACTTTAGGAATTGTAGGGAGTCAATAGTAACAGAGGGTCATACGTATCATGTACTTGGCCTGTGCTAAGCTCTTGCACATTATAATAAAAACATCATGGGGACATGTTATCATGAAACTCATTTTGCAGATGAAAAACAAAGGCACAAAAATGTTCAAAAATTTGTTCAAAGTCACAGTGAGAGATAAAGCCAAGACAGAAAGAGGTCTATGCTAGCCACTCTTTAATTCTGCTTTTCAATATAGCCCAAGGTTAAATCTCTCCCACTATTTTTAGGGATTTTAGATGTGTAGTTAGCCTCCTCTTTCTCTATTTTCTTTTCTCTCTGTGCTTTTACATTTGTCTATTTTTCGCCTCTTTCTTTTCCTTTCTCTTCTCCTAATTCTATTTAATTTTTGTAATGAACATAACCTATACTAACATATAGGTATTTCATACTAATGTACCTTCTCTCTTCTTCACCAGGAAATATGACTGGGATAAAGAAAGTAGAATGTAAGAAGGCAGGGAAGACAAAGGAGGAATAGTTAGTAAAAAAAAGTGTTAAGATTGTACAGTGTAAAAATTAGTTTCAAGAAGAAGAGAAAATTAAAAACAGACCTTTAACTGTGACAAAAGAAAGAACAGAGATTAGTAGTGAGAGCAACATTTGAGCTGAGTTTATGAGAGAAAAGTATGTAAGGAAGAATAACAATTGGAAAGGAAATGGAGACAGCCAACCACTAAAGAGACCTGCCTGAGAAACTCTGTATGAGACAACAGAAAGAAGTAAGATCACTGCTATAAAGGACAGTGGAATCAAATAAAGGTTTTGAGGTTATGTGCTTTGTTTTGGTTTATTTCTTTAACTAGAGAAATCCGAGTGAATTAAAAATAAACGCTCAGTAAGGCAGCTTGTCTAGTGCAGAAAACAAAACTATTCACTCTGTACCAGTAAGGACTTTCTCTTGTTCACAGCCATCACATTCAAGGCTTGACACATATGATATGTTTGTTGAGTACCTACTATGTGCCAGGTGCTATTTTAGGTCATGGGACTATACTAGTGGACAAAACCAAAAATGCCCTTATGCTAATGGAAGAAATTGAACACACACCCACAAATTAAAAACGTAAGATGCCAAGATTGATAAGCCTTAAAAGAAAGACAGTAAAAACACAATAATGAGAAATCTAGTGGTAATGGGAAGTGGAGATTAATATTTAAATAGGATGGTCACAGAAGGTCTCTCCATCTAGGTGATACCTGAGAATGTGAGCCAGACAAATTAGTAAAAAGCATTACAGATGGGACAATGAATCCAAAGACCTGAGAAGGGAGAAAACTTGGTGTGTATGAGGAACCGCAAGGAAGCAACTATGGCTGGAGTAAGGGAAATAAAGAAGATCAATAGAACCAGTTGTAACATACCACTAACTCATTTATAGTAATAATAATCATACCTAATCATCACTAGAATCTTTCACACATAAATAGTTTTTAAACTATTAGTACATGAGAGGGAAATTTAGAAAAAATTCTAATTTGTTACCCTGCAAAAATTCCATGCTTTATCATTTTTCTTCATATGACCAAAGAATTCTAATTGTTTCAATAATGCAAGCAATACTCTTAAGTACAGCCAAAAATAACTGACATTAGATTTCAATCATTTTACATCTATTACTCTCAAATACGATACAAAAGCAACTTCCTTACAGAAAGCAGTGTCCTACTCAGTAGATGTGAATACTCTATAGACAAGTCTGCTGGAATATCCTTTTGACAAGACTCCAACTGCAACACTGATGTTCAGTTCTAAGAGCTATGTGTTAAGAGGAACATACAGTAATGGGTTCAATTTTCTAATCATGTCCCTTACCTGCCAACAACTTAGTATGCTTTTAAAGAATTTAACTGTTTCTACATATGCCATAGTACCTACTATGGCTTAATATGTATAATAATAGAAAACTGATCCATTAAGTCAAGATATTTTCATACTAGTATTTTCTGTTTAGTAAATGTTAGTAAGATTAGGAATAAAGAAAACTTTTAAAATATCAATAAAATATACCTATGTTAGATATGAAAAAATGTTAGAGGTTACATTGTGGCAGGGAACTGGGGGGACGCTAGTTGACAAGGAAAATGAAACCCAATTTCTCCCAAAGAAATTTGAAAAAGCAAGTTTTATATGTCTTTTTTTTAATGAGATAAAAAAAAATACTAAGAAAATATGCCAAATGTCCACTGGAAAAAAATAGAGAACTTGCTTATAGTTACGTAAGCAATTAAAATAAAACAAAACTGCAGCATTAAACATGCTGCAGAATGTGCACATTCAATCCAGCCAAATTAGTTACACCCACTCCCATTACAAAGACAAAATGTAAGACAAAATGGGAAACTAATGAGCTCAGCTGCAGGGGCCTGTTTGTTTGTTTTTTAATTCCATCCATTTGCTCAAACGTAATTCCTACTTTACCCTTACATCTTTTGTTGGATGTAAGGGGAATCAAATGTTCCTAAACAAGAATCTGAATAAGCTCTAAAAATGCATAATACAAGCTTCATTTTGTTCTAATGCACATCTGGTGTACTCTGTTTTAACATTTTTGACAGGTTAATCGTTGTCTTCATGTTTAAAGAACACAAATGTTTTACCAGTGCTGTTGAACAGATCGTGTAGGGGTAAAAAGAAAAAGTTGGGGAAGGTGAAAGGTCTGTCTGTTTTTCCAAGCAAATGGAGGTGGGGGACATACCTAGGTAACTTGACCATAGTATACAGAAGCTATGATTCATTATAAAAGCAGAAATAAAGTAAAGCCCTCTAATAAAAATAAACATTTTTCAGGGGAAACTTTTGTTATTTGCAATAAAGAAATGTTCTTTGAAAACCTTTCAGACTAAAACTAACTATCCCAAATTTTGTGATGAAAATGGCAATTAAAAAACCTCAACACTAAAGAAAACTGAGACCAAAAATTATTCAAAGAATGGATAAAGTTAGCAAAGGTGACAAAATTAATTTCCGTGAAAAACCAGTTAACCGTGCAAAGCAATGAGCAAGCTGAATACAGATATACTTGGTATTCAGTTTCACTTTTAATTGACTATATTTAGTATTATTTGGCTTTATTGAGCTTGAATTCAATTAGGAAAAAAATTATGAGAATTATCTTCAAATTCAACTGCAATTCTGATTTAATTTTTAAAATAATATTCAATTTCAGGTCTGTCTTAGGAAAGAATGTAGTATGATTCCATGAAAACAAACACTACTATAATGGAAATCCCTAATAAAAAGCACCAAACCTCCGCCCAATATCTCACAAGGATGTGTTATTCAATGCAGGCTATTAAAAACAAACAAAACTCCAATATAACAAAAGAACTGAAGAGTCCATCTGATTTGCTTACAGTACAGAACATGATTCAGATGAGCATTAGTGGCTATCATGTATGAGGAATTTTAGCAGTATTTTTTTAGCTCAACTCGAGTTAAAATTTGAAGATCTACTAAAATAATTTTAAAATATCTGCTCTTTTACCTTATAAAATTTTATTTAAGAAAACATCTATCTATAGCAGATATTCAGCACCACCTAAAAGAAACTATGTCTGCTAGTGAACTTACTCTTTCCTCCCAAACCTACTCCCGTTTGCATTAATGATAACAGTTTATTAGGAGAGATCCCTAGGCTTAAAAATCTCAGCATCATTTGACTCTTCCCTTTCTCTCTCTCAACATGTCCATTCCTAACTATATAGTGCAAAGTCCTATTATCTTTGACATCTGTCCTCTTTACTTCAGACTCATTATGAAGACTTTAGTTTAAGCCTCACCTTTATTAATCTCTGGCAACTGCATCTGAACTGGTCTCCTTGCCTCTTCTTTTGATTTCATGACAGTACATTTTACAAACTCTTGCTAGATTAAAGCTCTAAAGAATCCCCTGACTTAAAAAAAACTTCTAAGAGATTCCTGCTGAATACAGAATCAAGGTCCAAATTTATGAGGCTCTTATTCAAGATTCTGCTCAATACAGCATCAATCTACCTTTCTAACATATTCTTTTTCATTTCAAAGTAGGGGTACCATTCACTACTGCCAAAGAAAACTAATTGATATTTCTTCGATGTAGTCTGTGATTTCTGACTTACTTCAGTGTCTATGATTAACAGATTCTACTTAAAATATCCCTCTTAATCTGCTCATCAAATTATTCAAGGTACAGTTTAAACATCACCCTCTTTAGGATGCCTTCTCTGATTTCCCCACCTATGTATAAATTCCTCCTCTACTGAACACCTACCACATCTTGTGAATTTATCATATAATACTTCATTCTTTATAGCAAGGCGATTTACGTAGCACCCGTCCTTTTCTTACTAAATTTCGTAAGGGGCAAATATTCACAAGGGGAAAGTTGCTCAGGGGAAATAACTGCAGAACCGTACACAGTAAGCCAGCATATACAGACGATGAATGCTAACATAAATGAGCATACATGTTATTTTGATAAAGAGGCATAAGATAGTATGATGATAATATACCTAGAGGATAATGTGTTCCACTAATTTAAAACAAGAATATGGCCTAAATTTAAAGATCTGGTGTATAAAGCAACGAGGTTTTCAAATTACATTAAATCACCAATATTAATGCCAAAGAAAAAAAATTCTACATGTTCTTATGTAACACAAAACTGAAATAGCAGAGCATATTATTTATTCTACACATATATTAGCAATTTTGTTTTCTAATTAAACATATATATTAGAAAGTTGTTGATAGAGTACTAAAGTAGTAAAAGAACTCTCCCTTACTTCGGTTAAACTTAGGAAATCTTGTTTTCAGTTTCTTCCTTAATGGATTAAGCTCGGGCATTATTTCTGGAACAGCTACATAAAAATCTGCTTGAATTTCATCATCTAAAATCTGAAAATCAGGAGGGAAAAGATACATAAAAAGATTACATAAAAAGCTTTATTTTTCTAAAAATAAGGTCTAATGTAGTAATAATTTCTTTTATAATGTAGAAAATACATATTAAGCACAATTCCTTTCTTCAAACACAAAGATTGTATGAACATATTCACCAATTATGAAAATCTTCAGAAGCAAACATTTTCTGATGTTTGCTTTTAAAACATAGCCACATCCATTATAAACAAACAAACACTTAATAGGTTTAATTCTTCCATGGGGTTATGTTAGTCAAAAGTGTTGATTAATTATATTGCTTCTACAAGCTAGAACATTGCACTGATGTGTACGTGGTTCATACAGTCCCAATAAAGGTGAATTTGTATGTCCGTCAAAACTGAAAGAACATGCTGAAATTTTTGCAAGATCACATGTAAAATTAATAACCACTAGCTGCCAAATCATTAGCAACCACATTGCTTTCCTAAATTTGGAGCATCAAGACAACTGAATCTAAAATCAGTTTCACAAAGAACTGAAACTAAAACTCCTTTTGCCTCCAAAAAATAAAAGAGGAGTGGGATGGTCAAAGACAAGTTTACTTATAGCTTACTATCCATAGTCTAATTCCATTCTAAAAGCAAAGAGAATAATTTCAATTTTTAAAAGACATTTTAAACTAATTCAGGCAGGTACCCAGAATAATTACTTTACTTCTACAATATACTCCATTTAAAAATTTAGTTGATTTAAAATTGAAGCAACTTTTTAGAGTAATACTGCCTGGGCAACAATTATCTTACCAATGATTCTCTTTGCATAAAATCTTATCACAATATGTCATTCAAAGCCTTGGTTTGGGGTTTACACATTAAACTATAAAAACTTGAACTCTAGCAAAATTAAGCATGATTCTGGAATTTTATTTTCCTGTTACTATTTCTTCTTTTTACAAATTCTTTACTCCCTAAATGGCATGCTATGCCCCCCTGAACAATAATAGAAAGAAAGATAGTGCTAAGTTGTGTCCGACTCTTGTGATCTCATGAACTGTAGTCTGCCAGGCTCCTCTGTGCATAGGATTCTCCAGGCAAGAATACTGGAGTGGGTTGTCATTTCCTTCTCCAGGGGAACTTCCCAACCCAGAAATTAAATTCAGGTCTCCTGCATTACAGGCAGATGCTTTACTGACTGAGCTACATGGGAAGCCCTGAACAATAATAATTTACATTAAAAGAATCCTTGGCATGTGACAAGTATTCTGAGAATACTTGTAACGTGCTAAGTATACTTAGAATACTTGTAACATGCTAAACACGTTACATGGTTTAATTCACCAAGTGTATACAACAACCATACAAGGCAAGTACTAATATTGGCCACACATTCTAGACAAGGAAGTTGAGGGCTTAGGGAGGACAAATCAGTCTGTGTACTTTTAAGTGGCAGACCCAGAATCCAAACACAGGCAGTTTGGCTCCAAAACCAGGGTGAAAGCAGAGGCAATTTTGAAACATCAAAGAACTATATGTGAAATTTCCACTCCAAGATTTTCTAATCATGATTCTAAAACATTTACCTTTGGATTAAATTAAAATTATGTTTGAAAGTTATGCTCCGTTAGCCTTTAAGATCATATCATAAAATATCACAAAACTCTATAGATGGAAATCACAATTTAGAGACAAGTAAAAATGAAACAATTTTAAAATCCCTCAGAACCAAGCATACTTGTGACATTTCACAAGTATTAAAATTAAAGCAAAATGTACTTAAAGCAATTCAGTTCAGTCAGTTCAGTCGCTCAGTCGTGTCCGACTCTTCGAAACCCCATGGACTACAGCACGCCAGGCTTCCCTGTCCATCACCAACTCCTGGAGCTTACTCAAACTCATATCCATCGAGTCAGTGTTACCATCCAACCATCTCATCCTCTGTCGTCCCCTTCTCCTCCTGTCTTCAATCTTTCCCAGCATCAGGGTCTTTTCAAATCAGTCAGTTCTTCCCATAAGGTGGGAATGACCCAAAAAAGATGTCCTTTTCATTATAGGGGACTGGAATGCAAAAGTAGGAAGTCAAGAGATACCTGGAGTAACAGGCAAATTTGGCCTTGGAGTACAGAATGAGCAGGGCAAAGGCTAACAACAGAGCTTTGCCAAGGGAACGCACTGGTCATAGCAAACATCCTCTTCCAACAACACCAGAGAAAACTCTACACATGGACATCACCAGATGGTCAATAGCAAAACCAGACTGATTATATTCTTCACAGCCAAAGATGAAGAAGCTCTATAAAATCAGCAAAAACAGACTGGGAGCTGACTGTGGCTCAGATCATGAACTCCTTATTGCCAAATTCAGATTTAAATTGAAGAAAGTAGGGAAAACCACCAGACCATTCTGGTATGTTCTAAATCCCTTACGATTATACAGCAGAAGTGACAAATAGATTCAAGGGATTAGATCTGATAGAGTGCCTGAAGAACTATGGACGGAGGTTCATGACATTGTACAGGAGGCAGTGACCAAGACCATCCCCAAGAAAAAGAAATGCAAAAATCAAAATGGTTGCCTAACAAGGCCTTACAAATAGCTGAGAAAAGACGAGAAACAAAAGGCAAAGGAGAAAAGGAAAGATACACCCATTTGAATGCAGAGTTCTAAAGAATAGCATGGAGAGATGTGCCTCTTCTTCCCACCTCTTTAAAAAAAACAATGTCTTTGCTTCAAGAATATACAATGGAGAAAGGACAATCGCTTTAACAAGTGGTGCTGGGAAAACGAGTCAACCACTTGTAAAAGAATGAAACTAGAACACTTTCTAACACCATACACAAAAATAAACTCAAAATGGATTAAAGATCTAAATGTAAGACCAGAAACTATAAAACTCCTAGAGGAAAACATAGGCAAAACGCTCTCCGACATAAACCACAGCAGGATCCTCTATGATCCACCTCCCAGAGTAATGGAAATAAAAGCAAAAATAAACAAATGGGACCTAATTAAACTTAAAAGCTTTTGCACAACAAAGGAAACTATAAGCAAGGTGAAAAGACAGCCTTCAGAATGGGAGAAAATAACAGCAAATGAAGCAACTGACAAAGAATTAATCTCAAAAATATACAAGCAACTCCTGCAGCTCAATTCCAGAAAAATAAACGACCCAATCAAAAAATGGGCCAAAGAACTAAACAGACATTTCTCCAAAGAAGACATACAGATGGCTAACAAACACATGAAAAGATGCTCAACATCACTCATTATCAGAGAAATGCAAATCAAAACCACAATGAGGTACCATCTCACGCTGGTCAGAATGGCTGCTATCCAAAAGTCTACAAGCAATAAACGCTGGAGAGGGTGCGGAGAAAAGGGAACCGTCTTACACTGTTGGTGGGAATGCAAAGTAGTACAGCCACTATGGAGAACAGTGTGGAGATTCCTCAAAAAACTGGAACCAGAACTGCCACAGGACCCAGCAATCTCACTGCTGGGCATACACACCGAGGAAACCAGAATTGAAAGAGACACGTGTACCCCAATGTTCATCGCAGCACTGTTTACAATAGCCAGGACCTGGAAGCAACCTAGATGTCCACTGGTAGACGAATGGGTAAGAAAGCTGTGGTACATATACACAATGGAAGATTACACAGCCATTAAAAAGAATACATTTGAATCAGTTCTAATGAGGTTGGTGAAACTGGAGCCTATTATACAGAGTGAAGTAAGTCAGAAAGAAAAATAGCATTACAGTATACCAACACATATATATGGAATTTAGAAAGATGGTGATGATGACCCTATATGCGAGACAGCAAAAGAGATACAGATGTAAAGAACAGATTTTTGGACTCTGTGGGAGAAGGCGAGGGTGGGATGATTTAAGAGAATAGCACTGAAACATGTATATTATCATATGTGAAACAGATCGCCAGTCCAGGTTCGATGCATGAGACAGGGTGGTCAGGGCTGGTGCACTGGAATGACCCTGAGGGATGGGATGGGGAGGGGTGTGAGAGGGGGGTTCAGGATGGGGAACACATGTACACCCATGGCTAATTCATGTCAATGTATGGCAAAAACCACTACAATATTGTAAAGTAATTAGTCCCCAATTAAAATAAATAAATAAATTGAAACAAACAAACAAATGTCTTTGCTTCAAATGGGCTCCACCAGTTCTTTGTTAGTTTCTCAAGGTAGGCTGCATAACCTTTTTTTGCCTATACCCCTTGAACTGATGGAGTTGGGAGAGCTGGTGTGGTAAAATTTAAGAGTAACCAAAAGTACCATATTATAGAGGTCAGATACTATCCTTTACTAAAGTAAATCACACTTTCCACTCCAATAAGGCAAAACAAACAGCTGGCCTTTGAAATATGAATAGAGATATCCACGTAGGCTACCTTTCAGATTGCACCTTAAATCTCACATTCAAAACCACAAGAGTCATACTGTCCTTTCCAGTCTATCCATAAAACTCTCACAAACATATAAGAAACAAAAAAATCACAAATACAAATCAAGTATAATTAATATCAGGCCGTCTGGATAGTTTTTTCTTAGCTTGATTTTGAGACCCAAAAGAGTAGGAAAATCATCTGTTCTGTAAAGCTCTACTAACCATTTATCAAAAGATATGAACAGTGTAGTTATGTTCCACATGTAATAAATCAATGGATGGCAAAGATAACAGAAAAATTTCTGTAAGTAATGAATACGAAAACAATACCGTACCTTCTGAATCAGATTAGTCCCGCCTGCAAATGCAGCTCCATTTTCTTCTGCTATTTTAATTTCTGATGCATTCTACCAAAAAACACAATAGTTTGAACATTAGTCTTTAAACAAATTCAGTCTGCTTTCAAGTATTTTGTCAGAAATACCACAGTTCAAAATAAAAACTATTTTTTACTTTTAACTGAAAGTGTATCAGTTTTCAACTAGATGCATCAGAGATGGTACATTCAGAACAAGCTTAGTTTGTAGGTGATTAAGGCATTTCTTGACTAATATATGAGGAAATATGTCAAACGGCATATGAAAAACCCACCAAGTGGTCCTGAGTCTCCAATGTCATCAATACATCATTTTCCAAAAATAACAGATTAAAATATATTTAGTTTTGCTGCTTTAAATGGAGACATTTTATCAATCCAGTATTACAAGAGTAAAGATTTTTAAATTTAAGAAATGAGAATCAAAATTTAGCCTACTGTCTGAAAATACAAAAGAAAAATACACAGTATTAGGTTTTTTTCTCTATATGCTTCATTTATACCATTTGGATTTACTGTAAAAATATGTCACTATTTACTCAAGTTTTGTGGCATTCTAAGAGCTATATGCTCTACTTTTCTGGGGAAAAAAGCAAAGAATTTCTTCACTGTAAGTGAGACAGATGACAGAAGAAAAACACTTTACAAAACAAATTCATGAGCATGTTATAAACAAATGTGCATAACACAAAAACAATGACAAAGAGCTGTATTACTACACTTGCTGTTGTCGTGACTTTCTTGACTTTACAGACTAGATCATTTTAAAAGTGTGGTTTCTGTGTCTTCACAGCACTAAACGGCCCACTGCTTTAAAGTCAACGTTATTTTTGTCGTTTGGAGAGTTTCAGCAGGATGCAGCAGCTAGTAGGATAAATACTTCTCGTGAGAAACATAAAATGGTAGATAATAATGATGAAGTTCATGTTGTGGCTCAGCTCTTTCTCAAACTAATGATATGACCTCAAATAAGTCATTTAACTGCTTTGAGTTTCACACGGGGAAAATATTCTAGGGGAATGCCAGGATGTTCTCTAACTCTATTCAGTTATTCTAATCATTGATTAATGTGATGTGTCAAAAAACTAAAGGATATAAAAAGCTGACAAAAGTTACTCACCCCTGTAAATACAGCCACTTTATTCATTTCTGAAATGAATGGGTATGGCAAACTAAGAACACTGGCAAATGGCTCCACTTTTTTCTAAATATACAACAATGGAAAAACAATTATAAACAATTCATTCATCTTTTCTATATCCAAAATATTCACTGATTACCTGTTAAAGCATAAGAGGTTATATTTCCTTTGTAAGAAATCAAAATAAAGATCTAAACCTCTTTCCCCAACTCCATACTCTGCCATCCTCTGACAGCACGTGGCTTTTCTCCACAGCATTTACCAGAGTCTCACATATTAAATTAAGATCTGTGTTTGCACAATCCTTATCTTCCCCAGCACCTAGTACAAGGCCTTCCACATGATGGATGCCAACCAATGTTTTCTACCTTGAATTAAATTGAAAAAAACATACAGTTTTTTTTTTACATCATCAAGGAGGACATGTACACAGCTGTGCACATTGAACAAGAGCCAGCTAATCTGCTCACTGGGTCACTGCTAATTTCCATGATGGTTCTAAACGATCAGGGGAAGCTGATATTAACTCTAAATCCAAGACAGATTGCCAAATCTGAAAGGCTATTTCGAGTGGGTCTATTTTGAAACAACCTGAACCACCCACCACTTCCAGATATTTATGGGAAGTCAGTTGGAAAATCCCAAATAATGGCATGTATTTGAGGCACCCTAATAGGGGTGGAGTTTTTACAGGACCTCAAAACTAATTTGTTTAGTCACTGGGCCAAGGACCTGTCTAGACCCGTGACTCGGATCTCTTAGGGAGACTTCACATGGAAACAAGTTCTAGGCCCATAGTTTTGGTGCAGCCTTAAGGTCCAGAAAAAGAGTTGTTTCATAATTAAAACTGATTGAAAGATTATATTTTTAGAAAAACTTGAGTAAGATAACCTCCTGAGAATTTCTTTTCAGACAAGAAGGCACAAACTCTTAAACACACTTTATGTCAGATGTGCAACTCAGTTTTACTGACTGTCATTCCTTTGCCGTTAACATGTCACAACTGGCTTCAGTAAATTTTTCAATGGCAAGCAATCACAATAATAGCATCCCCTGGGGGAATACTGGCTTGTTTTACAAGCACTCTGTCAAGAACAAAAAAGGTCTCAGGAAAAAAAACTGAACCTTTTCAATGTTATTAGTTTACAAGTGGCTAACATTTACAAAATGAAACTTGTGGTCCTACAATACTTCGTTATAAATTACACTACCGGTTGACTGAGAAAGTGGTTATGTTAGACACTACAACGTTTTAAAATAAAAGAACAGTAACACTGTAGTATAAAATAAAATTTCAATAGGATTGGAATAAACAAAAAATAACCAAGAAATAGCACACACCTTGGTTTAAATCCTAATTCCACCCCCACCTCTGGCGACCTTGAGCAACTTACTTCCCTTTGCACATCTCAGCTTCCTCTTTTGAAATTATTACAGAATTAAATGAGAACATGCATGAAAATAAGCATTTTACTTCCCTTTGTAAAGAAAGGGAAAAATTGGGATTTGGAGAGGTTAAACCAGAAGCTCAAAGAGCAGGTAACTGGTGACCCCAGGATTCTGGTCTGTAATGCAATGTCAGCCTCTGCACTTAGGCACTATGTTGTATTCCTCCTCCTCAGTTACTTGTTGCTGCTAAGGTTGTTAAACTGTACTCAAAAACACAGACCCTCCAGTTTGACCAAAAAAAGGCATCCTCAGAATAAAAATCAAAGTATCATCTCCAAATAGATTAATTTCTTAAGCGAGAAGCTTATCAAATTGAGAGCTGTAACGGACCTCAATTCTAATCTAGTATTTTTCCCACCTTTAGAATTTTATAAACAAGTCTTTTGTGGAACTGCAATATACAAGCAGACAAAACAAAAAGGTTTTAGTTGAGATGAGGGTAAGGGGCCTGGCACCCCATCTAAACTTAGTCTTAACCCAGTATTCTGAGGAATACATCTTCAGGCCACCGAGCTATCCAAAGTCCTTACTGACCAAGGAGGAACAACATACCTGGACAGCTTAAGTCATTTTTCAAAGTTACAGTAACACCTCAATTAATTTTGACACTACTTTTGTTCCAGATAAATAGGAGATATATGTTCATTGACTCTACAGAATGAGTTCAACATTCTATTTTATATTTGGAAAATTAAAAGACAAACTTCAGTATTTTTCATCCTAAAGTTCAGAAAGAGCATAAGATTTTCTAAAAATTATTACGAGACAAAACATATTTTAAGTTAAGAAACAGCAATTCATTCAACCACTGTTGACAAATAAATTTTAATTGAGTCTACATACCTTCTTCCCCAATGTCATATCCAGTGTCAAATCAAGATAAACACCTTGCTTTGGATTCGTAAAGTCCAAAACTTGAAATTTCTTAAGTAAGTGAACAGCTTTCTCCACCTCATGTATCTGCCTTGGGTATAAGCGTTTTAGGTAGACATCGTCTTCAGGCTCACCTTCCATAAAAGGATATGACTTTATTTTTTCTATATCATCTTTTTTCTCATTTGATGCTTTTTCTTTAGTACCTTTTTTTGTTTTCTTTGCAGGCCTTAAAAAAAAAAAATTCAAATCAGTTATCTAAATATGTAGTCCCAGAAACTTAAAAAGGAAACTAATATAAAAATTCTCCAAGCCAGGCTTCAGCAATACGTGAACCGTGAACTTCCAGATGTTCAAGCTGGTTTTAGAAAAGGCAGAGGAACCAGAGATCAAATTGCCAACATCCGCTGGGTCATGAAAAAAGCAAGTGAGTTCCACAAAAACATCTATTTCTGCTTTATTGATTATGCCAAAGCCTTTGACTGTGTGGATCACAATAAACAGGAAAATTCTGAAAGAGATGGGAATACCAGACCATCTGACCTGTCTCTTGAGAAACCTGTATGTAGGTCAGGAAGCAACAGTTAGAACTGGACATGGAACAACAGACTGGTTCCAAATAGGAAAAGGAGTACGTCAAGGCTGTATATTGTCACCCTGCTTATTTAACTTATATGTAGAGTACATCATGAGAATCGCTGGACTGGAAGAAACACAAGCTGGAATCAAGATTGCCAGGAGAAATATGAATAACCTCAGGTATGCAGATGACACCACCCTTATGGCAGAAAGTGAAGAAGAACTAAAGAGCCTCTTGATGAACGTGAAAGAGGAAAGTGAAAATGTTGGCTTAAAGCTCAACGTTCAGCAAACTAAGATCATGGCATCTGGTCCCATCACTTCATGGGAAGTAGATGGGCAAACAGTGCAAACAGTGTTAGACTTTATTTTTGGGGGCTCCAAAATCACTGCTGATGGTGACTGCAGCCATGAAATTAAAAGACGCTTACTCCTTGGAAGGAAGGTTGTGACCAACCTAGATAGCATATTGAAAAGCAGAGACATTATTCTGCCAACAAAGGTCTGTCTAGTCAAGGCTATGGTTTTTCAGGTGGTCATGTATGGATGTGAGAGTTGGATGGTGAACAAAGCTGAGAGCTGAAGAATTGATGCTTTTGAACTGTGGTGTTGGAGAAGACTCTTGAGAGTCCCTTGGACTGCAAGCAGATCCACCCAGTCCATCCTAAAGGAGATCAGTCCTGGGTGTTCATTGGAAGGACTGATATTGAAGCTGAAACTCCAATACTTTGGCCACCTGATGCGAAGAGTTGACTCATTGGAAAAGACCCTGATGCTGAGAAGGATTGGGGGCAGGGGGAGAAGGGGACGACAGAGGATGAGATGGTTGGATGGCATCACCGACTCAATGGACATGGGTTTGGGTAAACTCTGGGAGTTGGTGATGGACAGGGAGGCCTGGCGTGCTGCGATTCATGGGGTCGCAAAGAGTCGGACACTACTGAGCGACTGAACTGAATATATTTACATTAGACAGAAAAAAATGACAAAAGATAAAGTTTATTTTAATTCGAAAGCACAGACTACTTTATAGTATTTTTTAATTCAACAAATATTAAGCAAATTTTTGAACTGTTTGCAGTTTATACAAAGTTGGATAAGGTATTGATATTGCTCTCCAGAAACTCAGAGTAGGGAAGATGGACATGTAAACAGATAATTTCAATATGATTTGGTAAATACTATGAGAATGTTATCAGAGCCATGGGGAAAAGATAGTTAACCCAGCCTAGGAGGCAGGGAAGAGTTCAGAAAAAAAAAAGACCCCAAAGTCAATTCTTAAAGGATGAGGAATTAGCCTAAACATAAACCCAAGAGAAACGAAAACATGGACACATAAAAACTTGTACAAAACTGTTCACAGCAGCATTCCTCAATAAAAGCCAAAAGGTAAAACAAGCTGAATACACAAAATGTGGTATATATCTATACAGCAGAGTATTAATAGGCAATGAAAAGGAATAAAGCATTGATACATGCTACAATTTGTATGAACCTTAAACACAGAATGCTAAGTGAAAGAAGCCGGTTCCAAAAGACCACACATTGTATGGTTCCATTTATAGGAAATATCAAGAATGGGCAAAAAAAAAAAAAGAATGGGTACACCTATAGAAACTAAAAGTAGATTTAGGTTGTCTAGGGCTGGGGAGGGGATAGGGAAATGGGAAGTGATTGCTAATGGCCATGGGGTTTACAGGGAAGATAATGAAATGTTCCAAAACAGACTGTGGTGACGATCACACAACTCTGAACACACTATAAAAATCACCGAATTGCACACTTTAAGTGGGTGAATTGTATGGTATGCAAATTGTACCTCAATAAAGCTATTATTTAAAAAAACAGAGTTATCCAGGCAAAGAAACAATGTAATAAAAGTATTGAGGCATGATTAATAGAATGTTACACAAGGGGAGCCATTATAAGTTCTGGCTGACTAGAGCAGGGGTTGGTAAACTTTTTCTGGAAGGGATCAGACAGTAAATATTTTATGGACTCATCTCAGTGACTCAACTCTGCCATTTGAATGCGAAAGCCGCCATACACAACACAAAAATGAATGAGCATAGTTGCGTTCCAGTAAACTTTATTTACAAACACTGGTTTAAATTTTGTAATTTTCATGTGTCACAAAATGCTGTTCTTCTTTTTTTCCCTTAAAAATGTAAAAAACATCACTTAAAAATGTAATGGCCCTCTGGCCACATTTTGCGGACTCTTGAACTTTACCTCAGGAAATAGCAGCACAGGAGGCTGGAGAATCCAGATAACAGAGGCCTCCTCAAGAGACAATGAGAAGCCACTGGACAGGGGTGGCGTCTGCATTTCACACAGAGTATTCTGGCTGCAGTATAAGGGATGGATCTGAAGGAAGCAGACTGGAGACAATTAAAGAGATGACCCTCCCTCTCTTCTCAAGGAGACATGGCAGCCTGAAGCAGAACAGTGATGATACTAGGATGAACAGATTACAGAGACATTTTACAAGGTAAATACAGAACACAAAGGGGAAAGAGACAACTCAAGGATACTACGCAGGTTTCTGGCTCGAATGATTAGATATGAGTAGTATCATTAACTAAAACCAGAAGTAAAGAAAGCAAAACAGGTTTCTTTTGAGGGAGGTAGTCATGGAGATGAGTTCAGTTTGGGGCAATAGAGAGTCTGAGTGTGGGGTTTGTTGCATCATTGACCCCGATTCCTTACCTCCTCTCTCTACTCAAGTCCCTCTGCTAAGTGACTTTGCAGTTCCTCCCACTTAAAAGTGCCTTGATTTGGTCACATGACTAATAGGCCAATAGAATAAAGCAAAACTGACAGATTCTGTGCTCTAAGCTTAGGCTTTAAGAGGCTTCATCTGTTTCCACTTGTAAGTTGTCTTTCTGCCATTTTCATAAGCACAGGCCTGGGCTAGCCCAAAGGTGGGAGGATTAGAGACAGGTGAACAGCAGAGCTGACTCCACAGAGCCCCAGGCTAGATTAGACAACTCTCAGCTGACCTGCAGATTCACGGAGGCACAACAAACCCAGCCAAGGTCATCAGAGCACCCTTACAAACCTAGCTCACATCAGCTCACAGAAGTATGGGCAATGATAATCACAGGGTGATTTGTTACGTAACAAATACCAACAAGGCGCTTACAAAATATGTAAGAAAATGTTCCACAGCTAATTGCAGGTAAGAGTTCGAAGCTAGGAAGATTCTAAGCATTAATTCCAATCACACCTTTAATCTTTTAACCATAAACGCTTTAAATTAGGGAAATACTATTCTAGAAAGACATTTGGGTTCTGTGGTAGACAGGATTATGGCTTCCCAAATATGGCCACATCTGCACAGCAAAAAGGACTTTGCAGACGTGATTATCTTGAGACTTGGAGAGGATGCTGGACTATTCAGGTGGGCCCAATCTAATCACACAGTTCCTGAAAGCAGAGAAACCTTCTTTCTCATCCTCATCTCACAGCAATGGGAAGGAGAAATCTGAGCATGAAGTGGACCCAATATGCCATTCCTAGCTTTGAAGATGGTGGAAGGGAGAGCCACGAGCTAAGGAATATGGGTAGCTCTTGAAGCTGGAAATGGCAAGGAAACAGATTCTCCTCTAGAGCCTTTAGAAAGGACCGAAGCTCTGACAGCTTCTTAATTTTAGTCTAGTGAGAGCCGTATCAGAATTCTGACTTGCAGAACTGCAAGATGATAAACTTGAATTGCTTTAAGCCACAAGGTCTGTGGTAATTTGCTATGGCAGCAATAGAAAACTTAGTAAGAGGTCCTATAAAATTTCTGCAAAAGAAATGGATGACAGTAAAATGATATTTAAAAAAAGAAAACCTCAAAAACCAATCCAACATATGATTCCATGCTCACTTACAGCACTCAATGAATTATTACTACAACTAATAATAGTATCCTCCCAACTAATGAGCAATTTGACAGAATAGCAGATAATGACAACACTCATTTTTAATGGGACACAGGTGCCCTTCTGGACTGCTGACAAGTCTAAGTAGGTGCCTGAGTGGATGGATGCAACGTGCCTCAATACTATGTAGAAGTACACCACAAAATTCTGAAACCTTCCAAACTGAAGAAATCACATTTTATATTTAGTAAAAGAGTAAAGTGGCCAATAGGGGAAGGAGTCTAGAGAGCCTGTTTTAGTAATAAACTATCTAAAATAAACAAATGAATAAAAATTGTAGCTATAGTCCACAGGTTTACTTTACATAAATACTGATTTCACCACTAAATTCTTCATCATGACTGAATCTATCCATCTAATTTACAATTGTAATATGAAGTTCCCAGAGACTAAAATGTGATTTTTAAATTAATAAATATTTGCAAAACCTGATAAAAGTCAGGAACATAAAGAGATTGAGTTGGGTATCCAGCAGTTTACTTACTTATGCTTTGGACCTTGTTTCACAAAATTTGAGATGGTTTTTTGAATGGTTTGAGATGGTTCAATGAAAATATTGTTGAGTTACAAATGAACACTTGTAAAAATAAATAAAGTAAAACATCATTGCTGTTGTTTAGCTGCTAAGTTGTGTCTGACTCTTTTGCAACCCCATGGACTGTTGCCCACCAGGCTCCTCTGTCCATGGGATTTTCCAGGTAAGAATACTGGAGTGGGTTGCCATTTCTTTCTCCAGGGGATCATCCTGACCCAGCGATCAAACCTGCATCTCCTGCATTGGCAGGCAGATTCTCTACCACTGACTACCAGGGAAGCCTACAACATCATCTAATATAGAGCAAACAGGATTCTAAGGAAACACTTTCTTCCAAAATTTAAAAAAAAACTGCAACTGACTAAAATCAATAATAATCAATTTTACAAACCCACCACCTGCTGTTTTCCACGACCCTCCAAAAGGTGTGTCTTTATTCATAAGAATCACATCCAGAACTCTGTTGCTTATTCAGTATGTAAGACCCTATCTGGAGAAGATAAAAAACAATGATTCTCAGGGAGTAAAATAATTGTATTAGGAAGGTTTTAGGGAAGGTGAGGGAGAAACACCTGGTAGTCTGAACTAGAGAGAACACAATTTAGCCGCAGTTACCTGGGTAACTAAACCACGCAGACTAAGTGAGTCATAAGAGACTGTAGTAAGCTAACAACTTTCTCCCTGCTTTTCCTGTCTCCTAACTCCAAGACCATGAAAGGAAAAACAATTCCACAGTCTCACCCCAATAAAACAAGACAAAAAAAAAAAAATCAGTACTATAATAAAGCTCACTTCAAGATCCTTGAAGATCTGTGACCCTAGAGATCCAAGTCTTTTTAAGGCTGAATACGTCTTTAATTTGAGGAATCGGGTTGAGAGTAGGGGACACACAACCTCAGTCAAACTAAGCTGAACTAAACAGAACTAAAGAGAAAATGCCTAAGGCATATAACTATTAATGGAATGCAATGTCTGGAATTCTTATTTCTCAGTGTAATCACATAATTAAATTCACTAACATCTCTGATGCTGGTTTATTCATTAAATGAAATGCGTAAGTACTGCTTACACTTATAGTGTAAAAACTGGCAGAATAAAACGTAGTCAATACAAATAAAAGCTAGAAAGAGCATTAACAATGACAGGCAGACAGAATCACAGCTTTTCTTGAACCCATCACAGAGCTGATGACGGCAGGGCAACCAAGTAGGTCTGAAATCTTCCCACACCCCCCACTCCACGTGTGTACAGCCAGGAGGGTCTTGTCTAGAGCAGAGAATGAGAGGAAGGCAGGCAGGTAAGAAGGAAAAAAAAAAAAACTCAGCTAAACTTTTAGTGCTAGTGTGACAGTATAAACCCGAGAGATCCAGACACAAGGGAAGTTCACGCTCACCCATCCTCAGACCTCCACCAGGTCCTCCTAGGAAAGACTGGAGTAGGCCAGGAGAGAGAAAGCCTCCTTCGAGGGTGCAGCATAGAGAACAGCCACTGCTGCCAGAAAGACAAGTAACCCTGAAGCCCTCTAGGGCAGGGGTCCCCAACTTTCTGAAATCTACAGCCTGATGATCTGAGGTGGAGCTGACGTAATAGCAGAAATAAAGTGCACAATAAATGTAATGCACTTGAATCATCCTGAAACCAACATCCCCACCCCAAACGGTCGGTCCATGGAAAAACTGTCTTCCACGAAACCAGTCCCTGGTCCAAAAAGCTGGGGGACCGCCACTCTAGGGCACAGGTAAATGAAAGAAGGGAAATGTGTAGGGAAATGAAAGAAGAAGAATAAAACACTAGAAAGAAGAAAAAATACTAAAACTTCTATCCTTAAGGGAAGGTAGCACATAGTCCTGATCGCCATATCCTCTACCGATAAAGCTCCGGAAGGGCCCAGACACTGTGGCAGAAGACCTTCAACAGATGTAAACCATGGAGGGAGAGGAGAGAAATATGGAGAAAACCATCCCCGAGGACCAACAACACCGGGCCTGCTTAAGACAAAGGCTGGCTTTGGAAACTGAGAATCCCTTCCACACCCATCACCAGCCTAACAAGCACTGAGCAATAAGCAACAGCAGTCTTCTACTAGGACAGGAGCCAGAGTGTGGAGAGCAACCCCCTTCTGAGGCGTAGCTGCACAGCCAAGGCTCAACCCTGAGCATGGAACAGGAACACTGAGGCGAAAAACCTTCCAGCAACCCAGCCTTCACCCTAAGCACAAGGTAACAGTCCAGAAATTTGATGCTGCTGGTGGTAACCACAGCAATAACAAAACCAAACTCCAGCTCAACTTCTGACGGGATTGACACAACATTTGACAGAAGAGGTATGTCCCTTTCCGGGCATAAATACTATGTATTTTAGCCTCAACTGTTCTACAGGAAGTATCTAGCAGTCAAGAAAAAATTCTGAGATGCACGAAGCAAGAAAAAGAATCTAATGTCAAGAGAGAAGCAGAACCAGAGTTAGAGCCATCACTGGCAAACCATGGAGAACAGAGGAGATTCAGAGTGACAAGACAGAAGACAGAAGCAAGTTCAAGCCCCAAAAAACTATTTTTTAGTATATTATAAAGCCAATAAATTAAAAACTAAAACCCCAGCTAGGACTTTCCCGGTGGCTTAGTGGACAAGAATTCTTGCCTTCCAATGCAGGAAACATGACTTCAATCCTTGGTCTGAAAAGATTCCACATGCCATGAAGCAACAAAGCCTGTGCACCACAACTGCTGAGCACATGTGCCACAACTACTGAAGCCTACGTACCTAGAGGCTGTGCTCCACAGCAACAGAAGCCCACACAACGTAAGGAAGAGTAGTCTCCGCTCACCACAACTAGTGAGAGACTACACAAAGCAGCAAAGATTCAGGGCAGCCAAAAATAAATAAAAATTGTTTAAAAATTAAGACCACTATGATTCTCATCAAGCTACTACATACCTTTCATTATTAGACATGGGACAAATTATCTGCTAATAATTTTTCACAGTTTTTTTTAACATGCATATTTCTTAGGCTATAGTTTTTAGGTGAGGGAAAACTCCTTTTAAAGTTGTACTGAAATAGAATATGGGGAAGCCATAAGATGAAAAATTTCTATAAGAAAAGAAAATAACATTTAAAGAAAAAATATTCTCAAAATAATCTATGTTTCTAACAAGCAAATACTTCCACAAAACAGAAAGAAAAAAGACAAACAGCTCAAAAGAAAAATGGGCAAAATGTACAAATCAGATATATAATGAAGAAACACAAATAAAGACTGACAATCTCCAGAGTTTTAAAATTAGGGCACTTTCACTCACTACTGGATGGGGATGTAAATTGGTACAACCAATACTCTTTCAAATTCTCAACCAGAAAGAATCTACGTACTATTCAGACTCAAAGGAAGTCTCCTTTCTAGTAACATTTCTGCCTCCTCTTTCTTCATCCTGTATTCATGTCATTTACTTTCATGCCTCTGAACCACTGAAATACCTTTCTCACAATTTCCCTGCAAAATCCTATCTATCTTTCAAGACCCAGCTCAAATATTTCCTGCCCTATTCTCCTCCAGGAAGAATTAAATGACCTTTCACCTGTGAGCGCATAGCACCTGGTCCATTCCTCCACTATAACACTTACAACATATTAAAGTTATAGTGCAGATATGTGCTCGGAGAAGGCGATGGCACCCCACTCCAGTACTCTTGCCTGGAAAATCCCATGGACGGAGGAGCCTGGTAGGCTACAGTCCATGGGGTCGCTAAGAGTCGAACACGACTGAGCGACTTCACTTTCACTTTTCACTTTCATGCACTGGAGAAGGCAATGGCAACCCACTCTAGTCCTCTTGCCTGGAGAATCCCAGGGACAGGGGAGCCTGGTGGGCTGCCATCTATGGGGTCGCACAGAGTCGGACATAACTGAAGCAACTTAGCAGTGGCAGCAGATATGTGCTAATTTATAAAGCCCTCCTACTAATCACCAACAAAAAAATGGGAATAGGATATAAACAGAAAATTCACAGTAAAGAAAGCATAAATGGTTCTTAAACAGATAAAAAAGACAAAAAACCTCAATAATAATATAAAATATAAATTAAAGCCATGATGTTACTATTTACTACCTATCAACTTGGCAAAGTTCAAAAATTTTGATTACACTGTATACAGGAAAATAGACATTCTAATAATACTTGCTGGTAAGGACATAAATTGGCAAGATCTCTATGAAGGCAATTTGGTATTACCTATGAAAATTATAAATGCACACAACTTTTGATTCAATTCTATTTCTGAGTTCATACTACACATATTCATAATACTTGACAAGATCTATGTACATGATCCTTCAATGCAGGATCATTTGTAATAGCAAAAGACACGTCTTTTGGAAAGATAAATGTGTATCAATAGGGAATGATTAAATAAAATTATGGTACACAGACCCAATGAAATATTATACCCATGTTCACTGTAGCCATATATACAATAATCAAGACACGGAAGCAATCTAAGAGTCCACTAATGGAGGGATAGATAAAGAGAATGTCATACACACACATACAGGAATATTATTCAGCCATAAAAAGAATGAAATCTTGTGACAACACCAATGGACCTTTCTCTTATATTAAGTGAACTAAGTCAGACAGAAAAACAAATACCATGTGATTTCACATATATGTATAACCTTAAAAGAAAAAAAAGCGAGCTTACAGATGCAGAAAACAGATTTTGGCTGCCAGAGGCAGGGCAGGGAGTGGGCTATAGGTGAAATAGGTGAAGTGGTCAAAAAGTACAAACTTTCAGTTATAAAATAAGTCATGGGGATGTCATGTACAATATGGTGACTATAATTAATACTACTACAATGTAAAATTATATAATGTAATAATGGACTACAATGTAATAATACTATAATGTATATTCGAAAGTCGCTGAGAGTAAATCTTAAAAGTTCTCATCACAAGGAAAAAAATCTGTAACTCGGTATGGTGATGGATGTTAACTAGACTTCTTGTGGTGAGTATCTCCCAATACAGACAAACATTAAATCATTATGTCACACAGGAACGCATTTGAGTCAGTTTTGATGAGGTGGATGAACCTAGAACTTATTATACAGAGTGAAGTGAGTCAGAAAGATAAAGATAAATATTGTATTCTAATGCATATATACGGAATTTAGAAAAATGGTAGTGAAGAACTTATTTACAAGACAGCAGTGGAGAAACAGACATAGAGAACAGACTTATGACATGGGGAGAGGTGAGGAGAGGGTGAGATGTATGGAAACTTACATTACCACATGTAAAATAGATAGCCAACAGGAATTTGCTGTATGGCTCAGAAAACTCAAACAGGGGCTCTGTATCAACCTAGAAGGGTGGGATGGGGCAGGAGATGGGAGGCAGGTTTAAAAGGGAGGAGATATATGTATACCAATGGCTGATTCATGTTGAGGTTTGACAGAAAACAACAAAATTCTGTAAAGCAATTATCCTTCAATAAAAAGATAAATTAAAAGAAAATCATTATGTCGCATACCTGAAACTAACATAATGTTATATGTTGATTTTATCTCAATTTTTAAAAAAAAATGACTAAAAGTTCCATCTGAAACAATCTCCAAGATACATTGTTAAGTTAGAAACAAAATACACGCAGGGGGTATAGTGAGATATGACACTGCTTTCCTCTACTCACAACAATTCTGGCACTAAATGGGTGGATATGTCCCCCACAGCCTCCAGTTACCCAATATGAGCTGGACAGCCGGTAATTCAACATGGTTCTGACACTATCTATCTGGATGAAGCACCAGATGCATTAAGCTGGATGAGGTCAGCAACCCAGAAGCTCTCGAAACCCCACAGTTCAGGCATTTTTACAGAGGCTTCATCACGGAGGCATGAGCAATTATGAATTCAATCTCTAGTCCCTCTCTCCTCCCTGGAGGACGGAAGGCAGGGCTGGAAGTTCCAAGCTTCTAATCTTAGCCTGGTCTTTATAGTGATCAGTGCCCTTTCAGGAGGCCACCAGGAGATGCCTCACTAGACAAAGAGACATGCCTATGACCCAGGAAATATTAAGGGTTTTAGGAGCTCTGTATCAGGAACTGGGTCAAAGGCCAGGTATTTTTGAAAACTGCTCTCCTAGCACCCCTATCGCTCAGGAGATCACAAGGATTTTAGGACCTGTGAGACAGGAATTGATGGCAGAGACCAATTTGAATACTTCTTATGTCACAAAATCCTAGCTCTGACACTTACTAACTCTATGACCCTGCTCAAGTTACAATAATCTACTGGTGCCTTGCTCTCTGCCTCTAAAAAAGAGCATAATAACAATGGTTTCCACAAAAAGTTGCTGTAGAGATTAAATTATTGAATGTCAGTGTTCAATACATATGAAGTATTATTATAATTAGTCATATGTCTCCTTCAGAACTATCAGGCAAAGAAGCAGAGATGTTTAACTGTTACAACTATATGTCCTTGTATGTCTTTAAGGAACCAAGCATAATGTTTTCTAATCAAAGACTGAAATGGTAGCAGATGAAATAACCAAAATATAAAATACTTACTTCGCAGCAGCTGCAAAATGTCTGTTGGGCACTGGAATATACATGGAACAAGGATAAAGAAACGTCTGACAAGTCACCTTGGAAAGACTGTGCCTTTGATGATGTATCAAGACTTAAAAGAAAAAACATGTAAAATTAATATTCATCATTACATTCATAGTTTTTACATTCTCAATGTTTTCCAAAACAAAAATATTCAAGATTTTGTGACTGTTAACCACAATCTTTGAAAAGTGTAAAAATGGAAACTGCACTTCTTGAAATGAAAGCCAAGTAAACACATCTAATTGAAGAACTGTGTCCTCGTTTATTTTTAACTGAATCTAGTTTGGACTCAACAGAATATGTTAGCTCTATCTTTATGGATTATGTATATGTACCCTGAACTTTTCTTAAATTTTATTTAATTTTGCACAGATAATGTATTCAAGTTGCCCAATTACTTCTGAAGGATAAGAACAAAGTGAAGGGAACTGCCTTACCAGAAGCTAAGACTTGTTAGGAAGTAACTTGTAATTAGGGCACTTTGGTATTGGTACAAGTATAGAAAAACAGACTAATGAAACAATAAACCACCCAGCAACAGACCTACACACATATGGATATGGAAATATGATAGAGGCGTTATTGCAAATCACTGGGCAAAGAATGCAATAAGTGGTGCTAAGACAAGTGATTATCAATAGGGAAAAGAGTATATTTAGATCCCTATCTCATACCATACAGACACAATCAAAGCTAGATGGACTAAGGATTTATATGTGAGTGGCAAAACTTAAAAGACTTTCAGAATTTAAGAAAATTATCTTTACAACCTTTGAGGAGGGAACAATTTCACAAACAAAACCCAAAAGCACTAAAAAGTGACCCTGTTAGTGTTAAGAATACTTGTTTATCTGGAGCCTATTATACAGAGTGAAGTAAGTCAGAAAGAAAAACACCAATACAGTATATTAAAGTAACAGTTAGAACTGGACATGGAACAACAGACTGGTTCCAAATAGGAAAAGGAGTACGTCAAGGCTATATATTGTCACCCTGCTTATTTACTTATATGTAGAGTACATCATGAGAAATGCTGGGCTGGAAGAAACACAAGCTGGAATCAAGATTGCCGGGAGATATATCAATAACCTCAGATACGCAGATGACACCACCCTTATAGGGTGGGATGATTTGAGAGAATAGCATTGAAACATGTATATTACCATATGTGAAATAGATTGCCCGTTTAGGTTCAATGCATGAGACAGGGTGGTCAGGGCTGGTGCACTGGGATGACCCTGAGGGATGGGATGGGGAGGGATGTGGGACGGGGGCTCAGGACAGGGAACACATGTACACCCATAGCTGATTCATGTCCATGTATGGCAAAAACCACTACAATATTATAAAATAATTAGCCTTCAATTAAAATTTTTTAAAAAAGAACACTTGTTTATCAAAAGATACTTGAAAGTGAAAAGACAAGCCAAAAACTGGGAGAACAGTAACACACACACTGGCCTAAAAATTAACATCCAGAATATGTAAGATCAACCCAATTGAAAAATAAACAAAAGAGATGAATCGATTTCTAACTGAAAAGGAAATACAAACGATGTATTATTACATGGAAAAATGTACGGTCTCATTAGTAAGCAGGTAAATATTAATTTCAACCACAGTAAGATATCATTTTACAGCACTACTTAAGGTGTGGTCAGATGGCCTGTCAGAGGTCTGTGTGCATGCATGTGTGTGTGTGTACTCAGTCATGTTCAACTCTTTGCAGCCCCGTAGACTATAGCTCCCCAGTCTCCTCTGTCCATGGGATTCTCCAGGCAAGAATACTGCAGTGGGTTGCCATTTCCTCCTCCAGGGGATCTTCCTGACCCAGGTATCAAACACATGTCTCCTACACTGGCAGGTGGATTTTTTACCACTGAGCCACCTGTGAAGCCCACTCACTGTTCTACACCTTGCTTTTTCATGTAAAGGTATTAGAGCCCATTTTCACACACAGATATAGATATACACACCTATTTATAAGAGATGTATATGTACATATATACAATCTCATGTATACCTTTCATAATGGTACATTCATATGTAAATATTAAAGCAATAATTTCACATCACTTCATAAAGACTATGTTTTTAGAGCTGCAAAGTACTACACTGTGTGGTTGTATCATGATTTAATCAGTGACGAGGCATTAGGTCATTTATAATATTTTGCTATTATAAACAATCCTGCAGTGAATGACCTTGTACAAACACCATTTTGCATACAAACAAGTATTTCACAGGATAAATTTCAAGATGGGAATGTGCTGGGTCAAAGGATATGAGCATTTGTAATTCAGATAAATACTGCTCTCTGCAATAAGAGTGCCATGCACAGTCACCAACAATGAAAAGGTTGCCTATTTCCATACACTCATGCCAACATAGTCTGTTACCAAATGTTTCGGTCTTTTGTCAATCTAGTAGAAGAAAGATGGTATACGGAGTTGTATTAATTTGCATTTCCTTAAAAGTCAGACTGAGTATGTTTTCATGTTTGAGCATCTGATATAGATGATATCAGAAGATATTTCTGCTGAATTCACTTAAACTCCCTTTTTTAAACTGGCGCTCCACAACTAAATTTTCATGTAAAATGACTGTTAAAATCCAGAATCTTAAAATCCATTCAAGAGATAAACTGAGAGCATGTAAACTGTGAGACCTGTCTACACATCAAATGAATTCATTTCCTGAGTTACACATCCAAGTGCAGAGCGCTGTGTGCGCAGAGGAGCGCCCACGTCCTCGCTGTGGTCCACCAGCCCCTGTATGAACTTGCCCCTGCCTATGACTCCAAACCCCTCTCTAACCTCCTCACTCGGATCCTTCTTTCCGATCCCTGAATCCCTCCCGTCCCTCAGGTTAACTCCTGCATTAGGGTCTTTACATTTAATGTTACATTTGACTGGGATGCACCAGCTCCAGACATTTCCCTGGCCTTCCCCTCATTATCAGCTCAAATGGCATCACAGGCCTAACAGCTCAATTTCATCTCTAATATCCCACAACGAAGTGCAAGTACAGGAAAACCACCTAAACTGTGAATTCTAAGAGTGTATGGAAATGACATCTGAGAGAGTCTAGGAGACCTGCTTATTACTGGGAATTCTTTGTGGCACAAAGGGCTTTAATGGCTAGGAAAAAAAGGGAAATAGACTAATGAGATCCAGTTCCTGCCCTCCAGAATCTCAAATTGAGTGGGCTATGCTGGTATGCAACTGTCTAGGAGGAGCTCCCCCATATTTTTAAAGCCAGCTATCTGGAAAAATCACATATGGTAAGTGAAGGAAGAGCAATTATCCACTCACGATTTGGCAAACACTTCAAAAAAATAATTCTAACTGTATTAAACAAAAACCTGACAACCTTGACAGGAACCTCAAAATAATTCTCTTGCATCAATCGCAACCTGCTATAAAATAATCAACCACTACTTTCAAGAATCCCCAGTCATGACAACCAGAAATTAAAATTTTCAACAGGTATCAAACTGCTACAGACTAAGGAAAAAACCAAACTACAAAAACATCACTACTTAAACAGCACCGTTGATTTTCCTGGTGGCTCTCCTGCCAATTCAGGAGACACGGTTCGATCCCTGGGTCAGGAAGATCCCCTGGAGAAGGAAACGGCAATCCACTCTAGTATTCTTGCCTGAGAAATCTCATGGATAGAGGTGCCTGGTGGGCTACAGTACATCGGGTTGCAAAAGAGCTGGACAAGACTTAGTGACTGAACAACAGCGAAATAGCACTGTTAGAACATGATATCTGTATTTTCAATTCCTCTGTAGTCAGTTTATCTATCTGTAGCATTTTATTATATTCCTTTAACATATTTCTTTTCCTCTCTTAGCAGATAACCTCACTTGCTACTTAAGAGAAAGCAGCAGCTCTCAGAATTTCCTCCACTACTTATTATGAACCTAACTGAATCTGCATTCATTCTCAAAAGTCATTCCCACCCCTACCCCATAGCAATAAGATGGAAATTAATCCATCACCTTTGCTAGCTGATTCTCTTACACATGATACTGAAAGGTTAGAGATCCCCAGGACTTCTCAACCTAACTCTATAATCCTCGTTTCCCCAGGAGATCTCATTCATCTAGTTCTTGCCTTCCCACTATAAGCACCAGTCCAGGCCACAATCATCTACTACATGAAACACTGCAACAGACTCCAAACTATTCTATCTTCTACCTTCGGCCCTCTTCATTTCTTTTCCTCCTCCTCCTAAGAGGGATGATTTAAAAATGAAATCACATATCCTTACAGTCAGATGGTTCTTCGAATAAAGTAAATTCTTAACAAGGTCCTCTGTGAGCTACCTCTAACCTATCTAGTGAGCGTCATCTAACACCACTCTCTTAGGCTTTCTGCACTTCAAATACACTGCCTCCTTTCAGTTACTTGAACACACCACGTTTTCTACAACCTTCAGACTTTCAAACATAATCTTCCCTCCTTCTGTGACATTCTCATCTACTACTTTGCACTCTCCCTTCCCAAAGCTAATTCATAACTATCCAGTGATCTTTCAGGACTCTACTTAAGCTACTCCTTCAGAAAAGTCTTCCCTAAAGGCTCAGAATCAACTAAGGTTTCTCACATCCACTCTTACAACTTGTACTTTGCCTTCACAGCACTTAGGACAACTGTAATTATCAAAATAACAATCCAATTAATGTCTGCTTCTCAAGAGATGATAAGCACCATGGCCAAAGAATGTATATAACTTGTTCACTATTGTGTTCCTAACACATAACCCAGTGTTTTTGCAAATGAAGACACAATGTATATCTCTTTAACGAAAGGAAATGTGAACTAATGAGAGCAAAAACTGGATTCAAATTACTTTTAAGTATTATTCATTACAACGTATGAAAGAGGAGTGGCATTTTGTTGAAGATCCATGTATTTATTGGACAATAATTATGCCAATGAAACAACGTGCTAGCACTGCTTTAAGTATTTCAAAAACAAAATGAACAAAATCCCTGTGCTCATGGAGATTATATCATAGTAGGGAGAAGCAATACTAATGAACATAATACGGTAGTTGTAATGGGTAACCCTGAGGCTTCCCTAGTGGCTCAGACAGTAAAGAATCTGCCTGCAATACAGGAGACCTGAGTTCAATCGCTGGGTCAGGAAGATACCCTGAAGAAGGGAATGACTAACCAATCCAGTATTCTTGCCTGGAGAATCCCATGCACAGAGGAGCCTGGTGGGCTACAGCCCATGGGGTCGCAAAGAGTTGGACACAAACGAGCAAGTCTTTCACTTCTGCACTTCAATGGGAAACCCTCTGGGTAAAAGGAATTGAGAATCAAGGGGAAAGTTGCTTGTAATTTTAAATAAGAAGGTTAACGTAGGCCCTTTTAAAAAGGTGACATTTGAGCAAAGGCTTGAAACAGATGAGAAATTCAGTAATGCAAATACTCGAAAAATTGTTCAGGCCCATTCCACTTAAGAGAAAAAGTCCTCCCAACAAAGGAATGTTTTTGGTGTGTTTATGGAACAAAGAAGCTGCTGTGAGTACAGTGAGTAAAGAAGAGAAAAAAGAGCTCAGGGTGGTAAACTGGGTGAGTGGAGGGAGGAGAAGGCAGGCACCAAATGACATGGAAGACCCTAGGTCGGTGCTGTCAAACAGAGGTATAATGTAAGCCACAGGAATAAATTTTCTAACAGCCACAACTTTTAAAAGGGTAAAAAAAAAGAAACCAATGAAATTAATTAATAATAAAATTAACATATTTTATTACAACCAGTAGCCAAAATATTATCATTTCAACATGTTTTTAATATAAAAAAATTAGAGACATTTTACGTCTTTTGGTACCACGTCCTCAAAATCTAACGTGTTTAACACACTCAATCACGGATAACAAAATGGACAGCACAGCTATTGGTTATTCTAAAGACTTAAGACTTAGAAAAATAGGGAGGTTTTGAGGAATTCTGAGCACAGGAGCAACGTAATTTGATTTATGTTCTTAAAGAATCAATCTGACTACTTGTTGAGGGTAGACCGCAGAGAAATCTAGGTCAAAGGTGATAATGGCCTGGAAGGTCGTTTCAGAGAAGTAGTGAGAAGAAGCCAGATTCTGGATTTATTTTGAGGGTAAAAGCAAAAAGATCTGCCAACTACTTAATGTTAAGTGTGAGGAAATAGAGGGGGAGTCAAGAATATTCTGAGGTTTTGTGTCTGGGCAACTGAAAGGATGAAGTTATCATCAAATGAGATGGGGAAGACTCCAGGTCACGACAATGAGTTTGATTCTAGTTAGGTGCTGATTAGATATACAATTGGAGATCTAGAATAGAGAGGAGTTCTCCAGTACTTTGGCCAACCGGTGCGAAGAGCTGACTCATTTGAAAAGACCCTGATGCTGGGAAAGGTTGAGGGCAGGAGGAGAAGGGGATGACAGAGGATGAGATGGTTGGATGGCATCACCAACTCAATAGACATGAGTTTGGGTAAACTCTGGGAGTTGGTGATGGACAGGGAGGCCTGGCGTGCTGTGGTTCATTGGGTCGCAGACTCGGACACGACTGAGCGACTGAACTGAACTGAACCAGGAATCTACAGTTCAAGCCCTTATTGTAGATAATTTGGGGAACCATTAAGATACAGACAATAGTCAAACCACAAAACTTGGATGAGATCACCAAAGGAGTGAATTCAGACACAAAGACATGAGGATGAAGGATGGAGAATCCTGACTCCTGAGGCATTCCAAGGTATGAGATTGGAAATGGGAAGATGAAGTACCAAAGTAATGTGACAAACGACAGGTGAGACAAAAAGGAAATTAAGAGAGTAAGGCATCCGGAGAGCCATGAGAAGAAAACGTGGCAAGGAGAAAATGATAGCCTTTGATTCCAACTCCTTCCCCCCGCCACCACCCCCCACCCCGCAGCAGCCACCTCCCACCCACCCCCCACTCCCCCCGCGCCGCAGCACCCCACATCCCCAGAATTGGGAGACAAAACCATGTCTCTGCCTCTTTCCCTACGGCGGCTGGAAGGATGTCCGTGTACATCCCCCTCCCGCTCCAGTCCTAGGGTGGACAGCTCCAGAAAGGAGTGAAAACCTCTATGAGGTCGCTTTTGAGTAGCAACGACCCTCTGGAGAACTTAGAGCCCAGAAAAAAGCAGAGGCTTATCAAGCCCCCAGTGCAAACCCGCACGTAGGAGTGCCCGGCTTGCACTGCGCAGCCACGAAAACCCCGCGGCAAAACTATTTTTCCCCGCAAGCCCAGCTGACCCTCTGTTTTACCTCTACCGAAGCATCTTACGGCCGCCGCCATGTTAACCACTCCGGATTGCGTTGACGAAATTGGTCCCACGCGTCAACGTGAAAGAAATTTACAAAGGGTTCCCATCCGGAAATGGCGGAGGGGGAAGGGATTTGAAAGCGCAAGAGGAAAGGGGCGGGAACCAAAGTAGACTTTCGAGCCGGCAAGAGGCGGGGGGAGGCGGGGGGGGCGTGGAGGGCACACAGCAGGGTGCCCCGTGGCGGTGTTCCCGTCAGTCCTTCGTGCTGCGTAGGGGCCTGTGTTTCGTGGTTCCGGTTCGACAGTTCAACCTCCTTCAGGGAAAATCTGCCCTTCCTGGAAAATGCGGTCCTGTTGGCGATGCTCCAACTATTTTATTCCTTTTTATTTAATTTATTTGATTCTGCAAGCGTACTTAGAACGATCATTTTAATAAATTGTGAGATTGCCCAGGAGAATACGAAAAGCAGAAAGTCTGGAGAATCGCACTAGCTCCCACCACCACATTTCCAGCCTTGTAAAGACTTTTTAAAAATTAGCCAGGCTGTGTCCCACTCACTGACAAACTCTTTTTAACTCATCGCAATCTGAACATTAGGCAACTCTCCATGTTCCGCCTGCTGACAAACCATGCCGTTAGGATCAATCGACTCACAGGACGACAAATTTATATAACACTTCTGGCTTTAAATTGGCAGACCCAAGACCTACGCACAGGTTATTCTGACTGGGGGGGCGGGGGGGAAATCAGCATCCTTTCCATTACGTCACAGCTGACGATATGGCTTATCTAAAACAAATCTGATCACGAATTGTAACATTTTCCAGTTTAAATAAAACCCTTTCACGACTACCTCGAGCTCGCTTCTGGCCTCCGCCTACCTCCCTGGCCTTAACGCCCTGCCAACAGCCTTCCCCCCCGGCCCCCCCGCCCCGACTCCGACCCCCACCCCCGTACACATACCCGGTTTCTTACTTCCATGCCTTTGTTCATTCTGTCCCCTCTGGAACGTCCTGTACCATATCACCTAGGTAACTTTTTGTGGTTTTTTTTTAATTAAGATTTCAGCTCACGCTCTATTCACTGATGAAGCCTCCCTCTTCCCTTCCCAGGCTGAGTTATGGCCATCTCTTCCTGGTTTTGTACAAGGCTCATACCTGTTTCTATCTGTTTAAACAGTTTTATTGAAGTGTAATTCCCATACCATACAATTCACCAATCTAAATTGTGTAACTCAATGGTTTTTGATTTACAGAGTTGTGTGACCATCACCACCATGTATCTGTTTTTCCCAGTAATTGAGCTCTTGTGGCCAGAAGTGGTGTCTTACTCATTTTTGTGACCTCAGCACATACTACCTGCCTGGCAGGTAGGAGGCTCTCAATAAATATTTGTTGAATAAGTCATTAGACACATGCATGAATTACTGACTTGCAAACTTGCTTCCATGAAGCTGCCCATAGGACTGGATCAAAGTAGAAATTTCACAAATGCTTTATTTCATAGTTGTATATTGTACTCCTCTACATGAAATATGTTTTCTTCTACTTTGTTGTCCTGCCTTGTCGACACCTAAACAGTTACTTCAAAGGTTACACACACATTTATGGCTGTTTTATAAAAAAATTCAAAGACATTTAATGTATCTTTATAACTTTCTTTTCTCCCTCCCTCCTTACCCTTCCTCCCTTCCTTTCACAAATACCTGAGTGCCTACCACATGTCAAGCAGTGCCCTTGACTATGCATACACAGGGTGGATAAAATAGCCATTGCTCTCATGGTGCTTCAAAATGAATTTCATATGAGGGTAAATGCCAGAATTAGAGCAAGTTCACTTAATTCATCTCAGACAAAATGCAAACATCCAAATTAGAGGTGCTGGTCCTTTGATTCAACATCTCTTCCGTTTCATAGTTGGAATCAGTTGGCCTGTATGTGTGTGACTTTTATGTCTCGTATTATAACAAGAGAATTTAAACATCCAATATGTGGATTCAGAGTAGCATGTAATATGCTTGTGGTAGTAGCCTTATTGAAACAATGTCCTGTACAGGTGTAGCTCATCTGATTGTCAGTCAGAACTTGATAGCATCAGTCAGGTAGGGTCCAGAGTCCAGTCATCTACATATAATAATATATCAAGAGGTTATTTAGCTTGAGACTTGTAAAAACCACAAAAAAACCCACCCTCTGAAATGGGAACTCCAAGCCTCTGAATATTTACGACTTAATGACGTTCTCATTAAAGAGAAGCAATAGAGCACTTTTGCTTAAGCAGTGGTGCTCTGGAACAAAACTTCTTAGATTTGAATCCCAGTATCATCACTTTCCAGCTGTGTGACTTGGGGCACGTTACTATACCTTTCTGGGGCTCAATTTCCTTACTTGTGATATGGGGCTAATAATGAGATATTTACTGAAGTACTTGTTACCATACCTGGCACAGGTATGGTATATTCGTTAAATGTTGTCATTATTAAGGAACCAGTGAGAGCTCTTAAACAGAGAGGCAAAATGAATAAGCTGTTCTAGTACCCTTTCTTCCAATGTCTGCATAATTCTTAATTGGTACATGTTGTTCTTACTCCTATGTGTGCTAGGATGTCACCTTCTTTAAATGAGAACCTTTATTAGTATTTGCAGAAATACTGCAAGTGCATATGCACTTCCTCAAAGTTCACTTCGAAGCAACTTTTCTTAATTGATTTCCAGGAAGGTTTTTACTCTCCAGGAGTCTTGGCATCGTGCCAGGTGCTTGCCTGCCTAGCTAATTTCCTTGGGAAAAGTTTCTTAGTATTTGCCCAGCCCTGTAGTTCTCTTAATCTGTGTTCTCTGCCTTCCTCACCTATCTTCCAGTTGAGCTGGAAACTCCTTTGCAAGAAGAGTCACTTCCCATTTGGGGTTCAAGTTGAAAATGGATCCTCTGATTGGACAAAAAAAGGAACTCTACTACATTTCCTACCTCAGGAGTGTGCCACAGAATCACCTGAAGGCTTGTTAAAACTCAGCTCACGGTTCTCTACTCCTCAGAGTTTCTGATCTGCTAGGTCTAGGACAAAGCTCATTAATTTGCATTTACAATAGGTTCTTGAGTGATGCTGATACACTAGTCTAGAGATCACACTTTAAAATCCACTCCCTATATTATATCATGAAACACTTACATCCATTGCTACCATTAACTTGGGGAGGAGTCATTTTAACAATTTTATATTCAATGTAATACAAGCAATAAATTTCCCCATGTGATACGTCTCCAGGACCAGAATCTACTCACTCTTGTCTTCTCCTTTATTTGGAAACTGCTATTCCATGTCTGGGTTTCAGCTCCAAAGCTGTCCAGCTGTCAGTGGGGAGAATCTTCAGTGTCTGCCTGCCTGCCTATCTAGATTTCGAGTATTACCAACTCCTACATTCCCCTCCCTCCTTGTGCTTATTTCATACTCAGATTTAAAAACAAAAAAAAATGTATTTCCGTGGCTGCACCAGGTCTTAGTTGTAGCACTCAGAATCTTCAGTCTGATGATTGAAGATATGTATAATCTGATTCTCTGACCAGGTATCAAACCTGGGCCCCCTGCTTTGGGAGCATGAAGTCTTAGACACTTGACCACCAGGGAAGTCCCTCAGATTATTTTTTATAAAGAAATAACTATCTCGAATAATATTGTTGTACAAGGTTGAAAGTTTGCTGAGGAATTGGAACTCATTGTCTTGTCCCTTCCATATATGGGAGCTTCTGTGTCCAACAATCCCTAGGAGACTGTTCTAATTCCAGATTGAATTAGATTTAGAACTTTCCAGTGGAATGCTGGTAAATGTTTGACAATAGGCTTTCCAGTACAAAACACACAAATTTATCGTATTTGCCAATTTCCATGGAATAAACATTCCCAGAATAGCTAATTTCAAGCTACCAAACATAAAATCATGCAACTCACAAAATTCTGACAATTTAGCACTGGTTCTCACATGGCTAGAGCACTACTGGGAGTTTCTTTGTAAAATCCTTCGATAACTTTTAGAAGGCCTTTGTTGTTGTTGAGTCTCTAACCTATGCCCAACTCTTTCGGGACCCCATGGACTGTAGCCTACCAGGCTTCTCTGGCCATAGGATTTCCCAGGAAAGATTACTGGAGATACCATTTCCTTCTCCAAGGGATCTTCCTGATCGAGGGATGAAACCTCTATCTCCTGCATTCGTGGGCAGATTCTTTACCTCTGAGCCACCAGGGAAGCCACTTTAGAAGGCCTATTCTAAACCAATTCTAGAGCCACATTTCTCAAAATTTAATGTAAATACAAATCATCCAGGAATCGTAATATATATATTCTAATTTAGTAGACCCAAGGTGGAGCCTAGGATTATGATTTCTTGTTGGAAATCTATTGGCTTCTAAGTGATATTGAGACTACTGTTCCATGTTGATGTTCAGTCACTCAGTCACGTCAAACTCTCTGCAACCCCGTGGACTGCAACACACCAGGCTTCCCTGTCCTTCACTGTATCCCAGAGTTTGCCCAAACTCATGACCATTGAGTCGGTGTTGACATCCAGCCATCTCATCTTCTGTTGCCTCCTTCACCTGCCCTCAATCTTTCCCAGCATCAGGATCTTTTCCAATGAGTTGGCTCATTTGCATCAGGTGGTCAAAGTATTGGAGCTTCAGCTTCAGCATCAGTCCTTCCAATGAATATTCAGAACTGACTTTCTTTAGGATTGACTGATTTGATCTTGCTGTTCCGGGAACTCTCAAGCGTCTTCTCCAGCACCACAATTCAAAAGCATCAACTCTTTATTAGCCTTCTTTATGCTCCAACTCTCACATCTGTACCTACCTACTAGAAAAACCGTAGCTTTGACTCTATAGACCTTTGTCCGAAAAGTAATGTCTCTGCTTCTTAATATGCTGTCTAGGTAGGTCATAGCTTTTTTTCCAAAGAGCAAGCGTCTTTTAATTTCATGGCTGCAGTCAACATCCACAGTAATTTTGGCGCCCCCAAAAATTAAATTGTCACTGTTTCCATTTTTTCCATTCTATTTGCCATGAAGTAATGGGATGGGATGCCATAATATTCAGTTTTTGAACGTTGAGTTTTAAGCCAGCTTTTTCACTCTTCTCTTTCACCTTCATCAAGAGGCTCTCTAGCTCCTTTTCACTTTCTGCCATTAAGGTGGTGTCATTTGCATATCTGAGACAGTTGATATTTCTCCCTGCAGTCTTAATTCCAGCTTGAGCTTCATCCAGCCCAGCACTTCATGTGATGTACTCTGCATATAAGCTAAATTATCAGGGTGACAAGATACAGCCTTAACATACTCCTTTCCCAATTTTGGGCCAGTTCATTGTTCCATGTCCAGTTCTCACTGTTGCTTCTTGATCTGCATACAGGTTTCTCAGGAGGCAGTTAAGTTGCCCTGGTATTCCCATCTCTGTAAGAATTTTCCACAATTTGTTGTGATCCATACAGCCAAAGGCTTTGGTGTAGTCAATGAAACAGAAATAGATTTTTCTGCTATTTTCTTGCTTTTTCTATGATCCAGCAGATATTGGCAATTTGATCTCTGGTTACTCTGACTTTTCTAAATCCAGCTTGTACATCTGGAATTTCTCAGTTCACGTCCTGTTGAAGCCTGGCTTGCAGGATTTTGAGCATTACCTTGTTGAAATGTTCATGTTAGTTACTCAGTCGTGTCCGACTGTTTGCAATCCCATGGACTGTAGCTCACCAGGCTCCTCTGTCCATGGGATTTCCCAGGCAAGAATACTGGAGTGGGTTGCCATTCCCTTCTCCAGGGGATCTTCCTGACCTAGGGATCGAACTGGAGCCTCCTGCATTGCAGGCAGATTCTTTAGCATGTAAATGAGTGTAATTTTGCGGTAATTTGAACATTCTTTGACATTGCCCTTCTTTGGGATTGGAATAAAAGCTGGCCTTTTCCAGTCCTGTGGCTGCTGCCGACTTTTCCAAATTTGCTGGCAAATTGAGTACAACGTTTTCACAGCATCATCTTTTAGGATTTGAAATAGTTCAGCTGGAATTCTATCACCTCCACTAGCTTTGTTCATAGTAATGCTTCTTAAGGCTAGTCTATGGACCACACTTTGAGTAGAAAGATCCTAAAACAGATCCTGGAGCAAAATTCATGTTTCCATCATTAGTCTCAAGCCAGGACCATTTGAATAAGTCGCTGATGCAAAGAGGTGACTCATTTGAAAAGACCCTGATCCTGGGAAAGATTGAGGGCAGGAGGAGAAGGGGATGACAAGATGAGATGGCTGGATGGCATCACCGACTCAATGGACATGAGTTTGGGTAAACTCCAGGAGTTGGTGATGGACAGGGAGGCCTGGCGTGCTGTGGTTCATGGGATCACAAAGAGTTGGACACAACTGAGTGACTGAACTGAACTAAACTTCCTAATAGAATAAACTTAAGTGGGACTCTGGAGAAGGCAATGGCAACCCACTCCAGTACTCTTGCCTGGAAAATCCCATGGACAGAGGAGCAAAGTAGGCTGCAGTCCATGGAGTCGCTAAGAGTCCAGCAGACTGAGAAGCTTCACTTGCACTTTTCACTTTCATGCATTGGGGAAGGATATGGCAACCCACTCCAGTGTTCTTGCCTGGAGAATCCCAGGGACGGCGGAGCCTGGTGGGCTGCCATCTATGGGGTCGCACAGAGTCGGACATGACTGAAGCGACGCAGCAGCAGCAGCAGCAAGTGGGACTCATTCCAATTCCAAAGAAAAGCAATACAAAAAATGCTCAAACTACCACACAATTGTTCTCATCTCACAACCTAGCAAAGAAATTCTCAAAATTCTCTAAGCTAGGCTTCAACAGTACGTGAACCAAGAACTTCCAGATTAAAGCTGGATTTAGAAAAGGCAGAGGAACCAGAGATCAAATTGCCATCATCTGTTGGATCGTAGAAAAAGCAAGAGAATTCCAGGAAAACATCTGCTTTTGCTTCATTGACTATGCTAAAGCCTTTGACTTGTGTGGATCACAACAAACTGTGGAAAATTCTTAAAGAGATGGGAATACCAGACAACCTTACCTACCTCCTGAGAAACCTGTATGCAGGTCAGGAAGCAACAGTTAAAACCACACATGGAACAATGGACTGTTTCCAAACTGGGAAAGGAGTACGTCAAGGTTGTATATTGTCACCCTGATTATTTAACTTATATGCAGAGTACATCATGCGAAATGCTAGGCTGGATGAAGCTCAAGCTGGAATCAAGATTGCTGGGAGAAATATCAATAACTTCAGATATGCTGATGACACCACCCTTATAGCCAAAAGCAAAGAGCAACTAAAGAGCCTCTTGATGAAAGTGAAAGAGGAGAATGAAAAAGCTGGCTTAAAACTCAGCATTTGAAAAACCAAGATCATGGCATCTCGTCCCATCACTTCATGGCAAATAGATGGGGAAACAATGGAAACAGTGACAGACTTTATTTTCTGGGGCTCCAAAATCACTGCAGATGGTGACTGCAGCCATGAAATTAAAAGATGCTTGCTCCTTGGAAGAAAAGCTATGACCAACCTAGATGGCATATTAAAAAGCAGAGACATTACTTTGCTGACAAAGGTGTGTAGAGTTAAAACTATGGTTTTTCCAGTAGTCATGTATGGATGTGAGAGTTGGACCATAAAGAAAGCTGAACACCAAAGAATTGATGCTTTTAAACTGTGGTGTTGGAGACGACTCTTCAGAGTCCCTTGGACTGCAAGGAATCAAACCAGTCAATCCTAAAGAAAATCAGTTCTGAATATTCATTGGAAGGACACATGCTGAAGCTGAAGTTTCAGTACTTTAGCCACCTAATGGAAGAACTTATTCGTTGGAAAAGACCCTAATGCTGGGAAAGATTGAAGGCAGGAGGAGAAGGGGACTACAGAGGATGAGGTGATTGGATGGTATCACCAACTCAATGGACATGAGTTTGAGCAAGCTTTGGGAGTTGGCAATGGATAGGGAAGCCTGGTGTGCTGCAGTACATGGGGTCACAAAGAGTCGGACACAACTGAGCGACTGAACTGAACGAAATTGAACTGAGACTTAAGTGCATTACCAAATTTCTGAGTATAAACTCCACGACCTCCATTTTCCAATGGAGATACCAGAAACATCACTAACTTCTTGCGCTGCCTACATCTGCTGCTCCTGGAAACCTCCCTCTGCCGCATAAATGAAATTCCCCAAACCCCAGCTATTTGGATCAGTGGAAACCATCTGACTCAAGGAAAGTCCATTTATACTGTAGCCAGTGGTCTGGCTTGAAAAGAAAATCTAGGCCACTCATCCTCACAAAACTGGATTTTGGAAAATGAAAGGTTCAAACAGTTAGTTGGGAGAACTCAAGCTGTAAGGTCATGGCATAGATTCAAGGCTAGAGAAGCCTTAAAAGGCAAGGTATAATTATTAGCAAGCAGAAATGATTCCTAAATAGAGTCACAAGAAGCCAGTCAGTTTCAAGAACAGAATGGAGTAAGAATGCTGGGAAAAGCTGAAATATCATGAAGAAGAAAAAGATCTACTCGCCTCTGAGAGGAAGACAGATGCTGCTTTAGTTCCTGTTTCTGTCAAGCCTGCTATATCACTGTCCATCTCCCTGTGTTCTGGTGAGATTCTTATCTACCGTATATAGCCCTACAATAAATCCTGTTTTTCACCAGTCAATGTCTTTATTTTCTAACAAATGAAGACCTAATTAAAATCATGGGTCTCTAGTTATTCTAATCAAGATACATGAATTGGAAGCTGTCTGCCAGAATTAGTAGCCAAGCCTTCATCATGGAATTTCAGTTTGAAAAGGTAAATGTAAAAATCCTCTCTATAATTCTCTGCTTAAATTTCTGGTTACAGGAACTTCCCTGGTGGTCCAGTGGTTAAGACTCTGTGCTTCCACTGCAGGGGGCACAGGTTTGATCTCTGGTCAGGGAACTATTGGTACCTATGCCTCACAGACCAAAAAAAAAATTCTAGCTACAAATGAATGAACAGAGACACTGAGAAGTTCAGTAATTAGCACAGTAAGTATGTAGTTGATTTGGGATGTGAACCCAGGATGCCAAAATCCAGGGTCTATGTTTGTAACCAACAGTATACATGTATTACACACATAGTTCATGCTGGGCATTTACGCTAAGCATTTTACATTAAGTAGCTTCCTTAATTCTCATTTTACAGATGAAGAAACTGAGGCTCAACAAAGTTAATGAGTTGCCCAAGGCCACCCAAGTAGTGTTCGAACCTATTATCAAAGTCAGTGCATTTGACCATCACACAAAAGCTTCAAGGCCACCCTGAAACTCTGGTGTCTATACACACAAACATCTATGACTCAATATTTTTCATGCCAATGTTCTACATTAGAAAATGGCCAGATAATATCAGAGTGTGTGGGAGAAAGTAAATAACGTGTAAGCACATACTATTATTTTTTGATCTTCAAAGCCAAGGGTGGAAATCACAAGCAGCAACAAAACACTAATTAGAATTACTTTTTTTTTTAATCTCTAATGCACTCAGAGGTAAAACGTGTTTGAAATATTTATCTAAAACATGGCGATGCATTTTTAAAACGTGATAAATCTGAGAAAAGTGACAACAGTAACAAAGTAATGCTCAGGAAGACGTTTTCTTTTTGTAGAAGAGTGTGTACAACTCATGAGAGGAGGCAGTAAGTATTGAAAGGATGTGACTCTCTTCCTCCCTCTGTGCTGTGTGGCTAGATTGTTTTGTAGACTTAGAGGTGAACTTCACATTTTGCTGTGGCACTCCTTCAGGGCCTTTTTTAAAATTAGGTCAGACTGAAGCTGAACTCTCCAAACTATGACCTTAGGGTCTACTAAGGGGCTAATTATCATTATTAAGATTAAACGGGTATTTCTTTGTCATTTTTACCTGAAAAATATTGAATCAAATACTCCAGTATTTGCTCAGGTACAGTAGCATCTTATTCTGGTCTAAACTGTTTTCTTCTATCTGGCAGCTTTTCTAACGTTGCTACTTTGTGTGTTAGTCACTCAGTCATGTCTGACTCTTTACGACCCCATGGACTGTAGCCCAACAGGCTCCTCTATCCGTGAGATTTCCCAGACAAGAATACTGGAGTGGGTTGCCATTTCCTACTCCAGGGGATCTTCCCGACCCAGGGATTCAACCTGCATCTCCTGCGTTGGCAGGTGGGTTCTTTACCACTGAGCCAGCAGGGAAGCCCTGGATTAACCTTTTTCTTTTCCTACTATCAAGCAGAAAAAAGTAGAAGAGTGGTGGTGTTGGAGGGAATGGTAAGGAATGGGATGGGAAGAAAAGAGACTCAGAGTGGCGTGGCCTTTAATAATTAAGAAGTCAGTGATTCAGTTCAGGTTTTTGTGGCATGGCCAACCCCAGCAAGCTGTGTCCCTACCCAGTGCCTCAGTTTCTCCATCTGAAAATAGGAGCCACAACAATTTTGCAATGCATGACTCTTCATTGCAGTTCATCAGTTTCAGTGACACTTTGTTAATGTATGCTAAACAAATACAGATAATGGTTATGGGTTAATTTTTAATTTTTTTTTTTTTTTTGGCCATGCTAGGCTGCATGTGGGATCTTATAAATAGTTACCCAACCAGGTATGGGCTTCCCTGGTGGCTCAGATGGTAAAGAATCTGCCTGCAATACAGGAGAACCAGGTTCAATCCCTGGGTCAGGAAGATCCCCTAGACAAGGGAATGGCTATCCACTCCAGTATTCTTGCCTGGAGAATCCCATAGACAGAGGAGCCTAGAGGGCTACAGTCCATGGAGTCGCAAAGAGTCAGATGTGACTGAGTGACTAACACTTCATCAGGTATGGAATCCATGCCCCCTGCAGTGGAAGCATGGAGTCTTAACCACTGGAGCACCAGGGAAGTCCCATTAAGGGTTAATTTTTAATGGATAAATAACAGATGATTTTCTGGCTCCTCTGGGTCAAATGATGGAGTTCTACCTGAGCAAAAAACAATAGCAAAAACACAACAGGTTAAAGGGATATGCAGGAACCCAAGGGGAGGGAGAAATTAGCATTCTGACCCATCAGGGGAAAAAGAGATTGTATTTAGAAAAATAGACTTCTCCAAAAAGCAAAGGAAAAATAATAACGGCTGGGCATAGAGATAAGAATGGAAATTTTTTACTAAATAAAATTTCTTTTCAACTTTAATAATTTAGGTTCTAAAATATGTACTGGTAATTGCTTCTCTTTCCTTGGTTTGAACCATTTTAACTGGTATAAAACACATGATTCTTCAAGAAAACATAAGAATACATCACTTTCCAGAAATGGGAAGGGCTACAGAATATTAGGGAGAGTAAGACACCCTGGTGCTCAAGGCTCCACCATAGGAAGAGGCACAGCCCCTTGCGTGGCCAACGGTGAGGGTGGGGATTTTTGCAGGGTTACCACAACTCACCATGTAGGTAGCACACAGAATGGATTCAGGAAGTAGCGGCTGTGTTGTGGGAGAGCTCTACTTAACACAAATTGTGTGCACCCCGAGATTCAGACACGTATTGGACAGACAGAGGATCTGCAGTGTGTCTCTGCCTGGCTCTGAGGAGCGGTCATCTGCTCCTTGAAAGGGGAGAGCCTTTCAAGGACACAGGGACGAGTGAAGGGAAGGCAATTCTGGGTGTGTTCTTTAGACACCTGCTTCTACCCACTGCCTTCCAAGGATGAGTGTTAGATTGGGCAGGGAGGCAAAAGAATATAGAAAAGACATTGCAATAAGTCCTCTGGGGGACCTGTGAGCACAGGACTTCTTGTCTGTGGGAACAAGGTAACAGTGAGGACATCAGAGAAACCCTCCAACGCCATGTGCTGCAGCCTTTGACACACTTGAGACAGGGATGAGTTCAATGGCTTTGCCCCCTTTCTTACAGACAGTAACCAAAAGTAGTAGGAGAAGAGAAAGAGGACTGATGCCAGGCAGCAGCAAATATGTTTCGGAACACTCAGTGAGATACTCCCTTGCTACAATCTGTGCATCCATTCAGAGCCTGGGAGAGCTTGGGAGAATGTCAGGGTGAATACAGAGCCAATTATGATTGGCCGTGTCCTAAAGGCAGAGAAATAGTCAGACTCTAGTTCACCCTCAGTTTGGAAAACACTGCTGCTGCTGCGTCGCTTCAGTCGTGTCTGACTCTGTGCGACCCCATAGACGGAAGCCCACCAGGCTCTGCTGTCCCTGGGATTCTCCAGGCAAGAACACTGGAGTGGGTTGCCATTTCCTTCTCCAATGCATGAAAGTGAAAAGTGAAAGTGAAGTCGCTCAGTCGTGTCTGACTCTTTGCGACCCCATGGACTGCAGCCTACCAGGCTCTTCTGTCCATGGGATTTTCCAGGCAAGAGTACTGGAGTGGGGTGCCATTGCCTTGGAAAACACTAGCTGCAAAAAAATCCTCTGAGAGTAAGACAAACAAGTATGATTATATTGTTTTATAATAATGTTGACCGATTATGAAGTTTGCTAGGTCTCATTTAATGCTTAATTTTCCTAATTTTCGTCGGCCAAAGATTAGCAAAATTTTCCCACTTGTAACATTTTATAAAATATATTAATAGAATCCCAGGTAACACAATAAAATATGACACACTGGACCCTATATCTTAGCTTACTCTTCATTGAATTAATATGAAATCTTGGTGAATTCTACCAAAAATTTAGAGAAGAGCTAACTCGATATGCCAGCAAATCTGGAAAACTCAGCAGTGGCCACAGGATTGGAAAAGGTCAGTTTTCCTTCCAATCCCAAAGAAAGGCAATGCCAAAGAATGCTCAAACTACCACACAATTGCACTCATCTCACACGCTAGTAAAGTAATGCTCAAAATTCTCCAAGCCAGGCTTCAGCAATATGTGAACCACGAACTTCCAGATGTTCAAGCTGGTTTTAGAAAAGGCAGAAGAACCAGAGATCAAAATGCCAGTAATCTCTGGATCATCAAAAAAGCAACAGAGTTCCAGAAAAACATCTATTTCTGCTTCATTGACTATGCCACAGCCTTTGACTGTGTGGATCACAATAAACTGTGGAAAATTCTGAAAGAGATGGGAATACCAGACCATCTGACCTGTCTCTTGAGAAACCTGTATGCGGGTCAGGCATCAACAGTTAGAACTGGACATGGAACAACAGACTGGTTCCAAATAGGGAAAGGAGTACATCAGGGCTGTATATCATCACCCTGCTTATTTAACTTATATGCAGAGTACATCATGAGAAATGTTGGGCTGGAAGAAACACAAGTTGAATCAAGATTCCTGGGAGAAATATCAATAACCTCAGATGTGCAGATGACACCACCCTTATGGCAGAAAGTGAAGAAGAACTAAAGAGCCTCTTGATGAAAGTGAAAGAGGAGAGTGAAAAAGTTGGCTTAAAGCTCAACGTTCAGAAAACTAAGATTATGGCATCTGGTCCCATCACTTCATGGGAAATATATGGATAAACAGTGCAAACAGTGTCAGACTTTATTTTTTTGGCTCCAAAATCACTGCAGGTGGTGATTGCAGCCATGAAATTAAAAGACGCTTATTCCTTGGAAGGAAGGTTATGACCAACCTAGATAGCATATTTAAAAGCAGAGACATTACTTTGCCAACAAAGGTCAAGGCTATGGTTTTTCCAGTGGTCATGTGTGGATGTGAGAGTTGGACGGTGAAAAAAGCTGAGCGCTGAAGAATTGATGCTTTTGAACTGTGGTGTTGGAGAAGACTCTTGAGAGTCCCTTGGATTGCAAGGAGATTCAACCAGTCCAACCTAAAGGAGATCAGTCCTGGGTGTTCATTGGAAGGACTGATGTTGAAGCTGAAACTCCAATACTTTGGCCACCTCATGCGAAGAGCTGACTCACTGGAAAAGACCCTGATGCTGGGAAGGATTGGGGGCAGGAGGAGATGTGGACGACAGACGATGAGATGGTTGGATGGCATCACTGACTCGATGGGCATGGGTTTGGGTAGACTCCGGGAGTAGTTGATGGACAGGGAGGCCTGGCGTGCTGGGATTCATGGGGTCACAAAGAGTCGGACAAGACTGAGCAATTGAACTGAACTGAAAACCTATCCTACTCAAACTCTTCCAGAAAAGGAAGAGTTTCAGCGGAAGGTAAACTGCCAAACTCGTTCTATGAGGCCACCATAACCCTAATAAGAAAATCAGACAAAGATGCCACAAAAAAAGAAAACTGCTGGCCAATATCACTGATGAATATAGATGCAAAAATCCTCAACAAAATTCTAGCAAACAGAATCCAACAGCATATTAAAAAGATCATACATCATGACCAAGTGGGCTTTATCCCAGGGATGCAAGGGTTCTTCAGTATTCACGAATCAATCAATGTGATATACCACATTAACAAATTGAAAGATAAAAACCATATGATTATCTCAATAGATGCAGAGAAAGCCTTTGACAAAATTCAACATCCATTTAGGAAAAAAACCCTCCAGGAAGCAGGCATAGAAGGAATATACCTCAACATAATAAAAGCTATATGTGATGAACCCACAGCAAATGTTACCCCGAATGGTGAAACATTGAAAGCATTGCCCCTAAAGTCAGGAGCCAGACAAGGGTGCCCACTCTCACCACTACTATTCAACATGGTTTAGGAAGTTTTAGCCACAGCAATCAGAGAAGTAAAAGAAATAAAAGGAATCCAGATTGGAAAAGAAGAAGTAAAACTCTCACTGTTTGCAGATGACATGATTCTCTACATAGAAAACCCTAAAGACACCACCAGAAAATTACTAGAGTTAATCAGTGAATATAGTAAAGTTGAAGGATATAAAATTAACACACAGAAATCCCTTGCATTCCTATGCACTAGCAATGAGAAAACAGAAAGAGAAATTAAGGAAACAATTCCATTCACCATTGTGACAAAAAGAATAAAATGCTTAGGAAAAAAATCTACCTAAAGGAACAAAAGAATTATATGTAGAAAACTATAAAACACTGATGAAAGAAATCAAGGATGACACAAATAGATGGAGAAATATACCATGTTCATGGATCTGAAGAATCAATATAGTGAAAATGAGTATACTACCCAAAGCAATCTATAGATTCAATGCAATCACTATATCAAGCTACCAATGGTATTTTTCACAGATCTAGAACAAATAATTTCACAGTTTGTATGGAAATACAAAAAAACCTCGAATAGCCAAAGCAATCTTGAGAAAGAAGAATGGAACTAGAGGAATCAACCTGACTGACTTCAGACTATACTACAAAGCCACAGTCATCAAGACAGTATGGTACTGGCACAAAGACAGAAATATAGATCAATGGAACAAAATAGAAAGCCCAGAGATAAATCCACACACCTATGGACACCTTATCTTTGACAAAGGAGGCAAAAATATACAATGGAGAAAAGACAATCTCTTTAACAAGTGGTTCTGGGAAAACTGGTTAACCACTTGTAAAAGAATGAAACTAGAACACTTTCTAACACCATACACAAAAATAAACTCAAAATGGATTAAAGATCTAAATGTAAGACCAGAAACTATAAAACTCCTAGAGGAAAGTGGGGAAAACCACTATACCATTCAGGTATGACCTAAATCAATTCCCTTATGATTATACAGTGGAAGTGAGAAATAGATTTAAGGGACTAGATCTGATAGACAGAGTGGCTGATTAACTATGGATGGAGGTTTGTGACATTTTACAGGAGACAGGGATCAAGACCATCCCAAAGAAAAAGAAATGCAAAAAAGCAAAATGGCTGCCTGAGGAGGCCTTACAAATAGCTGTGAAAAGACAGGAAGTGAAAAGCAAAGGACAAAAGGAAAGATATATCCATTTGAATGCAGAATTTCAAAGAATAGCAAGGAGAGATAAGAAAGCCTTCTTCAGCGATCAATGCAAAGAAATAGAGGAAAACAATAGAGGAGGAAAAACTAGAGATCACTTCAAGAAAATTAGAGATACCAAGGAAACATTTCATGCAAAGATAGGCTCAATAAAGAGCAGAAATGGTATGGACCTAACAGAAGCAGAAGATATTAAGAAGACGTGGCAAGAATACACAGAAGAACTCTACAAAAAAGATCTTCATGACCCAGATAATCATGATGGTGTGATCACTCACCTAGAGCCAGACATCCTGGAATGTGAAGTCAAGTGGGCCTTAGGAAGCATCACTACGAACAAAGCTAGTGGAGGTTGATGGAATTCCAGTTGAGCTATTTCAAATCCTGAAAGATGATGCTGTGAAAGTGCTGCACTCAATATGTCAGCAAATTTGGAAAATTCAGCAGTGGCCACAGGACTGGAAAAGGTCAGTTTTCATCCCAATCCCAAAAAAGGCAATGCCAAAGAATGCTCAAACTACCACACAATTGCACTCATATCACACACTAGTAAAGTAATGCTCAAAATTCTCCAAGCCAGGCTTCAGCAATACGTGAACTGTGAAATTACAGATGTTCAAGTTGGTTTTAGAAAAGGCAGAAGAACCAGAGTTCAAGTTGCCAACATCCGCTGGATCATCGAAAAAGCAGGAGAGTTTCAGAAAAACATTTATTTCTGCTTTTTTGACTATTTCAAAGCCTTTGACTGTGTGGATCACAGTAAACTGTGGAAAATTCTGAAAGAGATGGAAATACCAGACCACCTGACCTGCCTCTTGAGAAACCTGTATGCAGGTCAGGAAGCAACAGTTAGAACTGGACATGAAACAACAGACTGGTTCCAAATAGGAAAAGGAGTACGTCAAGGCTGTATATTGTCACCCTGCTGATTTAATTTATATGCAGAGTAGATCATGAGAAACGCTGGGCTGGAAGAAGCACAAGCTGGAATCAAGATTGCTGGGAGAAATATCAATAACCTCAGATGTGCAGATGACACCACCCTTATGGCAGAAAGTGAAGAAGAACTAAACAGCCTCTTGATGAAAGTGAAAGAGGAGAGTGAAAAAGCTGGCTTAAAGCTCAATGTTCAGAAAACTAAGATCATGGCATCTGGTACCATCACTTCAAGGCAAATAGATGGGGAAACAGTGGAAACAGTGGCTGATTTTATTTGGGGGGGGGGCTCCAAAATCACTGCAATGGTGATTGCAGCCATGAAATTAAAAGACGCTTACTCCTTGGAAGGAAAGTTATGACCAACCTAGACAGCATATTAAAAAGCAGAAACATTACTTTGCCAACAAAGGTCCATCTAGTCAAGGCTATGGTTTTTCTAGTAGTCATCTATGGATGTGAGAGTTGGACTATAAAGGAAGCTGAGCACAGAAGAATTGATGCTTTTGAACTGTGGCGTTGGAGAAGACTCTTGAGAGTCCCTTGGACTGCAAAAGGATCCAACCAGTCTATCCTAAAGGAGATCAGTCCTGGGTGTTCATTGGAAGGACTGATGTTGAAGCTGAAACTCCAATACTTTGGCCACCTGATGCAAAGAGCTGACTCATTGGAAAAGACCCTGATGCTGGGAAAGATTGAGGCAGGATGAGATGGGGACGACAGAGGATGAGATAGTTGGATGGCATCACCGACTCAATGGACATGGGTTTGGGTAGACTCCGGTGGTTGGTGATGGATAGGGAGGCCTGGAGTGCTGTGGTTCATGGGGTCACAAAGAGTTGGACATGATTGAGTGACTGAACTGACCTGAATTAACCTCCAATCATAATAAATAAATAAATTTTAAAAATATGAAATCCTAGCCTAATTTCCTAGATCTTGCCAAGTTACCTATGACTATTTATGATATCCCTTAAGTATTCTTCATAGTCTACAGTAAGAAGGCATTATTGGGAATTCCCTGGTCGTTCAGTGGTTAAGATCCCTCACTTTGATAGCAGGGACCACAAGTTTGATCCCTGGTCAAGGAACTAAGATCCGACTTACCACGTAGTGCAGCCTCTCAAAAAAAAAAAAAAAAAAAGAAAAGTTATAAAAGAAAATATTGAGTCTGTCTGCCCATGAAAATAAAAAGAGAGAAGGCTTTATCACAATTCATAGCAAAATCTGAATAAATTATACTCACTGGCTAATCCTCCTTTGTCATTTATTTTGGCTTTCAAATAACTTAGCAGATTAGAAGGAAGCTTTATTTTTACAAAACTGTTCTGCCCTTATGATGTTGCCAAAAATCCACTAGCTACAAAAATGCTTCATTATCTCTACCGATTTTCTCCTGACATTTTTTATCCTTGTGATAATCAGCTAATTATTGATAATTTCTTATTTTAAAAGAAGACTGTACTGGCTATACTCTATTTGCCACCAACCAAATCCTTTCTTTGGGCTTCGCTGGTGGCTCAGACAGTAAAGAATCTGCCAGCAATGTGGGAGACCTGGGTTGGATCCCTGGCTTGGGAAGATCCGCTAGAGAAGGGAACAGCTGCCCACTCCAGTATTCTTGCCTGGCAAATCCCACGGACAGTGGAGCCTGGTGGGGTACAGTCCTTGGGGTCTCAAAACAGTGGGACATGACTGAGCGACTTACACGCACACACGTATCCTTTCTTTATCCTGTCCACTCTACTAGGTGTAGCCTTGTAGCCTGACTCTTGTAAATAGTATCACTCCTAACTAATACAGGAGTTGCTATCATTTTTAGTTGCTCAGTTGTGTCCTACTCTCTGCGACCCTATGGACTGCAGTACACCAGGCTTCCTTGTCCTTCACCATCTCCTGGAGCTTGCTCAGACTCATGTCCATTGAGTCATTGATAACATTCACCATCTCATCCTCTGTCATCCCCTTCTCCTCCTGCCCTCAATCTTTCCCAGCATCAGAGCCTTTTCCAATGAGTTGGCTCATTCGAATCAGGTGGCCAAAGTACTGTAGCTTCAACTTCAGTATCAGTCCTTCCAATGAATATTCAGTACTGATTTCCTTTAGGATTGACTGGTTTGATTCCTTGATATCCAAGGGGCTCTCAAGAGTCTTCTCCAGCATCACAGTTCAAAAGCATCAATTCTTTGGGGCTCAGCCTTCTCTATGGTACAACTGTCATATCCATACATGACTACTGGAAAAACCATAGCTTTGACTACATGGATCTTTATGGCACAGTAATGTCTCCGCTTTTCAATACACTGTCTAGGTTTGTCATAGCTTTTCTTTCAAGAATCAAGCATCTTTTAATTTCATGGCTGCAGTCACCATCTGCAGTGATTTTGGAGCCCAGGAAAATAAAATCTGTCAGTTTCCATTGTTTCCTCATCTATTTACCATGAAGTGATGAGACCAGATGCCATGATCTTTGTTTTTTGAATATTGAATTTTAAGCCAGCTTTTTCACTCTGCTCTTTCACCTTCATCATTTAATTCCTCTTCACTTTCTGCCACGAGGGTGGTGGCATCTGCATATCTGAAGTTATTGATATTTCTCCCAGCAATCTTGATTTCAGCTTGTGTTTCATCCAGCCTAGAATTTCACATGATGTACTCTGCATATAAGTGAAATAAGCAAGGTGACAATATACAGCTTTGATGTACTCCTTTCCCAACTTTGAACCTGTCCATTGTTCCATGTGTGGTTCTAACTGTTGCTTCTTGACCCGCATACACGTTTCTCAGGAGGCAGGTTAGGTAGTCTGGTATTCTCATCTTTTTAAGAATTTTCCACAGTTTGTTGTGATCCACACAGTCAAAGGCTTTAGCATAGTCAATGAAGCAGAAGTATATGTTTTTCTGGAATTTCTTGCTTTCTTTGATCCAACAGATGATGACAATTTGATTTCTGGTTCCTCTGCCTTTTCTAAATTTACCTTGAACATCTGGAAGTTCTTGGTTCACATACTGTTGAAGCCTAGCTTGGAGAATTTTGAGCATTACTTTGTTAGCATGTGAAATGAGTGCAGTTGTGCTATACAAAGGAGAAATCTGTTGCTAACTCACTATGGGAACAAATAGGAGAAAAAGACTAAGGCCCAGTGGGGAGAATCTCAGGTTTGGAATGAAAGTAGAACTTTCATTAGTGGCTTGAAGAATGTGTAGGCGTGGACACTGATAAGGTGGTAAAAAATACTCAAAGGAAGCTGAATTTTAGGTAAATTGGTCATCAACAGCTGTGATCTGTAAGTAAACAAGTTTTGGGAAAATTAGCTGCAGATTAAATTATCTCCATTAACCAATTTTAGGGAACTGTTTTTGTTTTTGTTTCCTTAGAAGGACTGAATTCATATGAACATGTTGTTGAGCACCCACTGTGAAAAAAGGTAGATGGATATTAGTGGATCTCTGCCCTAGGGCTGTGGGTCAGAATCTCAAGAAGTGCTTGTTCAAACACAAACCCCTATCCCCTCTCAAATTCCGAAGGTCTAGCATGTGACCAGGGCTACCCTCATAGCTCAGTATGTAAAGAATTTGCCTGCAATGCAGGAGACTCAGTTTCAATTCCTGGGTTGGGAAGAGCCCCTGGAGAAGGAAATGGCAACCCACTCCAGTATTCTTGCCTAGAGAATCCCCACGGGCAGAAGAGCCTGGCAGGCTACAGTCAATGGGGTCGCAAGATTTGGACATGCCTTAACGACTAAACCACCACCACAGCATGTGACCAGTGAATTTCCTCTGCTCACAGGTTCTCGATGAGGTGCCAGTAGGGGACTGCACTAGAAAACCACTGCCCAAAAGCTATCTCAAACTAACGGAAAGAAGACTGGCATTTGCGAAGATTCACAACTGAGTTTGTAATGGGAAGGTGACAGGAAGGGGATTCTGGGAGGGGTTTCGCATTTCCAAAAGCAGAGACTGTCAGAGAGAATTCTGGGAGAGGAAGTGACAGGAAGCTTAGAAACCAGGGAAGCCTTGAAGGAGACTCACCAGGAAAAGCAGCTCTGACCTGCTAGGCTAAGGAGTTGGTATATCACTCTAATCCTTGGGGAGTGAGGATTTTAATAAAGACAGGGAGAAACTGTAATAATTTCATCACAAAACTCCTTTGACGCCCATGAAAGTTAGTGATATCTGCCACATTCTATTAAAAATGAGAATAAAACTTAATAATGCAAGAGTACTAAAAAGCAATTATTTCTAAATGCATCTTTTCCCAAACAAAAGTCTACAAGTGAGCTGCATCTTTTGTACAGAGGGATTTCTATTAGACTTGCTACATTAGAAACGCAAGATAAATTTATTTAATGCTGTGACAATATTTAAATAAAATATTTCAATTTTTTTCTTCATTTCTGGTTCTAACTAATTACCTGGGAGGGAAATATAGTTGATCTTTCTTGGCAGATTTTGACATTTAAAATATGCATAAGCCCAAAGGGTAGAGATTTTCATTACTAAAGTTTACTTTCAATAAATCAAGTTGCTGTTTTGTACAATGTTATCCAGCAGGATTCATTCCATATAAAGAATCAAAAGAACATTGTAAATGACTGTTAGTAATATCTCAAATATGTTTAAACTTTAGTAAGGAATTAAAGCCACCACAAAAATAATGTACATTTACCAGGGATTATACTGAGACATAACACTGGAAAATATTTCAGAGGCAGATAAAGTTAAGAAAAAGAATTTGGAATAGAAAAAAATCATTTAAAGAACATTTGTATTTTCAAATAGAATTATGAAATGACAAGGATTTGTGTCTATTAGTCAAAAGCTGTAATTCAACACTGGTGTCAGCCAACCTGTGCTGGTACTTAGACTGGGATAGATACTTGGCATAGTTGGCTCCTACCAGGAATGGATTGTGTTCTAAGAGTTGCAAACCACAGAAAAAAACTTTTAATTTCCACAACAGTTTGTAAATGCAACTGTGAAAGCTTAATTCACATGAACAATAGTTGGAAGGGAAAATGCTGTTCAGAACACAAAAGATCAAGAGAGGTAAATCTCCAAAGCCAAAGAAATTTAATAAAAATTCATATGAACATCAAAGGAAGTAAGGGAAAAAACTGATTTGTGCATACAAATAAGTTTCCCTCTATAGCAACTAGCTTAATTCCAAAAAACTATAGGAAAAGACTCAATAGAAATGTAATAAGGGGAAAAAAAAGAAAGGAAGATAGATTTAATAAAATCTAAGCTACTACTGCCAAAACCTTAATTTTCTCTTTCTGTTTTTCAGAGTGTATTTATCGATACCAATTTTTTTTTATTAAACACCATTCCAACTCAATTTTAAAATGTGAAATTAAATAAAATATAGCAAAGAAATCTCAGTAACTCAGATCCATTTTAACTTTGTTCATTCTCTCTCTCTCTCTCTTTCTCTTTCCAGGCATAGAATAGAGGGAAATTAACTTTTGGCATTGGAAAAGAAATGTGAGTTTGTATATTTAAAGACTCCAAAGACTTGCTAATGGCGATCATAACATTTCTTACAGATAAGTTATAAACCAAGATGTTAATCCATACCTTCAGTAAGCAGACATTGTTCATTTGGCTTAGTCTTTCATCTTTTCCTGTTAAACTTTTACTGAGTCAAATAACCCATTTACATACAGCCATGGAAAAAAGGCATTGTAGTACTACTTCTTTTTTCTGGGGAGACAACAGGGGTCAAGGGGCCAAACAGTAGTCTGGGGAGACAGGGTCAGTGAACACTAACCTGTCTTGGCCATTTGTTGCCTTTGAGATCTTAAGCAAAGCACTTATCCATCCATGCATTCCTTCATTTAATCACTTTTTTAAAACTCAGATTAAAGCACCAGAAGAGTAGTCATGAAATAAAGATAAATAATATGAAAGAATTTTGTTAACATAAAATGCTTATTTAATAATTCCTCTAGAAATTGAAATATTAGATGCAAACAATTATATATAGAATGGATAAACAATGAGGTCCTACTGTATAGCACAGGGAACTATATTTAGTATCCTGTGATAAACCATAATGGAAAAGAATTTTAAGAAGAATGTATATATTGGGTTGGCTAAAAATTTGGGTTTTCCCATAAGATCTTACAGAAAAACCCAAATGAACTTTTTGGTCAACCCAATATGTGTATAACTGAATCACTTTGCTATGCAACAGAAGTTAACACAACAGTGGAAATCAACTATACTACAATTTAAAAAAGAAATTTAAATATTATATATAACTTACTTGTTAAATCAAGGTTTGGATTATATAAACTATTCCCTAAAAATAAGTGGGGAATTTTTAAAGATAACTTTTGGAGATTGTTGTAAAATCTTTTAGATTCCCAGGAAAAAAAGTTTCAGGGCCCAAACTGGTATCCTTCTATTTTTAAAGTTATTCTGATTTCAAAATAGAGTACAGTTAAGATTTATTTAATGTATTCACTCAACAAACATATATTGAGCACCTATTATGTAGCAAAAATATATTCTATTACTCGAAAAATTTAGGCACACAAAAATCTCTGAGTACAGTCAAATAACGAAATACTTGTGAAGGGAGAAAAGTGATAAAAATAATTTTTTTCTAAGTGCCCATAAATACAAGCCATCTTGGTGAAATCTACTTTAGAAAGTTGAGAATTTTTTTTTTCACCCTGAGAATCATATTCATTGTGTGAAATGTCTGGATGACAAGTCTTTTTTCAGTTTTGAGTTATTGACAGAGTACATTATAGTTCTTTATTTTTTATAACAAAAGTAATATAGCAATTTGAAAGCATGTAAAGTAAAACTGGAAGTGTCCCTACAGTAATTCCTCTCCCTAAGAATAGCCACTATTTAGCAAGTTTATTCATCTAGACATTTTCTTCTATGCACTAAATTATAGTAGATAATCCAAGACAGTATAAATTTTCAAAGTACTAGGAAATTTGACAGTTAAACCTCTTTTATAATTGGCGAGTGCCAAAGAGAATCTTTTTTCAAAAAAATACTTTTTTATTTTTTAATAATTTTATTGACTTATTTATTTATGGCTGTGCTGGGTCTTGGAGAAGGAAATGGCAACCCACTCCAGTATTCTTGCCTGGAGAATCCCATGGACAGAGGAGCCTGGCAGGCCATGGTCCATAGGGTCACAGAGAGTTGGACACAACCGAAGTGACTAAGCATGCATGCACGTGCTGGGTCTTCCTTGCTGCTCAGGCTTTGCACTAGTTGCGGGCAGTGGGGGCTTATTCCAGTGGTTTCTCATGTTGCCGAGATGGCCTCTAGGGTTAGTGGGCTTCAGTAGTTGTGACATGTGGGCTCAGTAGTTGGGACTCCTGGCCTTTAGAACACAGGCTCAGTAGTTGTGGTGAATGGGCTTAGTTGCTCCACAGCGTGTGGGATCTTCCTGGATCAGGGATCCAACATGTGTCTCCTGCACTGGCAGGTGAACTCTACTACGGAGCCGCCAGAGAAGACACAAGGAGAATCTTAAGTTATCCAAAGATCGCCAAAACTGTGTGCCTCTCCCAGCTGATCAGTGGTGTGTTCAACATCCTTCCCATGCTAGTGTATAAGTGTGTGTGTGTGTTAGTCACTCAGTCATGTTCGACTCTTTGAGACCCCAGAGACTGTAGCCTACCAGGTTCCTCTGTCCCTGGGGATTCTCCAGGCAAGAATACTGGAGTAGGTTGCCGTTCCTTTCTCCAGAGGATCTTCCCGAGCCAGGTATTGAACCCACATTCCCCACATTGCTGGCAGATTCTTTACCGTCTGAGCCATGACGGAAGCCCAGTATATAAGTAGCAGGTTGCAAGAGAGGATATTTCTCCAACCCCTTCCCAGTCCTGTTGATGTCCATCAAAATAAAAACTTCAAAACAATCACATATCAAAATCTGGGCTTCAGTCTTCACAGGGCTTTAGCTCATTCTGTTGATGATTGCCAGACTTGAACTTCGTGAGACCACATGTTGGATATTTCCAACAAGGAGACCTTTAACACATCTGCTTTCCCAGCTTGTACTCTCATTCAGATCTGAGAAACCATCATAATACTGGCCAAACATGCATGTGAAAAACAGGCTAATATTTATTCTTTCAATTAATTTTTTTCAACACCTGCTTCAGTTCGATGAGTATTTAAGAAGGAAGACCCTGAGAAGACATCAAGGCCAAGTGAAAAGACTCTTCCAAAATTACGTGGTTGGCTGGTTAAGTAGTCACCTCAGGACCTGGGTCTATACTCAGGTTAGGGTACTACAGCAAGGAAAGAAACTTACAGAAGACATTAATGCAGCAAGTCAAAGTGAAAATGAAATCACTCAATCGTGTCCGACTCTTTGTGACCCCATGGACTGTAGCCTACCATGCTCCTCCATCCATGGGATTTTCCAGGCAAGAGTAAGAAAACAAAACAAAATTTGGAGAAAAAAAAAAGACAACATTTTAAGATAGGTAGGGACTTCCCTGGTGGTCCAGTGATTAAGATTCCACACTCTCAACACAGGGGTCCTGGGTTCGAACCATGGTCAGAGAACTCAATCCCACATGTATCAACTAAAGATCCTGCATGCTGCCACTAAGACCTGGTGCAGACAAAAAAAAAACAAAAAACAAAGTGCACAAAATACACCATGCTTAGTTTAAAATTCCTTTATGACTTCTAGAAATTACTACCGAGAGCAGAAAAGCAAAACAATGCATGAGACATCACACACAAGGTTAACAATTTAGTCTTTTTTCTGGGTAAAACATTCTAAATGCCCAATATAAACTGCTCATAAGATGTTTTAGATCAAAAGACTTTCTGACAGCCAGAACAAAACCCGGAACTAAATTCTAGGAGTACGTGAATGAAGAGCCTATTGCATTTTTTACTATTATGGAGCAGGCTCTTGTCTCAATTATATGATAGATTAAGTTGATGCCAACATATTTCTGTTCTAATGCTTTCTTTGCTTTATGTCACATCTTAGTCTGCAAATGTATAATCACAGAAATAAAAATATAATAGAAACAAGAGCTGTTAAAGATTTTAGTCTACATCTTAAGTGACCTTACTGATTTTTCTTACCTGATTTTGACATTGTTGTACTCCTTGAATGACAAACATCCAATTCGCAAAGACCAGGATGTAAAAATAGGCTGTTAGACAACTGCCTTAAAAATTCATTTGTGAAAAGAAATTTTTTGTTTGTTGGAATATGGTCTTATGTGAAAAGTATGGGAAAGAAAAGAGTTTTTTAAAAACATGTATTTGATCAGCATGTATTTGATCAGCTGATTCCCAGTTTGTCCTTCAATATGGCAAGCAACCAAGGGCACGAGACTTATGACATTTAAAAGATTTAGTCTTATGTGACTTAGACATATACAAGACTTCTGAAGACTACTGAAGGTAATACATTATAAGGTCTTTCATATTTACTTCAGTTTGTTAGCTTGCCATTTCCATTGAATCCTTCTATCAGAAAACTCTGTCTCTTAAGAGGTTAATGTCTAAAATATTTCCAGAACTCCTACAACTCAACAGAAAAACAAACAACCCCCAATTAAAAAATGGGATGGGATCTTAACAGACATTTTTCCAAAGGAGACATATAGATTGACCAACAGGTATATGAGATGGTGCTCAGCACCACTAATCATCAGGGAAATGCAAATCAAAACTACTCTCATACTTGTTAGAATGGCTACTATCAAAAGGCAAGAAATGGCAGGTGTTGGTGAGGATGTGTAGAAAAAGGAACACTTATGCTTTACTGATGGGAATGTAAATTGGTGCAGTCACTATGGAAAACAGTATGGAGGTTCCCCCCAAAATTAAAAATAGAACTACCAATTGATCCAGCAATTCCAACTCTGGGCATTTATTGGAAGGAAATGAAAACACAGACTCAAAAAGAGAGCTGTACTCATGTTCACTGCCGTATTATTTATAGTAGTTGGGATGTGGAAACAATATAAGTGTCCACCAATGGATGAATGGTTAAGGAACATGTGAGAATATGCATATCTCTCCAGCTCCTATGCTTCAAGAAGCACCATCTGCATTAGTAGTTGCTAAAGCCTGGATTCTAAATAATGAGATGCTTTGTTGTACTTGGTAACCACATTATCTATCTATCTATCTATAAAACTGCTTCTCATGTTGTGCAGTTAGCAAAGAATTTGCTTGCCAATACAGAAGCTGCAAGAGACACAGTTTCGATCCCTGGGTTGGGAGATCCCTTGGAGAAGGAAATGGCAACCCATTCCAGTATTCTTGCCTGGAAAATTCCATGGACAGAAGAACTTGGTGGGCTACAGTCCATGGGGTTGCAAAGAATTGGACACCACTGAGCAAGCACATGCACACACACATATATATACATAAAATGAAATACTATTAGCTATAAAAAGGAAATCCAGCCATTTAGAACAACATTATGTTAAGCACAATGAGTTAGAAAAAAGACAAATATCATATGATCTCACCTATATGGGGAATCAAAATAAAAATAAAAACTCCCAAACTCATAGACACTGAGAACATGTTGGTGGTTTCCAGAGGTGAGGAATAGGGGTGAGGTGAAATGGGTGAAGGTGGTCAAAATGTACAAACTTCTAATTATAAAATAAATATTCCTGAGTTTGTAATGTATAGCACAGTGACTATAATCAATAATACTCTATTTAAAAGTAGCTAAAAGAGGAGATCTTAAAAGTTCTCATTACAAGAAAAAGAAAAATTTGTAACTATGTGTGGTGATGGATGCTAACTAGATTTATCATGGTGATCATCTAGCAATATATATATATATGTGTGTGTATATATATACGTTATATATATAATCACTACATTGTATACCTGAAACATATAATATTTTAAGTCAATTGTGTCCTTAAAAAAGTCCCCAATAATTTCTATTCAATTTCAAGAAATTGTAGCTGCCCCATGTTGTTTCACTGGTATAAATCTGACTCCACAAAACTTCACTTGAATGAAAAGTCAAATCACTGTTTTTTCATTTAATACTATAATAGGTCCCTAACTCTCTAATATTTTTGAACATTGGTGTTAATTCATTGACCTAGACAATTGGGTAGGTGTTCTCACTCTAAAGCAGTCTTCAAACTGTAGCTCATTAGAGAGCTCTCTTTGGATTAAATGCAGTTATTTAGAGCTATAGAATTTCTCCAGCTCCTATGTTTCAAGAAGCACCATCTGCATTAGTAGTTGCTAAAGTCTGGATTCTAAATGATGAAATGCTTTGTCCTACTTGGTAACCACATAATCTGTACTAATTTTCTACACACATGTCTAGTGAAATACATTTCCAGAATAAAGGTTGTGATTCAGAAATTTCAACATAATTAAAATCACATTTAAATATAAATAATAGATAACTAATAAGGGCAGGCTGTAATAAGGAAATCTACTCAGTATTCTGTAATGGCCTGTATGAGAAAAGAATCTACAAAAAGAGTTGATATATGTATTTGTATAACAGATTCACTTTGCTGGACACCTGAAACTAACAAAACATTGCAAATCAGCTATAACCCAATAAAAAAATTTTTTTAATGTAAATCTAAATAGCTTTATGAAATAATGTATAACATGAAGAGGTAGAAAAATCATGTTCTAATGGTAGGAATGCCTATATTTGAGATCTGGGTCTGCCACATAAAAGCAGATGTTATGAATTTAAAGATGTCATTTGGCATCTCTGAGTTTTCTTCTCTGCTAAAAATGACAGTTGTGACATAACTCTGATTTTTTCAAAACAATGTTATTGTAAAGATCAAATAAGTTGATTGTACATCAAAAAGTTTTCTAAAGTGCTGTAAGAAATCAGAACTATAGTGATAAAATATTTGTTTAAAAATGCAAAGTAGTATCTCATTTTTCTTTCACTAAAATCAGAAAAAATCTAGAGAGGTTTACAGTGGCATTACATTTTTTGGCCCTGAATCCATTTTACTGGACCTTTGCTACACAAGTCAGATAACAATTTTTATTGTCTCATCTGATTTTAATGAGGCAATACTGTTTATAACAGATAGCATGCATATGTTTGCCATTAAGAATTTCAACCAGTTTCTGTAATATATTATGTGTTAAGGGGTGAAGGACGGAGAGAAGCATACTAGGCATAGATTTTTTGCTTAACTAACAAAACTTTTACTAAGTACCTTCTGGAGAAAATATAGAGAAGGCTTCCCAGGTGACCCAGTGGTGAAGAATCCGCCTGTCAATGCAGGAGTCGCAGGTTTGATCTTTGGATCGGGAAGATCCCCTGGAGAAGGAAATGGCAACCCATGCCAGTATTCTTGCCTGGAAAATCCCATGGACAGAAGAACTTGGTGGGCTACAGTCCATGGGGTCTCAAAGAGTTGGACACGACAGCACATGCTCTTCTAATTCTACTATTCTACCAAAAGTTACAAATGGCCAACTTGAAGTACAGAAAATTTTTTTTTAAAAAAGGAAAGAAACCAAACTTGAAAGATAATGAAAAGCCTTCAGGTAAGTCTTTTCCCCAGTCAAGAAGGCTGTGCTCAAAGCTTGTTTCAATAAAGAGAGGAAGGAGCCATTAGAACAATAAGAATTGTTGATATGAAAGAACATAAGAATGATGTCAAGGGAATAAAAAAGGCAAGGAAGATGAAGCACAAAAGTACAGGTGTTCTTAAGGGAAACAGAAGTTGAAAAATGCTTGCAGAAAGAAAGGTAATGAGTTGGGGAACTTTAGACATCCCTGAGGTTTTATGTTCAAGAAGCAGTTATTTATGTCTGTGTCTATCTCCATCACTAGATTTTTAGCTTTTTAAAGAAAGATGCATACCTTGGGTTTCCCTGGTGGCTCAGTGGTAGAGAATCCGCTTGCCAATGCAGGAGATGCAGGTTCAATCCCTGGCCCAGGAAGATCCTACATGCTGTGGAGCAACTAAGTGCATGCGCCACAACTATTGAGCCTGTGCCCTAGACCCCAGGAGCTGCAACTACTGCACCCCTATGCACAGACAAAAATAAATAAATAAAACATATAAATGACCTAGCTTATTCATATTATGCTTGCGTCTCCCAGACCAACTAGTTCAGTTTCTTGTTCATGAAAGGTACTCAATGGATATTGAGTTGAACCTGAATAAAAGTGCCTGAACTGCAGTTTAGATTCTGGTTATGAAGTACAGTGATAGAGACATAGCAAGACAAGGCTCAGTAAGTATATACAGGCTCACTTATTTATTATAGACATTCTTAGTGAGCACCATGTACTAGGAAGTCTCTGGATAGGACAATGAATCATATGTGTTAGGATTCTGCTTTTCTTTGCCAAAATATAACCCAGATCTTCCAAGTTTAGCATTAGAACAATTTCCAGATGATCAGGTGACACTTGTGCCACACGGGCCTGTCTGTTTCCCCTGGCTTTCCTTAGCTATTGGCATCTTCAAACTGATTGCCATTGGGATGTCCCTGGTGGTCCACTGGCTAGGACTCCATGCTCCCATTTCAGGGGACCTGAGTTGAATCCCTGGTGAGGGAACTAGATCCCATGTGCCCCAAGTAAAGATCCTGCATGCCTCCACTAAGATACAGCACAGCCAAAATAAACAAATAAATGTTCCTTAAAATAATAGAGTAAAATCAACTGATTGCCACTGAGATAACCATGCTGAGGTTAGGTGATGGAGTGAAGAGCCTCCTTTAGGCAGTTTGGTCCAAGCATGGACAAATGACCCTGTCTTCATTTCCTGTAATCCAGCTAGAATAGTTTATTAAAGATTGGTGGATAACAAAAGGTAAATAAACCTAAATAATAGCATGAATTTGGAAGATCTAAGTTGAAGCTATACCTTGCCTTCAAAGCTCATGTACTACCCTAGTGGGGGAAAAAGACAAAAAACAAACAGATCTTATCTGTGTCCTTCCTTCCTGGCTCCCACTTGGAGGGTATGGGGAGCCACCTTTAATAGTAATTACAAAAAGTACATTTCCAAACATTCTGACTCAACCTTTAGAGATCAAACTTCATTTCATACCAATTATGGGCCCACCCACTCAGTCAAACTTTCCTGTCTGAAGACTAGTTTCTCTCCTTGGCATGTATCAACAAGAAAAACCTACTCCTTCAGACTGCATCACAACACAATAAGCTGAACATTTTCTCAAGAGATACATACAGTTCAGTATAAGTGAGAAAGTTAGTCCATGCAATGTGGGTAATACATGTTCTAGTTTCAGCTTTGACTCCTAATTAGGAAAATAGGTTCTGTATCTTTTAAAATAATAACAATATAAAGCTAAAATTTGTTGACTATGTCCATATATCCCACCAAATTTCATGTGCATGTCATGCAGAAAGAAAAAAAAAAACACATGTACACAAGCTCAAAATTTGAATCCTAAACACTTTGGCTCAAAGCATTCTATGAAGGAAAAGAGATTGCAGGGAGAAAAATAGAGGAAGAAAAGCTACTCTTCAAATTTCCCCTAGTACTAGTATAGTTCTAGCAACACACAAATATCTCCTGTGTCCTTGTAACAGTTCTAGGAATTCAGCTCATCTTATAGGTATGGAAAACAGAATAGTAAGGATGAAGTGAGTAAAGCTGTTTATGTTTAGCTTGTAATTACTGTGCGAACTTTAGCTTCACGTCTTCACTCAATAGATATGTATTGTGAATTAATCATATACAAGCATTACAATATAATATAGCAGAGACACAGTGACATACATTCTCTGTCCTCAAATTATATCCACTCTAGTAATGAAAGAAAAAAAATACTTCACTAATGAGAAGGTCACTCGTAAGTACTGAAATAATATTTTAGATGTCAATGTCAGGGAGTGAAAGTAACCCTCTAGTCATTTAAAAAATGAGTGGCTGGTGAGGAAAAAGAGGCAATGAACATGTAATTGAATACTCCCTGGACGTGTTAGTTCAGGTTAAAAATTCTCAAGCTACTTTAAAAATTGAATTTGTTCAGTTATATTGAGTCATTTATTCAGAGAAAGCCTGAGGGTAGGGACATTAATTAGAACCAATTGTGGCAGATCCAAATCTAACACAGCTCTCCACTTTTAAAGGCAGACGGAGGAAGGAGTAGGGGAACAACCTCATGTTTCCAGAAAAGAATTGTTCCAGAAAGATCAAAAAAAGAAAGGCAATTATGAAGGGAAGCTAAATCAGAAGGTAAGAAAAGAACTGAACAGAAAGAGAATGGCTGCTCTAAGTAACACAAACTACATCTGGCAGCATATGGTTATGGCTAAGAACATGGACTTAAACATCAAAAAGACCTGGATTTAGATTCTGGCTTCCCTGAAAAATGCTATATCTGGGTATCTTTGAGCCTCAGGTTTCTCATCTGTAAAATGGGGAAAATAATAATACCTCTTTCGCTTACATGGCAGCTTAAAGGTTAAGTAACCAAACACAAATAAAATGCCTGGGACATTGTGTGTTCTCAGATGGTGGTTCCTATTTATGATGATTCAGTAATTGAAGGAGACTGTGTCCTTGAACTTAGTGAACATTTGGTAATCACTGGTGCCTATTAATTCAATGGAATGCTAAGCAATCTTTAAAATACATTCTACAGCAGCAATCCTTAATTAGTATGTACCTACTCATGGGTGGGGGCATTTTGAGAGTTTGAAGGGAAAGTTTTAGGACTTTGCAAACAGTGTCACACTTTATTTTTTTTTGGCTCCAAAATCACTGCTGATGGTGATTGCAGCCATGAAATTAAAAGACGCTTACTCCTTGGAAGGAAGATGATGACCAACCTAGATAGCATATTGAAAAGCAGAGGCATTACTCTGCCAACAAAGGTCCGTCTAGTCAAGGCTATGGTTTTTCCAGTGGTCATGTATGGATGTGAGAGTTGGACGGTGAACAAAGCTGAGCGCCAAAGAATTGATGCTTTTGAACTGTGGTGTTGGAGAAGACTCTTGAGAGTCCCTTGGACTGCAAGGAGATCCAACCAGTCCATCCTAAAGGAGATCAGTCCTGGGTGTTCATTGGAAAGACTGATGTTGAAACTGAAACTCCAATACTTTGGCCACCTCATGCGAAGAGTTGACTCATTGGAAAAGACTCTAATGCTGGGAAGGATTGGGGCAGGAGGAGAAGGGGATGACAGAGGATGAGATGGCTGGATGGCATCACCGACTCGATGGGCATGGGTTTGGGTAGACTCCGGGAGTTGTTGATGGACAGGGAGGCCTGGCGTGCTGCGATTCATGGGGTCGCAAAGAGTCGGATACGACTGAGCGATTGAACTGAACTGTATCACAGGAATAGCAGTGGAAAGTGATACTCTGGATTAACGGACAGGGATTGGAGATGCTAGATGTTCCGGAATTCTCAGGAAAGTTCTACACATAAAAGGATGCGTGCCCTTGCATCCTATGTGATTTTCAAATGTCCTTCTAGACATTCATGGAGGTATATGATCTGAATCTAGAGCTCAACTCTGTTATACATGAACATAAGTTGTTTTTCTCATGATTTTATGTAAATATCCTAGCAAAGCCATTATTATGTAAATAAAGGAAAGAATGTATTTTGTTTTGTTTGGAATTTTACCAAGGGTAGTTCACCATCTTGGTAAAATCATGTGACTCATGACAGTGTCACCCCTATGACAAATCAACACAACTGTATATCAGTCTGCTTTTGTAGTCATGACATTAGAGTTAAAGCTACAAGAGAAAGATAAACACCATATGATTTCACTCTTATGTAGAATATAACAAAGAAACAAAACCAAAAATGAACGAGTTAAACCAAACAAGAACAAACATATAGATATGGAGAATAGAGCAATGGTTTCAAGAGGAGAAATGGTGGGGATGTTGGGGAGGCCAAATGGGTCAAAGAGATCAGTTGCATAGTGACAGAAATGAAATTTTTAGTAGTGAGTACACTTTAGTGTATACAGAAGTAGTAGTACAGTGTTGTACACATGAACTTATATAGTGTTATAAACCATTGTTACCTAAATAAGAAATAAATTAAAAAAAGAGAAAGCTCCTTAAAGGTATACAAAACCTGACTTGTTCACTCTGCTTTCCAGTGAAGTCATGCCTCAGCACTTCATATATTATTTCATTATAAATTGCTTCACTTTTAATTATCCTATGTATTATAACTAAGGTATTTTTTAAATAAACTGTTTGGTCATGGTGGTTCAGTCACTAAATCGTGTTCAACTCTTATGACCCCATGGACTGTAGCCCACCAGGCTCCTCTATCCATGAAATTTCCCAGGCAAGAACACTGGAGTAGGTTGCCATTTCCTTCTTTAAAATAAATTGTTTATATATATTTCATCTAAGGATAATGAAGAAGGTATTACAAAATATTTGCTATGAACCAGGAGTGTTAGGCCTGATAGGTTGAGAATCATTTTCTAGAATTATATTTAACATCATGAAAATATATTAACAACATAAGATTAAGTGAAAAAAGTAGATTCAAAGCATTACCTATGGATTGATCCCCATTTTATAAACAAAACAAACAAAATTTACAAAACCCACAATCCTTTCCCTGTAAGATGGGATCACAGTAACTCAGCTGAAGAGATCTCTTATGTGCTCCACAGTTCTGTAAAACTATGATAGAATATTTTGCTTTATTTCAATTAAATTATAGCAGTGAATTATAGGAGTGTATTGTTTGTGTTTCCAGGGATTAGATGGGAATGAAATATGGATTTTAACCTTGGCTTTATTATTTAAGCCAAGTCCTTTAACTTTTACAGGTCTATTTTGCAATCTGAAAAACTTGAAGATACATCATCAATAACACAAGATTTCCAGCTTTCTGTTTCTTTGATTCTAAAGCAAATGTTTGCTGATTACGGGTTTAAGTAATATTTCCCCAACAATGCTCTACCTGGGGATTTATGGATATTATGTAAATAGAATTCTATGGTTAGTGTATCTTAGAAAACACTGGGCTAAATGAAGTAAAACATGTTTTTGTAGGTACGACTTTTCAATTTTCTTGTTAAGCTTAAGAATATTGTGAGATTGCAAGAGAAGTACAGTGTGTAGCATTTCCTGTATATACTTGACCACAGAATCTGCTTGGTTCATATACCCTGAGACTTCCATGGAAATAATGTTCTGCAGAGCAAGTGCTGGGACACACTAATTTAAGATGGTGTATGTTTTAATATATTTTACAAGATTTTCTTTTATTTTCAAAAGACTGACTCCCCGTGGTTAATTTTCAGGCATTATAACAAGCAACAGAGAAAAGAGTTGTGTATAGTGATTCTCTTAAATCATATGATTTGAAATCAAAACTTGTAAGTTCAGGTTTTCTTCTCCTTGGAAGAAAAGTTATGACCAACCTAGACAGCATATTAAAAAACAGAGACGTTACTTTGCCAACAAAGGTCTGTTTAGTCAAAGCTATGGTTTTTCCAGTAGTCATGTATGGATGTGAGAGTTGGACTATAAAGAAAGCTGAGCACTGAAGAATTGATGCTTTCAAACTGTGGTGTTGAAGAAGACTCTTGAGAGCCCCTTGGACAGCAAGGAGATCCAACCAGTCCATCCTAAAGGAAATCAGTCCTGAATAGTCATTGGAAGGACTGATGTTGAAGCTGAAACTCCAATACTTTGGCCACCTAATGCAAAAAACTGACTCATTGGAAAAGACCCTGATGCTGGGAAAGATTGAAGGTGGGAGGAGAAGGGGACAACAGAGGATGAGATGGTTGGATGGCATCACAGACTCAATGGACGAGAGTTTGAGCAAGCTCCAGGAGTTCATGAGGGACAGGGAAGCCTGGCATGCTGCAGTCTATGGGGTCGCAGAGTTGAATATGATTGAGCAGCTGAACTGAACTGAGTAGAAAGAAGGAACCAAGAAGGTTAACAAAAGAACACAAATTGTAATGGTGATGAGCATGAGTCATTTTAGAGCTAAAAAGTGACACAGAGCTCTCTTCACATCAAAAGACTGATCTATTTCAAAAATTTGTCCAAAAAAAACCAAGTTTGATGTATCCATTAAGTCAAAATATTGGACTTACATGGACTTATTTGGATGGCATCACCGACTCGATGGACATGGGTTTGGGTAGACTCCGGGAGTTGGTGATGGACAGAGAGGCCTGGCATGCTGCAATTCATGGGGTCGCAAAGAGTTGGACACGACTGAGCGACTGAACTGAACTGAGCTGAAAGCTGTTTATAGAAAAACTACACAGTGCAGTTTTATAAGGAATGTAATATTATATATGGAGAAAGGAAGAAACTAGGTGATTTGAAATATTAGAAATATTGTGCTTTCTTGGTTATTTTAGGAAGATTAGGCCACCAATACAGACAACCTAAATTAAAAACTGGAGTATAATTCTAGAAGGAACATAAATAACAAGATTATCCCAGTTGCAGAAAAGAGTATAATTCCTTTAACTGATGATTATTTTAAAGGTCAGCTGGTGGAAATTCACTGAATTCGTTTTGCGTAGGTGTATCAGCAGTTGGTATTAGTTTAAAAACTCCCAAATATTTGACATTTAAAGAATTATTTTAGATTGTATAAATTTCAAATTTCAGAATGCAAATTATTTAATGAGTGGAGTATCTGTTGGAAAATTGAAACATCTAGGTTCATTTGCCCTGCTGTATGGTGTGCTTCTGGGTCACAGTTTACTGCACAAAATGGTTTATGAAAACTAATCTTAATAGCATACCAAGTAAAATTTAATCATGGAGGTAAGTCTACCATCAAAATAAAAACAAAACAGGTAATAGATTCTAAAACCAACTTAAGGCTTAATTAACATATAAAATCCTTAAGGGCAAAAGCAATACTGAAGTCTATATTTTGAAAGGTAATCACTTAGTCGTGTCTGACTCTTTGTGACCCCGTGGACTCTATCCACCTGCCTCCTCTGTCCATGGGATTCTCCAGGCAAGAATACTGGAATGGGTTGCCGTGCCCTCTTCCAGGAAATCTTCCCAACCCAGGAATTGAACCAGCATCTCTTATGTCTCCTGCATTGGCAGGCAGTTTGCTTACCACTAGTGCCAACTGGGAAGCACCTATATGCAGAGAAATTCAGTCATATTAACTAGATGCAAAGGGCTACCAGGTCTAAAACGCAGCTCTGCACTCTTTCTCACATCAATGGAGTAGACTGTGTTTCTGGCTCCGAAATCTTAGCTGGACATCTGGGCAGCGCCTCCTTAGTGCCTCCCACCATGGGAACGTGGCCTGCCATCCTCTCTCTGTGCCACCTGTTGCCGCCTGTCCACCAGTTTCCTTCTCGCTGATCCTGCTTCTCACTTGCCGCTGGGTAACTCAGCCAACCAGCCATTTTTCATTTCTGTGGGAAAGAATGCCTCTCTTGGGCCTCAGCCCAAATAGTGTAGCTAGTTCAACAGTCTCTTTTAGCACAATATGGGACATAGATTTAGAGGCTATATGATAAATGTCCTTTGTTGACAGGGCAAAATCTCAGAAATATGTACTTGGTTTCTGGAAGAAATATAAAAATGCTTCAGGGAATTCGCCTGCAGTCCAGTGGTTAAAACTCTGAGCTTTCATTGTGTAGGGTGTGGGTTCAATCCCTGGTCAGGGAACTATGATCCCACAAGGCTAGTGGTGTAGCACAAAAAACAAAACAAACAAACAAACAAAAAAACGCTTCAGGTAGAATGTTTACAGAACACGAAATGTCAATTCCTTACAATTCTTCAGGAAAATTATGGTACTAATACATATGTATGGCATCTAGGAAAGTGGTACTGATGAACTTATTTGCAGGGCAGGAATAGAAACCTGGAGGTGGGTAATGGACTTGTGGACACAGTAGAAGGAGAGGGGGTGATGAATTGAGAGAGCAGCATTGAGATATATATATGTATATACTCTATCATATATAAAATAGATAGTTAGTGGGAAGCTGTTGTATAGCACAGAGAGCTCATTTCAGTGCTCTGTGAAGACCTAGATGGTGTGGGGGGGTAGGAGGGAGGCTCAAGAGAGAGGGGATATATGTATATTTATGGCTGATTCATGTTGTGGTAGGACAGAAACCAACATAACACAACAAAGCAATTATCCTCCAATGAAAAGTAGATTAAGAAATAATAAAATGGATAACAACAACAACAAAAAATTATGGTACTATGCTTGCTTTTAGAGTAATGTGGGAGATAGTGAAATCTTGATAAATGTAAATACACTGTCTTTTCTTCAGGCACTTCAACTTCTCTGTTGAATGTGCTGATATTTTAACTTAAAAGTAGGCAATACAAATAAAAACAACAATAAATTCAAAGTTTGGACATCTGCATTTTTTTTGGAAATTTGCAATTTCATGGAAATTTCTCGTGTGAAAGATCGTCCTTATAGCAACTGACTATAACTTTATCTACAGATTTACATATCAATGTGAAGTCTGGGGTGATGTCATACAATCTTTCTCGGATTTTCAAGCCCTAGCTCATGCTTGCCACACAGAACTCCATGTTACCCTGAAAAACAAGAACAGGAACAACAGAAAAGCACATCCTTTCTCGATGCTTTCAGCAAGAGAATGCGATGACATTTGGTATTTTTGGTAAAGCAGTTATGTGAGTCAACCCAAGCATTAGCATGTAATCTTCTTCCATCCACGAAAAGGGTTGGTTAGGTAAAAATATTAATTTATCTGACAATTGTAAATCCTGTGCTATTAAAGGAAGAAAGGAAGGAAGAAAAAAAGTAAGGTAAGTGAGAAGGTTGGTTCTAGGGAATGGCTTAGTGGGTACTATCAGGAAACAAGTCATTTTAGCTGATAATAAAGCGATTCATTGCAGGAAGAGAGCCAAAAGAGACATACTTTCTTAAACCATTTATTTGCCTTATTATAATAACATAATTACAAGAGTTAATATATAGCATTTTTTGTTATTTTTATTTCTCAAAATATTTTCACTCAGTTATCTTCATCTTGAAGTTGTTTAGGGTATGTGATATCCTGTTTTTATTCCCCTATTTTTGACAGACAAAGAAACTTTGAAATGAAAATCCTGGCAAACTGCCAAAGGTAACAAAACTATTTAATGACAGAATTGGAAGCAGAACACATCACTTCTGCCTCTATTCCAGTGCAAACAGATACGTGTATTTCCACAAGTTTTCAGGCTATGGTTACCTAGAGATTATTTGCGAAGAAATTTCTTGAATTTAACACATACTCTGAATTTTTCTACTTGTGGTTTCATCTTTCAATTGTGTCAGTGTGTTGTTTTGTTTTCATGATTCCGCACCCCCCACCCCCAGCTTTGGATAAAATCTTATGGAAGAAAGCACAGTAGCTATTCCTTGAAAGTGTCTTTGAAAAATTCACAGTGTTAATATAAGTCAGCACAAGCCTGTATACTATATTTACTAATTTAGTCAAGAAACGCTGTTTGCTGTTGTTGAGCTTAACATTTATTATTTTACTTGTTTTCATGTCAACCCTGCAAGTACATATTATTCTTATATTTCATATGAAGTTGAGCAATTTGCCTGGGATCATAGAGTAAGTGGCAGAGCCAGAATTTGTACCCAGATTGGTGGTACTCTAAAAGCCATAGGATTTCTACTCCACCAAGTTAACATGCCAGAGTCTCTTCTCTCAAAGTGCTGTGGGTGTTCAGATGGGGATAAAGGTATACCTGGCTGGGCGGGGATGAGGATGGTGTGGGATCCAGAAGGCTTTGTGAATGAAGGAGCATTGGACCTAGTGCTTGGAAGATGTGATTCTTTTGATCATGTACAAATGCAAGGTTGAGAAGTGTAAGCCAAGAACAGTGTGAACAAAGGTACAGAGTGGGAAATTCAGAGCATTTGTAGAGAACAAATTTGGATAGAACCTAAAGTGAATGGAGAAATGCGCTAAGTTTGGAAGCGTGTTTGAGGTTATGAAGATCCTTGAACAGTTTTTACTACCAGTGGCTTACACAGATGGCTATAAATATAAAACACACAGTCTTCAAATTTCAATGGTATCTGGGTTAGGAGAATGACCTATTAAGAGGAGGTTTTGTTTGTTTGTTTGATTTGCAAAGAGTAATGGAACCCTTCTAACTGACAACTGAAGACTTAAGGATAGGTGGTGTTTGGGATACCAAAAACAAACTCTACTGACCTTTAGTTGAGAGAGAGAGAGAGAGAAAAAAAAGAGGGAGAGAGGGACAGAGAGAGAAAGATTATTGGTTTCTGAAAATAGAGCATGAAAGTTTTGGTGAAAGTATCTAGCTTTGATTTAGATAAATGTAATTAAAAGTTTGCTAGAGTAAAAACTTTTAGTTATGAAACTCAATGCAATGCTTTGACTCTATTTCTTTAGATACAGCAACCATCCAATCACCATTGAGGTGATGGATTATATATATGCTACACCTATACCTAGGCTTCCTTTTGGGAAGCTGGGAAATAGTATTTCAGTTAAACACACTGCCTCCAGAAATAAATTGAGGATTATTTTGCCCTGCCAGGAAAATGAGTGAGATAGTTGGGATCACAATGGCCATGGTATCTCTGACAGAAAGAAGCATCCATCCTTGTAGATGAATTAGAGAAAGTTCCACCACTGGGTAGATGCTCCACTTGGTGAATCTCATTTCTTGGCAGGGTGCCTTTGCAGTAAACAAACTGCACAACCATATGAGATGGTCCTGGCAGCCATCTTGGACTATGAGGAAGGAAAGAAAGGTATGTTCTAAAGATGGCAAAGCCAAAGAGAGAAGGGGGCGTGTCCTACTGACCATGGATGGGCCATATCAACCCTGAATCAACTATTTTCAGACTTCTTTTATGTGAGAGAAAAATAATGTATTTTGTTTATGACTGTTATTTCTGATTTCTTTCACTAGCAGCTAATTGCTAGTAAATTGACATATGGTGTGATTTGAGAAGTACTATTCTTAATTAATGAATTAAACAAATGTTCCTTGAGCATCACGTGTCAGACACTCTGTGATGCTGTGATGTACTAGGGATAAAGACAGAGCTTACAGTCTAGGAAGCGAATGACGGATATGTACTTACATAGATAATTGCAGTATACGGTGATAGGGTGGTTCAGTTTGCATACTGCATAAAAACATCTGGTTGAGAGGTGAGTGGGAGCTGTGTTCTGACAGATTGCGTTCACCCACAGGAAGAAGTTTTTTAGTTTATCTCCACAAATGGGACACTTTTTTAAAAAAGACTATAATTCAACTAATAATAATGCTTTATTGTCTTTTCATTCAGTGATTTCCAAATTTATTGTAGCAGCAGTTACCCTTCTTTGAAAGAATTTTCATGCAGGAACAAGATGTATTAGTTCAGATGTTTTGGTTGTAGAGGTCTAACTCAAATTAGTTTGGATGTAGAAGAAAATTACTAGTTAATTTAATCATACTTACTGTAGTAGAGGTGAGCACAGTGTGCTAAGAAAATACACACTAGGGCTTCCAGAGGTGGCTTTGCAAAGGAAGTGATGCTTGAGTTAAGTCGTGAAGGATGATTTCAAGAGGAGGACAAACTAGGAAAGAGCACACCATACTGAGGGAATGTCATCAGCAAAAATACCTAAGAGAGCATGTCTTGTTTCAGAAACAGCAATAGTTCAGTAAAGGCAAGGAGTGACAGAGATGGTGATAGTAAGAGATCATTGAGGAATAGTTATGCTTGGGAAATGAGGGTTTAGTTTACAAATTATGGAGAAGTCACTGAAAGATTTTAAAAAGCAGAGTAATATGAATAAAATACATTCTAGGAAGATGTTGTGCTTGTGCTCATGTTTAGTTGCTCAGTTGTGTCTGAGTCTTTGTGACCCCCATGGACTGTAGCCCGCCAAGTTACTTTGTCCATGGGATTCTCCAGGCAAGAATACTGGAGTGGGTAGCCATTCCCTTCTCCAGGGCATCTTTCCAATCCAGGGATCGAACCTATATCTCCTGCATTGGCAGGTGGATGCTTTACATTGCATCACCTGCAAAGCCTGATTAACTAGGGGTACGTTAATGGACAAAACACAAAAAATTCAGGCATTAGGTGATACCACATTATGGTGCATTGAGATGGAGGGACTAGAGTAATACAATTATTTAGTATGTCAATTGGTAGATGCTGAGTATGAGAAGAAAAGTTAAAGATGATTCATATGACGAATTGGGTGACCATTCATATGATTACAGAATCATTAGCATGGTGGTACCATTTTAATGGGAAAGGTCAGGAATAGATTTTGGAGGAAAGACAACAAGCTCTGTTTTAAACATATTGATCTTGAAATATGCAGACTGTCCAAATGGAAATACCCAGGAGGAAATTGACAATATAGATGTGAATGTGTGGTGAGAACTCTAAATTGGAGACGTAGATTTGGGAGTTATAAGCATAAAGATGGTAGTTAAAACTTGGAGACACGGCTATCTAAGACTCGAAGAGTGTGTTTGAGTCCAATTTTAAAAATATATGGAAGTCTCAAAGAGGAAAAGGGGTCGATTATGGTCACATGCCACCAAATATCTTCTCACTAAGCAGTGTCTTGAATTGCCATTGTTGTGATTTATATTTTTAAGTTACAGTCGTATCTCTATGTAACCGCCTCTTAAAAATACCACTGGGGAGAATTAAACAAATGACAGGGTAGAAGAATGAAAAGAGTAGCTGAACTAGGTATCTAGAAATCAGTTTCTAAAACTGACTCGCCATTGACTGCCTGGGTGATATTCAGCAAGTTACTTTGCTTTAGGTTCCTCATGTGGAAAATGAGGAAGTAAGACCAGGTGACCTTCAACGTTTGGTAAACTATGATTCAACCAATAAGACTGTCCTGTTGTAGTGTAGATCAGTAATTTTCAAATTTATTTAGCAAAATTTAACCTTCTTTGAAAGACCTTTCATGCAGAAACACAACATATTGGTCAGGATGTTTGGTTGCAGAGGTCTAAGTCAAGTTACTTCAGACATACGAGAATTTACTAGTTAATATAACTGCACTGTGAGTAGTTGGATCCCCAGGCTGACTGGAACCTGACACTGGTGTATCACTGGGACTTACTCTCCACACTTCTCATCTCCGTGTGATGGATTCATTCTACACAAAGCAGAGGGTAGCCATTGGCCACTCTCAAAACTTCCTTGTTCTTTCCTGCCTTCTCGTCTCAGATTACTACTATGGTGGACTAGCCCTTCTTCCCTTAGTTCTGCCTGAAAACATTCTGAGGAACTCTGCTTAATTTGACTTGAGTCATATGCCTAGAAGGGCATGGCATCCCACTCCACTATTCTTGTCTGGAGAATCCCACGGGCAGAAGAGCCTGAAGGGCTGCAGTCCATAGGATCGCAAAGAGGCAGACAGGACTGAAGTGACTTAACATGTATGCACTTAGACAGGAAGTTGGGGGACACTCTTGAGATGCAACTGTCACTAGAATCACCTGTTTGTAGTATGAGGAATAGTTTCTCCAAAGGGAAGGAACATTGTTCACAGAAAAAGGAAAATTCAGAAGTAGTCAAATAGATGGTCTATATGTAAAACAGAGGCTTTCTAGTTGTGATCCCACCTATCTGTTCCCCTCTGCATGCCCTAAGTGGTTTCTGAAGTATATTTCTGAAGACTGCATGAAGATCATTGAAGTACAACATCAAAATAATTGATTTTATTGATTGACTAGCACACCAGTTACCTCCAAATACTTAAAAAATTGAAGCACTGGATATTTATTGGTGGTGATTATGGTTCTGACATTCCAGAACATTTCTAGAATGTAGGGAAATACTAGAAAGAATGGTGCTGATGATGATGGGGTTGGAGTGGAGATTCTGAATATTCGGGGTTCAAGGGACTTGAGACTCGATCCTGGGAGTATAGAGAGAAGAGGCAGGAGGACATCAAAATGAATGTGGTCTACTTCATTATTTTATCTAGGACTAGCATACTATATGAGGCTTCCCTGATGGCTTAGCGGGTAAAGAATCTGCCGGCAATGCAGGAGACACAGGAGATGTGGGTTCGATCCCTGGGTCTGGAAGATCCCTTGGAGGAGGAAATGGCAACCCACTCCAGTATTCTTGCCTGAAAATCCCATGGAAGAGGATCCTGGTGGGCTACAGTCCAAAGGGTTGCAAAGAGTTGGACACGACTGAGTGACTGAGCACACAGCGTATCATCCAGCACACTATTAAAAATGGTGGAAAATGTTTATCTTTGACCAAAAGAGTGGAATGGTCCTCAGTGTCGTCCATAATCACACTAGAGAAAGGAACAAATAGGAGGTTGATGAAAAGAGAGAGTTGATGGACTGGAAGAGGTGTGGAGGCAATGAATGAAGCCATTTTTCTTGGATGAACATACCCATGGTATATGGCATCTCAAAAAATATTAGACATGGGGGTAAAAGGGAGGGAGGAAGAGGAATAAGATGAGTAAAGGTGGGAAGATGGAGAGGAATATAGTTCAATAAAAGGTAGAATATGTCACTGGAATATAGTTTGGAGGCACTGTCAGGAGGTCTGGGAATTAAAAATTTAAGATCACCTTGATTAATATCTATTTAAATGTTGTACTAATGAATATCAGGTAAATTACATTTAAGTATTTTATTAATTATAGTTTACTAAATAATTTAAATGTAACACTTGAAAAGGTTTACAGATATTAGTATAGAAATGTGTACTAATATCAATAAAGTAATATTTGATTCTTTGTAAAGTAGTAATAACATTCTTAAGTTACAAAATTTAAATCTTTGCCTTTTGAGCAAGCTGCTCAATAGAATTTCAGAAAACAAAGGAATATAGTTATAAGGGATTTTATAGATCTGGCTACCCATGCTACCAACAGAAGAAACATGGAGAGATAAGATTTACGCAGATAAAACATTAATTGCTAATTTGGAAAAGATGCAGGTGGTCACTAGAACATAGCCTTTTTTGTTTTTGTTTTTGAGAAGTAATGAACCAATTCTGTTATAATGCAAATAAACATAAGTGTTTTCAGGACAAGTTGTACCCTACACAGTTCTACTATTAAACCATTTTGGTCAAAAAGGTCTTACTTAACCCAGAAGTTTTTACTTGGATAAATCACTTCTTTAAAGAGATATTTTCTTATTGTGCTGTTATTTTAAAAATGTTTTTTCCAATATATGCCTTCTTCTCTTTCACTTCCCTAAAAACTCAGTTTTCAAAATCAGCTCTCTACTTTTTTCTATACTTTCTCTTTCATAGAATTGTGTTCTTTTTAATCTTCATTTAAAAATTGCAACATCTGTCAAACATGGAAAATTCTCATGAAATAAATTATCAAAATCAGATTACTATTCTGTTGTGAACATTGAACTACTATAAAACTGCTTTTTAAAAATGGCTTAGGTGCTACTTTTTTGTTGTTGGAATGTCTTTTAGAGACTTATGAGGGAATTTTAAAAATATCAGTGAAGATTAAGATTTCTCAGCTTTTGTACAGGGCCAGGTATTCAAAAATTCTTATTTCTTTAATTTCAATCTTCTTGCAAATGAGAAAAACAACCTATTTTTTGGACGATATGGTTTTACTCATTAATATACGAAAATATGGCTTTCCTGTTTTTAGAGTGAGCCAATCTATTTCCTACAGTGTAAAGAGAACAGCTCTGACAATAGAGATTATTTAAGCTTAACTTGCATTCAATTGCCCTTTTTTAATAATAAAATTCACTATTCTTAACTCTGAATATCACAATTCTAATTACTCAGTGGATGGTGATGCATTTAGTATTTAAATTTAAAGGCCAACAATGAACATGGCCTATATAAATCTGAACTTCAGGACCAGCAAACCCAAACATTTATCAGTGCTTCTTTACCATCCACAGAGGTTCTCTCCTCCTTCCTCAGTCCAGTCACTACTAACAGTCTGCCGGTGAGACTGGCAGGTATCACATGGCTCCAGTGAAACTGCTAGTGCCATCAGCTTTATCCTTCTGGGCCTCATTGTGACTATTAATTTTTTGTTACCTTTCACACTTTCGTTTCTGGTGTGTTCTATGTGTTTCCTGTTTATGGGTTGGCTTCCCCTACAAAGGCTGTAAGCTACTTAAAAACAGGGACCATATATGTTTATTTTTGTATCTCTGATGAGAAGTACAATATCTGGAATACAACACACCCTCCAGAGATGTTTACTCTATATGAGTGAATAGCTAGGAATCTATTGAATATATATTTACAGGGTATTAGAAAAAGTTTAAATCTGTGAGAATATCCCATCGTCTGATTTATGTTTTTCAGGTGTTTATTTTCCTCTTTTGTTCATCATTTGGTAGTATTTCTTCTTGGGGCAAATGTTTCTATGCCAAGGAGAAATGCTGTGGCAAGATGCCACTGAGGCGGGTTTACTATTCTGGGCTCCTGAAGTGACTTGTTTGGCTTTGTCCATTACAAAGCCTTAAGAATCAAGATCGTTAGGAGTGAGGGGAATTTCTTTTACGATTAGGCCATTTTCAGACCCATTACAAAAGCTGGTTTGGTGGTGATGTTGCTAGGCAGGGAAATGGAAACAACGCAGATGGAAAACAAAGTAGCCTGCGGTCTTCTACGTCTTGAGGGGCTTCTCTAATTACTCACTCACACTTCCTGGTGACAAAGCTGAAAATAATGCAACTCTTCTTCTGGTGGACTCTTTCAATAACTGCTCCGTTGTGGCTAAATGATGATTTGCATTTTTACAGCAACTTTTACCCCAAGAGATGAAGGCTTTTTACATTCAATAATAGGGCCTAAGATTAATTGCAACCAACACCACGTGTTCAGTGTGCTAAACACCGCCCCTGTGGGTGGGTGGGTGCGTGGGGAATCCTGAACACTGCTAATACACCCTTTTCACTGGTAAGTACGCAAGCCCGGAGCATGCATTGGCAAACAGATTATGCAAAACTCTATAACAGCAGTACTTTGCCTCTAGAGCTGGCTTGTTTTTGGACTGCTCGTGGTAAAAGCTGACCCACAAAAACAAAATTAAACCCCATAAACTTAAAATGTCAAGGCCATATACGCCAAGTAAGCATTCATATTCTAGTTTACACTTTGCCGTTTTCACTCTGTTGCTGGCACGGCCAAGCAAATGTATTTCTACCGAGAGAGGGGAGCCTCAGAAAATAAATAGGACAGGGTTAACGCAGAGCGTCTTTTATTTACCTCTCGCAACGCAACTTACAGATGTTACAAGTTAAAAAAAAATTAAACCACAGAAGATGTCAGGAAACATTTTCTTCGCTCACTTCCTTCATCTCACCTGGCGTCCCAAAAGCCGCCTTGAGCAGCGCTGGCTGGGCTTCGCGGTCAGGCCGAGTCAGGCGAGCGCAGTAAACAGCGCCGAGTCCTGGCGCGTACACCGGGTGAGGCGGGATCGCTAGTGTCTTCCCGCCACCCCCCCCCGTGGCTTTGCGGCTGTGTCTTTCTGATAACCGATCAGCCTCCCCGGCTTGGCTCTTCACTCATGCCAAGAGAAACGAGTAAGAAAACAGCAAGGGTAAAGGAGAAAATGGGCAAGAGAACTGGCAGCCCCGAGCGCACGCGCACTACGGCCAAACGCGGCGCCCCGGGGGCGGGGCCAAGGCGCAGCGCTGAAGCTCCGCCTCCTTCCCCTCACCCCACCCCTCCGCGCGGGGGAGTGACTGACTCTCGCCAGCCCCTCCACGTCAATCAACCCTCCTCCTTCTCGCACTCTCCGCACCTTGTTATTAATCTCAATACCGATATCGCGCGGACGCCTCTCCCCCGACTTTCGGGGGTGTGAACGTGTGTGAGCGAGAGCGGAGGCATCGAAAGCTGGCGTCTCGGTGCAGCACTCTCGGCCCCGGCAGCAGCAGGCGCGGCAGTAACCCCCGCAGCGGCGGCAGCCCCAGCGCCAGGAGGCCAAGGCCAAGGCCAGGCTCTGAGCGGCTCTCGGAGTAATAGCCGCGGCTCGGGCGGCTGCAGGGGCGCAGCTTCCTCGGGCAGGGGCCTTCGCGTCGGCGGCCGCGGCCGCGGGGCCTCTCCTGCGCGTCCAGGGTCACCGTCCCCGAAGCCCGGCGGCGCGGCCCTCGGTCCCCTCCCCGCCCCCCATCCGTCTCCTTCTCGCTCCCCTCAGCCGCCCTCCTCGCCGCCGCCTTTGCGGTTCCTCAGGCGGCCCGGCCCGGCCCGCCCGCCCAGCGTCCCCTCCGGCCGGTGCCTCTCCCCCCGGCGGGCTGCCTGCATGTCTTTGCTGCCCTCAGCCCCGCCGCCACCGCCGCCGCCGCCTCCCCCGCCGCCGCAGCACCAGCAGCAGCCGCCCCGCCGCCGCCGCCGCCGCCGCCGCCCGGACCCCGGCGCGCTGAATGCAGGTGAGGAGGGGGGCGCAGGCCCTCGGGGGGACCCCAGGCCCAGGCGCTCTGCGCGCCCGTCCCGCGCGAGCCGGGATCCGGGCCCGGCCCGCCGCCGCCTCGGCTTCCCTTCGGGGCGGGCTGGCGGGAGCGAGGCCCGCCCGTGGGTGTTTGTGTTTGCGTCTGCGGCCGCGGCTCTGGAGGGGAAGCATCTGTGGGGGCCGGGTGCGCGCGCGCGCGCGCGTGTTTGTATGTGTGTTTCCCCTGCCGCGGGGAAATGGCTGCTGTTGCTCCTTCTGGGCCGGAGGAAGAGAATGAGGTAGAGTGTTTTCGTGCCTTCGAGTAGCATCGAGAGCGTTGTGCAGAGGAGCGCGACTCCCGGGGAAATGTGAGGTGGGAGAGGGCCGAATGTGCGTGGGGTTGTTGTGCGAGTTGGGACTCGGGCGGGCGGCGAGGCGGCCCGAGGACCCACAGCGAGTGGGTGTGTGTCGGGTGCGGGGCTGACCCGCGTCTCTTTCGGAGGCGGCCAAGGTTCCGGGGTGTGTGTGTGTGTGCGCGCGCGCGCGCGGTGTATGTGTGTGTGTGTGCGTGTGTGTGTTGGGGGGTGGTCCGCGCCCAGGGCCCGGGACTCTGGGGGCCGATTCAGAGTGTCCGGGACCCCCGAGTGGCGCGTCCCTCCCCCCTTTGTGGCTGAGGCTCGGGAGAGCCTCTCAGGTGAGAGCCGCCCCGCGGGGACCGGGGCGGGTGAGTGTGTGCACGGTTCACGCACAGCAACCGGGCCCGGGAGTCGCGGGTCGGGGCCGCGCCGCTGTTACCGGGGCCGCGGCAGGAAGCGCGCCGGCCTGCAGCGCGGCCTAACCGCCTCGGCTCCGGCCGACTGGCCTCCCGGCCTCCCGCCGGCCTTCCCGGACGCCTCGCGGGGCGCGGGGCCCTGCCTCGGGCCTGGGCAGGTGAGGGTCGGAGGCGGGACGCGCGGATCACCGCCGCCTCAGCCGCCCCCGCGTCTCCTGAGGAGCGGCGAAGGCAGATTTTGGCGTTCCAACTGCGAGCTCTGCCCCTGGCCGGCTGTGGGACCCGAGGGAAAGTGAATCTAAGCAGTAAATCTCGCGAAGACGCGGTGTCGAGGTCCCTTCTTTTCATCCTTTCCTTGAGGCTGTATGTGGAGGGACGAAGTACATGTTTCCTTTTTTCTGTTTTTCGTTGCGAATACTTTCCCGTTGATAATACTTACGCTTTTTTTTTTTTTTAAGATAAAATTTTTCTCAGAGGGGCGGCGGAAGAAGTGGAAGCTGGCTTCCCTGTCCTGTGGTGGTGGTAGGATTGGATGGATTCTCTGCGTTTGAAATTGTTTTATCCTGCCTCCTAGGGGGAAAGGCGTGTACGCGCCGAGCTGAGGAGGTCGGTGAGGAAGAGGAAGTTACTGGAGCTGTCATCCTCCTCAGCACGGCCAACTCTCGAGCTTAGGCTGTTCAGATGCATTGTGTTGAGGGAGTTTAGTACACAGGGGAAGCGCAGGACTGTATTTCAGGGGATACTGTCTTACTGGCTCTAGTTCCCTTAATTATCAGTTAAGATAGTCACGTATTGAATACAAACAAGTTTTCCCTCACAGTCTCCAAAACCTAGAGCAAGCCTTCTCTTTTGTCTGCTCTAAGCGTGTGCTCTTAGAAAGCTATTTTGAGAGTAGTTTAAGCAGAACGCAGCTGTAAAGGTAGATGTGCTGCCAGTAGGCGTACGCTGCATCTCAGAACCAAGTATCGATGGTGTTTGGATGCTTATGTACTATTTATCTTTCCCACTCTCTAATTGCGTCTAGTTAGCTCATCTAGCTGAAAGCTCAATGGATGAAATCTTTATGCAGATTCGATCCTTGTCGGCCACGCTCTGTGTCATGGCCAGAGGTTGCTCCTTTCTGAACCTGGTTTCACAAAGAAATGTTTCCTGCTGTTCGTGGGGAAGTGAGGGGAAGAGGAGGAAGGGTAGTGAGCTGTTTTCTGTGACCACTACTAGAAAAACAACACACGTAGTTTAGTGGGCAGAGGGCTTCACGGACCTCAGAACTCTGGCTGTGCCATTTCTCTTAGTTCTTTCACTTTAGGCAAGGTACCTAATGTCTCTTAAGTCTGTTTTCTTCATCAGTAACAAGGAGATAAGACATTTATAGTAAGGTCCTGAGGATAAATTGAAAAAAACATCTTAGGCACATAGTATCTGCTTAGTTAAATATTAGTGTTTTCTTCCTCCTGCAGCCCTGACTGTGGGCACTGAGAAACATGTGTAAGTACAAATACTCATTGGATTACTGAGAGCAATATTATGTCACCGTATGTTAAAAATCAAGACAATAGAACATTTCAGAGTCCTTTGATATACTTAAGGTATTGAATATATCTAAACAACGTTAAATGTTGTATTCTAGAAGTCTTTTTCTTAGAACGAAGACTGTCAGTAAAATAGCCTAGTGTCCTAATTTATAGAGAGTATCTGGTCATACTTGATTTGTTTTCATATTTTTGAATAGGGCATCTTTCAGTTTCATTTACTTTTTTTTGAGTTCTTGCTATGTAGTCCTGGAAAAAATTTTTAAGCAATATACAGCACATATATGTTAAGATACAATCAAGTGTGAAAAAGGATCAAGGGCCTAGAGTTTATTTATAAATAGAAGTGCCACACAATTCCCATGCAATTGTTTCATTTCAAAACCAAAAACTTTTGGAATATTTTCCTGAATAGAAGCAAAAATTTTCTGTCAGTAATTTCAAAAATCTTCTTTCAAAATTCAGCTTTCTGTAATTTTCCATTTTTTAAAATTCTGTGAGGAGTGGTAAATGTGTTGTTCATGTAATTTTAATTGTATTGTGGTGGGAAAAAATAGTAATTCGGAGTTTAAGGTAAAAGCAGCAGAAAGGTTAAATAGTTTTTTTCTTTTTATTTGCTGAAGGCAGGGTGAAGATGATGTGGGAGGAGTTTCGTTAGTTTAAATTTGTAATGTCTCTGTTTACTAACACCGGGTTTCCTTAGGCCTTGTATCATTATTATTTATATCAGCAATGTTAAGCTTAAAAAAAACCCAAGTAAAGCATTAAAATTTCAACACATTGTGAAGTATGTTTGTGAAGGGTAAGGGGCAGAACTTTATTAGAATGGAAAATGTTATGGTTTTGTTAAAGTGTACATGTTATGGGTGTGTGTCATTTACAGTAGACAGAATTATCTGCCATATGGTTATATTTAAAGGAAAAATTCTTTAAAATTAGGGATAATTTTTAATACTTTAAAAACAATAAAATGGAAATGAATTTTGCCCTTAACTCAGGCAAAATTTGGTAATTTTCATTAGATATTATGAATTATTAGACATGAATATTACTATAATAAAATACTTTGTGATTTTTTTTAATCAGAATTGAGGAAGACATTTTTCTATAATAATCATGAAAATAAATGTTAATGAAATAATATATTAAGATAAGTGAACAGTGAACTTTATTATTTACAGTGGGACTCCTCTTGCTATCATTTAAAGTAGTTACTTTACAAGAAAATTAAGGTGGAAAATTATTTAGGTCTTAAAATTTAATGTTACTTAAATGGGCTTTTAGATAATCTTACCAAAATAGCCCTTATAAATGTCTTTAATTAGGGGGAATTGAAATATTTAAGATTCATGCATATTTTACTTTGGGTAATGCTAATTACGGTAATAAATACATTCCAGAATTTCAGTGGCTTAACACATGTAAGTTTGTATTTTGCCCACATTAACAGACTAGTGCAGGTGCTCCTTGTTAGCAGGCTTGTGGCTTTTCTCCATGTGGTAATTGAGGAACATAGACACCTTACATCTTATGTCTTCGCTGTTCCCTGGAGCCTTGGAGCCCTGCCTGTAACCTACAGGACATTTAAGAACCCCCAAAGACAAACATCTGTCCACATTTCATTGGTAATAATTTGTCACAGAGCCTTATTTGAATGCAAGGAAGATGGGATTGTAGTCCCTGAGTGGTGAACAGCTTGGGGCATTTTATGAAGTTATTTCAGATGGTAGCATGTATTTGTGAAATTATGTCTAAAAGGTGATTATAATACTTAAAATTGCTTTCCATCTTCAAAAAGTAAAGTTCTGTGAAGAGGTTGGGGAGCAGTTGGAAGAGAAGGGAAGGGGTAAGAGCCAAAGAAGGAGGAGGAGGAGAGAAGGACCACTTTTTTAAGGTGGGTTTGAATGACAAGTAAATGTCAGTAGCTATTTAAAGATACACATTTTACAAAGAACATTACAATTGGATTTTATAACCTTTAGTGGGTCTCTCCTGTACTATCCAGTTATTGATTGCTGTTGTGGTCTACTGGGTTCTGGCTGTTTGAGTTATTTCTCTTTGTACTTTGAAAGCTGTTAACTTTGAATTTCAGTTTCTGAAGTATAGTTTCGTGGGAAACATATTCTTTGAATTTTCTTTTTCTGTTGGGATAGAGCATTATTATCATTATTACTTTAAAGAAATATCATTTAGATGGACTTTACTGTTTTTTAATGTTTTCTGTTGCTGTTTTTGTAATTCTAAAGTCATTGTAATTAATATTTTGTGAGCCTTAACCCAGAAAGAGCAATAAAATCATCAAGTAAACAACAAAGACTTAATTATTAACTTGTACTCATGTTTCATGATGAAAATACTACAACTTTCTTTGACCACCTGCACTAACACTGAACCTTTAAATTAACTTTATTTCTGGACAACTTTAATTTTAATTGAATTGCAGTTTATTCCTTTGTTGTCTAGGGTTGTTTTAATGTGAAAACTTGCTCTAGGTACACTTTTATTTATCTTTATTCTAAAGAATTTGGTTAGGAATCTGGGGAGTTTTATGTATTTCTGTATTCCCCAGAAGGAAGATTTTAGAGTAAGTCTGACTAACTTCTATATGTTAAGCAATTTCTAATGTTTTGCATTTAGAAAATTAGAAGCCTTATTTGAGGGCCTATTCTGTACCCATTATTATGTTGTTGTTTAGTCGCTAAGTTGTATCTGACTCTTCTGCAATCCCATGGCCTGTAGCCTGCCAGACTCCTCTGTCCATGGGATTTCCTAGGCAAGAATACTGATGTGAGTTGCCAGGGACATCTTCTCTACCCAGATCGAACCCACATCTCCTGCATTGGCAGGCAGGTTCTTTACCACTGAGCCACTAGGGAAGCCCACCCATTATTGTATTTGGTTCTAAAAAGAAAGAAATAGAAGAGACTGTTGTGAAGCTCATGAATAAGTGAAGGCATATCATTTAGTTATTTCAATACAATAAGTGAACAAGTGGGAGTTACTACAATATAAACTCTTCACAGGCATTCTGAGAGGGAGTAACAAAATGGATTGGTGGGTGGGGCAGGGACTATTTAAAGTTGAGAATTGTTTTGGTTAGCAGCTTTTTTTGAGATATAATTCACTTATAGAAGTAGCCCATTTAAAACATATAACTCAGTAGTGTTTAGTATATTCACATTTGTGCAGCCATCCCAAAATTTATAGAACATTGTAGTCACCTGAAATATAAATCCTGTATTCTTTGAGTTATCTTTCATTTTCCCGTGTCCTTAATTCTAGGCAAACACTGATCTACTTGTATTTCCATATAAATTTTAGGATTAGCTTATCAATTTCTGCAAAGAAGCCAGCTGGGATTTTGATAGGAATTGTGTAAGTCTGTAGCTCGATTTGGGGAGCATTGCCATCTTGACAATTTTAAATAAGTCTTCCTGTTTATGAAAATGCTTTATGAAAAAATTTTCCATTTATTTAGACCTTTAATTTGAATTGACGGTGTTCTGTAGTTTTCAGAGTATAAGTTTTACGCTTCTTTTGTTGTATTATTCCTAAATATTTTATTCTTTTAGATGCTGTTGCAAAAAGAATATTTAATTTTTGGGCTGCTCATTGCAAATATATAAAAATACAATGAACTATTGTGTGTTGATCTTGTATTTTGCAGCTTTGCTGAACTTGTTTATTAGTTCTAATGGTTGCTTTTTAAATGGATTCCCTCTGGTTTTTTGTATACCAAGGATCATGTCATCTGTAAATAAGTTTTACTTCTTTTCCAGTCTGGATGCATTTTATTTTGTTTTCTTGCTTAACTTCCCTGGCTAAACCCTTCAGTCCTTTGTTGAAAAGAAGTGTAAAGAGCAGATATTCTTGTCTTGTTTCTGGTCTTGGGAAGAAAGCATTCTTTCTTCCATTATTAACTATGATACTGGCTATGGGGTTTTCATAGATGCTGTTTATCAGATTGAGGAAGTTTCCTTCTGTTCTAGTTTGTTGAGTGTTTTTATCATGAAGGGGTGTTGAGGTTGAGTTTTGAGGGAAGTATGAAATAAGTAAAAAAAAAAAAAAAGAAAATTCTAAGTCCGGTAATAAGTGGCAGAAGACGATGCTTAACTTGTTTGGGAAAGAGGGGCTAAGCTTTTACCCCTGTTTTTTCCCCTCTCCTCTCTATCCCTTTCATGCTCTTTGTCTCCCTGTTAATCCGTATACACATTTGGAGTGTCTTTAATCCTTGAGTGAAAATTTTTTGAATAATTCATATTTCTTGATCAGTGGAGAATATTGCTTCGTTTGAAAACATTCATTAAAAACAGTGTGGAGAATTTTTAAAATTAGTTTGATGGCTAGATTGGAGGGGGACACAGGAAGCAGGGAGAAACTAAATCAGGAATGAGCTACTAAAACATAGAACCTTGAGTATTCTTTGAAAGGACTGATGAAGCTCCAATACTTTGGCCACCTGATGCGGAGAGCTGATTCATTGGAAAAGACCCTGATGCTGGGAAAGATTGAGGGCAGGAGAAGGGGGCAACAGAGGATGAGATGGTTGGATGGCGTTATTGACTCAGTGAACATGAGTTTGAGCAAACTCTGGGAGATGGTGAAGGACAGGGAAGCCTGGTGTGCTGCAGCCCATGGGGTGGCAAAGAGTTGGACATGACTTAGTGACTGAACAACAACAAAACAATTAAAAAGAAGGGAACAAACCTTTGTGATATCAAGCGTATATTTAATTAAAAATTCCATGTTTACTTTGAACCTGGTTGTCACCTGACTTTTTTCCCAAAACATTTCAGCGTCAATTGTTTTGCTTCTGTAAGTTTTCTGCATAGTTTTCTATGAAATTTAATAGATTTTTAAAGGAAATTTTGCTCTGCAAGGTAAAGTTATATTTCACTTGATGTGGTGATTATCCTTCATTTACTTTTTGAAATTTTAATTGTTTCCATGCAGCAACGTTCTGATTAAATAATGTTTCTTTAAAAAATTTCTGTCCTTCATGTTGTAAGTCTCAGAAATCAAGTAACTTTGGGTCTAGCTAGGAATTCTTCAGTTTACAAGGCAAAAACTATGTTAAGTAGTAATAGAATTTTTGTTTTGTATTCTCTTTTGTAGCAGGATTATTACTTTTCATTAGTTTTTTAGTCACCTTAAAATCTCTCTACAGGTAAAATTTTATTTCTAACTTTTTGAAAAATAAGTAGTTCACTTTGCTGTGAGGCTCAATATTTCATACTGAATGGACATGTGGTAATTGGGGCTTTTAGATTGTTTTCATTTATTAACAGTAGAAATTGGTGACCCAGATCCATGATACAAAATAGAAGTTACAACACTTTATCTTTCTTAATATTCATCTTTTGCAGAGAGAACCTCTCTCTGTAATCTTACACAGTTTAGAATCTTTTTATTTTCCGTTTCCTAAATTACTTAGATTCCCTAAGTGAATAAAATAGATCAGTTGTATAATACCAGTTACAAATATTGCTAAGAGAATAGAATAAATTTAGGATACACCAACCTTAATTTCTCTCTATACAAAGACTTTGTTGGGATCTTTACATATATATCCGTTGCTTTCTGAACATAATGTTTATATTTAAGTAAAACTGACAGCATATGTTGTGCTATAGATTCCTATGTAGAGTAGTCTCCTGCAAAATCGACATTTCATTTCATACAAATTTATGAAATAATATATTGCGATTATGTACAGAATGATACCCTTGAAATAACGAGAATGTGAATCACCAAGGTATATCTAACCTATTAATAAATATTTATTAAGCGTCTACTGGCTACGTACTGTTATATTCAGGATTCTGGGGAATAAGAAGTTTAGAATATAGTCTTTCATACTAGAAGTGGAACTTGTATTTATTGGACTACTGAATACTAAGGACTGTGAAAGCCATCCCCTTCCCTTTTAAAATCTAAATAAATATTCATAAAAATACTGTGAATTAGTATGATTCTCATTGTTTTGCTGCTTAAGAACATGTGCCTTCGATCCTTCACTTTTCTAGTTCTTGGGAAACTTATTTAACTTCTCCCTGCTTCAATTTCCTCATCTGTAACAGGGAGACAGTAATTGATAATCCTTATCTTACAGGGTTGTTGTGAGGGTTAAATGAAATAGTGCCCATAAAGTGCTTAGAACAGTGTGGCACATCCGAAGTAAAAAAGCAAAGCAGAACTAGAAAACTCTTATGTGGTAGCTATGACTGTTTCTTATTGTTAGGAGCCATACAAGTTAAATAACAAACCTTAAACATTGAAAAACCAGTATTTAAAACAAGGTCTGTTTGACTCCAAAGTATTTACTCTTAACACTGCTTTCACTTATGGTGGATGTAAGCCTGAATAAGTAGCAAGCAAGTGAAGGCAGAGTATGCTAAGTAACAAAGAACATTAAGCGCTGTATCATATATCAGAGTGCTTATGGGTGTGTAGCCTACAGGGATACAGAGAGGAGGTAGAAGTTGATCTCACCTGTATAGTTAGAAGGAAGGAAAGGAAAAGTTAATGGATTACTGCAGCATTCTTGCTTGTTTCCCAACATCCGTTATTGCTGTTTTAACTTCTGTTTCTTTGTATGTGTTATCACCAGAGAAATCCTTCTAAGATTGATTCAGTATTTAAAATTCTTAATAATGTTACTATTTTTTGGTTGTCTATTTTGTGCTAAGGATAGGAATTGGCAAAATTTGTATGTGAAGGGTCGTAAGGTAAACATTTTGGCTCTGTGGGTCGCAAGATCTCTGTTCTGTATTCTTCTTTGGTTTCTTTCTTTTTTTGTTAAATAAACAATCCTTTAAAAATGTAAAACCATTCATTGCTGGCAGACCAAGCCGTAGTTTATTGACTCCTGTGCTAGGAGATTTACATGAATTAACTTCTTGTTAGAATTTTGACAAAACTGATATTATCAATTTCTATTTTGTATTTGAGGCAACTGAAGCTTAAAAAGGCAAATTTGATGAAAGTCACATAGCAAATAAATGACACAAGAGGTCGAATTCAGATTTAGGTCATGGGAATTCCTCAGCTTGTCTGCTTTCCAGCATATCCTGCTGCTACTTACTGCTTTGGGGATAAAATGGAGCTTTCATAGCATTATATGTGAGGCTCATCATGATTTTGTCCCCTTGTACCTTTCCAGTTTTATCGTTTATTACTCCTCTCTCTTCAAACATATTTTCGAGCCTAGCCAAAATGAATGACTTCTGTATAGTCTGGTGTGTGCTTTATATGTGCCTACAATACCTTGTAGTTTATGACCTCACAGACTTCTTTAATAATTCACGTTAGGTGCTCCAACGCCAGGAAACCTTGCCTCCCCCTTCTAGTCTTTGCTTTATGCTCTTTCTCTGTGCTCCCCTAGCATCTGTGCATCCCTCTTTTGTGACATTTACCACACTGTCCTGTACTTACGTGGTTTATGTCTCTGCTTTCTCATTAGACAGATTTTTAAAGAATATTTATTTGACTGCACCAGGTCTTAGTTGTGGCATGCAAGATCTTTAATTGTGGCATTTGGGATCTAGTTCCCCGACCAGGGATTGAACCCCGGCCTCCAGCATTATGAACATGGGGTCTTAGCCAGTGGACCACCAAGGAAGTCTGTGTGCTAAGTCACTTCAGTCGTATCTGACTCTGCAACCCTATGGACTGTAGCCTACCAGGCTCCTTTGTCTATAGGATCCTCCAGACAAGAATACTGGAGTGGGTTGCCATTCCTTCCTCCAGGGGATCTTCCCAACCCAGGGATCTCTTATATCTGCAGACAGGTTCTTTACCACTAGCGCCACCTGGGAAGCTAAGAAGAGTCTCCTAGGCTGAGATTAAGTGTTACAAGTAGGAGCCTAACCTCTACTATGTACTAAGTGTTTAGTATGTTTTAGGGGCCTAGTAACTGTTTATTGAATGAATGAATGAATCAAATGGCATTGCAGATCGTAGAAGTTGTATCAGCAAATATGTAGTAGCAGAAAGTCATGCATCTAGATTCGAGAAGGAAAGGGACATTGAGTTAATGTCTGGTTGAATTCTGGAATTTCAGTGCGAACAAGGGAGGTGATAAGGCATGATTATTATGGAGGGTTTGAATGAGGAATTTCTGTTTTATCCTAGGTTTAACTGTTGAGCACCAGGTGGCTTTTTACATCTATAAATTGGATTTTTCTTAGTACGTGAATTTTATGTCATAATATTGTTTGAATGATATAGGACATGGCTATAGAATTGTTTTGATTAATAACTGTTAATAGTTATTGCAGATATGGCTCTGGAATCATGTCATTATCAATACTATTAAAGACATTGGGAGCATTGAGTGTTTGAAAATAATTATTTAAGAAGATTAATCTGGTTGAGGTATGCAGAATCAGTTGAGATCAGAATGAGAGAAGGTAGGCTCTTTTTTAAGGAATTAAAATAACATAGTGATATGTCAGGAGAGAGATCTGTGTCAATTGGGATAGAAAAGAAAGCTTTTAAGTGACATCAGTGATTGAAAATGAAGGAAGAAGTCAGAGGCAACTGAAAAATCTGGAGGAGGATATGATTTGGGGAAGAAAATTTTGAATTTTGTATTAGACAAACTGATTAAAATTGGAATTTATCTATTTTTGTCTGAATTTAGGCCCTACTTACTTTATGCCTGAATAATTAGAATACCCTATGATTGGTTTTCCCTTCCTCTGTCTAATGTGTGGGTGTTACGCTTGAGTATGAGTGGATGTTTGGTTGTATGGACTCTTTGGCAGTCTGGAGAAGACTGGAGCCTTTTTAGAACAATGATTTTAACTGAATGAAATAAGATTAAAAAGGAATGTGTTATATTGAAATACATAAAAATAAATATGTGATATGTATGTGCCCTTTTATAAATGCAGTTAAAAAATGAGATCTAGCAGTGAGTCTAATAACTACCATAATTTTAAAGTAGTGATATATATGTAGATGATATTTTGAGGTGATATGAAATGTGATATGAAAATACAACTTGTATTAGTGATAAAAATCACAGGTACTGCTAATATTACTATGGTAGATTGTCTAGGTCTGGTTGAAAGAGGTACTAAACTTTAATTAGAGGTTAGTGAACCTAGGGATAAAATTCTTTTTCTTTTACAAATTTACATTCTCTGAGGCTTATGGATCCCGGGTTGATAATCTTGGCTGTATTGTCTCCTGGTTTCAATCTGCTGTGTGTATTTTTGTCATATTATTCTCTTTTTCTTTGCAGATGGTAATATTTTTTCATGTTTACCTTTGCAAATAATTATGTGCTCTTTGTGTAAAAAGAAAAAAAGATGCTAAAGAGCATAATTTTGTGGTTATCCTGTCTCATGGAAATCAAGACTGTTAGTAGTATGATATGTATAGGAACATTATCTATTTCTGGGTAATATGACCATATTAACATAATAAACTTTGTCATTGTTCAGTCGCTCAGTTGTGTCTGACTCTTTGCGACCCCCTGGACTGCACACGCCAGGCCTCCCTGTCCTTCACCATCTCCTGGAGCTTACTCAATCTCATGTCCATTGAGTCGTTTATGTCATTCCGTTCTCTTCCTGCCTTCAATCTTTCCCAGCATCAGAATCTTTCCTAATGAGTCAGTTCTTCACATCAGGTGGCCAAACTATTGGAGCTTCAGCTTCAGCATCAAACCTTCTAATGAAAATTCAGGCTTGATTTCCTTTAGGATTGACTGGTTTGATCTCCTTGCAGTCCAAGGGACTCTCAAGAGTCTTCTCCAGCATCACAGTTCAAAAGTATTGCTTTGACTATAGAGACCTTTGTTGGCAAAGTAATGTCTCTGCTTCTTAATATGCTGTCTAGGTTGTTCATAGCTTTTTCTTCCAAGGAGCAAGTGTCTTTTAATTTCATGCTGCAGTCACCATCTGCAGTGATTTTGGAGCCCAAGAAAATAAAGTCGGTCACTGTTTGCATTGTTTCCCCATCTATTTGCCCTGAAGTGATGGTACTGGATGTCATGATCTTCTTTTTTTGAATGTTGAGTTTGAAGCCAGCTTTTTCACTCTCCTCTTTCACTTTAATAATAAATAGAATCTTATATACTGTTTTTAAAACTTGCTTTTTGATTTAACAGCATATTATTGACAATTTTTCTATCAGATATGCATTAAAAATTTGTAGCTTAAAAAAATTGAGATATATCTCACAAACACAAAATTCACCATTTTCAAGTGTATACTTCACTGGTTTAAGTGTTTTCACTGTGTTGTGAACCACCACTGTTAATTTCAGAACATTTCCATCACCCTCAAAGAATTCTCATACCTATTAGCAGTTTACGTTTTCCCATTCATTCATTTGCTGGCAACTACCAGTGTACTTTCTGTCCCCTTAAATTTACCTATTCAAGGCATTTAATGTAAATGGAATCATATAATGTGTGACCTTTTGTGTCTGGCTTGTTTAACTTAGCATAGTGTTTTCAAGATTATGCCATGTTGAAGCAAGAAACACTACTTCATTCCTTTTTATGCCATTATATGGATATGGCCTTCCCTGGTAGCTCAAACAGTAATGAATCTACCTGGAATTCAGGAGACCCGAGTTTGATCCTTGGGTGGGGAAGATCTCCTGGAGAAGGGAATGGTTACCCGCTCCGGTTTTCTTGCCTGGAGAATTCCATGGACAGAGGACCCTGACAGGCTGCAGTCAATGTGGTCACAAAGAGTTGGATAGACCATATTTTACCTGTTCCTAGCTGATAAATATTTGAGTTGGTGCCAGTTTTTGGCTGTTATAAATAATTCTCCTATAAATATTCATGTAAAGTTTTTTTTGGACATAAATTTTCTTTTCTTGAGTATATCCCTGCTGCTGCTGCTGCTGCTGCTAAGTCGCTACAGTCGTGTCCGACTCTGTGCGACCCCATAGATGGCAGCCCACTAGGCTCCGCCATCCCTGGGATTCTCCAGGCAAGAATACTGGAGTGGGGTGCCATTGCCTTCTCCAGTGCATGAAAGGGCTCCAGTGCAGTGAAGTCGCTCAGTTGTGCCCGACTCTGTAGCCCACCAGGCTCCTTTGTCCATGGGATTTTCCAGGCAAGAGTACTGGAGTGGGGGAGTGGAATTACTGGATCATCTGTATTTCTGGGTTTAACATTTTGAGGAACTGACAGACTTGTCCACAGCAGCTGCATCATTTTGTATTTCCATGTGTCATGTTTTTTTTTTTTAATTAAAAAAATTAAAAATTTATTTTTAATTGAAAGATAATTGCTTTACAACAATATTGTGTTGGTTATGCTTTTTAATGACTGGATTGTACTCAATTTTATTGATGTGCTGTATAATTCAGTCTCCTATTGATTGACAATTAATTGATTTTCTTATTTTCTGCAGTTATCCACAAAACACCTTTGCCTACTGTTTTAAAGGGTAAATTTCTAAAAGTGAACTTGCTAGATTAAAATGATTGCACATTCAAAATTTTGATATCTTGTCAGGTTGCACTTTTATACTCCTACCAGTTGTGTCTATTTCCCCACACTTTGACATTATTAATCTTTGCCATTTTGATAATAAAGTCACATGTTTAGAAAAGTCTTCAACTGATGATTAGTGGAGTTATATTTTTTTCACTTTTTTTGGTTATCATATTCTTCTTTTGTCATTTGCATGACCATGACCTTTAACCTTACTTTTTCCTTTGAGAGGTTCACATTTTTTTCTTATCGATTTGTAAAAGCTGTTTGTATTTTAGAAACTTTACCTCATTGCCCATAAAAAATATTAGGGACCTTTTGCTCCACTTTCCTCTTGAGTTTATGACTTTGCTCTTTGTCTTATGGACATTGAAATTTTTTTATGATGTTTAATTTGTCATTGTTTTTCTTTACAGTCTTTACCTTGCTTTGAAAAGTCTTTTTTACTCCAAAATTACAAGATTATTATTTTTCATTTTCTTCTAGAAATGTCTGAATTAAACTTGTCATGGTTTAGTAGAAGCAGCCTAGATTTTGCAGTTGGACTTAGCCATGTTTAAATTCTGGTCCAGTCACTCACTAGCTGTGAGATGTTGGATGTTTCACAACTTCTCTGTATTTCAGCTTTCCCATTGGTAAAATGGCAATTAACAAGTAATTTATAATTTTAGCAAAATTAAATGTATAATGCGTGCAAATCATTTAGCACAGTATCTGGAGATATACTGAGCTTTTGATACATGTTTTCTTCTGTCACATTTATAAACTCTTATCTTTGATCAGCCTACTTTAAATCTAATTCTGAAGATAAGACAGGAAAGTTTCAAGAAGAAAATGGTCCTCAGTTTTTAAAACCAGAGAACCACGCAGAATGAATATTGACTGAAAAAGGGATTGAAAATCAGTTTAGTGATATGAGTCCATGTATGTTTAATAAGAATATTTTTTATTAGAGTGGTAAGAGAGACAGACATATTTTAATAGGATGAGGACTAAATAAAGCCATACAGTGTACATGAAGGATAAGTTCAGTCGCTCAGTCATGTGTGACTCTTTGCAATCCCATGGACTGCAGCACACCAGGCTTTCCTGTCCATCGCCAACTCCCAGAGCTTGCTCAAACCCATATCCATTGAGTCGGTGATGCCATCCAAGCGTCTCATCCTCTGTCGTCCCCTTCTCCTCCTGCCTTCAATCTTTCCCAGCATCAGGGTCTTTTCCAGTGAGTCAATCCTTCATATCAGGTGGCCAAACTATTGGAGCTTCAGTTTCAGCGTCAGTCCTTCCAATGAATACCCAGGACTGATTTCCTTTAGGATTGACTGGTTTGATCGCCTTGCAGTTCAAGGGACTCTTTCAAGAGTCTTTGCCAACACCACAATTCAAAAGCATCAGTTCTTCCGACTCAGCTTTCTTTATGATCCAACTCTCAACATCCATACGTGACTACTGGAAAAACCATAGCTTTGACTGTACAGACCTTTGTTGGCAAAGTAATGTCTCTGCTTTTTAATATGCTCTCTAGGTTTGTCATGGCTTTTCTTCCAAGGAGCAAGTGTCTTTTAATTTCATGGCTGCAGTCCCTGTCTGCAGTGATTTTGGAGCCCCCCAAAATAAAGTCTCTCACTGTTTCCATTATTTCCCTATCTATTTTCCATGAAGTGATGGGACCAGATGCCATTATCTTTGTTTTTTTGAATGTTGAGTTTTAAGCCAGCTTTTTCACTCTCCTTTTTCTCTTTCATCAAGAGGCTCTTTAGTTCCTCTATGCTTTCTGCCATAAGGATGGTGTCATCTGCATATCTGAGGTTATTGATATTTCTCCAGCAATCTTGATTCCAGCTTGTGCTTCATCCAGCCTGGCATTTCGCATGATGTACTCTGCATATAAATTAAATAAGCAGGCTGACAATATACAGCCTTGACGTACTCCTTCCCAATTTGGAACCAGTCCGTTGTTCCATGTCTGGTTCTAACTGTTGCTTCTTGGCCTGCATACAGATTTCTCAGGAGGCGGGTAAATTGGTCTGGTATTCCCATCTCTTGAAGAATTTTCCACAGTTTGTTGTAATCCGCAGTCAAAGGCTCTAGTGTAGTCAATGAAGCAGAAGTAGATACTTGAGTGAAGGAAGTAGAACTAGATCACATGAAAGATGATTTTCACAAATGCAGCATGTATCCATCGTTAGTGTATCTCTGAGGAATAGTTGTAACTCTTCCTTTTTCTCTCATTGGTAGAATGTTGGTTAGAAGATAGGATTAGCAGTACAACATATATTGTGTGTATAAATTGTACACAAACTTAGGTCATATTTACTGCTATTAGTTACAAATTACAATGCTTGTAGCACATTTCACAATCATCAACCCCTGAAGACTGTTGCTCCATTCAAATTTTATTCTTCTTAGTAGCTTATTGTTGAACTTACATTTCTTCATTAAACTACAGTTTTCTGTAAACAGTTAAATATTCTTTGTGGTAAGCAACTTTAAGTACATTTTAGAAAGATGGCAAAGATGTAAACATTTACAATGTGGTAATCATTGTTTACCTTTTTCTTCGACTATAAGGTTTTTGGGTCAAAGAACACAGTTCTAATAATTAAAGATATAATGGATTTTTGATGTGTTTTTAAAGCATTGAATTTTGTTTTAGTCTTTTTTAAAATAACCTGAGAGTTTTAAAAAATTGTTAATAAAACTCTTAGCTTTCATCATATGAAGAAATAAAAGACATGGATTATGTGCAACTGGGTTTTAGAAAATGATACCAAATTTTATTCCTTGATCCTGGATAACTGTCTGTTGTTCCTAGTATGTTGGAAGTATACTGTCCTCATTTTGTCAGCCTCAAAACAAGAAAGAGGAAATTCTGTATTGGTTAGCTCAGGAGGAAGGTAATGAGTTTAAGTAACAAAACAGGAAATTTGTTCCTCTGTGACCTTTGACGTATTTGTGAATTTGGCATTTTGACTGTAGGGTTGAAATTTAGAAGAGTTTCATATTTAGTTTGCTTTGTTGCTTTTGCAGAGTATCTACCTGCCAGGAAAAAATAGGAGTCCCAAGTTAAAGGCTCCGCTGCCTGTGTGGGAAATAATGGACAATACTCTTCGTTTTGCTGACAAAATCTGGGTATCTGTGTTTTACAATGGCTAGGTTTTGATTTCACATAGAGCCAGAGTACCCTTTTCCTGGAACCAAGCGTGACTCAAAGCCTTTGTAAGTTCTCTTTTTCTTTATCCTTTTAAGCATCTATTTTAGGAACTGTTTTAAAGCTGACACCCCTCCCGTTCAAATCTTTTCCTCTCAGCACAAAGCACCACCTTCTTGGCAATCTTTTGTATGAGTGGAGTGGGTACTCTCCTTAGGCATTTATTTGTGTCAAAAAGTGGATTAGCTGCATTGTTTAATGCTATCTCGTTTGGATCAGTGTGAGTCAGCATTGGCCTTGCCTTTTAAATTCTTTCATAATTAAGATGCTGGCACCTTGGAACCCTTTCCTGGATGGAGCTTTTCTTTGTGCCTTTTATCGAGTCTGATCCTAGAGTTTAGTTCCTAAGGTTTTTCGGTTTTATTTCACGGTTTTAAATGGAGATTTGTAGATTTAGATGTAGCTTTAGATAAGATATAGCTTTTCCAAATTCTAAACTCTGGTTCTCAGATAAGTAAGACTTTTTAACACCTCTCTGTATATTTCCTTATATGTATCTAAGGCAGCTTGCTGTTGTTCAGTTGATAAATCTTGTCCAATTCTTGTGACCCTATGAACTGCAGCACTCCAGGCTTCCCTGTCCTTCACTATCTCCTGGAGTTTGCTCACACTCACGTCCATTGAATTCATAATGCCATCCAACCATCTCATCCTCTGTCGCTCCCTTTCCTCTTGCCCTCAATCTTTTCCAGTATCAGGGTCTTTTCCAATGGATCGGCTTGGCTCTTCGCATCAGCATTGTGTAGTTTGGTTTAGGTCAAAAAGTATGGGACAGCAATTATCATTACTCTCAGACTTTGATGTTAGTCAACAAAACTTAGTATTCAAGATTTAATTAAATTATTTCCCCCAAAGAAATAGAAAAGCTATTATGAAAAGGATTCATTAGTTAAATCCTTAGTTTTTGATTCAGCTATCATGTTCAGTTTTCTAGTAATGGAAACCAAATGTTTTCTTGAACTAGTTGTTTAAATTTTCTCAATGTAATACAACTTTCATAGTTAATACACAGACGATTTTTTTGCTTATATAAACCAACTTAAGATTCATTAGAGAAATGGGAAAATATTTTCCCTTATGTTACCTCAAAGTTTGTTGAATAGTAAGCCGCACTGTAATGGATGTTACATTTGTTGTGCCTGTGCCTGTTTCTGAGTTACTGTGTACTCCAGGTTACTTGGATTTGGAATGTTAGGAATATGATTTCATGTTAGGAATATGATTTCAATAGGATTTGGGTAGCCCTGGATCTCTGACTGTACTCTCTCATTTGCCTGTCTATCCAGCTAGTTAGAGTTGTACTTGTCTCTTTGGGGTTTCTTTTTTCTTTTTATTTTATTGGAGTATAGTTGATTTGCTGTGTTGTATTAGTTTTAGGTGTACAGGTACAGTACAGTTCCGTCGCTCAGTCATGTCTGAAGTGATTCAGTTATACATATGTTCATTCTTTTTAAGATTCCTTTCTTATGTAGGTTATCATGGAATATTGAGTAGAGTTGTTTGTGCTATACAGTAGGTCCTTGTTGGTCATCTGTCATAGGCATAATAGTGTGTGTGTGTTCATCTCAAGCTCCTGATTTATCCCTCCCCACACATTTCCCCTTTGGTAACTATAAGCTTGTTCTTGATATCTTTGAATCTGTTTTTGTTTTATAAATATGTTTATCTGTGTCTTTATTTTTGTAATTAGCTTCCACATAAGAGTGATGTCATGTGGTATTTATCTTTCTCTTTCTGACTTACTTCACTTAGTATGATAGTCTCTAGGTCCATCCATGTTGCTGCAAATGGCATTATTTCATTCTTTTCTTATGGTTGAGTAATATTTCAGCCATAAATCTGTATCCCTTTCTCCCTCTGTGGGGAAATCTTCTTTATCCATTCCTCTGTCCTTGAAGTTTCTGAGGGGACTATATACATGAAGAAAAATGACAATTGAATTAGCAAGTTATTAATATACAGGCCTTGTGCTGAGCTGTTTTAAAGTCAAGACCTGTATGGACCTCCTACTCCTCAACTCTTTTGTTCCTAGATGAACTTCTTGAAAAATCAGTTTTCCTAAGAATCAGTTTGCTGAAATGACCAAAATTAATTCCATTCACTCAGCAAAATTATTTTGAAATTTATTCATGTTGTTGGGTATATCAGTTGGTTGATCTTTTTTCCCATTTTCCATAAATGTCTTTTATTTTTGTTTTTATTCTTTTAACCTTTTTAAAAAATTGTAGTTAATTTACAGTGTTGTGTATGTTTCAGGTGTACAGAAAAGTTATTCAGATATATATATATGTACATATGTATTTTCAAATTCTATTCCATTATAGCTTATTACAAGATGTTAAATATAGTTCTTGTGCTATATATATATAGTAGAACTTTGTTGTTCACCACTATATATATAGTGGTGTGTGTATGTGTATGTTAATCCAAAACACCTAATTTACCTTCCCTCTCCCTCTGATGTCCCCCTTGGTACCATAAGTTTGTTTTCTGTGTCTGTTTTGTAAATAAGTTCACGTGTGTCATTTGTTGATTTCACATTTAAGTGATATCACATAATATTTTGGAGATGGGAATGGCAGTCCACTCCAGTATTCTTGCCTGGAGAATCCCGTAGACAGAGGGGCCTGGCAGGCTACAGCCCATGGGGTTGCAAAAAGTCAGACATGACTGAACAGCTAACTCTCTCCCTGACTTTGGGCTTCCCTAAAAGCTCAGTTGGTAAAGAATCTGCCTGCGATGCGGGAGACCCGGGTTCGATCCCTGGGTTGGGAAGATCCTCTGGAGAAGGGAAAGGCTACCCACTCCAGTATTCTGGCCTGGAGAATTCCATGGACTACGGTCTGTGGGGTCACAAAGAGTCAGACACGACTGAGAGATCAGAACACACATGATATTTCTCTTTCTCTGTCTGACTTGACTTTGCTTAGTATGATAATCTCTAGTTCCATCTGGGTTGCTGCAAATGGCATTATTTCTTGGGCTTCCCTGATAGCTTAGTTGGTAAAGAATCTGCCTGCAATGCAAGAGATCCTGGTTTGATTTCTGGATCGGGAAGATCCCTGGAGAAGGGATAGGCTACCCACTCCAGTATTGTTGGGCTTTGCTGCTTATTTCATTATTTCATTCTTTTTATGGCTTAATAATATTCCATTGTATATATGTACCACATCTTTGTCTGTTCCTCTGTAGATGGACATTTAGTTTGCTTCTATATATTGGCTATTCCTATAGTTTTGTATGAGTGTGAATTGGACCATAAAGAAAGCTGAGCATCAAAGAAGAATTGATGCTTGCAAACTCAGGTGCTGGAGAAGACTCTGCAAGTCCCTTGGACAGCAAGTAGATCAAACCAGTCAGTCCTAAAGGAAATCAACTCGGGATATTCATTGGAAGGATTCATGCTGAAGCTCCCATATTTTGGCCACCTGATGCAAAGAGCTGACTCATTGGAAAAGACCTTGATGCTGGGAAAGATTGATGACAGGAGGAGAAAGAGGTGACAGGGGATAAGACGGTTGGATGGCATCACCGACTCAATGGACATAAGTTTGAGCAAACTCAAGGAGAAAGTGAAGAGCAGGGGAGCCTGGTGTGCTGTAGTCCATAGGGTCACAAAGAGTGGGACACAACTGAGCAACTGAGCAACAACAACAAATGGTGCTGCAGTGAATATTGAGATGCACATATTGTTTCAAATTAGGGTTTTCTTCAGATATATGCCCAGGAATGAGATTGCAGGATCGTATGGTAATTCTGTTTTTAGTTTTTTTAAGGAACCTCTGTACTGTTCTCCGTAGTAGTTGTACCAATTTACATTCCCACCAATGGTGTAGAGGGGTTCCTTTTTTTCCACACTGTCTCCAGCATTTATTATTTGTAGACTTTTGGGTGATGGCTGTTCTGTTTCATGGTGATAAATCATTGTAGTTTTGTTTTCCATTTCTCTGATAGTTAGAAATGTTGAGAATCTTTTAATGTGCTTGTCATTTATATGTCTTCTTTGCAAAAATGTCTGTTAGGTCTTCTGCCCCCCCCCCGCCTTTTGGATATTAAGCTGTATGAACTGTTTGTGTATTTTGAAAATTAAGCTCTGGTTGGTTACATTGTTTGCAAATGTTTTCTCCCAGTTTGTAGGTTGTCTCTTGGTTTTGTTTATGGTTTCCTTTGCTGTGCAAAATCTTTTGGAGTTTAATTTTGTTTTTATTTTGTTGTTATTCTCATTACTTGAGGAAGCAGATCCAAAAAACTATTGCTGTGATTTATGTCAGAGTGTTCTGCCTATATTTTCTTCGAGTTTTGTAGCATCTGGTCTTAGATTTAGGTTTTTAATCCATTTTGAGTTTTTTTGTGTATGGCGTTGGAGAATTTCTGATTGCATTCTTTCACATAGCTGTCCAGTTTTCCCAATACCACTTATTGAAGAGACTGTCTTTTCTCCATTGTTTATTGTGTCTCTTTTGTTGTAGATTAATTGACCATAGGTGCTTAGGTTTATTTCTGAGCTTTCTGTCCTGTTTCATTGATCTGTATTTCTTTGTGTGTGTCTCAGTACCTTAGTGTTTTGATGACTGTATTTTTATGGTATATTCTGAAGTCAGGAAGCCTGTTTCCTCCAGCTCCACTTTTCTTTCTCAAGGTTTCTTTGGCTTTTTGTGGTCTTTTGTGTTTCCATACAAATTGTAAAATTTTTTGTTCTAATTCTGTGAAAAATGCCCTTGGTAATTTGATAGAGATTGCATTGAATCTGTAGATTGGTTTGAGTACTATAGTCATTTTTGCAGTATTGATTCTTCTAGTCTAAGAACGTGGTATCTCTTATCCATCTGTTTGTTCCATCTCTGATTTCTCTGATCAGTATCATATAGTTTTCTGAATACAGATCTTTTGCCTCCTTAGTTATATTTAGTCCTAGGTGTTTTATCCTTTTTGATGTGATGGTAAATGAGATTGTTTCCTTAATGTCTCTTTCTGGTATTTCATTGTTAGTAGAAATGCAACATATTTTTTATATTTTGTATCCAGTGGTGAAAGTGGGCATCCTTGCTTGTTTCTGATCTTAGAGGAAATGATTTCAGCTTTTCACCCTTGAGTATGATGTTAGCTGTGAGTTTGTTATATGTGGCATTTCTTACGTTGAGGTATGCCTTTTTATGCCCCCTTTCTGAAGAATTTTTATCATAAATGGATGTTGAAATTTATCAAAAGGTTTTTTCTGCATCTATTGAGATGATCAGTTGGTTTTTGTTCTTCTGTTTGTTAATGTGGTATAACACACTGGTTGATTTGTAGATATTTAAATATCCTTGCATCCCTGGAATAAACCCCACTTAAAGCATCACTATGAACAAAACTAGTGGAGGTGATGGAATTCCAGTTGAGCTATTTCAAATCCTCGAAGATGATGCTGTGAAAGTGCTGCACTCGATATGCCAGCAAATTTGGAAAACTCAGCAGTGGCCACAGGACTGGAAAAGGTCAGTTTTCGTTCCAATCCCAAAGAAAGGCAATGCCAAAGAATGCTCAAACTACCGCACAATTGCACTCATCTCACATGCTAGTAAAGTAATGCTCAAAATTCTCGAAGCCAAGCTTCAGCAATACATGAACTGTGAACTTCCAGATGTTCAAGCTGGTTTTAGAAAAGGCAGAGGAACCAGAGATCAAATTGCCAGTATCCGCTGGATCATCGAAAAAGCAACAGAGTTCCAGAAAAACATCTATTTCTGCTTCATTGACTATGCCAAAGCCTTTGACTGTGTGGATCATAATAAACTGAGGAAAATTCTGAAAGAGATGGGAATACCAGACCACCTGACCTGTCTCTTGAGAAACCTGTATGCAGGTCAGGAAGCAACAGTTAGAACTGGACATGGAACAACAGACTGGTTCCAAATAGGAAAAGGAGTACGTCAGGGCTGTATATTGTCACCCTGCTTATTTAACTTATATGCAGACTGCATCATGAGAAATGCTGGGCTGGAGGAAGCTGGAATCAAGATTGCCGGGAGAAATATCAATAACCTCAGATATGCAGATGACACCACCCTTATGGCAGAAAGTGAAGAAGAACTAAAGAGCCTCTTGATGAAAGTGAAAGAGGAGAGTGAAAAAGTTGACTTAAAGCTCAACGTTCAGAAAACTAAGATCATGGCATCTGGTCCCATCACTTCATGGGAAATAGATGGGGAAACAGTGGAAACAGTGGCTGATTTTATTTTTTGGGGCTCCAAAATCCCTGCTGATGGTGACTGCAGCCATGAAATTAAAAGACTTACTCCTTGGAAGGAAGGTTATGGCCAACCTAGATAGCATATTTAAAAGCAGAGACATTACTTTGCCAACAAAGGTCCATGTAGTCAAGGCTCTGGTTTTTCCAGTGGTCATGTATGGATGTGAGAGTTGGACGGTGAAGAAAGCTGAGTGCCGAAGAATTGATGCTTTTGAACTGTGGTGTTGGAGAAGACTCTTGAGAGTCCCTTGGACTTCAAGGAGATCCAATCAATCCGTCCTAAAGGAGATCAACCCTGGGTGTTCATTGGAAGGACTGATGTTGAAGCGGAAACTCCAATACTTTGGCCACCTCATGCGAAGAGTTAACTCATTGGAAAAGACCCTAATGCTGGGTAGGATTGAGGGCAGGAGGAGAAGGGGACGACAGAGGATGAGATGGTTGGATGGCATCACCGACTCGATGGACATGGGTTTGGGTAGACTCCAGGAGTTGGTGATAGACAGAGAGGCCTGGCATGCTGCAGTTCATGGGGTCGCAAAGAGTCGGACACGAATGAGCAACTGAACTGAGTCATGGTATGATTCTTTTAATGTATTGTTGGATTTGGCTTGGTAATTGACGAATTTTTCATTTATGTTCATCAGTGGAATTGGTCTGTGATTGTGTGTGTGTGATTTCTTTGGTTTCAGTATCAGGGTGATAGTGTCCTCATAGAATGAGTTCAAAAGTGTTCCTTCCTCTGTAGGTTTTTTTTTTTTTTTTTTTAAATGGTAGTTTCAGAGGGATAGGTGTTAACTCTTCTTTCTAAATGTTTGCTGGAATTCACCTGTGCAGCCATCTGGTCTTAGACTTTTGTTTATTGAGAGTTTTAAAATTGCTAATTCGATTTCAGTACTGGCAATTTGTCTGTTCATATTTTATATTTCTTCCTAGTTCATTCTTGGCAGATAGTACCTTTCTAAGAATTTGTCCATTTCTATCTTTTCTGTTGATTTTTTTAGTCTCTATTTCATTTATTTCTGCTCTGATCTTTATGATTTATTTCCTTCTACTAACTTTAGGTTTTGTTTATTCTTCTTTCTCTAGTTGCTATAGGTGTAAGATTAGGTTGTTCATTTGATGTTATTCTTTTTTCCTGTGGTAAGCTTGTATCACTATAAACTACCCTTTTAGAACTGCTTTTGCTGTGTCCAGTAGATTTTGGATCATCATGTTTTTGTTTTCATTTGTCTCTAGGTATATTTTTAAAATTTCCTGTTTGATTTCTTCAGTGATCCATTGGTTGTTTCATAGCATGTTATTTAGCCTCCACATGTTTGTAGGGTTGTTTTGTTTTTTCTGTGTATGTGTAGTTGATTTCTAGCCTCCTAGCATTATCGTTGAAAAAGGTGCTTGATAAGACTTCAGTTTTCTTAATTAACCAAGGCTTGCTTTGTGACCAGTCATGTGATCTATCCTGAAGAATGTTCCCATGTGTACTTAAATGTATTCTGCTTCTCTTGGATGGAATGCTTTGTAAGTGTAAATTAAGTCTATCTGGTCTAATGTGTCATTTGAAGTCTGTGTTTCCTTATTGAGTTTCCATCCATTGATGTATGTGGGGTGTTAAATTTCTCCTATTGTGTTTTTGTCAATTTCTCCTTATATATCTGTTCACATTTGCCTTATATATTGAGATGGTCCTTTGTTGGGAGCATATATGTTTAGGATTGTTATATGCTCTTCTTGGATTGATCTTTTGACCATTATGTAGTGTAAATAACTTCACTTTATTGCTGAATAGTACTTCATCATGTGCATGTAGTTACCAATTCTATTTATCTGTTAAGCTGTTGATAGTCATTTTTTTTCACCCAGTTTTTGATTCTTACAGATAAAGGTACCAAGAATATTTGGGTTCAGTTGAGTCTTTGCATGTGTTGTTATTGCTCTTCAGTCACCAAGTTGTGTCTGACTTGTCACAACCCTGTGGACTGTAGCACGTCAGGCTTCTCTGTTCTCTGCTGTCTCCTGGAATTTGCCCAAGTTCATGTCCACTGAGTTGATGATGCTATCTAACCATCTTATCCTGTGCCACCCCCTTCTCCCTTTGCCTTCAGTTTTTCCCAGTGTCAAAGTCTTTTCCAGTGAGTCATCTCTTCGCATCAGGTGGCCAAAGTATTGGAACTTCAGCTTCAGCAACAGTCAATGAATGTTCAGGGTTGATTTCCTTTAGGATTGACTGGTTTTATTTCCTTGCTGTCTAGGGGACTCTTTAAAGAGTCTTCTCTAGTACCACAATTCGAAAGTATCAATTCTTCAGTGCTCAGCCTTCTTTATGGTCCAACTCTCACATCTCTACACGACTACTGGAAAAACCATAGTTTTGGCTATATGGACCTTTGTTGGCAAAGTGACGTCTCTGCTTTTCTATACAGTTGTCTAGGTTTGTCATAGCTTTCCTTCCAAGGAGAAAGTGTCTTTTAATTTCATGACTGCAGTTACCGTCTCCAGTGATTTTGGAGTTTTTTGTATCTTTGTCTGTCTTTGCTGTCTGGGCTAGAATCATCAGTACAAAGTTGAATAGAAGTGAGATCAGATATCCTTGCCTTGTTCGTGGTCTTAGTAGGAAAGCATTCAAAATTTCACTGTTTAAGTATGATGTTTTCATAGATTTCTTTTATCAGTTCCTGTAGTTTGTTATATTGGCTTTGTCTTCCTCAGCTTCCCTGCCCAACACTCAGCAATTGATGGCTTCTGCTTGGTACTCAGGAGAAGACCCAGAGTTCTTGGTGATGTTTCTTTCTTTTATGTTGCTCTGTCCTCAGACTTTCCCATTTCTAGCATATGAAGCATTATTGGTGCATTGGGTAAGACTGACACTGTTGGCCCAGACTGCTTGGGTTAAATCCTAGCTCTGCTACCCACTAGCCGTGTGCCCAGAAGCAAGTTCCCTTTCCTTTCCAAAATAGAGGTAATTGAAACACATACAACATAGAGTATTTATAATTACCAAGTGGACATACATAAAACACTATAGGTAATGTTTTCACACGGTTGGTGCTCATTGAATACTAGCTGTAACCTGATATTTGTCTCTAGGTGGAAATTTCTGAGATGCTCAGCCTTTGGTGGGATTGCTGTCTCCTTCTGTTAGCACCTAGAGACGACATTAATTGGCCGGAATGTTTTTAGTCAAGAACTTATAAATAAATATAACTCCTAACCTTTAAGTTTTCCTTTTCTATCATGTGGTTTTTTTTTTTTTGTGATAGTACTTGATTTCTCCCAACACTTTAATGTATGTTTAACATACATTATACTCTGGTCTCATTTTTGTGCAGGATTCTCCACCTTGGCACAACTGACATTTTTGAGTGAGATATTTCTTGTTTTGAGGGCCTGTCCTGAGTATTGTAGGATGTTTAGCAGTATCAATGAACTCGGCTTACTAGATACCGTTAGTGGCATACCCTCCAGATCATGACAACCAAAGATAATGTCAGACATTGCCATATGTCCCCCAAGGAGAAGATCACACCTGGTTTGAAAACTCCTTTTTTAGAGCAGACTTCTGTTATATGCTGTAATATGAGACTGTGAGTAGTTATTTTAGTATTTCTGGGAGATAGCTGAGATGGTTTTATTAATCAGCATTTATTTTTTAGGTTGCCACTAGTTTTATTCGATAAATCTTTCTCGTATTTTCACTTTTGCATAGCTGCTTGATTATTTGTTGCAACTGGGATTGATCAGTATGTTCTCTCTCTTTTTTTGATGACTGTTCAAACTGATAGCTTGGAAAAAATCTTTTCTTGCCCATATAGATGCAGTCGATTTAGGCATCTGGGGGATTTTTCTTTCTGTTTTTTTAAATTAATTTTTATTGAAATGTAGCTGCTTTATAGTGTTGTGTTAGGGAATTTTTCAGTGGATAACAGCACCCAGCCTTAACCTTTTTTATATGTCATTGTACTTTGGTTTCAAAAAGAAGAGACAGGAAATCACTTATCTATTTGAAGATTTGACTTCTTGTTTTATTCTCAGAGGTGGCTGGGAAAACAAGTATTTCCTGCTGTAAGAAAGGAAATTTTTGCTTGAAGGTAGTCTGTTGTCTTTAGGTATTCATAAGTGACCTTTAAAAAGGATCTTAAAAAAAAGGAATAGTAATGCAAGGTAATTTATTTGAATTAAAATTATTGAACAACTCAAGAATAAATCATTGTAAAGTGTTATTAGCAGTAAGTTTTTAAACATACATTTGAATGTGATCTTTATGCTTCAGGCATGTGTTCTTTTCTGGGAAGAATATGATTTTGAATCTATAAATTAAAAAACAACTAGCATTTCTTTTAGGTGTGGTTTGACTTAGAACATTTTTCTTAATGTCAAATCGTTTTTAAAATGTTAGTATTATGTTGTGTATATGCGTGATTGATAGAAGAAAAATATCTTACATTTACAGTTTAAATAATACCAAGCAAAATCAGATTAATTTCCTTACCCAAAAAATAGAAAAAAATTTAGAAAAATATGGGTGCAAAGGATGAATAAACTTTAGATAAATTATGTGCCATAGTATGCATCTGTAGTCTTAGGCTTACAATAAAAAAAAAAAAACAAAACAACAGTTAAGCATAGAAATGGCTTGCATATACTGCTGGACAGTGATGTCTTTACATGACTCATTAATTTTGTGAACCTAAGTATTCTTAAAGTACCTTTCTTATTTGGCAGAGTTTTATTTCTTGTTTTGTTAGTCTTTGTATTTTACAGTAGGAGCTTATTATCTTGATATTTTTGCAGATATCTTCAGGTAAGATACAACTTTATAAGTATTGATAATGTGCTAGGTAAGTTATTATCAGAATTATGAAAAATACTGTTTTATAAAATGTGAAAGTTTTACATATACCTTCAAATATATCCCAGGTGCCTTTGAAATTTGTAATTAAAAGAACTCTTTGTAGGACTTCCCTGATGGTCCAGTTCTTGAGACTCCACCTTCCAATGCAGGGGACATGGGTTCAATCCCTAGTCAGGGAACTAAGATCTTCCATTGCTGTTGGGAATGCAAATTGGTATAGCCACTTTGGAAAGAAGACTATTTGGTAGTTTCTTATATGCATGCATGCTAAGTCGCTTCAGTCATGTCTGACTCTTTGCGACCCCATGGACTGTAGCCTGCCAGGCTCCTCTGTTCATGGGATTCTCCAGGCAAGAATATTGGAGTGGGTTGCCATGTCTTCCTCCAGGCGATCTTCCCAGGTCTCTTATGTCTCCTGCATTTTCAGGTAGGTTCTTTACCACCAGTGCCACTTGGTAAGCCCGGTTTCTTATAGAAGTAAATATATTATCATACGATCCAGCCAGGAGTCATGCTGTTCAGTATTTACCCAAATGAATTAAAAACTTAACAGCTACCCAAAAACTGGTACATGGATACTTATACCAGTCTTTATTCAAGATTGCCAAAACTTGAAAGCAACCAAGATATCCTTGAGTAGGTGAGTGGATAAGTAAACTGTGGGACATCCAGACAATGGAAATATTATTCAGCGCTAAAAAGCAATGAGAGAAGGCAATGGCACCCCACTCCAGTACTCTTGCCTGGAAAATCCCATGGACAGAGGAGCCTGGTAGGCTACAGTCCATGGGGTCGCTAAGAGTCGGACATGACTGAGTGACTTCACTTTCACTTTTCCCTTTCATGCACTGGAGAAGGAAATGGCAACCCACTCCAGTATTCTTGCCTGGAGAATCCTAGGGATGGCGGAACCTGGTGGGCTGCCGTCTGTGGGGTCGCACAGAGTTGGACACGACTGAAGCGACTTAGCAGCAGCAAAAAGCAATGAGCCTATCAAGCCATGAAAGACATGGAGGAACCTTAGATGCATATTACTGAGTGAAAGAAGCCAGTCTGAAAAGGCTGTATACTATATGACTCCAACTGTATTGTTGTTCAGTCGCTAAGTCGTGTCTGACTCGGCGACCCCATGGACTGCAGCACACCAGACTTCCCTGTGCTTCACTATCTCCCAGAGTTTGTGCAAAGTCATGTCCATTGAGTCTAATGCCATCCAACCATCTCATCCTCTGCCACCCCCTTCTCCTCCTGCCTTCAGTCTTCCCCAGCTTCAGGGTCTTTTCCAGTGAGTCAGGTCTTCACATTAGGTGGCCAGAGTATTGGAGGTTCAGCATCAGTCCTTGCAGTGAATATTCAGGATTGATTTCTTTTAGTTTGCATTGACTGGTTTGCTCTCCTTGCTATATGATATTCTGGAAAAGACAAAACCATGGAGACAGTTAAAAAGATCAGTGGTTGCCAGAGGAAGAGATGAATAAGCAGAGCATAGAGAATTGTTCAGACAGTGAAACTATTCTTCATGGAGCTACACTGGTAGGTTCTTGTCATCATATACATGTCAAACAGCAAGAATGTCAGAATGTGAAATAGCGAGAGTGAACCCTGTTGTAACCTATAAACTTTGATAACGTGTTAGTGTAGGTTCATTGATTATAGCAAATGTTTAGAATGTATGGGAGCTCAATGCTTTCTGCTCAATTTTACTATAAACCTAGCTATGTGTGTGCTAAGTTGTGTCCAATTCTTTGCAACCCCATGGACCATAGCATGCTAGGATTCTCTGTCCATGGGGTTTCCCAGGCAAGAATGCTGGAGTGGGTTGCCGTTTCCTTCTCTGGGGGAATCTTTTGACCCAGGGATTGAACTTGTTTCTCCTGTATTGCCAGGGAGAATCTTTACTACTGAGCCACCAGGGAAACTCATTTATGAACCTAAATTTGCCCTAAAAATAAAGTTTATTAATAATAAAAAAGTCCTTTTGTCATAGAAAATGTGTTAGTTGCTTAGTTGTGTCAGCTCTTTTGCTACTTCATGGACTGTAGCTCACCAGGCCATTCCCTTCTCCAGGGGATCTTCCTGATCCAGGGATCAAACCTGGGTCTCCCACATTGCGGGCAGATTCCTTACTGTCAGAGCCACCAGGGAAGCCCTTTGTTATACATTTTATATTTGTCATAGAGAATATAACTAAATAAGAAAAATTAAATTACTTATATTCCTGTTATTGTTTTAGATATTTTTCTACACATTGGTACAGATTATATACACATTGTTTTGTTACCAAGATAGGATTATACCATATGCAGTTTTTGTTTTCAGTTAGCAGTACATCTTGATGTTTTCCCAAAGATTTAAATGTTCAAAAATTTTTTAAAACTTGATTTAGTGCTCTTCCACAGTTGGAGAGTGGACTGTTCTGATTTTTAGAGGTGCTCTTTGCTAAATATAGATTGCCAACTTTCTGGTTAGGCTACAAAAAATAAGCATCCACTCTATACTGATTATAACAATGTTATTCTTTAGGATTATTTATTAATAGAATTATAGTTTGGCACAAATGTTAGGTGTTAGGACCAAATGATAGAATTCTGGGTAGACCAATTTCTGTAGTATTTATACTTTGTGCAGTTTGCCATTATTTGAATATTATGTGTTTTTTTAAAGTAAATGATGGGATTTTAAGGCATTTATTTATTAAAGGAAACTTATAACAGGCTGTTATCAATGTAAAAGAGCTACTAGTTTTACTGGAGACTAGTTTTTAAAAGCAAGGATAACAGTGAAAGTTGGTTAAAGTTAATTTTACCAAGATTGTATAGAATATATGATCTTTTGGTTACTATTGTACATATTTTTGGTCACCATTTTGGGATGACTAGCATCACTTCCTAACCATCATTGGAGAGTCCATTTTCATTTTGAAATTATTCACTTTGGAATTGACTCCTGAGAACATGGGATAGTTACATTTAATAGTTACATGTAACATTTACATTAATGTTACATTACATTTAACATTTAATAGTTACATTTCTTGCACTCTTGACTTTCCCTCTTCAAAGAGAATCATGAAGAAACTGAATTGTAGAGAAAACCTCCCCTGAGGCAGTTCATGTGCCTAGTTCAGTCCTATGGACTTGGACTGCTGTAGCTCTTTTTCATCCTATATTTCATATGTCTCTGTAGACAATTAAATTACGGTGTTTTCATTAAATAAGTATTAATTTAGAAACCATATGGTATTTTTAATGCAGCAGTTTATGTATACATTAGATTATAGTGTTTTTCATTAAGTCTGTGTTAATTTTGAAGTTTTTGAATAGAAATTTGCTGGGACAGCCAGTAATGAAGCATTTCTAAAATTACAGTCAACTGTCACTAAGTGGGAATTTTAAATTAACCCTTGGGGGCATAAGCTTGAGATTTTGTTGCATTTCTTCTGTGGCATAAAATCATTCTTTTAGATGGAATATTCCATCTAAATCTGGATTTCTACATTACATTTATTTTCAAAACCTGAAAAAAGGATTTATTTTAGAACTAGAATATAGGTTAGTTGCTGACCCTGAAGAATTCTGAGTTTTGAGATAGTCTCATTTAAGTGTATTCTCTCAATTTCAAAGACAAATACGAGTGCAGATTTTAGGGTTGGGTCTTTATTCGGTTGGTACAAAAGTGATCTCGATTTTGTATTGTTCAACTTTGCCATTTGATATTGGAATGCATTCTGAAGTAAATGTGGTTATATTATTAAAAAAATAATTGAGTCTTAGACTAACTGAATCTGTTTACTACACTAGTGATTATAATTGTGCATTCTGAAACATTTGGGTTAAATGTGATAACAGTCAAATATTGTTCTGTAGGCTGCTTTTTCAGACAGTAAAGCATCTGCCTACAATGTGGGAGACCCGGGTTCAATCCCTGCGTCGGGAAGATCCCCTGCAGAAGGAAATGGCAACCCACTCTGGTATTCTTGCCTGGAGAATCCCATGGATAGAGGAGCCTGGTAGGCTAGAGTCTGTGGGGTCGCAAAGAGTCTGACACAACTGAGCGACTTCACTTTCACTTTATGATGGGAAGGAATAAGAATATTTTATATTTCATATGAGTCATACAAGGATGTAGACTATCAGACAAGTTTTACAGAATGAGCATTGTTACTACAGACAAGAGGTAAATAAGGAACATCTTTGGCAGTAAGTCTCTAAAGTACATTCAGAGATAACTCTCCTTGAGTTATAAGAACAACAAACTCTAGGGAGACTGAAGTCTTTGGAAGTTCTTAACAAGGCAGCTAAAAAAAGGAAAACTGGCTATCTGAAGAAAATATCAAGATTATAGAAAACTATTTTGTAACATATGAAGTTGCTGTGATATAGATTAAAGAGGTTTTGAAGTTTTTGACTTTTATGTAAGGTTTTTTATTGGCCAAACTAAATTCTGTGTAAAGTGAACTTTTTCCTGTGTAAAGTTCTTAATGAAGTTAAGCAAGTGTTCTAATGTTATGAACTGCATCCTGTTCTTTTTATGCTCATTTTTGAGAAAAACTAGATAGGTGTTGCGGAGAAGGCAATGGCACCCCACTCCAGTCCTCTTTGCTTGGAAAATCTCATGGACAGAGGAGCCTAGTGGGCTACAGTCCATGGGGTCGCTAGGAGTCGGACACGACTGAGCGACTTCACTTTCACTTTTCCCTTTCATGCACTGGAGAAGGAAATGGCAACCCACTCCAGTATTCTTGCCTGGAGAATCCTAGGGACGGCGGAGCCTGGTGAGCTGTCGTCTATGGGGTCTCACAGAGTCGGACACGACTGAAGCGACTTAGCAGCAGCAGCAGCAGCAGCAGATAGGTATTGGGTAGATGACATTTCATTACTTGTTAATTTTCCAAATTTAAAGTAAAAATGTAGTGAATAAATAATATGATTAAGTCATAAAATGAGAGAACACAGATGTGGTAAACAAGAGCCCAGAATAGAAGTCAGGTTGAGGAATCAGTCCTTGTTCTGCCATTGAGATGTGTCTTGGACAGGTTACTTATTAAAATTGAGTCTCAGTCTCTAATTTGTAAAAGGAGGGCACTTAATTAGATCTCTAACATAGTCCATTTCTATATAATTTCTTCCTTTTGTAGAAGATACTTTAAATAGAAGTTTTCTGTATGGTAATTTTATACTTACACAAAAGTAGATGCTGGCTAGAATTTTATATTATTAACTGTTGGATTCTTCTCAAGATATATTAAATTCTGTGTTGCTTGACCTTTGGGCTATAACTTTTTTTGTTACATGGCTTCCCTGGTGGTTCAGACGGTGAAGAATCCACCTGTGATGCAGGAGACACAGCTTTGATCCGTGGGTTGGGAAGATGCCCTGGAGAAGGGAATAGCAGCTCTCTCCAGTAATCCTGGCTGGAGAATCCCATGGACAGAGGAGCCTGGAGGGTTACAGTCCATGGGGTTGCAAAGAGTCTGACATGACTGAGTGACTACTACTATAAAGGGTTTTTAAGGACTTTATAAATTTTTCAGATAATTTATGCATTTTATTATTCATTTTATTTTTCTAAAGCAAGTTTATAGTTTAAGACTATGACAGCTGAATCAGTAGAGGATATAGGTCCTCTTGGAAGTGTGACTAGAAGAAATGCTGTTGAGCAGAAGAAAGTAAAACGAAATGCATGAAGGAGGGATTGATAGTGTCATATTTATTATTAGAGTCTCTCATGGCTGGCAGTTTTTCATGTTAGGAAAATGATCTATAGAAAAGCATAAACAGATTTTTGAACTTTCTGTGATTTTTCCTCCGCCCACCTGTATAGCACCATCTCGCCATTCCTACAGTGATATTTTTAGCAACCCTGAACTGCTTATAATCCCCCTGTACTGTGTGTGCGCACATGTGTTAGAAGATTTGGTGGGGGAGTGGCGGGGGAGGGATTTCCTTTTTAAATGGCCTAGGTCACATAAGCTCTGATAGCATTTATTACTTAATAATGAAGTTGACTTATTATAACTCTTTGACATTGTCACTAAGAGTTCACAAAATGCTGTGGACTTAACTTTCCTGATTTGACTTGCTGAAGTCCATTTATACTATTTTTAGGATAACATATTTATAAATGCCTTGAGGTGAAGCTAGAGATAGGGAATCATATATTCTGTTTATTTTTGGTTTATACCCACTTAAGTGGCGTTTTGAATGGGAAAGCAGTTTTCCCCAGATTGTTTTGCCTTTACCAAGAGACAAGAAGGCTTAAATTGTTTTGTTTCCTGAGTGTATTTCTGATGATGATATTATGAGTAATTACAGATTAACCAGTATGTCTAGTTCACATAATCACACGAAAAAATTCCCTTATCCTCATTATAGTCCATCTGTCCCTCCACCCTTAACCCTTGGCAACCATTTACCAGTTTTCTGTTCCCATAGGTTCAGTTATTCTGGAATATCATATAAATTGATTTGTATACTACATAGCTTTTAAAAAATTGAGATGTAATTGACACATAATATTGTAAGTTTTGGGTATACAACATAATGATTTGATATATATAGATATATATACTGTGAAATAATTGCAGTGAGAAAGGTCTAGTTAATATCCATCACCTCCACACACATTGTTTTGTGTGTATATGATAACTTTTAAGATCTCTCTTAGCAACATTCAAATATACCATACAGTATTGTTAACTGTAGTTACCATGTTATACATTATATCCCCAGGACTTCCTTGTTTTTTAACTGGAAGTTTCTACCTTTTGATTCCCCTCACTCATTTCACCTATTCCCCCACCCCCCGCATCACCACCTCTGACAGCCACCAATCTGTTCTCTGTATCTTATGCCTGTATTTGTTTGTCTTGTTTGTTTTGTTTGTTTTGGCTTCCATGTATGAGTGCGATCATACAATGTTTTTCTTTCTCTGACTTACTTCGTTTAGCATAATGTCTTCAGATCTGTTTGCAAATGACAGGCTATCCTTATTTTTTATGGCTGAATAATATTTCATTGTGTGTTTATATCACATATTCTTTATTCATTTGTCTGTTGATGGGCATATAGGTTGTTTATGCTATGTCTTGGCTGTTGTAAATAATGCTGAAGTGAACCTTGGGGTGCAGATGTCATTTCTAGATAGTGATGTTGTTTTCTTGGGATAAATAGCCAGAAGTGGAGTTGCTAGTTCATACGGTAGTTATGTTTTTTAAGTTTTTGAGGAGCCTCCTTACTGTTTTGAATAGCAGCTGCACCAGTTTACATTCTCACTAACAGTACACACAGGTTCATCCTTTTCCTCCACTTTCTCACCATTTATCTGGTCTTTTTAATAACAGCCATTTTAACAGATGTGAGTTGATATTCCGTTGTAGTTTTGATTTGCATTTCCCTGATGATTAGTGGTGTTGAGTCCTTAATCATCAGGGAAATGCAAATCAGTGTACCTGTTGGTCATCTGTATATTTTCTTTGGAAAAATATCTATTCAGATACTTTGTTCATTTTGAGAGGGAGGGCTTCCCATTTTTTAATTGGACTTTTTTTGCCGTTAAGTGGTGAGTTCTTTACATATTTTGGGTATGAACCCCTTATTAGATATATGGTTTGCAAATACTTTCTCCCATTCTGTAAGTTGTCTTTTCATTTTGTTGATGGTTTTATTTAGTGAGCATAAGTATTTTAGTTTGATGTAGTACAGTATGTTTATTTTTGCTTTTGTAGCCTTTGCTTTTGGGTCAAATTCAAAAAGTCATTACTGAGACCGATGTTAAGGAGTTTATTACCCCTTGTGTATTCTAGTTTTATGGTTTCAAGTCTACATTAATTCTTTAATTTTGAGTTGACTTCTATGTATGGCATAAGATAAGGATTCAGTTCAGTTTCTTTTCTTTTTTTGCATGTGGCTCTTCAATTTTTGCACCACTGTTTATTGAAGAGACTATCCTTTCCCATTGTATATTCTTGGCTCCTTTGTTTTAAATTAATTGATGATATGTTTGTGGGTTTATTTCTGGGCTCTTTGTTGTGTCCCACTGATCTCTGTTTTTATGCCACAATCCTGCCATTTTGACTACTGTAGCTTTGTAATATGGAGAAGGAAATGGCAACCCACTCCAGTATTCTTGTCTGGAGAATCCCATGGACAGAGGAGCCTGGTGGACTACAGTCCATGGGATCGCAAAGAGTTGGACACAACTGAGCAACTAAACCACCACCACCACCACTACCAGCTTTGTAATATAGTATAAAATCAGGAAGCATCATGCCTCCAGCTTTGTTCTCTCTAAATTTTTTTGGCTTCTCTGGTCTTTTGTGGTTTCATGTACATTTAAGGATTGTTTGTTCTATTTCTGTCAAAAATGTCACTGGAATTTTGATAGGGTTTACATTGAATGTGCAGATTGCTTTGGATAGTATGGACATTTTAACAGTATTCTTCCAATCCGTAAGCATAGAGTATTTCTTCATCTCTTTATGTCTTCTCTAATTTCCTTCATCAGTGTCTCACAGTTTTAAATTTCAGTTCAGTCGCTCAGTCATGTCCGACTCTTTGCGACCCCATGAACTGCAGCATGCCAGGCCTCTCTGTCCATCACCAACTCCCGGAGTCTACCCAAACCCATGTCCTTCGAGTCGGTGATGCCATCCAACCATCTCATCCTCTGTCATCCCCTTCTCCTCCTGCCCCCAATCCTACCCAGCATTAGGGTCTTTTCCGATGAGTTAACTCTTCGCATGAGGTGGCCATAGTATTGGAGTTTCAGCTTCAACATCAGTCCTTCCAGTGAACACCCAGGATTGATCTCTTTCAGGATGGATTGATTGGATCTCCTTGCAGTCCAAGGGACTCTCAAGAGTCTTCTCCAACACCACAGTTCAAAAGCATCAATTCTGCGGCACTCAGCTTTCTTCACTGTCCAACTCTCACATCCATACATGACCACTGGAAAAACCATAGCCTTGAGTCAGACGGACTTTTGTTGGCAAAGTAATGTCTCTGCTTTTAAATATGCTATCTAGGTTGGCCATAACCTTCCTTCCAAGGAGTAAGCATCTTTTAATTTCATGGCTGCAATCACCATCTGCAGTGATTTTGGAGCCCAAAAAAATAAAGTCTGACACTGTTTCCACTGTTTCCCCATCTATTTCCCATGAAGTGATGTCTTTTTTTACCATGGTGAAAGTATTCCTAAGTATTTTATTCTTCTTGATGCAAATATTAATGGGGTTTTCCCCTAATTTCTCTGCTAGCTTTTTATTAGTGTATAGAAATACAACAGATTTTTATGTATTGGTTTTGTATCCTATCCCTGTACTGGTTCATTTAACATCCGTTTGAGTTTTTAATGTGTCATATCATGTTATCTGCAAACAGTTTTACTTCCTTTCTGACTCTTGAGAGTCCCTTGGACTGCAAGAAGATCCAACCAGTCCATCCCAAGGGAGATCAGTCCTGGGTGTTCATTGGAAGGACTGATGTTGAAGCTGAAACTTTGGCCACCTCATGCGAAGAGTTGACTCCTTGGAAAAGACCCTGATGCTGGGAAAGACTGAGGGCAGGAGGAGAAGGGGACGACAGAGCATGAGATGGTTGGATGGCATCACCAACTCGATGGACATGGTTTTGGGTAAACTCCGGGAGTTGGTGATGGACAGGGAGGCCTGGTGTGCTGCGATTCATGGGGTCCCAAAGAGTCGGACACGACTGAGCGACTGAACTGAACTGAACTGATTTTATTTATTTTTCTTATGTAATTGTACTGGCTAGGACTTCCAGTACCACGTTGAATGAAAGTGACAAGAGTGTGGGCATCCTCGTCTTTTCCTGATCTTTGAGGAAAAGTTTTTAGGTTTTTACCATTGAGTATGATATTTGTTGTGGGTTTGTCATATGTGGCCTCTTTTATGTTGAAATTTATTGAACGTTGCATTGTAAGTTTGGCATCTTTAGCGTAATGCATTTGACATTCATCCATGTTGTGTCTGTTAGTAATTCAATCACTTTTATTGCTGAGTAGTATTACCACAGTTTTATTCATCATTTGAAGGGCATTTGTATTGTTTCCAGTTTTGGGTAATTATAAATAAACTTTTGTTGAAAACATTTATATGCAGGTTTTTTCTGAACGTAAGTTTTAATTTTACTTGGGCACATGCCTAGAGATGAGATTGCTGGGTTCTGTAAATGTATGTTTACCTTTATGCGAAACTACTAAACTGTGTTCTGAAGTGACATTACCATTGTGTTTTCCCATCAGTAAAATATGAGGGTGAAAGTATGTGTATGTATTTATATACTAATACGTATATATTTAGAAGCATACGCACAAGGATGTGGGGTATGTATGTATGTGTGGGGGTGTGTGTGGCTTCCTTGTCAGTCCTAACTATTAAATTTTCAGTGTAATTGTTCTAATAGGCATGTAGCGATATCTCATTGCAGTTTTAGGTTGCATTTCCCTAATGCCTAATGTTGAGCATCTTTTCATGTATTTATTTTATATCTGTATATCTTCTTTGGTGAAGTATCTGTTAAAATCTTTTGCCACTTTTTAAAAATTGGAGTTTCTTACGATTTTGTTTTGAGAATCCTTTATATATTCAGGAGTACTTTTTCAAACAAGTATTTTGCAAAAATTCTCAATCACTGGGCGTATCTTTTTAGTTATCTTTCAAAGAGCACATGTTTTAAATTTTCAAGAAATCTAGTCTATCAGTATTTTTCTTTTATGGGTCATGCTTTTGTGTTTTATATAAGAAATATTTGCTCAATTCAGGGTTACAAAGATTTTTCTCTTACGTTTTCTTTTGTAAGTGTTATAGATTTTGCTTTTACACTTAAACTTACGATCCTTGTAAGTTAATTTTGTGTATGGTGCAAGGTGTGGATTGATGCTTCTTTATTTTTGCATATGGATATCCAGTTGTTCCACTACCACTATCCTTTCTCTGTTGAATTACCTTTGTACCCTAATGGAAAATCTATTGACTCTATGTGCGTGGGTCTATTTCTGGTTTCTCAGTTCTGTTTCTTTGAACTATATGTCTATCTTTCCCTTAGTACCAAATGGTCTGGATTATCATTGCTCTCTCGTAAGGCTTGATATCAGTTTAGTGGGTGCACCCAAATTTATATTGCTTTTTCAAAAGTGTTTTTGCTCTTCTAGGCCCTTCCACATAAATTTTAGAATCAACATAGTGATTTTTAGATGGGGAAATATTCTGAAGAAAAGAGAAAAGATGACTTAAGCCATAAAGAATGGATAGGAATTTGACATCACTGAAAAAGATGAGAATGTATATACTAAAGGAAGTAGAAAACGCAGGCTACATGAAGAAAAAAAAGCGGGGGAAAGATAGGGTTTTGGAGAAGAAGTCATAGTCCTGGGAAAATTGGTGTTGAAATTTTTGATCTAGTCTGATTACCTCCCATTTTCTGAGATAGTTAATTGTATTCCGCATCTTTAGATTGAATGGGAGGCATTAAATACAAGAAGCATTAAAGACATTGATTGTTTGATGGAGACCAAGACCTAATTTGTAATGACAGGGCAAGAGTCATAAGCTTTGGTTGTCTGAATTGATTACTAGTGAAATAAAATGAAACTTGTCTAATAACAGCATTATTTTGGAATTTTAAAGTGCTTTGTAGATTTGTAATTCCAGGTCTTTATTTTTCCTCTTAGAAATTATATTTTATGTTGCTGCCACTGTTTTCTGGTATGCCACATGTGGGAGAAAATTTCTAGCTATGTAGAAAAGGAGTTATATTTTTATTCTTTCTGCTTTTCCCCCACCTTGTGATAGTACTTTAGCAGACTAACCCTAACACTTACCTTTTACAGAGTAATAAATTATCTTTCTGGAACCCTAAAGTTTTCTTTGGATTACCGTTTAAAAAAGAAGTATAGCAGTCATTACAGCTATCTCATTTTCATCCAGGAGCTTTATCGTTACATATACTGATGCATTTTGGGGGGTAGATAACTGGTTATGAAGGAGATCCATAAGGATAAACTGACTAGAAATAAAACATGTTGAGTACTAGTATTTTTAAAGACCAGAAAAATCCTTGGTACTACTGTTACCTCATTATTCAGTTTGTCAGTAAGGGTCATAGAAAAAATATGATCATTGGATTAGGAAACCATTTGCTATCATCACCTTAAGTTAAATGTACTGATGTGTATTATCCGTTTATCTTCGATCTTATTCCCCAATTTTAAGCCATTTAAAACTTGCCATTCTTGTCCTGGGTATGCTACTCTTTAATTCTATCCTTGTCCACTCTACAGGTTATCTATTATTCATTACTCTCATCTTCTGTGATAAAGATCTTTTATTCTCCCTTTAGCTGTATGTTTCAGCGTAGTGGCAATAGGGAGAAATGCAATTACCTGATGAGGGGGGAAAAAGTACTAACAAGAAGAAATGAAAACTTCTTTGTGAAATTATTTGAAATTAGAATATTTTATAACTTGATTTTTCACGTAATACCATGAAAATGGTGTAAGCTACACAAGAGCAAGGATGCCCTTCGTCTTGTTCACTGGTGAAATCCTAGTGCTTGATACAGTACGTGATGATAGCAGGCCTGCAGTAAATGTTTGTTGAATAAATGTTAAACTGGTCCGAAACAGGAAATTCCAGAAGTCTGAAGGTAATTTTTTCCTTAATGATGGGGGGCTTTACCATTGTGAAACTTGAATTTTGTTTTGTTTTTGTTTAGAGTGGTGACAGATTGGGAGATATGAAGATTTTGAATGGCTCTTTTTGAATATTTCATTATTGTCATCTACAGACTTGAGTTGACTATGTCATTGAAGACAGATGTCACCTGGAGGCCCTTGGTATAGAAGAGGAGTAGGAATGTGGATGAAATTGATATTTATCTCAAGGTGTCTTCTAAGCTCTTATGATTGCCATCAATCTTTATTTTTATCAGTATGATTCTACTTTATGCAGTGTGATTTGCTGGGAGCTGTTTTTTAAGTATCAGCTGTGAGCTCCTGAGCTCACAGGCAAGGTATAAATTTTGTATGACAGTTGTAATGATTAATACTTATATATAGTTAAAAATAGATATTGATGAGGAAATAGAAATTTCCAATGCTGCAATGCAGTGGTTATTTTTCTTTATTAAAAATGGTAAACTTAGACATATCTTCTTAGAAAGGAAAGTGATCTTAATGATTAAGACCAGATGGCAAGGACAGATGTTAGTCAAGGTAGGTATTCAATAAGTAACAAATAATGTGTTCCATAACCTTTGGAAATAAATGCTGACAGAAGACAGATTTATCTGAGAATATGTAAAATATAATAAGTCACTGACATCTTGGTCTAAAATGTAAGAGGCGTAGGCTTAATTTTGTCTTCTTTTAACTTGGAGAACTCTACATCTCTAAGATTGCTTTGCAAACTGCTGTTGAGATGATGACTTAATATGTCTGTGGCTGCAAAGTGCCTATCTACTGGTCTATACTTTAGGGTTGGATTCATTGAGTTAGAAGTCTGGTTCACTATGAGGCACTCTTTGGTGGTTGGAGCATTCTTTCTTATTCTGAACTCTAAATGAAGTAGGATTAATTTCTGAAATGATGCTGAACTATAGACTGAGATAAAATGGCCTTAAATTTAGAGAAGGTGGTGTGAGGGAATCTGTGGTTTAACACCATAATGACTTATATCTTTATATGCACTATAGAGCCTGCTATTTTTTTGTTTTTAATAAGCTTCTCCAGATAACCAAAATTATCAGAAGTTTAGTTCTGGCCTTTAATACTTTGCTGTGATTTGGCTCAGATTATTATTTGGAGAGGAGGAGAATGGGGCAGGGAGGAGTCATGTTGCATTATTTTCCTAGCCCAAGATACAAAACCTGAGACTTGGGGTTCCTTGGCAATAGTGTATTTGGTGGTAATTCATGTATATTTTGCAACAGCCTTTTCATTGAACAGCATGTTATATAGGAATCTTGTATTTTATTTACAGTTTTGGAAATGTAAATATTTTAGGGCAAAGTAGCCCTAGTGTTACATACAGTGTTACTTTCAGCCAGAAAAGGACTGAAATACATTTCCCATGAAGTTAGTATTTTACAAGTTTACTTGAAGTTTTTACATGATTTTACAGAAGACTCTGAGAAATAAACTAATGAAAATCTTCACTGTATGTAGTAATTAATTATCTTTCAGTGTTGATTTTCTCTCAGGATAGTGCATGTAGGAACTAAGAAGTAATCAGGTTCTTTGTTCAGGACTGACAGTTGCTCTCAGAAATTTTGCACTAGATTCTGAGAAGCCTGCTTTGGTGATACACTAAGATTCAAGGAATGGAGGAGAGAGGATGGCAGGTTCAAAGAAACTTACATAGTCAGTATTTGGGGAGCTGTGTGGAGTATTTTTCATAGTATTGAAATGGGATTAAAGAGTGCAAGTTAAAAAGGCTGTATTGTGAAGGGGCTTTTAGTTTACTTTGTTACATAATCAGGAGCCCCTCCCCGGTGTAAATTAGGTTGATGCAATGGGATGATCCTTTGGGAACTGATGTAAGATATTGCAGAAATTAGAAATTCTTGGAAAAACCAGTTGAAAAACCTGCCTTTTCATCAATTTAATAAAGTTAGAGAAAGGAATTAGCTGTTAGACTTTACAAAATAAATCATTTCTCTTCTTTGGATGAAGTGTGTCCATCCAGTATTTAAGCCTTGGACTGACCTGTATCTTAGACTGTTGAGAAAGCACATTATCGGTGTCTTAAGTTATATTTGAATCATTATTTTATACATTGTTATTTTGAAATAGATTTTTGTGATATGTCTCCAAAATGGCAGATTGATGCTGAGAAACTGAGCGGGGAGATAAAGCTGAATAATAGGAGGATTCAGTAATGCCAATTTCCTAAATTTGAACTAAGTTTTTAAGGAGCATGTTTGAAAACCTGATGCTTAGGACAGTAGTGATCACCAAAACTATAGACTCTACTAAATTAGTTAATGCAAATAAGTGTTTTAACTTCAGCCAGACTATCCAAATTTAGTTTCATTTTGAAGGATTAAATGACTTGTATTTTTATTGACTTCCTAATCAAATCCAAAAGAGACCTTTGACGCATAATATAACAGTATTAATTGTACTTTGGTTTTTACATATTACAGACATTGGTAAGCATTTTATGGATATGATAAACAGATTTTGTAAATTTTAGTAGACTTACAAAGATGGAGACTTATAAAAAATTTTTAAAAAGAAATATAGTTCTTATATGGTAGCAATTTCAGAGATTAGCATTTGTGGGCCAGAAGAGATGGTGACTATTAATCTCCTCTCTAGATTTTTAAATTATTTAGGGAAATTGATTAATAACCATTTCATGAGGTTAATTTTTAGAAGAGCATTGACTGTTGATTGAAATAGGTGAGAGAAAGCTGGTAGTTTTTAGGATTATAAAGCACATGATCATTCCACAAATACTTATTAGGTGCCCACTGTGTGATAGAAGTGCTTTGCAGGTGCCTCTGTGGTAAAGAATCTGTCTGCCAATGCTGGAGATGCGGGTTTGATCCCTAGGTCAAGAAGATCCCCTGGAGTAGGAAAATTGCAACCCACTCCAGTATTCTTGCCTGGGAAATCCCATGGAGAGAGGAGGCTGGCGGGCTACAGTCCATGGATTGCAAAGAGTCAGATCAACTGAGCACACACACGTGATAGGAACTGTATAGAGACAAAGAGGATATGCCTCCATACTCATTATCCCCTTAAGTAACACACTGTCCAGTGGTAGCCATGATTAAAACTGCCAAATTAAGTTGACCTATACACTGCTTTTTTTTTTAAATTGGAGTATAATTGCTTTACAGTGTTGTGTTAGTTTCTGCTATACAACAAAGTGAATCAACTATATACATATATCCCCTCTCTCTTGAACCTCCATTCCATTACCCCCATCCCACCCCTCTAGGTCATCACAGAGCGCTGAGCTGAGCTCCCTGTGCTGTATATATAGCAGGTTCCTACCAGCTATCTATTTTAGGCATGGTAGTATATATATGTCAGTTCTAATCTCCTAATTTCTCCCACTCTCCTCTTTTCCCCATAGTATCCACCTGTCTGTTCTTTATGATTACGTCGCTTTTCCTCCCCTGCTGTAGGTGCATGTATACCATTTTTTGCACTATGTTTTATGAAAATGATTTAAAATTAATGGAAGATAATTTGAAATTTTCATAGTCTTAGTTTTACCCATTGTTATTGTTGATGATGAATTTGTAGCATGTCTTTGGACCTGAATCCATTTGATTTGGTTTTGCTTATTAATCTTGTGTTTTTGTAGAATCTTACATTAGTATGTAGGAGTACCCACAGAGATGCATGTGCCTTATGGTGCATAGTAGAAATTCTAAAAACTTTATTACCTAAAAATGTGATATTCATAAATATTTTACATAGGCCACATAGGGTAAAAATCAAGTTTTTCTCCTGTGAAAAATGATCATATTTTTTGTGCTGTATGAAGATCTGGGACATTTATGGAAAATAAGACATGTTTAAGTATCACACAGTTATGTGATAAGATTAGAGCTGAAGAGCTTAACCAGGTTTGGAAGATAATTACTGTTAACAGATGAAAAAAATCTGGAAAACTTCCTCTTTGCTCCTTTTAGTAAATGGGAAGAAAGGACTGTTTTTCCTTCAGAAATACTAGGGCAAATTATGGGATGGGAAATTTTGATTGTACTCTTATAAGCTAGCTTTGATTTCTTGATACATAATAGAATTCTTCCTGTTTTTCTTTGTTCTCTCTATGTAACAAATTTCAGACCATCTGAAAGTAACTCTTCCATTGAGATGGAGGTTCTAAACTACTTGGAAACAGTCCCAGTTTTAGACACTTGGTTTTGGTGTGTATCTTTGTGTGTTAAAGTGTGAGCAAAGAACCAACTATAAATAGTATGCAGATACTGATAGATGCATTTGAACTGTGGTGTTGGAGAGGACTGTTGAGAGCCCCTTGGACTGCAAGGAGATCCAACCAGTCCATCCTAAAGGAGATCAGTCCTGGGTGTTCATTGGAAGGACTGACGTTGAAGCTGAAGCTCCAATACTTTGGCCACCTCATGCGAAGAGCTGACTCATTGGAAAAGACCCTGATGCTGGGAAAGATTGAAGGCAGGAAGAGAAGGGGACGACAGAGGATGAGATAGCTAGATGGCATCATCAACTCAATGGACATGAGTTTGGGTGGGCTCCGGGAGTTGTTGATGGACAGGGAGGCCTGGTGTGCTGTGGTTCATGGGGTTGCAAAGAGTCGGACGCGACCGAGTGACTGAACTGAACTAACAGCATGCAGGTGTTTAAGGCCTCTTGAATGGTTACTTTTATGGCTATTTGTCATCCGATTCATACATTGCACACTTGAGGAGTTTTATGTCTAGTTGTCACTGATGATTGTTCAGTTATTTTTTCAGTTATATAAAGAAAACTGTATAATACTACTTTCAATTAGGGTGGCCATGTAACTGATCATTCAAATTGGATGCTTTTGAGAATTATATTAATAGTTACCTAAGAATAACAGATAATAAACCAAGATTGGCCCATGTAAACCAAGATATATGATCTTAATTAAGATGCTTTTGATTACAAGTAACAGAAAACACAAACTCGTAGTTTAAACAATAAGCAAATAGACTGGCTTGTATATTCAAAAAACCCAGTGCTGAAGAGTGCTACAGGCATGATTTGGTGAGGACTCCGGCTTTGTTTCTCCATTTTCTAGCCTCTGACTGCTGTGTCTGGCTTCCCTTCTTGTTGTTGAATGATTGCCAAGAGTAGCTGAGGTTATCTTCTTTTTCATGTGTGACCAATAGGAGAAAGAAGCTTGCTCTTCCCATAAGTGTAAAATTAGTCTTAAGCCTAGTGATTATTAAATATTTCTGAACTAATCTCTGTGGCAGGGAGAATATCATGTGCTTATTGTCTTAGACATGGAATATCTGAATAGCATGAGGCAAGGAGGATAGAATTACCTTGGTTTTCTTAGACCAATCATAGTCCATTGAGGAAACTCTCAAAGTATCAGTCTTCTCTTGGAAAGCACAGCAGCTAAATGAAGAGGAAGGGGTGCAGTGAATGTTTGGGAAGCAACAACCATGTTTTATTGTGAAGTCCAGTGTCCTTGGTTCTTTGCATTTTCCTTGAGGCCTCTGTTACTAAATTCCTGCAGAAGCCTAGCATACTTTGCTTGTGTTTTCCTTCTAGTGAGAATTTAGGGGTAGCCTGGTAAGGGGGAAGCAAAAGAAAACTTACCATCCCATTTTTCTCCCTCTGTTTTATGTATAAGACTATAATAATTGGTCATCTTTTTTCTTTTTTCTCACAGACTAATAGGGATGCCAAAGGAAAAATATGATCCTCCAGATCCTCGCAGAATTTATACCATCATGTCAGCAGAGGAGGTAGCCAATGGGAAAAAATCTCACTGGGCAGAATTAGAAATCTCGGGTGAGTGAAATCTGAAGCATTTAATCTGGGATATGATCGCAATAATGAACAAAAGTTGAGTATTACATTTTTGTCATTGCTATACATTTTGAATTAGAGGAATTAATTGAAAAAATACAAGATGCTGAGGTACTTACTAGTGTTCAACTTGCTGTTTTATCTGTGACTAAATGTCTTTGTTCCCATTCTTTCTTTTGAGATTAATACCATGGGCCACAGGTGGCATTTAGAACTGAAGGCATTGGGAGTGCAGTTTCTAAGTAAAAACTTGTTCTTTGATATAATAGATTTTGTTTTAGCTATCGCAGAGTAATCATTTTTGCAAGTTGATATCTTTGCCATCATCTTATCATCCCATTGTTGGCAGAGTAGGAATCCTAGAAGCTATCTGTTTATTCTATAAAATGATAACTGTGTTACATGACTTTACATGTTTAGGATTTGTTAAAATAGAATCTGATTTCTGAAAACTCATAACCCCAGTCTAGTAGTGAGAAAAACATCAGACAAACTGAAGGACGTTCCACAGAGTTCTTAACTATTAATCTTCAAGATTGTCAGGGTCCTGAAAACAAGGAAAGAATGAGAAACTGTCATAGATGAGAGAAGACTTAAAGAGACATGGCAACTAAATGCAAAATGGTATCTTGGATCAAATCTTCTAACAAAAAGGTGTAAAAACTGGTGAAATTCAATTAAAGTTTGTAAATTAGTTAATACTAAAGTACCAATCTCGGAGAAGACACTGGCAGCCCACTCCAGTACTCTTGCCTGGAAAATCCCATGGATGGAGGAGCCTGGTAGACTGCAGTCCATGAGGTGGCAAAGAGTCGGACACGACTGAGTGACTTCACTTTCACTTTTCACTTTCATGCTTTGGAGAAGGAAATGGCAACCCACTCCAGTGTTCTTGCCTGGAGAATCCTAGGGATGGGGGAGCCTGATGGGCTGTCGTCTATGGGGTCGCACAGAGTCGGACACGACTGAAGCGACTTAGCAGCAGCAGCAGCAGCAGCAGCAGCAACAAAGTACCAATCTTAGTTTCCTAGTTTTGATAAATGTTGTTGTTTGGGCTTCCCTGGTGGTTCAGATGGTAAACAATCTAACTGCAATCCAGGAACCCAGGTTCGATCCCTGGGTCAAGAAGATCTCCTGGAGAAGGGAACTGACTCCAGTGTTCTGGCCTGGAGAATTCCATGGACAGAGGAGCCTGGCAGGCTACAGTCAATGGGGTCACAAAGAGGTGGACATGACTGAATAACTAATTCTTTCACTTAACGGGCTTCCCTGGTGGCTCAGATGGTAAAGAATCTGCCTGCAATGCAGGAGACCCAGGTTCTGTCCCTTTAGTCACTAAGTTGTGTTTGACTCTTTGTGACCCCATGGACTGTAGCCTGCCAGGCTTTCCCCAGATAGGGATTTCCCAGGCAAGAATACTGGAATGGGTTGCCGTTTCCTCCTTCAGGGGATCTTCTCCACCCAGGGATTGAACCCGGTCTCCTACATTGGCAGGCGTGTTCTTTACTACTGAGCCACTGGGAAACCTTTTACAAATGTACAGTGGTAGTATAATATGCTAGTAGTAGGGAAAACTGGCTGAGGGGTATATAGGAACTGCATTGTCTTGGTAACTTTTCTGTAAATCTAAAATTATTACAAAGTTAAAAATTTATTAAAACTTGAAGTATAAGTACAGTTTTTCTTTTATGAATCGATATAATACAGACTATATATAGAATGCAATTTTTTTCCCCAGTAGGCTTTCATTGGAAGAGTTAAACCCACATTAGAGTATAGCAGGAATTATGTGTATAGTCTCTAAAAGGTAACTGGGTGGATAGGTGATTGGTAATTTTAAAATAATGAATATGAGCAAATCCTACTAGGTTAACCCAGGATTTCTCAACTTGGCACTGTTGACACTTCCGGCTAGACAGTTCTTTGTGGTTGGAAGTGGTCGTGTGCACGTCGATGTTCAGCAGCATTCCTGGACTCTACCCACTAGATAGTGGTAGCACTCCTCTGGTTTTGCAACCTAAAATGTTTCCAGATTGCCAGAGTCCCAGTGTTGTCTCTGATTGATAATCCCTTGGTTACCCCTAGGTAAAAACTTAAGTGTTTTATTTACTAGAACCTCTTTTCACTTGAAAACTTTATTTCCTATTAAAATGCAAAATCTTAGTTAATACTTGAAGCCTGATTATAAACAAGGTCAAGGAACCTGTGATAGAAAGAACCCTGGACAGAAGATCTAAATTCGAGTCTACTGCTTGATAGCCATATGACAAACAGCACTTCCCTATTAAGAATTTTTTGCCCTCTGTATCTTCCACTGCTCTTTTAATCAAAATCTTTTACCATTTTACTTTGGTAAAAAGTTTTAAAAGTCTGTTCATATAAGTTTATTGTTAAGGTAATATCATGTTTTATAGAAGTTGAAACTCTGTGATTTGCTTAGGCTTAATATGGCTAACAAATGGTAGAAATTAGGACTCTGAACCAAGTCTTCCAACTTTTTCCAGTATGTGTTCTACCATAGCTGTCAGATGCTGACTCATTGGTAAAGCTTAATGTGTGACCATTCCTGGAGTGCGTTGCACTTAATGCAGAATCTTAAACCAGATTTATTAATGTATAATTGAAATATGAGAAAGCTAGGGAAGGTATCCCCTTTGGGAGTAAAATGATTTTCCTGGTGGCTAATCTAAGATTGGTTCTAAATTGTAGCAATTACTCTTGTCTATTTAAAGTTTGTAGACTAATTCAGGCCCTAGGTATAGATAAGCCTTGTACTGTTAATTTTCATGAAGTATGTGAGAAGTGCTTTGTTAGTACCATGACTTAAAGAAAAAAAATTCACGACCATTCTACTGCAAAAGTTCAGGTCAGCCCCATGCTTTCTCCTTGAGACATGTGATCACTCTGAATTCTAGGGTCTCCTCGTTTTGTTGCATCTTATTTTAATACATGGTAGATTCATGAGAAAGAATGGCTGTCAGACAAAAGTTACATGGAATTAAAGAAGGACCAGTTGTGTTTGGAAGCAGTCAAAAGCATTTAATGCAAAATTAAAATGTCACGGTCAGAGTATCTGTATGCATTTGCGGGCTTTTCTCCCACTTTTTGGTGCTTGTAGCTCAGTCTTTGTCTTGGACCTAGAGTTTAATGAATCAATATTTTGCCTTTTAGGTAGAGTGCGGAGCTTAAGTACATCACTTTGGTCATTGACACACTTGACAGCGCTGCACCTAAATGACAATTACCTTAGTCGCATTCCACCTGATATTGCCAAGCTTCATAATCTGGTTTACCTGGATCTGTCATCCAATAAACTCAGAAGTTTACCAGCAGAACTAGGAAACATGGTGTCTCTCAGGTGAGAAAATATAAATGTGACTCACTGTATAAAATTGTAAATTTACCAAATACAAATATTATGGGAGGTTACCCATCTTATAATAGGCTTTCCATATGTATGTGAAGATCAAATGATATAAGTTGTCTAAGCACAGTACTTGAGTTGGCCTCCATGGAATGTTTCTTTTCCTTCCTTCCTTCAAATTTGGAGTTTTCTGGCTGGAAATGTGCATGTATTATCAATTTATTTTGACAGACTTGAGGTGGGATAGGACTAAAATACTTTATTCTTGCTTTACACTCAAGTGACAAATCTCATCAGAATTATTTGGGGCTAGACTAGTCTAGACTAATCAGAAATAACTGGGAAAATAAGATTTGCTTATTAGTAAAGCTTTTAGGAACATATTTTACAAGCAAGGTATACTTACACATTACAACTCCTTAAGGAAACCATAAAAACCTGATAATAAGTGGATTTATTTTTCAGGATTCTTTAAGAAACCCTGGTGGGTCAGATGGAATCTGCCTGCAATGTGGGAGACCCGGATTTGATCCTTGGGTCAGGAAGATCCCCAGGAGAAGGGAATGGCAACCCACTCCAGTATTCTTTCCTGGAGAATTCCACGGCCGAGGAGTCTGGTGGGCTACAGTCCATGGGGTCTCAAAGAATTGGACACGAATGAATGACTAACACAAACAAAAACAGGATTCTTTAAGAATTTCTTCATAGGTGAAAAAAGTTTATAGGCATCTTGAGACCTTGTATGTGATGTGCTTAGTCACTCAGTCGTGTCTGACTCTGTGACTCCATGGAGTGTAACCTGCCAGGTTCCTCTGTCCATAGAATTCTCTGGCAAGAAGACTGGAATGGGTTTCTATTTCCTCCTCCAGGGGATCTTTCCGACCCAAGGATTGAACCCACGTCTCCTAGGTCTCCTCCATTGCAGATGGATTCTCTACCCATTGAGCCGTGGGGGAACCAATGAAAACAAGGATTGCTTTTCTACTGCTGAGTAGTAATGTTAAAGAATTGCTATCATATGTTTAAACTTAAACATTTAATATTTAAAAATCTTGTTCACCATCCCTTTACTATATGTTTTTGTTACTTTTTTATACTTCTTAGGTGTTTGATTTTATACCTTTTAGTCATTAATTAATAACACTGGCCATTTATTTTCTTTATAATCTGCCCCACATTTCACAGTCATAAATTCAGATCTTCATGTGTGCTGTCCTGTTTATACTATCCTGTGCTTTATTTTTAATGTTTATATTCTCTGTCAGGGATTGTTGTATCTTGAAGTGATTATAGTTGTAATGCTATAAAAATTGAATGGGTTACTGGCTACTGTAGTAAATTCTGAAGTTTATTTTAAAAAAATTATTTTTTTCTATGATTGAGGCTAGGTTCCAGAATATCTGCTGTCTTTGGATACATAAAATATCTCTCTCTCCTGATCTGTATCTGAGAGGAATTTTGGGTGAGCGAGAAAAAGGAGTGGATTTGAGAGTGATATACAATTCCTATACCTTTAATTTGTGTTAGAGAATGAGTAAATTCATAGAAACACTGTTAGTAAATGTGGTAGTTAAAATATTTTCGGATAAATGTAGAGAAATATGCCTTGATTGTAGATATCACTCATGATATCTTAAAAGGCAGGTTAAGAATAGCAACTGTGAGTGTGTTAATAAAGTTTGATACATTAAAATAGTTTGTTTCTTTTTTCTTTAAAACAGGGAATTGCTTTTAAATAACAATCTGTTACGGGTTTTGCCTTATGAACTTGGTCGGCTCTTCCAGCTACAAACTCTAGGTTTGAAAGGTGAGTGGTTTTTTCTTTTTTAAATGATGGCATTGACGCTCAGTATTGAAGCTTTCTTAGCCTCTTAAAGGCCATTTTGGTTACAGTTAGGTCAGGTTTTAGTATAATTTTGAGAATATAACCATATGTTCCTCTTAAGAGAAAAGTGATTCTTCTGTATCAAATTGAGCTTCAGGATTTCAACAAGCTCCCATCATTTTAACAAACTTGTATGGAGGAAAAATTTTTTAATTTTATTTTTAATTTTCTGTAAACCTCTGAATTTTCTTTGAGGAGATATTTTAAATTAACACTTAGCACTGTAGTTTTTTTTTCCCATTTAAAAAAAATTTAAAAACAATGATGTAACGTAATAAATTTTAACCTCAGTCAGAATGTCTGATTTTGATAGAGTAGATAGCATTAACATATAAGGGAAAAGCATAACAGTAAAAATGAGATATACATAGTAAGTGTAGTTGTTTGTATATAAGCATATTAATCCAAAATACATGTTCCTCTGATGTTATCATCTCAGTTTGAGATGAAAGTCATATTCAAATCACGTAAATACTTGTTTTGTGTATTTTTGTCTTACAGCATAGCATAGGAAGAAGGGCTTATTTTGAATGCAGAGGACTAAATGCAGATTTACTGTATTGGTTAGAACATTTTTTGTGATAATAAGGAATGAACATTAATCAAAGCCTTTTAAAATATACACTTTGTATGTTTTGTTTTCCTTCTTCAAAGACTACTAAGTCTCATGAACATGTTCTGTTTGTGTTTGCTTAAGTCATACAATGGAGCATTAAGAAAGAAGCTAGAGTAAGAGTGAGGACTGCTGACGTTATTTGTTGAAATGAATGAAATGACAAAAGTGGTATTAGGCTTCCTTATACAATTAATCCTTTGTAAATTGGGTCATTATATGAATGGTCTAACTTGTGATTTTAGTTTCTTTGTAGGATTTTACTGCCTTTTTTTTTTTTTTTTTTAAATCATGTATGAAGTAAACAGACAGGGGGATACTTATCATCTAAAATATTTTCTTGAGGATTCACCCAAGGTGTTTGAAATTTAACTGTTTGGACAGTTAAATTTCACCTTATTCTCTATATGTTAAATCTTAGTCTTATAGTTGAAACAATTATCCAGCTAGAGTTGGAGTGGGGGCTTCTGTTCCTTTCTTTTAATAAGTATGAATGATTATCATTTTGTATAATCTTAGATTTCACGAAATATGGAACTTACAATTTCATACTGATTATAATAATTGTATATTTTTTGTCTCCAAAGATAACCATTGTTTCTTACTTTCAAGATCAATCAGAAGAGCTGTTTTCCTCCTTCTCATATTGATGGAGAGCATGTTAATGACAAATAAATAATTTGCTATTGAACCCAGTTGGACTTACCTTTATACTGTGTAACATTCCTGAAAAAGCAAATATTGTGTATCTTCTGTTTCACAACTCTATTCCATGTTATCTCATGTAGAGACATGTTCTCAGAAAATTTATACTATGTATCAACTGAATGAATCATCTGGAATATCTATTGTCTCCTTAGTCCTTCATTCCTTATTACCGGTTAAAATGTTAGTCTTCCAAACTATAATCTTTGGTTGGCCTATGATTTTAGAGTTTTGTCTGCTGATGGTTCATATTTGTTAAAATCTCCCTTTAGACTTTCAACTCAGGCACCAGTTCTGCTTTACTAGATGCAACTTAGTTTTCTCTGTGCTCTCGAATAAATTCCTTTTTGGTAAACTTCAGTTTGTTCTATGGTAAATGCCTGTATGCAGCCCTTTCCTTTTCTATGAAGATTTGTTTTTCTGGCAGTGCTATTTATGTTCAGGTAATCAGTATGGAAGAGTAAGGACCTTTTAGAAATGAAAGAAAACCAGAGCCCTTCCTACCTTCTTTCATAACTGTATTTTTTTTTAATTAGCTTATTTTCTATTTTTTTTACTTTACAATATTGTATTTGTTTTGCCATACATTGCCATGAATCCTCCATGGGTGTACATGTTTTCCCCTTCCAGAACCCCCCTTTCACTCCCCTCCCCGTCCCATCCCTCCGGATCATCCCAGTGCACCAGCCCCGAGCACCCTGTATCATGCATTGAACCTGGACTGGCAATTCGTAACTTTAAAATGGTAAAAACAGGGTTGGTTTTATGAAGGAATTGAAGGAATAAAGTGTCCCTAATGAATGGTAGCTGTATATTCTTCAGGGAGGTAAAACTTGAAATAATTCATCATCAATTTTAATAACCACATAGTGGTATTTTGTGTCTAAAAAAGGGGGAGGGAGTAGAATGGAGCATTTAATAGTGTTGTGATATATTTAAAAGAAACAATGAAAATGGATTGCCTCTGAGATCCCATTTTGGCTTCAAACTAGAAAAACGAGTGCCTTTCTTCCATTTCCTGTCTTCCTCTGAAGCATAGATACTGACATTTTGATAATGATTTTGATCATCCTGGCTCACCAAGTTAATTTTTAGAAATTCTATTTTGAGACTTGAGGAGTATGAGTGGTGGGTTGGGTATTTCAGGAGTTAGGATACAAAGAAGGCCGATTTAAAAACTACATTCATGGCCAGTCCAGTAAGCTGGAAATGTTCTGTTAAGTCACTTAAAAGACAAATTCAAACTCTATTAGTTTTATGAAAAAAAAAGGTGTAAGTTTTAAATAATTCAAAATTCATGTCCTAAAGTAAAGCAATACTTTCTCTGACATATGGGCCAAAGAGTTCCTCAAGCATTAAACATTCATGTCCCCAAATAATAAAAAGTTTATGACTTTAATAACTTTGAAAATTTCCACCTTTCTCCCACGAATTGCTTATCTCTCTTAAAATAAAAAGGAGTGTGACAGTTGAAGATTCTTTTACTATGTGAACTTTTAAATTCACTAAATATATCATAATATACAAAGTAAGATTTTAAAGAAAATAATAAAATGAATAACTACATACCCGTTTATCTAACATTCTCAGTACCTTTTTAAAAGTAGCATTTTAAAAATTCAGTTGTCACTCATATAGGAGGCAAGTACTTACTTCTGTGTTATCTAATGAGCGTCTGTAAATCAATAAGTGAAAGATAATCTATCAGAGAGCATTGTTGTTCAGTCACTAAGTAGTGTCTGACTCGTTGTGACTCCATGGACTGCAGCACACCTGGTTTCCCTGTCCTTCACTATCTCCCAGAGTTTGCTCATACTCATGTCCATTGAGTCAGAGATGCCATCCAACCATTTCATCCCCTGTCACTCCCTTCACCTCTTGCCCTGAATCTCTCCCAGCATCAGAGTCTTTTCCAATGAGTCGGCTCTTCACAACAGATGGCCAAAGTTTTGGAGCTTCAACATCAGTCCTTCCAATGTGTATTCAGGGTTGATTTCCTTTAGAATTGACTGGTTTGATCTCCTTGCAGTCCAAGGGACTCTCAAGAGTCTTCTCCAACACCACAGTTCAAAAGCATCAATTCTTTGGCGCTCAGCCTTCTTTATGGTCAAGCTCTCACAACCATACATGACTATTGGAAAAATCATAGCTTTGACTATAGGGACCTTTGTTGACAAAGTATGTCTCTGGCTTTTTAATACACTAAATTTGTAGTAACTTTCTTCCAAGGAGCGTCTTTTAATTTCATGGCTGCAGTCACTGTCTGCAGTGATTTTGGAGCCCAAGAAAATAAAATTTGTCACTGTTCTTACTTTTTCCCCATCTATTTGCCAGGAAGTGATGAGACCAGATGCCATGATCTTAGTTTTGTGAATGTTGACTTTTAAGCCAGCTTTGTCACTCTCCTCTTTCACTTTCATCAAGAGGCTCTTTAGTTCCTCTTCACTTTGTGCCATTGGAATGGTATTGTCTGCATATCTGAGATTGTTGATATTTCTCCCGGCAGTCTTGCTTCCAGCTTGTGAATGTTCTAGCCCAACATTTCCCATGAAGTACTCTGCATATAAGTTAAATAAGCAGAATGACAATATACAACCTTGACATACTCCTTCCCTAATTTTGAACCAATCTGTTGTTCCATGTCTGGTTCTAAGTGTTGCTTCTTGTCCTGTATACAAGTTTCTCAGGAGACAGGTAAGGCGGTCTGATATTCCCATGTCTTTACGAGTTTTCCACAGTTTTTTGTGATCCACACAGTCAAAGACTTTAGCATAGTCAGTGAAGCAGAGTAGATTTTTGTTTGGAATTCCCTTGCATTTTCTAGGAATGTTGGCAATTTGATCTCTGGTTCTTCTGCCTTTTCTAAATCAAGATTATACATCTGGAAATTCTTGGTTCACGTACTGTTGAAGCCTAGCTTGAAGGATTTGAGCATGATCTTGCTAGCATGTGAAATGAGTTCAGTTGTATGGTAGTTTGAGCAAGCTATTAAGTTAGCCAATTACTGTTTCACGGATAGTGGTAGAAGACATGAGACACTTGGGTCAGAAACAAAGAACGTTATCACTCAAGCTACAAGATGGGCCCAGACACACGTTGTGTACACACAGTTTGCATTGCAGTTGAGTAATCCAAGTCCAAAGATCCAGCACTTTGCAAGCAAGCAACAAATATTATGGCTAACTACAAAAAACTAGTCTTGCTTCCGCAGAGGTGCAAAGAGTTCCATGGAACTAGTGCTCTGGCTGCCTTGACCTATTTGTGAATAGTTGCCTATTTAGCTACAGAACCTGCTGCATATCATGAGACAGATAAACCTCAGAATCAGTTACACTCTCAAAGAATGAGGAAGGGAACACAGGGACACTGATGGACTGCCTTTCCCAACAGTTTTTTAAAGAGATTTTTCATGTATGTTCACGAATAAGATAGACCTGTATTTTACTGTTCTTATTTAATTTTCTCAAAGAGTTTGTATAGTATGCAATTAATCCATTTCTTGAAATTTTTGTGGAACAAGGCTATAAAGCTATCATTGCCTGGTGAAACTATCACCTCAATGTATTTGTAGTTATAAGAACCATCAAGTCCTTCTAATTGTTCATGAGTCAGTTTTGCTGGACCATATCTGTAATATTGAAATTTTTTAGCTTTTTAATGTTTTCAGATTTGTTTGCATAAAAGTGTTCATGATATTCTCTAGATATATTTTTAAGCTCTGTTTATATTACCCCTTTCTTCATTAGTAGGATTATTTGTGCCTTCTTTTTTTCTAATTTATTTCCCCAGAGGTTTGTCAGTTATGTTCTTTTCAGTGAATCAGGGTTGCCTTTTATTTTTTAAAAACTGGTTTGTTTCTGTTTTTCTTTATTCTGTTGTTCCATTTATCAATATTACATTTTTTTCCTTTTTGAGTTGGATATATGGCTTATTCATACTTAGATTTCCTTATTTGAAAATAAAAGTATTTAAGATCATTTTTTTTTTGGTCAAGACTATAAATTTACTTGGCAGTATTTTGGCATCCCATGATTTTGATATGAAACATTCTCATTGTTTTGGCCTAAGTATTATTATTATGCATGTGTGCCTGCTAAGTCTCTTCAGTTGCGTCCAACTCTTTGTGACTCTGTAGACTGTAGCCCACCAGGCTCCTCTGTCCCTGAGATTCTCCAGGCAAGAATACTGGAGTGAGTAGCTATGCCCTCCTCCAGGGGATCTTTCTAACCCAGGGATTGAACCTGTGTCTCATGTCTCCTGCATTGGCAGGCAGGTTCTTTACCATTTGCACCGCCTGGGAAGCTTTATTATTAATATAGGTTATCATATCTTCTTTGACTCATCAGTTATTTAAAATTTCCATGCATGTGTGACTTTAGATTAGCTTTCTTTTATTGTTAGCTTTAAACTTAATTGCATTATAGGCAGTTAACATAGCCTGTATGACTCAGTTCTTTTACATCTGTTGATTCTTGCTTTATGGCCTGTGTGTGATCAATTTTTATAAATGTTTTACTGCATCTGAAAAGAGTATTGTTTCTCTAATTGTTAGGTACACGACTATATATATTTCTCTATTATATCAAATTTGTTGGTGTTCCTCAGATGTTCTGTATCTTTATAAATTTTTGGCTGTTTACTTTTTGAATAATTAAGTTGTATATGCTAACATTTCCATTTAAATGCTGGATTTGTTCATTTCCCCATGTAGTTTTGTCAGCTTTTGCTTTATAGCCTTTGAGATTATTTTATTAGGTATACCATCTATGCCTGTATATTTCTCTTGCTGTTGCTCAGTTGTTAAGTCGTGTCTGGTTTTTTGTGACCCCATGGACTGTAGCATGCCAGCTTTCCCTGTCCCTAACTATTTCCCGGAGTTTGCTCAAATTCATATCCATTGAATCAGTGATGCTATCCAACCATCTCATCCTCTATCTGCATCTTCTCCTTTTGCCTTCAGTCTTTCTCAGCATCAGGGTCTTTTCCAGTGAGTTGGTCGTTCACATCAGGTGGCCAAAGTATTGCTCTACCTTCAGGTAAATTGAACCTGATATTAGGTCCTGAGCCTTTTGTTAGTGTTTTCATCTTATAGTCTTTGTTATTTAATATAATGGCTATACAAGTTTTCTTTTGGAAATTGTTTGTATCTTTTTTCATTTGTTTACTTTCAGCCTTTCTGTGTACTTACGCTTAGATGTCTCTTACAAATAGTATATAATTGGTCTTTGTTCTTAATCTAGTCTGACATTTTTTGTTTTTAATGTGTGGGTTCAGACCAGTTGCCTTAACTCTGTTCCAGTTGTTGATATTCTTATATTGTTGCCATCCTACATTTTGATTCCATTCTTTGTGTGATTTTTCTCTTTTTGCCTTTCTAAAAACAGATTTTTTTCCCCCTTGTTCATTGCTCAACCTGTATACTTCTGTTGGTTTGGTATTTGTACATTTTATTTCTGGATTCTTAGTGGTCACTCTTGAAATTGTATTTTGAATATATTTTTGAAAAAACTAAATTTTTATCAACTTTTTTACTAAACTATTTGCATGGAGTGAAAATGACCTCTTTGTTGACAGACATTCACATTTGGTAAATGTTGACAGATGTATGCAGTTGCATAGCCACCAGTACAGTTGAGAGATAAGATTGTTCTGTTATCCTCCAGAATTCATTTGTGTTGGTTGAAGTCAACACCTTCTCCTACTATCAGCCCTCAGCAAGTACTTTTCCAGAAATGTCATATATGGAAACATAGTATGTAAACTTTTGAGTCAGGATTGTTTCATTTAGCTTAATGTATTTGAGGTTCATCAGTGTTGTGTATTTCGATAGTGCATTTCTATTGCTGAGTAGTATCTGACTGTGTGGATATACTACCAAATTTTATCTGTTCACAAGTTGAAGGACATTAGGGTTGTTTCCAGTTATGGTTGATTAGGGATAAAGGCACTGTAAACATTTGAATAGATTTCTGTGTGAAGTAAGTTTCTCTTTTCCTTGGGTAAATAGATAGGAATGAAACTGCCAGGTGGTATGGTAAATGTATGTTAAACCTCCTAAGAAACTGCCAAGACTGTTTATCTGGCTGATAATGGAGCGTAGTGGATTTTTCATTTTGTATTCCTGCCAAATATATGAGAGGGTTTTATTTGGCTGTGCCTTCTTGTCAGCACTTTTTGGTATTATCAGTATGTTCTATTTTTTTTCATCCTGGTGGGATATAGTAATATCTCATTGTGGTTTAAATTTGTCATTTCTCTGATGAGTAATTATGGCAACTTTTGCCTAATTGATATTTTCTAATTACTGAGATTTTGAGAGTTCATTAAATGTTCTGGATTCAGGTCCTTTTTAAAGTATGTTTTACAGATGTTTTCTCCAGTCTATGGCTTGTATGTTTATTTTCTCGATTAGAACCTTTTAAAAAGCAATTTTCCATTTCGTGGCAGTCCTATTTATCACTTGTTTTCGTCTATGAATTGTCTTTGGTGCCATACCTAAGATGTATTATTTGCCTTATCCAAGTACATGAAGATTTTCTTGTAGAAATGTTATAGTTGGGTTTTACATATGGGTCTGTGGTCTGTTTTGAGTTAATTTTTGTGTATATGGTGCAAAGTTTATTCATTTACATAGGCACACCCAGTCATTCCAGCTGTTTATTGAAAAGGTTATACTTTCTGCATGAGTTTTCTTGCAACTTTGACAAAGCTTATTAGACCCAAAGATGTGTGGGTCTACTGTTAGATATATTATCCTGTCCACTGGTCTATGCGAATACCAAAATATTTGATAACTGTCACTTTATGATAAGCTCCAGGATTATATAGTATGAGTTCTCCAACTCTGTAGTTATTTTTCAAAATTGCATTGACAGATCTAAAAGCTTTGCATTTCCATATAACTTTTAGAATCAGCTTATAATTTTTGTAAAATATCCTGCTGGAATTTTTATTGGAATTGTATTGAATATGTAGATCAGTTTAGAGGAAGAATAAATATCTTAATCTTGACACTTAATATTGAGTCTTCCAGTCTCTGTGTACCTCTTCATTTACGCAAGTTTTCTTTAGTTTGTCAATGTTTTGTAGTTTTCAGCATGCAGATCTTGCAAATATTTTGCTAGGTTTATATATTTTTGCTGGATTTGCTATTTATTTGATGTTATTTTAAATGATGTTGCCTTTTAAATGTCCAGTTATTCACTGATATTTTATAGGATTAAAATGCAGTTTATTTAAAAGTGTATTGACCTTGTCCCTTGAAACATTTGTAAGCATATTACTTCTAGGAACTTTTACAGCTTTTAAATATGTGAATATAGATCTTTTCTTTTCTTTCTTTCTGTGTTTTTTTTGCTTTATCACACTGCCGAGGACAATATTAAATAGAAATGGTGACACTGCACATTCTTGCTCCATTCTCAGCTTTAGGTAGAAAAGTGTCCAGTCTTTCATTGTGAATTATGTTATTAATAGCTGCAAGCTTTCTGGTAGATGCTTTTTCAGGTTAAGTAAATTTCCCTTCTGTTACTTTGGGCTTTCCTTGTGGCTCAACTGGTAAAGAATCCACTTGCAATGTGGGAGGCCTGGGTTTGATCCCTGGGTTGGAAAGATCCTCTGGAGAAGGGAAAGGCTACTCATTCCGGTATTCTGGCCTGGAGAATTCCACGGACTGTAGAGTCCAAGGAGTGGCAAAGAGCTGGACGTGACTTTCACTTTTCACTTTTCTATTACTTCACTTGCTGAGGATTTTTGTCATTAGTACAAGTTGAATTTGGTTAAATACTTTCTCTTCAACTGTTGAGATGATCATGACTTTTCTTCTTTATTTGCTGAATTACATTGGTGGTGCTTCAGTAATAATCAGCCTTCTGTCAATAGATAGAACTCACCTTCTTCTCCCATTTTAAATACCACTTGACCATAATGTATTCTGTTTTTAATATATTGTTGAAATACTGTGTTGCTAGTATTTTGTTGAAGATTTATACATTTATGATAGACATTCTGTAGTATATTTTTTGCAATGCTTTTGTCTGGCTTGATACCAGGATACTGCTGACTTTGTAAATTGAATTGAAGTGTTATTCAAACATCTTGAATAGTTTCCATTTGTATTATTGCTTTCTTACATTATGGGATGAATTTTCCAGTAAAAATATATGGGCCTGAAGTTTTTTTTGTTGAAAAGTTTTTAACTACTAATTTCAGTTTTTCATTAATACAAGACATTGAGGTTATCCTTATCTCAATGTAGCCACTTCTGCTCTCTTGGTTACTGTTTGTAGGGTGTATCTCTTTCTGTAAAAGATTACTTTCAGTCTATTTTTGTCTTTATAGTGTACCTTTTCTAGACAGCATGTAAGTCTTGTTTCATTAGTCATTCTGCAGTTCTCTGCTTTTTAATCTGAGTTTAATCCACTTACATCTAATGTGTTTGCTGATAAAGTGAGATTCATGTTAGTTATTTTGCTATTTGTTTTCTGTATGTGTTATGTTCTTTTTGTTCCACTGTTCCTCAATTAATGCCTTCTTTTGTGCTAGATGGATATTTTCCCATGCACCAATTTAATTCCCTTGTTTCTTTTGCTGTATTATTTTGAGTTATTTTCTTAGTGATTACCTTAAGGATTACAGTTAACATCTTAGTGTATAGTAATTTAATTTGGATTAGCAGCAATTTAACTTCAGTAATATAAAAGAACTTTGCATCTTTATCTCCAGTCACTTCTCTTTTATGCTGCTATCATTACAAATATCATCTTTTTACATTGTGTGCCTGTCAATGTAGATTTGTAATTATTGCTGTGTGCAGTTATCTCTTATATTAGATAGGAAAAAAGTTAGAAAATTAAATTTACACTGTCTTTTATATGTTACTGTGTGGAATACCTTTACTGGTACTCTGAGTTTTCATATGAATTCAAATTACTGTTCTGTTTTCTTTCAGTTCAGCTAACAGAATCTGTTTAGCATTTCCTGAGGGGTTAGTATGCTAGTGAGAAACCCAGGTTTTGTTCATTGGAGAATATCTTACTGTCCCCCTTATTTTTGAAGGCTGTTTTTGCTGGATATAGAATTCCTGGTTGATAGTTCTTTTTATTTTTCCCATAGTACTTGGAATGTGTTGTTCTACTGCCTTTTGGCTTCTGTAGTTTCTGATGAGAAAATCAGCTGCTAATCTTATTTTGAGGCTCTGTACACAATGTGTCACTTCTATCTTAGATTCTTTGACTTTGCACAGTTTTATTATAATTTGTCCAGGGTCTCTCTTACATTTTATTTTACTTGGAGTTTATTTGGCTTCTTCTATTAATGTTTTTCATTAAATTTGGGATGCTTTTGACCATTATTTCTTTAAATTTTTTTCCTGTTCTTCTCCTCCTCTTCTGGGACTCTCATTATGTATAAGTTGGTATTCTTGTTGTCTGATAGATCTCTGAGCTCTGTTAATTTTTCTTCATTCTTTTTTCTTTCTTTTCCTCAGACTGTAATTTCAGATAACTTCTCTTCAAGGTCACAGATCTTTTCTTCTACCTGTCCAATACTGCTCTTGAGCCCTTCCAGTGGGTTTTTTTTTTTTTTAATTTTATAATTTCTATTTTGTTCCTTTTATAATTTCTGTTTATTTTTTGATATTCTTTATTTAGTGAGATGTCATTCTCATACTTGAATTCTTTAGGCATGGTTTTCTTCAGCTCTTTAAGCATATTAAAATAGTAGATTTCAAAGTCTTTTCTAGTAAATCCTTGGGTACAGTTTTTATTCTTCTTAGGGACAGTTTTTGTTGATGGATCTCTTCCCTGTGTTTGGGACATACTCTCTTGTTTCTTTGTGTGTTTCGTAGGTTTTTTTGTTAAGAATTGGACTTTTAAAATAATGTGGCAACTCTGAAATTAAACTCTTTCCCCTTCCTGGGGTTGTCTGTTGTTGCTGCTTGTTGTTTATGTTGTTTGTTGCTTTAGTGATTTCTCAGAACTAATTTTGTATGCTTTATCATGTGTGGCCATTGAAGTCTTTATTCAGTTTATGGTCAGCTAATGCTTGGCCAGAGATTTTGATCAATGCCTGTAACCAGTAAGTCTCCCACTCTTGGCCAAATGGCTCAGTGTGTGTTTGGGGGCAAACAATCAGTAATCATCCAGGAAGTTTATAATTCTTCCTTGTCCTTCACTTCTTTCATTGCATAACCTCAAGGTCAGACAAGAGATGAGAGCTTAGGCTGTTTTTAGGTTTTTTTCCTAAACATGTGCATAGGTCTCCATATATATATATATATATATTACCTTCTGGAGTCCCAGGAATTTGTCAGAGCTTTTCAGAGCCCATATTTACATCTCATTTCCAAGCTTTTTCTTTTAAACCTTTTGGTTAGTCTGCTATTTGCTCCAGATATTTCCTGGATCTCGGGCACCTACAAATTTAAGACATTTGCCAATGGTAACTTCCTCCCTCTCCTCCAGGAAGAAATCTCTTAACTCTCGGCAAGAGTCAGCTTCCAATCTCTTTACATATTGGAGCAGAAAACAAAGTACTGATCTCTCTAGAGCTCCAATTTATCGTACATTAAGATTTCTTGTTCTAAGTCCCATATTTTATTGTCTCATGTTTTACATCTTTTTGCTCAGTGCTGCATTCTGGGTAATTTCTTTGGATATAGTTTTCCTCTTTATTTGTTTTATTTTCAGCTGGTGTAATCTACTACCTAACTCATTCATGGTTTCTTGTTTTGTTTCATTTTGTTTTTGTTGTTTTTTGGTCTTCCCTGGTGGCTCAGACGGTAAAGAACCAGCCTGCAGTGCAGGAGACCTGGGTTCAATCCCTGGGTCAGAAAGATCCCCTGGAGAAGGAAATGACAACCCACTCCAGTGTTATTGCCTGGAGAATTCCATGGGCAGAGCAGCCTGGCCTGCCACAGTCTCTGCGGTCGCAAAGAGTTGGACACAACTGAGCAACTAACATACTTGGGCAGCACCACACAGCATGTGGGCTCTTAGTTCCCCAGCCAGGGATCTAACCTGCTCCCCTGCAGTGGAAGTGTGGATTCTTAACTACTGGACTGCCAGGAAGGTCCCTCATTCATGGTCCCCACCCCCAATACTTTATTAGTTATGATTACATACAGTGCGTGCTTGCGTGTGCACTCAGTTGCTTCAGTTGTGTCCAACTCTGTGACCCTGTGGACCATAGCTAGCCAGGCTCTTCTGTCCATGGGATACTCCAGGCAAGAATACTGGAGTGGGTAGCTATACCCTCCTCCAGGGGATCTTCCCAACCTAGGGATTGAACTTGCGTCTCCTGTGTTGCAGGTGAATTCTTTAGCACTGAGCCACCAGGGAAGCCCAATTACGTACAGTAAAATACCTAAATACTTAAGGATGCTGCTTGGCTAATTTTGACAAAAACATACATCTGTGTAACCACTACCTAGCTCAAGATGTAGAACATTTCCATCAACCTGGAAGTTTCCTTTTCCACTTTCAAGTCAGTTGGAAACTGCTAACCAGGTTTTCACCATGGTTGTATTATTTTACACTTCCACCAGCATCCTGCAACTTCTGAGAGTTCCAGGTTCTCCACGTTCTTTCTAACCACTTCATTGGTCAGTGTCATTTAATTTTAGATATTTGTGTTGGTGTGTGTTGTATTGAAGATTTCGTTTGTTTTAATAGTTAGAACCTTCATTTCTGGAAGTTCTACACTTTTTGTTTTTTCAAATCTGTTTACTATTTTTGCATGCTTGTCTTAACAAGTACTGTCTTTATTTCTTAAGAAAACATTTAGGCTGTTAACAGTAGCTAGTTTTGTTTTTAGTATTCAGATATCCCCGATCACTGTCATTAAAAAAATTATTTCCTTCTATATTTCACTAACTTGTCTTGGTAATGGTAAGTTTTCTTTTCACTTGAAGGATCTTCCTTTTCTCCATGTGTAATATAAATATTCTAACTAGAAAGACCCTCCTTTTTTATAATATCACTCATTCTTTCTCACACAAAGGCTGTTTTTCTTTCATTTAGAATATTGTCTTCGAACATATATATATATATGTGGAAAGATATATATATGTGGAACTTACGGGGTTACTTCAAAGTGGCAATTTGTGTTATTACTTCAGAATTGACCAAGATTAATATGTATATTTGTATGTGTATGTATGTATATATGTGATTTTGACACACCCAAATTATAGATATGCAGTATAAACAGTGAAATCTGAAAGAAATAGATCTTTTGAAGTTTTTCTGTATGACTATCTCACCAGCGTATTTAATTCATAGGACTTCTTTCAATTTATTTAACAGACTGAGTAAAGTAAAATTCACTTTAGAAAATTAGTGTTTTGTTTTATTGTGTATGTTTTTTTTGTCTTCCAATTGTAACTCTTAACAGATTTTATTTTTCTCTTCTTTAGGCAATCCTTTATCACAGGATATTCTCAATTTATACCAGGACCCAGATGGAACCCGAAAGCTACTGAACTTCATGCTTGACAATCTTGCAGGTAAATGTTAATTACAAAGCAGTAAACTCTACAGATATTACTGTTAGCTAAGTATCCCATGTTGCTTAAAAGCATCTGATCAGTTTTTAAAACTGCTGATAGGATGGAAGTTCCTGGCATTGGTATATCCCATGGTAGTGGGACATTCTTCTTTGCACACACTCAGTACTTTATATTTACCAAGCAATATATTAGGAGCATTAGTTATGTTATCTTGTCAAATCTTTTAAGGAATCTAGGAAATAGGAATTTTTACTGGCAATCTGAGATCGAGAGAATAAAGTAATTGACTTAAATATGTGGCTGACTGATGTCAAAGCTGTGAACCCAAGATGGTCTTGCTCTTAACCACAAAGATACATAGGTATCAGTTGTTTGAATTGGATGCAGATTACTTGGAACCCACACAGTGGTGCACATTTTTCATGAATTAAACGATTTGTTTGATTGACTCACCTTTGTGGAAATTATGCCAGCAATATTTTAATTAAGCACATCACATTATCTGATTAATATAGTTGTATTCCAAATGAAAAATCTTTAATATAAGAAAGCTTTTAAGTATTTTGACTTAATTTTTTTTTTTTTTTTTGCTTAAACACTCAAAATACAGGCAAAATAATGGAAATGCTGCTAAATTCAGGTGTTTTTCTTGGAATAATGCCTTTCTAAAATACGGAATCCTGAAACAGTGCTAGAGAAATCTAGATTCAAGCATAGAGGCCGTCATCACAATATTTTTGCAGTACTCTTTTTAATTCTGTCATACAAGACACCCATCTACATGTAAAATTTTTTTTTTAAATAGTAAGATTTACAATAAGGGGAAATCAAATTAATGTTATTTAAAACTTTTTTAGCTAAAAAGACAAAGTTGATTGATGGAGACATCAAATTTATTAAAGAAGTCCTTTTAGTAAGAAGAATATGTGGCCATTTAAGTTGTATACAAAGCATGTCTTTGTTATTTTCTTCTTGTTTTGAAATAGTATCTGTCTTGTCTGTATGAATATAGCCTGTTGACCCAGCCATATAGCATATGTGGTGTGTGTGTGTGTGTGACTTTTAAAGAGTTTTTCTTATGTTATAGATATAAGCTGTTTGTTGCTACATATGTTGCAAATATCTTTTCCTATGCTCTTATTGCTTTTTCACTCTCTTAATTTGTCTGTTGAGGAACAGCAAAAGTTTAACATACTCTGCTTTATTGATCTTTTTAGTATGATTGTGTCCTCTTTAAGAATTTTTCCCTACCTCAAGCTCATGGATGTATTCTCCTGTGTTATTATCTAAAAGCTCTGTTTTTCACTTGCAACATTTAGAGCTATAATCTTCTTGGAATTGATGTTTGTGTAACATAGGATTCAATTTTTATAACTTTTCCATTTGTATATTAAATTAACCCATAGCCATTTATTGAAAAGACTGTCCTTTCATTACTCTTTTTTGTGCCCTTTTGTCATGAACTGTCAATGTTTCGTATGGATCTATTTCTAGAACCTCTATTTTTTGTTATCTTTTCTGTTAATCTTTATGGCAATAAGTTGTTATTTATGTTAGCTTTGTCAAATGTTTTGATATGCAGTAGAGTAAGTCTTCCCTCTTGATTTGATTATAAAGTCTTTGCTTATTTTGGCCCCATGCTTATTTTGCCTTATATTTTCATTAGAATTGCTAGAAACAGCCTTTCAAATTTCTCCACTCTCCCAAGTGTAAGTGTAGGGATTTTTATTGGGGATGCAGTGGACTGTTGAGCAACACAGGTTTGAATTGCACAGGTCCACTTAGATGCAGATTTCTTTTGAATAAGTAGTACTATAGGATCTAAATTTGGTTGAATCTGTGATGTGGAACAGGGTACGAAGGGCTGTAAGGTTGTATGTGAAGGTTTGATTGTGCAGGGGTCACGGTCACTACTCCTGTTTTGTTCAAGAATCTACTGTAGGTTGCTCTGGAAAGAATCAGTATATTTACAATACTGCATTTTCTTCTTCTTTTTTTTCTTTTTTTTACTTTTCAGTTCAGTTCTGTCGCTCAGTTGTGTCTGACTCTTCGCGACCCATGGACTGCAGCAAACTAGGCCTCCCTGTCTATCACCAACTCCTGGAGTTTACTCAAACTCATGTCCATTGAGTCGGTGATGCCATCTAACCATCTCATCCTCTGTTGTCTCTTTCTCCTTCCGCCTTCAATCTTTCCCAGGATCAGGGTCTTTTCCAATAAGGCAGCTCTTCACATCAGGTGGCCAAAGTATTGGAGCTTCAGCTTCAACATCAGTCCTTCCGATGAATATTCAGGACTGATTTCCTTTAGGATGGACTGGTTGGATCTCCTTGCTGTCCAACAGACTCTCAAGAGTCTTCTCCAACACCACAGTTCAAAAGCATCAATTCTTTGGCAGTCAGCTTTCTTTATAGTCCAACTCCCACATCCATACATGACTACTGGAAAAACCATACCCTTGACTAGACAGATCTTAGTTGGCAAAGTAATGTCTCTGCTTTTTATTTTGCTGTCTAGATTGGTCATAACTTTCCTTCCAAGGAGTAAGCGTCTTCTAATTTCATGGCTGAGATCCACCATCTGCAGTGATTTTGAAGCCCCCCAAAATAAAGTCTGTCACTGTTTCCTCATCTATTTGATATGATGTGATGGACCTAGATGCCATGATCTTAGTTTTCTGAATGTTGAGTTTTAAGCCAACGTTTTCACTCTCCTCTTTCACTTTCATCAAGAGGCTCTTTAGATCTTCACTTTCTGCCATAAGGGTGGTGTTATCTGCATATCTGAGATTATATTGATATTTCTTCTAGCAATCTTGATTCTAGCTTGTGCTTTCTCTAGCCCAGCGTTTCTCATGATGTACTCTGCGTATAAGTTAAATAAGCTGGGTGACAATATACAGCCTTGACGTACTCCTTTTCCTATTTGGAACCAGTCTGTTCTATGTCCAGTTCTAACTATTGCTTCCTGACCTGCATACAAATTTCTTAAGAGGCAGGTCAGGTGGTCTGGTATTTCCATCTCTTTCAGAATTTTCCACAGTTTATTATGATCCACACAGTCAAAGGCTTTGGCATAGTCGATAAAGCAGAAGTAGATTTTTTCTGGAACTCTCTTGCTTTTTCTATAATCCAGTGGATGTTGACAGTTTGATCTCTGGTTCCTCTGCCTTTTCTAAAACCAGCTTGAACATCTGGAAGTTCACGGTTCATGTACTGTTGAAGCCTGCCTTGGAGAATTTTGAGGATTACTTTACTAGCGTGTGAGATGAGTGCAGTTGTGCGGTAGTTTGAGCCTTCTTTGGCATTGCCTTTCTTAGGGATTGAAATGAAAACTGATCTTTTCCAGTCCTGTGGCCACTGCTGAGTTTTCCAAATTTGCTGGCATATTGAGTGCAGCACTTTCATAGCATCATCTTTTAGGATTTGAAATAGCTCAGCTGGAATTCCATCAACCTCCACTAGCTTTGTTCATAGTGATGCTTCCTAAGGTCCACTTGACTTCACATTCCAGGATGTGTGTCTCTAGGTGAGTCATCACACCATCGTGGTTATCTGGATTGTGAAGATCTTTTTTGTACAGTTCTTCTGTGTATTCTTGCCATCTCGTCTTAATATCTTCTGCTTCTGTTAGGTCCATACCATTTCTGTCCTTTGTTGAGCCCATCTTTGCATGAAATGTTCCCTTGGTATCTCTAATTTTCTTGAAGAGATCTCTAGTCTTTCCCATTCTATTATTTTCCTCTGTTTCTTTGCACTGATCACTGAGGAAGGCTTTCTTATCTCTCCTTGCTATTCTTTGGAACTTGGCATTCAAATGGGAATATCTTTCCTTTTCTCCTTTGCATTTTGCTTCTCTTCTTTTCACAGCTATTTGTAAGGCCTCCTCAGACAGCCATTTTACTTTTTTGCCTTTCTTTTTCTTGGGGATGGTCTTGATCCCTGTGTCCTATACAATGTCACAAATCTCTGTCCATAGTTCATCAGGCACTCTGACAGATATAATCCCTTGAATCTGTTTCTCACTTCCACTGTATAATCATAAGGGATTTGATTTAGGTCATACCTGAATGGACTAGTGCTTTTCCCTACTTTCTTCAATTTAAGTCTGAATTTGGCAATAAGGAGTTCATGATCTGAGCCACAGTCAGCTCCCGGTCTTGTTTTTGCTGACTACGTAGAGCTTCTCCATCTTTGGCTGCAAAGAATGTAATCAGTCTGATTTCAGTGCTGACCGTCTGGTGATGTCCATGTGTAGAGTCTTCTCTTGTGTTGTTGGAAGAGGGTGTTTGCTATGACCAGTGCGTTCTCTTGGTAAAACTCTATTAGCGTTTGTCCTGCTTTATACTGTACTCCAAGGCCAAATTTGCCTGTTACTCCAGGTGTTTCTTGACTTCCTACTTTTGCGTTCCAGTCCCCTATAATGAAAAGGACATCATTTTTGGGTGTTAGTTCTAGAAGGGCTTCTAGTTCTTCATAGAACCATTCAACTTCAGCTTCTTCTGTGTTCCTGGTTGGGGCATAGACTTGGATTACCGTAATATTGAATGGTTTGCCTTGGAAACAAACAGAGATCGTTCTGTTGTTGTTGAGATTGCATCCAAGTACTCCTTTTCGAACTCTTGTTGACTGTGATGGCTACTCCATTTCTTCTAAGGGATTCTTGCCCACAGTAGTAGATATAATGGTCATCTGAGTTAAATTCACCCATTCCAGTCCATTTTAGTTCGCTGAGTCCTAAAATGTCGACATTTACTCTTGTCATCTCCTGTTTGACCACTTCCAATTTGCCTTGATTTTTATTTTTATTTGCATTTATTTTTTGCTGCCTCCCCCTGCCCTTGACCATAAGTTTTTTTTTTCTTCACTTTCTTTTAGGATATCTTTTTCTTCTGTATAGCCTCCTCTTTTGGTTTATGAACAGTGTTCCTTTTCAGTTCAGTTCAGTTGCTCAGTCGTGTCCAACTCTTTGCAACCCCATGGACCACAGCACGCCAGGCCTCCCTGTCCATCACCAACTCCCGGAGTCCTGCATTGCATCTTGAGGGCTTTGTTCACCTGATTGTGCCTAATGACCAGAGAATCTATATCGAAGCCCTTCTGTTCTGCATTACTCTCTGCAGTTTTGAGCATGGGCAATAAAAATTCAGCACTCCTTCTGGGCCACTGACCCTCTGTCTAGCCCCACTCTTTGGCCTGTGCACACCTACCACCTCCACCATTGTGATGATGGAATGGCACACATTACTTCTTTAAAGTGACATTCTTCAGATAGATACTTGGTGGCTTTTTGGGTATGGTGGCTTTTTGAAAATATCTATTTGTCCTAATGGATACTGCTGATTTGTGGAGTAAAGTTGAGGTTGTATATGTATTGATACTCAGCCATCTTGCTGAACACTTGCTAAATACTTATTCAACCACTTTGCTCAATTCTTTTTAATTTTAATGTCAATTTATGCAATCGTATCATCTGCAAATAATACTTTATTTTTTCTAATTGTTATATCTTTTGTTCTTTTTCTTGCTTTATTACACTTGCTAAGACCAGTAAAATGCTAACTAAGAGTAATGATAATGGACATTATTGTCTAATTTCATAATTTATTAGCTTTTAATAATTTACAATTAAGTATGTTCACTGTGGTTTTTATATAGGTAACTTTAATGAGTAAGGAAATTTTTTTCTGGTCCTAGTTTTCTAGGAGAGTCTCTTATTTTTTAATATGAATAAATGTTGAGTTTAATCAAATGCTTTTTTCTGTTGAGGTGAATATATAATTTTTGTCCTTTATTCTTTTAATTTGGTAATTGCATTGATGGCTTTCCATATTACCACCTTTGTATTTCTGGGATAAACCCAAGTAGGTTGTAATATATTATTATCCTTTTTATATATTCCTGTTTCCATTTGCTAATATTTTACTTAGGACTTTTTGTGTGTTTGAGTGAGACTGGCCAATGATTTTTCTTGTCAAGTTTTGATATAAAGGTTATACTGGCCTCATGAAAGTTTATTGGGGATTATTTCCTCATTTCTGTTATTTGGAAGAGTTTATTTAAGGTTGATTTTCTTTCTTAAATATTTGGTAGAATACATCTGAGCCTGAGGTTTCTTTGTAGGAAGCTTGAATTACTGATTTAATTTCTTTAATAACTATAATGCTCTTCTGATTTTCCATTTCTCTTTCTGTCATTCTGAAAGTTTTGTTTTTTGGTAATTTGCGTGTTTTATCTGAATCTACAAATTTGTTGCATACAGTTGTTCAGATATCAATATCTTTTTATGATGTTTTAATGGTTTGAGTGGACTCCAGGAGTTGGTGATGGACAGGGATGCCTGGCATGCTGCGGTTCATGGGGTTGCAGAGTCAGACACGACTGAGCAACTGAACTGAACTGAACGTCCATTCAATGTGTAGTGATATCTCTTTTCCATTCCAGATATAGTTGTTTGTGTTGCCTCCATTTATTTCATGAGTAGTCTTGTCCAGGGATGTATCAATATTTTCTTTAACAAAAGAACCAATTTTTAGCTTTGTTAATTTTTTGCACTATCAGTAATTTTTTATCTTCATTTTTTCCTTTCTTTTGTTTTCTTTGGGTTTCATTTGCTGCTTTTTCCCCTAACTTTTTGTAACACCTGAATCATTCACTGATAGACTTTTTCCCCCTCTGATGTATTCATTAATGAATCTCTCTCTAACCATGACTGTTAGCTGCATCCTGCAAGTTTTAATTTGAATAATTTTTGTTATTGTTCAATTCAGCGTACTTTCTAAAAGCTCTCATTTCTTCTTTGACGAGTCGTCTAGATGTTTGTTTTTTATTTTTAGGGTTTTTTTTCTAGTTTTTTTTGGTCATTGATTTCTAGCATAATTCCATTGTGTTCAAAGAACATACTCTGATTCATTTAAATTCTTAAAATGTGTTATGTATAATATTACCCAGCACTTACTTAATTACTTTTTGTAAACGTTAAAGATGTACTTAAAAGGAATGTGCATTCTATAGTTGTTTGGCACAGCATTCTGTGTATATTAAAGCTTTATTGTTTGACTGTGTTATATATCCTGAACGATTACTTTGTTTTTATTTACTACTGATAGAACTATATTAAAAATCTCCCACTTTGTAGATTTATTTCTTCTTGTAGTTCTTACAACTTCTAATTACATATATTAGGGGTATCTTTTCATGGGTTTCACTTCTCTGGTTATTTGAAACTTTTGGCATTATGCTGTTCTTATTATTTCATATTAATATAGCTACAAGAAAAAAAATATAGCTTCATGAGTTCTATTTTGGTTAGAATTTCCATTGTGTATCTTTTCCTGTTTTTTCTTTGTTGAACTTTTCTGTATCTTAGTAGTTTCTTCTGTTGTCTTATTTTGGATTTATTTCATTCTTTTTCCTGTTGGAAGTAAAAATTTATATTGTCAATTTGAAATCCTTCCTCTTTTTCAGTGTAAATATATAGTGCTACAGTATATACTTTCCCTCTCAGAATTATTTTAGCTGCATTCCATACATTTTGATATATTGTACTTTCATTTTCATTTTGTTCAATGTATCTTTAAAAATTTCCTTTGAGTCTTCCTCTTTGACTCATGGATTATTTAGAAATATGTTATTTAATTTCCTGTTGTCTGTTACTAACTTTTGGTTTCATTCCAGTTTGGGATCAGTTGGATTACACTGTATTATTTCACATCTTTTAAATTTCTTGAGGTTTGTTTTATTTCTGTCTTGGTGAATGTTCCATGAGTGCTTGAAAAAAGTATATATTCTGCAGTTTGTTGAGTGGAATATATTATACATGTCAAGTAGATCATGTTGGTTGCTGCTGGTGATTAATTCTTCTTTTTTATTTGTTTTGTAATTTTCTATCTAGTAGTCTTACCAGATGTTGACATTATAGTGCTGAAATCACCAACCACAACTGTGGATTTGTCTATTCTTTCAGCTTTGTCAGTTTTTGCTTCATGTATTTTGAAGTTGTGTTGTTTGTTGTATACATACTTAGGATTGCTACATCTTCTTGGTGATCTTTTTATCATTGTGTAATGACCTTCTTTGGAGAAGGAAATGGCAATCCACTCCAGTATTCTTGCTTGAAGAATCCCAAGGACAGAGGAGCCTGGCAGGCTACAGTCCATGGAGTCACAAGAGTCGGACACGACTTACCGACTAAAGAGAGAGAGTGACTTTCTTTGTTCCTAGTATCTTCTTCACTCTCAAGTCTACTTTATCTCATATTAATGTAATCACTCTGCCTTTTTTGTTTAATATTTACATCCTGTTAGTTTCAACTTCACTATGTTGTTTGAAGTGAGTTTCCTGTATTGTGTATATTTGAGTTATATGTTATTTTTTTCAATCTGTTCGACCAAGGTTCCACTCATTTAATTTGTGTATTTATTACACCATTTACATTTAGAGTAAGAATTGATATGTAGAACTCGAAATCAGCCATTTTATTTTTTGTAGTCTTGTTTGTTTCCTTTGTTTCTCCTTTATTTATCATTTCTTGGTTTCTAATGGGCTACTGAAACATTTTTTAGGATACCATCTTGTTTAATTCATGCTGTTTTAGTGGATATTGTCTTGTATAGTTTTCTTAATGATCACTTTTTAGATATCACAATATACATACTTAGAATGGTCTATTGATAATAGTGTCTTCTCATTTTAAGCCAATTATTGATGCCCTACTTCCATTTGTGTCCCTTTGCCTTCTCCACTTTTAAACTATTATTGTCTCTAGTATGTCCTCTACTTACACGGAGTACCACATAGATGTTACAATTTTTGCTTCAGCCGTCAGATACTATATAAGCTCATGCAGAGAAGGTTAATCCGTTACGTTTATCCTTTCACTCATTCCTTGTTCCTTCCATTTTGATGTTCCATTTCTTCTACTGTTAACATTTTCTTTCTGTCTTAAGAGCTTCCTTTAGCCATTCTTTAAGGGCCAGTCTGCTAGCAACAAAGTCTTTTAGTTTTCCTTTGATAGCATCTTTATTTTTCCTTGATTTATGAAGGAAAGTTCTGTTGGCCACAGAATTTGAGGTTGACAGTTGTTTTCTTTTAGCACTTAAAAAAATATTGTATCACTTCCTCTGGAACCATGGTTTTAGAAAGAAACCTATTGTTCCCTTTTAGGTAATGTGTCATTTTTCTGGTGTTTTTGAGATTCTTTGTCTTTAGTTTTTAGCAGTTTCATTATGATGTGATTGGTGTGGGTTTCTTTGGGTTTATTTTACTTGAAGTTTGTACATCTTCTTGAATGTGTAGATTTATGTTGTTTGTTAAATTGGGATATTTAGTCATTATCTCTTTGAATACTTTTTAAGTCTACATTCTGTCTCTTCTCTTTCTCAATTTTGATTTTATGAATCTTAGATCTTTTGAGGAACCCACAGGTTCCTCAAGCTTTGTTCATTTTTTTTTTTTTTCCAGTTTTCTTTTTATTGTTCACACTGAGTAAATTCTCTTGATTTGTCCTCAAATTCAATAATGTTATGTTTGGTTATCTGTATTATTGTGCCCTTCCACTTCTATTGTGGGCTTCCCTTGTGGCTCAGCTGGTAAAGAATCTGCCTGCAGTGCGGGAGACCTGAGTTTGATCCCTGGGTTGGGAAGATACCCTGAAGAAGGGAACGGCTACCCACTCCAGCATTCTGGCCTGGAGAATTCCATGGACTGTATAGTCCATGGGGTCACAAAGAGTCGACACAACTGAGCTACTTTCACTTTCCACTTTTTTGCTGGGGTTTTCTATTTTTTCATCTGTTTCAAGAGAATTGGTGATTACGTTATGAAACAGTTTTGTGTTGACTGCTTTAAAATTTCTGTCAGATAATTTCAACAGCTGAATCACCTCTGTGTTATTGTCTGTTGGTAGTCTTTTCTCAAATAAATTGTGATTTTCCTGGTCTTTGGTATAACCAGTGATTTTCACTTGTGCCCTGGATATTTTTAATAGTATGTTAGGAAACTCATGACCTTTTAAAAACCTCAGTAGCAGGTAACTGCCCAGTTTAGGTTTAGCATGTGGGTTTTGTTGACTCTTCAGGCTTAGCTGGCACCCTCACTGTGGGAGACCAGGCCCAGTGCTGTTGATCACTGTGAGGTGTGGGAAATCACACTTCTCTTACCCCCTCTCCCAGTCCCCTTCCAGGTCTATTCCTCATGGCTTCAGGACTGTCTAGCACTTAGTGTGGCATGTATAGAAGATAAAAGTGGGAGAATTGTTTTAGATCACATTTTTAGGTATGATGTTGAAAGATGTTAACTGGTGTCTTTTCTGTTCATAGTGAGAGTAGTCTTCAATTTTGATCCACATTCTGGTACTGTGCTGACCATACAGATTTAGCTATTAAACAGTCTTTATTTGATGGTTGACTTATATAAATATAGTCCTATCCTTTGGAGTTTGAGTAAGCTCCGGGAGTTGGTGATGGACAGGGAAGCCTGGCATGCTGCAGTCCTTGGGGTCGCAAAGAGTCAGACACGACTGAGCGACTAAACTGACTGATCCTTTGTCAAATCATTGGCCATGCAATTTTATCTTCGAAAAAAGTCAATGTTAAGTGAATATATGTCACACATGAATATATTATTCTCTTTGAAAGAAATATTAAAATTCTGGTTAAGACTATAATTTCCTTTGACCACTACCTTTAATTCTAGTCCCTTCTGTGTAAGTAAGCACACTTATAAGTTGGGTGTGTATCCTTATAGACATTTCTAGACATTTATATATAAAAATTAAACCAGTAGAAATTTTCTTGCATTGTATTACTTTGCATATATGTTTTAAATTTTTTCTAACAAAATATATCCTACTATATTATCTAATTATTAACAAAATGTATCTTATTATCATATATTTTCTACTTTTTCCTCACCCAGCAGAATTTCTTACATACCTTTCCACTTGAGCATGCATGTATCTTTTTTCTTTTAAACTATGGCGTAGACGTCTGTGAAATGGATAAACATTTACCATTGCTTATGCTATTATAAACATTGGCATAATGAATATGTTTGCTGCTTTAAGGAGATAGGGCTGATCACAAGAAATAGAATTGCTGGGTCACAGGGACATGAATGTTCTAAGTTTTAAAAGATGATACCCATTTGTCCATCCAGATAGCTGTACCAGTTTGTATTCCCACCAGTTGTATGTACAAGTATCTATTTCTTACCACCTTCACTAACCCTGGATATTATTAAACTTAAATTTTTTTGTCAACCTAGATAAAGACATGCTATCTCATTTTTAAGTTTTTCCTGGTTACTGGTGAGATACAGTATCTTTTTTCCTATGTTTTTGTTCTTCCATTATTTCGGGGGAATAGTATATTTTTACTTACACTGTTAAATTGTGCTGTATTAAGATATGGGAAGCGTCAGAATGTTGACATCACTTTGTTTTATTTTGATAATTTTCATGCTTTCTGAGTTTTTAACTGTTTGCTAATAAGGATCCCAGCAGCTGAGGAGTTCTTTGTTTACTCTCCATTATATTTATATAATGAGCTTCTGTTTTAGAGAGAGTTGCCATAGTTCTGGCATGGCACTCCTAGGAGGCATGGTTATTTTCCAGGATTCAGTGTGTTGAACCAGCTGGATAGTTTGTTATCTTATGATGACCTTCATTACTTTCCTGGCAAGATACGGACTATGCAAAATAACATTCATTTCACTTTGTGAACAGTATGGCTGCTAAAAGAGGCATCCTTTAGCTAGACTTTTGGAATACCAAAATGGTTAGTACAATGACACTTTTTTAAAGATCTTGGATACTTGGTTCAAAATTTCTGTGGCTGGGTGATGATGGAGTGTTTTTGCTCAAATGGAATACATTTCTTAGCCACTAATTCGCTGGGTAAATCTGCAAACTTGAATCAAACTGTCCTGTAGTTGCAATTGTGTTTAAAAGGGAGAAGAAAAAAGAGGTATTTAAATCTTAACTTAGTGCATTTTCTTTCATCTGATAGTTTGGTAGAATTTAGTTCCATAGTATTGACAGTCATATCTGAGCAATTAATGTTTAACCAGTGCCTTCCTTTTTTTCTATATGTGCAGTGTCATTCTATTCTCTGGCTTTGTGTCAACATTATAAAAGAAAGATTAAAATTAGGAAATAAAAGCCCTATTAGAAAATTCAGTAGTTTTTATTATACATGCATGTTTGTTTTTTTCTGTTTTAAAAATATTTGAGTAATTTTGTTCATCAGTGTGTTGAAACTTCACGTAGCTTTCATTTTCCTGCTGGGAACAAGACTGAGTCAGTACAGTTTACGTGTATGATTAAGACATAAGCCTCTTACTTAAGGATTTAAATAGGTACTTTTTTTTTTATAAATACTGTGTAAGTATAAATGCCATTAATGAATTTCTTCGTGTTCTTTTCAGATGTTAGTTTTGTGTTTTCTGCGTAACTCTTCATCAACTTCCTTCAGCTTTTAAATCTTCATTATATTTCAGTACTAGATATTTAAGACCATATGGATTTCCCAGGTGACACAGCAGCGGCAGTGCAGGAGACATAAGAGACAACGGTTCAGTCCCTGGGTCGGGAACGTCCCCTGGAGGAGGGCATGGCAGCCCTCTCCAGTATTCTTGCCTGGAGAATCCCATGGACAGAGGAGCCTGGTGGGCTGCAGTCCATAGGGTCACAAATAATTGGGAGGACTGAAGTGACTTAGCACGTACACACATGGGCTATTATAGCTGAAGAGAAAACAGAAGCTGATTTGACATTATAAATTAGTAAATAATACTGATTTTAGAAATACAGGAAATTACATTTAAAAAAAAAATTTTTTTTCCAGTTCATCCAGAGCAGCTTCCTCCGAGGCCATGGATTACATTAAAAGAACGAGACCAAATTCTGCCATCAGGTAAAATAGTTTTTCTTATTCTTTCTTGACTTTTTTAAGGTACACTTGAAGTGCCATTTGGGCTTTGTGATGAAATTAACCTTCAAATTAGGCCTCATTTTACCTCCCCTGAGTAGATGAGTTTAGAAATACTGATGGGTAGAGTTAAAGTCCACCTTAAGGCTTATGTACAAGAATCTCATATCTTTCACAATGATGGGGCTCTTGGTTTGAAAATTACTTCTTGTAATAGAGCTTTCCAAATGGCATCTTCACAAAAGGTTTGGTGATTTAAGAAAAATGAGGAGTAATGAATTTTCTTGTGAAAAATTTTGAACTGCTTAGATTTATCTTTCTTGAGTGGGTAGAATGATAACTCTTGTAGAGGGATAATTTAGAGTGTGTCAAATTTACTATATGGGAAACAGAATATGATACCAGGCCAGGGATATAGAAATGGTATAGGGTGAAGATTTGAACAGTTTAATGATATGATTCAGCATTTCTTGAACTGCAGTAAATGTAAAAAATATAAACCTTTATCTTTTTGTGCAGGCTAATGATAATTTGACATTTATAGGGCTTCTTACTGTTTATTAGACATTTTATAGTTGTGAATTCTGCTTAAAATAAGTTGTTATTAATATTCCTCTTACAAGTCATAGTTTTTATGATACCTAATTTTATTTTGAAAATGAAAATTTTACTGTTTTAATATGAAGTAACCAAATGCTGATACTTAATTTTAGGGACGTTCAATTGTTATGGGTGATTTATAGCCCCAAAACCATAATGGTAATTAAACTATGTAAGAATTAATCATAGATGGTGAAAGAGGTACCGGTATACATAATGACCGCTAGTCAGATCCCCAGGAGACCTCTGAACTAAGTTTCTCATAATATCTTCCCATCATCTGACTCTGACTTCAGTTGAGCGTTACTTCATTTCTTGTATTCCTTACCGTTTATTAAGTATTTGATTCTCACATGTCTGCCCATTGTAATTACCTGGGACGCTTTTTAAAAATATTAATGCCCAAATCTTAACATACTAAATTAGTCTGGAGTGATCAACATTTTTTTTTTTAAAGTTCTATAACATGATTCTAATGGATAGCCAGGAGAGAGAATTAGTGATAAAAATCAGGGATTTTCAAACTGGGGTGCTCGTGCATAGAATCACCCGAGGATTTTGTTAAATTGCAGGTTCCAATTCAGTAAGTCTTTGTGAAGCCAGAAATCTCTACATTTCTAAGTTCCAAGGTGATAACTGATGCTGCTGGTTCCTAGAGCACACTTTTGAGTAGCAGGGGATACAAGCTGCGTTTTCCTGTTAGTTTACTTGTAGTCCTTTTACTGGCTTCCTTGGTGGCTCAGTGGTAAAGAATCCACCTGCCAATGCAGGAGATGCGAGTTCGATCCGTGGATCAGGACAATCCTCTGGAGTAGGACATGGCAACCCACTGCAGTATTCTTGCCTGGGAAATCCCACGGACAGAAGAGCCCGCCAGGCTCCAGTCCATGGGGTTGCAAAGAGTCGGACATGACTTAGCAACTGAGCATGCACACAGTCCTTTTACAGTTCAAGGGAATCATAAAATGAGAATTTAATTTTTAAAATGAGCATTTGATTTGGTTAAAAAGGTTTCTCTTATAACCAAACTTTGTTAGTCTGTGTTCTTCTGGCTCAGAGCAGTGAGAAAAATAAGAGACTCAAAAAAGTACTAAGTATGGATATTTTGTTAATGCAAGGTAATGAGAGCCTTTTAAAGAGAAGAAAATTAAAATTTACTTTTGTAATTTACTTTTATTCCATTTATAGAGAAAAGTTTTGCTCAGCAAATTATGTGTAAAAAAGTTAGTATTGATTTAAAATCAGATTTTTTTTTGTCCACACGGCATGACTGGCAGGATCCTAGTTACCTGCCCGGGGATTGAACCTGTGCTCCCAGCAGTGGAAGGAAGTGCAGAGTCCTAACCACCGAGCCACCAGGGAATTCCCTGAAAGTTGAATTTTTATTTATTAAAATATCCTTTTAAAAAATCTCAAATATGAGCTATAAGTCTGATTCTGGTAAAAGAACTATGGTATAGTGGATGGACTCTGGTGAAGTTTTTATATAGTTTAACAGAATCTTGCCCAAGGCATTTCACAGTGGTGATATTTGAGTTATGTTTGTGTGGCATGTATGATCGTGTAGGTGTACATGTGATACTGCTTTAGAAAAAGTTGCCTAATTTTCTCCTTTTGTCTTGTTTTTCTCTCCCACTTCTTAGCATCATTCACGGTTATGTGTTACAATGTGTTATGTGATAAATATGCCACCCGGCAGCTATATGGCTATTGCCCATCCTGGGCATTAAACTGGGAATACAGGAAAAAGGGAATTATGGAAGAAATTGTTAACTGTGACGCAGATATCATTAGTCTTCAGGTAACACTATAGAGATTGAATTGTCTGTAACTTAAAGGTGAATCTAAACATTACAAAAGATCTTACTTTTGGGAGAGATTCTGTGTTTGAAGGAAAACCCAAAGTAATTATTTTCTCTCTTCTTAAGAAAAAAGGATTATTTTAATAAGCACTTAAAATATTTCCACAGTGAAACAGTTTTGTATAAGCCATAAACTTATACTCATTTACTGTTTTCTTAAGTGAAAATAATTTCACCATGTTATTCATGTTAATTCGTGTTATGAACAAATCATTGGTATTGCCAAAAGAGAAAACTACTGAAGATCGAATCTTTAAGAAATATGAATTTAACTGATAATGGGATCTGTAAAACAAAATTACTTGTCTACCATTGTTCCTCAATGATAAACATATAAAAATATTGTACTATAAGTCATGCATTTTTGCCTTATTTTTAAAGGCAACCTCAGAAGTTTAGATACTTTATTATAATGAATTTAACTGACAAAGCACCTTTCAATTGAAATACGTGTTTTACTACTTTTCAATGCTCAGCTAATAAATGGCCAAGAAGGTTTACAGATAGTTTTTAGTACCTTTATTCTTAGCAGTTTTCAAGGCATGTTAAATGCTTTAAGGTATTTTAAAATTTTAAGTGTTATGATTTCACACCTCCTTTTCTGCATAGCTTAAGAATAAAATCATTACTTTTATAATAAATTTTTTGTGTTAGAGTAGCTTTATTATTTACTTATATTTGTGTTGTTATCCATGATTCATTTGACTCTGGAAAATAAGGAAGTCGTAGAAGTCTTCACAAGTTAAATTTTCTTTTAAAACACTGAGAACTGACACAAAATGAAGGGAGGAGAAGGCAAATATAGGCTTACCAGGTGGCGCTAGTGGTAAAGAACCCAAATGCCAGTGCAGGAGACATGAGACACGGGTTCGATCTGTGGGTCAGGAAGGTCCCCAGGAGGAGGGAACGGCAACCTACTCCAGTATTCTTGCCTGGAGAATGCTATGGACAGAGAAGCCTGGTGGGCTATAGTCCATAGGGTTGCAAAGAGTCTGACACAACTGAAGCGACTTAGCACACATGGAGACAAATAAGCATAGGGCTTATGTTATTTAATTTTCCTCCTTTTGATTCAGTATTTATAGTAATAACAGCCTCACACTCTTCCTTAGTAAGTAAAGCATAGTATGAAGCATAGATGCATCATAGTTTTTAAAATGTTATTATAAAAGTAATACTGTGTTATAAAGTGTTCATTCCAGAGAAGTTGGAAATATGAAAAGAATATAAATAAATAATCATAGAGTAAAACATCTAATCCTGTACCCCAAAGAAAGTTGCTTTAACTCCAGGGTTAAAACTTCTGGAGTATTTCTTATATCCTTTTTAAAAAATTCACTTGCATATTTACAGATATGTTTTCAAAATAGAGATCACATTATTAATGTATTTTGTTTCTTGCTTATTGCATTTACATTTTCTGGATTACTAAAATTTCTCAAAGCCAATAGTATGAATACATACTAATTGATTTAGCATTTTCCCTGCTGTTGGACATTCAGGCTGTTTGTTTTCATTGTTACAATATCATGTTGTTATAAACATTAGCACACGTAAATCATTATCTTCACACTTGATTATTTCATTTGGAAAGATTTCTTAAAAGTATGTTAGGGTCAAAGAATAAATTAGTCTAACTTAATAATTGCCAAATTAACACAGACCATTGAATTATTGATATACAGGTAACTAAAAATTCCTTTAAGGAGGATTTTTTGTTGATCTTAAACTTCTCAGTTTTGACTATCATTCCTTTCCACCGCAGTTGAGAAATACAAAATATTTTTTTAAATTACCTCCTAATATAAAATTTTCAGTTCCCTACTGCTTAATCTGTAATATGACCAACTTTCATATTTTGTATTTCAATTTTGTTCAATTACCAGTTGAGGAAGTGAAGTACAGTAGTTGTTCAGTCACTAAGTCGTACCCCACTCTTTGTGACTGCATGGACTGCAGCACGTCAGGCTTCCCTGATGAACTCTTAAGTTGGAAGTTAAGAGATTTGGGACCAACTAACTACCTGTATAAACCTGAGAAAATCATGTTTTTTTTTATTCTTTTAGGCTTTACAAAGCTGCCATTGTCAAATGGTAGCTGCTATCAATAAGGTAAGGTAGTTAGATAATGTTTGTTAAATGAAGTATTTTAACTTAGTCACACTTACTCACAGTGTTGCACGGTTTTACATCTTAGTTTTCCTCTGTCATGTCGGTGATAATGTATCTTCCATCTCAGGAAGTGGAAACAGAGCAATACTTCACTCTCTTTCTGCCAGCATTGAAGGATCGTGGATATGATGGATTTTTTTCTCCAAAGTCACGTGCCAAAATCATGTCTGAGCAGGAGAGAAAGCATGTGGACGGTTGTGCAATATTCTTCAAAACAGAAAAGTGAGTTAGGAAACAAAGCATAATTTCTTTAATTACCACACATTTGAAATTGTCTTTGGTTTGACCCTAAAATACACAAAAAGCTGAAAAACAGGTAATATAAAAGTTAAAACTATTGGTAAGATTTTATTTCTTAGGCTGTGTATTGGAAATTAGAATGTTTATCATATTATTCTTTATGCTTTTTTTGCCAAATTGCACTAAAAATATTAAAAGGAGTATATACTTAAATATGATATTATCATAATTTTATATATATTTCCATGAAGTAAAATATTAGTTTTGGTGTAAAAAAGAAAGTAGTACCTTTTAAGATTAGAACTAAGTGATCTGAAGTTTCTTTTAGTGATTTTTTTTCATTTGTTGTTATCATGTCTGACTCTTTGCGACCGCATGGGCTATAGCATGCCAGGCTTCCGTCCTTCACTATCTTCTGGAGTTTGCTCAAACTCATGTCCATTGAGTCAGTGATGCTATACAACCATCTCATCTGTCACCCACTTCTCCTCCTGCCCTCAGTCTTTCCCAGCATCAGGGTCTTTTCCAGTGAGTCAGCTCTCTGCATCAGGTGGCCAAGTATTGGAGCTTCAGCTTCAGCATCAGTCCTTCCAATGAATATTCGGGTTGATTTCCTTTAGGATTGACTGGTTTGATCTCCTTGCAGTCCAAGGGACTCTCCAAGAGTCTTCTCCAGCACCACAATTCAAAAGCATAAATTCTCTGGCACTCAGCCTTCTTTATGGTTCAACTCTCACATCCATACATGACTACTGGAAAAACTATAACTTTGACTAGACGGACTTTTGTCAGCAAAGTGATGTCTCTGCTTTTTAATGTGCTAAGTTTATTATAGCTTTTTTCCTAGGAGCCAAGTGTCTTAATTTCATGGCTGCAGTCACCATCCTCAGTGATTTTGGAGCCCAGTAAAATAAAATCTGTCACTTCTTCCACTTTTTCCCCTTCTCTTTGCCATGAGTGATGGGACCAGATGCCATGATCTTAGTTTTTTGAATGTTGAGTTTTAAGCCAGCTTTTAGTTGGCCCTTTTCAGAATCATTCATTTTTTATCAACTTTTCACCTTTTCCAGTTAATATTGTGTATGTTTATTTCTTGTCTTATGAAAAGTTGCTCAGTTGTGTCTAACTCTATGGACCTCATGGACTGCAACCTGCCAGGCTCCTCTGTCCATGGAATTCTCCAGGCAAGAATACCGTAGTGGGTAGCTGTTCCCTTCTCCAGGGGATCTTCCCAACCCAGGGATTGAACCTGAGTCTCCCACATTGCGGGCGGATTCTTTACTGTCTGAGCCAGCAGGGAAGCTTAGTCGCTTATTCACTAAATGTTTACTGAGCATTTGCTTTATGATGAGTGCTGTGCTAGTCACTGTAGACCCAAAAGTACGTGGTTTCTGATCCCACTCAGAGCTCCAGTAGGAAAAGAAAGGAGTAAATATCACAGTATAGTATGGTATATATGTGTTAGTGATATGCCTGGATAGATAAGGGAAGGCAAAGAGAAGCACAGAGCTTATAGAGGTATGGAGTTAAAGGATTGATTGAGACAAAACAATGGAAACTGGTCATGACCTGAAATGGAAAACAGAAAACATGACCTTTTTGTTTTTTCAGAGCTATAATGTAGTTGATGAAAGTACGGTCAAAGATAAACCTATTATGACTGCTTATTAAAATATATGAACAATCTTGTAGAGGCCTCTGTGCTTTAATATTCTTGAGTTTAAAATGGAAAAAAATATATATTCAGAGGTAGTTACAAGAATTAAATGAGATAATGAATGGAGAGGCACTTTTTAAATCATTAAGTGTCCCAGAAATATTTTTATTATTGCCATATTTCTCTTCCTGTAATCCTTTGCAATTTTAGTATTTTTCTCTTACTAGGTTTATGATGCTGTGTGCATTGAATTTAGGAATTGCATTTCTGATTTGAGGGTTCAGAACCGTAACAAGCTTAGAAGGCTATGTCTGTCTCTTTTTCATTTTTTTGTTTAGAATTATGAAGAGTTATTATTTTACTCTCTGTTTCATTCTTTTATTTATTTATTATTTTATTGAAGTATAGTTGATTTACAATGTGTTAATTTCTGCCATACAATAAAGTGATTCCATTATACATGTATACATTCCTTTGTAATATTCTTTTCCATTGTGGTTTATGACAAGATACTGAATATAGTTCCCTATCCATTAGTTTGCATCTGCTAACCCCAAACTCCCAGTCCATCCATCCTCCACCTCCCCTCCCTTTTCCCCTTGGCAACCACAGATCTGTTCCTTGTGTCTATAGGTCTGTTTCTGTTTCATAGATAGGTTTGTATTTGTCATATTTTAGATTCCACATATAAGTGATATCATATGGTATTTTTCATTCTCTTTTTGGCTGATTTAGTGTGATGAGGTCTGAGTCCATCCATGTTGCTGCAAATGGCCTTATTTCATAGAAGGGTGACTTTTGAATAGCTGATTGAGTGACTAGATGGTTAGAAGCAGATTCTTTTGGTTATCATGTTGAGGAAAAGAGAGAAGTATATTTTTGCCTCATAAAGGCTGTCAGTTTTACAGTGGAAAATTGGAAGGCACCTCCAGCCTTCAGAAGACTGAAATGTATGGAGTCAGATAGAGGTGGTATTATATAGTTAATAACTTAGGTTTGATACATTAGATAGGAAATTATCTACTAACAGAATAGGCACATAAACACTTGTGACTTTTTCCTGTTATAACAAATCATTTCAATGTTTTTATTAATATAGGCCTATTTATTACCAGCATGACTTGTTATTTTGAGTAAATGAGTTAAGTGAATTTGAAAGCTGTTTGAGTCACTCTTCTCATTTATTTGTCCCTACTTTCATATCTTTTCTTTGAATTTTTAAGAGATTTTTCATTTGTTTAATAATTAGTACACAGCCCTGTAGTATTTGAAGTCAGAATATGGTATATACTCTTCTAGTGGGTTGATGTGATGACAAATTTTAGCATAACAATAGCCATTACTTTGTAGTATTTGCATGTCAGCCTTTTTCTTTTATTCACACTGATTATCTTAATTTTAAAGTAGTCCCAGAGTTAGGAATAAACTATTTCCTCATTCTTACCATGGAGAGTACCTGGCTTCACAGTCAGTGCTTTTAACCACTGTACTAAACTGAATCTTTAGACTTCTTTTATATATATACAATTTGTATATATATTTTTTATTGAAATATAGTTGATTTACAGTGTTGTTAGTTTTAGGTATGTAGCAGAATGATTCTGTTTTACATATATATATATATTCTTTTTCAAATTCTTTTCTCATATAGATTATTAGAAAATATTGAGTATAGTTCCCTGTGCTATACACTAGGTCCTTGTTGTTTAGACTTATTTCAGCTTCTGATATCACTTGTACCTCCTAAAAGGTTATTGGAAAAATTACCTTGAATTTCATATTTGTTACCTGTATTCACACACAAATTTCCTTGAAACATAATTTTAAAAAATTACAGATAACACTGATGAGATGTGACATCAGCTCATTTTTCCATTTGCCATTGTTTCTTTCTGAAGGATGATATTATCATTTTTTTTCATTCCTTTCACAGTTTTGAGCGGAAAATATAAAATGCCTTGATAGTTTATTAGAGGTAATTAAGATTTTGAACTAACAGTTATAACCATTATTTAGGAAACTTTAGACAACTGATTATTTGAAAACTGAGACTTGAATTACTTAAAATGCTGTGAATATTTTTCACTTTGAAATATTTTGTAAAACACACATATGCATATAGGTATGTATTTTGTCTCTCTCTGTGTGTTTGGAAAACTTATTATAGGTAAATTTTTTAAAGTCGAAAAGTTTCTCTTTGCCATATTTTGTCCTATAGACTAAGCAGTTAGTAGAAATGGAGTCTTGGAGCCCAGTGCACGATTTGAAGAAATCAAAAATGTCGAAAAATGGAGCTGAAACCAGACCTAGATACTAGACATACTTGCTGTTCCTGAGGTTAGCATTTCTGATCTAATCATACTTTGCTTCAAATCAGTGAGAAAGGGAAAGATGAAAACAGCAGTTTTAGAACAATGTGACCATTACAGTGTGAAGAGGTCTCTTCCAATAGGGTTGGCAACGAGGTTGTCATGGTGCTTAGTCCTTGTTATATTGCCTCTGCTCTCTGTCTCAGAGATACCAGGTAAGACCAGGTCCTTGTTTTGCCTTCCATTTTATGACAGATTGTTTTGTGGTTGAGAAGAGGGTCTTCATTTATAGATTATATAGTATTATCCCAAAATGACCTATTCTGATAATCCTGTCTTACTAGTTTCTCAGTTACTAATTTTGTCTGTCATAGGTGGTGGTTGCATTTAGAACTTTAAAATCAGAGGTTGTGATTTCTAGTTTCCAGTGTTAGCTTTCCCATTATTTAATCTGGAACATTGCTTTATGCCAGTTTCGTTACCTTTCCAGTGTGGATGTTAATAATAGCTGTTCTGTCTGACTTCAAAGGTTTTTTATGGGGCTAAAATGACCAAAAATGTGAAAATGCTTTCAGTGGTTAAAAGAGTTGTACAGATATATCTAGAATGGTGAATATCCACTTTTCTTCCCTATTTATCTCACTCTCTAAGCTTACCTTTTCTAGCAGATGATTGTTTGGAACTCCCATGATTACTTGACCCAAGAACACATTTTATAGCATCTTATACTGCATATACAATAAAAATTTCTATTTGGTTTAGGTTTAAGAGTGAGTTTAATGTGATTAGAAAGGGTCATGGTTCACTGAAAGGAGAAGCAGAGTAGAGATTATTTGCTTGAGGTGAGAGGGGAGAAAGTAAGAAGTACTGTTGTAAAGTAGTATGGAATAGAATATGGGTAAACTGTTTCTTACTATATTATAGATGTATTATAATTATAAATATAGTATAAAATAAACACAGAAACAAGATGAGTTGTAGGAGATTATCTAGCTATACTGGTGCTGGAAATCTTATTTTCTAAAAGCAGAGTCCCTGAAAAGTTCTTATGGCCCAAGAAGCTTATCTGTGCCCTTATTTAATTCTCACTGGAAAAAAGGAATTTTCTGTGGCTCCTCAGTTCTCAACTATCTCTTTGATTCTTCAACTGTTGGTGAAACTGAGATAATAAGATTGAGAGTATCACTCTGACCGTTTCTGCATCTCTAAGCACTAAAAAGGGGAGTGTTTGGTTATAATGATATGTGCTCTATTTAGGAAAACTGATATTATTTTTCTGAACTTTTTGAAACCAAAGACATTAGAAAGTAGATACCTCAAGAAGATTGGGATGTTTAAGTCAGAAATAGGGCAATACAGTAATAAATTATACCAATGAGGAAGAAAGCTGAAGGAGTAATTTGAGGCAGTTAATGAACCAGGTAATTGTTCAGGATTCATTTTAAAAGAAGTATTTTTTTCCCCTAATTAAAAACTCAATAACAAGCATGTGTTAAAGAAAAAAAAAGAGCTTATGAACCTGTTTTCTTTGCCATGAAAATTAAGAAAAAAGGGAAAATTGGATGAAAGTGCTAAGGCAACAAGAATATTTTAAATAACATCTGCACTATACCCATGTGCATTGTGCAGTCACTAATTAATGATCAAGGAAAAAAACTAGAGTCTTGCAAGTTCTATTTTGCTTTCATGGTCTCTGTTGAGGAGACTTGTTTTCAAACTGAAACGACTAAGTTGAGGTAAGGAGGAAATTGGGAAATCAAGAAGAGGAGCTTGGGAAGCCAAGCAAATCACTAAATTGCCTTAACTAGTTAGGTTTCCAAATCAATATAATTATATCCCATGGTATTAAAATATCTTGCCAAAATGTGATTAGAGAAGTAGATGGCATGAGTCATCCATAGTGAGCATTGGAGTATAGGAGCAGTTCTAGTATATTGGAGACAAATAAACCACTTCATTTTTCAAAAAGAATTTGTAAGCCTCAGTTTTCCTCATCTTTTTAGTGGTAATGAGCATTGGTTTGGCCAAAAAGTTTGGCTTTTTCCACAAGATACTACTCGAATGAACTTTTTGGCCAACTGTCACAATTTGAGTTCTCCAGAAGCAAGACTCCCAAGTTAGTTTGGTGTTCAGGAGTTCACTAGGGATCAACAGCTGTGGCAAGGAAGTGGGGAAAGCAGAATTGAGCATAGAGAGTAGAACTGTGTTGCACATTAAACAGCCTCAGTTGACCCCACCTGTAGCTTTGGAGCTGAAATGGCCTGTGAGAGTTAATCCAGGCGGAACCAAAATCCCCAGACCTTTATCTTTTGCTTTTGATCTGTAATGTGCCACTCCCAGAAGTACTGGGACTTTGGTGAGGCAGCTCTCCGCAACTGGAGCAATTCCTGAAGGACTGATGAGGCATCCAGGCATCTCTTCATGTCCACCCTTTGCAAGTTTTAACAAAGTTTTAGGACTAGTAGTATGAAGTAATTTCACAGGTCTTGATACAGAGTAGATCCTCAATAACAGATGGCTTATTATTGTTTAAATTTGTTCTGCACTATTGAGAATTTTGATTATATAAGAGAAGACATATGCATACATACAAGATTTATAAAAAACCAAAAAGCTAGCAAGGGTATTTTAATCCTTTGGAAAAATAGAATGTTGTTTCAGATTGCCCTTAATATCTGAATGGGTGAACTAATGAGCAGAAATAGAATTGATACTCAATAGAAATAAAGTCTATAATTCTTCAATTATTAAAAGAAACAGGGAGAGAGAAAATTATTTGAGATCACAGAAAAATGTTTATATGCAAAACAACTTATTACTAAGCTAATGAATCTATTACTATAACTAATGTCATTAATTATAATAGCTCATATCAGAAGTACCTTAAATGCCTAACAGAATAGTTCAATCATGGTGAATTGATTTAGTGGGCTATAATGCAACCATAAAAATTGATTGTTGAAGCATATATATATATATATATTTTTTTTTAATTGTAGGATAATTGCTTTACAAAATTTTGTGATTTTCTGTCATACATCAACAGGAGTCAGCCATAGATATACCCAGGTCCCCTCCCTCTTGGACCTTCCTTCCATCTCCCTCCCATCCTACCCTTCAGCCTGTCACAGAGCCCCTGTTTGAGTTCCCTGAGTCACACAGCAAATTCCCATTGGCTATCTGTTTTATATATGGTATTGTAAATTTCCATGTTACTCTCTCCATACATCTCATCTTCTCCTTCCTCCCCTGCCCCCACGTCCATAGGTCTGTTTTCTATGTCTGTTTCTCCATTGCTGCCCCGAAAATAAATTCATCAGTGCCATCTTTTTAGATTCCATATATATGTGTCGGTGTGCAATATTTATATTTCTCTTTCTGACTTACTTCACTCTGTATAATAGGGTCTGGGTTCATCCACCTCATTAGAATTGACTCAAATGCATTCCTTTTTATGGTTGAGTAGTATTCCATTGTATATATGTACCACAGCTTCTTTATCCATTCATCTGTTTATGGGCATCTAGGTTGCTTCCACGTCCTAGCTATTATAAATAGTGCTGCAGTGAACATTGGGGTACATGTGTCTTTTTCAGTTTTGGTTTCCTCAGGGTATATGCCAAGGAGTGGGTTTCCTGGGTCATATGGTGATTTTATTCCTAGCTTTTTAAGGAATCTCCATACCATCTTCCATAGTGGCTATATCAGTTTGCATTCCCACCAGCAATGGAACACTCTTGCATTATGTCTTCTTTGGAGAAATGTCTGTTCAGATCTTTCCCCTATTTTTTGATTGGGTTGTTTGTTTTTTTGGCATTGAGTTGTATGAGCTACTTGTATATTTTGGAAATTAATCCTTTGTCATTGTTTCATTTGCTATTATTTTCTCCCATTCTGAGGGCTGTCTTTTCTTCCTTTGCTGTGCAAAAGCTTTTAAGTTTAATCAGGTCCCACTTATTTACTTTTGTTTTTCTTTCCGTTACTCTAGGAGGTGGGTTATAGAGGATCTTGCTTTGATTTATGTCATCGAGTGTTCTGCCTATGTTTTCCTCTAAGAGTTTTATAGTTTCTGGTCTTACATTTAGGTCTTTAATCCACTTTGAGTTTATCTTTGTGTATGGTGTTAGGAAGTGTTCTAATTTCATTCTTCTACGTGTAGCTGTCCAGTTTTCCCAGCACCCCTTATTGAAGAGGCTATCTTTGCCCTGTTTTATAGTCTTGCCTCCTATGTCAAAAGTAAGGTACCCATAGGTGCGTGGGTTTATCTTTTGGTTTTCTGTCTTGTTCCATTGGTCTGTATTTCTGTTTTTTGCCAGTACCATACTGTCTTGATGACTGTAGCTTTGTAGTATGGGCTGAAGTCAGGAAGCTTGATTCCTTCACCTCCATTCTTCTTTATCAAGACTGCTTTGGCTATTCAGGGTCTTTTTGTTTTTCCATATGAATTGTGAAATTTTTGTTCTAGTTCTGTGAAAAATGCCATTGGTAATTTGATAGGGATCACATTGAATCTGTAGATTACCTTTGGTAGAATAGTCATTTTCACAATATTGATTCTTTCTACCTAGGAACATGGAATATCTCTGCATCTGTTTATGTCGTCTTTGATTTCTTTCATCAGTGTCTTATAATTTTCCATGTACAGGTCTTTTGTCTCCTTAAGTAAGTTTATTCTTAGATATTTTATTCTTTTTGTTGCAGTGGTGAATGGGATTGGTTCCTTAATTTCTCTTTCTGATTTTTCATTGTTAGTATTTAGAAATGCAAGTTCTTTCTGTGTGTTGACCTTATATCCCACAACTTTGCTGAATTTACTGATTAGCTCTAGTAATTTTCTAATAGTTTCTTTTGGGTTTTCTATGTATAGTGTCATGTCATCTGCAAACAGTGAGAGTTTTACTTCTTTTCCGATCTGTATTCCTTTTAGTTCTTTTTATTCTTTAATTGCCGTAGCTAGGACTTTCAAAACTATGTTGAGTAATAGTGGTAAGAGTGGACACCCTTTTCTTGTTCCTGATCTTAGAGGAAATGAAGCATATGGTATTTGATAGGGAAATGTCCCTGTCTATATTAGAATATTACTTAGAGTATTATTACTAAGTATAACTTCGAGTATTAATTCTAATTGTATTAAAAAATGCACACACATGCAAAAGAGAAAAGTCTGGGGAAATACGTTGAGATGTTGATGGGGGTGTTAGGTTGTAAGTCACTTGACTTTTTCTTTATTTTTTTTCTCATTTCCAGATCTCTGTATGTTACTTAATAAAATAATTTTTTTCACCTTTTTATCTTTAAGCGTCTATAAATACGGAACTGAAGAGACCTGGTTTAAGAACTAAAATACCAAAAAGTTGTGGAGATATATTATTACTTATTTAGCTTACAATTAATATGGCTTTCCTCAAAGTACATTTTCAGTTTTTATTAACAAAAATATAGTCCAAAATGAAGAAGACAGTAGTTCATTTATCTCCAATTCTAGGTACTGCATCTTTGAGTTTAAACTTGAGTTTTTCAAAACAACTGTTTTACACCATATATCATGCAAAGAATTGATTTATTTTCTGGAGAAGACTTGGGAATTATATTTAAAGCAGTGTCAAGTGGAAAAGAAATTCTGTGTTCCTTTAAAGAGATGATCTAGATTTAGATTTGATGGAAGAAAGATACAGGGAAACAAATTTTAGTAAAGACAGTTCTATAATTAGATAGTCTCACTCCACCACCCTACCAAATAATATCCTGACTCTGGTAGAAGAAAAATATTATAGTATTAAGCTGTTAAACGGTAATTTCAGACTTTCCTACAGGACCCTAGATTCCTATGAATAAGCCCTAAGAACTCTGTAAATATTTACAAGTTGTTTCAAAAGTTAAATCCAAATAATTAAACTAAGTAATTTTAAAATAACACTCAAATGTTCCAAATACCAAATTTTAACACTTTGGAAATCAATAACATGTTCCTGATACACTGCTTAGTTGACTTGTTGCAGACCTCTGAATTGCTTTTTTTTGAGTTGCTTGCTTTTTTCCAAGTTCAAAGCCAGTTATTTAACCACTTGTATCTGTGTGTCTGTGTGAATTAGGGTTTTTGTTAATACTGTGTAACCAAAACAGAATAGAGAAATAAACTGGATACTGAGACTGATAGAAGACTATGATTATCATCTATACCCTCTGATTTCAAATTTTTATAAACATCAAAACAGATTCATCATTTTCAATGATTGATTTATTCAGACATAATACTGCTTTTATCTGTTTTATATATGATAATCTTACCAAGAGTTGTTTGAGAAAGAAATTCTACTGCTTAAAGACATTTTTAAAAGTCCTGATATTGAGGATGACCCATTATATCTGTAGAACTTATTTTGTATCTGCCTGCTTCTCTTTATTTCTCTTGGCCTTACCCTAAGCCACCATCATCAGTCATCCAAACGATGAGAAACTTTCTGATTTGTCTCACAGTTCCCAAACTTTGGCTCCTGTAATTCATTGTCTACAGTGGAGCTACAGTGATCTTAAAAAATATAAATCAAATAATATCATATCCTTGCTTAGAATCTACTTTAATCACTTCTCTTCCTGTTAATCTCCAACATCATTTCATACCCTTCCATTCTTTTCTAACCCATAAACGTACAAAGTTTTTTGCTAGCCCAGAACCTCTCACTTCTTCCTCTGTCTGGAATGGTCTTATTTCCATTCTTCACTCTGGTCATTTCTCATCATTCATATTCCAGTTTAAATATCACCTCTTTCTCCACTCTTTAATCACTCTGGCTTGGGAGTAGGCACGACTCGACCTTTTATGCTTCTCAGCCCATCTGAGACATTCAGACTTGGAGTCGGGAGAGGAGTATTATTTCATCTAGCACAGTGTCCTGCAACACAGTACAGGCTTAGTATTTTTGAAGGAATGTGTGCAGGCTTCACTTTCAGAGCTAGGAGGAAGATGGGGTAGGGCCCTTTTATAAAAGTAAAGATGTCTTTTCTCCTCTTAAAACCTAGTAAAAGGTAGACAGTGTATTTAGTAGGTTTTGGCTGTTTATAAATGCTTTACAAACTTTGTAAAACTAGACTAACAGAGGTTAAATGGCTTGACCAAAGTCCTTCTGCTATTAAATGGCAGTGCTGGACTCAATTCTGTTAAATCCTACAATACCTACTTCAGCACTAAGGAAAGGAAATACTGTTAGTACAGAGGCACAAGCTGTAATCCCAGGGAGAGCCGTTCCTTATCTTATAGAATCATTCCTTCTGTTCACTTATATTTACCCAATGCCAACTTTCTAGTAGAAGCCAGATGGAAAAATTGGCTTCGCCTTAGCTAGGATAAGGGTGTGTCCCTGCATTTTCTTGACAGATTTCTTGATGTGGTGAGAATAAAACTGCCAACAGGGTAGGTAGGTTTTTTTTCTCTTCTGTCTTATTAACTTGCTGACTCAGTTAAGGTTGTGTTTACCTTTGAATACCAGAAAATCCCAACTGGACTTAAAGAAATAGGAGAAGAGTAATTTTCTCACACAGGAAGTCCAAAAATGGCAATCCAGAACTAGTTTAGCTGCTTCTCCGTTCATAGTGGGCTGTCTTTTGCCTTCCTGTCTCTTACCACATGGGTAGAGATGGAAAAGGGTAAAGGAGTACACACATACACACACACACACCATCTTTGCTAGGTGGCACTTCCAAGAAGGTTTCTACAGTAATCAGACTTTTTTCCTCTCATTGGCCAGAACCGTATCACAAGACCCCTTGCAGCTAGAAAATGCCTAAGGAGACAGTGAGTAGTGTCTATATCTTGTGCTCTTCTCATACCTGATACCATAATATTAATACATTGTGACCTTTTAGATTTACATTGGTGCAGAAGCATACGGTGGAATTTAACCAAGTGGCAATGGCTAATTCAGATGGATCCGAAGCTATGCTGAACAGAGTGATGACAAAAGATAATATCGGTGTCGCTGTGGTATTAGAGGTCCACAAAGAACTATTTGGAGCAGGTGAGTGTGGTTTAAAATCTTACTAAAAATAAACACCATCTCAAGTGCAGTGTGTCATGCTGGTATTTATTGCATAGTTATTTTCTCATCTTTTAAGGAAGTTAAAGGAGATGGGTAGGAAAATAGTTCTAATTTGTCACTTTTGTCTTGGGATATTACTTGCCAGGTACTCTGTAAAAAGGAAAGTCTTTAATATGCCATTAATTCCAAAAGGTTATTTGAAATAAGAATTGTTTTAAGCTGAATCTAGAAATTATGATGACTTTTTAGCCGTATTTTTAGCTTCTTGACTGTGAAATCTTTTGTCTTTAAGGTTAAGTACTTGGCACGTTTTCTTTTAATTTCTTTGTTATATCTCAGTCATTGTCAGGGTAAGAGCGGGATCTTTTATCTACCTGGTACTTTTCTTTTCCATTTTAGATATTTATAGCTTCCTTCAAAGTCAGAAGCTCATTATGTACTTTGCATATCCAGACCTTTTTCCCCTGCTTCCTACTGCCTGCCTTTGAACATTTCATTGCTTATCTAACTGTATTTCAGGTAAAAGCAGGGAGAACGTGTCAAGACCCCATCAGGGCTTTTATTTAAGATATTTTTCTTTACTTACTTCCTGTAGAAGAAAAGGTTTTTGCCTTAAGTATTGATTTGAATTATTCAGACCATGCATATTTGTCATACCTCCTTTTCTCACTGTTCTTCAGTTTATCCGTCATCAAAGATGATCAGTCTTTGATATGAGATTTTAAATTCCTTCTTTTTTAGCCTCTTATTTGTACTTACTTTTATGTCCTTTCCAGTCTCATTCTTCTCAAAAGTTTGCTACTTTTTTTCTGATAATGCGAACACTGAATTTCTTTTGGAGTTTTACTCTCCTTTTAATCTGTAGAAGAGTAATTGTAAATTATACAGTTGACACTTACATTCTGAAATATCTCTAGTACTCCTAGAGGAGGAATTTAATATTATAGAAGGTGCTTATGGCCTCTTTGAAGGGGCAAGTTTTTAATATTTAATATAGTGAACATTTAATCTATAGCCAAAAGTGACACTATAAAACTTCTAGGAAAAGAAGATAGCTTAGAGAATTTGGGCTGCAAGTTTTTTGTTTTATGATCAAATTGCTTTAAAACGACTGTTTCTATCACATATAAAAGATACTTCAGCTACTTGTTTACTCAACATTAAAGATAATTATAGCTTGGTAAGATGGAAACTTAACTTTACCAAAATAATAGACTGAGATAATCCGGTCTTTCTGCAGAGTTTATATTTTCAACAGAAAAATTTTTAAGAAATCTGTTATAGAAATTGCAATAGAAAAGTTAATTTTGTATGTATCTAGTATTCCAACCGTACCAAAGTATATAGAGTAAAACATGAGAGTCCCTTCATCTTATTCATACCCTCTAGGAATAACTCTTACTCATTATTTACACATTACTAGTGAATATGTGTATACTTTTATTTAAATGGCATTATACCATGCATATTGGTTTCCCTAGTGGCTCAGCTGGTAATGAATCTACGTGCCGATGCAGGAAACACAGGAGACATGGGTTCAATCTCTGGGTTGGAAAGATCCCCTGGAGAAGGAAATGGCGACTCGCTCCGCTATTCTTGACTGGAAAATTCCATGGACAGAGGAGCCTGGCGGGTGACAGTTCATGGGGTTGCAAAGAGTCAGACACAACTGAGTGCGCATACACACAACACACCATGCATATTGAGTTTTGTGCCTTAAAAATTTTATGGATATCTTTCTCTGTCAGCATATCTTAACTGAGTTGAATTTTCAGTTTTTCCCTCCAAACATGCTTACAGCCTCTTTCAAGGGGCAAATTTTTAATGTGTTATCCTTGCCCACCACGTTAATATTTATTTTGGCAGAATTATAAAACAGTATTTTAGGGGAAAAAATAACCTCAGAAATTTTGTAGTTGAATACCTCATTGTCCAAATGAGCCTGAATACCAGAACGGTTAAGTTATTAGTAATAAAGTTTAGTAATTAGTAACAAAGCCACACTGAAAGCCATGCCAGCCTTTGAGAGCATAGTTCCTAATTCTCCATTTTTAAAATGACTTCTTCTGAGTGTGTGGTATGAAGATTTTGGTAGCAGATTCATAGCAAATTCACTTCCTTTATTTTATATAGATTAATATCATATTCTTGGGTTTAACTACTGACCTTGTCACTGATGTGCTCAGAAAATGCAAAGTGAAAGAATACTGGGCAGTGAGAAGGATTTAAATTAAGGTTTAGGTGATTCAAATAACTAAAGTCCTACTTCACTAGGTTATTGTGATATTTACGTGACAGATATTTAAACTACTTGTTGACACTAAACTCAACAAATCAAGGTACTATAATCAAATATTTTGTTATATCATGGGATAGATCCTAACTTGGATAGAGAGCAGGAGTTGGCAAAGTTTTTCTATGAAGGACCAGGTAGTTAATTAATAGTTTAGGTTCTGTGGGACACATACGGTCTCTATCACAGTCTTCTTTTGTAGAACCCTTTAAAAATGTAAAACCTGCTTCAGCTCATACAGGCTGTACAAACACAGGTGATGGGCCATGGGCTACAGATTGTCAACCCCCATATTGGGATTATCAGAATCGCAGCACTTTAGCTTCTAAGAAAGGGGGAAAATAGAAATTAATGGAGAAGAGTAAAGAAGTGATTATGGGTTTGGGGGAAAAACTCTTTTAAGATACTGCTTTTTTGATAATAAAGTATAATCTTAACCTTTGTTTCCCTAATGCTTAAATTTAGGTATGAAGCCTATTCATGCTGCAGACAAACAGCTGCTTATAGTGGCAAATGCCCACATGCATTGGGACCCAGAGTATTCTGATGTGAAACTCATTCAGACCATGATGTTTGTCTCAGAGGTTAAAAACATTCTGGAGAAAGCCTCAAGTAGGCCTGGCAGCCCAACCGCAGATCCTAATTCCATCCCGCTGGTGCTATGTGCAGATCTTAACTCATTGCCAGATTCAGGTATTGATAACATGATTTACTCTTTGGGGTCAACTTTGCTTTTACTTCTAGTTGAAAGGTCAGCTGGCTGTTAACTTTTGAGCAGAGAATTTCTCTTCTAAATTCAAGAGTATATCTGTAAAAAATCCCAGGAATAGGACATGGGGTAATTGAGAAGAGTTTATTCAGCTAAGCTATTTCCAAAGGTTAAGGGACACAAAACAATGAATGACACAGGACCCTGCTCCTGGGGGAATTAGGGAAAGTGGTGGGAGTTGCTATCAGAACTTGGAAACAGTAGTTATGAGGAGAGGGCCATGTAATAGGAGCCATGGATTTGAACTGTGATGCAATCAGTCCCTGGCAAACCAACAAGAAGGGAGCCAGGGGAGTATATATCCTAGCCTCTCTCTGCTTCTGTCCTCTGGTCTCTCATCACTGCTGTCCACTGACCAAATCCAACAGAGTGGGAAGGGGTTTGCAGTTGATGTAAGTCAAGGTCAGCCTCCTGTGTCAGAGAGTGCAGTGGAGAAGAGGCAACTAGAAAATGTTCAGCACATATGGCTATCTAGTTTAATAATGTTGGTAACCTTTAAGTGAGTTCATTAAAATCCTTTATTTCTGATATTAGGTGGCAGAAGAATGATTGGAATTATCTTAGGATTTCACATTACATCTTGAGCTCCTTTTAACCTCTGTATGTCCTAACTTAAATTATTTTAGATCTTTGTTAAAAAGAAAAAAATCAGTTCTGCACTTAAATATTAAAATTCAAATGTAAATCATTATTGTTTTGCTGTTACCAAAGCATATTCTAAATTTTGTATATTTTCAGTAAGCTACTTTAAATTGTTTAAAACAACCACTCAATAATAAATATAAAATAACCCAAACACTAACAACTGTAATATAAATAAAAGTCTCACATGTAGAAAATACCTTTGCTTTCTCTCCTTAGCAGATAAATGCCCAAATCATCCTTTCACAAAGGTTTGTTTTCAGCTCCTGGCCCCTTTGACACCTTAACCATGTCCTCCTTTTTGAGTGCATTGCCCTCTAGCACAAGTTTCTCCCATCTCATTAGACTATCATTTGGCATCACAGCATAGTGAGTTGGCTCAAGCCAGACTCTCAGGGCTGGATCCTGGTTCTCCCTCTTAGGAGGTATACAATCTGTGACTTAAGTTCCTCATTTTTAAATAAAGGGATAATCATTTTATCCACTTCATGGAGTTGTTTGTGAGGTTTGAATGTGTAGGACTCTTACAACAGTGCCTGGCATGTAATAACTGCTAGATAAATGATAGCTCCTTTTCAGCTATTCACAGTACTGATGTTGTGCTCATCATTTTTTCTTTATGTATGTTACTGTCTTTCCCGACTCACAAATAAGAAAGAGATGTGTGACAGCGTTAGCTAATCATCATCATCAGAAAGGTTGTGGTATTTTTTTTCCATGTTTACCTACTCAGTGGAAGTGGTATACTTTTTCTGAATGCTTCTGCTCTCTTTAGCTTTTTAGACATGTCCAATATTTTTGACCAAGTGATCTACCTCCAGCATATAATGTCTTATTTAGTGTGACTGAAAAGTCTCACTGTAGCCTGAAACAAAAATTGATGTTGCCTTCCTGAAGCTAGACATTGCAGTGGTGAAGATGCAAAATCTATTTTTGTTGTGAATAATTTAAAAATTTTTATAATGTAGTCCAGAAATTGTTAACTGGATAGAATGGTGAAATATTAAAGGGAGGTTGTTTTGGAATAATATTCTACAAACATATAGGGTTAAAACCTTCCCAGTGAATGCCACCCTAGACCCTGGGAATCATCTTCATGTGGAAGAGCCATTAAGAAAACTGAAGATGTTCGAGGGTGATACAGATATTTTGCTCTGAAATAGGCAAATACTCTTCAGTTTGATTGAACCATATGAAATTGCTGATATTTGATTTCTTAACATCAACCTGAAAAAGGCAATTTCATAAGTAAAAATAAGTGTTCAGTATAATAAATCCACTCTGAACTTGGCTACATGTACTTGGCAGCAGATTTCGGCCATGAAGTCTTCTGTAAGGTCTAAATGCTAAATGGTAGTGTTTCTTCCTTCTTTATTCTACCAGGTGTTGTGGAATATTTAAGCAATGGAGGAGTAGCTGACAACCACAAAGACTTCAAGGAACTAAGGTACAATGAGTGTCTTATGAACTTCAGCTGCAATGGGAAGAATGGAAGCTCAGAAGGGAGAATCACACATGGCTTCCAACTGAAGAGCGCCTATGAAAATAACTTGATGCCTTACACCAATTACACCTTTGATTTCAAAGTGAGTGAAGCCTCTGGGCTGGCATAGAAATTATGTCAGATACAAACATGTGACAAGAGATAGCCAGAGATATGTTATTTATGTTTAGTAGTATAATCTTCAGGAGTTTTTACATTCTCTAAATGTCTTGGCTAAGTGTGCACCTAAATATGTAAGGAAGTTTGTTAGGTTTTGTGGTTGTTATTGTGGAACTGAGAATTCTCTTTGAAAACTCATTTCTTCACATTTCAAAAACCATGATAATAGCAGAAATTTCCAAAATACTGTGTATGTGCCAGGTACTGTTCTAAAGCACTTTATGTTTATTAACCTAAACATAGTTAATCCTCACTTGTCCATACCATCCCTGACTTTCAGTAAGGATCCAAATAATAAGCAACTTGATAAAGCTAAACTCATCTTGAATGAATTGTAGAGTATTCCCTCAAAATTTTCTTAGTTCTTTCCATTGATGTTTATCTTAAAATTTTCCAGGTTTTTTTTTGGGGAAATGTGGTTAGAAAGGTTGTACTTAGGGTTTATTTTATATCCACGTTGTCATACTAATAAATTACCAGGCAGTGGACCGCCACTCTAGCTTAGTAAAAGAACAAGAAAGATTTTTTTTGCAAAATAAGAAAAAAAATTAAGAGGATCATCTTTATAGGGTCAGTTGTTCTTTTGAAACATTGATTGGTAGTGGTTTTTCTGTAGTTAATCCCTTTCCCTTTGCAAATTTTCTGATTAATCTGTCTGCTTGTAGCTCTTCTTTTGTACCTTTGTTTGACTTTCTGGCATTTCAGGAATCTATCCTAAAAGTCTTAGACGATCCTGAAAATGCAGATGTTGGAAAGTAATTAGGAGTAAGAAGCCTAAAGGGAATTTAATAAAACACCAAAGGAAATTTATGAATAGGGCTCTGGCACATCTCCAGTAACCTTTTTCCATTTTCAGTGCTTGTTAGCCTGTTTCCAAGAAACAGATAGTAGGAAGAAAACAGGAAATTTATGTGCTGATGTTATTCATCAGTTTTTGTAATCAAGAAATGGAAACATTGTTTATAGGTCGAATCTAATTTTAGTATTTTAACTGTAAGAGTAGATAATACTATGCAGAGATAATTGATTTTGTTCAGATCATTCATATGCAATAATATGCTGAATAACCAGCTTTCTGAGAAAAACCCAAATTTGTAGTGTTTGCAGATTTCTGTGGTATAGGTACTCTCATTGTAGTACATTTCAAGCTCCCAACATCATACCACTGAACACTTGAATTGGGATGAAGTGTCCAGCTGACTCTATCATGCCACTGCTCCTGTGTAAGTTTAAAGGAAAACCTCTGAACTTAATGATACACAGTTAAATATACAGGTTAAATACTATACAGTGGTATATAATAGATCTCTGCCAGCACAACCCAGAAAACCTACAAAAAGGCTCCCTAAAGTAAATGTTCAGTGGTTCTACAACTCTTACTGTTGTTTTGATATGTATGTACGTAAAAAGACTTAAATCATTTCTCCCTTAACTAGGCTTTTATACAGGTTACTTTTTCCTTGTCCATTAAGTAAAAATTAGGGAAATAAAATTTAGAATATTAATCTAAGCCATCTTCTTCAATCATCTGAGTAGTTTTAAAATCTTTTCTTGATATTTCTTCAAAAGATCTAAGGTGTTAGTATTGAATTAAAAAATCTTGTTGAACCATTTATGCTATTTACAGAAGTACAGTTAAAGAATCAAAAGTGCATGGCTCAGAGAGTGATGTTTGCATATATATGATAGGATGAGAAAGGACAGAACTATAAGTACATGTGAAAGAGGCATGAATGGGAAGATAAATATGATCTCTGACTGGTAGATAGACGGGAGGGTGGGATAGGGTGGAAAAGAAGAATGATCAGAGAAAAAACTAAGGGCATACCTGACTAGAGAGAATTAATTTTGGTGTAAGTAGCAGACAATAAACTTCAGTTTCATACAAAGCATTTTATGTAACTGGTGATGCACCGCTTTTGAAGGCAGTTGGTAGAAAAGGATAGGTAATGTCAAACATAAAAATGTCTTGTGCTTAGCATTAAATACAGATCCAAGTCTAGTATCCTGCCATTGCATCAGTGGAGAACTGTTAAATTTTGTTCATTTTGACCTAGCATTTGTCTACTTTCTTGGTTCTTGAATAAATTAGAAATATAGAAAAGTGGTACTTGGAACTGAGTCATTTAATCTGGAACTAGTTTGGAGTCACTTGAAGCAGTTAGGAGAATTACTAGTAGACCAAGTATCTTAGTGAGTTTAGGTTGCCATGACAGAATACCATATACTGTGTGGCTTATAAAACAACAAAACTTGACTTCTCACAGTTCTGAAGGCTGGAAGTTTAGGATCAGGTGCCAACATGGTCAAGTTCTAGTGAGGCTTGTCCTCTGGGTTGCAGGTAGCTGTTTTATCATTGCATCCTCACTTGGTGGAGAGAGAGCTCTCTGGGGCTCCTTTTTATAGAGCACTAATCCCATTCATGAGATTTCATCTTTATGACCTAGTCATCTGCCAAATGCTCCACCTCCTTATACTATCACCTTAGGGATTAGAATTTTAACATGAATTTGGGGGAATACAACCGTTCAGTCCGTGACACCCGATCAGTTAAATAAACTGCTGATGAAACTAGCTGCTGCTTTTACCACCCACCCCTCCTTGCATCAGTGCGAGGGTGTGTCTGAACCATTTAATGAAAAGAAGGACTTTTTTCCTGTTATGTCAAATAGTAAATCTTTCTATTACATTATGAAATTTATAGTGTATCATTTTCTCACATTCATTATAAAACAAAGCTTAACATATTGCTAGCTCATAAACTATTTTTGCTGTTTTTACTTTTTTCTCATACACCATTCTAGATTTACCTGTAGTCTTTACTAATACAAAGACTATTTTCTCACATTAGTGTCTTTTAAAAAAGAAACAGTTTGAATCAGAAAGGGTTGAGAATTTTTAGTCTGAAACCTTCTTTGTGAATAAGATACAGTGTACAAATGTACCTACATATGTATAAATATTCAGGCCAGTTCAGAAATGATCTTTCTAAGGCTTAGGATAAGAGCTTTTATTGTGGATGTTTCAGAGCAAGAAAATAGTTACAAGTGATGTCTCCAGTTAAAATACATCTACTTTCTAGAATGCTTAACATCTTTATTGGGGTCTGTATTTACAAAGGATTCTCTAGTCCTAGTAACTAATGTGCATAATGACACTTTATAATAAAATCATAAGATATAGGAGGTTTTATTCAACAGAAGTAGTTGAAAATCTTTTATTTGTGTAAAACATAAATGTTTTAAATGTGTTTGTTGAAGCAAAAGGTGGTCTCATAAAGAAAAGGAAAGTCACTGTGACTCTTGTTGAACTTTTCCTAAAATGGTGCTGCAAAACGAGGCATTAGCCAAAAGGAAGGGGTAAAAATACATTGTACTAATGTCATTTCTTTACTGTTTGGACTTGGAACATTAATGGCAGAGCGTACTCCCCTGAATTCAAGTAGGTTCCTTAATTTGTGGTAAAGTAGGGTTAAGGTATACCTATTGTTGAATAAAGCCCTCTCCCTCAAAAGAACTATTTGGTTGTTTTGGTCTTGGTTGTGTCCAAATTAGCAAACTAAGGTAATTGTTTACAAAATTTCACAGTATAGATTTTTTTTATCGAGTTCTATTTTTTTTTTTTGGTAGCTCATGTCACTGTGATATTCTTCTTTAAACTATTAGCTGGAACTCACTATATATAGTATTTATAAATAAAACAAGCACTTCCAAATGTGGAAGTCTTTTTCCATGCTTGGGTTCAGGCTCTCTTGATGTGGGAAGGAAGAAAGTTGACTTTACTCTCTCGCATATACACAGCCCAGGGCAAAACAAAGCACACTTGTTTTGAAACTTACAGTTCAGATAAAGCAAATCATCTAGCTCTGAGAGATACAACTGAATATGTACATAGGTCTCTGCTGAATGTTTTTTGTTGAGTTATTTTTATGCATCAAGGAATCCAGAATTTACAGTACACCAGGATTTGTGAAAATGAATATTCTAAACTAAAGAACAGATTAGAATGATTAAATGTATGCAATATTTTGTATACATGTATAAAGTCTGGGAAAGCTGAGCTAGGATTAGCAGTCTGGAAACATGTTTTACAATGGCTTCATTCAGATGTGTTGGGTTGATGTACAAATAACTGAAAGTAATGCTAGTTTTCATTAAAAGAATTTTTGTCATAACTTTGCATTAACTATGTACATGTATAAATATCTTTATTTTCTGCTTATTGGAACAGGAAGAGTCAGTGCAGTTTCCATAATGTTTATACTGATAAATGAGATTTCACTGGCCCAAGCAAGCCAATTCTGGAGAGGCTTAGACATGATTTGGTAGGCTTATTTAGCTTCTCAATTTGCTTACCACTGTGCACATGTTAGGTCCTCCCGGTAGCTCAGTTGGTAAAGAATCTGCCTGCAGTGCAGGAGACCTGGGTTCGATCCCTGGATTGGGAAGATCTCCTGGAGAAGGAAATGGCAAACCACTCCAAGATTCTTGCCCGGAAAATCTCATGACAGAGGAGCCTAGCATGCTACAGTCCATGAGACTGCAAGAGTCAGACATGACTTATTTCATTAATCTGCTTTATATGAGCACATGTGCAAGGTGTTATGGTTCTACTAGGTACTGTGTTTCCCGCTTCAGCCACCTTTATTTCATGTAATTCCCATTCAAGATTTGAGCTTTATTTGACCCATTGTGAAGACAGCAGGTACCAGATATTCAGGTTACTCAGGTATTTGTCTTTTACAAATTATGAATTGTTCTTTTATATATCTTGGGGTTTTCTTTTTATCTAAGCATATATTTTTCTCTCTTTTTCCAACCCCCAATCTCTTTTCAGGGCGTGATTGACTACATTTTCTATTCCAAGACTCATATGAACGTGCTTGGTGTCCTGGGGCCTTTAGATCCTCAATGGCTGGTTGAGAACAACATCACTGGGTGTCCACACCCTCACATCCCTTCAGACCACTTCTCACTGTTAACACAACTTGAACTCCACCCTCCACTCCTGCCTCTTGTCAATGGTGTTCACTTGCCTAACCGGAGGTAGTGGAGTACTACCCCGCCAAGACGGGGATCTGTTGCTATGGACCTGTACAGTTGTAAATCAAAGTATGTAGGAGTGAAGTATGGCCATCCTTAAGCTGCTTCTTCAGGTTCCTTTCATTATGTGTTTGCTATAAGATTTTGTACAGTTTTGTGCATATTGGTATCATTTGGCACTAGGGCTGGAACCAAAGTATTTCTCTTTCCAAATTTTTGATTTAACATGTTTTTAAGTTAGACTGTCTTCATATTATATCAGGAGTCAGCATCCGTAATTGATAAATCACCAATTCAAGGCCCAACAACAAATGTATTTGTTTTTCCAAAACACAAATACTTTGTTTTGAATGTTTTCAAGTGAGCCAACCATTTTTCATCTTTGTGAAAGGCAGTTTTTAAAGACTGTCAGTGTGAGATTTTAAATTGAATGGTGGTATGCCTTGCAGGAAACTTTCTTGAATTTGCTTTCCATGACGAACTGATTTTTGGCTCCCCAGTCATTTGCACATTAACAAAGCACTTATGTTTGCTAGATCTGTACATAAACTAGCTATAATGAGAAAAATTGAGAAATTACAGATGATTGCACAGTATACTTTAAAAATCAAGCATTTAACAGCACACAATTTGTTGGGCAAGCGCTGGTTGGTTTTTTTGTTTTGATTTTTGAGGAATCATTCTGTATTTTGTTCCCCTATTAGTTATAACCTTACTAGAAATATTAATTCTAAGCCTGTCTCTCCAGTTTATTTATAGGAAAACAACGGGTAATTTCTACTGCCACACATTGAAAACAGAATTTGGCCTATCTAGGATGCCCCTAAAATTAGTGTCCAGTATTTTTTTTTTTTTATTATTTCCACCCACTCTTTTCTGCCTGGTTGCTGGAAAAACAGATATTATATGATCTGTTTCATTTTTGCTGTTATGGGCATATGTTAAAAGAAATAACTACTGAATGAAAAAGCCCTGATCAAAGTTTTAGAGGTGGAAAGCTATACAGGTATTTCACGTTTCCCAAAGTAGGTCAAATGGCTGTTGGTTTTGGCTTTTTGAGGTGACAATGGAAAGGATTTGGGGGAGAGAGAGAACAGGGAGTAGTTGAAAACCTTGAATCATTTTTCCTGACTCTAGTTGCCAAATGGCCGTTATATGCTTTTAATCTTTGTTTCTGTTGTCTGTCAGGGTTGAATTAAGAAGCTACTGGTTTATTCCCAACTATTGATATGCTCTTTAGATATGTTGGAATCCTTTTTTCACCCAGGAGGGGCCAGTTGAAAATCTGTGACTCAAGAGGCAGTGAACGCAATACCGTTTTCTGGGGGGAAAATTGGTTGGCTACTTGATGTTAATTATGGCACAGTAACAGGAAAAGGTTGTGTCTGTGTTTTTAAGTTTTTCTTTATTCTGCTTTTTTGCTGCTATAAGAGTTTTCTGAAATTTATATTTTAAACTTTTCATGCACTTTACTGTTTCTAGTCTCAAAATGTGATATTTTTAATAAACAAGAAATTTTCCATTATGTGAATGAAATTTTAAAAGAAAATAGCCTATATTTGTGTCTCACTAATATATAAAGTACAGGTCAAATTTAAATTATTTAATTAGTTTTAAATATATACAATTTGTCTCCTCTTTGAAACCTGACATCTTAGGCTGTTTTATTAGTCTTAAATGATGCATTTCCTTTGGTCATTTTATACTAATTTCTTCCGTAGTAAATTAATCAGGCTATATAAGATAATATTTCCCCTGAAGGGTAATTTTAGTGGGACAAGGGTGGTGGGATGATGTAATATCAGATATAGGATTGCATCAGAAGGGTTCTGTAAAGCCTAAACTCCCTTTTAAAAGTGCCTAGTGATAGAGGCGTGGTTTGTCATCTATTATAATTGGAATGTCATTATAGTTGAGTGAAGTTTGATGTAAATAAAATATTCTTTTAAAAATGTCAAGATACCAGAATAAACAAACAAAATAAAGAAAACAACCCTTAAGATGACAGATTTTCCTCAGTGTACAGGTATCCCTTCTTATATACCTCAAGCATTCAACATCTAGCCATGCAAATTGATTACCTGAAGCATAGTACTGGAAAGTAGAATAGCATGAAAAACTTAATTTTGTGGACATTACCTTTTTTTGTAATCAGCTACTGTATGTTTTATTTTTATCTCTTGTTTTGGGTGGGTTTTCTGCTCTGGAGGTATATGCACTAACTAAACATTTTCCTCTTCTCATACGCATGTTAATTAGCAATGTGAGCAATATTTCTTACCATACTTCACTCCCAATATTTTTTGAGATGTTTGTATAAAATGGAATTTAAAGTTCACTTATGATTGTATATGAACCACAGAGGAGCCCATTTATTAATAAAAAACTTTTTTAATAGTTAAATGTAGAGGGAAAAATAAAAAAAAATTGGGAAACATTGTAAACAGCTTAAGTTTATTTTGTGTATGATCGAGGCACTCTGTTGCAGGAAGGTGTGTAATTGGGTTCTCTCTGCTTCCAAATGCACTCTTTCAAACCATTCATTATCCTGTGTATTTTTAATGTGGTTTTAGTAAATGTTGGTAGTAGCTCTGTTGAAGTAGGTAATTGTGTTATGTTTTGGGTGGCAAACACACTTGGGGCATGGTAACCCAAATTTCATGTGCACGGTTTCCCTTCAGCCCACTGCCCAAATTTCACACACCCTTCACCTTTGTTCCCTTTGTAAAAGGAGTGGTATCTGTTTTGAGCTGCCCATTCAGATGATCAGAAATGCTGCTCCCCTCAGTATTGTCTTGTTGAAAACGCATGCCATTTGGAACCTTGGCATGAGAAGCCAAAAGGAAGAGGTGAATGACATATGGTATATATTCAATGAAAGTAAAATATTTATGCTCATATACTTTCTGGTTCTCAGAATAAGTTAATAAGCTTTATGCCATGGGACTGCTGCATATTTTATCTGAAGGTTAAAGAAAATTTGGGCATTTTTAGATTGTGATAGTGTGTTTTTTTTTTAAACTGTTAAATATGATTTCTGATATCTGTCTAAGAACTGGAGTGTTCTTTAAATTTATCAAAACAGTGTTGTTTGAGGAAGGGAAAACTGCACTGTTTGCCATTACAACAGTCATACAAGTGCATGTCATGTCACCCACTCTCTCAGGCATCAGTATCCGCCTCATAGCTTTACATATTTTGATGGGGAAATCTTGCAGCATCCTCAGGACTGACATCTGAGAAAGGCTCAGATCCACTTACTGCTCCTTGCTTGTTGACTTTGTTTTAAAATATTGTGCCTGGTGTCAACTTTTAAGCAACAGCACTGCCTAAAAGCAAGCAGAGAACAGAATCCCAGCACCATTCTATAGGCAACTTTTTAGAATTCAGATATAGTAAATCTGTTCAAGATTTATGATGTTTTATGTAAAAAAAATTTTGTACAATGTAGCTGAATATTTTTGTTTCATTTCTTTGATGTAAGGCGTGTGAACGTTCATTTGAATATCACATGTTAAAGTCAGGTATGGCACAATGGGTTCTGAGACCAGCTTTTCCTCCCTCCCATTTGCCTTGTTCCAAGCTCTTTTTTTTCAAATTACTTTTCTGATGGTCATAGGCAAATATTTAATTTTACTAATAAGCATCCTGTGTGAATGTATTAAAGAAGCCACTGTGTTGTAGTGTTACAGTTTGCAGAAATATAAAGCTTCATTTCTTATTTGTCCCTATTCTTTGATAAAAGTTATATATTGAACCATGTTAAAGTTATATATTAAATCACAGAGAAGCAAGGGAGAAAGTTGAAAGATACTGAAGGCTCATATCACTTGATTCTGTGGTGGGTTGTATTAGGACTGAGGATGTGACACATTAAAACTGGAACATGGGCAAACATACAGTGTTCCATTTTAAAATTGTATCTCCTAAGTATATACTTTAAGTGGGTGAAAAATTAAGTTTGTATTTGCATTTCTAAGAGCTTCTAAAAATCACTAGTGCCAACTATACTTTCAAATCAAAAAGCAAGGAATAGAGAAAGCACAAGGAAAAAATAGGTTAAATGTGTTCTTCAAGAGAACCAGAGGCATATGTTTTGGCATTCCTAATCCAAGGCTAGACTTTCTAGCAATAAAAGTCAACTGTGTCCCAATACTTACTTACTTTGTTTCTAAGGCCTTATATTCTGAGTTTCTGAGGAATTTTAATCACTTTATAAAATGTACTGACTGATAGTAGCTTCAGTCACAAACAGCATCATCAGTTTCTGATACATTTGGCAGACCATCAGAATAACAATTTCATAGCAGGCAAAGACTTTATCGCACATTTTCAAAATAGCACTCACATATACTTACAGTTTGACAGAAGTGTGAATTCTCACATTTGTAGGGTAGTCTTTCTCTTCCACCTGTCCTCTCCCTTTAAAAAATCACCTTTCTAATGTGTGGAAGATTTAACTTTTTCCTTCTGAATTGTATCATGTTTCTAGAACTCTGTGAATTATAGGTTCATAAATTAACTAGGGAAATTAGAGTATTTTTCTAAGCCAGGAACTTCAATTAAAGTTTTGAATTTGTAGACGGAGGAGAACTTTTGTACTTATGGTTGCTTTGAGTGATTGTAATTTTTTTTAACGGCATCATGATCACTAAATTTGAATTCCAACACAAGTAAATTAGTAGGTCTTACCCTGGCCTATTTACCAAAATTGTAATCTGTTCAGGAACATGGTGCCAAAAGCATCTTGGATTTTACAACATGATACATGTTTATCGTGTGTCTACCTTTGAGCTTAAAAGAAAAAAGTTCTTTATACTGCAGGATGTTTTGAACAAGATCCACAGAAAGAAAAACAGTTCTTTTCAGGAAGGTAGTAAGTAAACACGCATGTTTCTTGCTTTTAACCAAATACCTTCTTTGTGTAAGTTTCTTTGTTAAACAATCACAAATTCTATAAGAAATAGGGAGATTCCAGGGAAAGCAAACTTCATTAGCCTAGTTAGTCATTTCTTTTGGCATAAGTTTGTTTGGTTAGACTTGGGTTATTCTTGGAACCAAAGGAAAACAAGCATGTTGAGGTTTTGTTCAACAAACATCATGACACCGAAGAAATGGAATGTTTTTAGGTAAAGTAATTTTTACTTTCAAAGCATAAGAAATGACATTTTTGCATTTTCTTTGCAGTGGTATAAAATTTAGTAGCATTGTACTGAAATGAGTTGTGTCATCAGAAACAAACCACATTATGAAGAGTATATGCAAACCAAGTGATATGACTCTCTTGGCACAATAGCAGTGGATATATTCAGCTTTCAGAGACTTTCGGAAGGCATAGTTTGACGCCTCCTAGCAGTTGTTTTTGTTACAAGTCTCCTCAAATTGAGATAACGTCCCTATTTGTATGTCTGTCACTTTCCACTCTTAAGCATAAGAATCATGGTAGCTCTCTCAAAAATGGTCCTTTATTGCTCTTTTCAGTTTTGTATTAATTTCTAATTACTGATATATGACTGTATTTCCTTTCAATTTATCAATGGTTATATGTACCACATTTGTTTAATTAGTTAACTCACACAGTTGGCTCAGCATTGATGTGTCAAACAATGGCTTTGCTTCTTACTGAACAGGCTGCATTTCTCGCTACTTGTTTAAATCTCGATGCAGTAAGTGATGCAGTAGTCTGGGTGTGTATGTATTCAGAAACTGTACTGTCCTTTTTCTCTGTGCTTAACTTGCTTAAAATATATTTCCTTACCTTTGAAATTCCTGAGCGGTGCTCTGCCAAGCGTTGGGGTGGGGGCGGGGAGGGGTTTGGATGGCTGTGTTGTTGCACACTGGATCTGGACATGTTCAGTGTTGTGAGTGGCAGATGTCTTACACACCAGCAGCACTGACAAGTGCACTGTGGGCATTTGTACCGTTGTCCAAACGCAAGCAGTTCTCTCATCTGGGAGGAGTGGAGGAATAGAGTTCATTGGAGTCCTCTGTATATGCTGAGGGGGAATGAATGTTTCAGCTTTGGGTTTTGTTGTCTCTGAGTGGAGTAGGGTGGTAAGGAGGGAGGTGTTTTTTGTTTTTTGTTTTTTTGAGAGTGTGTATGTACCTTTTCTCGCTGAAAGGGCCAGAGTGTTGGTCAAGTTCACCGTGTTAATTTATATATATTTTTTTCTATTGTGATTTCTTTCAACCGTAAAACAAGTGCCAACTAATCGTCCATGAGATGACTTACTCTTCCACTCAATTTACCATTTGAATAGAGAAGGGTTCATTTATTTTCCTTACTTGGCATTAAATTAATAATTCATTGTTTTGCATACATTTTTGTCATTCAGTGGCCTCTAAAGTGTTTTTATAACTAATTTAATGGTTGGAGAGCAAAGCACATGAGTTTAAAACTGAGCAAGAAGTTTTGGTGATTTTTTCCCCCAAATACTGGTTAGTTTCTACTGATACTATTCCAAAACGGATTCTTCTGTTTTAAGTTGTGTGTTTACTTTGCTTTCATCCTAAGAGAAAGCCAAGCACTAAATTAGTTTGTTACTGTGTTCTAGTAATCAGTTCAAAATCTGAGACTTTCTTCCTTTCTTTTTTAAAAAATTAGATTTAATGAAGTGCCATGAATTGTAGCTTACTAGTGTTTAATGTTTAATAGACTGGTTCTGTGGTGTTCTAATCATTTAACACTCTGTCATCCCCAGAGAAAGTGGTTCTACTCTTAGGGAACACATTCTCTCTGACAAAATCACCAGCTGCTTTATTTTTCTATTTATTAAACAGTTCATGAGGTCTGAATCTTGACCAAACTGCTCAGCTGAGATGTTTTTCACAATAGACACTGTACAAAATGTGTGTGCAAAAGGACACAGTTGGGTGGTAGTATTTTTTCATTAATGTGAACATTGACTAAACAAAGCAGTCCTGCCTTTTAAATCTTGTGGCAGCTCAGGAGGGAGGTGCTTAAGAACCTTAACTACTATGTCAGATGACAAAATACTTTTTTCCATTTTGGAGATTGGGTACTGCTCACACATGATGTATAGGGCTAAATATATGCTTGTTTCCTTGCACCTGTGTACTTCCCCTTCTCTCCCTCCCGTCCTTCCCCTGTAGGCAATAAATGGCCATTTTGCAACTGCATACCTTTGTCTTGGTTTTTTACTCTTTATGTGTGCAGTGTAAGGGTCTGCTTTAAGATCAGCACGTCTCTTCTAAAGTGAAGTTGGGAGCCAAGGTCAGGCAAAAATTACAAATTTATATTATGTAATATTTTTCCTAGAGCAAACTACAGTACTCCTTAAGCAACACTTTTGTTTAGAAAAGATTTGTGAGGTAATTGTAGCTATGAGACTTACTTTGGCTGAAGAAATCTTAACAGAGGGACACGTGACTTCTGAGTGGGGCTTTAATAGCCAGTGTACAATTTGTCATAGGTATTCCCTTTTCGTGCCTTGATGATCATAGAAATATATGTTGAGATCAGACCTTTCATCCTAGGTCCTTGAGTAGCTTTGATGAATAGAGCTCCTCTGCTGACCAGCATAGGACATGTAGTGTGCTGCTACGTCACTTCAGTCGTGTCCGACTCTGTGCGACCCCATAGACGGCAGCCCACCAGTTTCTGCCGTCCCTGGGATTCTCCAGGCAAGAATACTGGAGTGGATTGCCATTACCTTCTCAGGTGCATGAAAGGGAAAAGTGAAAGTGAAGTCGCTCAGTCGTGTCCGACTCTTAGCGACCCCATGGACTGTAGCCTACCAGGCTCCTCCGTCAGTGGGATTTTCCAGGCAAGAGTACTGGAGTGGGGTGCCATTGCCTTGTAGTGTAGGTACATGTGAAAACAACTGCCAAGTTACAGTGTTGTCCTTGAATAAATGTTTGTTATTAAAGCATAATCTAGCCCATTCTGACTGACAGACAGCCATCAGCTAGATATGCTGAGTTACCAGTGTGGACCAGTCTCAACAGGCGGACCTGCCAAGATGTACAGTAAATTCATTGATCAAACAAGTATCTGCTGTGAACTAGATGCTTTGTGCGGCATAAAGATGGACAGGCTCCCCATCCTCCAAGAATTCATATTCCAGATCCTGTTCTATTTATGACTAAGAAGAATGAAGTGTTGTAGTTAAAGGTGTCTTAAACCTTAGAATCTTGGAAGAGGGGAGGGAAAGGCACACAGTGAAATAATTAGGAATTCTGAAAATTACAGATATTCAGTAGAAAAATACTATTAAGGCATGGTGTGATTGAGATAAGATTATTCCTTTTTTTTTCATTTAAATGCAAATTTTAGTACTCAAAAGTTTTAGGAGATAAAAAAGGTTAATAAAGTCAAGTTCTTTTCCTATTTATTAGTAAAATCCAAAATAAAAGCCACTGCAGTAGCTAGTAATAAATGTAAAAAGGTTAACAAGGAGACAGCATTGGAAAGGAATGAGAATTTGTTGTTGAGTCTTATAGTTGTGTCCGGCTTTGTGACCTCATAAACTGTAGCCCGCCAGGCTCTTCTGTCCATGGGATTTCCCAGGCAAGCATACTGAAGTGGATTGCCATTTTGTTCTCCAAGACAAGATTATTCTTGAAGAGAGTGAAAAAAAACAAAACTGTCCAGTTTAACAAGTGTTTAAGAAAGATATTGACAGATTACTTGGGACGGATTGCCAATAACAAATCCCTAGGCTGAAAGCTCAGTGCCTACTGATTGGTCTTTTCTACCCAAGACCCAGTGTGAGCCTGTCACTGACCCTGAGGACCTCTCTTTACAGAGGGCTTGATGTTGGCCAGCGTTTTGGAAGTCTTGCAAAAGTAGAATCACTCACCTCTGAAATGGACCTTGAAGGGACCAGGTTTCAGGACACTGCCTTATTAAGAAGACATGCAGATTCAATCAAGACGTTCAGCAGGTGACCTTATTGTATTCCACCATGTGATCTCAGGCAAAACATCATCATCACTGGTAAAATGAATGTAAGAAAGTAAATCTCGTGAAATGGTTCTCTCGAAAAGCAGACACCAGAACAAGGGCTTGTATGCAGGTAGTTTATTGAAGTGATCCTAGGAAAGCAGAGGAGGGTACCAGGAAGAATGAAATGCGGAGTGAGGAAAGCCACGTCAAGGGTGCATTATTGAGCTTATCACCTCTGAGCACCTGGGGATAAACCTGCCACGAACCCTCTAAAGAGCTGAATGAAATGCACCTCAAAATTGTCTTCATGAGGGATGGGCAAGGAGAGGATTTTCTTATGGACTCCCATTTCCCACAAGGCAAAGGTTACTCCCTGGGTGCTCATTCCTTCTTCCGTCCATGTTTGTGCACCTATCAAATCCACTAAGCAGGTTCCTGCAGCTGTGCGATACGATAATAGAGAAATGGGGTGTGGGTGGTACAGAAAGAAACATTTGATGTGGCTGAAGCTACAAATAATAATTCAATTAATGTCATCCTCTTCCACCATGCATTCCACATCTAGCTTTGCACCACTGCATCAGTGGGTCTAGGTTGCTTCCCTAACTTAGGGTGACCCAGACTTTCACCCCAGTGAGGTATTTTGTGCTTGTTGGGCCATTGGTGACTGAATTTGCTAGCTTATCCCTGGCATGAGAGAACCAAGAGCTCCCTAGTGAATCCCTTGGGTTCCAGATATGCTTTCTCCTGCCTCCTGTTGAGTAGTACACCCCTACTCCCTACATGACCCCTTCTTGGGGGCAACCTACATTCCAATACCTGGGCAACATGTGGGCATAGAAGCCTGTCTTAGTCAACACTCCAGCGACCCTTCAGAGTTCCCCATGGAGCTTGGTGGAGACTGTAACCCAGCTACGCCCTTGGTCCTATTCCCAAGGAACAGAACCTGCCACACCAAGTTTTAGGGAGTCATGCCAGAAGCATATTAGGACTGCCTCCAGATCCCTTCTAAGACTGACTAACGAGTCACTGGAGAGTGCCACTGTGTCAATAAATCGTTCCTTACATGCTCTTATTCAGGTCTCTCAGGCCCCCTCTTCCAAAGTCCATGTGTATCTCCAGTTCCTGGTGATAATGTTAGCCCAGGTCTTAGAATTCTTTGGGAAAGTTGTTTTCTTGTGGTGTGTTCCTCTGCACAGCCTGTGCTGGGACGTCAGCAGGGGGAAATTTTCTGGAAGTCTCTTGAGCCAGAGGAGGAGGGGCTTGCAACAATGAGGGGAAGGGCACTGCCTGCCTGTTTCTTTGCACCTTTGTGATCAGAAGCAGCAGTTGGGCAATCAGAGCACAAGTGCCCAGTATTTGGAGAACTGGGTTCTTTTTGCTCACCCTGCCTCTTGCAAGCTGTGTGCTGGCTGCTCCAGGAACAGTGCACAGCTGCTACATGCCATGTGGCTGAGGCGGGGGGCGAGGGCGGGGGGGGAGTGGGGAGCTGCTACTAGCTAAGAGCTGACATGGACCAAAATGAATCACAATTTACCTTCCAAGCCTTTCCCTGGAAGTTTCAAGTCTTCAGCAGACGCCAGAGTTCTCAGAGAGTTCCATCAGACTGATTATGCCAGTGTAATGGTTCTCTAGGTAGGGAGACAGATTACTGGTGCTTCCTACTCTGCCTTCCTAGGGTCCTTCTCCACATCGAAGCGTTTTTTAACTTTGAATAACCGCAACCTGATGCTGCTTTGTAACGGAGGGCAACAGTCCGTTACACAGCCATGTTCCCATTACGGATTATTTCTTAATATTGTGGCAAAAGACTGTCTCCTGAGCCCTTCGAGGTGAGGGAATGTTTGGCAGTGGGTAAGCAGTTTGCACATTATGAACCCATTCCAAATTCTCATCCCTAGGATTCTCCAGATGCTTTTGATTACGCCCTGTGCTTCCCCATGTGGTAGCCACTGTCCTCGTGGTGATTGAGTACTTGATAGTTTAAAAAAATATCAGATTCAGATATGGGTACTAGAAAGCTAGAAATGACATGTGGCTCATATTGTATTTCTGTCTGAGAGCATTGTTCATCAATATGTCAAGTAAGGTCTGTCATCTCTGCTTCACACGCTTTTGGCATTATTTTTACTAATTTAACAGAGTGGTTCCATCCTCTGGTGTTTCAATGAACACATTTAATCCTGAATCCCAGGCAGGTGTACCCATGTCAGTACATTCACCGTGATTAAATCTTCTGAATATCATTCTTCTGAATAGCCTTAAGAATATATTCTGCTATGATCTGAATGATTGCATCACCCTAGAATTCATATGTTTCAATCCTAACCTTCGAAGTTCGTGATTAGGAGGTAGTGCCTTTGGAAGGGGCTTCAACCTTGAGGTTAGATGTCTCATGAGTGGGATTAATGTGTCATTATATAAAAGACTCCAGAGAGATCCTTTGTCTCCTCACCATGTGACGACACAGCAAGAAGTTGCCAGCTATTTACTAGGAAAGAGGCTTCCCCAGGTGGCGCTAGTGGTAAAGAATCCATCTGCCAATGCAGGAGAGATGAGGGTTGGATCTCTATGTCGGGAAGATCCCCTGGAGGAGGAAATGGCAACCCACTCCAGTATTCTTGTCTGGAAAATCCCATGGACAGAGGAGCCTCGCGGGCTATAGTCCATGCAGTCGCAAAGAATCGAACATGACCAAGTGTCTGAGCACATGGACTAGGAAGAGGGGCCTCACCAGAAGGTGACCATACTGGTACTTTGATCTAGTGTTGCCAGTCTCCAGAACTGTGAGAAATTTTTATCATTTATAAGCTACCAGTATGTGGTATTTTGTTACAGCAGCCTGAATGGATTAAGACATATTCCTAAACATATCTTCCAGATTTCTTTCAATGCACACTGACAAAATTCTGCATCCACTTTGGTGTACTTGCTGTCTTCTGGAGCAGGTCCTGCACTTTTCCCTCTGGGCTCGGTTGGGAAAGAACTTTTGTTATGACACTGAAGACAAGGATGGGCGGTCAGAACATGTTCTGTGGGGAGTAAGCCTCTTCTCAGGCAACTGCCACAAGTGAAGTCTGTAAACCCATGGCTGATTCATGTCAATGTATGGCAAAAACTATTACAATATTGTAAAGTAATTAGCCCCCAACTAAAATAAATAAATTTATAAAAAAAAAAAAAAAGGTTTTATGCAAGTGAAGGGTGGTTGCCTTGGGTGGGATGTTAAATTGAGAAATTGATAAGGGGAGGACTACTACTGCTAGCTGGAAGGATCCAGGGAGTTGGAGAGTTCAGAGTTTGCAGATTCATCTCTGCTCAGATGTTATCATCCAAAGTCTCAGTGAAATAATCCTTTGCATCCAGAGCCTTTATCTTAGCATAAAATACCTGATAGTCCTATACATTTATGCAGTGTTGCAACTTTTCAGTCTATATTATCAGCCATGTCTGCCCTATGGCTACGGGGCAATGGAATGTGGCTAGGAAGCCTCAGGTTTTGTGTTAAAAGTTTTAGGCATTGCTGCTGCTGCTGCTAAGTCGCTTCAGTCGTGTCCGACTCTGTGCGACCCCACAGACGGAAGCCCACCAGGCTCCCCCGTCCCTGGGATTCTCCAGGCAAGAACATTGGAGTGGGTTGCCATTTCCTTCTCCAGTGCATGACAGTGAAAGGGGAAAGTGAAGTCGCTCAGTTGTGTCCGACTCTTCGCGACCCCACAGACGGAAGCCCACCAGGCTCCCCCGTCCCTGGGATTCTCCAGGCAAGAACATTGGAGTGGGTTGCCATTTCCTTCTCCAGTGCATGACAGTGAAGGGGGAAAGTGAAGTCGCTCAGTCGTGTCCGACTCTTCGCGACCCCATGGGCTGCAGCCTACCAGGCTCCTCCGTCCATGGCATTAGGCTTATCTTTGTCTTTGTGTATACTCTTCAGGGCAATTAGAAATATCTATACCATCTAACAATTCTTACTGATTATAATTATTATCATAGCAATAAAGTACATCAGTTACTTGACCAAAGCTTTGTCTTAACCCTGTACTATGTCTCAGGAAACCACAGCTTAGTAAGTAATTATGATGCCACTGGTTACTGGTGTTCATTTGTCACCTATAAGGAGGTCTTCACTGCATTCCTGCCTAAACAGATAACCCAATCTCAGAGCTGCATGTTGGGTATCAGTTTTATGCCACCATTCCTGGTCCCAAGAGCTTTATCAATGAGGAGCCATTCAGAAAAATAGAAACCACGTTGGCCACTGCAAACAGAAGAAATCTAGTGCAGGGAATTGGCTACAGGTAATGGAAGAACTGGGAAGCCAAATAAGAAAGTATTGAGGCAATTCTAAAATTTGGAGAAGCAGGAAGCTGTTATCACCACTTGGATGAATGGAGTGTAAGCAAGACAGAGTCCTACCAGGGCTCAAGATGCACCATCTCATGGGAGCTGGAACCTCTCAGTGGCTGTCTTGTGAGATCTGAAATATATAGGAATGATTATCCTGTGGGAACTGGTGTTATGGAAGGAACATAGCCAATGCCAGAGGTGCCACCAAAAGCAGAGAAGGAGAGGGCAAAATACCTGACCACTTCTCTTTCCCACTCCCACATAATCCAGCAAGGCTTCCCTTTTGCCAAACCTTCTCAGAAACCACTTGTTAAGGGACCCTGGGAAATGCAGATCCTGAAATACAGGCAGAACCGGGAAATAACAGGAATGAATCTGAGAGCAAGGAGGGAAATGACCAGCACAAGAAGTATATCCCTCTTTTGTAATTATGTATACACTTGGTGCTCTCCATGGATTCACAGAGATGATGCAGTACAGACCTTGTTTCAGAAAAACTTGCTAATATATGGCTATGTTTGTGTCATTGTAGTAACAGCATGAATGCTAGATGAATCTTATGTAATCTTAACATTATTTCCTAGTAAGGATACCTACGTATTTTTTATATATAGAAGAAATTACCATATATATCATCTTGTAAGAGGCATGGAATTAAAATAGCAAGCTTTTAAATGCAATTCTAAGTTAATACTTTCCTTATTTTGACTGCTTTATTCAATATTTCACCTGGAAATAGAGAAAATAAGAAAATCCAAAGAACAACACACATTTCCCTTCTATAAGCTTGGTTTTCTTTAGTAATTTACAACTACATAGCCAAGATGATTTGTCTAAATTTAGTAGACCACAGATGACATGTCAAAATGAGGTAGTAAACATATGGAGAAGAAATAGTATGGAGAAACCTGCTCTGAGATATTTATTTCTGTGGCAACTTTAATCTTTAGTATTTCCACATCTATAAAATATTCTAGGGGGGGACAGGCTTCCCTTGCGGCTCAGTTGGTAAAGAATCTGCCTGCAGTACAGGAGACCTGGGTTTGATGCCTGGGTTGTGAAGATCCCCTGGAGAAGGAAATGACAACCCACTCCAGTTTTCTTACCTGGAGAATTCCATGAACAGAGGAGTCTGATGGGCTACAGTCCACAGGATAGCAAAGAGTCAGACACGATTGAGTGGGAAAAAGGGGAACTCTTTTTCTTTTGTAAGAGTCTTATTCTAAGTGAAGATACTCATGCCAAACTTTTTGCTTATGCCCTTGATGGTTTGTGAGCTGTATCTAGCAAAAAATCAGATAAGTTTAGAAAGTTTTCATTCTATATCAAGTTTAAAAAAGAAAAATTATGTGTTGACTATGTGAATTCTCTTCCCTGTGATCAGAAAATTAGATTCAGGCATTGACCCAACGATACAGGTAACAGCTTCCATTTTTCTCTCCCCACCCCACCAAGAGGATAGAGGGAAGATTTGTTAGAGAGGCTTACAGCATGGGAATGTGCTACTTCTTTTAACCCTCCAGATTGGGTTTCTCCTCAATATAACTGGCCAAGCAGTTGTTTCTGAAGAGTCTTGGATGTCCTCCACATGACCAGGTTCTCAGTTTTATATAGTAATGCCTTCCATTAGAACCAAGAAGATATCTTTGGCCATAACCACAGACATCTGACCTGACAAACTCACCATGTACAAACTATGTGACACTGAATAATGGATTCAGTGTGAAGATGGCAAAAGGTGAACGGTTCTTCTACTGTCCTGATGCAGGCCAGCTTGCAGGCATACTTTTGGGGGGAAAAAAGGCACAGAGCCATTAGGAACTGCGGAGACTTAAGTGAGGGATGTGAGAAGATACCAAAAATTGGGTTTCTTTTGCAGCTTCCCATTTTTAGAGAGTGTAGCAGCTTTTATCATCTTTTCTCAGTGCCCTCGAGAAAATTTTTATTAAATGAATTCATTAAAGAAGACCCAGAAATATGACAGCCCTTCAAATATTTGAAAATTGTTATATGAGAGAGGAATTATTGAGCCTTTCTTTAATAGCCACACTCTGTTCTGAGTTTTCCTCCCTTTAAAGACCCAGAGAAAATAAATAGAGTTTTAAAATTATTGCTTAGGTGCCCAGTCATGTCCAACTCTTTGTGACCCTTGGGATGGTAGCCCACCAGGCTACTCTGTCCATGGGATTTTTCAGGCAAGAATACTGGAATTGGTTGCCATTTCCTCCTCCAGAGGATCTTCCCAACCCAGGGATTGAACCTTCATCGCCTGTGTCTCCTGCATTTCAGGCCGATTCTTTACTCGCTGAGCCACTGAGGAAGTCTTTAAAATTTAAAATTGTTAAAAATATGTAAAAACTGACCACATAGAGATTTTCTTGCTACCATTTCTTGAAGCATCATAGAAGAAAATATGGTTTCTGTAGACAATATAAATGACCACTAACTATTTGGCCTCCCAACTCTGGCATTTAGGATCATAGAATCTTCAATATTCATCATCATTCAGATAGTTATGTTCATAGTCATTAATAAAAATGCCTTCAAAGTATGCAAAGAATTAAAATATAAGTGGGACTAAAGGGAATGTAATGGCCAATTTATTTATGTGTATGAGTAATTGAATAAGTAGTTCAACTCCCAACTGGACACAAGCCTCTTTTATTCTGCAGAATCTTCACTTGATTCCTCTTGAAAGGATGACAAAAGAAAGGGATATTAAGAAATTTGACAATGAAGGAAAGGAGAATTCTTATTCTTTGTTTCCTTCCTTGCTCACTCACTTTTTAGACCCCCTGGACCCACAGAAAAATCAGGTTAGTGGAGTAGTGGGTCATGAAGCCCAGAGATGGTTTCAGTTCAGTTCAGTAGCTCAGCCATGTCTGATTCTTTGCAGCCCTATGGACTGCAGCACTCCAGGCCTCCCTGTCTATCACCAACTCCCAGAGTTTACTCAAACTCATATCCATTGAGTCGGTGATGCCATCCAACCATTTCATCCTCTGTTGTCTCCTTCTCCTCCTGCGTTCAATCTTTCCCAGCATCAGGGTCTTTTCCAATGAGTCAGTTCTTCGCATCAGGTGGCCAAAGTATTGGAGTAACAGCTTCAGCATCAGTCCTTCCAATGAATATTCAGGACTGATTTCCTTTAGGATGGACTGGTTGGATCTGCTTGCAGTCCAAGGGACTCTCAAGAGTCTTCTCCAACTCCATGGTTCAAAAACATCAATTCTTCAGCACTCAGCTTTCTTTATGGTCCAACTCTCACATCCATACATGACCACTGGAAAAACCATAGCTTTGACTAGACAGACCTTTGTTGGCAAAGTAATGTCTCTGCTTTTTAATATGCTGTCTAGGTTGGCCATAACTTTTCTTTCAAGGAGTAAGAGTCTTTTAATTTCATGACTGCAGTCACCATCTGAAGTGATTTTGGAGCCCAAAAAAATAAAGTCTGTCACTGTTTCCCCATCTATTTACCATGAAGTGATGGGACCAGATGCCATGATCTTAGTTTTCTGAATGTTGAGCTTTAAGCCAACCTTTTCACTCTCCTCTTTCACTTTCATCAAGAGGCTCTTTAGTTCTTCTTCACTTTCTGCCATAAGGGTGGTGTCATCTGCATATCTGAGGTTATTGATATTTCTCCCGGCAATCTTGATTCCACCTGGTGCTTCATCCAGCCCAGCATTCTCATGATGTACTCTGCATATAGGTTAAATAAACAGGGTGACAATATACAGCCTTGACGGACTCCCTTTTCCTATTTGGAACCAGACTGTTGTTCCATGTCCAGTTCTAACTGTTGCTTCCTGACCTGCATACAGGTTTCTCAATAGGCACGTCAGGTGGTCTGGTAGTCCCATCTCTTGAAGAATTTTCCACAGTTTGTGGTGATCCACACAGTCAAAGGCTTTGGCATAGTCAATAAAGCAGAAATAGATGTTTTTCTGGAACTCTCTTGCTTTTTCGATGACCCAGCGGATGTTGGCAATTTGATCTCTGGTTCCTCTGCCTTTTCTAAAACCAGCTTGAACATCTGGAAGTTCACAGTTCATGTATTGTTGAAGGCTGGCTTGGAGATGGTTTGGCAACTCCCAAACATCATCAGATCAAGGACCTTGACCTTTCTCAGCCTTTCTGTCACATTCACTCATGATAAACATCCATTGCTTCTAAAAATTTCCATTCTCTCAGCCATTGTGAACCTTCAGAAGCATTGAAAAAGACTCAGGAAAAATTATTTCTTCTCTGTTTGTTCCTGTTCTTTCTCTCCGCACTTGCCTTGAATTATTCCAAGCATCAGCCCTATTTGCTGCCTTTCTCTTTCATTATTCCATCCATTGTTTCCACTTAGATGACTCCCTAGTGTCTGTCTCCACCTCTAATGTCTTTCTTTATCATTAGTCCTCTATTTCTGACTGCCTCTTTGGAAATTCTTGAACGCACCTAATTTCACTATAATCCAAATTAAATGAATCTTTCCATCACTTGCCCCATTCCTCCTCTTAGTTTCTTAGGTACAGTAAGTGAAAGATTCCGTCAGGAGGAACTAGGCCTAAGGTTTAGTGACCCATGGAAAGAAAGAGGTCAGTCAGATGCATTATAGATGTTTGACTGGTAGGACTTAATAACCACTATCTTTCTCGTCTCCATTGTATTAAGTACAAGCCCATTATTATTGTGAAGTGAAAGTCGCACAGCCGTGTCCAACCTTTTGCGACCTCATGTACTATGCAGTCCATGGAATTCTCCAGGCCAGAATACTGGAGTGCGTAGCCTTTCCCTCCTCCAGGGGATCTTCCCAACCCAGAGATAGAACCAGGTCTCCTGAATTGCAGACAGATTCTTAATCGTCTGAGCCACCAGGGAAGCCCAAGAATACTTATTATTAAGTCATACCAAAAATCATTAATAATCTGCTGGGCTGTTTCATAGTTTTATTTTATGTTTTATCCTAAAGTTTTCATTCTAAAACTTGTATCCTAAACGTTTAATACTGAACTCGGTCTGCCAACTCTGCTCATGCTTTAGCCCTAAAGTTTCTCAAATTTAACTGCTCCTATTTTGTAGATATTTAGGAACTTGATCACCACAGTTGGGAGGTGGTATAGTAGATTATGAGCAATGAAAAAATAATCCAAGTGTGGGGATTCATAAAAATGGAAAGTTTATCAAGGAATTGATGGAATCCATACTGCTTTGTCGCTCTCCTCTGCATCAGATGGATTTTGTTTCTGGCCAATACAGAACGTCTCTTTTGCTCTAATGTTATCTAGGTGTATTTTTCTGACCTGATTACTTTCTGAATACAAATGGAACGACTAGAAATGGTTCTTGGTTTGACATGGCTGAACTGTGTTTTATTAATAAAAACCTGCTGTCTAAATATATATTAAAGAAGCTTCTCCAAGTAAATGCCATTATCTATCCGTGGAAAATACTCAGCTGTCTGGAGGGACAAGTGTTCTGTCATTCGAGCTCTCAGAGTCTTTTGCCCTGTCCTGAAAATGAATGTGGGAGAGAGGAGTAAGAAATCCTTTCAGCATTCATGCCAAGGGTCTGAGAGTGCCTTACAGTTGTTAAAAGCACATATAATATTTATTTGTGTATTTGCCGGAATTATACAATTACCATTCAAAATTCTGATCTTGTCTGAAACTGCAGTGGGACTCTCCTTTCTAATGGAATTGTGGATTCATGGGCCACCAGTTTTTCTCTAGTGACAGTGCCCTGTGTATTTTCAGGAATGCAAGGAGGAGGTTCTTGGAGGAAAGATGAAATGGGGAGGAATGTTTGCTTTGATTTGCTGTTTTGTTCCCCTTATTTGAGACTCAGGTGCAAAGAAGAGGGTCTGGGATGACTCTGGGAAGAAAGAGAGAGAAGAAAGAGAAATGAAAGGCTTGATTTTTTTTATGTTGGTAGTGTTGAAGAATTGGTAGTAGAAAAGAAGGAATTCTAGGACCTGGAGCAAGCAATAAAAATGGTTTAGCTCACCTGTGGGTTTATGCTGGTTAATGTGCGGTACCTACAGCAGAGCTAAAGTATTTGCATTGATTTGTTATTACTATGAACATGCAAAAGTGCTTCTTAAGCTAACAGCAGTTCCCTTTTTATATTTTAAAGAATATTTGTGCAGAAAAAAATGGATGAAAACACATCAAAATAGTTACTAGGCTTTAATTCATTTTTATATCCTACTTCTTTTCCACTTACCATTATAACTTGAGCATTTCTCCAGGTTAATAAATATAATTTTGAAACCACAGAATATGATAGAGCCATTTAAAATGTTTTGGTTGTGCTTTCATGGGGCTGAATTTTTTATTTAATGAATATAATATTCATTATTAAATGAATTAAATAGCTATAATCTTTTGCTATTATATTTTGCTGAAACTAACATAAGTGTACTAAAATTTTACATTTTCAACGTCAAGACTTACTCTGCCAACATTTGGAATGACTGGAATTGCAGAGGAGCATTAAGATATTATGTGCCTCAGACTTGGGCCCCTTGAGACTTGGGTTTCTAATCCACCTCCACCATTACAACCAGGAAGCCAGGGGTTAAACTCCCAGCAGATGGTGCTGCTGCTCTTCATGCTGCTGACTGAGCAGCCCAGGAATTTAAAGACTTGCTTAAACAGGGTTAATACATGGAGGACAGCTGGTCTGCAGCAGAATTAGAGGTCAGGAGGTTAGTCGCATTTCCCTGAACACAGAGGACACACCAGTCAGGGTCAGTGAAAGCCATTTAGGGAAAGGAAAAAGCAGAGGAGTTCTACTGGAGGGAGCAATTGAATGAGAGGGTAGATGGTGTTAGGATAGAACCACGTACACCAGATACGGAGGGAGGGGGAGATGAAGGAAGACCGACAAACCTGGGGGAGCACTGCCCCTCAGCCTCCAGGCTTCAGATGAGGAGAGAGACCGTGCTGTGCTATGCTTAGTCACTCAGTCGTGTCCGACTCTGAGACCCCATAGACTGTAGCCTGTCGTACCTCTAGTCCATTTCCCAACTCCAGGGATCATCGTCCTGTATTTTCACCAGTATGTGGATGTGAGTTAGGAGGGCTTTGATCTTGCCAGCCAGTTAGACATTTAATGTGGCTAATTCACTCTGTAAGAGGACACAGTGGGATGTTGTCAAGTTGGAAGAAGCTATTAATGTCTTGGAATTAAAATCTCATCAAGGACAGTGATTGACATCTATTGCAGTCCAATTTCTGCAAATGCCTTGAGAGTCTATTCTTTGTGAAGCACTGTGATAGATGTTTAGGGATTTGAAATGGAAAAAAAAGTTAAGACAGTCTCAGCTCTCAGACAGTTTACTAAGCAATACAAAGGCAGGGAACAGAGGAGTTAGACGGATGTGCTGATGACTATAATATTGGATTGGCCAAAAAGTTCATTTGTATTTTTCTGTAAACTGTTATGGAAGAAACTCGAATGATCTTTTTGGCCAACCCAATACTAAGTTCACTAGGAAAACTTACAGAGAAAGTGGTAAGTGGTTCAGAAGTGAGAGACAAATATTAGTGAGGAAGGCTGAATTTTTATGAAGGATGTAGAAAAATATTAACAAAGATGTGTAAGTGAAAGAATCACATAAAAAAAGGCACCAAGAAACTGTTTCCACTTCTTCCCTCATCTCCCCCTGCCCCACACCACCCTACACACACACACACGCACACACGCACACACACACACACACACACACACACACACACACACGGCCGGGCGCACATATACTTCATCTTCAACTACTCCGAGGTCGCCTTATGGAATAGATAAATCTATCCTCAACTTCAATTTCTGACATTAAATAGTGTTCCGAAATATGTTTTGAATATTTGAATATTAGCCTACAGAATGACACAAGGAAAGACAATGGGCTTTAATACTAGACAGATTGGAGTTTAAATTTCAATCCATTTTCTAGTTGTAATGACCTTGAATAAGTTACTCAATCTCTATGAGCACTTCTAGTATCTATAAAAATGGATATCGTAAGAATGAACTTTGCATAGTTGTTTTAAGAATTAAGTAGGAAAACATGTTAACACATTTTCTTGGTAAGGACTGCTTTCCTTGCCTTCAGTTCTGTCCTCCTGACCAGGTCTGCACTCCTAGCCTCCTTGGTCACACTAGAGGGCGACATCATCCCATTCTTACATCCAAGGCTTCCAGAAGTGCGAGTCTTCTCAGCAGACAGTTTTCTAAATGTCTCAGCAAGGGAGGAAGCAGAAACTCTGTGCTCCAGAATATGAAGAAGGCGAAGAGCCGACTCATTGGAAAACACTCTGATACTGGGAACGAATGAAGGCAAAAGGAGAAGGGGGCAGCAGAGGATGAGATGGCTGGATGGCATCACTGACTCAATGAACATGAATTTGAGCAAACTCCAGGAGATAGTGGAAGACAGGGTGGCCTGACCTGCTGCAGTCCTTGGGGTCGCAAAGAGTTGAACATGACTTAGCAACTGAACAACAAACAACAGTAGGAGATAAACTGTGGAAGGACTTTGGAGCAGCTGCTGTGTCCTCTGTGAGCAATAGCTGTGAATGCAGACATCCTCAGAAGGCAGGGGTCCAGCGTCTATTTTGCCAGCTGTGTTGGGAGGACTTCTGGTGCTATGAGAGCAGCAGACCTGTAGACTGGACATCTAAACCTGCTTGATTGCTACTAGAAATCCACCATGTTTGGACAGAATCTCTAAAAAGCCCACTGGACCTCTTTTGCTAGAGAGTCAGGACTGTGATGGTCATGTGTTCCAGTTTGCCTGAGACAGTCCTGGTTTATGCCTGGAGTAATTACTCATGCAGTGAAGTGAAGTGAAAGTCGTTCAGTCATGTCCGACTCTTTGCTACCCCATGAGCTATACAGGTCCATGGAATTCTTCAGGCCAGAATACTGGAGTGGGTAGCCTTTCCCTTCTTCAGGGGATCTTCCCAATCCGGGGATCAAACCCAGGTCTCCCACATTGCAGGCAGATTCTTTACCAGCTGAGCCACCAAGGGAATTACTGGTGGTGCCCCTTTTACTCTCAATGTCCCGGTCTGGAGACTAAGTTTTGTGGCCCCCCTACTCAGAATATTAGGATGCACTTACTAATAGTGCAGATCTGACCTAGCAAGGGTCCTTGGGTCTGGATAAGACCATGCATGGGCATTGGAGTCAGAAAGTGACAGACGTATCTGGGTGAAAATCCTGGCTTTGTTTGTGTGTCATTGGCAAGTTATTTAACCTAAGTCTCAGTTTCCTGATGTATGGATTAGAGATATTAATAATAACAGGACATGAACGCATTGTACCTTCTAATTCTAATTAAAGTTCTTCCCAGAATCTCTGGCATGTAGCAGTACATGGTAGCTATCCTTGTTACAGTTTTTAAGAGTCACTGTAATATTCAGGTTCTCCTCTAAATTCAAGGGAATTTAAGCTGTATTAGTTGAAGAAGAGGTGAAGAAATAATTGAAGACCAAAGTAAGATGAATGGCTCAAGGTCACAAGAGAATTATTGAGTCACCCAAAATCAGAGCCAATGAGCATGAGGGTCTCAGAATTCCCTGGCTGGTGCACCAGGGCTGTCACTGTTGCTACAGAGACTGTTCAAGGGTAAAGATGTGGCCGAGTTTCTGTCCTGCAGCTTTAGCAAATACTGGACACAGTAATACTCTTGAGTTTAGAGGACAGTAGACATTTGACTACTTCATTTTACAATTTTTATTGCAAATGTTTAAGCATATGAATAAGAATAGAGGATCTGGTAATGAACGCCATTGTAGGCATCTCCATCAAATCTTAACATTATAGGCTACCTATGCAGGTCCTTTTTCAATGACATTAAAGGTCACAAATATAATTAAGACCTCTGATGCACTCTTCCTTTCTGTAAGCCTCTTCCTTTATTTTATAGTGTTATATAACAGGTTTTAAACCTTACCTTAAATGGTATCATATGTATCTCATTGCAAGTTTTTTGTTTTGCTTAATAGGTTTTTAGGATTTATCTATCTTCATAAGTACTATACAGCATGCCACTATATAAATAGTCTACCATTCATTATCCATTGTCCAGTTTATGGACATTTTGGTTGGTTCCTAGTTTTCACATACATGAGACTTTCTGTAAGGGTTGTTGACAGACGTGGACTTGCAAGGTCTTAGGATGTAAGTATGTTCAATTTGACTCAATATTACCAAATTTTGCCAAACATTACCAAAAATTTTCCAAAGTGGTTGTTTCCATGTCCATTGTATTAAAATATTTTCCCCAGATGAAAATATATTACAGGCGTACCTCAGAGGTAATTCAGGTTCAGTTCCACACCACAAATATCACAATAAGGCAAGGCACACACATTTTTGGTTTTGCAGAGCATGTAAGAAGTGATGTTTGCATCACAAAAGTGATGTTTTTATATATGTATACAACTATATGTATTCAAACACCCCCTCCCTCTTGAGCCTCCCTCCAACCCTCCCTCCCCCGATCCCATCCATCTAGGTCATCACAGAGCAATGAGCTGAGCTCCCTGTGTTGTACAACAGTTTCCTGCTAGCTGTCTGTTTTAGAGATGGTAGTGTGTATACGTCAGTGCTACCCTCTCAATTCATCCCACCTTCTGCTTCCCACCCTGTCCACAAATCCATTCTCTAAGCCTGCATCTCTATTCCCACCCTGAAGTTTTCAAACTGGGGAAGAGCATATGCAAAGTAATGGAAATTTGACTCTTGTTTCTACCACCCCCACCTCCAGGCAGATTTACCATAAAACACAGCTTTGAGTGATTCATTCTCTGGTGTAGGTTGGGAGGAGCATTGGAGGTGGCTTGCTTCAGGAAGAAAGGATTACTTGAATGACCCAGTTACGTAGTGAGACCATATAACATAACAACCTATGTGTAACATATAACTTAACTGGGACACTAAAAAAATTGTGGTAAAAACATATAACGTAAAATTTACTCTCTGAGACATTTAAAAATTTTTTATTGGAGGACAGGTGATTTACAAGGTTGTTTTATCTCTTAACCAGTTTTAAGTGTACAGTACATTGTATAAAACTGAAACTCTGTACCCACTGAACAGAAACTTCCCTTTTCTCCTCCCTGTAGTCCCTGGCAACCACCAATCTATTTTCTGTTTCTAAAATTTCAACTATTTTATTACATAGGAAATTATGTAATATTGCTCTTTATGTGACTGGCTTATATCACAAAATAAGCAAAATAAGATGTTTGCTGTGGATTTTTCATGTATGCACGTGTGTGTGGGTGTGCACAGTCATGTCCAATTCTTTGTGACCCCCTGGACTATTAGCCCACCAGGCTCCTCTGTCCATGGAATTTTCCAGGCAAGAATACTGGAGTGAGTTGCCGTTTCCTTCTCCAGGGGATCTTCCTGACCCAGGGATCAAACTCATGTCTCTTATGTTTCCTGCCTTGGCAGGCAGGTTCTTTACCACTGCACCGTATGACTTTTATTCTATAGAGGTAGTTTCTTTCTAGTTTGTTGAGTGTTTTTATCATGAAGGGGTGTTGCATTTTGTAAACACCTTTTCTGCATCAGTTGAGATGATCATGTGGACTTTCACTCTTCATTCTATTAATGCAGTGGACCACATTGATTGACTTTTGTATATTGAAGCATCCTTGCATTCCAGAAATAAATCTCATTTCGTTGTTGTGTATGATTCTTTTAATGTGCTATTGAGTTCAGTTTGCTAGTACTTTGTTAAAGATTTTCATGTCAATATTCATCAGAGGTATTGGTTTAAAATTTTCTTGTAGTATCTTTCTCTAGCCTTGGTAAGCTGGCCTCATACAATGTGTTTAGAAGTGCTCCCATCTTTTCAATTTTTGGAAGCTTTGAGGTTTAACTTAATTCTTCTTTTTTAAAATGTTTAGTAGAATTCAGTAAAGCTATCAGGTCCAGGGCTTTTCTTTGTTGGGAGGTTTTGGATTAATGATTTAATCTCCTTGCTAGTTAGAAGTCTATTCATATTTTTAAATTTCTTCATGATTCAGTCTTGGTATGTTGTATGTTTCTAAGAATCTATTAATTTTTCTAGCTTATTCAATTAACTGACATATAATTGTTCATAGTAATCTTTTATAATCCTTTATTTTTTGGCATCAGTTGTAGTATCTCCTCTCTCATTTCTGATTTTTATTGTCCTCTCTCTTTTATCTTAGTCCAGCTAAGAGTTTGTCAATTTTGTTGATCTTTTCAAACACCAACTCTTAGTTTTATTGAATTTTTCCCATTCTCTACTCTTCATTTATTTTGGCTCTGACCTTTATTATACCCTTCCTTTTGCTAACTTGGGACTTGGTTTGTTCTACTTTTTCAATTTCAAGGTGAAAACTAAAGTTATTGAGTTGAGATCTCTTCTTTAATGTAGGCATGAAGAAGACATACTACTAAAGACCAAGGCATATTACTATAAACTTCTTTTAGTGTTGCTTTTGCTGCCTCCTGAAAGATTTGGTTTGCTGTATTACCATTTCTTTTTAAAATATTCTTATTTATTTATTTATTTGGCTGCACCGGGCCTTAGCTGCTTTACATGGGATCTTTGATCTTCTTCACAGCAGGCAGGACCTTTAGTTGTGGCCTGTGAACTCTTAGTTGCAGCACATGGGATCCAGTTCCCTGACCAGGGATCAAACCCGGGCCTCTAGTATTGGAAGCACACAGTCTTAGCCACTAGAACACCAGGGAGGTCCCTATCATTTCCATGTATCTCATGATACTTTAAAACTTCCCTTGTGATTTCTTCTTTAACCCATTTGTTGTTCAAGAGTGTGCTTTTTATCTACCAAATATTTGTGAATTTTTCAGTTTTTATTTTGCTGTTGAGTTCTAATTGCATACAATTCTGATTGTATTCCGTTGTGAAAGGAAAAGATACTCGGTATTATTTCAAAGTCTTAACTTTGTAAAGACTTGCTTTGTGGCCTCACATGTGCTCTAGAATGTATCTATAGAATAGTCCATATATACTTGAGAAGAATTTGTATTCTGCTACTGTTGGCCAGACTGTTTTGTGTGTGTGTTAGGTTCAGTTGGTCTGTAGTATTGTGTGAGTCCTCTGTTTCCTCTTCCATATGGTTGGTCTATCCATTATTGAGAGTGGGATATGGAATCTATTATTACTACTGTGTAACTGTGTCTTCCTTCCTGTCAATGTTTGCTTCAAATATTTGAGTGCTCTGATGTTAGAGCATATATATTTATAATTATTATATTGACCTTTCATAATTATATAATGTCGTTCTTTATCTTGTGTGACAGTTTTTGACTTAAAGTCTCTGCTGACATAAATATGACCCTCCTTGCTCTCTTTTAATCACCACTTGCAAACACTGTCCTTTTCTGTTCTTTCACTTTCAGCCTCTGTGTGGCCTTACATCTACAGTGAATCTCTTGGGACTTTCCAAGCTGTCCAATGGTTAAGACTCCATGCTTCTACTGCAGGGGATGTGGATTGGATCCCAAGAAGGGAACTAAGATCCTGTATGTCTTGTGCTGTGGACATAAAAGAAAAAAGAAAAGAGAAGAAAAATTTGAATTGACCTATCTGGCTTTAATGTTAAAAAAAAGTATAAAAAAGTGAGTCTCTTATAGGCAGCATATAGCTGGATCCTGTTTTGTAATAACTCATCCACTCATTGGATGTCTTTTGATTTGGGAAGTTTAATTCATTTATATTTAAAGTAATTACTCATAGGGAAGGACTTCTATTGCCATTTTGTTCATTTTTTCTTTATGTCTTGGTCTTGCTGTCTTCCTTTGTGTTTCGTTGGTTTTTTACAGTGTAGACTGTGAATCTGTTCTTGTTCTCTAGGTATTTTCTTACCATGGGGATTATCTAAAACATTTTATAGTATAACAATCTATTTTTTAAACTGAAGTATAGTTGATATACAATATTATATTAGATTCAGGTATACAATACAGTGATTTAAAATTTTTTAGGTTATACTACATTTAAAGTTATTATAAAATACTGGCTAGGTTCCCTGTACTATATAATATATTCTTGTAACTTACTTGTTCTATGTGTTATAGTTTTTAACCTCTAAATCCCTTACCCCTATCGTGCCTCTTGCCCCTTTCCTCACCCCACTGGTAAGCACAAGTTTGTTCTCCATAGCTGTGAGTCTGTTTTGTTATATTCATGCATTTTATTTTTTAGCTTCCACATATTTAAGTGATAACATACAGTATTTGTCTCTGTACCTCTGACTTTATTTCACTAAGCATAATACCCTCTAGGTCCATCCATGTTGTTGCAAGTGGCAGCACTTCATTATTTTTTATGAGTGAGTATGATTTCATTGTATGTATAAACTACATCTTCTTTACTCATTCATCTGTTGATGGGCACTTATGTTGCTGCCATACCTTGGCTACTGTAAATAACGCAGCCATGAGCATTGGGGTGCATCTATCTTTTTGAATTAGTGTTTTTGTTTTCTTTGAATATATACCCATGGGTAGAATTGCTGGGTGATATGGTAGTTCTATTTTTAGTATTTTGACGAATTCCTCATATTGTTTTCAATAATGGCTGTACAAATTCACATTTCCACTGGCACTGTATGATGGCTTCCTTTTCTCCACATCCTCACCAACATTTGTTATTTGTAGACTTTTTGATTCTGACAGGTGTGAGGTGATATCTCATTGTGGTCTTGATTTGCATTTCTCTGATGATTAATGATATTGAGCATTTTTTCATATGCCTGTTGCCCAGTTGTTTGTCTTCTTTGGAAGAAAATGTCTATTCAGGTCTTTTGCCCATTTTAAAAGTCATGGTTTTGTTTTTTTTTTGGTGCTGGGTTGTATGAGTTGTTATATATTTTGGATATTAAACCCTTATCAGTCATATAGTTTGCAAATATTTTCTCCCATTCAATAATCTGTCTTCTTGTTTTGCTGAAGGTTTCTTTGCTGTGCAAAAGTATTTAAGTTTAGTTAGGTCTCATTTATTTATTTTTGCTTTTGTTTCCTTTGGTTTAGGAAACAGGCTCAAAAAATATTGTTACTATTTACATCAGAGTGGACTCTGCCTCTAGGCTTGTTGACTTGTTCCTGCAACAGAGAAGGGTGAAGATCGGGAAGGAGATCTGAGAGGACACACTGTGTGGTAATGTCAGGCCAGGTAGAAAATTTGTGCTTCCAGATAGGTACAGAAAGTGAATTTTGCCCACTCTCATGCACTCAAGAATTGGGACCATGGAGCGGAGTTTGAGGGCCAGACTTGTTGTTACGGGGTGGTGGGGAAGCATGCACATCCGAGGAATACAGTATGAGGCTACCAGCTGGAAGATATGGCTGCATCTCCCAAGGGACCACTAGACCTAGGAGGGTTACTTGGAGTAAATTTGGTTCTCCACAGCGTTTCTATGGGCAGTAAAGGTGATCAATGGAGATGACCAGGAGAAAGGAAGCATCAGCATTGCTCAGTCTGTCCCAGAACTAGATGTCTTTTTTTTCTCTCTCTCTCTCTCTCTCATTGCTCTGGGCTGCAGCTCCGAAGGAAGGAAACTTCAAGGAAGGAGGGGTGTGGTGTGAAAGAGCCAATCACATTCCACCTATACTCTCCTAACCTGTAATCAGTTTGCAAGGTAGGAAAGGAGAGCCTCTATCAAACTTGTAATTGAAATTTAAAAATAAATAGAACTGAGTCCTAATAACCAAAGATATTCTGTTTTAACAGCTGAGAGGGACAGCGAATTATGGGCCAGAACTGAAATGATATTAGGCATCTTGCTGCCTAGCAAAAAGGATTAGCAGAACTGACAATATTTACTGGAAAAATAAAACAGGTCTATGTTTATAACCAAGTTATTGAGACTTCTCAGTCAAATTAGTTACATAGCTTGACGTAAATTACTTGGTTAATGTCATCCTGCAGCAAGAGTCAGGGCCTGCATCTGTTTTAGCTCCCTTTACATTTCTGTGCTCAGAATATGGCCTGTCATGAGCAGGTTTTGATTCAGTATTTGCTGAATGAGTAGTCCGAATGATCTGTTTTTCTCATTACCATATTTTTGTGTTCTAACTAAAAAAATTGCACACATTCCTAATGATTATTAAAGTCTTTCTAAAAGCAATCATCCATGAAAGCACAATTACCACCTTATTCAATTTGCAGCAGCTTTTGAAAAATTTAGCTTTGTCTTCTAAAATCAGTGATGTGGTTAAAATGATAGAGATTCTGCTTTTTAATTGAAAATGAGTATTAGTCAATCTATAATTTATTAGCTTAATTGAGAAAAACTGAACAGCAAAGTGTGGCTAGCAAATTAAACAAATACTTTATCCCATATTTCTACAAGCTGCTTTCCAAATTAGTTCACTTTGCAATGGAAAGCAGACTGGATTATTAAGAGTTGCTACACAGGGTTTGAACTTCATAGTATTTTTATTTCTTTGAGAAATATTTTTTCCAAGAAAATCCAATTATTAATGGCATGAGTTACAATAGGTTTAGGCCAGCAGCAGAATGGGCAATACATTTGACAGGATGAGTGGGACAGGATGAAACCATTATCTGTTTAAGTTCTGTGTGACCAGGGATCTACTCGCTTTTCATGGGGATGGGGAATAATGTTTCAGACTTTTAATTACTGAGGCACTAACAGAAGCTCTTCCTACAATGATCATATATAAGGTAGTTCTATGGCATGAAGGTGAAGGAGGAGAGTGAAAAAGTTGGCTTAAAGCTCAACGTTCAGAAAACTAAGATCATGGCATCTGGTCCCATCACTCCATGGGAAATAGATGGGGAAACAGTGGAAACAGTGTCAGACTTTACTTTTTTGGGCTCCAGAATCACTGCTGATGGTGACTGCAGCCATGAAATTAAAAGACGCTTACTCCTTGGAAGGAAGGTTATGGCCAACCTAGATAGCATGTTTAAAAGCAGAGACATTACTTTGCCAACAAAAGTCCGTCTAGTCAAGGCTATGGTTTTTCCAGTAGTCATGTATGGATGTGAGAGTTGGACGGTGAAGAAAGCTGAGCGCCGCAGAATTGATGCTTTTGAACTGTGGTGTTGGAGAAGACTCTTGAGAGTCCCTTGGACTGCAAGGAGATCCAATCAATCCATCCTAAAGGAGATCAATCCTGGGTGTTCATTGGAAGGTCTGATGTTGAGGCTGAAGCTCCAATACTTTGGCCACCTCATGCGAAGGGTTGACTCATTGGAAAAGACCCTAATGCTGGGTAGGATTGGGGGCGGGAGGAGAAGGGGACGACAGAGGATGAGATGGTTGGATGGCATCACCGACTCGATGAACATGGGTTTGGGTAGACTCCGGGAGTTGGTGATGGACAGAGAAGCCTGGCGTGCTGCAATTCATGGGGTCGCAGAGAGTCGGACACGACTGAGCGACTGAACTGAACTGAACTGATGGCATGAACTCAAGGACATTGGGCTTCCCAGGTGGTGCTAGTGGTAAAGAACCCCCCTGCCAATCCAGGAGAGATGTAAGAGAGGCAGGTCAATCCCTGGGTTGGAAAGTTCCTCTGGAAGAAAGCATGGCAGTCCACTCTAGTATTCTTGCCTGGAGAATCCCATGGACAGTGGAGCCTGGCATGGGGTCGCAAAGAATCGGACACGACTGAGTGACTTTCACTTTCACTTTCAAGGACATTATTACAGAAAGGTTCATAACAAGTCATTTATATTCATTTTATTTAATAATCTGCTAGGGACCTACACTGGAACAAATAGATAATATTTCTCTTTTTATTTTTAATAAACTTTTAATTTTAGAACAATATGGGTATGGTATACATGTTCAACCTGGATTTAGAAAGGGCAGAGGAACCAGAGATCAAACTGCCAACGTCCATTGGATCATAGAAAATGCAAGAGAATTCCAGAAAAACATCTACTTCTGCTTTATAGACTACGCTAAAACCTTTAACTGCATGGATCACAACAAACTGTGGAAAATTCTTCAAGAGATGGGAATACCAGACCACCTTACCTGCCTTCTGAGAAACCTGTATGCAGGTCAAGAAGCAACAGTTAGAACAAGACATGGAACAATGGACTGGTTCCAAATTGGGAAAGGAGTATGTAAAGGCTATATATTGTCACCCTGCTTATTTAACTTCTATGCAGAGTACATCATGTGATATCTGGACTGGATGAAGCACAAGCTGGAATCAAGATTGCCGGGAGAAATATCAATAACCTCAGATACGCAGATGACACCAACCTTATGGCAGAAAGTGAAGAACTAAAGAGCCACTTGATGAAAGTGAAGGAAGAGAGTGAAAAAGCTGGCTTACAACTCAACATTCAAAAAACAAAAATCATGGCATCTGGTCCCATCGCTTTGTTAAGGGCATTCAGAGTATTTTAATAATAAGCAGGGTGGAGCGATGTTGCCTACAAGGGGGCAGGGTCCTGGTTGTAGGAGTTAGTAAGTGACTTAAGAACAAATTGATAAGAGGCAACAAACCAGATGTTCCATAAAAGTGGAGTGGAGATTTAATCCAGGGGTAGGTATGTTTGTAACTTTAGGAGAAGGATGGTAAGCGTCTGGGCCCAAACAGCCTGCAGGGTTAACTCCCAAAGTGGCAAACATTATCCCTGGAAGCCGGATTGCCCTTGAAGGGATTCCACTAACAGATGGACTTCTAGCTTGTGTTGTGTGCCTGTCACCCACCCTAGCAGATTCACTGAGAGATGCTTTGTTGCACATGTTGTAGGAAACATGGAAGATGAAGGCCTGAATATCTAGAGGAATTGGATATTTTACAGTATTTCCCTCCCAAAGGCCAGCTATTTTCTGGTTGTCCCTCCAGAAGACTGTAGAGGCAACACTGTGAGCCTGGACAGGACTCAGGAAAAGAGCAAGAAACAGAAGGGAAGGGGGCAGGGCACAACTTTTGAAAGAATGATATAGCCCAAGGGCATAACATAAACCAATTAAAATCAAATGGGTCCAAGATGACAAGTCAAATTCAACTAAACCTTGATTCTCAATCTGCAAGCCAAATGACACACCCAGAGGTGCCAGGACTTTTCCAAGGCACTATCAAAAGACCAAGCAGTTGGTGGTTCCCCAATGGTTGGCATGATCCTCCCACTCATTAGCATATGAAATCACCCAGCTCAGAAAAACTAACCACACCAATTCCATGGCCCACCACACTCCCCTCAGTGATGGCCCACACTCTTGGAGTGTGCTTTTCTCTAAATCTGAACAACAAATCTACCTCTTACTTATCACTGTGTCTCTCACTGAATTTTGTTTTGTTTTGTTTTGCAATGAGACATCAAGAGCCTGAACTTCATTAGGTCCTAAAACCAGGCACTGTGGGTTTTGGCCGGGCTCAGATCCCAGTCCAATATGACAGAGTGACTAAGCGTAGCACAGAGTCCCTGCCACGTGGGTTTGCGTCCCAATCTTAGGTAAACAGTTTCAAACACAACTTTCAGAAATGGAAAGATGATGGCCTGCCCAATACTTTGTAAACAGTGGCATAGGCGGAGAGAGGAGCTGAAGGACGGGAGGAAAAACAGTGGGAAAAACGTGCTAAGGAATCCTCTTCATAACCTGCCAGAAAATCTGCTAAATACCTGAGCTGTGCCTACAGTTTTCATTGACCTGATCCTTGGCACAAAGAAGATTAAGGACAGAAGAACCCCCACCCGCTTGGGCAACAGCTACTAAGTAGCCCCTGCCAGAGTCCCTCAGTTGCACTCACTGCCACTCGCCTGTTTGCAGGGGCTTTGAGGAAACAAGAAACAAGACATTGTAAAGGAATTAAGATTTTGTTAGCATATGTCCTTCCAGCCATAGGAGCAAGGACCTCCTACCTTAATGAGAGGTCTCCTGGAATCTGAGACTGAGCCACGTGAGCTTTCTGCCGAATTGTTGTTGCTCTCCCAGTTTCCAGCATGCTGGGCTTCTTGTCACTTCCACTGCACTGGGTTTTCTTTGCGTTCACCTTCCACCGTGGGAGCTTTCGCCAAGTTGGGCTTCTGCTGTGCTTGGCCTCCGCCTCACAGGGGCCTAGCCAAGGTTGTTTCAGCCAGGTTAAATCAGAGAAACGGCACATAGCTTCATGGCAAATAGAGGCGGAAACAATGGAAACGGCAACAGACTTTATTTTCTTGGGCTCCAAAATCACTGCAGGTGGTGACTGCAGTCATGAAATTAAGAGACACCTTTGCTCCTTTGAAGAAAAGCTATAACCAACCTAGACAGCATATTAAAAAGCAGAGACATTACTTTGCCAACAAAGGTCTGTCTAGTCAAAGCTATGGTTTTTCCAGTAGTCATGTATGGATGTAAGAGTTGGACTATAAAGAAAGCTGAGCGCCGAAGAATTGATGCTTTTGAACTGTGGTGTTAGAGAAGACTCTTGAGAGTCCCTTGGACTGCAAGGAGATCCAACCAGCCTATCCTAAAGGAAATCAGTCCTGAATATTCATTGGAAAGACTGATGCTGAAGCTGAATCTCCAATGCTTTGGCCAAACCTAACTCACTAAAAAGATCCTGAAGCTGGGAAAGATTGAAGGCAGGAGGAGAAGTGGATGACAGAGGATGAGATGGTTGGATGGCATCACTGACCTGATGGACGTGAGTTTGAGCAAGCTTCAGGAGTTGGTGATGGACAGGGAAGCCTTGCGTGCTGCAGTCCATGGGGTCACAAAGAGTCGGACTCGACGGAGTGACCTGAACTGATGGGTATAGAGAGTTCCCATGTACCCTGCCCCCAGTTTCCCTATTGTTAATATCTTGTATTAGTATGGTACATTTGCTATAATAAATGAATCAGTGTCAATGCATTATTATTAGCTCAAATCTATAATTTATTCAGACTTCCTTAAGTTTTTTTTGAAATTTAAAGTAGCTATGTTTATTATTGCTTTTTCCCAGCAATCTTCAAAAGAGGCAAAAGTAACACTGAACTGAGTAAGACAAGATATAGGTGAGTTGTCATGGCAGATTTCCTTCGTTTTTATCTATTATCTTTTTTCTGTTCTAGAATCTCATTCAGGATATCACATTACACATAGTTGTCATTTTACTCAGGCTCCTCTTGTCTCAGACAGTTTCTCAAACTTTCCTTGTTTTTGACGACCCTGACAATTTTGAGGAGTATTTATCAGGTATTTTGTAGAAGGTCCCCCATTTGGGATTTTTCTGATTTTTTCAAAATCATGGTCAGACTGTGGTTATATGTTTTGAGGAGGAAAGTCACAGAGATAAAAGCCATCATCACGTTGTACCAAGGGTACCTACCTGAACATGGCTTATCATTATTGATGTTGACTGTACTACCTGCTTGATGATAGTGTTTATCATGTTTCTTTACTTTCTCTCCATTTCCATACTGTACACTTTGGAAGGAAGTCAGATGTACCTACTTTTGAGAGCAGTTCGAATTTTTCTGGAATTTCAGTTTTATTTAATTTTATTGTGGCATTACTCTGTACCACGTCATACATAGGTATGCATGAATGCAAAACATGTGTTCATACACAAATGAACCTTCGTGTATGACCTTTTCTCTATACCAGAAGTTCATCAGGGACTACAGATTGAAAGCATATGTTTGCAAGGGAAGTTTTAAAAAATGTAGGTACATTCCAAAATGAAATTCAGAGATGAAACAAGCTGCTAGTTCTTGATTTGACAGACTTTAGATAAAATAATCATATCTTTTTTGTTAAGGAACAAAATACCTGCAAGAGCTCTGCTTGAGCCTCTGTAAAGATTAGCAGTTGCTTTTTTATGGAAACCCCAGGGATTTGACCTGTTGGCCTCTATTTTCATTTGGAAGCTGGGTTCAGCTCCCAGTGGATCTCAGGGGGAGAGAAATATAATTTCCTCCCACTACATCCTCAAAAGAGGACACACACTCATCCTTTCTTATTTCCTTTAATGGTTCATATTCATGCAGAACCTAAAAATAGTGTTAACAATAAGAAATAGCACTGAAAAGTCCCCTCAAAACACTAATAGTTGTTGGCCTTCACTGAGATGGAGGTAGCTATCTCCTTTTGTGGGCTTCCCTGCTGGCTCAGACAGTAAAGAATCTGCCTGCCAATGCAAGAGACATAAGAGACATGGGTTCAATCCCTGGGTTGGGAAATCCCTTGGAGAAGAGAATGGCTACCCACACCAGTATTCTTTCCTGGAGAATTCCGTGGACAGAGGAGCCTGGCAGGCTACAGTCCATGGGGTCACAGAGTCAGACATGACTGAGCAACTAACACAAACACACATACACACACACACATGTCCTTTTGTAGTCACATTTCCAAAATCCCAATTAGTAGACTATCTTAGTCGATTTTTAGGAATCCATTCTGGCTTAAGTTCTGGGTTAAGCCTCTTATTACTTAGCTCAATATAAGCAGATGCAATACTAATGCAAATGTACTGAGGGTCTCCTCAATTTTTTTCTATGTGAATGAGCCCTTCATTTCTTGGGTCTCTGATCACCTGGGTGAGGAAAGAGATTTGCTTTGGACTTTCAGCCCTTACCTTTGAGTTTTTTGAGTTGATTCCAAGTAATTTTCTTCCTTCTTCCTGGAAGTCTCAGCAGAACTTGCTACCAAACATCCTCCCTTCTTTCTCAATATTTTATTGATACAAATGAACTAGTAGAGAGGAAAAGGTTGATGACAATTGAGAAAAAAATACATGTGGCCTTCTATAGGACACATGGATTTAGGACTCATACATTCTGTGGGAGATGGCCCTGAAAGAAAAAAATGAGATGACTTACTCTTCTGATACAGGAAGAACTGAGAAGAGTATAGCATAGCACTACACAATAGAAATAATATTCAAAATATTGTCATTTTAACATCAATATAAAACTATTGATGAATTATTTTATATTCTTCTTTTCAAGTCTTTGAAATTCAGTGTAAGTTGACCCTTGAACAACATGGATTTGAACTGTGAGGATCCAATTTTACATGGATTTTTTTTAGTAGTAAATACCACAATGCTGCACAATCCATGGTTGGTTGAATCTGCAGATGCCAAACCATGGATAGGGAAGAACTTTGCACACACAGAGGGATGACTACAAGTTACATCCAGATTTTTGACTGTGTGGAGGGTTAGTGCCCCTAACCCCGTGTTCTCAAAAACACTGAAAATAGAACTACCATTTAATCCAGCAATTCCACTCCTGGGTCTGTATCCAGAAACAAAAACAGTAATTCAAAAAGATACATGCATCCCAACATTCATAGCAGCACTATTTACAAAAACCAAGTCATGGAAGCAGCCCAAGTGCCAATCAAGAGATGAATAGACAAAAAAGATGTGTGTGTGTGTGTGTGTATACAATATAATATTAGCCATAAAAAAGAATGAAATTTTGCATTTGCAGCAACGTAGATGACCTAGAGAATACTATGCTTAGTGAAATATGTCAGACAGAGAAAGGTAGATACTGTGTATTACTCATATGTGGAATCTAAAAAATAATACAAATGAATGTATAAGAAAAGAGATCCACAGAGAAAACAAACTAGTGGTTACCAAAGGGGAGATGGAAGGAAGGAAGGACAAATTAGTGGTATCGGATTAACAGATGCAAACTACTGTGTAAAAAATAGATAAGCAATAAGGATATATTGTATAGCACAGAATATTATAGCCATTATATTATAATAGGAAGTTCACAGGTGGCACTAGTGGCAAAGAACTCACCTGTTAATGCAGGAGATGTAAGAGATGCTGGTTCAATCCCTGAGTTGAGAAGGTCCCCTGAAGGAGGGCTTGGCAACCCACTCCAGTATTCTTGCCTGGAGAATCCCATGGACAGAGGAGCCTGGTGGGCTATAGTCCATAACTTTTAACTGAATATAATCTGCAAAAATACTGAATCACTATGCTGTACACCTGAAAATGTTTTGATATTATAGGTCAACTATTCTCTGACTTTTAAAAAAAAGTCCTGGTTGAGAGTTAGAGAAATGCCTGCTGGTTTATGGCAAGTTCTTGATGTAGCTGGAGGGTTAACCATGAATTCACCTCTGTGGTTGTGAGATTGCCCTGGCAGCTTTGGGAAGTCTGAGAGCACAGAAAGTACCACATAGCTGGATTTTCTTGGGAATTCTTATGGCTTGGTAGGAGGTCAAGGAAGTAAATGAATCTAAGAGGAAAATAAGCAAATTTGAGATCATGGACCCAGATGTGAGGAAGTGACTGAGATGAGGCAGTTAACTAAGCAATCAGGTAAACTGGAAGGTGTAAAGGGACAGGAAGGACCGGAGAGCACAGTGTAGGCTCAGTGTTGGGAAAACATTGAGAGTGCTGGACCGGAGAAAATGCTTGGAGAGAGGATTTTCACCATCTGAACTACAACGGGACGTTAAAATGTGTTCTTTTACTTCAGTCAAAACAAAAGGTGTCAAGTATCTCCTTTCACTATCTAAACTCCTCCAAGTGACTCTAGAACAGGGGTCAACATCCTAAGGTCCACGGACCAATCTAGCCACCTTTTGTTTTTGTTATAAGTTTTGTTGGCGCACAGCCATGCTCATTCATTTATGTTTTGTCTCTGATTGCTTTTATACTGCAGTGACTGAGTTGAGGAGTGGCAGCAGAGACTGTAGAGACTGCAAAGCCTAAAATCATTACTATCTGCCTCTTGATGCAAAGTTTGCTGACCCCTGATTTAGCCACGCACTACACCGTTTCTGAAGGACTTGCAAAGAGGGTGGTTCTAATCCAAATCTCCCACCATTTGCCCATTAACAGCTTTTTAAGAGGAGGCTAGGAATTCACAGTTGCTCAGACACAGTATGTATTGCTTTGAAGAATTAGTGTGCGATGTCTCCATAGGACAAAGCAGAGAGATGCTTTTCCCATCCTCATTCCCAAACAGAAGCCAAGAGACAGAGAGGAGACTTCGAAAGAATCACTTTCAAGAGCTTAACATTTGCTTCCTGAAATTTGGATGACACAGGGACTGGTTCCTGAGTTGTTTCTGGAAAAAAAAAATGTCTAAAAGAGTAAGTCTTGTTTAGAGGGTGAATGGTTAGAGCAAGGAGAAAGGACCACAGTAACAACAATATGGACCTGACATAGTAACTGTTCTCTCTTTCTTTCCTCTCCTTCCACTCTCTTCTCATTCTTCTTCCCAGCTTTATTTTATCATACAGTTCACCCTTTTAAAGTATTTAACTATATTCACAGAGTTGTGGAACCATTGCCATTTTTTTTTTTGAAATTTTTAAATTTTATTGAAGTATAGTTGATTTACACATCACCATTTTGTAATTGTGGAATGTTTTATCTTTCCTATAAGAGACCCTGTACTCATTAGCAGCCACCTCCCCCTTCCTTCTACTCCCCAGCCCTAGTCAACCTCTAATCAACTTTCTGCCTCTATAGATTTGCCTATTTGGAGTATTTCATATAAATGTGATTACACAGTGTATTGCCTTTCTGGGAGAGGAGTCTGGTTTCTTAGCATAATATTTTCAAGTTTCATCTATGTTGTAGCATAAATCAGTACCTCATTACTTTTTATGGCTGAATGGATTACCATTTTTAAATCAGTTCATCAGTTGAGGGACATTTGGGTTATTTCCATTTTTTTGGACATTAAAAGTAATGTTGCTAGGAACATTTGTGTTACAAGTTTTTCTAAGAATGGCTGTTTTCAATTCTGTTCAGTGTATACCTGAGAATGGAATTGCTGGGTTATACATAACTCTATGTTCATCTTTTTGGGGAGCTTCCAGATTGTTCTGCTGTACCAAGAAACATTTTCACAGGCAATTATGGGGAAGAATGGGGAGAGTAACTTGACAGTTCAGTTCAGTTCAGTTGCTCAGTCATGTCCGACTCTTTGCAACCCCATGAATTGCAGCACGCCAGGCCTCCCTGTCCATAACCAACTCCCAGAATTTACCCAAACCCATGTCCATCGAGTCAGTGATGCCATCCAACCATCTCATCCTCTGTCATCCCCTTCTCCTCCTGCCCCCAATCCTTCCCAGCATTAGGGTCTTTTCCAATGAGTCAACTCTTCACATGAAGTGGCCAAAGTATTGGAGTTTCAGCTTCAACATCAGTCCTTCCAATGAACACCCAGGACTTATCTGCTTTAGGATGGACTGGTTGGATCTCCTTGCAGTCCAAGGGACTCTCAAGAGTCTTCTCCAACACCACAGTTCAAAAGCATCAATTCTGCGGCGCTCAGCTTTCTTCACTGTCCAACTCTCACATCCATACATGACCACTGGAAAAACCATAGCCTTGACTAGACGGACCTTTGTTGGCAAAGTAATGTCTTTGCTTTCAAATATGCTATCTAGGTTGGTCACAACTTTCCTTCCAAGGAGTAAGCGTCTTTTAATTTCATGGCTGCAATCATCATCAGCAGTGATTTTGGAGCCCAAAAAAATAAAGTCTGACACTGTTTCCACTGTTTCCCCATCTACTTGCCATGAAGTGATGGGACCAGATGCCATGATCTTAGTTTTCTGAACGTTGAGCTTTAAGCCAACTTTTTCATTCTCCTCTTTCACTTTTATCAAGAGGCTCTTTAGTTCTTCTTCACTTTCTGCCATAAGGGTGGTGTCATCTGCATGTCTGAGGTTATTGATATTTCTCCCGGCAATCTTGATTCCAGCTTGTGTTTCATCCAGCCCAGCGTTTCTCATGATGTACTCTGCATATAAGTTAAATAAGCAGAGTGACAATATACAGCCTTGACATACTCCTTTTCCTATTTGGAACCAGTCTGTTGTTCCATGTCCAGTTCTAACTGTTGCTTCCTGACCTGCATACAGGTTTCTCAAGAGACAGGTCAGATGGTCTGGTATTCCCATCTCTTTCAGAAACTTGACAGAGGGGGAGGGAAACATTTAAATGGACCCAGAGAGTGAAGCTTTGATTTAGACTTAATTGAAATTCTTTACTAAGTCAAAGATGTAGCTACTTATTAATAGTTTGAAGTAGAATAATCAGAGAAAACATAGGATCTGCCTGAAATTTTATTCAGGATGGCAAAGATGGAAGAAGCACAATAGAGTCAAAGGCAGTTGTGTGAAAATAAACATTAAACTAGCTTATAATGTACCACCCCCACCCCCCCCCCCACTGACTCTAACTTGTTTGATAGGCTAATTACAAGATCTTTGACCTAGTCAGCACTCAATATAAACCTCCAAGGCATGACTATGTGTACCTGTGTAGTAGGGAGGCACCATGGTGGAGTGGATTAGGAAGTCAGAGAAGAGGTAAAGTTTGAAGCTAGAAGGCCAGGATGCTGACTGGATAGTCAGCTTTGACACTGCACCCATTTCTAGGATGATAGGAAACATAGTAGGAGTGAAAACAGTGACCTTGATATCAACACTGAGGGATGGCGCTGGAGGCTGATGGATAACAGTCATAGGAATGTTGGGAGAATCCTGTATGAGCAGAGTAAGTGGAAAGTGAAAGTGAAAGTGGCTCAGTCGTTCTTTGTGATCCCATGTACTGTATTCTCCAGGCCAGAATACTGGAGTGGGTAGCTTTTCCCTTCTCCAGGGGATCTTCCCAACCCAGGGATTGAACCCAGGTCTCCCGCATTGAGGGCAGATTCTTTACCAGCTGAGCCACAAGGGAAGCCCAAGAATACTGGAGTGGGTAGCATATCCCTTCTCCAGCAGATCTTCCCAACCCAGGAATCGAACCGGGGTCTCCTGCATTGCAGCCAGATTCTTTACCAACTGAGCTATGAGAGTAAGTGGGCTTATTAATAAAATGGTTGGTGCTATGGTCTGGATGCTCCAGTGAGGAGTATGTCAGCCATATCTCTTGGCTTGGTGTTAGACTGGGGTCCGAGATAGGAAGGCCACTAATTGAGAGACTTGAGAAGAAAGAGGAAGTATGTGGACAGTTAATCAGGTTTGGAAAGGAACAATGAAAGAAACCATCAGGGGTCATTAATGGGAAGAGGCAAAGGTAAGAGACAAGTTCAGGGGTGGGGATAAGGCTAAGGGGTTGCAAGGGCATGATCTGGTCCCTGCCGAGGGGCCAATGAGTCTGTGGATGAGGGAGATTGGGAGATGGGGCAGGCAGACAAGGGAACTGGGAACAATGGAGCTGTTGACAGAACTACTTGATCCTAAATTTCCATTGTAAATTTGATATATTGGTGTCATCAACCTGGTCATATGAATGAGAATAATGACCCCATTAATTTGAAACCCCAAATACCAATGCTAAGAAGAACTTGGGGTTTCTTTGACCAGTGGTTTTTTAAATTATGAAATTCTTCCATTTAAAAAGGGGACTTTCCAATGGAAATAATAGACTGTAAATTGTTTACTTGGCAAAACACCATTAGACCAAGCTAAGGACCTTCATATACAATGATATGATAAGAGAAGTTTACCTGCCAAGTGCTTCCAGAATGAGATGGTAGGGAAATTTTTCCTAACTTGCAAAGCAAAGAAAATGTCCTGAAAGATGCTGAATTTTATATTTAAGGAAAACACAGCCATAAATAAGTAGGAACAAAAATGTTAGCCAATTAATGAATAAACTGGGCGGGGGGCGGGGGGGAGGATCAAGCAGATAGATGGGTTGAAATAGTTTGAAGTTGTTAGCCAAGGTTTATTCTTAATATTGGAACAAGTAGAAAAACACTTTTCAGGACGACTTTGCTTAGATTTATTGTCCCCATTTTCCTTCCAGGGTGTATTTAGTGCTGAAAGAAGAAAAAAGAGAGAAAAAAGGAGCAGGGAGTGATAATTAAAGCACAAAAGCACTTAGATGATATCAAATACATAGAAAGTTTATAAAAGTTTGCCTCTGTTGCACGTTTATTTTTTCCAATCAAAGAGTATTTATCAAATCAAAGTATTTTCCAATCAAAGAGTATTTATCGAATCTTGATCTTGCATCTAGCATTGCACCAAGCGCTATATCAGTAAAGGAATAGGCATGATTTTTACCTTTATGGAGTTGACTCAGTCTTAGAAAAACAAGAGTAACCACATGAGGTACCACAAAGAGAGAACAATACAAGTACTTTGAAAGAAATTACTTAATTGAATGTAATCATGCATATTGACAGAAATGACAGATAACACTTTCATGGTTAAAGCAATTGCTAAATGTTTAAAGTAATTGCTAATACCATGAAAAATGCATCTTGCAAGATGCTATTTCACAACAACTGTAAAAAAATTGCCAATTGCCCTTGACTATGTCTACTGAGTCCACATTATAACTCAAGCAAAGGTAGGCAATCCATCAGAATATTTCATAGTCAAGTCTATGGAATAGTAGTATCAATAGTATCTTACGATGCCTTGAAAAAAATAATTCTATGGCCAAATTTGAGAAATAGAGCATACTATGTCTGCTTCTTGGGAAATGATAGTAACATTTGCATATTAATGGCTCTGAGAAGTCCTGCAAGCAAAGAACTTACGTTAATACCATATAATGCCACCCTTCCTAAACTTACTTGACTATGTATTCAGACGTTCAGCTATGTCCAACTCTTTGCAACCCTATGGACTGTAGCCTACCAGGCTCCTCTGTCCAAGGGATTCTCCCAGCAAGAATACTGGAGTGGGTTGCCATTTCCTCCTCCAGAGGATCTTCCAGACCCAGGGATTGAACCAGCATCTCTTACATCTCCTGCATTGGCAGGCAGATTCTTTACCACTAGCACCACCTGGGAAGCCCCTTATTTGACTATGGAACCCTCTTTTTTATCATTGCTGAACCCACTTTGGCAAGTGCTGTGTTAAAGGATACACATGAGATAATTCAGGATTTGATGGGTTGGAAAAGCAAATTAAAACAAATTGCACCTGGACAAAGGGTCTATTTATCAACATGTTTAATAAAAGCCAAGGCTCTAAGTGGCCCAGCCTCTGCACAGAGTCATAGGAAACGAAAACACAAATAAGACTCCAGGTGCCTTGAAGAAGAATATAGACTTTACACAGCACACCACATAGAAGCCTTCCCAAAGATTTCCTCTACATATTCTTTCTGTTTCCTAAATGTCTACACACATCCAGCCATTAAATATCTCCCCTGTTCTATTCATATACATGATTTTCCCACCATCTTGCTACTCAACTCTGTCTTCTTCCTTCTTCACTTGCCACTGTTTTTTCAACCCACATTCCAGCTAATAATGACTGCCAAGACTTCAGCCCTCACCTTCTTGCTATACTAGTCCTCTGTGAGGCACAGGCAGAACACAAAAGCTCCAGTCCTTTGTTTCTGTTGTTCTCCGTGAGATATAAGGGGAGCCCCCTGACATTTCTCTTCTCCCTTTTACTCTCAAAGCTTTTCTTCTCAAATTTTATAAAAGAGCATTTTTTAGTGGTGCGTTCCACTACTAAAGACAGTACTCCTAATTGCATTGAATGTCCCTAAAGATATCTTTATTTTTCTTTTTTAAGTAGTGCTAACAAGTCTCTGTGAATGAATTTAGGGCTGCTAATCAGGCAATTCCCAAGGAATGCCTGCAAAATGTTGTCAGATTTATATCCATAAAAGAGCTCCTATTCTGCATTTAAACTTAGAAAGGATTTCCCCATTCCACTTCAACAAAGGTGGCAAACTAACCAGAAGATTCGACCCCTCACTCAAATTTAGCTCTGGTGAAGCCACAGAAGTAGAAGAGAGTCAATAAAGCTAAAAAACTAAGGTGAAACTTGAGAGGTGGTTGAATCCTGGTGTAGAAGATAATAGTACTCCAGAATGGATCTTGTGCATTTGATGCAGAAAGACCAGGGAAAAGCTTTATAACCCATCTCCTTTTCTCTCCACCAACTTGGTTTTGGAAGGAAGAGCAAGTCCAATGATAGGGTGATATCAGAACAGTATTCTAGTTTGATTGGAAGGAAAACAAGATGGCAAAGATGCACAGGCCTTCAGCCTCTGGACATTTTCTCCCTCTGACCTCACCTTCTATATCCTGAGACCATGTGAGGGGAAGAAGGATACTTTTTAGAGACCTAGCCCATTAAATCTGACTTCATATAATGTATATACAAACTAAATAGTTGAAAAAGGAAATAATAATAGAGATGAATTCCAAAATGCATGCAATTTGAAAAATAAATGAAAGAGCTGAATAATCAAATCAAGAAATTCTTCCATAAAGTATCAGACAAAGAGTTGGAAAATATGAAAGAAAAAAATTAAGAGAATCATAGTAGTAATATAAACATCTATTTTATTGTAGAACTAGAAAGATAGTAGGAATAAATACACAAAGGAGAGAAAATATTTGAGGAGATAATTACCAAAATTTCCCCAGATTTAGAGAAAGTGAAAGACCCCAGATTGAAAAGTACTCGTTACTGAAAGTCCCCAGGTATGTTATATTGTGAAAAAGACTTTTTCTTTGGCCATGCCATGTGGCTTACGGGATCTTAGTTTCCTGACCAGGGATTAAAACCTGGGCCATGGCAGTGAAAGCATGGAGTCCTAACCATTGGACAACCAGGGAATTACTGTGAAATTTTAAAAATCAAAGATAAAAAAAATTCTTAAAACTTCAAAAGATAAAAGCCTCTTATTAAGTACCATGAATAAAAATTATACTAAATATATATTGGAGACAAGAAAATATTTCAAAATAGTAAATGAAAAGAATGCTGAAACCACAATTTTATAACTGGCTAATTTATCATTTCATTTATAGTAGTATGTATCTGCTAATGTGAAACTTCTAATTTATCCCTCCTCCCCTCCAAGGCCATTTCCCCTTTGGCAACTGATCCCTGGGTTTGGAAGACCCTCTGCAGAAGGGAACAGCTACCCACTCTAGTATCCTGGCCTGGAGAATTCCATGAACTGTTTAGTCCATGGAGTCGAAAAGAGTCAGACATGACTGAGCAACTTTCACTTTCACTTTCGACTCTAAGTTTGCTTTCCATGTCTGAATTGTTTCTGTTTTGTAAATAAGTTCATTTGTATAATTTTTTTAGATTCCATGTATAACTGATATCATGTGATTTTTGTCTTTCTCTGACTTACTTCATTTAGTATGTATTATAGAGATTTTAATTCTCTCTAAAGGGATCACTGCAGTCCATAGGGTCACAAAGTGTCATACATGACTTAGAGACTGAACAACAACAACACAAACCATGAGAAAATTATACAATGTTTCCAGGTGAATTTGGGGAAAGTAGCTCACTATGTAGAGAAAAAGTTGGATATTTGCCTTCTACCACATAAAGGTAAACCCCAGAAGGATGAAAAACATAACTGAGGGATTCTCCTGGTGGTCCAGTGGTTAAGACTCAGCATTTTCACTGCCATACCTTGGGTTTAATCCTGGTCAGGGAGCTAAGATCCTGCAAACTGTGTGTTGTGGCCAAAAAAAAAAAAAAAAAAAGACATAAGTGTGAAATGAAATCATAGAACTAGCAGCTGAAGACATAGAATATTTTTGTAATTTTTGGAGTAGGAAACGTCTTTTAAAATCAGGGCCTACAAGCATAAAATGTAGGTGAAATATTTCTGGAATTGACCTTATCAACTGTTCTAGAAGGACACCACAGACAAAGTTAATAGAGAAGAGACTAGGTTCACATAGTCACTGGGAGCCATCCACCAAGGGCATCAATTGGGGTGGGGAAGAGTGGAGATTAAATTTGGAGAAACAGCCTCCAGCACACTCCTTTTCTGCATTTTCCTTTGTTCTCATATATATGTGTACATATATGTGTCAATTTACTATTATAGAAATTTTAATATGGTGATATTTTGATGATTGTGCCTTTTTTTCCTTTTGACAGTTTTTGTGGCAGCTTTAGAGTATGCCAACGATATCAGCAATTTAGACAGCAGCTGTGATCAGATCTCTCACATTACTTTGGAGCCACGAATGTCAGCTTTGTATGTTCAAAAACGATCTGAAGACTGTAACCCAAGGGCATTCAGTCTTTTGAGAACAGGTCCTTTTTCACCAAGAGACTGACCTGATAACCGGAACGCCTCTGTATTTTTTAACGATTCGGAAAGGGACCATGTACTTTGTACCATGGCTGATCATGCACTCTCCTTACCAGTGGGTTTGTTTACAATGATTGAAACATTCATGTTACTCTCCTGAGCAGCATCTTTCAAGTATCAGGGCACCTGGGATGTCAAAATGGGTGTTAGCAGAGGGGGTTCATATGCAGCTGACAAACTCTTTTCCTAAAGCCTCCTTTCCCCCAGATCAAAGTGGATGGTGCTGGAGGGAAAGTTCTAAGAAATGCTGCCTCTTTAACTCTCCTTTGTCCGTTTCCAGGTTAAACTTTTTTCTCCTGTTTGTCATTTGGAAGCATACCTGCCCAAAGCTGTACAATCGGGTCACTACAGCAATAAACCATGTGTGCTTGGCTTAGCTCTCTCCACTGACTTCGGGATCTCTTGCCCTCTTCTGCAGAGACTGACCTGTTGCAAATTGCCTGCCCTCTCTTCGGAGAGGTTCCAGGATCCAACTCATAAAAGCTCATGAATAAATCCTTGCAGCTCCCACTGACCACTGAAGTCCCTAGAAGTGCAAGTGTTAGTCACTCAGTTGGCCCCGACTCTTTGCGACTCCATGGATGTAACCCGCCAGGTTTCTCCATCCTTGGGATTCTCCAGGCAAGAATACTGGAGTCGGTTGCCACTCCCTTCTCCAGGGGATCTTTCCAACCCAGGGACTGAACCTGGGTCTCCTGCATTGCAGGTGGATTCTTTACTGTCTGAGCCACCAGGAAAGCCCACAGTCCCTGCTATCCCAAAACTAAGGGTGGCCATCAACAGCCCTGATGTCTGCACCAGGAGTGCCCCCAGTGCTCAGAAGCTGCCTCTCTCTGCTGCTGAGTTTGCTGGCACCTCTAAGCCATAGGGACATGCGGGACCATGCTGAGCCTATCATATGTAGCCCTTCTGCTGCCCCCCAGAATTGGGCGTGTTGGTATTATCTGCGCCTTTGATGTTGGCCATCTTCTGTTATGTCCTGGCTCCATGTTGTCAGGGGTCAGTGCTGCTCTTCAGGTGAATTTCTAACTTCCACCCCTACTGCCTGAAGTTGCGCAGCCTTAGGCTTCTAACATTGCACACACAGACATGTTGCCAAACAGCTCTCAAGAGCTGACATGAGTCCAAGGAGTCTGGGTCAGAGAACAAATTCAAGTGCTCAGAAATGAGTTCCCCTTCACACCAAAGACTGATATATTGTTACTGAACAAAATATGTGTGTTTATGGGCTTCCCAGGTGGCGCTGCCAATGCAGGAGATGTAAGAGACACAGATATGATCCTTGGGACAGGAAGATCCCCTGGAGAAGGGAATGGCAACCCACTCCAGTATTCTTGCCTGGAAAATCTCATGGACAGAGAAGTCTGGTGGGCTACAGTCCGTAGGGTCGTGAAGAGTTGAACACGACTGAGTGACTAAGCACCCACACATGTGTCTTTACTCTTTCCTTCCTTAAAATGGGTTTTTTCTTAGAAGTTCCTTCTTTAGCAGATAGTCAATGGCACCCCACTCCGGTACTCTTGCCTGGAGAATCCCATGGACGGAGGAGCCTGGTGGGCTACCATCCATGGGGTCGCTGAGAGTCGGACACGACTGAGCGACTTCACTTTCACTTTTCCCTTTCATGCACTGGAGAAGGAAATGGCAACCCACTCCAGTATTCTTGCCTGGAGAATCTCAGGGACAGCAGAGCCTGATGGGCTGCCGTCTATGGGGTCGCACAGAGTCGGACACGACTGAAGCGACTTAGCAGCAGCAGCAGCAGCAGCAACGTATATCTGAACAAGACGGAATATGAGTTTAGGCTCAGCTGGGACCACCCCATTCTTCATCTCCATCTCCCTCCCCAACAAACACACATATTCTGATCTGTCAATAGTTTTCTGGAAAACATTTTAAGGAGAATTCTGATCACAATTTCATCCACAATGTCAATTTTACTTGCAAAGCCCTGCCTTTTATTACCATCGACCTTTTTGATCATATTTTTGTTTTTTGCTTTTTGCCACTTAATAATACTTACGTTGTTAGTAGTTTTGTAATCATTATTTTCAATGGCTAATAATAAATACTTCATCAAATAGTGGTGGCATACTATACATATCACCCCCCCCCATTATTGAACATTTGTATTGCTCTGTTGGGTTGTATATTAGGAAAAGCTAGGTTTATAGCAAAGGACAACAGCAAAACATGTTTTTTAAGAGACAAGGGTTTATTTTTTGCTAATGCAAAGTCATCTGTAGATCTAAATAGCTCTTCAGAGCACCTGTCTTCCAGCAATGAGTCAGCCCTTTAAGCTGCTTTGATCCTCTGGTTTTCCTCTTTGAATAAGGAGTATCCTCTGCATTCACAGAGGAATGGGGAAGAGCGCTGGAGAGATCACGTGGGCTTTCACTGTCATGGCCCAGAAGTAATACACATTCACTTTCTTCACAGCCCATTGGTCAGAACTAGTCATGTGCCCCTCCCTGACTGCAAGGGGACTGAACACATGTGGAATCAAAAGACCAGGGGTTGAACATGGAGTGAACCGAGGGATTAGGAGGCTGAGTATGAAGGAACCTAAGGTACTATTTGTAGCCATTATTGCCTTTGCCACAAGTTGTTTATAAGACCCTTTTCCTTAGACTTTCATATTTGCATTTTTTCTGACTGTATTGAGATATAATTGACATAGAGCATTGTATAAGCTGAGCTTCCCTGGTGGCTCAGATGGGAAAGAATCTGCCTGCAATGTGGAAGACCCAGGTTCGATCCCTGGGTCAGGAAGATCCCCCAGAGAAGGAAATGGCTACCCTCTGGAGTATTCTTGCCTGAGAAATCCTATGGACAGAGGAGCCTGGTGGGCTACAGTCCATGGAGATGCAAAGAGTCAGACACGACTGAGCAACTAACACTTTCATTTTCTTTCATTGTATAAGTTTAAGGTGTACATGTAAGTCTGATCAACTTACATGTTGCCAAAATGATTATCACCATAGCTTTAGCTAACACCTCCATCCCATCACATAATTACCATTTCTCTTTTGTGATAAGAACATTTCATATGTACTCTCTCAGCAATTGTCCAGTATATAGTACAGTGATATTAGCTACATTCACCACAGTATACATTAGATTCCCAGAATTTGTTGATTGCATAGCTGGAAGTTTGTGCCTTTTAACTGACATCTTCCCATTTCTCTCACCCCTCAGCCTCTGGTAAGGGCTTCCCAGGTGGCTCAGAAGTAAAGAATCTGCCTGCAATGCAAGAGATGTGGGTTCAATCCCTGTGTTGGAAAGATTCTCCTGGAGAAGGAAATGGCAACCCCCACCAGTATTTTTGCCTGGGGAATCCCATGGACAGAGGAGCCTGACGGGCTACAGTCTGTGAGGTAGCAAAGAGTCAGACACAACTGAGCAACTGAGCACGTCATGTCATTAGCCCCTGGTAACCAGCATTCTCGTTTCTGTTTCTATGAGTTTGGCTTTTTCGGATTCCACATTTAAGTGATATCATATAGTATTTGTATTTCTCTGTCTGACTTATTTCACATGGCATAATGTCTTCTCCTTTCATCCACGTTGTCACAGGTGGCAGAGTTTCCCTTTTTCATGGCTGAATAATATTCCATACAATAAGAGTAATATTTATATTTATCTATCTCACATCTTTAAAAAAAATTTATTGATGTAAAGTTGATTTACAATGCTGTGTTAATTTCTGCTGTACAGCAAAGTGACTCAGTTTATACATATATATATTCTTTTTCATATTCTTTTCCATTTTCATTTATTACAGTATATTGAATATAGTTCCCTATTCTATACAGTAGGACCTTGTTGTTTACCTATCCTATGTATAGTAGTTTCTATCTGCTAACCCCAAACTCCCAATCCACCCCTCTCCCACCCATTATCCATCTTGGCAACTACACATCTGTTCTCATTATCCTCTTTATCTATTTATCTGTTGATGGACGTTTGTGTAGTTTCCATGTCTTGGCTACTGTGAATAATGCTGCAGTAGAGATGAGGGTGGGCTTCCCTGGTGGCTCAGATGGTAAAGAATCCGCTTGCAATGTAGGAGACCTGGGTTCGATCCCTGGGTTGGGAAGATCTCCTGGAGGAGGGCATGGCAACCCACTCCAATACTCTTGCTTGGAGAATTCCCATGGACAGAGGAGCCTGGCGGGCTACAGCCCATGGGGTTGCAAAGAGTCAGACACGACTGAAGTGACTTAGCACAGCACAAACATGGGGGTACAGATATCTCTTCAAAATTCTGTTTTCATTTCCTTTAGTTATTCGCCCAGAAGTAGGATTTCTGGATCATGTGAAAGTGTTAGTCACTCAGTTGTGTCTGACTCTTTGCGACCCCATGGACTGTAGCCTGCCAGGCTCCTCTGTCCATGGGATTTTCCTGGCAAGAATACTGGAGTCGGTTGCCATGCCCTCCTTCAGGAGATTGTTCAGACTATGGGATCATACCTGTGTCTCCTGTGGCTCTTGCATTTGCAGGCAGATTCTTTACCACTGAGTCATCTGGGAAACCCACATATGTGTATATGAAAGTAAAAAGTGTTAGTCGCTCAGTTATGTCTGACTCTTTGCAACCCCATGGACTGTAGCCTGCCAAGCTCCTCTGTCCATGGAATTCTCCAGGCAAGAACACTGGAGTGGGTAGCCATTCCCTTCTCCAGGGCATCTTCCCGACCCATGAATCAAACCCATGTCTCCTGCATTGCAGTTTCTGAGCCACAAGATCATATGATAGTTCTATTTTTAATTTCTTGAGGAACCTCCGTACTTTTCCATAGTGGCTGCACCAATTTACATGCCTACCAGCAGTGTGCAAGGGTTTCCTTTCCTTCATACTCTTGCCTACACTTGTCATATCTTGTTTTTTTTAATGATAGCCATTCTAACAGGTGTGAAGAGATATTGTGGCTTTGATTTGAACTTCCCTCTTTAGTGATGTTGAGCATCGTTTTTATGTACTACTGGCCATTTGTATATCTTCTTTGGAAAAATATCTATTCAATTCCTTTGTTTATTTTTTAAATCAGATTTTTTTTTTGGTGAATCAGCTGTATGAGTTTTTTTTTTAATATACATATTTTGGATATTTACCCCTTATCAGATGTATGAGTTGGAAATATTTTCTCCTATTTTGTAGGCTATCTTTGCATTTGGTTGACTGCTTCTCTTGCTGGGGGAAGCTTTTTAGTTTGATGGAGTTCTACTTGTCTATCTTTGCTTTGCTGCTTGGGCTTTTGGTGTCTACAACCATAATGGACAACATTTGACGGCAGTTGAGATTTCAAAATAGTTTTTTATGGTCCAGGGAGAAAAGGAAACAATAACAAAACAAAGCAAAGTGGAATAGGAGTATACATTTGTCATAAAGTTCTATAGAGTCCATAACTCCAGGGTATGAATCCCTCTAAGATTTTATGAAATGCTATTTCAGGGAAAATTGAGGTTAAGAATGATCTCAGATGCTTTATTTCATTAGATTCAGTTCTTATTGGGGTCCTTTCCCCTTGTGGGTATTAAATAAATAGCCTCTCTCTCCACAGGGCTGCTCAGTTGCCACACTTCTTCTAAAGCTTCTAACAGGCTAAGGAAGGACAGAAGTGATGCCACAGCAAGGAAAATGACCTTTTGTTCGAATTGGCATTACATGGTGGAAAAATTAATTGAAAAAATTTTTTTAAATGTGATTTTTTCCAAAAAGAAAACTTGTGAACTGTTCTGTTTTGTTTAAAGTTGAGTGATTAGACACTTATCCCAATGTGTCCTGTTGCTGTATATCATTGAGGAGAGTACTGAGTGCTTGTCAGATTCATCCTCCCCCTTTTCTCAATAGAACTCCTACTTTTTTTCTTCTAGTTTTATTGAGATAATTGATATACAGCACTATAAGTTTAAGGTGTACAAAATAATGATTTGACTTACATACATCATGAAATGATTACCACAGTAAGTTTAGTGAACATCTGTCATCTTATGTGGATACAAAATAAAAGAGTAAATATTTTGCTTTGTGGTGAGAACTCTTAGGGTTTACTTTCTTCACAACTTTCATATATAACACATAGCAGGGTTAATTGGGGGCTTCCCAGAGGCCACTAGTGGTAAAGAACCCGTCTGCCAGTGCAGGAGATATAAAAGATGTGAGTTCGATCCCTGGGTTGGGAAGATGCCCTGGAGGAGGGCATGGCAACCCACTCCAGTATTCTTGCCTGGAGAATCCTCATGGATAGAGGAGCCTAGTGGGCTACAGCCCATAGGATTGCAAAGAGTCAGACACGACTGCAGTGACATAGCACACACTCCCCAGGGCACCTCAGTTGGGAACCACCAGTCTTAATCATCACTTTGGGCTTCCCTGGAGGCTCAAAGGTGAAGAACCTGCCTGCCAATGCAGGAAACACATGTTCAATCCCTGGGTTGGGAAGATCCCCTGCAGGAGGAAATGGCAACCCGCTCCAGTATTCTTGCCTGGGAAATCCCATGGACAGAGGAGCCTGGTGGACTACAGTACATGGGGTTGCAAAGAGTCAGACATGACTGAGCTACTAAACAACAGCAACAAGTGTTAATTATGTTTATCATGTTGTAAATTACATCCCTGGTACTGATTTATCTTATAACTGCAAGTTTGTACTTTTTGACCACCTTCTTCCCCATTCAAAGATATTACAATATTATTAATTATATTCCCTATGCTATACATTCCATCCTTTTGACTCTATTTTGTAAGTGGAAGTTTGTACCTCTTAATTCCCCTCACCTATTTCACTCATCACCTCCCCTCACCCCTCCCCTTTGGCAACAATTTGTCTGTTCTCTGAATCTATGACTGCGATTCTATTTGGTTATGTTTATTTATTTGTTTGTTTGTTTTCCTTCATTTGTTTTGCTTTTTAAGATTCCACATTTAGGTGAAATTATATGGTATTTGTCTTTCTCTGTCTGACTGATTTCATTTAGCATAATACCCCAAAGTGCTGGCTCCTAGCCAGCCTCACTTCTGCTTCTCAGTTTCTTGGGCAAGGAATGTGGTGAACTGGCAAAGCAGCTAAAAGACACAAGCAGGAGCCTCTCCACCTGGGCAGTTCTACTTAGGAGTCTAAGAACAATAAGTGGAGTAGCCACATTAAAACAAGAGGCCGGGCAGCCAGGCAGCTTCCTCCCACGATCTGGGGCCAGAGATGGATCAAAGTTCAAAGAAGGTAGAAAAAGATGGCGGAGGAGTAGGTGGACGTGAAGTACATCTCTCTCCGTGGATACATCAGGAATACACCTTCAGACACAGAAATGCATGCATAACACCAGCTGAGAGTGGACAGGAATACCTGACCAGAGGGAAAGAATATATAGAACCATGCAAAACTCGGTAGGATGAAGGAACTAGGGGGGAAAACAGGAGTGTTAGTAGGACTAGACCTACCCTCAGCGGGTGGAGGAACTGAAGTAGGGGTCCAATTCCCACATCGGGGCAATTGTCTGAGTCAGAGGAGAAACATTTAAGACTAAGAGTGAAACAGCTGATCTGTGGCAGCCTAAATGGAATGAGAATCAGACAGTCCTTGCTGCAGCCATACATACCCCGGACAGGGACGCAGGTTCCCTGGAAGGTGCAGCAGCTGGGAGCTGGAGTTTAGGCATTGTGGAGCAATCCCACAGTGAGGGTTGCTGTTGACTGTGGAGAGACGGATCCAGGGGATGTGAGGGAGGACACTGTGGTGAGAAATGCCTGTGGTGGAAAGACAGGCAGCCACAGAAGCAAGGCGATACTGCTGAGTCACGCCTAGGGGGTGGAACCATCACATAGCCTCTCTCTCCCCACACGCCAGCACCGGCAGCTGAACAGTAGAGAGGCTGGACCATTCAATGCCTGATGCACTGAACTACAGAGCAGGACTCCATCCAGGGTCCTCCTTTAAGTGACTGATGTGCCGATCTACAGAGTAGGACTCCAACCACGGGGGCCCCTCGATAAGCCTGACATGCTGAACAACAGAGAAGGACCCCAGGCAAGGGAGTCCTTTAAGTACCTGAATGGCCGGAGCTATGGAGAAAGACTGGCCAAAGAGGCCTTCTGATCGCTAGCTACAAGAGGCTCGAAAAAAGACTCTGATAGGGCCATAACTCCTGTGGCAGAGGCAGTCGTGTCCCTGCACACTTGGCGCCGCCAGAGTCCCCGCAAACCAAGCAGTTGCGCCACCTTCACGCTCAACTCTCACTGGGGCAGAGCTGCCACAGGCAAAAGAAGTCTTGCATCTATGCAAGCAGGGTCACTTTGGTAGTGTCTGACTCTTCGAGATCCTGTAGACTGTGGCCTGCCAGGCCTCTCTGCCAGGGACAGGGTTCTCCAGGCAAGAATACTGGAGCGTATTGGCCAATACTGATTGCCATACCCTTCTAGAGCACTATATTTCCTGCTGCCCTAGCAGCCAACTCCCCTGAGTACCTGGTGCTGCCAGAACCCCTGTGACCCAAGCAGCTGTACCACCTCCACACCTGGCCCTCACGGGGGCAAACCCAAGTCCTCCAGGGCAGCCTCAGGAGCAAACCAAAAGAAAATGCCCTAGTTCTGATAGCTGTGGACATTGGAAGCAAGAACACACAGGAGTAGGACCAGACTAGAATCTGAGCTGCCCCCACAGCAGGTCCAGAAATGAGCACAGCGTTGGAGGGCATCCTAGGGAGGTGAAGTAGACTGTGACTCCCAGGGAGGGAAAGGACTCTGACAGCAGTGACTCAGTAAAACATTTATTATTCTTATGTTTTGATTTGTTCTGTAGATTCTTTTGGATTTTTTTCTCCCCCCCGCCTCCCGTTGTAGTTGTAGATTTTATTGGCACTATGAAATCTAATTAAACTTTTGAGCTTTTTTTTTCTTTTCTCAGTCACACTTTTTACTGTTGTTATAAACCTCTGCCTCTATATTGGGCTTTTGCAGTATTGTGGTTTTTCCTTTTTTTTCCCCCCTCCTTTCTTAATTTTAATTTTTTTAAACCTATCATTTTTTCCACATTTATTCCTTTGTTTGCTTTTCCTACTGTTTTTTCCTCTTGCAGTTAATCTTTAATGTATGTAAATATGTAAATCTTCTTTATCTTTGCATATCTATTCTTTCTTTCTTTTCTTTCTTTCCTTTCCTCTCAACATATTTGTTAGTTTTGTTTTCATTGCTTTATTCCCCACTTGGCACCTTGCTTTAGTTTTGTTTTCCAGTTTGTGGTTTAGTTAGTTTTGTTCTTAAATGGTAAATACAAGTTTTGATTTCCTTTGTTCACCAGTTTAATCTACTGTACTTTATTTTTGTTGTACTGTTTTGACTTTGCTCATAGGTGTATATGTATTTGTGTATATTCCATTATTTTAGTTATTATTTGCCTGATTTTGTAACTGCCATTTGTCTGGGGTTCATCTTTGGTTTCTCATTTTTGGATATTTGTTTTAATCTCACTTAATGCCGTAACAAACCACTTGTGGAATCTTTGTTCCTGACCAGAGATCAAGCCCTGAGCCTTTGGAGTGGGAGCACTGACTCCAAGACTCTAGGCCAGCAGAGAACTAATGCTAGCGAGTATCAAATAGTGAGAACTCACACAAAGGAAACCACTTGAATACAAGACCCGGCATCACCCAACCACCAGTAGCACCTTGTGCAGGAAGCCTCATCTAAACAACAAACAAAACAAAAAGACAAACCCAATCATCAGCAGACAGGATTACCACCTCACTCAGCCTTGCCCATCAGAGGAAAAACAAACAAACAAAAATTCAGCACAAATCTCACCCTATATGAAGCTTATACAAACTACTGGACCAACCTTAGGCGGGCAGAAGCCAAAAGGAAGAAAGAATTCAACCTTGAAGCCTGGGAAAACGAGACCTCAAACACAATAAGTTAAAAAAAAAATGAAAAGGCAGAGAAATACTACACAAATGAAGGAACAAACTAGAAACACAGAAGTCCAAATAAATAAAGAAGAAATAGGCAAACTACCTGAAAAAGAATTCAGAATAATGACAGTAAAGATGATCAAAAAACTTGAAAACAAAATGGAGAAAATGCAAGAATCAATTGACAAAGACTTAGAAGAATTAAAGAAAAAACATACGGAGACAATACAATTACTAAAATTAAAAATATTCTGGAAAGAATCAATAGCAGAATATCTGAAGCAGAAGAACGAATCGGTGAGCTGGAAGATAAAATGGTGGAAATAACTTCTGAAGAGCAGAATAAAGTAAAAAGAATGAAAAGAACTAAGGATAGTCTCAGAGACCTCTGGGACAATATCAAACACACAAACATTCAAATTTTAGGGGTCCCAGAAGAAGAAGAGAAAAAGAAAGAGTATGAGAAAGTTTTTGAAGAGATCGTAGTTGCAAATTTTCCCAACATGGAAAAGGAAATAGTCAGTCAAGTCCAAGAGGCTCAAAGAGTCCCATACAGGATAAACCCAAGGAGAAATATGCCAAGACACACACTAATCAAACTAACAAAGACTAAACACAATAAAAGAATATTAAAAGCAGCAAGGGAGAAGCAACAGGTAACATACAAGGGGAACCCCATACGCTTAACAGCTGATCTTTCAGCAGAAACTCTTCAGGCCAGAAGGGAATGACAGGATACATCTAAAGTACTGAAAGGGAAAAATCTACAACCAAGATTACTGTACCCAGCAAGAATCTCATTCAAAATTGATGGAGAAATAAAAAGCTTTTCAGAAAAGCAAAAATTAAGAGAATTCAGTACCACCAAACCAGCTTTACAACAAATGCTAAAGAGACTTATATAGTAAAGAAACACAAGAGAAGAAAAAAGATCTACAAAATCAACCCCAAACAATTAAGAAAATGGCAATAGGAACATATATATCAATAATTACTTTAAATGTAAATAGATTAACTGCTCCGACCAACAAACAGACTGGCTGAATGGATACAAAAACAAGACCCATATATATGCTATCTACAAGAAACCCACTTCAGACCTCAAGACACACATAGACTGAAAGCGAGAGGATGGAAAAATATATTTCAGGCAAATGGGAAGCAAAAGGAAGCTGGAGTAGCAGTCCTCATATCAAAAATAATAGACCTTAAAATAAAGAATATTACAAGCGATAAGGAAAGACACTACATAATGATCAAGGGATCAATCCAAGAGAAAGACATAACAATTATAAATGTCTATGCACCCAACATAGGAGCACCTCAATACATAAGACAAACACTAACAGACATAAAAGGAGAAAATGACAGTAACACATAATAGTAGGAGACTTTAACACTCTACTCACACCAATGGACAGATCATGAAACAGAAAATTAATAAAGAAACACAAGTCTTAAATGGTACATTAGATGAGATGGATCTCATTGATATCCTTAGGACAGTCCATCCAAATGCAGAAGAATATACCTTTTTCTCAAGTGCACATGGAACATTCTCCAGAATAGACCACATCTTGGGTCACAAATCAAACTTCAGTAAATTTAAGAAAATTAAAATTGTATCAAGCATCTTCTCTGACCACAATGCTATGAGATTAGATATCAATTATAAGAAAAAAACTGGAAGAAACACAAACACATGGAGATTAAGCAACACATTTCTAAATACCCAACAGGTTACTGAAGAAATCAAAAGGGAAATTAAAAAATTTCTAGAAACAAATGACAATGAAAACACGACAACTCAAAACCTATGGGATGTAGAAAAGCAGTTCTAAGAGGGAAGTTTATAGCAATGCTACCTCAAGAAACAAGAAAAACATCAAATAGACAACCTAACTTTACACATAAAACAACTGGAAAAAGAAGAACAAAAAAACCCCAAAATTAGTAGAAGGAAAGAAATCATAAAAATCCGAGCAGAAATAAATGAAAAAGAAATGAAAGAAACAATAGCAAAGATTAATAAAACTAAAAGCTGGTTCTTTGAAAAGATAAACAAAATTGACAAGCCTTTAGCCAGACTCATCAAGAAAAAAAGAGAGAAGAATCAAAGCAACAAAATTAGAAATGAAAAAGGAGAGGTTACAACAGACAATGCAGAAATACAAAGGGTTATAAGAGACTATCATGAGCAACTATATGGTAATAAAATGGATAACCTAGAAGAAATGGACAGATTCTTAGAAAAGTTCAATCTTCCAAGACTGAAACAGGAAGAAATAGAAATTATAAACAACCCAATTACAAGCACCGAAATTGAAGCTGTGATAAAAAATCTCCCAAAACACAAAAGCCCAGGACCAGATGGCTTCCCAGGAGAATTCTATCAAACATTTAGAGAAGAGCTAATGCCTAGCCTTCTAAAACTCTTTCAAAAAATTGCAGAGGAAGGAACACTCCCAAACTCATTCTTCGAGGCCATCATCACCCTGATACCATACCAAAACCAGACAAAGACAACACAAAAGAAGAAAACTACAGGCCAATGTCACTGATGAACATAGATGCAAAAATCCTCAACAAAATTTTAGCAAACAGAATTCAGCAACACATCAAAAAGCTCATACACCATTATTAAGTTGGGTTTATTCCAGGGATGCACGGATTCTTCAATATACACAAATCAATCAAGGTGATACACCATATTAACAAATTGAAAGGTAAAAACCATATGATCATCTCAATAGATGCAGAAAAAGCCTTTGACAAAATTCAGCACCCATTTATGATTAAAACTCTTCAAAAAATAGGCATAGAAGGAACCTACCTCAACATAGTAAAGGCCATATATGATAAGCCCACAGCAAACATTATTCTCAATGGTGAAAAATTGAAAGCATTCCTCCTAAGATCATGAACAAGATAAGGATGTCCAGTTTCACCACTATTATTCAACATAGTTCTGGAAGTCCTAGCTACAGCAATCAGAGAAGAAAAAGAAATAAAAAGAATTCAGATTGGAAAAGAAGAAGTAAAGCTCTCACTATTGGCAGATGACATGATACTGTACATAGAAAACCCTAAAGAAAGTGTCAGAAAATTACTAGAGCTAATCAGTGAATTTAGCAAAGTTGCAGGATAGAAAATCAATACACAGAAGTCACTTGCATTTCTATATACTAACAATGAAAAATCAGAAAGAGCAGTTAAGGAATTAATCCCATTCACCATTGCAACAAAAAGAATTAAATACCTAGGAATAAACTTACCTAAGGAGACAAAGAACTGTACACAGAAAATTATAAGACATTGATGAGAGAAATCAAAGATGACATAAACAGATGGAGAGATATTCCATGTTGCTAGATAAGAAGCATCAGTATAGTGAAAATGACTATACTACCAAAGGTAATCTACAGATTCAATGCGATCCCTATCAAATTACCAATGGCATTTTTCACAGAACTAGAATAAAAAATTTCACAATTCATATGGAAACACAAAAGACCCTGAATAGCCAAAACAGTCTTGAGAAAGAAGAATGGAGGTGGAAGAATCAACCTTCCTGACTTCAGATGATACTGCAAAGCTACAGTCATCAGGACAGTATGGTACTGGCACAAAAACAGAAATATAGACCAATGGAACAAGATAGAAAGCCCAGAAATAAACCCATACAGCTATGGGTACCTTATTTTTGACAAAGGAGGCAAGAAAATACAATGAAGCAAAGACAGCCTCCTCAATAAATGGTGCTGGGAAAACTGGACAGCTACATGTAAAAGAATGAAATTAGAACACTTCCTAACACCATACACAAAGATAAACTCAAAGTGGATTAAAGACCTAAATGTAAGACCAGAAACTATAAAACTCTTAGAGGAAAACAGGCAAAACACTCAATAACATAAATCAAAGCAAGATTCTCTATGACCCACCTCCTAGAGTAAGGGAAAGAAAAGCAAAAGTAAACAAGTGGGACCTTATTAAACTTGAAAGCTTTTGCACAGCAAAGGAAACTATAAGCAAAGTGAAAAGACAACCCTCAGAATGAGAGAAAATAATAGCAAATGAAACAACTGACAAAGGATTAATTTCCAAAATATACAAGTGGCTCATATGACTGAATGCCAAAACAACAAACAACCCAATCAAAAAGTGGGAAAAAGACCTAAACAGACATTTCTCCAAAGAAGACATACAGATGGCTAACAAATACATGAAAAGATGCTCAACATCTCCCATTATTAGAGAAATGCAAATCAAAACTCCAATGAGATATCATCTCAGATGGGTCAGAATGGCCATCATCAAAAAGTCTACAAACAGTAAATGCCAGAGAGGGTATGGAGAAAAGGGAATGCTCTTGCACTGTTGGTGGGAATGTAAATTGATACAGCCCCTATGGAAGACAGTATGGAGATTCCTTAAAAAACTAGGAATAAAACCACCATACGCCCCAGCAATCCCACTCCTAGGCATATACCCTGAGGAAACCAAAACTGAAAAAGACACGTGTATCCCATTGTTCATTGCAGCACTATTTACAATAGCTAGAACATGTAAGCAACCTAGATGTCCATCGACAGATGAATGGATAAAGAAGTTGTGGTACATATACACAATGGAATATTACTCAGCCATAAAAAGGAACGTATTTGAGTCAGTTCTGATGAGTCAGAAAGAGAAAGATAAATATCATATTCTAATGCATATGTATGGGATCTAGAAAAATGATACTGAAAATTTATTTGCAGGGCAGCAATGGAGAAACAGACATAGGGAATAGACTTACGGACATGGGGAGAAGGGAGGAGAGGGTAAGATGTATGGAAAGAGTAACATGGAAATTTACATTACCATGTGTAAAATAGATAGCTGATGGGAGTTTGCTGTGTGGCTCAGGAAACTCAAACAGGGGCTCTGTATCAATCTAGAGGGATGGGATGGGGCGGGAGATGGGAGGGAGGTTCAAAAGGGAAGGGATATATGTATACCTATGGCTGATTCACGTTGAGGTTTGACAGAAAATAAAATTCTGTAAAGCAATTATCCTTCAATTAAAAAAAAAATTCAGAGAAGGCTTGGATCAGATAATTAGGCCCGGCTAAGTGAGGACCCAGCAGGGCAGAAGCCTAGAGTCCACAGACTCAGGGCAGAGCCGGCTTCTAACCCCAGATCTACACCAAGACACACAGCTCCCCCTAGGGGAAGAGGAGTGGAGGGACAGGCTGGAGGAACCACGTGGACATTACAGGCACTAGCTGAAGCCATAGGCCTATGGTTTCCTTTCTTCCACAAGTGTCCAGCCTCCTAGGACCAGGAGGGAGGTCTAAGAATGCATTGATCTCCTGCTGGTGCTAAGGGCACTTGGTCCACTCACCAGTTTCGGGATTGACTCCAGCACCCGTCTGATGGTCTACCTCGTAGGGAGCCCTCTGTACAGTCGCCTCCGGCATAGCTGTTGGTAGCATCTTCCTCGCCAGATATCAGCTGCTCAAGGTGGAATAGCTGCCTACACCTGCCAGTTCTTAGCCCCACGTATTTGAAAGGGCCATGAAGACGGCCCCTGTTTCACTGAAGGTGTTTTAGTTATTGTCACATTCTAGCACCTCATCGCTGGGCGCGGTGCCTTTGGCTCCGATGTGGTACCCTAGGAATTAGATCTCCCAGCAGGCATTGCCCTCTGCACCTGGCCCGGCCCACATGGATGGAGATGCTCCTGGACTCCTCCAGTGGCCCCTGCCCCAGCCCCCCCAAAATCATGGTTGGCCCAACAGATGAAATTTGAGGAGCTATGACTGCAGGCGAGCTATGTCTCCAGCAACACTACAGATCTCCTGAGTATGTGTATTTTTCTTCAGGGTTTAGTGTTATTGTGTAATAATTTAAAAAAGGAAATCAGTGCTGTAAAAATCCATTTTCATCCCGTAGCATCTAACAGAAATTCCTCAGAGTCCTATATGTGGACAGTGGTTCCAGAGTTGGTACTGTGCCCCCCTAGTTTTATAACAGCCCCCCATTTCAATGGAAATTTCTTTCTTTAATGATTTTTTATTGAGGTGAAAGTCACATAATATAAAATATACTAGTTTAATCGTATTTAACTGTACAGTTCAGTGGCACTAAGTATGTTTCACATTGTTGTGCTGCTGTTACCATCATCCATGTCCCGAATTTTTCACCTTCTTAAACTGAAACTCTGTCCCCATTAAACATCAAGTCCCCATTCCCCCTCCCCTCCACTACACTTCTACCCCTGGCCTCTACCACTGTACTTTCTGACTCTACGAATTTGACTACTCTAGGTACCTCAATAGTCACCTCTAGGTACTGTTTGTGGAATCAAACAGTGTTTGTCTGCATCTAATGTATATTGGAATGCAATGGGAATTTCAAAGGGCAGGAAAGAGCCAACTGCCATATTGCCCGGCACTCTTATGTTTTTTTACCAATGAGCTTGAAACATTATTTTTTTTTCAGAGTTTGTAATAGTACATAGCAACACACTGTAACTTTAAAGGATTTAATCCAGATGTTTCAAGCACTCTCAGAATAAAGCATGTAATATGACTATTGAATTAAAGCTCAAGAAGCACAGATATGAGCAGTCATATTTCTCAAGAATGATTGATGACATGGAAAAATATTTATGAATATGAGAAAAACAGCACACAGTGTACTGTCTTAGGGCAAGTCACTCAAATCTCGCTAATCATAATTTTTCCCACGAAAAGAATGTTTATGCAAATTTAAAATTAATATAGAGACATTTATTATCCTGTCTCTTTTACAACAGCGCTATGAAAAGCTCAGAAGGAAGAAAATTGCTCTAGAGTTATTTATTTAGTGGGCACTCCACAATGTCTGGGTCTAACTATAAATCTATTGCTCCCTAGTGTCCTACATTTTTTTTTAATAAGAAGGTGAATATTGTGATGGGTAAGGGCTGTAGAGCCATACTGTGTGCTTGCTAAGTTGCTTCAGTCATGTCCGACTCTTTGCGACCCTATGGACTATAGCCCGCCAGACTCCCCTGTCCATGGGATTCTCCAGGCAAGAATACTGGAGTGGGTTGCCATGCCCTCCTCCAGGAGATCTTTCCAACCCAGGGATCGAACCTGTGTCTGTGTCTCTTACATCTCCTGCATTGCAGGTGAGTTCTTTACCACTAGCGCCACCTGGGAAGCCCTTAGAGCCATACTACCAGGGTTTAAATACTGGCTTAACATCATGCCGCTTAGAGGACATGCAAGTCTTAAAACAGTTTTGATTAGTGAAGGTAGGTGAAATGGATTTAACTAATGATTACCAACGGTTTCACTTATAACTAATAGAATATGGAAAAAGTGAGGGGCTGTCACTTCAGCTGCTGCTGCTACGTCACTTCAGTCGTGTCCGACTCTGTGCGACTCCATAGACGGCAGCCCACCTGGCTCCTCTGTCCCTGGGATTCTCCAGGCAAGAACACTGGAGTGGGTTGCCATTTCCTTCTCCAATGCATGCATGCATGCTAAGTCATTTTAGTTGTGTCCGACTCTGTGTGACCCTATGGACAGCAGCCCACCAGGCTCCTCTGTCCACGGGATTCTCTAGGCAAGAATACTGGAGTGGGTTGCCATTTCCCTCTCCAGTCACTTCAGAGATAAGGTCATAAAAGACAGTGAGTTCTGTCTGGCTTGCCCTCCCTGTCTCTCTGACTCTCTTCATGTGTTTATTTGATAAAGCAAACTGCCGTTGTGAGCTGCCCTACAGAGAGGCCTATGTGGCAAGAAACTGGCTGTCTTCTGGCCACCAGCTAGTAAGGCACTGAAACCCTGTTGACTTAAAAAAGATGCGCAACGTGAAAGTGGCAAGTTACGTTTTATTTGAAGCAAAATGAAGATTGTAGCCCAGGAGACAGCACCTCAGATAGCTCTGAGAAACTGCTCCAAAGAGGAAGGGGGGAAGGTCAATATATGTGATTTTGGTGAACGGGGATTTCATGCAGCCAAGCACTTATCTTACAAAAGGTTTTCTACTAGTCACAAGGAGCTATGTCACCATGAAGGGATTTAGTGCTTTTCTAGATATGAGGAGATATAAGGGTTGGGCTCATAAAATCAGTTCCTGAAAATACTTAACTATCAGAAGACCTGTTCTGCCAGTTTTCTTGGAGCACAAAGTGCCTTGTTCTCCACCCTCAACTTCCTTCAGGGCCTGTCAAAGGTCAACAGCTGCAGCAGCACAGGATTCAATGCCCACAGAGGCAGATGACAAATGCCCTTGGCAAGCACCAATTTGTCGTTGACAGCCCTCACTCCAACAGCTTGCCGGGACCTGGATCCTGTTCACAACCATGCACGTGAGCTGAGAAGAAGGCTCTTCTGTAGTCAGGTCTTCAGGTGACTGTCGTCTTTCTGACACCTTCACTGAAGCCTATGAGAGACATGGAGTCAGAGGACCCTGCTCCTCTGTCCTTGGGATTTCCCAGGCAAGAATACTCGAGTGGGTTGCCATTTCCTTCTCCAGGGGATCTTCCCAACCCAGGGATTGAACTCCTGTCTTCTGCATTGCAGGTGGATTCTTTACAACTGAGCCACCTGGGAAGGTCTCCTCTCTGTACATAGGCAGCACATTTATCCTGGAGGGGAGAACAGTTCAGAGGGAAAAGCAGCCTTTGGGGGAAACTGATAAATATGCCATTCACCTAAATCCACTATGTTAGTGCACACCACAGTCTTCGGTCAGCTGCCAGGAAGTCTATCCTTAGTATGGTTGCAAAGAAGTTCTGATTGATGAGTTTCAGCAGTTATTTGGAATATGAATCACAAATGTACTTGCAGTAATGATATGTTTAGAGTGAATTTGTATAATTTTCATTGAATATTTTGTATATGGACTCTTCACCTTGTTAATAGCTTGGTTTGATTACACTAATAGAAAATGTAATGAGCATACAGGGGTGTTTTTGTTTTTGCTTAGGAGTAGTTAAATAAATAAAGGAAAATGGATGGATTCATTAAAAAAAAAAGAGCAAAACACTCAGGTAGCAAGAGTGTTACATATATACAACAAATGGGGACCATGATAAAAAAATCTTTGGAACCACTGACCAGGAAAAAACTGTAGCTGCCTTGGGTTCTCTGAGGAAGAGGGATTCCAGTGCTTTGGGGGCTGAACCCAGAGATTTCAAGACTGAACAAGGTCCCTCTTTTTCTCATTCTGCCTTTAAAAAAAAATCAGTTTTATTTGCCCAATGTGCTCAATTCCAATATTGTGGTGGAAATGCCTAAAGAACAGTCAACATTTGATTTGGCTTGGGCATCCTTGGCCATCTCCCAGCCCGGAAATGGAGTGTCCTGGTTCTGCCTCACATAGGCCTCAGGCCTCTCTAGAAGTCATAGAGCAAGGGGAGCCTGGCTCTGAGAGCAGAGGGGTGCTTTCCAGTCTGTCCTGGGCTCCAGAAGACAAGCACCACTCCCCTCCAGTTGTGCTGGGGCCCATCCATCAGCAGAGACCAAAACCTTCAGCTTCCACTAAAATGACATTAAAAACCTTTTAAAAAGGCAAAATCCCAAGAGCAAAGATGCTGAGAGGAAAAGAAAGCTATATCACAAGTTGAAAAGTGAAAACTGACTTGGTGGGCCTGAGAAAGTAGAATCTTCTTTGAAAGTTAAGGAAATCCTGCGCTTCCCTGTTGGCTCAGTGGTAAAGGACCCGGATACCAATATAGGAGACATGGGTTTCACCCCTGGTCTGGGAAGCACCCATATGCCATGGAGCCACTAAGCCTGGGTGCCACAACTATTGAGCCTGTGCTCTAGAGCCCGGGAGCTGCAACTACTGAGGCCCACATGCCCCTGAGCCAGTGCTCCGCAACAAGAGAAGCTCCTGCAATGAGAAGCATGTGCACCACAGCTAGAGAGTAGCTCCCACTCTCCACAACTAGAGAAAAGCCTGTGTAGCAATGATGACGCAGCACAGCCAAAAATAAATAAATTAATTAAATAAGTTATTAAAAAATATTTAAAAAGTGAAGGAAACTGTGAAGAGTCTATTATTTAACATTGTAGAAAAATTTCCCTGTGGGACAACATAAATGTTCATTCTCTCTTTCAGGTTTTGAATTTGTTGTTATTGTTCAGTCATGTCCAACTCTTTGTGACCCCATGGACTGCAGCATGCCAGGCTTCCCTGTCCTTCACTATCTCCTGGAGTTTGCTCAGATTCATGTCCATCGAGTCAGTGATGACATTCAATCATCTCATCCTCTGTTGTCCCCTTCTCCTCCAGTCCTCAATCTTTCCCAGCATCAGGGTCTTTTCCAGTGAGTCAGTTCTTTGCATCAGGTGGCCAAAGTATTGGAGCTTCAGCTTCAGCATCAGTCCTTCCAATGAATATTCAGGGTTGATTTCCTTTAAGATTGACTGGCTTAATATCTTTGCTCTCCAAGAGACTCTCAAGAGTATTCTCCAACACCACAGTTTGAAAGCATCAATTCTTTGGCACTCAGCCTTCCTAATTCTGACATCTGTACATGGCTACTGGAAAAGCCATAGTTTGACTAGACAGACCTTTGTTGGCAAAGTGATGTCTCTGCTTTTCAATACACTGTCTGGGTGCATCATAGCTTCTCTTTCAAGGGGCAAGCGTCTTTTTAATTTCATGGCTGCAGTCACCATCTGCAGTGATTTTAGAGCCCAAGAAAATAAAATCTGTTCCTGTTTCTACGTTTTTCCCTTCTGTTTGCCATGAAGTGATGGGACTGGATACTGTAAAGAACAATATTGCATAGGAACCTGCAATGTTAGGTCCATGAATCAAGATAAATTAGATGTGGCCAATCAGGACATGATAAGAGTTAACACTGACTGCTTAGGAATTAGTGAAGTAAAATGGATAGGAATGGGTGAATTTAATTCAGATGACCATTATATCTACTACATGGGCAAGAATCCCTTAGAAGAAATGGAGTAGCCCTCACAGTCAACAAAAGAGCCTGAAATGCAGTACTTGGTTACAATCTCAAAAACAACAGAATGATCTTTGTTTGTTTCCAGGGCAAACCATTCAACAACACAGTAATCCAAGTCTATGCCCCAACCACTGATGCCAAAGAAGCTGAGGTTGACTGGTTCTCTGAAGACCTATAAGATCTTCTAGAACTACCAGCAGAAAAAGATGTCCTTTTCATCATAGGGGATTGGAATGCAAAAGTAGGAAGTCAAGAAATACCTGGAGTAACAGGCAAGTTTGGCCTTGAAGTACAAAAGGAAATAGAGCAAAGGCTAACAGAGTTTTGTCAAGAGAACACACTGTTCATTGCAAAAACCCTTTTCCAATAACACAAGAAACAACTCTACACATGGACATATTTAAATGGTCAATACTGAAATCAGGTTTTGAATACCTATACTCAATTTCAAAAAGTTACACAGACACAGATATGATCAGTGGTCTCCTTAAAGGGCTTTAGTCCTTAACTGAATATTTAGAAGCAGTATGAAAATAACTGCTTAAAATGTTACTTAATTCATTACGTAATTATCCAATGTGCATATGTTCTTCCATGAAGGTTTCTAAATAATAAAAAGCTCAGAATTGTATGAGGACAGATGGATACTGGGTGTCTGAGTTGATTATTCTACCTTTCTTTATGTAAGTGTTCTCATAGACACTTTCCTGTTTTACCATGGTTATTATATTTCTTTGATGCAGGTGACAGAGTAGCAAATGCTGTAACTGTGTCACTCAGCCACGTTGTTAAAACATTCTTTCATGAAGTCAACATGATAAACTCCATTTACAGTTAAAGAGGCAGGGACAGAAGGCTCCAATTTCAGAGGGTTAAATCAAGGTTGAATAGCCCCAAAGTGATGCTATGTACAGTCATGGTACCAGAGTCACATAATCTCTGAGGACAATCTAAAACTTCTCTTGAATTTTTAAAAAAGAAGAACTTGGAAAAAGATCCTTCTAGTCAGCTGAATTTGTAAATCTCTTGTAAGGTCCTGGATTGAATTATGCCTGCTCTGCCACTTCTAAGAAAGGCATAGCAAAAATACCGCTTCCCTTTGCCTCTTGTGAACAAAGGTAAGAGTGGATTCAGTGTCAGCATTGCACAAGTAAAATCAGTGCAAGGAGATTCTGTTCACTGGCTTCAAAGCCATGACACAGGTAGGATGTCTCAGTGGGAGCCAGAGGGAAGTGATCTGTCTGAAAAAATGGTACTCTCAGGACAACTGCTCCAAATATTAAAATGGAAAAATTGGCAAGAGTGATATACAACAAATATTTTAGTAATGATGGTTAAATTATCTGTCTCCTTCTATAGTTCTTAACATAAGAATTCTTGCTGGAAAATGAAAAGGAATGTGAGTGGTAAATGGCTGGTAGGGTGACAGCAATTTGTATCTATATACATATATATACACATATATGTGCATGGTGCGTGCTTAGCCACTTCAGTCATGGCCAACTTTTGTGACCCTATGGATTGTAGCCTACCAGGCTCCTCCGTCCATGGGATTCTCCAGGCAAGAATACTGGAGTGGGTTGCTGTGTCCTTCTCCAGGGGATCTTCCCAACCTAGGGATCAAACCTGTGTCTGTTACATCTACCTGCATTGGCAGGTAGGTACCACTAGCGTCACATGGGAACACACACACAAATTAATTAAGCACATGATGCTTTAACTATGTGAGAAATCCATACAGCTATAAAAAAAAATAGAAAATATAAGCAAGTAAATAAATGAACATTTATATACTAATTGTGATAGGTGCTATGAAGGAAATGAACAGGGACACCTGATAGCTCAGTTGGTAAAGAATCTGCCTGCAGTGCAGGAGACCCCAGTTCAATTCCTGGATTGGAAAGATCTGCTGGAGAAGAGATAGGCTACCCACTCCAATATTCTTGGGCTTCCCTTGTGGCTCAGCTGGTAAAGAATCCACCGGTAATGTGGGAGACCTGGGTTTGATTCCTGGGTTGGGAAGATCTCCTGGAGAAGGGAAAGGCTACCCACTCCAGTATTCTGGCCTGGAGAATTCCATGGGCTGTATAGTCCATGGGGTCACAAAGAGTAGGACACAACTGAGTGACTTTCACTCACTTCAAGGCCTATTGGGTGGCTTCACATGGTTACCTTGGAGAAGGAAATGGCAACCCACTCCAGTATTCTTGCCTAGAGAATCCTGTGGACAGAGGAGCCTGGTGGACTGCTGTCCATGGGGTTGCACAGAGTTGGACACGACTGAAGCACCTTAGCATGCATGCATGCATTGGAGAAGGAAATGGCAACCCACTCCAGTATTCTTGCCTGGAGAATCCCAGCGACAGAGGAGCCTGGTGGGCTGCCATCTATGGGGTCGCACAGAGTCAGACATGACTGAAGCAACTTAGCAGCAGCAGCAGCACATGGTTATCTAGGAGACTTGCCCTTCTATGACAGGCATTTCTCCCAGTTCCATCTCTTTACAACACACTCATAGGTCTCCATGCCTTTGCACAAGTTCTTTCCTCTGCCTGAAATATCATTTTCTCTTATATTCCCAAGTATTTGTTGTTGTTAAGTCTCTCAGTCATGTCCATCTCTTTGCAGTACCATGGACTGCAGCATACCAGGCTTCCCTGTCCTTCACCATCTCCTGGAGCTCACTCAAACTCATGTCCATTGGGTCAGTGATGCCATCCAACCATCTCATCCTCTGTCATCCCCTTCTCCTCCTGCCTTCAATCTTTCTCAGCATCAGGGGCTTTCCTAATGAGCCAGCTCTTCATATCAGGTGACCAAAGCACTGCTTAATCCTCAAAGCTCAGCAGATGTTCCCTTGTCCATGTAAGAATCAAGTTCTTCTCTTAATACTGCTGTCACAGTTCTTGTTACATTTTATCTGGCATTATAGTCACTTCCCAATGAAATGATGAGCAACTTACAAGTAGGGACTGGGTTTTCCTAATCTATATTTCTCCTATAGTCCTGTAAGGAGGAGCTCAGAAATGCTAGGCTGGGATCTCCAAGGTCATTGAGTTCAGATGAGGAAACTATGAGTTTTAACCATAGGATGATTTCTGACTCTCAGTTGCTCATGGACTTGCCTTCAGCTACTTTCAATAGGTGAGTCAGAGTTGCTGCTAATGCTTCAGTAGGGAAAGATGGCAAAAAAGGTATGCTGGCTGTCTTCAAACTCTTGGGCATAGTGCCTCAAAATCTTGGAAAAACGGAGACACTGAAGTTTGGCAGAAGAAGTAGGGAAGGAGTAGCTAATGCTGTTTAGGCTATACTATGTAGAAACTGTCAACTGGTTTTAAAAACTACAGAAACCTATTATAACAAATTGCTCAGTTTTCAGTCCTGGCCCCACTGACTCCAGGAAACACCTAGAAAAGACAATCTCATCATCTGAAACTCAGGAAAAAGATTCTAGAGCTAAGTCATTGTGCTGAAGAAAGTATGAATGAAGGGGGAATTCTGGACCGATGTTATTTACATGAAAGTAGATTCTACTTACTAAGTGGCATGACTTTTTTAGAGGCCCCCCAAAGTTTTCCTACATCTTTGATCAGTGCCTAAAATTTTAACTTTTTTCTGATGACAATCATTATCAATATCTGGAATATAAAGCTTTACACTTTATATTGCTCTCTCAGTTTGAACGTGCTTTGAAATGAAGTGGAACAAATTACATGGAATCTTTCATCGAGAGCACTTTATTTTTATTCAGAAGACATTTATTGATAAGCCATTTGGAAAAGAAACAAAGATCTGAAGAAGGTCCAAGTGAAGACAGAGCTTCCAAGTACAGGGCATGAAGAGAATTTTTTCTAAGTGTGCTAAGAATTAAAGAGAAGAGTAAGGTAAGACAGAAGCTGAGAGATGGTGGAGCTAGGTTCAAATATGGTGCCTGAAGTTTGGCTCCTATGCAGTAGACCTGTAAACTATTGTTTACAACAGTAAACTGTTGTTTACTGAATATTAGAATCTTTGGCACAGGTTAAATTAAACATGTGTTTCCTATTCTGAACTTTAAGTAAATAAATGCTCAGAAACAATGCAATTTTTATAACTGTTTTCATGTGCTGTAATCACATGATTAGATGTGTTTTTGACCATTTGTTTACTCAAAGATTTATGTGTGGATAAATATAGCTGAACCATGTGTGGAAACTTTTTGAGAAATGATATTTTTCTAGGCTAATGAAACTTTGGAGGCAAGATCAAATAGATCATATGACCAAAATGGAACTCCATATCAATGAATATTGAGATACTGAAAAAAGAGAAAAATAGTTGGAAATGAGACAAGTGAACCAGATTATGGCCAGTCAAGTCAGAGTCTAGGATGATAAGGTCAAGGTGGGTGAGGCATAATATTGGAAATATATATTGCTGAAATGAGCCAGGATTGATTTGATGCTGGCCTAAGACATGCATTCACAAAAGACTGCCTGTGATGCAAATCAGATCGTGGTGTTCACAGGGGGAAATAGTGGACTTGGGATGCCTACATGGCATTTCTTCGCTCTCTCGCTCTCGCTCTCGCTCGCTCTCTCTCTCTCTCTCTCTCTCTCTCTCTCTCTCTCTCTCCCCCCCCCCCCGGGGAGCCACGTTGATCACAGGACTCTTAACCCCTATGTCAGCACCTCTTGTCCTCAGCTGTCTCTGATTCTGGTTCTGCATTGACTTCAACTCCCTTCACCTGCAAGCAGTCTGACTTCTGGGCTTGCACCCGGCTTTCTGTCCACACCATGCACCTCTGCCTTCCACCCTTGAGTTACATGGCACAAATGAAATTGTGTTTCATAGTTCAGCTAAAAAAATGCCTTATTACTCATTACTAAGAGTATGGCTGACACAAGGAAGGAGATGTAGACTGTCCTTAAAAATACGTTATCTTAATCCTCACCCAAATCTGAGAAGAGGATATTATCCAGTCGATCACTTAGGACAAGAAACTGAGAATCGGGAAAGGTGAGTAGTTGGGCCAGACTCACATGGCCCTTAAATAACAGAACCAGAATTTGAACCAAGTCCGTCTAACTCTTAGGCTTCCCTGGTGGCTCAGCAGTAAAGAACCTGCCTGCCAATGCCGGAGACGTGGGTTCAATCCCTGGGTTGGGAAGATCCCCTGGAGAAGGAAATGGCAACCCACTCCAGTATTCTTGCCTGGAAAATCCCATGGACAGAGGAGCTTGGCCGGCTATAGTCCATGGGGTTACAATGAGTCAGGTACGACTTAGTGACTGAGTGTGCACGTACTCTCTTAACGCATTATTAACCACACACAGCCTGCTGCTTTTTAAATTTTGACAAGTGACTGAAATTGAATGTGTTATTTTAAATTAGGGTAAAACATTTATCCAATTTAATAATATTTATTATTTACTTTAAAAAGAGTAAAGAGTGACCCGGTAGAAACCAAAGATAGTTGTGTGATAGGAGCGAGAATGGAGAAGAAATGAAAATGAAATAAGTTAGGAAATGTGAGTTTCAACCCTATTTCTTCTCCTAAGTAGCTATGTAGCCTCAGGTAAGCCCCTTAAAGTCACAGAATTCAGAAAGAGGCCTGAGATTGTTCAATCTGCTTGGTACTGCAAGAGTTTCAGTTAAAGCTTAGCCAGCATTGTGGCAGAGGGTGGTGGTGTCTCTTGGGAATATTAGTGCCTAAAGTGATGAGTTTTAGGAGACAAGCTTTGTGTCCTGAGATCTCCTGGAACCACACTCTGGCCTTTTCCCCTTAACCTCCTCCTACTCTCAAACTCAGTTGTGTAATTCTGTACCCTCAGGGAATTTTTGTTTTTCCTACTTCTATCTGGTAAGTATTAGTTCAAACTTCTCTTTCAAGCTTTCATTCTCCAAAGTGAGTTATGTCTAAAACATTCCTTTCAGATACATTAACAAAATAGAATAGCAAACACCTATATGGTTTCACTATGTGCCACACAGTTTGTGAATCTATATATGATATAATGATATATTATAATATCTGGATTTTTTATTATAATTAATATATAATGCATATTCATGCTTGGCCCTCTTAACAAGCTTAGGATGATAATGCTATTATAAAACTGTTTTATAGGAGAATGAGGTATAGATAATGGTTAAGTGTTTGCTTAATATGGTGAAGCTGACAAGTTGTCAGAGGACTGGGGTTCTTTTGGCTATGCCAAGGATATTCTTTAGGGCTTAGCTTTTGGGGGGCTTTATTTATAATCTGTGAAATGGGATGCAAGCAAAATTTTTAAAAATTCTCTGCCTTGTAGTAGTGGTATATTCACTGTGGTGTCTGAAATATGTAATTCATTATGTATCTTCTCTAATGTTTATTTTTTCAACTAAGCTTTCTTGGACTTCTCTTTTGCTGACTCTTACAATCTGTAGGCAACCAGTGGGCACAGTAAATGGTGGAGACACTTCAGACACTTGATTGTAAACTCTATTAATTAATCAGCTAATTAGAGTCATGTGTCTTTTTGTTGCCTGTCCCAAGTTTAGGATCAGGTGACAGACAGAACTGTTGAATGACCTTTTTTGGCTCTGTTCTACTCTGACATCTGCTAGTTTCCTGACTTTGGCAAGGCTGTTAACTAGCTTGCGTTACTCTTTTCTATCTGGAAAATGAGATAATTTGGTTGGATGACTTCTGCTGTCTGTTCCGACTCTGAATGTCTGCAGTTCCTTCACCCCACTGAAGACCAGCTTCTAAGTATCTCAGTTTCTACTGAGAAAAGTTAATAAGGAGAAGGGAGCATTTCTTAGGATAGAGTGAGCCCAAGACCAAAAATGATAGATAGCTTGGTTGAAGTCACACATCTTGACACACTGAAATATATTGACTTTCACTTTCTCAACTATATGAGGTTCCTGTGAAAAAGATCCTCAAGCTGAACAAAACAAAGCTAGTTGCTCATTTAACTCATGTTGAAATGTAAAGAAAAATGTCCCAATTAGAGAGCTATTCTACCATCACCTCAGTAACATGGAACAATACTATATTGTCATATAAATTTTTTCATGGTGTAAAGAGGGCTTGTAGGGTTTCTTATGTTCTTCATAGAAAACCTAGAATCTATATTCACTGGCAAATAGGAGTGGAATGTTAATAATTACTGCTGAACATTAATCGAATATGTAGTGGTCAAATCTTAACATTCACAAAGTAGTTTATTTTGTTTCTCAAACAATAAAACAAATTAGAGGTATAATTTCCATCCAAGTCTCAAAGAACAGATACCACTTTCCCCAAAGGCATACTCACAAAGGGTGTGGAATATAATTGCACTGAGTGTTAATTTAAAATTCTCTTTGCCCTTCAAGTAATAATATTAACTACCCTCATGAAAAATGGGCTATGCCACCTTTCTTCAAAGCAAGAAAGGATGCAGTGAGGCAAAGATCGGAAACTCCTGCCTGTGGTCGTGTGTGGTTTTGGGTAATGCTGGCCAAAGAGCCATTTAAGGATAAAGGCAATTAAAGTTTTAGACATGTAAGAAATCATGAATTAATGTTCCCAGGGGTCTTATCTTAAGAAGTCTACCGTAGGGCAAACTTCAGCCATCCAAAAGGTGACTGGGGAAAGGAAAACTGGCAAAGCAGTTTTTTACCATCGTTATAGAAAGTTTGTAAGAAAGTCGGTATTGTTCTGAGCTGCCTCTAAAATGTATAAGAAATCTATCTGCTGTCATACTGACAATGACAGTGATAGTGTTCACATTGTCACAATATTCCTGGTAGATTATACTTGTCATAGTAAAGTCTGTTTTGTTATAGGTTAAGAAAACAGTACAGTGCACATGAATCACAGAGGATGTAAAACCAGTCAATGTAGTTCACGCAGTGTTCTACGTGACCCTCTACTCTGGATGAATGTGAGGATGATGTGATTGCTACAATCCTCTTCAGTCATGATATTTGATGATTTCATGCCTTTCTGACATGGCATAAAATACTCAAGGCTTTGGACTGATTGTCATCATTTCCTTTTCAAAAAAATTATTTCTGTGAACAATGAAGTTAATGCTGGCAAAGTGCCGTTTTTCTAACCGAGGGCCTATCTCAAAAGGAAGAGATGTATATTGACATTTTTCAACCAGCCAGCCTTCCAGCCCATGAAACAGAATCAATCATATTATGCAGATTAACTGAGCCCTGGAACATTCGTAATCTGAGAATTCTGGGTGAAATCTTTAGAAGCCTTTCCAGTCGTTTTCAGACAGGCTGGGACCTGGGACTTGGGACCTTTTACTGCGGTGCTTGCATCTGGATAAACTTCTCCTGGATCAACAGAATACAAACTATAAGGGCCTAAAAATAACTGCATGCATGTGCAGTTGGGACAAATTATGAACAATAAGATACAAAAAGACCAAAGTCCAACTGCCACTTCTGAGGTTCCAGGAGCAAAAGCAAAAATGATCCCTGCACACAGCACCACCAAGGGGGTGGGCAAACCACCCAAGTCACCCCTCCTGCCAGACCCCTGGACCTGCCCCTAGCCTTACCCCGTTTAAAGGGCCAACTCACCCCCTTCTCAGGAAATAAGCAAGGGTGCCTGTGGTTTGTTCTCGCTCCCACGTGCTGCAGCACAAGTCCTAGTAAACCCTTCCCTGGATTTCTCCTCTGGTCTCCTCTCAATTTCTATTAATTAAACAATCCAGGCTTCCCAGGTGGCACAGTAGTAAAGAATCTGCCTGTCAATGCAGGAGATGCAAGAGACGTGGGTTCTATTCCTAGATTGGGAAGAGTCCCCTGGCATAGGAAATGGCAACCTATTCCAGTATTCTTGCCCGGGAAATCCTATGGACAGAGGAGCCTGGTGGGCTACAGTCCATGGGGCCGCAAAGAGTCAGACACGACTGAGCACACCCACACCCACACCAGGAACCTAGGTCAGTAACAGTTTGGGTCAATGTGACAGTAGCCCTTATGAGTTCCAACCTAGAGACCTTAGAAACCATTTACTTTAAATCTGCCATTTTACATGGAAATCAAGGCAGAAGAAATTCTGGAGATTTGATTAAAGACCCAGAGGAAGCAATATGCTGACCTAGAACCACATCAAGTCCCGTTTTGCCTCCTGCACCAAGGGCTCTTTCAAATCTTCATTTCCCCCAAATTCCTGAACACAACAACTTCCCTTCACTGTCAAGAAATGAATGGGCTTAAGTGGGCTTCGATTGCAGAAAAAAATAAAAACTGTAAGACAAAAACTCTCTGGACTCTCCACCACTAGCTCAGCATGGACAGCCACCCTTTTCTCCTCCCTTCCTGCTAGAGCTGAGAGGAGGCCCCTGCTGTCCTAGGTTTATATCTTCACCTGTGCTTCTCCTCAAAACAGCTTTCTCCTCAAAACTGCCATGAACCACCAATCTCTCTTCTAGGAACTTTGGTCAACTGATTATTCCCTTGGTGTACTGAGACTTTTCCACACTCAAGGAAATTTCAGCTTTATCAGTTATGTTTTATGCCTCTTAGTAAAAAGAAAAAAGATTTGAACTAAATATAAGTAAATGTTCAGATTTGTTGATTCTAGTGATGGGCACATGCAAATTTATTATTTTAGACTCTATACCCTTTTTTTTTTTTAGTTTTATTTTATTTTTAATAAATTTATTTATTTTAGTTGGGAGCTAATTACTTTACAATATTGTAGTGGTTTTTGCCATACATTGACATGAATCAGCCATGGGTTTACAGGTGTTCCCCATCCTGAACCCCCCTCCCACCTCCCTCCCCAGCCCATCCCTCTAGGTCATCCCACTGCCCCAGCCCTGAGCATTTGTCTCATGCATTGAACCTGGAATGGTGTTCTGCTTCACATATGATAATATACATGTTTCAATGCTATTCTCTCAGAATGTCCCACCCTAACCTTCTCCCTCAGAGTCCATAAGACTGTTTATGCATCTGTGTCTTTTAGTCTGTCTCACATATAGGGTTATCGTTACCATCTTTCAAATTCCATATATATGCGTTAGTATACTGTATTGGTGTTTTTCTTTCTGGCTTACTTCACTCTGTATAATAGGCTTCAGTTTCATCCATCTCAATAGAACTGATTCAAATGTATTCTTTTTAATGGCTGAGTAATATTCCATTGTGTATACGTACCACAGCTTCCTTATCCATTCATCTGCTGATGGACATCTAGGTTGCTTCCATGTCCTGGCTATTGTAAACAGTGCTGTGATGAACAGTGGGGCCTCTATACCTTTTGTATCTACTTTTTTTTCCTTCAAAAAAGCAAAAAGATCATGAGCAATGCTATGGACTCAGTGAAGATTAGAGACTGTAAATGCAAAATAGCATCCATCCACAGCGACTACACATAGGCACCCTGTTGTTCAGTCACTAAGTCGTGTCCGACGCTTGGCGACCCCATGGACTGCAGCAGGCCAGGCTTCCCTGTCCTTCACTCTCTCCTGGAGTTTGCCCAAATTCATATTCATTGAGTTGGTGATGCCATCTAATCATCTCATCCTCTGCCACCCTCTTCTCCTTTTGCCTTCAATCTTTCCTAGCATCAGAGTCTTTATACACATAGGCACCACTTCCCTCTAATTTGCACACTCAGAGTGAAGGGAGTTTTGGGCCCTCCTGACTTAGGTTAAAAAAAGAAAGAAAAGAGAAAAGTGAATTGGAGAGAGTGTTCTGTTTACAGTTGAGCAGGGGACTTCCAAACTTCACTGTGGCTGCTGTGAAATGATGCATTTATAGGTGGTCCAAAAAGCTAGCTGGAAGTGATCATCTGGAATTTTTAAAACCTTCTTTGTAGCAATGTTGCTAAACATGGAATCAATCATACAAACACAAAGAATCCTCAAGTTTATCCATTTATTGAACTCTCAAATATCTTTTGGCAACTGGTATGTAAGAATTGAGAATATGGACCAATTTTTAAATTTGTAAGGAAAATGGCTTTTCTTTTTTAAAAAACTTTATATTGGAGTATAGCTGATTAACAATGCTGTGACAGTTTCAAGTGAACAGTAAAGGGACTCAGCCACACATATACATGTATCCATTCTCCCCCAAACTCCCCTCTCATCCAGGCTGCCACGTAACATTAAGCAGAGTTCCATGTGCTATACAGTAGGTCCTTGTTGGTTATCCACTTTAAATATAGCAGTGTGTATATACTGATGGCAAACTCCCTAACTATTCCTTCCCCACACCCTTTCCCACTGGTAACAGTTAAGTTCTCTAAGTCTGTGAGTCTGTTTCTAGTTTGTAAATAAGTTCATTTGTGTCGTTTTCTTTAGATTCCACATGCAAAGGATGTCCTACGATATTTCTCTTTCTCTGACTTACTTCACTCAATATGACAGTCTCTAGGTCCATCCATGTTAATGGCAACTATTCTAGAAAAATACCTTACATTCCCATTTCCAGATCTACACAACCTCTCCTATTTTTACCTGTTCTTTCCTTCTTCCTTTCTGCTGAATGGAGTGATTGTCCTCCCTCCTCATCCAAGGTCAGTTTCTCCCCTAGGCCCAGATACCGCCCAGGCCCCCACCCTCAAATTTGGAATTGTATGCCTTTTCATTTTATTTTTCATCTTCTGTCTTCAACCCTTGTCTCTCCATTAGGTCATCCCCCTGGTATTTAAACATGTTTCCATTTTTCTCACCTTAAAAAAAAGAAGCTTCACTGCTTTCCCATTCACCTCCAGCTGATGCCTAATCTCTTTTCTTACTTTCGCAACCAAACTTCTCAAATGGGAATTTTAAAAAAGGGACATTACTACTCTTACCATCTCTGTTCCCTCAATCCGTCTCATTCCTCAACCCAGTCCAGCTGGCTCTGCTACCAGACCACCTCCCCCAACCACCCGCCCCCCCCAATACCCTGCATTGTGTCACCATTGACCTCAGTGTCCCCTTTATGGAATAAACAGAACTTTGTAGGGTGAGCAGAAAGAAGCTTGCTTTCTTGTTACCATCTGTCCTTCTCAGAACTTTTACAACGTCTTGGGTGGATACCATAGTGTTTCTGATTACTCTCAGGGATTAATGAAGATTGAATTTTTTTAGGAGATTGAAATGCTTGTATGAGAAGGGACTGGAATTTTTAAATCTCCGGTCCAAGTTAAATCTCCCTAGCTCGGGCATGTCTTAGGGATATATGTAGTGAGGAACCAGAAATGGGTGACTTTTGCAGCATTTCTCTTCTGAAACGTGTCCTCTGCTCACAAGGCTTTCTCTACTTCCTCCAGGATTTGTGCATAGAAATTCTCACCTGACTGGGATAGCTATCCTCTGGCCTTGATGGTTGTGGAAGGTACCTACATCTTCAGCTTTAGAGAGGACAAGGTCCAATCCTAAGGTTTTACACACACACACACACCCCTTTCACCTGCTAGGCCAAAGCAGACTGTTATTATCAAACTCTTTGTAAGCAGAAATGGGTTAAAGCGAAGAAGCAGTTACCTTAAGGCACATCTTGTTAATGGATGCTCAAAATAAAGCACAGATGCTCACAGACACAGTTCAAAGCTCTGGCAGCCTGATGCTGAGTTGCTGAGTGTAGTTCCCAGGGAGGAAGCTTGGATGCGGCACCCTGTCTGCTGGTCTGGGAGCTGCCTCCATACTAGCTGCTGCAAAGCAAATTCTGAGCACTGTTTTTACATTTTCCCATTTTTCCTAAAAGTGAAAATCCCCTTTTTTCGTTCAGATAATGAGAATGGGTACTAATGTAGTAGGTACATTACTAATGTAATAGGTACTAATGTTATAAAAGCCAAGTAGCATAAAGCAAACTTTTGAAAAATGGGGACACCTCTATATATGCAGTATATGCACACATATATTTAATGAGTCCCTAAAGATTAAGGAGGGCAAGGAACAGATAGAGACAGAAACAGAGAGAGATTGATTTATTTCAGTAAAAGTGATTTTATAGGTCTTACCCCATCTCTGCCACGTAAGGGCCACCTATAAAGGAAGCTCACAGTATTTGCTCTGACACTTCATAGAACGGCTTTAAAAGTTCCTCGAACTAATGCATTTGAATATAAATAAACTAAAAAGGCTGCAGGAGCCTTGGCTTAATTGAAATGTAATATTATTATTATTATTTTAATCGAAATATGCTTTCCAAGTCTAAAGGATCTGATGGCAATTGTATTTACGCTGTATGTCATCTGTTGAGGATGTTAGGAAGGAACAAAGTTTAAACTAGGATGGTGGGGACACTAAAGAAATTACTTTGTCTTGTCTGTTGAACCCGAGGTATCACTGTCTTGAGAGACTGTAGGGAGATATTCACTTTTGTTCTTCAGTCCCCAAGCTGGTAACCCACACAGGCCAGGCCTGCCCATCTACCACTAAGGGCTCTGGGGGTCAGCTGGCTCCCTCTCTGATCTCCACTCTCTCTTCAAGCTCAGGAGACTGGAAGTTGAATTTGTCCCAGGTAGAGTATGGCTGGGTAAGATATTTGACTTCATTTCTAGGGACTGTGCTGGGAACAATTATGAAGCAGTTCCTTTGGACCTACCATACGTCACATGGCATGAATCTTCAAGTCACCCTTGCCAAGTGACCATGAGCAAACTATGTGGCCATGTAGCAAAGTTATTCACCATTTGCCCTCTTGGATCCGTTCTCCATCTTTCTCCCTCCTTCTCTGTGCCCTGGGAGGCTTATCTCCACCAAGTGCAGCAATTAGACTACCTTGCCCTTTGGTGTCTGGATGATTTAGCCAATGGGAAGACCAGATAGATCTGAGGGCAGAAGTTGGTCCCCACACCTCTGCTGTGGGGCCAGGATTTTGGCAGTGGACATCTTTCATGGTTCCAGCTCTTGCTGGTTCTCTTGTTGATTTCTTTTAGCTCTGCCCACAATTGTGTTGTTGTTCAGTTGCTAAGTCCTGTCTGACTCTTTTCAACCCCATGGACTGTAGCACACTAGACTTCCTTGTCCTTCACTATCTCCCAGAGTTTGCTCAAACTCATGTCTATTGAGTCAGTGATGCCATCCAACCAGCTCATTCTCTATCATACCCTTCTCCTCCTGCCCTCAATCTTTCCCAGCATCAAGGTCTTTGTCAATGAGTCAGCTCTTACACAATTGTATAAAGGAGGCCAAAGAAAAGTTTCATTTATTTAAACCCATTAGGAGGTCATTTTTTTCCCTGTCAGAACCCTGAATGATGTGACTTCTGTGAGCCTCATTTTCCTCATCTGTTATAATATGGGTATAATAAAAGAGGGGCTTCCCTTGTGGCTCAGTGGTAAAGAATCCCCCTGCCAATGCGGGAGACTCAGGTTTGATCCCTGGGTTGGGAAGATCCCCTGGAGAAGGAAATGGCAACCCACTCCAGTATTCTTGCCTGGAAAAATCCCATGGACAGAGAAGCCTGCCAGGCTACAGTCCATGGGATTGCAAAGAGTGGGTCATGACTTAGCAATTAAATAGCAACAATAATAAAAGAACTCAATTCATTGAGCAGGAGTAGGATTGAGATAACCCTTGTAAAGAACTTACTACACAGTAATGTGTGTATGCGTGTATGTGTGTGCACGCGCATGCGCACGCACTCAGTTGGTCAGTTATGTCTGACTCTTTACAATCCTATGGACTGTAGCCCTCCAGGCTCCTCTATCCATGGGAATCTTCAGGAAAGAATACTGGAGTGGGTTGTCATTTTCTACTCCAGGGGATCATCTCAGCCCAGGGATTGAACCCGTGTCTCCTGCTTCTCTTGCTGCTTCTCTTGCATTGGTAGGTGGATTCTTTACCACTGAGCCACCTGACAATCCCCAATACACACAGTAGATGCTGTACTTAATACTTAGTAGTATACACTTAGTGCAAAGTAGCTTACTGAGTACTGATACAAAAGTATTAATGTTACAAAGTATTAATACTAAGCATTGACTACCGGACTCAACAAAATTAGCTATTATTATTTTTTATCATTGTTACTGCTTGCCATTTGCAAATAAATTGCGATGGCCAGTTCTGACTGTTAATTAATTTGAAACAGTGATTAGCAGATTGCAAAACCTAAATCCCACTCTCAGTTCTTACCATAAATCGCCTTTACTTGCCTTGTTCTCCCTGGCTTCCTTGGCATCCTTCCCCGATCGACTGCATTTCTTTTGGTGTGTGTATGATTTTCTGAAGACTTCCATCAGTTGAGATTATTCCTTTCAATCTTCAAAGCATAAGACCTTTCTGTATTTTCTCTTTTAAAGATCTAGTCATGACAGATTCAGGGATTTGGGGTGTAGCTGCAACTGTAAGAATTTGAAGTTTCAGGAAGATGAATAAAAATCACCCAAACTTATCCTGTAACTCTCTCACCCAGTGACCTTGAGCAAGTTATTTTATTCTTTGTAATGCTGAGTATCACTGAGTGGGCAAAATGAATGGGGAATGATTAGAAAGATGAATTATACTCTACAGAGGAAAAATTAGTGGGATTAAGCATTAAGTGTTTTTTTTGTTCTCCCACTTAGGGTATAATGCATCAAAAAATAGTTAAAAAAAAAAAAAAAACAGCTCTGGAGAAATGGAACATGCCCTCTTAAATTTCAAGCTGTCATAAAAAGATCAATTTAAGTAGAGTGGCCTTGGTTCAAAAAGGCATTTTAAAGACTCTAATAATAAACAGATTCCTAATGAGCTAATAAATCACCACTGTGGCTGTCACTTTGTTTTCACTTAGACATACTGTAGTTTGAAAATTAAATACTGTCCATATTGGAGTCTTTTAGAATCTCTCTCTGACAATTTCACTGAAATCAGAACTAACACAAATTTGTCTTTTCCATGACTACTCAAGAATCGTCAGGACAGCAATCAGCATGACATTAGTCTTTCATTAATCCTTTCATGACAGCTTATATATTTATATAATGTTACCTTTTCAGGTAAGTTTAGGTTCATTCATTCACTCACTCCCAAATTTTTTTTGAAGAAAGGGTAGTGGACATTTATTAAGCATCCTTATCTGCTGAGAGTCGTGTCAGGTGTTTCATATTCCTTGACTTCTCTCCACAACCCCATGAAATAGATGTTATCATCTCCATTTTATAAGTGAGATAATACTGATTTCAAGAGTTTGAGTAGCATAGTTAAGCCCACAGAGCTGTTGAGTGGCAGAGCTGATATCTAAGCCCAGTTTTTCTCTCTATGACATGAATCACGACGTTTGGCAGTGGGGGAAGAGTGGCCCCCAAACCTTTGCCATTCCTCCATATCGAAGACGAACATCATGGTTCCTTTCAAGAGCTTTGTCTCTGCTTCAAGACAGGTGCCAGTAAAATGCTTGTAGATTTGTAATATGTGGTCACAACATGCCTTCCCCTCCCAGACTCCCCATCACACCCGCCCTCTCCTGACGCTGTCTCACTCACTCCATCCTGAGGATACATACATGATGACAGAGAGTTGTTCCGTGTTTTCCCTCTTTGTGGCCTCAACCTGTGCTGCTTTATTCCAGCAGTCATCTTGGGTCCATTTCTGTCATCATTCAGAAGCATAATTTAGCCTTTTTTCGCCTCAGTGGGAATAGACTGCATGACTCACGTGACTTCTTGCAGGTGATGTTACAATGTTCCTCTCGTCACCACTACACCTCCCCTGTGGACAGTCCCCTTGCAGACTACTGGCTTCCTAAAATATTCTACCTGATGGTGTCCTCTAGCTGCTGGGGCTTCCTCAGCCCACATAGAGCACGAAGGAAGTGTCAGAGTGTTGAACCCCCCAGAGAGACCCCCCCCCAAACCAGTAAAGGGTAGGAACTTGTGGATAAGTACTCTGACCCCCTCATTCCTCAATGGGGAAATTCCAAGACATGTTCAACAGCCTCTGAAGGGACTCGAGGGAGTCTGAGCCCCAGTCGTCCACAGTAGTTACATGCTTCTCAGTGCACCTTCCTTCTGTCTGTTGCAGATTGGGCTCCCCACAAGCTGACTGTGAGAATGAGGTTAGCATTCAGGGAATTTACCAGAAAGTGCTCTCAGGATAAGTGCATGTGAAGGAAGGTAGGAAGGAGGGAGGGTTGAGCCAAGGGAGAAGTTAAATAGTCATGTAATTTAGAAAAGCATCCACCGACCCCTTAGGGAGATCAGAAGCTGGGGCAGTCTTCAAAGTTGTCTGAGTTGGGTCAAAGGGCTAAGACCACAATAACCCTGCATGGACAAGTGATTACCAAATTCAATCTGTCCCTAGGAGAGAGACATGTTGTGAAACAGGTCCTTTTAGCTGAGGGCGGTATTTGGAGTGGGCTGGCAGCTGAGGGGGAGGGTATTTTCCAGCACTCCTAGAAGCGTGGGGATCCAACCAGTCAATCCTAAAGGAAATCAGTCCTGAATATTCATTGAAAGGACTGATGCTAAAGCTGAAACTCTAGTACTTTGGCCACCTGGTGCGAAGAACTGACTCATTGGAAAAGACTCTGATGCTGGGAAAGATTGAAGGCAGGAGAAGGGGATGACAGAGGATGAGATGGTTGGATGGCATCACCAACTCAATGGACATGAGTTTGAGCAAGCTCTGGGAGTTGGTGATGGACAGGGAGGCCTGGCAGGGTGCAGTCCACGGGGTCACACATAGTTGGACACAACTGAGCAACTGAACTGAGAAGCTTAGGGAGTGGACCCTTCCATCATGGAGGCAGATCTGGGCAGGGCAGCAATCACCGTGTTCACTACAGTGTGCCCCTTACGCCAGTCCAATTCCTTTCATCTAAGTTCTGGAGCAGCTCTTTAGAATTCCGGTTTGCCGTGGGGATAAACTAAGGGGAAAGTTAGATGGATGAGCTGCAGCCTCATAAGTGGTGCTCATCTCAAAGTCGTGACTCATGGCCATTTCCCCCTCTTCTACAATCCACTGTGGGTTTCCCTGACACTCAGAGGACACTCAGATGGCACTTCTGCTTAACTCATTCTTGAGGGCTCTTAGTCTGGTCCCATTTCATTCTCAAGCTGCGGCTGCTGTACTTATTCATTTACAGGCAAACTTGGGCAAGGGAATAATACCAAGAGATGCCTAAGTGCATTGCTTGGGTGCCAAACATATTTCTGTACGCCTCTCTGCATGTAAAGGCATATCAGGCTATCAGGCTATTACCTGACAGCCCTCTGATGATCTGCCAAGAAAGTGACTCTGATTGAGTGAGTGGTTGGTTGATTGACTCTTCCTGATTGCTTATCCTTCAGAATGAGTAGTCCAAAATTCTTGGTGGCTGCTATAGCATAAAGCTTAATGGGGTTCTCGATTTATCCCCAGGTAGAAATATTTTTCTTTTTCAAAACCAGTATACCTCAACACATAGGGCCTAGAGATGACAGGGTGATGGGAAACAAAATATTCCAAAGGGGGTCACTAGAAATAATGATGTTGTAGCCATGCGTTTTGGGAAACAAACTCACTCAGAAGGACCGTGTAGGTAGTGGAGTGCAGTTTATTACACCGGCGGGCCCAAGGCAGAGTCTTCTCTTAGCCAAGGACCCCTACTAGCATTTGTGAAAATCTTTGATACCGCATGTGTACGTGTCCGAACTCACCACCCCAAATTCCTTGAGACTTACATAAACAAAGGAAGGGTAAATACAATCACAATAATCTCATCATTAATGTGTTATGTGTTCAAACAGTTAAACAATTGGCCAATAATCAATAAGCCCGAGGTTACACTCTGATAGGTACAGAAAAATTTATGGCCTGTACAGAGACAGGAGTGATTAGTGTATGTTTTTTTTTAGGCAATGAGTAACCTGGATATGATCTTTAAGGTTCCCCTGTCCGGAGGGGGTCTTATCCTTCTATTGTCATTTCCATAGGCACTAAGCACAGAGTTTAGTGGAGAGTCCATTGGAGAGGTGGCCAGGCATGATCAGCATAAAGAGGCCTAACAGGGAGTCCAGGTCTTATGAATTCCCTCTTTAATGATAAATAGCACCCTACCTGCTCCTACCCCTTGGTTTCTGGAACCACATATTCACATGTTGAGGACACAACACCATAGAGAGGTCACTGATTTAGAGTGTACACTGAATCCTTGAGTGGGCCTCATCCTCCCTGTCTATTGTCTCTGAGCAGACACCTCAGCTGTACCTTCAAAAGGCCTTTCATCACAATATTAGACTAGCAGTATTTGGCTAGGGTGGTGTGGGATAGCACCAGTAGATCCAGAGGTCACGTGTTCAATGCCACATCTCCTTTTCTGTAAAGGGAATCGCTCATCCTGGTGTGATGTGATGTGGAACAAATACTCTATAAGGCCTTGTTGGTGGTGCTGCATAAGTCAGGCACTTGCATTACATAAAATAAAAAACAACATCAGGGCTTAGCTACGATGGCCAAATCTACCTCTGGATCCCTGTCAAAGGTCCATCTCCAAATACCATCACCTTGGGGATTAGGGCCTCAGCATATTATTTGGAGGGGGTGGGGTACATTCAATCTATAGCAGTTTATGTATATTTTAACTTCAGACCACCTGTGTTTCCACACAAAGTGAATGATGAAGTGCACCATTCAAAGCTCTCTCCACTGGGATGTTGAGATTCCCCTTCCTCCTGTCTTTCAAAGCCACTCAAGATGACGCTTCAGTGCAGCTGCTGTCAATCTGGGTGTATTGAGTTGACACATGTATGGACTCACTTGAGCTTTTATCATTCTCCATGAGCAAATCAATCAATCCTAAAGGAAATCAGTCCTGAATATTCACTGGACGGACTGATGCTAAAGCTGAAACTCCAATCCTTTGGCCACTTGATATGAAGAACTGACTCATTGGAAAAGACCCTGATGCTGGGAAAGATTGAAGGCAGGAAGAGAAGGGGACGACAGAGGATGAGATGCTTGGATGGCATCACCGACCCAATGGACATGAGTTTGAGCAAGCTCTGGGAGTCGATGATGGACAGGGAAGCCTGGTGTGTTGCAGTCCAATCGCAGAGTCAGACATGACTGAGCGACTGAACTGATGAGCTATTTGTAAGGGATGTGCCCCACATCAAGTGTGGCCATAGGTGTGAGCTGAAGACGAGGTACTGGTGGATTAGCCATGGATGACAAGGGGGCCTGGGACACACTGCTTTCTTAGTCCCCACCCCCAGCTGCACCCACCAGTGCCCGATCTCGGATATGACACTTTTATCTCACAGTGGATTGTTGCTTGCCTGCTTGACTTTATAACCTATGGATCTGATAGAACCTAACTAATGACAACAGCTCTGGCCTCATGATAACTTGTTGCTCCATTGCTAACAGAAAGTGAAAATGAAAGTCAATCAATTGTGTCTGATTCTTTGCAATCCCATGGACTGTAGCCCACCAGGCTCTTCTGTGCATGGAATTCTCTAAGCAAGAATACTGGAGTGGGTTGCCATTCCCTTCTCCAGAGGGTCTTCCCAACCCGGGGATTGAACCTGGATCTGCTGCACTGAAGGCAGATTCTTTACCATCTGAGCCACCCATTAGCATTTAGAAACTGTTTTTTTTTTTGTTTTTTTTTCAGAAAGAGGGTAACTTTTCACTGTAGATGGCATGACCTTGATCCTGGACCCTAAAGGTCTACATTATGATCTCTAACTAAGGCTTGCTATAAACTCCACACAGATACTGCTAATACCATAAGTTCTGCTAGGTCACATGGGCAAAAATCTAGGCCATGTGACTGTAGCAGAGGGCTGTTGTTGAACATATTCATGTTCAGCTGACAGCCATTCATTCACTCAATTTATTGGTTGGAGTAGTATTCCAGATATGGAATGTTCTTCCTCAAGAAACCCTAGAAGCCCACTGGGCATTGTGCTTCTTCTTCATGGTGGAAAGTGCATGATGCAAAAATTCGTTGTTTACTCTGGAGGGGAAGTCCTAACAAGCCCCAGACCACTGGATCCCTAAATACTTCATTGATAGGAATCTGAAATTTTCATAGGTTTTGTCTTACTCTCTCTGGAGAACATGTGTCTTACTAAGGTCGTTCACACACTTGCCACTTGTTACTTATCTAGTCAGGTTAGCATGATGTCATCCACAGTGTGGGCCAGGGTGAAATTCTAGGCTGGGGGGTGAGATTATATTATGATAGAGCATAAGAACTAAGCCTAGTCCTGGGGCAAGACTATAATTATAGTATTTATAGTACATTACAGTCTGTTCTAAGTGAACCCAAGCTGTTCTGATCTTCCTTTTTGATGAGAATGGAAAAGAAAATATTTACCAGATTAATGATTGTGTACCATGTAGCTGAGGATTTGCTAATCTGCTCTATTAAAAGATACCACACCTTGGCCAATCTACAATTAATGTAATTATTTGGTGAAGGTTGTAGTAGGCTATTTTCAGAATCCATCTGGATTTTAGAGCCTAGCCAGCAAGGCTCCTCTGTCCATGGGATTCTCCAGGCAAAGACCCTGGAGTGGGTTGCCATTCCCTTCTCCAGGGGATCTTCCCAAGCCAGGGATCGAACCTGTATCTCTAATATCTCCTGCATTGGCAGGTGTGTTCTTTACCACTAGCGCCACCTGGGAAGCCCCAAATATTTGGTGAAACTTGTAGTAGGCTATTTTCAGGACCCATCTGGCTTTTAGACAGGCCACACTGGTGAGTTAAAGGGACCATCACTCCTGCATCCTTTAGGTCTTTAAGAGGGGTCCTAATCTTTGCCATTTTCCAAATGATACAATACTTTTTTATTTACTATATTGCCTGATTATAAAAAAAGCAGGCATTTCACTTGAGTTTTCATGATATAATAGCTCTTATCCTACAGGCCAAGGATTGGGCTTCCCTGGTGGCTTAGATGGTAAAGAATCCGCCTGCAATGCAGGAGATCTAGGTTCAGTCCCTGGGTTGGGAAGATCTAGTACCTTATATAAGTGGAATCAAACAGTATTTGTCTGTACCTAATGTATATTGAAATGAATTTTTAAGGTTAACAATATTTATCCTACAAGCAGATTGTATCTTCTTTTCTCCCCTATGCTATAGAGTAGGTTTTTAATATTAACAGGTATCTATTTTATACATAGTATCAATAGTTACATATGTCAATCCCAATCCCAGTCCCCCAATTCATCCCACCACCACTTACCCCCTTGGTGTCCATACATTTGTTGCCCATGTCTATGTCTCTATTTCTCTATTTGTACTTTGCAAATAGGTTAACCTGTACCATTTTTCTAGATTCCACATATATGTATTAATATATGATATTTGTTGTTTTCTTTCTGACTTACTTCCCTCTGTATGAGAGACTCTAAGGGACTCTAGGTCCATCCACACTCTGCAAGTGGCATAATTTAATTCCTTTTTATGGCTGAGTAATATTCCACTGTATATATTTTCAACCTCATTTTTTATCAGGGAGACTAGTTCTGTAGTGGCCTCTCTTATAAGTGCCCTGCCCTACAGAGGAAGCATCTCAGGGATGCTAGGGGCCTGCTCGGCAGTATCCTTTACTGTTTCAGTAAACTGAAGGCCCTCCCACTGAACATGGTTATGTGATGAGGTTTCCTGTGTTATAGCATATCCGTTTTAGCACACCCACTTTTCTGAACGTTTTTCATCCCCCCCTTCACTGTCTGCCACAGCAAATCTGGCAGTTCTGTTTCATTTAGGAGCTTGAGACAGTGATGGCCCAGACTAAACCATCCCAGAAACGTGTCTGCCTTGAGGAGTTTGCCATGGTGTTAAATCCTTTATCCCAAGAGAGTGTTCCAGTATTGGTAAACTCTTTCTAACCCTGCCTTGTGTCCTACCAGACAGCCCCTTGATTTGGCATCTTGGCATTGACTTTCCCATGTCCTCACTTGGTGTTGCAGGTCCTTTGGGGTTTAATCCTTTGCTCCCTTCGCATTTGTGTTGTGAACTCACTCTATTTGCTGATTTGATGGCAGGAGGTGGGGTGGGGCAGAGACCCAAGGAGGCCCCTGTCCTCATGCATGGCCAGTGGGAATGTGCCGCCAGTGCTGCCCACTTCTGCAGGCTCAGGGCCCCAGTGGATTCTGAGAGTTTAATATTTTCTAGTGCGTCAATCCAGATGTGGTCATCTCAATTTGTAGGGTCCCAATATTATAGACCTGGTTAGGCTAAGAGTTCAACCTTCTCTGGAGCTCTGCAACTGTTATGATTAAGTCCTGGACGTGGTCCTTAGATTTCCCTGCCTTTTGCCAGTGGGAAGAGGAGGATCTGATGTGCTCCAAGGAGGCTGTCTGCCTTTCATATCTAGTCTACTTGCTGATTAATCATTTTGTGCTGTCTATGATCTTTTTCCAAATTATCTAAGGCCTACAGGCATAGCCATCCAATTCCATTTTTCTTAGAATTATAATTCCCCAATATTTCTCAGATCCACTTCCTAATACATTTCTTTACCAGCTTGCCATCCATCCCAGTTCACAACATGTGGAAGAATTCACACCTGCATTATTGCCTAGGGCAGGGGCCAGGCAGGCTCCCAGGAATGTGGTCCTTATTGCCCGCTGGCTGGTTGGGAATTCACTTCCAGAATCCCTTTTTAGCCTCTTCTTTCTTTAACAACATCTGGTACCCACCTTTGCAGGGTAGGCTCCCCAGCTAATCATAGTGATAAGGAGATTAGCAAGCAGAACATTGATTTGGAGTATTTTAGGATTAACCCTGGTAGGGGGAGAGAAGGAAGCAAGATCAGGCAGTGGGAGGCTTTGAACATGAGGCAGTTACAGCAAAGGCATCAGTGACCCCAAAGGCAAGTTTGAAGCTAGGTGACCATTCAGATTTGATGGGAGTAGGGAGGTGAGGGTGGGACATATACACCCTCGCATTGACCAGTCTTGAGAAGGGATTTTTGGGTGAAGGCAATTCCAAGACTGTCAGCTGCAGCCAGCTGCAACTGGGGGAAGTAAGTACTTCAGCCCCGAGGGTGGATCTGGCAGCGTAGCACAGTCTTCACACCCTATATCACTTCCCCAATCCTCACTGCACTGGCTGCCTGGATCATCTCCAGCTACAGTACTTTCACCCAAATCCTTGGATTGGAGAACTTTTGAATTAAAACACCCTTGCACGAGGCTAGGCAATTTTAAGATACCTATTGCAGTAATGAATCACATTTGGAATATTTATTACAGGCAACAAGTCACAACCTTTCTTCATCTCTAAAGTGATGGTGTTTGAATGGATGATTACTAAGCTCCCTTCCAACTCGAATGTTCTACCATCTCCCTTCCTGCTCATGTCACAACATAAGTTCCTTCCTCTCCTTGTTCCCGGGCTCTGTGCCCAGCGGCAGAAAGATGGGGTAGGAGATGTCTGCACAGATGAGCCTTACTACTTCCTTTGTTTATGAGGCTACTCATTTTGTTAAAGCAGAGACATGGCAAAGAGCTTGGCCCCTACACAGAGATTAAAAATAAGGTGGAAAGTTTTCTCTGTTCTACTGAGGTCAGTGGTTCTTGGAGGTGGGGGAAGAAAATTACCCTCGTAGGTGGGATGCTGATGGCAAGCGAGTTTACTTCCATAGATTTCTGATGACTAGCAGTGTTTAGTGGCCAGGGGCTAGAGATGAGAGCATCTCCCATGCACAGGACACATCCAGTCCAGGACTCAACATGCCAGTGGTTCTTCTGTTGAAAAACCAAAGGAAGATAATCCTTGAGTCTTTTCACTTTCTACCTTCTATAAAGGAATAGCATCAAAGGTACATCCAATGGGCTGTGGAGCAAGGTTGTGTGAGGGGGTAAGAAAGTAGAGGTGATCCACATTGTGGATTTCTTTCTACGTAGATTCATGCTTGATTTGTTCACATTCAGTTCAGCACATGGTTACTGGGCTCTGTGAAGACTTGGCTCTGGAATTCTCCCCACAAACTTTCCTGCTTCATAAAGTTGTACTCAGCTATGCGTCAGAGTATAGCAAGCTATATTTCTTCCAAAATTTCTTAAAGCAAAGGAAAAGATAATCTGTAAAGTAGCAGAACCCTTCATTCAGTTCTCGCTGCTTATTTTTTAAATTAATTTTTATGGAGTATACTTGCTTTACAATATTGTGTTAGTTTCTGCTGTACAGCAAAGTGAATCAGCTGTATGTATATATGTCCCTTTTTTTGGATTTCCTTCCCATCTAGGTCACCACAGAGCATTGAGTAGAGTTCCCTGTGCTGTACAATCAGTTCTCATTAATCTGTCTTACACATAGTAGCTGGGCTTCCCTGATAGCTCAGTTGGTAAAGAATCTGCTTGCAATGCGAGAGACCTGTGTTCGATCCCTGGGTTGGGAAGATCCCCTGGAGAAAAGAAAGGCTACCCACTCCAGTATTCTGGCCTGGAGAATTCCATGGACTTTTAGTCCACGGAGTCGCAAAGAGACACGACTGAGCAACTTTCACTATGCATACTAGTGGATATATGCCAATCGAAATCTTCCAATTCATCCCACCCCCACTCCCTCACAGCTTATTTATTTTGAGTTTAAAATGATAAAGCACATTCATGGGGAAGCAAAGTAAAATGCCGATGATAAGAGTGGGGATGTTAGCAAAGTGAATACAGAGAAGTTTCCTCATGCTGCCCAGAGACCGGCAAACAACTTATAGGTTAACCAAATTTGTATTACAAATTTTATCCGTCTGTGACAGCTGTGCTTTAGGGACTATCATCTGACTAGTAGCAAGTCCCAGCCAGATAAACAAAGCAGCCTAGATGCTGCTCTAGCTTCATAGGATGAATCACAAGTTTTGAGTGAAGCTTGTATCATAGTTTGGAGAAAATCAAGTGGCTAAGGTATTTTCTCTGTTTTTGAAATACATTGGAGTGCAGCAATTCAGTAGGATCCCAAGAGATACCTTGTGGCTTTCTCTTCATGAATCACAAAAAGTTATACTGGAACCAAGTATTTAAATTGGTGTCTGCTCTGGAACTTGGTTTGACCTTGCACTCAGGTATTTAATTGAGACAAGATACATGTTACGGTGTTTCAGATGAAATCCCTATACATTAGCAGTTCCATGATAAAAGAACTCTTTTTACTATTGTCAGTGAAGTCAGTGTCTGGAGGGGGAATTTTGAGAGCAGAGAGGACTATTAACAGTTGCTTGGGTTTAAAATTAATGCTGTTTTAAAGTTTAGGTTTTCAAATTTACATTTTTATCAAGTTTAACCTCTAAATCTTATTCTAATATTCATATAAATATTAATCCATTTTAGTTGATGTTTAATGTTCAACTCCAGTCCAATAAATAGAACTCATCTTAAACAATAGGCTCATTTACAAACATGAATAAATGCCTCTCAAGATTGTATAATATCTTAATATAATATTAATACATTCCACTTTTTCTAGGTATTTCAAATACTTGAGAAAAATCACAACCTTAACAGGTCTTCCTGACTACTTAAGAAAATCTTGTAATCAAATATATACAATGATGAATTTTTACATACCACGCTTTCTTATATACTCTAATATGCTTAAAATTGATACTAAACTTTTCAGCTTGAAAATCACAGACTTAAAATAGCTACACGTCAAACTGAAGTCGTATTTCTCTGAAAGGCCAAATTTTTTCAGACTTTACAAATACATGAGTTTGATTTATTTCATCATCTCTAAATGTAATTTTAAGCCTTCCTGACTTACAAAGTCACTTATTCAAATAAGGAACAAGCTCATTCACATGGCCAAACACAGTGGTGGAAATGGAGTGGCCAGATCCCAGAGGTATTAAGGAAGTGGGGTCAGTTGCTCTTGCTGAGTAACTGAAAGAGGAAAGTTAAGGAGAAAGAGGGTGTCAAAGATGGCACTTGGGTTTAATTTTAATGAATAGTAGTGCCAACAATAGTAGTGCCAACAGGAATGTTGGAGGAGGAAAGGCTGCAGGGAGGGTAGCAGCACGACCCTAAGGACCGGAAGATGCCTTAGCAGTTGTTATTCTTCTCATTTACAAATAAGGAGACCAAGACTCAGAAATCAACTTCTTTTTCAATTAAAAAAATTTTTTCCAGTGTATACAGCTAGAGAGTAACAAACATGCTTTTTTCCTGGATTCACTTCCTTTCAGTTTATCTGTTTCAAAAATAGGATGCAGTGGGATCCTGGAGACATTGTTCTTGTCCTGCCAGTACTGGAACACTGACAGACAAAGCAAAGAGTAGAAAAATTGCTTCTACAATTTTGCTCACAGTTTGGGGTGGTATGATGCAAGATAAGGAGATTTTTATTTTTAAAGCTATAAGTCAGGCAGGTACACAACAACCTAGTTATTTTGCATTGGGTTAGATGCCACACTCCACCAACTTCACGGGCTAGATACGAACACGAATGCTAGATGTCAAAATCCCAAGGTTGCAGGACACAAAACAGTATTTTTGTGGTTAATACATGTTGACTTCAGCACTGCCAAAAATCAACACAGATTTTGGCCAAGGTTTTCCCAAAGTTATACAAACTTTTCACTTTAAATTTGTTGGATGGGCTTATTAGTCATGGGCTAACACTGAGGTCCCAGTTCAGTTCTAAGGAACTCAAAAGAGTGTGGAGCTGAAGCATACAGACAATTGAAGGGAGCAAAAAGGAGTGAGGAGACTTCCTCAATTTTAATCTTCCTTGGAATTTTAGTTTTTGCTAGGAAAAAACCACCTTTCTAGTTCTCATTGTGACAAAAGAGACCTAAAGGGAACTTCAAGGTTCCTCTCACTCAGTAGGATTTAGAAATGGCTAGAGTCTCCAGGAACCACAGGCATTCATAGAAAGTGAATCTCCCTACCTGCCTTTTGGGCTTCCCTGGTGGCTCAGATGGTAAAGAATCTGCCTGCAGTACAGGAGACCAGGGTTTGATCCCTGGGTTGGAAAGATGCCCAGGAAAAGAAAATGGCTTCTACTCCAGTATTCCTACCTGGACAATTCCATGGACAAAGGAGTCTGGTGAGCTATATACAGTCCATGGGGTCCCAAAGAGTTGGACACCACTGAGCGACTAATGCTTTTTGACTTTATCACACCTGTAGGTAAACACACAATTACTTGCCTCACAAGCCACTAGGGGTGGGAATCAACATTCTTCGAGGAATCAACAGATTGCATATTCAAGAGTCTCTCTAAGAAGTTCAGTTCAGTGCAGTCGCTCAGTCCTGTCTGACTCTTTGCAACCTCATAGACTGCAGCACACCAGGCCTCCTTGTCTACCACCAGCTCCCGAAGCTTACTCAAACTCATGTCCATTGAGTCAGTGATGCCATCCAACCATCTCATCCTCTGTCGTTCCCATCTCCTCCTGCCTTCAATCTTTCCCAGCATCAGGGTCTTTTCAAATGAGTCAGTTCTTCCCATCAGGTGACCAAAGTATTGGAGTTTCAGCTTCAACATCAGTCCTTCCAATGAATATTCAGGACTGATTTCCTTTAGGATGGACTGGTTGGATCTCCATGCAGTCCAAGGGACCCTTAAGAGTCTTCTCCAACACCACAGTTCAAAAGCATCAATTCTTTGGTGCTCAGCTTTCTTTATAGTCCAAGTCTCACATCCATACACAACTACTGGAAAAACCAAAGCTTTGACTAGACAGACCTTTGTCGTCCAAGTAACGTCTCTGTTTTTTAATATGCTGTCTAAGTTGGTCATAACTTTTCTCCCAAGGAGTAAGCATCTTTTAATTTCATGGCAGCAGTCACAATCTGCTGTGATTTTAAAGCCCCCAAAATTAAAGTCTGCCACTGTTTCCACTGTTTCTCCATCTATTTGTTATGAAGTGATGGGACCCGATGCCATGATCTTAGTTTTCTCAATGTTGAGCTTTAAGCCAACTTTTTCACTCTCCTCTTTCACTTTCATCAAGAGGCTCTTTAGTTCTTCTTCACTTTCTGTCATAAGGGTGGTGTCATCTGCATATCTGAGGTTATTGATATTTCTCCCGGCAATCTTGATTCTAGCTTGTGCTTCATCCAGTCCAGCATTTCTTATGATGTACTCTGCATGTAAGTTAAATAAGCACGGTGACAATATACAGCCTTGATGTCCTCCTTTTCCTATATGGAACCGGTCTGTTGTTCCATGTCCAGTTCTAACTGTTGCTTCTTGACCTGCATACAGATTCCTCAAGAGGCAAGTCAGGTGGTCTGGTATTCCCATCTCTTGAAGAATTTTCCACAGTTAATTGTGATCCACACAGTCAGAGGCTTTGGCATAGTCAACAAAGCAGAAGTAGATGTTTTTCTGAAACACTATTGTTTTTTTGATGATGCAACGGATGTTGGCAATTTGATTTCTGGTTCCTCTGCCTCTTCTAAAACCATCTTGAACATCTGGAATATCATGGTTCACGTACTGCTGAAGCCTGGTTTGGAGAATTTTGAGCATTACTCAAAATGCTCAGTGATCAGTGCAAAGAAATAGAGGGAAAAAAACAGAATGGGAAAGACTAGAGATCTCTTCAAGAAAATTAGAGATACCAAGGGAACATTTCATGCAAAGATGGGTTCAATAAAGGACAGAAATTGTATGGACCTAAAAGAAGCCGAAGATATTAAGAAGATATGGCAAGAATACACAGAAGAAGTATACAAAAAAGATCTTCACGACCCAGATAATCACGATGGTGTGATCACTCACCTAGAGCCAGACATCCTGGAATGTGAAGTCAAGTGGGCCTTAGGAAGCATCACTATGAATAAAGCTAGTGGAGGTGATGGAATTCCAGTTGAGCTATTTCAAATCCTAAAAGACGATGCTGTGAAAGCGCTGCACTCAATATGCCAGCAAATTTGGAAGATGCAGCAGTGGCCACAGGACTGGAAAAGGTCAGTTTTCATTCCAATCTCAAAGGCAATGCCAAGAATGCTCAAGCTACCACACAATAGCAGTCATTTCACATCACACACATGCTCTAAGAAGTACTTAGAAATAAATTTCTTTTGTTAATCCTAAAGGCCTAGTTGGATAATAAAGAAGGGGACATGAGTAAGGAAGATTTAAAAATTTTTACTTTTAACAATAAGAAAAAGACTTGAACCCATGTTAGAATAATTGTAGCACAATGAATCCTGCTAACTTCAGTTTATGTCCTCATTGAGATTGAGACTGTCAGATTCTCATTGACTTTAGTGAAAAGTATGTCAGCATATGCGGTTATCTTAGGTGGGAGAATGTGAGAAGATGCCTTAACTTAAAAAAAAATAAACTTTACTGAATGGGAGAAAATATTTGCAAACGAAGTGACTGACAAGGGATTCATTTCCAAAATATACAAACAGCTCATGCAGCTCAATATAAAAAATACAACCCAATCAAAAAATGGGCAGAAGACCTTAATAGACATTTCTTCAAAGAAGACAAACAGATGGCCAAGAGGCACAGGAAAAGATGTTCAACATCACTGATTATTAGAGAAATGCAATCAAAACTATAATGAGGTATCACCTCACACCGGTTAGAATGGCCATCATTAAAAAATCTAAATAGTACGTGTTAGAGAGGGTGTGGAGAAAAGGGAACACTCCAACACTGTTGATGGGAATGTAAATTGGTGTTGCCACTGTGGAGAACAGTATGGAGATTCCTTAAAAAACTAAAACTAGAGCTACCATACAACCCAACAATTTCACTTCTGGGCATTTATCCAGAGCTAACTCTAGTTTGAATGGATGCATGCACCCCAGTGTTCGTTGCCGCACTATTTACAATAGCCAGGTCAGGGAAGCAATCTAAATGCCCATCAATGGAGGAATAGATAAAGAAGATGTGGTACATATACACCATGGAATATTACTCAGCCATAAAAAAGAATGAAATAATGCTATTTGCAGCAACATGAATGGATCTAGAGACTATCATACTGAGTAAAGTCAGACAGAGAAAGATGGGTATCATATGACATCTCTTTATGTATAGAATCTTTAAAAAATGGTACAAATGAACCTATTTAACAAAACAGAAATTAGTCACAGATGTAGAAGACAAACTTATGGTTACCAAAGGGGAAGGGAGGAATAAATTAAGAGATTGATACTGACATATATGCACTATTATATACAGAATAGATAACTAAAGCATGTATGCGTGCTAAGTCGCTTCAGTCATGTCCAACTCTTTGTGACCCTATGGACTATAATTCACCAGGCTCCTCTGTCCATGGGGATTCTTCAGACATGAATACTGGAATGGGTTTCCATGTCCTCCTTCAGGGGATCTTCCTGATCCAGGGATTGAAACTGTGTCTCTTATGTCTCCTGGCATAAGAGATCCTAATTTTAAAGGTTTTTGAAAGTGAAAGTCGCTTAGTTGTGTCCCACTCTTTGAGACCCCATGGACTCTGCAGTCCATGGAATTCTCCAAGCCAGAATACTGGAGTGAGTAACCTCTCCCTTCTCCAGGGGATCTTCCCGACCCAGGAATCAAACCAGGGTCTCCTGCATTGCAGGCAGATTCAGATTTACCAACTGAGCTATGAGGGAAGCTATGGACTTCCCTGGTGGCTCAGATGGTAAAGCGTCTGCCTACAATGCGGGAGACCCAGGTTCCATCCCTGGGTTGGGAAGATCCTCTGGAGAAGGGACAGGCTACCCACTCTAGTACTCTTGCCTGGAAAATCCCATGGACAGAGGAGCGAGGTAGGCTACAGTCCATGAGGTTGCAAAGAGTCGGACATGACTGAGGAACTTCACTTATGTCTCCTGCATTGGCAGGTAGGTTCTTTACCACTAGCGCCACCTGGTAAGCTATATAGAACAGGGAATTCTATTCAGTGCTCTGTAATGACCTATATGGGAATGGAGTCTAGAAAAGAGTGGATATATGTATATATATGCCTGATTCACTTTGCTGTGCAGCAGAAACTAATACAACATTGTAAATCAACTATACTCCAATACAAATTTTTTTAAAGTGCTGAATATTTCCAAAATGGAATTCTTTGAAGTTGCTCCTGGGCAGAGAGTCTACAGCTGCAAGTAATGATATTGATAAAACCCAATGCAATCTCCAAAACTAGATGTCAGACAAAATAAGAAATCTCCTCTGTCGTGATGGACATCATGATTGTCCACCAGGGACATCAACCATGGTAAAAAGGGAGTATCTATGGAATTTCATCCATTTATAGAGCACAGAAATGACCCCAAATTATTTGCAGCTGATCTGAAAAATGTTTTTATTCTTAGTTCCTTAAGAGGTAGATACTATTTTCATCTGAAAACTTAGAAAAATGAGACCCAAAGAATTTAATTATATTGTTACTTAGTTGCTAAATCATATCAGATTCTTCTGTGACTCCATGGACTGTAGCCCACCAGGCTTCTTTGTCCATGGAATTTTCCTGGCAAAAATACTGGAATGGGTTGCCATTTTCTTCTCCAAGGAATCTTCCCAACCCAGGGATGGATCCCAGGTGTCCTGCATTGGCAGGCAAATTCTTTACCATTGAGCCACCAGGGAAGCCCTTATTTATATTAGTTGCGTGGAAATCATCCAGGAATCTTGTTGAAATGTAGGTTCCAATTCGGCTTCTGCATTTCTAACATGCTCTCGAATGATGCCAATATTGCTGGTTGGGGGACCCTACTTTGAGAGGCAAGACCCTAGGGTCCTGAGTTTGGGCACTGACACTTGTGTGCAACCCCCGGAAGATGCAATTGGGGTCTCACTCTGAATAGGGAAGGAAGCAGGGCTTTCCTACCCAGCATGATGTCACCTCCCTCATTGTCCCAGGCTCCAATTTGAATGTGGTGTTTTTGGGGACCAGCCACCTGGAGGTGCTGAAGAACTTCCTTGAAAGCTGCAGAGCCATGTGAGGTCACCAGAGAGCACTAGGTTGGCCTCTGGATTGATGAGGAGGGCAGTTGTTCAGGAGTGGATGAGAAATAGAAGGGCCTCCAGGCCAGAGGATGTGTCAGAGCTGGAGCCCCTGCTGGGAGCGCTGCCCAGAGATGACCAGAAAGAATCAGGCCAGGAAGGCATTATTTGTGTCCCCATCCCTCTTCATCTTTCACCTGTGAGGGACAAAGATGTTAGTCCCTTTGTCTACTTCACCAGGAGAGAGGGCTGGATCAGGGATACATCCTGGAGCTTCTAGACCTACTCAATTTAGAAATATAGCAAGATATTTATTTATTTGACCTTCAGATCTCCAATGGAGATGTTATCATCTAGATGAGAAAAAAAAATGCTTGCAAATCAAACTGATTTTCTACCATAGGAGTGAACTATTTTTTCCCCAGTAGTGCAATGTATGAAAAAAATTTACATATGTAGGTTTCATTACTTTTATTGTATGAGCTGTAATTGGGACAGTCCTTCATTGGGCAAGTAAAAAAATGAGATTGTGGTATATGGAGCTTGCATTCTGGGATTCAAATACCAGAATTGGCATTCATAGCTGTGTGACTGGGCAAATTCCTTAACCCCTCTAAACTTTAGTTTCCTCATCTGATCCCATCTCGATGAGTTTGGTCAATGAGGGTATGGAGTGTTGCCTTTTAAAATGCAGTTTCTTGTTTTTTAAAATAGAATTAGCCTTGGCTTTTCTCCCAATCCAACCCCCTTCCAGCTGCTAATTTCCCTGGGTAAATACAAATAGAGATTGTATTTTATAGGGCTCTCTGTTTTGAAGAGAGAAAATTATGCTGCAGGTGTTTTGCTGGGAAAAATTGCTTCCTAGGAATTCCCTAGGAATTCAGTGGTTATAAAACCATTTACCACAGACTGGAACTCAAATCCATGTGCTGGGACTCAAACCCAGCCAAAACCCTACTTGGGACTTGAACTCATGTGGCTGGGACTCTGACCCAGCCAAAACCCACAGTACCTGGTTTCTGGACCTAATGAAGCTCAGGTTCTTGATGTCTCATTGCAGAAAGAATTCAGTGAGAGACAAAGTGATAGGTAAGAAGTGGATTTATTCAGATACAGAGAGAAGCACACTCCACAGACAGAGTGTGGGCCATCGCGGATGGCCAGTGCAGCCTGAAGTCTGGCATGGTTAGTTTTTATAGGCTGGTGAGTGGGAGGATTATTCCAACTATTTTGGGGAAGGGGCAGAGATTTCCAGGATTTGGGCCACTGCCCACTCCTTGGTCTTTTTAACAGTGGCTTGGAACTGTCATGGTACCTCTGGATGTGTCATTTCACTTGCTGATTCAGGATCAAGGTCTAGTCTTGTCTGCCATCTTGGTCCCATTTGATTCTAATCAGTTTATGTTGTGTCCTTGGGCTATGTCATTCTTTCGAAAATTGTGCTCTGCTTCTTTCCCTCCTGTTACAGTTAGAACTCCTTGTTTATTGTTGAGGGCCTGGGTTCAATCCCTGATCAGGGAGCTAAGATCTTACTGGCTTTGTGGCATGGCCAAAAACAAACAAACAAATAAAAACCAGTTATTTAAAAATGCTTCCTTGTCCTGGGGGCGGGGGAGAAGATGAGAGGGTGGGAGAAAATAGAGGTGGAAGAATTTATTACCTCCTTAGCTTGTTTATACTCAGTTCTGGTTGGGGTTGATCCCTCAGTGGCCAGGGTTCCTTTCAGGAAATTTAGCTTCCAAGTGGCAGCTCTCCAAACACTCTTCCATAACCCTTTCCTCCCCTTCTCCTTCAGATGTAATCATGGCCACTAGTCCTTGGGTGCCTTGACATTCCTTGTTGGTTCCTTCCACACATCTGATACAGTGCCTTCATGACTTTTCTTCAAAGTCCCAGCTGACTGTGCTTTTCCTAGTGGAACCCTAAATAATACCACAGGTAAGGATTTAATAAATGCTAGTCATCTTAAACTTCCAGTGAGAATGGATACATTCCTGATTTTGCTTTTTATGGTAATATATCCTAGTGCCCTAATGTGGATGCCGAAAGCTCAGGTTCTCTATACACCAGTGCCAAATCAAATCTCGGAGACGGAGTTTTGGGTGAAGTAGAAAAGGAAAACTTTAATGCTTTGCCAGGCAAAGGAGGACACAGTGGGGGTAATGCCCTCAAAGCCATGTGTGGAAGATAGAAACAAGTTTTTTAGTAATTTTTCCAAAGAGATTGTGAGCCGCTCATGGACATTCTTCTGATGGATTGGTGGTGAGCTAAGTAAGAGTCAGCATCATCACCCTTCAGGTCCAACCAGTCTGAGGTCTACATTCTTGTGGACAGTATACCATCATTAATTGTTCACTTCTCCCACCTGGGAGGGGTTTTGGTATCTGCAAATTAGCTCAGATATTGTTATGTGTATCCATGGATGGGGAAACAGGGCCTTGCCTCAAGGCTGCTCTTGACTGTTTCTCGTTGGTCTCGCATCCCCTCCCTTCCCTAATTAACAGCTGCTTGGATCTGCCGATTGGAATGCAGCAAAGGTCATGGAGGGCTTCCCTGGTGGTTCAAATGATAACGAATCCTCCTGTAATGCAGGAGACCTGGGTTCGATCCCTGGGTTGGGAAGATCCCCTGGAGGAGGGCATGGCAACCCACTCCAGTATTCCTGCCTCGAGAATCCTCATGGACAGAGGAGCCTGGTGGGCTACAGTCCATGGGGTCGCAAATAGTCGGATATGACTAAGAGACTAAGCACACAGCACAAAGGTCACGGAAGCTGAATGAAGGCTGTTTCCTATAATCAAAGAAATTGGGGAAACAGAAAGTCTCTGTGCCCCGAAGCCCCACAGGGCCCTGCATGGTATCAATATCATGAAATAATTTTAGTGCAATTTAACTTGAAAGTCTTAATAATTTGAAATTGTATAAAATCTTAATGTGCTGTTGTGTGCTTAGTCAGTCATGTCTAACTCTTTGGGACCCCATGGTCTATAGCCCGCCAGGCTCCTTTGTCCATGGGGTTGCCCAGGCAAGAATACTGGAGTGGGTTGCCATTTCCTTCTCCAGGGGATCTTCCTGAACCAGGGATCAAACCTAGGTCTCTTTCATCTCCTGCATTGGCAGACAGCTTCTTTACTTCTAGCGCAAACTAGGAAGCCATTAAATCTTAATAACAATTATCGATTAATTCAAATCCACTGGCATGTTCAGGGCACAATGGCAGTTAAAAATATGTGGTTAGGTCCTATTTTCTTCTAGTTATATGTTCTAGCTAATATGGCAAAGACAATTATTTCCTAAATATTCCAGATATTCCTAAATATTCCTTGTACAAGATGTTCTTCATTTTGCACAAAAGTTGCCTATTGATTATCTGGAATTCTACTTTGAAAAACAGTTTAACAGCTTCTTAATTAAGCTGAATATGCATATACCACATGACCCAGCAATCTCACTTCTCGGTATTTACTTGAGAGAAACAAAATCACATGTTTCTATAAAGACTTGTGCATGAATATTTACAGCCATTTTATCCACAATAGATCAAAACTGGAAACAACTGAACTGTCTATCAACTGGTGAATGAATAAACATATTGCGGCATATTCATGTAGTGGAACAGTGGTTAGGGACAACAAAGAGTAAACTATTGATACCTTCAACAACAGATGAATCTCAAAATCATTATGCAAAGTGAAAACTGACAAAAGGCTGTACACTGTACTGGTTCCACTTGGATGACATTCTGGAAACAACAAGATTATAGGAACAGAACAGGGGCTGGGCCTGAAATGAACTGAATGTTTGTGGTGGTGGTTTAGTCACTAAGTTGTGTCTGACTCTTGTGACCCCACAGACTGTAGTCCATCAGGCTCCTCTGCCCATGGAATTCACCAGGCAAGAATACTGGAGTGGGTTGCCATGTCCTCCTCCAGGAGATCTTCCAACCCAGGGATTGAACCTGGGTCTCCTGCATTGCAGGCAATCTCATCACTGCAGAATGTTTGCGTCTCATCCCAAATTCATGTGTTGAAACTTTACCTTTCATTGTTATAGTATTAGGATGAGGGACCTTTGAGAGGTAATTAGTACTACAATGAGGTCATAAAGGTGGAGCCCTCCTGAATAGGGTTAGTGCCCTTACAATGGTCACCAGAGAACTCACTTCTCTTCTCTTCTTTCACCAGAATCTGGTCATGCGTGCACTCTGATCTTGGACTTCTAGCCTCCAGACTGTGAACATTAAATTTCTGTTGTTTATAAGCCATCCAATCTATGTATGATACATTGTTAGAACAGCCCAAGCTGACTAAGGGACTATTCAAGCTAAACCATTGAACTGAAAACTTAAAGAGAGTGAATTTTGCTGTATGTTGCTGCTGATACTGCTGCTAAGTCGCTTCAGTCGTGTCCGACTCTGTGCGACCCCATAGACGGCAGCCCACCAAGCTCCCCCATCTCTGGGATTCTCCAGGCAAGAAGAGTGGAGTGGGTTGCCATTTCCTTCTCCAATGCATGAAAGTGAAAAGCGAAAGTGAAGTCGCTCAGTTGTGTCCAACTCTTAGTGACCCCATGGACCGCAGCCTACCAGGCTCCTCCATCCATGGGATTTTCCAGGCAAAAGTACTGGAGTGGGTTGCCAGTGCCTTCTCCGTTTGCTGTATGTAAGTTACAACAATTAACCTAATATTCAAAAAAGAAAGCTCCCTAGATGGCTCTAATATACTGTGAGCATTGGAAACCCTTATCCTAGAGCAGTGCTTTTCAAATTTTACTGGCATCATAACCACCTGGAAGGTGTGTCAAAATTTTTTTTCAAGTGTTTACTGACATCAACCAACTTTCCAATTCTCTGATACTAACTGGGTATCCAACAATTCAATTCTGACACTAATCATCTGCAGTTAGCATAGAACCTACAACCTGATGGCTCAATCTTACAAGGCTGCCCCCACTTCAGACACCAGTTGCAAATGGGGTATTCAGGCTACCCACATTTCTGCCTTGCCAACTACAAATTTGTAGATTCCTATGACTTCTCCCCTACCCCCGATTTGATAATTTGCTATCATGACACCCAAAACTTGGGAAAGTGCTTTCCTTACTATTACAGATTTATTACAAAGGATACAACTCAGGAATAACCAAACAGAAGAGTTGCATAGGATAAAGTGTAGGGGAAGAGGTATTTCCATACCCTCTTTGGATGCACCACCCTCCCAGCATCTCAATGTGTTCACCAACCCAGAAGCTCTCCAAATGCTGTTGTTTAGGAGTTTTAATGGAGGTTTCATTATGGGGCATGATTGATTAAACCATTGGCCATTGATGATTGAACTCAACCAGAAAGTTCCAACCCTCTAATCACGTGATTGGTTCTTCTGGTAACCATCCCTGACCCTGAAGTTATTCAGGAGTTCACCAATTGTCACCTCACTAGAATAAACTCAGATGTGTTTGAACAGGGCTCATTGTGACTAACAAAAACACTCCTATCAGTCAGGCAATTCCAAGGGTTTTTGGAGGGCTGTGCCAGGAACCAGAGACAAGGACCAAATATAATTTTTATTATACCACAGTTTGCTAACCACAAATTGCTGGGCCCAACTCCTGAGTGTCTTATGTATTAGGTTTGGAGAAGAGCTTGAGAAATATATATTTTTAAAAGTTTCCAGATGCTGCTCTTCAAAGAGACTGCACAAGAGAACTTCTGTCCTTGAGGGTCACAAAATGGCATGTCTCTCAAATATTACCTTTCTGATTCGTGGCCCTCCTCTTTTTCTCAGTTCTACCAGGTTTTTTGTCGACCACTCATTCTGTTCCAAAGTACCTCCATATGTCACCTCAGAGCAAGTAAAGCCTAGGCTGTATACCAATCCTTACCTAGAGCTGGGAGCTGTAAAATGTCATATGAGAGGGGAGAATTGTAGAAAGGAAAGCAGTGGGAAATGGAAAACCCTAGGACAGAACTCATACTTTTGGGAAGCCCATTTCCCAGGGATGTGGGGCTGAGCTCCTTCAGTTGGAACAAAGGAGAATTCTGCTTCCCTTGAGGAATCAGGATGATTCCGCCCTTGGGCCTCTGCTGCTCAGAGGAGTGTGGGCAGAGCCGATGGGGCTCAACTTACTTTGTTAATGTTCCCTGTTTTCTCCATCTAAGATCCTGTGTAGCTTGGCCTTACAGCTTCTTATACCATTTTTTCAGAGTTGAACATTCTGCTTTCGTCAGGATTAGCTTGTATTTTCCCTTCAATCCTATCTTATATGGATTTTAAATAATTCATGTGTATATATGTATGTGTGTGGGCTTCCCTGGTGGCTCAGCGGTAAAGAATCCACCTGCTAATGTAGAAGATGCAGGTTTAATCCCTGGGTCACGGAGATCCCCTGGAGAAGGAAATGACAACCTACTCCAGTATTCTTGCCTGGGAAATCCCATGGACAGAGGAACCTGGTGGGCTACAGTACATGGGGTTGCAAAAGAGTCGGTCATGACTTAGCAACTAAACAACAGCAACAACAGCATATGTATATAGCCATAAATGGCCTAAATTCTGCCTTACTGTTTCACTATTCTCCCTTCTAGACCCAAACCCATTCAGATCAGCTAAGGATCCCTTTTCCTCACTCAATTAAATGACTCAACAAGTTATCCTGCTTCTAACTATGGGTTACTATTCCTGTTCTAAATCAGGCCAATTACCCCTAAATCTACTGTAACTTTTGAGGAATGGGTGCTTAGGTTTTTTTTTCTTTAAAAGCAAGTTTAGAAGCCCTCAAGGGCCCTGAATTTTGCCTTTCATTCTGCATTTGCCCTTCCACTTGTCCAATCGCCCTGGATCATGCTCAATAGATATGCCAACTCAGATGGAGGCCTGAACATTCTGGAATTCCCATCCTTCTTCTGGCTTTGATTGGTCCTGGAAAGGAGGGGAGGAGGTGAGGAGTTGGAGTAAAAAATACATTTAGGGGCAAGAAGATTTTAGGCAGTGTAGTGTCACAATTAGCTTAGGAGTCAGGTGGCCCTGGGTTCAAATTCTGGTTTTGTCTCTTACTGATTATGTGATGTGGGACTCGTGAATGTCTCTTTGACTTAGTTCCTGCTTCTGTAAAATGGAGCTGATGGTACCCTACCCCATATGGAATCAGCTTAGTGGAGGTGTTAGAAGCAGGGATTCTGGTGCCAGACCACCTGGGTTCAAATTTTGACTTGCTGTTTAGTAGCTGTAAGGCCTTGAGCATGTAACTTAACCCCTCTCATCTCAGCTTCTACATATGCAAACCCAGGGTGTTAACCCACCTAATGTTGCAAGAGTAAGTTTTTTTTTTTTTTTGAGTGCCCTGAATGCTAGCTACATTCTCAAAAAGATAAAAATCAAACTAAAGAATGAATGCAGGATTTTGATGGCATTTTATAATCCTTGTGTGTGTGTGTGTTAGGAATAAAGAAGTAAACATTGAATTGTGGACAACAGAAAATGTAGCATTTATAGATACTCTTTACTCCCTCCCAAGAAACCTTTAGTAAAAATAAATCTAAAAAAAAAAAAATAAAGACATTTTCAGATCAGAAAAAAAAATAAAAATAAAAAGCATGAAAGAGGGAACCAAATATAGCTTGGAACCTGAGCATGCTGGGAGTGAAACAGGAGGGAAGGGGGCAGGGAACAACTTTTGAAAGAATTACGTGGCCAAAGGACACAACACAAACCAATTAGGATCACATGGGTCCAAAATGGCAGACAAGTCAACTTTGACTAAACCTTGATCCTCAATCAGCAAGCTAAACAACACACTGAGAGTCACCATGCCAGTCCAAAGGTGCCATCAAAAGACCAAAAAGTGGGCAGTGGCTGAATTCCTGGAAATCTCCATCCCTTCCCCCAAATAGCTGGAATAATGCTCCCACTCATTAGCCTATGAAATTACCCATGCCATAAAACACACATTTTGGGACCACTGACTCACCCTCTGCCATGGCCCACACTCTGTCTGTGGAGTGTGATTCCCTCTGAATAAATCCGCTTCTTAGCTATCACTTTTTCTCTCACCGAATTCTTTCTGCTATAAGACATCAAGAACCTGAACTTCATTAGGTCCTGAAACCAGGTCTGTGATCTCTGTTGGAAGACCATGGGTTTTGTCTGGGTTCAAGCCTTGGCCATGTGAATTCCAGTCCCAAACTGGGTTTTGGTTGGGTTTGAGTCCCAGAACATGGCTTCAAGTCCTAATCGGGGGTAAATGTTTTCAGGAGCAGACGTCTGAAAAAATGGTCCATTAAGAATGAATTGCTCATAATTGAATAAAACATTTGCTTAAGTTTATTGAACAGCATTAGATTAATAGAAAGCATTAAAGAATTGAACACCAAAGACCAAAAAAAGAAAAAAAGTCTGTGCAAGATGTGATTTAAAAAAAAAGTTCATCAAAGCAAATGCATGAAAGAATATATCTAAATATCACCCTTTAAGTGGTTTTCCTGAAAATCTTATGAATTTAAGTCTGGGGGTCTTTGAGTGTTCTTAGCTTTATCTGTGAGAGTAAACCTTATAAAGGAAATCTTTAAAAGTAGAAGGACCTTTTTTTCTCACTATTGAGTGAGCTTTTAAACGAAGGATGTCTATTATGTGAACTCTCAGTTTCTTGTAAGGCTAAAATTCCATGGGTTTCCCAGGCATCTTTTTAAATCTCTTATGGAAGCTTGCTATTCTTAGGGTATAAAATGATTGAAACGCATTCCATCATTTCCTCCTTCATGCAAGCCACTTGTTTTGTAGGAAAATTCAGCATTCAACAACAGGTATATTATTGAAAGTAACCTTTATCATTTATAACAAAGGAACTAGCCTTAAAGAAACTTTCCTCCTTAATGACTCCTCCTCCAAACTCTGAGTTTGTAGGGTACTGTATTTTTAAAATAAAGCAGATGGGGAAGGTCTTTTTCTGGAAAAGATTCAACCAAACACAAAACTAAAACCCAGAGCAGGAATGATGGGGGAACACAGGTGTCCTTCACGGGAATATTGGCATCAGGCACTCCTTTTCTTAACCACTGGAGCTGGTGAAGTTGGCAAAATATGTTTGCTGTGAGAAAACAAAAATAAAACAAGAGAGTCAGGCTTAGAGAAAGACTTGCCAGAAACTGTGGCTTTCCCCTGGAGATTTCAAATCAGGAATTTTGTGCCCACTGGTTTCCAGTTTAGTTTACTGAGCTGCCAGAATGCGCCATCTCAACTCCATCTGGTAAGTAATAATAGTGAAGAATAGGTATTTGTCTTAGTAATGTTTCATAAATTTAAAGCGATCCACATTTTGACTGTCCGGACATAGGAAACCCTTCGGTACAATTGAAATCTACAAACCGTGGATAAGCCTGACTCACCTTAACAGTTTCATTAGTGTTTGTGTCCGTTTGGATTGAGGGTTCAAGCAGATAACTGACTTATTCTTCATCCAGACTCTGGGGGGAAATAAATAAAAATAAAGCAGTCAGTCCTGCATTTTAGGAAAGAGTTGAGTATAAAAATAAAGATTCCCACATGAGGTGTCTTTGGAGATAGGCAGTTTTAGATGTGAAGCAGGTGATTTGCAGCATGAAGTTTGATCATTAAGATAAACCTCATTTGAGACTCATGTTTGTGTGAGTTGGTGGAACTGAATATGAATTGACAGACTCTCAGTTGTCAGAGGTTAGTATTTTGCTGACAACCTTTACACAAATTGGAGACAGAACAAATAACTGACTCTAAGTTTGGCTCACTCCTGAAGTTTTAAGATGTTGGTTTAGTCGCTAAAGTGAAAGTGAAAGTCGCTCAGTCGTGTCCGATTCTTTGTGACTTCATGGAGTATACAGTCCGTGGAATTCTCCAGGCCAGAGTACTGGAGTGGGCCTTTCCCTTCTCCAGGGGATCTTCCCAACCCAGGGATCAAACCCAGGTCTCCTGCATTGCAGGCGGATTCTTTGCCAGCTGAGCCACCAGGGAAGCCTGTTTAGTCGCTAAGTCTTATCCAACTCTTGTGATCCCACGGACTGTAGCCCTCCAGGCTCCTCTGTCCATCCGATTCTCCAGGCAGGAGTACTGGAGTAGGTTGCCATTTCTTCTCCAAAAGCTGTATCATAATATCTTTACAATGTGTTTGTCCATTGAGCTTGGGAAAACAAAATAGTCTAAAGAAAACTCTCTCTTAAAGACCTTTTATGTGAAAAAAAAAAAACCCAATGAAATTTACTGGGGGAGAGGTTTACAGAGCCAATTGCTCTGAGTGACATCTGCATTTGATGGAACCATCAGTGAACAAGACTTTCAATGTTCTGAAAATTAAGCAACAGCAAAGGCAGTAGGGATAATCATCCACCGATATTGATCAAGCACTTAAAATATGCCAGCCACTATGCTCAGCAGGTAATATGAATTATCTCAATTAATCTCACAAGAATCCTGTGCTAAAGGAAATACTATTTCCTCACCTTCAGATGAGGAACTTGAGGCTTCCTCAAGAAGACTTTAAATAATTTGTCCAAGATTGCACAAGAAATGCATGATTAAGCAGGATTCAAATAAAGGTTGGCTGACTCCATAACCCCCAGTTTTAGCTGCTTCTCCACCTGGGCATATCTGAATGGTTACCAAGTGCCAAAATGTCTTACCTGCAGTGGAAGAAATGAGGTTTACCAAGTAACAGCAAACTGGGAAAGTCTACTCTCCATTGGGGTGATCTTGAACAAAATGTGATTTCTTGATGTGTCTCATTTTAGCTATAAAATGACAGACAGCAAAGATCCATCCATCTAGCTTTGAAACTCTCCCCTTGTAATTGAAAACTACAGAGTCAGAGGTCATAGACCTGTTGGGCTCTTGGCCAGAGCCTTCCAATTTGTTTTCTGAGTTCATGATAGAAATATAGATTTCTGACTGTCTGGACTAGAGTATTTTCACTGCTGACTGCTATGAGTTTTTCATAATTATTTGCAACTTTTGCTTCTATATCTGGTTAAAATTCAGAAATGTAGACTCTGGTGAGAAGATAAATTTTTACCACTTTAAAACAATTAAGGTTTAAGTAGAGAAAATTAGGGTGTATTACTTCCCCTTGTAGAGAGATAAGAGACTTGACTCATGACAGAGAAACTGGTAATAAAAAAACAGAAGGAAGTCTCTGTTCTCTAGACCCAGGGGTTCCCAACCTCTGGGATCTAATAGCTGATGATCTGAAGTGGAGTTGATGTAATAATAATAGAAATAATGTGCACAGTAAATGTAATGCACTTGAATCATCCCAAAACCATTCCCCAACTCTGGTCCGTGGAAAATTTGTCTTCTATGAAACCAGTCCCTGGTGCTAAAAAGATTGGGAACTGCTGCTCTGGATCATGACTATACTTCACATTGCCAAGTTTGAGGGCAATAATCATGGTTTAGTCAGAATTTTTATTGTCAATGATAGTAGTGCAAATGTAATGTCTTTCTAATGAAAAATGTCCCTACTTATTTTTACTATCCCATGTTTCTTTATTACAAGTGAAGCACAACTAGTCTGAAACCCAAAGCCCTAATATCAAAATGGGACAAACAAAAAGCGCTGTGCTTTGTCGTCCAGTTGTGTCTGACTCTTTGTGACCCCATGGACTGTAGCCTGCCGGACTCCTCTGTCCATTGGGATTCTCCAGACAAGAATACTGGAGTGGGTGGCCATGCCCTCCTGCAGGGGATCTTCCCAATCCAGGGATTGAACCCAGGTGTCCCACATTACAGGCAGATTCTTTACCATTTGAGCCACCGGGGAAGCCCAAACACTAAGTAGCTGTTTACAAATGTTTCCAAAGGTTAAAGTAGCCAAGGGAAGAGTTGCTAATGAAAGTCAAGCCAGGGCTGCCCTGAGAAGGATGCTCTGACTGTAGTTCAAGGTGCTGTGGGGCATCTTGGTTCATTCAAGGTGGATCCAGGAAGAAGAAATCACAGTTCTAGGCAGTGATAGTTAAAAGATCTACAAGCTCCCTTAAAAATAGTCAATGCAACAATCCAACATTTGTTGACCCTCTCCCATCTGAAAAGAAAGGGATCAACATCAGGAATAGGGGAATGAATAATGTCTGATTCCTATCTGTAAAGAACTTATTTTCTGATGGAATGAAAGAGAAAAACAGACAAACCAACCTGAATGTTTCAAAACAATGATGCCGAATAATTACAGTTAACAGTTACTGAACATTTATTACTCTGTCTTGCACTGTACTAGGGGCTTTACATGCAATGTTTGTCTCATTTGATATGCCATGGAAAATGCCTTAATAAAGGAATCCACAGATGCCTCTGGGAGTACAGAAAAGGGCTTATTTAAAGGGAATATACCATCTCAATAAAAGAAAATGTCTATTAAATTTCTTGTAGCCACTACTGTCCCCAGTTTTTAAAGCAGAGTTAGGGGTTCACAGTTGACAGAACCTGAAGGATGATTCCATAAGATAGACAGACATTCTGACCAAGGACTGGTGTGGGTACTTATTCTCTTGCTCTTTAACTTCTGGGGAAAAAATTGTCTGCTTCTGCTGGCAATTGGAATTTGATGGAATAGAGAAGAATCTTGGTTCTGTCCCTGTCTAGTGGTATGTCTCAGGGCAGTTAGTTAGCTTCCCTAAGCCTCAGTTTCTGCATTTATAAAGGAATGGTAACAACAGATATACCTGAAAGGTCTCTTGAAAGAATACAGTGAGTGAATGTTCACAAAGCATGTGCGTTAGCTAGGACCTCACCCCTAACCCCGCAAAGTATGTACTTAACAAGTTTTACTGATCCTTGTTATTAGTTTGATAATTAATTGCTAGTAATACTCCAAGTTAATCACTTCAAGGAATCATACATTATTTTTTACTGCAACTTACATGATTTCTGTGTTTGGACATCCACGCCCACGGGGGATGATTTGAAGTTTTTCAATGAGATAAATGTGGAAAAAGTTGAAAATCTCTCGAATGCATTTACACTTTAAGTTTGTGTTATTGGCCTCCAGAACACCTATAAACACAGAATCAGTTATTTTAATCCCTTTGGCGTATAATTCACAACTAGAATTAATCGGTAATCTTTCATACTGTGGATTTGAAGATTTAAACATTTCAAGTCAGTACTTCCACCCATATGCCTTTAGTTTGTGCATTTCTGCTTGTCTTGGCTTATTTTCAAACATTTTCTATCAAATCCTTAAAAATAAAATCAGGTTTTTAAAGACACAATACCTATTAAAATTTCTGACAGCATTATATTGGTACTCAGGTGGTTGCTCATGTAATAAAATTTGAGAACGGCCACTATAGGAACTTACAACTCAGTTATAATTCATGCAACATAAAATTGATCAATCTTCACTCCCAATACATAAAAAACCAGACATGAGCTAGTTAACTGAATCTCCAAGAGCATTACCAAGCTGTAACTCTATCAAGCTCTTTCTTATCATTACCCCCTACTCCCCCAACCCTCACTCTTTCTCTAAGGAAATACCATGAAGATATTTTTTGTTTTTGTTTAATATGTTGATCCTCTAACTCGGTTGCAAATCATTATCAAAAATGACCAATAATAAAAATTCAACTGTTCGTATTCAACAACAAAAAATGTACTAGTTACTTGAATAGGTAACCTGTCTTATTCTTTTAAGGAATTCTACTTTCTTTAACCCTAGTGCCCAGCACTCTGCTGGACACAGAATTGCAAATAAAGGAACCAGGCTCTCAAGGTGTTTACACTTTAGTGGGGGAAACAAATGAGCAAAAACTGAAGTATTACAGAATGCTGTATTTCCCCCAAGGTCCAAACTGCATGAATGAGAACAGGGGACTTTGCCAGCAGCCATGGAAAAGCTTCATGGAAGGAGAAAGAGATGAGGGTCTTAAAGAATGAAATGACGTGAAACAGTGTTAAAATCGGGAAAAAAATGTCCCCACATTTTAAGAACAAAAACTGGTCCTCTGCACCTGAGCCAAGTATGTCATCCTACACGTGATAATTCCTGGTGGAATCTGATGATCCCTTCAGTTGCATAAAAATTTACCTTTCAGCTAAATATTTACCTATTTGTACAAAGAAAACCTCCCCGTTTAGACTTGGAAATCTGCTTCTTGGCAGCAAGTGTGTACTTGAGTACTCCTGTTGTACTTACAATGTTTCGTGTCAGAGCTGACCCTAAACGATTATATTAGACTATCCCTGCAGGAGACCAACAGGGTGGAGTCAGTAGCGTTTGGTCAAAAATGGGTAGCGTTAAGAGGCAAAGTGAAGAAGAGATATCTGGAAAAAATGAGTTATAGGCAGAGTGGCATCTGAAAAAGGCCAGGAATAGGCGGCCGAGTGTCAGTCCCACGGACCTGGGACCTCCAGCATCTCCCCCTTCTCTGGACAATAGTCTTAACAATACAAATGTTTCAAGCCTCTAAGAGTTAAATCTCTGAACGCCTTACATTTAGAAATCTAGGAGCAGTTGAGCAGTTTTCCCCCCTTCATTCACACTTCCCCTCATTTTCTGATTGGAAAAAAAAAACAAAATTGAAAAGGCTGAAGACCATTTGAGCTCAAAGCGCAAGTGACAACATAAGTAAAGGTTCTCACCATGGACAGGAGAGAGGCTGAAGGCCAGCAGCATAAGAAGCAGAGCTCCAGGAGTGAACCTCATTCTGCCTCAAGGTGGAGTTCAGACTTCAGCTTGAGATCCACACTGTGGGTTCTCAGCCCAGAGACTCCTATTTATTTAGATCAGTAAAGCCCTCCCACTGCCTTTGTCTCCAGGAGGTCAGCTGCATCATCAGTTTTAAAAGCTCCCCAATATGCTGAGCTTGCTTTTTTTTTAAACCCCTCTTGCAAATTTTATGCATTTGCTTCAGAGCACTAGTAGTATAATAAAGTATTTCTTGAAAATGTGGACTCTAATTGGCAGGGATGCTGCAGGAATTTGGGGATGGGAGAGAGGAAGTTTGGAGACTCCCCAGCACTCTCTCGGTTGGTTCACAATCAGGGACTGTGGCTTTGCTTTCTGCTCTCAGTGAAGGGTCAGTAGGCTGTTTCAATGGCATCTGAATATATCCTCCAGGAAAACAGGAACTTGTCAGGCACATCATTGTGTTTCTAGCACCTGCAAGCTTCTCTAACCTTTGATAGAAAGAAGTGAAGTCACTCAGTCCTGTCCGACTCTTTGTGACCCCATGGACTGTAGCCTACAGGGTTCCTCTGTCCATGATTTTCCAAGTAAGAATACTGGAGTGGATTGCCATTTCCTTCTCCAAACCTTGATAGGTGCTGAGTAAATATTTGTAGACATAATGAGTATCTCCTTATAGACAAATCCCTATGCTGGCTAGGTTACTGTTTTTCTACCAGACTTTCCCGCACTTTATTTCACTATCTGAAATGTATGATTACTTATGTAATCTCACCATAGTAGAAGTCTTGAAAGGGGACAAGTGGGTATCCCCTCATTGATGTGGGTGTGTCTTGAAGTGAGGAGAATATTAATAACAGCTCTGAAAAGGAGAATATTTCTAGCTCTGGTATGCAAGGTATTGACCTTGAGAACCGGATGTCCGTGGAAAGCATCATTAGAATTTCATCAAATAACTGAACCTCATGTTACAGTTGGAGAAGGCAATGGCACCCCACCCCGGTATCCTTGCCTCGAGAATCCCAGGGAAGGCGGAGCCTGGTGGGCTGCCGTCTATGGGGTCGCACAGAGTCGGACACGACTGAAGTGACTTAGCAGCATGTTACAGTCTGTTTAATAAAGCATGTGTGTATTTTGGTTTTCATCCGGCCAAATAGCCCATGGGTCCAATGAACCCACAGCTTTAATTCACTTGTTAGAGTGCTTTGATTAAAGAAAAAAAGGAAAAATATGTGGGCAAAGGCTGATCTGTCCGGGAGCACCTCTGGGCTGCCCTGGAAGTCTACAAGTGTGGATGTGTGAACCCAGAAGCTTGGAGCCACTGAGAACTCAGAGGTTTGGTCCTCCTGGTGTGGCTTCCTAAATTAATTTGATTTTTGCTACTCAGTACTGTGGATGTTCAGCATGTTAGATGCTCCAGTGTGTATGGGATGGGGATAATAGTAATGGCATATGGCCTTCATATGCCAAGCAGTCCTCTAATTGGCCCAAATGACTGTGGTGACCAGGAACTCATCAGTCTTGAGTTAGCCCATTTCACTGTCTGGGCAGTTCTAGTTGTTAGAACTGGAGAAGGAAATGGTAACCCACTTCAGTATCCTTGCCTGGAAAATCCCACGGACAGAGGAGCCTGGGGGTACAGTCCACAGGTTTGCAAAGAATCGTATAAGACTTAGTGACTAAACAATAACAGTTGTTAGAATGTTCTTCCTTCTGTGTATGTAAAAGCCACTTCTGTACTATTCCAGTCACTTTGTATAATACTAATTCAACCCCTTATCACTGAATGAAGACAATTGCTCTTTCATGTGATGGGACTCCAAATATTTGAAGATACGGTGTGTGAATTGGGCCTCCCAGGAAACAGATGCTGAGCTGGATGTTGGAGGAGAAGAAATTTCTTTCTTCTTTTTTTTTTGGCCTTGTTGACTCACTCCTATATGTATGTGTTAGTTGCTCAGTTGTGTCCGACTCTTTGCAACCCCATGAACTGTAGCCTTCCAGGCTCCTCTCTTCATGGGGTTTCCCAGGCAAGAATACTGAAGTGGGTAGCCATTCCATTCTCCAGGGGATCTTCCTGACCTGGGGATTGAACCTGGGTCTCCCATACTGTGGGCGTATTCTTTACTGTCTCAGCCACCTGGGAAGACTGACTAACTCCTAGGATAGATCAAAGTGGGGAGGAGATGGGAGTGGGTTTGCCCATTGAGGCAACATTGGTCTGATTGCAACACTGATCTGACAGTCTGGGACAACTCAATGGGAGCCCCCGAGACAAGGCTGTCCATCAGATGAGCTCCATAGTGGGCAGAGATCCAGCTCTACCATCCCCTCTACCCCCACACTGCCATGTCCAGTCACTGGCAGGGGCTTCTCAGAAGCAGCATGGTCTCTGGTAGAAAGCTGAAGCAGAGCCTGAGTGTGTTAGCAACTGGAGACTGTCGGCTAACTGCACTTCTCCCAGTTGGCCAGCAAGGTGTTTCTTTGAGGGAGATCTGAACAGTGAACTTCCAATGATCACTGCACAGGGTTATGAACTGGATGTTAAGAACACAGAGTATGGAGTCACCTGGTCAATGACTTTAGTTTGCTACGCCTCAGAATTATCAGTTTTCATATGAGGATAATACTAATTTTAAAGGATTTTTTTTTTTTGGGAGAATAAAATCATGTAGTCTATTTAGAATTCTTGACAGAGTGCATGGCACCTAGAATGTGTTCAGTCAATGGCCTGTCTGTGCACCCATCCATCCACCCATTCATCCATTATCAATAGGTTTAACTTTCACTCTAAAACCCAAATGAACACATTTCAAAGGTAAATATCCTTTTAACCTATGACAGTTTGAAGCTTTCTCACCATCTTTTTTCCAATCATTTATCTTTAAAAAGATAAACCACCAGCTGGATTATCTTTTTGAAATCTGTTCATCTTTTTCTTTGTTTCTTCTAAAATCATGACTGCCCCCTCCTTCTGTCTCACTAGGCCTTCTCTGACTCTCTCTCACACACACACACTCTTGCATGCACACACATCTGAACATCACATTATCCCAAATATAGCTTTGCCAATACAAAACAGAGGAAACCCATCACCTCCTTTGTCATAGGCACTGTTCTTCTACCAATGCATCCCTCGGCTGAAGAACATTATTCTGGTCACTTATATTGAATTTTCAGGGAATTATTTGTTTTTCTTTTGTGATGATCAATTTATGACTATATCTCATTCATTTCACTTGTGCCCACTGTGCAATTTGAGTTTGGGACCCAAATGTAGCAGTTTTCCATTTGCCTCTGTTATAGTGATTGTATATCTCCTTGTCAGAACAAAAATGAGTGATGCTGACAATAACAGGAAGAACGTAGGAACAAAGGTAACTGGAAGAGAACTCTGAGTAAATCTAGGAAACTCCACAGTTGGCTCTTATTTAAAAAGGACTGTCAAGGAGCTAATTTCACAACAGTTCTAAAATCTGATTTTGTTCCTTTTATTGTCCAGAGTTTGGGATTTAGCGTATACTGACCAAAGAAACTTTATATTTGCCTGCCCCAAGATCGGATTGGAGAATGGGTAGCTCTTTAGTAGCCAGATGGTTCTAGAAGTTTCAAGTCAGATTCTCCATGATCTCATTTACAATAGGGATATACATTTCAAAAACTTTGAAGCCAAGAAGAAAAAATGTTTTGAAACCATAGATTTAGGGCCCACGTGGAAATATTTTATTTAAAAAGTAATTTTTATAGATATCTTTGTTTGAAAACATAAAAACCTAACTCAGTTTATATCAAACCTGATTTCTTATGATCATATATATACAAACTTAGGGGAAATGAGAAAATGATAGGGAGGGTTTGTTTTTTTTCTCCCTGAGTTTGGAATCAAACCAGATTTTCTCTCAGACCCAAGAAAAACTGGGTAGTTTTGAGTTGTTGTTGTTTTATCACTTAGTCATGTCTGACTCTTTGCAACCCCATGGACTGTAGCCTGCCAGGCTCCTCTGTCCAAGGATTTCCCAGCAAGAATACTTGAGCACCTTGGTACTAAAATTGTGGTCCACGTACTAGCATCGTTTGCTTTGTCTAAGAGCTTATTACAAAGGCAGAATCTCAGATCATACATTTTAACAAGATTCCTAGGTGATTTAAATGCAACCTTAAAGTCTGAGAAGCATTGATCTATATTGCATGAGCCATATGCAATATACAAATTACCTTCAGAGAAATGTTTGCACAAGTCATCTCCTCAGGGTATGATACTCGGATCCCTTAGTGAAAGTGGACAGGACAGACAGACTCACTGATGACTAAAGGCACAGCAGTGACAGGTACAAGAAGGGAATTCTCTCTCAAGATATCAAAAAGCAAAATGAGGGACTTCCCTGGTGGTCCAGTGGTTAAGACTTCGCCTTCCAGTATAGGGGGTGTGAGTTTGATCCCTGGTTGGGGAGCTACATGTCTCGTGGCCAAAAAACCAAAACAGAGAACAGAAACAATATTGTAACAAATTCAATAAAGACTTTAAAGATGATCCACATTAAAAAAAAATCTTTAAAAAAAGCAAAATGTCACTAAAGAGACAGCACGATTGGTCAAAGTACCTACCAGTCTAGCTAGTTAAGGGCATTGAACAGAGGATCCAGAGCAGAGTTTAAAATGATTCAAGAGATAAAATTCTGGTGATTTTTAAGTAGTTTGTAATATCATAGGAGACAAAGGCCATTGTGACCAAATTGAGAACATTTTCTTTCATGCCATTTGAAAAGCAACTTGACTAGGAAAGAGAAACATGCTCTATTCTGTTAACTAGTGTTTTAACTTGCTGCACGTCTGACATTTACTTCAACCTTTTATTATAGGAGGAAAGTATTACAGCCTAGCAGGTAAGAGCTCAGGTTCTGAAATCAGACTTGTCTGGGTTTGCATCCTCACTCCAAGACTTACCTGCCTTAAACTGCCCCCATGGTTCAGTTCCTCTGCGCCATTGGCACTAGTAATAGTGATACCTTCTTGGAGAGACCTATAGGGGCTACCCTGGTGCTTCCCTGGTGGTTCAGCGGTAAAAAATCTGCCTGCCAATGCAGGAGACTCAGGTTCAATCCCTAGATCAGGAAGATTCCCCAGAGAAGGAAATGGCAACCCACTCCAGTATTCTTGCCTGGGAAATCCCATGGACAGAGGAGCCTGGTGGGCTACCGTTCATGGGGTTGCAAAGAGGCGGACACAACTTAGCACCTAAACAACAGCAACATAGGGAACCTACCAGTGATGGAAAAGTGCTTTGCTCAGTGTTTGGGCAAATAGTAAGCACTCAATAAATGTTAGGCTTTTTGTCTTTGTGAAAACACAAAAGTTTATTATTTTGAATTTGTTTTATTGTGATAACACAACATGAAATCTATTCTCTTAATTTTTAAGTATATAATACATTAGTGTTGACTATAGGTACAATGTGGTCCAGCAGATTTTCAAGTGCTTATTCGTCTTTTTTAAGAAGCAACTTTGGCTTAGTTTGTGAGTCAAGCTCCTGACATGAATTAAAATGTCACTTAGGTTTCCACTGGACACATGTGATTTCTTATATAAAGGTTCTCTGGCCAAGAAGCTGTTCCTCACTATACACTTTGAACAAAAATACTGATCTCTTTTCCCTAAGAAGCCACCAGTGGAGGTTTGTATTAACTATAAATGTACTGAGGTTTTATCAATTGACTGTTTTGCCTTTTGCCATCATTTTCGTCTTGATGGAATTGCTTATAACAGCCTGTTATAAGGTTGTTTATCAGACAACCATTTTAATGCCCGTATTTGAGGAAAAGATATTTTCAAAGGTAATTACATTCATATTTCAAGTTTTGTTCAAATTCATCTCACATATAGTGAATCCCAGACAAATCTAAACTGTCTAAAGCTTCTTTCCTCTGTACTCGGGTGGTGATTTTTCCAGAAGAAGACTGCTAGGTGGCGATGTTACTTACAAAACCAGCCTGCTGAAAGGGAAAGGCAGGCCCACCAGTAAAGATCCTGCAGTACTGACAAGAGGGCTGTGTTGCCTATTATTTCTATGTTCAAAGCATTATCTGATTTGGTTGATTGCTTTTTAAAGAAATTAAATATTGTGGGTTTTGAGACTTTTTTTCATTAGGCTGAAATGTTCCTCAAAGAGGGGAGAAAAACCCCTAAAACTCTGAAGTAATCCAACAAATTCTGGGCCCTGTCCAATTTCTTGGCCCTGAGATTGCAAAATCAGATTGTGCATCAGTTCTCTGGCCTGCAGTCACGTTAGGCCCAGCAGCAGCTGAGTGTGAAGCTTCTGTGATTAGAAAGTTTTCTGAACACAGTGAGGCTACCCCCTACCAATGTCAAAGTGATGGTCAAGTTTTCCAGCTCAGCCCAGTGAGCTGTAACAAAAAAGTCATTCTCTTTCTGCTGTTCAGATTCTATAATGAACATATTAACTCATCATCTGCATTTTTATTTTAGTTTGTTCTTGTTGAGTCGCTAAATCATGTACAAGTCTTTTGCAACCCCATGGACTGTGGCCCACCAGGCTCCTCTGTCCATGAGATTTCCCAGGCAAGAATGCTGGAATGGGTTGCCATTTCTTTCTCCAGGGGATCTTCCCAACTCACGGATTGAACCTGTGTCTCCTGCATTAGTAGGCAGATTCTCTACCACTGAGCCACCAGGGAAGCCCTTTGTCTTAGCTATCAATACATTTATGTTATCGCCATGTATGGATGGGGTTCTGGATGCTAAGAATAAAAGTCAACGGTTTCCAGCAAGAGTACCTTTATTTAACTTAGAAGCTTTTTGTGTATCACTCTGTAATGTCTGCTGTTCTACAGCCCCAGGTGTCTCTAGATAATCTTCTTATCCTTGTGTTCCTTTGTCAGTGTCTCCTCTTTGTCTAACCAGACTTTAAGATTCTCTTCTCTTCTCACTGTGCAGTCTCCCCCAAGGGAAGCTTGTCTCTTCCCTACTTCCATTTTAGATGGAAGTCCACTCACATCGGTATCCATTCTATAGCTTGGTGGTCATGGCTACATAGAGGCCTCTGAGATTTCTCTAACCAATCATATCCCAAACTGAACTTAGTTTAAAATCTGCTTTACCTCCAGTATTCCAAGTCTTAGTAAATGATATCATTCACCTAGTTGCTCAGAAACCAATAAGTCATCTTTAATTCCTTCCTCTCCCTTGTTGTTGTTCAGTTGCTAAGTCCTGTTCGACTGTTTGTGACCACATGGACTACAGCATGCCAGACTTCCCTGTCTTCCACTGTCTCCCAGGATTTGCTCAAACTCATGTCCATTGAGTCAGTGATGCCATCCAACCATCTCATCTTCTGCTGCCCCCTTCTCCTCCTGCCTTCAATCTTTCCTAGCATTAGGGTCTTTCCCAGTGAGTTGGTTCTTCGAATCAGGTGGCCAAAGTATTGGAGCTTCAGCTTCAACATCAATCCTTCCAATGAATATTCAGGGTTGATTTCCTTTAGGACTGACTGGTTTGATCTTCTTGCAGTCCAAGGGACTCTCAAGAGTCTTCTCTAGCATCACAGTTCAAAAGCATCAATTCTTTGGCACTCAGCTTTTTCTTTGGTTTAACTCTCACATCTGTACATGACTACTGGAAAAGCCATACTTTGACTATATGAACCTTTAATCTCCATTTTTATTTGGTCTCCAAGAGCAGCCACTTGTATCTGGCTTTGTCTACTTTCCTCACTTTTATCGCCACCCCTTACTCCAAACCACCATTGTTAGAACTCCTGTAGTGGCCCATTAACTGCTCTCTTTCCATCTCCCTTCTGACCCATTTCCTACACTGCAGCCAGAATTATCTTTTCAGGACACAAAATTGATTATGTCATTGCTATTCTAGAAGCTTCTCACTGTCCTTATATGCATCAGCCCTTCTGTGGACCCTGGCATTCTCTGCAATTCCATCTCTTGCCTCACTCCCTCATTCTCCACCCCACCTTTCAAAAGATAGATTTGAGGACCCCTTGCAATCCCTCACCACCCCCCTGCCCCCGCTACTAGGAGTCTGAAGTTCACAGGTTAACACCTTTTGAAAAGATTTTAATTTTGTATTCCAAATGAATACTTCCTTCATCATTGACTGTACCTGGATATTTAAAGTTTTTTCCTCTACCCCTATTCCTATGGCTTCAGTTGTATTTATTCTCAATAACAGTGTGTTGTACCAGGGCTGGAAATGATTTACAATGTTGTGTTAGTTTCCAGTGTATAACAAAGTGATTCAGTTATACATACATATTCTTTTCCATTATGGTTTATTACAGGATATTGGATATAGTTCCCTGTGCTATACAGTAGGACCTTGTTTTATCTGTTTTATATATAGTGGTTTGTATCTGCTAGTCCCAAATTCCCAATTTATCCCTCCCCCCTTCCCTTTTGATAACTGTAAGTTTGTTTGCTATGTCTGTAAGTCTGTCTCTATTTTGTAAATAAGTTTATTTGTGTCATATTTTAGATTCCACATATAAGTAATCCTATATGATATTTGTCTTTCTCTTTATGACTTACTTCACTTAAGTGTGTGAATCTCTAGGTCCATCCATATTACTGCAAATAGCACTATTTCATTCTTTTTATGGCTGAGTAATATTCCATTGTTTATATACACCATATCTTCTTTATCTAACATCTGTCAGTAGATACTTAGGTTGTTACCATATCTTGGCTGTTGTAAATAGTGTTGCTATGAACTTTGGGGTACATGTATCTTTTCAAATTAGAGCTTTCTCCAGATATATGTCTAGGAGTAGGATTGCTGGATAAAATGGCAACTCTATTTTTAGTTTCTTGAGGAACCTCCATCCTCTTTTACTGTATACCAACTTACATTCCCACCAACAGTGTAGGCGCGTACCCTTTTCTCCATACCCCCTCTAGAATTTGTTATTTGTAGACTTTTTGTTTTGTTTTTAATTTATTTTTAACTGGAAGGTGACTGCTTTACAATGTTGTGTTGGTTTCTGCCATACATCAACATGAATCAACCATAGGTATACACATGTCACCTCCCTCTTGAACCTCCCTCCCACCTCCCACCACATCCCACCCTCTAGGTTGTCGCAGAGCACCAGGCTGAGCTGCCTGTGATATAGAGCAACTTCCAATTAGCTATCTATTTTAAACATGGTAATGTATATATTTCAATACTGCTCTCTCAATTCATTACACTCTCTCTTTCCTCCACTATGTCCAGACATAGATAACAGGATTATGAAAGTGAGAGTGAAGTCACTCAGTTGTGTCTGACTCTTTGCAACTCCATGGACTGTAGCTTATCATGCTCCTCCATCCATGGGATTTTCCAGGCAAGAGTACTGGAGTGGGTTACCATTTTCCTTCTCCAGAGGATCTTCCTGACCCAGGGATCTAACCCAGGTCTCCCACATCGTAGGCAGATGCTTTACCATCTGAGCCACCAGGGAAGTCCTAACAGGATTATGGATATATATATATATATATATATTTTTTTTTTTCTATTGCCTTTGGAGACTGACTTAAGAAAACATTGTTACGACTTATGTCAAAGAATCTTTTGCCTGTGTTCTTTTCCAGGAGTCTTATGGTGTCTTATCTCATGTTTAAGTATTTAAGCCATTTTGCGTTTATTTTTGTGTATGGTGTGAGGGTGCAGAGTGTGGTTATTTTTGAAGTTTAGAGTTGGGCAGCACCCTGCCTTCCTTCTTTTTTTTTTTTTAAGTTTCTTTTTTTTTTTTAATAAATTTATTTATTTTAGTTGGGGGCTAATTACTTTACAATATTGTAATAGTTTTTGCCATACATTGACATGAATCAGCCATGGGTTTACATGAGTTCCCCTTCCTGGACCCCCCACCCACCTCCCTCCCCATCCCATCCCTCTGGGTCATCCCATTGCCCTGGCCCTGAGCCCTTGTCTCATGCATCGAACATGGAATGGTGTTCTGTTTCACATATGATAATATACATGTTTCAATGCTATTCCCCCAGAACGTCCCACCCTCACCTTCTCCCTCAGAGTCCATAAAATTGTTCTATGCATCTGTGAAGTTTAGAGTTGGGCAGCACCCTGCCTTCCTTCTAAGTTCACGGTGGAGTGTCAGTCAACCTGTTGGTATGTAAAGAACCACCCGCCTCCCCCACCACTGTCACCAGCTTTCAACTCTACTGTATTGATGCTCTCTTTCTTGCTGTGTAAGGCATCTTGCTCAGACTCCATCACATCTTTTTGCCATTTTTTTTGTTATTCAAATAATCTTTGCTCTGTGTATTGAAAAAATTGTGTATTTGCACAATTCAAAACTCTTCTCCTCTCTTCCAGACAGTGAAAACTTTGACTAAAGGGGCTTGGACTGGGGAAGCGAGGTGCAGTCTGGGCATCCTTTACCTCCTCCTTTCCTCTTCCAGGCTTGTGTGACTTGTCGGGAAAGGCAGATGGAGGCTGGAACCGTTATCTTCCGTGGCAAAGTGGCAGTCCCCACCCAGCCTGTCATTCATCACTGGGTCTCTGTTATGGACGCTTCTCTCATTGTGGATGCCCGCTGTGTGGCAGGGCTGGCTCTCTCAGGGAGGTCCTGAGGAACCTCCTTAATGCACAGACGTAGCAGAGCTGACTCTGAATTAACTCCTTCCACAACTCTTCAGCCTCTACCACAGGGTCACACTCTACAACCACTTGTTACTGGAGTCACCTCATCCCACACCAGCCCTTTTGGAGGTGGCATACTGGTGAGACGACTGAGCCTGGCCGTCTCCTGCAGAGCCCACTCAACCCACAGAAGGTTAAAGGTTGTTGCCATGGCAACCAGTGGAAAAGCAGTCTGCCTTGCCGGTACCTCCTCTTTCAGCATTGTGTTTCCCCTTTCTCTAAGCTCCAGCAGTATCAAGCACCCTGTCTGTTTAGTGGCTTGCCAATTTCAAAAGAGGAGAGGGAAGAGCGTTTTTTATATACCTGGCAATCTTCTGAAGTTCTCTCCTCTCTCCTGGACTTCCCCTTACATTCACTGGAGGGGAGGGGAGGAGAGAGTGTTCTTTGATTGGGTTCTTCCTGGTGGCCCTGTGAGCAGGTCAATGGCCATGGTGCTGGTGGTACTCTGGACATAGAATGGAGCTACACAGTGGATCCTGCAGGCTGCCCACCCAACATCCACTCCTGTATTTCCATTTTTTAACAGAACCCTATTGAATTAGAGTATTCAACCTCTTCCACACAGCCATGCACACCAGAAGAGCTATACTGGCCCTTAGGGGAAACGCCTTCTTATCTTAAGCCAGTCATGATGATTCTACTTTCCTAAATCTGGGGCCTGAGAAAGACATTTTAACTCTCAAAATCGAGATAATGTAAGTGGTGGCTTCTTTCTGTCTTAGGACGTTGTCCACAGGCTAGATCCTTTCATGACTGTTCCAGGTGTCATATCCAGATTTAACAAAGACAACACATGGAGAAGTTCCTTATCAAAAGAATGAAGACATTCTCACTGTTTGAGACAAAAAAATTTCTTTATTGTTAGAGCCATTTTTAGCTGTATCTTTGGTTTCTTAAAAACACATCCTGATGGACCCATGTTCTTTTGCTTGCCAGCTTTAGATCTTAGCCCCCGTCCGGGACACCGGAGAAAATGCCCCAGTACTTCCTGTTATGCTACCTTCTGTCTGTGTCAGTGATATGCAAAAGCTTGCTTTGTTCACTAAAAATATGCAACAATTTTTTGAGTGTGAGAAAATCAATAAAGGGGGTGGTCAATTCCTCATACCTACCCAGGCTGAAAGACTGGGATGACTAAGAGGGTTGGAATGCCAAGTTGAGGAGTACTGTTAGTTGCTCAGTCGTGTCCAACTCTGCAACCCCATGGACTGTAGCCTACCAGGCTCCTCTGTCCATGGAATTCTCCAGGCAAGAATATTGGAGTAGGTTGTCACTTCCTGCTCCAGGGAATCTTCTTAACCCAGGGACTGAACCCGGTCTCCTGAATTGCAGGCAGATTATTTACCATCTGAACCACCAAATTTGAAGAGACTGTGTGATAATGACTTTGGATATAAGCATGCTTGTTTGGAGCCCAGGGGACACTGTCTTAAGAAGTGGAATGGAGAACTGGGGAGAGGGCCAGTCCCTCTAACTGCTCTGCAGACAGCTCTAACACTCCGAGACTCTGAAGGCTCAGGATGACAGACCAGCATCCTCACAGAAGGTCCTGGCAGGACAGCAGTGATGTGTCTTGATACAAAGTCCAGAACAAATATTGCAACAGTTTTTGCACACCTCCCTGAAGCCAGTGGGGCGCTCTGTGGGGCAGTAGCCCTGTAGACATGTGGTGGAGCTAAAGGAGGAGTACTAACATGTGCACCATTGTGTTTATGGTCAGAGGCACTGGCTTTCACACCTTTATACTAAACTCATCTATGGGTCATGAACAAGAGAAGCTTAATTGCTATCCCCTCTTGGTTCTTTTCTATTTAGGGTGAACTCAGTCACTGTCATTGATTCAAGTGTCTATGTTGGGCCCGATGCAATGTGCATGAAAGACATATGATCCATACCTTGTGAAAATCAGCCCCAAATTTAGCACCTCTGTTGCATGCACTAAGCTCAATGCATCCTGATGAAGAATCTAAGAGCATAAACTTGGACTACTCTCACTCAGGATGTCTCAGGGGGGTTGAAATGTTCTAATTCCAACATGTTTTCTTAATTATAAAGGATAAGCACTTTTAGCAGAGAACTCAAAAGCAGCTGCTGCTCACAGTAGATTAAGTGAGCAGAAATTGGAGTCACATCTGAGGATCTTCTACCCGCCTCAGTGATATGCCAAAAAAACAAAAAGGCTTTGTTTTATGGGCACCAAAAAATAAAAGGAATGTGCTGGTCAATGTTGTAACACAAACATTCTGGAAAATTAGAAGCTCTGATTTGTGATGTTTGCCAATTTCTATGATGTAGATACTCCCACCATGGTCAATTTCAAGCTACCTAAGGGAGGTGGCAGAAGTGGAGTGGGGACTGACAAGCACCATTGGAGCATCTGCCCAGCTGCCTGTCCACAAAACCAAGGACTGTTTCTAGCTTTGGAAATGAAGTGTTTATTCTGTGCCTTTAAAAAAAAAAAAAGATTGTTGATTTATTTATTTGGCTGTCCTGAGTCTCAATTGTAGCACTCAGGATCGTTTTTAGTCGTGAAATGTGGGATCTAGCTCCCTGACCAGGGACTGAATCCAGGCTCCCTGCACTGGGAATGTGGAGTCTCAGCTACTGGGCCACTAAGGAAGTCCCTATTCTGTGCTTTGACATTCATCTTAGCAGAGCCTGGGCAGGCTGTGCTGCTTTCTGAAGGTGGATGGCTAGAGGGAAGTTCTGAAGCTATGCCACTGCCTATAGCGCTGTGACAAAGCTGACAAACTGGACCATTTGATTCGAGTGTCAGTGGAGTCCCTGATCAGCCCACTATCTCAACATTTTTTATTGCTGTTTCTGTGGCAGAGACAAGTCAAACCTCATGATCTTGCTCTCCAGAGACATGGTGCTTCCCAGGGCCTTTGCCTTGAGCTCCGAGGACCCAGGTTCCAGGGCAGATGGAGAAGCATGGCCTCTGTGGACCTGAAGCCAGTTGTTGAAGAGCTCACTGCTCTGCTCCTCTTCATGACTCACCCTGGAGTCTCCTGAGATACTCAAACCGAACCTCTCTAACTCAAAATCCAGCACCCTAACCATTAGCTGAGCCCCCAAGCACTTGTGCTACAGTGGGTTTGCCAGGAGGCTGATGTTAGTCTTAAGCAAAGGCAGCCTTGCCTGCTATGATATGGTTTTCAGTATGAATCCCACATCATGCAGTGGTGAGGCTGACCTTTTGCCGATGCTCCGGAGAGGGACACTCCTTCTTGATCCCCTTCCCAGCCCAATCTCTGGTCTTTGTGACTCTATGGACTGAGGCCCGCAGTCTCCTCTGTCCGTGGAATTTTCCAGGCAAGAATACTGGAGTGGGTAGCCATTACTTTCTCCAGGGGTTCTTCCCAACCTAGGGATCAAATCTGGGGTCTCCTGCATTGCAGGCAGATTCTTTACCATCTGAGCCACCAGGGAAGCCCCTTTCTCTGGGTTCAGTCCAATCCCCAGTCAGTGTTAGAAAGATCCCTGTCCTCTTACTTCCAAGCACCTGTCTATCTGCTCCCACCTCTGGGGCAGCACTGGTCCTCCTCATTCCCTGCTGGTTGCAGACAGAGCTTTTTGCCCAGCTTGTAGTAACCATGATGACATGTATTCCTTTATCCAAAGACACCCTTCATCTACAAACACGGCAAGGTTTTCACTGGAACCAGGAGATTTAGATGTGAGAGCTCATGGTTTTTGAACTGACTACTTAAGCTCTGATCTCCAAATTTTCTCATCTACTATAAATGGAATAATACCTATCTTCTCAGAGGAACTTAAGAGCTTCTTGAAGAAGGTGAAAGAGAAGGATGAAAAAGCTGGCTTAAATCTCAGTATTCATAAAACTAAGATCATAACATTCAGTCCCATCACTTCATGGCAAGTAGATGGGGGAAAAGTGGAAATAGTGACAGATTTTATTTGCTTGGGCTTCAGAATCACTGTGGGTGGTGACTGCAGCCATGAAATTAAAATATTCTTGGTCATTGGAAGGAAAGCTATGACAAACCTAGACAGGCTATTAAAAAGCAGAGATATTACTTTGCCGACAAAGGTCCATATAGTCAAAGCTGCGGTTTTTCCAGTAGTCATGTATGGATTGAGAGTTGGACCATAAAGAAGGCTGACCACCAAAGAATTGATGCTTTTGAATTGTGGTACTAGAGAAGACTCTTGGGAGTCCCTTGGACTGCAAGGAGGTCAAACCTGTCTATACTAGAGGAAATCAACCCTGAATATCTATTGGAAGGACTGATGCTGAAACTCCAATACTTTGGCCACCTGATGAGAAGAGTCAATTCACTGGAAAAGACCCTAATGCTGGGAAAGATTGAAGGCAGGAGAAGTGGGTGACAGAGGATGAGATGGTTGGATGGCATCACCGACTCAATGGACATGACTTTGAGCAAACTCTGGGAGATAGTGAAAGACAGGGAAGCCTGGCATGCTGCAGTCCATGGGGTCACAAAGAGTCAGACAGGACTTAGTGACTGAACAATAACAACAAGAACAGGGATAGTATGAGAAATTAATATGGGACTTCCCTTGCAGTCCAGTGGTTGAGATGCCCCATTTCCAATGCAGGGAGCCTGAGTTTGACCCCTGACTGGGGAACTGCATCATACATGCCACAACTAAGACCTGGCATAGCCAAATAAAATATTTTAAAGATATCTTATTAAAAAATAAAAAATTAATATATGTGAAAGAGTTTCATAAAATATAAAATGGTTTTAAATATAGCATGTTTTACTCTCTTTTCATTGCTCCACTTAGACATTTCCATTAACTTTAATTCCTAAGGTCAGCTTCCTCAAAGCTACATGAGTTTGTCAGCCTTGCTTTGGAAAGTTAGATCTCATGGGATTATCCACTCATTCATTGTGACAGCATGAGATGAATCCCCAGTTTTGGTGTGATGCCCCACAGAGGGCACATCCAGGAGATGATGTGAGGCAGTGGTTAGTGCTCCTTCTTAACTGTAAATTGAAGATGATTCTCTCTCTGTTTTTTCAAGCCTAGTTGGTGCTAACAGTGTTTGAGGTTTGAAACAGTTTCGTTTTATCACCAAGTGATTCATAACAGCCACAACCAGGGAAGTGGAGCAAACTTTCGGTTCCTCCCAATCTTCTCTAGTGAAGAATTTCTTCCTTTGTTAATTGGAAAGAACGGATGAAGGCCAAGAGTTGCCTGAGATCACAAAAATCCAAGAGAATGATGAAAGAATAGAGCCCAGAGATAGGAGAGAAAGATCTGGGTGAAAACCTGAACTCTGCCCATATGTTTGTAATTTATGAACCTCTCTGGATTTGCTGAGAAAAGAAGAGACACAAAAGGCAAAAAAGAAAGAAGAGATATACCTGTCTGAATGCAGAGTTCCAAAGAATAGCAAGGAGAGATGAGAAAGACTTCCTAAGTGAACAATGCAAAGAAATAGAGGAAAACAATAGAATGGGAAAAACTAGAGATCTCTTTAAGAAAATTAGAGATAGCAAGGGAACATTCCATGCAAAGATGGGCACAATAAAGGACAGAAACAATATGAACCTAACAGAAGCAGAAGATATTAAGAAGACATGGCAAAAAAAAAAAAAAAAAAAAAGAAGACATGGCAAGAATACACAGAAGAACTATATAAAAAAGATCTTCATGACCCAGATAACCACGATAGTGTGATCACTCACCTAGAGCCAGACATCCTGGAGTGTGAAGTCAAGTGAGCCTTAGGAAGCATCACTACAAACAAAGCTAGTGGAGGTGAGGGAATACCAGCTGATCTATATAAAATGCTAAAAGATGATTCTGTGAAAGTGCTTCACTCAATATGTCAGCAAATTTGGAAAACTCAGCAGTGGCCACAGGACTGGAAAAGGTCAGTTTTCATTCCAGTCCCAAAGAAGGGCAATGCCAAAGAATGCTCAAACTACTGCACAATTGCACTCATTTACATGCTAGTAATGTCATGCACAAAATCCTCGAAGTTAGGTTTCAGCAGTACATGAACTGAGAATTTCCAGATGTTCAAGCTGGAATTAAAAAAGGCAGAGGAACCAGAAATCAAATTGCCAACTTCCATCAGGGCATAGAAAAAGCAAGAGAATTCCAGAAAAACATGTACTTGTGCTTCCTTGACTATGCTAAAGCCTTTGACTGTGTCGATCACAACAAACTGTGGAAAATTCTGAAAGAGATGGGAATACCAGACCACCTTACCTGCCATCTGAGAATTGTGTATGCAAGTCAAGGAGCAACAGTTAGAACTGGACATGGAGAAATGAAATGGCTCCTAGAGCTTTGCTAGTGGCTCAGATGGTAAAGAATCTGCCTGCAATGCGAGAGACCTGGGTTCAATCCCTGGGTTGGGAAGATCTTTGGAGGAGGGCAGAGAAACCCACTCCAGTATTCTTGCCTGGAGAATCCCCACGGACAGATGAGCCTGGTGGGCTACAGTCCTATGGGGTCAGAAAGATTCAGACATGACTGAGTGACTAAGCACACACACCTCCAAACTGGGAAAGGAGTATGTGAAAGCTGTATATTGTCACCCTGATTATTTTCTTTGCAGAGTACATCATGCAAAATGCCGGGCTGGATGAAGCACAAACTGAAATCAAGATTGTCAGAAGAAACTTCAACTACCTCGGATATGCAGATGACACCACCTTTATGGAAGAAAATGAAGAGAAACTGAAGAGCCTCTTGATGAAGGTGAAAAAGGAGAGTGAAAAAGTTGGCTTAAAACTCAACATTCAAAAAACTAAGATCATGGCATCTGGTCCCATCACTTCATGGCAAATAGATGGGGAAACAGTGGAAACAGTGACAAACTTTATTTTCTTGGGCTCCAAAATCACTGCAGATGGTGACTGCAGCCATGAAATTAAAAGATTCTTGCTCCTTGGAAGAAAAGCAATGACAAACCTAGGCAGTGCATTTAAAAGCAGAAACATTACTTTGCTGACAAAGGTCTGTCTAGTCAAAGCTATGGTTTTTCCAGTAGTCAGGTATGGATGTGAGAGTTGGACCATAACGAAGGCTGTGCACTGAAGAACTGAACTGTGATGCTGGAGAAGACTCTTGAGAGTCCCTTGGACAGCAAGGAAATCATACCAGTCCATCCTAAAGGAAATCAGTCCTGAATATTCATTGGAAGGACTGATGCTGAAGTTGAAGCTCCAATCCTTTGGCTACCTGATGTGAAGAGCCGACTCATTGGAAAACTCCCTGATGCTGGGAAAGACTGAAGGCCGGAGGAAAAGGGGGTGACAGAGAACAATATGGTTGGATGGCATTACCAACTCAACAGACTTGAGTTTGAGTGAACTCCAGAAGACAGTGAAGGACAGGGAAGTCTGGTGTGCTGCAGTCCATGGGCTCGCAGAGTCAGACGCATTTGAGCACACACATCACCACCACGACCTAATACTGTAGCACCAGCCATAAATAGAATGAGTGTAAATATGTAGTAATAGTATGAGGCAGGGTGCATTCTTATGGGTACACTTTACAAGGCATAATATAGCTTTTAACATGGCCTTTCCAGTCATAAAACAAAAATACTGACCATGCACTGGGAGTCAGGAACTTCCCTGGTGGCTCAGCAGTAGAGAACTTGCCTACCAATGCAGGAGATGTGGGTTCGATCTCTGGGTCAGGAAGATCCCCTGGAGTAGGAAATAACCCCACTCCAGCGCTCTTGCCTGGGAAATCCCATGGACAGAGGAGCCTGGCAGACTACAGTCTGTGGGGTCATAAAGAGTGGGACACGACTGAGCGACTAAACAACAGCAACTGGGGCTTGGAGAGCAGGACTACACATATGCTAAGTCTCCTGCATTTCCATTGCTCTCTTAGTCCAGCCACACACTGAATTAGTGTATGGTATTTCTACAGGAGAGGGGATAATTCATTAGCTACTGTCTTGCCAACTGATCTTATGTTAGCTGTTTGGTTTTAAACTCAGGAACAGAAAAGGAGGGAATTGCAATGTGCCTGTGTCCATGGAAAATACATTCTTTAGGCTTTCCAGAGGCAAATTTATGATCAACATTTTGATCCTGTGTTTTGCTTTATTAAATTATTATACCATGTGAAATTCTATTTTGAATCATTTATTTTTTTAAAAAAAAGGAATAATGCTTGTATTGGCTGAAATAAATGAAAGGTTCAAACTTTCCATAAATTGCCTCTGTGAATCCCCCATGCCATCAGCTTCTTTGAAGTGGGATGGTAACTTGACTAAGCACTTTTGACTTTGGCCCACACATTGCTCTGCTGGAAGAAAAAGACTATGCTTTACCTTAGATTGCTTCTTCTTCCTATAGAAACTGGTTTCTAAAGACAAAGTAGAGACATTCTCTGAAAGAACATTTCTGACATGTATGGTAAGCAGCTGGCAGTTTATATATAAATTTTGGAGGTTAGTCTCTTCTGCTTTAAAAATGTATCTTACCTATCCTGGAGCCACTCAATATAAAGATCTCTGACTTGGAACTTCCCTGCAAATCCCAGATACTGTGATCACACTTGAATAAAAACTGTCATTTATGTGCTTCAAACATTAATAAATTGCACAGAGTACCAAAATGAGCCATCAGCTTATTGTATATATGAAAAATCTAAGTACAGGAAATGTATAGGCAAGTGTTTAGGAGAAGAAAAATGTGAAGAGCGCTGTTCTGATGGAGGTATTGGTAAGTATCTGCATGTTATCTATTGAACTGAATGAACTTCTCCCTAAATTCCTATGTCTATTTGATGGAACAGATTGAAAACATGAACATTTATCAAACTCTTTGTTGTAGTTGTTTCAGTCGCTAAGTCATGTCCGACACTTTGCAACTCCATGGACTACAGCACACCAGGCTCCCCTGTCCTTTGCAATCTCCCAGCGTTTATCAGATTCACGTCCATTGATGGTGATGCCATCCAACCATCTTATCCTCTATCACCCCCTTCTCCTGCCTTCAATCTCTCCCAGCATCAGGGTCTTTTCCAGTGAGTCAGCTCTCACTGGCTGGAATACAAGTGGCCAAATTATTGGAGCTTTGGCTCCAGCATCAGTCCTTCCAATGAATATTTGGGATTGATTTCCTTTAGGATTGACTGGTTTGATCTGCTTGCTGTCCAAAGAACTCTCAGGAGTCTTCTCTACCACCATAATTCAAAAGCATCAATTCTTTGGCACTCAGCCTTCTTTATGGTCCATCTCTCACATCCATACCTGATCACTGGAAAAAACATAGCTTTGACTATACGGACCTTGGTCAGCAAAGTAATGTCTCTGCTTTTTAATGGGCTGTCGAGGTTTGTCATAGCTTTCCTTCCAAAGAGCAAGCGTCTTTTAATTTCATGCCCGTAGTAACCGTCTGCAGTGATTTTGGAGCCCAAGAAAGTAAAATCTTTCACTCCTTCCGTATTCTCCCTTTCTCTTTCCCGTGAAGTGATGGGACTGGATGCCATAATCTTAACTTTTTTGAATGTTGAGTTTCAAGCCAGCTTTTTTTTTTTTTTTGTAATAGTTTTTGCCATACATTGACATGAATCAGCCATGGGTTTACATGTGTTCCCCTTCCTGGACCCCCCACCCACCTCCCTCCCCATCCCATCCCTCTGGGTCATCCCATTGCCCAGGCCCTGAGCATTTGTCTCATGCATCGAACATGGAATGGTGTCACTCTCCTTTTTCGCCCTCATCAAAGAGCTCTTTAGTCCTCTTTACTTTCTGCCATTAGAGTGATATCATCTGCCTATCTGATATTGTTGATATTTCTCCTGGCAATCTTGATTCGAGCTTGTGATCATCCAGCCTGGCATTTCATGATCTGCATATAAGTTAAATAAGCAGGATGACAATATGCAGCCTTGTCATACTTCTTTCCCAATTTGGAACCAGTCTGTTGTTCCATGTCTGATTCTAGCTGTTGTTTCTTGACCTGCATACAAGTTTCACAGGAGGCAGGTAAGGTGGTCTGGTATACCTAGCTCTTAAGAATTCACCACAGTTTGTTGTGATCCACACAGTCAAAGGTTTTAGTGTAGTCAATAAGCAGAAGTAGATTTTCTTGGGAATTGCTTTTTCTATGATCCAATGAATGTTGGCAATTTGATCTCTGGTTCCTCTGCCTTTTCTAAATCCAGCTTAAACATCTGGAAATTCTTGGTTCATGTACTTGTTGAAGCCTAGCTTAAAGGATTTTGAGCATGACCTTACCAGCATATGAAATGAGTGCAATTCTGTGGTAGTTTGAACATTCTTTGGTATTGCCCTTCCTTGCGGTTGGAATGAAAACTGGCCTTTTCGAGTCCCGTGATCCCTGCTGAGTTTTTAAAATTTTCTGACATATTAAGTGCAGCAGTTTCACAGCATCCTCTTTAAGGATTTTATATAGTTCATCTGAAATTCCATCACCCCCACTAGCTTTGTTCGTAGTAATGCTTCCTAAGGCTCACTTGACTTCATACTCTAGGATATCTGACTCTACGCTAGTGACCACACCATCATGGTTATCTAGTTCGTTAAGACCTCTTTTGTACAGTTCTTCTGTGTATTCTTTCCACCTGTTCTTAATCTCTTCTGCTTGGTCCTTATCATTTCTATCCTTTATCATGCCCATTCTTGCATGAAATGTTTCTTTGATAGCTCCAATTTTCCTGGAGAGTTCTCTAGTCTTTCCCATTCTATTTTTCCTCTACTTCTTTGCATGGCTCATTTAAGGAGCTTTGTTTTCTCTCCTTGCTACTCTCTCAGTCTTTTTATGGCTCCAAAACACAGTCACTCTGAAATATCTGCCAAATGCCAAGTCCATACCAAGAAGTTGCTATTTGACCTTGAGGGCAGCAAGTAGAACTGTGATACAACTATTTCCTCCACCCCACCAATGATTAAAGTCAGGCTCATGCAAGCATTTCTGTAAATTTCAAAATGTGTATGGTCTATGATAATCGGCAGACTTTCAAGCTACATGAGTGTTAAATAGAAACATAGATAGATTGAAAATAAAAGTGGCTCAGAGGAAATTGCTTAAACCATGAGGGATAATTTTCCATTTTGGTCATTGTAAAAGGGAACCTGATCGTCATGCGACTGACTTGCCTACATGTACCTCATTTAGTGGTTTTAAGGGCAGTAAGCCATGATTGCCATGGTGTGTTCAGTTTTGATTTTGTTTATATATGTTTGAGATAGGAGGGTTGGGGGTGAGCAGAACCTATGAAGTTATCCCCAGCAGAGAAATGGAAAAAGAGGCGCCATGAGAGCAGATGAAGAGAATGAGAATAAAGCCAGATCCACATTCCAGGCTAGAGAGAACCCAGAGCTTAAGGGACAGAATAGCCAGGCAGTTAGTTTGGGGAAGAAACTCTCTTGTTGACATATGCACAGGCCAAGGACAAATAAGAGAGTACAGGTTTAGAAATAATTCTTCTGGTGTGTCCTCTCAGTTGGCATGAGTATTACTAGTCATATAATGTATAAGGTTGAACATCCGTAAGGCCGACCTAAGCTGACTGGGGTATGAAGTCCTAATGATGCTTAGTTACCAGAAGTGACTCTCAGAGGTGGGCAGCAGGTTTGGTACCAGAATCCCTGGGGGTTGGGACCAATCAACGTCCACACCTACCCCAAACATAGTGACCCATCTTCCAAATTGTAGTTTGTCTCAGGGGTAAGAAACAGTAAAGTATGCACCCAAATCAACAGTAGTATTTGGTTGTTCACTAGAATATTTTCTGTGAAGACTACAGTGATAGAAAAGGGGGAGCAGCCTTCTTGGAAAATTAATGTAGGAATCAAGGGTGAAAAGAGGAAATGGAGATTATGAAAAGGAAACAAGACACCCTCCAGCCCAGTCATCCGTCCTGGTGCCCTACCTCATTTCAAAACCCTTTCAGGAGTGGAGATGGGGCTAAGAAGGTAGACATAAGCGCTTATGCCAGTCCTAACTGAGGGCTGCCTCCTTAATCCAGTTCCTCTGCAACCAGGAGCAGAAGCTGTCCTTGGCTTAGCCTTCCATCCTCTTAGATCCCCCTACACTGCCATCATCCCCTTACATGACCCTGTTCCCCAGGCCATTGGACTGAGAGTTCATGGTCCTTGTCCTTGGTGAGGAGTATTAGTAGATCTGAAAAGATGGAGCTAGACTTGAGTCCTGGTTCTGCCACTAATTAGTTTTCATGGCCTTTGGTGTGTTACTTGATTTCTTGGCACCTTGGTTTTCTGATTTTTAAAATGATAGTCATAGAAAAATTAAGTGAGCTAAAGTGAAGTATTTGATGCAGTGCCTGGCACAGATAGCAAGCAGCCTTTGTGAAGATTCCAGTTAAGTGGGTACCAATCTCCCTCCTTTAAGCCATTATTCTACCAATTACCCAGCTCCACTGTTGCATCTTTAATCTTTAATCCAAAGATGCATTAAAGATTTACTGAGCATGGCCCTGCCCATCAGAACAAGGCCCAGGTTCCCCAACAGCCAGTCCCTCCCATCAGGAAGCCTCTACAAGCCTCTTATCCTTATCCATCAGAGGGCAGACAGAATGAAAACCACAGCCACAGAAAACTAACCAAACTGATCACATGGATCACAGCCTTGTCTAACTCAATGAAGCTATGAGCCATGCTGTGTAGGGGCATTCCAAGATGCATGGGTCATTGTGGAGAGTTCTGACAAAACGTGGTCCACTGGAGAAAGGAATGGCAAACCACTTCAGTATTCTTGCCTTGAGAACCCCATGAACAGTATCAAAAGGCAAAAAGATATGACGCTGAATGAAAAAACTCCCCACATCAGTAGATACCAAAATGCTACTGGAGGAGAGTGGAGAAATAATTTCAGAAAGAATGAAGAGAGAGAGCCAAAGTGAAAAGATCACCCAGTTGTGGATATGACTGATGATGGAAGTAAAGTCCAATGCTGTGAAGAACAATATTGCATAGGAACCTGGAAAGTTAAGTCTATGAATCAAGGTAAATTGGAAGTGGTTAAACAGGAGATGGCAAGGGTGAACATTGACATTTTAGGAATCAGTAAAATGAAATGGACTGGAATGGCTAAATTTAGTTCAGATGACCATTATATCTACTACTGTGGGCAGGAATCCCTTAGAAGAAATGGAGTAGCCCTCATAGTCAACAAAAGAGTCCAAAAGGCAGTACTTGGATGCAATCTCAAATACGACAGAATGATCCCTGTTCATTTCCAAGACAAACCATTCAATATCACAGTAATCCAAGTCTATGCCCCAACCACTAATGCAGAAGAAGCTGAAGTTGAACGGTTCTATGAAGACCTACCAGACCTTCTAGAACTAATAACAAAAAAAGATATCCTTTTCATCATAGGGGACTGGAAAGCAAAAGTAGGAAGTCAAGAGATACCTGGAGTAACAGACAAATTTGGCCTTGGAGTACAAAAAAAGCAGGGCAAAGGCTAACAATTTTGCCAAGAGAACACACTTGTCATAGCAAACACCCTCTTCCAACAACACAAGAGATGACTCTACACATGGACATCACCAGATGTCCAATATAGAAATCAGACTGATTGTTTTCTTTGCAGCCAAAGATGAAGAAGCTCAATACAGTCAGCAAAAACAAGACCAGGAGCTGACTGTGGCTCAGATCATGAACTCTTTATTGCAAAATTCAGACTTAAATTGAAGAAAGTAGGGGAAACCATTAGAACATTCAGGTATGAGCTAAATCAAATCCCTTAAAATTATACAGTGGAAGTGACAAATAGAGTCGAGGGATTAGATCTGATAGACAGAGTGCCTGAAGAACTATGGACGGGGTTTGTGACATTGTACAGGAGGTGGTGATCAAGACCATCCCCAAGAAAAAGAAATGCAAAAAGGCAAAATGGCTATCTGAGGAGGACTTACAAATAGCTGAGAAAAGAGAAGTGAAAAGCAAAGGAGAAAAGGAAAGATATACTCATCTGGATGCAGAGTTCCAAAGAATAGCAAGGAGAGATAAGAAAGCCTTCCTCAGTGATCAATGCAAAGAAATAGAAGAAAACAATAGAACGGGAAAGACTGGAGCTCTCTTCAAGAAAATTAGAGATACCAGGGAGATACCTGGAGTGAGAAGTTGAGTGAGCCTTAGGAAGTATCACTAGAAACAAACCTAATGGAAGTGATGGAATTCCAGCTAAGCTGTTTAAAATCCTAAAAGACGAGGCTGTGAAAGTGCTGCACTCAATATGCCAGCAAATTTGGAAAACTCAGCAGTGGCCACAGGACTGGAAAGGTCAGTTTTCATTCCAATCCCAAAGAAAGGCAATGCCAAAGAATTTTCAAACTACTGCACAGTTGCGCTCATTTCACACGCTAGTAAAGCAGTGTTCAAAATCCTTCAAGCTAGGCTTCAGCTGTATGTGAACCGAGAATTTCCAGATGTTCAAGCTGGGTTTAGATAAAGACAGAGGAAGCAGAGATCAAATTGCCAACGTCCTTTGGATCATAGAAAAAGCAAGAGGATTCCAGAAAAACATCTGCTTAATTGACTATGCTAAAGTCTTTGACTGTATGGATCACAACAAATTGTGGAAAATTCTGAAAGATATGGAAATACCAGACCACCTGACCTGCCTCCTGAGAAATCTGTATGCAGGTCAAGAAGCAACAGTTAGAATCGGACATGGAACAACAGACTAGGTTCCAAATTGGGAAAAGAGTATGTCAAGGCTGTATATTGTCATCCTTCCTATTTAACTTATATGCAGAGTACATCATGCAAAATTCCAGGCTGGATGAAGCACAAGATGGAATCAAGATAGGTGGGAGAAATATCAATAACCTCAGATATGCAGATGACACCACCCTTACGGTAGAAAGCAAAGAAGAACTAAAGAACCTCTTGTCGAAAGTGAAGGAGGAGAGTGAAAAAGTTGCCTCACCATTCAAAAAATGAAGATCATGATATACTGTCCCATCACTTTATGGCAAATAGATGGGGAAATGATGGAAACAGTGACAAACTTTATTTTCTTGGACTCCAAAATCTTTGCAGATGGTGGACTGCAGCCATGATATTAAATAATGCTTGCTCCTTGGAAGATAAGCTATGACAAACATAGATAGCATATTAAAAAGCAGAGACATTACTTTGCCGACAATGGTCTGTATAGTCAAAGACATGGTTTTTCCAGTAGTCGTGTACGGATGTGAGAACTGGACCATAATGAAAGCTGAGCTCCGAAGAATTGATGCTTTTGAACTGTGGTGTTGGAGAAGCCTCTTGAGAGTCCCTTGGACTGCAAGCAGATCAAACCTGTCAGTCCTAAAGGAAATAAACCCTGAATATTCATTGGAAGGACTGATACTGAAGCTCTAATACTTTGGCCACCTGGTGCGAAGAACTGACTCATTGGAAAAGACCCTGATGCTGGGCAAGATTGAAGGCAGGAAGAGAAGGGGATGATAGAGGATGAGATGGTTGGATGGCATCACTGACTTGATGGACATGAGCTTGAGCAAGCTCTGGGAGTGGGTGATGGACCGGGAAGCCTGGCATGCATCAGTCCATGGGGGTCACAAAGAGTCAGACACGACTGAGTGACTGAACTGAACTGAACTGTTGCATCTAACTCTAAGGAATACAAGTATTTGTTTCTACCCATTATCCTGTAGGACTGTAAGTTCCTGCTGAAAGAGGTCAAAACCTTATGGCTTTGTATTCCTCACACTGCAACTCGTACTGTCATCAGTATAAGTTCAATGAAAGTGTCTTGGATCCCCACGGTTCCTCTGCTGACTGAATGTATCAGTTAATGAATAAAAGGGGAATAGTAGTGGGGAGAAATGAAACTAGAAGTCTTCATTAAATGAGAGGAATGTTCCAATACAGAATCCTTTTCTTGTTTTGACTGGTTCAGCAAGGAAGACACCAGACTTACTGGATCTTATTCTGCATACTGTTGACTAGCTTGTGGGCAGAGGAAGTTTAGCCTGTGTTTACTTTTAAAGAGCTATACAAGGAAGCTTTGTTGGAATTTCCACATGAGGTTGTTGAAATAGAAGTGACTAAGAAAGAGAAGCCCCATGCTGCTGAGACATGGTGCAGCTTCACATTATCTGTCATCAGCTCGAGAGGTTGGAGTCTTCTTATATTTCCCCACCACCTATTGCAGCTGGGTCTGCTGACGGCAGGTTCTCTTGCTTTCCCTTGTGAACACAGAGGATTTTTATCTTATTCCATTACTTTTTATTGAAATATAAATATATATATTTACAATGTTACATTCATTTCAAATATACAACATAATGATTAGATGTTTTTATATGTTGTGAAATGACCACCATGATAAACCTGGTTACCATCTGTGCCCATGCAAAATTATTATAATATTATTGACTATAATGTATTTTACATTCCTGTGACTTATTTATTTTATAATTGGGAGTTTATACCTCTTAATCTTCTTCACCTGTTTTACTCATCTTCCTACCCTCCTCTCATCTGACAACCAACAGTTTATTCTCTGTATCTATGAGTCTGTTTCTGTTCTATTTATTCAGTTGTTTTGCTTTCAAGAGTTCACAAAGAAGTGAAATCATACAGTATTTGATAGTGAAATCAAATACAATATATAGTATTTCACATATAAGTGAAATCATCATATATTGTCTGATTTATATCACTTAGTATAATACCCTCTAGGTCCATACATGTTGTCAAAAATGGTAAGAATTCTTCTTTTTTAATGGCTGGGTAACATTCTATATGTATATATATATATATATATATATATATATATATACTCATATATATATATACCATATCTTATTTATACATTCATCTGTTAATGGACATTTAGGTTGCTTGCATATCTTGGCTATTGTGTATATGCTGCAAAGATATAGGGGTGCATATATCTTTAAGAATTTATTTGTTTTCTTCAGGTAAGAAATTTTACTTTACTCAGAAGTAAAATTGCTAGATTATATGGCAGTTCTATTTTTAATTTTTGAGAAATCTCCATAATGTTTTCCATGGTGGCTGCACCAGTTTACATTCCACCACCAGGGCATGTAGGTTCCCCTTTCTCCATATCCTTGATAGCACTCATTACTTATTGTCTTTTTGATAATAGCCATTCAGACAGGTGTGAGGGGATATCTCATTGCAGTTTTGATTAGCATTTCTTTGATGATTAGTGATGTTGAGCATCTTTTCAGTGTCTGTTGGTCATAGTTATATCTTCTTTGGGAAAATGTCTGTTCAGGTTCTCTGCCCATTTTTTGATTGGGTTGCTTTTTTTTTTTTTGATGTTGAGTTGTATGAGTTCTTTGTATATTTTGGATATTAATCCCTTATCAAGTATGTAATTGGCACAACATCTTTTTCCATTCAGGAGGCTGATTTTTTAAAAATACAGTTTCTTTTACTGTACAAAAGTTTTTTAGTTTGATATAGTCCCTTTTGTTTACTTTTGCTTGTATTTCCCTTGCCTGAGGAGACAGATCAAAACATATTGCTGAGACCCATGTCTAAGAACATACTCCTGTATTTTTGTTTAGCAGTTTTATGTTTTCAGGTATTATATTTAAATCTTTAATCCATTTTGAGTGTATTTTTTTTACATGATGTGAGAAAGTAAACCAATTTTATTCTGTTGCATATAGCTGTCTAATATTCCCAACACTATTTATTGAAGTGGCTGTCTTTTTGCCATTGTATATTCTGATCTTCTTTGTTGTAGGTTAATTGACCATATAGTTCATTTCAGTTCAGTCAGTCAGTCGTGTCCAACTCTTTGCTACCCCATGAATCGCAGCACACCAGGCCTCCCTGTTCATCACCAACTCCCAGAGTTTACCCAAACCCATGTCCATCGAGTCGGTGATGCCATCCAACCATCTCGTCCTCTGTCATCCCCTTCTCCTCCTTCTCCCAATCCTTCCCAACATTAGGGTCTTTTCCAATGAGTCAACTCTTCGCATGAGGTGGACAAAGTATTGGAGTTTCAGCTTCAGCATCAGTCCTTCCAATGAATACCCAGGACTAATCTCTTTTAGGATGGACTGGTTGGATCTCCTTGCAGTCCAAGGGGCTCTCAAGAGTTTTCTACAACACTACAGTTCAAAAGAATCAATTCTTCGGTGCTCGGCTTTCTTTATAATTCAACTCTCACATCCATACATGACCATGGAAAAACCATAGCCTTGACTAGACGGACCTTTGTTGGCAAAGTAATGTCTCTGCTTTTCAATATGCTATCTAGGTTGGCCATAACCTTCCTTCCAAGGAGTAAGCGTCTTTTAATTTCATGGCTGCAATCACCATCAGCAGTAATTTTGGAGCCCAAAAAAATCAAGTCTGACACTGTTTCCACTGTTTCCCCATCTATTTCCCATGAAGTGATGGGACCAGATGCCATGATCTTAGTTTTCTGAACGTTGAGCTTTAAGCCAACTTTTTCACTCTCCTCTTTCACTTTCATCAAGAGGCTCTTTAGTTCTTCTTCACTTTCTGCCATAAGGATGGTGTCATCTGCATATCTGAGGTTATTGATATTTCTCCCGGCAATCTTGATTCCAGCTTGTGTTTCTTCCAGCCCAGCGTTTCTCATGATGGACTCTGCATATAAGTTAAATAAGCAGGGTAACAATATACAGCCTTGACGTACTCCTTTTCCTATTTGGAACCAGTCTGTTGTTCCATGTCCAGTTCTAACTGTTGCTTCCTGACATGCATACAGGTTTCTCAAGAGACAGGTCAGATGGTCTGGTATTCCCATTTCTTTCAGAATTTTCCACAGTTTATTGTAATCCACACAGTCAAAGGCTTTGGCATAGTCAATAAAGCAGAAATAGATGTTTTTCTGGAACTCTCTTGCTTTTTCGATACATGTGGACTTATTTCTGGGCTCTCTATTCTGTTGCATTGATCTGTATATCTTTTTTTTGTGCCAGTATCATACTTTTTTTAAATTTATGTAGCTTTGTAATATAGTTTGAAATCAGAAAGTATTACATCTTGAGCTTTGTTCTTCTTTCTCAGATTGCTCTGGCTATTCAAGATCTTTTAAGTTTCCATACGAATTTGAGAATTATTTGCTTTAATTTTTGGAAAAATGCCATTAGAATGTGGCTAGAGATTGCTTTGAACTTATTGATTGCCTTGGGTAGTATGGATATTTTAACAATATAAATTATTCTAATTCATGAGCGTAATATATTCTTCTATTTGCTTCTGTCATCTTTAATTTCATTTATCAATGTCCTACAGCCTTTAGAATTCAGATCTTTCATCTCCTTGGTTAATTTTATTCCTAGGTAATTTTTATGCAACTGTAAATGGGACTTTTTAAAGTAATTTCGCTTTCTGATAGTTTGCTGTTAGTGTATAGAAATGCAACAGATTTCTCTACATTGATTTTGTATCCTGCAACTTCACTGAATTTGTTTATTAGTTCTAATAGTCGTTGGTGGAGACTTTGCTGCTGCTGCTGCTGCTAAGTAGCTTCAGTCATGTCTGACTCTGTGCGACCCCATAGACGGCAGCCCACTAGGTTCCGCCGTCCCTGGGATTCTCCAGGCAAGAATACTGGAGTGGGTTGCCATTTCCTTCTCCAATGCATGAAAGTGAAAAGTGAAAGTGAAGTCGCTCAGTCACGTCCAACTATTAGCGACCCCATGGACAGCAGCCTACCAGGCTCCTCCGTCCATAGGATTTTCCAGGCAAGAGTACTGGAGTGGGTTGCCATTGCCTTCTCCAAGTGGAGACTTTAGGGTTTTCTATATTGTAGCATCATGTTATCTGCAAGCAGTGACAGTTTTACTTTTTCCTTCCCAAACTGGATTTTTCAAAAAAAATTTTTTTTTGGTTTGATTGCTATAGCTAGGCTTTTCAATATCATTTTAAATAAACATAGTGAGAGTTGGCGTGATGTCTTGTTTCTGATTTTTGAGGATACTTGCAGCCTTTCACTGTTGAGTATGACGTTGGCTGTAAGTTTGTCATACATGGACTTTGTCATGTTGAAATATGTTACCTCTATACTCACTTAGTTGAGAGTTTTATCATAAATGGATATTGAACTTTGTCAGAAGCTTTATACGCATTTATTGAGATGATCACAATTTTTATTTTTCAGTTTGTTAATGCAGCATGTCACATTGACTTATTTGCAGATATTGAAACATTCTTGCATGTCTGGGATAAATTCTACTTGATCATGGTGTATGATTCTTTTCATGTATTATTGAATTTGGTTTGCTAATTTATTTTTTGAGAATATGTATCATGTTTATCAGATTATCAGTCTGTAATTTTATTTCTTAGCAGTATCTTTGTCTGGTTTTGGTATCAGGGTAATGATACTCATAGATCAAGATTGGAAGCATTTCTCTCTGTTCAGTTTTTTGGAATAGTTTGAGAAGGATAGGTGTTAACCTCTTGTTAAATATTTGGTAGAATTCACCTCTGAAGCCATCTGGTTCTAGACTTTTGTTTCATGGGAGGTTCTTTTTTTCTTTTTAATTGCTGACTCAATCACTACTGGTAATTGGTCTGTTTATAGTTTCTATTTCTTCATGAAATAGACTCTCTAGTCTTAGAAGTTTATACATTTCTACAAATTTATCCCTTTCTTATATGTTGTTCAATTTATTAGTTATAATTGTCTATAATAGTCTCTTTGATCCTTACTTTAACATTTCTTGTAAAACCGGTTTAGTGGCGCTGAACTCTTTTAGCTTTGTTTGCCTGTACAACTCTTTATCTCCTTCAAATCTGAGTTACAGCTTTGTTGGGTAGAGTATTCCTGGTTGTAGGTTTCTTACTTTCATCCCTTTAAATATATCATGGCACTCCTTTATGGCCTGCAAATTTCTGCTGAAAAGTTAGCTGGTACACAGGGATTTAAATCCCATGTTTGTTAAATTCTCTTAAATTCATATTCAGTTAACTTGGCATGAGATACACAATAAGCCTTGTGTAAAAACCAGACCATGATATTCCATGACATTGCATGACCAGAGATTCTAAAAACCTCAGCTGAAACTAAACTAAAAACCTTAGATGAAAAAAAGAATGCGGCCAAAGTTTTGGTTTTAATAATAGCCCTCTTTCACCAAATTTAATCATCTTGTTCCTTTAAAAAACTTGGAAATATGATTTCATTGTGTCCCTTTGGGAGCAGGAAGAGCAAAGCCTAGCCCGGGGTGAGTCGTCTAGGAGACCATTGGTATTGGCCTAGGCCTCATGTTACAAAATGTGTCCTTTAGATTTTCACCTTAACTTCAACTGAGATTATACCTGTTGTCACAGACAGCCAGGACAGAAGTGAAAGAAGCTGTTTTTGTTTTTTTTTTCATGGAATTATGCAACTGTCTCATTATGATACTACAGAACCTGAATAATTCTTATCAACCACTTCATGAACAGTACAGTTATATTGTATTAAGTTTATATGTTTACACATATTAATTTATTAAATATAAGAACTTAAAATACACTCTGTTTTTGTAACCTTGTTTGCCAGTTATTTTACTGTAAATGTCCAGTTCTTAGAAAATATTCTTCTAGTGAGTGCAGTGCAGTGCTCAGACACTCAGTCGTGTCTGACTCTTTGTGACCCCATGGCCTGTAGCCCACTAGGCTCCTCTGTCCATGGGATTCTCCCAGCAAGAATATTGGAGTGGGGTGCTATGTCCTCTTCCAGAGGATCTTCCCACCTCAGGGATCGAACCTGTGTCTCTTATGTCTCCTGCATTGCCAGGCAGGTTCTTTACCACTCACACCACCTGGGAGTGAGTACCTAATTATTAGTAATCGTTAGTCATGGATTAGGTTTAAATGCTGCCGAGCTAGTGTTCACCAGATGTGGCAATTTCTCTTCTCCTGACCCTTTGCAGTTGAATGCAAGGGAGATGGAGCAAATGAAGCGTTTCCCCCATCATCAGTGTCAAAGGCTCTGTTAACTAGACTGCCTAGCTATCATTTTTTGTGTGCATTATGGGAAAAGCTCATAAAATGTGCCCCAGGATGTTTAGGAATCAGTACCACAGTTTCCTGGACAGTAAATAGTAGCCAATGGAGTGAGCAAAGAAAGGCAATGCCAAGGAATGTTCAAACTACTGCACAACTGCTCTTATCTCACACACTAGCTAAGTAATGTTCAAAATTCTTCAAGCTAGGCTTCAATAGTATGTGAACTATGAAATTCCAGATGTTCAAGCTGGATTTAGAAAAGCCAGAGGAACCAGAGATCAAATTGCCAACATCCATAGGATCTTTGAAAAAGCAAGAGAGTTCCAGAAAAACATCTACTTCTGCTTTATTGACTATGCCAAAGACTGATTGTGTGGATCACAACAAACTGTGGAAAATTCTGAAAGAGATGGGAATACCAGACCACCTGACCTGCTTCCTGAGAAATCTGTATGCAGGTCAAGAAGCAACAGGTAGAACTGGACGTGGAAAAACAGACTGGTTCCAAATAGGAAAAGGAGTACGTTAAGGCTGTATATTGTCACCCTGCCTAGTTAACTTATATACAGAGTAAATCATGAGAAATGCTGGACTGGATGAAGCACAAGCTGAAATCAAGATTGCCAGGAGAAATGCCAATAATCTCAGATATGCAGATGACACCACCCTTATGGCAGAAAGTGAAGAACTAAGGAGCCTCTTGATGAAAGTGAAAGAGGAGAGTGAAAAAGTTGGCTTAAATCTCAACATTCAGAAAACTAAGATCATGGCATCTGGTCCCATCACTTCATGGCAAATAGATGGCGAAACAGTGGAAACAGTGACAGACTTTATTTTTGGGGGCTCCAAAATCACTGCAGGTGGTGACTGCAGCCATGAAATTAAAAGATGCTTACTCCTTGGAAGAGAAGTTATGACCAACCTAGACAGCATATTAAAAAGCAGAGACATTACTTGGCCAACAAAGGTCTGTCTAGTCAAAGCTCTGGTTTTTCCTGTAGTCATGTATAGATATGAGAGTTGGACTATAAAGAAAGCTGAGTGCCGAAGAATTGATGCTTTTGAACTGTGGTGTTGGAGAAGACTCTTGAGAGTCCCTTGGACTGAAAGGAGATCTGACCAGTCAATCCTAAAGGAAATCAGTCCTGAATATTCATTGAAAGGACTGATGCTGAAGCTGAAACTCCAGTACTTTGGCCACCTGATGTGAAGAGCCAACTTGTTAGAATAGACCCTGATGCCAGGAAAGACTGAGGGCAGGAGGAGAAGGGGACAATAGAGGATGAGATGGTTGGATTGCATCACCAACTCAATGGACATGGATTTGAGTAAGCTCTGGGAGTTGGTGATGGACAAGGAGGCCTGGCGTGCTGCAGTCCATGGGGTTACAAAGAGTCGGACACGACTGAGTGACTGAACTGAACTGAACTGAATGGCATGAGCACTAGACTGCTCTGCAGACCTTGGGATTTATCAGGATTTAAGTAAACATTTTTTAAAAGTTATTTTTCTTTGACCTACATCAACTGAATCCTATGGCCCCTTCACATCTATGCTTGGAGAGGGATTTTAAATAGCCAGAATACTAAGATTGAGAGTTTCATTGAATAAAGAAGCCAATAGCTTTGGCAAAGCCTCTGCTTAGTGAACCAATAGGGAATTCTGGGGTACAGTGTTGCTGCAGACTGGTGCCCCAATATGTGTGACTAAGGGTACTCCTTTAGAAAAGCTTGCACGAAGTCATGGGCTCAGCCAGCTACCTGTCTTTTCATTTTGAAGTCTTTGGAGAGGAAGAATTTTTAGGGCATATACTAGGTTTGGGACAAGTATAAATAATCGTTATCATTAAAGCAGCTTTAGGATTCAGGGTGATTAAATATGAGATGCTTGGATTACAATGCCTAATATATCTTACTTTTGCTGTTAAGTAAAACCTAGAGGAAAGAAAGCAGATCTGAGCATCCTGCTTGTGTCCTCCCACATGCCTCAAGTGTAGAAGTCCTTGACTGGATTTTCCATTTCCTGCTCACAGCTTTCCCAGATTGTCAGTGCACTGGATATTCTGGGCGAGTAACAATACTTGCCCTCCCCTCTCTCAGCTGATTCCTCAGCATTCTTGTGCCCCAGAAAGTCAATTTAAGCCATGGCTTCTGTCCAGTAAATTTTTCCATACTGTTAAAAATGTATCTTCTAAAGATAACTCAGATTTTTAGAAGGCATTGCAATGATTTAGAGTAACTTTATTTTCTCTCGAATTGTGAGGTTATTTTGATTTCAGTTAGCAAGTAAGGAAAGAGTAAGAGTATTAATTTCTATATTCTCTGCATACTAGAACAATATCATCATAAAATTACAGAAGGCCTGGAATGGCCTTCTTCCCTCTTCTTAACCCATATTTCAGTTTCATCAGCTGTTTAATAAAGACAGGGTGTGCTGGTGGATTTAAACAGATGATATGATCAGAACTGTGTAGTTAGAGAAGTGGTTGGAATACAAATTCTGAGTAGCCGTCTATGGTGGCCACACCACATTTTGAGTGATAATACACAAAGACTCTCCATGGTCATGGAAAGTTCTTCCCTGTAGTTAAGCTCTTTCCTGTAGCTCAAATGGTTAAGAGTTTGCCTGCAATGCAGGAGACTGGGGTTCAATCCCTGGGTCAGGAAGATCCTCTGGAGAAGGGAATGGCAATCCACTCCAGTATTCTTGCCTGGAGAATCCCATGGACAGAGGAGATTGGCAGGCTACAGTCCGTGGGGTTGCAAAGAGCTGGACATGACTGAGCAACTAACACTAAGGTCATGGAACAGTATTATTGGTCTGTTCAATTCAGTCGCTCAGTTGGTTGGTCTGTATGTTGGCTCTAAACTTGAATGTGGTATCCTAAATCAGTGACATGGGATGGCCCTTCACCAAACTAAATCAATCTCAGTGGTATCCTTGGCCCATTTTTCGTGAGTCCTACCTTGGCTGCCACTTACTTAGAGGGGAAAAGTGGGAATTAAGGGGAGAGAGTGTGCTATGTAGTTCTTTAGGTCAGTTTACTGAAACTCAAAACGGTGCAAGAGAAACCAGAACAAACTAGCAAGCAAGACAATGCAGATAAACAATAACAACAAATAGCAACAAGTGGCCTTGCCTTTGAAGAGTACATTTCAGATTGGTGGCTGTCCTCACTGCCTTCATTACTTTTCCCAGGTGCCTTCCCATCGTGGCCTAAAAGGGGTCTTCAAGGGAATGAATACCTAGTGCTTTCTCAGCTGGACAGGTGGGCCATCAATGCCCCATCATAATTTGTGTGCCGTTTAATCTGGGGGAATAACAGCAAAGCCCTATAGATTTTGAGTCCTTTTTGCAACTGCCTCTGGTGTCCAAGAAAGAAACAACTCAGTATCACCAGGTGCACAATAAGTGCTGTCCAAAGGGTCCTGACTAAAGTGCTAAAGGAATAAAGGGGAAGGAGCAGCTCATTCTGAAGAGGTTGAGGGGCACAGACAGGAAAATTATTATTTCATCTCTTACTTTCCTGTCTTTGCTGTCTGAGGCGATGGCTTGAACAGTGTATGCTTGATTAATGTTTCTCAAGCCATGAATGTGGCAGAAACAAGGGAGCCAGGAGAAAACTGGCAGATAAAGGACAGAAAGGCATCACTCAGGGGTTTTATATTCCTATCAAGCTGCATTCATCCCTGTTCAATTCCCAAAGGGCTGAGGTTTGGGCTGAAACCTAGCCAGATGGTCCAGATGGACCAAAAGTGAGCTATAAGAGCAACTCTTATTCTTCCAGATCACAGCCTAAGCTGGATGCTTTTCTAATGGCCTGCTTAATCCAACTGTGGTTCTTCCTTGGTGTTCTGACCTAAGGGAGAGGTAAGGAAGGAACCTGTCACAGTCTGAATACTCCATGTATCTGGAGGGAAGTTTTTCAAGCCTTTGTTCCTTACATCAAAAGCTCCCACCTGACAATACCATGACTGACAGTATCCTCAGCCAGGACCTAGATATGAGTACAGTTGGCTCTCTGTACCTGTGGGTTCTGCATCCATGGCTTCAACCAACTGCAGATTGAAAATATTCAGAGAAAGAATTCCAGAATGTTCCAAAAAGCAAAACTTGAATTTGCAGCTTGCTAGCAACTGTTTATGTAACATCTATATTGGGGATCATAAGTAATCTAGGGATGGTTTAAAGTATACAGGAAGATGTGCATAGGTTATATGCAAATAGTATGTTCTTTTATATAAGGAACTTGAACATTTGCAGATTGTGGTCTCTGTTGGGTGGGTGGGTGAGATGGGGAGCATCTTAGAACAAATGCCCCATGGATACCAAGGGATGATTGTATACCTTTCTTAAGTGTTGGGGGATTGGGGAGAAAGCCTTGAGATTTTCTGATGGTTGGATCACGTCACACACTCTACATTCCTTCTGCTGATTTCACTGTCTAAATTTTTATGGAATCTGGTGACCATTAACTCTCACCTGTCCTATATTAATGGGCACTAACTGGAGCCTCTCTCTCTTCACTGGCTCTTGTACCAATACTCCACAAAATGAAGCAGAACCATTTGAAAAAATATATTGATGTGATGTTGTCATCTCTCATCTATAACTTTGAATGTCTTGCTATTGCTTTTAGGATTAAAAACAAACAAACAAAAAACTCCTACCATGACCTGGAAGACCCCGTCTAATCTATCTAGCATCCATCTGTGTTCTCTTTGTCCCTTTGTCATGCTTCCCACATGCTGGGATTTTTTCTACCTGGAATGCTCTCTCACTCTCTCTTCTCCCTTCATTTTCTATGAGAGGATAAGTAAAGGATGAGCAGAAGTAAACTGAACGAACACAATTTCCCCAGGAACATTCTTTTCTGATCCTGCCACCCACTTCATTTTAGGTCACTTTCTTTATTGTTGTATGGTCTCTAAGAACCATGCTCTTTCTTTTGGAATTCTTGGCAGTTGGAAATTATACATTTATCCAATAACCCACCAGACTACAAGTTCCATGAAAACAGGGCTTGTTGTTGTTGTTGAGTCGCCAAGTTGTGTCCAACTCTTTGTGACCCCATGGACTGCAGCATGCCAGGCTTCTCTGTCCCTCACCATCTCCTGGAGTTTGCCCAAGGTCATGTCTGTTGAAATTGGTGATGCCATCCAACCATTTCATTCTCTGTTGCGCTCTTCTCCACAGGGCTTAGCTTGGTTAATTAATTGATGAATGAGTGGGTCAGCCTCAATATATACAGGGAGGGGTGTAGTTCTTGAGGGAGATCTTTGAAACATCAGAAGCATTCTGACTGGAAAAACAAAAGAAAACCCACATTCCACAGAGTTTTAAAACTACTATGTTAAGGGAGTAGATGATAGCTTTTTTTTTTTCTTTTCTATTTTTCTACATTTTCCAGGCAGAAAAAATGGCAAAGAATTGAGAAAAGGGCATTAGATTTGATGACTTGCTTCTCTTTCCTAGTGACCTTTAATAGGTGAGTTTCAATAAAGTAATAAAAGTCAAAACTGCAAGCAGTTTAAGGAGTAGGAGGTAAAGAAATAGCAGTGAATATAGATGGTACTTGACAAGTTTGTGGGTAAAAAAGAGGAGAGACAAAGCCTCCAACTTGAGAAAGTAGCGAAATCAACAGAAAATTGTTTAGTTGGATGAAATTTTTTATGGTGATAGAGACAGAAAACCTATAGACTGAAGGGGAAGAAGCAGTGGAAAGAAACTGTGGAGGTTTATAAAGTCTTTGTCCTGAGATAAGAGGAAAGTACATGACACCTAAGAGGTTGTTGTTGCTCGGTTGCTAAGTCGTGTTCGACTCTGCAATCACATGTATTGCAGCACACCAGGCTTGCCTGTCCTTCACTGTCTTTGGGAGTTTGCTCAGATTCATTTCCATTGAGTTGGTGATGCTATCTAACCATCTCATCCTCTGCCATCTTCTTCTTTTGCCTTCAGTCTTTCCCAGCATCAGGGGTTTTTCAATGAGTCAGCTTTTCACATCAGATGGCTAAAGGATTGAAGCTTCAGCATCAGACCTTCCAGCGAATATTCAGGGTTGATTTCCTTTAGGATTGACTGGTTTGATCTCCTTGCAGTCCAAAGGACTCTCAAGAATTTTCTCCAGCATCACAATTCAAAAGCATCAATTCTTCAGCACTCAGCCTTCTTTATGGTCCAACTCTCACATCTATATATGGCTATTGAAAAAACCATAGCTTTGACTATACAGGCCTTTGTCAGCAAAGTGATATCTCTGCTTTTTAACACACTGTCTATGTTTGTCATAGCTTTCTATGACAATTAAATTAAATTAATTAAATTAAAAGACAGAGCAAGCACCTTTTAATTTCATGGCTTCAGTCACCATCTGCAGTGATTTTGGAGCCTAAGAAAATAAAGTCTGTCATTGTTCCCCCATCTATTTGCCATGAAGTGATGGGACCAGATGCCATGATCTTAATTTTCTGAATGTTGAGTTTGAAGCCAGCTTTTTCACTCTCCTCTTTCACCTTCATCAAGAGGCTCTTTAGTTTCTCTTCACTTTCTGCCATAAGGGTGGTGTCATCTGCATATCTGAGGTTGCTGTATTTCTCCAGGCAATCTCGACTCCAGCTTGTGATTTATCCAGCCTGGCATTTTGCATGATGTACTCTGCATACAAGTTAAATAAACAGGGTGACAATATACAGCCTTGACATACTCCTTTCCCAATTTGGAACCAGTCCATTGTTCCATATCCGATTCTAACTATTGCTTCTTGACCTGCATACAGGTTTCACAGGAGGTAGGTTGGGTGGTCTGGTATTCCCATCTCTTGAAGAATTTTCCACAGTTTGTAGTGATACACACAGTCAAAGATTTTAGAGTAGTCAATGAAGCAGAAGTAGATGTTTTTCTAGAATTCCTTTGTTTTTTTCTATGATCCAACAGATGTTGGCAATTTGATCTCTGGTTCCTCTGCCTTTTCTAAACCCTTCTTTTTTTTTTTTTTTTCTTTTATAAATTTATTTATTTTAGTTGGGGGCCAACCACTCCACAACATTGCAATAGCTTCCGCCACACATCGACACGAATCAGCCACGGGTCCACATGTGTTGTCCCCCCTCCCGGACCCCCCACCCACCTTCCCCCCCATCCCATCCCCCCGGGCCACCCCACCACCCCGGCCCCGAGCCCCTTGCCCCGTTCCACTAAACCCTTCTTGTACATCTGGAAGTTCTTGGTTCACAGACAGCTGAAGCCTAGCTTGAAGGATTTTGAGCATTACCTTGCTAGCACGTGAAATGAGGGCACTTTGACCAGAAACTGGATGAAACAGCATATTAAACACGTTTTTTTGCCCAAGGAGAAAGGGAAGGTGGCAAGGAATAATCTCATAACATAGAAGGCGTCTAGCCTTGTCTGCTGGGTTCATACTTGAGAATACAGAGGCATAAGTGACTTGTCAAAGGTCAAGTAGCCTTCCAGTGACTACAGCCCAGGACTGGCTACCAACCTGTGTCCTCTCATCCTGCAAGGATACCCAGGGCCCTGCAGCTGAGGAAGATTGCTCTGCCCTATACCCAAGAGATTGTTCACACCTTAGGTGGCAGATTCAATACGAGGCGTGCATGTGTGTGTACAGTCGAGTCCAGTTCTTTGCAACTACCTGGACTATAGCCCACCAGGCTCCTCTGAATGGATTAAAAATCATGCTAAAAAGTACTTGTGTAAAGAGTGGTTACTATTCTGAATATCAAAACTTGGGATATGCCCTCTCTGGAGTTCCCAAATTTCCTTTAAAATCATAATTTGTAACCTAACTCAAGAGGTATTGTTAGTAATACAACTAGTTGAATGTCTACAACCACTCTAGCCATTGTGTTTGTGAGTTCACAGGTGGTTGGTTGATACATTTTACTCACTGCCGTTTAAGAGATTTATTTAGGATAAAGGGGGATGAGGAAACATGCTCTAAGATTGGGAGATGGAAGAATAGAAGACTCTGATATATTTGGGGGTATTTTATGTGCTAGGGGGAAAACAAAAGCTACAAATTGAAGAACTTTCAAGGGCCTTGATTTTCATATTTCGCATTCTAGGGACTTATTTTTATAATTTTTTAAAAGGTTATGATGGTAAATTTTATGTTATTTTTATTTTCTCACAATAAGTTTTTTTTTTTAATAAGTTTTTTTTAAGTGGGGGGAAGGTACGGTATTGGAAAAAGAAACAGCAATGTCTTAAATTATACTTGGTCTCTTCTCCAATCTATATTATCTGAAGGAACATTGCCAATTAGTGAGTCAGTTTCATGCAGTGTTTCATCGTTATAACAGGTGTGCTTTTTAATCCCCTGAATGGACTGGTAAACAAGAGATAGGGAGACACATTTATAGTCCTGGATGTTCTAGGAAATTTTAAATGTACATTTTCTAGTAAATAATTGGATTGACCCAGATGGCCACATACGTTTGGGTCTCCATAAACATTGCTGACACATATTTTAATAGAATTATATCAATAAGAAAGGTGGGCTTTCATCAAACTTGAGCTGAACTATGCAGAAGTCCATCTGAATCATAAACAAAGGTCTATGAATTTGACATATAGGCCCAGATGTTGAAGAGTATGTGGGATAAGACGGATTTCCAGGAAGATATTGAAAAACCAAGTTTCCATCCTCACAGAAGGCTTTTCAAATTAGTGGGTTTTGTTCATTTTACTGGAAGCTCTGTGTGTGTGTGTGTGTGTGTGTGTGTGCACTCAGTTGTGTTTGACTCTTTGCAACACCATGGACCGTACCCCGCCAGGCTCTTCTGTCCATGGAATTTCCCAGGCAAGAATACTGGAGTGGGTTGCCATTCCCTACTCCAAGGGATCTTCCTGACTCAGAGATGGAACCCAGGTGTCCTACAATGGCAGGCAGATTTTTTTTTTTTTTTTTTTTTTTTACCACTGAGATTCATCTTCTCCTCAGAAACATACATATCCACCTAGTGGACTGTAATTTATCTAAGGCCAAACCTGGGTACCATTCTTTCATCAATTTCCCCACATCTTATGACCATCAGCAGTTTCTCCTACCTCCCCAACACGAGTTAGAAAGTGACAACTGCCAGGACAGGTACTGAGAATTACTTAGTTCCCCTTATATACTAGACTGTGAGTCCTTTGAAGACAGACTCCATTGTGTTTTACTCAGAAGAGATGGTCAAATAATTGTTGGTGCTGTAAGAAACCAGAGGAAGGGACAATTCATTTCAGTTCCTGCATGAAGGGGAGGTAAGAGTCACTTTTTCCTGAAAAGCCTTCTGAGTTGGCCCTGTAAGGATTTTCTTTTTTTCTGGAAGGGCCTGGTGCAAACAGTTAAGAAAACTGTTTCTTTTTCTTTTTTTTTTTTTCAGTAGGCAGGGTGAGAATATGAATTTTATTTTCTGTTTAAGATAAAATACATCACCTGTTCATAGTGCTATTTTCTATTCAGTTTCAAAACTGTGGAGATTTTTCTTTATCTACATTGTTCTTTTTTATATATTTATTTATTTTTAATTAGAGGATAATCACTTTACAATATTGTGATTGTTTTTGCCATACATCAGCATGAATTGGCATTAGGTATACATGTGTCCCCTCCCTCATGAATCCCCTTCCACCTCCCTCCCCATCCCACCCCTCTAGGTTGTCACAGAGCACTGACTTTGGGTTCCCTGTGTCATTCATGGAACTCCCACTGGCTATCTGTTTTACATATGGTAATATATATGCTTCAATGCTATTCTCTCATATCATCTCACTCTATTCTTCCCCCACTGTGCTGGGAACAAACTCAGCTAGTGAGCAAGCATTTGGCATAGGGAAGATTCAAATATGTTCTGCCCAGGGTTCCAGAATCATCAAACACCCGTATCACGTTCTCTCTAATGTCTCAGGTTGAACATGAGTTGTATATGAAGTGACAGTCCAGCCACAGCACTGGTTTTTAAACTTTTATCTTTTGCTGTAGAACTTTATCTTTTTGCAAACAAATTTTCACCCATCATCCCTGTATTTAGATTGATAGTGATAATGTTAGTCACTCAGTCATGTCTGACTCTTTGTGACCCTTTGGACTATAGCCCTCCAGGCTTCTCTGTCCATGGAAAGCTCCAGGCAAGAATACTGGAGTGGGTTGCCATTCACTTCCCCAGGGGATTTTCCTGACCCAGGGATCGAACCCGAGTCTCCTGAATTGCAGGCTGATTCTTTACCATCTGGGCCACCAGGGAAGCTTAAACCAGGTGGAAATGCAGCTGCACAGGTGGAAGCAGCAGGAGCCCAGCCCCTCCCCGTCCCTGCCCCCAAGACATTTGAGCCACATCAGCTGAAACGCAGACTCAGTGGAACAGTTTGAAGCCCACGGACAACCTGATGCAACCTGGTAAAAATCCAGGGAAAATATGCTTATAAAGCAGAATGGACCCAGGAAAACCCCACACAGGCTCCACAAGGTCTAGAGCTGTTGCGTTCCTGCTGCCCCCTCCCCCACTCTGGGGAATGGGGAACTGTGGGCCTTGGATTGCATCATGGCCACACTGCCTTTCCCCTGCCCTTCCTCCATCTGGGGCCTTTCAGCACAGGCCCTGCTCATCACACCTCTTGGAGTCAAAGTTATTTCTCTGGGGAGGGGAGCTATATGTTGTAATTAGGAATTTAGCTCTGAGTCTGACTCCGGGCTCCAGGACTTGCTGGGTACAGGAGTGTAGGCATTGCATTCACTCTCAATTTGTCCTAAATTGGCCACTTTGTTGTTGTTGAGTCAGTCCTGTCTGACTGTTTGCGACCCCGTGGATTGTAGGCCGCCAGACTCCTCTGTCCATGGGATTTCTTCCCAGGCAAGAATGTGGTCCACTACAGGGACAGTAATAGGACCTGGTCTGTAGGGTTGTTGTAAGGATTAAAGAAGACAAGGACTGTAAGAACCTTGGAACAGGGCCAGGCACAGAGTAAATGTTTGGTAAATGCTAGATATTGATCTTAGGTGGCTACAGCCTGCAATGGCTTGGGGTGGGGCTTGGGTTCCCAGCCAGAGGTTGAGGTCGGCTCACAGCAGTGAAAGCACCAAATTGTAGCCACTTGACCAGTGGTCAGTGACAAAGGCCCTGATCCTTTGGCTTTGTAGAAAAGAATTTCCACAAAGATGGAAAGTAGTGAGGCAAGTAAAATATTTATTAGGAGGCAAAAGAGTACAGTACTTGTGGATAGACACACGGGCAGGCTCAGGGAGAGTCCCTGAGTCACACTCTCGTGGTAGTTTGAATCACTTTTAAGGGATATTTCTTCTAGGATTCCTTTGGCCAATCATTATGATTTGCCTGGTTCATAGTCCATGTTTGGTATATCTCAGGATCCTCCCATGTGTGCACACGCATCTCTTAGCCAAGATGGATTTTACATCTGGGTAGAACATCCCTTGACAGAACTCCTCTTTGGCCTCCACGGAGCCTTTCTGCGCATGTGTGGTCAGAGGTCTCCTGACTTAGTGAACGAGAAATATGTGGTCTGGGCAGGGCCCAGGCTCCTCGCCTTAATTGTTCTGCTATTCTCTCCTGTTGGAGTTTCAATTCACAGGAAATTAACCCTGGGGGGCCCATCTACCTCCTGCCTCAATATCTTTAGAAGCACAGTTCATTTGCCTGCATGATGCAGAGAAAGTAGCTCACATGGCTCGCATTTTTTGCTCCTAATTTTCTGAGTCACCTGTCCTTCCTTGCTGGCTTCAAGCCAAACGTGTGGTTGCAGCAGTCACAGCTGTGTGTATTCCCATGTATATATCAGTTTGAGAAGCATCAGAACTCAGCAAGTGCCACTGCTTTTTTCCTGCTCTCTGTACAGCAAATCTTTAATGACAACTCCCAGAAACTTCGAGCAACTCTAGCTTTTGTTGGTTCTATAGTGCCTGCGTGCTTAGTCGTGTCTGACTCTTTGCAACCCTTTGGACTCTGTCCATGGGGTTTTCCAGGCAAGAATACCAGAGTGGGTTGCCATTTCCTCCTTCAGGGGATCTTCCCAACACAGGGATCAAACCTGCATCTCCTACATCTCCTCCATTGCATGCAGATTCTTTACCCACTGAGCCACTGGGGAAGCCCTTGTTGGTTCTAGATTTCCCCAAAGATACTTTGTTATTCAACCTTTACAGTGTTACAGCCAGGGTCCCTGGGCAAACAAGGAAAAGCAGGAACCTCCAGACTGACAGGAAACCACATATTTTGGGTGATAATTTTCCTGGAAGCAGAAAAGAAAGGTGAGGAAACATGGGATCCTCTTGAGTCATGAGTGTATCCTGCTGCTCATTATGCTCTCGTTACAGTAAATTTAGCCTTGCAGCTAAGAATTACCTGTCAGGTACCGATGCCATGATACTTCTGATCTAAATTAAATGAGGATGAAAATCTCCCCTCCCCTCAGGATGATGGAGCTGGGATGAAATCAGGGAACACAACCCCCTATCTCCTTCCCCAGGGAATATTCCACCCCTTCATTTGTACACTTCTCAAAACTGGCTTGCCAAAGAAGCCTGGAGCAGCTTGTTCCTCACCTCTTCTGCCCGCTAGCCCTCTGACAGCATATCCTTGCTTAAATCAATTCTCACTTTACTTTCTTAACCTCCCTGCTTGTCTCCGAATTCTTTTACATAGAGACAAGAACCTTAAATTCACTGGGAACAATAGCTCTTTGAGCTGGACTTCTCTTTCTTGTATCATTAAACCTGTATGTTAAACAATTTTCAGGACCCAGTGCCAAGTGGGAACCTGGGGTGGCGTGTTCACAATAATTAAGAATTTGAAGGCAATGACCACAGAGCATTAAATCAAGTGCAGGGCCCTTCTGTTGCGTGTCCATGAAGCTGACCCTGAGTACAAACGCCACCATCTTGAAAGCCTTTATTTTGTTTATGCCACAGTCCGGATGGGATATTCAGTTTACACAATGAGACTTCCCTGATTTTTATGCATGAAGGCTTGAATGACAGAAAGCACATAGATATTTTATTTATATATGTATATATATATACACAAAGCATTTGTTTATTCCTTCCACAGAAAATAGTTGTAAACAAGAGGCAAGAGAGTTTATCTAAAGATCTAGATGACAGATTCTTATAGAAGTAAGAAAATGATGTTTTCTCTCTGCTGGGGAAAGAGCTCAGCTCTTTTTCTTGGATTGTCCTGTGACATTTCATTTCAATAAACACCGCAGAATCTCATCTTCAGCTGGCCCCAGTGTCAGAACATGATCTCACTATTCTTAAAGGTGTTATTTACTCGTTATTTATGAAGGAGGTTGGCTGTTCACTTGTCAGTACTTCTTTCACTGGGCTATGAGAGACAGCCTCATAGGAACTGAGCTGACACTACTGCTCTTAATGATGACTCCCCCCAGAGGCAGATTAAATCCTTATCTCAGGAGAGGAAGATAAGGATTTAATTATCAATAGTTTATTGGGAGATGCAGCAAAGGAGGGAAGAGAAGGCAGCCCCCAAAAGGTTAAATTATTAAGCCATCTATCTCAGCGACTGATTAGAAATGAATCATGTCCAATGATTTACCAATGAGATATCCAATGAGATACCATAGACCACCGAATTATCTCACCTGAGGGTCTTTATTTTTTTTTTAAATAAATTTATTTATTTTAGTTGGGGGCTAATTACTTTACAATATTGTAATAGTTTTTGCCATACATTGACATGAATCAGCCATGGGTTTACATATGTTCCCCTTCCTGGACACCCCACCCAACTCCCTCCCCGTCCCATCCCTCTGGGTCATCCCATTGCCCCGGCCCTGAGCATTTGTCTCATGCATCGAACGTGGAATGGTGTTCTGTTTCACATATGATAATATACATGTTTCAATGCTATTCTCCCAGAACGTCCCACCCTCACCTTCTCCCTCAGAGTCCATAAGACTGTTCTATGCATCTGTGTCTCTTATTCTGTCTCGCATATAGGGTTATTGTTACCATCTTTCAAATTCCATATATATGCATTAGTATACTGTATTGGTGTTTTTCTTTCTGGCTTACTTCACTCTGTATAATGGGCTCCAGTTTCATCCATCTCAATAGAACCGATTCAAATATATTTTTTAATGGCTGAGTAATATTCCATTGTGTATATGTACCACAGCTTCCTTATCCATTTGTCTGCTGATGGACATCTAGGTTGCTTCCATGTCCTGGCTATTGTAAACAGTGCTGCGATGAACATTGGGGTACACGTGTCTCTTTCAATTCTGGTTTCCTCGGTGTGTATGCCCAGCAGTGGGATTGCTGGGTCATATGGCAGTTCTATTCCCAGTTTTTTAAGGAATCTCCACACTGTTCTCCATAGTGGTTGTACTAGTTTGCATTCCCACCAACAGTGTAAGAGGGTTCCCTTTTCTCCACACCCTCTCCAGCATTTATTGCTTGTAGACTTTTGGATAGCAGCCATTCTGACTTCACCTGAGGGTCTTTAAACTCAACGCCCATCAGTCACTGATTGAGAACTGCTGAGGGGGGCCGGGCTAGATGCAGCCAGTGCACTCTGGGATGGGAAAGGTCTCAAGGACAGGCAGACGCTGGCAGCATCTGCTACATCCTCAATATTAAGTTGGAAGGCGAGTCTACACTGCAAGAGAAAATTGGAAAGCAGACAGTTTTGGGTGCCAAGATCAGCACTACTAATTAGATGCAGAATGACATGGGGTAAGTTAGCACACAAGACTGTTTTTCTTGTATAAAATAGAAATATCACCACTTACCTACATTTAGTGTTATCTGGGTGATTAGAACTGTATGAAGCATCAGACATAACCATTTCTATCGAGAGCTGTCATTAAATTGTTTTTAAACCAGTGTTTTTCAAACTAATATATTCATAGCGTTTACTTGAAGATCTTGTTAAACTGGAGAGTTTGATTCAGCATACTTGGATAGGGCATGGGGTTCTATATTTCTAGCAAGCTCTCAGGTGATACGGATACTGCTGGTCCGTGGACCATAGGTTATGCAGTAAGATTTTAAACCATTCTAAAGATTCTTTTTAATCACTATATGTAGTAAATTGTAAAATATTTTCTCTGGATCCTTTGAGTTTCATCATAGCAAAAAAAAGAAGTTTGATTGTATTTGTAACAGCTGTTAGCCTTATATGAAACATAACCAGCTGGGTCAATCACCACTAATAAACTTAACTGACTGGGGTTCCCAGGGCAGTGTTACACAAGAGAGAAGTGCAGAATGAAAAATATATAGGATAGATAAGGATTTCAGTGTTATGGGAAACTTAAGGGAAAAAAATTGCATCATTATTAGAGAATGAGGAAAAGGAAGAAAGCCCAAAGTCCTATTTCTAAGCAATCCATGACACTAATCCAAAATTAATGCAGTGTGCTTTGAGATGTCTCCTATGTACCATATATTATGTGGGGTAGTTATGTACAAGAATGTATGTGATGTTTATAATCTATTGAGGGGAACAGACATACCCACGCAGAGACTAAGCAGTAAAAATGTGAATAAATAGTTCTCCTAAGTAGGAGAGTTTTGTTAGACACAGGAAGGGTATTTTGGTCTGGAATACCTAGGAAAAGTACAGTTGGAAGGGGGATTTCAACTGAGGCTTCAGAGGACAGGTGAGTCTTGGGTTCAAAGTGGGAACGTATAGGGAAATGGTCATAACTCTCACAAAATGGTTTTAGAAAATGTGCCTCAAAAAGGCATTGTTTAGGAATCGATGATGTCAGTAACAGGGCTTACTTTTGAACTGCAGCCCACAATGCACTTACTGACCTTCAGCTGAGGCAGGCAGAGGTCAAGAAACAAGTGGCCAATAGGTGTATCACACTAAGAATGTGAACATTTGAGTCAGATCTTGGTTCACATCCTGATTTCCATAAGTGTGGCTTGGAAACACTGTTCACTCTGCATCTTCTTTTTTATCCATAAAATGATGATTTCATGTTTCTAAATAGGATTGTAATGATCATTAAATGAGATAATTTGTGAAAGGTAGTACATGTGTATTCCTGAGAACAGGGTCTGGTTCATATTCAATATATGAAAAATAGTATTTTTAATAGTACGTAACATAATCAAAGCAGAGAGGAAAGAGGCCAGCAAAAGGTTTTTAAAAAGAAGAAAGAAACCTCGTTGTGGTCACAGCTGTGTGCTGTGCTTAAATCACTTCAGTCATGTCCATTGTGGTCACAGCAGTGCTTATGACCAGGAAGTTCTAGGAGGTGAAGGGGGTCACAAACACTGGAGCACCAAGATACCTAGAAGCACGTGGCTTCAGTTTATACATCAATCGCGTGTGTGCACACACCCCCTCCCTGCCCACACACATTTTAATCCTTCCATAGAAGAAATGGGTGGGTGAGTGGCTGCTAGATGTGCTGCCCAAATCCTCAGGAATGAAGATGTAATTGCCTCACCACACTAGGGGTTCCTTCTAGCCAAAGAAAGCTACCTTGCTCACAGTCACACCCCTTTCTTGGGTGGTCCGTATCCACTGACTGTTGGTGCAGGAAGTAAGCTGAGCAATTGTGAAGAACCCAGAAGCATGAGTCTATCTTCAGAAATTTCCACAGGGTTGGCTGAAACTTCATTTAGATGGCATCACAACTCAGTTTCTCCTTCTTCCCAATGCTGTTTCCTTCCCTTCCACAAGTAACGCACCAAAGGGCTCTCCCTAATAAACCTCCTGTACGGTCATCTCCATCTTAGAGTCTGCTTTCTGGAAAATCAACCTATGACAGGTGGCACTGCTGGTGATAACTGGAGGGTATGTAGCTCTTGGCACAGGGTGGGAGTGTAGGTATCGAGATGATCACAGTTAATGAATTTGGTTAATATACTGACCGAAGAAAATACATTAGCTGGTACTAGTTTCCACCACTGGAGAAATATGAGGGAACTACTGACTTTATTTATTTTTTTAATATAAATGTATTTATTTTAATTGGAGGCTAATTACTTTACAATATTGTATTGGTTTTGCCATACATTGACATGAATCCACCATGGGTGTACATGTGTTCCCCATCCTGAACCCCCCTCCCACTGCCCTCCCCATCCCATCCCTCTGGGTCATCCCAGTGCACCAGCCCCGAGCACCCTGTCTCATGCATCAAACCTGGACTGGCAATTCATTTCACATATGATAACATACATGTTTCAATGCCATTCTCCCAAATCATCCCACCCTCGCCTTCTCCCACAGAGTCCAAAAGACTGTTCTTTACATCTGTGTCTATTGCTGTCTCGCATATAGGGTTATCGTTACCATCTTTCTAAATTCCATATGTATGTGTTAGTATACTGTATTGGTGTTTTTCTTTCTGGCTTACTTCACTTTGTATAATAGGCTCCAGTTTCATCCACCTCATTAGAACTGATTCAAATGGAAATACTGACTTTAAAGACAATAGAATTGGGTGACTTTTCTAACTCTGTTGAGGCTTTGGAAAAAAGATAAACTAGGGGTGAAAGACAGAGTTTCTCACATAGAGAAGCTCTAATGTCCTTCAACAGAAGAGCTGAGACAGTTGAGGACAAGACCCTAGAACTGGTTAGTTCATCAGAGTAGCCAAATTTCAATAGAGGTTAAACTCTCAACCAAGGCAGATCTGTTATGGTCAGGGCACTGCTTGAGTGAAAATAAGACCCTGACGTGTGGGATGGGCAAATACAATTGGGCTGATACACTCCCCGCTCCCAATCTCAACTCCAGATTCCCAGGAGCCCTACAGAAATAGTATGGTCATCCCTAGTCAGGGTTATCACCTTCCCTTGTTCAAAAATAATGCAGAAGCTTTTTCCTTACAAGACAGCACCTCAGGATCTGGCCCTGCTGATCCACTTGGCCACTAGGTCTACAACCATAGGCTGCAGCCAGCACAGCCAGAGGCATGCTGGGCACGAGAAGGGAGGAAAGGGACTATATCTCAAAGGATCTACAGGATGTAGTCATCTTTTATAAACATGAAAAGTGAAAGAAAGTGAAGTCGCTCAGTCGTATCCGACTCTTTGCAACCCCATGGACTGTAGCCTGCCAAGATCCTCTGTCCATGGGATTTTCCAGGCAAGAATACTGGAGTGGGTTGCCATTTCCTTCTCCAGGAGATCTTCCTGACCCAGGGATTGAACCCAGGTCTCCCGCATTGTAGGCAGACGCTTTACCATCTGAGCCACTAGGGAAGTCCTATAAACATGAAACTGGAAGATTATAGATGAGGTTGGTTTCAGTGGATGCTGAAATATTGCTTGAACCCAGAGTTTATCAATTGGAGAGACTCTTCTAGGATATGTGATTTAAAATTCTGGCAAGGAACAGCAAGAGGTGGTGCAAACACAATCCTAGGGTGGCTCTGAAAAGCATGAAAAAAAATAATAGCTCACACTGAGTGGGAAAAGAAATACCAGAGTTGTCATGGCAGCTGGTAGGCAAAGAAAATAAAAGGCTGAGAGAATTATATATGCCAAAGTGGGTACAGTATGTAATGCTGGAAATGCCACTACAAAATTATTATGCTCACTGATAACAGGACATCTCCAACTCCCACGTGCTCACTATAGAGGACCAGTGGTGGTACTTAACCATCTAAAGCATACCCTGCCCTTCAACTGCAGGGGGCATGGCTCTATCCCTAATCAGGGAATTAAGATCCCACAAGCCGTGGGACATGGCCAAAAAGGAAAACTGTATCCCTAGGGGGAAAGGGGGGGCAACTAACACAGTCCTACAAGTACTCAAGCTGTATAATCAAAAGAAGTCAAGGTTGACTTATTGCAAGGTTGACAGCAGTTTCTCCAGTGTAGTCACGATCCATCACCCAGTTTCCAGGTCTGAACCATTTTTTAGGCCTGGAACCCAAATGTTAAAGAGGTCAGATACCAACAATTTCGCAACACCATGACAAGTGCACACAGTGATGATTCCCCTAGTCTTTCCAGGTCATTACATAAACAAATGTACCTTATGAAAGAGGACCATTGGACAGGGTCTGAGTTAATATGATGCCTAGAGATCTGAAGCATCATCCTTTCTCCATTAAAAATGGAGCTATATGGGAGCCAAGTAATAAATGGATTCAATGGATAAATCAACATTTCAGACTAAAGATTTGTGTCTTCCTAATATGCAGGAAAATCATGTTTTTAAAATTTCTTTCTTCCATTTCCCTTTTCTTAAAAATTTGAAATGTAGTTGACATACAATATTATGTTGGTTTCAGGCATATGGCATAGTGATTTGACATTTGCTTTCATTAAGAAAATCACCACAATCTAATAACCCTTTTGCTCCTACAAAGGTATTATAATATTATTGACTATATTCCTTACACTGTGTATTACATCCTTGTGGCTTATTTATTTTATAACCAGAAGCTTATATGTCTTAATCCCCTTCACCTATTTCTCCCAACCCTGGACCCTCCTTTATTCTCTGTATCTATGAGTCTGTTTTTGTTTTTTGTGTTTGTTTTCAGATTACATATATAAGTGAGATTGAATGGTATTTCTCTCTCTGACTTATTTCATAATGGTACCTGAAAGTGAAATTGCTGGATCATATGGTAGTTTTATTTTTAATTTTCTGAGAAACCTCCATATTGTTTTCCATAGTGAGTGCACCAATTTGCATTCCCACCAACAGTGCACTGAAGTTCCCTCTTCTCCACACCCTCGTCAACATTTGTTGTGTTGGAGTTGCAATATTCCTCCTCTTTCTGGGACTCCAACCCTGGGGCGTGTGTCTTGACTGTATCACATCTCTGCCTCTCCTACCCATTTTGTTGTATATCCTTCTTTATATCATTAGTTATGGAAAATCTTACCTGCTAGTCTTCAGATCGTTCTCATGGATAGTTGTTGTGTAAGTAGTTGTAGTTTAGTTTTGGTGCCCACAGAAGGAGGTGAGTTCAAGTCTCCCTACTTTGCATTATGGGGAACCTCCATTTCCCATTTACTAGGATGGTAAAAATCTTCTAGATTCATCTTTAAATTTTCTCATATTTTATGTCTTTACAATATGGAAGATTCCTTCAACTTTGTATTTTAGGGTTTTGTAAGCCTACTTTTGCGGTAATTTTAAAAATCAGCTTTAATATCTATTTTAAGTGTACGGTATAATATGTATTCATCTGTATATCTACCACCCAATGAAGCTATTCCAATCGAGGGATGGTGTATTTCTATCACTCCCAAAAGTTCCCTCTCATGCCTCTTTATCATCCACATCCACCCAGACAGAAGTAATTGTTGCTCTTTTCTGTCACTGTAGTTTTCTTCTAAAAGGTCACATAAAAAGAATCATGAAGTATGTATTCTTTGGTGTCTGGCTTCTTTCATTCAGCTTGTTTTTTAAATCCACAGAGTGTGCGTCAACATACACATTGATTTTTGTTATCAAGCAATCTTCTATTGTATGGATGTACCATTTGTTTAACCATCCATTTGTTAATTGACATTTGGTTTGCCCCTAGTTTTAGGCTACTGTGAACAAAGCTGCTATGAATATTTAGGTACAGTTGTCTTTGTGTGGACAAGTGTTTTCATTTCTTGTTGGTGTTTACTTAGAAGTAGAATGATGGGTCACATGGGAAATTTAAGTTTAACTTTATAAGGAACTGCCAAATGGTTTTCCAAAGTGATTGTACCACTTTATATTTGCTTCAGAAATATATAAGAGTTTCGGTTGCTCTAAATTCTCATCACTGGATATTCTCAGTTTTTGTTTCTGTTTTTAGCCACCCTATGGATTTATAAGAATATATCATGGGTTAACATGTATTTCCCTGATGACTAGAGCTGTTATGTACCTTTTCATATATATATTGGCCATTCTTATATCTTTTTTAAGGATCAAATTATTAGTTTGATTTAAAAATTGGTTCATTGTCTTCTGATTATCCAGCTGTAAATATTCTTTATACATTCTGGTACAAGTCCTTCATCAGATATATGTAAAGAATATATTTTCTACTAATCCATGTGCTTCTTTCTTCATTTTCTTAGTGGTGATATTTGAATTACAGAAGTGTTGAATATTTATGGAGTCCACTAATTAATCTTTCATATTTTGTTCTTTTATGTTATATCTAAGAAATATTTGTCTACCCAGTTTGTGAAGATGTTTTTCTATGTTTTGCTATACAAAAATTTTTAATTTTTGCTTTTACATTTCAATTTATATTCAATTCAATTACCTTTTACACTTGGCATGTAAGAGTTGAACTTCATGTTTTTCATAAGATAATCCAATTGTTCAAGTACTACTTATTGAAAAAACAATCTTTTTGTCATTGAATTACTTTGACACATTCAATTTCTTTAATAAATGCAGGACTATTAAAAATGTTTCTTTCTTTTTATGTTTTGTGGCTGTGTCTTTCAGAGAATTTTTCCATTTTATCTTAAGTTGTCCAATTGTATAAATTTGTTCAGAACAGTTTCCTTTTATCCTTTGAATGTCTTACAATGAAGTTTCTTCTTTCATTCCTGATCTTAATCATTTGTATCTTCATTTTTTCTTGGCTAATCTGATTAGAAGCTTAATAATTTTTCAAAAAACTGGATTTTGGTTTCATTGATTTCCGGCCCCCCCACCCCGGTCTGTTTTCTATTTCATGATTCCACTCATATTTTTATTATTTCCTACATTCTACTTAATTTTGATTCAGTCTTTATTCCTAGCTTCTTCATGTGAAATCTTGCGTTGTTGATTTTAGACTTCTATTCTTTTCTAATATAAGCCCTTAAAGCTCTAAATTTCCCTCTAATCAGTGCTGTATCTATATCCTACAAATTATGTTGTGTTGCATTTTCATTATTATTCAGGTAAAATATGTCCTAATAGTCCTTGTGATATATTGTATCATACATGTGTTATTTAGAAGTGTGTTATTTGATTTACAAATATTTGTGCATTTTCAATATCCTTCTGTTATTGACTTCTGATTTTTCTGTTATGGTCAGAGAACACCTTCTATATGATTTCAGTGCTTTAAATGTCTTCAGACTCTATATGGTCCAGTATATGGTCTGTTTTGGTGACTGATCCATGTGCATCTGAAAATAATATGTATTCTGTCGTTTTGGGTGGAGTGTTCTATCAATGTTCTATAAATATCTAGATCAAATTGGTTGGTATTACTGCTTAATTCTTCTGTATTCTTATGGAATTTTCTTTAGATTCTACTAATTACTGAGAGAAGAGAGCTGAAATTTTCCAAGTGTTATTGTAAGTTTATCTATTTCTATCTCAGTTCTGTCAGTTTTTGCTTTGTGTATTTTTGAAACTGTAACTATTTACATGTATATTTATGATTATTATTTCACATTTATAGTGATATGACTCAGTTATCATTATGAGATTTTTCTTTTTATCTCTAATAATATTTCTTATCCTGAAGTATCACTCTAGTTTTTTTAAAACAAACCTTGCAAAGTATAAATTTTTAATCCTTTTACCAAAATTGCCAAAATTATTTATGGTAGGTTTCTTGTAAACAGCAAATACTTGGATTTTGCTGTACTCTCATTCATTCTATTGAGTGCTTTGTATTTTGTTTTATAGCTACATTAGGACTGGCCACATAAATGGTACAAAACTAAGGAAGATAGCAATTTCTCTGTAACACTGAATGCAAGAAATATGTACCTACTTCTCCAAAATGTAATAGCAAGTTAGTTTCTTTTCTTATCAAGATTAATTAAGAGTACCAATACTCTCTGTTTTTATGACCCTTCTGCCCCAGTGTTCAGGAAAAATGGTGGAGACTGTTGGTTCTTAGTACTTTTGGATGCCATTGCCATTGGTCTTTGCCCAGGCCCACCGGGCTCAATGGAAAGCTGTCAGCTTTGGTGAGATTTGGTTGTTCCCTCCCCCACTGCTGAACTGAGACATAGTCCCTCCACAGGACACTGTAAGGCTGAGATTGGTTAATGCTTTCCTTGGGTATCCAGGCAAATATCTCTACCAGGGATTCCATCATCTTTAGTGAACTTTATCAGAGTGAACCAGAATATTTTTCTCCTACTTCTAAAGCACAGCCCTGAAGAAGGGAATGGCAACCCGCTTCAGTATTCTTGCTTGGAGAATCCCAAGGACAGAGGAGCCTGATGGGCTGCAGTCCATGGAGTTGCAAAGAGTAGGACACGACCGAGCAACTAACACTTTCACTTTCACTAAAGCACAGAGCCTTTATCTTTCTCTTCAAATTAACTACCCTTACACATTTTGGATTCTGCAGTTCAGGGGAGAAGGTTGAGGCTGGATGCAGAGAAAAGTAAATATTTTCAGATTTATTTTTTCCAAGAAGAGTCCATAGCTACCCAAAAAAGGAAAGAAAAACAAAAAAAGTGCATAATCTCTCAGCAATTCAACTGTTACATATTCAAGGTAAACAAAGTCATGAGTCATTCTTCACTGAGTCATAAGAAAATGTTTAATAAGACTGAGCAGGGGCAGAACTATTTTTAAGAAAGCTTCCAGGGCAGCCCAAGTCAGCCATGAACCAAGCCCAAGAATGTACTGCCCAAGAATGGAAGGAATGACTGTATTGCTGACCAGGGGAGGGTGAAATAGTGCTGTGATCTAGAGAAAGTCTTCCCTTGTTCCTTCCAGGAAAAGCCTGCATGAGTAACTCTCATGCTACTCTCTGCTTCCCTCTCTAGTGAATGAACGTGTGTGTTCAGTGTTATTCAATTTCACAGAACCCTTGTGTTCAAGACCGAAATAGAGAAGAAAACATGAAGAAAAAGAAACAACATCCCAGTTTGTGCAGAGGATGGAGATAAATAGCTGCAAAACAAAATATGTCTTATTTGGCTTTCTGTCTCCAAGAAGGGATAAAATGAACCAGGAGAGATGGTCATTTGTGTTTGTCAACCCTCATTTAAGCAATATTGAGCTTCAAACATGCATAGTGTCTAGCTCGGCAAATACTGAACATCACCATTAATATTGACAGCGCACAGACTAAGTCACTTCATGTTTGACTCTTTGCAACCCCATGTACCATAGCCCACCAGACTCCTCTGTCCTTAGGATTCTTCAGGCAAGAATACTGGAGTGGGTTGCCATGCCCTCATGGTTATGTAGCAGATGAGATCACTTATAGCACAGTACATGCATGTCATGAGGTACTCACTTCCTCATGGGCTACTCTGTGTGGTACACCTGTATTAGCTTCACCATGAAAGCCCTGGCTGCTGCTGCATCAGAGCTACATTGGAGCAACATCATGGTTATAGTATATGAGATTATGTTATGGCCACATTATGGCTACCTTATGGTTATGCTATGGCTGCTGTGTCAGCCAGGAGAGAATAAACGTGTCTGCATTTCCTATGGCTCCTTGAGTCTTCTTCCAGCTTCTTAGCTTGAGCCTTGCCTATCCTGGGTTCAGCGAACAGTGTGAACAGCAAGACAATCGGCATCATGAACAGGATCAGCAAGACACATACTATTCTCCACAGTGCCTGTACCGGTTTACATTCCCATCAACAGTGCACAAGGTTGCCCTTTTCTCTACATCCTCTCCAACACTTATCTATTGATGTTTTTTGATGACAGCCATCTAACAGATGTGACGTGATATCTCACTATGGTTTTGATTTACATCTCCTTGATGATTAGTTGAGCACTTTCTCATGTACTTGTTGGCCATTTGTGTATCTTATTTGAAAAAACAAAAATCTATTGAGGTTCTTTGCCCATTCTAAAATCAGATTATTTGGGTTTTGGCCATTGAGCTGTATGAGTTTTTAATGTGTTGGTCATTAACTCCTTATCAGATTTATGGTTTGCAAATATTCTTCTCGCATTCTATAGGTTGCCTTTTCATTTTGTTGATTGTTTCTTCTGATATAGTTACTCTTATTAATTTTTGTTGCTTGTGAGGTTATATAAAAAAATTGTTACTAAGACCAATGTAAAGGAGCTGTTCCCCATGTTTTCTCCTGGGGTTTTTATGATTTCAGTTCTTATGTTTTAAGCTATTAACTCATTTCAAATTAATTTATTATTTTTTAATTTAAAAATTTTATTGAAGTATAGTTATTTACAATGTTGTGTTAGTTTCAAATATACAGCAAAGTGGTTCTGGTTTTTTTGTTTTTTTTTTTGCTATACAGTAGATCCTTGTTGGTTATCTACTTTCTATATAGTAATGTGTATATGGTAATCACAAACTCCTAATTTATCTCTCCTCCCTTTCTGCTTTGGTAACCATAAGTTTGTCTTCTGTGTCTGTGGATCTATTTCTCTTTTGTATGAGTTCATGTGATTTTTTTTTTTAGATTCCACATATAAGCGATATCATGTGGTGTTTCTTTCTTTGGCTTACTTCACTTAGTATGATAATCTCTAGGTCCATCCATGTTGTTGCAAATAGCATTATTTCATTCATTCTTACGGTTGAGTAGTATTCCATTGTATATACGTACTGCTTCTTTATCCAGTCATCTGTCAATGGACATTTAGGTTGTTTGCGTGTCTTGGCTGTTGTGAGCAGTGCTGCTATGAACACAGGGGTGTGTATATCTTTTTGAATTGTAGTTTTGTCGAAGTATATGCCCAGGAGTGTGATTGCTGGATCATATAGTGATTCTACTTTTAGTTTTACTCTTTTCCATAGTGGCTATACTAACTTACATTTCCACCAACAGTGTATTAGGGTTCTCTTTTCTTCACACCCCCTCCTGCATTTGTTATTTGTAAACTTTTTACTAATGGCCATTCTGGCTGATGTGAGATGGTACCTCATTGTAGTCTTGATTTGCATTTCTCTAATGATTAGTGATGATGAGAATCTTTTTAGGTACCTACTTGCCATCTGTAGTCTTCTTTGGGGAAAAGTCTATGAAGGTCTTCTGCCCATTTTTCAATTGGGCTTTTGTTGTTTTTGTTGAGCTGTATGATCTGTTTGTATATTTTGGAGATTAAACCCTTGTTTATTGCATAACTTGCAAATATTTTCTCCCATTCTGTAGGTTGTCTTTTCAGTTTCTTTTTTTTTAATGGTTTCCTTTGCTGTGTAAAAGCTTGTGAGTTTGATTAGGTCCCACTTCTTTATTTTTGCTTTTATTTCTATTGTCTTGGGAGACTGACTTAAGAAAACATTAATACAATTTATGTCAGAGAATGTATTACCTATGCTCTTTTCTAGGAGTTTTATGGTGTCATGTCCTATGTTTAAATCTTTAAGCCATTTTGAGTTTATTCTTGTATATGGTGTCAGGCTGTGTTCTAACATCACTGATTTACATGCAACAGTCCACCTTTTTCAGTACCACTTGCTGAAGAGACTGTATTTTCCTGCTTTATATTCTTGCCTCCTTTGTCAACAATTAATTGACTGTAGGTGTGTAGGTTTATTTTGAGCTCTCTATTCTGTTCCATTTATCCATATGCCTGTTTTTGTACCAATACCTCACTGTTTTGATTACTGTAGCTTTGAACAAGGCTGGGAGAGCTATGCCTCCTGCTTTGTTTTTTAACCCTCAGGATTGCTCTAGCAATTCTGGGTCTTTTCCTAGATATTTTATTCTTTTTGATGTGATAATAAGTGGGATTGTTTCCTTAAATTCTCTTTCTGATCTTTTGTTGTTAGTGTCTAGAAATGCAGCAGATATCTGTGTATTAATTTCATTGATGAGCTCTAGTAGTTTTCTAGTAGCATCTCTAGGGTTTTCTGTGTATAGTATGTCATCTGTAAACAGTGGCAATTTTACTTCTTCCTTTACAATTTGAATTCCTTTTATTTCTTTTTCTTCTCTGACAGCTATTCTAAAACTATGTTAAATACAAGTGGTGAAGGTGGACATCCTTGTCTTGTTCCTGATCTTAGAGGAAATGCTTTCAGCTTTTCATGGTTGAGTACAATGTCAGCTCTGAGTTTGTCATACAAGGGCTTTATTAGGTTGAGGTATGTGGTCTCTATGAGCACTTTCTGGAGACTTTTTTAAAATATAATAAATGGATATTGAATTTTGTCAAAACCTTTCTCTGCATCTATTGAGATGATCATTTGGTTTTTGTTCTTTAATTTGTTAATGTGGTGTATCACACTGATTGATTTGTGTATATTGAAGAATCTTTGCATCCTTTGGATAAATCCCACTCAATCATGGTGTATGATCCTTTTAATATATTGTTGGATTGATTTGCTAATACTTTGTTGAGGATTTTTGCATCTATATTCATCAGTGATATTGGCTTAGAATTTTCTTTTCTTATGATATCTTTGTCTAGTTTTGATTTTAGGATGTGGTGGCCTCATAGAATGAGTTTGGAAGTGTTCCTTCCTCTGCAGTTTTTTGGAAGACTTTCAGAAGGATAGGTGTTAATTCTTCTCTAAATGATTAATAGAATTTGTCTTTGAAGCCATCTGACCCTGGACTTTTGTTTGTTGGAAACTTTTAAATCACAATTTGAATTTGATTATTTATGATTGATCTGTTCATACTTTCCATTTCTTCCTGGTTAAGTCTGAGGAGATTGTATTTTTTTAAAGATTTGTTCATTTCTTCCAGGTTGTCCATTTTATTGGCATGTAGGTGCTTGTAGTAGTCTCTTATGGTCCTTTGTATTTATGTAATATCAGTTGTAACTTCTCCTTTTTCATTTCTAATTTTATTGATGTGGGCCCTCCCTTTTTTTCTTGATGTGTCTGGCTAAAGGTTCAAGGTTGTCAATTTTGTTTATGTTTTCAAAGAACAAGCTTTTAGTTTCAATGATCTTTTCTATTGTTTTCTTCATTTGTACATCATTTATTTCTGCTCTGATCTTTATGATTATTTTCTGTCTATTGACTTTGGGTTTTGTTTGTTCTGTCACTAGTTTCTTTAGGTGTAAGGCTAGGTTTTTATTTGAGATTTTTCTTGTTTCCTGAGGTGAGCTTGTATTGATATAAACTTATCTCTTAGAACTGCTTTTGCTGTGTCCCATACATTTTGGATCATAGTGTTTTCATTTTCATTTATCTCTAGGTATTTTTTTTAATTTTCTCTCTGATCATTTCAAGCTAGCTTTTGTGAGTGGTGTAAGACAAGGGTCAGGTTTCATTATTCTGCATGTGGCTATCCCAACACCACTTATTGAAGAGACTATCCCTTCCCTTGAATATTCTTGGCTCCTATGTCAAATATTAGTTGACAATATATGTAAGGGTTTATTTCTGGTCCCTTAGTCCTCTTCCATTTGTCCATATGTCTATTTTTATACCAGTGTCATATTACTTTGATTACCAAAGATTTGTAGTATAGTTTGAAACCAGGTAGTGTGATTCCTCCAACTTTATATTCTTTGCCAGGATGGCTTTGGCTGTTGGTGGTCTTTTGTGATTCCATATGACTTTAGGATTGTTGTTGTTGTTTTCTATTTCTATGAAAATGTCATTGGAGTTTTGAAAGAGATTGTACTGATTCTGTAGATGGCTTTGGGTAATATGAAGTCTATGGTCTTAATGATTAAGCTTTGGTAGTTTTTCATGATAAATACCAGAACTGAAAGATAACTTCGAAGTTACTTGCTTCAAACCCCTCATTTTATAGATTCAACTAACGGATGGTGAAGGTACTACTGTTTACTATTTATCCTATCCTGGCTCAAATTTAGGCATCCCAACTCTCATCCTGTTTACTTTCCATCATTACTGAAAGAAGGCAGTGTATAAATGAGACTCCCAACTGTGCTGGTTATCTGCCAATCTCCCCAGATGCACATTCCACCTTGCTTACTGCCCTGGGAAGCTGATGTACATAGGCTGCTTCAATGGGATCCCTTGCCTCGTGGTTTCCAGTGGAGTTTGACCACTGCAGGGGTGGGTAGTAGCAGAAGATTCAGGGAAGAGGGTGAAGCCAGGGTATTTATTCTAACAAGCTCTAGAGTTATTTATTGCTGCTTAACAAACAACCCTAAATTTAGTGGTATAAAATTAATATTTTATTAGGCTAATTTTGTGAATCAGGAATTCAGACAGAGCACAGTGGGGATGGCTTGTCTCTGCTCCACTATGTTTAGGGTCTTATTTGGGACTCAGTGGTTAATATGGCTTCACAGCTGGGAGCTTATTATCTAAAGACATGTTCACTCATGTGTCTAGCTGCTGATGTTAGTTATTGGCTGGGACTTCAGCTGAATGTATGGCCAAAATACCTCCATATTGCTTCACCATTGACCTCTCCACTTGGGTGAGTTTGGGCTTATTCATAATATAGCATCAAGATTTCAATGATGAGGATCCTAAAAAAATAGAAACATATTTAGGGGAGAATGGATATATGTATATGTATGGTGGAGTCCCTTCACTGTTCATCTGAAACTATCACAACTTTGTTGATTGGCTATACCCCAATAAAAAATGCTTTTGGTGGTAAAAAAAAAAAAAAACAGAATTGCATGATATTTTTATATTCTATCTTTGGGAGTGGCACACTGCCACTTCCATCTGTTGGTCAAGGCAGATACAAAGCTCTGCCCAGATTCTACAAGAGAGAATATAGATGCCAACACTTTATGGAAGAAATATCAAGGTCAGACTGTAAGAAAAGCATGAGGGGTGGGAAAGATTTTGCAATCCTGTTTGGAAAATACAACAGGTCACAAGAGTGAAATCTGAGGACTAAGTCTGTATACACGAATATAGCTTAATTAGAAAGGCATGCTTAACAGGGAAAGAAGTATATTATAGAATTTATGAAAATGTAGAAGAAATAGTATATTATAAAACTCTTATCCAAGGTGCACCCAGGGCTTAAAAATAAATAAATAATTTAATTTAGAACAAAGTCCCTAAAATAACCCCCAGGTCTTCCTGTTCTTGACCAAATGAATCTTCTTGACCAAATTGTGTGTGTCCTCTGAAAGCACTTCTTTCCTCCCTGCTCCTGGCTCTCTCCCTCTGGAAAAGGATGCTGTGAGGACAACATGGGTAGAGAGATCTCTTGGGACAGGAAAGAAATTGATCAGTGTTTCCCCTTTTACAACTGCAGTAATCTTGCCACAGTATGCAAAGCAGTCTTTGAGGGTAGGAAGGCGAGATCTACTCTTTCTGGAATAATACTAGAAAGAAACTGCTGTTTCCATGAAGATTTTCAGAGGGTCATCAATAAATATGAAAGTCCTGAAAACAAGGGTCCACAAACATATATAGCTCACTCTAAGCATGAGATTATAGAAGCAAAAAGAGATTTAGGACCTATTTATGGCCCAACCCCATTATTCTACAGGCATGGAAATTGGAAATGAGAGGTTAAGTGACACACCTAAGGTCCACACTACTTGGACTTCTGCCATTTATGACAAAGTTGAAATAGGTCCCAACTCAAACTCCCCACCATTCTCAGAGGTACATATTTTAAATTAAACTTTGTATTTTGAGATAATGCTAAATTCACATGCAGCTAAAAGAATAGTAGAAATCTCATGCTGTCCAGTTTCTCTCAGTGATAATATCTTGCAAAGCTATAGTGTAATATCATAATCAGGATGTTAACACTGATGCAGTCAAGATATAGAACATTTCCATCACTGCAGGGGTCCCTTATGTTGCCCTAAAATAAACACACATACTACTTCTTGCCCCACCCCCTTATTAGCCCCTGGTAACCATTAATTTGTCCTGCATTTCTGTTAAGTGGAATCATACAGTAAGTAAGCTTTTTGAGATCAGTGTTTTCCACTTGGCATAATTCTCTGGTGATTTACCCAGGTTGTTGTGTATCAACAATTTGTCCTTTTTATCACTAAGTATTATTCCATGATAGTATTCCAAATTCAGACTTATGAAGAAAGTATGGAAAACCACTAGACCACTAGACCATTCAGGTATGACCTAAATCAAATCTCTTACGTCTATGCAGTGGAAGTGACAAATAGATTCACGGGATTAAGTCTGATAGAGTGCCTGAAGAACTATGGATAGAGGTTTGTGACATTATACAGGAGGCAGTGATCAAGACCACCTCTAAGAAAAAGAAATGCAACAAGACAAAATGGTTGTCTGAGGAGGCCTTACAAACAGCTATGAAAGAAGAGAAGAGAAAGGCAAAGGAGAAAAGGAAAGATACACCCATTTGAATGCGCAGTTCCAAAGAATAGCAAGGAGAGATAAGAAAGCCTTCCTCAGTGATCAATGCAAAGAAGTAGAAGAAAACAATAGAATGGGAAAGACTAGAGACTGCTTCAAGAAAATTAGAGATACCAAGGAAACATTCCATGCAAAGATGGGCACAATAAAAAAGAGAATTGGCAGGAACCTAACAGAAGCAGAAGAGGTGGCAAGAATACACAGAAGAACTATACAAAAAAGATCTTCATGACCCGTCACTCACCTAGAGCCAGACATCCTGGAATTGAAGTCAAGTGGGCCTTAGGAAGCATCACTATGAACAAAGCTAGTGGAGGTGATGCAGTTCCAGTTGAGCTATTTCAAATCCTGAAAGATGATGCTGTGAAAGTGTTGCACTCAATATGCCAGCAAATTTGGAAAACTTAGCAGTGACCACAGGACTGGAAAAGGTCAGTTTTCATTCCAATTCCAGTTCAGTTCAGTCACTCAGTCACGTCCAACTCATTGCGACCCCATGGACTGCAGCATGACAGGCCTCCCTGTACATCACCAACTCCCAGAGTTTACTCAAACTCATGTCCATTGAGTTGGTGATGCCATTCAACCATCTCATCCTCCATCGTCCCCTTCTCCTTCCACCTTCCATCATTCCCAGCATCAGGGTCTTTTCAAATGAGTCAGTTCTTCCCATCAGGTGGCCAAAGTACTGGAGTTTCAGTTTCAACATCAGCCCTTCCAATGAATATTCAGGACTGATTTCCTTTAGGATGGACTAGTTGGATCTCCTTGCAGTCCAAGGGACTCTCAAGAGTCTTCTCCAACACCACAGTTTAAAAGCATCAATTCTTTGGTGCTCAGCTTTCTTTATAGTCCAACTCTCACATCCATACATGACAACTGGAAAAACCATAGCTTTGACTAGATGGACCTTTGTTGGAAAAGTAATGTCTCTGCTTTTTAATATGCTGTCTAAGTTGTTCATAACTTTCCTTCCAAGGAGTAAGTGTCTTTTAATTTCATGGCTGCAATCACCATCTGCAGTGATTTTGGAGTCCAAAAAAATGAAGTATGCCACTATTTTCATTGTTTCCAATCCCAAAGAAAGATAATGCCAAAGAATGCTCAAACTACTGCACAATTACCCTCATCTCACATGCTAGCAAAGTAATGCTCATAATTCTCCAAGCCAGGCTTCAACAGTATGTGAACCGTGAACTTCCAATTTTCAAGCTGGATTTAGAAAAGGCAGAGGAACCAGAGATCAAATTGCCAACATCCGTTGGATCATCAAAAAAGCAAGAGAGTTCCAAAAACATCTACTTCTGCTTTATTGACTATGTCAAAGCCTTTGACTGTGTGGATCACAACAAACTGTGGAAAATTCTTCAAGAGATGGGAAAACCAGACCACCTGACCTGCCTCCTGAGAAATCTGTATGCACGTCAAGAAGCAATAGTTAGAACTGGACATGGAACAACAGACTGGTTCCAAATCCGGAAAGGAGTATGTCAAGGCTGTGTATTGTCACCCTGTTTATTTAACTTACATGCAGAGTACATCATGAGAAATGCTGGGCTGGATGAAGAACAAGGTGGAATCAAGATTTCTGGGAGAAATATCAATAGCCTCAGATATGCAGATGACACCACCCTTATGGCAGAAAGTGAAGAAGAACTAAAGAGCCTCTTGATGAAAGAAAAAGAGGAGAGTGAAATAGTTGGCTTAAAACTCAACATTCAGAAAACTAAGATCATGGCATCTGGTCCCATCACTTCATGGCAAATAGATGGGGAAACAGTGACAGACTTTATTGGGGGGGGGCTCCAAAATCACTATAGATGGTGACTGCAGCCATGAAATTAAAAGATGCTTGCTCCTTGGAAGAAAACTTATGACCAACCTAGACAGACTATTAAAAAGCAGAGACAGCAAAGGTCCGTCTAGTCAAAGCTATGGTTTTTCCAATAGTCATGTATGGATGTAAGAGTTGGACTATAAAGAAAGCTGAGCACCAAAGAATTGATGCTTTTGAACTGTGGTGTTGGAGAAGACTCTTGAGAGTCCCTTGGACTGCAAGGAAATCCAACCAGTCCATCCTAAGGGAAATTAGTCCTGAATATTCATTGGAAGGGCTGATGTTGAAGCTGAAACTCCAGTACTTTGGCCACCTGATGGGAAGAACTGACTCATTTGAAAAGACCCTGATGCTGGAAATGATTGAAAGTGGGAGGAGAAGTGGATGCCAGAAGATGAGATGGTTGGATGGCATCACTGACACAGTGGACATGAGTTTGAGTAAACTCCGAGAGTTGGTGATGGACAGGGAAACCTGGTATGCTGCAGTCCATGGGGTCGCAAAGAGTCATATACGACTGAGGGAATGAACTGAACTGCACTGAGTATTCCATGGTGTTAATGTGTCACTATTTAACCGCTCACCAGTTGAAGAACATCTGGGTTGTTTCCAGTTTCATGCTATTACAAATAAACCTATAATAAACATCATATTCAGGTTTTTGTATGTAAACGTAACCTTCATTTTGGGGGGATTAAATGCCCAGGAATGCAATTGCTGGGTTATATGGTATTTGCATATTTAGTTTTTCAAAGAAACTGCCAAACTGTTTTTCCAGAGTGGTTGTATCTTTTACATCCCCATGAGCAGTGTATGAGTCATCTAGTCTTTCCATATTCCCACCAGCATTTGATATCATAGCTATTTTTCATAGGTGTGTAGTGCTATCTCTTTGTAGTTGTCGCTGGCACTTTCCTGTAGACTAATGTTGTTGGCATCTTTTCATATGCTTATTAGCCATCTGATTCTCTTCTTTGATGAAATGTATCCAAAGTGTTTAATACCAGCAGTGTATCTACCCACTCTTCCATTCATTCTTAGGGTCTTGTTTGCCAAAGTTCCTGTTTCACGAACGGAAACAAACTTGGTCACCATTTTTAGCCCCACTGGCCTCTGTCAGCATCATTAGCGTGTCAAACTCTTCATATTTGACCAGCAAGCAAACAAAATAGCTCTACAACCAATCTGCTTGTTTCCCCACGTGGCTGGCTCTTTTTAACTTTGAGTCTTGGCTTCAAGACTACTTCTTCAGAAAGATCTCCCTTGATTCCTTAAGCTGATCCTCTGTTAGTCTCTCTTGTAGTTCTGGTTTTCCTCCCCTGATATGAACCCCAGTCTTCAGTTTTACTTATCGCTTTGCTTGTCACTGTCTTTGCCTACATCATCCATCAGTCCACGGACCTTATGTCTTTTCTCACTCGAAGCCTCAGCATCTGGGATAAGTGCCAAGTATGTAATAAATCTGTAGATTTGCTGAATAAATGGGTACATGTCAGTGTCACTTTATCCAGGTTTCAAGTTACCACAGACTTTTCCCCCTTCAATGTATTTTCTATCATTTCCCCTTTTTATTTACCTATAATCAACACCATCGGGCTTTATCCCAGGAATGCAAGGTTTCTTTAACATCCGCAAATCAATCAATGTAATACACTACATTAACAAATTGAAAGATAAAAACCATATGATTATCTCAATAGATGCAGAAAAAGCCTTTGACAAAATTCAACATCCATTTATGATAAAAACCCTCCAGAAAGCAGGAATAGAAGGAACATACCTCAACATAATAAAAGCTATATATGACAAACCCACAGCAAACATTATCCTCAATGGTGAAAAATTGAAAGCATTTCCCCCAAAGTCAGGAACAAGACAAGGGTGCCCACTTTCACCACTACTATTCAACATAGTTTTGGAAGTTTTGGCCACAGCAATCGGAGCTGAAAAAGAAATAAAAGGAATCCAGATAGGAGAAGAAGAAGTAAAACTCTCACTGTTTGCAGATGACATGATCCTCTACATAGAAAACCCTAAAGATTCTACCAGAAAATTACTAGAGCTAATCAATGAATATAGTAAAGTTGCAGGATATAAAATTAACACACAGAAATCCCTTGCATTCCTATACACCAATAATGAGAAAACAGAAAGAGAAATTAAGGAAACAATACCACTCACCATTGCAACAAAAAGAATAAAATACTTAGGAATGTATCTACCTAAAGAAACAAAAGACTTATATATAGAAAACTATAAAACACTGATGAAAGAAATCAAAGAGGACACAAACAGATGGAGAAATATTCCATGTTCATGGGTTGGAAGAATTAATATAGTGAAAATGAGTATACTACCCAAAGCAATCTATAGATTCATGCAATCCCTATCAAGCTACCAATGGTATTTTTCACAGAACTAGAACAAATCATTTCACAATTTGTATGGAAATATAAAAAACCTCGAATAGCCAAAGCAATCTTGAGAAAGAAGAATGGAACTAGAGGAATCAACCTGCCTGACTTCAGGCTCTACCACAAAGCCACAGTCATCAAGACAGTATGGTACTGGCACAAAGATAGAAACATAGATCAATGGAACAAAATAGAAAGCCCAGAGATAAATCCACGCACCTATGGACACCTGATCTTTGACAAAGGAGGCAAGAATATACAATGGAGAAAAGACAATCTCTTTAACAAGTGGTGCTGGGAAAACTGGTCAGCCACTTGTAAAAGAATGAAACTAGAACACTTTCTAACACCATACACAAAAATAAACTCAAAATGGATTAAAGATCTAAACGTAAGATCAGAAACTATAAAACTCCTAGAGGAAAACATAGGCAAAACCCTCTCCGCCATAAATCACAGCAGGATCCTCCATGACCCACCTCCCAGAATATTGGAAATAAAAGCAAAAATAAACAAATGGGACCTAATTAAAATTAAAAGCTTCTGCACAACAAAGGAAACTATAAGCAAGGTGAAAAGACAGCCTTCAGAATGGGAGAAAATAATAGCAAACGAAGCAACAGACAAACAATTAATCTCAAAAATATACAAGCAATTCCTGCAGCCGAATTCCAGAAAAATAAACGACCCAATCAAAAAATGGGCCAAAGAACTAAACAGACATTTCTCCAAAGAAGACATACAGATGGCTAACAAACACATGAAAAGATGCTCAACATCACTCATTATTAGAGAAATGCAAATCAAAACCACAATGAGGTACCATTTCATGCCAGTCAGAATGGCTGCTATCCAAAAGTCTACAAGCAATAAATGCTGGAGAGGGTGTGGAGAAAAGGGAACCCTCTTACACTGTTGGTGGGAATGCAAACTAGTACAACCACTATGGAGAACAGTGTGGAGATTCCTTAAAAAACTGGAAATAGAACTGCCATATGACCCAGCAATCCCACTGCTGGGCATACACACCAAGGAAACCAGAATTGAAAGAGACATGTGTACCCCAATGTTCATCGCAGCACTGTTTACAATAGCTAGGACAGGGAAGCAACCTAGATGTCCATCATCAGACAAATGGATAAGGAAGCTGTGGCACATATACACAATGGAATATTACTCAGCCATTAAAAAGAATAAATTTGAATCAGTTCTATGGAAATGGATGAAACTGGAGCCCATTATACAGAGTGAAGTAAGCCAGAAAGAAAAACACCAATACAGTATACTAATGCATATATATGGAATTTGAAAGATGGTAATGATAGCCCTATATGTGAGACAGAATAAGAGACACAGATGCATAGAACAGTCTTATGGACTCTGAGGGAGAAGGTGAGGGTGGGACGTTCTGAGAGAATAGCATTGAAACATGTATATTATCATATGTGAAACAGAACACCATTCCATGTTCAATGCATGAGACAAATGCTCAGGGCTGGGGCAATGGGATGACCCAGAGGGATGGGATGGGGAGGGAGGTGGGAGGTGGGTTCAGGATGGGGAACACATGTAAACCCATGGCTGATTCATGTCAATGTATGGCAAAAACACTACAATACTGTAAAGTAATTAGCCCCCAACTAAAATAAATAAATTTATTAAAAAAAAAACACCATCACCAGCCTTAGGATTAAGCTAAGACATACATCATATTTTACCATATAAAACACTTAATAGTATGAAGGTCTATTTTAGATTGGGTTGGCATTTAGTCACTAAATGTATTTCATGAATATTTAACATAGAAAAAATTTATTTAGTGTATTAATGTATGTTATTTGGGCTTCCCAGGTGTGCTAGTGGTAAAGAATCTGCCTGCCAATACAGGAGACATAAGAGACACGGGTTCATTCCCTGGGCCAAGAAGATAGCCTGGACGAGGGCATGGCAACCCACTTCAGTATTCTTGCCTGAAGAATCCCATGGACAGAGGAGTGGGTTACAGTCCATGGGGTCACAAAGAGTCAGACACAACTGAAGTGACTTAGCATGCACACACTTATATTATCTGGTGCACAATCCAATTTTATAAAATCGAAATGTTTATATATGATTAAAGTATAGAGGAATATACACTTTAGTTTCATAGACTGAATTGTCTCCCCCACCAGATTTATATGTTGAAGTCCTAACTATAGTACTGCAGAACGTGACTGTATTTGGAGAGGTATTTCCCTGGTCACTCAGCTGATAGAAAATCTGCCTGCATTGTGGGAGACATGGGTTCGATCCCTGGGTTGGAAAGATCCCCTGGAGAAGGGAATGGCTACCCACTCCAGTATTCTGGCCAGGAGAATTCCATGGACAGTATAGTCCATGGGGTTGCAAAGAGTCAGACACAATTGAGTGACTTTCACTTTCACTTTAAGGTTAAATGAGGTCATTAGAATGAGTACTAAACCATATGACAGGTGTCTTTATAAGAAGAAGAAATTTAGACACAGATACACACAGAAGGAGGACTACATGAAGACATAGGGATAAGACAACTAATTACATACCAAAGAGAGAGGGCTCAGAAGAAACCAACCCTGCCAGCACCTTGATCTTGGACTTCGAACCTCCAGGACTCTGAGAAAATTAACTTCTGTTATTTATGCCACTTAGCCTGTGGTATTTTGTTATGGTGGCCCTATCAAACTGATGCAAGTGGTAATAGCAGCAATATGTGATGGTAGAATTATGGGAATTTACTGTATGATTCTCTGTTTTTTTTTAATTTCTATAAAATTATCTACAAATTTTGTTACTAAAATTTTATTAATGCTACCCTACCCTGAGCTGATAGATGGAGCTGGTCTGAGATGAAACAAATGAGAAAATAATAAATGAAGAAGGAAGAAGATGGCTAATTAATCCCCCTCTTGTCATTGAGGAACTCCTTATTGCCAAATTCAGACTTAAATTGAAGAAAGTAGGGAAAACCACTAGACCATTCAGGTATGACCTAAATTAAATCCCTTATGATTATACAGTGGAAGTGAAAAATAGATTTAAGATCTGATAGACAGAGTGCCTGATGAACTATCGACAGAGGTTCGTGACATTGTACAGGAGACAGGGATCAAGACCATCCCCATGGAAAAGAAATGCAAAAAAGCAAAATGGCTGTCTGAGGAGGTCTTACAAATAGCTGGGAAAAGAAGAGAAGCAAAAAGCAAAGGAGAAAAGGAAAGATATTCCCATCTGAATGCAGAGTTCCAAAGAATAGCAAGGAGAGATAAGAAACCTTCCTCAGCGATCAGTACAAAGAAATAGAGGAAAACAACAAAATGGGAAAGACTAGAGATCTCTTCAAAAAATTAGAGATACCAAGGGAACATTTCATGCAAAGATGGGCTCGATAAAGGACAGAAATGGTATGGACCTAAGAGAAACACAAGATATTAAGAAGAGGTGGCAAGAATACACAGAAGAACTGTACAAAAAAGATCTTCACGACCGAGATAATCACAATAGTGTGATCACTCACCTAGAGCCAGACATCCTGGAATGTGAAGTCAAGTGGGCCTTAGAAAGCATCACTACGAACAAAGCTAGTGGAGGTGATGGAATTCCAATTGAGCTCTTTCAAATCCTGAAAGATGATGCTGTGAAAGTGCTGTACTCAATATGCCAGCAAATTTGGAAAACTCAGCAGTGGTCACAGGACTGGAAAAGGTCAGTTTTCATTCTAATCCCAAAGAAAGGCAATGCCAAAGAATGCTCAAACTACCGCACAATTGCACTCATCTCACGCGCTAGTAAAGTAATGCTCAGAATTCTCCAAGCCAGACTTCAGCAATACGTGAGCCGTGAACTTCCAGATGTTCAAGCTGGTTTTAGAAAAGGCAGAGGAGCCAGAGATCAAATTGCTAACGTCTGATGGATCATCGAAAAAGCAAGAGAGTTCCAGAAAAACATCTATTTCTGCTCTATTGACTATGCCAAAGCCTTTGATTGTGTGGATCACAATAAACTGTGGAAAATTCTGAAAGAGATGGGAATACCAGACCATCTGACCTGTCTCTTGAGAAACCTGTATGCAGGTCAGGAAGCAACAGTTAGAACTGGACATGGAACAACAGACTGGTTCCAAATAGGAAAAGGAGTACGTCAAGGCTGTATATTGTCACCCTGCTTATTTAACTTATATGCAGAGTCCATCATGAGAAACGCTGGGCTGGAAGAATCAATCACAAACTGGAATCAAGATTGCTGGGAGAAATATCAATAACCTCAGATATGCAGACAACACCACCCTTATGGCAGAAAGTGAAGAAGAACTAAAGAGCCTCTTGATGAAAGTGAAAGAGGAGAGTGAAAAGGTTGGCTTAAAGCTCAACGTTCAGAAAACTAAGATCATGGCATCTGGTCCCATCACTTCATGGCAAATAGATGGGGAAACAGTGGAAACAGTGTCAGACTTTATTTTTTTGGGCTCCAAAAGCACTGCTGATGGGGATTGCAGCCATGAAATTAAAAGACGCTTACTCCTTGGAAGGAAGGTTATGACCAACCTAGATAGCATATTTAAAAGCAGAGACATTACTTTGCCAACAAAGGTCCGTCTAGTTAAGGCTATGGTTTTTCCAGTGGTCATGTATGGATGTGAGAGTTGGACGGTGAAGAAAGCTGAATGCCGCAGAGTTGATGCTTTTGAACTGTGGTGTTGGAGAAGACTTCTTGAGAGTCCCTTGGACTGCAAAGAGATCCAACCAGTCCATCCTAAAGCAGATCAGTCCTGGGTGTTCATTGGAAGGACTGATGTTGAAGCTGAAACTCCAATACTTTGGCCACCTCATGCGAAGAGTTGACTCATTGGAAAAGACCCTGATGCTGGGAAGGATTGGGGGCATGAGGAGAAGGGGACGACAGAGGATGAGATGGTTGGATGGCCTCACCAACTCAATGGACATGGGTTTGGGTAAACTCCGGGAGTTGGTGATGGACAGGGAGGCCTGGCGTGCTGCAATTCATGGGGTTGCCAAGATTCGGACACAACTGAGACACTGAACTGAACTGTCATTGAGGAATACGAAAATAAAAAATCAAATTCATAGACCAAGTTGCTTAAACCTTTAAAGTCTTGGTCAAAGGAAAATGTGCTGCTGAATGGTTGGTCCTCTGACCAGAACATGATCACCCAGGTAAAAAGGGCTGCATCCCTTACCTGAAAGGGGATCTTCTGTATAGTCTATGGCACAATGCTCCAGGGATGATGCATGGAACTTCAAACCCTTGATCTGAGGCTCCCAGAACAAACTAACCATATGCATTCCTTACAAGTTACTTGGAAACAAGTTCCAGACCCGGCTGCCCATGCCAAGAGGGATGATGGACATTGGCTCTGGAAGTCAACCAGGCAGTAGAGTGTGTGGGACTGACACATTTAACCTTTCACCTCATTAGCAGGGTCAGTTTGGTCATACATCTTCTTTCACTTCCTTGAAGAAATATAACTGGCCAGGAGTAGCCAAAGATGATCAGATAAAATCTGTTGGACTCAAGGACCTTCATCAACTGGGCCAATCCTCATTTCACAAGGGAGAAAACTAGGGCCCCAAAATGCTCAGAGCAGGGTTCACAGTGCTCATACATGTGCATTGAGAATATTTATAGCAGTCTACCTCAGTCTGAAGTTAGAGATAAGGACTCCTCAGAGACATACCAAGCCTAACATTTCTCATGCTATGAACAGCACTTTGGATTCCCTTGCTAGGCCTTGTCTAAGATCTCAGAGGGAAATACATTTGAGAGATGTTCCAAAATTAATTGCTTATCTTATGACATTGGGATAGAAGTTAAAATCCTATCAGTACTACATCTGGAAAATATAAAGAAATTGATTAACAGTTGGAGAAATCTTTACTATCACTGACAAGTAACTCTGTCTCACCAGTGAATATTGTTCAGTGACTACTCTTTTGATAAATTATTTCGTCTCCTCAGTGTGCACAGGTACAGGTATTTGTTTTACAGTACTCTGGAACTGACAAAGTAAGGAGCAGATTCATCTGAGATCCAGGTCTAAAGGATTAAATATGTACTTAATTACAATTTATTTCTACCATATATACTGTCTTGGGCCATATTTAAAGGAAGTACAAGGATAAAGGAATAAGTGACACCAACATAAGGAAACAGATGAATCCAAAATGGGGAACATTTTTGAGGAACTGATTCATTTTCTGCAAAAAATACAATGGGGAAAAGTTGGGAAAAGGACAACTATATGCAAAAGACAGTAATCAAATGTGACATGCAGACTTTACATCAGATGCCTAAGAATTATTAATAATTTGATTAGATATCATCCTGTACTGTGGTTAAGTAAGAATACATTCTTTCTTTTTAAGAGCTGCGAGCTAAAGTATGCAAAGGAGAAATGACACAATGCCTGGTGCTTACTTTGAACTACTTTGGCAAAGAAAAAGACAAAAGGGATAGTTAAGCTAAGATGGAAAATTTTGATAATTGTTCAATTAGGGTGGTGGGTAAATGTAATTCACTATTCTAATTTTGTTAATGTTTAAAATGTTTTATAATAACCTTTTTTTTTCCCCCCAAATTCATTTCTTGTGTTTCCACTGTTGGTGGATTGCTTTCCTCCTGATAATGCTTTCATCTTGTGAATTCTGCTGTGCCATAGGGCCTCTGAATTCTTTGCATCTAAATGGGCAGAGGAAAGAAGAGAGCAATGACATTCACAAACTCACTTTCAAGGACATCCCATTAGCAAAAAAGGTGTCCTTTGGCTTCATCTAGATACAGAGTAGCTCCTGAGGGCACAGCCACTTCCAGCTTTTACACTAAGAAAATGGGGCAAAGCTCTTTAGTGGATGGTTCATTGTCTCTGCCCCAGCTGGGTTCCAACAGCCCAGGGATTCTGATGTAGCAGGCACGGTGGGCCTCAGTAAGTCCCACATGATACAGGGCTCTCTGAATATTTTCTGTTTACTCTCCCAAGCTGGTACATTCCACCTTGGATCACCCTGTGCTCCACAGAGCAGATGGAAGCTTCTTTGCCCTGCGGCTTCAAGTGGGGTTCAGGCAAAGGTGGGCATTCCTGAAGGCTGTAAGAGGAGGGGATGGAAAGGAGGAGACTGAGGAGAGGAGACTTTGTCCCCCAACTCACCCGCAGGCGGAATTACCACCCTTCAGTTTTGCTGGCTCTCTGTAGCCCTTTCTGTCTCTGGGTTCTGATAAGCATTCCCTCCTCTCACTCCTTCCAGCCCAGGGCCAGTATCAATGCCCCATCAGAATATTATTTTATCCATGTGACTTCTCTATACCTGTCCACACCCTAATGTTCTTGTGGTTTAGACATTAAGTTGTGGCCGACTCTTTGTGATCCCATGGAATACAGTTTGCCAGGCTCCTCTGTCCATGGGATTTCCCAGGCAAGAATACTGGAGTGGGGAAATTCTTCCCACTATTTCCTTCTATAGGGGATCTTCCTGACTCCAGGATTAAACCCGCATCTCCTGCATTGGCAGGAGGATTCTTTACCACTGAGCCATCAGGGAAGCCCAACACCCTAATAAATTGTGCTTTGATTCAATTTACCTCAAATTTCCATCTGTTTTTGCTGGGACCCTGGCTCATACACAGAGGATCTGTGGACAGCATTGTGAAACACCAGGTCAAGGAAAGACATGCCACATCTCCTGGGGAACCTGAATGACACATTGGAACTACAAGATGTCTAGTGCAGCTGGAGCAAATGTGAGGAGTGTGAGGTGAGAATGATGAAGTGAGAGGCATCCACACCATTGAAGGGCCTTTCTCCCACAGTAGGTCTCCCTGACAGTAGCAGCAAGATTATTCAAGAAGGCTTTGCAGTAACCAAGGTGAGAAATGACAGTGTCAACTGAAAGACAGGAAACAGCCCAGAGAAGGAGAAAGTCAAGGTCTTACTCTTGGACTCTACCTGCAGTGTTACTAGAGCTGCATTATGGACCAATGAATCCACAAGCAAGAAAAAAGTCACCTCTGGAGAGAAAAACAGAGGTGGTAGGTAAAGGAGGATCCTAGTTTTAGGGATAGTACAAGTTGAAAGGCACTATCAGGACCATAACGTTCCTTATACCACAAATCTAACCTCTACATTGATCACCAAAATGTTACTCTCCAATTTTGGAGGTTATTTTTCTCCCTCATCAGAAGAAGACTGCCTATCATAGGATTATTTGTTATAGCAAAGGAAATGGAATTTTTTTATATAGTCAGCTTTGCTAGGCTACATTTGTTGTGGCAAGTGAGAAATATCTAAAACTGGAAAGACTAAAAGCTAATGAGAAATATTATTTGAAAAACGGCATTAATGACAGTGTTGCAGAGGCCCAATGTTATAGAGCATTTTCTAAATATTTCTAAAGTATTTCTAAAGTATTCCTAAAGACTCCCAATATATATCCCAAACTGGAAAGAATTCAAGACAGAAAGCTTATTATTTATTCAGTTGGCTGTGCCGGATCTTAGCTGCAGCACGTGGGATCTTTGATCTTTGTTTGCCATACAGCATCTTTAGTTGAGACATGTGAACTCTTAGCTGCAGCATGTGGGATCTAGTTCCCTAGACCAGGAATCAAAGCCAGGGCCCCTACATTGGAAGCTCAGAGTCTTAGTCACTGGACCACTAGGGAAGTCCCAAGACAGAAATTTTTATTTCCTCACTTTCTCTCATTCGCTACTTAGAAACTGACTTTATTACCTCAAAGTAAAAAACTTGTATTTGGCTTCCCTGGTGGTTCAAACAGTAAAGAATCTGCCTGCAATGCAGGAGACCCGGGTTTGATCCCTGGATTGGGAAGATCCCCTGGAGAAGAGAATGGCTACTCACTCCAATATTCTTGCCTGGGAGATCTCATGGATAGAGGAGCCTGGTGGGCTGTAGTCCATGGGGTTACACACAAAGAGTCAGACACAACTGAGCAACTAACACACACTTCATGACAATGTATTGTTACACATTTGCATAATTATTTTCAATCAATTGCTTTGGGATTTTTTTTTTTTTGCTCTTTCTTCATTCTGCCTAGAGTATCTTATGATCTTTTAAAACAGAATTCAAGAAGCAGGTATGCAAATTTTAGATAACCTGTTACCATCAGGTTTGGCCCTAATGCTAGGGCATTAGAGACTATTTTGGCTTCCTTCATTAATGCAAGGTGGTCCTTTTGTGATCAGCAAAGCACAAGCCTGCTTGCCTACTTTGTGTTGTGAGTATCATGAGCTCAATAAGATTTTCTAAGCTTCTAGGGCTCCAAACGCTAAAGAAAGTCTTTTCTACTGCTCCTTTCTATGTTATTTCAGTACTAAACTGGGGAGAAGGAGTGATGGTACCAGCATCACTCTTCACTGGACTAAAGCTTGGTATATTTATTTGAAAACATGCTACATTTCTCATTTGAAGGTGTCTTTTAAATCTTCAATTTGGCCAGGGTATGTAGCCTAATTGACATGTGCTTTTAAAATTCAGGCCATGTTCCAAGTTGGAACTTAATTAGGATTAGAGAAGAAATTCAAGCCATGTATCAAATTCATCTACTGAAAATGTCAGAACCTGCCCTACTTATAGCCCATGATGACTGGGCAGCTTTAAGTGATCATGCTTGGTATCACATGGTCAGCTGAGTAGACAAAGATGGACATCCAGTGAAAAGGCCATCAGTCTAAGAGCTAGATATTGATACAGCTCATCTTTTATCCAGGTCATGTTATAGTCATGGTCTCTCTCAGGAATTTGAACTAGGAATTACTACCAAGGGGAGGGGATAAACAGCAGTAGCAGCAACTGAAAGGTTAGAGTTAGAGGTTATAGATAGAGTTTACTCTACCTATTTACCAGAGTTACCTATTTTATAAACCTGAGATAACCTTAGCAGTCAGAGGGTCAAAGCAAGATACCATTCTTTTGTAATATTTCAGTCCTTTACTGTGTATAAAGGTTTGTTTAATGTCTAATATGTGATCTATTCTGGAGACTGTTCCATGAATTCTTGAGAAGAATATGTTTTGTGATGTATTAGGTGTAATGTTATGTACTTGTTAGATCTTGTGGGTTTAGAGTACTGTTCTAGTCTTCTATACCCTTGCTGACATTCTAAGTAATTGCTTTATCCATTATATAAAGTAAGATATTGAAGTTTCCAGCTACTATTGTTGAATTTTCTATTTCTCCCTCTGATTCTGTCAGATTTTGTTTCATGTGTTTTATTTAGGGTTCTATGTTAATAAAATTATTTAATTTTATCTTCATGATGAATTGACCTGTTTAGGATCTCAAAATGTCCTTCTTTTGCCTTAGTAACGTTTGTTGTCTTAAAGTCTGTTTTGCAAAACATTTCTGTAGTCACACCTTCTGTCTTGTGGTTGATGTGTGAATATGTCTTTCTCTATCCTTTTACTTTCAATCAATTTACACCTTTGAATCTACAGTATATTTACTGTAAACAACATATAGTCGGATATTGTAGTTTTTCATCCAGTCTCTGCTGTTCATTACATTGAAAGTATTATTATTGATGTGGTTGGAATCATACCAGTTATTTTGGTTTTCTTTTTCTATCTCATGATTATTTTATTCCTCTGATCCTCTATTAAAACCACAGTTGATTTTAAGCAAATATTTTCTAGAGTATCATTAAACATTTTTTAACTATTAAAAATGGGAAATACAGCCTTAAAAAAAAGCAAGAGACTTTAACAGATGGCTTCTGCAAACTATTCAGCCATTCTCACCCCCCACAAAAATCACAAAGTGAAATTAGTTCAAGTCAGCCACATTATGTCACCTTGTCTTACCCAAAGTACCTGGTAATTCAAGGACTTCTTATATTAGATATTCACCATACATTTGGAGTACAGAGTTTAAAATACATGTATAAAACCACATTTAAATATTTAAATGGAAAATAGAAAATACATAATTACTCATCATTGCTTCTGGTCAGCTCAAGAGAATTACTGTTATCAAGGTATTCCCATCATTCCAGGCAAAAACAAAGAATATTTGAGGTTACTTATGAAAAAACTGTTGTTGTTCAGTTGCAAGTCATATCTGACTCTTTGCGACCCCATGGACTGCAGCACACCAAGCTTCCTTGTCCTTCACTATAAATGCTAATAAATTCATACACTCTTCTGTTTGAAACCTAGATGATGGACCACAATATGGTTTGGGTTCCCTGGGAATCAAACTCCGAGATGGATTCTAACATCCAAGATGTTTATTAGGAAGCACTCTTGAGATTCAGAAGTATGGAAGGGAGAGAAGGAAGCAAGATTGAGAGGAGAGAGAGGTCTAGCTGTGATACAGGCTCATTTGGTCCCACAGGGAACCTCCGGAGCTTCAGAGATGTTCTAAGTGGGGGCCAGATGACCAGGTCTGTGTACTCCCTCACAGATCAGTCATGGGATGTGAGCCATGCAGAGAAGGGACATCCTTATGCTAGATGGGTCTCTGCACCTGAACTGCTGAAGGTTCTGACAGCTAAAGACTGTCTCATAAGGTGTCCAGATTTCCCAGGACTATCCTGATTTCAGCACTGAAAAATCCCAAGCAAACCAGAATTGCTGGGTACCCTACTGTCTACCAATAGCACTTGGGCAGCCGAGAAAACAGATCTTTCATTGAATAGCTGTGTGTCCATCACAACAGCTTTACTATTCCCTAGGATTTTAAGGACCTCATGCTGGAGTCCAGTATTTTCCAGAGTTGTTAAAAGCTCCTAGTGTTAAAGGTAATTGCTGTGTTTCAATGATCATACCAACTGGACTTGCTTATAAGCAAGGAATAACCATAATATCTTCTCTCCTACCTCCCACAGATTGATGATCACATAAATTCAGATCATTTTGGAAAGGATTCAGTGAACCAGGAGACAATACACTATTGAAGTCCGACGCTCTATCAAGTTACTCTGCAGGTATGTTTCCCCATGACAAAATCTCTGCTGTACATTTCCTGTTCTCTGCTGGGCATGGCCTGTCCCTCTAAGACAGCCTGAAAAATAGCAAACATGCCTGGAAACAATTATTAATACTATATGTCAAAATTTAGAAGAAAACAGCCTGTCATAATGTCGAGAGGACAAACTTTGTAGTTAAATTGCCATATCTCACTGAATTGATGATATTTCTGTATTTAGTGATGTTCCTTACCATGCTTAAGTTTACAGTATTGATTTTAAGTTTATAATAATGACAGATGTACAGGCTGATAAAAGAACATGAAACAAAAACTAAAGGAACCATTGATTGGTTGACATGTTACGAGAACAGCTTTGGCCACAGAGGTGGGAGTTCAGAACAGAGCTTGACTCCCCTTCCTATCAAAACATCCTGGCCTAGACCACTTCCCAGTGATTGGTCTCCATTCAGCTCCTCATACCTGAATCCAATAAACCTCTCTTCTATGCAATGTATCTTCCTGGTCAACTGCAAGAGTCAGATCTGAGAAACTCAAGGAAGCAATACTCATTTACTAGAAAATAGCTAAGTGACATCCAGGGGAGAACTTAAAATAATGCACCTCCCAAGTAAACTTTCAAGTCAAGATGCTCAAAAACACTTCATTGATGGTTCCTTAAATTCAAGCTTAATTGGTTACCAATAAATGAAACATTTCTACAGCTATGAGAAGAAGACATTGTGTGTGTGTGTGTGTATGTGTGTGTGTGTGTGTGTGTATAGGCTTTTGGGAAATGAATATTTATAGGAACTTGTATTATCAATCTTGGGAAGTATGTGCAGAAAGTAAAAAATTTGCCCTGTTTGTATTCTCATTCTTCAGATGATAGATATCCAAATAATTTTCTATTGAAATAACTATGAATGCAACTCAAAATGGTAAGTGTATCTACAAGGATGAATCTGCAACTTTTGTTAGATTGATATGTTTTTGGTGGGTTTTTTTGGTCATAGCCTTTCTTTTTCAAACCTATGACTCAAATAGCAGCATTAATTCTAGGACATGAAGCCTTTTTAACAAATGCTACCCTACTGTTCATTCTAGCTGTATGAATAACTCATCATAATCACTTCATTGAAAAATGAACCTATTCATAGCTTTCATTTTCAAGAGATAGAAAATGATTTCTAATTCAGTGAATTTGGAGAGCAATCATTGCTTTTAAAAGGAAAACTAAGTTCTGATATTACAATTATGAAGAGAAAAATATAGAAGTGAAAATACTAAAAATTTGCATTTTGGAGTCAGATTATGAGAAACTTAGAATACTGAAAAACTGTTCTTTAACAAGAAGAGCAGAGAACAATCTTGTCTGATGCTGGTACTTTTACTCATTGAAGTCTTTTAAATTTTTTTATATTGAAGTATAGTTGATTTACAATGTTTCAGGTGTACAGCAAAGTGATTCAGTTATATGTGTATGTATATATATATATTTCAGATTATTTTCTATTACAAGTAATTGCAAAATATTGAATATAGTCCCCCGTGCAATACAATAGGTCCTTGTTGTCTATCTATTTTATATATAGTCATATGTATTTGTTGATCCTAAATTCCACATCACCCCTTTCCCCTTCCCCTGCCCTTTCCCCTTTGGTAACCATGAATTTGTTTTCTATATTTATGAATCTTTCTGTTTTGTCAGTAAGTTCATTTGTATCATCTTTTTTAGATTCCACATATAAGAGATATCATATGGTATTTGTCTTTCTCTGACTTATTTCAGTTAGTATAATCATCTCTAGGTCCATCCATGTGGCTGTAAGTGGCATTATTTCATTCTTTTTATGGCTGAGTTGTATACATGCATACATTCCATTGTATACATGTACCACATCCTCTCTATCCATGCATCTGTTGATGGATATTTATCCATGTCTTGGCTATTGTAAATAGTCCTGCAATGAACACTGAGGTGCGTGTACTTTTCGAATTATGGTTTTCTCCAGATATAGTGCCAGGAGTGGGACTGCTAGATCATATGGTAACTCTATTTTTAGTTTTCTAAGGAACTTCCATACTGTTCTCCATATTCATTGAGTTTTAAAGCTGATTAAAATCGAACTTTCTAAAAAGTTAATTTTTTGATTGGTATCAAGTAATTATATATTGGGAAGGTTTTCTTTCTCTTTTTTTAATGTGGTAAATGACACATAACATAAAATTTACCATTTAAGCCATTTTAAAGTATGTGGTTCAGTGGTATTAAATACATTCACATTGTCATGACACCATCACCACCATCCATCCTGTAACTCTTTTCATCTTGTAATACTGAAACTACACCTTTGCTTTTTTTTTCCTTTTTTTTTGAATTTTATTTATTTATTTTTTTACTTTACAATATTGTATTGGTTTTGCCATACATTGACATGAATCTGCCTTGGGTGTACATGATTTCCCCTTCCAGAACCCCCCCTCCCACCTCCCTCCCCATCCCATCCCTCTGGATCATCCCAGTGCACCAGCCCTGAGCACCTTGTGTCATGCATCGAACCTGGACTGGCGATTCGTCTCACATATGATGATTTACATGCTTCAGTGCCATTCTCCCATATCATCCCGCCCTCGCCCTCTCCCTCTCCCATAGAGTCCAAAAGACTGTTCTATACATCTGTGTCTCTTTTGCTGTCTCGCATACAGGGTTATTTTTACCAACTTACTAAATTCCATATATATGCGTTAGTATACTGTATTGGTGTTTTTCTTTCTGGCTTACTTCACTCTGTATAATAGGCTCCAGTTTCATCCACCTCATTAGAACTGATTCGAATGTATTCTTTTTAATGGCTGAGTAATATTCCATTGTGTATATGTACCACAGCTTCCTTATCCATTCATCTGATGATGGACATCTAGGTTGCTTCCATGTCCTAGCTATTGTAAACAGTGCTGCGATGAACATTGGGGTACACATCCTTCAATTCTGGTTTCCTTGGTGTGTATGCCCAGCAGTGGGATTGCTGGGTCATATAGCAGTTCTATTTCCAGTTTTTTGAGCAGTCTCCACACTGTTCTCCATAGTGGCTGTACTAGTTTGCATTCCCACCAACAGTGTAAGAGGGTTCCCTTTTCTCCACACCCTCTCCAGCATTTATGGCTTGTAGACTTTTGGATAGCAGCCATTCTGACTGGCATGAAATGATACCTCATTGTGGTTTTGATTTGCATTTCTTTGATAATGAGTGATGTTGAGCATCTTTTCATGTGTTTGTTAGCCATCTGTATGTCTTCTTTGGAGAAATGTCTGTTTAGGTTTTGGCCCACTTTTTGCTTGGGTCGTTTATTTTTCTGGAATTGAGCTGCAGGAGTTGCTTGTATATTTTTGAGATTAATTGTTTGTCTGTTGCTTCATTTGCTATTATTTTCTCCCATTCTGAAGGCTGTCTTTTCACCTGGCATATAGTTTCCTTTGTTGTGCAGAAGCTTTTAATTTTAATTAGGTCCCATTTGTTTATTTTTGCTTTTATTTCCAATATTCTGGGAGGTGGGTCATAGAGGATCCTGCTGTGGTTTATGTCGGAGAGTGTACCTTTGCTTTTAAATAGTAATTCCCCATACTATTCTCCCCCAACCCAGGCCCTGGAAACCAGCATTATGCTTTCTGTCTTGATGATTTTGACTGTTCTAAGTACCTCATATGAGTGGATGTAAGTGGAATCATAATGTATTTGCTTTTTGTGTGTGACTTGCTTATTTTACTTAGCATGAAGTCCTCAAGGTTTATTCATGTTGTATATACTTCTTTTTTGAAGTTGAATAATATTCCATTCAATGTGTATACCACATTTTACTTATCCATTCATTTCTCAATGGATGCTTAGGTTGCTTTCATGTTTGTCACAGTGAATAATGCTGCTATGAACATGGGTGTAAAAATATCTCCTTGAGACATTGCCTCTCAATTCATTTGAGTGTATGCCCAGAAGTGAAATTGCTAATTCATATAATTCCATTTTAAATTTTTTGTCATATTATTTACCACAGCAGCTATACCATTTTATATTCCCATCAATGGTGCACAAGTGTTGCAATTTCCACAAATCTTCACCAAGACTTGTTATTTTCTGTTTTTTGATAGTGAAAGTGAAGTCGCTCAGTCGTGTCTGACTCTTTGCGACCCCGTGGACTGTAGCCCACCAGGTGCCTCCGTCCATGGGATTCTCCAGGCAAGAATACTGGAGTGGGTTGCCATTTCCTTGTCCAGGGGATCTTCCCAACCCAGGGATCGAACCCAGGTCTCCCACATTGCAGGCAGAAGCTTTAACCTCTGAACCACCAGGGAAGCTTGGAAGTGAAAGTTGCTCAGTCATGTCCAACTCTTTGTGACCCCATGGTCTGAAGTCCATGGACTTCTCCAGGCCAGAATACTGTAGTGGATAGCCTTTCCCTTCTCCAGGGGATCTTCCCAACCCAGGGATCGAGCCCTGGTCTCCCACACTGCAGGTGGATTCTTAAACAGCTGAGCCACAAGGGAAGCTCTAGTCATCTTAATGGGTAAATATATTATAATTCTTAGATGTAGGGATTCATTTAAAAGAAAACAGAGAAGAAAAACAATGAAAAAGCCAGTACCACATTTGTACAGTATCGATAAGAAAATGTAACTATAAAATGATTCAATTAATATTCCTCACATCAGTTTAATCATACAGTTGTCAGAGTAATATGTAATATCAATGAAGAAATATTTGTAGCATGCAGATGGTTCTGTTTCTTAAAAAATAATGTCATAGGGCTTTTAAAATTATATTTTTTAATTTAAAAAAGGTGATATTATCTCATACATTTGATTTGCATTTTCTTAGTTACTAGTCATGTTGAACATCTTCTCACAAGCATATGCCATTTGTATATCTTCTTTGGAAAATGTCTAGTCAAGTCCTTTATCTATTTTAGATTGAGTGGTTTGTTCTTTTGTTGAGTTTTAGGAGTTATTTATATGTCCTAGCTATGAATCCTTTATCAGATATGTGATTTGCAAATATTTTCTGCCATCCTGTGGATTGCTTTTTTATCCTGTTGATAGTGTCTTCTGATCCACAAAGCTTTTCATTTTGATAAAGACCAATTTGTCTAGTTTTTCTTTTGTTACCTGTGCCTTTGGTGTCATATTTAAGAAGTCATTATCAAATTCAGTCATGAAACTTTTACTCTATGGTTTCTTCTAGAAGTTGTATAGTGTTAGGTCTTAAATTGAGGTGTTTGATTCGTCTGTCTTTGGTGTTGAGTGAAGGTCAAGCTTCATTTTTTTTTTTTTTTTTTTGGCATGTGGTATCTAGTATTCCCAGCAGTATCTGTTGAAAAGATTGTCTTTTCTCCATTGAATACTCATGTTGAAAATAATCTGGCCATATATGCCATTATTATTTCTGGGATCTCTATTCTTTTCCATTGGTCTATATGTCTTCCATACCAGTGCCGTAGTGCTTTGATTACTGTAGCTGGGTGATAAGCTTTGAGACCAAGGAATGTGAGTCCTCCGGTTTTATTCTTTTCAGGATTCCTTTGGCTATTTAGGGTCCCTCAAGATTCTATATGTGTTTTTTAGAATTGATTTTTCTATCTCTGCCAACAGCATCATTGGGATTTTGAGAGGGATTGCATGGAATCTGTAGTTACTTTGGGCGTTATTGAAATTTTGATAATGTTAAGGCTTCTAATCCATGAACATGAAATGTTTTCACTTCTTTATGTTTTTTATTTTTTTTGAGCAAAGTTTCATAGTTTTCATTGTACAAGTCTCTCACCTCTTTGATTATGTTAATTCCTAGGCATTTTGTTCTTTTTGATGTTGTTATAAACGTAATTATTCTTATAATTTCCCTTTAAGATTTTTCACTGTTCAAGTATAGAAATGCAAGTCATTTTTGTGTGTTGATTTCACACAAAAAATCAACTGCTGCTAATTTGATGAATTCACCTACGAGTTTTAAGAACTTTTTTGTGAAATCTTTAGGATTTTTTTTATACAAAAAATCATATCATCTGGAAACAGATAATTTAACCTTTTCCTTTCTAATTTGGATATGTTTTATTTGTTTTTCTTGCCTAATTGCTCTTGCTACAACTTCCAGTACTATGTTGAAGAGAAGTGGCAAAAGCAGGCATCTTTGTCTCATTTCTAATCTTAAAGAAAAAGCTTTCAATCTTTCCCTATTGAGTATGTGTTTTCTGGGGTTTTTTACATATAGCTTTTATTATATGGAGGTAATTTCCTTCTATTCCTATTCTGTTGACTGTTTTTATCATGAAAGTGTGTTGAATTTTGTTATATACTTTTTCTGTATCAATTGAGATATCATGCGTTTTTCCCCCTTCATTGTATTGATGTGGCCTATTATTGGCCAATTCTCATATGTTAATCTGTTTCTGCATTCAAGGAATAAATCTCACTCAGTCATGGTGTATGATTCTTTCTCTATGCTGCTGAATTTTGTTTGTTGGTATTTTGTTGAGTATTTTTGAATCAATATTCAAAGGAAATTTTGTGTAGTTTTCTTGGGGTATCTTTATCTGGTTTTGGTATCAGGGTTATGATAACCTCATAGGATGAGTTAGGATGTGTTCCCTCCTCTTCAGTTTTTTGGAAAAGTTTGAGAAGGATTAGTGTTAGTTGTTTAAATGTGTGGCATTTAAATGTGTTCGCCAGTGAGGTCATCAGGTCCAGGGATTTTCGTTGTCAGGAGATTTTTGATTACTCATTCAATCTCCTTACTAATTATAGGTCTATTCAGATTTTCTAATAATTTTATGTTTTGTATTTCCATTAATTTGTCCATTTTACCTAGATTATCCTCTTTTTTTGGGTATGGAATTATTGTTCATAGTGCTTTTATAATCTTTTTTATTTCTGTAAAATTGATAGTATGTGTGAGTGTGTTAGTCGCTCAGTTGTGTCCAACTCTACAACACCATGGACTGTATAGCCCACCAGGCTCCTTTGTGCATGGAATTCTCCAGGTAAGAATACTGGAGTGAGTAGCTATTCCCTTCTCCAGGGAATCTTCCAAAGTCAAGAATCGAATCCAGATCTCCTGCATTGCAGGTGGATTCTTTACCATCTGAGCCACCAGGGAAGCACCCAAATTGATAGTAGTGCCCCCATTTTCATTTCTTACTTCAGTATTTTCATCTTGTCTTTTTTCTTAGTCCATTTAGCTAAAGATTTGCCAATTTTTTAAATCTTTTCAAAGAACTGACTTTTGGTTTTATTAATTTTCTGTTATTTTTCTATTCTCTGTATTGTTTATCTCTGCTCTATCTTTTTATTTGCCTCCCTTTGATAGCTTTGAGTTTAGTTGGTTCCATAAGTTTAAAGTTAGTTTGTTGATTTGAGATCTTTTAAATTTTTTAATGTTTTTCTAATGACTAACCTACTGGGGTATTGGGAGAATTTAATTAAAAACATACATGGATGCAAAACATTTATAGCTATAAATTTGCCCCTTAACACCACTTTTGCTGTGTCCTATAAGTTTTCAGATGTTGTGTTTTCATTTGTTCCTAAGTATTTTCTAATTTCCCTTGTGATTTCTTTTTTGATTCATTGATTGTTTAAACTGTGTTGTTTAATTTGTATAATTTCATGAAATTTCCAGCTTTCTATATGGTACTGATATCTAATTTCATCCCGTTGAGATCAGAGAAGATATTTTGTATGATATATATCTTTTTTAACCTATTGAGAGTTAATTTATGGCCTAACTTATGGTCTATCTTGGAAAATGTCCCTGTGCACTTAAGAAGAATGTGTATGCTATTGTTGGGTGGAATGTTCTGTATAAATCTGTGAGATCTAGTTGATTTATTGCATTAAGTTCTCTTTTCCTTACTTATCTTCTGTCTTTCATTATTATGAGATTGGTATTGAAGCTCTCCAACTATTATTGTAGAATTGTTTATTTCTCTTTTCAAATCTATCAATTTTTGCCTCATATATTTTTATTACTCTTTCATTAGGTAAGGGTGCATTTGTAATTGTTATATCTTCTTGCTATATTGAAACTTCTATTAATATATAATGTCCTTCTTTATCTCTTGTAAATACTTTTGATTTAAGTCTATTTTGTCTGATCTTAATATAGCCATTCTAGCTCTCTTTTGGTTACTATTTTCTTCCATCTATATATCTATATTTTTTTTTTCCATCTATATATTTCCATCTACTATATCTTTTTCCATCATTTGCAACCTGTTTTGTGTCGTTGGGTCTCAATTGTATCTCTTGTAGATAGCATGTAATTGAGTCACGCATTTTTATCCATTCTACCAGTCTCTGTCTTTTGACTGGAGAGTTTACATTTACAAATGTAAATCCATTTACATTTAAAGTAGTTACTTATAAGGTGAGATACTGTCTGAACCTCAGTGGTCAGAAGCAGCAATCAGAGCATGGATCTTCAATATTTGGAGAACAAGGTCCTTGTTGCTCATCCTGGCTCCTGCAAGCTGTACGAAAGGAACACATATACAGCTGCCTGCCATGTGGAGGGAGGGTGGGGGTGTGGGCGGGTGGCAGATGCTCCTGTGCTAAGAGCTGAAAATGACCAAAATTAATCACAATTTACCTTACAAGTCTTATCCTGGAAGTCTAAGCCTTCTACAGACCCCAGAGTTATAAATAGTTACATCAGAAAGATTCTGCCTATGCAGTTGTTGGGAGACTGATTCCTGGGGTCCCCTGCTCATCTTTCTGCTCAGAATCCTTTCTCCTGGGTAAAGTTATATTTAACAAAAATATTTTTCCTTTTCATTCAGACACAAATAACTTTCACTTGGCACTAAGGGAAAAACAAACGTAAAATTCATTTGCCATGTAAAAGACCAAGCAAGTTGAGAAGCCTTATACATACACACAAAATAAACATGGTTCACTGTAATCATATCAAATCACAGTTCATTTCATATTACTGATGAGGTTGGTGTTCAATTACCAAGCACAGAGAAAGCCGACTGGAACCTCTGAATAGAAGCAGCATGGATATCCGAACAACTCACGGAGCTGGAATCAGTTACTGAGTTTTGCATTCTAAGAAAAGATGATGGAGAAAATAAAAGTGGAAACAGTCCAACCGTGCAATTGTCTGTGCTCTGCCATTAAAATCTGTTGCTTAATAAGTATCTGATGATGGAATCTAGACAACTTATGGAAACAAATGTTTTGGAAGCATGAGTTGTTTATATCCTCTTAATCAGCAAATAAGAGTATCTACTGTGTAGTAGACACTGGAGATACAGAGAAAATAGGACAGTAGGACAATCTCTGACCTCAGGGAACTAATAGGAGAAGTAAATATATGAGAAGAACCCTAAAGAAGGGAACTCTATAAATGAAAATGGAGTTAATAGGGGAGAGTTTGTCAGGAAAATCTCACTTTCTAAAATCAATAATACTTAATCAGAGTATAATTAAGTGAAATACTCTGAAATTAAGGCACTGGATGAAGGGTAGCATTTAAGGCTGAAGAAATGTGTATTTGGGAAAATAACAAGCCTTTTGGTATGGCAGGAACAAATGGTGCAAATGAAAGTATGACAAGAAGCAAAGCTGAAGAGGCCACTGAGCTCAGACCCCAAAAGGCCTTTTAGAGCATGCGATGGAGTCTGGCACGATTCCATAGACATGGGTGAGCTAAGCTGCTGTTTATGTGCAAAGCAAGGCACGTTAGCTGTTATTCACCCTTTCTGTTCTATCCAAGAATATGTCTGAAACAGGGCATATTTGAACAGATCCTGTTCAAAGTTCTTGTTAAAGTTATTAACCAAGCAAGAGGCAATTGCTGAAGATTTAAAGTATTTATCTTAATAATAACTAACTTGTAACACCACGTTGTTGCTCATGACTTAGGCATGAGTGTGCATTTGAGGTGAGACTGTTGTGGCTGGTGAAAAGGCGTTAAAAAGATGACACAAGAGGATGAAGTGATGGATTTTGAGTAGTTGTATATTACCCACCCCATCCTCAGTTTCATAAATCATGTTTCCCAGATGAACCTGAGCAAAGTGGGGAAGGTAAAACTGGTCATGGGTCTTTTTCCCCCATATCCAACAGGGCTGACTCTGAGGAATCTCACCCTACTTCCCAACTCACCCAGACTATCTTTCCCTGCCCTCAATTTTCTCCTTCCCTGTCTCACCCAGGATCACTTAGATTTTTTATCTACTTGCACTTTGACAAGAGAATGGAAGATTCCAGTCCTAATAAACCCACTAGGCAATAGCACTAGCCTTTGCCCTGCAGGAGACTCCGCCTTGAAAAGGACAGCCCCTTAACTCAGAGAAGGCATCTCTGACATTAGGATGTCAGTTCCCAAGGCTGCCTAGTCAGGGAATACTGTGTTGTATGAGTTGAGTGGGTGTAGCTGGGAGGGAGGGGCGCTGTTTCTTCCGAGCCTCACGAATCACCATCACTAGCATGGAAATCATCACTAGCATGAACTTCCAGCCTTGGAGCTGTTGAATGTTCATGTATTCAAACAGTTTCTGCCCTTCTGCAGCCTCTGAACCTGCTGGCCATCCTCGATGTGTGAGTAATAGGCTTTGAGCCAGTGAAGTGCTGCAGAGTGCTATTTAGGCATTCACACGTGTCAGACGATGTGCTTTTATGCATTGTGAGCAATCAGTCTGATAATATGTCCTCCTAAAGCATCCAGAAAGGGCCAGATCAAGCTATGGGCAGACAGGAAATGTGGAGGCAATAGCTATAGAGGAGGACATAAATGACACAGTGAAAGCTCTGATAAAAATACCCTCATGGAGGGACACCGGGCCGGGGCTGCTTGGCAAGGAGGCGGACAGGGTGGTGCCACCTACTCCTCAGGCCCCCTCTGGAGCCCAGCTGGGATGGAGCCACGATCAGCCAGGCCCTGGGGCTCTGGCCTTGGCAATGTTCAACTGCCCCACCGGGGCAAATCTTATAATTAGAGCATGGAATGTGGAAAACAGAACACTTCAGATGGTACTTTAGTCTCATCTGAAATTCTGCAGGCATGTGTCTTATAAGCAGTATAAGCAGAATTCTTATAAGCAGAATTTTAAGCCAATCTGAGAGTCTATGTTTTTCAGTAGAAATTGCAAGCATTATTTTGACTGCTACTTGCTATCGAATGCTCAGTTCAGTTCATTTCAATCACTCAGTCGTGGCTGACTCTTTGCAACCCCATGGACTGCAGCATGCCAGGCCTCCATGTCCATCATCAACTCCCAGAGCTTACTCAAATTCATGTCCATTGAGTCGGTGATGCCATTCAACCATCTCATCCTCTGTCATCCCCTTCTCCCGCCTTCAATCTTTCCCAGCATCAGGGTCTTTTCAAATGAGTTCTTCGCATCAGGTGGCCAAAGTATTGGAGTTTCAGCTTCAGCATCAGTCGAAAGCTCAATTGCTCATATCGAATGCTCAGTTGGTGAAATTAAAAGTCTTTCACTCAGAAGAGAAAAATCAAGAAGAACCTGAGGCTTGCGTGCCTCCGAGCTGCTGTGAATGGCTCCGGCACTCCTGACCACACTTCCAGCTAGGATATCACTGAGATCCCTGAAGTGGAGCCTTCTGCTGCTGTCCCTGCTGAGTTTCCTGGTGATGTGGTACCTCAGTCTGCCAGTATCAGTCTACAATGTGATAGAATGTGTGAACTGGATGTACTTCTATGAGTATGAACCCATTTACAGACAAGACTTCCGCTTCACACTTCAAGAGCATTCGAACTGCTCTCATCAAAACCCATTTGTTGTCATCCTGGTGACCTCACACCCCTCAGATGTGAAAGCCAGGCAGGCCATTAGAGTTACTTGGGGTGAAAAGAAGTCTTGGTGGGGATATGAAGTTCTTACGTTTTTCTTATTAAGCCAACAGGCTGAAAAGGAAGACAAAGTGTTAGCATTATCCTTAGAGGATGAACACCTCCTTTATGGGGACATAATATGACAGGATGTTTTAGACACATACAATAATCTGACCTTGAAAATCATTATGGCATTTAGGTGGGTAGCTGAGTTTTGCCCCAATGCCAGGTATATCATGAAGACAGACACTGATGTTTTCGTCAATACTGGCAATTTAGTGAAGTATCTTTTAAATTTAAACCACTCAGAGAAGTTTTTCACAGGTTATCCTCTAACTGGTAATTATTCCCGTAGAGGATTTTACCAAAAAACCCATATTTCCTACCAGGAATATCCCTTCAAGGTATTCCCTCCTTCCTGCAGTGGATTGCGTTATATAACGTCCAGAGATTTGGTGCCAAGAATCTATGAAATGATGAGTCACGTAAAATGCATCAAGTTTGAAGATGTTTATGTTGGGATCTGTTTGAATTTATTAAAAGTGGACATTCATATTCCAGAAGACACCAACCTTTTCTTTTTATATAGGATTCATTTGGATGTCTGTCAGCTCAGACGTGTGATTGCAGCCCATGGCTTTTCTTCCAAGGAAATTATCACATTTTGGCAGGTTATGCTAAGGAACACCACATGTCATTATTAATTTGACATTGTACCCAAAGCCTAGAAAAGGGAGGGATACTTTGTGGAAAGTGTTAATATTAGACTGTGAAATTTCCAATGAAAAACTCATGAGAACGTCACTGTCTGGCTTACACAAAGCTGAAACTCATGTCGAGCCTATAGGCTGGAGACTGGAGGGTTGCACTTGACCTGTGGTTTATTTTGACAACAATCAAGTCAAGCCTTTTAAAGGTGATATTCAGAGGAAATAAACATCTTATAAAGGAAGGGGAGGTTTTCGTTAATAAAACTAACAGGACCAAACAATTTGAACATGTCATTCTATAGACTAGAGCTTCTTAAATGGGTTTCATTGAATTATAAGCTCATTTATCCATAACAGCAAAACAGTGTGGAGTATTATTCATTGAGCAATCTAGTCAGTTCAGGCTTTTGTGTATATCTTACATAGATTACTAGTTTTTTAAAATATACAGTTCTGTTTAAAAGAAACTGAAGTTATTTCTGAACAAAATTTAATCTATTTTTGGTCATTTGGAAGGTATTTCAAGATGTTGCAGTATTAAAGAATTATCAATTATTATTTAATAATACTTAGAGTTTTGCACTTTATGGGTGTGTGAATGTTTTGGTTGTTTCAATACTGTATAAACAGAATAAATTTCTTTTCCAGTTACTTCAGTGATGAGTTTATGATGAATAGCTCCATTAATGTGTAGTCATTACTGCATATCAATAATCTCTTGGACTTTTATAAATATTTCATCAAGTTAATATAGAAAAGAATTAAAGCAAGCAGGTCAAAATTATTGTCTTGTTTTTAAAAACATAATCCCGGGTGTTTTTAGATGTCACTTCATTTGTCTTATTTTCCCTCCTGGAAATTCGGAGAAATATAGAATGCCAGGTAGCATATTTTCTTTAGGAAAGGACTCTGAAGCCAAAAAAGAAAGAACGAACATGATGGCCAGAATATCATAAAAAGGAGTATCCTATTTCAGTGTTTGAGTTGGAAAGAGAAGACTAATATTTGAGTTGCATTGTTAACTGCTCCATGTTTTTTCTCATTAACAATCAGTTTGAGAATAAAAAAGAATAAAGAATAAAAACCACTGTTGCTGTTGTTACTAGTTTCACATCAAGAGGAAAGCCCTAGATGTGGTCTAAAATCAAGTCTGATTTCCATGTTGTAGAGAAATGCATTGTTTCATAGGAGTGGTAACGTAGGTCACCTGTCACCTTTGACCTGCTAGTTGGTCCAAGAAGAGCACTTCTTGCCCCCATATTCCTGGGGCTGTGTAGTTTCCTGTTATGTCTGATATGCAACAAGTGACTCTTTCTCTGGATTACATGATGGCAAAAAATCAAATCTGTTGGGAGAAAATGTGAACTTGAAAGTATATAGTCAGCTCTTAGAACATTCATACATTTGTAATTTTCCTGTAAAAAAGCTTAATTTGAGTTAGAAGTGTTATAATGTATTATTCCTTATAACAAGGCTGTTTCCATTTCCCTCATCTCAGACCTGATCCTGTCACAATAAAATCATAAAATAAATGAAATATTCTGTGGAATCAATCCATGCCCTTGCTAATTCCCACCCATCTGGGAGTCACTTTCTCTAAGACACAGATGGTGGTTATATTTGTGGTAGGATTAGATTTGATTGAATTTGTGTAAATTTGGGAAGCTAACTTGAAGTTTTAAAGAGAACTTGTAAAATAAAAGATAGCATCCCTTCACTTTTAAGACTAAGAAAAGAAGTAAAATGTGAATAATTGTCAAGTTTTAGAAGACTGTTCCTTTTCAACTACAGATTGATGCTTAAGAGATCTCTAAAGAATTAAATGATTATGAAAAAAAAAATTACCCTCATGGGAATGGGCATTTGACCCTCTCCTTCTTTTCTTTGCTAGTCAAGAATTTGGGATGGCAGATGGAGAGGTTAAACTATATTTAGACTCGAGATCTTCCAAGATGGTATGTACTGAAGTGAAAGTGAGTGGTAGATGATTGGCATTCTTAAAGGAGTTCTACTGTGTATGTCATGATAGTATAAAAAATCAGCCACTTTTTAAAAAGCTTTATCTGTTTCAAGTAAGAACAATACACAGCTATTTGGAATCCCAGATTCATGAAAAGCTCACTGCTTTATGTTGGTGCCATATTCTGGAACCTAGATGGAAAAAAAAGCCTTGAAATGCTGATGTATTGTGACATTGGGGGATTTTTTTTTCTAAGTTACACAATACAGTACTATTAAGAACCATCCATCAAAGTAAAGATGCCTCAGGGACCACCAACTAAGCAGTGAACAGTCTCTTGACCATTAATTGTGACTGCTAGTATTTGTTCCTTTTTCTTTTTCTTTTTTTTTCAACTTAAAACAAAATCGAACATTGTTTGAATAGTACCAGTCATCACAGGACTCAAAAATAAAAAAGAAACTAAAGAAAATGATAACCCGTTTTTCTCTTGTTTGGCAACAAATAGGCTTCAAACATTTTATAAGGAAGTTATCTTCTAATGCATTAAGTAAAGCAGAGTGACTTTTGAAGGAGAGTGCAAAAATGGCTATATTGGTTAGGCTCTTGGTCCATCCTAGACGGCTTATCCCTGTGTGTTTCTAATAACTGGCAAATACCTTGATATAAATTGTTGTAGAAATTGTGGTCCCTGCATGGCCAATTCTTTACCGCCTGAGCCATCAGGGAAGCCCCAACTTCCAGATGTATGCATGAAGTCACATTTTAGTCAAGTGACATTTATACCAGACTGTTTATGCATCTTCCCAGATCTGCTCAGCTCCAATCCCAAGCTTGTTCAGTGGTCGCTGCTACTGTAGCCTCAACTCTAAATACCTCCAGTCATCTCATCCTCTTCCAGGGCTCAGCTTCCATGGTGCCATCATAACAGCACCTATAGAAGCTCTCTTGTCAAGATTTAACTTAACCAGATCCATGGAGGCTCTGGCTCACCTGGCAGGTACTTGGAATGGCCAAGTAACATAGTCTGGTGGTGTGGGTGAGTTTCTCTTCTGTAAGAAAATTTTGACCAATGGGAGGTAGAAGGAAGCTGACACATTTTACGTCCTTCCTCCAGATTCCCTATAAGACATTTCTTAGACCCAGTGGCAGTTTTCACATGGCCTTCTCACAGATGTCTTCTGTATCCAAGTGACTCACTGTGCATTTTTGTGAATTTATAGCTTGCTTGTTAATGTACCAGTTTCTAGTATTTCTTTCCCTATTTCCTTTTTCATGTCCCTATGTTTCCCTGGGATGGCAATCTCTAGCATTGTGTTTGCATGCAAACTTTGCCACAGTCTCTTGTTTCGACAGCTAAGACACTTATACTTTCTGTGTTTACCTTAAGTTTGAATTAAATACAATTTGTGTAAGTATGTATGTAATCAACTTTTTATCCCTAGATTTCTCCAAGCTGGGAATGCCAAGAGTACCCAGTCTGTGGTAATAGAAAATGGATTAAGTCTATTGGGTATTTAGCTAGTCATTAAAGCCATTGCACCGAAGGCATAGCTTTTCAAATCTTGGAACTGATGTGGTAGCTCCAGGGAAAACAAGCTTGGAGTTCCCTTCCAGCATGTAATAGGGTCCTTTCCTTTGAGATACAGTTGATATTGGTTTTAGTTTCCTCTTCCTATATACCAAGAGCAAAAGCTCCCAGTTAGGGATACCTTGTAGGAGACTGATGAATTTGGTTGGAAGAAAGTATAATCTTGTCTGCTCTTATTTCTTAAATGCATGTGCTTTATCAAGAAGTAAGGGGCTTCTCCGGAGGCTCAGATGGTAAAGAATCTACCTGCAATGCAGGAGATCCAGGTTCAGTCCCTGGGTTGGTAAGATCTGAAGAAGGGAATGGCTACCCACTCCAGTATTCTTGCCTGGAGAATTCCATGGATAGAGGAGCCTGGCGGGCTACAGTCCATGGGGTTGCAAAGAGTCAGACCCAACTGAATGACTAACACTTTCACTATCAAGAAGTACAGTTTCAATATCAATTTAGGAAATATCAATGGATAAAACCCATATGAACAAAAGTTTTTTGGAGTCCTCAATAAATTTTGAGTGTAAAGGAATCCTAAGACCAGCAAGTTAATAAGTACCTCCAGAGCCTAGCATAATATCTGGAACAAAGGCAAGTCTTGTAACAACCTTCTGGTGCCCACGTGGTAACCTCTTAGCCTACTCCAGTTAACCACTATTTTATGGTGCTTCACAACTTGCAAATAGCTAGTAAAGAGACAGAAATGCCAAGTTACCATGCATTGCTATGCTTGTATATTTTCTTGCTAATAAAACTAGGGAAATTATTACTTTGAGATTTTAATGCTTCAACAATTATATATTTAACCTCCTCTACTGTAAGACTTTAGTGTTTTTGATGCTGTTTTTCTTGATATACTAATAGTGTATATAAGTTGCTTTCAACTACAAGTAGCAAAGGTCTTGATCTAAAACTGACAAATATTTGGAGTGTACTTTTGCCCAGTAACAAGAAACCCAGAAGTAGCTGGTTGCAGTGTTGATTTGAAAGCCCCACAATATCATCAAGAACTACAGAGTTTTCTGTCTTTTCTACCAACCACAGGGGCTGGTCAGAGCTACAGGATGACTGCAGTAGCTCCAAGCATGGTATCCTCACATGACAAAGGCCAAAAGCAGAAAAGGAGACTCGGAGTCTCTTCCCTGGCTTCTCTCCTTTTATCAATTAAGGAAACATTTTTGAAATTTTTTCTTACATTTCCTTGATCATGACTGAGTCACTTAGCCACTAATAGCTAGTTGCCAAAGAGGCTGGGTAACCAAGTATCAGCCTCAACTGAGTAAAGAATCTGTAGGGGAGGTGAGTACCCACAGGACAGGCAATCTACAGTATTTGCCACAAAGGCATATTCATGTTTGTTGCATGAAATTCATGGGAATATATGGTTAAAAACAGACTAGAATAAAGGATGAGACAGTGACACGGATGATGAATATTTCTTGGGATGACTGGAGTCAAGTCAAAGAGTAGGACCATATCTAGATTACCAAATCCTCAGTGAATTTGTGAGCATTTGGAAATTGAGGCAGGGGGAGGTTTCATAAGATGATAGAAATAATGACAGGCATAACATGACATTCTTGATGAAGGTGATCAGAATAGCTAAAGATCCATGCTCTATCTGTGGACAGGGCAGAGCCAGGATGTTAATAGCGAGTTCAATGTCAAATTCTGAGGTCCTCTGGGAGAATAGGCAGATTCCTCTCTCAAATGAGTGACCAAGAAATTAGCACGTCCAGGTTTCAGTTCAAGGAAAAAAGTAGACAGGTAGTCTGTTTTGCTGTGATGTATATAGTAAAGCTTATTTATAGGAAAAATGAGAGTTCCAGTCAGCAGTGGACATGGTTGAAAGAACAATATCACAACGAAGATGTGGCTTGGAGGGTGTAGAGAGAAGCAGGCAGGAAGGAAACCAGGATAAACACATGGGCAAAAATCAATTTCCGGCAAGGTTTCTACTCCAGACCCTGGCAGGAGTTCAAGAGAATGAGAAGTCAAGATAAAGAGGAAGCTTATGAACAAATTTAACCAGCTCTATAAGTTATGACCCTCTAATGTCAAGTAAACCAACTGTAATTTTTTTTTTGTTTTTAAAGAGAGAGGATGTTGAACAGACTCTTGCGCTAAGAAGTCAGCAGGCCCTCAGAAAGTGACAAGAATCTAAGCCTGGTAAATGGCCAGAACTATCCTATCTCTGTTTCTGTATGTCCAGATCATTTTTCTCTGCTCTCCTAGGCTATTGACGGAATACAGCTACTCCACACTCCACACTTCTTAAGTTTACATTGTTATATTTCCAACCACCCACTCACATGCTGACTTAATTCCACATCCTAGGAGAATATCTGATTGGTCCTCTTCGGGTTAGACAGGGTCTATCCAACCTCTACGAATTCCAAGGAGACAGAATTATATAAGTATGGCTTCTATGAGTTTATCCCTAAAATGGGAATAGGGGACAGTTTAAGAGAAGAGGATTATTAAGTGCTATGCAGACATCACAATTATCCATTATAGCACTAAAACCAGAGACATTTGAAATGGTATGACTTGATATAGCTTTGTCTTCAGGAATCCCTGGTGATTACTGAGGTTGGCAGTGGGATTTGAGTCTATCCTGTCCTTACATTAGATTTCACATTTCATTCAATGGATGACCTAGAAGGAGAAGTCAAACATGGAAAGGTGACTCCAACTCCCAAGAGTTTGTCACCTGTGTCATATACAAGAGAAGGTTGGGTAAGAGAGGTGAGGGAGAGCTTGGAAGGAATGGGAGAACCACACAGACATTAAGAACAGAGGTGATACTGATTCCTTCACCAACAGAGATTTCTGACTGGGCAGTCTCGCTACCACAGGAAAAAAATGTGTGGGTCTCACCTTAAGGATCATACAGTATATTAATACTAAAGGCAGAAAATGGTATTTTGGAAGTGGCCAATAACTGACTCCATAATCCTGAAGGTGTGTGTGTGCGCAGTCGCTTCAGTCATGTCCCTTTCTTTGTGACCCCATCAACTATAGCCCGCCAATCTCTTCTGTCCCTGGGATTTCCCAGGCAAGAATACTGGAGTGGGTTGCCATTTCCTCTTCCAGGAGATCTTCCCAACTCAAAGATCAAACCTGCATCTCCTATGACTCCTGCATTGCTGGCGGATGCTGGGCCACCAGGGAAGCCCAATCCTGAAGGTACCTTTTAGTAAATACCATAGAGAAAACATCTTTTAACTTTAAATTTCCCTGGTGGCACAATTGTAAAGAATCTGCCTGCCAATGCAGGAGACCCAAGAGATGCAGGTTTGATCCCTTGGTCGGGAAGATCCCCTGGAGGAGGAAATGGCAATCCACTCCAGTAATTTTGCCTGGAGAATCCCATGGACAGATGAGCCTGGCAGGCTACAGTCCACTGGGCCTCAAAGAGTCAGACATGACTGAGTGCACACACACACAAATATATTCTTAAACACCTGGGAGGAAATCATGTAGTAAGATAGCAAGAAACAGTGGAAAAAACCCTGGATTTGATATAAGTCAGACTTATATCTTTGTGTAAGACATTGAATAGGTCAGACTTGGAATTCTAGTTAGACAACTTGAGTTACCTTGAGCAACCACTGATTCCTTTTTTTTTTTTTTAATAAATAAGGAAACTAATCAAAAGATTAAGATCATTTTGACTTAGGACTTCACAGGGTTATGAGGATCAATTGAATTGTCATAATAGCAGGGAGGAAATAACTGAACTCTGTGCACATTTAGGAATGACCCAGAACTTGGAGGAGAAATGTTATATATGAATGAAAAGGGAAGACTGTCACTTTAGCTAATAGTTGCTTCTATAGCAACTGAATGCCCTAGGGTTGGGGGTATGGATGGTGAGTACTGAAAGTGTGGGGCCAGTCTTATCCACAGCGGGTATCAGCTCTAAAACTTTATAAGAAGTATTTTTCTTAACCACCAAGCAGGCCTCTTTGCAGGATTTTTAGAGGCACAAAACTGAGTATAAACACTTGCAAGCTTGAGTAGTACAGATGGGACCCACTTGGTCAATAATACAGTTGACCCTTGGACAACTATGGGTTAGGAACCCTGACCCTCCCTACAGTTGAAAATCCACATTTAACTTTACAGTCAACCCTCCGTATCTGTGTCCTGGATTCTACCAACCACAGACTGTACTGTAATAATACTAATACAATACTAATAGTACTGTAATACTCTTTAGTGGGAAAAAATCCACGTGTAAGTGGACCCATGCAGTTCAAACCTGTGTTGTTTGAACTAGATGAGGGTCAACTAGATAAGGACCTCACGGAGCAGCCTGATGGTTTGGGATAGAGAATTCTGTCCTCAAAGAGTGAATTTGTGGAGGGTAGAGAGAGGTGGAGGGAAGGGTGGAAAAGCCCACACCCAATGTCTTGCACCCGTTGTGCTCGGAAGCCTGTGAATGGGGATGATGTCCTAGAAATAAGTGCTTGGGGACTTTTGGAGCCTACATCTGTTTGATCTAGAAGTCAGCTGGGCCACAACAGGAACATCCAAAAACAAACAGGCTTGCAGTCTGCAAGAAAGAACCTTGCCTAGAGAGATCTGTTTGCTGGTCTCAGCTCTGCCAGGAGCTATTTGGGTTTGTTCAAGTGAGCCCTTTGAGCCCTCTTAGGATCAAGCTATGCACGCTTGTTAAGTTTTCATTTTATATTTACAGTCAAGGATTTCAGGATCCTTGCTCAAAAAGTGAGATAGCTGGAATGGATAGAGCTTGAAATACCCAGACCAGCAGAGTCTCCTGTGATTCTCTGAAAAGTGTACTGGCCAGAAATAGGGTCTTCTCTGAGAGTATCCTCTCAAGCAAGTACTGTAGGACCATAGAACTCTCCTCACAAGACGCCTCAGGACGCTCTTACACCCCCCACCCCACCCCCACTCCATCTTAGTCCCCTTCTAGCACCCCAAGCTGTGGTGACATGAGTGGGGTGTCCACACCAAGATGTTTGGTGAATGATCTAACCACTGGGCAGGAACTGGCCCATAAGTGCAATCTTGCTTTGTTTATTTTATAAAAGGAAAGAGGCAGGAAGGGTTGAAACAGGAGAACTGGAGAGGACAGAACATTATGTTTAGAATAAAGGCTTAAACTCCTCCACCGTGAGCCAAAAGGGGAATCCCACTCTTTTTGCATGAGCCTAGTTCCTCTTTTACATATTTGAAACAACAGTATAATTAGCTGAGGACACTGAGCAACCTCAAGGCATTTGGAAGTCCCCTCTGGCCCTCAATTCAAAAAGAGGCTCTTAATTTGGTTCAAAGTCCTGACCACGAATGTGCTGAATCAGGCTCTGGATGCCTTGTGTCTGCCAGCAGGAATGGGACTCTTCGAGGTACCCGTTAGCAGGAAGCCTTATTCACTTTCTGGTAAGGAAAATAAAGGGAATGACCCTAAATTTTGGATTATACAAGCATGATGGTCTGTCAACTGCTGGTTGTATGGTTGAACTTCTGCTTCAATCATTGCCAACTCTTTGCCAATCAAGGGGCTACATCCTCATTTTTTTAAAAATATTTAAACTCAAAAAAAAAGAGATGCAAAGAAAGTCAGACCCAATGGGTTTAAAATAAACCTTGCTTGAATCACTATCTAAACATTTGAAATTATGAAATTACATTAACATATCATAACCTTAGTTTCTACCCCAAATCTTCATTTTGAGTATTGTCTATATACCCAGAGACTTATGTAGAGCAGCAAAGAAGTAAATGTTGCTTCCAATCCTCAGAGAAATTAGATTTCTTAGGGTAGAAAACTGAGGAGAAATTGATTGATCGCAGCAAGGCAACTTGAAAAGGACCCCAGTAGACCATATAAACATAGTGGTGGGCACGTGGACTCCTCCAAACATGAAAGGGCTCATCTAGGAGCGAGTGTACATCCCTGGTGGAAGAGCAGAAACAACTGTTCTATCTAGAAGAAAAAGATAGTATCATTTGGGGTACCACATCCAATTCCCAAATTAACTGAAGCCCCAGAATATTGTTCAGTTGGCCAAACCCAAACAAACTTTTTGGCCAACCCAATAAATTATGAAAAGGGTAGCAAGAGATCATGATTTCCTGTGGGTGCAACTGACATCACACTTTTGCTCATGTGTTCCTGATTCTTTTTTATTATCTATGTTAAAGAGTACCCTTATGGGCATGCTATTTTGTATGAATCATCCCCAGAGATGACTGTGGGTCAAGTCTCCCTGATGGTCATTTTTGCCCATTATGGTCATTATGCCCACTTTTTTAGAGGGTTAAGTGTGGTCACTTGGTCTCTGCTCTTCCTGGATCCTATCATCCCCATCACTTCCAGGGAGCCCAGGTCCATAACAGAATCTCTTACTGTTCATTCCAACTCATAGAGGATACCTTTTCATCAAGGTTGGTGCCCTCTTACCACTACACTCACTATCACCTTGTTAAACAGAATGTCCTACAGTCCTGGCTTAGGAACATGATTAGCTCTTATCTGTTCAGTTGCTCAGTCATGTCTGACATTTTGTGACCCAATAGGCTGCAGCAGGCCAGGCCTCCCTGTCTATCACCAACTCCCAGAGCTTGCTCAAACTCAAGTCCATCGAGTCAGTGATGCCATCCAACCATTTCATCCTCTGTCGTCCCCTTCTCCTCCCACCTTCAATCTTTCCCAGCATCAGGGCCTTTTCAAATGAGTCAGTTCTTAGCATCAGGTGGCCAGAGTATTGGAACTTCAGCTTCAGCATTAGTTCTCCCAATGAATATCCAGGACTGATTTCTGTTAGGATTGACTGGGTTTATCTCCTTGAAGTCCAAGAGACTCTCAAGAGTCTTCACCAACACCACAGTTCAAAAGCATCAATTCTTCAGCACTCCGCTTTCTTTATGGTCCAGCTCTCACATCCATACCTGACTACTGGAAAAACCATAGCTTTGACTAGATGGACCTTTGTTGTTGTCAAATCTTTTGCAACAGATCTGTTTTAGCACTATTCCTTCCTCAATAGGCTATCTAGGCAGTTCTGCCACCTCTACTTCATTCAGTGTGGGCCATCACTTTTCTACACTTCCAATAGCCATCCAGCACTGCCACTCAGTGTTCTTTCCAGGACATTAAGTCCTGTGTCAAGGGAGAGTTCGTTTATTTTGACCAAATCCCCTTACACAGATTTATATTCTTCCCCAGCTGGCCCTGGTGGCTCAGACAATACAGAATATGTCTGCAACACAATCCCTGGGTCGGGAAGATCCCCTGGAGAAGGAAATGGCAACCCACTCCAGTATTCTTGCCTGAAGAATCCCCAAGGACAGAGGAGCCTGGCGGGCTACAGTCCATGGGATTTCAAGGGTCAGACACGACTTAGTGACTACACCGTCACAGGTCTGGTGGGCAGGAAATTAGGTGGGAACAGATGCTGAGGAGGGCAAGTGCCTTATCAGGCATGCATCTCATTTGAGGCTTCTCTGCCTAGTTTTCAAGGAAGGGAGGGAATCCCACCTTTGAACAAAGGGCATGAACTACTTCTGTAAGCCCAGAGGGCTCAAAGGGAACAGAAGATTCAAGTTTCTCAAGTCCATCTCCACAGATACTCTCATTCCAAATTTCAAAATCTTACGTGCATGCTAAGTCACTTCACTCATGTCTGACTCTTTGAGACCCTATGGACTACAGCCCCCCAGGCTCCTCTGTCCGTAGGATTCTCAGCCAAGAGTACTGTAGTGGGTTGCCAGGCCCTCCTCCAGGGGATCTTCCTGTCTCAGGGATCCAAGCTGTCTCTCTCACATCTCCTGTAGTGGCAGGCAGGTTCTTAACAGTAGCACCACTAATCCTTCCCTATTATGGCTCCAACTTTGATGCAGAGTTCTTTTTTTTTTTTTTTAACTATTTATTTGGTTGTCCTGGGTCTTAGTTGTGGTACACGGGATCTTCGATCTTTGTGGCAGCACGTGGAATCTTTTAGTTGTGGCTTCCGAACTCTTAGTTGCGGCATGTGGGATCTAGTTCCCTGACCAGGGATTGAACCCTGGCCCCCTGCATTGGGAGCACAGAGTCTTAGACACTGGACCACCAAGGAAGTTCCTGATATAGGATTCTTGACTAGGCAGGAATTCAAATTTTTCCAAAGCTCTGCTTCTGATAAAATTAACTCCTGTGTTTGATCTTCAGCTATACTTTCAAGACTATGCTGAGGCAAACGAAGCTCCTATGGTACAATTTAAGGAGGTGCTCATACTCAGGGTCATGCAAGTACTGATGAACGACCTTGAGTGTAAATTTTGTGCCTTGTGGACCTCTATTATCACCCTGGCCCAGACCCTGTTCAGCAGTATCTGCCGTTCAGCTGCAGAAGATATGGGTCTTTTTAAGTGTTGTTGAGAAGGCCATCTGACTCTTGAACCTTGCTTTAAAATCATTGATGAATATATCCAAGTCTGTCTGTCTGTCTTTTTCTTTCTCTTTCTTTTAGTTGCTAAGTTGTGCTCAACTCTTGTGACCCCATGGACTGTAGCCTACTAGGCTCCTCTGTCCATGGGATTCTCCAGGCAAGGATGCTGGAGTAGGTTGCCATTTCCTTCTCCAAGGGATCTTCCCGATCTAGGAACCAAACCTGAGTCTCCTGCATTGCAGGCAGATTCTTTACTGACTGAGCTATGTGGAATGAATGTTTGTTGCTGTCTCTATCATAACCCCTCAAATGCCCAAGGCACTGTGCCAACTGGAGCGTCCTCTTCCATCTCTATCTCATTCCAGTTAGTTTTAGCAATCCCATAGCTCCAGCATGCCAGGAACTATTACCATGTCACATACTCAGTGCCATACAGACAGTGAGCAATCCAACTTCAGAATCTCTTCCTGAGGGTCTGCTTCCTCTACCAACTGTCTTAGTTTGAGTTCCTTAGAAGCCGATCTATGGTGGGGATTCTTAAGTGATTAATTGGGTGAATATTCTTAAGAAAAAGAGAATGAGGGAAGCAAGACAGAGTAGATGAAAAAGCTAAGCAAGAACGCGATCTCACTGGAATCTCACTTATGCCCAATCCTACAGGAATTCTGAAGCATAAATTGCACTGTAAAACTGGCTGCACCTCAAGGCAAGGGGACTGGCCTTTTAGGCCTTGAGCTAGTCTTTGGCTAAGGTCTGGCCCAAGTGAGGGGCTGGAAAGAGGGAGGAGGGGTAGTGCAGCCTCCTGTGGGTTTCTATTTGCCCAGAAGCAATTCTCTGGGGAAGGAGCAGCCATGAACTTCATTGGCCAACATTCAGAGCATCTAGCGAATGGGTGCACCAGCCAGTAAAGGAACAGAGCACCAGGAGGATCAAGAATACTATCCACCTTAGAGAAATGATCTGTTTGACTGAAACGAAGGGCTTCTATTATACCTGAGCTTCCCTGGTGGCTCAGATGGTAAAGAATTTGCCTGCAATGCAGGAGACCCAAGTTCGATCCCTCATTGGGAAGATCCCCTGGAAAAGGGAATGGTCACCCAGTCCAGTATTCTTGCCTGGAGATTTCCACAGACAAGGAGCCTGGCAGGCTACAGTCCATGGAGTTGCAAAGAGTTGGACATAACCGAGTGACTAACACAACAACACAACTATACCTGGACTACCAGAAGCAGTACTAGTCATAGGACTTATTTCAGGCTTAACTCTGCCATTAGCTAGCTGGAGGACCACTTTGGCCATGTTGTTTGACCTCAATTTCTAAATCTTTAAAAATTAAAAGAAAATATAGCAGACTCAGAGTTTTGCTGTGATTTCTAACCTCATTTCTTGGGGTGAGTGGGATGGCTATGCTATAGCATCACGGTCACTAAGACTCTCATCTGTGGCCCATTGGGCAGGGATACAGGTAGGAGGAGATGCACTGGCTCATGCAATGAACAAGAGATATCAGGACAATGCTAAGTTTAGGGACCATGGAACCTGTTGGTTAAGTGCACTGATGCTCTCAAGGAAGAAAATGACAGATTCAGTTCAGCTAACTACCAATTTAGTCCGAAAGCTAAAGGACCTCCCCAGGCAGCCTTTAAAGAAAGGTTATTTCCTGCAGTTTGAGAGCAGACTGTGATGAAAACCAGATCCAACATCTGGTTATACAAGAGCAGAATTATAAACCTGTTAGGGAGAGTACTGTTCACCACACAATAGGTCAATTATCACAAGATGAGTTGTTGGGATAAGAAATAACAACTTTATCTGGAGAGGCAGCAAATTTTCTTTGGGAGCTTGTGCCCCCAAAGAACCATCTTGCCTGAGTTAGAATTCAGACTCCTTTTGTACTAAAAAGGGAGGGAGTAAAATCAAACATTTCCTGGTACCTATCAACCTCTGGAGGGCACATGTTAGTTTCTTCTGCCTGCAGTGATCACAGGTGGGCCTGGTTTAATGCTCATTACCTGGGAAGCAAGGTTCCCAGAAATGGACTATTATGTATAATTTAAGCTTAGAGGCAACATCCCTTTAGCTATTAACTGGTAACAGAACACAAAGGGTTCTTCTCTATTACAAACTTGCAGTCCCAGAAAATTGCATATGCTAAAGTCTGGTCCTATGAGAAAGGAGTGAGTAAAGACCTGTGACAGGAACATCTAGAGGCATGCATTTAAGAACTCCAGTGCCCACATTCCCTAAACACTCTGGGGATGGTAGATTTGCCCCATGGCTCCCTGGTGGAACATATAGAACCCCCACTAGCTGGAAACATGCAAAGAGCTCACCTGAGGCAGATGCCTTGCAAGATAATGCTTGTCCTAAATGTTGATCCCATCTCTCCTCATGGCTTCTAGACCAATAATGAGGATCAAGAGCCAGCATGGCCCAGTTAAGGAGGTACTACCCATGCTTCAGGAGCCAGAGCAAGAGAAGGCTCTGTAGCAAATTCAGATTTGGCCCTTCGTCCCATTGCCATGGGAATAAGGTTGGCTGTAACATGGGGAGGGGTAAAAGTACCAGAGAGTCAACACTCCCAGCAGTGGTCCTCAATCAATGAGGAAGGGGAGCAGATGGGTGAATACCCCAGTTTCCTTGTCCCTCAGTAGACAATGAAAGTGCATCCCAGGCAGTTCTTTGAGGGTCTCCAGTGGAACTCAACCCCAGTTGCCCACAGTAGTAACCCACTTGCTAAAGCACCTTGTGTTTGTTTGCTTGTTTTACTCACTTCCCTGCCTCAACCCTCCACTCTTCACTGTGCTTGCTGGGATCCCCTCCAAAATAAACCAGAGCTTTCAAATCCTTGTCCTGGCTTCTGCTTTTAGGAGCACCCGGTCTAAGACTAAGCTTGTGGTGTCAGGAATTCAGTGAGGGAGGGGAAATGGGGTGAGGTGAAGTGAAGGAGCAGATAGGATCATGCAGGGTTTTATAGTACTTTATTTTATTTTTTATTTGATTTACAGTGTTGTGTCAGTCTCTGCTGTACAGCAAAATGACTCAGTTATACACATACACATTTTGTAGTACTCTAAAACTTGCATTTAATTCTAACAGCAATGGGAAGTTAGGATATGTTTTAAATAGACAGATAACATGAATAAATGTAAGTTTCTAAAATAAGGTTATGCTGGTAGCTTTGAGGAGAATTGTTTCAATGGAACAATAATGGATGCTGGAGGGTCAGTTATGGAGAAATGAGGATGCTTAAGTGAGAAAAGTGGCAGTGGAGAAAAAAGAATGAGCTGATCCCAAATACCTTAGAGTTAAATTCTACAGGACTTGCTGATGGACTGGTTATGAGGACCAAGGGATCAAGATTGTGCCATTCACTGAAATGAAGAAGATGAGATAGTGTATGCTTAAAATTAAATATTTCTTCTCTATTCTTTAACCTTTCTGCCTAAAGAGGTCCAGAATCCAGGAACTTCTGGCCAGACTGAGTTGGGTGGGGTGTATGAGCTCAATGGGGCCTCCCAGGTAAGAACCCCCCTGCCAATGCAGGAGACATAAGAGATGAAGGTTCGATCCCTGGGTCAGGAAGATCCTCTGGAGAAGGGAATGGCAACCCCCTCCAGTATTCTTGCCTTGAGAATTCCATAGACAGAGGAGCCTGGCAGGCTGCAGTCCACGGGGTTGCAAAGAGTCTGACACCACTGAGTGATTAACACAACGACAACAAGAGCTCAGTGGACACTGCCCGAACTTCTTTCACAAGATGGAAAGTTAAGTGGGCTGCAGATACCTGTGTTAATGTTTTTTTAATATTTACTTTCTAGGTATAATGATAAGACACAGTTGCCTTCTCCAAGTTCATGTTATTATATAATTACAATTTCTTCAGGACAAAAATAGTTGCAAACTTTAACTTGACTCTTAGCCAAGTTATTCCAAACAGACTACTGGAATTACATATTCTAAGAATGGGAAAATAATTACAAACTGACCATGTTCTCTCCATGCAGGAAGAGGAACAGTCAGCTTCCTGGATAGCACAGATGGCTTGTACATTATTAACTCTACAGGGCAGAAGGACACTGGAAAACAGTCCAGAAACCACTGCTTTCTAGACAAAACATAGAAGTACTTCAAGCAGTCTGTCTCCCCAACCAGCTGTTTAAGCCTCCCTCTCCACTGGATCCATGATATCCTGATTTCACAAGAAAGAAAGAGTTCCCTTTTCAACACTAGGGAAGACAACAGTCCTGCTGGCATCAGCTATAGGCCAACAATCACTAAAGGCTTATATTTCAATCACTAGAGATGTGGATTAAATGGATAGAAATTCTAGAGGCTTAGACATAAGAGTAGGCCATGCAAGAAGCTCAGCTTCTGGAAACTTGTAGGCATTCACACATGTAACTTTCACTTTGGTGGATCACACCACCCATGGAGAGGTTGGGGAGAGAAGGGCTGCTGCAGGACAACCCCCAGTGAGCTGGGCACTTCAGGTTCAGTCCCTTTCAGGATTTCTTGGCTGCATGGTGCAGAATGGCTAATACTGAACTCCTAGATGACTAGGAAGAGGCCAAACACCTCCCAAAGTCAAACATGTGTTCTTACAGAGTAGACTGAACATCTCTACGGAGAATCAAAGATTGTCTTCAATGCAGCCTGAATTGCAGTCTCCTGCCCTCAGTGGGGTTAAGGTCTCATATCTCCCATGGCCCTATCAGTCATCATTCACACTCTTTTCATTCTCTGCTACTAGAATGAATATCAGAGCTCACATTTTGTGGAACTGGACCAATCACAGAATGACAGACCCATTGGTTACAACCCCAAAATGCAGCAGAAACTCAGGATGCTTCTTAACTTCACCTTAGAATAGATGGCGTTGCTAGGCATATTCGCGGATATGGCAGATGCTGGTCTTAGATCCCACTCTGCTCCCCCCGACCTCTTCCAAGCTGGTCTGTGGCTGCAGTAGGTAGCCTCCCACCTCAAGCATCTTATCTGAGCTGCTCTGCCTGAGGGTTTTCTCTGGTGCTAAAGGTGCTTGCCTGGAAGCACCAAAGACTGAATGCCCCTCGGGGTATCCCTCAACCAATGACGGATGGAAGGCAATGGAGAAATACTGCAGCCTTCCCATCCCTGGGTAGGGCACTTCTGAGGCATAGTTTTGGTGGATGCTCAGTGAGTCCCCAGGGGAACTGAACCGTGGTTGCTACATCAGTATCCTGCTCAACTGTATTGGCTTTCCTCCTGTGGTAGATAAAGAGACACAGTGTCCTAATCCAGAGAGTCGTACCAGCAGCTCCAGACATCAGCACCTTCAGGATCTACCTTAGTCTCACAATTGTCTCATCTGAGGTCATGCCCTTCCTGAGAAGCCCAGAGTCTGACAACTATGTGAGATGAGCGCACAAAAGTGTGGCCATTTTGGTCCCATTTCGGCTGAGGCTATGGGCAACATTTGCTCCAGAACACTCTCCCAGGCTGGCCTTGGCTTTGTTAGGTCTATATCCAGTGTGACTGTCCAACTCTACATCCCCTTCCCTCCTTTCACAGACACTGACCCCTAAGAAACATCTTGCACCCAACTCTGCCTAGAACCTGCTTCTAGAAAAAAACAATCTGCAACATTTTCCCCATCTTTCTCCTCACACGTCCACTTCTGCTCCACAAATGTACACCAACCTGTACTCAAGTCTTTGGCAGGAACTCAAACTAGAATCAGAAGGAAAGAAAAGGGTCTTCCCTTGTTCCTGATCTTTCCATGTCTCCTGCAGCTCAAGCCCTCTTGACTTTTCTCTCACAACTCCTTCCCTCCTCCCTGAGAGTGTAGACTGGGGGTGAGTAGCCCAGCTTGTTCCTCTTTCCTTTTGGGAGTGAGGCTGCCCACAGGAAACGTGTTCTCCCCTTTCCTGCCTCTGTTTCTTTTCTAGCTGTAACTCATGACTTAGAGTCCTGTAGTGATCAGTGTCACTGAAATAGCTAAGTGTCTAATTCTGGGCCTCATTCTGAGAAGCCCAAGTGGCCCTGCAGATATAAGCTGCTACTGCTGCTGCTGCTAAGTCACTTCAGTCATGTCCGACTCTGTGCGACCCCATAGACGGCAGCCCACCAGGCTCCCCTGTCCCTGGGATTCTCCAGGCAAGAACACTTGAGTGGGTTGCCATTTCCTTCTCCAATGCGTGAAAGTGAAGTCGCTCAGTCGTGTCCGACTCTTCTCGACCCCATGGACTGCAGCCTACCAGGCTCCTCTGTCCATGGGATTTTCCAAGCAAGAGTACTGGAGTGGGGTGCCATTGCCTTCTCTGCAGATATAAGCTACTGTCTCCCTTATCTGGCTTCTCAGTAGGAAAGACGGCATTTTGGCTACTGCCTGCTGACCTTTGTCCTGTGTCTATATTGTTTAAGAATTCACAGGAAAGAAAAACATAATTTGTTAGGTTCCACCAAACTCTGTCACTCATCTAGAGAGCAAACTCCAGCTTTGTTGTGAGTCACCTGGATTGTATCCAGGCGAGGAGGGTGTGAGGGCCGTGAAGGTGCCTCACTCTGATGTTCCATCAAGAAACCAGCTATCGGGACTTCCCTGGTGGTTCAGTGCTTAAGAATCTGTGTTGCAATGCAGGGGACTTGGGTTCAATCCCTGGCTAGGGAACGAAGATCCCACATGCCTCGGAGCAACAAAGCCCTCAAGTCACAACTACAGAGTCTATGGACCGTAAGAAAAGATCCTGCATGCCGCAACTAAGATTCAATGCAGCCAAATAAATACATATTTTAAAAAAGAAACCAGCTGCAGAAAACATAGTTGACTGGCAACCCCAGATGTTCTCTGGATCTACCATGGAGATCACCCAGAGGCCAGGGGGTCTGAGGCTTCCCAAGCCGATGACAGGGCACATCGGGAGTTCTGAAGCCAGCCAGTCCTGCTGGATGCAGGTTTCATCTCACAGGCAGCTTTGGCTCCAGGACCACATCTGCCTGATCACAACTTGTCAGAGCTGTACTGCAGGCTAAGAGGCGCTTCCTAACAACACTTGCTTCCCTCTCTCCTTTCACAGATGTCATGTGATAGTCTGAAGGCTCTCCTGCATACTCCTACTTTATAGTAGCTTCCATCCATCATCATCCCTTTGACCACCTGTACCCATTTTTGCCCTTCCCATACCCTTCCTCTCTGGTAACCATTACTCTATCAATGTGTTTGTTCTTGTTTGTCTTTTGTTGTTGTTGTTCATTTATATTGCTTTGTTTTTTTTTCATGAGGTCTCTTTATACACACCCATATCCTGCCTAGAGAGATAGCCAGCTTTGGTCTGCTATGGCACTTCTCTCAATTTCTCTTATGCACAAGGAACCAGGGAGCTTGGAATGCACTCTGGAGGTTCAGTAGGTGGAGGCAGTGTTGCACATTGGAGGAGAAGAACTACCCTGAGCGGAGTCTCCTTCTACAAGTACCCCAGCAGGCAGAGGTCCGCAGCTCTGGGCAAGAGCTATCTTGAGGACAGTGACCCTCCATGACCTCTGTCCTATGGGAAAGTGGCAAAAGATCATTTCAGGCAAAGATGCTCATCTCTGAACACATGGTTTAAATGTCACTTTAGCTGTTTCCCACCCTCCTCCAGGGAGAGTGGCCCTTCTGTAATAGGACAATAGAGTCAAGAGGGGCTGGCAGAGCAGAAGGCTGGCTCTGTCACTGAAATGGGAAACCGGAGTGGAGCTGTCCATGTAATAACTTACACATCCAGTAATGAACTTGATTAAGGCAGCATCCTGTGTGGATGGCAGCTTCCCTGCTGTCTTCCATTCTAACATAGTCAACCCAGTTCCCATCTGAATGGTGGCCACAGTTTCAGTATTTTCACAGTATCCCCCTTAATCTCCCTGCCTTCATTAACGCTTCATCACTACTCATCTCTGCTTGAGAGTTGCCAGGAGGATGTTGTCCCTCCCCCTCAGTTGTCCATGCACACAAAGAGAGAGACATTCTTCTCGCTCCAAGCTAGGTGCCATCTTCCCCATCTTATCATTAGCGGAAAGAGTCTTGGCCACATGTTTCTTGTTACCTGATCATGGCCTGTGTAAAATTCAGACACCTTGAGTTTGAATCTCCTCTGTTCCTTCTGTACCATCTATGTTCTTGAACTGATGGAACAATTTATGGAGAAGCAACATCATCAACACCACTTGAATGTCATCTCGGTGTGACCACTGCGTGTTATGTTCAAAGCAGAACAACCATAAATAGAATATCTGGGGATTCTTGTTTCAGAGTTCATGGAGTATAGGTCTATTCGATTTATTTAGCTTTTGAATGACTTTAATCTGACATAATACTATTCCTAATCAGGAGAAAAAGTTATTGCAGTTTCTCTTGTGTTCCCTAGGCCAGTCCCTTGATTTGGGGTCCCCCAAAGCAGACTATGGAGGCTAGAATGCAAATCACTTAAGAGGTAGACAGAACCATGACAGGACCATGGGGAAGGGAAACAGGGAAGCAAAGTAGCCAATGAAGAGCATACTACCAAGCCAGATACCACTGAGGGCAACCAGAGAGTAATGCCAAGCAGAAATTTTGTGCCCTAGTGGCCACCATTGTTTATAGTTCACTGGGACCTCTTCTGTATTATCAGGCAAGAGTGCTCCTACTTTGGAGACCAGGAGTTCTGAAATAGTGGAGCGATGAGAAGATAAGATTTGTGAGGATGAGATGCATCATGTTCCCTAGTGAGATATTGGAGATGATGATGAATAAAGCCATTTCTGCTTCCAACTCTTGGCTCCTGGTCCAAATGTGCTCCCTGTTGGACTCACCGTGCCATCTAGAGCTCTCCCGATAGTATGTGCAGTGTACTCTGGAGAAAGATACCTCATCTGAGCTGGAACCTCAGTTCTGCCTTCGGTAAGCCTTTCCAAAGCTCTCTGAGAAAGGCTGATGCTGGGTGGTGTGGTGTCATATGCCTAGGGAATCCCATGGTCAGGCTCACTCCCGTATCTCCTTCACTGTAATGGGAGAACTTGGTCAGATACTGTGTTGTGGGGATCAGGAACTCGGTGATACTCTGGCTTGTGATGCGGAAGGAGGTTCTGAGGGAAAGAAGGCAAACCCACAGCAGGAGTGTCTATTCCTGTGAGAGTGATTCACACGTTTTTCTGAGATGGAAGCGTTGAAGTATAATTGATTTGCCTCCAAATGGCTGGTTGGTTTCCTTGAAAAGAGATCTATCTCAGGGGCTCAGTGTTGGTCTATGTTGGCAGCAGGTTGGACATTCAGAAGCAACAGTAGCTAGATTGGCCTTATTGAGTGAGAATCCATGTTGCTGGGTCCACTCATAGCCTCCTTGCCACTCTAGGCCCTCTGTCTGTATGCCTATATGCTGTGTCTGGGTTGGCAGATGACAACCGTTAACAAACATCAATCAACTGGCAGAGTCATTTTGGCTCAATCTGAGGACAGGGCAAGCAATTATGACTTTTTATTGAGGTAACCACTCTCAGCCTTCTTCTCATCCATTTCTTTGTTCTTCTTCTTACAGGTAGTGATCAGTGCCCTCATTGATTCTCCTGTATATTGCTTCTGTGAATGCCATGCTCTGTTACATAGCTCAGAACTCTCAAGGTCATTTCTGCACAGCTGTCATTCCAGCCTTGCTTGGCTTTGTAATAATCATGGCACCCTGACTTTTGTTGGTTGAGGGCTGCCACCTAGCCTCTTTTGCTTCAGGAGCCCCACAATTCCAGTATCAGAAATGGGCCAAGACCTTTAAATGCACTGCCTACTCTCTGTAACTGGCTTTCAGAAGAGAGTGACTATGGGATTTTTTACTGAGGCTGGTGTCCCTCATGCCAGTAAACTACTAATGACCTTGGTGAAAAAGGATCTTTTGGGCTGTTCCGTGGAACATCATTCCATGTTTCCATGTAGGTCTTTTATCATCACAAATATATTTAATCTAGTATGACCATGGGCTGTCCTTGGGCTTTTTCAGTTCCTTCTTCTACTCTCTGCCATCACAATTAAGGTGTTTCAGCTTGACTCAGCATGGGCCCTTGCATTTTCCAAGCTTCTAGAAGCCACCACAGAAGTAAGGTCACCATCCTCTGAAGCCCTCGCCAGGGTGTTAAATCCAGCATCAGTGGTAGTGCCACCAAGTCAAAAAACTCTCCCTTATCTTGTCTAATGACCTGGTTCTCTAGATCAAGCACCCTCAAGTTTAAATCTAAACCCACGGTGCTCTCCTGACCCCTGCCAGTTCTTGGCTAATTTGTGCAGGCCCATTATCTACCTGGCTGTGTTTTACTTAATCCCAGGTATCTGCCTGGCTGCCAGAGGAAGATGACAGCACATCTCTGCTGCCTTATGGAGGGTGGGGGTGGGCTTGGGATAAGAGGTAACTCTCTTTATAGGAAAGGGAAGGGTGGGCTAGCCACAATCTGAAGTCTCTAAAGAATTCAGGGGATATGAGAAGTAATGAGTTCCATCCCATTCTAACCGTCTCAAGGATATACAACCAGGTCTTGAAGTTGGTATAAGAGAACTGCCTCTGTTGAACATTCCGTCAACTTTGTGCCTCTGTGTTCAGGGTGTCTGACTCTTTGCGACCCAATGGACTGTAGCCCATAAGGCTCCTCTGTCCATGGGGATTCTCCAGGCAAGAATACTGAAGTAGGTAGCCATTTCCTTCTCCAGGGGATCTTCTCAACCCAGGAATCAAACCCACGTCTCCTGCACTGCAGGCAGATCGTTTACCACTGAGCCACCAGGCTTCTCAGCAACTCTAACTATGAAATCCAGAGTTTGGTCATCCACTGCTTTTGCTCTAAGGGCTTTTGGAAGGCAGTAAGGGCCTTTGGAAGCTTCTGAAGTTCTCTGCAATCAATCTCACAATTGATTTTTTTCCCCCTTCACATTTTTTAATGGGTTGTTCACTGCCCCAGCTTGTCACTCTCTCTTTCTAGTGACTCACTGTGACTTAGCACCAACCAGACAGTGTTATTGTTGTTTTCATTTTCTTTCATATCTACCCATGCCTGCTTCTCAAATGGTCAGATGATTTCTCTGGCTGGGAGAAATGCTACTAAAGTATTCTACCAAGTCAACCCGGAGAAAACTTCAACAATTGGGCTGCCACCTTGTGCATAGATAGGAGTCAGCAGACTCCCAGGCAAGGGCTAGATGGTAAGGACTTAGGGGCTTTTTGAAGACCCAACAGCATCTGCAACTCTCTTGCTGTAGTGCAAAAATAGACAATGTGGAAATGAATGCACGTGGCCGAGAGCCAATACAACATTAAAAAGAAGAAAACAGGTGGTTGTATCATTCCAACTCTATGACTCCGGTAAAGGCAACAGTATGGAGACAGTAAAAAGATTAGTGGTTGCCAGGAATTTGGGGATGAATAGAAGAAGCACATGGGATTTTTAGGGCAGTGAGACTATTCTGCCTGAAACTATAATAGTGAATACATGTCATTATACCTTAGTCAAAAGACATTGAACACACTGCAGAAAAAGTAAACCATATTGTAAACTACGGCCTATCTTTAATTTAGATTGAGCCAATATTGCCTCATCAATTGTAACAAATGCACTGCCTTAATGCAAGATGTTAACAATAGGGTCAAGTTCGGGGGGATGTGAGAGGATTCTGCTCGATTTTTCGGTATACCTAAAACTGCACCTTAAAAAGTCTATTAATTTAAAAAAAAAACCTGAAGGTTAATTAAAGACTTTTGCATACAGATTAAAACAACAACAAAACAGGTGGCAGATGGAATCTGGCCCTTGGGACTGTAGTTTGCCCAACCACCCCCCCACACACACACACACACTCATAGGTTATCCATGTGTGACATAACAACCAGCATAAGGTTTGCATTGCCAGCAGGGAAATGAAGGATCCAGTTCCCACTACCTATCTTGCTTTCTCAGACCATCCTTGGTACTATGTCAGTTCATACACCCTGGGAAAGAGCCGCTGAGATGGAATTTGCAGTGTAAGAGTCTTATGGGAGGGGCAGGTAACACCTATGAGAAATGAAGCAGGAGGAAGCAGGATTGGCAGGGAAGGTTTTTGTACCACATTACATAGCCAGAGAGATATTGGGCAACTCGAGGGGACTCTGGAGCAAAGATTACCTCCAGAGGAGGTGGCTGGTCAGAAGTGGCCAGGCAGGCCCTTGTGTTTGCCCTGGACTGACCCACTGGCTGGGACCTGCTTCAATATGGGGTTAGATCCCAAAGCACTGCAGAGAGACTGTCAGCAACTGCTCTCCTCAGAGCTCCTTGGTAAGCTCTTTCTTGAAAGGTCTGAGAGGGCATCCCCAGGATTAGTTTCTCTCTTTTTTTTCTTTCCAATTTCATTGAGATATAATTGACATATAACACTGTACTACTTTAAGGTACACAACATAATGATTTGATGTGTGTGTCTATTGGAAAATGATTACCGCAATCATGATTATGTAATATCTATCCTTTCACACAGTTACAAAATTTTTTCTTGTTATAAGAACTTTTATGGTCTACTCTCATAGCAATTTTCAAATATACAACACCGCAGTGCTAACTGTAGTTCACCATGCAGTGTATTACATCCCCAGGAGTTATTTATCTTATAACTGAATGTTTATGCCTTTTTGACAACTTTCACACATTCTGCCCATGCCCTGACCCACCCCCTCCTGTCTGGCAACCACACATCTGTTGTTTCTATTAGGTGTTTTTTTTTAACATTCCACATAGAAGTGATATCATACAGTATTTGTCTTTATTTTACTCAGTATAACGCCCTCAGGTCAATCCAGGTTGTCACAAAAGTCAAGATTTCCTTCTTTTTCATGGCTGAATAACAGATGACCCTTGAAAACATGGGTCTGAACTGTGCTGATCTACCTATATGTGGATTTTTTTCAATAAATATGTACTATAGTACTACACCATCCATAAGTTGGTTAAAGCCATGGATGCAAAACCATGAACAGAGAGGGCTAACTGTTATACACAGGTTTTTTTTAATTAATTTATTTTTTAACTGAAGGATAATTGCTTTACAGAATTGTGTTGGTTTCTGCCAAACATCAACATGAATTAGCCATAAGTGTATATATGTCCCCGCCCTCTTGAACCTCCCTCCCACCCAATCCCACCCCTCTAGGTTGTTACAGAACCCCTGTTTGAGTTCCCTGAGTCATACAGCAAAGTCCCATTGGCTATCTAGTTTACACATGGTAGTGTAAGTTGCCATGTGACTCTCTCCATACATCCCACCCTCTCCTTCCTCTCCTGCCCTCGTGTCCATAAGTTTGTTCTCTATGTCTGTGTCTCCACTGCTGCCCTGCAAATAATTTCATCAGTACCATCTTTCTAGATTCCATCTATATGCATTAGTATATGATATCTGTTTTTCTCTCTCTGACTTACTTCACTCTGAATAATGCACTCTAGGTTCATCCACCTCTTTAGAACTGACTCAAATGCATTCCTTTTTATGGCTGAGTATATTCCATTGTATATATGCTTCTTTATTCATTTATCTGTCAATGGACATCTAGGTTGCCTCCATATTGTAGCTATTGTAAATAGTGCTGCAATGAACAATGGGGTACATCTATCTTTTCAATTTTAATTTCCTCAGGGTATATGCCTAGTAATGGAATTGTTGAGTCACATGGTCATTTTATTCCTAGTTTCTTAAGGAATCTCCATACCATCTTCGATAGTGGCTGTATCAATTTACATTCCACCAACAGTGCAAGAGGGTTCCCTTTTCTCCACACACTCTTTAGCTTTTATTGTTTGTAGACTTTTTGATGATGGCCATTCTGACCAGTGTATACACAGAGTTTTGACTACAGGAGGTTGACACCTCTAACACCCATATTGTTCAAGGGTCAACTGTATTCCATTGTGTGTTTTTTCACTTGCTCTTTACCCATTCTTCTGTCCATGGACATTTCCATTGTTTCCATGTCTTGGCTACTGTGAATAATAATACAGTGAATACGGGCATGCAAATATTTCTTTGAAATAGAAATATCATTTTCTTCATATATATACCCAGACATCAAATTTCTGGATCATAGAATAGTTCTTTTTTTTTTTAATCTCATGTATATTATTTAAGTCTCTGTGTGATCTTATATCTGAAGTGAGTCTCTTATAGGTAGCATAACTGGATCTTTTTAGAAATTTATTTAGCCGTACTATGTCATTTGACTGGAGAATTTACTTCGTTTACATTTAAAGATGTTATCAGTAGGAATGGACTTACTATTGCCATTTTATTCATTATGATGCCTTCATTCTTTTTCTCTTCCTTTGTAATTTAATGATTTTTCTGTAGTGGTATGCTTAGATCCCTTTTTCTTTATCTTTTGTATATTTGTTATAGATTTTTACTTGTGGTATCATAAAGTTTATATAAAATATATTTGTAACAGTATATTTTAAGCCAATAACAAGTTTGAACATGTAGTATAGCACTGTAATTTTACTTTTCCTCCTCCATGTTTTATGTTTTTGATAGTACAGTTTATATCACTTAGCCTTATATATCCATTAACAAATTACTGTGGTTATAGTTACTTTTACTACTTTTTAGGTTTTAATCTTCATACTGGATTTATAAGTGACTTACTCTGACCATTACAACATTAGAATATTCTGAATTTAACTATATATTTACTTTACTGGTGAGAGTTATACTTTCATATGTTTTTCAGTTACTAATTAGTGTCCTTTAATTTCAGCTCAAAGATGTCCTTTTAATATTTTGTAGGGCAGGTTTAGTGCTTGTCTAGAAAACTATCTTACCTTCAATTCTAAAGCACAAGTTTGCCATGAAAGGTATTCTCAGTTGGCAATTTTTCCTTGCACTTTGATTATATCATGCCACTCCCTTCCAGCCTACAAAGTTTCTGCTGAAAAGATCAGCTGATAGTTTTGTGAGATTCCTATATATGTAACAAATTGTTTTTCTCTGGCTGCTCTTAAGATTCTCTCCTTGTCTTAACTTTAGTCATTTTAATCATAACATTTCTTAGCAGAGTCTCTTTGTGTTTTCTTATTTTATATTTTCTGGGCTTCCTGGATCTAGATGTCTGTTTCCTTCCCCAAGTTAGGGAAGTTTTCAACCATTATTCTTCAGGTAAGTTTTGTGCCCCTTTCTCTCTCTTTCCTCCTTCTAGGATCCCTGTAATGCAAATGTTGATCCACTTGGTGTTGTCCTATAGGTCCCTTAAACTATGCTCATTCTCTTTATTATTCTTTTTTTTTTTTTTTTTGCCTGCTGATGAGATGAATTCCTCTACCCTGTTTTCATGTTTGCTGATCCTTTCTTCTACTTCATCTAGTCTACAGTCAAACAGCCTCTATTAAATTTTTCAGTTCAATTATTACATTCTTCAGCTCTGTGATTTCCAGTTGGTACTTTCTTATATTTTCTCTTTCTCTTGAAACTCTCACTTTGCTAATGCATTGTTCTCCTGACATGGTGAGCATCTTTATAACCATCTTTGGGACTCTTTATCAAGCAAATCACCTTTGTTTCATTAAGGTCTGTTTCTGGAATTTTTTCTTGTTCTTTTGGAACGTGTTCCTATTTATTCATTTTCCTTGACACTTTGTATTGATTTTTTCACTTTAAATAAAATAGCTACTCCTCCCAGTCCTAAAGGAATGGCCTTATGTAGAAAATGAACCTTATCAGCCCTAGTTCTTAATTATCTCTCAAATATCTGTGGTTGTTCAAACTGCCTCCTTTGCTTTAGTGGCTCCCAATATTTTTGAGTGTGCCAAGACCTGTCAGTGTCCCAGAGGGAGGATCTCAGGCAGCACCTACAGGCTGGTTGATTGGAAGCTGGAACCTCGGGCAGCAGTTTCTAAAGTGTGCAAGTAGACCTCTTTCAGAGAAAGACTGGGAGCTGAATGTTTTTGTCTGCTCCCACTGCACTGAGTCCTAGGGGAGATAGCTGGTTAAGAGCTGATTCTTTTTGGCTACAGTCCGGTGGGACCTGTGAACAGAAGCCCCACTGGCTACCATGGCCATGTGACCGAAGAGTGCGTCTTTTGGCCAAGAGACAGAAAAGTCAGTGCTCCAGACATGTGCAAAAGCATCTTTCAGGGAGATATTAGTGACCTGTAACCGGGCAGAGAAAGGATCCAGAGATGGCTCCCAGTGGCCTCCCTGGTCTCCAGAGAGAACCTCAGTCACCCTGGAAGTGTGCTGAATTAGGAGATTAACCCTCAGGCTATACTGTTTAAGAATGCAAATAGGCCTCTTTTAGGAAAACACTGTGGGATGGGTATTTCTAATTGCTGCCTCTGTACTGAGCCCTGATGGTATGTCCACGGGGAGTCCTCAGGGGCCTGTTAAGAACTGTTTCTTTGTTTGCTATAATCTGGTGCACCTCATGGATGCAAGCCCTATTGGCTTTCTGAGCTAGGTATTTAGGGGGCCTCCATAGGGCTTCCCTGGTAGCTCAGATAGTAAAGAATCTGCCTGCAATGTGGGAGGCCTGGGTTTGATTCCTGGGTTGGGAAGATTCCCTGGAGAAGGGCATGGCAACCCACTCCAGTATTCTGGCTGGGAGAATCCCATGGACAGAGGAGCCTGGCAGGCTACAGTCCATGGGGTCACAAAGAGTCAGACATGACTGAGTGACTTTCACTTTCACTTTCATCTCCCAGGTGGAAATCTTAAAAGTTGGGGCACCTGATGTTGGGTCTAAACCCTTCCACCTCAGGGAGACTCTGAAAGTTGGAGCTCCCTTCTGAATGCAGGGTGGAGTTTATGGTGAGCATGTTTCAGCCTGGTCTTTTTGATGTAGGTTTTTTTTTTCTTACTCACCTAATGTGTAGGAGCCACTCAGTTTCTGGATGTTTTTTCAGAGGAAATTGTTCCATTTGTCTGTGGGAAGACATGAGTTCAGAAGCTTCTGATATCACCATCTTGGATTGGAACTGTCAACTAAAAAATAGTCACAATCTGAAAGTAAAGAGTTTTTATTTTATTTGGTGGGAATGTTAAGGAATCCAAGCCCAGGAGACAGCATCTCAGTAGCTCTGAAAAAACTGCTGTGAGGAGGCAGGAGAGGGAGTCCGGCTATATAACAGTTTGCAGCAAAGGGGGCAGGCAATCTGAACGTCAGAGATTATTCTTAAGTAGTGAGAGCTGGACCATAAAGAAGGCAGAACGCCAAAGAATTGATGCCTTCAAACTGTGGTGATAGAGAAGACTCCTGAGAGTCCCTTGGACAGCAAGGAGATCAAAACAGTCAATCTTAAGGAAGACAAACCCTGAATATTCACTGGAAGGACTGATTGCTGAAGCTGAAGTTCCAGTATTTTTGGTCATCTGATGTGAACAGACGACTCATTGGAAAAGTCCCTGATGCTGGGAAAGGCTGAGGGCAGGAGGAGAAGAGGGTATCATTGATGCAATGAACATGAACTTGGGCAAAGTCTGGGAGATGTGGTAAGGAACAGGGAGGCCTGGTTGTGCTGAAGTCCATGGGGCCACAAAGAGTCAGACACGACTGGGCAACTGATCAACAACAACAGTAAGGAAAACCGGATATCAAGCTAGGGAATTTAGCATTCTTCTATGTATGGGAAGATGCAAGCCTCTGGCTCACTGAATTCATTCCTTTCATATGCACTTCAGCTATCTGGGGCCAAATCCTGTTTCCTGCCACCATAAGGGGTGGTAGGTGTGGGGCTGCTTCTTGCATCCCCTCACCAGCTCCTTAGCAATCATGGTGAGGGTGGCAGTATCTGCTGGATTGCAGGCATTGTGTTCCCTTTGGGGAGCCCTCATTCACACTGAGAGGCCAGAAATTGCTGATGGCTGTCATATTTCTTGCCCACTGATATAGCAGGAAATATTTCGTTTCACAGAACCCTCTACACAGGGCACCAGTTTCTTAAGACAGTCTCCCTCGGCCTCTCAACCAGAATCATCATATAATCCTAGATCTACTTTATAATTGAGGCAAAAACTATCCTTTAAAAGAATCAGAGAAGAGCAGCTGCAGAGGGCAGCAAAGACAGGGTAGACACCGGAATTCACCATTTTTTTCTATTCTTTTACTAATGGAGGGAGCTTAAAACGTTGAAAAGAGGTTCCCTGAAGTCAAGAATTAGCCTCATCTCTAGTCTCTTCTTTCATCACTGAGTGATGCCTTATGGTGGTTTTATAGCTCATGATGTACTTTTCCCTCACCCACTTTTTTGAATTATATGCTGTCTTTTCTCCTGAGTGATCCAAATTTCCTGAAGCTGGGGCCTGAGTCTTGGTTTGGGTTTCCCTAAAAGCAGAACCTGAGATAAGACTTTGGGATGACATCCTGTATAAACTGCCCCACATCTGGAAAACAGGAGTGTGTAAAGGGAAGCATCAGATAGGGGTGAAGGAAGCGCCACGGTGAGGTGAAGTATCGAAGCCCACGATATAGCTTTTCACCTTTCTGCAAAGGTATGCTTCTCAGTCGTTCCTGAAAAACAACTCAGCTCTTCCAAGCTGCACATAGAAAAGGGTCTGGACTGGCAAAAGCCAAGCCCCTCAGAAGAGGTCCGGCGTGAGCCTGGGGAGCACACTACCAGCATGAATAAGACATAAATAGCTCCTCAGGTGTGAAGTCGTAAGTGGCTGAGGGCATGGACCACAGGCATCTGGAAATTGCTGTGGCCCAACTGCCTAAACTCTGAATATTCAAAATAGGTCATTCCTTTGGTTTAAAGCTGTTTTGTTTAAACAGAACATAATGGTGCATGTAAGGAATGCCACATTGTCTGGATGTGAGCTGCTCCAGTGGCTTAAGGAATCAGAGTAAGTTCAACAACTTGGGAAGTTAAGGTAAATGTGAGGACAGGGTATTCTGAAAGCAAAGCACGAGAGACCCTTGATGTATGTTTTATTCAGATCTGGCCCCACAATGGGGCTTTCTAACTTACTACCAGGATACCCCCAAAGACCCCTCGAGTCACTAATTCCACGATCAATTAAAATTTCCTTGTGTCCTTGGGGGCTGACTATTTTGCTTCATTGTCTGGCTTCCTGCCTGGTGCTGGATCCTCCCCCAGGGGCTTTTCCATTTGCCTGACAACCATCTGACTCTGAAATACAAATATCTAAGAAGGTCAAAATCTGGTCTTCCATCTTGAACTGAAGAGAGAACAGTACCCACAATGGGCGTTGCAGTTTTTTGGAGAGGCCTCGGGAATGATTGATAGTCTACAGTTGGATGTCTAGAATGACACCCCTGAAGAACTGCCAGGCTAGGAGTGGGAGATGGAGCACCAGTTTCTTCAGCCCCATTGCTCTAAGCACAGTTCCTTGTGGACACAACAGTGCAGGTTTATTCACCTAGGTTTCCTGATCACCATCAGGTACCTTCTCACTCAGGAGTGTTACAGAGAATTTACTAATGTTCAAAACCCCTACAGCTTAATATGTGAACCCATAGGGCCTGAAAGAGTATATGGGGGCAGTTTCTGCCTGCATAAAGTAGACTGTAACACGGTGTATGAACAAAGTTCGCTGGACTGAATCAGGAATTCTGGGACCCAGGGCAAGTCCAGCTTTCAGAGATGACTTACTTTGGACAAGTCATTTACTCAGATGCTCCAGATGAGGTTGTCAGTGTTACAACATGCCAGCAAGTCACTGATTACCAAATGGAGTTAAATAAAATCAGTTAATAAGTATAAACCACTATTTTTAATAAGTATTGAGACTTTCTTGGTGGTCCAGTGGTTAAGACTCTGCACTCCCAATGGAGGGGGTCTGGGTTCAATCACTGGTCAGGAAACTAGATCTCACATGCTGCAACTAGAGATCCCACGTACCACAACAAAGATAGAAGATTCTGTGCAGCCAAATAAATAAATACTAAAAATATATATATTGATATTATATGAATATGAAATGAAAGTGAAAGTATGAGCCTCTCAGTTATATCCAACTGTTTACGACTCCCATGGACTGCAGCCTGCCAGGGCCCCCTGTCCATGGAATTCTCCAGGCAAGAACACTGGAGTAGGTAGCTATTCTCTTCTCCAGGGGATCTTCCCAACCCAGGGATCAAACCCAGATCTCCTGCATTGCAGGCAGATTCTTTACTGTCTGAGCCACCAGGAAATAATCGGCACCCAAGGCCATTAAGTATTAGTTTTTAATAAGTAAAAGCATATTTAATAAATATTTTAAAACCACTGTTTCACAATTATAAACCACCATTCTAAGTTATTTTCTTAGACTTATTTCTTAGATAGTTTAGCTTCTAAGAAAGTTATTTTCTTAGTTTCTGGGTGAATCACCTAAAAGTTCACTGGGTTTATATTTTAGAACCAAAGTTGCTATGATATAGTAGGTTGTTTTCTTTCTGTGGAACATAGTATCTCTTATCTCATAAAAGTCCTCCCCCCAACCATCACCACCATTTCCATTTTAGTAGACCCCCAAAGCAGTGCATATAAGCCAGGGACCATCATGCTTTTGGCATGACAGCACCTCCAAAGAAGAGGGACCCATACAGGTAAGATTGCTTAACCACAGTAAGGAATACCCCTCCCCAGGCAAGTAAAAGAGGTCACATGCCTTAACCAGAAAACAGAGATCCAAGAGGGTAGGGACAGTCTATGTCTTACCCACCTGTTTCCAGCTATGCTCATTCAGTATATGTTTGTGGCATAATCTATTTTGCAAGAATTATTGTTGTTTTTCAGTTGCTAAGTTGTGTCTGAGTCTTTATGACCCCATGGACTGCAGTATGCCAGGCTCCCCTGTCCTTGACTCTCTCCCAGAGGTTGCTGAAATTCATGTCCATTGAGTTGGCAATGCCATCCAACCATCTCGTTCTTTGTCACCCACTTCTCCACCTGCCCTCAATCTTTCCCAGTATCAGGATATTTTCCAATGAGTTGGCTCTTCACATAGGGTGGCCAAAGTATTGGAGCTTCAGCATCAGTCCTTCCAATGTATATTCAGGACTTATTTCCTTTAGGATGGACTGGTTGGATCTCCTTGCTGTCCAAGGGACTCTCAAGAGTCTTCTCCAACATCACAGTTCAAAAGCATCAGTTCTTCAGTGCTCAGCCTTTTTTATGGTCCAACTCTCACATCCATACATGACTACCGGAACAACCACAGCTTTGACTACACAGACCTCTGTTGGTAAAGTGATTATCTCTGCTTTTTAATATGCTGTCTAGATTTGTCACAGCTTTCTTTCCAAGGAGCAAGCATCTTTTAATTTCATGGCTGCAGTCACCATCTGCAGGGATTTTGGAGCCCAAGAAAAGAAAATTTGCCACTGTTTCCACTTTTTCCCCTTCTATTTGCCATGAAGTGATGGGACTGGATGCCATGATCTTTGTTTTTCGAATGTAGAGTTTGAAGCCAGCTTTTTCACTCTCCTCTTTCACCTTCATCAAGAGGGTCTTTAGTTCCTTTTCACTTTCTGCCATAAGGGTGGTGTCATCTGAGTATCTGTTATTAATATTTCTCCTGGCAGTCTTGATTCTAGCTTGTGCTTTATCCAGCCCGGCATTTCTCACGATGTACTCTGCATATAAGTTAAATAAGCAGGGTGACAATATACAGCCTTGTCGTACTCCTTTCTCAATTTGGAACAAGTCCATTGTCTAAGTCCAGTTCTAACTGTTGTTTCTTGACCTGCATACAGATTTCTCAGGATGCAGGTAAGGTGGTCTGGTATTCCGATCTCTTTGAGAATTTTCCACAGTTTGTTGTGATCCACACAGTCAAAGGTTTTAGTATAGTCAATGAAGTAGACGTAGATGTTTTTCTGGAATTCCCTTGCTTTTTCTGTGATCCAATGGATGTTGGCAATTTGATGTCTGGTTCCTCTGCCTTTTCTAAACCCAGTTTATACATCTGCAAGTTCTCAGTTCACATATTGCTGAAGCCTAGGTTGACAGATTTTGAGCATAGCCTTACTAACACGTGAAATGAGTGCAACTGTACGGTAGTTTGAACATTCTTTGGCATTGTCCTTCTTTGGGATTGGAGTGAAAGGGGAGCTCAACAGAGCCATGGATGCTGGTGCTTTGAAATGCGGTCCCCTCCACATTGCCATTGACAGAACCAGTCTTTCCTCTGGCCTCCCTGGGATTCGTACTCTTCTGAGACCTACGCCTGTTAGTCCAACTCTTGCATCTTCTCTGGTTTATGTTTGCTCTGCTTTGGCCTTTCAGCCTCCCCCCCCTCCCTTCTTGGGGTCCTCTACTGATCAGCCTCTGATTGGGCCGATTAGGTTAAAGTGGCCCTTCTCCTCCCAAGAACTATGTATCTTTACCCATAGTTGTGGGACCCCAGATGTCCTAAGACTGCATGAATCAGTCACATGCTGGTCATTTCTTCCCAGGAAGCCCTCTCAGAAGCGACCCAGTTGCGGCTCCATCCAGCCAAGGTGTCTCAGGGCTCCGTGAGCTCTGCTGTGTGATTAGACACTGCCATCTCCTGGTCAAAGCACTGAACCTGGTCCCAGCTGCTGTGTCACAGCAGTTCACCCTTGGGCTTGTTACGTGCTCCCTGTCTACACTGCTAGCCAGGATTGAAGAGATACTCCTGACCCCACCTCCCCACATCTTATAAGCCTTACAACTTAGAGAGTTAACTGCTGGTATTGCCCTGGGTTGTTGTTGTTCAGTCACTAAGCTGTGTCCAACTCTTTGCAACTCCATGGACTTCAGCATGCCAGGCTCCCAGTCCTTCACTGTCTCCTGGAGTTTGCTCAAACTCATGTCCATGGAATCAGCGATGCTATCTAACCATCCCATCCTCTGTCACCCCTTTATCCTCCTGCCCTCAATCCTTCCCAGCACCAGGGTCTTTTCCAATGAGTCAACTCATTGCATCAGGTGGCCAAAGTATTGGAACTTCAGCTTCAGCATCAATCCTTCCAACAGATATTCAGGGTTGATTTCTCTTAGGATTGACTGGTTTGACCTCCTTGCTGTCCAAGGGACTGTCAGGAGTCTTCTCCAGCACCACAGGTTGAAAGCATCAGTTCTTTGACGCTCAACCTTCTTTATGGTCCAACTCTCACATCTGTACATGACTACTGGAAAGACCATAGGTCTGACTATACAGACCTTTGGCAGCAAAGTGATATCTTTGCTATTTAATACACTGTCTAGGTTTGTCATAGCTTTCCTTCCAAGGAGTAAATGTCTTTAAATTTCAGGCGGTGGCTGGCAGCAGTCACCATCTGCAGTGATTTTGAAATGCAGTCCCCTCCACATTGCCATTGACAGAACCAGTCTTTCCTCTGTCCAAGAAAAGAAAATCTGTCACTGCTTCCACTTTTCCCTCTTCTATATGCCATGAAGTGATGGGACCAGATGCCCCTGGAACCATCTAAAGTCCATACCTCCCTCAGAGTCCAAGTACATCCTCCTCACAGAGGGACATCAACTTTGGATCCTAGCCCTCATTGTTTTATCATCAACTGAGCTGGTCAAATGAGTTATCTGAAAGGGATCTTAAAATGCACTGTTTTAATTTGGATGAATACTTGTCTTCATGTGGATTTCTAAGCAATCTCTCTTAGTTAGATCAGGTTTTTTTACAGTAGCTTTTGGAGTTAGATTTCTGATGGATGATTCCATATAAGTAGAAAACAATCTCTTGTTAAGTTGTTAATCTGTTTAGTAGATAAACTCCGGCAGACATAAAAAGCCTACTTTACCAAAAGTGAAACTGGCTAAATGAGATATTCAACATCTCTATTGAAGGTAAGGAGCTGAGACCAAATGTTCTAAATATCCTCTGTCATCTAAACTCTTTAGCCAGATGAACCTGTAGATACTCTCCTCTCTCATTCTTTATTCCTAGACTTTCATGGCACAGGGGATTCTCATGGTTGAAGTTAGCTCTTTCCTGGCTTCCCTGGTGGCTCAGACAGTAAAGAATTTGCCTGCAGTGAGGGAGACCCAGGTTCAATCCCTGGGTCCAGAATATCCCCAGAGAAGGAATTGGCAACCCACTCCAGTATTCTTGCCTGGAAAATCCCATGGACAGAGGAGCCTGGCAGGCTACAGTCCGTGGGGTCGCAAAGAGCCAGACACAGCTGATTAACTAAGACTCACTCACATGGAATCACCAGCTCTACTACAGGAATTCACTCAGGATCATAATAGGGAAAGATTTCTGTTCCTTTGGTCAGAAATAACCAGATACCCAAGGGCAGATATAGTCCCTGAAACCAAGCAGGCTTTCAGGAATTAAAAGAAACTGCCAGACATATGTGTCTAGAACTGGGTAAAATGAGTCTTAGCCTGAAGGTCTAAATGTATAGGAAGTTCTTTCCAGTTTATAACAGATTATTCAGTAGACTTGGGACATTAAAAACTTTGCCTTGGCCTGTGTGGACCTCCAAGTCTGTCCCAAACAAAAGAGAAAAGGGGATTCATCTGAATCAGAGGCTTTAGTTAATCTGCTTAGTTACCATGATGTTGGATATTAACTTTGCCCCATGCTCATTTGATTCTTTAAAGGGTTAGATAAACTTTGAACAAGCAAAACAATTCTCCTCTGCACCCTTAATAGAGATTAATTTCAATTTATCTGCTGCCACTTTCCAAAAGACAATTGAGGAAAGTGATATTTGGGAAGAACTGATTAGTGGTCAGGCAGCACATCCAATTCTTGTTATTCTACATTCCAGCCTCAGATTGAAAAGAACCCTCATGTACTTGGACGATATTTTCTTGGCCTCGCACACAGTCACGTTTGCTGTGTTATATTTTGGTGTCACGCCTTCAGCTTTCATCAAGGGAGGCTATTTAAAAACAAAAAAACAAAAAACAAAGAAAGAAAGAAAAAACAAGCCCAGGCTAATGAAGTCCCTCACTCTCTTCGCTCCAGCAAGATGGAAGAGATTGCTCACTGTATCCCTCAGCTCTTGCTCTAAAAACGTCCTCATGAAAATTGTCTGACAAATTTGCCTGCTCAGCGAGTCTTGGTGTCCCTTAAGTAACAGGCATCATTTTTCCTCAGTTGATAAGAGTGTAATAAATAATTCTTCTGGTACGTTGCCAATCAGGAACTTAGAGCCTTATTCAAAGGTCAGAGATTCAGGCACCAGTGGAATAACATGGCTCATCTAGCCCTGATGGGGTTGTTTCCTCTATGGGGTTGGAGACACCAGACACAGGAGGCTAAAACATCTTGCTCTGGGCTGCCCAGAATGAGATCTCAACTGTGGGGCTCCTGAACTAAGTGATCAGCAGAGATCATTTTGGAGGAAGCTTTCCCTGCTAGTCTATGAAGTTATTGATATTGGGGCTTGTACAGGGTACACCGTCAAGGTCCCTAGCTTGTAGCTATGTTACACTCCCCATAAATGCCAGGTTATTGGCCTATCCCCCACAGGTTTGTTTTGGTTTTGTTTGTTTTTGCCAAATATTGCAGGGAAGAGGACACTCACTTCTAGCAGTTTGCAAATGTACTATCTCACATGTCCCTGGAATACTTATCTGAAGTTTTTCTCCTCCAACCTCCTCACCTGGCCATTGCAAGCTGCTGCTTTTCTGTTACCGATCCTGACAAACTCATCACTTGTCACTCTGCTGGACACAGCTGTCTCTTGGTGAACCCCATGACCGTCTTCCTCCCAAACTCAGGGCGGCAAAACAATTACATGTCAAAAATGTCTATCTTGCTACTCAGTGGCAGGATCAGAATTCAGACCAACGCCCTTGAATCTGGGGCCCTATGGTAGAGGCTGCTGCCCTGGGTCCCAGCTGCTCAGGAAGAGGTGTTTCCACAATGCCATTTTTGACACCAAGAGAATATTTGTGCATTCCCTGTCACTCTTGTCTGTCTCCACATGGATCTCACCCCCACCAGCAGAAGTACTCCAAGCCTCCTTACTCCCCCTAGTCTAAAAATACATCTCATCCCTCACCCCAGAATTAATGTGGAAATGTCTTTCCCCAGTACCTAGGACTCATGGTGTGGCCTCATAGGATTACTGTGGTGTGGTCTTGTGACATTGGGCTTCCCTCATAGCTCAGTTGGTAAAGAATCCGCCTGCAATGCAGGAGACCCCTGCTCATAATCCTGGGTTGGGAAGATCCACTGGAGAAGGAATAGGATACCCACTCCAGTATTCTGGCCTGGAGAATTCCATGGACTGTATAGTCCATGGGGTCGCAAAGAATTGGACATGACTGAGTGACTTTCACTTTTCACTTGTGGCATTTGTGGTACTTTTACATATTTCCCCAAACCTGGGTCATTCAGCATTGGCTATGGTTAGATTATTATCCTACAAAAGGTCTCCTAGAGATGGGTCAAGATTTCAACAAAACAGAACTCCCAGTATGTAAATATGTTTATATGTAAATCCAATACTTCCTACATTAAGTATATCATAGTATCAAAATATTATGTGATTTTAAATTGATTATTGTACCAACTATGATTTATTTTTTTTGGATCATAGTTTTGATTTAGATCATAATTTTAAAATGTGTACATTGAGGTAATAAGCAAATTCTAACAAAAGAATGAACACTATTAATCTCCATCATAAGCTTGACTACCATCACCCCCCAACAGAGAGTTCCCTTTCAAAGATATTCCAGGTCTATACAATTTGATTAATAAGTTTTTATTAAAATCTTGTAAATTCACGATGAAATTATTGAATTTTCTGTAGTAAGATCTAACTTTAATATCTTGGAATGGGATACTTCCTTAGCAAGAGTAGCTGACATAATTATTGGCAACCAGCCTGTAAAATTATACAGATATTATTTATGAACTGATCAGTTGTGGTAGCCCCATCATTTTAGATATCCTTTGCCTTTTATCACAGTCTTCTTGATTTCATACTTTGGCATACATTTTCCAGAAGATTAAAATCTTTAACTTACCCTTAGGGCTTGCCGAGTAAATGAACAATAATTACAAAATATACTTGATTAATAGAGTTCATACAAAAGCAGAGTGGTGCTCAAAGTTAATTTATCTGGAATCACTTTAATGTCTCAAGTTGTGTAATATTAAAAAGTAATGTGGGTTGTGATTCTTATCAACATTTTGTTGCCTGATTAAATACCAAGCAAGCCCTAGATCTAAAGAGATGCCAGATGATAATTAAAAGCAACCCCACTGTCTAATGAATTCCACAACCAAGTTAGTTTTCTCTTCAAATATATACTCACGGGATTAAAATCCCCTCAAAGCTAAGTCAGTGGTGGAGCTACCATCTAGTCCCCACTATCTAGGACAAATAACCTTTGGTCTTCCTCACACTGGACATTCTGGCAGGATAAGCAGGGAGGTACAGTAGCTCAAGTACTCTTCAGTAGCCTTGCAAACTTTCCTTAGAGTTGCACTCAGTTTAAGAAGCTTCCATGCAACCTTCCTTCTTTCCACGGGAGATTAGACATGCAATGTAGCCTACTGGCTCTCTCAGCTTCATCCAGCTCTCTCTCCATTTTCTCTGATAGGCATTTTCTCTAATGTCTGATTTCATCTGTATATAGTGGGCTATGTCACATTCTTCAGGGTGTCCTTCATGCACCTCATGTCCTCAGATCATGTCCTCATGACCTCAGATCATGGTTCAGATCTCTTTGAGCCAGACTGCAACCCTCTGGCTGCCACTCTGACCATCTGCTGATAACAGTGATTGTGTCCCCTAGGTTTCTGACTGCCTCCACTGTTTCAAAATCTGATCATGCTCTTTGCTCCTAGTGGTGCCAGTCTTATAGTGGCATCTCCTACTGTCAACTATGGCTGGGGCAGCCACCACTGAACTTCCTAGTGATGCTGATGCGTTCCTCGTTAGCTCATACTCAGTGCTTTGGCACACAGTGTCTCCACCATGCCATCCTGTGAAGCAATTCAGGCTGGCTGAAACTCTTCAAAGGACTGACATCTTTATCTGGTCTTAAGGAACCCTGATGTTACCTAGGGTGTGACCTGAGGTAATGACACAAGTGCAACAGTGATGAATGACCTGGAGGTCTGGCTGTCTATTTTGCTGTCTGTCCTCCAGCCCCATTCATGCTCGATCCTACTTGTACCATTCCATCCATCCAACCCAAAGAATTTGTGGGTTCTGGTTTAACCCAGTTTATGAAGGGCAATGTTGGCTGCATCGTCACTTGATATACCATGTTAGATGCTCTGTCTACAGCAAGGCTCAATAGTGAGCCAGAAGCTGTTTTTCAAACAGTGTGTAATTCTCTGCTGCAAATAACCTTGTCCAGAACTCTAGTAGACTGGGTTATGGTTCTCCCATTGAGAGTTATGTGAATGTCCCATGGCATCCTTCTGGCCCAAGAAATCTCCTTTGGGGTAGAGTTCCCTTTCTGCCTAATCAGCCTAGCACACCCAAGCTCGGTTATGCTGTGACTGAAATCTAACTGACTGAGTGTATGTCTGGCAGGGGGTTGGGGTTCTGTACCATCATGAACCCCATTAATTAATTTTTAATAGGGAAGGCTTCCCCTGGAGAGGGAAATGGCAGCCCACTCCAGTATTCTTGCCTGGAGAATCCCATGGAGAGAGGAGCCTGGCAGGCTACGGTCCACGAGATCACAGGGAATCAGACACAGCTGAGCAATGGAGCACAGGGAAGAATGGAAATGTTCTGCAGGATCATAGGTTCCAAGGGATCCAAGAATTTGAAAATGACCCCATTCTGTCCCAAACAGAACCTTGACCTTGGTCTTCCATGCTTGCCTAGCTGAGAACTGAACCTTCTTCGGAGCTCTGCTACCTTTATGATTAAGTCCAGGGCCTGGTCCTCCATTTGCTCTGCTTTCTGGGGGGTGACTCTGACGGTAAAGAATCTGCCTGCAATGTGGGAGACCTGGGTTTGATCCCTGAGTTGGGAAGATCCCCCAGAGGAGGGCATGGCAACTCACTCCAGTATTTTTGCTGCAGAATCCCCATGGACAGAGGAGCCTGGTGGGCTACAGTCCATGGGGTCACAAAGAGTTGGACATGACCGGGCAACTAAGCACACAGCACTGGTAAAAGAGAAAAGAGCCTCTTCAAAAGCTAAGTGTGAAAGCCAGAAATCTTCTTTATAGTATCTAATTATAGATTAAACACTCAACTTTTAATTATTTTCCCAAAATACTAATTGTGTATAGCAACATGTGGTTAGTATTTCCCCATATTTCTCAAATGCCTGATCCAGTGCACCCACTAGTTCATTTCCTTCCACTTCACCATCAGTGAACTTTTTAACAATTTCAGCCTTTGAATAATTCAGCCTTGTGCCAGGAGTTATCAAGACGCTGCCTATCATCAGTGACGGAGTCTGTACTAGTTCCTTAAAACTGCTGTAACTGCAAACTGGGTGGCTTAAAACAGCAGAAATTTTATTTTGTCATAATTATGGAGGCTGCTGCTGCTGCTAAGTCGCTTCAGTCGTGTCCGACTCTGTGTGACCCCATAGACGGCGGCCCACCAGTCTCCCCCGTCCCTGGGATTCTCCAGGCAAGAACACTGGAGTGGGTTGCCATTTCCTTCTCCAATGCATGAAAGTGAAAAGTGAAAGTGAAACCGCTCAGTCGTGTCCAACTCTTAGCGACCCCATGGACTGCAGCCTACTAGGCTCCTCCGTCCATGGGATTTTCCAGGCAAGAGTACTGGAGTGGGGTGCCATTGCCTTCTCCATTATGGAGGCTAGATCTGTCCAAAAGCAGTGTGTCAGCAGGGCTATATTCCCTCTGAAGGCTCCTGGGAAGAATCCTTCCTTGCCTCTTTGAGTTTCTGATGGCTCCAGATGTTCTTGGCTTGTGGTAGCATCACTCCACTCCCTGATTCTATCTTCACATGGCCTTTTCTGTATCCTCTTTGTCATTGGATTTAGAGCCCACCCTAATCTACCATAATCTCATCTCAACCCTTAGCAAAAATTATACCTGCAAGTACTGTTTCCAAATAAGATGACTTCCTGAGGTTCTGAATGAACATGAATTGGGGGACAGTGTTCATCTCACCACAGGGTCCTCATGGCCAGCTGGCTGGTGACAATGTTTCTTAGCACTGACTTTCTTGGATCATTCCTAGGGACCCAACTTACAACAGCTGGGTCCCCAGGGGCATAATATGCTATTCAGTTCAGTTCAGTTCAGTTCAGTCGCTCAGTCGTGTCCGACTCTTTGCGACCCCGTGAATTGCAGCACGCCAGGCTTCTCTGTCCATCACCAACTCCCGGAGTCTACCCAAACCCATGTCCATTGAGTCGGTGATGCTATCCAGCCATCTCATCCTCTGTCGTCCCCTTCTCCTCCTGCCCCCAATCCTTCCCAGCATCAGGGTCGTTTCAAATGAGTCAACTCTTCACATGAGGTGGCCAAAGTATTCAAGTTTCACCTTCAACATCAGTCCTTCCAATGAACACCCAGGACTGACCTCCTTTAGGATGGACTGGTTGGATCTCCTCGCAGTCCAAGGGACTCTCAAGAGTCTTCTCCAACACCACAGTTCAAAAGCATCAGTTCTTCGGCGCTCAGCTTTCTTCACCGTCCAACTCTCACATCCATACATAACCAATGGAAAAACCATAGCCTTGACTAGATAGACCTTTGTTGGCAAGTAAAGTCTCTGCTTTTTAATATGCTGTCTAGGTTGGTCATAACTTTCCTTCCAAGGAGTAAGCATCTTCTAATTTCATGGCTGCAGTCACCACCTGCAGTGATTTTGGAGCCCACAAAAATAAAGTCTGACACTGTTTCCACTGTTTCCCCATCTATCTGCCATGAAGTGATGGGACTGGATGCCATGATCTTAGTTTTCTGATCGTTAAGCTTTAAGCCAACATTTTCACTCTCCTTTCTCACTTTCATCAAGAGGCTTTTTAGTTCTTCTTCACTTTCTGCCATAAGGGTGGTATCATCTGCATATCTGAGGTTATTGATATTTCTCCTGGCAATCTTGATTCCAGCTTGTGTTTCCTCCAGCCCAGCATTTCTCATGATGTACTCTGCATATAAGTTAAATAAACAGGGTGACAATACACAGCCTTGACGTACTCCTTTTCCTATTTGGAACCAGTCTTTTGTTCCATGTCCAGTTCTAACTGTTGCTTCCTGACCTGCATACAGGTTTCTCAAGAGGCAGGTCAGGTGGTCTGGTATTCCCACCTCTTTCAGAATTTTCCACAGTGTATTGTGATCCACACAGTCAAAGGCTTTGGCATAGTCAATAAAGCAGAGATAGATGTTTTTCTGGAACTTTCTTGCTTTTTCGATGATCCATCAGATGTTGGCAATTTGATCTCTGGTTCCTCTGCCTTTTCTAAAACCAGCTTGAACATCTGGAAGTTCACAGTTCACGTATTGCTGAAGCCTGGCTTGGAGAATTTTGAGCATTACTTTACTAGTGTGTGAGATGAGTGCAATTGTGTGGTCGTTTGAGCATTCTTTGGCATTGCCTTTCTTTGGGATTGGGATGAAAACTGACCTTTTCCCAGTCCTGTGGCCACTGCTGAGTTTTCCAAATTTGCTGGCATATTGAGTGCAGCACTTTCACAGCATCATCTTTCAGGATTTGAAATAGCTCAACTGGGATTCCATCACCTCCACTAGCTTTGTTCATAGTGATGCTTTCTAAGGCCCACTTGACTTCACATTCCCGGATGTCTGGCTCTAGGTGAGTGATCACACCATTGTGATTATCTGGGTTGTGAAGATCTTTTTTGTACAGTTCTTCTGTGTATTCTTGCCACCTCTTCTTAATATCTTCTGTTTCTGTTAGGTCCATACCATTTCTGTCCTTTATCGAGCCCATCTTTGCATGAAATGTTCCCTTGGTATCTCTAATTTTCTTGAAGAGATCTCTAGTCTTTCCCATTCTGTTGTTTTCCTCTATTTCTTTGCATTGATCTCTGAGGAAGACTCTCTTATCTCTCCTTGTTATTCTTTGGAACTCTGCATTCAAATTGGAATATCTTTTCTTTTCTCCTTTGCTTTTCACTTCTCTTCTTTTCACAGCTATTTGTAAGGCCTCCTCAGACAGCCATTTTGCTTTTTTGCATTTGTTTTCCATGGGGATGGTCTTGATCCCTGTCTCCTGTACAATGTCAGGAACCTCTGTCCATAGTTCATCAGGCACTCTGTCTATCAGATCTAGTCCCATAAATCTATTTCTCACTTCCACTGTATAATCATATTATGATACAAATAACAGCCTACAGGAAGTGTATTAAATGTTGCTCTTAAACTAAACACATGGGGAAGGGGTGGATAGAAAGACAGATTCAGCATAAGGGGAATTTGGACTACCCTTGGTTACATAGCTTCCCTGATGTCTCAGACAGTAAAGAATCTGCTTGCAATGTAGGAGACCTGGGTGTGACTCCTGGGTTGGGAATATCCCCTGGAGAAAGGAATGGCTATCCACTGTTCTTGCTTGGAGAATTCCATGGACAGAGGAGCCTGGCAGGGCTACAGTCCCTGGGGTCACAAAAGAGTCAGACATGGCTGAGTGACTAACACTTTCACTTTTCACTTTCATATTTTTGAAAGGCCTCACCAGAGTTCTCCACAATCTCTGAAGCTGAGAGGATCCCTTGCTGGGGTTCTGAGTTGGATCAAAGGGATTAATGAGTAGGATAATCGATCATTGAATGTGGACTGTTCTAGGGAGGCTGTGCTGTCAGACAAAGTGCTTCTCCTCAGGCAAGACTTCAAGACTGACAGCTGAACATTCTCAGTAGTGGGTGAAACATACTTCACTCCTGAAGAGGTATCTGGGTGACACAGGATGCCATCCACTATACCTATCATTGATTAAGATTGAAAACTAACTTATTTTTATAAAACTGAAATATTTTAGGTTATTGTTTTCGTTTCCAGAAAGATACACCAGCAGGGGGAAAAGCCTAAGAACTCTTGAAAAGAAATAAATGTTAGATGGAAGAGATGACTGAAGGCAAGTTTTGAGACATGCACATTGGAAAGTGGAGGGAACACTCACCCAGAATGGAAGTTCCTCCACCTGAAACCTGGAAGGATGGAGATTGTGCACTGGTGATAGAGGAGTTTAGGGGAAGGATGTGGGAGATGTCTTAACACCTCTCTCACTCTCTGATCTGTCTCTAAGAAAGGTATGTGTTCTCATCTGTTCTGCTTCTCTATACCATAAGCTTTTCAGGGGCTGGACCTTGTTAGGGAAACCTGCCAGAATCCAGCTTAGCCTAGGCTGAGTGGGTAAATTTAACTTTGGGTGCAATATTCGCAAGTCTTTTTGACCAAAAAGCTAAACTGCATTTCTCCCAACAGCTTTATCAGCTAAGAAAAAAATATTTTTTTAAAAAAGTAATCTCTACATCAACCCTTCTCTGTCCCAATCTGTTCTGAACTCAGGTGAAGAAGAGTGGTCCTATTCATAGGTCCCTCCTTCAAATTCCTACATGGTCATCAGTATTAGTGATGAAAGAAACACTTCCTTTTCCTTTTCACTTTTGAAACTCTACAATGTTGCTGTAGTGAAAGTTCCATCTCAGTCCAGTAACCAGGTGTATCCACTCAGAGTGAGGCACAGACAATTGAGCCTACTCCTGCTTGAAAAGTAGGCAGGGACTGAAGAGTTTTCTCTCATCAGTTCTATAAATCACTTGACACAGACTCTAGGGCACATTTCCAGCTATGACTCCAAAAGCCACCCCATGGATTTTCTTTTTAGATACAAATGACATAACATTGTAACTAGTTTCAGGTGTACAAGGCAATGATTCAGTGTTTGTGTGTATTGCAAAATGATCATCATGATAGTCCAGCTAACATCTGTCACTATACATTGGTACGAAGAATTCTTTTCTTGTGGTGAGAACCTTCAAGATCCACTTTCCTAGCTACTTTCAAACAAGCAATACAGTATTATTAACTGTAATGATCATGCTATAAATTACATCTCCATGACTTACTAACTAGAACTGGAAATGTGCACCTTTGACCCCCTTCACCCATTTCACTCACCCCCACCTCCACTCTGGCAACCACCAATTTTCTGTTTCCACGAACTCAGGTCTTTGGTTGGTTGGTTGAAGATTCCACCTGTAAGTGATAATATATGGTATTTGTCTTTGTCTGTCTGACTTATTTCACTAAACATAATACCCTCCAGATCCACCCATGTTGTTGTAAATTACAAAGTTTTATTTTCTTTTTTTTGGATGAGTAGTATTCCATTGTGTATGTGTATGTGTATATATATGTGTGTGTATCTTTTTGAATAAGTGTTTTCATTTTCTTTGGATACTTACCCAGAAGTGGAATTACTGGGTCAGATGGTAGTTCTGTTTTTCTTTTTTGAGGAAACCCCATGCTATTTTCCACAGTGGCTACACCAATTTACATTCCCACCAACAGTGTACGGTTCAGTTCAGTTCAGTAGTCTGACTTTGCAACCCCATGGACTGCAGAACAAGAGGCTTCCCTGTCCATCACCAACTCTCAGAGTTTACTCAAACTCACGTCCATTGAGTCGGTGATGCCATCCAACCATCTCATCCTCTGTCGTTCCCTTCTCCTCCTTCCTTCAATCGTTCCCAGCATCAGGGTCTTTTCCAGTGAGTCACTTCTTCGCATCAGGTGGCCAAAGTATTGGAGTTTCAGCTTCAGCATCAGTTCTTCCAATGAATATTCAGGACTGATTTCCTTTAGGTTGGACTGGTTTGATCTTCTTGCAGTCCAAGGGACTCTCAAGAGTCTTCTCCACCACCATATTTCGAAAGTATCAATTCTTTGGCACTCAGCTTTCTTTACAGTCCAACTCTCACATCCCCACATGACTACTGGAAAAACCATAGCTTTGACTAGACGGACCTTTGGCGGCAAAGTAACGTCTCTGCTTTTTAATATGTTGTCTAGACAGTGTACAAGGGATCCGATTTATCCACATCCTTGCCAGTGTTTGCCTTTTGTGGTCTTTTTCATGAGAGCCATTCTGACAGATGTGAAGTAATATCTCATGTGGCTTTGGTTTGCATTTTTCTGATAATTAGCACTGTTGAGCATCTTTTCATGTATCTATTGGTCATCTGTGTGCCTTCTTTGCAAAAGTCTGTCCAGGTGTTTTGCCCATTTTAAATTGTGTTGTTTACTTTTTTGAAATTGAATTATATGAGCTTTTTATATATTTTGGATATTAACCCCTTATCAGTAATATCATTTGAAAATATTCTCTCCTATTCCATTGGTAGTCTTTTCATTTTGTTAATGGTTTCCTTTGCTGTGTAAAAGCTTTTAAGTATAATTAGGTCAAATTGGTTTTCATACTTTTATTTTCTCTGCCTTTGGAGAAAGATCCAAAAAAAGATATTACTACAATTTATGTCAAAAACCTAGACAGCATATTGAAAAGTAGAGACATTACTTTATCAACAAAGGTCCATATTATCAAAGCTATGGATTTTCCCAGTAGTCATGTACGAATGTGAGAGTTGGATCATAAAGAAGGCTGAGCACTGAAGAATTGATGCTTTTGAACTGTGGTGTTGGAGAAGACTCTTGAGAGTCCCTTGGACAGCCAGGAGATCAAACCAGTCAATCCTAAGGGAAATCAGTCCTGAATATTCATTGGAAGGACAGAAGCTGCAGCTCCAATACTTTGGCCACCTGACGCAAAGAGCTGACTCACTGGAAAAAACCCTGTTGCTGGGAAAGACTGAAGGCAGGAGGAGAAGGGGATGACAGAGCCCGAGAGGGTTGGATGGTATCACCAACTCAATGGACACAAGTTTCAGCAAGCTCCACGAGACAGTGAAGAACAAGGAAGCCTGGAATGCTGCAGTCCATAGGGTCACAAAGAGTTGGACATGATGGAGTGACTGAACAAAAATAAATGCCTACCTATGTTTTCTTCATGAGTTTTATGATTTCAAGTTTTATATTTAAGTCTTTAACCCACTTGGAATATTTTTGTATATGGTATGAGAAAATGTTCTAATTTCATTATTTTACATGTAGCTGCCTAGTTTTCTCCTCAATACTTAGTGAATAAACTGTCTTTTCCCCATTGTATATTCTTATATTCTTTTGTAGATAAAGTGACCATAAGTGTGTGGATTTATTTCTAGGCTATCTATTCTGTTCCACTGATCTATGTGTCTGTTTTTTTCCAGTACCATACTGTTTTGATAACTATAGCTTGGTAATACAGCTTGAAGTTAGGGAGCATGCTACTTCTAGCTCTGTTCTTCTTCAAGATTTTTTTTGCCTATTTGGGGTCTTTTGTATTCCAAACAAATTTTAAAATTATTTGTCCTAGATCTGTGAAAAATACTGAACCACAAAAGACCCCAAATTGGCAAAGAAATCCTGAGAAAAGTGTCCAAAGTTGAAGGTATAATCCTCTCAGACTTCAGAGTATTCTGCACTGTAATCAAAACAGTGTGATATTGGCCCCAGAATAGACAATACTGATCAATGGAACAGAATAGAGAGCCAGAAATAAACCCACACACCTACAGTCAATTAATTTATGACAAAGGAGACAAGACCACACAATGGAGAAAAACAGTCTCTTAAATGGTGCTGGGAAAGCTGGACATCCACATGTAAAACAATGAGATTAGAACATTCCCTCACACCATATAGAAAGATACGCTCAAAATGGTTTTAAAGACCCAATGCCATAAAACTCCTGGGGGAAAATAGGTGGAACACTCTAACATAAATCATAACAATATTTTCTTGAATCAGTCTAAGGCAAAAGAGATAAAAGCAAAAATATACAAATGAGACATAATTACAAGCTTTTGCACAAAAGAAATAATAGACAAACAGCTCATACAGCTCAATAACAAGAAAAAATGCAATTTTAAAAAATGGGCAGAGACCTTTTGAGAAATGTCTCTCTTCAGAAGACATACAGTTGGCTAACAGGCACAGGAAAAGATGCTCAATATGGCTAATTATTAGAAAAATGCAAGTCAAAACCACAAGGAGGTATTGCCTCATAACTGTCAGAACAGCTATCATCAAAAAGTCCAGAAACAACAAACGTTGGTGAGAATGTGGAGAAAGGGAACCATCTTGCACTGTTCGTGGGAATGTAAATTGGTGCAGCCATGATGAAAAACAGTATGGAGATTCCTTAAAAAACTAAAACTATAACAACCACATGATCCAGCAATTCCACTCCTGGATCTGTGTCTGGAAAAAATACAAACGCTTATTTGAAAAGATTCACGCACCCCAATGTTTGTGGCAGTGCTATATGCAATAGCCAAGACACAGAAGCCATCCAAGTGCCCATCAACATATGACTGGATTAAGATGTGGTATATATGCAGTAAAATATTACTTAGCCATAAAAATTGAAATACTGCCACTTGCAGTAGCATGGATGAACCTAGAGAGTGTTATGCTTAGTGAAATAAGTCAGTTAGAAGGACAGCAACTATATAATACCACTTACATGTGAAATCTTAAAAATTCATACGTATATGCAAAACAGACTCATAGATACAGAAAACAAACTTGTGATTATCAAAAAAGAGAAGGAAGTGGGGAAGGAAATACTAAGTGCATGGGATTAACAGATACAAACTACTATATATATATAAAATAGATAAGCAACAAGAATATACTGTATAGCATGGAGAATTATACCTATCATCTTGTAATGCCCTGTTATGGAGTGTAGTGTGCAGTACTAAATCATTATGCTGTATACCTGAAACACAATATTGTAAATCAACTATACTTAAAAATAAAGGACAGTAATGGATTGCAATCCATTGAATTATATAAGTACATACTAATTTAAACACATTAGAGAGAAGGAAATGCCTACCCTTGCTGTTGCATATCAACTAATAAATGTAGAAAGAAGAATGAGAAAAATATTAAACCATTTGGCAACCATTGCAATGCTAATTGATTCAAGTGGGAATTGTCAATGGATGCTAAGGCTGGTGGGTAGATATTTGAAATTGGGCCAGGATCCCGTTTCTTATTAGAAAACTTACCACAAGGACTTCCCTGGTGGTTCAATGGTTAAGACTTCGCCTTTAAATGCAGGAGGTGTGGGTTTGATCCCTGGTTTGGGAGCAAAGATCCCACATGCTTCTCAGCCAAAAGTCAAAACATAAAACAGAAGCAATATGGTAACAAATTCAATAAAGACTTTGAAACTGGTTCACATTAAAAAAAAAAAATCTAAAAAAAAAATTTTAATATAAATCTTCGCACAAAATACTTCTCAGTTGCTAAGGAGGAAATGGCAGGCTTCTCCCCATGTAAATTCACCAGACACCAACTGAGCAGGTGATCAGAGTTAACATAAACAGCAGTGGGTGGGTCAATGTCATATGCCTCCTGATGTGCTAAACTGAGAAGAACACAGCATCACTTCTGAATAGTATTTTCCATCAGTGTTGACATCCTAATATAAAGCCACAATGCAACCATTCATAAGTAAGAGAGAGTCTTTGTACTCTAGATTTAGAGGTGAAGGTGCATCATGTTAGCAACTTGCTTTCAAGTGGCTCAGAAAACAAGTAATGGCAATAGATATTCATAGAGTTGCTTACACAGCAAATACATTAATAATTTGGAAATCTTGATGAAGGAGATATGGCAGTACTTTACTGTCATTGCAACTTTTCTGTACATTTGAAATTTAAAAATTTACTGAAATACCTTTTTAAAAATCATGTTTATAATATAAAATGGTTTGGTGATTGGCATTTTGGCAAGGAATTGGAAAAACAACTGCATAGATTTCTAGGTGGGAAAGTACATAAAAATGCTGTTTCTTATGGAGGGCAGTTTATCACTATCAAATTTTTAAAATGCATATACACTTTGACTCAGTAATTCTACTTTTAGGAATTAATGTATACATCTACAGATGTATACATATATGAATATGGGATATACTTCAAGTTGCATAAAATGCAAATAATCAAGTACAAAGTTGTCTGAAAATATAACCATTTTTGTGAAAAAGGACCCATGCATACGTGTTTACCTCTAATTACTGATAATGTCAGAATAGAAAAGAAGCTGGGTGCTAAGTGAAATGGCAGGCAAGATACTTTGTCTATCATTCTAAAGTAAATATAACAGTAATAATAATAGATACAGGAGAGGTGGAGAATTGAGGCTGTTTTTAGAATTGGTCTTAGATTCTACCTCTTCATGGGAGGAACCATAATTTCCCCATCCGTTGAATCTGGACCTTGGCCAGTTGAGTGTGGTAGAACTGACAGTGTGCCAAGTCCAAGCCTGGGTATTAGACCCATGCAGTTGCCATGAGAACTTGCTCAGGGAATCTGATTGGAAGATAAAATACATAGAATAGAGCCAATAACCCCAGCTGAGATCATTCTTGACTAGCCAGCACAAGCCAGTCAACCAGAGTTAAGTCTAGCCAGGACCAAGTGAACTGCCAAGCTAAACCCAGCAGAACCACCCAGTGGACCCATTGTCTTGTGATCATAATAAATGGCCATTTTAAGCCACTAAGTCTGCGGTAGTTTTTAGTACAGCATTAGTGTGGCAACAGATTATACCCAGCATGAACCCTTTCTTATTGGGTCCTAAGTGAGTCTTGGTGTCTAACATTACTTACCTCCTGCTGCAAATCTAGAAGTCCAAAGGTATACTCAACTTTGCCTTGTCACCTTGGCAACCAGGCATGGGCACATGACTGGGCTCAGTTAATCAAATGAAACTTTGACCCTGCTTTGCTGCATCCACTAACGAAAGTGTCAAAATTCTCCAGTGTCCTTATTTCTTGGTGGTGTTTGCCCCAGATATACTGAGTGTGGAGTTGCCGGCCGCATGAGGTCCTAGCACTAATGCTTTTATCTTCAACTGACTCTTGTGGGGAGCTTTCAGCTCTGCCCCTGTTTACACATTTTCTCAGCCTGATCCTTCTGCTCCTGAAAATAAGAAGGTATTAAGTAGTTCATGGAATTAAGTTTATTTTCTATTTACAGGGGCCAGTGGGCCTTTTTGCTTTTAAATTGAACATCATTCATTTAGACTTTTGAAGTTGATTAGTCGGGAATTAGCTGGTGTGGACAGTTCAAACTATCACACCGGTGAAGTTACAAAAAGAAGGTAGGGGAGAATTTTAGGAATGGGGATAGTATTAATGTTCCTCTATGTTATTCTCCTTTGAAACATAAACATCTCAATTACTATGATACAGTACAAAGCAAGACAGACATCATTTATTGTTGGCCTTTGCAATGGAAATACGTTGTACCAAGACTCAAGTCCTAGCAACCTTTTACACCAGGATTGACCAGGATTCAAGCTTTGAACTCTATCTTTAACCCATTACTTCAGGATTGTTTTATAAGTTTTGACTACTCTCACACTGTCCTGAAAAGAAGTTTAAAATCCCAAGTATTAGTACACTGAAATGCCTTCGATTGTCCCTGAAAAAGTGCCTTGGACGTGGATATATCAAGTAACTCAGGAAATCTTGAATCAGACAAGAAATTGGCTAGCTACCAATTTTCCCATCTCTTGGCTAACTTTGTCTCCCAATTAGTTTGAGGCTCAACAGAACTAGGACCCTGGCTAAGATTCAGCTGGCATTGATTCAATCTTTAAATCTCTCAAATCTATCCTGTCTCATCCCACAGTTGAGGCCCTCGTCTCTCATCTAGATGATTACTGCAACGTGAGACAAGATTGGAGGCAAGAGAGACCGAGTTTTTTCAGGGGACAGGCCTTCTGTGATTTGGTTTTTCTTACTTCCCACTGCAACTCCTGCGAATCCCAGGATAGAAAATAGACATTTGTCTGACTGTACCAATTATTTTCAGAACACCAAACGCTTACATGCCGTTCCCTATGATTAGCATGCCCTGCCTACTTGAAAAATGTCTACTCATCCTTCAATTTTCAACTCAAGCATTACCAACTATGTCCATCTCCAGGCAGAAAAGACTCTTCACCTTCTCTTATGGCCAAGCTATCCACTTAACCCTATCCCTACTGTGGAGTATTAACTTCCTTGTTGTCGCTCCCATTGTTCAGAGTTCTTCTGTATCCCCATTACATAGGCTAATGTACTAGAGTACTCAGATTATGCCCATGGGCAGCCTTGGATAAATAACCAAGAAAAGAAGGAAAAGAAAGGGGGAAAAGGAAGAGAGGAGAAAAGAATCTGAAGACCCAGGGCCTCAATTCTCTATTCCAAAAAAAACTTGTAAATGTTCATCCTCCCAACAAAAATATCCCTGAAGTTTAAGAACCATACTTAGCAAAAGAGTGACAAGATGAAAATACATGACAGTTACTGCCTTGGATTTCAAAAATTACTCAGGAAACCTATCAATCACATTAATAAGAGTCCATTCTTCCTTATTAAGTATATAAGCTGAAAGGCTGGCAGTGTTTCATGGAAATTTTATGATCACTGGCGTCAGACATGGTTTAAATCTGGCCTTAGATAAATTTCTTGCCCTCTGTATCTCTCAGTTGCTTGAACTGAAAGGATTGTATTGCACTGCTAGCAATCTTTCATACACACACACACACACACACACACACACACACACACACACATATACATATCCTTAAATAGTTTTGTAACTTTTCCAGTGAACAGGCTTACAAGAGCAATGATTTGGGCACAACAAAGATTTTCATTACATAGAAAAGTGGTTTTTTTTTTTTAATCACATTGTCCATACTATCCAGCTTTATATAGCATTTAAAGAATACCAAAGTATAACAGAATGTACTGACTTAGAAACCTGTCCACGTTCTGTTTCATAGGAAAAATACTGAACATATGCAATTATGATCTTATTGATCATCTTGAAAAATATCTGTATGTAAAGAGGTACGTATATATGTAAAGTGCTTAGGGGTACAATCATCAAGACCAAAGTATGTAATATATGAAGGAGGAAGAAAGCACTACAAGAGAAAAATAATTAAACAATTCTATTTTAATTGATATAGTCCATTCAAGATGCCATAACAAAATACCACAAACTGGATGACTTATAAACAGATACTTTTCACAGTTCCAAAACCTGGGAAGTCCAAGATAATGCATCAGCATGGTCACATAGCAACTGCCAACCAAGAAAAGTTTACCCAGCAAAGTTATCCTTCAGAAATGAAGGGTAGATAAAGCTTTTCATTAACAACCAAAAGCTGAGGGGATCTATCACCACTATACCTGCCTTACAAGAAATGCTGAAAGATGTTTTTTACATTAATATGAAAGGATGCTAACTTCTAATGTAAGCTTATGAAAGTATTTGTCACAAATGTAGAGGCTTCCCTGGATGCTCAGTGGTAAAGAATGCATCTGCCAGTGCAGGAGGCATGTACTCCATCCCTGATCTGGGAAAATCCCACTTGCCATGGAGCAACTAAGCCCATTCACCACAACTATTGAGCCTGCACACCCTAGATTCCAGGAACTTCAACTACTGAGCCTATGCACCTCAAAGCCCATGCTCCACAACAAGAGAAGCCCACGCATCACAACTAGAGAGTAGCCCCCATTCATCACAACTAGAGAAAAGCAACAAATATCTAGTACAGTAGGTCTAGTACAATGAAGGCCCAGTGCAAATATAAATACACACACAAATACATCACGCTGGTAACGCTAAGTATATAGTCAAATTCAGAATACTTTGAATACTATAACCACTTAACTCTAGTATGGCAGTTAAAGGACCCTTGTGGCTCAGCTGGTAAAGAATCTGCCTGTAATGTGGGAGACCTGGGTTCTACCCTGGGTTGGGAAGACTTGGAGAAGGGAAAGGCTACCCACTCCAGTATTCTGGCCTGCAGAATTCCATGGACTGTATAGTCCATGGGATCACAAAGAGTCTAACACGACTGAGAGACTTTTACTCACTGCCCCGCTGGATCATCGAAAAAGCAAGAGAGTACCAGAAAAACATCTATTTCTGCTTCATTGACTATGCCAAAGCGTTTGACTGTGTCGATCACAATAAACAGGAAAATTCTGAAAGAAATGGGAATACCAGACCACCTGACCTGCCCCTTGAGAAACCTGTATGAAGATCAGGAAGCAACAGTTAGAACCGGACATGGAACAAAAGACTGGTTCCAAATAGGAAAAGGAGTACGTCAAGGCTGTATATTGTCACCCTGCTTATTTCACTTATATGCAGAGTACATCATGAGAAACGCTGGGCTGGAGGAAGCACAAGCTGGAATCAAGATTTCTGGGAGAAATATCAATAACCTCAGATATGCAGATGACACCACCCTTATGGCAGAAAGTGAAGAAGAACTAAAGAGCCTCTTGATGAAAGTGAAAGTGGGGAGTGAAAATGTTAGCTTAAAGCTCAACATTCAGAAACCTAAGATCATGGCATCTGGTCCCATCACTTCATGGGAAGTAGATGCGGAAACAGTGGAAACAGTGTCAGACTTTATTTTTGTGGGCTCCAAAATCACTGCAGATGGTGACTGCAGCCATGAAATTAAAAGACGCTTACTCCTTGGAAGGAAAGTTATGACCAACCTAGATAGCATATTAAAAAGCAGAGACATTACTTTGCCAACAAAGGTCCGTCTAGTCAAGGCTATGGTTTTTCCAGTGGTCATGTGTGGATGTGAGAGTTGGACTATAAAGAAAGCTGAGTGCCCAAGAATTGATGTTTTTGAACTGTGGTGTTGGAGAAGACTCTTGAGAGTCCCTTGGACTGCAAGGAGATCCAACCAGTCCATCCTAAAGGAGATCAGTCCTGGGTGTTCTTTGGAAGGACTGATATTGAAGCTGAAACTCCAATACTTTGGCCACCTGATGTGAAGAGCTGACTCATTTGAAAAGACCCTTATGCTGGGAAAGATTGGGGGCAGGAGGAGAAGGGGATGATAGAGGATGAGATGGCTGGATGGCATCAGACTCGATGGACATGGGTTTGGGTGGACTTAGGGAGTTAGTGATAGACAAGGAGGCCTGGCGTGCTGTGGTTCATAGGGTCACAAAGAGTCTGACACGAATGAGCGACTGAACTGAACTACCTGCCATTCAGTCAGTGCCCTGTCACTACCCATTCTGGCCATGGCTAATGCCCTTGGGTTGTAATTTGACCAAAGCTCCCAAGGCAGCACTGGTTTTGGCTAACCCACCTCGGCAGCAGGAACTGGAGGGCCCACTGCAGGCCAGGACTTCTTGTTTTGCTTCTTCCTGGCTGAAGGTGTGCTGAATGCTGTGCCAAAACAGTTGCCCCTTTGGATCAAGTGAAAGTTTTATTACAAGCTCACAGTCAATGCTAAAAACATTTGGAAGTATTTTCTGCATTGCATGCTGTTTCCCAAAGGATGGATACCTTGGATTGTATTAATATAAAGGGAATATTGCAATGATGATCCCAATATTTCCCTATGGTGCAATCCAGTTTATTGCATTTGAGCATAATGGAACATTTACTACTACAAAGCTGAGTTTCTGGTCTGTACACAGATTAATGGCTGGATCTGTGGCAGGTTTAACAGCAGTTATCTGTACTTACCCTCCTCACATGGTTAGAGTACACCGAACACTCCAAGTGAAAGAGGAACATACTTACACAGGAATTAGTCATACTTTCAAAACAGTTTGTGCAAAGGGAAGTGATTACCTTGTATTTTACAGAGGCCTGATACCTGATACCTGCTGTATTGGGAATGGTTCCATAAGCATGTGTTTGGTTGGTTGGTTGGTTGCTTGTTTTTTTTTCCTTCTGGTACCTTTTCTGTGCTCCCTACATTCTTGGCAGAACTTCTGATAACAGTAAGTCCCCTACATACAAACCTTCAATTTGCAAACTTGCAAAGATGTGAGTGTGTGTTCACATGTCCAATCATGTTAGTTAGTTCCTGTGTCTGGCGTACATTGTCACATGTGTGCATCTTCTACAAGTGGTTGTGATTTTGTGTACTTCACTGCATAGCACTGTAGAGAGTACAGTAGCACAGTATCTTTATTTCAAGCCCAGGATGTCTAGAAGCAAGCATAAAAGCAGCGGTGATATAGCATACCACTAGGGCAGATTATCCATTCAAAAGGAAGATGGCAAGAGAGGAAGAAAGGAACAAATGAAAAACTAAAGCACAGAGAACAGTTAACAAGATGGCAACAGTAAGTCCTGACCTACCAATAATTACATTAGATGTAATAGATTATTCTCCAATCAAAAGGCACAAGGTAACTGGACGAATTAATAATTAAAAAAAAAAACTAGACCCAAACATAAGCTGCCTACAAGAGACTCCTCAGCTTCAAGGACACATGTAGGCTCAAAGTGATTTCATGCAAGTGGAAACAGAAAAAGGAAGGTTATTCTTACATCCAACAAAACAGACTTTAAGTCCAAACTTAAAGAAGGTCATTGTGTAATGATAAAAGGGTCAACCCTTCAGGAGGCTGTAATAACCATAAATATATATTCACTCGGAGAAGGCAATGGCACCCCACTCCAGTACTCTTGCCTGGGAAACCCCATGGACAGAGGAGCCTGGTAAGCTGCAGCCCATGGGGTCGCGAAGAGTCAGATACGACTGAGCGACTTCACTTTCACTTTTCACTTTCATGCACTGGAGAAGGAAATGGCAACCCACTCCAATATTCTTGCCTGGAGAATCCCAGAGACGAAGGAGCCTGGTGGGCTGCCATCTATGGGGTCACACAGAGTCGGACACGACTGAAGCGACTTAGCAGCAGCAGCATATATTCACTCGACTTCAGAGAACATAAATACATTAAGCACACACTAATAGATACTGAAGCTGAAGCTTCAATACTTTGGCCACCTGATGCAAAGAACCGACTCACTGGAAAAGACCTTGATGCTGGGAAAGATTGAGGGCAAAAGGGGAAGAGGACAGCAGAAGATGAGATGATTAGATAGCATCACCGACTCAATGGACATGAATTTGAGCAAACTCCACAATAGAGTAGAGGATAGAAAATCCTGGCGTGCTGCAGCCCATGGGATCACAAAGAGTCAGACACAGCTAGTGACTGAACAACAACAGATATGGAGGGAGAAATAGACAACATACAATAATAGTAAGGGACTGCAATACCTCACTTTCAACATGTGGTAAGTCACAAAACAAGTCCCAGAAAATTTTAAAAAATTGAAATTATACTAGGTATCTTTCCTGTTCACAATGGCATGACTAGAAATCAACAGGGAAACTGGAAAATTCAAATATGTAAAAATTAAAACAGCCCTGAACAGCCCATGTGTCAAAGAAACAAGAAGTTAAGAAAATCTTGAAACGTATGAAAATGGAAACATGCATGTTCAAATAGGGGAGTTTATATTGAAAAATGCCTACATTAAGAAAAAAGTCTCAATTTATTACTCAATGAACTGGAAAAAAAAATCAAAGCCCAAATTGAGAAGAAAATAAAGATCAGGATGAGAATAAACAGAGACCAAAATAGAAATTATCAATGAAATAAGAACTAGTATTTCAAAAAGAAACAAAACAAACCTTTACCTAGTCTAAGAGAAAAAGGAAGGTTCAAATATGATCAGAAATGGGAGATATTACAACCAATACTACAGAAATATAGAGGGTCATGAGTGACTACTATAAGCAAAAATATGCCAAAAAACTGTGGATAACCTAGAAAATTAAGGGACCTGAGTCCTTTGGACAGCAAGGAGATCAAACCAGTCAATCCTTAAGGAAATCAGTCCTGAAAAATCATTGGAAGGACTGATGCTGAAGCTGAAACTCCAATACTTTGGATGTTTTGATGCAAAGAACTGACTCACTGGAAAAGACCCTGATGCTGGGAAAGAGTGAAGGCAGGAGGAGAAGAGGACAACAGAGGATAAGATGGTTGGATGGCGTCACAGACTGGAAGAACATGAGTTTGAGCAAGCTCTAGGAGTTGGTGAAGGACAGGGAAACCTGGCATGCTGCAGTCCATGGGGTGGCAAAGAGCCAGACATGACTGAGCAACTGAACTGAACCTAGAAAAGCTGGATAAGTTCTTAACACACTTAAACAACTGACCAAAACTAAATAAGAAATAGAAAATATGAACAAACCAATAAAAAGGAGACTGAATTAATAATAAACACAGGAAAGCCCAGGACTGATGGCTTCACAGGTGATTTCTACCAAACATTTGAAGAATTAATGCCAATCCTTCCAAACTTTTTGGAAAAAATAAAATTTTCTAAAAATGAAAACTCATTTTAAGAGACTAGCATTACCCTAATACCAAAGCCACATAAAAGCATACAAGAAAACCACGGACCAATATCCCTGATGAATATAGATGCAAAAATTATAAAGAAAATATTTGCACATGAAATTCAAGAGCACATTAAGTGGATTGTTCACCATAACCAAGTAGGATTTACCCCTAGGATGCAAGGATGGTTCAACATAAGTAAATCAATAAATGTAATACAGCACATTAATAAATGAGAGATGAAAATCATATGTTCATCTCAATAGATTCAGGAAAAGCATTTTAGAATTTAACATCCTTTCAAGGTTAAAAAAACACTCAAAACTTGAGTATATAAGGAACATACCACAACATAATAAAGATCATATGTGACAAATCCATAGCTAACCTCTTATTCAATGAACAACATTTTAATGCTCAGCCAAGGCAGATCTCTTTGGGATCCCATGGACTATACAATCCATGGAATTCTCCAGGCCAGAATACTGGCTCCCTGATAGCTCAGTTGGTCTTTACCTGCAATCCAGGAGACCCCGGTTCAATTCCTGGGTTGGGAAGATCCCCTGGAGAAGGGAAAGACTACCCACTCCAGTATTCTGGCTTGGAGAATTCCATGGACTACATAGACCATGGGGTTGCAAAGAGTTGGACACAACCGAGCAACTTTCACTTAAGGCAGGTCTGTTATACTCAAGTCAGGGCCCTGTTTGGAAAAATACTATCCACATTTCCCCATCCAGAGTCCCTTGAGGGGGTTGGTTCTGCAGACCCCCTGAACCCTTAAGTACACAGAGGTGGCCCACTCTTCCCTAGTAAGAACTAGCACTTCACACTTAAGCACTGTGTCACTAAGGCCATCAGGAATGTGTGGATACATGGAAAACCAGCATTGCTGAGAACTTCCTTCTCCTGCAATATGTGATTTTGTTTGAAAGTCAGAGCTGATAGAAGTAGTGACATGGCTGGGATCATATATATCCATAGGGCAATAGCCCCTTCTGGTAATCAGAAACTCGGTAAATGTTTAGGCCACCGGGCAAGTGGTCTAATCCAGCAAAAATACTAGCCAGAGGGGCAGGTAATCTAGAATGTGTAGTAATGGAAGAAAAATGATGAAAATTATGTATGACCTCGGGACCACGTGCAGCAGTGAGGGTTAGAGCTAGTCCACTGACCCTGTTACAGGTTTCCCCCTAAATTGTGACCACCTTGTACACTTCTCACATCTATTTGAGTCTCACTTGAAGTTTATTCTTACCTGTCACATCTTCAGGATGGTTCTTGGACTCTATCTAGAAGATGCTATTGACATTCCACCCAGATTCAGTTGAACACTTTTTAGCATCTCTGTCTCTCCCAATCTCAGTAGCATTGTTTTCCAGTTGCCCACACTCATCTCTCCTGAGGCCTGTCACTGGACTCTGGACCTGGACGTGTCTGCGAGTTTACATCCCTTGTGTTGGCCCTCATCCAGTGATTGCTATTCAGCATGGGCCCACAGAAAGAGGAAACTCTTATGTAAATATACCCATATTTATACATGTATCAATTTAGTATATACACTTATAAAGTTATGCATTGTTAACATGAAATACAAGTTTATTAGGGCATCCTGTATTATATGGGGCTTCTCTGGTGGCTCAGTGAGTAAAGAATCTGCCAGCAGTGCAGGAGGTTTGATCCCTGGGTCGGGAAGTTCCCCTAGAGAAGGATCTTATCTGGCAACCTACCTTTCAGTAGAACTAAAGGTTCCCACTTTCTCCCTCTCTCATGACCTTATTAACCATTGGCAAGCAATTCAACCAATTTCATAGCCCATTCGTGCCTCAAAGGAGTATGTAGGTACCAAGAAGGGCAAGATCAACATTGAGAAGTTTCCTAGAGGGGGTGATGCTTGCCTTTTTCAGAATGAGATGATAGCACCTAATTTATTGGGTCAGCATGAAGATTGGTTGTGTTTATGTACATGGTAAATAGTATACATCTAAAAGGTTTAGCCATTTCTTATTTTGCTTTTATAGCATATTCGTCTTATGACATTTATTTACATGGCCCTCCTATTGCAAAGAATTTGAGTTGAATCTCCTTAGTTTAGGGTAGTGAACTAGTACACTGAAATGAGGGCAGTTAAGATCACCAGCAGTGTTGAAATGTGGTTCCAAACACCAGTCAGAGAGGTGCCACTGAGAAAATCTCATCCTCCCAGTTCAATTATCTGCCTTAGAATCCACACATATAGCAGCTCCTGAGAATCAAGGTGGCTCTAAGGAGGCTGGTGGTGATTTGTCATTCTCTACCCTCCTCCCATTAGATTTCTCTTTTACCATCTTAATGTTACTACTCTCTGACCAACAACTTTCTGCAGCAAAATTCATAAAGTCTTGGCAACAATAATCACGGCTCAGGTTTAAGAATGACATTAAGACCTTCTGAGCTAGTTGTCTATCAAGGAGAAGATGAAATGATGGTTCATTCATACTACACAATACTGGGTATTATGTAGTTCATACATACTACACAATACGTTAAGGAATAAGCCAATCTTCATTGAAGAATGATCATGATATATGGAGTATAAAAGGAAATTACATAAAAAATGTACATTATAACTAAACTTTTGCAAGTTAATTCTTATGCTTCTCAAATCCTTTATGTTCATTTTGCATTTGCTCAGTCGCCTAAACCATGACCTTAGGTGACCTTTTGACAACTGAACACCTGTTGAGGGGGATGGGGAGGTGGATAGTGAGAAAGGAGGGACTTTGAACCTCAAGAGAGAAATGCATTGAACTTTTCTACAAAGAAGGTGTTGCTTTTCTAATTCTAAACTTTTGATATAAAAATATTCATTCTGACTGTTGCCACAGATGTTCACATTTTAAGTATGTTGTTTTCAGATAGGAAGGTAACACGTTGTGTGTTTAGGTACTCAACTCCCATTACTGGCAAAATAGAAAAATGTATATCACCTGATTGTAATCCTGGCATCATTCCCTATGAGATGGTAACTCAGCAGAATTGCTTAAGGATTTTCAGGAGTATTCCTTGAGCAGTCATCACTGTAAACGTTCAAGTATCACCGCAAGATGGTAGAAGAGGATTAATCATGGGACATGAGTGCCCTCTATGCTGCTTCAGTCGTGTCTGACTCTTTGTGACCCCATGGACTGTAGCCCACCAGTCTCTTCTGTCCATGGGATTCTCCAGGCAAGAATACTGGAGTGGGTTGTCATGCCCTCCTCTAGGGGATCTTCCTGACCCAGGGATCAAACCCACATCTCTTATGTCTCCTGCATTGGCAAGCAGGTTCTTTACCACTAGCGCCACCTGGGGAGCACAGCAGGTGCCAAAGGCTCAGACCTGTAAGGCTATAGAAATCCTTTTCACTCTCCCCCTGTGTGGTTGGAATTACTCTTATTGAAAAAAACTTTTTTAATCTTGGAACTTATGTACTTAAACAAGAGGATGTGGTCATTATGGTTCAACCAGAAAAACAGCCAGTAGGAGATATATATTAAGATATTGATTGCAAGGGAATGAGTTATACCGTGGTAGTAAGGCAGATCCAAAATCTGTCCAAACTCTGTCCACAGACATCTTTAGAAATTCCTCAGCTCTGCTCTCAGATCATTTAAACTGGTTGAACCAGGCCCATAAGATTATCTAAAACAATCTACCTGACCTACAGACAACTAACCATGGAACTTTACTCTATAAATCACTTGCTTGTTTTTGCTCATGCTCAGTGATGTCCAACTATTTGTGACCCCATAGACAGTAGCCTGCCAGGCTCCGTTGTCCATGGGGGTTTCCCAAGTTAGAATACTTGAGTGGATGGCCATTCCCTTCTCCAGGGGATCCTCTAGACCCAGGGATTGAACTCTTGTCTCCTGTGTTTCCTGCATTGGCAGGCAGATTCTTTACTGCTAGTGCCACCTGGGAAGCCCTATCCTATAAAAAGCTTCACAGAAATATCTAATGTTTAACTGAATAACTGGGGACTGTAGCCTGGTTGACACACCAGAAGACCAGCATGGTCCACCCCTTGTCAATTTGGCACACATACAGCTGACCCTTGAGCAACGTAGGGGTTAGGAGCAGCCACACTCCACCCAGTCAAAAATGCACATATAACTTTACAATCGGCCCTGTTCACTGCAGTTCTGCATCTGCAGATGCAACTAACTGGTGATCATGTAGTACTGTATGCCTGTATTCAGTACTGTAGTATGTATTTAGTGAAAGAAATCTGCATGTGAGTGGACCTGCACAGTTAAAACCTGTGTTGCTCAAAGGGTCAGCTGTACATCACTTTAAACCATACTGAATCTTGAGTGACATCATCAAAAATGACGACATAGGAAACTCCACTCTGTCCCCCAGCAGAGGTCAACCGTTAGGCAGCTATCCATGAACAGACAGCTCTGGGAGAGCTCTGGGGCCCACTTAGGAGCTTTAGTAATACAGTAGAAGAGAAACCTCAACAGTAACTACACAAAAAGAAGGATGCTTCCATCAATCCATCCCCCAAGCTGGTGTTGCCCAGCACGAAGTGCTAAGTCCTCAACTAGAGTTTCCCTTGCTGGGAAAGGAAAGCAGGGTGAACCATCAGTTTCTGCAGCCTTTGGGGCACAGCACGAATGTCCCACTTCATCCCACCCCACCCAGAGACTGGCAGAGATGTAGAGATGGCTAGGAACAAAGGCAGCAGGTGCTATCAACAACAGCCATGCAGCAGGAGCAATGGTGTTCTCAGTGACATGCTCTGCAGACAAACCCAGCTGACTTCACTGCTGAAGAGGCTGACAGCCAGCAGCCATTACAGATCCCTGCAGATTCTAACCCACAAGAAGTTTTGTTGGCTGATGCAGCTACCAAGCCCCTCCTTGCTCCCCTAGGCAAGGTTGGGACCCACACCAGCAGACACACAAGTGTAAAATGCCAGCTGCCTGAGTTCCTCCCTGCCTTCACCAGAGACCAGCAGTTGGTTTGGGCTTGTTGTTGTTAAGTCCCTCAGTCGTGTCCCACTCTTTGCCACCCCATGGACTACAGCATGGCAGACTTCCCTGCCCTTCACTATTTCCCGAGTTTGCTCAAACTCACGTCCATTTAGTCAGTGATGCCATCCAACCATCTCATCCTCTGTCATCCCCTTCTCCTCCTGCCTTCAATCTTTCCCAGCATCAGGGTCTTTTCCAGTGAGCCAGCTCGTCGCATCAGGTGCTGCTAAGTCGCTTCAGTCGTGTCCGATTCTGTGCGACCCCATAGACAGCAGCCCACCAGGCTCCGCCGTCCCTGGGATTCTCCAGGCAAGAATACTGGAGTGGGTTGCCATTTCCTTCTCCAGTGCATGAAAGGGAAAAGTGAAAGTGAAGTCTCTCAGTCGTGTCCGACTCTTAGCGACCCCATGGACTGTAGCCTACCAGGCTCCTCCATCCGTGGGATTTTCCAGGCATGAGTACTGGAATGGGGTGCCAATGCCTTCTCCACGCATCAGGTGGGCTGTGTGTAGATAAAAGAAGCCAACCTGAGTCCCCCCAGGATGGCCCCCACTGCCATCCCCACACTCAGGGCAAGCCCTCCAGCTGTACTCCTGAATGCCACCACCCTAACGCCTGTAATAAGCCTCCATGGCTGCATGCGTGCCCTGATTCGGGGCGTGTGCAACCACAGATGAGTGCATGGGAGCCAAAGCCCCCTGAAGCTGCCTGTGGGCCTTCTGGACCTGGCTGGCACCACTAGGCCCACCTGTAGCGAGCCCCTCCAGCTGTCACCTGCACATCCCCAGCCCAACACGTCACCTGCCTCCACTGTAGTGGGTGTGACCTGGGGAAGACTGACAGCCAGGACCCCTGCAGCTGCCAGTGAGCCCGGAGCTGGTCCCAACCCTTGCTGCCCCATCACTATGGGTTGGTTGTAAAACAGATGTTTAAAGGCCTGAAGCTGGTGCCTTGCCACTACATGGGCCCATTCTGCGGGCCCCAGCAGCCAAGAATGTACGAAGCACTGGCTCTGCAAAGAGTGCTATCTACTCTGGGCCCTGGCTGCCAGACATGGAAATTCCCTTAGAGCTCCGACAGTGCTGCAGCCTCAGGGAGTCCCTTCAGTGCTCGTTAAGGACCCATCGGTGATGCTGTAGATCCCAGAACCCTAAGCCAAAGAGATATCAAGCAGCAGAGGAATATGTTCCAGACAAAGAAACAAGATAAAATCCCAGAAGAACTAAGTGACATGAAGATAGGCATCTACCCCCAAAGAGTTCAGATTAATAAAGACAAAGAACTCAGGAGAATGAGTGCACAGAGTGAAAAGCTGGAAGTTTTAAGCAAGGAGTCAGAAAATATAAAGAATAACCAACTTAAGAATACAATAACTGAAATGAAATACACACTAGAAGGAATCAATAGTAGACTAAATACAAAAAGAACAGATAGAGTCGTGGAAATCACTACCACAGAACAGAAAAAAAGAATGAAAAGCAATGAGGACAGTTTAAGAGACCTCAGGGACAATATCAAGGGGACTAATGTTTGCATGAAACAGGTCCCAGAAGGAGAGGAAAGAAAGAGACAACCCGAGAAAATATTTGAAGATTTGATAGTTGAAAAGTTCCCTAACCAGGGAAAGGAAAGAGTCACCCAAGTCCAGGAAGCACAAAAAATCCCACATAGGATGAACATAGTAGGAAGACCTTTTTGGTCCCAGAACTGAGAGTTAGAAGCTTGAACTGTACTACTCTCCATCTCTCTAAGAGACAGACCATGTCATCTCATGAGTCAGAATTGTTACAGGCAAAACTGACCGATCACCAAGAAGCTGGGCTACTTTTACATGCTGCTGCTGCTGCTGCTGCTAAGTTGCTTCAGCCGTGTCCGACTCTATGCAACCCCATAGACAGCAGCCCACCAGGCTCCCCTATCCCTGGGATTCTCCAGGCAAGAATACTCGAGTGGGTTGCCATGTCCTTCTCCAATGCATGAAAGTGAAAAGTGAAAGTGAAGTTGCTCAGTCCTGTCCGACTCTTAGCGACCCCATGGACTGCAGCCTACCAGGCTCCTCTGTCCATGGGATTTTCCAGGCAAGAGCACTGGAGTGGGTTGCCATTGCCTTCTCCTTATATGATGGGAGCAGGGAATAATGTATATTAAGCCCAGGTGACCCTCTTGACCATCTCCTCAGACTTCCTTCCCTTGCCTCACTGTAACTTAGGTACTGTCAGCTGCTCAGGCTTGATAACGATCTACTAGTGAGGGTTCAGACCCCACTGATGATAGTTAGGGTCATACCACACCAATCTTCAGATGAGATGATAGCCAAGAGTGAAGAGAATTTTGAGGGGAGAAGGGAGAAGACAGGTATCGGTTGTGACCCAAGATCAAGCCCCCCAAGGAGAGCTGTATTTCACCCCACTCACACCTTCAGAAAGGGAGGCCTTGGGAACCATGATGGGCTGCTCTGCGGACCTGGTTGAGAAGTGGATCTGTGAGAACAAGGGGCCTCTGGTGACCATTACAGCTACACCCCCAGGGGCTGTTTCCAACTAACGACCGAGCGCAGCAGGGACCCTGGGGAAGGTCCATCCCTGGGAGACCTGGGTCTCTTGAGCAGTCATTTCTGGTCTCTTAGTTGCCATTGATGACACCAAGGCACTTAGTATTGCAGCACAATCTAGCTCATGTTCTATTCAACATTTATTCCCTCTTTCCTTCACAGGGTTAGACCTGCATTGTAATTGATAGCTCCTACAGATACTTCAGTTCCCTCTAAATTTCCACTGCAGGCTTGTTTCTCACCACAAAAAAAAAAAAAAAAAGAAAAGGTTTCCAAATAACAATCCCCTCTTTGCATCTATATAGCACAGATTGCAAAACAATATAAACATTTAGATCCCACTTAAAATACTAACAAATATATATAAGACACCTTTATATCTGTATAACTTATGCCTGAAGATGCCCCCAAAGCTGCTCCATTCAGAGAGACAATGACCACCGGGGGAGGGAGGTGGCAGGGGTACTCCTGAATGACCTCATCACTGTGGATATTCATTTATCCCATAATGAGGGGATAAGCCTGAGATAAGGATACTTCTTTCCCAAAGTTTGTCAAGAATAAGGATTAGGAGATAGGGGAACAATTTGCCAAATTTGATCATAGTTTCTTGGGTCCATTTCTTTTTGATTCTTCTGTTCTTGCCTTCTCATGTTCCACCATAAGAAATTTCATTTTTCTGTTGACCCAGATGAGCTACATCAGGGATGGTTGTGAGTTGTCAACTTGTGGCAGCCATCAATATCTCCATCCTGCCTCAAAAAGAGGCAGATCACAGAGCATCTGAAATTTAAGTGGCTATAGGACTCAGCCTTACCAGGGAAGCCAGGACTCAGATCTGTTTCTCTAGATGGGAGGCTCACTGGATCCATGTTGACTGTTACCTAGGCAACTCTCTAGATCAATGCTAGCACAAGGGTTGATGTTAATGTCCATGAGATTCCTCAACTAATCCTCTCTTTGGCATACTTTTTTTAAGCTTTCTCCTTCCTTGCTGTAAGTTTTATTATTTCTAGACAGAAGTCCCAGAAGTGGTAGTGGATTCCTAAATTTTCTTGACTTCAATTATTCATGACAGACTGTTTCCAAAGCACTACTAACTACCTTGTCTCAAAAATGGCACCTGTGTTGGTAAATTCACCTGTAAGCAGGGTAGCCATATGGATATAGGACTTTTTATATTGGCCTTAGAATAGATTTTCCAGCCTCTTTCGGGGGGCTTTTTCTTTCTCCCTGACCCATTGTGACTTAGTCTGAAAAGGCTTTAACACACATTTCTACCACTTAAATCCCCAAGTTTAAGTTGCAAATTGGTTTTAATACTGCAAACAATGGAGGAATCCAGTTTACTCTAATACCCTCATCTTTGTGACAGTCCACTAAGCACTATCACTTAGGATTGTTTTGCTTGCAAGTGACAGAAAAGCCCAACTGTAATTTCCTTGAGACAGGAATACATTGGCTTAGAAAATGAAGATTCAAAGTGTTTGACCCACTGAGGCTGAATCAAGACCTCAGTTTTTCCAAGAACCAGACAGCTTTCTTTCCTCATCTCTCCTTCACTCTCAGTGGTTTTTCACATTCACTCTTCCGGGTCCACATGGGGACCCACATGAGACCCCAGGCTCCCACCTTCTGGGCAGCTCTCCCTTTCTAACAGCAAATGCTCTAGCCTTCATTATCATTCAAATATATTTTCCAAAAGGCCTTCTCAAAAAACAAAGTGGACCTTTCCAGCAATCTCTTCTTGGATTTAGGGGCTGATTTAGACAGCGTGCCCCCACCCTGGGTTAGTCATTGTGGACATCACCTATGGCAGGGAAAGCAGACAGTCTAATGAGCTAGTCAGACCCATGACCAAGACTAACAGACTAGATTGAAACCAACTCACAACTTAGACTAGATGATTTCCTAAAACAAAATCAGGGATATATGTGACTAAAAATGTGGGAATAAACATGGAGGAAGGATCTAACAAGTCTCTTCTCTGAAACACAAGCTCAGTAGGATGGCTGGCCTCTGAGTTCACACCTCCTGCCTCCCTGAGGTGACCCCACTCTGAAAATTCCAGGTCTAACTTTAACATTAACTCTCATCCTAAGGGCTTCCCAGGTGGCCCTAGTGGTAAAGAACCCACCTGCCAATGCAGGAGATGCAGGAGGCACAAGTTTGATCCCTGGGTCAGGAAGAGTCCCCAGAGGAGGGCATGGCAACCCACTCCAGTATTCTTGCCTGGAGAATCCCATGGACAGAGAAGCCTGGCAAGCTACAGTCCCTGGGATTGCAAAGAATCAGGCACAACTGAAGTGACTTAGGATGCATGCATCTGTCATCCTTTGAGACCTGTTGGTTAGCCTCCATGATCAAGGGCAAGGAGACAAAGTCTTAACTACCATTTGGTATTGGTTTACCTACTCAAAGACATGAAATTCAGTTTTATGATCTATTTCTAAGTTAACGTTGGATAGGGGCAACATAGTTCAGCAACACCTCCTAAGGAAATTGTAGATAAACTACGATAGTTACTGTGAGTTCTCAAATTCACATAGCCCCAAAGATGACCCAGTAACAAAATCTGCAAGACATCCAAGACAGAACAGTGCTTGCATTGTACTTCCAATAAGTTTCCCAACTACACATCCAGCTACTTGACCAATTTTACAGAAGACTTACTGAGTTTAAACCTATCACACCAGGAATTGAGGCATAGAACTAATAGGGAAAATGTCTCAGTTTCAACTACAGCTGGATCAGGAACCATTAAACCAGTTAATAACTCCTGATCCCCTGGGCTGGAGGAAAACTTAAAGATTCAAACCTTCCCTCAGAGGTAAGTAGGTTTCCAAACCTCTTTGTGGGAACTCAGCAGTTAGCAACACAGTCCTAAACGTCTTACATTTGATGCCCTATTCCAATGTCTGCAGATCCACGTCCATACCAAGAGGGGTCCTGCAATAGACATAAGAGCCAGATGGGAGCTGGCAAATATTAATAGTTCAGGCACATGTAAAGGGAACTGTGAGACAGATACAGCCAAGGTCACTTCCTCTGTTCTCCCGCCCTGCACTGGGTCCCTAGGAATCTCCTGTGAACCCTGAGGGCAGAGCCTAGACTTGTACTCAGGCTTCTGACCCTCTTGCCCACCAGGAACAGGAAGGAGGACTTCTCCCTAACCATGAGTCAGGGTCAGATCCTATGTGTACCCATCACATGGAGGTGCTGTCCAAGGTTCTCCCACCTCTTTCAAGGAATGAGCTGCCTCATGTCCTGTGAGGTCATCGCATGTTACACCCAACGTGGCTGTGCCTTCAGAGGACCTTGATGTCTCCAAGGAAATCTGGTATTCTTCTTCGCCCCAGACCAGGGAGGAAAAAAAGGCATTTAGTCCCATCATGTCATAACCGACAGTGCGCTTCCCAGAATAGCTTCTGATATGTTAAATCGAGTATTTAAAAACACAACTAACTCTTTCCTCTTTCATTCTTCACATACCTTCTCTGCCAAGGTTTAATTTCTGCCAAGGACCACAGATCTCAGACTTTAGGTCTTGGTACACAAGCAGGTAGTATTCATAATGGTGGCGGATGAGATTGCCACATTCCAGTGCCACATGCATAGACGTTAGTGGTGGCCACTCAGTCCTAACAACCAGTAAATAACTGAGACTGAAGAGGAAAAAAATAGACAGTCCTTCCTGGACACTCACAAGAGAGGAAAGTCCAGGGCAAACTGCAGCCCCCTAGATTGGAGAGACAGGTAAACAGAGGGAGCTCCTGCTTACATGAGCAGGGACTCAAGGGAAAAACCCAGGGAGAACCAGCAGGGGGAGGAAAACCTGAACTATACTTAATCAATTTCTGAAAGTTCAGTGCAGACACACTTGAGATTTAAAAACTCCTGTGGGACCCAGCCATAGGAGGCCTTCAGAATATCATGAGGTTTCCATGGACAAGTCCATGGTGTTGCAAAAAGTCGGACACGACTGAGCGATTTTCACTTTCATTTTTCTCCACAGGACCTCAGCTGGGTTCCCACAGCAAAAATCTGAGTACAATCTGCTCTTGTGTCTGGCAGGGAAAGGAGAAAAAGCCATTTAGAAAGGTCAGTGCATTCTGTTACTAGACCTACCCTCAGGGAACTAGTACACCAGATCCTCACCTTCACATGAGAACCAGAAGGGAAATACCCAACTCCAACTCACTCAAGCAGCTTGGTCCACCCTCAAAGGGAGAAAAACTACTGATTAACTCTTGTGAAGGTCATAGTTCCAAAGAACAGAAACTGAAACCCTTAGACCTCATCCTATGATAAGGAAATACTTCCCCCATTTGTTACCCGACTAATCAAAGTTCTACTCACAGTATTTTTACCCGATACATCATGTCTTGCTATCACACACACAAAAATTGCAAGGTATAGCAAAAGACAAAATGGTAGAAGAAAAAACACATTATCTTTCATATTGTATGTATTATACCCCCTTTTCTTCTGTCAATCCCGTGTAAGGCATGGTTTCCACCACATGGGCATTCCCCAGAATAAGCTTTCCAGAGAAAAATCTACTCATAATGGGCAACGTGGGGGCACACTGGACTTCAAAATAGAATCCTGAGAACTTCAGCAACAAAACCAAATCATTCTTAATTCTACAGCAGCACTAAGATAGGAGACAGTTTTGAAATCTTAAATTCTATCAAGAAAATGACTTCATTATTACAAGAAAAACAGAAATGACTTTCAAGAATAAGTTCAAAAGCTATAACATACAGCCAGAATCCTGCTCCAACAAGCCCTTCCTTTGAAATATACTACAGAACAATCTTCAGAGCAACTACAATGATTCTTAGATGCCAATATTTAGACTACAGATGGTCTCCAACTCATTAATACTACAGTTACACTTATATTCAGTGGAAACCACAGAATGAACTACTTTCCCTAGGCCCTGGAAGAAGAAAGTAATGAAGACATCCTGTAGTTGCTGAGTCAGTCAATTAGCTGTACCATCTCCACAGAATGGATGAGGTCACAGTTCATCTACATAAACATCTGAACCTGACCCTGTTGAATCTACATACCCTGAGTCTGCATACCACAGATATATGCCCACCCCTGTGATGACCTGGAGAACCACTTCCTGAAGTTACAACGCCTTAAGAGGAGTGGCTTCCTGAGCAGACAGCACAGATAAGACAAGCCCCAGACTAGCTGGGAGGGACCTTTCAGAGATACTCAACCTCAAGTTGAACAGGGTCACCTAGACTCAGCACAGTTCAACACTGTATTTCCTGTCTTCGCCTGACTGTTATCCAGGATCTTAGCAGTTTAGCCTCATGTCCACTGAGGATATGATTCAGTATCTGCAATACCATAACCAAATTATATTCTATTAGTTGGTATTTTGGTTATGAATATAGTACTGTAGCTCTCCAGAACAAAAGACAGAAGTAGGACAGGTTTTCTCACCATTCTACCCTGTGATCCACTGGGAGAGGAGGTGCTTCCTGTCCCCACAACTCCAGGCCCTGCAGGATTAGTGGTTCTGACCCCCCAAAGAGGAAGACTTCCACCAGGAGGTACAGAATACGATCCAGAGATCTACAGCCACAATTGGTCAGGCTACAGACCTCATGCCAGGAGGCAAGTAGACCAAACGAGCAGTAAATAAGGCAGAGATCACTGACCCCGAACATCATGAAGAAACCAGCTTCTGCTACACAAAGGGGGACCATGTATAGATTGTTGGGATTGGGTGGCTCTGTTAGTGAGACTGGTGACAAGTATACTTACGTAGGAACCGTCATGTGATTAGACAAAGTAGCCAACTGCTTGGGTGCTCTGTGGATAAGTAATATCTGTGTCCTGATATGAATAAGCAGAGGTACTGGCAGAAGATGAAGATGTGTAGTTACACATATAAAATGTGTAGTTAAAGAGGGAGATGAGTATCTATTGCAGTCTAGGAACTTATCATGGCAGCTGTGGGAAAAGTGGCTTCTCACACTAATCACCTTATTGTCAATTTCCTTGTACAGGTTGATTCTTGAAGATGGTGGCCAGTCAAGAGAAGGGACGTGCACTCAATATGGGGCACAAGTGGTTCCAAATAGAATAGTGGTTCCAAAAGTGAACCAAGTATACTGAGCAGACACTCACTTCTCCTGCTGAACTGCTCAGCCCACCCAGAGGAAACCTACAGACACATCCACATGCCAGTTTTTCCTGTGTGTCTGTTCTGCCACAGGTCAATGCTGTGCAGGGCAGGCCAAGAGTCCTTTAGTAAGTGCCCCAGCAAGAACCCTCAGTCAGTGAGGTGGAGTAGGCAGCCTTCCCTTTCAGAGTCTGCCTAGATCATTCCTCAGTATTGTCCCAGCAGAGGTGGCCCAAGTGATCCTCAGTGATCATTCCACTCATGTGTGTGCAGTGGTTGACCTGCCTTCCCTAACTCACTTCTGTAACTCTGTGTTTCCTGGCATTACCTTCCAGGAGTTGACTTGCACCCAAATACTTGTCTGGAGAAGGCAATGGCAACCCACTCCAGTACTCTTGCCTGGAAAATCCCATGGACAGAGGAGCCTGGTAGGCTGCAGTCCATGGGGTTGCTAAGAGTTGGATACGACTGAGTGACTTCACTTTCACTTTTCCCTTTCATGCACTGGAGAAGGAAATGGCAACCCACTCCAGTGTTCTTGCCTGGAGAATCCCAGGGACAGGGGAGCCTGGTGGGCTGCCGTCTATGGGGTCGCACACAGTTGGACATGACTGAAGCGACGCAGCAGCAGCAGCAGCAGGAGCAGCAAATACTCATCTCTCCTGGCTGCTTTTTAGGAAACCTAACTAAGCAGAAGTGAATCTGAATTGATTGTTTGTAATTTAAAAAAGGCTTTAACCCAAATGTAACTCAAGTAATTGATATATTTATCTGGGGCTCAAAAGTAGACGTCATTTCAAAGGTAGAGGTCATTTGGCCATTTAGAAATCAAGGATGCTGTATTTTTCCTAGCCTAGTAGAAGAATCAAAAGCATGCTAAGGCTGGCCTATCTGCTTCTTGGCTGTCGCATCCAAGTAATCAGTCTCATATGTTCATTTAGGAGAGAAGGGCAATTGGAACCCTGAAGATCAAACCAATGTAAGCAGAAAAATCACTCAGAAACCAGGACAACATGAATGCTTAATTAATTATACAAAGCTAAGAAGATGGTCAGGCTACAGAGGAAGAATTTCAGCACCCGTCCTTAAGTCCAAATGTTCTGTATCCAGATACAAGAATGGAAAGTAACAGATCTAATAGCACCTCAAATTATAACCAGATGTTTGAAGAGGTAGGAAATATAAGGAAATCTCAAGAAAAGCTCTCAGGTCAAAGGAGAGGAAGATCAAAGAAGGATCATGTCCTCCTTCCAAGAGTAGCCTCAGACTCTCTGGTACACAGACCTGTCCTTTCAGTCTCCATAGGAAACAAGCTTTGGACTTGATCTCTACTGCAGCGAGAGTGCCCGGCATGTATCCCACAGACAGTGTCTGCATAGTTAGTGGACCTCAGTGACTTCTTCATGAGCACCTGTTCTTTCCAGGTAGAGACTGATTCCCACTCCCTTCTGTGGTCGAAGAATGGCCTCCCAAGAGGTCTACATCCTAACTCCCCAAAGCCATGAACAGATTAAGAGACATGGAAAGAGAGAATTAAGACTGCAGGCGGAATTAAGGTTGTTTATCAGCAGAGCACAGAACAAGGAGATTATCCTACATTATCCCAGCTGGAAGGTACAGTCAGAGTCCTAAAACTGGAAGAGGGAGGCAGATGAATCAGAGTAATGGAATTAAGAATCTAGACCAGCCATCATTGGTGTTAAAAACAGATGGGGCCAGGAGCCAAGGAACTCAAAGCCATTGTAGCCGGACAAATCAAGAAAATGGATTAATATCCCATCTAAAACCTCCCAAAAGAATGCAGCCCTGCCTACTTATTTGTTTTAGCAAAGTGAAACTCTCCTCAGACTTACACACAAAATACTCTTTGTAGTTTGGTTCTACTTTGTGGAAATTGAAGTGCACGCATAGAATATCTAGAAGGAAAGAAAGAGGGTTTCTTATAGATGAGAGAATTGGGTTGTTTGCAGAAAGAATAGGGGAAAACTACATGGTTTCAATCCTACACAGGATAAGCAAAGTGAAAAAAATACAAGAAGGTAGACAGCTAAATAGACCAAAGCAAGTGAATTGAGAGAAATGTGATACACTCATGTCTAATAGTCCTAATATCAAAAAATATTACAAATAAAATGTTTAAGGTAAAACGTCAAAGGCCTGGCACAGGTCATTTTTAAATACCTATTAAGCACTTAAAAAGTACTCAATTTCCTTGTAGTAGAATAGTCTCATTTCAAATTGAAGGACAGAAAAGATTAGAGAATGATGCAGAGTACTGGCTTGCTTTCAGGAATTCTTAAATGCCCTGGTAATAGGAATGCATGAGAAGTTATTAAAGAATTGGAAAGTGCACCTACATTTTCAACATTCCACTCAAATTCCTTCAAATACTCACCCAGATATAATAGAGATCAGGTACAGTCTCTCAGAGAAAAACACAAGGACACTCAAAGCTTCCACAATCATACCAGACACTACACTGCTGTGGTAGTAAAACAGCTTTCTCAGAGAACACTTCCAGCAAAGATGAGGACCTAGTGCTCTTGAGGAGTTGGAGTGGCTTCCCTGAAGTAAGAATCTAGTATCAGCTAAGTAACCAAGAGCAGTTCAGTTTACAGCTCATTCACTCTACAGTGGATCATTCTCCCTATAGGAGTCTCCATCAAGTGCTTCTACCTTTGAAAACAGTAGTCTCTGCACAGAGATCAGATCTCCTCTCCAGAGCTTCTCTTGGTAGAGAAAACCATCACTCCCCAATATTCCCTGCCAGGAAACACAGGAGTTCAATCAATGAGTTTTCCCTCAGTGGCTACACCCACCACCAAATTCTGCTGATTACACCTCCTACTCAATGTGCCATCACTTCTGTGGGGGCTGCTAATGTTCTGCTGTGGTCCCTACGTGGGCACTGCATCTCTTCTTAATCTTTTCTGCTTCTGTTAGGTCCTTGCTGTTTCTGTCCTTTATCATGCCCATTCTTGCATGAAATGTTCCCTTGATATCTCCAATTTTCTTGAAGAGATCTCTAGTCTTTCCCCTACCGTTTTCATCTTTTTTTTTTTTTTTTTTGCATTCTTCATTTAAGAAGGTCTTCTTATCCCTCCTTGCTATTCTCTGGAACTCTGCATTCAGTCGGCTATATCGTCCCTTTTCTCCTTTGCTTCTCTTCTTTCCTCAGCTGTTTGTAAAGTTTCCTAAGACACAACCACTTTGCTTTCTTGAATTTCTTTTTTTAGGGGGATGGTTTTGGTCACTGCCTCCTGTACAGTATTATGAATTTCTGTCCATACTTCTTCAGGCACTCTACCAGCTCCAATCCCTTGAATCTATTTGTCACCTCCATTGTATAATCATGAGGAATTTCATTTAGGTCATACCTGAATGATCTAGTGGTGTTCCCTACTTTCTTCAATTTAAGCCTGAATTTTTCAATAAGAAGCACATGATCTGAGTCACAGTCAGCTCCAGGTCTTACTTATACTGATTGTATAGAGCTTTTCCATCTTTGGTGGCAAAGAATATAGTCAATCTGAAGTTGGTATTGACCATCTGGTGATGTCCATGTGTAGAGTCACCTCTTTGGTTGTTGGGAAATGGTGTTTGTTCTTTTGACAAAATTCTGTTAGCCTTTGCCCTGCTTCATTTTGTACTCCAGGGCCAAATTTGCCAGTTATTCTGGCATCTCTTGACTTCCTACTTTAGCATTCCAGTCCCCTATAATGAAAAGGACATCTTTTGGGGGCAGTAGTTCTAGAAGGTCTTGTAGGTCTTAAAACCATTCAATTTCAGCTTCTTCAGCATTACTGGTTGGGACATAGACCTGGATTACTGTGATATTGAATAGTTTGCCTTAGAAACGAAGAGAGATCATTCTGTCATTTTTGAGATTGCACCCAAGTATGGCACTTTGGACTCTTTTGTTGACCACGATGGCTACTGCATTTCTTCTAAGAGATTCATACCCACAGTAGTAGATATAATGGTCATCTGAGTTAAATTCACCTGTTCCAGTTCATTTTAGTTCACTGATTCCTAAAATGTTGATGTTCACTCTTGCCATTTCCTGTTTGACAACTTTCAGTTTACCTTGATTCATGGACCTAACATTCCAGGTTCCTATGCAAACTGTTCTTTACAGCATCAGACTTTACTTCCATCACCAGTCACATCCACAACTAGGTGTTGTTTTTGCTTTGGCTCAGTCTCTTCATTCTTTCTGTAATTATTTCTCCACTGTACTCCAGTAGCATATTGGGCACCTACTGACCTGGGGAGTTCATCTTTCAATGTCCTATCTTTTTGCCATTTCGTACTGTATGCAGGTCAGGAAGCAACATTTAGAACTGGACATGAAACAACAGACTGGTTCCAAATAGGAAAAGGAGTACGTCAAGGCTGTATATTGTCACCCTGCTTATTTAACTTATATGCAGAGTACATCATGAGAAACGCTGGGCTGGATGAAGCACAAGCTGGAATCAAGTTTGCCGGGAGAAATATCAATAACCTCAGATATGCAGATGACACCACCCTTATGGCAGAAAGTGAAGAAGAACTAAAGAACCTCTTAATGAAAGTGAAAGAGGAGAGTGAAAAAATTGGCTTAAAGCTCAACATTCAGAAAACAAAGATCATGGCATCTGGTCCCATCACTTCATGGCAAATAGATGGGGAAACAGTGGCAGGCTTTATTTTGGGGGGCTTCCAAATCACTGTAGATGGTGACTGCAGTCATGAATTTAAAAGATGCTTACCCGTTGGAAGAAAAGTTATGACCAACATAGACAGCATATTAAAAAGCAGAGACATTACTTTGCCAACAAAGGTCTGTCTAGTCAAAGTTATGGTTTTTCCAGTAGTCATGTATGGATGTGAGAGTTGGACTATAAAGAAAGCTGAGCACCAAAGAATTGATGCTTTTGAACTGTGGTGTTAGATAAGACTCTTGAGAGTCCCTTGGACTGCAAGGAGATCCAACCAGTCCATCCTAAAGTAAATCAGTCCTGAATGTTCATTGGAAGAGCTGATGTTGAAACTGAAACTCCAGTACTTTGGCCAACTGATGGGAAGAACTGACTCATTGGAAAAGACCCTGATGCTGGGAAAGATTGAAGGTAGGAGGAGAAGGGGATGACAGAAGATGAGATGGTTGGATGGCATCACCGATTCAATGGACATGAATTTGGGTAGGTTCTGGGAGTTGGTGATGGACAGGGAGGCCCGGTGTGCTGCGGCTCATGGGGTCACAAAGAGTCGGACACGACTGAGCAACTGAACTAAATTGAACTGAACTGTTCATGGGGTTCTCAAGGCAAGAATACTGAAGTGGTTTGCCATTTCCTTCTCCAGTGGACCATGTTTTGTCAGAACTGTCCACCATGACCAGTCTGTCATGGGTGGCCCTACATGGCATGGCTCATGGTTTCATTGAATTAGACAAGGCTGTGGTCCATGTGATCAGTTTGATTAGTTTTCTGTGATTGTGGTTTTCATTCTGTCTGCCAATGCAAAGATTGGGATCAGGAAGTCAGTTCCTGAAAATATCCAACTATCTAAAGACCCATCCCACCAGATTCCCTGGAGCACAGAGGGCCTCACTCTCCACCCTGAACCCCCTCAGGGGGTGTTGAAGGTCAACAGCTGCAGCAGCGAGGGGGTTCAGTCTCCACAGAGGCAGAAGGCAAATGCCCTTGTCATTCAGTCACTGGCAAATTCTCTTGGTAAGTGCCAATTTGTTAGTTGACACTGTGGTCCCTGTCTGGATGCTGGCTGCCTACACAGCAAAACCAGCCCCTGCTGCCACCTCTATAACATGCTCCCAGAAAGAACCACTATCTTTCTTCAACCAAGTGGCCTAAGAAACAACTGTCATCTCCCAGCCAGTCCATGTTATCTCTTCAGGGCCAAAAAGCCTGCAAGCCAAAGGGATTCAGAAGTGCAAACCTTGTTTTTAACTAAGCTACATACAGATCACCCCTGGGGCTTATCTGATCCCCCCACCTGCACTTCCAACCAGGAAGAGAAAGGAACTCAGAAATCTGAGGAATTTATCCAATGGCAACATCATAGGGAGTCAGAAGCCTCAGAGTCTAGACACCACAAGGCTTCTACTCAGAAGAAGACCAGTTCACACGCTCTAACCTGTTTTGACCCATTTAGTCACATGAGCCAAGTGGGGGGGGGGTGGTATACAAAGACATATCTAGATACTAAGTACAATATCTAAGGGCCAGATCCTGGTTTTCTGTTGGCAAAAGTTGAAAGGTAAGTTCCTTTTTTTTTTTAACTGAGAAAAGAGAAACCTCTGTTAGCATCACTAGTAGTGGTTTGGCGAAGAGAGTTATGTTACACTTGGTAGGTGAATACTAACTCTAATACCAAAGCATCTTTGATCCACACTACAAGTGTGGCAGCCTTGACAAGGCATCTCTGGGTCTTCCTACTTAAGGGAGAGAAGGCACAGCTCCAGCTGCTGCTGTATAAACCAGCTTCATGTGAAAGATATGGTGAATATATACTGATTCCTGGGCAGTGGGCAAAGGCCCAGCCATCTAGTCAGGGTCTAGGTGGAGAAGGACTGGAAGATTAAACAAGATGTAGGAAAGGGCATGTGGACATACAAACTATGCAGATTTTCATATCCACTACAAAGTACCCATCACAGAAGAAGCATGATATGACCAGACAGAGAAAATGTCTTTGCCTGTTGACATCAGCAAGCCTTCAATGGGCAAATGAATGCAGTGGTCATGATTGCAGACATGGAGGTACTTTAGCACCAAACAACATAGCTAGACTTTCTCTGGAACGTGACATTCTGCCATTCCCTCTGAAAGTCAAACTTGTAGGCAATTTTGAGCTCTCAGCGTGGCAGGATTTGTAAAGGCTGCCAACTTGCAACTTGGTAGCAAGCTAACTACCTCAACTACATGAAGGCCTCTCCATTAGAAAACAACCATATATGAAGACACCCATGAATGGATTCCTAATCTTGGTGTGGGTTAGTATTTCCTGCCTGTAGAGCCTCAAACAGTACCACTCTCTGGGAGTTTCTGCAATGTTCCAGCCACAGGCATGTACCCCATAAAAGAACACACCTAACCATTGATCACTTTAGAAAGAAGAAGGTACAGAATGGGCCCCTGACCATGGAGTTCATGGCCCTATCACAAAACATAGCACTAGGAAGAGACTACCCTTTAAGTAGAAAGTTGAAAAAACTTCAGAAAGCTTGGTAGATGCACTAACTTAGTTAACACAAAGTTGTACGTTTAGGATTGTCCTTTAGGATGCGGTCTTTACATTAAAGAGGCATCTATGTACTCTTGTGTCCCTACTAGGAAGACCTTTAGGGTCCAGTAATCATGAGGTAAAACCTTGACCTATCTACTACCCCTTACTCCAGATGACGTGAAGGGGCATTTCATGAGTCATTGTTGTTGGCAAAACTGACTGATCAAGAGGCTGGGCAACATTTACATGATGGGAGCAGTAATGTGTATTGAACAAGAATGATCCACTTTTCAAGTGATCAGACTTCCTTTCCTTGTGTCACTGTAGCTCAGATACAGTCAGCTGTTCAGGCTTGAAAAGGGTCTACCAGTGAGGGTTCACACCCTACAGATGATACTTAGGGTCACACCACACCAATCTTCAAATGAAGTGAGAGCCAAAACTCTCTTCATCAGAGAGTTTTGAGGAGAAAAGGGAGAAGAGGGCTATCAGTCATGACCCAAGATCAAGCCCCCCAGGGGGAGTTGTATTTCACCCCACTCACATCCTCTGAAAGGGAGGCCTTGGGAACCATGATGGGCTGCTCTGCAGACCTGGTAGAGAAGTGAATCTGTGAACACAGGGGGCCTCTGGTGACCATTAGAGCCATATCCCCCATGGGTTGTTTCCAACCAATGACCGAGTGCAACAAGGACCTGGGAAAGGTCCATCCCGTGGGGACCATGGTCTCCTGAGGGGTCATTTCTGATCTCTCCATTGCCATTGATGATGCCAAGGCACTTAGTATTGCAGCACAGTCTAGCTGATTTCCTATCCATATCCCTTCCTTCTTACCTTCACAACATTAGACCAGCATTATGGTTATGGCACCTACAGATATTCCAGTTCCCTTTAAATTTCCACTGCAAACCTGTTTCTCAACACAAAAAAATTTCTCAGACATTCATCCCATCTTGGCATTTGCCTCTCAGAGAATGCAAACCCACAGTAGAATTCTTCAGACCGCACCAAAATCTTAAGCAGCATATACAGGACAAAGCTATATCTGAATATATTGTACCTGCAGATACCCAGTCACTGGGACAGTGACCACCCAGGGCAGGGAGGTGAAGGTATAACTCCTGAATGACCTCATCACTGTGGATATTCATTTATCCTGTATTGATGGGTTGCCTGAGATAAGGATACTCCTTTCCCAAAGTTCCTCAAGGATAAGGGTTAGGAGACAGGGGAACAGTTGGCCAAGTTTCCACCTCACTGCTCTCGGGTCCAATCCTTTTGGGTTATTCTGTTCTTGTCTTCACTTTTCACCAGGTACCACTTCATTTTCCTATTGACCCACATTAACTCACCACCACCCCAGATGTAGCTGTCAACATGTGACAGCCATCAACATCCTCACTGTGCCTCAAAAAGAAGCAGACCGTGGACATCTGAAATTTAAGTGGCTAGAGGGACCCAGCCTGACCAGGGAGACCGGATCAGAGCTGTTCCTTTACATAGAGGCTCACTGGATCCAGACTGACTGATAGCTAGGCAACTCTGTAAGACCACAGCTAGCACAAACCCTGGTGTTAGTAACCATGACATCACTCAGCTCATCCTCCCATTTGGCATCTGTTGTTTCTATTTGGGGGCTTCCCAGGTGGTGCTAGTGGTAAAGAACCCTCCTGCCAATGTGAGAGACTTGAGACATGTGGGTTCAGTCCCTGGATTGGTCAGGAAGATCCTCTGGAGGAGGACATAGCAACTCACTTTCTATTTTAAGATTTTTTCTTCCTTGCTTCAAGTTTCATCATTTCTAGACAGAAGTCCCAGAATCAGGATGGCTTCTCAAGTTTTCTAGACTTGTATTATTTAAGACACACTGTCTTTGTAAAAATAGCACCATTATTTGTAAACTCAGTTATAACTAGGATAGCCTTATAGATATAGGCTTTTTAAAACTGGCCTTGGACAAGACTTGCCAGCCTCCACTTGAGGGCCTTTTCATTCTCCCCCTGCCCCATTGTGAACTTACTCTGAAAAGCCTGTAACATACATTTCTACTACATATCCCAAGTTTCTTAAGTTGCAAGTCGGCTTTCATATTGTAAACAATGGAAGAATCCAGTTTATTCTAATACCAACATCTTTGTGATGGTCCACTGAACTCTGTCACTTAGGATTATTTTGCTTGCAAGTGATAGAAAACCCCAACTATAATTTCTTTGAGTCAGGAACACACTGGCTTACAAAATGAAGAGTCTAGGTATTTTGTCCACTGAGGCTGAATCAAGACATCAGTTTTTCCAAGAACCAGACAACTTTATTTCCTCATCACTCCTCAGCTCTCACTGGTTTTTCACATTCACTCCTCAGTGTCAACCTGGGGGACCCACACAAGACTCTGGCTCCCACCTTCTGGGAAGGCTCTCCCTTCCTAACAGCAAATGCTCTAGCCTTCATTTTCATTCAAATATATTTTCCAAAAGACCTTCTCAAAAAACAAAGTGCACCTTTCCAGCAATCTCTCTGGGTTGTAGGGGCTGATTAGACAGCATATCCCTCCCTGAGTTAGTCACTGCGGACATCATCGATAGGAGGGAAATGGGACACTCTAAGAGGTGAAGCCAGTCAGACCCATGACTGAGACTCACTGGGCCTGGAAGAAAACCAGGGAACAGATGGTTTCCTAAAACAAAGTCAGGGGTGTGTGACTGATAATGTGGGAATAAATGTGGAAGAAGGATCTAACTTGTCTCCTCTCTAAAACTAGCTCACAGTAAGATGGCTAGCCTTCTGAGTTCACACCTGCTATCTCCCCGAGGGGATCCTACTCTGAAAATCACAGGTCTAGCTTTGACATTAACTATCATCCTTTAAGACCTGTTAACCTCCATGATCAAGGGCAAGGACCACCTTTTGGTGTTGGTTTACCTACTCAAAGACATGAAGTTCAGTTTTGTGATCAGTTTCTAAGATGACTTTGGATGGGGTTATCATACTGCAGCAACACCTCCTAAAGAAATTGTAGATAAACTACAGGAGTTACTATAGGTTCTCTCATTCATATAGTCCCAAAGATGATCCAGTAATGAAATCTGCAATACATCTAAAGCAGAACAGTGACATTCAGCCACTTGACCAATTTCAGAGAAGACTTGAGTTGAAACCTATGAGACAAGGAACTCGGGCATAAAGGTAACATAAAATTTCTCATTTACAACTACAGCTAGAACCATTAAAACAGCTTGACCCCATGGGATGGAGGCAATTTGAAGTTTCAAACCCTCCCTCAGAACTAAGGTTTTCAACTGTCTTTTGGGAACTCAGTGGTGGTCAAGGAGAAGACTTAAGTTCCATGCCCAATTCCAATGTCTGCAGATCCAAGTCCAGCTCAAGAAGATCCCAGTAACAGACATAGTGGCCAAGACAAGGCCTGGCGTATAGAATATCTCAGACCATAGTAAAGATCATTTTAAACAGATACAGCTCACAGCCAAGGTTGCTTCCTCTGTTCTCCCAAACTGCACTGGTCACAAAGAATCTCCTCAGAACCCCTGAAGTCAGAACCTCGACTTGCACTCAGGCCTCAGACCCTCTTGTCCACCACGAACAGGAAGGAGGACTTCTCCCTGACCATGAGACAGGGTCATGTCCCACACATACCCATCACTTGGGGTTGCTGCCCAAGGTTCCCTAACTTCCTTCAGGGAAGGAGCTGCCTCATATCCTATAGGAGAACACAATGGCACCCCACTCCAGTACTCTTGCCTGGAAAATCCCATGGACGGAGGAGCCTGGTAGGCTGCAGTCCATGGGGTCGCGAAGAGTCGGACACGACTGAGCGACTTCACTTCCACTTTTCACTTTCATGCACTGGAGAAGGAAATGGCAACCCACTCCAGTGTTCTTGCCTGGAGAATCCCAGGGACGGGGGAGTCTGGTGGGCTGCCATCTATGGGGTCGCACAGAGTCGAACACAACTGAAGCGACTTAACAGCAGCAGCAGCAGCATGTCCTGTAAGGTCATCACATGTGACACCCAACATGGCTGTACCTTCAGAGCAGGACACCTTTATGTCTCCCACAAAAGCTGGCCTTTGTCTCAGTCCCTGACCAGAGAGAATCAGAGCACATAGTCCTACCATGTTGTAACAGAAGCTATTCTGGGAAGAACCCTGTCTGATCTGTACAAATATTTTCAAAGAAAACCATCTCTTTGACCTGTCTACTACCCATCACTCCAAATGACATAGAGAGGCATTTCATGAGTCCTTGTTGCAGGCAAACTATTGGCCAACTATTCCTTCTTTTGTTCTTTACATTTCTTTTATTTCAAGGTTTATTTTCAGCTGAGGAACACGGATCTCAGACTTTTGATCTTGGAACACAAGCAAGTAGCATATTGAAGGTGGTGGGAAAAGAGACTCCCACATTCCAGGGCCACATGCATGGAGACTAGAGGTGGCCACTCAGTCCTAACAACCAGTAAGATACTGAGAATGAAAAGAAAAAGACAGTCCTTCCTGGATGCTCACCAGAAGGGAAGGTCCAGGGCAAACTGCTGACCCCTAGGTTGGAGAGACACACAGGTGAATACTAGGAGTTGCTACACTTGTTGGGCTTTCCAGGTGGTGATAGTGGAGAGTGAAAAAGTTGGCTTAAAACTCAACATTCAGAAAACTAAGATCATGGCATCTGGTCCCATCACTTCATGGCAGATAGATGGGGAAACAGTGGCTGACTTTATTTTTCTGGCCTCCGAAATCACTGCAGATGGTGACTGCAGCCATGAAATTAAAAAACGCTTATTCCATGGAAGGAAAGTTATGACCAACGGAGATAGCATAGTAAAAGGCAGAGGTGTTACTTTGCCAACAAAGGTCCGTCTAGTCAAGGCTATGGTTTTTCCAGTGGTCATGTATGGATGTGAGAGTTGGACTATAAAGAAAGCTAAGCGCTGCAGAATTGATGCTTTTGAACTGTGGTGTTGGAGAAGACTCTTGAGAGTCCCTTGGACTGCAAGGAGATCCAACCAGTCCATCCTAAAGGAGATCAGTCCTGGGTGTTCATTGGAAGGACTGATGTTGAAGGTGAAACTCCAATACTTTGGCCACCTGATGTGAAGAGCTGACTCATTGGAAAAGACCCTGATGCTGGGAAAGATTGAGGGCAGGAGGAGAAGGGGACGACAGAGGATGAGATGGCTGGATGGCATCACTGACTTGATGGACATGGGTTTGGGTGGACTTAGGGAGTTAGTGATGTACAGGGAGGCCTGGCGTGCTGCGATTCATGGGGTCGCAAAGAGTCGGACATGACTGAGTGACTGAACTGAACTGATAGTGGTTAAGAACCCACCTGTCAATGCAGTAGATGTAAGAAATGCGGGTTCAATCTCTGGATGGGGAAGATCCCCTGGAGGAGGTCATGGTCACCCACCCCAGTATTCTTGTCTGGAGAATCCCATGGACAGAGGAGCCTGGCGGGCTACAGTCCATGGGGTTGCAAAGAGCTGGACACGACTGAAGTGACTGAGCACAGACATATGCAGGCATTGCACTTATACTGAGAAACCACGGGGAGAACCAGGAAGGCGAGAAAAACCTTGACCAGTCCCTGGAAGGGCAGTGCAGACACACCTGAGATTGAAACACTCCAGGTACTGAAATACCCAACTGCAGGGAGCCCCACATCTCATGAGGTTTCCCTGCAGGACATCGACTAAGTTCCCACAGCAACTGCTTGAGAAAAATCAGCTCTCGTTTCTGACAGGGAAAGGAGAAATGGAACCAACTAAAGGAGGCCACAGCACTCTGTAAAGAATATAAGAGAGCTTAAGGCAGATGGTTCTATAATAGAGCCTGGACCTACCTTTGGCCAAAGGCAGAGAAAAAACATCTCCCATGTTAGTCCCGACTTCCTGGCTCTAAGAAGAGCATGTTGATCTTAGTCATTCTGTACAAGCTCCAGAAGTGACATTTGAGAGGAATGCAGACCACTGTTGAAGTATTCTCTAAAATGGTCCCCCAAATTGGAATCCTACAGATGTATTTCTTCTGCAATAGTTTCTTGATTCCCTAACATGAAGTGGGTTAAGTACATGGCAGTTGCTGGCAACCTGCTCCTCTACGAGTCTCCAGGTCCTATTGGGAATAGGACTGACTCTAGTTCCCATGCAGCTTCTTTCTGCCCTACCAGCCTCCAGTAACGAGCACTCCGATTCCTTGGTGGGGGCTCTGGAGGAAAGGCAGGGCTCTTGGGAAGACACCTGAGCTGAGCACACCCCTGTGGAAGAGCGGGCCCGAGGCGACAGAGGACGCTCCTGTTCACAGAGTCGCTAGACACAGAGGACTTGGAAGTGCACCCCCGGATCTTCTTCAAAGAAGAGGTCTTTGTTCCAGCTGCTGAGCTGGATGGCAGCTGCCTCCAGTTCTCATCTCCCTCAGGGTTTGCTTCACTCCAAGGATGTGCCCACCCCCTGATAGTCCACCTCCAATTCCTGACTGCAAGGCCCAAATGACAGCCATTTCAGGCCACTGTGGGGCAACTCTAATGGGCAATATACATGCTGATGCCCCTCTGGGTCCAGTGCCAATGAGGACCCAACACAGCCAGTGTGAGTAGCGGGAGTTGAGTGTCCAGATCACCACATTCCTACCATTAGAACACTCAGTAATCAAAACTCTATACCTCTCTCATGAGACCTGAAATAACATAGATGCACTTTCTGCCCATGTAAACTTCATGGTGTCTATAAAACCACTCTCAACAAATCAGAACTGGGCTGTACCCCTAGACCAACACCTGAGCTCAATTAACTTATTTACCTCTCACTTCCAGATTTAGTAACATTTAGATTCTAACCTCCTAGGCTGTTAACAAAAACAACAACATAGGATTTTATAGTATAAAAACTACTCTAACTCATATAGAGCACTGTACTAGCATTCTTAATTTTCCACCCTCTTGGGAAGAGTTATAAAATTTCTTCTGAATCAATAGAGACATCTCTTCATCAAAGAGTTCTCGCTTCAACAGAGATACCGCTAACACTCTGAATTCGCCGTGTATGTTTTGTTTTAATGATTGGCCTTCCATTCTACTGGAGAGTCACTATGCAAACAAGATGCACCTGAAGGAGCCTAGGATGCGGGGGGCGGGAGGGGGACCCCAGTGGGTGCAACTGTACAGAAGCACAGCACTGCATGGCGTTGAGCTGCAGTCTTCTGTATCCCATCAGGGCCCCCATCTCACGCTCCATGGCTTAATCTGCTGTGCTTTATCCACAAACTTCCCCACGTGAGGGAATTGAATGCACTCTAGAGGATGAGAAAACCCCCATGTCTGTGGAAGAGTTATATGCAGTAAATATCTGAAAGGTAGATGTATAAAAGACGTTTAGCCACACACTGAATTCCTTCTGATGCCACATTTTCTTCTGTGTTTAAGAGGAAAAGTTGAGTGACGAAAAGAACGTTGGACTCTGTGGGAGAAGGTGAGGGTGGGATGATTTGAGAGAATAGCATTGAAACATGCATATTACCATAGGTGAAATAGATCGCCGGTCCAGGTTCGGTGCTTGAGGCAGGGCGCTCAGAGCCGGTGCACTGGGATAACCCTGAGGGATGGGATGGGATGGAGGAGGAGGTGGGAAGGGGGTTCAGGATGGGGGACACATGTACACCTGTGGCTGATTCATGTCGATATATGGCGAAAGCCACTACAATATTGTAAAGTAATTAGCCTCCGATTAAAATAAATAAAATCTTTTTTTAAAAGAGGAAAAGGTGGAAGAGTTGGGTCTTTGAAAAGGAATCAGGCTTCTCAAGCACAGGTGCTTTCGAAAATGTGACATCCTCCGCTACTGTGACACTATAGCCACCCACCTAGGTGCTTCCCATTGTTACCTAAGGGCCCGCTCCTCCTCCTCAAATCCTCCTCTCTGCTCTAGGCTTCAAAGGCTATGCCCGCACTGTGGTGTTCTTTCTGTTAAAGAACTTCAGCTTTGCATTAGCACCTTGAGAGTCAGTTTCCTTTTAGCTTATGCTTCATTTTTTTTCCCCTCCTAAATCACCTCCATCCATGGTTGTATAACCAGGATATCCTTTAGGGTTGAGGATTCCCAGCCTCTGGGATCTAATGCCTGATGATCTGAGGTGGAGGTGGTGTAATAATAGAAATAAAATGCACAGTAAATACAGTGTGCTTGAATCATCCCGAAACCATCCCCTGCCTTCCCTTCCATTAACGGAAAAATTGTCTTTCAGGAAACTGGGCCCTGGTGCCAAAAAGGTTGGGGACCACTGGCTTATGGGCATCATAGTCAACCACACCCCGCAAACCCTCCAGGAAGCTGCCCAGCTGAGACTTCCAACTCACAGCTGCTCAGGGAACACAGCTCTGCTGTGTGATCCAGTGCTGCCACCTCCTGGCCAAACACTGAACTCAGTCCTAGGATGTTAATTCCACACTTGGCGTTTGGGCTTCCCGGGATTCCCCAATCTGCTCTGCCAGCTAGGATGAGAGAGGAACTCAGGTCCACCCACATCTCATGAGGCATAGAACATCTTACAGTAAATTGATAGCAGCTTGAACCCAGAAACCTCATTTCTTTTAGATTCTTAAGTCATTTCCCTCACTGAGGAAGATGAGCGTTATATACTGATCCTCTGGTCAGAGGAGCCAAGTGAAGGGGTCAAGAGAAGTGCTCTCTGGCTTTTAGGTGTGGCCTTGCCTTCACAGGGGCTTCTCTGGTGGCTCAGATGGTAAAGAATCTGCCTACAATGCTGGAAAACCAGGTTCGATCCCTGGGTCAGGAAGATTTCCTGGAAAAGGGAATAACTACCCATTCAAGTATTCTTGCCTAGAGAATTCCTTGGACAGAGGACTCTGGCAGGGTATAGTCCATGGGGTCCCAAACAGTCGGACACAGCTGAGCGACTAACACTTTTTCCTTCACATAGAGTATAAGCTACATTCATGATCCTTTGAAGGTAAAGTTGATTCCTGAATGATAATAGCATATGGAAAACAGATACTTTGATGTAAGATCTGATACAAATACAGAGCATCTCTTACGGATCTGAATGCATCTCTTCTGCTTCCTCCAAAGACAATGAAAGGCAGCATTACTACCTAGGATCAGAGGATCTTCTACCAAGTATCTATCTTAACCAAGGCCAAGTCTTTAACAGCCCACTACATACAAGTTCAGTTTGAAGTGTAGGTACAAAGGACTTTTTAAGAAAATTTTTTACACCACATCAGTAACATCAGTAATTTGCCATGCCATCATCTATCAGAAGTGGCTTAATGGCAGCACCCCCACATATATCCAAGTGTCCATTGTAGATGAATGAGCCCAGGCTCCTCCAACTAGACTCATAGGCCTGCCTGTGATCCAGGATTCTTCCAGGGACCTAGAAGTTCTCAAGATGGTTTATAGCACACTATTTCAAGAGACTAGATAGGCAGGTATTTCTTCTAAGACCACACAAGTCTGCTTATACCTCTTATAGAAATCTACCCAGCCTTAGAAAGCTCAGGAAATTAGGAACCACCAATTCTGAGCAACAGAGGGAGGCTGGGCTTCTTTTACATGATAGGAATAGGGAAGAATGTGTGTGGAAACACACAAGTTTGGGATCTCAATGAGATACTGAAGCTGTGATCCACTTGGGTGTGTCCTTATACTTCTTGCCCCATCATACTTGACACGTTCAGTAGCTGGGACTTGAGAGAGTGTGAATAGCAATGATTCAGACCCCTCATGATGCTGGTTCTGGTCACACCAGACTCAGATGAGGTGATAGCCAGGGCTGAAGAGAGTTTAGACTGGAGAAGGGAGAAGACAAATATCAGTTGGGACCCAAGATCAAAGCCCCCCCAAGGGGAGCTGTATCTCATCCTACTCACATCCTCTGCAAGGGAGGCCTTGGGAACCATGATGGGCTGTTCTGCGGACCTGGTAGAGAAGTGGATATGTGAGCACCAAGGTGGCCATTAAAGACCACACCTATTTCCAACCAATGACTAAGTATAGCAGGGGCCTGGGGAAGGCCCATCCTTGGGAGACCTGGGTCTCCTGAGGTACCATTTCTGGTCTCTTAGCTGCCAAGGCACTCTCCACCATTTCTTCCTTCTTTCCTTCGTAAAGTCACACCTGCGTTGTTCTAATGTCTCTCCTAGAATCCTCCAACGCCGTCTCAGTTTCCTTTATTTTCTTCTGAACATTTTCCTTAATGAATCTCATTTTGACACCTGCTTTTCAGATAACAAAAACAGTATAGAAGTTTGGGATCTCAACGAAAGACTAAATCTGTTCAATACGTTTAGCTGTGACGACGAGCTTCTACATTCCTGTAGTTGTCTACAAGGCTATTTCATCCAGAGTGAAGATGATCATCTATCTAAGGCAGAAGAGGAGGCCAGGCACAGCTCCCAAGTTACCTTAACACTATGGGTATTAAGTTTATCCCATACTGATGTGCTATGTGAGGTATGTGGGTCCTCCTCTGTAAAAGTTAGCCTCTACCCCTTCCAATCCTAACATTGTGCTCTCGGCCACTTTATCACCTCACATTTGCTCATGACCAATTATCTTGAAATCAGATTGATTATATTCTTTGGAGCCAAAGATGGAGAAGCTCTATACAGGCAGCAAAAACAAGACCGGGAGCAGACTGTGGCTCAGATCATGAACTGCTTATTGCCAAATTCAGACTTAAATTGAAGAAAGTAGGGAAAACCACTAGTCCATTCAGGTATGACCTAGATCAAATCCCTTATGAGTATACAGTAGAAGTGACAAATAGATTTAAGGGACTAGATCTGATAGACAGAGTGCCTGATTAACTATGGACAGAGGTTCGTGACATTGTACAGGAGACAGGGATCAAGACAATCCCCATGGAAAAGAAATGCAAAAAAGCAAAATGGCTGTCTGAGGAGGCCTTACAGATAGCTGGGAAGAGAAGAGAAGTGAAAAGCAAAGGAGAAAAGGAAAGATATTCCCATCTGAATGCAGAGTTCCAAAGAATAGCAAGGAGAGATAAGAAAGCCTTCCTCAGTGATCAATGCAAAGAAATAGAGAAACAACAGGTTGGGAAAGACTAGAGATCTCTTCAGGAGAAGGCAATGGCACCCCACTCCAGTACTCTTGCCTGGAAAATCCCATGGATGGAGCAGCCTGGTAGGCTACAGTCCATGGGGTCACTAAGAGTCGGACATGACTGAGCGACTTCACTTTCACTTTTTCCTTTCATGCACTGGAGAAGGAAATGGCAACCCACTCCAGTATTCTTGCCTGGAGAATCCCAGGGACGGCGGAGCCTGGTGGGCTGCCGTCTATGGGGTCGCACAGAGTCGGACACGACTGAAGCAAATTAGCAGAGATCTCTCCAAGAAAATTAGAGATACCAAAGGAACATTTCATGCGAAGATAGGCTCGATAAAGGACAGAAATGGTATGGACCTAAAAGAAGCAGAAGATATTAAGAAGAGGTGGCAAGAATACACAGAAGAACTGTACAAAAAAGATCTTCATGACCCAGATAATCACGATGGTGTGATCACTCACCTAGAGCCAGACATCCGGGAATGTGAAGTCAAGTGGGCCTTAGAAAGCATCACACGAACAAAGCTAGTGGAAGTGATGGAATTCCAGTTGAGCTATTTCAAATCCTGGAAGATGATGCTGTGAAAGTGCTGCACTCGATATGCCAGCAAATTTGGAAAATTCAGCAGTGGCCACAGGACTGGAAAAGGTCAGTTTTCGTTCCAATCCCAAAGAAAGGCAATGCCAAAGAATGCTCAAACTACCGCACGATTGCACTCATCTCACATGCTAGTAAAGTAATGCTCAAAATTCTCCAAGCCAGGCTTCAGCAATACGTGAACCATGAACTTCCAGATGTTCAAGCTGGTTATAGAAAAGGCAGAGGAACCAGAGATCAAATTGCCAATATCCGCTGGATCATTGAAAAAGCAAGAGAGTTCCAGAAAAACATCTATTTCTGCTTTATTGACTATGCCAAAGCCTTTGACTGTGTGGATCACAATAAACTATGGAAAATTCTGAAAGAGATGGGAATACCAGACCATCTGACCTGTCTCTTGAGAAACCTGTATGCAGGTCAGGAAGCAACAGTTAGAGCTGGGTATGGAACAACAGACCGGTTCCAAATAGGAAAAGGAGTACGTCAAGGCTATATATTGTCATCCTGCTTATTTAACTTATATGCAGAGCACATCATGAGAAACGCTGGGCTGGAGGAAGCACAAGCTGGAATCAAGATTGCCAGGAGACATATCAATAACCTCAGATATGCGGATGACACCACCCTTATGGCAGAAAGTGAAGAAGAACTAAAGAGCCTCTTGATGAAAGTGAAAGAGGAGAGTGAAAAAATTGGCTTAAAGCTCAATGTTCAGAAAACTAAGATCATGGCATCTGGTCCCATCACTTCATGGCAAATAGATAGGGAAACAGTGGAAATAGTGTCAGACTTTATTTTTGTGGGCTCCAAAATCACTGCTGATGGGGATTGCAGCCATGAAATTAAAAGACGCTTACTCCTTGGAAGGAAGGTTATGGTCAACCTAGATAGCATATTTAAAAGCAGAGACATTACTTTGCCAACAAAGGTCCATCTAGTCAAGGCTATGGTTTTTCCAGTGGTCATGTATGGATGTGAGAGTTGGATGGTGAAGAAGGCTGAACGCCGCAGAATTGATGCTTTTGAACTGTGGTGTTGGAGAAGACTCTTGAGAGTCCCTTGGACTGCAAGAAGATCCAATCAATCCATCCTAAAGGAGGTCAATCCTGGGTGTTCATTGGAAGGACTGATGTTGAAGCTGAAACTCCAATACTTTGGCCACCTCATGCAAAGTGTTGACTCATTGGAAAAGACCCTGATGCTGGGTAGGATTGAGGGCAGGAGGAGAAGGGGACGACAGAGGATGAGATGGTTGGATGGCATCACTGACTCGATGGACATGGGTTTGGGTAGACTCTGGGAGTTGGTGATGGACAGGGAGGCCTGGCATGCTACAATTCATGGGGTCACAAAGAGTCGGACATGACTGAGCAATTGAACTGAACTGAATTATCTTGGATTCTTCTGTTCTAGTCTACTCATTCTATGCCATTTCTCTCTGCCATTGACCTAGATCAACTCATGACTTTCCTGGGTACAATTATCTACTTGTAGCCTCCCCCTCAGTGTCCACATCCAGCTTCAAGAAGCTAATCACTAAGTATCCAAAAAAGGGGCTAGAGGAACTCAGACTGACCAGGGAAGCCAGGACTCGGATCTACTCTCTTGGGTTGGAAGCTTACTGGATCCAGGCTGATGGGGCCCTGGGCAACTGTATACCTCCAGCGCTAGCCCAAGGACCAGTGTTATTAGCCATGATGTCACTCAGCTAATCCTTCGTTTTTGTTCAATATTTCCATTTCAAGCTCTTTCCTTCCTTGAAAACTTCTGGACAGAAATACCACACGAACTGGTGGTAACTTCCTAACTTTTGAATTGTATCATTCATGGCACTCTTTGAAAGTATCATCTTTATAAAAAGTGGCAAATACACAGGTCAAGATAATAATAAAAAGAACAGTCCTTTGGCTAGAGGATCATTTCCTTTTGTGTTGGCCTTGGCATAACCTTTCCACCTCCCTCTAGGGAATCCTCTCTTCTCTTCCCATTTTGAACTACTAATACATAGTCTGAAAGTCTTTAGTATTATGCTACTACATAACAACCCAAATATATTAATAAGCAAGTTGGCTTTGACATTGCAAGTGATGAAAAATTGGCTTTTTCTGATACCCACATCTCAGGGATATTCTACCGGACTGTAACTGTTAGGATGTTTTTGGTAGTAAGTGACAGAAAGCCCCAGCTAATTGTCTTAAGATAGGAATACATTGGCACAAATTGAAAAGTCTAAATTGAGTTGTCTCCACATAAGACTGGTTCAAGTGGCTCCAATTTCTGGGAGGTGTGAATTTCCTCCTTAATGATAACAAGTATTCTACCTTGTTATCGTTGATGTATTTCTTCCAAATGCTCCTCTTGAAAGCGAGTTTTTCATTGTCAGCAGTATTTCCTTGGGTTTATAATTAGTGAATAGATAGCATGCCCATTTCTGAACTAGTCACTATAATCACGGGTATATGGATAGGAAGATGGAATAAGCTGAAGACAGACCTATGCCTGAGAATGACCAAGGTTAGAGGGAAATTGAGGAAATCATTTCCTAAAAGAAAATCAAGGGTATGTGTGTCTGAAAAGGTGGAAATAGGTGTTGAGGAAGGATCTGACACGTCTCATGTAAGACTCAAATCCAGAATAGGCTAACTAGCCCTCTAAGTTCACAACTCCTTTTTGTTGAGTTCTTACTCTGAGAATTCCAAGTCTGACATTAGTTATTATTCCTTAAGAACTGTCAAGCATACCTCCCTGATTAAGGGCAAGGGAACAACAACAACAAAATGCTAGCTAACCATTTGGTGTTTATATGCCTACTCAGAAACACGACATCCAGCTTTATGAACTATTTCTGAAATGATTTGGGATGAAGGTATTATACTGAAGACAACTTCTTAGCTAAGGAGATTGTGAGCAGTAATATATTCCAATAGTTACTGGAGGTGCTCTCCTACTTGACACCAACCCTGCTAAATGACCACCAACTGCTTCTGGAATAATACCTCCAGGGCAAAACAGCAATTGTATCGCATGTGTAGTAAGTTTCCATTTGGCAAGGTTGTAAAGACTTGCAAGTTGAAATCTATGACACACTGAACTCAGGCATATAGGCCATTGGTAACGTTTGTCAATTCCAGATGCAGCGGGGACCAAGAACCATTGAACCAGCTGATTACCTTCACTCCATGGAATCTAGAGATAGCAACTTCAGGATTCATGCATACCCTGCCTCAGACATAAGTGGTTTTTATACCCTCTTTTGGGAACCCAAATATCTCCAGCCCATTTTCTAGGCTTCTTGCACTTCATGTCATGCTCCACTGTCTAGATTCATGTCCACACTGAAAGAGCCCCCATAGTAGAGACAGGGAACAACTCTGGAGACCACAGAAAAACTCTGGAGACCGCTCAGATCTCCTACAGTGGGCAGGGTAATTGATGGGTCCAGTTCATGCCCTGTGGTAGGGAAACTAAGGCACACCCATCTCTATAAGACACAGGACCCCTCTCTGAGGCGACTTTGAAAGATTCCCTATCAGCTACCCAAACCTGTTGTACAACTTCATTAAGTCTGAGGCTTTATCCCCACCTACCCTCCCTCCTTCTTTGCATGATGAGAGCTCTACTGCTTTCTGAGGCTCCTTTCTTCCTTCATAGGAGTTTCCTTCACTGAGGTTTTGTCCATCCATTTTCTCCTAGGATTTCACTTACAGGATATCACCAGTTTTTCCCTAACCTTAGCTCAAGACCCTAGAAACAAGTCCCTTATACATCCCTCAAATCTACAGCTTTAGGTACCTGGCTCTGATAGAGACTGTGGTCCTAAATTCTCACTAAGTCTCCACCTTATACCAAATACAACCCATGCTGACCTATTCTAGTAGCTCATATCTGGAGTTAGAGAAATATGTAGATGGTGGGGGTGATTCTAAAGCGTTGAGAAGATGAGATCAAAGTTATGGAGAGGCCAACAAATGCATTTCATGTCCTGCTCTAGTGTCTGTGGATCCATGTCCATACCAAGAGTCCTAGTAATAGAAATAAATGTGTGGACTACATTCAAGGGCTGGTAAGTGGTAACAGCTCAGGCAGAAGTGAAGAGAACCATAAAACAGATCCTGCTCATAGCCAAGGACAACTCCAGCCCCCCGCTCCTTTGTTAGTACCAGGGACTCTCTGTACTCGGTCAAGGCAGGGCCTAAAGTTGCACTGAGGCCTTGGGCCCTGTTGTCCACTGAACAGGGAAGAACTTCTCCCTGACCACTAGGCAGTCGTGTCCCAAACCTGCACCATCACGTTGTGATCTGAAATGCTCTAACATGCTTCATCTCACCAGTACTGCCACAAATTTTACACACAGTGTAGATACACCTTCAAAGCAGAGCTCCTTGAGTTTTCCTCCCCAAATCTAGTCTTCTCAGGTCCCCAAACAGAGAGAACAGGAACATTTAGTCCTATGTCATAAGAGACAGTGTTCTGCCCAGATTAGCTTCTGACATTTAAAATCAGATGTTTTAATAGACAGCGTTTTTCGTTCTTACATTCCTTCTATGCCAAGGTTTAACTTCTTCAGTGGATGGAGATCTGACTGTTTTGGTTGTAAAGGGCAAGCAGGTGGTATTCAAAATGGTGGAAGAGATTCTGCTTTCCATTTCTACAGATACGTGCCCGGTTATCACTACTCTGTCCTAACAAGTTGGAAATCTAAATAAACAAAAGGATACCTGGTTCTTTGGGGATTCATATGAGAAAGGAAGACAGAGAAAACTGCAGCCCCCTAGACTGAGGAGACAACAGGTAATCAGGGAATCCCAGGTCGCAAGAGGAGAGTTAAGGGGAAACCACAGTGGGGAGGATAATCTAAACTGCTCTTGACTAGTTTTTGGAAGTTTAATGCACCCCATCTGAGAGTTAAAAACAGGGGGACTTAGCTGTAGGAAGCCCCATAGTATCGTGAGGCTTACTAGCCAGAGATCTACTAAGTCTCCCCAGTTAGGAACTAAGACCAGCCCCTTCCTGTTTCTGGCAGGGGGAGAGGCAGAAGGTTCATTTAAAATATGCCAGAGCACACTGTTCTTAACAAGGCCTGCCCTCAGGGAAACTAGAGCATCAGAGCCTTACCTTACTGACCCAGAAGGAAAATACCCAACTCCAACCCACTCAAGCCACCATGTCCCACCTACAGAGGAGAAAAACCACTGACACACTTGTGAAAAGCATAGTCCCAAGACATGGGCTTATCAAAACCCTGATACCTGGTCACGGGACTCTGAACCACTTCTCCACACCTCCCTACCACATTACCAAAGTCTTACAGTAATTGCTTTAATCTGGTATATCAATCTAGCACTACAAGGCATACAAAAGTTAAAACAGAAGAAAAAGCACAAACTTTTACATGGTCTCCCATTTTATTCCCCTGCATGGTATGACTTCAACCACTTAGACAAAACTACCATGACACCGATCCTCAGCTGGAAAAAAAATCTCAAGAAAACTTCCTCATAATGGCAACACATGGGAACAGTGCATTTCAAAGTAGAACAAAACCCTCTGGGCACTTTAGCAACAAAGCTAAGTCACTTAACTTCAACAGCAACTCTAAGCCAGAAGATAGTACAGAAATTTAAAGAAAGTATTACCCAAAGGTTTTGTAGAACAAAGAATTGACGTTCACAAATAAGTGCACAAACTATCATTAACATGCGAGGCTTAGGGACTTCCCTGGCGGTCCAGTAACTAAAACACGGTGCTTCCACCACATGGGGTATGGGTTCGATCCCTGGTCAGGGAACTAAGATCCCCCAGGCTGCTCGGTATGGCCAAAAAAAAAAAAACCATACAAGGTTTAGAATGCTGCTTTAACAAGCCCTTCCTTAGGCTCCTCAGAACAGAAGTGACGGGTGAGATATCAGTATTGAGACTCCTGTCTCCACCAGGGAGCAGTGCCAAGATGGGCACCGTACAACAGGCAACAGGAAGTGCTTCCATATTAGTCTGTTGTCTCCCTCTCTCCCATGATGACCTGCCTCAGCTTCCACTTTCTAGTGTCAGTGGCGCTGACACTAGATTCTCTGGAAAATTCTCAGCCTGCAATTGATTGAAATTTTAGAGCATTCAAGAAGATGATGGATTAGTTCTCTTCAGATCACAGCAAGGGACTTCAGGAGTCTACCTGGAAAGAATTGCTTATGATTAAGCCTAAAGGCAAGCCTGTGCACCATGAGGGCTCGGGTTTCTAAGATAGGCATGGAGCAAGTTATCCTGTGAAGGAGCAGAGGCAAAGGAATCTTACCTCCCACTTATTAGTCTTTTTTCTCCTCTAACCACAGGCTTATAAGGGAACTATGTTAAGGCCATGCCCATCTCTCATGTTCCTGTCTATCATTTCTCTGTATCCCCTTAGTTCTGCCTCTCATGTGACTTCTAGGGCCAGCTCCCCACCTTTTTTCCTGATCACTGGCCTTTTGCACCTGCCTCGCCTATACACCCCAAGATCCAGCTCTCCCTGAGGATTTATACTTTCCAGTCTCCAAATTAAGGACATATAAGCTAATCATTGTCAGAAATATGACTTTGAAGATCTAACTCACAACTGATGTAACTTGCAGTCTAGTGCTTGCCCGTGGGATCCAGGTGGATAACACAGAGAACAGGATTTTTCCTGAGATCAGCTGTCCTTGGCTTACATTCCAACCCCTATCTTGCCTCCCATTCCTTCGACGATTTCTCCTGGGAATATTTCCATAATTACTTCTGTGCAAATCTTTCAAGATCTTTTTCTGAGGAGTCCAAACTAAATGACATTTCATCTCATTTAAAATTCATAACACTCATGGCACTTCTAGTTTGGGAGCTCTACTTCTTTATTTAGTCATGTAGAGAATGAACAAGCTAGGAGTTTCCCTTTCTAGCTTCAGGCTTCAGAGAAATGCTTTCAGAAGCTGTCAGCACTCAGCCCATACCTCCCCCTTCCATGCCTCATCCCAAATTCAGGCATAACAGCACCTGGTGATTTGACTGCCAGCAGCCAGGACTTGTGTCTTTGTTGTGAGGGGATGGGAGAAATGGGTTGTCTAAAGATGACCCAAGAGCCTGGGGATTTCTGTCACCCCAGTGACAAGCTTCAGTTCAAAAGGTACAAGTGAGACGGTATCAATACTTTTGTTCTTTCCCTTGATTGGAATAACTGAGATATGACCAGTACTGTCTCCAGAGGCCTTCTGCTATATGCCTGGTTACTATCTATGGGACTCTACTTGATGTCACACCACATTTTCCCTCCTCTTGCCCATCCTACTTCACCACTCTATGGGGTTTTGCCTCATTATGCGTCCTGATCCTTCATGAATTCTCCCTCTAGGGTCTGCTTCTAGAAAACCCAAACTAGCACACACTCCTAACTTTGGCTTTCTCTAAGTCTTTCACACACAGCACCTGCCTCTCACAAGCTTCCACATACTCCACAGCAGTTCCATCTAAGCAGATGATGCTGCCAACTATTTGCATCTCAGCATCCTCTATGGGCTTCTGTTTTGTCCACAATGATGTTGCAGTAGAAAGCATGAGCCATTTTCTTTGAGACCTAGCAGAAGAAAGTTGTGAAGATACTGAGAACTGAAAATGTGTTGAAGTTGCTGAGTCCATCAGCTGTACCCTCTTCCCAGAATGAATGAAATCGCACCACATTTAAATGGATAAACATCTGAACCTAACACTACCAGATCTATGAAGACTGGGCTCTGAAAACTGTGAATATGACCAGCTCTATGATTACCTGGAGTATCACTTCCTGGTACTTCCTTTGACTCTGGATCACAACAAACTGGAAAATTCTTAAAGATATGGAAATACCAGACCACCTTACTTGTCTTCTGAGAAACCTGTATGCATGTCAAGAAGCAACAGTTAGAACCTTACATGGGATAACTGACTGGTTCCAAATTTGGAAAGGAATATGACAAGACTGTTTATTGTCACCCTGCTTATTTAACTTATATTCAGAGTACATCTTTCAAAATGCCAATCTGGATGAATCACCAGCTGAAATCAAGATTTCTGGGAGAAATAAACAACCTCAGATATGCAGATACTACTACTATAGTGGCAGAAAGCAGAGAGGAATTAAAGAGCCTCTTGATGAAGGTGAAAGAGGAGGGTGAAAAAGCTGGTTTAAAACTCAATTTTCAAAAAAACTAAGATCATGGCATCCAGTCCCATCACTTCACGGCAAATAGATGGGGAAAAGATGGAAGCAGTAACAGATTTCTTCCTCTTGGGCTCTAAAATCACTGCAGATGGTGACTGCAGCCATGAAATTAGGAGACACTCGCTTCTTGGCAGGAAAGCTATGCAAAACTAAGCATTTGAAAAAGCAAAGATATCACTTTGCTGACAAAGGTCCATATAGTCTTTCCAGTAGTCATGTATGGATGTGACCATACGTGGACCATAAAGAAGGCAGACTACCGAAAAATTGATGTTTTCAAACTGTGGTGCTAAAGATTCTTGAGACTCTATTGGACATCAAGGAGATCAAACCAGTCAATCCTAGAGAAACTCAACCCTGAATATTCATTGGAAGGACTAATGTTGAAGCTACAATACTTGGGCCACCTGATGCAAACAGCCGACTCATTGGAAAAGACCCTGATGCTGGGAAAGATTGAAGACAGGATAAGAATGTGACAGAGGATGAGATGGTTGGATGGCATCACTGACTCGATGGACATGAGTTTGAGCAAGCTCTGGGAGTTGGTGATGGACAGGGGTTCCTGGCATGCTACAGTCCATGAAGTCACAAAGAATCAGACAAGACTTGGCAATTAAACAACAAATGGCCAAAATTAGTGCTATGCTTAGGGATCAAGCAAAAGTATTGGTGGCCTTTATATCTCAGTTCACTTCTACCCTCTGGCCCATGAATAAACTAAATCAATACTGGAGAATGTCTAGACAACTTCAACAAGTTCAGTTAAGTATTAGTCCTGGCTCCCAAATGGTAAGGTTCCTAGCAGTGCATTTCGCCTATTTCATATGAAGGGGCTGAGGTGAGAATGTACATAAACACATGGACAATAGCCTACCAGCCTGGTTACCGGTTTAGAAGGAAAATTAAAAGATCAGAGAAAAGCAGGTATTGGTAGAGGAATATGGATTGATATGGGAGAGAGCATGCAGAACGAAGATATTTTTATCTCTTGTTAATACCACCAGAAAAGTTCCACAGGTCCTAAATAACCAAAAAGGTACAGTAGCTACTACCTGACATTGGCCAACCTTTCAGTTGAACCATATGCATGAATTAAGTGGTCACAGTAGCAGAGACACACTCTGAATATGGGCCCAAGTTTACACACTTTCTCTTACTAGAGCAAGGCTCGCTACTGCCTATGGTTGTCCAACCTGCCAGCAATAGACATCAATACTGAAACCCTAGATTGTCAGCATTCCTTTATTCCTTGAGTACCAAAATGCCACTCTGTGGCAAGTCAACTTCATTGAGTACCTTTAAATGTAGAGAGGGCCAAAAGTTGCCTCTCACAGTAATAAACATCTGTTTCAGGCAAGAGGTTGCCTTTCAGCCAGGAAGACTCCATCAGCACCCCAGCTTGGTGTTTATGGAATCAAATAACTGCACCTATCACAGCTAACAACCAGAGGACCCAATTCAAAGCAAAGACAGCATGGGATAGTTCCTGAGATCCACTGGTCACTTCATATATTAAACCATTCAGAGGCTGCTGGCCTCAGTGTTAATATATCCTACTGGAATAAAGCACAAAAAGAAAAGTCTACCACATCCAAAGCAAGTCTCTGCATAGATGTGGTGCTATAGATGTGACATAGATGTATGTGTTTCCTCCAGGAAGCAGTGCAGGCACTAAGTCAGAGGCCTAGATCATGCAATGTATCCAAGAAGACAACTAAATTGGTCCTAGAACCAGGGAGTACCTGACCTACCATCACTTCCAGTGACCCGCTGAGGGACTTCAATTCTCATCCCTCCAACTCCTAGAACTGCAGGGTTATAGATCATTGATCACAAAAGGCATGTAGTCTTATCAAGAGACCCAGGATGGGATTCACTGAAATACAAGCTATAACCTGCTATCTGGGTACCTTTGTTCCCAGGAGCCAACCTACAAAGAGTCACCATTTTGGCAACAAGAGCCATTAACTTTGATCAAGAGGATGTAAGGCTGCTATTACAGTGATGACAAGCAATAATGTCTATTTAACTTAGGTGATCTAACTGGACATTTCTCTGTATACCCTCGGCCAAGTCGTAACTGAGTAGGTAAATATGGAAACCCTGGCCTGAGAAGAGAATGGTTTCTATTACAAGAGATCCTGCAGGCATGAGGGATTCAGTCTTTACCACCATGACCTGTAGGGCTGATAACTGAGGGGGAGGAATGAGAATGGCCAGCGGAGGAGGAAGTAAGTACCAGTCACCCTAGAGAGTAGCTCCAACAGTGAAGCTGTTACACTCTGATGAGTTCTGCCCACACATCTCCCCACCTGTCACACTCCTCTCAGGAAGAGGGGCCCACACACGATGGAATTTCTTCCCAGATGAGTATGGAGAAGTGTATGTGTACAGCACAAAGGGTGAACTTCTAGAGTTAAGGGAACATGCCACTCAATTCCTCCCCTCAAGGCAGAACCTGCTCTGAACATTGGAGTCAGCTGCAATGCTTCAGGATCTGCTGTAGCAAATCAAGCCTGGGTTATTCTTCTGGGGGAGCAATTAGCCAAAGACTGAGCACAGGTCAGTACTGGGGCCTCACCATTTCCACCCAACCCAAGTTTTCTCTCCTGGCCATCCCTGCACCCATCTCCCTCTTAGAATGGCTGAAACCCTACTGCAGAGCTGTGCTGCTGTCTCACACCTTGTCCTTCTTCTTTCTCAGGTGTTACAATGAAATGTGAAGGTGTTCTCAGCCTGCTCCTCTGTAGAGAAATAGTGGTTGACTCAGATGGCAATGGTCAGGCTCTCTCGCCCCATGTCATCACGCTCATGCCTCACAGTAAACAAGGACTTCACAAGGTTATGTAACAGCTGAGATCTTCTATAGCAATGCACACACACATCATGATGTAATGACTTGGCAAATTGCTACTTTTGGTCATGTATACCTGTATAAGCACCACCTGAAACACCCCTGGCAGCTGCATCAGCCACTAGAGAATAAAGCATGTCTGCACTTCCTATGACTCCTTGTATTTTCTTCCAGCTTCCCCACTTGCACCTTACCTACCCTGGGTTCAGCAATCAGCAAGACAATTGGTGTATTTGACAAGATTCCCAGCAGATAGGGGAGCCTGAGGCTCCAATGGTTGGATGGAAGAAGCCGGTGGCCACCACATTGTATGTGGTACCTGGTGGCCCCAGTGGAAGACTGGGAGGTGGTGGATGGGTCACCAGATAGCCTTGAAAAGGCATTACAGGCAGTGAGTTCCCATTTGCCAGACAAACTGGCATATACTGCTGCTGGCACCCTGGGGTGGACTTCCCTGACTGCCCTCGAAGCTAATATAGATAGTGTCCTCCATGACGTTGTGCAAGTATGTGAATTACAGAGACAGGAGGAAGAACTAGAATATCATATACATACTCTGGAGCAAAAGATGTGTGACCTGGATGAACCCAGTGCCTGGGACAATGAGGTAATCAGGGGTGGTGACAATGAATGTTATGAGACTGTGGGTTCCTGCTTGTTTGTGAAGACAATCATGCAGCAGAAGGTGAAACATGAACAGCCTTTGACCCAGGGTGGGCAGCCCCAAGGGGCCCCCAATGTGACTGAGTACACAACATATTGACCAAGTACCCAGGCTTACCCAAGTCAACTTGGGTAAGAAATTTTGGCAGAAGCAAGAAGGACCCTGAGCAGTTTGGCTATTGTGACTCTGAGACAGAAGATGGATGGTATTGTTTGTTCCAGAGATGAGATAGAAGAGTTGGCATTTATAATCACTCAGCCCTCATTGAGACACAGATTACGGAACCTTAGGCAACTCATGCAGGGGCCACCTAACCACACACATACGTTGGTGGAATGGATTACACTGCCATCTGCACTCTGTGGACAAATGCAGGAGAACTCCCAGACACTGAGCAAGTGGCATAACTTTTCCAAGTTAACCCAAGTTGTGAGAGAGCTGAGCATGAAACAGTCTATGTTTAACCTAAATACTTGAGGCCCAGATGACGAACGTTTTATAGGCCTCATTGAGACGCCATTTTCAACAATGCCATTCTACCTTTTTCAGGTCCTTACCACTATTCTTATGCCCTATGTGGGCCGCCCCATCTACGAGGTGATCTTGATCGTGGCAAGCTTGGGAGAAGTAGAAGGACAGTGGCAGGTAAAGGGCATTAGAAGTGTGAAGCCCCGAAGGGGGGCCGAGCTGGTAATGGCCCATCTGGGTGATGCAAATGCAAATGTGGGCCTGTTTGCTGGCATCGGAGTCAACAAATAAAATTGATAAACAGCCCCATGCTATGCTCCTAGAGACAGGAGCAGCAGCGTACCAAAGTGGGAAGCACCCACAGCAGGAGACACAGGCGGTTCAGTCAGAAGATTACATGGCACCCAAGAATGTTCCTTCAGATGCCCTTTTCCACTCTGAGTAGGGCTCAGGCAAAGGTATCTGCCCAAAGAGCCAGAGCGGTGACCAAAGGCCCCATGTACAGCTTGCAAGTCACTGGTCATCGGCTAATGTACAAAGAGTGATGGCTCTTGTTGACACCGTTGCCGTATGCAGCCTTATTTATGGAAAGCCAGAAGAGGTTCCCAGTCCTACTGCACAAAGTGATGGCTATGGTAACCAAACAGTTAAGGTAAAGGCTATGACCTTATCTTTGGAAATTGGATGACTCCCTGTGCGGTTGTATACTGTGTTTGTATCCCCAATCCCGGAACATTCGGTGGGGGATAGATGTTTTACAAGGCCTAACGTTGCAAGCCACTGTGGGGGAATTTTGTCTCTGTGTGTGGTGAAGGCCACTGTGAGGGTATTGCAAAGCATCCCCCACAGTTACTGCTGGCACTCAGAGGGTCAGTATCATCTACCAAGTGGCCCTGAAGAAATAGGTACCATCATTGCCAAGCTGGTGAAAGTGGGCATTGTACAGCCCACTTATAGTCTGTTTAACCCCGCTGTGTGACCTGTTCAGAAGCCTGATGGCTTATGGTGAATGACTGTGGACTATAGAGAACTGAATAAGGTGGTGTCACCTATGCATGCTGCCGTGCCATTGATTCATGACTCAATGGACCTATTGACCACAGAGTTGAACACTCACCTCTACATTGTAGACTTAATGTTTTTTTCCTCTATAGCAATAGCTGATGAGAGCCAAGATCAAATTTGCATTCACTTGGGAGGGACACCAATGGACATTCCAGGTACTTCCCCCAAGGGTACCTGCATAGCCCAATTGTATGTCACAGGCTGGTTACAGAAGACTTAGTGAAATGGAAGCAGCCAATTTCAGTGAAACTGCTCCATTGTATTGATGATGTACTACTAACCTCTGACCCTCTTATGGATTTAGAACAGTGGGCACCAGAGCTTATAAAGCATTTGGAATCATGTGGGTGGGCTGTGAATGCCACAAAAATCCAAAGGCCTGGATTGTCCATCAAGTTCTTGGGCATTGTCTGGTCAGGTATGTCATGTCTGGTCAGTTGTGTCATGATCAAAGTGATTGTAGACTGGGTACACGTGTACTACGCATTGGTACAAACTGTATTGGCATGTTGAATCTGCACCAAGCTCCCTGTTGGAGCTGCCATGGGGCTTCCCTGGCACATTCAGACTATACCTGTGACTAATTGGGCCTGAAGACAAAGCACCTTCTGGTGAGATCAGAATATGGGTGAACAGGAGGAGACAAAGCCCCTGATTATACAAGATATGAAGAAACAGCGGAGGTCCCTCTTGACCCTCAGCCCTTTCCACTTCTTCCACAACAGGGTAGTCTTTCCAACAGTATCTCAGATATCTTGCCACTGTGATCCCTCCTGCCTAGACTTGGCCACAGCAGACGTATTCTTCCAAGTACTTCATTATTGTCCTCAATTTAACCTACCAATCTTACATTCCCCCTTACAGCAGAAACCCAAGTCTGTAAGACCTTAGCAAGGGTGTTTCCTCTAAACAACCCCTCATGTAGACACTGCTCTTATGAATTTATTCTGACAGAAGAGTTGAGAACTGAATATAGCATGGGCAGTGGAGCTATGAACACCATCTTCAACCCACACACTGGCATAGGAAGCTGTTCAATACCCTAAGAGCTTCTGAACAGACCAGACCCAGCAATTAAGTCTGTTCTCCAAAGGGATTTGAGTCAGATCCTAGTAGGCTGACAGGTCATGACACGACAGCAATTCAGATGCCAGCTCAGAGTTTGATGTGCCCTTTGTCTCCCTTTTGCCAGTTGGTTCTGAAACAACTGAAAACTGGACTGTGAGTCAGACTACCTTGGTGACCTGAATCAGAACCAAGCTTGGGAGAAGTGGTCCCCCTGAACCAGGCTGAGGGAAGCTTCTGCCATCAGCTGGAGTTGGTGAGCTTTTCCCACACAAGCTGGAGAGGGCACTACTCTGAAAACTAAAGAAGAAGGTTCAGCTACGTATGTGCTGTGAGTTGTTCTCCATCTCATTAACCCAATTTCTCTTCTTCCCTTGGATAAGACAGAGGAGACACGGGGGTGAGAAACTAGGCATAAACTTCTCCATATTTCAAAGAGAAAAGGAATTCTACTTCACGGAGACAGCAAAGCCACCCTGTGAGCCACATTTTCTCCCAAACAGTCTCCCAACTCACATGCCCAACCCCTCTGGCCAGTTCATGGGGCCGCTCTAAGGTACTCGAGTGCACATCTCAGTGGGTCCTGGGAAAGCAACACTGACATTACCCACAGTGAAGCCACTGCAGTTAGAAGCCTGCTCACCGCAATTAGAAAGCCTGCAAACAGCAATGAAGACCCAGGGCAGCCAAAAGAACTTCCAGAAAATGGCAGAAATGAGAGGACCGGACACTAAAATTTGACAGCATTCAGCAGAGGACAAATAACAAATCTCACTTAAAGCTACGTGCCCATTACTGGCCTGTTACACCAGGGGAAAAAAAAAAAAAATAACACTGACACTAGATCCTGAGTTAGAGCTAAGATTTTATCTGTGAAGATGCTCGGGAAACAAAGCCAAGCAGGTCACCTTTCCTGCCAATGCCCCACCTCCAACCACCAGCAGTAAGTATTCATGTTTAAGAATGACTGACCTCCAAATTTCTCCAGCACGCAGAACGTAGTCTGCACTTTTCTAGTAAGTTCTCCCCATGTTCATAGAGATCTTCTCCAATCAGTAGAGCACCTTGAACAGTGCTTCCTACCTAGTTAGCCACAGGACAGCAGGTTACGTTCCTAGGTACACGATGCAGCTCTCTCATTCCTCAAGAGCACGGGGCCTTCAGCCATGAGCAGCTTCATCTCCACTCCAATCCCCTCCAGTGAAGTGCTACAAGGGAAAGGAGTCATTAGTTAAATCCATTTCACCTGGAACCTGCCTTCACCCATCAAGTTCCTTTTAACTGTTGCTACCAAAAAAAGACTTGCATGTGTTCCAAGTCAGAAAAGGCCTAAATGAGATGTTTGCCTGAGTTTTTTTTCTCCAGGAATTTAGAGTCAGCTGTGTCTAGTGCGAGGGGCTAACATTGGATGAGACCACTGACCCTCCAATTGGGCATGTGCAAATGTCCAGTTCTTGAATTTCTGATGTCAGGGAGCCTAAAACTCAACCCTCAGGCCATTCTAGTGGCCTCATGCAGAGGCTTGTAGCTCAGTTATTCCTGCTCAGAACTATAATTACCACGTCTTTCCCCAAGCACCTCCCCCAACACTCATCAAGCTCCAAGCCTCAGACGGTCCTGCTTCTTTATTCTTTATCCCATCAATACCCTGAGCCCTTGCCTTCAGGAAGGAATGTGAGATTTGAGAACTCTCTCTTCAGGGCTTCCCTTGTGGCTCAACTGGTAAAAAAAAAACATCCACCTGTAATGCAGGAGACCTGGGTTCAATCCTTGGGTTGGGAAGATCCCCCGGAGAAGGGGAGGGCTACCCACTCCAGTATTCTGGCCTAGAGAATTCCAGGGACTGTATTAGTCCATAGGGTCACAAAGAGTCAGATACAACTGAGTGACTTTCACTTACTTACTCACTGCAAACCTAGGTTTCTCAACGTTTTGGCTTGCTGCCTGCAAATCTTGCAAAATCAACTTGGTTCGGTAACAAGTTCCATGTGGGCCTTGATGGCAAATGTTTGGAAAGTGTGGTGCTAGAAATATTCTATGGGACTCGGTTTTTTGAGCAGCATGTTACAAATAGCTCCTGTGTAGGCTCTGGATTTTAGCCATTCTGACCTCTCCCCTTTGCTATTAAAAAACGTTATCTTAGACAACTATAGCTGCAAGACGTAAGTCCTGTCACAGACCAAAAACTGCCTCACCTTCTGAAATGAGCAGTTTTGGTCATCCTATGCAAAGTAACCTCTATATACTAATCCTGACAATTCTAGAATCTATTTCTAACCAGATAACTGAGGTTTGGGGAGGATAACTGATCTGACAATAGGTTACACAGGCAGAAGATGGAAAACCTGGAATTCCAGCTCAGGCCAGGGTGCCAAGTCTGTTCTCCTCACTAGGTTATGTCATCTCCCAGCACAGCTCAGACTATTCCTATGGAAAAGCAGCATTTCAAGAATTCCTGTGTAGGATGGGTTTAGGGAATGGTAGTCTGGTCTGCAGGGAAGTGCACTCATGGCTTGAAACCAAGTTTACATAGAACCATATTAAGCAAGGACCAGAGGGTGGGGTATCGTGGGAGAGGGGTGGCAGGATTCTTCAAGCCACTCTTTGGCATAATCACTTAAGGAACTTTGGAGACATGGCATCCAGAGTGTAGCTGTCTCTAGGATTTAGCCACTTTGAAATCTTTCCAGAGTGAAATCTTAGCAGCTTCAGTTCTCCAGTTTTAAAAAGCCCATTTCATATATTTTAGTCCTCTCTCAGCCACTTCAGACTCCAAAAGTTTTAGTTTCCATAGTAGTAAATTAAACCATAAAGTTGACAAGAAAAAGATAAATCAAGGGAAGAGAAATTCAGAATGTTTACCATTACTTCTGCCCCTAGATTAATGTACAACCACTTGGTTTTTGTAAAGATCAAACATTCTATATACCTATGAGTATTAAACATTATGAAAGTATAAGATATCATAAAGTAATACCTTATTAAAATGTTAATTTTCTTTTTTTTAAAGAATCTTAAATATTCAGTCTTTCGTTAACCAATGCTTGGATAAATCCGTTCTGGCATATGGAAGTCTAAATTTTTCTGTATTGTATATTTTTTATTTGGGGCTTTTTATCAAGAGATCCATGCAGGCAAATTCAGATCTGGATCCATTTATCTTGAAGATGATCATCGCTTTACAGGATATGCTTGTAGTTGGCTAGTGATGAAGGACTAAAGGGGTGTTTAGTACATTTGTTGATTATTTTGGCCAAATTAAACATCCCAGGCCTGCTGTGATGGTTTTTAAATCCTCCGTTCTGATCAACATGCCTATAAGAGACTAGTCTTCCTACTAAGAGTATTAAAACGTAGTTATATTATCCCTTGTGAGTAGTGTTGCTGTCAGTCCAACACAGATTCAGTAAATTAAGGAAACTCATTGGTCATGTTAGAAGCTGAGCACTTGAATTACTGATGCTCAGTACTCAATCTGCATACCATTTAGTGAAGTTTTCAATTTTTTTTTTTTATTCTGCATGGATCTCTTTAATTGGAAGATAATTGCTTTACCATGAGTGTTGGTTTCTGCCATACAACAACTTGAATCAGTCATAATATATATATCCCCTGCCTCTTGAGCCTCCCTCCAACCTCCCCCCCAACCCACCCAACCCGGTCATCACAGAGCACCAGGTTAGGCTCCCTATGATATATAGCAGCTTCCCGCTAGTTATCTATTTTAGACATGGTCATGTATATATATCTTCCCTTGTAGTTCAGTCAGTAAAGAATCTGCCTGCAATGCAGGAGACCTGGGTTCAATTCTTGGATAGGAAAGATCCCATGGAGAAGGGCAGGACAACCCACTCCAATGTTCTTGCCTGGAAAACCCCGTGGAAAGAGAAGCTTGGCTGGCTACAGTCCATCCTGTCACAAAGAGTTGGACGCGACTGAGGATGAGTACATATGTATGTATCCTTCCCTGACTGTGTCCACAAGTTTGTTTTCTATGTCTGCATTTCCATTCCTCCCCTGTAAATAGATTCATCAGTCTCATTTTTCTAGATTCATTACATATGTCTTAATATGATATTTCTTTTTCTGACTTACTTCACTCTGTATAACAGGCTCTCGGTTCATCCACCTCACCACAACTGACTCATATTTGTTCCTTTTATAGCTGAGTAATATTCCATTGTATATATGTACCACAACCTCTTCATCCATTCATCTGCCGATGAACATCTAAGTTGCTTCCATGTCCTGGCTATTGTGAACAGTGCTGCAATGAACATCGGGGTACATGTCTTTGAGTTTTGGTTTTCTCAAGGCATATGCCCAGTAACAGAATTGCTGGGTCATATGGTAGTTTTATCCCTAGTTTAAGGAATCTACATGCTGTTCTCCACAGGGGCTGTATCAATTTACATTCCCACCAACAGGGCAAGAGGGTTTCCTTTCTCCATATTCTCTCCAGCATTTACTGTTTATAGATTTTTTTTGATGATGGCCATTCTGACCAGTGTGAGGTGATACTCATTGTAGTTTTGATTTGCATTTCTCAAATAATAAGCAGTGTTGAGCATCTTTTCATGTGCTTGACCATCTGTATGCCTTTTTTGAAGAAATGTCTTTTTAGGCCTTCTGCCCATGTTTTTATTGGGTTGTTTATTTTTCTGATTTTTCTCAAAATGTAATTTTGTCTATTAAGTCTAGTAAGATTTGGCTATAATTTTCTGATAATTCTAATTTTTATTAGATTATAGTTGCTTGACAATGCCATGCTAGTTTCTACCATACAGCAAAGCGAATCCAGCTATTATACATCACCCTTCTTATTTGACTTAAATGCAGAGTACATCATGCAAAATGCCAGACTGGATGAATCACAAGAAGGAATCAAGGTTGCTGAGAAAAAGTTCAACCTCAAATATGCAGATGAAACCACTCTAATGGCAGAAAGTGAAAAGGAAGTAAAGAGCCACTTGATGAGGGTGAAAGAGGAGTGGAAAAGTTCACTTAAAACAGTAAAAAAAAAACCCAAAAACTAAGATCATGGCATCTGGTCCCATCACTTCATGGCAAATAGAAGGGGAAAAAGTAGAAGCAATGACTTATTTTTATTTTCTTGGGCTCCCAAATCACTGCAGATGGTGACTGCAGCCATGAAATCAGAAGACACTTGCTCCTTGGAAGGAAAACTATGCTATCTAGGTTTATCATATTAAAAAGCAGAGACATCACCTTGTCAACAAAAGTCCATATAGTCAAAGCTATGGTTTTTCCAGTAGTCATGTATGGGCTTGAGAGTTGGACTATAGAGAAGGTTGAGCACCAAAGAATTGATGCTCTTGAATTGTGGTGCTGGAGATGACTCTTGAGAGTCCCTTGAACAGCAAAGAGACCAAACCAGTCAATCCTAAAGGAAATCAACTCTGAATATTTACTGGAAGGACTGTTGCTGAATGGGCTTCCCAGGAGGTGCTAGTGGTAAAGAAGCCACCTGCCAATGCAGGAGATCTAAGAAACACAAGTTCGATCTCTGGGTCAGGAAGATCCACTAGAGAAGGTCATGGAAACCCACTCCAGTATTCTTGCCTGGAGAATTCCATGGACAGAGGAGCCTGGTAGGCCAAAGCCCACAGCGTAGCAAATTGTAGGACATGACTGAGCAACTAACACACTGTTGCTGAAGCTCCAATACTTTGGCCACCTGATGTGAAGAGCCAGCTCCTTGAAAAGACCTTGATGCTGGGAAATATTGAAGGAAATAGAAGGGGGAGGCAGAAGATGAGATGATTAGATAGTGTCACTGACTCAGTGGACATGAATCTGAGCAAGGAGATAATGAAGATATCCAGGAGATAATGAAGACAGGGGAGCCTGGCATGCTGCAGTCCATGGGGTTGCAAAGAATCGAACATGCCCTAGTGACTGAACAACAACAAATACATATATCCCTCTTTTATGGATTTTGTTCCCATTTTTAGAGCTTTAAGTAAAGTTCCCTGTACTCTACAGTAGGTTCTCAGTTATCTTATATATAGTGTCAATAGTGTCTATATGTCCACTCCAGTTTCCCAATTCATCCCACCCTCTTCTTCCTCCTTGGTATCCATAGGTTTGGTCTCTACATCTGTGTCTTTGCTTCTGCTCTGAAAATAATATCATCTATACCAAATTTTTCAGATTCCACATAGGTGTTAATATATGATATTTGTTTCTTTCTGACTTACTTCACTCTGTATGACTGTCTCTAGGTCCAGTCATGTCTCTACAAATGATCTAATTTCATTCCTTTTACTCTATTTGAGGTGTTGGCCCATGATGGATTAGGAGCAAACCAGTCCTACACCAGATAGTCTGAGACACTCATCTGGGGCATGCCAGCCTTGTAACTCATGACAAAATCACTGCCTAGAAAATTAACCATTTTGCTCCTGTCGCCCCATTAGGCCCAGGTTTAAAAATTTCCACCTCAAAATAGGAAAGTTATTGGGGAGAAAGGGTTTATTCAAGACCAACCAGAAGCCAGTGTGTATTGGGCCCCAACCAGCCCAAAATTTCCAGCTCGACCTATCCTCAGGTAATTTCAGCAGATGAGAACAAAGCAACTAGCCTTGGGTGGAAGATATGGAAGGATGCTGTTGGTAAGTATCAATACCAACTCTAAATGCATCACCTAGGGTAAGAGACCAAGATTCGGAAAGGCCCACAAGCAGTGAAGACTGTGGCAAATACCTCTTCAAGACCACAGGGAGATGACCTGATGAGGCATAAACTTCAGCCCCATTGTTTTTGGAAACTTGGCTTCTGTTCAAGGACTCAAGCTCTTGCTGGTTAAGCAAGACAGGGTACCACCACCAATTAGAGCTTTAAACACATCCTCCAACAGGGGGCACTTAATAACCATAGAAAAAGGAAAGCTTGACTAAGTTATGAAACCTTGACTGCTTTTGTAAATTTGCCTGAAAACCAGACTGTGAGTGTGGGTTTGCGTGCGTGCTCACTCATGTCTGATTCTTTATGACCCCATGGACTGTAACCCACTAGACTCCTCTGTCCACAGAATTTTCCAGGCAAGAATACTGAAACGGATTGCCATTTCCTCCTCCAGGGGACCTTCTTGACCCGGGGATTCAATTCTTGTCTCCTGAACTGGCAGACGGATTCTGAAGTGTGGATACTCTCATTTTAAAGAGGGAATGCTCTACCACAATGATATTAAATGCAGGGAAACATTTTTAACTGGAGTCGACCAGAAGATCCTTGTCTTCTAGAAAACTGAAATGGAGAACAGGTAAGAAATGGCTGTCTGCTGAGCTGATTAGAGAGGTACCCAAGCCTTTTTTTAACTGGAGTCGACCAGAAGATCCTTGTCGTCTAGAAAACTGAAATGGAGAACAGGTAAGAAATGGCTGTCTGCTGAGCTGATTAGAGAGGTACCCAAGCCTTTTTTTAACTGGAGTCGACCAGAAGATCCTTGTCTTCTAGAAAACTGAAATGGAGAACAGGTAAGAAATGGCTGTCTGCTGAGCTGATTAGAGAGGTACCCAAGCCTTTTTTTTTTTTTTTGGCTGCACCAGGTCTTTGTTAAACTCAAAGGTTCTTAGTTGCCTGACCAGGGTTCCAACCCAGGCCCCCTGCACTGGGAGCACAGAGTCTTCATCACCAGGGAAATTCAAAGCCCTCTTAGGACAAGAGGTTCATAGCTGTGGAACCTCTTATTCAGAGGCCTGAGGTCTCTGGAACCACTTTGGAGAGTTTCTCACGTTATGAGTCCCATCATCCCAAAGGCCCTCTCTCTTAGTGTCCCTGCTGACAGGGACACAGTCACGAGACTTCTCTCAAAGAGACTGATCCAGAGAAGGAAGTCAGTGCGTGGAACCCATCTTAGAACATGACAGCTACTTAGGGTGCTGAGTTTTATAAGAATTGATGAGAGTAAGTGAAAACAAAATATGAAATGTCAGCTCATGCTACATTGATTTGTAGCTAATAATGCACACTTACCATCTTATCTATAATCTTTGAAGGCAACAGAATGCTATTAAAAGAACAAAGCAAAAGTTACCTGACATTTGGGTTTAAGAGATATCTAAGCTCGAGATTGCCCAACAACTGTTTTTCTGGCTTCTCTTCCTCCCCTCTGTGACACTTGGCAGAGAACCTGAAGTCAGTGATGAGTTCAGAGGCACAAAAATACCTTGGTCTTTATAAATTCAGCCCAACTCTAATACTAATACTCCAGTATTAGGACAAAGTAGACACCTTGATTCACATAGGGTTGAGGTTTTTCAGAAAGGACTAAAACAGAGGCACAAAACTGTTACTTGGGAGAAAAAACATGCTAACAAGAAAATTAAGGAAGCAGCTAGAATATGGAAATAAAGGAGTCAACAGACTGGAGGTCATATGGAGACAACCATCTTAGTGGGAATGAAGTGGGTAGAATTGAGCGAGCTGGAGAGAAGATCATTAAGTGAAACAACTGGATTACTTATTGGGGAAAACAAAGTGCAGGGTATTAGTCACCTACTCACAAGGAAATCGAGTATAAGCTTTCAGCAGTAAGGTTGAGTCAGGCTGAATGAGGTGTTTCAATAACCATCCCAGCATCTCTTCATTCAATAAAACTAAGTATTTGACTTTGGAATGAGACCTGAGGTTCAAATTCCAGTACCTCTTATGAGGGAGACTGGGCATTTGGCCTCAGAGCATCACCTATAAAAGTCTGTAACTGCCTGAAACTGAGTAGTTGAGATTCATTTATCTGGCAGTGGGCCAGTACTTCAATGTTTTCTCAGATAAGTCGGAAGTAGAAACTGACTGTTGTAATACCTCAGAGTAAAATTTCTACATCAGTTTCAGTACATCAGGTTACAGCTACTGCTGGCTTCACTGAATCAGACAGGTATTCTGTAAAATGAATCTAAATCTTCCTGTTAAGGAGAATTAAATACATGCATTTGTTAATCATATATGACAAACATCAGACCTCAACTGGTTTATTGAAACAGCCCAGAGATCTTAGGTGGAGTTAAGCCACCAAAAAATGCAAGGGAAAGACAGCAAGATGTGTTCCAAGTTATGACAGATCTATTCTACGTTTTTATATCTATTTGGTCATTTAATCTGACACAAACATGTACATGACTAAGCTCATGACATTTAACCAGTCATCTGGCCACACCAAATTTCTGTTCACATAATGATAGAAACCACACGTTACCCACAGTTGACATTTGAGTCAGTGTACACAGAAGCTGTGTAAGCAGACAGGACATTGTGATACGGGAAGTGACTGTTGTTCCCTTAAGACAACTAGCTACTCGCTGAGCAAGACAGGAATGACAGCTACCTGATTATGTGTAGTTTGGGGCTAAGATCTGGTCTGATATTTATGATACCTAACCCTTAACTATAAAATTCAGTATTAGATAAAAGATTTGTTCTACAGGCCCATGATAGCAAATCACTGTAAGGGCAATTTAATTGTGTACATAAAGACACTTCCTAGGTTGAGAGATTGAGAAAGTGACAAATTCTAGGCCTCCATTTTTTAAAAAAACTTATGAAGTGTAAATAACTATCCTTTAGGAGTTACTAAAATCAACCAAAGCATTCAGAACAATGGTATAAAGGCTCAGCTAGTGCTGCTACTATTGTTTGTCCATATTCACACATTTTATAGTTAGTCATGACTCTGATCTACTGCTCACATAACCACCATGGTCCCATGTATTTGAGCAACGAACATGTGTACAGACTAAGTGTTTACAACACAAGGAAAATGAAGAATCAGAACTACCATACTCATTAGTCTTTTTGCCATGTCACACATCTTGAGGATCTTACTGAACCTGCACCCTCAGCAGTGAAACTGAAGAGTCCTAACCACTGGACCACCAGGGAATTCTTCCCACTAGAGTTTAAGGCAAATGGTAAAGCAAAGAATAGAAAGTGAACACCAGAGGTCAAAGAGGTGAAAGAAAAGGTGATAAGATTAGGCAAGTGTGTAACTAGTATGAACATGAGGCTGGAACCAGGAAAATGCTATAGAGAACTCAAACAAGAAGGGCCCTATAACCATGAGACAAGGTGTTTAAGATCTCTGCTTGGAGTCGATTGCTAAAGAAGGGTAACTTCCATTTATGTGAAACCTAGTAGGAATGTGAGCAGAAGCTGCAATCAGTGGGGAAATTCACCATGAAGTGCACTGAAGATAAACATGGTTTCCACACCCTGAAGAGGCTCCCATGTATTCTTCAGAAAATTAACATTGAGTAGACTGGGATGTAAATGGCACTGTTTCAGTTGTCCTACTTTGAGTTCATCTGGGAGTTGGTGTCATCTATTAATCTGATAAATCTTCCCCACCCCAGTGAGGTACAGAAAACTTCAACATTCTAAAACACACCTGATTCCAACAATGGGGATGGAGAATGAGAAAGCACCCAACAGCTAGCACTTCATGGGTCTTCCAAACTCCCTCAACAGGTGAATCTGTTCATTCAAGGTTTTAAGTGTCCCTGCAGAACCATTGGCTGCACCTACCAGCTACCAACCAGGTTACAAACATTCAGGTAATTAATTTAGTACCCAATTATAAACAAACCAGCTTTCAGGTTTGTAAACTAAGAAAAAGCCCAGTGAATCATGATTTTCAGTATCTCTTTGAAGAAGCTTAAAATCAGACAGGGTCATTACCCATTTACCTAGAGCTTATATATTTTTGGATGAAGCAAAATATTGACTGGACTTCATCTGTTTGCATTGCCCGACTTGAGGTGACCAGCCGGGTATTTGACAGCTAGGACCACAGCAGACTCTTTCTTTCAGCCTGCTAAGTGTTGAGTCAAGTCAGATACTAGTTTGCCCAGTTATCTTAAAGCCTGTGCCCTTTGTGTATTGCTGGGGCTTAGGTATTTACACTGACTGGTGGTTTCAATAGGCGAGAGCAATTATATAAGATGACATGTAAGAACTGCCTTCCATTCCATCACAAGGTTCTAGCCAGTCTTTGATTTCATCTTTGAGTAATCAGTTAAATGAGCTCCAAAACACAATTGACATTTGCAGACTCATTCATTTTAGACCTTTTTTTTTTTTTAACTGCTGAAGTAGTGGCCAAAGTTTAGCTTAGGAAAAGCATCAGAAGCGTGTCTTAAGACTGAGTTGAAGTGACCACTGTTATTCTATGAAATTTGAATTTTTCTAAATTTTTGAAAGAAAAAAGTGCTGCCTATAAGAACAGTAACTTCTCATAGGTTAAGGTAACTTGACAGGTGGTAGTAACTCTTTCAGTTGCCATGAACTAACTCTTGGTTGCCTAAGAGCTTAACCGCTGATGACCCACAAACAGCTCTTGCTACTAGTTTGGCTGGTCAGTTGGCTCCTAGTCACAACTTGGCCCAGTCATTATACAAGCTAATGTTGAGTTCATTTGGAAGGTGCTTTAAGGATTGTACATAGTTTTAAAAATTGCGCCAGACAAAACCACACATAGTGCTTGTTGAGATTCTTTACTAGCTTTACTATCAGCCACATGAGGATCAATCTAGCATCATATAGAGGCAGCAGAGTGAGGAGAAATAAGCACCTGAGCTTCCAGGTAAAGAGGAATTAACATCACTTGGTAAGGTCATGGGATCCCGGCTTCCTCAGATATGTAATGGGGTTAAGACACCTCTTACAATGTTAAGATCTAATGAACTAAGGATAATACTCAAGGTTTAGTAACCAGATCAGTGATGTTATCGGAGAAGGCAATGGCACCCCACTCCAGTACTCTTGCCTGGAAAATCCCATGGACGGAGGAGCCTGGTGGGCTGCAGTCCATGGGGTCACTAAGAGTCAGACACGACTGAGGGGCATCACTTTCCCTTTTCACTTTCATGCATTGGAGAAGGAAATGGCAACCCACTCCAGTGTTCTTGCCTGGAGAATCCCAGGGACGGGGGAGCCTGGTGGGCTGCCGTCTATGGGGTCGCACAGAGTCGGACACGACTGAAGTGACTTAGCAGCAGCAGCAATGCTCAAGGTTTAGTAACCAGATCAGTGATGTTACAGTAGTAACACCAAGTGATAAACCATAGTTATTCAAGTGTTTAACTCCCAGTCATTCACGAGTTTTATAGTATAGCTACAGGTCAGAGTGATTCTCCTATCTAGCAATGATTTAACAAGGGAAGCTGATTACCTACACATGACTTTGCCATTGGCCTCATGATCATTAGACCTGAGGATTTATTGCATCTGGAGGATGGCTGGGCATTCAGCACAGAAGATGTGACAAGGTGTGGACTGCTTGCTTGCAGATATGTACAAGGTCTAGACTTAAAAATCTGTACCTCACCATCACCTGAGGATATCCCCAGTCTCTCATGCCCTTCACCCTCACCATATCTTCTTGATGTAGGTATGAGGAACAGACACCTTCTGTCTTCTCCACCTTCCTGCTCCAAAGACAAAAGCTTCCTCTTGGCAAAGGTAGATGCTACCAGTAAATATAAACACCTGGGAGAAAGCCAGGCCAGCTGTGCTAAATTCCAGTCCAGGCTGGATAAGTTTAACTTGGAGGAAGTTTTGAGTAAGGAGCTGTGTTGCAAGCAGACGTTCCCCCTCTCCAAAGGAAACTTAGTTGAGTTAGATATCCATTTACACTGGTCCTTATACAGGCACATCATCTCTGGTTGCCTAAGAAGGTCTATACCCCTGTTGGTTTATGAGAAGTCTCCTTGACACAGCCCATCCCTGAAAAGCACACTCCAAGCCTGATTTGAATGTAGCACAGTACTAAACCACATGGTTCCTCCACTAAGAGGAGACTCTAGCCTGTGTTTTGAAGAGGGGTGGAGGGTGAGGCCCTGAAGGTAGATATCAGGAGCTTAAGCACTTGACCTATGGGCTTCCCAGATGGGGCCAGTGGTAGAGAACCTGCCTGCCAATGCGGGAGACTTAAGAGATACAGTTTCGATCCCTGGGTCAGGAAGATTTCCTGAAGGAGGAAAAGGCAACCCACTTCAGTATTCTTGCCTAGAGAATCCCATGGACAGAGCCTGACTGGCTATAGTCCATGGGGTCACCAAGAGTCAGACACAATTGAAGGGACTTAGCATGCAAGTACCTCATCTATAGATTACCACCAACTCAAATATAAATAAAAAGGACTTTCCTGGTGGTCCAGTGGTTAAGAATCCACCCACAGGGGACACCGGTTCAAACCCTAGCCCAGGAAGATTCCACATACCGTGGGGCAACTGGGCCCATGCACCACAACTGATGAAACCCACATGCCCTAGAGACCATGCTCTGCAACAAAGAAGCCACTACAATAAGAAGCAAGTGCACTGCAACTAGAGAAAGCCCACCTACAGCAACCAAGACCCATTACAGCAAAAAATACATTGCCAACTTAAGTTGGAAAATAGTCAAAGATTTCAAAGGTAAGAAGTACTTGTATCTTCCCAGTGTCCTACCCATAGGATAGTCAGGAGTTACCAAAATAAAGCCGTGGAGTGTGTGCTTTGGGTCCATATAATGTAGAAGATTCCAGGACAAAGTCTGCCAGCAATAATCAAATAAAGTGACTCCTTGGGGTGTGGAAGACATACCGCGGGTGTAGGCTGGTGTTAAACACAAAGGCAGTCATTCTTACAAAGTCCAAGTAAACAGTTTACATGATTCCAATATTCTGGTTCCTGTAACTCTTGTTAAAGGGTTTGCACTCAAGTGACAATATTCAAACTGCATTCTACCTAAGTCATTTTAGACTAGTGTATCTCTAAATGCGTGCTCAGTTGCTAAGTTGCGTCTAACTCTGCAAAACAGATGGCAAATGAGGTTAAACAGTAGGACCCAAGGTTATCTTTTACCTAGTCCAACATGACTAGACACTAGCCATTGAGAACTTAAGATGGTGCTAGATTTGATGTGTTAAAAATTTAAAACACTTACCAAACTTCAAAAACTTAGTACCAAAATAAAGACTCATTATTTTATATGTTGAAATGCATCTACTGAGTTAATATTAAACTTTTCTGTTGATTTGCATTGGAGTAGTTGCTTTACAATGTGTCAGTTTCTGCTGAACAGCAAAGTGGATCAGTTATATGTTTACATACACACCCTGTTTTTCAGATTTCCTTCTTGTTTAGGTCACCACAGATCACTGAGTGGGCTTCCCAGGTGACAGTGGTAAGGAATCTGCCTGCCAATGCAGGAGACACAAGAGACGCTGGCTCGATCCCTGGGTCAGGAAGATCCCCTGGAGTAGGAAATGGCAACCCACTCCAGTTTCTTGCCTGGAAAATTCCAACGACAGAGGAGCCTGGCAGGCTACAGCCCTTGGGGTCTGAAAGAGTCGGATGTGACTAAGCATGCACACACGCAGAGCATTGAATTTCCTATGCTGTACAGTAGGTTTTCCGTTAGTTATCTATTTTATACATATTGGGTTGACCAAAAAGTTTGTTCAGTTTTTACTGTTACAGTAGCTTTAGTAGCAGTTAGTTGTCTTTAACTTCATTCAAAACAATTTTGTTAGATTGTATTGTGATGGCTGTCATATCAGCATGTATTTTGAAAAACTTATCAAAACTGGTAAATTCTTGTGTAGCCCTTTAAATATTTAATATGGAATTAAAAAGCTTTATTACTTAAGAAAGGTAAAGACACAACTGAAACCCCCAAAAAGACTTGTGCAGTGTATAGAGAAGGTGCTATGACTGACCAACTGTGGCAAATGTGGTTTGTGAAGTTTCATGCTGGAGATTTCTCACTGGACAATGTTCCATACTCAGGCCAGTTGAAGTTGATAGCAATGAAACTGAGACATTACCTAAAAACAATCAATGTTATGCCACACGGGAGATAAATGACATACTCAATATCCACATCAAACACGGAAAATCATTTGCACCTGCTTGGTTATGTTAATCGCTTTGATGTTTGGATTCCTCAGAAGTTAAGCAGAAAAAAACGTTCTCAACCATATTTCTATATGCAATTCTCTATTGAAAAACAAAATGAAAGCATTTCATTTTTAAGACAAATGACAGGTGATGAAAAGTAGATGCCATACAATAGTATGGAATGGAAGAGACCATGGCACATGAGTCACCAACACCACCAAAGGCCAATCTTCATCCAAAGGTGACGTTGCATATATGGTGAAATTGGAAAGGAGTCCTCTGTTATGAGTTCCTTTCAGAAAACCAATGAATTCCAACATGTACTTCTCCCAATTAGACCAAATGAAAGGGCACTCAATGAAAAGTGTCCAGAGTAAATCAACAGAAAACACGTAATCTTCTATCAGGATAACACAAGACTGCTTCCCAGGTGGTGCTAGTGGTAAAGAACACACCCCTAGCTGTAAGAGATGCAGGTTTGATCCCTGGGTTGGGAAGATCCCCTGGAGGAGGGCATGGCAACCCCCTCCAGTATTCCTGTCTGAACAATCCCACGGATTGAGGAACCTGGCAGAGTCGCACAGAGTCAGACACAACTGAAGTGACTTAACACACACGCACACTGCCAGCCAATCACCGGCTCCAGTCAGCAGGTCTCACGACCTAGTGTGTGAGGTGGGGAAAGGGGAAGTCACTTGACCTGGGTACACTCTCTCACCTCAGGCTTCTAATGGATTCCTACAGGAGAAGATACCAGCCATTCCTGTGAAGCAGAATCACATCCCTAAAAGGGATGGTAAGCAAACTTGTTGGTAAGCAAACTGCATCATGGATCAAAGAATTCAGAGTTGTATCTAAGGCTCAAGCTCCTTTGTGAAAGCATTTTCTCCAACTGCACCCCCATCCCATTTAAGTCCTCAGACTTTTGATGAACCAAGAAACAGACATCACGGAAGCCATAAGACCCAGAGGGTGACTCAGTTCTCAGTTTAATAGAGGAAGAAAGAGGATTATGCCTAGACAAGGAGTTTCCCTAGGAACAGCCTGAGAATTTGGAGAAACGAACGCAGTGACCACACTCATCAGCTTGAGGTGTTTCCCTTAATAGGAATGATTTTTAAGCACTCAAGTAGGCAAGCTTCTTTCAACAAGTATCATGTTTAGGCACTTTCAGAAGTATCATTTTCCCCAGCATCATGGGCATTCTCTGGGCCAGTTACAACAGCATGTTAGTAGAAGGGTTCTGCATCTATTCTCCCCTGCTGCTCCTACAGTGGGCTTCTATTTTGTTATGTATCAAGATTCTCAAAGTTTAAAGCCATTGACTTCAATTACATCATCGAGTATTAGCCTCCTACATGTAGGTTTATAGGAAGGGGGTCGTGGTCACAGACAGCTGTCCTTAAGAAATCCTTCTACAGAAAATAACGGCTTCTAAAGGCACAGGTTTTTGTTCACCTGATTCCAATTTCTATCATTAAATTCTCACCTTTGACTACTTTCTTACTACTCCCCTTTTCAATACTTAATACTCATCTGAGTGACTTAATATAATTAAGATAAAGACAGTGTTCAACTAGACAGTTTGTGTTTCCTTGGGAGCTCAGCTGGTAAAGAATCTGCTTGCAATGCAGGAGACCCCAGTTCAATTCCTTAGGTCAGGAAGATTCCCTGGAGAAGGGATAGGCTACCCACTCCAGTATTCTTGAGCTTCTCTGGTGGCTCAGACAGTAAAGAGTTTGTCTGCAATGCAAGAGACCTGGGTTCAATCCCTGGATTGGGAAGATCCCCTGGAGGAGGGCATGGCAACCCACTCCAGTATTCTTGCCTGGAGAATCCCATGGACAGAGGAGCCTGGCATGCTACAGCCCATGGGGTTGCAAAGAGTTGGACACAGTCGGAGCAGCTAAGTACAGCACAGAGACAGTTTGAGAAAGATCTGTGCTAAGAAATGATACATGACTACATCCAACCTGCTGGGAAGGTAGCCATTAGGCTTCGGTATCAGTGTTGACCAGCTCTAGGTGAACAGTGAATACTAAGAAACCCAAAGAATGAGTTGAACTTAAAGTGGCCTTGGCAGAACGAGGAATTTTTGATTAAGGCCTTCCAAGTTGGTGCTAGTGGTAAAGAATCTGTCTGCCAATTCAAGAGACCCAAGAGGTATAGGTTCAATCCCTAGGTCTGGAAAATCCCCTGGAGAAGGGAATGGCAACCCACTCCAGTATTCTTGCCTGAAGAATCCCCAAGGACAGAGGAGCCTGGATAGTGATAATCACACTTTCTTCCCGAGGCTTTCACCCAAGCTAACTCAATTTCTAGAGCTGGGAGGAGAGAAGCAAGTTTTCCCTCAATTTCTGGTTACTGTAACCAGGAGTTTCTCTCCAACAGAGATTTTAGGATTTCGAATGAAGGGCAGATGAAAAGCATTTAGAAACTTCATGAAGAAATCAATGTTAGTGAGTTTTAAGTACAGAAGCTCTAAATCTATCTTTCATTGAAAGAAGGCTTGTACAGCTGCAGTTGCTTAGTTGGAAATGTGATTTTCCTGAAGCATCTATTATGCCAGAGATTAAATAAGAATAAGAAACAGGTGACTTCTAAGAAAGATTTGTGCATAAGAAACTTAAAAATTCAAGATCCTATCTTGAGCTACTCCAAGAACTAACTCCCTTTAGAGGTCTCTTTGGTAACTAGAGATATCCTTATTGCCAAATTCAGACTTAAATTAAAGAAAGTAGGGAAAACCACTAGACCATTCAGATATGACCTAAGGCAAATCCCTTATAATTATACAGTGGAAGTGACAAATAGATTCAAGGGATCAGATCTGATAGAGTGCCTGAAGAACTATGGACGGAGGTTCATGACATTGTACAGGAGGAAGTGATCGAGACCATCTCCAAGAAAAAAATTCAAAAAGGCAAAATGGTTTTCCAAGGAGGCCTTACAAATAGCTGAGGAAAGACAAGACATGAAAGGCAAAGGAGAAAAGGAAAGATACACCCATTTGAATGCAGAGTTCCAAAGAATAGCAAGGAGAGATAAGAAAGACTTCCTCAGCGATCAATGCAAAGAAATAGAGGAAAACAACAGAAGGGGAAAGACTAGAGATGTCTTCAAGAAAATTACAGATACCAAGGGAATATTTCATGCAAAGATGGGCTCAATAAAGGACAGAAAACTTATGGAACTAACAGAAACAGAAGATATTAAGAAGAGGTGGCAAGAATACACAGAAGAACTATACAAAAAAGATCTTCATGACCCAGATAACCACAATGGTGTGATCAATCACCTAGAGCCAGACGTCCTGGAATGCAAAGACGAGTGGGCCTTAGGAAGCATCATTACGAGCAAAGCTAGTGGAGGTGATGGAATTCCAGTTGAGCTATTTCAAATCCTGAAAGATGACGCTGTGAAAGTGCTGCACTCAATATGCCAGCAAATCTGGAAAACTCAGCAGTGGCCAGAGGACTGGAAAAGATCAGTTTTCATCCCAATCCCAAAGAAAGGCAATGCCAAAGAATGCTCAAACTACCACACAATTGCACTCATCTCACACGCTAGCAAAGTAATGCTCAAAATTCTCCAAGCCAGGCTTCAACAGTACATGAACCAAGAACTTCCAGATGTCCAAGCTGGATTTAGGAAAGGCAGAGGAACCAGAGATCAAATTGCCAACAGCCGTTGGATCATAAAAAGAGCAAGAGAATTCCAGAAAAACATCTACTTCTGCTTTATTGACTACACCAAAGCCTTTGTGTGAATCACAACAAACTGTGGGAAAGAGATGGGAATACCAGACCACCTGACCTGCCTCCTTAGAAATCTGTATGCAGGTCAAGAAGCAACAGTTAGAACTGGACATGGAATAACAGACTGATTACAAATCAGGAAAGGCATATGGCAAGGCTGCATATTGTCACCCTGCTTATTTAACTTATATGCAGAGTACATCATGAGAAATGCTGGGCTGGATGAAGCACAAGCTGGATTCAAGATTGCCAGGAGAAATATCAATAACCTCAGATATGCAGATGACATCACCCTTATGGCAGAAAGTGAAGAAGAACTAAAGAGCCTCTTGATGAAAGTGAAAGAGGAGAGTGAAAAAGTTGGCTTAAAACTCAACATTCAGAAAACTAAGATAATGGCATCTAGTCCCATCACTTCATGGCAAATAGATGGGGAAACAATGGAAACATTGACAGACTATATTTTGGGGGGCTCCAAAATCACTGCAGATGGTGACTACAGCCATGAAATTAAAAGATACTTGTTCCTTGGAAGAAAAGCTATGACCAACCTAGACAGTAGATTAAAAAGCAGAGGTGCCACTGCCAACAAAGGTCCATCTAGTCAAAGTTAGGGTTTTTCCAGTAGTCGTGTATGGATGTGAGAGTTGGACTATAAAGAAAGTTGAGAGCTAAAGAATTGATGCTTTTGAACTGTGGTGTTGGAGAAGACTCTTGAGAGTCCCTTGGACTGCAAGGAGGTCCAAGCAGTCCATCCTAAATGAAATCAGTCCTGAATATTCATTGGAAGGACTCATACTGAAGCTGAAGCTCTAATACTTTGGCCACCTGATGCGAAGAACTACTCATTGGTAAAGACCCTGATTCTGGGAAAGAATGAAGGTGGGAGAAGAAGGGGACGACAGAGGATGATATGGTTGGATGGCATCACTGACTGGATGGACATGTTTGAGTAAGCTCAAAGGGTTGGTGATGGACATGGAAGCCGGGCATGCTGCAGTCCACAGGGTTGCAAAGAGTCGGATACGACTGAGCGACTGAACTCAACTAGATAAGTTTCTCCTCTAGCTGCATCTTGAGGAAGAGACAAGCCTGAGAACGTGAGTTTAGGAAGTTGCCATAAACTCCTAACAGGCATTTTTCTATCTGCACAAGACAGGCTTCCCTTCTTTCCAGTTCCTCAATCTGCTTGCTTTTGCTCTCTGGTATTTTTCTTATTCAACCTTCACTTCTCAACTAAGCTAACCAAAATTTCCCTTTAGATCTAAGAAGTTTGGTTCATCTCTGGCCACCACCTCCCTCATCCCATCATAAGAGAACTTCTTAGGACGCAGTAGTCTATAAAATTTTAGACTATATTTCCCCCACCAGCCTCAGACCACACCCTATAACAGCAGAACAACGAAGGGCCACCACCCCCCGAACTTCCTCTTTTTTATACTCAAAGCGCTGCCTGCTTCTCGCGTGCGGACCAATGAAAACGCTCGGAGGTATCTTCAGTTGTACAGTTGGCCCCTGACTTCTAGCAAGTGAAAATAAGCCTCCGGAGACCTGGTGCCGAAGGTTTTGTTGTTTAGGCTTCCTATTTTAGAGGCACTGCGCACTCCTCTCCCTCCCCTCTTTTTTTTTAAACCACGTTGTAAAGGATGATGGTGGTTTAGTCACTAAGTCAAATCAATTCTTCGTGATCCCATGGACTGTAGCCCATCAGACTCCTCTGTCCATGGGATTTCCCAAGCAAGAATACTGGAACGGATTGCCATTTCCTTTTCCAGGGAACCATCCAACCCAGAGATCAAACCCAAGTCTCCTGCTTGGGAAGCCAATTCGTTGTAAACGACACAGAGTTGTTAAAGACACAGTTTAAGGAAATTAGAATCACAATTAATATGTGGCTGAATAAAAAAAAACTGTGGCTGAATCATCTTCCCATTTAGTACTAAGTCTTAACATGGAAGATGTTTAGTGTGCCTGGAGTAATTTCAAAAGAAGAAATATGAATAGTTAATTGGTCAGACAAAGGTGTTAGAGTCAAATTTCCTTACCTGCAGGCAACCCTAGTGATTTTTATAGCTCACTTATGTGTGTCATTCATTTATTCTTTCATTTGCAAATATTATTAAGAGGGGCTTCCCCAGTGGTAGCTGAGATGGTAAAGAATTTGCCTGCAATGCAGGAGACCCGAGTTCAAACCCTGGGTCAGGAAGATCCCCTGGAGAAGGAAATAGCAACACACTCCAGTATTCTTGCCTGGAAAATTCCATAGACAAAGGAGCCTAGCGGCTCCCAGATGGAACCCGAGTCTCCTGTGTCTGCTGCACTGCAGGCAGATTCTTTACCCTGAGCCACTGGAGAGTGTGCTAGTCACTCAGCTATGTCCAGCTCTATGTGACTCACAAAGCTGCACAGAGCATGCACGCAAGGGGATAAGACTAGAGGTGAGAGGTCAGCCAGAATCAAGGAAGGCTATAGGTCAATAGACAACTACTTTCAAATTGCCTACTTATTCCTGTGATTGCTACCAGTGCTTTCTGGGAAGTTAACTATTTTCAGCCATTCACTTTCAACTTGAGTTTTCATGTATCTATAGTCAGGAGAAAGGAGATCCTCTCCCATAGTATAGCAGCAACCAAATTACCAAACACACTTGAGAAGAATGTGTTTTTAAAAAACACCTAGGAACTTCCCTTGTGGTCCAGTGGCTAAGACTCCATGCTCTCAATGCAGGGGGCCCAGGTTCCATCCCTTGTGGGGGAACTAGATCCCTCATGCTGTAGCCAAGAGTTTGCGTGCTGCAACTAAGACCCAGCCAAATAACAAAAAATATATATTTTAATAAATTAACTGTACAGCACCTAGGGACTTACCTGGCTGTCCAGTGGTTAAGACTCTGCACTTCCAATGCCAGAGCCCCAGATTCAGTTCCTGCTAGTGAAACTAACAGCCCACATGCTTTACAGCGTGCCCTCCCCCGCCAAAAAAAAAACCCTAAAAACAACAAAACACAATCTCACAATCTCTACTATGAGGGACAGGGTAAGTCGTGGTTAAGAACGTGGTCTTTGGGGATAGCAGACAAACCTGTGTTTCATTATGAATTCTATTGCTTACTTGCTCTGTGATCTCACATTAGCTAACCTCTCTAAGCTTCTGTTTCCTCCTCATCTGTGAAACACTGATAAAAATAGTGCTTACTTGTAAGACTGTTGTGAGGGTGGATTAGTAATATGAATGAAAAGCGTCTAGAATAGATCACGGTACAAACACATACAGCACTTAACTCACCCCAGTGCCTCTATGTGCAACACTTATTGGCTCATTTAATCCTCACAACAATCCCAGTATGGGTCCTTACATTCCACGTGAGAAATGTGAGCCACAGGTGGGTGACTCATTGGCCCAAAATGACACAACCTACTAGTGCATGCGTAAGAGCTCAGTCACTTCAGTCATTTTCCAACTCTTTGCAACCCTGTGGAATGTAGCCTGTCAGGCGCCTCTGTCCATGGGATTCTCCAGGCAAGAATACTGGAGTGGGTTGTCATGGCCTTCTCCAGGGGATCTTCCCAGCGGGGAGATCAAACCTGGGTCTCCTACAGCTCCTGCATCGCAGGCAGATTCTTTACGGTGGAGCTCAATTCAAACCCAAGCAATCTGGCTCTAGAGTATCTGCTCTTAGCTAGCACATTGCATTGCCTCTTCTGTTATCAGAAAGGAAGGAAGAAGCGTACACCTGAAACTAATATAAAAGTATAAATCAACTCTACTTCAATAAAACACTCTTTTAAGAAGTAAATTTTTTAAGACAGGAAGAAAGGAGACATGATGTGCTGGGAGGTGCAAAAAGGGAGATACTTTTATAAAAGAGAAATGGCCAGCCCTACATTGCCAATGTATAAATAATACAAGCATGAACTGGCAACGATAGCAAATTCATGTCCAAGAGCCACACGGAATAGTAGCCCTTGCTTCTGCAGGCCCAAGCATCAGTGAGAGCATTCTCCTAGAAGTTATGTCATAACATGACAAAAGTAAAGCTTACCAAATTGGAGAAGCCACCTCCCTCCATGCTTGTCCCAGTGTTTTCTCAGTTGATCTGGACATGAAGCTCAAATGCCCGATATTCCAGTTCAAACCTGGACACATGACAATCCTCACTGCAGAGAAGCCAGACAACATTCCATAATTAATCATCATTTTTCTAGGCAAAAGCCAGCCCAAGCCTGAAGCAACATTCTTGAAGGCTGCCACTGCTCCCCAGCCTAAGTGGATGAGAACTATATAAACAGAGATTCAGCTTAGTCTCCTAATTTGACCGCCCCATCTCTGATTTACTATTCAAATATTAAAAGTTACCATCCTTTGAGTCCCTACTCTGAGCGAGGTCATCTACATTCTTTGGTTCACTTAGCCTGGCTTGATCCCCATGAGCTAAATATTGATGTTCTAATTTGTGAATGAGAAAACTCAGGTTTAGAGAGATCAAGCAACTTTCCCCAAGTTACACAGCTAGTGAGAAGCAGAACCAGGATCTAAACCCAGGTTTTTCAAATTCCAAGGCCCTGCTCTTAAGCATTAAATGAACCAATCAAGGTTGTCAAGAAAGTGAGTTTGAAGGGCTGTTGTTGTTCAGTGGTTAAGTTGTGTCCAACTCTTTGTGACCCCATGGACTGCAGCACTCCCAGCTTCCCTATCCTTCACTATCTCCCAGAGTTTGCTCAGACTCATGTCCATTGTGTCAGTGATGCCATCCAACCATCTCGTCCTCTATTGTCCCTTTCTCCTCCTGCTCTCAATCTTTCCCAGCATCAGGGTCTTTTCCAATGAGTCACTTCTTCTCATCAGGTGGCCAGAGTATTAGAGCTTCAGCTTCAACATCAGTCCTTTCAAAGAATATTCAGGGTTGAAGGGCTGTAGGGGGTGGCAGAGCTATTAACATCATGTGACCCTGTTTTTCTCTTTTCCAGTGAGAGATCCATGACCCACAAGAGAAGACAGACAAAATACTCTTCCTGCCATAGGAGCTCTCTTTAGGGTCAGAGGCACAAAGGGAAGAGGTGCTGGGAAAGCACTCTAATCACTATTTCAACAGCTTTACTTCAATTCTATTACTTTTCAACCAAAGCAAATTACTCCAGAATCCTAGTTCTACCCACCCTTTTCCTTTCCTGTCTCACTCTCCCTTCCCCACCCCCTCACCTCCTACCAAAAAAGGAAATAGAGTTTCTGCAGAGAACAATTCCAATTCTCATTTATTTTTATATTTATTTATTTGGCTGTGCTAGGTTTTAGCTACAAGATCTGACCTCTTTGTTGAGGTATGTGAGATCTAGTTGCCCAACCATGGTTCAAACCCAGGCCTCCTGCATTGGGAGGATGGAGTCGTAGCCACTGGACCACCAGGCAAGTCCCCCAATTTCAGTTTTCTTAACTCGTATTCTGAGCTGGATGAATTCCAATAGGTTATTCACCAGAATCAACTGCCATCTCACTGTGTTCTGATGCCTGCCTGGATCCTGGACTTATTCTTTGGAGTACAAAAGCAGCCAGGGGAACAGGTGGTGGAAAGCAGCTACCATCCACACCAGCGCAGCAGGAAGGACTCTCTGTTGGTGGTCTGCCCTTTGGAAGACTGGATTTGTTGCTCTCTGACTCGTCACAGGCATACCTCATTTTATGCCATTTTCATTTTTTACAAAGGGAAGGTCTGTGGCAGCCCTGCATTAAGTAAGTCTATTGACACTATTTTTTCCAACAGCATGTGCCCACACTCTATCTCTGTGTCATACTTGGGTAATTCTCTCAATACTTCAGCCCTTTTCATTATTATGGCAGTTGTTATGGTGATCTATGCTCAGTGATCTTTGACATTGTATGCCATGCTAAGTCGCTTCAGTCATGTCTGACCCTTTTCACCCCTGTGGACTGTAGCCCACCAGGCTCCTCTGTCCATGGGATTCTCCAGGGAGAATACCAGAGTGGGTTGCCATGCCCTCCTCCAGGAGATCTTCCTGACCCAGGGATCAAACCTGCATCTTTTAAGTCTCCTGCGTTAGCAGGCAAGTTCTTTACCACTAGCACCACCTGGGAAGCCCCAGCTTTTGACGTTACTATCTGCAAAAAGATTAAGGCTCAGATAATGATTTGCAATTGTTAGCAATATAGTATTTTTAAGTTGATGTATGTACATTGTTTTTTTTTTAAACACACTTAATAGACTACAGTGTACTGTAAACATAGCTTTTATATGCACTGGGAAACCAAAAAAAATGTGTAACTCAATTTATTGAGATACTTTATTTCGATTATCTGGAACTGAACCCACATTATCTGCAAGATGTTTGTATTTGAATAGGGCTGGTGTTGTTACATATACAGATATACCATAGTATTTATTTGATCTTTTACAACATTAATTGAACCTCAAAATGTACAAACCTAATTTGGAATATAAACAGATGGAGAACTTTCCAATACCTTCCCATGCCTATATTTCTATATCCCCTTTTAAAACCGTAAAGCAGCTGCAAGTGATGACCCGATGGGCTGTAGCTTGCCAGGCTCCTCTGTCCATGGGATTCTCCAGGCAAGAATACTGGAGTGGGTTGCCATGCCCTCCTCCAGGGGATCTTCCCAACCCAGGGATTGAACCCATGTCTCTTATATCTCCTGCATTGGCAGGTGGATTCTTTACCACTTGTGCCTCCTGGGAAGCCCCAGCTTAAGCCATTACTTCTCACTTAATCCTTTATTCTACCCTCCCAACTGTCTTCACTGCTTCCACAGTCCCGCTCCACATTGCATCCATAGAAATCTTTCTAAAACAAAAAATCCTTCTTGGCTCCCATAATGTTTGGGATCAAGACAATTTATTCCATAGCCAAAAAAAAGACAAGTTATTATATTGACTGATCCAGTCTTAAATCACTCATTCAAGCACCACATGAACAGTGGCCCCCTACAGTGAGTCCTCCTTCTAGCATTTTTCCAATGTTGTTTCTTCTAGTACATCCTGCTCTCTTTACCACCTTTGCCAGACACCCAGCTAATTCCAACTCTCCCATCAAGGATCAACACATTTTTTGTCTCCTTCAGAAAGCACTTTTTGCTAGCCTTCCCAAAGTGATTCAGGAACCTCCTCATGTCCTCTCAGAACAGAAATGCTCTTGCACCTCTTATCACAACTTCACTGTCACCATCTGCTCACTTGTCTGTTCCTTCACCAGGACTGAGTTCATAAAAATTAGAATGTCTTATTCTCCTTTGTGTTCCAGTCCCTAGAATAATTTCTGGCCAGAAATGGTTACTCAATTATGATTTTTGAAGGAATGAAGGGAGGAACAAATTATTAGCTTGCTGTATCTAGAAACAAATGGTACACACAAATGATATAATTGAGGAGATTTAAATGAAGGAGTTACTGAGTCCAAGCTCACTCTGCTTACCACTCATCAGCACAATGAAGAGATGAGGTGTTGAGTCAAGGAATACAACTTTATTCGGAGAACCACCTGACCAAGAAGATGGCAGACTAATGTCGCAAAATAACCATCTTATTGGGGTCTGGGTGCCAGTTCTTTTATAGATCAGAGATTGGGGGAGGTGAGGAAACAAAGTAAAAAGGCCATTAATCTTGCAAATATCTCCTAGAATGGCAAGCCTCAGGCAGGGAATGTGTTAATTTCTTCCTTCCTGCCATCCACAGTTTGACAGGGTCCTGAACAAAGGCACTTTAGTTTAACAGTCATGACCTGTATTCAGGTGAAGAAGCAACAGTTAGAACTGGACATGGAACAATGGACTGGTTCAAAATTGGAAAAGGAGTACATCAAGGCTGTATATTATCACCCTGCTTATTTAACTTATATTCAAAGTACATCATGCGAAATGCCGGGCTGGATGAAGCATAAGCTGGAATCAAGATTGCCAGGAGAAATATCAATAACCTCAGATATGCAGATGATACCACCCTTATGGCAGAAAGTGAAGAAGAACTAAAGAGCCTCTTGATGAAACTGAAAGAGGAGAGTTAAAAAGCTGGCTTAAAACTCAACATTCAAAAATCTAAGATCATGGCATTCGGTCCCATCACTTCATGGCAAATAGATGGGAAAACAATGGAAACAGTGACAGACTTTATTTTCTTGGGCTCCAAAATCACTGCAGATGGTGACTGCAGCCATGAAATTAAAAGACACTTGTTCCTTGGAAGAAAAGCTATGACCAACCTAGACAGTATATTAAAAAGCAGAGACATTACTTTGCTGACAAGGGTCTGTATAGTCAAAGCTATGGTTTTTCCAGTAGTCATGTATGGATGTGAGAGTTGGACCATGAAGAAGGCTGAGCACTGAAGAATTGATGCTTTTGAACTGTGGTGTTGGAGAAAACTCTTGAGAGTCCCTTGGACTGCAAGGAGATTGAACCAGTCAATTCTAAAGGAAATCAGTCCTGAATATTCATTGGAAGGAATGATGCTAAAGTTGAAGCTCCAATGCTTTGGTAAGCTTACACAAAGAGCTGACTCTTTAGAAAAGACCCTGTTGATGGGAAAGATTGATGGCAGGAGGAGAAAGCGATGACAGAGGACAAGATGGTTGGGTGGCATCACCAAATCAATGGACATGAGTTTCAGCAAGCTCCAGGAGTTGGCGAAGGACAGGGAAGCCTGGCATGCTGCAGTCCATGGGATCACAAAGAGTCAGACACAACTGATCAGTTTAACAACAAAGTTTAACAGTCAGGCAGAAGGGCAGGATTCTCTGAGGCAGGCCATTATGTATGATTATAATAACAAAAGCAACAAAAAGCAAGTCCAAGAAACAGTTCCAACAGGGAGTCAGAATTGACTTTTCCCTACAACAAAGGGACTATCTGTAAAGGTGTAGACAAGGTAAAGGAAACCCATTAAATAAAAAACAAAAACAAAAAAAATGAGGCATCCCTATAGTAGGCACTAGGACAACCTCTAGGCCAGAAGGTAAATGGATAAAGAAAGTAGTTGCCAGAACCCAGAGAGAGTCACTAAAGGGGAGGACCAGCTGAAGGGAGATGTGGATACATCTAATACATAGTGACCTGGCATGATGGAAGCTGAGGGAATAAATACCTAAACTCATTTTCCTCCCATCCTCCAATCACCTGCTGCTTCCTCTCACTAGCCAAGCCAATCAGAAGCCAGAAGGCAAGGGATCCAATGGTATAATCAGCATGATCTACTTCTCAGGGCACAGAGCAGGGGATGAGGGTGGGGAAGAGACCTGGAAGTGCAAATGGAAACTACCCAACGCAGCTTCTCTTCAACGAAAGAGTCTTTGGCTGATCAGAGAAAAATATATCTTCTTTAAGCTGATAAGAGAATTGACTCTAAGGAGAAATACTTTGATAAGCCAGTTGTGATAAATACATCAAAAGACTGACACCCAGATTTCCTGCAGAAGCTACTCCTTTCTCTGGAAAATAAAGGAGGAAAAGGGAAATGAATGCATTTGGGAGCAAGTTTAAGAAGAAGAGAGGGGATTTCCCTGGTGGTCCAGTGGTCAAGAATCTGCTTGCCAATGCAGGGGACACTGATTCGATGCCTAGTCCAGGAAGATGCCATGTGCCATGAGGCAAGTATGACACAACTAAGCCCATTGACACAACTACTGAGCCCTCACTGTAGAGCCCATAAGCCACAATTAGAGAGTAGCCCCCATTCACAACTAGAGAAGCCTGCAGGCATCAATGGAGAACCAGGACACTCAAAAATAAATAAATAATTAATTTTTAAAAAAGAAAAAGCACACACCTAGAAAAAAAAAATAATGAAAAAGAGGAAGACAGTGGCTGAGGACAAGGAAGAAAGAAAGAATTGGGAGAAGAGAGAAATCTAATGGAGTTTTCCAAGGGAAATGGTGGGCACTCTGTGTGATCTCTTCCTACGGCCATTATGACCCACAGTAAGAATTAAAAACATGACGATGACCTCAGTGTGAAAGGAGTTCTTGTGAAAGTTAATGAATGGATTGAATGTATCTCCATCAAGACTGATATTGGGCTGCCACAGTCAAGGGTCCAAGAAGACACTTTTCTTAGTCAAATAGAGAAGGAACTGGGGTTCAGAGAAGTAAAGTGGCTGAATGAAGGGCACAGTGTTAGAGCAGACAGCAGGGCTGCCCACCTGATCTACCTGACTCCAACTTCTAGGTGTCTCCCTCTACCAACCCACCTCCTTGCATTATGTCTCTGCCATGGACAGGCAGAGGTGAGCACTGGAGAAGACTTAGGCTTCCCTGAATATAGAAACTGTGGCTACATAACTCTTATAGTTTACAGACACATACTAATCTAAAGGGTTAGAATTTATGGAGTACGTACTCTGTGCCAAGGGTTAACTTGTCTAATCAAAGTAACCAAAGAAAATTTCTGTTACTATTTCACTTCACAGAGGAGGAATAGATCAGAAAGATGAAGTGCAGAGTTCGAACTCCAAATTCAGACTCAAACAATCTGTATTTCTAGATCCTCTCAACAGCAACCCCGAGTACATGTTTAAGCATTTGAAAAGCACTTACACCTTTTGATATGACAACCTGCCCATCGAGGTAGTTTTTGAAGCTGGGTTGCTACCAGTTCTGAAATCCTAAGAATCTGTTACCACAAATCTCCCTTGATTTTTAGCCCAGTTCCTCTTGTCTTGCAAACCACAGTAGCAGTTGTCTTTTTCACATTTTCTCCCTGAAACGAGACTCAGAGAAGCAGTTTTGGAATCCCACAGAGCTTCCTCAGGATCCATATGTTAGAAAAGGTCTCCTGCAAGGATCTCAGTGACAGCCTATCTCAGCACCTGATCCTCTCTGCAGGTGCCCTTCATGTCCAGGAGTCAAAGACAGACAGGTTCTTTGAGAAACAGAAAAGAGGAAGCCTTATTATTCTCTGTGATTCGTGTTCCTAACAGTCATTTCTCTGCATTCTTAGATTTTGGTAGTGTTTAATCCCACTCTTACTTCCTCCAATAGAAGTGATGTTCTGCCTTTATTTGGAATGTTCTTGATGGGTACCATGGTCAAAAACGCTGGTTTAACATGTCTTAAGCTTTTCCTTGCAACACCTTATTCATGGATATTAAAGCATTTGTTAACACTGTCCTTACATTTTACATCATCTGTGTACTGATTATGTGGATTATTTCCATTGCATAGGTAATAAAAAAAATCATACTAAAGAGTCAGAAAGTTCAAGTCACTGGCAAAACTAGAACCAATATCCAGTGTTTCTGACTCTAGATGAGATTAATTCCTTCCCTAAAAATACCCTGTTTTTTCTTCTCCATTTGCCCAAAGCCATCGTTACCTACAGAATAAATGTCAATCCTTTACCAAGTACCAGTATCTACTAAGTATCAAACAAACCAGTATTTCATCACTACATGTTAAGGTAAGAGGGCTTCCCTGATGGCTCAGTGGTAAAGACTCCACCTGCAGGGCAGGAGATGCAGGAGACGTGGTTTCAATCCCTGCATCAGGAAGATTCCCCTGGAGGATGGCATGGCAACCCACTCCAGCATTCTTGCCTGGAAAATCCCATGGACAGAGGAGCCTGGCGGGCTGTAGTTCATGGGTCGGACACAACTGGGTGGCTGAGCACTTAACATGTGTTAAGCTGAGAGGCCAGCACCAAGCTACCATTACTACTCAATATAGTCCTGCAGGGAAAATGCATTTGCTTTGAAGTCAAAAAGTGCAAAATCTGAATCCCAGCTCCATCATTTATTAGCTTTGAATTTGGGGGTAAGTTCCTTCTCATCTATGAGTCTTAGTTTTCTGTCACATAGTAGACATTACTAGTTGCCTGTCCAATATCCACTCCCATGACTTCTACCAAAAACCTGCCTTGGAGCAGAGCCTCCATGTGCTTAGGTAGAAACACTTGTTTTCCCAGACTCCCTCCGAGCCAGAGGTGCCCACCCCCACGTGACAAAGATCGATTGGAGCAGTGAGTCGTCAACTGAGGGCTTGGAAAGCTTCGCCTCCCCCATTTTCCTTTTCTTCAACACTAATTTATTTCCATTTATTTTTACATTACATTCTTTCTTGGATGGAATAACAAGTTAACTAGTTGAAAAGAGAGTTCTTCCTTTCATATCAGCCAAAAGTACATTTCCAAAAACCCACCTCAGTGCCTGCCCACCGAGTCTGCCAAATTTAAACCTAATGTGAAAGGCTGAAGTTTCTACTGATGCGGTTTCAGAATCTCTCAAATATGGAGGAACAAGTTTTGCCATCTTCAGACGATCCAGGTGCGGTTTCTTTATCTTTCTCTTCCTCGACTTGGTCTTAGAGATGTTCAGTGCCATCTCTGTAAGGAGATAAAGGAAAGGACAGGCTATCTTCTCTTTGTCCTTCAGACCCACTCTCAGCTCTTTGCCATTGTGCTTTCTACCCAGGAAACGGACTTGACAGAATGTATCAGTGAGGCTCTCCTACGTACTCTCTGGCTTCTGGTCGGGGCATTGGGGAACCCTCACAGAAATTAGAGGGAGGGCAGAGTATGGGGTCAGAATATTTTAGTGCCCTGGCTCCTACAGCAAACAAAGGCACACAGTCTCTCTCAAATCATCTTTTTCTACACAACTCTCTCCTTTGGTTTCTAGAAACCATATCCTCCTTCATCTATTTGGGCCTAATTTAGTTACAGCTTTGCTATTTCTGGCTCTGGCTCTTTGCACTGGCCCTTGTGCTTTCCCCACACCCTACCTTTACCTTTGAAATAATGCTTTTATTAAACCCTCTTTGAATGATCCTAATTGGAATGTGTCATCTGTTTCCCTGAGAACACTGACTGGTATAGATGAGAACATCAAAACAGCCTCTTTTTGCTCCTAAACAGCCCCCTCAGATGTCTCAGGCATCCAGGGTCCTCATGCTAAGACACTGATACCCAGAACACCTCCTGCCACAGCCCAGCAACATGGTGGTCTCCAAACCCTATTCCCACCCAATGCTTTCTTCAACCATGGTGAAAACGTAATTATCCTGTATCTCTTTCCCAAGACCCTGTCTTCCAATGTGACAATTAATGAATTCCGCTCGTGGGTGCTGATACATTGATAAAAGAAGGCTAATACAATGTTTGTCTTACACACACACACACACAAAAATTACATTCACTACTCATCTTCCTAGACAGTGTCCATCAGCCTTCATAGTGTGCATTCCATAGTATTCTATTATTGTCCCACATACTATAATTAATCAAACCTAAAAATGTACCTTAAAAGTATAGACTCTGCTTCATGTCGCCACTGCAGAAAAGCCTCAGTTCAGTTCAGTTCAGTTCAGTTCAGTTGCTCAGTCGTGTCCGACTCTTTGCGACCCCATGGACTGCAGCACGCCAGGCCTCCCTGTCCATCATCACCTCCTGGAGTTTACTCAAACTCATGTCCATTGAGTCGGTGATGCCATCCAACCATCTCATCCTCTGTCGTCCCCTTCTCCTCTCGCCTTCAATCTTTCCCAGTATCAGGGTCTTTTCAAATGAATCAGCTCTTCTCATCAGGTGGCCAAAGTATTGGAGTTTCACCTTCAACATCAGTCCTTCCAATGAACATTCAGGACTGATTTCCTTTAGGATGGACCGGTGGGATCTCCTTGCAGTCCAAGGGACTCTCAAAAGTCTTCTCCAACACCACAGTTCGAAAACATCAATTCTTTGTCTCTCAGCTTTCTTTATAGTCTAACTCTCACATCCATACATGACTACTGGAAAAACCATAGTCAAGGACTAGACAGACCTTTGTTAGCAAAGTAATGTCTCTGCTTTTTAATATGCTGTCTAGATTGGTCATAACTTTTCTTCCAAGAATTAAGCGTCTTTTTATTTCATGGCTGCAATCACCATCTGCAAAGATTTTGGAGCCCCCAAAAATAAAGTCTGACACTGTTTTCACTGTTTCCCCATCTATTTCCCGTGAAGTGATGGCACCAGATGCATGATCTTTGTTTTTTGAATGTTGAGTTTTAAGACAACTTTTTCACTCTCCTCTTTCATTTTCATCAAGAGGCTCTTTAGTTCTTCTTCACTTTCTGCCATAAGGATGGTGTTATCTGCATATCTGAGGTTATCAATGTTTCTCCTGGCAATCTTGATTCCAGCTTGTGCTTCTCCCAGCCCAGCGTTTCTCATGATGTACTCTGCATATAAGTTAAATAAGCACGGTGACAATATACAGCCTTGACGTACTCCTTTTCCTATTTGGAGCCAGTCTGTTGTTCCATGTCCAGTTCTAACTGCTGCTTCCTGACCTGCATACAGGTTTCTCAAGAGGCAGGTCAGGTGGTCTGGTATTCTCATCTCTTTCAGAATTTTCCACAGTTTGTTGTGGTCCACACAGTCAAAGGCTTTGGCATACTCAATAAAGCAGAAATAGATGTTTTTCTGGAACTCTCTTGCTTTTTCGATGATCCAGTGGATGTTGGCAATTTGATCTCTGCTTCTTCTGCCTTTTCTAAAACCAGCTTGAACATCTGGAAGTTCACAGTTCACGTATTGCTGAAGCCTGGCTTGGAGAATTTTGAGCATTACTTTACTAACGTGTGAGATGAGTGCAGAAAAGCCTAGTTGATTGCAAATAGGTTACAAGTTTCAGGCTTTTAATGTTTTTAAAATTATAGCTGACTGGGACACAGAGCATTAGTTTGCCCTGGGGCTTGAATAAATACATTTGCTAAGATTGGAAAGCACAAGCTCAGGAAAGACACTGAGTGAATACAGATTGTCACCCTTTCCCAGGTGCAGTCTTTAGCATTTCAGGCCTCAAAGTCATTTTCTCAGTGCACTCAGTGGATATTGATTTTGTAAAGACTGGCTCACTCTATGCAAGAGAGTAAGAAATGGATATGTAAAGCAGAATGCCAACTTACTAATTTAAATGGGAATATATACATGCATGCTGTAAGTTACAGGAACCAGGCAACAAGTGTATCAATCAGCTGCAAGTAACAGGAAAATAGAAATGGATTAAACCATAAGTACATTATTGTTTAATCAACAAGAAGAGAAACCAGTCTCATCAATGTCATTGAAGAGCTATACCCTTTAACATGTTTATTTATGGCCTCATGGTTGTAAGATTGCTGCTACCCCAAATATTAATACTGCTTGTAAAATCAGAAAACAAATAGCTGGTTGGGGGAGAAGGGGAAATGCTTTCTTTTCATAAGGCTTTGTCTTTTTGCCCAGTTAACTTCCCTGAAGCCCCATTGGCCAGGATAGTGTTGCATGGTCACACCAATTGCCAAGGAGGCTGGGAAAGCAAGCATATAATGCTCTAGCCACTGTTCTTTATATATATATATATAGGTATATATATATATATATAAAATATTATTTATGTTTGGCTGTGTTAGGTCTTCATTTGCTTTGGGTGGGCTTTTTCTAGTTGCGGCTATCGGGGACTACTCTTGGTTGCCATGAGTAGACTTCTCATTGCAGAGGCTTTTCTTGTTGCAGAGCACAAGCTCTAGACACGAGGGCTTCAGCAGTTGCAACACAGGGGCTCATTAGTTGGGGTCCACAAACTTAGTTGCTCCGTGGCTTGTGAAATCTTCCTGGACCAGGGATTGAACCTGTATCCCCTGCATTGGCAGGTGGATTCTTATTCACTGCACCACCAGGGAAGTCCCTTTTTTCTTTTTTTAATTTTTATTTTGTATTGGAATATAATTGATTGACAATGCTGTGACAGTTTCAGGTGTATAGCAAAGTGACTCAGTTATACATATACATACACGTGTATCTCAAATTCTTTTCCCATTTAGGTTATTAGAGTATTGAGCAAAGTTCCCTGTGCTATACAGTAGTACCTTGTTAGTTATCTATTTTAAATACAGTACAGTGTACATGTCAATTCCAAACTCCCAATTTATCTGTCCACCCCATCCTTCCCCCCTGGTAACCACAAATTTTTTCTCTAGGCCTGTGAGTCTATTTCTGTCTTGTAAATAAATTCATTTGTATCTTTTTTTTTAGATTCTGTGTATAAGCAATATAATATGATATTTGTCTTTCTCTCTGTGATTTATGAGCTTCTCAGATGGTTCCAGTAGTAAAGAACTGCCTGCCAATGCAGGAGACATAAGAGACGCTGGTTTGATCCCTGGGTTGGGAAGAGCCCATGGAGAAAGACATGGCAACCCACTCCAGTATTTTTTTTTTTTAATAAATTTATTTATTTTAGTTGGGGGCTAATTACTTTACAATATTGTAGTAGTTTTTGCCATACATTGACACGAATCAGCCATGGGTTTACATGTGTCCCCCTTCCTGGACCCTCCTCCCACCTCCCTCCCCATCCCATCCCTCTGGGCCATCCCATTGCCCCGGCCCTGAGCATTTGTCTCATGCATCGAACATGGAATGGTGTTCTGTTTCACACATGACAATATACATGTTTCAATGCTATTCTCCAGTATTCTTGCCTGGAGAATCCCATGGACAGAGGGGCCTGGCGGGCTACAATCCATAGGGTCACAAAGAGTCGGACATGACTGAAGCGACTTAGCACCCATTCCAATTTACTTCACCTAGTATTACAATCTCCAGGTCCACCCACATTCTAGTAACTGTTCTGTAATGAGAGTTGGCATGAAGTAAAAGATTTGGACATGGCTTTGAAGAGTGTGGCAGCTGTGATGGTGTGCCACACCCATCTCCCTTCAAGGAAGTTTGCTATCCAGCTTCAAGGCAGGCAGTTGACTGGCAGCTTCGAGCTGCAGTGCCTTCTGGGTCTGTCACACGTTTGAGCCGAGGCCAGGTTCTCTCCAGGTAGCCCCCAGCCAATACTGTACAAGCTGGGATTACCAGGGTCCAGCTCGGTCTGCCCAACACAAGACTCCTCTGATCTCTGTTCCAGAGCTGCCTGTTGAGTTGGTAGAGACTTGTTCAGATGCTCATCACAGTCTGAAGCTCTTCCTGCCCAATCCTGCTTCCCCCACACTCCGCCCTACCTTTCATGGCCATTACCACCCAATCCACCTCTTATACCGCTAACTCCGTCTCAGGAGCTGAACTGCCTATAGGAGCTGAGCTTACAGCAGAGGGCCGTGTCAGCATTTTTGTTCCCTGTAAGGAAATCTCCATGGAAATCAAACAATATTTGTGCTAAGAGAATACAGGATCAGAACAAGGCTACTCTGACTAATCCATTTTCACTGTGAAGACATTCCTAATGTGAGTACCCTTTCTTTTCTCAGAAAGGCTATCCACACCCCCAGCCTTCCCTGGTGAACACTGGCAACAGCTGGTCTCTGATGCTCTGACTCTCGCCTTCCGTTTCCACTCAAATCATTCCTGTTCTGTTGGCTCATGCTTCCTTAGCCATGTTGATTCCAACACAGAATGCTGTAGCCAAGCCTTGTTTTCTCCACCCTGGAGCCCAGAAGACTTTGTTTTCTTTGTTAATCATTTGTTAGCTTACTTTGTTCTGCTTTAAGGAGAATTCTCCCCTCCCAGTGTCAGCTCTCTTCCATTATGTGTGGATTTCACAGTTTCAATTTTCAGAGTTCTGAAGGTACTAAAGAGCCTCTTGATGAAAGTGAAAGAGGAGAGTGAAAAATTTGGCTTAAAGCTTAACGATCAGAAAACTAAGATCATGGCATCTGGTCCCATCACTTCATGGCAAATAGATGGGGAAACAGTGGAAACAGTGTCAGACTTTATTTTGGGGGCTCCAAAATCACTGCTGATGGGGATTGCAGCCATGAAATTAAAAGATGCTTACTCCTTGGAGGGAAGGTTATGGCCAACCTAGATGGCATATTTAAAAGCAGAGACATTACTTTGCCAACAAAAGTCCGTCTAGTCAAGGCTATGGTTTTTCCAGTGGTCATGTATGGATGTAAGAGTTGGACGGTGAAGAAAGCTGAGCACCGCAGAATTGATGCTTTTGAACTGTGGTGTTGGAGAAGACTCTTGAGAGTCCCTTGGACTGCAAGGAGATCCAATCAATCCATCCTAAAGGAGATCAATCCTGGGTGTTCATTGGAAGGACTGATGTTGAAGCTGAAACTCCAATACTTTGGCCACCTCATGCAAAGAGTTGACTCATTGGAAAAGACCCTGATGCTGGGTAGGATTGGGGGCAGGAGGAGAAGGGGACGACAGAGGATGAGATGGTTGGATGGCATCACCAACTCGATGGACATGGGTTTGGGTGGACTCTGGGAGTTGGTGATGGACAGAGAGACCTGGCGTGCTGCGATTCATGGGGTCTCAAAGAGTCGGACACGACTGAGCAACTGAACTGAACTGAAGGTACATCACTGCCACTCCCTTTTGCTTCATATGTAGTCCTGCTGTAGACCTTTAAAATAGCATCAGTTCTAGAGTGTGATTTCCTCTGAGAACCCTTCGAATAGCTTCATCCGTTGATTTGTTCATTTGACTTTCATGTCTTAAGCAGCTACTATGTGACAAGCACTCTTATAGGTGCTGGCCATATAACAATGCAGAAGACACAGGTACTCTCCCAAGAAGCTTCTGGAAACTGTTTCTAAGTTAAGCCAAGCTAGGAAAAAAAATCAGAAGATGTGAAGTTTAAGTCAAGGGAAGAGTGAATCGCTCATCAGAGCTTTGCTACAACATAAATATTTTAAGCTTTCCAGGCTCCATGAGGCATAACATCAGAGATTTTTCAGACCAGGCTTGCCTCTCCACACATGATGGATATCCAATACGGATGTGGCTTATATTTGCTGGTCTACGCTGCTCACCAATATCTGGCACCACCCTCATATCCCCTCTGCTCAGAGCTACCTGCCTGAGATGGCCTTTCTCTCTCCGGGGCTTGAAAAATAATGCAGCTGCCCAGATGGTGCCTACTTCTACACCAGGCCCACCTGCGGTACAGCCCCAAGGACATCTGTGTTAAGGTCTATATCAGGGTCTTGGTTTCAGATGGTATCTGTGCTGAATGGTTTCACCCCATTTATGAATGTTTATCGTTCCATTTCCCACCAGAGATGTTTATGCAATAATGTATCAGTTCTGTCTTTCTAAGTGAAAGTTAACAGAGATCAAGATAAACTGCACTGGGTGTGATCCAGAGCTTAAAACAGACTCAACTGGATCACAGACCGGAGGTGGCCTTTCAAAAAGATGACAACCAGAAGTAATGATAATCCTCCAGCCTTGGATTTAAGAAACTCTTTCCCAGAAGATGGAAGTCTTGAGTTTCTGTAGCATTTTCTTCTTGACTTTAGAATAAGGATGGCAAAGCTCCACTGGACCTCAGGAAGTTACAGAGCCCCATCCCCTCATTTTATAAGCAGGAAAGTCAACTCCAGAGCAATAGAGTAAATAGGTTAGGTCAGACAGCTGTCAACAATCTGGGGCTAAAACCCAAGATTCCTTATTCCCATTCCAGGTTCTTTCCAACAGCTGGTCCCCGCTGAACCTGCCTGGGCTTGCTGGCTCTCACAGCAAATTCCTCTCCTTCCATATTTTAATCCTCTTTCTTTCATCTTTTTAAAAAGCCTTTATTGAATGTGTTACGACATTTCTTCTGTTTTATGTTTTGGTTTTTTGGCTGGAGTATGTGAGATCTTAGCTCTCTGACCAAGGACTGAACCCACGCCCCCAGCATTGGAAGGCAAAATCTTAACCACTGGACTTCCAGAGAGGTCCCTCTTTCTTTCAGTCCTTTGTCATCTGCAGCTTCCCTCTTCTTTCTCTCTCCACAAGAATTTTTACATTCTTTTTAGTCCTGTGTTTTTCCCTCTTCCTAAATTCTTTGTTTTTTCTGCCTTTGCTATCAGTAAAAGAAGAAAGTCAATATGCGTGTCTATCTTTGTGCCTTCCACATTTAGCATTGAAAAAAAAAAAAGCTGGATGTATATGAAAATTCTGAACTAGCTTTCAAATTATAATTCTATGAGTGTACTATAAAGTCAACTGGAAAAATAATACCAGAAAATTCCCGAGACTTAGTACTAAAGCACTTCTGAATGGCAGTATAGGTTTTGAAATGATTGCATACGGGTCCTCAAGACTTCAAGAAAAGATATAAAGTCTCTATAGGGAAATTTCAGTCTTCTATAATATAGTCAGATCAAAATGTGATGGATGATATTAGTTCTCTATAGTAGCAATAGAAATCAATGACTAAAGGGAATAAGTAGAAACAAACCTACAACAAAAACAACTAAGTCCCATCAGGTTAACTGGAGACGGCTGCTTAGGGACAGGCTGATGGACCATATTTCATCAGCCCTGGATAAGATTGATGCTCAGAACCTCCCCAGTGTACTCAAATCATGCTCTCCAAGCATGGACTTTCTGATTATAGTCAGTTTCCTATGTATTCTGCTAGCGGGAAGGGCATGCTTTGGATGGCAGGCATTAACATCCTAGATCCAAGGGAAATCATCTAAGACAAATTAATTAGTTGGTACCCCTACTTCCTTCCACTAAAGGCTGTCCTACTCCATGTGTTAGACTCTAGCTCTGAGCCTGCAGAGCTGAGGTCCTGACCTTGAACTCTGGTAACCCCATGAAAGTGTTGTCACCATGAGCTCTGCTATGAAGTCCAGCCAGCTTCCTTCTTTAGCATTTGGGGCCCTCGCTAGCTTCTACAGTTGATAAAATAACAAATAGCATAATTGCGTGGGTTTGACTGTGGTTGGCTAGTCACCCTCCAAGAGGGGGCAATCTTGTTGATTTAAAGAAACCAGGATTTATGGGTACTAATGATCTGAGGAAATAGATAATTAGGTCTGCTTCCCTTTGTGCCACCTTCTTCTAATAGCATCAAGAAAGGAAAGGAAAGTAGTCCTGAAAACCTGCTGAGGCCAGCCCAGAGGTAAGCAAACATATAGTCAGTCCTCTCTGCTCCCAGACAAAGGAGAAGTGCTTTTCATAGGATCCTTTCACTTCTTGCTTGAGCAACCCTGACTGTTCCTGGATCTCAAGAGTCCTGGAAACTGCATGAAAGCTATGTCAGGACTTTCCTGGTGGTGTGGTGAATAAGAATCCACTTGCCAATGCAGAGGACTTGGGTTCGATCCCTGGTCTGGAAAGATTCCACATGCCATGGAGCAGCAAAGCCCACATGACACAACTACTGAAGTCCGCACACCCAGAGCCTGTGCTCCACAGCAAAAGAAGCCACTGCAATAAGAAACCCACATACTGAAACTAGAGTGTAACCCCCACTCGCCGCAACTAGAGAAAGCCCATGCAGCAACGAAAATCCAGTGCAACCAAAGATTAAATAAATAAATAAGTGAAATACTTTTAAAAAATACTATAGCTCTGTCGTAAACCTTAATAACTGACATGGGAAATCTCCACCCTATTCTTTAAAAGAAAAAAGGAACTACGTCATGGAGTCTCAAACAGGGCTCCTGCCCTAAGTCCAGTTGACAGCTGTTAGGCAGCTGCACTATTATGTTCTAAAGCTGCTGATGTAAGATGCAAAGGGAAAAGGGACTAGCTCTCTGATGCTATGTGGACAATACAAACCCCTGTGACAACAGCTGGCGGGTAACATATATCATGAAGACATTTGTGGCATGAGAAAGGACTCATAATGGATAACCTTTAGAGTTGTGGTTTTTTTTCCATAAAATTTATGCATTCATTTGCTCAGTTGTGTCCAACTCTTTGGGACCCCATGGACTGTAGCCTGCCAGGCTCCTCTGTCCATGGGATTCTCCAGGCAAGGATACTGGAGTGGGTAGCCATTCCCTTCTCTAGGGGATCTTCCCAACCCAGAAGTCAAACCCAGGTCTCTTGCATTGCGAGCAGATTCTTTACCATCTGAGCCACCAGGGAAGCCCAATACTGTGTTCCCCCTTTGCCTGGCAAAGAAATGAAGCCATTCTTTCCTTCTCTTCCATTAAAAAAAGAAGAAGAAGGGGAAATAGAAAAAAAGGAAAGGGAAGAACCCTGGTAACCTGTACAACAGAGGCATGGAGCCAGGTAAAATGGGACTGCCTGTTATCCCTCACCTCCTTCCCTGCCCAGTTGTTCCACCCTAAAGAATAAAGGATGAACATCTTCCCTGGAGCAACCAAGATAAATGTCTGCTGCTGGAGCCAGGCCCCAAGTTCAGGCACAGCACCACTTCTGAGACTTGGCAGCTTGTCTAGCCTTTGATCGCCCTTCCTTTGCGGGACACGTCAACCTTGCTCCTCTTTAATGTACAAGATGGGATGAGAGCTCTGGCCAGGCGGCTGTAGCTGCAGGCAAGGCTTTCTCCAGGACTGCACAGGGAGGTTTTGCCTGCCCAGGCTCATGGGGAGCAGCTGCAGCTGTTTGCCTGCCACATGCTATGGAAAGACCTTCAGTGTTCCGGTGGCTTAGCAAGCGTGAAGCCCAATGGAGGGCAAACTGGGACCTGGGACCCAGTGGAAGGCAGGGAACAGGCTTCTTTCTGAACCCAGATTTTGGTGTCTCTGCCCCTGCTATCCATTTTAGTGACAACTTTCTCTGGGTTCTTTAGGCATCTAATGATCCCATTCACTTCTTCTAAGTCAATCCTACCCCCACCCTCATCAAAATCCTCCAGCGCGGAAGTAAAGAAACTGTCACTCGTGAGCATTATGAATGGAAGTGGAAACCCATATAACTTTTCAGGAGAGCAGGTCAACAATATACAAATTTTAAATATGTATTCCTTTGGAACAGACCCAGGAATTTCACTTCTAGAAAGGTATTCCAAAGAAATGACTAGATGGGTAAGCAGAAATGTATGTTCAAGAAAGTTTATTGCTGCTTTAATTAAAAATAATTAACACGGGACTTTCCTGGTGGTCCAGTGGCTAAGACGCCATGCTCCCAATGCAGGGGGCCCTGGTTTGATCCGTAGCCAGTGAACTAGATCCCACAAGCCCCAACAAAGAGTTCGCATGCCAAAATGAAAGATCCTTCATGCCACAAGTAAGACCAGGTACAGCCAAACAAATAAATAAATAATTTTTAAAACCACTGAAAACTTGGAAACAATGTAAGTGTTCATTAGAAGAGGACTTTAAGCAAATTACCACACAAGCATAAAATAAAACATTGCATAGTCATTAAAAATAAGTAGATCCTTATTAATTGATGCTGGTATATGCCTCAATATATCATTAGGTGAGTAAAGTGGGTTGTAAAAGAGTATATAGAGTAGGAGCCCACCTATGAAAAAAAAAAGGCTATGTATTTATCCTTGCCTAAAAAGAATGAAATTATAAATGCCATTCTGTTGACAGCAGTATCTCTGAGGTATAGCATTGTAGGCATTATCCACTTTCTCTATATTGTTTACATCTATATGTAGTTTACATTTTTAGAGAGGATATATACAAACAGGAAAAATATTTTGATGTATTTTTCAAAAGCTCTCAGGAAAATACATTCAATGCCTTCAAGCTGGCTACTTGTAAAGAGCTCCGCAGTTTGCAAATCCTTTTTCTTTTCCCTCCATTAACTTCTTCAGTTCTCACAGCCCTGGGAGGTAGGAAAGGCAAGTCTTAGTATTGTCAATGATAAGCAAAGCTGGACATAAGTGAAAGTGGTGAAAACAGACTCTGGGAGGAGAAAGAGCTGGGTGCCATTCACTTGGGCCAGAGGTGATGGGAGATTTTAAAGGGAGAGAGACGGTGAAGGGAGGGGAAGTGAATAGAGGCTCAATGAGAAAATTCAAAGTATTGGTGAGTGTGGATTTGGGCACTGTGTCTGCTATCTGGCAACTATGGAAGTTAGGATTCTACCCCCCCCACCCCAACAGAGACTGGGAGACAGAGGCCCAGTCCTTCCTGATGGCTATGCATCAGTGTAACGGCTTTCGGATCCTTTAGAAAGACCCTCCTGAGCTGTGGGAGGTACATATCTCAGACCCACAGAAATAGGATTCACAATTCTGAATCTTTTTAATAAAAAGAAGGAAAGGGAGGTCAGGTGTCAGCGAGAACAAACAGAAGATTCTATAGACAGCCCTGAGCTTTCTTTCCAGCATGCAAGCATGCTACATCACTTGCTGCTGCTGCTGCTAAGTCGCTTCAGTCGTGTCCGACTCTGTGCGACCCCATAGACGGCAGCCCACCAGGCTCCGCCATCCCTGGGATTCTCCAGGCAAGAATACTGGAGTGGGTTGCCATTTCCTTCTCCAGTGCATGAACAGGAAAAGTGAAAGTGAAGTCGTTCAGTCATGTCTGACTCTTAGCGACCCCATGGACTACAGCCTACCAGGCTCCTCCGTCCATGGGATTTTCCAGGCACGAGTACTGGAGTGGGGTTGAGCCATGTGCAACTCTTTGCGACCCTATGGAGTTGTACCCGCCAGGCTCCTCGTCCATGGGATTCTCCAGGCAAGAATGCTGGAGAGGGTTGCCATTTCCTTCTCTAGGGGATCTTCCCCAGAGGAGCTCAAAAGGCAGCAGGGTTGTCCCAGGAATGTGGCCTCAGGCTGAGAGAAGCCAGCTAAACTTTGGCCAAGTCTCTTAGTGTGGGATTTGAATGGAGTGTTCTTGCCAAGAGTTCTTGCAGTTCTGAGTGTCTCTTCTTTGCAGATTAAAAAACTAGTTCTCAGAGAAGTTATGTGGTGAGGCGCCTTGGAGATGCACCCCACAGATCTCCCTTCTAGAAGGAACCACACTTTCCACAGCAAGGACAGCCTCCAGCTGCAGCCCCTTCAGGAAGCCCCTCAGCATTCAAGCTGAAGCCACACTCCTCTTGAATAATCCTGTCAGTGACTGAGCACTGAGGGTGCTAGACTTGACTATTCCCACCCAACATGGGGCTCTTCTAATGGGCAACCTGTGTTCCCAAGGCCCAGGTTGGCTGAGTCTTGTCAGATTTGCCAGTTCCAGGCTCTCCCTCCCTATTTCTCATTCACATCCCCCAACATATTTATTGCACTTTTTTTCTCTTTATTTTTTATTGAAGGATAATTGCTTTACAGAATTTTGTTGTTTTCTGTCAAACCTCAACACGAATCAGCCATAGGTATATATATGTCCCCTCCCTTTTTTTTTTTTTTTTAACTTGCATAAGATACAGTATTAGTAGCTCATTCATGTCTGACTCTTTGTGACCCCATGGAATGTAACCTGCCAGGCTCCTCTGTCCATGGGGGTTCTCCAGGCAAGAATACTGGAGTGGGTTGCCATTTCCTTCTCCATGTCCCCTCCCTTTTGAACCTCCCTCCCACCTCTGTCCCCATCCCACCCCTCTAGGTTGATACAGAGCCCCTGTTTGAGTTTCCTGAGCCATACGGTAAATTCCCATTGCCTATCTATTTACATATGGTAACGTAAATTTCCATATTACTCTTTCCATACATCTCACCCTCTCCTCCCCTCTCCCCATGTTCGTAAGTCTATTCTCTATGTCTATTTCTCCATTGCTGCCCTGTAAATAAGTTCTTCGGTACCATTCTTCTAGATTCCGTATACATATATGTTAGAATGTGATATTTATCTTTCTCTTTCTGACTCACTTCACTCTGTATAATAGGTTCTAGGTTCATCCACCTCATCAGAAGTGACTCAAACGCATTCCTTTTTATGGCTAGTAATACTCCATTGTGTATATGTACCACAATTTCTTTATCCATTCATCTGTCGATGGGCATCTAGGTTGCTTCCATGTTCTAGCTATTGCAAACAGTGCTGCAATGAACAATGGGATACATGTGTCTTTTTCAATTTTGGTTTCCTCAGGGTATATGCCTAGGAGTGGGACTGCTGGGTCATATGGTGGTTTTATTCCTAGTTTTTTAAGGAATCTTCATACTGTCTTCCATAGGGGCTGTATCAATTTACATTCCCACCAATAGTGCAAGAGCATTCCCTTTTCTCCACACCCTCTCCAGCATTTACTGTTTGTAGGCTTTTTGATGATGGCCATTCTGACCCATGTGAAGTGATATCTCATTATAGTTTTGAGTTGCATTTCTCTAATAATGAGCAATATTGAGCATCTTTTCATGTGTTTGTTAGCCATCTAAATGTCTTCTTTGGAGAAATGTCTGTTTAGGTCTTTTCCCCTGCACTTCTGACTTCATCTCAGTATCTACATCCTGAGGTCCCAAAATAATCACACATGGCTTGTCCAAAACTCACAGCAAATAGTTGCTCAAATCCTGACTCACACCATAGTTTCTGAATCCCATTAAGGTGAAAACCCTGTTGGAGATACTTGCATTTTAACCACTCAAAATCTTTAGCTAAAGGAAAGACTTTCTAAAGGTAGAAATGACAGAATGAGCTAGAAGGAAACAGGGATGTGAGGGGCACTGAAAATAGGATGGATTATCAGGGCCTCCCTGGAATGACTGAAATCATGCCAAATGATCTTTTAGTTCCAACCAGAAGACTAGAGAACCCATGGAGAGATGATGCCAGGATACTAACCCCATGCCTTGTACATATTTCAATGACTGTGTTTCTCATTGCCTGGTTAACTGACGTCTGCTTCTCCCTTTAGAGGCTGAGCTTCTCAATGGTATGGACTGTGGTTTGATTCTCTTTTGCATCCTCAGGGCTTAGAACAAAACTTAGCACATCATAGTAGCTCAATAATAGTTGGATAAACAATTGAATCTTATCTCAGCAGGGAAATAAGAGGACTGGGACAATAGTGGGGTGATCATTTTTATAACTAGTGTTTACATAGGTACGTATCAGGCACTGTTCCAATTTTTTTAACATGTATCATCATGTCATTCAACCCACACAGGAACCCCACAAGGGAATATTGTAGGCAGTGATGTCTGGGAAGCAGACTCTGGGAGAAAGTTTAGGGCGCAGGATATTCACTAGGAAACAGTGTGATCAGCACCTACGGCAGGGAAAGGAGGGAAGAAGCAAGCTTGGGTGGAAGCAATTGAGCTGCAACACGGTGGCTCAAACAGTGAAAGAGTCTGCCTGCAGTGCCAGGGACCCAGGTTCAATCCCTGAATCGGGAAGATCCCCTGGCAGAGGGCATGACATCCCACTCCAGTATTCTTGCCTGAAGAATCCCATGGACAGAGGAGCCTGATGGACTACAGTCCATGCGGTCGCAAAGTGTCGGACACAACTGAAGCGACTTAGCACCAGTGCCACACCAGCTGCCCAATAGCAGCCTCAGCTACACTATGTGCAGCTCTGCGACCAGAACGATCCAGCTGAGTTGTCCTGTGTTGAACCAAAGTGACCAAATCTTTCTGTTGGATTAGCCAAAAAGTTCATTTGGATTTTCCTGTAACAGTCTACAGAAAAACCCTAACGAACTTTTTGGTCAACCCGATAGGTCCTCCCACCTCAATTAGGGTCCTCCTGGGAGGGTATGACTTTGGGTAAGCTTGCTCTCTGGGTCAGTAGTCTCAAAGGGGCCATCAGCTGAAGGCTGTGTGCCAAAAGCCCTCCCACCAGCTAGGGCATCAAGGCAGTACATTTTTGTGTCTGTCCGTCCATTGTCAGCCCCTTTATCCAGCTGAAAAAACAGGCACAAATACTTTAATAGGGGCTTCCCTAGTGACTCAGATAGTAAACAAACTGCCTGCAAGGCAGGAGACCCGAGTTTGATCCAGTACATTTCTGTGTCTGTCCATTCATTATCAACCCATTTATCCAGATGGAGAAACTGAGGTGCAAACAATTTAGCTAACACTCAATCAGCTCAGACAGTGAGTGGTCAAACAAGGATAAAACCCTGATAGACTGCTGAGAGCCCGTGTTCCTGTTCAGTACCGCTTACTCTTGACTGAGGTATACTTAAAGATAGCAGTGGAGGTAGCCCTCCACATGCCCTAATAATGATGTGAAATCCTAAGCTGGGAGAGAATGTGACTTCAATCTTGCCTGCATGGAGGTTCACCTTTGTCAACTATGAATTTCTGTGATCATGAATGGAAAAGACACTGTCAGGTGTGGTACATGTAGAAAAACGTTGATACACATTCTTACCCAGCATTATGCTAGACACCTTGAAGGATATAAAGGTTTACAAGAAGCTTAGGGTTTAGGCAAAAGGATAAACCAGACACATGAAGTAATTATTGGGAAAAAAAAAAATCTTAGAACAGTAGAAAGTAAGTAGCAAGTGATTGCTATGTTGGATAATGGTAAAACAGGCAAAGGGCAAGCAAACCTTTAACAAGATAGTCCTCTGTTGTTAACAAAGTTCCACTCCCCTTCACATGAATGACTATGGGCCTTGGAATGCAAGATCATGATAAAGTATAACCTAAGTGTAAGAGGAACTTGATATACAAGGGTTGGGAAGGGCCCACAAACCTGAGTTCAAATAAGTTTCCAGATTTTGATGAGACCTCCTTTTTTCTGCCACTATACAGCCTTGAACTTTACATTATCCCGTATGATTAAAGACATTTTAACTCCAGGATGATTAAAGACATTTTAATTCTAAATTTTTAGCCACTTTTCCTTCATATGGGTGAGAGCACTTAACAATTGAACAATAGGAGAATACTGTGGTTTACTTTACTGGTATTATGAGTAGGATTTCCTTTATAGGAACTTTTGTTTTTTATTATTTCTTTCATTCCAGAACTGTTTAATGAGTACCATCAACACTGAGGTAGTAGTTTAGCACACGGTTTGGCAGACAGACATGGTTTGAATTACAGCCCTGCTACTCACCAGATCTGTGTCAAAGTACTTCTTTAATTGTTAGTTTCTTCACATGATAAAGTGAGACTAAAACAGTACTTGTCTAGTAGCATCGTGGGAAGGACTAAATAATTCACGTAAGGTGCCTAGAACATATTAACTGAACAGTGAAATTATTTTTTACAAGTAACAGCTACAGTAGGAGAAGTTTGGCCCAAATACCATACTGGGTGCTGGAACTTCAACAATGACAAGAAAGACAAACGTTCCCTGCCTTCCCAGGTCAGACAGGTAAGAAAAGCAGACAAACAAGGTATTAACCAGTAGGATAAGAAAAACAGAGAGTTTTATGGAAATATGTTGCACTGGCAAGGAGAGGGAAGTAAGTTCCAGAAAGATTTCTTGGAAGAAAACACATCATCAGATCCTTCAAAAATATTATTTGCTGTATATTATTTGGTTCTGGGCTAGAATGTAAGTTACATGAGGGTAGGGACTTTGCACATTGTGTTTGATTTTGTAATATCAAGCCCTTAATGTGGTGACTGACACTTAAGAGGCATTCATATACCTGTTGGTGAATGAGAGAACAAAGCAACTCCTAAGGTGATAAGTAGGAGTTTTCCAGATGAGGAAGACAGGAAAGGTATTCCAGACAGATGAAGGAATGTGCAAGAAGTCACAAGAGGGAGTGAAAGCACGGTGAATGGGAGGAACTGAAACACAACCAGGCTGAAAAGTGTGTGGCTATGGATGCCATAAGAGATGAGGCTGAGAAGAGACCAAATCAAGTAGGGTCTTGGAAGCTGTGCTAAGGAATCTGAAATTGATGCTCAAGAGCAATGGGAAACCAACAAGGATTTTAATCAAAGAAAGAGTATAATCAGTGTGTGTTTCTTAGAGTTTATTCTTTATTCTGTCAATACACTAATAACTCAAATTTGAAGGAAAAAAATAGACACCACACATAAGCATCAGTTCAGTTCAGTCACTCAGTCATGTCCGACTCTTTGCGACCCCATGGACAGCAGCACACCAGGCTTCCCTGTCCATCACCAACTTCTGGAGCTTGCTCAAACTCATGTCCATCGAGTCAGTGATGCCATCCAACCATCTCATCCACTGTCGTCCCTTTCTCTTCCTGCCTTCAATCTTTCCCAGCATCAGGGTCTTCTCCAATGAGTCAGTTCTTCGCATCAGGTGGCCAAAGTATTGGTGTTTCAGCTTCAGCATCAATCCTTCCAGTGAATATTCAGGACTGATCTCCTTTAGGATTGGCTGGTTGGATCTCCCTGCAGTCCAAGGGACTCTCAAGAGTCTTCTCCAACATCACAGTTCAAAAGCATCAGTTCTTCAGCACTCACTTTTCTTCATGGTCTAATTTTCACATCCATACATGACTACACATAAGCTTAAGTAGAGGGAAAAAAAAAGTCATCTGTAATCTTACCACTCAGAGATAACCACTGTTTGACTCTAAATAACGAGCAACCTGTCGCGGTTATCTACTGCTGTGTAAGACACCACCACAAAACCTAGTGGCCTAAAATAATGAGTCTGTGGGTTAATTGGGATCAACGGGGTGGTTCCTTCACTTCCTGTTACTTAGCTGAAGATGCTCACACAAGCTGCTGAGCTGAAACATTCCAAGATGGCCTCTCACTGCCAAGAGCCTCTCTCTGCATGAGCTCTGACATTCAGTAACCCAACCTGCTTCTTTGCAGCTCAGTGGCTGGCTTCCAAGATAGATAAAAGGGAAGCTCTTGAAGCCTAGGCTTGCACATGCATTGAACTTCTTCTACTGCACATTAGTAAAGGCAAAGCCGGGCACAAGGTCGGCTGAGGTTCAAGGGGAACAGACTCCAGCATTGATGTGAAGAGAACCATGTCTGCACAGGGATGAGAGGACTCATTGGCTATTGGGAAGCTATCTACCCCACATCCGATTTGCTAATCACAAAGTCAGTAAATCTGTGGACTCGCTCTGGTACAAATAATTAGAAAAATTCAGTTCAAAAGGGACAAATGCAAAACACATGGTTTGGCCATATAAGAATCTGATAAGTGGGTTGGTTAAATAAACTGACACTTGGCGCGCATGCAAGGGGAAGTGGGAGGCAGGGGAGAACATCATATTATTTAGAATCCAGTGTGCATGTACATGCTCAGTTGAGTCAGTCATGTCCAACTCTTTGCAACCCTATGAACTATAGCCCACGAAGCTCCTCTGTCCATGGGATTCTCCAAGCAAGAATATTGCAGTGGGTTGTCATGCCCTCCTCCAGGGGATCTTCCTGACCCAAGGATTGAACCTGGGTCTCTTGCATTGCAGGCAGATTCTTTACTGGGGAAGCCCAGTGAACGAAATTGAAGGAAAATGGCAGATCCTAGACCAAGAAAATGGTTAAAATTGTGAGAAGTATTCTGGAACCAATGCCTCTGTACTTAACCTGAATATTAACTCGGGTGTAACAGGTGGATGAAACATGTTATTTGTCCAATCTCGCTTCCCAAGGGTCAGATGGGTGGTGACCACAGCATCAGGGAGAGCCCAGTTCACTGACGGAAGCAGTGAAGTATGTGCACCACATCCTGGGAAATAATAGAATCGAAACCTGAAAGGCTAAATCTCTTGCCAAATCAAGGGGCAAGGATGAGACCAAAATGGCAGCCTTTTCCTCATCTCTGCTGTGAATGGGTCAGGAGACTTGATTCTCAATTTTATTCCTATTATGGGAAGCCACCTTGTTGAATGGCCCAAGAAGGGCTTAATCACGCTCTTGACCTTGTCTGTGAGTATCCTTGATATTGCCTACAAAGGACAGTGCCTCTCAAGTCCCGCTTTGATTCTTCATCTCCACATCCCCTTCCATCACTTCTTAGACTTCTGCAGGACTCCTGAGTGGTCTCTACCTGCTCCACTCCATCTCCCACATCTCCCACGCAACTGCCAGTTACTTTTCTTCAATACATATTTTGTAGCTCTAGGAAATGACAAGGAAAAAAAAAAAGACCAGAGATGCAATGTTCTGATTAGGAAGAGACTTGGGTGTCACAACATGGACTTTACCCTAATTGAGAGGTAGTTTTTCAGGACAAATTTGCATATTTGAGTAAGATTTGCATATTTTAAAAGGATATCTAGGCAGCGAGGGGATCAGAAGAAAGCCTTGAGTCTGAGAGATCAATAAGATATGGTAGTATTCCTACTGATAAGAGTACAGGTCTGAACCAAGCTAGAGGAAGAAAGTGGAAACAGAGTAGATACACAGTATAAACGATAAATGGTGGCCTCCATGCAGGAGGCAGGAGGCAAGAGGAGACAAGGGGTCAAAAAACCAAAACATTTTACAGAAGCAGCATTGTAACTCAGTCAAGACTTTAAAAAATCTTAAAATATATTGTCTACTACTTGCCAAAATTACTTGGTAAGAGGTTGAGGGTTACAAAGATTCTCCACCGGGAGGGTAGGAAACCATTCCCCTGTCTCTAGGGGAGAAGAGGTATTACAAGACAACCATATTCAGTATATCTCATTTTCTAACCAACTGAAGAAAACAAAAGTCTACAAATGCCAAACTAGATGGGGACTCCATGCAAAACAAACAAACAAACAAACAACCTACTACTTGCTTACAAAGCCTAAAGCTTGGAAAAAGAGATCAGAAGAGCCAGAAGCCACCTAGGTCCAGTCAGGGTTGGCACTCCTTAGTGTGCATATTCACCAAGTGACCTTCTGAAGACAATCTGGCTGGTCTGCAGAAAGACTGTACTAAGCTGTCAACCTGAGCATTCTGGTCTACTTGATATCTGTTGGCTTTCACTACAAACTAATAGGCATTCAGGCTAATATGTCACTCTTTCATTTAATATGAGTTCACCCCAGAGAGGTCAACTCTCCAATGACAGATTCACTTTCAGTATCTCCAAGGCTCAAGGCCAAACTGCAGTGAGGAAACAGTACCTGAGGGACTTCTAGTAACCAAGGGAAAGGGCTCTTCCTGTAGGCACTCCAGGCTTACCTCAAGCGTCCTCACTGAAATACAGCAAGCACTTTTTCACCAGAGAGTTAAAAATTAAAATGTGACTGCAAACAAGGAGTAGCATTTGTTAATATTTTTATTTTGAGTTGTAATCTATTACTTCAAAAAGATTCACTTCAAAAGACATCCAATGGATGTTGACTTACCAGTAAAAAAGTAAGTCATCACTATATGAGTTATAATACAGGATACACAATAAATTATATTTACATGCAATGGCTAGACTATCACACACACGGTAAAAAAATACAGTATTTTATGTACATTTTTAAAGATTTACACTTTCATATACAGTTTATAAAGTTTAAAAAAGTTCTCTGTACAAAATCTCATGTGTACAGAGTTTATAAATCCCTTTTCTTATGGCTGTACCACCACACAAATATGCTTAAAACTATAATACTACAAACACTTAGGTTTCTTTTTTACAGTTCATATTCTTGGCACCCATATACAATACCATTATTTTTGAAATGTGAATTACAAAGGAAATAAAACATAATCATGCAGACTTCTCTAATAGAAGAAAATGAGATAAAATGTGCTACTAGATCAACATTTATCCATTCCATAGTTATCTAGTTCTGTTCAACCTGCTGCACTGCTTTCATACAAGTACATGCACAACTAGCAGATTATGGAGTGCTTTTAAAAACATTAAAATAATACTTAGTCTGACAATACTTAAGCATTAGGAATGCAACTATCCATCTACTCTAGTCTGCTGCTTATTTCTGCTTTGGCAGAAACCTCAAAGAAATGAAGATACTACACGCTAAAATCACAGAAATGTCAATATTTTAACTCCTACTAAATTTCTAAAGTCTGCATCAGAGAGTACATTGATTATTTAAAAGACAAAAACAACCGAAAAGGTGTTTGACATTTAAGAGTATATTCTCTGCTCTGAGAATGGGGGGGAGAGAGAGACCTAAGATAAACCATTAAAGGATCGGCCATCGTACCTGCTAAGGCAGCACTTTCACACTCCCAATCTGTTTCCATAAAGACACCTGAAAGCTTTAAAAAAGTGGATGCTACACTACTCATCTTTTAAAAATCATCTTGAAAAGTAGTAAATTGAAGGTATGAGCACCTTCCCTCCTCCCCCAAGTAGCTAAAGATCAATGAGAAAAATAAAGTGCCAATGTCTAAAGTATTGTTAATTGTTTAAGAGGCACTAACCCATTTGATGGCTTGGGATTAAATATGAAAATAGGCCAGATCTGATCTGAATAATAAACAGAAGGTAGGTATTCCAGAGTCAATGCAATTCCTGCCTGGATGGGGGTGGACCAGGAAGCTACCTACTCCATTTATTGCTTTGAAACCTGTACACACACTTAAAACTCGGGCCCAGGACAATGAGATTTCTAAGACTGAAAGCACAGTGTCTGCGCCACTTTGAAGCTGAAGAAGAATGTGCACTCTTGATCCCTGTGAGGGGAGCTGCTGAGGCTCTCTTCTCCACAACTCATGTCTTCACAAGAGTCTTCGCTGAAAGGAAAAACAGAGAAGAGCATCTCGTTATTTAAAACACACTCAAATGTCACACAGGCAAAATTAGACTGCTGAACAAGTAGTTCTAGTCTCAGGATTTTTACATTCAAAATTTAAGCTCAACAGAGACAAAATTTAACTTAGAAGGCCTTTCTAAAGGGAAGTCTATTGCAATCTGCTTAGAAAATACACATTTGCTTAAGGGGTTTAAACTAATTACCTCTTGCCGAACTAATATTCTTGTACCAAGTAATACTAACCAGAATTCTAAAGTATTTTCAGTATTTTAAGTCCAATGAAAAGTGAAGTGAAAGTATTAAGTTGCTTAGCTGTGTCCGACTCTTTGCAACCCCATGGATTGTAGCCTGCCAGGCTCCTCTGTCCATGGAATTCTCTAGGCAAGAATACTGGAGTGGGTAGCCATTCCCTTCTTCAGGGGATCTTCCCAACCCAGGGATCAAACCCAGGTCTCCTTTACTGCAGGCAGATTCTCTACCATCTGAGCCACCAGGGAAGCCCTTAAATCCAACAAACACAGACTAATGACAAAATCCTATCACATGTCTTTCTCGCAGCAATAATCGCATCACTGATCCTCTCAAATATCAAACCAAGAGACCAACAAGCTATTAAAATGGTACTTCTGGCCTTTTCTCCCTACAGCATAAAATGGTCAAATTTAATAAAATTAAGTTCATTTTACTAGCAAAAATAAATTCTGAGTAAGACAAAGGCATCTGACAAAACTAAAAATATCCTCAGAACTCGGCTGCATCAGTGACGGCAGTTCCCTTTAGTTTCCAGACATTTAACCCACAGCCTCTTCCCACAGGACCGTTTCAGGAATTCATACTAATGTTAAAAAGCCCAGAATGCTATTTGCTTGTTTTCTAACTAAACTGAATTTCAAAGAGCATGGGAAATGGGAAACAACCAGTTTTTAATAAGGGAGGAATGAAATAAGTCAGAGAACAACAAATAGAGCATGATGTCCCCTGTATGTAGAATCTAAAAACAAAAAACAGAACTCACAGATGCAGAGAACAGATGGGTGGTTGCCAGGGGTGAGGGGAGGGGGTGGTAGGTGACGATGGCCAAAAGGTACATGCTTTCAGTTACAAGCCCTGGGGAGGTAAATGATGTAGAGGATTCTGGTTTCTGTTGATTTTTTAATCAAGGAAAAAAGGAGGGGTACACTTCCCACTTATTACCTATTTTAGTAAAACTACTTCTGGTTAATTTTCTCACCCAAAGAAATGATGCCATTAGAGGTGGGGGCTCTGACATACAAAAATCAGTCTTAGTCTGGGCAAGTCTAATTAGTCTAGGAACCTGCTTACCTTTCACTTTCATCAAAACACCCCCCCTCCGGTATTGTTGGCAGCTCAGGAACACTGTAATAGCTGTTGTGGAGGTTCTGGGCTGTGCGCCTTGAAACAATCCAAACCAGCTTCTTAAGATCTGGTTTGCAACATTCAGGAGATGAATATTCGGCTAGGCATTTAGAAACTAACTCCCTCCAGTAAACGAACTCGGAGTCATTCACCTGAAAAAAAAAATATTTAAGTGAAGAGATTATGACAGTGGTTCCCAAACCTTGCTATACCTTGGACTTACGCTGTGATTCTTAAAAAATACTGTGCCTGGCTCCCACCCCTCGATACTTTTACTTAATTGGTATGGGGGGGGGGGTCATCCAAGATTTTCTTAAAGCTCCCCAGATGATTCTTATATGCAGTCAAAATTTGGTAACCACTGCTTCAGGTGAGGAGCACCATAGGTATAAAATATTTCCAGAGGATTCTGCCTATTTTAAGAAAACACATTGCCTATAAACAACAGGTCTGTTAATACACCAATTATCAAGTATACTCTTTGACAGTCACAATGCAAAGGAATTTAACAGAATTTAGGTTTCTGAAACATAGCTTTAACTGGACTACTAAAATATTCATTTATATTAAAACACCAGATATATGTGAAAGGAGAAGTTGGAAATACAAGAGAAGAGGAATTTCCCCAGACGGGCACAGTTCCTCCGCCACTGGGGAGTACCCCAATTTATTTCAAGGAATCAATTTTCACCGAAGATTGTTTCCAAATAACAATACTATAAACAGTTTAGATCCAAATTAATAAATTTGTCACTAAAACAAAAGCTGGAAGTCAGCTGTTAAAATGTTTCACACTGCATGTACCTGACTACAAACGGATGAGGATTTTGTGTCATCTTGGCTTCCATTTCCACCGAACCCAGCCACATGTTAATCCCCTTGCAACCTGGCTTCTGTTTCTCACTCTCCCGACATCACCTCCTACATGCCAACTAAGCTCCTTCAATTCTCATTACACTGAGCCTCTCACCAAAATTCAATTCTCTTGACCACTTCCTTCTTGAAAACCTCTTTCCCACCTGAATGCTTGTACTTGTGTACTCCACATTCCTTCACTTAAATCCTAACAGGGAAACCACCACCATCAAAAACCCAGAGTTTTAACTGACTCCTAAGCAAGGGGCCCATTGGTTTCAACTATTATTTCTCATGAGAAATTCCTCATCTCAATCTCCAACTATAATTTAGACTGGCAGGAATCTGCTAGACACCTACCTATCGGGCAGGTATACAAGTACCTAAAATTATACTTGACATTAACTTCTCTGAAATTTCCCTCAATGGTACCAATATTCTCTCCACCATTAGGCCCACATCTTGGTCATCCATGACTCCTTGCCTCATTTCCATGCTTGGCCTCTAAAAACTAGAGTTAGATGCCCTTATTCCTGCTTGTGACTAGCACCTAGAGATTCTATCTATAAACCTACCCTGAACTGATTCCCAAACTCTTCCAGTCCACCAACCTCCTGGTCATACGCCTTGGCTGCCCAAACTTTCAGTGTCTAAGATTCTTTTTGTACAGCTAGGCTCCCAGTCATCATGCCTCTCATGGTCTAGCCTATTTCTCTGCTAACCAAACTTTTAAGTACATCCTCTGTTTAGAAACACAGACCCTGCCTTGTGTTCAAGTTCCATACTTCTCCAACCAGACTACCAGTTTAAGAAAAAGGACTGTGGTTGTTTGGTTTACACCTCTTTATGATTGAAAAAACTTATCAGGCTGGCCTGACGAAGGAGTTTAAAAGCAAAAACACAGTTGATGTTATTGTGGCAATGCTACTAATGGGACAATGTCTCAGTCCTATAGATGTACTGGGATGCTGTTGGTGTATTTACTGAGTTGACTTCTTAGTATGCATTTTAGAACAATGTGTGCAGGGCAATACAGACCACCGTACTACCAACTGGCAAGAAGACCAGGGAAGGGATGTCTGAATACAGAAAGAGGCTACGCTAAGTGTTCAGATTCCCTTCCAGCTTAATACCATCTGAGTTGAAGCTGCATTTGGAGAAGAACATCAACACTTAAGATACAAGGAAAAAATGAATAAAAGTTAAGAGCCCCATAAAGTGTTAATAATGATTAAGTCACCACAGAAAAAATAAAAAACCAGGAAGAAATTTGCTATAGGGAACAAGTTCTGAAGATATTTACCTTGGAATGTTTTTTAACAAGCAGGAGAATTTCCAACAATTCAATGGATTTCAAAGTTTCTACTTCCAAATTGAGAAGGCACAAAGCTAGTATGGATGGCTACAAGAAAAAAAAATAAGAAAAATAAATATTTTTTTAATTCAAAATAGAAACTGAGATATATATATAAGCAAGAAACTGACTTACTTTTGCTTTTGAAAAGGTAAGTCGGCAGCAGCAAGCTTTCAGCTGAGCTTCTAATTTATCAAGGCTCAGTATTTCTTTCCTATACAACAAAAAAGAAAGAATAAAATGTTTATTAAGTTGGAAGGTGTAAAAATATCCACTGGCATTCTAATTCTTTACTGTTACTTACAGTAATGCTAAAGTACAAAATTTTCACTTTTCATCCCACTGACCTTTCTGAAGTATGACAAAGTACGATAGTATGGTATAAGTGCAAAAAGTTTAAGGCAGTAGTAGCTTCGAATTCATAGTGCAATTTTTCTGAAATTATTTTTTCCATCCGCTTTATGTCAGAAGCAGTACATTTACATTGGCTAATCCGGATCACGTCATGAGTAGACGGAATATTGCATTCTTCTTCAACTATTCTAGCAGCCAGCAAAAAACAACAGACTCCAATGCAAGACAAATGCTTAGGTTTCACCTGAAAAACAAAGAACAAAAGGTTTCTTCCAACAATTGTCACTTTAACTTCGCAAAGCAGACACTTAAAACACTGTAATGAGCCCCTACTCTTAAAATAGAACACGATCAAACTGCTTTCTTGTATTTACCCTTACATACAATTATACTTAACTGTTTTTACATTTTAAGCTGTCTTAACCTCCCTTTAAAAAACAGAAAAAACATTTTGAGCATTTCATTTAAACACAGCTAAAAAAAAAAAACCAATGCAAATTCAAAAGCTAGGTTTCTAAAATACACTGTATTTCTAACTTACAAAACTCATAATAGTACAATCTCCCCCAAAATAAATTAAGCCTAACACTGAGAAAATATACTTCTTTGAATATAAAAGTAATATATTCATCTTTTTATCTTCTTATCTATTTAAGAATCATCCTATGCCTCAATGCAAATTTGCCCCAAGAGAGCTACTGCATCAGATGTGCAGAGTGGAGCAGATGTAAAAGCTGCCATGGACAGATGGCTGCCCTTTTCTTTTCAGTGCCCTAAAAACTGACCCAGCAGCTGACAGGAATCCTACTGGCAGAAGAATAACATTTTCCTAACAGTTACTGATCAATGTTTTTTTTAATTTATTTTTAACTGAAGTATAGTTGAATTACAATGTTATATATATTATTGCTATTCAGCAAAGTAAGCAAGTGTTAGTCACTCAGTCGTGCCCAACTCTTTGCGACCTCATGGACTGCAGCCCACCAGGCTCCTCTGTCCATGAGATTTTCCAGGCAAGGATACCGGAGTGGGTTGCCATTTCCTTCTCCAGGGGATCTTCCCAAACCAGGGATCAACCCCGGGATCAACCCCGGGTCTCCTGCACTACAGGCAGATTCTTTACTGACTGAGCTACGAGGAAAAGTAACTCCATTAATATACACACATATATACAAATATACATTCTTTTTCATATTATTTTCCATTTTGGTTTATCACAGGATATAGAGTATAGTTCCCTGTGCTACATAGTAGTGCCTTGTTATTTATCCATTTTATATATATCAGTTTGCATTTACTAATTCCAAACTCCCAATCCAACCCTCTCCCACCCCTCTGGCAACCTCCAGGCTATTCTCTTTGTCCTTAATTCTGTTTCTGTTTTATAGATAGGTTCATAGGTTCATATTTTAGACTCCACAAATAAGTGAAATTATATGAGTTGCTGGTTAACTGTTAATAAGACTGTGGCTCCCTGCTTTGAAAAGGTTTCTCATAGGGAAGGCACTAGGTCACCTTTAACATACTGCTATACTCCTATTTGCCACGTTTTTGGCATTTAAAAATACCTAGGCTTAATAGAAACATACTGGGAAATGAAAATATGAAAACCTTATTTTGAGAGCTGTGTATATACAGAACACCCAAAAAAAGCAGTCTTCATTGTGACACATCTTCAAAGAGAAGGTATGTAGGAGATATAGCAAAACCTAACTTAAGACACAACAATACACTGAGTTTTGCAGTCTCTTAATCTGAGCTAAAGATCACAACTGTGATTATTAAAAATGCTTGTGTATAATAACAAATACATTCCTTTACCAAATAGTTATTGAATCCTTTATGCTAGGCATTGTGCTGGGCACTGGGTATTAAAAAATGAAGTTGTGTTTACAAAAATGATTAAATACCTTCATAAGAGCCAAGAATCTGTCCAAAATATTGACAGCCAAGACAAAAGTTTCAGTGCAAGATCCAAAAAAGTTGGTTAAACTCCTCAAATCTTCGACTTTGGCATTTCTCAATCTTGGACACAAAGTGTTATCTGTCTGCAATAAAAACCAAGAGCCAAAGTTTATGCCTGTCTTAGAACTAGAATGGATAATACACACAGATTCAAAGAAGGTAATTGTTCCACTTAATCTTCAAGAATACGGGGAGCAGAGTGCTATCACTGAACCAAAGCACTGCAGTTTTTCAGATACAAAACGTGTATACATCACCAATTTTTAAAAATATACATCACATAATTGGGCAAATAACACAAAAACATATTATATACATCATCAGAGACATTCTTCCGCAACTCAATATAAAGCACACTGCTGCCACACTTCCAGAGGGTTACAGCAATATAATACAATTCCCTTGTAATGGACACATAGAAGGTTCCTTGTTTTATTAAAAAAAGAAAAACCACTTAAGAGCCTACAATACAGAAGTATTGCATAGGCAGAGGGTATTTCCACAAATGACCTGCTCAATTTCCAGGGACTCTCCCACTCAGAAGCTGAAGACTGGGGGTGTCACTTCTGAAGCCACACTTCCCTCGAGTTAGTATCGCTCTCATTCTTGCTAAGAAACAAAACCAATGACCCTGTGTTAAGATTTATCTTAATACTCTAGGAAGATCAATTTTGGTCTTAAGAAACTTTGCAGCCTTTAGTCCAGACTCAACTAAAATAAAAAAATTAATATATGTGTCTGTGTGTATATACACACACACACACACGTATTTTTAAAGTCACCTCCCCAAGCCCTGTCAGCGGCTGCCGCAAGATATCTTTCCTGGGAACTTACCTCCGGGGTAGCCTCGATCAAGCTCAGCCCTTTTTCTCGAGGTTGGAATCTCTGTTCCTGCTCTAGGTAGAGGTTCAACAATCCGAAGAGCTGGACACCTTCGCGACCGGCCAAGTACTCTGCCCCCAAATCCTTCATCTGCAGCAAAGACACCATACACAGTTCAGTGTATCCTGGGGGTGGCACGGGTGAGGGAGGGAGAGCACAAAAGAGCAGGGGTTAATACCTCCAGCGAGGGGCGCCCCAGCACACCCCGGCGAGAAGCGGGTGAGGGGACCAGTCACGTCCAGCCGAACTCGGCGGAATCCTCCCCCGCGGCCACGGAGGTGTGTAAGGGGGAGGGGCCGTGGGCACGTCCGCCGGCCAGCCCCGGCCTCGCGGCCGTTTCACAAACAGGAAACTGTCGCCGGGGCTGCGGTGTCCGAACCGTCCGCCCCACCTTAAGTCGTGTGGCCAGGGGCTTCTGCCCAGTGGAACACACCCGGGGCTCCGAGAGCAGCGGATCCCTGGGGTAGGGGCTTTGCACAATGCGGGGGGATGGGGAAACAAAGTCTCGCGACTGAACAAAGAACCGGAGGGAGGAGACTCCCGAGCCCCGCCCCTGCCGCGGAGCCCCTCTCGCTGGAGTCCAGCCCCCAAGCTTTCCCCATCCGCATCGACTTCGCCTCCTTGGAACAAAACCGGAGTGCCGGAGACCTCGGTTCTAGAAAGCGCTGGGGTGGCGCGGCTCAGCCGATCGGGGTCCAGGGGGGTGGGGGGCAGAAAATCCAGCCCGTCCCTTGCCCAGACAACACCCGTCCATCCACTGATGCCCCGATACCGCAACTGTGCGGAGACCCGGAGGTGTCGATCCAAAATCCACCCCAACGAGCCCCTTGACAAAATGGGGGGTGGGGGAGGCACCAAAGAACTGCCTCCTTGACACTCCACGCATCCCATCAGCATCTCTCCACCCCCGGGTGCCCACTGCCCCAGGGCTGAGGGCAGGACCGGAATTGCTCCCTAGGCTGAGGGGTGGCTACTTTGACATCAGTCCCCGCAGCCCCAACCAAGAACAAAGAAACTCTGCAATCCCGGCTGGGCCCACTCACCGTGCTGGAGCCGCGCCTCCGGCGGCCCGCGGCGTCACGGTCGGAGGGGACTGGGCGCGGCGGGGGGAGTCCGGACCAGTCTCCGAGGTCAGAGACCTGCCGCCTCAGCGGTGCCCCCGGACCGGCATCCGACCCTTCCCACCCCCTGCCACCGGCGCCTTGTCCTCACAGCCCCGGCTTCATCCCGCTGCCCGCGCGCCCACCCTCCTGCTGGGGCGCTGCGCCGGCCCCTCTAGCCCAGGCCGACTGCGGGCTCCACCGCCGCAGCCGCCGCCGCCGCGGATGCCGAAGCAAACCCCTTGTTTTTGTTTTGAGTTTCCGACGCCCCCAAGGGGGCGGGGCACATGACTCCCCGCGGAGGGATCCGCCGCTGCCTCAGCAGACTTGGAAAAAGAGTCCCGCCCCTAAGCGTCTGTCTCCAGTCAGCTTGGTGGCTTCCTCTACTCGCGATGGCTTTACTGAACCAATCCTCCCTCTCGGTTCCAGGGCGGAAGATGGAATCTGGGCACCGACTTTATTCGTCGATTGATCCGAAGGAGGAAAGAGAGGGAGTGTTAGGAGCGAGGAGCGGAAGGAGCCAGGTTCCCGCCGCATCGCACCTTTTAAAGGTCCCCGATTTGTTTTGTTTTCGCTGTTTTGAAAAGTCCGCCCAAAGTAGCCAGTTCCCTGATTGGATACTGGTGGGGCGAGCAGAATACTGAAGCTCCGATTCAATCTCGAGTCTCGATTGGCTAACTGATTAGCCCTTGAGCCCTCTGATTGGTTCTAACCGTATCTTGCGCCTCTCTCTGCCTTGGGGGCCTTAGCAACTCTGAGGTCTGGGTTGCGCATGCCTGAGTGGACCACTTCGGAGGAATTTCTGACCTACCCGCGGGTCTGCGCATTCTTTCCCGCATTCCCCTCAAGCCCCTCGTCTGCCTCGGTCTCCGGAGACTCACGTTGGGCTCTCACCTCCCCGTTGAGCTGAAACAGCTAACCTTTGTGACAAACTCTTCCACCACGGGAGGATTTTCTACATTCCTTTATTTTGTTCTGCAGGTCCATTTTGCATCAGTCAAATTATTGTAAAAATTTGTATTATTAACTAGTAAAATTTTACTACTAAAATGCCAGTATTTACTAGTAAAATGCTATCATCTTTGATTTAAAGTTTTCCTACCAAAAGAAATAAAAATGAAAAAGATATGTAAAACAGGATTGGCAAAAAGAGTTGTTGAAACTGGGGGATGGATACAAGAGGGTTTGTTATACTAGTCTTTCTACTTATGTGTACCTTGAAATTTTCCTGTAATAAAAATAAATATTCAGTGAAAGGACTTAAAAAGTTACCTGTGCACATTGATGGTGGCAGGCAATTGTCTAATAATAGCACAGCTCCTGAGGTTGTACTATTGTTTTAATGAAGACTCGGAGAGGCTTCTTGGTCCTTGGTCACCTGTAAATTATCATTTATTGTCCATTATAATTAGAGTTGTTATTAAGAGGAGACACTTCTCTTAAGGCGGAGCAAAAAGCAAAGCAAAGAATGCCTTAGGCAGGAGAAATTTTCACACGGAGTATCTCTGAGATACTCCAACGTTTATAGTTACTTTCTTTACCTTCTCTTGCTTCCTCCCTGGCCATCTGCTCAACAGGCAAATCAGTAAATAGCACATTCTCTTGTTCTACTCTAAATAATAATCAGTTAGCCCCTAGGAAGTGATTTTTCTGCCCTTCTGTATGTTTTCTGTGAATTGTTTGGTTACTTGTAAAATATGGGAAGGCATGTGACATAGATTTCACAACAGCTTGCTCTTTTTTTCCAGAGCAGCTAAGGAATTTTAGAAATAGATCCCTTTGCATATAAACCGGAGAAGGCAATGGCACCCCACTCCAGTACTCTTGCCTGGAAAATCCCATGGACGGAGGAGCCTGGTAGGCTACAGTCCACGGGGTGGCTAAGAGTTGGACAACTGAGCGACTTCACTTTCACTTTTCCCTTTCATGCACTGGAGAAGGAAACGGCAACCCACTCCAGTATTCTTGCCTGGAGAATCCCAGGGACGGCGGAGCCTGGTGGGCTGCCGTCTATGGGGTCGCACTGAGTCGGACACGACTGAACCGACTTAGCAGCAGCAGCAGCAGCAGCAGCATATAAACCACGACTAGACATACGTGTCTGCTGCACAGAGCAGCTGCGGGGAGGCCAGCTCCGAGAACTAATCCTGCTATTTCAGAGTTGTGACCTTGTTCACGGTTTTGGAAAATTAATACAATTACATTAAGAGACTGCTTGTGATTAGCAGTTTCCATAATTTTATTCAGTGTGTGTTTGATCTACGAGACGTGAAAGCTACTACTTTTGTGTGATATAAACTTCTTGCTAGAAATCTATGTGAAAAACATAAAAGAGTGCATGTAACTAACACGGAAAATAGAACTAAGATTAGAATTACATATATATACATGACAGCTTGTTTTACAGTGTACAAAGAGACTCAGCGAACAGAGATCAGAGAGAGACAGAAAAGAGCTGAATGGAAAACATGTTGCATCATGAAAAAGGGGAGTATGATCTCCTTGAACATGATGGAGATTGGGGACTTTTCTTCAAGTAGAAGGGCAAAGGTAGAAGAGGAACATCAAGTATAGTAGAATAAGTGATATGAAGCAGGAAATGCAAATCTTCTATGTGGTAGGAGATTTTTTAAATAATAGAGAAGATATAAGACAAAAAGGAAGAGATGGAGATATTGGCCTTTGCCTACATCACTGTTACAAAGGTCTACAAAATGTATAGAAATAGTATACAAAATGTATACTATTTATAATCGTGGTTTTATGTGTCTTCTAACAGGCAGCTTCTTGAATAATAAGCAATTCTCTCCAGAAAGCTTTGTAAATAGTGTTGAATTTCCTGCTCTTTAGAGGCCCTGTTCAGTTTAAAAAAGACTGATCCAGTTGTCTGATATGGAGCCCCTTGTTCATTTTAGTCTACTTATCTTTTTAAGATAAAGGAAAGCAATCATTAAAAAATAGTTGGTCCAGTATTAAATCTTCCTTTCAAAAAAAACCTTTTAAAAAATTTATTTTTAATTGAAGGATAATTGCTTTATAATATTTTGTTGGTTTCTGCCATATGTCAATATGAATCAGTCATAGGTATACATATGCCCTCTTCTTTCTTGAACCTCCCTCCCACCTCCCACCCCATCCCACCCCTCTAGGTTGTCACAGAGTGCCAGTTTGAGTTCCCTGAATCATACAGCAAATTCCCACTGGCTATCAATTTTACATATAGTAGTGTTTATGTTTCCATGTTACTCACTCCATTGGTGCCACCCTCTCCTCCCCACGCCCCCCACCACAAGTGCCCACAAGTCTATTCTCTATGTCTGCATCTCTATTGCTGCCCTGCAAATGGGTTCACCAGTACCATCTTTCTAGATTCCATATATATGTGTTAATATACAATATTTGGGGGGAAAAAACAAACAAACCTCTTTTTAACAATGATTATCTTCTGGAATAGAAAATGAGGCAAGTCTTCTCTTTTTACTCTGCTGATTTTTTTAGACGTTTGTGAATTTTTTTAAATTTCCTTAATGACAGCCTTTCTCCAGGTTCTATTTGTCCTTACCACGTTGACTTACTTTACTGCAGCTTTAGATCTTAGGTATCAAAGACATTCTCCTCTAGGCTAATCAGCCTTTATCTATCAGCTGCCTTTCAGTCTTTCCTAAGCTTTCTTGAGGGCAACTTTTCTACATTGCATGTGAATGCAAAATAGCATTTTGCATTCCTCAAGAAGGGTATTGAGGGGATGTGTCTCATTATAAGATATGTGGTCTACAGCATAGTGATGGGGGTGCAGTTGGGTTGGGTGATACTCTGCTCCCCATGAAGGCCTGATGGACTCAGACGTCCTCAGTGACATCTGAAACTGTAAAAAGAGAAGATGGGCACAGAGCAGGAAGTAAACAGCAGCAACACCCACGTAGAAACAATGCCTCCCTTCAGAGAATCCTTGACTCGTGAGGAGTGTCCTTCAAACCTACCCACATTTATGCTTCCACCTTGAAAAGAAAATAGAACGTTCCCAAGCAGCTGCTGCCCTGGCTTCCCCAAATGCCTTAAACTCGACTTCCCTGAGCTTTGTAAGACATCAAAATTCCCACAGAACTATCTAGATAGCGTCTTTCTTCTCAGAAATGAGAAGTTTTAGTGATGCCAGGCGTGTTACTAGGGAGAGATACAAAAACAGATAAATAAAACACAGTCCCAGAATATGCCCTGATGTATCTAAGGTGTAGGGCAGATGCTCTAGCAAGTGATCGGAATGCCTGATTTGAGACCTAACTTTTCTATTCACTGGAGATAGCATTCACTCGAATGCTTTGAATAATTTGATTTGTCCAGAGTGTCAAAAGTGGGACTACCATTATATGTGGGACTTTCCCAATGCTGTGACTTCAGGAAGAAAATCAAGTGATCATCCCTAACCTCATCAAAGGAATCAGGTAGAAAGCAGCCCTACGAGGGAAAGAAACTCAGGATCAGGATGGGAATGCTGACAAAAGACCCCACTTCCTCCTCCCCTCCACTCACTATGTCTAACTCCCTGCCTAGGCTGTTTTCTGTCCTTGAGGGTGGTTTGCAGTTCCAAATTTCCAATGCTTAGATTAACCTTGCTAGCAGAACCTGTACAGGAAACAAGAATGCTTGTCAGAGACAGAAGCATTGAAAGAGCCTAACCTAACTCGGGGTGCCATCTTGAAGTAATTTAGATCTTTTAACCAAGACTTCATTTTTGAATCTGAATTGAAAAGAATGAGACATTGTATAGGCAGACAGTTCTTTTTTTTTTTTCAAGTAATCAGAGACTAAATCAGTGAAGGGCTCATATATTCTGCTTTCTGACTTTCTCATGGACAAGACTTCAAATCTGAAATTAGCAAATCCAACATTCTATTTATCCCATAGTGTTTTGTTGCAGTTGTGTTTTAAAAATAGAAGTATGTTGCATCTTTCTGAGGGAGTGTCTGCTTATCTGTGTAAGGGTTAGGGATATTTATTCACACATGTTGATGTGCTCTGCCTTCCCAGATGGCACTGGTGGTATAAAACCTGCCTGCCAATGCAGGAGACATAAGAGACGTGGGTTCGATACCTGGGTCATGAAGAGCTCCTGGAGGAGGGCATGGCAACCCACTCAAGTATTCTTGCCTGGAGAATACCATGGACAGAAGAGCCTGGAGGGCCACAGTCCATAGGGTCGCAAAGAGTCAGACACGACCGAAGCAACTTAGCACACACTCACATTGATGCACTCAGCTTTGGAACTAGGGGAATTATTGACACTGTAGGGGCTTCCCCAGTGTCTCTGTTGGTAAAGAATCTGCCTGCAGTGCAGGAGACCCTGGTTTGATCCCTGGGTTGGGAAGATCCCCTGGAGAAGGAAATGACAAAGCACTCCAATATTCTTGCTTGGAAAATCCCATGGACACAGGAGCCTGGCGGGCTACCTTCAATGGGATCACAAGAGTTGGACACAACTTAGCAACTAAATCACTAAACCACCACCACCATCAACACTGTAGAAACCCTCTGAATGACGAAGCTTTTTCCCAGCCAACCAGGTTAGCCCCTGCCAGCCCTGCTATCTTGCAAGTGAGTGGTGCGAACTATCTCTGAAACCAGAGAACTCAAAGCTCACTTGCCTGTGTGGCTGACTCTTGTCTTTAGTACCCAGAGCTGCTGCTGCTGCTGCTGCTAAGTCGCTTCAGTCGTGTCTGATCCTGTGCGACCCCATAGACGGCAGCCCACCAGGCTCCTCCGTCCCTGGGATTCTCCAGGCAAGAACACTGGAGTGGGTTGCCATTGCCTTCTCCGGTATCCAGAGCACCTTCTGTTATATTGAAAGTCAGCTGGGATAAATGGAGTATCCCTGACAAGTTGTGGAAAGACTAGCTAAGAGCAGGTGCAACTGAGAACACATTCCTGAAATAAGAGCTGATTATCTCAAAATGGTGGGTCTGTCCCAAAGCAAATATATTTGAAGTAGCCCAGGCTGCACTATGGGACACTGTACATTATTATTTACATAACACATTCCTCTTTTATGATTTGTCCCAAGAACTATAACCTAAATCAGATACTTCCTGTCTTTTCTTGACATCACAGAGCTATGGGAAGCTGACACAGCAAAGAATCACTTCAGAGACATCTGTTGAAAATACCATCTTATTTCTAAAGGAAATCTTTATTTTCTGTGAAAGTAATTATCCCTTATGTTGATCCCAAATGAAGAAGCAGTTGACATTTAAAGTGATATGAATAAGTAATATAAGCTTAAATTTTGCTTTTGTTAACATTTTTTAAGTGTCTTCAAAATGAAGGTTTTTATTTAACTTCTAAAAAGAAAGAATGCTTTATTTCAAGATTCTCAGGTCTGTTTAATTGCATGTACTATTATGTTTTCTTCAACAGAATTCTGAACAAGAAATTATGGCTGCATACAGGAATGGAACTAGTTTTTTTTTTTTTTTTGGTGGTGATGGGGTAGGAGGATTGAAGCTTCACAGTGTAGAGGGAGTCTCTATAGGAAAAGAGAGAATTTAGAAATGCAAATTAGATATGAAAGTGAATATTTACTTTAAATGAGACAAATCCAGAAAAACTGTACATTTTCAAAAGCTGACATAGACTCATGTTCCAGTTATCTGCTGTTGTGTAATGAATCACTCAAAACTTAATGGCTTAATCAGCAACAATAGATGTACTATCACTATGAACTGTCATAGTTCTGGGGTTGGCTGAGCTCAGCTCGCAGTCCTTGTTCAGAGTCTTTCATGAAGTTACGTTCAGATGGTGGCTGGGGCTAGAGTCTCCTTGTGGCTCACTACTTATGTGTCTCCAGTTGATATTGACTGTGGACTGTGAATTCAGCTAAGGCTGGTGGCTAAAACTCCTACTTATATGGCTTCTCCACATAGCCTTTCTACTTCCTCATGCCATGGTGACAAGGCTCAAAGAAAACCAGGTAAACACTGTATCTCCTTTTATGAACCAGACCTAGCAGTCACATAATTTCTATACTAGTTTCATATTGCTACTGTGACAAGTTGCCACAGGTGTAGCAACTTAAGACAACATATTTACCATTTTATAGCTCCAGAGCTCAGAAGTTTGAAATGGGTCTCACTGAGCTAAAATCAAGGTGTGGACAGGCTGTATTCCTGTTAGAGGCTCCATGGAAAATATATTTCCCTGCCTTTTCCAGCTTCTAGAGACCACTGCATTCCTTGGCTTATGGCCCCATCCTTCATCTTCAAAGCCCACGTCGTAGTCTCTTCAGATCTTTCTCAATTCTGACTTTCCTGCCTTCCTTTTACACTTACAAAGATCTTTTAATTACATTGGGCTCACCTGAATAAACTAGGATACTCTCTCCATCTCAAAGTCAGCTGATTGGCCACCTTAATTCCATCTGCAATTCCATCTTGGGCTTCCTTGGTGGCTCAGATGGTAAAGAATCTGCCTGTAATGCAGGAGACCTGAGTTCAGTCCCTGGGTCAGAAAGATCCCCTAGAGAAGGGAATGGCTACCCACTCCAGTATTCTTGCCTGGAGAATTCCATGGACAGAGGAGCCTGGAGGGCTACAGTCTATGGGGTTGCAAAGAGTCGGACATGACTGAGTAATTAACACACACACACCAAATTCCATCTTAATTCCAACCCCCTCCCACCTTGCCATGTAACATGACAGGTTCACAGGTTCTGGGGAAGAGGACATGGACATCTTGGGCAGGGGGCATTATTTTGCCTTAATCAGCATTCCTTCAGCCACAGCCACAAGTCTACTCATGTTCAAGTTTCAAGGGGAAAGAACATAGACTCCACATCTTAATGAGAGGCGTGTTGATCACATGGTAAGAAGAGCTTCTGGGACGGGAGATACTGTGGAGATAGTCAATGAAAAGTAAAATCTTCCACAATCACAAACATCAAAGACTGAGGAAATTCCATGATAATTGGTATTAATAAATTGCCTGACCCATGGCTATAAAACTTTTGGTCAATATTTTTGGCTGCAAATTCTCTGATCACATCTTCATAAGAATATTATAATATACTTTTCTACAGAGAAAACAAATTTTAGTCTTTTCCCTAGCATGATGGATCCATTTTTTTCCATCATTGATATATTAACATATTTCTTTCAGGTTTACAGCTCATTATTGATATCATCTTTCAGTGTCATATCTTTTTGCCTTTTCATACTGATATGACACTGACAGATGATATCAATACTTTGGCCACCTGATGCAAAGAACTGACTCACTGGAAAAGACCCTGATGCTGGGAAAGATTGAAGGCAGGAGGAGAAGGGGACGACAGAGGAAGAGATGGTTGGATGGCATCACTGACTCGATGGACATGACTTTGAGCAAGCTCCAGAAGTTGGTGATGGACAGGGAAGCCTGGCGTGCTGCAGAACATGGGGTCGCAAAGAGTCGGACACAACTCAGTGACTGAATTGATATCATATGATATTTTAGAATTGATATCTGATTTGAGAAAAATTTTGTCAAAATTTTTTCATGTTTAAGCTGTAAAAGTTCAGGTCATCCGTGAAGGCTGGCCACACTCATGATTGGCTTGTCTGTTTCCTTATTGCAGAAGCATATTTTGAGTTTTACGTTATCTTTGTCGACATCAATATATCAAATCAACAAGAGATTTCAGTACTCTTCAAAATATTATGATTCCTTCCTCTTCATTAATGAGACTATCAACCAACCTGACTATCAACCAATCCAAGAGACAGTCTTACTTTTATTAGAAAGTCCTCTCTTCTTTTTAGGGAAGGAACACCTTTAGAATGATCTAGAAAAAAAAATCTGTTCAAATTAGTGTCTTGATGTGCAAGCACATTCTGTTGTTTTATCATGCATTTCTATCACTTTTATTTCATATCTCATTAATTTTTTAATCAGAATTTTATCTTAGATCTTAAATAAAAATACAGATGACAAAAGAAGGCATCTTTCTTTTACATCCAAATTGAGGTTTCTAATTTCTCGGTTGTTTTATTGGAATATTCCAAAATGTGTTTCTAAATTCCAATTAAAGTGGTATGCTCCAAACTCAACTTCCCCTTAGCCAGATCCCCAAAATACTGGTGGACCCCAAGCACTTCCAAACACAAGGGAAAGTGGTACAAGGAAATTTAATGTGGAGAGAAGCATCAGCCTTGACTGCAGTTAAAATGTCTTACTTTTGGAAAACTCAAAAAAATGCACATGTGAACACTCTGCTAGGGCCTCTCCTGAGATCTCTGAAAGAGTATGGGCAAGTGAGGAGCCAAAGCTACATGTCACTAGCTTCACAGTAAATCTACACTTGATAATCAATAATTAGCTGTCTAGCACTGTACTGAGTGATTTACACAAAATGACGCAATTGTAATGCCCACAACACACAGAGATGCAGACATAGAAATCCAGAGAGTTTAAGTAGCTCATCCCCACAGTCAGACAGCAGTGGAGTCAATAGTCAATAGCAGACAGTCTGACTCTAGAACCCACGTTCTTAACTACTACTTTACATAGTGATTCTGGTATACAGGAAGAAGGAGAATAAAACTGCAGATTGGACATAAGCTTGATCCATTTGCCTATACTTTCTATTAAATTCACACAAAATGGTTGTATCAGTAGTTTACGTTAACCTAAACCAAGGCAATTTGGATTTGGATTTTTTATTTATTTTGATTGTCGTGTCCACAGGCTTTCTCCAGTTGTGGCGGGTGGGGTTACTCTCTAGTTGTGGTGCATGGGTTCTCTTGTTGTGGAACATGGATTCTAGGGTGCATGGGCTTCAGTAGTTGGCAGTGCCTGGGCTCAGTAGTTGCCTCATTGGCTCCAGAGCACAGGTTTAGTAGTTGTGGCACATGGGCTTTGTTGCCCCTGGTATGTAAGATCTTCCCAAACCAGGCATCAAACCTGTGTCCCCTGCATTGCAAAGCAGATTCTTAATCCTTGACCACCAGGGTAGCCCTGGATTTGGTTGTTTTACTAGGATATTTAATCAATGAACTATACACCTGCATGCTTTTGTGTGTGTGTGTGTGTGTTTTCTTTTATAGAAAGTGGATATATTTTTGAGAAATTTGATTCCTCTCTACCAAGCAAATCTACCTATCCAGATAGAGACCAGACCTACCAGGATTAACTACCCTTGACCTGGAGTTTTGAATTGACATACTCCTAACAAAGCAGGCCAAGTGTTTCAGCATGGTTTTACCACTTAAATCCCAAGAAAGCCGGTAGGAGAAGACTAAAAAGAAGTTTTCTTTTCTGCCTTCCTTTAGATATTGCAGGAAGATGTCTAAAAACTTTTGAACGTCACATGAGTATGTCATATAAGTAGTTTGCAAATGTCCCACAAGGTGCCAGAGGGAAATTGCTGTTGTGTTCCTATGGGTCCTGCTAGGGTCTATTTTGCAGTTGTTTGAACTGTTTTCCATCTTATGACACGGAAGCATTTTTTTGTGTGTGTCTTTTTATAACTGAAGATTATAACCAGCAAATATTTTGCCCTATCACGGCTGGTTCTTCTCTTATGTTCTCACCTGCAAACCATCTTTCTAGATGGAAGTCAAGCCCCTGTGATCACTCCCTGCTAAAAATAGCAGGCTTGAGATTTACAGCCTGTGCTGGACAGGAGGGTGGAGATGGGGAGGGGTGGAACAAACACAATACCCAGAAGTTACGAATTTACTTCTGTTTATAGTGTTGTGCAATGTTTGTAAGTTTTTATGATGGACATAATAATATTATCTCTAGAGCTTCTATTTAAACATTTTAGAAATGTGTTGACTCATTTTGCACAAAGATTAGCCTCCTAAATATTCGGATTTCCATAGCCATGTGTTTTATAAAGGCAGACCAAGCTGCTTTTCAAAAGTTTTGTTGCTTCTTTTGTTTATTTTCATAAACATTATCTAGGCACCCACTCTGTTGAGGCACAGTGGTGGAAACTGCAGATGCAAAGTGACTATGGCTGGAAGCTGCCCACAGGGCACTCAGAGCCCTAGGCAGGGACAGCCCGATTGGCAAATAACATTACAGTGTGATCTGTGCAACCATATACGTGTGCAGAAAGCATAGCAGCAAGATAGGAAGAGAATAGTTATCTCAGACGGGGGAGGGAGATTAGATGAGTCTGTTCAGAGGAGATTCTTGGCTGCTTCTAGAAAAATTGTTTCTACTGTGTGACTGTGTCTTCTTCCTTCAACTCAGAATGTTATATTCATTTTTTTAAAAGGAATTCTGCTCTGAGAACAGATTAGCAGCATCTGAGCCACTCAAGACTACATGCTGCTAGAACTTCCATCTTCAGAATGTACTTTTAACACGGGCATTTCTCAGATATTTGTGAAATTCATTATCCTACCTAAAGGCACTTCATGTTATATTTTGTGACTTATTTTGGCTAAGCTAGAATATTGTCATTTCCCTATAAGTGGATTATTTAATATATTTTATTAGATTTAATATATTTAAATTATGAAGTAATTAAAACATATTATAGAAAATGTGGAAAAGGGAAACAATTACATATAACCAAACAATCTAATACAACTAACATTATTATGGTGATGTAATATCTTCCCATCTCTTTTCTGATAGATATTTTAATTATATTGTGAAATATACAGAGAGTGTATATGTATAGTGTGGGCTTACTTTAAAGGCCATTGATGAAACATGGGATTGTGTATCCACCATCCAAGCTAATTAATAGAATAAAATCTGTACCTTGAACCCTATGGATGCCTTGCTTGGACCACATCCCCACTCCCTCTCCCTAAAAGTAGCCCTAGGAACATTTCCAGTTAATCATTCCCTTACTTTTAAAACTAGATTACTGGGACATCCCTGGTGGTCCAGAAGTTAAAACTTCCCCTTCCAATGCAGAGGGTGCAGGTTTGATCTCTGGTCAAGGAGTTGATCCCACAAGCTTCAGGGTGCAGCCAAAAAATAAAAATAGATTACTTTACATGGATCTCCCAATAATATATTGTTTAGTGTTTGAACTTTATATAAGTGGAATCACATGGAATATATTTTTCTGTGACTCTTTTTCCCCTTTAATATTAAGGTTTTTAATGTTGTTGTTTGTTAGCTTGGGAGAGGACCTGAGTGGAAACCTGCCTGAGAATAACAGGTGCTGTAAGCTTTTTCCACCCTCTCCCACTCCACGTTATGTTTTTGACCTTCATACATGATGCCTATAGTCATAGAAATTATTCTTGCTATAAAATATTCCATCCCTTTATACCATACTCTATTTATCTGTTTCTACTGTGAATGGACTTTAGAAATCTTTCCAGTATATCACTTTTATAAAAGTTGCTGCAATTCATGTTTCCCTTCCATCTCCTTATGCACACATCTAAGAGTTTGTCCATAAAAGATAGCTAGAGATGAAAGTTCTGGGTCCCAAGATATGTGCATCTTCAACTGGACTGAGCTGAGTAGCATCAGTTTCCAGATGTTCTTTGTGAGTTTCTGCTGTAACACAGTTTCATCAACATAATGTTAATTATTTTCATAAAACTTAAAAACAAGGGTCAGAGTGACTTACACCTTTGTATCCTCCTCTTTACATAAACCCAAGCTACGGAAAAGATGCTCAGTAAAAGTTCTCTGGTTTCTCGATTCTGGAGAATACATTTTATCAAGTTAAAGACAACTATACTTAAACATGCAATTGCTATTTTCATGTAGAGGAGAAAGCTTTGCTTTTATTTTTAGATTAATATATACATATGTAAGGAGTAGGGAATGATAACCCACTCCAGTATTCTTGCTTGGAAAAATTCCATGGACAAAGGAGCCTGGCGTGCTACAGTACATGGAATTGCAAAGAGTCAGACACTACTGAGCATTTGTCAGCAGCAGTAGTATACATGTATAAACATATATTCAGACCTATGCACACAGAGAAACACAAAAATACATAAATGCTTGTTTAGTAACATAAAACATGGGAGCAAGGAAATAGTATCTCTTCTAAAAAGAGAATTCTGAAATTTTTCTCCCTTGCACACACACACACTTATGTGCACTGTCTATAGGCATGTGTTGGTGCATGTGTATATGAGTGTGTGTACCACCTTTGATATCTGCATCTGTGAATAAAATGGGTTTTAAAACACTGTCATTTGAACACAGTAATCCATTTCAGAAGCTTATCATTTGGAACCACTGATTAGAGGTACTTAACTGTCAGTTTGTGTAGAAAATGAATTAAAAACACATACTTTAAAGTGAGCTTAAATATACACCTATCCAGCAGAAATAAGGATTTGGTGAGTTACTTTAAACTCTAAATTTACTTCTTCCCTATCTATAACAGATTTTCATCCTCCTACCATCCCCAGAAATTTTTTTTTCAAATGTTGAGCTTTTATTTTTAAACCAGTTTTGTTTTGTTTGGGCCATGCCATGCAGCTTGCAGGATCTTAGTTCCCCTACCAGGGATTGAACCCTAGCCATGGCAGTGGAAGCACAGAGTCCTACCACAGAAATACCAGGGAAATATCAAACCAGTTTTGCTTTTATATATATGTATATATATACACACACACAGATATATACTTTTATTCATTTGTCAAGGCAATCAATTTCAAGATAAACTGAGGTTTTAAAGGTAAAAATTGTGTACTAGTATAATTTCAACATATTTCAAAATCAAAATATAAAAATTTACATCATAGTTCTAGAAAAGAAATGAAATAAGATCTTTTTTTTTTTTTTGGCTGTACCAAGAGGCATGTGGGAGCTTAGTTCCCCAAGGAGAAATTAAACCTGGAAGTGTGGAGTTTTAACCACTGGACCACCAGGGAAGTCCCAAGAAGTCATTTCTTACAGTTCAAGTACATAATTTTTATCTAAAGTATAAAGAGTTCCTACATGATAATAAATTAAAAAGGGTAAGACAAACATTTATTATGTAATAATATTAAGAATTACTAGAAAAACAATTCTTTTCAGATAACTCAGTTGCATAGAAGTTGCATTCCATCAGTTAGGACACATAATAAAATAAGCAGTAGAGATATAAGCTTTCTAGTTTCACACCTAAGGTATTCTATTGGATCGAATGTTGGTAGTATTATATATGTTTATTTTCATAGGTAACACTTCATGTTTTTAATTTCATTAAGCAAAAATGAAGTGTCTGGACCCTGTAGGGCCTGAATAATCTGGATAATTATGAAATCCACATTGCATTTTGTACTGTATAGACTTTAACTTCACTATAAATATACATATGCTGACCTCAGCTGTCCAAGAGTGGAAAGACCCTGTAATCTGAAATCAGCAGACTCAGCTTTGAATAGTGTTCCTGATACGTACTCACTGAGTCACTTCTCAAAGTCTCCACTCCCACATTTGTAAAATAGGATAATAAAACCTAACTATCTCACGGAACTGAGATAGTGAATGTTGTTGTTGTTTAGTCGCTAAGTTGTGTCTGACTCTGAGCCAGGCTACTCTGTCCATGGGATTTCCCAGGCAAGGTACTGGTGTGGGTTGCCATTTCCTACTTCAGGGGATCTATCCAACCCAGGGATTGAACTTGCATTTCCTGTATTGTTGTTGTTGCTCAGCGGCTCAGTCCAACTCTTTGTGACCCCATGGAGTGCAGCATGCCAGGCCTCCCTGTGGCAGGCAGATTCTTTACCACTGAGCCACCTGGGAAGCCCATAAATTGCCTTTCGTCATTCAGTCACTCAGTCGTGTCTGACTCTTTGCAACCCTATGGACTGCAGCATGCCAGGATTCCCTGTCCTTCACCATCTCCCAGTGTTCCTCAAACTCATGTCCATTGAGTTGGTGATGCCATCCAACCATCTCATCCTCTATCATCCCCTTCTTCTCTCGCCTTCAATCTTTCCCAGCATCAGGGTCTTTTCCAATGAGTCTATTGTTCGCATCAGGTGGTCAAAGTATTGGAGCTTCAGCATCAGTCCTTTCAATGAATATTCAGGTTTGATTTCCTTTAGCTTTGACTGGTTTGATTTCCTTGCTGTCCAAGGGCCTCTCAAGAGTCTTCTCCAGCACCACAGTTTATAGCATCAATTCTTTGGCACTCAGCCTTTTTTATTGTCCAGCTCTCACATCCATACATGACTACTGGAAAAACCATAGCTTTGACTATGAGGACCTTCGTAGACAAAGTAATGTCTCTGTTTTTTAACATGCTGTCTAGGTTTGTCATTACTTTTCTCCCAAGGAGCAAGTGTCTTTTAATTTCATAGCAGTCACTATCCACAGTGATTATGGAGCCCAAGAAAATCAGTCTGTCACTGTTTCCATTCTTTCCCCATCTATTTGCCATGAAGTAATGGGACCAGATGCCATGATCTTTGTTTTTTGAATGTTGAGTTTTAAGCCAGCTTTTTCACTCCCCTCTTTCACCTTCATCAAGAGGCTATTTAGTTCCTTTTCACTTTCTGCCATAAGGGTGGTGTCATCTGCATATCTGAGGTTATTGATATTTTTCCCGGCAATCTTGATTCCAGCTTGTGCATCATCCAGCCTGGCATTTCACATGATGTACTCTGCATATAAGTTAAATAAGCAGGGTAACAATATACAGCTTTGATGTACTCCTTTCCCAATTTGGAACCAGTCTATCGTTCCATTTCGAGTTCTAACTGTTGTTTCTTGACCTGCATATAGATTTCTCAGGAGGCAGGTAAGGTGGTCTGGTATTCCCATCGTTTTAAGAATTTTGCAGTTTGTTGTGATCTACACAGTCAAAAGCTTTAGTGTAGTCAATGAGACAGAAGTAGATTTTTTTCTGGAATTCTCTTGGTTTTTCTATGATCCAATGGATGTTGGCAATTTAATCTCTCGTTCCTCTGCCTTTTATAAATCCAGCTTGTACATCTGGAACCTCTTGGTTCACATACTATTGAAGCCTACACTGAAGGATTTTGAGCATTATTTTGCTAGCATGTGAAATGAGTGCAATTGTGTGGTAGTTTGAACACTCTTTGGGATTGGAATGAAAACTGACCTTTTCCAGTCCTGTGGCCACTGCTGAGTTTTCCAAGTTTGCTGGCATATTGGGTGCAGCACTTTAAAAGCATCATCTTTTAGGATTTGAAATAGCTCAGCTGGAATTCCATCACCTCTACTAGTCATTAGTAAACCATAAAATGGACAGAGGATGAGACAGTTGGATGGCATCACCAACTCGATGGACACAAATTTGAGCAAACTCCAGGAGATAGTGAAGAACAGGAAAGCCTGTCATGCTGCAGTCCATGGGGTTGCAAAGAGTCAGACACAACTGAACAACAATAATGAACCATAAAATGCTAAACAAATATAAATTATTATTTTTGTAGAGGGGTTCAAATTCCAGCTTTATTGTTTAATATCTAAATGACTCATATGGCAAGCTACTTAACTTTTTAAAGCCTGCTTCCTCACCCTGGAAATGGCAGTTTGGTGAGAATTAAGTGAGACAATAGTTTAAGCACAGTGTATGTGGTAAAGGGCTCGGTAAGGCTAACTATTATTTCTTATTGTTACTTATTCTGTGGACGGAGGAGCCTGGTAGGCTACAGTCCATGGGGTCGCGAAGAGTCAGACACGACTGAGCGACTTCACTTTCACTTTTCACTTTCATGCATTGGAGAAGGAAATGGCAACCCACTCCAATATTCTTGCCTGGAGAATCCCAGGGACGAAGGAGCCTGGTGGGCTGCCATCTATAGGGTCGCACAGAGTCGGACACAACTAAAGCAACTTAGCAGCAGCAGCAGTAGCAGCAGCATTTCAGGAGAAAAATTGCTTTGAGTTGTTCTCCCAATAATTATAACTAGCCATAAAATCAAAAACCTATACTTGGGAGAGACCTGAATTTTTTTTTTTTTAAAGAGACCTGAATTTGTTAGCTCACAAGCTACTGTAGAGGAAGAGATCTTTTCTCGCTATAGAGCTAACTGACTAATCTGAAAACTAATCTTTGTCTTTATTTAGGCAGTTGGGTGAATCAACCTGGACATGAACTGTGTAAACAAATTTCACATGCCAAGAATATTGTTGCAAAGCCCAAGAATCAGCATCAGTATAATGTGACAAATATTACATTCATAAAATGTTTGGATAAGAATTAATATTGCTTGTTTATTTCATAAAAGGATACTTCAGTTATGACCTATTTCTTTCTCTTTGCTTTTGTTTTCATGTCGCCTGTCCTTGCAAATCTGTATGCCATCTTTCCTTATCACTCATTTCTACAACCAAATGGCTTTGACTGTCTCCACCCAGTTGCCTTTTTTCCCATGTTTTTATGAACAAAGATGAACAAAGTGGGTCACCATGGAAAAGAGCCATGTGCTGCTGCTCACAGGCTTAATTCACTTTACTCACTGCCCTAGAGGTCAGACATTTCCAAGATATTTATTTATGACCCCAATACTGAGGAGCAACATGCCAGGGAAACCAGACAGCTGTATGGGACAATTCTGGCTCCCTTTATGCGGTTCCATTAAACAAAACAAAACAAAAACCTAAAGCGACACACAACTGAAAAGTATAAAATTTTTGGTGTGCTGTAGCATGTGACACATAGAAAAAGAGAAATGTAAACCAAGTAGTTATCATGTTCTTCCTCCCTAGGTATACAGTAGCACTGTATGTTCCCAGAAGCCACTGAATCATGGTGACTTCTGATCTTATCCCAACCAATTGCACAAGTACTAGGAATCAAACACCTGTTTATTTGTTAATGCGACCGAGGGAACTCGATCACTAGGTTCCGATGACTCTAAACTATACACACGCATTGTATTTCAGACCAAACGTATTTCCTTTCATTCGTGGGTTCTTGGTGATCATTTCTTACTTGAAAAAAATCAGTCAGATTCATATGCTGCTGATAATTGCTTTTTTGTTATTGTTCTCAGGAAACAATATAAATTCTGTAGGAATGCTATCAGCCAATTTGTAAGTTTTAGGAATTGTATGTGGTTTCAGTAAATGACTTAGCATTCCTTAGGGGTGCAAGATGATCAAATAAATGCATTTACATTACACTATATCCTAATAGAGGAAATACAATATTAGCATGCACATTATGGGCTTCCCAGGTGGCTCAGTGGTAAACAGTCCTCCTGCCAATGCAGGAGACTCCGGAGACAAGGGCTCAAGCTCTGGGTTTGGAAGATCCCCAGGATTAGGAAATAGCAACCCTCTCCAGTATGCTTGCCTGGAGAATTCCATGGACAGAGGAGCCTAGCAGGCTACAGACCATGGAGTGGCAAAGAATAGGACACGACTGAGTGACTGAGCATGCATGATGCACACTATAAATTAATTACAAATTCTGACCTGTCCAATTTTGAGGGGAAAGAAGGTTTTCCCTCCTGCCCACAGGGAGCTTATTTGGGATGTGCTAGGCATGGGGCTAGTATCCAATATATAGGGGCTCCTCTCTGAGTTAGATGTCAGCTCTCACCATGCCTGATAGCTTAAAAAAAAAAAAAGCACAAAAACATTGATAAGGAGAAAAACATTCACTTTGGCCCAATAAACACTTGATGAACAACTACTGTGTGCCAACCACAATGAACAATGAAGAAAAGAAAAAAAGACACAGACCTTTACAGGTTGGTCCAAAGGCAAGTACATAAATATGTCACTCAAATGAAACATAGTAAATACTGTGACAGAGGTAAGCACAGGCCCATAGGGGTACAGAGTAGGGGCTAGATCTTCTTTGCTGAATTTCAGACTCACTAATTCAACAGTCTACTGAATGCCATTATCTTCTCAACACATTCAAAGCAGAACTCAGAAACTTCCATTCAAATAACTTTGTTGCAACACTGACATATATAAAGCAGATAACCAACAAGGAATTAGTGTATAACACAGGGAACCATACTTGATATTTTGTAATAACCTATAAGGGAAAAAAATCTGAAAAAGAATATATATGTGTGTGTGTGTGTATATATATATATTGTTTTACATATATATATAAACACACACACACACATATATATAACTAAATCACTTTGCTACACATCTGAAACAAACACAACATTGTAACTCAACTAAAATTTTTAGAAAGTAAATCAATTAAATAATTTAAAACAAACAAACAAACAAAATAACTTTGTAGCATATACTGCAGGTGCCCTGTTCATTTTCTCTGGCCTCCAAAGTCAACTCTGCCTGTATGTGAGAACAGCCCTCAACCAATGACTGAGTGGGTCGATATTTAACCCAGCTCTTTTCTAACTCAGGTGAGATAACTCTGCTATATACTCTACAGTAGTCTCATCGAATCTCTGCCCATTGAGGACTGTGATGGTAAAAATAGGTCAAGTGAAAAGTGTTAGTCACTCAGAGTCTGACTCTAAGCCCCATGGACTGTACCCCGCCTGATTCGTCTGCCCATGGGACTCTTCAGGCAAGAATACTGGAGTGGGTTGCCATGCCCTTCTCCAGGGAATCATCCCAACCCAGGAAACAAACCTGGGTCTCCTGCATTGTGGGTGGATTATTTACTGTCTGAGCCACCAGGGAAGCCCAGGTCAAGTGAAAGGCCCTGGAAATTCCTGTCCTTACTAGGATTGTAAATCAAAAGCAATACCTCATATCTGATGGGACTTCAGAGCTGAGTACTACCAGCAACGATTTAACAAAAAACAGGGGTGTGAACCAGAGAATAGATAAAACCTCGGGCAAATTCAGGGACCTATGTGAGATTCCTGTGAGTCAAATGGTATGTTGCAACCATATGGACTGTAGCACGCCAGGCTTCCCCATCCTTCACCATTTCCCAGAGTTTGCTCAAACTCACGTCCATTGAGTCAGTGATGCCATCCAACCATCTCATCCTCTGTCATTCCCTTTTCCTCCTGCCTTCAAACTTTCTCAGCATCAGGATCTTTACTAATGAGTTAACTCTTTGCATCAGGTGGCCAAAGTATTAGAGATTCAGCTTGAGCGTCAATGAATACCCAGGATTGATTTCCTTTAGGATGGATTGGTTTGATCTCCTTGCAGTTCAAGGGACTCTCAAGAGCCTTCTCCAACACCACAGTTCAAAAGTATCAATTCTTCGGGACTCAGCTTTCTTTATGGTCCATCTCTCACATCCGTACATGATGTGGATATGTGGATGTACTGGAAAAACCATAGGTTTGACTATATGACCTTTGTCAACAAAATAATGTTTATGCTTTTTAATATGCTGTCTAGATTGGTCATAGCTTTTCTCCCAAGAAGCAAATGTCTTTTAATTTCATGGCTGTGGTCACTGTCCACAGTGATTTTGGAGCCCAAGAAAATAAAGTCTGTCACTGTTTCTACTGTTTTCCCATCTATTTGCCATGAAGTAATGGGACCAGATGCCATGATCTTCGTTTTTTGAATGTTGAGTTTTAAGCCAGCTTTTTCACTCTCCTCTTTCACCTTCATCAAGAGGCTCTTTAATTCCTCTTTGCTTTCTTCCATTAAGGTGATGTCTTCTGCATATCTGAGGTTACTGATATTTCTCCTGGCAATCTTGATTCCAGCTTGTGCTTCATCCAGCCTGGCATTTCATATGATGTACTCTGCATATAAGTTAAATAAGCAGTGTGACAATATACAGCCTTGACCTACTCCTTTCCCAATTTAGAACCAGTCCATTGTTCCATGTCCAGTTCTAAATGTTGCTTTTTAACCTGCAAACAGATTTCTCAAGAGGCAGGTAAGGTGGTCTGGTGTTCCCATCTCTTTAAGAATTTTCCACAGTTTGTTGTGATCCACACAGTCAAAGGCTTTTGTGTAGTCAATGAAGCAGAAGTAGATTTTTTTATCTGGAATTCTCTAGCTCTTTCTATGATCCAATGGATGTTGGCAATTTGATCTCTGGTTCCTCTGCCTTTTCTAAATCCAGTTTGTACATCTGGAAGTTCTTGGTTCACATACTGTTGAAGCCTACATTAAAGGATTTTGAGCATTACCTTGTTAGCATGTGAAATGAGTGCAATTGTGTGGTAGTTTGAACATTCTTTAGCATTGCCTTTCTTTGGGATTGGAATGAAAACTGACCTTTTCCAGTCCTGTGGCCACTGCTGAGCTTTCCAAATTTGCTGGCATATGGACTGCAGCACTTTAACGGCATCATCTTTTAGGATTTGTAATGTTCAAATGGTATATAATTATATAATTATAATAGCCAGGACATGGAAGCAACCTTGATGGTCTTTGACAGATGAATGGATAAAAATGCTGTGGTACATATATACAATGGATATTATTCAGCCATAAAAAGGAATTAAATTGGATCAGTTGTAATGAGGTAGATGAACTGAGAGTCTGTCATACAGAATGAAGTAAGTCAGGAGGAGAAATACAAATATTGCATATTAACACATATGGGATCTACAAAAATGGTACTGATGAACCTATTTGCAGGGCAGGAATAGAGGTGCAGAGATAAAGAATGAACTTGTGGACACAGAGGGAGAAGAAAAGGGTGGTAAGAACTGAGAGAGTAGCATCAGCATATATATACTACCATGTGTAAATAGATAGCTAATGGGAAGCTGCTGCATAGTACAGGGAGCTCAGCTTGGTGCTCTGTGATGACTTAGAGGGGTAGGATTGGGGGGTGAGAGGGAGACTCAAGAGGGAGGGGATATATATATAAATATAGCTGATTCATACTGTTGTAAAGCAGAAACTAACACTACATTGTAAAGCAATTATGTTGTCATTGTTTAGTCACTAAGTCATGTATGACTCTTTGCGACTCCATGGACTGTAGTCCACCAGGCTCCTCTGTCCATGGGATTTCCCAGGCTAGAATACTGGAGTGGGTTGCCATGCCCTCCTCCAGGGGATCTTCCTAATCTAGGGATCAAACCTGTGTCTCCTGCATTGCAGTCAGATTCTTTACCCACTGAGCTTTTGGGGAAGGCCTAAGACCAACACTGAGTCCTCAATAAAGCTCCATTCTCCAGGGGATAAGTCAGCTACCTCACAGCATCACTCTGGTCAAAATACTCGTTTCACAGCCAAAGAGGTGCAGCAGGTAATTCACTACTCATCATACAGGCCATCACCCAGAAGCAGTCAGCTGAATAGAAGAGTAGAATAGCCTCCTGGACTCAAAATGCCAGGTGAGGGATGGGGTTCTCGCTTACAAGATGAAAGTGCTCTTTCAATCCACAACCAGGTGCTATCCCCCTCTTCCATAACCGAAATAATGGCTTCAGGAATCAAGGAGGAGAAGTAAATGGATCCCCTCAATATTACACTTAATGACCACTTACAGAGCTTTTGTCTCCATTCTTGCAATTTCAGTTCTGTCGATGTGGAGGTTTTGGTGCCAAAGGGCAGAATATTTTTGCCAGGACTTACAACAATGGCTTCATTGAATTAGAATCTGAGACTGACATCTGACCCTTTGGGGCTTTTTGTACTACTGGCCGTGCAATTTATCCTACTGAAATGACTGAGCCAGGTTACCGAGGAAAAATTGAGTTGCTGCCCTACACTGGGGGCTGGGAGGACTACATGTTGAATCCAAGGGGTTCCCTGAGGAGCCTCTTGATGCTTCCACGTACAATAATGAAATACAATGAAAAACTACAGCTGTAAAATAAAGTCAAGACTGCTGAACAGTCAGATGCTTCAGTATTAAAAGTTTAGATTACACTCCTAAGCAAAGAATTCTTATCAGCTGAGGTCCCACCTGAGGACAAATGGAAACTAGGAAGGAAGAGAGAAATAATAAATATCAGTTATGGCCTTATGACCAGTTATAGAAACAAAGACTGTAGCAGCTTTGTAGATTCTCTTCCTCGCTTATTGTGAATTGTGTTTGTGTATGTATACAGTTAAAGAGAGATGATTTTATTCTCTTTCCTTCTCCCCCTTATTATTTTACACAAGTTTTGCTGGAGGTTAGCTTTACAATTTAGTCTTTAGTAGAAGAATATTAGGGCTTCCCTGGTAGCTCAGTGGTAAAGAATCTGCCTGCCAATGCAAGAGACGTGGGTTCGATCCCTGGGTCAGGAAGATCCTTTGGAGAAGGAAATGACAACCCACTTCAGTACTCTTGCCTGGGAAATCCCATGGACAGAGGAGCTTGGGGGGCTACGGTCCATGCGGTAGCAAAAGAGTCAGACATGACCTAGCAACACTAAACAACAACAAAAGACTATTCAGGGAAGGCAATGGCTGAGTTTGACATGTTCCCGTGGTGGGTGGTGTGACTGACTCCCAGAAGCTCTTTCAATGATTATGAGCAAGAAGGAAAACATGTCTTCATTTATATAAAGGAACTGAATCTTGTTGGGTGGAAATATACAGCTCTTTTTCTTGGAAATATAGAATCTTGCTGGGTGGAAATATAGAAGATTTATATGTGTAGTTGGGTCATTATGGATGCCGACTGGCCAGGAAGCGCAGTGTCAGTTACTAAGCCATTATACCATAGCTGCAAGTGTACGCTTCTGAAGTATGCTTAACGATGCTCGAACAGGAACTCCCAAATCACATTTGTGCCTTGCAGCTGGCTTCCTGTTAGGCACCACTCTTCACGTGCTCTAGAAGGACACTGCAAGGCTGGAGGATAATGAACTGACTTCTGCATGTGTTTCCTGTCTGCTTTCTGTGCCTGTGAACTGCGCTCTAGCATCATTTCTTTACCTTAGGAGCATAATTCTTTTTCCTCCATAGCAGCAGCTTGACTCAGCTGGCTGTTTTTCCTGTACTGGTAAAACCATCCTCAGGTTGTCCCACTTTAGAGACAATGGCACTAGTCAGCAGGTACCTCCTTCTCAGAGATCTGGCTCCCAGCCTAAAGGGCTCCTGTTCCAAACTCAGAGACACTGGCACCAGCTGAGCAGGCCCCAAGCTCTGATTATCTCAATTTCAGCTTCATGGGCCCCCACCCAATTTTCTAAGTTTTAATAGTTCCAACCTCTTCTCTTTATTTCTCCAACCTAGTAGCTGTCTCCTACAGTTGCGCTTCCCTAACAATTTAGCAATTTCCTTTTGCCTTTTCTGTTACCTAGCTAGCAACTTTGTATCTCGTTAACAATTCCTTGTGTTAAATGTTGGTGCAATTTCTATCTCTTGACAGGATACTGACTGATGTAGACACCTTCCCAGGATTCCTTCCCTTGCTCCCATCCTCCACTCCAGGTTGGAAATTTTTCTCCCATTTTACTTTTATTAACAACAAATCATCACAGAATTTTGTGATTGATTTCTAATATCCCAGCTAAATGGAGAACTTGCTACTCATCTTGACCTCTCTCTTTCCCAACATATTGTCTAGAAAATAGAGACATTCTGTGATCATTTATTGAATGAGAGAAAGAATAATTCAGGAAGATTCCCTTGGAAAGATGACAGAGGAAAGAGAGAGAGAGGTAGCCACTAGACCAGTGGCTCGCCCATTTTTTTAATCTCAGGAGTTCTTTACACAGTAATGTACTGGCAAATGTTTAATAAACATTTTTTTAATCTCTATGTATTTGCTGGTTCCTGTTTATAAATACATTCCCCGTGTCCAATTTCAAGTCATCAATATGATGCTATTGAACACAGATTTGAAAAGAGATGCTCACCTTGGCTGCTGGGAGCCAGTGCCAGCCAGCCCGCACACCACTGCTTCACACTCTTAAACTTCTTTGAGGACCTCGAAGAACTTTAGTTTATGTGGATTATATCGATAAATACTTATAACATTAGAAATTAGAACTGAAATATTCTTTAAAATTTCACTTGTAAATTCTATCAAAAATAACAATAGTAATCCTACTACTTATTAGCCTAAATGTCATTTTTAGAAAGCATTTTTACAAAACAAAAACCAATTAGTGCAAAAAAGGAGATGTTTTACATTTTGGCAGTTCTCTTAATGGCTGGGTTTCTCAAAGACTTCTCATATCTCCTCAAATATTCATTCCGTTATCATATATTATTTTAAGTATATGAAGAAAATCTGGTGCAACACAGATATATTATTAGAAAAGAGAGGAATACACACATTTTAATAAACCTTTTAGATAGTTGTCAATATTTTTCATTGATGCTACACTCAAACTCAATGAGTGGCTGTTTCCTAAAGCTTAGTTATAATGTGGAATCTGAAACCACAAAATGAGCTTTTAAACTCAATTACGATAAAATCCGCTGGTCTAGCTTGCATTTTGAGTGGATCTTTTATTGAGCATGAAACATTGGTCATTTGGAAAGGATTGCTTCACTGAGTTAGGCAGATCTTCAAAATGTTAACATAGCTCATTATATAAAAACAAAAATTCTATTCACTAATATCACCACCAATCTCATTAGTAAAGTCCTTAAGGGTTGGAAAACTATCAGGCTACCAAGTTTCCTCAAATTCTAATTTTCACTCCCATTTTTCTCATTGGCAATAAACACTGTCAGTTGTTTTCTGAAGTGACAGGTTCATTTCGTGCATTTGTAATGAAGTATCTGCCAAGTGCCCGAGTGTGAATAACCATAGTTTTTCTATCATTTTTTTCCAAGTGAAAATGATGCCCCATAAGAAAAGCAGCTAGTTCAGCTTCAGTCTCAAACAACCACACAAGTGCTTTTACTCAAGAAACTACTCTACTCTTCTTTGTGCAACAGAAATGCTTCATGCATCTTTCCCATTTTTTAAACATAGAATAAATGTATAACCAAGTGTCAAGATTTAATAATATACATTATTTTATTGCTCCATCAAGGACATTCTTAAAGGAAACTGGCTTTGCATGGGGGTGGGGTGGGGGGAGGAGGTTTGGTTTTCACCGCGTGTGCATGACAATAAGAAAACAATGACTTCTAGTACAATTTGTGACCACTGCCTTGAGTCACACTGAGATGCCAGCAATTTTAACCACCATCACTTTCCACCACTGGTGCAAATGTCAACTACAAGACTATAAGACTGTACCATCTTGCTGCTGCTGCTGCTAAGTCGCTTCAGTCATGTCCAACTCTGTGCAACCCCATAGACGGCAGCCCACCAGGCTCCCCCGTCCCTGGGATTTTCCAGGCAAGAACACTGGAGTGGGTTGCCATTTCCTTCTCCAATGCATGACAGTGAAAAGTGAAAGTGAAGTCGCTCAGCCGTGTCCGACTCTTCGCGACCCCATGGACTGCAGCCTACCAGGCTCCACCGTCCATGGGATTTTCCAGGTAAGAGTACTGGAGTGGGGTGCCATTGCCTTCTCCGTGTACCATCTTAGCACTATAATAAAAGAAATTTTGACCCCACAGACTCCAGAGAGGATCTGGGGATCTTCCCATAGTCCGTTGACCATACTTCAAGAAACAATGAAAAAAACCACAAGTCATCTTGCATATATATAAGCCCCCCATACCAATATGAAAGAACATTTCTAGAAAAGGTATCTCCCCAGGTCACTATGCTGGAAAGAAAAGGAAAGAAAGAAAGAAAAGGCTTATTGAGAGCTGTATTAATCAAGTGAATTCTGTCTACGGTCTCTCCTGAAGAGGCAGCTCTGGGCCGCCATGACCTACCATGAGCCCTTGTCACTCTTCTGTTAACAACTGTCATCCTCATTACCATCCAGCTTGGACTTCGGCCTGAGGACACCTAACATAGAGACTCATAAAAACCAAGGTGCTATGAGGACAGTAATATAAAAGCTCCTCTGAAACAAAGATTAACTTAAATTAGATTCCTTTCCACAATGTAGAAGAGAAAAAAAGAAAAACAATCAGCCAGGTGTAGGTGCGGGGAAAAAAAACCACCCAGATAGAAATGGTTCAGTTCAGTTGCTCAGTTGTGTCCGACTCTTTGCGACCTCATGGACTGCAGAACGCCAGGCCTCCCTGTCTATCACCAACTCCCGGAGCTTGCTCAAACTCATGTCTATTGAGTCAGTGATGCCATCCAACCATCTCATCCTCTGTCGTCCCCTTCTCCTCCCGCCTTCAATCTTTCCCAGCATCAGGGTCTTCTCCAATGAGTCAGTTCTTCGCATCAGGTGGCCAAAGTATTGGAGTTTCAGCTTCAGCATCAGTTCTTCCAATAAATCGTAGTCAGGGCTATAAAAGGTCACAGGTGGACTTCCCTGGCGGTCCACCTGTGGTTTTGACGCCCCGCTTCCACTGCAGGGGGCACAGGGTTCGATTCCTGGTGGGGCACGTAAGATCCTCAGAGCTGCACGGTGCAGCCAGAAAAAAAAAAAAAAAGGAAAAACAAGGAAAAATCTGAAATTCAGGTCAAGTTGGAAAGATAAAATTACCACTAAATTAAAAAAAAAAAATAAGCTGAATCTACAAGAAAGGAGACAAAATGAGTGAGGAGAAACAAGGAAGGAGGGAGAAGGGGGCTGAACAGACCATGAGCAAGTAGGTCAGCAGAAGCAGTAAATACAAAGAGGAACCAAGTCACCCTCATAGTGTAAGGTCAACAAATTTCTGCTACTGAGTGGCTAACTAGAAAATCCAGTTCTTAGAGTTACCAAGCCAGGCCTCAGCTCTTAGCTGAGATTCCTTCTGTCTATTAACATCCTTCCAAAACCCCACTGTTTAAAATAATAATAACTTGACTCTGTTCCTTGAATCCAGTAGAACCTAATTACCTCCTAACTACTGGGAAGACATCATTCTAGATGCTTTCACATCATTATCTCAGTTTTAAACCATATTTCTTGACTTAAGCATAATTACCAACACTACCACATGTCAGGTGAGTAGGGAATTAACAAATTTGATGTGATTTTCATGTTCCATCAGCTGTAAAATACAGAGGCCACAAGCCAGAAGAATTTGTTGCTTTTTCCTCCCGGTTCAAAATGAGAAAACAAACTACAGAGCATTAAGGTGATAAGAGAAAAGGGTGAATCTAGTTGAGATTCCTTTAATTATGTTTAAAAAATCCAGGTGAATTAAATTAAGCAAAGAAGGAGACTATATTATAACACTGCAGAGGGGACTCAGAAACATAATGGGATGCTCAGTCTCAGAAGAGCCACGCCTGGATTTCTTCTGTGGCTCTGTTTCTCTCTGTGTAACCGTTGCATTGTTCAGTTCCTGCACCCTGGCTTTCTCTGTTGCCCAGTCTGTCTGGCAGGAAGTCTACCCACAGCTCCTGAGTTTGCAGGTCACCGCTCTACCTCACAGGGAAATTGAATTAATCTTCTCCTCCCTTTTTTCTTCCCTTTACTCCTCATTCACCTCAATTCCATATTTGTAGGGAAAGTGCTCTGATTGATCCAGATTGGGTCAAATAATCATCACTGGTACAGTGAACTGGAGCTGAGAGGCAGAGTAAAGGAAGCACCATATATTAAATGAAAATGATGGTGGAGTAGCATGGGGGTTGGGGGTGCTCAGTCTGGTCTTAACACTGTGGATCATCAGAATGGGGCAGTTGGGTAGAGGGTGGGTGCTTATTGTTAGTTGACTGATTTCAAAGAATGACCACTACAAAGGGTTAACCATTTATCTCCACCACGTTAAAACAAAACAGCTCTTAAGTGATTCCAAATGGATATGGCTGCATCTCATGATGTCCTTGGAAAAGGACATTTGAGATCTACTACCATTAAAAAAAAAAAGGCTGCTGATCTCCAGCAAAGTCAAATGTGTTTTGAGAAATCTGTCCATTTGCAGATTTCCTCCTATCATGTGCCTTATAATCTCAGCCACTTCATTTCTCAACATGGGTAGACCGTCCCCTACACAACACCCTACATCCCAGACCTGTTCTTTATTTTTTCCTTTCACTCAAGCAAAATCTATCTGTTCTATATTATAATCTTTTGCTCCATTATAGTAGCTGCAAAAGTTACCTGTGGAGCTTTAATGGTCTAATACTGTTAACCATCCCAAATAAAAGAAATGTAATAAACACACAGATATAAATGTAAGAAACATAATTTCTTTAGAGGAGTGGTTTTGATGGTAGCAATGACCTTGGACTAATTTAAGAAAAAAGATATATTAAGAAAGAAGGTCCATCACTGGACATATTACTTATAATACAGCCCATTTCTCCTAAACTGTGGGGCTTGATGTTGCCTTCTGTTTCCTTTCCAAACTGGTAATCTTGTTTTCCAGACCTCCTTTGTAACTGCTGTCTCTGTGCTTTCAGATTATAGCCATAATATTGTGCTTTTTGTATAATAAATGACATTGTAAACCAGAGGCACTAAACACAAAATCCTAATGAGGCTGCATTTGTGCAACATCTTCTAATGCCCTAAAGAATGAAAAAAAAAATCAGTTTTTAATGAGCCCTTAAGAGAGTTTCCAAAGATGAGCGGTTTCTAAAATTTGCAGTTCCTGTCCTCTTAAAATGCAAATATACAAATGTCCAGTAAGAGCTGTTTTTTTTTTTTAAAGGAAACATCAGTGTTCATCTGCATTTTAATAAGTATTACCCTACTGTTAAAATATTTTCAATTAAAAATTAAGTACTACCCACCACTTTCAACTCTCTTCATTAAGGGGCTGCAGATCATCTTAGAAATTGATCTACTTAATCTAAAGTTCTGCCTGTAATGATGGTATAGTAACCAGCAAGATGAGATTATAAATTATTCTACCAGACCTTCCAGCTCACTCTGTCAGCTATAAAACCTATCTCCAGCTCTTACGGTTTAATTCTTCTCTCACATACAAAAAGGCAATGGGTCTTGATAGTTAGACAATGGACTCAGTAACCAGACTTCCTACTTTTAAATCCTTCAGCCAATAGTTGGGAGATTTGGGGAAATTTGCTTAAGTTCTCTGTGTCTCAGTTTCCTCACCTATAAAATGAAGGTAATAGCAATTTCTATGGATATATTATTGTGACAATTAAGGCCAGGCCCGAGGCTTCACTCTCTATCCTTGTAGAGGCCATCTGAGCAAGAATCCTGCTGAATCAGTTTAGTGAAAATTCCCCACCCTTCAAATTTTATCACTCTGTCCTGCCTTTAGCAAGAATTCTGTCAACTCTTCTCACATGAGTCTACTTAACTCTGATGATTTCTCCTAGTAATTTTCCATCCACTAACCCCCATCCTCCTGCTTGGCTATAAATCCCCGCTTGTCCTTATTGGAGTGGGAGTTGAGTCAGAACCTCACTGAGTGAGCCTCCCTGGAATGAAATCTGCCTGCCTGTCATGAATAATTTTTTCTTTAACACTGCCCTGTCTTTGTCTTTAAATAAGCAACCATCTCTTGGGCAGAGTGAGAGGAGAGGCATGTTTTGGAGATGGCTCCAATATTTTAATCTTGTCTCTAATAGCCTAACCTCATTTATTAATATTTAAGGTGTTGGTGGCAGAACATTCATGCCTTAGCTACATAGGAAACTGGAAAAGGAGAATGTGATTGTTTAGAGGAACCAGTCTGAGGAGGGTTAGGAGAATGGACAGCAGGAGCTACCCTCACCATAAAAGCTGGTATTACAAGAAAAATATGTTTGATTTTAATAAGGTTGGCACTGATGTTGTTCCTTATCATGTCATCACGGTTCATTTGTTGAAATGCATGGATAAGGAATGCAACGGCTGGATCTCCTAACAAACATCTAATTGGAGTTTTGCTCAGGATGATTGCCTCAACAGTAAGACCAATAGTTTCCCCCTTGAGAGTTTTTACTCCACTATTCTATCCTATAATGAGCAAGGGAAACATTTTTTTCTTTGTTTACAGATGTGGCTTTTAATGATGCCACAATTGTGCTGAAAATGCTAAAATACATATCATTCATGTAGCTACATACGTATTTATGTTATATTCTGTCAGTCCATTCCCCATAGAACATCTCTTAACTGCCAAAACATAGTCACTGAAAGGTCACATTGAAAAACCAGATTGTTCAGTCTTTAGAAGAAAAATGGAGAGAAGGTGGGGTAGCATACTCAATGTCCTATAGATAGTAGAAAATGCTGGGGTCTTTTGAATTTGTACAAACCTATCCAGGCTGTGCTGTGCACTGTCATGTCTGACTTTTTGCAACCCCATGGACTGTAGTCCACCAGACTCCCCTGTCCATGGAATTTTCCAGGCAAGAATACTGGAATGAGTTGCCATTTCCTCCTCCGGAGGATATTCCTAACCCAGAAATCAAACCAGCATCTCCTACGACTCCTGCATTGGGAGCCGGATTCTTTACCCACTGCACCACTGCAGACCTACATGATATTACTAATCCTATGCTAGACAATGCATCTAGGAGGCTACTCTGTAATCTAAAGAAACACCCATGTTTAAGGTTGGGTTTTGTAGGTGAAGAGCCTGAGAAAGGGGTTCTAATACATGTACTTTATTGAGTGAATATGTTCTTCAGAAAAAGCTGGAGGGGGGAAGAAGCAGTATGGGAAAGAGCTGAGTGAGGATATTCCTAGGTCAAGTCTGGGAAGGAAGATGAAAGAGAGGAAGTGAGTCAGTCTTGGTTACTCTTGGACTGGGATACTCCAGTGAAGTGGCTCCACTTGGCCAAGGTCAAGACTCTGGAGAAAGTCACAGGTATGAGTCCTCGAAGCTGTGAAGGGTGTCTGGGCTGGGCTGCAATGCAGACCACATGGCTGTTCATTGTTCTGTGATGATTTTCAACACATGACAATAGGAACTTCATTTTGTGCATTCTTTGTATCCCTGGCACTTGCCAGTGCCTAGCATATGGTAGGTTTTTAATAAGCTGTTTCCTTCACTTTAATTACATGGAGAGCCTCCTGTTGAATTTCATAGTGACTTCTCAAAAAAGCCATCTAAATTCAGATTTGCTTTTGTACTCCTGCGAAGTACACTGTGTTTTCCTTCGTGCCCTTGTCACCACCCTGGCTGCTTACATCAGCCAGTCTCCTCTGCAGATCAATGGGAGCGGAAGGAAGGGTGGTCTTGTGGTCGAATGAGGAGCTTGAGAACCCAGAGATCTAGCCTTGCCTCTTATTGGATGCTTTAAAGAAGTCACTGAATCTCTCAAAGCCTTCCATTTGGGGAAAGGAGACCTACACGGTCTGTCTTACTTCCTTTTAGCTACTTCTATCTGTTTTACTTCTCTGTTTAGGTTAAAACCTTTAATGTTACACATTGTGAATGAGAAATCTCTAAAGCACCTTCCTGCTGGAGAGAGAAATCTGGAAGCTGTGATGTTTAGAGAACAGATTCCTGGAGTCTTAGAATTCTGAAATGATGGGCTTGCATGCTCTGCTGTGGCAAGAAAAGAGCTAAGACTCCCTGGCGGTTCAGCGGTAAAGAATCTGCCTGCCAGTGCAGGAGATGTGGATTCGATCCCTGGGTCAGGAAGATCCCCTGGGGAAGGAAATAGCAACCTGCTCCAGTATTCTTGCCTGGGAAATGCCATGGACGGGAAGAGCCTGGCGGGTTACAGTCCATGGGGTCTCAAAAGACTCAGACACGACTTAGCAACTAAACAACAACTAGCTTGTCTTGGCTCATTCACCTTAATGCACGTGTGCTAAAGGACCTCATTTGGTAGCTACAGATGTATGAAAGTCGCTCAGTTGTGTCTGACTCTTTGCGACCCCCATGGACTGTAGCCCATTGGGCTCTTCTGTCCATGGAATTTTCCAGGCAAGAATACTGGAGTGGGCTGCCGTTTCCCCCTCCAGGGGATTGTCCCGACCCAGGGTTCGAACCCATATATCCTGCATTGCAGGCAGATTCTCTACCGCTGAGCCAGCTAGGAAGACCAGATGTATAGAAGTGGGCAAAGAGGGACCTGAGGAGTGGAATCTGATGAGGTTACTACCAAAGGGACATCACTCCCTTAATAGACAGGCTGTTGCACCTCTTCAAATTCCTCTTTAACTCTCCTTTAGATTTCAACCAACATTCTCGTAGATGTGGGGAAATTATCTGGTAACTATTTTCCCCCGTCTGCAGTCATCTAACAATGCACACCCACCGAGTAGGGATGTGGCTCATGGTCAAGAAAGTCCAAACTTTTCAAAGGAATGGAAATAGGTTGCCAAAAATTATGGTATTAAAACTGTAACTGAGGGTATTAAATCATTGAAAACTAGGGAATAAGGACCAACAAGGAAAGTACAAAAATCTTATTGCGGAGGATATATAAATCCAAACACTCTAATGGAATTAATAGCCTAATTAAATTGTTTGCTCACAGATGACATCTAGATTAAATTATGAATTAATGAAGGCTTTTATAACCACAAACTATACCTGTCATTTACCTCATGGATAATCATCTGGCTCAACCAGAGCTGAGGAAAGTTGGACTTGGGGAGAAAAAAGGAACTTTGGAAACTGATTTGGGGAGAGGATTTCTGAAGCTGACTCTGCATGTGTGTGTGTGTGTGTGTGTATTCACTGTGAACACACCTAACTGTGTGAAGTGGGAGGGAAAGCTGGGGTGGGGAAGCAGAATAAAGAGGCATAGGATACTTTAGACGTAAATAAACAGAAAGTTCATAGACCTCTACAGATAAATCTTGAGTATTTCAAAAATTCTCCTACATTATTATCTATTCTCTTCTCAAGGGCTAAGTAGAAATCAGATTCTTCTCTCTAGAAATTGATGCTTACAGGAGAAAACTGCACAACCCCCTTATTATACAGTGAGAGGATCAGATGGAGAACTCTATTAACCTGTCTACCATACCATGGTAAGGCTGGATGGTAAATAGGTTGGGGAGAGGAAAGTTGATTTATGTTGGCTAGTCCCTTCTCACGGAGAAGGAAATGGCACCCCACTCCAGTACTCTTGCCTGGAAAATCCCATGGACGGAGGAGCCTGGTAGTCTACAGTCCATGGGGTTGCTAAGAGTCGGACACGACTGAGTGACTTCACTTTCACTTTTCCCTTTCATGCACTGGAGAAGGAAATGGCAACCCACTCCAGTATTCTTACCTAGAGAATCCCAGGGACGGCGGAGCCTGGTGGGCTGCTGTATATGGGGTCGCACAGAGTTGGATACAACTGGAGCGACTTAGCAGCAGCAGCAGCAGCAGTCCCTTCTCATGGATGGGGATATTACCACTCAAGAGATTTCATTTCTTCCTTATACCACATTCACTATCCAAATCTTCTCTTTTCTTAGCCTCTAATTTGCCTCAGAGAGCTTACTGCTCAGGAAGGGGTATAGAGACACAAACAAACAAGTTGAGGACATTTGAGATCATCATGGCTGAATATCAGGGCTCTAGGTTTGAAAAAACATCAAAGGGAGAGGGAATATGGTAGAAATTTAGCAGTGGCATCATAGTTATTTTTCCTCTCATTCCTGGGCACACAGGAAAACTTCCTAGCCTCCGCAAAGTTCATTTGCGGCCATGCACAGGGTCTGGCCAAGAACGGGAAATGGAAGTGATGTGTGTCATTTCCAGCTTTCAACACTTGAGAGCATGTGTGAATTCACTCATCCGCTGCTTTAGTGTCTGAAAGTCTTGTGTTCCAGGTGGAGTAGCTGTAAGGTGAAAGCCACTTGGATTTGCAAGTCATCACTTGGAAGGAAGCTGCCCCCAAAAGCTGCTAAACCTGCAGTAGATTTGGCACATGTGAGCTAGATGAGGTTTGAGGGGCTGTTTATTGCTGCAACGGGACATAGCTTCTCCTGACTAATACCCGTAAGGATGCAGAAAGAGATGTGAGGAAGGGCTCAGAGCCGTCCCTGCTCTCCTCACCACTTCCCAGAGCCACAAAGAAAGGGCCTCTCTTCTGGAAAAGGAGGCATTAAAAAATATCCACAGAAGGTGAACTTGAATATACTTCTGTATTGTCTTTCTAAAAATATTTATTTATTTATTTGGCTGCACTAGGTATTAATTGTGGCATGTGGGATCCAGCTCCCTGACCAGGGATCAAACCGAGGCCCCTTGCCCTGGGAGCACCAGGGAAGTCCCTCTATATTGTCTTTTACAATAAGAATGTACTTCTCGTGTCATTTAAAAAAATAAAAAAACTAGGAAAGAAAGGTTTGGGGCAGCTTTGAGAAGAAAGCTTTGTGGTAAGGAATTTGGAAGACCGCCACCATCCCTCAAAAATGTCTCTTGCATTTATAGAAAGATTTATTTGGGTTACCAAGTGCTTGTTTAAAAACTGACTCAGTGAGGCAGCGTAAACAGCGAACCTGCAGTGGTATGATTTCAGTCACAAATGCTGGTGGTTGCTGACTGAAGACACTCAGCCTGGGTCAGCTCCACTGGGCAGGTTGACGTCATAGAACGCCAACTTACTCTGGGTGGAAAAACCTGATTTTTGTTCACTCACAATGATAAGACCCAAAACTCTTTCAGCAAAATGGGATGGTTTGTGTTATGAAGTATATTTCTTGCAAGTAGCCTGAAGTGCTTTGCAGAAAGAGAATGTAAAATAAGATAGAACCTATTAACTAAGTGCTGCTGACATAAAAAATGTGGGATGACCACTCTTCTGAATAAATCATAAGAAATCAAAGAAGCTGGTTTGCATGCATCCTTTGAAACATCAGTTCCCTGTTCTCTAGGAAAATGAACTTCTTTATTCATGCTGTCAGTGATACCAGGAACTGAATAAGACAATAATGAAATCAGTTTCATAAATTCTGCTTCATAACCTTGGTAGCACCATGGGGCTTAGACACTCCCATCAAGTCTGACACATAAAAATACTTTCACAGTTGAAACATATACACTACCACATGTGAAATAGCTAGCTAGTGGGAAGTTGCTGTATAACACAGGGACCTCACCCGGTGCTCTGTGATGACCTAGAGGGGAGGAGTGGGTGGGGGAGATACAAGAGGGAGGATATATGTATGTGTGTATAGATACAGATATAGATATAGATATAGCTTCCCTGGTGGTTCAGATGGTAAAGAATCTGCCTGCAATGCAGGAGACCCAGGTTCAATCCCTAGCTTTGGAAAATCCCCCAGAGAAGGGAATGGCAACCCACTTCAGTTTTCTTGCCTGGAGAATTCCATGGACAGTCCATAGAGTTGCAAAGAGTCAGACATGACTGAGCATCTTTCACTTCATAGCTGATTCACATTGTTGTGCAGCAGAAACCAACACAACATTGTAAAGCAATTATCCTCCAATTAAAAATAAATTTTAAAAAATCGCCATACAAAAGTACCTTCGCAGAAATTTCTATTTGTCACCAAATATTGAAGAGAAAGAGGCCCAGATAGAAAAGAGAATCTTGGGTTCTCCTCTCACCTCACTCCTTGACTTCCTCTGCCACCTACACTTTCCTGAGCCAGGAAAACTTCTGTCGTCAGTCACCAATTCTCAGTGATCAACTGTTCACACATGGGTAGGAACTCGGTGAATTTTCCTTGTAAGTCTTTTACCTCTCATTGTGGGGCCATGGCCATTTGACCCTTTGAGGGGATTTCACACATCAATACTCAGAGAGAATGTTTGGGGGATTAAAGGCCTATGAAATAGCATCAGGATTATTAGCAGGTTGGTGTAGAAATGGAAACTAATCAAGATCATTTCATGCTGTTGGGTGGGGTGAAACAATCACAGCTCTGCCAGTCTCTCTTCTTCAAGTCATCCCACTCTCCTAAATGGAGACCTAGAAGACTTCCAGGAGGCCTGTCCCCACGAGACTCTTGGCAGTGGGCACAACTTTTCCCTTCCCTGGACTATGCCTTGCCCTTCATAGATTTTTCTAGAACACCCCTTCTTCTAACTCCAGGCCCTCCCTTTTCTTAGCCTCCTGAGCTGGAGTTTGGGCTCCCTTCCCTACTTCCAAATTTTAACATTTCCCCTTCCTATGCTTTTGGCTCAGATGGTAAAGAATCCGCCTGCAATGCAGGAGACCTGGGTTCAATCCCTAGGTTGGGAAGATCCCTAGAGAAGGGAACGGCCACCCACTCCAGTACTCTTGCCTGGAGAATTCCATGGACAGAGGAGCCTGGCAGGCTACAGTCCATGGGGTCGCAAAGAGTCGGACATGACTTGAGCAACTAACACATACTCTACTTCCAAATTTTAACATTCCCCCTTCCTGGGCTTTTAAAACAGAGTTGGATACTTCACTTTTTCTAGGAAATTTGATTTTATTTTCATTATATAAATATATTTTCATCCCACCTCTTTTCTGAAATTTTGTAAGGCTCTGATTTAATAAGGAAATGCCCTAGGTCACTCAGTATAAGAATTTGAATTTGTTATTATTTTTTAAAGCCTCATTTTAGGATTCACTCATTATTAGAGGCCCTCAGAGTTCCCAAACTCCCCAATCAAATGTGTACACATATCATCACACTCTTTTCACATATTGTGAAGACACTTTCGTTAAGCCTGAGTAATTATACTGAAGTTAAATTGGTCTGAAAGAACAGAAACTGTGACTCACTCAGTACTTAGACCCAATTCTGAGTTACTTTGATAAAACAAGTATTTGTTTTTGATTCCCCATCTGTTTCTGTGTTACATCTAATTGTCTCCAAAAATGATCTGAAATTTTTAGAAAATTCTTCCTAAGATTTCCATTGAGGAAAATTGATTCATTGCCTATGTTGTAAATTTTTAACTAGTTGGAGTAACAAATAGCAATTCCTTTAAGTTTTCTAAGTTTTTATTTTTGGAACTAAAATTCCAAAAATTAGATGGACTGCTGCTGCTGCTAAGTTGCTTCAGTCGTGTCCGACTCTTTGTGACTCCATGGCGAGCAGCCCGCCAGGCTCCTCTGTCCACGGGATTCTCCAAGCAAGAATACTGGAGTGGGTTGCCATTTCCTTCTCCATTAGATGGACTAATGGGTGGTTTTTTAAATTTAAAATATCTTAATGATATAACTATTGAATATAACCATCCTAATGGTTTCTCTGTTGCAATTTTAAGTTGTTGATGCTATTTGAGTAGCTTGAAATCTTCATGGGTCTTGGGCAATGTACAATGTATTGTAGGTTGAACACTGATGTGTGTAGTATCATTTATAACCAATAAAACAAGAGGCTGTATTATTAAAATATTTAGAGTCATACAGAATAATACACAGAGTTCTGCAAAAACTGGACTTAGCCTAAAGTTTCCTCTCGTCCGTTATCACACTAATAACATAGGATGTTAACTAGGAGGTACAGCAGAAGAACTGGAGTTTTATTGCCTCTATGTTTCTCTCCTGTGAGCATTGAAAAACCATGAAATGGTCAAAAAGGAGACAGCAGGGACTTCCCTGGTGGTCTAGTGGTTAAGAATCTGCATTTCCAATGCAGAGGATATAGGTCCAATCCCCAGTGAGGGAACTAAGATCCCATATGCCATGTGGCAAGGCCAAAATAAAAAAGAATAAAGAGAAATTACATATTTAAAAAAGGGAGACAGCAAGGGAGGTTAGAAAAAACAGAAGTTGCAAGAAATACAAATTGAATAGCCTATCCCTTAATTAACCAAATGAGTGAATGCAGTGGAAAGTGAAAGTAAAAGTGGCTCAGTCATGTGGACTCTTCACGACTCCATGGGCTATACAGTCCATGGAATTCTCAGGCAAGAATACTGGAGTGGGTAGCCATTCCCTTCTCCAAGGGATCTTCTCCACCCAGGGATTGAACCCAGCTCTCCCGCATGGCAGGTGGATTCTTCACCAGCTGAGCCACAAGGGAATCCCAAGAATACTGGAGTGGGTAACCTATCCCTTCTCCAGCAGATCTTCTCAACCTGGGAATCGAACTGGAGTCTCCTGCATTGCAGAAGGATTCTTTACCAGCTGAGCTACTAGGGAAGCCCAAATGCAGTGGGGGTTTCCTTTATTAGTTTGCTTGGGCTGTCATACAGGTTACATCAGATTGGGTGGCCTAATCAACAGAAAATTATTTTCTCGCAGTTTTGGAGGCTAGAAGTCCAGGATCCAAGTGTTGGCAGTGTTGGTTTCCCTTGAGGTCTCTCTCCTTGGCTTGTAGTCTGCCTTCTCTCTCTGTCTTCATATCATTTTGCCTCTGCACTTGTCTGTGTCCTAATTTCCTCTTCTTAAAAGAACACAAGTCATATTTGATTAGAGCCCACTCTAACATCCTCATTTTAACTTGATCATCTATCTCTAAATAGGTGACTTTAAATCTTGTCTTTGAATATAGTCACATATGAGGTACTGGAGGATAGGACTTCAACATGTATATTTTAGGAGGTACCAAAGTTCAGCCCATGACAGGGCCCTGTCCAAGCCATGTGTTGAAAACCACCAAAAATTCCATTTATACTATGCAAATCATCTTTTTAAATGCATCAAAGAACTGAGAGATTAAAAAATTATACATATACACACATGGGCCAAAACCCAAACTGAAATGAGAAACTAGGTAAATAAACAAAGCAGTGAAACTGGTTTCACTTTGAGGGCACTTGTCAAAACCTGGTGACTTTAAGCACTCTAAGTTTTTATTTTTCTGTAATTTTCAGGGAGCAGAGAAGAGGAGAATAAAATCTACCCAAAGTGAGGAGTCTAATTAAAGCACCCTTAAACCGAAGGGATAAACACTCAATGTACGATGAACTAGAAATAAGCCTGTCCCCTACTCATGCCACCAAATCATGGGATCACAAGGAGAACAGTCACATTTGAACCATGGCATTGAGTAGAGGGAAAATTACTCCTTCTAATCATATACAGTTACAAACCAGCCTCAAGTAGGTCTGTAGCCTGTATTTATACTTCTTCTGTTGCCCTTAGACCCATAAACCCTAGAATTTAAACTGGTCTGAGCTTGGTCTCACCCCAAAGTGTCTGGCAGAAGTGTTCTGTTATTGACTGCTGGATAAAACCCATGTTCCTCCCAACTTGGTATCATACACCAGCAGGATTATTGTACTCACAGAGTCTCCAGGTTAAGAATTTGGAAAAAGCACAACAGGGACAATTTACTTTTGTCCCCAACGTATCTGGTGGCTATTAGAGAAGACTTGAAGACCAGGAGGTGATTCCAAGGCTAGAAACTATAATTACCCGTAAGCTAGTTTATCCACAGTTCTGGTGGTTGATGCAAGTTGTTGGCTAGGACTTCAGCTGTGAATTCTCTTGGTGAAAATACCTAGATATGATCTTTCCATTGGCTGCATGGGCTTTCTCACAGCATAGTGGCTGCTTCAGACTGCAACTCATCTGTAGACAAGTAGGGTTAAATTGTTCTGCCTTTTATCTCCCAGCCTTGGAAATCACATGGAATCACTTCCATGGACATTACAGATCTTCCCAGATTCAAGGAGAAAGAACAATGACTTCATTTCTCCATAGGAGGAATGTCAAAGTCACATTGTAAGAAAAGCATGTGGAATGGGAGATATTGTGACTGCTATCTTTGGAACCTAAAATTCACCATCCAGAAGGTTATGAACCAATAAAAAAGATACCAGCTGACAGTTTTAGAATTATCCATGAATCCCAAGCAGGATATATAAGAGGAAATCCAGGCCTAGATATATCATAGTGTGGCAATCCAGAAACAAAGAAAATATTTCAAAGTCTATCCTTCCAAGGAGTAACAATTACACTAACATCACACTTCTCAGCAATATATGAAAGTCCTAAGGCAGTAGAATAATGTCTTCAAAGATGTCATCCTAAAATGATAAACCTGGCAAAAATATCATTCAATAATGATGATGAAACAAAGACATTTGCAAAAACAAGAATATGCAGAAAGAGTTTATCACCAATAAATCTCAACAGAGGATGTTCCAAAAGACTGAAAGAAGAAAAGTAAGTTGAAATGGAAAGACTAAAATGCAAGAATGAATGGTGAGCAAAGAAAGCAGATAACTCTAGATAAGTATTGACTATATATTATAAACATATATTCATATCACATATAAATATATTTAGATATAAAACAAAAATACCCAACATAAATCAGGAGGGGGTAATCGAGCAAAACATTTCAAAGATCCTCCTCTTGTTTAGGAGGGAGTTAAAGATACTATTGCTGTTGTTGTTTAGTTGCTAAGTCATGTCCAACTCTTTGTAATCCCATGGACTGTAGCAGTCCCAGCTCCTCTGTCCACGGGATTTCCTATCACTGAGCCACCAGGGAAGCAAGATGTTATTGGGTTGGCCAAAAAGTTAATTTGAGTTTTTATGTAATATCTTACGGGACAGGCCTGAACAAACTTTTTGTGCAATCCAATACATGATAACTCTCTAAAGTCACCACTAAAATAATAGAAATGGAAGGAATAAAATAAGAAAAATCACTTCAGTATTCAAAAAAATAGTCAAGACAGGAGAAAAAAAAACATAGATAATAGGAGACATTATCTAAAATAACATCTTAGAACTAAATCACCCTGGTAATCTCAACAAATGTTAGTAAATGGGCTAAATGCTCCATTTAAAAGAAAAAAAAAAACACAACCCATCAGACTACATAACAGCAACAAAATCCAGCTATAAGCTGTTTACATGTTTTCTGGCTCTTCTCAACTCTACTCTGCCTGGCTCTGGGCTCAGCTCTATGCTCTGCATCCCTGGAGATCTTTTGTCATCTAACTTCTGGTTGGGTTTGGCCAGCAGCAGATAGTGGTAATAGGTCACAGGTCAGGAGAAGAAAGAAGTAGGGGTATCAGTTCCCCTAGTTTCCCTCCCTGCCAGGCCAGTGTTTTTCAGTGGTTGTGTTATCTCTACTTAAGACCACTGATCCTGCAGGGGCCCCCTCTCCCAGTAAGTTTATATTGGGTTCCGCTGTTACTGTTCCCTTTCTTTGACCCTTTCGTGCTTAGGGTATAAATGCTTTTCCCTGTTTCTAGTGCCTGGGTATTTCAGCATCTTTTATTGGTTCCTTTAATGCTGTCCACACCTCTGTAAAGAATTTCTTCATTAAATTGTCTTCAATTAGCGTTTTGAGTGCACTGCCTATTTCCTGCCAGGATCCTGACTCACAGCAGGAGACACACCTAAAACATAAGGGTTCTAAAAGATTGACAATAAGATGTTGAAAATGTTATAGCATGCAAATACCAACCCCCAAAACATTAGACTTTAAGATGAAAAAACAATATGAGATAAGAGATACATGATGAAAAATTCAGTTAGTAACAGAGCATTACAATTATAGCATCAAATGATATGAAGTGAAAAAATTGAGAGAATTAGATAAATCTTTCAAACCTAGAGTAAAAAAGATAAAAAGTGTCTGCAAATAACAATTTGTTTTTTAAAAGTACAGTATACATGGAGACTTCCTTGGAGGTCCAGTGGTTAAGACTCTGTGCTTCCACTGCAGGAGACATGGGTTCAATCCCTGATCAGGGAACTAAGATCCCCTATGCCATCCAAAAGAAAAAGAAAAGAAGTACACCATACATTTGAATAGCTTTATAATTTATTTTTCTAATTTTATGTTTTTTAGAGTAATATAATCCTTAGTTTGTATTTACCTGAGCAGAAATTGGTTGGCAGTAGAAATAGGAAAGCAAAAATGTGGAAGTGGTCAGAGAAAGCCAGTTATACCAGAACGCAAATGGACAAGAAAATGGTAATTTATGATAGAGAAGCTAAAAATGACTAAATAAACAAATGGAAAAATGTTCAACCTCACTAGCAAAGAAACAGAAAATAAAACCATACATTATTTTCACCAATAAAGTTAACAAAAAATTCTTTTAAAATTAGATGCAATACCCAAAGCTATCTAGGATAAAATAGACACCGCCATGTACTGCTGGCAGGAGTAAAACTTAAGTCATGTTATTTAGCTTATGACAGTTGACCCAATAATTCCATTTCTGGGAATCTAGAAAATCGTTTGAGTTAATGATAAGAATTCATGTACAAAAAGGAAATGCTGTTGATAATATACTTATTTTTAAAAATAGGAATGCTCTTCTCTTTCTCTTCCCCTTTCCATATGTTTCTCCCTCCCATTCAGTTGTTCACTTCTTGAGCAATTCAACCCCAAACCCATTAGATTGAGGCTACACAAGGTAGGTGTCCCTGTGGGTGAGTGGAGGAAAAGTCTTGGTAGCCCGTGTGGAATGGCAGACAACAACTGGAGAAAAGGGTCTCTGTAGGGCACTGACTCAGTTCAGAATGCAAGAGCCCCAGCAGTGAGAGGAGAACCTCCATGGGAAGGAGAGAGAGAGCCTAGAGCAGGGTGTCATAGCCCAATCAAGGTGTGGAGGGCATTTACATGGGTGAGAGTGTGGTGGCTATTAGGGAAAATAGTTGCATATAGGGGATTGATCAAATAAGTAAATATACTGAGGATAAGGAAGCCAGGTTTCTCATTTCTAGAGAAACAAGTTACAATTATTACAATATATACAAGGAGAACATAAGAATGAGATATTGGCTTAGAATTGGGGATATTGGTATCAACTCCTGGCTCACATATAAAAATAGATACAAAACATAAAAATAAACACATATATAAACACATGTATGTATACATGTGTATGTATATGTACATACATACATAACAGTATGAAGGTCTAGGAACAGTGTCACCCCTATAGCAAGGAGCCCACTAGTGCCTAGATGTTGGTTTCTAAATATTCTTTTCCAGTAAAAGGAAACAAGGCTCTTGAGAGAAATAGATGAGTCCAGTTCTGGGGCAGGGAATGTACAATAAGACTGGAGTACCTCTGCCAGAAAAAGTAAGGGTGGGTTTAGAGAGTAATGGGAACATTTCTAAAGAACACATAAATCATTGACAAAGCTATGAGTCCATACTTATTCAAGTGATATAAACAATTGGATGAATTAACTCTTTGAAAAGGAATGACTCTTTAAATAGTCTCTAAGTATCTTCCTACAAAATATTTATTATTTATAAGGGGGAAGAAAAGTACCACGCACTGGAAAAGCCTGGCAGACATCACCTTCATAAAGTTATCAAAGTTAGTATCACAAGTGATGAGGCAAATTGAAATCATGTATCTGATAGGGTGCAATGAGAGGAATACAGCATTGCTTCTGAAAAACACCTACCAAAGATGCATGATTGAATCCAGTTGTGAGGAAAGATCTAACATACTCACATGGAGGGACGTTTTATAAAATAACTAACTTGTAATTTTCAAAAGGATCAAGGAAATGAAAATCAAGGGAAAGGTGAGAAACTGTCCCAGATTGAAGGAAACTAAAGAGACCTGACAACTAAGCATAAGGATTTATTCTGAACTAAATCTTTGACTATAAAAAAAATTATTGGAAGAGCTAGTGAAATATGAATAAGGTCTGAGGATTAGATGGTAGTAGTGGATCAGCATTACTTTCTTAATTTTGGTGGTTGTATTAAGGAAAATGTCCTTGTTTGTGGATATTATACACACTAAGACATTTAGAGAGACGAGATGGTTAAGCATCATGTTGGCAACTTACTCTCAAATGATTCAGGGTGGAAGAAAGTTATTTGTTCTGTTCTTTCAACTTTTCTCTAAACTTGAGATCGTTTGCAAATAGTTTTTAAATATAGAAACAATCTAAATATCAAATAGACCAGTTCCATAATCTGGGTCCAACTTCTCTAACTTCATCTGTCATCGATTCACCAGGCACCCATCCCAACACTCAACCACCCCATCAATGTTCTCACATACTACACATGTAGTTCAATTTGGCTTGACCACATTTTGTCTCTTTACACAGATGAATAGGTTTTATTTCCTTCAAAATTTGACTCAAAAGACTTCCCCTAGAATATGGTTTTCTATTCCCTAGTGTGATTAGTTGTCCCTTCAGCTCTCACAGCATCCAGGGCTTCTCTTGATCTTACAGGGTGCACTTCTCAATTCTTATCATCATGAATGAACTCAGTTCTATTCTTGCCTGAGCTTCTTGAAACAGAGATTATGTCTTTCTTTCTTTTTTTTTTTTTGGCCACATGCAAACATTCCCTGAACCAGGGATGGAACCTGAGTCCCCTGCAGTAGAAGCACAGAGTCTTAACCACTGGGCCACCAGGGAAGTCCCAGGGACTATGTATTCTTTATCCAACAATCCTCATTGTCTGACATTGAGTAGATGCTCATAAATCTTTGTGAAATCAAAGGATAAACAAATAAACTAGTCTTCCTGCAAATACAGTCAGTCCTTCCTTCATAACCCATTTCCAATGGAATAGCCAGACTGACTCATGCCTGTTTCTCCTGAAATGTCTCTCTAGGGCTCTCTACAAAGCCTAACATTATGCCAGCTGCAAAAGGGAACTATTTAAGAGATTCAGATTCACTTTCATTGAGCAGGCTATGAAGAGTGAATTTGGAGCTAAGAGGCAATAAGTTAATAACTAACATAGAGTGTATAGTAATTCTTTAAGGATTTATTAATTAACAGAGTATAAAGTACCAAAGACTCTCTCTAACTTCAGAAATCCCTTAAAGTACGTTGATATTTTATTAATTAGAACTGGATCTATAAGAGTCATAGCATGTATCTGAGTCACTGTGCTTGTTTAATAGACAGATATTACTTGATGAGCCTATGGATTTGGAAATCACTGACACACCAGCAAGAAGATCACCATTGCTGAGTGTGGACAAATCTAATACCTTTGACTTGTAGGAAGAAAAACTTCCAATTGTATATTTACAGGACTCTCCTGAGGATTAAAATACTTAACCCATGTAAAAAAGAACTCAGGATAGCAGTCAACACAGAGCAAATATTCAGTACATATTAGTTGTTGATTTTGTAGTTATTATTGATTGGAGCCACATTCTAAATATTTATTTATTTGGCTGTGCCAGGTCTTAGTTGTGGCATGCAGGACCTTTAGTTGCAGCATGTGGGATCTAGTTCCGTGGCCAGGGATTGAACCTGGGCCCCCTGCATTAGGGGCATGGAGTCTTAGTCACTGGACCACCAGGAAGTCCCAGAGTCACATTTTAGAACCACATGATATTAGCAATATTCTAGAAATCTTAATCCCTCCTTAGGAATGGGGGAACCTGGAATTTGAAGACAAGTTAGGTGACTGTTGAAATAATCTTGGCCTATAGTTAAATTAGGGGGAGGGGTACAACAATCAGAATGGAAAAAAGAACTCTGAGAAGTGAGTTTAGGAGAAAATTATTGAATTCAGAAAGTAATTGCAGTTGAGGGGGCCTAGAAAATGGAGGCATTAAAAAATAACTTCAATGATTCAAACTTTTGAGATCAAGAACTATACATTCCATTGGAAAAAATACTGACAAATGGGAGGAAAAATCTACTTGAGGAGAATGAAATCATATTGGATTTGAGGAAGAGGAGATAATTGGAAATCCAAGTAAAATATTTAGTCTATTTGGAGAGATAAAGGACTGAACTTTAAATGAATAGGACAGCAAGTATATAAAAATTATCTGAATACAAGTAATAAACAAAGTAGTAAAAATTGATAAGCTTTCTGCTCTAAAAAAAATTGTTATGGGAAAAAACAAGGTTTCACACATCAGGAACATCCAAAGTTAAATTGTGGGAGTAGGGAGAAGAACCAATAAAGGAAAAATGTTCTCAGAAGCAAGAGGAAGACAGGGTAGAGCCCTGCTATGATCAAGATATTCTATGTACTCTGAGAGGCAAGATTAGACATGAGAGTAGGCCATTCTATAGACTTCTTTTAGTAACCTGATGATATATGGCCATCTGAGGAATGCAAAGAAAGCAGATACAAGAGCTTCTTGGTAAAAAAGAAAGAAAAGAATGAGGCAAGGTCATTTGCGGAGAGCGATGGAAGAGGATGTCATTGAGTGCTTAGTTGTGACCTTGGAAGAAAAGATATGGAAGTCTTGATTCGGGTAATTTGAGGAGAGTTAGTGGCTCAGCTGGAGAAGGCAATGGCAACCCACTCCGGTCCTACGACTGAAGCGACTTAGCAGCAGCAGCAGCAGTGGCTCAGCTGGTAAAGAATCCGCCTGCAATGTGGGAGACCTGGGTTCGATCCCTGGGTTGGGAAGATCCCCTGGAGAAGGGAACGGCTACCAACTCCAGTATTCTGGCCTGGAGAATTCCATGGACTGTATAGTCCACGAGGTTGCAAAGAGTCAAACATGACTGCGACTTTCACTTTCTTTCTTTTTATAGAGTTGTGATCAAGGATGAGGAAAAACAAAGGATGGCACGTTTCCCCAGGAATAGTGGGTGGGAGAACTATTACCTTTCCCAGGCCTGGAGAAGAGACAGGAGAGAGCACTTACCCAGAGAAAGCTGTTGGGAGAGGAGCCCCTGCAGGAGCTGTGGGTCTTTAGATAAAGGGACATAGCCAACCTGCAGGACTGGTAAGGAGGTAGCTGGGGGTATAAATGATCTGACCTCATTTCCTCTTGCCCTGTGGATTTCAAGTAAGGTTTGAAACCTAACTGGAATCTAGAGGACCAGGGAGCCAGATTGTTGCAATCTCACGAGACAGCTTTTTTTTTTTTAATAAATTTATTTATTTTAGTTGGGGGCTAATTACTTTACAATATTGTAATTGTTTTTGCCATACATTGACATGAATCAGCCATGGGTTTACATGTGTTCCCCTTCCTGGACCCCCCACCCACCTCCCTCCCCATCCCATCCCTCTGGGTCATCCCATTGCTCCGGCCCTGAGCCTTTGACGAGACAGCTTTTTATGGCACGTGCATGCGTACATGCTAAGTCGCTTCAGTCATGTCTGACTCTTTACGATCCTATGGACTGTAGCCTTACAGGCTCCTCTGTCCATGGGATTCTCCAGGCAAGAGTACTGGAGTGGGCTGCCATGCCCTCCTCCAGGGGATCTTCCCAACCCAGGGATCGAACCCAAGTCTCTCACGTCTCCTGCATTGGCAAGTGGGTTCTTTACCACTAGCGCCACTTGGGAATCCCTTCCTATGGCACAGAGGAGGGTAAAGATGGTGGGAAATGGATCCAGTGAGACTTTAAAAAGAGTGCAGAAGGTTTGGCAATGCTACTGTTAGAATGGAGTCACAAAGAGTCAGACACGACTGAGCAACGAACACACACACACACAACAACACTGTCAGAAAAGAAATGGGGAGCCAAGAGATGAAAAAAGAACTGCCAAGCTTCTCTGGAAGATCAGATTGATGCCAGTCAATACTTTAAAATAAAGGTACTTATAGCAGAAATCAACACAACCTTGTAAATCAAATATATTTCAATAAAATAATTTTTTAATTTAAAAATAAAATGAAATAAAGGTAGTTATTTTTATCTTATACAAGGACCACATGTAGTCATTGCAGAAAATTTCAGAAGTATTAAAATCAAAAAAGAAAATGAAAATTACCCCAAATACCATTCTCCAATGGTAATCACTTCTAAAATTTTTGAACATACATCCATTCTTTTTTATAAGCACAAAAATTTTTTTAAACAACATGAGATTACACTGTATGCCCCTGAAACCATCTAAAGTTCTTTGGAAATAATAATAAACAGAAACCAAATCAGATCAACTTAAGTATTGATTAATTAAATGTTTATTGATTGCCTACCATGTAGAGAGTTTCATAGCACTTAAAAAGATAGATTGTGATTTCATGGAATTTACATTCTAATGGAGAGAGACAGTGAGCAAATAAGTCATGCATAATATTTTAGGGGGTCATAAATGCTGTAAAAGAACAAAGCTGGGGCTGGGACTTTTCTGGCAGTCCAGTAGCTAAGATTTCGTCTCCCAATGCAGAGGGTGCAGGTTCAATCCCTGGTCTTGGAGTTAAGATCCCACATGAGTTGTGGCCAAAAAAACAAAACATAAAACTATGAGCAGTACTGTAATGAATTCAATAAAGTCTTTTTAAAAAAAATGGGCTACATCAAAAAAAAATCTTTAAAAAGTAAGTAAATAAAAAAATAAAGCTGGGGAAATGGATAGAAGCTAATTCAGTCGCCCAGGTGAGAAACAGTGGCTTGGATCAGGAAGGAATACGGGAAGAAGAGCACGAGAGCTGGATTCTGGATGTATTTCCAGCGGAGCTGACTGACTCACTGATGAGGGCACACAGGGAGTCTGACTGTCCCTTCAGATCCACCTGCTCCTCCCTCCTGGGCACTGGTGCTCTGACCTCTGTGGACCACACACTTCGATTCTCCTATCCTTCTTTGGTTGGGTTCAGACAATGAAGTGAACTGGAGGGCGGGAGGAGAACAAGACAAAAATGCTTATTCTCCTGGCACCTGCCCTGCCAGGCTACAGTGTGGCAACACTGCCCTTCTCTCCTGTCAGGCAGCTGTCTATGATGTCACAGCTCTTGCTGGTTCTGGTAAACCCTGCTCACCCCTGCTTCCGTCCAGCTTCAGGTAGTAAATGGCTTCCCACGGTGATCTTTTCGGGTGCTTCATCAATCCTTATTACTTTCCCTTAACCTGACCACGAGGACTTCCCAGGTGGCTTAGTGGTAAAGAATCCACCTGCAGTGCTGGAGACGCAGGACACATGGGTTTGATCCCTGGGTCAGGAAGATCCCCTGGAGGAGGAAATGGCAACCCACTCCGGTATTCTCGCCTGGAGAATCCCATGGACAGAGGAGCCTGGAGATCTATAGTCCATGAGGTCACAAAGAGATGGATGTGACTGAGCAACTGAACAGCAACAGTTGTGCTAACTGTATTCTGCCAGGACTCTGAGTGACATAGGATGTGAGAAAAAAAGAATCAGCGATGACACCTGAGTTACAGGTCTGAGCAGCTGGAAGAAAGGGTTGTTATTTGCTGAACTGAAGGAAAAATTGATAGTGTAAAATGAATTCATGAGAAAGATAGGGAGTAGCTCACAGAACAGAATCAAAGGCAGAAATACAAAGGAGTGGATTGAAGCCCCTGGCCTGCTGAGAGCTCAGGATGGAAGCTGGCGATGATTGGTCAGAGCTTCTAAAGGGAAAAGGGGTTCAAAGCCTTTCATTGAAGGGAAGAGGCCAGATGTAGGCTCTCACTGCTTGAAGCTGGCAACAAAACTATTGTTGACTGCTTGCCTGGGCTGTGGCATTTAGCATGCTTGAGGCCTCGAGAAAACTAGATACTACTAAACTTCCTTCAGTGCACGAGACAACTCTTTCATAAAGAATTACTCAGCCTATAGGTTATTACAGAGTCATGAAAAAGCTTAGCTATATGTATATGTATAACTGAATCACTTTGCTGTACACCTGAAACTAACACAATATTGTAAATCAATTATACTATAATATAAAATAAAAATTAAAAAAAAAAAGAAAGAAAAATTTAAAATTCAAAGTAGATGACAATGAAAACTAGATAAATAGGGAATTCCCTGGCAGGTCAGTGGTTAAGACTCTGCACTTTCACTGCTGAGGGCATGGGTTCAACCACTGGTCGGGCCAAAAAATAAATAAATGAAAAGAATTAGCCCAAAACATCCATAGGGTTCAGGCTCAGAAACCCTTCTCTGTATGAAGGTTGCCAAGGGCAGTTTCAGTTCCTTTTTTTTGGCCGTGAGGCATGTCTTAGTTCCTCAACTAGGTATGGAACCCATGCCCCCTGCAGTGCAAGCAGTCTTAACCACTGGACTGTCAGGAAAGTCCCTGTACTTGAGTTTCTATGTCTTAGAAGACAAGTCAGATTATTCTAGATACAGGGCCTCAAACTTGATTGGAAACCAATTTTTAAAGTGACTGTGGCAAATATGTGGGCACTGTCTGAAAAGGCTCAGTAAACAGTTGGAAATTTTTGTCTGAGAGCCTGGAGCTGAGCTTGACAACACTATGGCAGAGTGCAAGTGTGCAAACAGACGCAAACCTCCTCAGTGTAGTGCGGGTTTATTCATCGCTTAAACAGAGCATTCTGTATGTGCTCAGTTTGCAACTGAAATTAATAAGGCTGTAAATCACATTACAGCTTTCAAACTTATGCAGGAACCTTTCCAGGGAGCGGAGAGCTATGGCATTGTCTAATGACGGTTCTAAAGCAGGCCTGCAACAGGGCTGCATTCATGGGGCACAATATGCTTTCTGTGTCCCAAGGATTCTCCTGGGACAGCCTGACTTACCTGGAGGAGGTAGACAGACTTACTGGAGAAGGCAGGCTATGCTCCAGACGTGCCTTTGTTCTTAGCACAATGGTAGGTCTGAGAACCTGGGCCTGGCCCAGGGCCAGGGAGGCTCTGAGAGCAGATTAAGAAGGTGCACTCTGCCAATGAGCCTCAGGGCTTAGATGGCTCTGTGGTTTCTAACATTCTGGCAGAGAGAAACATTTTTTAAAGTAAGTTTTTTTTTTCTTTTTTTCCATTTGGAGCTAGAAAGTTTTCTGTTGAAAATAAACATGATTCATGTCCCAAGAAAGCTCCATACTAGAGAATGCTGCAAACTTCCTTGACTGACTTATCTTTCCAAACACGTAGAATCTGATTTCTGATTCCCAACTCTGAGGTGACGGTTCTTCCCTTTATTTTCCTGGCCCAGGAAGACCTGAATCCTCAGGAGGAACCAGTCTTCGGGGAAGAGAATATGCAGCTATGTCCCAAGAATTTGAATTCTAATCATTAGAAAAGTGATAATATGATGGTTTCCCCCATCTCATTTTTGCTACCTCTGGAAGTCCCCTAAATTTACTCAAAAGTATGTCCCTGAAGCTATAAAGTCAGGCTTTTTTTTCCCCCTTAACCCGAGAATGTTTTAATTGTAAATATGAATTCTACAGAGATTGTGCTTGAGTACTACAGTTTACGATGTCAAATTAGTTCTGTAATTCACTAAACTCCATTAACTGATATTTTTCTGTCACAAATAAATATGTAGGTGATTTCTTCAGATATGTATGTTTTGAACTTTATGCATATCAGCAATCAGTTAATGTGATAAGACCATTAATTCACTCACAAAATTGTTAACTCATAAGACTAAGCAAAATTTATACTATTATTAAATTGCTGTGTGTGCATGTATTATACATATACATAAAAATTTGTGAAACACATATGTGATAAAGTACAATCATCACAGTATTGGAGTTTTTTTTTAACTTAGTCTCAGTTTTTAAAAGTTACATTTAGTATTCATATGTTTACTCTTATTTTATGATATGGAAAAATGACATCCTTGGGGCATTTTCTCCTTCAAATAATGTAAATATCCTGTGAAATATTATGATATTCATTATTATCTTTGTCAGCTTCTGGTTTTCCTTCTTTACATTGGTTTATTCTTTCTGGTTACAAAACAGCTAAATTAAAATATAAGTTTATGACAAATTTCTGTTAAACCTTGTATACAAAATTTGTAGTCTCTCTTTCATACAGTAAGAATAACTGAAATTCCTAGTAAATGCACACACAAAAATATATCATTAAAATCTTATTAATTCACTACAATAGTCACTTTGTTCATTTCAAAATGTGGCCTTCAGACTACCAGAGGATGCAGGTACTAACATGTAGGTTTACAACCTTACCCCAGAAATTCTGATTTACTTGGTCAGGAGTGGACCCAGGAATTTGCTTTTTTTTTTTCTCTCAGTGTGGTAAGTAGCACTCTTACAACATCTTTTTTATATGTGTGGGGTTTTTTCTAACTTCATTGCGGTATGATTGACAAATAAAATTGCAATATATTAAAAGTGCATAATGTGATTTGATTTCACTTTAATTGTGAAAAGATTCCTACACTCAAGTTGATTAACACATCTGTTACCTCACAAGGGCTTCCCAGGTGGCACTAGTGGTAAAGAACCCACCTGCCAATGCAGGAGATGCAGGTTTGACCCCTGGGTTGGGAAGATCCCCTGGAGGACGAAATGGCAACCCACTCCAGTATTCTTGCCTGGGAAATTCCGTGGACAGAGGAGCCTGGCGGGCTACAGTCCATGGGGTCGCAAAGAGTCGGACATGACTGAGCGCACACACACGTGGCTTGTATCACTTAGTATAATTCCCTTCAGGTTCATTCATGCTGTCACAAAAGGAAGGATTTCCTTCTTTTTTTAAAAGGCTGAATAGTATTCCTACGTGTGTGTATGTGTGAGTATCACATTTTCTTTATCCATCATCTGTTGTTTAGACTCTTAAGTTGTTTCCATACCTGGCTATTGTGAACACTGTTGCAATGAACATTGCTCTGGCCAGGACTTCCAGTACCATGTTGAATGAAAGTAGTGAGAGTAGGCATCCTTGTCTAGAAATCTGTATTTTAATAAAATTGCTGCCCAATGAAACTTAAGCACCATTTATTTAAAAGATTTCTGTTGTGTTCCTTTGATCATTTGGAATAGAGAATTAATTTCATACCTACTTTTGATAACTTGATAAATTTATATTCTTATTTTTCTTCAAAAGAGCTTCTAAAACCGTATAGATTTCAAGCCCACAGAAACCTCAATCTACTCCCACTGTAGGTAAATTTGTAATATATACTTCTGTGTTTCTAAATGATATCCATGGGTAATTTAAGAGAATATGATGGAAAACATGAGAGATTTCAAAAGGAGATATGAAAAAGCAGTGTCCAAAATAAGAAATAAGCCAGGGTTTAAATGTACCATATGTCCAGAAGCTGATACCAATTTACAAGCATCTACAGCTGCCGATTCTTGAACATGAATGCATGAAAGCAACAGGCAGAAATTATCTGGTCAGGGGAGCAGCTGACCTAATTCCTTTGAGGGATCATCCCCTGGTACAATTTATGGTATTTGGTCAGATAATATTCTGCAAATAACCAGATGTTTAACTCTCATCATCCCAGGACTAACACTGTTCAGCCCAAATTCGGACTTGAGTTAAAAACTTAAAAAAGATGATGTCTTTTCTAGATCTATTGGTCACCTTTCCACTCACAATCCATTTTAAGAGACTCTGCCTTCTAGGCTTTGGTCATGATTATTTCAGGTGAATCTACTTTCCTGGTTACAACTGCTTGAACCAGGTAAAAAATATAGGATTCAGACTGAGTTGATTGTATGTTCTCAGTTCAGAAGCTAGACCAAAATATAGAGATTGAGGTTGTTCATATTGTGCAGAGGAGCTCTCAGCTGTGGGAACATTGGTGCAAACATGATGCCATGGCAAATCGAAGCCTCATGTGAGAATTGGTGAGGGGGTGTGAACCTCAAAAAGCCTTAGAAAAATCAAAAATGCCTGGAGTAGAGGAGAAGGAACAAATGGATACACCCAGAGAAGCAGAGATGAGAGGCCATCTGATCCCAGAAGCCATTGGATGACTTTCTCATTCCTCTGTATTCTTCAAAGTATAGACATCCTTCAATAAATACCCTTTCCACCTCTACTTAAGATGCTGAGTTGAGGGAATTTCTGTTCCCATCAGCAGAGATTCCTCATGGAGACAATGGTGTACTTATCAGCCTCCGTTTTCAGAGCAGTTAAGGAAGGAAGCACGCATCCTGTGGAATGTGCTAACGTCTGCAGGCTTCCTGTGCGATGCAAGCAGAGTGCTGAAGCTAGGCCTGATGAGCATCAAAGAAGCAGGAGGTTGAGGGTCAATAGGGCATGAAGCTAGAATAATGAGGACCCTGAACAGGAAGGCTCCCTACCTACAAAAAGTAAAGTGAAAGACATTCAGAAGTATGGAGATTTTAGTTACATTAGCAAAGGGATACATTCAGCTTCAGAGTCTTACTTCTATTGGTTATATCTTGAATATGTTATAGTGTTAATGTACATTCAAGGTATAGTGGCTGAAGAATCATAATCTGGCTCTTTGTGACAGTACAGAGGTTACACTTTTTTGCAGGGAAGTCAGCATGGTTAAAACTCAGTATTAAAAAATCTAAGATCATGTCATCTGGTCCCATCACTTCATGGCAAATAGAAGGGGAAAAGGGGGAAGCAGTGTCAGACTTCCTTTTCTTGGGCCCTAAAATCACTTCAGATGGTGACTGCAGCCATGAAATTTGAAGATGATTGCTTCAAAAATTTGAAGATGATTGTCATAGGAAAGCCATGACAAAGCTAGACAGTATGTTAAAAAGGTCCATACAGTTAAGGCTATGGTCTTTCCAGCAGTCATGGATGGATGTGAGAACTGGATCATAAAGAAGGCAGAGTGCCAAAGAATTAATGCTTCTCTTGTTGCAGCTCTTGGGCTCTAGAGTGCAGGCTCAGTAGTTGTGGCAATGAATGGGGTCAGCTGTCCCGAGGTATGTGGGATCTTTTCGGACCAGGGGTCATACGCATGTCCCCTGCATTGGTAGGTGGATTCTTAACCACTGGAACACCAGGGAAATCCAGCTGTTGCTTTTTAAAAGCAATTTTTTAATAGATCTAGATCATAGATCTAGACCACATATAGTGTGGGGCAGAGTTTACTAATCATCTTCTCGATATCTTTTATCTCCTATGCTACTGATAACAGTTTAAGTTGGATCCAAACATGCCTAAAGGTTGCATAGGAAATGTAAGCAGAAGTGATGTATGCAACTTCTGGGCTAGGTGCTTCCTTCACTCTTTCTGCTCCAAATGGGATGGCTTCAGTATGTGATTGTGAGCTAGCTAATTCTCAAGCACAAAAATGAAGCTAACTCCCTAACAATGGGAAAGCAACAAGATAGACAAGGCTCTATATGATAGAGCCTCTGGTGTTTGTATTTTTGAGTATGTTGTTTCAACAGCCTAACCAGTGTCCTAAACAAGGCCATCAATATGCAGGTCTTCAGATAACTCTCTCCATATATATTGGCACCTGACACAAATCTAAGAGACAAGCACAGAATATTTCTATAGAGATGATTGACATCCCCCTCTATAGTGAACCTACATCAAGGGCAGTAGACAGAGGTCTGGGAGGTGAGACAGATGCACTAAGCTCTCCGTAGGATCTTAGAATAAAAGAGTATTTAAGAGTCTTTAGGAAAGTGGGAAGAGAAGGCAATGGCAACCCACTCCAGTATTCTTGCCTGGAAAATCCCATGGATGGAGGAGCCTGGTGGGCTGCTGTCTATGGGGTCGCAGAGAATCAGACACGACTGAAGCGACTTAGCAGCAGCAGCAGCAGCAGCAGCAGGAAAGTGGGAACTCTAAGTATATCCCAAGAATATTTCTGACAGTGTGATAAGAGGTACAATTTTAAGTAAGTTCAATATGACTAAATAAGGGACTTCCCTGGTGGTCCAGTATTTAAGACTGAATTCCCAGTGCAGAAGGTAGTTCAACCCCGTTCAATCCCTGGTTGGGGAACTAAGATCCCACATGGAAAAATAAAACAAGAAGACTAAATAAGGAGAATAAGAAAATAAGGAGAATAAAAGCACAAAATAGTTGACAAGTTACATAGATTCTTGATGATGATAATTTTTTTTTTATGATAATGTTTTGATTTTTCCCTTGGGGAAGAAATAATTTGGGATTTCCAAAAATGTATAACCTAGTAAAGACTAGAGGCCAAGGTCCTATTAGAAAAGCAACAGGAAGCTTTTGCTTTACTTAGAAAAATTTCACACCAGGCCACTGGAAAATGATAGACTTGCCTATGAATTTGGGGCCATCTGCTTCCTTCTATCCGGTCTACTTCCAATTCTGAAGAACAGTAAGTACAAGCCCAGTTCAACACTGGGCCAGATCAAAAACGCCTTCTGAATTAAGACCTCTATGACTTCCTGGATAATTTCATTCCAGAGGTATATAGAAATTTCTAGTTTTGTTGCACAAAATATTTGTATAGTTGTTCCCAACTTTCCCTTAAAACCATGATCACTACATATTTCTCAAAAGGCATATACTTGTTTTTGTAACATTATCTCCTGGCTTTGTGGTCAGCTTGATATGCAGTCCAAGGCCTTGCAGAAGGGCTTCCCTGGTGGCTCAATGGTAAAGAATCTGCCTGAAATGCAGGAGATGTGGTTTCAATCCCTGGGTCAGGAAGATCCCCTGGAGATCTTCCAGAAGGAAGGAAGGAAGGAAGGAGAAGGAAATGGCAACCTGCTCCAGTATTCTTGCCTGGGAAATCCCATGGACAGAGGAGCCTGGTGGAATACAGTCCATGGGGTCACAAAGAGTCAGACACAACTTAGCCACTGAACAACAAGGCCTTGTAGACAGCTGCTGCTCAGTAAATATTTGGCTATTTGTTTATTGAGTTAGATAGAGTTTCACGTAACTCCAGCTTTTATTAGTAAATGTGGCTGGCAAAAGTAGCTGAAACCAGCAACATCTATACCATACCATGTTGTGTTTCAATTGTGCCTTTGAGAAATGATTGCACGCTGAGTCTCAAAAAATTTGAAAGGTACTTAAAATTCAATTTTTAAAATGCCTACTCTCAGAAGAAGAAGAAACAGAGACTCTACTGAAATGACATCATTTCATCGACTTACCAGCAAATACAACATGGAGTGGTGTTGCTCTGGTCATGATACTTCATCCCAGGAAATAATTCTTCCCAGGAGCTTCTCTGAGGGTCTAATTTAGAAAAGAGACTTGACAAAAAAGCTACTTTGTTGTTGTTTGTTGTTGTTGTTCAGTCGCTCAGTCATGTCCCACTCACCCCATGGACTGCTGCACACCAGGCTTCCTTGTCCTTCACTATCTCCCAGAGCTTGCTCAAATTCATGTCCATTGAGTCGATGATGGCATCCAACCATCTCATCCTCTGTCACCCCCTTCTCCTCCTGCCCTCAATCTTTCCCAGCATCAGGGTCTTTTCCAATGAGTCAGCTCTTCGCATCTGGTGGCCAAAGTATTGAAAAGACTATAACACCAGCAAAGAGAGGGGCCCCTTCTTCACTTCATACACTCTTTACCTAGACCAACGTAGACGCTGACCACAAGGGACCTGATCCAACATCAGTCAGCCACTGAGAAGGGATGACTGTAAGTCCAAACTCTGAGACAGTGACCCCCAAGTGTTGTGCCGAGGTCAGTACACATCTGAAGAGAGCCTGCAGGGCAGCTGAGCCAAAGGAGCCAAGCAGATAACAAGGAGATGGGATTCTTTTAAAGACTGTCAAAGAGATCAAATGAACTCTTCTACGACCTGCCAAGAGAAAAGAATAATTTGGAGTGCTGGAGGAATCGGGGTGCCTGCAATTATATAGGGGGAGCTCAAAGCCAGAAATTCCTGTTTTCATTACATTTACCCCCCCCAAGCTGCTGTGGAAGATAAGGATACACACTAACTATAGTGTACTTTACTGAATGTTTTTTACTGAATTTTTAAATGTAAAACATAGACTTTTACATGTTTATAATAAATGTATACATTTACTCAATACAAAAAATAGAGTGTTGAGTAGACACTCTACCCAAAAAAATCTTTTGAGAACCTTTCCTATTGTTGGTTATTATACTAATTTAAGGCTCAGTGGTAAGGAGTCCAGCAGCAAAGCAGGAGATGCAAGGAGATTCCATCCCTTAGCAGGGAAGATCCCCTGGAGGAGGGCATGGCAACCCACTCCAGTATTCTTGCCTGGAGAATCCCATGGACAGAGGAGCCTGGTGGCCTATAGTCCATGGGGTCACAAAAAGTCAGACACGACTGAAGTGAATGAGCATGTGTGCACTTTAACTGTTAATGTTAGGCATGATTTTAGTATTATGATAAAGGATCCTGGCATTGTTAGCATGGGAAATTACATTTTTGTCTCGCTTCCTCTGTTTAATGTGTACCTAACTTCTTGTGGCTCAGCTGGTAAAGAATCTGCCTGCAATCGGGGAGACCTGGGTTTGATCCCTGAGTTGGGAAGATCCCCTGGAGAAGGGAAAGGCTACCCACTCCAGTATTCTGGCCTAGAAAATTCCATAGACTCTATAGTCCATGGGGTCACAAAGAGTCAGACAAGACTGAGCAACTTCAACTTTCAACTTTCCTTTCAACTTATAAAAATCAACATATACTCTCTAACATCATTTTATAAATTCAATTTGAATTTGGTGACTAGTGAGAACTTGGCTTTTGAATAGTTTCAAAACTAAAGCAGTAATATATTTTAAAGTCAGGTAACAAGATACTGATACATACAAGATGTATAAATATAAAAGCAATGTTATTAGTAACATGGGCTTGTTTTTTTCATTTGGACAAGATTCCATTTCTATGACCTTAGCTGTAACTTTCTACAGTAGAGACTATGCTGCATATATTATAATGCATGTGGGAGTAGCTGTCAAAGGAAGCCTGCTCTATATTCAACAATTCTGTGAGTGGAAAAAAAAAAAAAAAAACTGACTTGGCATTCAAATCAATCTTTTAATATTCATTATAGATTCACATGTACACTGTAAATTCCTGATGGTGGTCAGGAGGCCAAGTTACAATGGACCTATAAAAATTGATCAGTGGGCCTCTCTGAAAATCTTGATGGAAGAGTTCTGATATTGTGGGAGGAAGGGAAAGTCCATAGAAAACTGCAGTTTCTTTAGCATAAAGCTTGATTTCTCTCACTATATTTCTCCAGCATTATTTTTTCTCCTTACCCAACATTATTCTTAAACATTCAGAAGACATTTTGGATTCAGGAATGGAAATTATCTTATAGTGAATTTTGGGTATGTAATTTTTCACTCTAAAATGCAGGTGGTTATAAGCATAAATACGATTTATGTCAAAATGAGCTGATCATTTTCTAAGATTTAAGTCAAAATTATCTGGGTTGATGCAAAGAGTACTTTGTATGGTTAGATCTTTGGGAGACCTCGGTTTGATCCCCGGGTTGGGAAGATCCCCTAGAGAAGGAAATGGCAATGCACTCCATTATCTTGCCTGGAGAACCCCATGGACAGAGGAGCCTAGCGGGCTACAGTCCATAGGGTCCAAACAGTCAAACACAACTGAGTAACTAACACTTTCACTTTGGATCTGAGTTTCCATTATCATGGTTCCAAAGAGCAATATATTAAAAATGACTTTCTGAAATATGCAAAGGAACATAACTAAAAGGAGATCATTCCTTTGGAATGGAGTACTTAGAGAATTTATAAATATACCTCCACTGGCAATCTTTCAAGGCAAAGTAAGAAAATTATCAATATTTCTCCAAGACGGTTTAAGTATAACTTTATTAAAAATAGAATGATTACATAAACTATCAAAATCTCCTATCATTGACATATTTGTGTTGATATAAAAGAAAATAAAAGAAACTGATTTTGGTAAAAACTTTATTTGGTCTTTCATTCTGTTAATGAAGCCCTTCTCTGAAGATGGAATTCACACTTGACTGAGCTTGTAGGATGATCAGTACAGCAACAGGAGATATAAGAGAGAGAGAGGGAACACAGAGAAGCACTGATGCATTGAATTTTCCTTTTTTTAGGAAACTAGCTTCTCCTTTGAATGGTGTTGATGTCTTCTTCACTCACACAAAATCTGCTCATCAGCTAGAACTCACCAAACCATCTAGTGGTGTTATCCATCTCCTGGATGTTTTGAAGCTCACAAATTATATACTGCTGTTCTTAAGGAAAGCTGAAAATGGGCTATTATCTAGAGCCCAAACTTTAGCTCCCAAACTCGCTTACCTTGCTTTATGTTTTACCAGCATGTCTCAGCTCCTATATATTTTGCAAATCTGGTTCTGCCTTCCTTGCCAACTTGTTGCACCCTTTGCTCTACAGGTGTTCTTGATTTTGCTCTCTCCCAGGTGGCGACAGTGGTAAAGAACCTGCCTGCTAACGCAGGTGACGTGAGAGATGTGGGTTTGATCCCTGGGTCAGGAAGATCCCCTGGAGAGGGCATGGCTACCCACTCCAGTATTCTTGCCTGGGGAATCCCATGGACAGAGAAGCCTGTCAGGCTACAGTCCATAGGGTTGCACAGAGTCAGATACAACTGAAGCGAAGCATTCTTCTTCTCTCCTGGTAGGCTGTATCCATAGATTTACACTCCATATCACTTTCAGATGGCTTCATAACACTTCCCAGCCCACTCCTTATCTGTGTCATGTCCTCAGTGGGGACTCAGACTGGAGCAGGTCAAAAGAAAGAGTTGGGACCATTGCACTTTTTAATTCTGAGGCTCCACAAAAAAGTTTCCTGCTCTTTGTTAGTTACAAAGAGAAATATCTCCAGCAGCAAGGTTGAAACAGTTTTTCTTATGCATCATCAGCAAAGAAATGACACTTGAACAATATTTATACCTTTGGAATCACCAAGTCCAGCTGGTCTACAAACTGGCTTCTCACCCTCATTTTTGTCCTTTCCTGATTTCACATTTCACTCTGGTAGGAGGTATGACTAAAAGGAAAACTTGATGGCTTCCCTTGTGGCTCAGTTGTGGGGAATCTGCCCGCCCAAGCCGGAGATGCGGGTTTGATCCCTGGTCTAGGAGGATCCCACATGCGGAGGAGCGGCTGAGTCCACGTGCCACAACTGTTGAGCATGCCCTCTAGAGCCTGTGAACCACAACTAGAGTTCATGCACCACAACTACTGAAGCCCATACACCCCAGAGCCCATGCTCCACAACAAGAGAAGCCACCGCAAGGAGAAGCCCATGCACCACAACTAGAGAGTGGCCCCTGCTTGCTGCAACTAGAGAAAAGCCTGTGCAGCAACAGACATATCACAGCCAAAAATAAATAAATAAATAAATTTATAAAAAGGAAACCTTGAAACAAGGCATCAAAAGGAAGAAAAGAGAGAAAGGTCCAAACAGGGGAGAAAAATACTTTTCAAATGAAAGTCATTTCAAAATATGTGAAAGGTAGATTGAGGGCAGGAGGAGAAGGGGATGACAGAGGATGAGATGGTTGGATAGTATCACTGACTCAGTGGACATGAGTTTGAGCAAACTCTGGGAGTTGGTGATAGACAGGGAAGCCTGGCATGCGGCAGTCCATGGGTCACAAAGAGTCAGACACAACTGAGCAACTGAACTGAACTGAACTAAATTACTGAAAACACATGGACTAAAAAAGGAAAACACTGAAAGGAAAAAATATAATGTTAATAAAAACCATGTTTGTCATTTGTCAAAACATGATTGAAGATCAAGCATGATAGACAAATATTTCAACATACATTTCCTAAATGAATTACAGTATTTCATGGGAACCCCCCATCCAGTATCACATGTTCAAGGTTATATTGCTCACAGAGAACTATCGGTTAATCTTCTTTTTTAACTTTTTAATTTTTTTACCTTTTTATTTTATATAGAAGTAAAGCCAATTAACAATGTTGTGATAGTTTCAGGTGGACAGAAAAGGGACTCAGCCATACATATACATGTATCCATTCTCCCCCAAACTCCCCTCCCATCCAGGCTGCCACATAACATTGAGCACAGTTCCCTGTGCTATACAGTAGGACCTTGTTAGTTATCCTTTTTAAATACAGCAGTGTGTACACATCGATCCCAAACTCCCTAACTACCCCTTCCTCCATCCTTTGCCCCTGGCAACCATAAGTTCTTTTCCAAATCTGTGTCTGTTTCTGTTTTGTAAATAAGTTCATTTGTATTATTTCTTTTTAGATTCCAAATATAAGGGATGTCAAACAGTATTTCTCCTTCTCTGACTTACTTCACTAGAGTATGACAATCTCTAGATGCATCCATATTGCGACAAATGGCATTATTTTGTTCTTTTTAATGGCTGAGTGATATTCCATTGTATTTATGTACCACACCATCTTTATCCATTCCTCTGTCAACAGACATATAGGTTTGGTTAATTTTCCTAAGTCCAACAAACTGCTTAGTGTGACATTCAGGGCCATTTGTGATCTGGACCCCAAGTTGTCATCTTTGTAGATGGTAGTATAATTTCATGTGTTGATTTCATTGTGTCATCTTGGGTCAGTCATGGTACCCAGATACTTGGTCAACGATTATTTTGCAAGTTTCTATGAAGATTTTGTTTGTTTTGGGATAAGATTTAACAACTAAGGTGGTGGACTTTGGATAAAGAAGACTACCCTCCACAATGTGGGCAGGACTTATCCAACCAGTTGAACGTCTCACTATAACAAAGGCTGAGCAAGAAGGAATTCAGCCAGCAGACTACATTTGGACTTGAACTGCAGCTCTTCCAGAGAGTTGCAGTATTTCTCTGCAAATTTTGGACTTACCAAGCCTCTATAGTCACAAGCCAATCTCTTAAAATAAATCTCTCTCTCAAAATCCCTCTATATATATAGAAAAAGAGACACAGATGCAGCCTCTTGGTTCTGTATCTCTGAAGAACCCTGCCCAATATAGGTAGTGATAAGACTGTAGACTCTATAATTGGAATTATATGGATTTAAGATATGGCTCTGTCATTTACTAACTGCAGAGTATAAACTGGGAAAGTTACTTCACCTCTCTAAACCCATTTTCTCATTATAAAAACGGGAATAAAAACAGCCCCCTCAATTCTTTAGCCATGGCCAGATTACATGTCATGAAACTTAGTATCTCTCTACTCCTTTGTTTCTGCTGCTTCCTGGCCTTTATAAATGTGTTTCTGTGTAGGGAGCAAAATGGTTACTTTTCCTTCCATACCTGCAGTGGTTTTAAAACTACCTTCACAGATTCTTAGATACTCTTCCCTTCAAGTTTAACTCCTCTCCTCTTTTCTACAGGCTGGACTTACTGAGTTGCTGCTGCTTCTTTTTTTTCTTTTTAGTATTTATTTATTTAGTTGGCTGTGTTGGGTCTTAGTTGCATGTTGCATCATGTGAGGTCTTTCCTTGTGGCACATGGATTCTCTAGCTGTGGCGCAAAGGTTCAGTAGCTGTGGTGCAAGGGCTTAGTTACTCCTGAGCATGTGGGAGTTTAGTTCTCAGGTTAGGAATCAAACCCACGTCTCCTGCATTGCGACGCGGATTCCTATCCACTGGACCATCAGGGGGGTCCCTACAGATTTGCTTCTAGTAAACAGAATATGGCAGAAGTGATAGCAAAACATGTCCCGGATTAAGTTATAAAATGACTGCAGTTTCCATCTTGGCCTCACTCTCCGTCTCTCTCACCACCTGTGAGGGAGGAGTCACAGGTGACTGTGGTCACTCGAGCAGCCCTATGGAAAGGTCCAGTGGCAATGCCTGAAGCCTCCTGCCCACAGCCGACACTGAACTTGAAAGCAGATTATCCAGTCCCATGATGACTTCAGCTCCTGTCAACAACTTCGTTGCAGCCTTATGAGAGATCCTAAATCATAACCGCCCAGCTAAGAAACTCACAGTTCTTGCGCCTCAGAAATGGTGTGAGATACTACATACTTGTTTTACACAGCTGAGTTTCAAGGTAATTTGATCAACAGCAAGTAATTAATGCCACATTCAAGTCCTGACCAACATAAGGAATTTCTCCTCTCTGTTTCTTCCCTTGTACAAGGCAGGGAGCTCACAGAGGGTAAGCCATTTTTAACTCTTATTAAGTGGGAAAAAATAACCAAACTCAATCCTGGCACATAAAGGGTTAGAAAAGTTAAGCTAACAATTAGTGTTTTCTATGTGTCCTATGCTGGTCTAAGCCTATTGTAAACATTATCCCATGTAGTCCTCATAAAAACCTAGGAGATATAGTATTATTATCCCGTTTTACAGTTGATGAAACTAAGGTGAAGTTATAGAGAAGCTGGTTAACTTGCTCATGATCACACAGCTAATAAATGTCGAATTAAGAAATGAATGAATACAAGTTTCTTACAAACAGGACCATATATGCCTCTTTGAATCTCATACAGTTTCTAGCCCAATACTGGGTCTCAAATATTTACTAACTCAATGTCTGCTAATAAAAGAAGCTGATGTACGTGAGAAAGAAGTCTTGGAAACCCTGATTGTGGATAATTTAAATTGATTTCCCAAATATAATTCTTTTCCTTCAGTGAGAAGAAACAAGGATTACAGTAAATATATGTTGTGATCAAACTAAAAATACACTTTGGAAGATGTTTACCTATCTCTCCACATCTCCCACATAAATGCTTCACAAGAAATAATCTGTATTGGTAGTCTGATTACATAAGATACACAAAAATATTTTTTGGTGGTTCAGGATTCAAAACAGTTTGTGAGAGTAAAACAGTGTTATTTTAATGGTGTATTTTCTTCCCAAGAACAACAAGGAAAGAATGTTTCTACTGGAGTCTTTTTGATTTACAAATTTCAAATAGAGGCTTTGGGGCTCCTTTTAAGAAAGCATGCATCCAACGGTCCCTCCTGGGGAAGTCTTTCTCAATAAGCACCTACATACCAAGAAACCTAAAGCAAGTTTTTATTCAGAGTTGGTCCAAGTCTGGAAAGCAGCTTGTGGCTTCCTATTTTAGAACTTTTGACTTGTTTTCTCTGAGTATTTTCTCCCCAGTTAATAGTAAGTAGGAGGTATAAACAAACAATAAGGACCTACTGTATAGCACAGGGAACTATATTCAATATCTTGTAATAACCTATAATGGAAGAGAATTTGGAAAAGAATATATATATATATATATATAAACCAAATCACTTTGTGTACCCAAAACTAACACAACATTGTAAATTAACTACACTTCAATTAAATAATAGTGAGTAGGTGGTCTTTTATATTAATTGGTGAATGTGGATTCCTTTTCTCTTAATGTCTATTTGATAGGTTTATTCCTCTTACATTGTCTCTGTAGAGATTAAAGAAAACAAGTAATTTGGAGGCTGTAAAAAGGATCTTGAAGCTAAACGCTAAAGATAAGTGATTATAAGGACAATAAATCACTTCTTTTGGTGTTTCTCTTATAGGATAGTACCTTCATAAATTGTCTGCTGAAAACACTACCCTAAAATTTCATTTAAGACAAAGGAGACTAGAAATTTCTCTCTTTAAAGATTAAACGAAGCCTTATCTTCTATATTATCAAAAAGGTAAGCAGCCTGTTTCTAATTATTTTTCTTGAAAGATTATAGATAACAAACGACTTTGCTCCTCAACTTGATTCCCCTCAAGTTGTCCTAGATTTCTGGAGGGGTCTCACTTCACACTATATTGCATTTCAGAACAGAGCTTTTATTTTGAGAGCACTCTGCTTCTCAGCTTCCTCCTTACTCTGTCACTCTGCATTGGAAGCAAGGCACGTTTCTATTTCAAGATCCCATATTTTAGTCATGAAATAAAACAAATGTAAGAAAATGTTAAAACCTGTTTTCAAGCAAAACTCAACTCTCTAGAAACACAAATATGAACTACTCACTAAAAACTTTTGTTTGAATATTTGTTCTAAGATTAAAAGCAAGGCAAAAATAACCAGAGGGTGAGTATTTTTGTTCAGACTTCCACGCAAGCCAGAAATACCCGTAGGGGAGGCAGTAAAGAGTGGTAACTAAAAACAATTCAGACTCGGGAGTCAGACAAGCTGGAATCCTGGCTGTGCCTCTCCAAGCTGCGTGACCCGTCTTGAGGATCTACTTTACCTCTTATTTTATTACTGTTGTTGTTTACTTTTTTTTTTTGGAGATAACTGAGGATTTTATTTGAGCATTTTGAATATATGCAGAATTCAATTGGACAATTGGCTTAGTTTTTCATTATATAAAGGGATAGTCATTACTTATTGTTTCCATGAAAACCTCCATGACTTTCTTGGACAAAAAATCCAGGCATCAAAGAAAAAAAATGTTGTCATTATAAAGCATAATTTTCCCTAATATTTTTTTATCACTAAAATGGAGTTTATTTTATTTATTTATTTTTAATAAATTTATTTATTTTAGTTGGGGGCTAAATACTTTACAATATTGTAGTGGTTTTTGCCATACATTGACATGAATCAGCCATGGGTTTACATGTTGTTTTTTACTTTTTACTTCACTTCTTTATCTACTGAAAAACGGGGATGACAAAAATACCTATAGTAGAGGAGTGCTGTAGGAATAAACACAAGAGAATGCAATAAAAGTGCTCAGTGCAATGCCTGGTACATAGTGAGTAATCAATATATTTTATTTATTAGTACTTAACATGCAGGAGCTTCCCATATGGCTCAACGGTAAAGATGATGGTAAAATGCTGCTGCTGCTGCTAAGTTGCTGCTGTCGTGTCCGACTCTGTGCGACACCATAGATGGCAGCCTACCAGGCTCCCCTGTCCCTGGGATTCTCCAGGCAAGAATACTGGAGTGGGTTGCCATTTCCTTCTCCACAATGGTAAAGAATCTGCCTGCTAATGCAGGAGACTTGAGTTTGATCTTGGGTGGGGAAGGTCCCCTAGAGAAGGAAATGGAACCCACTCCAGTACTCTTGCCTGGGAAATCTCATGGACAGAGGAGCCTGGCAGGCTACAGTCCATGGGTTCGCAAAGAGTTGGATGCAACTGAGCACACACACACACCATGTGCAGAAAGGTAGTTTGTATTATTTGGGACAAAATGTTCCCAAAACTTTAATAAAAAATATGAATTCCCTATCAATACAGTAGTATTAAAGTTTTCTTTATATGACTTATTTTCTCACAGAATTTCAAAGACTTTTCATTTGTTATAACTGCAATTCATTTTAAAAATATTAGTTATTAATAAAAAAGTGATGGTGATTAAATGTAAATTCTTGTGAATGCATAATGAAGAAAAAGAATGTCCATATTTTTTGTTAGGATAACTGGAACAAGTGCCTTACTTACCAATTAATTACTTATAACTATATTTATAGTATTCTAGATTAAACTGTCACTGGCAATCTCACAGACAGTAAGACAGTTTTATTAAAACTAAGCTTCACAAAGGCTAAGTATGTAATGAAGTGAGAGCTCTTAAATACTCCGGGTTACATTTTAATTGAGTCAACTCTTCTGCCAAGCACTTTGGCAAACTGGTATTCATCAAAAGCCATAAAAATGCAAATAACTCAGAAAAAGGTTTCACTTGAAGATGTTAATTATTCTTTTTGTTTTTTCCCTTCATTTTTTTTGGTAACAGCTTTATTGCTATATAATTCACATCTCAGATAATTCACCCATTTAATGTGTACCATTCAATAGCTTTTAGTAACTTACTTAAGAGTTTGCAACCATCACCCCAATCAACTGTAAAATATTTTCATCAAAAAGAAACCCCAAAACTTTTACTCATCATTTCCCAATCACATCTCCATTCTTAGTCTTAAGCAACCACTCATCTACTTTCTGAGGCTTCCCAGGTGGCACTAGTGGCAAAGAATCCAACTGCCAATGCAGGAGAGGTAAGAGACATGAGTTTGAGCCCTGGGTCAGGAAGATACCCTGGAGGAAGACATGGCAACCCACTCCAGTATTTGTGCCTGGAGAATCCCATGGACAGAGGATCCTGGTGGGCCATGGTCCAGAGGGTCACAATGAGTTGGACATGACTGAAGCCACTTAGCACCTGCACAATCTACTCTTGTCTGTAGATTTGCCTATTGTGAACATTTCATGTAAATAAAATCATTATGCTAAGTAAAAGCAGCCGGCCACAAAAGACTGCACGTTGTTTACAACGGTCATCCATGTTACACCATATATCAGTACCTCCTTATGGCCAAATATCATTTCATTATATAGACATTTGACCACGCATTCAGCAGTTGTGTGTGTTGTCTGTGTTGTCTCCCTTTTCGGTCATTATGAATAATGCCCTTATGAACATTTACATACAAGTTTCTGCACGGACATGTTTACATTTCTTTTGACTACATACCTGGGAATGGAATTGGTATTATTCTTACAGTACTGAACATTATAAGCAATTTCACTGTCCAACAAAGAACGCTATTATGCAAAATAAATGTTGCCTATGTAGAAGGAAGACCATGCAGCCATACAGACCATGCAAGAAAAAGGATGCGTACGTGCTAAGACGCTTCAGTTGTGTCAGACTCTGTGCGACTCTATGGACTATAGCCAGCCAGGCTCCTCTGTCCATGGGGATTCTCCAAGCAAGAATACTGGAGTGGGTTGCCATGCCATCCTCCAGGGGATCTTCCCAATCCCGGGATTGAACCTGTCTCTTTTGTCTCCTGCATTGGCAGGAGAGTTCTTTACCGCCAGCGCCACCTGGGAAGTCAGGGGTATTAAAAAAAAAAAAAGGCAAAGTACGACCCTCTTAAAATCCTTTCTGGGTTTCCCTTTCCTGTTCTGTCATAGGCACCTGCCCCCTGCCTCTGACCTCAGAGCTCTCCCCCTCAATTCTCTGAAGACCAGCCACACTACTTTTAGAGATTTTTAAAATATCCAAGATCCAGAGTCTTTGCATTTGTTTCCTCTGCTTGTATCACACTTTCCCCACTTTGATGACCAGTGGTTTCAAGTATCATCTTAAATGTCTCTTCCTCACAGAAACCTTTTTTGATATCCCTAACTAGTCCAGGATTAGGTGTTTCCATAGCAGCCTGTAATTTTCCATCTTAATACTGCTAATTGTTTATTCAGTCAGTAATCAAGTGTTGAGAACCTTTACATGCAGGAATACAGAGTAAATAAAACATGCAAGACCCCAGCCATCCTAGACCTTATATTCTACAGAGGGAATGCAACGTACAAGTAAACAAATCAACCTCCTGGGTGGTTTTAGCTAGCGATAATTAGCTCCACGGTTTTCCTCTGTGTTTGGCTAGAAAACTCCACGAAGGTAGAAGCTATTTGTCTTAGTTACTTCCAGTTTGCTAGAGCTTATTAGCACCTAGCTGACTGAATAAGCTCAAAACAAATTTAAGTGACTGTTAAAAACAGGCATATAAAAAACAGAAATGGAAAACACAAATGTAACTACTTCTGTAAACAGTTCAGTTTGAGGGGTTTTTTTTCCTCTTTCTGTAATTCTACTATTCTTTTTATAACTACAACAATTAGAAACATAAGCAAAAAATTACCAAAGTCGGTAAAGAAACCCCAAATAAAACATATTTATATGTTATCACACATTCATTAACAGACGTGGTAGTAAACCTACTCTGAAATACTCAGATGCGTTGGTTAAGAGTATAGAATTTCCTTGGCGCCTTACCAAGTAGGTTCCAGGCTGCCAGCAATGTAATTTACTGTTTTAAAAGAAAAGGTGCTTACGAATAAGCTCCCCGCAATTTCCCAGATCTCTAATATACTTTAGAATCTCCCTCCACCCACGACGTGGGAGCAAAAAACCCCTGCAATTCTATTTTTATGTCAACGATGAGAACACAGAACTTTTTGCGAGTTCAACAAAGAATGCAAGACTTTTACACAACTGATCGCTGGCTTTTTCCCAAAAGATCCTTTTACAATCCCCAGAGACAAAGATGCGCTGGACAAAACCAGATAGCCCTAGGTTTGGCCAGGAGAGCATCCAGATAAAACCCCACCCCCTAGCAGAGCGCTCAGTCTGGTCTTTCTTTCCCCCGGGCGCATGCGCAGCGCACTCTCCTGCCTCCGCACGCCCTTTTCCAGCGAGTTGAGGAAGCGCTTACGTCACCGTGCCGCCGATGGAAAAAACCCTTCCGCTGCTCCACGGCGAACGAGTCCACGCACCTTTAGCTTTCCTTACCCCTCCTCCTACCCCGATGCCAAAGACTTTCCCGGCCCGTTGCCAACAGCCCAGCTTTTTGCCGAACTTCTGAGTACGTTCGTTGGCCGGAAAAGGCGGCGGAGAGGAAAAAGTGGGAGGATGAGAGACTAGACCAAGGTTGTTTACGGGCAGTGAGCGAGTCTAGGAATCGGTCCGCGAGGGCGGAGCCGAGGAAGCCGGCACTTCTTTCTCTCTTCCCCTCCCTCCCCAGCCTTCCCCGCGAGCGGACGCGGCATCGCCTCTGTCTCGCTTTTTTCTTATTTTTCTCCCCCCTTTCCCCTTCCTTTTTTTTTTTTTAATTTTTCCCCCTTCCCCCCCTTTCACCATTTCCCCTCGGAGGCGCTTCCCCTGGGCAGGGGCAGAGCCGGTCTCACCCCCCGCCTCTCCCCGGCCCCCGCCGCCCTATGGCGAGAGGGAACCCCCTCCCCACCCGGGCACAAGCGGCGGCGGTTGGAGGAGCGGGACCGGCGGCGGCGGCGGCGGCGGCCTCAGGTCCGGGGGCGTCATGGAACTAATTCGCTGACCAACCTACCGGCTGCAGCCGTGCGTCCCGCTCGAGCGCCAGCGCCCGCGCCCTCCGGCCCGCTTCCTTCTCTTCTCCCTCCTCAGTCGGCCCGGCCCTGGTCCCGCGCGTCTCGTCGCCGCGCGCAGAGGAAAATGAGGTGGTAACGGGCCCCCGGATGACCCCTCGTCACCACTTTGAGGTCTACAGTTCTGCCGGGGAGGAGGAGGAGGAGGAAGAAGAGGAGGAGAAGGTGAGGGGCGGGGACGGGGAGGCGGTTCCCGCGACCCGCGCGCGACCCCCGCCAGCGCCGCGCGCCCAGTCGGGGAAACCTGCCGGACACCCCCCACCCCACCCCCCTCACCAACCACTCGGCACCTGCCCAGTTGGGAAACAGCTCCGCTGGGTTCCCTTTCGGGCCAGTGTTTTCCGTCAGCGCGTAACTTTTTTTGTAGCTGCAGCAAATCGCCTCCTAGTGCGCGTTCTAGGCTCCGCGAGCCCGGGGGATACACAAAGAAGGGGACGCACAAAGAAGGGGACACACCCCCAACTCTGGACCTCAACGCCCCCAAGGGACCCGGGGGAAGATCGTTCCCTCTGCAAAGCGGGCGGTGCTGGGGGCGGGGCGGGGCGGGGCGGGGCGGGGGTGGCAGATGAATGGGGAGAACCTGCGGGAAGGCGGGGGAGAGGAACGTTACCCGGGGTTTTGGGTGGGTGGGGAGATCTGCCGAAGGAGCTGAGCTTAGAGTTTGCACCCTAAGGGCAGAAAAGAAGACCGAAAATTTGAAGAGGGCGGAAGGCGCTCTGCCGAGCTAGTGATTCCACTGCAGATCATTTGGGTAGGACTTGGGAATTAGATAGCAAAGTAGTGGAAGGGTATCTTTCCGGAGGTAGGATGGCGTCAGACTGGAGATCTTTGAATGTCAAAATATTCAACTTTTATTCTGTCGGTGGGAGCCACTTAGCGTTTGAATAACAGCAGTGTGACATTATGATGTTAATAGTAATACTTGCTGAGGCTTGTTATTGGACAGGCATGGTTCTAAGTGGTTTGCAACTTAATCCGCACAGGGGTAGGTGGTTCAGAAACATTTTACAGATGAGGGAAACTGAGGCTCCATGAGATTCGTTTTTCCTACTAGATGACAGCCGGGACACGGTGGCCAGAATTCCAACCCAGGCAGTCTGACTGTGCTATATAGTCTGTATCTTGGAAAAAAATTAAAGTAGTGTTATCTGCTTCTAGCTTTTCCAGGTCATTTGTAGCAGACAAAGTAGAAGGAAACAGACAAATAAGGAAAAATGGACAGGATTCAGATTTGCTAGTCTGAGACCAGACACATCAGAAATTCCGAGCTTCTGAACTAGAAGTTTCTTAATATTGATCAAGAGCACACTAGTAGAATCAGCGTGCTTTGGGAAGGTGCACTTGGATGGTTTGCAGTTAAACTGAGTTAAGTGAGTTTTCATGGCAGTGTGACATACTAGTTTAGAATGGAACTCTAAAATGTTTCCTGGTTAAGATTGGAAGCTTAACGTGTGTACATGTTTTATTCTGATTGTATGCTGCAATCAAAGATGAAAAGTATTCACGTTTCTGTGCATGTTTGTTCGTCTTTAAAAGAGGCTTAATAAAAATACAAACTTAATAATGTGCTTCCCTGGTAGCTCAGTCCGAAAAGGATCTGCCTGCAGTGCAGGAGACCTGGGTTTGATCCCTGGGTTGGGAAGATCCCCTAGAGAAGGGAAGGGCTGCCCACTCCAGTATTCTGGCCTGGAGAATTCCATGGACTGTATAGTCCATGGGGTTGCAAAGAGTCGGACACGACTGAGCGACTTTCACTTCACTTCACTTCATGGGGTGTTACATTGATTTCTGAATGTTAAACCAACTTTGCATTCCTGGGCTAAATCCCACTTGGTTATGGTGTATAATCCCCTTTTTATGTTTTCAGATACAGTTTGCTAGTATTTTGTTGACGAATTCTGCATCTGTATTTAAAAGAGATGCATATTGGTCTACAGTTTTCCTTCTGTAGTCTTTGATTTTGGTAGCAGGATCATAACTGGCCTCATAAAATGAGTTGAGAAGGACTCCTCCTCTTTATTTTTTGGAGGAGTTTGTGAAGAATTTGTCTTAATGTTTCTGTAAATGTTTGGTAGAATTCACCAGTGAAGTCATTTGGGCATGGGGTTTTCTTTTAGTTTGTCTTACTAATTTTAGAAAGCTGGTAGATCCTGGTGAGCCACCCTGGTGAGAGTAGCTAAAGGAATGAAATAAGTTTTGACAAGAGTTAATCAATTACTGATTAAAATTAGGTTTAGAAGAAGTCTTAGAACCTAAGGAGTTCAGTCTGCATCCAGTATAGGTATTTCTTCTAAATACCTCTCGACAGGTAATTATCTAGTTTACACTCTTGTTTCTGAGGTTGATATTTATGTTTACTTTAAATGAAATTATAGTGAGTCTGTTTATCTCAGATTATGGAGAATTTGAGAAAAGTACTAAGGCAACAAAATTGGAATCTCAGAACATCTCAGCAGAATATAACAGTAAATGTAATTTAACAAGATGACTTTGTTTGAAGAAATATGCATTTAAGGTCCTGAACAAAGATATAACGTCCTCCCCCACCCCAAAAAATGGCACCAAAAGCCCACACACAATGAGGCCGAAAGGTAGAGAAGTTTGCCGAAGAATGTACCTTAGAAAGTCTTAAAGAGTTTTAGCTGAGCATAAATTTTGTCTCCGTGATTCAATAGCCTCTTTAAAAAAAAGTAGCTAATGATCTTAGAGTGCATTAATAATTGGTGCTAATTTTGAGCAAAAATCATGTCACATGAGGAACTCTTGAATAGTTTTTCATTTCTGCAGAGGATGAACTGATGAGCATGATAACAGCTTTCAAATATTTGAAGGCTTGATCTTTGAAAGATCAGACTTGGGTTTGTTTTGGTTATAGTTTTTTGGTTTTGGCCCCAAGGGTTGAAATGAGCCTTTGATTCTATCTCTGTTTCATCAGGACACTGCTGTGGGCCCTGTGGGTAACAAAAACATGATACTGATATACACGAATGCAAAGGAATTTATAGGGAAGATAGTTCTTGGAAGAAATTACCTTTTAGATGGACCTTTCAGGATAGTTTCTATTTCCCACTCTCTAAGTTATTTAACTTGTTTCTTAATATAAAAAGCACTTCATGCTTGATACAGAAAATTTGCAAAAACCCAGAAGTTTAAAGAGGCAAAAAGAAAAAAAATCACTGTCCTGTTAACCGGAGTGCAGTAGGTTAAGCAGGAAGTTAGTGAAGTATGTGGGGTGATTCACAGGGAAGAGGATATTAGCTAGAGTTGGGGTAGAGGGAACACAGAAATTGAAGATTAGGCTTGTATATTTTGTTTTTTCAAATTTTAATTTTTATAAAAAATTAGGGACTTTTTGTGTGTTAAAACTAGACATTAAAACATTTTTTTAAAAGAATCCCTGGAATCTGAAGCAGATAGGTAATACAGGTACATAGTTGATAAAATGGAATAGTTATTCGAGGTCTTTAATGAAAAACAGCATTCCCCTGCTGCTTGACTTTCCCACTCTCTTCTCATTCCCTAGAGGTTTTCTCATTCCCTAGAGGTGAACCACTTTTAGCTCTCACCTTTTTCTGTTATTTAAAAATCATACTTTCAAATAACTACTGCTATTTTTTGATGTTTGAGTTTTAGATATTTATGTTTCCTTCTGAAATACAAAGATGAGTCTCTCATTCTGCCTTCTAACTCCCCTCATCCTACCAGTGTAGTTTTATCACAGTGTTGTGTTGAAATTTCTATTCAGTATTTTCATTATTATTGCTTTGTAAATATTGTGGTATATTATTATATTTCAGTTCAGTTCAGTCATGTCCAACTTTATGACCCCATGGACTGCAGCACGCCAGGCTTCCCTGTAGATCACCAATTTCTGGAGCTTGCTCAAATTCATGTCCACTGAGTCATTGATGCCGTCCAACCATGTCATCCTCTTTCGTCCTTTTCTGCTCCTGCCTTTAATCTTTCCCAGCGTCAGGGTCTTTTCTAATGAGTCAGCTCTTTGCATCAGGTGGCCAAAGTATTGGAGCTTCAGCTTCAACATCAGTCCTTCCAATGAATATTCAGAACTGATTTCTTTTAGGATTGTATGGTTTGATCTGCTTGCAGTTCATGGGACTCTAAAGAGTCTTCTCCAACACCACAGTTCAAAAGCATCAATTCTTCGACTCTCAGCTTTCTTTATGGTCCATCTCTCACATCCATATATAACTACTGGAAAAACCATAGCCTTGACTAGATGGACCTTTGTTGGCAAAGTAATGTCTCTGCTTTTTAATATGCTGTCCAGGTTTTCATAGCTTTTCTTATATTTGTATTATTATATTTTCTTATATTTACTTTCTTGCATAATCTTTTTCTGAATTTAATAACCTTGTTAGTTGCTTTGTTGTTGTTCAGTCACTAAGTTGTGTCCGACTTTTTGCAGCCCCATGGACTGTAGCATGCCAGTCTTCCCTGTCCTTCACTGTCTGCTGGAGTTTGCTCAAAAAATCTATCGGCCAGTGCAGGAGACTCCAAAGATGCAGGTCTATCCCTGGGTCAGAAAGATCCCTTGGAATAGGAAATGGCAACCCACTCCAGAATTCTTGCCTGGAGAATCCCATGGTCAGAGGAACCTGGCTGGCTACAGTTCATAGGGTTGCAGAATCTGAGCACGCATGCACATACATGTCCACTGAGTTGGTGATGCCATCCAACCATTTCATCCTTTGTTGCCCCCGCCCCCTTCTCCTCCTGCCTTCATTCTTTCCCAGCATCAGGGTCTCTTTCAGTGAGTTGGCTCTTCACATCAGATGGCCAAAGGATTGGAGCTTTAGTATAGGTCCTTCCAATGAATGTTCAGGGTTGATTTCCTTTAGGATTGACTGGTTTGATCTCTTTGCTGTCCCGGGGACTCTGAAGATTCTTCTCTAGCACCACAATTCAAAAGCATCAGTTCTTTGGCACTTAACTTTCATCAAATCTAATTACATTTTTTCACATCCTTCCACCGTGTCTCCAGTTTTCTACACACAGTTAAATCTCTGTGGTTTCCCTTTTTTTTTTTTTTTTTTAACTTTAATGTAGAAACATCTCTCAGATTCTCATATGCTTTGCCCTGATCTAGACTTTGCTTTTTAGACTTGCTCATTTTAGAGTGCTAGTTACCTTGCATGCTAAGTCACTTCAACTGTGGCCGACTCTTTGCAACCCTGTGGACAGGGGCCTGCGAGGCCCCTCTGTCCAAGGGATTCTCCAGGCAAGAATACTGGAGTGGGTTGCTGTTTCCTCCTCCAGGGGATCTTCCCAACCCACGGATCAAACCCACATCTCTGTGTCTCCTGCATTGACAGGTGGATTCTTTACTACTAGCGCCAGTTACCTAACTGTTGAGCTCTCTAGATCAGCATTGTCAAGTAGGAGTTACTGCCTTGATAGAAATGTTCCTTTTCTGCAATGTCCAGTGCAGCATTCACTAGCCACATGTAGCAGTTTAGTACTTGAAATATGGCTAGTGTGACTGAGGAATTATATTTTAACTTTATTCAGTTCTAATTTTAATAGCTACATGTGTAGCTAGTGGACACTGTATTGGAGACACAGTTAAAGATAGTTTCGTACTAAGTGGAAATGGTATTTTTTTTTTAATGAAGAGACTGCTTAACCCTTATCTGATTAGATTTTAAACAGGTATGTTTGGGACAACTACTAAAAAGTTCTAGTTTAAAAAGCCTATGACTTAGTTTTGACACATTGATGTTTTGATCAAAGTCCAAAGATTCTTGCAATTATATGGTCATGTTTTTGTCTCTTTATAACTGAATTTCAGATTTAAAGGGAGAATGTTTTAGATAACTGATGATTATTGTAAACATTTTAATACATGGTATTTAAAGAGTTGTAAAATCCTATATTGCCTCATAACATTTTTATTTTATGAATTGCTTAATAAGTACCAACATATTTATACAATGCTACACTTACTGTGTATGTGTAACTAAATATAGAACATTGTTTTATATTTGCTTTTATAGGTAGCTACATCAGGCTGGGTGGCAGGCAGATCCATAGGATATCATGAAGTTTCCAGGGCCTTTGGAAAACCAGAGATTGTCTTTCCTGTTGGAAAAGGCAATCTCTAGGGAAGCCCAGATGTGGAAAGTGAATGTGCCGAAAATACCTACAAATCAGGTAAAGATTTCTCTCTTCACTCTAGATAGGTGGCTTTTATTACCACTATCATATGTAACAGTATCTTGACACTGCATTGGAGAAATATGTACCATTAAAGATATTCTTTATATGAGAAAAAATGAACTGTTTGCTTTTTTGTTTTATCTGGGTTACACCTTTAGGAAGATAAGTATGTCCCTTCCCTTTCCTTGTAGCACAATACTTAAGAGTGGGAAGCCTTCTTTATTTCTAGAGACATAGCTCACCATAGAGGCTGAACATAATCACATCGTTATCTTTAGTGATCAAAAACTTGTTCTTTCATAAATATTAGTAAAGAATTACATAACCTACTAAGGTCGTGTCAATGTTGAAAGCTTCTAGGGAGATAATCAGCAGCTTACCTCTTAATTACTGTTGGCTATATGCCTTTTCTCTTAGAAATTTCATATAATTAGAGTTTCTATTTTTTTAACAAATCACTGTGACTATGTCTGCTCCCCAAAATTTACTGGTATAACATGTCTTTACACATCGTTTATCCTTAGTACCTAGCTCTGTGCTTGGGATAAAGAATAATGGCCAATAGATTTTCAGTATGTGTAAGCAAATGACAATATCTAAGCTTTCCTAGTAGCTTAACGGTGAAGAATCCCCCTTGCAATGCAGGAGACTCAGGTTCGATCCCTGGGTTGGGAAGATCCCCTGGCATAGAAAATGGCAACCCACTCCAGTATTCTTGCCTGGAGAATTCCATGGACAGAGCAGCCTAGTGGGCTGCAGTCCATGGGGTCATAAGAGTCGGACATGACTTAGGGCTAAACCACCACACCATAGGTTATTGATGTCTATGTGCTTTTTCTAATTCCAGCCTACTGTTATCTTCTTTCCCACAAGCTGAAGAAATATTTGTTTTGCTTTTAGTGTTACTTAATTGTCATTTAGGGAATTGGAAAATTAGTTAATCTGAATGAAAGCCTTTTATACGAGGAGTATTTGCATATGCTATCAATTACATTTAATATCTCACTTAATCCTTTGAGGGCTTCCCTTATATAGTCCATAAGATCACACACACTTGATCCTTTGAAAAAGGCAGTAGTCCCAAATTGCTCAGGATTTCAACTAGTAAGTAGTAGAGTTACAATTTTGAACCTGAGGCAGTTTTCTTCCCATTATACTTTCTATTTTTTTATGCTTATGTGATTCAGTCATTCAGTAAATGTTTGTTAAGTGTGATATTCTGAGCACTATTGTAGCATTGGGGATACAACTGTGAGAAAAATAGAAATTTCTGCTCTTATGTTCTGACATTCTAATAAGCCTCAAAGCTTTATTACATCTGCTTTTAGAACCATTTTTTTCTCCTATTATCTCAAGTCAGCAAGCAACCAACATGCATGATAAACTTTTATAACATGGTCTTTGAAGGTGATTTCGATCAGGATTATAGTATATTGCTATATTATCACTTAATCTGACCTATTTTTATAGATATTTTAACATATTATTAAGGCATAATACCAGAGAACAGAACAGTATCAGAACTTCTAAGACGGATCTGTTTAAGATTTTGCCTTTGGTAATGCCAAGTAGAAGCCCTACTTAGTCACTCAGTCGTGCCCGACTCCTTGTGACTCCATGGACTATAGCCTACCAGGCCCCTCAGTCCACAGAATTCTCTAGGCAAGAATACCAGAGTGGGTTGCCATTCCCTTCTCCAGGGGATCTTCCCAATCCAGAAATTGAACCTGGGTCTCCAGCCTTGCAGGCAGATTCTTCGCCATCTGAACTACCAGGGAATCCTAGAAGCCCTACTTAGTTCTTGTAAAATATGTGTGAGCTTGGTCTGATGGTGATAGGAAATAAGGTAGAGATGGGAGTGAAGAGCTGTACGGGCTTGAGCCACTTGACAGAAGAACCTCAAGGACGCTTATCTGTTTAATTCTTTTATTTTCTTCTGCGACTCTCAGGGACTGGTTTTCCTACTTCCCTTTTCACAATTTCTTCTAACCGTGATTTCCCTCCTTTTTCAGTCTTTGCATAAGAGAAATAGTCTTGTCTATAAACCAACATTTTATTTTGGGGCTTTTTTTTTTTTTGGTGCTGGTTAAAGCGGAAAAATAAAATATTTTTAAGCTTTTTCTCCTCTACTTTTCTTCTCCCCACCTCTGCTTTCACCTAAACACTACTAAAAGGTCATTTTTTTTACAATTTTCATCTCCTGTCTTGCAGTTTAGGACAAAGTGGTCATGCAAGAATCTTATACATCTATCACTTCCTTTCAGTTCACTTCTACAGCACTGTTCTTCACGTATGATAGCACACAGTATAATTTCCTGATGATTTGACTTTAGTTTACTGGCATATAATTGGCTCACAGTAAATGTTTGTTAAATCAATATCATTTTTTTATAATTCAGGCTAGAAAATTCTTTTATATATTAATAGTACTTTTAAGTACACAACAATTTTGTTACAAATTCAGGGGGAAAAGAAGACTGGTTAAAGTGACATGTACTTTCGGATATGCTTTTTTTATATATATACAAAGATAAACCTGCCTCAAGCTATTTATATAAAGATGATTTTCAATAGAATTTTGAAAAATCTAAGGATCCTTAAATTTAAAAGTGAAGGAAAGTGAAGTCGCTCGGTCGTGTCCGACTGTTTGCAACCCCATGGACTGTAGCCCACCAGGCTCCTCTGTCCATGGGATTTTCCAGGCAAGAATACTGGAGTGGGTTGCCATTTCCTTCTCCAGGGGATCTTCCCAACCCAGGGATTGAACCCAGGTCTCCCGCATTGCAGGCAAACGCTTTAACCTCTGAGCCACCAGGTAAGATACCCCCTTAAACTTAAAGGCCATCTAATTTTGTGTTTCCAAATGTAGGATCTTGAACTACTGGGCTCCTAGGTGTATGAGTATGAGAATCACCAGGAGGTGTCCTGCAGATTCCTCTCCCAGACCTGCTGGGCTTGTGGTGGCAACTATGGGAATTTGTATTTTAAAAAACATCATAATTTTGTTATAGCTCAGTTGGTAAAGAATCTGCCTGCAATGCAGGAGACCCCTGTTGGATTCCTGGGTGGGGAGGATCTAGAGAAGGGATAGGCTACCCACTCCAGTATTCTTGGGCTTCCATTGTGGCTCAGCTGGTAAAGAATCCTCCTGCTGTGCGGGAGAGCTGGGTTCAATCCCTAGGTTGGGAAGATCCCCTGGAGAAGGGAAAGGCTGCCCACTCCAGTATTCTGGCCTGAAGAATTCCATGGACTGTATAGTCCGTGTGGTTGCAAAGAGTCGGACACGACTGAGCAACTTTAACTTCACTTTGTTAATATGTGTTAGGTCTGGGAAATACTGATTCGGTCTAATCACACAATTAAAAAGTTTTGACATCTCTGATAAGTGATCCTCTACTTTGTCCATTCCACTGTAGAAAAGCTCTACCAGTTATTGGAGATTTTTTCCTGAATTGAACCTGAAAACTGCTTCTTTCTATTGGCTACCTATTGGTTCTAATTCTGTACACTGAAGCAGTACAGAGTAAGTTTGTTCTGGATTGTCTACTTGTAATCCTGTTAAGCTCGAGAAGTCCTCTCTTCCGATTATATATCCTTTGTTCTTGAACCATTTTTCACTTGACAAGGTTCCCCCTTTTTACCATCAACTTTTTTTTTCCTCTGCATACACTTTTTACCATGTTACTTAAATCATGACATTTGAGTTGTGCTCATTAGTGAGCAATAGAGTGAAACTATTACTTCACTTTATCTTGGCTTGATAATTTCATTAATATACCCCTAAATTAAAAAAAAAAATTGTTTTGGCAGCAATGTCTTGTTGTTGGCTTACTATACTGAACTTGTTTTTAAAACCTTTCTGTTTTCTTTTTCTGCTTTTAAGCGGAGTTTCCCTTATCCTAGATGTACTTTTTAAGTTTTTGACTTAGGTGCACTGTTTCATATTTATTCTTACTAAATTTTAAATTGTTGATGTTTATTTGTTGATAAATTGATGCTGGCCCATTTTTCTAGCTTTAGAATTATTACCGAATATATTGGAGCTTCTCTGGTGGCTCAGCAGTAAAGAATCCACCTGCAACGCAAGAGATGCAGGTTGGATCCCTGGAGAAGGAAATGGCAACCTACTCCAGTATTCTTATCTGGGAAATCTCATGGACAGAGGAGCCTGGTGGGCTATAGTCCTTGGGGTCACAAAGAGTCAGACACGACTTAGTGACTAAACAACATCATCACTTAATATATTCAGTTCAGTTCAGTTGCTCAGTCGTGTCCGACTCTTTGTGACCCCATGAACTGCAGCACTCCAGGCCTCCCTGTCCATCACCAACTCCTGAAGTTTTTTCAAACTCATGTCCACTGAGTTGGTGATACCATCCAACCATCTCATCCTCTGTTGTCCCCTTTTCCTCCTGCCTTCAATCTTTCCCAGCATCAGGGTCTTTTCAAATGAGTCAGCTCCTCACATCAGGTGGCCAAAGTATTGGAGTTTCAGCTTCAACATCAGTCCTTCCAATGAACATTCAGGACTGATCTCCTTTAGGATGGACTGGTTGGATCTCCTTGCAGTCCAAGGGACTCTCAAGAGTCTTCTCCAACACCACAGTTCAAAAGCATCAGTTCTTCGGCGCTCAGCTTTCTTTATAGTCCAACTCTCACATCCATACATGACTACTGGAAAAACCATAGCCTTGACTAGACGGACCTTTGTTGGCAAAGTAACGTCTCTGCTTTTTAATATGCTGTCTAGGTTGGTCATAATTTTTCTTCCAAGGAGTAAGCGTCTTTTAGTTTCATGGCTGCAGTCACCATCTGCAGTGATTTTGGAGCCCAAAAACATAAAGTTAGCCACTTTTCTCACTTTCTCCATCTATTTGCCATGAAGTCACAGGACCGGATGCCATGATCTTTGTTTTCTGAATGTTGAGCTTTAAGCCAACTTTTTTACTCCTCTTTCACTTTCATCAAAAGGCTCTTTAGTTCTTCTTCACTTTCTGCCATAAGGGTGGTGTCATCTGCATATCTGAGGTTATTGATATTTCTCCCAGCAATTTTGATTCCAGCTTCTGCTTCCTCCAGCCCAGCATTTCTCTTGATGTACTCTGCTTAGAAGTTAAATAATCACAGTGACAGTAAACAGCCTTGACTTACTCCTTTTCCTATTTGGAACCAGTCTGTTGTTCCATGTCTAGTTCTAACTGTTGCTTCCTGACCTGCATACAGATTTCTCAGGCGGGTCAGGTGGTCTGGTATTCTCGCCTCTTTCAGAATTTTCCATAGTTTATTGTGATCCACAATAACAGTCAAAGGCTTTGGCATAGTCAGTAAAGCAGAAATAGATGTTTTTCTGGAACTCTCTTGCTTTTTCAATGATCCAGCAGATGTTGGCAGTTTGATCTCTGGTTCCTCTGCCTTTTCTAAAACCAGCTTGAATATCTGGAAGTTCACGGTTCACGTATTGTTGTGGCCTGGCTTGGAGAATTTTGAGCATTACTTTGCTAGCGTGTGAGATGAGTGCAATTGTGCGGTAGTTTGAACATTGTTTAACATTACCTTTCTTAGGGATTGGAATGAAAACTGACCTTTTCCAGTCCTGTGGCCAATGCTGAGTTTTCCAAATTTGCTGGCATATTGAGTGTAGCACTTTGACAGCAGCATCTTTTAGGGTTTGAAATAGCTCAACTGGAATCCCATCACCTCCACTAACTTTGTTCGCAGTGATGCTTCCTAAGGCCCACTTGACTTCACATTCCAGGATGTCTGGCTCTAATATACTAACTTTGTCATTTTTGTACCATCTGTAGATTTGGTAAATAAAGACATCTATTTTGCCCCGAGGTTGGTTTTTTCTTTTCCTTAAGTAAACAGTTTCTTAAAGTATATATAGATCAGAGTGTACAACTCATAAATTTTCACAAAATGACACTAACCACATTACCAGCACCTTCAGAAGCTCTTCTTGTGTCTTATGTTTACCATCATCTATCTTTTCCCCACAAAGAAACATTATCCTATTATCAGAGAATAGTTCCTATTATCAGAGAATAGTTTTTCTTTGTTTTGAATTATATTTATATATGGAGTAATAAAATATGTCCTGGGCTTCTTTGCTCAGTATTATTATTTATTTTATTTTTTTTGGTATAAGATTCCATCATAGGGATTCATTTATCCATTCTGCTATTGATGGTCATTAGAGTTGTTTTTGTGTATGTCTTTTGGTGAACATACTTGTACGTTGCTGTTGAGTATATTCTTAGAGGTGGAATTGCTAGAACCTAGAATATGTGTATTCTCAGGTTTAGCGGATACCACCGATTGTATTACTTACCCAAGTTGTTATACCACTTTTACACCCCATTTTTTTTCTTTTTACTCTTACAGCAGAGTATGAAAGTGCCACGTTGTTCTGCATCCTTGTGAACCTTGATACTGTCTTTTTCATTTTAGTTATTCTGATGAGTGTGTTATAGTATCACATTGGGTTTTAATTTGCATTTCCTGGATAGCTAATGAAATTCAGCGTTTCATGTGCTAATTGGCCATTGACTATCTTTTTTGGTGAAATGTCTGTTCACATCTTTCACCTGGGTTCTGTTGACTTCCTTTTTAAATTGTTGGTTTTCTGTTTTGCAGGCTCTATGTATTATATATATCTTCAGCTCAGTATGTGTTGACTTTTGATAAATAGAAGATCTTAATTTTTAATGACCAAATATCAGAAATTTTTTCCTTTTTGCTTAGTCCTTTTAAAGAAATGTTTGCCTCATCCGGAGTAATGATTTTTTTTTTCCCTTTGTGATATGATGTGAAGTAGGAGTTAATAATATTTCTCCATTTAGAAAACCAGTACTATTGATTAGAAATACAGTTTGTGCCACTGCCCCATAATGTATTTTTGTTATTAATGACGTGACTGCTGTACATGATTAAATACATTTGTGGGTCAGTTTCTTGCCTCTCTTCATTGATCTGTTCACTTCTCTTAAATACTACACTGCCTCACTTATTGTAGCATAATAATGTCTTTGGTGGCATATACTTTGTTCTTTTTTTTTTTCTTAACAGTTATCTTGGCTGTTTTAAGCCCTTTGCTCTTCTGTATGTATCAATAGTTTTAATACACTTGTCAGTTTTCAAAAAACCAAAAAAATGTGGGGTTTTGGTTTTACTGAATCTGTAGATTGATTTGGGGAAGAATGAACATGAGTCTTCTAATCTGTGAACATAGAGTATTTCTCCATTTTTCTTTAAAGATGGTCTTCAGTTTCTTTTAATAATGTTTGGTAATTTAGGAATAAACCTAAATTATTCCTGGGTATTTGAGACTTGTTGAGGCTATTACAAATGGTATCATTTTAAATTTTTTATGTGCTTGCTTCTATATGCTGGTTGATTTTTATATAGACCATACTAAATTAACTTACTTAGTAGTTTGCAGAGTCTTTAGGATTTTCTGTGTATTATACTCCATCATGTCAAATATGAATAATCATGGTTTTATTTCATTCTTTCCAGTCCTTACAACTTTATTTTTTCCTGTTTTTCAGAATTAGCTAGGGTTTCCAGAACTGCTGAAGTCTCCATTTGAGGAGAAAGCTTTCAATATTTTACCATTAACTCTAATAGTTGCTATATATTTTTTAATCTTTATCAAATTAAGAAATTCCTTTCTCTGCCTTAGTTTGCTTGGAGTTTGTTTCATGAATAAGTGTTGAATTTTTATACATCATTGGATTTTATTAACATTTTGGCTAGGAGTCTTGCATCTAAGGTCATGGGTAAGATTGGTTTGTAATGCCTTTGTCAGATTTTCATGATAAAGTTATGCTGGTTTTGTACAATGAGTTGGGAATTGCTGCTTTTTTTCCCCCAGTGCTCTCCGTTTGTTTAAATTGATATTATTTCTTTCTTAAATGTTGGGTGGTTTTGCTTCAAAGCCACTGGGGCCTAGAGATTTATTTGTGGGTAAAGTATTTACTAATTAATCTACTATCTTTGGTAAGTATGAGGCTAATCAGGTCTTCATTTAACTGTTGTCTCAGTTTTGGTGAATTGTGTTTTTTAAGGAATTCATTTTGTCTAAAATTTCAAATTATTTGTATAAAGTTACTCACAATATTCTCTCTTTAACATTTAAAGAGTCCATAGTGGTGTTCCCTTTTTCATTTCTTAGTTGGTGTGTAGATTTTCTTGATCACTCTTTCTAGAGGTCTGTCAGTCTTTCAGTTATGTTGATTTTTCCCTATTGTACATTTTTTTTTTAAGTTTTGCTCTTTTTTCATTATTTCTGTCTACTTTCTTTGTATAATTTTCTGTTCTTTATTTTGAGATACAGATGCTTTATCTCAAGAGAAATGTTTTCTTCTTTTTTAATTCATTTAGCACTATAAAGCATCACTGTCTACTCTTGCTGCATTTGTTGTTAGATTTCATATTGGGTTCTTAATTTAAGTTGTTACATGTCTCAATTCTAAAATTTTGCTTTTGGATTTTTTATAGATTTCATTTCTCTAGTGAACATTTTCATCTTCTCATCTGTCTGCCTTCCTCTCTGTTTGTGTATCAAGTCCTTTTCTGATAATGCAAAGACCAAGATCTTTTTGTTGTCCCCCTTTTTTTTCTCTTGTTTTTGATTACTTGTTCTTTGTCTTGTCATACCTGGTTATTTTTGATTGGTTGCTGAGCATGAGAAATTGTAGAGGCTCTAGATGTTATTTTTCTGCAGGAGGGTTCAATCTTCCCAGTGGTGGGTAAACTGAATAAGAAGCTTGAATCCATTGAAGGACTGTGCTGATGGGAGGCTGGGTTGCTATTGAGTATAGCTTCATCTACTTCTGGTTGTCCTCAACTCCTAGAGAGTAGCCAGGGATTCCAGCTGAGAGCTTGGAGTGTTTACTAGTGCCCTTATCCCTTGTGGCTCGCCTGGTAAAGAATCCACCTGCAATGCGGGAGACCTGGGTTCAGTCCCTGGGTTGGGAAGATCCCCTGGAGAAGGGAAAGGCTACCCACTCCAGTATTCCGGCCTGGAGAATTCCATGGACTGTACAGTCCATGGGGTCGCAAACAGTCGGACACGACTGAGCGACTTTCACTTTATTCCTGAAGGGTGCTACACTCTTTCCTGAGCTCATTCTTTCTTTTCAGAGACTTTCTGCTTGGCCACTTAGATCCTTGTCCTTCCCAACTTCAGAATTTCATTCAGAAAATTAATTAAGGGGAAAATCAGCTGAGTGTCACATTCAGATCTCTGACCCTCCCTCTTCCCGCTAGTTTCTTGGCTCTTCAAGTCACCAAATTTTGACTCTTGCCTTGTAAGACTCCCCAAAACTCTGTTGGTTTCTTTGCTCATACTTTACACCTCTTGCCGTACTCGCAAGATGGGCAGATGCCTGAAAGGGGAAGCTATGCAGAGTGTTGACTCGTCTCTAATTGTTACCTCCTCTCTGGAGTCCTAGCAGTTCTTATGCCTTTCTATCATTGTTAGTGGCTTTTCTAGCTGTCTCAGCTAGAGTGTAGGTTTGCTGCTTCCTGCTCAGTCATAGCCAAAAGCAGTAAGGTAATTTTTTTAAAAAGTATTGAACTTAACAGTTGTGACAGGAGATGATGTGGGAGCACAGGAAAGTACTTAGCCCGATTTGAGTAATCAGGAAAAGTGTCCGGTAGGGAGTGATGGTTGAAAAAGCTCTTAAAGGATAAATAAAAAAGCAAGTCGGAGAAGGCAATGGCACCCCACTCCAGTACTCTTGCCTGGAAAATCCCATGGACAGAGGAGTCTGGTAGGCTACAGTCCATGGGGTCGCTAAGAGTCGGACACGACTGAGCGACTTCACTTTCACTTTTCCCTTTCATGCACTGGAGAAGGAAATGGCAACCCACTCCAGTATTCTTGCCTGGAGAATCCCAGGGACGGCGGAGCCTGGTGGGCTGCCGTCTATGGGGTCGCACAGAGTCGGACACGACTGAAGCGACTTAGCAGCAGCAGCAAAAAAGCAAGTGAAAGAGCAAGAAGTATGTTTCAACCAGAGGGAGCAATGATATAATACAGGAGCAAGGAAGAAACCATAGATAGAAGTACTGCTCTTATGCATTTTAAGGCAAAAAGGGATGGAAAGTGAGTGAGGCTGTAGAGGTAGGTCAGAGAGGGATTTGTATGCCCTGCCTGCGGGATTATACTTCATCTATTAGGTAATGGTGAACCTTTTAGAGTTTAAAGCTAGACAGAATTTGTGTTTTAATAATCAGAATAGCTGAAAGCTCTGTGTTTTACCATGTTGAATCAAACCATTATAAATTCTCTTTGGGATTAGTTGTTCAACCACTATACTGAATTCTCTTAACCCTATTTGAGCAATCCATATAAGAGAAAACAGATCTCTTAATCAGGAAATACTGTTTGGGGTAGGCAGACCTCTTTCCTTCCTTTCTTCTTTCCTTCTTTTCTTCTTCCTCCCTCCTGAATGTTATTACTTATTGCACAGAACTTAATTTTTTAAAGCTATTCCAATGATATTACTGTTCAGTATATGTTTGAATTGAGTTAAAAAAAATGATCTAAGAATCAGTATCACTTCATTTAAGAGTGAGTCTTTGCAAACTTATCTTCTGTGGGGGTTTTTTGGTTTCTGTTAGTTTTGGCTAGTAATGATAATAGTAGCCATGCAAGAATGCTTTCTTGGCTCCGTTCTGAAATTTTTTAATACAAAATATGTTCAAGACCGAAGAGTGTCATGTTTTCTTTCATAATTATTTGCATGATAATTGGTTTGAAAGAATTATTTATAAATAATGTTTTGTTAAATTTGTTTCTTCTGGCATCACAAAGCACTAGGTATTTTTAGAGGAAGGGAAGGACAAAACTAAGATTTAACTGCCTTTTGCTTTCTATGTGTTTCACACAGGTTAAATCACTTAGTTAATATGTAAATCTCTATTTAGCTATGTTCCCGTGTGTTATACCTCTCCTTACAGCACATTATGTCCGTCTTTTGTGAGACTTCTTACAGTTATATGTTTGTGTTATTTGTTTAATGTCAAACACAGATAGTCACATTATGTAATGTAATCTGTTATTTAGGGATTTTTTCCCCCTGTATCTCTGACCTGAAGGTATTGAATTAATGCTGTTTTTGCTCCTTATTGCTCCTCTAGATCATTGTTCTTTCACTTCCCTAAAAACCTACCCACTTTCATCAGATTGTATCGCCATCTGCCTCTCCTTGTATTAATTTATTTCGTTGTCATTGAATTGTTCGGATGGCTTAATTAACATTGCTTTTTTTTTTTGGCATTTTTAGATAAAAACTCCCCTTTGTAGAAATTTAATTTCTCTTGAATGTTTAATTATCTCTATCTAAAAGTTTTGTGACTGCTTCAGTTGGTTCCCAGGGACCTTTAGGGGCTCCTGGTCCAGCTCTTAAAAGTAACACCTCACGGCTCTGTGGAAAATGGAATATTTTAAAACCAGTACCCAGGGACTAGCTGTAGGGCTGTGTCTACTTCCTCCTACCTCTGGAGAAGCCATAGATCCAGATAGTATTTTGCTGACTTTTTCAAACTCCTTCTTGAGAGTGAGGATCCAACTGCTGGCTTTAATATCGTGGCTTTAATAACCTAACTCCAGGTTCCTCTGTCAAGTTGGAAAGTAGTCTCTTTAGGACGTTATTTTTCTGTTACCCCATATACCCCAAGCATTTCAAGCCCACAACTTCAGTCCCATGAGCAACCTTATGTTTCTTTTCGATTCATTGAATTGTATCACTAGTTGTCGGAGTATCTGTTCTAGTGGTCTTTTCCATCCATCTTTATTTTTATTTGCAAATCTGAGGAGCTTAACACTAGATTATTGTGTTGACATTAGTCCTGTTGACATTAGTTGACTCCAGGTTGATATCAGTCCTGTCCTTCAGAGTAAAGTTCACAGGTTTAAAATACTTTGTTCTTTCCTTGTCTTGGGAGGGATCACCCCTGCCCTCACTCTTAAGATACAAGGTAGTTAATGTCTTCTCTCCCTCACTGGGCCAGGCGCCTGCCAGCGTTTGCCCCTCACCCTGTGCATAGCTCTGCTCTCATGTCACCGTATCTTATTACTGATTTCTGAATGTTTGCCTCATCATGAGGCTTTGCTTTAAAGTTTAAACAGGGAGGTTTTCATTCTTCATTGTATTCCCATGGCCTGTCATATGATCTGCACTTAATGTTCATTAATATGAACTCAGTTAAATGTCTTGAGTATCTGATGTTTTCAAATTATTGTTCATAGTCTTAACACCAGTTTGGTGGTGAGATATTAATATAAAAGGTTGTGAACCATCTTTGTCTCATTTTCTTGTCAGTATTTCTTGTGTAGTATTCTAGAGTCAGTCTTTATATAACAAAAGGAATTGACCAGAAGGCAAATATATATGGCAGTTAACCGTCATAAATACCAGTGATAACTGAGTTTAGAGCTAAATATAAAAATTATGTAGGGGTGATTAGTTGGTATGGCCACAAAGAAATACTTTACTTTTTGGGCCAAAGCTGAAAATTGACAGAAAGATGAGTTGGAATAAAGGAAACTGGCCAGTGCAGTATCAGAGGTTATAAGGAGCACCTGGCACTGTTCCTTGCAACCCTAAAGAAAACCTAGAGGAGGGAGAGAAGAAAGTCTAGCTGAAATACCTATTTGAGGAGATCCATTGTCAAGATGTACAGCCTTTCATACTTTAATAACTCTTAATGCATCTCTCTGTGATGAAGGAATTAATTTCATAAAGTTGACTTTGAGTGATCAGGAAAAAGGTCTAAGCTGTGGTCTCTCTACTTTCTGAGGAATGAGATAAATAATATATTTTTAAAGAGATTTCCATCCAAAACGGTTATGATGGTAAATCCTGCAGTGCTCAGTTAAACCTTTACTTGTCTGGAACCCTCATTTATTGAAAATGGTCTTTTCCACTAATCACGGAGGCATTTCTGTACTTTTTTGTGTTTACCTGACAGTAGTACTTACATATATCTGTTCTATTTATTAATAGTAAATTAAGTATTACTAGGTTTGTTTTGTTTTTTATGATTCCTAAAAAACTGAAGAGTGAATAAATATTGCTTTAAAGTATGTACCTTTTAAAAATTAAGCCTAATACCCAAAACTTAAAAATAATATGTAGGAAGATTAAAACGATAATAATCAGTGTTTGTGTGGTAATCTCTAATGATAAATTCAGATTAATTTCCCCTTCAGTATTCTTTCATCATCTTTAAATGTATATTCATCATTTGTCCCTGGTATCTTTCATTTATTCCTGTTTAGTTTTGTTTTTAATGGACTATCAATCTGTTATCATGGCCCATTTAAGATAGTTTAATGTCTGTCTACTGCCTTAGAAAGAAATTCTCTTATTCTTACTAAATTTTTTTATGCTCAGGAATTGAGAAAACTTAATTCCAAAATTGCTATTAGTTTATAACAGTGTTACCTAAACTTTAAAACCTTAACTTGATTATATAGATTTGTGGTGTGATGACACTGAAAATTTTATTTAATAAATAAGAGAATATTGGATATTGATATTAAATGCTGTAAGTAGTACACCACAGTTCAAAAGAATCAATTTTTAGGTGTTCAGCCTTCTTTATGGTCCTACTCTTACATCCATGTATAACCACTGGAAAAACCTTAGCTTTGACTATATGGACCTTTGTTGGCAAAGTAATGTGTCTGCTTTTTAATATGCTGTCTTGGTTTCTCATAGTTTTTCTTCCAGGGAGCAAGCGTCTTTTAATTTCATGGCTGCAGTCACCGTCTGCAGTAATTTTGCAGCCCAAGAAAATAAAGTCTGTCAGTGTTTTCCTTGTTTCCCTGACTATTTGCCATGAAGTGATGAATCCGGATACCATAATCTTAGTTTGTTGAATGTTGAGTTTTAAGCCAACTTTTTCCCTCTCCTCTTTCACTTTCATCAAGAGGCTCTTCACTTCCTCTTTGCTTTTGCCATTAGGGTGGTGTCTTCTGTGTATCTGAAGTTATTGATATTTCTCCCAGCAATTTTGATTCCAGCTTGTGCTTTATCCAGCCTGGCATTTCCCATGATGTACTCTGTATACAAGTTAAATAAACAGGGTGACGGTAGCCTTGACGTTCTCCTTTCCCAATTTGGAACCGTTGTTCCATGTCCGGTTCTAACTGCTGCTGCTTGACCTGCATACAGGTTTCCCAGGAGGCATATAAGGTGCTCTGGTATTCTCATCTCTTTAAGAATTTTCCAATTTGTTGTGATCCACACAGTCAAAGACTTTGGCATATTCAGTGAAGCAGAAGTTAGGTGTTCTGGAATTCTCTTGCTTTTTCTATGATCCAATGGATGTTGGCAATTTGATCTCTGGTTCTGCCTTTTCTAAAACCAGCTTGAATATCTGGAAGTTTACAGTTCACGTATTGTTGTGACCTGGCTTGGAGAATTTTGAGCATTACTTTGCTAGCGTGTGAGATGAGTGCCATTGTGCGGTAGTTTGAGCATTCTTTAGCATTACCTTTGGGATTGGAGTGAAAACTGACCTTTCCCAGTCCTGTGGCCACTGCTGAGTTTTCCAAATTGGCTGGCATATTGAGTGCAGCACTTTCGCAGCATCATCTTTAAGGATTTGAAATGGCTTAGCTGGAATTCCATCACCTCCACTAGCTTTGTTCATAGTGATGCTTCCTAAGGCCCACTTGAGTTTGCAGTCCAAGATGTCTTGCTCTGGGTGAGTGATCACAGCATCGTGGTTATCTGGGTCATGAAGATCTTTTTTTTTTTTTTTCATAGTGAAAACTTTTATATTTGGAATTAGCCAGCTGGACTCAGTTTAGATGATCCCAATTTTGTTGGCAACATCCAAAGCATCATAGTCAGGAGCCAGTCGAACATATGCCTTCTTCTCTCCATCAGGCCTGATCAGTGTATTGACCTTAGCCACGTCAATGTCATAGAGCTTCTTCACAGCCTGTTTAATTTGGTGCTTGTTAGCCTTGACATCCACAATGAATACCAGTGTGTTGTTGTCTTCTATTTTCTTCATGGCTGACTCGGTGGTGAGGGGGAATTTGATGATGGCATAGTGGTCAAGTTTGTTTCTCCTAGGGGCGCTCTTCCGAGGATATTTGGGCTGCCTCCTGAGCCGCAGTGTTTTGGGCCGCCTGAAGGTGGGTGATGTCCGGATCTTCTTTTTCTTGTGGCTGTGGACACCTTTCAACACTGCTTTCTTGGCCTTCAAAGCCTTTGCTTTGGCTTCAGCTTTAGGAGGGGCAGGGGCTTCCTTTTTCGCCTTCGGCGCCATGTTCATGAAAAGTGAAGATCTTTTTTGTATAGTTCTGTGTATTCTTGCCACCTCTTCTTAATATCTTCTGCTTCTGTTAGGTCCATACCGTTTCTGTCCTTTATTTTGGTCATCTCTATAGACTTGTGTACTCTGGACGTTACATATAAACATGATCATATAATATATGGTCTGTTGTGACTTGTCTTCTTTCAGTTAACATACTGTTTTCAAGGGTCTTCCATGTTATGACATGTCTGTACTTCATTCTGTTTTTAAAAAAATATTTATTTAATTTGACTGTTCCAGGTCTTAGTTGTCACATGTGAGATCTTAGTTGCGACATGTGGGATCTAGTTCCCTGACCAGGAATTGAACTTGGGCTTTTGCATTGGGAGCTCAAAGTCTTAGCCACTGGACTGCCAGGAAAATCCCAGCACTTCATTCTTTTTTGTTGATGAATAACATTTCATTGTATGGCTATATCATACTTTATTTATATCCATTCATCAGTTGATGGGCATTTGGGTTGTTTCTGCCTCTTAACTGTTGTGAATAGTTACTACTATAAACATTAGTGTACAAATACTTGTTTGAATACTTGTTTTAAATTCTTTTTGGTATATACCTACGAGTGGAATTGCTGGGTCATATGATAATTCTGTGTTTAAACTTCTGAGGAGCTGCCAAATTGTTTTCTGAAGTAACCGTACCATCTTTCATTCCTACCAGGTGAATGAACGAGGGTTCTAATTTCTCCATATCCTTGCCAGAATTTGTTATTAATTGTTTTGATTGTAGTCATTTTCGTGGGTGAGAGGAGATACTGCCTTTTGATTTTGATTTGCATTTCCTTGATACATAATAATGTTGAGCATCTTTTCAAGTGCTCATTGGCGAATTGCGTATTTTCTTTGGAGAAATAACTATTTAGACCCTTTGCTCATTTTAAAATTTGGTTTCTGTCTCTATTAAACTGTAAGGAGTCTTTGCATATTCTAGATATAAGTACCTAATTAGATACATGATTTGCAAACATTTTCTTCATTTTGTGAGGAACTATTTCACTCTTCCCATCCTTTACATATTGTTTGCTTTTGAACAGCTAAGGATCAATAAAGATGTTTGCTTAGTTATGACTCTTGACAGTAACTAAGTCAACTTTGTACTCCATAGCCAGGTTAAACGAGTTTTATATTTTCTGTAGTTACACTGGAATGACTTAAGTGATAGATTGAGAAAAGAAGTACTTGGGACATTTTAATTCTCTGATTTCACATTAAAAAAGCGAAGTGCTTCATTTACTTTAAAAACTGTGTGAATGACTCAGTTATTTATTTACCAAAGTAGCAGAAAGGTGTATTTGTGAAGTAATTTGAAGTGAGCTGTCATGGGTATCAGCTTTCGGGTGATACCTTTTTTTTTGCTGGTTGAGATATTTATTACTGTGTTATATCAGGGTGGAGTTCTTAACTGGGGCCAGTTTTGCTCACCAGGCGACATTTGGAAATGTCTGGAGATATTTAGGTTATTCTACTGGAGAAGTATGTAGCATCTACCTAGCTTCGCTGGTGGCTCAGATGGTAAAGAATCCGCCTGCAATGCAGGAGACCTGGGTTGGGAAGATCCCCTGGAGGAGGCCATGGCAACCCACTCCAGTATGCTTGCCTAGAGAATCCCATAGAGGAGCCTGGCTGGCTACAGTCCATGGGGTCGCAAAGAGTCAGACATGACTGAGCAACTAAGCACAGCACAGCAACTAATACATAAAGTTTTATCTTCCTTTATCTCAAGTTTGTTAGATTTTGAATAAACTTAAAAAGATTTTCTAACATGTAAATACATATTCTGTAGCATTTGCTAACTTTTTATAAGTGAGAATTGCAAATATATCTTGATGATAACTTGAAACTTGTTCTCTTTTATTTTTATTTTTTAATTGTTCCCTTATAGAATGTTTCTCCATCCCAGAGAGATGAAGTGATTCAGTGGCTGGCCAAACTCAAGTACCAATTCAACCTTTATCCAGAAACATTTGCTCTGGCTAGCAGTCTTTTGGACAGGTTCTTAGCTACTGTAAAGGTAAATATTCTAGAATATACCTACATACATCTTCTGTTTTGATGGTTTATATGCTGCACCAGGGGCAATTAGTAGAATATTCTACAAGGTGGAAAACCTTCTTAAAGATAACATATATATCTGTAAGAAGACATGATGTCTTCTGTTATTGCTTTAAGTCTTCAGAAATGTTTCCGATTATATTCTGTAATTTTCTTTTGGCTGTAAGTATTCATAGCTTATACTTAACCAATGAAATTTTTGATCTCTTTCTTTTAATGCAAACCATATAGCATTGGTAGAAAGTTTAGCCGTCTTTAACACATTGAATACCAGTTGTGAATAGTGAATCAGACTAGAAAAGTATAATAAGCCTATTGCATATTTTTCTCTGTTACTCCTTATTTATTGAATCTCTATTTTGTAGTTTTCTGAACAGCATATAAGTACTTTCTAGCAGCATACATTTGGAGTATAACAAGATGAAAACTGAACTGTTATACATAACTTTGGTGTATTTTTGTTCAGTGGCAGCATTACAGATAAGTTTTATGTTATCCCTATTGGTATACTATATCATTGGTTATATTATGTGAAATCGGTCATGGTGGGCCCTTAGCAGATTTAAAGCAGAAAGTCAGCATTTATTCAATAGCAAGACATGAAACAGAAAAGCAATTCAGTTATCGTTTGTATCCCTAGGAATATATATGTTGCAGGAACTATGAGTTCAGTGCTGAGAGTACTGTATTTTTTGTTATTTGGTATAACAAATAGAAGCCAAATTATGGAGTGGAAGAATTTGGATGGCCACTCAGTTACCTTTTTATGTTTCAGACTTCTACTTTTGAGAGACTTGAATTATGATGATCCTAATTGCCTGAAGTCTGGGTTAACTAAGATGCCAACAGTTATTTCAGCATCAAGTCCTCCTCCCTTCTCCCTGTTCCCCTACGCTAGCTAAGCTCCCTTTCACAGAGAAAGATACCATGGGTCCCGATGTTACTAGCATCAGATGCTTACTTAGAGATGGCTCATCTGTATTGAAACAATTCATCTAAAATGTATTCATAGTTTAAAGGTGCTTAAGGCAGACCATAAAAGGATTGCAACAAGAATGGAGCCTCATGTAAACCCATGGCTGATTCATGTCAATGTATGGCAAAAACTATTACAATATTGTAAAGTAATTAGCCCCCAACTAAAATAAATAAATTTATTAAAAAAAAAAAAAAGAATGGAGCCTCAAGTCCAGCTGTGCAGAAAAAGGTGCTATGAACTTCTTTAAAAGTACAGACCTTGAGCCCTATCCCAGACCTACTAAATCTGAATCTCTAGTAGATGAAATCTGGACATGTTTATTTAAATAAAGAAACTACATAGATGATTCTGATGTATATCCAGGATTGAAAATTACTGTTTGTTTAACCAAAAAAAAACCCCCCACATATTTGCTGATGGGGTTTTTTATAGTACTAAATTTATTATTGGTGCCCTTGATTTGGGGGTTTCATTGCCTACCCAAAGTTGCTAACTGTTAGACTGTCTGTAATGAACTCGGATTTCCTCAAGGATATGGGGTTGATATGTTGTTACACATGGAGAAATAAGAGAACCTGAAAAACTGTCAGAGCCACAAGATCTGACTTCACTTTCAGGATCATTTGTGGTATCTGTTAACCTCTGAGACTGTTTTCTCATCTGTAAAGCAAGATATAACATTTATGGCAATGCTTTCTAAACCATAATTTTTTAATCAATATTAATGATTACTTTAAAATATTGATAGAATTGAACTGGCTTTTATTTCTCATACGGGCTTCCTTGGTTTTTCAAAGGGTAAAGAATCTGCCTGCAATGCAGGAGACCTGGGTTCAATCCCAGGTCGGGAAGATCCCATAGAGAAGGGAATGGCAACTCACTCCAGTATTCTTCCCTGGAGAATTCCATGGACAGAGGATCCTGGTGGACTACAGTCCATGGGGTGCAAAGAGTCGGACATGACTGAGCAGCTTATTTATTTCTTATACAGGAAGAGGAATGGAAGATTGCTAGACTGTCTGCCACTTATACTGAGGCATTGGTTGTTGGCTGGCCTATTTATTAAATAATTAATCAAGGCTAAACTATCGTGATTATTCATTTGGTCACACCACACAGCTGTGGGATCTTAGTACCCAACCAGGGATTGAACCCAGGACACTGCAGTGAAGGTGCCAAATCCTAATCACCGGACCTCCAGGGAAATCCCTGTCATGATTATTTAAAACTGGATTGGCAAACTCTTACTTTACCTGTAGGGTAAAAAGTTATTATAGATAAGGAAAACAAGCCAACTCGAGCCCTCCTAAGGGTGTCAAATCCAAGAAAGATTTTTCCCCACCTTGATTGATTCTGTATATAGGAGCCTTTCATTCTTATCATGGAATTTGAATATATAATTTTTTGGGTGAACATTTAATTAGAAAATTTAATTTGCTAGCATGTTGTCATTTTGTAAAGTATGTAAAATATATTAATGGCCTTTGTTTTATATTCCTTTCTTAATTCCCCTAACACCTCATATGTTAATCTTAACTGATATGACTTATCTGATATGACAGATAAAGAGAATAAAACCAGCTTTAAAAATACACAAATATATTTTTAACTGGGGGAATTTTATAAGTAAAAAAATGTCTTCTAAAATCAAGCTCACTTCTGATGGATAGAAATTAGCTTTGGCTAACCAGCATTGGTTGAACTTGCAAGGGAATGATCTTAGTATTTCCGTAGAGTGTGTAATATGGCTGGGGTTATAAGTTATCTCTGATCCTAGAAAGCAGTGGATGAGACCCAGATTAATTGAATTCCACAGAGTTGTGTGCATACTTGCCTCATCTGCATATCTAGTTTCAAAAAATAAACTCTTTTAACTTTTTAACAAATCACTGAAGTTGCTTTTTCTCTCTTCCCCATTTTAGGCCCACCCAAAATACCTGAGTTGTATTGCAATCAGCTGTTTTTTCTTGGCTGCCAAGACTGTTGAGGAAGACGAGGTAACTATTTTCAAGACTAGTCGTGTCTCTTTTTTGAAAGTTTTATCCTTTTATTAGCTTGTTTTCTGTTTACCAAAACAAAAACTGAAAAAATGAGTTTATGTTTTTCTGTCCTGCCCTCCCTGCCTCCTCCCCTTTTGCTTTCTATAGAGAATCCCAGTACTGAAGGTGTTGGCAAGAGACAGTTTCTGTGGCTGTTCTTCATCTGAAATTCTGCGGATGGAGAGAATTATTCTGGATAAGTTGAATTGGGATCTTCACACAGCCACACCATTGGATTTTCTTCACATTGTAAATTCACCTGAAGTCTTTCAGTTTCTTACTTGAGTATATAGTCCTCTCTTAGTAACTTGAAAAGTAGATTGCCCACTCTTTGGTGGGGGCGGGGAACTGCACTGAGTCTTCGTTGCTGCTCCAGCTTTTCTCTAGTTTTGGGGAGCAGGGGCTGTGGAGCATGTGGGCTCAGTAATTGCGGCTCCTGGGCTCTAGAGGACAGGCTCAGTAGTTCTGGTGCACAGGCTTAGTTGCTTCACAGCATGTGGGATCGTCCCATTTCAGAGATCAAACCCATGTCTCCTGCATTGGCAGGCGGATTCCTTACCCCTGAGCCACCAGGGAAGTTTTCGGGGTTTTTTTTTGGTTCTGAGTTTTAGGAAAAGGAAAATTACTGCAATTAGCCAAGGAAAAATTACAAATTAAGATACATGTCAAATCACTGAAGCTAAAATTGCAAACTTAGAAATTGAGTAATACCTGAGGCGGTTACATCAACTTCTGTACATAGCTTATCTAGACATTTACGTAACTAGAATGATGTTCTTGTGATTTTAATTTTAATTTTTTATTTTTTTTTTTTAGTTCCATGCCATTGCAGTGTCAACTAGGCCTCAGTTACTTTTTAGTTTGCCCAGTCTGAGCCCATCTCAACATTTGGCATTCCTTACCAAGCAGTTACTGTACTGTATGGCCTGCAGCCAACTTCTGCAGTTCAAAGGATCCATGCTTGCCCTGGCAATGGTTAGTCTGGAAATGGAGAAACTCATTCCTGATTGGCTTCCTCTTACAATTGAACTGCTTCAGAAAGCACAGGTAGGTGTCAGTCTAATTAAATGGCATTCATTTTTCTCTTACTGGGAAAATAAGGTTAGCAGATAGTTACAAAAGTAAGAGATATTTTAATCTTGTAATGAGGGCTCATTTTTAAGGGCAGACAAAGTATTATTACACACTTTAAATGTATGGCTTAGATGTCTTTTTTTCTCTTTTAAAGCCTAGACAGTATTTTCTCGATTCTTTTCATCCCTCCGTCTAGGTTGTTGTTGTTGTTTAGTCACTAAGTCGTATCCAACTTCTTTGCAACCCCATGGATTGCAGCACCAGGCTTTCCTGTCCTTCATTATCTCCTGGAGATTTGCTCAGAATTCATGTCCACTGAGTCGGTGATGCCGTCTAACCATCTAACCTTCTAGGTTGCTGAAAATCTTAATCTTAAAAGGTTACTAAGATTCTTGCTAATATTCTCCATTGGTTTTGTGTGAAAAACCTTCCTACCTATTAGGTTTCATTACAGTACTTCTGTAGTTTACTCCTTTTTTAAAAAAGATAGGGCAAAAACATAAACTGCAAGAAGTTGCTTTTTAGACAAGCAGATAATTTATTATTGGCTAGAGAAGGAAGTATTTGGCAAATAGAAAGTATATTCCTGAAATTCCAGGACTTTCTGAAGTAGTTGCCTAAGGCTGGTGAGTATCTTTATCTGCAAATTGATATAAAATGTTTGAGGTTAGTTAAATTTTTATCAACTATCTATATAAAAACTAAAAATTTAGTGGAGAAAATTCTCATTCAAATGATTTGAAATTCAAATGAAAAGTTGGTAATGGTTACTCTAGCAACTATTTGGAGAGGAGCCTTCCTGGTTCTGTTCATGTCACTAAATGGAACCTACGAGTTTAGATCTACTTCAAACCATACCCCTTAGCCAACTGAGTCCATAATAAGACTTATGAGCCTACTTTCCCTTTTATATGTCCCTGTTTATTCTCATTTGGCAATAGTTATTCTGATTTGTTTTATTAAATTTTATTTAGAGAAGAGACTGCTAAATTCTGAGCTTAAAAACATTATGTAATATAAAAACCAACTTCAGCAAACAGCTGCAATCTTTGAGCTGATAAAACTTATTAAAGAATTCTATGAAAAGAAAATGAGAATAATACTTGAACTTGGTATTTTGTAAGACAGTTACAGTTAATAGATACAAGCCATAAAAGCAAACAGACCAAGAAAAAAGTTAGCGGACATATAAAATATACTTCAGGGCAGCCTCTCAGCTCTGAGAATTTCATGCTTTAGTTTGTGAGTGGAGAAGGGCTGTCTTTTCATAAAAAATGATAATGGTCAGAGCAATATATCAACTAGAGCTCTATCCTCTTAGATATGTGTTATTCTGTTTTAGCATAGCTCAGCTTGTTCTCCTTCCCTGGGACACATGATATTAGTGTAATACAGGCTATTTCTCCTTACAAGGAGATACCTTCTTTTACTTGCATATGTTAGATTGAAATAACTGAGAAATGTTTTTTCCTATTGAAATAATGCTATAATGAAAATAAACCCTGGGAGATAGTTGCTATTTAGTGAGAATTTTTAGAAACTAACATCAAAAACTACCATTTAAGTGAATAGTGTGACACAGAGCACTTACTTTGCCTACCTTGAGTGTTGGAAAAGGAAGTGGAATGTTAATCATTTACATTAGACTGTGGAAGTGGGGGAAGGGACATGAAGAGAACCTCCTACATTTTTCATCTTTATTGGAATGAAGTATATATCTCTAAATGCCCCCATGACTTTGTCTCTGCCTGTTTCCAAGTTAGTGCAGAGAAAATTTGCTATATGAAGAGTTACTAGCACTGAGAAAGGACAAGCTTTGAACTATAAATAATAAGAATATTGCAAATAGCATGTATATTCTGTAGCTTTGATGGCTTGTTCTCTATTGAAGAACACTAGAGAATCTGCTTATTCTCTATTGTAAGTCTTCTGGTGCTGAAAGAAAGTGTTCACAAAAACTGTTCTCCCCAGGTATTATTATAAGCTTGGAATTTGAAGGAACCTTCTTAAAAATCAGATAATTCAACTCCTTTATTTTATAGCTGCAGCACAGAGAACTTGAAACTTTCTCGGAGACACACAAAACTTAGTAGTAAAGAAAACTGGAAAAAACCCAGTGTTTATCCATACCATAAAAATCTTGAAGATTGTAGTCCAGTGGTTTTCAGAGTTTTCTTTAGAAATAGAACTCTTCCTCACCCCCTTCCCCCCAAATCTTGTACACACACAATCCCAAAATCCTAAGTAGTAAAGTATTACTTTGTAATATGTGTTTGGGGCAGAAGCCTATCAGATGCAGCCCTATTCAACATGGCCTCTTCCCTTTCATAAGCTGTTTGGACATAGTTTGAAAACCACTGTTCCATTCTCTTATGTATATAGTTATGTTACATTTATTGAGAAATCTATGGTCAAAGCATTGGGGATATAGTGATTGCAAAAAAAGTCTCTGCTCCATGTAGTAGTCAAGTTATAATGAGCAAGACAGTTAAAAACACACATAAGATCACAAAACTTCAGAGAGTTTGAGACTTGGTCTTAGCAATTCTCTGAAATCCTAGTGGCCCAAATCTGTGCTTAGTTGCTCAGTTGTCTTCAACTCTTTGCAACCACATGGACTGTAGCCTGCCAGGCTCCTCTGTCCGTGGAATTCTCCAGGCAAGAATACTGGAGTGGGTAGCCATTGTCTTCTCCAGGCCCAAATATGAGTGGCTCCTTACTCTTTAAAACTCAGTTATCTTTGCTAAGTTCACCTCTGTTCACATAGGAACACCAAGTCTAGTATCTTTGTAATTAGACCTGTGACAAAGCCATAGTAATATCAGATACTCGTCCTGGATTTCTGGTTGTTGTGTAGCAAGTTCTTGCATCAGATTGGTAAGATGGTGCCAGAATTACTTCTCACGTGTTTCCCAGTGTCATGGTTTGAGAGGACTGCTGTTGGTCCATCACGGGCATCCATGCTGTGAGGGAGCCCATTGTCACCAGTTCTGCCTATGTTCCCTCTGGACTTCAGACAAAATACAGGGAGTGTTTCCTGGTTTGAAAGGCAAGCTTTCTCTTGTCTCTTCTACTCCCGTCACCCCCACTCTACTGCCACCATCACCACCCCTTTTATCTCTTGTGCTACCTATTGGTCGTCGTTGTGAGCTGGCTAACCCTCTTTCTTCTTACTCCTCTCATTGCTGTTTCTGTGCCTGTACTCATGTTCTCTTCTGATTGATGCAGTCTGCCTTGATTATCTCGGGATGTTAAATCTCCCCAGATAGCGTGGTGGTCTTCCTGTCCCTAACCAAGGTCCCTAGTCAAAGGATTTGTTTACTTCAGTGGTGTAGTGTAAGAGTATGGAGTTCAAGAAGCAGACCCTCCCCACCAGGGTCTTCTAGTCCTTCTTGAAGGTACCTCGAGTCTGACTCCTTATGGCACTAGGTATTTTCAGGGATTTATGCTATCCAGTGAACCTAATGGGTCCATCTGAATCAGTTACATCATGCTATTCCGATCCTATCATGCTTTTCCCATCAGTAACCTGTTCAGATGTCTGCTCTGTAAATGTTCACGGCTATTTGCCTTACCTTGGTGAGCTGAATTACAGTTCTGTTTGTTTTTCTAGCAAGGGATACTTTAAAATAGTTACCATATTTGAATTGGAGGAGATGGTCATCTTGAAAAATAACAATAAATGTTGTCTTGACACTCTGCAACTAGAACATGTTCATTTTAAATCATTCTGTGACAGTTTCATTAGAGAACTTGTCTGGTGTCTAAAGTTGCAGTAATTCCAGTATATATGCTTATTTTGTTTCCTCCACTGTATCTCAGCAAGGGCCATATTATTTTATTTTTTAGAACAAACTCAAGTTGCAGTAGAAGGAATTTATGTTGATGCATTACTTTGGACAGAGGATTTAACTTGGGTGGACCATCATTAGCTGGTCTTTATGTGCGTGCATGCTCAGTCGTGTCCAGTGCTTTCTGACCCCATGGATATAGCCTGCCAGGCTCCTCTGTCCATGGAACTTTCGAGGCAGTACTGAAGTTGGTTGCCATTTCCTACTCCAAGGGATCTTCCCGACGCAGGGATCAAACCCGCCTCTTGCATCTCCTGCATTGGCAGGCGGATTCTTTACCACTGTACCACCTGCAAAGCTTCATTAGGTGGTATTAGTTTGCAAAACCTTCAGTGTCTTTCTAGCCCCATTTTCTGCCAGTCCTTACTAAATATAACTCCCTATTTACTTAGTACTTCCACAGAGAAAGTTTTTAGTGACACAGTCTTCTTTTTACTTGAAAAACATGTTTTTTTCCCCAGGCTTCTTCTGTGGTACTATGCCCGGAGACTATGGCATTGGAATATTTGTGATATTTTTACTTTTCTAGGCCATTAAGTGTCATTCATTTGTTGAAGAACAACAAAATAAACCAGATACTTACTTTTTAGAAATAATTTTTTTTACACTGTAGTCTTCTTTACATGTCCCAATTCCTTTTTCTCTGTTACCTCTCTTTTGTAGGCTATTTGAAGAAGTGGGGTCCTGGCCTTACCAGGTGCCTTAAAGAACTTTGAAGGCCCATCCCTCTCCTGTGTGCTTTGTTCCACTGTCTTTGTTTTTGTTTTTTAATTTGGCTGCACTAGGTCTTATTTGCAGCATGTGGGATCTAATTCCTTCACCAGGGATTGAACTCAGGCCTCCTGCATTGGGAGCACAGTCTTTTTAGCCACTGGACCACCAGGGAAGTCCCATTCCACTGTTTTTAGCATGGCTTAGCTTGTTTCACATCCCTGGGACATGATAAGCCTTAGCCTGTAGTTATAATCTTGAAAGTTATTATATAATTTTTTTTCTTTTAAGAGAGGAAAAGAAATTCTAATACTAGTTAATAATATCTTGCCTGTTAGGGTGTTAGCTAGACCCTTCCAAACTAGGGGAAAAAATTGGTGAACAAAATAAATATGAAAAATTTTCATTTTCATATATAGTTTCTGGTAATTTCAGACATTGTTACATTTGTACATGATGACTAACACTAGCCTTTCATCTTTGGATACTTTGCTGGGTAACAAGTAATGAGTTTATTTTAATGCATTTTATGATTATTTTTAAAATTTTTGGCCACACCACCCTGTGGCATGTGGGACCTTAGTTCCCCAACCAGGGATTGAACTGTCACCCCCTGCATTGGAAGGTGGAGTCTTAACCACTAGACTGCAGGGGAAGTTCCAGCAAGGAGTATATTTAGAGATAAAAATAGTTTTGTCACCAAATATGTTCTTGCAGAGCATGTTCTTTTCCTTTATTTTCTCTGTGGTATTGCAAAGTCATACTGTGTGCTACAGGGTTTTTTAGGTATGAATAAGAATTGGTTGAGCAATGTCCTATAGAATACATAAGCCTGGAAAGTGATCGCTGGTAGTCAAGATAGACTTCCTGGAGGTGGTGGCCGTTAGACAGACCTGGAAGGAATACATAATACAGTTTCAATAGGTAGAAACAGGATGAGCAAGAGTAAGAAAGGGCAAGAATTGTGCAAAGTAGAGAGCACGTTTCTTTGGCAGGAATACAGAGCACAAATTGGGATATGTTAGGAGGAAATAAGACTGGAAAGGCTTCCCAGGTGGTGCAGTGGTAAAGAATATGCCTGCCAATGCAGGAGACTCAGGTTCGATCCCTGAGTCAGGAAGATCCCCTGGAGAAGAAAATGGCAACCCACTCCAGTATTCTTGCCTGAAAAGTTCCATGGACAGAGGAGCCTGGAGGCTACAGCCCATGGAGTTGCAAAGAGTCGGACATGACTGAGCACTCAGCACACACAAGACAGGAAAAGACGGTTGGGTCAGATTGTGGAGAGCCTTCTTAATACCAAACTAAAGAAGTTAGATTATTTCTGGTGGGCACTTGGGGTGCTGAGGAATTAATTTAAATAGGGAGAAATTTATGTTGTATAGGATTTTGACTAAAGCTATAATTGTAGGGAAAGTAAGGCAGAAACAGACTAATTAGACTCTTTATCACAAGATTTTGAAGGCCTTCCATATACAGTCATTGGTGATAGAAACTTAATAAAAATGAATATGATACAGTGGCTACCACTTGGGATCTTGTAGTCTGTAGTAGAAAAGCATAAATGATTAAATAGATTATTCTAATACAGTGTGGTAAGTATGATAACAGGTTGATACAAAAACAGATGATCCTGGGATTTGGGAGGGATAAGGGAAGTCGGGTGGCTTCAAAAAGACTGATACCTGAATTATCCTGAAGGATAAGAAGGAGTTAGTGAAACTCCCTAATTAAACAAAAATCTTAGCAAAAATGTTCTTTGCTAGTGTTGTCAAGCCTGCTATTTGCTACAGAAATACAACTTGTCAAAGGCTCTCATTTACTGTTAAAAAAATAATAAAGTTGTTCAAAATTCTTAGCCAGCCAGCCTTCTCTGTCCCTTATTTAAATTTTTTCTTGCCTCTGGCTGCTTCTCTAAATTCTTAATGGATTTTGTTTATCTATACATTGAATGTGTTAGTCACTTAATTGTGTCTGACTCTTTGCTACCCCATGAACTGTAGCCTGCCAGGCTCCTCTGTCTATAGAATTCTCCAGGCAAGAATACTGGAGTGGGTAGCCATTTCCTTCTCCAGGGGATCTTCTTGACCCAGAGATTGAACCCGGGTCTTCTGCATTGCAGGCAGATTGTTTACTGTTAGAGCCAAAAGGGAGTATATGTATGTTTGTCTGTGTATATATACACACACATATATAATATGTATCTTTATATATAAAAGGGAGTATATATATTGATATATAATTATCTGTATGTTGGTCTTCACTAAAGAGGTTGGAGGAGGCAAAGAGGGTGAGGTGAAAGGCCTTCTGGACAGGGGAAGATAGCCTGAACAGAAAGCAGATGTTGGATATATATCAGTGAATAAAATAGAATAATTTCTGCTTTCATGAAGATGTCCAGCATATATTTGCAAATACAGAATTCAGGTTCCAACGTGGTTTATATTATAAATACAGATCTGGACACAAATTCTAAAAATGATGGGTTAGGCTGGAGGAATTCGATGAGTTGGAGGTGAAAGATGTGAGGAGAGAAACCTTGGGGGACAGAGGGCACGAGAAGTGGCTAGCAGAAATGACAGGGCCACCTCCGTTGATTATTTTTTTTTCTCCCCTGGCTCAGATGGATAGCTCCCAGCTGATCCACTGTCGGGAGCTCGTGGCACATCACCTTTCTACTCTGCAGTCTTCCCTGCCTCTAAATTCCGTTTATGTCTACCGTCCCCTCAAGCACACCCTGGTGACTTGTGACAGAGGAGTGTTCAGATTACACCCCTCCTCTGTCACAGGCCCAGACTTCTCCAAGGACAACAGCAAACCAGAAGTGCCAGTCAGAGGTCCAGCAACCTTCTGCCACCATCTCCCAGCTGCCAATGGGTGCAAGTATGCCTCTGCTAAACGCAAAGTGGAGGAAATGGAAGTGGACGACTTCTACGATGGCATAAAACGGCTGTATAACGAAGATAATGCTTCAGAAAGTGTGGGTTCTGTGTGTGGCACTGATTTATCACGGCAAGAGGGACAGGCTTCTCCTTGTCCACCTCTGCAGCCTGTTTCTGTCATGTAGCTGCAAGAGTTACCTTCAAGTGCAAACTAAGGTAGACAACTCTGGGGATGGGAGCATGGAAAACCAGGATAGGCTATGTAAGGTATATATCTTTTCAGGCTGATTTGAAACGAGCCAGAGAAAAAACCCAGTTGATTTGTATGACTAATTATAATTCAACAATATTTAAGCACTTAAAGACCAAAAAAAGTCTAAAATTAAGATCAAAAAAATTTTAAGTAAAAAATTCCTTTGTAGTATTTGTCAGTTCTACCCTTTTCTCTGCTAAAATGTAATGTAGATTGCCTTGTGTCAGAAACTCAGTTTTTTTTTTTTAATTCCAAAATTCCTAGCTAGCAAACCTTGTCCCAGAATCCTGATTTAATTTTCCTCTTGCTTTTTGCTTGCTTCTTTGAGTACTAAATGAATTTTATGCATGCTGATCTATAGCCTGATTTCCACTGATGAGGAAATCCTCAAAATTTATTTTTAGCAATTTAGTGAACAGATTTCAGTGTGACAGCGATGTTTAATCCATGATTCAAATTCAGATTAATCTGGAAAAGGTACTTCACAATTGCCCCATATGAATCAGGTGGTAAAAAGGACTCCTGTTACCATTGTTGGTTTTTGTCTCCTTTCAATTTCTAGAGTTTGGAAATAAAATTACTTTCAGTTTTTGTTTATCTTAAATTGAAGCTTAAAAGTGGCACATGATTAAGACACTCTAGGTTTGTTGAAAGCGTTTTTGACATTTGTATAAAAATTTGTGATAAAGACTATACCCAGGTGCTCACCAGAGAAACATGTAACAACTAAAGTTAGGTTTTTTAAACTGCTCAGTTCACTCATTTATAATCAGCAGGAGAGACTCTCTAGATGTTGGGGCAGCTCTGTGATTGGGATCTGTAACATGTATTAATATTAACTGAATTCAGCACCCTAGTTTTATGTTAAGCCATTAGGATTTTTCTTGATCCGTTAACCCCCTGCCTCCCCAGCCTTCCTGTATTTCGTGATCAGTTAACCCCCTGCCTACCTGTATTTCTCTTAATGACTTCTGGATTCTGAGCTCCCTGTGCAGTCTGAAGAAGTTATTGCAGTCAGAACCATGTACTGATGATAAAAGCCACTGGTAGCAATAAACGTTGTCCTTTACCTTTTTATCTTCTTTTTCTGCTTGTGAAGAGGTACAAATTCTTGATTGGTTAAGCACTGCTATTTCAACTATAGAAGATGATAAAAATACTAATATGCTTGCAGAAAACAAAACATAAAGGGGAGATCTAAATGTGACTTTTAGGGTTTGACATAATTTTTCTTTTCTAATATTTTCTAACTGGTGGACTGTGACCTTCCAAACAGTAAATTCTTAGCTTAAGGAACTGTGAGGGCAGGCATTTCCCATGTCTAGATAACCTGTAATTTTTAACCTACTGATTTTGCTCTGATTTAGCAGAGCACAAGTATTCTCCAGTTGGCATTTGACTTTTAAATTCTTGTGGTAGGGTTGGCTACCTGCTACAGTCCAATCAAGGGGGAAATGTCTCCTGACATTGAAGTACAAGAGGCTGACTTTGCAAATACACATTAAAAAAAAAAAAAAATCCCACTTATCCTAGTATTCATCTGGTTCTGTTCCTTAGTTCACCTCAATTGTGGGAGCTTCAAGAAGTCTGCAACTTACACATATTCATCATTAAAATAAATGGCATTTAATCCCTCCATCCCCTCCTCCACTTAACAAATGAATATTTTTGTTACATAGAAATCTACGGATGATACTGAGTCTAGAATATTTCCTTTGTGGTCCAGTTGCTACAGATTGTACAGAAGAAACATTTTAATTTTTTGATCTTGAGGCTTTCTAATCAAAAATTGATAGTAAATCAGTTTGGAAAAAGGTATTGTTTTCATGGGAAACTGAATTGCAATGGTTGGGCTGCCAGGTCTCCTGCCTCAAAGCTTATTTAACCCATATATCAAATTAAACGACAGTACTTGGGAGACCAGACCCTCCCGAGCACGCACCCTTTCAGTTTTATGTCCCTGCCACCATCCTGGAGACCTGAGCTACCACGAGCTCTTGCGGAACTTTGGTTCTCTGAGACCTGAACTTGTGGATTAAAGCAGAAAAAAGCAAAACATGCTTCAACAGTGAGGAACGTCTCATTAAGGATGTTCCTACTGTTAAATTAGATCCTGTTTTACTGGAAACTATTCTCATTAGCCTATCCACAATACTTAAATTTTGGCAGCACACAATTCTCTTCCAATATTTGGAAACTTGAGCTTTAGGGATCACAATTGCCTGGTGCCTCTTGGTGGTTAGAAAACTTGTTATTCTATGAACGATCTAAAAAAGCAAGGGAATAAATGTGACGGGATAAATTAGTTTAATTCTAGTAAATTACTCTAGTCCTCCAACAGAAGTGAATGCATGCTCTAGCTCTTGAAGCTCATACTGGGAGAAGCCAGGTATTTACTTCATTCTCTTTTGCAGGATTGGTGTTAAGTTGGTTATCTGTGAAGAACTTTTTTTTTCCCTACAGTTGATGTCTTAGTGTGGAGGGGAGGGCTGGGAAAGGAGAGTACTCTCAAATGCCAGTTAAAAAGACTAATTCTAATTCTGATTGGTCAGAAATGTCCCTGACCCTGTACCTTTGGCTCTGAAAGCAGCTGTAATGTAGCTCTTTGCTTGGCCAAGCTGATGAGAATCTGAGCCTACATTCCTGCTGTCAAGAGAGCTAAGACATTGGTGTCTGCCCCCGAAGTATTCTTTCTTTTCTCCTATGTTGTTAGAACCAATACATATATATAAATATATAAGTGCTCCCTATTCTCTACCTACCTGGGTTTTACTCATTTGGAATTCTTGAAACAAGAAAGTAAGTTGTCCTTGAGCATTACTGCCCACAACAGCACAATGTGACTAAAGCCACTGATGCTCGGCCATCATAATGGGGAGCCTTAAGGAAGGTTGTATGTTTTCAACTGGAAAGGGAGATAACTGGCCAGTGTCTTCACAGCCATCATGGGACACAGCAGGTTGAGGATTAGAGAACTGTCCAAGGCCACATGGCCAGGAATTTTTAATAAGGTTCAACTTCTGACATATCAAATATAAAGCTTTACGGTATGAAGTTTTGTCTAACAGGTAACTGTAACTTCTAAAGACTCAAATTATTGAAATTAGTCTATAAACTTAACAGGAGAATGTCTTCTAAGCCTATTAGTATTTTGAGCTTTGGCCACTAGATGGTGCTTTTAGAAAAACAACATCTTTAAGTTTCAGGGAGAAACTGGGCTTCCTGTGAGGGAATGAGCAGTTTAAGCCCTCACCTTTTGTTGCTAAACATCAGCATCATTTGCAGTTACAAGTTCACATCACTTAAGCCATGGGAGGCCTGTGCATGTGGGACTGATGGGAAATTACCAAGATCTGCCATGTTGGGACTTAGATGTGGCTAAGTATGTCTCAACAACAAAAAAATTCTACAAATTAAAGATCCTAATATTTGGTTAAGTTGTTTGGACCTGCAACCTAGAAATACGATTGGGAATACTTGAAAATAGCCAAGTCCCAAAAGCTTGCTGCTTTCATTTTCAGTTGGATTTGACCGATCATAGGACAGAAGATGGAAGTATAGGCTTACGTGGTAAAGCTAGGAACAGGAGTTAAAATGAGAGCTTCCCCTCACCATAATAAATTTACAGACCTTCCTCTATTTACAACAGAGTTACATCTTGATAAACTCATAAGTTGAAAATATCCTTAAATCAAAAGTGCATTTAGTGCACCTAATCTAAACACCATCGCTTATGAACCTAGTCCACCTCAAGTGCTCAATGCACTTAACATTAACCTCCAGTTGGGCTGAATCCGTTTAACACAAAGCCTGTTCTATAACACAAGAATCAGATATCCTATGGAATTTGTTGAATCCTGCACTCAAGTGGAAAACAATGGTTGTAAGTCTATCAGTTGTTTCATGAGTGTGTGGCTGACTAGGAGCTGCAGCTTGCTGCTACTGCCCAGCGAAGTGAGTATCCGTACTGCATGTGGCTAGCCCAAGACAAGATCCAAATCCAGAACTACGGTTTCTTCTTAATGTATATCACTCACACCATCACGAAGTCAAACCATATTAAGTCAGGGACCTTCTGCAGTGGTTTGCATGATGTAAGACCCATGTGTAGTACAGAGACATACCTCTCCCTATGCCACCTCTGGATCACTGCAAAGCTGTCATAAGCGGTAACCAAGAACATCTTACCAGATAGAGAAGTTTAAAGACAACACAACTCTAGGTTTTTCAGTTTCCAGGAGGCTGAATCTCTCCATTTCTTTCAACTCAAAGTACGAGTTTCATGGCAGATCAAATGTCAAACTTTTGACCTTATTATGTTACACAACAGTAGGCGAGTGAACTTAAAACTACTGAAAAGCAATCAGGAGTGGGTTTTGCTTTTCAGAATACTATCTTGCAGTTTAGCCCAGAAAGGGTGTACCTCTTACTCCCCAAGTTTACTGTATGAGGTATACAGAGACATGCAATTCATAGCGTGTGGCTACATCCCCAGTGCCTAATGTTGGCCTAGTGTAGTGTACAAGTACTGGGGGAGAGGGAAGGGTGGGGAAGACGGATGGATATAGAGAAAGGGCAAGGAGAGCTAGAGCTGCACCTCTTCAGTGTTCTAAAAGCCCTGTGCAGGGCATGGTTAAGCAGAGTTTGTAGAATGCTATTCTGCATCCTCCCCCCGCCATACACACACACAAAATTTTTTTTGGACAGGAACCAACCTTAATGGCTTCATGCCTCTTGGTGCCATAATTTGCCAAGAAAAAAGCTTTTCTTTGGTGCCAAGAAAGTTTCCGTAGTGGACGGATAGGCCGTTTCAACTCACAGTGCTGGAAATAACTGATTTGAGGCAGACATGAAATCTTCATCTCTACCTCCCACGATGTCCCACTAATAACCAAAAGATCTCATTTATTTACAGCTACCTGTCAGAATAGGAAGGTTGGAAAAGGAGGTGAGCAGATACCCAGGCTTGCAATTAGTCTTTTCATATTAACACATTCAGCCCCAAGGGTGCCACTTGTTCGCTAGAGACTGATCTGAAAGCTACATGCTATCAATCACAAGGACTAAATACCATGGTCTTAAGGATTCAAGTACAAGGATCTTCAAAGTGAGCCATATTGCCAACACTGTCTCCAAGGTAGAAAAATGGCAGTCATCTGCAAAGCAAAAGGTTGCATAGAACTGTCATTTAACTACAGTGAAAATTATGTACTTAGTTTTTCAGATGTCCAGAACTGTTTACCCATACGGGACAATGATAAGCAGAAAAGTCAAAACAACTAAGAAGAAAGTTTAGGTACAGTTGATGGGAAAAAGTAGTCGAGCCTATTGGTATGATGACCTAATTTTATCTGACTCAGCTCAGTGCATACTAATTCAGAAGAGCAGTTTTCACCTTTATACATATGCTGTGCCAATCTCAAAGAGATCATCTAGGATACACTTTCAGCAATAAGGCAGCGTCTGTATCTGAAGTAAGGTGGTTTTTTTTTTTTAAAGACTGTGAAAAATAAAAAGCCTGTAATCAACCAAAATAGGTTCAGCTGGTTCAGTTCTCCCTGCTTTTCAACAATCTAGCTTGGGATAAGCAAGTAATGTTTATTTTTCATCTCTCCTAGTTGGTCAGCCAAGAGAACGTAACTTACTACTTTTATCAACACTGGAGAAAAAGAACCACCTGAAGTAAAAAGGAGGTTAGCTGTGTGCTTGACCTGTGCTGTCCGTTATCCACTTTCCCTAGATAACTGAACAGAAACCAACCTGGATGAACCAGCCAGTTCCCTCACCCCTCCCACTAAGATGTCACCATTACACTTCCTGTAGCCTGAGGACTAAAAGGGGAACAGCAGTAATAGATTACGCATTTCTCTACTTAAGGACAAAAATACTGCCTAATTTGAGTTTTAAATATTGCTCAAAAAATGTCTTTACAATCTGATGCAAAATTTGTTTTCAAAATGAGTGACAGGGTAAAGTTGATATTAAAATATTTAAAGGAGCTTAAAAATAAATCCAATTATTATGCTTAGTAATCACAGTGGTTTCACACAATAGGATGTCTGTGTTCAACTTACAAGACAGATAATGTCATGCTGTAGCATCAGTTAAGGAGTTGATACCCACCCATCCATCCGTCAAACCACTGATCACATCTTAGCAGATTTCTATCGTTGCAGATTATAGTGTAATATGGAGGGGACAGCTCTCGACTCATATTTTAACTATTTAATGGCTCAGATGAACTTGATTTTACTGCATTTAATAACAGTGTCTAAGTAAAGGAAGCCTCTCACCAGTATGCTTATCCAATTGGACTAAATAACCTCTTTCCAAGAATCAAATGATTCAAGAGGCAAGCACTGTTGCTTCATCATTTCACCTTTCAACCAAAGCATATGTTCACCATTCTTAAATAAAGGGGGGAACTCTCTTAAGGATCTTTACCAAATGCAACTCATGCAACCAATATCCACCTGCTATGGGGCTAAAAAAATGATAGAAATAAGCAAAAACTATTGACAAGAAATGAAAAGGTAGCAAATTGCATCTTCATGCTTTAAAATAGAAGTGAATTTGGAAATTACACCTTGACTACAAAAATTGCCCCTAAGAGGTGACTGCTAATAAAATAACCTAGCCCCGAATCCAGCCCATCATATGAGTCAGCATCAGAAATCACTGACTCAACAGCCAGAAGTGTGTGTTTGCTTGTGGGTGTACTTTAAGCGACTTTCAGCATTTTTTTTTTCCCTCCTTTGGCAAACAGAGTGGAGAAAGCCACCTGGCTGACTGGCAAACGTGGATGAGAACCATTGTTAACGACACTTCTGTTGTCTGGGACAGGATATGTACTTGGGGGTTTGTTTCCATGGTCCAGGACACAAAAACGCTGGACACGTGGTAAAGAGCTTCACAATAAATAAAAAGGCAAGGATGGGCCAGAAAGTTATTTTAACGTACCTTTAAATATAAATTGAGTCCCAGAGGCAGAAAAATCACCTAACCAACACTGGCACATTTTAAACATGATTAAGACTTGCAGGTCAAAATCCCAGTGACAGCACCAGGATTTGTTGCTGTATCTGAGATGAGGAGAGCATCTTCAACACAATTCTGTGTGGCTTAAATGTCACTTAACTTTCCCCTTGAGCTTAAAATTGGCATAATTTTGATACCAAAACTAAGTCTGAATAACCAATACATAAAAACAAACTGGCTAAGTAGGAAAAAAAATTTTTTTTTCCAAAACAGAATCCCAAACCCCAAAAACTTATATATAGGATGCAGGTAACAGAAAGAGTCAAATAAAACAACAATGGTTCCTGAATTTAAAGGAAGAGTGCCCACTTCTCTCTCTCAAGAGGCAGACGGTCAGCTGAAAAATAAAAATATTGTATCAGTAGAACACTCCAAATTTAAAACTTGCAGCCATCTTTGTTCATGCAATATCAAATGTTTAGAAAAATACCCCAAACTTCAAAACAACCCATCAAGCTACCAAGAGGAAGGAAAATTGTTGCCCCAATCTTATGACATGATGGATGGTTGAGGGTCCTGATGGGACTGTTCAGAAGGTCGCTCATGGGACAGAGGTGTGGAGTTTACATGAGATCAAGTTTGTGGACCCTCAGACTAGGGTCCATGCTGTCTTCAGTCCATGAGTTCTTGGGTCAGCAGCTTCAAGAACATGACAGCTAAGCAAGATCCCAACACATGGCTACTTTGGGTTTTGGCCCGAGTTCTCTGTTTCATTCAATTTCCTTTTAAGGAGTATTATTAAGTATTACTGTTTTTGGTGATGAGAAGTCATTTTAGTAACCACCACGGGCAGTGGTTTGTAAACAGGACATTGACAAATACAAACAGCAGTGCAATATTTGACCCAGACTTTAAAAGAACAGGAGGCGATGGTGGAAATGAGGTAACTCTTCCCCAACACGTGTGAACAGACAGCTCCTGCTCTTCTAATGCTCTATGTCCATTAGGAGAGAGTAGGGCTTGTCAACAGGATGGTTACATAAAGAAGAAGCTACAGAAGAGAAAAAAGAAAGGTTCAGATTCAAAGTTGATTCTTAAAAGGTTTTTTTTTAAAAAGAAAAAAAGGAGCTTCTCTACAACAAACTGAAAGAACAGTGGTGTGTAAGTAAAGGGATCATCAGTTGAGGTGGGAGCACCAGAGGCCGAGGAAGAAGAGGCTGCCTCGGCTGGGGCAGTGGGGTGCTAATCAGGGTAGAAGGGGATGGGAATGGGGGACAAAGGGTGGCAGAGACGGTGTATGAAGTACAGAACACCACGTGGCAAGCATCTTGGAGGAGCTGGTGCTGCCCAGATGGTAGCATTTGAAGTCCAGACAAAGCAGGAAAGCATGAGACTCTTTCATCCCTATTTCTTTTATCCAGTATTATAAACATGTGTACATTTGTATATCAAACAGTGACTACAAAGAACTCACAAAAGGGCACACAATGTTTGGGTAAAAATATATTTTCCCCCACTTTATGTTCTTGGCACTAGTGATATATGCATAGATTACCTGTCCACCACGCTCCTACCTTCACAGACACCAAACGACCGAGCAAGTTTGCTACGGGATGACTTTCATACTTGAAAAAAAATGATATGCTTCACACCAATACAATTGTTTTAGTTTTTTAAAAAAGACAAGTGTCTAACATGCAGTTTACATATATGACAATTCTGCATTAACACTGAAAGGAGATTACACAACAGTTTTAAAAACACATTGGTTATTTTCCAACAGCAAAATGACAATGATCTACAACTACAGTTTAAGGCATATCAGCATATTTTAAAATTAAGGAATAGACAAAGTTCTAATGCTGTTCACAGCTTAATCTTCCATTTATTTTAAAAATTCCCTTCATACCTACATACAATCTAGACTTTGTACGTCATCATTTCCCCCCTAAAGAGTCATCACATATATATCCTGTCAATGGAACCAAGACTTCTGGAAGTTGAGACTTGACAACTTCAGACACTTGCGAATGGCAAAGCAAAGGGATCTCAATGCACAGTTTTGATAGGACCACACAGAGACAGTATGACATGAGTTGGTAACAGCTGAAAACCTGATTCAACAGTCTGTATTATAAATGTGATGCATATGTCAAGAAAGTAAGGAAACCAAGTCTGTTTGTTTGATGTGCACAAGATAGGAGGTGTTATTGCTGGTGAGATCACAAAGCAGAGAAGGAAGATGAGTAACCTGTGCCCAACATTATGTTAAATGTTCCCCTGGTTGAGGTGTCCTTTCTGGACAAAACCTTCACCAATTAATAAAGAGCCTAAGCTGGGAAAAGGTAGTCTCTCAACTGCCCATAAATTCTCATAAGTGCTTTTCCATCACATCCTTCTTAAAACTGTTATAGGTATCTGAAGTCCAGAAGAAGCAAAAGCATGGTCATAGTGGTTGAACAAAAGATCTGGGGAAGGGCCAGGAAGAGCTGTCTTGGCAAAAAAAAAAAAAAAAAAAAAAAAAGAGGTGATCCCTAGTAGTAGTTAGCACAAGGGAAAGATCATTAAACCAGGATCACCAAAAAACTAAGCAGTCATAAAGGCAGTGTAACATGAAAAAAAAACTTTCTCTTGTTTTTCTCTAGTGGAAGGTAGTAGTTTCTCATTCTAGCTTTACTTACACAGTCAGAACCAAGGACCCTCTGGGACTTCCCTGGGGGTCCAGTGGTTAAGACTTCACGCTCTCATTGCTGAGGACTCAGGTTCAATCCCTGGTCAGGGAACTGAAGTCCTGCAAATCACATGGCACAACCAAAAACAACAACAAAAAAGAACCAAGGACCTTCTATAATATCCAATGAACCCACAACGCTATGTAGAACACAGACTGGGATTAATAATTTCTGACTTCCACATTGACACCAAGGAAAAGTCAAATCTCTGTGTTTCTTGTGAAAAAGAGGTAAATGTGAGCCATTTAAAATATAGTTTTCTTTCTTTAAAAAAAAAGAAAACAAAGAAAACAAAGGCTAGTCAAACCAATACCTCCCTACCCCCATCCAGGAAAAAAAAAAAGAATTCCACCTATCCCATTTGTTTCTCTAATTAAAAAGCCAAAAAGATCTCAAAGGTTTCTTACTACTGTACTTACATGCAAAGGCGAAAGCACATCCAATTAGATTTGAGGGTATCATTTACTCCGTGCAGAGCCAAGGACTACTGTGAAAAAAGGCACAGATACAGAAAGGAGAGAGGGCAGCAATAACAAACCAAACAGGGCCGGGGAGCAGGGGTAGAAAAAAGTTCAGAAGCAACGCAGTTTTTTTTTAAAAAAAAAGCTTTTATATGTTTCTTTTGCCTTTTTATTCCCTGACTCTCCATGATTTGTTTTTCTGTGAAAAATTTAATGGGGGAAAAAATCAATCAACAATCTTGGAATCAAAAAGTCAGCTGGATGCCTTTCACGGTTGGGCTCACTTTAAAAAGGCTTTAGCGATGCATGTAAAATGGTTATTTTCAAAGGACACATTCTTAGGATTTAAAAGTGTATTTCCTGTTACAAGGCACAAAAATGCGCACACAAGCAATGGATGGAACAAGCATACAGCACTAGCAGTCAAGCATCTGTATGGTGCACAGCGTCTGAGCAAATTCAGGCCACGGTTAGAATCAGCATGCCACCTAATGTTTGGCTGCTGCACAGCTAGCTTCAGACTAGAATTATTCAAAAACAAAAGCAAAAACACTGATCCAGGAGCTTCTAAAGCCTGTCTTTATACCTCTATCGCTGCTTTTGGTTTGCAGTTTCTATCCCAGCTCAGTGTGAGCTTCCATGAAAACTGATTACTTGCTTTGCCTAATTAAGCCTAAATCAGTTCATGGAAGCCCATTCCTTCTTTCCCGTAAGAGTGTCATTGAGGATAAAGAGAAGGTTGAAAAATTTGCTGGAATCAACTAGAGACTTACTATTTAAATTTAAAAAAAAAAGTGTGTATGTGTGTCCTATTTACCTAATGTATGACTTAACGTATGACTTCTCCAGGGGATCTTCCCGACCCAGGGATTGACCTTGGGTCTCCTGCGTTACAGGTGGATCCTTTACCAGCTGAGCCACCAGGGAAGACCATCTAATGGATGACTAGGGAGGGCCAAAAGGAAAATGCAGGGGTGAAGGGTCAGATTCATAAGAAATGTTATTCTTTCGAGTAAGAAGTTGGAGACTATAGAGTCAGAGAGAAGCTGGGAGTGTTTTGTTTTTATGGGGGGAGGGGGGATAATTAAGATAGTTAAAGGATAAGCCTCAAGAAGGAAAAGTATAGAAAATAAATTAGGTATTCTCCTTTCCATACAAATCTGGCATACGCAGTCTATGTCCTGAAATGTGACTAATTCCTAATTCTTGTTGATGGGGCAATGGGTCTTAAACGTAGAGCGCAGCTTGAGCGAGTCTTGGTGAGGCCATTCCTTCAAGACAACTGGATTTGAAAGACCAGATGTTCTATTCCTTCATCCCTCTTTTGGCCAAATATCAAAATTTGCAAGGAAATTGGGATGTGAAGTTGGATTTCTGCTTTCTTGACTCATGGGTTTGTGTTACATCCCTTCCCATTTCTATCTTAAAATGACAAGTCTCCTCAAACTTGTGCTGCAAGATGATACAGTTTATAACAAATTTTCTATTTTAAATATTTCTGGAAAATTTCTCCTCAGAATTATTGAAAAATGTTATTTGAAGCACTGATATCCTGGAGTCAGTCATTAGGCATTTGTTCTCAGCCTACTGAGAGCAGATTTAGGTGTATTTATGAAAAGATGGGGTATTAGTAGTAGCAAACAGGTTGCAGAAAGCCCATTAACCTTAGTAGAAGACTCTTCTACTAAGAAAGTTGTATGATCATCCTTGGAGAGGGCTATCTGTGAGAGGGCCAAGGCTGCCCTGAGACAAGTAAATATAATCACTGTTTTCTTATTACAGTCCAACTTGGCTAGGACTTAAGATAGAGGTTCAGACATGTTTCTAAAGCCATAAGAGGAGACAAACCAGTCTGAACAGACCCAGAATCCAGGCCAAATAATGTTATTATAGTAATAAAAAAAAATCCATGCAAGGGTAAAAGTCAGGTAAAGCTTACCACTGTTCTGCCTACATACAAAGCTACCTTGGTTTGGGGCAGGTGAGGAGAAGAATCAGATGGGGTTCAGAGCCTTCCATCATGGAGATGAATAATCAAGAAAAGCAAGTTGTCAGGGCTATTCAGGTTTACAGTTCAGCTGCTGAGGTGGTGAGAAGTTTTCCTGTCAGACGTACATGGAGGAATTTAGCCTCCTTCCCTTGGTCCCAAGCAACACACGAGTCACAGGACAGGCATGCTTGCTGCCGCCACTCTGAACAGGCATAAACGGCAAGTCATTTGCATTTCCAGAAACAAAGTCCCACTGCACATAGCTTTTGCTGTGACTCCCTTGTTCTATCATTTTCCACCACCCAACAACATTCAGCAAAATGAGTTAATAGTTATATGGTGTCTGGGGAAGGGGGAAAAATAAAAATAAAACAAAATAAAAGGACACAGATGGCAGAGATACAATATTACTGCAAAAGCAGGTGAATGCGGACCATCCTTGGCTTGCCAGGCTTTATGTGAAGCTTGCACTGCAAGTTAAAAAACAAAACAAAAAAGTTAGAAATAATAATAAATTAAAAGAAGGAAAATTAGGAGCGCCAGCACCAGCATTCGGTGATGGTGAATGCTCATGCAATGATTATGGAACCGACAGAAATTAAAACCAAAAATTTGAGTAAGCTATATACTACATGACAAGCAAAAGCAAAATTTTAATACTGAATTAAAGAACACATGGTTAGTTTCCATTTGCAGGTCATTCAGAATTCATGAGTGACTTCTTGAAACCATTACATGTTCTACTGGAAAGATTTGCAGTTTGATTTTTCATTTTCTCAAATAACACAAAATCATGATCTATTAGATTTGGGCATCACCGCAGTACTGAGTAGGAGCTGAAAATTCCATTTCTGAGCTGCTAGAGTCAGAGAATAAATAAATATACAATAAATGTCTTTGAACAAATAATTTGGAGGTTGGAATATAGTGGATGGAGGACATGCTATTGATCTACTTGGGAGGGGAAAAAAAAAGGACAATCATTATATGATTACAGCTACAGCAATGCCAGGAGCCTTCCCCCTCTTAGATATAAAGCAACGCCAAGTTCAAGATCCACACATCTAATTTTAGGCAAATCCAAAACATGCAACTTCATTCCTTAGCAAGAATCAAAATATGTTTTAAAAAAGAAAAAAAATGAGTGGATGATTGTGTAAACTGTCATTATCAGATGCCAGGTATAGTTTTAAAATGAGATTTTAAAACTTTCTTTTTGGAATGGATGCGTCTTTAAACCCCCAAACTGCCGGCTGGCAAAGTTTTCAGAAAAGATGAACACTATCTACTGAATAACTTACCCTCGGGCACTGCCACCACTGAGGTGTAGCCGCGAGCAAGGAAAGTGACTTGGTGGCCAGAGATGGCAGGAGGTGGGGTCCAGTTAATGGCAGTACCAGGGTTAGTTCTACCTGGTCTGTAATCTTAGGACATGTTATATGCTCTCATGCCACTACAGGTCAAGGAGGAAGTACAAAGCCTTACCTACGTTAAAGAGGGAGCGTGTCATTAGAATAGAAAAAAACAAAGAATTTCAAACTATTAGAAAAACTTAGTTAAGCTCTGAGGTGGAAGCATAGCAGGTGAATAAACACGCATCTCTTTTTAAATGTTCTCCCTCGAACAGCTCCCGTGAGGCATGTATGGCGACTCCAGTATCTCCTCCAGCTACACAAGGAGGAAACAGCCTCCCATGTATTTTCAAAGGACTGTTCTCGTTACCCTGGTCACTGTCTGTCTGTGGTCCTCTCTAACCAAAACTCTCCGCTAGCAGTAAGAGAAGTGATTTTTTTTTTTTCTCCCACTTTTACACTTTGGGGCCTCCAACTGGCAATTGCTTTCACCGTTCAAATGGGAAAGTGGGAAAAGCTTAAGCGCCTAGAAGTTACCAAAAATTTCATGCTGTTGTCAGGCACAAAATCTGGTGACTCTTGCGCACCAAATTAAGTCTAACTCCATTAATAATAACTGAGAATGTATAAATAAGGCTAAAATAGAATTTGCACACACTTCACATAAACTTGAAAAGCATTATATATTGCTAAGGCCCAAGGCTGGGAAGAAAATAACCTAAAACATTCTAAAGGATAAGAAGAACCACCTTACATGGAGAAGTCTGTTATTAGACTGTTGAAAATGGAGGCACGATGATGATCACCTCTTGGAATATTTATTGCTTAAAGGCACATCCAGTATAAATGAGATATCCTTGGAAAGTTGCTGGTCTTTCATAAACATTTTTAGTCCTAAAATGTGTACCTTTATGCACTTTGTGCTTCAGGGTAAGAAAACTTGACTTTGGGTTTCCTAAACCATGAGTCAGCAGCTTTTTTCTGTTTCATTCATGCCTATAGATGTGTACACACACACACACACACACACACACACACAAACACCCTGTTTTTATCCTGGGTTGGTTTGGATCAACAAGGGTATGATGCCAAACGGCTTTCATTGTGTCTTCCCTAAAGGAATCACTAATCTCTGACTCTGCATGGGGATCATCACCATTAGTGACCAACACTGCCCCCAATGTGTAGAGCTACTACAAAGTGCCTTCTTCAACCGGATTATAATCTAGGCAGCTGTCACTCTCAGAATTAATCCAGCATGACTCAATTTTCAGCCCCTGGAGTCCTTCGATCACTTGGGTCTGTACCAACCCCATTCAACAGCACAGCTCACCTACACCGACTAGCTTCTATTGCTTAGAAACTCTGCTTGCTCTCCTGCTCCCTTCACACATTGCTTGCTGGCTCAGAGTTTGGAAAGTCAAGGTCTGCAGAGGAGAACTGCAAACTCTCTCTGCATGTCACTGGAGCAGTGCATGTTGGTTTTTACCATAGGCAACATAACAATATTCCTTGTGGGGGGGCAAGTCTGCACATTGACCGAGATGAAGTGAACACCTCACTATCGTGCTCACTGTCCATTGATCAGGCTCGATGACTGCGCAGGCTCCAGCCTGTCTGCCATATTACGTCTAAGAACGTAATTTTCTACCTGCTCCAGTACCAACATTTTTAGTGTTTACTTAGTTGTCAGCCTCTCCCCTGGAACCTTAGCATCTGAGGGTGGAGAGCAGGACTCCTGAAACACACTCTGAGTTGTCTCCTCACTGTCCTCAGAGGGTCATGCATTAAACAAAGGAGGGGGGCACCCATGGGCTCACCACCCAGCTGCCACTAAGGTTTTCTTCTAAGGTACTGACCACTGTACTTACTGTCAGACCAACAGTAATTGTCATAAAATGGCACCCTCAAGTCTTTCAGGTGATTTGCCATAAAGCTGCAAATTACAGGAGAATTTCAAGGCAGGCCCAAATCTCCCATTGGCTTCAGGCCACTGCTGTTGGAATATCATAGGGAGTGACAACTCAGGAGCAGAGTCCGACCCCTTGGCACATTAAATCAAGGCAATATTAAAAAAAATTTTCTTTGTGTGTGTGGAAACAGCTATGTCTTGAGAGCTGGTGGAAGTGTCTAAACGGGATGGGCATTTTGATCTCATTTTCACAATAAAACAATTCATCATCTTGTTGAATTCAGAGGAAATCTAGTGGCCACTAGCAGTTCTTCTAAATCTTTCATTTTGGGAACAAGATGGTCAATGACTGGCTTCTCAAGCCTTACAAGAGAGAATAGAAAAATAATTCTAACAATCATAATTTTAGGATGCTCTTTCATCAAGAGCCAGGAGGATTGTCTCCAGAGAGTAGTGAAGAGAAATTCACTGTCTTCTCGAGAGTCCTAGTGTTGATGCAGAAGATGCTACTGGAGACGACAGGTGACTCCAGTCCTGATTGCTTGATCGTGTGGTCAAGTTTTAGACATGAGTGTTTGTGTACCCTTTAGAAATACTTTAAAAACCTTTATCGTCTCCCCTGCACTGTAGAGAAAATACTTGCTTTTATCTTTCTGGTAACAGACCAGTTTCCAGTCTGCAAATGGGGAAAGTAGAGACATGCAAGAGGAATAAACTGTTAGAGAGCCCCGCTGCGTGGGGGTGACACCCGCTTACTTTTTCTTATCCTTGTCTTTCTTGGTTTGCTGGGCCCCAGACTGTTGGGCCTGGGACTGGAGCAACTGGGCGGCTGCCTTCTTTTTCTGGAAATTGTTCACCTCCTCCTCCAGCTCCTTCTTCTTGTCTTCCACTTTCTTCTTCTCTTCTTGGTGTGTCCGCTTGAGGAGGTCGAATTTCTCGTGCAGCTGGAAAGGAGAGGAGGAGAACAAGCTTGAGGGAGGGGCTGGGACGCTTGCTGGTCTAAGGCTGCTTGCATCTGTTCCGAAACAACTGTGCTGCCTGTGGTCCAGTTCCCAGAGGGTACCATCTAGGGCTGAGCCAGGCAGAGGTCTGAAGAGCATCCTGTGGAGCCCTGTGCTCTATTGAGACTTGGATCCCTTAGAACTAAGGGAAATCTCTGTGCAGTTTTCCAGATAATAGAATACATATTCATTGTAAAAAGCATAAAGAAGAAAATTAAAATCATCCACGCTCCTATTAAGAAACTCATCTTATGGTAAGAGTAGTTCTTTTCAAAATAGATATTTACTTGGAGACTTACATAACGACTACAGATAGATGTATACATACTATTCAAATAAGAAAAGCATGTAGAGAAATTTCTGAACCTTGACAAACTGAATTTAGAAAAATATCACAATGCAGAAACAAAAACGAGGGGAGAGGGAAGAAGGGCGGGTGGGCAGGAAGAGAAAGGGAAGGAGGGACGGAGGGAAACGTCCTTACTGAATGATTCTAGATTTTTTACCCAGCATTCACTTGATACTTAAAGCCAACAGCAAATAAGGCTCAACTTTCCTTTCTCTGCAGCTAAACTTAGCTATTTAAGTAAACTCTAGGTTTCTCATTATCTACCATCAAGGCAAACCTATTTCTTTCTCTCAGTGGGATAAGTGTCACTCAGAAATCCATGGGGCCCGATTCCAATTGAGGTCCATGCAAACAGACTCTTATAAATTTTAATGTACCTCAGTTTATCTTTTAACAGGAGAAAATGAGTAATAGCCATTAAGCTATATCAGCTAAAGGTCATTGGGACCTTTAGCATTGGCTATTGGGTCATTTTAAAATCTGAAGAGAATTGATTCCTTCATTCTGAACTCTGTGAAAACTCTTATTGTAATGAAAATATTACTTAAGATGAAAACAAATTACTACTCATCACCATGTGAAATAATTTGTATGTCTGAAAATGTTCACTGTTACTTATTTTACAATATACTATGCACACATTTAGCAGTATATTTAGGGTATTATGTATAAGAAACAAATGCAAACAAAAAGGATACATTTACATTTAATTAAGTGATCTTAAAAGCTTCCACACTACATTAATCTAATGGCAACTAAATTAAGTTCTTGGTTTAATTTAAATAATATGGACATACATGTTTATATAATGAAATATATGTTGATCTGTACAGTCTTACGCAGATTTTGTGTGCTTAAACTATTTTAAAGTGGTAATGATTTAGTGTGTGTGCTTAATTATTAGAAAGAACTTCCATATCAAAAGTGATAGACCAAAAGCTCTAATTTGTGTTTTAAGAAACTTCTCAAAATAAAACTCATATAATCAATAAATGCTGCTTAAAAAATAATTTTAAAAAGAAATAAAAAAGAAATCTAGGAAGCAGTTACCCTGGCCTGGGTAGAACTACAATGGCTTTGGGATCGGGCCTAGAGATCTAAGATCTAGCTTTAGTCTCGGCTTTGCTAGTAAGTAGGTATGTGACTGCAAAAACCCCTTAACCTTTAGGACACTCAGCGCTACCATCTGTGAAAGAGGAATGAGACTGGCTGGCCTACTCTTCACACCCGGTTGGTGGGCCACTCCTCTGCTGGAATACACACAGCAAGTGCTTATCTCCGTGTCTCCCCTGGACGCAGGACAGACGGCTCACCTCTCTCTCCGCCTCTTTAAGTTCAGCTTCTTTCTCCTTCACCCTCATGACAAACATCTGTCTCATCTCTTCTTCTTTCTTCTGAAGTTCTCCCAGAAATTCATTCCTTTTTGCTTCATATGTCTCCTGAAGACTATTCAAAAGCCATAAACCAAGGACAGTGTTGTGAAATTGCATGATAAGAAATTTCAGTTCAGACAATTTCTACCCAACTGCTTCCTCAAAAGAGATAAGGCTGCCACTTACCAGGTTCAGGGACACATAAAATGGGACCATCTTTTTTTTAATTATGTGAGGATCAGAAAGACAAGCACATAGGAACCAGAGATGTGGCAGTAAGCACAGTATAGCACTATGTTGATGTTGTTTAGTCGCTACTCTTTTGTGACCCCATGGACTGCAGTCCACCAAGCTCCTCTCTCCATGGGATTTCGCAGGTAAGAATACTGGAGCAGGTTGCCATCTCCTTCTCTAGGGGATCTTCCCCACTCAGGGATCAAACCCGAGTCTCTTACATTGGAAGGCGGATTCTTTACCACTGAGCCACTAGGGAAGCCCCTAGCACTAATGGGATGTCTCTTACTGACCAAGCTGTCTGCTGTGTATATTCACCCAGGGTCAGCCTGGGCGGGCCAGTGTCTCCCAGATCAGTACCAGGCGGACACTGAAGACATGGTTAGAATTTTAGAAGATAGAGGGGGTGTGAGGAGAGACATGCATTGGCACTGGGGCCAGACAGAGCCATCAGGGCTGGTATGGGGTTCACAGCAGTTTACTGACTGATCTGAAGAAGGGCACGGCCTCTCACCTCAATTTTCTCTATATAAATGTGGATACAATGCCTTCCAGGGATATGAGTATGGGAGGTGAATGTGGGCAGACCAAGGAAAGCATCTCAGATAACATTAGTGCTGGATAAATGTCATCTTTCCGACTCAGCTCCCTCCAACCCCCAGTTTAGAAAACAGACTCAGTGAACCATTTAAAGAGATAATAGTATATCTAAAGATATTATAGAAAATTACTACACTTCAAGTGATATTATGAATTGTAAATAGAGCAGGGAGGAGTTTCACTGTTATTTTAAAACTCATCCACCTCCTGACTGTCTACAGAACTTAGGGCCTGGTATTTTAAAGCAAATGCCATGGACTCAGTTTCACCTCCAAATCAGAACAAATATATTTACAGAAAAACCACCGTTGGTGACACAACTTAGAAAAACAGACACCCACACCCACACAAACAGAGAAACATTCGTGGGTAAATTATTATTTCTAGCTCTCCCTTAAACTATCCCTAGAACAAGAGTTGTTACAGTAACACAAGTCTGCAGAACTGTCCACCTTTACCCAGGGACCAATTTCATCCATAGAGCTGGTTCCAAAATGAAGAGCACCTGTGGATGATCCCAGGCTCCATGCAGAGCCACCCCAGCATTCACACTTGTCCATGCAGAAGGAGAAAAAGGACATGCAGGTGGGGGGTGGGAGGGGGAAAATAGCAACATACTTACAAATGTCTTAATTAGGATTGTTTCTATTTCTATAATCAGTGCTCTTACTGGCTGCTGAAAATTAAGTTCTCCTGCCCTCAAGAGTATCAACACTACCTACCCAGTAAAGGACAGTGAGGAGTTTCAAGTTTCTGGAGGTATATTTGGCTTTCACATTATCTTAGAACACAAAAGCAAGTGTAGCCAACATTAGTGCTGGCTAACAATAGCAATATTTGGACTTCACATTTAAACTATACAGCCACAGATAAAGAGAAATGCACGGGATAATCAAGGTACAAAATAATTTACAAATATGATTTTGTTTGCTAGCTTCCAATAAACTCTTCAACACCATTACTTGGGTCAGAATTGTCAAAGGCAGAGGATAACTTGTCCCTGCTATTAAATTTTGGGAGGGAACCTGGTTTTTGTTGATTTTAAGATAATGAATACGTCTCCCTTTCCGAACAAGCAGTGGAAAACCCATTGGGTTCGCCAAAGTTTCATTTGGGTTTTCCCGTTAAGATGTTAGGAAAAAGTCCAAATGAACTTGTTGGCCAAGCCAATATTATAGAAACACCACCAAGAAACATGACTCAAAATGTGTTCCAGAGACCACTAATTTCAAGAAATCTTCAAAAGAAGCGATCCCAGGTTGAAAGAACAAAAGGAAGGTGCAATGTGTGACCTTGACCTCTATTTAGGAGAGCCCCAGAGTGCAGGGGCTCCCAAGCCCTGCAGCACATCACCATCGCCTGGGCAGGTTTTATTGGACTTTTCTAAACTCCACTCCTGGAGATACTGGCTTAGGTTGTCCGACAAAGGCAAAGCAATCTGTGTACTTCTTAAATGCTTCCAGGTGACTGGACAGTAACTAGTCTGCCAATCACAGTTTGTCTTAAGTGCTCTGAAAAGGCCTTTAGTTTAAAAACAAAACAAAAACCTGTTTAAGCTGATTAACTTAGAGCTCCCCCAATCTGTTTAACCATGGAAAGTTTTGTTAAGTGACCCACAGAGAGAATCTCCTTTGGGAAACGCTACTCGGAATTCTGAGAACGCTCAGAATGACTGCCTTCGCCAGTCCCAGACACAGCCTAGCTTAGGCTCCCGTCTCGGGAGATCCATTTTCAAACTGAGTCATGACCCAGTCGAGGGTCTTAACCCATCTGTTAAAAAAAAAAAGTTTAGAGACTAGGACAGAAAAAAACAGGATGCAGTGCAAACACGAAGAGCAGATATTGTTTCATGAAATGTATATACTGGATCATGACGGAGAACATATTTCAGAGTGAAGTTTGCAGCCCCAAGTTGGAAAACGTGTATCCCAGAGAAAGGATAGAATGATGCTGCTGCAGCCAGATGATCTGAACACCGGCTGCTTATGAGATGGCTGCATCCGGGAACAGGAAGCAGCTCTGGAGCTCTGACACTGGAGATGACAAGCAACATGCTGGAAAGAGAAACCCCACTCCAAGGAGTCCAGTGCAGTAAGTTTCTTAGATATGCATTCACAGATGACACTCCCCAGGCACCTGCCGAAATCCACATGTGAACGAGAGACACTGGACACCCTCCCAGATGCCTCCAGCCAGTGAACCCCGGTTTAAAAGGAACTGGCCCGATAGTATCCACTCAGATACCTAAGGGGATGACACCTTTTGCAATTTTTAGCTCTTCTAACTTCATTTGTAATTGTACTTACTAATACCCTTTTCCAAGGGGAGAAGTGAACAATATTTTCATGAGGCTTTAAGCCAGCTTGAAACACAGGCTTTTCTCTTCTCATTTTCTCTCAACAGCTCTGGGTAGAAGACGGCTCTGCCCACAGAGGTCATGGCAAAGGAGAACAAGCGCTGACACTCCAGCCCATCCTTCACTCAGGTAAGTCACGCAGCACGGGGCGTGGACCACCAGGGGAGGGCAGGCTGGAGTCCCACACGTCACCGGGGTTAGTGGAGGAATTTACACGCGAAAACGCGTCATCCTTACAACCACACGGTGAAGCTGGTATTATTATCACCACACATTTCATTGACGGAGAAACTCAGACACAGAGGAGCTTAGTCATCTGCGCAGGTCACACAATGAAGAAGTGACAGGGCTGGGACGTGCACCTCGGCCACCTAGCTCAAGTGGGAGCTTACCTCCCATGGCCAGGGAAGCAAGGCCTTGGTGCTGCTAAAAACAAATAAGTCTCAGGGGACTGAAAACTGTGTGACCTCAAGAGAAGGGCAGTAAAGGAGCACTATATATGACCTGAAAGGGAGAGTGACGGAGAAGGTGGTGTTTGGAGGTGTGGCAGGAGTGCTGGGAAGAGAGCAGTGGTGTCCCAGGAGATGAGCGGCAGGAACAAGACCCGTCCCCTCTTCTGTGCAACATCCCGCCCCCACTCATTCCCCCAATGCCAGCCAGAAAGGGGCCCGGGTATGGGGGACCTGAGTCCTGGGAAGGCACGGGTGCTCTGGCTGGAGTGAAGCATGAGCTCCAAGGCTTCGGGGCAGCAGGTGGAAAAGATGCACACCAGAACAAGCAGGAAGGGACTTCCCTGGTGGTCTCCACGCTCCCAATGCAGGAGGCCCAGGTTCGATCCCTGGTCAGGGAACGAGATCCCACAAGCTGCGACTGAGACCCAGTGCAGCCAAAATAAACATTTACAAAAATAAGGAAAAGCAGGTTGACACCTGGAGATATGTATGCGTAGTGACAGAGAGAAAGATTCTGCTACAAGACAAAAGACACACAACTCTGAATGCGGGCAGGTTGAAGGACAGTACTGGGCACAGACTTGGCTTTTGTGCCTGGGACTCACTTCCAAGGCTCAAATGCGGCCTGGCCCTGTGCTTGCCTGGCTCCTGGTTTGGTGTAATACTCAGGGGAGCCACCACTCATGAGCCTCGGCTTTCCAGACCTCTCTGTTTTATGGACACGTGGTATAAACACAGTGGCGCCCAGAGGGGAGGATGGCCTTCACTGTACGCCTGAGAAGGAATCCTCTACTTTGAGAACACAGAACCCTGGAGTCCTTCACTGATACTCCTCCAACCTCACCCTAAATGTCTTCTATGAGCATCCAGGCGTGATGACTTCGATGGTAAAATTCCAGGAAATCCTTCAAATTAACTGTGGCTTTTGCTTTTTCTTAACTGTGTCATCATTCACGCAGTGAACCCTCAGGGTCAGGCCCACAGGAAGTGCCCAGGAGGCTGGAAACTCCTCCAGGAGAGAGGCTGGGCTCTTTGTAAAGTGGTGGTTTCCAAGGAGAAGAAAACCAAGTTCATTTCACTTTACAACCTGCCAAGACTTGTGACTCAGAGATGACTTTTACATTCCAAGGATCTTGCCTGCGCAAAGAGGTCCACCTGAGGTTGAGTGAATGGGTCTCTAAGAGGAGAAACTGCTTCCAGGGTTCCCAGGAACTGAGGTGGTAGGAGGTGTTTATTTTTAGAAGGTCTACTTCTATTTCTTATTTTCTTATACAGGGAAAAGAGTAAAAGCCTTGGTAATACAGATATATTGGGTTGGCCAAAAAGTTCACTGGGATTTCCATACCATCTTTCATAAAACCCAAATGTTTTGGCCAACCCAATATTATATATTTCATGCTTTTTTGTCCTCAAAAAGGAACCCTCAGGCCAGTAGAAATGGAACCAAATGGGGAAGGGGAGATGTTGAATAAAGTAGGTTCTCTCCAAGTCTCCGGAGAAGGCAATGGCACCCCACTCCAGTACTCTTGCCTGGAAAATCCCATGGACCGAGGAGCCTGGTAGGCTACAGTCCATGGGGTCGCTAAGAGTCAGACACGACTGAGCGACTTCACTTTCACTTTTCACTTTCATGCACTGGAAAAGGAAATGGCAACCCACTTCAGTATTCTTGCCTGGAGAATCCCAGGGACGGCGGAGCCTGGTGAGCTGCCGTCTATGGGGTCGCACAGAGTCGGACACGACTGAAGCGATTTAGCAGCAGCAGCAGCTCCAAGTCTCAAGGACCTCCACCACCGGACTGGGAGGCCGGAGTAGTGGGCTGGACCCTGCTCTGCCAGGCCAGGCACAGTCTGCTGGACCCACCCAGCAATGCTCCTCGTGGCGGGCGCTAACCTGGCCTTGCAGGAGAAACTGTCGTTCACATGCAGAGACAGGGGCAGCAGCAGGAAACCCTCACCATCCAGGGGCCTGCATTACAGACTCCAAATTCCAGAGTTGAAAAGAACACAGCTGTGCTGAATGCTTAATATCTGGGGACGTAAACTACCTCTTTAACAGACTTAAGAAATAGTCACATAGAGTCTAACTTCAGCAGGCAGCTCACTGGCTCCAAGTGATGATCTAGTAGTCTAGGGGCTGCCAAATTAGAGCCTGAGGGGGAAATCTGGCCACTCCTGTTTTTCTAACTACAGTTTTATTGGAACACAGCTGAGAAATGGCATATTTCCTGCCATATCAGAAAACACGGATGTCACAGTCATCAGTGATCACAGTCCTTCAAGGTGAGCTGGTGAGCCCTGAGGGAACTCAGGAAGGAGAATACTTGCAACCTAGCAGCCATCAGACCCCAGCCACTCCCCGCTGTGAGCCCCAAGGGAGCTCCGGAAGTGAAAACCACAGGATACCAGCCTGGGATAGCCAAAATGCAAATGAAAGGGACGACTTCAGTGAGCCCAGACTCTCGCGCATCTTCCCATACAGAGAGAAGCCCTAAATTCCTTCACTTGGGTTATCTGGTTTTAATTAACAATGATCAGTTCAGACTACCTGCCCTTTGTGGCAAAACTTCTATATAACCTGATGGATCCTCCCCTGGTCTCCTCAGAGCAGTTCTCTCAGGGTTACTTGAGATGCTGTATCCTGGGCTTGAAGTCTTTCCCACCAAATATTAAAACATAACTCTCAACTTTTAGGTTGTGAATTTTTTTTTAACAGCCACACAGCCACATCTGTTCTTTTAGTTAGGGTCTCTGGCTGCTTCCATCCTATAAGGGTGGAACTGAATGACTGGGACAGAAACTGCATGGTTCATAGAACCTACCGCATTTATTTCCTTGGTGGCACATTCTAGAAAAGGTACTCCTACTAGATCTTACTATCCCCAGATCCACCCCAGTTCCTCATTTTACAGATAAAGAACCTGAGGCCCAGACAAGAAGTCCGGTGGTAGCAGGACCAAGACTTGAACCCAGACTGATGCCCCCTCACCCTTCAACGCTGCCCGGGTTTGAATGACAGTGGAGACACACGGGTCTCATTGTTCTGCAGTTCCTTCTGTTCCATCTCTATGCATGGGGGTGGGGGGGGAGGAGGAGAAAATCTCTATGAAAAAATAAAGATGGCCTCTGCCACTATCAACTACCATTTTCCTCCAGCTTAATAAGCACAGAGTAGGCTTGACTGTGTTGAGGCTATTTTTTTGGTCAAGTTTCTATCAGCTGAACCTGTGCACACAAAAAGGCATCCTCTACGCTGCCTCAGAAAGCACATTACTGTGGCTGAAGAGGGTCAGTTTCAAAAGCCCCCAGGGCAGGACTAAATGGTGCAAACCCGGCTAAAAGTGAACATCTCAGTTAGAAGCCCTTTCTCTGGGGTCTCCATTCATTCTCGCAGGATACACAGGAGCACTCTAACCAGGAAACCAGCCCAGATCTCACAAAACTATCTCTAAAGCGATTCCAAGAAAATAACCTCCACCCATCCTAAAGGCAGCTCAGATCCCAGGGAGAGAGTCTGCCCCCACTGCACACAGGCTGCCTCGGGCACATTTTGGGAGGTAAATGTGTGGCCAGCCGGCTCCTAGACATCCAAGTGTGAGTTACAGGTCAGCCACAAAAGCAAAGCAAAACAGCCTACTCCAAGGAACTGTGGCCCCCAACTGGTACAGCCACAGAGCAGACACCCCATATCACCTCAACTCAAATCCCCATTAAGAAACTACAAGAGGGTGCTCACTTCGGCAGCACATATACTAAAAAATTTGGAACGATACAGAGAAGATTAGCACGGCCCCTGCGCAAGGATGACACGCAAATTCGTGAAGCGTTCCATATAAAAAAAAAAAAAAAGAAACTACAAGAGGGACTTCCCTGGTGGTCCAATGGCTGAGAGTCTGCCTGCCAGTGCAGGGGACATGGGTTCAATCCCTGGTCTGGGACGATCCCACATGTCTCAGGGCAACAGTTCTTGAACCTGTTCAGGCAACTACTGAACCGGAGTGCCCTAACTGCTGAACCCTGTGAGCCTAGAGCCCGTGCTCCAAAACAAGAGAAGCCCCCGAAATGAGAAGCCCGTGAACTGCAACTCGAGAGCAGACCTCACTCAATGCAACTAGAGAAAGCTGGTGTGCAGGAACAAAGACCCAGCACAGCCATAACTAAGTAAGTAAGTAAGTAAATACATATTTAAAAAGAAAAGAAACTGTATGAGTTTAGTATGGAAAAGTGATTCTCTCCTGTACCAGGAGGTGGCAAACCCACCCCAGCAGCCTACCTTCCTCTGCCTGGCTGACCCTCCCCACCACTGGTTTCTGACCAGGCCTGGCCTTTGCTGGGCCACTACCTCTATAGCACATCAAGCCTGGGATGCAGAAGTCCATGGGGTTGCAAAGAGGCAGACACGACTTAGCGACTGAACAACAATAACCACAAAACTCTACATTAATCTCCACACTCTCCCCTTCACATTTTGCCTCTTTATCTCCATCCATCAACGGTGTGGGGAAATACATAACAAACATTCTGTAAGTTATTCCCTTTCCTACTCACTCGTGTTCTTAGAACTGTATGGATTCACTGAAATCTAGTAAGAGCACTTCCAAAACAGAACTGCTGGCAAGGTTCAACCTTCAGTCTGGCTGGCAAAAATGAACAGGGCAAACTGTAACAAGCAGCAACACCTTTATAAATGCCTGGACCAGGCATCTATATGCTTGTGTGAGTATAACAGGGTTCAAAATTCATGCCCATCACTTCCAACTTGGGCAGATTGCTGACACTCTCAGTACCTTTGCTTCCTCGTCTGTAAAATGAGGATGCAGTAATGACACCAGGTACATCAGTTACTCGAGATGATGCAAAGTGGTTATCGCAATGGCTGGCAATACATGCTATTAATCCGCCCTCACCTGCCCCCCCGCACTTGGATATCTCAATCCAGTGAGTGTTTCTGCGAGACTGCTGCCTGGGGGAGCTGATTGCTAGGTGCCCACATACCTGAACGGCTTGCTGTCAGGGTCGGTGTCCTTGAAGCCCATCTCCTCGAGCTTACAGCGCCGATATAGTTCATAATGGCGGGTATGAGTCTGTTCTCGTAAATCTTCCATATTCACACGGATCAGCATCTCTCGGAGTTTCACAAAGTCACAGTGGTTTTCATTCTCCACTGTGAGAGATGGGGAAGAAGGCAGGGAAGGTTCTCAGCAGCCATGTCATTAAGATCTGGAGTGATGCTTCTAAGATGTTGTTACCATGGCTACTGAAACCTCTGAGGTCTCAAGGTCACCCGAGGATCCTCTACTGGATCCTCCTTCCACCCCTAACATAGACAGGATTTCTGACATCGGTGATGACTGTGACTGATGACGAGGGTGACTGCTGAGTGCATACTGACTGCTGAGTGCAAGGCACCCTGGGGGGAGCTCTGCAAATACTGTCTCGACTCTGTAACAATTCTGCCAAGCAGGCTACGTGACTCCTGCCCCCCAGATGCAGAGCGTGGTTCTGATGAGCAGGCTGACCTCCCAGACAGATGGAGCCGAGTCTACATCCAGACCTTGTCACACCTGGTGATTTCTACCCCTCCATGCTGTCGGGACCTGTACAAGGCAGCTTTTATGTACCACCTCCTTTAATTTTACCAACAACAACTTGTTGCTGTTGTTGTTCAGTTGCTAAGTCGTGTCTGACTCTTCGCAACCCCATGGACTACAGCACAGCAAACTCTCCTGTCCTTCACCATCTCCTGGATTTTGCTCCGATTCATGTCCATTAAGTCAGTGATGCTATCTAACCATCTCATCCTCTGCTACCCCCTTCTCCTTTCGCATCAACATATATGAAGAACATCTTCTTATTGCAGGGAATTTAGGAAGATTCATAAACACTAGAATCTTCCTACACATCTCAAAGGTACTGTGCTTTCTCAGTTCTCATAGATTTGCTGCCTTTATTCAGAACAAAGAAGAAGGAGTACTGATGTATCTTAAACTGATGAAGGAACTTTCTTTCTGCAGCCACCCTACTTAATCCATAGCATTGGATAACCTCCTTCACAACACACAAGGGCAGGCAACAGAATCAGAGACCTTGCCCAACAAAGTGACACAGGAAAAAAATGTCTTCAGGTTACAGACTGTGGTCATGTCCCCGAGTGCCAATTACAGGTCACTTATTCTCATAATTCTCAGATACTGACTGAGAAAACGTTTCATTAGAAGACAATTTTTCAGGAGATAATGGAGAAACAAGTATCATCTTGTTTGCAAGAAACTTTTTGCAGCTTTCTGATACTTGGCTGATGAAACTGGTTGAAACTCCCAGGGAAGAACTCTCTTCACTCAGGAATTTATAGTAAATTCCCCACACCACCCAGCATTCCTGACGGGCTGCCTCATGGGCACAAAGGCTCTGCAGACACTTCTCTCAGTTGTGTACCGGTCTCCCCATTTCTTTCCTTCCTCCACGAGTGCCAGGTGTAAAACCCAGCGGCCCCCTTCTACCCACCCATGTCGAGTTCCCGCATGGTCACTCTGGGGGTGACAGCTGAGGAGCGCCTTCCCTGTGATGCCCACGTACATACCCTGCACCACACCCCAGGGGTACTGCCTGGCCTTCGCCATCTTGTTGCCAATCTTCACCTCTTCGGTGCTGCCGACCACTGCAAAAGGGAGGTGGACCTGCCAGCAATGGAGGACAGAGAGTGGTTACCCTCCCCAAGTGGCAAAGATGGGCCCTCACTGCCTCCACACGCCCCCTCCTCCTGCAGGCGTCTCCTTGGGGTCAGAGAAAAGGCAGAATGAGGGCAGAGGAGGGAAGAGGCTCGACAGCCCAGTGGGAGTAGGTGTCATGGATCTGACCCCCCTGCAACCAGCTACCAAGGCTCTGATGTGGCTAGATTCCAGGGGAGACTGGAGTCTTTGCAATTATATACATGGTAAATGACGGACCTCCAGTGCCTGACAGTAGCAACTGATCTATGTGGTTACAGACCACTTGACAGGAGGCTGGTAAGATGAAGAATTTTTAAGTTTTATTTACTTTTAATTCATTTACACTTAAAAGGAAGCAGTGTGAAACAGCTTTCCCGTAACTACAACTTTATGGTTTTGATAGGACTGCACTTCACTTGGCATCAAATTCAAATCTTCTTAAAAAAAAAAAAAAAAAAGAAGAGGAAGAAGCAGTTATGTCAATGTGGACGTAAACATGAAGGAAAACTATCTTTTTTGTACTTATTTCATATTGAAAAACTTTGAAGTATGTGACGAGTAAGTTAGGCAGGTGTCCAAGTTGGGATGTGTGTAATTGTAACATGTACATTAGGGAATTCCCTGGTGGTCCAGTGGTTAGGACTCTGAGCTTTCATTGCCATGACCTGGGTTCAATCCCTGGTCAGGAAACTAAGATCCTGCAAGACTTGCAGTGCAGGCAAAAAAAAAGACCAAAAAAAAAAAAAAAAAAAAAGAAATACACACACACACAGAAATGACATTTTTGATATACTAGGTTAAATAAGTTCTTAAATTCATCTTTTCACTTTTAAAAAAATGTGGCTACTGGAAAATTTTAAATTCCTTGTGTGGCTCATACTGTATTTCTATTGAACAGCATTGCTTTTGACAGTTGATCACTGCACAAAATTCAAGTGAGAAAATTACGGGCTCAGGCCTTGCATCCAGACTTACCTTGAGCAGAGACGCTATGTAAGACACCTGGCTATGCCATGCTTTGTGTCAACATTGATTTATTTGGTAACTACAGCTACATTCTGAGGAGAAAGCAGTGATTCTGTCTTTTTCCTATTGGCAGGTAAGAGTAACATTTGAAATGGCTGCTCTGCGATTTACTGCTGATAAATAATCAGTAATTATTTACTGATTTACTGCTCCCTGATGCAGGGTCCTTCTGCTACAGATAAACTGAGAAAGATGATGCTTTTAAAGCCAAATCCTCTCCCACAGAGAGCTTGGCAGAACCCTTGGCCCAAGCTGCCCAAGTGCTATTCTGTCTCGTGCTCATGGTACTTTATATTTTCTAGTTGATTTCACACTGTGGATGAAGGGAAAAAAGCACATCTTCTTCCCCAGTGTCTGGAACTGCAGTGTTTCCTAGAGTTGAGAGCAGCAGGACCCTTGCAGCCCACACTATGATGTCACGACCTAGGAAACCACCTGCTCCATCGGCACTGATGGACAGAAGCCACCGCTGTCCCCTAGGATAACCTTTCTTTCACACGCTCTCATGGCCATTTCGCAGGAAGCCTCTCTCTTGGGTTTCTTCCAAGGATTCCAAACCCTTTACTATCCTGGCCACAGCAGCACAATAGCCAGAGGGGCTCACACAACTCAGGGTGACCAGACCTGGGTGGAGCAGAGCTGGACTACCTCTGCAGCAATGAGATCCTTCAGTGTTAAAGTCAACGATTTCCCAGAGAAGGAAAACATTCTATTCCCTTCCAAAGTCCTGGTCATGGTGGGGATGACTGGAGGGAGACGTTCCTCCCTAAATGATAACAGCCCTATCTAGAGAAGTCCATATGCTGAACAGAAGGAGGAAGCAGCAGTTCTGAGGAATTACTCTCATCTCCTAATTATGACGGCAAACAGCACAAATATGGTTGAAATTTCAGATGGGCTGAAATTTTAGTGTTACTATTTACTAGATGACTTTTACCAAATCATTTAATTCTCAAGATAAGCTTCAGTATGACTTTCTTTATATAAAATGTCCAGAATAGGCAAATCTACAGGGACAGGAAGGTACAGACCGGTGGTTGTCAATGTCTGTATGTGTGTGCACGCTAAGTCACTTCAGTCTTGTCCAACTCTTTGCAACACTATGGACTGTAGCCCGGCAGGCTCCTCTGTCCATGGGATTCTCCAGCCAAGACTACTGGAATGGGTTGCCATGCCCTCCTCTAGGGGATCTTTCCAACCCAGGGATCGAAGCTGCATCTCTTATGTCTCCTGCATTGGCAGACAGGTTCTTTACCACTAGTGCCACCTGAGAAGCCCCTACCAATGGCTGGGATGGTTAGAAGGCTGACATCTAAAAGGTACACAGTTTCTTTCTGGGGTGATGAAAATGTTCTAAAATTGATTGTGGTGATGGTCACACAATTCTGTGAATACTAAAAACCACTGCACTGTCATCACTGGATGGTCCTTACATGAGGACTTACACTCATCGTTGCGTTAATCTCCGCCACCGTTTCTTCATCTGTAGGGAACTGATAGATCTGGACTCCATTGCTGACTAGTTCACTCATGATCTTACTCTTGAATTTGTGCAATTCGTTCTTGGCAATGGTGTCAGCTTTTGCAATTATTGGAATGATGTTCACCTGTAAACCAAACACAGCCATTTTTACTTAATTCCAACAGAAGAAAAACAGACAAATGAATAAAATATAGAAAACACAGAAATGGAAATTGTACAACTTCTCTTAGAAAATAGAGATGATATTAAAAATTGCACTTTCTACCTAGATGCAAAATTCAGAAAATATGCGATAATCTTTTAATTCCATCTCTGAACACTTTACTTCCTCCCATCTGGCACTGAAAGAAAGCATCCTTGTAATTTCCTCTTCTGTGCCACCTCATTCTTCCTTACGGTGTAAAAGGAAGTGTTACTCTATGACAAAGAACGACAACAAAGAAGCCTATTCTTTGAGTAACCAGCCACTCCTCTGTGACTCCTCCCAGCTACTTTAGGAGCTTGACTTTTGCATGTTTCTAACAGTCTAATACCAAGGCTTTCAGTAGTTAGAATAATGGAACATGCAGCTGTATGAGGATAGCATCCTTTCTTCTGATGACCTGAAACCTGCTAGGAGCAGGGAACCTAAGTATTAACCAAAACAAAAATGGTTTCACCTACTTTTCAATTTTTCAAAACCACATCAACTAATTCTCTTGAGAACCAGCTTCTATCAGATTATTTTGTGCCAGAATGAGACCTAGCGGCAAAGACAAAACTCACTTTCAGAGCATCCGATACAGAGAACTCAGGATTTGACAACAATGGCAGAAAGCCTAGGACAAGGACTGAGGACCCTCCAGCTCAAGCCCTAAAGCCCAAGGTGGGTCACTCTTTTCCAACTTGCCCCAACACTGTCCATAAGGCACATTTTTTGAAATTCACTTTTAAAGAATAACTTCCTTCCACTCCCTGCTTGGTACAAAGGTTTCACTAAGATGCTATTGACATCTGATACCGAAGACCATGTGCTTCACCCAGGTGAGTTGAAAAGGGAACAGAAAGTGGTCCCAGCCAGAGAAAAGAGAGACTTCTGGAAGGTTGTCCGGGTCATGTCCGCATTCCTCTGCTTCTCCTTTTATCCCAAGAGCCAAATCAAAAATCCCTGATAAACCAGAATGAGATGACCCACTGATGGAAAAAACCTATTCTTCCCTATTCCTCAACCCACTCCTAACCTTATCACGCGTGGGCTTCCTCCAGCAAGTTGCAGGCTGAGGCAGACATCACTGAGGGTTGGTGAATGTCTGAATCAGGACCTGGGCAACAAACTCCTCCCTGTTTTTCATATTGGTTAACTTTTGTGCACATTTGGTATTCGGTTAATATCAACATGCACAAAATGGCAGAGGTTCATACTTTCCTGGCCAATTTGATAACAGTAGACAGAAGAACCAAGCAAATTTAGATTTAAAACCTCTTCTTCTTCAGAGGCAGGTGCTTGGAAATCTTTTCTGAAATTATCATGTTTGCCTTAATTCTTCACTTGACTTGTTCCAACAAACCTTTGACAAAATCATTTTCAAATTCTCTCTTGCGTTCCATCTCTACAATAATATTAGTTCTTTGAAAGCAGTTTCATCTGCTTTATAGTGATTGTTGTGTTTTTATTAGCTGCATTTGACTTTTCTTTCCCCTTTGAAATCAACTCTACAAAGCATAATCCTATTGTCGGATATCACCCTGAAGTGGTCTACAAGCTCTGCCTCAGTGAGGAAGCTACCTCCCTCTGCCTGCCTCCCAGCCCTGCTTTCAAGGACCTGACAGTGCAGGGAGCAGGGTGCCCCTGCCCAGGACTCCTCACCCTCAATGGCTCACTGCAGCTGAATCAAATGAGATGAGGGAAGGTTTCTATTTATTCTCCCAAGAATACTCTAGCTGCAGGAGTGCTTTCTGGCTGGTAGAATATGTTTGTGTAAAGCAGTGTGCCTGTGCAGGCTGGGGCCTGGGGAGCCTGGCTTGGTATCAGCATGTGGGCCTCCTGTGGGCTGGTTCAGGCAGAGGCCTTGGAGACAGGTGGATCTTCTCAGTGGCCTCTATTATGTCCCTCTGGGGAGAAAGCATCCTTTAAACAGAGTTGTTGGGACAGAAAATAACACCCAACAAAGCCCCGAAAAGATAGGAAGACTTGTTACTGATCTCAAAAGCAGGTTAGAATCTAAGAGGAAACACTAGAGCGGAATTCTGTGGTTGTTCTTGTTGCCATTTGCTGCTTCTTTATTTCACAATGTATTGTCTTCCTACTTATTTCAAAATGGAAAATCACATTAGTCGCCAAGTACATCATCAAATGTGGTCAAACTCAGCAGCCCCTTCTCGCAAATGCTGTGAAGGAGAAAGGTTATACATGTGCAAAGATCAGGGGTCAAATGCAATCTGAGATGCTACTTCTTCTGAACACATGGGACAGATCTGTTTTAAAATCTAAGAAGTTAGACCAACCTTATCACACAGATAAAAAATTAACACTTTTTAAAAAAATTTTAAACTTTAAGTTAAAGCCAAACCTATATAAACCCTTCAAAGAGAGGTTTAAAGCAAGTTTCTTTAAAAAAATAAATCATGAATTATTGTTCAATCTCCCTAAATTTAACCCTTCCTATGACCCTTTAGGTGTCCCCACTATCTGATTCCCCAGCCCTCAACAGAGCACACACTAGTGCTAATTTAAGAACTGAAGAGCTCTTTTCCTCCCTGGCTGCTTGGAGATCAGACACCACCATGAACAACACAGCAACTATCCGGACCAGCAAGTTCACGACCAACCAACTACTTCAGCGGAAACTACTTCAGGATGTCCTTCACCCTGGAAAGGCAACAGTCCCTAAGACAGAAATTCGGGAAAAACTGGCCAAAATGTCCAAGACCAAATGTCATCTCTGTATTTGGATTCAGAACCCATTTTGGTGGTGGTAAGACAACTGGCTTTGGCATGATTTACCAATCCTTGGATTATGCAAATAAGAATGAACCCAAACACAGGCTTGCAAGACATGGCCTGTATGAGAAGAACAAGACCTCAAGAAAACAGTGAAAGGAACGCAAGGACAGAGTTAAGAAAGTCCGGGGGACTGCAAAGGCCAGTGTTGGTGCTGGCAAAAAGTGAGCTGGAGATTGGACGACAGAAGGAGTAAAGATTTTGCAATGATTGTATCTGTGGTGATTATACAGATTTTTCATGAAAGAGAAAATAAATGAAGACCTCTTACACGGAAAGAAAAAAAAAAAGAACTAAAGATACTTTGTAATAAGCTACGTGATTTTGCTTTGTCCTAATATCCAGAGGTTTTGAAACATTTTTTTTCACATTGTTAAACCTTATGGTTCTGTAAGCCAGTGAAAATAAATACAGGGTTAGGAAGTAGAGGTGGGGATGAACAGGTGGAGACTTCCAGGTCAGTGAAACTACTCTATTTGATACTCGAGTGATAATTACATGTCATTATAAATGTGTCCAAGCCCACAGAATGCACAATATCAAGAGTGAACCCTTGTGTAAACTATCAACTTGGGGTGACAGGGATGTGTCCATGTAGGTTTTTTGACTGTATTAATAACAAATGCACCATCCTGGGGGGATATTGGTAATAGGGGGCTATGCATGTGGAGAGCAGGGAATCTATGGAAAATATCTGCACCTTGCTCTTAATTTTGCTGTGAACCTAAAATGGCTTCCCTGGTGGCTCAGACGGTAAAGAATCTGCCTGCAATGTGGGAGACCTGGGTTTGATCCTCGGGTTGGGAAGATCCCCTGGAAGAGGGCATGGCAACCCACTCTAGTACTCCTGCTTGGAGAATCCTCATGTAATGAGAAGCCTGGTGGGCTTCCATGAGGTCCATGGAGTCGCAAAGAATTGGACATGACTGAGCGAATAAGCACACACAAAACTACTGTAAAAAAATAGTCTTTAAAATAAAACACCAAATTACACCAAAAGCAGAGGTCCCCTGGGACCTCTGGATAAAGGTGATCTTAGGGGAGAGTGGACAGCACTCACAACAGCAGGGAGTACCTTACTGTCCAGCTTCTTCATGGTGACCAGGTCCAGGGACTTGAGCGAATGGCCAGTGGGGGCGATGAAGTAGAGGCATGCGTGGATCCTGGTGTCATGGTAGTTGAAGAGAGAACGTTTGATCTTCAGTTCCTCTTGCAAGTAGGCCTCAAACTGGGCATCGATATATTCCACGATCGGCTTATAGCTAGAATGCAGAAGATGGTTATTAATACACATTTTCAAATCAGCGTGTCACTAGTCTCAAACCTCTTCCTACGATCCTCCAGGAAAGTCCTCAGTGCTTCCTTGTTCCTTAAGAGCTAAAGCCCAAGCACCTCATCTTGGCAGCCCAGGCCTTTGGCTATATGGTCCCTAAACATCACCCCAGGCCCCCCTATCCTTCTCCTTCCTAGTTCATGCTTTCTGCCCCACATGGCAAGCTCTCACCTGCCTCCAGGCTTTTGCTCATGCTAGACCCCCACCTGAAATGGTCTTCTTCCTGTTTTTTTCCTAACATTCATCCTTTAAAACAGTGATTAGAAATATGTAGCACACGCTGTCACTGCCCCCATAGCACCCATGGAGGTATTGCTAAGAGACTGTGGTATTCTTCCCTGCTGGGCCAAAACTGAGCCTCAAAATCTGTCCCAATAAAGTGACTTTGATAGGCTCTCCCAACTGACTGGCATAGGTGCCCAGAGTGAAACTCCACTGTGGTTTTAGGATGTGGCACCATCTCCAGCTGGCAGCCTCTCCCCACTCCTCTGCCCGGTCCTTCAGGGATGAGGGCTAGCTACTCTGTGCTCTCAAAAAGCCCTGCGCTTGCCATGACCTCATCTATATACGGAAGTGCCTGGTCTATTAGGATCAAGATTCCTTCCAACTCCCAATTTTATGATTTGAAGGTAAACACTCTTCTCACCAAATCATAATTCAAATCTGTTTTGAATAATTATGCACGACTCTATGAACTGACCACAAACACTATCATAAATAATAGCATATGCAGGATATATACTCAATAAACCACATGTTCTCCAGGGATGAAGTAGTTCATTAGGTCACTATGGAAAAGCCACGAACTCTTCCAGGTCTCCACAGGGACTGCTCAGAAGCTAGTGTCAGCAGCAATGAGACGGGTGGATTAGGAATAAAATGGGTTAATCCTTCCCCAGACTTACTACCTTGCTGAGGAATGATTTAAGCTTTAAGAAAAATAAAAACCTCTCAACACTCAACTTGCAGACCCATAAATTAAACTGAAATCCCTGAAAGGGAACTATAAATCTTTTATAATGAGGATGACAGCAGATGTCCTAAAAGAAAAAAAAAACAAAACAAAAATTTATGACCAAAACTGAAAACAGAAAAAAGTTTTCTTCTATTTTCCTTTGGTGATTTATTACAATCCATTGACTCAATTTGAGCAAAGCCTCTAGAGGTTTAAAGAAAAAGTAGACTGAGCCTGAATAAAATCCTAAACATAACAGAAATTCCAATGAATTCCAGTAGAAAGGATGAACAAGTAATAAGATTCTTCTACATGTTCCAATTTTAAAATATAGGCAGGTGGGGCTTCTCTGGTGGTTCAGTGGCTAAGAACCAGTGTAATGCAAGGGACACTGGTTCAATCTCAGGTCCGGGAAGATCCCACATGCCATGGACCAACTAAGCCCATGCACCATAACTACTGAAACCCGCACGCCCGAGAGCCCGTGCTCTGCAACAGGAGAAGCCACTGCAATGAGAAGCGCACGCACCACAACTAGAGGAGCCCCCAGTTGCAGCAACTAGAGAAAACTCGCATACGGCAACAAAGACCCATTGTAGCCAAAAAATAAAACAATACATAAATAAAAAATTTTAAAAATATAAGCAGGTATTATAGAACAATATTAATAATCATTATTATGATAGGAGAGTTATGTAAAATGGTGGTTAGAAGCATGGACTCAAGTCAGACCAACTAAGATCAAACTCCAAATCCACAACTTTCTAACTTGCTTTGGACAAGTTACTAAACCTCTCTGTGTTTCAATTTCCTCACAGGTAACACCAAGGACAAAAATATCACTTATATCAGAGCTAATATGACAAATGAGTGAGCTAGTATATGCAAAAAACTAGCACATAAAAGTGTGAGATATAACCATTTCACAGTAAATTAATAAACCACAAATAAGAGAAAAGCAAGCCTCAGTTTAAAAAAAAAAAAAAGAAAAAGGAACTTTGTACTGACCCAGATCCATGGTAACTCTTCCTCCACTGACTCATGCCCTGTACGGCAGTGGCCCAGGCCACTTCAACAAGGCCCACTCATGCCCTGTGAGTCCAGGGCCAGACCTTCGGGTCCCCTGACACTGAGGCAAGTGCTTGGGGAACCAGGGACCTCCCCAGCACCCTCTGAGCCCGGAAGGGAGGAAAGCAGTTCATGGCAGTTGCTCCTTCCTGTCCCCCCAGTTCCTGATTTGCAGCTTCCTAGCACCTCCCCCACCAGTGGTCCAAGAATGTTTCCTCTTTCTAGTAATTTCCTTTTCGCCTTTGGTTTTGATTCTGGTCCTCCAAGATTATGGGAGGCATAGCACCTCTCCTTTTCCAGTGAGGAACGCTTTCTGCCCCAAATTCAGCATCTCCAAAGCCATCTCTTGTTCTCCTCTTACGTTTCAGGCTTCCTGCCACCTTCCCCTGTTAAGGAGTTCGGGCCAATCTTTTCAATCTCCTCCTTTTCCCTGTACGCGGTTTCCTTGGAAAATCACATTTCCTCCTGTGTTTCGCTTAACCAGATCTCCTACCTAAGTTTCAGACCACTCCATCCAGCTGCTTACCAGATATTTCCACTTGCTCTTCTAGCTAATGTGCCCAAAATCACGCTCTTCATCTTATCCCCAAACCCTACTAGCCCATATTCCTTAGCTCAGCAGATGGCACCTCCATCCATACCACTGGCCAAATCAGAATCCTAGGTTCGACCCAGAGACTGCCCACACACAGCCAAGCACAAGATCCCATCTGTTCTAGCCTCTATAGCATTATAAACAAATACATGTATTTCAGGAAAACTATTGACCAAAATCACTATTCCCAGTGTTCCATATTTCATTGTGTTCATGAAATAGCCTCTCTTGATGCATATAGTAAGTCAGCCTAGTAGCTCTGTTCTCCCTTCACATCCTTCAAATAAACTCTGCCCTCTCTGTCTTCTGTCCATGTGTTACCTACACTCAAAGTCATACAAATAAGGAAATTTCATCCTTATTTTTGCCTTTTGCTAGTTTCCATTCTTATAGCGAGGATATCTATTTATATTCTGGTTTTGCCAATTCAAAGTTCTTTGGATTGTAGCCATATCAAGCAGAGGAAAGGGGGCAGGTAAACCAAATCAAGTCGTATGTTTTCACATAATTTCCTTTTAAGGCATGGGGATATCCCTTTTTATTCTCCACTCTTTTTTTTCCCCCATAAATATACAGCCATAAAAAAAAAAAAAAAATTGACAGTGGTTGACCCTAAAACTGATGGGGAAAAATATTTTATACAAAGTTTTCTAGCCACCCAAGGTACCCATTGATCATACTTGCAAAATAGCCCATGACATTGTTCAGGGACTGACTCTCCATTTTGTATGTGAACAGATATCTATCATATATTTTTTCTCTCTCTTTCTATCTATTAGCCGAAGTTAATTTTCCTTATCCTTCAACTACCTCTATCAGAAAGTGTGACTACGACAGAATTTAAAGATCAAACAGTCCACCCCATTTACCACTTTATATAAAACTGATAAAGATTTGCTGAGTTTGAGGAGTCTCTCAGTGGGCTTCTATTAGCCATGCTTTTCGTGCTGATCATCATTATAGTTTGCAATATGCTACTGACATTCTATCTCCCATCTCCTAAATATGGGGCAAAAGAATTCTTCTATTTCCAGCACTATAGCAAAATGCGATTTCCCTTCTCCTCTAGACCTCTTTCCTTCTTCACTGAATAGTAGAGACAGCAGAACAAGGACATCCTTAGACCACGAAGAGTTAATCATGCTATTAAACAAAACAGGAAACCTTACCAGGCCTCTCTTCCTGCCTCCTTCTAGCTACCCTGGTCCAAGGCAGATAGAGATGCAGGAATGCTGACATGTCCAAAGCCTATATAAACAAACTGGGACATTCTTGAAGTCTTGCATCGATGGCAGAAAAGCTTGCCTAATCCTCAAAGTAGTAAAAATAATCATGGGTTTGGAGAAACAACACATCCTTTTGCATATGTTTACATACTGACACAAAAATGCACACCCCACTTCCAATTTTTTGATGGAAGCAGACCCTATCCGAATGACATCTTTTTTTTTTTTTTTTTTTAACAACAGGCATTTGGGTTTATAGTCAACAGTGTCAACAATCTTTCTGGAGCACAGAGTTCTAAATGCCACTCAAGAGGTTATGCAACAGCTGTCAAGAAATTTCAGAAGAAAAAAAAATATTTGGTATCTAGGTTAGGTTAATATCACACTTCCTCTCTTCTAAGTCTCCTTGGAAACTATTATTTGACCCAAATGAGTCAGAAATTTTCTTAAAGAGGCCTCCAGCTGCAAATGTGTGGATCAGCTTTGTACCGGCCACCTGCTGCTCAGGGCTGTCCAGTGAAAACCCACCAGAAGGGTGGGAAGTCACCATTTAAAGGAGAAGTAAAAAATGTAATGGCAGTGCTGGGGAGATGACGGAGCAGGAAGAGCTCAAGGAATCTTAGCAGCAAAATGTGGGAGGATGGTTCTCATTCCTGCCAGAAGGCATCCTGAAAAAGTCTGGCTGCTGTCTGCCCATCAGGCCGTGCTCACGCCTGGCATTCCCCAATCCCAGGGAGAAAGCTACACAGGTCAGAGACAGAGACCCGCCTTGTTTTGATGGGTCCTCCTGACCACACGAGGACCAGGAGCCCCCTGACTTGCTTCCCAGCTCCCACAATGCACTTGTGCTCTTCTGCTTGTCATTAGGGTTTTCTCTTCATCTGTTTCACTGAGCATCACACACAGCATTCAGACAAGAACCTCTCCATCATTCCTTGGAATTGAAGTCATAAATCAAGAGCAACTGCTCAGCTGCAGGGGCTGTGCTTAGCTGTTCCCCACTCAACACAATGTACAGATAGTCCATTCTGAGAGATGCAAAATAAAATCTTTCTTACTATGTCTAACAATTGCTCCTGTTATTCCCGGCCAATGTTTACTGAAGAGCATATAAACTGCTCTATAGATTAGTTACTAGAGTTCAGTGCTCAGCTAGAGCATGCGTTAAATATTTCTCTGTCATTACTATGGGTACATCTTTATATCAGAGGCAGTTAAAATGTATCTAGACAATACACAGCTCTAGATTTTTAAAAAATGGTTAAAATTCCTCTTTAGAAAACACACACATATACCATACACAGTTCAGAGGAAAATGAAGCCATCAAATAAACAAAACCTGGTATGATACAAATGAAGTGTCTGAGCCCTAAGCAAACAGACTGTAACTTAATGTTCTGGCTGTCTTATTCCCATTAAGTTGTCACTGCACAAAAATGTCTCTGGAAGCCTCCTTCTAGAATTATCTTTGGGCCTGGGACAGTTTAATTTTCTCAAACTTTTTTTGGAGAATGAACATAAATATTTAAAATAATCTTAAGGGAGTCAAAGATTAGTGAAGAAGATGAGTGATCTTGTGATGAATGCATGGGTGCACACCAGGAAGGTTTAAAAATTTAAACACTTCCCTCAAATAAGGACATATAGAAACTCAGAGAAAAGAGTTGACCTTGCTTGGCTTTATCAATTGAGTAGGTCTGTTTTATAAAAATAAAACTTCACAGTATTACTTTATAATTAGGTGAAGTTTATGTCAACCAGTTTTAGTGAATACATAAGATGGACTTATGGGCTTCCCTGGTGGCTCAGCTGGTAAAGAATCTGCCTGCAATTCAGGAGACCCCAGCTTGATTCCTGAGTTGGGAAGATCCCATGGAGAAGTGATAGGCTACCCACTCCAGTATTCTTGGGCTTCCCCGGTGGCTCAGAAGGTAAAGAATCTGCCCACAATGCAGGAGACCTGGGTTCAATCCCTGGGTTGGGAAGATCCCCTGGAGGAGAGCATGGCAACCCACTCCAGTATTCTTGCCTGGAGAATCCCTATGGACAGAGGAGCCTGGCGGGCTGCATGCAGTCCGTGGGGTCAAAAAGAGTCGGACACGACTAAGTGACTAAGCCCAGCAAGACTGACTTATAGCTAATAGCTTCTGTCTACATACAAACTATAGGATCAAAATTTTTAAGAAAAAAAAAAAAGACATTTTATTTCTTAAGCAGGTTAAACATGTCTGTTTTCTACACTGACAAAGAAGTTGGTTATATATACATTATCTGGTTAACTTAACAAACCCTCACTGGATAGAGAATGATCTGAATTCCTCACTAGGCTCCACTGAAACCACACTCATTATTCAGACTCAATGTGGCCATTCTGCACCCAGCAGGCCACCCAACTGTGTGCAGCCTACAGGAAGACCTGGACAATGCACAAAGGAGCCACACTGCTCACACCACAGCTCTAGCATCAATATTAAGATCCTGTGCCGGCTGGAAATCAACTACGATATTTCCCATTGAGCTTTCACAAACATGCTTTCTTCACTTTGGGTTTTAGGAGCGGATACTCCTGGTTGCCAAAGCCATCAAAATACAGGATTACCCTCTATGATTACCACACCCCTCCTCCAGGCTCAGCCTTTCACAGTGCCCTTCCTTAGACCCCACCTGAAAAGAGACTGTATGCAGATTCCACTGGAAGAGACCTGAGAGTATCTAGTGTCATTCTCTTAGAGTGAGATAAACTGCCAAGGACCCATAGCTGGTTATTGGCAGAATTCAGACCACAACCCGGGTCTACTAAATCCTGGGCTTTAGTTTCTTGGGCAAAATCATTATTGACTTCAAGTTTTCACTCAGATCTGTAGGAATTTGGGGATTAAGTCAAATATCCCAATCTGTCTCAGTGACTAGGAGGGCATGAGTGCGTGCATGCATGCTAAGTCATTTCAGTCGTATCTGTCTCTTTGCGACCCTATGGATTATAGCCCGCCAGGCTCCTCTGTCCATGGGATTCTCCAGGCAAGAATACTGGAGTGGGTTGCCATTTCCTCCTCTAGGGGATCTTTCCAACCCAGGGACCGAAACTGTGTCTCTTATACTCCTTCATTGGCAGGCGGGGTCTTTACCACTAGTGCCACCTGGGAAGCCCTAGGAGAGCAGGGCAGATGCTCATTCCAAACTCCTCTTACTTTTTAATGCCTGGTTTTTGTTTTCTTTTCTTGGCAGAGTTAAAGCAACAGCATCATCAACAACAACAAAAAAACCAGAAACCACATTCCCCAGACCCTCTTGCAGCTAGTGTTCAGATGTGGTCCACTTTCTACCAAGCAGCTGCAGCCATACAAGATCTGGAGGCAGGGGGCATGTCACCCAAGGCAGAGGCCACACACAGGGAAGGGGGTTCTTCTTGCAAGTGGTGATGAAGGCACTTGGTTAACAGGGACAGATACAGTGGAGGTTCTAGAGACCTGTCCCCAGCATCACAGGTACCAAATATATAAGGTCATTTGTGGCAAGAGTTCCACTAACCCTAGCTGTTTCTCTAGATTGCTTTTCTAGGTGGGAAAGCCCCCAAACCTGGTTCCATAACTTTTCCGGGAAAACAAAAGCTAGCTTATTCCTTCTAATAAATCCCTTTTCTGCTCACACTAGCTGGAATCAATTACACCAGCTGATTCTGACCTTAAGAACATTCTAAGAAAATTTCTCAGAGGACAAGAATGTCTTATCTTTTAGGAGACAGACCAAGTCCCACAACGAGCGAACATTTAGTCTTTGCATTTACCCAGGATGAGTCTTGTTACCTCCTCATTCATTTACATCCCCACAAAATCCCAGGATGTACCTGTCATCTTTATTGATCTGATCTCCAAATCCCACGGTGTCAACGATGGTTAACTTCAGCCGCACATTGCTTTCCTGAAGCTCATAACTTCTGGCTTTTAACCGAACACCTGGTTCATTGTGAGTCGCTGGGTCACTTTCAAATTTGGTGTTGAATAAAGTGTCCATTAACGTGGATTTGCCAATGCCCGTCTCACCTGCATGACCACATGAGAGAAATCAAAGAAGGTGCCAATGCCTCTGAGATATCAGTTCACATCACCAGGAGTGTTTTTTTTCTTTTTTTTAAATCATCATGTTAGTAAAAATTTTTGAAAAGTCAGTATCACCAGATATCCCACCACAAAAAAATAGCTCTTTCCATGTGTGATCTATGGACTACCTCCCTAGAAATGCCTTCATAAACTTCAAAAACCATTCGGCAGCAAAGATCTTGAACTTATAGATCAAGACGCTCTTTTTTACCTCTGAATAGAGAAACAGAACTTAAAAGCTTGCTTGTGGTCAGTTTGTGGTCATTTCAAAGATATAAACTGTAGCTCTTCCTTCCCTAAATGTTGGCATGTAAAACTATCAATATAGTACTTAAAAAAAAAAAATCTATATTGCCGAGTTTCTGTTACTAGGAAAATGTAAGAGATTGATCGCATTTATATTGAATTATCTGACACCATCTAATGTTGTGGGAAAGAATTACATTTTTTCAAAACAACACTCTTAACAAACCACAAAAAAAATAACAAACCCAGCTACAATTACTCAGCACTTACTTTGTACCAGGTCCTGTGAACAAGAGCCTCCGATGTACTATCTCATTAAACCCTAGTACTAATTCCTGTGGAATAAGTGCTACTGTTTCCTCCCTTTTACAGATGAGGCATTAAAGCTTAGATAAGGTTTAAGTAACTTGTCTAAAGTCACATTGTTAAATGGCGAAGCCAGGTTTCTAACTTGGGTTTGTGTGGTTCTAACAGCTACATTCAACCAATTCTGACATTGTTACAGAGAAAACTGACTGCCTAATATTTTCAGATATGGTTATGAATCTCTGCGAACCCTTTATATTATCTCCGTTTGTATTTCCCTATTCAGTAGACGGCAAGCATTCCTTAGATGTCCTGGTATTCAGGCTGATGTCTGTGACAATGAAATTGAATGATGTCAAATGACCTGCAATGATGGCCTTATTGGTTCACCTTACAGTTCAAGTCATCAGGTTTCACTGAGCCTCTAATATATGCAAATCAGAGTGGCAGGTATTATACTAAACCAATCAAATGGTAAGACCCAAATGTGGAGCCATGGAGAACTTTAACCTGATCTTTAAAATAAAACCAAGAAAAACTTTCTCTTAATACTAATTCTTGAGTTAAAAATAGTTAGCAATGAGAAAGAACGCACCCACTTCTGTGGCCGTGGTTGAATGTGTGATGGTAGAAATCAAGAAACATTATCTATAGGAATGAATTTTTTAAAACAAAATTTGGAAAATTTCCCCAATTAGATTTTCAGCTCAATTTAAACATACCAGTATATTGTAGCCCTTTCAACAAATCTCAATCCCATGATGTTCCTAGGGACAATATCTCTCTTCTGAAGGGTTGCTGTAATGCCTTTTAGGATAGTGACAATTCCATGGGAGAAAAAAAGAGCTCTGGCTGGCAGCCTTAGGGCAACTTTCCCATTGAAAAGACAAAATCCACTTACTAATTAGAAGTTCTGTATTACTCACTGCTTTCCAACATAGTACAGAAATGAAGTAGAACGGAATCTTTCTGTAACTGAGCTTTCTCTAATTAAAAGCCTTCTGTGGTTTGCCACTGACTACCATGATTCATTTGCAGGATAAAAGTTGGTCAAGAACATTTGCCCAACTCTTCAGCTTTATCCATTGGACCTGATACACCTAAGATCAAAGAACTTCCTCCTTCATCAGTCTTCAGCCAGCCAGTATCTTTTCCAGCTTTGTACCAAGTGTTGGGAATATAATAGTGAACTGGCTGGATATGGTGCACTCCCATAGCTAAGAATCTAATCTGGAACACGACTGAATACCAACCAGACTCTGATTTACTATTACGGGAATGGTATTTACATGTCTGCCATACTGGTTATGGCAGACATAACTTCCTCTCACAAGCAAGATCATAGTTTATTCCTTGGACCTTGCTAATGACCACAGGTAACTCAACCAGTGCTACCCCCCTGGTCCTGGGGCACCCCCAGGGCTGCACCCATGGAAATGCAATTATTATGCTGTGAGAATGCTCCATATTGAACAGTGATCTGTGTATCTAATCACACTTCTCTCTTTGGGACTTTGAATCTGCACACAGCATGATGGCATGAGAAAGAAAAGATATACTGAGAGAAGTGAATAAACAGATGCCATGAGGCTATAAATAAACAGAAGACATGTTGTTGACAGACCATTAGCCAGGCATATAGGAGAAAGAGAGCAGACAGATACAGTAGACATTAGTATCTGAAATTCATTCATTTACAATACTTCACTATTTCCTAGGTAACAAGCATAGGTGCTGGGGATAAAATGGTAAATAACAATAGCAACTGAAACTTCTTGAATTTCTGTAACATCCTGAATGTTGTTCAGAATCTCCATGAAGTCCAGCTGTGTAGCAGTTGAGACTGTTTCCTGTCTTCCTTACTTTCCTTAATATTCTAACCAAAAAGACCCACCAATAAAAATAAAAGTAGGCTCTGTTTCCTAATGCTCAACAACCTCATACCCATGATTGGTTACTTAACAAAATAACTCTTGAGCAAAATAAAGTTGCTAAGTAATGGATACAGAAACAAAACAGGGTTTTCACTCATAAGATACAGAGACTCTGGACAGCAATTCAGTATTGAAGGTACTCCAGTCATTTTAAGTTAAGTTCATGAGTCTCTTTCTCGATACAGCAAACTTCTTTTCAGAATTTACTGGAGTGGGTAGCCTTTTCCTTCTCCAGGGGATCTTCCCCACCCAGGGATCAAATCCAGGTCTCTCGCATTGCAGGCGGATTCTTAACCCGCTGAGCCACAAGGGAAGCCCAGAGTAAAGACAAAGGAAGAATAGCAGAGCTACCTTATAAAATTTCCTCTATAAGGTTAAGGTTCTGACAGTGGAAAAGTGACCCATCTTACTTCTATCTCTTTCCTTCAGAACAGCAATAAAGACTACAATTTACATGGCAAGAATTCTAGGTTACCTGGACAGCACTGAAATTACCATTTACTAAGTTGAGAATTAGTTAAGCATATGTGAATCAAGAATATGATGCTTTTTTTTTAAGGCAACATAATTTTAATTATTATTTGCATTAAGGTGGACATTATGAACAATTAGCATTCCAGGCCCTACTTATAGCACAGGGTTAATCAACGGGTTGGAAAAACCACTGTTCCTCTAAATTTCAGAGTGCTTAGCTTTCCATTTCTATGCTCTGTGCTTTTAAAAGCCCTAATTAGACACCGCTACCCTAGCAGCAGTGCAGTTCACCAAAAGTATTTCACGAAGAAATGACAGTTTGGGGAATAAAAGGAATTCTAGAGAACTAGGAGAGCTTTTCAATGCGTTCGTTGTTGAGGTCAATCTCCAGCCTCAGAAAAGAAAGCATTTTCTATACTTTTGAGGACACGCAAGAGCAAAAACGCTTCTTTTGAATTGAGTAACTGAAAGCCTACCTGGCGTAGGTTCCAACTCAAACCCAACAACCGCAACAATATTTCGAGACAATTAATGACTAACAGCAACTCTAAAACATCTCAGAACCCCTGGCTCAGAGGAAGCCTTCCATAAAAAGTAACTGAAAAGTGGTCATGCTGCTGCTGCTGCTAAGTCGCTTCAGCCGTGTCCAACTCTGTGCGACCCCATAGACGGCAGCCCACCAGGCTCCGCCGTCCCTGGGATTCTCTAGGCAAGAACACTAGAGTGGGTTGCCACTGCCTTCTCCAATGCATGAAAGTGAAAAGTGAAAGTGAATTCGCTCAGTCGTGTCCGACTCTCAGCGACCCCATGGACTGCAGCTTACGAGACTCCTCCATTCATGGGATTTTCCAGGCAAGAGTACTGGAGTGGGTTGCCATTACCTTCACTTATACTGAGATATGCCACTTTGGTAGGTTTTTCTGAGTCTGTTGTTTATTCTGTGATAAGTTCATCTGCCTAAACAGTTGTCAGAGTAATTAGAGATTTACTCTTGAAGTGCTATCTGGGGCTTCTGCTTCTCCTGCTCCTGCAAGTGCTGGTAAGCTGGACACCCACAGCCCAGTGGAAAGCAGGTCTGCCTCTTCCATTCTGTCCTCAGGCTTACATAAATCTCAAGCTCTAAGCTGGACCTTGTTAAGAAGGAAAACAAAAATAGCACAGAGGAATGTATTATTAATTAGAAGGTAATTAACTGTAAACTGAGCAAATAGTTGATCGGTGATTCAGCATTTTTACTCTGATTGCCGAAACTAGCTACTTGGATAATTATTATTATACCTACTCAAATAGCTGTGAATGAAGGCCTGTCTGTCTCCTCTAAACAGTCGAGGTTCTTGGATGGAGCCAGATAATCAGAGAGTTATGTTGTGTTATTTTAACTCCTCATAGAATCCTGTTTGATGAAGCATGCTTTGGCTAATCCCACCAGGGACTTGCAAGACCTGCATGTGACCCTCAGCATCGCATGGCTCAATGACCCCCAAGTGGGGGAAGCTCAGGAACCCAGGTTTAAATGGAGGCACAGCCACATATGTCTTTTCTGAAAATTTACAAGAGAGATTTTTCCAGGTAAACTGTGTTTTCATCTGGAGCAACTCTTTTGTTTTTACTTTATAGTTCCTGTAAGTCTCTCTTCATTAAACATTTAACTTGTGTTTGGCACATAATATGTGTTTAACAAATATCCATAAACTAAATGGGACCCCCATGCTCTGACCACACTGGCTAAGAGGTAAATGTGTTCCTGAGAGAATCAATTGCTATAGGCAGATCTGACGGCTTTGAGCTCTGACTCCAACCTCCACTTTGTTTTCTGGGGTTAATTTTATCTTTATTCATTTATTTATTCATTCCACCCTTAAACCACTTATAGCCTTTCCTGGAAAAGCAAGCTGGGATAAAAATGTTTAAGATCTGATTGCAAAATTCCACAGCTAATGCTGACACTATAGCCTTATAGCCTTAGCTAAAATGATCTTAAACTTGTCTGCTTTCTATTTCTCTTCTGCCATTCTCTCAAAACAATCGGTGAAATTATTTTTTAAAATTCTACTCTCAAAATGTGTTATTAATTTACTTTGACCCTACTATTGAGCTGGTTGCTCTTCAAAAGCTGGGATGTCGCAGTATTTTATCCCTCTGTGTAGCTGCACAAAGAACCACATACAGCAGGATCAATGGTGTAGTTTCTCACGGAGCTCGTGTCATTTTGGAAAGAGAATGACAACGATCGATAAATTTTGAATTGTGAAAAAAGGCTGGGTACTAATTTAGAAACACAGTGTGGATAAGAAAGAAAAGTTTATTAAAAAGAATGAAATAACGCCATTTGCAGCAACATGGATGGACACAGCTAGTGTCATACTGAGTGAAGTAAGTAAGACAGAGAAGGAGAAATATTGTATGACATCCCTTATATGTGGAATCTAAAAAGAAATGATACAAATGAACTTACTTACAAATCAGAAAGAGACTCACAGTCTTAAAAGACCAACTTATGGTTGCAGGAGGGAGGGGGGAAAGGATAGTTAGGGAGTTTGGGGAGGTCATGTACACATTGCTATATTCAAAACAGACAACCGGCAAGGTTGTATCCATTGTATAGCACATGGAGCTCTACTCAATGTTACCTGCCAGCCTAGATGGGAGGGGTGTTGGAGGAGAATGGATACAAGTATATGTATCGCTGAGTCCCTTGGCTGTTCACCTACCACAACTATAACAACACTGTTAATTGGCTATACCAATACAAAATAAAAAGTTTAAAGTTTAAGAAAGAACGCTCACGCTAAGTCGCTTCAGTCGTGTCCAACTCTACGCGACCCCACGGACAGCAGCCCACCAGGCTCCTTTGTCCACAGGATTCTCCAGGCAAGAATTCTGGAGTGGGTTGCCATTTCCTTCTCTTAAGAAAGAAAGGCTTTATTTAAACTGAAGTACAGTTTGGGGGATGAACTGGTGTGTTACAGGCAAGATGGAGGGTAAGGGAACTATGAACCCTTGGCTGTCTGATACCCGATTTAGCATCAGGAATTCTCTTCCAGACTTCAGTGGTTGAGAATCTGCCTGCCAATGCAGGGGACATGGGTTCGATCCTTGGTCAGGAAGATTCCACATGCTGAGGAGCAACTAAGCGCATTCGCAGCAACTCCTAAGCCCACACACCCTAGAGGCTCCACAACTAAAAAAGCCACCACGATGAGAAGCATACACACCGGCCACAATGACAGAAAGCCAAGAAGAGCCAGTGCAGCCCCCAAAAAAGAACTCGCTTCCCAGTTAAGTGAACACTACTCTCCTGTTCTCTATTGCATTTCTCTCCAGGACTGAGAGAGAGGCTCTAACATTATTTAATTCAGTGCCTCTAAAACTAAACTAAGTACACACCAGGATTAATTTCTGCCCTGGTTTGTTTCCTCTCTCTTTGCAACCTGTAGGTTCTTGCCACAAAACAAACTTACGATTCTAAGACCTTTTAGAAAAACATCAGCTTCCTTACTAGGATCATGACTTTTTTTTTTCAATCTTAAATTTCCTTCCATATTGTTCACCCAAAATAATGATGCCATAAACACCATGGGTGCACATACTGTGTAAAACACATAAATGCACACTAGGATGACACGGAGAAGAGAAAGGAGCACGGATACTCAAGTTAAATATGACACCCACTTCTCTAAGTGGCTGTCAAAACATTTGGATCAACTAGAATGCTTTTCGTAGACTCCTACTTTAAAAATAGAGCAATAATTGACACTGAGAACTGTTTTCTTCTACAGATATTTTGCTGTAAAGTATTTGTGAAGGGCTTTGATGTGGCTTATCCTCTGAGGATAAGTACATTTAACTTAATGCTGACACCCCCTGTTTCTCAAAGAACTAATAATGCTCGTTCCAACCAAAGGGCTCCAAAGTGTTGTGCAAAAGAATCTGGATGGCTAGATATACGAGCAGGGAAGGAGGCGAAAGACTTACTATGAAGTAAAAAAAGGAAAATGCGAAAAACAGAACAGCATTATTTCATTTGTATAAAACCAAAACAAAACAGCCCTTATACAATCATGAGAGACCTGTTTGTATCTGCCCAGTGTGTGTCTCTCCCATGCTCAGCCTCCCTTCTGCCCATGTCGCCTCTCCTCGTGTGTTTCAGGGTAGATAAACCCCATCTTCCACCCTCGGTGGGTGGATGACTCAGGCTTGGTGGATCAGACAATCCCGTAACTATTGGAGAAGCTGTGTCAGGAATGGCTTCTTCTTCCCTCTGGGGTTGCTGAGCTGGCGACACTGCTGGGGGACATACTACCACAGTGAAGAAAAAGCCCAAACACAGTGAAAGCCACACAGAAGCAAGCAGGATCGGAAACTGGAGATGGAGCCCTGGAAATGCTCTTTGAATTCCTAGACCAGGCTGTTCTTAATTACGCAACTCGGTATAGGACCTTTGCAGTGTGTTTTGGGGTTGAGGAAGAGCCTTAACTCAGTTTAAACTAGATTTCTGCAATTGTCTGTGGAAAATTTCCTAATCCAAGACCAGTCAGAAAGAGGTGCAACACTGCTGGCTTTGAGGATGGAGGAAAGGGTCTAAGCATCAAGGAATGTGGGCAGCCTCTAGCAGAGGGGGAAAAAAGGAGGTGTCTTCTCCCCTTGAATTCCAGAAAGAAGCACAGCCTTCCGGAGGCCTTGATTTTAGCCCTGCGAGACACATGTTGGACTTCAACAAAACTGACGTGCTCAACACTCTGTGGTGACCTAAATGGGAAGGAAATCCAAGAAAGAGTGGATACATGTATACCTGTGGCTGATTCACTTTGGGGTACAGTAGAAACTAACAACACTGTAAAGCAACTATACTCCAATAAAAATTAATTTTTAAAAATTAATGGAAAAGCTGTAAAATAATAAACTGCTATTGTTTTCAGCCTCTGAAAATAACTTCCAAGTGTAGGAAGTTTCTAGGATTCCACAGTTTTATCTCTGTGGAATGAAAATGAGGGTGGGAGGGGAAAAGCAGGGATACTTTATAATTTTTTAACTAGAAATATGCATTATATTAAGGCATCCCTTGTGCCTGAGATGGTAAACAGTCCGCCTGCAATGCAGGAGACCCGGGTTCAATCCCTGGTGGGGAAGATCCCCTGGAGGAGAGCATGGCAACCCACTCCAGTATTCTTGCCTAGAGAATCCCATGGACAGTAAAGGCTGGTGGGCTACAGTTCACAGAGTCACATAAAGTTGGACACAACTGAGTGACTAACACACACACATGCATTATAACGGACTTCCAAGATGGCCCTAGTGGTAAAGAACCCGCCTGCCAATGCAGGAGACATAAAAGATGTGGGTTTGATTCCTGGGTCGGGAAGATCCCCTGGAGGAGGACATGGCAACCCACTCCAGTATTCTTGCCTGGAGAATCCCACTGACAGAGGAGCCTGGTGGGCTACAGTCCATGGGACCTCAAAGAGTCAGACACGACTGAAGTGACTTAGCACTCATAATATTCAGTTCAGTTCAGTTCAGTTTAGTTGCTCAGTCGTGTCTGACTCTTTGCAACCCCATGAATCGCAGCATGCCAGGCCTCCCTGTCCATCACCAACTCCCAGAGTTTACCCAAACTCATGTCCATCGAGTCAGTGATGCCATCCAGCCATCTCATCCTCTGTCGTTCTGTTCTCCTGCCCCCAATCCTTCCCAGCATCAGGGTCTTTTCAAATGAGTCAGTTCTTCGCGTGAGGTGGCCAAAGTATTGGAGCTTCAGCTTCAACATCAGTCTTTCCAATGAACACCCAGGGCTGATCTCCTTTAAGATGGACTGGCTGGATCTCCTTGCAGTCCAAGGGACTCTCAAGAGTCTTCTCCAACACCACAGTTCAAAAGCATCAATTCTTCGGCGCTCAGCTTTCTTTATAGTCCAACTCTCACATCCGTACGTGACTACTGGAAAAACCATAGCCTTCACTAGATGGACCTTTGTGGGCAAAGTAATGTCTCTGCTTTTTAATATGCTATCTAGGTTGGTCATAACTTTCCTTTCAAGGAGTAAACATCTTTTAATTTCACGGCTGCAATCACCATCTGCAGTGATTCTGAAGCCCCCCAAAATTAAGCCTGTCACTGTTTCCACTGTTTCCCCATCTATTTCCCATGAAGTGATGGGACCACATGCCATGATCTTAGTTTTCTGAATGTTGAGCTTTAAGCCAACTTTTTCACTCTCCTCTCTCACTTTCATCAAGAGGCTTTTTAGTTCTTCATTTTCTGCCACAAGAGTGGTGCCATCTGAATATCTGAGTTTATTGATATTTCTCCTGGCAATCTTGATTCCAGCTTGTGCTTCTTCCAGCCCAGCATTTCTCACGATGTACTCTGCCTATAAGTTAAACAAGTAGGGTGACAATATACAGCCTTGACGTATTCCTTTTCCTGTTTGGAACCAGTCTGTTGTTCCATGTCCAGTTCTAACTGTTGTGTTCTGACCTGCATACAGGTTTCTCAAGAGGCAGATCAGGTGGTCAGATATTCCCATCTCTTTCAGAATTTTCCACAGTTTATTGTGATCCACACAGTCAAAGGCTTTGGCATAGACAATAAAGCAGGAATAGATGTTTTTCTGGAACTCTCTTGCTTTTTCGATGATCCAGCGGATGTTGGCAATTTGATCTCTAGTTCCTCTGCCTTTTCTAAAACCAGCTTGAACATCTGGAAGTACACGGTTCACATATTGCTGAAGCCTGGCTTGGAGAATTTTGAGCATTACTTTACTAGCGTGTGAGATGAGTGCAATTGTGAAGTAGTTTGAGCATTCTTTGGCATTGCCTTTCTTTGGGATTGAGATGAAAACTGACCTTTTCCAGTCCCGTGGCCACTGCTGAGTTTTCCAAATTTGCTGGCACATTGAGTGCAGCACTTTCACAGCATCATCTTTCAGGATCTGAAATAGCTCAACTGGAATTCCATCACCTCCACTAGCTTTGTTCGTAGTGATGCTTTCTAAGGCCCACTTGACTTCACATTCCAGGATGTCTGGCTCTAGCTGAGTGATCACACCATCATGATTATCTGGGTCGTGAAGATCTTTTTTGTACAGTTCCTCTGTGCATTCTTGCCACCTCTTCTTAATATCTTCTGCTTCTGTTAGGTCCATACCATTTCTGTCCTTTATCGAGCCCATCTTTGCATGAAATGTTCCCTTGGTATCTCTAATTTTCTTGAAGAGATCTCTAGTCTTTCCCATTCTGTTGTTTTCCTCTATTTCTTTGCACTGATCGCTGAGGAAGGCTCTCTTATCTCTCCTTGCTATTCTTTGGAACTCTACATTCAAATGGGAATATCTTTCCTTTTCTTCTTTGCTTTTTGCTTCTCTTCTTTTCCCAGCTATTTGTAAGGCCTCCTCAGACAGCCATTTTGCTTTTTTGCATTTCTTTTCCATGGGGATGGTCTTGATCCCTGTCTCCTGTACAATGTCACGAACCTCCGTCCATAGTTCATCAGGCACTCTATCAGATCTAGTCCCTTAAATCTATTTCTCACTTCCACTGTAGAGAAACTAATTTTAAACGTGGTTAAGAATGGAGTCCAAGGGGTCTCAAAAAGAGTCTGACACAACTTAGTGACTAAACAACAACCAAGAATGGAACCAGAGTAAAAACCTAAGAATCTCAGGAATCATCACCCACCCAGGAGAATCAGATTACTAGCTGCTTTCCAAATGCAAGAGCACAGCATGGATGCGTCTTGTGAGGAATTCCAACTAGTATCATTAATTGCACTAGTAACACAATGGTCAGCCAACAAGCCAACTTGCACACCACACACCAGGTCAAACTAGATCCTTCCAGTCTGGTTCCACTGGACCAGACAGCAGGGGCTGGACCGTAACTCTCAACTGCATTCTAGAAGCTGATTTTGAAAGCAGGGCTGGGGGAGACAGACAAGAGAAGCCAGAATAGTAATTGGCCTACAATTTAGCATACTTTTCAATAGAAAAATCAACAAATTGCCAACAAATCACTATGCTAATGAAGAATCCCTCTGCTCTGCAATGAGCATTTAGCAGAAGAGAAAAGACAGCTCATTTATGCCACTCCGTAGAGCAAGCTGCCATTCCAGGGGGTCCCCTGCTGAATTTTAATGTGGGGAAAACAGAAAAAAGGAGAGCTGGCAGCTCCGCTCAGGTTCCTCTCCAGTGCTCGAGACAGAACGCCAAACAGCGAGCTGGCTGGTGGGCAGGGTGGCGGTGGCTTTCAACGCCCATGCAGATGCCACATTCAACACGCTCCTCTCGAAGATTCTCAGAAAGGAAAATATCTACCCCTCCCTCTCAACAACTGGCTTCCACTGAACACACACCTTTCTCTGCTAAATTCATTTCATTTTACTTAGACAAGAAAAGTCAGTCAGGTACATTCTGCCAAGCTTGTAGGGAGGAGACATACAGAATACATATTGGCTATGAGCAGAATTCTTTTTAGTTTGTCTTGAAGTCTATGCCCAGAGGACAATGGCCATGAAACAGTGTAGCCCAAGCCACTTCACTGCTGAGCAGCCTGGTCCTCCATCAAGAGTTGACAGGGAGGCTGAAGGAAAGGTCATGATCTATTTCAGGGACACGTCTGCTTCCAATCAACAGGAGAGTCCTCTCCTTCTCCACCTTCTTTCCTACCTTCCTCCTCTTGGTTTAAAAAAGATATGGCTAAAGAAGAAACGTACCGAGACCAGAAGCATAGGCCAATACATCACATTTAAAGGCTATAAATAAAACATACTGGAGATGCAAACACATAAGTCAGATCTCTTTGGCTTTTTCCCATTTATCTACCAGGAATAAATGGAGATCAATTTCAGATTCCAATTGAAAGACTAAAGGTTAATTGAATAATTCAGGTGGAAAATTTATTTCAAGTATAAAATAGGATTTAAGATTGTCTTTTACTCTAAAAGCAAAATTTTCAAGTATTCTCAGTTTATCAAAGTGGTTAAAGTAATTGCAGATTTTACTTGCAGTAGGTAGAAGCATAACTTTAAAAAGATTTCAATGGAGATTACTACTGCACCATATTCAGAAACCCTGGAAACAAATTTTTTAAATGCTTTTGAATGGTCTTCCTGTGTATGTGTATCTCAGTTCCTTCTTTCAACTTCCTACAGTCTAGTTATGGGCTTCCCAGGAGGCTCAGTGGTAAAGAATCCGCCTGCCAATGTGGGAGACACAAGAGATGTGGGTTCAGTCTCTGGGTCGCAAAGATATCCTGGAGAAGGAAATGACAACCCACTCCAGTATTCTTGCCTGGGAAATTCCATGGACAGAGGAGCCAAGTGGGTTACACCCCATGGGGGTGTAAAACGTTGGCCATGACAGAGTACTCATAGTCTAGTTAGGGTCTAAGTCCCTCCCCTACGAAAAATTAAAATAAGTGATTCAACAGCAATATTAAACTGATCATTGCTTGACTATGTGACATAAATAAAAATAACAATTTGAGTAACACCACGAAACTTACAAAGCATTTTATCTAAATATGTCTTTATCTTTGGGTTAGCCAAAAAGTTTGTTCAGGATGAACTTCTTGGCCAACCTAGGAACTGTGTGACATATGTGGAGTGGAGATATTATTGTCTTGCTTTACAGATAATAAAAGAGTAAAAATATTATTCCGCTTACTTCCCAAAACATGCCCCTCTGACAGTCACCTGCCGACACCTAAGAGTCAGACTTGTTGCTCAGCAGCAAGCGATGAGTCACTTACCAACACACAGGATGTTGAAACAGAATCCTTGAGAAGTCGACTTGTTGACCAGCTGGTCGGGGAGACTGTCAAATCCAACGTGGCCAGAAAGGGATAAGTTTCGAAGCTCTTCATTCTGGAATGTCAGAGGGGAAACGTTTGAGAACCCATGACAACATCACCTGGGTACCCCTCCCTCTCCCGTCCTCTCTTCTTGGCACATGGGGAAGACAGCGACCCCTCTGTGCCCACCCCTTCCCTGGCTTCTACACAACTGAAGCTACCAACTCTAGAGCCATGCTCTTTCCACAAAATCACACCGACTCCCAAAGTACACCATCTCCCTCCCAGGCAGCCCAGGTATGGTTACAGGTGCACCGGTTCAGGGGAAATATGCTTTCTAGAGGTGGCTGATACTGACATGCTCTAAGTGACACTAAAACTCCAACCCTTTTGACAGCCTCAAGCACTCAAGAAAACTTTTCCACCCAGAGAGAAAAAATAAAGGACTCTCTTCCAGACACAGGAAGGAGCTTTCAGAAACTCATAGTAGAGGATGCATTCCTGTCACTATGCAGAAATTCTGTAACCACCATATTGAACATATTGAAAATGCCACAACACAGGGCTTGGTTCCTTCTCTAGCATGAACTGGACAGGCTTTGTGGGGCCTCCTTGCTCTCCCTGACAGGCTCTGCACTCCCCATGCCTGCTCAAGAGTCTACTGAGGGAGAATGGGGCTAAGGTAGTTACCATACTTTAAAAGCTGGATGACTTAGGCTGTATTATTATATGGTGCTAACTTCCTCCACAATGCTGAATGCATTCTGTGCGTATTGGAGATCATCCGTAAAACCGTTCCTTCCCAGGAAAACAGAGGCTACCTATGGTCCTTCAATTCAGAACCACAGTTACCATATGGGATTCCAGAAACTAGTTATTGAAAGTCTTCTTGGTGTCTGGCTATGTTGCCAATGAGCTTTATACTCAAGATACTGAATTTGGGGTAAGAAAATGAGCCTCAGAGTTCCATTTTTTAATTAAAGAAGCAAAAGCCTTGCACAGAATCAATTGGTCCATAGTTTTTAAAAGATGGGTCTTCGTTATCCTCCTATATGTGTCACACAATAATGAGAGTGATGTCTTTGAACAATCAAAGGCTGAAACTCCATTTACAAATCACTTCAATCACTAAAGAGACAGAGAAACGTGACTCCCTAAATGTTGGGATTTTAATGCAATGTTTTATGGACAAAATGACATCCAAGGGCCTTGCTAGCGCTGAAATCCTGATTCTGTGAAGTAAGGTTGGAAAACACCACCACTCCCCTTGAATACCATGTGGCAGCTGCAGGTTTGAGGTCACTGGTACAGAGAACAGATGCCGAGGCTATGAATAGCCTCCTTGAAACCTGCCAACAGTGAATATGAGACTCAAGAGTGGGCTCTTATCCTTGAGCAGGATGGCCTGGCCGACAGCGCACCCAACAGCTTGGGGAGCGGCCCCCGAGGGCAGCAGCTCTGGTAGCTGGCCAGGCCTCCCAGCACCACAAGGCCCCAGGGCTACCACCTGCCCTTTCCTCTTCAGCTACCTCAAAGGTTCAGGCAGCAGGTATTTTTAGGGTGTTTACCACATCCGCCAAGACTGAAGGAGAAGATTTGAAACAAGTCTGGGTTATATTTAGAACTCTTGCCATCACAGCTGTGCAGTGGCGGCTGTGTAGCCGGCGAGGAGACACCATCACACCAGCCTCTCTCCTGAGGTACCACGGCCTTCAGCAGTCAACGAGCAGCAGAAAAGGATACCAGGCAAGGAAGTACTATCGCCCTACACCCCCTCTCCTTTTTTGCCACAATAATTCTTTTAATTTCTGGGGCGGAGGAGGAAAGAGTGGTTTATTGCTCTGGATTCTGAACGGTTGTTGGGTTTTTAGATTCAGATATTCACCCAGGAGCCAATCCAGGGAAAGAATCAGAGTTAGTAATTATAGCTCTCATCCCAGAACCCAATGCTCAGCATCTCATATTCTCACCATTTCCAAAACACGAGAAACCACCCACACACCCACTGAGTATTTTTATACCCACTGAAAGCCACATACGAAATGAAAGGTTATAAAACAGTTTGGTCTTAAAAATTTTTTTTTACTTTGAATTTATGTCTTCAACGTCTCTGTCTTGTCATATAAAATATGTAAATTTTATAATGCCACTTCAAAAGTCCGTTAAAGGACTAACCAGCAGTAAAGGAATCCTGAGGGCTGTTGCCCAGCAGTGGGTGATGGGGCAATGGGAAACGGGAGGCTCCTCCTTTGGTTCACGAACAGGTAATATCACTAATCACTAAAACACTAATATCACTGCAGGATATGTGAGGGGAGTCTATTTAACTCACACACAGCAGCTGAAATGAATTCCTGCACTCTGCATCTCATAGTACCACGCCTGTAGCTTTATGCCTTAGCTGTCTCAACCCAAAGAATGTGTGTGGGGCTCGAGTCTAGATATGATCGTAGGGAATCTCAGATATTCTCGTGTCTTTACTGCTATCATATATTCGCAACGACTCTCAGAATTTTCTGTCTAGTACTGAGCTCTGTCTGCATTTCAGTTCTGAATTTCTACCCCAGGGGGTTGTCCTACTTGTACCTTAAATCTTTGTTCACCAAACTTGAAATGTTTGCAATGCAAACATGTTCCTTGATTGCAAACCCACCCCTATTCCAGGGTTTCCTACTTCTCTTAATGGCACTAATCTGTGCCTGAGTCCCACCTGTCTCATTCATTTCAAAGTGTTATTAATGCTGCACCCTCCTCCTATTTATTCTAATTCAACAGCCTTCCAACCCGTCTCCTTGCTTGGATCCCACTCCCTCTAACCCTCTCTCACTCTACTTGGCTGCCAAAGGGATCTTGGTACTCAAAGGCCCTCAATCCAAACTTCTTACTCTGCCTTCTCAGGAGCTTCTGTAGGCTGATATCAAATCTCTATTCCTCTCAAATCTCCCACTCCTCCCAGAGGAGGACCTTCAACAGGAAGTAAATGGAATTACTTACAGTTCCTGGGAGAGCCCCTGGTTTCTCCTCATCAGACTTTATTCATATTATGATATTTCCTCTATCTGGGAGGATCTTATAGCCTCCAACACATCCAAACCTTCCAGGTCCCATAGAAATTTTATCTCCAATCTTGTCTTTACTGGGCTTCCCTGGTGGCTCAATCAGTAAAAGAATCTACCTGCAATGCAGGAGACCTGGGTTCGATCCCTGGGTCAGGAAGATCCTTGGGGAAGGGAATGGCTACCCACTCCAGTAGTCTTGCCTGGAGAATTCCGTGGATACAGGAGCCTGGTGGGCTACAGTCCATGGGATCAAAATAAGTCAGGCATGACTGAGCAACTAACACACACCCCTGTCTTGACTATGAAATCTCAGGGTGAATTCCAGTAAACATTCCCTTTACCAATAAAAGGAAAAATGATGATTAGATAAAGGTGGCTCGAGCTATCTGGCATTCTACCACCATATAACGGCTAACATTTATTGATCAAGGTTCTAGGAAAGCCCTAAACATGAATGAACTAGAAAATTTAACAGTTCTATGAGGTAGTTAACTACTGTTACCCAGTCTCAACTGCCAGACGAAAAAACAGAGGCCTACAAAGTTTAGTAACTCGCCCAAGGTCATACAGTCAATAAGGTGAGAAGCCGAAATGTGGACCCAGGAGGTCAGATTCCAGAGTCACTGTTAACCACATGATGATCTAAGTTCCTAGGTAGTTTCTAAGTAGACAATACAATGATTTTAGCCACTATTGAAAGCCAATATATTAAACTAGAAAGAAAAATGTTCTCTAAAATAATTCTCTGGCAACCATAAGAGGTGGAAGTTGAAAATTAGAATTGGCAAAGTAACTCTTCAGTATATTTTCACGGGTCCTGGCGATGCTGAGACTTTGATTTTTGCATCTACAGCACATTAAGCCAATAATAAAAGACTTAGTTTGGACCATTTTTGAGACGCAAGTGCCAACTTGGAGCCACCAAGCAAGTAACTATAAGACCTTAATTGATTCAGTCCTCCATTTACTAATCTACCTAGGGAGGGGCTGCACTTGTATGATTTCTAGGCCCAATCCATCCTGAAATGAGTTATGGCTGAATTCTATAGTATGATATAACCAGTCTTTAACATGATAACCTCATTTTTCTCTTCCCAGATCATCATGACATGAACACCATTATTTATTTATTCATTCAAAAAAACACTGCTCAAAGCACTAAGGGAACAAAAATACATGACTTTTGTTATTTATTGATAAATGCTCTTCCTGCCCTTCAGAGGCTTACCGTGTAGCAGCAGAGACAGGACACAAGTAGTATTAAGGATGAGAGAGAGAAATACTATGGGATGACAAAGGGGAAATGGGAGGTTTTGGCTAGGGAAATTCAGGGGATATCTTTCAGGAAGGCTGGAGTTCTCCAAACCTACCAAGAAAATAAAAGTCCAGCTTGCAGAAGCCTGCCAGATAAGCACTATCTTCTGCCTAAAGGGTTCCTTTATTAGGAATGTGGGTACTCTGAAGATTACAGTCAACAAGTTTTGCAGAAGATGTCTAGCTGACTTCATTATGGAAATAATTATAAAACAAATTACATAAGAATGTGCACCAACACCTACATTCTGAGTGCTGCTTTAAAATATGTTCCACATTTCCAAATCTTGCTTAGCCAAAAGTAGGATGGCACAAAGCTTGGAGTCAGATAGCCATGGGTTTGAATCCCTACCTGTTTTAGTCCCTGTTCCTCCATCAGTAAAAATGGTCCACTTGGCAAGGTGGCTGGGAGGAACTAAGGAAATGGTACATATGAGAGGACAGCATTTAATAGGTCTTCAGGAAACCTGGGTTCCCTTTCCCTGAATTAGGTGGGAGGAAGAGAGGAGCTCTCCTATTGCTGCTGGGCCCCCAAAGAGTCAGAGACGACTTAGCGACTTTCACTTCACACTTCATGCTGGGAGACTTTGTGGATGGGCAAAGCCCTCAGACTACCCAGGGAGGAAAAATGACTAAGGATGAACAAAGAGGAGAAAAAAAAGAACATGGAACAAAGAATGGGACTCTAGCATGAAGAATACCCACCCTAAATAGGATGCTCATTTACAAAGCTGCGGGAAAAGCCACAGAATTCCATTCCTGTTTGCAGGCATCAACATCCTCCAGGGCTGGAAACCATTAAGGATTTCTCAGCTTCACTCTTCTTGCTATTTTAGCCCAGCCCACAGCCTCTTGAAATTAACAAACTGGCTGTGCCCAGATGGATTCTATTCACCATATTCAAACTGAAGGGGTAACCCAAAGTTACTGGATTCCTTTTAAAACCAAAGGCTTCAGTAGATGTGGTTAGTAGGTAGTCTACATCTGCTGATCTTTATCAGCCAGTGGGAGTGGGGGACCATGTTACCAAGGTGATATGTTGTATCTGTTTCCATGTTTGTTGAAAACAATTAGACTTCATTTTCGGGGGGTTTTTTTGGGGGTTTTTTGCCTTTATAGACAGATATTACAATTGAAGTTTAGAAAGATCCTGCCTCTTTATTGTTTTTTTTAATTTAAGAGATAAAACTATTATGTATTAGACAGCTGGAAATTACATTCTTCTCAAAGCCTCATTTTATGGAGAATGAATTATATTGATCCAAGTCAATCTCCAGGTTTATGTTTACTCATCTGTAAAATGAGATTTAATCAAACGACCTCTAAACAATGTTTCGTTTGCTAATTCCAAGATTTCTTGAGTTTGGAAATCAGAGATGCATAAATCTAAATCTGTCATTTGCTTGAGGAAAGGCCAACACAGGGCAAAAACTTCTTGGCAGTATATCTTCCCTTGTCAGATCTAAGATGGCTCAAGTTTTACATGATCCTTAAAAGGGAGTTTCTGTCAGTTACCCTGGTTAAGTCCAAACATAACAGAAATCTGTGTGTGTATCCCCATGTTTTCCACATATATTTTTCATTTTCGCTTGCTTAACTATGGACCCACTCCCTATAACTGTCCTGCTTAAAAACTACCTTTTTCTTCAGCTGTATCTGCAGTCTCCCAAAAATTTTTCGAAAAGTAGATTTATAGCCTCAAGACAAAACACAGAAAATTCTTCTATGTAAGTTAATCATCTGTCTTCATGAAGAGAAGCAAATCTTTTTTTCATGCTTTCATTCATTCGACAAATATTTATTGAATACTAGCACGTGCTAGATACTGCGATAAATGCTAAGGTAATGATGGTGAGAAAACAAAGCATTGGTAACTCATGGAACACATGGGACAGACAGCAATGTTAATCAAATAGTCGCAGGGACTTCCCTGGTGGTTAAGACTGTGCACTTCCAATGCTGGGGGCACAGGTTCGATCCCTGGTCGGGGAAATAAGATCCTGAGCTTTGCAGCTCAGCTATTAACAATAAAAAACAGTCACAAATGTATAATCATAAGCTATTGAAACTACAGGATGCAATGCAACCTTCCAACTCATGTGATTAACTAGTTATCCATCCAGTGAATCACCAGCTTCTAGGATATAAAAACATGTATTTAATCTGCAGTACTTTTCAATATTAATTTAGTAGACAACTCCTAAGTACAGTTGACCTGCAAGTCTTATGTATTCAGATGAATACAAAGAGTCATTTTGCCCAGCATTGCCTGATGGGAGGAGGTAGAAACAATGAAGACTCGAGTCTTAAGAAAATGAATGTCCAATTTTAAATAGAGCTGAGATGGAACCATGGGGCATACTCCCTTTACTCTGTCTTTTCCCATAAAGAAGATGCTCACTCAGAGGAGAGGTACAGATCCCTTCATTATATTAGAGTCTTTTTTTTTCGGGCTCTGTTTCAGTAGTACAGATGCCACCCAGCTGGAGACAGTCAAAGAGAAGAACCTGTTTTTCCTCACACAAAACCCTTGACTGAGCACCAGCCACTTCCCAGTATTTGGAGAAATCCTGGCCTCACAAACTGCCCAAGAAGTAGGTTCTACCCAAGTGCCTGTTTAATTTTGTAAATACACACATTTATCTAAATACATTCTAGAGAGCATTCAACTGGTTTCATATTCTCTTGTAAAGAAAGGAAAGTTAGTGGGAAGATGGGAAACGCCCTTAGTTCTCATGCAAAAAAAGGAAAACACTGGAATGCAAAGTATCAACCCAAACCACAACTATGAAGCCTGCGCTGGGTTGTTTTGAGGGCTAGGCATGGCTAGGGTCACTTCCATAATATAAAATAATATAAAACATCTGAAGCATCTCATTACCAACGGGAATCGCGTTCTTTAAGGATGACTTGGACAACATTTGCTACTCCGCTTGTCATCTACACTATAAAATCCCAAAATCAGAGCCAAGAAAGCCCCCAAGGAAATTGTCTCATACTAGCAGCAGAAGAGTCAGCCAGGAAGAAGAGGGGACTGTCCAGAGGAAAACCATATGAGGAAAGAACTTGAGTGCATTTAGCAAGAAGTAGGGACTGAGAAAAAAAGGCATCCAGGGGCCAGTCCCCAAGTCACACAGCCAGGGACGTCAGCTCCGACTACCAACCCAGGAGCCACCCTTGAAACAACACCAAACAACCAGAAAAGATCTTGATTAATATTGAGTAACTGCCCCAATATGAAGCACCGTCTCTAAGCTACTGTCTCCAAAAGACTCCTAGTGGAAGGATAAATTTTGCTTTTCCAAATCCCAACAAAACTAATACAGTGGAAGGGTTTTCTTTGGAGATTGAAGGATTATAGGGAAATTTTACTGCTATGTTTCTGTAATATTATAATTATTATTTTAAAAAACCCTCACATTTTTATAGCAGAAAATAAATATTAATAAGATTTTAAAAATCAGGAAATGTGAGTAACAATAATAAAAATCTTTTCAAAGGGGCTAAGACTACAATTTTTTTGCAGCTAATAGGTGGGTGGTAAGATAAAATATGAGTCTTTATTTTTTCTAATAACAGAACCAAGTCACAACGAAAGCAATGAAGAGTCAGCAAAAAAATCAGAATAAGACAGTAGAAGGTACCTGACATGTGAAGTCAGAGGAGACTTGGGGCAACTCTGCCATTGTTTATCTGGGTGACCTGGGGTAAGTCATTTAACTTTTCAGCTTCAGTTTTGCCAACTTTTTAAAAAATTGAAATATAGCTAACTCACAATGTTGTGTTAAAGGTATACAGCACAGTTGTTCCAATTATACACATACACACACACAAACACACACACACAGACATATATATATTCTTTTTCGGATTCTTTTCCATGGCAGATTACTATAAGATATTGAGTATAATGAAGGAAATCGCTTCAACTCTCTCCAGTATTTCTTGCCAGGGAAGTCCCATGGACAGAGGAGCCTGGCGGGCTATAGTCCATGGAAGCACAAAAGAGTTGGACACAGCTTAGAGCCTAAACCACCACCCTGTGCTATACAATAGATCCTTGTTGTCTGTCTATTTTATATGCAGTAGTGTGTATCTATTAATCCCAAACTTCTAATTTGTCCCTCCTGCCCCTTTGGTAACCATAAGTTTGTTTCCTGTGTCCTGAGTCTATTTCTGTTTTGTAAATAAGCTCCTTTGTATCACTTTTTTAGGTTCCACGCACGTGATATTATGTCTTTCTCTGTCATATATCTTCACTTACTTCACTCAGTATGACAATCTCTAGGTCATTATTTCCTTCCTTTTTATGGCTGAATAATATTCTATTGCATATATATGCCACATCTTCTTTATCCATTCCTCTGTTGACAGACACTTAGGTTGCTTCCATGCCCTGGCTATTGTAAATAGTGCTGCCATGAACACTGTGGAGCATGTATCTTTTTGAACTATGGTTTTATCCAGATATATGCCCAGGAGTGGGATTGCAGGATCATATGGTAGGTCTATTTTTAGCTTCATAAGGAACCTCCACACTGTTCTCCATAGTGGCTACACTAATTTTGTCAAGTCGAAAATAAACTAGCTCACCAAGCTGTTAAAAGAATTAATTAACATAATTCTCTATCCTCAGTTCTTTTGACACACTTTTCTTGGATGACCTCATCTCTGCCCACGATGTTAGTGACCAATCACAGGCTAACAACTCCCTAGTCACAACTTGCAGCCCTGCCTCCTTCCTGGGCATCCATAGTCTGGGTACCGCAAAGCCAACATCGAAAGTGGAATGCACCCTACCCCCCGATTCTCAATTTACATCTGTCGTTCCTCTTATTTTCTTGGCAACCTCATCTACTCCAAGGTAATTAGAGGCCTCTAGAATAACATCAATTAGTGTGCATACTGTTAAAAACCTACATAAATGTATAGGCCTCCACCCCCTTGCAGAAGAAAAAAGTCTACTTTAAATCGCCTTAAACCCTCCACTGTCCTCCAAATTAGACAGTGAAGACCGGGAGGCTGTCAGTCTCAGGTTAGATTCTCTCCTCTGCGCCTAGATGTAATAACCACCCATCGCCCTTTTTTGGTTGAACCTCGCCCACCCAGCACTCTTCACTGACAAGAGTGCATCCATTCTACCAGCTGATTTCTATTTCTGAGCCTGGAAATCCATACTCAGATAGCCCTTTTTTCCTAACATCACCCCCGTCAGACCTCACCCAGATTTGTATCCAGTGTGATGTCTTGCGGAAATTGTATTTTCCGACCCCCTCTTTCTTAGATAAGGAGGCAGGTCCAGCGTGACGCCCGGGGCCAGGTGGAGGGGCAGAGGGGCGGGGAACACCCCCACTCTGGCACCTGGCCCACCCCACCACCCTCCATGAGGATTAGAATGCACCCTACTGCTGAGGAAAGCCTGTCAGCACAGGCCTGAGGACACACAGCCCTTGTCTTCCTCCACCCAGACCTCCTGTTCCTCTGTCTTTTCTACATCCTCCTCTAGAAGAAAACAGTCCCTGCCCACACTTCCTCCAACATCTTGCTGCTTTCTCTGTGATGAACGATCTCACTTTCGTCCCATTAGATATCAGATCTCTCACCTTAACAACTGGGAAATATACTGCTCGAAAGCAGACCCCAGAAATGGGTATGTTAAGTGAACAAAACCCCCAGCTGCTGCCCACAGCCCTGGGTCCTGGGGAGGTGGGGGGAAGGGCAGTGTGAGGGGGTGGGCTACCGGCTTATTAGTAAAACAGCCTTGCAGCCAGGAACTACCAAGTGTGACTATCCCCACATTGTAAAAAGGGGCAGCACTTTTTTTTCTTACAATGTTTCTTTTCTAGAAGCCCGCGTAAATTCTGAAAGGCTAAACCTAACTGGCTGCCAAGAATTAATAACAACAGCAAAAGACGTTTTCTGAAGTTTCCAAAGACCGATCTTTCTATTTGAGTCAAAGTGACAATGCCTGTAAGAGCCTAATGTTACAAAGTGCTGATCAGCAGAAAGTCTCCTGTTTGGGAATGAAGGGGCCCACATGTGCATTCCAGGGACTCTCACAAATTCAGCAGTGCTGGGGGGGGGGCGGGGAGAGCAATGTGACAAGAAGGCCAGAATACTCAAAAAGGCACGATCTGATTAGAAACACATGCTACGGCTGCTCCCTCACACCACTCTGTCTCCACTCTCACCCCAAGATAAAGAAAAGCCCTTCACTCAGCCAACAACAAGGAAAGCTAAAGAAAAAACCCTGAAGGAGAGTCACTAACCATCTCCAAACCCTCAGCTTTCCAGTGGGATCCCAAAGAGCCCACCACCCTCTCCCAACATGTCACCTACCTTGCAGGGGAGAAAATGATGCAAATTTACACAGCTGTATGGTACTTTTCTGGGCCTTCTGCCCTGCCTTTTTTGTTTCCCAGGTGGCGCTAGGGTTAAAGAACCCACCTCCCAGTGCAGGAGATGTAAGAGACAGGAGTTCGATCCCTGGATCGGGAAGATTCCCTGGAGGAGGGCACAGCAACCCACTCCAGTGTTCTTGCCTGGAGGATCCCATGGACAGAGGAGCCCGGCGGGCTACAGGCTGTAGGGTTGCAAAGAGTCAGACACGACAGAAGCAATTGAGCATACACACACGCACTGCTAGATCTTCCAGACAAGCTTTCTCAAAACAGTGATGCACAGGAGGTCTAAGATAATCAAGGGCCCAGATCACTTGGAAGTTTCATTCTCAACTCCATATGTACAGTTCTCCTCCTTACATTCATACATCAATTCCTCCATTCTTCCTGTCTGAGAAATAGTGTGGCACGGTTCACATACTTCTATTCACTGAACATATTCATCAGCAAAAAATGAAACATGGATGGGACACTTCCTTCCCTTTGCCACCATTTCTATCACCGGATATAAATTAGCCACTTCCTTTTTGAAAGATATCATTTATTTCTGTCCCTTTCTGACAAATGGAAGGGGCTTTCGGTGACTGTAAGGACCAGGTAATGGCAGTCTCTGAGAAAGAAGAAAACCACCCAAGCCAATTCTACGGCAGTCATAAACAAAAGCACCAAGGATCTCCTCCCAAAGCATCTTCAGTCGCTCAGCCAGGCTGTTCTGGATCATCTTTGCATGCTTGCTAAGTCACTTCAGTCATGTACAACTCTTTGAGACTCTATGGACCCTGTAGCCCACCAAGCTCTTCCGTCCATGGGATTCTCCAGGAAAGAACATTGGAGTGGGTTGCCATGCCCTCCTCCAAGGGATCTTCCTGAGCCAGGGGTCAAACCTGCGTCTCCTGCATCTCCTGCACTGCATGCGGACTCTCTACCACTGAGCCACTGGGAAAGTCTGGAACATTCTTGAGGGAAAAGATTCATTTCTAGGCCTTGAAAATTGAGACTGTACCAAAAATGACCCAAGAGCCAGTAAAGATGTTCTTAGGAAATAAACATACAAATTATCATCTGATATCACTCTACAAATATTACTAAAAAATCCTGGCCAAAAGCCTCAAGCCTTCCTAAGATAAATGTAGCATCTTAATTTCAGCCCTGGTTGAAATGTGATCAGGACGCAAGAGAGGTTGTCTGCATACACCTGGGGTGTATCTTAGTTTCTTATTGCCATGCAACAAATGACCACAAACCGGGTAGCTAGAAACAACACCTATTCATCAGCTCTTGGTTCTGTAAGTCAGAAGTCTGGGTATGGCATGGCTGGATTCCCTGCAGGGGGTATCACTGAAATCAATGCACTGGCCAGGCTGAGAAGCTTTGGGGGTGGGGAGGGGGTGGGCTGGGAGGGTGTGAAATTCCACTTCCAATCTCATTCCGGTTGGGAGAATTCAGTTCCTTGCAGCTGTAGAAGTGAGGGCTGCCTCTCCTTGCTGATTGTCAGCTGGGGTTGTGCTCAGCTCTAAAACGTCACCCACAGTCACTAGCCATATGGTCATCTATCTTCCAAGGCAGTAACAGAAAACCACTCATGTCCCTCTCATATTTCAAATCTCCTTTTTCAGAAAGAGTCCAGTCCCTTTTAAGGGACTGATTGAGTCAGATCCCCACCCCAGGATAACTAACCTTAGTATCTTAAGAGTCAACTGTGCCATAACATAAGCTCATCAAAGGAGTGACTACCCCCTCATACTCCCAAATTCTGGAGGTATACAGGGCATGGAAACCAAGGGCTTGGATCATGCAGCCGCCTTAAGATTCTGCCAACCCTCTGTGCACTAAAATGTTCCTATGTTCTCCTGTGTCATTTTAAGACAGAATAAAATAATGAATATTAGCACTTCCCTAACTCAAAACACAACCGAGTCTCCAAGGAGGAAAAACACAGAAATTAGTAACAAAAAAAAAAAACCCAACAGTCATAGTAAACTAGATCTCTATCAGGTTACCAAAGCATTTCCACCCTCATTTACAGCAAAAGTGACAAGGCAGCTAACAACGAACTAGCTGTAGCTGGAGAGTCACTTTGTCTTTGGAGGAAGTCTTCCCCAACAACAAAAGCAAACTCTGCAAACATTTAGGGGGGCTGCAACATCACAAGAATTCTAGGAAATGCAAAAGTTTTTTAAGGAACTTAAGCGTTATTCGGGAGAAAAGTCATTTAGACAAAACAGAAGATGACTGTGACCTTTTTGATGATGAAATACAGTACAAAGGTTATCAGGGTGAGACAATGGAGAGCAACATGGACCATGGCAAGAAAGTAAGGCTTATCTTAGAGGGGTCAGACCTCATCTAGCTCTTGATAAGATGAAACAGATTTGGTGAGTTGCAGAGATAGTCAAAGCTATGGTTTTTCCAGTAGTCATGTATGGATGTGAGAGTTGGACTATAAAGAAAGCTGAGTGCTGAAGAATTGATGCTTTTGAATTGTGGTGTTGGAGAAGACTCTTGAGAGTCCCCTGGACTTCAAGGAGATCCAACCAGTCCATCCTAAAGGAAATCAGTCCTGAATGTTCGTTGGAAGGACTGATGCTAAAGGTGAAGCTCCAATACTCTGGCCACCTGATGCGAAGAACTGACTCACTGGAAAAGACCTTGATGCTGGGAGTTTGAGCGAGCTCTGGGAGTTGGTGATGGACAGGGAAGCCTGGCGTGGTGCAGTCCATGGGGTCTCAAAGAGTCAGACATGACTGAGCGACTGAACTGAACTGAGCTGAGCTGCAGAGAAGGAATGGAGATGGGAGAAGAGAAAGAAGTAGAGTCTGTCAGGGGAGGCAGAAGGAAAAGAAAGAGGTCCCATGGGCATGGTAATCAATGAATTGGAAAAACCAAAGAATAATTCAGTGTAGAGGATATAAGACTTTAAATAAATCTGGCTCACAATTTAGTCTATTGGAAATAACCCTTAAAGTGAAGCATTACAAACACACATCTAAGCAACACATAACTAAACACATGTCCAGGATCTGTCACTGGGTATCCCAGTGCTGAGGGTGGAGGAACAAACACTAGATGATCACATCATGAGAGCAAGAAAGATTTTTCTGTTTCCTACCACCCAGAGCACTTTGAATCAATCTTCCCACCAGAGCAGTGGCCCAAGGGATCTTGGATATAGCACTGCCTGCTAGCCAAGGTTTCAACCCAGATTACCAGCCTGGACAATCATCCAGTGGTAAACTATTTGATGCAAACGTCGTTCAGAACATTAAAAAAAAAAAGGTGTATCTTGCAGAAAACCTAACAGACTGACTCCTTTAACTATGGCTACAATTTCTGCCATCCTAATCAAACTAAAGCTTTCTTATTTCTTCCTACTCTGTTCTCTTTCTCAAAAAATAGAACCAATTAATCCCTAAAATAAATAAATACTCCCACCAGCAGAACAGACAATTTTCTGCCTTCTAGTATGCATACATCATAGAAGAGTCTGCTTAGCTCTAAGAGAAAGTTGGTGCAGGGGCTTTTTCCCCCACACCTATTGCTGTGCTTAGGAAAGCAGACCCAAGAGGCTATATTACAATTATCCTCTACTCTCAAAAGTTTCCTCTTATTGGATGGCTTTAGAGGCTGGCTTTCTTGTCTTGATTAGCTAATGCAAAACAAACCTTCTTTTCACAGGCTGTCACAGAAGAATGTTCCCACAGTCCCCTCCACCCCTCCACTGCCTCTTAAAGAGCCATTTTCATTATCATCATCATCACATTATTTCTGAAGAATCAACAAGAACCCAAGTCAGATATTGGGAAACCTCTGCTACATCCAAAAATCTGTTACAAAATCCCATCAGCTTTCAAAACTAGATGATAAAATATATGCAACAGAGAAGGTTACGTTTTCTAGATGTTGCTCCCACAAAGACCAGAGGGGTTGGCTCGGCAGCCCAGATTCATTACTGAGATGGGGTCCAGTCCCAGCTCAATGCTCCTAGGTTAACAGATGAAGAGTCATGGGATCTGTGAATGGGAACATGTTTCTGACAGTCTTTGATAGCATGATTACAGGGAAGCATTAAGCTGAAATCGAAACTTGAAAGACTGTAGCTTGGCAAGAGGTCCTTGCTGTAATTCATACGTTCTGTATGAAGAAGAAACTGAGAAAGTTCAACGAGACCCGGGGTGAAAGAACAGAATTAGCAAAAGTCTTTGACACTGATCCAAGTCGCTGCCATTAACCTCTTCCAGAGCCTTAGTGGTTCATTAGAATAATTATTATTCACATAGTGAAAATGAAAGGCAGGCAGGGAAAATAAGTGATAATTACACTGGCAAAAACAAGAAGAGCAACTTTGGCCCTCTGGAGTTGAGAAAGATCCAAGCCTCAAATCCCTCCCACATAGAGAGGGTCAGACCATATATCTTACTGTAATCATGGCTACACAGAGTTAAACCCCTTTGGCCACAATTGCACCAACTGTACATACTTAGGTTGGTTATTACCAGAGTGGGTTTTGTGTAGTGCGGCAGCTGCAACCACGAATGTAAGGAAATAAGGCCTGAGAGCTCTACCCCAGGATTCCTTCTCAGTCCAACTTCCTACCTACTCTTTAGCCCAGATATTAATAATTCAGAAGGCAGTGTGTGACAGCCCCAAGTCATCTGGCTGCTTGCATGCCCAAATACTCAAGAAATAAACACTGTAAAACCAGCTCTATCTGGACAGTGGCATGAACGAAGGTTTAATCCTCAAGAAGACTAGAGTACTAATAAATGCACCTCCTCTTTCATCTCCTATTCTGGGATCAACATGGAAAAGTCGCTTGGTATCTTTTAAAAGTATGAATTCAAAGCTGCCTGGAATACCTGAATCATTGTTGTTTAGTTGCCAAGTTGTGTCCGACTCTTTTGCGACCCCATGGACTGTAGCCTACCAGGCTCCTCCATCCATGGGATTCTCCAGGAAAGAGTACTGGAGTGGGGTGCCAATTCCCTTCTCCAGGGGATCTTCCTGATCCAGGGTTCGAACCTGAGTCTCCTGCATTGGCAGGCGGATTCTTTACCACTGAGCCACCAGGGAAGCCCAGAATATCTGAATAGTGAAGGTTAAAAATTCAGAGTAGGAAAAGCGGAAACTGGCTCTACCACTTTTTTTAGCCAGAGAACTACAAGGAAGTTCTAACATTTCCTTTGATCAATCAACCAAAAATCAATCACCAAACGCATACACAAAAAACAAAATGCTAAGTACAGTTTAGTAGAAATGAATGAGATACACCAAGGCTGCCATACTTGGAGTGCCCTTCAAGCTTTTCTATATCATCCTCCTTCCACCACAGCCTGGTGGTCTGAACACTAAAGAAGCTGCTTGCAATTCAAGAGATCCAGGTTCAATCCCTGGATCGGGAAGACCGCCTGGAGAAGGAATTGGCAACCCACTCCAGTACTCTTGCCTGGAGAATTCCATGAATAGAGGAGCCTGTCGTCTAACTTTTCATCTCTCTTTTCCACTGCAACCGTCACCTAAGTAATAATTTCCTGAGCAGTTCTGTGCCACACACCATACCTGGACCTTTAAAACATCTTCCCATTTATTTAATCCTCCTAACTCTGTGAAATAGATACTTTTGGCTCTGTTTTATAGATGAGGAAACCTCGGCTCAGCTGAAAAGCAGAGGCAGCATTCAAACCAGTTTTTCCAGATTCCAAGTCCACCACCACCTACCTAGACTTTAAACTGGGCAGCTGACTCTTTTCAAAGTACACCCAGTTCTGCACAGAGAATGTCTCATCCTCAGTTCCACCTGTCAAATCCTACTCATCCTTAAAGCCCCAGGCAAAATGCCACCTACTTCATTAAGCCTTCCCTGTTCCTTGAATTAGACACCACTGCTCTCTATTCTACAAGCAGTCACTGTATCTGGGTCATCCTGTACCTAGCACTATACTTAGTTTTCCACTGGTCCAGGCCCCTAGAAGAATGAAAATTTCCTGAGGACAGGAACCACATCCTATGAGTCTTACTTTGAACTTCACTTACCATAATGTCACCCTTAGCCTGGTCTGTGTTTTAGGATGAACAAATGCAGAGAATCAGATCTCACAGAGTTAACAGTCTTCCCCTGTCTTTCCCAACCAAAACAACTGCCATGCAGAACGGAGCATCATTTCAAGCTGGAGAATGTGTGACAGAGGGAGTGAGGTTGAAGATGGCCCTTGGGAATTAGAAAAGATAGACATTAACACTCTGGCCACACGTGTCAGTTTGATCCCTTTCCAGCACTTTGAAGGCTTCCCTGATAACTCAGTTGGTAAAGAATCTGCCTGCAATGCAGGAGACTCTGGTTCGATTCCTGGGTCAGGAAGATTCCACTGGAGAAGGAATAGGCTACCCATTCCAGTATTTCCTTGTGGCTCAGCTGGTAAAGAATCCGCCTGCAATGCGGGAGACATGGGTTCGATCCCTGGGCTGGGAAGATGCCCTGGAGAAGGGAAAGGCTACCCACTCCTGTATTTTGGCCTGGAGAATTCCATGGACTATATAGTCCATGGGTCTCAAAGAGTCGGATGTGACTGAGTGACTTTCACTTCCAGCACTAGGAAGCAACTCATTGTGCATGAAGTCAAACAGTATAGGGCACCTGGTCTCAGGAAATATACATATCTATTTATATAAACATTTGTGGGCTTCCCTGGTAGCTCAGCAGTAAAGAACCATCCTGCCAATGCAGGAGGTGAGGGTTTGGTCCCTAGGTCAGGAAGATCCCCTGGAGGAGGAAATGGCTACCCACTCTAGGATTCTTGCCTGGAGAATCCCATGGACAGAGGAGCCTGTCAGGCTACAGTCCATGGGGTCGCAAAGAGTCAGACACAACTGAGCGGCTAAACAACAACATATAAACACATACTGCTGCTGCTGCTGCTGCTAAGTCGCTTCAGTCGTGTCCGACTCTGTGCGACCCCATAGACGGCAGCCCACCAGGCTCCGCCATCCCTGGGATTCTCCAGGCTAGAATACTGGAGTGGGTTGCCGTTTCCTTCTCCAGTGCATGAAAGGGAAAAGTGAAAGTGAAGTCGCTCAGTCGTGTCCGACTCTTAGCGACCCCATGGACTGTAGCCTACCAGGCTCCTCCATCCATGGGATTTTCCAGGCAAGAGTACTGGAGTGGGGTGCCATTGCCTTCTCCATAAACACATACACACAGAGATAAATATATATGTGGAAGCGACTTAACAGCAGCAGCGGCAGCAGGCACCATCCTGGGCACTTTACATTGATCTCACTTATCTCTCATCATCGCCTCTGATATTATTTCCATCTTATAGTTGAGGCAACTGATGCTCAGAGATGTAGCTGCTCAGGGACACATAGCAAGTAAGTGGTGGTTTCAAGCCAGGCAGGCTGCTTCCAAAGCCCTTGCCACTGCATTAGCAAGGCCTGAGAGCCGAGAAAAGCCATTTATAAACCAGAGTGGTACATGTGTGTTGGCCATTGGGGGACACCCACAGCCTCACAGGAGCACATTATACTACCATCTGCCGAGATCAGTAAGAGCCAGGGAGGCAGGCCCACCACAACACCTGGGCCCAAACCCACCCAGTGGAGCAGACAGAAAAAGTAATGGGGAGACTCGGGGCGGGGGGGTGGGAAAACAGGCAGCAAGGGGAGAAAGGATCTGAGAAGAAATGTCTTTCCACCCCCAGCTGTTGAGCACGTTCTTGTATTTCTCACACAGAAGGAACACAGCCAATGGGAAGATTATAGGTTAAAGTTAAGCAGCCTACAGCCATCACTCTCTTGCTCACCCGAAAAGCAGCAAAGATTATCCAGCCTCCCTTCTTTGTTTTCTCCGGGGATGCTACAAAAACCAGCTGCAGAGAAAAAGCAACCGAAGCTCACACAGAAGATGCAAAGAAGATGCATTGGAGGCAGAGAAGAAAGACGGGATGCAGTCAGCAGTCCTGACGGATTAAAACCACGTGGCTCACATGTCCGATAAACTCTCATCACTTCCTTCTTAGCTTCTCAGAGAGCACTGAGGAGCACACACGCGTATGGCTGGACTGCCACAAAGCTTCCAGGAATAGGGCACAGAGAGTATTTTCTGGACCCCTACTACCATGTGCAAGGAACTAGCAAGACATCAGCTTCACTATCCTAAAAAGAGATGCCCCTTTGGGGTTAAGAGAACATTTCCAGATTCATTCCCTCATCCTGTCCAGAGGGGAAGGCTCATCGCCCAGGTATTTCAGATTAGACAAGAGAGAAAATGATTATCTCCTGATTTATCGATGGAACGCCATTATCCACTTTGTCTGAGCTTGTGTTATAAAATAAAACTTTTAAAACCAGTGATAATTTTACCCTCAGGGAAGCTAACATGATTCTAAAGCTTACCCTGAGCTAGGTATTCGTTGGCAATTCCACTTAATATTTACTTCGACTCCCCATTCTGAAGACATTTTAATTGCACCCACATTCCTTTACACCCACTTGTCTGCAGCTCACAATTTGGAACACATGTTCAAACCACCAGCCACGGTGGTATCAACACAAGACACCTGTTTTTTGATTTCCTAACAATCCATGAGGTTATTACTAATACAGTATTAGTTAATACTAAAAACAGACCCATGGAAACCATACTCAGATGTCATATATTTAGACAATAATATTTCTGCAAGTGCAACAAATGGCAAAGCATTCTAAAATCAAATGTTAATAAATTCAAAGTCACATATTATTTAATGCCATTTTCTCCCCCTCCAATAAAAGTTGTTGGTTGCTTCCTAAGCTTTTTCTTACAGTCTAAATTTTTGTCGCACCAAATGTTTTCTTTACTTACAATACTATACTTTTCTCCACCTCATTCCATATTATATCATGAAGCTGGACTTAACCAACCTTAAAACAAGTAAACACCCACACATAAAAAGCTACTTTAGCCATTACACCAAAAATCCTCCAGGGCTTGCAACCATACGCGAGCTAGAAGCCACTTTAAACGACAGCAAGTACCATTTCTCTCTGCTTTGGTTTCATCTTCTGTAACACAGATGAGGGGACACGGGCTGCTGGGGAAGGGTGCACGAACACTCTCTAGTTCTTAAATCATGGGCTTCTATCACTCACAATGGGGAAAGAGAAGAAAAGGATGCCAGCACCCACAGAGAGTAGATATCAGGCTCCAAAATAAAACCCAATTAGAAGCAATCAGTCATCAAAACAGATGTAAACAACTTGAAGCCAAAGGAGAAGACACAACAGACAGAGGAATAGATCCAAGTCCAAGTCAAACAGTGTTACCCTGTCCAAGAAGCACAACTTGAATTTTTGAGACCACAAAACCAGTCTATTATCTAGCAGAAAGCAAAACAACCATCCAGCCTTTGTGGGCCAAGATCAACGCGACACAGCAGGCCGTGGGGGCCAGTGCCACCATACCATTCCCACACCAAGAGCTCTCACAACTCTGCCCCCACATTTGAGCTTGAGAGCTTCCAATTTTCCTGATTCTTACCAACAGTGAGGGAATCATAAGCCTCAGACCTTAGGTGAACACAAGCATAGAAAGTGAAAAGTAACTGCAACGGATAGAGTTACAACTTATGTATCCAAACAGGTGTTTTTTTAGACTAGAAGGATTCAAGCACTCCAAGCCAAAGAAGCAGAAGAGACTGAATGAAGGAAAAAACAGTTTCACTGTTTCCCCAACTGCTAGAAACCAGAGCTCTCTTTAAATTACGTCTATAAAATACTCTTATTGTGTAAAGATAATAGAACACATACCAACATATCTAACACCCAGCCCAAGAGACAGAACACTATGGAAAGCTTTGAAGCCCCAGAGTCCCCCACATGGGATAGTATTCCTTTCCCTAATGCCCACTACTAAGGCAAACACTTATCTTGAATTGGCATTCAATCATTTTCTTCTAGTTGTTGTTGTTTTAATAGTGTTACTTTATACACCACTATCAGCACACAGGAAGAGTCCTAAATTCACCGTAAGAAAAGTGCCCACTTTCTTCTCCAAACCATCTATCAGGAAATTCAACACTCCTCCCTAGAGGGAAATGAAGGAGGATACAGAGCAGGGAGAGTTACTTTAAAGCAGGGTGGGAGGAATTGGGAGATTGAGATTGACCCACATACACTTACTGATACTATGTATAAAATAGATACCAAAGAGAACATACTCTATAGCACAGGGAACTTTATCTAATGCTCTGGGGTGACCTGAATATGAAGAAAGTCCAAAAGGAAGCGGATGTATGTGTATGTATGGCTGATTCACTTTGCTGTACAGTAGAAACTAACACAACAGTGTAAAGCAACTATACTCCAATAAAAATTAATTTTAAAAACAGTTAAGTAGTTCTCCAAGTGTGGTCAGAGACTTTCTGGCGGCTTTCCAGGAAACTTTTAAGGGTATACAAGTTCCTTCTTTTCAACCACGTATCTATGAAACTGGAACTTCTTCATATTCTTCAACCAAAACAATATATTGCATCAGAGTAAATGAAAAGCAGAACTGAAGACCCAGCTGTCTTCTATTAAGTCAACATTAAAAAGAATTACAAAAGTGTAAAACAATGTGTCTCATCTCACTGACTGGCTTGAAAAATTTACGTTTCATAAAGCCATTATTTACGTCAACAGGCAATACAATTATTGTCACATAAAATGAATTAATAAGTAATTTTTTAATATGTAAAAAATTAAGTATATAAGTGGACTGAAGTTGCAACAAAGCCCCATGGTAATGGCTACGGGAAGCACTTTGTTTTGGAAAGTATGCAACTAATAAAAAGAGGTCCCAAACTGACACTGTCTCAGTATGCCCTTGGGATGGCAGAGAGCTTTCAGAGGGCGTCCTGTGTCATCTGTAAGGCATTAGTTATTCTCCAGTCCACAGGCTGGAGGTGTGCACGCGTGCAGCACCAACAGTAACTCGAGCTGTGTTATGTAGCTGTATTATGTAAGTCTTTCACAAGGACTCTTTTTTTTTTTTTACCAAGGGTGACTCACCATAAATATTCAACTGCATTGAAGACCCAAGTTAAACTGGATTCATTGCATCTGTAGCTCCAAAACGGTTAAGGTTTTTTTCACCATAGTCAGTGACCAGGGTCCCAAACATGAGATCAGTCAGCAACTGGAAAGGGATTTGGGCTTTCCTCTGCTGGGTCATGGGAAACCACCAAAGAATTTGCCGATAAACTACCTATCTAGAACACCTCTGTTCTGCTGTCCTTGGGTTTGTAGTATGAACAGAAGTCAGAGGATTTGGCTCCTGTTCTGAGTCTCTGGGCTGTAAGCAGGTCACTGACTCTCCTGGGTCCTGGCTCCTTTCTCTGTACACTGAAAGAGCTGGATGAGATGATTTCTTTCAAAGTCATTCCTGCTTGAATGCTCTCTGGAAACCCAAGCCACAAAAACCTACAATGGTGTTCAGTTTGCCCTCCACAGCATCTAGTACAGGGCTTGGCGGAGAGTCAGTGCTCAGCATGGGTCACTGAACTGTCAACAGTCTGTAACTACCAGAGCTAAGGGGCAAGTTCAACAAGAGGAGTCCACAAGGACAGCCAGGATGTTTTAATCCTGATTTCAGCTGCTAGGGTAAAAACTCATGAACACACTGCCAATTCTAGGTGGGGGAGAACCTATTCTTGAGGCTTAAATGGGGGACTACATCTGGGTGATCAAAGGGACATGACCGTGGTGAGAAAACATGACTGAAAGCCAGCAGCAGTCTTCCTGGGGTTCAAATAAACTTTTCTATTTTTCTAGAGACTGCAGAGATGTCTTTATCTACAAGGGGAGGTAAAAGTGAAAGTGAAGTCGCTCAGTCCTGTCTGACTCTTTGCGACCCCATGGACCCCACCAGGATCCTCCATCCATGGGATTCTCCAGGCAAGAGTACTGGAGTGGGTTGCCATTTCCTTCTCCAGGGGATCTTCCCAACCCAGAGATTTCAACCCTGGTCTCCCTCATCGTAGGCAGAGGCTTTACTGTCTGAGCCACCAGGATCCTATCACCAAATTTGGTGATATCAATTCACCAAATCTCTCAGAGATAAGAATGTAAGATTTCCCTGAGGCACAATGAAATAGTAACAGGACCACCACCCTGGAAATAGTGACTTATTGCTTTAAATCTATAAAATAGCGAACATTCATAAGGTACCATCTATCCATCAGGCACTATTCTCAATGCTTTCCATGAATTAAAGTTTACATCCTCAGAACCCTGTAAGTTAGATGATATTATCCTCATTTTACAGAGGTGGACATTAAGTCATAAGGATACAAAGAAACCTGGCCAAGGTCTCATAGGAAACAAGCAACAAAACCTGGATTTTTAACCTGCTTTAACAGTAGGGAATTATATCAGTGATTCACCTCAGCACTAGTTCCATATAAACAGTTCCCTGTTTGCTTGCTATGTGTCACGTTTTCACTAAAGTAGAAGGTTATGGGACTCCCCTGGTGGTCCAGCAGTTAAGACTCCAGGCTTCCACTGCAGGAGGCTCGGCTTCAGCCCCTGGTTGGGGAACTAGGACCCGCATGCTGTGTGGTGTGGACCAAAAAAAAATTGTTTTTAATTAAAATATAAACAAAGTAAAACAGTATGTTTGGGTCGGCCTGATGAAATACGTGCTGAGGTAGGGAGTGGACTGTTGATGAGGAGCCCAGGGGAGATGGCCATGCTCTGAGCGTCCCCTCACGTGTGTGTGGGTCATGTATTAACACACACGCAGGGCTTCCCTGGTGGTCTAGTGATTAAGAATCCTCCTGCCAATGCAGGGGACCAGGGTTCGATCCCTGGTCGGGGAAGATCCCACAGGCTGTGGAGCCACTGAGCCCATGAGCCACGACTACTGAGCCCTTGTGCCTAGAGCCCATGCTCCGCAACAAGAGACACCACCGTGATGAACAGCCCGTGCACCACAACTAGAGAAAGCCCACAAGCAGCAATGAAGACCCAGCACAGCCAAAAAATGATACATAAATCTTAAAAAAAAATTTTTTGTAAATACACATGCAGACAAGGTCCCTCCAGTCTGCTTGCACCACAGCAGCATGTAGTTAACCTGTGGCCTGACTGATTAAAGGGCTGCTGGAGGGCCAAGCCAAGGCTTGGAAGGAGAGAACAACCCATTCGTCACCTTGCAGACCCTTTATTGATGTCAGTGGCACTAGAGGTAAAGAACCTGCCTGCCTATACAGAGAGACGTAAGAGATGAGGATTCGATCCCTGGGTCAGAAAAGATCCCCTGGAAAAGGAAATGGCAACCCACTCCAGGATTCTTGCCTGGAGAATCCCACGGACAGAGGAGCCTGGTGGGTACAGTCCATGGGGTTGCAAAGAGAAACGACTGAAGTGACTCAGCACATAGACACACACACACCCCCCTTGCAGAAGGTACCAAAGCCTGCATAGAAAAGCAGGGCCCCCAGAAGAGAAGTGGCTTTTTTAAGGGTTTCCAGTGGAAAAGCCCTTCAGAAACTTCTCACTCCCACTGAGAGCAACAAACTCCGCCCCTGCCAGCAGTTGCTTGATAGAGGCCAATTTCACAGCAGAACAGCCATGGTCATCAACATCAAGGACTCATCATGCATCATCTTCACAAGTACTTTATTATTAAAAATGTATTACAATCACATCTAGATGGTCCTGAGGTCAGAAAACACTGAATTCAAATCCTGGTCCCATTTACTTACTTACTTTGGACAGGTTATTTATCCTTCTTGGGCCTGTTCCCTCATTCAGAAAATAGTACACCACCTGCTAAGGAATTTATCGATGAAATGAAATAATGCACATAAAGTACTTAGGCATAGTGCCTGCTATACAGTGGATGTTCAACATTATTACTCATTATTTTCAATAAAATACTTAGATCGATAAAGCTGGAAATAACCCAAGTGAAATGAACGTTAAAATGGGGTCTCTTCCCCCTCAAACTACATGTTTCTAACTCAGAGACCCCATCACTAACTCAAGGCCTCCCTTGCTCGTCCTCCATCGAGTTCAGCATGTACTCAACTGCTAATGACAAGTTAGGTGTTAACTGTCTCATAAAAGTTGCTTCAAATCACAGAGCATTAAATGCCCGTGCCCCTCTAAAAGGCCTGGATCTTGAGTTCCCTGTCACATCTTAGGTTCCAAGTTCTTCCCTTTCTGTCTCCTCTTTGAGTTGTTTCTAATTTATTAGTTCAGGACATCTCCCAGGATGAATGGACTCTTTCTCATCAGTTGCTACATTCTCGTCCCCTTTAAATTACTGAGCAAAAGACAAAACAGTTGTTAAACATAATTAAATGAACTTCAGTGAAAAGGGAGCTCAAGATTTCCCAAACAAGACACTCAAACACAAACCAAAAGGAAGATGGTGCAATTGAAGTTTCTATATAACAAGACACCAGAAAGAAAAGTAAAGATACAAGGTAGAGAGAAGATTATTTCCACATATAAAAAGGATGAATGTCAACAGGACAGAGAGAAATAGCCCAAGTGGGGGCAGAGGAGGGAAAGGTAAGGAGGTGAAGAGGTCATTCACAGAGGAATGAAAACAAATGCCCAATGGCCATACAAAAAGAGGTCCAACCTCACTACAATCATGGTAGTTAAATATTATAACCACCTAGAGGTTGCTGTTGTATCTTGTGGAGCCATTGGCTGTCTTTACTTAAGAATTACTTTAGAAAAGTAACTTATGTCCCCGCATTTTAAAAGGCCCATTTTTTTTACAGGACTCCATGAAGCTGAACAGAAAAAAGACACTGCGACAACCACTTGGCATTTCACACCCAGACCCTCACTGGCTCATTCTCATTTTTTATTTTATTTTTTTAAATTAGTTTATTTTCTATTTTTTAACTTTACAATATTGCATTTGTTTTGCTATACATTGACATGAATCCACCATGGGTGTACACGTTTTCCCCTTCCAGAACCCCCCTTCCACCTCCCTCCCCATCCCATCCCTCTGGGTCATCCTGGTGCACCAGCCCCGAGCACCTTGTATCAGGCATTGAACCCGGACTGGCGATTCATTTCACATATGATAATTTACATGCTTCCATGCCATTCTCCCATATCATCCCGCCCTCGCCCTCTCCCATAGAGTCCATAATACTGTTCTATTTATCTGTGTCTCTTTTGATGTCTCGAATACAGTGTTATCTTTACTGAATGACCTTTACTGAATGACTAAATACCATATATATGCGTTAGTATACTGTATTGGTGTTTTTCTTTCTGGCTTACTTCACTCTGTATAATAGGCTCCAGTTTCATCCACCTCATTAGAACCGATCAATTTTTTTTTTTTTAATGTGGATCATTTTTAAAGTCTTTATTGACTCTGTTACAATTTTGCTGCTGTTTTTATGTTTTGATTTTTTGGCCACAAGGCATGTGGGATCCCTAACCAGGGATCAAGCCTGCACCTCGTGCATTGGAAGGAGAAGTCTTAACCACTGGACTATCAGGGAAGTGCCCCAATCTCCCTTTAAGATAAACGGTGTACCACTGAATAGCCCTGAAGTTGTCCATTTTCAGATGTTTTCCTTTTTCCCAAGTGAATACTACCCCTCTAAAAATCTCATAAGAGTCTTGGCATATTCCTAAGTGTTGCACTGCACCCAGCCAACATTTAAAAATCATAACTAAATAGTATTTAGGGGAAACAAATGCTTCAATATTTTGTTCCAGAACAATACATAAAGTGATTTAAAATTTGAAAGGAATTAGTGTTACCGGAAATGGCACCCCACTCCAGTACTCTTGCCTGGAAAATCCCATGGACGGAGGAGCCTGGTAGGCTACAGTCCATGGGGTCGCAAAGAGTCGGACACAACTGAGCGACTTCACTTCACTTCACTTCGCCCACATATATCTTGGGCAGGTCTACATGAAGTCAGTGGTGCCATTTTTAATGGGCTTCCCAGGTGGTGCGAGTGGTAAAGAACCCGCCTGCCAATGCAGGAAATGTAAGAGATGTGGGTTCGATCCCTGGGTTGGAAAGATCCCCTGGAGGAGAGCATGGCAACCCACTCCAGTATCCTTACTTGGAGAATCCCATGGACAGAGGAGCCTGATGGGTTACAGTCCATGGGGTCACACAGAGTAGGACACAATTGAAATGACTTAGCAAGCAGGCACACACTCATCTTAAATGTGTCAACTACAAACTGGCACTTGCCAAGAGCATTTGCCAGCGATTGAACAAGAAAGGCATTTGCCATCTGCCTCTGCGGGAATTGAACCCTGTGCTGCTGCAGCTGGCGACCCATCAACATCCCCCGAGGGGAACTCAGGGTGGAGAGTGAGACACTCTGTGCTCCAGGGAAACTGGTGGAACGGGTCTTTAGATAGATATTTTCAGGAACTGATTTCATGATCCAAATCCTTGCATCTCTTCCAAATCTAGAAAAGCACTAAATCCCTTCATGGTGACATCAGCTCCTTGTGACTAGCAGGAAACCTTTTGTAAAGTAAGTGCTTGATTACATTGAACTCCCCCCTCACCAAAATCTTATATATTGACCTTTCCCCACTACTTCTTTGGGGCTTCTCTAGTGGTTCAGTGGTAAAAAAAAAAAATCCACCTGCCAGTGCTGGAGATGTGAGTTCGATCCCTGGGTCAGGAAGATTTCCTGGAGAAGGAAATGGCAACCCACTCCAGTATTCCTGCTAGGATAATCCCATGGAAAGAGGAGCCTGGGCTACAGTCTGTGGGGTTGCAAAGAGTCAGACACGACTTAGCGACTGAACAACAACAACGCTACTTCTTTGGAGCAGTCTCTCAGAGCCATCTGAGGTGCTGTCTCCCAGGCTACATTCCTCATTTTGCCACAAATAAAACTTAACTTGCAACCCTCACATTGTGCATCTTTTTAGTCGACAAATGATAAGACTCGGGGAAAAAACCCTCTGTAATTGATACAAAAAGTAAAACAGCATGGAAGAGTATCATAAACACTGGCTGCAAGTCAGTCGGGAATAAAAATTCCAGCTCTGCCACTTCTGAGCTGAATGACTTTGGGGCAGATGACTTCTAGGTCTCTTTGCCTTTCATTGAAAAGTACGGATAGTGTGTACATCATAGGCCTGTGATGTAGGAGCATGGTTCCTACAGTGAACCATCAGAGAAGCCCCAAAGAAGTAGTAGGGAAAGGTCAATATATAAGATTTTGGTGAGAGGGGGGAGATTCAATGCAATCAATAGGAAGCGTCTAGTACAGTCTTGCCCACTGTAAGCAATTCCATTGTAAACAATATTTAAAATGTTTTTCCCTATCAATTCAATGTCAATTCCACTAGACATTTAAGGAAGTCTATATAAGAAACACATATAGATTTCATACACAAACTTTAAAAATGTAGGTATTTATTGTCCCAATGAATCCTGTAGTCTCATTTCCACAGGATAAAGGCAACCGTGAATAACCACTTCACGCTATTATTTCTAGAACTTTCACCAACCACACTGGCAGCTCTCTGGAAGGTAATAAGTAATGAACATGAAAAGACTGAAAGCAGCCCACCAATTTCCACACAGAAGCACTTCAGGGATCACTGTATACATATAATTTCAATAATTAGGAAAAACACGCCCAGAGGAAGGCCCTGAATGCTATATTGAAGAGAACCAGCTGAACCATTTATGGAGGCCGCCTCACCCAGTCACTCTGCAGTATGTTCTGATGGGCAGGAATAAATTATATTACGCTCTGTCAATCCCAACTGGTATGGCCTGAGCAACCCAGGGCTGTGAAAAATTGAATGGAGACAAGAAACAGGTGAAGTGGAAATTAAAATCTTCAGCCCACTGCACCTGTGTTCACTTCCCAGCTCTCTACAGCTCCCTACTCTCAGGTGCTCAACCGTTAAATACCGATGACTGAGAATCCCTGAGAAAAATCGAGTGGATCGTTAAATTCTTTGTTCCGTCACCTCCTTCTAGGATGTTCTGCCACAGTAATTTTTACTGATTAAGTCTTACGTTAGGCTGAAACCTAGGCCTGTTATGGCTGAATTATTTTGAAGAGTTTACTGAGGATCTCTTTTGTGCCAGGTACTATTCTCTACTGTATTTAAGATACAAAAATGAAAAGGGCATGACAATTGTCATGGTACAACAAGGCATCCGCTTATTATGGGACCCCAAGATAAATGAGAAATGAGTCCTCCCAACTCAGCCTGGACGAGGGGAAAGTTAAGAGGCCTGGAGAGTCTTGCAGGATGAGAAGGTGTAGAGGGTGGAAGAGCTGCGGAAAGGCATGCCTGTGATGTGCAAAGACAAAGCTGGTCTGGAGATGCACATAGGATCCACCAGTAGCCTCACTGGGATTAGGAGAGGAAAGCCTGCACCCCGAAAAGAACAGAGCGGCGAAGGGCAGCTCTGCAGAGATAAAGAGATTCAGCCTCTCTCATACCTTTTTCCTTTGGAAAACCTCTTATACCAATAAAAGAAAAAAAAAAAGAAGTTAGTCGCTCAGTTTTGTCTGACTCTTTGCAACCCCATGGACTGTAGCCTGCCAAGCTCCTCTGTCCATAGAATTCTCTAGGCAAGAATGGGGGGAGGGGGGGTAGCGGGAGCCATTCCCTTCTCCAGGGAATCTTCCAGACCCAGGGATCGAACCCAGGTCTTCTGCATTGTGGACAGATTCCTTACCATCTGAACCAGGGAAGCCCTATACCAATAAAAGGACCCCTTAGTTCTACAGCTCATATACAAGTATACAAGCTCATATACAAGTACTATGAAATGAGTTAAGAACTGAGTAAAAGCGTGGACTTTAAGAGTCAAAACGAGCTGAGATGTCAGAAGTGAATTTCTAACTAATCCTCTGGTTCAGAGGAGTACAGAAAAATCCCATTTCCAAGTTGCTCTTTGTGGTGGCTCGCTCATATTTATGCAGCTGCAGTGCATGCTGACCTTTATGAGCCATGAATTTGGTAGAGTTTGGCTTTCTCCTGTTGCCTGGATCTGGGGTGGATTTCTTTTTTAAAATTTAAGAAAAATGAGTATACATTTTTAATTCCCTTGATGCCCGAAGTCAAAAGATTTATTCTATTTTGTCAGAGGTCTGAAATATTATTGAGATCACAACATCTCTCAAGTAAAAATTTCAGTGTTAAGCTTAAATGTCTCATTTTATACTTATTTTCAGAATCTGCAAAATGCCAAGATGCCACTTCTTTTACAGAAGTTGGTTTGAAAAAGATAATACTCAGTGGATTCGATTTAAAAAACTAGCAGAAGAAAAAGTCTAAAGTTTAGAACACTGCTTTCTGTGGGCCCACTCACCAACCCCCATCACCACTACCAGGGCCAAATCAGAGTTAGAATTAAATTACAACAACAGGGCAATGTTTCCAAAAGTTTCCAATCCTCAATACAAGTTGCAACATTACTATGACTGCCTATCAAACTATACTGCTGTGGACCAAGACTTCCATTCCAACCGGCTTCTGTTGGCCTGAAAACGTAGACAAATCTAGCATCTGACTTCAGCTGGACAGTCTTTTCTTCAAGGCAAGGGAGGCTTTTCAAGCCAAACATAACATGTGGAAGGAAGACTGTTCCACGTGTGCACAGGGAGCTTTCAACCCACATCTCTCAGTAAAAGTGTCCCAGCAGAACAGTGCTTGAGCCGGATAAACTGAGAAGGGCTGAATGGTCAGTGACCATGGAAAATGCTAAGGACGGTTTTAGAAGACTGGGAAGATAGCCCAGTATAAGCTGGCCCTTGAACAACCCAGGGGTTAATCCTCATATAATTTATAGCCAGCCCTCCATACCAGTGGTTTCTCTGCATCCCTGGACTCGACCAACTACAGATAATATAGTGCTGTAGTATTTACTATTGAAAAATACCCACTTCTAAGTGGACCTGTGCAGTTCAAACCCATGTTGCTCAAGGGTCGACTGTACTTAATTACCCTTTTTCAAGTTGCTATCTTGACTCACAGGAAACTAGCATTTTCCTAGTTGAGAAACAGCTGAAATCAACTAGTTCATGTGGTTGAACCCACCAGCAGGAAATTGGACACAATTAAAGGTAATTAATTGCCACATTTTTCTTTAATTTTCTTTCTTTTTGACTGCACTGGATCTTTGTTGTTGTGCGGGCTTTCTCCAGTTGCGGCAAAGGGCTGGCTTCTCTTGTTGGGGGGCATGGTCTCTAGGACGCACAGGCTTCAGCAGCTGTGTCACACAGGCTTGAGAGCACAGGCTCAGGAGTTGTGGCGCACAGGCTTTCGTTGCTTCTCGGCATGTGGGATCTTTCCAGACCAGGGATGGAACCCATCTGTCCCCTGCACTGGCAGGCAGATTCTTAGCCACTGCGCCACCAGGGAAGTCCTGCCACATTTTTCTGTTGATGATCTAACTAGATTTTTCCTTCTTATAACCACTGGGCTTCCCACGTGGTGCAGTGGTAAAGAATCAGCCTGTCCAATGCAGAAGATTCAAGAGACTCAGCTTCAATCCCTGGTTCAGGAAGATCCCCTGGAGCAGGAAATGGCAACCCATGCCAGTATTTTTGCCTGGAAAATTCCATGGACAGAGAAGCCTGATGGGCTACAGTCCATGAGGTCACGAAGAGTCAGACACGACTGAATAACTCAATACACACAACCATTAGAGAAAAGTAGTCTTTTGGAAAGAAGGGAATCAAGACTCAAAAAAACCATCACAGAAATTTTTATCAATAAAAATCTTCTGATGATCAGAAGGCTTGGAAGTTGTTTTCTAAGTATTCCGTTCACCAAACATCTGCTTTTGTTTGTTTGCTTGTTTTCCAAGACTCTGATGGTCACAAATAAGCCCTAGAAGATACATTTTCCTCCAGGCAGGAAGAAGAGAGGAGAAGGGGGAGTGTTGGCTTCCTGCTGGGCGGGGAAGGGTAAATGAGAAACTTCAGTCTCAGCTGAACTCCCCAAGACTCCCATCTCAAAGGCAGGCCCTAATGAGGTGACCTCTAAAGTCCCTCCTGGCTCCAGCACTAACAATTTCTTGGAACCTGGTAACAGACCTTATTCTACCTATATCCACTTGCATTTTACATCATCCTACTGCCAAGCTCATCAATTATTTCACAGCCTGTAAGGAACAGCCATTAACTGTCACTGGACCTCAACCAAAATGAAAAAAAGAAAAAGAAAAAATCCAACCCAGTTCACTATGTATAGCAAGTATTTTCGCAGAGGAGTATTTGCATCGGACACCACACTCTCAAGAAGGCCTCCCACTCCCTCCACCATGGATCCTGGTCACACCACACAACTCTGGTTCTATTTCTCCCAAACGGATCAAACCTGTCTGGAGAGATCCTGTGAAGGAAACAATCTACAAGTTTTAATGCTGTCTTCAAACTATGCAGACATTTTCATGTCAGAATTCAAGGAACCACTTCTGTTTTAAAAACCAGCATATTTCCCACACAAAGTGCTTTAATTGCTCAAATGTTAAAGCATTCTAAAAGACATACCAAAACAAAATTTAAAAACTTGAATGATTTCTTTATTCAAATACAAGAAAAATAAATGAATTATTTCCAGTGGAAATCAGACTGCAAACTGGCAGGCACAGCCGATGAACATGTGAATGTGGCCCACACAGTATTTTAAAATATTTGATTCAGTTGCCAGCATTTTCAGATGGGAAAATTTCACCTCAAACTCTTAAATGTCCATCTTCTCTTGAAAAATTGATAGCTATGACACCTCTAACACCCTCATTTCAACAGCTAAAATCAAGAGGTGGCACATGCTTGGGCATTTATAGTAATTTAACTGAAGAATCAGAGCATTGCCCCTTTTAGTACTTTTTTCTCTCAAATAAATGAACCACACAATGAAGCTCACCATGGTCAAAGATGGTTTGATGCATCAGTATCTCTCCCTTACTATCTCACCATGTCTCCCTTACTGTCTCACCATACCATAAATAATTCACTCCAGAACAAAACTGAGGCCTGGTGGCTCAGATGGCAAAGAATCTGCCTGCAATGCAGGAGACTCGGGTTTTAACTCTGGGTCAGGAAGATCCCCTGGAGAAGGGAGTGGCTACCCACTCCAATATTCTTGCCTGGGAAATCCCATGGACAGAGGAGCCTAGCGGGCTACAGTCTATGGGGTCGCAAAGAGCCAGACACAACTGAGTGACTAACACTTTAAAGACTGCTAGATTGCTAGTAAACCACAGTAAGCCATGCCTCATAACTATTTTAAAAAGAACATGTAAGGTAAACTTCTATTTCTTATTAGTGTTATGGTTACATTAAGTTTGACATTTTTTCTAATGGTAATTAAGTATAAGAATGCTTGAGATCTAGATTATATGAATTTATTTTCTTTTTCAGGGCATGTTATTGCTAGATTTACATTTAAGTCTAATATATGAGCTTTTCAAAATCTATCAACTTAATAATACATGAAAAAAAATAAAAGAACCTGCTACTCGTGCTAATCTTATGTCCTCTTTACTGAAAATAGTTGCTATATTCTCCTAATCAGGTCACAGTCATTTTAAAAGCCTTAATAGTTTGTCTCTATCTTGCATGAAAAGGACAGAGCAACTGATTTGACAAAACATTTCCCTAAATCTTGCCCTACCATGGATTCAAGTATCTCTTGTCAAGTGGAGATAAGGAGGCTCATTTCATAGGAGTATTATGTGCAAAACGGCATAAATCTTGAGTCCTGGTAACATTCATATGTAGGGTATTAACCAGCTATTCACTATCTCCACAAACCATGAGATAAAAACTAACTGGACTAAGCCGAGATGTAGATGATGAGATCAGACAAAGCTCTTCCCTCCCTCCCAGGAGTGTGGTTAACAAAAGACCAAGGGAACACAAAGGGCAGACTCAGAGACACGGAAAAGGAACAGCATCCTGTTGCAACTACGGACTTGCAGTTGTTCAGAACGTTGCTAACATCTTTAATAGCTCTTCTTCTAAAGCATATTATCTTTCTCCATCAACGGACAGCTGCGCCAAGGCCTAGGAGCATTTCTGATGATACGAGATCCTTTTACCATCACAAATTCATTCCCCTTGAATCCTGAGATCCTAAGTACAGGGTTCCAGATTCAGAATATACATATGCTCCACTCTATCCTAAGGGAGAAAATCATTATTAGCCCCTAAATTGAACTACAAAAGCACAGCAACAATTCTTGCTTTATGTTGTGAAGGGAAAATGCATTTTTAAGGATCATCGATGCCAGCACTATTTCCTTCAGTGTGTCCACATGACCAAAATGTGCTTGCTACAAGGGTTTCTTTTATAAACAGAAATATAAAAAACAAACAGGCATTTCCTATAATAATCTCCACCAGTAACAGGCATCGATTTTCAGCCCCAAAGATAAAATTTTTATAAATGACTTCTTCACACTCTTATAAAACATTTCCCTCCAACAAAAATATCAGCAAAACTGCAAGCAGACTTAGAAATAATGTATCTGCTTGAACAGAGATAAGAATCAGCCATTTTGAAAAGTAGGTAGGCATGACAGAGGTCTGTTTAGTCAAAGCTATAGCTTTTCCAGTAGTTACATAAGGATGTGAGAGTTGGATCATAAAGAAGGGTAAGGGCCAAAGAATTGATGCTTTTGAACTGTGGAGCGGAAGAAGACTCTTGAGAGTCCCTTGGACAAGGAGATCAAACCAGTCAATCTTAAAGGAAATCAACACTGAATATTCATTGGAAGGACTGATGCTGAAGCTCCAATACTTTGGCCACCTGAGGCGGAGAGCTGACTCATTGGAAAAGACCTTGATGCTGGGAAAGGTTGAAGGCAAAAGGAGAAGAGGGCAGCAGAGGATGAGATGGTTAGACAGCATCACTGACTCAACAGACATGAATTTGAACAAACTCCAGGAGATAGATAATGAAGGACAGGGAAGCCACATGTGCTGCAGCCCATGAGGTCAAGAAGAATCTGACATGACTTAGCAACTGAACGACAACAACACAAGGAGTGACTTAGTGCTGCAAGCTTTAACTTAGCAAATTATTCCATCTGGCAAGTGTGACAGAGAGCCCTGGACTCAATGTGAGCTCCCATCAAGCTACCACTCTCTGGAAACAAGTGATGGGAGGAGACTGGGCTAAAGAAAAAGATCCTCACCTTCCTTTCCACCTTTTTACAGATCCTATGACTCTACAGCACTGTTGGCATTCAATTAAGGTCAATGATAAATACCATATGTGAATAATGTTTGAATGTTTAAATTACCCATGAACTCAAAGTTCACAGTAAGCACAGGTAAATGAGGCCTGGTACAGTGACTGTTCAATCTCTGGGCTCAAGCTTGGCTTTTTCTGATGACGATGGTGATGAAATGTTTCAAACATACAAAACATAACACATCTGTGTACTTATTACCTAGCTTCATCAAACCATAGCTTTTCCCATCCATATACTTCAAGGCTTTTTTTTTTTTTTAAATCATAGATACATTTGAAGATCCCTGAGTACCTCTCTGATACCATTCCCCTACTTTCCTAGATCACCTTCTTAGTTTTTAAAACAAAATGAGATTGGACTGTGCCTGGAATTTACTTCAAAATAGTTTGGGGGACTGATGGGTGGGGAAGAGAAGAGAAAAGGGGAACTAGATGAACTAAGACTGGTCTGGGTGATGAGAGAACATTATAATGAACACTTTCATCCCTACTCTATGTATGATATTTTCCTCAACAGAAGTTTTCTAAAAATTGAGACTGACATCAGGTTGTAAATATCTTCAGACTATACTCCTAAAGGTTCACTATTCAGTGCAATAGCCACTAGCCACATGTAGCTATTTAAAGCAAATGAATTAAACCAGACAAAAAATTTAATTCTATAGTTGCACCAGCCATATTTCAAATGTTAAACAGCAACCTGTGGCTAGCGGCTACCATACTGATTAATGCAGTAGGAGAACATTTCCATTGTCATAGAAAGTTCTAGCTGACTTCACTGGTCTGCAGCCTAGGGTGGTATCTGGAATCTCTATTTGGTAAGAAGAGGTATAACCAATAGTCAGAAGACTTGGCCTTAAGATCATCAAGTCTGAGTCCTGATCCATCAAAATAAGGGCTGATGGGCTTGGATCAAGAATAATATCTAATCAAACTACCTCACAATGTTATTTCGAAAATCAACTTTTACCCATTGAAAACTTATCACAGGAAAAATGTGTGCAATTGCACAACTTCAATTAGGACATCTCTGCTGTCTGTGCAGTTGCTGCTGCTGCTGCTAAGTCGCTTCAGTCGTGTCCGACTCTGTGCGACCCCATAGATGGCAGCCCACCAGGCTCCGCCGTCCCTGGGATTCTCCAGGCAAGAACACTGGAGTGGGTTGCCATTTCCTCCTCCAGTGCATGAAAGTGAAAAGTGAAAGTGAAGTCGCTCAGTCCTGTCTGACAGTTTAATGGCAAAGCCAATGCACAAATTAGCAACATTTCAAATGTATATTTTGAAATATACATATATTTTGAAAAGACCAAAAACACCAACAAAACTGAAAAATGATTACAGTTTTCGTTTGAGAAAAGGAGAGATCACACATTTCAGCTTCCAATTTATTAAGTTTCTCCTCCCACTACCTTTATAGAATAGAAAAACAACTTTTTACTTTTTTAAAAAAACACTTAATTTTCTCATGGTTGGGATTAAAAATTAAATCACATTGCTGATGGAAGATTACCTAAGGTCAGTGGAAGGAATGAACGCAAAAATCCAGGCTGACGACTGACTATGGGCCAAGCTTTCATCTATATCTAATGAGGTAATTTCTTTTTCCCAGAGAGACTGAGTACATCCTTATTTTTATTTATTTACTTGTTAATTTTGGGTTTGCCATGTGGCAGGTGGGATCTTAGTTCCCCAACCAGGGATTGAACCCAGAGCCACGGCACTGAGAGCAGCCAAGTCCTAACCACTGGGCCACCAGGGAATTCCCTTCAAGGTTTTGAATCTCAGTGACAGGGAACTCCATTTGCCAAAAAAGATTTTAGGTTCTGGCTTGGTTTAGTGGGAGAATGAGAAGGAATAAGGTTTTGACATCTTCACTCATGCATGGTGCTGGCCCAGGTTCAGTGTCTGTTGACTTAATGAAACAGGGAAATACGAAAGACCTTTGAGGAATAAGAAAACAAAATCTTTAAGAAATAAGATGTAACATTTAGCAGTATCCCTAACTCCCCAATATGCCTACATAAATGTCTGTTATAGAAAGTCCCTGAGAATTCTCATCTCTCTCAGCTCTGACTGGCTTTAAAATCAAATTTAGACTAAGGTCTCTTCAGCTTTAAAAGCCAGCTTTGGAAGGGCAGCTAGTGACAACAAATTAATTATCAGTCATTTCAATGGCCGATCTTAATTTGATATTCTGCCTTAAGTTCATAAAATACCTTAGCGTTCTGGTTTCTGAATCAGGAAAATTTGATTACCAGCAACTAAAAGACTTCTTCAGCGGGCCAAGAGATAAAACTGTGCTTCAGGACCAACGAATATCACCCAGGGGAGATGTGATTCAAAGGTTGACTAAGGATTGGAAGAGTCTTTGAAAACAAAGAAGTACCTAATAGGTAAACAATCAAACCATTCCAGCGGGTGGCGGCAAAGTCCGACTGCCCACTCACACAGAAAGTCAAACCAAATCTCAGGGTAGGAGCAAAGGCTACAAGTTTGGTGAGATTTGGAGAATGAATCAGTCTGGCTTCTATGTTTCCAAATATCTTTTCCACATCAGAAACCACCTCTGAGCTAGGCTTCTACGAAGAGCCAGGATGATTTGAACAATTATCCTAAGAACTCTCGAGTAGATACATAAATTAAATCTGGGCCCTTAAAATCACTCAACATTATTAGTTAACGAAAAACTCTTTCAAGAATTGCTACCTCATTTTTCCAACCTTTGTGCACAGCGTAAGCTCCCAAATTTCTCTTTTTCAAAAAGTTTTAAGCTTTGGCCCAAGTTCACAGCCCAGGCATATATCAAAAACACTTTTTCATAGCTGAGTAATGTTGTAAAATAGATAGCAAGTGGGAATTTGCTATGTGACACAGGGAGTTCAACCCAGGACTCTCTGACAACCTAGAGGGGTGGGATGTGGTGGGAGATGGGAGGGAGGATCACAAGGGAGGGGATATAGTATGTATACCTGTGGCTGATTCATGTTGATGGATGGCAGAAATCAATACAATATTGTAAAGCAATTATCCTCCAATTAAAAAAAAATTTGTTTAACTTTCTAAACGTATTTAAATAAAAAAGGACATCACAAGAAAAACACACACACACAATCTTCCCTCATACACTCTGTATCTAGTTTCTGAGTAACAAAATATGTCACTGACTTGAAATCAGTATGATAAACAAGTTACACCACAAACTAGGCTTCACACACAGAAAAAGCACCTGCAAACTGGGGAGTGTGAGAATTCCATTCCAAGGATCTAGGAAGGAAAATCATAAGAAAAGTTTCAGTGACGGAAAGGGCCTTTTTCCTAAGACTAGTTTTTACAGCAGTTTACAATGTTTTACAATGCAAGCTCCCTCATTTGCATAAGGCAAAAAAAGAGACCTAAACCAGGAAACAAGGTGTTTTCACCAAGTTTTCCGCAAAATGCAGAAACCTGAGACAAGAGCGTGCGTGCAGGCAGCTATTTTGAAAAGCGATCCCAAGGAACAGGGGTGGGGACCTGGAACAGTTTAACAGGGAAAAAGGAACACCATCTTAAAGGACGGAGCCAGTCATCCCTTTGGGCTGGGGCCCACGTGGACCCTCTGAGGAGCCCTAGCTATTGTGCTTCAGAATTGTCCAACTTAGTAACAAAAGAGAGAAGTATTTCTCTACCAGCTTCCATCCCCCAGCAGTCAAAGGTGGGCCCACGGAATGGTAACAACCTTGGATATCCAGATTTGTACATAGGTCAGAATAGCTAAGCAGAAACCAAGTGGCTACAGCAGAAAAGCTTAGGGAAGAAAGCTGTAGAGATGAGGTCTATGCCTGCCAGAGATCAGCACAGCACAGCTGGAATTAGAGTGGGCTACATCACTGAAAGCATTTGGTGTACTAATTCATTTAATCCTGTAAACCTTTGAGGAAGGTACTGTAATTATTTGGGGCTTCCCAGGCAGCTCAGTGGTAAAGAATCTGCCTGCCAATGCAGGAAACACTGGTTTGATCCCTGGGTAGGGAAGATCCCCTGGAGGAGGAAATGGCAACACACGCCAGGATTCTTGCCTGGAGAATCCCATGAACAGAGGAGCCTGGTGGACTACATCCATGGAGTCACAAAGAGTGAGACACGACTGAGCACGCACTGTAATTATTTTACAGATGAGGACTGAGAGGTAACCTAAGGTCATAAAGGAGGTCAAATGGCAGAGCTGATACCCAAGGACTCCTTCAGCAGTCTGGCTCTAGAGCCCACATTCTTAACCGAAATGCTGCATACAGCCCTCCATCCCAGTCCGCAGGGACCACATCAGCGGCTGGGTGAATCTAGATATGGAGCGCAGACTACACTAGGCCATTCTACACACGGGGCTTGAGCATCTGTGTATTTGGGAGCCCACGAGGATCCTGGAACCAGTCCCCACGGACACCGAGGGACAACTGTACTAGTATCTCTCAGTAGAGAGAAAACAACGCAAAAAAGAAGGGGGTCATAGATGTATCTACATTTAGGAACAGACAGGCCTGGGAAAAAAAGACTGATTTGGAAGCATCCTAAGGGAAATCAGCCTATCAAGCAGCTGGAAGTCCTAATGGCCTCAAAACCACTTTCCAGAGAGTACAGTCCCAGAGCTGGGGCCACCAGAGAGCAGCACAGAAGGTCTTTGAGAAGGTCACCGCCCATCCTTTATCTGGTGATGATGCTACTTGGAAGTTCATTGTGAAAGAACAGGAACAGTCACACTCTCAGCCTTCAGTTCATCCCAGCTGAACACTTTCTCCCTCTCTCTTCAGTTTACAAAATCCAGCAGAAATCACAGAAATCAAACAGACCGAGAAAAATCACTACCGACAGGAGGACAGTTTAACAAAATAAGGACACTTGGTCTCCCAAAAAGATGCCCTGACTAGAAAGGTGAATATGTTACTCAGTCGTGTCCAACTCTTTGCAACCCCATGGACTGTAGCCCGCCAGGCTCCTCCATCCATGGAATTCTCCAGGCAAGAATACTGGAGTGGGCTGCCATTTCCTTCTCCAGGGGATCTTCCCAACCTAGGGATCAAACTCGGTTTCCTGCACTGCAGGTAGATTCTTGACTGTCTGAGCTGCCAGATATGGTGAAATCTCGCTCTTCAACACCACCACTGGCCCTCCCTAGGGGAAGGTTGACTTCCCCCATCCCATCCAGCTTGGGCACGTGACTAGCAGAGCCGCTCTCTGCAGAAGAACATCTCCATCCTGTTGAATTTAGAAATGATCATTTATTTTGGCCAGTGAGGTTCACGTTGGAAATGACTCATCCAAGAGCCTGGAAAGTCAGTTCAGGGTTCAGCCTGCCTCTCTCTCCTCTGCTACCAGACCGGCAACGTCCAGAGAAGAGGACAGGACACTCCCTCAGCTGGGTCCAAGGGTCAGCTCAGCATGGAGCGGATCTCAGAGGAAGGAACAGACAAGGACTCTGCATGAAAAACAAACCTCTGCTGGGTAAGCCACCAGATCTTGGGAGCAGTTTGTTACCTCAACAGAATTGAGTCTCCCTGACCAAAACAAACAGTAAGTCTGTATGTAGGTTGGTTTAAGAACCATGGGTTCCAAAGCCAAGTTCTCCCACTAACCGGGTGTACCAGATCAGGTGAGTGATGACTTCTTTGTGCCTGTTTCCTTGCCTACTTCTTAGGAATTGTAAGGATTGAGAGAAAACTGTCTTGACAGTAATTTAAAAAGAAAACACTTAAAAAGTCAAGATGTTACACAGGTTTCCTATACAGAGAAGTTGTGAGTCAAGCCTTTTCCTTGGTCTGAGTAAATTTAATGGGCACCCTTAATGAGATTCATGAAGTCTATACTGGCATGAGAGCGGTACACAAAGGGAGATAAATGAACAAGGATTAAGTCTTAGGAGGACCCTGGCTTTTAAAAGACGTTCCTCCTGTCTTCATAGGATCCAATGGGTTTTTAGTTTTCTTTATGGACAACACACAATCTGAAGTGGGAGGAGTCCTAGCATTCTTCCCACCCCACCCTTTAGGACTCAGCTGCTTCAGTCTCTAAGACTTTAGCTCTACCTTTTGAGGAAGAGGTGGGAGAAGGGGACGACAGAGGATGAGATGGTTGAATGGCATCACCAACTCAATGGACAAGTGTTTGAGTAAACTCCGGGAGTTGGAGATGGACAGGCAGGTCTGCCATGCTACAGTCCATGGGGACCCAAAGAGTCGGACGTGATTGAGTGATTGAACTGAACTTTGAGGAAGAACTCAATGCAGATAACTAGACAGAGGAAGACCTGGTGATATTGTTACTGGACCCCTCCTCCTCTCCCTGCCCTTCCTCAGTCTTCCTCTGTTCTTTAAGGGCTAGATTTGGCCATGAAAGGAATCAACTCCCCTGAACCTCCCCTGAAACCTGAAGAATTAGTGCTCTGAAGATTTGCAGTGTCTTCTATCAACCAAGTGCAAGAATCTGGGATATTGTAAGTTGTGGGGTGGCTGGACAGCATCGAAAATACTGAAAATGCTGTGCAGTCAATACCCATGTCCCGAAGAATGTACCACAAAAGTGATGTGGTCTCTTTCCATCACCTCCACAGCCTCCTGTCTACCACCTCCCCATCTTGAATGCTGATGTCCCTGCTACACTGGGTTTCCTTAAGAGGCTCTGCCTCACCTCAGAGCTTTGCACACGCTGTTCCCTTGGCTGGGAACACTTTTCCCCACCTCACTTTCCTTGCTAAATCCTAGTGCTTACTCATCCTTTAGAGAAATTTGATGACAGCAGCAGGAACAGCATCTCAAGTACTCACATCACAACCTCAGCACCTGCACAAAGAAAGTGCATATGAAGTATCTGATAAAGCAGATGGATTAGCCAAGATGAAGCCAGATAAAGCCAAGAATGACTACTGATGCATTAGGGTGTTGAGAGTGGTTTTGTTTTGCCATTTTTAACCTATCCATATTACAGTGATTCTACTTCTATGAGAAAAAAAAATTAGAAAGTAAAAAAATTCATAAATTCTTTCCAAAGGAATGTTAGTCATCAAAAGTAGACACATTTTATGTCTATTTTCACAACAATTTCAACATAATAATTTTTTTTAAAAAAGCAGGAACGAAGCTGCCCCTTGTCAGACACCAAAGATGCCGCTTTGGCGAGTGAAGTCATTCCTACTTCTCCAGCGCAGCCTGGCCCCTCCATCAATACATCGCCCTCTGTCCTGTGCCATCCTAGCCCAGCAGATAGACAAAGTACATCCACACAACTCAGCCTCCTGCACCCTTTGACCTGAGTGACACGCTCACTCTCACTGGCATGGATCTGGAAGAGGTGGCTCTGATGCCTCAAGTCTGGTCGTATCAGGCAACAGACCTGATTTCTACCTCAGGCCAGGCCTGAGATAATGCAAATTCGCTTCTTACAGCTAGCATTCTTTTTAGAAGCCTGTCTGTTTCACCTTAGCACCACTTCTGTTTCTCTGTTCAACAGCAGCTGCACTGCTGGGCTGCCAAGAGGCCTGAGTGGGTAGAAGAGGTATTGTTTAGTTGGAAGGGAGTTTTCTGTCAATCTGGATTAAAACAAACTAACAAATCCAAAACAGAGAGGGTATCAATTATATTGCAAAGTAGTTCTCCTTGGGAAAAAGGATAGAAGCTTTAGATCTACTGGGTCTTTGTTTCAATAATGGTTCAGCTTGGCTGACCCTGGGTGAGACAGTCTAACTAAGGCTATGAAAGACAGTTTCCAAAAATGATAAAATCCAAGAGCGGTCCCTACCCTGCTCCTCCCCCAACCAAGTGTAGGCCCCGTAAACAGAAAGAGAAGCACAGAAAACTCTGTAGCTGGCTCCACAGGGAGTCAAAACCCGAGCATCATTATCAGTTGTGGCACCATCAATGAGTGGTAATGGACACTGAGTCTTCTGGTAATTAATCACAGCAGGCCATCCGAATCATTCCTTCTTTTGTCTGGACACAGACATACGGTGGCCCCTGTGAAAGCACTAAGCATCTGCTTCCTTCATTATATGAATGTCCAATTAGTCACACAGGGTCTTCCCAGGCACACAGTTTGATTTATTTTTTACATATATCCCCTCTTTTTTGAATTTCCTTTCCATTTATGTCACCACAGAGCACTGAATAGAATGCTATACAGTAAGTTCGTGTTGTTGTTGTTTAGTTGCTCAGTCACGTCTGACTTTTTTGTGACCTCATGGACAGTAGCCCCCCAGGCTCCTCTGTGCATGGGATTTCCCAGGCAAGAACACTGGAGTGGGTTGCCATTCCTTTCTCCAAGGGATCTTCCCGACCCAGGGATCGAAAACACGTCTCCTGCACTGCAGGTAGATTCTTTACCACAGTGTACGTATGTCGAGCTCAACCTCCCAATTCAACAGTTTGGTTTCTTAGTAACAGTTTATATGGTACAGGTTATGTTTGCCGGTATAAACCTCAAAAAATGGATGAAAATAACACTCTAAGTACTGTTATATCAGGACAATGGGATTATGAGTAGCTTTGGTCTTTTAATCAATTACTTGGCTCGATTTTTCATTGTGATGCAGAGACATCATTTCTAAAGATATTTTAAAAGACAGACAAATAATCCACGGCTTTCAAAAGATTTACTCTTTCTCCAGGTCCAATAACCAGAGACCACCACGTAGGGGCCACAACCTCAGGTCATAAAAATGGCAATTTTACAAGGGAAAATAACTTTTCACTGCCAGTACTCACCCTCCGGCTGAAGACAGACCATATCTTAGGAACTGCCTATAATAACCCTCAGACAGATAATAACCCTCAGACAGATAAGATCCTTCACCTGCATCATAGCTATTCACTCAGCAATAGGCACGTAATTTCCTTTCTCCCTAAATGGCTTACATACTCTGTTGAAGTTTGTTTCTGTAATACACACGAACACTAAATCTTTCAGAAAATAAAAGCTCCAGGTAAAAAGGAATTTCTCAGTTGTCCACTACTGTATCCCAAGCACCCAGAACAGTACTGGCACAGAGAAAGTGTTCGATAAATAGTGTTAAATGAGCTAATGAACAAACGTGATTTTCTATTCCTTTGGGTACAGTGAATAAAACTATTAAACTTGTTTCTTGAAAAAGTTTCTTGATATCACAGAGGACTCTCCACCACTGGAAAAGTTTAAACACTTCTATTAGGGATAATGCAGAAAGTATTTCTGCATTGCGGAGGAGGCTGAACCAAATGACCTCTAAAACCCCTCTAAACCCCCAGACCCTATAACTTGATGAACACCACTCCGTGAGAGGATCAGCTGCTTAAAGCCTGTTCCCAGGTAAAGTGAATTATTACCATGCTCTGATTAAAATAAAGTTAATAGCTGCCCTGGGACTTGGATGCCAAAATACTAACTCATCCAAAATGTGGACACATCCCTAGGGAAGAAATGCTCTTGCTAATCACCAGTCACACTCTGGAAACAGCAGATGTGCCTCAGGGGCCTCTGAGAGCCAAATACAAAAACCAAATACAAAAACTTGGGAAAATGACGAAGCTAGGGGTCGAGATCAAAATGGAAATAAACAGAATCGCACCAGACTGAAGCTCCTGTTGTCCAGCCAACAACAAATCCACTTGAGACGTCTCAATTTAGCCTTGAAATTAAAATGGTTATAACTGAATATAACCACTTCAGAAGACAGAAAAGACTACCTCTGATAAGTAAAGAATTTTGCTCAGTAAAATGTCATATTTACCTAAGACGTTCAAGTCCAAGAATGTCAGTCTCAAGTTGAGAGCGACTTATTTTGACTGAACTTTTCTTCAATCTGAACGAGAGGGAGTTTTGTAGGGAAAGGAGATCTGTTCATGGTTTCCTAAACAACTTAAAAAAAAAAACAAACTAATTCTAAAGGAGTAACTGGGGACATTCCATTCACAATCAACTTTGGAGTAATTCTTTTCTCTCAACACACCCTTCCCTTCTTTTGTTCAAATCACAGACTAGATAAGGGAAAAGGAGGGGGCAGCGAATTCTACCATCAAGGACTCTGTATAGAGACCTTGGGGCTGGGTTTGGAGAATCACTGGGGTTGTTTTGAAGACCTAAGTGCAAATACTACACTAAGACAGTAACTGAATGAACAAAGTGAAACCGTTCAACAATTCCTTGCAAATTGCATAAAAAGACTTTGTAACTTTGTAGTCAACTCCTGATCACCCCTACCACAACTTGATCCAAAAAAAGTCTTCTGTTTTCAAACTGTAAGTAATTTAATCTTAATTCTAGTGACAACAGGGAATGTGCAGAGAAAGCAGTCACCTCCTCTGTGCACATATACTTTGTAAAGTTGCCTCTGTTTTTGAATGAGCAAGGTCTTACACAAGAATTCTGAGGGATTAAGTTCACATCTGGTTGGCAGACCTGGTGTTGGATATGATTACGGCCACACAGCTGAGTCTTAAATCCACATACTGTTCCTATTTAGCTGACATATATGAACTAACTAATTTATAGAAAATGTGCAGCAAATTATTTCTTCCACCTCCCCCTTGCCCCAAGAATGCACAGCAATAGGTGTCACTGAAAGACATCCTCCCCCTACACACACAGAATATTTGCATTCCTAGCCTCTGTCCAATTATCTTGTTATTTTAGTTATCTGAATCACTGCTCTGGAAATGAGAGTGAGTAAGTGTGTGTGTGTGTGTGTGTGTGTGTGTGTGTGTGTGTGTGTGTGTGTGTGTGTGTGTGTGTGTGTGTGTGTGTGTGTGTGTGCGCGCGTGTGTGTGTGCGCGCGCGTGTGTGTGTGCGCGCGCGTGTGTGCTGGGGAAGGGGGTGGGGTAGGGGGATGGGGGTGGTAATTTAACCAGATGAACTTGACCTCTCTGGACCTCAATTTTCTCACCAGAAAAATAAAGGGATCAGCCCAGAGACTTTGCAAATTCCCTCGGTAACAACAATCTATGACCAGTAATTATCAAGAGGAGACCTGAATTCTTAAGAGTATGTCATTAAATATTCGAATTTAAAATGCCTACAAGACCCACAGTTACGCTTCAGTATGACCACTGCACATGTTCCGACTGTGGAGAATGCCTTTGAAAACATCTCTGGCAGCTGAACCACCAAACCGGGTTAGAAGCCGGAGAGGGACTCCGCTAAATGAGGAGGAAGGGGTGCAAAAAGAGAGGGTATCTGGGAGAGGAGTTGCAAGAAGACCCGGGGGGAGGGGCGGGTCTGAGAACACAGTCTTGGCATTTTGCACTTCTGGGATTTCAGAGCTTCCAGGATCTCCCGGAGACTTGGGTCTATACCCACAAACCCTCTGCAGCCACCACCTGCAGCTACACAGCGGTAAGCAGGCGAAGAAGGGGAAAGGAACCGGCGGTGACAGAGCGGGAAGAGCCTCTCTCAGAGAGCCCACACAGCCCGTGGGACGAAAGTGGACTTTGAACAGCGACAAAGAAAGGGGGAAAGAGAAAGAAAAAGGACTCCCCCTTCCCCACCCGGCTCTACTCCTTTCAGTAAAAAAAAAAAAAAAAAAAAACAAGGAAAAGGCCGCCGCCGCCCCTTCCCTTCGCCCTTCACCCGGGATGCGGAGCCCGGCTGAAGCCGCGCCCTTGAAGTCCCTCTGCCGTCCTGCCGGGTCCGGAGTCGCCCACTGAGCCCTGCACCCCTCCGGAGGCGCGGGCCCGGCCCCGCCCGCAAACTCGCGGCCTGAGCATCCCCCTCTCTCCCTCCCCGGCTCCCTCGCCCCAGTCCCGGGGCACCCGATTCTCCACGCACCCGCCATCCCTTCCTCTTCCCGCGCCCCCGCCTCCGGCCTTCCAACCGCAGAGCGCTTTAAGACTTCCACCCACCCGGACAAGGGGGCCCTTTGAAAACTTTGTGTGTGTGTCTAGGGCTTTTGTCCACATCCTGGGCAGGGCCCGGTTACCGGCGTGGGTGCCGGAGGGTGTCCGGAATCTCTCAAGGCACAGGGGAAGCCACCACGGAAATCCCACTCCTTTATTTTTGAGCCGGCTTCTGCCACCCTAAGACACGGCGCTTGGGCTAACAATTCCCACGCCCTGGTCGCCTCTCGGCGCCGGGGGGAAAGCCCCACACCCGGCCCCTTTCTCCACCGCCACGAGAGAAAAGGTGTGCGCGGGGAGAGGGAGGCAGCGGAGAAACACCGTGCCCAAAACGACCCTGTTAAAAGAAAAAAGAAAAAAAAAAACCACGAAAGGGGTCCCTTTTCTCCCACATCCCCAGAACCGGGGCGATCCACTGTTGCATCACGTAGTAGCCAAGCCTCCCGGCTCCTCGCCCTCCCCTTCGCCCCAGACGCGCGCCCAAATTCATGCACACACCCAGAGCCACCGCCGCAGCCGTCCCGCGCCCCCGCCCCGGCCCCGGCCCCCGGGGTCCCCGCGGATACCCTCCCGCCAACGGGAACCCACACACACACACCCCCTCCAGCGCCGGAGGAGAGGCGGACGAGGAAAGCGAGGCCCCAGCACTCACAGATGGTCTCCCCACGGCCACGGCCATCGCGGCGGCGGCGGCGGCGGCGGCGGCTCTGGCTGCGCCCGGGTGCTCTCCGCCAACACTAGCGGCTGCTGCTAGGGCTCCGGCTCCGGCTCGCCACCCCCGCGCCTCCCTCGCGGCTGCGCTCTGCTAGCGCCCGGCTCCTGCGCGCCACCAGCAGCATCTGCTACCCCCACGCCGCCGCCCCTCCCGCTTTATTAGAGCAACATGGCCACCCGCCTGGAAGGGACCATTTGCTTCCCCAGGAAGGGGTGTGAGCCGGCGCGCCCTGGCTGAGGCGGTGGGAGGGAGGATGATGGGCGGGTCTCCAAACCCGGTCAGTCGGCCCCGGCCGCCGGGCTCGCCCTCCCCGGATGGAGCGCTCGGCTGCGAAAAGACCCGCTCCCGTGCCACCGGGAGCGCCCCCCTCCTCCAAGCCTGTGCGCTGGCCGCCACCCCCAGTTCCACCACGTGCTGGAGTCCGAGTAAAAGCCTGGGCGCAGAGGTCCCAGCCCTGGGTTCCGCCACGCGCTTCCCCAAGCTGGTAGCTGGAGCGGCTGCGGAGAGGGAGACGGGGCCCTGGGGCGAGACAGGTCCACTCGGACAGCATCTCGCCGAGAGTTAGCCCCGGGCAAGCACTCCCTCCTCGGAGGAACCGGCTTGAAAGGGGAGCGAGTCACTAGCGATATCGGCGGGCGACCGAGGTGGGACTGGGCAGACCCCGGCGAGGGGAGAGTTGCCCCTCCACAATTCTTCTCTCCTAAGGGAGAGACTCAAAGGCAGGCAGCTGGAAGCTCTCACTGTCGCGTGCGGCCGGGTAGGCGACCCCACCGGAGAGGAAGAGGCCGGAGTAGTTGCAGCCGTGCACGGCTAACCACCGCCTGCCAGAGAGGAAGAAAAGGACGCCTCAGCCAGAGAACGAAAGCAGCTGCTGACTTCCCTAGAGCGTGGGGGCCGAGGCCTCCCCCGGGTGTAACCGGAGAGCTAGACACAAGTGAGAGCGCGGCCGGCCTTTTTTGATCGCTGGAGACCCGACCCCACGACCCCGAGGCGGGCGCGCGGGGCGGCGGCGGCGCCAGGCGGGTGACCCTGGAGCGGGTGCGACTCCGAATGCGTGGGACTGGAGACTGCTCTGCGGCGGAGAAGAGTTTTTCCGGGAGATGTTGGGGCCTTGCTGCGTGTCTGTGCTGCGGGAAGAACGGCAGAGTCCCGCTGCACGCGGGGTGGCGCGGCGCCTCGGCCAGGGCTGGGCGGCGAGGTGTGTTTGGAGTGCTGTAGATTACCGCGGCCCCTCGTGGAGTCGCGGTGACCGGGGGGTGGGGGGGGGTGCCCTGACGACACGGTGATCGAGGATAGCAACCGGTCGGGGAGAGGGAAGCCGTTGGATCCCAGCGCAGGGAAGGTGTGGTGAGGCGATGAAGGGCTGTCTGTGATCAGCCCACGGGATTGCGCCCTTGGGGAAATCCTGGGCCTATTGAATTAGGTGAAAAGACAAACCGCCTCTTCAGACTGGGGCGCCTCAGAGTCTGAGCTGAAACTTCAACTACCCAGTTTTCTCGGGGCCTTGGGTCTGCCGCTCCAGCTGTCTCTGCCCCCAAGGGTGCAGAATTCAAACTCGCTGCGCCACCTTTGCTTAAGTGTTGAGTGGGCTCCGGGTGCGCAGGCCCGCAACCCAGACACTGGGTTGCCCCGGGAGGGGTCGAGAGGCTAGAGGCAACCCAGGCGTAAGTCCACCCGCAGGGTGCCGATGGGACCGCCGGGAATGAGAATACGATGAAAGAGCTCTCAGTGAAAAGGCCTCCCAGGAGATTCAAGTGATGAAGAACCCGCCTGCCAATTCAGGAGCCACTGTTCCATCCCTGGGTGGAGAAGATCCCCTGGAGGGAGAAATGGCAACCCACTCCAGTATTCTTGCCGCGGAAAATCCCACGGACATAGGAGCCTGGCAGGCGAGCAAAGGTGGGGTTGCGGAGAGTTGGACACGACTGAACACACACACACTCGATGAAAGAAAGATGAGCAGCTCCTCCGTCTGTAGCCCAGACCCTCAGAGCACTAACCTCTTCAGTTCTGACCAGTGTCTTCCCCTAGGCTTCAGATCTTTGGAAGACAAGACCACCGATTTATGTCAAGCAGACATGAGGCACCCTAAGTACTGAGTTAGGATTACCAGGTGCATGGGTGCTGTGCAAAAGGGAGGGGGAAGAAGTACTTGATCCGCAGCTCTCTGTGGTATATGGACATTTGGTTCCTTCTCCTGGAGGGAGGATTTAAGAGCAACACTGCCCTGGACCATAGGTCTCAGGTGAACCCGATGAAAAGATGCTCCACAAGCTGCCAACCCCATAAGGGCAGTTGCAAACCAGCTCTCCATTTTGTGTTATATTGACCAAACCAGACTGCAGGGTTTTATTAATTGTTTTTAATTTTATTGACTTATTTTGTTTGCAAATGCTTATATTGAAAGGGGCCAAAGGTAGCTCAGAAGGTAAAACGTCTGCCTACAATGCGGGAGACTCGGGTTCGATCTCGGGGTTGGGAAGATCCCCTGGAGAAGGAAATGGCAACCCACTCCAGTATTCTTGCCTGGAAAATCCCATGGACCCAGGAGCCTAGTAGGCTGCAGTCCATGGGGTCACAAAGAGTTGGACACAACTGAGGGACTTCACCTTCTTTCACCTGTATTGAAAACAACTGATTATGTGAACTCCCTTTGTTGGTAGATTACTTTATGCTCCTCACAAAAGCTCAAAGTTGTTTATTCCAAAGTTTCATCTGTTTGAGGAAACTCAAGGTAAAATCATCAGTTAACCCAGTTTCTGCCTGAATTTTTTCACTGATGAGGGGCAGTGCCTTAAATTCCCTCCACTCCTTGTTTTTTTGGCAGGTAGGCATAAATATATTTAATAAATGTACAGCTTAAGTCCTTTCAACCAAGGAAGGCTGTTTCAGAATTTCAGTTCTTATTATGAAATTATTTATGTATCATTCTACAATCAGACTGGGCTTCCCTGGTGGCTCAGATGGTAAAGAATCTGCCTGCAGTGCAGGAGACCCAGGTTTGATCCCTGGGTCGAGAAGATCTCCTGGAGAAAGGAATGGCAACCCAATTCAGTATTCTTGCCTGGAGAATTCCATGGACAGAGGAGCCTGGTGGGCTATAGTCCATGCAGTTGCAAAGAGTCAGACATGACTGGGCAACTAAGCATAACAACTACAACCTGACTACCTAGATTTAAAATCCTGGCTTTACTGCTTGACAGCTGTGTGACCTTGGGCAAATTACTTAACATTTCAGTGCTTCAATTTTCTCATCTTTAAAACCTGTGTAGTGATCATTCCTCCCTAATAGAGTTGCTAAAGGCTTGGATTACCTTTTTAATTCTGCCCAGCACTGTGCTAGCAACTAAAAAAATATTTTTTAATGAGGATGCCTCTCTGACTCTTAACCAGTACACAGTGTGCTGAGAGACAGATGTTGAAGAACTCTAATAAACAGGCCAAATCCTAGAAAAGATATATGAATTTGGGATTTCAAAGCACAGTAGAAGGAGCCATTCACTCTGCCTGGCAGAACAGGAAAGGTTTCACCAAAGAGGTGGAGGAGGGGAGAGGGCAAGGAAGACATTCCAAACAAGGGATGAGAATGAGCAAAGATTCAGTGGCTTCAGGGGTAATGATGCTGTTGCAAGGATAGGTACTTTGGCATTTGCTGGTACGTAGGCACTGTAGAGGGGGCCTGGTAGAGTGGGGAGCACACAGCGCTCCGTATTATCACTTACCAGCTTTGTCACATTGAGCATGTTAGCCTTTCTTCACCTCATTTTTTTCCTATTGCAAAATAGGTTAGTAACAGGGAGTCCTGCTGCAGGATATCCATGTTCCTGCCTCCAAGAGAGCCTGAAAGCAAAGGGCTTTCTTTCCCTTCGGTTCAGTTAGCTGAGTTCGGGCAATGGGGAGCAACAGCAATACAGCAGAGAAGTCTGGGTTCTTATTCCCCTAGGCTCCCTTGCTATGGTATGACTGCAAGCTGGCTAATTCTGAAGCTCACAGTGACAAGGTTTTTCTAGGGTAACCTGGGGATGGCAATCCACTCCAGTATTCTTGCTATTGTTCAAACTTTCTAGAAACTTTTGAGACAAAAACACCATTGGTGCCGTTAGTAACTACACTAGGACAATATTCAAAAACCAGGACTTATGGTCACCCTAGCTATTATTATAAGAAGTTATTAATTGAAAGATGATCATACACATCTTTTACTGGACTATGACTGTCTTGAGGCAAGAGTGCTTATTTGTGTTACATGAAGTCTGATATATTCAGTAAACATTGAGATGTATTGGAATGAGATGAGACTATTCCTTCTCCAGGGGATCTTCCTGATCCAGGGATCAAACCCGAGTCTCTTACATCTGCAATGGATTCTTTACCGCTAGCGCCACCTGGGAAGCCCACACACACACAAAGTCTGATACATTCAATAAATGTTGAATTGTATTGGAATAGAGATGAGGCTAGGGGTTACAAAAAACCGTTATTGCCATGTTAAGGTTTTATAAAAGATTTCCTGATGCTGGGAAAGATTGAGGGCAGAAGGAGAAGGGGCGACAGAGGATGAGATGATTGGATGGCATCATCAACTCAGTGGACATGAGTTTGAGCAACCCCAGGAGATAGTGAAGGACAGGGAAGCCTGGCGTGCTGCAGTCCATAGGGTCACAATGAGTCAGACACAACTGAGGGATTGAACAACAACACAAATACAGACAGAACGTAAATTAACAATTGCTCAGGAGTGAAGTGGTAGAGAAGTAATAACTAAGTAATAACTAAGGGGTATGGGATTTCTTTTTGAAATGATAAAAATGTTCTAAAATGTATCATAGTGACATGTAAGGCTCCAGTTGTTCTGTATCAGCAGTAAGTATATTCAGTTTTTACATTGTTAGTCATTCTAGTAATTTTTCAGTGGTACCTCAGTGTTCTTTTACTTTGCATTTCTCCAGTGACTAATGGTGTTGACAGTCTTTCCATTTGCTTGTTTGCCATGCATGTACCTTCTTGGACAGTAAAGAAACTGCCGACAATGTGGGAGACCATGGTTTAATCCCTGGGTTGGGAAGATCCCCTGGAGAAGAGCAGGGCAACCCACTCCAGTATTCTTGCCTGGAGAATTCCATGGATAGAGGAGCCTGGTGGGCTCCAGTCCATGGGGTCACAAAGAGTCAGACAAGGACTGAATGACTAACACTTTCACTTTCATATCTTCTTTGGTTATGTGAGGTTTTTTGCTGTTTTTTATTAAGCTGAGTTATTTTATTATTTATTATGTTTGATGTATGTTTTACACATATTTCTAAGGTTTGTCATTTCATTTTCTTAATAGAGCAGAAAATTTTATTTGATGGAGTATAACTGATTTTTTTTCTTTTATGGATTGTGCTCTTGGTGTTTAAGACATCTGTCAAATCTTTGTTTTTTTCTAGAAGTCTGTAGTTTTTTCCTTTACATTTAAGTCTATGCACTGTTTTGAGTTAATTTTTGTATGTGGTGTGAGATATGGATGAAAGTTTATTTTCTCACATATGCAATTTTTCCAACTTCACACGTTGGAAAGATTATCCTTTCTCCACTGAATTGCCTTTGTACCTTAGTCAAAAATTGATTAAGCATATATATGCTTGTCTAGACTAATTTCTATTCTGTGTATTGGTCAATGTGTCTATCCTTCTGCCAACACCACACTGCCTTGGTTTCTGTAGCTTTCTAATAAGTCTTGAAATGAGGAAATATGAACTCCAACTTTATTCTCTTTCAAAATTATGTTGGCTAATCTAAATTGTTTGCCTCTCTGTATACATTTTATAATAAGCTTGTAAAATCATACCAAAAAATCATGATGGGATTTATTTTGGATTGCATTAAATCTATAGAATCACTTGGGAGAATTAACATCTTAACACTATCGAATCTTCCAATCCATGAACATGATATTTATTCCCCCTGCTTGCTATTTTTAATATTTTGATTTCAGAATACAGGTTTTACATGTATTTTTTGTTTTTTTTCCAAGAGTTTTATCCAAATACAATTCACATGCCATCTTGTTGTTGTTCAGTCGCTAAGTCATGTCTCTTTGTGATCACATGGACTGCAGAACACCAGGCTCCTCTGTCTTCCACTGTCTCCCAGAGTTTGCTCAAACTCATGTCCATCGAGTCAGTGATGCCATCCAGCCATCTCATCCTCTGCTGTCCCCTTCTCCTTCTGCCCCCAATCTTTCCCAGCATCAGGGTTTTTTCCAATGAGTCACTTCTTCCCATCAGGTGGCCAAAGTATTGGAGTTTCAGCTTCAGCATCAGTCCTTCCAATGAATATTCAGGGTTGATTTCCTTTAGGATTGACTGATTTGATCTCCTTGCAGTCCAAGGGACTCTCCAGAGTCTTCTCCAGCACCACAACGCTCAGGCTTTTTTTATGGTCTCTCACATCTCACATATCATACTATTTACTCATTTAAAGTATACAATTCAGTGTTTTTTTGAAATAGATTGACCAGTTCCAGTCTCACAATTTCCTCCCTTTGTTTTCCTTCAGTCCTAAGGGTGATAATGATTTCTTAATTTTATTAGTCTTTGGGTGACTTGCCATCCCTTATTTGTTTGACTTCAGTGCTTCTCAAATTTTCATACATATGAATCACTTGGAGATCTTGTTAAAATGCAGATTCTAAAATCAGTAGGTCTGGTGTGGGACCTGGTACCTTTGGTTCCATCAGTCTCCCAGGTGATGCTGGCGCTGCTGATTTGGTGATTATACTAGACTAGGAAGTGTTTACAGTTCTATCCTTTATTTAAGAGGTTTTTTGTTTATTAATTTTTTTATTTGAAACACCTGCTGTAATGTTTATTTCCCCATGGAGACTTTGGTAGCTATATAAGGAAACAAGAAAAAAGTTGATATTGTGATTTATAAGCTCAATTTCTTTCCCTGTTGTTGAAACAATTGGTTGAAAATTCATTCTAGGCAATGTTAAATTTACCAGTAACTCAAACTCTGCCCTGCTCCTGTTGCTTTTTTACTATTTGAAAATCAAGACAATATTTGCCCTTCTTCAGTCCTTGGCATTTCTTATTTTTCTCTGGTTTTCCAAAGCTGACTGCCACTAATCTACAATCACTTATGCAAAGTCTTTCATGGATAACTCATTGAAGCCTGGAAAGTTTAACTCACTTAAAGAAAGCAATTGGTTGCTCACTTACCACACTGGATTTCAGTAACCTTTTAATCATGTTAATACTACATTTTTCATTTAAAAATTATTCTCTTTGAGAAAGGAAATGAAATTAAAGTTGGGTAACTTTTACTTTTCTCTGTCATCTGATAGCATTATATCATCAGCATCAATATAGGTGACTTTATTCTTCCTTTTCACCCTCCTATGACAAGTATTACTTAAAAAGCAAGAAACAGTTTTTGAAAAATTCTTGATTTTCTTTTTAAAAGCAAAAATTAAGTCTATAAGTATCAATTCTTGTAGGTTTGTGCTACTCTTTAATACATGCTCCTTTTTAAAATTTGATCTTATTAAGGAGCATCCTGTGAAATGATCTGCTCCCTGGAGTATGATGAGTTGGCCTGCTGGTCACTCTCTTTGGCAGCCAGCCCCAGAGCTGGGTCAGTTCCCATAGTTCTGGCATCTCTAATTCTCAGATAATTCCTTTCTCCCTGTAGCCCTTTATTGTAATATCAGTTATTATTCCTTTTTTGTGAGCCTAAAAAATTTCCATAGTTGAAGTCCCTTCGACCATTAGATATTGACACTGGATTAGAACAGATTCATACATACATACCTGTATATTTGAACAGCAATATCACTTCTACATTTTCATCTTTTGTCTCAACCTGTTTGCTATCCATCATCATTCTACCATCATCAGTTTCTACCAGCTGAATAACTCTCTACCCCATGGGATTCCTCTGCACTGTCATCTCTCTTGGCAACTCCTTCCTTTTGAATGGAGTAAAATTTTCTCTACCTATTTCTATCATCTATCAGTATCTTGATTCCTCATCTATCAATATCTATTGGATTGCTTTCATCTCCTTTTGTTTATCTGGCTTGAGGGCATTGCTTATGAATAAGCTAAAGTTCAGTCATGTGGGAAGGGGAGAGGGTAGGACTGTACTCCTAAATTGCAGTTGACTGCAGTTGGCAGAATGGAACCAGTGTGGTTCAGCCACATGACATCATAAAATAAGATATGTTTGGCAAAATGCACATGAAATGGTACTCAACATCACTAGTCTTTCAGTTCAGTTCAGTCGCTCAATCGTGTCTGACTCTTTGCGACCCCATGAATTGCAGCACGCCAGGCCTCCCTGTCCATCACCAACTCCCGGAGTCTACCCAAACCCATGTCCCAGTCAATGATGCCATCCAACCATCTCATCCTCTGTCATCCCCTTCTCCTCCTGCCCCCAATCTTACCCAGCACTAGGGTCTCTTCCAATGAGTCAACTCTTCGCATGAGGTGGCCAAAGTATTGGAGTTTCAGCTTCAACATCAGTCCTTCCAATGAACACCCAGGATTGATCTCTTTTAGGATGGATTGATTGGATCTCCTTGAAGTCCAAGGGACTCTCAAGAGTCTTCTCCAACACCACAGTTCAAAAGCATCAATTCTGTGGCGCTCAGCTTTCTTCACCATCCAACTCTCACATCCATACAGGACCACTGAAAAAACCATAGCCTTGACTAGACAGACTTTTGTTGGCAAAGTAATGTCTCTGCTTTTAAATATGCTATCTAGGTTGGCCATAACCTTCCTTCCAAGGAGTAAGCGTCTTTTAATTTCATGGCTGCAATTACCATCAGCAGTGATTTTGGAGCCCCAAAAAATAAAGTCTGACACTGTTTCCACTGTTTCCCCACCTATTTGCCATGAAGTGATGGGACCAGATGCCATGATCTTAGTTTTCTGAACGTTGAGCTTTAAGCCAACTTTTTCACTCTCTTCTTTCACTTTCATCAAGAGGCTCTTTAGTTCTTCTTCACTTTCTGCCATAAGGGTGGTGTCATCTGCATATCTGAGGTTATTAATATTTCTCCCGGCAATCTTGATTCCAGCTTGTGTTTCTTCCAGCCCAGCGTTTCTCATGATGGACTCGGCATAGAAGTTAAATAAGCAGGGTGACAATATACAGCCTTGACGTACTCCTTTTCCTATTTGGAACCAGTCTGTTGTTCCATGTCCAGTTCTAACTGTTGCTTCCTGACCTGCATACACGTTTCTCAAGAGGCAGGTCAGGTGGTCTGGTATTCCCATCTCTTTCAGAATTTTCCACAGTTTATTGTGATCCACACAGTCAAAGGCTTTGGCACAGTCAATAAAGCAGAAATAGATGTTTTTCTGAAACTCTCTTGCTTTTTTGATGATCCAGCGGATGTTGGCAATTTGATCTCTGGTTCCTCTGCCTTTTCTAAAACCAGCTTGAACATCTGGAAGTTCACGGTTCACGTATTGCTGAAGCCTGGCTTGGAGAATTTTGAGCATTACTTTACTAGCGTGTGAGATGAGTGCAGTTGTGCGGTAGTTTGAGCATTCTTTGAGCACTAGTCTTTAGGGAAATCCAAATTAAACCATAACTATATACCACCTCCTAGAATGGTGAAAGTTAGAAAAAATTGGCAATACCAATTGTTAGGGAAGACGTGGAATAACAAACTCTGATCTGTTGTTAATGAGAATGTAAAATATACAACTACTTTGGGACGCAACTTGGCAATTTCTTACAAACATTAAATAATAAGCCATATAATTCAATAATTCCATTCAGAGGTATTTACAAGAGAGACAAGAACTTGTACCCACAAAAAGAATTTTCATAGCAGCTTTATTCATAGTAGCCCTGAAATGGAAACAATCCAAGAGTCCCTCAACAGTTTAATCAGTAAATAAACTGTGGGCTATCTGTGCAATTGGGTACTACTCAACAACAAAGTAGGGGCTTCTCCAGGGGCTCAGCAGTAAAGAATCCACCTATAATTCGGGAGCCGCAAGAGACATGGGTTCGATCCCTGGGTCGGGAAGATCCTCCAGAAGAGGGCATGGCAACCCGCTCCAGTATTCTTGCCTGGAGAATCCCATGGACAGAGGAGCCTGGCAGGCTACAGTCCATTGGGTCCCAAAGAGTAGGACATGACTGAAGTGACTTAGCACGGCACAGCAACAATAAAATAATCCACAGGTAATGCAAAATGTGGATAGGTCTCAAAAGCATTATGCTGAATGAAACAAACCAGACACAGAAAAGTGCATACAATATGATTCCATTTATATAAAATTCTAAAAACCCAAAACATACTTACAGAAAACAAAATAGTGGTGGCCTGGGGTCTCAGGTAGAGTGGATTAACTTGAAAGGGCACAGAATTTTTGAGGTGATGAAATATGTTTTAATTCTTTTCTTAGAGCCAAACTGATGGATCTTTTTTAAAATTAATTTATTTTTGGCTGCGCTGGGTCTTCATTGCAAGAGTTGCAGCTAGAGGGGACTACTCTTGCTGCAGTGCGAGGACTTCTCATTGCGGCTTCTGTTGTTCTGGAGCATGGGCTCAATAGTTGTAGCCCACAGGCTTAGTTGCTCCGTGGCATGTGGGATCTTCCTGGGCCGGAAATCAAACCCATGTCTCCTGCATTGGCAGGTGGATTCTTAACCACTAAACCACCAAGGATGTCCCCAAAGTATTCTTTATTGTGATTGTGGTGGTGATTACATGAGTGAATTAATTTGTCACAGTTCACTGATCTCTATACTTAAAATGGACATATATTATTGTCTATCATTTATACATAATAAAATTTACTTTTAAAATTACCGTACCAAGGGAGCCATTGTTATATCAAAAACTAAGAGTAGGTCTCTTTCTCTAGAAGTAATTACATACCATCAAATGTCTGTTTAGATTTATTGAATATCTACTCTGTTAGGCATCAGGCAAGGTATTTTGCACGCATATTTCATTTAGTCATCACAACGTGCTTAGTCACTCAGTCGTGTCCCGCTCTTTGTGACACCTTGCCCTGTAGCCTGCCAGGTTCCTCTGTCCATGGAGTTTTTCAGGCAAGAACACTTGAGTGGGTTGCCCTTTTCCTCCTCCAGGGGATCTTCCCCACCCAGGGATTGAACCTGCGTCCCCTGTGTCTCCTTCATTGCAGTCACATTCTTTACCCACTGAGCCATCGGAGAAGCCAAAGTCATCACAACAGCCTTCTGATAACTGCTCTCTTTTACAGATGAAGATAATGAAGCACAGAGACTTTCAGAAAATTGCCCAATGTCCAATTATCATTGTGACATTAGTAAGTGGCAGAGACTCCATCCCCACCTTAACACTCACACCATTCTTCATGCAGCTCTTTGGAATTTTACTTACCAAGTGTAGGAGAATCATCTGCATTACTGAAACAGTAAGAAACATAAGGTTTAGCATTTGAAGGAGAATCCTCAGCTGTGAAGAGGCTGTTACTCAGACCTAACTCGGTTGTTACTAGGGGTATGTTTATCATGCCTCACTATTGTTGTTTTGTTACATTATTTCACCTGACCCTTGAGATTCCCTTCCTTCCTGCTGCCACTATCATATCACACCCAAGGTCTGCTGATGCCTTTTAATACTCTGATCCCAATCCAGGCAAAACCCCTCCTTAGTTCCCCTTTGTGTGTGTGTGTGTGTGTGTGTGTGTGTGTGTGTGTGTGTGTTTTGTTTTTTGCGTGTGTGCTTAGTTGCTCAGCCATGTCCAACTCTTGGCAACCCTTTGGACTGTAGCCTGCCAGGCTCCTCTGTCCTTGGGATTTTTTAGGCAAGAACACTACTAGAGTGGGTTGCCATTTCCTTCTCCAGGGAATCTTCCTGACCCAGGGATCGAACCTGCATCTCCTGTGTTTCCTGCATTTAGGCAGATTCTTTACCCACTGAGCCATATTGTTCCCCTTTAGCCTAATGGAATTGAACAAAACTTACAACAAAACAAACAAACAAAAAAATAATGCTAGTGGAGTACAAAAGGCAAATAAGCAAAGTGGGTAATTATGATTAAAACCATCTAACTTACAAAATATTCTTACCATCTGTTAATTAAATGTTTATCACTCACATATTATGGGAAGAAGAAATTAGTCACAATAAGACATGTGCATAGTATACCATGCTATCATGTCTGTAAAAAGGAGGATAGAAAAAAAAAGGCTCCTAAAGCAAATGTGCATAGAATGTCTTCAGAAGGAAGGATGCACAGGAAATTGCTAATAGCGTTTGCTTCTGTGAAAGGGCATATGGGGCAGGTGTGGGCCAAGGTAATAAACATTGTGGGTGCCTCAATCATATCCATTTTACCCAAATGCATTTGGAAAACTGACTTTTTCTCCAGGGATGTCTCTGATTGATATAAATATGGTTCCATTTTCTTGACAGTAACCTGTTATATGTGACCCAATTTTGTCTGGTGAAATGAGAGGATAGTATTGCTACAAGCTTCTGGAATTATGCTTTCTCACTCTTAGGAGAGATTAACAGGATGCTTCCCTGGTGGTTCAGACAGCAAAGGATCTGCCTGCTAATGCAGGAGACCCGGGTTTGGTTCCTGGGTCAGGAAGATCCCATGGAGAAGGAAATGGCAGCCTAATCCAGTATTCTTACCTGGAGAATTCCATGGACAGAGGAGCCTGGCAGGCTACAGTCCATGGGTTGCAAAGAGTTGGACATGACTGAGCGACAATGGCTTTCACTTTTCATCAGCTTTTCTCTTCTGCTGGACACAAAGAAGGGAGAATGAAGCCAACTGTTTCCATTTTACAACTATGCAAGAAATCAGCCTCAGGCTGAAGCCCATGAACTAGAAAGCAAAGTAAAAAGACAGGAAAAATCTGGTCCCTGATGATACTGTTAAGCTGCTAACTCAACTAACTCACATTGAACCCTATCTCACATTTCTTTGATAAATGAACTAATATATTTCCCTATCATTTAAGCCAGTTTTGGTTGTGTCAAGTTTCTGCTACTTGTAGCTGAAAACAATTAATGGAGATGGAGACTGTTTCCCTTCTATATACTTTCTATCTTTTCCTTTTTAAATCATGTGCATGTACATCTATTTTAAAAGATGGTAAGAATTTACTGTGTCCCAGGCATTGAGAAATAGTGTATTCAAATGCCCTTTAATCTTAAAATCTCTTTAAGAGATTTGCTTCTTTCTCCTCAATGAAGTCAACCATCCTAACTCCTCTACAAGGAAGAGATGGATTTATACTTCACAGAGATAATGCAGGTTGGACTATATGAAACTGACATTTTTGTAGGCTAAGACGGTCAAATATTGGCAATTTTACAGTATAAATCATTAAACACAGTGTTCACGTAGAAGAAATTACACATAAGTTACACACATTACTAGGCTCATCAGACTTCCATGCCAATGCCCTGAATAAGCTTGGCCATTAATCAGCTTTCCCTTAGGCTTTCCCCAGTTGCTGGCTATTTTCATCATTTCTACCCCTAGATCACAGAGAATTGATGGCAAAAGACCAGATCAATACACATTCATGCTGTCTACTCCTTTTTTTTTTTTTTAATTTTCTAGTGCCTGTCATTCCCTCTAGCTGCTATTCCATGCTTTCTACTGACAGAGAAAACCAAATCTTCCCAGCAGAAGTGCCCTGAAAAAGTGAAAGTGAAAGTCGCTCAGTCATGTCTGACTCTGCGACCCTATATACAGTCCATGGAATTCTCCAGGCCAGAATACTGGAGTGGGTAGCCGTTCCTTTCTCCAGAGGATCTTCCCAACCCAGGGATCGAACCCAGGTCTCCCTCACTGCAGGCAGATTCGTTACCAGCTGAGCTACAAGGGAAGCCCAGGAATGCCCTATCCCCCCCCCCAACATACAAATTAGCACATGTATCTATAGCTCTCAGCATCCCTTTTCCTTTCCAAAGATGCTGGTCCCCAGACCCTGCCCTGTCAATTGTCTGATGGTGGAGCAGAAAGTAAAAGAAACAAAAAGACACTAATATATCATGACAGAGTATTGGTTAGCTATTGTTGCATAAAAAATTACCCAAACTGTAGTGACTTAAAACAATAAACACTGATTATCTCACAGTCTCTGTAGGTCAGAAAGTGAGAAGCGGCATATCTGGGTGGTTCTGCCTCAGGGTCTCTTATGTCATTACAGTCATGGTGTTGTTGGTTGGGGCTGCAGTCTGAAGCCTTGGCAAGGGCAGAAAGGGCTGCTCCCAAGGAGACTCACTCAGATGCCTGGCAAGTTGGCACTGGTTGGTGAAATGATGCAGTTCTTTCCCATGTAGATGTCCCCATAGGGCTGATTGAATGTCCTTGTAACATGGTAGCTGACTTTCCCCAAATAAGAGATCCACAACAGAGAAATGAGCCGAGTGGAAGTCATGAGGTAGACAGTTAGGAAAGTCACACACACACACTCTGCAACATCCCATCTGTTATCAAGTTATCTCTATTCAGTATAGGAAGTGACCACACAGGGGTTACCAAGAGGCAAGAATTGTAGGGACTATCTTGGTGGCGGATGTAGCTGTAATTGTCGCCATTTCACAGATGAGAAAACTGATGCTTGTAGGGTCTATAGATATGTCAAAGTCACACATTTCATAAGAATTTGGTAGATGCTGATGGGAAACCAGTGCAGGCTGACTCTCAAGCCCAAGCACTGGTTTCTATGTCATCCTGCCCCTGACATACTACCTTGGAATGACTTCACATTGCTTTGTCACCATTAAATTAGTGTTTAATTATTTTGTAATTTTTCAGTTTTCTTATAAGGCTATACATATGACAGACCTTACGTGAACAGTTATTTACATATGCATCCAATAAAGTAACTTTTAAAAGTAAAAGGATTAACACCTTTATTACAAAGTTTAGGCATGGCTATTATGCATGCCCAGTTGATATTCTAGTTTCAGTGGCAAATTTTATTAATAATTATTATTATTAAGGAAACTGGAAGAGTGATTGGACATGAATCAGACTGATCCTCACGGAGAGGACTGAGGAGGAAAAAGAAGCCAAGTTCATCAATTCTTTTTAGGGTTAATCCAAAATGGAATCTGATCACCTCTGTCTTTCTCAGATCCTTATTATCATCAGCCTTCCCTGTCAGATAAAACAGATTAACCAGAATGGGATTGAATTTAAATGTGTAATCAATTCTTCTCTGGTCCAATGCAATGACAAAGTTTATAATTGTGTTTTGATTGAAAACATTTTTTTTACTTTTAATTTTTGTTTAGATAAATTACATATGTGTGTACATACAATTTATTTATAAGAATCTTTAATAATCTAGCCTCTCAGAGAAAAGCACATTAATACAGTTATTTTTTCTTCTAAAACAGTGAATTTTTTTAAAACTTGAAGTATAGTTGATTTACAATGTTATGCCAGTCTTTGCTGTACAGCAGAGCAACTCATTGCTTTGCCAACAAAGGTCTGTCTAGTCAAAGCTATGGTTTTTCCAGAAGTCACATATGGATATGAGGGTTGGACTATAAAGAAAGCTGAGCACCAAAGAATTGATGCTTTTGAACTGTGTTGTTGGAGAAGACTCTTGAGAGTCCCTTGGACTGCAAGGAGATCCAACCAGTCCATCCTAAAGGAAATCAGTCCTGAATATTCACTGGAAGGACTGATACTAAAGCTGAAACTCCAATACTTTGGCCACCTGATGCAAAGAACTGACTCATTGGAAAAGACCTTGATGCTGGGAAAGATTGAAGGTGGGAGGAGAAGGGGACGACAGAGGATGAGAGAGTTGGATGGCGTCATCAACTCAATGGACATGAATTTGAGTAAGCTCCAGGAGTTGGTGATGGACAGGGAAGCCCGAGTGCTGAAGTCCATGGGGTTACAAAGAGTCAGACGCGACTGAGAGACTGAACTGACTGACTGAAAGCGACTCAGTTATACACATATAGATATTCTTTTTTTGTACTCTTCCATTATGGTTTATCACAGGATATGAAATACAGTTCCTTATGCTATACACTAGGACCTTGTTGTTTATCCTTCTGTATGTAATAGTTTGTGTCTACCAACACCAAACTCCCAGTACATCCCTCTTCCTCTCCATCCCCTTGGCAACAGCAAGTCTATTCTCTATGTCTAAGAGTCTGTTTCTGTTTTGCAAATAGGTTCACTTGTGCCATATTCTAGATTCCGCATATAAGTGATATCATGTATTTGTCTTTCTCTTTCTGACTTACTTCACTTAGTATGATACTCTCTAGTTGCACTAAAACAGTGAATATTTTTATATAAATAAGGTGATGCTAAAAATAGTACTTTATCCTTTGTTTTCTACTTAACATTTTTATATTGTTGAAGATTCAAGAACATTGCTTTTTTAATAGTCCCTTGATTATTTCTGATAATATGTGTATTATGACCTCTGCAAAAAATTTGGAAATTTCTGAAAAATACAAAAACAAGGATCACTCACAATCCTACCATTCAGATAGCCACTGTCAGTATTTCTGTATATTGACTTCTAGATTTTTTCTTCACATATTTACATATATAGGTAAATATAGTGCTAAGTCGTGTCCAACTCTTGCGATCCCGTGAGCTGTAGCCTGCCAGGCTCCTCTGTCCATGGAATTCTTCAGGCAAGAATACTGGAATACTGGGTTGCCATTTTATAGAGATAAATATATATTTGTAAAAACAAAAGGGGTATTTTGTTTTATAGTCACCTTTTCACTTAAAAGTATATCAGAACATCTTTCCATATTAATGCATACAAGCCTTCATTACATTTTTGATGAGCACAACTACCCACTGATATCTAGATTATACCTATATTTCATTTTTATAAGTAAGACTGTGGTCAATAATCTAGCACATAGGTCTTTCACTACTCATTTAGTTATTTCCTTAGAATATTCCAAGGAGTGATGTTGATGAATATTGTAGGGACTTGAGAAAACCCCTCATCTTTAGCCACCTCTCTCTGCCTCCAGTGCTTTGTAATAACTCCCTCTACATTTCAGGAGTGTTGTAGAAATATCCCTGGTGCTTCTGGGCTTTGCAAGTCCCTGTGCTCCAGAGGAAGCCCAGGGGCAGGGAAGGAAATAGAGGCAGGCAGAGTGGGCAGCTGACTGGGTGTGAGCATTGCCCCTCTAGCTGCACTGGGCTGAGGGACTCTGCAGCACAGCATCAACAGTGTCTGCTGTAGTATTGCTAACCTGGTTTTATGTTATGTGTTTGTTTTTAAGTTTTTGGCTACTTCCCTTGGCATGTGAGACCTTAGTTCCCTGACCAGGGATCGAACTCCTATCCCCTGCATTGAAAGGTGGAGTCTTAACCACTGGACTGCCAGGGAAGCCCCTAACCTGGTTTTAAAGTTAAATAAACTGGAATTCAGGTTACCTGCCCAAAGTTACATTGCAAGTGAGTGACAGAACTGGGGATCCATTTAGTGTGACTACAATCCCATATTTGTTGCTCTAAATCATGTTAATGTTGTAGGTACACTCTGGAGATTTTGGAGTTAATCCCAGAAATTTGGAGCTAGGAAATACATTAGACAGTTTTGAGTCCATTCCTTAGGATGAGAACTCGGGAGTCAGGAAGGCTTATTAGCCTCTAAATCTGAGATTGTAGAGCTGGATGGTTTCAGAGTCAGATCAGTCCTGCAGACTGCCATACACTGCTCCTTCCACAACAATGCACAGCCCTGCTCTGTAAATATATTTAACTCATTAAGAAAATTAAAAGATACATATCTACTTTTATTTCAAATCTAATATACATTTGAAAGTTAAAATTACAGAATGGCCTCATTTCTTCTAAGTAGTATCAAGAGCCCTGTGTCTAATGGAATCTTAAAGATTATTTCACATTTGATTATTCCTCTTCTTGCTGCCTCATGCTTTCTCCTAGGAAGTCATTTCCAAAATAAAAGTGTTATGGCTGAAATTAAATTAGCAATTAAAAATAAATGAAATACTTGTTATAGTCTCTAGGAGCTACTTTGTATGAACTAAAGCGTTATTCATTTATCAAGTGAAAAATCGCCTGCTAATTTTACTCACTTTCACCATTTCCTCAGGTGCTATGAACAGGGATTCCTGTAGTTTTAAAATATGAGGAAAGTAATCTAAGATGTTTTCTCTAGTGCAAAAGCAAACTATAAAGACCCATCATAAGACTGTAATGGCAATCATTTAAAATGGGGGAAAAAATGTCATTACACCATTTTTATCATTTGATGAACTAACTGAAAGAAGCACAGTGGGATTTCCCTGGTGGTCCAGCAGTTAAGAATCCACCTGCTAACACAGGGGAAGATTGCATGCCACAGAGAAACTAAGCCACAACTACTGAGCCCGTGTGCCCTAGAGCCCATGCTCTACAACAAAAGAAGCCACCGCAATGAGAAACCTGCATACTGCAACCAGAGAGTACCCCCTGCTCACCACAGCTAGAGAGAGCCTGCAGGCAGCATCGAAGACCCAGTGCAGCCAAAAATGAATTATTTTTTTAAAAAAGGAAGCACAGTAATTCTTACCTAAAATTACACTAAAATTAGACACATTGCTTGTATCTAGGGGAAAACAAATCTTTTATTAAAATTTTAGCTTGAAAATTAATGCCATATGTGGGGATTCTGATTTAACATGAAGTCACACCAACATTATGATTCCGCATAAGGAATCCACGCACACTGACTAGTTATTTTCTTTATTATTTTTACAGTTTTTTTAAATCCTCATATTATTTTTATTCATTTTATAAGTATTTAGTATATGCTCTGCAACATGAATTGCTTTGAGCCTTCCTCCTTCTTTCCCCTGACCCAATGCCACAAAGAGCAGGATGTAACATCCTTCATTCTTATCTTATTGGAGTGATGTAATTTTTTTATAGTGGACTTTTTCCTGTCCCTGTATGCATGTGTGTTCCGTCACTTCAGTCATGTCCGACTCTTTGCGACCCTATGGACTGAAGTCTGCCAGGCTCTTCTGTGCATGGGATTCTCCAGACAAGAATACTGGAGTGGGTTGCCATTTCCTCCTCCAGGGGATCTTCCCGACCTAGGAAACGAACCCATGTCTCTTATGTCTCCTGCATTGGCAGGTGGGTTCTTTACCACTAGCACCACCTGGGATGTCCTATAGTCTTGAGTATTTCTGCTGTCTTATATGTGAATTTCCAGGAATGTCCTTCTTCTATGTAGAAGAGGGAACAAAAAAAAGAAGACCAAAGAGGAGAGGATGGTGCAGAGCTTTTTGAAAAGAATCAGTGTAGTAAAAATATTTATTTGGATAGCAGCAGTTTCTTTGTTTCAAGATCCAGGGAGATTTCTTCCCTGATGGAAATATGTAATACATAATGATATGGCTAAAAGAGAGCCTCTAATTTCATCTTTTCACCTTCAGACAGACCTATCCCTAAGTCATTTTGGGTAGACAGGCTTCATTATCTGTGAAAAGGTTGGTAAGAAGGGGAAGTGTCTTTTGAAAAGTACCCTTAGTAAACATTTGTATTGTCAAGTACAATTCAACTCTAAAAATGTTAACAGTTTTATCTCTCACTTTGAGAAGTGCCTCAAAGTAACACAGTTGCTACTTTCTATCTGTAGTCAAGATTCTGTACTAAGTACTGGTCTGCAGTGTTCTCAGACTTCTTAGATAATGTCCCATTCAACAAATGCTACCTTCCCCAGAGCTCTCCAGCAAATCTTCAACACCAAATGCATGTCCAACAATTCCATTCAAATCTGACACTACACAGACACCACAGATTAAGGGCTCAGTCCCCAGAAACTGCCCCCACTTCAGACTCCAGCTACAAATTCAGGGAGTCATCTGCACTTCTTATGGGCCAGCCTGACTACTAATTTGGCGGTTTCTATGACCCCTCTACAAGTTTGACAATTGGATCAAATGACTCATAGCACTTAGGAAAGCACTATACTTAGAATTATTATTTTATTATAAAGGATACAACTCAGGACTAGCCAAATGGAAGAGACACATAAGGCAAGGTCTGGAATGAAGGAAGCCTGGGGAGCTTGTGCCAGCCTCTTGGGACACTGATATACTCACCAATGAGGAAACTCTCTGAACCTCCTTAGAGTTTCTATCAAGGTTTTATTACAGAGGCATTATTGGTTAAATCATTGGTCATGTGGTTGGACTCAATCTCCCCATACCATTAGCAGCCATTCCTCATTCTCCCCTCCCCCAAACTCTAGTAATCTACTTTCTGTCTCTATGGATTTGCCCATACTGCCCATGACATATAGATGGAACCATACAATACATAGCTGTGACTGGCTTCTTTCACCTAGCACAATACTTTTAAGTTTCATCCATGTTGTAGCACATTATCAGTAATCCATTCCTTTTTTTGCCAAATAATATTCCATTGAATAGATATACCACATTTTATTTATCCATTGATCAGTTGATGGACATGGGCGGTTTCTACTTTTTGGCTACTGTGAATAATGCTGCTATGAACTTTCACATACAAGCTTTTATGTGAAATGTGTTTTCATTTCTCTTGGATATATACCCAGGAATAGAGTTGCTGTGTCATATGGTATTTCTATATTCAATCTTTTGAAGAGTTGCAAGATTGTAACAGGAGCACCATTTTATATTCCCACCAGTGGTGTATGAAGAACACTAGCTCTTGTATCTCCCTCCACCCATGAAGAAATTAAAACTCTTGCCTTAGGTCCAATTTTTTTTAAAACCTGGGAAGAGATTTTATTTGGCCTGACCTGGATCAGATGCTGACCTGTTTTCTCATCTTTGTTGTTAGAAAAGGGTCATGTAAAAATGTGGTTATCCAGCTTATGGCCATGGGAAGGAGTGTTTCCCTGGAAAGGGATATAGTGCTATACAGAAGGCCTGCACAGGGACTTCCCTGGTGGTCCAGTGACTAAGACTCTCTGCTCCTAATGGGGGCCCACATTCAATCCTTGGTCAGGGAACTAGATCCCACATGCTGCAATTGAGACCCAGCACAGACAAATAAATAAATATGTATATATATTTTAAATGCCTGCATAGAAACCTAAGATATAAAAATAGTGCTACCCCCTAAGGGGAACGGTCACTGTGTGGGAGCATTGGGTTGATACAATGACTGGGAGGATGCCTCTGACGTTTAGGTGGCATCTGGGGCCTGGAAGCGTAAATCCCCTGAAACATACAAAACAGCCTCACTCAATAAAGAGTTGTCCTGCCCAAAGGCCAATAATGTTGCAGTTGATCAACTCAGTTCTGTAATAACAAACTCATCCTTTTCTTAGTTGGGAACATGCCTACTCAAAATTTTATTTGCCAGCCTGCCTTTGTAACTAGATGTAACGATGTGATCAAGTTCTGGTCAATGACATGGAAGTGGAAGTGATGTGTGTGGCAGCCGAGAAGAGTCCTTACAGAAAAGCATTGTGCCCTCTCTTTGCCACTCTTCCTTCCTGCAAGCTGGGATACAGATATGATGGGTGGTACTGGAACAGCCATCAGACTATGGAATTGAAATCCCATTTTAAGAAACGGTGGAACAAGATGGGAAGAAAAGGATGATCAGAGATTGTCATACACACTCTGGGCTGAGTGTGGTTATGTGGGAAGAAATATACTTCTATCTTAATAAGTCACTGTTTTCTGTCACTCTTAGCTGAACCAAAGCTTATCTAATAGAACTGTGTTCTACATGCCAGGCACTTTCTCTGTGTACCAAGTACCATTCTGTGAAAACACTTTACGTGCATTAACTCAATGTCTCCTCATGTCAAACCAATGAGATAAGTACTTCAACCTACAAGCCACATTTTGAGGTGGAAAAACTGAGGCTCAGAAAAATTAAAAACTTGCCCAAGATCATCATAGATTTTACATGGAAGACACAACCTCCAGAGCCCATGTCTGAAACTATCTCACTGAGAAACCAGCAAGTGAACAACTCCCAGAATACACGGATGATGAGAAAATGCAAATAACAGCAATATATAATTAATAAGCAGGAGAAACTATAATCGGAACCTCAGCTATCTCAGTGTAACAGGGACCATGCATGATAAGAAACAGGCCTTCTGAATTTGGGGGGAAATCCAACTATCTGCAAGTGTGCATTTGCCAAGCATTTTTGTGACTGCCAGACTTTTGAGTAGAATGCTAAATTAGAATTTTTAGCACTCTTTCAATATGTGACAATTGCAGTTTATAAATATCAAATTTTAATAAGTCATTTAGTAGATTGCTAAGCAGCCCTTAGTTGTATGTGAAAATGAAAATCTGTGGAATTACACATCCCTCACATATAATGAATGATTGTGCATTTGTTAAATTTACAGTCAAGAGGACCTACGTACCATAGCTTGAGAATCATTCTTATAAAATGCTGTATGCAAAATTAAGCCTCTTGCTTGAAATTTGTAGCCCTCTATTTCTTTATATCTCATAATTGTCTCATATTTCTATATCTCTCAGATCAGTTTGAAATTTAGGACACGGAATTTTGTGAGAGGATTAAATTCAGTTAACACTTGCAATACCCCTTACTTGCAGCTGTAGGGGATAAAATGATGAGTGAGAATGATCCTTACCATCTAGAAACTCACAATCCACTAGGGGAGATGCTAACAAGATAAGTGGAACCAAGTGAGATGGACCTTGAAGGTATGTTGTAAAAGGAGAGAGGGAAAAGTGATTATTTGTGCCTTTCGATATTGGGGAAGGCTTGAATAATCCTTAGAATTCTGCCAATACTGAAGAGAGAAAACACACTGAGAAAAAAAGTTTAAAAACACAAAAAGCACAAAGCTGTAGGAAAAATGGAACAGGATTAGGGAGTGACAAGTAACTCAGGGAAATTTATTTATTTAAAGTTATATGCATGTGTGTGTGTGTGTGTGTGTGAAGTCGCTCAGTCGTGTCCAACTCTTTGAGACCCCATGAACTGTAGCCTACCAGGCTCCTCCGTCCATGGGATTTTTCAGGCAAGAGTACTGGAGTATTACCATACTAATGACATTGTAAAGAAAAGAAAGAAAATGAAGTCACTCAGTCGTGTACAACTCTTTGAGACCCCATGGACTATAGTCTGCCAGGCTCCCCCACCCATGGGATTTTCCAGGCAAGAATGGGTTGCCATTTCCTTCTCCAGGGGGTCTTCCCAACCCAGGAATTGAACCCAAGTCTCCTGCATTGCAGGCAGACTCTATACCATCTGAGCCAGCAGGGAACATGTAAAAACAAATATAAATAGAACTTCTAAGGAAAAAATAAGCAATTATAAAGATACTGCTAATTACGAACATGGGCTTCTCAGGTGGCTCAGTGGTAAAGAATCTGCCTGCCAATGTAGGAGATGCAAGAGACAAGCATTTGATCCCTGGGTTGGGAAGATCCCCTGTAGTAAGCACTGGCAACTCACTCCAATATTCTTGCCAGGAAAATTCCATGGACAGAGGAGCCTGGCGGGCTGCAGTCCATGGGGTTGCAAACAGTCGGACATGACTGAGCACCCACGCGATCATGAACATGGTAAAATTAAGTAGTTTAAAAAGAGTGAGAACTAAAAGCTCATTAATTTGTTTTATAAGTTTGCAATGTTTAACAATAAGAAGCTGAGCGATTTATTTGTACTTGTCTGGGTGCTTTATTTTTTCCAGGAGAGAGGTATACTAGGAAAGGTTGTGAGAACTAATAAAAGCACGATACTCTACTTGGGAATTTTTATGAGCCATCCCTTCCATAAACACAAAAATTAGAGTCACATCAGATTCTATTTATACTTTGCACACCCACACACACAAAAAGATATGGCTAATCATAATGGTATTATCAACTAAAACTTCAAACCCCAATATATGCTTAAGCAGGAGCCTGTCAGTAAAGATGGAGACTGTAAATTTCTATTTAAAAGGTTCTTTACCATAATTTAAATTTTGAGGGCCAATTTTTGTCATATGTGGTTAGGTGTTTATTGTCTTAAGTCTAAGCTGCAGGCTCAAATTAGATGTAGCCCCAGTCCCTTGGGCTTACTGTATTATTTTCTTGGCTTAAAGTTTAGTATTGTCTTTAATTCATAGTTTCTTTGTGAGAATTACAATTATTTTTATTTATTTGACTGCACTGGATCTTAGTTGTGGCTTTCAGGATCTTTAGTTGTGGTATGCAGGATCTAGTTTCCCAACCAGAGATCAAATCCAGGCCCCTGCATTGGGATTGTGGTGTCTTAGCCACTGGACCACCAGAGAAGGCCCAGTGAGAATTATTTAAAATTGTTTTCCTTCTTGGTTAAGATTAATTTGAAACAGGTGATAAATATCACCTGTAAAGCTACTCCACAGGCATGTAAACAGCAATAAAGCAACAGTATGACCTGAAAGCAAACAGCAAGGATGCCACTCTCAGCCTCTTCCAGTTGTAGAATGTTCCTTAGGGTACTTTTTCTGCCCGTGACATGAGGTCACCCAAGTGAAAACAGCTGTGTCCATCTGTAGCTTGTGGGGCATCTCCCCCACCAGTATATGAATGCGATGAGCACAGTATCAGACACACAGTAGACATTCAAAACACATGTGTTGAGTGAAAGCAAAAGGGAAAAAAAAGTAGATCTTTGTAGTCAGGTCTCGAAGATCTTGATCTTATAAGCAATTAAGAACCATTGCAGAGTTGTTTTGGAGCTTTGTTTATTTATTTATCATTTTAGCAGGAAAGTGAATGATCGGATCTGGTTTTTAGGCTTATAAAGTGAGCAGCAGAGTGGAGAACGGGCTGGAGTTGGAGAGGGAAGAGTAGAGGCCAGGAGACTGGTAAGGAGGCTAATGCAATTGTCCAGGTGAAAGATACTAGAACCTGAACTATGGCAGAGGCCAGGGGAATGGATATGAGATAAAGTTTAGGAGATGGGGTTGACAGCACTTGATGACTAATTGGAAGAGTCGGGGGTAAAGTGTTTGGGACTAATTCAAATTGTCTTGTTTGGATGCTTGTGAGCTCAATAACACAGGAGGAATGAGTTTGGGAGAAGGATGATGAAGGCTGGTCTGGACATGCTGAATTTGAGCATGGAGAGACCCAGCAAGAAGCAGGCAGTGTGAGACTAGAGTTCAGGAGGAAAGCCCAGGGTAGTTGGTGATTTGGAGGTGATAGTTAAAATAATATTTGATAAGATTTCTCCCAAGAGGAGGATATATTTGAAAGAGGGATCCATCCTATCACTTCTTAGCTTTAAAATTGTTGGCCACCTGTAAAGACCCTAATGCTGGGAAGGATTAGGGGCAGGAGGAGAAGGGGACAACAGAGGATGAGATGGCTGGATGGCATCACTGACTCGATGGACATGGGTTTGAGTAAACTCCGGGAGTTGGTGACGGACTGGGAGGCCTGGAGTGCTGCGATTCATGGGGTCGCAAAGAGTCGGACACGACTGAGCAACTGAACTGACTGTAATCTAAAAGATGAAATCCAAATGTCCTTTTTTTTTTTTGGCCCTGCTGCATGGCTTGTGGGATCTTTAATTGCCTGACCAGGGACTGAATCCAGGCTACAGCAGTCAAAGTGTCAAGTCCTAACCACTGAAGGGTCAGGGAATTTCCCAAATCCAAATGTCTCAATCTGATAGTCAAAACCCTGCCCAGTCTAGTACCAGCCTATCTCTTGCTCAGTCATTTGTTCAACCCACTAGCCTTCATAGAGAGCCTGGATATACCATGGTATATGCTAGGGACAGAGAGATAATAAGTCTTGGTTGTTGCCTTGGCAGGAGGCAGGGGTCTACTGGGGAAGAGAGATACTAAAACAGACCATTAGGCACTTAGTTGCTCAGCTGTGTCCAACTCTTTATAACCCCATGGACTGTAGCCTGCCAGGCTCCGCTGTGCATGGACTCCAGGCAAGAATACTGGAGTGGGTTGCTATTCCCTTCTCCAGGGGATCTTCCCAATCCAGGGACTGAACCCAGGACCCCTACATTGCAGGCAGATTCTTTACCGTCTGAGCCAGACCAGGGAAGCCCAAAACAGATCATTAGCTTTCAGTAAAATCAGGATAGGAATAGGGATGATCTCAAAGGGTTGAGGCAAGAGTTAAGTGAGTTTATACACATAAAGCCCTTAAAATGGTGCTGAATATGCAATAACTATTATTATAAGAGAGACATATACTAGGGCTGGTGGTGTGGCTCCCTTGACTGGGCAACCACTGAGCCGAATCTTGAGGGGAATTTAAGCTAGCCAGGATAAGCAAAGACCTTCCTGAACATCCTCCTGTTTCCTTGTGTAGTGGGTTGAATAGTGGCTGCCCAAAATATATGTCCAAATCTCTGGAGCCTGTGAATGTCACTTTATTTGTAAAAAGGTAAGGATTTGCAAATGTAAGTAAATTCAGGTTCTTATGATCAGATCATCCTGGATTATCGAGTGGGCCCTAAATCCAATGATAAATGCCCTGGTAAGAGATGGAAGAGGAGAGGCACAGAGAAGAAAGACCAGGTGAGGATGGAACCAGAGATGGGAATGAGGTGGCCACAGGCCAAGGAATGCAGGCAGTTACCAGTTGTGGTGCTGGAGAAGACTCTTGAGAGTCCCTTGGACTGCAAGGAGATCAAACCAGTCAATCCTAAAGGAAATCAAACCTGAATATTCATTGGAAGGACTGATGCTGAAAATGAATCTCCAATACTTTGGCCACCTGATGTAAAGAGCTGACTCATTAGAAAAGACCCTCATGCTGGGAAAGATTGAGGGCAGCGGGGGAAAGGAGGGACAGAAGATGAGATGATTAGGTGGCATCATCGACTCAATGGACATGAGTTTGAGCAAACTTTTGGAGATGGTGAAGGATAGGGAAGCCTGGCATCCACATTGGGTCTCAGGGTTGGACACAACTGAGCAACTGAACAACAACAACCAGGAGCTGGAAGAGGGAAAGGAGGATTCTCCCCTGAGTCTCCAGAGGGAGGGTGGCCCTGCCAACACCTCGATTTCCAATGTCTCGGCCTCTGAGCTCTGACAAAATAAATCTGTTATTTCATGGCACCCACACCCCAGTTTGTGATAATGCATTCCTGCAGCCCCAGGAAATGAATAGATCTTGCTATTCTGAGTCCTCTCCACAACTAATTCTTTGTCAATGGTGAACACAGTCCTAGCTCGCACAGAACCCGTGTTCTTGTTGAGGGGATCACATGAAAATGAACAAATACAGAAGTTATTGTTAATAGCAGGGTGTTAGGTGCGGTGCAGGTTAAGCGCCAGAACTGTATATCCAATTGCCCACTTGCCATCTCTACTTAAATGTCTAATGGGCATCTCAAACCTCACTTTCCCCAAACAGAAGTGCCTGGAAGTGGAAGCTGATTTACCCACATGGTCAGGAAAGCCCTCTGGGAGGAGGTGACACCTGTAGGAATGATGAGGGTAAGCTAAGACGGTGACCAAAGGCGGGCGGTTCAGAGCAGGGTGCTCGTGTCTTGTTTTGTTTTAGGAAGGAAAGCAGCCCTTGGGGATGAAGAGAGGAAGAGGATGAAGATACAAGGGAGAGGGGCAACAGAAGCAGTGAAGGTCCCCGGGAGGCGGGGGGATGTGGGGCCAAGGTGAGAGAGCAGAACAGGGATCAGTAAGAAGAGAGCAGGGGCTAAACGATGCTGGCTCTACTCGAGGTCTGAAGCCTGGCTCTGCCACTTACAGGTGACAAAATAGTAGGAAATTACATTATTTGGATCTTGAAATCCTCCACTATAAAATAAGGATACGACGAGCTCCTATCTCATAGAAATCTGTTGGGAGAAATAAGTATATTCATAGGTGTGAAGTATTTGGCTCCATGTCTGGCTCAGAGCATGCAATCAATATCATTATTACTACCAACTTCATGAGAAGCAACGCCAATTTAGAGTCAGAATGTGAGCACTGGAAAGAACTTCAGGATTATCTGCACTAATTTCCTCATGGTACAGATGAAGAAATGGAGGCCCAGAAAGTCTGTATATTGGCCAATTTAAAGAAATAGTTACATGGGACTTCCCTGGTGGCCTAGTGGTTAAGACTCTGCTTCCAATGTAGAGGGTGCAGGTTTGATCCCTGGTTGGGGAACTAAAATCCCATATGCTGCGTGTGGCCATACACAAATAAATAAAATTTAAAAATTAAGGCAGAGTCAAGACTACAGTAGCTGCTTGAAAGACTGTGCCTTTTCTAGGTGAGGATCACAGACAGATTTGGGAATCTTAAGAATGTAGGTGGTGAGTCTGGGAAAATAGACAACATCCTTCATGTAGAACCCAGAGAACAAGCAAAGAACATGGAAGGAAAAAATGGAAAGAAGAGTTAACAAGGGAGAGTCAGAGTTGGGCCTGGGAGGTAAGAGAAGAACCAGGAAAGAGTAAAGATTGTAGAAGCCGAGACAGACATTTCAAAGGGAGAAAATAGTCAACTGGGTCAAGTACTCCAGAGAGTTGAGGAAAGATTATGCCTCTGGTGCAAAACGCTAGATTTGATGTCAACTTGATGTGAGCGCCAGTTCCACAAGACATTGAGCTCTGAAATTTGATTTTCCTATACACAGGAAATCAAGATATACATGGAAAATCTGCTGACTCCTTTAATAAACTTTTAGCCTATATTTTGTAAAGTTGGCAATGGAGGGAGACTTTCCAATCAGGGAGGGTTCAGTGGTCATTCCTCCAGACCCTGAAATTAACCTCACTCTTGGGGTGTCTCACCCTAAGGTAAATGACAGCCACAACAGCAGACTGGCCTTAGCAGGACAAACCGGGATTTTACAGTTCCTCTCATTGCCATAGCATGGCTGAGATGGGTCAAATATTTAAGCAAGATACTAAAGATTAGATCTCTAATGCTGGGGCTGGTTATAGATCTCTTTTCTTCTCTCTCTAGGCTCCCTTTGTGTGTGTGTGTGTATGTGTGTTAGTTGCTCAGTCATGTCCAACTCTTTGTGACCCCATGGACTGTAGCCCACCAGACTCCTCTGTCCATAGGATTCTCCAGGCAAAATTACTGGAGTGGGTTGCCATTCCCTTCTCCAGGGATCTTCCCAATCCAGGGACTGAACCCAGGTCTCCTGCATTGCAGGCAGATTCATTACCATCTGAGCCACCAGGGAAGCCCAGGCTTCCTCCATAGAAAAATTCAAATACTCCCATAAATTTCAAATACCATTTCAACGCCCAAGACTCTTAAATTTATATCTCCAGCTCTGACCCCATCCTTGAGTAACTGCCTATTCTAGATCATTCCTTAGGTGGCTAATGTTCATCCCAAACTTAACGTTTCCAAAAGGGAATGCTTGACTTCCTGTCCCCAAATCAGATCTTACCCTGATAGTCCCAATCTTGGTGAATTTATATTCAACCCACCAGCACATTCTCTAGGCTCTAACTCCAGAATATTTTCCAGATCTCAATCCTTCTCTGCACCCAATACCTCGCCATTCCAAGCTACCACCATCTCTTGCCTGGCCCTCTGCAACCGTCTCCCAATTTTCTGTTTCTACTTTGCACCCCCGATAAACTACCCTTAACACAGCAGCCAGATGTTTTGTTATACATAAATCACATGCAACTCTCTTGATTATAAACCCCCAATAGTCTCCCATCACACTTAGACTAAAACCAAAACCCCACTAGGCCTTGCAAGACTGAGACCCTGCTAATGGCTAAGACTTCTCATCTCACACTTTCCTCCCTCATTGTGCTCTAGCTTAGCCCCTGGTTTTCTCTCTGTTCCTCATATACATCATTTGTTGTTGTTCAGTTGCTCGGTCATGTCCAACTCTTTGAGACTCCATGGGCTGAAGCACACCAGGCTTTCCTGTCCTTTACCTTCTCCTGGAGCTTGCGCAAACTCATGTCCATTGAGTCGGTGATGCCATCCAACCCTCTCATCCTCTGTCATTCCCAGCATCAGGGTCTTTTTCTTTTTTTTTTTCTTTTTTATTTTATTTATTTATTTTTTATCAGGGTATTTTTCAATGAGGCAGCTCTTCACATCAGGTGGCCAAAGTATTGGAGCTTCAGCTTCAGCATCAGTCCTTCCAATGAATATTCAGAACCGATTTCCTTTAGGATTGACTGGTTTGATCTCCTTGCAGTCCAAGGGACTCTCAAGAGTCTTCTCCAGCACCACAGTTGGAAAGCATCGATTCTTTGGTGCTCAGCCTTCTGTATGGTCCAATTCTCAGATTCATACAAGACTACTAGAAAAACCATAGCTTTGACTATATGGACCTTTGTTGGCAAAGTAATGTCTCTGCTTTTTAATATGCTGTCTAGGTTTGTCATAGCTTTTCTTCCAAGGAGCAAGCATCTTTTAATTTAAAATATATATGTAAAGTTTAATTTGTCAGTTATACCTCAATAAAGCTGGGGGAAAATAATGTATGCTTGGTGGGGGACTCTTCTGTTGGTCCAGTGGTTAAGAATCTGCCTTCAGTGCAGGGGATGCTGGTTTGATCCCTGGTCTGGGAACTAAGATCCCACATGCCACAGAACAACTGAGCCTGAGCACTCTGGAGCCTGCACACCACAACTAGGGAATCCAAGTGCCGCAACAAAAGATCCCACATGATGCAACGAAGATCCCAAAACAGCCAAATAGATAAATGTTTTTAAAACAGTGTATGCTTGGACAACTCTCCCCAATTAAAAAGAACAACAACAGTTTCTTTCCTTGTTAGGAATATACTTCATAATAAAGCATAAACAATTATAAACACATATTTTTTCTTTTTTGATAAGAATTTTGTGAAATAAGACAGAGAGAACAGACTTGTGGTTGCTGGGGAGACAGTGGGGAAGGGATGGATGGGGAATTTGGGATTAGCACATGCAAACTATTACATATAGAATGGATAAACAACAAGGTCCTTTTGTACAGCACAGGGAACTATCTATTCAATATCCTGTGATAAACCATAATGGAAAAGAATATGAAAAAGAATATATATATATGTATATAACTGAGTCACATGCCTGTACAGCAGAAATTAACCATTATAAATCAACTATACTTCAATAAAATAAATTTGAAAGAAGAGCTTTGTGAGATAAATGTAGCAGAATTCTTGTGTTCATATGACAAAAATTTATAGCAGTTCTACAAACAACCAGCATTTTTGTGTGTGAAGTGATATGCTTTAAGCATCCGAACTATCAATCATAAAGAGTAAATAAGAAAAGAAAATGAATTATCTTTTCATTTGTACTAAATAGAAAAAATTGTCATAGAAGTTTATTAGGCAATTAATTTATAAACACATCATGCTAATTTATATGGAATTCATGGCATTTTGCTAGCTTTCTATAATATCACATTCAGTTCTTGTTTGATTTTTAAAATATTTTGGTCATGCCCAGCAGCATGTGGGATCTTAGGTCTCTGATTAAAGATCAAACCCATACCCCCTGCTTTGGAAGTGAACTCTTAACCACTGGGCCATTTGGGAAGTCCCACATCACACTCATTTCTGACATAACGTTAGTTAGTCCCTCTGTCTGAAATGCTTTCCCATCCTGCTCCCCTCTCCTCCATCTTCACCTGGCTGTCTTCTCATCACTGAGGTCTCCATTGATTGATATCTTCAAAGAGAGAGACCTTTCTTGTCCATCCTGGCCAGAATAGCTCTCCAGTCAATATCTTATCACTTGGCTCTTGGTACCTCATCACTGTCATTTTCTTATTTATTTTTATGTTTATTTTCTGTCTTTTCCCTACTGTCAAGAGGAGTTACTCCACATTCAAGGTCAGGAGGGGCCGTCGTGAGTAGATACCCCTTGTCCAAGGTAGGGAGCAATGGCTGCACTTTGCTGGAGCAGCCGTGGAGATACCCCACATCCAAGGTAAGAGAAACCCAAGTAAGATGGTAGGTGTTGCGAGAGAACATCAGAGGGCAGACACACTGAAACTATAATCACAGAAAACTAGCCAGTCTGATCACATGGACCACAGCCTTGTCTATCTCAATGAAACTAAGCCATGCCGTGTGGGGCCACCCAAGACGGACGGGTCATGGTGGAGAGGTCTGACAGAATGTGGTCCACTGGAGAAGGGCATGGCAAACCACTTCAGTATTCTTGCCTTGAGAACCCCATGAAAGAGGATGAGATGGTTGGATGGCATCACCAACTTGATGGACATGGGTTTGGGTAAACTCCAGGAGTTAGTGATGGACAGGGAGGCCTGGAGTGTTGCGATTCATGGGGTCGCAAAGAGTCGGACACCACTGAGTGACTGAACTGAACTGAACTTTTCCTACTGGAGTCTAGGTTTCCTAAAAGTGATTGTCTGTCTGGTTTATCATTGCATTCCAGCCCCAGAAAAGTGCACACATGGTAGGCCCTCGATAAATATTGACGAATAAATTAATGACTGGAGGCTCAGGACAGGAAAGGGGAAATAAATGCAGTGAGCGCCATATCATTAGATGATCTGACTTGTAAATTAGTGCCCTGGACCTCAGCTTGTAGTCCAGAATAAAAATGCTTTCCCTTGGCTATTTCAGAGCACCCTGGGGAGTACCCAGGCTTGTGGAAGTCCAAATCTGAGCGAGACAGAGGAGAAGGGGAGGGGGGTAGGGAGGAGAAGCAGAAGAGGAGGGGGAGAAGGAGGGGGGGGGGAGCGTGGTAGCACCCTAGTTGTCTCTCCTGCCTTTCGTGGTGCACCTTAGCTCCAGCTTTACCTGGTGAGCTGTCCGCCTACCTGGAGGGTTGACACTGGGCAGCTCCACCTTCTTGGGTGGAGATTTCCACTCTATAGCCACAGTAGAAGTCTGGGCAGAAGGCAAAGTACAAGCCCATCAGTATACATCCTACAAAACATACATATATATTAATAGCAAGGAGAGCTACTTCCTGCAAGACAATGATCTCTGTCCTACACACTTCCCATACTTGTTCTGAGGATCAAATAAAGGAGAATAATCTGGAATGTGACACGTACTCGTGAGTCACTATACTACACTGTTAGCAGAAGGATTGCTCCTGGCAAAATGCCATCTGTGTTACTCATACAGTAGTACTAAAGATTTACGTAAGTGATTCCATGGTATCCTCTCACTCCTAGATGACTTCAGTATCCTCATTCAACACCCCAAGTCACAGTTCTGTGATGGATCTCCTCCAGAGCCTCGCAGTTCCACTACATATGGTCAGGCTCTTCATCTTGTCATCGCGTCTAAATCATTTTATTTTGAAAGCCTTAAGTCTCAAGACCTAAGAATATTTGATGTCCTACTTACAATAACCTAAACTTCTAGCTCTATATACACTTACTCCCTTGTCCCTACTTTTCAACCTGACCAAGACGTCCTCAAATACCTTCTCCCAATCTCTTAGCCCCCTAATTAATGCAATAGCCATTTTTCTTTCTGTTCTCAGTGGAGAAGAGTGGCTTTCTCTGTCCTCTCCCAGGGAATCTCTCTATCTGAACTCTGGACCCCAGCCCCACCCCCACACCCTGTTTCATCAATTATTTACCCTCTCCTCTAGGTCTTTCAACTTATCCTTTCTTGGCTTTTCCCCCTCAGCACATAGACATGATCATATCTCTTTTAACAACTACCAAACACAAATCTTAGGTTACATGATCTGATAGTCTCCATATCTAGAATTCTCTTTCTCCTCCTTTTTTCAGGGGCAAATCTTTCTCCCTGCTAAGCACTCCACACCCCTCTATAACCTCTGTCCTCACCATTCTCCTGGAACTGCTCCAGACCTGGCCCCGGTGACCTAACAGACTATGGTCACATTTCACCTCTTATCTACCTTGGCATCAACTCTAGAAGACTGTTCCCCCTTCTAGTTCTGTGCTTCCATGATACCACTCAGTGGTGTTCCCCTGCCCCCTCTAACTGCTCCTTCTAAGTCTCCTAACAGGTTTATTTCCCTTTTTCACCGTCCATTCCCTTCCCTTCCCACTGCTGGCATATCTCTTTCTAAGCAATTTTATCATCACCTGTGGCTTAAATGACTGCTTATATACACTAATGGCATACCATTCTTGGAGCCTTCAATCTATAAGGCCAACTGCCTTTTAGACATTCCTGTTTTTAAGGCCCACAGCCATTTCAAACTTAGTAAGTCCCAAGCTGAACTGAGCATCTTTCTTGTTTCCAAAACTGACTTTTTGTTCTACATTTACTGTTTGTGTATATGGTTAACACATCCATCCATCGAGTTGGCCAGATATGTGAAAGAACCCAGCTGTTCCTCACCTCTGACTCCTCTGGCCCCACCTCTCCAATCCATCCATTTGTCTCTTTCTCTGACACTGTTGAATGTAGACCTATTGGCTCCCTTTTCTGGATTATCTCAGTCATTTCCAGTCTGTTCTTCCTGCCTGGCCTCCATCTCCCTCCTCCAGCCTAAAGGTTTGATATTGCTTTTTTTCCCCTTTGTCATTGTTATTCAGTTGTGTCTTTTTTTCCTTCAGTGTCTTTTTCAAACTAAAAAGGAGTATACTCTTATTGTAAAATAGCCAATCACTTATAAGGCTGTAAAGAAACAGTTAAAGTTACCCTGATCCAGTCCTCGAATCTTCCTCCCAAATACACTTGCATTTCTTTTACTTCAACTTCTTTCTTTTTTCCCTAAAGCTTTCATAGGTCTTTCTTTCTTTTTTTGGCTATACTGTGCAGCATGTGGGATCTTAGTTGCCCAACCAAGGATCAAATCCACATCCCCTGCAGTGGAAGCTCGGATTCTTAACCACTGGACCACCAGGGAAGTCCCTCTTCTACTTTAAGAGTCACTTTTTTCCCCCCTCATATTTTAACATCTCTGAAATCAAACTGTATCATACAGTCAGTGGTGTCTTAGATTTGATTAAATACATTATTGCTCTGCAATGTGCTATTTTTACTCATTAATATGAGCCAGGATTCCAAGCCAGCACTTATCTCCAGGATGATCTTTCTAAACATTAAATCTGGTTGGGTCACTACCCTCCCCCAAATTCTTCAAAGCTTCCCCTCGTTACCCCACCTCCACTTCCTCGGCCCCTCATCATCTGACTCTCTCCTACTTTCACAAGTTTTGTTTCCAGCACATCTTCACACATCCTCTTCCTTAAAGTCAAGTATATCTATTTGCAGTTAGCTCCCCAAATAGACTCTGCTGAGCCAGATCTTGGTGCTTTTGCGCCTGTGTTTCCTCTGCCTCTTCCTCACCTCTTCTACTCCAAGTTGCCTCTTATTGGAAAACTGTTTCCGATGCCCTGGAAGCTAAGCCTGGGTTCCTCCTTTACGCACTCTCAGTTTCTCCAGCATCAGATGCATGTCTTTGTTAAGTTACTTAACACACAAGCTTCAGCCTCTTCTCTTACTTGTTGCTTCCAATAAATCATTAGCTCTCAAGTATGTGTTCTTCTTTATACTCATTTCCAGCAGTGCCAGGGCAACATATAGTGTTAGTTGCTTGGTTGTGTCCAGTCTGTGTGACCCCATGGACTGGCCATGCCAGGCTCCTCTGTCTATGGGATTCTCCAGGCAAGAATACTGGAGTGGGTTGCCATGTCCTTCTCTAGGGGATCTTCCTGACCCAGGGATTGAACTTGGGTCTTCTGCTTTGCAGGCAGATTCTTTACAGTGTGAGCCACCAGAGAAGCCCTCTGAGCCACCAGGGAAGCCCAACATAGTGCCCCATAAATATTTCTGGAAATAATGAACTGTATATGAGGGGAGCACAAAAATGTTCCCTGAGATATGGTGAAGAGCATTCTTATAGACTATCACCTTAACCTGGGACAAGAGAGAAAAAGGAGGAGAGAAGGGGGACTTCCCTAGTGGTCCAGTGGCTAGGACTCCGTGCTCCCAATGCAGAGGGCCTGGGTTCCATCCCTGGTTAGGGGACTAGATCCCACATGCCTCAACTAAGGGTTTGCATGCCACGACTAAGACCTGGCACAGCCAAATAAATAAGTAAATATTTAAAAAAAGAAAAGAGCGAGGAGAGAAATTCTGGCCACTAAACCACCTGGGCACCCAGAAAGCTAAATAATGGAGTTTTTCTTCCTTTTCCCCATTTTCTACTCCTCCAGACCTAATTCCACCCTCAACTAAAGATAATCTGATTTCAACAACCATGACTTTGATGACCCCTTCCTTTCTTTCTAGTCTAAGTGCTTCAAGTTCAAACCTCTATGTCATCACCCTCTCTTGCCACAAGTACCCTACCCAGTTTCAAAAAGTACTAAAGGGGGATTCTTTCCACTTGCCACTCCTCAGTGCCCATCTGAGTTTTTCGTTTGGCTTCCCTCCTGTCCCAGGTGTGGATACACCTGGCAGGTCCATCAAGACTCCATCAGGAAAAAAAAAAAAGAAAAGAAGTTAAAGTTTAATACAAAACATTTATTTTAATAACTATTCTAAAAGCTTGAATATCTGGGCTTCCCTGATAGCTCAGTTGATAAAGAATCCACCTGCAATGCAGGAGACCCCAGTTCGATTCCTGGGTTGGGAAGATCCACTGGAGAGGGATAGGCTACCCCCCTCCAGTATACTTGGGATTCCCTTGTGGCTCAGCTGGTAAAGAATCTGCCTGCAATGCGGGATACCTGGGTTCGATCCCTAGGTTGGGAAGATCCCCTGGAGAAGGGAATGGCTACCCACTCCAGTATTCTGGCCTGGAGAATCCCCATGGACAGAGGAGCCTGGCAGGCTGCAGTCCCTGGGGTTGCAAAGAGTCGGACACAACTGAGTAACTTTCACTTTCAAAAGCTTGATGTTAATGTGGAGACCTCAGAGGGAAACACTTACCCCCTCTTAACCCTGTTTTGGGTTCAGATTCAAGAAAATGCCAAAAATAGACAAAAATGTTTCCCAGTTCTTCTTTCTGACCTAAATAATTTAAAGCCAAGGATTCCAATTCATTCATGGAAAAGTACCAGGGTATGTTGGAGGCTTAAACCAAGCTCAGCTAATGTGACCTATGTGTCAGTCAGTAAAACTGGTCCACGCTAACACAAGTTGACAATTGTGAGGCCAAGATACTTTCAATACCTTCCCTTGGCAAAAAGGACAGGGGCTCGTGAAACAATTAAAAATAGTAGAGCAAAAGAAGGAAAAGTGGAAAGATGAGGGGAGTACAAGAAGGAAGACTGCACTGACATGGAGGAGAAAATAGGAAATACGGCTAACAGGATATAAAAAATAAGCATATTTGCTGTTACAGTTGGGGCGAGGATAAACAGTCACAACAGAAGGAAATAAGAAGGCAGCTAAAGAAAAGAATGGGAGAGGGCGGGGAATCAGATAGGTAAGTAGATAAAACAGGAAAAGTATTTGGGGCCTGTGTATAGACTGATAATGGGCTTCCCGGTGGCTCAGACGGTAAAGCGTCTGCCTACAATGCGGGAGACCTGGGTTAGATCCCTGGGTCGGGAAGATCCTCTGGAGAAGGAAATGGCAATCCACTCCAGTACTCTTGCCTGGAAAATCCCATGGATGGAGGAGCGTAGTAGGCTACAGTCCATGGGGTCTCGCAAAGAGTCGGACACGACTGAGTGACTTCACTTTCACTTTCATAGACTGATAAAGAACAGGACCAGAAGGATTATTTCAGGATGTACATGTGGACAGGTAAAATGTAGAAGAAGCAACTATTAGGAAACATGCTGAAATTCTACTGTCTTGAAGAGGCCAAGATTTTCATACTAGAGTTTGTCAAGCTCCAGTCTACAAATGGGACTTCCCTGGTGGCTCACTGGTAAAGAATCTGCCAATGCAGGAAATGCAGATTCTATCCCTGGGTCAGGAAGATCCCCTGAAGGAGGAAATGGCAACCCACTCCAGTGTTCTTGCCTGGAGAATCCCCATGGACAGAGGAGCCTTGTGGGCTACAGTCCATGGGTCGCAAAGAGTTGGACACGATTTAACAACCACAAAAGCACACAGGCAGTCTACAAGTGCACGTGGAAATAGGAAGTTTACAGCCCCTCAGTGAGAATGAGAGTCAAGCAGCCATCTGAATGCTGGGAACAACCTGGTTGAATCCAGCCAGCCTGTACTGCTTTCACATTCTGAATGCCTGGAGGAAATGTGACATTTAGAGGGAACCAACTTCACCATTTAAGCCAACACAAAAGAGACTGTACAAATCTCTTCTGTTCATAAATTTTGGAGTAAATAAGAGCAAGGGCACCAGATACCTTAACTGTCCTTTTCAGCTACTAGGGAATTCACACATCAAACTTGATTTTTTCAGCAGCTTAGCGTGAGACTGCTAGGAAGGGGAAAGGCCTTCTTCCTGTAACCAACCTGTAACCTTCAGAGCGATTTCTCTTTTCAGTACAGATTTGGGCGTATTCGGACTCCTAGGAGCCAGCGTCCGAAGGAGTCGCCCAGGGGTTATCCCGAGATCCAGATGGGCTTGCTTTGGAGGCGAAATTTGTCCCCCCACCCCACCTCCCGCACCTCGATGCTGCCTCCGGGTATCTGAAATTACTAGCCTACAGCGTTAAGTAAGGTAGGTTTGGAGAGACCGCAAGACGCGGGTTAATTTGCACCTTTTTCCCCACCCAGCGACTTCAGCCGGGACTTACGCTGAGAAAGGAGCGGGCGAGAACAGCTCTCCTATTGTTTTCTTTTCCTACGTGGCCGAAACCCAGAGGAGCGGCGGATCGCCTACCTGCCTTCCATGCCCCGGGCCGGGAGCGGCTGCGCGACCGGCCGCGCGGTTCGTGGCCGGCGCCGGCTGGCCGGCCACCTCACCTATGGCTCTTTCTTCCCAGTTCGGACCCGCCTGACTCATCTGGGATGGGTGGCAGGGGTGGGGGAGACCTCACAGGGCGGAGGGACAGGAGGAGGCGGGCCGGGCCCTTCCCCCAGAGCCGAGGAGGAGGCGTTGCCAGGGCGCAGGTGAAGCCGGCTCGGGCCGATCCCGGGAACTTTCGCCGCGGGGACTCGCGGTGCGCAGCGCGGGGAGCCGCCCTCTCCCACCTGGGCGGCGCGCGGGGCCTGTGGCCGGGGGGAGCCCGCCACCCTCTCGGCACGTTCTGGGTCTGCCCGCAGGCCGCGGCTGATGGAGGCGGGTGGCGCCACTCTGGGCGCAGGTGACACACGCCAGGCCGGGGTTTCCGCCGGCGCGGGAGAGCTCCGGGAGGGCGAAACGCAGTCACCTCGGGGCCGGGGGACGACGGGGCCGCGATGGCCCGGGAGCTGAGCCAGGAGGCGCTCCTGGACTTTCTGTGCCAGGCCGGGGGCCGAGTGACCAACGCTGCCTTGCTGAGCCACTTCAAGAGCTTCCTCCGCGACCCCGACGCGCCCCCCGGCCAGCAGCAGCGCCGCCGCGAGCTTTTCAAGGGTTTCGTCAACTCGGTCGCCGCAGTGCGCCAGGACCCCGACGGCACCAAGTACGTGGTGCTCAAGAGGAGGTACCGGGACCTTGTGGGGGAGGAGGAGGGGCTGCGGCGACCCCGCGATCCGCCCGCGGCCGCCGCCCCTGCAGGGGGAGCTGCGCCCGGCTCCCCGCTCCCCGCGCGCCGGGGGGAACACCCGCCGCAACCGCAGCCCGGGAGGCGGATCCTGCGTGAGGAGGCGCCAGCAGGTGCCGCAGCCCCGGTCGCCGACGCAGGTTGCAATGGACTCCCCGTGGGCGGCGCCCGGGAGGCGGCCCGAGGAGGCAGCAGGCCGAGGGGCCGCTCCGGACATCGGGCGCCGGTGCCCGCGGCCGCGGTGGCGGCGGCTGCTGCTCAGGACCGAGCCAGGTGCGCGGCGGCAGAGACGCAGGGCCGCTGCTGCTGGGAATGCCTCCAGAACGGCCTGGGGGGGCTCCCGGACCCCGCCAGCGCCTGGGAGAAGCCGGCCCAGGACGACCGCGGTGCTCCCAGGCCGCAGCGGGAAGGTGCGCCCGCGGAGCCCCCGCCAGGGCCTGCCGCGCCCCGCTCGCCTTCTGCCACCGTCGAGGCTGCTGCACCGCCCGCCGTCTTGTCCAGCCTCAGTCCCCCAGGAAATCCGCCCGCGCCAGTGATCCCGGGCTCCGTGCACTACTCCACTCTGCAGCAGCAGCAGCAGCGCACTCGCGAGTGGGTAGCCAGACACCCCCAGGTACCCGAGACCCGGGACCATGGCCCCGTCCGAGCCTGGTCGGTGCTGCCAGACGACTTCCCTCGGCTGCCCTCCGAGCAGGGCTCCTGGGTCCAGGAATCAGAGTCAGCGTCCGCGGACCCCCCTCCTCCCTCTCGGTCTCTCATTGTTCCGACTGTTTCGGAAGCCTGGCCCGGGGATTCTCCGCTGGCAGTCTTTCGTAGCATTCGTTGTCAGCTGTCCCTCCAAGATTTGGAGGACTTCGTGGAACAGGAGAGCCACGGCAGTGAGGAGAGCAGCAGCGGCCCCAAAGAGTCCCCTGGAGGTTCCGAAGACGGGCTGCGTCTAGCCCTGGGAGCCCCAGATGGGAGAAGGCTCAGGAATCGAGCCGGAGCCCCTTCTCCAAAGGAGGCCAGCTCCACCAGGAGCCCCAAGGGCCTCAGGAACGTAGAAGATGCTCACACCTCTCAGCCGATCCCCACAGGAGCTGATGGCCCTGCAGGCCACCCCCAACCTTTATCCTGGCCAGCTCCCAAACTAAGGAGATCCCTAAGGAGGAGCTCTAGGGCGGGGAGAGCCAAATTGTCCTCCTCTGATGAAGAGTGCGTTGAGGAGGATTTGCTGAAAAGGAGCCGCCGCCCACCGCGGCCCAGGAAACCCTCCAGAGTGGGAGCCATATCCAGCCCAAGGGTGGATGCTGCATTGACACTAGCACATGCAGACATTAAGGCTGCTGCTGCCGCCGAGCGGGCTCGTCCACACAGCTGGTGGGCCCCTGGAGGGGACAGGCTGGCAGCCTTGGTCCCCCACAGATCTTCTGAGCACAAATCATCCCTTGTCCCCCTCGATGCCAGGGAGCATGAATGGATCGTGAAGCTGGCCAGTGGCTCTTGGATTCGGGTGTTGAGTTTGTTCTGGGAGGACCCCCAGCTGGCTTTGCACAAAGACTTCTTGACCGGGTACACTGCCTTGCACTGGATAGCCAAACACGGTGCCCTCAGGGCCCTTCAGGACTTGGTCTCAAGTGCACAGAAAGCAGGGGTTGCTCTTGATGTAAATGTGAAGTCCAGCTGTGGGTACACCCCGCTGCACCTTGCGGCCATTCATGGCCACCAGGGGATCATCAAATTGCTTGTGCAAAGGCTGGCATCTCGTGTAAACGTCCGAGATAGCAGTGGGAAGAAGCCTTGGCAGTATCTGACCAGTACTACCTCTGGGGAAATATGGCAGCTACTGGAAGCCCCACGGGGCAAGCCCATTTTCCCCACCCATTCATTGGTTCGTAGCTCTTCCCCCACTAGGAAGGCCAAGAGCCGGGAAGTATCTCGACATGTCACCCGAAAGACTTCCTTAGCCGCACTCCTCAAAAGTCAGCACAGCAAATGGAAGCTGGCCAACCAATATGAGAAAAGCCCCAATCTGAGGGAAAGAGAAGAGGACAGTGACTGAGGGGAGCCCCTCTCTCCAACATGGCCTCCACACCCCCATCCTTGAGCTATTCAGTGAGAGAATCCAGGGAGAATGGAAAAATTGCTGAGGAGTTGGTTGAGAGGTCAAGTGAGATGGCCTGCCTGTTTACTGGGCCTCGAGATCATCCAAGCTTTCTGACAGTGAAGGTAGACAAGAGTCAGGTGCCTAAACCCGGGTGTTCTTCCCCTTCCTTTGCCACCTGGTCACAGGTGGCCATGCCATTCTCCCAAACAGCTACCCCAGGCCTTGGCTAGAGAGGGAACAAATGCCTAACAAGAAGAGAGGCAATTCTAGGAACTGACAAGGCTCAAACAAAATCCTCTCGCTGGCTAGGAGCTCTCTGGCTTCCATTTATTTGGAGAATAAATCTTGGCTGAGAGGAAAAGTACCAGGTTTGAAATCAGATGGCTCCTCATCTTTCCTCTCTTTTTTTTTTGCATTCAAAACGGTGCAATAAAATTATTACTGGAGAGTAGAAGTTGCGCTAAGAGATTAATCTACCCTCTCCTCAGGTTTTCCTTTGAATGCAACCTTTGGTGGCCAATGCAAGAAAAGATTAATGCCTCTTTTCAGAGAAGCAGTTGGGTAAGATCCAGTTGTGATTGACATTCAGGCCCTGCTTTAAAAAAAAAAATCAAAACTAAGGGGAACTTTCCAAATGTAAAAACTGTATGGCTCATTTGCATAGTGACTGAAACCATCTTTTACGGAAACTCCTTCTGTGACAAATGGCAGAATTAGCATTAGTAGTTTTTAGTGGGTCTGAATGGCCAATATTCATACTCATGAAAAGAGAAATGATTTTGTTCTGGGGATGCAGTAAGGGTTGTGAGGTGAATGCATCCCCACCAGGAATTCTCTAAGCTGCTAAATATAATTTTATTTGCACTAAACTCGTTGCCAATTAAGATTAAATACTAGCCTTGAGTTAGTGCTATGTCTGTAACAGGAAGTGCTCTTTTTGTTTGTTTGTGATGAGACTGATCTCTGTGGATCCATGGAATAAGAGAATGGCTAGAAGGCAATGGCACCCCACTCCAGTACTCTTGCCTGGAAAATCCCATGGACAGAGGAGCCTGGTAGGCTACAGTCCATGGGGTCGCTGAGAGTCGGACACGACTGAGCGACTTCACTTTCACTTTTCCCTTTCATGCACTGGAGAAGGAAATGGCAACCCACTCCAGTATTCTTGCCTGGAGAATCTCAGGGATGGCGGAGCTTGGTGGGCTGCCGTCTATGGGGTCGCACAGAGTCGGACACGACTGAAGCGACTTAGCAGCAGCAGCAGTTAATAACCTGCAGTAGGACGTCAAGATTTCAGAATGTCAAATTCAAACAGGGCTGCAAGATTAAGTGTCCAAATCGAAATAGTTAATTTTTTATGGACATAATTTTATGTGCTCTGGCAATGGTGTTGTATTTTTAAAGTATTTTTGTGTTTCTTCTGGCTTTCCCCCCATTAAAATATCAACAGATATTTGTAGTTTATTGTTCTTATGCTTATTACTGTTAACTTTCTTTTTTACAAAATTGTGCCTCAGTGAATGTCATATTTTTGTTTCTTTGTAGTTTTACTTTATAATTTTGCTGAAATAAATATCTTTCTGTTCTATTAGAAAATAAACAAAAACAGTCAGAATGAATAAATCTAAGGATTACTTTTATCAAAAAAGGCCTATACTAAGGATGAAACTTTAGCAAAGCAAATCAAGAAAGCTACAAGCACAGATGGTAGGTGTATGGTTAGGAGAAATGAAATTTTTTAAAATAAAAGATAAACACTTATGTGAATACTCGAGTAAACCCGGTGATCTCCAAGGGCAGAAAAATCACAAAAATGTCAACTTCTTTTAAAAGTTACGGAAATGTTTTTACTTTACCATGTTGTTATCACAATGTCAATGTATTCAACAAGTATGTTTTCTTTAGTGCTGTGGGATTTATAAAGGTGAGTAGGACACGACTTCTCCCCTCTTGAACTTAAAAATCTAACAAGACTTTTTGCCGATTGATTTATACCATGCCTTTCTCCCAAAGTGTCTTTTAAAGTTGCGTTATATTAGGCATAAGCTTTGGAAATGAGACAAAGGAAAAAACAAAAAGATGCTACCAGGAATGACGACAAAACCACTGCAGTGCAAGAAGAAATTTTTTTTCAAAGTGTCGTTAAGTACAAAATTAAGTGCTCCAGAGGATTTCCAAGGAGTCCTCTGGGCTAAGAAAATCAGGGCAGGCTGCTGGAAGGCCAGGCATCTTTAGGTGAATGGTCTTGGCTTTCCACAGAAACCAGCTCTGTTGGTTCTACCACATTCTTGACTTTGGCTGCCACGTGTGATTTCATAGCACACCATTGACGGATTGTTCAATGGTTAGAACAGAGTCCCAGGTTCATTCTTATGAGGATCCGTCAGGTCCCTCTGTCCACATATCACACCTATGACTCTGATCAACTTTCTGACGTGGTTAACACGTATTTGGGGAGAGGGTGGGGCAAAGGAGGGTATTGAGAGCAGAGTAAAGCACAGACCTGATGGAGTCACTCTTTTGCTCACGTCATAAAGCACAGACTAGGAGGACTGCCCGGGCCAACCTCCTACCAGCCTCTCCCTTCCACACACCCCACACTGACGCCTCGCCAGACCTACCAGAGTGCGAATGCCCTTACCCTCGAAGTTTCTGTCCTAGTGCTGAATTCTTCCAGCTTAGAATCCCTTTTGCTCCTTTCCTGGAGATATTGTGTGTTTCAGAGGACAGCTCAGAGGTCGACGCCTCTGTGAAGGCAAAGCTTAGGGATGTATTTGGGTGACACTTGGCTGCTCATGACTGTGGGGAGTATGTGGCTTCTGCTGTGTGGCAGCCTGAGGTGGTGTACAATGAGGTGAGGATGGAAAGGGAATTTAAGGTCAAGTTGAAAAAGATCTTTTATGATGTGTGTGTATGTGTGTGTGTGTGCTTTGTTGCTCAGTCATGTCCCGCTCTGTGACCCTTTGGACTGCAGCCCACCAGACTCCTCTGTCCATGGAATTTTTCAGGCATGAATACTGGAGTGGGTTGCCATTTCCTTCTCCAGGGGATCTTCCCAACCCAGGGATTGAACCCAGGTCTCCTGCATTGCAGGCAGATTCTTTATTCACTGAGCCATCAGGCTTCCCCACTTTTACATGTCAAGACAAATAGTCATTTTAGAGACTTCCCTGATAGTTTAGCTGCTGAGACTCCATGTTCCCAATGCAGGAGGCCCAGGTTAGATCCCTGGTCTGGGAACTAGATTCCACATGCCACAACTAGAGATCCCATGTGCCACAACTAAGACCTGGAGCAGCCAAATAAGTAAATAATTATAAAAAAAATAAAATTAAAAAAAGCCTAGTAAAGATGAAAATAGAAAAATAAAAATAGGCATTTTCCAGAAAGCCAAGGATTGTCCAATCTCCTCCAGGAAACCTTAGTGTAATTCCAAGTATGGAAACGTTCCTAAGGTCTTAATTTGAAAGCAAATAAGTAGAGACATAAATTGAAGTACTGTATAGGATGTACTCAATTTTGAAGTTTCCCTTTCAGATTTTCCTTGCCTTTGATATTAATGCTGCTTTGCTGGCAAATAGGGGTAGGCAATAAAATAATTTAACAAATAAAAATTTATTATTAGAGGCAAACATTAGAAACTGGTGATAATCTGAGTTCAACCACTTGCTTTTTTGTAGATAGAGTTGCAAAGTGGTGAATTTTAATCTTATGTGTAATATCTACTGTACTGTTATTTTGTGCTAGCAAAACTGCTCTTGGTTCAACATTTCAGGATGTTCCACACAGCATGCCGTGACTTCCAGAGGATTTGATTTGCTTAATACATTTTTTAAAGTAACAACTTTGATCTGTATTTAATAGTTCACATACCATATAATTCACCTATTTAAAGTATACAGTTCAGGGTTTTGAGTATGTTCACAGAGTTATGCAACCATTACCACAATAAATTCCTGTATATGTTTGAGAACTGCTGACCCAGGAAATGAGGAGCCACTGACAGTTTAATGCAGACACATATAGACTGGGGTAAAAAAAAAAAAAGATTCCTCTTGCTGCAGCCAGGGAGACAAACTAGAAGCAGAGATCAGTTAAGCTATTGTAGTGTCTTAGTTTCATATTGGAAATAGGATTGTTGACTCCATCAGCTGGATGAGGTGAATGAGTTTGAATGTCTAAGATGAGCAAAGAAAATCTTCGTTGGAGGGGGTGCCTTAGTTGATTAAAATCAGAAAAAATTAGGTAAGCTCCAAAAGGATCTCTCCATTTCCTCTCATCTCAATGCCCTAGTTCAATGATTAGACCTCTTCGTAACTGTGATGGTGGTCTAGGTTCAAGTCGGCACTGACCTTAAGGGTATAAATTCAATCTCTGTATAGGCTGTTCCAGCACAGCAGTATTAGTGTGTGTGCTTGTGTTTGCTGACATCAAACAAATAATTAAAAATGTGTGATGAAAGGGTAGATTGTGTAGTATTTAGGGTCGTGGCAATGAGCTAGGGTGCCTGGGTTCCTGTTCTGGCTTGGACAACCTTCAACTTCTTGGTTTTCTCATTTTTAAGATTTTTTTTTATTATTATTATTTAAAGATCAAGTGAATGAACACAAAATCTTTAGAAAATATCTGGTACATAGTAAATCCTCAATAAATGTTAGCTATTATTATTTTAAACACCATTCAAAATATACAGTTCACTTGAATTTTCCATCTATGCTAAAGACAAAGAATTCTCTAGTTGATTAAAAAGGTGCTACAAGAATAAGATTTGCTGATAAAACCAAACACTTTTCCTTGTTTCAGATATAAAAAGAGCTTTTATGTCTCATTTCAAATGAAAAAGACCTTTCAACTATCTCTCCTGTGTAACAATCATGAGCTATTATGGTATGTCATTAAACAAAATTAGATTTTGATTGAAGTCATGTAAACTATTATTAGCACCAGTCAAATTAGCAGCTCTGGTTTAGCCTGGAATAGAAACCCAGGCAGAGGTCTGAAGGGCTAAGGCTTATGAGGAGTCAAGTGTGTGTCTATGTAAAGCTACCATCACTCAGGAAATTTGAAATATCTAAATTCAACCATGCAGTAAACTTTACCAAAATTCCACTGACTTGGTCAAGATGAAGTCTCACTGATTTGAATTAAAAATTATTGTATTGAAATATTCTTCCTCTTTACTCTAGCACTTCTTGATTCCTAGCTCCCAAGTTGGCCTCCTCTTTTCTACTTTTAAGACTTTTTTTTTTTTAAGGCATTACTGTATGTAAATTATGCCTCAAACAAGAAAGTGATAGGACAAATAAGGAGAAAGATATTTTTAAAGTTACATGTTGCCGTCAAAGCCAGAATTCTGTTTTTAGAGGGTCTAATTCTTCCATGTGTTCTATTTCTCCTTTCGAGAAGAATGAAGTGACAATGAAAGTCACTCAGTCATGTCTGACTCTTTGCAACACTCTACACAGTCCATGAAATTCTCCAGGCCAGAATACTGGAGTGGGTAGCCTATCCCTTCTCCAGCAGATCTTCCCAACCCAGGAATCGAACTGGGATCTCCGGCATTGCAGGAGGATTCTTTACCAACTGAGCTACCAGGGAAGAGTGAATATTCCCAAATCTAGCAGCTATTAATAGGTATTTTAATGCCATCACACTTTCTGAAACCATAACTGTTACTCTTACAGAACTTTATTTATTTAAATAAAACCAATTCAGTTTATATTCTTTTTTTTTTTTATAAATTTATTTATTTTAGTTGGGGGCTAATTACTTTACAATATTGTAATAGTTTTTGCCATACATTGACATGAATCAGCCATGGGTTTACATGTGTTCCCCTTCCTGGACCCCCCACCCACCTCCCTCCCCATCCCATCCCTCTGGGTCATCCCATTGCCCCGGCCCTGAGCCCTTGTCTCATGCATCAAACATAGAATGGTGTTCTGTTTCACATATGATAATATACATGTTTCAATGCTATTCTCCCAGAACGTCCCACCCTCACCTTCTCCCTCAGAGTCCATAAAATTGTTCCATGCATCTGTGTCTCTTATTCTGTCTCGCATATAGGGTTATCGTTACCATCTTTCAAATTCCATATATATGCATTAGTATACTGTATTGTTGTTTTTCTTTCTGGCTTACTTCACTCTGTATAATGGGCTCCAGTTTCATCCATCTCAGTAGAACCGATTCAAATGTATTTTTTTAATGGCTGAGTAATATTCCATTGTGTATATGTACCACAGCTTCCTTATCCATTCGTCTGCTGATGGACATCTAGGTTGCTTCCATGTCCTGGCTATTGTAAACAGCGCTGCGATGAACATTGGGGTACACGCGTCTCTTTCAATTCTGGTTTCCTCGGTGTATATGCCCAGCAGTGGGATTGCTGGGTCATATGGCAGTTCTATTGCCAGTTTTTTAAGGAATCTCCACACTGTTCTCCATAGTGGCTGTACTAGTTTGCATTCCCACCAACAGTGTAAGAGGGTTCCCTTTTCTCCACACCCTCTCCAGCATTTATTGCTTGTAGACTTTTGGATAGCAGCCATTCTGACTGGTGTGAAATGGTACCTCATTGTGGTTTTGATTTGCATTTCTCTAATAATGAGTGATGTTGAGCATCTTTTCATGTGTTTGTTAGCCATCTGTATGTCTTCTTTGGAGAAATGTCTGTTTAGTTCTTTGGCCCATTTTTTGATTCGATTGTTTATTTTTCGGGAATTCAGCTGCAGAAGTTGCTTGTATATTTTTGAGATTAATTGTTTGTCTGTTGCTTCGTTTGCTATTATTTTCTCCCATTCTGAAGGCTGTCTTTTCACCTTGCTTATAGTTTCCTTTGTTGTGCAAAAGCTTTTAATTTTAATTAGGTCCCATTTGTTTATTTTTGCTTTTATTTCCAATATTCTGGGAGGTGGGTCATGGAGGATCCTGCTGTGATTTATGTCGGAGAGTGTTTTGCCTATGTTTTCCTCTAGGAGTTTTATAGTTTCTGGTCTTACGTTTAGCTCTTTAATCCATTTTGAATTTATATTCTTACACCATAAGATTTATTGTTTTTGTCTGAGGTGTATCCAAGATTCTTAATAAAGGAAGGCATCTGCGTGAAGCAGCCGACCGAGTGACCATGAAAACTAATCCTAGGAGCGATCTGACTCTTTGAGAAAAGGATTAGTTCTCTGAACACAGGACGCAGGCAGAAGTTGTATTAGGTGCCACCTCACCGTAACTCTGTGTCCCTTATGTGTGTGTCACCTTACACATTCTGTGGTCTCTTGGGTCCAGGTGTTTTCCTGCTAAAAGCTTCTGTAAGACCACCTGGAAAAGCAGAGTGAAAGAACAGGTGGACTGGTATCACCTGGCAGTCTCGGATCGTGGGCATGGGACTGTTTTTATTCTACCAGAGTTAACGTTTTCTCTTTATTGTGGTAAGCATCTGACTCAAATTCCACTTTGGAGATATTTCCTCAGGTTCAAAATTCCTTATGTCTTTATTTTCTATGGTTAAGAAGAGAAAATCCTTATCCTTTATAAATTTAAAGCCATAGCATCCAGATGCTGGCTTATGATGGAAATTGGATTGGCAGTAATGAACTGTTTGGTGTTCCTTAAAAAACAAAACAAAACAAAACCACAATAGGAAGTTTACTCAGACGTTGTTACCTTTTGTGATGTGGCAAGGTACCACAATACTCCCATTATCTGGTAGGTATGGGAAATGGATTGCTTTGAATAATAAATTATTCTATTTCATAAGAATTTCTCACATGTACTTCACATAATTAATAGTTTAAGAAAATTGAACTATAATTAAATACACTCAGCACTAAAATTGAACACAAAGTAATTTATGGTTTCAAAAAGCCATACAAGATCCATAATGCTTTGTGATTATTACTATAAATATCAATTATCTTTGCATTTAAATACACAGAACTAAAGTCAGTTGATGAAAGATTGAGTTTTATAAATTTTACATGTTTTCATATTTTAAAGAATTTTAAAATCATATAAATGATACATGTTTATTGTTAAAAAAAAATCAGATAAGACAGATAAAGAAAAGAGAACAAGAAAAACAAAACTTACCTAATTTTACTACCTTAGGGTAATCACTGATGATATTTTGGTGTGTATCCTTTCAGAATTTATAACAAAAATGAAGCTATACTGTGCATAGCAATTTCCAGCCTATTTTATTACTTAATATGTTATTATTTTTTCATTTGAATTGGGTATTATATACTGAGTTCAAGGTCAAAGTTTAGATCTTTAAATGGCTGGAAGTGGGGCAATTTAGAATTCATCTGTAGACCAGATTTTGCTTCAATATCATTTCCTTTCCCATATAGGACTAGATCCTAAAGGTATTAAGTTTTAAATTATTTTAAAAATTATTCTTTGCATTCATTTGACTTGAAGCAAAGATTTTCTTTTGTTTTTCAGCAGATTTTTTTTTTTTTTTTTCTTTTTGCCCAGTATTCTGGGTGCACGACTTTTCAGGCAGGAAGTCCCTCCTCCAGGAAACTGGTTGCCTGCTCCTGTTCATGGCAGGAAAACAAGAGGGTACTCCTGTTGCCGCCCATCTCAAACCTGTGATTGTTCTGTTTGCTTATGAGGTAGTGGAGACATGAGACAGGGGTGAGCCAGACATGACTGAAGAACATTTATCAATACTATGCTTGATTGTTACTTAAAATGGGCTAGATCTACCAGTATCACTGGTCTGGGTTGTTTTTTTTTTTTTGATAGCTAGGGAGAATATTTTAGAATGACTTTATCATTCAACATAAGAATGGGGAAGGGAATATAGTTATCCAAAAGGTTTTTTTTTTTCTGATTGTATGCATCTGTTACTTAAAGAATTTCCTGAAGATGAAATTTGCTCCTAGTTTTATTTTCTGTTAATAATAATAAAAAAACCAATTCAAATAGTTACAAAAGATATACTCTTGGGAGTAATAAGTTCTAATCATTTTCAATGCCATCAATTACTTTTAATTTACTTTTAAATGACTAATGCTAACTAGCATGCATATTTTATTTTATCTTCCACTATTCTCATTAACAGGATACTCCATATATTAAAGCAATTTTCCTAGCTTACATTTTTAATAGCCAGGAGGTATATCACTATGTTAATATATAATAGTTTGCTTAGCTATTTCTCTACTTTTTGACATGTGGATCATTTCTCACTATAATAGTACTGATATATCTTTTTGAAAATAATTGTGAGGTCCTTTCATTTCTTGGCTATTTTCCCAGGTGCAATTTAATAGCTTACATTTACATTTACCACTTTGTAGTTCAAAGGGATTGAGTCAAATTAAAGTGACATGAGCAAGGAAGTAAAAACTAAGGAAATCTGAATAAACTATAGACTGCAGATAATGAATCAATGTTGGTTCATTAATTGTAATAAATGTACTATACCTATATAAAATGGAAAACTATGTTGTGGGATATTTTAACTCTATGTGCTACCTGCTGAATTTTCCTGTAAATCTAAAGCTGTTCTTAAAAAGCTTATTAATCAAAAAAAAGAAAAGAAAGTACAGAGCAAAGATGGTAAAACCTTAACATGGAACAGGAGTAAAGGGTAAATAGTTCTTTATACCGTTCTTGCAGCTTTTCTCTAAGTTTAATTGATTTCAATCCAAAAATTTAAAAATATAACTTAAAAATTATCCCTTTTTTGGAACCACATCTATCCTAGATGCTCACCAATAGTTAATCTTGCAATGTAATAAGGGGAGTTGTTATTATTATTATTAAATAAAATTGCTTCCCACCAATGAGAATCTCAAATGGCCTGTCACTAGGCAGAAGCTGGGTTCTCCACAACTGGGAAGGGGACAGGTCTGACCAAGGATGGCCAGAGGCTGAATGTCTCCTGGCCAGGTAAATAAAGGTGCAAGTGCCATCCAACAGGTATATCCCAGAAGCCACTTGAGTTTTAAAAATGTATCTTGAGCCTCTGTCCCAATGCAGGGGACCTGGGTTCCATCCTTGTCAAGGAACTAGATCCCACATGCTGCAACTAAAGATCCCACATACCTCAAATAAAATTTTTAAAAAGACCCCACAATTAAGACCCAGTGCAGCCAAAAAAAAAAAAAAAAGCAACAAAGAACAGTTAACAGATTTAACAGTTAACTGCAGTAAACAGATTTTGTTGAAGCCTTTTTTTTCCCCTTACAAGCTCTTCTTTGTGGGTCTAACACTTGACCAATCATTGCACTTGAATTACATGTCTGCTGGAGAAGTAGAACTCCGGGCTGGCTACAAATGCAGTAAAATTCCCTTCAGAATTAGGTGAGAGCTTCCAGCACAGATTTCCTTTTCCTTTCATCACTGACTCCAAGCAGTCAGACATGTACTTGGCAAGGGCTGGGATTGTGATCACATGGAATATTTGGATGTCCCTCTTTCTCACCTCTAGGACATCTCTGGGAGAGAGGAGTCCCTGCCAGACAGCCAGATTCTCACTGCACTGTCCAAGTTTAAGATGATAAAATTACACTGAAGTGCAGATGAGATGTTATCATTGTTTATGCAAAGTCTAAGTCTAAACAGTGACTGAATAGCAAAATTTCCTGAAATTAGGAAAGAGGGCTTAAAGTAGTTCTTTAGCTTGTTTCTTTTTTTTTATGTTAAATTTATCAAAGGAGCCAGTTTAGAAATGACAAGTGACTGCTCACCTATTGTATTATTGTCACAAGATGACAAGACACAAGACATTTGTCTGAATTGAAAACGTAGGCATTTTCTCTATTTTTCCCTCAGTTAAGTTCAGTTCAATAGCTCAGTCATGTCTGACTCTTTTCAACCCAGGGACTGCAGCACTCCAGGCCTCCCTGTCCATCACCAACTCCCAGAGGCCACTCAAACTCATGTTCATTGAGTCAGTGATGCCATGCAACCATCTCATCCTCTGTCGTCCCCTTCTCCTTCTGCCTTCAATCTTTCCCAGCATCAGGGTCTTTTCCAGTGAGTTGGTTCTTCACATCAGGTGGCCAAAGTATTGGAGTTTCAGCTTCAGCATCAGTCCTTCCATTGAATATTCAAGACTGATTTCCTTTAGGATTGACTGGTTGGATCTCCTTGCAGTCCAAGGGACAGCAAACTAAGGTGAAATGCTCTGTAAAACTTCCAATGTGGGCACGTTCCTGGTGATCCAGTGATTAAAACTTCGTGCTTCCAATGCAAGGGATGAGGGTTATACCGTTGATTAACCTTGATCAACTAAGATTCCACATGCTGCAGGGCAACTAAGTCGGCCCACTGCAACTACTGAGACAATGCACTCCCTCCAGAACCCTTTGTGCTACAGTTAGAGAGAAGGCCCCTTGGCCACAATGAAGTGTCCTGCATGACATAGCGAAGATCCAGAATGCCCAGTGCTGAACGAAGACCCAATTCAGTCAAAAATAAATAAATAAATAAATAAATAAATAACCTTCAAGTTTGGGGTCATTGATGTCCCCAAATTACAGTTTGGTGAATTTTGCAGAATTCATCTTTCATAGCAGAGCTCATTACAGCTGGCCACTTATGAATTAGAAGTAGGTCAAGACCTTGGAAGATGATGGAAAGCAGGTTTTCTCACACATGGTCTATGGCTCATCTGCATCATTACTTTGCTTGTTAGATAAAAATGATGGATGCCTGAACTCCACCCCAGATTTAACAAAGGCAAATCTTTGGGGCCTGGTCTGGGAAATCTCTCTCAATCCACAGGCTCTGGTGATTACTATGCTCACTGAAGTTTGAAGAAGAACTTTGCTTTACATTCCTCAGGCACTGTATAATAATTAGAAGTGTGGAGAATTATAGTGGTAAAGAACCTGCCTGCTAATGCAGGAGACACAATAGACTCATGTTCGATCCCTGGGCTAGGAAGATATCTTGGAGGAGGACATGGCAACCCACACCAGTATTCTTGCCTGGAGAATCCCATGGACAGAGGAGCCTGGCAGGCTACGGTCTATAGGGTATATTCTAGGTAGTAGTTTCTTATCAGATATATAAGTTCCAAATATTTTTTCCCATTCTGTTGTTATCTTTCACTTCTTAATAATATCGTTTGAAACAAAAATGTTCTAAATTTAGACAAAGTGCCATTTATTTTTTCTTTGGTTGCTAAACTTTTAATATTGTATTTAAGAAACCATTGCTAGGAATTCTCTGGCAGTCCAGTGATTAGGACTCCACACTTCAATTACTGGGGACACAGGTTCAATCCCTTGTCAGGGAATTAATGTCCCACAAGCCACATGGCATGGCCAGGAAAAAAAAAGAAGAAGCCATTGCTCATGAAGGTTTACTCCTATGTTTTCTTCTAAGAGTTTTATAGTTTAGAGCTTACATTTAGATCTTTGACTGATATTGAGTTAACTTTTGTATATGATGTGATGGTGAATTTTATGTGTCAACTCGACTGGGCTAAGGGATGCCTAGATGGCCGGTACAACCTATCGGTGGATATGTCAGAAGAGATTAGCATTTCAATCGACATACTGAGGAAAGAAGATCTCTCTCACCAAAGCAGATGAGCGTCTTTCAATCCACTGAGGCCCTGAATAGAACAACGAAGAAAAGGAAGGGCAAATTTACTCTTCTGTTCAAGCAGGCACGTCCATATTTTCATGCCCTTGGACATTGGCACTCCTAGTTCTTGGACCTTTGAAGTCAGATTGGACATATACTATTAGCCCCTGCAGGCCTCAGACCTTTGGATTCTTACAACATTAGCTTTCCTGGTTCTTAGTCCTTTGGGTTTGGACTAGAACTGCAGCACTGGCTTCCCTAGGCCTCCAGCTATCCTCCAGCTTGGCCTCCATAATCTTGTGAGCCAATCCTTCATAATGAATCTCTTTCTATACATGTGCATATATCTTATTGGTTCTTTTTCTCTGGAAAATCCTGACTAATGTAAATAGGGTCCCAACTTTATTCTTTGCACATGAATATTCAGTTGTCCCAGTACCATTTGTGTAAAAGACTATTCTTTTCTCCATTGAATTGTCTTGGCACTCTTGTGGAAATCAGCTGACCAGAAATGTAATAATTGATTTCCAGATTTGAGATTCAGTTCCACTGATCTATACATCTATCTTTACACTAATACCTCACTGAATAGATTACTAGAGCTTTACAATAACTTTCAAAGTTAGAAAGTGTGATTCTAACTTTGTTCTTTTGTAAGAATGTTTTGGCTATTCTGGGTCCCTGGAATTTCCATATGAATTTTAGAGAATTTGTAAATTTCTGAAAAAAAAAAAAAAAAAAAAGGTGTGTGGGATAGGGGGGACTTCCCTGGTGGTCCAGTGGTTAAGAATCCACCTGCCAGTGCAGGAGACAAGGGTTCAATCCGTGCTCTGGGAAGATCCTACAATCAACAAGGCAACTAAACCTGTGTACCACAACTACTGAGCCAGTGCTCCAGAGTCCCTGAGCTGCAACTACTGAAGCCCATGCACCTTACAGCCTCGTGCTCCACAACAAAGAGAAGCCACCCTAGTGAGAAGCCCAAGCACCACAACTGGAGAGTAGCTCCCACTTGCTGTGACTAGAGAAAGCCCACTCACAGCAATAAAGACTCTTCAAAGCCAAAAATAAAATAAAAGCAAATAAATAAATCCTTTTAAAAAAAAAAAGGCCCGTGGGATTTCGATAGGATTGTGTTGTCTATTGGTCAATTTGGAGAGTATCGTCATCTTAACAAAAGTAAAATTTCCAATCTATGAACATAAGATGTCTTTCGATTTTTTTAGGTCTTTTCTGAAGCATGAGCCCCACCCTACCATTTGAATCCTTCTGGGTCTCTAGAAATGTTTTGGGCCTTTTCAAAGCTTCCCATGGATATCTTATTCCCTAGCTTTCCTTCTAATTTTTTGGGTCAGTTTCTTGTTTGTCTCCACTGTTATCACTGCCCTAGGCAGCTATGATGCTAAATAACTGCTGTTGATTGTTTTTGACAAACGTTCCTGTGGAAAAAGCTGTTCTGAGTCAGAGCAAATAAAGACAAGTCTTTAGAACAGAGTTTTCCAGGGAACTGCCTGACATGTCAAATAATGACAATTCCCTGAGAAAGGTTTTCTAGGGAGTTCCAACCCCCTTCTTCCCCTTCCAGTGGCTGCCAAGATGCTGGTTTTCACTGTGAATGTGGTGCCATTTGTTTTCAAGGCTGTTGTGGAGCTGGGGAAAAGGGGAAGGAATGAGGCAGGTTAAAATTCCACAAAGTTCACTGTGTTTACTGACATTCAGCCATTTTTTATGAATAAGTACTCCCCTTTGGTTAGTTTCCAGAGTTCTGTAAAAGTTGTTTTTCACAGTTATCGCCAGTGTTCATGCTCTTTTTATGGAAGAGCAACTTTTCAGAGATACTTCCCTCCACCATCCCCACTATTGTCACTGCCCCTCCACTTCTAATTTGCCGTTTATTTTTGAGGAAATCACTTAATTTCTTTCTCTATTTGGAAAAAGATGAAGATAATAATTCCCCAGAATATCATAAAGGTCAAATTACACACATACACATCAGTCCACTGCCGAAGCTACAGAAAACCACAAACACGTGAGTGTAATTGCTGTGTCCCTTGTTAGCGAGGATTCAAGTTCTCTGTGTTCTCTCCTATGTCAATCCCACTTCTTTAACCTTTCCAGGTGTGTGAGTCCCGTCTCATTAGTTTTGATTGTTCAAACAATGTAAACAATGTATCACTTTAGATAGCATTGATTATTGAGAATTCTCTCTCTCCCTCTAGGGTCTAGACTATAAGGAATCAGGAAAGCTCCTTTGTCTCCTTTTGCAGCAGAATGAGAAATGTGTGTGTGCATGTGTAGTAGCCTGCCAGGCTCCTCTGGCCATAGGATTTCCCAGGCAAGAATACTGGATTGGGTTGCCATTTCCTTCTCAGGGGATCTTCCCGACCCAGGGATTGAGCCTGCCTCTCTTGTGTCTCCTGCATTGTCAGGCAGATTCTTTACCACTAGTGCCATGTGGGAAGAATGAAGAATAAGTCAAGAATTGCTGAAGCAAAGAGAAGTAAAGTGCTTTGTCTAAGGAAGGCATGGCAACCCACTCCAGTATTCTTGCCTGGAGAATTCCACAGACAGAGGAGCCTGACAGGTTACAGTCCATAGGATTGAAAAGAGTTGAACAAGACTGAAACGACTTAGCATGTACACAGCTAACAATTTGTAGACTCAGTACTGATTACCTGGCCTGAATGACTTGCTATTTCCATTATGTCATTTGGTCTCCCCAAAGGTTAGGGAGTGGGAACCACAGAGTTCTTTTGATACAATTTATTCTCCATCATATGTGTTATTTTTAGAGACAGTGGGGAAAGATGGGTAATCTGACCCAAAGCCATTAAGATAGAAGTAACATTTTATTTACAATTGATGGACTGTTAGTTTCAGCTTAGTAAATGTAAGGAACTGATTTGACTTCTTTAAATTCTTGATTACTGGGACTTCCCTGGTGGTCCAATTGTTAAGACTCCATACTTCCAATGAAGGTGATGTGGGTTCGATCCCTGATCAGAAACTAAGATCCCACATACCACATGGCACAGCCCAAAACAAACAATTCTTGACTATTTAGTTTATTGTCAATTGCAAATGAGGTTTACAAAGTGGACTAGGAAATTTTCCTGGAAGTCTATGGCTACTAAGTTGCTACAGATCACTATTACTTTCTTCCTTTCAATCCATAAAGTGTGCATCATTGCACAAATAGCCCAGATAATTATTGCACAGTTACTTTTTGGCCTAGTGTGACACTTGTTTGGCCTTAATTCACTGGTCCCAATGTTCATCACTGGTGCTTTTTATGCCACAATTTTTTCATTATTAAGTTTACTTTATTCCACAGTTTGCTAAGTGTGCCTTAGAGTAGTTTTTACAGAAATGATATAAAGGTAGTAGATCTTCTGGGCCCTTGAATAACTGAGAATGCATTTCTGTTGGCTTCTGGTATGAACACTTCAGCTGAACACTGATGCTTGGATCACAGACCCTTCCCTTTCAAGGTGTGGCTAAAGGTATAGACATTCTATTTATTAATATAGAGCTGCAACATTTCACAAGTCCCAGAGGAAAAATCTATGTAGATTACAAGAGAGACGATGCAGAAAGACTCGGGCCCTGGTTTAAGACTTTTAAATGCTTCTGAGGGTATTTACTGATGTCTTTAAAAGTCTATTAAGTAGTAGTGACTCAGACTGGAGGATGTCAACAGAAGGTTAGAACAGTGTTCAATTTCCATGGCAACAGGAGTAAAACATCCTCAAATAAACTGCCCTCCCTTTATTGTAGTTTCAGGTTCAAAGGTTCTCAAATACAAAGATCTGAGATCTCATCTCCTCCCCAACAATGGAAAGGTAGGGAGGCTGAGGCCTCAGACCCAGTGGAAGACAGAGCCCAAAGTTCATTAACTCTTACAGTGGATCCTCCAAGCAAGGCAAATAAATGCTAGGATAACAATCCATGTTCATTTCTATGATATAAGCAATGCATATGGCTTAGCATACACACTAATAATAATAATAAATAATAGCTAGCATGTTCTAACTGTTTACACATCTTAATTCATTTAATTCTCATGACAATTTTAGGAGGCTATCAATCGCTCTTATATCATTCCCATTTTATGGATGAAGACATTAAGGCAAAGAAAGGACAAATTGTTAGCTCAGAGTTCTACCGTCAGCAAGCAGCAGAGCTGGCAATAAAATTGGTTGAGTCTATCAAAGAATCTGATTCTCTCTACCACACTATATTAATATAATGACATAATAAAACTTTATCAATGTAAATATATTTTTAAACAATTTTTTTAAAAGAATCTTTGGCCTCACTGCACAGCATGTGGGATCCTAGTTTCCAGACGAGGGATCGAACCTGCACCATTGCATTGGAAGAATGGAGCCTTATCCACTGGAATGTCAGGGAAGTCCCAATATAACTGAAATCCTTTTTACCTGAGTTAACTTGCTTCTTCTCCCTGCTGTTACATCACCCTTTTGTGACAACTTCTATTACTTATAAACACATTTCTTTTCTTAAAATTATACATACTATGAAGGGGTTTAGATGAGATAATCAGGTTTCCTCTAACTAAAATCCTGTGATCCTGTGAGATTTGTTGTAAAGAAAGATGTTATGCCTATTACAGTCATCCAAATAAACTGAAGTGATAAAATATATTAGAAATGCCGAGGGGAAACAAGGGTACTCACATATGACATAATTCATTCATTAAATTTCTTTTAAGAGCAGTTTGAATGTGTGTCTGTGTGTGCGTGCATACATAGGTATAAAAGTCTGGTATTTCCACTTTTAGAGGATTACGTCAGTTAGGAATGTTGTGGCCGTAAATAACAAAAATCTTGAGAGGGCTTGTGATGGCTTAAAGGTATAGTGGTTTATGTTTCTGGCCCAGCACGAGGTCTAGAGGTGGGGTTACTGACAAAGTGGTCCACAGTCCAGCCTTGTTCAGGTTGGACCTCTGGAACAGTTTTGCTTTCTTGTCTGGTCACAGGAAGACTACCTTTGGCAGCCCAGAAGTCCACCATCCAGACGCCTTGGTATGGAAGGAGAATTCACTGCCAGCCTGTCTTTCTGGATTCCTGGGTGGTGTTTGTGCTGAGCAGGTTATAGTGCAGGACTATTTCTGCAAGATGCTTGTCAAAACGACATTAGGGGATGGGCAACAATTGAATAAGGTCTGTAGATTAGAATATAGTAATGTCCTTTGGCCACCTGATGCGAAGAACTGACTAATTGGAAAAGACTGTGATGCTAGAAAAGACTGAAGGCAAAAGGAGAAGGGAGTGGCAGAGAATGAGATGGTTAGATAGCATCACCCACTCAATGGACATGAATCTGAGCAAGCTCTGGGAGATAGTGAAGGACAGGGGAGCCTGATGTGCTACAGTCCATAGGGTCACAAGGAGTAGGACATGAGACTGAACAACAACAACAATGAATCAAAGTTAATTACTTGATTTTGATCATTGTACTGTGGTTATATTAAAAAAAAAGTCCTTATTTTTATTTTTAATATTTTAGCTGCACCGCATAGCTTGTGGAACTTTAGTTCTCTAGACAGGGATTGAACCCAAGTCCCCTGCATGGGAATATGGATTCTTAACCACTGGACCACCGGGGAAGTCCCCAAATGTCCTTGTTTTTAGGAAGTACATACAGAAATCTTTAGAGCGAAAGGGACATTATATCTACAACTCACTCGCAAATGGTTAAGGAACAAGTGTAGGAAGGAACGGTAAATGATAATATTTGGGGAATCTGACATACAGAAATTCTTTTTTATTTGCAACTTCTCTGTAAATTTGGAATTGTTTCACAATAAAAAGTGACATATATTTAAAAAATTACTCAGATTCAATCTTGGTCTCACAATACTTGTGAATTTGTCAGAGATAGTTACCTGAAACATATGATACACTGTTAGCAGTTTACCCTTACTTAGAAGTTTCTCTACTAATTGATCTAATGCCAATAATAAATTGCTACTCCTCAACATAAATTAAAAGCAAAAATCCGGGGGCTTCCCTGGTGGTGGAGTGGTTTAGAATCTGCTTTGCAATGCAAGGAACACCAGTTGGATCCCTAGTCTGGGAAGATCCCACAGGCCTCTGGGCAACTAAGCCCTGTGTGCCACAACTACTGAGACTTCACACCTAGAGCCTGTGCTCTGCAACAAGACAAAGCACCGAAGTGAGAAGCCCGCAAGCTGCAACTAGAGTGTCCGCACTCACCACAACTAGAGAACGCCCATGTGCAGCGTCAAAGACCCACCACAGCCAAAAATAAAAATAAATAAATAAATAAAACCCCCAAAATTCCATTTTTAAAGCCCTACTCTTACAAGGGGCTTCCTTGGTGGCTCAGATGGTAAAGAATCCGCCTGCAATGCAGGAGACCTGAGTTTGATCCCTGGGTTGGGAAAATCCCCTGGAGGAGGAAATGGCAACCCATTCCAGTATTCTTGCCTGGAAAATCCCATGGACAGAGGAGCCTGGTGGGCTACAGTCCATGGGGTTGCAGAGTCAGATCACGACTGCTCGACTTTCACTTAAAAGGGGAAATTGGCAGGAAGCAGAATTTGTTCAGGTGTACTCCTGCTGATGCACCTGCCTCCCTGTTTCCCTCTGCTCACCCGTGGACCTTACATCCAACCTCTGGGCTCTGTGGTCCCATCCTTAGTTCCTGTCTGCCAGCCCCTTTGGTCTCAGTGCTTTGTGTTTGCCCAGGCTGAGGACCTTGAATTTCCCCTACGTTAAACTCCCATTCTGATTGTGCCTTTACCAGGTAGCTCTTATTTCCTTAAATAAATTCCTTGTCTAACCCTGGACCCTAGAAGCCACCACTCCCTCCTGTCCATTGGTTCAACAAAGCTTCAGCCATCCTATCCTCCCATCCCCAACCTGGAGAGAAACAAAACCCTTGTATTCATCCCTTCAACAAATACTTACTAAAAGTCTACTAAAAATCTACTGAGAACCAGGCACTGTTTTAGGCCAGAACAAAACAGACCAAAACTATGCCCTCATACAGAACCTAAATTCTCGTGAAGGAAAGCAAAAAACAATATAAATAGGGCAATATATAAGGAAATGGCAACCCACTCCAGTATTCTTGCCTGGGAAATACCATGGACAGAGGAGCCCGGGGCTATGCAGACATGACTTAGTGACTAAACAACAACAATAGTTTGATAGATGCAGATAGATTCCTACCGAGAAAAATGAAGCTTGCCTTTTGGAGTCTGAGGTAGAGAGAGGTTCATTGTGAATCTTGAGAGGTGACCAGAGAACACTCTTCTGGTAGTAGAAACAGAATACCTATGACATCAAATCAAGCTGGTACAAGTGATTAAGTTCTTTCCAGGAAGAAGTGTAATTGGACCTCGTTGGAAAATAAGTGATAGGATCTTCTGATAGTAAAGATAAGTACCTCTCTGAGAGGTGACATCCTGATTTCCCTGTGGGTGGCCTGTGTGCTGCTACTAATGAGATTCCAGGGATGGGAAGATGCAGGGTGTAATTTGCTGTCTTCACCAAGGTAGTCTGTGCTGCAGTTTACAAAGGCGTTTACAACATTGCTTAACTGTTCCAACTGGTTCTAATTGTCAGGCACATGATCAGTGTCAGGGTCGGGGCTGGTGTTTGGACAGAGCAACTGTTAGGAGGAATGGAAGGAATGGAGCGTCTCTGTCTAGGCCCCTCCTGACTCACCCCTACTCCAGCCTCAGACCCTAAATATCTCAGAGCCATCCTTAGGTTTCCCTGGACCCCTCATCCTGCTCGACCTTCCCCCATAGCAGAGATAGTGGTCTGTTCCAAAACTGTATCCACTCCAATATGACCTTTCATAAAAAAAAAAAAAAAATTGCAGGGCTTCCCTGGTGGCTCAGTGGTAAAAAAAAAACCCACCTACCATTGGAAGAGACAGGGTTTGATTCCTGGTCAGGGAAGGTCCTACATGTGGTGGGGCAACAAAGCCTGTGCACTACAACTTCTAAACCCGTGCTCTACAGCCAGGAAGCCACAGCAAGAGAAGCCCGAGCACCACAAATAGAGAGTAGCCCCTGCTTGCTGCAATAAGAGAAAGCCCTCGAAGCAACGAAGACCTAGCACAGCCAAAAATAAATAATTAAAATAAAATTTAAAAATTCGGTCCTTCATGGCAGGGAATAGCAGAAGCAAAATAATCTGCTGAAACTACCTCATTCTTGGCTGCTCGCAAAGTTGAGTGTTCACAGCAGACACCTGAGGGCATAAAATGGTGATTCCTGGGCCCCAGACAGGATCTACTTAGAATCTCTGCGGTGGATCCAAGGAGCTGGTGTGCTCATGAAGATGGAAAATCTCTGTCCTTTTCCATACCTTGGATATTCTAATGGCTTTGAAAAACAGGCATCCACTTTCTACACTGCTCTGGTGGCTCAGGTGGTAAAGAATATGCCTGCAATACTGGACACCCAGGTTCAGTCCCTGGGTGGGGAAGATCCCCTAGAGAAGGGAATGGTAACCCACTCCATATTTTTGCCTGGAGAATTGCATGGACAGAGGATCCTGGTGGGCTACCATCCATAGGGTCGCAGAGTCAGACATGACTGAGTTTTTAACACTTTCACTTTTCACTGAGAAGACACACCTAGAAACTTATTAGACAAACTCATTCACAAGCCCCATCCAAATCTCTGAATCAGTATCTCCAAGACAGAGAGGCCTGGGAATCAGTCTTTTAAATCAGCCCCTTGTATTATTATTATTGTTTTAATCATCAGAAAAGTCTGAGCATGCTCCTAGATGATTGGAAAAAAAAAAAAACACAGGGAAGCCATCATCAGTCTAGCAGAAAATACACATCACAGATAAACCATGAATGGCTACCTTTGGATTAAGTATCCAATTCCAGTTCAATCTGCTGTGGCCAGTTAGGATGGGGTCACATGGTATAAAATATGACCATTTATGTCTTTGAAAGAAATTCCAGGAGTTCTGGAACATAACATGGACAACAAAAAGCAAAAGTAGGACTTCCCTGGGGTCCAGTGGCTAAGACTCCAGTGCAGGGGGGCAGGGTTCAATCCCTGGTCAGGGAATTAGATCCCACATGCCTCAACTAAAGATCTCGCATGTTGCAACTAAGACCTGCCACAGTCAAGTAAATATATAAATATTTAAAAAAAGAAAAAAGCAAAGGTGTAATCTAACTTCTAAGTAAAGTTTTGAGTGGTTTTCAGTTTATTGCAAATGAAATTGGCTATTCCAAGATGAATGAAGTAAGAAAGGATGTGAAATAAGGGGAGTTTATGCTGGAAGCTGAGTACAAGTAGAGGTCACAGTCTGGGTTCTCAGTGGTGGACTTCATGTTCCCCTTTGCTTGCACTGTCCTGAGTGAATGAATGACTTTTACAACTAATGGAGCTCTGCCCTAATGGAACAGTTGCTCAGAAGCCAAGGAAATGGATACATTATGGAAACTTTGATTCCAGGATCCCCATAAAATTCCTAAAAGTCTTGCCAATGATGAAATAAGCTCCAAATATAAAAGTAGAGCCCACTTTAATTCAGTGATTACCTGCTACAATGCCAAACTATTTGGCCCCTTGGCATGTCACATGCTCCTCTAGACCAACTTTTTGGTTTTAGGACCCTTCCCACTATTAAAAAATGACTGAGAATTTAAGAGCTTTTTTGTGGGTTATATTTATTGATATTTACTGTACCTGAAATTAAAGCATAAATCTTAAACATTTTATTTACTCATTTTAAATTAATAATAATAAATGTGTATGTTGAGTGCCAAAGAATTGATGCTTTCAAATTGTGGGGCTGGAGAAGACTCTTGAGAGTCCCTTGGACTGCAAGGAGACCAAACCAGTCAGTCCTAAAGGAAATGAACCCTGAATATTCACTGCAAAGACTGATGCTGCAGCTGAAGCTCCAATACTTTGGCAAAGAGCTGACTCATTGAAAAAGACCCTGCTGATGGGAAAGATTGAAGGCAACAGGAGAAAGGGGCGGCAGAGGTTGAGATAGTTCAATAGCATCATCCACTCAATGGACATGAGTTTGAGCAAACTCCTGGACATAGTGAAGGACAGGGAAGCCTGGTGTGCTACAGTCCATGGGGTCTCAAAGAGTTGGACACGACTTAACAACTTAACAACAACAGTGTTGACATAAATATTTTTCAAAAAAATTAATCAATAGAACTGTCATTGTTTTACATTTTTGGCAAGTATTGTTAATGTCTGGCTTAATAAAAGACAGCTGGATTTCTCATATCTGCTTCTGTGTTCGTCAGGTGTGACATCATATGTGGGTAAGCCTCTAGGGAATGCGAGTGAAAAAATAAGAGTGAAAAAAGGCCTCAGTGACTCCCTCAAAAGGTTTGGGGGATTCTCAGATGTCCCCAGACTACATTCTGTGAATTGCTGCTGTAGCTATTGCAGTGAATAGGAATATAGGCCAGTCCTTGGAAAACATAAATTATTTTTCCTTCCTAAACGTAAAGTTTCTTGGTTGATTCTTAATCTCTTAGCCTTTAGCTTCATGACACTTTCCATCCCCTCACCAAATTCATTTTCCACTGCTAACAGCATCTTAAAATAATGAGTTAACATTTATAGAGCAGTTTTTACATGCCAGAAAGAAAGAAAGATACTGTAAGTAAGTCATGTCTGACTCTTTCGAATCCATAAACTGTAGCCTGCCAGGCTTCTCTGTCCATGGAATTCTCCAGGCAAGAATACTGGAGTGAGTTGTCATTTCCTTCTCCAGGGGAACTTCCTGACATAGGAACTGAACTCAAGTCTCCCACATTGTGGGCAGATGCTTTACTGACTAAGCTACGAGGGAAGCTTCAAAGTGAAAGTTGCTCAGTCCAACTCTTTGCAACCCCATGGACTGTGGAATATTCCAGGCCAGAAAACAGGAGTGGGTAGCCTTTCCCTTCTCCAGGGGATCTTCCCAACCCAGTGATTGAACCCAGGTATCCCGCATTGCAGGTAGATTCTTTACCAGCTAAGTCATGAGGGAAGCCCCAAAATATGGAGATGCCGGGGATTGAACCCGGGGCCTCATACATGCAAAGCATGTGCTCTACCACTGAGCTACATCCCCTACCCCCTACATACCAGGTCCTAGACAAAGCACTCTACATACACTGTCTCTTTTCATCTTTATTTCAACCTGTGAGATGTTAGAAAATATATATATTGGTCTCTGTCTGTGGTTCCTGGCACAGAGCTCCTCAAACCATTGACATTTGCTAAGTGATAAGAGCACTGGGAGGAGCATCTTTTGTTTAACCCTGGTTCCTAAATCCCTTGGAATTTCCTGGGTAACAGCAGTGTCTTTTGTTCTAGTCAGGTGACCCTGGGTGGGCTCCTGCATGGGGCCTGGTCACCAGAAAAATCAAGCCACGATCAGAGGCTTGGAATTTGCAGCCTCATCCTCCATTCTCCAGAGAAGGAAGAGGGCTGGAAATGGGTTGATGATCAATCATGCCTATGTGATGAAACCTCCATAAAACTCCCCGAAGGACCGTGTTCTGAGAAACTTCTACGTTGGTGAATGCATGGTCGTGCTGGAGGAGGACACACCCAGAGAGGGCAGGGAAGCCCCCACATAACTGGCCTTACACATTCCTTCCATCTGGATATTCATCTGTAGCCTTTATCATATCTTTCTACAATCCACTGGTCAACAGTAAGTGAACTCTTTTCTTGAGTTCTCTGAGCTGCTGTAGCAAATTAATTGATCCTGAGGGGGGAGGGAGTCGTGTATAGAGCTCATCAGTCAGAAGCACAGGGGACAACCTGGACTTGTGATTGGCATCTGAAGTGGGGTTGGGACAGTCTTCTAGGACTGAGCCCTTCCCCTGTAGGAGCTGATAGTATCCCCAGGCAGAGTATCAGAACTGAGTTAGGTTGTAAGACACGGAGCTGGTGTCACAGAGAATTATTTGGTGTGGGAAAAACAGCCACTCACCTGGGATCAGAAGTTTTGAGGGACTTCCCCATTGGTACAGTGGATAAGAGTCTGCCTTCCAATGCAGGGGACACAGGTTCAATCTCTGGTTCGGGAAGATTCCACATCCCAGGGCTAGTGTGGTTGAGGGTGGGGGCAACAACTAAAATCTGTGCACAACTCCTAAAGCCTGTGAGTCTAGAGCCTGTGCAATGGCACCCCACTCCAGTACCCTTGCCTGGAAAATCCCATGGATGGAGGAGCCTGGTGGGCTGCAGTCCATGGGGTCACTAAGAGTCGGACACAACTGAGCAACTTCACTTTCACTTTTCACTTTCATGTATTGGAGAAGGAAATGGCAACCCACTCCAGTGTTCTTGCCTGGAGAATCCCAGGGACAGGGGAGCCTGGTGGGCTGCCGTCTATGGGGTCGCACAGAGTCGGACACGACTGAGGTGACTTAGCAGCTAGAGCCTGTGCTCCACAGAAAGAGAAGCCACTGCAATGAGAAGCCCAAGCACCTCAATGAAGAATAGCTCACCGAAACTAGAGGAAGCCTGCTCACAGCAAGACCCAGCGCAACCAAAAATTAATCAATTAAAAGCAAAAAAGATTATTGTGAATTAAAGGAAAAGCATATTTTTTAAAAAATGTTCTGAGTGTGGCAATAATGTGAGACTAAGGGAGACACACAAGAGGAAAACTGAGGGTTTTTTTTTTTTTCTTTTCTTTTGCACAATCCCAGAAGACAGTTTTATCCTGGGGATAATTATTATCCCTAATTTATTGATGAGGAAAACAGGTCTGGAGAAAGGCAGCAACAGGCTCCAAATTACAGATCAAGTAAGTTAAGAAATCAGGAATCTAACCCTGGGAAGTCTCTGTAGTGAAGGAAAGTGAAGCCTTTATTGCAGGGTACCAAGCAAGGAGTCCTAGCTTCCCTGGTGGCTCAGATGGTAAAGAATCTGCCTGCAATGCAGGAGACCTGGGTTTGATCCCTGGGTTGGGAAGATGCCCTGGAATAGGAAATGGCAACCTGCTCTGGTATTCGTGCCTGGAAAATTCCACAGACAGAGGCACCTACAGGTTACAGTTCATGGGGTCGTGAAGAGCGGAAACAGTGGAGTGACTGACACTTTCACTGTGAAGCAAGGAGTCAAGGACAGTTAGTGCTTAAAAGACTGAACTCCCCAAGGCTTGCAGGGAAAGGTTTTTAAAAACAAGATAAGGGATGGGGGTGGTGAGGTGTGTGATCAGCTCAAGGACATTCTTCTGATTGGTGGTGAGGTAACTGTGGGAGTCAACATCATCAACCTTCTGGTTCCAACTGGTCTGGGGTCTTGTGCTTGTGGGCAGCAGACAGTTAACTTCTTCCATCTGGTAGGGGTTTCATTATCTGCAAAACAGCTCAAAGGATGTGACTCAGAATGTCATCTATAGCCCTTGAGGAGGAACTAAGGTCCTTGACTTTGTTTAATGGCTGAACTGTTATCATTTTGTCTTGCTTGACTGTTTTCTTTTCTTTCTGTGTTTTCTCATTCCTCTGATTAAACTCACTTTGTGGAACTCAGGGAAGGCCTACAGGGTACAGTTTTTCTACAGGCTAGGGGCAGGCAGAGGACAAGGGGGGTGGGAGAGTCTGTTCCGGGAAGACTCCATAGAATCCTGCTCAATTACAATTTTATGCATTCCATGTGCATTTTAAATTGTTTTAAGTTTTCAAAAGTTCAGCTCAGGAGATTACATGTCTATTGGGAATCCTTCAATTTGAAGTTTTCTGTTTTCCTGTATTTTCATCAGGGTTGCTCTATAATCTAACTTCAGAAAGTTTTCTGTCTTTGGCTAAATACTGGTTTGGGGGAAACCTGGTCTTAAACACACTTTGCATTTGGGAGGAGCATTTTCATCAATACTTTTTTTTTTTTTTCTGGCCACACCATTATAACAGGAGGGAAAGGGGCAGGGCACAGCTTTTGAATGACATAGCCCAAGGGCACAACATAACCCGATTAGAATCAAGTGGGACCAAGATGGCAGACAAGACTAGACCTTGAGCCTCAATCAGCAAGTGAAATGACATACCCAGAGGTGCCATGACAGTTCCAAGGCACTGTCAAAAGACCAAGGGTGGGTGGTGGCCCCAAACCTGGAAATCTCCACCCCTTCCCAAAAATAGTTGGAATAATCCTCCCACTGATGCTGAAGCTGAAACTCCAATACTCTGGCCACTCGATGCAAAGAACTGACTCATTTGAAAAACGCTGATGCTGGGAATGATTCAAGGCGGGAGGAGAAGGGGATGACAGAGGATGAGATGGTTGGATGGCATCACCGACTCAATGGACGTGAGTTTAAGTAAGCTCCGGGAGTTGGTGATGGACAGGGAAGCCTGGCGTGCTGCAGTCGCAAAGAGTCAGACACAACTGAGCAGCTGAACTGAACCGAATCCTCCCACTCATTAACATATGAAATTCATCTCAGTTCAGTTCAGTTGCTCAGTCATGTCTGACTCTTTGCAACCCCATAGACTGCAGCACACCAAGCTTCCCTGTCCATCACCAACTCCCAGAGCTTGCTCAAACTCATGTCCATTGAGTCGGTGATGCCATCCAACCATCTCATCCTCTGTTATCCCCTTCTCCTCCCGCCTTCAATCTTTCCCAGCATCAGGATCTTTTCAAATGAGTCAGTTCTTCGCATTGGGTGGCCAGAGTATTGGAATTTCGGCTTCAGCATCAGTCCTTCCAATGAATATTCAGAACTGATTTCCTTTAGGATTGACTGGTTTGATCTCCTTGCAGTCCAAGGGACGTTCAAGAATCTTCTCCGACACCACAGTTCAAAATTATAAATTCTTTGGTGCTCAGCTTTCTTTATAGTCTAACTGTCATATCCACACATGTCTACTAGAAAAACCATAGCTTTGACTAGATGAAACTTTGTTGGCAAAGTAACATCTCTGCTTTTTAATATGCTGTTTAGGTTGGTCATAGCTTTTCTTCCAAGGAGCAAGCATCTTTTAATTTCATGGCTGCAGTCACCATCTTCAGTGATTTTGGAGCCCCCCAAAATAAAGTCTCTCACTGTTTCCATTGTTTCTCCATGTATTTGACATGAAGTGATGGGACCAGATGCCATGATGTTAGTTTTTTGAATGTTAAGTTTCAAGCCAGCTTTTCCACTCTCCTCTTTCACTTTCATCAAGAGGCTCTTTAGTTCCTGCCATAAGGGTGGTATCATCTGCATATCTAAGGTTGTTGATATTTCTCCCAGCAATCTTGATTCCAGCTTGTGCTTCATCCAGCCCGGCATTTCTCATGATGTACTCTGCATATAAGTTAAATAAATAGGGTGACAATATATGGCCTTGATATATTCCTTTCCTGATTTGGAACCAGTCTATGGTTCCATGTCCACTTCTAACTGTTGATTCTTGACCTGCATACAGATTTCTTAGGAGGCAGGTAAGGTGGTCTGGTATTCCCATCTCTTGAAGAACTTCCCACAGTTTGTTGTGATCCACACAGTCAAAGGTTTTGGCATAGTCAATAAAGCAGAAGTAGATGTTTTTCAGGAACTCTCTTGCTTTTTTGATGATCCAACAGATGTTGGCAATTTGATCTCTGGTTCCTCTGCCTTTTCTAAATCCAGCTTGAATATCTGGAAGTTCACAGTTCACGTACTGTTGGAGCCTGGCTTGGAGAATTTTGAACATTACTTTACTAGTGTGTGAGATAAGTGCAATTGTGCAGTAGTTTGAACATTCCTTGGCATTGCCTTTCTTTGGGATTGGAATGAAAACTGACCTTTTCCAATCCTGTGGCCACTGCTGAGTTTTCCAAGTTTGCCGGCATATTGAATGCAACACTTTCACAGCATCATCTTTTAGGATTTGAAATAGCTCAACTGGAATTCCATCACCTCCACTAGCTTTGTTTGTAGTGATGCTTCCTAAGGCCCACTTGACTTTGCATTCCAGGATGTCTGGCTCCAGGTGAGTGATCACACCATCCTGGTTATCTGGGTCATGACGATCTTTTGTGTAGAGCTCTTCTGTGTATTCTTGCCACCTCTTCTTAATATCTTCTGCTTCTGTTAGGTCCATACCATTTCTGCCCTTTATTGTGCCCATCTTTACATGAAATGTTCCTTGGTATCTCTGATTTTCTTGAAGAGATCTCTAGTCTTTCCCATTCTATTGTTTTCCTCTATTTCTTTGCATTGATCACTGAGGATATGAAATTGCCCAGCCTATAAAAACTAACTGCACCACATTTCATGGCACACTCGCCCTCTGCGATGGCCCACACTCTGTCTATGGAGTGTGCTTCTCTCTGAATCTGAATAAATCTACTTCTTACCTATCACTTTTTCTCTCACTGAATTCTTTCTGCGATGAGACATCAAGAACCTGAGCTTTGTTAGGTCCTGAAACCAGGTACTGTGCATTTTGACTGGGTTTGCATCCCAGACACGTGGGTTCAAGTCCCAAGTAGGGTTTTGGCTGGGTTTGAGTCCCAATCTGAGGTACCTGGTTTCACCATGAAGCTTGCAGGAACCTAGTTCCCCGACCAGGGATTGAACCCATGCTACCTGCATGGGAAACACAGAGCCTTAACCACTGAACTGCCGGGGAAGTCCTTGTTGTTACTAGTGTTCTACTCATTTGTAGTGGGTTGGATAGTGTCACTCAAAAATTCAGGTTGGGATGTGACCTTATTTGGAAATGGGGTCTTTTGCAGATGTAATTAAGATAATTAAGATAAGACTTAAAATGGTATCATACTGGATTAGGGTGGGCCCTAAATCCAATGAATGTCCTTAGAAAAGACAGAAGAAGACAGTAATGTTGGGAAGGTCCATCTAGTCAAAGCTATGGTTTTTCCAGGAGTCATGTGTGGATGTGAGAGTTAGACCAAAAAGAAAGCTGAGCACTGAAGAATTGATGCTTTTGAACTGTCATATTGGAAAAGGCTCTTAAGAGTTCCTTGGACAGAGAGGAGATCAAACCAGTCAATCTTAAATCAATATTCATTGGAAGGACTGATGCTGAAGCTTCAATAATTTCACCACCTGAGGTGAAGAAGTGACTCATTAGAAAAGACCTTGATGCTGGGAAAGATTGAAGGCAGGAGGAGAAGGGGACGACAGAAGATGAGATGGTTGGGTGGCATCACCAACTCAATGGACATGAGTTTGAGCAAGCTCCAGGAGTTGGTGATGGACAGGGAAGCCTGGTGTGCTGCAGTCCATGAGGACACAAAGAGTTGGAGACAACTGAGCAACTGACCTGAACTGAACGTAGGGAAGAGGGCTTTCCCAGTGGCTCTAGTGGTAAAGAACCTGCCTGACAATGTAGGATACATAAGAGATGCCAGTTCAGTCCCTAGGTTGAGAAGATCCCCTGGAGGAGGGCAGGGCCACCCACTCCGGTCTTCTTGCCTGAGAATCTCATGGAAAGAAGAGCCTGGTGGGCTATGGTCCATGGGGTCACAAAGAGTTGGACACGACTAAATCTACTTAGCATACAACACAGGAAAGAAAAGAAGGACATGCAAAGATGGGGACAGAGATGAGAGTTGGCTGCCACTGCCAAGGAGCCACCAGCACTAGGCAGGGGCAAGGAAGGATTTTCCTTCAGACTTCTGGACTCCAGAATGGTGAGAGAAATTTCTGTTCTTTCACATCTCCCATCTTGTGGTACTTTGTTACAGCAGCCCTAAAGAACTAATATACTAGCCTTCAAGACCTGGCCCCGAATTGACCTCCTTTCTATGGCCTTCCCTTGTCATTTAAGATATAAGTATTTCTCCCTCCTTTAAACCCCAAGAATCCTTGCTGTCTGCACCATCCCTGAGGACTCAGGGTTTTATTGTGTGTGTGTGTCAGCTTCTCCAGAGAGAACGTTTGGGTTTTAACCCTTCCTTGAGTCTCTGCCTATCTCCTAACTCAGTGATATTGTTGCAGGAAAAGTGGAGAGCAAGAGAATGGTCACGTCTCAGGTCTCAGGTGAGTTCCTGGGATGGCTGCCAAGCGAGGGTCCTTGGCTTCGTGCAGGAAGAAATTCCAGAGCGAGCCAAAGTAGAGTGAAAGCATGTGTTTATTTGAGAAGATACACACTCCACAGACAGAAGTGTGCACTGTCTCAGAAAGTGAGAGTGGCCCTGAAACACCGGCTTGCTGTGCTAAGTCACTTCAGTCGTGTCCAACTCTGTGCGACCCTGTGAACTATAGCCCTCTAGGCTCCTCTGTCCATGGGATTCTCTAGGCAAGAATACTGGAGTGGATTGCCATTCCCTTCTATAGGGGATCTTCTTGACCCAGGGAAAGAACCGGCTAGAACCTGCATTGGCAGGCAGGTTCTTCACCACTAGCATACCTAGGAAGCCCGAAATATGGGGTGGTTAGTTTTTATGGGCTCGGCAATTTCACAGGCTAATGAGTAGGAGGTTTATTCCAACTATTTTGGGGAGTGAAAATGAAGTTGCTCAGCTGTGTCTGACTCTTTGCGACCCCATAGACTGTAGCCTACCAGGCTCCTCTGTCCATGGGATTTTCCAGGCAAGAGTACTGGAGTGGGGTGCCATTTCCTTCTCAGAGGATCTTCCTGATCCAGGGATCAAACCCAGGCCTCCCATGTTGCAGGCAGACACTTTACCCTGTGAGCCACCAGGGAAGCCCTGATTTGGGGGAAGGGGCAGAGATTTCCTGGAATTGGGTCACTGTCCCTTTTTTGACCTTTAATCATCAACCTCTGAACTGTGAAGGCACCTGAGGGTATGATTTAGCTAATGTGTTACGATGACCTCATACTGAGGCTTGTGGTCTTGTGGAAGTTGACTTGTCTGCCATCTTGGACCTAGTTAGTTCTAACCAGTCTATGTCATGCCCTCAATGGCTGTCATTCTTTTAAAGGTTATGCCCTGCCTCCTTCCTGTCTCAATATATATTAAGCATATATATTAAGTCCTTAATATATGATTGTTGAATATAGTTTCCCCAATACTTTCTTCTCATTTAATGAATCCATTCACAAAATAATTATTGAGTGCCTACCTTGGGTCAACTATTTTTTCTTACTTCTGGGATAAATCTGTGAACCAAAAAGACAACCTTCAGTCCTTACAAGCTTACTTTCTAATGAGAATGTAAGTTTCTGTGTTGAAATTCACATGCTCTAGTTGCAGGTTTTAGACTAGTTTCTGTAGTTTTTCGTGTCTCTTTATTGTCCAGATCCAGTTTCCAGTGCTGGGACTATCCTGGCATCCTTTCAGATCTACTTGACTGCCAAGGACAGAGAGGAGGGGGTGAAATGATTTGGAGATCTCAGTTCATGCAGAAAGTTCCTCTCTCATAAGCCATCCTTGTGTCCTGAACTTCTCTTTGCCGACTGAAACATGCTTGTAAGCTGTGTTGGAGCCAGCTTGTGGAGACCTTTTTTTGTAGTCTGGATGCAAGCCGAGAGAACAGGAAGGCACATGCAAATCTGGGCACAGTGTTAGCTTTGGTCTAGTACCAGACAGGCGGCTTGTGCCACTTTTGCCAGGATCTGTGGTTCATCAGCTGTCCTCCCTTGCTGCCAAAATAAGGGATTCTTGCCTTTCTACATGGGTACAAATTCTAGGCAGCAGGACCACAGGTGTGGGATAAGTAGGGTGTATTTCCTTTAGGAGAAATATGTAGAACAAAGAATGGTGTTCTTCTCTAGTCTTATTTTGATGTTCAGCTCCAGGTAAATCTGATGAGAGCCAGTTGCTCTGTAGCTAACTGAAGGGTGGGGGATGGTGACTGTACAGAGAGAATGACAGTGTGTCAATCAACCTTCCAGTAGGCAAATGCATGTTTATAGATTCATGTGTGTATGCTCAGTCGCTCAGTTGTGTCTGACTCTTTGTGACCCCATGGACTGTAGCCTGCCAGGCTCCTCTGTCCATGGGATTCTCCAGCCAAGAATACTGGAGTTGCCATTTCCTTTTCCAGGGGGGTTTTCCCTGACCCAGGGATAGAACCCATGTCTCCTGCCTTGGCAGGTGGATTCTTTATCACTGCCCTACCTGGGAAGCCCCTTGTATAAAGATTAATGCTTAGTTATTTGAGAATGTGGTGAAATAGCACTCAGAAACTGTTATTGGGAGTAAGTAAGGGAAATTAACACAAACTTTCTAATATGCATTTTGCGAACATGTTTCAAAAGCCTTAAAATATTTATCCTCTTTAATCAAGTAATTTTATTTTCAGGAGTTTATCCTGAGGAAATAATATTATATTTGCACCAAGACTTATTCAGAAAGATCTTTGCAGTGTTATTTATAATAATGAGAAACAACACAAAATTTCAACAACAGAATTGGTTAAATTAAAAATGCTATATCTATGTGTTAGAATATGAGCCATTAAAAATTATATTCAAAGGTTGAAAAATGTTCATTTTAAAGTTAAGTGAGGGACCTCCCTGGTGGCCCAGTGGCTAAGACACTGTACTCCCAATGCAGGGGGCCTGGGTTCGATCCCTGGTCCAGGAACTAGATCCCACATGCTGCAATTAAAATATCCCTTGAGTGGCCAAATAAATAAATAATAATAAAAATAAATTAAAAAAAAATAAATAAAGTTAAGTGAGAGTTACGTGTACAGGAGGATTAACTATGGTATTCTGTATTCCTTGGGGGTATGATGGAAATTTGTGATAATAGAAACTAAAAATTCTAAAAGAATGTTTGAGAATGAATGTTCTCAAAGAATGTTTACATCTAATTTCCTCCTCCAGGGCATCTTCCCAACCCAGGGATCAAACCTGCATCTCTTATATCTCCTGCATTGGCAGACAGATTCTTTACCACTAGTGCCACTTGGGAACCCCTTACATCTAGTAGAAAATGCTTATAAGGTATTATTGAGTGGAAAAGACAAATTATCAAGCAGTATGTATTGAGATATGGTAGGATTCCATAGGATTTTAGTTTTGTAAAACAAACTAAACTTTCTGTTCATTTTATATATTGTAAGTGTATATATATATATATATGTATAATGTTAACAGTGGCTGTCAATGGATGGTGCAAATACAGGACCTGCAGATTTTTTCTCTCACATTTCTTTATATTTTGATACATTTATTTAAAAAGCATGTAATACTTTTTTATACAAAAAAATATTAAAAGGGAGGAGAGCCTTTTAAAAGAAGAGGAGCAGAGAGTCCGACAGGTGTCTTGAGTACTGTTTCATAACTTACTGGCTACATAACCTGGGGCAAGTTTCTTTGACTTCCTAAGCCTCAGTTTTATGTCTGTAATAAGGAAAAAAGTTACCCACTTTGTGGGGTTTATATGAAGATTATATAAAACAATGCAGATAAAGCTTTTAATGGGATATCTAATAGAGTGAGGCTTGGTAAATGTTGTTTTAATAAAACTTGTTTGACTTCTGCTGTGGTCATGATAGCATTACTGGTATTGGTTAGCCTCCCTGCAGTAAATAGCTAGAAAACTGGACAAAATATGGAAAACCACTGTCCTCAGACATTGAACAACAGGCACTCAGAACTCTGATTCCTGAGAAAAATAAAACAAATTTGGTGAGCCCTCTGATTTCCCAGGCTTTCTGGACAATAGTACAGGGAGAGAAGCTGCAAGCAGAACATAGCAGCCTCACTGAAATGAGGAGACAGATATATAAACAGATCAGAGTTTGTGCAGGTTGAGGCAACTGGAATTTGTTGGGCAAGCTCCCAGACCAAAAGAAGGTTTAGAGAAAAAGGGCTTTTTAAGTATATTCATTTTTTTTGTTGTTTAGTTCCTAAGTCATGTCCAACTTTTTGTGACCCTGTGGACTGTAGCCCGCCAGGCTCCTCTGTCCATGGGATTCTCCAGGCAAGAATACTGGAGTGGGTTGCTATGCCCTCCTCCAGGGGATCTTCCAGACCCAGGGATGGAACTCGAGTCTCCTGCATTGGCAGGTGGATTCTTTATTGCCCCCAGGGAAGCCCGTAAGTATTCATAGAATCCTCTTAAGTCTTTGCCCAAATATTAGGCTGTACATGTGTAAGGTGAGACTCCATAAGCTGGGCACATAGAATAATTACCGGAGAAATAAAAATTACCAAGAGCTTGCAAAATAAGCAATAACTGAAGCTTGGAGAGGGTTGAGAGACAGTCTAGTTCCAATTAGTCAGAGCTCAATAGACTCCAGAGATGCCACACCTTAGGAGCAAGGCTAGAGTAGTCTGAAAATAAAGGGGACTTAAGATCCTCCTAAGAAGAGCTTGAAAATAAACCTCAGAAAGACCAAGCTGATCCCCAACTAAATTAACTGCCTCCAAGAATAAAGCTCAGCACTTTTTAAGGGAAAGCAGCAAAAATCAGACACTCAACAACATGACACAAAATCCAGAATCTGGTAAAAAGATTACCAAATATGTGGGAAAACATGAAAATATGATCCTTAGCCAGGAAAAACAAGTCAGTCGAAACAGATACATAAATGACAGAAATGATGACATTAGCAGACAAGGACTTAAAAAGAGCTATCGTAAATATGTTTCAGGATCTAAAGAAAAACTCAGCAAACACAATGAGCAAGTGTGTGTGTGTGTTTAGTCTTGTCCGACTTTTTGCGACCCTATGGAATTTTCCATGCAAGAATACTGGAGTGGTTGCCATCCTCTTCTCCAGGGAATCTTCCCCACCCAGGGGTCAAACTTGCGTCTCCTGCACTGGCAGGTGGATTCTTTACCACTGAGCCACCTGTGAAGCTTGAACATAATGAGAAACATGGAAAATTATAAAGAAAGAAACAAATGTAACTTCTAGACCTAAAAATCAGAAATGTATAATTCACTGGATGGGCTTAGCAAATGACTGCACGCAACAGAAGAATGAAAAGGACTTGAAGATACAGCCCCCCAAAAAAGTTCAAACTAAAGCTCAGAAAGAAAACGAGAAATAAAATACATATGTACATACTTACATACATATAGAAACAGAACCCCAGTGACCTGTGGATCAATATCAAGCAATCTAACACATGTAAATTGAGTATGGGAGAGATATTTAAAGAAATAATAACTGAAATTCCAGGTTTGATTTTAAAAATATATACTTACCAAGAGACACAATAAGGTCAGCAAACTCCAAACAGAATAAATAGGTACAAAGAACCACATCTAGATATTATAATCAATATTCTGAAAACCAATGGTAAAGTACATGTATTAAAAGCAGCCAAAGAAAGAAAGACACATTACATTCAGGGGAACAAAGATAAGATTTTCCACTGACTTTATATCAAAAATAATGTAAGCCAGAAGACACAGAGTAGCATAGAAAGAGAGAAAAAATTATCTGAGAACTCTAATATGCAATGAACATAAACTTTAAAAATGCAGGTGAAACAAAGATGTTTCTAGACAAATAAAAGTTAATTAATAGAAAGTAATTCTTGCTTGCATTATAATAGCTAATGATTAAAATAAACAGCTAATTATTATAAAATAATTATTACCTATAATACAAGAGATAGGAAAGGAAGTTCTTTGTGTATAAGGAAAAAATACCAAAGGAATGACGGTCACTGAAAATCATAAATATGTGGGTAAAATTTTTTCATTAAATTTTTCTTTAAAAATAATTGAGTATATAAAGCAAAAGTAATATCAATATATTTGGGATCAATAACTTTATGCAGCAGTGCAATTTTATTTGATGGTAAACTGTGATAAGGTAAAGATGCATACTGTAAACACTACAGCAACCATTATAAAAATTTTAAATGTGTACAAACTAAAAGAGAAGATTAAATTACATATTAAAAATACTCAGTTTAAAAGAAGGCAGGAAACATGAATAAAAAAGAACAAAGAAGAGATGGGACTATCAGAAAGCAAATAGCAAGATAGTTCATGTAAAATATACAACATCAAAAAAAAAAAAATACAACATCATCAACATTTGCATTAAATACAAATGGACTAAGGGGCTTCTCTGGTTGCTCAGTGGTAAAGAATCTGTCTGCTAATGTAGGAGACACAGGTTCGATCCCTGATCTGGGAAGATCCCACATGTTGCGCAGCAACTAAGCCCATGCACCAAGCTATTGAGCCTGTGTTCTAGAGCCTGCGACCCCGTGAATCACAGCACGCCAGGCCTCCCTTTCCATCACCAACTCCTGGAGTTTACCCAAACCCATGGCCATCAAGTCAGTGATGCCATCCAACCATCTCATCCTCTGTCATCCCCTTCTCCTCTTGCCCCCAATCCTTCCCAGCATTAGGGTCTTTTCCAATGAGTCAACTCTTAGCAAGAGGTGGCCAAAGTATTGGAGTTTCAGCTTCAACATCAGTCCTTCCAATGAACACCCAGGACTGATCTCCTTTAGGATGGACTGGTTGGATCTCCTTGCAGTCCAAGGGACTCTCAAGAGTCTTCTCCAACACCACAGTTCAAAAGCATCAATTCTTCGGCGCTCAGCCTTCTTCACCGTCCAACTCTCACATCCATACACAACTACTGGAAAAACCATAGCCTTGACTAGACAGACCTTTGTTGGCAAAGTAATGTCTCTGCTTTTCAATATGCTGTCTAGGTTGGTCACTCCTTCCAAGGAGTAAGCGTCTTTTAATTTCATGGCTGCAATCACCATTAGCAGTGATTTTGGAGCCCCCCAAAATAAAGTCTGACACTGTTTCCACTGTTTCCCCATCTATTTGCCATGAAGTGATGGGACCAGATGCCATGATCTTAGTTTTCTGAACGTTGAGCTTTAAGCCAACCTTTTCACTCTCCTCTTTCACTTTCATCAAGAGGCTCTTTAGTTCTTTGCTTTCTGCCATAAGGGTGGTATCATCTGCATATCTGAGGTTATCGATATTTCTCCCGGCAATCTTGATTTCAGCTTGTGTTTCTTCCAGCCCTGCGTTTCTCATGATGGACTCTGCATATAAGTTAAATAAGCAGGGTGACAATATACAGCCTTGACGTACTCCTTTTCCTATTTGGAACCAGTCTGTTGTTCCATGTCCAGTTCTAACTGTTGCTTCCTGACCTGCATACAGATTTCTCAAGAGACAGGTCAGATGGTCTGGTATTCCCATCTCTTTCAGAATTTTCCACAGTTTATTGTGATCCACACAGTCAAAGGCTTTGGCATAGTCAATAAAGCAGAAATAGATATTTTTCTGGAACTCTCTTGCTTTTTTGATGATCCATCCGATGTTGGCGATTTGATCTCTGGTTCCTCTGCCTTCTAAAACCAGCTTGAACATCTGGAAGTTCACGGTTCACGTATTGCTGAAGCCTGGCTTGGAGAATTTTGAGCATTACTTTACTAGCATGTGAGATGAGTGCAATTGTGTGGTAGTTTGAGCATTCTTTGGCATTGCCTTTCTTTGGGATTGGAATGAAAACTGACTTTTTCCAGTCCTGTGGCCGCTGCTGAGTTGTCCAGATTTGCTGGCATATTGAGTGCAGCACTTTCACAGCATCATCTTTCAGGATTTGAAACAGCTCAACTGGAATTCCATCACCTCCACTAGTTTTGTTTGTAGTGATGCTTTCTAAGGCCCACTTGACTTCATGTTCCAGGATGTCTAGCTCTAGGTGAGTGATCACACCATCGTGATTATCTGAGTCGTGAAGATCTTTTTTGTACAGTTCTTCTGTGTATTCTTGCCACCTCTTCTTAATATCTTCTGCTTCTGTTAGGTCCATACCATTTCTGTCCTTTATCGAGCACATCTTTGCATGAAATATTCCCTTGGTATGTCTAATTTTCTTGACGAGATCTCTAGTCTTTCCCATTCTGTTGTTTTCCTCTATTTCTTTGCATTGATCGCTGAGGAAGGCTTTCTTATCTCTCCTTGCTATTCTTTGGAACTCTGGTACAGAAATATGGTACAGATGAAAGTATTTGCAAAGCAGAAATAGAGACACAGGCATAAAGAACAAACATATGGACACCAAGGGGGAGAGGTGGGGTGGGATGAATTGGAAGATTGGGATTGACATATACACACTTCTGTGTATAAAACAGATAATGAGAACCTACAGTGTAGCACAGGGAACTCTACTCAATGCTCTGTGGTGACCTAAATGGAAAGGAAATCCAATACAGAGGGGATATATGTACACGTATAGTTGGTTCCGTTTGTTATAAATCAGAAACTAACACAACTTTGTAAAACAACTATACCCCAGTGAGACTAAAAATAAAATAAAATGCAAATAAGTGAAACATAACAAGAAATGGGATATTTTAGAGTCTGATTACTAGGATTCACAACTCTGCTCTTCCACTTATCAGCTGTGTAAATGTGGGCAAATCCCTTAATTTTTCTGTGCCTCGGTTTCTTCCTCTGTAAAATCAGGATAATAGGGTTTTTGTAAAGGTTAAATGAGTTATTTTGTAAAGTTCTGTGCATAGCACTTTGTAAGTGTTAGCTTTGATCATTTCTTAAATCTTAAATGGTTTTTCTGGATTGAGACTTATAATTGGTTCTGATGGCTCGAATGAGAGTTAGAAATTTGGGGTTAGTGCTAGAGCTTTTTTTGTCAATAAGATGGACTATTAATGGATACAACTAGAAAATTCATATATGGAGTTCAAAAGTCTATTGGCAGTTTAAGTTCAACATAGGAAATCAATCAACTTCAAAAAGTAAAAAAAAAAAAAAAGCAAAGAAACAAATCCTGATGTAACATAGTCCCCTTTGCCATGACCCTCCTAGCCCCTGACATCACTCCCTTCCCCCCATAATTCTGGAGAGCTAAAAGGTTGACCTCATGGTGCGTTTGGAGAGAGATGTGTGTTCAGCAGTCAAAGTGCAGCTAAAAGTAGCTGTTGGAAACCAGAGGGCTTCCTGGGTCAGCTGGCAGATGGAAGGAAATGCAGCTTCTCTTCTACAGTTTCCAATCAATTAGGAAGAGAGCTTCTCATCCCAGTTCTGAAATACTGGAAACGTTTTGCCCATCCAATTTCCTGCTTCCGACGAGCCCCAGAGTCTGAGCCAGGCCGTGCACAGTCTCAGGTCATGGCTATGCAGTGGGCCTGCCAGCCTGCCCCCATCCATCATACTGAAAGCCCTGGCGAGAGGGCTGGAGCTCTCCTCCAGCAGGCCTGGCAGCCAATGACACGCCGATGGCCGAGGCCGGCTTTTCCCGAGAGCTTCTGCCTGCTGCCTGAGGAAACCAGAGGTGGTCTCCTCGCATGCCCTGATCAGCAGGCTGTTGTCCTCCTCTTTGCTTTGTGGGGACTCAGTCCCCACCAACCATCAGCTGAGTGGCAGTGCCTCAAGCAGAGAGGTGAGCCAAGGATTTATCCACCGCAAAGGAATATGAAGCCAAGCTGAATTTGAACATCTGTTTCCGATGTAACGCCCTTCAGAAAGCATGGCATTGTTGGCTTTCCAAATCAGTTCCCGGCAATCCAGGAGGGAAAAAATAAAAGACATTAGTCTTTGCAGTAAGGCTGGGTCTTCTCCTAGAGGACAACAGGACTTCTCTTTGAACCTTGTGGTCCTGAGGGATCCCCAAATTGTTGGTGGCTCAGCTGGTAAAGAATCTGCCTGCAACATGGGAGACCCGGGTTCGATCCCTGGGTTGCGAAGATCCCCTGGCGAAGGGAAAGGCTACCCACTCCAGTATTCTGGCCTGGAGAATTCCATGGACTATACAGTCTATGGGGTCACAAAGAGTCAGACATGACTGAGCGGCTTTAAAAAAAAGGGATCACGCAGACAGTTGTCCTGGCAGGGTCTGTGAATGTTGCTCTTCATGAGAAACCTGCTGAACTTCTGCAGGGAAGGGAGAGAAATACGCAGGCACTTTAAATCCTCAGAGAACTGGGGTAGGGACTAACTCCCTAAGGCACAGTATAGCTGTCAGTCTAGAGTCTGGACCTGCTGAGCTGGTGAACATCCCATGGCCAGAGATTTCACAGTCATAATGACCAGGGCACTAGCATGGGGTTACACAGGCCCTGGAATTTACGAGCCATGTGACCTTGGGCAAGTAATATAACTTCAAGGAATTTTTAATGGTCAAACAGAAATAATAATGCTAATTTATGGGGATATTGTGTGAAATAATGACCCAGCACTTAACAAAGCACATAGATAGCCTGGTGTTGAGTAGATGCTTAGTATTATCAGCTATTTTTATTATTATCATTATTAGGTTTACATCATCAACAGTTAATCCTCATGAAACACATCCTGTTTGGCACCTTCATTTTTACAGACTACTATAGAACTATTCTGATATAGTCAGTCTTCTGCAAAACTCATGGCAGATAAAAAATACTTAGAAAAGGGATCTCCCCGGAGGTCCAGTGGTTAAGACTCTGTGCTTCCACTGCAGGAGGCACAACTTTGATTCCTGGTCAGGGAGCTAAGATCCTGCATGCCGCACAGTTCAGAAAGTTGGGGTGAGAGAACAACTTGAAAAAAAGTTCCAGAAAGTTCCAAAAACCAAAACTTAAATTTATGTGAGTTGGCAACTATTCACGTAACATTTACATTGTATTTACAACTATTAACATAGCATTTACGTTGTGTTAGGTATTATAAATAATCTAGGGATGATCTAAAGTACACAGGAGGATGTGTGTTATATGCAAATACTACGCTATTTTATATCAGAAACTTAAGCATCTGTAGATTTTGGTTTCTAAGGGGGCTCTGGAAGCAATTCTCCAGATCAGGGACAACTGTATATAATATTACAGAAATATTCAGAAATATTCTCTAATAGAATATAAAAATGCGTGTTGGGTTTTCTACAGAACATAGAAATATGTAATTCTGCCTTCAAAGAATTTATATCCTAGGAGATTTAAGATGATCTAACACAAAGGGTAATATTCACTAGTTTATAATGGTGGGAAGGGCACCCACCATTAGGAGGGGCAAGTTTTAGGAAGGAAACTGGAGAGTAGGACCTCAGTAACCGAAATGACCATTCTACCACTTTCCAATTCCATCCACTTGTTCACTTAGATCATCTAGTCATTTATTTACTCATCAAATGTATTAACCAGTATTTGCTAAGGGACTTTCTATGCATCAGCCATTAACTTGCAATATGAAAGACCTGGGGTGTTGTTGTCATGGTATAGAGTGGGAATTAGAGCCTGGTGGTGAGATCTGAAATCAGACACTTTGGTCAGCAAACCTGTTCTTGTTGATAGAGAGTGGTAGCCCCCAAAGAAGTTTTGAGGAGGGTAAAAGCTGGCTACTTCCGGGATTTCCCTGGTGATCCAGTGGTTAGGATGCCACATTCCTAATGCATGGGGCTCGGGTTCCATCCTTGATTAGGGAGCTAGATCCCATACGCTGCAACTAAGAGTTCTCATGTTATACTAAAGATCCTGCATGCTGCAACTAAGACCAGGTGCAACCAAATAAATAAATGAATATTTTTTTAAAAGATTGGCTACTTTCCCATATTTCACTACAAGGTTATAATGAAAGCAAGTTTCAGATCAAGTCCTGCCACATATACTGACATAATTAGATAAATATTTGCTAGTCACCACACACAACAGTTCATCTAACCATTCTCAGAGCTTAAGTCCAAGATCTCAGCCCTTTGAGGTGTTTCTACTAGTTGCACGTGAAAGGTTTGTTCCAGGAAGGCATCTGTGGTTTCTAATGGGCATCAGACAATCAGAAATTCTCACAGATCAGTGGTTCATCATGGAACTGGTTAGCCTCAGATACCCTCAGTAAAGATCTGGGCGCGGGCCTCGCCGGATTTTTATACTTCACTCATGGAAGGATAGGAATTACTTTTATTACTTTCTAGCCACTCTATCTACTTAGAATTCCTTTAATTTCACCACTGAAAGCCCATTTCTAACATCAGTTATGTCCATTACTGGGACTTTTCTGGTGGCCCAGTGGTTAAGACTCTGTGCTTCAACTGCAGGGGACACACGTTCCATCCCTGATTGGGGAACTAAGATCCTTCCTGCCACATGGTGTGGCCAAAAAAAAAAAAAGTCACTACCTTCCTAATAAAAATCCATTTCTGACACTGAGTATAACTTTTGGAAAATAATTGGTTGAGACTTGCTCTAGAGAAGGGCACTTGGATGAAATGCTAGCTGTCTGATGCTTCACTGCACTTTCTTGGTTAGTCCAAGGGTTTTGGCTTAACTTAAGAAACACACATGTAATATCACGTTGTAAACGCTCGCGTGTGTGCTAAGTCACTTCCATCATGTCCGACTCTGCAAACTTACCGACTGTAGCTCAAGAGGCCCCTCTGTCCTTGGGATTTCCCAGGCAAGAATACTGGAGTGGGTTGCCATGCCTTCCTCCAGGTGATCTTCCTGACCCAGGGATCAAATCCACATCTCCTGCATTGGCAGGTGGGTTTTTGTTTTTGTGTTAACCACTAGGGCCACTTGGGAAGCCCTGTAAACACTTAAATGCTTTAGGATAAATTACGGACACTAGAACACCTGGTGCAAAGAGGACTCACAGGATGATCTCGGCATCCTTTGAGAACTGACCATCAGTTTCCTGGGCCAGAAATTTTTGTCCTTGAAGCACAAGGGGAAAGCTCAAATTAACCATGCTTAGGGTGCCTGATGTATAAAACCAGAAAGGCAATGTATTTGCTTACGGTGAGATCTCAAATAATCGTGCAGCTTTAATTTTGATGGGATAAATGCATTTTCCCCCTGGGCATTATTTCAGGGGGAAGTTATCATCACAAAGTTATTTGTGCATTTTGAACTAGAGTCTGTGGTTGGCTCATCCACAACAGGTACAGATCTGCCGGAAGTACTTGAGTCTCTGCTAAGTCGCTTCAGTCGTGTCCGACTCTGTGTGACCCCATAGACGGCAGCCCACCAGGCTCCCCCGTCCCTGGGATTCTCCAGGCAAGAACACTGGAGTGGGTTGCCATTTCCTTCTCCAATGCATGAAAGTGAAAAGTGAAAGTGAAGTTGCTCAGTCGTGTCCGACTCTTCGCGACCCCATGGACTGTAGCCTACCAGGCTCCTCCGTCCATGGGATTTTACAGGCAAGAGTACTGGAGTGGGGTGCCATTGCCTTCTCCGAGTCTCTGAGGGAGCAGGTTGGAATGCTTTATGTCTGGGGCTGATCTCATGCGGATTTCAGGACATCCTCCAAGCCCACATTCAGCCGTACCTACCATTTTGATCCCTGAGTCGGGAAGGCCCTGGAGAAGGAAATGGCAACCCACTCCAGTTTTCTTTCCTAGAGAATTCCATGGACAGAGGAGCCTGGCGGGCCACAGTCCATAAGGTTGCAAAGAGTCGGACACGACTGAGTGATTAACACGGTTTTGACAGAAATACCCACTTCCAGTCACACTTTAAAACCCATAATCCTGGGACTTCCCTGATGATCCAGTCATTAAGAATCCACCTTTTCGGGTGGACTTGGGTTCTATTCCTGGTTGGGAAACTAAGATCCCACATGCCTTAGTGCTACTAAGCCCAAGCACCACAACTAGAGGAAGACTTTGTGCTGCAACAAAGACCGGGTGAAGCCAAAACAAACAAACAAAAAGTCTATAGCCCTTCCAGACTGATTCCTCTGCCCTGCCCTGCCCTACATTTATGGCTTTGGCTGGAACCAGAGCTCGGGTGTTATGGCCTCTGGGCCGAAGAGGGCAGCTGGATTGGATCCAGAAAGGGGGCAGGGTACAGGCCTCTCTCGACCTTAAGGAAGAAGGCAAGAGCCTTATCTGATTACAGGACTGGCCAAGTGCTTCTTCCTGGGGGTACGGGTACAGACCAAGAGGAAAGGATTTCAGATTTTACTTGAAAAAACCCGGACTGCATGACCTCTGTCAGCACTTAATCTCTGCGGGCGGGGAGTCCTGACAGGCCCAAGCTGCAATTCCATGGCCTCCAACCCTCGTAGTAGTGGGTAGATTTACACTCCAGGTAAAAAGCACACTTCTGTTTAGCACATTTTGCCATTAGCTATCATTTTTGCCCGCCACCCCACTCCGCACGGGTTAGCTTGAGTGTGATTATTCTAAATCAAAGGCTGTTTCCCCTGAAGAAGGAGGTCTGAGCACACCTATGGCCCTCTACAGCGGCTTTTCTGAGTTCCTGCTCCCCTTCTTGAGAGAGTCCTTTCCTAGGCAGCTTGATAAGTCTCGGGGTCCCCAAGGAGAGAGGGGTCTGGAATTCTCAAGGAGGAAGAAAGGACAAACTGTTTTTTTCTTTTCTCTCTACATTCCTTAGGATTATATAACAATAATGTATCCTGCCTGAGGACAGTCTCTGGATTAAACTTTCTGGCTAATTCTGTTATCTTAAAATGTAAATTATGGAAGTAGGTCTGTCTTTACAAGGATTGTATAACAATAATATATCCTGCCTGAGGACAGTCTCTGGATTAAACCTTCTGGCTAATCCTATTATCTTAGAGTATATAAAGTGAAGTTGCTCAGTAGTGTCCGACTCTTTGCGACCCCAAGGGGTGTAGCCTGCTAGGCTCCTCTGTCCATGGGATTTTCCAGGCAAGAATACTGGAGTGGGTTGCCATTTCCTTCTCCAGGAGATCTTCCCGACCCAGGGATTGAACCCGGGTCTCCCACATTGGAGGCAGACGCTTTACCATATGAGCCACCAGGGAAGTCTTCCACTGCTAAAACTAGCAAGCAGTACTCTTTCTGCCCCTTCTGATGCCTATGTCAGAAGCTTTCTCTATCTCCTTTATGCTTCAATACACAAAAGCTCTGAGCGATCAGGCCTCGTCTGTGGCTCCGGATTGAATTCTTCTCCTCCAGAGGCCAAGAATCCAGGCGTCTTTACGTGGTTCAGCAACAAACCTTTCATTCTGTCCATCTTGGGAACTGTGTCAGCATTTGGGGTTAGAATAAGAGAGTGGATGGTGGGGAATTCCCTGGCAATCCAGTGGTTAGCATTTGGCGTGTTCACTGGCTGGGTTGGATCACTGGTCATCAAACTAAGATCCCACAAGCCGCCCAGTATGGCCAAAAAAAAAAAAAAGTGGACTGTGCTGTTTATATTATTTAAATTGAGTGACGTGCTCCCTTACAAAAGCTCTCCTGGAAGTGGAAGAAATGGAGCCAACGGGCAGACAGACCCCTGTGAGCCTCTCCATTTTCTTCTCTGCCTATTAGTGCCTATCAGTGCAATGCTTTCCCACCTGGGTTCCCTGCTGCTCCGCCTTCTGCAGTCCTCCCACCTCTGCACACTCCTCTCCACACTCCTTTTCCTCCCTCTTCAGAGTTGGGCTAAATTAGGAGAGCTGCCTGGAGTCCCCTTCCCAGGAACAGAGGCAGGAAGGGGGCACCCAGGACTGCTTCCTACCTGCGGGGAATCGCCCAGCGAGAGTGCCTTTCAGACTCTGACCTGTGCTTCCTCTATACCCCGGTGTCCTCCCTGGCCCCAGCTTCTTGCCACTTAGCTCAGGGCAGGCAAATTCAGGCTTTGGCTCCCGGACAACAATATTTGAGCCCAGGAGTTCCTGCTTCACAGAGAAGGCAATGGCAATCCACTCCAGTATTCTTGCCTGGAAAATCCCATGGACAGTGGAGCCTTGTGGGCTGCCGTCTATGGGGTCGCACAGAGTCAGACACGACTGAAGCGATTTAGCAGCAGCAGCAGCAGCTCCTGCTTCAATGCACTGACTTTCCTGGGCTTGAGATACTCACTGTTTTCTTTCCCATAACTCTGCACAATTCCTCCTCCCCATTTCATTCTGTTCTCAGTTTTCACTCTCTTTCAAAGAGAAGTGCGATTCTAACTCCCCCTGTGCAATGCCTAGTACATTGATGGCTTCTTGGTTTCAGCTTCCTGGCTCTGCTGCAGTGACCTTTGGAATTTCATGGCTCCCTGCCACAGACCTCCTTTCTTCCCAGCATCTGTTTAAACACCACGCTTCCGGTGGCAGTGCCCTTTGCCTTTCTAACCTTTTTGTCATCTGGCTCCAAATTCCAAAGGGGATTTTACTGCCTGTCAGGTCAGAAACCATGCCCTGTAGCTGGAAGAAAAGCCTTAATAGTACATTTTCCTTGGATACGGGGTTGCCAAAATCTTAAAGGCTGGCACTTGGGAAAATTTCAAGACTTCTCACAAGCTGAACAAAAAACCACAGCCTGCAGCCCAGCGTTCGATGCCTTTCCGCATGAGGGCCAGTCTGCCTGCAAGCCTTTCCTTCACTCCACCCTCCCTTCCTTTGGCTAATACTTGAACTTTATCCAGTACCCTGGCTTCCTGGACTTTCTTAAGCTCTTACTTCTGCCTGGATCACCTTCTCCCACTCCATTTTCTATTTCTGCATGGCACAATTTCTACTATTTTATTTTCTTTTTAAAAAATATCTATTTATTTAGCTGCACAAGGTTTTAGTTGGAGCACGTGGGATTTAGTTCCCTGCCCAGGAGTCGAACCCCAGTCCCTTGCATTTGGAGCTTGGACTCTTAGCCACTGGACCACCAGGAAAGTTCCTCAACTATATTCTAAGTGTTAATGCCCATGCCTAAAAGTTTTCCTTGGTCCCTTCCCATCTGACTTAATCTCTCCCTGAAACCTCTGCCCTTCTATTGTGTTATTTTGAGTTTAGCTTTCTTGATACAGCTATTGAGATATAATTCACATACCATCCATTTAAAGCATACAATTCAATGGTTTTTAGCATAGTCACAGAATTGTGCCACCGTCTTCATCATCAATTCTTGAATATTTTCATCACCCACCTCCATTCCATACTTTAACTGTCACTCACCAATCCACACCCCTAAACCTTTCCCAAATCTTCTCCAGCCCTAAGCAACCATGATCTACTTTCTGTCTCTCTAGAGTTGCCTATCAGGACATTTAATATAAATAGAATCATATTGTATGTGATGTTTTGGAACTGACTTCTTTTAATTAGAATAGTGTTTTCAAGGTTTTCCAGTGGTCATGTATGGATGTGAGAGTTGGACAGTGAAGAAAGCTGAATGCTGCAGAATTGATGCTTTTGAACTGTGGTGTTGGAGAAGACTCTTGAGAGTCCCTTGAACTGCAAGGAGATCCAACCAGTCCATCCTAAAGGAGATCAGTCCTGGGTGTTCATTGGAAGGACTGATGTTGAAGCTGAAACTCCAATACTTTGGCCACCTCATGCGAAGAGTTGACTTATTAGAAAAGACCCTGATGCTGGGAAGGATTGGGGGCAGGAGGAGAAGGGGACGACAGAGGATGAGATGGTTGGATGGCATCACTGACTCGATGAACATGGGTTTGGGTAAACTCCAGGAGTTGGTGATGGACAGGGAGGCCTGGCGTGCTGCGATTCATGGGGTCACAAAGAGTCGGACACGACTGAGCTACTGAACTGAACTTCAAGGTTCATCCACATTGTCGTTTGTATCAGCACTACTTCACCCAAGAGGCATATTTTAAAAACATTTTAACATCTCTGAAATAAGGATGTGTCTTCACATCAAGGCTGTGTGTAGGGTAATTAGCAGCAGTCTTTCTCTCTTAGTAATAACTAAAACAAGGATGCACCTTCCAATCAAAGGCATCAAATTCAATGAAATGTTTTATGTCTCTGCCTTACTGCCTATCACAATCCGCTTTACAGTGAACTCACTTGTTATGAGCTTCCCTTGTGACTCAGATGGTAAAGAATCTGCCTGTAACGCATGTTCAATTGAACCCAGGTTCAATCCCTGGGTCAGGAAGATCACCTGAAGAAGGGAATGGCAACCCACTCCAGTATTCTCACCTGGAGAATTCCATGGACAGAGGAGGCTGGTGGACTACAGTCCATGGGGTCGACTGAGCAACCAACTAACAGTTGCTTATGTTGTCTATCTTGTCATGAAATCTATAGGCTCCAGAAAGACAGTATCCTTTAAAGGATGTAGCAGAGTACTTGGCTTTCAAGAAATGCTCAGTAAATATGAAAAAGAGCTAATGTTATGTTCAGAGACATAGTCTCCAATAACAACACAACAGAGCAGGAGAAAGGTACAAGATCTGCATGCATACTTGGTAAGAATGAAGTGTTCTTATCATTGTAAAGTTTCTGGTGACTGATATCATCTGAGCACCTGTGTGCCAGTTCCCGTGTTCTGAGAAGAGAGTGTTACAAAGATGGTCCTGTTCCCACTCCTAAGGAACTCATATTTTGAAAAGATATTTATATAAATGGTTATACAACAAGGAGGACAGATAAATGTGGTATAGGGGCTACCAATGCTATGAGACAGAGGTGGAAGAAGCTATTGAGAGAGTGGCATCTGTATTTGAGGCAGGAGGCAGATGCCACCCACCACAGGGTAAAGCAATTACAGATTCATGAAATGCCAAGACAATAGCAGGACAATTAAGGGTGGAGATTGGGCCCTGCCCAGACCACATATCCTCCCTGAAGTCAGGAGACTTCTCTGACCGCACATAACCAGAAAAGGCTCCTTGCAGGCCATAGGGGAGTTATGTCAAGGGATGTTCTACCCAGACACCTTTTCAGTAAAATCCATCTTGGCTAAGAGATGTGTGAACACACACAGGAGGATCCTGAGATCTACCAACTATGGACTGTGAACCAGGCAAATCAAAGTGATTGGCCAAAGGAAACCCGGAAGAAATACCCCATAAAAGTGATTCAAACAGCCATGAGAGTGTGACTCAGTGATTCTCTCACTCCCTGAGTCTGCCTGTGTGTCTGTCCACAAGGACTGTACTCTTTTCCTTTCTAATAAATACTTTACTTGCTTTATTACTTTCCATCTTTGTGGAAATTCTTTTCTGCAAAACCAAAGGACCAGGGCCCTTGTCACTGACCACTGGTGTAGTGGCTAGGATCTGGTGCTCTCAACGCTGTGACTTGGCCTCAATCTCTGGCTGGGAACACGCCCCGCTGCAAGCCATTGTAGGCCAAGGCCACCTGAGATCTTACTTAACTCTTAAACACCTTGAATATGGGCTTTATAGTCTGACAGTCCTGGGTTCTGCCATTTCTCTGTAAACTTGGCCATGATATTGAACTCTCCATAGCTCCATTTTTTTTTTTTAATGTATTGATTTATTTGGCTGTGCCGGGTCTCACTTGTGGCATGTAGGATCTAGTTCCCTGACCAGGGATTGAATTCAGGCCCATTGCACAGGGAGCTCAGAGTCTTAGCCACTGGACCACCAGGAAAGTCCCCATGGCTCCATTTCTTTATACAGTGGACGTTTAAAAAGTATGTATCTCTTAACAGTCATTGTAAGAGTCAAATGAGACAATGAGTGCAAAATACCTTGCATATTAGTAAGTGCTCAAATAAATGATAATTATTCTTGTGAATTTTATTTATTTATTTACTTTTGGCTATGCTGCCAGATCTTAGTTTCTTGGTCAGGGATTGAACCTGTGCCCCAGCAGCGAAAGCACAGAGCCCCAACCACTGGACTGCCAGGGAAATTCCCTCTTGTGAATTTTAGATCATTAAACCTTTGGGGATTTTAGAAGTTATTTAATCAACCCTTCCCCTGTGTACCTAACTTTATGCTATAGGATCAAAATACTAAGTGGTTTAGTATTGTGGAGGAGGAGGCAGGAGCAGGATTCCTGGAGGGGAGACACTGGAAGACTGAGAGACGTTAAAATGTGGAGAATTTTCACAAGTGAGATGGGCACTTTGAAGGTGAGTTTGAGGAGGCCTATTCCTCTAGCCCAGCCCACTGGCTCTCCTTTTTTTCTCCCCATTTGCAGCCACTTGGTGTATTTTAATGGAGACTTCACATTTACATATGTAAACTCTGCCCTGTATTTGAGCAGTTCTTGGCAGGAAAGTCTCAGCCGTATGTGAAAGCTAAGCTCCGGTTCCTTCTTGTTGTGTATTATTTTTCCCTTCTCAACAAACCTTTCTCTGGATTGTCAGGGGCTGAGCTTGCTGCATTTTTATTCCTCAAGTATCTAGCATGATGCGCAAAGGAGTCTTATGTAAGTGTTTTTGGTTTTCTTTTTTTAACTTTTTCTTAATGCTAACAAGAGTTGTTGAATGAAAGAATGACTATTGAAATAGTAACAAGAGTTGTTGAAAGAAAGAAAGAATGACTATTGAAACACTGACAAGAGTTGTTGAATGAAAGAATGAGTAACTATATATTCTGAATAAATAATGAATACATTAACAAACAAATAATAACAGGGTAGCTTTAACAATAGGCTCGCAAAAAAATTACATGTATTTTCCCAGGGGAAAATCAGGTATAGATGAAAGCTAAAAGAATTGCACTCATTTATTAACATTTCTTTTCAGTTTTAGGAATAATATTTTACTCATATCACTGTTTAATCAATGGAGCTACAATGATTCAGTTTATATAGTTGGCTGCTTTCCTAATAGGTGCCTGGGAAAGAATGTTTTTTTATTTTTTTTTCTGCTAGCATACAGACTAATAATGTTGTTAGTCCTGTGGCTTCCAACCTATGTCTAAAAGAAGATGATGAAAGATACACCAGGCCAAGAAATACTTTTGGAAACTGAGTCTATGCTCTTTTCTTTAGAGCCAGGGGCTGGTGGTCTGGTTGGAAGACCTGCTTATGGAGCCTAGGCACAAGTGATAAGGTCTCCCTGTGAGCTCGCACCCATGCTCTAAGCTGTTTAAGATCTTGATCAAAGGTTTGTAAATTTCACCGAGATCTGAACCTTTTGAAGGTCCCAACCCCTCCTGCCCTTCCCATCCTTTGTAACTTTCCGTCTCTTACAAAATCCTTTTCACTTGGGTTAATGATCAGTTATTCAACAAATATTTGTATCTAGAACCAGTCTTTGTCTCTTAAGAACTGACAGTCTTTGTGGGGAGATAAGTTAAAGACAATTAAACCGTGTGATTCAGCAATTGTATTTCTGAGTATAACCCAAAAGAATGGAAAGCACAGACTTGAGCAGGTAACCTGTACACCTACATTCATAGCAGCATTACTCACAACAGCCAAAGTGTGTAAACAGCCCAAGTGTCCACTGATGGATGAATGGATACACAAAATGTGGTATATACAGGGACTTTCCTGGTCATCCGGTGGTTAAGAATCCACCTTGCAATGCAGGGCGCATAGGTTCCATCCCTGGTTGGGGAGCTAAATCCCACAAGCCAAGGAGCAACTAAGCCCGAGCTCTGCAACTAGAGCCCATGCGCTGCAAGGAAAGATGCCACATGCAGCAACTAAGACCCGAAGCAGACAAATAAATAAAAACAAATAAAATGTGGTATATAAATACAATGAAATACCATTCAAGCTTAAAAAGGGAAGACATTCTGATACATGGATGAATCTGGAAGGCATTATTCTTGGTGAAATGAGGTCAAAAGAAGAGGACACACAATATTCCACTTATATGAGGTACACAGAGTAGTCAGATTCATAGAGACAGAGTAGAATTGGTTGCTAGGGGCTAGGGGAGGGAGAATGGGGAACTAGTGCTTAACAGGCATGTGGTTTCAGTTTGGGAAGATTGAAAAGTTCTAGGGATGGATGGTGGTGCTTTTGGCACAGGTGTGTGACTGCATTAAGGCCGCTGAACTGTATCCTTAAAGTGAAGTCGCCCAGTCGTGTCCGACTCTTTGTGAGCCCATGGACTGTAGCCTACCAGGCTCCTCCATCCATGGGATTTTCCAGGCAAGAGTACTGGAGTGGGTTGCCATTGCCTTCTCCAGGAGGTCTTCCCTACCCAGGGATTGAACCCGGGTCTCCTGCATTGTAAGCAGACACTGTACCGTTTGAGCCACCTACTAGAAATAGTACCCTTAAAAAATAGCTGGAATTGCTAAGAAGGTCTTCCCTGGTGGCTCAGTGGTAAAGAATCTGCTTGACAACGCAGGAGACGTGGTTCGACCCCTAGGTTGGGAAGATCCCCTGGAGAAGGAAATGGCTACCCACCCTAGTATTCTTGCCTGGAGAATTCCATGGCAGGCTACAGTCCATCGGGTCCCAAAGAGCTGGACACGACTCAGCAACTAACTGAAGACAACATTGCGAAGAAGCCACATGACTTGAGTAACTCCGTCTGCTCATCTGCTGAGTCCACTGATAAATTTGTCTCTTCAGCTCCTTTTCCTTGGCTGGTCTGGAAGCTTTCCTTTCTCTTGGCCCTCAGTGTTGGCCTCTGGGGACTGTTACGGAAATTAGCCTGGTAGGGTAGCCGGTTACTGCTCAGTGCTATAGGAACCCTGCATCCAATGCGTGGCTGAGGTCTGGACTGGGACAGAGTGCAAGGAGTCTAGGCATAGAGGCTGAGGCTTGAAGCCTTTATGGCTGTCACTTAGCAATGCAGGTGTGAGAAGATGGGAGCCTGCATCAGATGTGGGGTAGAAGAGATGGAGGGAAGTAGAGATTTGTGAGAGCTTAGTGGTCGCCGACAGGAAGAGCAACATGAGGAGAAAGAGCACTCGAGGCAGACACCAGGTTTCTGGTTTGCGTGACACGGTGGATGAGAAGGCTGCTGCTGAGAGGTGGTTACAGGGGGTTGAATGTTTTAGGGGAAACAAAGATGTCTGTTTTCTGTTTTTGGACATGCCGAGTTTAAGGGGCTTGCAAGATATCCAAGTAGCCAGTTATCCTAAAGGAAATAGCAGTTTTAATTTTACACAAAGAAGACTCAGAAGGATCCACTAGAAGAGCAGATTGAGATTTTTTTTTTTTTAAAGGAGAAAAGTAATGTTCAGAAATCTTCCAAAGAGAATATAGGACCAGATGTGCAGCTTGAATACTTTTGGCATCTTCCAGTACAAGTCTGATTTCTGATTTATGTTTATTTTCAGCAAGTAACCCACACTCAGTTTGCTTCTCTTGGTTCTCATTAACGAAATCACTGATTGGGATCCAGAGCTAGTTCTGTGGTCTTGCTGATTGAAAGCCAAGCCATGATTTTCAGGGCTTAAAAGGAAAGAATAAGACCCTTTAGCTTTTCCACATTATAAAATGCAACCCCCTAATTTTATCTCATTGTGAATGGTTTCTTTGTTCTAAGCTTGACTTGCCTTCAAAAGGATTTTCATTAGGGAGGTATTTCTATTGTTTAATTTGCTTTGTTTTTAGATTATGCATACCTCCCATTTTACATCTATTATCACTGTGGCTGCAAACTTCAGACATTACTTCTGGGAACAGTGATTGGCCTTGGCCTTTCCTTCCTGGCCATGCTTTCTCAAGGTCCTTGCGGGCTTGAAGATTCAACCACATAAATCATCAAGCTCATACCTGAGACCTTTCTCCATCTGCCTAAACTTGGCTCACACGTTAGGCCAGTTGTCCTTCCTCTTTTGAGACCCAGTGCAGAGAAGACTGAAGATAGAACATTTGGGTTTTGGATACTGTCTCACTGCTAGTCAGTCTGTGTGACAAGAAACAATCTTGCTTTTGTGTACTATGTTGCAATATACCAGGTACTTTTATGTGTTCAATCGCTCAGTCCCGTCCAACTCTTTGCGACCCTATGGATTGTAGCCCGCCAGGCTCTTCTGTCCATGGAATTTTCCAGGCAAGAATGCTGGAGTGGGTTGCCATTTCCTACTCCTGACCCAGGGATCCCCCTAACCCTGGGATCAAAACCACGCCTCTTGCGTCTCCTGCATTGGCAGGCAGATTCTTTACCACTAGTGCCACCTGGGAAGCCCAAGATACTTTTACATTTGCGATTGCATCATCACCTCCTGGGCCTCAATTTCTTCATCTGTGAAATGGGGATAAACATATCTGCTTATCAGAACACTTGTAAAGATCATGACTGTTAAGAGATACAGAGTCCATGGGAAGATACCAAACATGATTTTAAAATATATACAATATTAAATTTACAGCTCATGTTTCTGAAACTCCTCAACAGCTATTCTCCTGGTCTTCTTCCATCAAAAGTAACTGGCACCTCCTATTCCAATGCTCTTTTTGATATTAGCTATAGTAAACCTACCATTCATCAAGTTCTTACCAGGGTAGATAATAATTGCATTAAGAATTCCTATTTAGGGACTTTCCTGGTGGTCCAGTGGCTAACACTCCTCTTTCCCAATGCAGGGGGGCCAGGTTCAATCCCTGATCAGGGAACTAGATCCCACATGCTGCAAATCTGGCATGCCACAACTAAAGATTACCCATACTGAAACTAAGACCTGGCACAGCCAAATAATAGAATCCCCATTTAGTTCTCAGTCTTGAAAGTAGGTACAAATATGTCCATTTTGCAGATAAGGAAACAGAGGCTCAGCGAGGTGAAAATAGCCAACCCTGTTTCACACAGTGAACACGTGGCAAAGACAGGATTGTAAACCAGGTTGGATGTGAATCTGGACTTCTGCTTTTAATCGTTACCATTTACTGACTCACTCAGCTCTCCACTTTTCAAAGCAAACTCTTCTTTCCTTCTTCTTCCTCTGCCTCCCTCTATCTCTTTCCTAAAAGTAACTTTACTTCCAGGCCTTGAAAACTCTTATTTTGGAAACCACAAGTACATAAAAGAAACCTTGCTGGATGTTCTTCACTGACTTGGGGCCAGAGGGAGGTGAGGGGGTTAATGGACAAAGGGAAAGCACATTTGCTATGTTTGCTGCACCCTGTGGTCTTTATCTGGACAAGAGATGTCAGAGCAGTGGACCAAGTCTCGAGAAGAGAAGTCGACCCTCCTCTGCCTTTCATCTGGCCACTCCCTGGACTCCTCCCTTTTGACTTTCAGGCTTTCTACCCCAAATCTTGTATGACTTGGGGGCTGGCCAGAGGTGGGAGGGTTTGGGAGCCCAGCCGAAAAGGGGGATGGGGAGAGGAGGAAGATTAAGGAAGGAAAAGCAGCTGGAACTCATCTCCTGGGGACTGGCCAAGAAGGAGGCCCAGACCCTGGGAAATCTGCTTGTCTCCTGTCTCCTGTTACACAACCCCCTCCTAGCCTCCTCTGCAGCCTGTGTGACACAGGACTTAGCCTACTGGTGGCGGCTCCCAACAGAAGGTCCTCCCGCTGTCCCGGCAGATGTGGAGACCCCCTCTAGGAGAGGAGACGTGCTTCCAGGCTGCAAGGAGCTCCTTGCCAAAAGGGAGAGACGTCCTTCCAAGTGTCAACACTGCAAATCAGAGAATTAAACAAATCTCTGGGTGGGCAGGACTCCAGTCAGCAAGGCAGTGTGGTGAGTAAACATGTGGGTATTTAGGGATGGGAGGACAATAAAGGTACTGATCTCGATAGAAGGCAAAGTCTAAAACTTCAGTCTTTTCTGCAAGACTCTGGTCTCCAGAGGAGCCCAGCAGAGGGTAGAAGCTGGTGGGTAAGAGAAAGAACCACGAAAGAAGTTTGATGGAATGAATCTGGGGTGAGAAAATCCTCTGGAGGATCTTAAATTCATTCCCAGCTTGTTTTAAATTTAGAGAAAATTAGGTCATCCTGGAATCATCCTTGGTCTGTGCATGAGGTCAGGAGAAACTATTTCTGAAAATAGATTATGTCATGTCACTTCCCTGCTTGAAGCCACTGGAGCTTCCATCAGAATAAAAGTAAATCCCAAAGTTCCTGCCGTGGCCTACAGACTTCATGACAGGTCCCTGCTGATCTTTAACACCTCATTTCCCACCCAACAGGCTCCAGCCCTGCTGGTCTTCCTAGGTTCTGAGAGCTCCAAACTTAGGGCCTTTGCATCGCTATTCCCTTTACCTAGAAAAATGTCCCTGGCCTCTGCTTATGATAGTGCTTTTTAAACTATAGGTCATGACCCATTAGTGGGCAGTGAAATTAATTTAGTAGGTCATAACCAACTTAAAAAATATTATAGAAAATGAAAAATTCTTAAAGAGATGGGAATACCAGACACCTTACCCACCTCCTGAGAAACCTGTATGCAAGTCAAGAAACGACAGTTAGAACTGGATATGGAACAACAAACTGGTTCTAAATTGGGAAAGGAGTATGTCAAGGCTGTATATTGTCACCCTGCTTATTTAACTTATATGCAGAGTACATCGTGAGAAAGCCAGGCTGGCTGAAACACAAGCTGGAATCAAGATTGCCGGGAGAAATGTCAATAACCTCAGATATGCAGATGACACCACCCTTATGGCAGAAAGTGAAGAGGAATTAAAGAGCTTCTTAAGGAGAGTGAAAAAGTTGGCTTGAAACTCAACATTCAAAAACGAAGATCATGGAATCCAGTCCTATCACTTCATGGCAAATAGATGGGGAAACAATGGCAGCAGTGACAGACTTGATTTTCATGGGCTCCAAAATCACTGCAGGTGGTGACTGCAGCCATGAAATTAAAAGATGCTTGCTTCTTGGAAGAAAAGCTAAGACCAACCTGAAAGTGAAAGTGAAAGTCATTCAGTCATGTCCGACTCTTTGCAACTCCATGAGCTATACAGTCCATGGAATTCTCTAGGCCAGAATACTGGGGTGCACAGCCTTTCCCTTCTCCAGGGGATCTTCCCAACCCAGGAATTGAATCGAGGTTTCCTGCATTGCAAGCATATTCTTTACCAACTGAGCTATCAGGGAAGCCCCATGACCAACCTAGACAGCATATTAAAAAGCAGAGACATTACTTTACCAACAAAGATCCATCTAGTCAAAGCTATGGTTTTTCCAGTAGTCATGTATGGATGTGAAAGTTGGACCATAAAGAAGGCTGAATGCTGACGAATTGATTCTTTTGAACTGTGGTGTTAGAGAAGACTCTTGAGAGTCCCTTGGACTGCACAAGGGATCAAACTAGTCCATCCTAAAGAAAATCAATCCTGAATATTCATTGGAAGGACTGATGTTGAAGCTGAAGCTCCAATATTTTGGCCACCTGACTCGAAGAGCTGACTCCTTGGAAAAGACCCTGATGCTGGGAGAAATTGAAGGCAAAAGGAGAGGGGGATGACAAAGGATGAGATGGTTGGATGGCATCACTGACTCAATGGACATGAGTTTGAGCAAATTGGGAGATGGTGAGGGACAGGGAAGCCTGGTGTGCTGCAGTCCATGGGGTCACAAAGAGTCAGACACAACTGAGTGACTGAACATCAACAAGAAATATAATAGAAAATATATAATAAGGATTTGTCTTATGAAATCTATGTGGATACATATATTCTGTATTATGATATAAAGTAAAATTCTTACTAATGAGTCTGAGTCCATAAACTTTGACAGTCACTGGCTCAGGAGTTGGTTGTACATAATTCAGGCTTTTATTTTCCTAACATGGGTAACTTTGATTTACAAGGAGCTTTTTTATCTCTTTGGAGAGGCACTAGTATGAATGTTTGATAGAAATGAATTGATCCTGGCCTCAAAAATGAATAACCAACTTTAAAAAATTTTCATGTATACTTGGAAATTGATCAGTGTCTTCATGTCTCCATGTTGCATGTCTCTCTGGTATTAATAGGAAAATGCGATCTATGATTAAGTTCTATAGCAGGCTTTGCTGTTTAGCCAACCCAACAACCTCTCCCAGACTCCTGTCTGCTTGCCAAATGTTACTACAGAGGCTGGAAAAGCTAAGTATTTCACCCTCCAGACTCCCTTGCAGCTAAGGATGGCCACATGACACAGATCTGGTCAATGAGTTACAAATGAAAGTCTGCTCAAACATTGTTGGAAACGTTTTTTTCTCTTTTCTAATAAAAGAAGCTCTAGTTGGCATTGTCTATACCACTCCTTCCTGCTTTGAATAAGGATGTGATTCCTATAGCTGTTATGGATCTGCAGGAATATTTTGATGATGAGGAAAAGTCCTAGGGACTTCTCTCGTGATCAGGTGGCTAAGACTCCATGCTCCTAATGCATGGGGCCCAGGTTCCAGCCCTAGTCAGGGAACTAGATCCCATGTGTCACAACCAAGAATTTGAATATGGCAACTAGAGATCCTGTGTGCTACAGTGAAGAGTGAAGATCTCACATGCCACAACCAAATAAATATATATATATATATATATATTTTTTTTTAATAGAGAAAGTCCTAGAAAATCAGAGATGCTGGCTCTGATAATTGGGAGTTCTGCAAGCTTTGTTCATGTCACATTTGTTCGGTGGAGCCTGGTGGGCTGCCATCTATGGGGTCACACAGAGTCGGACATGACTGAAGCGACTTAGCAGCAGCAGCAGCAGCAGCAGCAATGGCTAAAGCCAAGCTCAGAGAACTACACAAGACTGAGGATAACAGGAAACATGATTCATTGGAGCTGCTACTGTAACAAGCTACCATTCAGTTTCTCAAGACACTTTATTTCCATCTGTTGGAAAATTGTTATAGTATATTCATTTTATTGGAACAAGACACTTCACTGTTACCTGCTTTAAAAAAATCATTGTAGTAAATATGTAAATGTGTGATGTCTAAAATGGACATAGTACCGTTTTAGATGTGGCATCATGGTGCAGTGCACAACCTGTACAACTATGCCTAGTGGCCCTAATAAATCTCATTAGCATACTTTGATTGTATGTGAGGGTTAGGTTCAAGTTTTATGTGTCACTGGTGCTTCACACCTAACAGCATGCCTGACATTTTAGGAATATTTGTCTTCCGTCACTTTCTCCAAATTCCTTTTGCCTACTACAGAGCTGTCAGGGTTAACTTTTTAAGCAAAATAACAATAGCAACTAACATATTTTGAGCTAATATATTTTCTAATATTCCAGACAGTGTGCTAAGTATCTCATTTAATATTCACAGCTACTTCAGGAAGCAAGCATTTTATTATTTCCATTTTATAGGTGAGCAAGTTGACATTTAGACATATTATGTGGTGGTGATGGTTTAGTTGCTAAGTCATATCTGACTGTTGCATCCGCATGGACTGTAGCCTGCCAGGCTCCTCTGTCCATGGGATTCTCCAGGCAAGAATACTGGAGTGGGTTGCCATTTCCTTCTCCAGGGGTTCTTCCTGACCCAGGAATTGAACCCAGGTCTCCTGCATTGCAGGCAGATTCCTATAATCAGGTATATTATTAATATGTGCATGAAGACCAAGGACCTCATTGGGGATGTTAGGGAGTATATATGTAGACCCTGTATTACTGTTTCTTGTTGTCCTTTAGTCTCTAAATTGTGTCTGACTCTCTGCGACTGCCAGGTCCTCTGTTCATGGGATTTCCCAGGCAAGAATACCGGAATGGGTTGCCATTTCCTTCTCCAGACATATTATGTAGCTTGCCACAAATTTGCCAGCTAGTACAAGGCAGAGTAAAACTGAAACTCAGGTATGTTTGCCTCCAAAGTACATCGGGCATCCTCTGAATAGTATTTTTTATAGTGAGCTCTCTGGACCACCACCATCAAAAGTATCTAAGGTTCTTGTTAAAATGCAGAGTCCTGGGCCCCATCCTAGACTTACTAAAGCCTGAACTTTTCTTCAACTAAAAAAATTTTCGTTGAAAGATAGTTGATTTACAATGTTGTGTTAGTGTCAGGTGTACATACAGCAGAGTGATTCAGTTTTTTATATGTATATATGTATATATATATATATATATATACATATATATATATTCTTTTTTAGATTTTTTTCCATTATAGGTTATTACAAGATATCAACTATAGTTTCCTGTGCTATACAGGAGGTCCTTGTTGATTATATTCTTCTCCATCTGAGCCACTAGGGAAGCCCCATTTTATATATAGTAGTGTGTACATATTAATCCCAAATTTCTAATTTATCCCTCCCCCCTTCCCCTTTAGTAATCATAAGTTTGTTTTCTATGTCTGAGTCTATTTCTGTTTTGTAAATAAATTTATTTGTACCACTTTTTTAGATTCATTTGAGTGATATCATATGGTATTTATCTTTCTTGTCCGATTTACTTCACCTAGTGTGATAATCTCCAGGTTCATCCATGTTGCTGCAAATGATATTGTTCATTTTTTATAGCTGAGTAATATTCATATATATATATATGTATATATTATCTATATATATACACATATATATCTTCTTTATCCATTAGCTGTAGGTGGACATTTAGGTTGCTTCCATGTCTTGGGTAAATAGAAATGCTATGAATACTGGGCTGCATATGTCTTTTCAAATTACAGTTTTCTCGAGATATATATCCAAGAGTGAGGCTGCCGGATCATCAGTTCAGTTCAGTTCATTTCAGTTGCTCAGTCGTGTCTGACTCTTTGCGACCCCATAAATCGCAGCATGCCAGGCCTCCCTGTCCATCACCAACTCCCGGAGTTTACCCAAACTCATTTCCATCGAGTCAGTGATGCCATCCAGCCATCTCATCCTCTGTCGTCCCCTTCTCCTCCTGCCCCCAATCCTTCCCAGCATCAGGATCTTTTCCAATGAGTCAACTCTTCACATCAGGTGGCCAAAGTATTGGAGTTTCAGCTTCAACATCAGTCCTTCCAATGAACACCCAGGGCTGATTTCCTTTAGGATGGACTGGTTGGATCTACTTGCAGTCCAAGGGACTCTCAAGAGTCTTCTCCAACACCACAGTTCAAAAGCATCAATTCTTCGGCACTCAGCTTTCTTCACAGTCCAACTCTCATATCCATTCATGACTACTGGAAAAACCATAACCTTGACTAGATGGACCTTTGTTGGCAAAGTAATGTCTCTGCTTTTTAATATGCTATCTAGGTTGGTCATAACTTTCCTTCCAAGGAGTAAGTGTCTTTTAATTTCATTGCTGCAATCACCATCTGCAGTGATTTTGGAGCCCAAAAAAATAAAGTCTGACACTATTTTCACTGTTTCCCCATCTATTTCCCATCAAGTGATGGGGCCAGATGCCATGATCTTAGTTTCCTGAATGTTGAGCTTTAAGTCAACTTTTTCACTCTCCTCTCTCTCTTTCAAGAGGCTTTTTAGTTCTTCTTCACTTTCTGCCATAAGGGTAGTGTCATCTGCATACCTGAGGTTATTGATATTTCTCCTGGCAATCTTGATTCCAGCTTGTGCTTCTTCTAGCCCAGCATTTCTCATGATGTACTCTGCATATAAGTTAAATAAGCAGGGTGTCAATATATAGCCTTGACATACTCCTTTCCCTATTTGGAACCAGTCTGTTGTTCCATGTCCAGTTCTAACTGTTGCTTCCTGACCTGCATACAGGTTTCTCAAGAGGCAGGCTAGATCATATGGTAGTTCTATTTTCAGTTTTTTAAGGAACTTCCATACTGTTCTCCATGGTAGCTGTACCAATTTACATTCCCACCAACAGAGTAGGAGGGTTCCTTTTCTCCACTCTCTGCAGCATTTGTTTGTAGACTGGAAATGGCAACCCACTCCAGTACTCTTGCCTGGAAAATTACATGGATGGAGGAGCCTGGTGGGCTACAGTCCACGGGGTCGCAAAGAACTGGACACGACTAAGCAACTTCACCATTCTGACAAGTATAAGGTGATACCTCATTGTAGTTTTGATTTGCATTTCTCTAATAATTAACAATGTTGAGTATCTTTTCGTGTGACTGTTGGCTATCTGTACGTCTTCTTTGGAGAAATGTGTATTTAAAGTTTCTGCCCAATTTTTTATTGGGTTGTTTGTTTTTTTGATATTGAGCTGTATGAACTGTTTGTATATTTTGGAACTTAATCTTTTTTTGGTGGCATCGTTTGACAATACTTTCTCCCATTCCATAGGTTTTTGTTTTGTTTTTGTTTTGACTCAATGGTAAAAGAATCCACCTGCAATGCAGATGTAGGAGAAGCAAACTTGATTCCTGGGTCTGGAAGATCCCACAGTGGAGGAAATGGCAACCCACTCCAGCATTCTTGCCAGGGAAGCCCTAGGAACAGAGGAGCCTGGCGGGCATGGGGTTGCAAAGAGTCAGACACAACTGAGCACACACGCATGTACAGCATAATAATTTGATACTTGTATTCATCGTGAAATGATCACAACAAGTCTAGGTAACATCTGTCCCCACACAGTTACAAAATAATTTTTCTTGTGATGAGGACTTTTAAGATATACTCTCTTGCTGCTGCTAAGTCGCTTCAGTCGTGTCCGACTCTGTGCGACCCCATAGACAGCAGCCCACCAGGCTCCCCTGTCCCTGGGATTCTCCAGGCAAGAATACTGGAGTGGGTTGCCATTTCCTTCTCCAGTGCATGAAAGTGAAAAGTGAAAGTGAAGTCGCTCAGTTGCATCCAACTCTTAGCGACTCCATGGACTGCAGCCTACCAGGCTCCTCCATCCATGGGATTTTCCAGGCAAGAGTACTGGAGTGGGGTGCCATTGCCTTCTCCGTATACTCTCTTAGCAATTTTCAAATATGCAATACGGTATTATTAACTGTAGTCCCCATGCTATACATCGCTTACCATCACTTGTTTTATAACCAAAAGTTTGTACCTTAATAAGTCTTAATAAAAGTTTTCCAATAAGGTCAAATGCTTTAAAACAATAATAGTTCTACTGTAAAAATCATAAATCAATAATAAACTAGACCTTACATTTCAGATTATACCAAAAAAACAAAAACACACAGCCGCAAGACACTTAAATAAAAGATAGGAAATAGGATGGAGTAAAACGTTGTTTCTCAACGTATAAAAAAAATCCAAAATAATTTGTTCTAAATGCTAATATTGAGAGTAAATATAGATTCAAGAAGAGTTACTTGTTTTTATTTTTGTTATAGAAAATCACATATACACAAAACTAGAGACCGGCACACTGATGGTCTGTCATCCAATAATTACCAACATTCTGCTGTTTTTTAAAATGATGCCTGTTTTAAAACACTTTTATTAATTCATAGACAAAGGGCTAAAAGCAATTAGGTTGATTAAAGACTACCCTAGTGTGTGATTGGAAAACCAGCCTTGGTTTGAAAAGAATGACCTTAGCAGCTATTATCTAGTCCTCAGTGGTGAACACCTAAAGGCAAGAATCAACAGTTTCCCATTCTAAGCATCTTTTGGGGAGGAGTGAAGAGTGTGTGTGTATGGTGGGGGTCTGGGGTGGGTGTCGGGAGAGATGTCGCAGACTGCCCTGGCCTGGGGACTGGGCTGATAGCTGGAGGGAAATCGAATACCCTTTGCTCTTCTGCTCCAACTCATTAGTGGCTGGTTGAAAGCTAGATAAAAAGAGTGACGATAATTGGGCCAGAAGTTTCTCTGAAGGGAAATGGATATCAAAGGTTTTGACTGGATTTTGACAAATTCACAATGAGTCTTACATTTAGACTTCTGAGGATGTCTTCTGAAAGCAACCCAATTATATTGTTTTGTGAGTGTGTAATTTAATGTAAATGTTAAAAATATTCTACAATTTGTAGCTATTTGGCATTTATCAATTTTTTAAAAATATTCTGGGAGTTTCAACAAATAGAAGAGTCCTGGGGTGCTCTTGATCCCTGAAAGACTCCAGTGGTTGGAAGAATTCAGAAAATGTTGCTCTGTTCTATTCAGTGTTGACCCGGGGGCGGGGGGGGGGGGGGAGTTCTTCACAAGTGGCTCCTCTCTGAAGCTAGTGGAGATAGTGCCAAAATTAGGATTAGGTCCAGGAGCGGCAAAAAAAAAAAAAAAAAAAGGAAAAAAAGATCAAGAAGCCTTTGGGTAAGCAGGCAGAAGACATTTGGTTGGAGAAACAATACGGAAAAAAATAAAGAGAGAGATGGGGTGGACATACTAAGACCAGACCAAGGAGAAAGAGGAGGAGTTCCATGGTCTCTGGGTCCACAACAGGAAATCTGGACTTTAATTCAAATGTGTGTGTGTGTGTATGTGTATGTGTGTGTGTGTGTGTGTGTGTGTGTGGCTTTCTTAGAAAGGAGTGACCAGGGCAGAGAAAAAGCCAGGGTCTTATTAATTACTCTTCTTCTTTTTTTAATTTGAAAGCAAGTTCCAGGGTGCCTGCCCTAGAGGGATGCTCAGGGAGAGCCTGAGTTCCCTTGTTTTAGGAGAAAAGCCCTGTAGCTTCCTTCTCCCCTTACCCCAGGCAGGCAGCTCTGGTAGCTCTCAGATCCCTGGAAGCAATACTCAGCTTCACGGTCAGGGGAACAAGGAGAGGAATTCAGGGTTTCCTGGTAGGTGCGCTGGCAAGTGGTAGGTGCTGCTTCCCCCCGCGAGGAGAAGCAGCCCCTTGGCAAAGCAGGGAACGAGAAGTGCTGGTAAGTTCACCCTCCCTCCCCAGAAGCGGGGAGGGTTCTGGAGAGCTGGAGGTGTTCCGGACGGAGAAAGGGTGGCCTGTGTGAAAAGTGCAAGGTCAGCAGGATGCTCGGAATGACTGCTCCCACCGCCCGTCTGAGTTCTCCTCCAGGAAAGGGAAGGATGTACCACGCGAGGACTCGCTCCGCGGGACACCGAGGGCCTGTTAATCTCCGCCGGTGAAGGCTGTTGGACGAAGGAAGAAAAGTGGCGTCTGGGAGACCCGCCAGTAGAAAAAGCCCCTGGGGCGGCCCGCTAACGAGCTCATCCATCCAGGCAGGTTAAATGACTGGCCACTGGGTCGCCCGGCGACACAGCTGAAGGTTAGAGAGCCAAACAATGTGTGACCGTAACCGTGATGGTTTCTTCTACACGTGATTCACAGTGGGGAGGGCGGGAGAATAGACTAGAATGGAGAGAATGCCTCTTTTTCTTTCTTTTTTAGTAGCGGGTGTGGAGAGCCTGAGCAGTGGCAAGTCAGAAATATATTTCTCAGAAATCTAAAAATAAAGTGTCACAGATTTAATTCTTAATATTTCAAAACTGTTTTTGACTTGTACCACCTAATTTCATTGATTATAAGCTGGCAAGGCTCTTGTTAGTGAATGAACATATGGTCTTGGGAGAGTTCCCCCATACCCCCGATATAGGCCGAAAACAACACTGGGATTTGCTGTCTGACAAGTATATGCGACCAGCGGCATCCTTTTTATGGTTTATGCATTAAGAGAGGCCACATGGAAATGTGGATGAGGCATGGCATTCCAAGATGTCGATAAATACCAAACATGAAAAACTAAATTACTTGTTTGGGATGAATGCTCTTCTTTGCCTTTTGATTCCAATTCAGGAAGGCTGGAAGGAAGGGAGGGAGAGAGAGGGGCAGGAAGGAAGCCTCTTTAGGGGGCTTGTTGTAATGCACCCCTGCTTTCCACTCCCACTCACTGGTGACTTTCTTCTTTAGATCTCTGATTTTATCTTTGTTCTCTTTATACCCTCTTTCAACATTTTTCAGCTTACAGATGGGTGATGAGGCATGAAGAAGGTGAAGTACTCAGTCTGGGTCCCCATATGAGCCTGGTTTCAAGGAGAGTTTCTTTAGCCCTTGGGTAAAGAATCCACCTGCCAACACAGGAGACACAGGAAACATGAGTTCCATCCCTGGGTCAGGAAAATCTCCTAGAGAAGGAAATGGCAACTCACTTCAGTATTCTTGCCTGGAAAATTCCATGGACAGAGGAGCCTGGTGGGCTACAATCCATGGGGTTGCACAAAGTGGAAAACAGTTGAGCATGGGTACTACCCACTTGGCACAGGTTTAACCCCCCGCCCCCAGGCTACTTCTCTCATTCCTGGGCTTTTGCAGGCACAGAGCCCATCTTGGGGTGGGCAAGGAATAGAAACACCATTTGTTTCTGGTCTCATGACCATTAAGGGCCTCACAAAAGGCCTTTGGGCATCATCTCCAGATGAGCACCCACATGAGGGCATTATATTAGTTCATGCCTGTCAAGAGCATTGGTTTATTAAAGGATCTTTAAAACACACCACCATTCGAATTCTTGTAACTGTTTTGGCATGTCTTCATTTCAAAAATAGGTTCAGAGCGTCCAGTGAAGTAATTTAGGCCTCTTTCACCCTCTGAGACTTTCGTGCACTGCAGTCATCGAATGCACAGAAGCAGGAGAGTAATCGTTGCTGCGCACAGCACTATCCCTGATGAACTAGGGTGGGAGGTAGGGATTCTCCGCCTGACGTGGTCGTCCCCACTTAGAAGCCAAAGGAAAGATGACAGAGTCTCCGTCATAGGCGCACCCTTGGTCTCCAGGGAGATTTTTTTGCCCTCTGTTTTCACAGTCTTCTCCGGAGTGGCCAGTGGAGTCTGTGGGTTCAGTGCCGAGGTGGCTGGTCCCCGCCAGGCTCCATCCTCCCGGCACCCAGCGACCCCTCACACAGGCCGGCGCGGGATTTCCTTACTCTGTTCCCTCCTCCTTGAAGGACAGCTGCACCACTAACCACAGACGGTCCTTGTTAAAAGGAAACGTGATGAACCACAGCTGTTTCCCCTTTGAGATAATGCCCACGCCCGGAGAAGTGCCCAACCTGGGGTGGGGGGGGTCACAGAGGGGGTTAGATGGACTGAGTCCAAGCAGCCCAGAGGAAATGCGGGCTAGTTAAAAGAAGAAAACGAGGTTGGGGGCCTTGAGGAGCGGCTTTTCATCTTTCAGATGCCGGAGAGTAGCCGATGAAAGAGGGGAAGGGGTCCGGGCGGGAGTGGACCACGGGGTACTGGAGCGGACGCCGCCGGGAGACTGCGGCCTGCGGCGGGGACGGCAGGGTTGCCTCCTTCCCTGGTCAGTGCCGCCGCCCCAGCCTCGCTCCTGCGGTCACGGTCACGGAGACTGTCCCGAGGGCCAGGGGACTGCCCGCTGCCAACGCCGCGTTAGGGCCCGGGGACCCAAAGGTAAGAACTTGGGGTCTTGGCATCCCGGGGCCCGAGGGCCTGGGAGGAGATGGGCCTTGGCAAGAGAATTAGGCCAGGAGTGGGGGATGTTAGTGTAGATCATCTAGACCTATTCGCCGAGGGTGGTCAGCCGAGAGGAATGTAAATAGTGTTGCCACGGTTATTTGTTTAAAGATGATTATTTAGGAAGGCCAAGCACCTGGAAGAGGGCATGGGGACCACGGTGTTTTTCTCACTGCTCTCTTGCTGCCATCTAGAATAACTGCTGGGAACTAGAATGGGAGCATCCGCTGACTTAAGTGCCTATGAAATATATAATGTACATATGTAGAGTATCTATGTAAAGTGTGTATATATGTGTGTATACCTTATATATATGTTCATATATATATATTCACATATATATGAAGTCATCTGACTCTCAGCATAATTGCATATTAGCCCCATTTTACAGATGATCAAACTAAGGCATGGAGTGATGGAGCAGCTTGCACTAGGGCACGTAGTGAACCTGGGTTTGAATATAGGTTGTCTGGCTACAAAACCTGTGCTTTAAATCTAGATGAGAAATAAATTTTGAAATGAGAAATTGATTTACCAGGGAGAGTGGAAAGCCTTCAGAGATTGGGGAGTGCTTGAGTTTTTCTTAGGATGAAGGATCTTTGCTTTTATGTTCATATTTCTGCTCTTCCAGCAGTTGAGAGTAGGACCCCTAAAATTCTCACTTATGTTTTGGATTCCTGGTTCCAGGAGAGTTGGGCCAATTGCCTGCCTGACTGAATTCTGGAGCAGGTGGCTCAGGTACCTTTTACAAATAAATATTTATTTTATTTTTGGCTGCATCAGGTTTTAATTTCCTGGGCTTCTCTCTAGTTGTAGCGCGTGGACTTAGTTGCTCCAAGGTATATGGGATCTTTGTCCCCCCACCAGGGATCAGATAGGCATCCCCTGCACTGGAAGTTGGATCCTTAACCACTGGATCACCAGGAAAGTCCTGTCTCAGGTACTCTAGCTTATAGTACAGAGAGGCAACCAGTGAATAAAAAGGGGGAAACTTAAGTTCTAGTATTTTTGTACAGAATGATATTCTGGGTGAAACAAAGAGGTGAGGCCAAATTCAGCTGGACAAATAAGAACTGAAAGGAGTTTGTTTTTGCCCACTCTGAGTTGTTTACATTATCCCAATAGACTTTTCTAATCACCTAGATACTGAACTGCTTTCTTCCTCTTTGTCTAGATCTGTGGAAGGAGATGACAGTGAGATGGTTGGATGGCATCACCAACTCTATGAACATGAGTTTGAGCAAGCTCCAGGAGTTGGTGATGGACAGGGAGGCCTGGTGTGCTGCAGTCCATGGGGTCGGAAAGAGTTGGACACGACTGAGTGACTGAACTGAACTGTACATGAAAACAGAACTGTAACTCATTCATGCATGCCTGTGTGCTAAGTCTCTTCAGTCATGTCTGACTCTTCGCTACCCTATGAATTGTAGCACACTAGGCTCTTCTGTTCATGGGATTCTCCAGGCAAGAATACTGGAGTGGGTTGCCATGCCCTCCTCAATTCATTCATACTAAGGTGCAAATAGCTAATAGCATTTAATTTTCAACAAGCATTTAATGAGTCTACCCTGCAAGATAGATAGGTGGATAGATGGAATGGGTAGATTACTGATAAAACAAGAGTAGTAAAATGTTAGTAGTAGAATCCAGGTAGGGAGCATATTGTTTTCACTGTAAAATTCTTTATTTTTTGTTGATTGAAAAATTTCAAGGCCTTGATAACTATATGGGAAAGGGGAGGAGGAAATACTGGTAAGGAAAGAAATAAGACAGATCTTTGTCTCCAGCAAGCTTTTAGTCATTAGAGAAGATAAAGTGTTAATTGCTCAGTTGTGTCAGACTCTTTGTGACCCCATGGACCATGGACCGTAGCCTGCCAGACTTCTCTGTGCATGGGATTTCCCAGGCAAGAATACTGAAGTGGGTAGCCATTCCCTTCTCCAGGGGATATTCCCAACCCAGGGATCGAATCCCAGTCTCCTGTATTACAGGCAAATTCTTTATCATCTGAGTCACCAGGGGAGCCCAGAGGAGATAAAGCACATATACACAAAAAGTGAATTCTAACTCTAAGATATTTTGAGATCAGAAGTCAGGTTTTTTACCTTTCTCTGTTTTCCCTCCCTGCCTGCCCCCATCCAAAGCAGTGTATATGGCTGACTGGGTAAAGTAGGAGGAGGCTGTAGCTCTTTTGGCTTTAAAATTTCTTTTAAATTTATTTTCGGCTGTGCTAGGTTTTCATTGCTGCTTTCTCTAATTGTGGCGAGCGGGGGGCTACTCTCTAGTTGCGGTCTTCAGGTTTCTCATTGCAGGGGCTTGTCTTGTTGTGGAGTATGGAGCATGGGCTCAAGGCTCACAGGCTTCTGCAGTTGTGGCTTGGGCTTAGTTCCTCCACGGAATGTGGGATCTTAGTTCCCAGATCAGGGATTGAACCTGTTCCCCCACACCCCCTGCCCCCAGCATTGGCAGGCAGATTTGTAACCACTGGACCACCAGGAAGTTCCTTGTTTTGGCTTTTATGTCAAAAAGTCCAGACTGCCCTAGAACAGAAAGTCACCCCTAAAAGAGCAGAGAAGGGGTATTACTTCCTAATCCTTTGGATTATTAATAGAAAGAGATTCAAGAAACAGAGTGGCTCTGCTGGCCTGTTGGTTCATGCTAAGAAGTAGTTAAGTGCTCAGATTAGAAATGACTGTGTCTGGTTTAGGAGAAAGTAACCACCTGCTTCTAATTTATTGCTCCAATTAGGACACATTTGACAGTGATGGGGGTCCTATCAATAATTATACCAGGGCGATAAGCATAAGGCCTCCCTGGTTTGATCCTTGGGTTGGGAAGATCCTCTTGAGAAGGGAGAAGCCACCCACTCCAGTATTCTTGCCTGCAGAATCCCATGGACAGAGGAGCCTGGAGGGCTAAAGTCCATGGGCTCGCAAAGAGTCAGACATGACTGAGCAATCTTTCACTTTCACAATAAGCATGAATCAAAACTGGCCTGGCCCAGGTAAACTGGGATGTATAAACTGGGAACAGAGGCTGCCTCAGGAAAGAACCGAATACCCTAAGCAGGGCACAGAAGCATCAAGACTCTGGGCCTGAAGGGGCCTTGCAAACAGGAGTGATGCGTGGATTCCCAGTGGTATTCTGGGTAACAATTAATTGATGGTGTTCTCCCCTCCCTCAATGGCCTTTGCTTAAGTTCCCTGGAACTCTGGCACAGCTCAAGGTGATGCTGGGGAAGGGGAGTGGGCCTAGAAGTCATCAAGATAAAAATGAATATTACTCATCTATTCATTAAACTTGGAAGGGGAAGACAAGAGAAGGGATAACTAACTGCTGCTGCTGCTGCTAAGTCACTTCAGTCGTGTCCGACTCTGTGTGACCCCATAGACGGTAGCCCACCAGGCTCCGCCGTCCCTGGGATTCTCCAGGCAAGAACACTAGATGGTAATAAACTACAAGTCTCATAAGAGCAGGGATCATGTCTGTCTTGTTCAACACCTAGCAAAAGCATTTCAAGTCAACTTTAAAAACTATCTGCTGAATGAATGAATGAATGAATGAGGTAAATCTGTGCCCTGGGAAGAAAGGTAGTGCTAATAATAGAAACAGAGACAGGAAGTGAAATGGGTTTAGGAAGGAAGATAATTTTGTTTTGAAAATCCTTGCTTTGAGGGGGCAGTGGTATAAGCCCAGTATCTAAATGTGAATCAGCTGGGCAAGTGCAGATGGAGCTTTAAGACTGAGGTCAGTGCTGGGTTTGGGAGCCAACTACATGCAGGTAGTGAGTGTCATGGAATAAATTCAATCATTTAGGAAAAAACAGAATTAACACTGAGCTTTAGGGGTAGGGGGGCTTCCCTGGTGGCTCAGATAGTAAAGAATCTGCCTGCAATGTGGGAGACCTGAGTTCGATCCCTGGCTCAGGAAGATCTCCTGGAGAAGGGAATGGCTGCTACCCACTCCACTATTCTAGCCTAGAGAATTCCATGGACAGAGGAGTCTGGCGGGTACAGTCCATGGGGTTGCAAAGAGTTGGACACGACTCGGGGGTAGGGGGAATGGAGGAAACAAAGCCAAAGGAGACAAAAAGGAACAATCAAGCTATTTGAATTTCAACAAGGGTCAAATTTAAGTCAAAGAAGTGACTCTGTAAGAGTGGAATATAATTCCCAGGAAAGGTGGGATGGAAGGGAATAGGCCATCTCAGTTAGCAAGTAAACATTAACCATAAATTAAGCTTTAGTAATACAGGACCTTTGCCCTCACTGAGTTATCCCACCCCTGCCCCGTGACAATTTATTTCAGAACACTTTAAACATAAAACAAAAAGAATTTTACAGTGAACAGACATAGACCCAGATTCTACCACTAACATTTTACTCGTCTTGTTTTATCACTAATCTATCCATGTTATCTCTCTCTCCACCCATCCATTTGTCTATTTTAGTTTTTGACAGTTTCAAAGAAAATTGTAGACATTCCCTATATCCTTCAACATACCTATTATCAACCAGAATTCAGTATTTATTTTTTCTTTTGATGTAAAATTTGAATACAATAAAATGCACCAGTCTTAAGAGTATATTCACTGAGTTTGCCCCAGACATTTATTATAGAGGTTTTCCAAATGCACAGCAAAGTTGAAAGACTTTTATAATGACCCCTTACTCATCAACTAGATTTTACCATTAATATTAATATATACTTGCTTTATCATACTCTGTCCATTCATCTGTTTCTCTAAATCCATTAATCTACCTCATTAAAAATTTTTGTTTGACATTCTACAGCTCTTATATCATTCTGGTTACACAGAAGACTGTGTAACCCACATTTTTAGAAATGACATATGGTTTCTTCTGATAAGCAGTATCACTATGATGAAAAAAAAGTAAAAGAGAATGTGTAAGATCCCTATATCCTGTTTTTAATTAGAGGATTGCTTTACCATGTTGTTAGTTTCTGCCATACACCAACTCGAATCAGTCATAATATGTATAATATCTCCTCCTTCTTGAGCCTCCCTCCCACCCCTCTAGGACATCACAGAGTGTCAGGCTGGGCTCTCCGTGTTACATGGTAACTTCTCACCGGCTATCCATTTCACACGTGACTGGGTATGTATGTCGATGCTATTTCTCCATTTGTCCCCTCCTCTTCCTCCCCTGCTGTGTCCACAAGTCCGTTCTCTACATCTGCGTCTCCATTCCTTCCCTGCAAATAGGTTCATCAATACCATTTTTCTCGAGTCCGTGTAAATGCCTTAATATACGATATTTGTTTTCCTCTTTCTGACTGACGTCACTCTGTATAACAGGCTCTAGGTTCATTCACCTCACTAGAACTGATCCACATTTGTTCTTTTTTTATGACTGAGGATTATTCCATTATATATGTATGTGTTTGTGTATATGTATATGTGTGTATATATATATTTCACATCATTTTTGTCCATTCATCTGTAAATGGACATCTAGGTTCCTTCCGTGTCCTGGCTTTTGTAAATAGTGCTGCAATGAACATCAAGGTATATGTGTCTTTAAGAATTGTGGCTTTCTCAGAGTATATGCCCAGTGGTGGGATTGCTGGGTCATATGGTAGATTTATCCCTAGTTTTTTAAGGACTCTCCATACTGTTCTGCATAATGTCTGTATCAGTTTACATTCACATCAATAGTGTAGGAGGGTTTCCTTTTCTCCACACCCTCTCCAACATTTATTGCTTGTGGATTTTCTGATGACTGATATGAGGTGATACCTCACTGTAGTTCTGATTTGCATTTCTCTAGTAATTAGTGATGTTGAGCATCTTTTCATGGGTTTGCTGGCCATCTGTGTGTCTTTGGATAAACGTCTGTTTAGGTCTTCTGCCTATTTTTTTGATTGGGCTGTTTGTTTTTCTGATATTGCACTGTATGAGCTGCTTATATATTTTGGAGGTTAATCCTTTGTCAGTTTTTTCATTTGCAATTATTTTCTCCCATTCTGAGGGTTGTCTTTTTATCTTGTTTTAAGGTATGCAAAAGTCCCTCTTTCAGGGGAAGACTAGGAGATGGACATTTCTGTCTCTTCCCTTTGCACTGATCCCTAGGGTGATAGCTGTTAAGAACTGTTTCTTGTTTACTACTGCCCTGTTGAACCCATGAACAGAAACCCTGCTGGCCACCAAGGCCATCGTGGGATGTGTCCTCTGGGCAGCTGCCATGAAAGCCAGGATGCCAAGTGTGTGTACAACATCCTTTTTATGGAGACACTGGTAGCCTGGGGCAGGGTAGAGGAAGAGCATGGAATGGTTCCCACTGGCCTCCCTGGTCTCTGGAGAGGATTGCGGTAGGCCCTGACATGTGTTGGATTAGAAGCCTGACCCTCAAGCTTCAGCTTTTAAGATCTGCAAATAGGCCTCTTTCATAGAAAGATGGGGCTTTTCTGTCTGCTGTCTCTGTGCTGTGTCCTGGGTAAGATAGCTAGCGAGTCTGTACAAGCACTTTAAACACTGTTCTTCCTTCACTATAGCCTGATGAGTCTTAGTGACAGGAAGCCCTGTTGGCTTTCAGAGGTAGATACTTTGAGGGGCCATCTCTAAGTTGGGGCACAAGATGTGTAATCCAAACCTTTTACCCTGCATGGAGGAGTTAGGAGTCCCCCACCCCCAGTTGTTGTCAACTACACCCAGGGTGGGGTTTGGTGAGATTGTGTTTCAACCTCTCTAGCCTGTTTCAATGTGTGTATAAGAGTTGCCCGGCTAGTTTCTTTTTTATTTTTTTTCAGAGGGAATTGTTCTATGTGTAGCTGTAGATTCAGAGGGAGGAGGTGAATTCAGGAGACTCCTATGTTGCTGTTTTGAACTGGACTCTATTTTTTAAAAATTTATTTGTTACAGCAGCTTGAGCTATACCCTAGCCATAATAAAAAATAATCCCTGGGAGTTTCTATCATTATGATCTCCAATAATTGTATGAAGGGTAAAAACCAGTTACCTATTTTGTTGTCATTCGCTGTCGTGTCAGACTCATTGTGACCCCATGGACTGACTATAGCCTGCCATGCTCCTCTGTCCAAGGGATTTCCCAGGCAAGAAGACTGGAGTGGTTTGCCATTTGCTCCTCCAGGGGATCTTCCCGGACCAGGGATTGAACCCACATCTGCTGCATTGGCAGGAGGATTCTTTACCACTGAACCACCAAGGAAGCTCAGTTACCTATTTAATTAGTATCAAATAACTAATCTGCCATAGTTTCTCACTTTTCCTCATCCCTGTTTTTTAAACTGAGGTATAATTTACAATCAGTATTATGCATAGATCTTAAATGTTTAGTTGGATGAATTTTGACAATTTCATATACCTATATAACCACAACTCAAAGCAGTACACAGAATACATCTGTCATCTTGAAGGTTCTCTTTTGTTCAGTTTGAAGACATCAACTTCTCTTCATCGCCAGGCAATAGCTTTATCATTTCTACCATTACATATTAGTTGTGCCTGTTCTTGATAGCTTTGCCTGAGTTTGATATGAATGGAATCATACAGTATATACTTTGTGTATAATTTCTTTTGCTTAACATAATGTTTTTCATCCACATGGTTACATGTATCAATATTTTTTTTTTTAAAGAAATGGATCGGTAATAGTCCATTGCATTAATATACTGGAGTTTGGTTATCTGTTTACCTGTTGATGGAGGTTTGAATTGTTTTCAGTTTTTTGACTCTTGTGATTCACGCTGCTATAAACATCTTTTTTGTGGAGATATACTTTAATTTCTCTAGAGTAACTACCTAAAAGTGGAACTGCTAGATCATGGGGTAAATGTATATATATATTTTTTGTAAAGAACTACCAAACATTTCTCTAAAGTGGGAAAAGAATGTGTAAGAACTCCATTTGCCCCCCACACTAACCTGATCTTAGTTGTTTTAGTGAGTGGGCAATGGAATCTCATTGTGTTTTAAACATCTGTTTCTCTGAGAATTTGAAGATGTCCATCATCTTTCTGTGTGCTTATTGGTCATTCATATATCTTTTTTTGTGAAATGTCTCATTACTTCTTTTGCCAAACTTTTTTTTTTTTTGAGATTTATTTAGTTATTTTCTCTATTCTGGGTCTTCATTGCTGCACTCAGGCTTTCTCTAGTTGCAGTGTGTGGGCTTCTCGTTGAGGTGGCCTCTCTCATTGTGGAGCACAGGCTCTAGGGCATGTGGGCTTCAGTAGTTGTGGCTCCTGGGCTCTAGAGTGCTGGCTTAACAGTTGTGGTGCACGGGCTTAGTTGCTCTGTGGCATATGGGATACTCCTGGACCAGGGATCTAACCCATGTCTCCTGCATTGGCAGGTGGATTCTTTACCACCGAGCCACCAGGGAAACACTGCCAAACTTTTTATTTTATATTGGAGTATAGCCAATTAACAATGTTGTGATAGTTTCAGGTAGATGGCAAAGGGACTCAGCCATATATATGTATGCATGTATCCATTCTCCCCCAAACTCCCCTTTGCCAAGCTCTTTAAACTGGGTTATCTTTTTATTGCTGATTTGTATTCATGTGTTATGCATATTTGTACTTGTGCATGAGAGACAGAAGTCCTTTTGTTTGCTACTTCCCAGTGATTTTTTTAAAAATATGTATTGATTTTGCCATGTGAGGTCTTAGTTGTGGGGGATCTTGGATCTTCGCTGCAGCATGCAGGATCTTTAGCTGCAGCATGTGGGATCTAGTTCCCTGACCAGGGATCGAACTTGGGCCCCCTGCGCTGGGAGTGGGGAGTCTTAGCCACTGGACCACCAGGGAAGTCCCCCCCCCCCGCACTGATTTCTGATCAATTCAATCTGAAGAGCTGTGGTTCTGCCTTTGTTGGCAGGCACATGATATACCTTCACAGCCATGCCAATGCACGTATCCAGAATAATGGCGCACACGCACACTTCCTGCTGTACTTCTCAAAGATGCTTTTCTCTTAGCTACCTGTGGATACACAGTATTTAACCACATCTTGAAATTATTTCCTTAGTTACTTATTCCTAAGCACATTATTCTTTAGTTAGCTTTTAACTGACATTTGCAAGAAGGCCTTACAATTTGTTGTTCAACCCTGTTAATATATCACTTCAAGTTTTACTATTCAAAAACAAGAAATCTTTGGTAAGATTTGTAGAAAAGGTCAGGAAAAAAATGGAAGATGTGAAGGATCTGCATCCTCACTGTAAAGAACACGTTTCTATTTAGGGTTTCAAACATGGATTAAAGTCATTATTCCTTAATTTGGGGAAAGTTTCCTCAGAGTATTAAACAATAATATCAAAACATGTCTAGTGATGTAGTATTATTATGTTGGTGCAAATGTAATTGCGGTTTCAGACCGTGAATTTTAAATCATTATAATTAGGCTCAAACACATCTTTATTAATCAAAATAGGAACCATTACAATCAACACACTTTTGCCAATGACAAATAAGTTGGTTTATTCCTGTAGCATAAAAATCTGTGCTTCGGGATTTGATGAACTCTTGGAAAGCATTTTCTGCTTCCTGCTGGCTGTGGAAGTGTTTTCCCTGCAAAAAGTTGTCGAGATGCTTGAGGAAGTGATGGTTGGTTGGCAAGAGGTCAGGTGAATATGGCTGATGAGGCAAAACTTCATAGCCCAATTCGTTCAACTTTTGAAGCATTGGTTGTGTGATGTGCGGTCAGGTGTAGTCATGGAGGATAATCGGGCCCTTTCTATTGACCAATGCTGGCTGCAGGTATTGCAGTTTTTGGTGCATCTCATCAATTTGCTGAGCGTACTTCTCAGATGTAATGGTTTCACTGGGATTCAGAAAGCGGTAGTGGATCAGACCAGCAGCAGACCACCAAACAGTGACCATGACCTTTTCTGGTGCAAGTTTGGCTTTCGGAAGGGCTTTGGAGCTTCTCAGTGCAACCACTGAGCTGGTCATTGCCGGCTGTGGTATAAAACCCAGTTTTTGTCACACGTCACAATCTGATTGAGAAATGGTTTATTGTTGTTGCACAGAGTAAGAGAAGATGACACTTAAAAATAACGATTTTTTTGATTTGCAGTCAGCTCATGAGGCACAAATTGCCTGGAAAATTCCATAGACGGAGGAGCCTGGTAGGCTACAGTCCATGGGGTCGCTAAGAGTCAGACACGACAGAGTGACTTCACTTTCACTTTTCCCTTTCATGCGTTGGAGAAGGAAATGGCAACCCACTCCAGTGTTCTTGCCTGGAGAATCCCAGGGATGGCAGAGCCTGGTGGGCTGGTGTCTATGGGGTCGCACAGAGTTGGACACAACTGAAGCGACTTAGCAGCAGCAGCATGAGGCACCCACTTATCAAGCTTTTTCACCTTTCCAATTTGCTTTAAATGCCGAACCACCATAGAATGGTTGACAGTGAGTTCTTGGGCAACTTCTCTTATAATTGTAAGAGGATCAGCTTTGATGATGGCTCTCAGTTGGTCATTGTCAACTTTAGATGGCCAGCCACTGTGCTCCTCATTTTCAAGGCTCTCGTCTCCTCTGCAAAACTTCTTACTGCACTGTACATTTGTTAGCAGTTCCTGGGCCAAATGCTTTGGTGATGTTGCAAGTGGTTTCCACTGCTTTAAGATCCATTTTGAACTCGAATAAGAAAATGGCTTGAATTTGCTTTTTGTCTAACACTTCCATTGTTGTTGTTCAGTCACTCGGTTGTGTCTGACTCTTTATGACCCCATGCACTGCAGCACACCAGGCTTCCCTGTCTTCCACTATCTCCTGGAGTTTGCTCAAACTCATGTCCTTTGAGTTGGTGATGCTATCCAACCATCTCATCCTCTATCACTCACTTCTGCCCTCAATTTTTCCCAGCATCGAGGTCTTTTCCAGTGACTCAGCTCTTTGGATCAGGTGTCCAGAGTAATGGAGCCTTAGCATCAGTGCTTCCAATGATTATTCAGGATTTTTCCTTTAGGATTGACTGATTTGATCTCCTTGTAGTCCGAGGGACTCTCAAGAGTCCTCTCCAACACCACAGTTCGAAAGCATCAGTTCTTCAGATCTCAACCTTCTTTATGGTCCGGCTCTCACATCTGTGCATGAGTACTCTCACATTCGTACATCTCCATAGTCTAAAACATATATAAACAGCAAGTAGTAAGTCATTAATAAAAAAAAATGTAGAGTGAGAAATGTACATTAAAATGATGTATAACATCACACTTATTTAAGAATGTATCCCAATATCAAATGGCAAATTTCAACAATGCAAAACCCCAATTACTTTTGTGCCAACCTGATAAACTGAGTTGATTATTAAAGTCATCATTAAGCTTTTTGAGTGAATTCGAGGAACGTCTATTTACATCCTAAGCTGAAATTTACTTTCTGTCCACCTACCTGCACAGAATTCTAACACTGGAAGGGACGTCAGACCATCTTCTTGCCTTTTAATAAACCTGCTTCCAAATCATATCATACCAGGTAGACCTATATTTTATTTTTTTAATTGTCAGGGAATAAGATGAATGTTCTTAAGTTCTCAGTTCAGTCCCTATGAGTCCTCTTTGTTGGATTGTTCCTTCCTATCCCCTCAGTGCCTACTAGTGAAAAATAAAGCCAATTCCTATATTCTGTTCTCATTAGAGAGGGGAAACAGCTCTCATTCACTCTTATACATATTGCTGCTGCTGCTAAGTCGCTTCAGTCGTGTCCGACTCTGTGTGACCCCATAGACGGCAGCCCACCAGGCTCCGCCGTCTCTGGGATTCTCCAGGCAAGAACACTGGAGTGGGTTGCCATTTCCTTCTCCAATGCATGAAAGTGAAAAGTGAAAGTGATGTCGCTCAGTCGTGTCCGACTCTTCACGACCCCATGGACTGCAGCCTACCAGACTCCTCCATCCATGGAATTTTCCAGGCAAGAGTACTGGAGTGGGTTGCCATTGCCTTCTCCGCTTATACATATTACAGATTTGTAAAGTCATCGTGTACCTGTCTCTCTCTTTTTTGTATGAGCTTGAATGCAGTGAAAATTTTTTCCTAAACTGAAAAAAAGAAACTCATCCTTAACTTTACATCAGGTCATCTTCCCTTCTAGCTCTTTACTCATTCGCACTATCCTAAGTTACCTGCCTCCCCCTCCAAACCAAAAAAAAAAGAAAATTGGAATCATTTGGAAAGTGAAAGAGCAGAGAGATGACAACTGTAGAGTGAGGTAGACAAATACAGAGAAAGAAAGAGTATCCATGTGGAGACACATCAGGAGATGGAGAGACTCACAGAGGTGTGCAGAGACAGAGACAGAGACAGACAGGTACAGAACTTCTGTGCATGCATGTTCAGTCGTGTCTGACTCTATGACCCCATGGACTGTAGCCTGCCGGGCTCCTCTGTCCACGGGATTCTCCAGCCAAGAATACTGGAGTGGGTTGCCATTTCCTCTTCCAGGGGATCTTCCGACTCTGGGATCGAACCCACGTCTCATGTCTTCTGCATTGGCAGGTGGGTTCTTTACCAGCTGAGCCACTGGGGAAGTCCCCAAAACATAAACTAGTTCTCCAGGAAACTATGTGCACAGCACAGTCTCTGTGCAATGTGAGGATTTTAGAGATCATCGAAACTTGATCCACAGTGCATTCTTCATGACAGAGCTTCCACATGCTCTCCAACAGGCCTCATTCTATCACTTTAGGTGTTTTGAGGAATATGAACGTGTCACACATTTAAAGAAAGTAAATGAGAAACTGCTTTCCTTTTGATACCTTCTTCAAGACAGAAATTGTCCATTGATTTTTTTCTTATCAGAAGAATAGTTCTTACAGAAACAACAACTACAACATTCTATATGATACCAGAAGATAATGTTACAGTAATAATCTAGAAGAATAAATCTGTGCCAACTATCAGTTTACTGCCTCTTAGCTCCACAGTCACCCTTTGCTCTGCGTCAGTGGGCGGTCACTTTAATCCCCTTCACAGTGAGTGTGATGCTGGGCTTTCTCAGTAGAGGGCGCTGGAGGGCAGGAGAGGACTACCCTGCGGTCTGGGCTGCTGCCTGGTGCAGGCGTGGCGAGGGTGTGAGGATATTTGATGGAATTCTATCTCATCCATAGGTCACCTCAGTCTCAGCTCTGTGGACTAGAAACTACAAACCCTGAAGGATTCCTGCTTGCATCCAGGTCCCAGAGGCATTCTGCCAGCACCCACCCCCAGACCCTGTGCAGATAACCTGACTGGCAGGCCACTGAGTGGCCACCCTCCTCTGTAGACCCCCACTCCCTGTGCAAGGCTATGCTGTGGGTTGCCTCCTGCCTGCCCAGGGACTGCAGACCAGCCTCTCTTCTGGGAAAACCAGCAAACTTCTCTGGTATCAGTGGGTTGAGTTCTCCAAGGAGCTCTGAATCCCAGCCTTTGTGAGGGAGGTGGCGGGGCTTTCCATGTTTATCTTTCCTTGGGTATTCCTCCTTAGCTCAAGGGTATTTTACAGAATTCTGTTATATTCAATAGACACTTGTTTATCAGAATTCAATATACTGAGGTTTTAGCAAGAAATGCAGCTGCTTTTCCACACAGATTGGAGAATAATTTTTAGAATGACATAGGAATAAGGGAACCGGTTTCTTCATTCACAACTTTTTCCTTACCTACCTTTGATTTTAGGCTTTTGAAATCGGGTGATGGCATCTTTTACTTCTCAAAGGAAATGAACATAGTTTTGTTTCATTAGCTTGATTGTCAGATTCAAGTCGAGAGAAATTCTAACTCATAGATAGCATGAAACTAGTGGTAAAGTAATAGAAATCTGAGTGTGGTCCCCACTGAAATGGCAGTCATAATTTCAGGTTAGTATAAGTATCATGTATGTGCTTGGGACGGTGACTCAGATGGTACAATCTGCCTGCAATGCAGGAGGCCTAGGTTCGATCCTTGGGTCAGGATGATCCCCTGGAGGAGGGCATGGCAACCCACTCCAGTATTCTTGCCTGGAAAATCCCATAGACAGAGGAGCCTGGCAGGCTACAGTCCATTGTTGCAAAGAGACATGACTGAAGTGACTGAGCATGCACTGCACGCACAGGTATCATGACAGCGCTTCAGATTAGTGACATTGTGTGATAAGCTGATTCCTTCAGGGGAAAAATAATTAGTGCACTTGAGCCTGAGTAAGAACTTGCGTGTGTGTGTGTGTGCTTACTCGTGTCCAACTCTTTGTGACCCCATGGACTATGGCCCGCCAGGCTCCTCTGTGCATGGGATTTCCCTGGCAAGAATACTGGAGTGGGTTGCCATTTCCTACTTCAGGGGATCTTCCTGACCCTGGGATCAAACCAGAATCTCCTGCATTGGCAGGCGGATTCTTTACCACTGAGCCACTTGGGAAGCTCTTGACTTAAAAACAAATCAAGGGCACAGTGAGTAGGGGGAAAAACCCTATATCACAATCCTGGGGATGATATAGTCATGGTGACAATATTAACTCATAATGATGTAATTCATGAAAGTAAATGTGACAGGGCTTTGAATTTCTGGGATTTCTATGACATATATTTATGCTAGTCTAATTGTGATCCTAAATGACAGGTGTAAGAGGCTCTTGGATGTTAAAATACCTTAGAAAAAACTGGGGAACTTGTTCAGGTACAGGTTCCCAGCCTACTTGGTTGTATCCCAGTAACTGGCCTTTTTATCAAGTACCCCTTATTCTGATGAAGATGCTATGTTGACTGTACTTTGAGAAACCATGACTGAGTTAGTGTCTGAATGAGCTCCCTTAAGAAACGTGAAGTTTAATTTAGAAATCAGAATAAACTGGAACACTGTTCATGTGTCCCTGGTACTAAAATGGCCTTTATCATTTTATTCTATGCTTCGTCCCAGAGTTCAGGCAGCAATGAATACCCCGTCCCCAATAACCTATTTCTATGTAGAAAAGCCCCTTCATGTTCAATTCGCCTGGCCATGTCTTGCTGGAAATGGAAATGTTGTTTCTGGCTGAAGTTCCTCCTTTTTCCTCCCAGCAGTAAGGTGAATAGAACTCATTTTGTTCTAAGAAAGGAAAAATAATTCCAACCCAACAGAATAAAGCCAATAATATGGAAAATTAAAGGGAAAAGTTTGGAATCATGTTAAGAATAAAAAGCTTCCCTGATGGCTCAGATGGTAAAGAATCTGCCTGCAACTCAGGTGACCCAGGTTCAATCCCTGGGTCAGGAAGATCCCCTGGAGAAGGGCATGACAACCCACTCCAGTATTCTTGCCTGGAGAATTCCATGGACAGAGGAGCCTGGCGGGCTACAGTCCATGGGGTCACAAAGAGTCAGACGTGACTGAGTGACTAATACATGAGTGAAGAATAAAAAGCCAGCATTTTTCAAGGTCTCCAGAAAAAAAGCCCAATATCTTAATAAAACATGCCTGAATAGGCTGTATGTGTGCTAAGCTGCTTCAGTCATGTCTGACTCTTTGAGACCCTATAGACTGTAGCCTGCCAGGTTCCTCTGTCCATGGGATTCTCCAGGCAAGAACACTCGAATGGGTTGTCATGCCGTTCTCCAGGGAATCTTTCCGACTCAAGCATTGAACCTGTGTCTCCTGCAGCTCCTGCATTGTAGGCAGATTCCTCACCACTGAGCCACTAGGGAAGATCCCAAATAAGGTAGAACTCATATTAGGAATGACTGTGATCTACCTTTTAAACTCAGAAGTGACTCTGGATCAGATAGTAATATAGAAAAACTGGGATGTCGCAGGCTGGTTTCTGCTTTATATGCCCCAAAGAACCTCAGTTAAGCCCTCATTCCTCACCTGAATAGACACTTGGGAGCTGACCCAAACTGGCTAATGTTGAAGTCTGAAAACGAGTTGCGCAAAACAAAACCTAAAATGATCCCCTGGAGCAAAGGAAAAAAAAATATTTGGTTTCGACAGTGCCTCTGGGAGGAACTCCAGACACTTGCACTATGGACCCTCCCCGCATTCTTTGAGGTTAAGCAGCCACCACAAGAAGCAAAACAGCCTGAGAAAAGGCTGAGTCAGATGACATGTAGCAACGAGCCCAGGCACTTCTCCAAGGGCCCAGGAAGTCAGAGGCCTCCCAGTGTTGTCCTTTCTTGGAACTTTGAAGGCCTCTTGAGTTAACAGCAGTAAGGCCATCCTTGCCGATTCTTGATTCTCATGAGATTTGCTCTGTCTGAAAGGACCGCATCCACAGGGACAATTATGGACTGAACAAACATTCCTGATGATGTCATTTGTGTCCTGAGATCTTGACCAACAAATTGCTCATGGTTGCTGTGCTCCTGATTTTGGCTGAGGATATTCTTTGGAGGGAAAAGGTGGCTTCTACTGTAGATGATTGTTTTTTAATAGTGGGGAAAGAATGTGAAATAGGAAAGGGATAAAGAATAGGCTTATTTTCTAGTTAATAATGAAACCTATGTTAGAGATTCCTTCTAATCAGAGCACAGAGGTCAAGTCCTGTTATAAATATCACATCCACTTGCAAAGTAATTTCCTAGTCACACTTGGTTCCTCACTCCTCTCACATCACAGGACATTTCAGTGGAGCAAAAGAAGGGATACCATCTTCAGAATGTCATCACTTTCGGGTGCTTGTGGTGCCTTGAAGCATTACCTGCTGCTCTTCTCTGGGGGTCACTTTGACATGTATCAGTTAGAGAAGTGATGAAAAAGACTGAATGTGTACAATGTTCCCAAATGCTTAAGGAGAATTTAGAAGAGTGTAGGGGACTTCCCTGGTGGCTCAATGATAGGGAATCCACCTGCCAGTGGGCGAGACATAGGTTTGATCATTAGTCCAGCAGGATCTCGCATGCCACAGTGCAGCTGGGCCTGTGCACCTCAGCTACTGAGCCTGTGCTCTAGAGTCCAGAGCTACAACTACTGAAGCCCTCATGCCCTAGAACCCGTGCTCCACAACAAGAGAATCCACTGCTGTGAGAAGCCTGCATGCTGCAACTGGGGAGTGGCCCCAGATTGCTGTAACGAGAGAAAATCCTGTGCCAGCAGTGAAGACGTAGTGCAACCAAAAATAATAAATAATGAAATCGGGAATTTAAAAAAGTGATGGGAATTGGGAACTCCCAAATCCTCTGGGTAATTTCACTAGTAGCTGCTGGAGACATTTGCTGGTTACCTTTAACCTGCTTTGACCTCAAGACACAACCAAGTGTCACTGAGACACACCGATTGGTTAACCACCATCTGGAGTTGCCCTCAGGCTCCTGTGTTGGCCTAAGTCTGATGAAAGGTCAGTGAGAGGCACTGTCTTTCTTTACTCCAAAATGACCACACAGTGTGTGGCTGTTGCATGCCGTCCCTGGTTCTACTAATTTCCTGGGAGTGTGGAGCCTCGAGATGTGAGAGAAGTTTTTGAAAACATCCCTGGGAAACCAAGGTACAGTCTTGTAATGCAGTCTGACCGTGTGAAACCCCCAAAGAATGTAGCAGTGGTTTTGTTGTGGTTCACAAGAAATCTGTGGGTGGCCTATTGATTCTAAGTTCATAAAAATACATATGTATCAGGGACCAAAACTACATTTTTGAAGTGCTTAACCAGAAATTTTTCATTAATTAAACTGTACCAAGATATTCTCTGAATTTCACTCTCCCAGTTCTCTAGGACTGGCTGCTATCATACTTGTAGCCCAGATCAGCAGAGGTGGCCCCCAGCTGAGGATTCACCATGAAAGCACGGCTGGGGATCTACCACCTGCTCCATGCATCAGGCTGTTGCCGTCTCCAGCAGCTGACGACACAGCCTGGTCACTGGCCCATCACCCCTGTCCATCATCCAGTCTATCTTAACAGACTTACAGCTTGGGCTCACGAGTGTCCTCTCAGATGTTGCTATTGAAGCAGAATCGTGCAAAATCAGTCTTCAGAGTTTAAGGAGGGGATTTTTCCTAAGTGTGGTTGATGAGTTTGACATTTCAGGAGAAGAAACTTTTGTGCAAAGCATGATTAAGGCAGCCTAACAATATATCTCACTAAATAAGCTGGGTTTAGCTCAAATCTCATAGCAGGACAGCATGAACTCAGTTTTGAATTGACTTGGGTTCTAGTCTCCTTGTCAAAAGGTTGGAGTGTTGTCCTCATCAGTGGAATTTAGCTTTCTCTCTGCCCCAGTGATAATGACAAGAAGCATTAGGGAAGGATGTGATGACCATGGTGCATAAAGCCTTCCTGGGAAGGAGTGTGGTGTTCTGCTTATTGCAGGGGTAAAGTGGTGAGCTGGCAGCAGTGGCAGCTGGGACTTCCCCATACTCAATTTAAAACAAGCGCTGAAGCTCAACTCACATGTCAGGAGTTTAAGAAAAGTCTCCACACGCAAGGTGACTGTCTTTGGAATTCTTCGTTTCATTAAGGTTCTCACAAAATACAAAGCTCAAACATAACTGTCTACATCCACCACAGAACAGAATCAAGTAAGTGGTTAGCACACAATGATCTTTTTCATTTTTAAAAATATAAATAACAGTGTTCAAGGTTGGACAATTTTCTCCCGTGTGCTTCTCTGTAAGGCGTTATGTCGCAGGCCCTTCACTGATAAGTACGCGTACTTGTCGTCAGGAAGCACTGCCCACAGGCAGGGAAGGCCACTGTGGATGCGGTCCTGAGGGTGACACCCACGGATCCGTGTTGCCTCGGCCTGTGAAAAACTAAACGATCAATCAGACACCCTCCGATCAGTTCTCACAATTTCATTAATTTCGTTTCTACTACGAAGTAACAATAGAAAGGGGGTCACCTCCCAGTGGCGTTTAAGCTCTCGGGAGATCAATCATGAAGGGCAAGGAGGAGGAGGACAGGCTTTTTCCTGGATGGAATTTTTTCCTTTTATCCAGAAAAAAACCCCCAATAACCCACAGAGCTTAACGGGTGGCTTGTACCGAAACATTTTTCAGATTAAATAGTGTTGAGAGAAGGGGCAGTCTTCTGGGTGGGTGTTGGAGAAGAGGCTAAAGTGGGGAGGTCACCGCTGGGAAAACACCACTGCCAGTCCAGCCCCCCACGGGAGTCACATCGCCGGTGAGGCCTGGGGGCAGAGCCAGGGCCCCCGCCTTGGGCACGAAGTCCGAGGGGAGGCTCTCTAGCAGGCATTTGACCTGCTCCTGGCCCAGCTTGATCTTGTCGTCCAGCTCTCGCTGCTCGATGAGGAGCGTCGACTTCAGTTTCACGAAATGCCGGTAATCCTGGAGCTGCTCCTCGGAGAGGTAGTTGGCCAGGATGTCCAGCACCACGCGCTCCCTCCGATCCACATTCTCCTTGAGCTCCCGGGCGTCCTCGTGCTGAGCAGACAGGACCTTCCTCTTCTCGTTGAGTGAGCTCTGCCAGGGCAAGACAAGTGGGTCAGCAGAGGGCCAGTGTGGGGGGGGAAGAGAGCCACACTGCCTGCAGAGAGATCTTTTACAGGACAGGACAATATCTAAGATGCTATTTCAACCATCACTCTAAAGTAGGGAGGCGCAGATGTTTTGAAAATCAGCTTATTACCATTATGGTGCTTATGCATGGTCCAGCTTTAATTCAAGAGGCACTACATTCAACTAGTGGGGGTAATGGCTTTACTTTAGGCTTCTAGTCTTAAAAGGACAATCAGGATTCCACTTGTAGGGGGTCCTTAAGAGTACCAAAGTCCTAACGGCACGAAGTAGGTTGGTGATTGCCAGGGCCTGGGGGGAGGAGAGAGTGGAGGACTTGTTTCAATGGGTACCGAGTTTTGCGAGATGAAAAAAGTTCTGGAGATCTGTTGCACAGCAACGTAAATATACTTAACACTACTGAATTGTACAGCTAAAAATAGTTAAGACAGCAAATTTTATATGTGCTGGTGGTGGTTTAGTCACTAAGTCGTGTCCAACTCTTGCGAGCCCATGGGGACCAGCAACACAGGCTCCTCTGTCTATGGGATTCTCCAGGCAGGAATACTGGAGTGGGTTGCCATTTCCTCCTACAGGGGATCTTCTCAACCCAGGGATTGAACCCTCATCCCCTGCATTGGCAGGTGGATTCTTTACCACTGAGCCACCAGGGAAACCTATGTACTGTGTGCTCAGCTGTGTCCGACTCTTTGCAACCCCATGGACTGAAGCCCATCACGGTCCCCTGTCCAAGGAATTTTCCAGGCAAGAATACTGGAGTGGATTGCCATTTCCTTCTCCAGGGGATCATCCCAACCCAGGCATCGAACTCATGTCTCTTGTGTCTCCTGCATTGGCAGGTGGATTTTTTTTTCAACACTAAGTCACCTGGGAAGTCCTTTATGTAGTCCTTTATGTAGTTAACCATAATTAAAAAATTGAAGGGAAAAAAAGGCCAATTATCAAGGAATTCAAAGTGATGATTTTTCCAGTAGTCATGTACAGATATGAGAGCTGGACCATAAAAAAGGCTGAGTGCTGAAGAATTGATGCTTTTGAACTGTGGTGTTGGAGAAGACTTTTTGAGAGTCCCTTGGACTGCAAGGAGATCAAACCAGAAATCAAACCAGTCCTAAATATTCATTGGAAGGACTGCTGCTGAAGCTGAAGCTCTAATACTTTGGCCACCTGATTCAAAGAGCTGACTCACTGGAAAAGACCCTAGTGCTGGGAAAAATTGAAAGCAAAAGGAGAAGAGGGCAACAGAGGATGAGATGGTTAGATAGCATCATCAACTCAACAGACATGAATTTGAGCCAACTCTGGGAGATAGTGGACAGAGGAGCCTAGCATGCTGCAGTCCATGGGGTTGCATAAAGTCAGACCTGACTTAGTGACTGAACAACAACAACTATAAGAACTAATCCTGATGTATTTTGCGGGTGAGCAAGCACTTATGTGTACTTAAGAGTATAGACGGCATTGAAGTGTTAAGTTGAGCTCAATTCTGGAACAACTCATTTTCCTCTAAGAACAGCTCCAGTGTTCCCTATCTCACAGACCTGTGACATCCAGCCAGGTGACCCAACAGGAAACTTGGAATTACCTTCTGTTCTGTCCTTCCCCTCATCTAACATGCCCTGCTGATCCAAACTCATGCTCTAACTCACTCCTTGTTCTTTATCCCCAAGACAATGGTCTGAATTCACAGCCTAAACCCATCTTTCTAGAAGCCTCCCCATGGTAACATCCTTCTCCCCACTCCCTAGGCCAATCATGTAACGAAAGGAGTTCAAGGCTCTGCAGGCTAAATTCTGAAGTACTGACCCATAGGTCTTGGTGACGATGTTCTGTACTGGATTCTACTACCCCCCTCCAGACCCACTCTCCTCAGCCTGACTCAATGTCTAGTGAAGCTGAACCCTGCTGGGTGCTGGGTTCGGCCAGTGGCAGCCACAGCAGGAGACTGGGGGAGGTGGGAGAAAGAAGACACTGAGGCCTGTAGTCCTGGCTCTCTCCTTGCCAGGTGGCGGTGGCCGAAACCTTTCCTCCAGACGAGCTATGCCTATAGTTCTGCTAAGGGCCCCTTCCTTCTGCTTCTCTGGGTCCAGAGGTGATAATGGCTTCCCCACTGATGCTAGCTCCATGGGGACAGAGCAGCTTCATTACCCCTTCTTGCCTGTGTGCTAAGTCGTGTCCAACTCTTGTGACCCTATGGACTGTGAGCCTACCAGGCTCCTCTGTCTATGGAATTCCCCAGGCAAGACTACTGGAGTGGATTGCTGTGCCCTCCTCCAGGGGATCTTCCTGACCCAGGGATTTAACCTGTGTCTCTTATGTCTCCTGCACTGGCAGGCAGGTTCTTCACCACTAGTGCCACCTGGGAAGCTCTTCCTGGTCTCCCTTAAAAACAAGTAAGTCATGGAATCACTCTATGCTCTAGACATACCAACCACATGTAACTCAGTTCCTAAACGTGCCACGGTCGGCCTGGACTTCGTCCATAACATTCCTTCTAAATGGTGAAGCTTTTCCATTAGTCTGCCTGGCATTAAGAAAGCCCTCTAGATGCCACTCGTGGCCCTGAGTTTATCACTGTGCAGCAGCATACTAGACACAATCGCTGCTTCTACACTGGTCCTCCTCACTGTCTGGTGAGTGCCTTCAGGGGGGCTCTGTTTTCAGCCAGTGTCAGCCCTAGCACGCAGAGCAGCTGGTATTTGACAGGTTATGGTTCACTGCTCGCTGGATGGAAGGCAGGCAGGAGGGACAACACTTTAGAGGCAAGGACAGTAAGTTTCTAGGGAAACTGTCTGGAGGGAACAAAGGCCCGGCACATATACACAGGAGGGCACTGGTCCGGGGTGGGGGGTGGGGGTCCTGGGTGCTCCGAGTCCCATTCCTAAATGCTTAACCTCTAGATCTCTTCTAATCTTTCAAGAATCTATTTGCCAAGACATACCTTTCCTTTTAAGGCAGTACATTCGGAGAAATGATTGGGAAATCCCTAATTTCCAGGAGCCGGGAAGCAAAAGAGGTGCCTCTTACTTGCTGGAGGGCTGGTCACTCAGTGTACGTGAAGTTACAGCTCTGTTTATTGTCTGACCTCCTTGGCTAGTAAGTCCCATGCAGGCAGGGATCTGACTGCTTTATTCAGAGTATCCCAAGTGCCTACACCAGAAGGTGGCCTATACCAGACACGCAGTAAATACCTGCTGTACAGCTGAGCAGGTGAAGAATGCTCTGCAGCTCTGCAATGAAGTTCAAGGAGGTGGGATAACACCTGGGGACTATAGCAGGACTCCTGTCCTGGCTGCGTTGCTTACTTACTGGCCTCTAGTGAGAACTCTTTGAGGCTGTGTCTACAGCATCTAAGCCCACAGTGCCTGACCCAGAGGGAGCCCTGGGATTCTGTGTCGTGTTACCATCACTGTTGTTATGTTCTTCCAGTGAGGGGTGCAGTGACAACAGCGGGTATGTCCTCCCTTGGTGTCCCTGGCCCCTCACCCGCAGCTTCCCTGGAGCCTGAGTGCATGTTCCTGGGCCCTCTCCTCGTCCCCAACAGCTTTGTCATTCCTCTCTGTTTTTAATGTCCATCTTCATTATGCCTTTTGCCTTTTTCTGGGACAGAACGGAAGGAAAGAAACTCTGGCGCCCACGTTTTTACTTTCCTAGTAAGCATCCCTGAGGCTTAGGTGTCATGACATGACATCCTGGCGTGGAAGCTGCCTTCCCCTCTGTGCCCTGCTCACCTGTATGCCGGACCCCCCCTCCCCGCTCCAGAGAGATGGTGGTCTTCTCTAGAAGGACTCCTGTCTCACCGTACTTCTCTGTGTACATGGGGCTCTGGGGAGGTATGGAGGAGACTTGAAGGGAACTGCTAGGCCGCCTACCCTTTCCTCGTTACTGGCGTCTTCACCAAGGCCACTGAGCACGTTCTCCACGCGGGCCAGGCGCCCCGAGAGGGACAGGAGCAGGTTTACCACCTTGTCCAAGTCCCCAATGAACATCTTGTACTTGTCGATCTCATTGGGCTTGCAGAGCTCACTGATCCAGGCCTCCACCTCCTCCCCCAGGGCGTTATTGAGCTTGATGTCCATCAGTAGGCTCTCCTTGGCTTCCTGCAGGGTCTCGAGCTTGTGGGTGAGGCTTCCGATCAGCTCCGCCTGTCATGAGAGAGGAGACACACAGCAAAAGTTAGCCAGCCGAGTGGTCAGGGGCGACAAGATCCACTTCTAGTCGCATCCTCCCTGTCTTTTTTTTTGATACTCAGCTGAAGGCCCTCCTCTGCTCTGTATGGACTGCCCCCAACCTCAGACCACAGCCTCCTTTCGTTTCTCAGAACGTATTCAGTCCTCACAGGCTACGCACAATCACACGTCACCTTGGAATGCTGTCCAGTCATGTGCTGTGCACAACACTGCCTTCCCAACTGGTTTGTTAACTGCTCACTTTTAAAAGTCTTTGCAAGACATGTTCTCGTTTGATCCTCACAATAATACCACAGGCAGGCAGGGTATATATTCTTGTTTAACAGATAGAGCAGCCGAGAGAGCCTAAGATTACTGAGCTAAGTTGAATATTAATCACAGATACCACTTGTGGAGCAATTTACTATGAGCCAGACATGGTGAGGAAGTCTGCAGATTATCTCACTGAGCCTTCCCAGTGGTCTTGTAGGAGATACTCCCTCATCTATGCAGATCACTAGGTGAGGAAATTGGGACACTGGGGTGTGCTGAGTTTTAATCAGCAAAGGAGCATTAACCAGTAAGTCTTGTCCTCAGATGTGGGGGTGAGTGGTGAAGAGAAGGGAGAACTCTTCTTCTGAGATTCTACTGAACTTGGCTCTTTAATTTTCTCAGGCTCCTTCAGTTTAAGTAGGGTTCACAATGTCCTTGAAACGTCCAAGTTCTGGCTTGAATTAAAGGTGACAGGTCAGCGGTACTAGAAGGGCAGTCACCCAGTGAGCAGGGTTCAGTGGGTAAGGATGGATCAAAGAAGGCTGAACAGCACCAGGGTCAGTATCTAGCCCACTCAGTCTTTCCTCTGCAGATCCTGCCTTTGGTTTTTTGTTTCTTCGCTTTAATTTTATTGGAGTACAGTTGATTTACAATGTTATGTTTCAGGTGTACGGCAAAGTATTTCAGTTATACATAAACATATTCATTTTTTAGATTTTTTTCTCATATAGGTTTTCACAGAATACTGAGTAGTATTCCCCATGCTATTCAGTAAATCCTTGTTAGTTACCTACTTTATAGTAGTGTGTATATGTTAATCCCAAGTTCCTGCTTTACCCTCCCCCCCACCGTTCCCCCTTTGGTAACCATAAATTTGTTTTCAGCATCTGTCAGTTTCTGTCCTCATTTCTGTTCTCTTTATTCTGTTTCATGGCAGCAATTTCTACCATTCTGTCTTCTAGCTCACTTAGCCGTTCTTCTGCTTTAACAACAGAATAATTGACTCCTTCAAGCATATTTTTCATTCCAGTTGCTGTATTGTTCATCTCTGTTTATTCTTTAAATCTTCTACTCTTTGTTAAACATCTCTGGTATCATCTTGATTTGCGCCTCCATTCTTGGGGAGATCTTGGATTATCTTTGCTATCAGTACTCTAAATTCTTTTCCAGATAGGTTGCCTCTATTTCATTTAGTTGTGGTTTTTTTTTTATCTTGTTCCTTCATCTGGAACATATTTCTCTATCGTCTCATTTTGTCTAACTTTCTCTGTTTGTGGTCTCCACTTCTCAGGCTGCAGGATCATAGTTCTTGCTGCTAGTGTTTGCTCCCTGGTGGGTGAGGCTGGTCCTGGGGCTTGTGCAGGCTTCTTGGTGGGAGGGACTGGTGTCTGCCTGCTGGTAGATGGAGCTGGGTCCTGTCCCTCTGGTGGGCAGGGTTGTATCAAGGGGTGTGTTTAGAGGTGGCTGTGAGCTCAGCCTGTCTGCTGATGGGTGGAGCTGTGTTCCTGTGGGTTGTTTGGCCTGAGTGTTCCAGCACTGGTCTGTAGGCTGTTGGGTGGGACCAGGTCATAATACCAAAATGGCAGACCTCCAGGAGAGCTCACACTGATCAATAGTCTCTGGGGCCTCTGCCACCAGTATCCTTGTTCCCCAGTGAAGCACAGCTGACCCCAGCTTCTCCAGGAGACCTTTCAGGACTCATAGGTAGGTCCAGTTCAGGTTCCTATGGCGTTACTTCTTTATGGTGTGTCCCAGTGTGTGTGAAACCTTGTGTGTGCCCTCCAAGAGTAGAGTCTCTGTTTCCCCCAGTACTGTGGAACTCCTGACCTCAAGCCCCACTGGGGGTTCCTCCTCCAGATACCAGACCCTCAGGCTGGAGAGCCTGATGTGGGGCTCAGGACTTTTGCTCTTGCGGGAGAATGTCTGTGATATAATTATTTTCCAGTTTGTGGGTCGCCCACCTGGCAGGTATGGGGTTTGATTATGTCGTGAAAGTGTCCCCCGCTTCTGTCTTACTGAGGCGGCTTCTTTGTCTTTGAATGTAAAATATTTTTTCTGGTAGATTCCAGTCTTTTTGGTCATTGGCTGTTCAGCAGTTAGTTGTGATTTTGGTGTTTTCGTGAGAGGAGGCGAGCTCAAGTCCTTCTACTCTGCCATCTTTCCCAGAACCAAGGGGCTGCTTTTAGTTTGAGTGCTGGAAAGAGGAGAGTGAAAAAGTTGGCTTAAAGCTCAACATTCAGAAAACTAAGATCATGGCATCAGGTCCCATCACTTCATGGCAAATAGATGGGGAAACAGTGGCTGACTTTATTTTTGGCTCCAAAATCACTGCAGATGGTGATTAAAGCAATGAAATTAAAAGACGCTTACTCCTTGGAAGGAAAGTTATGACGAACCTAGTTAAGGCTATGGTTTTTCCAGTGGTCATGTATGGATGTAAGAGTTGGACTATAAAGAAAGCTGAGCGCAGAAGAATTAATGCTTTTCAACTGTGGTGTTGGAAAAGACTCTTGAGAGTCCCTTGGACTACAAGGAGATCCAACCAGTTCCATCCTAAAGGAGATCAGTCCTGGGTGTTCATTGGAAGGACTAATGTTGAAGGTGAAACTCCAATACTTTGGCCACCTGATGTGAAGAGCTGACTCATTGGAAAAGACCCTGATGCTGGGAAAGACTGAGGCAGGAGGAGAAGGGGACGACAGAGGATGAGATGGTTGGATGGCATCACTGACTCAATGGACATGGGTTTGGGTGGATTCCGGGAGTTGGTAACGGACAGAGAGGCCTGCCGTGCTGCAGTTCATGGGGTCGCAAAGAGTCGGACACGACTGAGTGACTGAACTGTCTCTTTCCCCGGCATGTCCTGGCCATTGTCTCCTTGATACGTGCTGTGCAGATGCAGTGGCCTGTGCACACTCCTGGGATGGTGGGGGCAGTGCTTGGTGCCCGCTCGCAGGTCTCAGGCAGGCAGCTGCTGTCTGCACACTCTTGGGATAGCAGGGGCAGTGCTTGGCACTTGCTCTGTTTTGTTTTTCAAAGACATCAACACTGGCAGAAGAATCATAGGTCTGCCTGTACAGGAGCTGACATGAACTCTGGGCTTCATGAGACAAGGATGGACAGAATGAGAAGAAAATGCCGAGAAGTGATGCAAAGAGGCTTCAGCAGGAAGAACCATCTACATTTTGCATTTTGATTTCTGAAAGCTATTGGTGGAGCTGTAATGTGATCCGTCACAGCCCAGCCAGATCAGCTAATACCAGCATCACTAAGCAGTCACACCAATCACTCCTGACCCAAAAAAGGGTGTATATTTGAATGGTATTTGAATTTTTCATTTTACCAAGCCCTTAACATGCAGAGATTTGGATTTTAAAACATAGTTAAAGAGGAATTTGAATAACTGAAGGTAGCAAGGGAAAGTTGGCTGTATTCAATAGCCATTCTCTGCTAGGCAGATCTTTCCAAAAAAACCTACCAACTTACTTATGCCCATGGAATTTAATGGGGAGAGAGGAGAGAGGTGTTTTGATTTTTTAAAAATAACTTACTAGTCTCTCAGGAGCTAATTAATTTGCAAAATCATCGACATTTAACCAACCACTTCTCATCTGGCATAAACTGTTAACTCACCGGCCTGAGCTGCTATTTATAAGGGTTCTCGCTGGAAACATAGTTTAACAGTCCCTCCCTCCCACCTTGCCATCTGCAGGCTGAAATCCTGCTGGGTCCTGTCCACCTCCTCACGGTTCCAGCGCCAACTTGGACACTGGACCAGGAGTCAGGAGATCTGGCTATGACAGAAAGTCATTCCCAGGCCAGTCACTCGACTTTTTGTATCTGTTTTTCTCATCCACAGCATGGGCATCCTAATGCCTGCCTGAAAATAATCATTCTGTTTAGTTACAGAGCTCTTTCTCTAAGCCAGGCACCATTTAGGCGTTTTCCTGTTTTCAATTACTACTCACAACAACCCAGTGAGATGGGCGCTGTTTCCCCCTTTTACTGATGAGAAAAGTGAGGCAGATAGCAGTATGTCACTTGCCCAAGCTTGGGCAGACAGAAAGGGGCAGCACTGGGCTTAGACCCAGGTCACCCAGCTGCAAGATTCAGGCTTTTTGTTGCTACGTTAAAACGGCTCAGAGGAATGTTGTGAGGCTCAGGTAAGATGAAGCAAGCACTTTGGAAGATATAAAAAGTGTTACACATTCAAGTTGTTCCTGTTTTGTGCTATGCTTAAGATCAGGCAGCCCCTTGAAGAACACATACCAGGCAGTCACTTGGGTAGATGACCCTAGGGGAATATAGCCAACCACTCCCCACCCCCAACACTGTTTTGCCTTCTGCTCAGCGGATTTGTGCTGACCGGGTTGCCAATAATGTCACTACACACACAGTCAGCCTCGACCTGTCTTCAACTAGACCTGTCTTCAACTAAACCGAGTAATTCAGGGCCCCTAGGGTTCCCAGGTGGTTCAGTGGTGAAGAATCCATCTGCCCATGTGAGAGACCTGGGTTCGATCCCTCAGTTGAGAAGATCCCCTGCAGAAGGGAATGGCTACCCACTCTAGTATTCCTGCCTGGAGAATTCCATGGACAGAGGAGCTTGGCGCACTACAGTTTGTGGGCTAGCAAAGAGTCGGACATGACTGAGCAACTAACACAGCCGTGTGGCCAGGGTTTGAGGACAGAGAGAAATTCAGGCTCCTGCTGGTAAAAACTGGGACTAAAGACATTCAACTCGAGGATCCAAGCAGCAGCATGGGCTGCTTTCTTTAGCTGCATTTCACTCGAGAGAGAAGTCAGGGGCAGTTTCTGTCCCGAGCAAGCCTCCATCCCATGCTGTGTGGCCTGACAAAGCAGAAAGGTCTGGGGGACCCACTGCCAAGGCATATATTCTCCAGCACGCTCTCTGTCAACAGTGGTTCTCGTTTTCTCTCAGGAAAGCTTGTGACCAGAAAGCTGTCACATTTACCTAGTTCGATCTCTTGGTTTCGAGATCTCTTGGATCCTGGTAACAGGATCTCTGACATACAAGAAGAAACATGATTAAATTCCTCAAAATTTAACGCAGCTCACCTCCCTCCCTCCCTCCCTGTGTTTTCCTATTTCTGTTACAACAGTCACCTCAGCCAGGAACTCCGGAGTCAGCCCTCTTTCCTCTCTTCCATGCTCCATATGTGTCATCTGCTACCAGGTTGTCCACTTTTACTTCCTCTTTTGAAAACTAAAATCCACTGGCTTCTCACTGTTCCTACTGCACCTCCCTCTCTGACCCATATCATCACGTTCCTGGACAGCTGTAACCCTTCCAACTACCCTCTCTTCCTACTGTCTGAGTCCGCACGTAGCTGCTAGAGAGACTCTTCTGGATGTAAATCCACCACATCTCTCTCCCTGATGATAAACCCCGGGAGGGGGCTGATGGCAGGCAGATGTCGGAAGCCCACATCAGGCCCCCTCCCCCATTCTTACAGCTAACACCCTGACCCGCAGAGGGCTCTGCAAGGTTAACTCCCCAGCTCGCTGGGGAGGGAGCAAGCCTGAAGGATGACCCAGACGGGGCTGAGTTTCCTGTTTCTCCCCCTTTTTATGTTCTAGCTCTGCCCTGTGAAGAGCCTCAACACTGAACTGCAGAGATGGTGTGGGAGCAAAAATGCTGAAAGAAGCCCCGCCTTCTGTGGGATAAAGCTTGTGGCGGAAATCCTGTTCTTCCCCTTCCTTCTCATTTTTTCCTCCCTTTCCCAGCCCTGTTCCCCGAGGTGACTCTCTTTGCACAGCCACATGGCATGGGCACTTAAAACTCCAAGAGAAAAAACCCTTCTTTCTGTCTAGAGGAACTGGGAAAATGACCCCATGGACTGAAGCTGTGAGGGGTCTCCCCACTATTTCTTTCTCTTATTGAGGGGAGTCCCATGTAGACGGTATAGCCGTGCAGGTTGCTGTGACATTGCGAGAACTTGTCTTTCTATTTCTAGCCAGAGGTCCAGGAAAGGGGCCTCTGGGAGCCAGAGGCTGGAGGAGGTGTGGGAATACTGGACAGGAGAGAGCAGGAAAGGGAGACCCCCTAACTCTGTGTCTGAACTGCCTAGGTCCTGGCTCACCCAGAAGCTGCATGTGTAGGACAGACCCAAAGCAGCACAGCTGAGGCTTTCAGGACTGAACTGTGACAGAACAACTCACCTGAGCTCCTGGCTCAGCCCTGAAAGGTGCCTGTGGGGGACAGACACTCAGGAGAGAGCAGAGGTTCTGCAAACCGAACTGACACTGGGACCGACACCCAGGGTGGGACGGAACTTGCAGCCTGAACCTCACTAGGCTGACTGCTTGCTAAAACAGAACAATGAATCCACATTCTCCAGAGGATTTTCACAGAACCCAGAGTTCTGTGAAAATGTTCAAATGCCATATTACCCCATATGAAAAGAACCAGTAAAATGTCAGCAACTTTCAAGTGAAGACCACCAACAGGTGCTAACCCTGAGATAAACAAACGCTGGGACTATCGAAGCCTTTAAAATAACTTTTCTAACTATGCTCCATGGTAGAAGTAAACACTTCTGAAATGAACAGTCAGACACTACAAAACAGTAACTAAATGGAAATTTTACAACTGAAAACTAATATTTGAAATTAAAAAAAAAATCACTAGCAGAATGTAGGAAAGTCAGTGAAACTGAAGAGAGATCAACAGAAATAATCCAATTTGAATGAACTGACAGAAAACATTAAAAATATGAACAAATAGTTTCAGACTTGCAGGGCCATATCAAAAGGTCTAATATTTGTGTCACTGGAGTCCCAAAAGGAGAAAAGGAAAAGATTAGCACATTAAAAAAAAAAAAAAAATTAAAAAAAAAAAATTGAAGACATACTGGCTAATAACATCCTGAATTTAGTGATAGACATAAGTTTATAGAATTAAGAAGCTTAGCAAACCCCAACAGGACAAATGAAAAAAATAAGGCCCATGCACATCATAACCAAACTGCTGAAAAATCAAAGAAAAATTTGAAAGCAGCCAGATAAAAACAACACATTGCATATAGAAGGAACAAGTATTCAATGGCTGTGCATTTCTCATCAGAAACGATGGAAGCAAGAAGAAATGGGACAACATTTTTACAGTGCTGAAAGAAAAGAATAGTCAACCCAGAATTCCATATCCAGTAAAAATTCTTTAGAAGTGATAGTAGAATATGGATATTCTTAGATGAAAGAAAACTAAAAGAATTTGTCACCAGCAGAAAAATGCTTAAAAACAGAAACACCAAAGGAAGTTTTTCAGGCTGAAAGGAAGACAGACCAGAGGGAAGCTTGGAACTTCAAGAATGAGGCAAGAGCAACAGAAACAGGCAGTTGAGAGTCATCTGGGTCACTAGTGGTCTCCTGGGGAAAGCCAGTTCTAAGGAACAACAGATTCTTTTTGAAATATTCCACCAAGTCTCTAAGCCAAAGTCTTCTGGCCTTCAGAACAGAATCATGGGATCTGGTTAAGCAGATCTTTGTCAAACAGCTGAAAGTATTAAACTGTCTTTAGATTTTATGTCTGTCAAAAGTTTACACAGTGAGTGTTTTATATTTTAAATAATACTTACATAAAGTGTGTTAGCCGCCCAGTCATATCCGACCCCATGAACTATAGCCTGCTGGGCTCCTCTGTCCATGAGATTTCCCAGGCAAGAATACTGGAGTGGGTTGCCATTTCCTTCTCCAAGGGGATCTTCCCGACCCAGGAATCAAACCCAGGTCTCCTACATTGCAGGCAGATTCTTTACTGTCTGAGCAATATTATAATTCATCATCCAGGCTATATATAAATTTATATATATATATATAAATAAAAAGTATGTTAAAGGAGAATGGATTGGAAATGCTAATTTTAAGTTTTAAAATATTAATAAGTCAGGACCTTAGTTTCCATCGACTCTTAGTGAGTTCTATGCCTAGAAATACATCTTTGGTTATTACTAACTTTAAACATTAGGTAGCACATTATTGCTTTGCAGAAGTCAGTGGAAGGCTATACTTGGCCTTAAGACAATCTTGACCAAGCATCACGTTTTTAAAACCATCCTTAGAAAAGCTTGTTATGTATCAGGAAGAGAACTGCATTTCAACTTCATGCTGAATCTATTAATAAATGCCTTCAACAACATCAATCAAAGCCTACATATTTCCTGTTTCCAGACCAGATATATAAATGCAAGTTACACACACATTCTATTACACATTAATAAACCTGTAGTTCATTAAAACAATCTCATAAGGTTCTCCACTGCCACATGATAAAATCCAAACTTTAGCATTTCAGACAAAGCCCCATATGACCTCCATGACCTCCTGTCCCCATGAATCCTCCCCGTTTCGCCTCCTTCCTGTCATTCACAGCCTTTCTTTGTTATCCTCTAAATTTGGTAAATTCTGATTTAATCACGAGACTATTTTACACCCCCAAATATCAAGCCTCCTTGATACTTAAAGGAAGTATCTCCCTTCGATACACACTAGCTCCCAATGCTTTTTCACACCTCTGCCTCTTCTGCTAGGCTATATCCTTTGTTTCCAACGCCCCCTTCTCTTCCTCTCCTGACTCACTCTGATTAATTCAACCTAAAATGTGACAATACAGGCATCAGAGCAGTTTTGTGTAAATAAAGAAGGAAATACAGCACTAAGTAAAAAAACCACAGCCCACATCTGGGACTAAGATTTGCTCGACAAATAGTACCTAATGTCATTTCCTGTGAGGATTAATCCCCTATTCCTTCAGCTCTCAGTCTAAAAATACTTCTTGTCACATAATCCTTAAGAGTGAGAGGGTGACAATAAAGTGATGAAAAAGCAGTGAAAAAAATAAAATCAAGATGGGGAGGAAAAAGCAGCAAATAATTTGCCATACTGCTACTGTAGGGCAGGGTATGTCTACACACAAAACACAAAACAACCGTAAAATATTCGGTTAAAGATGTCATGGCAACTTAGTATTTATAACGGTGTTTATATAGCCCCCTCTTTGGCAAGGTGGTTTCTCCCTCCAATCCCATTGAATGGGGGCCAGGAGACATGCTATGAAGCAGGCGTGGACGTAGGGAGGCCTTGGGCTCGGAGAACCTGTGTTACCACAGCAGCTGCATCGTGTCAGCATGTTGGCCATGCGCTGTGAGTCGGTAGACGAGAGAATGTCACTGACGGAGGTGTTTCCAAAACCCCTAAATCCTCCTGCCCCATTGCTCCTTGCTCCCACGGTCTATATCCTCTGGTCTCATTCCAACACATAAACAAGAGAGCTTAGGACACATACGATGGAATAAATGAAACAGAATCATATAAGAACGTTTCCTGGAACTGGCAGCACTGAGAAGCACTCACATTCCCAGCTCAGCACGAGGCGAGTTTTTTAACAAAGAGCCCTTTTCAGCAGACTGGCCTGAGATGTATGAAGAGCTGTAAGCACAGAGGCAGGCAGCCCCTGTGGGGCTGTGGGGAAAGCAGCCGGGCACAGCTGGGCTGAGATCTCCAGGGCGTGTGGGAAGACAGCAGCATCACGGTCATCCTGAAAGTGCTTTACATTTAAAATTTCTTTAGGAGCAGCAAATGCTAACAACTCAGTTCCAACACTGTGCTTTCAAGCTTTTGCCTGTGGTACAGCCAAGGTGGGGAGGGGATCTAAAGAGCAACACTTCGTTTTCTCGAAGTATCTTTTGACAATCAGTCTCTTTTTCCTTAAAGTTTCTAGACTTCCTAGTTTTCTTTTTGACCATGAAACACGAAATGAAAATGACACAGACCATTGGCATTGGTTGGTCAGCTGCTGAGAACAGCGTTGGGGTCCCCGTGTTGAACCAGAAAGCAGGGGACCTGGGTTCTAGTCCCAGCTGTGTGACTTGTAGGAAATCCACCTTAATCCCTCTACCCTTCACTCTTGCCATTTGTAAAAAGGACAAAGGCAGGACAGTTGTGAGGCAACGGCTCCAAGTGCCCTGCACGTGGAGAATCTCTGATGGCTCAGCGAGGTTGGTGATGTCACAGGCCTCCCACCGGCCCCCACCCGCCGCTGCTGTAAGGCACCAGTAAGCCTGCAAGAACTATCTTTCTGGAGGAACAGAACAAAGGCCCCCATTTTTTCTTTACCTTCTTTTCATTGATGTCTGCCTGCTCCTCTTCCTCATTCACCTCTTCTGGCATAGCTTTGATTTTGTTTAGAAGCTCGGCCTTGGGAGCAGACACGCTGTAGTAGGCAGGACAGTTGACCAATATGCCCACCGCTTCCTTGTCGTCACTCCTGGGTCAGAGAGAACAAGAGAGTACAGCCACATGCAGCTTCATTTCACCACACGTCTGTCCATTTGGAAACGTGTAAAAAAATTCTATGTAATATCTTCCCAGTGATTAGAATGACCTAATAAATATTTACGATTGACTGACCACTATGTATGGGGCTCTTGAAGCCAGAGTACTTGGGATAGAAAACTACCAAGGGCAATATTATGATGGGGAGTGGACTGTGGACACTTAACCTTTCTGCATGGTTTTCCTCTTGTGATAAATATCAGAATGATACTGACTTCCTGTTTCACAGAGAGACAATAGGGAGTCAAGACTTAGTCAGTGTGACAGTGTCTTCAAGGTGCTGCACCAACCTCAGGTTTTAGGTTAATTATTTCCTACTCCTCCTTGGTTTCCATGTTTCCGATGCCTACTCTAATTGTTGCTTGGACATTTACCAGTTTTCCTTTTTCAGGAACACTTGAAGCTCCAGGTAAGCCTGGAAAACCTGGAGCTTGCTGGTCAACAGTGAATGCATACAAAATGTAAACCCTACTCACTGGTTACACAGCAGGGGGGTTTTCAAGGATGGAGGACAATCTAGAAGTTGTGGACCTGATAACTATGGTCTTTGTTTTACTACGATCAAGCTGTCTCTCACACTCTATAGGTAAGACTCTCAGTTCAGTTCAGTCACTCAGTTGTGTCTGACTCTTTGCAACCCCATGGACTGCAGCATGCCAGGCTTCCCTGTCCATCACCAACTCCCGGAGCTTGCTCAAACTCATATGCCATCCAACCATCTCATCGTGTTGTCCCCTTCTCCTCCCACCTTCAATCTTTCCCAGCATCAGGGTCTTTTCCAGTGAGTCACTAGGTAAGACCCTACTCACTGAATAAAGGACTCTGTGGGCATAATTAGTTTTCTTGGACATAATCTTGTGACATTATTTAACATCTAAAACATCATTTTACTATGGAATCCAGAACCACCAGAAGGCTGTTTTCACTAATTTCCCAATTGATGAGGTTATTCCTCTACACAATATAGTTACCTTAATCCAGTTAGTGGGGGTGGGGGAAAAAAAACACGGGAAAAAGTCTTCTGATATGTCCTGCCTCCCCACATATTCATTGCCTTACAAATGGGCTTCTTGGGCATCTTATCTGATTACCTAAAGCCCACAGTGGCTATCTGCAGTCTCACATACAACAGGACGATGCTCACTTTAACCAGAAGATGGCGCATGTCATCCTTCTGAAATCCCTCAGGAAGCTCTCCATGCTGCCAAAGCCACGTGAGGATTTTACTTCTAAACTTTTGTTCTCAGGGATAATGCCAAGAAATGCTTTTCTAAGAATCTATGTGTCAGCTACTCTGGTCTTCCTATTGTGAGTGGCTGGAAGACAACCACCCATGGTGAACCGACTGGCACATCCATAGAGACTCATCTGTGGGTCCACAGGGGAACCAGTGGACTGCCTTGCACACTGTGGGTGCTTAAGAAGTGTTTGCTAAACTCATGGCCCTGGATAAGTCACTTCCTGTTAGTCTCTGTAAGAGACTGAAAGAGGAGAGGCTGGACAAGGTTACTGTTGAGGGCTTGGGTAAGGCAATCAGAGCCTTCGATAACGTATCGGACAGCCTGGAAACACCACACAGTTCTTCACTTTCCCTCCTCCCCCACAACTCAAAACACAGTGTTCCTGTAATTTAGTTAGGATCAGTTGGAAATTTCTAAAATGCAAGCCCAAATTTAGATGAAATGCTCTCTGATTTTATTTGTTGGTGGTCTTGAAGCCACCAACTGTGGCGCTCCAGCTTGTTGATTCATATAGTTTTCATTGAAAACTTGTAAGAAAATTAAAAAACCACTCTAATTACTCTCCCATAGCAGCTTCAAGGAAATCAAACATGCAAGGAAATACTGCAGTAACCCAGAAGAAATCAAAAGAAGGAAAAATACAAACTGCTCACGGTCCTCTCACTGGATCATCTCCCCCATGGAAGCAGTTTAATTTGAAGCCTGTCTGGGGACATTGCCAGGGACTTACCTCCTGGTCTCACGCCCTGGGAGGCTGATGGTTTTCTGCACAGCCTTCCTCTTTATGCTGTTTTCCTTCAGCAAATTAACATCTCGAGGAAACAAACCTTCCATCAGGTCCATAGTTGTCTTCATTCTGGAGTCTGGGTCCAAAATGTCTGCCAGAGATTTGTCTTGGTGGACAATTTCCTTGGCCAGAGTCTCTGTTCTGAGGTCTTCTGAGGTCTTCTGAGGACCAGAACTGACATTCTTTTCTAAACCTGGAGTCCCACTGGCTGGCTCGTGGATGGGGCTGCGGGTCTGCATGGGAGGTGGCTGTCCTGGGCTTGGCTGCTTGCTCAGAGACCCAGCAGGCTGGGGCAGAGCACCCGTGGTGGAAGGCGGGTTCGTCTCCTTGGTCTCGAAACTCTTGCCTGAAGTTTGCAATCTGGAACCCAGCAGCTGATTATCAACCAGATGGGTTGCACCAGGCATGGACCTGTCCTTGGCAACTGTTACCTTGGCAAGTTTGCTGGAGCTGTCAGGGATATTAAAAAAAAGAGAGGGGTGAGAGAAGAGTCAGCAGAGGGTGAAAGAAGACAGAGGGAAATTGGCACTGGGGTGCAGCTTCCAACACACGTCAGGAGATTCTGAGGTTGTTATCCCCACAAACAGCAGGGTCCAAAAGGGTCACAGAGAGGCTTTTAAGGGGGATGTGTGATTCTTAAGGGGGATGGATTGAACAGGAGTTCAGTTTTGGTGAATGTTGCTCTCAGATTCCAGAGCTTTATGAAAGTGAACAGAGGATAATGGTGGTGTTTAGAGGAAGTAACCACAAAGGTGCTGATGTATCTTCAGTGTTGTGCTAGGGAGTTATGTGTTGGGGAATGCTCCTTCCCCATTCTTCTGGCTTCCAAGAAGAGGTTTTCCCTAAACATTACTGACCTTCAGCCTTCCTCTTCATTCCTTCCTATGGATACAGCGAGACTCTGCAAAGAGAAGCTGCCCACGGCCCATTCCTAGTCCAGCCTCTTTTTTGAGAGTAAGGCTGCCTCCAGACTCGCTCTTGCATGCTCACGTGTGTGCCTGCTGTGTGTGTGTGTCTAGCACAGCCTGTGACTAGGTGTGCAACCCTTTTTAATTTGAGGTTCAGTATCAGGCAGAAGCCATATTCTCCAGGATCAGCTCTCTCAGTAATAAGAGTGATTATTTTTGTCTCCTGTATGCCTTTTTTTTTTGCCTTATTTCTTAACTGATTCAGAACTCTGGGCAGGGAAGAGGGATGTTGTTTATTTGGACTCTCTGAACCTGCCACGCCCACAGAAGTAAACCTGGCCTCTTGGGTTCTGGTTTCCATTTCCATTAGTCTCCCTCCTCAGCGCCCAAGGACTGCTAGCATAATGACTCGTTGCTGTGCTCAGCCATGTCTGACTTGGCAACCCTGTGGACTATAGCCCGCCAGGCTCCTCCGTCCATGGAATTTTTAAGGCAAGAATACTGGAGTGGGTTGCCGTTTCCTCCTCCAGGGAATCTTCCCCACCCAGGGATGGAACCCGCATCTCCTGCACTGTAGGTGGCTTCTTCACCGCAGAGCCATTGTGGAAGCCCTGCATAAGGACTACCAAGGTCAACAGATGAAACAGTTCTGTCATCTCGTGAAACTGACATGGCTCTCCAGGGGCCAGCAGAGGCAGCTCAGGGCAGCCTGGAGCATGGAAATCTTACCAGGGTGGCAGACCCTTCTCCCCTGGCAGAGGGCTGCGATCTCACCTGGAGCGGGGCTCCAGGTAGCCCTCCTCCCACTGGGCCGGGCACACAGCTTCGGGGGGAGGCGGAGGGAAGTGGTCCAGGCCCTGGGCCGGGGATGCCTGGCCGGTTGTTGGCGGCGGGGGTGGCGGCGGTGGGGGCGGCGGCAGTGCGTCGCAGCGGGGGCTGGAAGTGGCGGTGGGGCGCGGGTCCCTCACAAACACCTCATCGTCCTCGCAGTCCTCACGAGGTGGTGGGGAAGCCAGGAGGGCCGACTCGGAGATCCGGAGGGAAATCCTGCCCGGAGTGCCTGGGGCCCCGAGAGGCGTATCCAGGTCGGAAGTGCTGCTTGAGCTGGGGGCATCCTGTGGCTTGGGGTAGTGCTTCAGGGGCTCCTCAGGGAGGCTCTCCTCTCTGACCGCGTAGGCCCGCTTCGTCCAGGGTGGGGAGGCCCGCATCCCTGCGCGCTCTTCCATCCCATGCTCAGGGCTGGGAGGCTGGGCCGGGCTGTGGCCGCCGCCGCTTCTGGGGGTTCTGGCTGGCGTGGAGGGCTGGGCCGCAGCCTGTGAACAATAGCTCGAAGGGCCAGGGGCAGGCAGGACCGAGCTCAGGGGTGCAGCCCTGGTGTCTGGAAGATGCCCATGAGCTCCCGAGGACAGTGGCGGAGGGCAAGGAGTTCTGCTGGCCTGTCTCGGAGGGTCCAGCGGCCCTGCACCCCCGCTGGGCACAGAAGCACCACCACTCCCTGCTTTGCATCCCGAATCCCCCCAGTGAGGGCTGGGATGGTGTCTGAGCGCTGGCGTCTCTTCACGGCTGGAACAGCTGAATGGCCTGGAGCGGGATACAGACATGTGGGTTAGCAATGATGAAAAGGGGCAAATGCTAAGCCCAAGGTGCATTCCACAGATGGGACAAGCCTCTGATGGGGAGAAGGACCCCGGAGAAACTGCACACTGCCCCCCCCGGCTGCTCAGACCAAGAACCAAGTTTAAATGCAACAGCAGGACATAAACTCCTGCAGGAAAATGTCACAGGGCAAGCCTGGGGTCACAGGGCATTTCTTTTTTATTAATTCTCTCTCATCCCCCTTCCTCCATGCAAGGCAGCATTCGAGGACAGGCTTCAGGACATTTCTTCTGCTCCTTTTAAACCAAGTTTGGGAACCAGCTCCTGACTTCTGGGGGAAAGAATGCTCCCTCATTCTCTTGCCAGGGAGCCCCCAAGGGGGTGGTCTGTTTGGAAAGTATTTGCATGGGCTGCTGAATCCGTAGGTTTTATTTACAACTTTCTCTTGGATTCCCAGTGTTTTCATTTCTCCAAATGGAAAGAAAGAAAGAAAAGGAGTGTCTCACCTAAGGAGCTAATAAGCAGTTACCTCTGGAGAAAGAGACGGACAATAATGAGCCAACAGAGTGCATGGTGGTTTAAACAGCTGTCCTCTAGGCTCCAAGGAAAAACCCAACAATTTCCAGTACTTTTGTTATTGTGTTTGAAAGGAAAAAAAGGAAAACAAAGCAGAGAAAACACGGCTACAGCACTGCCTGCCTGCCTGCCATGCACGAGTTAATGGGAGGATTAAAAAGTCTCCAGCAAACATTCATAGTTCCTAAATCCCACATCTGTAGCTCCCTGCCAGTGTGCCAGTGAATCTGGAGAGCAGATGGCACTCTTCCTTTCACAGACCTGCGTCCCGAGGGGGCTGTGGCTGGGTCCCCAGTCAGTCAGCACAGTCCTGGCCACAAAATCGTCTAAGGCCAGATGAGCGTAAAGCAGCATAAAGAAGGAAACGACCGCAAAGAACCCAACCAGCTCTTCTCCTGCCGTTAATTTTTCTTTAATATAAAATGTAGTAAGGTACCCATCTTCCACTCAGATGCAAACCCTTCCTCCCATTACAGATCCCATTTATAGGCAGCTTCTTTATCAGGAACCTCTCAATATCCAACAGTGGCTATTCTGTCCCTGGTGGGTTCCCAAATGGGTCCACCAGAAACCCAGGGGTGGGAGATTCACTAAGGGTGCTCTTTACTCCCATGTCTTATTCATTTTGGGACCCCCAGATCCCAGCACAAAGTACCCTCTCAATAAATGTCTGTTGAACAAACAATGTCTCTTTTGCCCAGTGCTATTTAGATCGCAGGCCATGAACTATTTTTGAACTTAGCATCCTCTATTAGGCCATGGAATAACTGGAATCTGATGTTTTAAGGACTAATTCAGGTAATTTCATGTTGTTTTTTTAAAAAAGAGGAGATGTCACTACGACACACAATAAAATAACGTGTATCTTTTAAAGATCCAGCCCAAATAAACCTTGATATAATGTTTTTAGTTTATGCTTAATCTTCTTAGTTTATAGAAACTACACTTAAAACTGTGTATTTTTGAAGGTAATAGTTGAGTTAAATGCTTAGTTTGATTGAGACTACTTCTTCCTGGTGATTGTTTTCTAAGAATAAAGACTAGCGTCATAAAGATTTTGTTTCAGTCTCTTTTATAATCGGGTGTGAGACAAGCATCTACTGATATGTATCCAGGAATCATACTATTCATGAACAAACTTTGATCAGTCTCATTTTCTTCCTCATAGCATTTTTAAAAATATGGTTAAAGGGACTTTCCTGGTGGTCCAGTGGTTAAGACTTCACCTTCCAATGCAGGGGATGCAGGTTCAATCCCCAGTCAGGGTGCTAAGATCCCACATGCCTCACGGCCAAAAACAGAAAGTAGAAGCAACATTGTAATTAATTCAATAAAGGCTTAAAAATATATATATGGTTAAAAAAATCCTATAACATAAAACTTACTACTTCAAATCCATTTAAAAATGTTCAGGTAAGTACATCCATATTGTTGCAAAACAGACCCCCAGAACATTTTCATCTTGAGAATCTGAAACTAGGTAACTAGTAAGCAACAACTCTTTTCCCCACTCCTCCCACTCCTCCAGCCCTTGTAACTGCCATTCTACTTTTCTACAAATGTGACTACTTTAGATACCTCATACAAATGGAACCATAAAGTATTTCTGACTGGCTTATTTCACTTAGCATAATGTCCTCAAGGTTCATCCATGTTGCAGTCTGTGACAGCATTTCCTTCCTCTTAAAGGCTGAACAATATCCCAGTGTATGCACACATCTCATTTTGTTTATCCACTCAACCACCTGTGGACAACTGAGTTGCTTCCACTTCTTTGCTATTGTGAATAGTGTTGCTGCGAACATGGGTATAAAAATCTCCCTTCAAAACACTGCTTTCAATTCTTTGGATTCATACTCAGAGGTGGGACTGCTTGGTCATGATAGATTTTTAATTTTTTGAGGAAGCTCCACGCTGTTTCCTACAGCAGTTACACCATTTTGTAATCCCACCAACAGTGCACAGGGGTTCCAATTTCTTCACATCCTCAGCAACACTTGTTCTTTTATGGTTTTTGAGTGTAGCCATCCTAATGAGTGTGCTTTTGACTTGCATTTCTCTGTGGATTAGTGATGTGCAGTTTATTTTCATGTGCTTGTTGGCTATTTGGAGGAATGTCTATTCAAGTCCTTTGTGTAATCGAGCAATTTGATTTTTTGTGGTTGACTTTAGTTTCACCTTAGACTTCAGAACAGTCCTCTTTCGGCAGAGCTATAGTTCTAGTTAACCTTCTCTTCTTTCTAGCTTTGAATTAATGCGCCCAAACTAACCAATGCCCTTAGCCTCACCTTGACTCCTTGCTTCACTTTGGGAAGAGCTACAGGAGCAAAAGCAACTATACAAGGCTGCCCTTGGCAGTGAAGGAGGTAACTTAATACCCACTTCCTGACCATGCTGGCAGTTACTAGGCTGAGTTATTGAGAAGATGAACACAGAAAAAGAGAGAAACAACGACTCAGTGAAACATAATAAACATTAAAGAACTGGCCTAAAAAAACCACGAGAGATTAAATATATTACCATTAGTAATAACAGATTACAGTAGATAGTCCTACAATGCTGCATTAAAACTATATACAGACACGTGGTTCAGAGGAAACTCGCTTTGGAAATTCCTACTCATTAAGCTCCAAGTGAATAGGTCAAAGATCCTACTTCTAAAAATTATCCATTATATTTTTCTAAGGAGAAATGATTTTGAAGGCAATTAAAAAAAAAAAACAAAACTTTCTTGCTGCCTTCTAAGTGCCTACAATAATGATTTGTCTTGTTATGTGAAGCTGTTAGTGAATGCTCGTGCTTCCCCTAGTGCTTTATTCAGAGACCTGATCCTGTGGGTCACAGCCAGAAGAGATCAGCCACACCAGAGAGGACCCATTTGAGAAAGTCAGAGGATATGCTGGAGAAGAGCACGACCATCAACCATTCTGATGTAAACATATGAGAAGTCAACCACCGCCTCAACAGCACATGTTCAAAACCTATTCTGAATAGTATCATTCTCAGACAAAGTCATCTGTAGATAAAGAAGTTTCCCATAGCCTAGACAAACTGAAAAGGTGGCATGAGACACTATGAAACATCATAACATCTTAATTCAATTTCTAGCAGAGACGAACAGAAGCATTTAACTCCAGCAGCATTCGTGAGGCAGACAGCATCATAACTATAGACACATACCTGGAACCGGGGCCAGCCAAATGACACAGCTCCTTCTTGAGACCAAAGCCATTGTTTTCCCCCAAAAGCACATCCTTAAAACAGAAGAGAGGCACAGCGTTATTACCAACAAATGGGTGTTTAAATTTACCAAGGGGTGGAGGTATAAAGGAGATGGAACATCTATTGGTGGTCCACTCTTTATTGTCAGGCTCATGGCGGCATTGTTACATAGTAACCCATTTTATCCTCAAAGCCTCAGGAAGTACTGTTAACCCCACTGCACTGATGAGGACACAGGCCCAAGAGGTTAACTTTTCCAAGGTCACAAGTGGTAGAATCTCAGTCTATCTCACTGGGTGCCTCTCTTAACCAAGACATTTTCTAAACAAGAGAAGTCAGATAACAATTATCTTCAGAATTCAGAAACAACTGCTATACTTGAAGTATATATAAAGATGAAAATTAATTCAAAAGGCAAAGCTTTCAAAATAGCAACAGGGAAATACGGGAGATGACAAGAAAAGGAGAGTTTATTAAATTTAGCAAAATTCCAAGAATCAGATAGAAATCTGGCTTGTAATCGGGTTGATATACATTCTTTCTGGGAAAAACATCTCATCCACATGTCATATCAGTAACTCTGGGGATGCTTCAAGGGTAGTCCTTATTTGTTTCTGTTTTTAATATGGGTATATACTGGTTTCTGGTGGGTTATAGGTCAGTTATTGATAGTGTAAAATCAGTTCATATGTACAGGTTCCTGATGAAGACAATTATGTTGCTCCTGATAAAACTCTCAATTATTTATGATAACAGGAGTCAGGTAGAAAACAAGAAAATTAAATCCACAGGTAATCCATAAACTTAATTTCAGCATTTCCCCCTTCATTCTGTCCAAAGGGCTAATTGCTTTTCACCTCCTTTCTCTTTCTTTCCTGCCCCTTCCCCCAGTCAGTGGTAGAGGTACTAATAAGCAAGAAGAGCCAGAGGTGGGTGGGAGCAGGCCGAAAGAAGAATCAATCCTGAATATTATTAATAACCACAGTTTCCCCTTACTGGGCATTTACTATGTGCTAGACACTCTGCCAAGTTCCTTATGATCCTCAACTGACGTGCCTGGAGTCATGTCAGGCACCTGATATTTCCTCTGTAATTTAATCTATAACAATGGGGAGCAGGGCGGAAACTGCAGCTCAGAGAGGGTGAGTATAGTACCCACAATTAAGTAAGGAGCTGGGATTCAAACTGTGATTTCCTCAAAGCCTAAGGGTGATCTTTAGAATCTTAAGTTGAGTGGTAGCTGAGCTGGATGCAATAAGACATCGATGCTTTGAGAAAAAAGAATTCCATACGTCTCTGATTTGCTCAAGTATCACTAGAGGGACTGGGAATTCCTACTCTTCACAAAACCTTACAGGCCATTTATAACAAGCAAGGACCTACTGCACAGCACAGGAAATTCTGCTCAATATTCTATAATAACCTAAATAGGAAGTGAAGTGAAAGTTGCTCAGTCGTGTCTGACTCTTTGTGACCCCATGGACTGTAGCCTGACAGACTTCTCTGTCCACAGAATTCTGCAGGCAAGAATACTGGAGTGGGTAGTTGTTCTCTTCTCCAGGGGATCATCTCAACCCAGGGATCAAACCCAGGTCTCCCGCATTGCAGGCAGATTCTTGGAAGCCCAAGAAAACTGCCCGACCAAGGGATCGAACCCGGGTTTCCTGCATTGCAGGCAGATTCTTTACCAGCTGAGCTATCAGGGAAATAAATGGGAAGAGAACTTGAAAAAGAATAGGTCCATGTATATGTATAACCAAATCGCCTTGCTACACACATGAAATCAACACAACATTGTTAATCAACTATACTCCAATACAGAAAAAAAAAATGTACGCATTGTTCAATGAAAGAAAAACAAAACAAAACTCTTATGGTCTCTTTAAAGTCTTTCTCCATGCCACTCCCTCCCTGACAAGAATATTCAGCTTCACCAGTTGTTAACTGGAAAAGCCTCTAGGTCCCCTTAAAGCTAGTAATGTTCAAATATATACTTCCATTCTATTACTTCCTTTAAATTACAGTATGAGCTTGATGTTTATGAGGATATGCATAAAATAAAGGAACTGAGAGCCAGTAACAGACCACTGAGAAAAACTTCTACATCTGTCAATGGAAACACCATCTGGACTGAAGGGAAATTCCTTCCCAACCTAGCAGAAAACCCAAGGAGGATTCATTCCTGCTGCACATATTTGCTTTGATCGGGTATATATGCACTGTCAAAAACGACTTGAATTTCTGTAAACTGGTAAGCAGTATAAACTACTATGACAATTTAGGAAAAAGCAGTGGCTATGGGGGAAATACAGAGTAATACCAACACTCATTAAGTGTCTGGTTTTTTTTGTCTCTAACTTTGTTCGACTGACTTAGAAGTACACCAGTTCTTATTCTTTATTAGGCACACTACACTTAAAACTATAAACTTAAATCCTAGCATATTCCGATTCTCACTCTTACTTTGAGTTCTGAATTAAGATATCCTAATATCTCTATGACCAATAAAACATGAAGACAATATTCATCTACTTTGGAATATCAACTTCAAGTATCTGCTAAAATGAATTAGAAATTTAAAAAAATATTATTTAAGTAGTAGTAATTGACAAATGTTAAAATGAAATCAATTCACTGGCTCGTTTCCAGATATAAGACGTTCAACTCTCATCTCTCAGTCTTTGATACCAGGAGGCAGCACGGTATAGTGACTTAAAACCTCTGCAGTCAAGACAGTAGGGAGTCAAAACCTCACTTCCACCAGGTAGGGCAAATTTCTCAGCCTTTCTATGCCTTAGTTTCCTCATCTGTAATATGGGAATAACAACAATATCTCCTCCTTTGCATAGATGTAGGGTTAGTTTTATGCTTATAAAACACAGTACAGTGACTAGCACATAGTGTACATTTAATTAATAGTAGCTATTTGCAACTTTACATTTTGTGGAAAGTGATTGTTATTTATCCCCAAGCTTGAATGGGTACTTGTTGAGAAGTACTAAAAATGGTTGGCAAGCTGTATCCTACAGAATTGTTGAGACTATAATCCAACATTGTGGGGTTCCATGCAAATTTCCTCAGCAATGAAATGTCACATCTTCACATGGTGAATGTGCCACATACAAGAAATGAAGATCTCTGAAAACACAGTGAGAACCAGAGAAGACTCTACCTCAACATCTGGGGAAAAAAAAATACCCCACCAGAAATCTCATTTCTCCAAAAGATTTCTTTTTATAGCTTCTGCTATAGTTTAGATTTATGCATTGAATGGGTATAAATTTTCATCTCCAAGGCAAAAATGTTTGTATTTTTTCCAGCTGCTTTGCAGGGCCTACCTAATTTAAATCAGTTACGTTTTCTAAAGTGGCTTAGAAAACAGAAAGCAGCCAAGAATTTGATGGGCACTTTAGCCCCATCACTAATGTTCATTTGTTCTGCAATTACACTTTTCAAATTAAGAAGAATTAAAGGAGAGGGAACAAGAGGTGGTTTGTTCACAGATGACCACAGCTGGCTAAGGGGAGGCCCGGATCTGCTGAGTGTCTGAGCGGGTCTTAGGCTACAAGTGGTGGCAGCCTTCTGCAGCCATCATTTCAGACCCAAGAATGACCAAGTTTTATAAACAGAGAAATCAATTTCTGCGCTGACCTTGTTTTGGAAGCAGAAAACTATCCTCAACTAATGGCCCTTTGAAACAGAGCTGAATTCTGGTCCAAACCTTGCAAAATCCTGTGCTATTAGCATCTGGCTGGCAGGAGCAAGCAGCAGTTGTTTGGGAGGCTATTGACTGAGCTGGCACCAGAAATAGACTCCATATTTTCAGTTTAACTCAGGCAGACAGTTTAGTCTTTACAGGGTCACTTAATTTCTCAAAGTTCTCTAAAGCTGAGATAAGAAAAATCTTTATTTAACACCTTCACCAAAACTTAATGATAATGGTAAAAGTTCCTGGACTTTATTCAAATAAATAATAGTATCTTGAAATAATAACTACAATAATTATGTGGAGACTAGTTTTGTTTTTAACTAGTTTTACAACCAAGGCAGACAATGGATATATGAAGATGTAAGGGTCAGACCTTGCTAGGGAACAGGTCTTGGGGCAGAGAACGGAGCCCGGGGAACGGTGAGGCTGCTGACCAAGGGAATGCAGGAGGAAGCCTGAAAACAAGGTCTTGGTGTAACTGCCATCTGAGGGGTGATAACCTATGTTAAGAATCTGTAGGGACAAAGCAGCAGTATGTCAAGTTGAAATATTCCATTCCCCCCAACCACATTCTTCCCTACTTTCTAAATATGGCACTCGTTTTATTAAAGAGAACATAAATAATGTTGTATATTTAGCTGTCTTTCTATAAAGTTTTTCAAATAATAGCCAAGAATTGGGATTTAATCGGGATCATTTTTCTATACTGCTTATGTTTGAGCTCAATTTCCCAGTTTATCAGGCTCGAGAAATATTTGGAAGGGAAGGCAAAATAACATTTGGAACCATCCAACCACTTCCCCAGGACAGAATAGTGACACGTAGTGGGGAATAAACAACAGAAGATGACTTGGTTTTCACCTAAACATCCCTATTTTCTTTAGAACATGGGGAGAGAAATGAAAATGCTCGCTCTATGTAGCAAGCCTCTGAAGCCCATCAAACTAGCCGAAATGGCGTGCTACATATATGGACTGTTTTTACTTAGCTCCCCCATCAGGGATCAAAACCATGCCCCCTGCAGTGGAAGCATGGAGTCTTAACCACTCACTGGACCACCAGAGAGGACCCAGACATTATGGATTGTTAAAGTGTTTTTAGAGGTAGGATAAGCACTGGAAATTAGCTCTGTTCATCATTCCAAGGGGAGAAAAACAGCTATTGGAGGCTTATGGAGGATTGCTTCTATAGATTCTGTGTGCATCTGTGTGGGGGTGGGGGTGGTTTATATTGGGGAGAAAATATTTCTTACGAGAAAGAGTCTGGACGGGAGTGGTATTTTCCCTTAGAAGCAGTGCAGCAAACAGATCTCTCAGGCAGTGATGGCTAACTGTGAAGCTGTTTCCTCCAACTTATAATGCCTCCAGGCACAACCTTCAACCCTTTGTCAACATTTTGCCCATCCTTTACCACCTGGTTCAAATCCCTTCTCTTTCAAGAGATGCTCTCTGAGATCCCCTCAATTAGAACTAATCAGTGTCCCTCCCATAGCATGTTATTTATGATCACTCCCAAAGCACTCACCATTTGTGTTATCTGTATATAAGTACATATTCTTTGCTCAATTGTAACACCCAGAAAGGCATGACTTTTCCTTTATGTTTCCTTCAAAGCTATAATGCAGTCCTGTTCATAAAACATAGGCTCTACAAATGCTTGCTGAATCACTGCACTCTCTGCTGGAGAAAAGAGACTCTCTGAAGGGCCAGCAGAGGGGTGTTCTCCCCTTGTGGTAACATATATGTGACTTCCTGAGCTGCAGTGTAAGTAGAGCGTGAAGAGGGGCTTAAGAACTAGGGAAACTAAGAGTCCTGGGAGTCAGAGTGCTTGGACTTTATTCCCAGCTCTCCTAAAATTACCAGGGGAGTGTTCCTCATGATCTAGCCATAGTTTGCAGCCTTTATGAGAAAAATCCTTTAATGTGAGAATTTGAAAGTCTGACATTCTCCTACCTTGCCAAGATAGCATAAAGAGACAGAGATATGAATTTGATATGAATAATGTGGGTTCCCTGGTGGCTCAGACGGTTCAATCCCTGGGTTGGGGAGATCCCCTGGAGGAGGGCATGGCAACCCACTGCTGTTCTTGCCTGGAGAATTCCCATGAACAGAGGAGCCTGGTGGGCTACAGTCCATAGGGCTGCAGAGAGTCAGACACGACTGAGCAACTAAGCACAGCACAGCACATGGATAATATACTCCACTATACAGGATTATTTTGAGGATTAATGAGATAATAAATGTAAAAGTGGGGCTTCCCAAGTGGCGCTAGTGGTAAAGAATCTGCCTGCCAGTGCAGGAGGTACCAGAGATGTGGGTTCGATCCCTGGGTCGGAAAGATACCCTGGAGAAAGAAATGGCAACCCTCTCCAGTATTTTTGCCTGGAAAATCCCATGAACAGAGGACCCTGGTGGGCTACAGTCCATGGGGTTGCAAAGAGTCGGACATGACTATGCATGTACCCACAGCTAAATGTAAAAGCATTCTTAGTTGAGGGCCTGGAACTCAATAACAAACAGTGATCAAAGTCAATAACAATACCTATTTTGTTAACGCAAAAATTCAATAGAAACAAGAGGGCACGAAGATAAAAATCTTTAAAATACGAAGACACAGCTTCCATTGCATGAACTTAAAAGAAAAAAAGAAAAGAAGCAAAACAAAAAACATGAAAGAAAAAAAGATAATCCTTAACTTTTCCTAATCTAATTCTTACACTGAGAAGTGGATGACACTAAAGTGTAGTTTTTACATATATATGCTGCAGTCCATGGGCTCACAAAGAGTTGGACATGACTGAGCAACTGAACAACAAATGTAAGATGCACATACTATATATACATATGTGTGTATATTTATTATATACAGTTGTCTTCCAGTGCTGTGCTCAGTCACCTTTGACTCTTTTCGGCTACAGGATCCCCTGGGATAGATAAGAAAATCTGCCTGATGCTATGTAAAATGGCATAATATTTGCATATAACCTACTTATAATGCAAATACTATATAAGTTGCTGATGTGCTGGCAAATTCAAGTTTTGCTTTTTGGAACTCTGGAATTTCCCCGAATATTTTCCATTCCAGTACAAAGCCAGAAATGAGGCCTACTGTGTGTATATATGTATCTATAGATACACATATATAGATATCTATATTGATATATGTTTCTACATAAAACACAACTGCATAGAAACCTATGAACATTTCTGTAAGGACCTCAGATCAGATACGGGCACTGAGAAAGACATCCCCTTATGAAAACAAATGCTACTCTCTTGCACGCTAAAGAAAAACAAAGGGGGAGAGAGAGGTTAGAGGAGTCGCATTAAGGGTTTGGAGACAGAAGCGGTAGTGCTAGGATCCGCTGGCTGCACGTACCTGGCGCTTGTCTGCAGTGGGAGATGACCGAGACCTCATGTGGACAGGGACGGCCTTGACATCCGAGCGCTCCAGCAGGTCCTCGGCCGACATGGACTTCGCGGCCCTCCCAGCCGTGGCCCCCCACAGGGAAGGCTCCCCTGGGGTCCCGTTCAGTCTCTGGGGGCCTTTTGATCCACTGTTAGCTCCATCCAGCAGTTCTCTCTGCGCTGGGTCCCCACGGCGCCTTTCCCCAAGGTGGCGGCCGCCAGCAAAGGAGCTGCTGCGATCTCGGGGGGCCCTCTGGGTCTCCCCAGCACTCCCCACCGCAGTAGCTGGCAGGAGGGCGATCTCCCTGCGGGGCAGCAGGCTGGGTTCCCGAAGCGAGCAGAGACTGGAAGCCGCGGCGAGGCCCGGGCCCTCTGGCTGGAGGTAGGTGCTCTGGGCGCGCTCCAGCAGCCGCCCGGGCTCCTGAAGGCCACAACCAGCGCCCGCGGGGCGCTTGCCGGTCTTGCGCTGAATGTAGTCAGCCAGTGCGCTCTGCTGGAACTGCTTCAGCTCGGGCCCCGACAGACTGAGGGTCGAGCAGGCCCTGCCGTCTCGCTCGAAGATGCGGCGCCGGTCAGTCACCGAGCTCTCCGCGAAGTGCGACCCCTTCCTCTGCGGCCCAGGGTGCTCGGGCTCGGGCTCCTCCGAGACCCCCACCTCGTGCATCTTCTCGGGCTCCGAGTACGAGCGCTTCTTCTGCTCGGGGGTCAAATGCCGGCGCGGCCCCCTCCGGGTGGCGGGGGGCGCGAGCCGGGCCGGGTCCCCCTCGGCCGGGGTCACGCTGTGCCGCTCGCGCGGGGTGTGCGGGGAGGCGGAAATCGGCGCCTCCGGGCTCCGCAGCCCGACGTGGGCCGAGGCGGGTCGCAGGCGCCAGGGCCTGGAGGCCACGGGCGTCCCGGGCTCGAGGTCTCGGCGTCGGAAGGACGTGGCCCCCAGGACGCGGGACTGCGCGTCCTTGATGCTGTTCCGGTAGGCGCGGCTGAAGGGGGCGTCCTGCACGGGCGACTCGGGCGTGCGGGGCCTGTCGTCTGACCACATGGCCTCCTTCGCGGCCTCGCTGAAGAGCTGGAAGGTGCTCTGGCTGCGAAGCAGACGGGCGTCCCGCCTCGGGGGCTCCCCGCCCCGGAGTGGGGTACTCCGGCCACCCTCCGCAGCCCGCCTCGGCTGTTGACCACACGGCTGCCAGGAAACCTCTTCTGACTTTGGCTCCCCGTTTTTGAAGTGCTGTTCTCCATTGCCTAGGGGTTCAGTGGGTTCGGAAAAATGTATACGGGCTTTAGTCTCCTCCGAGTCATTCCCCAAAGTATTGGAAGCTGGGAGTGTCCTTTGCGGCCTGTAGTTATAGCCGTAAGAAGACCCGCCCGCACTCGGGGGTCTCTGGCCAGCCTGCTCTCGCTGCTCGATCTTGGAAACCTTCTCCAGCACGGAGCAGTGGGGCTTCCCATACTGAAAGCCCTGCAGAGCCGAGGTGCTGCTGGAACTCAGCCTCCTCCGGCCCAGACTGGAGGTCTCCTGTGGGGATGCGGAGGGTGGCTCTTCATATGTTGGGTCTGAACTGTGGAAAGAGGCCACGGTTCTCCCCTCGGGCCTTGGATAGGACACTGACCTGTCCAGCTGGCCCTTGTGATCAGCAACAGTAGTCCTTCCAGACTCTTCTCCCTTGGTATTGACTATGCAGGTGGGTGAGCCTTCCAGGTAGACTTCCTGGGCTGCTCCTCCAAGATCCAGGCTGCTTTGCCTTCTTAGACTCTCAGGAATGTTCTGGAGGGAGGAAAAGGCAGCTGCAGTCTTGCCGAAGCTGCCTGGCACACTCTGGCCCAGGCTGCCTCTGTGCAGCCTCCCCTGGAGGTTGGCATTGTGGTCTTCATGGGAATCCCCCTCCCAAGGCTCTGAGGGCAGGAAGGATCTCTTGTCTTCACCCACTTGCCAGGCCTGAGCCTGAAGGGATTGGAGGCTGTGGTAATTAGAGTATTTGTTGCCCTGGGTGCTCTTTCTCTCACTGGGATGTGGGCTGTGGCCTTGGAGAGGTGTGAGAAGTCTCTTCAGGGAGGTCTCCTCCTCGATCTCAGGCACTGAAGGAAAATGGACCTTGTAGGGGGCACACTTGGCTGAAGTTTCAGGTCTCCTCTCTACTAGGGACACTGAGTCCCGTTCTAGGGGCTGGCAGAAGGCAAAGCCAGGCCTGTTAGATCCGTTTTGGTTCCCATTCTCATCAAGGGCAGCCATTCTGTCGCACGCTCCCTGAGGAGGTGTGTACCCACCCTCCTTGGCCAGGGCAGGGTAGAGGGTACCATTTCCACTCACGGAAGGCCGGGGCACCTGGGCGAAGTGTGGCTCCAGGGAAGGTACCGGGTAGATGCCAGTTGGCAGCAGAGGTTGGCCGGGCTGGGCCTTCTGGGTGTAATTGTGCTTGGGCTTCACTGGGGGGCTGTTTTCTGGGCTCTTCTCTAGCACAGTATGCAGCTGTTCCTCTATGAAGGGAGATTTCAGGGTGCTTGCAGAGTTTGCTGGAGGCCGGCAGAACCGTTTCTGATCTAGGCTAGACCAGGAGCCAGGCCGCTCTCGCTGCCGGAAGGCTGCGTAACTGTCACTCCGAGCTGGGGGCAGGGGCGCACCCACTTTAGGAGGCAGGTTGTCCACAGTGGTCTCTAAGGAACTGGGGCACTGCTGGCTCCAGGAAGAGGGTGGCGCGCCTTTGCCCCGAGGAACATTATGGAATTTATCGTAGCCCTGACCATCAGTCGAGGCTCGGGTCTCCCTACCTTGGAGAAGCAGGCCTGAAGAGTTCACCTCATACTCTGCTGAGACCCCCCTCCGGGGGTCATAGACCGTCTTAACATAGCGAATGTCTGCCTGCCTCATCCCTTCTAGGAGGCCACCTCGAGCAGAAGTGGTGTCCATGGAGCCCGAACGCTCACGGCCAGAGACGCCAGGGGGTGGATACTCGAGAATGCTGGAACTGGTGGAGAAGGAGCTGTAAGCTGAATCTCTCTTGCTGTGGAGGTGGCTGAGCTGGTCAATGCTGCTGGTGGACTTGGCCGGGGAGAGAAGGTGGCAGGGTGGGTATCCCCCGCCAGGCTCCAGGCTCTCCATGCTCCCCTGGGAGCTGCACCGGTCGGGGCTCTGCCTCAGATACGCATGGTCATAGCTGGAGAGGTCACTGGTGGAGGAGCTGGAAGAAAGGGAGGCAGGGCAGTCAGCGGTGAGACTTGATCGTTCAGTTGGCTTCCAGGCACAGGACTAGCTTATAAATGGACTGTTGTGCAAGATGTTTGGTTTCTGGAAGGGTGGGTGAAAGGGCCATATTTGGGCCTTGCTCGGCCTCCCTACATGTCGTCACTAGGAGTAACTGCCCAATACTGTAATCTACGTGTCTCTAATTAATCACCCAGGCTCGCCAGGGGAGAAGTGGGGAGCAGGAGGACACCATGTGGGACTTTGGGCTCAGACAACACGATGATGTACTGTGCTTTGTGCCAGAAGTGACATTCTGCACGTGCCCCAAAAAATGAGAGAGGTGGGCGAGGAAAGCGGAGGGTGAGATGAGTTAGAGGGACAGAGACTGACATTTTGTGTCTCTTCGGGCATCTGTGGGAAGAAGGGGAAAGCTTAGTAAGAGACCAGGCACGTGGATGGGTGAGGGAGACTGTGCACATGTCCACGGTTTTAGTTAATATCTTTCCTTTTTATGGAGTTGAAGGGCTACTCCTTGGCAATCTTCCTGGAATTTCCACTGTACAAGAGACAATTTGTTTGTGGTAAGAAAGCCAAACACAAAACTGAATGAGAGAATTCTGAGAAAAATTGAGAGCTAGAAAAAGTGGATGAGAGAGGAGAGGCAGGCTGGATAAGAAGTCTTAATCACAGGAGGCTCTCAGGTGCTGGGAGACCATCACCCCTGGATGACTTCCCACAGTCTGGACAAAGCCTCATGCGCTGGATAGTAAGACTTTCTCCTTCACTAACTCCTCCAAAAAGTTGCCATAAAACAGAATTACTTATAGCTAACTTTAATTATAAACCCCAAATATACTTCACCCAGCATGGTGGGTAAGAGAGAATAGAGACATAGGAAGGAATAAGTAGGTCAAAAATCAAACAGCAGTCTCAATAGTTCAAACATCTATGATTCACTATTCTCTAAAGAGGGCTTCCCTGATGGCTCAGTGGTAAAGAAACTGCCTGCAATGCAGAAGACACAGGTTCGATCCCTGGGTCAGGAAGATTCCGTGGAGGAGGAAATGGCAACCACTCCAGTATCCTTGCCTGGAAAATCCCATGGACAGAAAAGTATGGTGGGCTACAGTCCATAAGGTCACAAAAAGAATAAAGAAGAACGAAGAGTTCTTGCCTGAGGTTTTTCATTTTCAAATGAATAGGCATTTAAACACTATTGAAATCCATGGAGCTATTATTGTATTTCTAGATCTCATGTAAGTAAATATGGTGTCTTAATGGCTGAGTAGGTGCTAATGCTTTGCTGGCTGTCTCCAGAGTATACAGGAAGAGACTAGAAGGATCATATTCTGAGTCAAAACTGGAGCTGAATTCAAGGAAAAGAAGACTACATTTTCAGCAATTCTCCCCCAGAATAATATTTCTCTATCAGGGCAAGTACACTTACTGAATGGAACATCTTACTTTGGCAGGGACAGGTATAAATTCAAGGAGGAAGGAAGGGTTAATCCCAACCAGATTAGGGAAGCCAGTCCTGGCACTCCATGTCATGGCATATGTCACTGCCAGCATTTACCCCCCCACCCCCAAATGAAGAGGATGTGCTGAAAATGCACCTGACGTGACTGAGGATAATCCCCTATGACCCACTTGTGCTCCTGTTTATCTCCTCTAACAGAAGACTCAGAGTTAATACCTCGAGGGGACCTGGAAGCAGTAGATCCCACAAGGGCTGTTTTTGCTCACCAATTCCATGCAGGTGGTAGACACTACTTAATCCTCCTTCCCACTGCTAAGAATTTTAGCAGTCTTTTACTAAAAGGATAATCCAGATCTAATTTAGGAACATGTGGGAAAAAAAAATCAAAGTGAATAAACTGATGGGTTAACTGAAATACTACTGAATGGGAAGAAATGCCATCGCAAAATACAGATGGATCTAGAAACTGAAATACTACTGAATGGGAGGAAATGAACTCACTGGTAAACATATCTCGAGCCAAGCAGAGCAAGGGTAGAGTGGGTTCCATCCTGCAGCCAAAGAACACTTAACCCACCAATCCTCAGACAGAATGCATCCCGTGAGGACCATTCTTACTCTTCACTGCTACTCAGGGAGGGTTCTGTCTTCCCAAATTCTCATTTCCAAGCTGACTGGGGACTAAGACTCAGGGACCTGTGCCATGCCATGGAGTGCCCTGACATCACCCTCTAGGAACAAGTTCTTCTACCACATTCTGGAAGCAGTCATTCTGATCACCCCTGCTATTCCTGCTTCCAAGATGGCAGCTGACAGATGGCTGACAAGAACCTGACATGCAGGTCTTCAATCCTGCAGCAGTTCCAGCCCACACAGAGACATCCTTCCTCTCAAGATGAGTGCGTCGAGCATGTCGGAGTTCTCACTGTGGTCTGATGACTTCTCTACCCTCGTTTTCCATCGCTCTCCCCCTTGCTCACTGCACTCTGGCATAATGGCCGCTGATGGCATCTCAAACCCATGAAATATGTTCCCACATCAGGGTCTCAGGGCCTTGGTACTCACTGTTCCCACTGTAAGGAATGCTCTTCACCTGGCTCACTCCCTTCCTTTATTCGTGACTGCATCAGAGAAGACTTCCTGCCACTCACTATCTTAAAAGTACCTCTTCTCTCCTTATTTCTTGCTACTCTGCTTTATTATCTTCACAGCACTTACCACTATTTGACATTACATCACCTCTGTTTAAAAGTATTTTCTAAATACTTTAAACACAACAAAGAGCACAAAACAATTATACGAAAACATTTCCTAAAGTATACTCCCAGAACATTAATTCCTTAGATGATACAATATGTCTGGAAAATACTGGGCTAGATAATGTAAATAATTGTAATTTAAGACTGCTGAGTCCTTAATGAATTTGTTCATGTGATATTCTTCAAGGCAAATATACTAAGCAGTGCTTTTTTTTTTTTTTTTTAATGTGGACCACTTTTACAGTCTTTATTGAATTTGTTACAGTATTGTTTCTGTTTTGTATTTTGATTTTTTGGCCACAAGGCATGTGGGATATTAGTTCTCTGACCAGGGGGTTAAACCCACACTCCTGCACTGGCAGGCAAAGTCTTAACCACTGGACCACCAGGGAAGTCCCAAGCAGTGTTTTCTGAACTTACATGACCCTAGAAAGTTTTCCCCAAGGAGCATCTAATGGATTATTATTCCATGGAACATACTGGGGGAAACAATAAATACTATTTTTTGATGTCTTGCTCAGTCTTGTATTCTCAATAAATAGAAATTATCTGAGACATAGCTGGTATTCTATACATATTTGTTAAAGGAATGAATCAATGAGCATGTACTCATTCTTTCGTATTCTGATGGTGTTATTTCAGCCTCTCAGGAGGGGACCAGACTACAGGAATTTTTTCAAGGTTTCTTCTACTGTGTACTTTAGAAGTCCTAATACTTTAGGACCATCATGAGATTTCTGTAGGACAGCAGAAAGACAGTGACAAGGATCTGAGAGAAAGCAGCTGGAACACAATTTCAGTGAAATTCAAGATCTGAGCCAGTTTGCAGGCAGTGAAAATTACATATCTTCTGTCTCTTTGAACGTCTCTCTCCCTCTCTCCTCACTCCTGCCCCTCCCCATCCCTTGAGTTCCCTCTCCTTTTCCTGCTTCTTAATGAGAACCAGATCCACATATTTAGGACTGAGGCTGTGTGAAGGCTGTCACAGGGATGCTGCCCACCAGACCACTAGATGCCACTGTGCCCCTCAGAAACGTACCAGGAGAGCTTCTCCAGCTACAGCTGCCAAAGGGCAGCCCCTATGAGCAGAACTCAGAGCTGCGACCCTGAGGCATGGAATGAACAGACCACAGGATGCTTTGAGCTGGGGTAGAAGAAACTCCACCACGCATGTGTCATTTTGGAGTAACCCAAGCTTTCCTTTCGCCTCTTGTACTCCACCCAGAGCTTTTGTGTTGCTAGTCATTGTCTCAGGGAAGGCTGCTCCAAAGCTTGCATTAGAGGGCAGAGTGGTAGGTACGGTGCAGGCTCCATCTGCCTAAACCCCTCTGGAGGTTGGGATGAGGAAGAAACAGCAGTTGGAAAAGCAGAGCCTGTAGAATATTGCACTTCTGATGTCAACACTGCCACTCTCCTGGGGCTTCTGGGAGCTCACCATAGTTACTGTGGGCAGGGATTCTAGGCACCAATTGCAGTAGTCTTATTTCTGCCTTCAGCCCAGTGTTTATTTAGGGCACAGTATGACTTCAGATTTAGGGCCTCCTAAAGGTTAATGGGCTTCCCTGCTGGCTCAGTGGTAAATAATCTGCCTGCAGTGCAGGAGACCTGGGTTTGATCCTTGGGTTGGGAAGATCCCTTGGAGAAGGGAATGGCTACCCACTCCAGCGTTCTTGCCTGGAGAATTCTATGGACAGGAGCCTGACAGGCTCCAACATGGGGTCTGACATGCAGTCACAAACCGCTGGACACAACTTAGCTACTGAACGTTAACAAAGGTTAGTGGTTAGGAGGGGTACCCTATTAATACACTCCTGCATTTTATAAATGTGTACTGGTTCATGCCATTAACCTAGTTCATTACTATGTTTCACTGTGTCTCTGACAAGTTTTCAGTCTTAATTATTATAATTACTTTTCATAATTACTGAGTGCTCACTATGTTCCAGGAACTACACTAAGTGTCTTACATATGTTACTTTGTTTAATCCTCACTAGGATCCAATGAGATATATATTATTAATTTCATTTTACAGACAAAGAAACCAAGATCAAAGAGGTTAAATGCTTTACTCAAGTTTATGCAGTAGGTAATGAAATTAAGATTGAAACCAAGGTCTGATTTATAAGCCCAGGTACCTCACCATCTGGTGTCTCTTCACATTGTTGGGCCCCTGCATCTAACCTTCTAAAAGCCTGTAACACGGCCATGCCCACAGAGCAAAAGCACTGTGCATGCATGGCACGTGGGCCCTGCTGGGGCTGTGTTTCTGGAGCACACAGGGCTCAGATGGTGAAATTTTTGCAGGGTTATGGGGAGGGCCGTGGGCAAGGGAGAGGAGTGTCTGTAACAAGGAGGGCAACCAAAAAGTATCCTAACAGGCCATGCCCACCAGTCAGAGCTCTAGGATTTATTTGGCCTTTGATCTGAGCAGACGTGGGTCGTGGAGGTTCTGAGTCTTGGCCTCGCCAAATGCATAGCCACCATCTGTTTTGTTATGAAATCCTTCCAGCAACATCCTCCCCTCCTTGATACTGACCAGAACTTGCATCTCATTTGTATGTGGGACCCACGTTACCTTAACCCTCCTATATCCCCCTGTGTGTGTGCCTGATCACTAAGTTGTGTCCGACTCTTCATGACCCCATGGACTGTAGCCTACCAAACTCCCCTGTCCGTAGAATTATCCAGGCAAGAATACTGGAGTGGGTTGCCATTTCCTTCTGCAGGGGATCTTCCCACCCCAGGAACTGAATCCACGTGTCCTGTATCTCCTGCATTGGCAGGCAGATTCTTTACCACTGCCACCACCTGGGAAGCCCTCCTGCCTCCCTACTATAACCTATATCCAAGTACTTCTAAAAAGTGGTAAGCTACAGGGCCTGCCTCTCTGGCATCAGAAGATGGACTCCAATTTGCATGGCTCCAGGTCTGCAGTAAATGCAGAGGTGTCCTGACTTCATTCTTTTAATATGTCTGGTGGGGGGTGGGGGGGCAGGTCAAGCTTGGCTCCCGTCTCCTCAGTCCCCTTCAATTGTGTCAGGTCTGATTACTATAATAAATCCCTTCTCCTGCATCACTCGTGATGGCTCTGCTTTTTCCTGACTGGACCTTGACTGCTGGAGCGATAAGACGAGCAGAGGAAAGATGACTCATATAGCTAGTATAGAGGAAGTATATGACGTTACAGGCAATGGCTTTGAAACCTGGGTTGGATTTGATTCATGACTCAGATACTGAGCAGATGTTTGAGCCTGGACAAACCCATCTCTCCAGCTTCAATGTCCTGTCCTATGAAATGGAGTCAAGAAGACTATATCTTTTTCAAGGGTCCATACGAAGGACCACATGAGATGATGTACACACTGAACAGTCCTCAGTATGTTAACTGCTTTGATTGGAGCTAAGTTGGATAACTGGCTTTAACAGAGAGAGAAAAACCAAGTGGGAAGTTCAAATACTGAATAAAACCATTCAGATAAAAAAAGGATGTGAAGCATCAAGGGAGGGAGCCGTCAGTTTTTCTGCTATAGTGCTATAATGTGTAATTGAGAAATGTCTGCGGATCAATAAACCCCATAAATATCTCAAATAGCTAGTCAGTGTTCAAAATAACCCTGGCCTCTCTCCACGCCAGTCTAGCCCAGAAGGTGATGACTCATATGCGCATCAGGGCTTTTAAGAGGATGCGGAGAGTGGGTAGAGAGACTTAATACTTGGGGTGAGTAAAAGAAAACAATCCTTTCCGGGAACAGGGCATTTGAAAGCAAACCCCACCCCCACCCCCGGGTCTCAGCTGTGCTCACTTACCTGGAATGGTAGCTCTGGGGCCAAGGCGTGCCAATCGTGCCCTGAGATATCTGCATCATGCTGGCATCGGGTTGGTTCTCCCCAAGTTTGGTCGAGTGCCAAGAGTGAGGCCGGCCTGCAGGTTCAGTGCGTCTGGGGACACAGCACAGGACCCCTGCGTTAGGAGCAGTCTCCGCTGGTCTCTTCACCAGCGAGATTTATGGACTCGGAAGCAGAGACTGCTGTATCTCAGAGATGGAACACAGTCGAGTAAATACTGGAAAACAGATCTTACTGTTCATTTCTCTTATTAACCATTGTCTTTTTTTTTCTACTTTATTATTACTTTTATTTTCCTTTTCCTTTTGACATGATTTCAGTTACATACAAATATTGCAAACTTAAAGAATTCCTGCATAAACCCTTGTGCACTGTTGAGAGTGCAAACTGGTGCAGCCACTATGGAAAACAGTATGGCGTTTCCTTAAAAAAATTTAAAATAGAGCTACGACAGGATCCAGTAGTCCCACAACTGGGTATTTATCCAAAGAAACTGAAATCAGGATCTTAAAGGGGTATCTGTACTCCCATGTTCACTGCAGCATTACTCACAATAGCCAGGATATGCCCTAAATACACACAGAACTGACAAAGCTGAAGGGAAAAAGTGGGTGTTCTTCAGACTGCAAGGCTGAAGGTTGAATTTGGTAGGGAGGATTACACTATTGGACAAGTTCAGAGTCAGAGAGTGGCTGAACTTGATTTTCGGCAAAAAAAGTGAGATGTCTACCATTGACTTCAGGGATTTCTAGACTGAAATCTCAATGGCGAGAAGAGAGGAGGTGCCCTGAAGTAGCATGGAGCTACCCAGGCTTAATATCACCTCCTTCAGGAAGGAGCAGACAGACACCTTGCTGAAAGTTCTGAATCAGACTCTGAAGTAGGAAAGGAGGCTGTGCAGAGAACAATGAAGATCAACGGAGCTGTCTCATCCAGATTGAGTGAAAAAAAAAAATTCTCTTTGTGCTTTTGAAGACAACAGAAGGCTCTCTTTTAAATCAGGGGTCCCAAACCCCCGAGCCATGGACTGGTTACTGGTCTGTGACCTGTTAGGAGCCAGGCCACATGGCAGGTGGTGAGTGGCATGTGAACAAGCAATGCTTCACCTGTGTTTACAGCTGCTCCCCACTGCTTGCATTACAGTCTGATTCTGCATTATGGTGAGCTGTGTAATTATTTCACTATATATCACAATGGAATAGTCATAGAAATAAAGTACACAATAAATGTAATGTGCTGGAATCATCCTGAAACCAACCCCTACCCCCAATTATTTGGGGGAAAAACTGTCTTCCACAAAACTGGTCCCTGGTGCCAAAAGGGTTGGGTACTGCTATTTTCAATGTAAGCTGTCCAGATTTCTCTTCAATTTCCTTCCCTTTCATTCAAGGCGCATCCATAGACACTTGCTACATGGCAGCCACTATGCTGGCACTCAGGATACAAAGTATCATTAGACCCAAATAGTTCACAGAGTAGTAAAAGAGAAGCCAAGCAGACCACTGTAATACACTGAGATGGGGTCCATAATAGAGATCTGTACAAGGTGCTCGGTGAACTCAGAAGAGGGAGTCACTGGGGGTTTCACATTTAACTAAGCCATGAAAGATTTCTCCAGGTGGAAGGGGATGGGAAACGGAAGGGAAGCACATCCAGGTAGAAGAAACAGCATGGCAGATGCATGAAAATACAGAAGAACATGGTGCAAACAGCTTACATAAGTGGAGACTAGATGATTAGTGAGGGGAAGGCAGCAGATGAATATGAAGAGGTAGGAGGATCCAGATCTTAACCGGCCTCAGTAACAGGCAACAGACAGTATCCTATGGTTTCAGGAAGATACTGCCAATAATGAAAATAAATTTGAGAGAGAGAAGATTGGAGGCTGTTGGACTGGCCAAGGTAAGAGATTAAATAAAGACCCAGCACTAAGGCAGGAGCAGTGAACTTGAACAGATGACAGATCTAATGCCCAGCCTGGTGAGCACCTGGATGTGGCTGGCGCAGAAGACTATATATAGCCCAGGAGGAAGGATGGCCTGTATGTTTGTAGCCTGAGCTAGAATGGTGATATTACTCACCTATATAAAGAACTGTGAGGTGAGGGGTGGGAACAAGTAGGAAGGAGGGAGACAGAGTGGAGTGTGCAATGTAAGGTGCCTGGGGGGTTGCAGTGGGGGACAGGAGGCAGTGGCTCCACAGGACTGGAGTCTGGGCTAAAGATAGAAATTGAGGAGTCACGAAACACATGGCGTTTGAGAAAAGATTAGCTGCTTGGGCAGAGCGCCTAGGAGACCAAAAGGAAGTCCTTTAAAGATGGGTCTCTGAGAACTGTCCCAATTTTGGGGTGGAAGGGGGCTGGAGGGGGCTATCAAGAGGCTTCCAGAGGAGCAGGAGGAAAACCAGGAGGGTATGGGAGTTTCACAGAATCCTCCAGGGAGACGGTGGGGAGAGAACAAGGACAAGGAACTGCCAACCATTCCAACTGCTACAGGGAGGTTAGTCTGATGCCGGTACCTGCAAGTACACTTGATTTGATGGCTGATAAGTCTCTGCGATGGAATGACAGGGAAGAGGCCTGAGTAGGATCAGGTAAGAGGTGAGGGAGAGAGAAAACCGAGATAGCAAGGGGAGATAATTCTTTCAAGAACTTGGCTCTAAAGGAGATAAAGAGGGTGGTAGCTAGAAGGCTGGGGCTTCCTTAGTGGCTCAGGGTCAATGCAAGAGACATGGGTTCGATCCCTGGTTGGGAAGATCCCCTGGAGAAGGGAAAGGCTACTCATTCCAGGATTCTTGCCTGGAGAATCCCATGGACACAGGACCCTGGCAGGCTACAGTCCATGAGTTACAAAGGGTCAGATGCGACTGAACAGAACAGCTAGAAGGCTAGAGCGGGCCGGGGAGTGAAAAGGATTTGTTCTTGCTGTTTTATTTTAAATGATGAGACGTACGAGCAAGTCTATATGAGACGGGAATGGATGCATGTGCAGCTGAAGACAGGCTGCCACTCCTTAAGATTCATGAGGAAATAGGAAAGGATAGCATTCCAGAGCACACGAAGGGCATGAAGTACATGAAAGGCATGACTTCGTGTGGAAGAAAAGCCAGATCCACTGGGATGAGAAAGGAGGAGGTAAGGTGGTGGTGCTCAGATGAAAAGGGGTGGGAGGTCAGCTGAAAGGACTTAACTTCACACCCATTGTCCTCTAGAGGGACGAGTGAGAGGCTCGATGTGGTGGGTGGGGATCAAGCGGCATGACAGGTAAGGACTGAAGTGTTGAAACTGAACTAATGATATTGAAAAGATTTAATAACTAAGATATGTTCTCTGCTCTTAAGCTTACATTCTGGTGGGGGGACCAAATGCAGTATTTCTCTAATAAATAATAAACTATAGAGAAATAATTCTTACAGTAAAGATAAAGTGCCCAAGACTTGCAATGCCAAGACAGGACACTCAACTTGGGAAGATGCTTCTCCAGAGTAGACTGCAGAGGTTGACTGTTTGCCTTGGATTAGGGGTGGAAGTTTCCCTTGTGGCTCAGCTGGTAAAGAATCCGCCTGTAGTGCGGGAGACCTGGGTTCGATCCCTGAGTTGGGAAGATCCCCTGGAGAAGGGAAAAGCTACCCACTCCAGTATTCTGACCTGGAGAATTCTATGGACTGTATAGTCCATAGGGTCACAAAGAGTTGGACACGACTGATCAACTTTCACTTTCAGGGGTGGAAGTGTGTGTGTGGGGTGTGTAGATTTCATCACAGGTATAACACATTAAGAATAGAATGCTTGTGAAACAAACAAATCAATAGGTCTTGAAAAACACAGCCCTTTCCTTTGGATGCAGAACATATGTTGGGAGGTTTCACAAATAAATCTTTGTTTTACAATAGTCTTCCAAAATATGCAATTTAGAGATGACATGAGGAAAAAGAACAATGAAAAAGATGACCAAAATACAGCCCACCAACATTCAGAGTCTGAATAAAGAGCAATTTGGTAACATTCAGCAAGATAATTTTTAAGTAACATATTCATCAAAAGACTGAAACACAACCTAAATGCTCATCAACAGCAGACCAGTTAAGTCAGTGTGGTACCTCCATACAATGGAATATGTATGTTGCCATTAAAAGAACTGAGTAGTTCTATACATGTTGACTTGGAAATATCTCCAAAATATACGGTAAAAGGACAAAATTAAGACACAAAACTGTACATATAGTACACTGCTGAACATGGGGGGAAACATATTTCTGTTTATTAATGTAAAGAATATTTCTGGAAGAATATTTGAGAAACTAGAACCAATCAATGACTGCCTCTAGGGAGAAACATTTATTTTTCAGGTATTTCCTTTTGTAACTTTTGAATTGTATACCATGTACATGTGTTACCTATTAAAAAGCCAAGTATTAAAAACTCATTTTTAAAATAAAATTCACTGTATCTGGAGATAACCAAAAAAGTCAAACAGCTGTTTATTGACCTTTTCAATGATGCAAGTAATTTAATAAGCATTCCTAAAGATCACAGCATGCTTTGCCTTTTAGGATCACTTTGATCTTAAAGAAGATAAGGAAATCTTTTCCTAAAGCACATTACATCATGAGCATATCAATAAGAGTCAGAGGGCCATTTAATTTTAAAATTGAGCAAACTAAGTTTTGTGTGTGGGTGTAATTCAAACAAAGCCCTTGTGTTACATTCCTGACCACAAACAAGGAAGCTTCATTGCGTGGGATGGGTAGGCTGATGAAACTGGAACTAGCAAGTGACATAATGTCCTTCTTAGATGCTTTTGTCCTAACACACAGAGAGATTTAAATGCAAAGCATGTTTTGCAGAAATTTACAATACATTAGTTTGTATCTTTCGAGCAGTATTCACTGATCTCCTACTAGTGCCTTCTACCTTGCTGTGATTGTGGTTTTCGTTCAATTTAATTCAGACTTAAATTGAAGAAAGTAGGGAAAACCACGAGGCCATTCAGGTATGACCTAAACCAAATCCCTTATGATTATACAGTGGAAGTGACAAATAGATTCAAAGGATAGAGATAGATCTGATAGAGTGCCTGAAGAACTATGGACAGAGATTTGTAACACCGTACAGGAGGCAGTGACCAAAACTATCCCAAAGAAAAAGAAATGCAAGAAATGCAAAGAGGTTGTCTGAGGAGGCCTTACAAATAGCTGAGAAAAGAAGAGAAGTGAAAGGCAAAGGAGCAAGGGAAAGAAATACCCAACTGAATGCAGAATTCCAAAGAACAGCAAGGAGAGATAAGAAAGCCTTAAGTGAACAATGCAAAGAAATAGAAGAAAACAATAGAATGGGAAAGACTAGAAATCTCTTCAAGAAAATAAGAGATACCAGGGAACATTCCATGCAAAGATGGGCACAATAAAGGACAGAAACAGCAAGGACCGAAGCAGAAGAGATTAAGAAGAGGTGGGAAGGATACACAGAAGAACTACTCAAAAAAGGGCTTAATGACTCAGATAACGACAATGGTGTGGTCATTCTGGAGTGTGAAGTCAAGTGGGCCTTAGGAAGCATTACTATGAACAAAGCTAGTTGAGATTATGGAATTACAGCTGAGCTATTCAAATCCTAAAAGATGATGCTATTAAAGTGCTGCACTCTATATGCCAGCAAATTTGAAAAACTCAGCAGTGGCCACAGGACTGGAAAAGATCAGTTTTCATTAAAATCCTGAAGAAGGGCAATGGCAAAGAATGTTCAAACTACTGCACAGCTTCCCTCATTTCATATGCTAGCAAGGTAATGCTCAAAATCCTTCAAGTCAGGCTTCAACAGTATGTGAACCGAGAACTTCCAGATGTACAAGCTGGATTTTGAAAAAGCAGAGGAACCAGAGATCAAATTGCCAACATCCACTGGACCATAGAAAAAGCAAGAGAGTTCCAGAAAAACATCTACTTCTGCTTCATTGACTATGCTAAAGTCTTTGACTGTATGGATCAGAACAAACTGTGGGAAAATTCTTAAAAGAGACAGGAATACCAGACCACCTAACCTGCCTCCAGAGAAACCTGTATGCTGGTCAAGAAGCAATAGTTAGAACCAGACATGAAACAATGGACTGGTTCCAAATTGGGAAAGGAGTACGTCAAGGCTGTATATTGTCACCCTGCTTCTGCTTATTTAACTTATATGCAGAGTACATCACGCAAAATTCCAGCCTGGATGAAGCACAAGCTGGAATCAAGATTGCCAGGAGAAGTATCAATAACCTCAGATATGCAGATAACACCACCCTTATGGCAGAAAGTGAAGAGGAACTAAAGAGCCTCTTGATGAAAGTGAAAGAGGAGAGTGAAAAAGTTGGCTTAAAGCTCAACATTCAAAACACTAAGATCATGGAATCCAGTCCCATCACTTCATGGCAAATAGATGGGGAAATGATGGATACAGTGGCAGATTTTATTTTCTTGGGCTCCAAAATCACTGCAGATGGTGACCACAGCCATGAAATTAAAAGACGATTGTTCCTTGGGAGAAAAGTTATGACAAACCTAGACAGTATATTCAAAAGCAGAGACATCACTTTGCTGACAAAGGTCTGTCTAGTCAAAGCTATGGTTTTTCCAGTAGTCACGTATGGATGCGAGAGCTGGACCATAAAGAAGGCTGAGCGCCAAAGAATGATGCTTTCAAACTGTGGTGCTGGAGAAGACTCTTGAGAGTCCCTTGGACTGCAAGGAGACCAAACCAGTCAATCCTAAAGGAAATGAACCCTGAATATTCATTGGAAGGACTGATGCTGAAGCTGAAGCTCCAATACTTTGGCCACCTGATGTGACGAGTCGACTTACTGGAAAAAAAAACCCTGATGCTGGGAAAGATTGAGGACAGGCGAAGAGGGTGACAGAAGATGAGATGGTTGGATGGCATTGCCGACTCAGTGGACATGAATTTGAGCAAACTCTGGGAGACAGTGAAGGACAGGGAAGCCTGGAGTGCTGCAGACCCCTCTGTGGGGTTGCAAAGACTTGGACACGACTGAGCGGCTGAACACCACCACCACCTTGATGTAGTACAACTGGACCTCAGGGAGGTCACAGATGGCCACAAGAAGTTTATAATCCTATTGGGGAGCCTTGAATGGGAGAAAAAATATTAAACAGCATCAGAGTATTACTCATCCACTCAAAAAATACTTCAGTGCCTACTGGGTGCCAAGTATCATTCTGGGCACTTGACATATTTTCTCACGTAACCTTTATACTCTATGATGTAGGACACTTGTGAAGTCTTACTCTTCCTCCTAGCCCTCTCCACCCATTTCTCTTCTCCGTCCAGCTAATCTCTGTGGTTAATTTCTTATCTATCTTTTCTAGTGATTTGTTATGCAAATACAAACAAATAGAAACAGATCTCTTTCACTCCCTTCACAATAGGAAAGTTATGTGGTGTTCTGCTGCTGCTGCTTTTTAGTTGCTCAGTCATGCCGACTCTGCGACCCTATAGACTGTAGCCCCCCAGACTCCCCTGGCAATGGGATTCTCCCGGCAAGAATACGGGGGTGGGCTGCCATTTCCTATGCCAGTGGATCTTTCCATCCCAGGGATCGAATCTGTGTCTCCTGCAGCTCCTGCATTGGATTCTCTACCACTGAGCCACTGCAATTTGGTAGTTATTGCTAAATTGCCCCTTTTATGGTTTAAAGGGGAGACAAACAACATGAATAATTTAATGTCACTGTGCAAGTGATTCTTAGAGGAGATTATACCTTCTTCAGTATAGAATAGATTATTTGTATTTGAACAAAAATGCCTTTTCAGGCATTTCCAGTTTATGGGAAAATGATGTATCTCAAACACAAAACCCGTCATCTTCCAAAATGTTAAAAAAAAAAAAAGTAATTGTTCTTTGGCAAAGGCATTGCTTTTGAGATATCCTTTAGCCCTTTTCAGCATCCCTCTAGTTTCTTTGACTACTAGGCTCCTCAAAGCTATACTTCAGATTTTTTTGATTCATAGAAAAATCTAACAAGCAAACAAACATTTCCAAGGCTTTCTTAATTGCCTAACCTCTGTGTCTTTAAAAAGTGGCTCAGTGGGTAAAAAGGTATGCATTAGGTAATATAACCCCATAGCAACACACAGTCCTTTCTGGAAAGAGTTCTTTTTAAATGTCACATCCTGATAATATGCCCTGGGGACTTTCGGCTTTGGCAACTGAATCACAAGTAAGAGTGAAGTCTAACATCTAAAATTTGCATAAAAAGTAAAAACAAAATCTTCTCTTGTAAGAAGCTTTACCCCATTCTTCCACACCTGTTCCAACATCTTTTCACTACTAGTTTATCTCCTCCTCACCTTTCATTTTGAAACATTTTTTAGCTTAAATTTTGTTGATGACCACACAAAACTATTACCGTAAAAAAGAGGGACTAGCCACGGGGGGTGGGTGGGTGTTTTTCACTTAGTCACCAATGGGTGATGATGCTGAAAATGTCTTTTCTCACTAAGCCCTCTTTCTTTCGTCCTCCCCCCCACTCTGACATCTACAGAGAAATCACAACAGTCAGCTCTCCTTCCCACACTTCACAGTCTGCCTATAAGTGATGGCAGAGGTTGACACCAACAGGATCTTTGTTCTGTAATAGCATTTGTCTTGGTTTTTCTTTGACTTTCAAATTCAACTACAATATAATAGCATAGAATAAATAGATAAGCATAAGCTCCAATTAACAACAATTTCTTCTTCTCAACTCTCAATTTGGAACCAGGCATTTTTTTTGTTGGAGGAAGGAAGGAGGGACTGGTTTTTACTGATTTCTTCAGATTTCAGACACTACAAGTAAATTTTTTCTTCCCCACTACTTCTTTGTGCCATAGAATATGTTTAAAGGGTACCCTTTACATCAAATACCAACCAAGATATTTCAAAAGGAAGCTAATTATTTTTTATACAGTGCTACAGTATGAATTAAATTTCATTTGCCAAAACAAGGAAAGAAAGGGTTTTACTGTGTGTGAGGTAGAAGCCTTATCTTTTGGCAGTGATTTTTTCCTAAACACCATTCAATTAAAAAAAAATAAAAGAAATAAATGCTCCGCAAATTTCCAACACTAAAGACATGATTCTCTTTTGGAGTATTATGCATTGTATTATGTTTTTCTCTTCTCTATACCAGTTTCTCTTCATTTAGAGGAAGAGGACACAAATGAGGAATTAAAGGTAACAATAAAACAAACGAAAGAGCAGAAAGCATTAATTTTAGATAAGAACCTTAATCAATGGTCAAAAGAAGGATCTACACTTGCTCCAGCCCCTCAGTTCCTGCTTGCTAACATTTCCATGACAAATTTTACAAGGACGAATTTAATTGCTACCACCATTCACACATAACCTGACACTCTGGGGAGAAAATAATAAAACTTGGAAGAATGCTCTCTCTTATTCACCTTTAAGGGAAAGAATGCCAAATAAAACTTGAAAAACCAGCCCTGGATCCTTCTCTCTACATATGTGCTTTATAATCTAAGCAGTTCATTTTCCTTTTTACCTTTTACATGGTACAATAATAAAAATAAGTAAATATTCAAGTCACATTGAGATCCAGGACAAGACCACAACTGGTGCAGCCACCTGTTCTTTGCCATATCATATTTTCTTTTAAGTAGAAGCATCCCAGAGGCAAGCACTGGCACAGCTCTCAATAAAATTTTCAAATCAAAGATTGTATAAGGAAACAAGCTGAATTTTTATTATTGTGAATAAAGGAAAAGACAGTCAAATATTTAAGCCTTCCATTGTGAAGGACATCAATAAGGTACACTCAGCAATCTCAATAAACACTTCTTTCATGCAAGCTCAAAGTTAAAGGAGAAGACTACACCTTTCCTTTAAAACTGAGACTACAGTTGCAGGTTCCTTTTCTTTATATAAATGTTGGCAAAGAGAATAGAGAACTTGGTTACAAGTACATAGATAAGTAGCCATTCCTTGTGAGAAACAGAAATTATTAGTCTGAAATTCCCTGGGGAAATGGGGAAGCAAAACCACGAAGTTACACAACACAAAGCAATTGTTAACTTGAAAAAGATAAAAGTCACTCTAAACACATACATCGTAAGAAATATAGTGACTGTATATGTCGCAGAGAGAATGACTGAAAATTCCCACACAGTACTATTGATAGTACACGGAATAATCAGAGGTGCTCAAATAATGAGAACTTACATGACAATTTAGAGAAATGGGCTTAAACTTAATACAATATAGCACAACATCAAATAGACACCTGTGAAAGGCTTGTCAGCTGAGAATCTTGCAATGCGAGATTCTAAATCTTACTCTAACATAACCGTGGGCTTACCTTGTGGCAAAGAGAAACATCCTAGATAACAACCCTCTGGGCAACTGCATGTCATACTCAGGAGTGGGATAAAAGGCCATTGCACTCTGCTACTGCTCTTTCTGCTTCTTCTGGGGCTGCCAAGGCTCCTCAATGATGCCAGCATCTCCCAACAGACAGCCTGAACCACCCAGAACTCACTAAGCTTCATGCAAGTGGGGAGGGACTCATTTCCAGCCACCTCTGTAAATTGCCAATTAAAACTCAATTCCTGCTCTCTAAAAGGGAAGAAGAGAAACTGACTCTTAGTAACTTCTGAGAAGAACCAGCATCTTAGACAACAGCACACAGCTCAGGAATGCCAGAATTCTATTCTGTGGGCAGGAGGAGGAGAGAAGGAAGGAAAACTATCTGCTGATAAAATGCATCACACTGTACTCAGGAAGTTTCCTTTTTAATTGATCTTCTCTGCTGAACCCGAGCCCTCCTCCACATCCAAAAATGCCACTGTCTGCAAAAATGCATGTTAATGGCTTTAAGCTTCCCACAGTTTGGGAGATTACTGAAGGAGGTCCTATACCAAACATCCATTGAGGTTTCCTGAGACACACTGATGGGGACAGAACTCACTGCCAACGGAAGTGTAAAGTACCAGCTGAGCTAACCTTGCTGCCCAAATGAGAAGGAATGAAGAGTCAAAGCCTGAGTTTCTATGGCCCATTCATCTCAACAGAGTACAATATCACCATGTATGGTAAGCACTTACAAATTAAATGAGACGGTCATTACAATGATGATGGTGACTGGTGATGGAGGGTGAGGAAGGGATGAGACGTTTATGGAGAAAGCACTGGCTTGGAAAATCTTGAGTTTTAAGCTGGAACATTTTGTCTCTTGAACTCACTCACTGGACTACCCTAGCCTGAGGCTTGACAGAATTTAGGGAGAAGTTCTGCCAAGATAAGTTAGATCATAGGATTCCTATTGACAGGATGGACAAAAGAATTCAGGGATCCAACCAGGAAAAAAAGAACAGGACTGGATCTGTGAGAATATTAAGCCCTGGACCTCTAAGAGCTTCACCTTCTCTTTAACTTGGTGGTTTAGCGGGTTCCTGTATATACATGGGAGGAGGGAGTTTATTGTTTTTGTTCTTTTTCTTATAAATAAGCAAGAAAATCCTTTCTATTTTCTCCATGAAAAAGGAGCTATATATATCCACGACCCCCTGGACTTGGAATTGGCTCATGACATGATCCCAGCCCTCTTCCATTTCCAAATTGGTGTAGGCTTCCACAGCCTGTCATGATTTAGACTTGCTCACTGCTCACTACTAACCTTCCACCTCAAAACCTGTAGACTCCTAAGATGATAAGCACATCATCTCTGCTCTCTCTAAAGACATCAGCATTTCACCCCTTTGCCTGTTTCAAGACAGGACTTAGCAAGGAGATCAAACCAGTCAATCCTAAAAGGAATCAACCCTGAATATTCATTGGAAGGACTAATGCTGAAGCTGAAGCTCCAATACTCTGGCCACTTGCTATGAAGAGCCAACTCAGTGGAAAAGACCCCGATGCTGGCAAAGATTGAGGGCAGGAAGAGAAGCAGGTGGCAGAGGATGAGATGGTTAGACAGCATCACTGACTCAATGGACATGAATTTGAGCAAACTCTGGGAGATAGTGAAGGACAGGGAAGCCTGGCGTGCTGCAGTCCCTGGGGTCACAAAGAGTCGGACACGATGGAGCAACTGAACAACAACAGACCACAGCCAACTTGAAAGAACTCTTAATGGCCAAAGCTGGAACAATTTGAGCAATAAAATAAATAACCACAGAATAAAATAACATGAAGGAGTTCTTACTTATACAGATAGTTGAATAAATAAATAAATGGAGGAAAGACAGAGCTCTTCCTTACAGAAGACATCTAATTAATAAATGTAGAAGGAATGAAGGAAGCAGACTCATCTTTAGAACATTATAGTAATAATTGTCACAGGCAATATCCATTGACAGATGCTAAAAATCAGTGGGAGATAGTTTGAGGAGAAATGATGTTTGCAGAGCCTCAAAGCTAGCTCCCCCCTACCCAAGATATGTGTCAATTGCAAGGAGACCAACAATAACTTTACAGTGAAGAAACCTGGCGACCTCACCTTTAACCAGGTAATCAAGGTTAACATCACCAGTAATGACACATATTGACACCATGTAACACTGGAAATGACCCACTAAAAAGGACACATCACCTCTGTGGTATTCTTGCCGAAAATGCTTAACCTCTATCCAACCATGAGATGATGCCAGACATACCGAAATAGAAAACATTCGACAAAGTAACTGGTCCATACTCTTGAATTCAAAAGTGTCAAGGTCATAAAAGACAAGGAAAGACTGAGGAAGTATCACGGATTGGAGAAGACTAAGGCAACATGACAAACACAATGTAGGATCCTGGAATGGAAAAAGGATATTGGGGGGAGGGGTGGGGTGGGGTGATATCTGCCCAAAGTCTATCAAGGGTTATAGTCTGTAGTTAGAAGTTACTACACCAACACTAATTTTACACTGTGGTTTTAAAAGATATTAACATTACGGAAAACTGGGTGATGGGTGGATAGAAAACCTCTATGCTATTTTCACAGCTTTTCTCTGAGTCTAAAATTATTTCAAAATAAAAAGTAAAAAGCAAAACAGGCAGGATTTGAGATTTGAATAAACTGGATGAGAACCAGACCAATTTCCAAGTTCAGTCCTACATCAGTAAAACGTGGGTTGCAGAGATCTAAGAGCATAGGAAAGAATTATGGGTGGACTATTGTAGGGGCTTACGATATACCTGTGGAGATAGGATACACACACATGTAAAATCCTTACAGGATAAGTAGAGCAAAAATCCCGGCCAATAGGACATGAGCAGGCATGACTTTTTCAAAAGGAAAAAGTCTATCTGCTCCCTTATAGTCTCCCTTCATATAGACCCAGCATCATGAGCCAGTTTTGACCATGAAGATGAGGGCAACCCCAGCTAATTTCAAAGATAATCTCTTCATGGTTATAAGCACAGTCTCTGCATGGTTAGGACACCACCTAGATATACATTTAGGTTTGTCTGTTTTATCCAGCTGTTAAGGGTTTTTTTATGAAACACTTCAATTGTTTCAAACTCAAACCCAGGCCTGTGTGATTCCACTGTTCATGTTCTCAGTTAGTCTCAGTTCTACCTGCTTTCATCTACCTGGTGAATGGCCCCACAATTACCCACAAGTGCCCGGTGGCAGAAACTTAGGAGTCACACTCTTTAATCTCTTCTCCCACTCTCACCTGTTCTTGATATGTCTCCTAAATGCATCTCAAATCTGTCTCATCTCTTGTCCCATCACCTCTTGCTAAGTTCAAGTCTTGATCATTGTCTGCTCAGGCCAGTACAGTAACTTCTAACTACGACTTTCTGGCCTGAAATCCTTCGGCATTGATGCTACATTAACCTACACAGCTCATGGAGTCTCGTGAAATAAAAGGCTCTGATCCTCTACATTCTGAAGATCCTAGGAGGCTGAAGGGAACAGAGATAACCTCAAGCCTTCTGTTTCTTTGGGCTGTCCCTGGGGTAACCTTATGCCAGCAGCTTCTCTCATAGATGGAGGCCTCTGCACATCTCAGCCTGTCCTCATTTGGTATGTTCAAACTGCTTTTGAATCTTTTTTTCAAGCGAAACCTTACAAAGAATCCTAATATAGACATCAGATACAAATATTGTTTGATTATATATATTTTATGTACAATTGCATATTCATAAAATGGATCATTACATAAATCTAAATTTATGTTTATTTATAATCCAAGCTCACCCCAAACTGAAATCAGGATAATTGACAAAAATGATAACTTACATACTGAGTGCTTATGATGGGCTGGGTACCACTCTAAATGTTTTATGTGCATCAGCACTTTCAATCCTCTCAGCTACTGAATGGCAAAGATTAGTTATTAAACACATTTTACATATTGGAAACAGAACTTCAATAACTTGCCTGCAGTTATAATATATATATAGGTGTATTTTTTTATTGCTTACAGTTGCTTTGCAATGTTGTGTTAGTTTCTGCTGTACAGCAAAGTGAATCAGCTATACATATATGTATATCCCCTCTTTTTTGGATTTCCTTCCCATTTAGGTCACCAGAGAGCACTGAGTATAGTTCCTCATGTAGGTTCTCAATAGTTATCTACTTTATACATGCGTGCATGCGTGCAAAGTCACTTCAGTTGTGTCCGATTCTTTGTGACCCTATGGACTGTAGCCTACCAGGCTCCTCTGTCAATGGGGATTCTCCAGGCAAGAATACTGGAGTGGGTTGCCATGCTCTCCTCCAAGGGATCTTCCCAACCCAGGGATTGAACCCATGTCTCTCATGTCTCCTTCATTGACAGGCAGGTTCTTTACCCCTAGGCACCACCTGGGAAGCCCAATCTCCCAATCCATCCCACCCCATCCTTCTTGCCCCTGTGTTATATATTAAATGGCAGAATTAAGATGTGAATTCTAGGTAGACTGATTCCATGGACTCCTTCTTCTTATATTATAATGCCTTTCTTGCTGGCACACAGACTTACATGACAGTGATGAAAAGGATGATACAAATGAGAACCACATCATCAATATACCAGCACCTAATATTTACTTCACCTGACATTTATATCTTGTTCCCCATGAGCAGGTGCTGTGCTAAGTGCCGGGAACACCTCATCTCATTGAATCCCCACAACTGTCGTATGAAGTAGGCTGTTATATGATTGCTGAGTGGAGTGGCTGTGAGCTCCAACTGTCTGAATTTGAACCCACCACCTCCTAACTAGATGCCTTTTACACTAGCGCAAACCTCACAGCACTGGGGTGAGAATCTGATGAGGTAGGCAAAGGCCTAGCACACAGGAAGCACAAATAAGTAGTTGCAAATTTTCATTAGGTCAACTTTGTAATCTCAGGACATTTCTCAGTTAGAGATGAGAAGTTTTCAATGAATATCGGCTCAAAGACGAATCCATCTTGTCGTACAATGTAACGCATGAGTCATTTCCAAAGTGTAGGACATTGGTACATCTCTTTGAGTGTTTTTAATTACAGTTTTAAAAATGGCTCTGAATGTATTTTCTTAAAAAGATATTTGCATCAAATGACTTGAGGGACCCCTCAGATTACCTGCCAGGAACCTGATGCTTCTTCAGAACCTAGTTTGGAAACTGTCATCAGGATGGTTATCTTTCTGAATTCTGAGCTTCTGCCTGACCTCTCTCACTCGTCTGTATTTGTGACCGGCCTCGGCCCTCCTTCCCTCTTCCTGCAGCCAAGTCCCTCTTCCAGACCACTCAGCGAGGTCCTCCGTGCCTCTTACCTGTGCTTCAGCCGAGGTTTAACCCCTCCTGACCATGCTACTTTTCTGTGCTGGGGGTCAGAGGTGAGGTGCTCTGGGCCGAAGGAGTCAGAGGTGCCAGTGTCTGCAGGGCCCGGGTCTGCACACGCATCTCTGGCAAAAAGAGGAAAACAAGAAGTTGAGCGTGGTGGTGTTCATGGGCAGGGTGGATAAACAAATCCAACACGGACAAAGTATGACAATTCACCATGGAGCTGGCTCAGAGCAGCGCAGCTGAGCACAGAGGTCTAAGCCTGCACCCACCCAAGCACTCTGTTCTGGTAGGGGTTGTCACCCTCTCTTATCTGTGTTTCTACAATAAGCAATAAGGTGTACCTCCCAATCTCAGAATTCTAGATTTTTCCAACCAAGCGCAGAAAAAGACGCATTGACCATTATGAAGAACCCGCCTATAATTCAGGATCTGTTGGTGAATAAGTGAAAAACTGAACTCACTGAAGGCGGTGGTTTCCTGAGACAAGTTTCTGCTGCCTCCCGACCCAGTGTAGCTGGAAGGAGAGCAACTCCCGGAGCAGCAGGCCTGGCTCCCTTTGCACAAGCCAACGCTTGAGCCTGAACTATTTCAGATTGTTTAGATTCCACTGCGCTGGAGGCAAGCCTTTTGTGTGTCCATTTAAATCCACCTTCCCACCCCCAGTCCCTAACACCATTTCCCTAACACTTTTCCTCCATACACCCAGGGAGCCAGAGAAAAATGTTAAGCCCCAGAGTGGCCAGTGCATTCCCCATGGGAACAGATGCACTTCCTCTCCTGTGGAGAGTCTTGGCTTCTTAATTTCCAAACACCCTGTCTGCACCTTCAAGGTCTGCTCTTGATCAGAGTGAGTCTGTCCTCTGCATCAGACTCTGGGGCAGGTTTGCCACACTGGGTACCAGTGATGTGCTTTCATATCTCTTGAGAGCTGACTGGTAGCCCCCGCACCACATCCTATAAGCAGGAATCTGAAGAAGGGGCAAATGCCTGCGGTTTCTCTTTTGCACAGGCCTTGGGTGAGAACTGGTGGGATTAGGAATGATATTGATTTCTTTGTATTTCAGGACAGGGAGGGAGATGATCAGGCAGTCAGCAGGGAGTTTCTACTTCTAAGCTTTTGACTTTAGTTTTATCTAAGTGTAATCGCCTCCTCTGTTACCTTACTTTTTTCAACGATTTGAGGATGCCTGACTTGGAATATATTCAATATTCCTCTAGACCGGAAGTCTGAAGGCCTGGTTGAGGTTCTGTCACTTGTGACATCAGGCAAGTAAATGGTGAGCCTCAGGCTCCTCAAGGGGAACCTGAGAATATGGCAGAACCCACAGTGTAGGAGCCTGGCCCTGGAGTCTGAGTCAAGTCCTGGCCGCAGCCACTGAGCAACTCTGTGACCTTGTCCTCTCTGTGCCCGTTTTCACATCTCTGAAATAGGTGCAAAGGAACAATGGCTTTCATAGCGTTGTTGACAAGTGTTATGTTAAGTTGCTCAGTCATGTCGGACTCTTTGCAAGCCTATGGACTGTAGCCTCCATCCATGGAATTCTCCAGGTAAGAATACTGGAGTGGGTTGCCATGCCCTCCTTCATGGAATCTTCCCGACCCACGATTGAACCTGGGTCTCCCACATTGCATGTAGATTCTTTACCATCTGAGCCACAAGAGAGGCCCAATTCAGGTAAAGCATGTAGAATAGTGTCTGTACCTATTCAGTACTCAGCAAATCAGCTCCTATAATTATATGTATCCTACGGAGTTGCTATCAAGCTTCTAGATAATGTCTGTTAACTGTCCAGCATACTTTCTACATATGAGGTATCTGCTTAATTAATGAATCATTTTCATTACTGTCTTCAACCTTCATTTTAGAGCTCCTTTTAGCCAAGATCACTATGTAAAATACACACAACTAAAAGGTCTAATTTACGCTGGAAGTAACAGCAAAAAGAGCCTTGTCCGGAGTTAGCACGTCAGAGCCTTTTGCAGAATTCATCATGTGGTCTCTAATTAGGACTTCTCCTACAGCCCTAAGCCTCAAGAAAAGGCTCTGACATGCTAAGTCTGGACAAGGCTCTTTTTGCCCCAGTGGCCATCTGGTTTAAGCAGAGGTGGAAAGTAGACTCAAAGGCATCTTATCAAATCCATGAACGTAAAGATGACACAGCACATCCACAGCCACCCATTGGTAGAATCCATTTCGACAGCAAGCTTGCCTTTCCAGCTCTCCTTTAGACCCTACTGTCGTCCATGGGAGAAAACAAGAAAGACCAGGCCCAAGCTTTCACAAAACCTTTGTGGCATTTAATAATTTCCTCATTTTGGGGCCTAAACCACAGTTGTTGGCTCTGCCCTCTCTGCACAACGGCTAAGCCTTTTTCTCTCTCCTTAGCCCCTACCCCTCTCTGGGAAGCACCAAGGGATGGAAGGTCCAAGGTGCAGGCTGTCTGGAGTGAAGGGCTGGCAGGAAGAGCAGGCAAATAGGAAAGAGATGGAAGCAAGAAGAACAGGAGGCTGTTTCATCTTTTTAAGGATTTTTCACACAGGATTCTTTTCAACCCTAGCAGAGATCAGCACCCCAGCAATGATCTCTGGGGCACTAGGCTGAGGTTAACAACTGGGTGTGAGGGCTCAGAAAACCTGGGTTGTGTGTTGCTGACGCTGGTGCCCAGGCTAAGTCACAGCACAGCCTCCCTGCCAATCTTCACCTCCCCCCACCCTGGGTGGGCTGGCTATGAGGCTCCCACGTGGGCTGCCTGGATGCTCGACATCAAGGAGGAAGCAAGGCTGAAAGGAAGGCAGGAAGGATGACCAGCACCCAGAACACACCTTCTCTGCCTAAAACTCTTTCTGCAATAATCAGGACAACAAATAAACACTTTTAAACTCACATGCTCTAATGAAAAGAAACTCCACGGTGAATCTAGCTGGCCAAATTGGTGAGATGTTTCTAAGGGCTGTTTTTAATATTGCTTCTTGCTGCTGTCCAGTCTCAGTATCACAAACTATGAATGAGGAAACAGAAATCAGAGCTGACTTAAAAGATCTACCAGGGGCTAAAACAAAAGGATTGCGATCCACTAGCCCAGTGTCATCTTTCTTCACCAGATAAGAAACAAGAAATCCAGGCCAACCACCTACATATTTCTAGTTCCTATGATAAGTACATTCATATTCCCAGCCCCCACTGTTCATACATGAATGTGAGAATTGGACCAAAAAGAAGGCTGAGCACCAAAGAATTGATGCTTCTGAACCGTGGTGCTGGAGAAGACTCTTGAGAGTTTCCTGGACTGCAAGATCAAACTAGTCAATCCTAAAGGAAATCAACCCTGAATAAGGACTGAAGCTGAAGCTCCAATACTTTGGCCACCTGATGAGAAGAGCCTACTCACTGGAAAAGACCCTGATGCTGGGAAAGACTGAAGGCAGCAGGAGAAGGGGACGACAGAGGATGAGATGGTTGAATGGCATCACTGACTCAGTGGATTCAAAGAGTTTGAGTGAAATCTGAGAGATGATGAAGGACAAGGAAGCCTGTTGTGATGCAGTCCATGGGGTCACAAAGAATCGAACACGACTTAGCCACTGGATAACAGCACAGTTCATCATTTATGAAAATATACTAACTGCTTTACTACTTGGTATTTTAAGAGAGTCCTTAACTGCTTTCTGAACTGAGCTTCAGCCAATACTGAAGAAGCAGTTCCAGATCGCCCTGTTCCTGTAGCTCTCTTGAACACCAAGGGAAGGTGTCTGGGGAGGGTCTCTCCAGATCCCTTTAGCTCCTGATTTCTACTACATTTCCATGAGAATGGGCAGAGGGGGCTCCAATCTCCTTAGCGTGGGCTGTTACAGCCTTAGGAAGAGCTCAGTTCTGACAACAGCAGTTTTGTTCTTTTGGTTGTGTTTTGCCTGGGGAAGCACGCCAGCCACATCCACTCCAGTCTCCCTCCAACCCAGGGGCCAGTGCCACCTTTAAAAAGAAAACTAAGTGGATTATGTCATCTCTAATAATAAAACTTGTGTGGCTTCCACATGCACTCTGGAGAAAATCCAAGTTCCTTAGCTTGGCGGTGAGGCCTCGAGTGACCTGGTTCCTGCCCACCCTTTAACATCTCCCCTCTCGCTCGCCCGTCCTGAGTGCCCCAAGCCTGCCAAGCTCTCCACTTCACACATGAGGTTCCCTCTGCCTGGAACAGTCTTCCTCCCGATTCTCCGCTTGGCCAGCTCATCCTCAGCCTTCCGGTCCAGGGGGCACACCACCTCCGGAGACCATTTCATCTGTCTCATACAGTCTCTGCCCAGCACCTGGTCTTTCCTGTCATTGCACTTGGGGCCACAGGTAAATGTTCATTTGCACACGGACTGCAATGGACAGAAAGCGCAGCCAACTCAGGGTCCACGGCTGGCTTTTCTTCAGTTTTGCACTTTTAAACCACTACACACCCAGGGCCTCAGTGAGCAGCTCACGATAGGCACACAATACAGATTTACAGAAGCAATCACAATTGACTATAAAGGGAATAATTGTGTGATGCATCCAAAATGGAGCTCTATGCCCTTCAACTTTTAAAGGCATTAAATTGTTTATGTGTTTTGGGAAAGGTGTGTGTGTGCTCAGTCACTCAGTCGTGTCCGGCGACCCCATGGACTGTAGCCCATCAGGCTCCTCTGACCATGGGATCCTCCAGGCAAGAATACTGGAGTGGGTTGCCATTTCCTTCTCCATCGGGAAAGGTGGGGACCTCTTTTCTTTTAGTCACTTTCTACATAAGGTTGGGAGGGCTTCCCTGGTGGCTCAGTAGTAAAGAATTTGCCTGCCAATGCAGGAGATGTGGGTTCGATCCCTGGCTTGGGAAGGTTCCCCTGGAGGAGGGCATGCAACCCACTCCAGTATCCTTGTCTGGAGATTCCCACGGACCAAGGAGCATGGTGGGCTACAGCCCATGGGGTCATAAAGAGTCGGACTCGACTGAGCTGCTAAACAACAACGTGTAAGGTTATGAGTTGATTGCTTTATAAAGTAGAATTCAGCTCTAACTGTTGGTCCCTGTCACAGCAGCTGGCTTTTGTAGAGTAGACAGGGACAGTGCTGGGGGACCACTGACCACACCCTTCACCCAACAGTTGGCACAGCTCAGCATCATCTTGCTGCTTTATGTTTTGAAGCCGCCAGAATGCTTTTTGAGATTAAACAGACAGAAGTGCATTTATACAGGGCTAAGTTGTCCTCAGAGTCCCCTGGAGAAATTCCTTTGGATTTAGGCAGGGTACTTGCATATATTCATTTTCATAATTTGCTCTGTGAAGTTGCATTTGTGGGTGCCTGGGTCTCTATGTTCTCTTTCTGCTGCTCTGGTCCATCATGCAGGAAGCTGCATGTCATCATCTCTGCATCCTGTTTCCAGGCCTCTCCTCGTATCAGAACCTCAGGTTCCCCAGCCCCTCTCTTCCCTTCAGTCTCTGGAAGGAGGAGAAGGTCTGGATTCTCCACCCCTTCAGTGTGTAGAGGAAAATGTTAAGAACCCATGCCCTCTGGCTCAGATTTCTGCTTTTAGCCTAACGCGGCTGTTCTTCATTTGCTGATGACTGGGCATCTATCAAAGGTGTCATAGATGTCCTCAATGAACTGTCCTCTCTTGAAAAGCTCCTTGTTCCTATTACTGATTTTTTGGTTCCTGTGTATTTAGACGGACCTTTAGGGTCACTGTCCCTTCATTCTTCCCCTCTCTTGGGGCTTCCCTTGTGGCTCAGCTGGTAAAGAATCTGCCTGCAATGCCGGAGACCTGGGTTTGATCCCTGGGTTGGGAAGATCTCCTGGAGAAGGGAAAGGCTACCCACTCCAGTATTCTGGCCTGGAGAATTCCATGGACTGTATAGTCCATGGGGTCACAAAGAGTTGGACACGACTGATCAACTTTCACTTTCACGGGTGGAAGTGTGTGTGTGTGTGGGGGGGTGAGGCGTAGATTTCATCACAGGTATAACACATTAAGAATAGGATGCTTGTATAGTCCATAGGGTCGCAAAGAGTCAGACACGACTTAGAGACTTTCATTTCACTTGCTTTTTAAATTATTACTTCCCATCTAAGAAGTTCACTGTGTTCCCTCAGGCCTGTATAGTGCATTCCACTGTAAGCATGCCCTTTGCTGTGCTGTGCTTATTCGCTGAGTCATGGTTGACTCTTTGCAACCCCATGGACTGTAGCCCACCAGGCTCCTCTGTCCATGGGATTCTCCAGGCCAGAATACTGGAGTGGGTTGCCATGCTCTCCTCCAGGGGATCTTCTTCATCCAGGGACTGAACCTGGGTCTCCCACGTTGTAGGCAGATTCTCTGCCATCTGAGCCACCAGGGAAGTCCAAGAATACTGGAGTGGGTAGCCTATCCCTTCTCCAGGGCATCTTCCTGACCTAGGAATCGAACTGGGCTCTCCTGCACTGCAGGTGGATTCTTTACCAGCTGAGCTACCAGGGAAGCCCCAGGCATGCCCTTTACTTGTCCTTAAAAACACTTCTTCTTTCTGTTCACCCACCTTGGTTTGGCAGTATGGTTATTACAGGAGGCCACGCATAACCCTTCAGCCGTGTATAGAGGTGCTTTGTAGGTCTCGGCCCTGTGTCTACCTGTACCTTCTGTGCCTCTTATTGACGTTTTTTCCTCACTTGATTTCCCCTGAAACCTCCCAAATGGAACAAGTGTACAACTTACAACACCAACATTCAGCATATTTCTGACTCTTTCTGAAACCATAAGCCTAACTATCTCCAGATCTTAAGCCAGTGACCTCGATGCCAACCTTGTGCGAAGACTGGAAAAGGGTGGGTAGGGGAAAAAGCCAAATGATTAGCCAGATCTTTTAACCTACCTATTAGATACTTAATCTGCTCCATATTTACTTTTGACTGCAATGCTACCACCTCCAGGGCCCTATGACTAGTCCAGGACAAGTGCATTAGAAAACCAAGGGCCCTCATGCAAGGGCTTATATTAAACTGGTGACATCTTTACCACTGGAGCGTATTGCCCTAGCCACAAACACTCAAGAGTGTGAGCTTAAATCAACGCAGTAAGTGGCAGGCCGTATAACTTGTATGAACAATGTGGATTCCGCAGCCAGCTGCTTGGGTTCCTATTCTGGCTCTGTCACCTAGCAGGTGTCTGACTTTGGGCAGGTCACTCAGCCTCTTGCGCCTCAGTTTCCTCCCCTATAAATATTATAATACCCATATCAAAGGGTTGCTGTGAGGCTTGAATGAATATGTGTAACACACTTAGAACGGTGCCTGGCAGTGTTTCCTTCTTACCAATGGAAAGGAAATTTACATTCCGTGGACACATGGTGTGTACCAGATACTGTGCTTTAATAGGTTATTAATCTTATCATTTGAGACAGCAATGATCCTCATATAGATAAAGAAAGCCAAAAGAAACAAGAAAAGTAGAAAGCAGTCTGGCCAGAGATCACACAACCCCTCATTCAATGCCTGAGGGTCCCAAGACTGTGCATGCTTTTTTCTTAGGCATCAGCCACATGCCAATCCACATGACCTTTTTGCCATTCATATGAGACAGAAAGCTATGAATGAAGACAAAAGACCAGAACAAGTACCAAAATGTTACTACTGGGTGATAGGATTAAGGGTGATATTTTTCTTCTCTTTTTCTGTATCTTGCAAATTGTTTACAATTAACATTTATGATTGTAAGTTATCAGAAAAAGTAAAATCAGCCTTAATTTTTTTGTTCCTCACTAGAATGAATCTCAGTCTAATTTCTCCATATTTTTAAAGGAAAATCTTTGTCAAGAAATGGCAGTGGATGTACTACCCTGGGAGTAAGTTTGGGCAATGGAAAGACTTCATGCCACTATTCCATTTGAGCCCTAGGACCTCATCTGTAAAAAGGGGACAGAGTATCATCTGCCTGGTGACATGGCTGTGGGATCTGGTAAGCCTGGCACGTGATAACCACCACAAGAAGGGAGCTATTATCATTTGATCCAAGTGGCCTACATGAGAGAGATGAGTACAGGAAGGCACCCAAGGGGTGTGATAGGATGCAGGTATAACGATTGGCTCTTTCATTCCTTAAAGAGGGCAACTGCAAATGTCCAAAGCATTTGGTGAGAGATACAAATGTTTAAAGTCACAGTTCTTGCATATAAGAACAGGACATAAAAGGCATTACCTGGGCCCCTTAGGAACAGACTGGGGCAGAAGGCCCAGCAACCAGCGTGAAAAGAAATGGTTTCTGGAGTATCAGGGCTGACAGCATCAGCCTGAGGATTCTTCTAGAAGCCCTGTTTCAGCAGAGGGAGCCTTGGGCACTGGGCAGGGATAGGACTCATCGAATGTGTCTGCACGGCTGTTTTCAAAACACGATGAGGTTGGGCTCAGGTCTTTTTAGCCCCTGGAGTCCTCTCACCTCAGGCTCTAGGGAGTGAGACCCCTACCCTCCTGCACGTGGGAGTGGGTGACGGACCCTGGCCCTGGAAGGGAGGGGACTGCAGTCTGTGGGAGGTGGGGTTTCTTTCTCCCATGCGTGCTCAGTCGCTCAGTCATGTCCAACTCTGTGACCCCATGGACTGTAGCCCACCAGGCTCCACTCTCCATGGGATTCTCCAGGCAAGAATACTGGAGTGGCTTGCCATTTCTTCCTCCAGGGGATCTTCCTGACCCAGGGATGGAACACAGGTCTCCTGCATTGGCAGGCAGATTCTTTACCACTGAGCCATCAAGGAAGCTCTTCTCTCTTCTATCTACATGCAAATAAGTTGCTCCTGTCCTAGACCTGCCTGGAGAAGAGGGATGGACGTGCAAAATGTAAATGGAGGTGGTCATTCATCGCAAGAAAATAGGTCCCTGGCTAAATTTGGCAACAGCTGAGGGATCTTAGCAAAATGGAACTCACCCCCTTGTTTGTGGGGGAGGCCTAATCCTTACTTTGCCCAAGAGGATTATTGGGTCTTAGAAAGAAGCTCACATGCACTTTTTTTAAGCTTGTGCCAACTGCATTTGCGTCCGCAATATCCAAGATTCGTTCTGCTTTTTGGGGTAGATAATAGACATTCCATGCTATTTACATCCCTTCAAATCTCAAACCTAAATGTTTCCAACCTCTGCTATCACCCAAAGTGGGACTCTGTCTCCCAAGCTTTGCCCCAGCTGTTGCTTTATATTCTTTGGAAGTACATTTTAAATGGAAGGCAAGGTAACCAAACTGCGGTCAACTTGTGGAAAAGTATGGTCTGTGGTTTATAATATATCTTTTCAAAGTGTTTGTGACTATGTTTCCACTGGCGAAGTTTCTACTATCCCCATCATTTTCCTTCCCTTCCGTAACTATGTGCTGTGCTATGCTAAGTCGCTTCAGTCGTGTCCAACTCTTTGCAATCCTATCGACTGTAGCCCGCTAGGCTCCTCTATCCATGGAATTCTCCAGGCAATACTGGAGTGGGTTGCCATGCCCTTCTTCAGGGGATCTTCCTGACCCAGGCCTCTTATGTCTCCTATACTAGCAGGCAGGTTCTTTATCACTAGCGCCACCTGGGAAGCTCGTTACTATAGGGTTAATGTAATACAATCCAGGGTTCTCTTTTTCTTTTTTATAATCCTGGGTGTCCCCACTTACCCCAACACTACCCTATTGTCTCCAGGTAATTCTGGACCCACTGACACATGTAAGCTAAAGACTGACAAAAACCTGTCTTTAGCTTAGCATGGCACTCTCAGAACATCATTTAAAAATATTACAAATTGGCAACTGTGTGTGCATGTGTGCTAAGCTTCAGTTCTGTCCAACTCTTTGCAGCCCCATGGACTGTAGCCCACCAGGCTCCTCTGTCCATGAAATTTTCCAGGTAAGAATACTGGAGCTGGTTGCCATTTCCTATTCCAGGGGACCTTCCCAAACCAGGGATCAAACCCACGTCTTTTGTGCTCTGGCACTGGCAGATGGGCTTTTTACCACGGCGCCACCTGGGAAGTCCAGGCACTTGTGTAGGGCTTTACAAAGTATTTTTACATAACAAATTCAATCCTCATGATAACCCTATGAAGTGTTCTCCCTCTTTCATAGAAAAGGAAACTGAGGAACGGGTAATTTAAGTAAATTGCTCAAGATCACAAAGACAGTGGTAAAGCCAAGACCCCATACATTCTAAGGCTCTGAAGTATGCCCTTAACTTTGATCTGCACATCACCTAGGGGCTCAGATATCTGTAGGCTGAGCAGACTCAAGAATAAATAGAGCTGCCCGATTCCAGGAAGAGCACAATTCTTCCAGTACTGGCATCGTCAGGAGCCACGATCTGTGGTGGCTTCTGTAGGTAACTTTTCACCTTTACCACCAGGGCTGCTTAATTTCCACCTGTAGTTACAGTTCCTGTTTCTGGGGCCAATGGAACTCTCTCTGAGTTGGAATTTGGGCCTCAAACAGCATCTGATTTGAAGTTTCAAGACAAACTCTGAGCTGGCTGTGCTCTCCTCTTGAACCTTGGGGCTGCCAACGATCCCCAGGTTTCCTGAGCCAGCCTGGTCCTCCAAGCTGGAGGAAAACCTGCCATGGACACCAGTTCCTTCCAGACCAGAGCCTGGTCTTGTTAACATCCACCAGGCATGAACAGATGGTACTGGGCACAAAAGCAGGTGGGAAAGTGAGTGGTCATCTTCTTCCGAATGAGTACAGCAGCTCCTACCCCCTCGCCTGGGCACCAGCACACCAAAGGAGGTGGCAGCGAGTAGGGGTTTGGCAGGTCCACCCCGGGCCAGCTGAGAGTAGGAAATACCCCGTGAGCCGCACATCACCCCTCATCTCCCCTCCCACTAGAATGCCAGCACGCCAAGCCTGGGAAAAGTACAGAATCCACGACAAAGAGAAGGTATTGGACTGTGACCCCATGCCAGGAACCAGGGGCAGATCAGCGGCCTCCGCCCCAGCCAGACCAGGGTCAGTGGGGAGGCGGCCTCCTCTCACTACTGAATTCCAGCTGCTGGTGGTGAAGAGGTAACCATGGGAACCAACACAAAGGGCTTAAAGTTGAGTGAAAGAGGCTGGAGGCGATGGGGAAGCAGCAGAGAGGGACCTTCAAGTGACCGTCCTGCGATTCTCCTAGCTTTAGCCCAGCACAGTTACTGCAGGTCAGACTAAGAGACTAGTGGAGCCTGAACAGAGCCAAGCAGCCTCGAGGGGTCGGAGGCAACCAGAGAGCTGCAGGGTTTCCCTCCAGATTTCTTTTCTCCCCTTCAGAGTGATGCCCCAGAGTTTCATCCGCCAGGACTTCTGCCCTGAGATAACATGGCTCTCTTGGGTGGACAAAACTGCTACACGGTGACGTCCCTTTAAATACAAGCAGCACTTTGCAAAGGGGCTCCCCCGTGCCCCCTGGCTTCAGCCTGTTGCCCCAGCAGCACCCACTCTGCTTGCTGAGGGGCTTCCCTGGTGGGTTTTACATAGACCTGGGTGGTTGAGGAACTGGTCCGGAGGTTGGCTGACAAGCTACACTACAGAAGACAGCCATGGATGCTGAGAACCTTAGGAGAGCCTCTTGCATAAAAACCTGTACTCTGGTGGGGTGGGCTGGGAATTCCGTGAAAAGGCTCATATTTACGTAGGGAATCATGTCTGTATACTTGTTTAACTACCTTCCCCTCAAGGCACCCACATATTATTTTAATTGGCCAGTATGACTTCATATGTCTTCATTAACTCAGTAGGGTTCTCAATCTACCCCTTGGGATTTTTTTCTTTTATAAAGTTCTAACTCAGGGTTCTCCAGAATCTGGCAGTTGAGGAAATGCCATGAAAATGGGGAATATAAAATATCCCGGGGCAACAGTTTAATGTCCCTCTTAATTTTTAAAAACTATAGCTGATTTATAATGTTGTATTAGATTTAGGTGTACATCAAAGAGATTCAGTCATATACATATTCTAACATATATATTGGAGCTAAAGCTGCAATGCTTTAGCCACCTGATGCGAAGAGCCAACTCATTGGAAAAGACCTTGATGCTGGGGAAGATTGAGGGCAGGAGAAAGGACCAACAGAGGATGAGACGGTTGGATGGCATCACTGACTCAATGGACATGAGTTTGAGCAAACTCTGGGAGATAGTGAAGGACAGGGAAGCCTGGCGTGCTGCAGTCCATGGAGTCAAACAACACTATTCTAACAGATACACACTAGTATACATACAAAACAGATAACAACAAGGATCTACAATTCTCTCACTTTCAGGGCTTGTGGTACACTTCTCACCTTGCCTTACTGGTAGAGACCAAGATAATACTGCATCTATGTCAGCCCCTACTAGGGCTCTACAAAATCTCAACCAAATCCATTCTTTGTTCACAAGTGAGAGAGGGCCACTGACAGGAAGACTTTTGAGGGGCTGGGGAAAGACCCTGACCATATTCACAAGCGTGTCTCCTATGAGTCCCCCTCCACAAGGTAGAAAGGAGACCCATCAACTATTTAAGATATACCCACTCTCCATCACCGGTGCTCACCTGCACACTGCCCAACATTGTAGCCCGAGTGCCACTTATTGGTGTTACTTTCTACCTGCAGTAATTAAATCTTAAAAATAATTTCACCTAACAGGGAAAAGCAAATTCCAGGAGATGGTGAAGGACAGGGAAGCCTGGCATGCTACAGCCCACGTGGTCGCAAAGAGATGGATACAACCTAGCGACTGAACAACAGCAACAACAACAAGGGAAAAGTAACTGACATCTATTAATAACCTCCTCAGTTGAGAGGCAAGACCTGTGGGGTTCCGACCCTGGCACCTCCATGCCCTCAGCAAGCTAGTTCATCTCTTCTGTGGTTTCGGAGTTTTCTCACCTTTAAAGGGCTCAATAAAAGTGCCTACCTCATACGAGCATGAGGAAGATACACGAAGAGTTTCAGACAGCGCCTGACTCTTAGCAAGGACTTGATACATGTTAGATATTAATACCCACTAGGTGCCAGGATAGTTATTTTTATATTTTAATCCTTAAAACAGTCTAACCTGATAATATATATTAACACTTCTTTTATCACCATTTTACAGACATGGAAACTCAGGCTTAAAGAATTTAAGGACTTACCCTAAATTACTAGGCAGTAAAGCTCAGATTTGGGCTTCCAGGTGACACTAGTGGTTAAGAATCCGCCTGCCAGTGCAGGTAGACATAAGAGATGCGGGTTTGACCCCTTGGTTGGGAAGATCCCCTCGAGGAGGGCATGGCCACCCACTCCACTCCAGTAATCTCGCCTGGAGAATCCCATGGACAGAGGAGCCTGGAGGGCTGCAGTCCATAGTGTCACAAAGATACAGACACGACTGAAGCAAGTGAGCATGCATGCGCCCAGAGCTCAGATTCAAACCCAGGCTGCTCTGTTTTCGTAGCCTAAGACCCTTCCACAATTCTATACTGCCTTTATAGAAGACCATTTTATTGTGATTTTTAGTAATGATAAGAAGAAATTCTGGTGTCTAAGAAAACAGCATCAAAAAAACAAAAACAAAACAGAATTTTAAACCTCCACCTTAAGCAAGAGGCTTTTTTAAACTGGTTTTTAAATTTTTTTAAAAAAAATTATTTATTTGGCTACACTGGGTCTTAATTGCAGCATGTTGGATCTAGTTCCCTGACCAGGGATTGAACCCCGGCCCCCTGCATTGGGAGTGCAGAGTCTTAGCCACTGGACCACCAGGGAAGTCCCTAAACTTTTTTTTAAACTAACAAAACCAGCCTAAAAGAGTGCCTCTGCTCTGAAAAAAAAAAGTCCATGAGAAACGGGCACACATTCACACCATCAGGGCAGCTATGAACCTTTGGGTTTAAAATGTTTTACTACTCATCACTGAATTCCCAGGGGTTAATATGTTCTCCGTAAATGTTTGGTAAATGCTTAGTGAATGAGTTAAATCATTCTAACAACAAAATGCCTCTGCTGGACTTGGCAAAGTTTACATTGTCTTTCCCAAACACTTTGCTGAACCTAAATAATTGAAGATTAATAAATTAAGTAAACTAGTATTATATTTGCCACTCTGTACAAGGTATTTTACTGAAAATTCCAGTTGTATAATGTGTCCCTTAAAAAAAAAAAGTACAATATTAATTATATAGAGATCATTTTTCTTTCCCCCTACTTCTTTGGAAAGAGTCTATAATATGTAAACCTTTCACCTGGATTCTGTAAATGCTGTGAGCCTGGTCTGGTAGTTCAGTTTCAACTACTCTCACGAAATCCTCAAAAACAGAGGGCTTTGTTTAGCGGGTATTTCCTCTCTTTGAGGTTTACCTTTGATGGCAAAGCCCTAGTGGTACTCTGATCAGGTAAGCAAGAACTAAATTTAAATTCCCTACAACCTGGGAAAAGAACCCATTAAAATGAAGATAGATATAACTCTAAGGATATTTGTTACTGTGTTATAAGATCCTTGATAATCTTAAATAAATGAGGTGGCTTTTTACAAAAATTGGAAATCACTTTCTCATTAACAACAAAACCACATATTTATCACAATACATGGAATTATGAGGGGACACTTACTGAGTTCTTAACTAAGCTAAATACTTTGATTATCTAACAATTCTTAAAACAACCCTATGAAGGAGGTAGTTTATTACTGTCCAATGCTTCTGGGTTCAGATGCATTTAATAACTTGCCCTAAGTAACATACACCTAGAGGCAGAGATAAGATATATACTCTTGTCTATCTCTAGGAACTAAGCTCTGCTTCTAATGGAGCTAATGCTTCGAATACAATAAAATACATGTCTCAAATGCTCAGTTCAATGGAGTTTGATAATTGTGTAACAATCATTCAAATCAACACATACAGCATTTCCATGGCTCGGAAAGTCACCTCTTTCCAATCAAACTCTCTCAATCCCCACCCGCAAGCAACCGCTAACATCCATGATCATAGATTAGTTTTGCCTGTTCTAGAACTGCATAAATAGAACTGCTTATATATTCTTTTGTGTCGGCCTCCTTTCAGTTTAACGTCATGGTTGAGATTCATCCTGGTTCTTGTGTTTATCACAAATTCACCTCTTTTGATTGCTGAGTGGTATTCCCTTGGTGTGGCTGTACCACAGTTTATCTGCTTTCTTGTTGGCGGACACAGGGTTGTTCTCAGTTGTTGGCAATTATGAATAACATTGCCATGGCCACTCCGTACAAGCCTCTTTGTGGGCATCTGTTTTTATCAGTTTGGGTAAATAGCTGGGCGTGGATATGCTGAGTCATAACGTTGATGTATGTTTAACTTTATAACAAACAAGTTCTTAACCCCTGTACTCTATTCCCTCAGAATGGCATTAGCTTATTGACATGTTTGATTTCTTCTCTTATATGACAAATTCCTTGAGGACAGAGGACCAATCTGCAGTTACTGGGCCTCCCATATAGCAAATGTTTGTTGAACAAATGAACAATCATTGTTCATACTCCTATTCCTTCTCTGGGTATTACCAAAGCATAAGAAAACCTGCTTGGCATGCATGGAGAAATAGGACAAGCTGAAGGGTTGTGAGGTGGGGGTAAAAAACCAGCCAGCCAGGAGACTCCTGACTTGCCCTTTTTTTTTGACATGACCTTTCCTAGAAAGTAAATCCCTCCCAGTGATCCTGCGGGGAGGGCGAGGGGTGGCTATTCCTGATCAAGTGACAACGGAAAGGGAGGAAGGTGTCACTGCAATTGACGTCACATGGTGGTTAGGATTACAGGATACTTCTGTCAAACAGGAGGGCGGAGGAAGCAGCAACCCGTGAAAATCTAGTGGCAGAGCAGGAGCTCAGGAGGATGGCCTCCAACACAAGTTACAGAATACTTGGTTTTGGTGAAAGTACCACAGTTTCTACAATGGAAATGGAAAGTCAAGAATAAGTTTGGAGGAGAAAGTAAAATGTTGATGTAAAAACGTAACCAGACTTAACACATAAGATATAAAAGGGTTAGTTGTTCAGTTGTGTCCAACTCTTTGTGACCCCATGTACTATATATAGCTCACCAGGCTCCTCTGTCCATGGAATTCTCTAGGCAAGAGTACTGGAGTGGGTAGCCATTACCTTCTCCAGGGGATCTTCCCGACCCAGGGATCGAACCCAGGTCTTCTGCACTGCTGGCAGATTATTTACCTTCTAAGTCTTGGAAGGCTGACCTTTTAATTCCCATAAATCTGTTCATTTACTTGAAATTTCGGAACTTGTGCTATAGTCAACCTAGAACTTCTTAGAAAGTAAATAAATCATTGTTGATTTTCTATCCATGAACAGAAAAGAATTGGCAAGTCCTGGGGGTAAATTTAAAATCTTTTTAACAAAAGGAAAATCTTTTTTTGTTTTTTTTTTTTACATAAATCAAAACAGGGCTTCGTCACATCCTGGGCTCAGGTGCTTCTGAGGCAATCTTTATTTCCCTTGATTCCAGGTTGCTGAGGACTGAAATTTGTTTAGAATTCCTCAATTTGGGGGTTCTGAGAAGTGGCCTTGCCTGCCTTTATCCAAACAGTACTGCACCGAAGCCATCGTAGGCAGATGGATGTTTATCCTATTCTTAAAATCTCCAGGGAAGTAAATTCTCTACAACATCCCTTGGTAACCTTCTCCAGGGTTTTATCAAGTGTATAGTGAGGAAGTTCTGATGCAGAAACCAATAAAAATATTAACTCTATGAACCTAGTTACCAGCACTGGAAAGGCATATGTGTTTGGGCACTTTGCCTTCATGGTAGAGATGTATTTACAAAACAGGCTATACAAACAGAAACCATTTGTCTGGAGCAGATGTGGGAAGTTGATTCAAGAGAAACTGCCACAATAAATTCCGTCCCATGAACCATATGAATAAGTTACTGTTGTTTATAATATCTTTTAAAGTATAAATTTATTTCCTTGTCAATTCCTAAATTCCTAAACCAGGTTTGTTAGCAATTTTAAAAACTCCAATACAGCTGCAAAGTTTTCAAATAACTAGGCTTCCATGAAAAACTAGGCCTTGACCAACAGAACGTAAATGTTATTGTTAAGGACAGTTTACTTCTGTATATGCCACCTTTTCTGCCATGATCATGAAACACTTTTATAATGAAAACAAAATTTTTTTAAAGACAAAAATTAACCATCGAAATTAAGTAAAATGTAAACCAACTCCCGGTGAGATTATTTGAGGCCAGATTTAAGCGTATGTCTGACCAATGTGCTTTTAGCTGGAAATGATAATTTAACTAGCCTTAAAATATTAACTAGTTAGAAATAGGAGACGCACAGAACTATCATTAGAAGCCCCTGTGCTAAGATTTCCTGCCTCACCCTGACATCTCAGAGCAATCTCACCATGGAGAGTATTTAGATGTGGGCTCCTATTCCCTTCCTCTCAAAAGCCTCCAAGCACAGAAGTGCACCACAACAATCACACGATTTTTTAAAAAAAGTAATTCCAAGATACATCAGAGAGAAGAAAAAGGCGGTCACACCTCCCCCACCGGATGCTGGATGTATTGAAACTTCATTACCTCGCCCCCACCCCTCAGCAAAGCACTTTTCTCTCTCTGGCAGCTCACAGTAAAGCGTGTGTCAGGTATCATTTCATTTTCATGATTTAATTCCTGCAACAGGACAGTGGCACACACCTTTAAAAAGAAACTGCCTTAAGAGGTGGAACAAGTGGAAGGGGGGAGGGGCGAGCATGCGCCTCAAAAGCACTCTTGGGATCTTTCCTACAGAAACAAATCCAGCAAAACCAAGAAAGGCCAGTCGTTCTAAAGTCAGGAGGAGACCTCGTGAGAAGCAATTTATCAAAATTAAAATATTTCACAGATCATTTCTCCTTTAAAGTTTTCATGCTGTCAATAATCTGCAATTCTTTTCCTCTCGGAGTAGCAGTTTCTGCCTCCCTAATAAAATTATTAAAAAAAAAAAAAAGGCCAAGGTCCAGGAGTGTCAGGAGGACCCTCGGAGGGCGCCACCTACCCATCAAGCCGGCCGCCGGCAGAGAAAGCCCGCCCGAGGACTCATCCTTGCAGAGAGGGTTTTCCAGAGTCGCCGCGGGGACCGAAATAGACACCCTGTAGAGAGCAGACGGCGGGGTACCCGCCCTCCCTCCGCCCCGCCCGGGGAAAGCGGACCCGAGCCCCACACTCACCATCGCCGCTCGCCGGGCAGCGGTCGCCCCCCGGGGCCGCGCGGGGCTCGGGGCCGACGCCAAGTTCAAACCTCGCCGCCGCTCGGAGGAGGCGGCGCGGGGCATCGCCGGCGGGGCCGGGCCGCGCTCAACAATGGGAGGCTCGGCCGCGCCCTGCGCCCCGGCTACAGCGGCGAGCCCGGGGCGCGGGGCTGCTGGGGGTGAAGCGGCGCGCCGGGCCCGGAGGGTGCGGGGGCGCCCGACCACCACGCCTACCGGGCCGCCGGGGCCGAGCCGGAGGGGCCGCGCTCGCTCCGCGCTCGCCACCAGGTAATCGCACAGGAAGCCTCGCCGATTGGCCCGGCCGCTCAGGACGGGATTTGCATTTCAATGGCAGCGCTGGCTCCCTAAGGTTTGAAAAAGGATCCCCGGCTGCAAGAGCCGGGATCCGCTCGCCGCCCCTCCGCAGTCCATGTCCTCGGGTTCTCGTGGTATTCAGGGGTCCGACTCACACACTCAGGCGCTGCTTGATCGGTTCACAGTCAGAAAGGTGTCTTAACTCCACCTCCCCGCCCATTTTGAAATGAAGAGGGGATCCCAGAACAAATTATCCACTTCAAAAAGCCCGCGCTCGCTTTTCAGGGGCTATATAGTTAGTAACTGATCAAATGAAGCATGAATGAACAAGGTAAAAAGTTCACATCTTAAAAAAAAAAAAGCTCGCATTACAAGGAAAATAGCCATCCTTTTTCTCCGTGCGTCCTTTTTCAGTATAAATCAACTGGAGAGATTCAGGTTGTTTCTGATCGCTAATGCTGTTGAAACCTTCCTTCCCAGTTCTTTTGTTTCCTGAGCATCATCTCTAGATGAGGAACAGGTGATTATTATCAGGTTATGACTGTAATCTTACAGGAAATTCTGGATTCAGCTTTGCAAACTTTGGGGTCTTAGGCGGTATACACACCTGAATTTATTTTGCATTGAGATAGAGGTACTCCTTTAATATTCTTAGGGAGGGTATGGTGCTATTTTCAGTTTCATCTTTCTTTAAAGGCTTTTCCAGCCTCTTTCAATGGAGGTGGAAAAAAAAATTTTTTTTTCTGTAAAAAGTACGTTTCTTAATGGCTTTCACATGCATCTCCAGAGATTAACAGTAAGGTTTGAAATTGGCTTTATTTCTTCTCCCTCAAGCAAAATGCCTGTTAAAATTTTACTTTATATGTAGTAGTTTTTATTTATATATATAGTAGTTTTTATATATTATATATATCAGGTTCTATATTTAGGGTGATAAATACACATATAGACACAGAAAAGAGAATGTCTAATTAGGTAGGAACTAGAAACCTCAGTTCCCATAGAGTTAATATGATTTGCCTTTACTTGGCTGTGTTTTTTATAATATCCTGGCACAATGCAGAAGCGTTAGGGGCTACAAAAACTACTAAATAAACCTCTTTATCGATATCTTCATGGACAGGCTTCCCCCTCCCCCAAGGTATTACCCCCACCTTGAAGTTTTTTTTTTTTTTTGCATCATGGTATCACAGGCACGTAAAAATATATACACACCTGCCGCACAGCCAGAGGGGTACCCACCCACATTGTTGCTAGGTGTTAGAAGCAGGGAGGCTAATGTTGCCTGTTCTGTGCCCTAATGTCCTGTGGGGATCTAGTTTCAGGTGGAAGCAGATGATGCTCAGAACTTAAGCTTTAAACAAGGTAGTCAGTCCTTACTGCTTAGAAAGCACATGGCAGCTGCCGCCATGTCGAGGAAGTGAGACGTATTAGCTGAGGACACGGCCAGGAGCTCTGTAGGCAGAAGAGGTAAGACCTCCTCCCCTGCTGCTGCTTGTTTCCTAAGTGCTCAGGGTCAGGTGAAATCTTGTAAGGGTGGACCAGATTCCTCTACTCCTGTGTGAAACATCACTTAAATTGGTGATTCAGAGCACACTTTGGCCACTGAACATAAATGCATGGTTACCAAAGGGGAAAGGAGGTAAGGGATAAGTTAGGAGTTGGGCGTTAGCAGATACAAACTATTATATATAAGATAAACAACAAAGTCCTGCTGAAAAGCATAGGGAACTATATTCAATATCTTGTAATAACCTATAATGGAAAAGAATATATATATATTTGAATCATGTTGTTGCACACTGGAAACTAACACAACATTGTAAATCAACTATACTGCAATTAAAAAAAAATGTTTTAGGAACACTTTAGATCCAACTTTTACCTCCCGCATAGACTGTATGACACCAGTGAAATCCATCACTATGACAGGAAGTCCTGGGCTTCCGCTGTACCACAGATTCTGGAAAAACACTTTTTACTTCTACCTATAATTTAGATGTATCGCCAGATACTTGTAGATAAAAGGAAAACAAATTGTCTCCTGGGATCAAAGGTGAGATTGGAAATGAAAAAATCTACACAGCAATAGAAAATTAGGCAAACTGCTCTCTGTATGAGCTAAGAGTAAGTTCCCTCACCTGGTCCTTCAGTTCCTCTTCAAAATGGCCCATCCCTTCCCCCCAAAGCATAAATGATAAATGACTGTAAAATAGTTACACATAATCAGGTGTATATGTGGATAAATGCCAAGACAGTTTCTGTCAAGTCATGCTGCCTTTTAGTTCCTACATCAAGATCACTCCCAGAAATAGGGCATCACACTAGAATCCAGATCATTTTATTTTTCTAGTGAAAACAGATATACTGATCAAGAAATAAAGCTTTAAAAATGCTAAAATATTTTATGAGGGGGTAACAAATACGAAAAATACACAACCTGATCTTAGAGAAAGGGTTTGCTTGGCCAATCAGCAACCTGCTGGTTGCATACTTTTTCTTTTGTTTAAAGTTATGATTCTTTTAAACATCTTTATTATGATATAATGCTTCCCAGGTGGTGCTAGTGGTAAAGAATCTGCCTGCTAATGCAGGAGACGAGACGCAAGAGATGAGGGTTCAATCCCTGGGTCAGGAAGATCCCTTGGAGTAAGAAATTCTACTCCAGTATTCTTGCCTGGAAAATTCCATGGGCAGAGGAGCCTGGCAGGCTACAGTTCATGGGGCTGCAAAGAGTCAGACATGACTGAGCGACTAAGTACACACACATGCATTATGACATAATTTACGTACCATATGATTTACACTTGGTAAGAGGCATATTTTTGCCCTGTCCTCCCCAAGCCTTCGCCAATTCCTTTTCTTCCCACCTCTCTCTCTTAAAATATATATATATATATATTTTATGTGGACCATTTTTAAAGTCTTTATTGAATTTGTTCCAATATTTCTTCTGTTTTATGTTTTGGTTTTTTGGCCAGAAGTATGTGGTATCTTAGCTCCGCAACCAGGGATTGAACCCTCACCCCCTGCATTAGAAAGCGAAATCTTAACCAATGGATCACCAGGGAAGTTCCTTCCCACTTCTCTTAATTAGTTTAACCTGCAAACCCAAATTTCAATTTGAGTTAAATATGATAACCTAAAAATATTTAAAATCACATTATATTAATCTATACTGATTAAGGACCTGACATAATTTGAATGGTCTGATTCATTCTGTATACATGTTTAAAAGTTTGTTTTTCCACTACAATGATCAGGTCTTATTACTAAGGAGAAACCTGTGAGAGTGAGTATCTTTTTCAAATAAAAAGCTTAAGACATTTAGGATTACTGCCATATGTCTCTAATTCCAATCTCAGCAGTTATTCTTTGATTTTTTAAATTTTAATTAGTCTAATACATTTAGTTACATCTTTAAAGAAACTACATATAGAAATCATATATGTGATTTGGATTTGAATTTATTTCACAAATTTAGCTTCTTTTCTATATTATGGTAATAGTTTTTAATATATATTGTACTTTATTAAATGTCACTTAGAAATAGTCAACTATTCAGGTGCCGGTGGGGTTAGTCGCTCAGTCATGTCCAACTCTTTGTGATCCCATGGACTACAGCCCGCCAGGCTCCTCTATCCATGGGATTTCCTAAGCAAAGATACTAGAGTGGGTTGCCATTTCTTTCCTTAGGGGATTTTCCCAACCCAGGAACAGAATCCACGTGTCCCACATTGTCGGCAGTTTCTTTACCACCTGAGCCACCAGGGAAGTCCAGTCAACCATTATTTCTTGCCAATTCAGTTTGGCCTTTTTCTATTATTCCAAGTAAATAAAGTTTTCATATGGAGAATATAAGTATTTGAAAATAAGAGTCTTTACTAAATAATAATAGTAACAGCGACTACAAGCTCTTGCATAGCTATACAGTAAATTCCCTGGTTCATCTGTGCTCTTCTTTTGGATGTTGACACCTTAGAAAAACAGTGTCAAAATCTGTTGAATATTGAAAATCAGTTCTAGGGATTGTTTAATGGTCAGTATAAACACAATCAAGAAAGAATACTCTTGATTGATTCAGAGAGAAAATATTAGGAAGAACATATGGGGTCCTCCCTTCTCAAATGGCTATTTATTTGGGTTTAATGTGAACTTTTCATAACTTCTAATGTAATATTCACTTTGACAAATATTTTTATTTTTTTGAACCACTCACAGAAAAACATGAAAAACAAGTGAACAACCATCCTACTGAATAAAATGTTAAAATGGATATTGAAAGTAAGGAAATACATTTAAGACTGCTTTAAACCTGGGAAAGACTTTATTTCATGAAGTGATGATTGTAACAGGAGAGGGGGAAACCCTATATGCTTTCAGCTTCTCAGAGTTGGTTACCCTCTATCACAGAGACCTTTCTCATAAATAGCCCAGTAAGCCTGCAAGTCCTCGGAGCTGACACTTTCCTCACTCTCTCTCTTTGTTGAAGGCATCTTCTGCTGCTAGCAGCTGATTCATACTGACAAGGGCACCTCCGTGTATCCTGCTGTTCTTTGTAGCCTTAGGACCAGAGCCCCAAGTAAAGACCTTTATGCAACCTAGTTATCACCAAGAAAGCTATTTAGAATCTTGCAAAGGTCAGAACCCGAGGAAAACAGGGAAGGACTAGGTAGGCAAAAGTTCAGTTACTATCTGCGACACTACAAATGCATGTCCGTACAACATCCCTGGTGGCTCAGATGGTAAAGACTCCACCTGCAATGCAGGAGATGCAGGTTCAGTCTCTGGGTTGGGAAGATCCCCTGGAGAAGGAAATGGCAACCCACTCCAGTACTCTCGCCTGGGAAATCCCATGGACAGAGGAGCCCAGTGGGCTGCAGTCCATGGGGTTGCAAAGTGTTGGACTCGACTGAGCAACTAAGCACACACACAGCACTCAACAGCAGCATGCATGATTTTGTGGGTCAGATGTGGGATCCAGTATCAAATCTGTATAGGTCTAAACAGAAGCGAAATGAAGAACAGAACTAGCAGAAGGACAGCTTTTGTCAGTGAAGGAAGACAGCAAGTTTTTGTCTCATGGAAATATAAGAGATAAAGGCCATTTTCAGTGTTGCCAGGGAAGGGTGGTTCACTGATTAAGTAACAGGTCAGCAGCCTCAAGTGATGCTGGAGACAAGGATTGACAGCATTCTTTCTGGCAAGTCTAGGTTGAAAGACTAGAAACACATCCTGGAGACTGGAAACAACCTAAATGTACATACAGAAAATGGTTAAATTAATTGTGAAGCATATCGTGCAGGATTTAAAAGGAAAGAGGTAGACCTATACGTAGTGACACAGAAAAGGCACGGTGATTAAGGAACTTCCCTGGGGTCATATGGGTACTAAGACAGAGAGCCAGGATTCAAACCAGGATAGAAGACAGCACAGCTCAAAGTATTAACCACAAATACCTACTTAACAGGCTCATGGTTAGATTCATGGTATGATGCAAGATGTGTATTGTCATTTTGAAAGAATAGAGAAGCATTTCCTGTACTTGTTTATCTCATTATAATTACCTGATCCAGTGTAAGGTGATCAGTATACAGTACAATGCAAAATTTGTCATAGGATAACATGCTTTTTCTTTTTAAACATTGATATTCCTAATTTAAAAATGGATAATATTCTTTATAAACATTCAAGTATTACAGAAATAACAGATATAGAGTGAATGTCCCATGTAATCCTAAATTGCTCCCCAAATCAATATCCATTGTTGAATGGAAATTCCTCCAGCTCTTCTCTTTTATGGATGCTGACATGTAATCATTATGTATGTTAATGTTAACATATTTTTTCCGATAGATGATCACACTGTTTTCTAACATGCATTTTCATTTAATACTTTCAGACACCTTGCATGATGAAGGTCAAAGAGGAGAGTGAAAAAGTTGACTTAAAACTCAACATTAAAAAAACTAAGATCATGGCATCCTGTCCCATCACTTCATGGTAAATAGATGGGGAAACAATGGAAACAGTGACAGACTTTATTTTCTTGGGCTCCAAAATCACTGCAGATGGTAACTGCAGCCATGCAATTAAAAGACGCTTGCTCCTTGGAAGAAAAGCTATGACCAACCTAGACAGCATATTAAAAAGCAGAGACATTACTTTGCCAACAAAGGTCCATCTAGTCAAAGCCATGGTTTTTCCAGTAGTCATGTATGGATGTGAGAGTTGGACTATAAAGAAAGCTGAGTGCTGAATTGATGCTTTTGAACTGTGGTGTTGGAGAAGACTCTTGAGACTCCCTTAGACTGCAAGGAGATCAAACCAGTCCATCCTAAAGGAAATCAACCCTGAATGTTCACTGGAAGGACTGATGCTAAAGCTGAAACTCCAATACTTTGGCTACCTGATGCAAAGAGCCGACTTGTTAGAAAAGACCCTGATGCTGGGAAAGACTGAGGGCAGGAGAAGGGGACGACAGAGGATGAGATGGTTGGATGGCATCACCGACTCAATGGACATGAGTTTGAGGAAACTCTGGGAGATGGTGAAGGACAGGGAGGACTGTTGTGCTGCAGTCCATGGGTTGGACACGACTGAGCAACTGAACAACAACTCCATGTCAGAAAATACAGTTTCATTTTATTTCCTTTAAAAGTTGTGTAGGATTCTCAGAACTTTCTAAGCTCACAGAAGAGCTTAGATAAGAGAATTTTCTCATTTACCTTTTTGTCTCCTCCTCTGCCTTTTCCTTCTCTCTCCTTCAGCCATTTCAGTTCAAATACCACTTACTAAGTGCACCTGCTAACTGCAGGGTATGGAGCATATCAGGATGGATGAGATCCCAGCCCTGACTTCAAGGAGCTCAATTTACTGGGAAACTCAGATATCTAAGGAAATTATTTCAGTACCACATGGTAAGGATATTTTATGGTCAAGAGCATGAACTGGATTCAAGAGCTTGCTAGCAGTATGTGAGGTTAATTGATCTCACTAAGCCTTAGTTTTTCCTCTATAAAATAAGAATAATTACACCTCCCATTGGTTTTTGCAAAGATTATATGAACTAATCATTCAGTGTGTGTCTCTGGGAGGCAGGAGTAACCATGAGATATTAATGGTTCTTATTCCCGCCAGTAGATTTCCTCATAGTCCTGTCTTTCCTCCCAGTTAGTGTCACTCACTGACCAAGGAAGGGATGACTCAGCAGAATTTTTATATCATAAAAGAATCCAGGCTTAAGATCTGAAAGAGTACTCAGTTAGAGCCAGTTTTTCTCCAAAACACATTACAGCTTTCTAGAATGAATAAAGAAGGGCAAGGAGAGTCAGAAGGGAAGTGAAGGGGAGCTGGAAGCTGGAGCCACTCTAAATCCTACATGATGCAAGATGGAAGCTCCAGGTAGGCTAAATGATTTGAGAGCAGAAACTATGGGGGTTCCGATCCCAAGCAAGAGCCTGGAGAATTGGCTCAGTCCAAGAGTTGCTGGGAACTCAGCACAGAGGAGGAATCAAAGAAATGTCTGTGCAGTGCAGCTGGGCAGGAGAGAGGCTCAGGCTTTCAGCAATCCTCCCAACCCAGAGTGGTCCAGGAGAAGCAGAAGGTTTCTGGTAAACCCAAGGAGGGCACAGGTGCCTGATGGATCTGAGGAGGCTACAGATACCACTACCCCAACTTGGATGTGATCAGACTTGTTGGATACCAGCATGGGGAGATAGTGACATGGAGACCAAAGGGACAACTTTATCCGACTTCCCTACAACACACACACACACACACACACACACACACACACCTGGACACACACACACACACACACACACCTGGACACACACACACACACACACACACACACACACACACCTGGACTTTGCCTAAGTGCCTCACAACTCAGCTGCAACCTTAGGAGCTGGAAGAGATGGATTGGCTGACATTGCTTGTGTCTCCTTGCTGAATGAGGTCTCAAAACAGAAATTATAGTCTATTTTTTTTTTAAAGAAACAGAGACACTTCTCCCATAATTGTGTTTTTGGCTCAAGATTTGTAACCACTAACCATGCAAAATGCTCAGCCCTATCCCCGTGCCTAGCACACAAGAGCTCAAACGTGGTAGCTCTTTTTATCTCACTAAATAGATGTATGTGCTGGTAGCAAATAGAGGAGAGGAGATTTATGTCCGGGAAGGATGTAGAGAAGCTGTTTGAGACAGGTTCTGTAGGACGTGCACAAGCTCACTTGGGTAGGAAGAGAGGAGGAAAAGGTCAGGATGGAACATGTTTGAAGGTCCCAAAGTATCAGCACAGACCAATTGGGGAACTGGAAGAAACATGGCAGGAATGGGCAGGTGGCAAACAGTGTAGCTACAGAGGCAGATGGTAGCAGGGGAGGCTTTTGGCTCACTTTCATAATTTAGACTTTACCTTGTAGGCAGTGAGAAACACTTTCCACTAGTGTCATGATTGGATCTGTACCTTCAAGAAGTCATGCTGGTGGCATATGAAGGATGAATTGAATGGGAGGTGATGGGCTCACTGATTTTTACCACTAGAGTGGACTCCCACTCCTGTGGGTCCAGTGTTGCATCATGGTTAATAGTGCAGTCTCTGGGAGGAGAACACTCAAATTTGAATCCTGGCCATAGCACCTACTATGTGACCTCAGGCTGGTCATTAATTACCAGCTCCACTGAAGCAGTGTTCTCTTCTGTAAAATGAGAGCTAAAAACTGAACCTGAGTCATAGGCTTGCTGGACTTTTAGATGAAAAACTTTATATGATACACTTAGAACAATGCCTGGCATAAAGTAAGTGCCTATTCAATGTTCAGTCAGTTCAGTTCAGTCGCTAAGTCATGTCCAACTCTGTGACCCCATGGACTGCAGCACGCCAGGCTTCCCTGTCTTTCACCATCTCCTGGAATTTGCTCAAACTCAGGTCCACTGAGTGGGTGATGCTATCCAACCATCTCATCTTCTGTCATCCCCTTCTCCTCCTGCCTTCAATCTTTCCCAGCATCAGGGTCTTTTCCACTGAGTTGGCTCTTCGCATCAGGTGGCCAAAGTGTTAGCACTTCAGCATCAGCCTTTCCAATGAATATTCAATGTTAGGCTGTACTTATAATCACAGTTAACTTTTCATAGAGGAGAAAGATGACCATGTCAGAGAATGATAGTAAAATCTTCAACTCTGGATATTCATTTCAATTTTGGTCCACATTTCACGGGAGAAAAGCCACTTTGTAAATTCACTTTTAAAAAGTGCAGGTCAAGCACAATTCAAACAATGAAATCTCACTAGCTTAAAAGTGACTATAGTTGTGCTAGCAAAAGGGTTTTCCCTTTTAAGTCCCAAAGCTCTGAACAGGATTGACGTGAACTGTGAACAGCTGCCACCTCCCATCAGCGGCAGCAACCTTCCGGAAGAAGGTGAAGTGTGCTTGGTATGTGAAGGGCAAAAAAAAAAAAAAAGACATGTGATCTAGGTGACGATGAGAACTGTCAGCCCAGAACCCTGAAAGTTCAAACTCCAGAAGTGATGGGTCCTTAACAGCATGGGTTCAGCTGGAGTGCTTTCAAATACCAGTACATACTTGTCACCAGGAGACTGGGGAGGTGGAGTGGACAAGGGCAATCAGGGCTGAGCCAGCCAGCATTCTCAGCCTAACCTGGGCCTGTGCACAAGCTTGAACATTGTTTTCTATCAAGGGAGCTGAGTGTCTGCATTGATGGTGCCCAAGAAGCCTAAGAACTGAGGATTGAAATCTTTTCTGGGACATAACCCAAAATGTTTTGATGAAAGCTGTAAACCATTTTTTTTCTTTCTAGAAAAATATTGATAACTTAATGAAGATATAGATGATGATAAATAAGGACTGGAGAAAGGTGTGAGGAAAGGGAGGCATAATCAATTTAGGGATGGAATGCAGTGCAATTTCTGCCATTGGTTTGCAGCTTGTATTTTAACAAGAACTGCTTCCTTGTCTGAGTGCCTGCATGGTGGCCAGGTGGGGAGAAATCGCCACTGAGACAATGCAGGAGATGTGAGAGGAAAAGGAAAAAAGACTGGGCAGAATAGACTTGGGATGAAAACAGCTGCATGCCTAGGGGGCCATAGGAGGCACGTTTTATGGTCTAGTTGAGTATCTGAATCTAATCATATGTAATGTATAAGTACAAAGCACAACTGGAAACACAGACAGGTGATACTGTGACAAACTGGCATACATATTGAACAAATGGTTTCTAGAAATGTGACTTGGAGCTTCCTTGGTGGTGCAGTGGTCAAGAATCCGCCTTGCAATGGCAGAGGCCACTTGGTTCGATCCCTAGTCCAGGAAGATCCCACATGTCTCACAGCAACTAAGCCCATGAGCCACAACTACTGGGCCAGCACTCTAGAGACCTCAAGTCACAACTACTGAGCCCATGCACTGCAATTGCTGAAGCTTGTGCACCTAGAGCCTGTGCTCTGCAACAAGAAAATTCACTGCAATGAGAAGCCCGCACGTGCAACAAACAGTAGCCCCTGCTCACGGCAACTAGAGAAAGCCTGCTTGTAGCAATGAAGACCCAGCACAGTCTCCCCCATCAAATAAAATAAATAACTGTTTTTTTAAAAAAAGAAATGTGTCTTAATGTCTAAAGGCACCATGATATTCCACTGCTTACAAACTCTGACTTATTTATTGTAAAAAGCTCCTCCCCTGACCAAGAGAATTCATCAAAGACACCAACAATTATTTCTTCATAATGATACAAAACATCAACAAAACCAAATTACTTATTCTTTTAATTGATTTGGTCTTTCTATCATATACAGAATTTTAGGCCTTTCAAAAAGGACATCTTATTCATAGCATCAAGACATCTATTCTACTGACTAGGTTTTCTTCCTAAGTTTGTATTATAGGAAGTCTTAAAAGTGAAAAGTGAAAGTGGAGGTCACTCAGTCTGTGTCCAACTCTTTGCGACCCCATGGACTACACAGTCCATGGAATTCTCCAGGCCAGAATACTGTAATGGGTAGCCTTTCCCTTCTCCAAGGGATCTTCCCGACCCAGGGATTAAACCCAGGTCTCCCGCATTGCAGGTGGATTCTCCCGCATTGCATCTGAGCCACAAGGGAAGCCCTAAATATACATAAGTATTTTAAATATTTAAATGACATCAACATTGCCAGACGCTGCTTTAAGAACAATCCAAGGTGCTACAGAAGTATAACTTCAAGAGAGAAAAACAAGAAAGGCTGTTATGGTAAAACCAACTGGAATTTTTAAAATGTAAATGACTTGCTTTGATGATTTACTGTTAATGAAATTTAGGCAGCATGGTATTTAGCGTCTACATATTTTTTTAAAGGGAGTTAAATCCCTTAGGTTTTTTTTTTTAATTACCTTATCTTCATTTGTAAACTTATTTTTGAAAATAAAAGTTTTCCACTAGCTAGTTGGCAGCTTCATTGTTCTTGAAGTCTCTAGCTCTCCAAATAAAAACAAAGAAATGTAGCTTCTGTTTACTTTTTTGGCAATCTCATTTTAACTATTGACTTAAGCCAATTTGTTTCCCCTTATTTTTTAAAAAAGCTACAAACAATGGGCTTTAAAAAAAAGATTCTAGTCACCAAGCACCATGATTAATAGTTCATTTTCTAGGCTCTTTTTCATTTGCCTCAAGTCACACAGTTTTATTTTATACTTTCACATGTCGATTCCAGCAAGAGGAAAAATTTTCTCTGCTTTGCAGCTTATTTGCTTTTAAGCACAGCTTTCTCCCAGCAGGTGTTCAGGAAACTGTTCTACTCCAAGCCAGATGTCAGCATTATTCAGCATACTTTAATGCTCCTGCCTAGGAACCAGAAGATAAGATGGGGGAGAAAATTTATTTTTAAAGTTCCTGTAATCAGCACCTGTGGGAGGTGTCCAGAGGGTGGTTGCTTGACCAAAGGCAATAAGATAGCAGAGTCCTGGGCAGGTCCTTGCAGGCTGCTGGCTGCCATTTCTCAGTGGTAGACCAGAAAGAGCTGAGCGTAGCCTGTGAGTAATAGTAACAGTCACCATGTATTTTGTGCCCAGTATTAGTTTTACTCCTGCCTCAGGATTTATATACCTTATTTCTAATTTTTACAACAATACCTCAGGGTAGCTATTTCTAGTCCTGTTTTACAGAAGAGAAAAGGAAGCTCAGATTTTTTGTAACTTGCTAAGGTCAAAGTGTAGAAGGGGCAGAAATGAAGAGTTGAAACAGTTGCCTGACTCTGAAGCCTAGGCCTTGTTCTCACACCATCCTGCATGACCAATAGAATGCAGGCTAAGCCACTTTCATCAGAGGACAAGGTCTTGCTGTTTCCTAGAGCAGGGGTCACCAACCTCTGGGAGTTAATGCCTGATGATCTGAGGTGGAGCTGATGTCATAATGATCGACATAAAGTACATAATAAATGTAATGCACTTGAATCATCCCCAGACCATTCTCTCCACTACCATCCCATCTATGGAAGAACCGTCTTCCACAAAACTAGTCCCTGGTGCCAAGAGCGCTGGGGACCACTATTAGAGGATGAAGGAAAATGCGCACATTTATCCTCTGTAGGTAGAGACTTTAGTGCCACTCAGAGCACCAAGATAAAGAAGCTACTTAAAAATACTTTTTGCCTGTATGTCTAGTGGAATATGAGGAAAGCCTCAGGTCACTCCAGAATGTTCTTCTTTCCCTTGGGTAAATGGAAAGTTACTATATTTTCCCCTTAAAAATTGTGCTTTTTCCCAAATGAAGGACATTTCACTTTGCTTGATTCCATCCATACCGACTCACTGACTTTTTTGTCAATGAGTCCAGTAATTACCACTTTGCAAGCATGCCTTGGTTTCCCTCCTTAGCACTTGACTCACATTTTCCATTGTCTGGGTGGAGATTCCTTCTTCAACCCCAATCTCTACTAAGGAAATTCTTGCCAACCTCTCAGGACCTGCAAAATGTATTCTTTACTCAATGAAACTTCTCTGATTCTTAACCAAAAGCAATTTCTCCCTCCTCTGAATGTTCAAAAATACAGCAGCGAATCATCTTCTATAGCTCTTATCACATTTTAGCTTGAACAGAGCCACTGGTGCTATTAAATAAAAATCTCCCCTCCTAGATTAGGTGTGTTGGGAAAGGGATTACACCTCCTTCATCTCAGATGCCCAAGGTGCATGGCACATGCTGGTATTGGGTGAATTAATGCTTCAAGGTCATTACACCCATGCCCATCACCTTGTTTTTATGAGTCCATGTTGTTTTTGTTCTCTTTGGTTATGTTAAGTCCTAGTCTGTTAAAACCTTTCCCCAACCTGTCTAGCCTTTCCCCCAACTCTTGGAATTTATGGACTAAACTTTTGGTACTTATACACAGCTTGGAAGCGTTATTTGTTTTAATATGTGTACACTCTGTATTATATCTACTCCTGGAGCTAGTATCTATCTGGATGATGCTATTATTGATATTAATAACCTTTTTCACTTAACAAACACTATGTCTCTCTGCTGAGTGCTTCACTTACCTTATCACATCCCCTACAGAACTCAAGGGTTGCCTGACTCTGTTTCTTAGCCTGTAACAGCCTTCTCTAGTGTAATATACTGCAGGGTTTTGACAACTAGATGGACAGTAAGATTCTAGAAGGCAGGGACCACATCCTTCTTATTCATGTCTGCTGCAGGGCATGGTAGAGAATGCATGCGTGTATGCTCAATCGCTTCAGTCCAGTCTTATGTGACTCTTTGCAACTCTATGGACTGTAGCCCGCCAGGCTCCTCTGTCCATGGGATTCTTCAGGCAAGAATACTGGAGTGGGTTGCCATTGCCCCCCATCAGGGGATCTTCCCAACCCAGGGCTCAAACTGGAGTTTCCTGCATTACAGGTAGATTCTTTACACTGAGCAACCAGGGAAGCCTCATGGTAGAGAATAAATCCTCAATAAATGTTCCATCAGAGTTTTGGAACTATAGTGAGTTAACAAAACAAACAGTGCTTTAAAACTTGTTTTTTAAAAAATACCAGTGGAAATTTCATATTACTAATTATCAAGTGAGAGCACTTCCTCTATCAGTTCATTAAATGGATGAGTTTTAGGCAAAAGAATGAAAGCCAACGCTAAGCATTTTGTCGTTAAGCTTGCCTCCAGCTCCCTGCCGGCACCCCGCCTTGTTTATCTGTGGTCTATATTCACATTTGTGTCTGAAGAGAGCATCGGTCTCCTCTTCACGAGCTGGAATGAATGAAAAGATCTGATGGGAACTTAAAAGCTCCCCAACAGGAAACTGTCCGAGCCGTGATTTACATCCTGGTGTTCTTATTAACTAACTGCCAGGCTTCAGAAAACTGGAGCCAACCCAAATGGGGACCCTGGCAGCTGGCATGAAGCGTGAGACCAGAAACCAGTGAGTCACAGTTGCTAGAGAGTGGAGGGAAAGGGGAGGATGGGAAGGGCAGGAGGACATGGCTTCTGGAAATTTACGGGTGCTCCTGGTAAGGAGGAAGTTTCTTCTTGATCAGAGGACAACTCACGCCCTTAATCCCCATATTAGGAGGAGAGTCAGAAAGGCCAGCCTGCTAAGGGTTCAAGAACAGGATTTGCTTTCTCCCTCACCAGGGCTTCCCTGGTGGCCCAGTTGATAAAGAATCTGCTGCCAGTGCAGGAGATGCAAGAGACACAGGCTCGATCCTTGGGTCAGGAATTTACCCTGGAAAAGGAAATGGCAACCCAACTGAGAGACTAACAATCAATCACTTATCTCAGAATGTGCAGGAGAGAAGAAAAGATGAGCAACCTAGAGAAATGTTAACAAGGGATGACTGTTCATGGAAAACAGCTATCTTTCACATTACCCAAGAAACACTTGAAAATTTTGACTTCCTGACATACCAGGTAATGCAGACATTGTACAGAACCAGAAGACTCCATCTTTTCAATTCCAATTTAAAAATAACAGTGGTGGTGGTGGTTTAGACGCTAAGTTGTATCCCACTCTTGAGACCACATGTACTGTAGCCTGCCAGGCTTCTCTGTCCATGGAATTCTCCAGGTAAAAATACTGGAGTGGTTTGCCATTTCCTTCTCTAGGGGATCTTCCTGACCCGGGGATCAAACTCACGTCTCCTGAATTACAGGCGGATTCTTTACCACTGAGCCACTTGGGAAGCCAGAAAAACAGTAGTAAAAGGGAGAAATGGGAGTTGTCCCTTCATGGGTACAGAGTTCAGTTTTGCAAGATGACATTCTGGAGAGTTGCTGCACAATAATATGAATATACTTAACTACCGAACTGTACATAATGGCCAAGATGGTACATTTTTTAAAAAAATATTTATTTTTATTTATTCACTTATTTGGCTGTACCAGGTCTTAGTTGCAGCATGCAAACTCTTAGTGATGGCGTGTGGGATCTAGTTCCCCAACCAGGGATCAAACCCAGGCCCCCTGCACTAGGAGCAAAGAGTCAGCCGTTGGACCACCAGGGAAGTTCCAAGATGGTAAGTTTGATGTCATGTTTTTTTTAACCACAATTCAAAATCTTTGAAGGAGAAGGAAATGGCAACCCACTCCAGTACTCTTGCCTGGAGAATCCCAGGGACGGCAGAGCCTGGTGGGCTGTCGTCTATGGGGTCGCACAGAGTCGGACACGACTGAAGCGACTTAGCAAGCAAGCAAGCAAAATCTTTGAAAACTTGAAAAAAAAAAAAAGAAAGAACAAAAAGGAAAAAAAAACACAACCAAATATATTGCAAGAGGAAAATAAATTACAGCTCCTTTGGCTGTCTTATTCCCTTTTTTTTTCTCTTAGTAAGTTGCCTGGTGAGTGAAAGTCGCTCAGTCATGTCTGACTCTTTGTGACCCCATGGACTATACAATCCATGGAATACCCCAGGCCAGAATACTGGAGTGGGTAGTCTTTCCCTTCTCCAGGGGATCCTCTCAACCCAGGGATCGAACCCAGGTTTCCCACATTGCAGGCCGATTCTTTACCAACTGAGCTATCAGGGAAGCCTCATAGTTATTTACAAATATTCTTTCTCTTTGTGTGGACAAAAGTGGGAGGGGGAAGAAAAATACATTAGCATTTGCAGAAACAGAGATCCTCCTCTGTCTTTGGAGAATATCTCTTTTTGAACCGCTGGCCAACAGGATAGTTTAAAAATTACATTACATGTAATAGGGGATGGCAAAGAAGCTTTTGAGGTCCAAAGAACAGATGACATTAAGTCTTTACTGAACATGCTAAGTTGCTTCAGTCGTGTCTCTTTGCTACTCCATTCACTGTAGCCCACCAGGCTCTGTCCATGGGATTTTCCAGGCGAGAATACTGGAGTTGGTTGCCATTTCCTACTCCAGGGGATCTTCCTGACCCAGGGATCGAACCTACATCTCTTATGTCTCCTGCATTGGCAGAGGGGTTCTTTATCACTAGCACCACTTGGGAAGCCTAGTCTCCATCAGACTTTGTTTTAGAATCAAGTCCTTAGTACTCAATTCCAGGACAAAAGTCTGATGGAGACTCATAGAGCTAACAATTAAGAACAGACAGGCCAACAGGAAAAATAAGGAATCGAAATTTCTTCCCTTCTTGATTCTTATTCCTATCCCCCAACACCATGGCCCCTCTCCCCCTTTTTTCCTCTTTCTTATCCAGTTGGGAGGCTAAGCTGTTTATATTGACTGCTTTGACTTTGGGAACTGACTGTTTTTGAATCTGGCTTGGTTTGCAGTTTTTTTCTTTTGGAGATGGGTGTTTGTTGATCAAAGGGACAAACAACAATGTTGTTTTAATTTATGCTTCCTTTAGTTCTGCAAATCTGGGGAGGAGGGCTTTTTTATAAGAGGTAATGAGGCAGAATATTCTTAATGGCAAGGATATTTTCTCACCGAATGAAAACCCATGTATGCTTAAAAAAATAATGAAATAAAAGTAGCTTTTCTTTAGAGAGTAAATAAATCTTAAGGCAGGAAACTTCCCACACAGTTTGAGCTTGCTGTTCCTATCAATACAGGCTGGGGAAGGGGATAAACAGGACATTTTCTTTTCCTTTTTTTGTTCCTAACTTGAAGTAACAGAATGATTTACAGTAAGAAGAGTCTGATCAAAACATTTAAGATGTAATGCTAGAGAGGATTAAAGAAAAGGGTCAGTGGGGAGAACAGTTAGGAAGTGGAGTGGATGGGCCTTGTTAATTTTGTGTGGACTCTTCTTTAAAATCTCTTTCCTAATATAAGCAGCCATGTTTCTTTGCATCCTGCCCATAATAAATCTGTTTGACTCAATACAAAACATCTAAGTTACTTTCCAAATAAGATGCTAACTTTGTTGTTGTTGTTGTTCAGTTACAAAGATGTGTCCAACTCTTTGCGATCCCATGGACTGCAGCCAGCCAGGCTTTCCTGGCTAACTTTTTGAAAGTGTATACATCAGTGATTTTTAGAGAATCCAAGATTCAGATTCTTGCAACCATTGCCATAATCCAGTTTTAGGATATCTTCATCACCTCAGAAAGTTCCCTTATGCCTAATCCCTGTTCTTACCCCCAACATCAATTCCTGATCTGTTGTTTGTCTCTATAGATTTGCCTTTTCTAAATATTTCAAATAAATGGAATCATACAGTATGTAATTTTTTATGCCTGGTTTCTTCCTCTTACCATAATGTTTTCTGAAGTTCTGCTACAGGCATCTGTATATGAATCTTTGAGTGGACAGACAGAGACTCTATTAGTTTGGATTAAATGTAGGAGGTGGTAAGAAAAATCAAGAGCTCAAAGAAGATGCCCAGATTTCAAGCTTAAGCAACTGGTTGGATGATGACATAATTCACTGAAATGGGGAAGGTACTTTGGTACCTCATGTAAGTGGAAAGTGAAAAGTTAAAGTGTTAGTCGTTCAGTTGTGTCCAACTCTTTGTGATCCCATGAAAGTGGAATCATGCAGTATTTGTTCTATTTGTGCCTGGCTTACTTCACCAAGCATAATGTTAAGTTATGCGTACATACTACGTTTTCCTTATCCATTCATCTGTTGATAGACACTTGCTTGAGTGGCTTCTACCTTTGGCTACTGTAAATAATACCCCTACGAATGTGGGTGTACACATATCTCTTCCAGTCCCTGCTTACTTGGCATTTACTTTCAAAAAATTTCAAGATATAAGAGTTGGAAGATCTTTGCCATACTGAATCAGGCGGGAAGCGGGCAGGGTACAGCCTTCAAAAGAATAACATAGCCCTGGCTTCCATGGTGCCTCAGTGGTAAGGAATCTGTCTGCCACTACAGGAGACATGGGTTCGATCCCCACTCTGGAAAGATCCCACATGCCAAGGAGTAACTAAGCCCACAATTACTGAGTCTGTGCTCTAGGGCCCGAGAGCAGCTGCAACTACTGAAGCCCGAGTGCTCTAGAGCCCGTGCTGTGAAACAAGAGAAGTCATTGCAATGAGAAGCCTGTAGCCTGCACACCTCAACTAGAGAGTAGACCCTGCTCACCACAACTAGAGAAAGCCTGTGTGCATCAATGAAGACTCATCACAGCCAAACAAACAAACAAAAAAGAATGACATAGCCTCAGGAAAAACAACATACACTGGTTAGAATCAGCTAGGTCCAAGATGGCAGACGAGTTGATTTCCACTAGACGTTGAGCCTCAGTATGAGCTCACTGTAACACATCAGCAAAACTAAATGACACACCCCCAGGTGCCATGACAGTTCCAAGATCAACAGTAAAGGTGAAAAAGTGAGAGGTGGCCCAATTCCTGGAAATCTCCATCCCCTCCCCCAAAGAGCTGGAATACTCCTCCCACTCATTAGCCTGTGAAATTACCCACTCCTATAAAAACTGACAACCCCATACCCTGGTACCACTCTTTCCTTCTAAGATGAGCCACACTCTGTCTGGAGTGTTTCTAAATTAATCCACTTTTTATTGATCCCTTTGTTTCCCTCTCACTGAACTTCGATGAGACATCAAGAACCTGAGCTCTATTAAGCCCTGAGACCAGGTATGTGATCTCAGTTAAAACACAGTGGGTTCAAGTCCCATTCTGGGTTGCACCTTTTCAATACTTTAACTCAGGAAAGCTGTAATAGCGCATCATCACTTGAATCATAGGTGTTCATGTGATCAGGTTAAGATGGTAATTACAAATACCACCTGCTCTGAGTGAGGCCAAAACTTTCTCCAGCTTCAAGAGATATTGAGTTTCCCTGGACTTTTCTTAAACTCTAGACCTACAAGTCAGCAAACCGTTCGTTTTTCCTTTTTTTGGATTTTGATGATACCACCTTGAATCAATCAAAACTTGAGGCTCAAGTTCCTTATAAAACTTATCCGATCATCTATGGGATCCTGTGCTCAGTTGTGTTCGACTCTTTGTGACCCCATGGACTGTAGCCCATCAGGCTCCTCTGTCCATGGGATTTCTCAGGCAAGAATACTGGAGCACGTTGCCATTTCCTTCTCCAGGGGATCCTCCCAACCCAGGGGTGGAACCCATGTCCTCCTGCATCTCCTGCATTGGCAGGTGGATTCTTTACCACTGAGTCACTTGGGAAATGTGGGGTCCTGAAAGTGACCCAGTTCTCTTTGTTTTTGTGATAAAAGTGTTCACTGGGCACTTCATAATGTGCTTAAAGTTTTCTGTGGTTTGTCAGGTCAGACCGGTCTGCAATGAGACAGTTGAATTTACCGAGACAGCACTTATCAGGGAATGAAGTTATGACATGGGGTCAGGATGTCACACCTGATGGCAGAGAGAGAGATTAGACACACACCAGCAACCTGCAGGGAGAGGTTTTGAAGGAAGGGGTAAACACAGTCCTAGTTGCACTAACTTGTATTTTACTCTCAAAAACACCACTGTTCTCTGTATACAAACAGAGCATGCAGCTCCTGGAAAATAACAGAACGGGGCAATGTTTTCATTCTATCTAGCTCATGAGAGACTGCTGAGAATTGCCAGGAAGTAAGTTAATAAAATCAACAAGCTTAGATAGCCACAAACGTCAGAAAACACCATTCTAATTGTAAGAGATGTGGCAAAAAGCAGCGAAATCCACAGAACAGTCCAGCATGCCAGGAAAGGAGTCAATCTCACCATTGCTGGAGGGAAAACCACATGGGCCTGGGCCTTGGGAACATGTTCCCTGCAATGGCTGTTCCTTCTGTTCGATTCCAAGCTCGACGCCCAGGGTGCAAAGGGAAAGCCACAACTTCCTGGAACACCTTCCAGAATGCCCCACCCTCCACTGGAATGGAAGGTGGGACAAGAAATTAAACACAGGGTATCAGTGGCAGGGAGATAACAGATTAAAAAAAACCCAACACCACCAAAACCTGTACCCTAGCCAGGCCACACACATGAATTCAGTGCCTCATAAGCAGAGCTGTGGCCACTTGCAGATTTGGGGGTTCTGATGTGAAGAGCCAGCTCACTGAAAAAGACCCTGATCCTGGAAAAGACTGAAGGCAAAAGGGGGGCGGCAGAGGATGAGATGGTTGGATGGCATCACCAACTCAATGGACATGAGTTTAAGCAGGCTCCAGGAGACGATGAAGGTCAGAGCAGCAGGGTGTGCTGCAGTCCATGGGGTCTCAAAGAGCTGGACACGACTGAGCGACTGAACAACAACACTAATATAAGGCCCGTGGGCAGAGGCTCATTTTCACTCAAAGCCCTCAGAGGTCTTGTTATACAGGCAGTAAATCTATCCCCCCTACCTCTGGATGGCATGGTCAGCTGTGAACTCCCAGGGGAGAACTGCAGAAACCCAGGCCCTTCTTTAGAAGGGGGGAATCATTCCCTCTGAATCACTTAATTTTCACTCTAGGCTGTACCTGCAAACCCCTTGGGAGGCTTATAAAACCAGAGGGCCAGGACCAACCCCAAACCAACGAGTCAGAATTTGGGGCGATGATCCCATAGTTAGTTTGAAAGGCTCCACAGGTGATTCTTATGTGCAGCTAAGGAATCACAGCCGTCAGTCAACTTGGGCTTCTAGCTGTATAAACTCAAGAGGAATTACCAATCAACAATGTATTGCATACATTTCTCAAGGTGAAACAGAGGTTCCTCCCAAGAAATACAACTTAGGAAGCTCTATTAGTTAGCTAGGGTTGCTGTAACAAAATACTTGTCTTAAGCAACAGAAATGAATATTCCCAGTTCTGGACGCTAGAGGTTCAAGAATAGATGTCAACAGGTTTGTTTTCTCCAGAGGCTCTCTCCTTAGCTTGCAGGAGGCCACCTTTTCACTGTGTCCTCGTGTGGTCTTTCCTCTGTGCGTACCCCTTAGTGCTTCTTTGCATGTCCAAATTTCTTCTTATAAGGACAGGAGTCAGGTTGGATTGGGGCTCACCTTAAGGCTCTCATTTTAACTGAAGTATTTATTTAAAGGCCCTATTGCCCAATATAGTCACATTCTGAGATATTGGGGGTTAGGACTTCAATATATGAATTTGGGGGGTAGGGGGGGTGGAGCCACAATTCAGTCCATAACATAAGTTCTTCAGATGACAAGGTGGCTGTCTTAAATAAATTCTTTGACTTTACAAATACCAAATGTTTCATTTACTTAAGAAGTCAAAATTTCCTGGTGACTAAGCAAACCCATTAGGAAAAGAGTAATTTTTGAAATTATGTGTATGCTGAGCATCCCACATGGTAACTAACTAAGGGCTTACAGAGAAAACGCTCTTTTAAATGGCCAGAATTAATGGCAGGAAGTAGCTCACCTATTTCAAAATCTGGCTCATTATTTTCAACTGCTAGGAAACAAGTGCCAGACACATTTGGTACGTGTAACCCAAGTAAGAAATTGTTTGAACAGTCTGACAAGGTGTCTCACAATGGCAGCTTGGGTGAAACAGGTGTCATGACTATGGTTCCTATAGAACCGAGAAGACAAATGGACTAAACTGAACCTGGGGGACTGGAGTGCCTAGAAGGCTCATGCCCTGTCTCAAAGGTCTTGCAGAAAGTGGGCTCACTGTTCCTTGAGCTCCAACTTCTAAAAAAAATTAAGGACATCTGGATTTTTCACATGAAAATTTCCAGTTTTCAATGTTGAAAATGAATTCAAGTAAAAAAGCACCACCATTCTGTGGGCCAAATAAAACATAGCTTCAGGAGAGTCTGGGCTGCTTTGCTTTTGGTGTAAAGCCACAGGGTGACCAGGTTCTAGTCTTGACTTGGAAGCTGTGTGACTCTGCCATCAGATCATCTGGAATTCATCTTGAAAAACATGAGATGCCTTATGAGAGTTTAGTGAAAGTCAGGTACACAATTCTTTTATTCTCTGTTGGGAGAAATGCAGAGTCCCCAAGCCTAAAAAGATTTCAAGCAAGGGCTCAAGAACTCCTAAGACCCTAGCATCTGAACAGAAGCAGGTCAATATCACTGGCCCCTTCCCTCCTTCAATTAGTTTCAAGCTGACTGAAGATAACCTTTCCTGGAATGGATTTAGCTAGTTGAAAAGTTTTGATTTGTAACTAATACTATACACTAATATACTAATGCAAATTTAGGGCTTCTCCAGTGGCTCAGACAATAAAGAATCTGCCTGCAATGCAGGAGACCTGGGTTCAATCCCTGGGTCGGGAAGATCCCCTGGCGAAGGGAATAGCAACCCACTCCAGTATTCTTGCCTGGAGAATCCCATGGACAGAGAAGCCTGGCAGGCTACAGTCCATGAAGTTGCAAAGAGTCAGACACAACTGAGCACACATGCATGCAATGCAAATTTATTGAAATAATGCATTATTTCAATAAATACTTTCTAGAATTTCAGAGATTGATGCGTGTGTGCGTGTTAAGTCACTTCAGTTATGTCTGATTCTCTGCAACCCTATACTGGAGAATACTGAAGTGAGTTGCCATGCCCTCCTCCAGAGATCTTTCCCACCCAGGGATCAAACCTGAATCTTTTATGTTTCCTGCATTGGCAGGCAGGTTCTTCACCGCTAGCAACACCTGGGAAGCCGTCAGAGATTTATACAGTAACTTAAATCAACAAACCTCAAAGTCCCCTTTCAGGAGAAGATACCCCTTGAGAAGCAAGGGGTAGCCACTGCAGGATAGTTAACAGAGCTCTACCCAGGAACCTAGGGACATAGCTCTGGGCTCATTTCTGAATAACCAACTCTCTGAATAAATTTCTCTGATCTTCAGTTTGACTATAAAGTTCTTGGGACTCTTCATCCCTAAGATCTATTATTCTAGTTACCAAAATTAAAATATTAATTCTGCAACCAGCTATGAGGCCCTAGGAAATGACAAAAATCAACTTGGCTAAATCACTTTAACCTGTGTCTAAGTATTCCCGTCTTATCGCTGCCAGCTAGAGAACTTGATCATGTTGGATGGGTGTCAAAACTCAATGTTGAAGCACTTCTGTTCAGTTCAGTCACTCAGTCGTGTCTGACTCTTTGTGACCCCATGAACCGCAGCACACCAGGCCTCCCTGTCCATCATCAACTCCCAGAGTCCACCCAAACCCATGTCCATTGAGTCGGTGATGCCATCCAACCATCTCATCCTCTGTCGTCCCCTTCTCCTCCTGCCCTCAATTTTCCCCAGCATCAAGGTCTTTTCCAATGAGTCAGCTCTCCGCATCAGGTGGCCAAAGCATTGGAGCACTTAGATGATTTCAAATGCAGGGAGTTTTATAAATGCATAGAATACAAGTGGCAAGGGATAATTCTTGAAGCCACAGTAAATACAATTCTTTAGCAGGAAAATATTTTTGAAATCTCTGGCTTTAAAAGCAACTGGATAGCTCTTCGGTCTTGGCAGCAGAAGCAAGATGACAAATGCAATGTCACTGCTTGGAAAGTGTCAGAATAAGACGCACACGCTGTGCCGCCACTGTGGCTCTAAAGCCTACCACCTTCAGAAGTCGACCTGTGGCAAGTGTGGCTACCCTATCTAGCAAAAGAGAAAGTATAAGTGGAGTGCTAAAGCTAAAGGATGAAATACCACAGAGACTGGTCGAATGAGGCACCTAAAAATTGTATACAGCAGATTCAGGCATGGATTCCGTGAAGGAACAACACCTAAACCCAAGGAAGCAGCTGTTGCAGCATTCAGTTCATCTTAAGGATTTCCACGATTAAATGTTCTGGTTTTTGTTTTTTAAAAAGCAACTGGATAATTTAAAGTGATGCTGGTTTTAAAATTTCATCATGGACTGCTGTGGTAGTCAGTATTCTAAAGATGGTCCCAAGATTTCTGCTCCCTGGTTACTCGATCAAGCTTTAATTTAGATACTACTGGGAAGAGAGTATGCAGTTATTCCAAGTTGAGTGACCTTAAGATACAGAGATTATTCAGGTGAGTCTGACCCAATCAGATGAGTCTTTTTAAAGCAGTAAGGAAGACAGAGAGATTTAAACCAAGGGGCATACAAGTCTAGGGAAGGGGGTGAGAAATCAATGTGTTTTGCAAGCTTGAAGATAGAAGGGGCCATGTGAGAAAAAGATACAGGCTGCCCCTAGGTGCAGATGGGCTACCCAACTGGCTCAGTGGTGAAGAATCTGCCTGCCAATGTAGGAGATGAAGGAGATATGGGTTCGATCCTTGGGTCAGGAAGATCTCCTGGAGTAGGAAATGGCAACCTACTCCATTATTCTTGCCTGGAAAATTCCTTGGACAGAGGAGACTGGAAGGCTATAGCCCATGGAGTTGTAAAGAATCAGACACAACTGAGCAACTGAGCAGAGAACTGCTCTAAATGACAGCCAGTGAGGAAACCACAGGAACTGAATTGAACCAACAATCTGAATGAGTTTGAAAGTGGACTTTTCCAAGAGCCTCCAGATAAGAACCCAGCCCAAGTGATACTTCATTTCAACCTTAAGGCCATAAGCATAGAACTCAACTGAGTCATACAGGACTCCTGACCAGTAGAACTATGAGCTAATATATTTGTGCTGCTGTAAGATGCCATGTTTGCAGCAATTTATTACACACCAATAGAAAACTAATACATTTGTTGCCAGCAACAAATGTCAAGAAGGTTGTGAAGCAACTGGAACTGGATTGTACAATGGTGCCATGAGTTTAGAAAATAGTATGAAAGTTTCTTATTAGGCAAACATACGTCTACCCTATGATCCAGCATCTCACTCCTAGGTATTCATCTAAGAGAATGAGAACATATGTCTACAAAAGGGCTTGGACACTAATATCCACAGTAGCTTTATTCATAATAACCCCACACTCGATACAGCCCAAATGTCCATCATCAGAAGGATGGGTAAACAATGAACATAGATAACACCATGGATGAAGTTTAAAAACATTATGTTGAGTAAAAAAAATACGATACAGAGTACGTACTGTGTTATTTCATGTGTAAGCTTTAGAAGAGGCAAAGCTAATCTATGGTGAAATAAATCAGAATACTGGAAGCTTGGGGGTGGGAGATGGACTGGGATGGGGCATGGAGTTTCTGGGGGTGATGAAAATGGTCTATATCTTAACAGAGGTGTAGATTACACAGGTATATACATTTATCAGGCCTCTGAAAATGGAACTGTAATACTGAAGTATACCTTTCAGCTTGTAAATGATACCTCAATAAAAATATATTGAAAAATAAATTTTAAAAAATTCAAGCCTGTAATGTTACAGACTGGTTATCACTAAGGTGTTAATTGGTGGATCAGGCAGTAAAGAATCTGCCTGCAATGCGTGAGACTCAAGTTCCATCCCTGGGTTGGGAAGATCCCCTGGAGAAGGGAATGGCTACCCACTCTAGCATTCTTGCCTGGAGAATCCCATGAACAGAGGAACCTGGAGGGCTACAGTCCATGGAGTAGCAAAGAGTCGGACACGACTGAGCGACTAACACTAGGAGCATCCATTTAAAAGCACGGGGGGAAGAATTAATCCAGAGGCAAGGGCATATGGCCCTCTGAGCAGCTGGATGAAAACCTGCTGGGCAGTGAGGACTATCTTCAGTTCAGTTCAGTTGCTCAGTCATGTCCGACTCTTTGCGACCCCATGGATTGCAACACACCAGTCCTCCTGAGGACCTCAAACCACTCCAGAGACTCAAATTGTCCTGTAAAAACCCACTAAATTTATTTTATGCCCAAGTCCAAAATGCTAAAATGGGCTTCCCTGGTGGCTCAGACAGTAAAGAATCAGCCTGCAATGCAGGAGACCTGGGTTCTATCCCTGGGTTGGGAAGATCCCCTAGAGAAGGGCATGGCAACCCACTCCAGTATTCTTGCCTGGAGAATCCCATGGACAGAGGAGCCTGGTGGGCTACAGCCCATAGGGTCGCAAAGAGTCAAAAACGACTGAAGTGATTGAGCACGCACACAGTATAAACTAGTTGTTGCTGCTGCTGCTAAGTCGCTTCAGTCGTGTCCGACTCTGTGCGACCCCATAGACGGCAGCCCCCATCCCTGGGATTCTCCAGGCAAGAACACTGGAGTGGGTTGCCATTTCCTTCTCCAATGCATGAAAGTGAAAAGTGAAAGTGAAGTCGCTCAGTCGTGTCCGACTCTTAGCGACCCCTGGACTGCAGCCTACCAGGCTCCTCCGTCCATGAGATTTTCCAGGCAAGAGTACTGGAGTGGGGTGCCACTGCCTTCTCCAATAAACTAGTTACAATGCCCTAATTATTTCTCAGAAAGAAAGTTTTACCAGGAAGTGATGCAAAGTGACACTGAATCCACAGGTTTTGTTCTCTTGTGTAAGTGTGAGGTATCTGACTTGTCAGTTTTGCAACCTGATTGGTTTTGATACTAAGCAGTATTTGATATTTTGGCTTCGAGTGGAGCTGAGACTATTCACTCATTTTTCCATCCAAAGGTGCCAACATTGGCCATTACTTGGATCCCACCAGTTATGTGTGCACACACGCACACACACACATAGGTTAGAAGGGATTCCTGCAGGAACGCTTACCACACAGTTAGAATTCATTGTCCCAAGCTTGTGTCCCTCACTTGAAAATGAGGCCTTTGGGTGAATGCAATCGTTTGTCTTCTTTATCCTTTATTCTTAATACCTAACAGAGTATCTGACAAATAGCTAATGGAAGTATTTTTAGTCTTGTTATGTTCTCAATGGAGATGAAAAAACAGCCCTGGTTTTTCTTTTTCTACATGAAGACACACATTCATAGCTCAATCTCAAATCCAGCCACATAACCTTTCCTTGGCTTTTCTATCTTTAGACCCTCCCCCCATACCCCAAGGTTCTTTCAGAAATGAAGCAAGAGTTTCTGAACAACCTGGTGAATTCCAACTAGGGCAGGAAATACAAGTCACCAATGCTGGGGGTTTGAACACCCGGCATTTGGGTGGCCAGCTCCCCTCCTTCACGGTCTGGTGTGTGCCAAGCACATGTGATGTGCACTTTCCTAATTTTCACAACTGTTGTGTGACTGTGGGGATATATTATCAAGTGTGTGGAAAAGCCCTTGGTCACTGCAAAACAGATTATCTGCTTCCCTTCATGTAGAAAAGGTTCAGAGGTGAAGGGAGATATCTGAATTGCAAACCAATGGTTTCCCAACAACACCACAAATGTACTGAACTCTACAAAAATAGGACTGATTCCAGGACTGCCCCATGCAGCCACAAGAAAAGACCCAGGTGGCCACAATCTGAGAACACAAGTCCTTGGAAAGGGTCCTGAAACCAGTACAGTCTGCAGGAGACCAGGTGTGACTAGGTCTTGACTTACTTGTCAGGCTTGGCGACAGTCAGTTCTCAGTGTTTGTGTGTATCAGGAAACCCAATAGTTACAGAGCTGAGAAACAGGCTTCCTCTATAATTAGTGCAACAGGCCAATGGATGTCACTGTTGCACCATGGAAACAGAATCTCAACCCTGATGGGACTTGGAACAGCAATGCACTCCCTGCTTGGTTACTTTAACAGAGCAGAGAGCACCTTGAACCAAAAGGAAAGTACTTTAGGTGGATGGTCAGATGTGATTTATACATACATTCGATCATTCAGATCTTCACTTGCAGTTCCTGGCTCACAGCTCCCAAACTCTTGAAATTTCCTAAGTGATACGAGCTTGCCGGTATCTCTTATTAGGTTAACGAGGTCTGGTTGCCAATGCAGACAACCTTGTGATGAGAGAGCTGGAACTTTCAGTCCCACACCTAGACCCAGAGGGCCTGGAGGTTGACTTCAGTCACCAATGGCCAATGGTTTAGTCAATTGGGCCTATGCAATCAAGCCTCCATAAAAAAGGATGTGTGTGGTGGGGGGTGCGGTGGTGGGGAGGGGGTGCGGGCAGGTTTCAGAGAGCTTCCAGGCTGGGGAACACATGGGCCTTGGGGAGGGTGGAGCACCCAGAGAGAGGATGGAAGCACATACCGTCTCCCTGTAGCTTGCCCTGTGCATCTCTTCCATCCAGGAGTCCTGAGTTACAGTCTTTCACAAAAAACCAGTGATCTAACAAGTGAAATGTTCCTCTGAGTTCTGTGAGCCACTCTAGCAAATTCACTGAACCCAAAGAGGGGTCTGGGGGCAATGCAGGAGACCCCGGTTGAACCCCTGGGTTGGGAAGATCCCCTGGGGAAGGGAATGGCAACTCTTTCCAGTATTCTTGCCGGAAAATCCCATGGACAGAGGAGCCTGGCAGGCTTCAGTCCTTGTGGTCGCAAAGAGTTGTCTGAGAGACTAACAAACAGGTAACAACCTAGACTTGTGATTGTCATTCTGAGTGGGAAGGGATCACTACAACCTCCAGTTTGTAGTGTGTAGGTCAGAAGCACAGGTAATCACCTGGGCTGCATCTAGTTCTGAAGCGTGTGTGTTTGTGTAGGAATGAACCCTTAACCTACGGAATCTGATGCCATCTCTGTGTAGTGTCAGAATTGAGTTGAATTCTCAGACTTCCTGCTGGTGACAAGGAATTGCTTCTTGGGGTGGAGAAATCCACACCACACACACACACATACTGGAATTGGGGTCAGAATGCCAAAAGAGATGGTAATTAATATTTTACTTTTAATTTTTAGAGCTAGCAATGAGCAGGTACTTTTGGGTTAAGGCAAAACATTTAAGTTAAGGCAAATAGCCTTGAATGGAGTAGGGACCTATGGATGAATGTGTCTGTCACCTACCTATCAGGGGAAAAGCTGAAAAAATGAATCAAACCAAGTCCTTGGACTTCAAATATTGGGTTTCTTCCACTCCACATGACTGCCTTTCACAATTAAACAATGTGCAAAATTATTTTTAAAATATATATGCTGATACTTAGAGTGAGACCTCTCATCATATCAATGGCCTGGCATAAATATTTTGGAAGGATTTTCTAATCCTCAACCTGTATAATGAAAGCCCCCTTGTTTTCCAATGACCCGAGAGAGAAATCCCAGTGGCATTTCCTGGCAGTTCTTAATGTCTTTAAAGCTGTCACAGGTCATAGGCTATAATCATTCTTGGGTTTTCTGATGATGAGACCTGTCACTGCTGTCAGACGGGCTTAACTGCCCTTTGGGGACACTTTCTTAAAATATAAGTAAATTGGGCAACTAATCCCATACTTCTGTGTCTTCTAGGAGCCTTGAAGTCTAGATTTGGAGAAGGAAAGGTTAAGGGAGCAATCCTGGAGAGAAGTGACACAGGAATTTCTTTGTGTTTATCTGAAAGACATCTATACCACTCAATATTTAGCCCAGTAACCATCACTCCCATTTCCTGGCCAATAGTCATTCTTGGTCTTGGGCACATTTAATATTTTCAGATAGAAATGATGGCAGATCATCTTATTGACCCAGAATTTATATATATATTCACATACCATACTATTATATATTTAGTGATTTAATTTATATATTCAATGATTACACATTTATAATTATAAATTTATTTTTTTTTAAATATGCACTATTTTATTTATTTTTATATCTTAATTTCACACTTAAGGAAAAATCGCATAGAAAGCACAGAGTCCCATATTCATTTCACCTATTTGCCTTTATGTTGGAATGTGGTAAAACCATGGTACAGATATTATACAAACTAAGAAATTAGCATTTATACAATTCATTATAATAATTGTATGTATACTGTGGGGCTTCCCCAGTGGCTCAATCAAGAATCCCCCTGCCTAGCAGAAGACCTAGCTTCAGTGCCTGGGTTGGGAGATCCCCTGGAGGAGGGAATGGCAACCCACTCCAGTATTCTTGCCTGGGAAATCCCATGGACAGAGGAGCCTGATGGGCTACTGTCCAGGGGGTCGCAAAGAGTCGTCCATGACTGAGTGATCAAACAGCAGCAGCATGTACACTGTAGCCCATGTATACACACATATTTATATTTATTTCTGAATCTATCCATCCATCTATATTTTAAAACCATAATTTCACAACGATAATTCCATTAGATGAAATATTACAGCATTCATTCTAGCCTTCCTCCTTCCTTATTCATCACTTCTTTCTTTTATATATTTAGTGATTTAATTTATATATTCAATGATTACACATTTATAATTATAAATTTATTATATATATAAATTACCAAATCATTTAACAAGTATGAGTTTACTCACGTCCCTGGCCATGAGTCTGAAGAGACTGACAATGGACTATGGGCCCCAACACTTCACTTGTAGGTGCCAGGAATCTGAGATTAAAGCTGCCACTTAGGTGGGTGCCACTTGCATGTAATACTTGGTAGGCTATTTCTTTTTCCCTTAAACAATTTGGAATGCACGAAAATGATACACAGACATTGGTTTAATTTTCAATGACGTCAGTCATTCCTCTATTTAATAAGTACTAAGCACCCACTAAGCATAAAAGCCAATGATAACAAAGTTCACTTCTTTCTGACTAAAGTCATTTTCACCAGTTTAATCCACACTTAGCCAAAGCCACACAGCAGGAAAAGGCAGAAGTTAAGATAGCCAAACCAAGCTCAGGTCACTAGCTGTGTGACTTTGGGTTAACCACTTTCCTCCTCTGGGTTTCAATTTTCTCATGTGCAAAATGGAGATAAGAAGTTGTTGATATGATAGCATATTACAATGGTTACCTTCACTTGGTTATTTTCTACTTGCTAGACTCTGAGAGTGGCACCTTAGAACAAATGTGACTGGCAGTCATCCTGACTTGCTCCCTCTTTCTCTACTCTCACACCCAAAGACTCACCAAGTCATGCGATCTTATCTCTGAAACATTTATCAAATCCATCCCCTCCTCCCATGGCCCTAGTTCCAGCCCTCATTATCCCTTGGCCTCCTAAATTGGTCTCCCTGCTTTCACTCGTGAGCCCCTTAAATCCATTCTCTGCATATTGACCACAGCAATCAGTTTAAACAAAAGCTTGCTACTGCCTCACTAACAGCCCATCAGTGGCTCTCCAGCTTCCTGACCATGATATTCTCCAGGCAAGATCACTGGGGTAAGGTTGCCATTCCCTTCCCCAAGGGATCTTCCTGACCCAGAGATCAAACCTGGGTTTCCTGCATTGCAAGCAGACTCTTTACCATCTGAGCCACCAGGGAGGCCCAGCATAAAGCATAAGCTCTTAGATTGGCAAACAAGGTCATCCTGTCTATCTATCCTGGATTTAGCAGTGGCACCCCACTCCAGTACTCTTGCTTGGAAAATCCCATGGACGGAGAGGCCTGGTAGGCTACAGTCCATGGGGTCGCGAAGAGTTGGACACGACTGAGTGACTTCACTTTCACTTTTCCCTTTCATGCACTGGAGAAGGAAATGGCAACCCACTCCCTGGAGAATCCCAGGGATGGCGGAGCCTGTTGGGCTGCCATCTATGGGGTCGCACAGAGTCGGACACGACTGAAGCAATTTAGCAGCAGCAGCAGCAGCCCAATACACACACACTCTCTAGGCTGTATTTCATCTCTGCATCTTGTTTATGCTTCAGTATTGCAACACTGAATTACACTTCTGTTCATCTTTTAAGACTCAGCTCAGTTTAGGCAACCCAGGAAAGCCTTCTCTGATACCTCTGCTTTCCTGGGATACCTCCCAAGCTGGGTCAGGCACTCTCTCCCCTGACCATTATCACATGCTTGCAGCTCCTGTACGTGTCTATTTGATTGCATCTGTTTGGCAATTTATTTATTTATTAGTATTTATCCCTTACTAGACTCTTCTCTATAAGGACAAAAAGCATGTCTTCTTCATCCTTCTATCCCCATCACCTGGGACTGTTCCTGGGACACAGCCGAGGCTCAGGAAATAAAGTGAACGCAGGAGTGAAGACAACAGTGTGATGCCCAGGTCATGCTTTTTGTGTACACCGTGCCCCATCTGAAATATGTCCTATGTCTGAAACACTGGTTCTCAACTAGGGGTAATTTTGGTCCCAGGGGGACATTTTTCAGCACCTGGAAACCTTCAGGCTGTCACAACGACGGGGGCGGAGAGGGTGGCAGGGAGAGGGAATGTGCTTCTAGCATCCAGTGGATAGAGGCCACAGATGCTGCCTAACAGTGCCTAGGACAGCCCTAGCACACAACCCACAATGGAGAATTATCCAGCCCCAATTGTTAATATTGATAGGAGCCAAAATTGAAAACTCCTGATCTAGAACAAGATCTGGAACATGGAAGATCTCAATACAGGAGTCCTGATGCTGGCACCAGTGGCAGGAATGATATAATGATAATCGTGATATATATACATCATATAATTGGACAGTATACTGTTTTCAGTTTATTGAGCAGTTCTGTGTGATATTCACTCACTTCACAGCATCAGACCTGAGGGAGTTCCATTCTACTTTTACAAACACACTTTACATAAGGCAAAGTCCAGTGGAGTATGACACACGGCCCTCTCTCTCCTAACAAACACATACACAACCCACTTGATCCAGGCCTGCAACCCTGAACAACCAGCTAGAATGCCTGGACCATGTGGGTAAATCTGTTAGTTGACCAGCTATGGTGTTGAAATATACGCACACACACAAACACACACACACACACACACACACACACACACTCAAAAGCATTTCACATATTGTGTGAACTCATAACTTGAACATCCTCTCCAATAAGGCCTGGCCTCCCTGGGATCACAAGGGAAGTGTAACAATGAAAACTTTCAAGCTGTCAGGTGAGTATTTTTTATTAGCCATCTGACACAGCACAGGTGAGGAAGTAGCCTGTGACATGGGACACAGGCTGACCCATTTCTCAGGGAATATTGTCCCATCAATGACACATATACTAGAATTACTTATTCATCTTGGGCAATTCTTTTCATCCACGCATATTTCACTATTGAGAGTTTGGAGATGAGGTGCATGATGAAGGAGGCTGCCTAGAGGTAGCAAAATCAGGATGTAAGTTCTAAATTCACCAGAGTGACCCCTGCTTATAATTCAGCTGCATGACCCCCTGTCTGAACCCTGAGGCAAATTTATGATCAGTTTCTAATGGTTATCTTCAGCTCCTCTTTCAGCTGTCCTCTTATCAGTCCAGATGTCTTTTTGCTTTTGAGACGAGCCATTTTTCTTGTCTTACTAACTCCCTTTTTTCTTTTATCTATTCAAATTATTAAACTGCTAAAACTGATTGCCAACGCTGCATATGTTTGCCCTTGCTTAATACACACTGGCATAGAAGTGGCAGGGTCCATCTTTTTGGTAATTAAATTCAACATTCAACTCAGCCTAGAATTTCCAAGCTTAGATGAGGCATCCCCTTCTGCCAGCACAAATCATATGGTGAAACCCTAACTTTCAATAAAGTAGCTTTGAGTCCTAATATAAGCAGGAATGACTTGCTTTATTCTTGAAAACCCTTTAAATTCTGAAACAATGGTTTTGTCCACCATTAAAACCATACCCAGGTAGGAGTTCAGGGGAGGTGAAGCTGGACTCTGCAAAGTTTCCCTTGCCAAGGACCTGATTTGCTGGATAGATAACCAACATCCCAAAATGATGTGTTATGATGGAAAATTTCCCCTTGGCTATAGTACCATTAAACATTACCTTAAGGGAGTTCAAGTAAATGTGCAATGAAGAGGCTTCTGTTGGTTAAGCCAAGGATGTGGTATTCCTTAGCTTGGGCAATTAGCTCATTTAGAATTTAAACAAACAGAAAAGGCAGCACTAACCTGCTCATAGGTTTCCGGATGTCTTGTGAGCTACCCATCCAACTATCCTCAAAGTGCCAAAGGCATTACCCACTGATGTGCAAGTGTGGTGGGAAGCCTTTTCCAGCTCAACAGTTCCCTAACTTCTTACTTAGTAGTAGTAGTAGTTTAGTCACTAAATCATGTCTGACTCTTGTGACCCCACAGACTGTAGCCTGCCAGGCTCCTCTGTCCATGGGATTCTCCAGGCAAGAATACTGGAGTGGGTTGCCATTTCCTTACTTATTATGTGGTGTCAAAGACTGAAAGTTTGTTGTGTCCCTTGCCAAATTCATATGTTGAAACCCTAACCCCAATATGGTTGTACTTGGAGATAATGGCCTCTGAGAAAGTAAGGTTAAACAAGGTCATAAGGCTGAGGCCCTAATTTAAAAGGATTAGTGTCCTTGTAAGAGACACCAAGGGAAGACAGGAACCTTGAGGGAATTATGCCAAACGAAATAAGTAAGAAATAAGTAAGACAGAGAAAAACAAATACTATATAATTATATAATCTCATTTGTATGTGAAATCTTAAAAAAAAATAAAAAAACACCTCATAGATACAGAGAACAAATTGGTGATTGCTATACACAGGGAATAGGGGGTCTGGGATGAGCAAAATGAGTGAAAGTAGTCAAAAGGTACAAAATTCTAAATATAAAATAATTAAGTGCTGGAGATATGATATACTACACAGTGACTTAGTTAATAATACTGTATTATGTATCGGAAAGTTGCTAAGAGAAAAATAAAACTTAAAAGTTCTCATCACATGAAAAGAATTGCATCAATGTGTGGCAATGAATGTCAGCTAAACTTATTGTAATCATTCCATAAAATATACATATATCAAATCATTATGTTGTACACCTAAAACTAATGCAATGTTATATGTCTATTAAATTTAAATTTTTTAAAATGCTCACTTTTAACTCAGGATTTATTTTATATCACATGAGGAATCAATTATAAATTAATCTTATATGTACACTACTTTTTATCATTATCATTTTAATATCTTTATGGATCATTTTATCTAATTTGCAAGAAAAGCTAGTTTATCTTTCATGACAGTATCTTATATTTATGTAATACATTTTCCCCAAGAAGTTCAAAGGATTTTTCTCAAAACTTCTCACTGGTTTTGACTCAAGCCTCAGGATCTAGGCAAAAGGCTGATTTCCATTGCCCTAGTTTTCATTAAAAATCATTTTGCTTTCTCTTGGTATTTGATGAGAGAAGCAGCTCTTTGATTTTGGGATCTTTTTAAAACTGACTTTGTTCTTTTTTAATCCCAACTGCTCCAGGCATCATTAGCTCATCTTAATAGAAGTTTCAATTTCCTTTTATCCTTTTGAGCTTGGATTCCAATGTCCTCAAAGCAGCACCTTTTAATTGGCCTGGAAAAGGTCACCGTTTCAAGGAAAGGAAGCCATATCATACATTTTACAGAGTCAATGAGGGTCTCTGAGATCAGAAAGGGTCGGGTGCAGAGAGTGGATTCACCTTCCAGCAAATGTTTAGGTGGCATGTGATTACCTCCTAAACATTTTCAATGTAATGTTCCATGTAATTACATATACCCACTCTCATTTCAACCCATTCCCTGCTACAATTAATTGGCCTTTATTTAAAATTCATTTGTCTTTATGATTTTGTTCTCCTTTTTTAGTTTAGCCAGTGGCTAAGTGGCAGTGTTAATTTGGACAGTGGTTTCCTTATATGTAATAAATTTCAGTGACACTCTTCTATACAGTCATATGCTTCCAATCATATGCTTTTTAAAAAATGATACAAGGACATCTAATGTATTCTCCTAATAAAAGGGCATCTAATGTATATATCTGATGTATTCTCCACCTTCAGGAACTCCCTACCACATGTTGTCTTGTATATTCCAGCAGTAATTTCTCCAAAGTCTAAAGTGTAATCAAATCTTACATATACATGGACACAGTTTACCATCAAAGAAAGTTTTTGAGGGAAGCCTACCTGATTACTTTACTTTCTTCTAGTGTTACAAAAGCTAATCTGGATCTAGAGTGGGTACCTAAATCCTGCAGTGGAGGAGGAGGTAGTAAACCTTTCAAGGATCTGAAAGAATTCAGAAACTTGACTCCATCAGGGGAGCAGTAAGGAAGGGAGGGGGAGAGCTGCTGAAAAAATCCTAGTCTTTAAGGGGCTAACCTTCCACTTCAAAGGCTCACCGATGTAAAGAAATACTCTACAATATTTCATCTCTTTAATTATCAAGACACTCTTAAGAAGCCTCAATATTTGCTACCTCAGGAGTCATTACTCACTTATGAAAAGTTAAGCATTATTATTTCCACACAATTCCTATCTTACAGATGCATCATGGATACATATTATGGAAAAGTAGCATATTAGAAGGATGATACAATACACAATATACCTACAATACATCTAAAAATCTAGGTCCACAGGTTTCTTTTTTCTATATTATTAAAAAAAATAAAATGATAAAGTGATTTTTTTTTAAGCAAACATTCCAGAATAAAGTTCCTTAGTTTCCCCTTCTTTTGAAGAATTGGGTGAAATTCTACGTTGAGTGAACCTAATAGAAGTAGACCATCAAGAACAAGATAAAAAACTATTCTCATCTAGTTTTTGCTGAAGCACTGTGTTCTGCTACATTCACCCACAAAAGAGAGTGACATGGACATTTTGGAACACAATCAAAGAAAAGAGACCTTAACAGTCCAGATCTCTGGATCAGGACATGGAAATAACAGGTGAAGGAATTAAAGACTAACTAACCTAGAAAAGATTTGGCAGAAAAATGTTAACTGCCCTCAAAAGGTCGGAAGATGGTAAAATGGAAAAACCATACAATATCTTCTATTTGGTTCAAGAAGGGTGAAAGGACTGACGTTATGATAGGATTAGTATAAAGAAGAATACCACTGTAATTTGAAGTGGTCTGAAAATGAAATCTTGTGCTTTGGTACTTAGGGGTTCACTTTCCCAGATGGTGTTCAAATAGAGGCTGGCATACCACTCTAGTGAGCTGCTATAAAACGCATGAGACAAGAAACTGAACCACCTGGATTTTCAGTTCCCTTCTAACCTTCTATGAAAACGCCTCTATGAAAACCTCTATGAAAACGCCTGCCTTGGGGAAGATTATTTCATGCAACAAAATTAGGTGCAGCCAAATAATTCAAATACTAACGGTTTCAGGGATCCAGGATGTAGGATTTATCCTGTGTTGTCTTTGTGTAGGCTTTCCTATCACAAAGCTGAAGAGTTATTTTATTCCATTAAAATAGATTGAATGTTAAACCAGTCTACTTGACTTGTGCACGTGTGCTAAGTTGCTCCAGCCAAGTCCTACTTAGTGCGACTCTGTGGATCATAGCCCACCAGGCTTCCCTGTCCCTGGCAGAGAACTGTCCTCCAGGCAAGAATACTGGAGTGCGTTGCCATGTCCTACTCCAGGGGATCTTCTCTACCCAGGGACTGAACTCCCATCTCTTATGTCTCCTGCATTGGTAGGTGGGTTCTTTACCACTAGTGCCACCTGGGAAGCCCGTACTTGACTTAGACAAGACAAAGCAAAACAACAAAGTCCGCTTAAGGATGCTCCACCGAAACTGTTTATCTATACTCATCTACTTAAATTGGCTCTTCTGAAATGTCTGTGTGGATTCTGTTGGGAGGAGGGATGCAGGCTTTATGCAGCCGTCATGTCACTCAGCTGGGATGTGGAGAAGGTTCCTCCACTCCCCTCAAGAGCCTTCAGCAGCTCTTCCCTCAGGGCCTCCATCAGCAGGGGAGAAACTAAATGAGGCCTGAGCCCTGAGAAGCATCATCTGACTGTTGAGAGGCAGTGGGTCAAACCCAGACCACCTTGTGACCTACAGGGAGGGGATGAAGAGAGAAACAGCAGAAAGGGAGGTGTTTCGTCAACAACTCCCTCTTCGTGCTAGTATTTGTGAAGTGTTAGTCACTCAGTCGTGTCCGACTTTTGTGACCCCATGGGCTGTAGCCTGCTAGGCTCCTCTGTCCATGGGATTCTCCAGGCAAGAATACTGGAGTGAGTAGCCATTTCCCTTCTCCAGGGGATCTTCCCAACCCAAGGATCGAACCCAGGCCTTCTGTATTGCAGGCAGATGCTTTACCATCTGAGCCAACACTTCACAGGTATTTGGGAAGTGCATCGTAAAGAGAAGAAACAGCTCATCTTTACCAATTAACTCTTACTCCACAATAGACCTCCACATGATGTTACAGAGACCACTTCATATTAATCCATTTAGGTAAAAGACTTGTAAAAGAGATAAAGAGATGGTGTGTTGCTAAAATACACTTAAAGAGCCAGGGTTCAAGTTCTGACTTTCTAGTTTCTAATCTTCAGCAAGTAAATTACTTAACCTATCCAGGTCTCAGTTTCCTCATCTATAAGATGGGACTAGGAATAGTGGCTCACTCTCCCTGAGTATTAGATAAATGATAGCTCCTGTTACGTTCACAGAAACAGAAAATTGAATCCCTCCTGAACTTGCCTCTCCTTGAGTCCTGTCTAAGACACAAAAGGAACAATAGCGGCATTGAGCTGAGAATCTAGGTCACATCAGACCTGTGGCTCTGCTGATTGGAAAATAACATGAACCCAGACTGGGGTGTGCTGAAAGGGAAAGTGAATCCTATACAACTTCTAAAGGAAATAAAATGAAACTATATTTTCTGACATGGAGAGGGGTCCAAAATTATTAAATGAAAATGCATGTTAGAAAACACTGTGATTATCTATTGGAAAAAAGGATTAGTATTAACATACATAATGGTAACACATCAGCATCTATAAAAGAGAAGAGCTGGAGGAATTTCCACCCAACAATGGATAATATTTGGGGAGCAATTTAGGATTGCATGCGACATTGCCTCTATATCTGTTATTTCTGTAATACTTGAATGTTTGTAAAGAACATTATTTATTTTTAAATTAGGAAAATCAATGTTTAAAAAGAAAAAGCATACTATCTTATTACAGATTTTACACTGTACAGTATACTGATCATCTTACACTGGAACAGGTAATTATAATAAGATAAACAAGTACAGGAAATGCTTCTCTATTCTTTCAAAATGACAACACACATGCATTTTAGAACCTCTTTCATCATACCATGAGTCCACCCATGAGCCTGTTAAGTAGGTATTTGTGGTTAACACTGTGAGCTGTGCTGCCTTCCATCCTGGTTTGAATCCTGGCTCTCTGTCTTAGTAACCGTATGACCTAGGGCAAGTTCCTTAATCACTGTGCCTCAGTAACTTGACCTGTCAAATGGGCCAACTGTAGTACCTCAATGGGGTATTGTAGGTATGAACTGAGATACTCTGGGAAGCACTAAATAAAAAGTTTGGCTGTCATTATTTTATTCCTCATTTAGAGAAAATTGTGGATTCCAATGATACCTTTATCTCAAACAAAACAGCAAACCTCCCAGAATCCTGATATTCATCCCCAGTGGTGCCTCTGTAAGACCGGGATTTTATCATTTAATGCATAGAATGTTGCTGTAATCTTCCTATGTAGGCTTCTTACCTCAGCATATCTTTCCTGGAACTGATGGATTCAGCTCTTTTGAGCTTTCCTGCTATCTCTTATGGTTTGGCTTAAACGCTTTCAGTAGCTTCCCACTGTTGAAAGCTTAAATGTCAAACATCTCCATCTGTCCCTTCATATACTGGCTTCATCCTACCTTACATATATATTTTTTTTTTTCTTTTTCATATTCTTTTCCATTATAAATCATTACAAGATATTGGGTATAATTTCCTGTGTTATACAGTTGGTCCTTGCTGTTTACCTATTTTGTAGATAGTGTGTATCCAAATTCCAAGTGTTAATTCCAAATTCCTAATTTATCTCTCCACCTCACATCGTACCTTTCTTATCTGTGACACAGTATTTCTAATACAAACATTCTGCTTCAGCCACACTGTTCCCTGAGAACCATAAGAACACCCCTGATTCTGAGCCTTTGCCACAGGCCATTGTTCACCCCCTCACCTCTTAACCACCTCAGCTCAAGATTCCAGCCAGTAATACTAGATTCAAGAAAGCTGACCTCTCACATCCACGGTTACCTCTATCTTGAAATCCTAGAGCATCTGACATCCTGGTCCATGCTCTCATTGGAAACTCAATTATAGTCACTGAGATAGGCATCATATGTAAATTCAACAAGTGTTTATGGATCAGACTTTGGAAATTCAGAGATGAAGAACACAAAGTCCCTATCCTCACTGAGCCCATGTTCTGTTAGAAAAGATAGAAAGTAAGCAAATGATTGCTTGGCCATGAGTGGCCACGTGCTATGTCAGAGGCATATGCAAGGTACAATGGTGGCCCAAAGACTGTAGTAGTAGTGTTAGTTGCTCCATCATGTCTGACTCTTTGCGACCCCATGGATTGTAGCCTGCCAAGCTTCTCTGTCCATGGAATTTTCCAGCAAGGATACTGGAATGGGTTGCCATTCCCAAAGACAGAGACAACCACAAAAGAGTGAATCAACATTAAGGGCTTGAAGTGTGTGGCTTCTCTGTCTCTCTCCCAACCAAATTTGTCCTTCCTCTGATCAAAAGCACAGAGCTGGATCTGAAATGTGTTAAGATCCTGTCCTACTTACGATCCCAAAATGACAGGTTCTGACTGGTTTCTCCTCTCTGGTACCAGCCTCTCCCTGGAGTATGTTTCCACCTTCCCTGCTACTCAGTTCACCTCTGTCTGCCTATTTATTTGTTTTACATGTGAACCAACTGTCAAGTACAGTAATCTAATTCTGCATTTGGTCTGAGGCCAATGCATTGAGGGCATTCAACAAATAATGGCGCTCGGCGTGCCTTTCCTAGATCCTGGCTATGTAGGTGCTGGGATCCTAGGTGGCAAGCTCGAGAGAGATGGTGGATGAAGGGTGGTAGAAGTCTGGAGGCCACGAAGGCAAATTTGTTCTGATTGTCTGACCCAGAGATTATACACCTGTGGGGCTTGCTGAAGTGAAACCTACACATGCAAATATTATTCTACTGAGTCGGTTAGGGTGTGACCTTCTTCCTGACATGATTTTCCCAGATTCAATCTGGGTAAAAGTACATCAAGGCCTTACTCCCTATGAACACACAGACCAGTGTTTACTTGTCTTCATTAAGGGAATTCTCTTTCCTTTGAGTGGGTGGTTCTGGGAGGGGCAAGGCAGGAGCCTCTGTTGGATTATCTGGGCAGTCCCAAGGGAGGAAGAGCATGAAGCAGACAGGAAATCCTCAGAATAGAATTTCCTTGACAATGTGTGTCCACCTAACCATCAGTCCATTCATCCTTCTTATCTATCTACCAAGGGATTGGTGGTAAAACTATAAAGATGAATAACCTAAGTCCTCCTGGTTCAAGGGAGATACTCAAGAAATATTTATGGAATTTATGATTTAAGAATATGCATTAGTTTTGCTTTGATTACCATTTCCTACTGGAGAACACTCTGTACTTTCTGTATGCCACATGTTATCAGCCCACAGTTAACAGAGGCATCATAGCCGGCATAAAAAGGATCTTCCAGCATATCCTCTACATTCTTGAACTTAGATCCCAAATTGCCTTATTTTTAATGTTCTTCCCTACTGTCTTCTCCTAATCTCCATTTATGATTCCACTGTCTCCTTCTCCAGGCTTCTGAATGATAATTCAAATACTGATTGCTTTCAGGCTACACTGGCGGTTTCAACTTCGCCTCTAGCTCTCCCTTCTAAGCCCGACTGTCTCAGACAGCAGGGGGCTGGAGAGAAGTCAAGGGAGTTGGCTCCAGGTTCTAGCTAGATCACCAGGCTTGAGGGCATTCTGGCTTATCTGGCTGCATCTCCCATTTTCCGCCTATAGAATGGTGATGAGGCCAACTGGCCCAGGGATGAGCAAGGGTTGGTGAGCTCATAGCTGGAAGGGATGATGTATCCAAGAACAAAGCAATATCATGAAGTGAAATTCTGATTTTATGGTTCATCAATACCAAGTCTCATACTGTTTCTGGCTTTTCTGCTTCTGTGATTTTTGGCACGTGACTTCTGAGGAATGCGTCCGGATAAGGAGCACAACTGGTCTTCTCAAGCACAGACTCCCATATATAGAATGGACTTGGCACAAATAGGAACACCCGGGTGTAGCTGGCTGCTAATCAAACACCACCAGCAGGTGAACAAGAACAGCACCTGGTTTGGAGAAGCACTTCTGAGGTAGCAGAACATTTTCTAAAGTGTCACTCAGAGCTGGGTTCAATTAAACTACAAGTTTGAAAAGAACTCATGTTACAAAATGAGAAATCTCTCTTGATGCTTAAAGATGCAGAATCTCGGCAGATTACAGCTACCACAAAAAGAAAGACAAAAAACCACACACACACAAAGACACCAATGAATTATTTTGTTTCCCCTGCAGAGTATACAAAACAAATTCTTTGATCATGAAATGTGGAAGTCCCTCTAAAAGAAAACTCCCTTTTCTATCTGATTGTTATAATCTGGCAGCAGACAAATATGTTAGCGATGTACACAAAAGAGCAGCTAAAATCCAAAACAAATACTGCTCTCATGAGTGGAATAACAATTGGCAAAAATCAATGTCCAGTAGTGTATGGATAATCGTAGTTGTTTCTCTATTGCAATGTTTAAGCATAAGAAGGAACAAGCAGCTATTTCTATTAAAAAAAAAAAAAAGATATTTTCCAGAAACAGAATTCTTCTAGAGGAAAGGCCATTCAACCTAAAATCATCCCCCAGGTTGCTGGAAGATGCATTCAACATCCATGTTGGTCTTGTGTGCCACGCAATACTTTCGATTTACCTAATGGAAGAAGTAAGAGTACTTTCTGCTGTATTACTGCCACCTCTTCCCAGAAGCCCTCACAGAGGAAAGTTGGCTAATAGGAAACAGAGACCAAGGGCTGCCTTCACTTACGGATTTTGCCGCCTTCTCAAGTTTTGGGTCCCAAGCCTGGGGAACATCAGAGCCAGGCAGCCGCCTTTGCTTAGCACCATATCCGAAACAGGCCAGCAACAAGATTGGGATGGGAGAGGAGGACAGCCAAGAGGGAAGAGGAAGAGGCTCTTACTCACCATCCACTCAGAGCTGGCACTGGTTCTAAAAACAACAGCACTCCCCCACACAGGAGCACCTCCCTGCCGCCTTGCCTCAGCTCCCATTTGCAGTAACAGGCTGTGCTGCGGGCAAGAAAGGAAGAGAGCTGGACGAGGGGAGATGGCCAACAGGTGGGAAATAAACCAGAGACCTCCAAGCACATCTCAGAAACACATTTCCTTGGGGGTGTGGCGATTCCAGGGGCTTTTCAACAAAATGTAAACCCCCCAAGAGCAGGGACCGGGGAGTTATACACGAATTGATCAGGTGCTCAGTACAGGGCTATGGGCTTCTACTTAGAATGTCTCCCTACAACCAGAACCTCCTGTCAAAGGTGGGAGCAGTTCTTTGAGACCCAAGTTATGGAGGTTTCTGAGACCCCTCCCTCAAAAATATGGCTTCTGGCTGCTTCAAGTGTTGTTGTTGTTTAGTTGTTGTGTCCCATCTCTTTGAGATCCCAAGGACGGTAACCCACCAGGCTCCTCTGTGTATGGGGGTTTTTCAGGCAAGAATACTGGAGTGGGTTGCCATTTCCTTCTCCAGGGGATCTTCCTGGATCAAGGATTGAACCCTCTTCTCCTGCATAAGTAGGCAGATACTTTACCAATGAGCCACCTGGGAAGCCCTGTTTCAAAGGTACTCCCTTATTCTTATTCACTCTCTGCCCCTAAAGTCCATTCCAGTTTCTACAGCGACAAGGGCTCCTAGGTTCACAGAGTTCTGGGTTGTCTATGTTACTCATGACCTAATAACCCTCCCTCCTCAAGAGGTTAGGTCACTTTAGGGATTGGCAAAAGCTGTAGAGTCTTCAGAAGTAGTAAATACACCATCTCTCTTGATTTGATCCATGGGGGCTCATTCCTACAATCAGACTGCAGGGGAAGAAGATTTGAAGGGATCATTTCATTTCTACCTTTTTAAATTTCCTTAAAAAAAAATTTCAGTCATGTCACCTTATTTCCTCAAGGTAATTTTTTAAAAGCAATCCAAGCACTAAATATAACTAGTGGTCCAGAAATCCAACCAATCTCTCTTTTTAGGAGTAAATAGAACATGCAATATCAGACAATTCATTTCTGAAGTTTCTATACATTCAGTGCTATTAAAAAAAACTAGGATCGACAAAAGTAGAGCTTGAAGTCTCTTGTTGACTCACCTAACAGGCTTGGCAAAAGCTTTCTCTGACGTTCCCAAGAAGACAACCTCTTAGGTGTCCAGGTCCCAGGCACTCCACCCAACCTCCAATCCCAGTGCGGGCTAGGAGGTGTTGCCTAGTTCCCCTGGGCTATCCAGATGCCACTCATTGCAGACATTCAGAGTCATTAAATCCTGCCAGACCTGACCTGGAGACCTGGGAGGGGAGAGGCATTAGACAAGGCATAGAACTCAGAACCTTACATACTCATTTCAAGACTCAACAACACACACTGACTTAGCAAGGTTCCTCCGGTCCCTGGCTTTGATTCGTGATCCCCAGGCTTTGTAATGAGGGTGTCTCCCCAGCACAATTGAAAGGGTTTTGTCTCACTTCTGATCAAGGACTTCCCACAATCTCTAAAGTTCGGAATCATCCTGGAAAACACAGGTTCATCATTTGGGGCAGAATTTCTACCTTCATAATTGTTTCTCCTTTATCAGAACTCTCATTGGCCAGTGGAGTGAGTGACTGTGAGGTTGCATCAGCTTCTAAAGCCCTATCCTTCTTCTTAAACTAACATTAACCTCTGTAGAGGCCACATGGAGAAAGGAAACACTGAATTTCACACAAGAAAAAGAGAGGAGGACTTTCCTGGTGGTCCAGTGGATAAGAATCTGCCTGCCAACACAGGGTACAAAAGTTCGATCCCTGGTCCAGATAGAGTCCATATGCCTCGGAATAACTAAGCCCATGCGCCACAAATACTGAACCTACGTGCTACAACTACTGAAGTCCGTGCACCTAGAGCCTCCACAACAAGAGAAGCCACAGCAATGAAAAGCCCATGCACTGCAACTAGAGAGTAGCTCCTACTCCTCACAACTAGAGATCGAAAGGCCCAACAACCAAAAATAAAAATAAAAATAAACTATTTTTAAAAAGAGAGAGAGAAGGAGCCTGAGTTATTCAGAGTAGTCTCTCTTTCTTGAGATGTTTCCTTCCCCTAAACATAATGATACTTCTATTGTCCTCATTTTTGCTACCAAGGTCCCATTTCTGATTACATTACCAGGGTGAGGCCAAGACCTCAAACTTTACGTTTTCATTGGACCTAGAAAAACATGCGAAACAGAGAGGCCTTCTCTATCACGTGCATGTGCAAGTGCTGGGGTTCAACCCTTCCAGGGACATTTTTCCATGACATGGGATGAAGTGAAAGTTGCTCAGTCATGTCTGACTCTTTGCGACCCCATGGACTCTTCAGTCCATGGAATTCTCTAGGCCAGAATACTGGAGTGGGTAGCCTTTCCCTTCTCCAGGGGATCTTCCCAACCCAGGGATTGAACCCAGGTCTCCCGAATTGCAGGCAGATGCTTTACCAGCTGAGCCACAAGGGAAGCCCATTCAGAAAAGATGCCCATTCAGAAAAGCACTGTCATATCTTCTTCCTTGTGAAAACTACTGGTTACTTAAATAAAACTGTATATTATATAGAACTATCTTTTTTCCCATTCAGGAGTGAATACAAATACTATAATTCTAGGGAAAAGAAAGTGAAATTGCTCAGTCGTGTCCAACTCTTTGCGATCCCATGGACTGTAGCCTACCAGGCTCCTCCGTCCATGGAATTTTCCAGGCGAGAGTACTTGAGTGGACTGCCACTTCCTTCTCCAGGGGATCTTCCTGACCCAGGGATCGAACCCAGATCTCCTGCGTTTCAGGCAGGCGCTTTATCCTCTGAGCCACCAGGGCTCAGTGTAGTTCTAGGGAAATTATAGGCAAATGAGATTGCTAGGCAGATTAAGAAAAGTGACTTTAAATTAGTAGTAATTTCAGAGATGAAGTGAAAGCTTGCTTTTGAGTCTCTACCTATACTTTCTGTGAAAATAACTACACAGGCTGTCTGTTAAATACTACTAACTTGTTTCCCCTTGGGTTCATAATGGTCAGAGTATTTGTTAAACAACAAATGAACTTGCCCCTCAGAATCAAAATTAAATGTTGTACATCTACACTTTTCTTTTGGAAAGATTTTGCTATTTTTTGACCTGACGGCTAGTAAATGCGATGATTGATGGATTGGTTGCTTTTATTACCTTCCAGACAGACTCTTATTTTAGGTGTGGTCAAAGTGAAAATATGAGGAGTAATAAGCTCATAGGAGTAGTCCTTATCCTCTAAATTGGAACAGCCTAGCAGTCATTGGAAGTGCCTAAGACTGGGAATTGTTGTTTTAATCTGAAAATGACAACACAGAACACAGCCAACAGGCATGCAGCATTTTATTATGGGTGATGCAGCTTTAATTGGTATGTAGAAGGCATACCTGTGGAATTAGTTCTTGGACTATAAGCCAATCAGATCACTTTCAACATTTCTCAATGTTTAGTTTCATCTTATAATTAAGTAACAATGATCATTTCCTGGCAGCTAATGACTGGCTAGAGGAGTTAGAAGCTTCATTAGGCTTATAATTTATTAAATTCTAAGCTCCTCCTCTGCAGTGTTTCAAAAAGAGAAAGCAACCTCAAATTCCAAAATGATTAAAGACAACCTCCAACCATATTTCATATATATAAGTGTTCACTTGTTCGTCAAAGGCTGACTTTATTATTTTCTGAGTTAAAAAAACAACAACTGTGTGTTATTATATAAGCAGGAAATAATGATGTTGATGTAAATTTGATAGAGGTCTATTAAACTATAGATAACTATGTTAACACACACATACATGCACACGCTAAAACCAAAGTAGAGTGGATAGCTCATGCTTCCTTTAAGATTCTTTTTGTGACAATTTCAAACCCTTGACTATTCATTAATTTGAGCAGTAGCATACGCGTTTATTTCTTGCCCACGTTTTATGCATTATAACTTTTGTGCACTTTTGTACCAGCACTGGTTTTATCAAATGTCATCTGCTTTTCTTTTCTGGAATCTCCTTTCCACATGCCTTGTGATAAAGGATGTTGAAGAGCTGGTTTCTGAAGCTTTCAGACTGCCTGAGTTCCAAACCCAAACTGCCATGTAAGCATGATTTTTGTTATTTGGGTGAGAAGGAGAGCTATAAAATCTGAAATTTTGCTGAAATACAAGCATTTCCCAACTTAAGCACAAACTGTGTTGCAAGATTTCAATGGTAAGTTAGTTACCTGGATTTTAAAGAATGCAGTGTGACTTTATTGAAAGGGGTTATGACAGTCCTTACTTTGTGAGGTAAGGATTCATTGAGTTATTATATTGCAACTCTAAAAGCACATTCCATGTGTGTGTGTGTGTTCAGTCACCCAGTTGTGTCCAGCTCTTGGAGACTGCATGGACTATAGCCCGTCAAGCTTCTCTGTCCATGGAATTTTCCAGGCAAGAATACTGAAGTGGGTTGTCATTTCTTCTTCCAGGGGATCTTCCTGATCCAGGGATCCAAACTGGATCACTTGCGTCTCCTGTATTGCAGGCGAATTCTTTACCACTCTCCCACCTGAGAAACTCAAGCAGCACACTAAATGCTCTGTAAATGCTGGTTTTTCATTATTATTGCTTCATGTTCTACTTGGTTCTGCTATAGGAAACAGACTTAAGAAACTAGTGAAAGTAAAAGTCGCTCAGTCGCGTCCTACTCTTTGCAACCCCATGGGCTGTATAGTTGATGGAATTCTCCAGGCCAGAATTCTGGAGTGGGTAGCCTTTCCCTTCTCCAGGGTATCTTCCCAACCCAGGGATCAAACCCAGGTCTCCCGCAATGCAGGCGTATTCTTTACCAGCTGAGCTACCAGGGAAGCCCAAGGATAATTAGGAGTAGCATGGATAATATCAGGGTGACTCCGTGAAAGCTTAATCCCTCCAAGTAGACACCGTAGGTAAAATTTCCTAGGAATGTGTATTAGTTTTGATTCACCATTCTAAAACCTGAGACTACGATACTTTCTAGCAATCTTAGTAATGGTCCTGCCTCATGACAAAATCCCCAGCTAAAATGGTGATAGAAACCATCCATGTTATACTGAGTGAAGTAAGTCAGACAGAGAAGGAGAAATATCATATGACATCCCTTACATGTAGAATCTAAAACCAAATGATACAAAATGAACTTACTTTCAAAACAGAAAGATACAGAGATCAAATTTATGGTTGCCGGAGGGAAGGATAGAGGGAAGGGATAGTTAAAAAGCTTCGGTAGGACATGTACACACTGCTATATTTAAAACGGATAACCAACAAGGACCTACTGTATATATAACACAGGGGAACTCTGCCCAGTGTTATGTGGCAGCCTGGATGGGAAGGGAGTTTGGGGGAGAATGGATACATGTATATACAAGGCCGAGTCCCTTCACTGTTTACCTGAAACTATCACAACATTGTTAACTGGCTATACCCCAATACAAAATAAAAGCTTTTTTAAAATGTGGCAAATTTTCAATAAATGTTGTGTACGTGTGTGCTAAGTCACTTCAGTCATGTCCAACTCTTGGCGACCCTATGGACCATAACCCTCTAGATTCCGCTGTCCACTGGATTCTCCAGGCAAGAATACTGGAGTGGGTTGCAATGCCTTCCTCCAGGTGATCTTCCCAACTCAGGGATAGAAGTTCCAAAAAAAATGAAAGAAAGAAACCATCCATGTGGATACACTTATCACTTTATCATCTCCTGTTCTCTCTTCAACCCACTGCAGTCCAGCTTTCATCCTCAGCACCCCTTTGCCACTGCTCCTGGCACGGTCACATCATTCTCTGTTTGTCAAGGTCAGTGCTTTGTGATCATCTCATGGGATCCCTTGGCAGCAGCATTCAACACACATGACTGTTCGCTCCTTAAGAAACACTGTCCTTTCTCGACTTCCACAACAGCACACCCTACTGAGTTTTGCCCCCTCCAACTCACTGACAGTTGCTTCTCACTTGCCTTTGCTGAGTCTTCCCCCTCTCAAGGTTGCTGTGCCTTGGGGTTTGGTCTTCACATCTTTTCTCTAGTTACACTCTCTCTGATGAGTGAATCAGGTCCTGCGACTTTAAATAAATACTTGTTTATATGTGGATGACTCTCAACTTTCTCTCCCCAGCTCTGACCTCTCCCCTGGACTCCAAACTCTTATATACAACTACCTACCCAGATATCTGATTGACTTATCAAAAATTCTATGTTTGAGAGGACTTCCCTGGTGGTCCAGTGGCTAAGACTCCACACTCCTAATGCAGGGGGCCCAGGTTTGATCCCTGGTCAGGGAACTAGATCCCATATGTCACAACTAAGAGTTCACATGCCACAACTAAAAGACCCTGAGCACCACAACTAAGACCCGGGACAGCCAAATAAACAAATATGTTTAAAAATATGTTTGAAATGGAACTCTTGCTTCTGCTATTCCCTAGTACCCCCACCTCTATCCTCCAAACCTGCTGCTTTCCAGCTTTCTGCATCTTAATTCCTTCCTTTAACCTTTTATTCAGTCCCTCAGTAGGTTGCAAGCGTGTGTGCATGCTAAGTTGCTTCAGTCATGTCCAACTCTTATAGCTCACCAAGCTCCTCTGTCCATGGGACTCTCCAGGCAAGAATACTGGAGTGGGTTGCCATGCCCTCCTCCAGGGGATCTTCCCGACCCCGGGATTGAACTCGCATCTCCTGCAGCTCCTGCATTGCAGGCAGATTCTTTTACTGCTGAGCCACCGGGGAAGGTTAGGTGATGCTATCTCAGAAATCTGTCTCCAATCTCAACACTTCAGCTATCTCCAGGGCTACCCTCCTAGAACAAGCTACTACCACATCCTTAGATTAGTATAACAGCGTCCTCATTGGTCTCCCTGTGCCTATACATGCCCTTATATAGTCTAATCCTCAGAAAGGAATCTCAGTGTTATTTGAAAGAAATCAATTAAAAAATTTGTTTTCTGACATGTACACACTGCTATGGGCTTCTCATGCAGAAGATGCAGTTTGATCTCTGGGTCGGGAAGATCCCCTGGAGAAGGAAATGGCAACCCACTCCAGTATTCTTGCCTGGGAAATCCCATAGACAGAGGAGCCTGGTGGGCTACAGCTCATGGGATTGCAAAGAGTCAGACATGACTGGGCGACTAAACAACAACAAACTGCTACATGCATGCGTGCATGCTAAGTCGCTTTAGTCGTGTCTGACTCTATGTGACCCCATGGACTGTAGCTCACCAGGCTCCTCTGTCCAAGGGACTCTCCAAGTGAGAATAATGGAGTGGGTTGCCATGCCCTTCTCCCGGGATCTTCCTGACCCAGGGACTGAATCTCGATCTCCCTCGTTGCAGGTAGATTCTGTACCATCCAAGCCACCAGGGAAGCCCTAATACACTGCTATATTTATTTATTTGTTTATTTTTGGCTGTGCTGAGTCTTCATTGCTACATGCAGGTTTTCTTTAGAAATACCTTACCTATCTTATTTACCACTGCATTTCCCATACAGAGGGAAATGCCTGGCTCGTGGTGGGTATTCTATAAATATCTGTAGAATGAATGAATGATTTCTAAATGTAAAAGCAGTTAGCGGGGGCAACGCTTTAGTTGTGGCACATGGGCTCAGTGGGTCCAAGGCCTGTGGAATCTTCCCGACCAGGGATAGAACACACGTCCTCTGCATTGGCAGGTGGATTCTCATCCACTGGCCACCAGGGAAGTCCCTCAAAAAAATCAATTCGATAATATTGTTGCCTTGCATAAAATCCTCCAATGGCCTCCTGCTATACTTGCACCACAATTCAATTCCTTGCTGGGGCCTTTGAGGCCCTTCACCATGTGGCCCCAGCCTACGCTGTTCACGATGCTTCAGCCATACTGGCCTTTCATTTCCTTCAACAACCTAAGATTGTTCCCACCTCAAAGGCCCTTGCTCTTGAATTCTCCCCCTGCCTGGAATGTCCCACCCCTCCATATGGCAGGTTCCTTCTTCTTATTTAGGTTTTAGTTCAAAATTCACCTGACCTTCTCTGACCCTCGTACCTCAAGTAGCCCACCAGTCTCCATCGTATGACCCTGTTCTATTTTTTTCACAGCACAAATTACTATCTGGAATTATCTTCTCCACTTATTAGTTTACTTATCTATTATCTACGTGATCCCATGAGAATGTAAGGTCTATGAAAACAAATACCTTACCTATCTTATTTACCACTACATTTCCCATACAGAGGGAAACGCCTGCCTTGTAGTGGGTACTCTATAAATATCTGCTGAATGAATGAATGATCTCTAAGTGTAAAAGCAGTTTGCAAATTCTATATAATGACCCACTGGAATTCAACAATCAATCCAAATAATTTAGGTATTCATCCTAAACTCTTGTTACTGCCACCATCATCTACAGAATACAAACAATAGAGAATGCTACACTGGGGGGAACCTCTGCCCAGGGGACATCTCATTGGCACGGCTCTAAGACCTAAAACTTAGGTTTCTTAACACATTAGAACTAACTAATTCATCCACATGTCCCCGAAGACATGGCTATTGTGTTGATTCTTATTCTGGAGGGTCTGACTCAGGCGCCAGGTTTTAGACTGTTTTTAAGCTTTACATGAACCCTAGGATCTCCCCACCTCTGCAGGCTGTTCTTCAGGAGCTCTTGATTCACCTCCTGGGACTAGTCAGGAAGCCAGAAGGAAGTCTGAGAAAAATGTTAGAGAAAAAGCCATGCCAGCATCCCCCAAACTGATGTGAGCCTAACAATAACAAACAGTATAACATGGGCAAACATGGACTATGTACTGTGACAGGTCTATAGAGTTCTGAGAAACACAATCACAGACTCATCAGCTTGGAAATAACTCATCATGTAAGCTTTTTAGACAGACTCCCAACAGTCTGAATTTAAATCCCAAAGTTCTGTGCAGACTGTCTGTGATTACAAATTCAAGAAATGATGAGACTAGGCTGATGGTGGACACAGCACATAGTATTCTACAGTGATAAGGGCAAACTTACAATACCTGGTAAAATAATGAAGCTCTTATTATAAAGGAGAAGTATATAGTGAGAACAGGGGTTTTGGGGCAGACCAACCAAATTTCAAACCTCAGATCTGTCATGTACCATGTGGTCTTGGAATCTAGGTGTTTCACCTCCTTCATCTGTAAAGAGGGACCAGTACCATCTACCTATCACGGTTGCTGAGATGATCCGAGATGAAGCAGAGAAAATGTCTGACATCAACTCCGCATAAATGGAAGTTACGTTATAATTCTACCTAACTTAAACTGAAGTTATATTTCTAAATTCCAACAATTTCTTTTTCTTTTTTTCCAACAATTTCTTAATTTCCATTTCTTAACTTCAAACACTGTTATCAGACATTTTTATTTTCAGTGCAACTTGGAGGTGAATACCAAGCATTATTTAAAACAGGCAGTGGGTACGTATATTTAAGAAGGACTTAGTTTAAGGAAGAACAGTTTAAAGTCACCTTTTTAGTGGAAATGAAGCAACAAGGAACATGTGTGGAACTCAAACTTCAATACCAACAATTAGTGTTCAGACAAGTTGGATTACTTTTAAGGGAACAGATGATTCACTGTCACTAAAGAGGCAAATTTTAAAATAATCTCAACCTAGAGATGGAAAATCCTATGATCATTTTTACCACTGGAAGCACTGTTCACTTGGAGGGAGTGATTTTTCTTTCTTTGGATTTCCCAGTGTTGTGGGTTGCATGATTGAGGATTAGCTCTACTGGGGGCTACTGCTGGCCCTACTACTTCCTCATCACAACTCTCTTATGCTGTAGTCTGAAATCTACATAATGCCTTCCCTGCCCTCAAATTACAGGAAATTGACTTCTGTAAAGTTATGAAATACCCCTGGGTACACTCTGCCCCTCTGCTCCACCTTCTTCATTAACAAAACGGAAGGCTGGGCTTCCCTGGTGGTCCAGTAGTTAAGAACCCACCTTGCAGTGCAGGGGACCTGGGTTCGATCCCTGGTCTGGGAAGATGCCACATGTCTCGGAGCAACTGAGCCCATGTGCCACTACTAGAGAGCCTACCCATTGCAACTATGACCCAATGTAGCCAAATAAATAAATTTAATACAACGAAAGATCAAGGGATTTTTCTGCAGGTAAACAATCGGAGTGACACCCAGACTCAGTTGAGCCTTTAACAAAGATTTAGTGACCACCTACTCTGGCCAGGCACTGTGCTAGGCTCTGGGGGGAAAAGGTGAACAAAACGAACACAGTCCTTGCTCCCAAGTTGCTTAAAGTCTTTTTGTTGTTGTTCAGCTGCTAAGTCATGTCTAACTCTTCATGATGCAATGGACTGCAGCAAGCCTAAATTTACAATACCATGTGGTTGGTTGTAGGTTAAGCAAAGATGAGAAGACTCACCAACTTTAGGAAGGGGAGGATGAGTACTCTAGAGAAGTAACCTGTGCCAATGTAGGAGGAGAGAGGAAGCATGTGTGCTCAGGCCCTAGAAGTGGATTGGAATGTGAAGCTGGAGAAAAGCAGCTAGTCAGGTACAAGGCTGGAGAAGAAAACTTTGCATACTGTGTGTAAATCTTGACTTTTATCCCGAAGGCAATGTGGAGTAAGTTATTCAAGAGAGGGATACCCAGAAGGAAAGGGAGGAGGGGAGCAAGAGAGGGAGGAAAGGGAGAAAGGTGGTCATTGTTGATAACGGGAAGATTTGTCTCAGGTCCCCCAAAGAAGAGTGCTCTTGTGTATTTCATTTTGGCATGGCTGCATAACCAAGTGGCAAGCTATATAAGGTTATTTGGGCTTTGTTTTTTTGAAAACAAATAATTTAAGGCCTACAGTTTTTCATGGAAATTTTAAACCATATGTTTGATAGCACTTGTGAGAGCTGGACCATAAAAAGGCAGAATGCCAAAAAACTGATGCCTTTGAACTGTGGTGCTGGAGAAGACTCCTGAAAGTCCCTTGGACAGCAAGGAGATCAAACCAGTCAATCTTAAGGGAGATCAACCCTGAATATTCACTGGAAGGACTGATGCTGAAGCTGAAGCTGAAGCTCCAGTATTTTGGTCATCTGATGTGAACAGATGACTCATTGGAAAAGTCCTTGATGCTGGGAAAGATGGAGGGCAGAAGGAAAAGAGGATGAGATGGCTGGACGGCATCACCAATGCAGTGAACATGAACTAGGGCAAACTCCAGGAGGCCAGGTGTGCTGTAGTCTATGGGGTCGCAAAGAGTTGGACATGACTGGGTGACAGAACAACAAATGAGAACTTACTGTGGGGTGAACTTACTGAACCTGTAACCTTACCACCACTATAGTTTGCAAATTATTTTGGCTTCCTGGGAAGGCAAGGATTTGACTGATCATCTCATTTAATACTGGAACTGCATTCCAGAGGCACTGAATGAACTAGGAAGGTGACATGAAACTTTCTCTCTACTCTCCCTACACAATGCATGGATGCCTGAATTATTGAGCAAGGTTTCCATGTCAGCTTTGGTCAGGAGACAACATCATAAATCATATACTATTATTCCTTTTAACTCAGAAAACAAATCCCTTACAGACTAGTTCAACTCTTTTTTGTTTTTTGCAAATATACCAACTCTCACCTGGCTTTAATTCAAACAATCTTTCCAACATTCAATATTATTATTAAATCCAGAAAGGATGTGAGGCGGTTCTGAGACATGCAACAAGTACAGTTTACTCCATATTAGTTCAGATGTGCTTTTAACACAATGATTCATGTCAAACACTTGGTTCACATTTCTGTCTAGCTTCTTCAAGCCCAGGCCAACTTAAGAAACACCCTCTAGAAAAAATGTGACAGAGGAGGGACCCAGGACATCACATTTTAACAGGGAGTGGTAATGGCCCCTGCTGGGAATTCTCATGCCCCACATCCACTCTTGGAAACCCGAACAACAAAACAGACTCAAGGCTTTTCCGAAGTTACTCAGGCTGGAGTGAACGTGGCTCACGCTTAATCTCCTGGGAAACCCAGAAACTTCCCAAGAATGAAGTTACAGCGACAAAGCGGGCAGCCGAGTGAACCCTGGGGCTGTAATATCCTTTCTTTTGCAGACAACAGCGCTTCAGTGTCAAAGCCACAAGACCAAGGGCGGGCACAGCATCCAGAAGAAAGCCTCTCTCGGGGACTCAGGGAAACCCATCACAGATAGGCGGGCCTGAATGAGAGGGCAGAAGCCCGCTGAGACCTCGAATGCAGAGCACTGTCTGCAATGGCTTATCCTTCTGGCAGTCTCATGAGACATGAAAGGGATAAGCGAAGGTTTTATAATACTTTTATTTATGTATTAAAACTACCAGGTAACTCTTTTAGAATATCCATTTCTCTCCTACATAAATGTATATTTTTATAATATTTGATTAGGGAAAACAGAAATTAGCTACCTTTGAACTCCATGTACATGAATTACAAATATTAACAGTCTGGGAATGAAAAGCAAAACAAAACTAAACAAGACTTCCTCTCAGAACTGGACCTAAGCTTTCCCCACCCTAGAAAGAAAATGCAGACTCCTCAGAGAAGGTAGCTCTGAGCATCCAGGGAAATTATTTGCTCCCTTCCCGCCCACCCCCGCCCCTCCAAAGTTCTCTTATTTCAAATTCCAGGGGTGTTCTTTAGGTTTCACACTCCCAGCTCACATGGCCGAAAAACACTTTCTGTTTCATGCAAATCTGAAGCTAAATAGGAAAGAACGCAAAAAAAAAAAAAGAAAGAAAGAAAAGATTTTAAAGCATAATTTTAAAGACCATAGTTCTGTATCTTGTTTGTCAGTTATCAGAAAAAAAAGGTCTTTATTTTAAAAATAAAAATAAAGACCTTTTTGTTGTCTTTATTTTCAACTGGATAATTTTTTAAATATCACCATTCTTAACAGAAAACATTTGTGTCCGTTGGATGAGAAAATGTGGAATGTTCTTGCTAAGACCTTGAAAAGGTCCAGGTCATCATTTGGGCTACATAGTATATGAGGAATTCTAAGTGGGACCCCAGTGCTTCCCTTCCCCCTCCCTCCCCAATAAGCTCTGTAGCTAGGAGTTAAGCTTTATAAACTGCTAAGTGACCAGACAGACAGACTGGCTCTGCAAGGTAATGTTTCCAATTTGACTCACGCTTATGGTCTTTGACCTTAACAGTCATTTGTGGCCCAAGTACCATCAGACATTCTGAAGGATGTTGTACGCAGTGATAAGCTTAGACATTCAGACGGGTTGACTTCTTGCCTTGCTGTCCGCAGACGTGGGAAAGCAGGAGATGTGTGTTGTAGAAAAGGAAGGAAGGAATAGGGAAGGGAAAGAAGAGAAATAACCAAGATACATTTCTTGAAGACCAAATATCACAAACTTGAGTCATTAAAGAAGTTAAAAGCAGAAAATACATCTTATACGGCACTCTTTCCACTAAAATAAACAAATACAGCACTAAAAGAGTAAACAAAGGCAAACTGTAAATCAAAACCCTCTGCCTAATGCATTCCCCAGGTTTCTTTCAGAGAGCAAATGCCAGTGAGAAACGAGTATTCAGGAACCCAGACACCACAGAGGTGAGTCATTTTCATTAGAGAGATAAGATCACCTGGCCCTCTTCAGTAGCTTTAATAGCTGAAGGCCCTCCATCTGATTCTGATTCTCAGAATCATAAACTGAGAAGGGAAAACTCCTCTACTTTTAGACATCATTACCCACAATTTAAGCAAAGATAGCATTTGCTCAGTTGCTAAGTCATATCTAACTCTGGGACCCCCATGAGCTGTGGCCCGCCAGGCTCCTCTGTCCATGGGATTTTCCAGGCAAGGATACTGGAGTGGGTTGCCATTTCCTCCTCCAGGGGATCTTCCTGACCCACGGATTGAACCCCAGTCTCTTGCGTCTCCTGCATTGGCAAGTGGAATCTTTACCACCGCGCCACCTGGGAAGACCAAAGACAGCACAGGGAATTATAAAAATATTCAGAGCCATCAATAAGATTCACCATTACATGCGTTCTTTGCTGGCAGACTCAGTTCTCCACGGCTTCCTTGCCTCCACCAAGGGAAAGAAATGCCTTCCAGGTCCCATCTTTTGGTTCCTTCTCAAACACCCTGGAATATAACGTCTGTTTGCTTAAAGAGGGTTCTGGAGAGCTAGAGAAGCTTTATCTGCCTGTGGGAAAGGGAATTAGCTGAACACCAAATGGAAACTTTGGTAGGAGGACTATGGTGAATCATTAAATATTTACAACATAAGAACCAGTTCATCTGAAAACAAATATACAAGTGCCTGGCCTCATTCCCCATCTCAGGAATCAAGAATGTTCCCTTGCTGAGAGCCTGCCATTTTGTTGACATTCAAGTAAGAACTGACTTCAGGAAAAGAGGGTGGGAGTGAGCACAGGAACAACAGTCCTGCAAAGCGGTATTGTACTAGCTTAGTTCATTGTGATGTAACTACCCTTAAATGACAAATTCCTAAAGAAGAAATATCTAGGAAAAACCATGGATAGTTTTGACATTAAGTACCGGAGTGCCCCCATGAAAACTCATCAGTCTACTCATCTAAATGTCCCTAACCAAATAGGATACAAAGAATGTAAGAAGATCTAAATTATATCAGATCTAAACAAAATACTGAAACTATATTCTTTAGGCATCTGAAACCTGTATCCCACCTAGGGTGGAAGGAAAAAGAAATAACGGGGGAAGAAAATAAAGCTTCACTCAAACCACTGTATAAATAAATAAACAACCCCCAAGACTCAACATCCCAAGTCAGCTTTGGTGCAAAGGTGGTGGTTTGAGGGATTAGGAAAGTGTGCAAAATGCTTCTTATTAGAGATCCTTCTCTGTATTGTTGGTGTTTTGTCTCATTCAGTGTAAGTCAGTTAACTCTGAACTGAGATTTCGGGAGCATCAGTCGGACATCCTCAGGTATCTTGCCTGCAGCAGCTCACGTGAACTGGCATTTGCGGTTCCTAACTTACTGGTGACAGGTGTAGGCCAAGTGTGTGGCTCTCCTGAGCCACCTTGCTAACACCTTGCCCTTGATTGACAGGAGGCTTAAAACAAACAAACATGGCAATAGGAGGCTCTTGGAGATGCAAAATTGAATTGTTGTTGTTTAGTCGCCGACTCTTTTTGTGACCCCATAGACTGTAGCCTGTCAGGCTTCTCTGTCCATACTGGAGTGGGTTGCCATTTCCTGCTCCAGGGGATTTTCCCCGACCCAGGGATAGAACATGCATCTCCTGCATTTGCAGGTGGATTCTTTACCACTGAGCCACCAGGGAAGCCCAAAAACAAAGGAGAAAACCACAAAAATCCCATTGACATCAGCTTTACTTTTCTGGACTTTCTCCATCAAAAGGGACTACCTGGTGTTTTGCATTCCCTTTCAAGGGCTGAATGCTTAAGGATTCTCCTTTGGGTCACCCTAGTCCCTTCACATCACATAATGATGTAGATAAGGTGCTATTTGCTGGCAGAATCTTAGCTCAGAGGGCTGAGGATTGACACAGGGAAGAGTGATCCTTCATTTAATCATCTGCTTGTGGGACAGAAGTGACTGCTGAATGATTTCAAAGATTCATTAAAGATGGGGAAGTGCCTCCAGGTTATGATGAAGGACAGAGAGTTATGGGGTTCCTTAGCCTGGTGACTCCACACTCCCACCTTCTCACTGCTTCTGATGCTGGGCATCTCCAAAGAGTCTTCTGTCCTTTCAGCCCTGCCTCCTTCTCCACTTGCATGTATTAACCCCCTGCAGGCAGGCTTTGGAGTTCACAGTTGTTCAAACTGCTCTCTGTCAAGTGACAAACCCAGCTGCCTCTCCTACCTCTACCTCCTTCAGTGTGGGCACTGCTAACCCCTTCCACCCCTTCAACTTTCTCCCTTGCCTTCCAGAACAGCCTGTTCTCATTACTCCTCCTTGTGGCATTTTTGCTGTATAGTTCCTTCCTCTAAATCCCAAGGTACACGGCTCTCCTCTCTCCACTGCTGCTGCTCCCTTCTGCAGGATCTCATCGTTTTCATCTGTTATGATCACCTTTCTGTAGATAATTCCCAAATCTATATGCACTGCTTTGTCCCAGTTGCTTACTGGACACTTTCATAAGTAGAGCCTTAGACCAGTTCAAGAGCAAAGTCATCATCTATATCCAAATGAAAAAGTCCTAGATTCCCCTCCTGAATAGCCTATTTCTACTAACGACCTCATGATTCAACAAGTCAATAGTTTTCAACATCCTTTCCAATTAGGGATCAAATCCAGGGCCCATCCTGACTATCTGGTGCCTTTCATTCCTAGTATCACCATCCTAATTCAGGTCTTAGATGGCAGATATGATAAAGCAAGTGGGGTAAAAGGTCAGTAATCCATGAATCTGGGTAAAGGATACATGAGTGTTCTGTGAGCTATTCTTACTCCTGCAAATTTTCTATAATTTCAAAATTATTTTCAAATAAACAGTTAAAAGATTTTAAAGAACTAAATCCTCAAATCTGTATTATTGATAAGTATGGAAGCCCTGCACACTGCAGAGAATCAAAAAATACTTGAGGAATGAATGTCCAATGCAAAAACTTTCTTAGGCTTCCCTAGTGGCTCAAATGGTAAAGAATCTTCTTGCAGGAGACTCGGGTTCGATCCCTTGGTGGGGAGGATCCCCTGGAGAGAGAAATGGCAACCCACTCAGTATTCTTGTCTGGAGAATTCCATGGATTCAGGAGCCTGGAGGGCTACAGTCTATAGGGTCACAAAGAGTCTGACACAACTGAGTGACTAACACTTTCACTTAGGTAACATTCATGTTCATGACATTCACCTTTCCATGCTTTTGAACATCCTATTCCTAAATTCAGCTCAAATCATACTAATGTGAAGATAAATTTGAGGACTTCATAACACAGTATATCTATTTACTATAAGCAAAATAACATATCTACAAGCATATATGCGTTTATTAGTATTAAATTGTCATTCTAACACCTCATATTTTAGTGCTAAAAAAATCAGCGTTCCACAGGACTACCCAGGTATTGTAAACTTGGCTATCATTTTTCCTTTTTAATTATTTATTAATTTTGCTGTGCTGGGTTTTAGTTGTGGCATGTGGGGTCTAATTCCCTGACCAGGGATGGAACCCAGGCCCCCTGCATTAGGGGCACAAAGTCTTAGCCACTGGACCACCAGGGAAGTCCCAACTATAAGATTTTATGTGCTATGTATATTACCATATGTGAAATAGATGATAAGTTCAAGTTCGATGCATGAAACAGGGCACTCAAAGCAGGTGTACTGGGACAACCCAAAGGGATGGGATGCGGAGGGAGGTGGGAGGGGGGTTCGGGAAGGGGAACACATGTACACCCGCAGCAGATTCATGTCAATATATGGCAAAAGCCACCACAATATTGTAGAGTAATTAGCCACCAATTAAAATAAATAAATAAATTTTTTAGAAAAGAAATAAAGCACTTTGATTTTGTGAAAAGAAAAAAGAAGTTCTATGTGCTAATTGGTGGTTAAACAAACAGAATAAATGTGAGCCAATTCCTATAACTCAAAACATACCATCAGGCTGAGACTACTATACCTTGAAATGAAGTGAATTGAAAGTCGCTCAGTCGTGTCTAACTCTTTGTGACCCCATGGACTATACAGTCCACGGAATTCTCCAGGCCAGAATACTGGAGTGGGTAGCCTTTCCCTTCTCCAGCTACTATACCTTAGAGAACTAAATTCTTTGATAAAGCAAACAAAAGACCCCAGATGGTTAAATTCCATTTCTGTAACTCAGTGAGGTAGTCAAGCATATTAGCACACATCTACAAGGTTGAAGTCTGAAAAATCTGACTGTGGTCAAAGGTAAATTCCCTTAGATAACAAGAACTTTCTTTAATCCTTTTATCAATGTACTATTATTCTGACAAAGCATCCTCACAATGTCACCAGCTTGGACAGAATATTTAAATATCATTCAAACACCAACATGGGCTACTATTTGAAGCAAATAAATTATTTAGGGAAAAACAGTAAAATTTGGTCCATCAGGTCAGCTCTGTAAACACAGCTACACTCTGCTGTATAATAATAACAGCAGCAGCAGCAGCTGCCATTATGAACCTTACACTATGTGCCCTGCTCAGTTCTCAATGTCTCATATGCCCTCAACCCTCTTACTCATCCCATAAATTCTATGAGGTGGGTACTAGCCTTACCTTCACTTCACAGAAATGACACTGAGGCATTTTGCTCAAGGTCTAGTCCAAAGCAGAACTAGGTCTCAAACACTGTCAACTGGCTGCAGAGTCTGTGCTCTTACCCACTAGTTGTATTTATTTAGATTAAAAAAAACTGCTCTGATTCACTTGTGAAGGTGATTTTTAAATACACATTCACCTAGCTGTTGCTTCCCAAGATTTCCTACCAGTTCATATTGTTTCTATTATCTATTTAACTTTACTCTTGGTTGTAGGTTAATTTCTGCATTGCGTGCATGCCAAGTCACCTCAGTTGTGTCTGACTCTTTGCAATCCTGTGGGCTCTAGCCCACCAGGTTCCTATGTCCATGGGATTCTCCAGGCAAGAATACTGGAGTGGGTTGCCTTGTCGTCCTCTAGAGGAACTTCCCAATCCAGGGATTGAGCCTCTTATGTCTCTTGCATTGGCAGGTGGGTTCTTTACCACTAGCACCACCTGGGAAGCCCCAATTTCTGTATTAGGGAAACCCAATTGGTAGGCAATTGCTGACTACATATGGTGACTGCAGCCATGAAATCAAAAGACGCTTACTCCTTGAAAGAAAAGCTATGACCAACCTAGACAGCATATTAAAAAGCAAAGACATTACTTTTCCAAAAATGTCCATCTAGTCAAGGCTATGGTTTTTCCAGTAGTCATGCATGGATGTGAGAGTTGGACTATAAAGAAAGCTGAGCACTGAAGAATTGATGCTTTTGAACTGTGGTGTTGGAGAAGACTCTTGAGAGTCCCTTGGACTGAGAGCAGATCCAACCAGTCCATCCTAAAGGAAATCAGTCTTGAATATTCATTGGAAGGACTGATGCTGAAGCTGAAGCTCCATACTTTGGCCACCTGACGCAAAGAACTGACTCATTTGAAAAGACCCTGATACTGGGAAAGACTGAGGGCAGGAGGAGAAGGGGACGACAGAGGATGAGATGGTTGGATGCCATACCAACTAGATGGACATGAGTTTGAGCAAGCTCAAGGAGTTGGTGATGGACAGGGAAACCTGGTGTGCTGCAGTCCATGGGGTTGCAAAGAGTTGGACACAACTGAGTTACTGAGCTGAACTGAACTGAATTGGTAGGCAAAGAAACCAGATTATTGTTTTTAAAACAGGATTTATGATCCAGGAAGCAGGAAATGCAGAAGGTTGACCCTTTCAGAATTCCAAACCAGAATATCAGACTCATAAACTCTCACAGCCCCAGGGAATGCCCAGGTTCCTTTTAGAACAAGCCACCAAGCCACTGTTTGACTCTGACTCAAGGCCTCTTCTATTTTCAAACAACTCTAATTGTTGGAAAAGTCTTCTTAAGGTCAAACCTGATATCTACCTTCCTGTAGCACCTGTCCATGGGTCCTTATTCTGCCCTCTGGAGTCTAATCCTGCTTTTGCACAGTAATCCTTGATGTATGGAAAGGGAGACACCACCCCTTTGAGTTTTCTCTACTTTAAGATAAATATGCCCAGCTGTGATGAAGTTGGAGTGTTAGATTAGCATGAGATTCACAAAGTGAAGGCTTTATCTTCCTCACTTGATGCATCATTCACATTTTATTATCTTCCATTCATTTTTATTCCAAGCCACATCACGTGGCTTATGGGACCTCGGTTCCCCAACCAGGGAATGGAAACCAGGTCCCAGCATGAAAGCCCTGAGTCCTAACCATTGGATCACCAGGGAATTCTCACTACTCACATCTCACAGGTATTTGAAACTGAGGGACCAGACAGTTCTTTAAATCTACTGCCTGATCAAAACTTCAAATCCCAGCTAATCCTGCATTTTACAAATTCAACTCAGTTCATGCTATATCTATCCACTCTTTTTCAATTGACTGCATTTATTGAAAGAAGAAGGTTTGGCCATGAACACCTTTCCTTGGTCAAGGATCCTCCATGCCAGGGTGCCTCCCCGTGGTCCCTTCCCTTCTATCCTTCATATGGCGCCACCAGTGGGTTTGTGCTCAATCCCATCTAAAATTCTTAGCTGTAAAACAGCCTTGAAGCAGCAGGATGATGATTTATTTTCAACTTCAAGCAGGATTTGTAAACACCATGATAAACGAGGAGAGGCCCCAAAGCCGCATTCCTCTAGCGGGTCCTCTTAAATGGAAACACACTGAGTTTCAGCATCACTTGGCATAAATCATTTGTTTCAAAGCAGGGCTGAACTTCCCCAGCATTCCTGTTGAGCACCTTTCTCATCTGAAGCCCTGAAGAGCACATATCAGTTGAAATTACAGGTAACTGACTTGTACCTGTGTCCTAGAAGACTGGACAGCACAGATTTCAAATCCATTAACTACACTTTTGGTTGAAAGTTGTACTTGCAATATGCACTAAGTAAAGGAACATATTTTAGGAGACAGAAGAGTTTAGACATGTCTTCAAATGTGCTAGACCTTCCTGTGGTCTTGATCTTTTCTCCCTTAATGGAGCGTTCATTCTCCACACTGCTCCCCTTCTCAGCCAGTTTTCTCCTGGGCACCCTGATGAGGTCAGTTTGTCTCAGAGCCAACAGGCACCCCTCTAGGGATGACACAGAGATGAACTCAATCTTTTCTGGAGAAGGGGAGGGATTGGCAGAGGTCAACTGCAGAAAAACCATCTGGATCCACTCACAGCCCCACTCCTGAAGGCCCCCAGCTCAGGACACAACCCTCCCATGAGCTTCCTAAACCCCGGATCAGCATCTGCAAACAGAACTTGGCTTGCGGAATGTTTCAGTTGGCCTGCGCTGTGTTAAGTATACACGGCGCTTTCAGTTTGAACCCTTAATCATCATTTGGGCTCTTTCACATAAAAATCCAGATTTCTGGCAATACTGGGTCTGCATTCCTTAATAATAATAAGCCGTCAGAGTTGAGCATCCACTACTCCCTTTAGAGAGTGCGTAATTGCCCTAGTCCTCACCATTCCCCACTGTGTTCTCAGGTAAAGGGCTCTTTACATTTTGTACTGGCCCACTTCATTCACTTGTGTTTCTTCCTTGGTTGGTTCTAGAGCCATTTAAGTTTGCAAGCCTGATAGATAATCTGTCAAAGACTATCAAACCTGTTTTCCTATCTGTAAAATACTGAGGTTGGCCTTCCACCTCCAAGATTATATAATTCAGTGGCTTGCTGAGGAAAAGTACTAACATGTTGTTCTTGATCCCACTTCCTCACTGTATGGAGGAGGACACAGCATGACCAATGACAGCTGTGACCGAATGACCATCTCCTCCAGACCTCCTCTCAGATATGGCCTTTCCCTGAACCTCGGTGTGGCCCTCTCTTTCTCACCATCATAACAAGAGGAGCCACATGGAAGTTGAAGATGAAGTTCAGGTTTGAATGGTAACTTCCATCCAAGGCTATCTGATTATTCTAACTTCTATGCCAGCTTGCCCATCTGCAGTATGTTCCCTGGACCTTCTAAGTGCTTTTTTAGCAAAGCCAAGGAAGGAGACGTTAGTGAAACAGAAAACATTTCTCATGTATTATTGCTGCATGAGAACTTGTGAGGTCACAATGTGCTGAAATAATAACAGCTGGTGGCAAATGCTTTATGTGAGTTATGCACAAGTGTTCATAAAGTATAAAACAGCATTAAATAACTCCTTTCCTTGGCATAGAGGATGGTCAGTGGTTACTCAAGGTAGAGAGTTGAGGACTTGGAGATTCAACTTTCTCATAATGAGAGCCACACAACAAGGAATGAGCTGACTTGTCAAGTACTGACTTCCCTGACCCTGAAACTATGCAAGGAGAGGCTGGATAAGCCTCTGTCCTGTAGGAGTTTCTTGCATTGGACGCTGTGGTGGGGTGGGGGCTGGTGTAGTGTGTGGGAGTCCCCTCCACCCCCACCCTCTGGGTGTGTGTTTTCTCCTTTTTCTTTTCTATAACTTAGAAGCCCACTGACTTAGTTTACACACCTCACTAGATGCTAGGATGACTGATATTGCATGGAATAGGCTCAAACTTGGTCAGTTATCCAGCAGTGTTTGATTTAAGAAGAACCTAAATTTATAATATTGTGCTTTTCAGAGTCTTTGTGACAAGGGACTAAATCTTGCCTGAAATAAATGGCCTTACCACACTGAATTATTTTTCAGTATAGAAAATTTAATAATAACAGCAACTGGTATAAAATGTGAAGCCCACTAAAGCAAAAAGAAGACATTTTAAAGCCTGACTCCAAACCCTCTAGAGGCTATTCCCAGGTGGTGCACGGCAGAGAATCTGCATGCTAATGCAAGAGATGCTAGAGGCAGGTTTGATCCCTGGGTTGGGAAGATCCGCTGGAGAAGGAAATGGCAACCCACTCCAGTATTCTTGCCTGAGAAATCCCGTGGACAGCAGAGCTTGGTGGGTTATAGTTCATGGGGTTGCAAAGAGTTGGACACGACTGAGCAACTGAGTATACACACACACACAAGTTGCTCTTGGACAAAATGCAATTAAATTGTTCCAAAAGTAATCCATGAAGAGGACGTATCCTATTCAACATGTGACTAGTTCAGCCTGTATTGAACAAACGCATTTTCACAGCCGAGTATCTAGACACTGGCTAAAGAAAGTAATCATTCCTTCAGGTATTCCCTTGAAACTCCAGAAGGTGGGAGCAGCAAAGAGACACTGTAAGGAAATCCTCCTTCTTCAGGTGGAGCAAGAGGCCGGGCACGTTTGTGTATCTGCTGTAGAGTTCCTGGTATGCCGTGCCCGCTAAGTAAACATTAAAGAACTGCTCTCCACCCAGCTTAATGGGAACCAAGGGCATTATGACCTTAAGCAGTGCTTATCAATGGAAAGCAAACAGAAAAACACGAAGCAGGTTGCCCTGTGCAGAGCCAGAAGGTCTCCTAGGCAAAAACTGGGGGTCTTGGTCCTTTGAGAAGGCCAACATGCCCTTTGAGTGCTCACAATATATTTCCAGGGATGATTTAATGTTACCTCACTTCTCCTCTCTTTTGCTAAATTGACTCACAGGAGAGGTCCTTCCCTTTCGCCCCTTCACCTCTGCCATCATTCTTAGGAAAAAAATCTAGCATTCCCGATAAGAAATAATCCAAACAACAAGATCGTTTGAATTCCTCTGAAAGCAATTCATCATGTAGTGTTAAAAAATAAATCCTTCCCACTCTCCAAGTAAAATAATCAGGACAGAAACACAGACTCAAAGAGAGAGACAGAGGGCAACGAAGTTAATTGGAATTAGGGAGTTGAGGCCAGGAAGGACTTTAAAAATCACCTTGAATTTCTGGATACAGATAGCAGTGTGGTTGCAAAGCAATGTAAACATGCTTAAGAACAATAAATTGTACTCTTAAAAATGGTTCAAATGGCCAATTTTATGTTCTCTATATATCTTAGCCTGTTTGGACTGCTATAACAAAATACCATAGATTTGATGGTTTATAAACAAGAGAAATTTATTTCTCACAGCCTGGAGGTCAGAAAGTCCAAGATGAAGACACCAGCAGATTCTGTGTCTGATGGGAACTCACTTCCTGTATCACAGATGGCTATAATCTCACACGGCAGAAGGGCTGAGAGAGCTCTCTGCGGTTTCTTTTATAAGGGCACTAATCCCATTCTTGAGGGCTTCACTCTCATGACCTTATCACCTCCAAAGGCCCCAGCTCCTAATACCATCACATTGAGGATTAGATTTCAAAATATTAATTTTGGAGGGGCACATATTCAGTCTATGTCAGGATACTTTACCATGATTTCTTTTTAACATTTTTGTTTTATTTTTATCTTTATTACTATGTTCTGTTTTCTTTGGGTTAATGTTTTTTTTTTTTTGGCTGCCCAGCATGTAGGATCTTAACTCCCTGACTAAAGATGGAACCCAAGCCCTGTGAATTGGGAGCACAGATTCTTAACCACTGGACCATCTGGGAAGTCCCAACCATGATTTTTTTAATGGGGAAAAACTCACCCTCAGGCAAGTCCTTCTCCCATCTCCATCCATGGTGGAGGACAAACTGGTTGAGGTGGTGAAACCTCTTAGCGAGAGCTACTTGTTTGATTTGAACAACAGTTACTGAACCTGGTTGGGAACAACACCTCACATCACCAATCAACAGAATATTAGCCCCAACTCAGCTAGGTTTGGAGTGGGCTTGTCTACTCATGAGAAGTGGCTCACAGCCTCCCTAACTCACCGTACAACCTGGATCTCTTAGTCAACAAAGAGGGAAGTCATCTTGAGATATGGCTTGGAGAGGAGTAAACCTGGATCCCTCTGCAGGGACACCAAGAGCATTTTATTTTTTAATATTTGGAATTTTCCAGGCAAGAATACCGAGTGGATTGCCATTTCCTTCTCCAGAGGATCTTCCTGACCCAGGGATTAAATCCAGATCTACAGCATTGCAGGCAGACTCTATACCATCTGAGCCACCAGGGGAGCCCTAGTAGTTAATTAATTTATTTGGCAGTGCTGAGTCTTAGCCACTGGACCACCAGGGAGGTCCCTACCAAGAACATTTTAGAATAAAACCCTAGGTTACAGAGGATAATATGGTAACATCAAAGATGGGCTGGAGTGGGGGTGGATCCCTCTGGAAAAAAAACACACGTACAAAACAAGAGTCACTATTAGAGTGTATTAAGATATATGGCTATTTGAGAAATATATGAAAGTAGGTGACGTAAAACAAGGGGGTGCAGTTATTTCTGCAAATAAGGATGTTTAATCTCCAAATTTCACATTAATTACTAACCAGTCTCTCTCTCTGTTTTTTGATACTTCAATTTCCTCATCTTCAAAGCAGAAAAACCCTCAGAACCTACTGTCACCTCTTCAGAAAGCCAAAATTACCAAAAGTAAATACCTGAGGAATTGCTACACAAAAACAACCTTTCCACAAAACGCTGTAACCTAACTCATACCCTGATGGTCCATTAGTCAATGAGAGCAGAAAAATAAACATTTTCTGAAATGAGGGTGGTTTTCTTTGGCTAGACAACCACCATAAGGCAGTTATTTTCTGTCCCCGTTTTACAATAACGAAAGACCAAACTGGCTTATTTGCTTTGGTTTGACAGATGATGGTCAAGTGTAGCATTGAGATTATACCCTCAGTGCCCTGTGTGAAAGAAAACAACACACCATCAATTTTCCTCACAGAAAATGCTTCTCCTTCCTTCTCTGGGAGATTCTTCAAAGCCCTTTGCCCTCTGCCCTCTAAAAGATAAATAAAAATAAAGCCAAATGGGTACCAGGTGGCAAAAGCTGCCTGAAACAAGTTTGAGAATCTAAACTCAAGGCTAGTAAGATATTCACAGCTCACTACAAACCACTGGAAAAAAAAAAAAATTAATCCTGTCTCTTTTGTTGTTAACTTCAGACTCTTGAATGGTGTAAGTATATGAACATTCTAAACTCACCTATTTAGTTAAGGGTAAGAAAGTCATAGATGGACATAAAGACTCACTTGCCTGCTAACACTGTTCCTGCCATTTATTCCAATCCTGATAAGGATACTTGAAAGGAAAGGAAGAGTTTACAACACTGTCTGGCTTTGCACATATAAAAAAATAAAAGCTTGATGTGTTGTTAGTTTTCTGAGAGCTGAATGGAGGACAGTCATTTCATTTCTGGAGGACGTGCTCAGACTTAGTGAGCCAAGGAATCATTTTCCCAGGCTTTCAGGACCTCACAGCCCATATACACCACTTCTAGAATTTGGTTCTGTCCATTAGTGTCCTTAGGATCACAGTCCTACCTTTTTTTTTTTTAAATATGTGCAAAGCCTGGCATGCATGCTTCAGTCCACCGGGTCACAAAGAGTAGGACACAACTTAGCGACTGAACAACAACAACACGATAATCCTATATCTACTTTTTAAAGGAACTACCATACTGTTTTCCATAGAAGCTGTACCATTTTACAATTTCACCAACAGTGCACAAGGGTCCTCTTATTTTACTTTATTGATAGCAGCCATCCTAATGGGTATGAGGTGATATCTCATTGTGGCTTTGATTTGCATTTCCCAAACAATTAGTGATGTTGAGCATATTTTCATGTGTTTACTGACCATTTAGATTTCATCTTTGGAGAAGAGTCTTTTCAAGTATTTTGCTCTTTTTAAAAATCAGATTGTTTTGCTGTTGAGTTCTGGGAGTTTTATATATTTATATATTCTGGTTAATATCCATATATGTATCATATATGTCCATATGACATATATCCATATATCATATATATATGATATATATCCATATATGATATATTCTGGATATTAACCCTTTATCAGATACATAATTTATAAATATTTTCTTCCACATCCCTGAGTCTTTTATTTGAGATCTGAGAATCTGCATCTCTAACAAGTTTTCCAATAACACTGACAATCCAGGGGCCTACACTTTGAGAGCTACTGCTCCAAGGCAATATCATTAAACACTTCACAACCTCACCGAAACATTACATTATCATTTTTGTTTTACAGAAGATGAAATGGATACTCAAAGAGGTAAAACTTGCTCAAGGTTATTTTAACAAGTGGGAAAGCAGGGACCATCACCCAGTATTCCCGACCTGGCATCATGCTGCACCCATCTCTGCCACAGTAAGTCAAATCAGGTTCACAGAGAATACATTCTAATGACCAGGACAATGAACCTGAGGGGACAGGTGATGTTTTGCAAGCTCTATCTCTCTTTGCTTAAGTCAGGACTAAATTTCTGGACATCTTTCCTTGGATGTTATGTTCTGGCTTCATTAAGATGAATTGATAAAGCAAAAGGAATCTGTTTTACAGCAAGGAGGAAAATGGTAGCGGTGGGAGATGGGGGTGGGACACGGGGGTCTAGTATGGCTAGACCAGACAGACTTGATGAATGAACTCGCTCAAGAGCCAGATGTTTGGCTTTGGTAGATTAGACAAGTATTGCGCCTTCCTCCCAAAGCTGTCTGTGTTTAGACATTTCCCTGATTGCAGCCTTCAGCCAGGATCACCACCAGCCCAGAGGGGCCTTTCTTTGTGTGTAGGAGGTAAAGACACCTGAATGCCTGGCCAGGTCCACTGGGGTGGTGGGTTTCTGTCCCTGAGATTTCTTTAACTGAACACTACTCAGTGAGCAGCCAGAGATAAAGTGTGATAAGGTAGAGAGAGACACCCCTGATAAAGATTAACATTACTATTGCTTAAAAGGCCATATAAGTTTAAGGGTTAGTCACTCAGTCATGTCCAACCCTTAGCAACCCCATGGACTGTATGTAGCCCACCAATCTCCTCTGTCCATGGGATTCTGCAGGCAAGAATACTGGAATGGGTTGCCATTCCCTTCTCCAGCGGATCTTCCTGACTTAGGGATTGAACCCAGGCCTCCTGCATTGCAGGAAGATTCTTTACCATCTGAGCCACCAGGGAAGCCCAAAAGGGAGTATATATATGTATAATATGTATATTTATTTATATATACAAAAGGGAATTATATATTAATAAATATACAGATAGAGAGAGGGAATATATGGGCTCCTGATTATTTGCTTCCATGGATAACCAAGGGCTGGTGGTAACCCTATATCCATAACAGCTCTAAGTGTTGAGAGTAAAAACAATTCATAGTTTAGTGAACTCATCAACTTTGGTGTGTACTTCATGTCATTACTTATATCCAAACCAGTGACCTATTCCGATGTAAAGCTTATTTTTTAAGGCCAGCCTTGAAATTCTATCCCTTATTAAGCATGAGAGGCAAAAAAAAAATCCACCCCTCACAGACACCAAGCCCAACATATTCTTGCAGAACCTGGTGCTTTGTGTTAGACTTCACAGCTGCAAAGCAAAAGTATGGTGGTTTGCAGGCACTTCTAAAGAGAAAATGTGAGGGTCCCTGGATGAAGACGGGGGCTTTATTCGTCTTCAGATGTTGACATTCCCCAGAGCCACCACAACAAAACCAGAATTAAGATGCAAAAGGAATTCAGAACCTTCCTTTGCTATCCCAAGCCTGAGAATCTTTTCAAATTTAAATGAATATCTGTCAAACTAATTAAGAGAAGATGCAATGCTCTCATTCTGTGCTCATTAGAGGACAACTTACAGGTCATAAATTCCTCAGGCAGTGGGAGTGAATAGGTCTCTGCTCTCTTGCTCAAGATTCCCGGCTTTGTTTATTTCCAGTTTAGCCTGTTCATCTCCTAGACAGAGAGACCACAAAACATGTCTTATATCAAGTTTTAATTCCATAAGACAGAAATGGATAAGATTATGATGAGATGTTGCAACTGATGTTTTTTAGTCAAGAAAACTGGAGGAAATGAAGAGAAATTATTTATATCTGAGTGGCATCCTTTGTTTTCCCCAAGACGTTTTATATTTATGAGCAGATTTCAAAACACACATACACAAAGAGTGTTTCCCCAATTCTTGCAGCTTCTGATATTGAGCCTCAATAAACTGATTTGGTAAAATATACTCACACTGTCAGAGTCTGTCAAACTCTGGGTAGAGATTAACATTCCAAAACCACTTCCTGCATTTATCGGACTCTTGCCAGCTACCCAGTCCAGGACTATGTATTTAATTTAATGCATACATATTTAATTAATAATGTGGGTAACTCTGCAGGCAAAGTTTTTACCCCCATTCTACAGATAAGAAGATTCAGAGCAGTTATCTTGCACCACATTGGTAAGCAGCAGTCAGTAGAAAGCATGATGCTTAAAAGTATTCGGGACTTCCTTGGTGGTCCAGTGGTTAAGATTCCACCTGCCAATCTGCCTGCAGGTGACATGGGTTTGATCCCTGGTCCAGGAAGATTCCACATGCCGCAGAGCAACTAAGCCCATGCACCACAACTATTGAAGCCCTAGAGCCCAAGAGCCTGTGCTCCGAAACGAGAGAAGCCACCGCAATGAGAAATCCTCTCACTGCAGCTAGAGAGTAGCCCCTGATCACTGCAACTAAAGAAAGCCTGGGTGTAGCAATGAAGACCCAGCACAGGCAAAAATGAATAAATTTAATTTTTAAAATATTTGCTTATTTAAAATATATAGTATCATCCTTTTGACAAATTCCTGGAAGTCTGAAGTGGTAAAGATTGAGTCTGCATCTAAACTGTTATTTATTAGAAAGAAATTTAACTGTAGCTATTAGAATTTCCACTGAAGGTCTTTAAAGATGGGCTTCCCTGGTGCCTCAGATGGTGAAGAATCTGCCTGCAATGCGGGAGACCTAGGTTCGATCACTGGGTCGGGAAGATCCCCTGGAGGAGGAAATGGCAACCCACTCCAATATTCTTGCCAGGAGAATTCCAAGGGCAGGGGAGCTTAGAGGGCTACAGTCCATGGGGTCTCAAAGAGTTGGACACAACTGTGTGACTAAGCACAGCACAGCACTGTCTTTAAAGATACACTTCAGAAAACAAGGATTTTCCATTTATTTAAAAGCCTACATGCTTTCCTTATTCTTTTCTATGCTCTGGGATTTATGCCACTAAAAATATATTGTCCCCTTCTTCAGCAATTCCATTAGGCTTTCTCACTGGTGTCACTTGGCTGAGTTGCACAATGCCTCAGCCACGTGGGCAGTTCTGTTTGACCATTTCCTTATTATTTCTTCCTTTTGCTACTTATATCTTAAATCAGATTGTTATCATTTCTGCTTAACCAAGTTAGAGAGATGGATTACACTTACTTGCTCTCTGTCAACATACTAATAGTTTAATGGGATGCTCTGCTCAGTTGCTCAGTCGTGTCCGACTTTTTGAGACTCCATGGACTGCAGCCCAGCAGGCTCCTTTGTCCAGGGGATTTTCCTGGCAAGGATACTAGAGTGGGTTGACCTTTTCTCCTCCAGGGGATCTTCCCAACCCAGGGAATCAAACCCGGGTCTCCTGCATTGGCAGGTGGATTCTTTACCGCTGAGCCACCAGGGTAGCCCCACCAGAGTAGCCTCATAGTTAATGAGATACAGAATTTGAGGCTATGATTCTGATCAAATTCAAATCTAATTTATGCTGTTCATTATTTTTCAAAGTCTTCTTAGAATTTCTATAAAGTGAAAGTCGCTCAGTCGTGTCCAACTCTTTGTGACCCATGGACAGTATTCTCCAGGCCAGAATACTGAAGAGGGCAGCCTTTCCCTTCTCCAGGGGATCTTCCCAACCCAGGGAACGAACCCAGGTCTCCTGCATTGCAGGCGGATTCTTTACTAGCTGACTCACAAAGGAAGCCCAAGAATACTGGATAAGGAGAATTATTCTCTCTCACCATCAGGCTATAAAATGGGGCTTCAAAAACTCCTTTTCTGAGCTAATGTCACCGACACATTGTTGTTTCCTGGGTAAATCTCGGCTCTCCATTGCTCCATTCATGTTTTTAATTACGGTTTACTCTGATAATGCCACGCAGACCATCACCTCCACGGCAGCACCCACACTACTGAAATCAGCATGAAACAGAGCCATGCCAGCCTCATACAGCAATCCTTTCACACATTCCCTCATACTGATGCTCTTATCACCATGGGGACATGACTTTTACAGCCCATGTTTCAGTTGTAGAAGAGGGTACTTAAATCAAAATCAGTTTAATGTTTATTGGCAAAGCTTTGTTGAACATTGAATCAGATGTGTATCTAACTTTGCCCTTGGGGAATTCAACCCCAAAGCCACATTACATTGATTTTGACATTTCAGAGACAAAATGTACCTGAGACATGAACTAGTTCATATTTTTAATTTATAGATGAGTAAATCCATATCTTTACATTTTCAAGTATTTAGTCGTTAATTTGAAATTCAACCTAAAGCAAATAGAACAAAATTCTCAGATCTTTTATTTTGAATATAGTATCACTTCTGTCTTATAAAACTTACAATTTTAGTGTTTCTACATTCTATTCATCTCCCTTCCCACTACTGCTTTTAGGTTATGATTTCAAGTTTCAGAGATTGTCCAACAATTATTAACATTAATCCTTGAAAAATAATGACTTCTAATATGTTCAAGGCATTCCTTAAATGAATCATTCTTATTTTAACATTTTAAGCAGAAAATTTAGACTTTTGAGAGATCATTTTGATCAAGTGCCTCTGTTTACTGGAATAACACACAGGCAACGTAGATACTTCACTAATAAGGAAGTATGTACCAAAATGACACAGTCAGGCTCTAAAGCAATCATGTGTCTTTATGTAGGAGGGCAAATGAGATATGTTTCTAGTAAATAAATGGAAAAACCAAAGTCCTCTGTTGAGAAGGGAAGGAAAAGTAGGCTGAGGAACTACACTGCCTTCCCTGTCCCCAGCACCTGCCTTTCTCACTTCTTCCCTGGGGATGGTGAGAGACTCTCCCAGATGTCTCCAGGGAAGCATATGATTCATTTGGGGAGGGAAGGAATCTGTCCCACACTCGTAATAAAATTTATGAAGCGCCCCCCCCAAAAAAACCCCACCAAAGCTGTGAACTCTTCTCCACCTGTTTACGCACAGCATTTTGATCCTATTCTGCTTTAGGGACAATAAATATAACATGTCAGGAACTTGGCACAAATAGAGCCAGAATATATTTGATGCCAATATCCCTTAGAGCACCATTATCTGCAAGTATTACACCAGTTTAAATTGTTGAAAGCATCCTCTTTCAAGGCAACTGGAAGCTCAAATTCTCATATGTGTACCATGTTGCCTGAAGATCAGGATGCATCCAAGGCCTGGGAATCCAAGATGTTGTTCTTATTCCAGCATTTCACATGGTCATACTGCGTAGAAAGCCAGAGGATTCAGTAATACATCAATAAAGCTCTGTCCTGCTAATTACAAAATACGTCTTTAAAAGATGACTGTCTCAAGGAACATGAGGTGATCAAGATTAGGCACTTTCCCACCACATTAGATTGAGGCAAGCTGCAGTGGCTCCAATCCATCAGTCTTAATCAGCTACATGCCAATGCAAAAAGTTCAGAAAAAAAAAAAGAAACCCTACCTTTATCAACCACTTACTTTGTGCTAGTGACATGCATTGGCACATTTAATCCTCACAATCACCCTCTGCGGAAAAAAATATCATCCTCATTGTGAAGATAAAGAAACTGAGGTGCTGGAAGAGAAGTCATCTGTCCAAAGTTCAAGAATCACACAGAGCCAGTGACAGAGCTAGGATCTGAATCCAGCCCGTCTGGCTCAAGAGTCTTCTCTCCAAACTCATATCATACTTGCACACTGAGTTCCACTGACATAACTGAAGATGTGCTAACATTCATCACCAGGAAAAGTAATTTGCTTTCCTGCAACCTGACCAAGAGGGATTCAACCTAAAAACCATTTTGTATCATTGATTGTTTATTTATTGTGATTAAATTTACTTTTGCTTACTATTTACCAATCTACTGCCACTAGGAAGCCTACGTACTCGTAGGTAATCTTTCAAAGACAAAGCAAAAGTTTTCAGCAGAGAACAAAAGCAGGAAAGCTGACACAGGGCTGTGGCAGTCATTTATCAAGAATTTATATAATTTTATAGCCTTCAACAAACACAGTTAAACGCATAGCAAAATGTGGATTAACTTTATATCTTGCAATTTAGAAATGAATAAAATATGGGGGGAAAGCCCTTTGTCCAACCTTTTCTTTTTGAGATGATATGATTCCTATAGCACTTTTTAATTTTCTTTGAGCTTATCTTAGACTCACTGAGGACTTTTTGTATCATGAGCAGCACTTATCTCAGGAGTTGAGTTGGAAAGTAATCAATAGCTGGTGAAATAATGGGCTTCCCTGGTGGTTCAGTGGTAAAGAATCTACCTGTCAATTCAGGAAACACAGGTTTGATCCCTGATTCGGGAAGATCCCATGTGTCGAGAAGCAACTAAGCCAGTGAGCCACAACTACCAAGCCAGTGTTCTAGAGCCTGGGAGCTGCAACCACTGAAGCCCTCTCGCCCTAGAACCCTGGGGTTCAGGGCGCCCTAGACCCCTCTCAAGCCACCGCAATGAGAAGCGTGGATGTAGCAACTAGAGAGTAGCCCCCACCTGCTGCTACTAGAAAAAAGCCCACACAGCAGCGAAGACCGAGCTCAGCCGAAAATAAATAAATAAAGCTATTACAAAATAGATAAAATAGTTTGTGAAATTAAGACAATCAAAGAAAACAGAGAAGAAGGAACAAAAGGAAAGTTCTGTGATTACTCCTGGATGGCTCCACACTTGGCAAGAGTTGGAATGGCCAACCCTCCCTCTCCTTGAAGAGTGTTGAAATGTGACGGCACTTCCGCACCCAGCCTCCCTCTTCGGCTCCTTCCCTTATCACCACAAAACAGCTGTGTGTCCACAGAGGGCTAAACCTCACTAGTGAAAAAATGAACACATAGTCAATCCAGTTATTTTTTTTCCACCCACAATCTTCCAAGCCACCAGCCTGATGATTTTTTAGACCGAGGTGCCTGATAATTTGAGAGTTGTATAGAAAGAAGACAGCCCAGACTAAACCCATTAAAACGATTAGCAGTTGTTTCCCTATACAGACAGAGGAAAATAATTTTGGTTCTCAGAAAGCAATTGGAAGGCTAATTTCTCGCTGAAAGAGACAGTCCAGTATTGGATAATAATCACCTGATATCCCCAACAGCATTATTTAACTCAGGATTTCTCAACTTGTGTCACGTAGGCCAGACAATTCTGTGTTGTGGGGGCTGTTCCCGGCACTGTAGGACCTGACCTCTCTCCACTAGAGCCAGCAGCACAACCTCCCCACCGTGACAACCACAACTACCTCCAGACCTTGTTAAAGGTCCAGATTGGGTGGTGTTGGGGGTGGGGGGAGGGCAGGCACGCAACCGCTTGCAGATGAGAACCGCTAAATTTGTGACTATGACTGAATTCTCTTCCTTCTCTGTCAGAGCAAACAATATATGGATAGTTCATTTTTTTAAAAAACTTCTCTTGGACTTCCCTGGAGGTCCAGTGGTTAAGACTCTGCACTTTCACTTAAGCGGGCGTGGGTTTAATCCCTGGTCAGGGAACTAGAGTCCTGCATGCTGTGTGGCCAAAAAGAGAATGAATAAACTTAATAAATAAATTAATCAAAAAGTAGTTTTTCAAAAAGCTTTTTTCTTTCCCTTTTTCAAAGGCATAATAGATTTCAGAGTAGTATAAAAGACAGACTTTCCACTTTTCCTAGTCTCTGATTCTCACGGTTATTTCACAGGGATTCAGTGACAATCAAGAACAATAATGCGTGGGTGTGCTAAGTTGCCTCAGTCCTGTCCAACTCTTTGTGACCCCATGGGCTGTAGCTTGCCAGGCCCCTCTGTCCATGGGATTCTCCAGGCAAGAATACTGGAGTGGGTTGCCATGCCCTCCTCCAGGGGATCTTCCCGACCCAGGGATTTAAGCCACATCTTTTGGTCTCCTGCATTGGCAGCCGGGTCCTTTACCATTAGCGCCACCTGGAAAGGCCCAAGAACAATAAGTGAAGTGAAGTGAAAGTTGCTCAGTCGTGTCCGACTCTTTGCAACACCATGGACTATACAGTCCATGGAATTCTCCAGACCAGAATACTGGAGTGGGTAGCCTTTCCCTTCTCCAGGGGATCTTCCCAACTCAGGGATCGAACCCAGATATCCCGCATTGCAGGCAGATTCTTTACCAGCTGAGCCACAAGGGAAGCCAAATAAGAGCTCACACCTAAATGTGTATTTCTTATCCCAGGCACGGTAACAATATTAACTCCTGAATTCTCACCACTCCCCTTTTTACAGGTGAGAGATAGAAGCACACTAGTTGTTTGTCTTCAGTTACAGGGCAGCCTAAAACATTTTTAATTTGTGAAAGCATAGCATACAGGCATTTATAAAAATATCACACCTATGGGCTATGAAAACTGGCATGACCATCAGGAACATTCCAGAGCAATGACCAGAGTTACAACCACTATCTTATCGAGACCGTTTCTTGATAAGGAAAATGAAGCATACCTTCTTTGGGTGCAACTGGATGAGAAAATCACATGCTTAGTAGGAAATATTCTTCATTGATTTAATAAATGTAAAATATCAAATGTAGCTTCTCTGGTTGACTATATCCTAGAAAAGCATCTCAATCATGTGAAAACCAAGAGTACCACAGTGGTCGGCCTTCTTTCCAGTGGTTCCTACAGACTAATGGTATGCTTCTCTATCCCCAGCATAGTGCCCCTCATCTCCCAAGACACCTCAGGAAGCAGTAGGGCTCTCTGGGACCTTCCTTCTGATTCACGTAGCACGCACCTTCCTCTCCTTGGGCCAATATCAGGAAGGCAATGTTGCATATATTCACCACCTAACAGATGGCAGTCCAAGGAATAATCAAAGTCTGTAAAAGCAAACCGTATCTTTTCTTAATGTTTGAACACTGGCATTAACAACAAGGATGACAGCAGCAACAACGGCCACTTCTACCACCACGTGTGACCAGAGTGCTGCCTGCCAGACTTTATATTCATTACCACTTAACCCTCACAACAGCTCTATGAGCTGAGTCATATTTCCCCCATTTTACAGATGAGGTTCATAAAGGTAAGTATCCTGCCCAATGTGATAGAAAATATTGACTTGGTATTCAAACCCAGGGCCATTCAACGCCAAAGCCTGAGCTACTTTCCCATGGTGACAAGCACAGGGAGACAGAAAGAACCCTGCTTGCCCGTCCACTTTTAGGAACAGAACAAAAAATACTTTCTCCAAAAGAATGGGGAGGGACTTCCCTGGTGGTCCAGTGGCTAAGACTCTTGGCTCCCAATGCAGGGGGACTGGGTTCAATCTCTGGTCAGGACACTAGGTCCTATATGCCACCACTAAGCATTTGCATGGCGCAACTAAAGATCCCACATGCTATAACTAAGAGCTGGGCAGCCAAATAAGCAAACAAATACTGAAAAAAAAAAAAAAAAGAATGGGGAAAGGGTTTGAGAAACCCTAGGTTTATATCATTTTACTTTAGAAAGAATGTGTGTGTGCTTAGTTGTGTCCAACTCTTTGCAACCCCATGGACTGTAGCCCGCCAAGTTCCTCTGTCTATGGGATTCCCAGACAAGAATACTGGAGTGGGTTGCCATTCCCTTCTCCAGGGGATCTTCCCAACCCAGGGATTGAGCCCAGGTCTCCTGCACTGCAGGCAGATTCTTCTCCGTCTGAGTCCCCAGGGAAGCCCCTTGAAAGAATAAAAGTGAGGAACTAGCTGTCTGCAGCTGGGCATTGTTATCTTGTAAAGACTGACCACCCACTGCAGGAGGCTGTGCTGTACTTGAAACGGGAGGAACCATTTCCTCTGATACCAGCTGGTCATTCTCTGAAGGGACCCAGCTCAAGACCAGTGCGTTCTCCCTCAATCGCAAAAGCAACTCTTAAAGCCCTCTTTTTAATCTTTAACTATAGGCTCGTATAAGGAAGTTTTTATGGTTACTCAACAGTTAACACCTTACTACACACTGTGTCAAAGTTCTCGAGTTTATCAGTCTTTGCTGGGAAGCCAGAACCTTTCGCTGAGTTGCTGAAGTTAAAAAGCTAGGAGTGATTCTGACCATCTCCTCCTCCCTCACCCAGAAAGTCAGCCTGCCACCAGGTCTACCTGTTCTACCTTCTAGATGTCCATCCCACCACTTCCTCCCCTCTACTTGCCATAGCCTTAGTGCAGGCCTTCACTATTTCTCACCTGGACCAGTCCTCGCCCACTAATTTCTATTCCTCTAGACTTGCCATCTTCAAAACTACCCTCCAAATGTAGCCAGAATGGTCCCTCCCAAACACAAATCTGATTTTGTCCCAATCTACCATTTTTAAAAAATTAAAACATAGTTGCCTTACAATATTTCAGGTATATAGCAAAGTGACAGTTATATTCATTTATATATATATATATATACTTTTTCATATTCCTTTCCAATATAGATTATTACAAGATATTGAATACAGTTTCCTGTACTATATAGTCAGTCCTTGTTGTTTATCTATTTTATATATAGCAGTTTGTATCTGCTAATCCCAAATTCCCAATTTATCCCTCCCCCTGCCTTTTCCCTTTGGTAAGCATCAATTTGTTTTTTAGGTCTGCCAGTCTGTTTCCATTTTGTAAATAAGTTCATTTGCATCATTGTCTTAGATTCCACATATAAGTGATATCACACGATATTCATCTTTCTGCTAAATTCACTATGATTATCTCTAGGTCCATCTATGTTGCTGCAAATGGCATTACTTCATCTCCCCTAATCTGCCTTTTAAATTCATTAGCTTCCCATCACCTTCAGGGTCCTGTTAAAACTTATGAGGATTCTCACATATGTTCTTCAGTCAAAAAACAGCAAATACATTCAGACAGCCCAAGAGGTACCTTGTGTGAATTAGACAAAGTCCCTGCCTACTCCAGGGGGTGCAGCTTCTCCAGGGAGTAAAGCCCAGGTGGGATTTCAGCCCTGCTCCCACCCCATCTCTGCCCATCCCTTTTGTGGGTCACAAGTGCAGCCCTGACATAAGGGTCTCTTCAAGCACCTCTTGGTTTACTTTGTTTAGAACACCTTTACCTACTAAATCTCTCTACCTACCTCCTGTCTGCCGTTCTGATAATCAAAACAATTATCCTTTTCCAAGAAGCATTCACCTATCCTATGCTACCAGGATAACTTTGTCCTACTGTGCCTGTGATAGACTTTCCTATCCATTTCCCCCAGTAGATGCTGCATTCTGTGAAGCCAGGACCCTGTCTTTCAGATCTCTGCGCCTAGAAAGCCTAGCACAGTGCCTGGGAGACTGTAGACCAAGAGCTGCCAAATGTCAAATGAACAATGCCTCTTGCTTTCTTAGTTTTGTCACTGAGTAAGACCCTCAGCAATTTGGAGATTAGGCTATAGGGGGAGTCTGCTTCCTCAGATTACATAATCCCAACTCAAATAACCAGAAGCCAGACCTCATTTAGCAATCAATCATTTCATTAACCTATGATTAAGAAGAATCTTAGATTTCAACTTCCTGTCCCCTCTGTGGAGTAAACTAATACATCTGTCTTTCACTATTTTGTCTTTTACTGGATTCTCCACTATCATTATCATATCCACTTCCCAGACTTTGGGCTCCTCTGGTGGCTCAGACGGTGAAGAATCTGCCTCCAATGCGGGAGACCGGGCTTCGATCCCTGGGTTGGGAAGATCCCCTGGAGAAGGGAAAGGCTACCCACTTCAGTATTCTTGCCTGGAGAATCCCAAGGACAGAGGAGCCTGGCGGGCTACAGTCCATAGGGTCACAAAAAGTCAGACACAACTGAGCAACTTTTCACTTCACTTCACTCCTAGACTTAACAAGAGCCATCCAGCTGGATGGTGGGTGGGTGTGCTGGAGGGTAGGGGAATTGGAATTTGTGGTACTTTCTACTTTCTCTAGTGTTTGGATGTTTTTGTAATAAAAGTGAGTGAAAATAAATACTAAAAATTAAATAAAGAGGGACTTCTCTGGTAGTCCAGCAGTTGGGACTCCGAGTTTCCACTGCAGGGGACAAAGGTTCTATCCCTGGTCGGGGAATTAGAATCCCACGTGCCACGTGATATGGTCAAAAACTAAAAAATAGTTAGCCATGCTCATTGAACCACAGGCTCAGCTTCTTGTATTTCCGCCTTTCTTGGGATCTTTGCCACAGGTCCTATACGGCTCTCTCAGTTGGCCTGTCCCTCATGGCCATGTTGACTTCACGTATGACTCTGCTCAGTTCTCCTGCTCACCCCCTCCTCAAACCCCTCACGTATCCCTTCCTGACCCAGGTCCAGAATTCTCTTCTCTATTCAAGCCAAGGCCACAGGAAGCAGAGCCTGGAGACTTAAAATATCTGTCAAAAGCACTTTGTATCTGAAATCTAGCTATTCTATTTGTGAAAAGTGTACTTTTCAATAGAGTGCGAGCCATTTTAAGAAGGACCGGGCGGATACCACACAGTTTGACTCCGAGGTATTATTATCTTCCTGCTCTCAACTCCTCTGAGGGAGCATGGCCCTGACCGAGCCCCTGCTGCAGGTGGGAGGCCAGACCAGCTCTTCCTTGGCCATAAGCAGAGCCATTCACGTTGTTGCTGGTGGAAGATGGACCCAGGGCCCAGGGCCTGAGTCAGTAAGGTGATGAAAGCTGGAGAGCTGGAAGACACGTGGTGTAGGACCCATGGCTACGTGGTGAGCGAGCACCACACACGAGCGGATATGGGAGGACAGACACCCGGAAGTTGGGAGAAATGTATCAGACAGTACTTGGTGGTTTTTATTGCAAATCATTCAAGTGACATTGAACCTACAGAGAAATTTAGGCAAAAATGGGAATTTCTTGGGAAGGTCAAGGAGGGAAACAGTCCCAGGGATTGTAAATATTTTCAGGTTCTCCCTCACGCTCATCTTTTTGGATGTGTGTACATCTGTGTGTCTGTCTGTCTGTCTCAATTTCAATGTTTTTCTCTTTCTCTTTTCCATATATATACTTTTTTCTACACTAAATAGGACTCTTCTTCAGCCTGTTTGCATGTGTGTGTGTGTGTGTGTGTGTGTGTGTGTGTGTGTATGTGCTAGGAGGGTGGATATGGATGCAGAAAGTAAGCATGGAGCAGAGAACTTCAGTTTTACTTCAACCCATATCAGTTCAGTCACTCAGCGTGTCCAACTCTGCGACTCCATGGAATGCAGCACTCCAGGCTTCCCTGTCCATCTCCAACTCCTAGAGTTTACTCAAACTCATGTCCATCAAGTCGGTGATGCCAATCTAACTATCTCATCCTCTGTCATCCCCTTCTCCTCCTGCCTTCAATCTTTCCCAGCATCAGGGTCTTTTCCAATGAGTCAGTTCTTCATATCAGGTGGCCAAAGTATTGGAGTTTCAGCTTCAACATCAGTCCTTCCAATGAATATTCAGGACTGATTTCCTTTAGGATTGACTGGTTGGATCTCCTTGCAGTCCAAGGGATTCTCACGAGTCTTCTCCAACACCACAGTTCAAAAGCATCAATTCTTCAGCACTCAGCTTTCTTTATAGTCCAACTCTCACATCCATACATGACTACTGGAAAAGCCATAGCTTTGACTAGACAGACCTTTGTTGGCAAAGTAATGTCTCTGCTTTTTAATATGCTGTCGAGGTTGGTCATAGCTTTTCTTCCAAGGAGCAAGCGTCTTTTAATTTCATGGCTGCAGTCACCATTTGCAGAGATTTTGGAGTCCAAAAAGATAAAGTCTCTCACTGTTTCCATTGTTTCCCCATCCATTTGCCATGAAGTAATGGGACCGGATGGAGAAGGCAATGGCACCCCACTCCAGTACTCTTGCCTGGAAAATCCCATGGACGGAGGAGCCTGGCAGGCTGCAGTCCATGGGGTTGCTAAGAATCGGACACGACTGAGCAACTTCACTTTCACTTTTCACTTTCATGCATTGGAGAAGAAAATGGCAACCCACTCCAGTGTTCTTGCCTGGAGAATCCCAGGGACGACGGAGCCTGGTGGGCTGCCATCTATGGGGTCGCACAGAGTCAGACATGACTGAGGTGACTTAGCAGTAGCAGCAGCAATGGGACTGGATGCCATGATCTTAGTTTTCTGAATGTTGAGTTTTAAGCCAATTTTTTCACTCTCCTCTTTCACCTTCATCAAGAGGTTCTTTAGTTCTTCTTCACTTTCTTTCATAAGGGTGGTGTCATCTGCATATCTGAGGTTATTGATATTTCTCCTGGCAATCTTGATTCCAGCTTGTGCTTCATCCAGCCCAGCATTTCGTATGATGTACTCTGCATATAAGTTAAATAAGCAGGGTGACAATATACAGCCTTGATGTACTCCTTTCCCTATTTGGAACCAGTCCATGTTCCATGTTGCTTCTTGACTTGCATACAGATTTCTCCGGAGGCAGGTCAGGTGGTTTGGTATTCCCGTCTCTTTAAGAATTTTCCACAGTTTGTTGTGATCCACACAGTCAAAGGCTTTGGAGTAGTCAATAAAGCAGAAGTAGCTATTTTTCAAATTAGCTACTTAAAAAAACAGAAAGCTCTGCCTTCTCTCAGATTCTGTATAAAATCTCAGGGAAGACTGTGAGTTGCCTGGCTTGGATACACTTTTATCTAAGACAGGTCTTTTTGACTGTTTATTCAGTGGTCACTATCCCCTTCTTCCTCACAAACATAATTCTGATCCTATGCTCAGAAAGGTGGATGCTTCCACATCCCCAAGAAGTAAATCATTCTGCATCAGGACTTCCCTGAAGGTCCAGTGGTTAAGACTTCACCTTCTAATGCAGGGGGTGTAACTTCAATCCCTGGTCAGGAAGCTAGGATCCCACAGGCTGCTGCTGCTGCTGCTAAGTCACTTCAGTCATGTCCGACTCTTCATAACCCCATGGACCGTAGCCTGCCAGGCTCCTCCGTCCATGGGATTTTCCAGGCAAGAGTACGGGAGTGGGTTGCCATTTCCTTCTCCAGGATCCCACATGCCTTGGGGCCAACGAACCATAACATAAAACAGATGCAATATTGCAATAAATTCAATAAAGACTTTAAAAAGTTTATTCAAAAAAAAATCATTCTTCATCTACATTCATCATGGTACTCTGACTCCCATGTCAGGACTAGGCCAGGCATGGTTATAGGACAACCCTAGCAAATGAGCTCTGACCCAAAGGAAAGTTTGTAGGAGAGTTTTGGGGAAGATGTTCCTCATTTTTGCTAAAATACACCAAACTAGGACTCCTTCCTGCCTTTGGACAAAGTTGTGCAAAGAAATGATGCCTAGAGTTGCAGCAGCCATTTTGTAATCACAAGGGATAAACCTGAAGATTAAAATCATCATGCAAAGGATGGTAGAATGGAAACAGGTAAAGCTGGAACCTTGATGACATCCTATGCCATTCAGTTAACCCTGGAACCATGTCCTTTAGGAAGCCCATCTGAAAGGAGAACAATGGAACTAATGTTCAAAGTCAACTGAAATGAGGGACTATATAGTCCAAGGAGAAAGTGAAGAGCTGCCTACTTGCTGAATCATAATAAAGGCTGGTGGTTACACATTTTACTATGTGTCAGGCAGTGTTCTACGTGTCAGGCAGCTTTATATGTATTACTTCATTTAATCTATGCAACAACCCAACAAAATATCAATAGATACTTTAATTATTCTCTACTTTTCAGACAGGTAAACAAGGGCCAGAAACATTGAGGAATTTGTCCAATGTCACAAACCCAGCAATGCCAAGGTGGGAAAATCACTGACACTTTCGACTCCTCCAGACTTAATCACCACATTAAACTTGGAAGCGTTTCTGGTTTGCTGCAATAGGATTCCTCAAGCTTCACTGCTACCTTTCCAAAAAAAACACATCTTTTTATTTGAGATGGTCTGAGTGGGTTTACCTTCACTGCACCCAAATGTTCCCCCAGGCACCAGCATTGGCCAAACTGGGGCTTCCTTTCTCTGCCCCTTAATAACTCGGTGAGTCTCAGGGCCCATTCGTTAAATGTACTGTTATATGTTAAATGGTGTTGGTGGCTTATTTCCTAAGTCAACAAGTGTCCGAGTCTTGAGACACCATGGACTTTAGCTTACCAGGCTCCTCTGTCCATGGGATTTCCCAGGCAAGAACACTGGAGTGGGTTGCCATTTCCTTCTCCAGGGTATTTTCCCAACCCATGGATTGAACCCACATCTCCTGCATTGGCAGGAAGGTTCCTTACAGACTGAACCACCAGGGAAGCCCCCTAAGTGTTAAGTGTATAATGTTCAATGTCCAAATCCCCACTTTAAAAATCCTGACTTAGTGGGATTCATGGTTTCCTGGTTTGCTCCTTCCCTAACTGTCATGTGGCCAATATTAGTTTGAGGTCTTTTGGGGCACTGTTTCTAGTGTCATAGGACTTATTAATTAAAATATTAATGAGATTTAAAAAAAGGTGAAGCTGTTGACACTGCCTCATTATATCCTCACCTCTAATTTTATCTGGTTTGTAACTTTTCAAAGTTTTTGCATTAAGTGGCATCCTGCATTCACATATATCTCTGTACCCCTGTGAGATTAAGAAGGCATTTCTATGGCCCTACTACTATTTATTCAAGTCACACCCTCACTCTCTCACTTATTCAACAAATATTTGAGTATCCACCATGCCCCAGGCACTATTCTAGGCACAGGTATCAATAGTTTTTGTTCTCTGCCCTCATAGAGGGCAATAAAATGTAATGATATGCCAGATCATTTTTTTTTCCCTCTAAATCAACAGGAGCGCTACCACAAATGAAAAAGGTTCATAGGACTAGATAAAGCTGTTTTGGGGCACATTCAGATAGGACTTAAGGGCGCAGATCCTGCTGGCTGACTGCCTGAGTTCAAATTCTCTCTCAACTACCCTCTCACCATATGACCTTGAATAGTTCCTGAACTGGTATCTCAATTGTTTAATAACTTGGTAAATGGAGATTAAAATTGTAGCTTTGTCTGTAGGCTTTTTAGGAGCGCATGTTTATCAGTCATTTAAAACATAAATTCATACAAGTATTTGCTCAAAAGGAAAAGCAAGCTATAGTCTGTCCTACCCACTGATCGTGACTAAGCTACTCTGCATCAAGTAGCAGTGATATGACAACACCCTGATGTTTGAATCTGTAAAAGGAAGCACAGGACTGTCAATGTTGGGAGAATAGGGGCTTCAGGCACCAGGACCAGGGTCACCACTGCAGGAGGATGACCCGTCTGACCCCTAAGTCGAACAGAGTTTCCACAATCATGTATTTCTTGCTCTCAGAATCCCTAATTTAAGATGTCGGTTAAAGAAAATTTACAGTGACTTTCCCTGCAGAATTTAGTTTTCAATAAGCATATCTTGAAAGAAAGCAGAATCACAAATTTGGAAGAGAACTTAAGAAACCAAGCTGCCATCCAAATGCTTGAGAACCCCTCTGCCCACTGGTTACCCAGCCTTCACTGGAATGTTCCCACTGCCGAGGGTACACATTTTTAGCCTCTTCCTTTACCCATCATCTCTAGTTACCATCAAGAATTTCCCTTTATTGTCCTGAAAACCACTTTTCCTGATTCTGGAGCAAGGACAAGATAACCCGGACTCTAAATGATGGTCTTCAAATGCTTGGAGAAGAGGATTCCCTCTCTTCTGGTTTCTGAGCTAGTCACTATTTGACATGAGTTCCTACCAAAATCCTTCAGAAGTTCAAAGGAGGAGACACAGAGGTGTGTCCAAGAAGATAATTTTGAAAGAGGGTTCTCAAAGCAGCCAGGAAAACCAGTCTTGCTTCCGGGCTCAGGGGAGAAGGAAAAGACATGGATTCCTTGTTTTAATTACATCTGCAGCAAGTTCCTCCCCACGTGGGATGCTGTGGCCTGAAGGAGGGATCCATATCAAAAGTCAAACATGAGGACATTGCCAGAGCATGTGAATTCAGTGGAATTCAACAGGATTTTTGTAGCTGAAACTTAAACCAAATGTATCCAAAGACACCTGTCCTGAGAGAGTATGGACTTAGTGCTTTCCTAAGAGAGACAATACTATAGTTTAAACAGGCTAGTTTTTAAAAAGTAAGCCCTCATATGTTTGAAGATATAGAGTTGGGACCCTCTTAGATGATAAAATCGAACAGCTAGGGGGCCAAGGGTGGGAGTTTAATTCTTATAATGACAATCAGCTTTAATTAGAACAACACTCTCTTCTATATATGCTCACATTATCCTATCTTTAAATCCTGCTGCTGCTGCTGCTAAGTCGCTTCAGTCGTGTCCGACTCTGTGTGACCCCATAGACGGCAGCCCACTAGGCTCTGCCATCCCAGGAATTTTCCAGGCAAGAACACTGGAGTGGGTTGCCATTTCCTTCTCTAATGCATGCAAGTGAAAAGTGAAAGTGAAGTCGTTCAGTCATGTCTGACTCTTCGCAACCCCATGGACTGCAACCTATCAGGCTCCTCCGTTCATGGGATTTTCCAGGCAAGAGTACTGGAGTGCGTTGCCATTGCCTTCTCCGATCTTTAACTCCTAGGTCATGGTAATAATAAACAAAGGAACAATGGCTAACAATTATAGAAGAATTTTTATATGGTAGGCACTTAAGGCTTCAAACAAATTATTTCATTTAGACCCTGCGACAGCTCTGTGAAGTAAGTCCTCATAGGGTTCACTCAGAGAAAAAGTCAAATGCCTTGCGGTGGTACAGAGGGCCCTGACCTTTGCCCCCACTGCACTCATCTGGTTCTTCCTTTCACATCCATCTATACTGCCCCCAGGGCCTTTGCACTTGCTGTTCTTTCGGTTTCTATCTTCTTCCCAAGCTTATCTCAAGGCTTAGGTTCTCACCTCCTTCATGTCTTATTTCATCTTCCTTCATTACCTTCCTCATAGGCCTTCTCTCACCGCTCTTCAGAAAATGACAATATCCCCTCTGCTTATATTCCCTGCTTTAGGTTTTTCCATAGCAGTTATTTTATAACCTAGTTATTTAGGGGTTTGTCTGTCTTGACCAGAATGTATGCAAGGACTTTTGTCTACTTTTGTTCACAACCCTAAACCCCCAGCATGTGGAACACAGCTAGCACACAGTAGACACTGCATAAATACTTACTGGTTAAATTTTATACATGAGGCAATCAGTACAGAAAGGGTAAGGGGTCATGCTTTTCATAGAAAGACTAAGTTAAACTCAGAGTATACATCCTTTTCCCAAGAGTTGGTCACATTATTTTTGACCATCAGGGGCAATATGTTAGATCTGAATAATACTTCCAAACAATACTAGCAATCAAAAATGTAAAGAAGTATTCCACATGTGTACTATATTCATGAGTTCTATATGTGTAGGAAAAATCACTTGTCAGAATACTTTTTGACTCTACAGAAACATTTTATTTGAGAAGATTTGAGGATATATATAATTATATCCTCTTCAGGTTTTTAAATGAAAATATAAATACTTAAGACATATGTGTGGAATATAGAAAAATGATATAGATGATCTTATTTGCAAAGCGGAAATAGAGACACAGATGTAAAGAAAATACGGCTACCAAAGGGAAAAGGGATAGGGTGGAATGAATTGGGAGATTGGGATTGACATATATACACTGCCAATATTATGGATAAAATAGATAACTAAGGAGAACCTACTGTAGAGCGCAAGGAGCTCTACTCAGTGCTCTGCAGTGACCTAAATGGGAAAGAAATTCAAAAAGAGGGGACACATGTATACATATAGCTGATTCACTTTGCTGTACAGCAGAAACTAACACAATATTGTAAAGCAAGTATACTTCAATAAAAATTAAGAAAAGAAAATATAAATGCTTAAATATATAAAGATTTGAAAATGTATATATATATATATTCATTCTCATGAAAACATTTTCCCCAAGTTGTACAATAGCAAGAATGACAGCTTATTATAGATGCCATTCATTCAGGGGTCATTTCCCGAGTTCCTTTTATGTGATTGTATTTAACCTTCCTAATAATGCAGAAATCCAATTTGCAGATGAGGAACTATGCTCTAACAGGTTGTGCACCTTCCTAAAATAGCCCAGTACAGGGTAGAATTTAGAAGGGAATATAATTCTTTTGTCTCCATCTGGAACACCCACTCCCGCACTCACAGCTGCTGGTTAGGCTTCAGGTATTTAACATTTTACAGGCGCTTCTATCCTGAGGAAGGAACTCAGTTACTATAAATGGCTAACTGAGATCCCACCGACTGAAAAACTAAAATCTATATATATTACTTTCCTCTCTCTTTTCCCAAAGTCTACTCTTACACAGATTTTAGAGACTCATAGTGCAGCCCCTACATCGTCACAGTAAAAGTAGGATCTTTGTCTGAAGTTCATTTCACTCACTAAACATCCAGTTTTATAAAGCTCACATTATTACAGAGGGAAAAAAATGCAGCTGCTGACAGGATCGCTAAGAACAACAAATACCAGGAAAATCTCAAAAGTCTGACCACTTTTTTTTTTCTTAACCGGAGTTTTGCCAATGATTTCGCCACAGCTTTGAAAGCTTGTTTTCACCTCTACCCTTTTCCAAAAGAGAATTCCACCCCAGGGGAGAAAAAAAAATTAAGAACTCAAACCAAGTACAAATTGCTCATTTAAAGAACAGGAATTAAGAATGTGGGGGCTTTTCTTCCTTAAAAGCTCATCACTCTGTAGAAAGAATTCAAACTCTGTCTTTCTGAGCAGTGGAGCTGGTTTTTGGGTTTTGTGTTAGTTAATTTTAATTAAAAAAAAGGGGGGGGCACCATTCTTGAGAAGCTGTTGCTATGAGACTTCCTGGGCCTCAACAGATGGCCACAGAGCAGTTCTCAGCCCCAGCTCCGGCTCTGAAGCCCTCCACTCAGGCATACCATTAACATTCCTGAAATACTTTCGGAGGCAAATGTGGGCCAGCCGCCTTCAGACTAGCTCACCCGAAGCTCCTGGGCCGGCCTGCCTGGCCACTGGGCCTGGGCTGAGATTTGTTATAAATGAATGATCAGGCCTCTCTAGGAAAAGGCCACAGCACAGACGTTGCTGTCGGCGGAGGCTTCGGACAAACTTTACTAACACACCCCTGGGGGTTTTGAGTCCTTCAGGTGAGCAGGTGGGCGCATATGGGTATGCAGACATTCAAACGTATGTGCATGCACACACACACATCTGCACACGCACCTCACCCCACACCCAATTCAGTTCACTGTTGGGAAGCCTCTGACCCCTCCCCATCACAGTGGTCCAGTTGAGAGCAGCAGAGTTTTGGACTAAAGCCTTTTTAGTGCCCAGAGTTGCTGAGGAAGAGGTTTAAGCATTCCTAATTTCTCCCTTCGACAGAAAGGAAGGGAGAAAAGCAAGGCGGGGCAGATTCTACGTTCACACTAACTTCTTGGTGCTGCTGGACAAACCATTCCACATCATCACTTTTCTCGCTTCTTCCAAACTGGGATAATGATATTGACCTACATGCATCAGAGAGAGGAACTGATGAACCCGATTAATAAACAGCTGTGAAATCACTGCATAAATATCAGTGAATAAATATCATAGGACCAGCCTCCAGTGCTGCCAGGGAAGAAGATAAGGAAGGAACTTAGAGACAGCACTTAGGGGGTCTAATCGTAGGGGCCGCCGCCCCTGGAGGGCTGGTCTGGATTAGTGACAACAGGTTTTGGTGGAAAAGGTCTCCCAGTACCTGCATGGGTCACTAAGGAGCTTTGGGAATTGGAAAAAAACAAGTGATTCTCAACAGTCACAGCTTTTCAGGGTGGGGCTCATTTAAATTCCATCTCCTGAGTTGTCACCACAAAACCAGGTCTGGAGTGTACAAGCAAAGTCCTACCAAAGTGTCTGACGCCAGCGTCACTGGATCACTTGACGGGACATCAGAGCCATCCTACCAGTTTCAGTTCACAGACGTTCGTTAAGAGCGATTTTCCTCATGATATCAGATGACAGGCCACAAACACCGCACCGCCACCATCATCTGACGTTCATTTTTAAATCCAATCTGTGCAACTAGGAGCAAAACAACTTGAGACTGCTTAGGTTCCCACCTTCCAAAATCACCCATCTGTTCTGACCCAAAGCTTCCCTCTCGTCTCCAAATTGAGAACATTAGGATCGCCGGAAGAAATTTAAAAACACAAAACAAAACATGCCTTTTAGAAGCTCAGCCTAACAGGAAATGTACCTCTTTCCTATTAACCAGGGACGTTTTCATGAAGCCATCTATAGCGGGGTGGAGATGAGGACTTTTTCCATTTGTCTAGGGCTATGGAAGCCCATCTGGCAAAGGGAAGTCTGGCCCAGTTGTTCAGCTTCTGAGCTCACAGCGTCCCTCATCCTCACCCCCCTAGTCAGAAAAGTCTGGGGCAAAGGCTGGACTCTGGGACCCTTTTGAGGGAGGAGAGGAGGAGAGGGAGAGGGGAGGGGAGGGCAGAGTCTGACGTGGTTGGCTTCATTTGCATAGCTGACCCTTTCTTGAGCAGAGTTACTGGGGCACACGCAGTGTGTCTGGTGGGCAACACTATTGTGCCTCATTGTGTGTTCTCCAGAACACTAGAGGGGTCCGTCCCCACAGCCCCCGTGGACAAGGGAGCCTGGCGGTCATTCCACAACTCCAGAAAGGAGACGCTGGGGAAAAAAATAAATATAAGATACTTAATCCCCTGTCCCAATGTAACAATGCTGTTCTTGGGATGAAATGTGTGTGTGTGTGTTAGTTATTAACCATTGTGTTAAATTACACATTTGGGGGTCCTCTTGTACTCTGCAGATAGGCAGGGTTTTCTACACTCAATATGAAATGTGTGGTTTTTGTGACTTTATTTCCTTTTTAATTAGAGATAGAGGTTTTGAAACTGGCTCTCTCTTCCTTTCTGTATCTTTTTAGGACTCTGAGGTTATTATGGACAGTGAAATTTTTTTTTAAGATAGTGATTAGGGTTGAGATGGTATTTATGCCTCCCTATATAGCAATGACTTATCATTAAACCAGGAAACCAACTTTGATTTATACATTCTCTAGATTGTAATTCATAGATGAAGGTAGCATTTTGAACTTGAACTCAATGCTAAATATTCAGTATTTATTTAGCTTTCCAACATTTACTTGTTCTTTAATCCCCTCAATATTTATAATTCACTTAATATCTACCTACCAACTGATCTAATTTTTCAATCATCACCAACCATCTGTACTATGGGGCATATACATTATATTTTAAATGATTTCTGTAGACTTGCATGATGATCACATTTCAACCCATGGGCAATGTCATTTCTGATGCTTCTATTCATCAGAGCAGGCATTTTTAGTATTTATATTTAGTATTACAAATACGTTGATCTTTTTACAGGAAAATGTCTTTATAAAGAATAGTTAGCTAACAGCTGAGAAGGATGGAGACTTCCAACTGCCTATAAATAATGAAAGAAAAAAGACATATTTCAGGATGATTAACATAGATCTTGAGTATATGGTTTCTGAATGTTTATCTCCTGTTTTTTACCACCTCTGTCTGTTCTATTACTGGTTCTATTTACTGGTTAAATGGAATTATTTAGAAGTGGGGAACACCTTCCTTCTATCTTTGAAATTAATATGGTGGGGAAAGTAGCCTCAGGCAAGAGTATAAGCATTTGTCCACACTACTAGTCATTTTACCAACCTTGTACTACTAGACCCTACAATGAAAGTATGCTGACACCAATCCAAGAGGAAGACAGGATGGCCCCGAAGTATCTGTTGATCAACTTAAAAGTACATAAAATGAAGTCATAGCAGAGCTTAAGCTTAATCAGAATCGTGGCTTAATATTCCAAAGCATCTCACTGTGACTCAAAGTTAAGTCCTTCTGTCTAGAATCTGGCTTTCTCTGGAAAAGAAAGGTGAGGGGAAGTGAGCCAAGCAGTACAATCAAACCCCATGCTAGAGTGAAAGTCACTAACTCTTCTGTGCTGAGCAAAACTTAAAAAGAAAAACTGATTTCCTATCACAAGAGGAAAAAGTTAAAGACAGATTTAAAAAGAAGTGGGAATGAGAATTAGATGATAGCTCCTGGGGTTGCACGGTTGGGAGGAGCCTATGGCACAAGCATATACATTTGTTGGCCTTGATGAAAAGTTACTTCATTCTACCATCACTGGAGCTCCTCATCAAATAGGAAGGAGCGAACAGTGAGGGGCCAGCTGCCTGCAAGGATGACAGTGGTTTGTCAAGTACCCACCCCACCCCCACCCCGCCCCTCGTACATCTTAATTTCTGTCTTGGTATCATTTTGCCAGCACATCTGACACTCCAATCACTTACAAGCTTCATCATAAAAGCCTAAACTAAAACAACTCCCCAGACCTTCTTTAGTTTACCTGCCCGATACAAGCATTTCTGTCGAATTAAATGGAGAAACCCTGTCGAGAAATACCTGGTTTAAAAAGGACTTACCTTAAGGAAGTCTAAGCCGGCATTTCCACTGTCCTTGATTATCTGCTGGACATCTCTGTCCGGCGGCCCGAGGGGACTCAGGGGCCGGGGGGAGGTGACATAGAGACACGAATCCGGCCCGGAAAGAATCCCCGGGAAGCAGCTCCGGGAAGGCGAGAGCTAAGACACAGGTGTCAGACACCACCCAGGCACCTCCGCTGGGAACCTGCAATCAGGCGGCTGCCCTGATTAGCCAAGTACAAAAGGCAGTTCGGATTACTGCCCTCCTCCCAGCCAATCGCCGGCCGGCCTGCCTGACAGCGGCGGGCACCCTGATGTAAGGGGAAGGACACGCGGCCAGAACCCAGAACCGGTTTCTGCAGTGGCCGCGGGCACGCCGGCCCCGCGAACTCCGGGGCCGGCGCTCTGCAGAAGCTGTCTCGCTGTTGCAAGCAGAGCTCGTGGCAACGGGTAAGCCCTCTCCTGCCGGTCCCCAAAGGTCGCTCTAGGGTCCTTCGACTCACAAAACCACGATGCGAAGACGGTTAAATCAAAGGGAAGGACGATAGAATGAATGGCGCTGGAGGCGTCACTCACTGGGCGCCCCTGTCCGCTCTTCCTCCCGCCCCTTGCCTGTCCCCACTCGGGTCTCTGGGCAGTTGAATAAGTTCAATTTTTCATTAGCTATGGTTTTTGCAAGCAACAGTTTCTCACAGAAACTAGGAGGAGTGGAAGGAGACTCAACAGACAGGACTATCTTTCTATCGTCATTGTTTCGAAGGATCACGTTCAATACTGTTCAACCCTGGCAGACACAAAAATGCATAAAAGACCGTTCTCATAAAAAACCAAAACAACAGTAAATGCAGTACACTGGGGTGCCACGTGGCTCACCTTTGTGTGTGCAATCTTGGCAAAAAGTATTTCACTCAGGCAGATCATCTGAGCCTCTGAAGCAGCAGGCCTTTGCAGCTGTATGGAGAAGCAGTGTTTGATTCAAGTTTCGGTATTTGCCCCAGACTATAGAGGTCAGCTTAACAGTAACCATAGACACAAAGAGAGAGAAAAGAAATAGGGCACACAGAAAGAGAACGACTCCAAGTGTGTCTGCATTCGTGATTATTTTCATCAGTTTACGTCCTCCATGGTGGGAAAAAACAAACCATGGATCTACGTGTAATCTGTAAACCTCCTTGCTACAGAAACTTTAAAAGACTTCCAAATTATTTTTTTAGATGTGGAAAGAAAGAAGGAAAGGGAGCACACATGCACGTATGCACACGCACGCACACACACACACACACACACCCCGTTCTGACATCACAGGGGGCATTATACTCTAAATACAGGAGTCATCTCCACTCCAGACACCAAGAAAGTTTGAAGCATCCTTGAGGATGTCAGTACATTTCGAAGGTGAGACTATCTTTATTTAGAGATTGTTCCTGTATTAACTAGCAGGACTGTCCCTCCAGAATGCTCCACTTGAATTCCAGAGCTATTTCTATTCCTATAATATGAAATCTAAGGAAACAGGATTGAGGCAGGTGTGAGATGGGAACAGAGGTGGGAGTGGGACAGAGAACCCTCTTTCAGGAGAGAAAGCTCCTCTAGATCTTGCACCCTGGATGCATTCCTTTGAAAGTAGCCTTTTTTCCTTTGCAGAAGGCAAAATTCTTTTTATCTTCTCTAAAAACCTTTAATTTTATTTTGGACTATAGCCGATTAACATTGTGATAGTTTCAGGTGGACAGCAAAGGGACTCAGCCATACATATACAGGTATCCATTCTCCCTCAAACTCATCTCTCACATAACAGGCTGCCACGTAACATTGAGCAGAGTTCCCTGTTGGTTATCCATTTTAAATATAGCAGGATGTACACGTCCATCCCAAACTCCCTAACTGTCCCTTCCTTCCATACTCCCCCACCTCCCCAGGAAGGCAAAATTCTTATCTCAGTTTCATGTTTTCACAGCCTCCCCTGACACCACAACTAAGTTGTGTGTCCTTCTATCACAGCTCCTCTCACCAAACCAGAGTTCAAGGGCAGCCAGGCCACAAAATTCATTTTGAATGTGTCAAATTTAACAACCTGCTACTGCTGGCCAGGCACTGGTCTCTCCAGTGTACATGACAAATGGTTCTGCCTGACATGTGTTTATCACAACCAGCCATCTAGTACGGGAATGCCATTCCCTCCACCAGTAGAACATTCCCACTGGCTTAAAGGAGCCAGGAGTCCATCCCCTCTTCATTTCACCAGTAATTTTCTAGTCTAGTTCTGCACAACCTAAGCTCACTTCAAATCTAGTCCCATTCAAGCTGCCTGTGACAGTATGCTCAACAGGTTAGTGGCTCCAGGAACTATGTCATTGCATATGTCCTCCTAGGTGATATGTTACATTAGGAGAGAAGATATCTTTACGTAGTTCTTTAGAGAAACTAAAAAGAACAGGCAAGTAAAGAGAAAAGATTGTACTGAAGCAATCAAATCACCTGTCCTTTCACAAATTATGAGATGGATAAGGGAACCATTGTTATATTTACAAAGAATGAATACCTATGTAGTATTAGACTGAACCATACAAAACTGTCAGTATTTGACAATTTTTGGTAGACTACAACAGCAATTTCATGTGATTCAACCTGTAGCTGAACTATAGTCAAATACTATATAAGTAGGACTTAATTATGTGTCAATAGGTGCTATGTTGTATTCTCTAATCACCACAATTCTATAATGTAACACTGTGATTATTGTTACAGTTTTACAGATGAGGCAAGGGAAGCTTGGGGAGGCTAAGTAACGCACTGAACACCTCACAGCTAGCAAGCATTGGAGTGGGGATTCAAACCCTGACAATCTGCTCACAGAGCCCATACTTTGAACCACCCCCATCTCCCCATTACAAAGGAAAATTTGAATTCTGACTGTGGCATTCACTAGCTTTGTGATGCTAGGCAGATTATTACTAAACTTCTCCAAGACTCAGTTTTCTCTCCTCTGAAATGGGATTGACAACAAATTTACGGGATATGAGGACAGAACGTGCTGACGTAGCAAAGCACGTAGCCTAGAGGAAGAGCTCAAATGTTACCTCCTTGTGGTGGAAGGGACAGGACAGTCACTCTGCCACCTTCACCAGGACCTGAAGTGACAGTGCACGGCGTGTTCTTATCACTCTTCGGTGGTACAGCGGCCACTCACGGGCAGAAGGACAGTGCAGCCTGGGTGCTCGCATCTGGAAGCACCGCCCTTCAGTCAGTGATGGTTGCTCTGGCAAACAGGAAGTCCTTCACACTGGAATGTGCAGCCGCATCCCCCACCCTCAATCTGGAAGAGAGACTCTCCACGCCATGCTGCTCCCCCAGATCTGACTCTCAGCCCCGTCTTGTATTTCCTGCTTCTTCTACTTCAGATTTCTACTGAGAATCTGAAACACTTTCACCGACACCTTAGACTTCTCATTTATCCTCTCTTAGCTTCTTCAGCAATCAGCTGTAGAGGCCTAGGCAATCCATGCTGCAAAGTACTGATGATCCAACCTGAAAGCGGAGCTGTAGAACCCACAGTACTGGACCGGGAGGTCTGGCTTTCTTCTGGCTTTCTTCTCTGCCCCTTACCTGCTAAGTGACCCTGAACAAGTCGTTTATTATCTCTGGGCTCTAGTCTTCACTAACCTAGAACATCGCTAAGTTTCTTCCCAGTACTAATATCTGTGGTGAGGAGGAAAAAAAGAATATACTAGATGAGTTTTTGAAGAAACGTGAGTTTTTCTTTCTCCTTTTCTCTAAGAGCTAATAGCTCATCTCTAAACACCCACAGGCAGGAGGGTTTTCTGTCACTCTGTTGATAAACTGCAGACCAAGATATTTAATAGATGGCCTTGATTTCAGAACACCAGATTGCCATGGTATTTGTCCTTAATGATCCACACATGTCCTTGTAGGGTACTTGCTCGTGGTTACAGATGGGGGTCTATGGAGAGAAAGCCTCACTAAATAATGAAAAAAAATGTAGTTTTCTTATTTTCAACTTCTTTGTGTCTGCATCTGTGCGTAACAGTTACACTGTTCTCCATCAGTTGCAAGGTAGACTCATCTACTATGTCAGGTAGATTTGACGCCTGTAGGGCACTTACTTGCCTATACTTTCATGGCACAGCCCAGAAGCTCAAAGTTCTTTCATGGAGTATGATCTCCAATAGCCTGTGATAAACCATAATGAAAAAGAATGTATACAAATGTATAATGGAATTATGCTATACCGCAGAAAGTAACACAACATTGTAAATGAACTATACTTCAATAACAGATGAGATGAAATAAATAATAAAGGCATTTCCCATAATCTACCCCCCACCGCCGCAAAATTTATCCTCAATACTCCCAAGAGGAATTGAAAGACTCTTATGAATGGAAGAAATGGAAACAGCCCCTTGTCCTCTGGACTGCTTTCTTTCCACGGAGCACTCACCACCTAACATACTGCATAATTTACATATGTATAATGTTCACTATGGAGAAGGCAATGGCACCCACTCCAGTACTCTTGCCTGGAAAATCCCATGGATGGAGGAGCCTGGTGGGCTGCAGTCCATGGGGTCGCTAGGAGTCAGACATGACTGAGCGACTTCACTTTCACTTTTCACTTTCATGCATTGGAGAAGGAAACGGCAACACACTCCAGTATTCTTGCCTGGAGAATCCCAGGGACAGGGGAGCCTGGTGGGCTTCCATCTATGGGGTCGCACAGAGTCGGACACGACTGAAGCGACTTAGCAGCGGTAGCAGCAGCAATGTTCACTATTCCTCTTCTCTGCTCACAAGGATGTCAGCTCCATGAGGACAGAGGTATGTCAGACCATGGCTGAGTCCCAAGCACCTAGAGCAATGACTGGTCATATATTAGATGCTCAATAAATAAATAAACTTCGTAAAATCATGTAAGTGATTCAGGTTAAACTGTACCCTATACATCTCACTTTTAGAAATCACACTGTGTCATCAGAAAGAACAGGCATTATACAAAATATCACAGCTAAGGCGAGAAAAGTGAACAAACATGTGGGTTCAGAAGTAGTTTAGTCCAATTCTGCAAATTCCCACTTAGAGATTCCAGACTGAAAGAAAACTGGGCAGTGAGCCTAGGGAGAAATGTAATAAGCTCAGTTTCTTTTTTCTAGTCCATTTTCCTTCAATTTCATGGGAAATTGTATTTGGTGGAGAAAACTCCAAGTGTGTCTAAAGGAGTCAGATCCTGAAGGACACGCCAAGGGAAGTGGACACAGAGCAGCTGAGCCATGCTCACTTTGTGTTTAAGTGAACATTTTTCAATCCCAGTCTGACCGAATGTTGACATCAAGGTTGATGAGTAATGCCCATAGGCCTCTGAGTGTCATAAAAGATGTCAGTTAAGTCCAAAGTGGTATAACGCAATACCTTTCCTGAGCAATAATTGCAGGACACAAATCATTTATGATACAGAAATAAGAAAGCATGATATTTTCTCATTGCTAACATGACTGATGAGAGTCACTTTTCTTCCATTTAAATCTCTCTCCTTCCTATTGTGCTGCCTCTGACTATGGAGACCAACAGGCCTGAAGTTATCCTATCACTCTTAGTCTTTCTACTCTCTTTACATTCTCTAGTTCTTTGGGGGAAACCAAGGTATTTCATCGCAAGAATGTTAGTGGTCAGAAGGTAGTAAATAAAGGTATTGGGTTTGGTCATCCCTTCAAAGTCGCAATATCCCCAATGGGGAATCCGAAGCTACCATTTAGCACTAAGAATAACAGGCAGAGGAATTACATTTGGGTTCACATTTTATCCTCGAGGATAAAAAGAAAACTCTGGAGAAACAGCATGCTGAACACAAACTACAGTATTCTTTCTTTTTATTGTTTTTTACTTCTTATTATAGTATAGCCAATTAACAATGTTGTGATAGGTTCAGGTGAACAGTAAAGGGACTCAGTCATATGTATACATGTATCCATGCTCCCCCAAATTCCCCTCCCATCCAGATTGCCATATAACATTGCGCAGAGTTCCCTGTGCTATATAGTAGGTCCTTGTTGGTTATCCATTTTAAATATATCGGTGTGTACATGCCCATCCCAAACTCCCTAACTATCCCTTTCTTGCATCCTTTCCTCCTGGTAACAATAAGTTCATTCTCTAAGTTCAAATTATGGTATCCTTAAAGACTCATTATGGGCTTCCCAGGTGGCTCAGTGGTAAAGAATCTGCCTGCCAGTGCAGGAGACACAGGTTTGATCCCCGGGTTGGGAAGATTCCCTGGAGAAGGAAATGGCAACCCACTCCAGTATTCTTGCCTAGGAAATCCCATGGACAGAGGAGCCTGACAGTCTATGGGGTCGCCAAGAATCAGACACGACTGAGCCCGCAGGCATAATGACTCATTTAAATCTCTAGGAAAATTACACAGCTAAAATAAAAACAATGAGTAACAGGCAACAATACAGACATATACGTATTTATCAACAGTTTCTTAGCAGGGTGCTTACTTTATATCAGGGAGAATACTAAGTACTTGACATATTTTACCTCTTCCAACAACCCTACTAGGGAGTTACTATTTTTATACCCACTTCATAGGTGAAGAATCTGAGGCACCAAGAGATTAAAAACCTGCCCAGGATCACAAAACAAACAAGTGGTAATAACAAGGTTTGAACCTGGGCAGCCTGATTTCAAGGAACAAGCTCTTAAACACTACTGTCTACGCTAGATCTGTTGTGACTTAGAAGTGGGATGTGGATGGCACGCACAATGTCGAGGAGTTTGGGGTATTTTTCCAGCTGCCAGATTTCTCCCTAGGGAGACTATGCCATACCGCCCCCAGCCACATATCAGCCGAGTATATCAGTTGAATGGCGCCAGCCAGCAGTAACGAGAGAGGCTGTCAAGCAATTAGCCTGATGATTATTTGGTATAATAAAACCTGCTTCAAATCATAATTTAAACGGACAGTGTGGAGAACTTTCTTCCTTTCTCTTTCCTAACCCTCCATCTTGTCTACAGTCTCAAAAGGCAGTTTGAATCACACTGGGGCTGGCAAACCAACCCTCCTGGAAAAAAGAAAAAAAATGTGACAGGAGACACATTCAGGCAGGCAGTCAGCACAGCGTGCGGTCTACTTGGGTACCTTTCCACTGGACCACATGGCCTCCTCATAAAAATTAGCAAACGATGTGCTTTCTTGTTGTTTAATCACTAAGTCGTGTCCAATACTTTTGATCCCATGGACTATAGCCCACCAGGCTCCTCTGTCCATGAAATTCTCCAGGCAAGAATACTGGAATGGTATGCCATTTCCTTCTCCAGGGCATCTTCCCAACCCTGAGATCAAACCCAAGTCTCCTGCATTGGCAAGCGGATTCTTTACCCCTGAGATCAAACCCAAGTCTCCTGCATTGGCAAGCGGATTCTTTACCACTGAGTCACCAGGGAAGACTTCTTGATTCTTCCATAAGAATATGATAAATTTCAGTTCTTAATCAGGAGCAAAATGAAATTTACGGAATTTAGTATCAGACTAGGAGTTCACGCTTCACATTATAAGGATTGGTGGTGGTGCTTTGAAGGCTGACATTAAGTATCTAGGTTCTTTGATTTTTAAAACAATTTAATGTTAAAAGAATCTGCCTTCAAGGCAGGAGCCACAGGAGATGTGGGTTCGATTCCCGGGTCAGGAAGATCTCCTGGAGGAGGGCATGACAACCCGCTCCAATATTCTTGCCTGGAGAATCCCATGGACAGAGGAACCTGGTGGGCTACAGTCCATGGGGTAGCAAAGAGTTGGACATGACTGAGCAACTGACAATTTCACTTTATCTATCTTTATTTACCTAAAGTAATTTCCTGGGCTTATGAGAACACTGTCGTGTATGAATATAGTTCTGAGACAGGAGGCATACTTGGATGTTTAAATCTGGATTTGGACTTTTTCTCTCTCCCTGGAAATTTGTGCAGCGTGGAAATAGGATTAGAACAGTTGGAGCTACCGAATTTGCTACAGCGGGGGCTCCCTGGTGGCAAGTGGATTGTGTAGAGGTTGCAGGGAACTTGTCTTGAAGCTGCGCTCTGCATAGTAAGTTCACTGTTTTCACTTACATCAGAGCCATTTTCTAAAGATCCTTTCATTCATCCTTAACAAGATTGAGAAAACATCAATTGTTTGTAGCAAGGAATATTATTTTATTGGGTGGACAACTGATGCATATTAGCGGGAGGTGGAAAGGGGGATGAAAGCGCCACTGTCTGCCAATACCACCCTCGAGTTGCCACCTCTAGAGAGGATGGGTTCATTCACCTGATGCCAAATGACTGGAAAAGTAGCAACAATAAAGAGAGCTAGAAGGCTACCTCTTCAAACCACCAGACAAAGCTCTCCCCGTGGCTTTTCAGCAAATGGGGAAAAGCTGATGGCTTATCATTACTTCTCACGTAGTATATGCAAAAATTCCCAACACTACATATGTATATATTATCTTTCACCTCAATAGCCACAGTGAGACTGACTATCCTATTTAAACTCCAGAGTCAGATTGATTGGATCAGTTTCCTCATCTACTTCAGGTACCTCAGAAACTCAATGAACATCTGGTGAAATACCCAAATTTACAAGGAACATCTGTTTCCAGATTGAGATCTGAACTCTAACATCCAGGATTACCTTCCACGGATAACCAGTTGAGTTAGGCATGTGACCTTTCCTCAAATCAATACCTGTTACTTAAGAACTTAAGCCATTTTTAACTCTGTACAGTTCAGTGGTTTTAAGTGCAATCATGTTGCTATGCAACCGTCACCACCACTCATGTCCAGAACTCCTTTTACCTTACGAAACTGAAACTCTGTACACATAAAACAATAACTCCCCCTCTCCCTCCCCCAGGCCCTGGCAACCAATATTCTACTTTTCTGTCTCTGAACTGGACTACTCTAGGTACCTCATACAAAGGGGATCATACAGTATCTGTCTTTTTGTGACTGGCTTATTTCACTTAGTGCAACATGCTCAAGATTCCTCAATGTTGTAGTATGTCCAAATTTCATTCCACAGTCCATAGGGTCGCAAAGAGTCAGACACAAATGAAGCGACTTAGCACACACGCATGTGTACATTTGGTCCGTTGAATAAGACTTTAGGCTTGGAAACTGTAAGTGAGGGAATGAGATAATTTGCTGAAATCTCAAAGCTGTGGTTCTTTAGGGTACATCAGAACCACCTGGAAAGCTTGAAAACCATCAGTTACTAGGTTAAAACCCCAGCATTTTGAAGGAGGGCCCCAGATTTTGCATTTCATAGCAGGTCCTGGCTAGTGACCACACTTTTGAGAACCACTGTAATCCACCCAGGGTTGAGCCTGAAGGATTCCAATTACCAAAGACTTCCGACAGTACAAAGTAGCATAGTGTCACATTACCTTAATCCATTCATCTGTTAGTGGGCACTGGGTTGCCTCCATGTCATGGCTACTATAAATAGTGTTGCTACAAAATTGGGTACATGTATCTTTTTGAATAAGCATTTTCCTGCCTTAGATAGGAGACTTGGAGTTATAGAAGGAAGGAAGCATAGAGCAGAGTAAGAAATAGCAAGAAAGTCCAACCCTTGCCATTCTAGGGCATTGTGGGAATGTGGGAGAGATTGGTGGTAAGTCATACCGTCAGAACCAAGTTCAATTTTCATGTCTCTGGCCTCAGGGAAACAGGGCATGCATTCGGAGAGAGAGGGGACTGTCCAGGGTGTGAAGGAATCTTGGCTCTGTTGCTCCACTAGAGACTCCAGGAGAAGGTCACGGTAGAGAGGGCCTGGATCAGCTCAATTTAGATGGTTGTTGGATGCCATTCCAGTAGACTTGGAATGAGGCAGCTATGGTGGGTGAAATGGGTGAGATGATGCCGGGGTGGACCCCTGGGCTAGGGGATGTTGTGATGGAGAACTTAGCAGATGCTAAGGTTTTGAAGCTAATGGAAGCAAGACTGACTATGCCAGTGGGAGGTTGCCAGGGCTCTCCAGGGGGCATTGCCCAGGCCAACACTGACCATGGATTCACCAGCTGCAGAATTCTGCCATGGAGTTCAGCAGTGACAGGGAAGACTGCAGACGGAGCCTAGCGACCAGGCAACAGTGTGTCCAAAGACCCATACTTGCCACTGCCAAACCCCTAGACAGTATTTCGGTGAAACAGTTGGGCAGTGAAGACAGAGGGTGACATCTAAGAGAGGGGGCATTTTATGTTAAAACCTGCACAGTACCTCAATGGACTGACTATTCAAATGATTAGATCAGGATAACTTTTAACTTGACTAGGACTAAAATTTATTGTTTTGTTTCCTTGCTAACCAGCAAGTGTGAGATTGTGAGGAACATCAGATTAAGTTTTGTCAGAATAAAAGGCAACCCTTGTACACTGCTGGTAGGAATGTAAATTGGTGCAGCTACTATGGAAAAGAGACTGGTTCCAAATTGGGAAAGGAATACGTCAAGGCTGTATATTTACCCTGCTTATTTAACTTATACGCACAGTACATCATGCGAAATGCCGGGCTGGATGAAGCACAAGCTGTAATCAAGATTGCGGGAGAAATATCAATAACCGCAGATACGCAGATGATACCACCCTTATGGCAGAAAGTGAAGAGGAACTAAAGAGCTTCTTGATGAAAGTGGAAGAGAAGGGTGAAAAAGCTGGCTTAAAAATTCAAAAAACTAAGATCATGGCATCCAGTCCCATCACTTCATGGCAAATAGACGGGCAAACAATGGAAACAGTGACAGGTTTTATTTTCTTGGGCTCCAAAATCACTGCAAATAGTGAATGCAGCCATGAAATCAAAAGACACTTGCTCCTTGGAAGAAAAGCTATGACCAACCTAGACAGCATATTAAAAAGCAGACACATTACTTTGCTGACAAAGGCTCATATAGTCAAAGCTATTTTTCCAGTACTCATGTACGGATGTGAGAGTTGGACTATAAAGAAAGCTGAGAACCAAAGAATTGATGCTTTGGAACTGTGGTGTTGGAGAAGACTCTTGAGAGTCCCTTGGACTGCAAGGAGATCCAACCAGTCCATCCTAAAGGAAATCAGTCCTGAATATTCATTGGAAGGACTAATGCTAAAGTTGAAACTCCAATGCTTTGGCCACTTGGTGTGAAGAACTGACTCACTGGAAAAGACCCTGATGCTCAGAAAGATTGAAGGCAGCAGGAGAAAGGGATGACAGAGGATGTAATGGTTGGATGGCATACTGACTAGATGGACATGAGTTTGAGCAAGCTCTGAGAGCTGGTGATGGACAGGGAAGCCTGGCGTGCTGCAGTCCGTGGGGTCTCAAAGAGTTGGACACGATTGAGTGACTGAACTGAACTGACTATGGAAAACAGTATGGCGTTTCCTTAGAAAACTAAAAATAGAACTATCTGATGATCCAGCAATTCCACTACTGGGTATATGTCCATAAAAAAATGAAAACACTAATTTGAAAAGAAACATGCAATCTCAGTGTTCATAGCAGCACTAGTCACAATAACCAAGACATGGAAGCAAACCAAGTGCCCATCAACCCATGAATACATGACTGGATTAAAATGATGTGATATATATACATATAATTACTCAGCTACAAAAAAGAATGAAATTCTGCCATTTGCAGCCACGTGAATTGACCTAGAGAATATTACGCTTAGTGAAGTAAGTCAGACAGAGAAAGACAAATACTATAGGAAATGGTAACCCATTCCAGTATTCTTGCCTGGAAAAATCCCATGAACAGAGAAACCTGGCAGACTACAGTCCACAGAATCACAGAGTTGCAAGTTCATGCATGGAGCATGCATGAACTTAAATGGAATCTAAAAAAAAACAACCCAATGAATGAATGTATACACAAAACAAACAGGCTCATAGAAGACAAATTTGTGGCTACCAAAGAGGAGAGGAAAGACAAAGTAGGAGTTTGCTGCTGCTACTGCTAAGTCGCTTCAGTCATGGCCGACTCTGTGCGACCCCATAGACGGCAGCCCACCAGGCTCCCCCGTCCCTGGGATTCTCCAGGCAAGAACACTGGAGTGGGTTGCCATTTCCTTCTCCAATGCATGAAAGTGAAAAGTGAAAGTGAAATCGCTCAGTCGTGTCCGACTCTTAGCGACCCCATGGACTGCAGCCTACCAGGCTCCTCCGTCCATGGGATTTTCCAGGCAAGAGTACTGGAGTGGGGTGCCATTGCCTTCTCCGAAGTAGGAGTTTAGATAAAGTTTTAAAAAGTAGGAGTTTAGACAAAGTAGGAGTTTAGATAAAGAACCTGCCTGTTTTTTTCCTTGTACATCTAAGTTGTAATGTGACCAGGGTTAGATAAAATCAGGGACATACTTTTACTAAAAAGTTATTTGCTCACTGAAATTCAAATAATGTGGGCATCCTGCTTTTTGATGTGCTCAATCAGCCAACCCTACATGAGACATACTATTGCATGTGTACGACTTCCCTAGTAGCACAGATGGTAAAGAATCTGCCTGCAATGCAAGAGACCTGGGTTTGATCACTGGGTCAGGAAGATCCCCTGGAAAAGAGAATGGCAACCCACTCCAGTATTCTTGCCTAGATAATTCCATGGACAGACCATGGGGTCGCAAAGAGTCGGACACAACTGAGCAACTTACACACACGCACACTGCATGTATACATACAGGGATAAAGTTATTAGAGTGTCCTTGCATCACACTGCCTACTTCAACCCACGAATCTTAATTGTTAACAATCTCATTACTGTGCCAACTGAGGGCACTGACAGAGCTAAACCCAAACTTGCATATACTGGGTTTCAAGCTCGTGTTAATATTTCTGGAACAGTCAAGTAGCAGAGAAAAAAATGTTTAGGATAAAACCCACCCTGCAGACAATTCTACAAAGAAGCAAATCCATCCTGAAACATACCCATCACTTTCTTTACACTACATTCAAATGAGGATATTCACATCTGAATTATCACAATACACCTTTTGGATGATTTCCAAAATTGAGAAATGAGCGTTTTTATTAAACTTTTTGTTTTGTTTTGGGGTATAGTCAATTAACAATGTTGAGATAGTTTCAGGTGAACATCAAAGGGATTCAGCCATACATTTATTTACATGTATCCATTCTCCCCCAAACTCCCCTCCCATCCAGGCTGCCACAAGTTCATGAAATGAACATTTTAATTATACTGTCAAGATAGCTGATGTATCTTTTAACCCTCATCCCCAGGGTCCACCATCACTGGCCACCAAGTCTCCCTGTTGACTACCAGGAGGAGTCCTCAGGGGGCTATGTCAGGAGGAGTCCTTGGGGGGCTATGTCAGCCACACAGGCTGAAGGGCCAGCATCAACCTTATGAGGATGACATCACCTTCCGTCCATGATTAGAAGGCTTCTAATGACAAGACCCACCTATCCATGTGAAAGTGAAAGTGAAAGTCACTCAGTCATGTCCGAATTTTTTACTCTATGGACTATAGAGTCCATGGAATTCTCTAGGCCAGGATACTGGAGTGGGTAGCCTTTCCCTTCTCCAGGGAATCTTCCCGACCCAGGGTTTGAACCCAGGTCTCCCACACTGCAGGCAGATTCTTTACCAACTGAGCTATCAGGGAAGCCCAGGGAAGTTTCAATCAATTGTCACAGAGATAACAGCATTGGGAACATATTCCTTTATGGTAAGATACTGATAACCTGCAAGATCACATTTAAAAATATGAATAATAGCTTTATTTGTGTGCTTGTGCCCAGTTGCTAAGTTGTGTCTGACTCTTTGCGATTCCATGGACTTTAGCCTGCCAGCCTCCTCGTCTACGGGATTCTCCAGGTAAGAATACTGGAGTGGGTTTCCATTTTGAACTGTGGTGTTGGAGAAGACTCTTGAGAGTCCCTTGGACTGCAAGGAGATCCAACCAGCCCATCCTAAAGGAGATCAGTCCTGGGTGTTCATTGGAAGGACTGATGTTGAAGCTGAAACTCCACTACTTTGGCCACCTCATGCAAAGAGTTGACTCATTGGAAAAGACCCTAATGCTGGGAAGGATTGGGGGCAGGAGGAGAAGGGGACGACAGAGGATGAGATGGTTGGATGGCATCACCAACTCAATGGACATGGGTTTGGGTGGACTCTGGGAGTTGGTGATGGACAGGGAGGCCTGGCGTGCTGCGATTCATGGGGTCACAAAGAGTCGGACACGACTGAGCGACTGAACTGAACTGCCCAGTTGCTAAGTTGTGTCTGACTCTTTGCGATTCCATGGACTGTAGCCTGCCAGGCTCCTCGTCTACGGGATTCTCCAGGTAAGAATACTGGAGTGGGTTTCCATTTCCTCCTCCAGGGGATCCCACCAATTCAGAGATCGAACCAGCATGTCCTGCGTCTCCTGCACTGGAGGCAGATTCTTTACCACTGAGCCACCTGGGAAACCCTGATGTTTTATATCAGTGTATGATGGTATTGTTCTCTCAAAGGACTTCAACTGTTCTATGTCTTTGGAGCTTTGCAAGTCATCCCCTTGAAAGGTTCTGAGGGAGCAAGAAATGGAAAGGCAAATTTGAATGACAAACCCAGAAAGAGGTGTGGAAGAACAAATTCCTAGAAGGGGAGAGATTTGAGAGAGATGGGGTGGGGTGTGTAGAGAGCAGTGGGTACTGAGATGGGGAGAAGCAGGGGGCTTCATTAGGGTGCTGGCTAGAACAGAGAACAAACACAAACTGCATCTTCTTTGGAAGTTGAATTAGTCCACCCTGCAGTGGACAGAGTCTTCTAGGGCTATGGCTAAGTACTCACAAGTTTAGCACTTACATTCAACATCATTTATCAAGCATCTGCTGTTTGGGAGAGAAGTGATGAAATCTCAAACGTTCTCTTATAAAACAGTGGATGTTCCAACATCTCAATATTAATCATGTATTTTAACCACTGAAAAATTATAAAACAAGACTTTCCTGGCGGTCAAGTGGTTCAGAATCTGCCTGCCAATGCAGGGGACACAGGTTTGATCCCTGGTCCGAGAAGATTCCACATGCCGTGAGGCAATTAAGCCCATGCGCCACAACTGCTGAAGCCCAAATGCCCTAGAGCCTGGGAACCACAAGATAAGCCATTGCAATGAGAAACCCATGCATGATGAGTAGCCCCCACTCGCTGCAACTAGAGAAAGCCCATGCGCAGAAACGAAGATCCTGTGCAGCCTCTCTCTATATATATATACATACATATATATAATAGAACAAACTGTGATTGGAATCAAGTTGTGAGGGTCTTTTGCTTTGTTTGGAAAGAGTAAAAAGTGATATGCCTGTATTCATATCATAATAACCATAAAACCTCCATCACTTCTCCCTTCTGGTTGTGCTGCTTCTATTTCTATTTTTATTGGCATGTGGACTTGCTCCCATCAAATGAGCTAGACAAAATGGGAGGGTTAATTTATTTAAAGGAATGTGGATAAACAATGCTGAGAAACAAAAGGCACCAGTGAGTACTGTCTTTAAAATAAAACAAATAAAAGTATTGATGGAACCCAACCATGGTTGCCCAGGGGCTGAAGAATTCATGCTGGTATGGGGGTTTGAGCAACCACAGAAAACCAGCTCGCCTGCTCCTCTGAGCACCTACTGACTCAAAAGCCTGGGTGTTCATGTTAGACAGACTGGAGCTCAAATTCATACTTAAAAAATGTATTCTATTGGCCAGGCTACCTTATTAAAAAGTCTGTTTCCTCATCCATAGAATAGAGTAATAATACCTATTTCAAGCACACTACATTTATTGTGCACTTTATTTCTGTTATTATTACATCAGCTCCACCTCGGATCATCAGGCATTAGATCCTGGAGGTTGGGGACCCCTGGCTCAGAACATCCAAAGCTAACAGGTGAGAGCTTGCAAGAATTATTTCTTTAGAGGTGGCAGGCTAACTAGTAAATCAAAATTGATTCCTAGAGATAACATTTTGCATTTGACACAAATTAACCCACTTCTTCAGAACTTACTAGGAATCTTACAAAGGTGACAGCTCGGGGGGCTAGTTCAGTTACCTCATGTATATTCAATGTCAACTGTCCCCATACTTTTATCCCATGTCCTTAATTTTAAAATGTTAACTCCAAGAAATTTTCATTCTAATACCACTCATGTCATCCGCATTTAGGGGAAAGGATAGGGGTGCCATGAACTATTACACAAAAGAGGAGACCTCTCACTATTGCAAGACTGTTTCAAAAGAAAAGCAAAGACAAGCCTTTTCTGAACATTCTACTGAAAGGTCTGGAAGTTACATTTGCAACTCTATGATGTCTTGTAAACTCACAAGTGTGCAGAGAGGAAAAATGAAAGACAGGTTAAACAAAGGAAAACACTGTGGGTCTTACATTCCTGAACGTGGGCTTATTTTTCTGTTTGTTAGGATCTCGTGGAATGACTTGAGTTTCTGACCTCTGCCCCTGACTTTGAGACAGTGATGGAAAGGGGATGAGGAGTCACGAAGCAAAGGTTGAAAGGGCCCCGAATCCAAACACACTCATGGAGGTGCTGAAGTCACCCAGAGTTCCCACAGACCCCGGAGGGCCCCCAGGCCTCATCCAGTCCCCATTGTTGTTATGAAGGAGTTGGATGGGAAATTGTGTAAACAGTGAGTGACGCAGAGGCCATTCCTGCTTAGTGACCTGGACCAGGAAGATCTATTTTTAGAAACTGCTGCAAGCCATCATGCCCTTGGACAGAAGGCAGATCGCACACTATTGCTATTTTTGAACATTACTGTGCACTGGGGTTGTGTTCAAAAATGTTTGTGAAAGAGCTCCGAGAAGACAAAAATCATCTCCAGTCTCTATTTAAGGTTGAAAATCTGAATTTCACTTATACACCATAGCCAAGAAGAGGCATGGAGCTAGTCTTTCATCTTGAGGAATAACCATGGAATCGCTCAAATTGACACTGATCCCATCATTTGAGGTTCAGTGTGGGCCAAAGAGACAAAAAAGGATCCACAGGAATGACTTCACAGCCAGAGGAAGGCTGCGGTGCGTCTCCCAGCAGTGCAGGCTGTGTGCTTCAGTGGACGTTAGAATCACTTGGCCAGTTTGCTACACACACAGGCTCTCTCCCCCTGCCCCACAGTCTGATCTGGGGGGTGCAGGGATTTGCATGTTAAATAGGCACCACAGCTGATTTTGATGCAAGTTGTTTAAATGTGTTTCACACGTTGAGGAACTGTTATAGGAAGATGACCTCTTACATGAAAGATGATGAACAGTGAGAGGGGAGAATCATCACATGAAACAGGAACACACCAAATTATCCGTTCCTAGCACCGAGGAAGGAAAAGCCAGAAGATGAGAGGAAAGAAGAGCCTGGCCTTGGAGTTGTCACGGGGGCCCTGACGCGGCTGACTTGTGTCAGCAAGCTGGGCTTCTCTTCCTAATTCTGTGTCTCTGGTCCTGGGATTTAGGTGGTAAAGAATCCACCTGCAATACAAGAGACCCTGGTTCAATCCCTGGGTCGGGAAGATCCCCTGGAGAACAGAATGGCAACCCACTCCAGTGTTCTTGCCTGGAGAATTCCAGGGACAGACCATGGGGTCGTAAAGAGTCAGACACAACCGAGTGACTTTCACACTCACTTCCATCTCTGGGTGCCTCGACTTCCATAAGGCAGGCAGCAGTTTCTCCAGAAAGATCCCTCGAGGGGGTCAGGAGAGGGGCTTTGTCAGTGACCTCTGACCCCCACCATCGTAAAATTCTCTTCCATCTACAGTCAGCAGCAGGTCACCTTTTCCCCCTGCTTTCTTCTCTGACAAGTAGTCTGATTTCAGTCCAGTTTGGGTTTGACTTTCACTGGCAGGAAACATAAGCCCATCCCTGCTCCCTGAATCACGCTCTCTCGCCACATTTTCTGGACTCTGGGGCAGGGAAACAGGGCGAGACGTAAGGAAGAAAGCACTTCTCTTAGCGAAGGATGCAAATACCTCCTCTCACGGGCACTGGCTCGCCGGCTCGCGCCTGACTAAAGGGAGGCACGGCAAGCCCAGGGCCCAGGTTTTTCCTTCACACGTGTGGTCTTTATCATCCCAGCCTTCATACAAAGCAACGATGGTCGTCCTCACTTCCCAGAGGAAGCAAAAGGAAAGCAGGAGGTGAAGGCAATGGGCCCAGCCCTTCCAGTAAAGGGGCAGGTCGCTGACCAAGTCCTGTTCAATTGGAAGCCAGTGCCCATAACCACTGCACAGCACTGCCGTGGAACGGGGGACTGAAAAAGGAGTCCCAGCCTCCGAGTGACAGGTGACAGCAGAGGCCCTGACTCTGGTGAGGCTTCACTGGGGACACAGTAACGGGCAGGCCCTGCCATAGGAAGCACCCCCAAAGTCGGGCTCCCAGGACCTAACCCCCAAGGGAGGGCTGGAGAGCTACCTCACCCAGAGAAGCACGGAGTGGGGGGTGCACGCAAAGGGAGGAGGGAGCCGGTCAATCTCATTTTACAGAGGGGAGAAAGCCTTCAAACAGGATCCTTCTTTGGTGAAAGGTGTGGTCAGTTTGGTGATGACTCTTGACCATAAGGGAACAGGGATGGCAGCAAGAAGGAGCTCAGCCTGCCCACTGCAGTGAACTCTTTTCTTTTTTTTTCCCTCTATTTAAGCATGCATGTGTACGTGCTAAGTCGATTCAGTTGTGTCCAACTCTTTGTGATGCTATGGACCATAGCCTGTCAGGCTCTACTGTCCATGAGATTCTCAAAGCAAGAATACTGGAGTGGGTTGCCATACCCTTCTCTAGAGGATCTTCCTGACCCAGGGATCAAACCTGCATCTCTTATGTCTCCTGCACTGGCAGGCGGGTTCTTTACCACTAGCACCAACTGGGAAGCCCTTTCTTTAAGCATAGAGGTTTGTTGGGTCACACAACCAAAAAAGACCAGGATCTGACTAGATCAGGGCTTCCCAGGTGGTCTCAGTGGTAAAGAATCCACCTGCCAAGCAGGAGACGCCAGTTCAACCGCTGGGTGGGGAAGATCCCCTGAAGAGGGAAATGGCAACCCACTCCAGTATTCTTGCCTGGAAAATACCATGGACAGAGGAGCCTGGTGGGCTACAGTCCATGGGGTTGTAGAGTTAGACACGAATGAAGCAACTAAACAACAGCAGCAGCTGCAGCTGACTGGATCGGTCTGGATCCGAGGCTCAAATAAAGTCATGAGAAATCCATCCACATCCTTTTTTCCTCTGAGTTTCCTTGACTCCCAGATTGGGAGTCACCATATGACAGTAAAGGTGGTTTACAGCTGGTTTAAAGCTTGCAGCTGACCAGCTTTAAAAACTTCAGCTGGGGACTTCCCTGGCAGTCCAGGGATTAAGACTCTGCCCTTCCACTGCAGTGGGCACAGGTTTGATCCCTGGTCTGGGAACTAAGATCCAGCATGCTGCGAGGTGTGGCAAAAAAAGAAAAAAGAAACCCTCAGTTGACAGAGAGTGCACACCCTCTCCAGTGACAAGATCCGTAACAGTCAATGTTTATATAGCAGCTGACGACACCAGTGAGGGAGAGATTGCTGTTACATCCATTTTACTGATCAGAAAACTGTGTCAGAGGTTAAGGCGCTCGACCAGCAAATGCTAAAGCTGGGAGTCAAAGTCTGGCAACTTGGCTCAGAGGCTGTGCTCACATCCACTGGGCCGCACAGCTGCTACTGGGTACATTTTTGTTTTCATTGGGTATGTTCTCCTCCACAAACATTCACTGAATACATATCATGTGCCAAGGACCATTCCAGGCACTGGAGACACCACACGGAACAAAATCTCTGCCACTGAGGAGTTTATCATCCAATGAGAGGAAATGGAATGAATAACTTTAGGAGTCTATGTCTCACAGGTGAAAATAAAAAGGGTTGGAGACATGTAGGAAGAAAGCTGCAGTTTGTTTTTGGGTTTTTTTGGCTGTGCCATGCAGCATGCAGGATCTTAGTTCCCCATCCAGGGATTGAACCCATACCTGCTGCAGTAGAAGTGCAAGTCTTAACCACTGGAATACCAGGTAAGTCCCCTTTTTTAATAATTTAATATAATTTTGGGGGCTGCTGCTGCAATTTTTTAACTGGCTGTACAGGGAAGGCTGACATTTCAGCAAATACCTGAAGGAAACAAGGGAACAAGTCAAAGAGTAAAATTGATTAAAAAAATTTTTTTTAACTTATTTTTTTTAATGTAAACAATACTCAGCCGCTATTGAAAAATGATGATTCTCTTTTATCTTTTGCTCCTTTAAAGTCATGAGGGTGAAGGATGGAAGGTTACAAAAACATCTCACTCCAGTGACAGCTCCACGAAAGAGTATTTTCGGTGTCAAAGGATTTGTCGACCTTGCTCATTTATAATCAATAAATACCAATGGCTGATTCCCAAGAGACACCTTTAAGGAAAGATTCCAAAATTCCTTTCAAAATAGATGGGGAGTCTGCTCTATGACACAGGGAACCCAAAGCCAGTGCTCTGTGACAACCTAGAGGGGTGGGAGGTGAGGGAGGGGGGAGAGGGGTTAAAGGAAGGGGACATATGTATACCTGTGGCAGATTCATGTTGATATATGGTAGAAACCATCACAAAATTGCAAAGTAATTATCCTACAATCAAAAATAAAATATTTTTTTAAAAGGCCACCCAGAGTCACAGTCTTCATGAAAACAATGCAGCAACCCTCCCACATAAACCGTAAACACACTGATCAAGCAACCATCCCAGGGATAATTTCACACATCCTGCTTGCTAAGTCAACACAGCATCAGACAAGAGTTTGACAGCAGAATGAGTGGGGCGTGAAGAATGGCATCTTTCAAACGCACTGATGAGCTATACAGACAATCTGGCAGCAAGTGGAAAGAGTGACGGGAGGTTCTAGATCAGTGGGCCACAGAACAAAAAATGTTAGCAACAAAGGCAGAAGTAGAGTAAGGCAGGTCTTATAGGTATAATTTTTCCAAGGACACACTAGGCTCCTCAAAACTGCCACGTGCTAGGATGCCAGAGACAACAGAGCCGTGAGAAGACAGTTGGCTCAGTCGTGACTGAGCTCTTTGCGACCCCATGGACTGTAGCCTCTGTCCACGGGGATTCTCCAGGCAAGAATATTGGAGTGGGTAGCCATTCCCTTCTCCAGGGGATCTTCCCAGTCCAGGGATCGAATCTGGGTCTCCCACATTGCAGGCAGGTTCTTTAACATCTGAGCCACCAGGGAAGCCTTATAGAAGAAAGGACCTTGGGGTCATGTCTAGTCAGACAGAACTGGGGGTTCCCAGCCTTTGAAAGCTAAGCACCTGCGTGGGGCTTTTAGTATTTCCAAACCTATACTTTAAACCTCTTGCCAGGACCCACTAGGACATGTGTGATCTTGAAGCAGTTATAATTAAATAAGACATAACATTATTTAATACCCTAGCATTTGGGCTTCCCAAGTGGCACTAGTGGTAGAACCTGCCTGCCAATGCAGGAGACATAAGAGACATGGGTTTGATCCCTGAGTTGGGAAGACCCACTGGAGGAGGGCATGGCAACCCACTCCAATATTCTTCCCTGGAGAATCCCATGGACACAGGAGCCTGGCGGGCTACAGCCCATGGGGTTGGACATGACTGAAACAACAGAGCACATATGCACAAGGCATAACAATATTCCAGCAGTGGAATTATCCAGAACAGGACAAAACTGCCAGGACCCTCAAAGCTTGTATGTATCATTAAGGACATGTGTGGTTGCTGGTTTTTAACAACTCTTTCCGGAAACTATTTGTCTATCCCTGGGTCCCAAGAAATGGGAGACTGGTGCTAAGACTATACAAAGTGTGATTTTTAAAAACCAGGGATGGATGAAATAAATGAAACAAGCTCGAGTGCTTGTTTCACTGGGGGCTTCTCTTCTTTTTTTTTTAAATTTTATTATTGGAGTATGATTGCTTTATCGTGTTGTGTTAGTTTCTGCTGTACAACTAAACGAATCAGCTATATGTATACATATATTCTCTCCCTCTTTAGCCTCCCTCCTACCTCTCCCCCATCCCACCCCTCCAGGTCATCACAGAGCACCATCTCTAGGGATCTCTAGATGTTGTCTTCACATTGTACATCTCATTAGATTGAGTAAGTTTGATGGCGTCAAGCCATCTTTCTTTCACGGTTTGTTTCATGGGGGCACCATCCAGAAATGGCATGTAGAGTGAACACAGCAACTGCAGTGTGATGGTTATGGTGCCACCTGCTCAAAACAGCGGCCCCAACGCCTGCCAGTAAAAATGAGCTCCAGGGGCGATGGCACGTGATAACAGCTTGGGCCACAGGTGTTCCCAGGAGGGCCAAACAAGTGTGCCCCTGCTCACACCCGTGTGTCCCTTGATGAGCTTTTTAAGAAGAGGTACTCCATACAGCGGTCATGAGAAACAGATTTCATAGAAATGCAACAGCAAGAGCCACTGCTGGAGCAGCCATGCCCTGCAGACCTTTCTGGGTCCTGGGAGGTCCAGAGACCTCAGCTGGGGTTCTGTTTTGCACCTCGTTGTTCATTTGCTCAGTCGTGTCAGACCCTTTGCAACCCCATGGACTGAAGCACGCCAGGCTTCCCTGTCCTTCACCATCTCCCAGAGTTCATTCAAACTCATATCCATTGAGTGGGTGATGGCATCCAACCATCTCATCCTTTGTCGCTCCCTTTGCTGCCCCCATTTTCGAGGCTCTGCTCTACTTGTTGCCTTTCTTGATTTACCTTTTTTTTTTCCTTTTTTTTGGAATCACACTTGTTACATTTTACCTCCAGCGTTATTATTATTGTTTGGCTGTGCTGGGTCTTAGTTGTGGCATGCAAGCTTCTCTTTAGTTGTGGCACATGGGCTTAGTTGCTCTGTGCAGCATGTCGAATCTTAGCTCCCTGACCAGGGATTGAACCTGAATCCCCTGCACTGGAAGGCAGATTCTTAACCACTGGACCCCCAGAGAGTCCCTTGATTTGCCTTCTTGATTCTCCTCCTGCTACTATCCTCATGACCCCTTCATATCTGCGTATCTTTCTTCTCCATCTCAGTTTCTAGCTACTCATTGTTTCTCTTTATCATTTTGATTTACAGCTTAAACCAGTGGTTCTCAAACTTTACTGCCCATTAGAATCACCAGGGCAGCTATGAAAATGCCCAACGCCAGGCTACACTCTCTTGTCAATTAAGTTAGAATCTTCAGGGGAGCCAGGCATCAATTCATTTGCTATTAACTCCATAGGTAATTTTAATGAGTAGTCAAGTTTGAGGTGGACTATTTAAGCCATTTTTTTGTTTTGTTTTGCTTTTTGGTCATGCTGCTCATCCTGTGGGATCTTAGTTCCCTGACTGGGGGTTGAACTCATGCCCCTTCCATTAGAAGCACAGACTCTTAACTACTGGACCACCAGGGAAGTCCCAACTTTAAGCCATTTTGATGCAAGGATGCAGAACTACAAACTGGCTCATAGTCTAAATCAGAATCATCCAAATTCATTTGTGCGAGCCAACGTGCCCACATTTAGAACTGGGAGAAAGGATTCCACCATAACTTTCATGCAATCTCAGCCTGAGACTTCATACCCTTTACGAATGTTCAGACAGATATTTGAGTGCCAGTCGTTACTGGTTGGGCATGGAGGGATGACTCCTGCTTGGAATACATTTGCCTGAAGTAAAACCATGTTATCCCAGGAATGAAACGTGGTCTTTTATCATCAAACCTCCTTCATAGGGAACAGCATTCCTTTGTATGTGGCTAATGTTCAGTGCATAGCCAGTAAGCATATGTAACCTAATGAATAAAAATAGCAGTTATCATTATGTGCCACAGGAAAAATGTCCCTTTTCTCATTACAGTAAGGGAGTCTTATTGCATACCTCTTAGGAAACCTAATAATGTGTTACATGAATTTTCCACGGGAAGGAACAACTGGTTAGGAAATCAAATACTAGACTTCTAGACAGTGACATTCAAACCTAAGACTCCAGGCAAGCCAAAAACTGCTCTGAGTCTGGTCCCAGCAGGATTGAAATACCTCCTCAAAGCATACTGAGCAAATTCCCATGATGCCAGGCCTCCTGGAAAAGTTTCTGGGGGTCGAAGGCCGCTGCAGCTGCCTCCTTCCCATCCTCTCAACCACTTGCTCAAGTGGAAAAAATGCTTAGAGGGTAAGTTACCACAGTTCTCAGTTCTCTTGACTCCCCCTCTGGGGAAGCCTAGTCCTGGGTCCTCAGAGGGGATGCAGACCGGACTGCGGTTTGGGGTTTGTGTTCATGTCCCAGGTATCTGCAGCCCTTGCCCAAGGGAAAAAGCACAGAGAGTAGAAGAGCAAAAGGACAACTAAAGTATGGGAGCAGGCAGCGGGGCGAGAGGGTCTTCGCAAGACTTGGAGAGGCATGGAGGCTGGAGGTGCATAAAAGAAGCTCAGAGCTGTCCCTACTGCCCAGGGGTGTCCTCAGGGGGCACTGGTTCTTGCAATCCCCCACCTCCACAGAAGACTCAGCCACAGAGCACAGCATGAGGCCCCCTTTTATACCCTGAGAGACAATTCTTGGAACTTACAAGGGAGGAGGGAATGGCAACCCACTCCAGTATTCTCGCCTGGGAAATCCCATGGACAGAGGCGTTCCTGGGGTCTCAAAGAGCTGGACACAACTGAGCACCTAACACACGCACAGGGACAAAAATCTTTCTCACGTGGCTTCTGGGTCCACATGAGATAGAAGAGGGCATATTTGTTGTCACCGAGTGCCTGGAGCTTTAAGAAGAGTTTTGCAACTGTCTATCAAAAGGGTATTGTTCCTGGACATCCCCGGTGGTCCAGAGGTAAAGAATCTGCCTGCCAATGCAGGGGACACAGGCTTGATCCCTGGGTCCGGGAAGATCCCACATGCCTTCGGGCAACTAAGCCTGTGTGTCAAAACAAGAGAAGCCACCACAATGAGGAACCCACACACTGCAACTAGAGAGTAGCCCTGGCTTGCCATAACTAGAGAAAGCTGGCTCGTCATAACTAGAGAAAGCCCACTCACAGTAATGAAGACCCAGCGTGGCCAATAAATAAATAAATAAATAAGTCAATTAATCAATTAATTTAAAATAAAAGATTATTGATCCTTTTCTATTTGTCCTCAACTCCTGCCTGTCCACCTGAGAGTTATCTTTTGACATCATGATTTCCCCAAAGGTCATGTCTTGTGCTCAAGAACACTACCTTTTCAAATTACTCAGTCTGTGCTACATATATGGGCCCATATAACCTAGCCACTTTAAAATTTCATACACCAGGAGATGAAAGACACTTGTCTCAGAGCTCCCTTCTGCAGTCGGAGGGTCCTCTTTCGTATTCAGCCTCCCACCAAGGAGCTCTGATGTGTTTCAGAATCAGAACGATTCCTACTCAAGTTCTCCAGAGAATATGGTCTTTTTGTTTGAATTCTCATTCTGAACTTGGGCCTAGCTGGTACTGTCTTTCAAACTACATTTCCTCTGGGCAAAAAGGGTATAATCAGAAACTTAAAATCTCTATGCCCTCATTTACACAAACAAGTCAAATTAGTGCATTAAATAGGACAATCATAAGGAAATGTTTCCCTGGTGGCTCAGACGGTAAAGAATCTGCCTGCAATGCAGGAGACCCAAGTTTGATTCCTGGGTTGGGAAGATCCCCTGGAGAAGAGAATGGCAACCCATTCCAGTATTTTTGCCTGGAGAATTCCATGGACAGAGGAGCCTGGCGAGATACAGTCCACAGGGTCGAAAAGAGTTGGACATGACTGAGCAACTGACACACACAGGGAACGGCAGTCAGGGATTTCTCAGGTGGTCCACTGGTTGAGGATCCACCTGCCGATGTGGGTTGTCCTCGGAAGACCCCACATTACTCACAGCAACCAAGCCCATTTGCTACAACTATTGAGCCTGTGCTTCAGAGCCTGGGAGTCACAACTACTGAAGCCCACGTGCCTAGAGACTGCTCTGCAACAAGAGAAACCACCACGATGAGAAGCCAGGGCAGCCAAAAATAAATAAATAAATAAATCTACAAAAAAAAACAGAAACTTAATCTCAGAGGGATTGATCTGAGCCCGCTGTACCATGACCAGTATACAGCAGAGCTGCGACTGGAATCCCCATGACGTGGACTTCTCTTCCCAAGCTGTTTGTCATCTCATATCTGAGAACTGGCTCCTTGAGGCGGCACAGGCTGGTTTAAAGACAGCTAATATATAAGAAAAAAAAACCCACAACAGATGTTTTTCACGCTCTGGAAAAGTTTCCACCCTCCTTTCAGACTGTGTTGTTTTAAAAATAGGGATTTACTTTTCAATTTGCTTTTCAAAGCTCTTAATGAACTATTTCTTTAAATTGTTTTAATTTCAAAAAGATGTTAGGTGGTTAAGCAAAGTAAGACCAAGATGCTTTAAGAATATAGCCACTTTTTTAAGGGAAAAGAGTAAGGCAGGTGTGGGGGCAGGTAGCCAGCAAAAATGTGTGCAGAACATGGGGAGGGGATAGTGATAATATGGAAGAAAGTGTTTCTTTCTTTCTTTCTTTTTTTTTTTAAACAAAATGTAACCATGAGTTGGAAAAGGAACTGATTTGCAAAAATTCCTTTTTTTAATGAATAGTTATTGGAATTAATTTTGTATTCTCTAAGAGGACCTTTAAAGCATGGCGCTCATTACCAGATTCTTCTTACAAGATCACTGACTTGCAAATCCTTGGCCAGTTACAATCTCACAACTCTATCCAGACATAAAAAGGTCACGGAAACCTGACACGGAGGTAGCAGGTGTGGGAGCCACCCATCCCATTCCATTCTGATTAAGTCATCCACCTGTTTATAAAAAGAATTATGCTGCTAACCCTCAGAAATGTGGGATGGTCACTCTGGGAAGCGTGGGCCGAGAGTGGTGGTGAACTTAATTTCATCACCATTTTTGTTCAGATGGAGGGAGCAGCTGTAAGGCAACAAATAGTTTTATTTCCAGAGGCTAATGGAGAGCCTCCAGCCAGCAGGGTGCACAGAGCAGTGAGATACATTTCCTCCGAACTCCCCAGGAAGTTCAAGGTCAATGGGGAATCTAGTGTTTCCTAGATGAGTTAAAAATCAGTTTATTTGGTTTTTCTGGGTTTGTTTTTTTGCCTGGTTTTTTTTTTTTTTTTAATTTGCAGCTTTTTTTTTTTTAATTCTCAAAGGCTTTTACTTAACTTTTTATCTTTTGGTGGTGCCAAATGGCATCTTAATGCCCTGACCAGGGATCAAACCTGAGGCCTTGCATTGGCAGTGAGGAGCCTTAACCGCTGGACCACCAGAGAAGTCCCACTGTCTGTTTTTTAAGCATCACAAATATTTCTGAGGGAAAAGGCAGCCGGGTGAAAAGCACTAGCTCACTGCTTGAGATGCCAAAAGCTCCAAAGCCTACTCCTCAGAGACCTCCCTGCTCCTATAGGCTACTTGCATGTGGCCTTGGGCAAGTCCCTACACATGTTTGGATGCAGTTCCATCATGTCTACCTCCAGGCAGCGCTGTGGGCTGAAAGGGACAAGACCCAGATTTTCACTCTGGCCCCTGCTAATTCTGATGATTCGATTCAGGACAGGAATCTGAATCCGAACACAGGGCAAGTCACGAAGCCTGGGAGTACTTGTATTTTAGACAAATGACTATTGCTTGCTTTTACAAAGTCACCCTCCTTTCTCCTCAATCTCACTTTTCCTAGTAAAATGTGATCTTCTTTTACTACTCCTTCTTCTCCTCAAACATATGTATTCAGTCAAATAAAAAATCAACAGTCCCAGGAGTTCCCTGGCCCAGGTTCAATCCCTGGTCAGGGAACTGAGATCCCACAGGCCACATGGTGCAGCCAAAAAAAGGTTCCCTTCTAACATGTAAGCTCATCAGTTCAGTTCAGTTCAGTCGCTCAGTTGTGTCTGACTCTTGGTGACCCCATGGACTGCAGCACACCAGGCTTCCCTGTCCGTCACCAATTCCCAGAGCTTACTCAAACTTACGTCCATCGAGTCGGTGATGCCATCCAACCATCTCACCCTCTGTCGTCCCCATCTCCTCTCGCCTTCAATCTTCCCCAGCATCAGGGTCTTTTCTAAGGTGTCAGTTCTTCGCATCAGGTGGCCAAAGTATTGGAGTTTCAGCTTCAGCATCAGCCCTTCCAATGAATATTCAGGACTGATCTCCTTTAGGATGGACTGGGTGGATCTCCTTGTAGTTCAAGGGACTCTTGAGTCTTCTCCAGCACCACAGTTCAAAAGCCTCAATTCTTCAGCACTCAGCTTTCTTTATAGTTCAACTCTCACATCCATACATGACTACTGGAAAAACCATAGCTTTGACTAGACGGACCTTTGTTGGTAAAGTAATGTAAGCTCATAGACTAAATGAATGGGAAGGGGAGAAGCTATTCCAAATTTGCAGGGGGATAGATTCAGGAGTGAGATTTCATTTAAAAGGGGCTCACTTTCCCCCACCCTCTGTTTACTGTTCCGAATCATACATTCTGCCTCCTACGCCCAGAAAGGCCACTTCCCCACACATCCTTCCAATTCACTGGAACCTCTTATCGTGTGCTATGTTCTAGAGAGTAAAATGGGCTTCTTGTAAGAGGCAATTTATTGCAAAACAGAAACAGACTCACAGACTTAGAGGATGAACTTATGGTTGCCAGGAGGGAAGAATGGGGAGAAGGGAAAGTTAGGGACTTTGGGATGGACCAGTACACACTGCTGTATTTGAAATGGATAACCTACAAGGACCTACTGTATAGCACAGGGAACTCTGCTCAATGTTATGTGGCAGCCTGGATGGATGAGGAGTTTGGAGGAGAATGGATACATGTATATGTATGGCTGAGTCTCTCTGCTGTCAACCTGTACTGTCATAACATTACTAATCAGCTATGCTGCTGCTAAGTCACTTCAGTCGTGTCCGACTCTGTGCGACCCTATGGACAGCAGCCCAACAGGCTCCTCTGTCCACGGGATTCTCTAGGCAAGAATACTGGAGTGGGTTGCCATTTCCTTCTCCAAATCAGCTATACTCCAATACAAAATAAAAAGTTTAATAATAATTTTAAAAAAGACATTGGGAGGCAGCAAAAAAAAAATGAATATAAAAAAGAGGCAATTTATTTCACAAATACACAATTTATTTTCAAGTGTTCATTCTTCAATCACCTACACTATATACTAAACATACATATTTCTCACTTAATTCTCATGACAATCCTTTGAGGCAAGAATCAAATAAATTAAATGACTTGTTTTCCAGGCAGCATCAAGCCTGCATCACCATCTCACATGTCCTTTCTCCTAGAAAGGATGCATTCTACTTCCCATTGGCTTACATGAGCCTTGCAAAAAAAGTACAAGACATTTACCATGAAATATACCCCCAAAACTTTTTTTTTGCCAAACCAACCATGGATACCAAACTTAGGAATAGGATAATATTTGGCAAAATTAGCACCTTAATGCAGAAGTTTGGGAAGTTGCATTTGCCAAGAAAAATGGGGACTGGGGGGCATTCTACTGAGGTTACAAATCTACTGGTTACAAGGCCTTTCTGAGGATCTGATTCAGGACAGGAATCAGAGTCCCAACTCAGGGTGAAAACATGAGATTAGATGCATCCCCAGCAGTTAACCTTAACAATCTATCCTGAAAGGAAAATGTAGCCTCTGATTTTAAATTTAAAGTGGAGCTTATCTGCAAACAGCAGTGAGTACTCCCTGTACTGAAAGCACCTTGCATCACCCCAGGGATTTAAATGAAACCCGAAGACTCTTTCCTCTGTCTTTGGTTTCCATTCGTTCTAAACATCAGTGGCTCTAGGACAGGCATCACACCTTTCTGCCAAATAAAGTCTCCGTTGATTTTAGAGAGGGTCTTGAGTACTGACTCTGATTTGTGTAGCTGTCTGCTTTCCTAATTTACATCCTTTGTACTGTCCTTCCTTCTTCAGTTTCCCTTCAACTGGGAGATGTTTGTTTTCCTTTTCGAATGTCTTTTCTTTGGCTCACTTTACATTGCATCATTTCTTCTCCATTTATCCACCACTAGCTGCAGACCTCTGTGTACTCAACAGCAGACACATTCTCTGTCCTAGAACATCCATGTCACCCCTTCACTCCCTCCTCCCAGAGGACTAAACCCTGCCTTCTTTATGGGTCAGCAGATCTCCTAAGGCCACTGACCCACAACTCACTTGAAACTCTGCATTTCTCTTGTCACTGTAGCCTTTTAAGAAGGTGTTTTTACTTTTGATTGTTTTTGGTTACTGGGTAAGACACTCTCAAAACTTATATAAACACCACTACCCGGATCTGCATTCTTGACATATTTATGATGGATGAGGAAGCCTGCTAACCTGAGGTGTTGCCCTTGTCCACCCAAAACTAACTTTAAGAGAAAAGGAGGCAGGTACAGATGGAAATGCTGATAAATATACATTTTCACTACACAAATGATTTCTCCAGGAAACAGATTCCCAGATTTCCTGGAAGCCACATAGATCTTTTTTTCAAAAATACAAAAATCACTTAGTTAAAAAAGGAAAGCTAGTCAATAAAATGGGCTTCCTGGGTAGCTCAATCGGCAGCTCAAATGCTAAAGAATCTGTCTGCAATGCGGGAGACCTGGGTTTGATCCCTGGGTTGGGAAGATCACCTGGAGAAGGGCATGGCAACCCACTCCAGTATTCTTGCCTGGAAAATTCCATGGACAGAGGAGCCTGGTAGGCTACAATCCATGGGATCGCAAAGAGTCGGACACAAGTAAATGAAATATCACAAGTTACTCTGTCAGAATCAAGTAAAAGGAAATGACATTTCTGGACATGACATGTGCCAAGATATAAAGGTAAGACCTCAGGAAAGCAACAGCTCTACTAAATACAAAACCAGATTAATCCAGAGTATAAGGGCGTCTACTCAGTTCTCTGCAATGTAGGGGCGGAATGTCCATCCATATCTACCAAAGCACGTTCATAAATCCGCATCTCTAAATATGTGCTTCCCTGATAGCTCAGTTGGTAAAGATGTATGAGGTGTAAAGACTACCTTCTTTTCTTCCAACTCGGAAGAGTTCATCTACAAAAACCAACACATAATAGATGAAATAAGACATATTCAAAAGGCATCTTAGAGACAAAATGTTTCCCACAGCAAAAGCACAGAGTGCAAGGACTCTTTAGTAACCTTATCGATCCCATTAACATATCTAAAGAAAGAATGTGTCAATCAGAAAGGGGATTGCCCTCTGCGAGGGCAGAGAAGTCACGAGATGGGAGAGGAGCGCTTTGGCAGAATGCTTCCCTGTGGTCCAGAGGGGAAAGGGCCCTGATTCAGCAGCGCGGGCATCTGGCCAGCCTGGCAGATGCATTCCTCGTGGAAAGATGGGCCACCTGTCCAACAGCGGGGAGGCCAGCACATTCTGGCGCCTCAGACCCACTCTTCAGTCTGAGATCAGCATGCAACCTCCTGACCTAGTTATGGTCAGACTTCCTATTTTGTTTTCCTGTGGGGATGAAGTATACTGATTCTTGGTCACCTTGGGATATTTATTCCACTTAGAGTTGTGTTCTTCAAAATGAGCTAATGTGTTGACATTCTGGTTGACATACATTAGCAGAATGAATTGTGATGTGAATTAACATTCCTAAATTCCACAAGAGGGTGATGGTGGGGACTTGATAACCAGGCACCCAGCGCGTTCGGTAATAAGACAATACTCCATATCGCCTCTAACCCAGTTCAGAATAATAATGAGCAAACAGTGCACATTTTCTATGTACTTAGACTTTGTACATTAAATCTTCACAATTCCCTTGTGAGGCAGGAATTATCATTTCCTATTATTACTTTATGGAGAATATTACTTTATGGAGAAGGAAATGGCAACCCACTCCAGTATTCTTGCCTGGAGAATCCCAGGGACAGGGGAGCCTGGTGGGCTGCCGTCTATGGGGTCGCACAGAGTCGGACACGACTGAAGTGACTTAGCAGCAGCATTATTACTTTATAAAAGAGAACCTGAGATCACACAATTTGCAAACGACAAAGCCTGATTTCAATTCCAGGACTGTCTGTTGCCTGTTCTGCTGGACAAAATAATTCAAACCTCGTGTCACCATCAACTAGAAGGCATAACCAGAAGCCAGCATGACTACTGTTCATAGCGGGAAACAAGGCAGCCCTTTCCAGAGGTTAATCGATAACCAGAGTCCCGTCAAAACAGATTGTGAATTCCGCCATCAATCTTCAACAGATACATGCTAGAGCTCTCAAACTGGCTTTGGGTTCCAATATCAAAGTGAGTTCAAAACTTTCAACACTCTCTGGACGCATGGAATAGGCCAATGGTTCTGAACCTTCCTACCCATCTATTTGAGAAATCGGCTACCGTCTTTGGTATAAATGCTTGCTTTACTCAAATATTGACCCACAAATAATGCCTAGAGTTGGCCGAAAATAATAAAAATAATAGCAGCAGCATCTGTTGTTACTGTGAGTAACCATGTAGAGTATTTCATTACGTTGCTCTAATCACTTGTAAAGTAGGTATTTTAATCCCAATTTAAAAATAAGGAAACTGAATCTTCAATCAGGCTAAGTAATTTCCCAAGATCACATGGGTAGAAGATGACAGCCCTAGAATTTGAACCCAGGCCCGATCTGACTCTGGCACTTAGGCTTTGAGCCACTCTGCATCACTGGCCACCAGAGAAGCAAGGTCTAGTTAGAAGGCCCTGAAGAGAAACCAGACCCAGCCCAGCACATTGGAGCCTGGGGACACAGTGGGACCACACCCACAGCTGTTACTCTTTTTGTGGTTGGGAGGAGCTGCTTTTCTCCTCAGCACAGCCTCAGACAGTGAACTTAGAGGAATAAATGAATGTGGGAATGAATGGAACTCTAGGACAGCGGTCCCCAGCCTTCCTGGCACCAGGGACCAATTTCATGGAAGACAATTTTTCCATGAACCAGGGATGGAGAAATGGTTTGAGGATGACTCAAGTGCATTACATTTACTGTGCACTTTATTTCTAATCTGGGCTTCCCTCATAGCTTAGTTGGTAAAGAATCTGCCTGCAATGCAGGAGACTCCGGTTTGATTCCTGGGTCGGGAAGATCCGCTGGTGAAAGGAAAGGCTACCCACTCCAGTATTCTTGGGCTTCCCTTGTGGCTCAGCTGGTAAAGAATCCACCTGCAATGCAGGAAACCTGGGTTCGATCCCTGGGTTGGGAAGATCCTCTGGAGAAAGGAAAGGCTACCCACTCCAGTATTCTGGCCTAGAGAATTTCATAATTTCATGGACTGTATAGTCCACGGAGTCACAAAGGGTCAGACACGACTGAGCGACTTTCACTTTCTTTCTAATCTTATGTCTCCACTGACTGTTCAGAAGCCCAGAGATTGTAGACCTCTGACTTAAGAGACTATGTGAGGCCTGATGAGAAGACCAGCTTACCGTCGACATCTTAAAAATGGCATGGCTTGATTAATGACTCCTGAAGTTCCAGCCAACTTAAACATCCTCATATATTATAACATTTAGTTGCCATGTGAGGTAGCCAAAACCTGATTAATGAAGAAATACCCAAATGAGCTAAGTGTATAAGCCCAGGACTTAGGTCAGGGTAATAAGGCTCAAGTGGCCTGGTGAAGTGGGACCAGCAGCACCTAGACTCCTCTGTGGCTCATCCACTTACCAGCTCCACAACCTTCAGGGACCTGCTTAACCATCTTGCCTCTACAATGAGGATAATGATAGCTATCTCACCAGATTCTGTGCAGACTAAATGAACATAGTTATATATGTTAACGTAAAACATCTCCAGCAATGCTTGGTTTGTCATAATGATTGCAAAAAATGTTTTAACTTTCTTCCACAGGTAATTCCCTCCACCAAGAGGTGTCCTCCTGGAACTAGGAGGCTTCTGACTTGAAGGCATCATAAACCAATCACAAGGCAAACCTTTTCCAACCAAGGAAACATCACTATCACAACCAGAGAAACAAACCAAACCAAACAAAAGCAGGAATTCACTTGTTTTGATGACATCCCCTACCCCTGGGGTAGGTCAGGTAAGTGGAATGCTTTCCAAGTCTCCAAGCCTGGGGCTGTCTCTGGTCCCACAGGGAGGCACCACTTCATAGAGCTCTGACCACATCTGTGATCAGGATCACTTTCCATCAAGCCCAGAAATGTGGAAAGCACAGTGAACCCTGCCAAGCCAACACCTGTTGGGAAAACTAGGGTTTCACAAGACAGACGTATCCTAAAATGTCTTCACAGGCCACAAGATAGGCAAGAAAAAAGGAAAATTAGTGGGGATGGGGATGGGGGGGTGAGGTACCATAAAATCCACATGGCGAGGTTTAAAGAACAGGCTCTTTATGGGAGGGGGAGGCACAGAAGGAGCCTGGCGCCCACCCGCCCTGCCTACCTGCGCACCACCAGCCGCAGGGTCTTGTAGGATCCTTTCACCAAGGAAACGGCCTCCCTCCGGGAGCTGCTCAGTGCCACCTCGTTGATGTTCACCACCTCGTCCCCAGCCCGCAGTCTGGAGCTCACCAGGTCCGCTTTGCCCCCTTCTTTGATCTGCTTAGAGAGAGGAGGATCCACAGGTGAGCAGCCTGTTTCCCGCAGAGACCGCCCACCGCCTGCGGCCACACCCACTCCCACCGTTTGCATCCAGGTGACTTTCTGTCTCCACACTTTCCAGCCCCCAGCCAGCCACAGAGGGCATTCAGAAACAGAAGGCGAAGGGCTGAAAGAACTCGATTTCCATCCAAAGCCACTCACGACCTCCATCTTCAGCACCGCCTCCAAGTCCCTCAAAGCAACTGTTTTATTCCTTTAGAAGTTGCCTTCTTCTTACCTCATTTTTTGGGGGGAGGGGATCTAAAATTATACTCCCTCTTCCGCTATTTAGGGGCTTCTCAGGTGGGACTAGTGGTAAAGAACCTGCCTACCAATGCAAGAGATGTAAAAGACACAGGTTCGATTCCTGAAAGGGAAGATCCCCTGGAGGAGGAAATAGCAACCCACTTCAGTATTCTTGCCTGGAGAATCTCATGAACAGAGGAGCCTGGAGGGCTACAGTCCATGGGGTCGCAAAGAGTTGGACACGACTGAAATGACTTAGCGCACACACACAAAATTATAACTCACTGGATAAATAAGCGGTGGGACATCCAGACAATGGAATATTATTTAGCACTAAAAAGAAATGAACTCACAAGCCATGAAAAGGCATGGAAGAACTTTCAATGCATGTTAATAAGTGAAAGAAGCCAATATCAAAAGGTTACATGTGGGATGATTCCAACTCTATGACATTCTGGAAAAGAAAATTATGGAAACAATAGAAAGATCAATAGTTAGATAGATGGGCAGAATAGACAAAGCACATAGGATGTTTAGAACTGTGAAACTATTCTGTGTGATACTATAAGATTCGATACATGACATTATACCATAGACTGTACAACACCAAGAGTGAACCCTAACATCAACTATGGACTTTGGGTGATAAGGGTGTGTCATTGTAGGTTCATCAGTCGTAACACATGTACCACTGTGACAAGGAGATTGGCAATGGGAGAGGCTATGCAAGCAATCAAGGAGCGGGGATACCTGGAAGCTCTCTCTACTTTCTGCTCAACCTTGCTGTGAATTTTAAAACTGGTGGCATTCTCCAGGCCAGAATACTGGAGTGGGTAGCCGTTCCCTTCGCCAGGAGATCTTTCCAACCCAGGAATGGAACTCAGTTCTCCCGAATTGCAGGTGGATTCTTTACCAGCTGAGCCACCAGGGAAGCCCAAACAGAAAATTACCTCACTGCAGCAAGTGAGTTAACATGTGTAGTGTTAGTCAATCAGTTGTGTCTGACTCTCTTTGAGACCCCATGGACTGTAGCCCGCCAGGCTCCTCTGTCCATGGAATTCTCCAGGCAATAATACTAGACTGGGTTGCCATTCTCTTCTCCAGGGGATCTTCCCAACCCAGGGATCAAACCCAGGTCTCCTGCATTGCAGACAGACTCCTTACCGTCTGAGCCACCAGGGAAGCATTTTTTATAAAATAAATAAAGTCTACTAAAAATCCTAATTCATTCAACAAAGTGATTCAACATTTGCTTTATGCCAGAAGTCGTTCCAGGAGCTAAGGCTGCAACAATGGGCAAAACATACAGAAACTCTTTCTCTTCTGGTGCTTAAGGGAGAGGCAGAGGGCAAACACTAAACAGAGTAAACAAGGAAATGATGTTAGAAGTTGATGAAGCGGTCTTCCCTGGTGGTCCAGGGGTTAAGAATCTGCCTGCCAATGAAGAAGACACAGGTTTGATCCCAGGCCCGGGAAGATTCCACATACCTTACAGCAACTAAGCTTGTGAGCTACCACTGCTGAAGCCCAGACACCCTAGAGCTGGTGCTCCACAACAAAAGAAGACACCCCCATGAGAAGCCCACACAGTGCAACTAGAGAGTAGGCCCTAATTCCTGCAACTGGAGAAAAGCCCACGCAGCAATCAAGACCCTGCACAGCCAAAAATTAGAAAATAAAATAAATGATAGGCAGGTTTTTAAAAAAAATTGACTAAAGTGCTTTGGAAACCAACAGAGTAAAATAATGCTTGATCCTATGGCATGTCAATAGTGATGAAATGAAATTAAAAGGGACAAAAATAAAACAAGAACAAGTAAACAAGGCTGACCCATATAGCTTTCTTTTTTCAATAATTACTCTCCAGAATTTCCCACATGTTCAAAAACCTTCAATAGTCCTTAATATATGTAAAATAAATCAAATTCCTATAAAAATTTTGTAAATTGTGTCCTTGCTAACTTTTGTTTTAGCATAATGTATGCTAAAGTTAATACTTTATTTTTAAGATAGTGTTCATTAATTTATTATTAAACCATTATATTCATTAATTTATTATGAAGGATGAAAATAATACAGAAAGTATGGAAAGGGAAAAGTAAGTCATACCCTGGCTCATTCCATTTTACTCTCTAAAGGTAACCCCTGTTGGGGCTTCTCTGGTGGTCCAGTGGTTAAAAATCTGCCTTGCAATTCAAGGGACACCAGTTCGATCCCTGGTCCAGGAAGATTCCACATGCCAAGGGGCAGCTAAGCCCTGTGCCGCAACTAATGAGGCTGTGCTCTGGAGCCTGCAAGCCACAACTACTCAGCCATGAGCTGCAGCTACTGAAAGAAAGCTGGGCACCCTAGATCCTGTGCTCTGCAACAAGAGAAGCCACTGCAGTGGCCCAACCACGGCAAGGAGAGTAGCTCCTGCTCATCGTAACTCGAGAAAGCCCTCTCGAAGCAACAAAGACCCAGTACAGCCAAAAGTGCAAATAAATATTAATAAATATTTATTATTTTTTAAAAAATAAAGGCAACTACTATTTACAGTTAAGCTTATGAATGTCACATACAGATTCGTTGTCCTTACTAACATCCTGCTTTCACTTTCAGTATAGCAGTCAGTAAATTACAATGAACAATTCAACACTATTATTAAACAGTCTTCATTTTAGATGATTTGCTCAACTGTAGGCCAATGTAAGTGTTTTGAGCATGTTTAAGGTGGGCTAAGCTAAGTTCAGTAAGTTAGATGTATCAAATGTACTTTCAACTTAATGATATTGTCAAATTACAAGGAGGATATTGTAAGTCAATGAAGACCTGTATACATATATATATGTGTGTGTATATACTTTTTCTTTTTACAAAAATGATATCACGCTATACCCACCCCCTTGACCATCTTTTTGGCTTTTAACAGAGAGGCATTAAACTGAGGCGGTTAAGAGTTTGAGGTGTCAAACAGGTAACTTAGGGAAGAGGAAGTCACTTATTCTCTCGAGTCTTCAGACTCCCATGTTAAATAGGAGGTAGCAATAGCAGCACTGCAGGGAGGATGAATGAGATAAGCCCCCTGAATTGGGGAACATGGTTCCAGCTCCTGGATTATGGTTAGATTTTATAAGTAGTAGCCATTGTTTTCAAAAGTCATATATCATGAAGATACTTCCTTTTATACAAGATTCTACTATAACATCTTGGCACAATTCATTTAGCCATCCTTTCTCGTTGGTCATTTCCCCCTGCCTTTCTACCCTTGTCATCCCACTAAACTTCCCCGCCAACCTCTTGTAAATTCACTTTCCCCCTAAACATACTAGGCACACTCTAACCTCAAGCCCTACCCCAGTGGCTCAGTTACCCTCTACCTGGATCACGCCCCACTACCCACAGCACCATCGTCACCTATAAAAACTGCAGTATTCCCTCATGGTTAAGAGCTAGGGCTCTGGAGCCAGACTATCTGGCTCTGAGGCTTCCCAGCTGTGTGACTTTGAGCAGCTTATTTAACCTTACAGTGGGAGAAGGCAATGGCACCCCACTCCAGCACTCTTGCCTGGAAAATCCCATGGACGGAGGAGCCTGGTGGCTACAGTCCATGGGGTTGCTAAGAGTCAGACACGACTGAGCAACTTCATTTTCACTTTTCCCTTTCATGCACTGGAGAAGGAAATGGCAACCCACTCCAGTATTCTTGCCTGGAGAATCCCAGGGACGAGGGAGCCTGGTGGGCTGCCGTCTATGGGGTCGCACAGAGTCGGACACGACTGAAGCGACTTAGCAGCAGCAGCCTCAATTTCCTCTTCTGTGGGATGAGAGGGCTTACCACAGAGTCTGTCATGAGGATCAAGTGAGATCATCAAGAAAAGGGCTTGGCACATAGTATGTGTGTGTGTGAGTCTCTCAGTTGTGTTTGACTTTTTGCGTCTCCATGGACTGTAGCCCATGAGGCTCCTCTGTCCATAGAATTCTCCAGGCAAGAATACTGGAGTGGGTTGCCATGCCCTCCTCCAGGGGATCGTCCCAACCCAGGGGTTCACAGAGTGTGTATTCAATAAAGTTGAAGTCTATTGACTATCCATCCTTTGAGGCCAAGTTCAAATCCCATCTCCTCTAAGCCTTTTCTGATCTCTCATAAATATCCCCCCACTCCCTTGCACCTGCAATCTGTCCTTTAAGAAGTGTCCCCCCCGCCGGCATTGTGAGAGAACCAAAAGAATAAAATACTATATAAACTGTGAAATGACATTACAGCAATAATAAACTAAATAGATACTTTACTAAATAGATAGTTTATTATTGTTATACTACTTGAACACAATGCTTGTAGTTATCACACTCTGTCTTTCGGCACAGCTATTTCAGTCTGTGCCTGTTCCCTGCCCACAGTCCCACCTCATCCCCAGCTTGGGCTGTGAACTTTGAAGAGAGGAACTGACTCCATCTTTACTTAGCCCAGAATGCCTCCCCAGAGGTTTGCACACAGGACCTCCTCGTACTGGTTCATTCATTCAGCCAAGATTCACTGAGCATCTACTGTGTGCCAGGAATGGAGCTAAAAGCTGAGGGGACAATGATGAACACCACAGACACAACAGTCCTATTTAAGTCCCAGTTTGTAGAATTAAATCCCCTCTCTACCATTTGCCAATATTTTCAATAAGATGAGAATGAAATGAGGCCTAGAAAATAACCAATTTCTTATATTAAAAAGGAAGTCAAAGCTCATTTATACAGTGTATATCATGTTTTTCTCATGATTGACTTAACATGAAAGTAAACATTACCAGAAAGAATGTAAAGAGTTTCACTGTTGTTCACTGTTCTGATAAACTATTTCTATAACCCTTTGTATTTACAGAGTTTCTCATAATCTCTTGATTTTGAACAGACCTTTGAGGCTTAAAGTGCTTACTTTTTAAAAAAATTTGTTTTTTAATTGAAGGATAATTGCTTTATAGAATTTTGCTTACTTTAAAAAAGTCAGTAAAGATAATTATGTATAAAACTGAAAAAAGTTGGTCCTGGGATGACTTTTTGGAATGGTATGGCTTCTCAGGTGGCTTGGATGGTAACAGAATCCACCTGCAATATAGGAGACATAAGAGATGCGAGTTCAATGCCTGGCTTGAGAAGATCCCCTAGAGAAGGAAATGGCAACCCACTCCAGTTTTCTTGCCTGGGAAATCTCATGCACAGAGGAGCCTGGCAGGCTACAGTCCCTGTGGTTGCAAAGAGTTGGACATGACTGAGGGACTAACCCTTTCACTTTATTTACCTAACATTAGTTGGGTACTTGTTTTGATTCTCAAATCTCTCCAAACTCTCTGATTGATTCATGCTCTCTTCAGAATTTAATTCTTGCTGGGGATGACTTTTAGACCTTTCCTCTAACACTAATCTTTTGCATAAACCTTTACCCTATATTTTCAGTTTCTTTTTTCCTCTTCTTCATTTTTCCTCCAAATACCCCTCCTCCATCATGAAATTCTGCCTTATCAACCCAGATAGAATCTCTCTCTTTCTCCTCCACACCATTTCTGCCTGCCTGGAGACAAGCCACAGCGCTGCCTTTGTCACAGGTATTTCTGACTATGCTCTGTCCTCTTTGGATTTTAAAATCCTGTAAGACAAAAACTTCTGTTCACAGATATTTTTTGAGCATGTACCAAGTGTCAGGCACTGTTCTAGGCCTGGGGAAAAGTTAAGGAAAGAAGCATACTTTATGTTCTCCTTTCCTGGAGTTTACATTTTAGCATATTTTTTCTTTTGTTAATTGAAGTATAATTGCTTTACAATATTGTGTTAGTTTCTACTGTACAAGGAAGTGAATCAGCTATATGTATACACATATCCACCCCCTCCCTCCTGAGCCTCCCTCCCACCTCACCCTCATCCCACCCCTCTAGGTCATCACAGAGCACGGAGCTCAGTTCCCTGTGCTATACAGCAGGTTCCCGCTACTTATCTATTTTACACATGGCGGTGTATATAGATCAATCCTAATCTCCCAATTCTTCCCACCCTCCTCTCCCCCCCACCCCATGTCCACATATCTGTTCTCTATGTCTGTGTCTCTATTTCTGCCCTGCAAATAGGTTCATCTGTACCATTTTTCTATATTACACATTATATGCATTCATATACGATATTCGTTTTTCTCTGACTTACTTCACTCTATATGACAGGCTCTAGGTCCATCCAATTTTTAATATATTTCATATATTTGCATTAAAAGCCTTAGGCCTTCACAAAGGCAGTTCAAAGGACATGATGGTAGTGATGGTTTAGTCACTAAATTGTGTCTTGTAATCCCATGGACTGTAGCCCACCAGGCTCCTCTGTCCATGGGATTTCCCAGGCAAGAATACTGGAGCGGGTTACCATTTCCTTCTCCAGGGGATCTTTCCAATCCAGGCATCAAACCTAGGCCTCCTGCATTGCGGGTAGATTCTTTACTGCTGAGCCACCAGGAAAGCCCTTAAGAGAACATATAGTGATCCAAACAAGGCTGAGTGCTTTCTGTTCTTTGGGTACTTCAATTCATCCATGTACACAACTCTCCCTGGAAGGTCAGGCAGTTTGTAGTGAGTCAATGGAGTTCAGGAAGTTCTGCTTGATGCAAGGATTCACCCAGGGGTTCTTTCCCAAAAAAATCAAGTCCCAGTCGGTCCAAGTGAGGCTGGAATTGAGCCAGCTGGGCACGAAATGTAGACCCCCTCATCTAATGCCTTTTGACTAACCACATTAAGGGCTGCCATATCAATTTGTGGATTACTTGGGACCCCCACATTCCCTCTTCCTCCTCTGCTGCTGGTTCTTCTGCCACCTTCCTATTTGGTAGCACCAGTGTCAGTGGATATTCTACCTGTTGGTCACTCAGGCAGTAAGCCTGACGGCTAAGACAAGACTGTGAGTTACCTTAATCAATATGATTGTCTCCATTTATTATCACAAATGAGAAATTGAGATACTGAGATGCATTTTCTGATGCACTGACAGCATAACTGATTTCTAATCTACTGAGGCTGACTAAATGCATACATCTTACATTTATATCAATTATTCACAGTTTTTTTCAGGTATGTAAAAAACAAAACTTATTTTTATAGAGTTCAATTTCTATGTCAAATACTAACTTTGGGGAAAAGTCAGTCAATTTTATCACTTTTTGTGCATTTTAGTTAAAAACTGTCCTATTCAAAACTCTCCTCCCCATATTTTTTTTTTCAGGATGTGGCAACTGGTTCAAGGGAGGATCATGGTCACCTGACATTGGTGGACAGCCTGGCCTCTTTGTTTAATTACTATTAAAGTATAGTGGTTAATAACAGATTATTAAAGAATGTAATGCCGATCTCTGCTGTACAGCAATATGACTCAGTTATACACATATATACATTCTTTCTTTATATTCTTATCCATTATGGTTTATTGCAGGATATTGAATATAGTTCCCTGTAGTATACAGTAGGACCTTGTTGTCATACTGTTTATCTAAAATCATTATTATGACTTTTTAACAAATCTTATATTTACAAAAGGTTTGACAATAATTCTCTTGAACTATTCATCAAAGAGGATTGTACTTCTAACCTCATGCCCTGCTGATACTGTCTGTCAGCAAGACTCAGTGAAAAATGAAGCTTATTATTTTAAACCCTTGGACCAATACTGGAGCAGCTAAAGAGGTCACTGGCGTTGTTTGTTCAATTTCACCTGCAGAGACTTTACTTATTCCAAGAATGTGATGGTCAACAAGTTAAATGACTTCAGATAATGTATCTTGTGCAACTGGGTGGGAAATACCTAAGGTAACAAGAGGGGAAGGCGATTATACATCTGGAAAATTAGTAGGCTTCTTCCCTTCTCAAATTCTAAATGCATCCACACCTTTAGGATTAAACTAGTTTTCCTCCTATGACCATGTAAGGAGTTGGTTTTTTAAACATTTATAGTATTTTACATTTCAATACATTTAGCACCTGACATAGCATCAATAGGGGCTTCCCAGGTGGCGCTAGTGGTAAAGAACCTGCCTGCCAATGCAAGAGACAAAAGAGACTTGGGTTCGATTCCTGGGTCAAGAAGACCTGGATGAGAGCATGCAACCCGTTCCAGTGCAACCTGTTCCAGTATTCTTGCCTAGAGAATCCCATGGACAGAGGAGCCTGGTGGGCTACATTCCATCAGGTTACAAAGAGTCAGACACGACTGAAGCGACTTGCAGGCACATAGCACCAATCATAGTAAGTGATTAGTAAGCCTTTGTTGAGCACATCTGGAGAAGCTGATTTTAAATAAATGCAATATCAGATGATACATTCATACATTCAAAACATGATACAGGCAAAATATAGGTAAAGGGGAGAGTTGTATGTCCGTGTCAGCAACTGGATGTGGGTTGCAGAGGAGCAAGAAGTCAGGCCTGGGGACTTCCCTGGTGGTCCAGTGGTAACGAATTAGCCTTCCAGGGCTTCCCTGGTGACTTAGTGGTAAAGAATCCACCTGCCAGTGCAGGAGATACGGGTTTGATCTCTGCTTCAAGAAGATCCCACATACAGCTAGGCCCATGTGCCACAACTGTTGAGCCTGTGCTCTAGAGCCAGGGAACCACAGCTACTGAAGTCCTCGCACCCTAGAGCCTGTGCTCTTCAACAAGAGAAGCCACCGCAATGAGAAAGAAGCCTGTGCCCTGAAACAAGAGAGTAGCCCCCACTCGCCACAATTAGAGAAAAGCCCACATAGCAACGGAGACCCAGCACAGCCAAAAATTAATCAAATGAAAAAGAAAAGTCAGGCCCTTCCTTTCCCCTCTCCAAGACTCTAACCGCTGCAGCCCAGTCTAAATGCACAAAGCATGAAGCTGCCATCTGGGAATGGGTCCTGTGTTCTGCTTCTCCCGGCTCTGTGCCCTCCAAACACAAATACCTCGACTCTCTGCTCCGCCCGCCAGCCCTGTTCTCCGTCTTAGGTCATCGCAAACAGCATAGGCTGCAGCATCACTAGGATCAGAGGCACGTCATGGGCAGCAACCTGGTGATCCTCTTGCAACTTCAATTAGATCAGGTCACTCTCCTCTGCAAGACCCTCGTCTCCACAGAGTTCTCACTGTGCACCGCGGCCCCTGCTGGGTTTGGCCTCCTCCTGCTGTTCTCCTCCCTGCTTACTCAACTCCAGCCCACAGCCCCCTGAGGCAGGCGGAGTTTGTCGGGCAAGCTCCTGGCTCAGGCAGGCTCTTGTACCTGTTGTTCCCTTAGCCTGGAATGCTTTTCCCTCGAGTCGTCCCTCGCCCGTCCTCTCACCTTCTCCAGGTCTTTACAGTAATTCAGCTTCTGGAGGAATTTCAGCCTCTTCTCTTCCTTCCCATCTTTTGTTTTTTTCTTCAGTACTTCGGTCATGATCCAACTCACTATACTTTTTACTTCTGTATCTTGTTAATTGTCTGTCTCCCCCATGTCGGCCGCATGGGGGGAGGAACTTGGGTCTGTTTTGTTCACTGCTGTGTCCCCAGTGCTCAGGACTGCATGGGGCACTCAGTATTTACTGTATGAGGGAACATCAGCATTGCTATCAGCTGTTGCATGCCTTCTGTGTTTCGGTAATTTTATTGCCTCATCCGAAAAGTCACAAAGATTCTATAACATACTATGATCTCCTTTTGCTATAAATGCAAACGGTAAAGACTCAGAGGGGTTAGATGACCTGCTCAGAGTTGCAGAGTCAGTTACACAGCACAGCTGGAGCTGAAATTCAGAGCCCACACTCGCCAGCCTGCTGCTAGGAGAATTCCCCAGATCTCTATCCCCAAGCTAACACTTCCTTTGTCTGCCTGATCCTTCACGTGCCCAAGAAAACGGACACCCCATGCTCCTGTGTCCTGACCATTCTCTTTCAGGGATTCAGGGATCCTAAGAACTCTGGAGCTATGATCTGAGCTCACAGTTTCACAGCTTCCACAGGAGAAAGAATTGGCATTGCAGTGCCCCGGGGCAGGGAGATGGCCTAGCCAAGTGCAGCTGAACATCTAATGGTTTCCATTTACAATTCTATCTGGGGTTTTAATTAAAATCGAACTCTTCTAGTAGACATCTACCACAATTGAATTTCACCTGCATTCTAATGTCTGAATTCTTGAGTGATTTCTTTTCCTCTCCTGACTACTTTCATTCCTGGATGATGCCAAGGAAGGAGTATGGGAAGAACAGGGGACTTCAATAACTCACAGTCAATCCGGTGAAATATACAATTTGTTTACCACTTCCCTGGTGGCTCAGATGGTAAAGCATCTGCCTACAATGTGGGAGACCCGGGTTCAATCCCTGGGTTGGGAAGATCTCCTGGAGAAGGAAATGGCAACCCACTCCAGTATTCTTGCCTGGAAAATCCCATGGACAAAGAAGCCTGGTAGGCTACAGTTCATGGGGTCGCAAAGAGTCGGATATGACTGAGCAACTTCACTGTTTTGTGACATTGATTCGAGAAGAAATAAACTCTCCATAAGTGGAAAAATTGTATTGAAAGAATAACAAACTACAGAAAGATTAACAAATAAGTAAAGAAATATTGTAAGGATCTTTCAGACAAAGCTGTTGGAGTACTGCTTTTTATTCACTTAGAATTATCATTACAACTTGGTGGGCATGACTGTACATAAAGTAGGGACAATCAGATAAAGTGAAATTTTAAAAGTTCCTCCCAGGAACTGTATGGGGCTCTGAGGTCCTATGAAATGAGCAAGCACTTCTTGAACCCCAGAACTAACCTCAGAACTTAAAGCAGAGAAACATCTCCTTGAGTTGCCCTGAGTGACATGAGAGTACAGGTATGATGCTTCCTTTTCTCATCACCTGCTTCTCATCTAACCTCAAATCATTAGGTTTATACTGTTGAAAACTCCTTTTTCCAGATATAAAATGATTTGTATGGTAGTAGAAGAAAGAACACTGGGTTAAGAGTCAGGAACGTGCTCACTCAGTTGTGTCGGACTCTTTTGTAACCCTATGGGCTGTAGCACGCCAGACTCCTCTGTCCACAGGATTTCCTAGGCAAGAATACTGGAGTTGGGTAGCCATTTCCTACTCCAGGGAATCTTTCCGACCTAGGGATTGAATCTGAATCTCTTGGGTCTCCTGCATTGGCAGGTGGATTCTTTACCACTGCGCCACCTGGCAAGCCCAAGAGTCAGGAATTCTGTGCCCTAATCCAGACTCTGACCTTTTTTTATCTGTGGGGCTCTGGATGAGCCTCTTATCCATAACATGACCTGTTGGTCATCTATTTCCACTTAAGATGACCAATAAGGAAAATTCCAGTTTTAATACAAGAGCTTCCCAGGTAGATTTGTGGTAAAGAGTCTGCCTGCCAATGCAGGAGCTGCAGGTTTGATCCCTGGGTTGGGAAGGTTCCATGAAGAAGGAAAGGGCAACCCGCTCCAGTGTTCTTGCCTGGGAAATCCCATGGAGGGAAAAGACTAGTGGGCTACATACAGTCCATGAGGTCCCAAAGAGTTGGGCACGACTGAGCACACACAGATACAACAGCTACTACTTAAAATTATATAATCACTTTCTTCTGTTATTTTCTTTTTCTTTTTTAAAAAATTTATTCAGCTGCTCCAGGTCTTAGTGGCAGCATGTGGGATGTTTGACCTTTAGCTGTAGCATGTGGGATATAGTTCCCTGACTAGGGATCAAACCCAGACCCCTTGCACTGGGAGTGCAGAATCTTGGCCTCTGGACTGCCAGGGAAGTCCCCATGTTATGTTATTTTCTAAATACAAGGTATACCCTTTATTTTCCAAGGTTCATCACTTGGATGGAAGGAAGGTAGGGTGTGTAAGAATTGGGGGCTCGAGAGGTAGACCACGTGGGTAAGAATCTTACCTCCTGGTAATGGGCATTCTTAGGCAAAATATGCATCATCTCTTTAGCCTGAAAATGGAAACAAGAAGACAAACCACCCAGAGTTAGTGTGAGGATCAAATGAACTAACACAAGGAAGTGTCCTTACACATAGCAAGGGCTCCATAAAAGTGTTTCCCGAATTACGGGGTTTTGAGGTTTTATTTAGTAAGTTTAAGACTTTTCTTATTGTTTCTACCACAAGACTATAATTACAACTGCAGAGACCAAGGGGAAGACATTTGCTGGGAGAAGGAGAGAAGTTATTTACTTAAAGTCAAAGAATAGGAGTTGACTTGATTTATAAGTGAAAGAGGAGACAGTCTTTCCTTTGGAGGGAAGCTTTTATTTCAGAGAAGGGTCTCCGGGCAGGAAGTTACCCAGTGACACCTTATGAACCATCCAAATGAGATGCAGCCCCTGAAAACCTAGATGTGTCCACAACTCTTGATTTACTGCTCACAGGGCGGAAAGAACTGATTTCTAACTTAGGGTAAAAGTCAAGCTTCACTGAAGCCACCTGAACCACTCAAGGATCATTAACTTGCGGTTGTAGAGGTCAGAAATCCAAAATAAGTCTCACTGCGCTAACGCCAAGGTGTTGTGATAGCTCTGTTCTTTCAAGGGGTGGGGGCCTCTAGGGAAGAATCCATTTTCTTGCCTTTTCTAGCTTCTAAAGGCTGCCTAGTGGCTCTTGGCCTCTCCTCCATTTTCCAAAGCCAGTGTTAGCCAGTCGAGTCTTTCCCATGCTGTCTTGCTCTGACACTGACTCTCCTGCCTCCCTCTTTCACTGATGAGGACCCTTGTGATTACACTGGGCCTACCCAGATAAGCTGGGGCTTCCCAGATGGCTCAGCGATAAAGAGCGATAAAGAATCCGCCTGTAACGCAGGAGACTGGAGAGGAAATGGCAATCCACTCCAGTATTCTTGCCTGGAGAATCCCAAGGGCAGAGAAGCCTGGTGGGCTGTAGTCTATACGGTTGCAAAGAATCAGACACGATTGAAGCAACTCAGCATGCATGTATGCACCCAGATAACCTAGGAGAATCTTCCCAATCTCAAGTTCAGCTGAATAGTAACCTTAATTCCATTTGCAATCTTTTTTTATTTGTGCTGGGTCTTCATTGCTGCACTCGGACTTCCTCTAGTTACACTAAGCGGGGGCTACTCTCTACTTGTGGTGCACAGGCTTCTCACGGCGGTGGCTCTAGGCGCACAGGCTTTAGGAGTTGCGGTTCTTGGGCCCTCAAGCACAGGCTCAGTAGTTGTGGCTCACAGGCTTAGCTGCTCTGTGGCATGTGGGATCCTCCTGTACCAGGGATTGAACCTGTGTCCCCTGCATTGGCAGGTGGATTCTTAACCGCTGGATCACCAGGGAAGTCCCACTACCTGTGATCTTAATCCCCCATTTGCCATGTAATATATCCCCTGGTTTAAGAGGTAGACAACTTTGGGAAAGGGGCATTATTCTACCTATCATAACCACTAACTAGCTGTATGATGGTAGGCGAAATTATTCCTTCCCTCTAAATATCAGTTTACTTTCTGGAAAAATAGGGGAGGTAATGATGATAACACCTACCCCTAGGAACTACTGAGAGACCAAAAGTAAATTATGATAATGAATTAAAAGGGACCCATAAACGTTAGCCTTTATCATCATCATCACTGTTTACGGAGGAAGTAGGTCTAGAGGTTATGCACACTCAGTCCTCCCCTCCTTATTGCGTGCAGTAGAATGAACCACATCACAGAGGCCTGGCCTCCTGCCTCTCCCCCATCCTTCCTTCGCCCTCCCCTGGTTCAGGACAGTGAAGCGACAGCAAGCACCACAGACACAATTGACAGACAAGGGACTACTACCCTCCAAGTGGAGTCCTTTGAGCTTCTGATGTTTGAACTAAGCCAGCTCTTACATCTTGGAAAGAGACTTGTGAGGTAGTTCTAGCCCCGGACTAGTTTCTCAGAGTCCCTTGAATGCATGGAGAAGCCCTGGGGACCCCTGGGCTGTAACAAGAGCAAAACTCGTTCCTGAAGGGACTGGTGTCTGTGTGTCTACGCGTGAATCCGAGCCTTCTCAGAAAGTGCACTTGGTTTGTTTTCCCTCTCGGTGAAGTCCCTGAGCCCCTTCAGTCATTTTGTGTCACACCCCAGTGAACTCCAAGGAGCTTCAAAGAGGGGAGGTGCTGAGCCTGTCCAGAGAACAAGAGGCCAAGGCTAATTGGACCTCAGGCCCCTGTTTCTGTTCCATTCAGATCAAAGACTTGGGCAAGTACTTTCTTAAACTTTAAGGAATTTATTTATATTTTACTTGATTTCTCAAATAGGATCAGGAATCTTAGCATGGTTATTCCATGTTCCTAAGAAAGGTTCTTTTAATTGCCCCATTTGTTTATGTTCAACCTACAGTGTTTTCATTCATTAGACTGATTCTGCTGTATTTATTCATGGAAATATACTATATTGTATATAATATATACACACGTATAGAATATATATTAAAATGCACATATACAGAGAATGTTTATATAAACCACTTTACAAATGAGAGAACTTTTCACATTAACCACATCAATGAGGAGCTTGGATCTTTGGAAAATGAATAAAATCTACAAATCACATGTGTATTTCATGTATTAATATTTTATAAGTATATACAGAATAAGTTCACTTATCATCAATAAGACAGGAATAAGAATCAAAGGCCAATAAACATATATATATGGACATACATATGAAACATACAAGCTTTATCTCATTTTACTTTTGCTTTCTTTTTTCTTTTTCTATTTAATTTTGGGGGGGGCACCATGTGACATGTAGGTTCTTAGTTCCCTGACCAGGGATTGAACTAGCGCCCCCTGAAGTGGAAGCTTGGAGTGTTAACCACCAGACCACCCAACAGCCTGGAGTCTTAACCACCAGAGAGAGAAGTCCCCTGTCTCATTTTAGATAACAATTTCCAACTATTCCTTTGTCAAATTTATATCAAACTTTCTGACATACTAAAATGATCAAGCTTTAGTTTTGTCTTTTTTTCCCTACTCCTGCCTCTGGGAGAAATTTAAGTGATCAAAAACTAGAATCAGGGGACTTCCCTGGTAGTCCTATGGTTAAGAATCCACCTTCCAAAAAAAAAGAGAATCTATCTTCCAATGCAGAGGACACCCATTCAATCCTTGGTCAGGGAACTAAGATCCTACATGCTGTGGGGCATCTAAGCCCAAGAGCTACAACTACTGAGTCACTGCAACAAAATATTCCACGTGTCACAAATGAGACCTGACACAGCCAAATAAATATATTAATTTTTTTTAAAAAAAACTAGAATCTGTGGCAGCAAGAAGAAAAATTACTAATGTCTAGATGATTCAAATATTTGAGAATCCATGCCTAAAAAAATGCCATATCAATCAAACCTCTAGCACTTAGTAAAAATGCCTTAGCTCTACTGTTTTAGGATGAGCTTCATGGGGATCTAATGATTCAATCTTAGGCCAAATATCCAGATAAAGCTTGTATGTTTCATATGTATATCCATGTATATATGTTTACTACATGGAAATAAACATATAAAGAAAAATCCACCTGAATCAGAAAAACAATTGTTATTCAGTCGCTAAGTCATGTCTGACCCTTTGCGACCCCATGGGTTGCAGCCTGTCAGGCTTCCCTGTCCTTCACCAACTCCCAGAGTTTGCTCAAACTCATGTCCATTGAGTTGGTGATGCCATCCAACCATCTCATCCTCTGTCACCCCTTTCTCCTTTTGCCTTCAATCTTTCCCAGCATCAAAAAAACAGTATTTAACCTATTTAAAACATATAAATAAGTATTTAAAACATTTAATTTAACCTCATGAACTTTGTTGGAGAAGGCACTGGCAACCCACTCCAGTACTCTTGTCTGGAGAATCCCATGGACCGAGGAGCCTGGTAGGCTGCAGTCCATGGGGTCGCTAAGAGTCAGACACGACTGAGTGACTTCAATTTCACTTTTCACTTTCACGCATTAGAGAAGGAAATGGCAACCCACTCCAGTGTCCTTGCCTGGAGAATCCCAGGGACAGGGGAGCCTGGTGGGCTGCTGTCTATGGGGTTGCACAGAGTCAGACACGACTGAAGTGACTTAGCAGCAGCAGCAGCATGAACTTTGTTTCCCAAAGTTTTTCAAAGTTTCTCCTAGGTTTTTAGATTTATGATATCAAGAAAGCTTTAGCTTGCAACAAGCAGAAATGTAGTGTGACCAGAGTGGCTATCCTTACTGCTATTATCTTAGAGGAACTGACTTCTTTGTCTCTGGAAAAGAATTCTCAAGAGTGGCTGATCTAGAAGAACCCTGAGTAATAAAAATCAAACAGGCTCACCTCTAGTACAAGATACTGATAATAATAATATTCTACTAGTCACTGTTGCGAACTACAAAGATTTTCAAGCTGCATGACATTCTGAGGCCAGAGAGATACCTGAACAGGAGCCAGCCAAAGGATTTCTTCACCCAGGAGTTCTGAACAATGACTTATTTACTTATCATCCACCAGAGCCATATAGAGGTTAAGCTCTGGAACCAGACTGCCCAGGTTCAAATTCTGCCTCCATGCTTAGAAGCTATGTGACCTTCAACAAGTTATTTGACCTCTGTGCCTGTCTCCCTGTCTGTGAGATAATGTTGATAATACCCGTCACAGGATGGTTGTCAGGATTAAGTAAATGTTTAGAAAAACGTCATTTAGAAAAGTGCCATTTAGAAAATACCCAGTAATTCTTAATTTCTCTCCATACGTTATATTCTCTTCCAAAATATTAGGAACACAAATACCTCTTTTATATGCCTCACAGGTTATTTTAAAGGTTAAGATTAGGAAAAGTTTATAAAATATTTGAGACACGGTACTATAAACTATTAGAGTGACTCTGTGCTGATCTGGAAGTGGGCGCAATAATTTTAACCATCCTTAAAAGAAAGCTTCTGATTAGAAGCCAAACACTAGAACTGCTAAAAGCTAGAAATAAAACAGAAGAAGCAGCATTAACTTAAAGGCAAAAGAAGGAAAAACAGAAAGAAGGAAAAGAACATCTTTGGTCTGCCTACTATCTGTTAGGAACTTGACCTGTATAATATTTAATTCTCACCAATACTTATGAAGTAGATATTTTGTTAACCACAAAACTAAGTCCCAGAAGTTAAAATAAGCTGCCCAAGGTCACAAAGTTTTAAATAGCAGAGCCCAAGTTCAAACCCAAAGCTGTCCAAAGCTAAAACCCATTAAACATTCACCCACTCAACTATAAAACAGGTAGCACCCCCACCCTTTCAAAAAAAAAAAAATAAAGCCACTTGTTGTATTCCTATAGCTAAACAACAGAGAAGGCCAATGTGACATCAGTGATTAAGGAGAGTGACATGCTGATCACTATAGCCCTCTACTCGACTAGTGAACAACAGACTCTAGGGAAAGTCCTTGAAGGGGGACCACCAAACAGCAGCTGGATGACTGCAGCCCTCCCAGGAGTCAGTCTACCCTGCTTGGCTGCATCCACAGAGATGGCAAGATGAATAGATAATGGTGCAGAAAAAATATAAATATGTGTTTCTTGAGTGAAAAAATGAATGAAGGAAAAGTACGGAGAATTCCCTGGTGGTCCAGCAATTAGGAGTCTGTGCTTCTAGGGCAGGAGACATGGGTTCAGTCCTTGGTCCAGGAACTAAGATCCTGCCTGCCACACTCTAAGATGCTATGTAACGTTCAACAAGTTATTTGACCTCTCGGTGCCTGTCTCTCCGTCTGTGAGATAAGGTTAATAATATCCTTCATAGGATGGTTGTGTGAACTAAGTTAATGCATGCACATGTTAAAAAAAAATAGGATATTTTGTTCTTCACAAAATACTCAAATTTCAGAACAGTCTTTCTAACCCTACCCTAGCCAACTCCAGCTTTGAACTGCCTGCTACCAGATTCCCACCTGCTAGGATGCTGCCTTGTTACAGTCATCTGCAAACCTCAGGTCCCTCCTCCTCATCCCCTAGATCTTTAGCCCCTGGCTCACTGTCAGCCTCTCACCAACGTCACTCCTGCCAGCACACCTGATGCTTGCAACTTCAGATGATCCTCTGTCCTCCTTACACCCTCCTCCAAGCCATTGTGGATACTTGCTTAGTCCCTAGCTGTGTCATTACCTGTGTGCAAACCCTCCATAACCCAATTCCAAGCACCCCACTCTCTGACCACCTCCTCATTTCTTTCTTTTTTTTGTAACAGTTTTATTGAGATATCACTCATATTGTATATGATTCAGCCTTTTCAAGTGATCAGTTCAATGGTTTTAATGTACTCATAGAGTTGTTCAACCATTACCACCATCAACTTTAGAGTATTTTAATCACTACCCCCACAAAATATTAGTCTTCATGCCCCCTCCATTCTCCCATTGCTCCCAGTCTAGGCATCTCTGTGTATATATTCAACTATTTTGAGTATTTCATATCATACACTACATGGCCTTTTGTGCCTCATTTCTTTCCATTAGCATGTTTTCAAGGTTTATCTAAATTGTGGCAGAATGAAGTACCAGAATTTTATTCTCTTTTATTGTCAAATAATGCTTTATTATATGGATATGTTAGTTTTTACCCATTTATTAGTTGATGGACATTGTGTATAAACTTTTTATGTGATGAAAGCGTTCGTTTCTCTTGGGTCTGTGCCTAGGAGTGGAATTGCTGGATCATATGGTAACTTTAGGGCTTCTCAGGTGGCTCAGTGGGTAAAGAACTTGCCTGCAATGCAGGAGATGCCAGAGATATGGAGGAGAGCATGGCAACCCAGCCCAGTATTCTTGCCTGGAAGATTCCATTGACAGAGGGGCCTGGCGGGCTACAGTCCATAGGTCACAAAGAGTCAGACACGACTGAAGCGACTGAGCACAGCACAGCAGGGTAACTTTACATTTTGACATTTTAAGAAACTACGGGACAGCCAATTTTCTACTACCATTTTATAATCCCATCAACTGTGAATGAGAAATCTAATTTCTCTACAATCCTCCTCAACACTTGTTAGTATCTATCGCAGTTATTACAGGCATCCTGTTGGGTACGGAATGGTACCTCATTGTGGTTTCGATTTGCATTCCTTCTTCTCTCTTTTCAGCTCATTTGTTCTAATACTCTAACTCCAACAACTTTTTTTTTATTCCATTCATTTTTCCTATGGTGCTTTCACTGCTTCTCTCCCATTTCAAAAAAGTGCTCACTTCCTTTCTTATCCGTTTTAATGTCCAGGGACCATTAATAAAATCAGTTATTTGTATAAACTGTCAGCTTTTTTGCTCTTCTCTTTCGTCCTCATACTCATCTGGAAAATCCCCAGGCTTGGTTGTATCAAGCTCTCTATCAGTGTCATACTTTAATTTGCACCGATGCAAGAAGCTGGTCTCAGTTTAAATCCATGACCTTCAACCTCAAGTCGGCCCTTAATGTTACTTGGCAATGCTCAACCCATTCACTTGTCAATCCCCAAAGTCACTTTTTCCTCTTCTCCCCTGGTTAATTTCTTGGCTTTGTCAACTTCAACCCTGCACCACCATCCTCACACTGATGTTGCTTCCTATTTCACCAAGAAAAGAGATGCAATCAGAAGAGAATGCCCCCAAATTTTGCCATCACATGAACTTCTCTATTTACTTTATCATATTTCTGTTACTAAGATTGGACTGGCAATAGTGATAGGCCCTTTTGTACCCCAAATCTCATCTTTATCACCTACTCATGTACTCTATTCCAGCAACTGTTCCCTCTCAGGCATGATCACATTTTCCCACTCAATTGGATTATTTTCATTACTGAAAAAGATTCTATTATTTCTCTCATCTTAAAAAAGAAAATCTTATAATCCTAAATCTTCCTCCAGCTTTCCTGGAGGAAGATGTAGGATATTCACTTTTCTCTCTATAGCTTTTATCTCTCTTGAACTTCAGGATCACGTGTTTAATTGCCTGCTGTTAGATATTAATTTAGCAACTCAAATTTTACAAGCCTAAAATTAAACTCTCGGTGTTCCCCTGAACCAGCTCTTTTATGGCAAATAGCAACACTGTCTTCCAATTTCTCAAACCAAGAACCTTAAGAAGTCTCTCTCACATTACACATTGACTCTATCAGCAAAGCCTAAATTACTACTTCAAAAGTATGTTCCCAGTTTCATCATTTCTTGCCAGTGACACTGCTCCTGACCTGCTCTGACCTGTCACCATCTCTCACCTGGATATTTAGTGGGATCCTAACTGGCATTCCTGCTTCTGCCCTTGTGCCTCATCTACTCATTCCACATTCCCATGACATAATGTATTTTCTTTCTTTCTATCTTTTTAGTTTTTCCCAGCTTTATGGAGGTATTATTGACTTATATGTAAGTTTAATGTGCATAATGAGATGATTTAATATATGGTGTCCCATAATGTTATTATCAGCATAGCAGCCAGAGAGATCACTTTAAAACTAAGTCAAACACATCACTGTTTGGCTTAGAACCATCTAATGCCTTCTCTGCCCGCTTAGAGTAAAAGCTCAAGCCCTCTTAAAGGCCTTCAAGGCCCTGAACAATCACACGATCCGCCCCTCTCTATCTCCTTGTCCTTTCTCCTATCACTCTCCCTTGGGGTTACTCTACTTCAGCCACCCTGGCTTTGCTGAGATACCCTGAATTGTCTAAGGACACATCTACTACATGGTCTTTGCACCTGATGGATTTTTGTTTGGAACACCTTCCCCCAGGCAGCCATACGGTTCACACCCTTCCCTCCTTCAGGCCTACATTTTTCAGAAGCTTAGCAAAGGCTATTCCAAATCAGAAAATTTCTGGGGCAGCAAGGAGAAGTTGGAATAGGAAAAAGAAGAGAACAGAAACTGGATATTTAAACTTTGAGGAAGTTCTCCTAAAGGTCTTGTTACTTGTTATTTGACTTAATATTTACAACCTGCAAGATGAAGATGGTTATATATCCATTTTACAGATGAGCTAACAGAGACACAGAGGGATAAAGTCAGAACCCTAACAAATCTCTGGTCAGTGGTGGAACTTGGTATCCAGTCAAAAATCCAACCTCAAAACCTGTCCTTGGTCCACGACATCACAGATATCCAGCTTCCTATGTAGTTGAGAACAAGGTGGGAATGGATGCTCATTACGGAATTCAAATATTTGCAATAGTAAGGAAATCAATATGGCTTATTTCACAAATTCTTCACCTTGACTCTACCCTAAAATGAAACTTCTGTGTGCTCAACTGTGGGCTAATCAGATTCCAGAGATTCCTGGCCATCTCTCAACTAATCGTCTAGGATCACTTTTGCACGATAAAAATTCCATCAAGTGGTTCACTGCATGAGGACTCCGGTCACAAATTTACTCCTTCCAGTTGCTGCTAAGGAGGCATAAATAGAAGGTCCTGTCAATGAAGGAAATGGAAGGAAAGTAATTTGTTAATGGCTTTACTCAACAACGCCATTTCTAAAAGTCCATGCTGGGTGGCCCAAATATTTAGAAATCCACGCTCCACAGGCCTTTGAAGATGAGTGGTAACCCTGGGCCTCCTGCAGATGCCTGAGGAAGCTCGGGGTGTCTGGCTCCCCCGTAACTATGCTGCCATAACCCACCCCCACATTCATTATCTTTCAATTATCAGCTTGGCATTTCTTCCTCCCCTTGGCTTATTCTTCTCCCCTGACCTCTGACTTAAATATTTGCTTTTCCTTGTCTGGAATTCTTGCTCAAACTAACTTCAATCATTCAAAACCTGCACTATGAGGAGGCAGATGAATGTGGGGGAGCAGTGACAACCAAGAGACTTACACAGAATTGTTTGCACCAGGCCTCCTGGTCAACCTATCCCTCCTATTTAACAGTGATGAGTTACTCATTAAATGACCATGAACCAGCAGCAAGAGGCTGGTTTCTCCTGTAGGCTGGTTTTCTATAAACAGTAAATCAGCTCAATAGAAAGGCTGATTTAAAATGTCTTATCCATTCTGGTTTCTACTTCCTACAGTTGAACGTTAGGGATTAAATGGCAGTCAGGATACTAAGGAGCAGTCCCCTAAGTCTTATTAATTGTCATCAGTATAATGATAAATTCCAGCTGGAAACATTTCCCAGGTGCTAGTTAGTCTACAGGTAATCAATTTAATGCAAATAAAAATCTTGAGAGGTCAATTAGTATTGCACCCATTTTACGAAGGACAAATGTGAAATTATGGACCTTGCCACAAAGTCCAATATTAATTATGGGGAATTTAGACTCAGTTTAAGGCCAAATCCATTAGGCAACACACCTTCCTATGGCTGGCAACATCCAATGAAAATATTAATTTCCTTCTACATGTACTGGTATCTTCCATTGTCACACCCTCCTAGAAGCCAGCTGATTGAGGAGACTGAGAAGTGAAACCCGCAGGGGTCAGCCTCCTTGGGGAGGGACCAGGACTGACCTTAGGGCCATGATGACTGAGAACAATGGGCAGAACACCCATCAGAGATTGCATTTCTCTTGTGACCATGGTGAGAAGCTGCAGGCTAAAAATGCTGACCATCCCAGCAGTGCTGGGTAATGGTGACAAGGTGCCCTTGGGTGTCCTGTCACAGTCTAGGCTCCATGAGGACACCATTCTTCGGCCAACTTACTGTGTCTCCAGACAAGTCTAAATCCAATTGGTTTGGGGTACATCTTTATGTTTCAATTGACAATGACAACAATAAAGACTTGTCGAGTGTCTGCTTTGCATTAGTCATTGTGCCAGGTCCCAGGGAGACAGGGCTCCAAAAGTGAGACGTGGCATGGAATTCTCAGTTAGGGGGAAACAGACAGCTAAACTGACAATTCATCTGCTACGTGCTAAGTGTTATGATCAGAGTAAGCATATATATTTGAACCTGAGAGCTCCAATGGGGGTTGTGCCCCACCCCTAATAGCTTGGAAATGCAAGAAATAGTTTATGAGTGTTTAATCTGTAAAAATCAATGCACAATGGGTCAGAGTAGAGACAAGTAAAGAAAAATGAAGGAGATGTAATAACCCCTAAAGCACTACCTAGGTCTGAAATCCTGGTTAAGATAGTAAAGAATCTACTTGCGATGCAGGAGACTAGGGTTTGATCCCTGGGTTGGGAAGACTCCCTGGAGAAGGGAATGGCTATCTACTCCAGTATTCTGGCCTGGAGAATTCCATGGACAGAGGAGCCTGGTGGGCTGAAGTCCATGAGGTCACAAAGAGTCAGACACAACAGAGTGACTAACACACACACACCCACACACCAAAACAAAACAAAACAGCCATCAAGACCCGATATATGAGGAAAGATAAAGTTGGGTCCTAATGCTTCCTGTGTATGGAAAATCAACTGCAGGAGGCTCTCATATTTGAGGAAATTATTTTATTCCCAATGGAACTAGAGGTTGAAGTGTTTATACTTTCTAGCTAGTTATTATAAAAGAAGGAAGCCTTCAAGAGCAAGTTGGCAGAGAGAGCAGGGTTTGGTTCCAGTGGCCATCAACACTGACCTTCCTAGAAAAGAATGATTTCTTTGATGGCCTTGAAAACGGCTTTCAGGATTCTTTCTGTGCAATGGAGTGGGAAGTAATTACCTTTCAGACATTTTTCAAATGTTGGCTAAATTGGATGGCTGGAGAGGACCGTGTGGTCAGGGCATGCTGTCATTTGGTGATCGCTTACTGAGTTCTCTATTGAACACTTTGGGGAGGAGATTGCCTGCATTTAATCCTTAAACTGACACCATGAGGATAATACGGTTATGATGAACAGATGTGGAAGCTCAGATTATGGTGGTGTTTCCGAGCTTTTTTGCATCACAGCATCTCCTCCAGGGCTGGGAGGACCAATCTCTTGGCACACATGTACACGATTTTTTTTTTTTTAACATTTATTTATTTGGCTGCATTGGGTCTTGGTTGCAGCATGTGCGATCTTCATTGTGTCATGCAGGATCTTTCCTTGCAGTGCTCACACTCTCTAATTGTGGCGAGTGGGCTCCGAGCGAGTGGAGGCACATGGCTTAGTTGCTCTGTGGCATGTAGGATCTTAGTTCCCTGGCCAGGGATTGAACCCACGTCCTCTGCATTGCAAGGTGGATTCTTAACCACTGGACCACCTGGGAAGTCCCACATGTATACTATTTGTGGTGCACTGGAGGGAGAGTTTGAGTTGAACAGAGTTAAGTATCTTGCCTAGGGTAAGAAAGTGGCTGAGCTGAGTTTTAAAGCCCAGGCTGTGACTACAAAAACTGGGCTCCTAATAGCTATCTTATACTACACTGTATCATCATATTATATGTATGGTGTTACAAATTCTCACAAATATCTCGAAAGATGAATTATATTTGTATTTATCTTAAGAATGAATATAGCTCAGTCCCTCTATGATGCCGGTGTTGGAACACTGGGCACACCCTCACTTTAATGGGTTATCCCAGTAGATTGTATTTTCTTCAGCTTTTAGGATTCATCTTGTGGGTGCTTATTGCTTATTCACCTAGAATGTCAGGTTCAATGTCAACTGAGAAACAGGAAAAGCAACTAAATATATTAAGGATAACAGAACAATACACAAGTTTTAATCCCACGGCAACTCCCCCCATTTCAGTGGTATTACTCTCAGTTAAGCAATGAAGGAAGCAAGAAGTGTACATCTATTAACAAGACCATGGAGGATGGAGAGTAAGCTGTGGCTGTGAGCTGCCTATCTCGGCTGCTGATTCAGGGTTTGTTTCAGGAGCCTAGAACTGTTATGAAGCTGATTCCCCAGGGAAAAAAGGGGCATGGACACAAAGTTGCAATACTACCTATTAAAAGTATTTTACCCAGTGTTAACCCAACACCTCTTTTATCTATGTCTTAGAAAACCAGCCCATTACTGGCAGCTGCAACAATTCTCATTTACTAGTAAATGCTTTCCCATGTTTTGCAAGCAGGAGCTTTTTCAGACAAGACCATTTTTTTTTTCAATGTTAAAAATAAGGGGACTTCACTTGTCGTCCAGTGGTTAAGAATCTGCCTGCCAATGTAGGGGACATAGGTTCGATCCCTGGTCCAGGAGGATTCCACATGCTATAGGGCAACTAAATCTGTGTGCTACAACTACCAAACTCAAGCTCTAGAGCCCAGGAGCCTCAACTACTGAAGCTCATGTGCCCAAGAGCCTGTGCTCCACAACAAGAGAAACCACTGAAATGAGAAGCCTGTGCACCGCAACTAGAGAGTAGCCCTCACTCACTGCAACTAGAGAAAAGCTCAAACACAGCAACAAATACCCAGCACAGCCAAAAACAAATAAAAGAAAAAAATATATAAATATATTTATATAAATATAAGTAATAACAAAGAAAAGAAATGTGAACCTCTGAAGAAAAAAGGGAATCTTCGATCTCAATATATCATCACTCAACTCAAAAGAATTGGGCCAGGAGCCCCAGTAAGAGAGAAATTGTGCCTCATATATTTCCAAGAACAAAATCAATAAGAAATCCATTTGAGTATATCATCCTGTTTCATTTGTGAGAAAGCTCTATTTCATTGTTAAAGTTGAGCAAATGGTTCCAAATCAGATGACAGTAGTCAATGCCCAGACCTAGATCAAAACTACTGAATAGTAAGGTTTATGCCATAACCGAGAGATTTAAAAGAATGAAAATTATGTAAACTTTCTCCCTTCCTCCAAACTCGACAGAAAGGTGATTTTAAAAAAAAGCTTTGTTTTTGCTGGACTGGAAGAAAAACAAGGAAAAGAGCAAAAGAGGAAGTCATTGGTCAGGATGGCTGATGCAAAGTTCAACCCTCGGGATAGAAGGGGAAGAAACCCTCAGAAGAGCCGCGGATCTGGGAGCAGGAAGACTTGTCCCTCCACTCCCCTTGGAGAATCCTGAAAGGAAACATCCTCACAGACTGTCCTGTGCCAGCATGCAGGGCTACAGCAGAGTGGCAGTGACCACAGGGCAGGTCCAGCCAGAGAGACCCTCTGAGACAGACTCTCTACGTCCCCCTCCACATTTCCTGCAGCGTCAGAGCAGCACAGAAGAGTGGCAGACATCGTCTCATTGTTTCCGTTCTCCCTTCCCTGAGATGGGGCAAGAGTTTGGCAGAGAAAAAGCCAGTGGGCTGGCTTGTAGTCTCATGGTGGATGGACCAGGAAGCCTCAGGACAGGGGTAGACCACAGACATCAGCTGGAGAAGACGCTTGAGAATCCCTTGGATTGCAAGGAGATCAAACTAATCAATCCCAAAGGATATCAACCCTGAGTGTTCATTGGAAGAATGGAGGCTGAAGCTGAAACTCCAATCTTCTGGCCACTTGATGTGTAGAGCTGACTCATTGGAAAGACCCTGATGCTGGGAAAGACTAAAGGCAGGATGAGAAGGGGGCATCTCAGAGGATGAAATGGTTGGATGGCATTACTGACTCAATGGATATGTGTTTGAGCAAGCTCTGGGAGATGGTGAAGGACAGGGAAGCCTGGTGTGCTGCACTCCATGGGGTCTGAAGCAGCTACATACATAAGCCTCACTGCTACCTACTGCTGATGTCCATTGTTGTTCAGTAGCTAAGTTGCGCCTGACTCTTTGCAACCCCATGAACTGTAGCCCCCCAGGCTCGTCTGTCCATGGGATTCTCCAGGCAAGAATACTGGAGTGGATTGCCGTGCTCTCCTCCAGGGGATCTAACTGACCCAGGGATCAAACCCTTCCTTGTCTCTTACGTCTCCTGCATTGTCCCTTTACTACTAGCGCTACCTGGGAAGCCCAGCAGTGAGGACAGATGCCAAAAGCCAAAGCCAGCTCAGAAGAGGCTCCTCCCAAGATAGATCTCTCAGTTGCCCACCCCTTAAAGATCAGTCATACATAAGAACACTAGGAACCAAGATCATTCTTAGGGAGAAAGTTTTTTTAAAAAGTAGGAAGAGAAGAAAATTCCTAACTAAGAATTTACTGGAGGACTGGGTTTCCTGTGTCCAGATCTACATCCTGGCATCTCATCCTGGTGTGCTGGAGTCCTCAGAGGGTGTCTGCTAATCTGGATTCACCAACCAGGGCAGTCGGGGCCCCGGTAGTCCCCAGATCAGGAAAAAGCCCTCACTGGCTCCTAAAGGGAGTGGGGTGACATATTTTCTCATACCCATCAGGGAGGCGGTACATGCCATGGTTTATCAGAGATCTTTTTCTCTTTCTCCTACAAAATTCTGGGGAAGGAAATGCTCCCAAATTAGACTGTCATGGCCAATGGCAAATTCTCCAGTAGAAGAGCTGGGAAGATGAAGGGTATGTAAGGGGGTTTGAAGTCACATGAAGGGAGGTGTGTTTAAAAGCTAACCTAACAGGCAGTGATCAAGACCATCCCCAACAAAAAGAAATGCAAAAAGGCAAAACGGTTGCCTGAGAAGGCCTAACAAATAGCTGAGAAAAGAAGAGAAGCTAAAGGCAAAGGACAAAAAGAAAGATACATCCATTTGAATGCAGAGTTCTAAAGAATAGCAATGAGAGATAAGAAAGCCTTCCTTGGTGATCAATGCAAAGAAATAGAGGAAAACACTAGAATGGGAAAGACTAGAGATCTCTTCAAGAAAATTAGAGGTACCAAGGGAACATTCATGCAAAGATGGACACAATAAAGGACAGCAGTGATATGGACCTAACAGAAGCTGAAGATATTGAGAAGAGGTGGCAAGAATACACAGAAGAACTATACAAAAAAGATCTACATGACAAAGATAACCACGATGGTGTGATCACTCACCTAGAGCTAGACATCCTGGAATTCAAAGTCAAGTGGGCCTTAGGAAGTATCCCTACAAACAAAGCTAGTGGAGGTGACGGAATTCCAGTTGAGCTATTTCAAATCCTAAAAGATGATGCTGTGAAAGTGCTGCACTCAATATGCCAGCAAATTTGGAAAACTCAGCAGTGGCCACAGGCCTGGAAAACGTCAGTTTTCATTCCAATCTCAAAGAAGGGCAATGCCAAAGAATGTCAAACTACCGCACAATTGCACTCATCTCACACGCTAGTAAAGTAATGCTCAAAATTCTCCAAGCCAGGCTTCAACAGTACCTGAACTGTGAACTTCCAGATGTTCAAGCTGGATTTAGAAAAGGCAGAGGAACCAGAGATCAAATTGCCAACATCTGTTGGATCATCAAAAAAGCAAGAGAGTTCCAGAAAACATCTACTTCTGCTTTATTGACTATGCCAAAGCTTTTGACTGTGTGGATCACAACAAACTATGTAAAAATTCTTAAAGAGATGGGAATACAAGACCACCTGACCTGCCTCCTTAGAATTCTGTATGCAGGTCAAGAAGCAGCAGTTAGAACCAGATGTGGAACAACAGACTGGTTCCAAAGAGGGAAAGGAGTACATCAAGGCTGTATATTGTCACCCTGCTTATATAACTTATATGTAGAGTACATCATGTGAAATGCTAAGCTGGATGAAGCACAAGCTGGAATCAAGATTGCCAGGAGAAATATTAATAACCTCAGATATGAAGATGACACCACCCTTATGGCAGAAAGTGAAGAACTAAAGAGCCTCTGGATGAAAGTGAAAGTGGAGAGTGAAAAATTAGGCTTAAAACTCAACATTCAAAAAACGGAGATCATCGCATCCGGTCCCATCACTTCATGGCAAATAGATGGGGAAACAATGGAAACAGTCACAGACTTTATTTTGGGGGCTCCAAAATCACTGCAGATGGTGATTGCAGACGTGAAATTTAAAGACGCCTGCTCATTGGAAGAAAAGCTATGCCCAACCTAGACAGCATATTACAAAGCAGAGACATTATTTTGCCAACAAAGGTCCGTCTAGTCAAAGGTATGATTTTTCCAGTTGTCATGTTTGGATGTGAGAGTTGGACTATAAAGAAAGCCAAGGGCCAAAGAATTGATGCTTTTGAACTGTGGTGTTGGAGAAGACTTTTGAGAGTCCCTTGGGCTGCAAGGAGATCAAACCAATCAGTCCTAAAAGAAATCAGTCCTGAATATTCACTGGAAGAACTGACGCTGAAGCTGAAACTTGGATACTTTGGCCACTCGATGTAAAGAACTGACTCATTGGAAAAGACCCTGATGCTGGGAAAGACTGAAGGCAGGAGAAAAAGGGGACGACAGAGGATGAGATGGTTGGATGGCATCATCGACTTAGGGGAAATGAGTTTGAGCAAGCTCCAGGAGTTGGTGATGAACAGGGAGGCCTGCCATGCTAGTCTGTGGGGTTGCAAAGAGTCGGACATGACTGAGCGACTGAACTGAATTGAACTGAACAGGTGGGATAGGCTGGGAGGTGGGAGGGAGGTTCAAGAGGGAGGGGACATATATTTACCTATGGCTGATTCATGTTAATGTATGGCAAAAACTAACACAGTATTGTAAAGCAATTATCCTACAATTAAAAATAAATAAATTAAAAAATTCTAACCTGTGTTTTCCAGAAAATAATAATTTTAAAAAAAGGATCAGGATTTAAACCATACGTAATTGAATTATCTTGAATTAGAAAAACTTTCGATTTCTATTACCAAGTAGAAATTAGGGCTCACGAGTTAATTTCAAGTATAGAGAAATAAAATGACTTCTTAGCTCACTGACATTTGTGTTAGTATAAATTTTCTCTCTCGATACGTTTTAATGTAAATTCACTGTTACTATTTTGATTTTACCTCAAATGTCAGAATGAGAGGCTTGATGTTCTCTTAAAGGAGTTTTCATCCTCAGGACAGGAATCAGAGGGACCTTTATCGGGAGATGGAATGGTGGGCATCACAGTGGCCCCCCCAGCATCCACTTCGTCCTTCCTTCACTTCGTTCACTGTGAAGCAGCCATGGTGACTACATTTCTGAATGAGCCCACCTCCACGATGCAGGGACCAGGTCAGGAAAGCCAAGCTCCAGCTAGCCAGCCCATGACGTTTCCCAAGTCTGAGGGCTATCACGAGTGGGCTATCAGCCAGCAGTGGGGACAGGCCTCCTCTCTCTGCAGATGGACACTGAAACAGGGAGCTGGCCTAAGTTTGAAATTGACACCATAGAAGGTAAAGAAAAGATGCCTGGGCCTTCCCTGGTGGCTCAGTGGTAAAGGATCCACCTGCCAATGCAGGACACAGGGTTCAATGACTGATCCAGGAAGATCCCACGTGCCTCAGAGGAACCAAGCCCCTGAGCCACAGCTACTGAGCCCATGATCCAGAGCATGGGCATCACAACGACTGAGCCCACATGTCACAACTACTAAAGCCCACAGGCCCTGGAGTCCATGCTCCACAGCAAGAAAAGCTACTGCAATGAGGAGCCTGTGTACCGCAACTAGACAGTAGTCCCTGCTCACCGTGCCGCAGCTAGAGAAAAAAGCCTGCGCAGCAATGAAGACCCAGCACAGCCAAAAATAAAGAAATAAAATTATTTTTTAAAAAAGAAAAGATGTCTGACAAGTTACTAAATCAAATCAACTCTGAGCCCACTGCTTCCGACCTTCTAGTGCTGAGTCAAACGTCTGTTTTTTTGTTTGACGTGGTTTGAGTTGGGCTTGGTATCTCATGCAACCAAAGAACCCTGAAATGTTGCAGTTGGAGAGGGCACTTTCTCAGCTCCTAAATCTGAATGTGTGAGTAAAGCAGGGCCTCGCAACAATTACCTCATATTTTCATGTCTTTTGTTTAGAAGCATATTCAATGAGAAAAAACAACAAAGGAATAAAAGCAAATTCTATGAAATGAAAACCACAGTGTGTGTGCTTGTGTGTGAGTGTATTTGTATTAGCCACTCAGTCCTGTCCAATTCTTTGTGACCCCATGAACTGTAGCCCCGCCCCAGGCTCCTCTGTCCATGGAATTCTCTAGGCAAGAATACTGGAGTGGGTTGCCATTTCCTACTCCAGGGGATTTTCCTGACCCAGGGATTGAACCTGGGTCTCCTGCATTGCAGGCAAATTGTTTACTGTCTGAGCCACCAGGGAAGCCCTTGAAAACCCCAGGGTATCCCTTAATTTCCTATATTTATCTTCCCTCCAACCTGTGGCATCATTCTCCCAGGGACCTCTGCACAATAGATCTATCTTGCTTTCCCTTCCTCTCTCTTCTTTTCTTTCTTAAAGATGGGAGGGGAGGAAGAAGGGTGTGGGGGTGGAGAAGGCAGAAGGGGGAGGGGGAGAAGAAGGAGAAAGAGAGAGGAGGAAGGCAGTCCAGCTGACAGTCAGGCACCAGCTTTCTGTTTCTGATCATGTGCATGGAACGTTTCTTATTAGCGCTTATGTAAAAGTAAGAATGTGTGCTCCCATTGTTCAGGGGTATTGGGTAACTCCAAGGGAATAATCCATTCCACAAATTCCAGCAACAACTCATGACCAGGTGATGCAAGCAGGGCACAATGCACACTGTTTGATCCTCAGGAATATCAGGGCTGGCGGCTACAGGATTATTATATCTCACTCACCCCTTTCCCTCTCACATACCACGCCTAGGCTCTTCCAGGCACCTCCCAGGCCAGAGTTTAGAACAAGCCACTGGACGGGACACTTATCAAAGTGCAAACATTGACTTTACAAGGTGGCAGTTAAAAATAACCTGCCAGAGGCCCCAAGTGCGTCAGGGAAGGCCATTGTCCTGTGTGGTATGCCCAAGACTTCCTCTCCAAGGCCTCCTCTCCCACATTCTTCTTCTTCTCTATTTAAAAAAAATTTTGGCCTCACCCCACAGCACGTGGGACCTTAGTTTCCCAACTATGAATGGAACCTGTGCCCCCTGCATTGGGAGGTAGGGGTCTTAACCACTGGACTGCCAGCAAAGTCCCAAATTTGTTTTAATTGAAAATATATTTGATTTACTATGCTGTGTTAAAGTGTACAGCAAAGTGATTCAATTATATATAATATATATATATTCTTTTTCATATTCTTTCCCATTATGGTTTATTACATGATATTGAATATAGTTCCCTGTGCCATACAGTAGGCCCTGTTGTTTATTTATCATTGTTTATAATACAGTATGTAATATTGTTTTTAATATAGCATATAATATGTAATACAATTATTTATATATAGTTTTCTAATCCCAACTCCTGATAATTTCCATACCCTCATTCCCTCTTTGGTAGCCAAAAATTTGTTTTCTATGTCTGTGAGTCTATTTGGTAATAAGTTTCTTAAGAAAGTTTTGTAAATAAGTTCATTTGTGTCATGTTTTAGATTCCACATATAAGTGACATCTTATGATATTTGTCTTTTTCTTTCCAGCTTGCTTCACATGGTAGTACACATTCTTCGATTTCCTTTCTGCGGCTGCAAACTGACAATCTTCAAAGGGGGCCACTGTCTTTAGGATGTCAGATTTTAAGTTTCTGCCCTTTCCTATTATTCTTTGCTTTTCAAGATAGCAGATAAATCCCAAACTGTCTAGTGTACAGAGTAGTAGTGCACAGGAACCTACTAGCATTTATTGATTGATTGATTGATTTACTAGCATTTCTTTATTTTTGCATCTAGAGGTCACCAAATCATTGCAGATGGTGACTGCAGCCATGATATTAAAAGATGCTTGCTCCTCGGAAGAAAAGCTATGACAAACCTAGACAGCATATTAAAAAGCAGAGACATTACTTTGCCAACAAATGTCCATATAGTCAAAGCTATGGTTCTTCCAGTATGGATGTGAGAGTTGGACCATAAAGAAGACTGAGCACTGAAGAAGTGATGCTTTTTAAATGTGGTGTTGGAGAAGACCCTTGGACTGCAAGGAGATCACACCATCAATCCTAAAGGAAATCAGTCCTGAATATTTATTGGAGGGACTGATGCTGAAGCTGAAGCTCCATAACTTTGACCACCTGTTGCAAAGAGCTGACTCATTAGAAAAGACCCTGATGCTGGGAAGGGTTAAAGGCAGGAGGAGAATGGGGTGACAGAAGATAAGATGGTTAGATGGCATCACCGATTCAATGGGCATGAGTTTGAGCAAGCTCTAGAAGTTGGTGAAGGACAGAGAAGCCTGTCATGCTGCAGTTTATGAGATTGCAAAGAGTCAGCCACAACTGAGCAATTGAACAACAACAACTAAGAGGCATGTGGGTCCTGGAAAAAAAGTACAGTTGTCCAGACTTGGTTTCAGATCACGAAGCTGACAATGAGGTCAGGAGGATGTCTGAGGCTAAAGCCAAGGCTGCTTGCTATGGAAGCAGCACGGGAGTAAGGCTCAGGGCATGGCTGGCAAAAAAAGCAGAAGATGCTAGAGAGTATTTTCCCAAGTGTTATGGGAAAAATGCCCCTGTTGAATAATAAAAGGTTGGCTCATAGTATCTGTGTTGAAGCAAAGATGTTTAGAGTCAACATCCTGCTGGTTAGAGCTAAATTAGAATAGGCTCTGTGCTTGGAAAAATGATATTTAAGAACCTTGAAAAACTGTACTGAGAAAACTCTCAAAACTCTACGTTAAAAAAAAAAGATCCAATTGGAAAATGAACAAAAAACATGAAGAGACACTCGGACGAAGATGATATGTGATGGTAAATAAGCACATGATAAGGTGTTCAACATTGCTAGCCATTAGGGAAATGCAAATTGAGACCACAGTGAGACTCTGTTATATAACTAACTAAAATAAAAAATAGTATTAATGTCAAATGCTGGCGAAGATATGGAGAAATATACATACATTGCTAGTGGGGTGAATCTAAAATGCTTCAGCCATGCTGGAAAAGTCTGGTAGTTTCTTTTAAAACTAAACATACACTTACCACATGACCCAGCAATTATACTCCTGGGCATCTATCCCAAAGAAATGATAACTATGTCCACATAATAACCTGTATACACAATTGTTCATGGCAGTTTTATTTGTAATAGCCCATAACTGGACTACTTATAGGACAGGGAACTATGTTCAGTATACTGTGATAAATCATAGTGGAAAAGAGTATGAAAAAGAATATATATATATATATATATGTATAACTGAGTCACTTTTCTATATAGCAAAGATTAAACACAATAATGTAAATCAATTATACTGCAATAAAAACTTAAAAAAAATAGCCCATAACTGGAAACAACCAAAATACCCCTCAGTAGCTGAGTGGTTAAATAAACTGTGGTGCTACCTGCTAAGTCACTTCAGTCATGTTTGACTCTTTGTGACCTTAAGGATCGTAGCCTGCCAGGCTCATCTGTCCATGGGATTCTCCAGCCAAGAATACTGGAGTTGTTTGCATGCATTTCTCCAGGGTATCTTCCCCACCCAGAGATCGAACCAGCGTCTGTCTCCTGCATTGGTGGGTGGGTTCTTTACCACTAGTGCCAACTGGGAAGTACATCCTGTAAAAAATTTCATAAACAGAAATCTCAATTAGGGTCCAGAAGGGAGAGCTCTCATGCCGAGGACAACAATTGGGCCCTAAAGAAAGAAGGAAAACGCCTTTCTTTCCCGGCAAAAACTCTGCTGATGAAAAGCCAGGGACTCTCTGTTGATTGTAGCCTTCCCAGCTTCCTCTTCCTTCAGCAAAAGTGTTCTCCTTCCCTTGCCTGGGGACTTGCACCGGGCTTACCATGGTTGTAGACCCAGAAATGCAATTTTTTGCTGATACCAAATACACTCATCTTTGCTGGAAAAACATCTGGCAGTCTATTTCTGCTAGGTCAACAATCCATACCATAAAATACCACTCAGCAACAATAGGGAATGACTTGTATACAACATTCTCAAGGTGACAGAATTAGCAATGGAAAACATGAGTGGTTGCCGGGGTTAGTGATAAGATAGAATGAGGGGGTTCTGGTGGTCATGGACTAGCCCTGTATCTTGACTGCACTGGTGATTACAAGGTTTTATATATGTGGTAAAATGGCATGGATTTATACTCATGCAGTTGTACCAGTGTTAAATTCCCGGATTTGATAATGTGCTGTAATTATGTAGTTTGGGGCAATTGGGGGAAGAGTTCAATGGATCTCTTTGTACTATTTTTGGTAACTTCCTGTAAATCTATAATTTTTTTAAATATATTTTTAAAAATCCTACCATGATTTCTGGTAGGCAGATGAGGCAGATGCTGTGAATTCTGTGGTTTGGGTTCCCCAACACCCATTCACCAAGGAACTGTGTGCACATTTCCCTTTTGGCCACTCCCAGCCAGAAAGTTCCCATGAAAACATGTGACCTGGGCCTGTGTGCTCCCCTGAGCCAGGCGGGTCTGGACTTATCCTGGCGCAGGGGTGGAGATGGTTGCTCTTTGCATTGGACTGAGATCTGGAAGGTTGGAGGTCTGGAAACCACACAAGGGGGCTGTCAGTGGCACTGAAGCCTGGGAAGCACCAGTGAGAAATGGAGAATGAAATCCATTTCTGAGGAAATTGTTTGACACCCACATCCAGTCATGCTTGCCTTTGGACGGTTTCGTTTCTGAGCCAACACGTCTCATAAATTTGAGAGCAGGCAGCTCTTTGCAGCTTACCCTACCACCTGGATATTTCACAGTTAATGGGATACAGGGACAGAAACGCCTCCACCCTTTCATAAACAAACAAACAAACTCTCAGGGGCTGCTGTCATATCAGTGGAATTCCTGGAAATGGTTCTCTGGAAATCCTGGCCACAAATCTATTGAAGCAACCATAACGCTGAGACCTCAGGCACCCAAACCCCCAACCTGGGTACCTGAGGGACGAGGGAGGGAGAGCTCATGTTTCATTAATTAAAGGAGAACGTTGATCCCTGAGTTAATAACAAGGAGGCCCTCATCTCCCGCTCCAAGACCACATTTCACTGACTTTTCACTTTCATATTGTATTTGCTCATCATTTGGTTCCAAACTCCAAATTCTCTGCTTTCACCTCCATTCAGTTACCTCCTCCCCTCTCCTCTCTCTTGTCTGCTCCAGTCCTGGTCCCCAGGGTTCTGATTAGGGCTCATGTCCGTCTTCCTCTGCCTAGGAGCTCCTGAGGCCCACCCCTCTCCTCCAGCCCCGGCCTCGCTGTCTCAGTGAGAATGGCGGCTTCCCTTCACCTGTGCCCCAGGTCCAAGTCCATGGGACGTCTGCTCTCTGCTGTCTTCAGCCTGACCTCTCTGCTGGCTCCTTTTCCACTTACACACAGGCTCCAGTCTCTCTCCTCTTATAAAAACAGATGCCTCAACCCTCAGCCTCTTGCTAACCATCGCTCTATCTCTTTACTCTTCTCAGCCAAGTTTCTGCTAAGAATATCATTCCCTTTTTGGCTCTATGCTTCCTCCTCTTTAGTTAAATGCCTGGCCCTTGGCCATCTGACCCGTGCCTTCCTGAAACTTCTGGGACTTCCCAGTTGCAGAGCGGAAAGGACTTGTGTCCGTCTCATTGTCCTTAGGCCCTGTGCTGTCTCACGTCGCTGTCACTCCTCTGCACACACACCTTCCTCCCATCTCTCTGTCTACTTCTCTTTGGTTTCTTTGGCTAGCCTTCTGCTTTCTTTCGCTCTCTTCTCAGGCTCCATGCCCTGCCTTCTACTTGTCTCTACACTCTAACTGGGAAATCTCAAAATCTGTGATTTCACTTAACACCAGGATGCACGTGAGTCACAAGGCCAGGCCTGTTTCCTGGGCTTCAGACACTTCAACGAGGCCTCCCTCTGGCCCTTCAAGTTCAGCACGTCCAAACTGAGCAGAGCCTTTATCCCCTCCACCACCCTCTGTCTGCAGCCCTTCCTTCTCTGTCTCCTGTATGTCCTGGAGGGAAGAGCAGCACCAACCAGCCAGTCACCCTGGGCTCCCTCTTCCTCCCGTTGCTTCCTTTGCTGCAACCTCCATCCGCTCAGCAGCCGAGCCCTTCAGGTTCTAGCTCTCACAGCTTCCCCAACACCCTCCCCTGCTCTGACGCGCCTTGTTTGTTATCCGGCTTGTTCCACCAGTCTCCCAGCTGGTTTGTACCCGGGCTTCTCCACACTCCTAGTCTTGGTCTGGTTGTACTTGCTGAAAATCTCGCCTAGGCTCCTCCTGGCCTTCCAAGTGAAAAACAGCTCTCTCGAGGTTGTGCTTGCTGCCTCTCTCCTGGCTCCACTCCCACTATCTTTACAAATATGCCCTCTGCTCCAACCCTTCTGGCCCTCTGGCAGTTCCCCAAGGGCACCCTTAACTCTGCAGCTGACTCCCACACTGGCCTTCAAGCTCTTTTCCCTTGGGTTTCACTTCCCCTGGAAATCCTTTTCAAGGTGTCCTGGCTGAGTTAGCACCATGTGTAATTATCTTGACTAACTTCACTGTTATTGGCTGTTGTTATTACTAAATTTGGAGGTAATGTCTGTTTTCCAAGATTTCTACGCTTGTAGTCCATTTTTAAATAAGAGAGTAGTTTACACACACAGTAAATTTACTCTTCTCGGTGTATAGTTCTATAAGTTTTGACAATCACATGCAGTTGTACACTTACCATTACAAGCAAGTTGTAGAGCAGTTTCCTCTCTCCCCAGAATTACTCTGTGCCCTTTGTAATCAACCCCTCCTTCCTGGAAACCACTGCTCTGTTTCCTGACAGTATGGTTTTGCTTCTCTTGTTGTTGTTTAGCCACTAAGTCATGTTTGACTCTTTGTGACTCCATGGACTGTAGCCCGCCAGGCTCCTTTGTCCATGGAATTTTCTAGGCAATACTGGAGTGAGTTGCATTTCCTCCTCCAGGGGACCTTCCTGATCCAGGGATCGAACCCACATCTCCTGCATTGGCAGGTAGGTTCTTTACCACTAGCACCACCATATGTATATATACACACACATACTATTGCTATTAATATACCTATTAATATAAAATATAAAATCAATGTATAATAGAAAATATAAAATAGATATTAACATACCTATTAACAGACATACAAAATCCTTTTAATGAAACATTTGAAAGCTTTAGGCATCATGACATTTATCTCTTAATAGATAGCATCACTGGCTCAATGGACATGAATTTGAGCAAACTCTGGAAAATAGTGAAGGACAGAGGAGCCTGGCATGCTGCGGTCCTTAGCTACTGAACAATAAAACTTTAATAATATGTGTCTCCTAAGAAAAAAGACATTCTTATATAAATTACCATTATAATACTCCAAAAATGTAACATTAATACAATAAATTGTAGAGTACATATGATATAGAGTATGTTGTTATTTACTTGCTAAGTCCAACCCCATTGACTGTAGCCTGCCAGGCTACTCTGTCCATGGAATTTCCCAGGCAAGAATATAGGAGTGAGTAGCCATTTTCCTCTCCAGGGGATCTTCCCATCTCAGGGGTCAAACCTGCATCTCCTGCATTGTAAGAGGATTCTTTACCATTGAGCCACCTGGGAAGCCCATAGAGTATATATAATATAATATAATAAGTAATAATATGATATAGAGTAGATATTCAAACTTCCCAAACTTCCTAACAATGACATTTAAAACTTTTTTTTATTCAGGACTCAATCAGGGTTCATTCATTGCATTTAATCATCACATTTCCGTAATCTCTTTATCATGCAAGAGTTCCCTGGCTTTTTCTCCCTTCTTTTCTTGATATTGACATTTTTAGAGTGTCCAGGTCAGTTTCATATATCGCCCACAAATCTGGATTTGTCTGACTATTTCCCCATGATTAGATTCAGGTTAAACAAGTTTGGCAGGAACTTACAGGGTAATACTGTGTCCTTCCTCACGCATCACATCAGGAGGTACATTGCGACATTTGATTTGATGACCAGTGTCCACTATCACTTTGACACTTGGTTAAGGTGGAGGATTGTGACTTATTAGATTCCCAAAGTTATCAATAGGCCTGTGAGCCCTTATCTGTTAACTGAAGGAATGAATGAGACTTATGAGTTACAGTGGTCTGTACTGAAACTAAAGAATTTGAAGGTTTGACAAAATATGCAATTTCTTATCAACCATCTGTATTGCCTCTTATTAATTGTGGTCATCACCTGGGTACAGTGACTTTGCCATCCCCACCTCTGCAATGTTGTGCTCTACACAAAAACATGCAACCTGTTGTGCAGGTGGAGTGGTATTGGCTTATCTAGAACTCAGCTGTGAGCTTAGGAGCCTTGGAGCGTAGCTCTCAGGATGCTGTATGAGACACTCAAAAATAAAGCAAATGATGTCTTATGGGCTTGAGCAACATTATTTACTTCAAAGATATTTTAAGTAGGTCCCAGCAATTCAGGCCAGTTTCCAGAGTTAGTTAATATGTTTGTAATAGCAACATTATACAATGTTAACTCTAAAAATCGTACGTTTATCTTTCAATACATACTCAGTTCAGTTCAGTCGCTCAGTCGTGTCCGACTCTCTGCGACCCCATGAATTGCAGCACGCCAGGCCTCTCTGTCCATCACCAACTCCCGGAGTCTACCCAAACCCATGTTCATCGAGTCGGTGATGCCATCCAACCATCTCATCCTCTGTCGTCCCCTTCTCCTCCCGCCCCCAATCCTACCCAGCATTAGGGTCTTTTCCAATGAGTCAACCCTTTGCATGAGGTGGCCAAAGTATTGGAGCTTCAGGTTCAACATCAGACCTTCCAATGAACATCCAGGATTGATCTCTTTTAGGATGGATTGATTGGATCTCCTTGCAGTCCAAGGGACTCTCAAGAGTCTTCTCCAACACCACAGTTCAAAAGCATCAATTCTGCGGCGCTCAGCTTTCTTCACCATCCAACTCTCACATCCATACATGACCACTGGAAAAACCATAGCCTTGACTAGACGGACTTTTGTTGGCAAAGTAATGTCTCTGCTTTTAAATATGCTATCTAGGTTGGCCATAACCTTCCTTCCAAGGAGTAAGCGTCTTTTAATTTCATGGCTGCAGTCACCATCAGCAGTGATTTTGGAGCCCCAAAAAGTAAAGTCTGACACTGTTTCCACTGTTTCCCCATCTATTTCCCATGGAGTGATGGGACCAGATGCCATGATCTTGGTTTTCTGAACGTTGAGCTTTAAGCCAACTTTTTCACTCTCCTCCTTCACCTTCATCAAGAGGCTCTTTAGTTCTTCTTCACTCTCCGCCATAAGGGTGGTGTCATCCGCATATCTGAGGTTATTGATATTTCTCCCGGCAATCTTGATTCCAGCTTGTGTTTCTTCCAGCCCAGCGTTTCTCATGATGTACTCTGCATTTATATAAGTTAAATAAGCAGGGTGACAATATACAGCCTTGACGTACTCCTTTTCCTATTTGGAACCAGTCTGTTGTTCCATGTCCAGTTCTAACTGTTGCTTCCTGACCTGCATACAGGTTTCTCAAGAGACAGGTCAGATGGTCTGGTATTCCCATCTCTTTCAGAATTGTCCACAGTTTATTGTGATCCACACAGTCAAAGGCTTTGGCATAGTCGATAAAGCAGAAATAGATGTTTTTCTGGAACTCTCTTGCTTTTTCAATGATCCAGCGGATATTGGCAATTTGATCTTTGGTTCCTCTGCCTTTTCTAAAACCAGCTTGAACATCTGGAAGTTCATGGTTCACGTATTGCTGAAGCCTGGCTTGGGGAATTTTGAGCATTACTTTACTAGCGTGTGAGATGAGTGCAATTGTGCGGTAGTTTGAGCATTCTTTGGCATTGCCTTTCTTTGGGATTGGAACGAAAACTGACCTTTTCCAGTCCTGTGGCCACTGCTGAGTTGTCCAAATTTGCTGGCATATTGAGTGCAGCACTTTCACAGCATCACCTTTGAGGATTTGAAATAGCTCAACTGGAATTCCATCACCTCCACTAGCTTTGTTCATAGTGATGCTTTCTAAGGCCCACTTAACTTCACATTCCAGGATGTCTGGCTCTAGGTGAGTGATCACACCATCGTGATTATCTGGGTTGTGAAGATCTTTTTTGTACAGTTCTTCTGTGTATTCTTGCCACCTCTTCTTAATCTCTTCTGCTTCTGTTAGGTCCATACCATTTCTGTCCTTTATCGAGCCTATCTTTGCATGAAATGTTCCTTTGGTATCTCTAATTTTCTTGAAGAGGTCTCTAGTCTTTCCCAATCTGTTGTTTTCCTTTATTTGTTTGCACTGATTGCTGAGGAAGGCTTTCTTATCTCTCCTTGCTATTCTTTGGAACTCTGTATTCAGATGAGAATATCTTTCCTTTTCTCCTTTGCTTTTCACTTCTCTTCTCCTCCCAGCTATCTGTAAGGCCTCCTCAGACAGCCATTTTGCTTTTTTGCATTTCTTTTCCATGGGGATTTTCTTGATCCCTGTCTCCTGTACAATGTCACAAACCTCTGTCCATAGTTCATCAAGCACTCTGTCTATCAGGTCTAGTCCCTTAAATCTATTTGTCACTTCCACTGTATACTCATAAGGGATTTGATCTAGGTCATACCTGAATGGTCTAGTGGTTTTCCCTACTTTCTTCAATTTAAGTCTGAATTTGGCAATAAGCAGTTCATGATCTGAGCCACAGTCTGCTCCCGGTCTTGTTTTTGCTGACTGTATAGAGCTTCTCCATCTTTGGCTGCAAAGAATATAATCAATCTGATTTCGGTGTTGACCATCTGGTGATGTCCACGTGTAGAGTCTTCTCTTGTGTTGTTGGAATAAGGTGTTTGCTATTACCAGTGCGTTCTCGTGGCAAAACTCTATTAGCCTTTGCCCTGCTTCATTCTGTACTCCAAGGCCAAACTTGCCTGTTACGCCAGGTGTTTCTTGACTTCCTACTTTTGCATTCCAGTCCCCTATAATGAAAAGGACATCTTTTTTGGGTGTTAGTTCTAGAAGGTCTTGTAGGTCTTCATAGAACCGTTCAACAGCCTTGCTTAAATTTCCAGGGCTTACTGCTATAAGTCAATTTATGTTCATTATATTTAATCTTGGGTCACTGTTTTTACAAAGATTCTCAACTTTAATCAAATCCTAAAGGGAATGTCAGAGATTAGATCAGGAACGATTTAAAAAATAAAAGGCTCTTGTTATAGAATTAAATACTAATGAAGCCACGTGATGCCAACTCTTCTGAGTTGAATAGCAGCTACAGGAAGCTACTCCAGATCCTAAAGTGATGGACCCTGGGTGCTTTAACAGAAGTGGTCAAGCCTCACATACAATGAGAATGCTCTCCTGTCACTTGTGGATCCTAGTTCCAGGTGCCCAGATACCAGGGGAAAAACCTGTAGTAATTTTTCTAATTGGCTTAGTCTGAGTCAACGTCACACACTGAATGAGGCATAGGCATAACCACACTGGTAAAAAGAGTTGATGAACTCCCCTTTGCTTCATTGTTTACAAGGTACCCCATACAGCTCATGGACACTTGGGTGGCGTTAATAGAAATTTACTGAGTAGAAAACAGTCCATAGACAGCATCTGTAGCACTGTACCCACTACTAGACATCATTCTAACAGAGACTGCAGCCAGCCTGAATCATGTCAGAGGAGTCTCCTCTCACAATGATATTAGGCCGGAAGTCTTAGGGGCCAAACCACCTGGTTCAAAGTCAGGCTTTGTTACTTACTAGGTGCAAACTCTGGGCACATTATTTAACCTCTCTGTGGCTCACCTATAAAGTGGGGATACTGCTCATTTCATAGGGTTGTTATAAGATTTATATGAGTAAGCTTAAAACGACATCTGGCATATAATATATATATATATAAACCACAAAATGTTGATTATTTATTATTTCTAGTGTCACCATTATCACCATCATCTTCAGGAATAACTGATGAGAAGAAAGCAGGGGACAATATAAAGGAGACATGTAGGGACATGACTGGTCTCTTCCAAGTCTTGAAATGCTGCCAAGAGGAAGAGGGATGAGATGATTTCCATGTGGCTCTGGGAGCATATACACTACATCAAAGGGTATAAGTTACAGGAATTCAGAATCAGGCTCAATACACAGGGAACATCGTTTTAGTGGTTACAGTTGTCTGAAGATCAGAGGCTTGCTCTATCTGAGAGGTATCCTAGGTTACCGGGCTATTTAATCCTACCCCAGATGGTCCTTTGGGATTTAAGAATTAACTGGAAGACTGAATCAGGTGATCCAAAAGAACCTAGGCTTGTGGGTCTATCCTTAAATATACCATTAAAGCGTCAAGCAGAATTTTAAAGAATGAGTAAAATATAAGAAGCTCTACACAAATTAGAAACTGTTTTAGAGACTTCCCTGGTGGTCCAGTGGCTAAGACTCTGAGCTCTCAATGCAGGGGGTCTGGGCTCAACCCCTGGTCCAGGAACTAGAACCCACATGCCACAACTAAGACCCAGCACAGCCAAATAAATAAATAAGTAAATATTTAAAAATAAGCCTCCTGTGTTGCAACAGTGTCACACCTTACATCTCCCAAATCTACTCATTAGTCATTCTTCCCATTTCTACCAGATACTCACACAAACGGGAAAGAGTTTCAGTAAAGAAATTTCAACTGAATAATACATTCAGATGCACCTACAAAAACATTGGAAGTACCCTATCTTATAGGAGTTTAATTTCCGAAATCTGTCTGTATATGTGGCAAAAATCACATACAGACAAAATTGCACTGAGAAATCTAGGGCTACACCACCCGAGCAACTGCCCCTTTGTAAGCCCAGCACAGTATGCCGCTGCTGTGCTGGAACTGGGCTCTGCTTTTCTGCTGCTGCTGCTGCTGCTAAGTCACTTCAGTCGTGTCCGACTCTGTGCGACCCCATAGACGGCAGCCCACCAGGCTCCACCGTCCCTGGGATTCTCTAGGCAAGAACACAGGAGTGGGTTGCCATTTCCTTCTCCAATGCGTGAAAGTGAAAACTGCAAGTGAAGCCGCTCAGTCGTGTCCGACTCCCAGCGACCCCATGGACTGCAGCCTACCTGGCTCCTCTGTCCATGGGATTTTCCAGGCAAGAGAACTGGAGTGGGGTGCCATTGCCTTCTCCCTGATTTTCTGACTAAGAACTAAATAAAGGCTTGAATTTAAGTGCCAAGTTCTATGAAAAACATACGTATTTAAACAGTTCACTTAGTCAGGGGGAAGAGATAGTTGTTCCTTGGGGAGGTTCAATGAGATTCATGTCATCCACGCGCTCTCATGTTAGGATGTATACTCAGTGAGTGGAATGTCAAGTTGAATTTGTTGCAACTTTCATATTGCTATTTTTCTATTTCTTTGCCTTCTTTCTACTCATCCAAGTGCACAGAGCAGCAGTTGCTGAAGGTAAGTGCATTCCTCTGAACATTTAGGAGTAAGCCAGGGCTTAGTCAGCAACCATTCTCTTTCAGTCCACTCTCTGGCCCCTAGAAATGAACCTCACTGTTATCCAGCACTGTCCTTTCTTCCAGGAAAGGCATCCATTTCTGTGCTGGGTCTTAGTTGAGGCATGTGAGATCTAGTTCCCTGACCAGGGATTGAACCCTGGCCCCCTGCATTGGGCATGGTTAGCCACTGAACCACCAGGGAAGTTCCAAGGCATCCCTTCTTTGAGGGGTTTCACCCTTCCCTCTCTGCAGCTGGTGATTCTAGGGTGCCACCAGTCACAGTGCCCAAAGGCCACCCGAGGAGCACGTGACTTAAGTCAGTCCAGTCAGAAGCCTCCCCTGGGATTTCTGCACTTGCAACCAGAGACCAATTCTCAGCCTATAGGTTTTAGGAAGACAAACAAGCAGAGAGAAGCAGTTTTGAGAGATGAAGAGAGCGTTCCTGGCTCCAATCCTGTGCTGGTTCCAGTAACTGCTACAGTCCACTATGCCCCTGTATATTGTCACCTACTTATTTAACTTATATGCAGAGTACATCATGTGAAATGCCAGGCTGGATGAGGCATAAACTGGAATCAAGATTGCTGGGAGAAATATCAATAACCTCAAATATGCAGATGAAACCACCCTTATGGCAGAAAGCGAAGAGGAAGTGAAGAGTCTCTTGATGAAAGTGGAAGAGGAGAGTGAAAAAGCTGGCTTAAAACTCAACATTCAAAAAATGAAGATCATGGCATCCGGTCCCATCACTTCATGGCATCCAGTCCCATCACTTCATGGCAAATAGATGGGGAAACGGTGGAAACAGTGACAGATTTTGTTTTCTTGGACTCCAAAATCCCTGCAGATGGTGACCTCAGCCATGAAATTAAAAGATGCTTGCTCCTTGGAAGAAAAACTATGACCAACTAGACAGCATAAAAATCAGAGACATTACTTTGCTGACAAAGGTCCATATTGTCAAAGCCATGGTTTTTCCAATAGTCATATAGGGATGTGCGAGTTGGATCATAAAGAAAGCTGAGCACTGAAGAATTGATGCTTTTGAACTGTGGTGTTGGAGAAGACTCTTGAGAGTCCCTTGGACTGCAAGAAGATCAAACCAGTGAATCCTAAAGGAAATTAGTCCTGAACATCCATTGGAGGGACTGATGCTGAAGCTCCAATACTTGGACCACCTGATGTGAACAGTTGACTCATTGGAAAAGATGCTGATGCTGGGAAGGATTGAAGATAGGAGGAGAAGTGGACGACAGAGGATGAGATGGTTAGATGGCATCACCAACTCAGTCCAAGCTCCAGGAAATGGTGATGGACAGGGAGGCCTGGTGTTCTGCAGTCCATGGGGTCACAAAGAGTCGGACTTGACTGAGTAACTGAACTGAACCAAACCCCTGCCCTCCCTGTGATGACCCAATAGAAATCTTCATTTTGTTTAATTGGGTTTACATCACTTTCAATTAAAGGAATTTCAAAACAGCCCTCAGGAATTTGATTTCTTGATCTGCACTGATCTCAATGTTCTCTAGGTAAATGAGAGAGTCCACAGAAAGAGGCTTGGATGCCTGGCCTCATACTTGTTACAGCACAGGTTCAGAAATATGTTCACTTTCAGGCAGGATCCATAGAGCCCTGCCAAATATGAAGCATTGTTTCAAATCCTTTCAAATTATTTAGATTATCTAATCCACAGAAGGAAGGAAATCAGAAGAGAAAAATGAAAGACACCCTGAGCGTTAATGAAAATGCACCCTGCCTTTGCCTCTATCTTTCAAAGTCTTCAGAAGAAGGCTCTCATTTAACAACAGCAAACATTTCCCGGGTGCCTGTTCTGTGTAGATGCTCATGTGGGATGGAGGAGACCATCTGCATGAATACACACAGTCCCTGCCCTCAAGGGACTCAGCATCCAAAGGATTCTTGAGTTTGAGCCTCTCCCAAATTTACTTCTAACAGGTTCATTGATTCTTTTTCTCCTATTTATCAGAAATAGAGATAATTTGATATTTGACATGATTCCTAAGAGTCTAGCTCTCACTCTTCAGTAGGAACACACGTATACCCAATAGCAAAATAACCATCTTGCAGTTTCTGAGAATTATTCAAGTAGATATTTCCTTGTAACTTAAGTAAATCATTTTCAAAGTTGTCCTTCTGGATTTCAAAAACAAAAACCTGAATTAAGGAACTTTACCATCAACAATTCACAGCATTTACTTTGGAAGGAAAAAGGTCTTCGCATCCCCCTTCCTACACATAGTGCAGTAGATCATTCAATCCAACTCCTTTTACAGGCAGGCTGGGCTAGGAGGTCTTAGTTCCACCAGGGATTCAAGGTCACATGGTGACAAGTGATGACCCAGGGTCCTACTCCAAAAACCCCTGATCTTCCCCTCCCTCTGCTAGCAAACATCAGCCCCCATGAATCTGGGAATCAGCAGAACAGATCCCAGACTGTTGAAGAAATTTCCAACATTCTGGGATCTGTTGCAGCCATAATGTCTAAAAATAAACCCTAAAAATTCTCTAGTAAATGAGCAACTCAACCAAGAGAAATGCTTTCAATTTCACTTGCATGAATCAGAGTTCTAAGTCTTATCTTCTTATCTAGTGCATCATCTGAAACAATGACAAGTTTAGCCAGAGAGGAATTCTAGAAGCCACCCAGTCAGGGCTTAGAAAACAGTCAGCCAGGCATGCGGGGTTAGGGATGTTCTGTACTTGGGATTCAGTTTTCCTCCTGGGGCTGGGGTAGGGGAGGGAGGAGGCCTCTCTGGACATGCTGTCTTTAATAGTCCAGGTAATTTGCCTACACCTGTTCAATGCCCACTGTGAGTAAACCGGGGTGACTTGCCAGTCCCTAGACAATAAGGGTGTGGTACAGAATAGGCAAACACACAAACTCTTCTCCACCTACACCTGTGGCAGAAATTTTTCACTCATGGAAACTCAGACTCCTTTCATAACAGGGAAGCATTGGTTGACATTTAGAAGAAACCTTACTGATACAGTTGCAATGGTCCTTTGGGTATGAAGTATCTAATCCCTTTGTAAGACTGGGTGTGAGGAATCGCCAGGAAACCTGTTTAAAGACAGTGGCATGCATTTTTAAAAATTAATTCTTATTGGCGTTTAGTTGCATTACAATGTTGTTTTGGTTTCCACCCTACAGCAAAGCGAATATATCATATACATATATCTGGGCTTCCCCAGTGTCTCAGGGGTAAAGAATCCACCTGCAATGCAAGAGTTGCAGGAGATGCAGGTTTGATCCCTGGCTTGGGAAGATCCCCTGGAGGAGGGCATGGCAACCCACTCCAGTCTTCTTGCCTGAAGAATCCCATGGACAAAGGAACCTGGTGGGCTATAATCCATAGGGTCACAAAGAGTCAGACATGACTGAGTGACTAACACACACACACAGCACACCACAGTGCATAGCGTAGAGTTCTCTTGTGCTACACAGTAGGTTATCATTCAGTTCAGTCACGCAGTTGTGTCCAACTCTTTGTGACCCCATGAATCGCAGCACTCCAGGTCTCCCTGTCCATCACCAACTCCCGGAGTCTACCCAAACCCATGTCCATCGAGTCAGTGATGCCATCCAACCATCTCATCCTCTGTCGTCCCCTTCTCCTCCTGCCCCCAATCCTTCCCAGCATCAGGGTCTTTTCCAATGAGTCAACTCTTCGCATGAGGTGGCCAAAGTGTTGGAGTTTCAGCTTCAACATCAGTCCTTCCAATGAACACCCAGGACTGATCCTCTTTAGGATGGACTGGTTAGATCTTCTTGCAGTCCAAGGGACTCTCAAGAGTCTTCTCCAACACCACAGTTCAAAAGCATCAATTCTTCGGTGCTCAGCTTTCTTCACCATCCAACTCTCACATCCATACATGACTATTGGAAAAACCATAGCCTTGACTAGATGGACCTTTGTTGGCAAAGTAATGTCTCTGCTTTTAAATGTGCTATCTAGGTTGGTCATAACCTTCCTTCCAAGGAGTAAACGTCTTTTAATTTCATGGCTGCAATCACCATCAGCAGTGATTTTGGAGCCCCCCAAAATAAAGTCTGACACTGTTTCCACTGTTTCCCCATCTATTTCCCATGAAGTGATGGGACCAGATGCCATGATCTTAGTTTTCTGAACGTTGAGCTTTAAGCCAACTTTTTAACTCTCCTCTTTCACTTTCATCAAGAGGCTCTTTAGTTCTGCTTCACTTTCTGCCATAAGGGTGGTGTCATCTGCATATCTGAGGTTATTGATATTTCTCCCAGCAATCTTGATTCCAGCTTGTGCTTCTTCCAGCACAGCATTTCTCAGCATGTACTCTGCATATAAGTTAAATAAGCAGGGTGACAGTATACAGCCTTGACATACTCCTTTTCCTATTTGGAACCAGTCTGTTGTTCCATGTCCAGTTCTAACTGTTACTTCCTGACCTGCATACAGGTTTCTCAAGAGACAGGTCAGATGGTCTGATATTCCCATCTCTTTCAGAATTGTCCACAGTTTATTGTGATCCACACAGTCAATGGCTTTGATAAAGTCAATAAAGCAGAAATAGATGTTTTTCTGGAACTCTCTTGCTTTTTCGATGATCCAGCAGATGTTGGCAATTTGATCTCTGGTTCCTCTGCCTTTTCTAAAACCAGCTTGAACATCTGGAAGTTCACGGTTCACGTATTGCTGAAGCCTGGCTTGGAGAATTTTGAGCATTACTTTACTAGCGTGTGAGATGAGTGCAATTGTGCAGTAGTTTGAGCATTCTTTGGCATTGCCTTTCTTTGGGATTGGAATGAAAACTGACGTTTTCCAGTCCTGTGGCCACTGCTGAGTTTTCCAGATTTGCTGGCATATTGAGTGCAGCACTTTCACAGCATCATCTTTCAGGACTTGAAATAGCTCAACTGGAATTCCATCACCTCCACTAGCTTTGTTCGTAGTGATGCTTTCTAAGGCCCCCTTGCCTTCACATTCCAGGATGTCTGGCTCTAGGTGAGTGATCACACCATCGTGATTATCTGGGTTGTGAAGACCTTTCTTGTACAGTTCTTCTGTGTATTCTTGCCATCTCTTCTTAATATCTTCTGCTTCTGTTAGGTCCATACCATTTCTGTCCTTTATTGAGCTATCTAATTGATACATAGTATCAATAGTGTATATACCTCAATCTCAATCTCCCAATTCATCCCTCCCCTGAGGACAGTTATAATGATAATGTAATAAATAGAAGTTTCATGAGGGTGAGGGGGGCAGAGAATTTCCTCCAGTGGGAATAACCCATCATTGAATTTTGGATATGATGACAGTTTGGCTGGAAATAAAACTCTGGTGGCTAGCTCAGAGGAGGTTCCAAGGCTCCCTGGAAAACTTTGTTTCATAGACTTCCCTTTTGTTTGTGGGTTGGGACTGGCATTGGAGATAGCAGATGTGATTCATGAAAGGCCTGGGGCCGGAAACTCGGAGAACCAGGACTGAAGATCAAACTCAAATGCATTTATCAACTGGACTTTCCCCAGGGTGTGGCACTGGGAACGTACACTGGGGCTTTGTATTTCTGTGATGTGCTTACTTCATAATGTCTATTGTTGTTGTTCAGTTGCTAAGTCGTGTCCAACTCTTTGTGACCCTGTGGATGCCAGACTTCCCTGTCCTTCACCATCTCCTGGAATTTGCTCATATTCCTGTCTATTAGCTGATGGTTCGGGTTTTCTTTTTTAAAAAATCATACTCATTTTTTTTTCATCTAGAGTGATCAAAGTTCTGTTACCCAATAGTGTCAGTTGACCCAGGCCATTCAGTGCAGGGATCTTTTCCAAAGCCCAGGTTTGGGTTTAGGTAAAGAAATATCCCCTTGTCCAAGGTAAGGAGAAAGAAAGCATCACTACGAACAAAGCTAGTGGAGGTGATGGAATTCTAGTTGAGCTATTTCAAATCCTCAAAGATGATGCTGTGAAAGTGCTGCACTCAACATGCCAGTAAATCTGGAAAACTCAGCAGTGGCCACAGGACTGGAAAACGTCAGTTTTCATTCCAATCCCAAAGAAAGGCAATGCCAAAGAATGCTCAAACTACCATACAATTGCACTCATCTCACACGCTAGTAAAGTAATGCTCAAAATTCCCCAAGCCAGGTTTCAGCAATACATGAACCGTGAACTTCCAGATGTTCAAGCTGGTTTTAGAAAAGGCAGAGGAACCAGAGATCAAATTGCCAACATCCGCTGGATCATCGAAAAAGCAAGAGAGTTTCAGAAAAACATCCATTTCTGCTTTATTGACTATGCCAAAGCCTTTGACTGTGTGGATCACAATAAACTGGAAAATTCTGAAAGAAATGGGAATACCAGACCATCTGACCTTTCTCTTGACAAACCTGTATGCAGGTCAGGAAGTAACAGTTAGAACTAGACATGGAACAACAGACTGGTTCCAAATAGGAAAAGGAGTACGTCAAGGCTGTATATTGTCACCCTGCTTATTTAACTTATATGCAGAGTACATGCTGAGAAATGCTGTGCTGGAAGAAGCACAAGCTGGAATCAAGATTGCTGGGAGAAATATCAATAACCTCACATATGCAGATGACACCACCCTTATGGCAGAAAGCAAAGAAGAGCTAAAGAGCCTCTTGATGAAAGTGAAAGAGGGGAGTTAAAAAGTTGGCTTAAAGCTCAACATTCAGAAAACTAAGATCATGGCATCTGGTCCCATCACTTCATGGGAAATAGATGGAGAAACAGTGGAAACAGTGTCAGACTTTATTTTGGGGGGCTCCAAAATCACTGCTGATGGTGATTGCAGCCATGAAATTAAAAGACGCTTACTCCTTGGAAGGAAGGTTATCACCAACCTAGAAAGCATATTTAAAAGCAGAGACATTACTTTGCCAACAAAGGTCTGTCTAGTCAAGGCTATGGTTTTTCCAATAGTCATGTATGGATGTGAGAGTTGGATGGTGAAGAAAGCTGAGCACCGAAGAATTGATGTTTTTGAACTGTGGTGTTGGAGAAGACTCTTGAAAGTCCCTTGGACTGCAAGAAGATCCAACCAGTCTATCCTAAAGGGGATCAATCCTGGGTGTTCATTGGAAGGACTGATGTTGAAGCTGAAACTCCAACACTTTGGCCACCTCATGCGAAGAGTTGACTCATTGGAAAAGACCCTGATGCTGGGAAGGATTGGGGGCAGGAGGAGAAGGGGACGACAGAGGATGAGATGGTTGGATGGCATCACTGACTCGATGGACATGGGTTTGGGTAGACTCCGGGAGTTGGTGATTGACAGGGAGACGTAGCGTGCTGCAATTCATGGGGTCGCAAAGAGCGGACACGACTGCGCGACTGAACTGACTCACTGAAAGAAAAATCTGATGGCCTTGCAAAGTCCTTCACCCTTTAACATCTCAGCTTATAGCTTCATCTGTTCTCAACATAGGGAAGCAATTGGGCAAGGACATAGCATGATGTGGACTTTAGAAATAACAGTTTCATTAAAGGAAGGATGGATTTTAGGTGAGCACAATTAGAGACTAGAAAATTTATTACAAAGCTGTTGTATTTGACCAGGCTAGAGATGATTAAGAGAGAATGAGTGACAGAAAAGACTGGTTCTCATTTTCTTTCTTTTGCCTAGTGTTTTCTTTTCTGTCTTTCCTTATGCTTTATTTTAATTGTAATTGGGTTATTTGTTAAAGGTTTCCTGAATAAACTTTCATGATTCATATTTTATTGTGATGTAATTTATATACGATAAAATTTTAAATACCAAAAATTCACCCTTTTTAATTGCACAATTCAGTATACTTACATTGGATGCCATCATCATCACTATCTAATTTCAGAACATTTTCATCACCCCAAAAAGAGACCCAATATCCACTACTGGTCACTCCCCATGCTCCCCTATACCCACCCCTTGGCAAACGCTAATCTTCTTTCTATCTCTTTGGATTTGCCTCTACTGAACATTTTATATAAATGGAGTCATACAATATGTGACCTTTGGTGTTTTGCTTCTTTCAATTAGAATAATGTATTTAAGGTTCATCTGTGTTGTGGCATATATCAGCACTTCATTCTTTTTTATGGCTGATTAACATTCCATTGCATAGCCATGCAACCTTAGGTTATTCATCAACAGCTAACAGGCAAATGAGTTTCCCTCCCTACTTTTGGGGAGTTATGAGTAATGCTGCTACAAATATTCATACAAACATTTGTGTGGATATATGTCTTCATTTCTCTTAGGTATTATTTCCAAGAGTGAAATCCCTAGTCTCTGGGTAACTCTATTAACTTTCTGAGGAACTTCCGAACAGTTTTACAAAGTGGCTGCAAAATGCTATTATGCTTCATACATGTGTGTGTGCTGAGTTGCTTCAGTTGTGTCTGACTCTATGCGATCCTATGGACCACAACCCTGAACCACCTGGCTCCTCTGTCCATGGAATTCTGTGGGCAAGAATACTGGAATGGGTTGTCATTTCCTTCTCCAGAGGGTTTTCCCAACCCAGGAATCAAACCTCAGTCACATGTCTTCTGCAATGGCAGGCAGGTTCTTTACTGCTAGTGTCACCTGGGAAGGCCACTATGCTTCATATTTCCCCCTTAAATACTTAGCCAGTGAATTGCTTTCAGAAATTTTTTAAAAAGTCAATTAAGTTGCTTCTTGATTCCCATCACCATTTGGTTGATTTTTAATGTGGGTCATTGGTCCTCAATCCACTCTAGCGTTCTCCCTGGCTCCAGGAACTGCAGCAGCAGAACTTTGTAAATGATCAGTTAATAACCTTACAGTAGTGGATCATTTTTCAAAGATCAAAGCCTGATCCAGATAAGAAAAAGCAAAGTCCCCAAGTCTTCCAAAATTTCCCCCTAATCCTCAGCACTTTTTCAGGGCCTATCAGGTAAGGTCAGAGATTTGTCTCTGGATGTTTGCTAAAGACAATGAAGTCATTTTCTTTTAAAGGCTTTACTTCAGCAATTACCCAGCTCTCTTTTCCCCCCCTGAAGTTGTTGTTGTTCAGTTGCTAAGTCATGTCTGACTCTTTGCCATCCCATGGATCTGCTAGGCTTCCTTGTCCTTCACTGTCTCCTGGAGTTGCTCAAATTCATGTCCATTGAGTTCGTGATGCTATCTAACCGCCTCATTCTCTGCCACCCTCTTCTTTTGCCTTCAATCTTTCCCAGCATCGGGCTCTTTTCCAATGAGTTGACTCTTCATATCAGGTGTCCAAAGTATTGGAGTTTCAGCTTCAACATCAGTCCTTCCAATGAATATTCAGGGTTGATTTCCTTTAGGATTGACTGGTTGGATCTTCTTGCAGTCTAGGGGACTCTCAAGAAACTTCTCCAGCACCATAGTTTGAAAGCATCAATTCTTTGGCACTCAGCCTTCTTTATGGTCCAGTTCTCATATCTGTACACGACTCCTGGAAAAACCATAGCTTTGACTATATGGATCTGTGTTGGCAAAGTGATGTCTCTGCTTTTTAATACGCTCTCTAGGTTTGTCATAGTTTTCCTTCCAAGGAGCAAGCATCTTTTAATTTCATGGATGCAGTCACAGTCTGCAGTGATTTTGGAGCCCAGTAAAAGAGAATCTGTTACTGCTTCCACTCTTTCTCCATCTATTTGCCATGAAGTGATGGGACTGGATGCCATTATCTTAGTTTTTTGAACATTGAGTTTTAAGCCAGTTTTTTCACTCTCCTCTTTCACCCTCATCAAGAGGCTCTTTAGTTCCTCTTGAAGTAACCACCTGTAAATGTGATCAATGAAATAGAAATACTGTCTTTCCCTCAAATGTTAGAATTGGAATAGCAACCAGCTTCCCCTTCTCCCACAGCCCTCCAGCACAGCTTTCTCTTGTATTTAGCTGGAGTTCTCTCCTTTCACGGCTATAGCACACATGAAAACATCTAGTAAGGAATCATGAAAGACCCAACAGTACAACAGTCCCACAGAGGGTCCTCTGAGTCAATGGTAGTCCAGGATGAGCTTCTGACATCAAACCAACCCACTTGCTCCAGCTCCCCAGATGGCAGCTGGGGGCTCAGCATTGTTAAGGTAACTTAGCACCAGGCTGGACTGGGGAGGGTGACATCCTGCAAAGCTTCAGTACGTTTTGTAGGACTGGTTCACACTGATGTTACTGTTTGGGTACTTTTAAGGAAGTGCCAATGAAGTCAATTATGATCAAAGCCCCTTCTTTCTTCCCTCCATTTTAGCCAAATATCAACTATTTCTCACCTTAGCCCTTCCATAAATTTCTCCCCACTGAGTAACAGTTTAGGTCTGTGATAGATCTTTACTGAATTTTCTGCTAATTCTCCCTCCCTGAAATGCCTCACTCACTCGTAAGAGAAACATGTGACCCAGCATTCAAGGCAGCCTCCCTGGACCCAGCCCATTAGGCCACAGTAGAGTTTCTTTCCCCTCCCCATTTCCACTTATTTTGGAGGTAATCTGGGAAGAGGCTTCCCCAAGGGCCACCAAATTCAAAGGTTAAGCATTTTCCCTCTTTGTCCCTCGATCCCCGAGCACCCTGAAAAGGGTATGACCATTAGAGCAAGCATGTGAAGATGGAAAACAAGGGAGTTTTGAGAAAATGGCCCACATTCCACATCTGCCAGTTTCCAAAAGCTGCTGTTTTCCTTCTTTATTCTGTTCCTACCACTTAGCAGGAAGCATAGGAAAGAAGGAAAAGGATTTTCTCTGAAAAATCAGAACTCAGTTCAAGGCCTGGCTTCCTTTCTCTCGTCTGGAGACGCCCTCCCCAGGAAGAGCTGGAGCACCCCAAGCATCTGCGCAAGTTCACGGCCAACCCCACTTCAGTCACTCCTCACCGACGTGTAGAGCGCATCTCAGGAAATGAACTGGTGCCAGAGGGGAGGGTAAGCACAGCTTCCAGTTGCTCAAAGCATATGGCGTATGCCTAAACCACTGAACAACTTCACCCTGGTATTTCCTTGTCCACTTCCTTCTAGTACTATGTGCCAACACTTTAGCTTGACCATACCTTTTAATTTTTTAATTTTAATTTTAATTTATTTATTTGGCTGAGCCAGATCCTAGCAGCGGCACACAAGATCGTAGATCTTTGTTGTGGCAGGCAGGATCTTTAGTTGTGGCATGTGGGATCTAGTTCCCTGACCAGGGATCAAACCCAGGCCCCACTGCATTGGGAGTGTGGAGTCTTAGCCACTGGACCACCAGGGAAGTCCCTTGACTGTACCTTTTTTAGCCCTTCATTCTATGTCCACCTGCCCCACTGAGACCACCTCTGTCGTGATGTCCTTGGAGAACGGTGATCTTCCTATTTAGGCCTCACACTACCCCCCAGGCCTAAGGGTGAAATTCCTCTGTTAAAATTCATCCAACTTGCACCCAAAGCAGGTCCCCGGTCTCTGCCCCGAGGGGTCCTGGGAGGAGCCTTATCTAGATTTCTGAAGACAGATCTCTTCTTCTGCTTCTGCAACTGGGTTGCATATCTCACTCCATGGTCCACCTCCCGTCTCCTTCCCACCCCTTCCCAGCCCGCCTGGCCAGGGGCCAGCAGCCAACCAAGGATTAGTATCCCAAGCACCAGATCTGTCTCTCCTTTCACCGTTTGTAAATAGGACACACTGGTACAGAATGGTAATAAAAGATGTTTTATTTGAAATGCATTTTCCTGGGTGAGCACTGCCAGGGCCCCCAGACCTCAAATCCTCTCAGACCCCATAAGAAAGAAGTTTCTGTAAAGCACACAGCTGCCTTGCTGCCGTGCAGCCCTCAGCTTATCATAGGCAAGAACTTGGCAGGTATTCTCCTGAGAAGCTGCAGCCATGATAGATAAAGCCTTGGGGAAGAGTGGTGTGTCTGTGTGTGTGTCTGTGTGTGTGTCTGTGTGTGCGCGTGACTGTGTCTATGTGGATAGTGGGTAGAGGGGCCAGTGCTGAGTGGTGGGTCTATACCTTCCGTGTACATATTGGAAAAATAGGAAAATCCTGATTATAGTGGCATAAGCATCATCCTAGGGATATTAAACCTTGGCTTCTTAGAAACCACTAGAAGCAGGGGTAATCTTAAGCCGTTTGCCTCCTTTATCTTGTAACATGGTGTAAATTGGGGGATATCAGCACATCCTACCTGTGGTAGCAAAGAGCAGCCAAGACTCTTGTCTTCTGCTGCCACCTGGTGTTTAAGAGAAGAAAGTCTAAATTCATGGAGTCAACCTTGGCAATGAGAAACCAGCATTTTCTAACAAGAAGAGACCTTGTGTGGATGAGTGCTAAGCTGCTTCAGTCGTGTCCGACTCTTTGTGACCCTATGGACTGTACATAGCCTGCCAGGCTCCTCTGTCCATGGGATTCTCCTGGCAAGAAGACTGGAGTGGGTTTCCATGCCCTCCTCCAGGGGACCTTCCCGACCCAGGGATCAAACCCACGTGTTTCATGTCTCCTGCATTCGCAGGCTGGTTCTCTACCACTAATGCCACATAGGAAGCCCATAGAAATCTTCTAATCTGACTCACTTCAATTCAGAGATAAGGAAGCTGAGATAAATTCAGTCTGAGATAAGACTCAGACTGAAACAAGACCCCCTGGCTCCTTCCCTTTTGCCACCCCACTTCTCTGAACGATTACACTCACAGCACATGCCTTCAGGTCAAGTCCTCAACAACTCAGACCATCAGTGTACATGGCTGCAAAAACCACTGTATCCAAATCTGCATGTCTCATCTAGTAAAAACATTCCCAAGGTACTGCAGTCATGTGTGACAGGGCCACCTAAGCAGTAATAAGAGGTAACATTGAAGGGGCACTCACTGTGGACCAGGATCTGCGTGAAGCCCTGTGCCTATGATCTCAAGTCTTCCAGTCACCCTATGAAGCCATAATCATTTTATCCCCATCTTACACTTAAGGAAACTGAGGCTTAGAGTGGTTAAGAAACTTGCCCAGTCACACAGCCACATCTGGCAGAGAGCGAATTCAAATTCAGATCTGTACAGTATAAAATCTATGCTTTCAACTCTTTATCATTATCCATCACCTTGATGTCACCCCATATGCTTCACTTCACAAGAAAAGTTCAGACTAGAAGAGATTCCCCAACTAAGGGCCCGGTTACTAACGACCTTTCCTTGTCTGCATCCTGTGGTCTTCCTTTTGCTCTCCGGTCCCATGGTCCCCAGACCAGCAGCTTCCCCCTTACTCACATACATGTTGTATGTGTTAGTGACTCAGTTGTGTCTGACTCTTTGTGACCCCATGGACTGCAGCCCACCAGGCTCCTCTGTCCTTGGGATTCTCCAGGCAAGAATACTGGAGTGGGTTGCCATTTCCTTCTCCAGGAAATCTTCCCAACCCAGGGACTGAACCCAGGTCTCCTGCGTTGCAGGCAGATTCTTCATACACAGGTTAGAAATGCTAATTCTCAGGCAGCACCTGCCCAACTGAATCAGAAACGCTAGAGGCTGGGCCTGCCAGTGGGAGCCTTAACATGCCCTCAGGGTATTCTCATGGTTTCAGGTTTGTCTGTCCTTTAGTTTATTGTGGAGAAGGCAAAATATACAAATATGTGATTAAATTATTTTTACATAAATGGGATCATAAATGGAGAAGAGTAGCATATGCACACAGAGAAGATGGAGAGTATGGCAGTACCATGAGAAAGCTAAACTATCATACTCCATAAGGTGGCTCTAGAGATAAGGAACCTGCCTGCCAACACAGGAGACATGAGAGATGGGTTCTATCCCTCTTGCTCCTTGAAAGAAAAGCTATGAACAACCTAGACAGCATATTAAAAAAGCAGAGACATTACTTTGCCAACAAAGGTCTGTCTAGCCAAAGCTATGGTTTTTCCAGTAGTCATATATGGATGTGAGAGTCTGACCATAAAGAAGGCTGAGGGCTAAAGAACTGATGTTTTCAAATTGTGGTGTTGGAGAAGACTCTTGAGAGTGAGTCCCTTGGACTGCAAGATCAAACCAATCAATCCTAAAGGAAATCAGTCCTGAATATTCATTGGAAGGACTGATGCTGAAGTGGAAGCTCCAATATTTTGGACACGTCATGAAAAGAACTACACCTTAGAAAAGACCCTGATGCTGGGAAAGATTGAAGGCAGGAGGAGAAGGGGATGACAGAAGGTGAGATGGTTGGATGGCATCACTGACGTGATGGACATGAGTTTGAGCAAGATCCGGGAATTGGTGATGGACAGGGAAGCCTGGCGTGCTGCAGTCCATGGGGTCACAAAGAGTTGGACACAGCAACTGAACTGAACTGACAGAATGTGCTCGATAACCTTAAAAAGGTGGGCACTATTAATATTGCCGTTTATCAGCTAAGGAATCTTAAGGTCATAGAGCTTGTAAATGGCAACATACTGCCTGGCTTCACGACTTGAGAGGTCTTTATACCATCAGGGTCACCTAAGATTAACAGAACAAGACTGTTATACTCTCATGTCCAGAAGAGGGCACTAGGGCTGATTTCAATTCAACTCCAGTGTTCAAAGAACAAAGCATTTGCATAGTATCAAACTGTTTGTGTATTAGTAAAACTGGAAATCCATAAGTGTGTATTCTACAGCAGAGGTCCCCAACCTCTTTGGCACAAGGGACGGTTCATGGAAGACAATTTTTTCCACCGACCCAGGCGGGAGAATGGTTTCCGGATGATTCAAGCACATTACATTCATTGTGACCTTTATTCTACCGATTCATCAGCTTCACCTCAGATCATTAGGCATTAGATCCTAGAGGTTGGGGACCTCTCTTCTACAGGGTCCATTTGTACCCTGTGGTAGAATTGACCAGTTCCGTTCCTTTCAATGATAAAATTTCATTGCTAATAGAGCCTTCATACAGTTCTCCCTACCCCAACCGTCCAGGGCACTCAGAACATACTGAGGATAGACTGCATAATCAGCTGACTGGCACCACCTCTATGCAGTGATGTGTTATGGATGCTATTTTAATGATTTTCAACAGGAAGAGAGAGGTTGAGAAAGTGTACTCTTCGAGGGAGAATGGATCAGACTTTGGGTATGGGGATTATTGGGTATAAAATTTGGAAAACAATACAATCAATCAAACTTTATACTTGGAAAATTGCTTATTGTTTCTATAATACAAAGGGGTGAGGTTTCTTTTTCATGTTATCAAAAGGAATTTTGAAAATTGAGGTCTAGGGCTTCCCTGGTGGCTCAGTGGTAAAGAATCCACCTGCCAAAAGAGGAGACACTGGTCTGATCCCTGTTCCCGAAGATCCCTCATGCTGCAGAGCAACTAAGCCCATGTATTACAACTACCGAACCTGTGCTCTAGAGCCTGGGAGCTGCAACTACTGAAGCCCATGTGCGCTGCAATAAAAAGAAGCCACCACGGTGAGAAACCTGAGTACCACAACTAGAGAGCAGCCCCTGCTTGTCGCAACCAGAGAAAAGCCCGTGCGGCAATGAAGACCCAGCACAGCCAAAAATCAATCAATCAATCAATCAATCAAATGATATATGTGTATATATAAAATCTGTCCTCCACCTTTAAAAAAATTGAGTTTGGGCTCTATCTTACTTAAACCAATTTGCACTGTACACAATATTTTATGTTACAGAGCATCAAGATTTCTCTTGTTCATCTCCTCCTTTCCGCATCTACTTCCACTCTCCTGGTACAAGTTCTTGTTCGCTGGTTTCTATTCTGAATGTAGGATAGAGCCAAACCCAGGGAACAGACTTTAGTACTGGGTTCTAAGCTGAGTCAGAACAGAAGTGAATGTCTTCAGAGATGCAGAAAAAGCATTTGGTAAAAGTCAGCACCCTCTTGGTTTTAAAGAAAATTTCAAGAAATTAGAAATAGAAAGGTACTTCCTTAAACAGGATACGTACAAAAATTCTTCTATAAATATCATGTGTGTGCTCTGTTGCTCAGTCATGTCTGACTCTTTGTGACCACACGGACACACCAGCCCACAAGGCTGCTCTGTCCATGGGATTCTCCAGGCAAGAATACTGGACTGGGTTACCATGCCCTCCTCCAGGGGATCTTCCCAACCCAGGGTTTGAACCCGCATCTTTTAGTCTTCTGCATTGGCAAGCAGGCTCTTTACCACTGGCACCACCTGGGAAGCCCTTATAAACAGCATACCTTATTGAATTTACAAGATCACTAGCTAAAGAGTCAATATATAAAAATCAATTAAATGTGTATAATATATATATGTATACATACATATGTAAGCTACAGAGAACAATTTTTAAGAATAATACTATTTGCTATAGCAAATCAAGCACCTAGGAATAAATCTAATGAAATATGTATAAGATCTCTACACTGATTCCTACAAAATATGCAGATCATAACTACTATTTGCTGAGCACCTACTCTGTGCCAGGGCTTTATATATTATGTCATGTAATTCTCACAACCAGCCCAAGAAGTAGGGATAGATGAGGGAAGAAAGTCTCAAAGATAATGTAATTTGCCCCAGGCCATAGCAGCTAGTAAGTGGCCAAGCTCTGATTTCAGCCCAAACCTTCACAACTCCTGTGCCATTTCTATGATGCCATGTGGCTTCCCACAATTAATACAGACTGAGGTCAGCTGTGAACAGACATTTCTTGGCTTTATTTTGTTCATTTGTACAAGGGAGGCTTGGATGCTTTCTTAGATTTCTTCCAGTTCTAAAATGTATGATTTTATTTATTTATTTTGGCCATGCCTCACAGCACGCAGGACCTTAGTTCCCTGACTAGGGACTGAACCTGTGCCTCCTGCATTGGGAATGCAGAGTCTTAACCACTGGACTGTCAGGGAAGTCCTTAAAACATATGATTTTAAAGAAGAGGCTTTGTCTGTTCGTGTCATGTGCCAGTGCTGATTACTGCCAGACACATTTCTTCCTTCATAACATTGGTTAGAAAATACAGGTGTTCTCAGTTTCCATCACACAAATGCAAGAGGTAGGTTTGGTGAAACTGCCTTCTATGGGACTCAAATTTCCCCTTCTTCAGTTTCATGGGTTACAGTGAAGTCAACAAGAGTGTAATTTGTGTTTGCATAAAACCAGAACACTAAAGAAAAGATCCAAGCATTATTGAGCATTCCCATACCGAAAGGGCAAAGTTCAGTTTTGTTAGTGACTGTCATAATTCAGCAAATATGCCTCTTATCCACTGGTATCCCAGTGCCAAATCTCTCTAATGTTCCCTCTGCTTCCAGGAGATAAGCAGAAACCTAATTACTATTTGGTTAAATTAGAATATATTTAATTATTAAGGAGGTGAAATTAAGGGAACAATAATTCAACCATGCAATTTCTGAACTCTGTGCTTGTAATTCACAAAGAAAGAAAAAGTTCACCAGTCCTCCTTGAGTGCTGTCTAAACAAGGAAGATTTCTCCTTCTTACTCTTCCTCTCCACTATATATCTGTCTATCTATCCATCCACCTATCCATCTATCCACCCATCCATCCATCCTCCTATCCCTCCATTTACCCATCCATCCATTTCTACATATTATCTATCCATAGTCCATTTGAACCTTCAACCACATCAAAAGGCAATGTAGGCATACAGCTGGAAATTGCTGGTAGTACAAAGCAGTCACCGCATCTGTGTGAACTCCCTGGGAACCGAAAGTGCAAACACAATCTGTTGTTGTTTAATCATTAAGTTGTATCTGATTCTTTTGAGACCCCATGGACTGTAGCCCGCCAGGCTCCTCTGTCCATGGGATTCTCCAGGTAAGTATACTGGAGTGGATTGCTATTTCCTTCTCCAGGGGATCTTCTGGACCCAGGGATCGAACCCATATCTTCTGCATTGGCAGGTGTATTCTTTACTACTTAGCCACCAGGGAAGCCCACTAACTCAATGTACAAATGTGAAATAAAAACCTGCCAAAGAAACAGCCTATCTCTGATCATAAAAAATTAGATTGTTATGTCTCACGACCCAGGTACACATCTGCATGACCAGAGTCAAGAGAACAAACTAGAATTCAAACCAAAAGAAAGAACTGAAGACTGCAAATCACACTACTTTGTTCAAAGTCCCTGAGCAGTTCCTCATCTCACTCAGAGGCAAAGTCCAAGCCCTTGAGTTGGCCATGGGTTCCAACGTGGTCTGGCTGCCCACCTCCATCCTCCTTGCTTTCTCTGCTCCACCTACTCAGGGCCTCTTTCCTGATCTTCTCGCATGTCCTACTAGGGAACCCTGGAACTAGCAGTACCCTCTGCCTTGAATATTCTTTCCTCAAACATCCCCATCATACTCTGCCTTATCTCCTGGTCTTTCTGTGTCTATGTCATTGTTTGTTTGCTTTTAACTCTGATCGTTACTCTTACCTTTCTTCTTACTTATTTTGAAATAATAAATTACTGTTTAAGCCACTAAACATGGGACTTATTACTTAGCAATAACTTACTGAAACACAAAGGAAAAACAGTTTCTCTACAAGTAAGCTACTTTGAGAAGTTCCAGGAGAAGTTTTAGTAAGCCCAAACATAGTGCTGAGGTTAAGAGCTGTTAAGGTGTTTGACTGATAGGCTGTGAAATCAGAAATCAAAGAGTGCTAAAATGAGTCAAAATGTATTTTGCTCAGAAAGCAAATGACTTGTTGACTTGTTGAAGATCATGGAGTAAGTAGTAGCAGATCTAGGAAGATAATTGGAGCTTTTCTAACTGTCACCTCATCATATGTTTATTTATTTGCTCTATGAACACTTATTGAGTACATTCTTTATGTATGGCGCTGTGCCAGGAGCTAGGGACACAGAGATGGCCCTTGTCCTTAGAGAGGTTACATTCCATCAGGCGACGTAGACCTTAAGCAATGAATTACTTCATTTTTTTTTGTTTGTTTAGTTACAACTGTGATAAGAGTCATGAAGGGGAGTAAGGTGACTCTGAGAGTCTATCATGGTGAGGGGTTCTGAAACAGTCTGGGGAGAACAGAAAGAGACAGTTCAGAGATACTCAAAGGACAAGTGAAAATTCACTGAATGATGAAGGGAATGGGAACATTCCATGCAGAACTAGAAACGTGAATCCTTTTCACTACAACTCTTTCTCAGGTATCGTGGTGTTCGCTATTCTTGAATGTCTGGGTCAACAAGATAATTAGCAGATAAGAATAGAAAGTGAAATACGTAGAAAAAAAAGGGAAATAAAGTAAGAGCGGAGTTTTCCCAACTGAAAGATTTAACAGGAAGGCCAGTTCGTGCAAGATGAGGTGGGACACCATGAACACTGAAAGATGGGAATTATTTAAGCTGTTGACAAGTGGTTTGGGTTATAAACCACCAAGAGAAAGGATCTCACTAGGAATTCCTGTGCCTCCAACACTCCAGGGTCACCTTCACTGGCCAGTCTTTGTCCAGTGCCTTTATTAAAGACCCTTACTACACAAAGGCTCAAGTACAAGAAGTGACAGCATGGGGCAGGTAAGAACTGATCATTGTGGATGTCTGGGGTCACTACCACACCTCATTGCTGACAACATCCCTGAGGATGGCTCATCCAACTCCCTAACATCACGGTGCTTTGATCTCTTTACCAGGAATCCACATGATTCAGACACTTGTGCCCATGGCAGATCTAGACCTGTTGTCCTATTGTTACGTTGAAATGCTCTAACCCTTAAACCTTAAATTCTTGCGTTCCAGACTCTGAACACACCCTCCTTGCCTCCTAATCTTGCCACATGTTCTCTATGTTGTGCTCATCACACATATTCTTCAATCTTAACAATAGCTTTGATCCATTGACACCTCCATTTTCTCCCAAACTACTAGTTCCTTCCTGCTCTCGAGTCCTTTCTTATCACACCTGGTCCACTATCTTCCTATGGTCTCCATCTGTCAGCACTAGAGCTGTGTGCCATGTGCTTCTGGTTTTGTATCTAGGCTGCTGAGTGTTGAAGACAGTGGTACCACAATATAGACGGTGCCACAGAAACATGGTCTCTCACCTAAGCTGACAATCCATGCTGTTCCTACTCCTCATGTGAGCCATACACACCCACCATCAACATTCACCAATCTTCTCAACCCCCTTGTCTACTGTGTCTCCCACATCTCAGAAAAGAAGAACCCACAATGCCAGAACCACATCAACTTCCTGCTTCTCCTCCAGCAGATGGGGTTTCCTAGATACAGAGCCAGAGATGAATTCAAGTACAAGTGACTTATCGAGACTTGTTTTGGGGAGAAACCTGTAAGGGAGTGAGGGAGGCAGGATGGCACAGAAGTTAGGACATGGTTCACTCTGACCTCTATGCTCAGCCTGATTCTTCAGGCTGAAAATGCGACACTTGGGCATTTTCTGCTCCTTTCAGCAGAAGGCAATTTACCCTGGAAGAGTACAGCAGGGAGCCTGACAGTAAATGCTCCCAGCAGCTCAGGGTAGGGGAACACCAGTCCAATCAAGGGGACCTGGGCACAGGACCTACCACAGCTCCTCCAGCATCCAAACCCACAACCTGACCTACGTCCATTGTCTTCTTCTCATTGCTGAATTCCTGTGTCACCCACCCCTCAACACAGGTCTAATCCAGGTGAATTGTCACCACAGCACTCGTTACATGGTCAACCTCTAGTTTAACCATCAGCTCACTCATTCAAAAAGCTCCCAGAGAGTGAGGGCCATTTATTCTTCTCAGGACCCCTAGTGCCTAGTACACAGAAGAAAGCTGTCCTGAACAAAGGTTTTGGGCTCATTTGTGGTTCTAATAATAGGCATTTCAATCAAGTAGGTAGGTAAGAGTTTGTTGTTTTGTTTTGTTTTTTTAAAAGAAGAGCCTTTCATCAAAACTTCAGCAGCCTCTTCAGATAGTTAGGGAGTTTGGGATGGACAAGTATACACTGCTGTATTTAAAATGGATAATGAACAAGGATTTACTGTACAGCACAGGGAATTCTGTTCAATGTTATGCTGCAGACTGAATAGGAGGAGAGTTTGGGGTAGAATAGATACACATATATGTATGGCTGAGTCCCTTTGCTATGCACCTGAAACTATCACAACACTGTTAATCGGCTATATTCCAAAATAAGATAAAAAGTTCAAAAGAAAGAAGTGGCCTTGACTCATGACCTTCATTTGCCTAATTCCCTGTCTGGCATTTTGTAACACAAGGACCACTGAGAGCACCACACAGAGGGCACCCCTAAGGGCCCCTCCTGCATCCGTCCTCAGGATAAATAACCAAGAAGCCAGGGTTTGGGGCTGCTCCCCAAGTGCGATGATGAAGGACATCCCCTCATCATGAGATTCCCAACCCAGCCACTTCTTACACCATGTGTATGGCAGTCTCAACATGTTCTTTTCCCTATTCATTCTCTTGCAACTTTTGACATCAGGTCCCTGAAATGCTTACCATCTAGGAGAAGGCTCCTCCATTTCTCCAGCTCAGCGGTCCTCTCACTTCATGGGAAATCATGGTTACCCGACCCAGAGGTGTTAAGCGATCTTGCTTGACAAACTGGAACAAACCAGCAGTGCCCAACGTTGATTCTGCCTCTTCAGTGCTACAGGCAGCCAGCCCCACACTGGATCAAAACCCAAGTGCAGTGCTCACGTCTCCCATTCAAGTCTCCCTGCCGTGCTGCAGGAGGGGCTAAAGACCCTCAGCTGGGACTAGGCACAGCTACGTATGGAAAAGGGAAGTGCTGCCTATGGCCCGGGCCCCACCATGACTGGAGTCGTGTTACTGTGCTGAGATGTACCTGGAAGGTTCCCACGTAGATCAGCAGGCCTGATCCAGACACTCAGTGGGACCCTGGCTCACATGTGCCTGAGTGTACATGTGTAGGGAGGGGGTGGGGTCTTCCCCTGTTCCAGAGATGTCCTTGGACTTCCCCTGGCATGTGTGCTGTGTTTCAGTAAAGAGTCACTGATCATCCATCTGTCAAAACAAAAACCAAGAAAAAAACCCACCCCAGTTGCAATCTTCCTCTATCTGTTGTGACGAGACACGTCATGTGGGTAATGGGTGTACAGATAACTGAAGGATGAATATGAATAAAATTCAAAAGGGCCCCAAAATTTAGAAGTGGGCTTGAGAAATTTGGCAATCATTTTTCTATTGAGAAAGAGCTTGTCCACAAGGGAGGGAAAAAAATCAATCTGGGCCACACACCAGCAGAAATCAATTTAATTAGGGAGGGGGTGGTGAGCACAGAGAATGAGAAAAGTAAACCAAGGTCCACCCACACATTTCAAAAATTCAGAACAAGGACCATAAAAAGGATGACATAACTATAGCCTGTAACAAAAAAGTTAATAGTTTCATTTTCATGAAAACCAGTTAAGGGTGAAAAAGGGAAAGGAGCTTGAAGAGATGTTCAAGGTCAAGTGAAGAACCAGGAGGAGGAGGACATATATACCTCAGTCTTTTCACTCCCCTCACCTTTGGCTGAACCCACTCAGCCCCCGGCCAGGACAGATCTATCAAACCTACAAAACTCTCCTGGAGCTCTTTCTTTATCCTCTCTTGAGTAATTTAGGCTGATGTCATTACCATCAGTGACTTTTGCAGAATTCAGGTTGCCAGATTTAGACAATCTGATATGATTCTCAGTTAAATTTGAATTTCAAATAAGATAATGGATATGTATTTTTTTAGCAGAAGTATGGCCCATATAATAGTTTGGACGTTAAAAAAATGAAATAAAATTCTTGTTTACCTGAAATTCAAATTTAAGTGTCTTGTATTTTATCTGGCATCTCCACCCAGAATCCCATTATCAGAATCAAATTTTATTGATATTATGCATGCTAAGTTGCTTCAGTTGTGTCTGACTCTTTGCGATGTTATGGACTGTAGCCACCAGGTTCCTCTATCTGTGGAATTTTCCAGGCAATAATACTGGAGTGGATTGCCATTTCCTTCTCCAGGGGATCTTTCCGGCCCAGGGATCAAACTTGTATCTCTTACGTATCCTGCACTAGCAGGCAAATTCTTTACCACTAGTGCCACCTGGGAAGTACTTCTAGCAAAATTCTTGTATAGAACATGACCTAAATAGTAGAAACCCTAAACTTCTGTGGACAGAATCTTACACAAGATTTAATCAAATACTGGGTTGGCCAAAATGTTCGTACCATAAAACTCGAATGAACTTTTTGGCCAACCCAATATCTTCATTGACAAATATGGGGGCTTGGAAACATTAAACAAGATTCCCTCCTGGGAGGCAGAATCAAGACGAGAATCCGTGTGGCCTGCTTTTCTCCCTCCTCCCTCTCTGACAAGAATTTTCTTTTGATAAACTTTATATATAACACACAAAGCTTCAGGGGCTAGATGCTGAAGTGGATACTAAATTCTAAAATGATTTTGTAAACTTGAAATGAATAAAATGAGCAAAAAGAAAAGTATAACAAAGAAAGTGTTAGGCCTTTGTGAAATCCAACTTTATAATGTACCTTTTGAATCTTATTTTGAAAGTCTGCAATCAATTACTTTTCAATCAGTCAGTCACCCAGACTTTCCGAATGCACACTTGGTCCAATTCAAAAGCTCCACAAAGCAGGCTGAGTCTCTTCAGCACATCCGTCACCGGGCTGAACATGCCTGCCTGCCAGCAGACACCAGCTAACGCAAGGAAAGTATGAGGAAGCGGATGAAAAGAGCAGCAGTTCTGAAAGAAGAAAATGTTTCCTTTGCCCAGTGTGTATCTAGGGGCTGGAGGAATGCTTCCATTTACTAAGGAGCCCTGTTGTCATTTGAGAAGCACATTTTAATGCTGAAACCTAACAGGGACTCTCACCTAGCAGCAAACTGGATCCAAGATCTAGGCCAGGCTGTTTGATCTTTAGAGACCTTTTCATTAAAAAGCCCTCATTTTTTATAAATGAGATCTAAAGTGCATTCTCCTTTTTAGGAACTCCTACAGTTTTAAAGGCTTCGGTGGACAATTCTGATGTTCACTCCCCATATGGTGTTTTCCCAAAATTAATGTCCAAGGGAGAAAGTACGGCCAATCTTGGATCCCAAGGTCATCTAGGACCTGCATAAAGTCTATATCAGTTTGGATACTTGGGTATCAATAACAAAACACCCATTTAAAAGCGGCTTGAATGATGTTGTTGTTTTTGTTTTCCCACATGATAAGTCAAGAGATGGATGGTCCTGGTATTGTTTCAAGACCTCCCCAATGTTGGGGCTCTGGGTCAACTTTCCACCTATTTTCTCCACCTGTGCCTCAATACTACAAGATGGTTCCAGCAGCTCCCTGTAAGATAACCTTGAACTTGAAATCCAAAACAGAAAGAGATTTTCTTTACTAGATTTTTTTATCATCAAAGAGAAAAATCTTTCTTCAAAACCCCCAGCAGGTATCCACTTGTGTCCCATGACCAAAGCTGGGTCACATGCAAGGGAGTCTAGGAAAACAAGAATCCAGAATTTTTAGCTTTTATGTAGGGAGATGAAGGCTCTGACATCATCAAGGAAAAACTGGTATACATTGCACACTAGCGTCCTGCCATCACTGCCAGCCCAAAACATCACCATAGGTCCTAAAAGTCTTTGCAAACTGCTTCATCTATATTTATTCATGACACCAACAATCTTTCTGTCACTGCTCTGGAGATCACCGATTCTCTGGGGTTCCTTCCTTTCCCTAATTCCCACAACCAATCAGTCTCCACATCTTAAGGATCATCCATCCCTTCACAGAGAGTCTTCTATCTCTTTTCTCCTTTTGGTTCTAATACAGCATATTGACTCAGATGCTTATCACTTCACAGCAAGACTAAAGTGCAAAAGCTACAAGACTATTCTGCCCTCATCCTATATACCACATTTAAAAAACTAAGTTTCTTGTTCAGAAAACTTTCAAGGATTCCCTATTAACCACAGAAGAGATTCCAAAACGTTTAGCCTAATCATTAAGGTCAGCCACGATCAGTTGCGGTGGTTAAGAAAACTGACCCTGCTGTTAAATGACTTGTGTGAGATTTGGCTGTTGACAGCCCTCTAAGGTTCTGCTTCTTCATTCATAAAACGGAGGTGATAATAATACATAGCATACAGGGTAAGTGTCAAGCAATGGTAGCTATTATTTCTGCTCTTTTTTGTTGTTGTTGTTACTAAATAGCAGGCACTCTACTCTGAATTAGGATGAATGGGCGGGTAATACATACGCGGGGGCTGCCCTCAACGAGCCAATTTCAATTGCTGAAATAAAATCCAACCCTTCCATTGGCTGAATGTACCTCTAATCCACCACTCAATAGCCATTTTCTAAACGGATTCTTTATCTTTCTCTACTTGACTAAGGAGAGTACCAAGATTAGCACCATTTTGGGGCGAGCTCATTCTTCAAGAAAGCTTCTGCTAAAATCCCTAAACCGGGACTTCCCTGGTGGTCCAGAGGTTAAGAATCCGCATTGCAGGGCAGGGAACATGTGTTCAGTCCCTGGTCAGGGAACAAAAATCCCATATGCTGCGGAGCACCCAGGCCTGAGGGCCACAACTACTGAGCCTTTGAGCTCCAGAGTCCACGTGCCACAACTAGGACCTGATAGAGCCAAGTAAATAAATTAATTAAAAAAATTTTCCTTCTCAAATGGCAACCCACTCCAATATTCTTCCCTGGAAAATCCCATGGACAGAGGAGCCTGGCGGGCTACAGTCCAAGGGGTCACAAGAGTCAGACACGACTTAGTGATTAAACTACCACCAAATAAAATAAAATCCCTAAACTTCAATTTGTCCTCAAGAAAAACTTCATTTGCTCTGAGGCCATAAACCTTGGCTCATGTCTTGATTTATTCTTTCAAAGCAGTTTATGCTTCCACTAGAAGCTGTTAACAGGATGCATTTACCTTTATCCAATATCTATGCAACTTTGAAAAACTGAAATGAAAAGACATGGTGGCTCTTTATTTTATTAGGCCACAGTTAGTTTCCATAAATTTTAAGCCTCAGAGATTAAAAGTCATACCACGGATTAAATGGACACACAAATTACACTCTTCTCACTTTGTGGCAGTCTTGTGACTTAGCATTTTCATCTTTACATTGCAACTCCTTTTTTTTTTTTTTCTGTTTTTTACTTTTTTTTTTCTTTAATTTTTGTTTATGTATTTTTGGCTGTGCTGAGTTTTCATTGCCGTTTGCAGGCATCTCACTGTAGTGGCTTCTCTTGCTGCAGAGCACAGGCTCCAGGGCATGCAGGCTTCAGTACTTGCAGCATGTGCTCTCAGTAGTTGTGATTCCAGGGCTCTAGAGCACAGGCTCAGTAGTTGTGGCACACGGGCTTAGTTGCTCTGTGGCATGTGGGATCTTCCCGGACCAGGGATCGAACCAATGTCTCCTACATTAACAGGTGGATCCTGTATCACAGAGCCACCAGGGAAGTCCCCTTTTTGTTTTTTAAATTTTTATTGGAGTATAGTTGCTTTACAATGTTGTGTTAGTTTCTACTGTACTAATTTGTACTACTGTAGCAAAGTGAATCAGCTATACACATACATATATCACCTCTTTTTTGGATTTCCTTCCCATTTAGGTCCCCACAGAGCACCAAGTAGAGTTCCCTGAGCTATACAGTAGGTCCTCATTAGTTATGTATTTTATACACAGTGTCAATGGTGTATACATGTCAGTCCCAATCTCCCAATTCATCCCAGCCCCCTCAACTCCTCTTAATTTGACCTCTTTTGTCATAAGAGCCATAATAAAAGACAATATTGCATACAACAGCAATATTGCAGTATCATTCTCTGTGTTTTTTTAAAGGTATATCTTTAAAGATAAGCTAGACCTATGCCCTACTGATACATTCTGGCCACAAAAGAATTCCATACAGTGAATGCTTCTTTTGCCCTCTGAAATGATCTAAGCAGTGAAAGGCCAGGAGAATGCCTCAGTTCACTAAGTTCATTAGTGGCAAAGTGCTGGCAGGGACCCGAGCCCCTGCCTTTCCTCTTGCCCCCAGAGGCAGGCGAGTTTCTCTATTTCTCCAGGCTGAGCAGGAACATTTAGTGGTTAAGGACACTGACCCTGGAACTAGACCGCCTGGGTTCAAACCATGGTTGTGTGACTTTGGGGAATTCTTTAACTTATTTGTGCCTGAGTCCTTCGTCTACATTGAGGATGAAAACCGACCGAGTTCATAGGATTGCTGTGAGAATCACACGAGTTAATATATGTAATGTGCTTGGGGCACTGCCTGACACAAGATTAAGAGCTCTGTAAGTGTGAGCTGTTGTTATTACTAATACTCTTTCCCTTGGCTTGGCCACCTGTCAACAGTCTTGATGGCTTGCTGGAACACTTCCTAAACATTCCTCTAAAGCACTCTATTCAAAACCTCAGGCCAGCCTATGAATCAACCAATTTCATTCTGTAGAAAAGAGTCCCAGAACAAAAATGGGGAATGCTCGATATGGTGGGGCTAATGCTTTATCAGGTTCTTCAGAAGGCTGGACAACAGAAATGCAAACTGCTTTGCTTAAAGGGAGTCCATATTTTATTTCTCTCCAATGAAACAATGTTCTGCTTAAGAGTCAAGCAACATTCCTCTTACTGCCTACTCTTTATCACCTCCTACTCAAATATACATGCCACTAAGAAAACAGTTCAAGTCTGCACAATTCAAATAGCTTTGGCTCAATAAAAACCAGACTTCTGACAAGCTCATTAATCCAAAGATCTCAATCCTAAGGTAATGTTCACGTATCAAAGTCATAACTGGAACACTTATGTATAAGTGCTATTATGATGAAAATACAATCTATTTTACAAAGTCATTCCAGTGGTACTTTTTCTCACTTAGTGACCACTTAAAAAATAAATACTATAATTTATACACTTAAACAATTTGCTTCCTTTACTATAAGTTCTTTTTACCATCTTTAATAATAAGTCTGACAGCCCAATACCAGAAACTAAGAATAGGTTGAAAGAAGCAGACTGTAACGTCTTCATAGTTTCAGGATAAACAACGCAATTTACAAGGCACGTAAAATACATGATGACAAACCTATTAAAAGTTCTTTTCACCTAAAGACTATAAAAATACTTTGGCTCAGTTATTTGTGTTTCAGTTCTCTTAGTTTAGTCAGTGGCACTAATGAAAAGCAAAAAGACCAAAAGAAAGAAGGATGGCAATGAACTAAGCAAGCACAGACTCTAGGATAATCTGAAATTGGCTCCAGCTATCCTTTGAGAGTTGACTGATGGAAACAGGGAACCTCTGTTTCCACTCTATAGATCCAGTTCTTAATGAATACTGTCTGTGTTCCAAGTGCAATAGCAAAATAATAAATCAGAGTGAATTCAATGTAGGTATGACCTATTGGAAGAGATTAAACATTTACTGCATTCACTTTTCTGTGGTTCGTAACATGTGTGGGTGCGGGGGCTGGAAGGTTGATGTGGGACCAAGAAGCACTACCACTGACGCTCCTACACTGTTGGTGGGAATGTAAACTGGTGTGGCCAGTATGGAAAACAGTATGGAGGTTCCTCTAAAAGCTAAACAGAGTTACCATATGATCCAGCAATTCTACTCCTGGGCATATATCTGAACAAAACTATAATTCAGAAGATACACACACCCCTGTCCCTGTGTTCATAGCAGCACTATCAACAATAGCCAAGACACGGAAACAACCTAAATGGCCATCCGAAGATGAATGGATCAAGAAGATATGGTGTACACACACCACTAGTGCCACTTGGGAAGCCCATGTATGTACACATATATATATGTGTGTGTATATATATGTACATATATGTATATATATATATATATTCACATACAGCATGAATGGATCTAGGGATTATCTTACTAAGTGAAGTGAGACAAAAAGAGAAAGACAAATACCATACGATATCACTTACATGTGAAATCTAAAATATGACCCAAATGAAGTTACCTAGGAAACAAAAACAGACTCACACTCATAGAGAACAGACTTGTGATTGCCAAGGGGGCAAGGGACTGGGAGGGGTGGATTGGGAGATGCAAACTATTATATATAGGATGAATAAACAGCAAGGTACTAAATATAGTACAGGGAACTATATTCAGTATCCTATAATAAAGCATAGTGGAAAAAATATATACGTATAACTGAGTTACTTTGCTGTACAGCAGAAAGAAACACATTGTAAATCAGCTACTCTTCAATAAAAAGACATACGATTAATATGATTGCTTTAATATAACACTTAAAAATGGAGATTTCTAAACAAAAACCTGCCTTTCTCCCCAGCAATTCTACTCCTAGGGTACATATCCAAGAGAACTGAAAATATATGTCCACACCAACATAGCCAAAAAGTGGAGATAACTTAGATATCCATGAACTGGTGAATGGATAGATGAAATGTGGCGTATCCATACAATGGAATATAATTTAACAGTAAAAAGAAATGAAGTAGTCACACATGTTAAAACATGGCTGAACCTTGAAAACATCATGTTAAGTGAAAGAAGCCAATCACAGAAGGCCAAACTATGTATGATTCTCTTTATGTGAAATGTGCAGAATAAGCAAACTTATCAGGATAGAAGGTAGATTAGTGGTTGCTAGGAGAAGGAAGGAACAGGGAAAGTCATAAGCAGAACTCCAGAAAAGGGAGTAACTGATAATGAGTATAGGATTTGGAGGAGAGACTAATGAAATTTTTTAAAGTTGATTATGGTGATGGTTGTACTACTGCATAAATAATTTAAAGGGGTGAATTTTATGATATGAAAATTATATTTCAATAAATCTGTTCATTTTTTTAAAATTTTTATTGAAGTATAATTGATTTACAATGTTGTGTTAGTTTCAGGTGCACAGCAAGGTAAATCAGTTTTTTTTTTTAATTTTTTTTTTAATATTTAATTTTATTTATTTATTTGGCTGTGCTGGGTCTTAGTTGCAGCATGTGGGATCTAGTTCCCCAACCAGGGATTGAACTGAGGTCCCCTGCATTGGGAGTGTAGCATCTTAGCCACTGGGCCACCAAGGGAGTCCCGTAAATCAGTTTTATATGTAAATTGTTGTTCAGTTGCTCGGTAGTGTCTGACTCTTTGAGACCCCATGGACTGCAGCACACCAGGCTTCCCTGTCCATCCCCATTTCCTGGAAGCTTGCTCAAACTCATGTCCATTGAGTCGATGATGCCATCCAACCATCTCATCCTCTGTCATCCCCTTCTCCTCCTGCCTTCAATCTTTCCCAGCATCAGGGTCTTTTCTAATGAATCGACTCTTCACATCAGGTGGCCAAAGTATTGAAGCTTCAGCTTCAGCATCAGTCCTTCCAATGAATATTCAGGATTGATTTCCTTTGGGATGACTGATTTCATCTCCTTGCAGTCCAAGGGACTCTCAAGAGTCTTCTCCAACACCACAGTTCAAAAGCATCCGTTCTTTGGGGCTCAGCTTTTTTTATGGTCCAGCTCTCACATCTATACATGACTACTGGAAAAACCATAGCTTTGACTAAACGAACCTTTGTTGGCGAAGTAATGTCTCTGCTTTTAATATGCTGTCCAGGTTTGTTGTAGCTTTTCTTCCAAGGAGTAAGTATCTTTTAATTTCATGGCTGCAGTCACCATCTGCAGTGATTTTGGAGCCCAAGAAAATAAAGTCTGCCACTGTTTCCATTGTTTCCCCATCTATTTGCCATGAAGTGATGGGACCAGATGCCATGATCTTAGTTTTCTGAATGTTGAGTTTTAAGCCAACTTTTTCACTCTCCTCTTTCACTTTCATCAAGAAACTCTTTAGTTCCTCTTCAATTTCTGCTATAAGGGTTACATATAAATATATCCACTCTTTTTTTAGATTCTTTTCCCATATAAGTCATTACAGAATATTGAGTAGAGTTCCCTGTGCTATACATTAGGTCCTTTTTTTTTTAATTAAAATAAATTTCCCGGTCAATTTTTATCTATTTATTAATGGCTGCGCTGGGTCTTTTTTTTCGCTGCTTGTGGGCTTTCTCTAGTTATCCTGTGCAGGTTCCTCATTCTGGTGGCTTCTTTTGTTGGGGCGCACAGGCTCTAGGGTGCCTGGGCTTCAGTAGTTGTGGCTCCTTGGCTCTAGAGCACAGGCTCAGTAGTTGTGGTACACAGGCTTAGTTGTCCTGAAGCACGTGGGATCTTCCTGGAGCAGGGATGGAACCCTTGTCCTCTGAACTGGGAGGCAGATTCTTAACCACTGGACCACAGGGAAGTCCTAGGTCCTTGTTACTTACCTATTTTATATATAGCAGTGTGTATGTGTCAGTCTCAATCTCCCAGTTTATCCCTCCTTGCTTTTCCCCTCTTGTGACTATAAGTTTGTTTTCTATGTCTGTGACTCTATTTCTCTTTCATAAATAAATTCATTTGTACCTTTTTTTTTTAAAGGCTGCTCTTTTAAAGCTGCTTTTCTCTCATTTTTTTTTTTTTTTACTGAATAGATATTTATTACTCAATACAAGTGACAGGGTTAATAGTGAAGTATATATTAACTTCACAGGGTTGGGAAGATCCCCTGGAGAAGGAAATGGCAACCCACTCCAGTACTCTTGCCTGGAAAATTCCATGGACAGAGGAGCCTGGTAGGCTACAGTCCATGGGGTCGCAAAGAGTCGGACACGACTGAGCGACTTCACTTCACTTATATATTAACTACATACACAGTATATAACATACACAGTAGACCTTTGTCCTTCACCAGCGATATTCTGGAAATATTTCCAAATCACCAAATAAATGATTACCACTGCTGCTGCTAAGTTGCTTCAGTCGTGTCCGACTCTGTGCGACCCCATAGATGGCAGCCCACCAGGCTCCGCCTTCCCTGGGACTCTCCAGGCAAGAACACTGGAGTGGGTTGCCATTTCCTTCTCCAATGCATGAAAGTGAAAAGTGAAAGTGAAGTCGGTCAGTCGTGTCTGACTCTTCGAGATCCCATGGACTGCAGCCTACCAGGCTCCTCTGTCCATGGGGTTTTCCAGACAAGAGTACTGGAGTGGGCATGATTACCACTAGGGCTAAGGTATTGCACTACGATGGGGGGGCTGTCATTCATTTTGGAATCTATGTGAATTGTGACCCCAGGGGTCGTGCAGAGGAAACTCCGCATAGCCATGTACAGTGGTCCTGGCTACCATTAAGACAATAGCATGTGCTTTTATTCCCCTGGATCTCCCCTTGTCACCCCAGCACCACCAAAGAAGCAATTCTTTTTTCTTTTTCCACTTTACAAGAATTATTGAATATGTGCCAATGGATTGGGATACAGATAGTGGTTGGTCAGCCAGGCAATAATGGTTTATTCTTAACAGGCATCACCAGCACCGATGAGGATCTTAAAGTTCCATGATCAGTCCCCTGCCCCCGCCACCCCCCACCCCCGTCTTGATCCCATCTCATTCAAATGTTCATGAAAGAGGTTCCAACGTGTGGTTATGAACTCTCAATCTTATTTATAGGCAAATAATCTTTTTCTGCATATTTTAAATATCCTTTTCAAAATATACTAGTTGCTGTCTGCTCTGGCCTTTTTGAATTTCCAATTAAATATGCAACTTGCTGTGCTTTTGCAGTAGATATAGTTAGCATTGCAAATACTTATGCTTACTGAGCAAACACCTGTGTGCTCACTTCCACCATAACCCACAGAGACGGAAGTTGCTGACCTTTAAGCAAATAGCAGTGTATACATATTTTCTTCTGTAAGTTATTGAGTGTGGGAAGTAACTAGTCACATTCAGAAAATTCCATTTGTGTTTGTTTAAGGGGTAGGGAAGTAGAAAAAAATGGAAATGGCCCATCTCCTTCTCTGTTAGAACTTATACAAATGAATCATTTGACTATGTAGGACTAATTTCCCCAAACCATTTGTTCTATTTAGTTTCTTTTGTTTGTTTTATTTTGTCCTCTGACCACGAGGCACGAGGCACGTGTGATCTTAGCTTCCTAATCAGGGATCAAACACAACGCCCCCTGCAGTGGAAGCACAGAGTCTTAACTACTGGACCCCCAGGGAAGTCCCTGCTCTATTTAGATTTTACAGTCATTTAATTATTATGATCCATCTCAGACATATAAGGCATAAAGAATCGTGAAGCATCCCATTGCGTACTACTACCCCACATGAGCAATACATGCACGCGGAGCCCCTGACCACATTATTATCTCCACTCTTGATTTTCAAATGTTTGGGGAAGGACAGAAAGGTGATGCATAATTCAGAAACTGCAGGGCAAAACATGTGTGACAGCTGACATTCAATAAAGATACTGCCCTTTAGAGTCTGATACAAAGGGATTACCTGTCCAAAGTTAACACCACTCCCTGGAATCCACACTGCCAGGATGTCGCAAATGCTCACCACTATGCTCTCTTTTAAGCTAAAACATCAAAGCTTCTATACAGAGACGAATGGACATCCCTTCCCATTCATAGTGGATAGCTCCATGAAAACACCATGAGTGGTTCTATCTCTGAATATTCATTTCTGAAACAAAATGTCCCCGATGTACAATGCTTCTCTCAGAAATGGCCTATAAATTTTTCTACTTATTTTTAGGAACAAAATATTCATTTAGGAGTTCATCTACTTTCTAATCCATCTTATCAACTCAAGTCAAAGGAAGTTTTGTTTTTGTTTTTTTTTTTAATATTTATTCGTTTATTTGGCCCTGCCAGGTGTTAGTTGTGGCCAGGGATCAAACTGCATTGAGAGTACAGAGTCTCAGCCACTGGACCACCAGGGAAGTCTCTCAAAGACAGTTTAAATCTTCCTTTTCAATGGAAAAAAACAAAAGCAAAACAACCCCATATGTGCATGAAAAAGAGAAGGATACAAGGTCAGGGGAGCAAGAGATGGTTGACTGCTAGTTCAACAAAACTCCAAAATCCAGAGAGCACCCAGGACATTGAAACAATATGGAAAGGCAACCACAGTGGGTTTCCTATGTGATCTGAGAGTTCTTCTATTATCCAGTATTTACTGTGAATTTATTTATCACATTAGATTCTCTCTCTTAACAGACCTGAGGGAACAGGACACTGGCTGGTTAGATTTTAGCCAGAAGATAGAGAAGAAGGGATCACAGGCTTGAGTACTTTCTGGATACAAGAGGCCTGGTGGAGCAGCATGAGAACTTGGGTCCTAGAGGGGGAAGTGGTGGGGGGCGGGCGATAAGGGAGGGAGACCAAAGGACTAGCCCTGCCTGTTTTCTCAAATGTCAGGCCCAGCACCCAGGCTCTGAAACTTCAGTTGTAATCATGGTCCTCTTACTTTCTGCTAGCAGATGCTGAGTCTCCAGGTCGCTACAGCTCAACCACATAGTTGCAATTTGAGTAAAACCCCTGGTAATAGAAAGGCAAGTTGAAGGGCTGCACCTGTGCAACCATAATCAACTCTCCCAAGAGCTGTTTTTTTTTTTCTCTTTTTTTGGTTTGTTTGTTTGCTTTCCATTTGTGTCATCTTTCTATATGCCCTGTTCATAATGCGTTCAGTGTTCCCTTGATATAAAAGAACATGCTAACTAAAGGTTATGGACAGAAAAAGAATCATCATCCCTCACACCTCATGTGTACTTTGCCATGCTTTCATTTCTCACTTCTTTCCAAAAACAACTATAGATGACTTCATAAGAAAGAAAAAAGTATGTATGCATATATATGTTTTATACACACACATACACACACACACACACACACACAATCGGGCTTCCCTGGTGGCTCAGATGGTAAAGAATCTGCCTGCAATGTGAGAGACCCAGGTTTGATCCCTGGGTTGGGAAGATCCCCTGGAGGAGGGCACGGCGACCTACTCCTAGGACAGAGGAGCCTGGCAGGCTATATATAGTCCCTGGGGTCGCAAAGAGTCAGACACAACTGAGCGACTAAGCACAGCACAGCACACATGCACTCACCTATATATCAATTACACCAACTATTTACACATATATGTTAAAGTAGGAAGATATGATAAAGTTGAAAGAAAAGATCACGGCAATAGTTTTAAAACTTTTAAAACTTAATACAATCACTATAAGTGAGCATTAAGAATAGTTTTGAGCCTCCAGACAATTCAAGGCAAAGGCAGAAAAAGGTCAAGCGATGCACAGTCTTGCATCAAGTCTGAGTGTCCTAAGGGAGTTGTCCTTTCATCTTTCCACATACCAAGTTAAACCAAATCTTGTTTAGTTTAGGAGATGACGCTCCCCGTCTCTTCAGCCACATAAACTAGTTAAGATATATTTTATGAACAGTCTCTTTTATCCTTATTTTTCCAAATACACAGGAACTCCAGACTCAGAAACTGTAGCCAAATCTACCCCAGCTCATCAGCAGTCACGCCAAAGAAACTTATAGCATGTTCCCAGAAGCATTATCTTGATGCAATAGGTTATACACGGGGGATTAAGAGATGAAAGACGAGGTTACATATCCTAACTCTTAATCTTCTGCTATTTATGCTTAAGAAAAAGAAAGACATCTTAGTAAAACGAAACAAAAATTACACACAGCAAATATCTGAGACAGGACAAGAGATTATATAGTTAGATCTTTTGAAAGTAAGTAAAGTTGATAACCAAAAGTTCCATGGACTTATTTGCAGCTCATCTTTAACCAAGAAACAAAACCAAATAGAAGGGCTCGGTTAATAAGAAAAAAAAATAACCTAACGTCTAGAGATGAAATGGATTTTGTTGCCACTAAGCTGTTTTACAAGAATTGCAGTAATCTGATGCTCAGAGGCCAAGTCTCTTTAATAATGGATGGATCAGCATTTAGAAAACTATAGGAAACAGATCCTAGACCAGACCTCCTGTGTGTGTTGGAGGTCCTATAATTGAAGGAAATGGCTTTGGGAGTCTAGGAAGACTAAAGGGATCATCTCTCCTTGTGTATGAAACACATCTAATTAGGTAACTGACTCTCTAACCTAATTAGGTAACTGACTCCTTCAAAACCAAGTTTTCCAAAATACTCTAAGAAACTGCTGCCTTCAGATTTAGATCCCAGAGTCCCCACCAAAGTCTCGTTTTCCTCCATATGCTGGTGAGGCAGTAGCCTCACTCTGCTAGCACACTGGCTCTAAGATTGTTTTGTATGCCCATGCAGTTCAACAGGTTTAAGTGAAACAAAATATAATTGTAATACAAGCAAGATTGTTTCATGTGATTTCTAGAATGAGGATTTTTTTTTTTTTAAAGACCAGTACTTTTTTGTGTTGATTAAACCACATGGATCCCAGGGAATATTGTAGAAAACACAAGGAGAATTCAGTACTGAATGTTTTCTTATTTATTGTAAAATTTTTCCCCACCATGCGCTGTTAGATTAAAGAAGTCTGGGGTGAACAAAGAATTTGCAGTTAACATACTTTACTAAATCTGTCCTTCTGAAAAACTTCATTGGGAAAGTTAAGTGCTATGTATAAGTTCAAGCGATTTGCTGAGGATTCCCTCACATTCTATTTCAGCTTGTGGTTTTTAATCCAAAAAGCTAATATTTACTTTATAAGCTTCCAAAACATCCAGTAAGCGTATACTCAAAAAGTTATATGGTAAACAGATTTTATGCACCTTCTGAATTTAATATTTTATTTTACAATACATTTCTTAGAGTTTCCAAACACTAATTTGATTATATTTTTTAAAATTCTATAAATTGTTAATTCTTTCACAATTGACTATGGTAAAACGCAGAGTAAAAATGTCCTTTGTCTGTGACCCGGGAGTCCTATGTCCTTGCGTTTTAGTTGCTAAGTTGAGTCCAATTCTAGCGACCCCATGGACAGAGGAGCCTGGCAGGCTACAGTCCATGGGATTCTCCAGGCAAGAATACTGGAGTGGCTTGCCATTTCCTTCTCCAGGGGATCTTCCCAACCCAGGAATTGAACTTGGGTCTCCTGCATTGTAGACAGATTCTCTACCAACTGAGCTACAAGGGAAGCCTCATAGCTATTAGGATAGCTTGTTAGTAGGGTAAATTCTCAGATCCTTCACAATTCTCAACAACTCTCACTAAATTATCATAACACAAATGTCATGCTGAGACCTAGATTAATAGACTATTTTCCCTTCCCTGTTCTCCAAATTAGGGATGTGTATTAGTGAACATGACAAAAATCTTGCTTTCCTCTTCTATTTGTCACTTCTTTCTTATGGAAGAAAGTCATGCTTTATATTTTATATATGCATATATTCATTATGCTTTATATTGTTACTATTACTGCTATCTAATTCCATAACATTTTTTATCACCCCCCAAAGAAATCCTGTACTCATCAGCAATTACTCCTTAGTCCCTCTCTTCCCTCATCCCCAGCAACCACTAACCTGCTTTCTGTTTCTAACTTGGACCTTCCATACAAATTGAATCATACAAAGTGTGATCTTTCGTGATCAGTTTCATTTACTTAGCATCATATTTTCAACGTTCAGCCATGTTGTAGCTGATATCAGTATTTCATTCTTTTATATGATTGAATAATAATCAATTATATAAACATATCATATTCTGTTTATCCATCAGTTGATGAACAGTTGAGTTTTTTCCCCTACTTTTTGACTATTTTGAACAGTGCAGCTATTAACTTTCATGTACAAGTTCTTGTGTAGATTTAGGTTTACATTTCTCTTGTGTAAATAACCACTGTTGTTGTTCAGTTGCTCTGTTGTGTCCAACTCTTTGTGATACCATGGACTTCAGTACACCAGGCTTCCCTGTCCTTAACCATCTCCCAGAGTTTGCTCAAACTCAAGTCCATTGAGTCAGTGATCCTATGTAACCTTCTCATCCTCTGTTGTCCCCTTCTCCTTCTGCCTTCAATCTTTCCCAGCACGGGGCCTTTTCCAATGAGTTGGCTCTTTGCATGAGGTGGCCTAAGTATTGAAGCTTCAGCTTCAGCATTAGTCCTTCCAATGACTATTCAGGGTTGATTTCCCTTAGGAGTGACAAGTTTGATCTTCTTGCATTCCAAGGGACTCTCAAGAGTCTTCTCCAACACCACAGTTCAAAAGCATCAACTCTTCAGCACTCAACCTTCCTTATGGTCCAACTCTCACACCCATACATGACCACTGGAAAACCTATAGCTTTGGCTATACAGACCTTTGTCGGCAAAGTAATGTCTCTTCTTTTTAACATGCTGTCTAGGTTGGTCATAGGTTTTCTTCCAAGGAGCAAGCATCTTTTAATTTCATGGGTGCAGTCACCGTCCACAGCATTTGGAGCCCAAGAAAATAAAGTCTGTCACTGTTTCCACTGCTTCTCCATCTATTTGCTATGAAGTGATGGGAACAGATACCTGATCTTAGTTTTTTAAATGTTATGTTTTAAGCCAGCTTTAAGTCATGTGGTAACTCTGTTTTTGCGGAGAAGGCAATGGCACCCCACTCCAGTACTCTTGCCTGGAAAATCCCATGGACGGAGGAGCCTAGTAGGCTGCAGTCTATGGGGTCGCTAGGGGTCGGACACGACTGAGCGGCTTCACTTTCACTTTTCACTTTCATGCATTGGAGAAGGAAATGGCAACCCACTCCAGTATTCTTGCCTGGAGAATCCCAGGGACGGGGGAGCCCGGTGGGCTGCCGTCTATGGGGTCGCACAGAGTCGGACACGACTGAAGCGACTTAGCAGCAGCAGCAGCAGCAACTCTGTTTTTGAGGCACTGTACCCAATTATTTTCCAAAGTAGCTACATCATCTTACAATCCCATCAACAATGTATGACTGTTTCAGTTTCTTCACATCCTTGCCAGCACTTGTTATTGTCTGCCTTTTTCATTTTGGTGGTGCTGGTGGGTATGAAATGGTACCTTTGGGGGTTTGATTCACATTTATCTGATAATTAATGGTGTTAAGCATCTTTTCACATGCTTATTGTCCATTTATATTTTTTTCTTGGAGAAATATCTTTAAACATTTTGCTCATTTTTTTTTTTTTAATATTTATTTCTTCATTTTTGGCTGTGCTGGATCTTTGTTGCTGCATAGGCTTTTCTTTAGTTTCGGTGTGTGGGCTTCTCATGTGGGATCTACTTGGACCAGGAATCGAACCTGTGTCTTCCGCATTGGCAGGATGATTCTTTACCACTGAGCCACCAGGGAAGCCCAAATTTTTTGCTCAGTTTTAATGGGGTTATTTGTCCCTTTTCATTATTGAGGTTTGTTTTTTTTTTCCCCCTGGTTGCTCTGGGTCTTCATTGTGGTACACTGGGCTCGAGGTGTAAATGTCCTGCAGCATGTGGGATCTTAGTCCCCAGACCGGGATCAAATCCATGTCCCCTGCATTGACAGATGGATTCTTAACCACTGGGCCACCTGGGAAGCTCCCATTGTTGAGATTTAATAGTTCTTTTTTTTTTTTTTCTTCTTTCATTTTTTAATTTCAGCTTTATTGAGGTACACTTGACAGATGTAATAGTTTTCTACATATTCTAGATACTAGACCCTTATCAGATACGTGATTTGAAAATATTTCTCCCACTCTTTGGGTTGTCTTTTCAGTTTCTTGATACTTTCTTGTGAAAGAAAAAGTTTTTAATTGTGGTTCAATGAATTTATCGATTTTTTCCTTTTGCTCACTTGTGCTGTGTGTGCCCATCTAAGACACCACCCTCTAATCCGAGGTCAGGAATATCTCATAATTTTTTTCTATTGAGATACAATTTACATACCATTCTTAGGGACTCTTTTTTATCGCGAATTTAACAGGTACACCAAAAAGTTAAACATAAATGTATAGTTTCATTATTATAGAACCATCCCCAGGTCAAGAAACAGAATACTGCAAGCACCCTAGAAGGCCTCCTAGTGCCCGAGCACTGCTCCTCAGTCCTAACACTGTGGCAAGACTATGGTTCTTGAAGGCAAGTCCCAAATCAGATTCATCTTTGCATTCAAACAGAATTTATTATAGTGCTTGACAGCAAATGTTGTTGAGCAAATTAGCAAAAAATGGAAGGTCAGTTAACTTACTATCTAATAGCATCTCCTATAAAGTTTTGATTGGTGAAGAGATTTAAATTATTGCACAAAGCTTTATTTCTCAATCTGTTTTTGTCTATTGTTTGTTTTGCCCCCAATTCATTTTAGGTACATGATATATTTTGATCAATTAATGGCTGACTCTAGGTAGAGAAAGGAAAACAATAATATCAAAAATAAAATGGCTAAGACTTCCCTGGTGATCCAGTGGTTGAGAATCTGCTTGCCAATTCAGGGGACACGGGTTCGATCTCTGGTCCAGAAAGATCCTACATGTTGCAGGGCAACAGAGCCCGAGTGCCACAACTACTGAGCCCTTGTGTGGCAACTGAAAGCTTGGAGCCTACGCTCAGTAACAAGAGAAGCCACCACAAAGAGAAGCCCTTGCATCACAACTAGTGAGTAGCCCCTGCTTGCCACAGCTAGGCCCACGTGCCGCAACAAAGACCCAGCACATCCAAAATAATAAAATAAAATAGTTAATGTTCAAGCTAGATTTAGAAAAGGCAGAGGAACCAGAGATCAAATTGCCAACATCCGCTGGATCATAGAAAAAGCAAGAAAGTTCCAGAAAAACATTTACTTCTGCTTCATTGACTAAACTAAAGCCTTTGTGTAGATCACAAGCAGCTGTGGAAAATTCTTAAAGAGATGGGAATACCAGACCACCTTACCTGCCTCCTTCAAAACCTGTATGCAGGTCAAGAAGCAACAGTTAGAACCAGAGGTGGAACAATGGGCTGGTTCAAAATTAGGAAGAGTATCTCAAGGCGCTGTATATTGTCACCCTGCTTATTTAACTTATATGCAGAGTACATCATGCAAAATGCCAGGCTGGATGAAGCACAAGCTGGAATCAAGATTGCCGGGAAAAATATCAATAACCTTAGATAGTGAAGTGAAGAAAGTGAAAAAGAACTAAAGAGCCTCTTGATGAAAGTGAAAGAGGAGAGTGAAAAAGCTGGCTTAAAACTCAACATTCAGAAAACTAAGATCATGGCATCTGGTCCTGTCACTTCATGGCAAACAGATGGGGAAACAATGGAAACAGTGACAGACTTTATTTTCTTAGGCTCCAAAATCACTGCAGATGGTGACTGCAGCCATGAAATTAAAAGATGCTTGCTCCTTGGAAGGAAAGCTATGACAAACCTAGTGAGTGTGAGTGTGTTAGTCGCTCAGTCATGTCTGACTCTTTGCGATCCCACGGATTGGGATATTTATATTTTTTGATTGAAGTATAGCTGCCATGCAATATTATATGTTATAGGTGTACAATATAGTGGTTCACAATTTTAAAGGTTGTAGTCCATGTATGCTGCTGCTGTTGCTAAGTCGCTCAGTCATGTCCGACTCTGTGCGACCCCATAGACAGCAGCCCACCAGGCTCCCCCGTCCCTGGGATTCTCCAGGCAAGAACACTGGAGTGGGCTGCCATTTCCCTCTCCAATGCATGAAAGTGAAGAGTGAAAGTGAAGTCGCTCAGTTGTGTCCGACTCTTTGCGACCCCATGGACTGCAGCCTACCAGGCTCCTCCATCCATGGGATTTTCCAGGCAAGAGTACTGGAGTGGGGTGCCATTGCCCTCTCCGATTCCATATATAGTTATTATAAAATATTGGCTAAATTCCCCATGTTGTACAATATATCTTTGTAGCTTATTTCATATTTACCAGTTTGGAGGAGCCTGGTGGGCTACAGTCCATAGAGTCACAAAGAGTTGGACACAAATGAAGGGACTTAGAACACATGCATGCACAGTTTGTACCTCTTATTTCCTTACCCCTATATTGCCCCTCCCCTCTTCTCTCTCCCCACTAGTAACCATAGTTTGTTCTCTATGAGTCTGCTTCTTTTTTGTTGTATTCACTGGTTTGTTGTATTTTTTAGATTCCACATATAAATGATATCACACAGTATTTGTCTTTCTCTGTCTGACTTATTTCACTTAGCATAATGCCCTCTATTTGTGCTCCTGCAAATGGCAAAATTTTTATTTTTTTTATAGCGGAATAGTATTCCCTTGTGTATATAAATGACATCTTCTTTATCCATTCATCTGTTGATGACACTTAAGTTGCTTCCATATCTTGGCAATTTAAATAATACTGATATGCATATTGATAAATAACTTAACTATCTATCTAAAGGAACTAGAGAAAGAAGAGCAACAGTTAGTAGAGGAAAGAAATCATAAAAATCAGAGCAGAAATAGATGAAATAGAGACTAAAAAAAGAATAAAAAAGATCAATGAAAATAAAAGCTGGTTCTTTGAGAAGATAAATAAAATTTATGAAAATTTAGCTGAACTCATCAAGAAAAAAAGAGAAAGGGTCCAAATCAATAAAGTAAAAAGTGAAAAAGGAGACATTATAACTAACATCACAGAAATACAAAGGATCATAAGAGATTACTACAATTATATGCCAATAAAATGGACAACCTAGAGGAAGTGGACAAATTCTTAGAAAGAGGTACTCTCCCAAGACTGAACCAGCAAGAAATAGAAAATATGAACAGACCAATTACCAGTAATGAAATTGAATCAGTAATTTTAAAAGTCCTAAGCCAATGCAGGAGATGTGGGTTCAATCCCTGGGTTGGGAAGATCCCTTGGAGAAGGAAATAGCAACTCATTCCAGGATTCTTGCCTGGCAAACCCCATGGACAGACGAGCCTGGAGGGCTACAGTACATGGGGCCACAAAAGAGTCAGACAAAACTTAGCATCTAAATAACAACAATAAACAAAAGACAAAGACAGGATGGCTTCATAGGTGACTTCTAGCAAACATTTAGAGAAGAGTTAACACCTATCCTTCTCAAACTATTTTTTTTAAAAAATCACAGAGGAAGTAACACTTCTCAGCTCATTCCATGAGACCAACATCACCAGATAAGCTTCATCTAGTAAAATTCTTAAACAATCTTATTTAAACTTCACTCTTCATTGGCACACATAGATTTAAAATCATTTTTAAAAACAAAAATTATAACTTACTTGTAATTAGAATTTAATGTGAACCTAAACCTAATGCTCAGTATTAACTCATCTTTACAACACATCTATGCAGTAGCTCCTATCATTAACCCCATTTTGCAGTGGAGGAAAGAGATTTAGATTAAATGATTTGACCCCAGACTCCAAGCTACCTATTGTACTGTGTCTCTCTGTCTACATAGGGTTTCCATGAGAATCAAGTGAGTTTCTGTGTGTGAAAGCACTTTGAAATCCACAAAGCACCAGATGCTTAAAAGCCAGTTTTCAAGAGATAGAAAATCTTATTCTCTCTGTGGAACAATCCTTTTAATACAATACTTAGAAAGCAAGTTACTGTCCAAACTAAAATAAAATTAACTGTGGATTAGAAGAACACTTTTGGATGGCAAAGTAAGTGTTAAGAAAAATGCAAGGATAAAAAGAAAAAATTGACATATAATCAAGATAAGCTGTAATTTAAAAAATGGCCTTTTTGAAGGAGTGAGAATTTTTTGCAGAGCTAAATAATGTGATTGCATTGCCGCCTTGTATAGAACAGTCTCTGGAACAGGTCTGACTTGGCCATAACAGGATAACTGCATGGTCTAATAGATTGCTCCCACCTTCAGCTGCTACTGAAGCTCTTAGAAAACGTATCCCCCCTTAACAAATGTGGCTGAAAATGCCAAGAAGCCTTTTGCTAAAGGCTCTAGGCCCCGACTGAATTCATTATTTTGTTAGAGCACTGCCACCAAGCCAACCATGGGCAATTTAGCATGCCACGTTTCAAGCCGAATTTAATTCATCTAATACGTTCACTTTTGTGTGCTGTAAATGAGACAAATTTACCCTATGATCGGGTGACCACCGGTCAGGAATGCCATAAACAGAAAGTGGTGATGTTAATAGAGAATTCTTCAGTTAAGTCTTTTTTGTCCACCTATGAAAAGCTGGTCCAAAAATTTGCCAAGGCTGTCAAGATCCTATATTGACAGGAAACATGTCTAAAAAGGCTGTGTCTGTGCCTTTTTAGAGGCTTCCCAGTTGGCAAAGTGGTAAAGAATCAGCCTGCCAATGCAGGAGATGCAAGAGTTCGATCCATGGGTCAGGAAGATCCTCTGAAGCAGGAAATGGCAACCCACTCCCAGCATTCTTGCCTGGGAAATCCCTTGAACAGAAGAGCCTGGTGGGCTACAATCCATGGGGTTGCAAGGAAGAAGTAAAAGAGTGTGTGTGTGTGTGTGTGTGTGTGCGCGCGCGCGCGTGCACACGCACATGCATGTACACTACTTTGTTATGGAACAGCACTTATCTTCAAACCAAAAAAAGAATGGGTAAATATCTTGATCAAAGAAAGCACATCTGAGTGACTCTTAATCTACTATGGGTATATTCTTTAAACCACACAGCTCTTGAGTTACCTTAAGATAGCTATCTCTTATAAGTACTAGCTCCTTCTCTCTTTATGGCCACATGCTTTCCCTTAAGTAGAAAATCTAAAAGCGAGGATCATTGGAATGTTATCCAAAGTTGGAGGCTTCTCTGGTGGCTCAGATGGTAAAGCATCTGCCTGCAGTGCAAGACACCTGGGTTCGATCCCTGGGTGGGGAAGATCCCCCAGAGAAGGGAATGGCAACCCACTCCAGTATTCTTGCCTGGAGAATTCCATGGACAGAGGAGCCTGGTGGACTACAGTCCATGGGGTCACAAAGAGTTGGACATGACTGAGTGACTAACATTTTCACTTTTCACCCATAGTGCCTGATATCCCAGTCACAAAGTGACATGTGAATGGGTCCAAGATCACAATAAGAAAGTGTGTTATAATACACACCATTTATCAGACACTTCCTGTTCTAAGGAGCCGTAAATCGGAGAGAAAATCTGAGAAAGACACCAGGAATTCAGTGAGCATCTTTTTTCCTATCGGATTTAGGGCAATCCTCAGGTACTTTGGGAATCAGAATTACTTGGGAAGGATTGAGAGTTGTATCATGTAGGCTCTGAAGTCAGATTGCCTCGTTTTGCTTTCTTTCTCTGCTGTTTGATAGCTACGTGATCTGGGGCAGGTAGTCATTGTAAGACCTAGTGCTCCTGTGGGTAAAAACAAAAGAATGAGGAGTGAAAGATAGGGAGGGGCACAGGCAGAGAGAAAAAAACACATCTCATTTAAGGGTGTTGTAAAGATTGATGTGTTGCTTGGCATGGCTTCAGGCATATGATAAGCCTACAATAATTATCTGTTGTTGTTCAGTCGCTCAGTCATGTCTGACTCTCTGGGACCCACTGACTGCAGCACGCCAGGCTTCCCTGTCCTTCACCATCTCCTGGAGTTTGCTCGAACTCATTTCCATTGAGTCAGTGATGCCATCCAACCCTCTCATCCTCTGTCATCCTCTTTTCCTGCCTTCAATCCTTCCCAGCATCAGGGTCTTTTCCAGTGAGTCAACTCTTCGCATCAAGTGGCCAAAATATTGGAGCTTCAGCTTCAGCATCAGTCCCTCCAATGAATAGCCAGGGTTGATTTCCTTTAAAATCGACTGGTTTGATCTCCTTGCAGTCCAAGGGACTCTCAAGAGTCTTCTCCAACACCACAGTTGGAAAGCATCAATTCTTTGGTGCTCAGCTTTCTTTATAGTCCAACTCTCACATCCATACATGACTACTGGCCAAAATATTAATAAATATATATGGGCTTCCCAGGTGGTGCTAGTGGTTAAGAATTCACCTGCCAATGCAGGAGATGCAAGAGATAAGGGTTCGATCCCTGGGTCAGGAAGATCACCTGGAGTAGGAAACTGCACCCCACTCCAGTAGTCTTGCCTGGAGAATCCCATGGACAGAGGAGCCTGGTGGGCTACAGCCTGTGAGGTCATAAAGAGTTGGACAGGACTGAGCGACTGAGTGTGTGTGTGTTTGTGTGTGTGTATGTATAATTTAGCACAAATGTTGGCACAAAGCACAACTGCAACAAATAATTATTTCCTTCTATTACTCCCCTGGCAGAGAAGCAAAATACTATTTTAACAGTATTTTACTTTCCTTTAAGCCTATGTTGTCATTGCCTCTACAGCCCTAAGCATAGGCATTTCTTACTTGTCTATTATTATTATTATTTAAATATATAGTTAAGCAAGCAAGCAAACAAAAAGAGATTCTTTTAGTGCCTATAGGACTTAGCTTTGGTTGCTGCTGTTCATTTTATTTAGTTTAATTATTTTTTGCAAGGCTTCTGCTGATTCTAAACTTGGACTTATTGTTACTGTTACATAATGAATGTTTCAGCTCTTTACCAGGTGGCCCTAGTGGTAAAGAACCCACCTGCCAATGCAGGAGACGTAAGAGACGCAGGTTTGATCCCTGGGTGGGGAAGATCCCCTAGAGGAGGGAATGGCAATTCACTCCAGCATTCTTGCCTGGAGAATCCCATGGACAGAGGAGCCTGGCGGGCTACAGTCCATAGGGTCACAGAGTCAGACACATTTGAAGCAACTTAGCACAGCACAAGATTAAATGTGTCATTATTATCAACTGAAAGCCTAATGCATCCAGGAAACAATAGGGCTCACTTTTATGCATTAGGTATATTTCAGGTTTCGTGGTGCTTAGGGTGCTCTGTTTCTGAGGAAGTCAGTCTACAAGGCGGAGGATAGTTGATTCCCACAACTGCTGCTGTGACCAAAATCTCTGTTTCATTCCTAACAATCAGTTGTATCGTGCCTTGAAAATTCACAGAGCAAGTTAGGCTAGACCATGAAAGAGGAGGAGCATGAAGGAACAGATGCCATGGTAGAAGAGAAAAACAATTTTGCTTTCAGTTTATCTGATTAGGCTGCGATAATACCCTCTACAGACCTGTCCATCACTGCCTCACTTAGGTCAGACAAGAGTCTGACCTGAATGCGGGGGTGACAGAGGGTAAACAATGCCAAATTCAACTTTAGCTGATCTTTGACAGAAGGAAAAAATGTTTTTCAAGGAGCCTGTTGAGAGTACCACATGAATCCCACATTTTTCATTTTTGACAAGTTAGATCTAGGTTAACATTTTTTGATAAAAAATAGAAAGCAAAACACACAGCAGAGACAGACAGACATGTAAACGCTACGCAGGTTCCCAGTTTCTGCTCCCAATCTCTTCCCTGAATTCAATCTCTTCCCTAGATCCACTTTAAAAATTTATTTCCAAAAGCAACATTTTCTCACCTATGGAATAGATGTTTTTCTAGAAAAAAGAAACCAATTCTATTCAGGCTTTTTAATATATGACATATTTAATTATTTAAAAATTTTTTCAGTTATTAGGAAAAACTAAAATTATGCTCACCGAAGCCCAGAAGTCTTACACTTGTCAGTAATCTAATATTCAATGGACCTCAGGCTATTTTTGCATGATTGGTTGATTTCTGTGTCAGCTCAGATCCTCTGAGAAACAGATGCCAAAGTGGAACAAGATGGGATAGACACATATTGGGGAAAACATCTATGGAATATAAAGGGGAGAAGGATCGGGAGTAGGAGGGGAGAGGCTTCTGACCACAATATAGGTCTGACCCCTGTGAAAGGAGACAGGGAAGGAAGGTGACTGAGTAGGAGGAGCTTCAGCCTGCGGTGTGATTCTGAGAAGGTCTGATGGGGAGCCCCCAGAGCAGAGATCAACGTCATAGCAGGCATCAAACAACAGGCATCAGCTAGTATATATACACATACTAGTTTGGATAAGCAAGTGATGTGGATCAACTCTGCTAATAAGGTTTAAGTAAAGTCTTGGCCTTTTATCAAGGGAAATTAAAGAATCTACAGATCTTTGAAATGTTCTAGATACTAGTTCTGAATGGACGCTAATTCCTGAAGACCCAAAACACCACTGGAGATCAGTATTCAAAGAGAAGACCTATAGGAGTCAGGTGATACTTGAGGTTTGAGCTCAAGTCTACCTTACAGGACCTACCCATAAGGAAATGGTTATTTCCTTATATCTTGAGTGTATAATTGCGGCAAACACACTTGGAAACTGATCTAGTCTCCACACTGAAATGTGGGAAAATGCTGTAGTAAGGTCAAATGGAAGCTCTTGGAATTCCTTCCACACCATTCCTGACAGTGAACCAAAATCAATACCGCATCCCTAGGAGGATTGCCAAGATTAATGCCAACACCAGAGACTTAAAAGAGCAGGTGTGGCAATTCCTAACATTTCCATTTAACTTTCCTGTTTGGCCTATGCAGAAGACGTACGTACTCACATTGGATAATGCTTATAGATTATTTTAAACTCTATCAGGCAATGCTGATTGTCATTGCTGTTCCCGACATGGTAACTTCACTTGAGCAAATTAACACAAGTATCTGGCATCTGGTACACAGCTCTTGATCTAATTTTTTCCCTTCAAACAGTTGTCAAGGATCACAAGTCTCTTGCTTCTACTAATGCTTTCTACTAAGAGGGACAACAGTATACATTCACTGTCTTGCCTCAAGGCTATGCCAACCCTCCTGCCCTGTGCCACATCATCTCTGCCATGGTCCAGAGAAGTCTTGACCATCTTGACATCCCACAGAACATCCCATGAACATCACATGTGACTCCCTCATGAATGATCCCATGTTAAATTTCTCCTCAGGAGCAGAGAGTAGTAAATCTCTTCATGTTTTTCCCTGTATTAAATCTCCTCTGCTGACATAATCAGTGTAGATTCTATTTTACTATCTGACACAACTCCAAAGCCCACTTCCCAAATCAAAAATCATGGACCAAATGCTTAAATCAAACAATTATTTATCCACGGAAATCTGAGTTTCTCCATAAATGTCAGATATCTTTCGTATGATTGATATAAGTATCACAAGAGATATTCAAACAAATTTTACCACTGGTTTCACAACTCCCTGTGGCCCTCTTCTATGATTCTGGGGTAAATTCTGGTCCTTTGACTAATTTCTTATTGCCTATGACACAAAAAGCATGTTATGGGCTGAATTGTACCGACCCCCATTCATAGTGAGGCTCTAACTCCCAGTACTTCAGAGTATGACCGTATTTGAACATAGAATCTTTAAAGAGGTGATTAGGTTAAAATGAGGTTGTTAGAATGGTTCCTAATCCAATATTGGATTGGAGAAGGAAATGGCAACCCACTCCAGTATTCTTGCCTGGACGGAGGAGCCTGGTAGGCTACAGTCTCCAGTGGGGTCACAAAGAGTTGGACACAACTGAGCAACTTCACTTTCACTTAATCAATATGTGTGCTTGTGTGTGTGTGTGCTCAGACATTTCAGTCATATCTGACTCTTTAAAATCCCATGGACTGTAGCCCACCAGGCTCCTCTGTCCATGAGATTCTCTAGGTAAGAATATTGGAGTGGGTTGCCATGTCCTCCTCAGGGGATCTTCCCAATCCAAGGATCAAACTTGTGTCTCCTGCATTGCAGGCAGATACTTTACCATTGAGCCACCGAGGAAGCCCCCAATACAATATGACCAATGCCTTATAAGGGGAGGAAATTTGGACACAGAAAGAGACACCAGGGATGTGCACGCACACACACACACAGAGAAGACCTCCTGAGGACACAGTGAGAAGACCACCATCTGCAAACCAAGGAAGGGGGAGGCCTCACAGGAAACCAAACCTGCCAGCACCTTGATGTTAGACTGCTTGTCTCCAGAACTGGAAGAAAAAATTCAATTGTTGAAGCCATCCAGTCTGTGTGTGGTATTTTGTTATGGCAGCCCCAGCAAACTAATATGTAGCTTATGGTGTAAAGATGTAATATGGTTTTTAAAACCTTCAATAGTAAGAGACATAAGGTCACAAGACAAGGGTGACAGTGACTTTCCTGTGAGTCCATTTTGGTGCATTAGTGCATCTGTGTTTTTACTCCCTACTCCCCACCGTCTTTCCCTCTTTTGATGATTCCTGCTTTGTTTTGTTTTGTTGTGAAGGAGGGGGTTTTTATTTGACCCTCTCTTTCTCCTTCCTTCCCCCAAACTCTATTCCAATTAACTAGTTAATAGTAATGATATTTACATTTTATATCTTATACCTAAAGTCACTTTTAAATTCATATAGCCCTTAACATTTTTCTGGGGATTCCTAGGTGGTGCTAATAGTTAAAAAGTCCGTCTGCCATGCTGGAGACACAAGAGATGTGGGTTCGATCCCTCTGTTGGGAAAATCTCCTGGAGAAGGAAATGGCAACCCACTCCAGTATTCTTGCCTGGAAAATTCCGCGGACAGAGGAGTCTGGCGGGCCATGGTCCATGGGGTCACAAAGGGTCAGGCACGACTGAGCACACACACATACACACAATGCTTATCCTTGGGTAATATTAAAAAACTTTTGGTAATGGCTGAAATCCATGCACACAGAATCCAGAAGAGTTATACACACAACTTCTAACTCAAGTATAAAAATCCCAATGATAATGAATAAGAAGTACACCTCCATATGATAACAAACATACGAGTTAATCCTTTTCGATTCTCACAGAAACCTTGTGAATTAGAAGGAGTAAGTATATTATCCATGCTTTACAGATAAGGAAATTGAGGCCAGGAGACATTGAGGACAAGCTAGGCTGTGAGGCCATGAGGAGGAGCCGTGGCTACCAGCTCCAGGGCCCCCAGCTCCTTTTCACCGCTCTTAATGCCACTCAGAGAAGTCGTCAAGAAAGCTGAGACCCTAACGCTAGCATTTGTTAAACTGTCTCGACATCACTTTAGCCAAAGCACAGAGAAGACACAATGCAGATAGGAGGAGATTTTACAGTTTTCTGTGCCGTGGCCTAGACAGCACCATGACTCAGCAGCAGTGAAATGGAAAAGTGGATCATGGCACCGTATCTGGCTGCGTGAGATTTTCCCCCATTGATTTTTTTTCCTCCATCCACTGCTCCAACTTGATCCTGTCTAGTGAATGAGGCCTGACGGCAAACCCAAGCCTGCATGAAAAGCTCCCTGCTGCCGCGCTGTCACAGCCGCTCAACCTAGGCTCGCAGGAACTTGGGCAAGCGGAAGAATCCTTTGTCTTCAGACTATGACAAGAGTGGAAAAAAATCCCAACTATTCGGCTGTGTAGCATCATTCAAGCATGCTTTAATGGGGAAGGTCTAATGAGGAATGCAGCCTTTGAAAAATAGAGCTTTAAAAACTCCCAGAGCATTCTCACTGTACAGTTCAACACCATTAACATTAATAGGATTCAAACTACAAACCAGAGATTATGTTACTATTTTACCCAGTTCGGAGGCTTCTTTTCTTTACTGGTTATGTTCAAAGAGATCTTGCCCTGTTATAATGATCAAATATGCGGGAGAAAATGTCCCTTCTTTTCCTAGATTCTATAAAAGAATAAAAGAAAAGCCAATTTTAAAGTCCCAAATGAGACGCAGCTGCCCCAGACTCCTCCATACCCCCCTTCTTCTCCTGCTGTTGACCTATTAATAGATTCCTGCTCTTGAGTTTATCTCAGCTTTCCAAGGGGAGCTGGGCCTAAAACCAGTTTGAATAGTTTTTGAAAGTACCCAGAGGCCCTTTCCAAACACAGAGCACAGGTTTCTGGCAGGTAAAATTCACATATATTTTTTTCCTGTACAGTTTCTTCCAAAGCAATTCAAGAGCATTCATTTCCAACACTGTTCTTCATGCATGGTTAAAATGTTCCCAATTTAAAAAAAAAAAGAAAAAGACAAGGAAGGCTAAAATGCACTTCAGAAGTGTGTGTGATGGGAGATTTCTTGCCTGGACAATCCCATGGATGAAGGAGTGTGGTAGGCTACAGTCCATGTGGTCGCAGAGAGCCGGACACAACTGAGCGACTTCACTTTCACTTCACTTTGTGAGTTATATCTCAGTAAAATTGTTTTTGCTTTTAAGCATATGTGTGGTTGGGGAGGGGAGAGAGAGATAAATGACTGAATATAGAATGCTCCTGCGCTGATGGGGCTGTGGTAATGGGAAGTTATTGCTTAATGAGTATAATTTCAGTTTGGGAAGATGAAAAGTTCTGAGGATGGACAGTGGTGATGGTTGCAGAACAATATGAATGCACTTAACGCCCCTGAGTTATACACTTGAAAAATGGTTACAATGGTAAATATTATGTGTTGCATATTTTACCTAAAAGTCATCATTTTAAATAACAAAAACCATTACTATGTCAAGACTACATTTTTATCGTAGAAATCTAGAGAAAGAAATGAAAAAAGAGGAAAATGTAAATCACTTAAAATCCTATTATCTAGACACAATCATTTTTAATACTTTTGTATAAGTAGCCTCTCAAATTTTGTCAAAAACAGATAAATAAAACTCAGGTAGTACTTGGTATATTATTTAGCAATTTGCTTCTTACTCAGTACATATATATATCTTTACGTGCTTAGATCAGTAGATTTACAGGTAGAGTTAGCCTTTCATATATGCAGGTTCAACCAATCATGGATCAAAAATATTTGAAGAAAAGATTCCAGAAAGTTCCAAAAAGCAAAACTTGAATTTGATGCATACTGGCAACTATTTGAATAGCATTTACATTGTACTTATAACTATCCACGGGGCTTCCCAGGTGGCACTAGTGGTAAAGAACTCACCTGCCAATGCAGGAGACATCAGAGACGCAAGTTCAATCCCTGGGTTGGGAAGATCCCCTGGAGGAGGGCATGGCAACCCGCTCCAGTATTCTAGCCTGGAGAATCCCATGGACAGAGAAGTTTGGCAGGCTACAGTCCATAGGGTTGCACAGAGTCAGACACAACTGAAGCAACTTAGCACACAGTACACATAACTATTCACACCTCATGTACATTGTATTAGGTATTATGATTAATCTAGAGATAATTTAAAGTATACAAGAGGATATGCTTAGGTTATATGTAAATATAAGGGACTTGAGCTTCCAAAGATTCCAAGAAAAGGTGCTGGAACCAGTTCTCCCTTAAATACTGAGGGATGACCGTATGTGTGTGTGTGGGTGGGTGTGGGTGTACACACTACATCTGAATCATCATTTCTAGTGGCCCTACAGTTGTCAGACATTTAGGTTAGTCCTCTTTTTTTGCTCTCTTACATAATGTATCAGTGAACATCCTTGTACGTACATCTTGGATGATTTTGTCTTTAGGATAAACCCAGAGTTATATAATTGCTAAGGATGCACATTTTTTTAGAGTTAGCCCTTGGTGCTCTCCTGAAAAGGCTTCCCCGATGTCTCAGATGGTCTGAACCAATTTGTACTCCCATGGATATGTGTGAAATTACTATTCTCTCCCATCTTTCTTCAGAATAAGAGGTTAAAAAAAAAGTTCTTCGTGAAATAAGTCAGACAGAAAAAGACAAACACTGTACATTTTCACATTCATGTGGAATCTAAAAAGTAAAACAAATGAACAAATACAACAAAACAGAAACAGACTGACAGATGTAGAGGACAAACTAGTGGCTAACAGAAGGGAATAGGGTGGGAGAAGGGAGCAAAATGGTGAAGACAGTTTATGCAAACTACTAGGTATAAAATAAATAAGTTACAAGGATGTAATGTGTAGCACAGAGAATATAGTCAATATATTATAATAACTTTGTATAACCTACAAAAATACTGAATTATTATTTTGTATGCCTGAAACTAATATAATATTGTGAGTCAACCATACTTCAATTTTCAAAAATTCTATCTCATTAAAATTTTCATTTCTTTAAATGCTAAGGAGAATAAACGTTTTTCCTAAATATGCCACAACTCTCTGTTATTCTTTTCTTAGGAATTGCGTGTTCATGTCCCTTGTCAGTTTAGCTTTTGTATGGATTTTTTTCCTTATTTATATGTAATGGTTCTTTTATATTAAGAATCCTACCACTATCATATATCATTTATCATATCATTTTAGTTTACGGAGCTTTTACCATATAAATATTTTCAAATTAAATGCATTATCTTTTCTTTCCCTTATAGTATTTGCCTTTTCTATCATGCTTTCCTCCCTCCAAATTATATAAATATTTATCTATATTTTATTTTAAAATATGACATAATAAAGGCCATATTCGAAAAACTCACAACTAATGTCATACTCAATGGTGAAAGCCTGAAAGTTTTTTCTCTAAGATCAGGAATAAGACAAAGACACCCATTTTGGGGACTTCCCTGGTGGGCCGGTGGTTAAGAATCCACCTGCCAATGCAGGGGACATGGGTTCCACCACTGGCCAGGAAGATCCCACATGCCACAGGGCAACGAAGCCCATGTGCCACAACTACTGAAGTCTGCATGCCCTAGAGCCCATGCTCGGCCACAAGAGAAGCCACCACAGGGAGAAGCCCACACACAGCAATGAAGATCTAGCACAGCCTAAATAAATAAATAAAAATTTTTTTCAAAGACACCAGTTTTCACTACTTCTGTTCAGCATAATATTGGAAGTTTTAGCTAGAGCAAGTAGGCAAGGAAAAGGAATAAAAAACATCCACACTGGAAACGAAGAAACAAAATTACCTCTATTTGACCTGATCTTAGATGTAGAAAACCCCAAAAGTCACACACACTCATGCACACACACGGAATTAATAAACGAATTCATCAAAACTACAAGATACAAAATTAACATATAAAAATTAGCTGTGTTTCTAAACCTAACAATGAACAACCCAAAAAGGAAATTAAGAAAATAATTCCAGTTACAACAATATCAAAAAGAAAAATTCTTTAGGAATAAACTTAACCAAGGAGGCTAAAGACTATACACTAAAAATGGTAAAACATTACTGAAAGATTAGCAAAGACATAAATAAATAGAAAAACAGCCCATGTTTGTCTATTGAAAGACTTAGTCTTGCTAAAATGTCACTACGACCTGAAGAGATTGATACATTCAATGCAATCTCTATCAAAATCCAATGAAATTTTTGCAGAAAAGTCCAACCTAAAATTTATATGTAATCTCAGGGGATCCAAAACAGCCAAAAAAATCCTTTTTTTAAAAAAAAAGAACAAAATTATAGGTCTCCTACTCCTAGATTTCAAAACTTATTAAAAAACTATAGTAATCAAAATAGTGTTGTCCTGGAATAGAGACAAACATACAGACCAGTGGAATAGAATAAACAGCCTAGAAATAGACTACAAATACAGCCAAATGATTTTCTGCAAGGGTCTAAGACCGTTCAATATTCAAAAAGACAGTCTTTTCAAGATATAGTATTGGAAAAACTGAATATTCACGTGCGAAAGAATGAAGTTGGGCCTTTACACTACACACAAAAGTTAACTCAAAATGAATCAAATAAATACAAGAGCTAAAACTATAAAACTCTTAAAAGAGGATACAAAGGAAAAGCCTCATGACATTAACTTTGGTCGTGAATTCTTAGATAGAACACCTGAAGTGTAGGAAACAAAAGAAAAAATTGTGTGCTTCATCAAAATTAAAAAGTTTTGTTCATCAAAGGACACTATCAACCAAGTGAAAAGGCAATCCACAGAATGGGAGAAAATATTTGCAAATCATACAGCTGATAAGGGATTAGTATTCAGACTATATAAGGGCTTCCCTGGTAGCTCAGCTAGTAAAGAATCCACCTGCAACGCAGGAGACCCTGGTTCAATTCCTGGGTTGGGAAAATTCCCTGGAGAAGGGAAAGGCTACCCACTCCAGTATTCTTGGGCTTCCCTGGTGGCTCAGCTGGTAAAGAATCCTCCTGCAATGTGGGAGACCTGGGTTCGATCCCTGGGTTGGGAAGATCCCCTCGAGAGGGGAAAGGCTACCTACTTCAGTATTCTGGCCTGGAGAATTCCATGAACTGTATAGTCCATAAAGAACTATAGAAGAACAACAGCAAAACAACCTAATTTAAAAATGGGCAAAGAAGTTGAACAGACATTTCTCCAAAGAAGGTATATAGATGGCTAACAAGCTCATGAAAAGATATTCAACATCACAAATCATTAAGGAAGGCAATCACACCCACAATGAGACACCACTTCATACCAGTTAGGTGAGCTGTTTTTTAAAAGGAGAAGGAGGAGAGATGGAGAAGAAAAAAAGTAGCAAGTCTTGGCAAGGATGTGGAGAAACTTATTTCATTATTTTGCATGTGAATTTTTAATTCACCAGGTTTTATTTTGGTGTTACAAATGAAGTGGAGCCAGTTTTTATCTTTCCTGGTCACAATATTATTATTAAATAATCCTTCCCTCCCTTCTTGCTCCTGCTGATTTAAAGTTTCTCTTTCATCATATACTAATTCTTTTTTTATGTAGTGAATCCATTTCTAAATTTTCTATTTTGTTCCATGGTGTCATTGCCTAGTCAATTTTTTCCTGCCTCATACTTCAAAGTATCTCACTCTAAGGTATAATTTATATGATATAAAATGCACAGATCTTCAGGATCCAATTCAATGAGTTTTGGCAAATACCTACAGATAACCCATACTTCTATTAAGATACAAATGTTTCAATCACCCAGAGAGATGCTTTGTGCTTCAGTCAGTCCCCAACCATTTAGTTTTGCCTGTTCTAGATATTCCTGAACATGGAATAATTCAGTATGCACTCCCCTGTGCTCGGCCTTCTTTCGTTCAGCATGTTTCCGCAGTTGGTTTATGTTGTTGCACATACCCGTAGTTTATTGCTTTTTATGGTTGAGTGAATTCCATTGTGTGGGTGTGCCATATTTCTTTACCCATTTCCTATTGTCACATGTTTAGATTGCTTCTAGTTTGGAGCTATTACGAATACAACTGCTACAAACATTCCTGTGCAAGTCTTTTTATAAACATATATTTTCATTTTCCGTGATGAACCAATGAATTAGATTTAAGATCCTGATATCTGACTACAAGGAAGGGCAATCTTTCTTTGGAGGAGATCCTGGAATCCACGGCCTAGGTTCTCTGAACATGCCAGGTTAGGTCTTATTTCCTAAGCTGTCTCAAGAACAACTTTTTAGATTGTCCTGACTCCCTAAATAATTCAGGCACTGCAGTGTTTTAGTTAAAGCTTCATTTGGTCATCTTCCTCTACTACTTTAAATTTGTTAATCAAATCAATACTGAGTGTTCAACATGGTAATATCTATTTTGTGATTCTTCTTTATTCTTTCTCCTTTTTTATTTCTTTTCCTTTCTATAACCAGAATAGAAGTGAGGTTTTTTTCCTTTACAATTCAATGATTTTTAACGCAAAGCTGTACACCCATCATTGCCATCTACTTTCAGAACATTTAATCACCTCAAAAAGAAACTTTATGCCATTTATAATTACTCTCCATTCCCATCCCTAGGCTTAGGCAATCATTAATCTCCTTTCTGTCTCTATAGATCTCCCTCTTCTGGACGTCTCACATAAATGGAATTATATAATATGTGTTTTATTGTGCCTGGCTTCTTTAACTGAGCCTAATGTTTTTGAGGTTAATCCAGTTGTAACATGTATCAATATTCAGTCCTTTTTTATTGCTAAATAGTATTTTATCATATAGGTATATCACGTTTTGTTTATCCAGTTCATGGGCATTTGGATTTTTTCCACTTAACAGCTATTGCAAACAATGCAGCTATGAACATCTGAGTATGTCTTTTTTCAAAAATATATTTTATTTTTATTTATTTGTGTGCCAGGTCTTAGTTGCAACATGTGGAATCTTTCAGTTGTAGAATGGGAAGTCCCTGAGTATGTCTTTGTATTGACATATGTTTTCATTTCTCCTGGGTATATACTGGGTTGGCCAAGAAGTTTGGGTTTTTCCATTACAGCTTAGGGGAAAATTCAAACGAACTTTTTGGCCAACCCAATACTTAGACATCTGATTGTCGGGTGATACAGTAACTCCACGTTTAACATTTTAAGAACCTGCCATCTGTTTTTCCAAAGTGACTGAACCATTTTACATTCCTACCAGCAATAAATGAAAAGGTGTATTTTTAACCTCTATGAAATGACAGCATAAACAGGACAAACCAAGGGAATTCTAAGAAGAGTGCATCTTTTCCCTTGTGTGAGAGATGGAAGGTTGGGAATTGATTTTCTCCTGTACTACTTTCTGAATCTATTTTCTATTCCACAGGCTCCCTGGAGCTAGAGTGGGCATGCATGTGCTCAGCAATCAATGCCATGGGGTGAAAATGAACACTGACTTGCCAAGACCTCCTTCATTATGATGAAAAGCCCCTCCCTGTGTGCACACACGCACATGCACACACACACAAACACAACTTTTTAAAATGCTTGTTAATTTCCACTACTACAAAGAAGGAAATACTTATCTTCCTTACCTTCTCTCTCTCTCTCTTTTTTTTAATAGATGATGTATTTATTGCTCTCTTACTCAGAGTTCAGACTACTATAAAAGTACTTTAGCTGAAGGCAGTAACAACGCCTTTTGCATTATTATATTCAAATAGGAACACAGAGGAGAGAAGACTGGAAGCATATTTAGTTGATCTTGAGCTGCCAATTTCATATAGCTGACAACATCAATTATATGATATAAAATGCATTCATTATTCTATCCATTCAAGAGTAAGTTGAGGTTTAAGGCAGATTAATGGCTGTCACATGAAGCTACTGTTTGTCAGTCTTCAGTGAACTCAAGCAAAAAACAAGGAAATTGGGAATGGACAACCTAGGGAGTCAAAGAATATTCATATGGTGGAGAAACAGCTCCAAAAGAAAAGCAGCTTCTGGTAGTGAAGTTGGCAGTGGTACAAGTTACACCAGGAAACTACATTTCAGTGTTGAAAAGTTATTCTGTTATTTTGGGGTTGGGGTGGGTTGGAAATTATATTTTATTGCTTGCTTAGGTGCCAAACTTCATACCACTGACAGATTATACTGTCAAATATTCTGGACTGAAAAATAGTATGTTGTTCACCTTGCTTCTTGTGCTGTGTGTATAGAATGAATTGAGAAAGAAAAGAAGCAACATAACCAACATTCTAGAAAAGAAACTATGCTCAGAGACAAAAATCAGATCTAATTTTCTCTGTCTGTTCTGCTCAAGGAACCACATTTTCTTTAACCACTCACCTATAGAACCTGAAGAATCAAAGGACCTATGGAACAAAAGACAGACTGCATCCTCCTCTCAGAGGGGAGGGGAAAGTCTCTTGCAGCTTGATTGATACAGAAAATAGAAGCCAGGATGAAAACAGTGAGGCTCACCAACCCATTCAATGGAGGAAAATGAGACAGGCAGGCCCATGGGGGAGTGGGCAGAAGATGAAAGGGAGACTTGCAAAACATCACGTCTAGGAATGAATTTCTCCTTTCCTTAGCACCCAAGAAAGTATTAGGTCTAAGAAAGTACGAGATTCCTCCTGCTTGAATTCCAGAGCAGAGTGGAAAGAGATTTACATTAGGTTTTAAGTTCTGGCTTTCACATTAGTAAGCATTTCCTAAACAATGGTTATTTTAGTTTAGGTTTCCCCTGTAGCAGACTCTGAGACAAGAATTCAGATGAGGGACTTCCCTGGTGGTCCAGTGGTTAAGACTCCTCCAATGCAGGGGGCACAGGTTTGATCCCTGGTCGGGGAACTAAGATCCCACATGCCATGCAGCATGACCAAGAAATAAAAATAAATAAAAAATAAAATAAAAAACAAAAGAATTCAAAAGCAAAGAGTTTCTCTGGGAAGTAAAGAAAGCTCAGAGCGAAAGTGGGCAAAAGAGGTAAGAGAAGGAAAGCAGTCCCATTTTCAAGCCAGCCATCACCGTGGGCAACTCCAGGAGCTAGTGGAAAACATCACCTCCCTCTTCCCTCATTCAAGGGATGAAAAAGCTGAGCTGTTCATCTTCACTCAGTCATGGGTTGAGAGTTGCTCCCAGAGTCATTAACCAAAGGAGGAGGCAAAAGAAAGCCCACAGGCAAAGAAGTCAAGATGCTGGCAGCAGGAAAGTGTTAGTCGCTCAGTCGTGTCCAACTCATTGCAACCCCATGGACTGTAGCCCGCCAGGCTCCTCTGTCCATGGAATTCTCCAGACAAGAATACTGAAGTGGTGGCCATTTCCTTCTCCAGGGGATCTTCCCGACCCAGGGATTGAACCATGTCTCCCACATGGCAGGCAGATTCTTTACCATCTGAGCCTCAATGTAGCTTCAACAGAGGGAAGTCCAGCCTTTGTGCGGGGGCAGTGAAAGGCTGAGGGAATGTGAGTGGTGGCACCTGGGCCAGCTGCAAGTGACACGAAAGTAACCAGAGAACACAGTCCCTCTTGGGGTGCAGGGACCGTGTTTGCTGTGGTTTCCTTGATCGTGTCACATTTTAGGCACTCAATAAATACCGTATTAGTGAATACATGATAATAACTTGGCTTTAATCCTAGCACCATCATCTGTGGAAAATTTTTCTCACATGTAAAAACAAATCTCCTTCTATTATCAGCAATAAATGACAGAACCTAACATAGAGCCTGACCCACAGCGGGAACCAAGTAAATAGAAATATTGTTATTATATATCCATTTCCTTTTTTCATAGGCCTCCCTCCTTTGCTTTGCTTTTCTCTCACAGAAATGAAAGGCGGCTGGAACATTTGATAGTGCTTGAGTTTTGAAATCTGCAGTGTATCTTGGCCCATATGAATAGTTTCTTCCCAAATGTCTAATTCATTGACTTTCACATATAGGGGAAGCTGTGATAGCAATTCTTTCAAGAGAGAACAAACACTTGTTAGTTTTGAGCCAAGACCACCACTATGGAACTGTGAATGCGTTTTGAAGATCGAGGCTAACCCTTTTAACGTGACTGCTGCTTATACTAAGATCAATGGTTGCCTTTTTCTGACCTGCTGCTCATCAGTAATTACTCCAAAGTGAAAATATGAAAAAAAAAATCAAGGAGTAAGAAGGAAGTGTCAGGTATTTTCTGCTTTCTCATTCCTTAAACTTCACTCACTCTCCTACTCTTTTAAGGTTTTATCTCAACACTCAACATATATATTTCTTTCAAGTATCTAGTAAGATCCCAGGTCTGAATTCCAATAGCTCATTTCCCAATTTCCATGAAACCCTGAAAAATGTTAACTTCTCAGAGGATGGCACACAAGATGATAAAAGCTTAAATTATACCCATGCAACTTCCTTCATAAAAAATTTAACTTCTCAAAGGAAAAGAGCAAGTCCATTAGTTGTAGAAGTTCAATCTTTCTTCTTACCTTCCAGCAAATGTGTAACTCAGGATGTAATTCAATACCCAAGGTGCTAGGCACTTAGTGCAACTAACCTGAAGAATGCTTATTTCACTTAACTAGCTTGTGTTTTCAGATCTTCTTAAAATGTTGAGATCTTTAGAGTTTAGGATCTGTCTAAACCAGGTTTCCAGGAGCCAAGAACAGGTGAGGGTTAAGGCCACTTGGTGGACACTCCTCCATGAAAGACCATCTGTTGTGCTGCTGAGCTTATAACCAGGTCTCTTTACCAAGTTGCAGTGGCATGAACTTAAAACCTCCCAGAAAATCGGCACTCTCCCAGTTTGCAGCTCAAAACTGATCATGAGTCAAATGTAGGTATTTTCATTGACCTGCCTAGGGTCAAACTGTTATCTTTCCTCCAACAATTTTCACGCTTTGCGGCCTCTTTTCCCTCACTCTCCCTTTCAGTGTTACCTTTTTATCTTCTATGTTTCTGAAAAGAACAGTGGGCTAGATGAAATATTGTATTAGTTTCTTATTGCTGCTTGTAACAAAGTACCCTGGAACCGGTGGCTTCAAACAACAGAAACGTATCATCTAACAGCACAGGAGGTCCGAGCTCAAATGGGTTTTACTGGACTAAAATAAGATTTCAGCAGAGTTGTGTTCTTTTTAGAAGCTCCAGAGGAGAGTTGCTTCCTTGCTTTTTTCCATTTTCTCAAGGACGCCTGCACTCCTTGGCTTGTGCCCTCCATCAGTCTGACCTCTGCTTGCATCTCTCTCCTCTCATCTAGAGCCTGTGCTCCACAACAGGAGAAGCTACCACAATGAGAAGCTGAAGCAACACAACAAAGAGTAGCCCCTGCTTGCCACAACTAGAGAAAGCCTGTGCAAAGCAACCAAGACCCAGTGCAGCCAAAAATAAATAAATGAAAGGGAAAAAAGGAGTTGGCACAAAAAATCACCTGCTGCTGCTGCTGCTAAGTTGCTTCAGTCGTGTCTGACTCTGTGCGACCCCACAGACGGCAGCCCACCAGACTCCCCCGTCCCTGGGATTCTCCAGGCAAGAACACTGAAGTGGGTTGCCATGTCCTTCCCCAATGCATAAAAGTGAAAAGTGAAAGTGAAGTCGCTCAGTCATGTCCGACTCTTCGCGACCCCATGGGCTGCAGCCTGCCAGGCTCCTTTGTCCATGGGATTTTCCAGGCAAGAGTACTGGAGTGGGGTGCCATTGCCTTCTCCTCTCTTGCCTACTACTATATACTAAAACTGTATCCCTTTCAAAATTCATATGTTGAAACCTATACCCCCAATGTGATGGTATTTAGAGGTGGGTCCTTTGGGTGGTGATTAGGTCATGAGGGTAGAGCCCTCAGGAATTTGTGCCATCATAAAAGAGACCTCAGGGAGTTCCCTTGCCCTTTCTACTATATGAGGACACAGTGAGAGGATGCTGTCTATGGACAAGGTAGTGGGCCCTCTCCAGATACTGAATCTGCCAGTGCCTTGATCTTGGACTTCCCAATCTCCAGAACTATGAGAAATAAATTTCTGTTTGTAAATCACCCAGTCTATGACATTCTGTTATAATAGTCCAAACAGAATAAGACACCTACTCTACTCCCCAAATGCCTTTCTTCACATTTCTGAAACATTCCAAGACTTTCCTTCCTCAACCTAACTTATAAACCTCTTTTACATCTGATTTCTTGTATTTCATCCACCAGGTCTTAACTCAGAAGTCATCTTATCAGAAAACTCTTCTCTAATTACCCTATTTAAAGTAAACCTTGCCCCCATACCTCTCTACTCAATGGATACTACCATTCTGGGACTCATCTTTTTTTTTTTTGTAATAAGAAAACCTGAAATTACCAACTCTGAAATTATCATGTATAAGCATGTTTCCCACTAGTCTATTTCTACTAGACTATAAGCTCCACAGGGGCAGGGAATTATCTGTTCAGGTAGCAACTATCAACAATTATCCATTTAGGCCATGATACAGAAAGTCAGTCAAGTATCATCTTTGTTATGTGAGTTGCTAACTTTGATATCTACTACTCTCCTACCAGTTCATAATATCACATCATAACTAAACTTTGGATGTGTTTTTTCATTTCAAAGCACTATCATATAGTTTAATCCTTTGAATACTTATAATAATTCCATTAGGTGAGAATTTCCATCTTTAAAGATGAGGACACAGGTTTAGGAAAGCTATGTTACTTGCCACAGTGACACAGCCAGTTAAGACTATGGTAGAAATGAAATTTGTTTATTTTCACTCCAAGGCCTATAGTGTCTGGGATGTGTATTGTGCTATACTAGACAGCCTGATTAAAATAAAAAGAAAAAAGATAACATAGACGTTACAACCCTAAAGCAATATAGATATATCAAACGGCATTTAAGAATAAAGACTTTAGTTAGATCTCATAAATCTCTAAGATAAAATGCAGTTCAAATTCGAGAAGGATATAATGAATAGATGCATGGATGGCTGAGGAATGAAAAAAAATTACATGACCTAAGAGGAAATTCAGGCTCAGATGCCCAGGACAGAGAGTTCTTCACATTAGTCTGTGAAGTTAGAAAAGCCTCCTCTGAAGGCAGGAAGGAACTGTCACTTCCATTCTACAGATGGAGATACGCAAGTTCTCTTTTGCAGGGATAGTCATTAGGAGAGGGGGAGAAACAGTGCTCAGATTGAGCAGAGAGTCTTTGCCTCACTTCATTTTGTTGATAAGGGCCCAGGATGTCAGAGCAGAAGAGGTGGGTGGGACGAACGGGGTGGGAGAACAGTGACTCTGCAGTTATTTAGATCAAGATGTTCGATGTTTGGAAGTACCTCAAGAGAGAAGTGGAAAAATCTGTCTGTGGGTTAGTTAAGATCCAGAATGTCCTTTGGGGTTTTGCTTTTTCAAAGATTGGTGGAAAGTCTCTCATTATGTGTTTCTAATCATATTGTGGATTTACTGAGACAGACAAGTATTTCTTAAATTGTGTTCCTAGCATAGGAGGCAGTGCCTTGGGAAGCTATAGTTTAAAGGAAAGCAGAGTTCTCACAGATGCAAAGGGCCATCTGGCACATCACCTCAGCGTACTACTTGAAGAGAAGTTATTTCCAACAACATTGATAGGATCACAAATTTGGTCTTTGTCTAGCAACACATAACACTTTAAGCAGTTTAGATAGTTTATAAATGGTTAAATCAAAGATACAAATTTCCTCCTTTTCTCCCAGTCAATTCAATTCAACAGACATTGAACCAAGCATTACATATGTGCAAGACATCATTAAATTGAAAGTCAAATTCAACCAATTTATCTTATACTTTAAAGCAGCATTTTCTAGTAACATGTTTGCACATTGCCCTTGACATCTTTCTAACAAAGACTTTAAAGAAGATCCTTTTTAATATTCATTTGTCATCTTCATTAATACATTTTCATTTTCATCATTGCTATGCAGAGAAGGCAATGGCACCCCACTCCAGTACTCTTGCCTGGAAAATACCATGTACGGAGGAGCCTGGTAGGCTGCAGTCCATGGGGTCGCTGAGAGTCGGACACGACTGAGCGACTTCACTTTCACTTTTCACTTTCACGCATTGGAGAGGGAAACGGCAACCCACTCCAGTGTTCTTGCCTGGAGAATCCCAGGGACAGCGGAGCCTGGTAGGCTGCCGTCTATGGGGTCGCACAGAGTCGGACACAGCTAAAGCGACTTAGCAGCAGCAGCAGCATGCATAGTTTAAACACTGTGGATAAGAGAAAGAAAGAAGGAAGAAAAGGAGGGAGGAAAGAATAGGAAAGAAATGTCCTTAGCTTCCAGAAGTTAGCAGCCTAACCAGAAATACACAGACAGTTTGTTTGCTATGGCAGAAACCATCTTGGCAAATAGATTAACTTTACTGTGTCTCAGTTTTCTCTCTGTATAATGAGGAAGTTGAATAAGATGATTGCTGAGATTCTTTATAGCTCTAACATCCTATAGGCCATTCAACATTTACTGAACAATTGTTGCATGTGAAATGGGAAGTATTTTACTAGAAGAAACAAGATGTACAGCCTGAGTAAAACTCTTTTGGCTTTAAAGTGATTACAATTTATTGGCCAAATGCAAACAGCTAACTGTACTAGAAGATGGCATGAATAAAGGTGCTGGGGGCACAAGAGGAAGACTTGATACAAATTCAGGACAGAAGGGGATGCAACAATGCGAGACCAGACAAACTGGTTTAAAGACAACAGAGAGATGAGGCTACTCTATTATGAAGAGTCAAGGGTGTTAAAGGAAAGAGCAAGAACAGTAGGGAAGGAAACTCAGAAAACACTGGCTATTTTAAAAGGTCAATAACAAGCTAATCAAGCTTGGTTCTTAGAAAAAGATGGAAAAGGTGACTTTGGAATGAAATAAATCAACCAGCCCAAGGTCCTGGGGGAACTGCCTAGAAGCCAATTTCACACTGAATTCAGAAACCAGGGCTCATAAACTCATAAGATAATTCTTATTTTAATGCAAAAGAAATGGTCCAAGAGAGATTGTCTGGCTGATGTTGGTGTGTTGAAAATGAGGATCACTAAGGAAACTAGAAGGTGGTAGAGTGTTCAGTGTGGACAGATGGATATAGAAAAACCAGCAATGAGGAAATCTCAACATGTTCCTCCAGACAATTTAAGTATGTTCCCAATGAATCATTTCCCAGCCTAGGGACTGTTTCTATTTCCAAGTCTTCTCAGTGAAGCAGTTTATTTTATCTTAAAATGGCAGGTTGATTAGGGTGTTTCAGATGATTGTCTTCAGAGCAGGAATTATGAAGAGGATTCAGGGATGAGCTCATATCACTGAGGCTAGAAAAATCCAATGAAAGAATCCATTTTAATATCTGAGTAGTGTCAGACACCAGGAAGCCAGGGGACATGTGTTTGAGGTTAACCTCCGATGTCACCTAGCACACTCCCTTATACATCAAGAATGGAAAGATGGGGTTGGGATAGTAAGCCAAGCCTTGGTAGGGGAAGGCTGTGACTTAGATTGAGAGGAAGAGAATGATAGTAGTATAGGTGGTAGAAGCAGTTTCAGAGAGGGAGGGGTAATGGTGTGGAAGATGGAACCAACAGCCAGTTGATATCAGGAAGTCTGTGTCATAGTCCACCCTGACATTGGCACAATGAGCTCGCGAACACAGGAGGCAGGTAGGGAGGTTGCATATGGACCCAGTAGCATGGATCCCACCCTCACCAAGGCTGATTTAGCTATCAATGCTGCCAACCATTCAACTGGCCAGCAACAGAGACAAATGCTGAAGTTACTTGTTTCAACATTCCTCATAGAAACCAACTACCTACTTGGTGGCAAGTTGATGACATTGGACCTTTTTACTTTGGAAGGGGCAGCTGTTCCCTCTGGTCTGGAACTGCCACATATTCCTAACCATAAGCCTTCAGTCAGCATTGATATTTGGGGGCATACAAGTGTTTGATCCCCTCAATAGGATCCTACATAACATCCCCTCTGAACAAGGGATACACTTATAGTAAAGATGGTTGGCAATGGGCTTATGTTGATGGGATCCACTAGTTCTGTCGCTCATGAGGGCTGCTGGCCTGATAGAGTAACAGGGGCATTTTTTGAAGGTCTAGCTGTGGCTGGCACATAAGAGAGTCCAGTCAGAGCAAAGATACCTCTCAGGGGTAGGAATCAGGAATGTGTGCTCCTCATACCAGTGACATAAGAGATAATGGCTGACCTTCAATCCCGAGGCCCAGGATTTTATTAACACACACCAAAAAAAAATGCCTTTCCTTTATTTGTTTTCTACAAGTGACATCAGAGGCTAAAAACAGAGGACCCGGATAACAGGTGTTTAGCACCAGACTCCTGACTGCGGTAGCTTCTTAGATACTCTGTCCTCCAGCCCAGCCCTTTGAGGTGTCTAATTTTTTTGAACAAGTGCAATCATTTCCAACAACAGGGCCATTCAGAAACACTTCATTTATCCACAAGCTCTTCTGAGAGGATCTCTGCTTGACTGCTTCAAGGAGCTCTCTGCTGGTGACAGCTTTTCTGTGTTTGCCAAAGGATAGTCTAGTTGCCTTCGGGTTAATCTGTTTCAGGGGCTCCCGAGGTGGTGCTAGTGGTAAAGAACCTGCCTGCCAATGTAGGAGATGTGAGAGAGCAGTTTCAATCGCTGGGTTGGGAAGAACCCCTAAAGCAGAGCATGGCAACCCACTCCAGTATTCTTGCCTAGAGAGCCCAATGGACAGAGGAGCCCGGCAGGCTACAGTCTATAGGGTCACACAGAGTCAGACACGACTGAAGTGACTTAGCACACACACAATCAGTTTCAGTCACGAGTCCTCCAGAGGACCCAAGGATCCATTGAAGTCAGGGTGTGTTTCCTTTAGGATTTCCCCACATAACTAAAATAAGCTTCCTTTCCCCTCCTTTTCTTCCCCAAGGTTGAACTGGCCTGCTCATACTTCTTTTTGGTTGGGATATATGTTTTTGTCTTCTTAGACAATCTTAGGCCATGCAAGCACGTGAAGTACGTGTGGAGGTTTTAATCCTTTGTAGTACAGTCCATGGGGTTGCAAAGAGTCAGAAACTACTGAGCACTTGTCAGCAGCAGGAGCAGCGCGCAAAGAAAGATATCTCTAGGTGAAGACACCCAATGATGCTTTCTAAGAAATGTCAAGTGACCCCTCCTTTTAGGGGTCTGAAACTACTTACAGGAGTTCCTACACCTATTTTGTGCTTAGTTACTCAGTCGAGACTGACTCTTTGTGACCCCATGGACTGCAGCCTGCCAGGCTCCTCTGTCCATGGGGATTCTCCAGGCAAGAACATTGGAGTGGGTTGGTATGCCCTCCTCCAGGGGATCTTCCCAACCCAGGAATTGAACCTAGGTCTCCCGCATTGCGGGCGAATTCTTTACCATCTGAGCCACCAGGGAAGCCCAAGAATACTGGAGTGGGTAGCCTATCCCTTCTCCAAGGGAACTTCCTGACCCAGGATCGAATCAGGGTTTCCTGCATTGCAGGTGGATTCTTTAACAGCTGAGCCACCAGGGAAGCTCATACCTATTTTTAGGGGACTTTTATATGACTAACATTATATATAAAATTTTATTTATCTATTTTTGGCTATACTGGGTCTTCATTGCCATGTGGACTTTTCTCTAGTTGTGGTGAGTGGAGGCTACTCATTTCAGTGGCTTCTCTTGTTGCAAAGCACATGGGCTTCAGTAATTGTGACGTATTGGCTCTAGAGCACAGGCTCAATAGTTGTGGCACACAGGATTAGTAGCTCCATGGCATGAGGGACCTTCCCAGATCAGGGATGGAATCTGTGTCTCTGCATTGGCAAGTGGATTCTTTAACACTGAGCCACCAGGGAAGCTCTAGGACTAAGATTTTTTAAGTTTGTTTTCCTCTAGTAAATTTAAAAACATATACAATAAAGAGATTAATCCCATATTTTACCCAAATCATAGCTCTAGAATCTAGACAGAGCCAAATATTAATATTTGGTATCCATGGTGACTGAATAGCAGAGGACCCTGGAGAATCAGGATGTCTGGATTCAAATTCCAACTCTGGCACTTCCTACCGGTCATGAGAGCTTCAGAAAGCTGCTCAAATTCTGTGTCTCAGTGCTCATGTATAAAACTAGCTTCATAATATCACCTTCCTCGTGGAGTTGTGAAAATTAAATGAGTTAACATATGTGGATCTCTTGAAATAGACCTTGGCACCTAGTGGGTACTCAGTTTAAGTGTGGGCATTTACTGGTGATTGTTACTGGTGGTTGTTTGTTGTTGTCTAGTTGTTACTTGATTGATGAATCCTAGGGCAGGTGCATCCCCACAGCAGGTGGAACTGTTCTTCTCAGCCACAATACTGCGTGAGTCATAATAAAATCATGCTGCCAACTTCCTGAACTATTGAATTACTTGAGCTTCTACATACAATCCTTTTTTTTTTTTTTTTAAAGCTACCCTTTCTTTTTGAAGTTCACAAATTACAGAGGCTCTTTCCTCAACTCCACCTTTCCTTTTCAAGGACACTAAATCCCAAAGAAAGCGATTTGGAAATGATTTCTTTTATTGCCACCCTTTTGTAGCTCCTCTTCCCCCATTCATCCTTCCATCTCATTTGTACCTAAAGAAAAATGATACTTCATTCATTATGTTGTCATACTGTGCCGCTTATAACTGTTTTGTAAAAGTGTACGTGCCTTTCATATCGAAGACTTAATGTGTACTATCCCTTCCCTTGATTTCCCTGGTGGTGCAGTGGTAAAGAATCTGCCTACCAATGCAGGAGACTCAAGTTCGACCCCTGTATTGGGAAGATCCCCTGGAGGAGGGCATGGCAACCCACCCCAGTATTCTTGCCTGGAGAATTCCAGGGACAAAGGAGCCTGGCGAGCTACAGTGTACAGGGTCACAAAGAATCGGACACGACTGAGCGACTGGACAACAATGGGAAACTGACACACATTCCATCTCCAGAGACCTGCCCAGTATCCTCACCTCACGGAACTCTGCCTCCCTGCTCACACTGCCCCCTGCTCGGTTTTGTCTTGATTAGTTATTCAGTAAAAGTTATTGAATACCTACTCTGTGCCAGGCACGTCTTAGAAATGCAAGATGAATAAGGCATAGCCTTTTCATTTACTCAACAAATATTTATGTACCCAGTCTCTGAGTTAGATGTGGTAGAGATGGAAAAAAAAAAAAGTCCCAGGCTTTCCACAGGCTTTTAAACTTCTGAGAAGACAGTCAACATAAATTTTTTAAAAGTATGCTTTGTTGTAATAAATGTATGGTACAGGAATATAGATGAGAGACCATCTAATCCAGCTTAATGAAGTCAGGAAAACTTGAGAGAGAGGGAAAAATGAAGCTTGGATGAATATGAGTTTACCAGACAGACAGGATAAAGAGAGAGAGATTAAAGAGCTCTGAAGCAATGTGGCACTTGAAATCTGGCTAGTGTATATGAGAAACAGAATTTAAAATTGCATTTCCTTTTAGGTGTGTGTGTTCAGTCATGTCCGATTCTTTGCTACCCCATAGACTGCAGCCGGCCAGACTCTTCTGTCTATGGGATTTCCCAGTTAAGAATACTGGAGTGGGTTGCCATTTATTTCTCCAAAGATTCTTCATGACCCAGCAATCTAACCCACATCTCCTGTGTCTCCTGCATTTGCAGGCAGATCCTTTACCACTGGGCCACCTAGGAAGCCCCATTTCATTTTAGTTCCTTTTAACTAAACTGGAAATAGCCACATGTGGCTCTTGGCTACCATGCTGGACAGAGTGGATTGCACCAGACTATACCCCTGAAAAGGAAGGAGACTGTCTTCTCTTTACTCTTTTTTCCACTTCTTACTGACTGGAAAGCAGATGCTGTGGCAAGTCACCTTAGACCAGCAGACGGGACATCACCCCAGGGGTGGAAGTAAGACAGTGGAAAGGACCATCTTTCAGTTTAGCTTAAGCTCACATTGTCATGTGAAAGAGACATCAATTTCCATATTCCTTAAGCTATTGTTATTTTGGATCTTTATACAGCAGACAAATTTGTATCCTAACACAATGTCTCTTACAATAATGAAAAGCAAGAGTCATAATCTTGCTAAGATTTTTTTTTGAGATTTTCCTGTGTATGAGCCCCTGTGCTAACTGTTCTAAGTGCTTGCATCCCATTTAATCTCCACACGTAATGATAAGGGAGATAATTGTTTATTCCCATTCTGCAGATAAAATGAAGCCATACCAAAGTGGCTCATTAGTGGTAGGATTAGATCTAACAGCAAACCATATTCTAGGGAACAGATACATAATATCTTTTCTTTTTTAAGGTTCAAGTCAGCTTTTATCAGCTTGACCTTTATTTCCGCTTTCTTTAAAACTTATTTATTTGTTTGTTTGTTTGGCTGAGCCAGGTCATAACACACAGGATCTTCAAACTTCGTTGAGGCATGTGGGATCTAGTATCCTGGGGATCGAGCCTGGGCCCCCTGCATTGTGAGTGCTGAGTTTGAGCCACTGGACCACCAGCGCAGCCCCATACGTAATATCTTATCATTAAAGATCAGGAAAATTGAGTGTAAATCAGAGTTTTAAAATGCAGAGATGACATTTATGTCTGCGGCAGACATTCTCAGCCATCTACCCAGCACCTGTTACCTCCCTCTTCCTGAAAACAGAACCTCAATTTGTTCAACCAGTGGGTGGAGATTCTTTGACGTCAGGAAGAGTAGGTTTCCACTGCAGAACCCAGGAGGGAAATTCTGATTGGTCTAAACTAGTAATAGTAGTTTCATTCCCCTTGGCTAGTAATTGGTCTAAGGACAGGTAAGTGGCACAGTTCTGATCAGTGAGATGTAAACACAAGTTTGATAGGGAGGGTGAACCTTTCCAAACAAAAAGCCACAAGTCTGCCCAGAATGAAGATGCAATGCTGGAAGTGTGGCTTCCATCCTGCAACTTTAATGATAAAAGCCAACACTGAAGAAGACAGAGTGGAGAGCTAAGTGAAGTTCTTGATGACATTATTGAGCTTCTCCCTGTCTGGACAACCTAACTCCAGACTTCTTATAAGATGAAAAAAACTAATCCCAATTTACTTAGATCACTATCAGTCAGGTTCTCAGTTACTTATAGCTGTAAGCCTTCCTGATACACATATATATGTACACCTATCTTTTGTTTTCTCAGGAAAGACAAGGAAAAGTCACACAGCTTACAGTGCTATTTTGCATACTCTCAGCTGACTGCTGGAAGCCAATTCCACTGGCTCACCCAGAATTGTTTTGTTGCTGTTGTTTAGTTGATTAGTTGTGTCTGACTCTTCTGTGACCCCATGGACTGCAGCCTGCCAGGCTCCTCTGTCCATGGCATTTCCCAGGCAAGAATACTGGAGTGGGTTGCCGTTTTCTTCTCCTTTTCCTGACCTAGGGATTGAACCCACGGCTCCAGGTTCTTTACCGCTGAGGAACTAGGGAAGCAAAAATTATTTTAGTCTCTCTCAAAACACCTATTTTGGTGAGATCGGAAAACAAACCTTAATAGGTAACAGAGTTCAGGCAAAATGCATATTTATCTCTTTCCTACCCTTAAACTAAAAAAATATTTCCCCTCAATTAGAAATATTTCTTCAGTAATGCTTTGATATGTAAGGCACTTATATTCTGTTGTTTTAGACTGTTAACATTATGAAATTGTAAAATAAATTTCTGTTATCTTTCTTTTTTAATTTATGTTTTAATTGAAGGAAACCAACAAAATTCTATAAAGCATCCTCTGTAATCATTCTTAATCTCTGTAGTTTTAGAGAAAAGCAGAATCACTAAACTTAATGCATTAAAAGGATTCATTCAATGGGTATACCTTGCCACACCAAACATAAATGAAGAATTGAGGCATGTTACAGGATGACTAAAGTTTAAAAATGGGCTTAAATCATAGATAAATAGAAGAGGCAGAAATGCCGTTTTACCCTTGAATTATACTGGAAGCTGATTTATTCTATAATTCTAAGTGTGCAATAAGAATAAATAATCTTTATGCAATCAATTATCCAGAATTTCAAACAAATTCTAAAATCTTTTGGAATGCTAGATATGACACTTTTAGTTGAAAGGAGAAAGAGCAGATATATCTCTAGCCATATGTTAAATTTGTTGTTGTTGTCCAGTTGCTCAGTTGTATCCGACTCTGTGACTCTATGGACTGCAGCATGCCAGGCTTCCCTGTCCTTCACTGTCTCCTGGAGTTTGCTGTGTTACATGTTAAATAAAGATGCACATATACAAATATATACCATGCCACCACCTTAACTACGGAGTTAATCTTTAATCTGATTCACAACTGAAAAGATCATGTGGCAGCTGGTTTAACACTATTTCATTCACAAAAAGAGATTATCCATTAGACAAGCACATTTTCCCCTGGAATTTCACAGAATAAAGGCGCCAGACACATTTTTCTTTCAAACACCAAGCTATGCAATATATTTCCAGATATAATCAGAAGGGTATGAAACAGCAAATTAAGCAACTGTCAGACAATCTTCAGCATTATCTGTGTTTTTGAGAGATCTGACAAAAGTTGAAAAAGCAGTTTGATTAAGGAAAAAAATATTGGAAAAAGCAACATACCTTAGAGATGATTAATGGTTCTCCGTGCTCCAAACCACCTTTCAAAGTAAAACCCCAGGGAGCTCCTCCCTGCAGGAACGCTTCCAGATAAATGTACTGTCCCCTGGAGGTCCTGTTAGGGGTTAGTGTGGCACTGGTCTCATCGAAGTTCTCCGTAGTCCTCATCATGGCAAACACATGATGCCTTGAGTTAAATATTAAACGCCTGAAGCACTTTTCAAGAGAATAGTGTTTAGCATTATGCCATCCTTCGCAATCCACGCTGGCCAAAAAAGACGTTTTCAGAAACTAATTCTTTCCGATGTAAAAGGTTCTTGTGAGCTTAACTCCAAGATGCTGAGCCAGGAGGATTTTTCACTTCAACGTTTCTGAATGCAACTCTCCTCCTGGAATTCCCGGTTCTCACTAAAGCCCGGGAGGGGTGTCTATCTCTCCACTCCGCTTAAAAAAAAAAAAAAAAGAAACAAACTTCTTTCGCTGTCACTCTCCAGACTGCCTCTATTTCACACACACCCACGCCAAAATTTTACCAGCAGATTATACAGATAAACTTAAAGTTGTCTTACAATATAGTAAGAAAATTGCAAAAACTCAACTGCATATATCAATTTTGATTGATTATCAACCCTTTCTTCCTCTCTGAGTGAAATTTACCATTACAATAGCCTCCCATCTTCCCAGAAGTAGCTTTAAAAGAAAGAAAGCACTCACTATGCTTCTGCTAGCTTCAGAAGTTTCTAACTTGTTCCAAACAGATAAGCTGTGCCTGAACTTATTTGTCTATGTTTTTCAGCAATAAGTTCAATCTGTTTCTTGAAGAAAAAAAAAAGTTTTTCCAGTATGTAGAGAAAAATGAAAAAAAGCACAGTAAATTAACCTTCCCTGGAAAAAATATCCAGGAGGCAGCTCAGTCCTTTCTTTGGTATTCTCAGTGATGAGCAGCCACTGCTGCAGCCAAGGCTGTACTAGCCTTTTCTGAGAGAAAGAGTAAGGAAGTGAGAGGAAAATGGATTAAGGCAAACAGAGCGACCGCAACCTTTCTGCACAGTAAGCGCTGCTATGCGGAATTCAGTTCCCCACAAAGACCCGACCAATCACAACAGTCTTTCACTTGATAAACCGTAGACAGTTAAAAACACGGTACTCATGGCTAGTTAGCAAGTAGTAAAATAGTTGATGGACTAACCCCACCTTGTTCCAATTAAAGCAGAATCCCTGGGAGCGAGACACAGACATTGACATTTTTAAAAAAACCTCTGGGCAATTCTGCTCTGCAGCCAAGTTTGCAGAGCTTTTTGGTAAACATTTAAGTAAGTGTCAAGGTGGTAGCACAAGGGCTTTATTTTGTTCATTAGAAGAAAATGCCAAGTAAAATTTATAACTGGCCTCTCATCTTGAAATAGGACTCTCCAAACAAATTTCTCCTTGTTTGATTCAGTACAACAGGTGGCAGGCTTTCTTCTATATTGTAATTGTTATCTACTCCAAGGCTCTTTGTTATCCATTCTTTAAATGAAAAGAAATACTTGGTGTCTGGCAAGTAATAAGCACTCAAAGTGGAATGTTGTTCAGATTTCAGGTTAACAATGGAATTTTGTGATAATGTTATATAAAATTTGACATCAAAACTTTCTATTAAAAATTTACATAGTGCAAGATAACTGTATCTTTTAGCCAGAAGCCCCAGCTATTAAGTTGGAACAACTTAGAATTATTTCCAAGGGATATGTTGCTAAAATTTTTTCTGTTTAAAAGTACGTGATGTGAATTCTGTTGGATACTGATGTCTTGATATCAATTTAATTTTGGTGTTTGTACCTATAGTTAATGAAAAGTTAATATAATAAAGAAGCAGATATAATATGCAAAGAAGTCTATATGATGTTTAATGCACAACAACACATGACAAGTGTTATTTGCTTTTCAGTGGTAACTTCACCTGTAGGGCTCAAAGACAAAATAAAGTAAAATCTCATTTTAATGTAATGATAGTATTTTAGTGAAAACAAAAGGTGTACAAAATGAAAGTAAATGGTAAACGATGTTTGATTCTTAAGAGTAATTTATGCAATTTTTATTGGGGCTTCCTTTTACAACTTTATTTATAAATAAAGAATAGAAGGTGAAATCTTGGCTTTTCTTTCACTCCATTATTAAAACATATATGTATACAGAGAGAGAATACTTAAATAAAAACCAAGGTAAATGAAGTGTCTTTCTGCAAAGTATTTTTTTGTGTGTGACATTTACAATCTTGCTCCTGATTCATTTTGTAAAACATGGGATTTCATAGAATCAACATTTAATATTAAAAGTAATAAAACCAAAAACAAAGTGGAAAGGAAGTAAGAACATGTTAAGCAGTGAAGAAAGAACTCAGGGCTTGTGGATTGATGAAACCTCTATTTTATATAATCACCAAAAGTATTTGACATAAATATTTAATGAAAATTGATAAATAATTTGAAAAATAAGCCATATAGAACTTGTTGGACACAGTGTAGCAACTCATAGATCAGGGTTAGAATAACTTTTTCCCCCTTCTTCCATTGCTCAGAATAAAAGACGGTATCCTTGTTTTAAAGGTGACTGCATAGAGGCCATGAGAAGCCTAAATAATCTGACCAGAGTCATCCTGCAAGCAGCCTTTTTGTTGTTCAGTCACTAAGTCATGTCCAGCTCTTTGTGACCCCGTGGACAGGCTTCCCTGTCCTTCACTATATCCCAGAGTTTGCTCAAACTCATGTCCATTGTATCAATGATGCCATCCAACCATCTCATCCTTTGTCACCCCCTTTTCCTCCTGCCCTCAATCTTTCCCAGCATCAGAGTCTTTTCCAGTGAGTCTGCTCTTCATATCAGGTAGCCAAAGTATTGGAGTTTCAGCTTCAGCATCAGTCCTTCCAATGAATATTCAGGACTGATTTCCATTAGGATTGCCTGGTTTGATCTCCTTGCTGTCCAAGGGACTCTCAAGAGTCCTCTCCAGCACTACAGTTTGAAAGCATAAGTGGGCGTAAAATTAAAATCGTCAGACCCTTAGGAATGGACTCTCAGTTTAAGGTAGGTCTTTTGCACAATTTATGACTAAGGGAAAACTGTTTATGTGGCCAGCACTGCTAATTCATAAGGATAACTTCTGTTAGGGCATGTGACTTGGACCCAAACTCTAATTAGAGAATGAAATTGGACCCTCTCCCCTCTCTAGACGGAGAAAAACAACCCTATTGTCTCAAGGTGTTGACAGTGGAAGGAACCATGAATATGAATGTCTTTGACCTTGCAGACCCAAAAGGGTCTCAGGACTTCCCAGGATACCCAGACTACATTTTGAGAATTGCTGGCCTCAATCAGGTACAGCCATACCTGAAGCTATCCCATTTTTACCAGTTTGGTGAGCCTATAAACACATGTGTACTTTTTCCTTGAATAGCTGGAGTTGGGTTTCTGTTACTTGCAACTGAAAGAGTTCCGAGTAAACACAGTGAAACCCTTCATGGTTTTTCCTAGTTTAGGAAAAGGTTTAGGGAAGCAGCCTGGTAGGCTGTAGTCCATGGGTTGCTAAGAGTCTGACACGACTGAGCGACTTTACTTTCCCTTTTCACTTTCATGCATTGGAGAAGGAAATGGCAACCCACTCCAGTGTTCTTGCCTGGAGAATCCCAGGGATGAGGGAGCCTGCTGGGCTGCCGTCTATGGGGTCACACAGAGTTGGACACGACTGAAGCGACGCAGCAGCAGCAGCAGTGCTGTCTCATGGGGGGCTTCCCAGGTGGTGCAGTGGTAAAAATCCTCCTGCCAATGCAAGAGACTCAAGATATGTGAGTTCAATTCCTGGGGCAGAAGATCCTCTGGAGTAGAAAATGACAACCCGCTACAGTATTCTTGCCTGGAAAGTTCCATGGACAGGGGAGCTTGGCCGGCTACAGTCCATGGGGTCACAAAGAGTCAGACGTGACTGAACACACACACACACACACACACACACACACACAGTGCTGTCTCACAGAGGTAGTTTGAATGTTGTTTTCTCTCTTTCTACTTCTTCCCTCCTTCTTTGTGCCTCTAAAGTAGAATTCCTTTTACTTTCTTATCAAGTTCTTCCTTCATAATAAATAGATTCCACATACCTCACAACTTTCTCTCTCTGTATGAAAGATTTCCAATGTAATTGTTCATCTTGCTGTTACTGTGAATATGGCCCCAGAGCAAAGAACAGTTCAATCATATTGACTCTCCTGTTCTTCTGGAGTGCCTGTTCCAAATGTGCTTTTAAATGTCACTTGCCTAATCATCGTTCTGATTTCTTAGAAATCATGCACCACTCTATTTGTTAACATTACTTAAGGAAAAATATGTTCTTTTCAAAATATTCACTCTTTGATTTTTCTTCACAGCCACCTGTGTGTCTTTCTCTTTTGTTTTAGCATTTTAAATGTGATTTTTAACTTATTGGGTGTTTTGAATGCCTTTAAATTTAGTATTTCAAAGATTGAAAATTCACTGGGTTGTCTCCGAAAATAAAAAAACTCAGAGTGACATCTAGTGGCTCTTCTGGCTTACTAAATAGTCATCAAAGGAACTGTACACAGTTGTTAAATTGCACCTTTGGAAGGTTATTTAGATTTTCTTAAAAAGAATATCTCAGAACAATCCCAAATAGACAAAAATCAACCTTATTTTAAACTTTGCACAGTCTCTCTAGGCAACCTTTCAGAGGCAAAAAAAAAAAGATCTCTTCATGTGTCTCTTTCTTAAGGGTGAGGAAAACTTCCAAGCCGACCTTCCCTCACCCCTAAATGCCAAGAAGCCTCACCTGAAGACAGTCACTTGAAATGAGGGCTGGAAGAGGACTGAAAGCCTGAAGATTAGTTAAAAATCATCAAGATGCACCTGCTAAAACTGCCCCTGAAGCAGTGTCCTAGCTCTATAGAAAATGACTACTCAAAGTGGGGTTCCCTGAAAAAGGAGGGAGGGGCCATGGATGCTGGATTTGTGGTTTACAGCATCAGCTTCACTCACCATCCTGAGGGCTGTCACAAAACTGTCAAAACACAATCAGTTCACATCTTTCGGGAATGATGAAAATGCCATGTTTTGATTAAAGCTGTAGTTTCACAGGTGTACAGCTGATCCTTGAACAACATGACGTTTAGGGGCACAGAATCCCTTCCCCCTGACCCATGCAGTCAAAAATCAAAATATTTAACTTTATGGTCAGCCCTATGTTCCCTCAATTTTGTGTCAACTGCAGATTGTGTAGTACTGTAGAATTTATTTATTGAAAAAAAAATCCGAGTGCAAGTAGACTTGTGCATAAGTAGATCAAACCCTTATTGCTCAAGGGTTGAATGTGTATCTATGAAACCACATCAAATGGTACACTTCAAATAAATGCAGTTTAATGAACAGAAATTACACCTCAATAAGGTCAGCTTAAAAAAAACTCAAGGGACTTTCCTGGTGGTCCACTGGTGGTTAAGATCCCACTGCAGGGGGCATGGGTTTAATCCCTGATTAGAAAACTAAGACCCCCGCATTCTGCATGGCATGGTAAAAAAATAGTAAATAAGATAAAATAAAATTTTAAAAATACAAGAATCCCATCGATGAATGAGTGGATAAACAAAATGTGAGGTTTTATACTATTATTATTATTTTATGTATATATATATATCTCACATAATAGTGGAACACTAATTCAGTCTTTAAAGGGACGGCAATTTTGATACACACATGGATGAACCTTGAGAACATTATGCTAAGTGAAATAAGCCAGTCACAGTAGTACAAACGTTATATTATTCCACTTATGTGAGTTCTTAGAAGAGTCAAATTGGTAGAGTCAGAAAGTAGAATAGTGGTTGCCAGGGGCTGGAAGGAGGGTGCATGGAGAATTAGAATTTAATAAGTACAGAGTCCAGTTTGAGGAAATGTTCTAGAGATAGATGGTGGTGATAGTCACATAAACAATGTGAATTTAACTGAACTAAACACTTAAAATGGTTAAAATTGTAACTTTCATGTTAGTGCATTTTACCACAGTAAGAAGTTTTTAAAGTACCTGTAACAGGTAAAGAAACGTTGTAAAATATGATGCTGTAATTAATCAGTTCATCCCTTCACCATGCTGAGCATGGTTGTGGGTGGATGTCATAGAAATTGTCAAATGCATAAAGAACCAAATAAAAATAATAATACCTGATCACATATATTAAACATTAGATACCTGGCAAAAAATTATAACTGTTATAGGAATTATTGTAGTAAGTTATAATTCTAAAATCTGGTAGAAATATATCCATTAACTTATGAGAAGTAGAGGATTTTAATAAGAATATAGTACAGCAGAACCTGCAGTATTAAGATCTTAAACAATAGGTAGTTTTGATAAAGCACATAAGTTTATTTTGGAAAAACCAGAGCCAGCTTCAAAGACATTAGTGACAATAGTGGTTGACCTCAATGACAGAAACAGCCTAGAGGAGAAAAGGCAATCTGCTCAGGCCAATCTGGCCTTTTGGCTGAATTTTAAAAAATTATTATTATTTTTTTATTGGCACATATTTGTTTTACATACACTGCTGTGTCATTCTTCAGTACACCAAGCACATGCTTGGGAAGCTCTGTTCTACAACACGGCTCCTCCCTCCAGTCCTCCAGACCTCTGCTCAGTGTCTCTTTATCAATGCTGCTGCTGCTGCTAAGTCGTGTCAGTCGTGTCCAACTCTGTGCGACCCCATAGACAGCAGCCCAACAGGTTCCTTCATCCCTGGGATTCTCCAGGCAAGAACACTGGAGTGGGTTGCCATTTCCTTCTCCAACACATGAAAGTGAAAAGTGAAAGTGAAGTCCCTCAGTCCTGTTCGACTCTTCGAGACCCCACGGACTGTAGCCTACCAGGCTCCTCTGTCCGTGGGATTTTCCAGGCAAGAATACTGGAGTGGGTTGCCATTGCCTTCTCTGACTCTATCAATGAGGCCTCAAACCACACATGAAACGGTACCTACTCTCTCTAACCTCCATACCCTATCTCATCTATACTTATCCCCATCTGATATATTTGAACTTGTCTCTCTGCTCATTGCTCATCTTATTCTACAAGAGTGTGAACTCCATGAGGATAGGAGTTTTTTTGGTTCATGGCTGTATTTCAACACCTTTGCATGTTGCATGTCAGGTCTCTATGAATACACGTTCAAATGACTGGATGAATGGCATAGGAACTCTGGACCCCTTCCTTTATCTCTAAATTTTTTATTTTAAAAGCTAAGAATCTCTTTTAAATTCAATATCAGAAGCATACCATGAAGTAAATGTAAGGCATTTCAAATGAAAAGAATTTTATAATAAAATTATAATGTTCACACATATATGTGGGTTTAAATAGTTTTATAGTGTTCTAATTAACATATTTCAATTAACAACTTCAAAAAGAATAAAAAAGGAACTTTCTTGGTTCTTAGGTCCAAGTATAAACATGAGACAATGGAAATCACATATAAGGTAACCAAAATATTTTCTTGCCATAAGAACACCGTTGTGCTTTAACAGAATAAAAGTTTAAAACAAAAGAATTAAAAATTGCTTTCTGTCTAGTCACAAAATTTAAACCATTCACTCTTCCATTTAATACTCTCATTCCCTATTAAAATACTTGATTCTATAGTCAAGATTACTTAGATTTGTCCAGGTCAATAAATTTATATCATACGTACAATAAAAAGCAATCTTTAGTGGTATTTAATACCAATTTTATAAAAATTTAAAACTAAATTATGTAATGTAGGATTTATTAATATTTCCAATCAACTCACACATAAAAAGTTATTCGCTGGAAGTGTCCTTATAGTGCCACTGCTAACAGCATTAACGCTGACAGGTGGCATCCATCACACTCAGGCCCTTTCTGGATTTCTTCCATCCGAGCGCTAATTTAGGCAGTACGGAGAGGTCTAAGTGTGTAATCACAGTATATGATAAGTTCTATATTACAGAGATGACGACAGACAGCAACTGAATCACAGTGGAAGAAAACTCTCCGGAGGCGAGAGGGTCAGCTGTTCCGAGTACACTTCTGAACCTTGCAAAACATTCCGGAGAATCAGGATAAGCAAAGGCAGATAGACAAAAGGGAATTGAGCTGTAAGTTGGGGCGGGAGGGGCCACTGTTAGAAGGGGGGCGGGGAGGCCTGACTGGCAACGCCAATATTGGCTTGATTCTTATATTGTGAATACAGACAGGATTTATGCGGGTCGGTAAAGAATTGGGGAAGATCCTCTGCAGAACAACTTGGAGAATAGCCTGGGGCGTTCGGGTGATGGAGGGTAAGAGCAGGACGTGGATACCGGTTCGGTTCAGTTCAGTCGTTCCGTCGTGTCCGACTCTTTGCGACCCCATGAACCGCAGCACGCCAGGCCTCCCTGTCCATCACCAACTCCCTAAGTCCACCCAAACCCATGTCCATCGAGTCGTGATGCCATCCAGCCATCTCATCCTCTGTCGTCCCCTTCTCCTCCTGCCCTCAATCTTTCCCAGCATCACGGTCTTTTCCAAGGAGTCAGCTCTTCGCATCAGGTGACCAAAGTATTGGAGTTTCAGCTTCAACATCAGTCCTTCCAATGAACACCCAGGACTGATCTCCTTTAGGATGGACTGGTTGGGTTAGGAGGCCGCAGATAAAGAGAATGGCCGTGAGTGGCAGAGAGTATAAGTTGGAAGCCCGAATCGGGGTCGCTTGTGGAGTAGGGCTGGCAGGATTTGACGCCAAGCAGCCCCCTCGGTCAGGGCTCCTAGGATGCAGACGCTGGGCGGGCGGGGGGGGGGGGGAAATGGCGCTCGGTTGCCCGGGCGACGGCGTCCAGGGGCGGAGTCTGGGGCCGGAGGCTGCCCCCACATAGTTAGTTCAGCATTCCCCACCCCAGCCCACCCCCACTCTCGGGCGAGGTGCCCAACGGTTGCCCCCGAGGCTGGCTTGGAGCAGGCAGGGCGCGAGCCCGAGCGCAAGGGGGAGCTGGCGCACGGGTGGGCAGGGCTCGGTCCCGCGCCGCCGCCGCCGCCGCCCAGTCGACGCAGGTGCGGCCGCCGCGCCCGCCGGCGCCCCCGCGGGGATGGGGCCGGTCTCTTAGGATGAGGCGTTGGTAGCAGGTACAAGGGCGGGCGCCACCGGGGGACCGGGTGAGGAGGTGGGTCGTTCGCCAGAGGACCCGAGGCTGTGCATCTTCATTTCTGGAACTTTCCAGATCTTTGCGTTTGTTTTGCACATGGTGGTTGCCAAATAAATTGTTTCTTTACCAGAAGGGACTACGGTTGTTTTCAGGAGTCACAAGACTTCCGGGGACGGTGGCTGAACTGTCGGACTACAGTGTTCGTTTTGGTAGAAACAACAGCATCCTGTTGTTCCAACATTACTGCCAACTCCTGTTCCTACCCAGCTTCTGGTAGACGGAGGGTGGGGGGCGGGGAGAATAGGAAAGACAGAGGCATAATGAGTAATGTGTAACCTTGGGCAGTCTAATCCGAATGAGATTGTATTAAATGTTGTGCAAGGGCCCTCTCAGCTGGAACCCTGGCTGTTAATTGAGTCTGGTTCTGCATCATTGTCAGTATCTATCAGAAACAGTGAGTTCTCAGACGAGTCCACCCTCGCCCACAAAACTCTGCTCCCAGTCTCCACTGAGCCTGTTGTTCCAGGTTGAGTTCATGCATCTTTATTTTTTTCTTTTTTAAATTATGAAAGTATGATAACATATTTACAGGAGACGTGGACAATACAGAACAAAATTAATATATAGTTCCACTGTATAATTATTTTTAAGTGGATAAATTACGATTTTTAGTCGGAGTTTCAGCATCAAGCTCTCAAAAATTAATAGAATGAATAGATAGAATAGCCAGAAGAGTAGAAGGATGTAATAGACCTGAAGAGCCCTGTGGTGTTCATGCATCTTGGTGTACTTTAAGAGCAAGGGAAAGTAGAAGAAAAGTGAAGTTGTCTATTTCTCGGGGTCTTTTGACTGGCATCCACTTCTTGCTTCCTCCGCAGCGGCCCATTCAGGAAAGGAAGGCTCAGCACCTTCCACTGTCCCAGGACTCAGCGGGGCAGGGCTGTTGCTCTGTGTAAAGTCATGGGGTGGAGGTGGGGGAGTATGGGAGACGCCTGGTCCTCCCACTTCTGTTCTTTTTAGATTTATACAGTTATCTTTATTTGTCTTGTGGGTAAAATGGTTTTTATGGCCTGGAGACATTTTTATACTCCTGAATTGAGGGCAGAAATTGACAATTTATTTTGTATAGGCAGACTCCTTACCACTGTGATTTACAAAGAGGACTCAGTGTTGTCTATTTGTATGTTAGGGCCACTCACATCCGCAGTTCATTAAGTAGGGCCTCTGCGAATCACCTGTTGCCACAGGAGATGGCCCCAAATGATTTGGTATAGCAGGCTGAATAAGGGCCACCCAAAAATATCAGGTCCTAATCCCTGGAACCCACAAATGTGATAAGGCAAGAGGGTCTTTGAATATATGATTAAGTCAAGGGTCTTGAACTAGGAAGGTTATCTGAGTGTATCCTAAATGCAAACAGTAGAATCCTTGAGGGAGGCAGAGGAGATTAGACAGGAAAGAGGAGACTGCATTGTGAACACAGATTAGAGTGATGTGGCCACAATCCAAGGAATGCCAGCAACTACCAGAAGCTGGTGGGGGCAAGAAATGCATTCTTTCTTTGAGCCTTTGAAGGGGGCACAGCCCTGCCAACACTGGGATTTCAGCCCTGTGAGACTGATTTTGAACTTCTGGCACCAGAACTGTGAAAGAATAAATGGCTATGGTTTTAAACCACCAAGCTTTTGGTAATGTGTTATGGTGATTATAGGAAACTAATACATGCAATTATGCTTATAAGTCACATAGAATCAGGCCTGTATTGATGAATGTTTTAAAGCTCTCCAGCTGGGGCAGTGGCAGGTGTTATAGTGGAGACCATTGAGTATTTCCTGAACCCTGTACATCCTAAGGAAAAGATTTAAACAGAGAATTTGGTGAGAAGGGAAAATGAATTAGTTGCATTAGAAAGAGATGGTCTCGCACTAAAGCAATTTTCTTTAAACTTTCTTTGTATTTCTATTAATATATCACTGCATTTGCTCTGGTTAAGAGTATACAGGTACAAAATGACTTAGGTTTGGTCCTTAGCTAAGATGTTGTTGGATATCTATCATGTGTATATCAAATAAGAGTTGCAGACACCTGGAAATTGAGTTCTAGGTTCAATCCAGGAGAAAAGAGGCAATGCTAAAGTGCTTCCATAAGGAAGTTAAAAGCAATCTCTAGTTGTCTTGAAATTAAGACACTTTGCAATATTTAGGATTAGGATGCAAGAAAAAAAAAGTTCAGATTTAATTGATTTACTTCTGGGTTCTAGGCAGCTAATTTGTATCCCTATTCTTACCCCACAAAGCAGTACAGAAATGTACAAAGAGTAACCAATCTGCTTTATTTTTGAACTGCTTTTTTGAGGTTTAATTTGCTTACCATAAAATTCATCAGTGTTAAGTATAAAATCCAGTGATTTTTATTAAGTCACCACAATTCGGTTTTAGAACATTTCCATCACTCAAAAAAGATCGCTTGTACCCATTTGTAGTCAGTCCCCATTCCCAAACCCCAGAACCAATCAGCTGTTGATCACTGGCCTACTTTAAAGTTTTAATTCCTCTGCAGGGACTACTCCAGTGGCTTCAAAACTGACCGCTGCTTCTACTCAGCATATTTCCCACCCAGCCACTGGAAGATTATATGCTCTGGTTAAAATGCTCCAGTGGCTTTCCGTTGCAATTAGAATAAACCTCCAAGTCCTTAGTGTAGCTTTTTCAAGGTCCCATGAACTCTGCAACCAGCCAGCCTCACCAGCAACTTCTCAAAATAATTTAGGAAAGGAACTCCTAAAAAGCACGGTGTTTCTTTGGACACAGTACCCAGCTGGCCGTCTGTAAGCAGACCTCCCGTTCTCCCTGGACTATGTGCAGGCTCCACTAGCCTTCTCCCTGGCAGTCAGTGAACATGTAGTCTTTCTTATCTCCAGACCTTTGCGTGTGGTACTTCCTCTTAGGATCTTCCCCAGTCCACTGCAGAGCTGACTTTTTGTCATTCAGCTCACATGTCACTTCAGGAAGTCCTTCCCTGGCCTACTGAGTAGCCTCAACTCCTCAACTCTGTATGTTACTGCTCTGTGTTAGTCTCATCATCTCACTTGAGCACTCTCCAAAATTATATTTTTGATTTATTTTGTTAATGTCTTTCTCTGTTAGAATATAAGATCCACAAGGGCAGAAACTTGATTGGTCATGATCTTACAAAAGCTCTTTCTCTAGTATTTACAGAGGCACTATTCATAGCGGCAATACACTGTAAACCATCAAAATGCTACTAACAGCAATTAATAATTATCAGAAACTTACTGTGTACCAGGCCTTGTGCTAAGTGTTTTATATGCTTGGATGATTTAATTAAATTTTACTACTTTTGATGTGGGGAGAGTGAGGAAAACATATCCTCCAAATACAGCTCCCCACATTAAATTATATCTTTCAGAGGCATTGGGTAGTATTCTTTCCCTTATTATTAGAACGTTGATTTTAAGGCTGGATCAGTGTACATTGCTACCAGCTACATAGTTTTGAACCTCTTTCTCCACTTCCCTGAAAACTAAACTGGAGGTGGGTTCTCAGGGAAGAAAGGAGGAAGAAAAAGAGTGTAAATAAAGGAGGGCCCTGAAAGAGCAGGGCATGCTCAGGACAGAGCTTTGAATGGACACAGTGTGTGTCAGGGGAGTGAAGATGAAGGAGGTGAGGCTGAGAGCTTGGTTAGACCAGATCGTAAAGGGCTTTGAGGGCTAGTCTTAGTTTAGGCTGTTGTTTTTGAGCAAGTTGTGGCAGAATAGCTCTGATGTTAAAGGAAGATTGTAAGAAACTGAAACTTAGAAGGATCACTGTGAGGGATTTTGTAGCAGGTCTAGTGAGAGTTGGTTAAAGCATGAAAGAATACAATAGAACTAAAAATAACTAAGCTGCATATGCCAGGATTCCTTCCTTATAACTTCGGACCGCATTTAAGTCTCCTTCACCGAGTTAAAAGGTATTACTCAACAGAAGGTGGAGTTTGCATAAATGAATAACAGATGAAGACACTGAAATGTCTGACTTGGAAAGCTGGCTTTATGGTATCACTATCTGAGAGCACCCTAGGAAATAGGTTATATAGGAATTCAAAGAGACCAGATTTGGGATAAAGATGAATCTAGAGCCCCCTCAATTTTCTTAACAACAAAGCATGAAATTTGCTGGAAGCAGTGGGATTATCCCTGTCTGGCTTTGCTGACTGGAATCACCTGTGAGAAGTCATTGTATTTGGGGTCATCTTTTTGCTGAAGTTTCTCCATACAAAATCATAGAATGTCCAGATTGGAGAAGATTTTACAGTTCTTCTAGTTCAACACTCTGCCAAGAGAGGAAAGCCAGTGGCAGTTGTCATCCCAGCAAATGCTCATCCACTTTCAGCTTGAACACCTCACAAGGAGGTCCACTGTGTATATGTTGAAGGTGCTTCAGTTTTGAGAATGTTCCTCTCCACTCTGAGCTAGAACCTGACTCCCTTTACTTCTGTTCATTAGTCTTCATTCTGCACATAGAAGATCATCATTCTTTTTTTCAGCTGAAGTTAAATGATATATAACATTATGTTAGTTTCAGGTTATTACATCATGATTTTATATTTGTGTTGTCATTTATTTTTCCAGTAAGGCAGCTGCTCACTTAGATTCCACTGAGATATTCCAAAATTCCTAGTTGTTTTTCTCAGTTACATTGCTTAAGATTTATAGACCTATTGCTAATTTATAGGTAGAATTTCCTCTATTCAGTAACTTTTCTAACCAAGCCCAAGAGTTGTTACCTGGTCAAAGTATCTCCAAGCAGTGAAAAGCAGTTTAAATGGTCAGAAGACATTCAGGGGATCTATTTATGTTAGTTTGGAAGTACCTAGAGAAAGGTTGGGTCTGGAATGTAGATAAGGAGCCTGTTGGTTTACTTGCTGCCTTATCTTGATAGTGTCAATGAGATCTATACAACAAGATTAGCATTGGACCAATAGAGAGCATGGGCTTCCCTGGTGGCTCAGAAGGTAAAGAATCCACCTGCACCGCAGGAGACCTGGGTTCGATCCTTGGGGTGGGAAGATCCCCTGCAAGAGGACATGGCGACCCACTCCAGTATTCTTGCCTGGAGAGTCCCATGGACAGAGGAGCCTGGTGGGCTACAGTCCCTCGGGTCACAAAGAGTTGGACACGCCTGAGTGACTAAGCACAGCAAAATAAGGAGCATATAGTTGAACATGTTCTGTTGTATAAACTTAGTGTAGATAAGTGTCACAGGTGCCATTTTAAGTGCTATAAATTTAAAATGTCAATAGTTTCATATACAAGATAAACCCAAAGGAAGAAGAATTCGAACTTTTGTTGTTGCTATTGTATGTACGTGTTTTAGATGTTACCAAGATCTTAAGTGATGAAAATGAACTTGCAAGTTGAGCTTTTTGAAAGTAATAAATTTTAGATAATGAAGTAGTGTATAAATTAATAAGCAGATTTTAAAATATTTTGTTTTTCAGGTGTTAATAGGATAAGTGAAAATAAGAATATCCAGATTTTAAGGTATTTCTTGTTTTGCTTTGGGTTATACTTAAGAATTGTGACTAAATAAAACTGATAACACTAATTTATTATATCTGCAACTAATTTTAGAGCCTGAGGTCTTAAGCTTGATAAGTGCCTCAGCTAGAATATCTAAGATAATAAAGTTATAAGGGGTTTATCTCTGTGGTTTTCAAACTCTGCTCAGTGGAGCCCCTGTATTCCATAAAGGTATTTGGAAGGCAGAGAGGAGGGTGTGTAGTCAGGTGTCTGAAGATTCAATGAAAGGCTTCCACTCCTTAAAAAAAGTTTGGAAGACACACCCCTAACCTCATTTATTAGTGGTGGGAATTTAGGCTCAGAGATGTGAATAGATTTGCCTATGCTTTCACAGGTGACCAAAGGCAGAATTACGATTCTAAGTTCTGTTTTTCTTCTGGGCTGCCTCCTTCCAAAATGGTCTCATGTACTGGTGATGTAGAATCTTACATAACTTAATTCTGTATTACATTATAGTGGTCCCTCTGTTTACTCAGTGCATTCTGAACCCACTTTCTTTTCAGTTAGAGGACATATATGAAACATACCTTCTTTCTAGATAAACAGAAAGATATAGCCATTTATTATGGGAAAATGAGCTGGTATACACTGCTTAAATTTCAAAAACAGTACTGTTATTCTTGGTTTATTATTCCATTATGTTGTGCTAGTTTCCTATAAATTGAGGCAAAAAGATAGTAAGTCTGATGAGTTATCTTAGGTAATTCTTATTCTTTTGCAGTATATACTCTGTATCTATCTTATAGTCTTACAGAGGTTAAATATTGTTCTCAAGGTCACATAGGTGGTAGATCACAGAGCTAGAATTTGAATCCGTGAGTGATGTGAAGTTAGTAGTGAGAATAATAACTCAGGAAATAAAGGTTTATTCAGCAATACCTGCTTTATTCATTGTGTTTCTCAGACTGTACTGGCCCAGACATGTGATATTTGGATTAGTCTTAGTCTTCCCTGGTGGCTCAGATGGTAAAGAGTCTTCCTGCAATACAGGAGACCTGGGTTCAATCCCTGGGTCGGGAACATCCCCTGGAGAAAGACATGGCAACACACTGCAGTGTTCTTGCCTGGAGAATCCCATGGACAGAGGAGCCTGGCAGGCTATAGTCCATGGGGTTTCAAAGAGTCGGACATGACTGACTGACTAGCACACTAGAGTACCTTAGGATTTCCTGGGGGAAACATGCCTGCAGACTGGTTCTGCAACAGTATGGACTAGCTTTATAAAATCACCAGTCTCAGGCTTCTGTGAAAGGTAGCACCCTAAGGGCTTCAGTCATTAATTGATGAATCCAGTAATCTAAGTGTAACACATATTGTAAGTGAAAGTGAAAGTTGCTCAGTCTTGTCCGACTCTTTGCAATCCCATGGACTATACAGTCCATGGAATTCTCCAGGCCAGAATATTGGAGTGGGTAGCCTTTCCCTTCTCCAGGGGATCTCCCTGACCTAGGAATCAAACCGGGGTCTCCTGCATTGCAGGTGGATTCTTGACCAACTGATCTATCAGGGAAGCCCACATTGTAAGTAATCTTTCCAAATCAAAATAGATCATGGATTCTGAATCAGCTTATTATGGAGACAGTCACATTCTATCACAGTCACAGGAGAGGTCTACCTGGCATAGCCATACAGAAAGAAATCAAGGTGAGGACTGGTCACATTAGGGAAAGTATAGGTGTACAGTCACCACAGCTTTTGGAAGCCAAGAAGAGGTGAAAACCCAGGAGATAGTTTTAAGTCCCTTAGCTCAACTGTGTAACAAAAATTAAAGCCTATAACCTTCAGTTCAGTTCAGTTCAGTTGCTCAGTTGTGTCTGACTCTTTGCAACCCCATGAACCGCAGCACGTCAGGCTTCCCTGTCCATCACCAACTCCCAGAGTCTACCCAAACCCATGTCCATTGAGTCGGTGATGCCATCCAACCGTCTCATCCTCTGTCATCCCCTTCTCCTCCTGCCCTCAATCTTTCCCAGCATCACGGTGTTTTCCAAGGAGTCAGCTCTTCGCATCAGGTGGCCAAAGTATAGGAGTTTCAGCTTCAACATCAGTCCTTCCAATGAACACCCAGGACTGATCTCGTTTAGGATGGACTGGTTGGATCTCCTTGCAGTCCAAAGGACTCTCAAGAGTCTTCTCCAACACCACAGTTCAAAAGCATCAGTTCTTCAGCACTCAGCTTTCTTTATAGTCCAACTCTCATATCAATACATGACTATTGGAAAAACCATAGCTTTGACTATATGGACCTTTGTTGACAAAGTAATGTCTCTGCTTTTTAATATGCTGTCTAGGTTGGTCATAACTTCTTATTTTCTTCCAAAAGTCCTCTTTTGTGGTCTGTAGTTTCTAAGGCCTTTTCTGCAACATTCCTATTAAATAACAAAAGTAGAATCTTTACCTAAGCTATTACTTGTCAGAAATTTAGGCTTCTTTCAGTGTGAACCTGTTCATAATTTTAAACCAGGCAGAATTGTTCTTAATAAATCTTGGGCATACTAGAAGAGGCCGAGATCTCACCTGTGTGCTTTTCTCAGAGGTTTAAATCAAACACGTGTAAGTTCATGTTTTGATCCACAGATCAACAAAGTGCAGCCTTTTCACAGTTGTTACTGAGACAAAAAAAATTTTTTTTCTTTTTCTAGAAATCCTTAGTAATTTAATAAGTTTTATGCCTGAAAATAGGAATAAGGTTAAAATTCTTACAATGCAATGAAAGTAAATACTGAATGATTTGACCAGTTTAATGATTTGGTCAGTCTAAAACAGTGAAAATCTAGATTACACATAATTTTTAAAACACATTTCATTACTCTGAGGTGTATACATAAAATAACTAGCAGCTTTGGCAAGTAGACATACCCGTTCTGCTTATCTTGCTTGTAAGTTCTGTTTCTTTCTTGATAGCCCAAAGTCTGCTTTCAAGCAGAGTGGATTAGTGTATGATCTCCTATTGCTGGGCTTTGATTCCAACTGCCCTACTCATTTCATCATGCTTTGGATCTATCTCTAACTTATGATAATAACATCACTCAATAATTTACATTTTATTACTTTTATCATCCGAAGAATCCCCAAATATATCATTCTAGTGTGTGAGCTAAGTTAAACAGCAAACATTCGTGATAAAACTTGTTTAAATGAGAGGTTTTTTTTCCCCCCAAATAGCAATGTCTTCTATTTAGAACATTTAAATTGCCTAGCAATCTTGAGGAACATTCCATTTGTTATAATTCTTTATGGAATGTTTCCCTACCTGCCACTTATTTCCTAAAAATGATAGTACAAACATATTAAGGTAGAATTTAATCATTGTTTTGACAGATGGCACCTCAGTAATCTAAAAGGCAAAACTGTGAGTGTAATAAAAACGAATTCTGTTCAACAGCAAAAATTCTTTTTAGCTCAGAAGTTTTTAAAAATAACTTTTAACACAATGCTTACATTGTAAAAATGATGAGCAGTGTGTTATGTGTAATATTTCTCTTTCCATCATTTTGATAGTTCTTACCTACATCTATTTTTTAAAGAATTAGGATTCTGATTCATTAATATGATCTATTGTTTTTCTGTTTTCTTAATTTCTGCTTTTATCTTTACTATGTCCTACCATGTGCTGCTGTTATATTCCCCCTCCCTTTTTGTGTTAGAAATCTTTTTGTGTTACAAATCTAATTCACTTATTTTCATGCTTTTTTAAAAAATTAAAATAGGGGTTTAAGGCTGGGAATTTTTTGCATTGCTTTAATGTATCTCAGATTCTGATATGTAGTGCTTTGTCATTTTTTTAGAAATGTTAAAATTTATGTTTATATTTCTCTTATCACACAAGAGTTATTTAATACAAAGCCTTTTAATTTTTAAGTGGAAAGGCTTTTTTGCTTTTGGGATTTTACTTTTACTTTCTCATATTACATTGTGACCAGAGGGGGATGTTTGTCATTTCTGTTTATGGAAGCTGCTAATCTATTATTTGTGTCCTAGAGTATGATTGAGTTTTGTGAATATTCTGTGTGTACTTGAGAGGAAGGTGTATTCCCTATTATTAAAATATAGTGTTCAATGTATATCCACTAAGTCTACCTTAGTCATTATTTATAAATCTTTTATATCCTTATTTATTTTTTGGCCACTTGATCTATCTCATGCTGAGTGACATGTTGAATCCTCTCATTACTACTGTTTCTAGTTCTTATTGCATTTCCTGTAATTTATGTTTTGTCTAAATGATTGCTATGTTAAATGTACACAGAGTCAGAAGTATTATATTGTTATTGTGGAATGAAGCTTTTAACTTAAGTGCCCTTTGTCTTGTTTAATACTCTTTGGCTTGAAGACTGTTTGGTCTGGTTATCAGGATTTTAACCCATGCTTTTTAAAAAAAAAAATTTATTGATGTATGTTTGATTTACAGTGTTGTGTTAATTTCTGCTGTACAGCAAAATTATACATATATATATTCATATTCTTTTCTATTATGGCTTATTACAGGATATTGAATATAGTTCCTTGTGCTATACAATAGGACCTTGTTGTTTGTCCATTGAATATGTAATAGTTTGCATCTGCTAATCTCAAACTCCCAATGCTTCCCTCCCAGTGCTCTTCCCCTTGGCCACCGTGAGTCTGTTCTCTGTTTCTGTGAGTCTGTTTCTGTTTCATTGATACGCTCATTTGTGTAATATTTTAGATTCCACATGTAAGTGATATCATATGGTATTTGTCTTTTTCCTTCTGTCTTACTTTGCTTACTATGATAATCTCTAGGTCCAATCATGTTGCTGCAAATGGTATTAAGTTGAATATATATATATGTATATATATACACACATATTCTTTATCCATTCTTCTGTCAGTGAGTCAGTGGACATTTAGGTTGTTTCCATGTCTTGGCTGTTGTAAATAGTGCTGCTATGAACACAGGGGTGCACATATCTTTTTGAATTACAGTTTTGTCTGGGTATATGCCCAGGAATGGGATCGCTGGATCATATGGCTACTCTAGTTTTTTGAGGAACCTTCATACTGTTTTTTATAATGGCTGTACCAATTTACATTCTCACCAACAGTGTAAATGGGTTCCCTTTTCTTTGCATCCTCTCCAAAATGTATTATTTGTAGACTTTTATTGATGGCTATTCTGATTGGTGTGTGGTGGTACCTCATTGTAGTTTTTATTTGTAAATCTCTAATAATTAGTGATGAGCTTCTTTTCATATGCCTGTTGGCCATCTGTATGTCTTCTCTGGAGAAATGTCTGTTTAGGTCCTCTGCCCATTTTTTTATTCGGTTGTTTGCTTTTTTGTTATTGAGTTGTATGAGCTCTTTGTATATTTTGAAAATTAATCCTTTGTCAGTCACATCATTTGCAAATATTTTCTCCCAGTCTGTAGGTTGTCTTTTCATTCTGTTTATAGTTTCATTTGCTGTATGAAAGCTTATAAGTTTGATTAGGGCCCATTTGTTTATTTTTGCTTTTATTTCTATTGCTTTGGGAGATTAACCTAAGAAAACATTGATATGACTTTTATTAGAAAATATTTTGTATATGTTCTCTTCTAGGAGTTTTATGGTGTCATGTCTTATATTTAAGTCTTTAAGTCATTTTGAGTTTGCTTTTGTATATAGTATGAGAATGTGTGCTAACTTCATTGATTTACATGCAGTTGTCCAACTTTTTCAGCACCATTTGCTGAAGAGGCTTTTTCCGATTTTAGATTCTTATATTCTTTTATATTCTTGCCTCCTTTGTCAATGATTAATTGACCATAGGTGAGTGGGCTTATTTCTGGGCTCTCTGTTCTGTCCCACTGATCCATATGTCTGTGCCGGGGTTGGCGGGGGAGGGGGGGGGAGGGCAGCCAATACCATGCTGTTTTGACTACTGTAGCTTTGTAATATTGTCTAAAGTCTGGGAGGGGTGTGCCTCCTGCTTTGTTTTATCTTCCTCAGGATTGCTTTGACAATTCTGGGTCTTTTATGGTTCTATATACATTTGGAATTATTTGTCCTAGTTCTGTGAAAAGTGCCATGGGTAATTTTAATAGGGATCACATTAAGTCTGCAGATTGCTTTGTATAGTATGGCCACCCCATACTTTCTGATTGCATTCATTTGCCTAGCAGATCATGGTGTCACTTTATTTGAAGTTTTTTTTTTAATCAGTGCCTTTTAGTGTCCTCTTATGTACAGCACAGAGTTGAATTTTTTTAAGAGCTAATTTGAAATTTCTTTGAATAGTCAAGTCCTTTCAGATTTACTGACATGACTGTTGTGTTGGCCTAAATTCTGTCTCATTGTTATTACATTATTATCTTGTGGTGTAATTACTGTGTGTATTATATTATATTAATAATTATTTGATTTCTTCTTTTTTTAAAAAATTCTTTTGGCATTTAAGATTTTTATTTTTATTCTAGTTGTTACCTTTGCCTTAATGCTTTCTATACTACACCCATAACCCCTCCAACTTTTTTTCTTATTTAACCTTTTGCTTTTTGTCAATTTTAAGTGGTATCTTTTACAACTAGTGACCCTCTAGTTCCCTTTTATCCTCTCTTCCCATCTTTAGTTGTATCTGTTCTTTATTGTGACACTTATAATATTCATGTATTATTTTTCAGTGCCATTACCCTTCTCATGTTTTAGTCTCAACTCTACAATTGAATATTTAAAATGTTCACATTAAGTCTTTTTTCAGTGTTCCCAGTCATCTTTTTTAAAAAAATAGTCCTCCCTTTTCTCAAGTTTTATTTTGGAAAATTTAAAACCTCTGGAAAAACCAAAGATTTACACCAGCTGTTACCATGTTGCCACATTTGCTGGTCATCTATTGGTTGGATGAAGCCTCACTCCCTCTGGTAGAGTCCTCAGAAGGGCACTTATGTACAGTGTTCTGGCACATTCTAAACTGCTTTTCTGTGCTTTTGAATCTTTTGATCTTGGCTGGATATAATAGGCTTGGTTTGTACTTTCCTTTTCCTTATATTTCTTGAAAATGCTGCTCTTCTGTTGCCTTGCCTTGTATGTTGTTTTTGAATAATCTGATGCCATTCTGATGTTTTTGCCTTTATAAATTACTTCATCTTTTTTCCTGAAGGCCCTAAGGATTTTTTTCATAATCTTTAACATCTTAATGTTTCGATAGGATGTATTTCAAAGTTAATCATTCTTGGCTGATTTTCCTTAGTATGAAAAATGTATAGATTTGGATCTTCCTTTATTTCTAAGACGCTTCCTTGGATTATAGTTTTAAATAATAGTTCTGTTTCATTTTTTGGACTTTTTTTCTTCAGGGACACCAATTATATTCAACCTCCTTTGCCTCTGTTCCGTTTCTTTCACTTCTTCTCCAACCCGTTTTTCTTCTTTATCTCAGTTTTCATCGTCTTGGTTGTTTTCCTGATTTTCTTCAATGCCTTTATTAAGTTCATATCGCAGTTTATTGACTGGTCTTTGTAATGTGGTCTTCATTTCTGATATAATTTTGTGTTTTTCTTCTCTCTCTTTCCTTACTTGAGTCAATTCTCATTTCATTTCTTCATGATGACTTGCTTGTTTTCTTTGTTTCTTGTCCACTTCTGTTCTTACGTTTTACAATTCTTATTCAAGGGTGACTTTTCATTATTCCCAAATGCTTGTTTGAGAATATTTAGTTCAGCCTGGAGTGTTGTGTTACAGCTTTCTTTGAGTTCATGTTTGTTGTTGGGTAGGGTTCGGGGGACTTTTCATGAGCAGAAAAGATTTTATCCACATTTTCTGATATTTTGTGGAAGTTTTGTATGGATGTGATCTATTTTTAACTATTTCTGTTTATTCAGTGGACAGGACTGTTGGTTGGAGAGAGCTGTCTTCTGGGCATTCTCTTCTATGGATGGTGGGGGAATATTAGGTGGGAAGGGTAGAAGGACCACTGGCATATCTTGCTTCTTTTTGCTTCTGCTGGTTCCTAAAATTTCCCCTCTCATTTCCTTCTTCCCTTTACTGCCATGTCTCCAGGGGAGACCACGTCTCCCCCGGAAATGCTCTGAGTCTCCCCCAGAAACACTCTCCTCTGAGGCTGACACTCTTAGTGCCCACCCACTTTCAAGCCCTAACTGCGCAGCCAGAGACTGTCATGTTCCAGCCTGCGCTTAGTAACCTGGCTCTTCTTGTTCACTTTCTGGGGAGCGACTCTGCTTTCTCTCGGCCCTCTGCTCCTTTTCAGTCTTTTCAGCCTCTCCTCTCCCACTGTCCACACCCACAGGCCTGTAGTGCTGGTCGATAGAGTATGGGAGCACTTTTGGAAAAAAGTTTCCCTCTGCTAACAGATAATTTGAAGGCTGTGGCATTCTCTGTCTTCTGGGAATGCTGAAGGCTTGGAGCCCATGTGCTTTTATTTGTTTTTTGTTGTTTTTGATTTTATGGACGTTCAGAGATTAAGGAGAAGATTTGGAATCAGGCCTCTACCAGTGTTCTTCAAACCCCAAAGTCCTCTCTTGGCCTAATCAAAAATTATGAGCACTGTTTGATATCAAAGAAGTTTTTACAGTTTACTGTGCTCAGTCACTCAGTTGTGTCCAGCTGTTTTTGACCCAGTGGACTGTAGCCCACCAGGCTCCACTGTCCATGGGATTTTCCAGGAAAGAATACTGGAATAGGTTGCCATGCTCTCCTTCATTACCTTTTATTAATGATTTCTAATTTGAATTTTCTTCATAATTTGTGACTTTTTACTGAGGAAGTGCCTTCTTTCATTATTTGACAATGTAGCTTATGAGAGACATAAGAAGAGAAAAAACTCTGCCCCAGATCAGAGTGCTAATAATCGTAGTAATTAAAAGTGTTTCTTATTTTCGAGTTATCTTTAATAAACCACTTGGCCATTAAAATCAACAAGTTTTACAATAAGATTCTGTTCACTTATTAATTTTATGTAATAATAAAATATTTTTGTGTAAATATTTTCCTGGTGAAAACCTGTTATTAAATTTCAAATGTGAATACAGTCATTTCCTCCTCTGTGAACTTTTTTCACATAGTACCTTGTTAATAAAGACTAAATCCCTGTCTTTTATAGATAAGAGCTAAAAGAACTAAATAGGGAAGCATTCATATTTCAAGATCTCTAAGAAGAGGTAGCAAATATTTAATATGGAACAAAAACCTTGTGAACCCAAAAATGAACATTTTTTATCAAGCAGTGGCATCCCATCCAATGCAGGTATGTGGTTTTTATAAAACAAAAATGGGAGAAAATTAGAACTAAGCAGCCTTCATAATATTCATTCAAGCTGCTGTTTTTTAGTATGTTTTAGTTTAACTGTGCAGGTCACAGACCTTGTTCATGAATGTTTACCAAATTATTTATAATTCTGCTTTATAAGGAAGAAGTTGTTTAATCTTTTAAAAATAGCATGTCTATTTTTTAGCATGTGTTTACATTATTTTCTGGTTTGAAGACTGTTGCCATGTTGAGGCACTTCCACACATGCTGTTTCTCTAAATGCCTTCTCTTCCTTGGTCTGCTCCAGGCCCCAATTCTGCATCATTTTGACTTCTTTTCCCTTACATCTCTCCCCACCACATCCAATCAAGTACGACATCCTGCTTTCTCTAGTCTCAGAAATGTCTCTCAAATGCATTTTACCTCTCCATTCCCATGGCTGTTGTTCTAGTTCGGGCCTGCCATCGACTCTGATGAAAATTATGTCATTCAGCAGATAGCAGACAGGAAGACAGAAACAAATGGAATAAATAGGTGGCACTTAATACAGGGAATTGATAACACAGGTGTTGGAAGAGCCGAGAAGGTTCACGGGAGATGAGAGAACACAGAGATAACCACAGCAGAAAGCTGCTACCAGCCTCTGGGCCAAAAGGACCCTGAGAATAGGAACTGTTATAAGGCGTGGGTAGAAGCAGGAGCTGGAACCACGGACTGGGCTGCCTGCTGGAGACGGACCCATCACTCACAGCCAGAACCCTGTCTGAGGCAGGAGAGAGGAGAGTCCCTCAGCTTCTCCCCGCCGCCGGCCTTCTGGTCTTTTGCCAGGACCTTCCATTTGCGAACCTACCAGGAAATGCACTGGGAATGGGACATTGGAAGGATGGCCTCCACAGCACATGGCAGGGAAGGGTCTCTCTGGCAGTCCGGCAGGTGACTGTACAACCCTGCCTGCTTTCCCTTCATGTCTCTCTCGTCTGAAAGAATGCAGCCAGAGTTCATTCTGAATTACAGGTCTGTTGTTCCACTGGTCTGCTTACAGACTGTTATCTTCACACACTTATTCTGTAAAAGCTTCTGCTCCTTAGGACGCTCATGCCGATGGCACCTCCATCATACTAGACCCATCCACCCTGCTCATTCCCCTCGCTCACCTCCCCACCCGCATGATATCCCTCAGCCAGTGAAGGCATGGGCGCTTAGCTCATGGACTGGCACTCCCACCCCAGGCACACCATCATTCTGCAGTGTCATTGTGCTCATGGATGACCCATCTAAGGTCTCAGACTCCTGGCTTCTGTACTCTATTATTCAATCATTTTGATCTGTACAGCAGAAGGCAAAGGAGAAAAAGAAAGGTATACCCATTTGAATGCTGAATTCCAAAGAATTCCAGAGTGAGATAAGAAAGCCTTCCTCAGTGATCAATGCAAAGAAATACAGGAAAACAATAGAATGGAAAAGACTAGAGATCTCTTCAAGAAAATTAGAGATACCAAGGGAACATTTCATGCAAAGATGGGCATGATAAAGGACAGAAGTGGTATGGACCTAACAGAAGCAAAGATATTAAGAAGAGTTGTCGAGAATACACGGAAGAACTATACATAAAAGATCTTACTGACCCAGATAATCACAATGGTGTGATCACTTACCTAGAGTCAGGCATCCTGGAATGCGAAGTCAAGTGGGCCTTAGGAAGCATCACTACAAACAAAGCCAGTGGAGGTGATGGAATTCCAGTTGAGCTATATCAGATCCTAAAAGATGATGCTGTGAAAGTGCTGCACTCAATATGTCAGCAAATTTGGAAAACTCAGCAGTGGCCACAAACTGAAGAAGGTCAGTTTTCATTGAAATCCCAAAGAAAGGCAATGCCAGAGAATGTTCAACCTACCATACAGTTGCACTCATCTCACATGGTAGCAAAGTAATGCTCAAAATTCTCCAAGCCAGGCTTCAACAGTACAGGAACCAAGAACTTCCAGATGTTCAAACTGGATTTAGGAAAGGTAGAGGAACCAGAGATCAAATTGCCAACATCTGTTGGATCATAGAAAAAGCAAGAGAGTTCCAGAAAAACATCTATTTCTGCTTTATTGACTATACCAAAGCCATTGACTGTGTGGATCACAGCAAACTGTGGAAAATTCTTAAAGAGGTGGGAATACCAGTTCACCTTACCTGCATCCTGAGAAATCTGTATGCAGGTCAAGAAGCAGCAGTTAGAACCAGACACGGAACAACGGACTGGTTCCAAATTGGGAAAGGAGTATGTCAAGGCTGTATATTGTCACCTTGCTTATTTAGCTTATGTGCAGAGTACATCATGCAAAATGCCAGGCTGGATGAAGCATACGCTGGAATCAAGATTGCTGGGAGAAGTATCAATAACCTCAGATATGCAGATGACACCACCCTTATGGCAGAAAGCAAAGAGGAGCTAAAGAACCTCTTGATGAAAGTGAAAGTGGAGAGTGAAAAGGCTGGCTTAAAATTCAGTATTCAAAAAACTAAGATCATGGCATCTGGTCCCATCACTTCATGGCCAATAGATGGGGAAACAATGGAAACAGTGAGAGACTTTATTTTGGGGGGCTCCAAAATCACTGCCGATGGTGACTGCAGCCATGAAAATTAAAAGATGCTTGCTCCTTGGAAGAAAAGCTATGACCAACCTAGACAGCATATTACAAAGCAGAGACATTACTTTGCCAACAAAGGTCTGTCTGGTCAAGGCTATGGTTTTTCCAGTGGTTCTGTATGCACGTGAGAGTTGGACCATAGTACTGAGCGCCAAAGAATTGATGCTTTTGAACTGTACTGTTGGAGAAGACTCTTGAGAGTCCCTTGGACTGCAAGGAGATCCACCCAGTCCATCCTAAAGGAAATCAATCCTGAATATTCATTGGAAGGACTGATGCTAAAGCTGAGGCTCCAATACTTTGGCCACCTGAATGGAAGAACTGACTCCTTGGAAAAGACCCTGATGCTGGGAAAGATTGAAGGCAGGAGGCGAAGGGGGCAACAGAGGATGAGATGGTTAGATGGTATCACTGACTTGATGGACATGATTTTGAGGAAACTCCAGCAGTTGGTGATGGACAGGGAAGCCTGGTGTGCTGCAGTTCTTGTGGTCTCAAAGAGTTGGTCACGACTGAGCGACTGAACTGCTAACAGCTACTCACTTTCCTATCTTGGATCTTATTACCAAGAATAGTTGGGCTTCTGGAATCCAGCCTGCTATCTTCTGGCACTCTCACTTTCTTATTCCTACAATACTTATTTTTTTTCTGCCTGATAAAGGTAGCGGTTCTTAATTGTGACTCACACTGTACTTTTCCTGTTCCATCAGAACTGGAATCAGCCATTTGCTAAGGAGCCCTGGTTCCTTTTAGTAGAAAATGAGCGACTTCACTTTCACTTTTTCCTTTCATGCACTGGAGAAGGAAATGGCAACCCACTCCAGTGTTCTTGCCTGGAGAATCCCAGGGACGGGGGAGCCTGGTGGGCTGTCGTCTATGGGGTCGCACAGAGTCGGACACGACTGAAGCGACTTAGCAGCAGCAGCAGCAGTAATCACACACCAGGATCTCGTGTGCCTATTGCTACTGAAGTGACACGGTGTCTGGGAGTGTTCAGTGTGTTAAAACTTGGAATTAGATTTTTTTTGTTGTTTTTACTGAAAACTTGAATTCAGATACAGTACCATAGAGTTACTATACAGACTAGTTACCGTACATACTAGTTACTTCATACATACTGAGTTACAGTACAGGGTAGTTACTTCATAGTCGTAGATGCTTCAAGGCTCATTCAACACAAGTATCACTTGATCACTAGCAAGTAAAACTGCCCCCTCCTTCCTATCCTGCTCCTCCTTTTTACCTTGTGCCCTTCTCTCTCAGAACGACTATCACTTGTCTCTTTTCCCCATGAGACCTTGAGCTTCTTCAGGGTTCAGTAAGGGCATCACCTGGGATAATTGTTCACCACAAAATTATTTCATTATTCAGTTAATTAATTGGTTAATTAATTCTTTAATATTTAGGTTCTTCAAGTCCATTTTTTGTGTCATCTATTCGTGGAACAATAATTGAAAACACATCTTCAACTGGGACTATAACACAAATTCCTTTTTTCCCTAAATATGAAGTAGAACTTGATTCTCACAGAAAAGTCATTCCTTACCCTGGAAAGGAACACATTGAGCGTGTTTTGGAAGAATATTCACATCAAGTCAAAGATTTGCAGAGAAGACTAAATGAAGTGAGTTGCAAATTGATTCTTTTGCTGTGCTCTTGGTGTAATCTTGGTGGAACTTGAATAGCTCAAAGTGTTATGCTTAATGACATTCAGCTATAATTATAATTAATAATTGGTTCAAGCCTGCTGTGCTGCTCTCATGATAGCAGGTTTTTCTTTTCAAAGCAGTGATAGGGGATCGGATTTTAGATGTGTGTGTATCCGTGACAGCTAAATAGTGTTTAGAAATTAATCCATAAAAACTTCAAGTGGACCTTATGTAGAATCAAGCTGGATTTAGTCAGCTTTACAACTGCATGTTGGATCTGAGCAGTCTATAGCTTAGAGTCAAACTTGCACAGACACCTTTGTAATCTAACTTTTCCCTGTGCATTTTAGCTTCCTCTGCTACCTGCTCCTTATATATATCCTCCATTCTAGCAGTATCAAGCTACCTGCTCTTCCCTAGATGTACCATACAATTCTAGACCCTCATGCTTTTGCTCAGATCATTCCCCCTTGTCTACCTGTCTACCTGGCAGTTCTTACTGTCAGTCAAGACTCAGCTCAAGCATTTTTCTCTGAAACCTTTCCTCTAGACACAGGTAGGCGAGTTCTCCTATGTACAGTTATTGCTCCTTGCGCACACGTTTGTTGTACTGTTTAGTGCTTTTTATTGTATTCACCAATGCATTGGTCTGTCTCATCAGACTGTGTAAACACTTAAGAATTCTATAAGTTTACTAAGTGCTGAAAAAGATGTATCACTGTGTTATGTACAGAGGATGCAAAGATGAATAAGATAGGACTCATAAGTTCATAGTCTTGAAGGGAGGTGGCATATAAACAAATTATGACAATACTTTATGATAAGTACACTAATAGAGATGGATTCATGACAGATAGATGGGTGAAGCACAGAGATACCAATGAGGAATAGAAACAATTCCTTAATTAATTTTCCACATCTGTCCTCTGGCAGAGTATGTGACACTTGACTGGCTCCCAATAAATTATTAATAGTTATATCAGTAAGTAAATAACAGGATTATTTGGAGACATAATATTTATCACAAACTTCCCATGTAACAGATATTATACCAGGTACTGGATATATAAAGATGGAAAAGATGTCCTCCTTTTTATGTGCATGTTTACAGTTTTATGGCTGCGGTATTTAAAATAGAAAATGATAGTAATAGGATATGTCACAATAGGGTAAGCACTGATGCTAAATCTATCAATGCTTTACATTCTTTATCTTACTTGCCTCTTCCACAACATTTGACACACACGACAGTTCTTTTCATCTTGAAGCACTCTTTTCTCTTAGGTCTCTTGGAAACACACTCTCCTAACTTTCCTCCAGCTCATTCTTTTTCAGTTTTCTTATTCCAGCAAAACCCTCCATAGATTGTAATAGTGATTTCCATGGCTTCTGTTGCCATGTATATGTCAGGGCCTGTTCAGTTTACACATCTGGTCAGACCTCTTAACTGGTCTCCACACCCAGTTAGTGTACCTGTGTTCCTCCTGGCCATTTCTACTTGAAAGGTTTCTCAGGCTCCATAAACTCACCATTTCCAATTATATACCTGATTTTCCCCAAACCTTTCTTCTAGCTTTGTGTGGTGCTACATTTACACAGTTGTGGAGGGCAAAAACCTGATTGATTCTTGATACCTCTGCATTTTCCCTGACATGCACTTTACTGCCAAATCTGTCCAGTGCACCTCATATCAGTTCAGTTCAGTTCAGTCACTCAGTCGTATCTGACTCTTTGCGACCCCATGAACCGCAGCACGCCAGGCCTCCCTATCACCTCATATATATTTCTTAAATATGTTTTCATTTCCACTGTTACATTCTAAAACTCAGACTACTCTGGCCATTCACCTGGACTGTTACAGAAAAAGATAGAGGGTCCCAACTTATAGTGACTATATAAACATTGTGACGAAGAAGGCAATGGCACACCACTCCAGTACTCTTGCCTGGAAAAATCCCATGGATGGAGGAGCCTGGTAGGCTGCAGTCCATGGGGTCGCGAAGAGTCGGACACGACTGAGCGACTTCACTTTCACTTCTCACTTTCATGTATTGGAGAAGGAAATGGCAGCCCACTCCAGTGTTCTTGCCTGGAGAATCCCAGGGACGGGGGAGCCTGGTGGGCTGCCGTCTATGGGGTCGCACAGAGTCGGACACGACTGAAGCGACTTAGCAGCAGCAGCAGCAGCAAACATTGTGAACTGCCGAATCAGGAGGTAACCTTTTATATTTCCTTTATTGTGTAGTTTTTGTTTTTCCTGTGGTTCCCAATTGCCTTTCTTTTTCCTTTATACTATTTACCTTTGTCATATCCTCATTAAAAACATTATTATCATATAGGTTTTCTATCATACCTTCCTTTAACCCAGGACTCTTTAGTTCTTTTGTCTAGTCTATATGAGTTTTTTCTTAGGTCTGTTTTATAACTATAAAAAAAGTTAAAAAAGTATTTTCTTGAGATTGTTGTCACTGCTTTCCTGGTTGGAGCCATGATTTCCAGGATTTATTATTTTCTTTTTTCTTCTTTCTTGATTTATTTCTTCATTTAGTCAGAACACATCTCTAGAAATTTTAAGAAAAAGTATATGGGACATACATTGTATGAATTTTTTTCATTCTGAAAATGACTTAAGCTGGGTAAAGTTGAAAGTTATTTTCTTTCATTCCTTTGAAAATATTGTGTGCCCTTGCAGAGACTGAGAAGATGTCTATCTGATTCTTGTTCCTTTGTAGATGATATCTTTTTATTTAGTTGAGGTTCATCTTTGGAAACTTTAAGGTCTTCTCTTTATCTCTGAAATTCCACTATAACATACATAGGTGTGGATTTTTGTTTTTTTCATTCACTGTGCTAGTCCCAGAAGGGACTCAGTGGATCCTTTTGGTCTGTAGATTTGTGCCTTTCAGTTCAGTTTAGTCTCTCAGTCACGTCCAACTCTTTGCAACCGCATGGACTGCAGCACACCAGGCTTCCCTGTCCATCACCAACTGCTGGAACTTGCTCAAACTCATGTCCATCGAGTCGGTGATGCCATCCAACCATCTCATCCTCTGTCATGCCCTTCTCTTCCTGCCTTCAATTCTTCCCAGCACCAGGGTCTTTTCCAATGAGTCAACTCTTCACATCAGGTGGCCAAAGTATTGGAGTTTCAGCTTCAGCATCAGTCCTTCCAATGAATATTGAGGACTCATTTCCTTTAGGATGGACTGGGTGGATCTCCTTGCAGTCTAAGGAACTCTCAAGAGTCTTCTCCTCTCTAGAAGGAAGCAACTTCCTTCTCTAGCACATTTTTCCTCAATTTTTGAAATAAACTACTCCAGCTTTTAAAAAAATAAATAAATAAAAGTTTGTCACATGAAAAAAAAAAAAAGAATCTTCTCCAACACTGCAGTTCAAAAGCAACAATTCTTTGGCACTCAGCTTTCTTTATAGTCCAACTCTCACATCCATACATGACTACTGGAAAAACCATAACTTTGACTAGACAGACCTTTGTTGGCAAAGTAATGTCTCTGCTTTTTAATATGCTTTCTAGGTTGGTCGTAGCTTTTCTTCCAAGGAGCAAATGTCTTTTAATTTCATGGCTTTGAGGAATTCAAATTTTTTTTTCCTTTGACATTTTCTTTCTCTGTTTTCTCAATTCTCTCTTTCTAAAGCTCCTGTTGTCTAGGTTGAACCTCTAAATCTCTTACTTTTTCTTTCAAAAATTTTATCTACTTTTTTTACTTAAAGGAGCATTTCTTGACTACTAACATTTCTATTGTAACTTTTTAGTTTGCAGCCATATTTTTAATTTCCAGGAACCCTTTCTTCTCCTCTGAGCCCTTATTTGGCATAGTCCTATTCTTACTTTATAGCAAAGATGTCTTTCAAATTTCTCTCTAATACAAGTTTTTGGAAATGTTCTTCCATTGTTGCATTATCTCTTTTTGTTTCTTTGGATCTTTTTTTATGGGTATTTTCTCATTTGTTTCATCTTGGTCTCTTTTGTATTTTGTAATCTTCAAGTGTTCAGTGGTTTTTGGCTTTTTGTTCATACTCAGGAATGAACAGTAGAAAATAAAAACTGCTGGCAATCTGTCTATGGGCAGAACTTGATGGCTTTACTTTGGGATAATTAGATGGGGTGTCAGCTGTTACTCTGGGAGACCTCTCAGCGCCTGATTTTAGAGATCTTTGTGAATTTCTTTGTAGTAGAACACCTTGATTTTTGAATGGTAGTTGTCTGCTTTTTTAAGTCAGTTGAAGGTGGGGGTTAACTTTTCTGTATACACAATTTCAACCACTTCTATCCTCAGGAATAGAGTTTATTCCTGTTTCTTTCTTGAGCTACAAGTCAGATTTGTTCTAGAAATGATGTTTTGGTTATAAAGTAAGTGGATTGAAAGGGGTGTTCCAAAAATACTTGTTAGAAATGATTAATTAGGCCCCAGACAGTGGTGAAGCGGGAAGGAAGTACACATAAGAACAAACAATTGAGGGACTTCCTGGTGATCCAGTGGTTAGGAATCTGCCTTTCAGTGCCAGGCACGTGGGTTTAATCCTTGGTCAGGGAACTAAGATCCCGCATGCTATGGGGCAACTAAGCTGGCAAGCTGCAACTACCGAGGCCTCTGCTCTGGAGAGAAATTTACGCACTACAGTGAAGAGCCTGTGCGCCACAACTAAGACTCAGTACAGCCAAATAAATATTAATAATTTCTTTAAAAAGACACAATTTTTTAAAAAAATTAAATGATTGGTATATAGATTTTTGGAAATTACTAGCTATTAAGGAAATATGTTCCTCTGATGAACACTAATTTGCAGGACACTTTTTTTCCAGAGCAATGAATTGCATGAGAAACAAAAGTTTTACTTAAGACAATCAGTCATTGATTTACAAACAAAACTTCAAGAGATGCAGATGGAGAGAGATGCCATGGCTGACATCAGGTTGGGCTTCATTACCTGATATTATTTTGAAGTTTTACTTTTTATAGAGTAAAATCACTTGTGTGAATCTGAGTTTTATCAACATTATTTCTTTTATTTCATTTATTTCGTAGACGAAGGGAGAGTCAGTCCCAGGAGGATTTACGAAATCAGCTTCAAAATACAGTTCATGAACTTGAAGCTGCCAAATGCCTTAAGGACGATATGCTGAAAGACAGCAGCACGCAGATAGAGCAGCTAAGAAAGATGATGCTTAGTCATGAGGGAGTGCTTCAAGAAATCCGATCAGTCCTGGTTGACTTTGAAGAATCCTCAGGCAAGAAAGTATTGGAACATGACAGCATGTCTACCATCCACTCCCGAAGCATGGCCTCAGCTATTAGTAAAATCCTAAGAGAATTAGACACAGAGATCTCTTATCTCAAAGGGAGGATATTTCCAGTAAGTGGTGAGAACACTATGTCAATTTTATATTAAAATTCATTAAGACAATAGTAGAAGGCATATAATTTTTTTAAAACTCTTCAAAGTAAGCCAAGTTCTCATTTTTGTTCTCTAAAATAGTGGAAGTTACTTCCACAGTGATCTTTCCTAATAAAGGGAGCTAACTTGTCTGTATAGTTTCATGAGTATAACGACTGTAAAAGATTTAATAAAATACAGCGATAGAATGTATCTAATTTTAGTATTGCTTCTATTTGCATCTTTCTGAAGCATTCCTTTAGTTAGAAAAATCTCTAAATTTTCCAAGCTTTAGATTTACCAGTTCCTCAATCAATATTTCTTTTTTATAACCAGGTAGAGGATCAGCTTGAAACACTGAAATCTGAATCACAGAACAAAATGGAACTACTTCTTCAACAACATCAAGATAGGTAGGTTTCTGGCTGAGGTATAGAAGATCATAGTGAAATTATAGCACAAGTCTACAATCTCTCATCAGCAATTCCAATATCTAAAAAGCTCTAAAACACAGATTTTTTTTTCCCCCATAGATTTGTAGCAAACTCATGTTAATGAAAAATTTATTCTGACACTTATTTGAAAAGTAGGGAAGATGTCATTCAAGACTATTGCAAAAGGTGTTTGAATTAGTGATGAGGCTCAACTCCCAGTCCAACATGGGCAAATGGGGATTCATAGCCAAGAAGCAGGGTGAGGGGGTCAGTGGGTGGGAAATTACTAGGAGGAGGCATGGGGTGGGAGGTTCTCACTAAACTGACTTAGCAAAATTCTTACTAAGCCTAGGCTTCTAAGCGCCAACAGGCATCTGACTACAGTTTGGTCAAGGTTAGATACTATGTCAGTTTTGTTGGCAAAACCTAATGTGAAGCTTTTTATAGTCTTCATGATTTACTGTGAATATTTACAAACCTACCGTTGCATTAGTGATGTCTGGCTTCTGAGACACTTCCATAGATCTCTCTGGGGAAGTCACATGATACTCAGTACTATTCTTTATTACCATCGTAACATTTTTTTAAAAATTCTGAATTCCAAAGCCTGACTGGCTCCCAAAGGATTTGAATAAAGGATTCTGTATCTAACTTAAATACTTGTCATCGGTTCAGTTCAGTTCAGTTGCTCCGTCGTGTCCGACTCCTTGCGACACCATAGACTGCAGCACACAAGGCCTTCCTGTCCATCAGCAACTCCCAGAGCTAGATACTAGTCATGAAAAGAACAATATAGACAAAGCTAAAACAAAATACCAAATATGAGAGTGTTGAAAGTCACTAATTTTTAGAATAATTCATTATCAAGCAAAATCTGTATCAAATAACGATCACATTCTTTCTATAGGATCGAACAGTTAATAAGCGAACATGAAGCTGAAATAACAGGACTCACCGAGAAAGCTAGCAGTGCTCGGAGCCAGGCCAACAGTATCCAGAGTCAACTGGAAATCATTCAGTATGTGTGTCCTGGTGGTTTGAAGTTGATAGCTATTATCTTCATTTTATTTTTTATTGATTTTTGTTCTAAGATCTTTTTTTAAATGCTTAATCATTGATTATACCAGAAAGTGAAACTTTTCTAACATTCAAGTGAACTGAAAAGATTATTTAACATATGGATAATACTTTATAACCATATCAGAAGTATTATGGCAAGTATTTGGGCCTCTTGGGGTTTGGATGTTTTAACTTTTGTCTACATTTCAACTGATAGGATAAAACAAACACACGTACTATATATCTGTGGTGTGTGTGTGCATGTGTGTGTGTGTGTATGTATAGATGGGCTTCTCAGGTGGCTCAGTAGTAAAGAATCCACCTGCCAGTGCAGGAGACACAGGAAACGTGGGTTCTATCCCTGGGTCAGGAAGATCCACTGGAGGAGGAAATGGCAAGCCATTCCAGTATTCTTGCCTGGAAAATCCCATGGACAGAGGGTCCCAGAGGGCTATAGTCTATGGGGTCACAAAGAGTCGACATAACTGAGTGACTGGGCATGCACATGTGTGTAAATATATATAAATTATACATATACAGTCAATGGGTTTGCAAGGAGTCAGACATGACTTAGTGACTGACTAACAACATATAAATAATTTTATAATTTGCATTCCCATGTTGAAACTTTTTATATGGACATTTTCAATCATACAGAGAGAAAAGTGTAAAATGAACTCCTGTGTATGCATCATCTATGTTTAACAGTTAACATTTTTGAACTTAAGCCTTTAGTAACCAGTTTGAAAGATAAAAGACTAGTGGCTACATTAAATAATTAGTGGAAGTACGTAAAAGCTAGAGCACCCTTAGGTATCACACTTACCCTTAGTTTGCTATTTGCCCTTGTTGTTGTTCAGTTGCCAAGTCATGTCCAATTCTTTGTGACCCCATGGACTGTAGCACACCAGGCCTCCCTGTCCCTCAGCATCTCCCGGAGTTTACCCAAATTCCTGTCCGTTGAATCAGTGATGCCATCCAACCATCTGATCCTCTGTCATGCTCTTTTCCTTCTGCCTTAGATCTTATTTGCTTTTATTCCCTCTTTAAACCCTTCTTAGAGAGCAAGCAAGAAACCAAAATTCAATGTATATGCGCCAACTCAGTGACCTGGAATCTACTGTTTCTCAACTACGTTCTGAATTAAGGGAAGCCAAAAGGATGTATGAAGACAAGGTGAGTTTAAGTTTTGCTGTTCTGCTTCCAGAGACTATTATACACAGAATCAATTAGATAGTTTTTAATGGTTTATTTGAAAATGAGGAATCAAAGCAATCATTTAAAATTAAAAGCAGTTTATAAGATGGGTGCTAAATATCTACATGTTAAATTATAAACAGTGTTTGCTCAAATCAGTTCATTCTTAGAAAAGTTTCCTGCATACTTCAAGCAAGTTTCTAAAAAATTAAAGGATAACATCATTCAAATTACTGCTATAAGGTTTAGCTTTTGCAAGTACTTGGTACCAGCTGATCTCCCCCTCCCACTGAATACTATTTCCTCTCTTACTTAAACTCCTCCTTATTAATCATTGTGAGGGTTACAAACTGAATTCACTTCAAGATTAGTCTGAATAAAAAATAATTAGCAAGCTTAATCTTCATCTCTTATCACACAGTTCCTATTAAAACTAGACATTAATTAATATTTACTACAGTATTCTGTTCTCTCAGTTTCCATAGCTAAAAAGAAACTATTTTCATTATCAACCATTCTTTTGGAGCTTAGGTTTTTGTTGATTTCAAGGACACAAAATAGTATCCTGTTTTGTGAATACCACCTTTCATCTCCAAAATGCCCTAGTTTGGAAGATAAATTCTTTAGATAATCATCCTACCTATAAGAGATCCTGCAGGTCTAATCACTTGTAGCCAATTTTTTTACTCCTTAGTTGATTGGGAAAAAAATAGAGTATAAGAAAGCTGACAGATTTTCTTTATAACATAATCTAGTTCTACAGGGTAATAGTATAAGGAAAAAAGCTCCTTATGGGAAGAGGCAGTTGAAAAATTGCAGCACTAATTCTTCCAGATATTTTCCTGCCTTTGGGCAACCCCTCCTTTCATTATCACTGTCACCCGTGTGCTGGTCACAGGAGGGGGCTCTTTCTCCTCGATTCTCTAGTTCAAGACTTCAATTTTAGTTAGTTGTTGCACACCTAAAAGAAGGAAAGAAAATTTAGACATGATCTTACTATAAAGGTCTAGACAATAAAGAATAACATGAAACTGTATAATCTCAGTTTTGAGATTTGGATCCTCTACAGGGGCTTTCAAACATTTTTGATCACTACCCACACCAAGAAATCTAGTTTACCATATGATCTAGTACACACAGATATAATCTAAGTACACTTCACAAAATAATACTTACGACACTGGCTCTTTTTCTTCTCTTCAGATACTGATTTGACGCCCACTAGGTTGATTTCATGTTTTCCTGGTGGGTTGCAGTGTGAACAGCACTGCTCTCAAAAACGTCTTCCTTAGCTCTTGGCCTTGATTCTTGTGTCAGGGTCATTTCAACCACTGCCACCTAGAAGTAGCCTTAAGGAGCTGTAGACTTCTTAAAGGCTAAACCCAAGAAACAAAAGCCCAGAGAGAAATATTTGTTCTTTCCTGCTTCTCTGAGGCCTGCCTTTTGTGTTCTAGTTCAGAATGGACTTTTCCCCTGAAGATGGATAGCAGGAATACCCACCCCATTCTGGGCAGATCAAGCCTGTACAATGACTGATATTCATCATACTCAACCCATTCTGAAAAGATTTAATTTTCATTGTTTATTGACAAACCCTTTGAAAAGCCACAAAATATTAAATACTAAGGCTTGACTCACCTGTCTATCTTACATAATTTGAAATTAATATAGCTTTCCATTTGTGATGTTGCTTGGAAACAGCCTTTTCATAAGCTGTCACCCAATTGTTTGCTAATCTGCGTGTTGTCTGATGTATAACACTGTGCTGATCAACCTAAATTTGGGCATGGTAGGAAATTTTAACAAATATTGACATCATAACAGTACAAAAATAGTTTTTGTTTTTATAAACACCCATCTCTTTAGCATTGTAGGAGCATTAGCCCCATATAAATGACTGAAAACCTTTTATATGAGGGTTTTGAGGTCATGTAGATACAAACACAATACTAAAATTATTGTCTTACCTTGCTCTAATGTAAACAATTGGTCATGAAGAATGTTTACAGTCTTAAACAGTCAACATTATTGGAAAAAAGGGGGGCATATTAGTTTAATTAATTTTAACCCAGATCACTGAGACTTTTAGTAAAGCGTATTGAGCCTAATCAAGTTGGCACCTAGTTGATGGTTACCAAGGATCTCTATCGTAACTCCCTTTAGTCAAGGAACACTTAGAGATGATTATCCTGCCATGTAAATACATATTTTAATGTACTCTGACCTGAAAAGCATTAAAAATACATGGTGTAAAAAAAAAATACATGGTGTAACTAAGCAAAGAAGATCAAACACACTAACAAAAGTTATTTTATTTTGTGCTCATGAAAAATTCTATTGTTATGAAATGTTCTTGTTGAGATAAATTGAATGTAGAATTTTAAAAAAACACAGATTCTTTTAATTTCTTTTATTTTCATTTACCTTGACATTGCTAAAGCCTATTAAAACCTTAAAATCTTATAATTAAATAAATAAAATCTTAAAATTTTATTTTTCCACTGCTGTAGTACACATTTAATATATACAATATATACTGTCCAAATGACAGTAAGGAAAAAGTACAGCTATGATTAAAAGTGAGATTTGTGGGAAGAGAAACTTATTATTTAAGAGTATGTTGATATTATACATCAACATATTTTATGAGAGGCAGGCAGTGTTAGTATTTTCTCCTGAGGGTCAGATTCCTTCAGAAAAAAATATTTATTATTTTTAAAAATTGATTACATGACAGATCTGAACAAAACTTTCCCAACTAGAATGAGTAAGTATAGAGAAAACTTGTTTAGCCGGACAAGTGTCTCTTCAGATAAGCAAAAGTATTTTCATACTGATGAAAAGTGATGTTTCAAAGAAGACTGTAGACATAGCTTTCAGACATACAAGTGTTTTACTGTAATATTTTTTCTATTCTTCTCTTTCCATTTTAGGAGAACCTCCAGAATTCCCCTTTACGAATTTGGACCAGTAGAAGCTGTCACTATTGGCTCTGTAGATTTGGCTTTACTCTTAACTTTCGCTTTTTGATAATAAAAATATCTCACAATCTTGATTCTAAGTTTACTTTTCCTACTTTGAAAGCATTTGGGGCTGAATTTCTTACTCAAAAAGTGAAGTTGTAGTAGCACTGGCTGGAGCTATACCCTGTGCAGGGAGATTCTATGCAAATCTCTGCATAGTTCTGCCAATGCACCTCCATGCTGACCGGCAGCATTCCTTATTATCCCAGAACTGTGTGTTTTCGAGCACAGAAAACGAGATAACAATTTGGCACAATTGGTGATATCTAAAATCACTGTACGATTATAATGAGATCCCAGTACTTATTTGTCCAGTGATCCAAAACAAAAAGTAGATTCATAGATGGTGAAAGGGAAAACCAGTGCTGCTATTTAAAAAGAAACAAAAAAGAAAAAAACTAATACATCTTGGATGTCAGTATTTATTCTGGACATTTTAAAAGGCTTTTCTTCATAGTGTTTTTTTACAGCTGTTTGTATCAGCTCAGCTGCTACTTCAATGGTTTTCCCTTTCACTCTCCATTTATCTTTTTGATTGATTAATTAATATAAATATTTTTACTTTTAAAAAGTGAAAGGTAAAAGCAGAGCTATAGCAGTTGAGTCAGTACTGACAACTACAAAACTAATGTTCCTGCAGGGGTCTGGAGGAACGTCTGATACTTAGATGGAAAGATACAAGTTGATTCTTTTTCTTTTTTCTTTGTAAAATTTGGTCTCATAGAATTTAACATTAAATGGTTATCCAAAATTTCTTAAAAAGTGAAAACAGACATAAAATAGCAAGTCTTAATTTAAGCTTTTAAACCACACAAATACTTTGCTCAAAGATAGAAATGGTTTTACACCAGACTAGGAGTCTAAAATGTTTGTTTTAGTCATATGAGTAACTTTTAAAATTGAAAGCATTCTTTTTTTTTTAACAATTTTTAATTTTTTAAATTTATTTATCTATTTTTTTACTTTACATTCTTGTTAAATTTAGAGCTCCAATATGGTTCCTTTGAAAATATAGAATTTCAGCTTTATTAATACTGATCTTATGTGAAAAAATATTAGAAGCAGAGTTGAAAGGAATTTGAAAGATCATCTAGAATACTTTTTTCAAATTATAGATGTATAATTTAGACTCAAATTACAGACTCAGAGAGCTTATGTGACAGAAGCTGCTTCAGAACCAGGCTGTTTGACTCTCAGCCAGATCATACTGCCTTTCTGATCACATTTGTCTAACCAAAGTAAGAGTTGATGTTTTTTTCCCTCAGTATTCGTAATGTCTTTACTATGTGTGCTGAGTTAGTCTTTCCTAGTAATAGTAGAGCTGAAGAGATTGTTTCAGCTGATAGTACTCATCTGTCTTAGGAAGCTGCTTGTGTCCCTGAGGATGAATTGTTATAGGAGCACAAGAGTGAAAGCACTTTTTTATAGGATTATTAGAATCTATGAGCTCATTTCTATCAGTCACCTAACGTTTTATCTAATTCCTGTGAAATACTTTTTTGTATAAAACATGGAATCAATTACAAGGTCAGTTTTGAAATACATCCAATGTAAATATTAAAATTTATATTCAAATTCCTGTAGGTTGTGATACTACTCTGTTGATAAATGTGAAACTATTTGATAGTCCTGTATTAGTATGCTCTTAAGTCCTGTATGTATGTATGTAAATAAAGACATATATATGTATACACACCCATCTATGTATTCATCCTTACCATTTATCAGAGATAGTTGCGTATACATGTTTATATGTAATATAATTAATATTTATGTGCCGAATTAATAAATGAAGATCTTAAATGAACTTAGACCAACTTAAAATAGTATCACGAAATGTTAGTCTTGCTTGTATGTTCTCTAAGAAGATTTAATCACAGTTCCATCCAAACCAGTCAGTAAGTTTTATTCTTTTTTTTTTTTTTTTTTTTTTTTTATAAATTTATTTATTTTAGTTGGGGGCTAATTACTTTACAATATTGTAATAGTTTTTGCCATACATTGACATATTACAGACAATGGCTAAATCTCACAGTACCAAGTATTTCATTTTGGTCAATTTGTCTGGCTGAATTCTACATAGATTTTAAGTTTAGAAAATTTTGCAAAATACATCACAATTTTGTCTACAAAATACATCCCAAAATGAACTCTTATTTTTGCCCCTCATTGCCCCAAATAATACTGTTTGTTTTCCAAAGACTATATTTATTTTATATTACTCATTGACATAGTCAGATTGATTTGTGCTTTCCTTGTAGATAGAAGAGCTGGAGAAGCAGTTAGTTCTTGCAAACTCAGAGCTAACTGAAGCACGGACGGAACGTGATCAGTTCAGTCAGGAATCTGGAAATCTGGATGACCAACTTCAAAAGCTCTTGGTAAGAAGGTGCTCTGAAATATGAATGAGATTCATTCTGGGAAGTTTTACCACAGTATTTCACAAAACTAGTTTCAAATTCCAAATTTTACAACATATCTGTACATTTACACACAGCACAGCATCCTGGACACTATTCAAGTTTTACGTGTGAAATATAATATTGTATACTTTAAGCACAACTGTTAGGGCTGAAGGTGAAGCCTTCAGTTGGGTGAAAGTGATCTTTGAATAGCCATAGTCTTTCAGTTAGGTACTGTGTCCTGCTAAACTGAAGCAGGGTTGAGTGTTCATTTCAAAGCCAAACAACATTCAAAACATATACAAATCACATATAAAGAAAAGTTAAATGCAAATTTAGATAAAAAATTTTTTTGGAAGAGGATTCCAATGGTAGTGAAACAGCTTCTGCCCTCCATTAGGGGTACTACAGGTGGAGAAATTTAGGAAAGGCGATGTTGGTACCCCTTCATGCAATATTTGTTAGGGTTCCTGTAGAACAAGATTCTCTCCCTGCCAAACCTTACCTCAGGCTGCAGGGCCCTGAGCTGCTGGAGTGTCCTTCGCAGGCTAACTGGGGCTTGATGAGCACACGCTCAACGGAGAGCTGACTCTATAAACTGCGGGATAATCCTCACTTCTCTCCCTCCTGTTGCATGTTTCCCAGCATCCTCATGTCTAATCTGGGGTCTAGTCCATTGAGAGTTACTTGTAATGCTAGAAATTATAAGTAAACAAAATGTTAGTTTTCTAGGAAGTCATTGTTCTTTATCTAAAATCATTAAAAAGGAATCCAATTCCAAGATTAAAGTCTTGTCAAATCACATAGAAACTCCAAGGATGATGTAAGGAAAAAAGAGTTTGAAAACAACTATGTAACACGAGGGGGAAGGCTGACATCCCTTCTTGTAGGCCGACCTACATAAGCGAGAGAAGGAGCTGAGTCTGGAGAAGGAACAGAACAAGAGGCTGTGGGACCGGGACACAGGCAACAGCATCACCATCGACCACCTGCGGCGGGAACTGGACGACAGGAACATGGAGGTGCAGCGCCTGGAGGCCTTGCTCAAGGCCATGAAGAGCGAGTGTCAGGGCCAGATGGAGCGGCAGGTGAGGCGGGGCCTCCCCCGGGTAGAGCTGTGGGCTCTGAGAGCAAGATACGTAAACCAGGTATTTATTTCTATGGTTCTGACCTCTTGTTAAATTTCAAATGTTAAACTTCATCTCGCTTTTGTCCACTGTTGAGTAATGAAACTCCCATTCAGTTGCCTTTTCATTTCACCTAGAAATTGGTAACCTAATAATTCGTAATAATAGAAAAGCATCAGACCATAGGGAGATCTGGGCTTCATCTGAGATCTGTGGCTCAGATGGAAAAGAATCTGCCCGTAATGTGGGAGGCCTGGGTTTGATCCCTGGGTTGGGAAGATCCCCTGGAGGAGGGCATGGCAACCCACTCCAGTCTTCTTGCCTGGAGAATCCCCATGGACAGTGGAGCCTGGTGGGCTACAGTTTGCGGGGTTGCAAAGAGTCGGACACAACTGAGCAACTAAGCACATAGGGAGATCTGAGGAAAAGCAGGATTGAAGGTTTCCAGTAGATTTTTTTTTGTTTCCCCTTCCCCAAAGAGGCTTATCCCTCCTTTCCTCCCAAATTGATTAGGAATGATCAATATGCTGGCTGGGTGCTGTCCAGTTCAGCACACCAGGAGTGACATGTGGAGTACTGTGTGAGCACCAGTGTACCTTCAAGACAGGAAGGACATAGTTCCACTGCCTGCCATAATTGCCATGGAGACACAAAAAGAGTCCCACAAAAGAGCTTCCCCAAATGAAAAAGCAAACCAAAGGGACCACCCTTGGCCTAGACCCAGGCAAAGTCATCTTCCTATTCTCTGACCCAACCTGGGCAGGAGGAACGATGCAAGGAGCAGCTGGCAGTTAGAGTCTTGCGCTGTGCTGTGCTCAGTCGCTCAGTCGTGTCTGACTCTGCGACCCCAGGGACTGCAGCCCGCCAGGCTCCTCTGTCCATGGGATTCTCCAGGCAAGAATACTGGAGCGGGTTGCCATGCCCTCCTCCAGGGGATCTTTCCAACCCAGGTATTGAACCCAGGTCTCCCAGGTCTCCTTGTGGGCAGATTCTTTACCATCTGAGCCACCATGGAAGCCAAAGAGTACTAGAGTAGGTCACCTATCCCTTTTCCAGGGGATCTTCCCAACCCAGGAATCGAACCAGGGTCTCCTGTGTTGCAGGCAGATTCTTTACTCTCTGAGCCACCAGGGAAGCCCAATTAGAATCTTACTCTTTTCCAAACAAGGACCAGAGAATGTGAATGTACATTGGATAAAAGCCATCATTCACTTTTCTCTCAAAGGTGGAATTAAGGAGGAGGGAAACAGAAAGGATAGGTGTCTTCACTCTTACCCCACTTTCCACTGGTGTCAGCGTCATCCTAACATAAATTGGTGTGGAAAACTTCCTCAGAGGACACTTGCCGAGCTTGTCCCCACACTACAACACCATTCTGGATGAGCATTGTTATTTAATGAAGGCCTCTCCACCTTGATCTAATTAACACGTGTTAGTCTACTGTCTGTATGAGGTTCTGAGAGCAAAACAATGGAGGTACTGTCGTGTTCATGATTTCACCTTCTTGAGCTAACTTGTCAGATCTCTTGAGACCTCTCCCTGTCTGCCTAAATCCATGAAATTCTTCTTTAACAATCAGATGGCAGCCATTCAGGGAAAGAATGAAAGTCTAGAAAAAGTGTCCTCCTTGACTGCTCAGCTTGAATCCACCAAAGAGATGCTCCGCAAAGTGGTAGAAGAGTTGACAGCCAAGAAGATGACCCTGGAGAGCTCAGAGAGGACCGTGTCAGACCTGACAGCTTCCCTCCAGGAAAAGGAGCGAGCCATCGAGGCCACCAACTCGGAAATCACGAAGCTGCGCTCCCGGGTGGACTTGAAGTTGCAGGAGCTGCAGCACCTGAAGAATGAAGGGGATCACCTCCGAAACGTGCAGACAGAGTGCGAGGCCCTCAGGCTGCAGATGGCAGAGAAGGACAAAGTGATCGAGATCCTGCGACAGCAGATTGAGAACATGACGCAGCTGGTGGGCCAGCACGGGCGGACAGCCGGCGCTATGCAAGTGGAGAAAGCTCAGCTGGAGAAGGAGATCAACGATAGGAGGCTGGAGCTACAGGAAGTAAAGGTCTGTAGAGTGTTTTTGGTGGTTTAGCTTCTGATATATCTCTTTTCTCCCGTAAGTCTGACTTAATTGACGAGAAGTAGGTTCTGTAAAGATAGTTATAGACACTCCGAAATTGTTTGCAAGTATTTTTGTCAGTGTACATGTGTGCTTTTGTGAGAAAGTTTTCACACTTTTCTAAAATTCCACAAGGAGTGGCCCCCAAATGGTTCAGAAGTGCTGATACAAAAGAGAAAAATCAGAAAATCCAGTTTCTTTATGAAGTCTGTCCTGATCCCGTAGTTTTGAGAAAGCATTTTGTCCCCCTTCAGACAGACCTGAATTTGAACCCCATCCCACCACTCAGTAACTGCAAAGCACTAGACTGTTTGCTGAATGTTGGCTTCTGTGTCTGTAAACCAAAATGCAAAATGAAAACCCCCCGAATCTTGTTGGGTTATTTGAGGCTTAAATGAGAAAGTATATATCAAGGATTTAGCTTGGTTCCTGGTCTGTGGAAGACATTTAGAAAATATTAGTTCCCTTCCCCCATTCCACTGTCCACCTGAACCTTATCGTACTGAGTTTGTACCTGTTACAGCCTGGGTCACATTCTATATCTCACTGTGTATGCACGCGTGTGTGTGTGTGTGGGGTGTGTGTGTGTGCATGTGTGTGTGTAAATATCAATTTCTCCTCTTCCCTGTAAGACTGAAGACTTCTTTAAGCAGGGCACACATCTTCATCTTTGTACCCCTGCCCCTGACTTTGTGCCAGTACCCAGAAGGTGCTCAGTAAATGTTTATCAGAATTTAAAACTATTGAATGAATTTTTAAAAATTCAGTTTCCCAAGCTTTATATTACTTTTATCTGCCATGATAACTAGTAGGAAACATATCACATATAATTTATTTTTTCTTTCAGTTTTGTTGAAATATAATTGACATGCAATACTGTATGAGTTTAAGGGATACAGCGTAATGGCTTAATTTGCACATATTTTGCAATGATTACAACAAAAAGTTAACATCTATTATCTCATATAGATACCAAAAAAACAATATTTTTCCCCTTATGATGATTTATGACAAAGGATCTAAAAATCAGCAAAGGCAAAAATTCACCCGAAGGAAACCAGGCATAAGCTTCCTCTCCTGCAGTCGGGCACAAGATGCTTAACCCTGCCCGCAATAAGTTGTGACAATATGTGTCAGATGTTGCCAACCAGGGGGGTTCATCAGAGGCTCAGTGGGCAGGGTTTTGATACTGGGGGCTGATCATATAGGCTCTCCTTACCAGGAAGGGGAATACAGTCTTCTGAAAGGAAAGCAAGGGTTCAGCGTAAATTGTTTCGCTTGAAGAACAGTTTTTAAGCAGCGGGGGTTCGACTGATGGGACCAAATCCAAGTTTTCAGTACCGCCAACAGCCACCCTGACTGGAAGCTTTCATCAGGGCAGCGGTCAGGCTCTCTTCCACACACCACCTTAGCTCCAGTAGCAGCCCCCTCCCTGTGTTCATTCTCTAGCCTCTCACCTTTTCAGTTCTTTTTCCATCATTATTGTCATCTGGCTATTCAATATTGGCTGCTGTCTGTCTCCTCTCCATGAGGACAAGGACATTGTTTGTTTACTGCTATACATGGCCAGGGCAGGGGGAGCCTGCTGGGGGAGGTGCCATGGGAGTAAAACTTGAGTAGGTGCTCACCTAGGGCCTTACCTGCACACTATCCTCAACGTGTAAAATGGAGTCTGGCACAGTTAGGTGCCCAGTACGTTTTTTTTTTCTTTGAATGAATGAATATATAGAATAGGAATAATGAAGGGCTGTAGCCAGTGATACTGGGGATTGATATCTATGGTTAAAAGGTAAAATACTCCTTTTGTTTTCCCACTTCTTATTGCTGCTTTATATTTTATTTTTTTATTTCTTGCTCTGTCTTTTGTATTTATCCCTACATTTAGATTTTGAAAGATAAAAAAGATGCAAAGATACGGGAGCTTGAAGCCAGAGTGAGTGACCTGGAATTGGAAAAGGTGAAGCTGGTGAACGCAGGCTCCGAGAGGCTCCGTGCAGTGAAAGACATCAAGCAAGAGAGAGACCGTTTATTAAGTGAGGTGAAAGCTAGTAGGAATGAGTTAAACAGTCTTACAGGTACGTTACTCCAGTTCAAACTCTGCCGAAAATAGGAGTGCTGTCAGTGGCGTTCCATGAGGATACCAGGACTGTTGTGACAGAATGGGCCCTCACAAACATGGATAATTATGCTGTCCCTGTGCACACATCTCATCACCCGAAACCCTGACACTTCTCCATGAAGTGCTCCCAGAGCTTGCACTCATTAACCATTAACTTTAGTCAGCCCTCAGTGTCCATGAAATTCTGTCCTGCGTTTCCAAGGGGAGAGTGAGAGAAGTGGAAACCTTGAGTCCTCTGAGTCAGATGGCTTGATTAGAGGTGTAATAGTGAAGCCACACGTGTAAATAGACTTACGCAAATTTCTTGGAATGGAAAAATCCAAGGCTTTAAATTCAAGATGAAAATACCCTCAGTTCACTGTTAGTATGGTGCAGGTATTATGTACTTCACACGTATACACACATACACACACATGCATATGTCAGTGATTCCTGGGCATTTACTATGCCAGATGCTGAGACAGCCCTGGGAACAACAGTGAGGCTCCAGGTTAGTTGGAAGCCAGACCTGTATAGAATGTGTCACGTGCAGTGGGTGAAGCACAGTGGCTGGGTGGTGGGTACAGATGCGGGAAAGGTAGGGAATCAGCCTCCTGTTGCAGGTGACATCTGGGTTCGATGGAGGAATAGGAATTTGGCAGGTGAAAAGGAGGTAAAAGGGCAATCCAGGCGGAGAGAACATTATGGGCAAAAGCATGAAGGCATGAAGTAACACAGTGCAACCTCAGAAACACTTATAGGAGTAGAAGTACAAAGGAACAAGGACTAAGAAATGAGGCAGAATGGATAGGCAGAGCCAGACAGTGTGGAGCTGGCAAAAGATCAAGTAAGAGATTGTTGTCACCGAATTTACATTTTAGAAGGACAGAGTCAGCAGGTAAGAAGAGAAAGGCAAACCTAAAGGAGCAGAAGCCAGCCAGCTAAGGAGAATTTTGCAGTAGTCCCAGGGAAAGGTGATGAGAACCTGAACTGAAGCAGTATAATGAGAATGAGAGGAGAGGGAAGAATTAAGCAAGTTTTTGAAGATGGCTGCTGCTGCTGCTGCTGCTAAGTTGCTTCAGTCGTGTCCGACTCAGTGTGACCCCATAGACGGCTGCCCACCAGGCTCCCCCGTCCCTGAGATTCTCCAGGCAAGAACACTGGAGTGGGTTGCCATTTCCTTCTCCAATGCGTGAAAGTGAAAAGTGAAAGTGAAGTCGCTCAGTCGTCTCCGACTCTTTGCGACCCCACGGACTGCAGCCTACCAGGCTCCTCCGTCCATGGGATTTTCCAGGCAAGAGTACTTGAGTGGGTTGTCATTGCCTTCTCCGTTTTGGAGATTGAATCAACAGTAAATGACCAGAGGGGTTGTGTGTATGCTTCTGGTTTTAAATTTGTAGTGGGAGAACAACATCGGAGAGAACGAAATCAAGAGAGGTTAACTTATAGGCAGGAGGGTGAGGCAGTCAGTGTGAGATCATTGGTCTAGAGGCACCAGGGCATCCACATGAAAGTATCTGGAGAGATGGGGTTAGATCTCAGCAGAGAGGTCTTGACTCTGCTTGTTCCCTTTATAAGTAAATCTATCTATCATATATAAATAGACAAATGTAAATAAATGGATAGTTGAATGTGTGTGTGTGTGTTCTTGTGTATGAATGATGAATGCCAGGTATTTTGATAGTTACTGAAGATAAAAAATCAGGTAAAACACATGGCAGCATCAGGTTACTTACCGAGTCACGGAGATTGATCTGCCTGCAAATGGTGGCTGAATCTGTTGTGGTGGGTATGATTATCCAAGAAGGTTTAAGAGGAAATAGATGTGAGCCAATTACACTGGCTGGAAGAAAAGCAATGAATAATAAGAGTAAAAGAGGATGACCCACCCAAGCAGATTAAAAAGAGTCAGATCCCTGAAAATGTGTGTGTACATCTCATTTCTGTAACAACTGATAATGTAACTAAGTGGGGTCTCTTTCAGCTCCAAAATTCTGTGATCATTAATTATAAATAAAATAAGCTTTATAACAATGGAGTAGAAAAAAATTAACCAACTATTATTGCTTATCATGTTGTACAGAGGACTATGAAGTCTTAAAAAGGAATTTTCGAAACAAAAGTGAAGAAATGGAAACTACTACAAATAAGCTGAAAGTGCAACTAAAATCTGCACAGTCTGAGCTGGAACAGACAAGAAATACATTAAAGTCAATGGAAGGATCTGATGGTCATGGTATGCTTCAGTAGATCTTTTCCTTTTGTTTTTCATTCCCTTGGTCTAGATTTAATAAAACACAAACTGGATTCATTGCCTTCCACTTCTTCACAGTGAAGCATGGTGTGAGACACATACAACAGTAGATATCACTGATGGGTGTTATATAGCAGTTAGAATTCCCAGTATTTTTGAGGGAAATTGATATTTGCTTAATTTATTCCCTAAGTATCAGAATCTTTCTTTTTCTGTAGCTATTTCAATAATTTCTAACAAACCTTAATGTCCATAAATGCCAATTAATTGTTTTTGAGGAAGTGTTGATGTAAATACAGATCACTAATAATTTTCATTCATCAGCCTATTTCACATGTTTACTATCTTCATAAACTTTGTGCCTATGGCTAATTGTCCTTCCCAACTCCTTCTCTGAGATGAAAATGGGAGGGAGAGCCCTGGGAATTGAACTGCTAGGATGAGGAGTCCCTTCTCACCACTTTATACCTGTTCCCTTTTCACTTTGCTGCCCATGTTAATTCAGAGAGGGAAGGTGAGTTGCTGTTTCATATTATTCCTATCATTGTTAGTATGGCTGTATTAGCTGAATATAAGAATAATGATTTAACTAAAGACTATATTTTCTATTTCTCAATATTTTTTCATGTCAAAAGATTTATGTTTGTGCTCACTTCAACAGCCCATGTACCAAAGTTGGAATGATACTGAAAAGATTACCATGGCCCTTGCCTAAAGATGGCACAGAAATTCTTGAAGTGTCCACATTTTGTACGATCCTCAGAGATTCAGCTCTGTCTTTGCTGGTAAACACAAAGAAAATGGTGGGGCGTAGAGAGCTCACTCCAGAGGCCCAGCTGGGGTCTGTGGCCTCCTGCCCATCCACTAGACAGTCTCTTCCTCATGTGCTCCAGGCCTCTCCACAACTCCTCCAGTCCCATTACAGTTGTTAAATTAACTAGGTAACCCTGTATTCACTCTCGAATTAGGATCACCTTAAAGAATTTATTAAGAAAATTACCTTTGAAGGCCAAGCATGATACACTTAATCAAACCAGAATTCTTCAGAGTGGTGAGCAAATGATACCAGACTTTTGCTCTATTAACAAAGCAGGGAACTGTGCCTGTATTAACCCTGGTCTGGACAGTTTAGCTACAGGAACTATATCTTGTTAGCAAGAAGTCAGATCTTTCATCCTCCGATAGTTTGTTTTTAAAGAATACTGCATTTTCTTTTTCTTTTTAACCTCCAAGCTGGACCTAACTCAAAAGCAGTGGCATTTGCAAATCTCTCTTCTCAGCTGACTCTAAGAAACAACATAGGGTGTCAGACTTTGAATTTCCAAGCAATGTGAGCTTTACTCGTCTTTTCAGTGGGCTGCCATGTCTTAAGTATGCAGTGCCCTGCCTCCTGTCTAGAACATTCTCATCCTGTCGCCAGTTTCAGTAAAATAGTCACATATATGCTTATGTGGCCAGTTTGACTTTTGAAACAATAGTGAGTTCTGAGTACATGGCAATACCCATGACAATGGAAATTGAATGGTTTGTGTTATCACTGGAATCTTTTAAAAAATCAATAATAGTAGCTGTCTTGTGTGGTATTTTATATATGAGTTTCTAGAAAGTTATTTTAGTAAAAATACTATTTACATTTTTCATTATACGACTATATATTTTGTGTATATATTTCCTATATGTGTAAGTATGAATTTGGTCAGTATTATTTATTACCACTGGAGATATGGCAACTTACGATGGCCAATGAAGTTAATTCTAGCAAAGAATCACAGAACATCATCATTTATCTATGTTTCTCAGCTCAAAACCCCTGAATAATTGCTGAAAATTGTTATATCCCAATATTGTGAAATCTGAAGACATCCTTTGTGAATGAACACTTCTTGAAACAGTCTAGATGCCTTAGAGGAATCTTATCACCTTTTCATGGTGTTTGACCATCAAATTATAGTCACCTCTCAAAATTTAGAAACTTTAAAAACTAAGACACAGTTTAGTCCCCCCCCCTTTTTTTTTCAGCTATGAAAGTGGCAATGGGGATGCAAAAACAAATTACGGCTAAAAGAGGTCAGATAGATGCCCTTCAGAGCAAGATACAGTTTTTGGAAGAGGCAATGACAAATGCAAACAAGGTGAGTGCCTGTCCTTGGAGTGGGGGAGGCCAGTGTGTTTACTCATTAGTAAACTACAACACAGAGTAAGACACACAGAGGTACAAAGTACATGGGGAACAAGGCAAGAGGTTATTCCTAACTGAGAGAATGAGCAGCAGGTTCCCAAAGGAACAGCTGAGCAGGACCTTGAAAGGGTTAGTTTTTTGGTTTTTTGTTTTGTTTTTTAATAACTACTCTGAAATGAATTTTATTTTCTTTTATTATTTTCTTCCTTGGTCTTCTTTTGTTATTTTTTACGTGTATCTATTCTTTTTCAGATTATTTTTCCGTTTAGATTATTACATAATATTGAGCAGCATTCACTGTGCTATACAGTAGGTCTTTGTTGGTTATTTATTTTAAATATATCAGTGAGAACAAATATACAGATTCCAAGGGGGAGGGGTGGGGGTGGGAAGAATTGGAAGATTGGGATTGACTACATATGCTTTTGATACTATGTATAAAACAGATAACTAATGAGAACATATTGTACAGGGAACTTTACTCAGTGCTCTGTGGATCTAAAGGGGAAGGAAATCTAAAAAAAAAGGGGATATATGTATACATATGGCTGATTGACTTTGCTGTACAGCAGAGACTAACACAACATTGTAAAGCAACTCTAGTCCAATAGAAATTAATTTAGAAAGAAACAAAGAAAAAAGAAAGTAGTATGTATATTCAATCTCAAATTTCCAATCTATCCTTCCCCCCAACCCTTCCCACCAGTAACCATAAGTTGGTTCTCTAAGTCTGTGAGTCTGTTTCTGTTTTGTAAGTTAATTTCATTTGTATCATTTTTTAAGAATCCACATATAAGTTACATCATACAACATTTGTTTTTCTCTGTCTGACTTTATGATTATCTCCAGGTCCATCCATGTTGCTGCAAATGGCATTATTTCATTCTTTTTAATGGCTGAGTAATATTCCATTGCATATATGTATCACAGCTTCTTTACCCATTCATCTGTTGATGGACATTTAGATTGCTTCTATATCCTGGCTGTCGTAAATTAGTGCTGCAATGAATACTGAGGTGCATGTAGCCTTTCAAACTATGGCTTTCTCTGGATATATGCTCAGGAGTGGGATTGCTAAGTCATGTGACAGCTCTAAGTTTAGTTTTTTAAGGAGCCTCCATACTGTTCTCCATAGTGACAATTACCAGTTTACACTCCCACCAAGAGTGTAGGTGGGCTCCCTTTTTTCTGCACCTTCTAAGGCACTTATTGTTTGTGGATTTTTTGATGATGGCCATTGTGACTGGTGTGAGGTTTTACCTCATTATAGTTTTGATTTGCATTTCTCTATTAATTAGTGATGTTGAACATCTTCTCATGTGCCTCTTGCCACTTGTATGTCCTCTCTGGGTTAAAATCTGTTTAGGTCTTCTGCCCATTTTTTGATTGGATTGTTTGTTTTTATGATATTAAGCCACATGAGCTGTTTGTAAATTTTGGAGACTAATCTTTTGTGAGTTGCATCATTTGCAAATATTTTCTTCCATATCGTGGGTTGTTTTTTCATTTTGTTCATGATTTCCTTTGCTGTGAAAAAACTTTTGGGTTTAATTAGGTCCCATTCATTTATTTTTGTTTTAATTTCCATTACTCTGGGAGATAGATGGAAAAGGATATAGCTGCAAATTATGTAGAGTGTTCTGCTCATGTTTTATAGTGTCCGGTCTTACATTTAGGTCCTTAACCCATTCTGAGTATATTTTTGCGTGTGCTGTTAAAGTCTTCTGATTTCATTTTCTTACATGTAGCTGTCCAAGAGCTAGTATTTTAACTGCAAGAAGATACTCGTGGTAGAGACAGAGTGCTTATAAGCACAGCATTTTCAGTTCCACTCTAATGTGACAACTGTGTTCCTAAAATCATGCTATGCAAAACTGTGCAGCAAAAACCACCCTGGGACTTGTGGGTGCAGTGGGATTAGGAGCACGACACTGACAAACTTCATCAGTCACAAAAGAAAAACAGAAACCTAATGAAAATGGTAGCACAGTTTTTCATGTTAAATGTTTAAGAGACACATAAATACTACAATTAGAATGGCCCTTTATCATAAAAATGACCTGAAGTTTGCTTGTGAATGTGTGCATTGAAGAATTGCAGTGTGAGAGTTGTTAAGGGGTATAAGGTAGGTTTTTCTGTGACATAGGATGTGGCTCATAACACAAGGTAAACTGAGGGAGCTAATTGTTTGAAGAGGGTGTATGTTTGCTTTTTGTATTTCTGTGCAGCTCTCCTTATCTGCGTGCTGTTTTCTGCACTGACCTAGTATTTCTTATAGATGAAACCATGCACTAGTAAATGTGAAATCTGTGCTGTGCTCAAATATTCCGATACATCAGTCACTTTGGAAGAGACTTGCACTTTCAGAAGAAGAGTTACAATAGAACTGACCATAATGCTGAAATGCTTTTTTAGAATGAGGCTAACTATTGACAAATATGCACATACATTTGTTATACCTCTCACTGGGCTTCCCTGGTAGCTCAGGGGTAAAGAATCTACCCGCAGTGTAGGAGACACCAGATATGCGGGTTCGACCCCTGGGTCAGGAAGATCCTGGGAGAAGGAGATGGCAACGCACTCCAGTATTCTTGCTTGGGAAAATCCAAGGGTAAGAGGAGCCTGGCGGGCTACAATGGGGTCACAAAGAGTCAGACATGACTGAGCGAACACACAGACATGACTGAACACACACACACTTATCACATGGACTTATTTCCTGTGTCTTTGTTCTTTCCCACTTTTTTCTCCCCTCCTGCCTCAAGTTCCAAATAGGCAAGTGATGGAAGAATAAAACGAAAAGAACAAATCTAGGAAAAGAGAAATGATGTGTGTGTGCTTCAGCATCTACATCACGATATCATTTCTGATATTTGCTCCTGTATACTTGTAGGAAAAGCATTTTCTAAAAGAAGAGAAGACAAAATTAAGCCAGGAATTGAGTACTGTTGCAACAGAGAAAAACAAGATGGCTGGAGAACTAGAAGTCCTGCGATCTCAGGAGCGCCGATTGAAAGAAAAGGTTGCTAATATGGAAGTTGCTCTTGATAAGGTGGTTATTAACTAAATATATACAGTAGTTAACAACTAAAAAGGAAAGCTCCATATTGATAGACACCAAATCTGTCAAATGGGATTGTGTCCCAGTCACCTCACACAAGGAAGAACTATATCCTGTAGAGAAGGCTAAGCTTTAAGAACAAGTCATGATGCATACTTTTTACAAAATTATCTTTTTTTTTCTTTGGCTAACATGAACATAAGAGGAGTAAGATAGAAGATGCGAGATGCTTCTGGTATCCTTTGTGGCCTGAATAATTTAAAATACCACCAGTCTAATTTATCTTCAAAGAAGGACTTCAATACTTGGTAGAATACAGTCTGTTAATAATATCAATAAAAAGACGAAGTAATGCTAATGGGTGGCACTTTGTGGAGTTCAGAAAGTTCAGGTAGAGAATGCAGCTTAATGACTGAGAAGATCAGTGATGACACTATATTTGTCCTTGCCATATATTGTAGAGGAGTAATCTCTCTTTGTGTCACCTGAAAACTCTGGAAACCTGAAAATACTGTATACTGAAACTAGTCCTTGCTCCTTGAGACAACAGAGCCTCCGTGGTGACAGAACATGGTCTGTGTTCCCACCTATGCAAACTTAGGTCTTAGAACATGATATATGGGCTCAACGAATTTCAGTTGTGGTTATCTTTATGTAAATATTTTTACTGTTGCTAAAGCTGTTTGCTCATTTCATCTTTAGTTCATTCATTCTTTTGCATACCCTTCACCTACTAAACACCATATAGATGCTGGGGCTACAGAGAGTAAAGACATGACCTCCAATAACTCTCAGTTTTCTAAATAAAACAGATAAGTAAATAGAATAGCATTGAAACATGTATATTATCATATGTGAAACAGAACACCATTCCATGTTCGATGCATGTGACAAGGGCTCAGGGCCGGGGCAATGGGATGATCCAGAAGGATGGGATGGGGAGGGAGGTGGGTGGGGGGTCCAGGAAGGGGAACACATGTAAACCCATGGCTGATTCATGTCAATGTATGGCAAAAACTATTACAATATTGTAAAGTAATTAGCCCCCAACTAAAATAAATAAATTTATAAAAAAAAAAAAGATAAATGTAACACACTATGCTAAGAATGGGGGGACGTTTCCTTGAAGAGATGGCGACTCTGCACGTACACATTAATAAAATAAAATTGCACAAAGAATGGAGGATAAACCACATGTGGTTGCTTGATTGTAGGCATCTTTGCAGTTTGCAGAATGTCAAGATATAATACAGCGTCAGGAACAAGAATCTGTGCGCCTGAAACTTCAACACACATTGGATGTAAAAGTAAGGTCTTTTGTTTTCAGTAAATAGTAATTTAAGCAAAACTTAAGCCTTGGTTTAATATACTTTTAAGTTTTCTTCATGTATCTTAGATGCTTTCAAGTGTACTTTTAACATTATCTGATATTAACAATTATAAAATCTTTCCATTGTACCTGCTGTACGTATCTTTTTCCTATATAGTAACACGTTGAAGCATCATGCTTTATGTTAGGTTTATATTGAGTGAGGGAAACACAGAATTACTTACCTTGGGGAACCAGAGGTTTGCATACAGGAGGAGGTCAAACATATTTGGCTTGTTTGGAGAATAGCAAAAATGAGGTAATTTGCATGACAAAACAGGTGTGCTTTAAAAATAGTACATTTTCCACTGAAATTTATTTGCTTTTTGAATATATTTTAAAATTGCAGACATACTTTCAAGTCACAATACTGGATACCTTCCCATAGTTGGAAAGGAACCTTCTCAGTAGTATGTCAGAACTGTTGTGGAGTGTTTGGCAGAGTTAATGTAGTAGCCTCCGATTGGAGATGCTGTTTCCTACCTGGAATGCTTACATCAATCACAAGTGTGAAGGCCTCTTGCTAAGTCCAAGATTAGTCCCCAAAGAATAACATGCATCTTGCTTAATACTTTGGCTTCAAACTTTGTGGGGGTTCAATATGTAAGACTGAAATTTATTTGCAAAAATACATTTTGATTTTACAATTCCAGTTGTAGGTTGACAGTTATTTTGCTCACACGTATACTGTCTTCCAGGAACTGCAGGGCCCTGGATACACCTCCAGTTCTGCTGTGAAACCACGCCTTCTACAGCCATCATCTGCTGCCCGTTCTCATTCCAATGTTCCATCTTCCCAGTCTACAGCCAGCTTCCTGTCTCATGTAAGTCACTTGTCTTATAGTTTGTGATGCAAATGGCATAATATGTAAATAATTTTAAGTTGAGAAGAATTTCATTTAAAAAATAAACCTATAGTTTATGACATTTTCAGTTTTTAGAATTTAAATTTATACAGACAAGGTGAACAAAAAGGTTTTTCTTTCTTGTTTGGTATTTTCTCTGGGAAAAAACAAGACATGAAATAGTGATATTAATGTAAACAATAATTATTAAAGTAAATTATTTAATAACCTGTATTCATTTTTTCTACCATAAGCATTCAGTTTACAAAGCCAGTATTGAGATGGCTAAAATAAGCATCACTTCAAATGCCAAAGGCAAATGATTTGTCTTGTAGTACTCTACTGAGATGAAAATGATTTGCTGTATATTGTCTCTTTGTGACCTATACGTGGACTTATTTATAATCATAAAGATTTTATTAATATTAAAATTGTTATTCTCTTCAGTTAAAATATTAGAGAGTTTGAAAAATTTTGTGACCTATATGTGGACTTATTTATAATCATAAAGATTTTATTAATATTAAAATTGTTATTCTCTTTAGTTAAAATATTAGAGAGTTTGAAAAATTTTTAGTTTAACCTTTCATACTATTAAAGCTTAGGAAAAAATATGCACAGTATAAAATTCAGATTTTCTCTTCTCTGAAGTTATATGTACTTATCATACCACTAATCCCTTGCAACCAGTATTCAGCTCCAGCTCTAAAGAAATGAGACATATTTCATATCACTCATGAAAATCTGTTTCATTAGTTAATAGCCCTATTGTATGTATAGCAACAAGGTCACTGGTAACCTACCAGTTAATCTGCCTGTGCATTGAATAAAAAACATGCACTGCAGAGTGAACAGGTTGAAATGGACTCCTTTCACATACACATGGTATATGACTGATAAGCTGTCACACAATAACATTCTGTCAAACAAAAGAATATTATTAAAGGTAGTGGTGGTTTAGTCACTAAGTCTTGTGACCCCGTGGACTGTGGCCCGCCAGGCTCCTCTGTCCATGGGACTCTCCAGGTAAGAATACTGAAGTGGGTTGCCATTTCCTTCTTCAGGGGATCTTCCCAACCTAGGAATCAAACCTGGGTCTCCTGCATTGCAGGCAGATTCTTTACTGACTGAGCTACGAGGGAAGCCCAATATTATTAATATTAGAAGTTAAACATGGTTCTCTCTGGAGACTGGAAATTGGAGGTAGGCAGAGGAAGGGAAGAAAAGTGCTGCTTTTTGTTTTAAGTGTCATAAATCATTTTACTTTTAAAACTATATGCATGTTACATAAATAGAAATTAAGTTAAACCCTTCTCTCCATGAACTAAACAACAAACAAAGAACAACAAAGCATATTTGACCAGGAGTCACTGGGACTTAAGATGTGTCTCTAACTTCTTTGTGTGACCTTGGAAATTGAGTTAAATATACTGTGCCTTTTCATCTCTAATGAGGAGACTGGACTGTGCATCATCTCTAAGGTTTTTTTAGAAGATCAGCTCTGAAATTTCATGACTTTTCGTTACCCAAAAGCCAGCCTAGTAAGATAGGCTTTTTAATACATAGACTATGCTTGATTATAAAGAATCTCATCCCTCACTGAAAAAGTGCTAGTCATAAGTCTATTAAATTAAAAACTTTAGTTATAATTCTAACAGTAATAATGAAGTGTATTTTCTGAATAGATTGTTAAGCATGTTTTCTACAATTAATTTCTTCCCTTAAAAATGTTTATTATATAATTATACACATTAAATGTAATATACATTCTTTGTTCTGTTCACTGATGTGTTCTGAGTACCTAGAAAAGTATCTAGCATGTGGTAGATATTCAGCACATGTTTGTCTAATAGATGAATGAATTCATTGTACTGATAAAATATTGGGTTCAGGTTTTCATTGTTTCTACTGATAAGTCAGTTTTAAGTCATACTGTTGCTTTTTTGAAGGTAATTTTCTTCTCTGACCACTGTGAAGATTTTGGTTTAAGCAGTTTGACTGTCTGTGCCTACCTGTTGTCTTCTTTATCTCTTGTGGGTCACTGATCTCCCTGGATGTGTGGATTGATATCTTTCATTGATTTGGGGAAATTTGTATCTTTTATGCTGTTGCTGCTAAGTTGCTTCAGTCATGTCCGACTCTGTGCGACCCCATAGACGGCAGCCCACCAGGCTCCCCTGTCCCTGGGATTCTCCAGGCAAGAACACTGGAGTGGGTTGCCATTTCCTTCTCCAATGCATGAAAGTGAAAAGTGAAAGTGAAGTTGCTCAGTCGTGTCCGACTCTTCGTGACCCCATGGATTGCAGCCTACCAGGCTCCTCCGTCCATGGGATTTTCCAGGCAAGAGTACTGGAGTGGGGTGCCATCGCCTTCTCCGTGTATCTTTTATATTTTTGATTATTTTTTTCTTCCCCATTCTCTTGTTTCCTTCGGGAACTTGTACTATTAAATAACTTTACTTTTTTAATTGCTATGTTATAGCTCCATTGTTTGAATCTCCTGTGGAATTGTAAGCATTATTTCTCTTGATTTCTAGTCATATTTTTGTTTAGTCTTTTTACTTCCTTTTTTTCAAGACTTTATTTTTTAGAGCAGTTTTAGATTCACACCAAAATTGAAAGGAGGATACAGAGATTGCCCATATACCTCTTGCCCCCACACATGCACAGCCTCCCTGTTATCAGCATCATTCTCTGTAATGATACATGTGTTATCAAAGATGAGCCTACATAGACACATCATAATCACCCCAAGTTCATGGTTTACCTTGGGGTTTATTCTTGGTGTGGTACATTCTATGGGTTTGTACCAATGTTTATAAATGTGTCGTTACTGATATATATCCATTATTATCATACCATACACAGTATTTTCACTTTCCTATCCTAAAATTCTCTATGCTCTGCCTATTGATCCTTACCCTCCTTCCACCCCTGGCAACCACTGATCTTTTATTATCTCCTAGTTTTACCTTTTCCAGAATGCCACTGAGTTGGAATCATACCATATGTTATCTTTTCAGATTGGCTTCTTTCACTTAAGCAATGTGCATTTAAGCTTCATCCATGTCTCTTCATGGCTTGATAGTCATTTATTTTTAGCTTGGAATGATAATTCATTGCACCACAGTTTATCTGTTCATCTCCTGGAGGGTACTGTGGTTGCTGCCAAGGTTTGGTAATTATTAATAGAACTGCTGTCAACATCCATGTGTAGTTTTTTGTGTAGGTATGTTTTAAACTTCTTTGGGCAAATATAGATAGCATGATTGCTGGGTCATATAGTAAGAATCTGTTTCATTTTGTAAGAAACTACCAAACTGTCTTCCAGGGTGGTTGTACCATTTTACACTCCCACCAGCAGCGAGTGAGAGTTCTTCTTATTCCACAGCTTCACCAGCATTTGGCAGAGATTGTCTAATGCAGTAGTTTCCTGTGAAAGGGTGCATTTCATTCATTGTGTTTTAAAACCTTGCATGTCTGAAAATACCTTTGTTCTTCATTTATATTTGATTGATACACAAAATGCTGCTACTCTTGTGCTGTTTTGATTCCAGGGTCTATGTATGTGATCTGTTTGTTTTTCAAAGCTTTTGGAGTCCTTTTTTTTATCCCTGGTACTCATTTCAGGGTGATCTCTGCTGGGGGTCTTTTCCCCTTCACTGTATAGGGAAAGAACTTATGTTCTTTTCTCTCAGAAATTTTCTTGTATTATTTATTTGATCAATTCCCTCCCTCCACTTTTACAGTTCTTTCTGGAATTCCTGTTAAGTCACCTATTAGGCCTCCTGGATTTAGTCCCTAATCTTCTTTAATTTTGGCTTTCAATTTCTGTCTCCTCGTATTTTATTCCCAACTTTTGGGAAGACTCCTCAACTCCATCTTCCAAATACCTATTGAATTTTTTTTTCTAAATATCATTTTTAAAAAAATTTCCAGGAGACTTTTTTGTTTTTTAAGTCTGCTCTTTATATAGTTTTATGTTCTTTAGTGGATGCAGCGGTACTTTCTCATTTCCATTTAAGGCTGTTAATTTCAGTCTTTCAGTAATCTCTTCTGTTACCTGAATTATTGCTGTTTCTTCCAATTTATTTTTTTCTGTTTGTTTTGATGCCTGTCTTTCATGTTGGAGCTTTTTCCTTCACTGTTTGCTAATCACTAGCCGTCCATTCATATTTAAAATTGAGGTCCTAAAAAATAAAATTGAGGCCCTAAAAAACTAATTAAAAGCAGTTGGTAAGGTTCACAGGATTTGTCAACTAGTAGATGGTTAGGTATTACTTTTTAACTGACAGACCCAAAAACGATCTTACTTTTTTCTTGGTCCTGTCAATCCCACTACAGAACGAATCTCTTACTACTGACTTCTTGATGTAAATCTGTTTGCCGGTGTTCTGAAGGGGCGAGTGGGAGAGGGAGCCTGGGGCACATGTGTATCCATACAGTCTTTCTTTATTGCGCTTATGTTTTCAGTTTGCAGCCTCACCTCTGCCATGCCAGGTGTCCTCTTAGAGTCTAAATTACTCTGGTCCAACCTCACCCAGTGACTAAGCCTCTAATTTTATTTAGAGGAAAAGAATGAATTATTACCCAACTACATGGGGAAAACATCTGGTATTCTCACAGTTTCTGCCATAAGCTCTTAGCCAGTCCTCCCATTTTTGCTGCCCTGTGCTTCCCTGACCTTCAGAAATGCACAAGGCCTCCATTTCTTGAATCTTTCTTGCTGGTATACTCTGATGCAGAGCAGTTCACTGTTTCTTGGCTACTTCTGTGCAGGTCCTTAATGTTTTGGCTTCTTTGTTCTACTGAATTAGCTGTGAATTACCCATTTGCTTTTCATCTCCCCAAATTTTATCATCATTCCTCATCTAATAATCTAATATTATCTCTCTTTTCCTCTTTATCCTTGTTAATTTCTTTAGTGTCATTTTAGTGACACTAAAATAAATGGAATAAATGCCAAGTCTAATGTTTAAAAGTAGAACAAAAGTAGAATATCACTGCATGAATTGTTCTGCATTGCCCCTTTATCTCATTTCATTTTAGTCTTCTTGTTCCATGAGTCTAATAATAGTCATTATTTACTGAAGACCAGGCACTGTACGATATTCTTTCTATAGATTATATAATTTATTCCTCACAACTACCCACATGAAGTAAGTCCTGTTATTATAACAATTTTTCAGGGAAAGAAACTAAGGCTTGGAGAAGCTAAATGAGTTATACAAAGTTCACACTGCAAAAACACAGTTGTGCCAAAACTTAACCAAGATGGCCTGGGTCTAGAATTTGTCTTCGTAATTAGTTTGCTGTACTGATTATGTACACCACACTGTTGAATGCTATTTATAAAAAAAAATAAATAGATGATGCTGTAAATAAATATTCTACCTGAACTAATTGTGTATTTTATTAGGTCCTTGTGACTGATGATTATACACTTTCAGAGGTCCAGAGGCATTAAAAATTATCAAGTTGATTGTCCTAGTGTTATTAATAATAGAAGAGAAAATGGTAGAATTGGAAAACCTTTTATTGTCTGATTGGCCCAAGCTCAGAAACCAAGACCATGTGTGTATGTATGTGTATGTATATACACATACAAACACAGATACACACACATAATTGGTAGCCTGACACAGAAGCATTCTAGATTAAACTTTTAGATAAAGATTATTTTAGCATTTAAAATAGAATAATCCCAGGATAATATGATTTATTTTATTTATATATCAGATTCCATACACATGCACTGTGATTTGTGCTAGCTGTGCTCGATCTTTGTCACTGAAGTACCCATGATGTGAGCAAGATTTTCAGTAAGACTTTATATAACTTTGGTTTCCTATTCACCCATTTTTAATATACAGTATAAATAATATATTTATATTCTAAATAGTATATTTATATTCCATTTTTATTGCAATCTTCTGACAGGAATATAAGTATTATAGGAGATGGATTTGGTCAGGCATTCTTAAAATAGAACAGTCTAATTCAAACTGAGTGAGATCAAGCTTTTATTTTTAGCTTTTTCATTTATCTTCTATCTTTGGAGAGTGGAGATAGAAGGTGTTGAGAAGCACACACTCTCCTAGATATTACTTATCTTAAGTTATAACTCATGTTTGCCTATAATGGTCTCAAGGCCATTAGAGAGAACAGTATCTGGAGAAGATGGAGGTGCATTAGAGATGTAATTCGCAAGTTATTTTGGAAACAAGTCTGACATAAGACAATTTCAGAGTCAAAATGTGATAGGAAGCTAATCAAATCATAAAATAAACCTTAAGTTTAACAATGACAGTATAAGCTCATATTCATCCCTTGAAATAAAAAAGCTTGTATAAGTTTTAACCTGAAAATGTATGTCCCCTAGAAATAGCCTTAATGTATATCCTAAGGGTCAAAGGATTGAAGTGAGGGAGAGCAAGATTCTTTGATGGGCTCCAGTAACCTCATGAAGAACTTGCATGTAGCTGTTTCTTTACCAGCCAGACAAGATAGTCATAACCAGCCATACATAACCAGCCAGTCATAGGTAAAGAATGGTTTTAAATCATTCATTTCCTAGCTATTTTCTAATTTTTTTAAGTGTATTTTGTTCATGTTAAACATCAAAATTTGTTCCATATGAATCAAACAGTAAAGTATTAAAAATGAACTTTTTAATAAGTATTACAAGTAAAAGCACTATAAGATTTACAGACATGAAAAGGAATAATTGACTATTTTGAGTAAATAAAACTTAAATCAGAAGCCACCATAAACTAAAATGAAATCACAAACTAGAAAAATATTTCTAGTAAACAAAGGGTTAATATAAAATATAAAGAGTTTTTACATACTTGGATAAAGATAGCATATATTCTAAAAGAAAAGTATAGAAAAGACATGTATATAAAATTCATATAAGAAATGCATATAGTCCATAAACATGAAAAATGTTCAAGCTCATTTATAATCAGTTAATAATTGTTACATACTAAAGCTAAAACAAACAACTTTGTGTATAGAATGGTCAAATGGTAATGGGAAGGGTATGGTATAATGGCCACTCTTCTGTCACACCTTATTGATGAACATATAAATTGATAAGACTTTATGTTGTCATTTTTGCTTCCAAAGTTCACTGTTTCTTTTTGTTTTAAAATTAATAGACTTTTTGTTGGAGTGGTTTTAGCCTTACAGAAAATTGAGCAGAAAATATGGAGAGTTCCCATAGATTCTCTTTGCTGTCCTCCTCCCTCCCCCCAGCTTCCCCTATTACCAGCATGTTGCATTAGTGTGGTACATTTGTTATAATTGGTAAACCAATATTGATACATTGTTATTAACTGAAGTCTATAATTTTCACTGGGGCTCACTCCTTATATTGTGGGGCTTTCCTGATGGCTGTCAGTGGGTAAAGAACCTACCTGCAATGCAGGTGACACAGGAGACACGAGTTTGACTGCTGGATCGGGAAGATCCCCTGGAGTAGGAAATGGCAACCCACTCCAGTATTATTGCCTGAAAAATCCTATGGACAGAGGAGCCTGGCAGTGTACAGTCCAGTGCAGAGAGTCAGACACTACTGAACATCACATGCACCTTATATTGTACATTCTGTGCATTTTGACATATGTATGATGATATATATCCACCATTACAGTATTAAACAGAATAGTTTACTGCTCAAAAAGTGCCCTGTGCTTCACCTTTTCATCCGTTGCTTCCTTGCTCAGAACCCCTGGCAACCAGTGATCTTTTTTACTGTCTTCATATTTTTGTCTTTTCCAGAATGTCATATAAGCAGAGGCATCTAGTTAGTCTTTTCAGATTGGCTTCTTTCACTGAGCAATATGCTTGCAAGATTTTTTCATTTCTTTTCGTCCCTTAATAGTTAGTTTCTTTTTTTACTGAATAATGTTTCACAGTATGGATGTACCACAGTTTATCCAGTCACTTATTGAAGGATATCTTGATTGCTTCCAAGTTTTGGAAAGTTATGAATAAACCTGCTATAAACATCTATGTGCAGGTTTTGCATAGACATAAGTTTTCAACTCTGTTAGATAAATGCTACAGAGTGTGATTGCTGCATTTTATAGTACTAGCATGTTTAGTTTTGTAAGAAACTACCAAACTGTCTCTCAAAGCGGCTGTACCATTTTGCAGTCTCACCAGCAGTGAATGAGAGTTCCTGTTGCTCCCCATCCTTGTCAACATTAGGTGTTGTCAGTGTTTGAATTTTAGCCATTCTAAGGCAACAAAGGTCCGTCTAGTCAAGGCTATGGTTTAAGCCAACAAAGATCTGTCTAGTCAAGGCTATGGTTTTTCCAGTGGTCATGTATGGATGTGAGAGTTGGACTGTGAAGAAAGCTGAGCACCGAAGAACTGATGCTTTTGAACTGTGGTGTTGGAGAAGACTCTTGAGAGTCCCTTGGACTGCAAGGAGATCCAACCAGTCCATCCTAAAGGAGATCAGTCCTGAGTGTTCATTGGTAGGACTGATGTCAAAGCTGAAACTCCAATACTTTGGCCACCTCATGCGAAGAGTTGATTCATTGGAAAAGACCCTAATGCTGGGAAGGACTGGGGGCAGGAGGAAAAGGGGATAACAGAGGATGAGATGGCTGGATGGCATCACCAACTCGATGGACATGAGTTTGGGTAGACTCCGGGAGTTAGTGATGGACAGGGAGGCCTGGCATGCTGCAATTCATGGGGTCGCAAAGAGTCGGACACGACTGAGCAACTGAACTGAACTGAGTGTGATATCGTGTAGTTTTAATTTGAAATTCCTTAATGAAATATGATGTTGAGCATATTTTCATATACTTATTTGCCTTCTATATATTTTTTATAGTGAGATGTCTGTTCCGAACGTTTGCCTGTTTTTTAATGGGCGTTTAAAATTTTTTCTTACTGTTGAGTTTTAAGAGGTTCTTTTTGGAAGTATATTTTAGCTACCAGTCTTACGTCACATGTTTTGAAAAGATTTTCTGCCAGTCTGTGATTTTTGTTTCCATTTTTTTTTTAAACTATCTTTCGTAAGGAAAAGTTTTTAAAGTTAAAAAGTCCAGCTTACTGATGCTTTTCTTTCATGGATCATGCTTTTGATTTATATCTAAAATGTCATCATGAATCCCAAAGTCATCTAAATTTTCTCCTGTATTATCCTCTAGAGTTTTATAGTCTGGAATTTTTACAAATAGGTCTGTGATTCACTTTGAGTTAATTTTTGTGAAAGATATAAGGTCTGCATCTAGATTCATTTTTTTAATGCATGTGAATGTCCAGTTGTTCCAGTACCATTTGTTGAAAATACTGCCTTTTCTCTACTAAAATACCTTTGCTCCTTTGTTGAAGACCAGTTGATTATACTTGTATGGGACTGTTCCTGGGATCTTCATTTTATTCTGTCCCATCAGTCTATTTGTCTATTCTTTTACCAGTACCGCACTGTCTTATTACAGTAAATCTTGAGCTTGGGAAATGTCAGTTCTCCAACTTTGTTCGCTTTCACTGTTGTCTTTCCTATTCTGAGGTTTTTGCCTTCCCATATACACTTTAGAATCAGTTTGTCAATATATCAAGGGGAGCATCGTAGCTAGAATGCACAGCTAACCCTGTTGACATCTTCTTCATGACTCTGTCCTGGTACTAACACACTATATACATTGTCAAGTTAACCTTTCTGGTTACTCTAAATCCATAAATATGATGCATATAAGATACTTCATGTGTTTTTATGCTAAGGGGAGAAGGAAGTAGAAACCAGCCTTTTTTGAGTACTTACTATGCATACATTAAGTACTTCTCATTCCTTATGCCATCCTTATAAAGTAAGAGTTATTTTCCCCATTTTTACAGATTAGGAAATGGAGACTAAAAGAAGCATTTCCCTTGTTATAATGAAATGAACTGTTTATGAATTTGTAGGTTATTACACTGATAATTTATAATAAGTGTCATGGGCTTAAAATTTTTTAATTACAAAGCTTATTAAGTAAAAGTGGGCAGAAGATATGAAGGTCCAGGTGTTATATTGAGATTTCAAGGTTAGAGCTGAAGTGATTGAATATTGCAATAGGATAAGTCTTTTGAAGTTTTATTTCACATCAGATATGAGGTCCACCAGTGCTAGGCCAAGAACAAAGCCTTTGTTTGGTGAAACTGGATCTGCTTAGCAACAAATGCTTTTATTCATGATTAAGAAACTGGTTCAGCATGTGCGGTATATGGGAAATCTGTGTACCTTCTACTCATTTTTGCTGTGAGCCTAAAATTTCTCTAAAAAATAAAAGCTATTAAAAATGGTTCACATCTTTGTATATTTTAAATCAATGAAATAAAATTTAATAGTTTAATGGAATCTTAATTTATGAAACTCTGAACTCATCATGGTAATTTCTCAGTAAGATGACCACCAGTAAACTGGTAAAATCATACTTACCACACATTCAGTTAGTTAGAACTCTTGACATCTTCAACTGGATATTCTATGTGGTTTATCAGTGGGAATAGGAAGGGAAGGACAATGTGAGGGTTATACCAGTAGCATCAACACTTGATTGGCATGGACCCTAGAAAAGTAAAGCCTAAAGAACAAGAATTTTGCAGTGTTTATCCTTCAACAACCAGTATGTCTGGCAGGTGTAACTCTACCTTGAGTCAGACACTTCCGGCCAAAATACCTTTATGATGATTGTTGCCTCTCTAGCCATGCTGCTGCTGCTGCTGCTAAGTCGCTTCAGTCGCGTCTGACTCTGTGTGACCCCATAGACAGTAGCCCACCAGGCTCCTCCGTCCCTGGGATTCTCCAGGCAAGAATACTGGAGTGGGTTGCCATTTCCTTCTCCAATGCACGAAAGTGAAAAGTGAAAGTGAAGTCGCTCAGTCGTGTCCGACTCTTTGCGACCCCATGGACCGCAGCCTACCAGGCTCCTCCGTCCATGGGATTTTCCAGGCAAGAGTACTGGAGTGGGGTGCCATTGCCTTCTCCTCTCTAGCCATGAGTACCCTCTAACTAAGTCCACCTGCTCACGAGGGCAACCTCTGATTATTATTAGGTTTCCTCTCTTTTTGTGCCTATTGGGAACATCTGTGCTTCTTTTTATATTATAAATATCCATTGAGGAATACTAGCTACCTGAAAAATCTTTCTTTAATATTATTTCCCAACTAACATAGTTTGAAAATATTGAATGTCTCTTTCCTCATCAGTAAAGTGGTGGGGGGCTAGATTCACTCAATGTAGAGGGTTCCTTACTTCTAAAATTCAATAGCTTTATAAAATTGGTTCATCCCTTAACAAATTATTGAAATTATTTTACCTGGATATAGTTATAAATATTTAATGGCATGGTAAGATGTCCATACTATATTGTTAAAGTTAAAAAATTTAAAAAATGATTTCACTATGTTGTAAAAAAGAAAAAGGAAATTAACATATGATACAGTGTTATTAACTAAAGTACAGATTTTGTTCAAATTTCACAAAATTTTATGCTAGTTTCCATTATTTGTTTTCATATCTTATTCAAGATTCCACATAGTATTTAGTTGCATTGAGTAGCTTCAGCTATATGCAACAAATTTTGGTAAATTCTCTTTTCATCTTTTTTCTGTTGCAAATATTTTCTAATTTTCCTTGTTACAGCTTCTTAGATACACCCATCATTTAAAAGTGGAAATTTAGTTTCCACATGCACAGAGTTTTAAAATATCTTTGATATTAATTTCTCATTTAAATGCTTTCTTCTCTGCAATCACCCTCTGTGTTTTTTCAGTCTTCTAACTTTATTGAGAGTAAGAAAGCCTCAATCAATGGCTTTATTAAAGATCTAAATCAAAAGATCTCTCTTGGCTAAACCAAAGATCTCTCTTGGTAAATGTCACATTGCACTTGAAAATATGTGGGTTATTTTCAAATACCTTTTGATATTGATTTCTAACCATAATTCCACAGTGATAAGAGAACAGACTGTGTATAATTTCAATACCTTTAGACCATGAAATTTTTCCACCTTGTTTTATGTCCCTGGATATGTTCCTGTGTCTCCTAATTTATAGTCTATGGGAACTTGAATAGAATATGTATCCTACTGTTGTGTGAAAATTATATAAATCTTAATTATGTTGAAAAATAAAGTCCCTGCTAATTATAAAAGAAGAAAAGATTTTTAAATAGATGTGTATAGTTTAATCCTGTATAGTTTACTTTATACATATGTGTATAAATAGGTATGTACATGCATGCTAAGTCACTTCAGTCATGTCTGACTCTTTGTGACCCTATGAACTGTAGCCTACCAGGCTCCTCTGACCATGAGATTCTCCAGGCAAGAATATTGAAGTGGGTTGCCATGCTCTCCTCCAGGGGATTTTCCTGACTCAGGAATTAAACCTGCAGCTCTTAAATCTCTTGCATTGGCAGACAGGTTCTTTACCACTAGCACCACCTGGGAAGCCCATAAATAGATATATATGCATTTATGAATTAGATATAGCACTGTGTTGATTGGATATTACTGATTTATCTCTGAGTAGTAAGATTACAGGTTTTTTATTTCTTCTTTTTCTCCTCCATAATTTGTTTACCAGTTGAATTAATTTTATAATAGGAAATGGCATTCAAATCTGAAAAAAACAAAGTGTCCTTGTCTTGTAAATTGTTTTCATTCAGCATTCTATGAAACCTAACGCAAAGGAAGATCCAACAAGGGACTTGAAACAGCTTCTCCAGGAGTTGAGAAGTGTGATCAACGAGGAGCCAGCCGTGCCTCTGGGCAAGAGCGAGGAAGACGGGAGAGCACCGTCTCTGGGGGTCTCCTTTGTGGCTGTGTAAGACTGAATGTGCTTCAGAGTGGGAAAGTGTCCCTCAGCAGTGGTTGGCCATCACGTTGTCTACATGGGAGGTTGAGGTTACATTAACTTTGAGGGGTATCTGGACATTACTAGGAGAAATGATATGAAAGTGGAGGAGTTAGCAGAAGTGAAACCGCTTGATATCAAGAGAAAATATTATTTGTTCTATTCAGAAATTAGTCAGGGCAAAGTGTGACCCAAAGTTACATTCACACAGTAATTTATAATTCCCAGCAAATTTCACATCCATAATCTTACTCGATTATCACAGCAACTGTTTGAGACAAGACAGAGCAGGATTTATTTATCCCATTTTAAAAATAAGAAGAACACAAGTTCCAAAAGGTTGACTTACCTGCAGCCACATATGGTGGAGCTAAAACTCGAACCCTGAGAACTGCATACTCTTCAAGTATAAACTAATTGGAAAGCTTTGGCTCCCTAGGCATTCATGCCAGTGACTTAAATTAATGTAAAATCAGATCCAAAAAGTGATTCAACTAGTCTACCAGCCACTGCCTACGTGTACTTACAGAATCAATGAGATCCTCATACTCTTTTCAAGTAGTGTTTTAAAATTTTAATGTGTGCTATTATTAAATTAACTTAGAGCATTTTAGCACAGTATCATACTATATTATTAGCATTATAACATTAATTATATGTTGTTAGTATTATAGCAACCCAGTTTTGTAAAATTTGTTTTCTGGTTATATAGCAAATATCTCAAAATCATACTCTCTGACACAATGCTTATATGTAAACAATCTCCAGTTTCTTTGAGATGTTCAGTTAGTGTTTATTAACCTGAGGTAGCAAAATATTAATTGGATTTGTCTATTTTACTAATAATATTTGTTAATAGTAGTAGTAAAATATTAGTGATTGTCTGGTTACCTAACATAACATTGCGTTCTCTGAATCACATGTCAGAAACATCCCCTTGTCACTCCATCCAAGAACACTTATATGTGCAGAGTATTTTTTAAAAAATGTTCTCATGCATTTTACTTATTTTTTTCAATTTTTAAATTGAAGTATAGTTGATTTACAATGTTGTTTTAATTTCTGCTATATAGCAAAGTGATTCACTTACAGATACATGTACATTCTTTTTTAAATATTCTTTTCCATTATGGTTTATCATGGGATATTGAGTATAGTTCTCTATGCTACACAGTAGGACCTTGTTGTTTATGTATTTTATATATAAATGCTTACGTCTGCTAACCCCAAACTCCCACTCCTTCCCTTTTCCACCCTCCTTCTCCCTTGGCAATCACCAGTCTGTTCTCTGTGTCCGTCATTCTGTCTCTGTTTCATAGATAGGTTAATTTGTGTCATAGTTCAGATTACAGATACAGGTGATATCATGTGGTATTTGTCTTCTCTTTCTGACTTGTTTCACTTAGTATCATCATCTCTGGTCACATCCATGTTGCTGCAGATGGCATTATTTTGTTCTTTTGATGGCTGAGTAGTATTCCACTGTATGTATGTACCACATCTTCTTTATCCATTTGTCTGTCAAAGGACAGTTAAGTTGTTGCCATGTCTTGGCTATTATGGATAGCAGAGCACTTTGGTTTTTGTCATAACTCTGTAATATACCTTCTAAGCTAGGGCAGTATTTATTAAGCTCATTTGACCAATGATTACATTGACATAGATTGAGTTGCCACCTCCTATGAGACAAAGAGACAAAGTCAGAAGTAAACAAAGTAAACATTAGAGCCCCTGGCTTCCAGAACTAATCATTCCACAAGATTGCCATGATCAAATTCCATCACTTCAACCGCAAATGATGTGCTTGACTATATTGGACTCTGTTGAATGTGAATATATTTGGCCCTTGCCTTTAGAGAATTTATGTTAATTTGCTATAATTCTACAAATGACCTTGTCACCAAAGCCTAAACTCAGCCTAAAGCTTTTAAAGGTTCAGGAACAAAAGCATTTCTAGGTTGACAAGCTCCATGGGTAGCCCTTTGCAAAATTTGCTTGGAGACCTAAAATCTACTGTTGTGCATTAAAGAAGAGTTAAATATATATGAGCAACTGATTATTCTAAAAATACGTGGAATCTGGAAATTATTCTTTGTGTAATTAACTCAGAGTTATATTTATCTATACAGAGATGATAGAGTAAGAGATTGCATTACTGAATCAAGCCTGAGATTAGAGATATGCCATAGGTAAGAGGAATCTGAGATTCTGAATCTTATTAATTGCCAAAGAATTGTATATGTGACCAGATAATTTGGGAAGTCTGGATTGGATAGTTGAGATGGGAATTGATGGAAAGATGTAATAGTGTTTAACTGAAACAAAAAAGGATTTCAGTGAAATATACTAAAATAACTTACTTTCTAAAAGTCAGCTTAATAGGCATTTTTTTTTTGCTGCTGTTTACTCAGATGAAGATATTTCTATGGTATGCCATTCCAAAAATGGAATACTTTTCCTACAGTTACAATAGCTTACATAACTTTGGAGAGGAAGGTGGTCTCAAAGGAAGTTGCAACAGCCTCAATATAGGGTTATAAGAATCTTACTGAAAACTGTCCTATTTTTATGAATAATCTAATAGCTGAATGTTTAAATGAAACCATTAAAAAGAGCATGAATAATTTACATCCATAACCCCTAAACAGAAACAGACAGTTCTGAGAACTGTCTTTAGCCAAAAAGGAGAAAAGCTAATATTAGTTAATTCCTCAGTCAGACACAGAAGCCATTGCCTGCAGGTCTTCAGTAGCTCCCAGCATCTGCTGCATTCAGCACATGGTTCTTCGACTGACACTGAAGCATCTCCCTAACTGGTCTCCAGCCTACTTTCCTCCTGTACTGAGCTCTGACCAAAACAGACTACTCCTGATTCCCAGAGGGGTCCGTGTCCTTCTGTCTTCAAGCTTCTCTCCATACATTCTCTCCACTGGGAAGAGCCAGCACCCCAGTCTCACTCTTTTAAATCTGCATCTGTCTAAAAGCAGTATTCAGAGGAACAGTTTGGTTTGATCACTAAATTAAAATAACATCACATAGTCTTTAACTTTTCCCACCCTCTGCCAACAGAAGCAACAACTCATTAAGGGAATCCACTGAAGGCAGCAAATCAAGTGAAACTTTTAGCAGGTAAGAAACCATCTGACCAGCCCTTGACTTTCAAAATGTCCCCTTTACTGCTATTTTTCATTCATTCATTCATTTGAATATCGTTCACTGCCTGTGATGTGCTGAGTTCTGTGCTAGGCCCACGGGATGTAACAGCAGGTGAGACACATGTGGGCCCTGTCCTCTAGTTGCTTATAGTTATAGGGTCTATTTATTGACTGACTGCCAGGAAAAACTTTTATCTTTCTATTTTTCCTGCTTATGAAAAAATAGAGGTATCAGAGTCCTCTTCATATCATAGAATATGAAAATGAATTCTAGTGTTTAAGTTCCAGTTAGGCAAAGAAAGGCCTATTCATTACTGTATCTTTAGCACCAAGCATTTTGCCTGCTTTTCAGTAAATATTTGTTTCGTAAATGAATTAAGGCAGATACTTTTTTACTGTCCCTACTGTTTGATCAGTATTCAGTGAACTTGAATCTTTATAAATACAGCTTTCTCTTAGCCTAAAAGAAACAAGTTTTGATTGTCTTCTAACCTGGGTGTGTAACATTACACTCACTATTCCTGTTAATAATATCTGCAGCCATCTATTATATGGGTGTTTTTGACTTATCTCATTTAGTCTGTCTAATCAAATCTATGATAAAGGCATTATTAGCCCCATATATAGGTTAGAAATGAAGACTCAGCTTTCCCAGCAATTTACCAAGGTCATACAGCTTGTAAATAAAGGAACCAGAATTGAACTCAGTTCTAGCCTGCTTCTAAGCTCAGGCTTATAACCACTCCTGTGTTCTGCTTTTGGGTACCTGGACAATCAGGATGTTGGCAAGGTTACACTCCTTTTAAAAGCCCTTGGGATTAATGCATTCCCTTCCCTTTCTCTTTTAGAGCTTCTGGGCGTCTAGCGCTTCATTCTTTGCACTTGTTGCCTTGTGGCTCCTTCCTCCGTCTTCACAGCCTCTGGCATGGTATCCTCAAGTGTTCTGCTGGGATGGTCACATCACCTTCCCTCTTCCGTGTGAAATCTCCCCCTGCCTTCCTCCTGGAAAGAGACTTGTGATGCCATTTAGATAACGTAGGTGTATCTCCACATACTCCAGGACAGTCTCTCCATCTTAAGACCCTTGATGTAATCACATCTGCAGAGTCTCTAGTGCCATGTAAGGTAACGTTCATAGGCTGTTGGTATTTGAACAGATATATTTGACAGTCATTATTCATCCCCCCACACTGCTTTTAAAGCCATTTTACCACTCTCATGTACCTTTGTGGTAGCCTCTACAGTGTTCAGTGTGGATGTCTTAAATCTCTAGTCTCTTGTGAGTTCCAATCACTTCTGTGCATCAGTTTCAAATTGCTCTGCCTGAAGCACACCTCAGACTATGTTCCTAGCCCCAAACCTTCAAAGGCTCCCTATTGCCTACTGCAGAAAGAACAGACTCCTTAACCTGATAATGAAGACTACACAACACAGCCATGACCTTTTTTCCCAAGGCTTTTCTCCCAATATTCTCAAACTTCTTGGTTTCAGAACAGACTCCTTGCCCTGATAATGAAGACTACACAACACAGCCTTGACCTTTTCTAAGGCTGTCCTCCTAATATTCTTAAACTTTTTGGTCTCAGGACCCCTTTGCACTCACAAATATCGCTGAGGATTCCAAAGAGCTTTTGTTTACATAGGTCATTTCTATTTTTAGTATTTGAAAATAAAATTAAATTTTAATCTTTAAAAAATTAAAACATTTTGATACTTTAAGATAGGCAAAGTAAATATATTACATGTTACTATAATAAAATAGTTTATTATGAAAAATAACTTTTCAAACAAAAAAATCATTAAGAAGACATCATTTTACAGTTAATGCATGGCTTAATAAAAGGTAGCTGTATTCTCATACCTGTCTGCATTTTTCTGGTATGATATCAGATATCATGGAGCCTCTGGGAAACTCCACTGTATACTTATAAGAGACTAAGAGTTAAAAAGAAAATAACATCTTAGTATTCTAATAAAATTAGTGTTGACCTCACAAAACCCCTTTTCAAGGGCACCACTTTGAGAACTGCTGTCATAATATTTTCAGACACCATCATATTTTCCAGCCCACAAAGAACTATGTGGTTTAGTTCAACTTACTGATTTAAATAGGTCTGATAGTTTTGTAAAGTGACACTGATTATTGCTAAGAGAGGTTATTTTTTTTCTTGGTTTTTAAATTTTAAATGAGTCATTAAGAGTGCATCTCTTAGAATCCATGAGAGAAATACTGGGTTTTATAGCTATTATTACAAAAAAGAATTTTACAGCCAAGATTATATGTTATTACATTTTCATTCTGCAGAATGTTCATGGGCACTGAATACATAAGGATGACGTAACTCAGGTTCTCCCTCATAGGGTGCTTTAGGACTTCTGCGGTTTAGGGTCATGGCTGCCAACTTGGGTTTACATCACTTTTGCCTTCACCAGCTTGTTCTTGTTGATAAATCTTAGCCCTGAGTTTGGAAATTGAATGTTTTTTGCATGACCATTCTTATGTTTCCAGAGAGCCAGTCACGTTACACGTAGGAGAATTGGAAGATCCACCTGGTTGCTTTGTATTCCCATCTGCAGGTGAGTTTTTAATGAAAGCAGAGAAATGGGGCCTGCTTAAACCCTACAGTGGCTTCCCTTTCACTCACTGCTAGTCCCCTCATTTTTCATACTATGTAACTTACTAATTCTGTTGTTGATTGGGTGTCACCTCCTGCTAGACAGATCTGCACAAGGACAGATGTCTTTAGTGGTTGGGATATACCCCAGTACCCAGAATCTTCCCGGGACATAGCAGGCCCTCAGTAAATAATTGCTGAATGGGTGAAAAGGAAAAAGATATGAGACAGATGGTTCTCCATACACTTTCCAAAGACACAATGTGCTCTATAAAACAAGAAGATAAAGAAAGAAATTGAAAGATAGCAGAATCTGTTGAAAAACAAAATGGCACAACTCAAACTAGAAATGGAAAAAAATAAAAATTAGGATAGGCAGGGCTGAAATCATAATCAGGGACATGACAGACCCCTAGAGAAAATTGCAGAAGAGGAATTTTTAAAACTAAGAAATGTGAAAGATAATGGTAGAGAATAGGTTGCATTTGGAAGGCGAAGGCAAACCAGCAGACACATAATCAACCCTCCTATGGAAGAAAACAAAATAAATGGGAAAGAACAAAACTGAAAATGATGGTTATTCAGCTAAAGTTTACTATACATCTGGACAGTAATGTAAGTAGGGAAAATCGAGGTGTGAGGTGAAATAGAAGGAAAGTTTCCAGGTTTTCTTGTCTTTTGTAGAAGAATGTAAATGTATATCTAACATCAAAGCAATATTCTCAAATAAATTCTACTTATTAATTTTAAAATTTTTAACTTGTGAGAAATCTTTATGAACTAATATTTTGAGGAAAAAACATTTATTTGAAGTTGAACAGTTTCCTTAGGTTTTACTTCAGTTGTATGTTTATACTTTTGTTTTACTGTTTACCCAACATATATCCTTGCTTTATTAGATTAATACAAGTGAATGCTTTTACCTTTTTTCATAAATTGTGAGTACCTTAGAACATGTTAACTCCATTTACTTTCCTTCCATCTTACATAGAATCGTTGTCACATATTTTAATTATAAAGGTAAAATACCATGGGGGGGGTCATTTCCATTGTGTTGTGCCATTAAAATTCGTTTAGATGCACACACATATTCACACTTTATCTTGTACCTGCTGTCATTTTACTTATGCCTTTAATGTTTCCTTTAACACATTTTCCCAGTTTCTGTTTGTCTAAACTTATCTTTATTTTATCCCCACTTTTGAGGAGTATTTTTGCTAAGTATAGAATTCTAGGTTAACATTTTTCCTTCACTTTGAGAGTTTTCCATTGTTTTCTGGCTTCCAGTATCTCCACTAAGAAGTCAGCTCTAAATTTAATTATTCCTCATTTCAGTGTAGCCTGTCATTTTGCCTTCCTGGAAGCTTTAAGATTGTTTTTTGTCTTTGGGTTTGGGTTTGTTTTATTTTCTGGCAGTTTTTACTGATACACCTAGGTATGATTTTCTTTATATAAGAACTTGTTTGCAGTTTGGAGTAAATGCTGTTGAATCTGTGGTAGTCTGTGCCTCCATCATCCAGACCTTGCAGGTCTATGCCTGTGTCTGTATCTGCATTTTTTTTTCCTCTTGGTTTTCTGCCATGTCATTTTGACTCCTCGTGGTGGTGTTGTTCAGTCACTAATTTGTGTTTGACTCTTTGAAACCTCATGGACTGCAGCACACCAGGCTTGCCTGTCCTTCACCATCTACCAGACTTTGCTGAAATTCATGTTAATAGAGTCAATGATGCTATCCAACCATCTTAGCCTCTGCTGCCCCCTTCTCCTCCTGCCCTCAACATTCCCAGCATCAGGGTCTTTCCCAATGAGTCAGCTCTTTGAATCAGGTGGCCAAAGTATTGGAGCTTCGACTTCAGCATCAGTCCTTCCAATGAATGTTCAGAGTTGATTTCCTTTGGGATTGACTGGTTTGATCTCCTTGCTGTTCAAGGGACTCTAAAGAGTCTTTCCCACACCACAATTTGAAAGCATCAATTCTTCAGTGCTCAGCTTTCTTTATAATCCAACTCTTAACATCCGTACATAACTACTGGGAAAAAACCATAGCTTTGACTATACAGACATTTGTCGGCAAAGTGATGTCTCTGCTTTTTAATATGCTGTCTAGGTTTATCATCGCTTTCCTTCCAAAGAGCAAATGTCTTTTAATTTCATGGCTGCAGTCACTATCTGCAGTGATTTTGGAGCCCAAGAAAACAAAATCTGTCACTGCTTCCACTTTTTCCCCTTCTATTTGCCAAGAAGTGCTGGGACTGAATGCCGTGATCTTGGTTTTCTGAATGTTGAATTTTAAGCCAACTTTTTCTCTCTCCTCTTTCACCCTCATCAGGAGGCTCTTTAGTTTCTCTTCCCTTTCTGCTACTAGAGTTGTATCATCTGCATAGCTGAGACTGTTGATATTTCTCCCAGAAATTTGATTCCAGTTTGTGCTTCATCCAGCATGGCATTTCATACGATGTACTCTGCATATAAGTTAAATAAGCACATTGACAACATACAGCTTGTCATAGTCCTTTCCTAATTTTAAACCAGTCAGTTGTTCCATGTCCAGTTCTAACTGTTGCTTCTTTACCTGCATACAGGTTTCTCAGGAGACAGGTAAGGTGTTCTGGTATTCCCATCTTTTTAAGAATTTTCTACGGTTTATTATGATCCACACAGTCAAAGGCTTTAGTGTAGTTAATGAAGCAGAAGTAAATGTTTTTATGGAATTCCCTTGCTTTCTCCGTGATTGAACAAATGTTGGCAATTTGATATCTGATTCTTCTGCCTTTTCTAAATCCAGCTTCTACATCAAGAGGTTCTCGGTTCACGTACTGCTGAAGCCTAGCTTGAAGGATTTTGAGCATAACCTTACTAGCATGCGAAATGAATGCAGTTGTATGGTACTTTGAATATTCTTTGACACTGCCCTTCTTTGGAATTGGAATGAAAAAACTGACCTTTTCCAGTCCTGTGGCCACTGCTGAGTTTTCCAAACTTGCTGACATATTGAGTGTAGCACTTTTACGGCATCATCTTTTAGGATTTGAAATAGCTCAGTTGGAATTCCATCACCTTCACTATCATTGTTTGCAGTGATGCTTCCTAAGGCCCACTTGACTTCACACTCCAGGATGTCTGGCTCTAGGTGAGTGACCACACCATCATGATTATTCAGGTTATTAGTACCTTTTTTGTATAGTTCTTCTGTGTATTCTTTCTACCTCTTCTTAATATCTTCTGCTTCTGTTAAGTTCTTACTGTTTCTGTCCTTTATTGTGCCCATCCTTGCATGAAATGTTCCCCTGATCTCTCCAATTTTCTTGAAGCGATCTCCGGTCTTTCCCATTCTATTATTTTCTTCTACTTCTTTGCATTGTTCACTGAGGAAGGCTTTCTTATCTCTCCTTGCTATTCTCTGGAATGCTGCATTCAGTTGGATACATCTTTCCCTTTCTCCCTTGCTTTTTGCTTCTCTTCTTTCCTCAGCTATTTGTAAAGCCTCCTCAGACAACCACTTTACCTTCTTGCATTTCTTTTTCTTGGGGATGATTTTTGTCACTGCCTCCTATACAATGTTTCAAACCCCTGTCCATAGTTTTTCAGGCACTCTGTCTACCAGATCTAATCCCTTGAGTCTATTCATCAAGTCCACTCTAAGGGACAAAATCATAAGGGATTTGATTTAGGTCATACCTGAATAGACTAGTGGTTGTCCCTATTTTCTTCAATTTAAGCCTGAATTTTGCAATAAGGAGCTCATGATCTGAGTCACAGTCAGCTCCAGGTCTTGTTTTTGCTGACTATATAGAGCTTCTCCATCTTTGTCTGCAAAGAATATAATCAATCTGATTTTGGTGTTGACCATCTGGTGATGTCCATGTGTAGAGTCTTCTCTTGTGTTGTTGGAAGAAGGTGTTTACTATGACCAGTGCGTTCTCTTGTCAAAACTCTGTTAGCCTTTGCCCTGCTTCATTTTGTACTCCAAGGCCAAATTTGCCTGTTATTCCAGGTATCTCTTGACATCCCACTTTTGCATTCTAATCTCCTATGATGAAAAGGACATCTTTTTTTGGTGTTAGTTCTGGAAGGTCTTGTAAGTCTTCATAGAACTGGTCAACTTCAGCTTCTTCGACATCAGTGGTTGGGGTATAGACTTGGATTACTGTGATGTTGAATGGTTTGCCTTGGAGACGAACCAAGATCATTCCATTATTTTTAAGATTACACCGAAGTACTGCATTTCGGACTCTTTTGTTGACTATGAGGGCTATTTCATTTCTCCTAAGGGATTGTTGCCCACAGTAGTAGATATAATAGTGATCTGAATTAAATTTGCCCATCCCAGTCCATTTTAGTTCACTGATTCCTAAAATGTCGATGTTCACTCTTGCCATCTCCTGCTCCACTGTGTCCAATTTACCTTGATTCATGGACCTAACACTCCAGGTTCCTATGATATATTGTTCTCTACAGCATCAGACTTCACTTTCATCACCAGACACATTTCCAGCTGAGCATCATTTCCACTTTGTCCCAGCCACTTCATTCTTTCTGGAGCTATTAGTAATTGCCCTCTTCTCTTTCCGAATAGTGTATCGGACACCTTCCAACCTGAGGGGTTCATCTTCCGGTGTCTTATCTTTTTGTCTTTTCATACTGTTCATGGGGTTCTCATGGCAAGAATACTGGAGTGGTTTGCCATTTCCTCCTCCAGTGGACCACGTTTGTCAGAACTCTTCACTATGACCCATCCGTCTTGGGTGGCCTGCACATCTTGGCTCATAGCTTCACTGAGTTAGGCAAACCCCTTTGCTACAACAAGGCTGTGATCCATGAAGGGGTTGTCCTCATATGCTTGGTTATTTTTCTTGTATGACAAACATATATGAACATACACGAAAAACTGTTTCAGACTTAGAAAATGCTTTCAGACTTAGAATAAGATTGCCTTCTTCCAGAGAAAATTCATGCTTGCCTCTGGTACTCTACCATACCAGCAATCTCAGATCAATTTAATCCAGTCAGGAATTAAGATGATTTGAAGATAGACCTCAGGACCCACAAGGGCAGGCTCAGTTCCTTATTCCTAGGATGTACCCCAATTCAGTTCCACTTCAAAGTTTTGAGTTTTACCAGAACACACCCCACCCACATCATTGGAAACATTTTCTCATGAGAGTTTGATTTTTTGAGAGGTGTAGCATACTATTTTTAAGTAATTCTGTCTTTTTACTTTTGTTCTTATAAAACTTTAGGAAGTCCATCTGTGAAAAATTCAGCTTCCCGTTCATTCCATTCTTCTCCTAAGAAGTCTCCAGTTCACTCACTCCTAACTAGTTCAGTTGAGGATTCCATAGGTTCCTCACCACAATATAGATCTACTAAACCTGTTCATTCACCTGATTCTGTTAAAGGTAAGAATGACCTGATGAGATTAATTGTTTTCCTACTCTGGTGATTTAAAAGTTCTTTTCCATAATTGGATTTAATAAAGTTTCACATGGTGTTCTTACAGGTACACTCCAATCGATGCTGTGTGGTGGGTGTGTGTTTAAGTGGATCTTATTTATTTATTCATTTGTCTTCATTAAATAGAATAATTATTAATGCACACACACACCATAGTAAATAAACATAGATATTACAGATAAATATTATCTCTTTCTCTGACATGGATAATGATCTTTTTCTCTATTTTGTTATAAGATTTTGGATCTTCTTGTAAATGCTGAGAATGAATGACTTTTATTATTTACATTCTTTAAACTTATGTCTCTTTTCTGTCTCTGTAAGTGCAAGTATCTGTCATACAAACTTAGCAAAATGTCCTCATTTTTAAAATTTTGAGTTCATTTATTATTAATAAAGACAGGTGAAAAAAATGATTTGCTTTAGAATAAGCCTGAAAAAATAAAAGTGAACATTAAATATATATAAATGCTGAATTGAGCTTGAAATGTTTTTCATCACGTATGACATCAGTGCTCTCTGGTATCATTCTCTTTGATAAGAGATAAATGAGTCAAGTTGTTGGTTGCATCATTGTTAAGTCAGTGCCTGGTCTTTTGAAATTCTATGCCTAACATATTTTTAGATCCTAAAAAAAAAATCAGGACCTAATCATAGCTTTTAGTGTATTTTCTTTTTTATCATCTTTTTCTGCATCTGGGTCCTCCTTCATCTCTTATACTTCTAAGTTCTTTAAATTTTTTAAAAATTTGCTGTGCTGTGCTGTGCTTAGTTGCTCAGTCTTGTCCGACTCTGCAACCCCATAGACCCCAGCCTGGAGAAGGGCATGGCAACCCACTCCAGCATTCTTGCCTGGAGAATCCCATGGACAGAGGAGCCTGGCGGGCTACAGTCCATCATGGGGTCCCAAAGAGTCGGACAGGACTGAGCGATTAAGCACAGCACAGACTGTAGCTAGCCAGACTCCTCTGTCCATGGAATTCTCCAAGCAAGGATACTGGAGTGAGTTGCCATGCCCTCCTCCAGGGGATCGTCCCAACCCAGAGATCGAACCCAGGTCTCATGCATTATAGGCGGATTCTTTACCATCTGAGCCGCCAGGGAAGCCCAATTACTTCATGATGACAGCAGTGATTATTGCAGGAGTAGAACAGTGCTGCTGGTCACCTCATTATTAATTTGTGGCTACATAATGGAAGATCCCCTGAAGAAGGGAATGGCTACCCACTCCAGTGTTCTGGCCTAGAGAATTCCATGGACTGTATAGTCCATGGGGTCGCAAAGAGACGGACACAACTGAGCAACTTTCACTTTCACTTTCACTAGCATAGCATTTTCTTTTTTGTTCCCTGTTGTCAGATATTTGTCAAACATGTTTTACATTATTTATGTTAAAAATGTCTCAATGAGAAATTACTTTTTATTCTCTTGAACAAAAATAATTCCTAGATGATTGCTTTTAAAATCATCTTTAAAAAGTAAAAGGGTGTTTTCTTGATAGGAAAATGAGGTATCAAAATATATTTTCAAGATTATACAGCAAGTCAGAGACTAAGCTCGAAATTAAAATCTTGTAATTGACAGCCAGTATTTTTTGGAGGTTGACAAAGCATAGCGTACTTATTTGAGAATAGTTCATAGGCTTCTAGCATCTCCTCAGTTGCTGCTGCCACATTTATTCTAGGTTCCTTGTGACCGTGCCAGCATCCATACTGCCCTCACAATATAATACTGTCCTCATTCAGGTGACAGCAACTGAAATGGGCACTTGGCTTCACACATTCAAAAATGTTTCCAGCGCCAGTATTAAATCTCACTCTTCCAAACACTAAGTTACTGGAACTACACAGGTTTGGAATGAAAAGCTGTCATTTAAAATGTAGGGCGTATCATTAAACTTGAAGTGTTCTTCCCACTCATCCCACTTAATGCTATGTGGTTACAAACTAGTAAATCAGATCGGTTTGAAACAAAATCATATAAGCTAGTATTGCAATATTTGGATACAACACTTCTTTATTTTAAAATAGTGGTTTAAAGCTTCCATTATTTTAAAGGTTAGGTTGTTTAACCCATAACTGGAAGACTTCTAAAATGAAATATCGAACAGACTTTTAATATCACATCTAAGCAATTTTCTAATAGCTTCACAGTCTCAGCCAATAGAAACAACCGGAAAGACATGCAGGAAGCTCCAAACAAGACTGGAAAGCTTGCAAACTCTGGTAGAAGATTTACAGGTGAAGAACCAAGGTACGGTGCATGTTTTTGGAGAGATCATCCTCGCTCAAAAGAATACTCAGCCTTCCTTTCAGGTTAAGCCTCTTATCTGTAGATCCACTGAAAAGGATACACAACAGGCAATTCAGAAACCTCAGTCAGAACATGAGAGTCTTCACCACAGCTAATGCCTGGATTAACAGTGTGACCTTGGGCAGGTCGCTTTAGCCCTCCTCTCTTCTTTCATCTAATAGGGATGATAATACTGCTGAGCAGCCCTCGGCAGGACACATGTTCTGAGTGGCCGAGTTCACATGACACTTTCCCATCACTGTCTCTCTTGTCCTTTCAGGTCTGTAGGTGAACATGTGTATGACAGCAGCCAGCAGAAAGTGGCAGTTAATAGCCAGAAAACAAAACAATAGAATTTAACCTTATAGAAGATTTAAATTACCATGGGCAGACTGTGCCACCCAGTGAATCACTAAACAAAAAGATAAACTATGTCTAAACATGGACTTCCGTATGTCTACATAAACTAGACTATTTGAACAAGAAATTGTTGTATTCTGCAGATGATAGACAACTTTTGGGACATGAATTCTAAGTGGATGTTCCCATGAATTCAGGAGGCTATCATGTTTTATGATTTCCTGACATAAATCCATGAATCCAGGAGACTTTGTCAGAGAGAAATTAATTTTGGAGTATACATGTTATTCTTATTTCATTTTTCCATCTCCAGAAAATAATACAATCTTGCCAGATGGAAGATAATAACTTTCAAAAAATAAATCATTTAAAAATAAATTTAGCCTTATCATTAATAATAGTTGTTATTAGCATTTACTGAGCAATTATCAGCTGTGTGCCAGGCCCTGTATGCAGTGTCTTGCTTGTGAGCTTTGCAACACTGGGAGGTGCGTGCTAATATCTTGTCATTTGGTAATGAGGAAGCTGAAGATCACAGTCAGTCAATAAATTCTAAGTCACACAATGAGTAGTGGAGCTGGGAATTGATCTCTGCAATTTCTGACTCCAAAATCCACATTTTTAATGTACTAAAAGCTAAATTGTTACTAAAGAAAATCAACAAATTCTTTTTGATAACTCCAGATGTCTGTGTTTATAAACATAAAGAAAAACATTTGATTTTAAATTTATCATAATTTTTTAGAGGAAGATTCATTATCTTATTGGCCCCATTTTTATTCACACTTTGACTTGTATTTCTGACTTTATCTGACCAACCCTGCCATGTAATAATCCAAATGGAAAACATGTCATACTTGTTAAAAGAAATTTTTTTTAATCTTTTTATTGGATGCATTGTCTGGATGAAATGTCTCTTGGAAATTATGAAGCAGGTATTTTGGAGAGAATGTGGGGAACATTTATCAAAATTTAAAGTACCTGTATTCTCTGACCCAGAAACTCCACTTCTAGAAATTTATTCAGCAAGAAAAGTTGCACATACAAAAGTTTATTTACAGAAATATTTCCTATAGCATTGTTTATAAACAAAAATAAGGAAGCAACTTTAAAAAGCTTATTTATTAACATGTTGATACATCTACACAATGTAATACTGTGCTGTCATAACAAAACATGAGCTGAACTGGAAAGATATTGACATTTTAAGTGAATGAAAGCAAGCTGCAGAATGATTTACACCTCACTTCCATTTTTGTGAAGAAGAAAACTCTGTGTGTATGTGTGTGTGTGTGTGTGTGTACCTGTGAAGATACTCACTGAAATGTTTATAGTGATGACCTAGGGAGAAGGAGATTCAATACACTGGGGGAATAAAAACAAAGAATGATTTTTATCTCTCTATGTACCCTTCTGAGGTGTTCAAATTAGTTACAATTAGTATGTATTACTTCTGTAACAATAATTATCATGTTATTTAATTATTTATTTGGCCACACAGTGCTGCTTCCCTGACCAGGAATTGAACCCACACCCTTGGCAGTGAAAGCGCAGTGTCCTAACCACTGGACCATCAGGGAATTCCCTATCATGTTCATTGGAAACAACTAAAAGAACAAAGATTTACCCTCAGCTCTGTTTCATAATTAAAGTCTTTTTAAAAAATATGCTACTTTGCAGTTTTTAAGAACTTTTTGAGCTCAGCATGTATCTATTCTATGGTAGCAAGCTGACCTTTTAAGAAATACATAATAGAAGTATGAGTTTAAAGCCTGAGTATATGTTGCTTTTCTAACCTTGTTTTATCAACATTTTCAGCAATGTCTTCAATGATCAGAAATCAAGAAAAGAGAATACAGAAAGTGAAAGACCAGGAAAAAATGTTACTAAAATGATACATTGCTTGCCTATTCTTTACAGAGAGATGATGCCCAATTAATTGTGGTGTTACTTATAATTAATTCCCTGTGTACTTTTTTCTTTTTATGTGAAAATTTAATAAAAGATATCCTATCCTGTCCTGTAAGCTCTATTTTGAAATAAACTATTCTTGAATGCTCACTTAGTAAAACTTAAAGCAGTACTAGCTAGATGTGAATGTACCTTACAGGTTATCATTTCATGCTAATACCAGTGTGTTGGAATAATTGCGTTTTTTTTTTTTTTTTAATTATTACCTTTACAGGTGCTGAGGCAATAGTCTTTTTTTTTTTTTCAGCTTAAAAATTTCTTTTTACATGAAAGTAAAAGACGGGGTATAATGCCCAGACAGAAGGACAAACTCCAAGGTCTTGACCGGCTTCCTTCTGTGACCCTGAACTCGGCATTCTGTCAGTATCAGTGACTGTTATCACAGAACAGAACACTGGGGCCTATAATCAAAACTTTTGGAGAAGTTTCTCTTTTTGCATATTAATAACTAGAAGGAAAGAGAAAAAAGGCTCGCTATTCTTCAGCCAGTGGGTAACTTCTGTAGATCAAATAGATTCAGTCTGCCCTAAGTAGTGTTTCATAAATGAGTGGGGTTTGTATGTGAAATATTTTCCAACACCAATACCCAGTTCTCTGTGGACACCAACTGGGTGTCTATGAGTTAATTCAATTCTGACACTAACTCCCTGGAGTTAGTGTCCAATTCTACAGACTTAAGAGCCCAGTCCCTCAAGACTAGGGCTTCCCAGGTGGCCCAGCAATAAAGAATCTGCCTGCCAATGCAGGAAATGTGAGTTCGATCCCTGGGTCAGGAAGATCCCCTGGAGAAAGAAATGGCAACCCACTCCAGTATTCTTGCCTGCGAAATCCCATGAACAGAGGACCCTGGTGGGCTACAGTCCATGGGGTTGCAAAAGAGTTGAACACAGCAACTAACCAACAACAACCCACAAGACTGCCCCCACTTTATCACAAGTCCTGGGCCACCTGTAGTTTTTGACTGGCTATAAACTGGGGAGTTCCCACGTCGCCCTCTAAAGTTTCAATAATTTGTAGAACTGATCACAGAAGTCAGGAAAGTGCTTTACTTAACTATTATGGTTTATTATAAAGGATGTAACCCAGGAACAGGCAAAAGACAGGTGCACAGAGCAAGGCACGGGTGGGGGTGTGGCACCTCCATGCCCTCTCAGGGCTCCCAGCCCCTTGATGTATCCTCCCACCCAGAAGCTCATTAAGTGCCATCATTCAAGAGTGTCTCCAGAGCTTCATCTCCAGCCCCCTCCCCAGCCTGGAGATTGGTGTGTGGGGCTGGAAGTGGCAAGTCTGTGATCACACTTGGTCTTTCTGGTGGCCAGCCCTGACCTGAGGCTGTCTAGGGGCCCCACCTAAGTGACCTCACTAGCAGAAACTCAGGCATGGTCTAAGGGGCCTCATAATGAATAACAGAAGACACTACCATCTCTCAGGAAATTGTCAGGAACAAAGACCAAATGTATTTATTATACTACAGGATGGGAACCAAATGAAAGAAGACCAGAACAGATACAAAAATGTTTGAATTATGTCAGAGACAACAGAAACAATTCACAGCAGCCAGCCTGTCCAAAAAGAAAAAAAAAGCCCGTGTTCCCTTCCCCAGTACAGACGTCCCTGAGAAACTGCAGCCCTGCTAATGGCTCTGTTCTCAGCAACAATCGCCCCCCCCCCCCATCTACATATAGCCACCTGACCGGGTCTCACTAATGACACTAGGACACAGCCGTATGTGGCACCTTCTGGCCCCACGTTTTAGTGGAGTCTTTTATTTCCCTTTCCACGGACTGGTTACAGAGGAGAGGGTGGTCCTAGGGGACAGAGGAGCCACAGGACAGAGGCCTGGGGGACAATCTGCAGGGAAAGCGGCCCTCCAGCCAGGAGCGCCCACTGCTGTTTAGTGAGCGGGGAGTAAGCGCTGTGACAGCAGGTGACGCTCAGCCCAACAAGGGCAGGTGCCAAGCTGAGTAGGACATAAGTCTCCCACGGCCCTCCCTCTCCTCCCTCTAAGCACATCTGATTTTAAATGAGTGTCAAAAGTGTAAAATTTAGTGTTTATATGTATCTCTTAAGTCAACTGGCTTTACTGAAAGATTTTTACTTCATCAGATAATGATAAAATAGCTAGTGACAGAACTCTCAACAGGTTTTTACTATAAATTGTTCTACCTTTAACTTTACCTAACAGAAACAACTTGGGTATTCTGTGTAGTAAAAGTCAGTGTCTTCAGAAGACCTGACTGGAAGGAATATAAAATTCCATTATGAAGTTTGTAAAAAAAAAAAAAAAATATATATATATATGTGTGTGTGTGTGAATTAAAGCAAAAGCATTCTGAGCCAAAAAAAAGTTACCGAAGCACTTTCTATTTTCAGTTGAGTTTATGCTCTTTTTAGCAAAGACCATCTGGGATTAAATGTTTTGCCAATAAATATTACACAATAAAAAGTTGTTTTAACATAGAATTTTCAAGTACAGGCATGCATAATATCCTCCCAAACAAAGGCAAAGTTTTAAAAGAAATATTCTAAAACTTTAAAGGGAAGAGAAGAGTCTATATGCCTCTTGATGTTTGTCTTTTTTTCTGTGTCATTAGTAAAGAAAAATATTAGTATTTTATTCTATGTCTAAGCGGTTATGGTACGAAGACTTGTACAAATAATTCAGACATTTAATAAAGATACTAAACTCAGGTTTTATTTTTTTTTTCAGTTATAATGGCAGAGTTTAAAAGGTTATTTCTTCCCAGGGCAAAAATGTATTTCTGTATCACTCTCCTGTTACAATTTTGTTACCCAAGATCGTTACCGACATGAAAAGGGAAGACGGTGAAATGATTGTTGGGGACCATCCATCTGTGAGCCCAAATCTGCTGTGAGACGAGCAGCAGTGGGGCAGATGGTCCTCCAAAGGCCCTTCCAGGAGATGATGGGGCGTCCCACCCTCCAGTGGGCTGTGCCGTAGCCCCTAGCCCTCTAACAGGTATCAGTCAGGCCACCTTGCTCAGCATCCACCATAACCCCCTTCCTGTTCTCCTTCCTCTTGGACTGCTCCCAGTAACAGACTCTGATTAGGGCCCCTGTTTCTACACCAGCCTTTGATCATTAAGACAAAAATACCCATGCTACTTTCAAACCATACATGGCAAGTAAAATCAAGCAAAAAAAAAAAAACATTGGGAAGTCTTAACGCAATGCTTCATATCCTGGCTAATCACATCTAGTGATATTTTCTCATCACAGTTCCATATGGTGCTAATGATTTTTAAATATAAAATGTGTAAGAGAGCATTTCTCCAGCGGCACCAGTAGGAAATCTGCTCTTTTTGAATAAGGCTTGTTTTACTCCCCTGGTCTAAGACTCACTGAAAGGCTCAAGTCTAAACCCTGCGCAGTTAGTTGGTTTCTGTGCTCCCTGACCACTGCGCACTTAGCCAAGCCACTCCCCAAGACGACCAAGCCCTAAAGTAATGATGGATCAGCATAAATCCAACCAGCAATGCCACAGGAAATGCCATGCTCACTGGAAGCACAATCTACACATTAGACAAAAGCCACTAGCAAATTTGAAACAAGTCTGAAGGGTTAGATTTGAAGTTACACTTCCTTTATTTTAAACTATTCCGGGTGCTCCACGACCTTAGCCCCTTCCATGTTCTCCCATAGCCTCTGGGCTGCTTGTCAAAGCGATTCAGTGAATCCCCCACCACCTGTGAACCACTTTATCCTCATGACCAGTCTCTAAGAATCTATTGCTGCATTCTTCCCAACGAGCAACTTCTCCGTTCTCTACCACCACAAACTTCCACTCCACCACTGTGTCTGCTGGCAGGGACACAGAACGAGACCAGAACCCATCCCTGCTACACTGGAGTGGGATGTAAGCATTCCATCTCCCAAGACTCTCGTGGTCTCCAGTTACGGCGATGAACTGCACACCAGCACTTGTGATATAATGGACCTGGAACCTGACACTAACTTGACGACACTCTTTCTGACCTCTTGCTTCCACCAGCATGCTTCTGTCCCAGTCCTTTCCCTGCTTAGAGCTTAACACTGGAGACCCAAGACCATCACCCAAACCAACATCTCCCCAGGATGAGTGCCGGGACACCATCTCCCAGTCCTCATGGTCAGCCCGGGTCTGACTGTCCAGCTGTGCAGGGCTCACTTCTTTCCCTCTGCCCAGGAGCAGGTTGCTAGAGGGAAACTTCTCTGTCAAACACGGAACGGCTTTGGAAGGTGTCTCTTGGCCTTTTTGCAATCCCCGTTCTCCCATTGGAGATCCAAGGCTTTCATGTCTTGAAACGTCAGAGTAACTTCTAGAGTTACCAGTCTCAGAGGTAGTTAGAGATTCTGTGTCTGGAAACGGGCCAGAAGGAACATGCGCTCTTGAACTGTCAGGGTTACCAGCTTCTCCAGAAGGACTCTGCTGTCTCCATGCTGCTCCCAGCGGGTCAACGGGACCTTTGGTCTCAGAAACCAAACATCCATTGCTTTCTTGAAGATGCTCTTAAAAAAACAAAAGGAAAAATGTAATAGTATTTGGGCAGTTTAGTAAGTTAGGTTGAGGAAATAGGTTTAGTTATTAAAGACTCCACTACTAATCTATTGGCAGTTCACAAAATTTGTCTCTATTAAAATCAAGTACTTAATTACCTGGTGCGTTCCTAACACCATGCTCTAAGAACATATATATCCAATAATAAAGGGCTTCCCTGGTGGCTCAGATGGTAAAGAATCTGCCTGCAATGCAGGAGACCCAGGTTCAATTTGGGTGAGGATGAGCCCCTGGAGGAGAGTGTGGCAACCCACTCCAGTATTCTTGCCTGGAGAATCCCTTGGACAGAGGAACCTGGCAGGCTACAGTCCACTGGGGTCACAAAGAATCAGACAAGGCTGATCAACTAAGCAAAGCACATCCAAGAATAAAAGGCATATCCAGGAGTGCCAGTATACTAGCACAAGAGTGTAAACAAGGTGGCAAGCTGTAGAGGCGGACGTGTAACCCTGTCATGGTCCTGGATCTCCACAGTGCAGGCCATACTGGCATGCAATCAAGTCAAGTTGTTTGGCTCCTATCATCAAAAAATGCTGTCCAGCCTGTGTGGCGAAGAGCTACACACAGTTACCCTGCAAACCAGAAGAGCACACCTTCCCTCCCAGGAACTGTGTGTGGGTCAGGCATTGGTGGTCACAGTGTGGACAGGCCAGCAGCAGCTGTCACTGTGGCAGAATATGAAGGACAGCAGTGCACCCCTGGGCAAGGGGTGGGGGTCGGGGGACAGGGCTGGATTCTCCTTGCCAACTCTGTGTGCATTGGGAGCCTCTTCAACAAAACACAGGCTGTTCAGTTAGTTAAAATAACTTCCCTGGTGGCTCAGAAGGTAAAGAATCTGCCTGCAATGTGGTAGCTGCTGCTGCTAAGTTGCTTCAGCAGTGTCCCACTCTGTGCGACCCCATAGATGGCAGCCCACCAGGCTCCTCTGTCCCTGGGATTCTCCAGGCAAGAACACTGGAGCGGGTTGCCATTTCCTTCTCCAATGCATGAAAGTGAAAAGTTAAAGTGAAGGCGCTCAGTTGTGTCTGACTCTTCAAGACCCCATGGACTGTAGCCTACCAGGCTCCTCCGTCCATGGGATTTTCCAGGCAAGAGTACTGGAGTGGGGTGCCATTGCCTTCTCCAGCAATGTGGTAGACCCAGGTTCAATCTCTGGGTTGGGAAGATCCCCTGGAGAAGGAAATGGCAACCCACTCCAGTATTCTTGCCTGGAAAATCCCATGTACAGAAAAGCCTGGCTGGCTACCGTCCATGGGTGTCAAAAAGAGTCATGACTGAGGGACTAACACTTTAACTGAAAACTCAGCTTCCTTCTTGGCCACCTCATTCATAGTCCAAATAGCTCCCTACAAGATCTCCAGAGCTATTCAATCAGTATAGATGGGGATTGAGAGGGGGATGGGAGTGGGAAGAGGGCGATCTTGTTTAATTGTCTCTTTTTAATGGTGGGGTTGGAAGTGAGGCATAAACAAAAATTACTTTGAATTCCCTATCTCTCCACCTGAAACAGGAGGCTGGCTTTCAGGGAAAAGAAGACCAGTGAGCTCTCTGCAGGAAAGACAGAGAGGCAGATTTATCAAGTGGCTACATATGAACACCACTCCACTAAAAATAAAGTTTACAGATGTCATTTTCACTAGGCTGGAATCCAGGGATGGGCAGCTTGCCAAGGGAGGGCGCTGGAAGGTAAGCTTTTCTGCCGAGTCTCTTATTTGCCCAGCACACGGGGTCTAAAGCGCAGTCGTCTAAACCTAGATGTCAATTCTGTTCCTCGGAGTTGGGGCCCCCACTAAGTGTGCCTCTTCCTGGGGTTTTAGACAACCGTGCCCTGCTCCGGTGAGCATGGGGGAGGGCCGACAGCTCCGAAATCGGCTGCCAGCGAGCCGCCCCAGGGTTTTAGCCGAGGCCTTCAAGGCCAGACTCCAGCCTGAACTTTGCCTCCCTGACAGAGGCGTCCAGAGAGCGGGGGGTGGGGGTGGGGGTGGGGGTGATCATTGCTCCGGTGTTCCCAAACGCGGCTCTTCCCTGGGGTGAGGGATAGGAGGACATGAGGCTATGGGATTGGGGCTGAGATGAGACAGTGTACCTGCTCGGACAGACGCGGGAGGGTCGGAGGATCTCTTAACCCTAAGCACCCCTTTCCGAAGGCCCGGAAGGGGCGCCGCCGCTGCAGCCGTCTGCATTGCACCAAGCGCCGCCGAGCGGAGGAGCCCATCCCCGCCGGAGGAGCAGAGGCAGGCGCCAAGGGCAGCGACTCGGCTGGGCGCGCCCCTTGACGAACCGTCTGGGCATCTTCAGGGCCTCGGCAGGGACGAGCAGCCCGCCGGGAGCGTGCGCACCAGCCGGGGAAAATGCGGAGCACGGCGAGGGTCGCGTTCCGGGTGGAGGAAGCTAGTCCCCAGAAAGGGGCTGCTAGGAAAGCTCCAAGTGGATCCCTCCCGCTCCCCCAAGGAACTTCAAAGCCCCCTGGCAGATTTGCCCAGGAGACACAGGGAGGAAGAATACCTGGTTTGGCAGAAGGTCCGGGGCTCAGTCCGCCGCCGCCACCGCCCTGATCTCCTCCCGGAGCCGCAGCCTCCCTTGGCGGGGAGTCCTTCCTCTGCTCCTCATTCCCCTCCTTTCCCGAGTCCCGCAGCAGCCAAACGAAAAGCGCTCCGGCCAGACCCCCTCCGACCAGCAGGGCGGACCAGACGGCGCCCATGACTGAGAGGCCGCGGCTGCGGGAGACGACGGCGACCGAGACAGGGGCTCAGGTCACGCAGGAAGAGCCACACCTCCCCAGCCAGCTCCAACCTTTTACAGTCCCCCCGGTGGCGGGCGCTGCCGGCCCAGCCCTCCGCCACTAAGACTCAACTTTCCCAGCCCCGCCCCACTCCCCGCCCCGGGGCTGCTGCCCAGGCTCCGGCCGGGCGGACCCGCGAGCGCCCTCCTTCTCCCTCCCTTGCGACCCCGCCAGTTGCCGGCGGCTGAGAGAACCCGGCGCCTAGTTCCAATTGCCTCCTGCGTGCGCAAAGAACCCAAGGGCGCACGGCTCCCGCGCGCAAACCCGCGCCTGCCCCGCCGCTTTCCCTTCCAGCTCCCGTGGCGGTCAGGCCCGGCTCTGTGAGCCGGGCATCCCCTCACAAACAGTAGCAGTGCGGCCGCATAGAGGCCGGCGCTTCCAGGAACTTAGAATCGGAAGAGGCTGTGTTATGTCGCGGACCAGCGGGGCTGGGGCTAGGATAGGAGAGGCAGCTCGGTCGGGTGGCGTGGGGAAGACCTGGAGCACAGCGGGCGCGGTGGAAGCTTCATTCCGCCTCCAGTTAGCTGCGCTTCACCTCCGCGAGCCTCCGCCTCCCCGCCTGTAAAAGGAAAGGATTGGATTGACATCCTTCCATTTATATATGCCGGTCACTTCTACACCATCCAGTCATTTCTTCTTCCCCGATTTCTTTTAGGGGGCGTGGTCGTCACAAAATGCGCGCCTTCCTGGCCGGACGGGAGGTTGCCCAGAGGCAAGCCTCTACAGATGGCTTTATTAATTAAAAAAATAAAATTGCAACCATCTTTGTTAAGTGCTGTCCGAGTGCCAGGTGTTCAATGTATGCATAGACAAATGCATGCAGAACGACAAGGATCCTGGGAACTAAGTTATACACATTTCTTTCTAAATTCACACTTTTGAGGACCTGATGGCTTCACACACCAACTATGAGCTAATAGTTCCCATGTTTGTATCTGCAGGGTGAGCCTTTTCCTTGACTTACACAAGTGTGGCTCAGCTGGTAAAGAATGCCTGCAACGCGGGAGGCCTGGGTTGGGAAGATACCCTGGAGAAGGGAATGGCTACCCACTCCAGTATTCTGGCCTGGAGAATCCCATGGACTATACAGTCCATGGGGTCGCAAAGAGTCGGACAGGACAGGACTGAGCGACTTTCACTTTTCACACAAGTACACACCCAACTGCCAAGGCCACAGCCGGCAGACATGCGCCTTGGAATAATTGCTAACACGTGGCTCTGATAAAACAGATCATTCAAACGTGCCCCAGGCTCAAACCAAAGCAGCCTCTGACGGGCAGGAAGACTCAGCTAGTCGTTACAGGTGCTCACGCCTTGGCGCACGCAGGTCATAGCCCCTGCCATTAAAAGGGAGAGGGGAGAGGAAAGGTGGGGAAGGGGGCCGCACCAACCCGAGCTCCTCGCTAGTGCTGCATGCTAAGTCGTTCAGTTGTGTCCGACTCCTTGCCACCATATGGACTGTAACCCGCCAGGCCCCTCTGTCCATGGGATTTTCCAGGCAAGAATACTGGAGTGGGTTGCCATGCCCTCCTCCAGGGGGTCTTCTCGACCCTTGTCTCTCATGCCTCCTGTACTGGCAGACGGGTTCTTTACCATTAGGGCCACCTGGGGAGCCCCCTGGATACTATGCTAGTAGACATCTCAAACCCAGTTCACTCAAATCTGACACCCCCAGACCCACTACTTGCTCTGACTTCCTTATCTCGGTAAATGGCAACCACATTTCTCCTTTTTACCCCCTCTCAAAGGAGGCAGTAGCAAAGTCTGCCTCTTTCTTCAAAATACATTCAAAATTTTTCTCTCCCAAGTGAGTGCCACCCATCCCCCCCACAAAAAATTCTTCAAGCCAGGTTTCAGCAATACATGAACTTCCAGATGTTCAAACTGGTTTTAGAAAAGGCAGAGGAACCAGAGATCAAATTGTCAACATCCGATGGATCATTGAAAAAGCAAGAGAGTTCCAGAAAAACATCTATTTCTGCTTTATGGACTATGCCAAAGCCTTTGACTGTGTGGATCACAATAAACTGTGGGAAAATTCTGAAAGAGATGGGAATACCAGACCTGCCTCTTGAGAAATCTGTATGCAGGTCAGGAAGCAACAGTTAGAACTGGACATGGAACAACAGACTGGTTCCAAATAGGAAAAGGAGTACGTCAAGGCTGTATATTGTCACCCTGCTTATTTAACTTCTATGCAGAGTACATCATGAAAAGCGCTGAACTGGATGAAGCACAGGCTTGTATCAAGATTGCCAGGAGAAATATCAATAACCTCAGATATGCAGATGACACCACCCTTATGGCAGAAAGTGAAGAAGAACTGAAGAGCCTCTTGATGAAAGTGAGAGAAGAGAGTGAAAATGTTGGTTTAAAGCTCAACATTCAGAAAACTAATATCATGGCATCCCATCACTTCATGGCATATAGTTGGAGAAACAGTGGCAGACTTTATTTTTTTTGAGCTCCAAAATCACTGCATATGGTGACTGCAGCCATGAAATTAAAAGACGTTTACTCCTTGTAAGGGAAGTTATGACCAACCTAGACAGCATATTAAAAAGCAGAGACATTATTTTGCCAACAAAGGACCATCTAGTCAAAGCTATGGTTTTTCCAGTAGTCATATATGGATGTGAGAGTTGGATTATAAAGAAAACTGAGTGCCGAAGAATTGATGCTTTTGAACTGTGGTGTTGGAGAAGACTCTTGAGACTCCCTTGGATTGCAAGGAGATCCAACGAGTCCATCCTAAAGGAGATCAGTCCTGAGTGTTCATTGGAAGGACTAATATTGAAGCTGAAACTCCAGTACTTTGGCCAACTGATGCTAAGAGCTGACTCATAGGAAAAGACCCTGATGCTGGGAAAGGTTGAAGGCAGGAGGAGAAGGGGACGACAGAGGATGAGATGGTTGGATGGCATCACCAACTCAATGGACATGAGTTTGGGTAAACTCCGGGAGTTGGTGATGGACAGGGAGGTCTGGCATGCTGCAGGCCATGGGGTCGCAAAGAGTTGGACACGACTGAGTGACTGAAATGAACTAACTGAACTCTTTATGGACTCTTATTAATTGCTTCTTATAAGACTATTATAGATCAAGTTTTTAATAGAATTTTGTAGAATAATTTAGGATTATTTCATCTCCTTTCATCAAAGTGAAACATGTCATACATAGGCTGTTTTTAAATTTTACAAACTCAAGCCAATAGAGTGATTTTACAAATAATATGAAAACCTATGAACATTTCTCTTTTTTTTTCTCACTGATAAATTTAGCTACTGTTTCATCACTTAGTTTTTTTTTTATCAATGTGCTAATGAATGAAATTCCAGAAGATCTATAAAATCCTAGAATGTAAGGCCTGCTTTTCAATTCTGACACATAGAAGGCTCTTAGTCAAGGTTGATTGTTGTCATCAATTACTATTTCATTTATTAAAAATATAAGGAAGAAAGACATAATTCTCCCCAATTTATACATTGTAAAAAGAATTGTATTAGGTTTATCATGCAGCATTTTTAGAGAATATTATTTATTTGGATTTTCTAAACTTAAATGTTGACTCATCGATTTCTGTGTTGCTATTTTTTTTTTAAAAATTCCACTCACTATCATATGTGTTAAAAGTCTACAGCCACATATTCTAAAAACATTCTTACAGCACTAACAATACTGTATTTATCACTATACAATTTCAAAATAGTGCTCTTTGCTTCTACACAGATCTTGAAGCCTAGGAAGATAGAAAGAAAAAAGGGAGGCAGATTCAGTAGGATGAGGGAGGAAGATGATGAGTTCTGTTGAGACAGGTTCAGTTTGAGGTACTATCAGGACTTTGGGACTGGAGGTCTATAGTTTAAGAAGAGGGTCAGGGCTGGAGATATTGGAAATTCTTCACAGGGAAGTGGCAGTTAAATCATGGTAGACATTAATATTCCAGAGGAAAAACAAAAGAATGAGCCTAACTTCAGCCCTTGGCATAACTGCAAGAAAGATTGAAAGGCTGCCTCTGTATTGCTACTTATTTGCAATTATGTCTTGATGTTATGTTTTAGGGGCCACAATGAAGTGCCCATTTTCTAACTGATTATTATTCTATTAAATGAAGTATAAATAGACATAGATATAGATGGATATTTTAAAGTTATTTTTATATATTATATATTTAAGTGTATATATACATATATAAATTCAGTTGTGTCCGACTCTTTGTGACCCTATGGACTCTAGCCCCGTCAGGCTCCTCCATCCTTGGGATTTTCCAGGCAAGAATACTGGAATGGGTAGCCATTTCCTTCTCCAGGGAATCTTCCTGACCCAGGGATCAAACTTGGGTCTCCTGCATTGCAGGCAAACTCTTTACCATCTGAGTCACCAGGGAATCCTTTATATATATAAATAAATATTTAAGTTTATATAAAATAAATATACTTGTCACCAGCAAAGCCCCACAGGAGTCACCAAGAAAAACAAGATGGAATCTAGGCAATACGGTCTAACCTCTTCTTTAACTTAAGCTAGCTTAGTCTAGCTTCACTTGCCTATAGAGGGCCAGAGGCAAAGAGCTTGCATCTGACACATGCGTTGAGAGTGCACAGCCCAGAACCACCGTGCCTGATGGTGGCAGGGCTTGTGCAGAAATACCAAGTGAGCACTGCAACCTGAAACAGCAGCGCTGTGCCTGCCTAACGAGAACTCTACCCCTTCCCCTCCCCTCCACTCCCCAGTGTCAGGACCCTATAAAACTGCCTTGCCCACAGAGAGAGCTGTGCTAAGAGCAGGAGCCCTTACCTCCCCATGCCCTGATCAAAGAATACAATTTTCCTTTGCTTCTGAACTGAGCTCTCAATCTTATTCTGTGGGCCCATAGCACACAGAGCAGGAGGATCCTAGCCGGGGCCTGACTCCAGAGGGTGGATAACATATACATATTTATATAATTTTTTTCTCCTTTAACTTCTACAGGAGAAGATTGCTCACTCCCAGTGCCTTGTTTGCAGGGCAGGGATAAAAAAGGGTGGGAAAGAAAAGAGAGGTTCAGGAGCTTTGTTTGCAAAGTCAGGTAGAGAGAACAGTGGGGGAACGTGGCATGGGGAAAAGGGGGTTATCACTCAGCAGAGCCTCGTGCATAGAGGGCTGAGAAAAAAACAATTGGATTCGGCCTCAAAGAGGTCCTTGGTGGCTCTGCAGTGTTTGTGGAGGTGGGGGCTTGCTTTGGAAGGCTGAGGGGTGAAGGTGGTGAAGGCTGACTTGGAGGGAACCCTCTCTGGAGATACCTGGAGGCTTAGGGTAGGAGAGAAATTGAAGTATCACTTGAGAAGAGAACCAGACCCAAGGGAAGCTCTTCCAGCCTGAGAGACACCTGGCACGTTTGTAAGCAGGAGCGAGCCAGGGGAGACCTGGAGGTAGAAGGGGTGGCCTCGGAGGAAAGGAGGGGAGGAAGCAGGCAGGAGAAAAGAAAAGAAGGAACGAAAGAAACATTTTGAGATACAAAGGGGGCCATAAGTGAGGTTCTCTATCAGCTAAATGAGAGAAAGGAAATCCAGGTGTGGTTTTAAGGGAAGGAGAGCTGGTAGGAAGGAAGTGGCTGCTGGGGAAGAGGTTGCCTTGGGAATCCTGTGGGTCCTTCCATCACAGGTCTGTTGCATCACTCCCTATCTGTGGCTCCCAGTGCCCATGCCCCCATTCAGGCCCCGCCTAACCTATCCACACCGTGATACCATCCTCCCGCACCTCCCTCCCCTCTGGCTGCAATCCACTCAGCAGCCATTCCTGTTTAATCCTCAGTGTGCAGCTCAGAGCAAAGCATATTCTCTGTCTACCAGGTTAAATCCAACCCCATTTCAGCCTTCAAGGTCTCCATGATGCAACCGAACAGGCCTTCCTCTTACTGTTAATCTATACTCTAGCCCCATGGGCACTCTCTTGCAGGAGCCTTTGCTCATTGGTCTAGACATTTCCCCAAAGCCAAGTCCTTCCATGAAACTTTTCCCCAGCCCCTAATCCTAGTCCCAGACCCAGCCCCCAGATTTATATGCCATTCTTTTCTTTGAACTCTGATTACCTATTGTAATGCTTTTAGAGCAAAATTCAAGCTTTTCTCTTATGGTGTAATTATTTTTGTAGTTTATCTCATCCCTGTGTTAGATCATACACCCCTTGGGGGTCAGAGTTTGTTTATTCTTTGTATTCCCCAGAATGCAGAGTCTGTTATTTAATAGGCATTTCTATTTTCTTTGTTCATTGAGTGCCTAGTACATATTGGCCCTGAGCTAAGTGCTTTATAAGGATGATCTCATGTTAAATCCCTGAGAGGAATAATCTGCCCAAGGTCAAACAGCTGGTAAGCAACAAAGCCAGGATTTGAACCCGGTGTTCTAGACCTCCCAGGACTCATGCTTGAAACTCTAGCTACATTGCCCCCTAATGCTTTTAAATAATGTTCAAATTTCAAAGCTTACATTTTAGGAGTGTGAAAATTTGGATGGGTGATCCTAGACAATCCCCCTGGTAGTATTCCAACATTTACGGTAAATTTCACCCTTGTTCTTGGTTTGTAAGTCCTCTCCGCAAGCCCTCACCTTGTAGGAGAAACATTCTCACCACCAGCACCTGTCTGTTGCTGTCAAGCCTCTGGCTCCAGCTACTCCATATAACATTAACCACAAGTCAAACCTTTCTGCAAAGCAGTCAACACTGGAGTTGCCCAGTTTCAGATTTCACAGGGACATTTTCTAAATGCAACTGTTTGCAAACCTCTGACTCATCTTGGTTCCCAGAATAGACTCAAGCCTGAGATCTCTTAGGTTGAGTGATGAAACCATGAGAGCAAAGGAAAACCTGTGTCAGGAAAACAAGTTTACTACGTAGAGAAAAATAAAGTTAGATTTCTACTTTGTACCATGTAAAATGGTGGACTCCAGATGGAATGAAGTCCTAAATGTAAATGCTAAAACTACTACTAATAGAACAAAATCCAAGAGACTGTCATTGTAATATCGCATAATGTGTGTGCGTGCTTGCTCAGTCGTGTCTGACTTTTTGCAACCCCATGGACTGTAGCCTGCTAGGCTCCTCTGTCCACGGGATTTTCCAGGCAAGAATACTGGAGTGGATTGCCATTTCCTTCTCTAGGAGATCTTCTTAATGTGTGTGCCTGAGTGCTAAGTCGCTTCAGTCGTGTCCAACTGTTTGCAGCCCTATGGACTGTAGCCCTTCAGGCTCTGCTGTCCATGGATTCTCCAGGCAAGAATACTTGAATGGGTAGCCATGCTCTCTCCTCCAGGGGATCTTCCCAACCCAGGGATCAAACTTGAGATTCTTAGGTCACCTACACTGGCAGGCAGGTTCTTTACCACTAGCGCCACCTGGGAAGCCCAGGGGATCTTAATAGAAGAGGCCAAAAGATTTCTTGACCTCATCAAAATAAGGCTATCTGGTCAGTGAGGATGCTACGACAAAGACAGCAGATAGATTCATGTGGGGAGCAGATTTTTGTGTTGTTAAAACTGACAAGGCATTAATATGTATATATATGATGAACTCATACAAACTGATCCAAAAAGAGACAAGAGATCCAGTATAAAATCAACAAGGGATGCTTTTACCTGGTGCCAGGAACATAATAGGCGCTCAGGGTAATTTTTGGTTGAATAAATGAATGACTAGCAAAAAGACACAAAAATGCTCAAATGTATTAGTAGTCAGATAGATGTAAATTAAAGCAATGATGTTACCCCATCTTACATCCCCCAGAAAGGCAAATATTAGAGAGATGTGATGCTACTAATGGGACAGTGAAAGGGAAAGACGCTCAGTTGTGTCCGACTCTTTGTGACCCCGTGGACTATACAGTCCATGGAATTCTCCAGGCCAGAATACTGGAGTGGGTAGCCTTTCCCTTCTCCAGGGGATCTTCCCAACCCAGGGATCAAAGCTAGGTCTCCCACATTGCAGGCGGATTCTTTACCAGCTGAGCCACCAGGGAAGCCCAGTGGCTGGACAAATAATCTGGAGAACAATCTGGAAGAATTTTGTGAAATTACGTATATGTATACTCCAGGACCCAGCAATCCCACTCCTGAGCATGTATGGCTCAGAGAAACTTCGGACAAGACTGTAAGGGGACACATGTGTTATTTGGGGTAATGGTAAGTTCAAGGCCACCTAGCTGCCCATCATGGGCAAATAGTAAGTAAAACATGGTGGATGCTGATGAAATGCAATGAAGTCATTAGGACAATGAACTTGATCTATACAGCAATGTAATTAAATCTTAAATACATATTAGTGACTAAAATGTAGGAAGCAATAATATTTCTAGTACAATAACATTTATGAACATGGAAAATACATATATGCTCTCATAATGGTGGATGCTGATGAAATGCAATGAAGTCATTAGGACAATGAACTTGATCTATACAGCAATGTAATTAAATCTTAAATACATATTAGTGACTAAAATGTAGGAAGCAATAATATTTCTAGTACAATAACATTTATGAACATGGAAAATACATACATGCTCTCATAATAACACTCTTTAGGTTTAAAAGTGTGGGTTTAAGCCCAATTCTTTTTTTAATTTTATTGAAGTGTAGCTGATTTACAATGTTGTGTTAATTTCTGTTGTACAGCAAAATATTCAGTTATACATATTCTTTTCCACAGTCAGCAAAAACAAGACCAGGAGCAGACTGTGGCTCAGATCATGAACTGCTTATTGCCAAATTCAGACTTAAATTGAAGAAAGTAGGGAAAACCACTAGACCATTCAGGTATGACCTAGATCAAATCCCTTATGAGTATACAGGAGAAGTGACAAATAGATTTAAGGGACTAGACCTGATAGACAGAGTGCCTGATGAACTATGGACAGAGGTTCGTGACATTGTACAGGAGACAGGGATCAAGAAAATCCCCATGGAAAAGAAATGCAAAAAAGCAAAATGGCTGTCTGAGGAGGCCTTACAGATAGCTGGGAAGAGAAGAGAAGCGAAAAGCAAAGGAGAAAAGGAAAGATATTCCCATCTCAATTCAAAGTTCCAAAGAATAGCAAGGAGAGATAAGAAAGCCTTCCTCAGTGATCAGTGCAAAGAAATAGAGGAAAACAACAGATTGGGAAAGACTAGAGATCTCTTCAAGAAAATTAGAGATACCAAAGGAACATTTCATGCAAAGATAGGCTCAATAAAGGACAGAAATGGTATGGACCTAACAGAAGCAGAAGATATCAAGAAGAGGTGGCAAGAATACACAGAAGAACTGTACAAAAAAGATCTTCACGACCCAGATAATCACGATGGTGTGATCACTCACCTAGAGCCAGACATCCTGGAATGTGGAGTCAAGTGGGCCTTAGAAAGCATCACTACGAACAAAGCTAGTGGAGGTGATGGAATTCCAGTTGAGCTATTTCAAATCCTCAAAGGTGATGCTGTGAAAGTGCTGCACTCGATATGCCAGCAAATTTGGAAAACTCAGCAGTGGCCACAGGACTGGAAAAGGTCAGTTTTCGTTCCAATCCAAAAGAAAGGCAAAGCCAAAGAATGATCAAACTACCGCACAATTGCACTCATCTCACATGCTAGTAAAGTAATGCTCAAAATTCTCCAAGCCAGGCTTCAGCAATACGTGAACCGTGAACTTCCAGATGTTCAAGCTGGTTTTAGAAAAGGCAGAGGAACCAGAGATCAAATTGCCAATATCCGCTGGATCATCGAAAAAGCAAGAGAGTTCCAGAAAAACATCTATTTCTGCTTTATTGACTATGCTAAAGCCTTTGACTGTGTGGATCACAATAAACTGTGGAAAATTCTGAAAGAGATGGGAATACCAGACCATCTGACCTGTCTCTTGAGAAACCTGTATGCAGGTCAGGAAGCAACAGTTAGAACTGGATATGGAACAACAGACTGGTTCCAAATAGGAAAAGGAGTACGTCAAGGCTGTATATTGTCACCCTGCTTATTTAACTTATATGCAGAGTACATCATGAGAAACGCTGGGCTGGAAGAAACACAAGCTGGAATCAAGATTGCTGGGAGAAATATCAATAACCTCAGATATGCGGATGACACCACCCTTATGGCAGAACGTGAAGAAGAACTAAAGAGCCTCTTGATGAAGGTGAAGGAGGAGAGTGAAAAAGTTGGCTTAAAGCTCAACGTTCAGAAAACTAAGATCATGGCATCTGGTCCCATCACTCCATGGGAAATAGATGGGGAAACAGTGGAAACAGTGTCAGACTTTACTTTTTTGGGCTCCAGAATCACTGCTGATGGTGACTGCAGCCATGAAATTAAAAGACGCTTACTCCTTGGAAGGAAGGTTATGGCCAACCTAGATAGCATATTTAAAAGCAGAGACATTATTTTGCCAACAAAAGTCCGTCTAGTCAAGGCTATGGTTTTTCCATTGGTCATGTATGGATGTGAGAGTTGGACAGTGAAGAAAGCTGAGCGCCGCAGAATTGATGCTTTTGAACTGTGGTGTTGGAGAAGACTCTTGAGAGTCCCTTGGACTGCAAGGAGATCCAATCAATCCATCCTAAAAGAGATCAATCCTGGGTGTTCATTGGAAGGTCTGATGTTGAAGCTGAAACTCCAATACTTTGGCCACCTCATGCGAAGGGTTGACTCATTGGAAAAGACCCTAATGCTGGGTAGGATTGGGGGCGGGAGCAGAAGGGGATGACAGAGGATGAGATAGTTGGATGGCATCACCAACTCGATGAACATGGGTTTGGGTAGACTCTGGGAGTTGGTGATGGACAGAGAGGCCTGGCGTGCTGCAATTCATGGGGTCGCAAAGAGTTGGACACGACTGAGCGACTGAACTGAACTGAACTTTTCCACTATGGTTTATCATAGGATATTGAGTATAGTTCCCTGTGCTACAGTAGGACCTTGTTCATCTGTTAAGGCCAGTTCTTAAACAGATTAAAGGGAGTATCTTTGTTGGGTGAAAGGATGGGAATGGGCTTTGGAATAAAGGGGAATAAATAAGTAAATAACCAGAGAAGGGCCTTTGCAGACCAGTGAGAAGCATAGCTCTGAATGAGGATTTCTCAAACTTAAGTGAGTATAGAAAGCACTGGCGATATTGCTAAGTGCAGATTCCTATTCAGCAAGACTGGGATTCTGCCTTTGCAACAAGCTGCCAATTGATAATGATGCTGCTGGTGTGTGGACTTCACTTTAAGCAGCAAAGAGACTAAGGAATACGGTTAATTCAGAAGGTTTAAAGAGGAAGGGAGGCGATCAGGAAGGGAAAAACGGAAACCATTAAGTGTGGTGTTGGGGGCACCCGGGCTTCCTAGGTGGCTCAGAGGGTAAACAATCTGCCCACAATTGCAGGAGATCCAGGTTTGATCCCCGGGTTGGGAAGATCTCCTAGAGAAGGAAATGTCTACCAAGAGGAGCCTGGCAGGCTACAGTCCATAGGGTCGCAAAGACACAACTGAGCTACTAACATTTTCATTTTCATTGGGGGCTCCCAGAGCGGAGAAGTGGGTCCAGAACACACAGGGAGGAAGAGCCAGTAGGCACTCTCTGCTACTTCTAATCAGTCATGTCAGACCATGCCACACATGCCAACCCTCCACCCAAGTGGGAACAGTTCAAATAATTGTAGTAAGGAATGAAAGATGCTCATTCCCACCAGGTGCCAACTGTTACAGAAGTAAGTATAGGTCAGAATCTTCCTCAACCTCCCCCTCCAAAGCCATGCCTATACCACCAGCCCAGCAGAACTGCTGTCGATTATTCTCAGTTCTGGAATCTCACTGATCACCGTTAGATCATCCATCACTCACCATGTTATCTTCTTTGATTACTTGTTAATGGTGTGTCTCCCACACTAGAGAATAGGCTCGTGAGAGCAGGGAATGTATAGGTTTTTCCCTAAAGAGTCCTACAGAGTGTGTAAAGTCCTACATAGTCAGGCCTCAAACTATGCATTTATTGAATGAATGAATATCAGGAACAGTGAAACACCAAGAATGTATTACCAAAACACAAGAGATGAATGTACTGAAAAAATATTTTTAAAGAATTAACAGTTATATTCTTGGGAAAGAGTGAGGTAGATTAGAAAAGGGTGTGTGTGTGTGTGTGTGTGAGAGAGAGAGAGAGAGAGAGTCACTCACTTGTGTTTGACTCTTTGCAATCCCATGGACTGTAGCCTGCCAGGTTCCTCTGTCCATGGGGATTCTCCAGGCAAAAATACTGGAATGGGTTGCTATGCCCTCCTCCAGGGGATCTTCCCAACCCAGGGATTGAATCCAGGTTTCCCACATTGCAGGCAATTCTTTACTGCATGAGCCCCTAGGGAAGCCCTAGAAAAGAATATACCTAAGCAAAACCATGATTAGGGCAAAGTTTGAAGTGACCATTATCCCGTTTTTTGTCTTCTTCCTCTTTTCAGTATTATTCTTTAACTGCCTCCTGGTCCCACCCAACCATGGCACTGTTTATGTATTAGTATATGATCAAATGCGTCAAAAAGTAAGTTGATGTGTCACCAATACCCGACAGTGGATTTGCTTGATATTTTAAAATCTAGAGGGAGAACAAACTAAAGGAATAAAGTTTAAAGGAAGAATTGTCTACACTGGGCACCTGCCTAGGAGGGGTAGTGAGGGAAGGGGGGCTTCTCCAGCCGTCCTCATCAAAATACACAGAACCGCCTGCCCTAGGAAGCAGGTCCTCCTACCGTATAGCACAAGGAAGTCTGCTCAATGTTATGTGACAGCCCAGATGGGAGGAGAGTTTGGGAAGGATGAATACATATATATGTGTGGAGGAATTGCTCTGCTGTGTACCTGAAACTATTACAACATTGCTAATTGTCTATACTCCAATAAAATTAAAAGTTGAAAGAAGAAAGTAAGTCCTATGTTTTTGCTCATGCACTAGGAGAAAAATGGGCTAAGTCACAAAGAAATACAACAGACCAAAATAATTTCTTAAATGGTCAGATTCACCAATAATAAAAAAAATCAAAACAAGATACCAATTTTTGTCTATTACATTGGCAAAGATTTCTGAAAGACAAAACCAATACTGGCAAAAATGTTTTAAAAAAAGAAAAGATCTACAGATTCAACAACTTGTGAAAGTGGGAAAAGATACAGACTTTCTGAAGGGCAATTTGGGTATACAAAGCCTTAAAAAAAAAGCCAGAATAAATAAGGAAATTTGTGCGTGTGTGTGTATGTACATATGTATATAAACTTTGACAAAACAATTCAATTTAGGGGAATTTTGAATGAGTGGAGATCAGAGATGCTGCTAAACATCCTATAATGCACAAACAACCCCTCACAACAAAAAATAATCATGTCCAAAACATCAGTTGGGCTGAGGTTGAAAAACTGCCCTATGACATGTGATGCAAGAGAAGAAGGGAGTAAGTACAATGCCTTTTATAATCTCATCTTGGAAATCGCACTTTGCCACTTCTGACACATTTTATTCATTGGAAATAAGCAGGTAGGGACTTCTCTGGTGGTTAAGAACCTGCCTTTCAATGCAGGGGACACGGGTTCCATCCCTGGTTGGGGAACTAAGATCCCACGGGCCGAGAGACAATTAGACCCGCAAACCACAACTACAGAGCCACATACTGCAACTACTGCGACCATGCAGTCAAAAAAAAAAAAGGTAAGCTGCTAAGTACAGCCCACCTTCAAGAAGAGAGCTAAACTCCTCCAAATTTCCTTTGCAGGAAAGAAAATCAAATAACTTGTGGACATAGTCTAAGACCAGCATAACCTGTCCTTCAGATACAAATCATATATGTTGATCTCACGTGTAAAATACACTCATCCCCTTTCAGACACACCCCCTTTTAGTTCAAGCTGGCAGTGTTTATTCCAACCCAGTTCTTCAAAAAACTTTGCAGGTCTCCTATGAATCTTATTCAGTCCACATCATTATTCAAGAGCCAAATCTGCAAATCTCTTTACCATAAGCTCTTCTCAACCTTGAGAGTCTGCTGAAGAACAATACCCTCCAATTTCTTAGATGCTCCATTGTTTGATTAAAACTATGAGGCACACTAAAAGTTTCAGTAGAATTTTGTCTGCCTAAATGTCCTCTGAAGCGCCATCTTTGATCTTTATGAGGTCTTAACAAGGGATTTGACAATAACATCCTTGGATTTATCTTTAGACCATGTTTTCCTGGCTGTGTCCTTTATGTGTCCTTTTGGATTTAATCTTTGCTACAAATCATTTCTTAATTTAAAGATCAGTTGTCATGTGAGAGGCCAGGAGTTTTCAAAACCATGAAGTCCTGATTGTTTTTAACTGTCCTTTTGGCTTAACTTGCATTTTACTATAAGCAGCAAGAGACCAGGCAATACCTTCAACACTCTGTATAAAAATTTCCTTAGACATCACCATTCATCGGGTGTTTTCTACTTTCCATGCTACTTCAGGTGACATTGTGGATAAACCTCTTGCTATTGCATTACAAGGGGCTTCCCAGGTGGGTCAGTGGTAGAGAATCCACCTGCCAAGCAGGAGACACGGGTCTGATCCCTGGGTCAGGAAGATCCCCTGGAGAAGGAAATGGCAACCCACTCCAGTATTCTTGCCTGGGAAATTCCTTGGACAGAGAAGCCTGGTGGGCTACAGTCCATGGGGTCACAACGAGTCAGACACAACTTGGTGATTAAACCACCATTGCAGAAAAAGGAGACCAGTTCTCCCAATTTCCAATTGTATTTGCCTCATTTTCTTGCAAGTCTTCACCCACAGCCTCCTCAAAGTCTGTGGGGCTTCTGCTGACAGTTTCTTCAAAATTCTTCTAGCTTCAGCCTATTTCTCAATTCTTCTCCCTTCCACATTTTACATTCTTGTTATAGCATCCTACTTCCAGGGACAAAAATCTATTAGTTACCTATTGCTGCATAACAAATAATCCCTAAGTTTAATGGTTTAAAACAACAAGCATTAGAGTCATTTTTATGGGTTAGGAATTCAGAAACCTCTAGACTGGGTGATCTGGCTTAGTATCTCTTGGATGGTTGCAGTCAGGATGTCAGAAGGGGTTGCAGTCGCATCCGAAGGCTTAATGGGGCTGGAGGATCCTCTTCCAAGATGGCTATTTGCAGAAGGCTTCATTTCTTGCCATGTGGGCCTTTCCTCTAGTTTCTCCTAGAGCAAATGACTCAAGGGAGGACAAGGAGAAAGCCACAATGTCTTTTTTTAATTAGTCTCAGAAGTGACAATTCATCACTTCTCCCACATTCTATTCCTTAAAATCAAGTCTAGGTACAGCCCACACTCAAGGGAAAAGAAATTAAGACAATGCATTTTGAAGAGAGGGTATCAAGTAATTTGTGGAACTTTTTTGAAACAGACACAATCCCCCCAAATCAGAGAGTCCTTGGGATTTTTCTATAGGAATCTCATGTCTTAGAGCTGATGAACTGATAGAAAGAAAAGAAATGATCCTTTCATTTGCTGAATTAAAATACCATTTGTTGCTAAGACTGATGAAGCCAGACAATGATTGATGAGCAAGTTTTTACATTTCTTTTTTTTTTTTGGTATATGAAAATTTATTACTATCGTGTTTTCATCATCAATTCATGATCTTGGTCTTTCCTTCTTGCCTGTATAAAGCCAAAAGAGAGACATTGGCTGCTTTGACAACCTTAAAGCGGACTCCAGGAATGTCACCAACAGCATGACCTTTGCGGCCAAATCCAGCAACCAGAACTTCATCATTTTCCCCAATAAAATTCAAGCAACCATCATTGGGTTGTACCCAATGGAGTGATTTTTTTGCCATTCTTGATTAGCTGAACCCTGACACACTTCCTGATGGCAGAATTTGGCTGTTTGGCTTCAACTCCTACTTTTTCCAGCACAATTCCCTTGGCATGAGAAGCGCCACCAAAAGGGCTGGCCTTCAGGGCTGTGCCCAAATGGGCTTTGATGTACTGTTTATCATGCTCCTTCTGGTCTCATCGGTGGCTATGGAGCTTCCTGGCAGCACGAAGATCGTGACACTTGCCCATCCTGGCGGTGCCACAGGCCTGAGCGAAAGAGCTACAATTCTTTATATATTCTGGAATGCTGAAATTATTTTGTAATAAAGAATTACTAATAGCCTGAGAAAGACAGAGACCAGGATTGAAGGAAAGGAGACTGAGAGCGAAGGAGTGAGAGGGAACTTTTAATGTTGTTACAGATATTCTGTATTTTGGTGGTGGTGGTCACATGATTCTATATATTGTTAAATATAGAAGAATTATACACTTAACACTGATGACTTTTATTATATGTAAATTGTATCTTCATAAAGCAAATTAAAGAAATTTTTTAATACCGTTTGAATTCACAGCTTTGCAAGGTCTCTTATGTGATGGCAGAGTACTGATGGGAAACAGTGAGACCCTAAATGCTGAACTGTGACCATATGGGAATGTTCAGATGGCTTCATGTTCCCTCACCTCCTAACCCTATGAAAATATGCTGCTCGGATCTCCTGTTGCAGGGAGTACAAGTGACTGATGGACCCAGCTGCTACCCCTCAGGATCTTTCAGCCTCTCACCAAGGTCATGCTCTCTTGGGCTGCTCCCAGCCAATGACTGAGCATGCAGACCTACCAAGGCAGGCCTATTTTAGCAAAATGTGAGACGCCTCCTTTTGTCAACCTTGACTTGAGGTCTCCCCATTGGCCTGGCCAAACCTTTACTTAATTGCACTGGAGTCAAAATTCTTCCTACTCAAGTCTTATTTTTCCTTCCCTCTTTCCTTCCACAGGGAATCACACATGCATCAGAATCTAAAGACTCTCCCTATGTTCTCCTACTCCCAACCCCAGTAAATCTCTCAAACGTCTAATGTCATTTTGTCATTTGCTCCTTGGTAGACCCAGTGGACAAGGCTTTGAGCAAACCCTGGGAGATAGTGAAGGACAGGGAAGACTGGTGTGCTGCAGTCCACGGGGTCACAAAGAGTTGGAAACGATTTGGTGACTGAACAGCAATAAAGACCCAAACGAATGCGGCCTTCCTTTTCAGAGAATTTCTCCCTACTCCCCTCTGTGGTGAGGTTTTTTCCACGTTGCATGAAGACTCCTAAAATAGTTTTTGTGGAAATAACCCAGAAGAAGGTTGGGGTAGACAATTCTTTTTATTCTTCACCCCTAACACCCTCCCCGCATCCCCCGCCCCTGACTTGAATCCTACCATCAGTAACGTGCTAGAGACAGTTTATCCCAGCTCACAAAAGCCAATTATTAAAATTTCAGGAATTTAGTGAGCTGGTTGTTAAACACAGTCATTATTAAGACTTAAGGGGACTGCCCTGGTGGTCCAGTGGTTAAGAATCCACCTTGCAATGCAAGGGACTCAGGTTCCATCCCTGGTCAGGGAACTAAGATTCCCACATTGGGCAGAGCGACTAAGCTCACAGGCCACAACTAGGGAGTTCACGGGCCAAGATGAAAGTTCTGCATCATGCAACAAAGATCCCACATGCTGCAACTAAGACCCGACACAGCCAAAAATAAAATAAATAAATTTTAAAACTTAAATATACTTACAATTAAAATAAATTATATTAAAGCCAAATGGAATAAAACTCAAAAGTTCATCACTTCCTGGCTATTGACCCCTTCTTTGTTAGTATCTACGCTCCTGAGGTTATTTACATCTATAACACTTGGGAGTTGGAAATAGCTAGCATGTAATGATGTGCTACACGCACTACTCTTTGGATTTTGGAGGCCAGATTTAGATGTGCTGTTTCAGCTCATTTCTTTAGTAATCTGAGAGGCTGCCAGCTTGGAGAGTGGCCTGAAGTGAGAGGAGGCTTTCAGATGGTCCAGAAATCTCTGCCCTCTGATCCAGCGAAGCCAGAATGCTTGAAGCACCTGTGGCACAGAGAGCTGCTGAATGGAGCTTTGGCATGGCCAGAAAGGCGAATCAGAGCTCAGGCCCCCAGGGCTTTGCAGCTGAGCTGTGAGCTCTGTGGCATGTAACCACTCTCCTTTAGAAGAACCAATCTCAGCTTGTTGCTTGGCACCGGCTCATACAGCAGCCTGATCATGAGACCTTAGGTAACGAAGCGACTGGTGCTCATCGTCAACTGGGGGTCATCTGATCCCCTAAGCCATAAAGTCAGCTAACATTTAGTGCGTGAACACTGTGTGCCAGGCTCTGCTCTAAGCACTTTACTGGTAACATTCCTTTTAATCCCCACCCCAATTCTGGGAGATGGTACTGTTATTATTGCTACCATCCCTACGTTAGACGAGAACACTGGAGCAGAGAGGGGATAAGCAATTTGCTCCATAGTCATACAGCTAATAAGGAGCGAGCTGGGTTTGAATCGAGGCTCTCCAGCTCCAAAGTTCACAGATTTAATTACCAAATTATATCGCTTCTCGTAATCAGGTGACAGTTTTCTATTTAGGACTGGGCTTGACCAGAAATTGAAGACACAGTATGCCTACTCCTACCACACTGCCATCTTCCTCAACCTATATGTCTCACCTGGGGATGTTCTTTAAGTCCGTATAACGAAACAGCCTCCACAATATGATGGCAGCAGCCATAAGTGGACTGCCTTGACACTGTAGCCCAACTAAAGGGTGGCCCTGAAGAACAGCTGAGAAGAGGAATTTTCGAGCAGACAGAAATGTAAGCGTTTCATCCTGTTGACCACTTTGTCTGAAAGGAGAAATGGCCTGAGAGACATGTGTCACCAATTAATGGTCAGCAGCTGATGGCTTAGCTTAGAAGCCAGAGACCTGGCAGGATCCTGAATGCAGGGCTGGTGACAAGGAGGTTTGCAAGAAGAGGTATACAGGGGATTGCACAGAATGGATCCAGAGTATGAGGGGATTTGGTTCTTTGTGAAGATGCATCCAAAGGACACCACTATAGAGGAAGCACTCAATGATCAAGGGAAAAGATTAACCTAGCCTCTGCATGCCAGCCCCCTTCTTTCTCCAGGAGCACCAATATTGCCCAGAGATGTCATAAGCAACGTGGGCATGGAGGCAGAAATGCAGGCTCCGGATGCAATATCTTGAATTTCATTCACTAAGGTTGATCTAGCTATAGCTTCTGCAGGATAGTTGTCTGGCAATTAAAACCAAACTTGAGTCCCTGATATAAATTAGGCTTGAATGTAACAAAGCCAAGAACAATGTGTCTAGGGAAATAAGTGAATTCTCTCCAGACCACCCTCAACACCTCCTCCACTCAACACTTGAAAGTCAGAATTATGGGACTGAATGCCAAAATCCTGCCCCAGCTTGCCTAGTACAACTGGATGCCTCCTCCTCTGGGCTTGCAGGCTGAGCAGCTCTCCCTTTGTGGCTCCCATGGGCTACGATGTGGGAATGTATGATGAGCTGAAACATCAAGGGAGCCTGGGAAAAGCGGCCTTACTAGAATGGTAACTAATTCTGGAATAGGATTTGCTTTCCTGCTTAACAAACTTCTGCCCACACCAACATTCACAGACTTCCTGAATGCTTATTGACCACTGTGGTATCCCACTCAACACTGAAACTCATTTCACAGCAATGGGCCAACACCATGGGTTCACTGCTTCTCTCATGTACTCCATCACCCTAACATGTCTGGACACATAAAGACTCATTTACAGCTACAGGTTATTGAAATGGGACCATGGCAGTCCCAGAGGATGAAAGGTCATCCATCAGCCAGAGATTTTGGATTTGAAGACACATACGGTAACTGATAAAACTTTGGGAACCAATATCCTTTTTCCATTTTTATTTTTTTGACCGTACCATGTGGCTTGCAAGAGATCCTCAGCCAGGGATTGAACTCAAGTCCCCTGTATTGGAAGTGTGGAGTCAACCACCACTAGACCACCAGGGAACTCCCCAATATCCCTTTAATAAACTCCTTTTGATTAAATTATCTAGAGAGAAAGATCTAGAAAGATGCATTCCAATGACTAAAGAGTGGTTATTGCAGACTCTACAGAAATTCTTTGTATTTTTTAATGTTCTTTTTGCTAGTCTATATTTCCTAATTTTCCTAACATAAGCATTAACATTTTTAATAAAAATATTTTTAAAATTTAATTTAAAAAATGTTATCTTGAGTTTCCATTAAACTTTATGACCCATGATCTTATGTTATGAGTACACATTTATTATCAAGACTAACATGCCAAAAAATGGGGAAAAATCCTCAGTAAGATGAATTCAAAATGAAAGAAGATTATATTGTAAAGAAAAAGTAAAGGAGGTATTCATTCAAAGCAGGGAAAATAATACTCTGGAAAAATGCAAGAAAGTAATTCAGCTTTTTTAAGGTTTTATTTATTTTTACAAATAGTTGATATAACTATGTAATACTGACAATGCTACAAAAGTGTTAGAACACCAAATATGAATATTGATCTCATAGTTGATAAGATATATAAAATATTGATTAACTGAAGCAGAAGACCATTCTGAAATGTTTACAGGTATTAGTTATAAATTTTATGGATGTTGCCAAGTCAAAGTTGTACATTTGTGGGGGGACATTCATCATAAATTTTGTTTAATGTTTAACAAGAGAGAAATAGCTAAGTAAATGAAAACTGTCTAATCATCTTCTCAAGATTCTTCTATGCTTGAGTTATTTTATAGGACTCTGGTTACACTCACATTTACATTCCTTCTTCATATACATCTTCTCAAGGAACTAAAAAAAGAAAAAAGATCAGAGAAGCTAAAATTGGCAAATGAAAATTGTACAGTCTGGTCAGAACCACTACCACACCTGAATTCACAATCTCATACTCTACTGTATATCCTTATACTACTCAACATCTGATGGTGATGACTAGACCATGTTAGATGGTGGACTTTGGAAGGTAGTTGCATACCATCAGAAATGCCTAGATTAATTCACACTCATTTTATGGCTAAGTCCAGCTCAGCCCAGCTCATCACAGCCTTGTACTGCTCATCTCTGCTATTAAAGGCCTGGACCTCTGTGTAGCTGAGGGAATGAAGTTGTCAGTAATGCACAGAGCAGTTAATCCAGAAGCAGATACTGGAATGTGTAAGCACCTATGCTCATGTAACATATATAAATGTGTGTATATACAGTGTACACAGAAATTAGGGGAGTGAAAAGAGAATAAATGCTCATATATAAATTTAAACAAGTAATGACTCAAGGACTACATATAAAATTTACCATAATAGAGTTCCTCCTGTCTTTTAGTTGAAATCTTATTGATAAAATCAAGGATACAAGATATAAGAAAGGGAGAAAATATTCCAGGGTTTGGACTAGCAGGTGTTTGCATGGGACTCAGCTGTAGCCAGGGGCATCATCTCTCTTCAGTTGATGCAGCTAAAAGAGTAGCCAGTGATTCAGGCATGCTTCTTTTTGCCCAAAATTGAATTAAATGTTCATCAACAGAATGGATTAAATGAATAGGAGAGAAAGCAAAATGAAAAAACAAATCTCTTGCCACTAAGAATATTCAGAAAAACTATGAGTCATCATAATATCAAGATACCCAATTACAACATATATATGTATATATGTGTATATATATATATATACACACACACATATACAAACACACAATCTTCTTGGCAATAATATATATTAATATGTCTATATATATATACATAATTATATTTAAGCTAAGTATAAGTTTGCATGTATTATGTAATCATCTATACAATTATATAATCATGTAAAATATATAAGTATATTTTATATATTATACATATAAATATACTTATGTAGGCTGTATATGCAAATGAGGCAGTTATTATAAATACATAAATGTGTATGAGTACATTACTACATCTAGTAGGCCTATAGTTGATGCTCAGAGCTAAAGGATAGATTTCATTCCTAGTTCTGTAACAGAGTCTTTTAGCCCACTGGTCTATCTCACATGCTAGACTTTCCCCTCACATCACCTGATTTAAACTCTGAATCAGTCTGTATCTGAACTTGATCAATATACCTATTTGCCAGTGTGTCGTTGTTTAGTCGCTCAGTGGTGTCTGACTCTTTTGCGACCCCATGACTAGCCCGCCAGGCTCCTCTGTCTATGGGATTTCCCAGGCAAGAATAGTGGAGTGAGTTGCCATTTCCTTCTCCACCATTTGCCAGTCAGTATAAGTTATTGTTCGTTCTATCACTCTTGGAAAAAAGAAATCCAGTATCCTAGTTCCAGGAACGTCTACCATCTTGGCTGCATGGCCTCCTAAAGACTTCTCAGGCCGAGTGCACACAGAGGATGCTCGATGAACTTAGAACTTATCAGCCATGACTCAGGCCCCAGGCTGGCCTGGCTTCCTGTCGTGGTGACAGGCTGGTCTGGGGGCAGAGCTCTAGGCTGCCAGCCCTCCTGCTCAACGGTCTGCTCTACCAGCCTCCTGCCCCGCCCTTGTCATCTTCCAGGAGAGTCTCCACATGGGAGGCAGCAGGGGCAGCAGGGCACAGGCTCACAGAGGGGGAAACACAAAGTGAGAAAAAGACAAAGAGCCCTCAGGGATGCCCGGGAAGTGACATTTTGGCCTAGGCTGCATCCTCCTGTACCCTGCATTGTTGTTCAGTTGCTCAGTAGTGTCTGACTCTGTGCAGCCCCATGGATTGCAGCACGCCAGGCTTCCCTGTCCTTCACCATCTCCTGGAGCCTGCTCAAACTCAGGTCCATTGAGTTGGTGATGCCATCCAACCATCTCATCCTCTTCTCCTCCTACCCACATATAGCACAATGGTAGTACTGTGACTCCCAGCGCCACTAGGTCCTGACCCCAGCACGGCTCCTTGACCTTAGAAGTGGAAGTGAGGGAGACTTAACATTTCTGGTGGATTCAGTGTTTTAGCAGCAGCCTCTCGCCCTGCACACAGATCCCTTTCATTTGGTCCCATTAAGGCCAAACCTGAGGAAGGTGAGTCAACAGGAAGCAAACAGGCAGAACGAAAAGGGCAAAACAACAAACGCCATCTGTGGGCCCCTGTCTGGGGTAAGCACGCCCTTTCTCCAGGGCTGAGTCCTGGTGTGCACCTGGAAAAGAAGTATTTCATCAGGGCACTGATCCCTTTCCCATTAGCAACTGTGAGCCCCTAAGCAGGTCTCTTTGAAATGAGCCTTTACTCACACTTGGCATCCTGTAGCCCCTGCTCAGAATAAAATCCTTAAAGGCAACAGCTCCATGAAGGTCCGCAAGTAACTCCTCCTGGAAGAGGGTCCACAGTTTAAAGAACAGTCAGCTCTCAGAAGCTTAATCTCATACTTGTCCTAATTAAAAGCACTGAGCCCTTTATCAAGCACCTCATTTTAAACTACTTCCTTCTCATGTGGGAATATGTGTATAAATAATGTTCAGAAGTTGATGACTACAAAGGCTTTCAAAAGATACCCAACTTTCCTTTCCCTGGTCCTTTTCTTACCCTTGTATTAAGGATAAGCAACACATTTTATCAATTAGATAATTGTTGACCTAGGATGTCTAGACTCAATTTGAGATTAATAAGTGTGATACTGTGATTTATAATGTGCTGTGCTGTGCTTAGTCACTCAGTCATGTCTGACTCTTTGCGACCCCATGGACTGTAGCCCACCAGGCTCCTCTGTCCATGAGGATTCTCCAGGCAAGAATACTGGAGTGCTTTGCCATGCCCTCCTCCAGGGGACCTTCCCAACCCAGTGATCAAACCCAGGTCTTCTACATTGCAGGTGGATTCTTTACCGTCTGAGCCACCAAGGAAGCCCGTGATTTATAATAAGAAAGATGTATTTGGTCTCCTTCCCATTCTTGGCACAGAACTCCCAAAAGCCTTGAAATTTCTTAAGTGATAAAAGCCACAAAGGTGAGTTTTTCCTTATTTATAACAAGCACCTTTCAGCCACATCAGAGTATATCTTAACAGGTCTTTTTGGAAACCCCCTAGATAGCTACAAGATGAGGGTGGGTTGCCAGGGAAACCAACCATGTAATCAGAGGGTTGGCACTTTCAGCTCCAACCCCAAACTCCTGGGAGGGGAGAAGAGCTGGAGTTGAATTAATCAGGAACAGCCAGTGATGTAATCAATTAAAACTGCTCAGTCTTTGTGACCTCATGGACTGTAGCTCACCAGGCTCCTCTGTCCATGGAATTCTCCAGGCAAGAGTACTAGAGTGGGTTGCCATGCCCTCCTCCAGGGGATCTTCCCAACCCAGTGACTGAACCTGGCTCTCCTGCATTGGAGGCAGATTCTTTGCCATCTGAGCCACCAGAGAAGTCCAGTATAATGAAGCCTCTGTACAAATCTAAAGAAGGGGATTTGGCAAGGTTTCAGGTTGGTAAGAATGTGAAGGTACCTGGGAAAGGTAAGGGAGCTCTGAGTCCTGCCCACATACCTTGCCCTGTGCATCTCTTCCATCTGGCTGCTTTTGAAAGTACCTCTTTATAATAAACTGGTAATCTTACTAGATTGTAAGTAAACTGTTTTCCTGAGTTCTGTGAGCCGTTCTTGCAGACAATCAAACCCAAGGAGGGGGTCATGGGAACCTTCGATTTATAGCCACTCAGCCAGAAGCATGGGTGACAACCTGGACTTGAGACTGGCATTTGCAGTGGGGGCAGTCTTGGGGTCTGAGCCTTTAAACTGCGGGATCAGATGCTGTCTCCAGGTAGGCAGTGTCAGAATTGAGTACAATCGTAGGACATCCAGCTGGTGCTGGAGAATCAGAAAACTGCTTGGTGTGGGGGAAAAAACCTCAGAACATCTGCTGACCAGAATTGAGAGTAGTAGAGGAAGAAATGGGAGTGTTTTCCTACTCAATATATATCTTCAAATTTTAGAATTAACTCCTAAGGGCGTGATAATCAAAAAAAGATTTGATCCAGTCCCAATGTCTTCGGGGTATTCATGCATTCATTTGGTCTTTCGTCAATTTATTTGAATTTAAAATCTTGATGTAGAAGTTTGTATCATTGTAATTCAGTTCTTTAAGGCCATTTCACTTTCCAAATGAATTCAATCAAGAATAGTCAAAATTCGTGTTTCCAGCAAGACAGCCACGTCTTCATGGTGACTGGCCCTAACCAGCACATGACTGCATACATGTCTTGTGAACTGAGGTGCATAGCCAAGTGGCATCACTTAAAGTACACAAGATATTCAGTCTTCAGGTGTTACAAAAGTGTGATTTACAAAAATCATTACAGACAATTCCATTGCTTTGAGTCCTTTCTGTGTTTAAACTGCCTGATAAACAGTCTGTTCCTATAATAGTCTTATAAACCACATTTCCAAAATTTAAGTATTATTTCTTTTTCATGAGCTGACTGTAACTATTATGACAAATGTCTTTACTGGCTTTCACCATTAAGATAAATCTTTTTGTAAAATTATTTAAGTCTTTAAGAATATGTTTCTTGGGACTTCCCTGGTGGTCCAGTGGTTAAAACTTCACCTTCCAATGCAGGGGGGTGAGGGTTCAATCCCTAGCCAGGGAGTCAAGATCCCACATACCTTGGAGCCAAAAAACCAAAACAAAACAAAAGCAATATTGTAACAAATTCAATAAAGATTTTAAAAATGGTCCACATCAAAAAAAATCTTAAAAAAAAGAATTTATTTCTTAAAAGAGAATTTCTAGACACCTTAAAACAAAAGTTTCATTACTGTTTTTATTTTTAAATATTTAACTCATTGAGGATGTTCAGTTATTTTTTGAAAGTGAACTGGAACAGTTTTATGTCACATGTTCAGTCAGTCAGTTCAGTCGCTCAGTCGTGTCCAACTCTTTGCAAACCCATGGACTGCAGCACATCAGGCTTCCCTGTCCATCCCCAACTCCTGAAGCTTGCCGAAACCCATGTCCATCGAGTTGTGATGCTATCCAGCCATCTCATCCTCTGTTGTCCCCTTCTCCTCCCGCCTTCAATCTTTCCCACCATCAGGGGCTTTTCCAGCGAGTCAGTTCTTCACATCAGGTAGCCAAAGTATTGGAGTTTCAGCTTCAGCATCAGTCCTTCCAATGAATATTCAGGACTGATTTCCTTTAGGATTGACTGGTTTGATCTCCTTGCAATCCAAGGGACTCTCAAGAGTCTTCTCCAACACCACAGTTCAAAAGCATCAGTTCTTTGGCACTCAGCTTTCTTTATAGTCCGACTCTCACATCTGTACATGACTACCGGAAAAACCATAGCTTTGACTAGATGGACCTTTGTTGGCAAAGTAATGTCTCTGCTTTGTAATATGCTGTCTAGGTTGGTCATAGCTTTTCTTACAAGGTGCAAGGGTCTTTTAATTTCGTGACTTCAGTCACCATCTGCAGTGATTTTGGAGCCCTAAAAAATAAAATCTGTCACTGTTTCCATTGTTTCCCCATCTATTTGCCATGAAGTGATGGGATCAGATGCCATGATCTTAGTTTTCTGAATGTTGAGTTTTAAGCCAACTTTTTCACTCTCCTCTTTCACTTTCATCAAGAGGCTCTTTAGTTCTTCTTCGCTTTCTGCCATAAGGGTGGTGTCATCTGCATATCTGAGGTTATTGATATTTCTCCTGGCAATCTTGATTCCAGCTTGTGTTTCATCCAGCCTGGCATTTCGCATGATATACTCTGCATATAAGTTAAATAAGCAGGATGACAATATACAGTCTTGACGTACTCTTTTCCCAATTTGGAAACAGTCTGTTGTTCCATGTCCAGTTCTAACTGTTGCTTCTTGACCTGCATACAGATTTCTCAGGAGGCAGGTCAGGTGGTCTGGTATTCCCATCTCTTGAAGAATTTTCCAATTTGTTGTGATCCACACAGTCAAAGGCTTTGGCATAGTCAATAAAGCAGAAGTAGATGTTTTTCTGGAACTCTCTTGCTTTTTCAATGATCCAATGGATGTTGGCAATTTGATCTCTGGTTCCTCTGCCTTTGCTAAATCAGCTTGCACATCTGGAAGTTCTTGGTTCACATACTATTTAAGCCTGAATTTTGAGCATTACTTTGCTAAGCGTGTCATGTGTTAAACTCACATAAATTTAGATAGGCAGCTCCAAAAACTGTATGCCAAGAAACTCTGCCTAATATTATTTATTCTGAAGCTTATATATGACCATCTTGGGCTCATAAATGCATGTCATGTTTCCCATTTGAAAATAAGAATTTCATACCCAGTTCTAGAAAAGATAAAATACTTTCTGCCTCAGCTTTCCAAGCAAAAGGAGGCAATTGATGAGTGACTTTTGAATGAATGAGTAGCTAAACTTTTATAGCATTTTACTTTTTTGAAATGTTTTCACAATGTTATCTGGGAGAAGTTTTGAATCTGCTGATCCAGAGAAGCTGCTGCTAAGTCACTTCAGTCGTGTCCGACTCTGTGCGACCCCATGGATGGCAGCCCACCAGGCTCCTCTGTCCCTGGGATTCTCCAGGCAAGAACTCTGGAGTGGGTTGCCATTCCCTTCTCCAATGCATGCATGCATGCTAAGTCGCTTCAGTCGTGTCCGACTCTGTGCAACCCCATGGACAGCAGCCCACCAGACTCCTCTGTCCATGGGATTCTCCAGGCAAGAATACTGGAGTGGGTTGCCATTTCCTTCTCCAGATCCAGAGAAGAGGATCACAAATATTCTCAGCAGAGTCCTGTATAAGCATTGCATCAAAATTTCCAAAATTTCAGGACTATAATGAGCATCTTCTTCCATTAGGTACTTGCTTACAAGAGATGGGCAGGCACAAACCTTATCTACAGTAAAACCAGAACATATCCTTGTTGTGTGTGTTTGTTGCTTTGTAACATCAAACAGTGCTTAACCTTTGTCCCTTTTCTCTCAGAGAGATCCTGAAACTGCTGAATGGAATAAAAGTAGTTTTATCACAATTTTAACATTCATTCATTGCTGATTAAAAAAAAACTTCACATTTTCACTCAAAGAGAACTCATGACATTATATCCATTCTCAACTGAGATGGTCCTACCAAGTCACACCACCCTTTGAACAATCAATTTATCCATGGACTCAAAGAGAGTGGGAGGACAATGAGTGGTTGTCCCATCTTTAGAGACACGGTGTCTACCATGGAGCTAGGAGATTTCAAGTCTGGCTTATTACATATTCCTCATAAAATGACTTGGCTTTCTCATTGTCAAATTCAATAGGCAAGTTATAAGACTTTCAGCAGCCTCTGGATTACTCCGGAGACTCTGACTTCAATATGAAGTGGCAGTTGCACTAGGTCAGATGATCAAGTCTCAGCATACACACATACCTGCTTCTGTAGCTCCTTTTTAAAATTCTCATCTTGAGCTTGACATAAGACCTTGGGGTCAACCAAAGGTTCATCGGCTCTTTGCTTTTTCCACAACTTGGGGTTCAGATACCATGCTCCATATCTCATCTTCACCCACTTTGGCTTATGAGGTTTCTGTACAAATAACATAATTTCCAATTTCATTAGTTTGTTTGGTTTGACATTTCAATAAATCTAAAATTAAACTTGTGAAAATGGTAGCATTTATTTTTAATTTAAGCTTACTCCTTTCCAAGGCATTTTATGAAGTGTCAGTAGGCTTTGATTTTACAAACATGAAAAGTTTATGACTGAGAAAATAATGTGGTAGATAAGAACAGCCTTCGATTTAGACAAACCTGGGCTCAGATCTAGCCTTCTCCAACTTAGTAGCTATGAGTCAATGGACAGGTTACTCAAATTCTTCATTTATAAAATAAAGATAATAGTTATCTACCCCATAGGGTTATTGGGAAGAAAAAATGAAAGAATTATGTAAAACAGCCAGAAATCACATATTTCAATTAAGGGTAATGACCTTCAACAATACTCAATCAAAATAATGTTATTAACCTATGAGTCCAGCTCTGTACTCAGCTTTGTAAATGGTACATTACTTTTGATCAAAATGCTATCCAACACCAATCTCTTGTCTGTTTAATTGAAACAGAGAAAGAGGTAGAAGAAAATATGTCATTTCTTTCTTTCTCCCATGACTCAGTGTTACAACATAAAGAGAAACTTTTCTGGACAAACATAAAGAAAAGAAAGTAGATCTGCCTGGAGCAGACTATAGGAAAGAGGATTCCCTAGAAATGAGCTTGAAAGATCTGTGGGTTGATGGGAATGTCCTAACATGGGATTGCAGTGATGGCTGCACAACTCTTTAAATGCAAAATCATTGAATTGTGCACTAAAATGAGTGAATACCTCAAAAATACACGTGCAATGTAAAATGTTGACTATTTCAGTGTTATGAAATAAAATCTTCATGTTGTTAGAAAAAAAAAAAGAAATGAAACTTTTCTTTCCTACTAACAAGCAAGAGAAGCAAAGGAAGGAGTTAATAGCAATAGAAACAGCAAACCAAGTCTGTAAAAGTAATTGCAGTTTTAACTGTTACTAATCTGTAGAATATGCAACTAGATTTGTCCTTCACAAAGTTAATTCCTTAATCACTTTCTGACTTAATGTGAATTGTATCTGTTATGTGAATTGTAGCCTGCATCTGGCATTTTCTCCCCCACACTCTCTTGTAACACTCCCCCGTAGCACTCTTCATTTCAGGAAGAAGGTCACCAGTTGATAACTTTGGAGACCAGATCCAGTTACTGAGCTTCCTAACGCCAGCTGTGGCCCTTCTGAAATTTTTTCAGAAGAAAGAAAAATACAAGACCTTCACTGTTTTCATCCTGATCACTTACCCTGGCTACAAGTCCTGATTCTAATATCTCTCCCTATTCCCCAGGAAGGAGGGCATGGTTTCTGAGGCACTTGCCTCCCCTGTTCCCTCTTTGCTTGGCAAAGAAATAAAGCTACTGTCTTTCCTCCAGAAACTCTGTCTCTATATTTCTTTTGGGTATTGGTGCACAGAGGGCCAGTATTTTGGCAACATCAGGAGTTCATCTGTTACTTCATAGCCCAGTGCTATGATGCAATATCCACTCATTGTCTCATCATGAAAGGAGGTCTAATGTTTGCACAGGACTAAGAGATATGAAACACAAAGATCCTGCTTCTCCCTCTTCTCAGGCTTCCCTGGTGGCTCAGATGGTAAAGAATCTGCCTGCAATGCAGGAGACCCAGGCTCAATCCCTGGGTTGGGAAGATCCCCTGGAGAAGGAATGGGTACCCACTCCAGTATTCTTGCCTGGAGAATTCTAAACTATGAGGTGGAATGTGTGGGCCAGTTCTATAGTCAAGTCAGAAACACCTGCCTGAAGCACAGGATGGGACTAAACAGACAGGAGGGAAATCCCTTCTCAGAGCTGGATTCAGCATTATGATCTCCATTCTAAGCCTCCTGACCACTTTGTTATTTCTAGAGCACCTGTCACACTGCTGCCTCAGTGCCTTTGCATTCACTGTTCCCTCCCTCTCCATAATGCTTTTCCCCAAGACACCCGCATGGCTCACTCCTTACCTACTTCAGATCATCTTTTCAGTTGTGTCTTCCCTGACCACCCAGTTCAAAAACTGTAACCCCCCTCACAATACTGCTTGTCTTCTTTCCCTGACCCATTTTTCTTAACAGCAGTTATTACCACTTGATATGCTAAATATTTTCTTTTTTTCTTTGTGGCTGTGCTGGGTCTTTGTTGCTGTGAGTGGGATTTCTCTAGTTGCAGCAAGCAGGGGTTACTCTCTACTCTCTTCTCATTGCAGTGGCATCTCTTGTCCAGAGCACGGGCTCTAGGGCATGCTCACGCTTCAGTAGTTGAAGTTCATGGGCTCAGTAATTGTGGCTCTAAAGTGTAGGCTCAGTAGTTGTGGTGCATGGGCTTAGTTACCCCACGGTATGTGGGGTGCTCCAGGATCAGGGATCAAACCTATGTCCTCTGCATTAGTAGGTGGATTCTTAACCACTGGACGACCTGGGAAGTCCTAAATAGTCTTCTGATTGCTTGTCTCACCTCTCACCTTCCAAAATGTAAGCATCTGAGACTGGCATCTAAAACAATACTTAGGACACAATCGGTACTCATTACACATTTGTTGGATTAAAATTAGGCCTCTTAACTTAGGCATTATTGACATTTTGAGCTGGATAATTCTTTGTTGAGGGTAGGGGGAGGATGCTGTCTTATGCATTGCAAGAGGTTCAGCCGCATTCCTGGTCTCTACCCACTAGATGTCTGTTGCTCTTCAGTCACTAAGTCCTGTCTGACTCTTTGTGACCCCATGGACTGCAGCACAGCAGACTTCCCTGTCCTTCACAATCTCCCCAAGTTTGCTCACACTCATGTCTGTTGAGCCAGTGACACCATCCAAGCATCTCATCCTTGGTCACTCCTTTCTCCTCTTGCCCTCAATCTTTTGCAGGAAAAAGATTAGAGAATTTAAAGACATACCAATAGAAACACAGAGAGAAAAGAGAATCAAAACTGAACAGAGCAGCCGTGATCTATGAGACAACTTCATGCAACCTAATTTACATGAGATTGGAGTCCTGGGAGGGGGTTGAGGGAAAAACATTTGACCATGTAATGGCCAAAATTTCCCCCAATAGTTGAAAACTATAAACTCATAGATCAAAGAGGCTTAGTAAACCCCAAGCATAAGAAACATGAAGAAATAAATACCAATGTGTATAATAATCATGCTACTCAAAATCAGTGACAAAGATAAGAATGACATTAGATTTCAACAACACAACCAAGAAGATAGTGAGGCATCTTTAAAGTACTGAAAACAAAAAACTTTTGAACCTAGAATTCTATACCCACAAAAACACCTTTTAAAATGAAGGCAGAATAAGGATAGCTTCAGACCTAGAAAAGCTGAGAGAATTCATTGCCAGCAGATCTACACTGGTAGAGTGTCACGTGTGTATTAAATGTTAGTCACTCTGTAGTGTCTGACTATTTGCAACCCCATGGACAGCAGCCCACCAGCCTCCTCTGTCCATGGGATTCTCCAGGCAAGAATTCCCTTCTCCAGGGGATCTTTCCAATGCAGGGATTGAACCTGGGTCTCCTGCATTGCAGGCAAATTCTTTACAGTCTGAGCACCAGGGAAACCCAGATAGAGAGGAGATATCAAAGCAAGGTATTAAAGGAAGTCCCTCAGGCCGAAGGATAAGGATACCATGTGGAAATCTATTTGAACTTTTGCACAGTGATCCTCCATCTGCCAGTCAAAAGTTCGATTTTGGCAATAACCACCCTGCTTTATAAAGCAGCATTTGTGCAATTATTTGTAAGTACAGGGACTTGAGCAATTTCATTCAGCCCAGATTCAGAACAAGCAGTGGTTCAGGCCCTATGTGCCTGAACCATATGGATATAATTTGCCTGCCCAGGATCATTTCACACTTCACACTTTAGAAAGATGAGTGGAAAACGGAAAATTTAAAGTGCTGATATTAGTAACAGAATGCACAGTTTTCATAAATTTTATGCAACAGAGTCAAGGGTGGAAAACATCATGAGTGTAAAGCTAGGTCAGCTGATTATGTTCAATTATAAATGGTAAAGTTATTGTGTCAAAAATATTGGAAAAATAGTATCAAACCTGGAGTAGGGGATGGCAACCCACTCCAGTATTCTTGCCTGGAGAATTCCATGGACAGAGGAGCCTGGTGGGCTACAGTCCATGAGGTTTGCAAAGAGTCAGACACAACTGAGCAACTGAACATGCACTTAGTATAAAAGACAGAGGGTAATTATTATCTTCACTTTCAGAGAAACAAACTGTATAACCTTCTCACCCCACAGCTCCCACATAGGCACTGAAATCTGTTGTTGGACTGGCACAATTTGACTTGTACATATATAGCTGCATAACACATTGTATAGAAAAGTTCTTAGGGGTTCATAGTACTTCCTTTTGGAACATAGCCTGTTTTTTCTACTGTTTCCTTGTTCTGTCTTCACAGGAAACTGGTGCTGGGAAACTGAGCAATTTGTTAATTATCAGGCAAGCATGTGGTCAAGAATGATGGTTTGTGGTCAAAAACACCACCATAAAAATTCAAGAATTCTATGGACAGGAACAGTGTCCCCAATCATTGACTGCAGCATTTTACTCTTATAATAGTAAACATACATGTATAGTTCTACTGACTACTGGAATTTCAACATGTAAAATGCATGAGATAAGTTTCAACATATAAAACAAACCAATTGTTTCAACACATAAAACACATAAAAAGAACTGACTCTTCAGATATCAGCAATAATGCTAAACGGCATGCCTTGTTTGTATAACTGACTTCGTTAGATGTATTAAATATTCACTCACTTAACAAATGTTTATTTATTAGATTTTTTAACAAATATTAAACATCAAAGAATTTTTCAAGAATTTTACTGAAAAGGGTCAGTGCCTTCTGAGGTACCAGAATTCAAGAGCATTTAACATTTTGATAAAATCTAATTTTCTTTGACTCTCAGCCTTCTCCCTTTTTTGCAATTACCTGTGGTTTCCGAAGTCTCTGCTCACAGTCTCGTTTCTGGAAAAACTGTGGTTCCTGCAGTTTATTTAGCCCACTCCTTTTCTTTAGCTCCAGAGGAACCTGGCTGGGTCTCATTGTGTGGAGCACATTATAGCATGGTTTGCTCTGATAGTTAATGTCAAACTGTCTCAGGATAAACTCTTCATCAATGTTCAGGCTCCCCTGGAAGAATGCCACAGGGCATGAGTCAAGGGCAAATGGCGAAATGTTCCTTCTTTCTTCAATCTAAAGGAGCTGTTTGGCCATGACTGGAGAAGAGAGGGGTAGTTTAAAAAAGAGGTGGAAAACGCTCAGTCACCATTTGTAGGAGACAAGAAGGATTTGGGGTCTGGAGAGTTTTGTCAGTGCATTGAAACAACTTAGGACCTATAAGAAGCAGGGAGTCCTGAGGGAAATCACGGGGCTGTGGAAAATTCAGTCTGTTTGATCAAAAGCAAACATCTCTAACACATTATAAGAGTGACATCTCTAGAGGTATTTTCCAGACACATCTATAAACATTAGTGTTTGATCTGCCCACAGCCGTTATAAGGTTATAAGGGAAGCTGCCCTGTTTGGGATTCCTACTGAAGCCACGTTTTGCACACAGAACAAACCTCCTTCTCTTCCCTCAGCCAAAACTGGAGGAGCAGAGACGGGCACATTTAGAGCGCCTAACCATCCACAGGGGCTTCCCAGCTCAGTGGAAAGTGGCTCAGTGGTTCAGAAAAAAAAAACACCCCGCCTGCCAATGCAGGACCCACAGGAGATGCGGGTTCAATCCCTGGGTCAGGAAGATCCCCTGAAGGAGGAAATGGCAACTCACTCCAGTATTCTTGCCTGGAAAATCCCATGGACAGAGGAGCCTGGCGGGCTACAGTCCATGGGTTGCAAAGAGTCAGACACAACAGAGCACCCACGCAGCATGCAAACATTTGTAGGCTGATCATGGATGTATGATGTGGCTAATAGTTTACATTTGAAGGATAGTAGAATATAGCATCCCAAAATATGCCTCTGGCCCAAGGGTTATTTTGAGCTGCTGATTTTGAGAAAGAGCAGACAACATAGGAAACAATCTAGAAACAGAGTAGAAGTCACCTTTTAAGTGAAATTTACATTAATTTTTTAAAATAATCTCTATTTGAAAGGGTGTCTCCATCTCCATTCTAGGAGGAAAAGGAAGACTCTAAATCATGTTATCAATGGAGAAGGCACTCATTTAAATCTGCACAACAAATCATAATCATGTTCTCCTGTTTTTCCTGGTCACCTCCCCAGTTACCGACTCCCCACACTTTTTTCTCTTTTGTCTTTGGCTGAAGATGGTATTTGAGCCCACCTAGAAGGGTGGGTATCTCCCACGTATACATGAGGTATACTTGTTAATAAACTTCTGTGTGTTTTTTAGTTGTTAATCTGTCTTTGGTTGTAGAGATCCTGGAGAGAACTTATAAGATTAAACAGAAAATTATTCTTCCCTCCCTTACAAAGTCAACACAATCCCACTTTGGAATATATAAGTTGGGGAACATGGAGGATGAGGTCATTAGCAACTGAAGCTGATGTTGAAGTGAAACTTACAGAGAGGGATCATTAAATAGAGTCAGGGGTATAAACTCGGCTGAAATAATATTGAAACAGAAATAGAGCAAGCAGAATCAATGAGGTAAAAAAAATAAAATAAAAAACATCCAGAAGCAAAGCGTAAACTAGTGCTATGGAGAAAATACCACAGGGTGATGTGATAGGGACCAAAGTAGTATGACAGATAAAGATGCGACCTTGGTCATAAGGGACTGAAGATGAGGCTGGTCACCAGAGCACCTAAACTATTATCCTAGGGTTCCTTAAATTTCCTGCTGAAAGAGGAATAGTCTCCAGCAGTAGGAATGGGAGAAGAGGAAGAGCTGGAAATCAGGCAATCCCATCCAGCTGGACTGTAGACAAGCAGTGGCAGAGTGGGCATCAGTGCGTAGAGTGCTTTCTTGTCCAGCATCCCTAGTCCAGTCACCCTCTGGGAAGCCTCCCTCCACCACTCTCAGTCAACCTGTTGCAAAAGGCTGGACATGCCCATCTTTTGACCTCAGGGTAAGATATGTGACCTGGATTAGCCAATAATCATATTCCATCTCCTTACTCATAGTGGATAATTAACGCGCAGGTGTGACGAGGGTTAGTCCAGTAAATGTAAGCCCTGGATTTTCCCCTATGAGATAAAGGTTAGAGTGGTGGGATTTAAGTTTTGAAAATTTAGTGACTACTTTGGCATCTCTTAGGGAAAGACTATAGGAAAATGTAGTCAGATAGAGGGGGGCAGTCAAGTGATAGCCAAGAGGATAGGCAGCCTAAAAACATTTTAACACCCAGATACAGCTGTGCCTGAAGCTCCTAAGACTTCTGGATGATTCCCTTTTCTCCCTTAATCTAGTCTGAATTATACCATTTGCCAAAGAAATAGTCCTAAGTAATACATTGACTAAAACTGACTAAAGCACTCAAAAGATGAGGGCGGGGGATGGAAAATTCTAGAAGGTCTTAAATCCAGGAAACAGCGTCAGGAATCTAGACATCTAAGGGGACTCAAGGAGAGGAATAGGTACTAAGGAGGGCAAGAAAAGAACTTGATAACTGAGTCAAAAGTCTCTTCATATGTGAAACGAATTGCCAGTCCACGTTCGATGCATGATACAGGGTGCTTGGAGCTGATGCACCGGGATGACCCAGAGGGATGGGATGGGGAGGGAGGTGGGAGGGGGGTTCTGGAAGGGGAAATCATGTACACCGATGGTGGATTCATGTCCATGTATGGCAAAACAAATACAATATTGTAAAGTTAAAAAATAGATAAATAAACTAATTTAAAAAAGAAAAAAAAAGTCTCTTCATGTCAAATACTTTTTGTAATGACTGTAGTCAAATATAGCTTCCAAAGTACTCAAATATAACCAAGAAAGATTTATATGATCTGAAGAGAAACCCAAGTATGGTGGGAAAGATTGAAGGCAGGAGGAGAAGGGGATGACAGAGCATGAGATGGTTGGATGGCATCATCAACTCTATGGACATGAGTTTGAGCAAGCTCTGGGAGATGGTGAAGGACAGGGAAGCCTGGCACGCTGCAGTCCATGTGGTCACAAAGACTAAGCAACTGAACAACAACAACATAACCAAGAGAAATGAGTTGAAGACAGAGTGAAGGATACAAACCTCCAGTTATATGATGAATAAGTTCTAGGGGATCTAATGTAAAGCATAATGACTATAGTTAACAATACTGGATTACATACTTGAATGTAAGTATGTACATTCTTATAGTTACAGTGTTAGTTGCTCAGTCGTGTCCGACTCTTTGCCTGCCAGTCTCCTTGTCCATGAGATTTTCCAGGCAAGAATACTGAAGTGGGTTGCCGTTCCCTTCTCCAGGGGATCTTCCTGACCCTGGGATAGATCCCAGGTCTACAACATTGCAGGGAGATTCTTTACCATCTGAGCCACTCAGGAAGCTCAAAATTTAATTTTGATGAGTAAATAAACCTAAAGTGTTAGTTGCTCAGTTGTGTCTAACTCCTTGGGACCCAATCGACTGTAACCTTTGTCCATAGAACTCCCCAGGCAAGAATACTGGAGTGGGTAGCCATTCCCCTCTCCAGGAGATCTTCCCGAATCAGGGTTTGAACATGGGTCTCCAGTATTGCACTATATGCATATATAAAATCATCACACTGTATACCTTAAACTTATACAATGTTATATGTCAATCATATCTCAATAGAGTTGAGGAAAAACAAAGAGCCACTTTAAATAATACATGAAACAACAGCAATATGACATATAAACATTTACACATTGGCTGCAAGCTTGCAAAATTTCCAGAAATTTCACCTATGAGAAACATTTTTATTTCACATGGTGGGAGAGTCAAAAGATGCCTTTATGACTTTGTCTATTTGACTTAGATTTATCCAAATGCTGAGCAACTAACAAACACTGTTTTGTTTTTTTTTTAACAAAAGCAACTTTGAGTTCAAATTGTAAAAAGTAGGTTGTAAGTATTACTAGTGACTTACAAAAGCAGTAGCCCAGTTACAGAAGTCACTAACTCCTTGGTGTACGTTTTTGTGAAGAAGCAGACCATCCTTTTGGAGCAAATCTGTTTCACTTGGCTTCCTTTTTTCATAAAGCCATTGGCATGGATGTGACACAGGAGTTTTCTTGGGACTAAAGACAATGAAATCATCAAAGAATTATAATATATAAGACGCCATGAATCCAAGTGGATTTCAAATAGTATCTTGGGGAGGAATTCATAATTGCACGAATTTTTAACAGTCTCTTGCAAGCTCATACAAATCATGTGTTAATGTTTTCAAAGATCATATTCTCATTATCAATATCACAAATACAAGTATACCATGTTATTCAGAACAATTAAAGTTGATATAGAATTTTATCACTGCAAGTCAACTTTTTTTAAATTATGAGTAGCATTTATTAAGACCTGTGTCGGGTAAAAACACAAATTATAGTGATTGGAATCTTCCGAAGTCTTAGACAATATTGACAAGCAGGAGACATCCTGGCTTCTCTCTGCTTCAGCCTTAAAATTCAGCCTATTAGCAAATCTGGTAGATTTTAATTCTGTTCCCTTCTCTGGCCTGTCACAAAATGTATCTCTGCATCTTTCTTAAGGCCCAACTGCCAATTCCTAATCCATTCTCTACACTGTAACCAAAACTGTCATTTCAATATATAAATTCAGTCTTATCAAATGCAGCTACATTTCATCCTCGATTAAGCCTCTTCAATAGCTTCTTTTTAAAAACTGAGATATAATTCATACATCATAATATTTACCATTTCAAAGTATACAATTCAGTTGCTTTCGTATATTTACAAAGTTGCATAACCATCGCCACTAATTTTGGAACATCTTCATCACTCCAAAAGAGAAGCCCCATAGCCATTAACAGTCACCATTTATCTTCCCTTCTCTACCATTCTCCCTGCTCTTAAACCACTAATTTACTTTCTGTCTCTGTGGATTTGCCTGCTCTGTATATTTCATCTGAATGGAACCATATATAATCTTTTTTGTCTGGCTTCTTTGACTTAGCATAATGTTTTCGTTTCATAGATGCTGTAGCATGTACCAGTAGTTTATTCCTTTCTACGTTTGAATCATATTCCACTGTATAGATAGACCACATTTTGTTTATCCATCAGCAGTTGGTTGATGGATATTTGACTTGTTACCACTTTTTGGCTATAATGAATAATGCTGCTATGGATATTCAGGTACAAGATTTTGTGTTCAGTGGCTTCTTTTACTTCTCCAATAAAGATCTAAGTCTTAACTCAGCTTTCAAGACTCCTCATGGCCTGCTCCTTGCCCATCTCTCCAGATTCTTCTAGAATTACCACCCTCCCACACTCTCTGAGCTCCAGCCATAGTGGCCTCTCCTTAGTTCCATGAATTCATCATGCTTCCAGCCAGCCACAGGGCCTTTGTACATGTTCTATCTGACTGCAATGCTGTCTCCAACTCCTTACCTCCCTTATGTCTCAACATATTTTCCCTTTCTCAGGGAGGCATTTGCACAGTCTGTCCCCAGAACCCATACTTTATTCAAAGCATCCTGTACCTTTCATTCATAGCACTTATATATTAATTCATCCACTCAACAAATATTTATTAGGCAACAACTAATAAATATTTGCTGGCTTCCTCACTGGCTCAGATGGTAAAGAGTCTGCCTGCAATGCAGGAGACTGGGGTTTGATCCCTGGGTTGGGAAGATCCCCTGGAGAAGGAAATGGCAACACACTCAGTATTCTTGACTAGAGAATTCCATGGACAGAGGAGCCTGGCAGGCTACAGCCAGTGGGGTGAAAAAGAGTCAGGTTGAGTGACTAACACTTTCACTTTCATGTGCCAGGTACTATTCTAGGCATTAGGATTCAGCTGTAAATAAAGTTAAGAACCGGGACTTCCCTGGTGGTCTAGTGGTTAAGAATCTGCCTGCCAGTCCAGGGAACACGAGTTCAATCCCTAATCCGTATAGATCCCACATGCTGGGAAACAACTAAATCCATGTGCCATAACTATTGAGCTTGTGCTCTAGAGCCCAGGAGCCACAACCACTGAGACCCGAGCACCCAGAGACTATGTTCCGCAGCAAGAGAAGCCACTACAGTGAGAAGCCAAGCTCTGCACAAAGAGTAGCCCTTACTTGCTGCAACTACAGAAAGTCTGTGCAAAGCAATGAAGACCCAGTGCAGCCAAAAATAAAATTAAATATTAAAAAATATTTTCAAAAATAAATAAAGTTAAGACCCTGTCCTCAGCTGTGTCTGACTCTTTGCAACCCTATGGACTATATATACAGTCCATGGAATTCTCCAGGCCAGAATACTGGAGTGGGTAGCCTTTCCCTCTCCAGGGGATCTTCCCAACCAAGGGATCAAACCCAGGTCTCCTGCATTGCAGGAGGATTCTTTACCAGCTGAGCCACCAGGGAAGCCCTTACAATTGATAGGGAGACACAGATAGCAAAGAGGTAAAAAAAAATATGTGTGCTGCGTTGTTTCAGTCGTGTCTGTTTGCAATACTATGGACTGTAGCCCTCCAAGCTCTTCTGTCCATGGGATTCTCCAGGCAAGAATACTGGAATGGGTTGCCACACCCTTCTCCAGGGGATCTTCCAGACCCAGGGACTGATCCCTTGTCTCTTAAGTCTCCTGAATTGACAAGCGGGTTCTTTACCACTAGCGCCACCTGGGAAGCCCCAAACAAGTATGTACCAGGTGATTGTAAGTGATTTAAAGAAGAATAAACCAGGGCAGGAGGGATGGAGAGTGATGACAGGGGGCTCTTTATACAGAAAAGGCCTCTCTACTAAAGTAATATTTGAGCAGACCCAGAAGAAGAAAGGGACCAACCCATGTAGATATCAAACATGCAGCTACTAGGCTGATAAGAACAGCATTGCAAAGGCCCCAAGGTCAGAGCTGAGAATATATGAGAAATACAAAAAGGCCACTGTGACTGGAGAGGCGTGATTAAAGGATAGAGTAGTAGAGGATGAGGGCTAAGAGATAACCAGAACCTGATCATAAGGGATGTGAGAGGCAAGGATAAAGACTTTGGATTTTACTCTGAATAAGTAAGCAATTAGAAAATTTTGAGCACAGGATTTGATATCATGACTGAAGTTTTTTGTTTTACAGAATCACTTTAGCTACTGTGCAACAAATAAAACAGGGTGTGGGTTGGGGGCTGGGTGGAGGCCATGAGACTAGTTAGTAAACCATTCCAATAATCCAGGCAAGAGATTATGGCACCTCAGAACAGACTGACTGTAGTAAAACAGACAAGATCCCAGATATATTTCAAAGGTACAGGCATTAGGATTTTTTTGGCAGATTGCAACCACTGTTTCAAAAGTCACTGAAAGAATGGAGTTACTACTTACTGATCCGGAGCAAACAGAAGGGGGAGTAGGTTTGGGGAAGAAATTAAGATTTCAGCTTGGACTTGTCAAGTCTCAGATGCCAGTTATATGTTCAAAGGAAAATGTTAAACAGTTTCTTGTATTAACCTTTTTTTGTTTGGTTGGTTGGTTATTTACCAAACTACTGGTCTCAATCACGATGAATAAAAGGGCTTCTACCATAAATAACTAAAAAAGCCATTCTGGGCTAATCAAAACCATTCAGGTTTTCTGCAGTTTTCTTCTCCCACAGCTCTCCTAGAGTAGTGTAGACACAACTGAATTCCCTCCATTGCTGATAATTTGCATCCATTTAACGAAATAAGGGGCTTCCCTGGTGGCTCAGATGGTAAAGAATCTTCCTGCAATGCAGGAGATCCAGGTTCTATCCCTGGATGGGTTGGGAAGATCCCCTGAAGAAGGGAATGGCTACCCACTCTAGGATTCTTGCCTATAGAATTCCATGGACAGAGGAGCCTGGCAGGCTACAGTTCATGGGTTGGCAGAGTCGGATATGACTAAGCAACTAACACATTCACTTTCAATGAAATAAAGCCTTCCCTGGTAGCTCAGTAGCAAGGAATCTGCCTGCTAATGCAGGAGAAGGGGTTCGATTCCTGGGTCAGGAAGATCCCCTGGAGAAGGAAGTGGCAACCCACTCCAGTATTCTTGCCCAGGGAAATCATATGGACAGAGGAGCCTGGTGGGCTACAATCCATGGGGTCGCAAAAAGAGTCTGACACAACTAAGCGACTAAACAACAACAGACTAAACACTACTCAGAGCAGGACCCAAGGATCCTTTCCCTCCTTCTCAGGAACTTAATTACTTTTGCTTCTCTTAATTAGTGTAAAGATTCTTAATTAGTTCTAAAGTATTGTAAAGATGAGATGGTAACTACAGAGAGTCACTGACTTAATGATAGTTCGTCTGAGAATTTTTCCACTTCACAATAGTGCAAAACAATATTCATTCAGAAGAAAATGTACTTTGAATTTGGATTTTTTTTCCTGGGCTGGTGATATGCAGTGATGACCCTGTCTGGTGATGCTGGGCAGCGGCAGTGACCCATAGTTCCCCACCAGCCACGTGATCGCGAGGGACAACAGACGATACACTTACAACCACCCTGCACCCACACAACCAACATTTTCCTCACCTTCAGTACTGTAGTCTGTCTATAAATTTTCTGAGATATTCAATACTTTATTATAAAATAGGCTTTGTGTTAGATGATTTTGCCCAATTGTAGGCTAATGTAAGTTGTTCTGAGCATATTTAAGGTGGGCCAGGCTAAGCTATGATATTTGGTAGGCTAAATGTATTGCATGCATTTTCGACGGATGGTATTTTTCATTTATTATGGGCTTATCAAGACAATCCCACTGTTAAGTCAAGGAAGATTTGTACTAGAACGTTTCAACAGGGGACAGGAATGAGCAAGAGGTTAAAAACCATACTTACAGTCCCAAGTAGACTTGGGTCGAACATTTTTTAAAAGGTTTTGTGGGTTTTTTCATTCTTTTCCTGATGCCCTGACAATAAACCCATGTGTCTTCCAGCTTCTTGTCAGGATCCAGAACTTCCAGCACTTTTAATAAGAGCTACAAACAGAAAACAACTTAGGAGAAAAGAAAGATGTACTGAAAAGGTGGCTCTCTGATTCTCCAACACAACAGACCAACACATCCCTTTGCTTTGTCTTTCTAGTTGGTCAATACCATTCATCAGTTCCAGTGCAAATATAGTGCTGTGTGCTGCCAGTTAATGTCCATCACCTGGACATTAGCTGGGTAGCCTTCTTACTGAAGTTTCCATCTCCTCTAGATAGAACAGTGACTCTAGGCCCACTTGGACCCCAGTGCATCACTGAGAAAAGTACCTCTAGAGGTAGTTTGGTTTTTGACTGTGGTTTTTGACTGCCTACCATCCATTCAGGGTTTCCCTGGTGGTTCAAACAGTAAAGAATCTGCCTGCAATGCGGGAGACCCAGGTTTGATCCCTGGGTCAGGAATATCCCCTGGAGAAGGAAATGCAATCCACTCCAGTATTCTTGCCTGGGAAATCCCATGGACAGAGGAGCCTGATGGGCTATAGACTGTGGGGTCTCAAAGAGTCAGACACGACTGAGCAACTAACACTTTCACTTTCACCATCCATTCATCCTATGAGTAACAGTATCTAGACTTTTCTATGGAAAATCACCTCTCCCTCCATTCTCAGTCCTTGTGGTCTGAACTGGCCTGACAGCTCTTCACATCACAGCCTGGCCTGGCCAATCAGGCCTACGGTGACTGGCTGACCCAATGAGACCCAGGGAAATTAGGTCATGAAATTTTCCTGGAACCATTCAAAGATGTATTGTTTTCCAAAGTAAAACTGACATCTAGAGTTGCTGGTGGCAATCACGGCACCACAAGACGAGATCCTGCTTCAGAAGGAAGCCAACACATCTATTTGAAGAGGTCAGATATGAGAATAAAAGCCACAATTCCATGCTCCCTCTAAGGATGTATGCAAAGGATCTCTTTGTCACAGACTCAGAAGTTCTGATCCACGGGAGTGTAGTGAAGGAAAGCTCAGGGGGTAAACCATTGATTAGAAATTCCAGTTGTAATGAGAACCTACTGTAGAGCACAGGAAACTCTACTCAGTGCCCTGTGGTGACCTATATGGGAAGGAAGTCCAAAAAAGAGGGGATATATGTAGGCATATAGCTGATTCACTTTGCTGTGTAGCAGAAACTAACACAACATTGTAAAGCAACTACGCATGCGTGCATGCTCAGTCACTATGTCATATCTGACTCTTTGCGACCCTACGGACCATAGCCCACCAGGCTCCTCTGTCCATGGGATTCTCCAGGCAAGAATACTGGGGTGGGTTGCCACTTCCTTCTCCAGGGGATCTTCCTGACCCAGGGATTGAACCCGTGTCTCCTGCACCTCCTGCACTGCAGGCAGATTGTTTACCACTGAGCCACCAGGGAGGCCGATGCTAAGTATATAGGAGCTGATTGGAGCTGAAAGTCAAAGAATCCTGGGACATTGATGACACATTGCAGCTGCTGCCCAGCTCTGGTCCTGGCAATCTGCTGAATTTCCCTGTGACTTTTCAGGTGCTCATCCATTTTTAACCTCTTATGGACACCTCCCAAGACCAGGCTAAAATGACAACCAAGACTGAACAATTCCTCCACTGTTTTCTCTCCCCAAAAGAGTCACAAGCAAAATTGACTGGTAGAGAGCTTCAGGAGTAAACAAGTCAAACATTTCTGGGTTGCTGGGCCTTTATAAGTTGGCTGGCCTCTTAGCGGTATGGTGCTGTCATCGGCATTTCCTGGAAGGCTGCTCCACACCCCAGGAGAACTCTCCCCAGGGAGACAGTCATCGTCCTCACCCCTGGAAGGAACACCCCAGGCATCTAAGGAGCAACATTGTCCAGGCCCCACTGAAGGCCCACCCACAACCCCGGAACAGGAGGTCACCTCAGCGGGCATGTCTTCTTCCAGGTCCAGGTAAAAAGCCAAGGGGTGCAGGGTCAGCTGGGCCTCAATGTCTGCCAGGAATGCCTTCCGTGCCTGCTGGGCCAGCGAGAGCTTGGAACACAGGACTGCGTCCCTGGGCAGCCTCTTCTTAGGGGCAGGTTGGGGAGCTCTGTGATAAATTTGGGGGAGAAAGCCCTCCTTGGGGCCCAGAGTGGTCAGACCTTCACACGGCAGGCAGTCCCTCCTGAAGTCATCCTGTCCTGTTCTCACGAATCTCCACCGCCGGCTGTCCAGGGAGGTGGGACTCGGCAGCCCGCCCTTGTGCTCCATGAAGCACTTGGAAGGCGGATTCTCTCTGTACCTGCAAGACATCATGGCAGCAGTCTGACCACAAGGGTGAGAGTGTGAGAAGGAGTTTGAGAGGAGGCTGGCCTCTACCTGTGTTAGGGGAGAGGCAGAGGAAGTGAGGGTCATGTGAGAAGGTGGGGTTACCATACTCCTGGTTCAGGGCACATCATCACTGTCTGTACGACCCTCTCTCCTGTTTCTTTATGTGACGTTATTCCCATATTCCATCCGCACTGCCCTCTCTCCACAGGCACAACCACTCTAAGAGATTTGGAATGTACCCTTCTGTTTGCAGGGGCTTCCCAGGTGGCTCAGTAAATACTCTGCCTGAAATGCAGGAGACCTGAGTTTGATACCTGGGTGGGGAAGATCCCCTGGAGAAGGGAATGGCTACCTCCAGTATACTTGCCTGGAGAATTCCATGGAAGAGCCTGGTGGACTACAGTCCATGGGGTCGCAAAGAGTCAGATACAACTGAGTGACTAAGCACAGCACAGCACCCCCAACTAGCTGAATGACGTTCGCCCTTCATTTAATCTTTGTGGGCCTTGATTTCTCCTCTCAACTCAGTGGGGTCAAGGGCAGCAAACTAACCGTTCATGTGCTGTATCAGGCCCACAAACCCATCATTTGATCCCCTTCGTGCTTTAATAAGGATTGTAATAGTTCACATGTAAGGAGAACTTTCTGTATAACATGTGCTGTGCTCAATGCTTTACACGAGTTAATCTCATTACAATCCTATGAAGTAGGTACTAACATTATTCCAGATAAGGAAACTGAGGCACAAAGAAGTTGAAAAACCAAAACAAACACTTGTCAAAGTTCCCACAGTTAATAAGGGGGAGAGCTGGGATTTTAATACAGTTAGTGTGACTCTGGAGAAAGGTAAGAAAGGTGTTTATATGTCAGAGCTTCTGACATATAAAAAAGCTCATACAAATAATGTGGAACAAAAATCAGGAGCTCTGGGAACACGAGGTCCACCTTTCCATGGAGCCCCTATTGGTATAGTGGCTGCCATCTTTAGACAAATCCTGTGCTCCCTTATTCACAGTCTTCACTGTTTCCTACTACCTTATATGCAACCTGCTTCGCTCTGTTTCTTTACTGCATCAGATAGTTATTTGCACTGAGTTTTTAGGGCAGGAAGCTAAGATGGAAGAGATAGATGGACAAATAGAAAAGAAAATGAGACCTGGATAATCTAATACATCCAGCCATTCCCAAAGGCAAGACATGGCATTCGAGCAGCTTAATGGCAGGTCTCTCATTATCTTAACACATCACATGGCACTAGTCAGATATTTCTATATTATTGGTGTCTTTCTTTGAAGCCTCTTCCACCTCCAGGCCCCTTTCATCTGTAATGACCCATTACAGTAAATCTACTTCTTGTCACACTCATCTTTATAGGCACAAAACATTTTAAGAGATTCCAGCTTTATCCTTATTCTTTTCTTGTGAGTCCTGGAAACTTCTTGCTTGCTGTGCATGCATGTGTGTGTTTTAAGGGTTTAATCCATCTCTGCTGTGAAAATATAGATGAGAGGATACAAAAAATATGAGTTTACAAGTTGCTCTTTGCAGTTAATAAATCACTCCTAAATAGCTAAGTGTTGGGGATGTTGAAATTCAATCTAACCTTGAGATTTGATGACTCACTCAGCATGACTTGTTAGCAAGTTACCCTCTATAGTACCTAAGTTCTTCCCGACCCAGGTATCAAACCAGGTTCTCCTGCATTGCAGACAGATTCTTTACCAGCTGAGCTACCAGGGAAGCCCTGTTTTCCACACATTTACAACTAATTCAAACATCCAAGTGCTTCATAAAATCAAATCTGATGACCAATGTTTTTATGCAAACACAGTCATACAACTCAAAATGGGGAAAGTGTGACAGCTAGCTCAAGCTTGATAGAACATTAGAGCTGGCACAAACTTTGAAAGAAATCTCATCTAACTTCCTCACTTTTCAATGAGGAAACGAAGTTCCAAAGAGGTGAATAAGGGAACCAGTCTGGCTGGAGGACTTACCTCACTTTGCCTCTCATAGCTGATAAACTTGCCTCTCTGCATTCTGTTAAGTTCATGAAAAATTTTGCTTAACCCAGAAAATAAAGCAAGAACATATTTCTAAGCATTTACTATTTTCACAGTCACTATATGATACTCAGATATTTCCATCTTTAAGAACTGAAAGAGTATTGGGCATTTATCCTAAAGAAATGAAAACTTATCTTCACAACAAAATCTGTACACAAATGTTTATAACAGCTTTGTATGTAATAACTAAAAACCAGAAACAAACTGAATGTCCTTCAACAGGGGAATGGAAAAACGATGGATAAACACCTGTGCCATGAAATATGACTCAGCAGTAAAAATGAACTATTGATGCACACAACATCTGGGATGGGTCTCAAGGGCTTCTGCTTAATGCAAAGGAACCAATCTCAAAAGGTTTAATATCTTTTATAAAAGTATTATTCTATTTCTCTAACACCCTCAAAAGAACAGAATTCTAGAAATGGAGACCAAATTAGTGGTTGCCAAGTGGTGTGAGTGGTAAATGAGTGAAAATTAAAGCATAGCATGAAGTGACTCCCTTGCAGTAAGGAAAGAGTTTTGCATCTTGATGTAAACATATGACAATATTTTACTGAACTACACACACACACACACACACACACACACAAAGTACAAGTGAAGACTGGTAAAATTCAAGTAAAGTCTACCATCTAATTCATACATACACACAGTGCTGATTTCCTGCTTTGGTAATGTACTATGGTTATGCAAGATGGTACCACTGGAAGCATCTGGAGGAAGGATATATGGGACCTCTGCAACTTCTTGTGAGTCTATAGTTATTTCAAAATAAAAAGTTTGAAACTAGGGGTGGGAGAGATTCTCAGAAGAGTCCATAATCTCTAACATGTATACAGTGCATATACGTGGCAGTAACTGTTTTACAAGTTCTAAGTCACTAAATCCTCACAGAGTTTGTGTGTTAGTTGCTCAGTCATGTCCAACTCTTTGCGACCCCATGGACTGTAGCCTACCAGCCTCTTCTGTCCATGGCATTCTCTGGGCAAGAATACTGGAGTGGGTTGCCATTTAGCAATCCTAGAAAGCTCATTCCTTTTATTGTTCCCATTTTACAGTTAAGAAAACTGAGCCCAGAAAGAGCAACTAATTGTCTAAGGTGACCAGTCAAACAAGAGGAAAACTGGCCTTCAACTCCAGCCTTGCTGATTGTGTACTTCGGAATCTTAACCACCACGTGGCTGCTGCCTCCAAGAGTGCTGGATTCCGTTCTCATAAACAGTTCAAGGAACCAGCCAAGGCAAAAAGCCTCGGTTCCTGTCTTGTGCAGTGATGTCAACCATTTATAATGGCAGCTGACCACCCCAGGGCCTGAGGCACCCCCCAAACATCAGCTCGGCTTGGCCCACTCACCTGCTGGGCAGGGAAAGGCTTCAGGTGCGACCCCTCAAACATCCAGACCCCTCACACTGGATGTAGGATGCAGGCGGCTAACCCTGAGAAGAGTGGGTTGCAGGCCAAACCAGTCTCTGCAGAGGACTCTTCCGCCATCCGCTTCCCATCTGGAGGTGTGTTACTCGTTCAGTTTTGTCCAGCTGTTTGCGACCCCACGGACTGCAGCCCGCCAGGCTCCTCTCTCCATGGGATTCTCCGGGCAAGAATACTGGAGTGGGTTACCATGCCCTTCTCCAGGGGATCTTCCAGACCTAGGGATCAAACCCAGGTCTCCCGCATTGCAGGCGGATTCTTTACTAGCTGAGCCAGCAGGGAAGCCCTCCCATCTGGAATGGGTATATTAATCTACATCCTGTGGTGTTGGTTTAGTCGCTCAGATGTGTCCGACTCTGTGGGACCCCATGAACTGAAGCCTGCCAGGCTCCTCCGTCCATGGGATTCTCCAGGCAAACTGGAGTGGGTTGCCATTTCTTTCCCCAGGGGATCTTCCCGACCCAGGAATCAAACCGCGGTCTCCTGTATTGCAGATAAGGAATCTGCCTCTAGGGGGGCAGTAAAGAGCGTGGCACGCGCTGGTTATGTTCTATTACAATCCTTTAGGGGCGGGAGACCTTGAAGAGGGAAGGAAGCCCGGTCCTCCGCGGCCATCGGCCACCCCCCGCTCCCAGCCCCCACCCCAGCCAGCACGGAGCGCAGGCGCCCCCGCGCGGCACCCACGGGATGCTCCCTCGCTCGGGCGCGCGCTTACCTGGGCCTGGAGTTCCTGTCCACCCGCATCCCGGCCCGCGGCGCCGGCGGGAACAGCCGCCCGTGGTCAGCCATGGTGCCTCGGCCGCCCACCCGGCCTCCGGTGGTGTGCGTTCCCCGCCGCCCGGGTCGCTAAGAGACCCGCCGAGCTGTATGCTGCCCAGACTCGCCGGGGGCGCGGAGCCGCCCAGGCGCCCCCTGCTGATACCCGGGAACGAGCAACTCCGAGGCGTCCTTGCGCCCCCCAACCCCTCCGCCAACGCCTGAAGGCGAGGACAGTGGCAGGGGAAGCGCGAAGAATCAGGCTCTTGGTTTAATTCTGTTTTTTTTTTAATCTGTTGTGATTAAATCTGTTGGGGTCAGTGTTCATGCTTTTCTTGCACACCACCGGCTCAAAAAATGTGTTGAAGAAAAGGAAGAAAGCAGCTGGGGAGAGAACAAAAGAAAGAATGGAAAGAGAGCGAAAGGAATAGACTGACTTACAATGGTGGGAAGGCCTTTTAGCACGGAATGTTTTCCTGGAGGTCCTGGAAATCCGTGAGCCTCACCGCCTCTGTAAATCGGGGGCTGTGCCCTGGTAACTAACTAGTCACCAGCTGGTTCCCAGAGTCCCTCCCAGCTCTTGTGTTACTTGCTCCTTCTGCCTGGACTCACTAAAGCAGAGAAAATGCCATCCAGTTGGCCCTGGTAGGCGGATGCCCTCGTAAATATGGATTGCTTGAGGATGTATTTTGGATTTGCTAAGTTCTCTTGCTACTTCTGAGTGTTCCTGATTTAAATAGTAAGCCTTGCTTCTAGAGGAAATAGCAGCAAAACATTCTCTTCTTCCAAAATTATTGCAGTAGTTAAACTGTGTCTGTTATGGTGGAATACTTTTTGCGGTCATTTAAAGATGAGTCTTCTCTTCAAACTCTCCTGGAATAAATTAGCATCACGTTTGGGCACCTGTTAAATATCTGGATGGTAATAAAGGTGCCCCGGTTGTCTCTCATTTCAGCATCTTCACCTGCTGTGCGTGTTCAGCTGCCTTTTCTGGGCACAGTGGAATGCCTTGGAGTCCCACCACTTGCGATAACCCATGACTCTCCTGCTTAATAATTATGCACACAAGGATTCCCCCACCTCCAGGGCTAAGACTCTGCACACCCAACACAGGGGGCCCAGTTTGCATCCCTGGTCAGGGAACTAGATCCCACATGCTTCAACTAAGATCCAGAGCAGCCAAATTAATAAATACATATTTTTAATGAGTTCTTTAAAAAATTATGCACACACATACACCACTCACTCCCTGGCACTGTTGCTTATATTTGTTTTAGCTTCATTGATTTTCTAGCCTGAAAATGGGGGAAATAAGAGGATATAAGAAGTAATAACTTACAGGGTTATTGGGTAATTCAATGAGATGATGAATGTAAAGCATTTAATGCAGTGCTGGCAAGTAGGAATCCCTTGAGAATTAATGAGCAGAGGATATTAAGAAGAGGTGGCAAGAATACACAGAAGAACTATACAAATAAGATGTTCATGACCCAGATAATCAAGATAGTGTGATCACTCACCTAGAGCCAGACATCCTGCAACACGAAGTCAAGTGGGCCTTAGGAAGCTTCACTACTAACAAAGCTAGTGGAGGTGATGGAATTCCAGTTGAGCTATTACAAATCCTAAAAGATGATGCTGTGAAAGTGCTGCACTCAATATGCCAGCAAATCTGGAAAACTCAGCAGTGGCCACAGGACTGGAAAAGGTCAGTTTTCATTCCAATCCCAAAGAAAGGCAATGTCAAAGAATGTTCAAACTACTGCACCTCACATGCTAGCAAAGTAATGCTCAAAATTCTCAAAGCCAGGCATCAAGAGTACATAAACTGTGAACTTCCAGACATTCAAGCTGGATTTAGAAAAGGCAGAGGAACCAGAGATCAAATTGCCAACATTTGCTGGATCATTGAAAAAGCAAGAGAGCTCCAGAAAAGCATCTACTTCTGCTTTGTTGACTACACCAAAGCCTTTGACTGTGTGGATCACAACAAACTGTGGAAAATTCTTCAAGAGATGGGAATACCAGACCACCTGACCTACCTCCTGAGAAATCTGTATGCAGGTCAAAAAGCAACAGTTAGAACTGGACATGGAACAACAGACTGGTTGCAAATCAAGAAAGGAGTATGTCAAGGCTGTGTGTTGTCACCCTGCTTATTTAACTTATATGCAGAGTACATCATGCAAAATGCCAGGCTGGATGATGCACAAGCTGGAATCAAGATTGCCAGGAGAAATACCAATAATAGATGGGGAAACAGTGACAGACTTTGTTTTCTTGGGCTCCAAAATCACTGCAGATGATGACTGCAGCCATGACATTAAAAGACGCTTGCTCCTCGGAAGAAAAATTATGACCAACCTAGACAGCATATTCAAAAGCAGAGACATCACTTTGCCTGCTGCTGCTACTGCTAAGTCGCTTCAGTCATGTCCGACTCTGTGCAACCCCATAGACGGCAGCCCACCAGGCTCCACCGTCCCTGAGATTCACCGCAAGAACACTGGAGTGGGTTGCCATTTCCTTCTCCAATGCATGAAAGTGAAAAGTGAAAGTGAAAGTGAAGTTGCTCAGTCGTGTCCGACTCTTAGCGACCCCATGGACTGCAGCCTACCAGGCTCCTCCATCCATGGTATTTTCCAGGCAAGAGTACTGGAGTGGGGTGCCATTGCCTTCTCCAACTTTGCCTACAAAGGTTCATCTAGTCAAAGCTGTGGTTTTTCCAGTAGTCATGTATGGTTGTGAGAGTTGGACTATAAAGAAAGCTGAGCGCCAAAGAACTGATGCTTTTGAACTGTGGTGTTGGAGAAGACTCTTGAGAGTCCCTTGGACTGCAAGGAGATCCAACCAGTCAATCCTAAAGGAAATCAGTCCTGAATATTCATTGAAAGGACTGACGCTGAAAGCTGAAACTCCAGTACTTTGGCCACCTGATGTGAAGAACCAACTCACTGGAAAAGCCCCTGATGCTGGGAAAGATTCAAGGCAGGAGGAGAAGGGGACAACAGAGGATGAGATGGTTGGATGGCCTCACTGATGCGGTGGACATGAGTTTGAGTAGGCTCCGGGAGTTGGTGATGGACAGGGAAGCCTGGTGTGTTGCAGTCCATGGGGTTGCAAAGAGTCGGACACGACTGAGCTACTGAACTGAACTGATTATTATCTCTGGGCTTCCCTGGTGGCTGAGATGGTATGAACTGGGGATGATAATATTTGCCCAGCCACTTCACAGGGTTGTTATACGAATTAATGTAGAAAGCTATGAATGTAATCATGATGAGGGGTCCTCTTAGTTGTTTTATTATCTTTGATAACACCTTTAATATTCAGTCGTTTATTACTTTGAGGAAGTAGGCTTTCTCCCTAGGACTGAGGATTAGGGTCATGCCCACCTTGCTTGTTGTACTGTGCATGGCACACAGTAGGTCATTGTTCAACAAATATTGTCTGTTACGGCTGTGCTAGGCACTGGGGATGCAATGGGGAATAAAACAGACTTGGTGTTTGTCATCTTGTTACTAAGATTGTAGTGTTGTGTGAATAAGAAACCATCTGTTTTTCATGACTTTTGCATTCTCACAAGCTGATATTTGGTCCAAGTAGTAATTTTGATGTCATATCTCTTCAGTTCAGTTGCTCAGTTGTGTCCAACTCTTTGTGACCTCATGGACTGCAGCACACCAGGCTTCCCTGTCCATCACCAAGTCCTGAAGCTTGTTCAAACTCGTGTTAATCGAGTTGGTAATGCCATCCAACCATCTCATCCTCTGTCATCCCCCTCTCCTCCTGCCTTCAATCTTTCCCAGCATCAGGGTCTTTTCTAAGGAGTCAGTTCTTCGCATCAGGTGGCCAAAGTATTGGAGCTTCAGCTTCAGCATCAGTCCTTCCAATGAATATTCAGGACTGATTTCCTTTAGGATTGACAGGTTTGACCTCCTTGCTGTCCAAGGGACTCTCAAGAGTCTTCTCCAACACCACAGTCCAAAAGCATTAATTCTTCGGTGCTCAGCTTTCTTTATAGTCCAACTCTCACATCCATACATGACTACTGGAAAAACCATAGCTTTGACTGACCTTTGTGGGCAAAGTAATGTCTCTGCTTTTGAATATGCTGTCTAGGTTGGTCATAACTTTTCTTCCAAGGAACAAGCGTCTTTTAATTTCATGGCTGCAGTCACATCTGTAGTGATTTGGGAGCCCAAGAAAATAAAGTCTGTCACTGTTTCTATTGTTTCCCCGTCTGTTTGCCATGAAGTGATGGGACCGGATGCACTAAGTTTCTTTTTATTTCACCACATCCCATGCCTTAATTATAGTCATTACTCAGGGAATCTCTCATTTGTTCTCTTCCATTCTTTCCCTTTTGCAACACAAAGGAAAAATGTGTTACATATAGTAATCTAACAAGTAGATGTTTTTTAAGAGGAAGGATGGGGACTTCCCTGGTGGTCCAATGGTCAGGACTCCTTGGTCTCAGTGCAGGGGGGCCAAGTTCAATCCCTGGTCAGAGAACTAGATCTCCATGCCACAACTTAAGATCCTGCCTGGACTTCCCTGATGGTCCAGTGGTTAAGATTCCTCCTGCCAATGCAGGGGACACAGGTTCCATCCCTGGTCCAGGTCCAGGAAGATGCCACATGTTGTGGAACAACTTAGCCTGCGCTCCACAGCTACTGAGTCTGCACTCAAGTGCCCCCACACCCACTGCAACTACTGAGGCTTGTAAGCCTAGAGCCTGGGCTCTACAAGAAGAAGCCATGGTGATGAGAAGTCCATGCACCACAACTAGAGAATAGCCCCCACTCATTGCAACTAGAGAAAGCCCACGAACAGCAAAAAAGACCCAGCTACAATAAATACAAACACAAACAAATAAATGAAATTTTAAAAAATAGTTAAAAATGGGTATTTGGAAACAAAATGATCACACTGTCTGCCAATAAGGCAAGAACAAAACACCATCATCCTTTTTTTTTTAATTTGGCTGGGCCAGATCTTCATTGCAGCACGTGCAGTTAATCAAGAGAGAAACAATCCAGAGAATGGGAGAAAATATTTACAAATTATATATCTGATAAGAGTATAACATCCAGAATATTTGTTTAAAAAAACTCCTACCACTCAATAACAAAAAGACAAAAAGTAGGCAAAGGACGTGAATAGTTATTTTCCCAAAGATACACGAATGGCCAGTAAGCACATTAAAAGATGCTCAAAATCACTTAGTCATTGGTGAAATATAAATCAAAGCTACAATGAGATACCACTTCCTGCCAACTAGGATGGCTATAAAAACAAAGAAAATTACATAGATTAGCAACGATGTGGGGAAATTGGAACATTTGTGATTACTGCTAGGAATGTAAAATGATGCAGCCAATTTGAAAACAGTTGGATTGTTCTAACATAGACTTACCATGGGCTTCCCAGATGGCACAGTGGTAAAGAATCCACCTGCCAATATCTGAGGGTCAAGAGATGCTGGTTGATCCCTGGGTCAGGAATATCCTGGAGGAGGAAATGGCAATCTACTCCAGTATTCTGGCCTAGAAAATTCCATGGACAACGTAGCCTGATGGGCCACTGTCCATGGGGTCACAAAGAGAGACACAACTGAGTGACTGAGCACACACCACCCACAAGACTTACCATATGACCCAGCAACTCCACACCTGGGTATATACCCAAAAGAGTTAAAAACAGGGACTCAGATATTTGTGCAAAATGTTTATAGCACCATTATTCACAGTAACCGAAAGATAGAAACATCTCAAATGCCCATCAACAAGTAAATGGATAAATAAAATGTGATATATACATGCAATGAGGTACTGTAAAGCCACAAAAAGAAGGAAATTCTGATACTGCTACAACATGCATGAACCTTGAAAACATCATGTTACGTGAAATAAGCCAAGTGCAAAAGGACACATATTGTATAACTCCACTTATATGAAATATCGGGAATAAGTAAATTCCCTGAGACAGGAATTAAATTAGAGGTTACAAGAACTCAAGAGGAAGAGGAATGGGGAGTTATCCCTTAACAAATATGAAATTTCTGTTTGGGGTGAGGAAAAATTTTGGAAATAATCTTGATGGTTGTACAACATTATAAATGTAATTAATGCCACTGAATTATACAGTTTAAAATGGCTAAAATGGTAAATTTTATGTTGTATGTATTTTGCCACAATTTTTAAAAATTGTTTTACAAAATGCAAAAAAAGAGAAGAAAGGTTGAAATTAGTGAGCTAAGAATCCAATTTAACAATTTGGAGAAACAGCCAAATAAAATAGAAAAGTAGTACATTTTTCACACTGAGTAAAAGAAACCAGACTCAAAAGAGTATGTACTCTATGCTTCCATTTAATGGAAGTTTTATAACAGGCAGAATTAAGTTATAGTGATAGATGTTGGTATTGTGGTTATTTGGGGTAATTGATGGAAAGGAGACAGAAGGGAGCCTGCTGGGAGGTTGATAATGTTCTCTATCTTGATCTGGTGGAAGACACATGGGTACACACATGTAAAAATTCAATGAGCTGTACACTGCAGCCACATGCACTTTATCGTGAATGCTGTAAATGACTAGAAAAGCAAAAAAGATGGAGTGTTTTCTCTCAGGAATATAATCCTGGAGAATTCTCTCTGCCATCATCACACATAGAAGCCAAGATCTTGGGAGTCCTAGAACACAAAAGTCTGCAGACTTTCCCCTGCACTTCTGTGATACTCCTTCGGGGGGAGGGTGTTTAAAATATTTAACAACAAGTAGGGCTTCCCAGGTGGCACTAATGGTAAAGAACACACCTGCCAATGCAGGAGACATAAGAGATGGGGATTCGATCCCTAGGTCAGGAAGATCCCCTGGAGGAGGGCATGGAAACCCACTCCAGTATTCTTGCCTGGAGAATCTCCACGGACAGAGGAGCCTGGTGGGCTACAGTCCGTGTGATCACAAAGACATGACAGTGCACACATGCACACACACACAAGGGCATATGCAAGAACCAATCAGGGGACTTTCCTGGCAGTAAAGACTTTGCCTTCCAGCCCAGGGGCTGTGGGTTCAATCCCTGGTCTGGGAGCTAAGATCCCACATGCCTCCTGGCCAAAAACCAAAACATAGAACAGAAGCAAAATTGTGACAAATTCAATAAAGATTTTTTTTAATGGTCCACATCAAAAAAAAAAAAAAAAAATGAAAGAAAGACAAAAGAACCTATTGGGAAAGTGGCCAGCCAGGTTGCAATGGCAGGGTTCTAGAGTCCCTGGCCAGGCCAGGCATATATATCCCTTTAGTTGTTGATTTTGGATGGAGGGATGGCTCCAAGGAAGTGGCTGAGGTAGTCAGGGCACAGTGGTTACTAGGCATGGCTCAGAGCAGAGACTATTGACCAACCAACTCAGCGCTTTGACAACCATTACAGTCTTAAACTGTATTTGCTGGTTGAGTATCAATTCTCTCCTTCACCCACAGGATCTCCCTAGGGATTTCCCTCCACAATTTCACAAGTTGTTTCTTGAAAACTGCCACCAATTGAGTCTGCAAGCCAAATCATAATGAAAAGGAGTAAGGCATGACTAAACCACAAGTATGTTTATTACTTGGTCAGTGGCGTTGAGTATAATGACAAGCAGGGGCTTACAAATAAAACAGATGGGGTTGCTGCCCTCAAGAGGCTATGGCTCAAAAATAAAGTAAAAAAGAGGCTATGGCTGGCTGGCTGGATGGCCTCCCGAGCTCCAGGAGGCTGCTAGATTTAAGGAGATACCTGAGGCATCTACAATAGGCTGCTGCTGCTGCTGCTAAGTTGCTTCAGTCGTGTCCGACTCTGTGCGACCCCAGAGACGGCAGCCCACCAGGCTCCTCCATCCCTGGGATTCTCCAGGCAAGAACACTGGAGTGGGTTGCCATTTCCTTCTCCAATGCATGAAAGTGAAAAGTGAAAGTGAAGTCACTCAGTCGTGTTCAATTCTTAGCGACCCCATGGACTGCAGCCCACCAGGCTCCTCCGTCCATGGGATTTTCCAGGCAAGAGTACTGGAGTGGGTCGCCAGTGCCTTCTCCGTACAATAGGTTAGACACATTCAAAGGAAGATGGAAGAGATGTCTACTCTTCTTTTTGGAGTATGGAGAAGGAAATGGTAACTCACTCCAGTATTCTTGCCTGGGAAATCCCATGGACAGAGGAGTCTGGCGGGCTAGAATCCACGGGGCCAAAAAGGAGTCAGACATGACTTAGCAACTAAACAGCAACAGCAGCAGACCATAAAGGGCAGATGGTACCTGGGGACATGCTGCTGAAGGATGTAGCTGGTACCACTTATTACGGAGAGCAGTCTAGCACAACTTAGTCAAATCAAATGTATGGTGTGCTTACAACCCTCTGCCTATTTGTTCCTCACCTGTCCCTGCTCTGCCCTGAAAGCTGCAGGATCCATTTGAGAATGTAGCAGACAGCGCTAATAGGAATGCGGAAGGGAAAAGTTCAGCTATTTCTCTTTCCCTCTGTCTCCAAGAGGTTACAGTATCTATATATATATTTTCCTCCTCTTTCAGCTTCCACTGGGCAGCCCTGATATGATTCCAGCTTCCTTCAAACTCAGGCTCCTACACAAGTAATTCCTGCAGTTTGGATGTGGCAGGAGCTTTCCTGCTTTTGCTAATGTCTCAGTTACCTCATCGTCTGTGTGACATGTTCTTCGCATTAAAGTCCCTTGGTTTTACATGCTTAGACTAGCTTCTGTTTTCCTGGTCAGACCCAGACTGATACATATATTACCTATACTCTAGCATTTCTGCCACATGCCACAGAGCAGCTAAAGCCCCTGTGCCACAGCTACTGAACCCAGGAGCCACAACAAATCAGCTGAGTGCTACAACGACTGAAGCCCGTGTGCCTAGGGCCTGGGCCCACAACAAGAGAAGCCTCTGCAGTGAGAAGCCCGTGCACCGCAGCGAAGAGCAGCCACAGCTCACCGAGACAAAAGAAAGCCCAGGAGCAGCAGCAGCGAAGACCCAGGGCAACTAAAAATAAACAAATAAATTTAAAAAATAGAGTTAGTATAAAAAAAATGTATGCATACACAAGTAGACATTTTACAGAACGCACGTAGCAGAATATACTTCAAATACTCAAGAATGATTGCTTATAGAGAGGGCAGAGGAATAGTGGAAAAGGGAGAAGAAGAGGAGTATATGAATGAATGATTAAGAGAGGGCCTTGTACACCCAATTGCTAATAGAATACCATGAATTAAAGATTAACCAATGCGCTGTACCTGGAGCTGAAAAAAAAATTGCCAGAAAATAGTTACTAGGTGACACTGAGACATAATTTCCAAGAACACACTGTGACTTGTGGAATGCTGAAACAGAATCTGCTCCAAAGCCAAGTTAGCTTCAGAAATAAGAACAACACAGGACAGATGGTGAAGCAAGGAGATAGTGACAAGTACTGGAGAAAGTGGGGGCACTGTCAAAAATCCGCGATAAATTTATGTGAGCCTAGCTAGAAGAGAATTCTAGGTCTGTAATTTTTGTCAGTTGTACTCAAGCATGAGCAGAGATTATGACTTGGAGTCTCACAGCTAAATATAAGCGATACCAAAAATTTCTCCTGCATGCTTTTTAAAACATTTTATTTATTTATTTGGCTGTGATTTATCTTAGTTGTGGCACACAAGATTTTCATTGCAACACACCGGATCTTTTAGTCGTGGCATATGAACTCTTACTTGTAGCAGGCAGGATCTAGTTCCCTGACCAGGGAGCAAACCTGGGCACCCTGAATTGGGAGCATGGAGTCTTAGCCACTGGACCACCAAGGAAGTCCCTCTCTGACATGCTTTTAAGGATCAGCTATGGCTTTGAAGAGTGAGCTGCTTTTGCAAATGGGGCTCAGATCATGATCAATATATGCACTAAAAAATTAGAAACAAGAAACATTTGGAGTGTCTTACAGAGGACATGAAATCTCACCAATGTAATTAAAGTCTGGGATTTCCCAGGTGGCTCAGTGGTAAAGAATCTGCCTGCCAATGCAGGAGATACAGGTTTGATCCCTGGGTGGAAAAGATTCCTCGGAGGTGGAAATGGCAACCTACTCCAGTATTTTTGCCTGGGAAATCCCATGGACAGAGGAGTCTGGTGAACCATAGTCCATGGGGTCGCAAAGAGTCGGCCACAACTGAAGCGATTTGGCACGCACCAGTCCCCTCCTTTCTGAATTTTCTCCCCATTAGGTCACCACAGAGCATTGAGTAGAGCTCCCTGAGCTCTACAGTAGGGTCAGTCCGAATCTCCCAAATCATCCCACCATGCTCCCTTGGCCTCTTGTTTTCCAGACATTTGTTCTTTAGGTCTTTGTCTCTGTTTCTGCTTTGCAAATAAGTAACTGGAAAAGTTAAAGTGTATTTTGCTCTTTCATTCTGGTGTTACTCCAAACATAATTAACTCCCTCTCAAGAATTAACATATTTTATGGTGTTTATTTGCGCTTTTACACAATTGCACATAGTGATGCTAAGGAGATGTTTGTTAAGCTGAACTGAACCTTTGTTTCCATAGACTGTGAAGCCAAAGAAGTGATTCAAATAAAACAATAATGCATTGTGGACTTATTAGATTTATTAGGCTCATGGCTAATGACATGAAGAGATGAAGACAATCACTCAAGCTCATGCGAGCAATTAGTGGTTCTACACTTGATACACCCAGAAAAATATTGACTCATAAAGCAAGCTGAAGAGGCAATTTAACATAGTGACTAAGACCAACCCGGGTTTGAATCACAACTCCACCACTTAACCATGCTGGGCAAGTCTCTTGCAGTTTCTATGCCTTGGCAGTTTCTTCTTCAATAAATTGAACTAGTAATAGTCTGTGTTGTAAGGCTGTTGTGGGGATGCAGAATGGAAATGATCTAAAGCTGTGCTCTCCAATAGAAATACAATGCAACACACAAATGTGAGCCATTTATGTAACTAAATTTTCTAGTAGTCATATTTTAAAGTAAAAAAAAAACAGATAAAATTAACTTCAATAACATATCTTATTTATTCCAGTGTATCAAAATATTATTTTATCAGGCAAGCAGTGTGAAAATATTAATGAGATATTTTACATTCTTTTTTTTTCATACTGTCTTTGAAATTTAAGCACATCTCAGTTTGGACCAGCCACATTTCAATTGCTCAGGAGCCACATGTGGCTGGTGACTATCCTATTGGGCAAGACAAATATTAAAGTAGTGTCAATTGCTCAGTCATGTCCTACTCTTTGTGATCCCATGGACTATAGCCCTCCAGGTTTCTCTGTCCATGGGGATTCTCCAGGCAAGAATACTGAAGTGGGTAGTCATTCCCTTCTCCAGGGGATCTTCCTGACCCAGGGATTGAACCCAGGTCTCCTGCATTGCAGGCAGGTTCTTTACCGTCTGAGCAACCAGGGAAGCCCAAGACAAATATTGAGTGTGTAGCTAAGTTCCTGGTACAAAGGCAGCACTCAGAGTACTGACTCAGAAACATTCCCTGGGCTTAGCCACAGATTGGCTGCATTCCTTACTCTATTATAAGCGTAGAAAATATTTCTTAGTCACATAAGCTTGAAATCATGTACTTCCTCCATTTCTGTTATTCTTGTACTGTTTACCCCAGGGAATGTTTCCTTTTCTTCCTTCTGACGTGAGCAGCAGGTGGTTAGCTCTGTTAGCTTTTTCAGATCAGGGACTTTCCCTGAGAACCAGGAGGAAGAGTGTGGCCTCCATAAAGGATTTCACCGGACTTTGTCCTATTAAACAAACTGCATTCAGCCAGGTAGATATTTAATGTGCTTTTATTACCACTGGTATATGCCTGGAGTCAAAATTATATTATACGATTTATTTCTTTGAACCTGACATGGGTAAACACCTTCCTTTTATCCTTCTCATTACATTTCTCCTAGACTCTCTTGGTAATCTGGCCCCAAAAGCTACAATTAATTCATCTGAAATGCCCCTTTTACGTCCGCTTGTGGTGTCATGTAAGGAGGAGGGCATGGCAACCCACTCCACTATTTTTGCCCGGAGAATCCCATCAACAGAGGAGCCTGGCAAGTTACAGTACATAGAATCGCACAAAGTCAGACACAATTGAAGCAATTCAGCACATGGTGTCATTGTTGCCTTCCCCTGCTGAATGCCTTCACCACCTGGTGATTAGTAGGCTGAGCTAGGAACCCTCCCTTCTGCTAGTGGCTAGCCCAAAGATAAATGTGGAATGAGGAGCCAGACTCCCCATAGCCCTGGCCAGATCTCTTAGAAAGCCCACAGGCAGTATTCAGCTGTCTTAGAAAGATAGCACTTGTATTTGTAGAATGGTAGAAACAGATTCCCCAGGCAAGATCAAAATGGGACAGCAAAGGAAACTCTGTCTCTAATCCCTTAAGGCTGAGTCAGGCTTGGAAACACCAGCCTAAGCCAGGGTGACCTGGAGACACTCAGCCCAAGCTAGGTCAACCTGGATACAGAAAAATCTTCAGTCTTGGCAAGCACAGACTAATAATGCCATAACCCTCCTTCAGGCTTCTCGGGTTGACAGTCAAAACCTTCCAAATCCAGCCTGCTCACACCATTCCCTTACGTCCCACTCCTTCTCCCTCCAATTACATTGTTCTACTTTCTACTTTTCCCTTCCACCTTCTCTCTTTCTTATGCTGTGCATGTTGTGCATGCGTGCATGCTCAGTTGCTCAATCGTGTCCGACTTTTTTTGACCCCCATGAATTGCAGCCCTCCAGGCTCCTCTGTCCATGTAATTCTCCAGGCAAGAATACTGCAATGGGTTGCCATTTCCTACTCCAGAGGATCCTGCCGACCCAAGGATCAAACTCGTGTCTCCTGCATTGGCAGGAGAATTCTTTACCAACTGTGCCACTTGGGAAGCCCCTGTTCTTATGGTACCCTTTACCTAAAAATCCCTCAGTAGTTGGTCTCCACCACTATCTTTGAAATCCCAACTCTAACCATACATATTTCCAGAGACGGAAACTTTCCTTCCCACTTTTACCTCCAATAGAGCTCCCCTGATACTCCCTTCTATTGAGTATCAAGCATTTAGCGTTCTTAGTGGACGCTATACATACTACCCCTTCCCTGTTATGTAGCAGTCACTCATTTGCAGAGAATGACTGCACCCAGATCTAATGATTGATAGGTTGCTAGAAACTACTTTAATTGAATTTTAATTAAGACAGATTGCTAGGAACTACTGTACTTGAATTTGACCTATGACTGGTTCAGGTATGGACAGCTACCGAGCCCAAGTCCATCCGTGCATGGCATTCCATTGGGATCTGGTTCAGCTTGATCCAATATTTGATGTCAATTCAAAGGCTGGGGGAAGAAAAGACTTTTCTCACACCCTCAATGGTATTTATCATTACAATTTTTTATAGAAGTATAGTTGGCTTACAATATTGTATTAGTTTCAGGGGTGTATCAAAGTGATCCAGTTATTTTTTTTCAGATTATTTTCCATTGTAGATTATTATAAGATATTGAATATTATTCATTGCATTATATATATAGTAAATCTTTGCTGCTTATCTCCTTATAATTTCTATCCTTAGAATGACTGGACTTTACTTTCTGTGATACTGACAGTATATGAAACTAGACTGAGACAGAGAGGCACCTAAAGGACTAAAGTTAACCCCGAGTCATAACACACCTTTGCTGTTCTTCGTACTGGGTCAAGCCAACTATTAACTAAATGTGGACTCTACCAGGCTGTAGCAGTTTCTGTGTTCTTACTTTACCTTTGATCATCTAATTACATGAAATAAAGATAATGGAGCAAAAGTCCAGACTTGGTCAGGTCAAGGTCCCAAGACATCTAGATCCAGACTTGGTCAGGTCAAGGTCCCAAGACATCTAGATTGCTACAGAAAATAAGGAATATTTATAATTATGTTTACACTGGGGTGAATCATCTAAGTTCTGTTTGTTGTCACTATTTTCCTTTACAGTTCTTATGAAAGCTAGAAAGTGACTTCACCTGGATAACCAGCCTGACAGGTTTCTGTCGGTTTGCCACTTTGTATGTGTACAAAATTCAAACTGACTATTCCACTTTGTCTCAGTATCAGAGCTTATAGAAGAGTGCTGAAAGCATGAACACTAGTGCCAGACCGCCTGAATCCTGGCTCTACTGTTTCCTAGCTGTACAATTTCAGGAAAGTTACCTAAACTCTCTACATCTCAGTGTCATCATCTGTAAAAATGAGACTAGTACCACCAGCACTGACCTCATTGGATTTTTCAAGGATTAAAGGAGTTATTATGTATAAAATGCCTGAGGACTTCCCTGGTGGTGCAGTGGTTAAAAACCACCTGCCAGTGGAGGGGACATAAGTTTGATCCCTGGCCCAGGAAGATCCCACATGCCACATGGTGACCAAACCCGGGCACCACAGCTGCTGAGCCCATGCTCTAGACCCCAAGTTCCACAACAAGAGAAGCCCCTGCACCGCAACTAGAGAGCAGCAGCCTGGCTCGCCGAAACTAGAGAAAGCCCGCACATAGCAATGAAGACCCAGCACAGCCAAAAATTAATTCATTAATATTTTTTAATTGCCTGAAACGGTGCGTAGCGTGTAATTAAGCCTCCAGTAAATATTAGGGCTGTGAGTCAGAGGATTTCTGAAACAGGGACTTCACATAGAACGAACCAGTGAATTGCAGTGATCTGTGAATCTGGAGAGCGCCAGAGCAGCTTTATTAAACAGCAGGACATGGTAACAAAGGGGGTGACATGAAAATCAGAACCGCTTTCTTCTCCCTCAAGAGGTTAATGGGATCTCTTGAGCCCTTAACTGGGAATCCATAGCTGTGCCCAGTGACTAGCTTCATAGTCTTGGGGAGATTGTTTAATCTCTCTGAGATTTCCCTAGCCTTTGTTCAAATTTAAAATTGGGATATAATCGCTCCCTCGCAGGAGTACTGCAAAGGAAAGGAAACTATGGAGACTGCTGCCCACCGTCCCTGGCACACAGTAGAGACCTCAGTCCTCCTCATGCCCACCTTAAGCTTATCAAGGATCAAGAGCTTGAAATTATAGTTTAAAACTATTTCCCCAAAATGAAATTATTCATTTAATTTTACTATTTGAATCAGCCACAAGACAATTCTAAAGAAAGACTAACAACATTAGGCCAAATGAGATAATGATGGGGTATCATTTAAACAATTTCCAGTGGCTTTAAATAATAATTTAGTAATTGTTAAATAATAATTTATAATTATAAATTATTAAATAATAATTAATTAAATAGCAATTTAAACAAATTCCAGTGGTTCATGGGAGTTTTCACCATGTGAAAACTATTTACACATATATGCACACACAAAGATTTGAACTATTGTTTAATTGACTTTGTAATTTAACATTTTAAAAGAAAGTTTCTAAGTTATTTCATTTATACCTATTCAGCATTTCTGTGTGTTAACTTTTTAGGGAGGCATAAAAACAATTTGTCTGGCACTTCTTGGTGGGCCAGTGGTTAAGACTCTACACTTTCCCTATAGGGGAATTAGGATCCTGTGTGCCATGTGATCACGGCATACAATCCCATCACTTCATGGTGAATAGAAGAGGAAAAAGCAGAAACAATGACAGACTTTATTTTCTTTGGCTCCAAAATCACAGTGGACAGTGACTGAAGCCATGAAATTAAAAGACACTTTCTCCTCGGAAGAAAAGCTATGACAAACCTAGACAGCATATTAAAAAGCAGAGACATCACTTTGCCAACAAAGGTCCATATAGTCAAAGCTGTGTTTTTTCCAGTAGTCATACATGGATGTGAGAGTTGGACCATAAAGAAGGCTGAGCGCCAAAGAATTGAACTGTGGTGTTGGAGGAGACTCTTGAGAGTCCCTTGGACTGCAAGGAGATCCAACCAGTCAATCTCAAAGGAAATCAACTCTGAATATTCATTGGAAGGAAGGACTATTGCTGAAGCTCCGATACCTTGGCCACCTGATGAGAAGAGCCAACTCATTGGAAAAGATCTTCATGCTGGGAAAGAGTGAAGCCAAAGGAAGAAAGGGGAGGCAGAGGATGTGAATCTGAGCAAATTCCAGGAGATAGTGGAGGACACAGGAGCCTGGCATGCTACAGTCCTCAAAGTCACAAAGAGTTGGACACAACTTAGCGACTCAACAACAATGACAACAGCATGGCGTGGCTCAAAAAAACAAAACAAAAAAAAACCCAGAAAAAACAATTTGTCTTATCTGAGTGAAGCTTCTTGACTTTTGTAAAGTTTCAGATGAGAGCATCAGCAAGTTTTATCCCTCCTTGTAAATCTAATTTCTATCCTATATAGAATACTTTAGAATGGTAATAACATTTACTGAACACTTATATAGGACCAGAAACTTTATATGCTTCATCTCATTTAATCCTTAAAACATCTCCATCATGTAAGTACTATATATTATTCCATTTTATAGATGGCACACAGAGAGGGTAAGTAATTTGCTTAAGGTCACGGGGCTAATAAACGATGAAAGTAGAATTCAAACATAAACAGCCTTCAGTGTCTAATGACCATGTTGAACTATATCTGAGCCCTGTGCTCCAAAAAAGCAGTTGAGCTATCTCCTGGCCTTTCTGCATTCCATCTAATCTCAAAGTATCACCCTGCCTATGGGAAATAAGATTTATCATCATCCTTCCTCAAGACTCTCTTGTTTACCTGCCTCTACAAAACTCCAGACCTTCTTTCTTTTTTTGAGACATTAATCTGTCCTTAATGAGCATTTTCCCCCTTACAATAGCCTAAAGAAGATGATATCTTTACTTTTCCAGTGTATTTTGTCTTCATATCACAAACTTACCCTCTCAGGACAAGACCCCCGGTACCTGAGAATCCAGTTTGGAGAGTCCTCAACTGTGGTCAGGTAGGTAATGCCTTTTCTGGCAAAGTGGCCCACACACATTTCATCCAGCCTGTCATAATCAGTTCAGAATTGATTACCAATGGGAAGAGAAGACAGATCCCTGGGAAGATGGGAGGTAAGCTTACTTTATAGAAAATGAAGACTGCTCAAGTTGTCCGCTGTTGTTAAAAGAGAGTATAAACAGATTTGAGGTTTTGAAATCAGATCTCCTTTCCCCAAATCACTTTCTCTCCCCATTTTTCTCCCTTCCAAAATGTCAATCAAATGCAAAAGTTCTCAATAGAAAGCTTTAGTAAAATTCTTGAGCAGCATTTACTAGCATCCATTATGTACCACTGTGCTACATTCTAGGGTGCAGAAATAAGTGAAATCTTGCTGTCATAGAGTTCACACAGAAATAGAGTTCCAGGGGGATTTCTCCGATGGTCCTGTGTTTAAGACTCCGTGCTTCCAATGCAAGAGGTAGAGGTCTGATCCCTGGTCAGGGAGCTAAGACCCCCACATGCCATGTGATGTGGCCAAAAAGTATTTTAAAGAAAGGAAAGAAATAGAGTTCCAATTTGGGTATAGTGCATCCTAAAGCTCTGTCTATAGGACTGATCATTGATTATTGAAAGCACATTGGATGAGGACAGCTGTAGAGGGAGTGCTTTAGAATAATGAAAAATACCAAGTACAGAGAAGACCGAAACAAAAGAAGTTTTCATTTTCCCTAAACTAGAACCTTGAGATTCCTCCCTCCTTAGTCAAAAGTTTGACATTAAACTTTCAACAGATATTAAGGACCTACTATGTTCCAGGAACCTTTCTGGGCACTGCAGAAATAATCACAGGGGTGAAACTTTCTGTGCCTCAGTTTCTCCATTTTTATACCACGTCAAGAGTAAGGCACATGTATAACACAATGAAGAGTCCTATCTCCTCTTCCATATAACATGTGCTTTCAATTTCCAGGAGGGAAAACTTCAGGATGTATAGCAAAGACCTCCATCTCATTCCCAGCGGTCTATCATATCTGGTACTGTTAGTGTCCAAGATTATACTTTTTTACTTCATCAAGATCCAGAAAAGACTTTCATTTCTCTCCTAATACTACCATAGATGGTAAACAAAACAAATTGTTTTTTTATAATATTCTTTGGGGCAATCTTTTTTTTTCAATTTAGTTTATCATTGCTCTTTTCTTTTTTTTAAAGTTTTTTTTCTTTTTTTTAAATTGGAGGATAATTGCTTTACAATATTGTGTTGGCCTCTGCTGTACATCAGCATGAATCAGCCATAGGTATATATATGTCCCCTCCCTCCTGAACCCCCCTCCCATCTTCCACCCCATCCCACCCCTCTAGGTTGCCACAGATTACTGGGTTGAGCTCCCTGTGTCACACAGCAAATTCCCACTTGCTATCTATTTTACATATGATAATGTAAGTTTCCATGCTACTCTCTCAATTCGTCCCACCCTCTCTTTACCCCACTGTGTCCATAAGTCTGTTCTCTATGTCTGTGTCTCCATTGCTGCCCTGCAAACAGGTTCATTAGTACTATCTTTCTAGATGCCATATGTATGTGTTAGTATACAATATTTGTCTTTCTGACTTACTTTCACTATGTATAATAGGCTGTAGGTTCATCCACCTCATTAGGACTGACTCAAATGCATTCTTTTTTATAGCTGAGTGATATACCATTGTACATATGTACCATGATTTCTGTATCCATTCATCCGTTGATGAAAATCTAGGCTGCTTCCAAGTCCTAGCTACTGAAAAAAGTGCTGCAACAAACATTGGGGTATATGCATCTCTTTAACTGAAGGCTTTCTCAGGGTATATGCCCAGTAGTGGGATTTTGGGGTCAAATTTGGGTAGTTCTATTCTTAATTTTTTAAGGAATCTCCATACTATTCTCCATGGTAGCTGTATCAATTTACATTTCCACCAACAATGCAAGAATGTTTCCTTTTCTCCACATCCTTTCCAGCATTTTTTGTTTGTAGACTTTTTAATGATGGCCATTCTGACCCGTGTGAGGTGATACCTCATTGTGGTTTTGATTTGCATTTCTCCAAAAATGAGCGATGTTGAGTGTTTTTTCATGTGTTTGTTGGCCATCTGTATATCTTCTTTGGAGAAATGTCTGTTTAGGTCTTCCACCCATTTTTTGATTGGGTTGTTTGTTTTTCTGGTATTGAGCTGCATGAGCTTTTGGAGATTAATCCTTTGTCAGTTTCATTTGCAATTATTTTCTCCCACTCTGAGGGTTGTCTTTTAATCTTGTTTATTGTTTCCTTTGCTGTGCAAAGGTTTTTAAGTTTAATTAAGTGGGGCAATCTTGGCTCAGGCAATAAAGAACCCACTTGCAATTCAGGGGACCCAGGTTTGATCTCTGGGTCAGGAAGATCTCCTGGAGAAGGAAATGGCAACCCACTCCAGTATTCTTGCCTGGAAAATCCCATGGACAGAGGAGCCTGGTGGACTATAGTCCATGGGGTCACGAAGAGTCAGACACAACTGAATGACTAATACACACACACAAGTGAGGCAATCGTAATAAAGCTCTTAGTTAAAATAAATTGGGGAAATGTCTAGAAGGGAACAGATTTTGTAAGGTCATTCATCAGCGTACTTATGTAATCGACAACAGTTATCTAGGTTTTGGGCACTGCTGTTTCTCCTTTATTACAGAAATTATGGCCCATTAACAGGACACATGTCATTTCTTAGCAAGGGCTCTAGCTGCACTCAGGATTGTTATAGATGTAATAGCAGGTAATATTTAACTTTTGGTGAGACAGTAAATAGAGAATTTGAGATGCTTTCAACATTAGCACGAAAAGTCTGGGTTTATGCTGTTGACCCCCTCGAGATTCTGGTGCTTACACAGGACCTGAGAGGCCCATCCCATGACAAAGCTGGGGTGCAGGGCAGGGGGAAAGAGGAAAGCTAAGGAGATGATGAGAGAAATATCCCCCGACGTCAACAAGCTGGATGCTGTTTGGAAGGACTGGAGGCTCAACTTAAAAAGTGGTATTTTGGACCATCTAATATTAAGATTTTATTTCAGGTAAAGGATTAGGCCTTCTCAGTCCCCTGAAGGCATTATATTTGGTTAGGACCCTCATTCCTCTTTTAACAACCACTTTATTGAGGTATAATCAACCTATGAAAAGCTGTACATATTTAATGCATACAACTTGATGCGTATGGAGATAAGTATACACCCACAATTACTATGATCTGTGCCACAAACATATCCATCTTCTCCAGAAGTTTCCTCCCACCCTTTTTATTATTTTATTTTCTGTGTATGATAACACAAGATCTGCCTTCTTAAGAAGTGTTTAAGTATACAGTACAGCATTGTTATTGCCAAAGCCTTTGACTGTGTGGATCACAATAAACTGTGGAAAATTCTGAAAGAGATGGAAATACCAGACCACCTGACCTGCCCCTAGAGAAACCTGTATGCAGGTCAGAAAGCAACAGTTAGAACTGGACATGGAACAACAGACTTGTTCCAAATAGGAAAAGGAGTACGTCAAGGCTGTATATTGTCACTCTGCTTATTTAACTTCTATGCAGAGTACATCATGAGAAATGCTGGGCTGGAGGAAACACAAGCTGGAATCAAGATTGCCGGGAGAAATATCAATAACCTCAGATATGCAGATGATACCACTCTTATGGCAGAAAGTGAAGAAGAACTAAAGAGCCTCTTGATGAAGGTGAAAGAGGAGAGTGAAAAAGTTAGCTTAAAGCTCAATGTTCAGAAAACTAAGATCATGGCATCTGGTCCCATCACTCCATGGGAAATAGATGGGGAAACAGTGGAAACAGTGTCAGACTTTACTTTTTTGGGGCTCCAGAATCACTGCTGATGGTGACTGCAGCCATGAAATTAAAAGACGCTTACTCCTTGGAAGGAAGGTTATGGCCAACCTAGATAGCATGTTTAAAAGCAGAGACATTACTTTGCCAACAAAAGTACGTCTAGTCAAGGCTATGGTTTTTCCAGTGGTCATGTATGGATGTGAGAGTTGGACGGTGAAGAAAGCTGAGTGCCGAAAAATTGATGCTTTTGAACTGTGGTGTTGGAGAAGACTCTTGAGAGTCCCTTGGACTGCAAGGAGATCCAATCAATCCATCCTACAAGAGATCAATCCTGGGTGTTCATTGGAAGGTCTGATGTTGAAGCTGAAACTCCAATACTTTGGGCACCTCATGCGAAGGGTTGACTCATTGGAAAAGACCCTAATGCTGGGTAGGATTGGGGGCAGGAGGAGAAGGGGACGACAGAGGATGAGATGGTTGGATGGCATCACCGACTCGATGGACATGGGTTTGGGTAGACTCCGGGAGTTGGTGATGGACAGAGAGGCCTGGCGTGCTGCAATTCATGGGGTCACAAAGAGTCGGACACGACTGAGTGACTGAACTGAACTGAACTGAACAGCATTGTTAACTATAGGCTCTGTGCTCTATGGTAAATATCCAGGACTTATTTATCTTACGTAGCTGAAACTTTGTACCCTTGTGTTAATACCTCCCTGTTTCCCATCCCACAGCTCCTCGTAACCACTATTCTACTTCCTGGTTCTATAAGTTTAACCATATTAGATTCCTCATACAAGTAGTATCACATGGTGTTTGTCCTTCTGTGACTGGCATATTTCAAGTAGCCCAGTACCCTCCAGGTTCATCCATGTTGTCTCAAATGTCCTTTTTTAAAGACAATAATATGTGCATACTACATTTGCTTTATCCATACAGCCATCAATGGACTCTTATGTTGCTTTCATGTCTTGGCTAATGTGAATGGTGCTACAGTAAACATGGGAGTCCAGGTACCTCTGTGAGATCCGGATTTCAATTCTTTGGTTTATAACCCAGAGGCGTGAATCTTGGATCATACAGTAGTTCTATTTTTAACATTTTGAGTAATATCTATACTGTTTTCCTTAGTGGCCACACCAATTTGCATTCCCACCAACAGTGTAGGAGGCTTCCCTTTTCTCCACATCTTCTCCAGCACTTATGTAGACTTTTTGATGATGGCCATTTTGACCAGTGTGAGGTGGTACTTCATTGTAGTTTTGATTTGCATTTCTCTAATAATTAGCAATGGTTAGATGCTCTAATAATTAGGCATCTTTTCGTGTCCTCTTGGCCATCTGTATGTCTTCTTTGGAGAAATGTCTGTTTAGGTCTTCTGTCCATTTGTGGATTGGGTTGTTTGTTTATTTTGTTTTTGAGTTGTATGAGCTGTTTGTATATTTTGGAAATTAAGTCCTTGTCATTCACATCATTTGCAAATATTTTCTCCCATTCAGTGGGTTGTCTTTTCATTTTGTTTATGGTTTTTTTCACTGTGCAAAAGCTTATGAGTTTGATTAGGTCCCATTTGATTTTGTTTTTATTTTTTGGTTTTATTTCTATTGCCTTGGGAGACTGACCGAAAAAAACATTGGTATGATTTATGTCAGACAATGTTTTGCCTATGTTCTCTCCTAGGAATTTTATGATGTTATGTCTTATATTTATGTCTGTAAGTCATTTTGAGTTTATGTTTGTGTATGGTATGAGGATGTACGCTAACTTCATTGATTTACATGCAGCCGTTCAACTTTCCCAATACTACTTGCTGAAAAGACTGTCTTTTCCCCATTGTATATTCTTGTCAAGATTAATTGACTGCAGGTGTGTGGGTTTATTTCTGGGTTCTGTATTCTGTTCCATTGATTCACACTTCTGATTTGTGTCAATACCTTGCTGTTTTGATTGCTGTACCTTTGCGGTTTGGTCTGAAGTCTGGGAAGATTATGCCTCCTGCTTTGTTCCTTTTCCTTAGGATTGCTTTGGTAATTCTGGGTCCTTTAAGGTTTCACATAAATTTTAAGATTGCTTGCTCCAGTTTGGACGTCATGGGTAATTTGATAGTAGTGTAGTGTTAGTCACTCAGTTGTGTCTGACTCTTTGCAAACCCACAGACTGTAAGATCACAAGGCTCCTCTGTCCATAGAATTCTCCAGGCAAGAATACTGGAGTGGATTGCTATTCCCTTCTCCAGAGGATCTTCCCTACCCAGGGATTGAACCTGGGTCTCCTGAATTGTAGGTAGATTCTTTACTGTTTGAGCTACAGGGAAGACCTATGGATAATTTGATAGGGATTTTTATTAAATCTGTAGATTGCTTTGGATAATATGGCCATTTTAACAATGTTAATTCTTCTAATCTTAGAGCTTGGGATATCTTTCCATTTCTTTGAATTATCTCCAATTTCCTTTATTAATGGTTTATAGTTCTCAGCATTTAAGTTTTTTACCTTCTTGGTCAGGTTTATTCCTAAGTTTTTTTTTAATGGAATTAGAAAAAAATTTTTTTTTACATTCCCTTTATGATACTTCACTATTACTGTAAAGACATGCAATCAATACAAGATTAACAGACACAAATTGGTTGCATGTCTTTAATGGTAAGGTTCTAGCAGTTTTTGTGTGGCATCTTCAGAGTTTTTTATATACAGTATTGGCACTTTTATTTTTTTTCCTTGCCTGATTGCTGTGGCTACAATTTCCAGTACTGTGTTGAACAGAAGTGGTGAGAGAGAGCATCCTTGTCTTGAGGACCCTCATTGGTTTGGTTCGGTATTGTTCCTGTACCACGGTGGCTTGTGGAATCTCGCTTGTGGAATCTCAGTTCCCTGATCAGGGATTGAACCTGGGCCCTGACAGTGAAAGCATCAAATCCTAATCACTGGGCCTCCAGGGAATTCCCAAGGATTCTCATTGTTAAATAAGCAGTTTCTTTTTATGGTTTCACACATAGATATTAGCATGCCAGGTAGATCCCTTCAGGCTGTCACCTATTGTTAAAGAGTCTGGAACTAAGTATCCACAGTATTAATCAGCATAGGTAAAGGAATAAGCTTTGTTGATGAAAAGGAAAACTCACAACACCAGGGTCAAAGCTGCTTGGCAGCTTCCCTCTACCACCGTCTCCCATATTCCCCCTCCTCATAGTGGATATCTCCCTTCCAGTAGGGCAAGTGTGAGAAAGTGACCTTTACTCCCTGTAAGGGAATAAACGGATTGCTCAGTTCCAGGCAGGCAGGGTTTAGGGCGCTAGCTCTCTACTTGAGTTGATTAGGAATGCCAGTCATCCTGCAGGCTTCCCTGGTAGCTCAGCCGGTAAAGAAACCGCCTGCAATGCAGGAGACCGCAAATTCATTCCTGGGTTGGAAAGATCCCCTGGAGAAGGGATAGGCTACCCACTCCAGTATTCTTGGGCTTACCTGGTGGCTCAGATGGTAAAGAATCTGCTTGCAACTCAGGAGACCTGGGTTTGATCCCTGGGTTGGGAAGATCTCCCGCAGGAGGGTATGGCAACCCACTCCAGTATTCTTGCCTGGAGAATCCCCATGGACAGAGGAGCCTGGCGGGCTATAGTTCATAGGGTCACAAAGAGTCAGACATGACTGAGCGACTAAGCACAGCACATAGCCATCCTGCACCTGGGGACTTTGGGATGTACATGCCTGTGGGATATGCAGATATGCAGAGTCCCATGAGGAAGTAAGGAAGGCTTAGAGCAAGTCACAGTCCCATGGAAAGCAGAGTGTTGAGTGCCATCTCCCTGCTGAGAGAATGAGGGAGCTCCTTTTTGTTTTTTCCCTGAAGAAAAAGATGCTAGACCTTTCTAGAATTCTCTACCATCACTGAATTTTCAAAAGATAATATTCCAAGAGTGATTATCACTCAAATCAGAAATGGGATATGAGGAAGAAAAAAAAAGTCCTTGAAAGTAGTAGTTCATATCTAAACATCTCCTTTTTTTTTTTTTAATAAATTTATTTATTTTAGTTGGGGGCTAATTACTTTACAATATTGTAGTGGGTTTTGCCATACATTGACATGAATCAGCCATGGGTTTACATGTGTTCCCCATCCTGAACCCCCCTCCCACCTCCCTCTCCATCCCATCCCTCTGGGTCATCCCATTGCCCCAGCCCCGAGCATTTGTCTCATGCATCGAACCTGGAATGGTGTTCCGTTTCACATATGATAATATACATATTTCAATGCTATTGTCCCAGAACGTCTCACCCTCACCTTCTCCCTCAAAGTCCATAAGACTGTTCTATGCATCTGTGTCTCTTATTCTGTCTCGCATATAGGGTTATCGTTACCATCTTTCAAATTCCATATATATGCATTAGTATACTGTATTGGTGTTTTTCTTTCTGGCTTACTTCACTCTGTATAATGGGCTCCAGTTTCATCCATCTCAATAGAACCGATTCAAATGTATTTTTTTTAATGGCTGAGTAATATTCCATTGTGTATATGTACCACAGCTTCCTTATCCATTCGTCTGCTGATGGACATCTAGGTTGCTTCCATGTCCTGGCTATTGTAAACAGTGCTGCGATGAACATTGGGGTACACGCATCTCTTTCAATTCCGATTTCCTCAGTGTGTATGCCCAGCAGTGGGATTGCTGGGTCATATGGCAGTTCTGTTCCCAGTTTTTTAAGGAATCTCCACACTGTTCTTCATAGTGGCTGTACTAGTTTGCATTCCCACCAACAGTGTAAGAGGGTTCCCTTTTCTCCACACCCTCTCCAGCATTTATCGCTTGTAGACTTTTGGATAGCAGCCATTCTGACTGGTGTGAAATGGTACCTCATTGTGGTTTTGATTTGCATTTCTCTAATAATGAGTGATGTTAAGCATCTTTTCATTTTAAACATCTCCTTCTTGTAGTCTGCCATCTCCTTACAAAATTCCCCTGTGATTTGTACTTTTATTGAAGTGAAACCCACATACCATAAAACTAACCATTTTAAACTGCACAATGCAGTGACATTTGTATAATTGCCTTGTTGTATAACTACCATCTCTAGCTCCAAAACATTTTATCGGCCCCCAAGAAAACCTCATATTATGCATTAAGCAGTCATTCCTTATTCCCTCCTACCCTTTCCCTGGCAACCACCGATCTATTCTCTGTCTCTAAGGATTTACTTACTCTGGATATTTTACATAAATGGAATCATACAATATGTGACCTTTAGTGTCTGTCAACTTTTACCTGGCATACTGTTTATAAGATTCACCCTTGTTGTAGCATGTGTCAGTACTTTATTCCTTGCTGTGCCTGAATAATGGTCCATGTACATACTCCTACATTTTTGTTTATCCATTTACTGGCTGATAGACATTTGGCTTGTTTCCACCTTTGGCAATTCTGCATAGTATTGCTATGAACATTTGCATACAAAGATTTGTTTCAGTACCAAGTTTCAGTCCTTTTGGGTACATACCTACACATGGAGTTTCTGCAACATATGGTCTGTCTATGTTCAACTTTTTGGAGAATGGTGGTGAGATCTCTGTCTCCTCTGGTTTAATTAGAAATGCAGAAAAACAATGCTGCTCAAGATAGCTTGTAATGCAGTTGAAGCAATCCCTTATGAATATTCTGAAACATTCTTCACTGAGGCTAAAAAGAGAGAGTGTTTGCTGTTTAGCAGAGAATTGGAGATGTTTCTAAACTGATAGCTAACAATCTTCTTTGAAGTTGGACCTTTACAAGAGGTTTCTGATTGATAATGTCAGAGACTCAGGAAATGTGATCAGTGTGGTGGCCAGAAGTCCTGCGGGCACTAGGCTAGAGGTGAAATACAGCTCTTATATTTATCCTTTCTATAGGATAATACCTTGACCCTCACCCCTATCTTTAGCACACCCTGTACCCAGCCAAATGCTTCCTCCCTGACACTCATGAGGCCCCTTCTTCACTGCCCATCGGCCCGTCCTACTCCCACCCAGAGACAGATACTGGGTATACTTGACTTTCTCATTTAAAAAAACTTCTAACCATGGAATACATCAATAAGGAATAACTGTAAACTCTTCAGTGGTTTTGGAGAAGGAAATGGCAGCCCACTCCAGTATTCTTGCCTGGAGAATCCCAGGGACGGAGGAGCCTGGTGAGCTGCCGTCTATGGGGTCACACAGAGTCAGACATGATTGAAGTGACTTAGCTAGCTGCTGCTTCAGTGGTTTACTTAGCGCTGATTTCATAATGTGCAGGAATCAGACAGCCCTGATATTTCATAATATTCTGGCTTTGCCACACCAAGAGTTGAACAGCTATCTAAACACACAACCCAAGTCTCATTTGCTTCTAGAAAGTACCTCCAGGCTACTTTGTGACAGCAGATTAGAATGCTTTTCGCATGACAGCATGCATTGAGGATTGTTTTAGCCAGCTTGTAGTTGAGAGGAACCTGGAGCTCATTCCTGGCCGGCAATTCTAGTCCATCAAGTCCAGGCAAGCAGAAGGACTCTGTCTCTCAAACAATGAATTCTGATCTCACTGCCCCTCCTGGTTGCCCATGTGACTGAGAATGTTGGTACTGCCACAGCTTTTTCATCAATTTTCACTGTTTCCGTTTGCTGCTAAGTCACTTCAGTCGTGTCCGACTCTGTGCGACCCCATAGACGGCAGCCCACCAGGCTCCCCCGTCCCTGGGATTCTCCAGGCAAGAACACTGGAGTGGGTTGCCATTTCCTTCTCCAGTGCATGAAAGGGAAAAGTGAAAGTGAAGTCACTCATACGTGTCCGACTCTTAGCGACCCCATGAACTGTAGCCTACCAGGCTCCTCTGTCCATGAGATTTTCCAGGCAAGAGTACTGGAGTCGGGTGCCGTTGTTTAGCTCTCAATAAATGGGAAGCCAGAAGTTCCAAGCCACGGTTATGTGGCTAAGAGCTTCAGTGTCTGACAGATTTAGATTTCAAAACTAGTTTGCTTCTTACAAGCCACATGACTTTGGACCACTTTGTCAACCTCTCCCTGCCTCAGTTCCCACATTCTTAGAAAAAGAGATAAAGTATCTACTTCATGGGACTTTATGAGGGCTAAATGAAAAAATGTAGGTCCAGGATCTAGCACAGTGCTTGGTATATATCCAAGCAGCAGATAGAATTGTTGACATATTAATCATTTTTTCCCAAAGAATACATAAATTTTCTTTTTTTTTTGAAAGTTATTTATTTATTTATTTTTGGCTGTGCTGGGTCTTCATAGCTGCACAGGCTTTTCTCTAGTTGCGGCAAGCAGGGACTACTCTCGAGTTGAGGTGCTCCGACTTCTCATTGCAGTGGCTTTTTTTGTTGCGGAGCACGGGCTCCGGGGTGCTCAAGTTTCGTAATTGCAGCACGTGGGCTCAGTAGTTGTGGCTTCTGGGCTCTAGAGCACAGGCGCAATAGTTTTGGCCCATGGGGGCTTAATTGCTCCATGGGCTTAGTTGTGGAGCGGCATGTGGGAATCATCCTGGATTAGGGATCAAAGCCATGTCTCCTACATTGGCAGGTGGATTCTTTACCACTGAGCCACCAGGGAAGCCCTATAGTAACCACTTTTCTCCCAGTATTTCTTTTTCCCTCTTTTGCTCCTCTGCTTCCACCTACTGCCCACCTCCCCCACCCCAGCCTCAGTTAGAAGAGACTCTGCTTGTGGCTTCAGGGGAGGGAAGGGAGTAAGACACAAATGTCTTTCCCTAGTTGTTGTGTTTCAAACACTCTGCAGCCTTAGAGGAACAAAAATTAAAAAAGAAACGTTTGAAGAGGGAGAATCTCATTTTCCCATAAACCCAAAAGAATAAAACAAAAACCCAAACCAAACAAACTAGAAAAGATTCCCCTCACTCGGGGCACAAAGATGATAACAGGGAAGCCATACAGTTTCCTGGCTGGAGGAGGCGGCAGACAGACCACAGACAACGTCCCGGCTTCCCCCTGCCCTGGTTTGCTATGAGTGTGATAGCGTAAAAATGACAAAGAAGCTCTAATCCATGAGCCTGTAACTTGTCTCAAAAGAAGTTGTATAAATGTGAGAAGTTTGGGATCTGGTAAGGAGAAAGGGAGGAGACAGAAATTCTTAATTATGGATCCCACATTGCTCTGGGTTAAGGATGCTCCACAAACATTTAGAAATAAAAATATCAGATCACTAGGGTGTGAAGGTACATTTTCTAGATCACCTTCAAATCACAGTAAGAAATCTAAGAGTTTTAGAAACCTCTTGGTGCTGGGCCAGTCACAAAGTAAGCAAGGCCTAGGGCCACTTCCATTCTTTTTTAAGCTCCTAGAATAATTAATAAATAACAAAATAGGGTGTTTCAGTTATCCATTATGGTATAACAAACCACCCCAAAACGTAGTTGCTTAATACACAGCCATACATTTGGCCACATCCCAATTCTGCAATGTGGGCGGGGCTCACAGGGCTGGTGTATCATCTCTGTTCCATGTGGCATATGCTGTGGTCATCATAAGCTGGGAGCTTAGATGGACTGTGAATCCTCTCTCCTTCTCCAGGGTCTCTCTCCCTGTGGCTTCTCATCACCCAGCGGTGTAATCTGAGCTTCTAACATGAGAGTTGTGGGACTTCCCTGGTGGTCCAATAGCTAAGACTTTGAGCTCCCAGTTCAGGCAGCCTTGGTTTAATCCCTGGTCAGGGAACTAGATCCCACATGCTGCAGCTAAGAGTTTGCTCATGCTACAGCTAAAGACCCCACATGCCACAACAAAGATCGAAGATCCTGTGTGTGCAACAACTAAAACCCAGTGCAGCCAAATAAATTAAAACACAAAACGAGCAAAAAACAGATGGCCGTTAGACGCAAAAATGTAAAGGAAGGAGCTACCTAGACCTGGAATGGACACACTCCCATCAATTCCACCACCCATTCTACTGGTCAGAGCAGGGTGCAAGGCCAGCCCAGATTTAAGGAGAGGGCAATAAATACCACTTTTAACTGGAGGAGCTGCAGGAGCCTATAAAGAAGGGAAGAGTTGCTGACAGTTACATTTAGAGATTATCTTCCACACAAGGTTGTAAAAACTGTGGTGCATTTTAAATGCCTACATTTAACACATCAACACTTTTCACATAACCATATACAGTTGACTATATAATTAACCTCCTTTGAGTATAATAACAATATTTTAAATTTAAGGTGGGGGCCCAAAGAGTCCTTCTTGTTTCCTGACTCAGAGTCTGTTGTTCTGGAGCCTGTCTTACACTCTTTGCAGGAAGTTCTTTTTCCTTCTGAGTCCTGAGTGATTGTGTAATTTGCAGCAGGCACTAATAATCATTCATCCACAAGGGCACTTGTTTTCAAGTTCTTGTTCTTCTGATTTTAGGTATATAGGGGTCTCTGGGAAAATTTCTATCTCCCTAACAGAGCATCAGTCTCCCTAGTCAACCAGTTGCAGCAGTAACCCTCCTCCGCCGTCTGACCCTCCAGAGCGTGGAAGCAGCTTAATAGTCTGTGTACCTGCCATGCAGCACCCACTCCTTGTAAGCAGAGATGGAGGCTCATCTGGAGGGGAAGATGATTTAACAGCTCAAAAAAAAATAATGAGATCAGTGAACAGAGAAGGTGACCCATCCTACAGATCAGAAATGAAGAGGATCTCCCAAGGGGTTTTGGAAGCTTGTATGAGAATTTGGGAGGCTGTGGGCAAAGTCTCCATCAGTAGTTACCATGCGATGGAGAAGAGGAAACAGAACAGAAAGACAGTTGGGCTAGGAGCTCAGAAGTCCTCAGCTGTTTATGATAGGAAAGAAATTGCTGTGGGATCACAGATGGCTATTCTGGGAATATGAGTTCTTTTTTTTTTTAAGCTGTTTATGTTTTCTGTAATTTAGGTCCTTTTTGTTCTCTCTTAGTGTTTAGTACATTTTTAAAATGCTAGTCTGGTCAGCTGTGCTAAGAGGAATCAAGAAAGAGGTTTTTGTCCAGTTTGGACCAGAGTTTTAAAGGGGAAGCGGCTTACCAGCCACCTGACAAGGTGGAATGCTTGTCCAGTAAGAGCACCTCAAAGGGAAGGTGAACTGAGAGTAACTGAGTTGGAAACCCTGGTTCAGACACTTCCCTCATCCCAAGATGTGTTTATCAAATGGAGCCATCTCTCCATCCCCACTGTCTGTTACTCCCCTAGTGGCCCAGACAAGGGGCAAGAAGGGACCTCAGTGAACAATGAGAAGGATTTGTGCCCTGAGGTTGGTGGCTCAGGGATGAGTAGGTGGGTAACTATGGCATTTGCCTAGTTAACGGAACCTGCAAACAGAAAACTGGTCTTAGTCTGACCAGAGGAAGGGGATTTAACGTGAACTTGGACCACTCGGTGCCGAATACTCAAGCAAGCAGGTTATTGAAACTTTTTTCTAGTTAATACAGGAGAGGACACACACAGGCTGCTGAGGAAGGGATAAGTGAGGGCTACTAGGCTGGCACAGCCCCCGAAGCAAACTGGGGCACAGGACAGAGCCCAGGTATATAGCTAGAATCCAAAGCAGAGAAGAGGAAAGAACAGGCTGTTAGCATGGCAGGACTGGAGGTAGGGAAAGGCTGCTGGTGGTGTCAGGATGACTGGGGACCACCCAGACATCCTGGCTGTGAGGTTTGGAGGAGCTGAATCATTCCAGACCCCACCCAGGCCTGGTTCTCTAGGCCAGCTGCTGCTGACCTTTGGTAGCTATAGATGGGTAGACCTGGGAACGGGGGCGGCCACTGTCATTGCCCTAGTCCAGGCTCAGACCTGCCCTCACAATCTGCTCCAGTTATCTAAAACCCAGTAACATGCCAAAACCTAGTGGCTTCAAACAGTGGTTTATTTTGCATTTCAGGCAGGGCATCACCCCATGGTCTTTCCCCTGTTCACTCCAGCTTGGAGGCCTCAGGGTAGCTGGGCTTAGTGGCGGCTCAAGGCACCAAGAGCTATTTCCAGAGGCCCAAGAAGAAACTGCAAGTGTTTATGATCTTTCTTCAGAAGTTCTAGGACATGGTGATTTAGTGCTTCCCATCCCTAAATCCAGCCCAAGTTCAAGGCAAACCGTATAGACCCCTCCTCTCAATAGTGCTGTGTGTGCTGCCCTAAGTTGCTTCAGTCATGTGCAACTCTTTGCAACCCCACGGATTGTAGCCTGCTAGGCTCCTCTGTCCATGGGATTCTCCAGGAAAGAATACTCAATAGAAGGAGTATCAAAGTTTTTGCCACCATTTTTAATGCATCATAGCATCTCACCAAGTGGTCAGCAAAGTCTCCTAACTGAACCTCCAGGTCCCGGATTCTCATTGATGGCAGCTGGGAGGCAGCAATGCACAGGGTAGAAAAGGGAACGGCTTTGGAAGTCACCAGGCCTGCATTCTGGTTGAGGCAGGATCTACCACCCAGCAACCGGTTGAGCTTGTTAGGTTACTCGCCCCTAAGAGCCTTGTGGTTTCCTTGTGTGTAAAAGAGGGCTAATACTACCATAGCGGCCAAGAAAATGTACTTCTCAGATCATGCACAAATGACCAATGGCCCCAGCTGCCGAGCCCTAAAATCTGTCATCTGGTTCTCATCCCCAGCTTGGTGCAGAGGCCAGTTTCCTAGTGCTGCTCCCAGCTCACAACTGAATACAAGAAGCCTATTCCTGGGAGGCGCTGGGCTCATGGGACAGGGCAGCTTGGCTTGAAGACTCCCCCAAGGCCTTCCTGAGCTTTCTTAGAGCTTCACTGCAGCATAAAATGCTTCCTTCAACTCAACCTTCCTTCCTTGCCTCTCTCCTTCACCAAGGCCACACCTGCACCCCAGGTCTAGCTCCCCAACCCTGTTCCCTCATAAATCTCTACAGTAGTGCTCCCCTCCAGATGCTTTGGGGGGGAGCGGGACAAAGAGCTACCAGGTTGCTGCGGGTATTAAATAGGTATGTGAGCACCTAGTCAAGGCCTGGGTATAGTTGATGTTCATTCAACTGATATTTATTGAGTCTCTGCTGAGTGAGGACTTTAGCCGGAGTGACTGGAACACATTGGTGAGCAAAGCAGATGAGAACACGAGGGCCCCCTGCTTGAAGCTTCTTGCTGACCCCAATGCAGAGGGATCAAGTCCCAACTCTCCTATGGGACACAAGAGTCCTTCAAAGTCTGACCCCAAGGGCCTCCATACCTCCACCCCACACTGCACACCAGAGCCTAGACTCAAAAAAGACTTTCCTCCGGCAATCTCGGATTTTTCACCCCCAATATCTTTTTTTTTAGTTTTTAAAAGCTTATTCTTAATTATAAAAGCTTAATTATTCTATAGAATAATTATGTCTATACATTTTTTTTCTATAGAAATAATGGAGAGACCTCTAGCATGGTTGATCAATACAATTCTTTTTTTCCACCCCTCAATAACTTAACACAGCTTTTTCTTCTCCTAAAGCTTCCCCCCTCCTTTGTACATATCGTTCACATGACAAACCCTTACCCATCCCCCACGACCAGTTCAGTCGTGGTGTGCTAGATCACCCGGGCAGAGGTGCTTGCTGGCACAGATCTCCTCATGCACCTCGTAAAAGCAGTAGTTACATTGTGCTTTAATTGCTGTAACAGTGTCCCGGTAACTTGTGAGCTCGTGTAGATAGCAGGGGCAGCGTGTATCCATCCTGAATCCCCGGTGCTCGGCGCTTGATAGCCCGCAGCTCGTGTCTACGGAGAGGGTAGAGAAGGGGAGAGCAGGCGATTTTCCCGCGGTAACCGCGGGGCCTGCGGTGAGAGGGTGGGGGCGTCGCCGGGCGAGGGTCAGGGAGCCGCTGAAGCTGGGCGGCCCCCGGGACCGGCCGCGGGGCGCTCGGGCCGAATCGCGGCCGCCGCCGCGGGGCACATGACTGCGGGCTCAGCATCCGCCCCGCCCGCTTCCCCGCGCAGCTGCCGCCTGTCGCCTCCCGGGGCTGCGGCGAGCCGGGCCGGCGAGCGTCTCCGCGCTGCGCGCTCCCTCTGCTTCGCGAGCTGCGCCAGGCGGGCGCCGCGGCGGCCCCGGCCGGAGAAAGCGAAACCAAAACGGGACTCCCACCCGGCTTCGGCCGGCCGGGTGCAAGCGGGGCCGCGCTCTCCCAGAGGCGGAGCCGGGAGCCGGGCCCCTCGGCTGGGCCGCGGGCGCCCGAGGGTCCCGGGTCTTCCGGCCGCCCCGGCGGCGCCCCTCAGTCTCTCCCTCCTTCCTTCTCATCCGGTCGCCGGCCGCCCGGCCCCCGAGCGGTGCGCGGAATGGGCAGGTGCTGCTTCTACGTGGTGGGGACGCTGTCCCTGCTGTTGCTGGTGACCAGTATCACGCTGCTGGTGGCCCGAGTCTTCCAGAAGGCCGTGGACCAGACGATCGAGAAGGTGAGGCGTGGCGGGCTGTGTGTGTGTGTGTGTACGGGCGCGCGTCGAGCAGGGTTGGGGGGACACTTCCAGCCCACCTTCCCACTGCTGAACCTTGTGCGGGGTGGATCTGCACCCCCTTATAACCCCAGTCCAGAGGCTAGGGCCCTCCTTTCTTCCTTGTCTTCCTGGGCTGGGTGGGTAAGAATTCAAGAAGGCTGGAGAGGAATCATTCTGTTCCTTTTAGAGCAATAAACAAGACTGTGGGTCTAGACTTTGAAAGAAGGCTTTCACTTACATTCTGTAATTTGTTTTCTGGGCCCTCCCGGCGCCCCAGTCTCTGTTGGGCCCAAACTCATTTCCCTCCCACTTCATGATGAAACAAACTAAATGAAAGACACCGCAACCCCGCAGGTGTGTTGGCTGCTTGCCCTGGCCTTTGAAGTGGTGTGAGGTGGGGATGAGAGGCTGGTGTTGTGTTCCTGCCTTCCTGGGCTGAGCCCCGCACTTGGTAGCCAGGCCAGGCCTCTGGGCTGGGTGACATTTCAGTTCATCAGAGCCTGTGCTGACTAGCTGACTTAGCAGCTTGCTGTCTTGTACCAGCAGTCTGTGTTGCTTTGTCTCACCATGGATTCTTGCTCTTCTCAAACAACCCTAAGCTTAGGCAAAGCTGCATTTAAATTCTTAATCTGAGCCCATCTCTTCCTCTCAGTTGAGTGGACTGGAAAGCTGGTCACTTCAGACCTCTCCATCCTATGATTTCACCAGTGGACATTTCTCCTGCCCTTTCACCCACATTCACCAATCTGTGCAGAAAGAGGAACCAGAGAGAGTTACTGGGGTCACTTTTTTCCTTTTAAGAAAGTTATCGGAGAAGCCTTTCTTGTTAGCACCCATCACTGCCTGATTTCTCCCACTTGTTTACACTCGCTGTTGGCAAGATAATAAAAGCTGGGGCCTCCTCCAAAATTGGTCACTGCGCTCCCAATTAGCAAAATTGTTTCATTCCAGGTGGCAACAGACCTATTTTTTAAATAGAGATTTCTAAAAGCCATCCATTACTTGAAATCTGAAGCAACTTAAAAAAAAAATGCCATGGCAAAGCATAGTTTAATTTTTTAAAAGTTCACATTGCCAAGGGGTGACAGGACCCACTGTCTGAGCTTCTCAAAGGCCACTGTCCAAAGCATGTTCAAAGGAAAAACGAAATTGAATCTCTCCACTCTTGTCCACCTGCAAATCCATGGCAAGGCAGTTTAAGGATGTAACCACTTTAAGGATGTAACCTCTTGCTTGAGTGTCTCGAGTTAAGCAATCCAATGATAGTCAATTGGATTTTCTTGTGTGGCTTTGAAAGGCTGTTTCAGGAGAGGTCTGTGAGACGGATGATCTCCCCACCCTGTGGCTCAGGTATTGTCAGCCTTTGGATGCTCTGTGGGTCTACATTCATGGGCAGTGGGTAGGGAGGTGGGGGTGGAGGGCAGTTGTAAGGCAGCTGGGCTGGGGCTTAAGTTTGCACTGATATTTGGTGATTGGCTTTTAAAGGTGGTTTTCTCCATGAAGAATGGACTCTGATCTGACTGTTAAATGAAAGTACAGGAGAAGTGAACTTTCAGAGCTGCCTCACCCTGTTAAGGAACACTGCACCGTATGGTGTGTGAAACTAAACGACAGGGCTAGGTGTGGACAGGTGTGGAAATATAGTAAGGCAACCACAGGTCACACATTACCATCATTAGCACTCTGCTTTCCTGGGTCACCTGTAGGGGGGCAGCATGAGATGGAAAGAGTAAGGATTTTGCAGGTCAATTCGCAGGCGTGAATCCGGCTCCACCGTGTACTAGCGGGGTAACCTTAGGCTAGTACTTAACCTTTCTTAATTCTAGGTTTTTCCATCTGTAAATGAGGATAACAACTATTTATGTAAATAGAAGAATTATAAGAATTACTAGAGAAAATGGGTGTACTTTTCATGGGATACAGTAGTATGTATTATTTGTAGGGCTGCCCTGGTGACTCAGCAGTAAAGAATCCACCTGCAATGCAGGAGAGATGGGTTCAATCCCTGGGTGGGCAAGATCCCCTGGAGAAAGAAATGGCAACCTACTCCAGTATTCTTGCCTAGGAAATCCCATGGACACAGGAGCCTGGAGGGCTCCAGTTCACAGGGTTGCAAGAGTCAGACATGGCTTAGCGACTAAACCACCACCACCACCATAGTTATTTGTAAATGATAGCAGTTTTATTTTTGTTAGAAGCAAATAAAAAATATATGAGATTGGAGGTTAGACACCCAGTGTTCAAATCCTAGTCCTGACATTTCTAGGCTCTTTGCCTTTGGGCAAGTTACATAACTTCTCTGAACCTCAGTTTCATTCCTGAGAGAAATGAGGATGTTAGCCATCTTGGGGGTGCATTTACCATGAAACTCACAAAGCTTACACTTTGGGTCCCTCACCTGCACTTGCTCTTCCAAGGCCCTCTACCTAATTCTGTATCCAACGTTTTCTTTTCTTACAGCCTCCATACCTTGTATAAGCTTCACACAGACCTAGGATCTGCCTGTGTGTATGCTGTTGTGAAACTGAGTGAGGTCACCTGTGTAAAGCACTAAGCATAGTGTCAGGCTTGGAATAGGTGGCCAATTATAGGTGCCATCATTATTTCCATTAATGTTGTTATGGAAAATTCATTCATAACTTACTTTAATATACTTGTAATACAACCTGATAGTCCTAGTTCTTAATTTTTTTCCTTTGAAGATTGTCCATGTCCTGCTTTGTCTACATCAAAAAGCGGGAAGAGAAAAAGGATGAAAGTCAAATGAGTAGGTTGGGCTAATTGTGAGAAGCTTAGTAACATAATTCCTATTAGAAGACTCTGTCTCATTTGATAATTCTCTTTGAGCCCCACAACAGCCGGAGATGACTGAAGGGAGATTTTGATCTCGGCTGTTGAGTAGAGTGGAAGGAACCAAGACAGTTTGGTTCCATTCTTGGCTTGTTATAGTATGCCTTACATTGAGAAAGCCCTGTTGTTGTTTAGTCACTCACTCATGTCTGACTCTTTTGTGGCCCCATGGACTTAACCCACCAGGCTCCTCTGTCCATGGGATTTTCCAGGCAAGAATACTGGAGTGGGTTGCCATTTCCTTCTCCAGGGGATCTTCCCAACCCAGGGATCACACCTGCATGTACCGCATTTGCAGGTGGATTGTTTACCACTGAGCCTCCAGGGAAGCCCAGCTGTTTCTCTTTACTTTTCTCAATTGCAGAAGAGGCAGAGAAATTTTTCCCTTCGTGGCTGCTCACACCCACATCCTGGAGGATACCCTGAGCATGGGCCAGGCCCTCATTGTTGAGCATTTTGACCTCCCTGAAGACAGAGCTTTGCAGGGACCCAGCAATCTCTTTTTCTGTCTAAAACCTGGAAGGGCAGGGTTTTATGTTACATTTCATCTCGTAACCCCACTAATTGTCCTGGCAAATAGGGCAGTGCCTGGTACATGGTGGGTAAGCTAACTGCCTGCTGCCTCACTTCTAATTGTTTTAGTTGGAAGAACAGTGTCCTAAGAATCAGCAGAGCTTGGTGAAAACTCCTTTTTCGGTTACTAACAAATACCTGGATTAAATTGGACAAGCCAAGTAGGAAATTATTGAACCCCTCAAAACCTCAGGTTCCTCATCTTGAAAATGAGGGTCATAAGAATACCTACCTTTGAGCTGTTGCAAGGATGAAATAAAAGGATTGATGTAAAGCATATAGTACAGTCCTTTCCTGGTGCCTGAATTTGTTATCGTTATTTGTATAGGCAACATATTTGCGCAGCCGACAATAAACATTTGTTGTTGTTTCCAGCTGTTCTTTTCACAGACAGGAACTAAAGAGTAGATAAAGTTCCTTCTAACTCCAAAATTCTGAGATTTATGACACAGGTACGTGACCTGTGCTTGAGAGCAACTCTGCAGCGCAGGATATTAAATTTGCCTTTCGGCTTGCTGACAGTTTGAATATCCCCCAGAAATGAGGGCGCAAGCTGGCCAAGGGCAAAGTTGGCTAATAAGAGATGGGCTGGCAGGGGAAGCAGCGAGAGGGCAAGAAACTGTTGACACTTTGCTTCCTATTCATAGACCAAGGAAGGACGACAGCATTAGGGCTCAGGGATGAGACAAACATGACAGAGTCACATACCCTTCACTGGAAACCTGAGGTCCTGGGCAAATACCAGCTGGCCTGCTCAGGGAGTGAGAGCAACCTTGGAGCTTAAAGAGAGAAAATATAATCCCTGACAGTTTAACCAAATAACACTGATTGGTGAAGCTATGTGATATTTTTAAAGAGTCAAATGAGTAAAACATCTTCATTTTTGTTTATATAAAGACAATCAACTATAAATAATCTTCAAGGGCTCCTTTTTGCCTAGCAACCCCATCTCCTGATTTACCTCTCTTCAGGGTTATAAAGACATAGAATCTTAGAGTAGGCATCACTTAATCTGTTATTTTCTAGTCAAGGAAACTGAGACTGTAAATTCGAATATGGATAGTGGTGGGTATCAAATTAGGAGCTTCCAGGAGGCGCTAGTGGTAAAGAATCTGCCTGCAATGAGGTAATCTAAGAGGTACAGTTTCGATCCCTGGGTCAGGATGATCCCCTGGAGGAGAGCGTGGCAGCCCATTCCAGTATTCTTGCCTGGAGAATCCCATGGACAGAGGATCCTGGCGGGCTACAGCCTAGAGTTGCAAAGAATTGAACATGACTGAAGCAACTTAGCATGCATGCACATATTAGGGTATTGAATTACCTTTACACCTATATGACCCTGGAAATGTAGAGAAGTGACTTATCAAAGACCACATGATGAAGTTAGGTGCACAAACTGGGTCTTCTAGTTTACTTTTCCTATCCTGAAGGTGATCATACATCCCATTGCCTGTGACAGTTCTGGCTTATTTACACCTGTTACCCTGGAGCAATTACTAGCATCTTCTTCCCTTTCAAAAGATTCCTGGTGACTGTAAATTCTACCCTCACACATCACATTGTCCTCCACTTCTTGGCATTGAAGAGGAGCAGTGCTCTCGGAGGAAATGAGGCACCCTCACGTTAGCTCAAGAAAGAGGGTTTGTTTTTTTTTTTCTCTAAGATTGGAAGAGGAAGCTGGTAGAAATCAAAGGGTGAGAACCACAGCACAGTAAGGCCTCCTGCGAATCCAGTAGAAACTGGACAATCAGCAGGATCCAGGCCCAGTGTGTCTCTCACCTCTTCCTTCCCCACCAGCTTCCTCTGTGTCCTTGGGCCCAGGCTGGTTCCTCATTTGGTGCTTCCCCAGCCCTGACCTTCTGTGATGCTCCAGCTGCTGAGCCTCCCATGAGCATGCTTCATCTCTCAGTTTCTTCCTTCCAAATTCGTGACGGAGTCATGTGATTGGCTCAGCACCAGCAGAAACCGTAGCTCTATAAACAGAGGCCATACCCTTGCCGGAGTCTTTAACTCCTCAACAAAATCATCCAACTTCTCCCTGGCTTTTGGAAATGTGATCTGGTGATATCAAAATCTTATGATGTTTCTTTCAGCATCCTACTAATTCATGGTGACTGTGTGTGTATGCAGTACTAAAGGTTAAGGCAAGGGAGTAAGTCAGTAGTTCTCAGTGTTTTTCCTGGACTCTAGGGAACCACATCAGAATCACTTATGGAAAAAACCCAGACACCACTAGCCATCGTGAATCAGAGTCCTTGGGACTAGCACCCAGGTCAAAACCGAGACTGATTCTGTTAACCCATGTCTTCACTCCTTGAGATGGCAATTCTTTTTTTCTTCGTGTTTTATTGTTTTAAAAAAATTATTTCTTTATTTTTGGCTGCACTGGGTCTTCGTTGCTACGTGTGGGCTTTCTCTAGTTGTGGTGTGTGGGAGGCCACTCTTCATTGTGGTGTGAGGGCTTCTCATTACAGCGTCGTCTTTTATTGTGGAGCATGGGCTCTAGGGCACGCGGGCTTGATAGTTGTGGCACATGGGTTTAGTCGGTCCACGGCGTGTGGAATCCTCCTGGACCAGAGATAGAATCCGTGTCTCCTGCATTGCAAGGCAGGTTCTTAACCACTGGACCACCAAGGACGTCCCTGTATTTTATTCTTTATTTTTGCCTGTTTTTCTGGTAAAGAGAAATATATGCCATTGTAAAAAGTCAGAGACAACAAAGAAAAAAAAGTCAGAGAAACAAAGAAACCACTGTTAAATATATTGTTGCTTAATCCACATTTTAGTAGCACATATACTTTACAGAAATGGGGTGCTTCTGTCCCCACTCTGTACTTAATTTTAATTTCAACTGGTATAACTAGCATACAAAAGAGCTGATAATTCTAGTTTGGGCTATTATTCATAGTAATTACTACTATTCTGCAGGTTTACATCAAAGAAAATATCTTTTGGGAGGGAGGGGAAGGTCTTTGCTTATGAGAACTGTTTTTTGCTTTCACTGTCAAGCCACAGTGAAGGGGCCATCTGTTCTGCCAGACACTTGCTTGTTTCCCAGGGAAGAATCAGCAGGTGGGATTATAAAATCATTAATGAAAACACAGGATATTGGCCAAGTGACTAGGCATTTATGGCCTATATCATCAAGATACGTAGTCTATATCCATAATATATTACATGAAGCAACCATTTTTTTTATCAAAGCTGATAACTAGTCAAAAGCAACTGAGAAAAATAAAGGCTACTTGCAGTGTTTGCTCTCTATATCCAAAAGCACTTTTAGGTATATTCTTTGGCAGTCATCCATTTATTTAGGAAATATTTACTGAGTATGAATCATTTGTGAGGCAGTGTGCTGAGACCTGTGGGTACAATAGTAAATGAGACATAGTCCCTACCCTTATGGAATTTATAATCTAATTCAGAATTCTGGGACCCAGATGCCTTTATTCTCTTAAGGATTATTGAAGACACCAAAGAACTTATGTTTCTATTGGTTACATCTATCAATATGTATAATATTAGACATTAGAACTGATACATTTTTAAAACACAAGTATGTGCATGCTAAGTCCTTTGGTTGTATCCAACTCTGTGATCCCATGGACTGTAGCCCACCAGGCTCCTCTGTCCATGGGATTCTCCAGGCAAGAACACTGGAGTGGGATGCCATGCCCTCCTCTAGGGGATCTTCCTGACCCAGGGCTTGAACCCCCATCTCTTTCGTCTCCTGCATTCACAGGCAGGTTCTTTACCACTAGCCCCACCTGGGAAGCCAAAATACAAGTATACATGAGCACATATTTCATTAGCTGTGAGAGCAATGACATCGTTACAACCTGTGTAACCTCTAGAAAGTTCCACTACAAGCTCATGAAAAAAATGAGACTGAAAAGGGCAGATAATGTCTTAGTGTTATTACAGAAATAGTTTTGACCATGAGGAATCCCCTGAGAGGGTCTTGGAGCCCCTCAGGGGTCCTCAGACCACTCTTTGAGAACTACTGGTCTGGTTTTCATTTAATTAATTCTGTTGACTTTTAGAATTTTTAAAATAACATAATATACCTGCTTTATTTCTGTAAGGCCACTTTGGGAACTATGTTATTAATGTTTTCAAACCACCAGGGTCTTGTTTACTTTGTTATATATTTATATGTCTGTTTGGTGTCCTCAGGAGTTCAGCGTGAAGGACAGTGGGTTTGGGCCATCAGTGATGCAGGTTCAAGGAATCTCCTGTCTTTTCCTGTGTGTTAATCAAACCAGACCAGAACATTAGCAGCTCCATAATTGAATTCTTCAATAATTCCCCCCTAGCCTCAGCCCTGCCAGAGATTCTCTATCCACAGGACATAATTCAGTATTTAAAGCTAGCCCCAAAGCTCTCTTTGAAGGTAGGGGTCTGGCCATATGTAGCTTTGTATCATCTTCTCAACCTGTTAAATGAATGTCATACAGAGTAGATAGTTATTAAACATCACGTGGATGAATGGAGAGATGAGAACTTAACATCTTCAGGATGATTTTGGTTATATATTGTTATTCTGCTACACATTTTTGTTCCAGTGGTCACGTTTGCCTCACTAATAGTTTATACCTTTAAAATCTGGAAATTTCACTGAATAATCCAGCTTTCCAGCTTCTCTGGGAACATGTGACTATTCGGTTTTTTTTGTTGTTCATTTTGATTAATTTTTATTGGACTGTAGTTGCTTTTGTGGGATTCCCCAGTGGCTCAGTGATAAAGAATCTGCCTGCAATGCAGGAGAAATGGGTTTGGTACCTGAGTCAGGAAGATCCCCTGGAGAAGGAAATGGCAACCACTCCAGTATTCTTGCCTGGAAAATCCCATGGACAGAAGAGCCTGGAGGGCTATAGTCCATGGGATCACAGACAGTCGGACACGACTTAGTGACTAAACAACAGGAAACATAGTTGCTTTACAGTGTTGAGTTAGTTTCTACTGTAAGCAAAGTGAATCCGCTGTATGTACACATCTATCCCCTCTTTTTTGGATTTCCCGAATGTGGCTCTTTTGCAGTGCTGGCCCCGTCACAGTCTGTGTGACAGCAGCTGGGGCATAATGGAGGCTGCCCTTCAGACGGGACCTCCCTCCCTGTCCCACCGCCATCACACTCCTGTTGTTCCCGACCCCAGGGTCCAGGGAAGGTGCTCTTTGTCATGGGGTTTGCTCTGCTGTCTTTCACAGAGTGGAGAAATATCTGTTTGTATCTGATGCTCTTTACCACAAGAAGGAAAAGGAAAAGATAGCCTGAAGAGGTCATTCATTGTTCAGCTACTCGATTGTGTCTGACTCTTTGTGACCCCACGGACTGCAGCACACCAGACTTCCCTGTCCTTCACCATCTCCTGGAGTTTGCTCAAACTCATGTCCATTTAGTCAGTGATGCTATCCAACCAGCTCATTTCTCTGGCACCCCCTTCTCCTCCTGCCTTCAATCTTTCCCAGCATCGCGTCTTTACTAATGAGTCAGCTTTTTGCAGCAAGTGGCCAAAGTATTGGAGCTTCAGCTTCAGCATCAGTCCTTCCAATGAATATTCAGGGTTGATTCTTTCAGTATTGAAGAATTTAACATGCATTTAACAAAAATGGGAGAGGGCATATTTCTGTGTAGAAGTGAATATTAATGCTAGGGTTTGGCATGCAAACATGCACAGACTTGTACCTGCTTCATTCCTTGACCTTCCCCACGTGGCTCCTTTAGCTTCAGAATTTTACATTCTTTCTAAAGAAAGCAAGACAGAATGCCTTGCTTCCTTGTTACTGAAATGTCATCATTACTCTTGCAAGTCCCATTTTAAGGATATTGCTTCTAATACGATTCTTCTGATAATCCACAGTAATGGAAGGAATAGGAGATGTAGATATAAACAGGTGAGGGAAACATCCCTTATTTCATCTTTGAGAGATATAGTCACAACCAAACAGGTTGTAAAATAATATGGCTGGCTCCACAAGTTATACAGAGAACCTGGCATTATTGCCATGGCCATACTTCTTAGTTATTCACATCTTAAAACCCTGTGTTTCATCTACTCATTCAAATGTTCCTACATCCCCCCACCCCCTTCCCCTGCCAGCATCCACATATATCTCCCCATTCTTCACCTGGTCCTTTTGATTGTTTCTATCTGGTGGCTGATTTTTCTCTCTTTAGGCTGGCAGTTCTCAACCTTGGGTTCACATTTGAAATTACCTGGAAGTATTTAGAAAGTATTCTACTGGGTGTTTTGTAGCAGGAGCTTTTTCAGAATAACTGTTCTACCTTCTTGTCTATATGTGACTTATAGACAGAGCAGCAGCTGACACATAAACTAACATTGGAGCCTCAACTGTCAGATCTCATTAGCTGAAATTATTGGAGTTGCAATTAAAGCAAAATGAGTTCAATAACAGTGACATTAAAAAAAAAAAGAAAGAAAACCAATGCTTTTGTTCCTAAGTTAAAATAAGGTCAGAGAATAAGGGTAAAATGTTAATGGCAGCATATTTCTTATATCTCAATAGAGTATTTAGAAAGGTAAATAGTACAAACTACTCACATTACTCCAAGAATCTGCTCTGGGTTTGCTTGATTTCAGGGAGAAATTTTTAAAATAATGCAGACCAACGGATGTTTTGATATTTGGTGAGTTTTATTAACGTGGAATCCAATGAGAATCCTCCATACACTATTAGATCAGGTTTTCTCAAAGTTGGTCTGCATTATCTCTGGGTAAATATAGACTCTGTAGATGGCAATGTGGATGCTGAGTTTGTGTTTAATTATTAAGTAGCACTTTGTTGAACTAAAGTACAAGCAGCAGTGCTCTTGAGGCCTGAAAGTTTCAGAAAATATTAACTTACTTGCATTAAAGCCCAGTGCAGTTCCCTGAGGGCTTATTCTTATCATCTGCATGTAGCTTTTATCAGGACAGCTGGTTCCTCGGCCATCCTTGTGCTGCTTTCCTGAAAGATCTCCATCAGGCTGGTGTGGATGTGTTGTATCTTGTGGCTGTACCAAGTCATGGGCTTCCCTGGTGGCTCAGACAGTAAAGAATCTGTCTGCAATGCAGGGGACCCAGGTTCAATCCCTGGGTTGGGAAGATCCCCTAGAGAAGGAAATGGCAACCCACTCCAGTATTCTTGCCTGGAGAATTCCAGGGACAGAGAAGCCTGGCGGGCTACAGTCCATGGGGTCGCAAAGAGTCAGACATGACTGAACAACTAACACCTCTCAGCAGAAGAAGCTAATGCAGTCATAGCTGGGAGAAGGTGGAACACTCCATGTTGCTGGTTCTTAAAGGGCCTGTTGGGATGGCAGGTGATGGGCTGAGTCAGGTCCCATGGACTGACGTCTTGGGCTGCGTCAGGACCTCAGAGTTTATCCTGTTAGCAGTGGGGAGAGTGTCTGCCCTGATAGGCACTGTTGATGGAACTCTCTGGAAGCTGATGTAGATAATACCTTTGAAAGGGGCAAAGCTGGAGAAGAGGACACCAGTTGGGAGACTGCCTAGCACTGAACCATATTGCCACAGTCCTTGCCAGTAATGGGATGAAAGTGAAAGTGTTAGTCACTCCATCATGTCCAACTCTTTGCAACCCAGTGGGCTGTAGCCCGCCAGGCTCCCGTGTCCATGAAATTCTCCAGGCCAGAATACTGGAGTGGGTTGCCATTTCCTTCTCCAGGCAAGCTGCCTGACCCAGGGATCGAACCCAGGTCTCCTGCATTACAGGCAGATTCTTTACTGGCTGAGCCACCAGGGAAGCCCAGTGATGAGATAGGCACAGGAAAAGAAATGGAGAATAGGAGGAGGTAGGACTGCTCTCATCAGTAGGACTGAGTGATTAGGGGAGAAATCATGAGCCCCTTTTTTGTTCACGTTGATGTTGAGCAGCCTGCAAGGTATCCAGATGGGAATTTTAGGATGAAAGTGTAGGTCCCTCAGTCATGTCCAACACTTTGTGACCCCATGGACTGTAGCCCGCCAGGTTCCTCTGTCCATGGAATTTTCTAGGCTAGAATACTGGAGTGGGTTGCCATGCCCTCCTCCAGGGGATCTTCCTAACCCAGGAATCAAATCCGGGTCTCCTGCATTACAGGCAGATTCTTGACTGAGCCATCAGGGAAACCCATGGATCCATACAATTGATATTATCCCAGTAATTTCAGGCATTGCCCTTCTTTGGGCCTTGCACATGAACATTCACTGTTACGTGCATATCAATGTTACATCCTTAGCTAAATATCTTCTTGAAACAGGGCCTATGCTTGTTGGGCACAGAGAAAGCTCTCAGTATATACATCTTGGCAAATTAACTGAAAGGTAGGTTTTTCAGTCCAGGTGATTAACCTGGCTTTGACATTGCAGATTGACCACATAACTCAATCATCTTTACAATGTTTCTCTTTTTAAAAATATTTATTTATGTATTTTATTTTTGGCTGCTTTGGGTTTTTGTTGCTGCATGCTGGCATTCTGTAGGTGCAGTGAGTGGGGGCTACTCTCTAGTTGCGGTGTGTAGGCTTCTCATTGCAGTGGCTTCTCTTGTTGCAGAACACAGGCTCTAGGGCACGTGGGCTCAGTAATTGTTGTGCACAGGCTTAGTTGCTCTGAGGCATGTGGGATCTTAATTCCAGACCAGGGATCAAACCCGTGTCCCCTGCATTGGCAAGTGGATTCTTAACCACTGGACCACCAGGGAAGTGCCTCCAATATTTCTTTTGATGATAGTATTACCGCATTACGCCTGGAAAAATTCGTCGTGTTCTGTGCTAGCCAAAGTCACATGGTAAAACTGATTTGGGACCTTATGCTGATTTTTAATTTAGCATAAGTGGAAGACTCTGTTGGTTGCAGGGTTATCTAGTGGCCCAGGGAGGTCTTGGAGCCCAAGTGATGGTTTCTCCACAGTTTCACGGTCTTTCTGGGGTAGGTTTCCAGATAAAATTCAGGATGCCTAGTTAAATTTGAATTTCAGATAAACTTCAAGTAATATTTTAGTGAGTATGTCTATGCAATATTTTGATTCTCTTCAGTTTATCAGTTGTTAGTATCCTGCTGTACTAACTTCATCTTTTTCGAATTTTTTGAATGCAAGTTGCAGATACTACAACACTTTGCCCCTGAATCCTTCAGCATTGCATCCTAAGAATTAAAGCATTTTTTATATAGCCTATGCAATGTTTTGGGCTTCCCAGGTGGCACTAGTGGTAAAGAACCCCCCTGCCAATGTAGGAACCATAAGAGATGTGGATTCTATCCCTGGATCAGGAAGATGCCCTGGAGGAGGGCATGGCAACCCACTCCAGTATTCTTGCCTGGGAAATCCCATGGACAGAGGAGCCTGGCAGGTTACAGTCCATAGTGTCGCACAGAGTTGGACACAACTGAAGCTTAGCACACATGCATGCGATATTTGGGATATTCTTGGGCATCCTGTGTTTTTATTCACTAAATCTGGCAGCTGTACTCTGGGAGTGTGGTGGGGTAGCAGCTCTTAGAGTGGTCAAGCATGGACTTTGCAAACCCACAGACCTATTCTTGGTGGGATTTGACTTGACTCACTGGCTCTGTGAGTCTTGGAGAGCTGGTGCCCCCATCTCCTTACCCGCAACATGGGAATTCTTACTTTGTGGGGCCAATGGAGGGCTTAAAGATCCTGTCCATAATACCCAGCAGAGCACCTGACTCCTGGAGACTTTGAGTCAGTAGCAGCCTGGTAGTAATGGTAATTGTCCTTCTCTGAATTGAACATCAGGGAAGGAGATAAAAATAAAGAAGCAACTGTTTTAGAAACGTTGGCAGCTGTATTTATAAACTCCCTTCTGTTCTCTCAATCCTCTTCTCTACTTAGTGTGTACCCACCCCCCACCCCGCACACACACACACACATCATCACCATCTACTCTGGGATTTACAGTGTACACTAGGTTCCATGAGGGCCATTGTGAGTGGGGAGGTCAGGCGCCAGGGGACACATTAAAGGTGCAGGAGGGAATTCCCTGGAGGTCCAGTGGTTAGGACTCTCCACTTTCACTGCTGAGGGCATGGCCAAAAAAAAGAAAAAATGGTACATGAAAAACCCATACTCTTGAGAGCAAAATTTGAGTGGATTCAAAGTCAAAGATGGTGTGAGGCTTGTAAGGACGTTGACTCAGCTAAGGGTGACTGGCGAGAGACGGAGGGTGGGGGTGGAGGCCTACAATGAGAAGTCCCGGTTGTAACAGCACCTGCTGTCAGTGTGGCTCTGGCAAGCTGTCAGGCATTGGTGTTTTTGTTGTTGTTGTTGTTAGGTTTTTATTTGGTTTGCTTAGCGAAGGACTCCAGTCGACCAGATGCTTATTTCCATCCTGAAACTTCGTCATCAACTTGAAACTTGGGAGAAGTAAGTTCAAGTCCGACTGTCATGAGAACAGCCAGTTTTACCCTCCCTTCTAGGAACAATTTTGCCTTCCTTTCTGGGAACTCTTCCTCTTGTCTTCAGACTGTTTTTTTTTTTTTTTTTTTTAACCTAAACTGGATACAAACCAGGCGAGATAAACTTGGGCAGCTAACCATCTGTTCACTCACACTGACTGGCTCTTTGGGGATGGATAATTCTGAGATGATTTTCTTTACTTTAATAAATAAATGAGACTGCAAATCCTTTCTTTTTTTTCTGTTGGAGTGTAGTTGATTTATAGGATTGTGTTAGTTTCAGGTGTACAGCAAAGTGATTCAGTATGTGGGTGTGTATATATATATGTATATATTCTTTTTTCAGTTCTTTTCCATTATAGCTTATTACAAAATATTGAATATAGTTCCTGTGCTACACAGTTAGTCCTTCTTATTTATGTATTTTATATAGACAAGTGTACATCTGTTAATCCCATACTTCCAGTTTATCCCTCTCCATTCCCACCCCGCTCTTTGCTAACCATAAATTTCTATTTCTATGAATCTGCTTCTGTTTTGTAAATAAGTTCATTTGTATTACTTTTTATGTTCCATGTATAAGGGAAATCATATAATATTTATCTTTCTCTGACTTACTTCGCTTCGTGTGATAATCTCTAGGTCTGTCCATGTTGCCACAGCAAGTCCCTTCTCACTCTGAAGTGAGTGAGCATCCACACATTGTGATGCTTGTCAGAAAAAGCTGGCCAGGAATACAGAGTGTTACATCAACTATCCTGACAATAGTAGGAGAAGCAGTACTGCAAAGCCCAGTGTGGGGGATGGGGGCCCTTGGCGCTGGTGAGGGAGAGCTGACCACAGCTGATGAGGCATCAGCCTCGCCTTTGTTTTGCAAGGACAGAGGCAAAGCTAGATGAAATTAGCCCTCTGTATCCACTTCTGCCTTCCCTTGGGGGTCTAATTAATATATTTTATAGAATTGAGTTCCTTAGACTTTCACTTTAAAAAATATGTATAAGGGAACAGTTACTTTTTCTGCTTATGGAAGTCGTTTATTTTTGTTGTAAAAAAAAAAAATCTGAACCGTGCAGAGAAACATCACAGAGAGAATGGAAGACTCCCCTAACCCTGTTCTATAGAGATGAATGCTATTAGACATCTAGTGAAGGCTTGGTGATATTGAGGAGAGCTAAAAGATTGAAATTGTAACATTATCTATACATCATCCCCCTAATGTTTTCATGTTTGCATTTTATCTGCTGGTTTTGTCCACACTTATACATATTTTGCATTGTCTGCTTTTACCAGTTAACATACATCATGGGCATGTTTCTTATTTCTATGTAGTAGTTTTTATAATCCTAATGATTCCTTTCTACTCTAGTCTGTGAATTATTATAATTTACTCAGTCATTCTTGTCCTGTTCAACATTTTAGTTGTTTCCAATTTTATGCTAATTCCTTGTTGTTTCAACCTTAACTGAAAGGATAAGGTAGGATATTGTATGAGGATAGTGACTAAAAACTTTCTCTTTTCTCTTTTGTTTAACATTTGTTGGGTTGTCTGTATTTGAGGAGACTCATGGAAGTGACATGACTCCCTTCTTTCTTCAGACAAAATCCTGGAACCCTCTCATCCCCAATCTGAAGATGGTGATAGTCAACATCACAGACACCACTTATTGAGTATTTCGAGTGTGACTTGAGATAAGCACTCTGCTTAAGCCTCATTAATCCTTATAACAATCTTAGCCAAGCCCTCCCTCCCACGTGGGCCAGTGTCAGTTCAGTTAGTTCAGTCGCTCAGTCATGTCCAACCCTTTGCAACCCCATAGACTGTAGCACGCTAGGCTTCCCTGTCCATCACCAACTCCTGGAGCTTGCTCAAACTCATGTCCATCAAGTCGGTGATGCCATCCAACCATCTCATCCTCTGTCATCCCCTTCTCCTCCTGCCTTCGGTCTTTCCCAGCATCAGGGGCTTTTCAAATGAGTCAGTTCTTTGCATCAGGTGGCCAAAGTATTGGAGTTTCCGCTTCAGCATCAGTCCCAAGGAATATTCAGGACTGATTTCCTTTAGGATTGACAAGTTGTATCTCCTTGCAGTCCAAGGGAATCTCAAGAGTCTTCTCCAACACCACAGTTGAAAAGCACCAGTTCTTCAGCGGTCAGCTTTCTTTATGGTCCAACTCTCACATCCATACATGACCACTGGAAAAACCATAGCTTTGACTAGATGGGCCTTTGTTGGCAAAGCAATGACTCTGCTTTTTATTATGCTGTCTAGGTTGCTCATAGCTTTTCTTCCAAGGAGCAAGCATCTTATACTTTCATGGCTGCAGTTACCATCTGCAGTGATTTTGGAGCCCCCCAAAAATAAAGTCTCACTGTTTCCATTGTTTCCTCATCTATTTGCCATGAAGTGCCAGTATAAGCTTCCAAAATACCTCTCGCCTGTGTCAGTGCAAAATAGGCAGCCTGGCACAATAGTTAGGAGTGTCAGATAAAAAACAAACCTGACTTTGATAAGGAGAGGCTGTTTACAAGGATTATTGTAAAGGAGAAAGGACCTGGTAGTAGGGGGAGGGGATCAGCCTGTCAGCTGCTGTCCTCTTTCTCTCTCTCTCTGGGCCTGACTCTCTCCCTTGCTCCTCTCAGATACCTAAGACTCCCGTTTAGAAGATAAGATAAAACACCACATGGGAATGCAAACTAGTACAGCCACTATGGAGAACAGTATGGAGATTCCTCAAGAAACTAGAAATAGAACTGCCATATGACCCAGCAATCCCACTGCTGGGCATACACACTGAGGAAACCAGACTTGAAAGAGACACGTGTACCCCAATGTTCATCACAGCACTGTTTATAATAGCCAGGACATGGAAGCGACCTAGATGCCCATCAGCAGACGAATGGATAAGGAAGCTGTGGTACATATACACAATGGAATATACTCAGCCATTGAAAACAATACATTCGAATCAGTTCTGATGAGGTGGATGAAACTGGAGCCTATTATACAGAGTGAAGTAAGCCAGAAAGAAAAACACCAATACAGTATACTAACACATATATATGGTATTTAGTCAATCGGTAAAGATAACCCTGTATGCGAGACATCCAAAAAGACACAGATAAATAGAACAGTATTATGGACTCTATGGGAGAGGGCGAGGGCAGGATGATATGGGAGAATGGCATGGAAGCATGTAAATAATCATATGTGAAATGAATCGCCAGTCCAGGTTCAATGCATGATACAGGGTGCTCGGGGCTGGTGCACCGGGATGACCCAGAGGGATGGGATGGGGAGGGAGGTGGGAGGGGGGTTCTGGAAGGGGAAAACGTGTACACCCATGGTGGATTCATGTCAATGTATGGCAAAACAAATACAATATTGTAAAGTTAAAAAATAGATAAATAAACTAATTTAAAAAATAAAATAAAATAAAAAAATAAAAATAAAAGTATCTTATTAATGCAAAAAAAAAGATAAAACACCACAAAGCTCTTAAAAAACTGCCTAAAATGATCAATTAGGCTGCTCTATGGCTGGGGTGGGGAGAGAGTAATGTGTGTGTGGCAGTGGTGGGGGGAAGAGAAGGGAAGTGTTTCCCCAACAAGTGAGTCTGAGCTGGATCCCAAGCTTGGAAGGAAAGGGGTTTTGTGGTTTCTCTTTAAATTTTTCTATCTCACCAATCTGACCTCAAATTGCTAAATCAGTACCGATAGTAAAGGCCAAGAATATTTCACTAATGTGCTGTGTGGATAAAAATCTGATGATTAGATGTTCCGGCTGGTGCCAAACCACAAGGAGCCCCCAGCCCTATGACATGGCCGACTCACGGATAGGAATTGATTTCCAGTCCTCCAGACGACTGTGTTTGCTCTGACAAGCTTGGGTTTTCTGCATGCATTTTATTTCAGCACCACTTTGTTTTTCCCCGCAGAGAGTCTTGAGATATTTTCCACTGAATACTAGAGTTATATCATTGAGTTCCTTTACAACTCCGCTTCTGTTAAATTGGAGGCCTGGACTACTAAAAACTTGGCATCCTGTGGTATGCTGTGTCACAGGGCGTGGTTTCCATCCTGTTTTGAAGCCAGTGCCTCTGTTTATCATGATTCAGATCCTCACCGCTAGAGGGGTTTCAGGTGATGTCATTAGCTGCTTCTTATGCAATCTAGTTATTCTTTCATTAGTGGACTTACACTCTCTTTATCCATAGATCTCCTTGTCCTCTCTTCTTGTTTAAATTTTTCTCAGTGTTGGGAATTCCCTAGCTGTCCAGTGGTTAGGACTCCACGTTTCCACTGCTGTGGGCACAGGTTCAATCCTTGGTTGAGGATGTAAGAGCCCACGTGCTGTGTGGCACACCACCCCCCAATTTTTTTTCTCAATGTTAAGGGTTTTTTTAATTCTTTATAAAAATTTGGAAAATACATAATCTCATCAAGGAGAAAATAACAGTGATCCAGACCCCAACAGCTATCAGATCAAAATAACAGCCATCAGATCCCTGATAGCTCAGTTGGTAAAGAATCTGCCTGCAATGCAGGAGACCCTGATTCAATTCCTGGATCGGAAGATCCGCTGGAAAAGGGATAGGCTACCCACTCCAGTATTCTTGGGCTTCCCTTGTGGCTCAGCTGGTAAAGAATCCTCCTGCAATGGGGGGGCCTGATTTCAATCCCTGGGTTGGGAAGATACCCTGGAGAAAGGAATGGGTACCCACTCCAGTATTCTGGCCTGGAGAATTCCATGGACTGTATAGTCGATGGGGTCTCAAAGAGTCAGACATGATTGAGCAACTTTCACTTTCAGATCCCAACATGCAGAGTTAGTCACTGTTTGCATTCTGGTTTATTTATTCTCAGTCTCTGGTCTTATCTTTGTTAAGCACCTCGATGATCTTAACTTTTTAAAAAATTAATTTATTTTTAATTTAAGGATAGTTGCTTTACAGAATTTTGTTGGTTTCTGCCAAACATCAACATGAATCAGCCATAGGTATACATATGTCCCCTCAATGATCTTAACTTTAAAAAAGCAGTTTTTCCAAAAAATACCAGGACAATACCCAGATCAAGTCCAATCCCAAAGCAGTAATTATTTAATTCACTTCAATTTAACAGTACTTCCTTCTCAACTTTCACTATGCCTTATCTCCTTGTTCACTCGCTAAGCTGTCAGACTCTTTGCGACCCTATGGACTGCAGCACAGGAGGCTTCCCTGTTCTTCACTATCTCCCAGAGTTGGCTAAAACTCATGTCCGTTGATTCGGTGATGCCATTCAACCATCTCTTGTTTTAGCTCAATATTAATTAGCTAAATCTTAAAAAAAAAAAATGCAGTTTTTCTTTAATAACAAGTTAACTACTAGATATTAGGTTTATATGTATTAACCTTGGGTGCAGTATTAATCAGGCTTCTCTTATAATGCTGGATAACAAACAACCCCCAAAACTCAGCGGCTTATACATGTTAGGAAGTAATATGTAACTTCATACTCCTTATGGCTAGATTGGCTGCAACCTGAGCTGAGCTATGTCAGATGACCCAGGCTGGACTCCTGGCACCATGGCTGATCTACACACGACCATTTTGTGGCCTTGGCTGAAGGAGCACCAACTGCCTGGGACAGGGTAGTAGAGGGCGGCTGGTGGAAACTTGCCATGCCTTTAAGGCCTCAGCTCGAAGCTGGGGCATTCCCATTCTATCCACATTCAATTAATCAAGTTAAGTCACTTGACCACACCTGAAGTCTGCAGGGTGGCAAGGTTACTCCTTGCGTAGAAGGGCCAAGGTGTATTAGTTTGGGACTGTGCTCTATTTGTTTGTGAGGGGTGTCCTAACAGTTACCACAGACTGAGTGACTTAAGCAACAGAAATGTATTGTCTCACAGTCTTGGATACTAGAAGCCTAAGATCAAGGTGTCAGCAAGCTTGATTTCTTCTGCAGCCTCTCTCCTTGGCTTCTATGTGGCTGTCTTCTTCCTGTGTCTTCACATGATCTTTATTTTGTGCGTACTTATATCCTAATCTCTTCTTCTTATAAGGACATACTTTATACTGGATCACAGCCCACCCTAATGACTTCTTTAACCTTTCATTTCTCTTTAAAGACCCTGTGTCCAGGGACTCTCTGGTAGTCCAGAGGTTAAGAACCCACCGTCCAGTGCAGGGGATGTGGGTTCGATCCCTGGTTGGGGAACTAAGATCCCATATACTCTGGGGCAACTGAGCCCCCACACTTCAGAGCCTGGGTGCCACAACTAGAGAGAGGTCTGGGCAACACAACAATGATCCGACACAGCCAAATAAATAGATAAATATTTAAAAAAATAAAAGACCCTATCTCCAAATATAGTCACATTCTGAGGTACCAGGGGTTAGGACTTCAGTATACAAATTTGTGGGGTGGTGGGGGGTACACACACAGGTTAGACCATAATACATAGTAAGGGTGGGAAACAAAGGACGGATTGTAGACAAAGAATACCCTAAGCACTAGTGCAGCTTGGCTTTCTCATCTTTAAATCAGGGATAGGCAAATCTATGCTAGGGGTCTGCTGGGGACTGGATGCATTTAAAGCCCCTAGCGGTGGAAGTGGTAAGAGTGTGTGTGCGTTAGTCACTCAGTCGTCCAACTCTTTGTGACCACATGGACCATAACCCGCCAGGCTCCTCTGTGCATGAAATTTTTCAGGCAAGAATACTGGAGTGGGTTGTCATTTCCTTCTCCAGGGGATCTTCCTGACCCAGGGGATCAAACCTGGGTCTCCTGCATTACAGGCAGATTCTTTAATGTCTGCGCTGCCAGGGAAGCCCCAGGGGTGGGTATGGTTCTACCTCAAATGGAAAGACCAGCTTTCTGGCCCTCTGTTCCTGTTCTCTCACATGGGCGAGCTGGGAATGCATGCGGCTTCTCAGAGCGGCCTGACTTCCATGGAAGCTGTCCAGCCACTAGACTCTTGGTAACAAAGCAAATAAGGCCTTTTGGTACTCAAACCGTGGCCTTGGTTTTGGTGACGCCATGTCTCCATCCATGAGCTATGGCTCTAGCTTGCACCTTTTCTTTGCCACACATATTTATTGAACACCTGTTATGGCTTATAATGGAGAAGGAAATGGCAAACCACTCCAGTATTCTTGCCTGGAGAATCCCATGGACGGAGGAGCCTGGTAGGCTAGAGTCCACGGGGTCGCAAAGAGTTGGACACGACTGAGCGACTTCCCTTCCCTATGGCTTATAAGCGTTGTGGGCTCCATACTGGCACAAGGCATGGCCCTGCTCTCAAAGTACTGCAGCCTGTGAAAGAAATAAGTGAGCTGGGAGGTCAAAGGAGAAGGTGTCCCTCACTCTACCTCTGTGTTCAAAGCCTTATGCTGTATAAATCTCTTTTGTCCTCCCCTAGAATATTGTGTTAAGGAACGGTTCCGAGACCTTTGACTCCTGGAAGAAGCCCCCTCTGCCTGTGTACACCCAGTTCTATTTCTTCAACGTCACCAATCCAGAGGAGATCCTCAATGGGGAGACCCCTCGGTTGGAAGAAGTGGGGCCATACACTTACAGGTGAGTCCTCAGCACCTGCCTGCCCTGCCAACCAGAAAACGGAGTGGCGCCTGCTGTGGCCTGAGCTCCCGTCTCTTCCCACGGGCATCCTCAGTGTGCTGCATGGGAAGCACAGGTTCTGACTGCATCTGTCTGAAGTGCTGCTGGTGGTGGGCACACAGCTGTGAATGAATGGCTTTGTGGATGGGCCAGTCCCAGCCTGTTGTGTTTAGAAATGCAGCTGCTTCTTCCTGAGCTGGAGAATGTGGTTACTGAGCCATGAATAGCTGCTTCCACTCCCTACCCTTTTAAGGTGGCCCCATGATTTTCTATGGGCTTCCCAGGTGGCTCAGTGGGTAAAGAATCCGTCTACAATTCAGGAGATGCGGGCGGACATGAGTTCGATCCCGGGTTGGGAGCCCACTCCAATATTCTTGCCAGGAAAATCCCATGGACAGAGAAGCCTGGCGGGCTACTGTCCATAGGGTAACAAAGAGTTGGACACGACTGAAGGGACTTAAGCACATATGCTATTTTCTATAGTGACCTTTAGGGTCTTTCCCTTGTTCTCTCCCCACATAACTAGTCTTACGCCAGTTCTTAGAATTCATTGTAAGTCTCAAGACAGGCCTTTCTGTCTCTTTTTCTTTTTTAATGAAATATAGTTGATTTATAGCTTCCTTGATGGCTCAGTGGTAAAGAATCCGCCTGCCAATGCAGGAGACCCAGGTTCAATCCCTGGGTAGGGAAGATCCCCTGGAGAAGGAAATGGCAACCCACTCCAGTATTCTTGTCTGGAAAATTCCATGGACAGAGGAGCCTGGTGGGTTACAGTCCATGGGGTTGTGAAAGAGTCAGACACGACTGAGCATGCACAGATGAGATGATAGTTGATTTACCATGTACTAATTTCTGCTGTACGCAAAGCAGTTCAGTTATACTGAATGTATATGTGTACATTCTTTTTTATATTCCTTTCCATTGTGGTTTATCATGGGATATTGAATATAGGTTCCCTGTGTTATATAGTAAGACCTTGTTTTTCTGTCTCTTCTTATTTACTTCTTTCTCCTCCCCTCCTGAGTACAAGAGATAACCAGGTGGCAGGGTGGGTTAGAGTCGTTGGCAATGACCACCGATTCCAAGCATTGTGGAGTTAGAATTTCTTTAATCATTTTTTAGAAAGATTAGTAGAGGGAGGTGCTTGGGGATCTTATGGTCAGAGTATTTTCCCCACTGTTGCAGTATTTCCCGCACCTCCAAGACAGTAACCTCCCCCACAACCTTTGTAAACATCTTTCCAACAAAGTTTCTCTTTACCAAGTTTAAAAAAAATAATATTAGAGGAAGCAGACAGATCTTTCTTTTTCAGAACTGCTGTGTGGTAAAAATGCCTCGAGATTCTGTTGTAACCGATTGTTGAATAAATGCTTGCTGACTGATTCAATCATTGTGAGTCAGGACTGTCTTGGTGCTGGAATTCAGAGATAAAAGTTCCCTATCCCTGCCTCAGGTGCTAAGGGTCTGACTCTGGAGTCGAATAGCCTGTTGTGAATCTCACCTCGGCTACTTACCAGTTCTCTGTGCTTCTGTTTCCTTATCTATAAAACGGGGATAAAAATAGGACTTCCACCATGAGATTGTTATGAAGACTGAGTCAGTGGGTCAGTATTTATAAAGCACTTAAAGACTAGTGTCTGGCATGGAATTAGTGCTAGTTAAGTGTTTCATGTTATTATTAGTCTTAGTGGATTGTCTTAGCCTGTTAAATCAGTATTCAGAATTGTAAAGATGAGCTTTATCATTATGAAGTGAATTGAAGTGTAGGTCGCTCAGTTGTGTCTGACTCTTTGCAGACTCCATGGACTATACAGTCCGTGGAATTCTCCAGGCCAGAATACTGGAGTGGATAGCCTTTCCCTTCTCCAGGGGATCTTCCCAACCCAGGGATCGAACCCAGGTCTCCCGCATTGCAGGCAGATTCTTTACCAGCTGAGCCACAAGGGAAAGCCTGTATTATCATTGCATAGTAAAATTTGAAAAAAAAAAAAAAGACAACACTTGGGTCCTCATTTAAAAAAGCATTTTTGTACATATAATGCCTCAAGAAACTCCATGGGCTAGGTTGAGCCAGGCCTGCATTTGAGGGTGTACAGCCAGGGGACCGAAGTTGAGCCAGAATTAAGATTTTTGAGTGTCCTGTTTGTTTTGCAGTTTTAACCATTTTTTAATGGTGATTTAAAAAAAAAAATAATAGAAAATATACCATGTTTACCATTTTGAAGTGCAATTCAGTAGTTTTAAATATATTCATATTGTTGTAAAAACAGACCTGCAGAACTTTTTCCTCTTGCAGATCTGAAGCTGTTATAGCCATTATATCACACCCCTTCCTCCTCTCCCCTCAGCCCCTAGGAACCACCATTCTGCTTTGTTTCTATGAATTTGACCACTGTAGACACCTCATATAAGTGGAATCCTACAGTATTTGTCTTTTGCTGTGTTTAACTAAATTCCTTTGAGTGGGGAGGATGACTGACTCCCTGCAAGAATGAACTCACCTGAGAACTAAAGGAAAACCCCAGCAGTCTTCCCTCTGGGTCTTCTGGGCCTGTTCCTGTGATCATTATCCTCGTCTGAAAAAAAGACGTAGGTTCTAATCATAACCCAACGAAATCCAATATTTCATGAAGACACCTTGTGGGCCATGGCGTCTGCTGCCTTCATGTGCTGTTGTAGATGTGGTCATGGGGGTAAATAAATCCTAGAAGTGAAATACTGTCCATCTGTCACCTTACTCCCTAATGTTCCTATCTTAGAGGGACCTAAACTGACTCTGGAGGGAAGCCTGAGAACATCTCACAGGAGTCCTTAACCCATGATTCAAAGATTCCCTAGAGGTTAGTGCATAGCACTCAAGGTGGTCTGTGACTTGGGGAAAGAAATTTCCATTCATTTGCATTGGTAGAGGTTTAGTCGTTTGGTCATATCTGGCTCTTGCGACCCCATGGACTGTAGCCCTGCAAGCTGCTCTGTCCATGGGATTTCCTAGGCAAGAATACTGGAGTGGCAATTTCCTTCTCCAGGGGATCTTCCTGACTCAGGGATTGAACCCCAGTCTCCTGCATTGCAGGCAGATTCTTTACCAACTGAGCCACCAGAGAATAACCCCGTTTTCATTAACCACTCACTAAAATTTAGTATTTCCTTTGAGTGTAAATGTAGGCAACAAATCCCAGCAGTGTTACAGTACCATGGCTTCACCACTAAGGAAACACAGATACTGTTATGTCTCATGATAGCTGTTGCTTATAATATCATTCATGTTCATAAATACTTCAAAAGTATAGTACTTATTAGACCTGCTGCTACATCTTGTTTAAAGTGTCAATAAAGAAGCACATGTTGGGACTTTCCTGGCATCCCGTCATTCATTTTATGAATCTTCTTGAAGATTTTATTTTTGTAAAAGCATCAGAGTACAACAGTGGCTGTCTGTAAATGACAAAAGACTTAAACTAACATGATTCAAGATTTGACTACAGTGCAGTTGACAAACTTGGTTATTTCTGTGACAATACAACGTTTTAAGAAATAAGTAGAATCATAACTGAAAACATTATACCAGGACACACAGGACATACTAGATTTTTAAGAATTCCATTGATTTTCTAGACTATGTTGATGACATTTACCCATGTAATATAGCCATTTATTTGACAATGTTTCCCACGTAATTTAACATATCAGATAGACCTAACTAGTTTAATACCTCTTTTGAATAAGTTTTGGGGTTCCTCTTGTTGTAGCCACGCGTTCGGGAAACAAACTCACCAGGAGGACAATGCAGATAGTGGAGTGCAGTTTATTACACTAGTGGGCCCAAGGCAGAGTCTCCTTTCAGCCAAGGACCTGAACCAGTTTTTGTGAAAACCTTATATACCCTGAGTGTATGTGTCCAAACCTACCTCCCCGAATTCCCTGAAACTAGTCTGAACAAAGGAAAAAGAAAGATACAATCAAAGTTAACCCATGATTCATATGCCTTAAGCCTAGGTAGTCAACAGTGGACAATTATCCATAGGCCTGTGGTCATACCCCAGTAAGCATAATAGAATGTATGATTTTATTCGGTTACACAGATAATTAGGGTATTCTTTTAGGCAATGGAGAGTCTAGGTATGAGCCCTGGGGCTCTTCCTTCAGGGGCCTGGTTTTCCAGTTGGTGTGTGGTTTCCATAGATACTGGGCCTATAGCTCAAAGTCCACAGTCCGGCCCAAGATAGAGTCCTGCTTTCAAAATAGAGCCTGTTCTGTCTGTTTCCTCCTTCACTCTAAGGCATTTGAATGTTAGCTAGAGGTCAAAAGAATTTCATTTAGAATTGACTTGGGGAAGTTTGTCAAAGATATCGAAAGTTTTACAACACTTGGTCAAATAGGTCACTGTGAAACAACTCTTATTTACTTAATCAAAATGACAAATTTTAACTGCAAATACAGACTGTTACAACATACCACTTAAAAGGTAGAGAAACTTTTTAAAAACTGTTATCAAAAGCAAATCAATATTACAAGAAAACTTTGTTCTCTTAACACAGAGAAAAAAACAAATTTGATTTTGTACTAACTTACTTTTAATGTTGAAATTTGTTTACTCAGTTAAATTTTATTTTAATCTTAGCCAGTCCCGACCATGTAAGAAACGCCTTCTTTGCAGGGTTTCTTTCCCACAGTGCTTCTAAAACTTTCTTTTTTGTCTTCAGGTTTTATCCTATGCTTTCCTTTTCTTTCTCTCTCTGCAGGACAAAACACCTTCTTTCCCCTTAACAAAATGCATCTCCATTCCTTATATTTTTTTCCCTTTCATACAAAGATGTTTTCCTTATTAATTTGTGTAGTTTTAATTACATATATTAATTAGAATTCTTAACCTTTAAAACCTTAATTTCTTTCTGCAAAGAATATATACAGATGGCCAACAGGCACATGAAAAGATGCTCCACATTGCTAATTATTAGAGAAATGCACATCAAAACTACAGTGAGGTCAGAGTATCTATCATCAAAAAGTCTATAAATAATAAATGCTGGAGAGGGTCTGGAGAAGAGGGTACCTACTTTCACTGTTGGTGAGAATGTAAATTGGTACAGCAACTATGGAGAATCCTATGGAAATTCCTTAAAAAGCTAAAAATAGAACTATTGTATGATCCAGCAATCCCACTCCTGGGCATGTATCCAAAAAAGATGAAAAATCTAATTCAAAAAGATACATGTACCCCAGTGTTCACAGCAGCACTGTTTACAATAGTTAAGTCATGGAAGCAACCTAAACATCCATTGACCGATGAATGGATAAAGATGATGTGTGTGTGTGTGTGTGTGTAGTAGAATACTACTCATCCATAAAAAGGAATGAAATATTACCATTTGCAGCAACATTGATGAACCTAGAGATTATCATACTAATTGAAGTAAGTCCAAGTCAAATATTATATGATACCACATACATGTAGTATCTAAAAAAAATACAAATTAACTTATATGAAATAGAAACTCACAGACATAGAAAAGAAACTGTGATTACCAAAGGGGAATGGGGGTAGGGAGGAATAAATTAGGAGTATGAGATTAACAGATACACACTACTGTATTTAAAATAAACAATAAGGACTTACTGTATAGCATAGGAAATTATATTTAGTATCTTGTAATAACCTATAAAGGATAAGAATCTGAAAAAGGATATTTATATCCACATATATCTACATATATACATGTATATTTATATCTATCTAAATCACTTTGCCATACACCTGAAACTAACACAGTATTGTAAATCAAGTATACCTCAGTAAAAATTTTTAAAACCTTATTTCTAGTGAAAACTAAGAAGTAAGCAATTAGTAACTTTTGCATTAGCATTCTGTAGACTGACAAACATAAAATACCACTTATACTTTTTAAAAACATGTGCCCTTTTTTATGGAAAAATTTTCAGTGTGGCACAAAACATATTTATTAATGCTCCTTAATATCTTTATGGGATTCTCTGGTGGCTCAGCTGGTAAAGCATCCGCCCACAATGCGGGAGACCTGGATTTGATCCCTGGGTTGAGAAGATCCCCTGGAGAAGGGAAAGGCTACCCACTCCAATATTCCGGCCTGGAGAATTCCACAGACGGTACAGTCTATGGGGTTGCAAAGAGTCGGACACAACTGAGCGACTTTCACTTTCTAATATCTTTAATTTCTCTGTGAAAGGAAACCTAGTTTTAGTAAGTAATGTTTTAATATCTTACTTTATTTGGGAATGATCTAGATATTTAGTACATTTCCATCATTTAACTTAACTTAGCAAAACTCTGAAAGTTTCAGGTTACCAAAAATCTGGAGAAACTTATTTAAGTAGATATACCGTAAAACATAATAATTCTTGAAGAGTTCACTAAAGGCTCTTATCCCATTTGCATCTATTGAATTCATTTGTTCTCAACAACCATATTTATTTTACCCGTGAAAACTTCAGGAGACATCAGACCAAATTAGCCATCATTCCAAGCTATTTTTCTTGCTGATAAATTTTATAAGAGAAATAATATGAACATATTTGACTAGGTGCAATAAAAGTAAGTCATGTCTGATTAATTAAACCAACAAACTTAAACTTTAAACCAAGTATTAATGTTGAATATTTCCCAGATCACATGAACCTGAAATTCATTTGGGTTATTTCTAATACAGTTAGAAATACTTAATTTCTAAGTGCTTACTTTTAAGTCAATTAACCAGAGCTTCTTTATAAATTAATATTGATGATACTATCTGGAGTTAGAGACATATCTATAATGTACACACAGACATGTAACAGACATAATCAGAGATCTCATAACTTTTTTTTATAACTTAGTCATAAATCAGGTATTACAATATAAATTTATAAAGAACAGTTGGAATAAGTTAAATTTATTTGCTCAGATGACTTTTTACAGGGACAGTTGCTTTCAGTTCCCCCAGAGAACTGTTCTACTGCCTAAATGGTATCAAATGATTCATTCATCCAACTACATTTTCCTTAATTTGCTTCTTTGTTTAATCAGTGGGAAGATTTCCAACTACTGGAAATCAGGAGTTCTGTGTTCTAGAACTCTAGGGTTCATTTTATCACGCCTACAAAAGTTTGCACAAGGCATTCCACAAAGGTCCTCTTTCCGAGGGCACAAGTCAAACCCAGAGCAATTTTCCATAGGGGAAAAAAGGAAAATCTCCCCTATTCCTTTATTAACCCCTGAATATTAGCCCCAGTTTTTGTCTCATATTGTGTGGACTCAGGTAAACTCTATTGGTTTCCTTTAATATGTTTAACTAGTATTACGTTGCTGCTGCTAAGTCACTTCAGTTGTGTCCGACTCTGTGCAACCCCACAGACCGCAGCCCACCAGGCTCCGCCGTCCCTAGGATTCTCCAGGCAAGCATACTGGAGTGGGTTGCCATTTCCTTCTCCAGTGCATGAAAGGGAAAAGTGAAAGTGAAGTCTCTCAGTCGTGTCCGACTCTTCGCGACCCCGTGGACTGTAGCCTACCAGGCTCCTCCGTCCATGGGATTTTCCAGGCAAGAGTACTGGAGTGGGGTGCTATTGCCTTCTCCGAGTATTACGTTAGGGGCATATATATATGCTCTGTGATATAATGCCAGGCAGGGAACGCTTTCCCTAGTGAGACATAACGTTTATCTCACAATATAATCAGGCAAAAGAGATGTAACCGTCCCTCACATAAAGCCCATTCAAATAGGCCAACTTTTAAACAATAAATTTTTATCTCATTTTTAGCGATTCTTACACCTTTAACTTTAGCCAAGGGATACCCTTTTGTCAATCCTTGCTTGTGCATGCTTGTCCAGTCATGTCCAAGTCTTTTGGCCCCATGGACTGTAGTCTTCCAGGCTCCTCTCTCCATGGGATTCTCCAGGCAAGAATACTGGAGTGGGTTGCCATTTCCTCTTCCAGGGAATCTTCCCAATCCAGGGATCGAACCTGAGTCTACTGTGGCTCCTGCATTGGCAGGCAGATTCTTTACCACTTCGCCACCTGGGAAGCCCCAACTTGATTAATTGTCCCAAATGTTACTCCAAGCAACTGCTAGTCAGGTATCTTGGTGTAATTTTCTTACAACATTTTTTAAAAAAATTTTTAACTAGGGTAAATAAATCAGATTTGTTTAGTTCAGTCGCTCAGTCGTTTCCGACTCTTTGCGACCCCATGAACTGCAGCTCCCTGTCCATCACCAACTACCGGAGTTTACCCAAACCCATGTCCATCGAGTCAGTGATGCCATCCAGCCATCTCATCCTCTGTCGTCCCCTTCTCATCCTGCCCCCAGTACTTCCCAGCATCAGGGTCTTTTCCAATGAGTCAACTCTTCGAATGAGGTGGCCAAAGTATTGGAGTTTCAGCTTCAACATCAGTCCTTCCAGTGAACACCCAGGACTGATTTCCTTTAGGATGGACTGGTTGGATCTCCTTGCAGTCCAAGGGATTCTCAAGAGTCTTCTCCAACACCACATTTCAAAAGCATCAATTTTTCGGCGCTCAGCTTTCTTCACAGTCCAACTCTCACATCCGTACGTGACTACTGGAAAAACCATAGCCTTGACTAGACGGACCTTTGTTGGCAAAGTAATGTCTCTGCTTTTTAATATGCTATCTAGGTTGGTCATAACTTTCCTTCCAAGGAGTAAGCATCTTTTAATTTTATGGCTGCAATCACCATCTGCAGTGATTCGGGAGCCCAAGAAAATAAAGTCTGACACTGTTTCCACTGTTTCCCCATCCATTTCCCATGAAGTGATGGGCCCAGATGCCATGATCTTAGTTTTCTGAATGTTGAGCTTTAAGCCAACTTTTTCACTCTCTTCTTTCCCTTTCATCAAGAGGCTTTTTAGTTCCTCTTCACTTTCTGCCATAAGGGTGGCGTCATCTGCATATCTGAGGTTATTGATATTTCTCCCAGCAATCTTGATTCCAGCTTGTGCTTCTGCCAGCCCAGCGTTTCTCATGATGTACTCTGCATATAAGTTAAATAAGCAGGGTGACAGTATACAGCCTTGACATACTCCTTTTCCTATCTGGAACAAGTCTGTTGTTCCATGTCCAGTTCTAACTTCCTGACCTGCATACAGGTTTCTCAAGAGACAGGTCAGATGGTCTGGTATTTCCATCTCTTTCAGAATTTTCCACAGTTTATTGTGATCCACACAGTCAAAGGCTTTGGCATAGTCAATAAAGCAGAAATAGATGTTTTTCTGGAACTCTGTTGCTTTTTCGATGATCCAGCGAATGTTGGCAATTTGATCTCTGGTTTCTCTGCCTTTTTTAAAACCAGCTTGAACATCTGTTCAAGCTGACTTGTTTGGGGCCCCTTTAATGTTGGGAGGCCAATAGGGGCCTCTTTGGCCCATTTAACTTTAGGTAGTGTTGGTTCAGAGCCTTTGTTTTTTGTTTTTGTTTGTTTGGCTGTGCCATGTGGTTTGTGAGATCTTAGTTCCTTGATCAGAGATTGAATCCAGGACATCGGCAGTGAAAGCCCAGAGTCCTAACCGTTAGACCACCAGGGAATTCCCTAAAGCCTTTGTTTTAATCTCATCAATGTCCATTTTTTTTAATCCCATTTTTAAATCACCATCTAAAGATTTCTCTCCTGTTGGGATGAGTCCCTATAAAATTTCCACCTTGTTGGGAAGCAGTCTCTTAACTTTCTCGTCAGCATTTCCTATTCCCTTGTTAATTAACCTGGTTAATGTTAATTAACCTAATGTTTTTATTAGTACCCTAAAGACCCATCAAGGGAAAGCCATGACCACAAATAAGGCTTTCCAAATAGTTTTGTTTTAAAATAAGGGAATTCTTAAGTTATATTTTTTTATATCTGCCTTTTAATTTGCTCTTTTCATGGGCACCAAGAAGACAGCCATTTATAATATGAACTCCCTAAAAATTTACCAATTTAGAAGTTTCTTCAATTTAAAGGACCATTGTCTGGCACTGATAAGTAGTATCTTAATAGTGTTAACGAGTTAGACACAACGGTGTTCAGTGGCTTCGGTCGTGTCTGATTCTTTGTGACCTCATGGACTGTAGCCCGTCAGGCTTTTCTGACCATGGAATTTCCCAGGCAAGAATACTGGAGTGGGTTGCCATTTCCTATTCCAGGGAATCTTCCTAACCCAGGGATCAAACCTAAGTTGCCTGCATCTACCTGCATTGGCAGGCAGATTCTTTACCACTGCACCACCTGGGAAGTATGTTCATATACATACATGTCTATTCTACTCACTTAATGTTACGTGATAGGTATTTTCCCATGTATGTCTTTGTCTTGTTTATACAAATACATTTTTGTGATAATACTCAAGAGATAGAAGGAGTATATTACTACACTTCCCCACTCACTTCTTCTTAGACATGTTGGTCAGTTCTTGTTCCATCCTTTGATTACCACGTGGATTGAATGTTCTCCTCATGTTTGCCAACCAGTTGTGTTTCCACTTTGTTAGTTCTTGTCCTTTGTGTGTTCATGGCACTTACAAACTTTTTATATAATAATGATATTAATCCTTTGTTATAATTGCGGCAACTGTTTCTCTATTGTTTGCCTTTTTAAAATTTACATGTAACAAAATCTCTTCTTTAATGAACATTTCTATCATTTCTGAGCTTGAAAAGTCATACTTCCTCCAAAGGTTTGAGTCTATTTTCTTGTATTCTTTTTTTCCCCCCACATTTAATTTCTTATGGATTTAATTGTTTCCTTGCAATTTAGCCAAGGTAGAAATTCTATTTAAAGTTTCAAATGCTGTTCTGTTATTCCTTTGGTCCTTACCTCAACTCTGGGCCAAACTATATAAATGCCAAAGAGATGATAGAAAAAATTTAAATGCCATGGTTATTGTTTCCATTATTTTAAGAGAATGCTTATCTCTTTTTTATAAATCCGACTCGCTCTTTTCTGATATCTTTTTTTTCTCAAAATAGAAATAGCTTTAGCTAAATCTGTTTTGTTAAAAAATCAAAAGTAAGAAAAATATCTGCGTTTTTATCCTGTACAAAAAGGAACTGACCAAGTGGGCTTTAAATGCACGTGCAGTCCTGGTGAGCCAGCCGAGTCAGGGTAGCACTTGGAGGATGCGGGAACCATTTCCATCTTCAAGAGTAAAGCTGTTTCTTGTACACCTCCAACAAACATGGGCTACCCCCACCCTGGATCCAGTGCTTTTTCTCTTTGTCCTGCTCTGGGCTCTGGTTTTCAGCCTTTAACCCACCTGACCAAGGCAGCGGGGACAAAAGCTTCGGAACCGCGCGGCTCAGACCCAGACCTGGGCCGGCCTCCCTGCTCCGCCCTGTCCTCCGGGCCCTCCCACTGACGCTGGCTGCACCTCCCTTCCCAGCCACGCCCCAAGCTGCGGGCTGCTCTTTCTAAACCTCCCCCGCAGTGTGTAATCTCCCGCCCCACCGCAGTTTTCTCACCCTCCGCTTAAGAAACACATCCTGTGCGGTTGTGTGGCCTGCCTTGTTCTCGCTCTGCTTCTGATCGGAAGCCCCGTCACCCTGCCACCTTGGAGCTGAGACTCCTTCCAGAACTGAGCTCTGGCCCCACGTTCGCTCGGGGGCGCCTTTTCCAGTCACCGCCCCTCCTCTGACCTGGCACCTTGGGGTCAGCTTCAGAGCTCTTTTACCTGTGAGGTAGCCCTGTAAACAGCAGACTGCTGTGCTCTCCGAGGATCCTCTGAGGACAGGACCCAGGTCTTAACATCTCTGAGAACGTGACACAAGCCCGCCTCCCACTCGATACTACAAGCTAATGTTTCCTAAAGCACTTGGTGTGTGCTCGGTAGTGTTCTAGCTCGATGACAAGCTTCTGTGGATTTAGTTCTCACGGCAGCCCTACAAGGAAAGTGTTTGAAAGTGTTAGTCGCTCAGTCATGTCCAACTCTTAGCTACCCCATGGGCTGTAGCCCCCAGGTTCCTCTGTCTATGGAATTCTCCAGGCAAGAATACTGGAGTGGGTAGCCATTCCCTTCTCCAGAGGCTCATCCCCACCCAGGGATCAATTACGGGTCTCCTGCATTGCAGGCGGATTCTTTACCGTCTGAGCTATCAGGGAAGCCTGCCTTACAAGGAAGGGATGCTGTTTCCATTTTATTGATGAGGAAACCAAGGCATGAAGCTAGTAACAGATGAAGCCAGGATTAAATGCAAAGCCTGGCAAGTCAGATCTCAACCCACACTCTACCCAATGTGCTCAGTCACTTCTTACAGGAATCCTCAACAGAGAGCCTGGGGTGAATGGAGGACAGAAATGACAGATAGGATGATGTGGTGATGCTGAATGTATCTAGTTTATCCAACACCTCTGAGAAATTAGGGCGAGATGTTTTTCAACTGATTAAAATTATTCCTTTTGATTTACTGATCTCACGCATATTGCTTGCCTTCTGTGAGGTGAGGTTTTTGCCTGAACCTTCAGGAGTTTTAAAAAAAAATTGTTTTAAAAAGTTAAAAACTTCTTAAAAAAAGATTTTAAATGAAGTAATCTCAAATCAATCATTTACTTTCCTGCCATATTAAAATAATTCATGGGGCATAACACAGCTTTTTCTGTGTGACCAGGACCATCATTGTGATTCAGTTCAGTTCAGTCGCTCAGTCATGTCCGACTCTTTGCGACCCCATGAATTGCAGCACGCCAGGCCTCCCTGTCCATTACCAACTCCCGGAGTTTACCCAAACTCATGTCCATTGAGTCAGTGATGCCATCTAACCATCTCATCCTCTGTCGTCCCCTTCTCCTCCTGCCTTCAGTCTTTCCAAACATCAGGGTCTTTTCAAATGAGTCAGCTCTTCGCATCAGGTGGCCAAAGTACTGGAGTTTCAGCTTCAACATCAGTCCTTCCAGTGAACACCCAGGACTGATTTCCTTTTGGATGGACTGGTTGGATCTCCTTGCAAGGGACTCTCAAGAGTCTTCTCCAACACCACAGTTCAAAAGCATCAGTTCTTCTGCGTTCAGCTTTCTTTATAGTCCAACTCTCAAAAATAAAGTCAGCCACTGTTTCCACTGTTTCCCCATCTATTTGCCATGAAGTGTTGGGACCGGATGCCATGATCTTAGTTTTCTGAATGTTGAGCTTGAAGCCAACTTCTTCACTCTCCTCTTTCACTTTCATCAAGAGGCTCTTTAGTTCTTCTTCACTTTCTGCCATAAGGGTGGTGTCATCTGCATATCTGAGGTTATTGATATTTCTCCCGGCAGTCTTGATTCCAGCTTATGCTTCATCCAGCCCAGCATTTCTCATGATGTACTCTGCATATGAATTAAATAAGCAGGGTGACAATATACAGCCTTGACGTACTTTGATTAGCAAATAGTAAACTGTATTCTGAGCCTGTGCTGGCTGCAGTAAGCGGGGGCTGCTCTCGAGTTGTGGTACGCTGGCTTCTCATTGCAGTGGCTTCTCTTGTTTCAGAGAAGAGGCTCTAGGGCTGGTAGGTTTCAGTAGTGGCGACTCCTGGCCACTAGAGCACAGATTCAGTAGTTGTGGTGCACAGGCTTAGTTGCTCCAAGGCAGGGAGCAACTTCTGGATGAGATGTCAAAGTTATTCATTTACAATCTAAATGATGTCATTAAGCACTTTATGACTGAGTGCCAGAGACATGGTATAGGGATGAGAAACCCAACTTGTGACTGTGGTCAGGAAAGGCCTCTGGAGGAGGTGGTGAGTAACCCCGTTGCCCAATGCCTGTGTCAGAATTATAAACTCTAAATTAGCTCTGTTCAATGGAAATATTATGTGAATCACATATGCATTTCAGATTTTTCTAGTAGCCACATTCAAAAAAGTAAAAAGAAACAGATGCAATTAATTTTAATAATATATGTTTATTTTACTCATTCTGTCTAAAATAGTGTCATTTCTGAATGGATAAAGATGTGGTATGTATACACACACACAAACACATACATATACAATCGAGTACTATTCAGCTGTAAAAAAAAAAACTCCCAATTTCTGTCATTTGCAATAACTTAGATGTAATTAAAGGGCATTATGTTAAGTGAAATAAGTCAGAGCAAGGTAAACTACTGTATGATATCACTTCTATGCGGAATCTGAAAAGTACAGCAAATTAGTGAATATAACAAAAAAGAAGTAGACTCACAGATAAAGAGAACAAACTAGTGGTTACCCGTGGGGAGGGAGCAAGGGCCAGTCTAAGGGTAGGGGAGTAACAGGTACACACTATTAGGTATAAAATAAGCTACAAGGTTATATTGTACAACACCGGGAATGTAGCCAATACTTTATAATAACTATAAATTAATTTTTAAAATTGTGAATCACTATATTGTAAACCTGTAACTTATATTGCACAGCAACTATACTTCAGTTTTAAAATAAATAGAATACAAAGAAGGACACTACATAAAGATCAAAGGATCAATCCAAGAAGAAGACGTAACAAAACCCTATATGCGAGACAGAATAAGAGACACAGATGCATAGAACAATTTTATGGACTCTGAGGGAGAAGGTGAGGGTGGGACGTTCTGGGAGAATAGCATTGAAACATGTATATTATCATATGTGAAACAGAACACCATTCCATGTTTGATGCATGAGACAAGGGCTCAGGGCCGGGGCAGTGGGATGACCCAGAGGGATGGGATGGGGAGGGAGGTGGGTGGGGGGTCCAGGAAGGGGAACACATGTAAACTCATGGCTGATTCATGTCAATGTATGGCAAAAACTATTACAATATTGTAAAGTAATTAGCCCCCAACTAAAATAAATAAATTTATTAAAAAACAGAATAAAATAGTATCTTTTCAACATGTAATCAATGTTAAAACATTGCATTATTCTACATTCTTTTTTTTTTTTTCTGGTACTGTTTTTGAAATCTGGTGTGTATCTCACCGTTACAACACATTTCAGTTCCAATTAGCCCCAGTTCAAATGTTGGGCAGACACAGGCCTACCAGGTAAGACAGCACAGCCCTAGGTGGAACAGGAAGATTAGTATGCAGCTGTGGGAGAGAAGGGAAAACATGGGAATTTGATGACCATCTGCTGTGGACCAGGCAGGTTCACGATTAGCATGAGGCATTTAATGAACAAAAACATCAGTCCTGTTTTTATGTAAAAATTCTGATATTTTGTTCATCGTGAACTTGTGGCATTAATTTTGATTTTTTAATTGCATTAAAATATTATTTATTTTGATTACAGAGTGTTTGGGCCCCTCTTACATTTTGTACCCAGGTCAGGCATATCACTTCCCTCACCCTAATCCCAGGCCTGGCAATAGGCGCTTCCTACCAACTTTGCCAATACCTCATTTGGGGGCACTCTCCTGAGCCAGGCTGAACTGGATATCAAAACCAGGAATGAACTCCTCTAATTGACTAAGCTTTGGACATTCATTTTGCTAAATTAATTTTCAACTGAATTCAACTTAGAAATAAAAAGACATTGGTAGACATATTGAAATGGAAACTGAATCTATGAACTGAAAAATCTGAAAATGTTTTGGAACCAAACTATAACCTCGGAGAGAGTTATTGCTTTTGATTGCCTCGTCAGAGTAACCCCAGATTGCTTTTCCAAATTACGGGAGGAAAGAAGGAAAGCAACAGGTTTTTTACTCTCTCTGGGGTCTTATTTCCTTCCCACATTATAGCTGGAATCTCCAGTGTTTAGGGGGTCAGTATCTGCAGTTTCTCCCAGTATACTGAGAATATTATATTAAAAATAACTTTGATGATGAAAGAAATGAAAAGTATATTAATTAACAAAGTATTGCCTATTTTCAAACAAGATCATTTTCTTTCTTTTAGGGAACTCAGAAACAAGGACGATATTCAATTTGGAGATAATGGAACAACAATATCTGCTGTGAGCAACAAGGCCTATGTTTTTGAACGAGACAAATCTGTTGGAGACCCGAAAATTGACTTACTTAGAACGTTAAATATTCCTGCATTGGTAAGTAGGCATTGTAAATCTCATTATTGTGGGTTTTAGAAGAAAGGAAAAAGCTAAGCTAAGGCCATTACAGTTTTACCCTTAGAAGCTATTAAGTTATGTATGTGGGTGTATATATATATATATATATTTTAAATATGTATATATTTTAATATTTTATATATATATATATTTCCCCTTCCCTTCTTTAAAGTTCATTTTAGACTTTTTTTGAGGTCTTTCAAATGTGGTCTCTTCAAATGGTAACAAAGTGCAAATTTTAAGATTTTTTTCTCAGTTTCTTCCTGTGTGTTCAGGATCAGACTTGTGCAAATAAACGTGTCTCTATGATTTTGGAGGGTAGCTGATCATATTTAAAGTGTTTATTTTCCCTCTTGTTTTGGTTCAGAAACTCTAGCAATAGAATTTGCATGCTACATTTTTTTTTTTTTTTAGCTTTTTATTTTGTGTTGAGGTATAGCAGGTTAACAGTGTTGTGATAGTTGCAGATGAACAGTGAAGGGACTCAGCCATACATAGACATGTATCCATTCTCCTCCAAACTCCCCTCCCATCCAGGCTGGCACAGTACAACATTGAGTAGAGTTCCATACAGTAGGTCCTTGTTGGTCATCCATTTTAAATATAGTAGTGTGTGCATATTTAGCTTCCTATGATGGGTTTTTTTCAGTCCTCAAAATATGTATTGACTTTCCCCCACCCCCTTTTAAATAATAGAGACAGGGCTATTGATTACAGCCTAGCATGATTTATTTGGCTCTGTTTTGAATGGCAATTATAGCTAATAAAAATACATGAGACCCAAGAAACTTCTATTCATTCCCTCGGAGGCTCCCATCCTAACTCCTAGATGACCACTACATATGTGCCTGGACAATTATGGTGGACCCAGGGCCTGGAAAGTTAGACCCCAGATCAGGCCCAGCCCGGCTGCCTAATGGGGCAGTTTATGGGGGCGCCCCCAGCCTCTAGCCCTGATCAGGAGGAAGATGGTGCCACCTTGTGGCAAAGATGCCAATGCATTGCAAGAGTTGTTCCCTGTCTGAGGTTCCCGGGTTGCAAGTGAGGATCATATTTACAAAATGTAATACTGAGAAAGGACAATAAGTGAAGAGATTTATTCTTCACACTCAGCCAGAGAGGAGCTCACTGGCTGATTTTTCAGCTGTTTGATTTCAATACTTACATTTGGGTCTGCAGCTCCCTTTGCTGAAGGGGCAGTAGGTAGGTGGAGTGCAGATACAGCTGTCTGAATTTGCCTGTGCTCCTCAGACTGCCATGGAATGGACCCAGCTGCCCTTACTCCGGGAGCTCATCGAGGCCCTGCTGAAGGCCTATCGGCAGAAGCTCTTTGTGACCCACACGGTGGATGAACTGCTCTGGGGTTACAAAGATGAAATCTTATCCCTCATCAACGCTTTCAAACACGACGTCTCTCCCTATTTTGGCCTGTTCTATGGGGTAAGTCGATTTTTCTTTTCAGAAACTATGTGTTCAGCTGAAGAGGAGGGCATTCCAAGCCAGATTATATCTTCACTTTGGGTGAATCGCTTGGCATTCTCGATCTCTTGTAGAGTATGTGAAAAATAAGAAAGTGCTTTAGTAAGGGAAGAAAAACTTCTCCCACAATCTCAACATGCTGGCAGCACTGACTTTGAATGAGTGTGAAAAAATGTATGAAGTGGGGCTGTACCATTAATCTCTCAAGGTGTCATAAACATGAGTGATCAGTGTCAAGTCTTGTTTCGATGGCTTAGAGACTAAACCCGTGGATCAGCCTGACAAAGGCAAACGAGAAACTAAACAGAGATGTGCTAGTACGTTAGAGATGGGAAGTACTTATTATATTTTCAGACATCTCATTTGTGAAAGATGTTGGATAATTTGAAACTCCATGTGTGCCTCACCTATGATTTATTTAGCTTATAAGTGGAATTTTGCATCATTTCTTTGCAGATTTTATTTACTTTGATTCGCCACAAAAAAAATGGGCTTCCCTGGTAGCTCAGCTGGTAAAGAATCCACCTCCAATGCAGGAGATCCTGGTTTGATTCCCGGGTCGGGAAGATCCACTGGAGAAGGGATAGGCTGCCAACATCAGTATTCTTGGGCTTCTTTGGTGGCTCAGCTGGTAAAGAATCTGCCTGCAATGGGTTCAGTCCCTGGGTTGGGAAAATCCCCTGGAGAAGGAAAAGGCTACCCACTCCAGTATTCTGGCCTGGACTACACAGTCCATGGGATCGCAAAGAGACAGACACAACTGAGCAAACCAAAAATATCAGCATTCAAGTAATTATTATTTGAATTGAACATTGAAGTATATGTTAACTGCCTAAGCTTGAAATAAACTAAAAGTGAAAGTGAAAGTGTTAGTTGCTCAGTCCTGTCCAGCTCATTGCAACCCCATGGCCTGTAGCCCTCCAGGCTCCTCTGTCCATGGAATTCTCCAGGCAAGAATACTGGAGTGGGTTGCCATTCTCTTCTCCCGGGGATCTTCCCCACCCAGGGATCGAACCCGCATGTCTCACATCTACATTGGCAAGTGGGTTCTTTACTGCTAGTGCCACTTAAAAGCAATTAAAGTCTGTATACCCCTGCCCCCCCCCCACCAAAAAACGAGTAAACTGGATAGTTGAAAGGTTGGTAAATGACAAACTTAAACTCAGGAAGAGAGGGTAGGTTCGGGGCAGGATATGTAATTGTGATTAATTTCCGCATCTTTAAATTTGTGGTTATTCTCTGGCTCTAACTACTCAAGAAGAGCACCTCACCCTGTAATCTCTTAGCATTTCAGTTGGTAAATGATGGTAGCACGGCCCCTGTACCATCAGGGATATATAACACTTAAAAACTATTCAAACAAAATGGTAAACAACTTTTAGATATTACCTTCACAAGAGGAGGAGGGTCCTAGGACTAGGGTCCCACCAACCCTAAATCCTTCACTCTGGGCAAGCAGACCCAATCGATGTTCCCTGGAAAGTTCCATCTGACAGGAGCCCAGCTTCCATGGGACCAGAGGAAGCACTGATTTCTTGTTAAGTTGTGACTAAACTCCTGTCTAAAAATAATTTCAGGGAAACTCCCTACAGAGAGATACAAAGGCTACCACCTTTGTGGTAGCTGCCAAGTAGATTCTATTCCTCATACCTCAGTATTTCTCTGATAATTTTCGTTGTATAGCTTGCTTTTTGTTTTTACACTGACCTCATCAGACTTACGGGGCTTCCCAGGTGGCGCTAGTGGTAAAGAGCCCACCCGCCAACGCAGGAGACATAAGACATGTGGGTTTGATCCCTGGGTTGGGAAGATCCCCTGGAGGAGGACATGGCAACCCACTCCAGTATTCTTGCCAGGAGAATCCTGTAGACAGAGGAGCCTGGTGGGCTACAGTCCATGGGGTCACAAAGAGGCGGACATGATTGAGGCAACTTAGCATGCATGCATGCCTTAGACTTATAACTAATATCCTTAAATACCTGTTAAAAATGTAACTCACATATACAGGCTGATTTAAGAAATTGATACTTTTGCTTTCCCACGGGAAGAATGTGTTGATTTACTTTGTTTTTTCTTTCTCTTCCTCCACTGTAACTCTATAAAACCTCATTAGTGAAAAACCCTAGCATTGCTCAGTTGGATTAGTACCTGGCATGGATTTCCCACATTCAGAAAAAGAGCACGAGACATTGACTCAGAGGGTTTGGATTCACATCCTGACTGTTTAATTTAATAACCAAGGGACTTTTCTGAACCTCAGTTTCATCATTTGTAACTTGAGACTAAAGGTATCCACACTTCAAAACTTGCTTGAAATAGGCAAAATGAGAATCCACAAACTGCTTTGCAAACTATAAATTGCAACATGCATTTCAGAAACCGGTTTTTTCTTTTCTGTGACTCGGAAGAGAAGACCCTGAATTACTAATAATATGAATGATTGGTATATGTTTCCATTTTGGAGCCAAATAAACTCTCTCTGCTGTTGTTTTTGAAAAGGCAAAAGTGGTTTTTGTTCAGTTTTATTCTGCTCTAGCGAAATACTGACTCTATTGCCAGTAGTACAGAGGTCCACACTTGGGCTGCCATTCATTCAAGACTGGGACAAACTGGGCTTGTGCTCTTTGCTGGCACCTACTGCTCTGCACCTGTCTGAGCCTGGCCTCTAGTCTTTCCTTAATCCCAGTGATATCTACCACATTACCCTCTGATCCCCTAGACCATTCCACCTGCTCCACTGCACCTTGTGACTAAAAAAGAAAACCTTAGTTAAGGCAATTGAACATTTTTTCCTTCAGAGACTTTAACGATGAAACAATCAAATGATTTGGTTGTTTCATCTTTAAAGGGCAGGACAGAATGTGAGAGTGAGTAGGAAGAGGTGATACAGGCAGTGTGTTGGCACAGAGCTCCTGAGAGCAAGAGACCTGGCCGGGTGTCTCTTAGTTGCATACTGGAAAGCCAGTCAGGATATCTGTACCTGTTGATTTTGAGGTACCTGTTTTCCTTGGCATAAAAGAGTTCAAGCACCTCCCGGTGAGTGTGGATTCTTGGATGTATTGTATAAAATGATGCTGGGAAGTATCTTTGAGAGGTCAGCCAGTCCTATTGCATGGATGGATTATACATGTATTATGCTAGCAGTATGAATAATGTTTTATTCTCAGAACATTTCTCAACCTCCTGCAGTAATATGTTCCTTGTATCCAACCCACATCCCTACTGCAATAACACAAAACCTATTTATTCCTATTTGTCCTCAAATAACAAAAGTTCTAGTGAGTAACAAGGAAGCATTGATATTCTATGTCTGATTCTTGGGCCACTAACAGTTGGGGAGAACTCTTTGAGTGACTCTGAAATATTTAAATGCTTACCCACTTAGCTCAGCCTACATTCAAGTTAGTTGGGGGACTGCAAGAAGTAACACATATGTCTTTTTAAAATTTGGTGGTTCAGCATTCTTTTGTGTGGATATGCTTCTAAGTTATTGTATGGTCACATTGTTGCTCTCAAAGAGAGGTCCCTTCTCCTATCTTAAAGTCATGTAAAATATCATATGTGGAACACAGTGTGACTATTATGTATGTGGACAGTGTTGACATACTGACATAGTTGCTGAAATAATATTGTGACAAAAAGAACCCAAATAGGCAAAAAAAAAAAAAAATTGAAAAGAGAATTCACAAAGGGTATGAATATTTTTTAAGGCAAATGATTGAATGAAAAAAGAATTCAACCTCACTGAATACAGAAATGCAAAAAGAAATAAGGAACCCTTTTTTTGTTGACCCAATAAGCAAAGTTTAAGAAAAGGCATCTGAGGAATGTAAATTGATGTATCTTACTTTTTCCACTGAGTGATCTTGAGCAGCTTGCTAATATGTTTCAAAAGCTTTAAAAATGTTAATGTTCTCTTATCTAGCAATATCACTTTTAGTGGTCTATTTAGAAAATAAAAGCACAGAGAAGTTTTTAGTCATAAAGATATGCCTACATTATTCATAGTAGCAAAAAATTTTTAAACTAGATATTCAGTAATAAGAGAGTGGTTAAATTATTTCCACCTAATATGAAGTCATTAAGTTGTACCTAGGAAGAACTTTTGATAATACAGGAAATATGGTATATGCATAACTAAAGAAATTGTATATATGTATAAAAAAAGTGTATAGCATATGCTACACATGTGTATATTACATATATATGTATACGTTCTATAAACAAATTTTCTGTAGAAAAAAGACTGAAAAGAAACAGACCAAAATACTAAAAAAAAAAAAAAAAAAGGTGTATGTTGCCTCTTGAAGTCCTCCACTTAACTCAAATGTGGTCTAAGCTAAGTGGTTAAACATTTAAATGTTTCAGAGTAACCCATGCTATTTCCTGGAAACCAAAACTCCATCCCAGCTGAAGAACTTGTAAGAATGTACAGAGTATCTGTGCCATTAAGAAGTGTAACTTGGAAAGAATATACAACTCAAGAAAACTTTGGCTGAAGAATGAAATTATATTAATACCGCTTTTTTCTATTCAAGTAGATTCAGGTCCTGGCCCTGGATTTATGCTTTTTTATTTTTTAATTGAGATATAATTCACTAAACATAAAATTCAGCATTGAAAAGTGTACAATTCAGTGGCTTTTATTATATTAACACAGTTGTGTAACTGCTACCACTGTCTAATTCCAGAACATTTTCATCACCTGCCCCAAAACCCACAAACTGTTAGCAGTCTCTTCCATTCCCCATTTCCACAAGCTCCTGGTAACTTGAATCTACTTTCTGTCTCTATGGATATGCCTATTGTGGACATACATATAAATGGAATGGAATTTATATGAAATCATATAAATGATTTCACACCCATGTTATAGCATATATCAGCACTTCATTCTTTTTTGTGGCTGAGTAATATTCTGTTGTATGGATATACCACACTTTGTTTATCCATTCTTCAGTTGATATATATTTGATTTATTTATACTTTTGGTAATCAAGAATAATGCTGGTATGAACATTTGTGTACAAGTTTTTGTGTGACCATTGGATATAGATTTTGGAGTAGCATTCTCTTGGGTATATTATAGAAGGGGAATTTTGGAGTCTTATGAAACTCCAATACTTTGGCCACCTCATGCGAAAAGTTGACTCATTGGAAAAGACCCTAATGCTAGGAAGGATTGGGGGCAGGAGGAGAAGGGGACGACAGAGGATGAGATGGCTGGATGGCATCACCGACTCGATGGACATGGGTTTGGGTAGACTCCGGGAGCTGGTGATGGACAGGGAGGCCTGACATGCTGCGATTCATGGGGTCGCAAAGAGTCGGACACAGCTGAGTGACTAAACTGAACTGAACTGATGGCAACATTATGTATAACTTTTTGATTAGCTGACAAACTGTTTTCCATAGCAGCTGCCACATTTTACATTCGCACCATCAGTGTAGAAAGGCTCTAGTTTCTCCACATCTTCACCAACACTTGGTCTTTTCCTTTTTTAAAAAATTGCCATCCTCATGGGTATGAAGTTCTATCTCATTGTGGTTTTAATTTGCATTTTTCTAATAACTGATAATATTGAGCATCTTTTCATGTTTTTATTGGTCATTTGGATAATTTCTTTGGAGAAATGTCTCTTCAAATCCTCTCTCCATTATTTAATTGGGCTCATACTTTTTAAAACCATAAAGTAATAATACGGCCAATATGGGATTTAACAAGTAGTCACTCTATTCCCTAGTTCTGGTTCAGTCTTATGAGGCATGTAGGTTCCACTAGGGCAGTTTCATAAAGATTAAATGTGCTAGTTACTGTATCATTTAGGGTTCTCTAGAAAAACAGAATCAGTAGAGATTTGTATATTTATTGAGGGATTTATGTTGGGTTGGCCAGAAAGTTCATTTTGCTTTTCCCCTAAGATGTTATGGAAAAACCCAGATGAACTTCCGGCAAACCCAGGATTAAGGAATTGGCTTATATGATTGTGGGGGCTGCCAAGTGGCAAGTCTGAAATCCGTGGGACAGGCTAGCAGGCTGGAAACTCAGGCAGGATTCCTATGCTGTAGTCTTGAGGAGAGAATTCTTTTTCCTCTGGAAAACCTCCGATTTTGCTTTTAAGCTTTCAGCTGATTAAATGAGCCTACGTACAATTATCAACAGTTAATTATCTCCTTTACTAAAGCTGAACTGATCACATCTACAATATATAGCAACATCTAGAGTATTGTTTGGCCAAACAACTAGGCACCATAGCCTAGCAAAGTTAACACAAAAGGAACCATCACAGTTATCTTAAATAACCATATTCACTTATTTTCAGAAAAATGGGACTAATGATGGAGACTATGTTTTTTTAACTGGAGAAGACAATTACCTTAACTTTTCCAAGATTGTGGAATGGAATGGAAAAACGTAAGTCTAATAGTTTATCAGTATAAGTATTTTTTCAATTTTCATTCAAATTGAATGTCCACTTCTGCTTTATTTGTTAAAAAAATCAGCACAATCATTTTTGGATAAAAAATTTATCAATTAAAAATCTATAATTATTTAAAATATAATATAAATGATATAGTCTAAACATGTAAAATTATTATTGTGTAAATCAGGATTGGGGTAAGGTACTCCACAGATTAAATATTAATAATCTGTAGGTTTCTCACAGTTAAAGCATGAATCACAAGCCAGTGAAAAGTTTCACTCTTCCACTTGTTTGGTCGCTCAGTCATGTCCAACTCTTTTGCAGCCCCATGGACTGTCCTCTGTCCATGGGATTTCCCAGGCTATAGTACTAGAGTGAGTTGCCATTTCCTCCTCCAAGGGATCTTCCTGACCCAGGGATGGAACCCACATTGAGTGATGTGTGGCTGCTGGGCAAATATTTTTCAAATTGCTGCCTGTTTGGGGGGAAGGAAAGAGATTCCTTTTTTTAAATTTAATTTAGTGATTGTGCATTGTTTGTGTATCTTTCTTTTATGATGAAATACATTTCGGCTCAGTGCTATAGAATTTCAAAATTATTTCACATTTACAATTTATAAACAAACTACCTCCAAAACCAAATTTCTCCAAAAAGGAACTGAGGCAGCTTGCAATTAAGTCACACATAAAGCAAAATAATTTTTTTAGGTCATAGAAATTAGAAATCTTCAAGAAAAAGGAGGCTAACTATTCAGGGACTGTGGTAAGAGGAATTTTCTTCTTGAACATTAAATTTACTTTAAAGCTTCCCAGAAATACAGGCAAGAAAACTGGTGTGGAATATTATCTTTACAATTTTCTATAAAGCAAAAGCTGTTTTTAAATAAAAAAAATTTTTTTAATTTGTTATGACACATATATCCAGGTACATACACATATATTTACATACACATACACATACTCATTCCCAAGGACATAAGAACCCTGAAAGAATATAAGAAACTGGCAACAGTGTTGCCTTTGGAGGCATAACTAGATGACTGGGTACTGGGCTGAGAGAGAAATTAACTTGTAAACATAATATTGCTGGATTTTGTTTTAAAGCCAATCTGTTGTTTTCTTTTCAGTCTTTTAATAGAGTTTAATCCTTTTATGTATGTGTTGTAGTTACTGATACAATTACCATATAATGATACATTATTTCATATATTTAGACTTATTTCGACATTCTTTTTCACCCTTAGCTGGTTATGTCTATTCTACCCTTAGATTATACTTAATAGTTTTTTTCCTAACAAAATCCAAAGTTATCTATTATCTTTCTTCTTCCAATGAAGCAGTAACTTTACCCATTCCTTAACACACACACCTTCTGTGTTATTCTTGTCTACAACTTGTTTCACCTTTTTAGGAAGCCAAATATAAGTTAGAAGTTCATTATTTTTATAGTAAATTAAAATACCAATGTATTTTATTAATTTATTAGTATTTTTCTTCTCACATCTTCCCTTGCGGTTTAGTTTTCTTCTAGCTGAACATCATTAGTACAGTGGTTCTCAAACAGGGGCAGTTTTGCTCCCCAGAGGACACTAGGTGATGTCTGGACACGTATCATCACAACTGGAGGTCGCTACTGGCATCTACTGGGTAGAGACGTGGGATGCTGCTAAATATCATGCAGTGTACAGGGTAGTCCCCTAGAGAGAATTCATTCAGTTCAGTTCAGTCGCTCAGTCGTGTCCAACTCTTTGCGACCCCGTGGGCTGCAGCACACCAGGCCTCCCTGTCCGTCACCAACTCCCGGAGTTTACTCAAACTCATGTCCATTGAGTCAGTGATGCCATCCAACCATCTCATCCTCTGTCGTCCCCTTCTCTTCCTGCTTTCAGTCTTTCCCAGCATCAAGGTCTTTTCAAATGAGTCAGCTCTTCGCATCATGTGGCCAAAGTACTGGAGTTTCAGCTTCAACATCAGTCCTTCCAATGAACACCCAGGACTGATCTCCTTTAGGGTGGACTGGTTGGATCTCCTTGCAGTTCAAAGGACTCTCAAGAGTCTTCTCCAACACCACAGTTCAAAAGCATCAGTTCTTTAGCACTCAGCTTTCTCTATAATCCAGCTCTCACATCCATACATCAGGCTCAAAATGTTACTGGGTTGTTTGTTGTTGTTGAGTTGCTAAATTGTGTCCGACTTTTTGCAACCCCATGGACTGCAGCACCCCAGGCTTCCCTGTGCTTCATCATTTCCCAGAGCTTGGTCAAGCTCATGTCCATTGAGTCGGTGATGCCATCCAACCATCTCATCCTCTGTTGTCCCCTTCTCCTGCCTTCAATCTTTCCCAGCATCAGGGTCTTTTCTGATGAGTTGGCTCTTCACATCAGTTGGCCAAAGTGATGGAGCTTCAACTTCAACATCAGTCCTTCCAGTGAATAGTCACGGTAGATTTCCTTTAGGATTGACTGGTTTGATCTCCTTGGGACTCTTAAGAGTCTTCTCCATCACAATTCAAAAGGGTCAATTCTTCCTCATTCAGCCTTCTTTATGGTTCAACTCTCACATCCATACACGACTACTGGAAAAACCGAAGCTTGACTGTACTACATACTAGGTTGGGAAACCCTCTATTAGTAGTTGTTTCAGTAAGGATCTGTGGGGTGTCTGCGTGTGAACAAGGTTCTGTGGGTAGCCAGCTCCCAGTTAGGTCTTGAAAAGTCCAGACCATTAAAAAAAAAAAAAAGCCTGATACTTGGCTTGTAGTCCCGTGGTTAGGAATCCTCCTTCCAATACAGGGGCTGCATGTTCGATCTCTGGTCCGGGAACTAAGACCCCACGTGCTGCGGACCTACTAAGCCCGTGCACCACAACTAGAGAGCCCACGTGCCGCAACAAAGGGTCCTTGTACCACAGCTAAGACCCGACAAAGCCAAAAATACATAAATAGATAAATATATCTTTAAAAATAGCCTAAAATCCAATGTGACCATCTGGACTCTTTCTTGTTTCCCTCTGACAGGTCGCTTGACTGGTGGACCGCAGATGAATGCAATATGATCAACGGAACAGATGGAGACTCTTTTCACCCGTTGATCACCAAAGATGAAGTCCTTTATGTCTTCCCCTCTGATTTTTGCAGGTAAGAGCTTGAAATGTGACTTCTTTGACTATAAGGCCGCCAAAAATGTGAGGAATGTATATAGCTGCACTTATTTGATGAGGATATTTATGCCTAATGAGTGACCAGCGATAATGGCATATTGAGAAACAAGATAAAGTGTAGCCATTCACAGACCAGCTGTGTTGGTTTGAATACCAGCTCCACCACTTACGGCTGTGTGACCTGGGGAACATTATTTAACTACTCTGTGCCTCACTGTCCTCATTTGTAAAGTAAGGACAGAAATAGTTGCCTACCTTGGGAGTTGTTTTGAGGATAAATGAATTACTTTAATAAAATGTTTAGCCCAGGGCCTGTCACACAGTAGATAATATTAGCTCTTCATTATTATGATATTCTCCATCAGGTGTGAAATTTGCTTTGGTCTTCTTCCAGTCGCTGCATAGAAGATAAAGAAATCATACCATGGTCCATACGTCAGAGTTCATAGGTCTTTGCTGCGTGCTAACCTTCCCGTTTAGCATATCCGCTCATACTTGCCCACATCTATCCCTCTCTCCCACCTGCTGTTTCTCTCCAGACACCCATGATGAAGTCCCCTCCGTGGGAGGAAGGCATCCTGCTCCACACCCTGACTCCCATCTCCCCTCGTTACCTCTCCTTCTCCACCCTTCACCATCACAGTGCTCAGATGCGTGGCTGATCACACAGCCCCCCTTTCCTCTCCCATGCACTCCTGCAAGGCTTTTTATGAGACTTCTCCTCAGTTGGAAGTCACCTAGTTACCTCTGACTCTGTGGAGTCTACATTCTCAAGAATGGCTATTCTTCTGGCTTTCATTTATTGTTGTCGTTCAGTCACCAAGGTGTGTCCATGACCCCATGGCCTGCAGCACTCCAGTCTTCCCTGTCCCTCACCATCTCCCAGAGTTTGCCCAAGTTCATGTCTATTGAATAGGAGATGCCATCCAACCATCTCATCCTCTGTCGCCCCCTTCTCCTTCTGCCCTCAATCTTTCCCAGTATCAGGGTCTCTTCTAATGAGTCGGCTCTTCACATCAGGTGGCGAAAGCATTGGAGCTTCAGCTTCAGCATCAGTCTTTCCAAAGAGTATTCAGGGTTGATTTCCTTTAGGATTGACTGGTTTGATCTCCTTGCTGTTCGAGGGACTCTCATATCTCACACAGTTGAGCACCTCCGCAGCCAGCCCTGTCAGAATCACTGTAAATCTCCCTCGTCTCTTGCACTAAGTCAGTGGCAAGTGCTATCCACCCTCCTCAGAAAGAGCTCTTCTTTCACTCCCCTCTCCATCCCCACTCTCTGTGCCACAGTGCAGACCCTTTCCAGCTCTGGAGTGGACTATCGGTCACCTTCCAGTCAGCTGTTCTACTCAGTCAGTATTTGTGGAAGGACTGAAGGAAGAGAACATGTTTGAGTGCAATGAGTGAGACAAGGAAGCCTAGGAGGGCAGGAGGGTCAACCACTTGTGAAGAGCCACTTGGTAGCGCTTAGTAATGCCAAAGACCTCCAACCCTATGGTTTCACACGTCTCTCCAGCGTGGGTTCCCTGGCCTGAAGAACTTGGGTACCTATGTGAAGGAGACTTACACATCGATTGTAGTTAGGAAAACACTGGAAGTATTGACAGAAATAATCAATAAACGATCTATAATTGGAATAGAAAAGTTTTACTTGAGCCAAACTGAGGGCTCTAACCCAGGAGACGCTAATTCAGAGAGCACTTGAATTGTATTTTGTCAGACTACAAAATGTGGGAGGCATACAAGGCAAAAGCCTCAAGGTTACAGTTAGTTACATGAGTTGTTTATCAAGAAATATAACTGGGCCTGTCAAGAAGTAGGGGTGCTTATTAAACAAGGGTTGGCTGCGATCTGAAATGTTTGCCTAGTTGCAAGGGGAGACCTTGACCCTGCAAAGTTGCAGCTGACCACTGCTAGGAGATACTGTTTTGAGAACAGCTACTGGTGTCCTTGAGTTTAATGCAGTTTGGAAAGTTCAAGTTTTCAGTGATGCAGGAATGTGTCTGAAACCACATCCACAGTGCTCACCCAATTCCCTCCTGGATGCCTGAACCACAGCTACTCCATTTTGGTTTTTAAATACATTCTTTTCATTAATGGTTAAAGCAGATGTACCAGGCACGTTCAACAGGCCATAAGACAGGCTGTTGTCATTAGCATAAAGTTTAAGTTAATTCATGTATAAGCCGAAATCACTTCCCCATATCTCAATATGTAAAAATTTTTTCCATCCAAAGCAATCTGAGTGCCTATGAAAAGGAGAACATAAATAAATAAATGGGATCTTTGTATGATAGAATATCATATAAAAAGTAAAATATAGCAACCAGAGCCATGAACTTTAATGCAAGAAATTTTAAAAATGTTGAAGGAAGAAGCAAATTACAGAAAGTATGGTATACTATTATAATAACATTTAGAAATAACAAACAGTGCCACATGTTGTTTATGAGTATGTATGTAGATAAAAGTATAAAGGCCTGGGGACTTCCCTGTGGTCAGTGGCTAAGATGGCTGTGCTCCCAATGCAGGAGGCTCTGGTTTGATCCCTGGTCAGCGAATCAGATCCCACATGCCACAACTAAGTGTTCATGTCACAACTAAAAATGCAAAGATCCTGCATGCCAACTTCGACCTGGCACAGCCAAATTAATTATTTTTTTTAAAAAAAGCATAAAGGTCTGCATGGGAATGATAAACCCCAAATTCAGGATAGTGGTTACCTCTGGGGATGCAGAGAAAGATCAGAATCAGGAGTGTTACGTGGAGAACTTCAGTTGTAGCCGTAAATATACATTTTATTTATCTGAGTGGTGTTTGTTATAAAATGTATTTATTATAATATTTTTCTCTATTTTTCTGTTTGCTTAAAATTTTCATTAAGAAATGCTGCAGGGGTGAGATGTATAGTGGAAGGCAACTCCTACGTTAGTCACAACCCAGCGAGAGATGTGTCCCACCTGTGGTTCAGTGATGAAAAGTGAGGCCCCCCCTCAGCCTTCAGACACCCGCAGATGCAGGGATGAAAGCTCTAAGACAATGCATGTGAAGTGCCTTGGCTGTCACTCAAAGTGAAAGTCGAAGTCTCAGGGACTATACAGTCCATGGAATTCTCCAGACCAGAATACTGGAGTGGATAGCCTTTCCCTTCTCCAGGGGATCTTCCCAACCCAGGGATCAAACCCAGGTCTCCTGCATTGCAGGCGGATTCTTTACCAGCTGTCACTCAGGTGCTATGCAGATAACTGGGTGGTTTGTGTTAGAAGGAACCACTGATTGAAACTCTAATCTCTGAGGGCAGAATTGATGTTCTACTCTGTTGAAATAAATAACCAGGGCAAAATATGGAAACTATTTTACTTGGGGGAAATGGGTATCAAAGTGCATCTAATCAGGTGTCTGTCTAATGGGGCACTTGTCCGGGCCTTTGGGAATCTGCGGGGCCACGCCTTTTGTCACCTCCTCTGCTTCTGCTTTGTCTCTGCTTCTCCCTGGCTTCCTTCCCTTTGCTTCTGCTTCGTCCACACTGGCATGTGCCCGTGCTGGTCTGGACGACTCTTCTTTCTTTTAGCATAAGCATCTGTTCTAACTCATTTTCTTGGTTTTCTACCACACATTTTGTCTTTTTCTCAGTCTCTTTGGGATGTTAGCACAGTTGCTGCCTCTTAAACATCTTTCATTACAGTCCATCTCCTACTTTATTACACACTGAGTGGGTTGAGCTCCTCTCAGTCTTTCTTTGGCCTCTTCATTTCCCGTGTATCCTGTCAGCGTTTAGCCGGATTACACCAGAGAACAGTTGGCTGACTTACTGATGCAGGCAGACCATGCTGATGGGGACCCACGCTGACTTTTTATCCTTACTTCCTAACAGGTCAGTGTATATAACTTTCAGTGACTTTGAGAGTGTCCAGGGACTGCCTGCCTTGAGGTATAAGGTGCCTGCAGAAATATTAGCCAATACCTCAGACAACGCTGGCTTCTGTATACCTAAAGGAAACTGCCTGGGCTCAGGAGTTTTGAATGTCAGCGTCTGCAAGAATGGTAAGAACTCAGAGAGGGGACATGGGTCGGGCAACGGGAGTCTGGATGTACGATTGATGTTCTTCAACAAAGAAGGTTGTCAGCGCAATAGAAAGAACAATTCCGACCTCTCAGGAATAATGTTTGTTAGAGACAGACTCACAGACATAGAAAACAGACTTATGATTACCAAGAGGAAGCAGAGGGTATAAATTAGGAGTTTAAGACCAGCAGATACAAATTACTATATATACAATAGATAAAGAACAAGGTCCTACTGTATAGCACAGGGAACTATATTCAATATCTTGAATATATATATATATATATATATATATATATGTATAACTGAATCACTTTGCTGTACACCAGAAATGAACATAACATTGTAAATTGACTACAATTTTTAAAAAAGTTTTGTAACATGGCTATAGCATAGTTTTTTTTAAAGCATTGGCTTTCCTGTAATGCTTTTATTGCTAGGATACCATGTTGTGTTTTTTCTGGGCAGTAGTTCAGGAGCTGTTTTGGTTTTGTTTTTTTTTTAAACTGGTCCTGGGCTAGGAGTGGCTGGTGGCTGCCTGTGCTCTGTGGGTCTCCTTGGTACAAGGCACTGACCTGGGGAACTGGACTCCACCAAACCCCGGGTCTCCTGCACACGTGCATGGCACAGGTGCAATGCAGCTCCAGAGGGGGCAGGGCCGTAGCTTAGGAGTCCTTTTTTTCCCTTTGGCTCTTCAGTTTAGCACATTTTTCTTTTGTTTTGTTTTTTAGTTTTTTTTGTTGGAGTTGATTTACAGTGTTGTATTAGTTTCTGCTGTATAGCAAAGTGAATCAGTTATACATATACATATATGCACTCTTTCTTAGATTCTTTTCCCGTATACATTTTTACAGAATATTGAGTAGAATTCCCTGTGCTATGCAGTAGGTCCTTATTAGTTATCTATTTTATATATAGTAGTGTGTATATGTTAATCCCAGCCTCCTAATTTATCCCTCCCTCTACCCTTTTCCCCTTTGGTAACCATAAGATCATTTTCTTTATGTTACCCTATTCCTGTTTTGTGAATAAGTTAATTCGTGCCATTTTTTAAGACTCCATATATAAGTGATATCATATGATGGTTGTCTTTCTCTGACTTACTTCACTCGGTATGACAATCTCTAGGCCCATCCATGTGACTGCAGATGGTATTATTTCATTCTTTTTTTTTTAATGCCTGAAGATATTCTATTGTAAATATATACCACATCTTCTTTATCTATTCATCTGCTGGTGGACATTTAGGTTGCTTGCATGTCCTGGTTATTGTGGATAGTGCTGCTATGAACATCGGGGTGCGTGTATCTTTTCCAATTACAGTTTTAATAGAAATAATAGTTCATAATACTAGCAGCTTACTAGTACCAGTCACTGTTGTAAGTGCTTCACATATTTACATATAGTTAATACATGTAAAGTATTAACTGATTTCATGTCCAAAACAAGGCTGAAACAGAAAGTAAAGAATCAGGTAATAGGAAAGTTCATACCTTGGTAATGATTATCATTTCTCTTAAAACTAAGAGTTAATTTTAAGCAGAGTTAGTTTTAAACCCTGACCACAAAGTTCCAGTGTTTCTTAAAAATGTCTAAGCTAACCTGCTCCTTTCTGTGAGTGAGGTGAAATGACCCGCGGTGCAGCTGACAAAAGCATTTTCTGCATCACAAGGATAGTTTTCACAATCATATGTTGCAAAAATAGCCTTGTTAGACAACCAGTGGCCTCTTTTTATAATTGTAGAAACCAAGGCTCAGAGAAGGAATAGGATTTTTATGAAATCTTTATCTCTGAGCAAATTCCTGCTAGAATTTAGGGTCTTTTCACATTTGTACTGTGATGTTTATCAGGCTTCAGTTCTTTAGTTTCTGTTGAGAAACTTGGTAACCCCTTTCTCTTGATTAAAAAAAAATTTTTTTTTTCCTGAGTAATGTGCTGCCTTTCACCCCCTTGTCCATGTGGTTTGAAGTTCCCTTTGGGCTAATCCTCCCTTTCCTTGTCTGTTGAGGTCATGGCTCGCAAGACTGGCCATACATCAAAATGATCTGGAGAATCATTAAAAGCATCTGTCCCAGAGCCCACATACCAGGGCCCCAGAACTGGTATTTTTTAATGAGCTGCATATGATTCTCATGAAGATGGTGCCTGCACAATTGGGAATGACTGTTCTGGGGAGCACACACTCCAACCCAGAGATTAGACCTCTCCTTCAGACTTACTGGGGGGTAGTCCTGAAGCAGTGTGTGCCTGATCAGCCCATGGTTCTGTGGTTCAAGGCACACATTAGTAACCTTCTGCTTCCTCAAGAAGTTGATGTCAGAACTCACAGAAGGATTCTATTTTACAACAGACTTCCTGCTTTAGTCTTTTTCCTCTTGCCTCTTCTGTGTTCCCAGGTGTGGACTAAAATGTTAGCCTCCAGGATGTCCTCAGGGGAACATTTTGGCTAGTGGAATGAGTGAGGGTTCTGGAGTCAGAGGAATCTGGGTTTGAATCCTTTTCTGTTCGTTAGCAAATTGGCCATGTTGCTGAAGGAGGGTTCCAGACAGCAGTTTTCTCATCTGTAAAATGGGAATGATTATAACATCCTTGGAAGGCTGTGTGAAGGTGAGACATAAATGTGTGCATAACACTCAGGATAGTGTCTGGCCCTTATTGCCTTCAACAGATCTTTAAAAATACATTTTAAAGGTCAGCGTCCTTTAAAGAAGGAAATCGTGTCTTTGTGAAACTGTAGCAATAGAGAACAAAACTCTGTATGTGTGACAAGTGAGATGTCTGAGCCATGGACTCAGACTTAAATTACTTGCCATTAGGTAGTTCAGACGGTAAAGAATCTGCCTGCAATGCAAGATGCTCAGGTTTGATCCCTAGGTTGGGAAGATCCCCTGGAAAAGGGAATGGCAACCCACTCCAGAATTCTTGCCTGGGAAATCCCATGGACAGAGGAGCCTGGTGGGCTACAGTCCATGGGGTTGCAAAGAGTCGGATACAACTGAGCAGCTAACACACAGGCTAATTTTTCCCCAAATATATTTTCCTGGCAGGAGTGACTGGGTCCCACTCTTCTTTTCAAGAGCAAAACCTAGAATAGCTTTCCTTTAATAATTTGCCTCTTTATTTATTTCTTAAAATGAATAGAAAATATTTTTTAAAAAAGAAAGAAAAGAAAACCAGTGTCTTCCTGTGGGCAGACCTTGATCTAGTCAGAGAGAAGCTGGGCCGATGGCAGGACCAGGCAAAGTCTTAAAAAAATTTCTGCATAGGGAATTCTCTGGTGGTATAGTGGGTTAGAACTCCATGCTTTCACTGCTGAGGGGGCAGGTTCGACCCCTGGTTGGGGAACTAAGATCCCACAAGACACGAGACACAGCGCCCCCACCTCCCCCCAAAAATTCTGTATCAACACATGCAGGAGAACAAAGCCTATTTTGGGTAAAACAAAAACAGAAAAGCAACCAGGGGAGGAGGGCAGTGGGGAAAATGCCCTTACTGATAGAGAATTATAGTTGAAACAAATGCTTTAAGATGAGCCGACCCTCATCCGATCAGAATTCCGTCTCTATCACCTGATAGCTGAGTGTCCTCAGGAAATTTTGTAACTTCTCTCAATCTCCCTTTCCTCAAATGCAAATGGAAGGTGATAGTTCTAACTTCATAGGGTTTCTGGGAATGTCAACTAAATTAGTGTGAATAAAGCACTTGTACTTTATAAGTACAGCACATATTACTTGAAAAATAAATAATTCAGCTAGTAGTAGTAGTGTTAGTCCCTCAGTCGTATTCGACTCTTTGCCACCCTGTGGACTAAGCCTGTCAGGTTCCTCTGTCCATGGAATTTTCCAGCCAAGAATACTAGAGTGAGTTGCCATTCCCTTCTCTAGGAGATCTTCCTGGCCCAGGGGTCAAACCCGGGTCTCCTGCATTGCAGGCAGATTCTTGGTATAAAATAATATAGGGGTAAATGACATGTCAGAAATTGAAGTATAAATCCCAAGCCTGACCCTCTCCTCCACTCAAGTTTTCTGTATCCAGCTTTCCACCCCTCACTGAGGAACCAGATTTGTGGTCAGGAACCATATATTCAACTTAGACTTGAAAGAACCGCATCATTCATTTCTGTTTTCCTCACATTGCAGGCGCACCTATTATTATGTCTTTCCCACACTTCTACCAGGCAGATGAAAAGTTTGTCTCTGCCATTGAAGGCATGCATCCAAATAAGGAATATCATGAGACGTTTGTGGACATCAATCCTGTGAGTACATACATCTTCCTGGTTAAAAAGCAGACATTTTATTCTGTCTATACGGTGTTCACCAGTTTAGCCCTGAGCACTCTTGAGAAATACATTGTCTTCCTTTCATTTACATATTCAAGTGGAGGGAACTCGGCTCAGTGCAATGTGATGCGTAGTCTCATAACCTGGCCATTAGAAGGCTAAGTTCTGTGAAGCTAATATGCAGAAATATCAGCAAATCCCCTCTAACACAAAAGCAACAGTGAAAGTTCCATCATTGGAAACCACTGGAATCAGACAAGGTAACCTGGATCTTCTTCTGTTGCCAAAAGAGTGGACCTGAACATATATATGCATTTCTCCCACTGGGGCACAGATCAGCTGGGTGAAGATATTCCTCTGCTTACTTGCTGCCAAGAATGTTATAGTTGAAATTTAAATATATATATATAAGCTTTAGTTGCTTTTGGCAAAACACTTTATACAGGTATTTTTTAGAGTTATTATATGACAACATTAATTTAAAGAGCATCAGATATACATACACTCTAATCCCATGTTCACAGAGGAGAAAAACTAAAAACCATGTTAAAAGGATGTGAGTATCATTTCATAGCACGAGAGCCTCTCACTGTAGGGACTGAATGCGATATCGTCCTTCTTGGGATTCTGAACACATGCATGGAACAGTCACCCAAGAGCAAACACATTCTTTGAGCACAGCAATTTATGGGCATTTCACTCATAACTACTCATTGCATTTACATTTGAGAAATCGGTGCCCTTATCTTCTTATGAGGGCTTCCAGGTGGCTCAGTGGTAAAGAATCCACCTGCCAGTGAAGGAGAAGAGGGTTCGATCCCTGGGTTGGGAAGATCCCCTGGAAGAGGAAATGGCAACCCACTCCAGTATTCTTGCCTGGACAATCCCATTGACAGGGGAGACTGGCAGGCTGCAGTCCTTGGGGTCACAAAGAGTCAGACACGACTGAGCTACTGAGCACACACAGCACATCTTGTGAATAAAATCTGGTGTGGTTTTCTCCCTTTTCTCTCTTAGCCATCAGTCAATTCCTTTTCAGCAACCAAACTGTTTGCAGGTGCTTGTCACCAGGGCAAGGCACAGCCCCACACCCTTGGTGCAAAGGTGGAGTGGCCATGGGGGATGATGCTACATCTGCCCTCTGGGGTCTGTGGGGTGGGCCTGGCTGTGCATGGGCACCATTCTCTGGCTGTGACCACATCCTCCTCATGGTGGTCAACCCTCTGCTGGCATACCCAGGCCCGACAGTCCAGTTCAGTCCAGTCGCTCAGTCATGTCCGACTCTTTGCGACCCCATGGACTGCAGCACACCAGGCTTCCCTGTCCATCACCAGCTCCTGGAGCTTGCTCAAACTCATGTCCATCAAGTTGGTGATGCCATCCAACCATCTCTTCCTCTGTCATCCCCTTCTCCTCCTGCCTTCAATCTTTCCCAGCATCAGGGTCTTTTCCAAGGAGTCAGTTCTTCGCAACAGGTGGCCAAAGTATTGGAGTTTCAGCTTCAGCATCAGTCCTTTCAATGAATATTCAGGGCTGATTTCCTTTAGGATGGACTGGATGGATCTCCTTGCTGTCCAAGGGACTCTCAAGAGAATTCTCCAACACAGTTCAAAAGCATTGATTCTTCAGCACTCAACTTTTTTTATAGTCCAACTCTCACATCCATACATGACTACTGGAAAAACCATAGCTCTGACTAGACGGACTTTTGTTGGCAAAGTAATGTCTCTGCTTTTTAATATGCTATCTAGGTTGGTCATAGCTTTTCTTCCAAGGAGCAAGCGTCTTTTAATTTCAGGGCTGCAGTTACCATCTGCAGTGATTTTAGAGCTGAGACCCAACAGGGTATCTGTTAAATCTCCTTCCTGCCCAGGTCCTCTAGCGCTTTGCTATTCAAAGTGACAGCATCCTGGGCTTCCCAGGTGGCTCAGTGGTAAAGAAGCTGCCTGCTAATGTAGGAGACACGGGTTCCATCCCTGGGTCAGGAAGATCCCACATGCTGTGGAGCAACTAGGCCCGTGCACCACAACTACTGAACCTGTGCTCTATAGCCTGAGAGTTACAACTACTGAGCTCATGTGCTGCAGCCCCTGAAGCTTATGCACTCTAGAGCCCGTGCTCAACAGCAAGAGAAGCCACTATAATGAGAAACCCATGCACCACAACTAGAGAGTAGCCCCAGCTTGCTGCAACTAGAGAAAGTCTGTGCAGCAACAAAGGCCCAGCACAGCCAAAAATAAGTAAATTAAAATAAAATTATTTTAAAAAACCCCAAAGTGACAGCATCCTGCCCAATCTCAAGCCCCAACCAAGACCTACCGAATCAGAACCTGCATTTTAACAAGGTCCCCAGGAACTCACATGCATAGTAGAGTGTGAGAAACATTGGTCTCCCAGGCTCCTCACCCAATCCCCAGTTCTCATTCTGTCCTAGGGAATAGTTGTCCCTTGTCCCACTTTGCCTAGCAAACATGGTGGTAGCTGCCCTGTTTATCGGAACCACACAAAAATGGTGCTCTATTGAAAAAAACTGCGTGTGTGATTTTAATAAATCCTAATGTTTTCTTTCTGCTTTTCTGATTTGCAGTTGACTGGAATTATCCTAAGAGCAGCCAAGAGGTTCCAAATCAATGTTTATGTAAGAAAATTAGATGACTTCATGTAAGTTTTGCTTCTTTCTGCAGAGGCAGAGGGTGGTTTTGCTACATTGACTTTCTGGTGGGGTTGCTGTCAGGAGGGGTAATGAATCAGCCATTGTTCTAAGTTCTTTACATACATTAACTTATCTATTCCTCACAATAACCGTGTGGGGCTTCCCTGGTGGCTCAGACGGTTAAGAATCCGCTTGCCAATGCAGAAGACCCAGGTTCGATCCCTGGGTCAGGAAAATCCCCTGGAGAAGGGAATGTCTACCCACTCCAGTATTCTTGCCTGGATAATCCCATGGACAGAGGAGTCTGGCCATGGGGTCACAAAGAGTCGGGCACGACCAAGTGACTAACTTCAGTTCACTTCATTCCCATTTTACGATAAGAAAACAGGCACAGAGAGGTTTAATAACCGGCTAGAACTAGAACTCACAAGCTAGTGAAGCTACAGAGGCTGTTCTTACCCATCCACTAAGCATTTCCCATGGGCTTCCCTGGTAGCTCAGCTGGTAAAAAATCCACCTGCAATGCAGAAGACCCTGGTTTCATTCCTGGGTCAGGAAGATCCTCTGGAGAAGGGATAGGCTACCCACTCCAGTATTCACGGGCTTCCCTGGTGGCTCAGGGAAGGCTAGATAAAGCATCAGTTCAGTTCAGTCGCTCAGTCGTGTCCGACTCTTTGCGACCCCATGAATTGCAGCACGCCAGGCCTCTCTGTCCATCACCAACTCCCGGAGTCTACCCAAACCCATGTCCATCGAGTTGGTGATGTCATCCAACCATCTCATCCTCTGTCGTCCCCTTCTCCTCCTGCCCCCAATCCTACCCAGCATTAGGGTCTTTTCCAATGAGTCAACTCTTCGCATGAGGTGCCCAACGTGTTGGAGTTTCAGCTTCAACATGAGTCCTTCCAATGAACACCCAGGATTGATCTCTTTTAGGATGGATTGATTGGATCTCCTTGCAGTCCAAGGGACTCTCAAGAGTCTTCTCCAACACCACAGTTCAAAAGCATCAATTCTTTGGCGCTCAGCTTTCTTCACCGTCCAACTCTCACATCCATACATGACCACTGGAAAAACCATAGCCTTGACTAGATGGACTTTTGTTGGCAAAGTAATGTCTCTACTTTTAAATATGCTATCTGGGTTGGCCATAACCTTCCTTCCAAGGAGTAAGCGTCTTTTAATTTCATGGCTGCAGTCACCATCAGCAGTGATTCTGGAGCCCAAAAAAATAAAGTCTGACACTGTTTCCACTGTTTCTCCATCTGTTTCCCATGAAGTGATGGGACCAGATGCCATGATCTTAGTTTTCTGAACGTTGAAGTTTAAGCAACTTTTTCACTCTCCTCTTTCACTTTCATCAAGAGGCTCTTTAGTTCTTCTTCACTTTCTGCCATAAGGGCGGTGTCATCCGCATATCTGAGGTTATTGATATTTCTCCTGGCAATCTTGATTCCAGCTTGTGTTTCTTCCAGCCCAGCGTTTCTCATGATGTACTCTGCATATAAGTTAAATAAGCAGGGTGACAATATACAGCCTTGACGTACTCCTTTTCCTATTTGGAACCAGTCTGTTGTTCCATGTCCAGTTCTAACTGTTGCTTCCTGACCTGCATACAGGTTTCTCAAGAGACAGGTCAGGTGGTCTGGTAGTCCCATCTCTTTCAGAATTTTCCACAGTTTATTGTGATCCACACAGTCAAAGGCTTTGGCATAGTCAATAAAGCAGAAATAGATGTTTTTTGGAACTCTCTTGCTTTTTCGATGATCCAGCGGATATTGGCAATTTGATCTCTGGTTCCTCTGCCTTTTCTAAAACCAGCTTGAACATCTGGAAGTTCACGGTTCACGTATTGCTGAAGCCTGGCTTGGAGAATTTTGAGCATTACTTTACTAGCATGTGAGATGAGTGTAATTGTGCGGTAGTTTGAGCATTCTTTGGCATTGCCTTTCTTTGGGATTGGAACGAAAACTGACCTTTTCCAGTCCTGTGGCCACTGCTGAGTTTTCCAAATTTGCTGGCATATCGAGTGCAGCACTTTCACAGCATCACCTTTGAGGATTTGAAATAGCTCAACTGGAATTCCATCACCTCCACTAGCTTTGTTCGTAGTGATGCTTTCTAAGGCCCACTTGACTCCACATTCCAGGATGTCTGGCTCTAGGTGAGTGATCACACCATCGTGATTATCTGGGTCATGAAGATCTTTTTTGTACAGTTCTTCTGTGTATTCTTGCCACCTCTTCTTGATATCTTCTGCTTCTGTTAGGTCCATACCATTTCTGTCCTTTATCGAGCCTATCTTTGCATGAAATGTTCCTTTGGTATCTCTAATTTTCTTGAAGAGCTCTCTAGTCTTTCCCAATCTGTTGTTTTCCTCTATTTCTTTGCACTGATCGCTGAGGAAGGCTTTCTTATCTCTCCTTGCTATTCTTTGGAACTTTGAATTGAGATGGGAATATCTTTCCTTTTCTCCTTTGCTTTTCGCTTCTCTTCTCTTCCCAGCTATCTGTAAGGCCTCCTCAGACAGCCATTTTGCTTTTTTGCATTTCTTTTCCCTGGGGATTGTCTTGATCCCTGTTTGCTGTACAATGTCACGAACCTCTGTCCATAGTTCATCAGGCACTCTATCAGATCTAGTCCCTTAAATCTATTTGTCACTTCTACTGTATTCTCATAAGGGATTTGATCTGAGTCATACCTGAATGGACTAGTGGTTTTCCCTACTTTCTTCAATTTAAGTCTGAATTTGGCAATAAGCAGTTCATGAGCTGAGCCACAGTCTGCTCCTGGTCTTGTTTTTGCTGACTGTATAGAGCTTCTCCATCTTTGGCTGCAAAGAATATAATCAGTCTGATTTCGGTGTTGACCATCTGGTGATGTCCACGTGTAGAGTCTTCTCTTGTGTTGTTGGAATAGGGTGTTTGCTATTACCAGTGCGTTCTCTTAGCAAAACTCTATTAGCCTTTGCCCTGCTTCATTCTGTACTCCAAGGCCAAATTTGCCTGTTACGCCAGGTGTTTCTTGACTTCCTACTTTTGCATTCCAGTCCCCTATAATGAAAAGGACATCTTTTTTGGGTGTTAGTTCTAGAAGGTCTTGTAGGTCTTCATAGAACCGTTCAACTTCAGCTTCTTTGGTGTTACTGGTTGGGGCATAGACTTGGATTACTGTGATATTGAATGGTTTGCCTTGGAAACGAACAGAGATCATTCTGTCATTTTTGAGATCGCATCCAAGTACTGCCTTTCGGACTCTTTTGTTGACCATGATGGCTACTCCATTTCTTCTAAGGGATTCTTGCCCACAGTAGTAGATATAATGGTCATCTGAGTTAAATTCACCCATTCCAGTCCATCTTAGTTCGCTGATTCCTAGAATGTCGACATTCACTCTTGCCATCTCCTGTTTGACCACTTCCAATTTGCCTTGATTCATGGACCTAACATTCCAGGTTCCTATGCAATATTGCTCTTCACAGCATCAGACTTTGCATCTGTCACCAGTCACTTCCACAGCTGGGTATCGTTTTTGCTTTGGCTCCATCCCACCATGCTTTCTGGAGTTATTTCTCCACTGATCTCCATTAGCATATTGGGCACCTACTGACCTGGGGAGTTCATCTTTCAGTGTCCTATCTTTTTGCTTTTTCATACTGTTCATGGGGTTCTCAAGGCAAGAATACTGAAGTGGTTTTCATATCTATCTATTATATAGATATGGTAAAGAATCCACCTGCAATGCAGGAGACCTGGGTTCCATCCCTGGATTGGGAACATCCCCTGAAGGAGGGCATGGCAACCCACTCCAGTATTCTCACCTAGAGAATCCCTGTGGTCAGAGGTCCCTGGAGGGCTATGGTCCATGGGGTCACAAAGAGTCAGATATGACTGATTGACTAAGCACAGCACACAGCAGACATTTCCCACACCATGACTCTGGTTCCCTTCCTCCCTCCCTTTCTTTCCACCGCTCCCACCCGGGGCCAGCCATGAGCTCTCCTGTGGGTGATTTAAAACTCTATGGAGTTCAGTCCCCACACACCATCTAAAAACCACTACTTAGTTAGGATTCCTGAGTACAATCTCCTGCTGAGACTTTTCAGTGGAAACTGAGAAAATGCTAATTATGATTTAATGGCAAATGAAAAAACTGGATCCAAAACTGTAGTATGTATCTATAATATCGTATTTATCAATTTTTTCTGTCTGCCTGTCTGTCAATCAGACTTGGTTAGTTTCCCCCATCGAATGTGCCAGACTTAAGCCCAGGTGTTTTGCATCTTTTTAGGAAGCATGTGTGGTTTGTAAGAATGCATTTTGTGTATTTCTGAGGGAATATAATTTAGTAGTTATGATCTAGAGCCTTAGAATCAAAATGGAACTACAATCCTGGCTTCATCACTTCTTCGTGGTGATTCTGGGCAGCTTACTCTGAGCCATCATTTCCTTGTCTTAAACCTGGGGCTGTAATACCTCTGCATGTGAGAATTAAGATGTATTCCTAAGATGCCTGGTGCTGAGCTGGTGCTTAGTAAGTGCTCACTAGCTGATTGCTCTAGGCTCTTGGAAAGACAATACTTAGTAGCCTAGTTACAAAACATTCTGATGAATGATAGCATTGTTCTGCTGGAGCCTCCCCTCCCATAACTCTTGGGAGTATAGTTATCATTTTGATGAATTTGCTTTCAGCATCTTGTGCTTTGGTAAAGACACTTTCCATAAACATGCAACACTTCAAATTGCTAGACTGTTTGTGATCTAACTGCTGATTGTTATGTGTTTGCAAAGGTAAGAAGGCTGCATAAATTCTGGGCAATTTAATTAATAAGTGTGCTGGAATTTTCATATACACTTATCTCATCAGGCCAGTGTGCCATCATAATGAGGATGTCTATAAAATAATCTTTTTTGTTGTATTTGTAGTGAAACAGGAAACATTCAAACCCTGGTTTTCCCAGTGATGTATATCAATGAGGTAAGTCCTGGGAGGGAGCCACGGGTATATTTCACCTGTGGAAGCTTGGGGACCTTCCATTATGGTGTCTGTGATTGTAGCTATGTGTAATTTTAGATGGGAGAAAGGGCAAAGGTGATTTTTTAAAAACCTATTTGTCCTCAGAAAATTTCTGTTTATATGTTTACATGAATCTGTCTGTGAGATTTGAAAATGACAGAAAGAAATTTCCCTTGTCAAGGACATTATGTGGGTGAAACTCCTTTTTGGAAGCTGGTTGTATAAGAACCAAAATGTAAAGGTAATCAGTTTACCATTCATTACTTGAGAAAAAGAGTGAAAAAGAGTGTGAGCTGGTTGAGAAATGATTGAATAAAATGGGACACTTGCCCATTGATTGCAGTGAAATGTGGTTGCCTTATCCTTCATCGCAGCATAGAAGTCTTTTCTACTTGCTGATAAACAAGCATACATCATGAATTATAGGAAACAGATCCTGTCTTAATTCAAACAAAAGGAGTTTCTCTGAAGGAATTTCTTTGACAGTGTACCCAGAGAAATACTATCCCTAATTGTTAGGCATAAATTGAAGTTTTGTAAATAAAGCGTATTCTGAGGGCTCAGAAAACACCTGTGATAAATTCTTCTCTGACTCACATATCACACTTACTATAGGGATATCTCCTCAATTTCCCTTCTCTCTTTCACCCAGTTTTGAGGGAAAAGTTGCAGGATTTTCCTCCTCAAATTCTTGACTGGACTGGCTTCCAGTGTTAACAGCAATATTTTTTAAAGTTTTGTGATTTTTTTCTTTCTTCCATAAAAATATATTTTCTTTGCAGAAGATTTAGTAAGAGCTTAGCAAGAAAAGACAAATTAAAAATGATTTCTCACAAAGCCTGAGCCAGACTGATAAACTGTTTTTAACTTGCTTTATTTTCCTCAACAATGTGTTATAAAAATTGTTTTCCAAAACAGCTGTGTAAAAATAATTTGATGTTTTGCATTTTGTAAAAATAACATGTGCTCTTTCTGGAACTCTTGGGACATTAAAAATAACATTTAAAAAGTGAACTGCTTAATAATCAAGCCCGTCCCTCAGAGAAAAATGCAGGTGGGTTCTGCTTATGTTGCCTCAGTATTTTTCTGGTTTTGATATTACAAACCTGAGACCATACAGTAGATTGAGCTTGATATCCTTTTTTTCTTTCACTTAGCATTGTATTGGTAGCCACACTGATAAACTTTTGAAGGGTTTGTGATTACAATTCTAAGACAAGGCTTTTATTGTTTCATAGGAAAAAATTCAGGCAATATTTACCATTTACAGGACCTATTTGCTGTTTCTCCTGGGTCATTACTGTTATTATTTTATTTACTTGAAAGTAGGGCTTTGTGAGAGTGTGGAAGGGCCCTGTTCTGCCAAGTTGCAGCATATCTGGAGTCCCCTCCACCTGAACCTTTGCTTTGACTTTTTGCTAAAGACTGGATTGCATCCAGGGAATGATGGAGTGAAACCTTGTGCTTTTGCTCCCTCCCAGAAAGAACTTGACTTTTCTCTAGAAAAGTAAAACGTTAGACCTGGAAGCGAACTTGGAGACTGCTCTCTCACCCCTTTTTTCCAGAGGAGACTCTGATGGGCCTTCACCTACAAATTGAGCCTAAATTAAGCCTAAACTCCTAGTTGTTGCTAATAATTTTTATAGCATTAAGCTCTTCAGATACCTCAGCCATGACAATTTAAGGTGATAATACCTTTGCCTTTCATCCAGAAAGTGTTATTCTAGAATAATTCCTAATTTATCAACACCCTGTGCAATTCTGGTTAGCCTCAAGACTTCCCCGAACACTCTATTGAGACCTCTGGTCCTGGTAAGTAAAGCTAACCAAGAGAGAAATGATACTTTCCACATGTCATTGTTGGAGTATTTCATTCATTCATTCATCTAATTAACTGACATTAATTGAGCACCTACTGTGTATGGGGTGCTATATCCAGCTTTTAGTTGACTGAAATAAAAGTCTTGACTTCAGGAATACTTCACAGTCAAGAGGAGACAAATAGGTAAATAGACAGTTACAATGCAGAATGTGAAGACAGTGATGGAGGATTTTAGAATGTGAGATGGAAGCTCAGAAAAGGGGCCTTGAACAAGGCCTGATGTGGCCAGAGAAGACTTCTGAAAGGAAGTTATGCTGAGCTGGACTTTGAAGGATGAGCTGGAGTCTGATACAAAAGAAAAGCTGGTATCGTCTCAGTATTTTCCCCTCCTTTTTCAGGAGGAAATACCTCCTGGTATTATCTGAATATTTTCTCCCTCCTTTCTCCCACCAATTTGGAGTAAAACATGCCTTCAGGAGAAAAGAGGAGACGTTAATGAGTAAGTGCCCCCTCTGGCTATTCTAACTTACAAATGGATTTTCAGTATCTCTGGTTTGCTGACAGGAGGACACACCCAAATTTTGTTTAATGATTTGGAAGAAAGAGCCAAAAGCTTTACCCGCTGGATATTCATTAGTAATCAAGGGAATACTGTGTTCTTGCTCCTCTCCGCAGAGTGTTCTCATTGATAAAGAGACTGCAAGTCGACTGAAGTCTGTGATTAACACTACCCTGATCGTCACCAACATACCCTACATTATCATGGCGCTGGGTGTGTTCTTTGGTCTGATCTTCACCTGGCTTGCGTGCCGAGGACAGGGATCCACGGATGAGGTGAGCAGTGGCTGGAGGAATGTCTGCCTTACTGGATTATGTTCCCTGAGGACTTCAGCTGTGCTTCATTGAAGGGGTGTCAGTGGGCTCATTAGGGTGGACTCTGAGGTTTGATGCTGGGCACAGTGATTTCATGGTTGTGTTACTGCTGAGCCACATGAGAGGCAAGGGAAGCGTGTCAAAGATGGTGGGGCGATAGAATAATACTGTTCAGTGTTTCAGACTCTCCTGTTGGGGCTAGAACCTCTGGGAGTAAGGATTACATCTTTGAAAAGAAGAATATATAACAGCTGAGCACCTAGACTTTGGTGTCAGGGTGTCCAGGTGTAAATCCCAGTTTTGACTCTTAATAGCTATGTGATTCTAGAAATCATGCCTCAGTTTCTCCATCTGTAAAATGGGATAACTGAGCCTCGCTTAGGAATTTTTTGCGAGGAGTTGATGATATTTTAAACATAAACCACTTGGCCCAATGTAAATTTAGTAAGAGCTCAATAAATATTAGTTATAGGACAAAACAGCTCCATAATTACAGAGCAAGGCAGCTAGCAATCTGCTTGGAAAGAATCCCTGGTGTATCAGGAGATACCTACCACTGAGTCGTTACTGCACAGTAAATGGTGGGCATGGGGGAGTGGTTCCTTTTCTGGAGGGATGGGAACATCTCCAAATGGATGGGATAAGTGGTCAGGTTGGCTTCCCTAAGTGACCAACAGGCCAACCCAGGGGTCTAAACATCTTCAATGAGCCTTTCTTAAATTCTCACCAGCTTTCCAGTTGGCAACAAAGGCTTTTTCCCCATCTCTCTTCACCGCCTCCATTAAGTGTCTGAGGCAGTTATGAAGTAGGAAATGAAATAGGCTGAAACCATCTAAATCATGTTAGCTCAGACTTCCCTGTCTTCCACGTGCTTGCAGTATGCCTCTCGACCCATGCCTATCACATTGGCATGAATTAGGGGTGAGGCAGCAATCTTCCCATTTCTATCTATGGATCTTAAAGTCACTGTAAAATGGATCTTACTGCCACAGACACAGATGAAAGCCCATGTAAACGTCATGACTGCTCCTACAGTTAACCATCTTCACATATTCAACAAGCAAACAATTATTGAGCACCCACCTCCTCCAAGACATTGTTTTCTGATGGATTTCCACTTGAAGGAGGCAAATTAAATAATGTGTGATGAGGATTATGTTTCACGTCGACACAGGGAAGGGTACTGCTCCAGTGTCAGGGTGAGGGTGTTAGAGCAGGTCTCCTGGAGAGGATTAGAGCTGAACGTTAAAGAAGGGATGAGAGGAAGCAGGCCAAGAGAAGAGGAGGTGAGTGGGACGACATCCTTCCTATCGGCTTCTCCTCTTTCCACCTTCCTCCATCCGCTCCCCACACCTTTCGTATCTGGGGAGAAGCCGGTAACGTGACCACCTAACCCCACTGTCCCCTCTCTTCTGGTCTCAGGGAACTGCAGACGAAAGAGCGCCCCTCATACGAACCTAATCAAACCATGAGCCGTGCTTGGGGAAGGAGACATGCGCACTGTTGTGACCTGGGCCATGATAACATGGGGCAACCGTCTGCGTCCTCACGGGCTTGTCGCCTGGTGAGACAGGAGGAGGACACCCCGTGTGATGAGCACCCTCCAGCAGAGGTTCAGCCACAGGCTGACCTGGTTGGCCGTGAGGATCCTGTGGTCCCTGACAGATTGTTTTTGTTTTCCATGTGTCTAGCAAGTATTTAATAAACGCTTGTAATTTTTTGTTATTGTCGGGTGCTGGTAGCTCCAGAATTTTGTGACCACTGTCGTGGTTATAATGTCTTTGCATCCCTTGTTAATGCTACTTGGTCTAACCTTATTCAATACTCTTCATTCACCAGCCTTTGTGCTCAGAATACATAAATATTACTTTATGTTGTATTCCTCCATTCATTTCATCCACCAAACAGAAGTAAATAAGAGTTCGGAATGCAGGGTAAAATGGTAAACATCATTCAGTAGTATTCAAATGCATTTAATTTCCTCTTTTGAAAACGTACATATTGCATTTCTTGCGAATCTTCAGTTCATAATTCCTCCAGGATAATAATTCAGTCTTCTGACCAACTTTCACCCAGATAGGAATCAAGTGGGGAAGGGGTTGGTGGGGTGGTACCCATGAGTTGATAGTGACAAGCACCTGAGGATTTTTGACTTGTACTTCTGTGAATTGAAAGAATGCATAAATAATGTTGGTGAGGACAAGTACAGATATTTCATATAGAATAGAGTGCTAGTTATGACCCTCGTGGGTGGTTTTTTTTTTTTTTTTTTGTCGGAATGATCTTGATGTGGAAAGGTGTTTCTGGGAAAATGTAATCAGTAACTGATTTTTTTCTCCCGAACCACCCTTGCCAAATACGACTGTATTAACTACAATACTATTGAGTGGTTATTTGTAAAATTATTTATCAGTGTAGGAAATCCATCTATCCACAACCTAACTTACACTTAAATTTCAGGAAGTCTTACTGCACTAAATACACATTTCTTCTGGGGCAGGCTTCTTGGTAACTCTGAAATTGTTTTTATGAGTTGTTCTCTCCTCAGATTCAGTTCCTTCTGATGTTTTGTGGCTCACTATCACTCACTGAATAGAGAAAAATGTGCCCTGTGCTTCCTGTGACAATTGTTTTGCTGACAGAGTGATGGTGTTTTAAAATATTGCACAGGAAGTACTTTTAAGAAAGGTCGCTTGGTGTCAAAAGCAGAGCCACCTGTCTGCAGAAGACCTCTTGACTTTCAATGTAACCTGAGTCAGGATTGAGAACCATCCATTGTCACAGAATTCAAGCATATTTAAGGGCAGTTTCTGATTCTTAATGCTCACCATTCATTTTAGATTGAGAAACTTGTACAGTTAATCTGACAGACTGCACAGAGAACAACTGAATCATTCTGCAGGATTTTTTTGTTTAAAATGGGATTTCAGTGTAAGCAAATGGAAAAAAGCCACAGATTTCACAAGTATAGCTTCTAATCCCTATATGGAGGCAATAAATCATTTCCTTGCCCCAATTTTCCTACTCTCTACACGAAAGCAAGATCCATCCAAATCCCCTTTTTTGAAGGAGCAATTCATTAAACTGTTTCTCTATAAATTAAGATAGAACCTATAGATACCCCAAATCACCAAAATGTGAGATGCTAAATTGAAGTTATTTATCTTTAGTAATGCCAAATATCTAGACGTTTTAATTCAATATTTAACTAGATAATTGGTACATTTTATTGTTACACACCCACTTATTCACACAAATAAAACTGATAAGTCAGTGCATACCCATTGATTCATTCTATTATCAAGATATAATCATCTGAGAGGAGGAAATTTTTAAATACTATGATAAACAGTTAAAGATGTACACATTTTGACTGAATCCCACACAGCCAGGGACCCCAAAACATATTATTTTCATATGATTCTTAATAGTTAATTAAAAAAAAATCACATTTGATACTTTCCTCCTAAAAAATCTGTGGCAAACCCATATGCTACAGTCAAGATTATAGATTGGTTAAGAAAGAATGTACCTATTTGGTTTTTGGTTGAAAATAGCAAACGGTTCCTCTTGATCATTTTTCTGGAGCTGTTATCCTAGACAGGCTCCCAAAATCTTTGTGATTGTCACAATCAAAAAATACCATGTCCTGTACTATGATGCTCAATTTACAGAGAAACCCAACAGAGACAGGTTACCTCCCTTCTCTCGGGGAAAACTGGGAGTTGAACACAGGACAGGAAATGGGCTTTGCCACTTTCCACTCCAGACTTCTCCCACTAGACTTTATTCTAGAAAGATCACTAATGATCAAGCAGGGCAGGTACTACACAACTAACTTCTATTGGGGTTTTTACTTAAGAGAGACTAATTCTTTATTTCAATTGCTTGAAATGAGAGTTCTGTAAAAGGTGACCTCCATCCTTGGCCCTCTGGGCACTATCACTGGGATTAATTACTTGTGACTATTAAAGAGAATGCTGCCCAGAATGTTCTTCCTGTAGTTTATACTGCTGGTTCCTTTCATGTGATTCTTGACATGTGTATTTCTACCCTAATGCAATATTTCACTAATAAAAAACTTTCTATGAAATTGCACTGGAAACTGTATGTTATGTCACCAGGTGTTCAGTGGTCTATGGAGTTTCATTTGAAAGGTGCTGTTCACCCTGTGGATGGAATCAGGCCTGAGTCATACCCCTTAGGCCACTTCCAATTTGAGCTCAACTATGGTGGACAGTTATAGGCAGCCTGACAAGCCTCGCTTCAAGCAGGTCCCATGCTGTGCTTTTTTGCCTCAAGTCTTTCTCCAGAGCCCTGGAAGCCCCTCAGGAGCATGGGGGTTAATGCTCCCAATTACTCATGCTCTGGGGCTTCCCGGTTGGCTCAGTGGTAAAGAATCCACCTGCCAATGCAAGAGATGCAAGAGACGCGGGTTTGATCCCTGGGTCAGGAAGATCCCCTGGAGAAGGAAATGGCAACCCACTCCAGTGTTCTTGCCTGGAGAATCCCATTGACAGAGGAGCCTGATGAACTACAGTCCTTGGCGTCGTAAAGAGTTGGACAGGACTTAGTGACTGAACAGCAACAACAACTGATGCTCAACTAGGGCAGGCAGGAGTCAACTGATAAGGGTTCCAGTCCTCAGCGGGCCAGTTCTCAGGCTCACTCTACCTGGTTCTTCAGCTAGGGTTGCCCGGACCAGAAACTGCTCCTGTTATCATTCCTTCACCCCTGGCCTCACTCTTCTTATCCCCACACAGCTGCTTCCAACCAAATAACCTACCTGTTTTAACATCCCTATTCAGGTCTCTTTCCAGGTAAATGCAAATTGAAATGCAGACAAATCCACCCAGAGGGTTCAGCAAGATCAGAGAGCTGTTAGAGAAATACTAGACCTTTGTGTCTGCAGACACTTGGACTAAAGTTATTAGCCCCAAAGTTTAGATTCTCTTTAAAACCTTTCCCACGCCAATACTAGTGCAACTTATTTCTGAAGTCAGAGCCAATCCAGATCAATCATAACATTTAGCTCAGTGTTACAAACATCCTTATATTATTAAGGATACTTGAAAACCTCAGTGTATCTGCTTCCTAGAGACCCCCAAAGCTGATTTCAACTGGCTTAAGTCATAGGAGAAGTTGTGGGATCATAAATGTAAACTTTCAATGAAGTTTCAAGATGTTCTGGGAACCTGACTTGGAGCTGAGGGAAGGCTTGACTAAGGAAGCAACATTTGACTGAGACTGAAGAACAGGCAAAGTGAAGCACTGCAGACAAAGGTAACTGGACGTGCGCAGGAACAGGAAGGAACATGTTACATGTGACTGAGATAATATTTGGCTAGAATTCAGAGAAGGAATGGAGAAGGCAATGGCACCCCACTCCAGTACTCTTGCCTGGAAAATCCCATGGACGGAGGAGCCTGGTAGGCTACAGTCCATGGGGTCGCTAAGAATCGGACACGACTGAGCGACTTCACTTTCACTTTTCCCTTTCATGCACTGGAGAAGGAAATGGCAACCCACTCCAGTGTTCTTGCCTGGAGAATCCTAGGGACGGCGGAGCCTGGTGGGCTGCCGTCTATGGGGACGCACAGAGTCGGACACGACTGAAGCGACTTAGCAGCAGCAGCAGCAGAGAAGGAAGAATAGTGGGAGATTAGGCTGGAAAGAAAGGCAGCCTTATTGTGCCATGTTAAAGATTTTGTTACATATTGTATGATTCTACTTGCAAGTGGTACTTAAAATAGACTCACAGAGACAGAGTAGAAAGAGTGGTTACTAGGGGGCCAAGAGAGTGGGGTTATTGTGTGCCCCAGTTGTATCCAACTCTTTGTGACCCCACTGACTGTAGTCCAGCAGGCTACTCTGTCCTTGAGGTTGTACAGGCAAGAATACTGGAGTGGGTTGCCGTTTTCTCCTCCAAGGGATCTTTCCAACTCAGGGCTCAAACTTGCAACTCTTGCGTCAGCAGGCGGATTCTTTACCTACTAGCACCACTATTTCTAAGGCCAACAGGAAGCCATTAAAGGGTTGTGAACTGGGCTGTTGGCCGGTGCAGGACAGGGAGAAGAATGGGAGATATGACAGGTTTGTTTAGGAAAAAGTCACTCTAGCTGCAGGGTGAATAAACTGGAAGAGTCAACCTGGATACAGGGAGGTCAGTTACGAGGCTGTTGTGTTAGGTGGTTTCTTTGGGGTCCCCACTGACGTTTAAGATGGATTTTGTCTAGGATCATGAACCAGCTGGCAGGGTGAATTCCACAAAGCTGCAGAGCATGGGTTAAATAATGGGTTTAACATGGAAAAAAAATTACAGAAAAAGGAAAGCACAGACCCTCCATCTTCCTGTCATCCCACAGAGAGGCAAGCTGAGGGTCAGAGCTCTGTTTGTCTCAGTGCAGACAGCATATTTACCTTTTTATAGGATGAGTGTGAAAAAGCAGTCTTGTCGATGGAGGAATACACAAGCACATGAAAAACAGGCAGTTTGGCCTGGGGCTGCCTGTGGCATGTTACAATCCCCACTGCTGGGGTGAAGAAGACACCAGTTACATGGGACCCACCATTGGGTACAGCCCTTCCCCTCCCCCAGGAGAAGGGGGAACCCCGTCACAGCTCGCTCATTCACCAGGCAACCTAGAATGAACAGCCAAGGTCACAGTCCAGCTGTCCTGCTCATTGCACAGTACGGGCTGCTGCAGTAGTCTAGGCAGGAGCTGGAAAACATTTTTTTTTTCTGTAAAAAGCCACTTAGAAAATAGTTTAGGCTTTGCAAGCCTCTCTGTCACAACTACTCGCCTCTGTTCTTGGAGCATGAAAGCAGTCATAGACAACATGTAAGTGAATGCATATGTCTGCCACCCAAAGAAACTGTTTTTACAAAAATAGCAGCCCACATTTGGCCCGTGGGCTGTCATTTGCTGATCCCTGATCTGGGCAAGAGGTTACAGAAATTTGAATCAGGGAGATGGCAGTGGAAATGAAGTATTTTTGAAATATTTAAAAGATAAAATATATAGGTTGTTGTTGTTCAGTTGCTAAGACGTGTCCGACTCTTTGCAACCAAAATAATGGGACTTGGCAATAAAAATGGGAAAGGCGAGGGAGAGAAACATGTCAAGAAAATCATTCATTCACGCCACAGTACTAAATAAGAGCCTGTCATCTGGATGGCACTCTGTTAGCATTAGGAACACAACCAGTAAACAAAGCAAAGTTTTCTGTCCTCACAGCACTAAGATTAACAGCAGGCGTGCTAAGTCACTTCAGTCATGTCCAACTCTGCGACCCCATGGACTGTAGCCCGCCAGGCTCCTCTGTCCATGGGATTCTCCAGGCAGGAATACTGGAGTGGGTTGCCAGGCTCTCTTCTAGGGCACCTTCCCAACCCAGGGATGGAACTTGCATCTCTTATGTCTCCTGCATTGGCAAGTGGGTTCTTTGATGGTGGTAACTGCTAAGGTTATTAAAGTAGCCAGTGACAGGAGTGGAATCAGGGGAGGCTTTGAAGAAGTACTCGTCCATTCTTTTCCATCTGAGATGGTTCTCCCTTTCTATTCATAATTTCTGTGATTTGGCTCGGCTGGTTCTTCTGTCTCTTGGGCTCTGCTCTGGTCATATTACTGGTGCTCAGCTGTAACCTCTTCTCACTTGATCCTCTGTCCCTGACAATCCCATCGGCTCCCAGGCTTCAATAACAACCTAAACCTCATGGACCTCTCAGTTTAACCTCAGTCCCACATATCTAAGTACCTGATGGATATCCTCAACCAGATTGTGCTCAAATCCAGTTAAGTAAAGCAAGAAACTCATTTTTTTCCCCCCTATCTTCCTCCCAAGTTCCAATGCCATCACGGTGTAGCTGGCTGTACAAGCCAGGAACCAGGGACTCTTGCTAGACTCCTGCTTGCCTGCCTCTCCACACACATCAATCATTAAGCCCACTTGCTCTTCAGTCTCCATTCCTGTTGTCCTCATCCATATACCAGTGTTCTCAGTGGGACTCCTGGAATGACCACTTTTAGAATTACTTAATTACTCACATTTTCGAAACCTGTAATGGGCTTAATTAATACTGCAAAGTTTTCCTCCACCCTATCTCCTTGCCACCCAATTCATCTTCTCAGAGACAACCAAAGTTCATTTTTAAAAACGTATCTTTCCAGGTATATTTTATACAAATATGTGTAATTCCATATTCTAGCCCTCTTTTTACCCCACCGAAATTGTAGCATACCATATTCAAAGTGTTGTGTTTATGTAATTTATCTTTGAGATCTTTCTTTTCAGTATACAGAGCTTTACTGTTCCTATTGCACCTCTGAATAGTATTCCTTTGTATGAATGCAACTATTTAGGCAAAGCAGTTTCCAATCATTTGTTATTATAAACAGTGTTGTAACAGATAACCTTGTATTCCATCAATTTTGCAAAATTACAAGATAAATTCCTGGAAGTAGCATTGCTAGGTCCAAAGACAATTTTAATAGACATAGGCTTTTTTGTTGGTTTTATTTGTATTAAAGTTAAAAAAGCACATAGATTTAAGAATCACGTAATTCTACAAAGTCTCCACCAAGAATTCTTTTCTCCCTCTATTCTCTTTTTCTAATTTAAATTTATTTTTAATTGGAGGATAACTGCTTTACAATGTTGTGGTTTCTGCCATACATCAACATGAATCAGTCATAAGTACCGCCATGTTCCCTCCCTCTTGAACTTTCCTCCCACCCTATCTACCAAGAATTCTACAAAACAAACCAAAAAACCTAAATTCTCAGAGGCATTTGTTTCTGCCTTTTTCTCCCCCCGCCCCACCCCCACTATTATCCCATAACTTTAAGTGACCTGGTGCTTGGTGAATGTTCCATTGACTCTCCAAGGGCGTCCTGGGTAGCTCAAATGGTATAGAATCTGATGCAATGAGGGAGACCTGGGTTCGATCCCTGGGTCGGGAAGATCCCCTGGAGAAAGGCATGGCAACCCACTCCAGTATTCTTGCCTGGAGAATTCCACGGGCTGAGGAGCGTAGCGGGCTACAGTCCATGGGGTCGCAAAGAGTCGGATGCGACTTCCACATTGACTCTCCACTAGGGAGAAGGAGGGTTTAGCTTTCTTTCCTACCCCGTCTTCATTAGACACTGGCATTCAGCCTGTTTGCACATCTTTCCCAAGGGGGCCTCCCTAAAGCCGTTTTTAAGGGCTCTCGGGCGGCAGGCCGCAGCAAGCTTCCCGACATCTCACCTAGGCTGTGAAGCTCCACGCCACGTGAAACCACAAGGCCCCCGGAAGCTAGCCGGGCCGGGGGCGTTCCCTCTCCACCCTCCACCCCCTACGCCTTTCTAGCGTTCCGGCCTCTACGGCTAGGCCAGAAAAGAGGCGGAACTCCTTGATCTGGAGGCGGTTTCCTCGCCGGATTGAAAAGCGGAGCGCACCGAGTGTCGCGGGAGCAGCACCTTGGTCCCCTGCTCCCGCGACATGGCCTTCAACTTTGGTACTCCGTCTGGCACTTCAGGTACCGCTGCAGCCACCGCGGCTCCCGCGGGTGAGTGACTGCCCCGGACCTTCTCCCGGAGAGGAGGGGAGGTCTTCGGTCCAGTCCTTCCATCCGAGACTCTCCGGCTTGGGGATTCTGGGGTCTCCTGCCCGCGGAGACTTTGGGGGCTTCGGAAAAGGGCGGGCGGCCGCCGAGCGGGCGACGGCGGCTCCTGAGGAGGCTGCGAGAGTAATGGGGACCCAACCCGGAGCTCGCGCGCGCGGGTGGGGCCCCGCAGGCCCCTCTCCTTCTAGGGTCCGTTTCCCGCCATCCGGGAGTCGGGCTCGGAGAGACCCGAGGCGGCTTCTCTCACCCTTTGCTAGAGACCCTCCCTCCCTCCCCTCCCCGCCGCAGCCTCCGGCACCTGCGCGAACTCTTTTCGGGTTTCCCGCTGCTGGGTTCGGCGAGGATCCGGCAGAGGAGCCTGAGGCGCTGCCCTGCGGCTCCCTCGGCCCTGGCCCTTTAGCTTCTCGCTGCGGGACTGCAGGCTCCTGCCCCTTCCTCCTGTCCCCGCCTCCTCGGCTTTCTTAACTCATGTTGGAGCAAAGTCAGGGTTTGTCTTTGTTCACTTCTGTGAAACCTCCTGCAGACTCTTCTAATCCTTATCTTGCTTTCTTTTTCTTCTTTTTTCTTCCCCCTCTCTCCTTTTAAAATTATGTTTCTTTGCCTGCACGCCTATCAGGATTTGGTGGGCTTGAGACTGCCAACTCCACCGCCAGTGGGTTTAATTTTGGGGGTTTCGGATTAACTGCTAATCCTGCAGTGAACTTTAATATTGGGAATTTCGGTGTTTCTACCACCTCGGCGACTCCGTTCAATTTTGGTAACAGTCTGGCAAGTGCAGGTAGATATGCGGGTCGTCTGTGTAACGAATGTTGGGAGCTGGAGTCCAAGAATATTTTGTGGTTCCAGAGTTGGAGAAAGAACAGCGACTTGTCTAATAAGGAAAGGAAAATCATTTCCTAACGTCGAATCAAAAACATTTGTATTAAGTTTTGACTCTTAAAAGATTTGGTTTGGGGAAGTCTTGCAAGTTATTATATAATATTCCTTTGTTAAATTTGCATTTGATTGAGTAGAATATACCTTCCAAGTGATATGAAATTGGAGTGGATTTTTATTTTGAGTGGAATACGTCTTCCAAATTATTAAATATCTCTTTTCAAAATGTAAGTTCGACAGTCAGGCCCATTTTCCTGGAATTCTTGGACTCCTGCAGTCATTTTTTTTTCCCATTTTTCCTGCATCTTTCATTGGAATTTCATTTGATTGTGTTTGTGTTTCCTGAGAGAAACAAATCTTATACGAACAGCAGCAGCCAGTCTTGTTTTTTAATCTGTATAATAGTGTCTTTCTTTAATCAACAGAGCAGATTAGGATACATTTCTGTAAGATAATGTAATTATAGTAAGAATCCCCAGTTCTTCACTGGATTTTTTGAGAAATGACCAGAGCCGTTCATTTTCAGATAGCACTGACTTCTAAAAGGTAGGCTAGACATCTTTGCACTAAAAAAGATAATTATGAAGATTTTGTATCTGTATGGATCATTTGAAGCTCATTGAAAATTCTGCAAAACACAAACTATAATGTGTGTGTCTGTGTGTATCTATATATATATATATGAAAAAATTTAAAATAGACCTCTGTACCTTGCATACAATGACCCTATAGAAAAGTCTTGTTCTTCAGCTGCTCGTATATGAATTTATTATTCATATTCTCTAACATATGCCACTTATGCCCATGCCAATTATATGCATTTGGTAACCATGATTTATTCCCTAAGACCTATTTCAGATGTCTGGCATTTTGTGCAGTCACTTGTTACTGCAGTGTGAAAATGACCTTGGCATTTGATTTGAAAACATTTTGAAGAATACTTGAGTATTCCAAAGATTAAACAATCCGTTATCATTAAGATATATTTAAAGTGATCACATATCACTGTTGTTTGGTATGTTACTTTTCCCTCTTTGCTTAAAATTGGCACTGGGTAAAACAGACATTATTCTGAAATTTGTGTTTCCGAACAAACCCACCCAGCTTGTAACTCAACAACAATAAATAAACTAGTTGGTATTTGCTTGATTTCATGTTCATTTGGAGTTGTCGCTGTAAGTTTTGAGTTGTGATAACTGTTTTAACTACTTTTACGTATGTTCATTAGCTTAGTCTTCAGCAAAGGACTGATTGAAATTCTTGTTTACTTTTTAAATTTTATATCCTAGCAGATCCATTATTATTAATAAACATTTTTCATATTATGGAGCATGTTAAGATACCAATGCTTTTATCGTATAGCCAATTCAGAATATATCTTAGTTTTTCTGTGACACTTAGAAGTAATGAAAAAGATTAGGAACAATATTTAGTACTTTAGGTGATTTTTATCAAAATGTTTACAGTTTGCAGTACCACAGTAGAATCTGCAAGTAAATAGAGTATTTGGTTGTGCCTGGATGCAACATGTGGTCTACTCTTGAATAATTTTCCCAGTCAGAATCATATGATGACTATCAATGGGCTGTGGGTTTTTTTCCTTCTTGTATCTCTTACATTACAATATTAATGAATCTCTGTCTCTTATGCCAGAAATATGTGAGATTGAAAGTTAGAATCCCAGAAAGTCTGCAGTATAACTCAGAGAGGACTAATGGTTCAAACATCTGTCTTAAAAGTCTTTTTCGGCATCACATTGGTAATCAAAGACTAACAGTAAGGGGAGAAAAAGCAATTTTAGATTGGCTAGCATTCCACTCCACTCATATATCAAGTTGCATCGGTAAAGATTAACTTTTTGTCTTTAGATTTATCTGAAAATGAAATTTGTGTATCTGTCAGTTTCCAAACTGTGATGCAGGGTCTGGTGATGGCTCTGCTCTCCTTTGAGGCCACTACTGCCTTTGATTTTTTTTTTTCCTTATCTCTTCAAGAAGTAACATTCTTGTTGTATGAAAGTCATTATATTGGTATGTTTAATTTGAAAAGTTGCTTAGTCTTGATGGAGACTAAGTAGAAATGTAAGTTAGAATATAAATTAATTCACCAAAACCAAGGTTGCAAACTCGCAACACAGTCTGCCGATATGATGTTTATCACATCTTAAAAATATTTGAATTAGTTGCAAAAAACCAATTGAATTGGGGTTTAAAATTATGTAAATTTCACATTAAAAAAATCTAGATTTTTCAATTTCTCTTGGGGAAAATGGGAGCATATAACACTACTCAACTACCATTCTCCTGTAGCAGTCATCTGCTGGAATTTAGGAACTGCTGCCATTAAAAAAACTGTCCACATTGATCAGTCCCACCAGTTAGTAAACATCTAGCCTATTTCATTAATATTAACACCCTATGTCTTGTAGACATTTGAATTTAATTTGCAACCCCTGCTCTAAAAATACATAGTCATTTTAGTTTGTTACACAAACACTAACTAAATAGGCATAACATGTTTTCTCAGCCATAACTTAATCACCTCTTTAGTTGAAAGGTATATATTGCATTGTAGCAAATACTTATATAATTTGGAAAAGAAATTACCTCATATGTATTCAAAAATTCTTCCTTTCTATTTTATTTATGCTTTTTTAATTAGGTGGGTTTGGAGGATTTGGGACAACGTCTACCACAGCGGGTTCTGCATTCAGCTTTTCTACTCCAGCTAACACAGGCACTACTGGTAAGAAGATATCTTATATCATTTATAGAAGAAAATGAGCTACAGATCATATATCTTTTTTAACTTAAAATTGCTAATTTTTCATTCAAAGGATTCTTTGGTAGTACTCAAAACAAAGGTTTTGGATTTGGGACTGGTTTTGGCACAACAACTGGAACTAGTACTGGTTTAGGTACTGGTCTGGGGACCGGACTTGGATTTGGAGGATTTAATACACAGCAGCAGCAACAGCAGCAACAGACTAGTAAGTACAAGAGGTTTTCATTTTCAGATATGAAACCATAACAATGTAGATAATGCACTGTTCAAAACATTTGAGTAGATACCTTTTTTTTGGAGGAGTTATAAATATCATATTCCACAGAATTCCAAAAGCTGCTTCTCATGTTCAAATATAATGATAGCAACTGGGGAAAAGATAGATTGGCATGATTATAAGACCTCTGTGTTTAGTATCATTCTATTAAAGTTTTTGTTGTTGGTAAAAAAATAACACAGATATGTAAAGCTGCACAGAAATAGTTTCATGGCTTGTATATAAGATGAATGCCCTTGTAACCACTGCCCATGTCAGGAGGTGGACCCTAACCAGCCACCTCAGAAACCCTCCACATTCTTCTCCTAGCCATTTCCATCGAAGGAAATAGTTTTGCCTTTTGTGTTGATCACTTCCTTACTTTTCTTTATGGTTTTGTTACTCAAGTGTGTGAACAGTATTGTTCACTTTCATTTGTCTTAAATCTCTGTAAGTCCGCCTTTTTAGTTTTCTTTTTTATTTTTCAATTTGTTGATGAAATCAGATCATTTGTCCTATAGAGGTTGACAGTCAGGACTTTATGATTGCATTCCTTTTGTATAGTTAACATACCTTTGTCCTCTGTATTTCTTATAAATTGCGTTGGATCTAAGGGGTTATTTATATTGATCATTCAGTTTTTTATTTGTTTGCAAGACTACTTTATAAATAGTGTTGTATTTTTTTTTATCAAGAGGCATATAATGTCTGTTTGTCTCTATTTTTTGTGATGTTACCAGTGGCCATTGGTGATGATTACCAAGATCCATTAATTCATTAGGGGTTGCCAAATGGTTTTATTCCAACTATGTGCTTCCTTTTCCATTTATTTGTTGAAATACTTCTGTAAAGAGAAACTTCTCCTCATCTACTATTTGAATAATTCTTTCCCTTTATTCTTAGCTTTCAAAATAAAGATTTGGTTCCCTATCCTTCTCCAAAGGTAACCTTTTTTTTAAATGTCAGGAACTGAAGTATTTAAATGATTTGATATTTTTCAGTCCATTGCTGTTTTCCATATTGATGTTTAAATTGTTCCATCTTTAGCCAGTGTAAGCCTCTTCAGGTTGGTTTCCAAGTCATGTTGGTACACAAGTGTAGCATTAGTCTTTGATAGCTTCCTTACTAGCTTGTGTGGCAGTATGTTCCAGGGTTGTCTTGTATGTATATATGTATGCTTATATGCTTAGTTGCTCAGTCATGTCTGACTCTTTGCGACCCCATGGACTGTAGCCCACCAGGCTCTTCTGTCCATGAAATTCTCCAAGCAAGGATACTGGAGTGGGTAGCCATTCCTTTCTCCAGGAAATCTTCCTGACCCAGGGATTGAACTTGGGTCTCCTGCGTTGTAGGTAGATTCTTTATAACTGAGCCACCAGGGAAGCCCTTTATCTTGTATATATTAGTATGTTTAATTATCACAAGAACTCTATGAAATAGAACTATTACCTCCATTTTATAGATGGAGAGAGGTAACTGAGAGAATTGTGCCTTGTCCATACATCTTCTGAGATGTTGTACAGGAAAACAGATTCAGGTTGCTTGACTTCCTTTGTAATGCTCCTTTTGCTTTTCTGCAATTTGCTACTTCCTAAAATCACTTCTGTTTCATTTTTCTTAGGTGACTCTATTGATTGGATAGAATTCACCCTACTCAGTCATTGAAGCTTAGTAACTTACTAAACATGAATTTCAAGAATTATCTAATCACTAAAATGAAGATAATAGGATTTTTCATGCTTGTGTTACAAGAAAGTAATAATATATCTTTCTTACTCTCCTCCTGCAACAATATGAAGTTAGATGGAAATCCAAATAGTTAAGAAGAAGAGAGGAAAAATGAAGGTTTTTCTTTGTTTCTTGACATGAAGTCTCTTCAACTATGTTATTATAGTTGCACTTACTTTTCTTTGGAAAAATAGGAGTTTGAATCTGGTGCTGTTCATTTTCAGAATGAAAAGGGCTCATTCTCCTCTAAGTGTGTGTTGTTATGTCAAGACTCGGGGTATATAAGGTATATGTACTGGGTTTATAAGGTCGCTCATAGTCTATAAGGAGATGGAATAACAAACTTTCAATTAGATTGACTAACAAACATTCAGTTATAAAAAAATATATCAATATATGTGTGAAAGCACTAAAATACACGATACAAAGTGCTTTGGAATGTATAGGAAAAGTCGAATCTTGAGGGACTTAGATGGTTGGATAAAGTCAGAAAAGGGTATTATAGGCAGAGGGACTAACATTGACAAAGGCATGAATGCCTGGCACAATGTGAATTTGGGACCTGCTGTTGTAAGGAGTTCGAGTTTACTCTGCAAAGATTGTGAAACTTTTTTGCGTCATTTTTTAAAAACTCCTGTTTGTACGAGGCACTTGCTGTCTGATTACACTGTCTCTGATATGCCTGATCTCGGTTATTTGCTGACTTCCTGGACAGTACCTTGTATTCATTGAACACTGGCAGCTGGCTCTGAGTTTTGCTGAGTGGCTCCGTCAGTAAAGCATCTGCCTGCAAGTGCAGGAGACCTGGGTTCAATTCCTGGATCGGGAAGTTCCCCTGGAGAAGGAAATGGCAACCCACTCCAATATTCTTGCCTGGAGAATCCCATGGACAGGAGAGCCTGGCAGGCTATAACTTATGGGATCGCAAGAGTCGAACACGACTTAGCGCTATCTTCTTCTTCTTCTGAGTTTTGCTTTTCAACTTGTGCTGTCAATCTGAGTTATTTTAGCATTCACATACTTATGTACTCAGACAGTCATACCATCTACCTTTTATTCCGAAGACCTCCATTTCACTTTAGCCACAGTTCTTACCTTGGACTTTGGCAACATCTGAAAGTGTTCTAATTACATAATTCACTAATGTAAACATCCCACAACCTTTGCTCTTTAAGCCTGCCTTTTCAACTACTTTCAACATAGCTGTTCTTAGACCTTTTTTTGATTTTTAGACCACTGACACTTTTCTACACTTCAATCAGCTCCTTCACTGTTCTTTCTAACTAGCTTAAGAGTCCTTGTCCTTCCATTTCAGTCACTCGTACCAAGATGCTAAACTTCCTTATCCTTGTATCATATTTCCCTGAAAACACAACCTGAAGCCTGTGTAAGCCCAGTATCTATCTAGGTACTGCTTGAGAAAATCATTCAGTTCAGGAGATTGAATAGTACCTCCAAATTCTTAATCACCAACCCAAGTTGGGCCCTCAACATTGCTTGGTAATCCTGTGAAGTTTCTATTTTCAAATTATTCTCCTGCTGTTTATAAGTTATTTTAAACCTTTATTCTCTTCAAATCTCAAATTTCTCTGTTCTCACTTTTAGCAGATGGCCTTGACCTCTACTTCAAAGAGAAAATAGAAGCCTTCATTGTAATTCCTTCAGCTGCCCATTGCCAAACCTTCTATCTCCCTCTGTATCCATTCTTTTCTCTTTTCACCTGTGCTTTGGATCTCATATCCTCCCACCTTCTGGGGCCCCTTGTGCTATGGATTATTTTTCCCAGCAACCCCTTGCCCCATTCCACCTCTCACTCCCCACCAAAAAAAAGTCTTCAGCTTCTCTATCCAAGGAGTATTCTCATCCACATTTAAACAGTCTGAAATTTCTTTTTTCTTTAAACAATGAAAACAAAACAAGTTTTATTTCACATCTCACTTCAGCTATTGGTGCCTTTCACTCTCTTCTCCCCTTCATAATCTACTTGGAACAGATGTAGAAGAATGTAACCCCCTGCTGCTATCTTCTGTTACCTCTTAGTGTACGTTGTTTGGTTTCTAAATTCTTTCTTTACCCAATCAAGTGTGTGTGTTAGTTGATCAGTTGTGTCCGACTCTTTGCAACCTCCTGGACTGTAACCCACCAGGTTCCTCTGTCCATGGAATTCTTCAGGCAATAATACTGGAGTGGGTATTATATCCCTTTCTCCAGGGGATCTTCCTGACCCAGGGATCGAACCCTGGTCTCCCACGTTACAGGCAGATTCTTTGCCATCTGAGCCATCAGGGAAGCCCAGTCAAGTAATTAAAGTCATTAATCTCTCAAATCCACTGAACATCCACTGTTCTTGAATTGTGGAAAAGTCTAACATACAAAAATAGAATAGTAAAATGACCCCATGGTCTACCCAATAGATTGAACAAAAATCAGAATCTACCACATTTGCTTTCTCTCTCTCCTTCCTCATCTGTTTTTTTTTTTTTAATTGCTGAAGTACTTTAAAGCAAACCCCAAAAATACCATTTCACCCTTATTTTACTGCTTTACTGTACTTTTCTCTTTAAAACCATGGAGTCACTCCAACTCACAGCTCCTTGGTATCATCTGATACCCAGGCCTTAATCAGATTTCCCCTTATGTCTCAGTAAAGTTTTCTTCAGTTGGCTTGTTGAAATCATGATCCAAACAAAGGCACACATTTACTTTCTTGTTATGTCTGTTAGTATAGAGAATTCTTTTTAGTATAGATAGTTTCTTACTTAAGGTTTTTTTTTTTTTTAACCTGGCTCATGAATTGAAGAAATTGAACCAGTTGTGCTGTGAAATATCCCTATTCTAGATTTCTTTGTTTCCTTGTAGAATCATTTAACTTTGTGCCCCATATTTCTGGTGAATGAAGTTAGCTTTTAGGTAATAAAGACTTAAGTTTGACTTTTTAGCATGAATACTCTGCAGGCGGTGCTGTGTGCTTCCTGTTAAGAGGCTGTCTCCTTTAGAGATGCGAAGACTGACCAGTTGGTTCAGGTGGTGAGAGCTAAATCTATAAAGTTCCCCATCATTCTTTAACCTAATGGTTTCGTTAACTGATGGTCATTGCCGCAATCAGTTACTTTATTAGGAGTTGCAGAATGGTGACTTTCTAATTCTGCCCTGTCTTCCACACTGAAATTCTTCTGTAAAAGGAGTTTTTCTTCATCTCTTCCCTCCCCCAAGACTGCTTGGTCACCCTGAAATAGAATTTGTATAGGAAAGGCATAATGAATTCTTTCTTTTTAATTGATAGTATTTGTAAGAAGTTTTTGGTTCTTGATTATTTCCAGTGGTATCCAAGGAGTTGAGAGTTTTCTAAATTTTTGACTTTTACTTTTAAAAATTATCATTTTGAATGCATAAGATTAATAAATTGATTATGTTTGAGTTGGTTACATTCATTATTCTTTTTGATGCTGAGATTGTCACATTTTTGGCCAGTGTGAGCCCTCAGCTTCAGTGATAGTCTGGTCTTTTTTTTTCTCCTACCCTGTTGTTTAGTAGTCCATATTCCTTTTGCCAGCTCATCTTCCCCTCCTCTTTGACACAGAGATTTGCACATGCTGTTATTCTTTGCTGCTACCCCTGGCCTGGCTGACTACTTCTTTTAGACCTTAGCTGGTTCTAATGGAATAGCCTTCTCTTGATCCTCCTGCCCCAGACTTGATTGGCTCCCTCATTTAGGACTCTCAGAGCCTCTACTTCTTTGAGGCACTTATCACAACTGTGAATATTTGTTTGATATGCTCATTTTGTTTAAAGAACCAGTCTTGTTTACAACCACATCCTTAGTTTTTGCCTCTCTGACACTTAGGAAGTATTCAATAAATATTTGTTAAATGAATACATAGTGCAAGAATGAATGAAAGTATGTATTAGCATATATGTACGATATATAAAACCAGGAGAGACTGTATTGTCAGGAAATCTAAGGGAGAATAGTTTTTCAAGGAGGATATGTATTCCATGGAAGTTGAAGATTTTCAATAGCATAAGCCCCTCCCTGAAAAGATAGAATGGTGTGAGAAGTCTAATATGGTAAGGCTTTGAAAGAATCTATTAGATTTTGTTATTTGTGTTTCTCAAATGCCTACTAGCTAGTGCACTCTGAGTAGACTAGTGTGGTTGGAATCCAATGTGAAGTGTAAGTTAGTACAGATGATGGTTTGCTAATCTTACTTAAAAACTGAGGATGATAAAGCCTGGGAATTTTTTGTTGGAGGCTACAGAGTGAACTTATAGTAAATCAATATTCAAGTCTCCTGGCTTCTAGTCCACTTCTTTACCATTTTCATAAATGCCCATTTGGGAATTAATAATACTCATGTGGAGGGTAACAGCAGCCTCTCTTTAGCCCTGTAGAAGCCCCATTGGCCTTGTGGTACTTAAATCTTTAGAGCTGAAAGAAAACTTAAATGTCATCCAATATAGTGGTCCTAAAACTTGGATCATTTTGGTATTCATGATTTTTCTTTTCTCTGCATACTATTTGTATTATTGTTAAATAATTTTCTTTAAATCAATTTACTTTTAGATATTAAATGTGTTTATTTTGAAAGAAAAGTTAATACTACTGCTATAAATGGAAAACCAGTATCACTTGCTATAAAGAAACAATAATTGAACTTAAGTCCACAGAAAATATAATAATGTTAATTCCAGCTTGATAACTTTGCTTAAGCTCTTGAGTCTTAAATTTGTTCTTCCCTTTGTTAGAAAGTGAGATAAGCAGATGACATGAGATGACAATTATATATATATATATTATTAATTAAAAGAGAAGTTTTTGTTATATGATTTACCGTATTTAGTGATTCAACTATTGCTTGACATCTATAGTTTCATGTACCAAAGTTATTTACTTATCTAGCACTTTGGAAATACTGATCTAACAACTCAGCCCTTTAAATTATAACACGAGGTAAGTGACTTGTCCAAAGTTACACAGCCAGCTAAAGCTTTAGCTTAGGATTTGTCCATTTGTTGATTTTTTTTCACTATATATTTCTTTGCACTAAGAAAAGGAAATTGTTTATTAAGCTGATATTACGTAACAATGATATAATTATTCTTTTTGCTTATTTTGTGTCCTCCAGTTAGTATATATAGTATAAATATAACAGTAGTAAATGTCGTTTAAAAAATAGTTCTGCAACTTCACAGACTTTATAACCTTTTTTTGGTGTGGGTCTAATATTATCATCTATCTTGAATCTAATTTGTGTCTAATGGAAATGGTTGCATTAAGATGATATTAGACATGCCAGTTTGACATTATAAAGATTGTCCTAGCATATTAGTTTTCTATTATTGCCGTAGCTAAGTGTCACAAACTTTGTAACTTAAAACATACTACTTTACAGTTCTGGAGATCAGAAAACCAGAAATAAGTTTCACTGAGCAAAAATCAAGGCACTGAGAAGACTGCATTACTTCTGGAGGCTCTAGGGGAGAATCCATTCCCTTGCCCTGTCCAGCTTCTGGAGTCCACATTTCTTGGCTTATAGCTTCTTTCCCCATCTTCAAAGCTAGCAGCATAGGATCTGCAAATCTCACTTTGACTCTGACCTTCTTCTTCCCTTTTAAGGACACTTATAGTACGTTGAACTCACTCTGATAATCCAGGATAGTCTCAGCTTAATTAATTGAATCATATCTGCAAAGTTCCTTTCTCTGTGCAAGGTAACATATTTACAGGTTCTGGGGATTAAGATGTGGCTCTTTTTGGGCGAGGTGGCGGGGTTTATACTGCTAACTGTATCTAGGATCTGAATTGATTGATTTAAAAAAAAACTAATTTGGGGGTAAATTTTTAGCATTAGGTGGTCTCTTCAGTCAGCCTACACAAGCTCCTGCCCAGTCCAACCAGCTGATAAATACTGCAAGTGCCCTTTCTGCTCCAACACTGCTGGGAGATGAGAGAGATGCTATTTTGGCAAAATGGAATCAACTACAAGCCTTTTGGGGAACAGGAAAAGGATATTTCAACAATAACATTCCACCTGTGGAATTCACACTAGAAAATCCCTTTTGCCGGTTTAAGGTATCGATACTGCTTTTGATCATCACTTGAAGAGTATATGAGAGAATGTGATATTTGGATTAAAATAATACTAAGGAAACAATTGCTTGGTTTTTTTTTAGTACTCGTTGAACATGGTACAGTAACACTTTTGTTTTAAAAATGCAGAAATATAAAATTGAGTAATTTCTTATGTATGTGTGATTGAGATGACTAGGATATGACTGAAGAAAAGTGTGACTGGAGTGTCATTTTTAACAGGAAAAAATGTTAAATGGTCTGCTTGGCACCTATAAAGGGGAGACCCAAAACTAGAATTTAGCTGGATGTGAAAGCCGTTACAACAGTATGGTCCATTTTCTTTGTTCTGATTCCATGCCTACCACAACAGCTTTCTTGTTTGAATTTAACTTCTTAGACATTCTGCTCATCAGTCAATGAGAGTAATTAGGTCAGCTTGGTGATGTATTTTTCATAAAAAATTAATGTATTACAATTCAGTTTATGTGGCAATCCAGAGGAAATTTTTATTTCACTCTCTAGGTTTATGTTGTTCCTGGGTAAGAAAGTTTCTCTTTATAATTATGTGACCTTAAGGCACAGATTGGTGGAAAGAATCATTGCATATTCCCATATTCTTCAAGTTTTGTTGGCCTATGTCAGCCTCTTAAACCTAATCATTGTGTCTATAAGCCGGTGTTTGGAATTGCAAGGCTGAAAATTAGACCATTGAACATGGCTAAGCAACAAAAAGGGACCAACCTATCTTGTTAGAGAATATCTGTCTCATCACTCTGCAAAAAGAAAGTATGTCTTTTGAGTGTATATAGTTGAAATTTTAATACTAAGAGATATATAATAGACATAGGTTGAATATAACAATTTACTTTTTTCTTTTATAATTGCTATATTAATATACATATGGTAAAATGCATAATGAAGTAATCTAAAGGGAGTTTAGATTCTTTTTTAAAAATTGCATTATAAATGATGACAAAAGAGAAAAAAGACTTCTGTCTAAAAGAATAATTCTTAGAAAGGTATAGTTTGTAATATTTAATATTATGTAAACAGCTAACCTGTTCTGTATTACATGAAACCATAAAATAATGTAGACATTCTTTGTAGCATTTATAAGTTGATAGTGTTATTATGGTACTTTAAAAAGTATTTATTTAGTAAATAATTTCTTTATATATCTTTAAACTTTGCTTAAGATTCCATGAGTCAGATAGATAGTAAAAAGTAAGTTACATTTTGATCCATGACTTTGGTAGTCATTTTTATGGCATGAAGAGTTGTTTCCACAGTGTTCAGAAACACCCAACAATGGGTATCAGCTTTTCAGAGGAGAAAGCTATTTAGTTACTCTGTAGGAGAGAAAATTTTCACTCTCTCTGTTATTCTTGGGTAAGAAAGTTTCTCTTTGTAATCTTGTGACCTTCTAGGGCACAGAGTGGCAGAAGGAATCACTACATAGTTCCTTCATTACCACACATTAAGCTATTTTTCCCATTTTAGCAGATAGTAAGCTGTTAATATTAAACACTTGATTTGAGATCTGTACATGTTTTTGATATTGTTTTGTCATTCCACAGGCTGTAGGTTATAGTTGCATGCCCAATAATAAAGATGAAGATGGGCTAGTGGTTTTAGTTTTCAACAAAAAAGAAACAGATATTCGAAGCCAGCAACAGCAATTGGTAGAATCATTGCATAAAGTTTTGGGAGGAAACCAGACCCTTACTGTAAACGTAGAGGGTATTAAAACATTGCCAGATGATCAGTAAGTATACATTGAATGTGCCATATGTTTCTGTGTACCTTGGTTCAAAGAGAGTGATCAACACAAAGCACAAATTAAATCTCAAAGCAGAATATTATTTCTCAGCTAGTGATTCTTCAGTATTTATAGAAACATTTATTTAAAAGTCTTTTTCTTAATCTTGGGTTTCTTAACTTATTAGATGCTAATAATTTCTTAGATTTTTCATTTAGAGACAGGAGGAAACATTAATCATGGCTGTGTGCAAATCAGGGGCCACAAAGATGTTATTGCAATGTTTTAACTGATTACTGTTCATGTTCATTCATGGATAAATATTATTAACTTCCCTTGTCCTGTGTATAATTGTCATACTTAGTGGCAAGACATTTGCTTTAGAATATTTTGGGTTAGAAGAATTATTAGTGAGATATAGTAACTGAAAACAGATTTTACTTTTTGTTCTATAAACTGCAATGAAGCAACCCATTAATTTTCAACAGAATCTCCAAAGTACTTCTTGATTCTGGTGGGGAAAAAAAATTAAAATAGAACTTGCAGCTAAGCATACCTTTATAGATAATATCTTATTTGTCTATCTCATTTCTGAATTCAGCTAGCACCCTTCTAAAATCACATAATGCGTTAATATTTGTGGCTGTGAGTTATATGCTCCGTATTTTATAACTTGGTTATCTTTCCCCCAGGACAGAAGTTGTCATTTATGTTGTTGAGCGTTCTCCAAATGGTACTTCAAGAAGAGTTCCAGCTACAACGCTATATGCCCATTTTGAACAAACCAATATTAAAACACAATTGCAGCAACTCGGTGTAACCCTTTCTATGACTAGGACAGAGCTTTCTCCTGCACAGATCAAACAGCTTTTACAGAATCCTCCTGCTGGTATGTCTCCAGAGTCATGGAGTTGAGGGAATGAAAGTTTGGAAGTACATGCTTCCTCTATTGGGGAGCTGTTGCTTGGTTACTAGTGTTAATGAAACCAATGTCAGCCTATCACGTCTGCTTATTTGGGACATAGGTTTGAATGTTCTTATTGTACTTATTCATTTATTTAATTTTTTGTATTGTATAGCTAATTATGTTTGTTAGAAATTTTGTTGGGCGATGATGAATTAAAGAAAAATAGCCCATAATCCATCTACCCAAAGATAATTCACTCTTAATATTTTATTTTTGTCTAGCTTATCTCTTATTTTAACTGAATATTCAAGTAAAACCTGAATGTGTTCTCACCGTAAAAGATTCCAGATGGCATATCTCAATTGACTGAGTGACAGATCTTTACCTCTCTTCCACAGAAGTAACTACTATTAATAATTTATTGAACTTTATCAATTCTTTATCTTTGATTTTAGTGTAAGCATTTCTATCTGTATTTATATATAAAGTCCTTGAAAAAGGAATTCTGAACTACACATTTACTACAACATGCCTTTTTGCTTATAGTATTCCTTAATGCTTTCCATATCAGTACATAAAGATAAATCTTACTCTTTTTAAAAAACTGCATGGAATACTGTGGATGTACCTTACTGTATTTAACCTCTAGATATTTCTACCTTTGCACTATTATAAACTATGTAACAATTAACCTCCTTGTAAACTTGTCTTAAAACGCACAGGAATGTATTTTTTTTTAGAACCCTGATAGTGAAATTTTCAAGTCGAGATTATGTATACACTCAGCCCTCTGTCTCCTGGGTCTCCACATCTGCAGGTTCCACATCTGCACCTTCATCTAACCACAGGTCCAAAGCAGGAAATAAATTTTAGGAAGTTCCAAAAAACAAAACTTGAATTGCTGCACCTTGGCAGCTATTTTCATAACATTTCATTGTATTAGGTATTATAAGTAACCCACAAGTGATTTAAAGTGTATGGTAGGATGGGTGTAATATTATATGCAAATATTATTAATACTATACCCTTTCTTACAAGGGCCTTGAGCATTCCCAGGGAGTGGGGTGGGTCCTGAACCCCACCCTCTGCAGATACCAGAGAGTCGGCAGTACTTTATGTATTGTTGTTCAGTTCAGTTCAGTTCAGTCACTCAGTCGTGTCCGACTCTTTGCGACCCCGTGAATCGCAGCACGCCAGGCCTCCCTGTCCATCACCAACTCCCGGAGTCCACCCAAACCCTTGTCCATCGAGTTGATGATGCCATCCAGCCATCTCATCCTCTGTCATCCCCTTCTCCTCCTGCCCCAGTCCTTCCCAGCATTAGGGTCTTTTCCAATGAGTCAACTCTTCACATGAGGTGGCCAAAGTATTGGAGTTTCAGCTTCAACATCAGTCCTTCCAATGAACACCCAGGACTGATCTCCTTTAGGATGTATTGTTGTTAGGTACTGCCAAATTGCCCTCCAGTGCAAGTTCAGCCATTTACATTCATAATAGGAATGTGTTACTTTTCCTCACATTTTTTATTTTTCTAATGTTTTCTCATTCTGCTCTATTTGCCAACAATGAAGATAATCAGTCTTGAATTTTTCCACTCTTTTGGCAAAAAGTTAATACTTACTTTCATTTACATTTCCCTATTACTAAAGTTGACTAGCTTTTTGTATATTAGCCACGTTTATAATATTTGTGAATTACCTATTCATGTTCTTTGCCCATTTTCTATTAAATTTTTTGTCTTTGTGATTTAGGGGAGCTCTTCCTATATTCTGGAGATTAATCTATTATCTTATTATAGATACTTGCTTTTGAGGTACTTTTTTTTTTTAGCTTTATCCTACAAAACAATTTTTTGTTCTTGTTATGGTCATATTTGAGAATCATTTTTCATTATAGATTTCAGGTTTTGTGTCTCACTTTAGGAGGGCCTTTCCCATACACATATTATAAAAATGGGAAATCGTTCTTTTTAGAAAAAATATTTCTTTTTTATGGTAGGTGTTGATCCTATTATCTGGGAACAAGCCAAGGTGGATAACCCTGATTCTGAAAAGTAAGTGTATCTTCATCTAGTTTTTATATACAAACTAATATTTACTACCAGGGAAGCAGATGGAAGCTGTTAACTATAATTCTTACATTTAAAGAGAGTTTATCTTCCTTTTCATTCCTTTTTAAAGAATGTTGATTATAATCAGGCTGCATCATGTGGTAAAAAGATTAAAATCTGAGTCATAGTGCCCTAATTATATATTTGCATTTAATACTGCAGTTTTTGACCACACTGTATTTCCTTACTCATAAAATTAGATTGGATGAAATCTCTGTGGTGTAACACTTGATTTCATAGTCATAGATCTGCCTTTTAACCCTAGAAATGTGAATTACAGGAATGTTATTATGAAAATCTTATCTTGTATTTTGTAATAATACAGGCTTTGGCCTGAAAATTGACCATTTGTGTTTCTTCAGGTTAATTCCTGTACCAATGGTGGGTTTCAAAGAACTTCTTCGAAGACTGAAGGTTCAAGATCAGATGACTAAGCAGCATCAGACCAGATTAGATGTAAGAATCGAGCTTCATTCTCTGGCCCTAGGAGTAGTAGAGGGGTTACAGACCTTTGTTCTTACCATGTGTTTTAGTTACTGTTTTGTCTTATGAGAAACAATATAGTGTATACTACAAATTAACAATTATACTTTTACCCAACTTATTTATTTATAGAGCCTCCAAAAATCATGTAAATCTAACAATGAGTTTAGAATTGTTGACTTTAGCAAATAAATTAGACTTATGGATTCTCTGGCTGGAATTGAAAAGATTATTAAACACTTTTATTTATGGGGCCTTATGACAATGAGGGCTACAATTATGATTGTGTTGTCATAGTGCATTATAATAGGTTAATGAAGTAAATTTTAAATTACTGAATGCTTAAATCTTAACATTTTATAAAGCAGACTTTTGTAATCAAATGCCTAAAGGTTCTAGAGGTCCCCTCTAGCTCCTTTTATGTGGAACTCCTAATTAAGTATTCATTCAGACTCCATTTGAGTAATGAAACGCTTCTGTTTTATGAAGCAACCCATTTCTTTGTCAGCTCGCTCTGATTGATGCTGGTTCTCTTTCTTACGTTGACTCAAAATCTGTCTTGTTATAATTTATATCCATTTTCTCAAGCATGCTTTGTAGGTAATCACTATGTTCCTATGACATCCCTATAGATATTTGAACATCATGATCATTTTTTCTTCTTAGTATTTTCTCTGGCTAAAAATTCCAACATGAGTTTTGAATGTTACATGATACCCAGGCCTTACCTTAGACTAGGTACAATGAATTTATTGGCATCACTTTTAAAATGAGTTGTGCGTAGTACTATAAATGGGGTGTGACCAAAATTCTTCAAAGTAAGGACAAAGAAACTATTATTTATGCTTATTTTTTGTCAGTTTTGCTAGAAGTTTGTCAATTTTATTGATCTTTTCAAAGAACAAGTTCTTGGTTTTATTGATTTTTTTTTTTTCTAGTTTTCTGTTTATGGTTTCATAAATTTTGGATCTTAACCGTGTCCTTTATTCTACTTGCTTTGGGTTTATTTTTCTCTTCTTTTTCTAGTGTCTTAAGGTAGCAGCTTAGGGTATTGAGACTTTTAATAAAGGCATTTGATGCTATTCAGTTCAGTTCAGTTCAGTCACTCAGTCGTGTCCAACTCTTTGCAACCCCATGGAATCAATCGCAGCACGCTAGGCCTCCCTGTCCATCCCAGTTCCTGGAGTCTACCCAAACCCATGTCCATCGAGTCAGTCATGCCATCCAGCCATCTCATCCTCTGTCGTCCCCTTCTCCTCTGGCCCCCAATCCTTCCCAGCATTAGGGTCTTTTCCAATGAGTCAACTCTTTGCATGAGGTGGCCAAAGTATTGGAGTTTCAGCTTCAACATCAGTCCTTCCAATGAACACCCAGGACTGATCTCCTTTAGGATGGACTGGTTGGATCTCCTTGCAGTCCAAGGGACTCTCAAGAGTCTTCTCCAGTACCACAGTTCAAAAGCATCAATTCTTTGGCACTTAGCTTTCTTCACCGTCCAACTCCCACATCCATACATGACCACTGGAAAAACCATAGCCTTGACTAGACGGACCTTTGTCGGCAAAGTAATGTCTCTGCTTTTAAATATGCTATCTAGGTTGGTCATAACCTTCCTTCCAAGGAGTAAGCGTCTTTTAATTTCATGGCTCCAGTCACCATCAACAGTGATTTTGGAGCCCCAAAAAATAAAGTCTGACACTGTTTCCACTGTTTCCCCATCTATTTCCCATGAAGTGATGGGACCAGATGCCATGATCTTAGTTTTCTGAATGTTGAGCTTTAAGCCAACTTTTTCACTCTCCTCTTTCACTTTCATCAAGAGGCTCTTTAGTTCTTCTTCGCTTTCTGCCATAAGGGTGGTGTCATCTGCATATCTGAGGTTATTGATATTTCTCCCAGCAATCTTGATTCCAGCTTGTGCTTCCTCCAGCCCAGCGTTTCTCATGATGTACTCTGCATATAAGTTAAATAAGCAGGGTGACAATATACAGCCTTGACGTACTCCTTGTCCCATTTGGAACCAGTCTGTTGCTCCATGTCCAGTTCTAACTGTTGCTTCCTAACCTGCATACAGGTTTCTCAGGAGACAGATCAGATGGTCTGGTATTCCCATCTCTTTCAGAATTTTCCACAGTTCATTGTGATCCACACAGTCAAAGGCTTTGGCATAGTCAAAAAGCAGAAATAGATGTTTTTTGGAACTCTCTTGCTTTTTCGATGATCCAGTGGATGTTGACAATTTGATCTCTGGTTCCTCTGCCTTTTCTAAAACCAGCTTGAACATCTGGAAGTTCATGGTTCACGTATTGCTGAAGCCTGGCTTGGAGAAATTTGAGCATTACTTTACTAGTAATGCTTTACTCATCTTTACTAGAGATGAGTGCAGTTGTGCGGTAGTGTGAGCATTGTTTGGCATTGCCTTTCTTTGGGATTGTAATGAAAACTGACCTTTTCCAGTCCTCTGGCCACTGCTGAGTTTTTCAGATTTGCTGGCAAATTGAGTGCAGCACTTTCACAGCATCATCTTTCAGGATATGAAATAGCTCAACTGGAATTCCATCACCTCCACTAGCTTTGTTCGTAGCGATGCTTTCTAAGGCCCACTTGACTCCACATTCCAGGATATCTGGCTCTAGGTGAGTGATCACACCATCGTGATTATCTGGGTCATGATGTACAGTTCTTCTGTGTATTCTTGCCACCTCGTCTTAATATCTTCTGCTTCTGTTAGGTCCATACCATTTCTATCCTTTATCGAGCCCATCTTTGCATGAAATGTTCCCTTGGGTATCTCTAATTTTCTTGAAGAGATCTCTAGTCTTTTCCCTTCTGTTGTTTTCCTCTATTTCTTTGCATTGATCGCTGAGGAAGGCTTTCTTATCTCTCCTTGCTTTCTTTGACACTCTGCATTCAGATGGGAATATCTTTGCTTTTCACCTTTGCTTTTTGCTTCTCTTCTTTTCCCAGCTATTTATAAGGCCTCCTGAGACAGCCATTTTGCTTTTTTGCATTTCTTTTCCATGGGAATGGTCTTGATCCCTGTCTCCTGTACAGTGTCACGAACCTCTGCTCATAGTTCATCAGGCACTCTGTCTATCAGATCTAGTCCCTTAAATCTATTTCTCACTTCCATTGTATAATCATAAGGGATTTGATCTAGGTCATACCTGAATGGTCTAGTGGTTTTCCCTACTTTCTTCAATTTAAATCTGAATTTGGCAATAAGGAGTTCATGATCTGAGCCACAGTCTGCTCCCGGTCGTGTTTTTGCTGACTGTATAGAGCTTCTCCATCTTTGGCTGCAAAGAATAGAATCAATCTGATTTCGGTGTTGACCATCTGGTGATGTCCATGTGTAGAGTCTTCTCTTGTGCTGTTGGAAGAGGGTGTTTGCTATGACCAGTGTGTTCTCTTGGCAAAACTCTATTAGCCTTTGCCCTGCTTCATTCTGTACTCCAAAGCCAAATTTGCCTGTTACACCAGGTGTTTCCTGACTTCCTATTTTTGCATTCTTCTAAGTACTGCTTTACCTGAATCCCCCAAATTTTGATAATTTTGTATTTGTCATTTTTGATTCATTAAAAATATTTGTTTTAATTTAATTTTATTTGTCTGTGTCGGGCCCCAGTTGCGGCACACAGGATCTTCCATCTTCCTTGAGGCATGTGTGACCTTTAGTTGCGGCATGTGAACTCTTAATTGCATCATGTGGGACCTAGTTCCCTGACCAGGGGTTGAACCCAGGCCCCCTACATTGGGAGCTCGGAGTCTTAACTGTTTGTTGGACCACCAGGGAGATGCCATTAAAAATATTATTTCCCTTGATGGTTCTATTTGATTATTGTGGTTTTTGACTAATAGATTATTTAGAAGTATGTTTCATTTTCAGGTGTTTGGAGATTTTCCTTTTATTCTGTTGTTATCTAGTCTAACTCTGTTATGGTCAGAGAACTTTGTATGATTTCAGTTCTTTTAACTTTGTAAAGGTTTTAACCCATAGGCCTATGAAAAGAATGTGTATTCTGCTATTCTTGGAGTCTTCTGTTGGTGTCAGTGAGATCCATTTGATAGATTGCTCAGTTCTTCTAAGTTCTTATTGATTTTTCTACTAACTGTTTGTTTTTTTTTAATTAATTTGTTTATCTTTGGTTGTGCTGAGTCTTCACTGCTACATGGGCTTCTCCAGTTGTAGAGAGCGAGGGCTACTCTCTAGTTTTGCGGTATGTGGACTTCTTACGGCAGTGGCTTCTCTTGTGGTGCACAGACTTCAGTAGTTGCAGCACATGGGCTCAATAGTTGCGGCCCCTGGGCTCTCAAGCACAGGCTTGGTTGCTCCGTGGAATGTGGGATCTTTTCAGATCAGGGATCAAACCCATGTCTCCTGCATTGGCAAGCGGATTCTTAACCACTGAACCACCAGGGAAGCCCTACAAGTTCTGTTTTAAGAGGAGAGTTGAAGTCTGCAGCTGTAGTTATGGATTTGTCTTTTTCTCCTTTCACATATTTTAGAAGGTTTGCTGTTAGGTACATATGTATCTAGGATTGTTACATTTTTTTGGCATATACCATAATGTTCCTCTTTATGCTTAGCAATTATCTTTGCTTGAAAGTCAGCTTTCTCTGATATCAAATAAAGCCACTGTAGCTTTCTTTTGACTAGTGATTTTGTATCTTTTCCATCCTTTTGCTTTTAACTTACCTTTATCATGTTTGAAGTAAGTTTTTTGTAGATAGCATAAAATTTAGATTTAGGCCTACAATCTTACTGTTAACTGCTCTTTTTTCTTTCCTCTCTTTCCTCTTTTTTGTTTTCTTCTGGGTTATTTGGACATTTTTTAGTATTCTGTTTTTAATTTATTGTCATTTCACCTATCATTTGTTTTAGTGATTGATTGAGTGTAGATCTCATTGGGGTGTGTGGTGATGATTTTGTCCCCCAGGACACATTTGGCAGTATTTGGAGACTTGTTCGGTTGTTAGAGCTGGGCGAGGGTAGTGCTTGTGGTCATGGTGGTGGTGTGTGCTACAGTTATCTAGCAGGTAGAAGCCAGGATTCTGATGAACATCCTACAGTGTACAGAACAGTACCACTGCAATGAAGAATTATCTGGCCCAAATTAATAGTGTTAAAAGTGAGAAACTCTTGTCTGTATACCATAATGTATCTCCTTGTACCAGAGGTAATAGGTTTTTCTTGGAGTTATCAGCATGATGCCCACTTCCAGGTTTTGGGCTGTGTTGAAACAAACTGAGGGCAAAATAATGGTAAACTCACTGCTAGTTCAATGGTACTTCACATTCAGAGTCCTCAGATGGTTGCCCATGCATTTTGTTCATTTTACATCTATCTTCAACAGGAAAGAGAGAGCAGCACGTATCTAGTCATTTGGTCTAGAATTAAAATTGTTCATATCATTTGCCAGTTTTTCTGATGGACTGCATATCTTTTCTTTTTGAATTTCAGGAGTTCATCTTTTATTCCAGATTTTAATCCATCGTCTAACATTTTAAAAATCTCCTACTTTTCTTATTTCTCTGCTGATTCTGTATGTAGTGTCCATAGTTGAAGACTTTTATTTTGCTGTTCTTTACAATGCTGTGTTAATTTCTCCTGTACAACAAAGTGATTCAGTTTTTTTAATATATATTTATATATTCTTTTTCATATTCTTTTCCATTTTGGTGTATCACAGGATATTAAATATAGTTCCCTGTGCCATAAATACAGTCTTGTTTATGAAAATCTTAATTTTAATGTAATGTTAGCCATTATTTTGTTGGCCTTGTGTCTTCTTTTTGGGGAATTTTCTTAAGAAATCATTCCTCATCCAAGATCTTTAGAGTCTACAGTTTTTTTTCTACTATTGTAGAGTTTAACCTTTCACAGTTGAGTCTTCTGTCCTCATGGAATTCACTTTATATATACTATATGATATGAACTTCTCTAAATAGTAGCTTATTTTTTCCAGTGTTATCCACAAAAAAGCTACTTTCCTCAATGTTTTATCAAAGCATTTACCAAACCAAGTTCCCATATATAGGTGATATAGTCTGTTCTTAAATCAGTTTCACATTTTTTTACTCTTATAGCTTTGCAGTATATTTTAAAGATATGTGGTGGAGTGAATCTCCAGCCTTTGTTCTTTTCACATTTTTAAAGCTCTTTATGGATCTTCATTCTTCTGTAACAGTTTTAGAATTGACTTTGTCAAAATGCTAGAATTTTAGTTGGAATTGCATTAAATATATAATTGAGTCTTAATATTATTCTATCATGAACATGTTCCTTTTCTCATTGAAGTCTCTTGTGTCTTGTAATAGTTTTAAAATAAATTTTAAAAATCGTAGGCCTTTTTTCTTGGTTAATTGCTAGATTGTTTTAGTGTTTGTCAATACAGACTGTGAATGGTAACATTTCTATTTTTTCTTACTATTGCTACTATAGAATAATAATTACTCTTGTTGTCTAGAAGCCCTGCAAACTTTTCAAAATTGGGATGGAGAGGGTGCCTGGGTTATGTAATATAAAATTTGGTCACCTAATTGTGTCCCTTCAACATGGCCTGGCATTGCAGTTTCCTTAAAAGGTGACATGTGTAGGTAAACATGCTAAAAGATGTCTTGTACAATGTTCTTACCCTCTTACTTATAACATCTCAATATAAGCCAGTGTCACAGAATGATTAATTATGATAGGAACAATCATAATGGGGTAAATTTTGATAGGGAAGCTTTAATGAACTAGGTTTTTAACACATGCTGTACGGTTAAGACTTTCATAAGGTAGGACAGTAGGATTTTAGGCCAAGCAAAGAACAAATTAAATATCTGCAGAGACAGAAAAATGTCTCAGTTGTGTAATTAATATCCTTCCTTTCTCCCTCCACTCTGAGTGTATCTCTCCATAGTATTCTGTTAAACTTACTATTGGACCGTATACTATACAGGGCTTCCTTGGTGGCTCAGACGGTCGAGAATCCACCTGCAATGCAGGAGACTTGGGTTTGATCCCTGGGTTGGGAAGATGCCCTGGAGCAGGGCATGGCAACCCACTCCAGTATTCTTGCCTGGAGAATCCCCATGGACAGAGGTGCCTGGCGGGCTACAGTCCATAGGGTCTCAAACAGTCGGACACGACTTAGCAACTAAGCACAGTGTATACTATACTTTCTTCAAGTAGTTAGATTCAGTTGTCTCTTAAGGCTCCTGCATGTCACTTTATAGATCTTAACTTTTATACTTTCATGGCCTGGTTGTTGGCTCTGTTCCATAATATTCAAATTCCTTAATTACTTCTGAAGAATATGTTTTATTATTCTATACACTTTGCCTCATCACTAAAGTTCCTGGAGCTCTAAAGAAATTTTTGAATGGTACGTTTTAACTTTTAGATGTACAAAAGTGGAAGAAATACAAAAGTAGATTTAAAGGAGTTTGTATTTTGAGAGATGAATCTCAGGCTCATTTTTTGCATGTAGTGAACTTAATAAATAGTTGATACTTTATTTACCTTAAAAAATTGTTTTAAACAGATAATATCTGAAGATATTGGTGAATTACAGAAGAATCAAACTACAACCATGGCCAAAATTGCACAATACAAGAGGAAACTTATGGACCTTTCCCATAGAACTTTACAGGTAGTGATTTGGAATTTTTTTTCAACATTTATAAGACTATATACATGATGGAAGTGCTAAAATAATGGATTTTTGCAATAGGAAAAAAAAAAGACTAAAAAGAAATAATAATAGTCTTGAAAGTACCAAACTTTCTCATTAAAACTTAGAACTCTGAGGTGAGATCTCTGGAGAGGATTGGGTGAAGAAAGTCAAAATATTCTAAAACTTGCATTTTATTGAGAGGGTAGGAGGAAAGCAATGAGAAAATGAATCATCTTTATAATGTAGCAAAAGTATGCCTCAGATCATTAATATCTAGTTTTCATAAAAATAGAAGAAAAATACAGATTTTGAGTGCTAGAAAAGGGAGTATAACCATTAATGAATGAAAAGCAACAAAAGAACTTGCAAATTAACAAGGAAATAAAAGAATACCAACTTGAAATTATTATGAAATTGAAATTAAATTAAATGAAAAAAACTTCATTTTTTAAAGATACAAGATGCAAAAAATAGAGAACTTAGTACTCAAGTTAGGAAAATATTATCAAGATAAGCCACAAGGAGCCAATAAGAGGGAAATAAAGATGATGTGGAATGAGTGAAGCAGAAAAAAATTAATTATAGTAGAAATAAGTTGAAGAGCTGTTTCTTTAAAAAGACCATTAAAATGGCTAAAGACGAATCTGAAGAAGGGAAAAAAGACTCATCTCATGAGCCTAAAGACAGAAAAGAAAAATTAGAAGTAAGAAAGGAGATAATACCACATACATACACAAGAGAATAAGAAAATACCACAGTGGAATTCAGGGCAATAAATTTAGACGTTAGATGATTTTCTAGCAAAATGGAAATTATTAAAATTGACCTACAGAAGAAAAAATCTTAAATAGACAAACACCATAGAAGCAATTGGGAAAGTTATTAAAGATCCAACAGCGGAAAAAGCACAAAGGTCAAATAGATTCATTTGTCTAACCATTAATGAGCTAATTCTAAAGTTACTTTATTTCAAACAAAAAGAAAAATATAGCTTTTTTTTTTTAACAATTTGAGATAGAATTCATATACCATACAATTCATCTATTTAATTAAGAGATTTCTAGTATATTCACAACTTTGTACAACCATCACCACAATCAGTTTTAGAACATTTGCATCACTAAATTTAAAAAAACGCCATACCCATAAGCAGCAACTCCCCATTTCCTCCTAAACCCCCTAGCCATAGGCAACAACTTTGCATTTCTATGGATTTGCCTATTTTTGAACACTTCTTGTGAATGAAATCATAAATATGTGGTATTTTTTGACTGGCTTTATCAGCATATTTTCAGCGTTCATTCATGTTGTAGCATGTAACAGCACTTCCTTTTTATTGCTGAATAATATTTCATAGTATGATTAACAGATTTTATCTCTTTATCAATCGATGAACATTTTGGTTGTTTCCACTTTTTGGCTATTCTGAATAATGTTACTATTAACCCTTGTGTACGAGTGTTTGTGTGGATATATGCTTTTGTTTCTCTTGGGATACATAAACCTGGGATGGCGATTGCTTGGTAATGTGTATCTCTGTGTTCAAACTTTTGAATAACCAAATTATTTTTCCAGAGCAGCTGCAGCATTTTATATCAGTTTTAATACCCCAAAATAAAAATTTATAAACAGATAATTCTAATAGAGGTGCAGATTATGCTAAGTAAAACAAACCAGACTGAAAGGCTATATATAATTCCACTTATATGATATCATGCAAAAGGCACAGCGAGAGGTATGTAGTAGATCAGTAGTTCCTAGGAGCAAGAGGTGAGGGAGAGGAGACTACAAGGAGCAGGAGGGAACTTCTTGGGTGACAGAAATGTTCTATATCTTGATTGTGGTGATGGTGACCTGTGTTCATTCAAATATATAGAACTGTACTCCTAAAAGGGGTGAATTTTGTTGTATGTGGATTATACCTCAGTAAATCTGACCAAAGAAAACAAGTGCAGAAAATCTAAGTGAAATATAAGAGAATCCAGCTATTATCAAATTCTAAAGGAATGTAATTATATTCTTAAAGGAATATACTTTGACAAAGGTTAATTTCAGGAATGGAAAGTTGGTTCTATAACAGGATCTATGAACATAATTTATCCTAGCAACACATGGAAGGAAAATATGTAAGTTTTTGTAAATAAGCAGGGATAATTAAACTAGTATAAAACAGTGAAAAGAGATTATCTCTTTGCTGATGATATGACTGTGTATCTAGAAAACCCAAGGAAATAAACAATAGAATTAATGTGGTAAGATGGCTAAATACGAGGTGTTTCTTTATACTAAATCAGTGTTAGTGTTTTAAAATCAGTGTTTTAAAAATCAGCGTTTCTTTATACTATTAATGGAAATAAGAGTATTCCATTCATTATCATGAAAAAACTATAAAATACTTAGGAATAAATTTGTGAGGAAAGTATACAATCTGAATTAAAGTTTTCACAGATAAACCATATTCTTAGATGAGAAAACAATATCTACTTTATAAATTTTAAGAGTGAATTACAGCTTTAAAAAAATTGATCAAAATCTTTCAGTACATAAGTAAGGATAACTTTTGAGAATCGATTCAGGAAAACAAAAAAGAAATAGTGTAGGGGACTTGCTTTATTGAAATTTAGAAACTATTTTTAAGTTCTTACAATCAAATTAGCATGGGCTTGGTGTAAGATTGGACATGAAGATCCACAGAACAGAATAGAGAATCCAGAAATAGATGCACTTTGTATCTTTGTATGAAAAAAGTGATATTTCAATTCAGTGGGTTTAGTTAATAAATAATGCTAGAGTAATTGTCTATCCATCTGGAAAATTTGACCACCGTATCATACCATATACCAATTAGCTCCAGGTTCTTCTGTCCGCAGGGATTCTCCAGGCAAGAATACTAGAGTGGATTGCTATGCCCTCCTCCAGAGGATCTTCCCAACCCGGGATCAAACCCAGGTCTCCCGCATTGCAGGCAGTTTCTTTACCATCTGAGCCACAGGGAAGCCCATATACAAAAAGAAGGGTATTAAAGACTTAACTCTTATGAAATTTATGAAGCTACATGAACAACCTAGGGATTGAAGAGATGTGTAGCCAGAAAACCAGAAACTGTAAAACAAAATTGACTAACAAAAATTTTGTATAGCATAAGAAAACAGAAGCCATTAGTCAGTAGTCAAGTGATTTTAGAAAAAGAAAATTGTGAATTTGCAAACAGCAGTGATTTTAGTTGTAGTGTTAATATTTGTATCTTACAAAGAAGTGCTACATTTTGACTCCTAAAACCCCAATTGAAATACAGGCAAAGAATGTGTAAAGTTCACAGAAGGGCAAATGCAGAGTAGTTCTTAACTGGTGGAAGATGGTCCTTCAACATTCAAGGTGGGGATGGAATCCACTGGTGGTCCAGTGGTTAAAGCTCCCCACTTCCACTGCAGGGAGTCTGGGTTCAATCCCTGGTCGAGGAACTAAGATCCTAACTGATCCCAGAAGCCAAGTGGCCAAGAAAGAAAAAACAATCAAGGAGATGCAGATTTTAAAAAAGAAAAATCGTGTGATGCTTTAGTACTCATCAGATTGGAAAAAATTTAAACGTTATCACCTACTGCTGACAGAAATGTGTGGAAAAGGGTAGTCTTATGTGTGTCTTATGAATATATAAGTTGCTAGGATATTTGGGAAAGCAATTTAGCAGCTTCTGAAGACTGAACACACCTACCTTTAAACCCAGCAATCTCGAATTCATGGCAGTCTGTACCAGTAAATATATATACATATATATATATACACACACCAAACTGTTTATTATAGCATTGTTCAGAGTGTCAAAACTAGAAATAGTATATCCCTCTTGATATAAGAATACTTAAGTAAATTATTGGCTAATCATGAAAATTATGTAGTCATTAAAAGTAAAATAAATAAATTTATAAAAAAAAAATAAATAAAAGTAAATTCATGTAACTTGCCTAATAAGAATGGGCAAACATAATTCAAATTAACAGTTATGATTCTAACTATTGTCAGTGTATTTAGCTAATTTCTTTCAACAGTTGATGTGTAATAAAATTACCTGCATAACTGAAAAGAGATAATTCTATTGTTCTTGTTGGGCTTTTCTTTGTGTAGGTCCTAATCAAACAGGAAATTCAGAGGAAGAGTGGGTATGCCATCCAAGCTGATGAAGAGCAGTTGCGAGTTCAGCTAGATACAATTCAGGGTGAACTAAATGCCCCTACTCAGTTTAAGGTAAGACTATAAAGCTAGAATTTGTTTCAGGTGGCTCAGCAGAGAAATGTTACTTGGTCTTCAAAAAGACTAAGTACGTGTTCTTTATTAAGTATGTGTTCTTTTTAATTAAAACTTTCTTTCTAAAGTAGACTCTTAATCATGATGTTCTGGGCTTGTATTAATTGTATGATTGTATTAATGTTTCAAATAAGGTACAAAAGGAGAATTAAAACACTTTTAATTAGAGTAGTATCCATCCTTTTAAAACATTCTCTTAGAAATGGTTGCTGTTGTGAGCAGTTATAATTCAACTCAGTATTATTTTTAAGGGCCGACTAAATGAACTGATGTCCCAAATCAGGATGCAGAATCACTTTGGAGCAGTCAAATCTGAAGAAAGATATTACATAGATGCAGATCTGTTACGAGAAATCAAGCAGGTAAGTTTTCCACTAGAGTGCATTTTTTAAAAGGTGATTTCACATCCATAAGGATGGCTGTTATCCGAAACAAAACACCCTCCAGAAAATAACACGTTTAGAGGATGTGAAGAAAATGGAACTGTTGTGCATTGCTAGTGGCAATGTAAAATGATACACACAAGCACTGTGAAAAATGCTTCCTTAAAATAATAAATATAGAATTACGATACAGTCCCTCAATTCTACTTCTGGGTATGTACCTGTAAGAATTGAACGTGGTGACTCAGATATTTGCATGCCCATGTTCATAGAAGCATTATTCACAGTAGCCAAAGTGGAAGCAATCCACGTGTCCACAGATGGATAAGTAGACAAAATATGATTATATGTACACAATAGAATATTAGCCTTAAAAAGGCAGACAGTTTATAAACACACACATACACATCATGGATGAACTTTGAAGACATTATGTGAAATAAGCCAGTTATTTGAAGGACAGAAGTATGATTCCATTTATATGGTGTACCCAAGAGTAGAATGGTAGTTGCTAAGGGGAGGGTTACTGATCCCATCTGCCTTCAGGGGACCTGGGTGGAGGCTGCAGGAGCCAAGACCTCAGATCACTTGTCTAAGGCTCACTTCTATGAAAAAGTTAGGAAGTACTACTCTAGCTTACTTTCATTAGTATAAATACAGATTGGTTTAATGAAAGCTGTCTATCCATCCAGCAACTGTCTAAAAAAAATGTATTAAGATGGCAAACTTTGTGGAAGCTATCAGATAGGACTAATTGGCATGGCCTGAGAATTTTAGGTAGTTATAAATGTCCTTATTTATCTAATTTTATTATGTGCTTTAGAATGAATATTGCTGTTTTATGCAACTAAAAACTAGTTTGGCTCCTGGCTTCTCAAAAAATATCAGTTCAGTTCAGTCGCTCAGATGTGTCCGATTCTTTGCAACCCCACGAACTGCAGTACGCCAGGTCTCCCTGTCCATCACCAACTCCCGGAGTTGACCCAAACTCATGTCCATTGAGTCGGTGATGCCATCCAACTATCTCATCTTCTGTCATCCCCTTCTGCCTTCAATCTTTCCCAACATTACGGTCTTTTCAAATGAGTCAGCTCTTCGCATGAGGTGGCCAAAGTATTGGCGTTTCAGCTTCAACATCAGTCTTTCCAATGAACACTCAGGACTGATCTCCTTTAGGATGGACTGGTTGGATCTTCTTGCAGTCCAAGGGACTCTCAAGAGTCTTCTCCAACACTCCAGTTCAAAAGCATCAGTTCTTCTGCACTCAGCTTTCTTTATAGTCCAACTCCCACATCCATACATGACTACTGGAAAAATCATAGCCTTGACTAGACGGACCTTTGTTGGCAAAGTAATGGCTCTGCTTTTTAATATGCTATCTAGGTTGGTCATAACTTTCCTTCCAAGGAGTAAGTGTCTTTTAATTTATACATATACTTGATTATATTCATAATTGACTGAGAACAATTCCAACATATTAGAATAAATAACTATGAGTTTATGTATGCAATAAAATTGGGAATAATATAAGCACCTGAAATGTTAGCAATAGTAGTTACTACCGTTATCATCAGTTTATACTTTGTACTTTACAATATGGAAATCCTCAGTTTTCAGAATGATTATTTTGTTAATCTATATTTGAGTACCTTCTTGCATTGTTTTAATATAACTGGTTTTTTATCAAAGGTTGATAAAAGGAATCTTTAAAAATCTGTATCTTTTGTAAAATTTGTTATATTTATTACATATTTGATTTTGCTTTTCACAGTATTTAACTGTATTTAAAGTGTTAGCAAAATATACAGTACAAATTTTTAAAATATGCATATGAGAGTGACTGAGTCCTGTGTTGCTAGTAAAATAATGAAAAATAGCCTTTTTCCTATAAGTAGCTTTAATAGAGAAATACATTGATTTTTTTTTTTTTTATTCCTTCTAGCATTTGAAACAACAACAGGAAGGCCTTAGCCATTTGATTAGCATCATAAAAGATGACTTAGAAGATATCAAGTTGGTAGAACATGGATTGAATGAAACCATCCACATCAGAGGTGGTGTCTTCAGTTGACAGCTCACAAACCTGTGTTAAAGGTTTGTGAAATATATCTTCCTGTTATATCAGGCCTTCTTTAAAAATGAAACTGACCACATGGAGGGGGAAAAAAACAATCCTCTCTCCTGACTTGGTTTTTGCGAAGGTTACTGAAAAATTATTATTCATCAAATCTGAAATAACAGTCACTTCACTGCTCTTCAGAAATAGCCTTTGAAAGATTTATATCTAAAAGCTGTAATTACTTTACAAGAGAAATACATAATTACCAAAAATATTTACTATTGTACATTTTTACAACAGCATTGTTCTTAAAATAATCAGTGTTTAATGATTATTCTCCATTGAGCCTGTACTCTGCTTTCCATAGCAAGTAAATATGAAATGTCTACTTTGCACATAACAAAATAAACTGTATAATTACTTGGCTGCTGGAGATTTGTACTTCAGAATGTAAATGTCAGTTTTTATATTTGTGAATTCATCTGTGGGAGGAGTAAAGAAAATCCAAGAGTATTTAATGATTAATGTGGTTTCCTTTTCATTCTATGAAGATTTGAAGATATATTTTTATATTATTTTACTTATTTGGAATTTACAGAACACGTAAACAATTAGGATATAACAGAAGAATTACATTTTATCATTTTTGCACCTTTTTTTGTTTTTTAAACCTTTATTTCTAAAAAATATGAAAACAAATAAATTCTTGATTATAATTACTTTTTATATAATTCTGTCTGGTGCTTTATTTGATTCTGGGAGAAAGATGATTCATGTTCATACAAGTATTAAATCATAATCACAACTCAAGTATTTCAGTTTAACTTGGTTTTAAGTCTGACTTCACCCTCAAGGTGAAGGGCTTCCCTTGTAGCTCAGCTGGTAAAGAATCTGCCTGCAATGCGGGGGACCTGGGTTTGATCCCTGGGTTGGGAAGGTCCCCTGGAGAAGGGAAAGGCTACCCACTCTAGTATTCTGGCCTGGAGAATTCCGGGGACTACAGTCCATGGGGTCGCAAAGAGTCAGATACGACTGAGAGACTTTCACTTCACCCTCAATACTAATGTATTTTGACCAGGGTACAGGAAATAGAAATTACTTCATATATCATCTAGGATAAAGAATTCTCTAATACATCATTAGCATCAGAAAACATTGGAAAATGTAAATTAGACATGGTAATATGCAATACTGATTCTTTAAAACCAGATAATTTAAGCAATTTCTCTGACTACACATGGTGCATCTCACTGCATCATGTTAGCCCCTCTTGGAATGCTTTCGCTCTGCATTTCTGCATCATGCTTTGGCTTACGATGAGAGGTGTCATAAACAGCCTATGAACCCTGCCACTGTGTTACTATGAGGATGGCGAGGAGTGTAGTGTGCTGTGTACCCAGAGGCCCCCTCTGAGATCCCACTGGAGGAATCTGTCCAGATGCAGCCTAGCTAACAGTTGTGTAGGAGACAAAAACAAGGCTCGTGGGCTGTTTCTTCTAACACCTCTGTCTTTCTCATCCTTGTAGCCAAAGTTGAAAGGAGTGTGCCCCTCTGCACACCCTTTTACTGTAGGAAGAATTGGTGATTTAACAAATGAGAATTGCTCCTCAGTGAGCAATATCTCTGTTGGACAGATGGCTAACCATGTTCACCTCTCTAGCCTTTAATTTTTCGTGCTGTCATATTCTTAATTTCTAATTTCACAAGCCCTAAATAGGGCTCAGGGTCTGCCTTTTAAAGACAGGTCCAGTTAGCCTCCTAAGTTTCAATTCTGCTGGTGACTGCATGTGTAAGGCAGGCTGCAGGCCTTGTTCATGCAGCTGGTTAGATAAGTGGCCCTGGTCTGTACCTGACTTGTGTTCCAAGCAAATGATAACCAAGTTCTAGATTTGGATGGAAATCAGACTAACTGGCCTCAGGACTAAGTTGTGCTCTCCAGCACAATTTATAAAAGTTCTGTCAACTGGGTAATGGTTCTTGTGGATAGTTCACTCAATTCTCAACATGAAGAGAGGTAAATGGTAGAATTAAAGCACATTGAACCCTTAACACCTAGTTTAGACTTCATGAAATTTTTCTTTATCTCTGAAAATGGCCTTAAGTTCTTTTTGAAACATTGGCAGTGTAAACAAGTGTCACTTACCAAAGCCCATGGCTAAATCAGTTATTCAACCACTCATTTTCTTGGGGAAAAGAGCACCTTACTGTACTTACCTCATTCTCCTTTCTTACTGAGCCCACATATTCATTTAGTACTATTGCCTTCCTAGGTTAATATGAGGTTCAAGTTAGGGACTATGTATGTGAAATACTTAGTAAACTGTTCTGTTTGTAAAAATACAAGGTGTTTATATATAGAAGGAAAATGAAGAGACTGAAAGAATATACTATTTGAAGGTAAAGTCTGATCCTTTGAAGATGAATAAAACACCTTTAAAATTCTAATTCAGGAATTAAATTCATGTTAACCACTAGCAGCATTACTGATATTTTAGTATCTGGCAATTCTACTGAAATTAAAGGTCTTTTATTGAATTAAATCAAAAGTATACAATCTTTTTACAATCATAAAATTAATACAGAAATAAGTGAAAAATGAATTCTATGATATCTGGGTTTACTACCAGATTTGCTAAGTGAATAACAAATTCACATTTTATCAACTGAATGTTGACCAACAAGTGAAAAATACATCATTCCTTTTGATGATTTCTGTGGGATGCCTGTAGTTGTATTTCAAGTACAATGTAAAGTACAAGTAAAGAATGTATCAGACTACAGAGCGACCAAGGTTTATAGCAGAAGCACTGATTAAAATGATGAATGTCCCACACTGGGGAAGGAGCATTTTGCCAGAAGATGCAGAGGGATGGATTTTGGGACCTGGAACTGGAACTGGAACTGCTGGAGCTGGAGCTGGAGCTGTTAATGAGAACACAGTCATTGACACACGTCATTTTGAGTATCACATTTCATCCACTGATTTCCTGAATATGTGAACAGACAAGTTAGATTAGAAACATACATCAAGTACTTCTAACCAGCACAACTTTAAAATAAATACAGTTCATTACAGACTGGGGGCTATATTTTCATATATATCATCAAGGTGTGCTGATCTAGGTTTTATCCAGGTTTCCACAGCCTTTTTAGTATTTAAGTAGACAAAAGTAATTTCTCATTGTTCAAGTTCACTAGAATTTCTTGGCAACTGAAAACTCATTTTCTGTATATAAAAGATAAAGTTTAATGCTGTGTCTTATCTATTTCGAGTAAAACAGTGTATTTCATATGTACAGTCTACCAGTATACAATGGAATATAGCTGCATTTTTTAAAACACTATGCCCTGCAAGCTGATTTAAAAAAAAAAACCTTTCCCTTTATACATAAAACACTACTCTGGAGAAAACCACTTCCCTTCCATCTGAACTAGCAGAGAGAGGTACAGTAGAGTCCAGCCGTCCAGGATGGTCTGATTCACACTGCCCTTAATGCAGATATCTGACTTCTGACTGTGTTCTGGTTTAGACTGTACCAGGAAAGACTGACTGGAAACACCGAGATGGGTTCACCATTCACATTTCATAAGTGAAACCATGGAAATATAAAACCTTCAAATCATAAATGTATTTGCTTGCCATAATCATAAACATGCAGTTATGAGAAAACAGACAGGCGGAGGCACTCCTGCATTAGTTTGTTACTAGAGAGCAGTGGTTCTCAAGGGGCTGCACTGCCTGCTAAGAGGCAGTTTGCAAACTTGTCAGGGTATTTTTTGATTATCACAGCAGTGAGGTATAGAAGTAGAAGACTGGTATCCATGCTGTGGACAGTCTTGCACAATGAAAAACTGACCCACTTCCACATAAATTTCAAATGCACTGCTAGACATATATATAAATTAAAAATGTATTTATTTCCAGAACCTGTTTAACATATATGCAAAATATATTTAGAGTTTTAATATACATTAGTTTCTATATAATAAGTTTAGATTATTAGTTTAGTATCTAATTAGTTTCTATCTAATAAGCCCACAGTATTTCTTCACTTTCATTTTTCTTATACTTGCATAGAATAGCTTCCAGGTTTCTCTTAAATCCAAATTTATTTGTGTAATTAAATACAATCATCTGACTACTTCATTCTGTCTTCTAGAATAACCTAGGCATTTATTTACATACTGAAATGTTTATAATTTTGTTATATCATTAGGACATTATTTGATTTTTTTATGGGTACAAGTGGGTCTTATCTAAGAATTTTATTTCAGAATACCTTTAAAAAATATTTGTTCTAAAAGAATTGGGTTGATAAGAGTTGAGAACCATTGCTTGAAAAAGTAGTCTCTATATACAGTTGAAAATCACTGCGTAAGAAACAAAAATCAAGTTGCCCCCAGCATTCGCACATACAAGTATTCTGATGTGACATTATATTCTGTTAGGATGCTCTAAACTCGAGATTGGTGTTTTTTGAAAAACTTTCTCAGTTTTTGTATATTGCAGAAACATACGTTATCAACTAAGGAAAAGAAATATTTCTTACTAGGCTGGTTGATATCTTGCCTTTTGTCTTCTAAAATAGAAACAGATGTTCAGTTAATTGCATTGTACACCAAAGAGAAAAAAATCTCATTAAATGATTAAGCACACTTGGTTATCTCTGGGTGTGGGGCTGAAGGGCAGGATATTAGACTTACAGGTATTGGGAGGGTCTAAGTTTACTCATTTGCATGCTTTGAAATTTTTTTACAATGTATGTGTATTTCCATTTTAAAAAGTTAAAATTTTGTTTATACAAAAATATTTTTTACATATTAAACTCAGATTCCCAAGCACAACTATAGCACCTACCATTTACTGAATGCTTACTGTGTCACACATTGACCAAATACTTAATGTACAGTAACACTTTTACTTCTTACAGTCCTAGTAGATAGTAGAGTTATGCATACTATACAGATGTTCCCCCAAAGTTGCATAAAATCACAACTTTTATGCTTGGTAATCAGTGGGCGCAATACCTGCTTTCAAAGCCCCTGCTCTTAATTACTATGCTATTCCAACTCCAAGTGTGTTAAAATTAAAATATTGCAATATTGCCATATTTTGACGGCTCTGAAGCCAAATGCCAATTCTAGAAGCCCAGATTAGAGGTGTATTTTCTATAACTACATCCAGCTGGGAGACAAGTATCATGCAACAGAAAATGATCAAAACTTGAGAAGTTTTGGTCTTGATTGTCTCATTCTAGCCTTTTACAGGTTCCTTAACTTCCCTATATTCCATGTTTTCATCTCTGAAATGGTGACAGTACTTCTCTTTTGGATTAGATGAGATTCTGTGTAAATGTTTTGACATAACCTTTAAAAAAGCCTGCATTAGAACAGTTTTCTAAGAAAGGGCACAATACAAAACAGTCCCAGGAAAACTGAGTGGCTTATTGTTGGAGAACATGGAGAGTGCAGTAAGGAGTGCAGAAAGCATGTCCCATGCTGTGCAGGGTTCACACACCCTTCCTTGCTGCCATTCCTGTGACTACAGATTCCCTCAGTAGCCTGCTCACCTGGAGAAACCTGCCCCTTCTGGAACAGACAGGCGCAGTTGGAGGTAAACTGTCCCAGCTTCAGGTCAACTGCCTTTGTCTCTGCCTGACCCAGGGAGCCCTAAGAGCAGTCTGCTGCTCACACTAGGAGGAGTCATCAGCGCCTCCCCTGTGGCTTGCACACTGGATGTCAAGCTGTACAGCCCAAGTATCGTCTCTCCAGACCCCTTAAGATGGAACTCAGTGAGCGATTACAGTAAAGGACTCAGAACCCCATGGTGCCTCCACCCCGACATACATAAAAGAATTTTATAAAAAGAATTTACCAGGTTTTTCATCTGGTTGTAACATTTTTATTCCTAAATGAGAAAAAGATTTATTATTCAGATAATAATAAAGGCAACTACCATTTACTATTTTAACCAACCATTTGTTTTGTCAGTGCTTTATCTCATTAGGACTTTAATCCTAAATTAGGACTTTAGTCCTGCAAGACAGAAGCTTTCGTCATTTTACAGATGCAGAAGCAGAGGTCCAGAAAAGTGAGATAACTTTTACAAAGTTACCAAGAGGAAAATGGCAGAGGAGAGACTTTGTGAAGTTGGGTCTGTCTACACAGACCATGTGCATCCCCCATACCTTGCTAAGCAACTGCCTTTCAAAACCCAGTGTGCCTAGTAAGGTGCCAATGAGAGTACTATGTAAACTCAGGTCCAGCGAGCTGAAGAGAGATGTAGACAAAGTGTGCCATCAATGTCATCAGAGGTTCACTTCAAAGTTGTGGCCAAGTAAGTTCAATCATTCAAATCTGGGCGACTATAAACGTGTTGCTGGAACCTCTCTCTCTGGGTCAGTCAGTGCTTTAGGTCGTGAACTGTGAATGGCTGGTTCCTGCACACAGCAGGCAGTACCCAAAGGTAGCAACGTTAAGCAAAGCTCAGTGCTGTGTGGACGGATGTCATTTAGCAGATGCCAGAAATCTAATTTCCTTAACAGATGATCATTCCATAATAACAAAACCTACCAAAAATTATTTTCAAAACACCTTATGAATTCAAAAGAAAGGATTTATAAGCACTAGATAGGGGCTTGCACCCTGAGATTTTGTGTTTTTATAGTCCTTACAGGTATCTCCATAAGGCAAGATATGTGTGTTAGCCACATTTGAAAGATGACAATTCTTAAGCATAGAGAAGTTTTATTACTGTCCATAGCTCTCTGGTAAAATACTAGATCATGTCTTTATTTTTAACTTTCTCCTTGTCTTCTCCTTGTTTCAGAGATAAAAATTAAGTTTGAGGGCCTTTTAATATTTTTTCCTCCCCTGTTAGTGTAAGTTCTGAGGTCCTTTTGACTTTGACAGGAGTCAAATATACTGGAAAAACACTTGAGGAGCCATAAATTTTAAGAAACTGGTTCTTGGTCATAGCGGCTTTCCTCGTGGCTCAGACAGTAAAGAATCTGCCTGTAATGCAGGAGACCAGGGTTCGATCCCTGGGCCAGAAAGATTCCCTGGAGAAGGGAATGGCTACCCACTTAAGGCTCCCTTGGACTGCAAATAAATCAAGCCAGTCAATCCTAAAGGAAATCAATCCTTCATTGGAAGGACTGATGCTGAAGCTGAAGCTCCAATACTTTGGCCACCTGATATGGAGCCCACTCACTGGAAAAGACCCTGATGCTGGGATAGATTAAGGGCAGGAGGAGAAGGGGGTGACAGAGGATGAGATGGTTAGATGGCATCACCAACTTGATGGACATGAGTTTGCACAAACTCTGGGAGATAGTGAAGGACCGAGAAGCCTGGCATACTGTAGTTCACAGGGTCACAAAGAATAGGACATGACTTAGCGACTGAACAACAATTTGGTTATAAGAACCTAGATCTTTCACTCATGTGATCTTGCACAAAGTACTGAGCCTCCCTGCATATCTAATGGTGACGATTATATCTATACTTCCCAGACTGGCAGTCTCCTCTCCAGCATGCCTAACATTGCTTACCAGGTAGTGAAAAAGATTCTGGAATTTTCATTCCTAAATGAGAAAGAAATTTTCAGTGACTTGCAGTTTGTTCCAGTAAGTACAATTTTCAAACTCCTTCTTATCTCACGAACTCAAGTGACACAAGCACCAGAGACCCCACCTGCACTGTAGTTTCTGGCTTTTACTTTAAAAAGTTCTGGCTACATGAACCCTCACTGTGCAAATCTATGCCAGACTCAGAAAAGCCTTCTGTCATGGCACCTCACTAAGTCTGCCTCTATGCCAGGAGAATACCATGCTTAGTTACCTTCAGATCCTAGATGCTGAGATGCTTTTATTAACAGCCAAAGCTAACAATCAGCTTTTGCATAAAGTCGAAGTTTCTACTAAATACCTTTAGCTGTGGAATCTAAGGCTGGACTGCATGCATCCAGGTTGCAGCAGCCTGCCTTCCGCCTGCCCCCAACAGAGCTAACTGTCCTGCTCCAAGAATGCACACACAATAGGGAGGAAAGGCACTTTCCTACTTTCTTCTCCAGCTAAAGTTTTGTAGAATGACAGGCAGGAAGGAGGCTGTAAGGGAAATATTAATGACTAGTTGTCTCATGACAATATTCTCTTTAATACCCGGAGGAATCCTTCTCTTCTCATACTTGGACCAAGAGTGTAAAATAAAGCTATCTTACCAGGTATCTGGGTGGCTTCCTGGCTTTTCATACCTGAAGACAGAAATGAATACTGGTTAATGTTAATCAACTATCTTTCATTGTTAATGCTCCCTCTTGTGTATACCAGCCCCCATCTCCGAGCCTTAAAAGGGGGGGAGTGGGGGTGGGGAACAGTAACAATAAAAACATCTTTTAATTGCTCTTCATTCTCAGACTGGACAAAGCCCAAACTCCTGATGCCAGACTTCAAGGACTTCACGATCTAGCCAACCTTATCTTCATAAGGCAGTCCTGAGTATACCTGTTTTTGAATGAAATAGTACTGGGTCTAAGACTCTGCTTGCTTTAGTTCTACTGTCATTACGGTTATTAGCTCTCTGACTGCACGAGCTTGATCCCTCTGACTTTTATTTCCTTATTTATGCAAAAGAAACACCTTGCAGGTTTGTAGTTAAGTGATGATTATAAAAGCACTAAATACATTATTACATGAAACATAAGCAGCTCTCAATAACTAGAGTTCCTCTGTTTTGGCTTAACTTATTCCTCAAACTCTACATGTCCAGTAATGTCCTTAGTTCTAGGAGTCCTCACATCTCCTAACCTTGCAGCTAGTCTCAGAGAGTAAATAAAGGATCACTTACCAGGAAAGACAGTGGATTCCTGGCTTTTCATTTCTAAAGATGAGAATAGGAACTATTTAATGATAAATGCAGTAAGCTTGAAAATTAACCTTATATATAACTATTTACAAGTGAGATGACCCATTCCCAAAGTTTTTAGAGTTTTGGGTAAAAAGGAAGGAGATTTAGCACACTGGTACCTATATTACAGAGAGAACTATGGCCAATGATCCAGGCACTTTCTAGAGTAAGCAAAATATCTCTTAGTGATTTATATTTTTTAGACTCTGACCTAAATTTGTCATGATTTTTTAAAAATAAAATTTCTTGATTATATAAGTAATATAATTACAGATAATTTAGAAAAATATAGGAATTTATTAAAAATTACTCATAATCCCAGATATCAGAGCTATTCATTCTTAGTATTGGTACATTTCCTTCTTGTCTTTGCTATAATATATGTATATGTGTATATGCTACATACATTTTCATTACTTTTTCAATTTTACTGAGATATAACTGATATAAAACACTGTATAAGTTTAATGTGTGCAACATAATGGCCTGATTTACATATTTTGTGGCATGATTACCACAATAAGTTTAGTTTAACATCCAGCATCTCACATAAATACCAAAAAAGAAATTTTTTTTCCCTTGTGATGAGAACTTTTAGGATCTACTCTTTTAACAACTTTCAAATACACCATACAGCTGTTAACTATAGTCATGTTGTACATTATATTCCCTGTACTTATTTATCTTATAAACGGAAGTTTGTTCCTTTTGACACTGTAAAATAAATGTGACATTATATTCCATATGCTGTTTTTATCCTTTTTTAAAATTTTTATTGGAGTATAACTGACTTACAATATGTTAGCTTCAGGAGTCCAGTGAAGTGAATCTGTTATACATACACATATGTCCACTCTTTCTTATTTTCCCATAAAGGCCATTACAGAGTATTGAGTAGAGTTTGTTTTTATCCTGTGATTTTTACTATCACTGTATTATAAGTACTTTCTCTTATCTTTGGGCTTCCCTGGTGGCACAGTGGTAAAGAATCTGCCTGCTAAGGCAGGAGACATGAGTTTGATCCATGGGTCGGGAAGATCCCCTGGAGAAAGAAATGACAACCCACTCCAGTATTCTTGCTTGGGAAATCCCATGGACAGAGGAGAATGCTGGGCTGCAGTCCAGGGGGTGACAAAGAATCGGACACAACTCAGTGATTCAACAACAGCAACATATCTTCAGATATTTTTTGAAAACATGATTTTTAAATTGGTTAGTGTTTCTTAATAAGAATGTAACTTATTTAACAATGTCCAATTGTTGGATACTAAGTTTATTTATAAATTTTTGCTACTGTAACACTGTACAAACATTTCTATACATATTTTGTACACAAACTTTTATGTTTATTTCCTTAGGACAAATATCTAAAGGTGTTACAAATTATTGGAATTGTCCTCCAGAGAAGTTTGAATTTATAATCTCACCAGTAATTTATGAACATGTTTGTGTCCCAGCACCCTTGAAGAATATTATTTTAAAAAAAACCAAAAAAATTGCGAATGAGTCATACTTTAGAATTTACTAAATATTAAATGGATACAGCTAATAGCAACTATATATATATAAATGATTATATAGATACATATATACACACATATATATTTCAGCATATATATAAATATGTGTGTATGTGTATATATATATAAAATCATTTTAATTTAGGAAAAACTGTCATTTTTATGCGCCTGATGAACAAACACCCTAGGTTACAAGAGTTTGTGAAATAATTAATCACACCTTCCTCTATCCATGTAACAGCTAGTATAAAGCAAAAAATAATAGGTTCTCTAGAACTAGTTCCACATATCATGTCTCTAACCGTTCTGCTGGGATGACCTATGGATTGTTAGCTAGGAGACAGAGAGAGCTGCTGCATCATCCTTATAAAGAAGGGTACCTGGAACTCAGGAGGGCCTCTGATACATCAAACTCATAAGCTAAAGGTGGGTTCTGCCTTCTTCCCACTTTTTCTTACCATTCCACGCTCACCTGCTCCCACCCCTAAGGAAGTTGCCCTGTAAATCTAAGTAAGCTCCCAGAGTTTATGAAAATGTCTTACCAGGGTTTTCCAGCTTCTGGTTTTCCTCACCTAAGTTACAAAAAGAAACTCATCAGTTTCAAAAATAGACCAAAGTAACTGGGAGTTATCATAGTTACAGAACAACTACTTTAAATTAAAATGGCCATAAAGATCCACTTGATATCCAGTAAACTAATGCTACTAAATTTAAGTGTCAGCTACAATCTAAACACAGTTGGCTAATAGGGCTGGAACAATCCTCTCGCCCCTTCTACCAAGAAAAACCTTAACATATAACAAGTCTTCTAGCAATCTCCACAAGCTAGAAAAATATCTGTCTTGAAAAGGTAGATGAAGTCCCTGTGAAGTGACCAGTAAAACTTGTGGCTGCCTGAGCCAATAAGAAGTGTTACTAAGCAAGCCCTCAGATGCATGAAATGCTTCACACAAGGACAGGAAATACCTTCCAAACATCAAGTAAACTGCATACTTAAGAAAAGACTAGGAATTTTTCTCTCTTCACACTGTAGCCACATAAGCCAAACACGTAATAAGGAACTTAGATATAAAGAAGTGACCTGAGCCATATCACTGTAAGTGGAAACTTAGGGGGAAGGAAAGCATCTACACCCAGATGTTTTAGTCAAATGACACCAAACACCAGCTTATTTAAGAAAGACAAAATACTAACTTTTTATACTTTCATCTGGATGTCTGGTGTCACACATGCTAACCTCAATGACTTAATATAGAGCTCTACCTTTTAAGAGACCTCGAACCTGTCAAGAGCGCCTAGCTCTTTGGGTCCCACCAACCTTACTCCCCAGGATGTTTCCACATTGTTCAGATCTCCAGAGAGCCCACCCTCTCATTTGAAGGGAGGTAAATTTCCCCAGAATAGATTCTTTTCCCCCCTTCGTATCTGCCAAGTTACTCCTTCATAGGTGCAAAGTACTCCTTTTCTTCAGCTAAGAACTGAATTTGCTGAACAGGAAAGAGCTATTAAACACCCATGTAGGGGTTATTTTTAAAAATTAGAGCATACTTACCAGGGTTGTAGACATAGACAGGTTGAAAATAGTCTAAAATACAAACATGCTTTCATTACATAGTACTATACTTAGAAGTGAATGTCAGGTTCCGTCTATTTTTACATGCTTATTAATTATAAAGATTTGAGTTGGCTTACATTCAAGATACAAACAAAATATGGCAATATGAAAAATATAAAATTTCAATCTTGAAAACAAATGGTTACAGATTCATTTTAATTATGTGAAAAAGAATCCACAGAAAGAGTAGCCAGGAAGACAGGTAGAAATGGACCCTTATTTTTCAAACTTCTTAAACAAAGAAATCTTCAAATAGGATCCATCCAGAGTATGCACCAGCCCAAGGCATTTTCTGGCAACTTGAGTTCAAATCTGTTGAGTCTAATTTGATGATGTTGTTGCTGAACATTCTTAGAATTCCTAATTACCTTCCCAAATCTTTCTCATGGTCCTCTAAGAAAGATTATTTTTGTTATATTCTCCTATTTTCCTCTGAGGAAGCAGACCAAGTTACCATTTTGTCCCCCTGAGTCTTTCCCCCTGAGCCACATTCACTCCATTCCTTCTTCAGTCTCCCAAATATTACTTTCGAGGATACCAAAACATAGGAATATGAGTCTAACTCTGTGCATAGGAGTCATGTAGGGGTTTTCAGGAGCCCTTAAGTTCCTGTAATGATGGGCTAGGTCAGAGTGGCAAGTCCCAGCATGCCCAAGGCAAATGCAGTGTTTGAGAGAACAGCCACAGGTAAAGCTGGGGTAGGGTTAAGGTGGGTCCCTGCACCCTCCCCCTGAGAAGGTAAAAGAGGCAGCACAACTCGGCCTTGAGAAAGCAAGGGCTGACAGTGTGACAGTATATAGGGGTGGCTCTGATCTGGTCCAGGGAGAAATAACACTGATAAAATTCCCATTACAGAGATAATACTTTAAAGCATATCTTACCCATGTTCTCAACACAACTTTCAGTTTTTAGTCCTGAAACACAAAGATAAAAGTTTTATTAGTTAGACACAATCTACCCTATTAAAAATTTCAAATTGGTATGTTGCTACTGTAATCTAATCTGTCAGCTGTGAGTCTATCAGACTTATAACTTAGTGGGAAGTAAATTACATTTTTGTTTCATAGTATAGTCACTAAAGAGCACTAGATCTAGATAAAACACCTATCTTTTCTGGAATTCAGTTTCCTCATTTATGTCTTTTTTGGGAGATTGCTTCAAATAACCTCCAGAATCCCATCCAAAGATAATAATAACACTTTATCATTCTATGGTTAGTATGAAAAAATTAACAGAAAATTTATCTGTTTAACTAACCCTCTCTTCAGATACTAAATATCATCAACAGTTAACCTGTGCCTTTACTATAACAATTTGTACCCATTGAAGAAAAAGAATCTCAATCAGAGCTTCAAGATCCTAGAATATATGAACAAACATCCTTTGCATTCATATAGAGAAATGAAGTTGATGTGTCCCAGAACACTGATCTGTGTGTAAGGAAATGTACCATTTTTTGGAGAACAGGAACATGATATTGAATGGTATATGTGTATAAAGCCCTTGATCCTCTTGCTTGGGATGCCCTAGAAAAAGTCAACAGTGAGTGCTGCAGTGACTCCTCTGAGACTTGACATAAAGGAGGAATCTGCTAGCTTGCCCAACAAAGGTTAAGCCAAGAAATTCAGCGAGAGGGTGTTTAGTTTTAGTGCCAGCATGAGTCATGGAGGGCTTCCCAGACACCACAGGAAGGTCTAGATGTCATATGTTCTCTTCTGTTCTGTTCTCTTAGTCTGGTTAGCTCACACACCTCATTTGGAACTTCAACTCCCTGAGGATGAACCTCTCAATCGAAGATGCGGCTGTGAAACACCTGGCTTCACTATGAGGCATGTTCATAAGCTCTCAGATCCTGCTCCATTTATGGAGTTTCAACAAGAATCTAGGTGACTCAGTCCAGTTTCTACTGGCCCAGGAAATCTGTAAGAATCTGGATGGTACCCTGAGGCCAACCTTGGTGTTTGGCTATACAAGACAATTTTTTCAAAGTTCTAGAGACTATTATAAAATGTTGTCTCAGCAGGTGATGAGTGGGTGCAAGCCTTAACCAGAAGTTTTAGTTGAGGGAAAGGTGAAGGTGAGGGGAGCTGTGGATAAAAAAGCTACAAACATGATAGATTCAGCCTAGAAACAAGCACTGGGGAATTTTAAAAGCCTTCATATTTTTTCTATAGCACAAATTAAGAGCATGTTTCTCAAAGTATTGGGAAGATACCCTGGAGAAGGAAATGGCAACCTACTCCACTATGCTTGCCTGGAGAATCCCATGGACAGAGGAGCCTGGCAGGCTACAGTCTATGGGGTCACTGAGTGACTAACACTTTCACATTCTCAAAATACAGTCTTCCAATCATATACCTCAGGACCACCTGGGCACTTATTAAAATTGTAAATTCTGTTCTTGCCTGGAGAATCCCAGGGACGGGGGAGCCTGGTGGGCTGCCATCTATGGGGTCGCACAGAGTCAGACACGACTGAAGCAACTTAGCAGCAGCAGCAGCAGCCGGGACTACTGATACATAATTTCTGGGAAAGATAACTTTACAGCATTCTTATTGCATTAAAATCTACATTTTAAACAAGCACTCTAAGTGATTTTTAGGCAAAAAAATTTGAGAGCCTCATCCTTAGTAGATTGTTGTTGTTTACCTAAGTCAGAGACCCCACTGATTGTAGTCTGCTAGGCTCCTCTGTCCATGCGACTTCCCAGGCAAGAATACTGAAGTGGGATGCCATTTTCTTCTCCAGGGGATCTTTCTGACCCAGGGATCAAACTCCCATCTCACGCACTGGCAGGTGGATTCTTCACCACTGAGCCACCAGGGAATCCCGTAGAAGTAGATATGTATCTCTTAACGTTTAACACAGATCCATTTATATGAGACTGCATTTCTCCTCCCTTTTTGAGCCTAGGTTTAACTTGCCATCAGAGTTCTCAGCAGCAGGAATCCAACTATTTTGGGTTTCTAAATAAGTAGCTGGGTTGGGGGAGAGATCAAGATGATGAGTCGGAGGACATGGAGCTCACCTCATCCCAACAAATGCATCAAAAATACATCTGCATGTAGAACAATTCTCACAGAAAACCAACTGGAAGCTGTCTGAAGAGCTCCTACACAACCAAAGCGGTGAAAAAGATTCCCACAGATGGAATGAAAAAAAAGGGGGGGGCACCAGGATGGGATAGGCACCCTAGGGAGGGATCTGTGAAGCAGGGAGGGTCTGCAAAGGCCCTCTGTCTGCTGGGAGGTCAGAGGAGCTGCAGAGCTTGGACTCTGATCGTGAGGTGTGCACACCTGCTGGCTTGCTAGGCATCAAGGTGGAGAGAGATGCGCTGACAGCTTCCACCTCACAGCCCTTCTCAGCCTGAAAGACATGCCAGGTGGGCCGCTAGTATGTAGAGTAGCCAGGCGGTGAAACTCCAGGAGGTGGACCCTGAGGGAGGACTGTCGAGCCATGGGGAGACAGTCCGAAGGGCCTATGGTGTTAGTTCAGTTCAGTTGCTCAGTCATATCTGACTCTTTACGACTCCATGGACTGCAGCACGCCAGGCTTCCCTGTCCATCACCGACTCCTGGAGCCTACTCAAACTAGTGTCCATCACGTTGGTGATGCCATCCAATCATCTCATCCTCTGTCGTCCCCGTCTCCTCCTGCCTTCAATCTTTCCCAGCATCAGAGTCTTTTCCAAGGAGTCAGTTCTTTGCATCAGGTGGCCAAAGTATTGGGGCTTCAGCTTCAGCATCAGTCCTTCCAATGAATATTCAGGACTGATTTCCTTTAGGATTGACTGGTTTGATCTCCTTGCAGTCCAGGGGCCTCTCAAGAGTCTTCTTCAACACCACAGTTCCAAAGCATCAATTCTTCAGTACTAAGCTTTCTTTATGGTCCAACTCTCATATCCATACATGACTACTGGAGAAACCATAGCTTTAACTAGACGGACCTTTGTTGGCAATGTCTCTGATTTTTAATATGCTGTCTAGGTTGGTCATAGTTTTTCCTCCAAGGAGCAAGCATCTTTTAACTTCATGGCTGCAATCACCATCAGCAGTGATTTTGGAGCCCCCCAAAATAAAGTCTGACACTGTTTCCACTGTTTCCCCATTTATTTACCATGAAGTGATGGGACCAGATGCCATGACCTGAATGTTGAGTTTTAAGCCAACTTTTTCACTCTCCTCTTTCACTTTCATCAGAGGTTCTTTAGTTTTTCTTCACTTTCTGCCATAAAGGTGGTGTCATCTGCATATCTGAGGTCATTGATATTTCTCCCAGCAATCTTGATTTCAGCTTGTGCTTCATCCAGCCCAGCATTTCACATGATGTACTGTGCATATAAGTTAAATAAGCAGGGTGACAATATACAGCCTTGACGTACTCCTTTCCCAATTTGGAACCAGTCTGTTGTTCTGTGTCCAGTTCTAACTGTTGCTTTTTGACCTGCCTACAGATCAGGAGGCAAGTAAGGTGGTCTGGTATTCCCATCTCTTTCAGAACTTTCCACAGTTTGTTGTGATCCACACAGTCAAATGCTTTGGCATAGTCAATAAAGCAGAAGTAGATGTTTTTCTGAAACTCTCTTGCTTTTTCGATGATCCAGCGGATGTTGACAATTTGATCTCTGGTTCCTCTGCCTTTTCTAAATCCAGCCTGAACATCTGGAAGTTCACGGTTCATGTACTGTTGAAGCCTGGCCTGGAGAATTTGGGGCATTACTTTGCTAGTGTGTGAGATGAGGGCAATTGTGTGGTAGTTTGAGCATTCTTTGGCATTGCCTTTCTTTGGGATTGGAATGAAAACTGAACTTTTCCAGTTCTGTGGCCACTGCTGAGTTTTCCAAATTTGCTAGCATACTGAGTTCAGCACTTACACAGAATCACCTTTTAGGATCTGAAGTAGCTCAACTGGAATTCCATCACCTCCACTAGCTTTGTTCATAGTGATTCTTCCGAAGGCCCACTTGACTTACCATTCCAAGATGTCTGGCTCTAGGTGAGTGATCACACCATCGTGGTTATCTGGGTCATGAAGATCTTTTTTGTATAGTTCTTCTGTGTATTCTTGCCACCTCTTCTTAATATCTTCTGCTTCTGTTGGGTCCATACTATTTCTGTCCTTTTTCATGCTCATCTATGCACAAAATGTTCCCTTGGTATCTCTAATTTTCTTGAAGAGATCTCTAGTCTTTCCCATTCTGTTGTTTTCCTCTATTTCTTTGCATTGGTCGTTGAGGAAAGCATTCTTACCTCTCCTTGCTATTCTTTGGAACTCTGCATTCAAATGGTCTGGGCCAAACCAGAGTCCACTGCCGGCATTCATGGAGGGGCCGGGCTCCAGCAGTGGACTTTGTCGGTGTGTACAGTGGGTAGCCAGCAAGGCAGACAGTCCCCTTGGGAGGAGTACTCAGCTGTTTCTTTCCTGGCAGGGGTGTTCCAGTTCTGCCCACCTCACACAGCAACTTAGAGCTGGATCTGGGGTAGACAGGTCCTGGGGAGAACCCTATCATAGAGGCAGCCCCAATGCCAGGTGGCAACACAACCACCTCGCTTCCTGCAGTCACAATGTCCCAGCCTCCAGCACCAGCTGAACACTAGGCAAGAAACACACGAGACCTTGGACTGCTTCTGGGCAGAACTGTGGGGGCCTGCATGGGCATAGATTCACTATGACCACATAGGCCTCACCTGATTCAGTGCTCACCTCCTTGGGGACAGATCACATACTTAAGAGCAATGGAGCCTTGTAGAACTGACCCTCAAGATTTCTACTGGGGAGAAGATCCCACCCCACAACAGGCTGTGACAGCCACAGAGCAAAAAGGAGGCCCCGCCCAACATCCAGTGCAGGCTCTGGTCACCACAACACCAGTCACCTTGTATCAAGGGATAACAGTCAGCGCACTTTGAAGGAAAGATGCCACGCCAAAAGAAGCCCTCACACCAAAATTATTGGACCCAGAGTCTACTCAGGGATGTGCCCATATAAAAACCAGCCCTTCAAGACCAGAGAAGACAACTGTTTCTCCTAAATTTAAAGAGACAGGTAAATGTAAGTAAAATTTAAAAAGCACAGGAACCACTCCCAGTTAAAAGAACAAGAGAAATCCTCTGAAAGAACAATGAAACAGACCTCTCCAGTCTACCTGACTCTAAGTTCAAAAAGGAGGTTAAAAAAAATGCTAATGGAATAAAGATTATTGACAGAAATGCAGAATCGCTGTAACAAGGAACTAGAAACTATAAAGAGGATCCAATCAAAATTAACTCAATTGCCAAGATAAAAATCCATCTAGAAGCAAAGAATAGCAGACTAAATAATGCAGAAGAAAGAATAAGTGATCTGCAACATAGAATAATGGAAATCACCCAATCAGAACAAAAAACAGACACATTTTTAAAAATGATAGCATTAAAGAAGGTCTATGAGATAAAAGTATGCCAATCTACACATAATAGGGGTTCCAGAAGAAGACAAAGAAGAGTATTAAAAATGTATTTCAGGGACTTCTCTGGTGGTCCAATGGTTAAGAATTAGCATTTGCACTGCCATGGGCCTGGGTTCAATCCCTGGTCAGGGAACTAAGATCCCACAAGTTGCACAGTGTAGCCAAAAAAAAAAAAAGTACTTGAAGAAATTATGGCTGAAAATTTACCAAACCTAACAAAGGAAACAGATACTTAGGTACAAAAAGCACAGAGGGTCCCAAATAAGATGCACCTAAACAGACCAACACCATGACATACTGTGATTAAAATGGACAAAGTTCAAGAGAGGAATCTGAAGGCAGCAAAAGAGAAACCAAGAGTCAGTTACAAACGAACCCCCAAAAGGCTATTAGCTAATTTCTCTGCAGAAGTTTTGCAGCCAGAAGGAAGTGGCATGATATATTCAAAGTCATGAAAGGGAAAGGTCTGCAACCTAGGTTACTCTACCCAGCAAGGTTATCCTTTAGACTAGAAGAAGAGATAAAGAATTTCTTAGACAAGCAAAAACCAGAATACAGCAATACCAAACCTAACCTAAAACAAATATTGAAAGGTCTTCTCTAACTGGGAAAGAATCAAGAATCTATAGAAAAGGGAAAATCAGAATAGGAAAGGCAAATATCTAAAAGAATTGAAGATCACTTAAACAAGCCAGGTCACAGATTAAAAAACAATCAAAAAATTTTGTAAAAGTGAGTATAACTACTGCTGCTGCTGAGTCACTTCAGTTGTGTCCGACTCTGTGCGACCCCAAAGACAGCAGCACACCAGGCTCCGCCATGCCTGGGATTCTCCAGGCAAGAATACTGGAGTGGGTTGCCATTTCCTTCTCCAGTGCATGAAAGGGGAAAGTGAAAGTGAAGTCGCTCAGTCATGTCCGACTCTTAGCGACCCCATGGACTGTAGCCTACCAGGCTCCTCCGTCCATGGGATTTTCCAGGCAAGAGTACTGCAGTGGGGTGCCATTGCCTTCTCCGAGTATAACTACAATTAATAGCAAAAAGATAAACATTATGATGTAAAACAGGTCATCAAAATCAAAAACATGAGGGAGGGCGGGAAAAAATGTGTATCTTTTAGAATGTGTCTGAACTTACATAATTACCAGTCTAATGCAAGTAGCTACAATTACAGGTTAATATGGCCAACCTAGATAGCATATTTAAAAGCAGAGACATTACTTTGCCAACAAAAGTCCGTCTAGTCAAGGCTATGGTTTTTCCAGTGGTCATGTACGGATGTGAGAGTTGGACGGTGAAGAAAGCTGAGCACCGCAGAATTGATGCTTTTGAACTGTGGTGCTGGAGAAGACTCTTGAGAGTCCCTTGGACTGCAAGGAGATCCAATCAATCCATCCTAAAGGAGATCAATCCTGGGTGTTCATTGGACGGACTGATGTTGAAGCTGAAACTCCAGTACTTTGGCCACCTCATGCGAAGAGTTGACTCCTTGGAAAAGACCCTGATGCTGGGTAGGATTGAGGGCAGGAGGAGAAGGGGATGACAGAGGATGAGATGGTTGGATGGCATCACTGACTTGATGGACATGGGTTTGGGTAGACTCTGGGAGTTGGTGATGGACAGAGAGGCCTGGCGTGCTGCAATTCATGGGGTCGCAAAGAGTTGGGCACGACTGAGCGACTGAACTGAACTGAACTGATACTTGAAAACCAAGGTAACCACAAATCAAAATCATACAACAGTCACAAAAACAAAACAAAAGCAACTCAAGCATAAAACAAAAGAAAACCATCAAACAACAAAAAGAAGAAATGAACAAGCAAGAATTAAAAAATCACCTGGAAAGCAAGGTTTTAAAATGGCAATAAACATATACTTGTCAATAATTAGTTTAAATGTCGATAGACTAAATGCTCCAATCAAAAGAACAGAATGGCAGCTTAAAAAAAAAAAAGCTATATAGTATGTTGTTAACAAGAGACTCACATTAGGGCAAAAGAGATACACAGATTGAAAGTGAGGGGATGGCAAAGGGTATTTCATTCAAATGAAACCAGTAAGAAAGCAGGGGTAGCAATATTCACATTAGGCAACACAAATTTTAAAACAAAGTCCATAAGGAAAGACAAAGACGAAAACTATATAATGATAATGGTTCAACACTAAGTAAATCAATGTGATACTCCACATTAACAAAAGGAAAGACAAAATCACATGACCATCTCAATAGATGCAGAAAAAGCATTTGATAAAATTCAATATCCATTCATGATAAAAACTCTAAGCAAGGTGGGCACAGAAGGAACACAGCTCAACACAATAAAAGCCATTTACAATAAACCCATAGCCAATATCATACTCAACAGTGAAAAGCTGAAAGCCTTTCTGCTCATTCAGGAATAAGACAAGCATGCCAACTCTCACCATTACTACCTAATATAGTATTAAAAATCCTAGCATATTATACATAGTGAAGTAAGCCAGAAAGAAAAACACCAATACAGTATACTAACACATATATATGGTACTAAGTCAATCGGTAAAGATAACCCTGTATCTGAGACATCAAAAGAGACACAGATAAATAGAACAGTATTATGGACTCTATGGGAGAGGGCAAGGGCGGGATGATATGGGAGAATGGCATGGAAGCATGTAAATTATCATATGTGAAATGAATCGCCAGTCCAGGTTCAATGCATGATACAGGGTGCTCGGGGCTGGTGCACCGAGATGACCCAGAGGGATGGGATGGGGAGGGAGGTGGAAGGGGGTTTCTGGAAGGGGAAAACATGTACACCCATGGTGGATTCATGTCAATGTATAGCAAAACAAATACAATATTGTAAAGTTAAAAAATAGAAAATAAACTAATTAAAAAAAAAATCCTAGCAAAAGAATCAGATTAGAAAAACAAAAGGTATCCAAATTTGAAGGGAAGAGGTTAAACTGGCACTATTTGCAGAAGACATGATACTCAATACAGAGAGACCTACAGACTTCACACAAAAACTATTAGAACTAATAACTGAATTCAACAAGTTAGCAGGATATAAGATTAATATATGGAAATCTGTTGCATTTCTTTACGCTAACAATGAAATATCAGAAAGTAAAAAAGCAATGCTGTTTATAACCATGTCCAAAAAATACCCAGGAATAAACTTTTAACTATGGGCATGAAAGAGCTATACACTGAAAACCATAAAACACTGAAGGAAATTGATAATTTTCATCAAGTAAACTGAAGATGATTCAAAGAAATGGAAAGGTGTCCCATGATCTTGCTGCTGCTGCTGCTGCTAAGTCACTTCAGTCGTGTCCGACTCTGTGCAACCCCATGGACTGCAGCCTACCAGGCTCCTCCGTCCATGGGATTTCCCAGGCAAGAGTACTGGAGTGGGGTGCCATTGCCTTCTCCGCCCATGATCTTAGACTGGGATTATTATTAAAATGGCCATACTACCCAAAGCAATCTACAAATTTAATGCAAACCCTATCAAAATATCCATTCCATGTTCATAATACTAGAAGTAATAATCCTAAAATTTATATGGAACCATAAAAGACCCAGAACTGCCAAAGCAATAGTGAAGAAAAGAACAAAGCTGGAGGCATAAGCCTCCCAGACTTCAGACAATACTACACAGCTACAGTAATCAAAGGGCATGGAATTGCCACAAAAACTTACGTCAATGGAACAGAATAGACAGCCCAGAAATAAAGCAACACACCTATAGTCAATTAACCTACAATAAAGGAGGCAAGCACACATAATGAAGAAAGTCTCTTCAATAAGTAGTACTGGGAAAGCTGGACAGTTACATAAAAATCAATGAAATCAGAACACTTCCCACCACCATATACAGAAATAAACTCAAATGGTATCAAGAACTAAATATAAGACATAATACCATACAACTGAAAGTGAAAGCTGCTCAGTTCTGTCCAACTCTTTGTCACCCCATGGACTATAGTCCATGGAATTTTCTAGGCCAGAATACTGGAGTGGGTAGCCTTTCCCTTCTCCAGGGAATTTTCCTACCCAGGGATCGAACCCAGGTCTCCTGCACTGCAGGCAGACTCTTTACCAGCTGAGCCACGAGGGAAGCCCAAGAATACTGGCCTATCCCTTCTCCAGTGGATCATCACAACCCAGGAATCGAACTGGGGACTCCTACATTGCAGGTAGATTCTTTACCAACTGAGCTATCATTGATCCTCAGTGATCAATGCAAAGAAATAGAGGAAAACAACAGAATGGGAAAGACTATAGATCTCTTCAAAAAAATGAGAGATACCAAGGGAGCATTTCATGCAAAGATGGGCAAATAAAGGACAAAATGGTATGGACCTAACAGAAACAGAAGATATTAAGAAAAGGTGCCAAGAATACACAGAAAAACTATACAAAAAAGATGTTAATGACTCAGACAACCACAATGGTGTGATCACTCAACTAGAGCCAGACCTCCTGGAGTTCAAAGTGAAGAGGGCCTTAGGAAGCATCACTACGAACAAAGCTAGTGGAGGCAATGAATTCCAGTTGAGCTATTTCAAATCCTAAAAAATGATGCTGTGAAAGTGCTGCACTCAATATGCCAGCAAATTTGGAAAACTCAGCAGTGGCCACAGGACTGGAAAAGGTCACTTTTCATTCCAATCCCAAAGAAAGATGATGCCAAAGAATGTTCAAACTGCACAATTGCCCTCATCTCACACGCTAGTAAAGTAATGCTCAAAATTCTCCAAGCCAGCTATCCAAAAGCCTACAACCAATAAATGCTGTAGAGGGTGTGGAGAAAAGGGAACCCTCTTACACTGTTGGTGGGAATGCAAACTAGTACAGCCACTATGGAGAACAGTGTGGAGATTCCTTAAAAAACTGGGAATAGAACTGCCATATGACCCAGCAATCCCACTGCTGGGCATACACACCGAGGAAACCAGAATTGAAAGAGACACGTGTACCCCAATGTTCATCGAAGCACTGTTTATAATAGCCAGGACATGGAAGCAGCCTAGATGTCCATCATCAGACGAATGGATAGGAAGCTGTGGTACATATACACAATGGAATATTACTCAGCCATTAAAAAGAATACATTTGAATCAGTTCTACTGAGGTGAATGAAACTGGAGCCCATTATACAGAGTGAAGTAAGCCAGAAAGAAAAACACCAATACAGTATACTAACACATATATATGGTATTTAGTTAATCGGTAAAGATAACCCTGTATGCAAGACATCAAAAGAGACACAGATAAATAGAACAGTATTATGGACTCTATGGGAAAGGGCAAGGGCGGGAAGATATGGGAGAATGGCACTGAAGCATGTAAATTATCATATGTGAAACGAATCACTAGTCCAGGTTCAATGCATGATATAGGGCGCTAGGGGCTGGTGTACCGGGAAGACCTGGAGGGATGGGATGTGGAAGGAGGTGGGAGGGGGGTTCTGGAAGGGGAAAATATGTACACCCATGGTGGATTCATGTCAATGTATGGCAAAACAAATACAATATTGTCAAGTTAAAAAATAGATAAATAAACTAATTAAAAAAACAAAATTCTCCAAGCCAGACTTCAACAGTACGTGAACTGAGAACTTCCAGATGTTCAAGCTGGGTTTAGAAAAGGCAGAGAAACCAGAGATCAAATTGTCAACATCCGTTGGATCATCGAAAAAGTGAGAGAGTTCCAGAAAACACCTACTTTTGCTTTATTGATTACACCAAAGCCTTTGACTGTGTGGATCACAACAAACTGGAAAATTCTTAAAGAGATGGGACTACCAGACCACCTTACCTGCCAATGGAGATATCTGTATGCAGGTCAAGAAGCAACAGTTAGAACTGGAGACGGAACAACAGACTGGTTCCAAATTGGGAAAGGAGTACTTCAAGGCTGTATATTGTCACCCTGCTTATTTAACTTATATGCAGAGCACAATATGCGAAATGCCGGGCTGGATGAAGCACAAGCTGGAATCAAGATTGCCGGGAGAAATATCAATAACCTCAGATATGCAGATGACACCACCCTTATGACAGAAAGTGAAGAGGAATTGAAGAGCCTCTTGATGAGTGAGAGGAGAGTGAAAAGTTGGCTTAAAACTCAACATTGAAAAAACTAAGATCACGGCATCCAGTCCCATCGCTTCATGGCAAACTGATGGGGAAACAATGGAAACAGTGACAGATTTTATTTTCTTGGACTGCAAATGGTGACTGCAGCCATGAAATTAAAAGACGCTTGCTGCTTGGCAGAAGAGCTATGACCAATCTAGACAGCATATTAAAAAGCAGAGACATTACTTTGCCGACAAAAGTCCATCTAGTCAAAGCTATGGTTTTTCCAGTTTTGCCAAGAGAAAGCACTGGTCATAGCAAACACCCTTTTCCAACAACACAAGAGAAGACTCTACACATTGACATCACCAGATGGTCAACACCGAAATCAGATTGATTATATTCTTTGCAGCCAAAGATGGAGAAGCTCTATACAGTCAGCAAAAACACGACCGGGAGCGGACTGTGGCTCAGATCATGAACTCCTTATTGCTAAATTCAGACTTAAATTGAAGAAAGTGGGGAAAACCACTAAATCATTCAGTTCAGTTCAGTTCAGTCGCTCAGTCGTGTCCAACTCTTTGCGACCCCATGAATTGCAGCACGCCAGGCCTCTCTGTCCATCACCAACTCCCGGAGTCTACCCAAACCCATGTCCATCGAGTCAGTGATGCCATCCAGCCATCTCATCCTCTGTCGTCCCCTTCTCCTCCCGCCCCCAATTCTACCCAGCATTAGGGTCTTTTCCAATGAGTCAACCCTTCACATGAGGTGGCCAAAGTATTGGAGTTTCAACTTCAACATCAGACCTTCCAATGAACACCCAGGATTGATCTCTTTTAGGATGGATTGATTGGATCTCCTTGCAGTCCAAGGGACTTTCAAGAGTCTTCTCCAGTACCACAGTTCAAAAGCATCAATTCTTCGGTGCTCAGCTTTCTTCACCGTCCAACTCTCACATCCATACATGACCACTGGAAAAACCACAGCCTTGACTAGATGGACTTTTGTTGGCAAAGTAATGTCTCTGCTTTTAAATATGCTATCTAGGTTGGCCATAACCTTCCTTCCAAGGAGTAAGTGTCTTTTAATTTCATGGCTGCAGTCACCGTCAGCAGTGATTCTGGAGCCCCCCAAAATAAAGTCTGACACTGTTTCCACTGTTTCCCCATCTATTTCCCATGAAATGATGGGACCAGATGCCATGATCTTAGTTTTCTGAACGTTGAGCTTTAAGCCAACTTTTAGACCATTCAGGTATGACCTAAATCAAATCCTTTATGATTATACAGTGGAAGTGAGAAATAGATTTATGGGACTAGATCTGATAGACAGAGCGCCTGATAAACTATGTACGGAGGTTCATGACATTATACAGGAGACAGGGATCAAGACCATCCCCAAGAAAAAGAAATGCAAAAAAGCAAAATAGCTGTCTGAGGAGGTCTTACAAATAGCTGTGAAAAGAAGAGAAGCGAAAAGGAAAGGTATATCCATTTGAATGCAGAGTTCCAAAGAATAGCAAGGAGAGATAAGAAAGCCTTCCTCAGAGATCAATGCAAAGAAATAGAGGAAAACAATAGAACGGGAAAGACTAGAGATCTCTTCAAGAAAATGAGAGATACCAAGGGAACATTTTATGCAAAGATGGGCTCGATAAAGGACAGAAATGGTATGGACCTAACAGAAGCAGAAGATATTAAGAAGAGGTGGCAAGAATACATGGAAGAACTGTACAAAAAAGATCTTCACGACCCAAATAATCATGATGGTGTGATCACTCAACTAGAGCCAGACATCCTGAAAGAGGAGAGTGAAAAAGCTAACTTGAAACTCAACATTAAAAAAACTAAGATTATGGTATCCAGTCCCATCACTTCATGGCAAATAGAAAGGGGAAAAGTGGGAACAGTGAGATTTTATTTTCTTGGGCTCCAAAATCACTGCAGATGGTGACTGCAGCCACGAAATTAAAAGATGCTTGCTCCTTGGAAGAAAAGCTATGACAAACCTAGACAGCATATTAAAAAAGCAGAGACATTACTTTGCTTACAAAGATCCATATAGTCAAAGCCATGGTTTTTCCAGTAGTCACGTATGGATGTGAAAGTTGGACCACAAAGAAGGCTGAATGCCGAAGAATTGATGCTTTCGAGTTGTGTTAATGGAGAAGACTCTTGAGAGTCCTGTGGACTGCAAGGAGATCAAACCAGTCCATCCTAAAGGAAATCAGTCCTGAACATTCACTGAAAGGACTGATGCTGAAGCTGAAGCTCCAATACTTTGGCCACCTGATGCTGAGAAGAATCGAGAGCAGGAGGAGAAGGGGTGACAGGATGAGATGGTTAGATAGCATCACCGACTCAATGGACATAATTTCAGAAAACTCTGGGAGATAATGGAGAAAAGAAGAGCCTAGCATGTTGTAGTCCATGAGGTCACAAAGAGCTGGACACCACTTAGCAACTGAACTACGACAATGAAGATGATTAATGACTTGTTCACTGTCTTGGGTGCTCTGTGTGAGAAGCTGAACTTCAAATGGTGATGCTGGTAGGGAGCACCCCCACTGGGGAACCAACTGAAATCTGACAACACTAATGCCCTAGTTGTATAATCAGGTCATTAAGACCCTCAGAACTGGATTAATAAACTTCTACACAATCTCTCACTACAGAAAAAAATGCACCAAATACAACTCATAAGCTCAGTCTTTATGTTAACCACATACAGGCTCATATTAAGTGATTGCATCTAAAGAAAAGCATCTGGAAACCAACAAAGGAAATCAAGCGTGTGTGGTCATTGTCTCTACTACAGCTTCTGGCTCTATACACAAAACTACTACACTAAGGAAATCACTTGTAAAGGATGAGGACTACAAATTAAAAATTCTACCAGCCTCCCCAGTGAAGATCTCTATAGGGCTGACTGGATGGCTGTCTTCAGCTTTTTATAAGATGCACACAATCATGTTAATTTCTGCCTCGGCCAAGTTCCCAAGCACCAAGGATATGCTTGTATGGGTGTACTTGCTCTGACCTCAGTGGACAGATGAACATTCATATAGCATCTGTTCTTACTTCAGTAAATGAACATATATTTCATATGACCTCAGCAAAAAGATAATTCTGATTAGATCAAAATCACCAGTATATGAAACGAGACGCTGACTTTGCTTCCCCAGTGATTCTGGGGCTGCTATCCTGACTGTAGAGGTTACCACAGAATTCATCATTACAGAAAGAAGACAGTCAATGTGAGTCATCCCCAGTAGGAAGTGACAGACTATAATGGGTTGGGATTATAGTAGGCAGCATCTGACATGTTTCCAAATGATCCTGCCACCTAATATTCACACTCTAGTAATCCTCTCAAGTGTGAACTGAACGTAGTAACCTACTTGCAGCAAAAGGAATACAGCAAAAGTGATGCAATGTCACTCCTGTGATTAGGCTGCAAAAGACTGTGACTTGTTGGCTCTCTCTAGCTTTCTCTCTGGCATTTTGATAAAGAAAGGTGCCATGCTGTGAGACAGTCTATGGATAGGCCTAAGGAACAAGGGAGGCCTACAGTCAATAGCTCATGACGAACTAAGGCCTTAGTCAACAACCCAACTGAAGCAACTTAGCATGCACATATACAACCACCCACAGGAAACTGAATCCTGCCATCAACTATGTAAGTGAGCTGGGAAGTAGATCTTCCCCAGTCATGCATTATGATGACTGCAGTCTTTTTTGAGAGATCCTGAGTCAAAAAACACAGCTACAGTGAACCTGGATTCCTGAGCCACAGCAGCTCTGAGAAGAAATTCTGCCTATGGACACAGCTTCATGACAGCCTGACCTATGGATTTCAGACTTGCCTTGCTAGCCAATACAATCATGTAAGCCAACTCCTTACAACTGATTTTGTTTCTCTGGTTGAGCCTTGACTGATACAATCAGCATGAACAAGTCTGGTGGGTGAAAGTCTGGAAGGGGTTGATAATAAAGAGGTCTCCCTTTTCCTATAAATATGGAATAAATAGTCTGAACAGCCTTCCAAATGTTCTAGGCATTTGATTGATTCACAATGTGAATTTCTCATGGTGATGGATGTGATATATCACTTCCTATCTGGTCTATCTATACAGAATCTTACTGAATCCCCAATCCCAGACAACAGCACAGAAACTGCACTACTTCCAGGGAAGGCTAAAAAAGAGTCTATCAGAACCAAGGAAGGTACTTATATTTGAGAAGCCCTCAAGTGCTAGGGGTGGATTTATAAAAAATAAATCTGGATAGCTCCTTCCCCCTTTTGATGGCTCAGCAGAGAGGTGGCTCAACAAGTTCGAGAAAGCTCAACAAAACAGACTAACCCCAGCCAATGGAGTCCAGGGGCTCTTCCTTTCTAACAAGGTTACTTTTCCAGTCAGAGAATGTTGACATTCCTTGCCCCCATCACTCTATTAACATGTAGAGTATATTTACATATATACAGTCTGGTCCCTCACTATAGGAAACACTGTCCAAAATGTCAGATGATCTATGACCAGCCTGTTCAGTAAAATAATGCGAGTTCAGAGGATGATGTATGCACTACTATTTCTCTTATTAGTTTTCTTCCAGTAAATCATATTATACCTACACTGTAAGGTACATGAGATCTCAAAGCTATGACTTCCTACTGGGAATTTATTTACTAAAAGTTTCTTTTATTCATTTATTCACTGCTTATTGATCTCTAAATGGGTGCCAGGGCCAGACACCTAGCTAGACTCTTGGGGTAGGTCAGTGAGGGAAAAAGTAAAAAAAAAACAAAAACCTGCTCTTTAGACATTTTCATTCAAGCAGGGGAAGATAACAATAAATACCTAAGTATTATATATAATCCATAGGTGAATTTGCCACTACTGCCTCATTCCCCTTGTGAGCTGTAGGTCTGCTTCTAAAGGTGCTGGACACAATCTTTTCTGTTGTCTCTGATGATACTTTCTTCCAAGCTGCATTTTTCTCCTCAGTCCTGTTCATATGCAACAAGTATGCTCTTTTGGCCACACAATTCATACAAATTGCTATCTCTAAACTTTATTTATATCTGAATTCTCTTATCATGAAATACACACATGCACATTTATTCAGATTTAGCATTGCTGAGGTATTTATGGATGTGTAGCGGTCTAGTTTAGGGGTACCAGCTTCTTTCTGCTTAATGGTTAAGTTCTTCCAAGTAGATAATTTATTCCAGAGTCATCTGGTCATAACTATTCTACATCAAATTTATGTTTCTCTGCTCACACTCAAAACATGTTTAGCTTCTTGCTCACATCAGTCCACACTGGTGCAGCATTTTCCAGTCTGTTCCTTATTAGTCTAAGAGACAGACCATGAGAAAAAGTATTCTGTGATCAAGAAGTTTAAGAAAAGTCACATTCTAGATCACCTACTTAGAAATTCACATTGTATTAGGTTGGTACAAAAGTAATTCCAGTTTTGGACTGTGAATTTTAAATCATTGTTACTAGGCTCAAACATATCTTTACTAATCAAAATAGTAACCATTACAACCACATTTTTGCCAATGAGAAATAAGTTTGTCTATTACTGCAGCACAAAATTCCATGCTTCAGGATTCAACAAACTCTTAGAAAGCATTTTCTGCCTCTTTTTGGTTGTGGAAGTACTTTGCCTGCAAAAAGTTGTCAAGATGCTTGAAGAAGTGGTGGTCAGTTGGAGAGAGGGCAGGTGAATATGGCAGATGAGGCAAGACCACATAGCCCAATTCACTCAACTTTGGAAGCACTGACTGTGTGACGTGGTCAGGCACTGTCATAGAGAAGAACTGGGCCCTTTCTGTTGACCAATTCTGGCTGCAGGCGTTGTAGTTTTTGGTGCATCTCATAAATTTGCTGAGTATACTTCTCAGATGTAGTGGTTTTGCCAGGATTCAGAAAGCGGTAGTGGATCAGACTGGCAGCAGACCACTGAACAGTGACCGTGACCTTTTTTTTGGTGCAAGTTTGGCTTTGGGAAGTGCTTTGGAGCTTCTTAGTCCAACCACTGAGTTGGTTGTCACTGGTTGTCATGTAAAATCTACTTTGCATCACACGTCACAATCCAATTGAGAAATGGTTCGTTGTTGTATAGAATAAGAGAAGACAACACCTCAAAATGACGATATTTTGATTTGCAGTCAGCTCATGACTCAACCGGAGAAAGCAATGGCACCCCACTCCAGTACTCTTGCCTGGAAAATCCCTGGACGGAGGAGCCTGGTAGGCTACAGTCCATGGGGTCGCTAAGAGTCGGACACGACTGAGCGACTTCACTTTCACTTTTCCCTTTCATGCACTGGAGAAGGAAATGGCAACCCACTCCAGTATTCTTGCCTGGAGAATCCTAGGGACGGCGGAGTCTGGTGGACTGCTGTCTATAGGGTCGCACAGAGTCGGACACGACTGAAGCGACTTAGCAGCAGCAGCAGCAGCAGCATGACTCAACAGCTTATCGAGCTTTTTCACCTTTCTGGTTTGCTTCAAATGCCAAATGACTGTAAAATGGTCACAGAATTCTTCTGCAACTTCTCCTGTAGCTGTTAAAAGGATCAGCTTCAATGATTGCTCTCAGTTGGTCGTTGTCAACTTCCGATGGCTGGCCACTGCACTCATCTTCAAGCCTCTCCTCTACGAAGCTTCTTGAACCACCACTGCACTGTACGTTCGTTTGCAGTTCCTGGGCCAAATGCGTTGCTGAGGTTGCAAATTGTCTCTGCTCCTTTACGACCCACTTTGAACTTGAAAAAAAAAATCGCTCGAATTTGCTTTTTGTCTAACATCATTTCCCTACTCTAAAATAAATATAAAACAAGCAGCAAATAATAAGTCATTAGCAAAAAAATAAAGTGAGAAATGTGCATTACAATGATGTATAATATAACCACATTTACATATTCCAACATCAAATGGAATGTTGAACATCAAATGTTCAACAATGTAAAACCGCAATTACTTTTGCATCAACCTAAAACATCATCACTTTTAAGGCTCTGAGAAATCTCATAGTAATAAACTGTTTAACTCTGTTTACTCAGCATGTCCAATACTTACTTCACCATAAAACAGAAATTTGCTAACATTCTACAGAACCAGTGTTTCAGAGCTCAACTTGGGACAAATGCTGAGTGGGTTGATAGCATCATAGGCAAGAAATCCAGAAAAATGTGTTCCAATGTTGAGGCTGACTTTGTTAGTGTAACTTCAGGCAAGGCATCTAACCTCTCGATTCCTAGATTTCCCAATGGTAAATGGTGGTAATTACTGGCTCTCCTAGGCTTGCTTTAGGTTTCACTCAGTATCTCTAAGTATAAAACGTGAATGAAAGCACTTTGTACAAGTTTAAATAATACAGTTTTAAATCTTACTTTTTGTGTCTCTTCAAGCATTTAATTTCCATCTCATGCATATTCTTAAGTAATATTTATTCTTAAATAGTAATTTTATTGCCAAGTTCCTCTTACCAATGGTCTAATTTGTACTGTGATCCACAGCTAAGTGTAAACTATCTCCCCTCCTGTAGGAAGTTATCCTCGATTTGGCCTTCTCTCATTTCTCCCCTCTTTACTCCTTTGGTCATTTGTTGGGAAATTCTGCCTCTCCTCTGGTATGAAGTTCTGCAAGGGCACAGAGCCTATCTTCAGTACCTGGCCCATAGCAAAAATTCAGTTTAAAACTGAGTTGAATCCTAGATTGTTCCATTTTTAAGAATTACATCACCCTGTTTTCAGTTATGGTAGCCACACAACTGGGGGAGCCTACCACATATTTATCCCTGGAGAAGGAACTGGCACCCCACTCCAGTACTCTCGCCTGGAAAATCCCATGGACGGAGGAGCCTGGTAGGCTGCAGTCCATGGGGTCGCTAAGAGTCAGACACGACTGAGCGACTTCACTTTCACTTTTCACTTTCATGCATTGGAGAAGGAAATGGCAACCCACTCCAGTGTTCTTGTCTGGAGAATCCCAGGGACGGGGGAGCCTGGTAGGCTGCCATCTATGGGGTCGCACAGAGTCGGACACGACTGAAGCAACTTAGCAGCAGCAGCAGCAGCAGCTAAGAAAACATTACAAAAGAGGTTTAACCTGTGGTAATTTTCCCATAAGGATGGATCTAGTGTTTGTTACCACTTACCTACTCCTATATTCTTGGATTAATACGAGTATCTCTTTGACTACCAGGAATTATTTTCTCGACTCCCAACCAACTGAACTATTTTCTTTAGCTAACTAGTTTTTGTAAGGCCCACAAATGTTTTATCTTGGAAATCGCAAACAAGTTTAAAGTAATAGCACAGGACTGTGTCAGCACACTACATTTAGCACAGCATAATTTTTAAATCACTTTTAGAAACGTTGCCTTTTTTCATCCAGAGTTATATTCAGTCACAGTAGAACAAGGTTCTGACTACTACCTCCTGGTTGAGCTTTTAAAACCCCTGGTTATTACCCTTCATAGTGTTTCAAACAGCCTAGCTTTAATGATCACTTCAGGCTGTTTTCGATCCTCAGTTTCCATTAGTTATCTCCAGATGGCAGCAGAGGACATCAGTTGAGACTCCAGTTTAGAGGTAAAGGTGAAGTTGCTCAGTTGTGTCCGACTCCTTGCGACCCCATGGACTGTAGCCTGCCAGACTCCTCTGTCCATGGGGATTCTCCATGCAGGAATACTGGAGTGGGCGGCCATGCCCTCCTCCAGGGGATCTTCCCTATCCAAGGATCAAACCCAAGTCTCCCACACTGCAGGCGGATTCTGTACCATCTGGGCTACCAGGAAAGGTAAAGCAACACAATCAAATGCAGTGGCCTGACTTTGTCAGAGCTCTCCAAACAGTATACACGTGAGCCTCCAAAAAAGTTTTTCCATTGTAGCTGGTTTGAAGATTAACCTGCTGTGCAGCCTCTGGCTAACTTTCTGGGCAGGCCCTCAGAAGTCTGCCCATTCTCCTCCCCTTTCCTCACACTGGGCTAGTAACACACTAGCCCATGTAGGTCTGAGTCCTGGCTCATTCTGGATTAACCCGATGGCTCCACCCCTTTTATCATAATCATACTCACAAACGTGAACTCTGGGCGCTCCAGTGCCCACCTCTGTCCTTCAACCAGATACCAGATTTGGCCTACTCTAGCTACTGTAGCTATTGTAGCCAGGGCTTCTGTGTAACCAATGCCTGCCCAAAGGGCCTTTGGCTGAATGCACCCTGAAAGTGGCATCATTTTGTCAGCCCAGCTGAGACTGGGTCAGGTCCAATGTATGTTCGGTGAAGGAAATGGGCACTTTTCCTCTCAACATAAATTTGCTCACTCCAGCCTTCATTTGTCCCTCAAGGAGAACAGTTAGTCTACTTCCAACTCAGGGTCAGGACTAGAGTAAGGCAAAAAAGGTATGTAAAGTGCAAAATTTAAGGAAGCACTCATTCTCTGGATCATGCAGGTGCAAATGATGCATGTATATGACCCTAAGCATGAAGACTTCCTTAAAGTCTTCCTTTTGTGCCCCAGGGATCTCAATGGCTACACAGCTTCTGCCATTAAATCAAAAGTGGACCAACTGCCCTCCCCACTCCATCCTCCAGGTATAATGTCTCATCAGCACTTCTCTGTTCTTTTGTTATCTCATAATATGCTGGCACATTTGAGTTTCGGTCTAAACTTCTATCCCACTTCCAAGGCCCTACTTCAGTACTTTCTCTGCTTGATAAGCAGCCATGGTTTTGGGTTCAGGTAGACAATCACATTCATGAGACCCCAAAGGCATCCCCTCACCAGTTGACTTGGTTTTGTAGGCAGAGAACAGGGCATACTACTTTGGAGTGATATGGGATATAAACCTTCAACACAAGTCCTCACAGCAGTCCAGAGCTGTCCTTCAGCCCCTAGAATGACATCTCTGGTACAAGACAACAAGATTACACAGGTGGGTACAGGACCCATCCTAGCTTAGTATCCTCATGCCACATACAGAAGACAACATCTCTTACATCAATCAGTCCATGAGTACACTCCAGCACTCAGCAAGAATGCTTCAGTACATCACACCACATTCAGGAATGCCCAAAGCTATGGCTTCCCTCCAGTTATTTATACTTCATTCACAATCTCTCAGCTCATGCACTCTAGCAATCAAGGGTTATGTTTACCATTAGGCAGCGTTGCATGGTTACACAGTTGTCATTCCCTCTGTAGTAGATTACAGAGAAACAGTGCTAGAAGATCAACAAGAGGCGATTTTCATAGGACGAAGGAGAAAGAGTTTTGTTAACCCTTGACTCATATACAAGGTACAGTATCATAAAATTTCAGAATGCTGGGGATAAGGAAATATCCTAGAACCTCCCAGAGGAAAAAACAGGTCTCACTCAAAGTTTCAGTGATGAGAATGGCTTCACACTTTTTAACAGCAACATCAGAAACTAAAAGATAGTGAAGGAATATCTCCAAAATTCCAAGAGAAATAATTCTCAAAACAGAAATACAAATCTACAAACTATTATTCAAGTCTTTAAAGGTAGGTTTTTCAGACGTACAAAGTCTTAGAAAATTTGCCTCACTGTCTCTTTCCTCAGAAAGCTTCTGAAGAATCTCTACCCCTTCCAAAGTAAGGAGTATTTCAATAAAGAGGAACAAATTCAAGATATAGGGGATTCCTCATAGGTCAGAAGCAAAAGAAAGTCTCAGAACAGCAGTGAGGAGAGATTTCAGGATATTTTCACAAAGCAGGACGATGGAGTACGGGGCGGGGGGGTAGGGGAGAGTATCTGATATGCCTAAATGTATTGAGAAGATGTGCATTTCTAACGGTTCAGGGGGTGAATTACAGATGGCATATAAAAAACTAAGGAAACAGAAAATCATACAACTAATAACTCTGGAGTAAAAGAAGTACTTAAAAAGAAAATGTAGCAGTCTTTACTACACTGGAAGAATGGGAAGGGAAAATGCACAAATATTGAGGAGGGTGTTGTTTATCAGATACTTTTAATTTACTGACCTAACAGCTATTTCTTATTCCCTTCTCCCCTGCCTCCTTACACAATAGAGGCTGTAAAAGCTAATTACCCTCTTTGCAAGATTTTCTTGTAGTTCAGTTCAGTTCAGTTCAGTCGCTCAGTCGTGTCTGACTCTTTGCGACCCCATGGACTGCAGCACACCAGGCCTCCCTGTCCATCACCAACTCCCAGAGTTTACCCAAACTCATGTCCATTGAGTTCGTGATGCCATCCAACCATCTCATCCTCTGTCGTCCCCTTCTCCTCCTGCCCTCAATCTTTCTCAGCATCAGGGTCATTTCCAATGAGTCAGCAGATGACCAAGTAGCTGTTCCAGTCAATAACACACAATCTGGTGAAATCTACCTGGAGTTTCTGGGGAAGCTTTACCCTCTTGGTTAAACAGGCAGATTTGGCTGCCATCCTCCTTTCCCTTCATTTCATCTTGGACATGGATTGATGCCTATATCTGCCAACAGTCACACTGAAAACATGAATCAACAAACTCAATATGCTAAAGGTGGTGGGCAAGAAACAAAGAGTCTGAGTTACTTATGATGTAGCTGAGTTCCTGTACAAACTCTGGACAGCCCACCTGTAGTTTTTTGATTAAATGAGAGCCACCAGGCAGGTTTTCTGTTACAACTGCATGCAATAAAGAACTCCTAATTAATGTAGGGTATATTAGAGCTAAATACTTATTCTCTATCAGTATTGGGAAGTCAATAAATAATGTCTAACATTTTTAAATCAAGAAAAACATGCTAAAGCATGTTATTTACTTAGAAACATGCAGTAAGTATCTAAAAAATAATTAAAAAACAAAAAGAATGCCACTGAGGAGTGGGAATTGGGGACAGAAAGGGGTAGGGCAGGGGTAGGGCTATTTTTCACTGTAAGCCTTATATGTAGGGTTCTGAACCAGACACTTATTTGTTGTGGGGGCTCTCTGTGAACAGTTTGGCAGTGTTCTTTGGCCTATACCCACTAGATGGTACTAGCACAGGGAGATGGTGTAACAATTAAAAATGTTTCCAACTACGGTCAACTGATCCTACCAGACAAAACTGCTCCTGGTTGAGAACTATTACCTTATATTACTATTTTATTTTTAAAATTTTCAATAATACTGTATGATTTTGATAAAACTAAATTATGGAAAAATAAACTAACGGTATGAAAAGAGCTAGACAGGAGACCACCAATGACTTTTCTCCCTTCAAGACCTCCCACTTTCCTTCCTGACTTCTCCCTGGGCCTAAGAGACTCCCTCCTGCCCTCCCAGACACACACAGACAGAACAGAGACACTTACCACCTAGAAACGCACACTCATAGTGGTTGCAGGTCTTGTTTGTGCTCTGAAGGATAAGGTTATTGCCAGCCTCATCCTGTGACACAAGAAAAACCTCATTCAGAGGTATTAAAACAATTCTTTCACTTTCTTTATCAAAAAATTTTTCAACGGCAACTCCAAAACATGTTTTGATGGTTAGCAGAACATGTTGGTCATCAGCAGCTTGAGGTTTTGATGAATATGCCAAGGTGAAATGGCCAAGTCGGGCTTGGTTCAGCCCTCCAAATGTAAATGAAGTATTCAGCCTTACGCTGTACACCACGTTTTTGTAACTGTTCTCACAAGATCTTCTCAGCAACTGCAGAGCTTTTGTCAGGTAAAAATGGAAAGCTTTGAACTGGAAGCCATAGATATAATCTTTTCGAGACTGGCCAGCCATTTCCATAGCTTCATTGAACAGATGGTAAAAGGAAGACTGCTCTTGAGCTTCAGAAATATAGGCCATCAGGGCTATACCATAGTTATCCTTGAAATTCACAGGGAGAAAGAGCTGAGGCTTCCTAGCTTCCCATTTGGCTTCTGCATTTTCCCACACGTCTTCTAAGAGCTGGAGGCTTGCTTTTTCCTCCTTGAACAGTTGAGGAACATATTTGATTTCCATCCGGTTACTGCATTTCAGGTATTCATCATCAAATGCATTATCTGCCATATCTAACATTTCAGCTTTCACCTGCAAAGGAAAAGGAAATTAGTACTCTTGAAATAAAAGTATTTAGTGTGTATCATTTTCTCTCAATTTTCTGCAAAGAATCCTGCATCTTCTCAAACCCTGCTAAGACTCTCTTCCTTGCTCACAACGAACTTCTGATATCTTTTTACATAGGAAGTATATTCCACTGTTAGTGATAACTTCTCCCAGCTGTAACATATTTATATGAAAGAGTAAATGGGAAGTATGAGCATGACCATGCCTATAAGTCATTCATCTGAACCTTGTAGTACAGAGGAAAGGAAATGAGTGTGAAACAAAAGAAATGGGTGGCAGTCCTGGCTCTGAACGATATTCTCAGCTAGACTTCCTCAACCACTCAAGACTATTGAGTGAATCTGAAATGCCTTGTATGAAATACTTTACTAGATGGATAAATACATAAAGGCAAATATTACCCCTTTTTCTTTGAGGACACCCCTCCCTTTTCTGTATGGTTTGGCTAGGACTAATTCTGCATCTTCAGCCCCTATGATAAGCAATGATGCAGGCTTAAAAACCAGAGCACTCCCAGATAAACAAAAGGCTTTCTTTTCCTTCAACCATAAGCTCTAAGGATAATATTGGCTTGGGGAAGCCAATAGTTACCCTTTAAGTCTCTTGAAGAATCCTGTCTGCAAATAAAGCAACAAAGCAACAAAGAAAGATTTATAGAGCTTAGAGGTGAAGAGAGATGAGGTCCTGATAACATTGCTTAAGGCCTGAGTCGAGCATTACCTGAAAGGTGTATTTGTTTCAGTTGTTTGAAACAGTAAATTCCCTATTCACCTGGGCTTTCTGTTCTGTGCAAATGGAAAAGGACTCAAGCCAGTGCAGTTGCTCAGTCGTGTCTGACTCTTTGTGATTCCATGGACTGTAGCCTACCAGGCTCCTTCATCCATGGAATTTTCCAGGCAGGAGTACTGGAGTGGGTTGCTATTTCCTTCTCCAGGGGATCTTCCTGACCTGGGGATTGAACCCAGGTCTCCCGCATTGCAGGCAGACATTTTACCATCTGAGCTACCAGGGAAGCCCTAAACATCTGTTAAATGATACGCATAACATAAGAAGCAAGGTGGTGTAGTGTAACTAACACTAGCTTTGAGCCAGATAGATCTGGGTTCAAATTCCATTTCTATTACTAACTAGGTACTAATTACTTATAAGACTTGACATTTCTGAGCTTCAATAGCTCTCACTAAAGGAACACTTCTTCTTAGACTCCTTTGCAGGTCCAGCATATTCCAATTGGCCATTAAAGGTCGCAGTTTCTCAAGGCTATTTATTTTCCAAACCTCAAGTCTACCCTTAGGCAATGATATACGACCCACAGTTTCAACGATCATCTGAATATCTCTGACCTGTTGTGTAAGTGCAAGATCTATATAGCAATTGCCTAATTAATAACTACACTTGTTCTGTATATCAACTGCCTACTTAATAATTTCACTTGAGTTGCTCAAAGACCCTTCAAACAAAACAGTCTAACAGCAAGGCCAAACTTACAACCCTACTGTCTACAGCTAGCATTGACCTAGTCCTTATATAAAACCATCCATTCATTTGTGAAATTTTCTTAGATTTCTCCTTCTCACTCATGCCCTGCACTCCTAAGGCCTAAAAAACTTCTCAAGAGTGCTTTCTGTGTGTGCAGCACTAAGTGTTCATATATACTAACTCATTTAATCTTCGTGGTAACTCTGTGAGGTAGGTTTAGTTCAGTTCAGTCACTCAGTCGTGTCCGACTCTTTGTGACCCTGTGGACTGCAGCACGCCAAGCTTCCCTGTCCATCACCAACTCCTGGAGCTTATTCAAACTCGTGCCTATCAAGTCAGTGATCCCATCCAACCATTTTATCCTCTGCTGTCCCCTTCTCCTCCTGCCTTCAATCTTTCCCAGCATCAGGGACTTTTCCAGTGAGTTAGTTCTTCACATCAGGTGGCCAAAGTATTGGGAGTTTCAGCTTCAGCATCAGTCTTTCCAATAAGTCAGGACTGATTTCCTTTAGGATGGACTGGTTGGATCTCCTTGAAGCCCAAGGGACTCTCAAGAGTCTTCTCCAACACCACAGTTCAAAAGCATCAATTCTTCGGCACTCAGCTTTCCTTATAGTCCAACTTCACATCCATAGATAGTTAGGTACTATTATTAGTCCCTCTTTTAAAGATGAGGAAACTAAGGCAGGGAGATTAACTTGTATGGAATTCAGATGTGAACCCAGGCAATCTGGCTCCAGAGTCTGTTTCTTAACCAAAATGTGTTTCTGATGATAAAGACCACTGACATTCATATAGCACTTAAAAAGATTTTAACTTTGTCCTTATAACAACACTTATGAAAGGTCTGGAGTAAAACTCACAACACCATCTTACAAGTAGTGCTAGTAGGAACTGTACTGGCATCAGAAACCGTCTGATTACTAGCCACAAAATAATCTGTTGGGAAAGTCACTGAGACCCCTGAAATTCTAGGTCCATAGGTCAGTTTCTTGAAGTGGGAATTTGAGCGTTACTAGATCAAATCATTGCCATCTCCTAGTCAAGAAATGCACTTTCCTCCACAGCACAGAATGTACCAGTGTGCATCCTGGGCACCAATGTCTAACTTATCCTCAAGACTTCAACATATTATAAGACATCATGCCCTGCAACCACCTCCCACATTCTTCACATCACATCCAAGAGCTGATCCACTGTGTTCCTCTCTTTGCCCTGTGCCTCTAACCAGTCTCCACATGTCTAATTTTAGACGTCAAGTCTTTCTGGCCCAAGGCCACAGCTGATTGTGTGTTCTGAACAGTGAGTACCTTGAGCAGTGAAAAAGCCCACAGACGCCACCACCATTCAGGGAAAACTGAATGGACATTAAGGAACAGGTACAAAGGCTAGGTGAGCCCACTAACTATATTTTCTTCCTGAGTTATCCACTGAAACAAGGCTATATGGATGAAGCTTAATTACCAAAAATTTATTACAAAAATGTAAAAATGATTTTAAAAGGCTTCAGTTAAATTATGAAACATTCATAAATAAACACATCAAAATTATGTTGCAGAAAAATATTAAAAAGGCAAATCAAAATCACAGTGAGACACCACCTCATATCCATTAGGATGGATATAAAGATAAGGAAAAAAGGGAAAATAGCAAATGTAGGCAATGATCTAGAGAAACTTAATCCTCACACACTGCTGTGTAAGTAATACAAAATGTGGAAAACAATTTGGCAGTTCCTCACAATGTTAAACATTGAGCCACCATATGACCCAGCAATTATATACTTCTGGTATAAACCCAAGAGAACTGAAAACATATGTTCACACAAACAAAAATCTGTATGCAAAAGCTTGTGGCAGGACTATTGATTTCTAAGTCCTGAATGAGGAAATGGCAACTCATTCCAGCAGTCTTGCCTAGAAAAATCCCTTGGACAGAGGAGCCTGGGAGCTCCAGTTCATGGGGTCACAATGGGCATGCATGCTCACATTCATTCATAAGAACCAAAAGTGGGGCAAACTCAAATGCCCAACAATTAATGAATGGATAAACAAAATGTGGCATAACCATGCAATGTAATATTACTATACTACAAAAAAGAACAAAGTACTAATATACACTGCAACATGTGTGAAGCTTGAAAATGTTAAGCTAAAAGAAGCCACAGAAAAGGCCAGATATTGTATAATTCCATTCAGATGAAATGTTCAGAATCTGCAAATTCATAGAGACAAAGCAGATTAGCGGATTTCAGGGGATACAGGGAAGAGGGAATTGGAATTGACTGCTAACAGCTACTGGGCTTCTTTTGGGGGTGATAGGAATCCTATAATGAGATAAAGTGATGAGGGTTGCACAACACAGTGAATATATGACAATCACTGAACTATACACTTTAAAGTGGTATATTTTTATATGGGAATCACACATTAATTTTTTAAAAGTCACACTGAAAAACAGGTAGCAGAATATACAATGATTCTATAAACAATATTTCAGAATATTAAACTCAAAATGGATGAAGTTTTTAAGAATTTAACACATTTTAAAGAGGGTGCTTCAAATCAGTGGACAAATACTCAGTAGTGATGTGAAAGCTAACAATGTGGGGGGAAAAAATCAAGTGAGATACCTGGCTCATATTTTACATAAAAACATGTTACAGAATGTTTAAAGATTCAATTGTAAAAAACAAAATCATGAAAATTCTATCAGAATAAAAGAATACTGAACGTGAGAAAAGAGCCACTATATAAAACATGGGAAACATGTAGACATTGCATTGTCAACGTATATGATGAAAAATACATGTTTTTAGAATATCTGATGCCACGGACAGACACCTGTAGCACAGTATTAACTTAAAAAGGTAAAAAAAAATACTATATGTAGTGTGAATCTATCTTGTAAATTACAACATAAATACATAGAAAAAAGCTGAGAAGCCTACAAACCAACAGATTAAGACTCATTCCCTCTGGGTGGAAAACTGTGGATGATTTTTACTTTCCTCCCTTTGTCTACTTTTGATTTTTAATTTTCTACAGTTAACATGTATCAGTGTGTAAAAGGTAAGATCTACATTTTAAAAAACTAACTTATAGCAATTCTATCTGTCCTCATTTCTATCATCAACCCACACAAATGCCTCCGGCAACCTTATACCAAGAGTTCCCGTTCCAATGATCACATGTTTCCCATTCCTAACATTACCTGGAGGACGTCCATTAGAATCATAGGTGCCAACAGCACGGTGACCATTTCAAAATGTCCTGTCTTCATTTTTCTCTTCTAAATTAAAATGAAGGAATTCCAATTTAGTAGACTTAAAAAAAAGTTTAGGGAAATAGAACAGGATGACACATACGATATACATTTTTTCATTCTGGGTAAGAGTGGGTATCATGATGGTTAGGAAGTGATTATGAATAAATTCCCAATGGCTGAAAGGGGCATTAGATTTTGTCTGGTGATCTAACACCTTCATTCTACACATGAGGAAACAAAAGCTCAGAAAACTTCAGATATTTGCTCAGGATTAAATCTGTCAATTTCCATTCTCCTTTAGACATGTTGTCTCTCCCACCAATAGTCACTGATAGTCAATTATTCTTCCTCCCTCTCAATATCCCCTCATCATACACAGGAAATCACAAACTGAAAAAAAAAAGAAAAAGAAAAACACAACACCATTGCAGATTGGTCTCCTAGCTCCCAGTCTCCAAGAATTCTCCAGGAGTTAGTATCCACATACATCATCCATTCTTCATCCTCTTTGCAAACCAAGTGATGCCCGTTTGGTAGGATGAAGACAAGTAGTGGTAAAAACCAGAAGGTTATCCAGGGTGTTCTCTTTCTCCCAAATATTCTCATTTAAGAGAAGCCAAGGATAAAACAAGCACCCTGAATAACTTCCTGAAAGCAGGAATGAGAATAAGAAGGAAGTGAACAGGAAGCAACTCTGGTAAGATTATATAACTCTACAGGCTGTGTGCCCAATATTCATCCCAACATTCATGAGACAGAAGTAGGTAAACAGGAGGGTAAGAGGCCATCAAGGGCTGAAGCTGTCCCAGAATCACTAACTGATTCAATTAATTAAAGACTGCTTTACGGCTTCTTCCACATACCTAAAACAAAGTTGACATGACAGGAACTGAACTCTCTTTTTCATCCTACCAATCACCATATTCTGGAACCTGAAAGTGGGGATGAACAGCACAGGGGAAAGTAGTCTTCCCTTTGGCCCCAGATTGCCATCTTTATTCATGAGCAGTTTCTTTCATTAAAGATATTAAAAGATAGCACAAAAATGCCACTTCTGTGTTAATCGTCCCTTTAGAAAAGAGATTTTGAAAATAACACTTGACAGATAACTGTCACAAGGCAAGCTCTGAATGAGGATTTTCTTAAAAAATCTTCACTTCCGTAGTCTGAATGTAAATAAGTCAAAATGTTTACCTGGCTTTTCTGCCTGTGGAGTTTTAAATGATGCTAGATCTCACTGTTTCCCCACTCTCTCAGTTGTGGTGAGGGTGTCTTCAGGATAGGAGGTTGTTGACACTGAGAGCCGAAAAGGGAATGCTTTTCTTTTTATAAACATCCCCAGCAGTAGCTTGGCAGTGGCACATTACCTCATTTGTGTTCTGCTATTTATATCTGGCCCCCACACTATCCCTTGGAATCACCACCATTAACACATGAAATCTCCAAGAGGCTTGTAAAGCCACAGCAATTCCCTCCAACCACACAGCATGTTCAGTCTGAGCCCTCAGTTCTGGGCTTCTCAGAGAGTGATCACACTTCCCATTCCTAACCTTTTGACCCTTTGATTCTGAGATGTCAAGCTAAAGCAAGGATTTTACCCTCGCTAGATGGTTCACATAACTCAGGGGACTTCCTGTGTTAATCACCGTCAACGGTGATGGCTACCCCCATTCACTCAACCGGCTTACTGTATTTTAGGTACTGTGCCAGGTGCTGGGACGCACAAGGAAAACAAATCTGAAAAGCACACAAACTAACAAAAGATGTGAAACTTATCCAGAATACATGTTAAGAATCTTAAGTACAAAGCCCAGTGAGAGCACTAAGAAGGGAAGGATTTGGCGGTATCTGCAACTATAGCTCTCATTTGAGTAAAGTACGCCTAGTAAATACATTGACTGCAATGTTGAAGACCGTATGTTATTTGTTTTTCTCTCCCCGACTTATTTCTTGGCATAATGCCCTCAAGAGCCATCCACATTGTTACAAATGGCATTATTTCATTCTTTTTATGGCTGAGTAATATTACATTATATATGTACCACATCTTCTCTATCCACCTAACTGTCCATGGACACAGATTGCTTCCGTATCTTCTTGTTCAGTCGCTCAGCTGTGTCCAACTCTTTGAGACGCCATGGACTGCAGCACACCAGGCTTCCATGTCCTTCACCATCTCCCAGAGTTTGCTCAAACTCACATCCATTGAGTTGGCGATGCCATCCAACCACTTCGTCCTCTGTCATCCCCTTATCCTCCTGCCTTCAATCTTTCCCAACATGTAAATAATGCTATCAAGAACATGAAAGTACAGAAATCTTTTCAACTGTTTTAACTTTCTTTGGGTAAATACTCAGAAGTGGAATTGTTAGATCATTTGTTGTTACTGTTGCTGTTCAGTTACTAAGTCATGTTCAACTCTTTGTGACCCCGTGGACTACAGCATGCCAAGCTCCTCTGTCCCTCCAGTATCTCCCAGAGTTTGCTCACTCGTGTCCACTGAGTCGATGATGCTATCTAACCATCTCATCCTCTGTCACTCCCTTCTCTTTTTGTTTTCAGTCTTTCCCAGCATCAGGGTTGTTTCCAATGAGTTGGCTCTTGCATCAGGTGGCCAAACTATCTGAGTTTCAGCTTCAGCATCAGTCCTTCCAGTGAATATTCAGGGTTGATTTCCTTTAGGATTGACTGGTTTGATGATCTCCTTGCTGTCCAAGGGACTCTCAAGAATCTTCTCCAGCACCACAATTCAAAAGCATCAGTTCTTTGGTGTTCAGTCTTCTTTATGGTCCAACTCTCATATCCATACATGACTACTGGAAAAACCATAGCTTTAATTACACAGACCTTTGTCAGCAAAGTGATATTTCTGCTTCTTAATATGCTATCTAGGTTTATCATAGCTTTCCTTCCAAGGAGCAAGCGTCTTTGAATTTCACAGCCGCAGTCACCCTCCACAGTGATTTTGGGGCCCAAGAAAATACAATTCTGTTTTTAGTTTTTTGAAGAACTCCCCATAATATTTTTCATAGTGAATGCACCAATTTACATTCCCACCAAGAGTGCGTAAGTATTTCTTTTTCTTCACACCCTCCAATATTTGTTGTGTTTTTTATAAGAGCCATTCTAACAGGTGTGAGGTAATATTTCACTGTGGTTTTGATGTGCATTTCCCTGTTGATTAGTGATACTGATCTTTCCATGTGTCTGCTGGCCATGTGTATAGATTATTTGAAAAAAATCTCTCTTCAGGTCTTCTGTTCATTTTTATATTCATTATTTCTGATTGAGTTGTTATGAGTTCTTTACATATTTTGGATACTAACCCTTTATCATATGTATGATTTGCAAATATTTTCCACCATTCAGGTCGTATTTTCATTTTTAGATGGTTTCCTTTATTGAGCAGAAACTCCTTAGTTCAGTTGAGTACCATTTTTTGATTTTTGCTTATACTTCCTTTGCTTTTGGTGTCAAATTAAAAAAATCTCCACTAAGACCAATGCCAAGGAGCTTACCACTTATGTTTCCTCTAAGAGTTTTATGGTTCAGGTCTTACATTCAAGTCTTTAATACATTTTGAGTTAATTTTTGTGTATGATGTGAGATAGTGGTCTGGTTTCATTCTTTTCCATATGCCTGTTCAGTTTTCCCAACATCATTTACTGACGAGATTCCTTTCCCCATTGCATATTGGCTCCTTTGTTGTAAGTTAATTGACCATATATGCATGGGTTTATTTCTGGGCTTGCCATTCTAGTTCACTGATCTATGTGTCTGTTTTTATGCCAATACCACAGTTTTTATCACTATGCATGTGTGTTAGTCACTCAGTCATGCCCAACTCTTTGTGACCCCATGGACTGCAGCCCACCAGGCTCCTCTGCCCATGGGATTCTCCAGGCAAGGATACTGGAGTGGGTTGCCATTTCCTTCTCCATTTGATTACTATAGCTTTATAATAAAGTTTGAAATCATGGCACACAATACTTGCAGCTTTGTTCTTCTTTCCCAAGATTGTTTTGGCTGTTTGGAGGTTTATGTGGTCCCAAACAAGTTTTGGGCTTCACTGGTGGCTCAGACAGTAACGATGCAATGCCAGAGACGCGGGTTCGATCCCTGGAAGATCAGGAAGATCCTCTGGAGAAGGGGATGGCAACACACTCCAGTATTCGTGGCTGGAGAATTCCACAGAGAGAGGAGGCTGACAGGCTATACAGTCCATGGAGTCACAGAGTTGGACAAGACTGAGTGACTAACGCTTATTTACTAAACAAGTTTTAGAATTTTTTTTTGGTCCTACTTTGTGGAAAATTCCATTGGAATTTTGAAATGGATTGCACTGAATCTATAGACTGCTTTGGGTAGTATAGACATTTTAACAATATGGATTCTTCTAGTCCCTAAGCATGGAATATCTATTCATCTGCATCTTCTTCACCTTCTTTCATCTCCTTGATTAAATTTATTCATAGGTACTTTATTGTTTTTGATGAACTATAAATGAGATTATTTTTCTTTATTTCTGATAGTCCATTATCAGTGCATTGAAATATAAGAGATTTCTGTGTACTGATTCTGTATCCTAAAACTTCACTGAATTTATTAATTCTAGTTTTTGGAGGAATCTTTAGGATTTTCTGTATATAGCATCATGTCATCTGCAAACAGTGACAGTTTTACTTCTTCCTTTCCAATTCAGATGATTTAATTTCGTTTTCTGCTGGACTGCTCTGATTAGGACTCCCAATACAATGCTGAGTAAGTGTCTAGAGTGGCCATCCTGGTCTTGCACGTGATTTTAGATGAAAAGCTTTCAGCTTTTCATCATTGAGCATATTAGCTGTAGATCCATTACAGACAACCCTACTATGTGGAGGTACGTTCCCTCTATACTGACTTTGGCACACTTGAGAACTCTTTTTAATCAAAACTAGGTGTTAAATTTTGTCAAGTGCTTTTTCTATATCTGTTATGATGATCATGTGATTTTTATCTTTCATTTTGTTAATCTGCAGTATTTCACTGATTGATTTGTGACTCTGAACTATCCCTGCATCCCTGGAATAAATTCCACTTGATAATGGTGTATAATACTTTTAATGCATTGTTGAACTCAGTTTGCTAATAATTTGTTAAGGATTTTTACATCTATGTTCATCAGGGATACTGGCCTGAAATTTTCATTTTTTTGTAGTGTCTTTGTCTGGATTTGGTATCAGGCTAAGAATGGCCTTATAAAATGAATTATGAACTTAGATGTTTTTCCTCCTCTTCTATTTCTTGGAAAAGTCTGAGAAGGACTGGTGTTAATTCTTTTTCAAATACTTGGTAGAATTTGTCATTGAAACCATCTGGACTTTTATTTGGGGCAAGTTTTTTATTATTGATTCAACCTGCTTACTAATAATCAGTCTCTTCTGATTTTCTGTTTCTTCCTGATTCACTGCTGGAAGGTTGTTACTAGGAATTTATCCATTTCTTCCAGGTTTCCCAACTTATTAGCATATACTTTATTTGAAGCAGTCTCTTACAATTCAGTTCAGTCACTCAGTCATGTTCAACTCTTTGAAACCCCATGGACTGCAGCACACCAGGCTTCCCTGTCCATCACCAACTCCCGGAGCTTACTCAAACTCAAGTCCATTGAGTCGGTGATGCCATCCAACCATCTCATCCTCTGTTGTCCCCTTCTCTCCCTGCCTTCAATTTTTCCCAGCATCAGGGTCTTTTCCAATGAGTCAGTTCTTTGCATCAGGTGGCCAAAGTATTGGAGCTTCAGCATCAGTCCTTCCAATGAATATTCAGGACTGATTTCCTTTAGGATGGACTGGTTTGATCTCCCTGCAGTCCAAGGGACTCTCAAGAGTCTTCTCCAACATCACAGTTCAAAAGCATCAGTTCTTCAGTGTTCAGCTTTCTTTATGGTCCAACTCTCACATCCATACACGACTACTGGAAAACCCACAGCTTTGACTAGACAGAGCTTTGTCGGCAAAGTAATGTCTCTGCTTTTTAATATGCTGTCTATGTTGGTCATAGCCTTTTTTCCAAGGAAAAGCTTTTCTTCCAAGTTTCTAACGATCCTTTATATTTCTGTGATATCATCTGTAATGTCTTCTCTTTTGTTTCTCATTTTGAGTTCTCTCTTCTCAGTGTGTCTAGCTAAAGATTTATCCATTTTGCTTATTTAACAAAACAGCTCTTGATTTCATTTATCTTCTCTATTGTCGTTGTTTCTTTTCATTTATTTCTAGTATGAATTTTGCTATTTCCTTCCTTCTAACTTTGGGCTTTATTTATTCTCTGCTTTCTAGTTCCTTGAGATGTAAGGTTAGGTTGTTTGAAATGTTCCTGGTTCTTGCAGTAGGCATTTATCACTATGAATTCTCCTCTTAGAGCTGCTTTTACTGCATCCCACAAATTTTGGGTATACTGCCGTTTTTGTTTGTCTCAAGGTATTTTTTTTATTTTGCTTTCAATTTTTTCTTTGACCTACTAACTATATAAGAGTATGCTGTTTAATATTTCAGTTCAGTTCAGTTACTCAGTCGTGTCTGACTCTTTGAAACCCCATGGACTGCAGCACGCCAAGCTTCCCTGTCCATCACCAACTCCCACAGCTTGCTCAAACTCATGTCCATCGAGTCAGTGATGCCATCCAACCATCTCATCCTCTGTCCCCTTCTCCTCCTACCTTCAATCTTTCCCAGCATCAGGGTCTTTCCCAGTGAGTCAGATCGTCACATCAGGTGGCCAAAGTATTGGAGTTTCAGCTTCAGCATCAGTCCTTAAAATGAATATTCAGGACTAATTTCCTTTAGGATTGACTGGCTGGCTCTCCTTGCAGTCCAAGGGACTCTCAAGAGTCTTCTCCAACACCACAGTTCAAAAGCATCAATTCTCTGGCACTCAGCTTTCTTTATGGTCCAACTCTCACATCCATACATGACTACTGGAAAAACCATAGCTTTGACTAGATGGGACTTTGTTGGCAAAGTAATGTCTTAGCTTTTTAATATGCTGTTTAGGTTGGGCATAGCTTTTCTTCCAAGGAGCATGCATCTTTCAATTTCATGGCTGCAGTCACCATCTGCAGTGATTTTGGAGCCCAAGAAAATAAAGTCTGTCACTGTTTCCACTGTTTCTCCATCTATTTGCCAGGAAGTGATGGGACTGGATGACATGATCTTAGTTTTTTGAATGCTGAGTTTTAAGCCAGAGTTTTTTCACTCTTTCACTTTCATCAAGAGGCTCTTCAGTTCCTCTTCACTCTCTGCCATAAGGACTTAATCTTTACATATTTATAAATTTCCCAGTTTTCTTTTTATAATTGATTTCTAGTCTCATGCCATTGTGATTAGAAAAGATGCTTAATATGATCTCAATTTTCTTAAATTTAAAAAAATTTTTCCCTAACATATAATCTATCCTAGAGAATATTCTATATACACTTGAGAAAAATGAGTATTCTACTGCTTTCAGGTAGCATGTCCTGTACATTTCTGTTAAGTCTATGTCATTTAAGGCCAATGTTCCCTTATTCATTATCTGTCTGGATGATCTATCCACTGATATAAGTGGGATATTAAAGCTCCCTACTATTATTGTACTGCTATCTATTTCTTCCTTTAGGCCTGTTAATATTTGCTTTATATACTTAGGTGCTCCTATACTGGCTGCTTCTCTGGTGGCTCAGATGGTAAAGAATCTGACTACAATGTGGGAGACCTGGGTTTGATTCCTGGGTTGGGAAGATCCCTTGGAGGAGGGCATGGTAACCCATTCCAGTTCTCTTTCCTGGAGAATCCCCATGGACCGAGGAGCCTGGTGGGCTACAAAGAGCAAAGAGAGTGGGCCGCAAAGAGTTATACACAACTGAGCAACTAAGCACACAGCATATTGGGTGCATAAACATTTACAAATGTTATGTCCGTTTGTTCAACTGACCACTTTATCACTACATAATCTCCTTGTCTCTTTTTACAGTCTGTTTTGTGTATTTTATCTAATAGAAATATCAATAACCTCAGATATGCAGATGACACCACACTTATGGCAGAAAGTGAAGAAAAATTAAAGGCCCTCTTGATGAAAGTGAAAAAGGAGAGTGAAGAAGTTGGCTTAAAGCTCAACATTCAGAAAACTAAGATCATGGCATCTGGTCCCATCACTTCATGGCAAATAGATGGAGAAACAGTGACAGAGTTTACTTTTCTGGGCTCCAAAATCATTGCAGATGGTGATTGCAGCAATGAAATTAAAAGACACTTACTCCTTGGAAGGAAAGTTATGACCAACCTAGACAGCATATGAAAATGCAGAGACATTACTTTGTCAACAAAGGTCTGTCTAGTTAAGGCTTGGTTTTTCCAGTGGTCATGTATGGATGTGAGAGTTGGACCATAAAGAAAGCTGAGTGCAGAAGAATTGATGCTTTTGAACTGTGGTGTTGGAGAAGACTCTTGAGAGTCCCTTGGACTGCAAGGAGATCCAACCAGTCCATCCTAAAGGAGATCAGTTCTGGGTGTTCATTGGAAGCTGAAACTCCAATACTTTGGCCACCTGATGCGAAGAGCTGACTCATTTGAAAAGACCCTGATGCTGGCAAAGGTTGAGGGCAGGAGGAGAAGGGGACGACAGAGGATGAGATGGCTGGATGGCATCACCGACTCAATGGACATGGGTCTGGGCGGACTCTGGGAGTTGGTGATGGAAAGGGAGGCTGGGCATGCTGTGGTTCATGGGGTCGCAAAGAGTCGGACACGACTGAGTGACTGAACTGAACTGATTAAGTGTTACTGAACACGTTTGTATGCCCTATGCACAGTGAGGCCAAATGATATCAGAACACCAGATGCATAGGGGCTTCAGGTGGGAGCAGCGCCATGTCCCAGGCCAGGGCTCTCCTGCAAGCCTGGTAGGCAACTGGCCGTGAGCCACAGCCTTGTGTACAAATTTAATGGAGTCAGCTTGCCCAGTGCCACCCACCCTGTGCTACCACTGCTGCCCCCAGCCTGGCCTTGCCAAGCAGTCCCTGACTCCTACTGAGCTCCCTGCAAGGACAACTATGACAAGAAAGTGAAGCAGGCAGCAGGGAGAAGGCAAGAAGGTGGCATGCCCCTGTGTCCACTTGGCCAATGTGACCCTGACTTGCAGGTATACCTGCCACTAGAATAGGGGTGAAGTAGCACACAGCTGTTAGCATGCAAGAGTTAACACATGGTGGTTAGAGGACCCATTCCACCAACAGTCAGCCAAGCAGTGATTCTGGGATAGAGACTGCAGAGAGAGGCGAATTGCAGCCTTCTCCCAGTCCCTTGGGGCCATCAGATGAGCTGGGAAGGCCAAGACACAGGTTGAGGGCTGTGTTCTGCAGAGCTCCAGAGCCCTCACAATAGCCACCAACTGGCTGGACCAGGCCTTGAAGCAGCAGTGAATCTCTCCCCAATCCTCACCTCTACAACCTAATGGTGGTGGCACTCTCCATGAGTCATAGGCCATGAAGGCCTCAGATCCTCTCCAGCTTAAATGAAAAGCCTGAGAGCTGGCTGGGTCCCAGGTGCCTTGCTCCCAAGTGATAATTACTGAGCAGGGTCTGGAAACCTGGCCCTGAGGATTCTGCCAGCTGAGATCTGCCTCTACAGCCAGAGACTGGCAAAAGGTCCCAGGCTGGGTGTTGGATGAATGCTCCCAGACAGGTCCCACATAGGGACTCCCTCCTTTTAGCCAGGACCTGGACCTTGGAGGGCAGTAGTTGAGCATTGGGACCTCACTCTTTCTTGCCATAACAAAGAATACCATTTGTTTCACTGGAGATTTACAAGGACATGGTAACGTGACCTCTAGAACAAAGGATCCGACATCAAGAAGTCTGAAACAACTAATGATACCCCTCTCTCACCTTTCCTATAAAAGGGTTTTGCCAGAAGTTTTGGGGAGCTCAGGATTTTTTTCAAGGCATAAGCCACTCATTTCTGTGCATGGCTTTGCAATAAACCTTTCTCTGCTCCAAATTCCACATTTTAGTGTTGTTTGACGTCCCTGCGCATTGGACACATAGACTTGCATCTGGTAACATAAGTATAGTTATTCCAGCTTTCTTTCAGCTTCTATTTGCATGGAATATCTTTTTCCATCCTTCCACTTTCAGTTTGTGTGTGTCTTTAGGTATTAAGTGAGTCTCTTGTAGGCAGCATATAGATGGGTCTTGTTTTTGTATCTGTTCAACCACTCTGTATCTTTTGATTGGAAAATTTAGTTCATTTTACATTTAAAGTGATTATTGAAAGATATGTCCTTATTGTCATTTTGTTAAATGTTTTCTGACTGCTCTGTAGTTCCTCCCTTCCTTCTTATCTTGCTCTCTTCCTTTGTGGTTGATGATTTTCTTTAGTGGTTATCTTATATTCATTTCTCATTTCCTTTTATGTATCTAGTATAGGTTTTTGATTTGTGGTATCAGGAAACTTACATATAACAACTTATAACAGTCCATTTTAAGTTGATAACAACTTAACTTTGAATGCATTCAAAGTTTTACATTTTTATTCTTTCACTCTCCACATTTTGTTTTTGATGTTACATTTTACATCTCTTAATTGTGTATATTCCCTAACTAATTATAGTAGTTACAGTTATTTTTACTACTTTTGTCTTTTAACCTTCATACAAGTTTAACAGTGACTAATCTGCTACCTTTACCATACAGCCATACCTCACCTTACTGAACTTTGCTTTACTGTGCTTCACATTGTGCTGCATTTTTTACAAATCAAAGGTTTGTGGCAACCTTGCCCAGACCAAGTCTGTGGGTGCTATTTTTTCAAACAGTATTTGCTAACTTCATGTCTCTGTGTCACATTTTGGTTAATTCTTGAAAATTTTCAAACTTTTAAATTATTACATCATGGTGATCTGTGATCAGTGATCTTTGATGTTACTACTATACTGCTTGCTTAAGGCTCAGATAATGATTAGCATTTTTTAGCATTAAAGTATTTTTAAATTAAGGTATGCATATTGTTTTTTTAGGCTTAATGCTATTGCATAGTTAACAGTCTAAAGCATAAAATAACTTTTATATGCACTAGGAAATCAAAAATTCATGTGACTTGCTTTATTGTGGTAGCTTGGAATCAAGTCAACAGTATCTCTGAGGTATGCCCATATATTTACCTTTAGCCATGAGTTTTATACTTTCATATGTTTTGTTGTTATTAATCAGCATCCTTTCTTTTCAGCTTAAGTAAGTCCCTTTAACATTTCTTGTAACGCTGGTTAGTGAGTGATGCACTCCTTTGGCTTTTGCTTGTCTGAAAAACTCTTTCTCTCCTTCAGCTCTGAATGATAACTTTGCACGCAGAGTATTCTTGGTTGTAGGTTTTTTCCCTTTCCTTGTCCCTCCTTTCTGGTCTGCAAAGTCACTGCTGAAGAAAATCTTCTGCTGGTCTTAATGGAGGTTCCCTTATACATAATAAGTTGTTTTGCTCTTGCTGCTTTTAAGATTCTCTCCTTGTCTTTAACTTTTGACATTTTAATTATAACGAGTCTTGTGGGTCTTTTTAGGTTCATCTTATTTGGAACTCTTTTAGCTTCCTGGATCTAGATGTCTGCATCCTTCCCCAGGTTAGGGAAGTTTCAATCATCATTTATCCAAATAAGTTTTCTCCCCTTTTTCTCTCTCCTGTCCTTCTGGCGCTCCTATAATACAAAGGGTAGTCCACTTGATGTTGCCCCAAAGTTCTTTATGCTATCTTCACTTTTTTACTACTTTGATTTGGTGAGTTCTTCTATCCTGTCTTTGAGTTCACTCACCCTTTCTTCTGTTTCACCTAATATTCTGTTGAATCCCACTAATGTATTTTCTAGTTCAGTTACCATATACTTCAGCTCTGTGACTTCTGTTTGGAATTTTTAAATATTTTCTAATCTCTTTGATAAAGTTCTCACTGTGTCCATCCATTCCTCTTCTGAGTTCAGGAAGCATTTTTATGATTATCACTTTGAACTTTTTATCAGGTTAATTACTTATCTATTAAGATTTTTTTTTTTTGAGGTTTTATCTTGTTCATTTGGAACATGCTTCTCTGTTTCTTCACTTTGCTTGACTTTCTGCCAGTTTCTATGCATTAGATGAAACCACTGCCTCTGCCAGTCTGCAGGGTTGGCCCTGTATAGGAGACAAACCTTATCATTCAACCCTGCCCTAGCACTCGTGGTTGTTTCTCAACACCACTGTGATTATCCAAGCAGCCTATTTTATTTTTAATAGCTGATGGAGAACCAAGATCAGTTAGTGTTCCAAAGGGAAAGATCTTACTCAGCATCCAAGTTTAACCTTATTAGAAGCCAGACCCCCACACAGCAGCTTTTATAAATACAAATAAACAGTTTTGTCAGACCACAAGTACAAGCCCTGCTGGCCCCCAGAGCCAAGTGATCTGGAGGTATCCCCTAGGCAGCTGTCATAAAGATCAGGGCTCCAGATGAGTATGTAAGCTCCTTTCGGTAAGAAACCAGTAAGCTGTGGCATGGTAAAAGGAGGGAAGAAAGATGGTATTCCCCAGCCCATATCACCTGAGAGCACCTCTGTAGCCTCTGGAAGTGTTTCATACCTGAGACTTGTCTTATAGCCAAAGCTCCAGGACTGGAAAGCAGGACTCTTTCACAGAAAGACTAGGGGAATGTTTTAGTCCACTGTCTGTGCAGTGACCTGGGAGTGGTAGCCTTCCAAGAACTGTATCTCTCATACTTACAGTCCTGGGGGACCCAGGAACATCCCTGGGTACCAGACAATCAAGGGATATTCCCTGGGCAGCAGCTACAAAAACCAGAGTACCAGATGCAAAAACTGGGATACCAGATATTTATAAGCAATCCCTTTCAAGAGATGCTGACACTGAAGAGTCTAGCAGAAGGGAAAGATAATGCCTCCCCTTCAAGGTCTCAGGTTTACAGTTAGCTTATATGTGTTTAATTAGAAACTTATCCCTCGGGTTGCAGCAATACTAAGTTAATATTGGCCCTTTTCACAGAAAGATTGAGCTCCTAAGTCTGCTACCTCCTGCTGTGCCCTGGGGGTGATTACTGTTTAAGAACTATTTCTCTTTGGTTACAGTCCCATGGAACCTACAAGCTAAGCCTGGCTGACCACTGGAACCAGGTGATTAGAGGTGTCCCCTGGCAGCATCTGAAAAAATTAGGGCACCAGAGAAGGATATAAGCTTCTTTCTGAAAGATACCAGCAAGCTGGAACGAGGTAGAGGGAGAGTGCAAAGATGTAGTACACCTGCCTCCATACCCTGAAAACAGCTCAATAAGCCTCTATAAAGTATGCCAAATCAGAAGTCTGTCCCTCCAGCCAAAGCTCCTTGACAAGCAAGTAGATCTCTTTCTCAGAAGGACTAGAAGTGTGTTTCAGTCTACTCTCCGTGTAGTGCCATAGGAGTGGTAGTCTTTCAAGAAATGAATCTCCAATTGTTCTCATGAAACCCAGGAACACAAGTCTTCTTGGCCTCCAAAGCCAGGTGATCCCCCAAGTGGCAGCTGCAAAAACTGGGTCACCAGATTTAAAAATGGAGCAGCAGATGTATACAGAAGCGCCTGAGAAATACTGGTGCTCTGGAGTGCAGCAAAGCGAGAGCACAAAGATGGCACGCATTGGCTACAGCAATTGCTGTTGTTTAGTCACTAAGTCATGTCCAGCTCTTTGTGACCCCATGGGCTGTAACTCACCAGGTTCCTCTGTCCATGGGATTTTCTAGGCAAGCATATTGAAGTGGGTTGCACGTCCTTCTCCAGGGGATCTTCCTAACCCAGGGATTGAACTTCCTAAAGGAAATCAGTCCTGAATATTCATTGGAAGGACTGATGCTGAAGCTGAAGCTCCAATAATTTGGCCACCTGATGCAAAGGACAGACTCACTGGAAAAGACCCTGATGCTGGGAAAGATTGAAGGCAGGAGAAGAGGACTACAGAGATTGAGATGGTTGGATGGCACCACCAACTCAATAGACATAAGTTTGAATAAACTCCCAGAGATGGTGATGGACAGGGAAGCTTGGTATGCTGCAGTCCATGAGGTCACAAAGAGTATGACAGGACTGAGGGACTGAACTTATATATGGAATCTAAAAAATAGTACAAAGGAACTTACTCACAAAACTGACTAACATATATATATAAAACAAACTTTGGTTACCGACAGGGAAAGCAGAAGGCAGAATTTCTTTACCATTGAACACCAGGGAAGCCCAGCTACAGTGAAGCAGAGTACAAGAATGCAACATACCAAAGAGAAAAAAATAAATACATTTTTTTTAAGAGTTGGGGAAGGAAGTCCTAGGAGTCCAGTGGTTAAGACTTCACCTTCCAATGCAGGGGGTAGGGGTTTGATCCCTGATCAGGGAGCTAAGATCCCACATGCTTTGCAGTCAAAAACCTAAAACAGAAACAATATTGTAACAAATTCAAAAAAAGACTTTAAAAACAATGGTCCACATAAAAAATCTTTAAAGAAAAAAGATTTGGGGGAGATGGTACCCACTGGTTTTAGTAAGGCAAAAACAGATTGTGAAAAATGGTACCCAGTGACTACAGCATGAAGATGACACCCACTGGAAGCAGGAAAATAAAGAAATGATGGCACGTGTGGGTTTTAGCAAGGCAGAGCAAGGGCATGATGACAGCACCCATAAGCCTCCTTCCCAGGAGAATACTCCAGCAGGCCTTTTCCTCTCAGACCAAGTGCTCTAAAATTAACAAACAAGTCTTTTATACATAAATCTGGATGCTTTTCAAAGGGCTCCTTCTGCACTGCTCCCTCGAGCAGATGAGTCTGCACACAGGCCCTTTAAGACTGTACCTCAGTTTGTCACAGCCCCACCAGTCTCGTATGTGAGCCCTGCTAGTCTTTAAACCCAAGTGTTTTGAGGGCTTGTCTCTCAGGTGACTGTCTTTAAAGTTGGGGTGCCCAATGTGGAGTAAGAACCCTTTACTCTCCAGGGCAAAATTCCAACTTATGAGCTACCTTCTAATTGTGGGCTGTAGCACCAGAGTTGGGAGTTTATGGCAAGATTGTGCCAGTCTTTCCTACCCATTTAGAAGTGACTTCCTTCATGTTTGTCTGATGTGGAGAATTGTTCCGCTAGTTTTTAGTTATTCCCTAGAAGCAACTATTCCATATATGGCTGCAGATGTGGTATGCCCCTGGGAGGAGGTGAGTTCAGGATCTTCTTATATTGCCATCTTGAACCAGAATCTCCAACTTTTGACTCTATTTCATTCATCCATCCATTCATTCAACAAATATATGAGTCTTCACAATGTTCCAGGCACTGGTTTAAGTGCTGCAGGTGTATCAGTGAACAAAACAGACATCGTGCCCTTGTCAAATTCATATTCTTGTTGGAGAGGGCAAACAATTAAAATAAATAATTATGCAAGTATGTTAGAATATAGTAACTGTTACTTTTTAAAAAGTAATACAAAAGAGACTGGTTTGCATGAGTAGTCTGCCATTTGAATTGGATGGTTTGGGGGATGAAAACATGATATATGAGCAAAGACTTGAAGGAGATGAGGGAGATCAGCCACGAAGACTGTGGTGGAAGAGTGGTCAGGAGCAAGAAATACAAGAGGCTGATATGGCTGGAATAGAAGAGTCGTAGGCAAATGGCACCCCACTCCAGTACTCTTGCCTGGAAAATCCCATGGACAGAGGAGCCTGGTAGGCTACAGTCCATGGGATCGCTAAGAGTCGGACACGACTGAGTGACTTCACTTTCACTTTTCCCTTTCATGCACTGGAGAAGGAAATGGCAATCCACTCCAGTATTCTTGCCTGGAGAATCCCAGGGACGGCGGAGCCTGGTGGGCTGCCGTCTATGGGGTCGCACAGAGTCGGACACGACTGAAGCGACTTAGCAGCAGCAGGTAAGGAAGAACTGTGGAGATAAGGTCAGCAAGGTAAGGGTGGTAGTGGGAAGATAAGAGTTTGTAGGCTATTATAAGAATCTCAGATCTTATTCTAAGAGAAAGGGAGTAAATCACAAGGTTTGAATGGAAGTATGACAAGATTTTACTTATTTTTTAAGATGATGGCCCTGGCTGTTCTGCTAAGAATAGTCTGTAGGGTGAAAGCCAATCAGTTTACAGGTTATTATGATAATGAAAGCAGAGACTATGGTGGCTTGAACCAAGACGGTTAGGAGTAAAGGTGGTGAGGTTGTGACTGAAGTCTTAGCATAATGCTTTGAAATCCATCATGTTGTTGCACACATCAATAGCTCTAAAACTAACTACAGTGATGGTTCCACAATTCTGTGACTAAAACAAAGACCACCAAATTATATACTTTATTTTTTATTTTATTATTTTGGCTGCACTATGCATCATTGGGATGTTAGTTCCTCGACCAGGGACTGAACATGGGCCCCCAGCAGTGAGAGTGCAGAGTCCTAACCACTGACCCACCGGGAAACTCCCTGAATCATATACTTTAAATACATGATGTTATTAATATATTGTATCTGAAATGAATCTCAGTAAAGCTGTTATTTAAAAGAGGAATGACCTACTGATACATACAACATGGATGAATCTCAAAAGCATTATACTAAGAAGTTAGTCTTAGTGTGTCATTCACCTAGAGCCAGACATCCCGGAATGTGAAGTCAAGTGGTCCTTAGAAAGCATCATTACAAACAAAGCTAGTGGAGGTGATGGAATTCCAGTTGAACTATTTCAAATCCTAAAAGGTGATGCTGTGAAAGTGCTGCACTCAATATGCCAGCAAATCTGGAAAACTCAGCAGTGGCCACAGGACTGGAAAAGGTCAGTTTTCATTCCAATCCCAAAGAAAGGCAATGCCAAAGAATGCTCCAACTACCACACAATTGCACTCATCTCACACGCTAGTAAAGAAATGCTCAAAATTCTCCAAGCCAGGCTTCAGCAATATGTGAACCGTGAACTTCCAGATGTTCAAGCTGGTTTTAGAAAAGCAGAGGAACCAGAGATCAAATTGCCAACATCCGCTGGATCATCGAAAAAGCAAGAGAGTTTCAGAAAAACATCTATTTCTGCTTTATTGACTATGCCAAAGCCTTTGACTGTTTGGATCACAATAAACTGTGGAAAATTCTGAAAGAGATGGGAATACCAGACCACCTGACCTGCCTCTTGAAAAACCTGTATGCAGGTCAGAAAGCAACAGTTAGAACTGGACATGGAACAACAGACTGGTTCCAAACAGGAAAAGGAGCACGTTGAGGCTGTATATTGTCACCCTGCTTATTTAACTTATATGTAGAGTACATCATGAGAAACTCTGGGATGGAGGAAGCACAAGCTGGAATCAAGATTGCAGGGAGAAATATCAATAACCTCAGATATGCAGATGATACCACCCTTATGGCAGAAAGTGAAAAGGAACTAAAGAGCCTCTTGATGAAAGTGAAAGAGGAGAGTGAAAAAGTTGGCTTAAAGCTCAACATTCAGAAAACTAAGATCATGGCATCTGGTCTCATCACCTCATGGCAAATAGATGGGGAAACTGTGAGAGACTTTATATTTTTGGGGGCTCCAAAATCACTGCAGATGGTGACTGCAGCCATGAAATTAAAAGACGCTTACTCCTTGGAGGGAAAGTTATGATCAATCTAGACAGCATATTAAAAAGCAGAGACATTATGTTGCTGACAAAGGTCCGTCTAGTCAAGGCTATGGTTTTTCCAGTGGTCATGTATGGATGTGAGAGTTGGACTATGAAGAAAGCTGAGCGCAGAAGAATTGATGCTTTTGAACTGTGGTGTTGGAGAAGACTCTTGAGAGTCCCTTGGACTGCAAGAAGATCCAACCAGTCCATCCTAAAGGAGATCAGTCCTGGGTGTTCATTGGAGGGTCTGATGTTGAAGCTGAAACTCTAATACTTTGGCCACCTGATGCAAAGAGCTGACTCATTTGAAAAGACCCTGATGCTGGGAAAGATTGAGGGCGGGAGGAGAAGGGGACGACGGAGGATGAGATGGTTGGATGGCATCACTGACTCAATGGACATAAATTTGGGTGGGCTCCGGGAGTTGGTGTTGGACAGAGAGGCTTGGCGTGCTGCAGCTCATGGGGTCACAAAGAGTCGGACACGACTGAGCAACCGAACTGAACTGAAGAAGTTAGTCACAGAAAGCTACATACTATATGATAACATTTAGATGACATTCTAGAAAACATATAAATGTAGTGACGGAAAGCAGTGACTTCCAGAGCCTTGGACAAGGACACTGACTACAAACATTTTGGGGTGATGAAATGTTTTATATCATGATAGTATTGGTGGTTACATGATAACATATACATTTGTTGCAGGTCATAGAATTGTACATTTAAAGTTGATGAATTTTATTTAAAAAATCATATACAAATAGTTGATTTTAAAAAATAACAACCTCACTCACATACTCCTTGGTATTTCTTCATGTACCTCCAGAGTTGTATGTATCCCAATTTGAAGACTACTACCGGAAAGCACCTAAATGATGCAATGGTCAAAGAAAGAGGCTTGAAAGAGAGCTAGGAAATCCAAAGGAGCTCAGGGTTGTGATCGGATAATGCAAAGTACATGTATCTTAGAGACTAGAGGCCAACGCATTATTACAGCAGAGAATGGAAATTATCACCATCCAAAGACCAGCAGGATAAGACACTTCAGGAAAGGTCAGAGACCACTAGAGGGCAGCAACAGAACAAGTAACGTCTACCTACACCGGCAGGACTTGGCTTGCTCTTGGGAAGGACAGAGTTTCCCAGGTGGTGCTAGTGGTAGAGAACCCACCTGCCAATGCAGGGGACATAAGAGACACGGGGTACATCTGGAAGATTCTCTGTAGGAGGACATGGCAACCCACTCCAGTATTCTTACCTGGAGAATCCCATGGACAGAGGGACCTGGCAGGCTACAGTCCATAGGGTCACAAAGAGTCCGACACGACTGAAGTGCTTAGCAAAGCATGGGCAAGACAAAAGGGAAAAAGAGAAAAAAAGAATTCTGAATTTAACTAATTTTTTTACTTAAAGAAGACTGCTTCAACTCACAAGTAACTAAATTTTAACTGGCAAGATTAATGTTCTACCATTAATGGACATGAAAGTGAAAGTCACTCAGTTGTCAAGAATACTGAAATGGGTAGCCATTCCCTTCTCCAGGAGATCTTCCCAACCCAGGGACTGAAGCCAGGTCTCTCGAATTGTAGGTGGATTCTTTCCCATCTGAGTCACCAGGGAAGCCCCAATGGACATGAGAGTAAATTACATGTATTTCCAATGTAGGTAAATATAGTTTCCTTTTTGCACATGGTTCCCACCTACAGTGTGGCACCCTGCTACTGGGGAAAACTTTAGCCCTTTCTCTGCTAGCTCTAGCTGTTGGTATGGTCTCCAGAAATGATGACATTTAACTGCTGGTTTAATGAGTTAGTATTTTCTATAGATTGTTGGGTGCCCTGTTGGTAAATTCCCCCATCAATACAGTATATCCCTCCCAGTACAGTCTCCTGGCACTGGGGATTCTAAAGAACAATCTCTCTGTCCTCTCACCTGTACTGAATGCTCCTCCCACAAACTCTAGATGAGCTTCCCTGGCCTTGCTGGGCATCTTCTTATAAAAGACTAGAGCTGGTTTGTGCCTCAGTTACCTTTATAGGCCCCAAGGGAAACCTAGGAATTCCATCACAACTTTGACTTTGTAAAACTGGAGAGAAGGAACCTTTGTCTCCTCCCAACCCATCCTGTTACTTTGCTATTACCAACTTATTTCTTGGGCGGTCTCATGTTAAACCTGATGCTTTTCTAAAAGACCTTGAAAACAGCACAGTTTGCCCAAGGAGAGGCAAAAGAAAACACTATTATGCTAGGATCCCAGAAACTTGTTTCTAAACTCCGACACCAGGCCTTTCCAAAGTTTCAGTCAGAGGAGCCAGGACACAGGAGTCTGATCTTGTCCCCTTTTCTTCTGTTTTACTCTTCTACTCCCAATTCCTACTAGGGGTACTTCCTACATGCTATTTCCTCCTCCTTTACCCTATGAACCTCTCTGTTCTGGTGTTTTCTACCTTTTCCTTCCCTTGGACTATTAATAACTTAATCTTAAAGGTGTATGGAGAACAGACAGAACATAACTTATAGAGGGAATGAAAGCATATTTAGGATTTTCAAAACAATCCAAAACATTACCCCATAACATTCACTACTGAATTATTAAAATACATTATTCTATTTGCAGACATGTCTCTGTTGGTCAACTTTAAGCCTCTAGGCTTTATTTCTCAACTTTTTTCCTACTACAATCAGAGACCCATTCTTATCAAGGAAAATGGATTTCTATGACAATGATCTCAAAGTGTTTATATGTATGTGTGGAGTACGTTTAATTACATTTTTTTCAAATGCCTTCAGAAATTTTTCACATGTCCCTCATGATACTGTAACGTATCTTTGAATCTCTTAGCATGCTCCTAGTATATGTCTTTTACACTATGAATCTTTAAAAATGTTTATGAAACAAGGAAAGAGAGGGAGCAGGAAAGAGAAGGAGGAAAGAGTCAGTAGCCTTCCTGAGCTTAAGATTTCCAGCATAAATATTAGTAGGAACAGTATTAGCATCTAAAGACACCAAGGGCAACAATTTAGCTTCTGCAACAAAATTTAAGGTGCCCACTTTCTTGGGGAAGAAGTTTTACTCATAGGGACTTTCCAGTAAAAGTGGTAAGATGTTTTGGTTTTGCTAACCTGGGCTTTCAATTTCAGCTTCAATGAACACTTAGATGAACTATGACTTGAAACCATATACTTCAACAGTTCAGTTCAGTCGCTCAGTCGTGTCTGACTCTTTGCGACCCCATGAACCGCAGCACGCCAGGCCTCCTTATCCATCACCAGCTCCCAGAGTTAAGTCAAACTCATGTCCATTGAGTCAGTGATGCCATCCAACTATCTCATCCTCTTTCATCCCCTTCTCCCCCTGCTTTCAATCGTTCCCAGCATCAGGGTCTTTTCAAATGAATTGGTCTTTATAGTCCAACTCTCACATCCATACATGACTACTGGAAAAACCATAGTTTTGACTAGACGGACCTTTGTTGGCAAAGTAATCTCTCTGCTTTTTAATATGCTATCTAGGTTGGTCATAACTTTTCTTCCAAGGAGCAAGCATCTTTTAATTTCATGGCTGCAGTCACCATCTGCAGTGATTTTGGGGCCCCCAAAAATAAAGTCTGTCATTGATTCTACTGTTTCTACATCTATTTGCCATGAGGTGATGGGACCAGATGCCATGATCTTAGTCTTCTGAATGCTGAGATTTAAGCCAGCTTTTTCACTCTCCTCTTTCACTTTCATCAAAAAGTTCTTCAGTTCTTCTTTGCTTTCTGCCATAAGTGTGGTGTTATCTGCATATCTGAGGTTATTGATATTTCTCCCAGCAATCTTGATTCCAGCTTGTGCTTCATCCAGTCCAGCATTTCTCATGATGGACTCTGCATATAAATTAAACAAGCAGGGTGACAATATACAGCCTTGATGTACTCCTTTCCCAATTTGGAACCAGTCTGTTGTTCCGTGTCCAGTTCTAACTGTTGCTTTTTGACCTGCCTACAGATCAGGAGGCAAGTAAGGTGGTCTGGTATTCCCATCTCTTTCAGAATTTTCCACAGTTTGTTGTGATCCACACAGTCAAATGCTTTGGCATAGTCAATAAAGCAGAAGTAGATGTTTTTCTGGAACTCTCTTGCTTTTTTGATGATCCAGTGCATGTTGGCAATTTGATCTCTGGTCCCTCTGCCTTTTCTAAATCCAGCTTGAACATCTGGAAGTTCATGGATGACGTACTGTTTTAGCCTCACTTGGAAAATTTTGAGCATTACTTTGCTAGCATGTGAGATGAGTGCGACTGTGTGGTAGTTTGAGCATTCTCTGGCATTGCTGTTCTTTGGGATTGGAATGAAAAGTGACCTTTTCCAGTCCTGTGGCCACTGATGAGTTTTCCAAATTTGCTGGCATATTGAGTGCAGCACTTTCACAGCATCACCTTTCAGGATTTGAAATAGCTCAACTGGATTTCCATTACCTCCACTAGCTTTGTTCGTAGTAATGTTTCCCTAAGGCCCACTTGACTTTGCATTCCAGGATGTCTGGCTCTATACTTCATTAGTTTTGCACTATTTATCGATACCTGCTACACAGACAAACTCAGTCATAAGTTCACATACAACACTATGTTCCAGACCATAGAGTTCAATGTCATGCTCTAATAATAGTAAAATTAACTTTATTTTCTTCACTATTATGATAGGAGCACTTCCAAGTTGGAAACACTAAGCTATATGGTGAGCATTTTCCTACGTGCTAGTAGGAGGTTAAAGCCAAGTGAAAGTGTGACTGTCGTTAGTTAACCTGTTATCAGTTCAGTCACTCAGTCACGTCTGTCTCTTCCCCACCCTATGGACTGCAGCACACCAGGCTTCCCTGTCTATTACCAACTCCCGAGCTTGCTCAAACTTATGTCCATTGAGTCAGTGATGCCATCCAACCATCTCATCCTCTGTTGTCCCCTTCTCCGCCAGCCTTCAATCTTTCCAATGAGGAAAGATCAGGATCTTCTCCAATGAGTCAGTGGCCAAAGTATTGGAGCTTTAGTTTCAGCATCAGTCCTTCCAATGAATATTCAGGACTGATTTCCTTTAGGATTGACAGGTTTGATCTCCTTGCTGTCCAAGGGACTCTCAAGAGTCTTCTCCAACACCACAGTTCAAAAGCATCAATTCTTTGGCTTTCTTTATAGTCTAATTCTCACATCCATACATGACTATTGGAAAAACCATAGCTTTGACTCGATGGACTTTTGTAGGCAAAGTAATGTCTTTTTAATATGCTTCCTAGTTTGGTCATAGCTTTTCTTCCAAGGAGCAAGAGTCTTTTAGCCTATTATAATCTTACAAATCTCTTTTGCAGTACTAGTTTTCACCCAAGGAATTTTTTTTACTACACTGAATTTTTTTTTTAACTATAAGCAGTCATTATTTGATTATTTAAATCAAATAATTTGGTTGGTGTCAAAAAATCTAGACCAAGAATATGAAGTTATTAGCAATTCTCTACTATGCAGAATAAAGCTCCACAGTCCAACCCACAATCACCGTGGAAACGGAGCATCTGACACTACTGTGGCATAATTTTTTTAAAAAAATCTATTTAGAGAATCATTTTATTGAGCACCCCAAATGTTCTAGGCAGACAATCACTCAACCAAGTATGAATGAACACATGGTAAGTCTTGAGGATTTGCTCTCTCATATACTAACCTCTGATTTGGATAGTAAACCAGCTCTGAGGAAAATAAAAATGATGTATGACAATTCCCCCTTGCATTCCTTTCAGAAGATGTCCAACCCTTGTAAATCAAGATTCTGTGGCAATGAACTATAAATGGAACTTTTAAGAACAATGTTGACACTAAGGTAGAAACACAAAAACTGAAATATGATATTAGTAACACTGCAGATTCCCTTGAGCTCATGAAGCACTTTAAAAGAGTAAGAAAAGGTGTGGTTCCACTGATAAAGAGTCCACCTGCAATGCGGGTGACCTGGGCTCAATCCGTGGGTTGGGAAGATCCCCTGAAGAAGGGAAAGGCTACCCACTCTAGTATTCTGGCCTGAAGAATTCCATGGTGTTGAAAAGAGTCGGACACGACCGAGCAACTTTCACTTCACATCAATAATCTAGGAAATGACACTCAAAAGAAACTCTAGAAAAAGGAGATGTAAGAACACAGCACACAAGAGTCAACTACAACAGAATTCTTCTCCAGAGAAGGGTCCATTCCTGAATGACGGACTGATTACATGGGCAATCCAGAGATGATATTATTGTGGGGTTCTCCGTATCCATATGATTCAGCAAAAGTAGTCATTTATTTATTCATCCACTCAAATACTTACTCAAAAAAAACCCTGAAGTGTCACCATGTGCCAGACTACAGAGTTCAATGTCAATGTTCTAATATTTGTAAATTAACTTAATTTTCTTCACCATGGTGAGAGAAACATTTGTAAGTGGGAAGCACTGAGTTAGCTGATGACCATTCGCCTAGGAGCTAGATGGAAACTAAGGCCAAGTGAACCTGACACCTCTGTACCTCACTCTGCCTCTGACTGGGTGACCTGAACCTGAAAGTGAACACAAGTTTGCACAAACAAGTGACTCATTTATTGTGTACTATGTGTTAAGTCAGGTGATGGATATTAAAATTTTTAAGCGAGTCCTTGGCCTCAAGACACTGTCTGGTGATGGTAACAGATTTTAGATGAAGAAATGTGGGGACACAATTCTCACTAGGAAGGAAAAGAGAAGTTTTGATAGGAAGTTTTTCTTACAAATATGTAATATGGTTTCCCTCCAAAGGATATCCTTATAACTATCCTTTCTTCTGACACATTGATTTCAAAGTGTTTATTACTGAAGGCCTTATAGAGTTAAATTTTATACAAGCAATACTTACATATAACTTAAACATCAAATATTTAGAGGGTGTGTAATGATAAACAACAGCCTGTGCCTCATTTGTTTCCAGAAATAAACACTTTTGTATCCAGTTCTTCTGTTTATACTATTAGCATTTGCCTATACCACTTCCATGGGCTTCCCTGATAGCTCAGTTGGTAAAGAATCCGCCTGCAATGCAGGAGACCACAGTTCAATTCCTGGGTCGGGAAGATCCGCTGGAGAAGGGATAGGCTACCCACTCCAGTATTCTTGGGCTTCTGTTGTGGCTCAGCTGGTAAAGAAACCACCCGCAATGCAGGAGACCTGGGTTCAATCCCTGGGTTGGGAAGATCCCCTGGAGAAGGGAAAGGCTACCCACTCCAGTATTCTGGCCTGGAGAATTCCATGGACTGTGTAGTCCATGGGGTTGCAAAGAGTCGGACATGACTGAGTGACTTTCACATACCACTTCTATACTACTAGTATATTAATTCAAAAGTATAGTACATACAAACTTTTAAGTTGTGAACTTTCAAAGATGTGAACATGCATTTGCATGACCAGTCACATAAATTAGCTCACGTGTCTGGCGTACACTGTCAAGTGCATGCATCCTCTACAAACAGGTGGGACTTTGTGGGCTTTACAGTACTCTGTGGGGTTTCCCAAGTAGGGCAGTGGTAAGGAATCTGCCTGCCAATGCAGGAGACGCAGGTTCAATCCCCAGGTCATGAAAAGCCCCTGAAGTAGGAAATGGCAACCCACTCCAGAATTCTTGCCTGGAAAATTCCATGGACAGAGGAGCCTGGAGGGCTACAGTCTATGGGTTCGCAAAGAGTCAGACACGACTGAATGACTAAGCATGCATGAACAGTACTGCATAGAGTACAGTATTTTTATTTCAAGTCCAGAATGTCCAGAAGCAAATATAAAAGCAGCAGTGATACAGCTGGTATTGCTAAACACACACACACACACACACACACCCAAGACATAACAATGGAAACAAAAGTGAAAATAATTGAAAGAGTGAAAAGATGGTAGATGTCGCTCTACCATCTACATGAATTATCCAACCATCAGTATAAGGAACAGGACAAGAGTCTAAGGAACAGGACAAGATCATGAACATATGAAGTCAGCTGTGCTGATGATTCAACAATAATATCAAAGCATACAAAAGTGATGGAGGAGACAGAGAAACTTTTCAGTGTGTCGATGCAGGATCAGCATTAGCATTGAGTCCTGCTCAGCTTAATGCTGATTCAAGAGAAAGCTAAAAGCCTTTTTGAAGACTTGGAGAAGAAATATGGTAAAGAATCAGAAGGTGCATCTTTTAATGCTAGCCATGGCCCAGGTGGCACTAATGGTAAAAAAAAACAAAACAAAAAAAAACCGACTTGCCAATTCAGGAAATAAAAGAGAATGTGGGCTCAATCCCTGGGTTGGGAAGATCCCTTGGAGGAGGGCATGGCAACTGACTCAGTATTCTTGCCTGGAGAATCCCATGGGCAAAGGAAACTGGCAGGCTGTAGTTCACAGGGTCACAAAGAGTCAGACACGACTGAAGCAATTTAGCATGCGTGCATGGCAGGTTTTATCAGTTCAAGGCTAGAGCCAACCTTCGCAGTGTGGAAGTGGTAAGTGACAGGAACAATCCTGTGACAATTCTGAAAGGACTTTAACATCTACAAAACCATAAAAAACATTGACTTTGCTTGGCATGAGGTTATGGCCATCACTGCAATGGGGTTTGAAGATTCTGTGCTTGCAGTATGTTCCCAATTTTTGTGGATCTGAGAAGACAATGAGGAGTCTGAAGAGGTCTTTATCGATTTAGTGCCCCTCAGCTGGAGCTAGATCTACCAAAGGACAACTTCACTGAATGCCCTGCTGTGCAACACAAGGAGTTTGCTGATGAAGACCTGATGGGACTGGAGGCCCAGAGAGAGGACAAAGAGAGACAAGAGGAAGAAAAAGTAACTGAGAAACTGAAAAAATGCATGACACAGGAAATGGCCAGGGGATGTTCTTTATCTGAGGGGGCACTGATAGTTTTTGAGGCATGGGATCTGAACACAGAACAGTACACGAAGACTGCAGGAGCTGTTCAGAATACAATCCAGTGTGATCATGTCATCTATGATGAGGAAAAAGAGCTACTCCCCAGACATCACTGGATTGTTTACTCAAGACGGTAGTAGTGTTAGTTGCTCAATCATGTCCAACTCTTTGCAACCCCAAGTACTGTAGCCCGCCAGTCTCCTGTGTCCATAGGATTCTCCAGGCAAGAATAGTGGAGTAGATTGCCATTTCCTTCTCCAGAGGATCTTCCCAACCCAGGGATCGAACCCTGGTCTTCTGCATTGCAGGCGAACTCTTTACCATTTGAGCTACAGAGAAGACCATTCAAGAGGGTAGACAGAACTGAATCCAGCAGGGAACCACAACCTGTGCATCAGTGTCTGGTGTTAGTGAAACTGCAGCATCAGACTTTACTTCCATCTCCAGTCACATCCACATCTAGGCGCTGTTTTCATTTTGGCTCAGGCTCTTCATTCTTTCTGGAGCTATTTCTCCACTCTTCTCCAATAGCATTTTGGGCACATATCAACCTGGGGAGCTAATTTTTCAGTGTCACATCTTTTTGCCTTTTCATACTGTTCATGGGGTTCTGAAGGCAAGAATACTGAAGTGGTTTGCCATTGCCTTCTCCAGTGGACCACATTTTGTCAGAACTCTCCACTATGACCCATCCACCTTGGGTCATACACGTCTTCAGCCTACACGGCACGGCTCATAGTTTCATTGAGTTAGATAAGGCTATGATGCAAGATCTTAATGACCCAGATAATTATGATGGTGTGGTCACTCACCTAAAGACAGACATCCTGGAATGTGAAGTCAACTGGGCCTTAGGAAGCATTACTATGAACAAAGCTAGTGGAAGTGATGAAATTCCAGTTGAGCTATTTCAAATCCTAAAAGATGATGCCGTGAAAGTGCTGCACTCAATATGCCAGCAAATTTGGAAAACTCACCAGTGGCCACAGGACTGCAAACGGTCACCTTTCATTCCAATCCCAAAGAACAGCAATGCCAAAGAATGTTCAAACTATCACACAATTGCACTCATCTCAAACACTAGCAAAGTAATACTGAAAACTTTCCATGTGAGGCTTCAACAGTACATGAACTGTGAACTTCCAAATGTTCAAGCTCAATTTAGAAAAGGCAGATGAACCAGAGATCAAATTGCCAACATCCATTGGATCATCGAAAAAGCAAGAGAATTTCAGAAAAACATCTCTTTCTGCTTCATTGACTATGCTAAAGTCTTTGACTGTGGATCACAAAAAACTGTGGAAAATTCTTAAAAAGATGGGAATACCAGACCACTTTACCTACCTCCTGAGAAATCTGTATGCAGGTCAAGAAGCAACAGTTAGAACCAGACATGGAACAACAGACTGGTTCCAACTTGGGAAAGGAGTATGTCAAGGCTGTATATTGTCACCCTGCTTGTTTAACTTACATGCAGAGTACATCACGCGAAATGCCAGACTGGATGAAGCACAAGCTGGACTCAAGAATGCCAGGAGAAGTATCAATAACTTCAGATATGCAGATGACACCACCCTTATGGCAGAAAGTGAAGAGGAACTAAAGAGTCTCTTGAAGAAAGTGAAAGAGGAGAGTGGAAAAGCTGGCTTAAAAGTCAACATTCAGAAAACTAAGATCATGGCATCCAGTCCCATCAATTCATGGCAAACAGAAGGGGAATCAATGGGAACAGTGACGGATTTTATTTTTTTGGACTCCAAAATCACTGCAGATGGTGACTACAGCCATGAAATTAAAAGACACTTGCTCCTTGGAAGAAAAGCTATGACCAACCTAGACAGCATATTAAAAAGTAGAGACATTACTTGGCCAACAAAGGTTTGTATAGTTAAAGCTATGGTCTTCCTGCTGGACCATAAAGAAAGCTGAGTGCCAAAGAATTGGTGCTTTTGAACTGTGGTGTTGGAGAAGACTCTTGAGAGTCTCTTGGACAGCAAGGAGATCAAATCAGTCAATTCTAAAGGAAATCAGTCCTGAATATTTATTGGAAGGACTGATGCTGAAGCTGATATTCCAATTCCTTGGCCACCTGATGCAAAGAACTGACTCACTGGAAAATACCAAGATGCTGGGAAAGACTGAAGGCAGGAGAAGAAGGGGATGACAGAGGATGAGATGGTTGGATGATCACCGTCTCAAAAGACATGAGTTTAAGCAAGCTCTGGGAGTTGGTGACGGAGAGGAAAGCCTGGTGTGCTGCAGTCCATGGGATCGCAGTCAGTCAGACACAACTGAGCAACTGAAACGAAATGAAATTTAAAAAATTTTGAGAAGCTGAAGCAGTAGCTCTATTTTCCATCTGCATTTTTCTCTATACAATACAAAAATGATTAAAGATTTAGAAAGAAAAAAGCTTTTAAATTGGATGGGAAAAAAAGCTATTTTCATTTGCTTATCAGCTGTAAGATGTCCAAAATGGCACGGGGCCTTGTGGATTTAGGACACAAACAAGGGTAAATAAGATCTGATTTACTGACTGGAAAATCCTGTGGAAGTTATACATTACTAAATAAGAAGGGATAAAAGGAACATTAATTTTTACTTTCAGTCATGTACATTTCTTTTTTAAATGCATAGAAGAACACTATTTTAAAAGGTGAACATTTTATGTAACAAAGAACACAGAAAAACTCTGTCCCAAGGCATGGCTAATGTTGTAATCAAGAGTTTAGTTAATAACTTTTTTTTCTCAAAGCTGGAAACTCCCATAAAGCAATTACTGTTGGAACATCATTTAAACTTAAAAGAAAACTGAAGATAACTTACCACCTTTAAAAAAAAAAAAAGGGAATCAAAACTAAAAGGAGTATTCCCTCAGGAAGACAACAGAGTTAATGATTACATGAATAGGCCTGGTAGCCTTCTTCTATGTGACTCATCATCCTTTTTAGAGGCTCCAGGGGAGAATCCGTTTCTTTTCTCATTCAGATTGTTGGCAGATATCCATTCCTTGCAGATGTGGGACTGAAATCCCTGTTTCCATGGCTGTCAGTTGAGAGCTATTCCCAGTTTCTAGTCACACGCCTTGGTTGGTGGCCCCCTCCTCCATCTTTAAAGCCAACAACAGGAGATGGAGTCCCTCACACACTGGAGTCCCTGCTTCCTCTTCTTTTGTTGTATCTTTCTGACTGTTCTGTCTTCCTCTTTCATTCTTAAGCACCCATATGATTACATTGGTTCCACTTAATGAACGTCTGTATATATTTTAAGGTCTATAACCTTAATTCCAACTGCAACTTTCCTTTTGGGAAGTAATGTAAAATATTCACAGGTTCAAGAGTTTAGAGCATGGACATTCGTAGGGTGCATGGGGCATTATTCTGCTTACCATATTAGCCAGATGGTGTGGCAGAGTTGAATGCAGGGGAGAGTGCCCTGGAAAACACTGGTTTTTAGATGCAGCTGGAGACAAGGTTCAAGATGGAAATTCAGTAGGAGACTAAGCGGAAGTTTCAAGAAAAGAGATTTTTTAGAGCTACCGTATGATTCAGCAATCCCACTTCTGAGCAAATATCAGGAAAAGATAAAAACTCTAACTCAAAAAGATACATACATCCCAATGTTGATAACATCACTATTTACAATAACCAAGACATGAAAGCAACATAAGTGTTCATCAACAAAGGGATAAAGATGTGCAATGGAGTATTACTCAGTTATCCAAATGAATGAAATAGTGCCATCTGCAGCAACATGGATGACCTACACAATACCATACTAAGTCCATCAAAGACAAACATATATCACTTACATGTGGAATCTAAAAAAATAATACAAATGAATCTATTTATAAAACAGAAACAGACTCACAGACATAGAAAACAAACTTATGGTTAACAAAAGGAAAAGGAAGGAGGAAGAAGGACAAATTAGGAATATGGGATTAAGAGATATACATTACTATATATAAAATATATAACCAATAACGATTTACTATGCAACACAAGGAGCAATATTATTTGTAACAACTTATAATGGAAAATAATCTGAAAATACATATACATAACTGAATCCCTCTGCTGTATACCTGAAACTAACAAAATATTGTAATGCAACTATGTTGCTGTTGATTAGTCTCTAAATCATGTTGGACTCTTTTAGGACTCCATGAACTGTCGCAGGCCAGTCTACTGTCTATGGGATTACCCAGGCAAGAATACTGGAGTGGGTTGCCATTTCCTTCTCCAGGAGATCTTCCTGACTCAGGGATCAAACCTGCATCTCTTGCATTAGCAGGAAGATTCTTTACAACTGAGCCATACTTCAATTACAAAAAAAAGAAGTGAGATTTTTATGAAAGAGAAAACAGTTGACTTTAAAGGACCACAAAGAAGTCAAGCTACATAAGACATAAAAAGAGTCTTTTTAACTTGGTTATACAAGAATAACCAATACCTTATGACAGCTCCACAAGAGAAAGAACCTGACATCAGCAGGTTGAAGAGAAAATGGGAAAAAGGATGGGATCCTTACTAAAAAGACAAAATGACGACGATGGTGATGGTGGTGGTGGTTAGCCCACTAGTGCTGCCATAACAGACAGTACACACTGGGTGGCCTCAACAACAGAAATTCATTTTATCACAGTCCTGGAGGCTGGAAGTTCAAGACCAAGGTGCCATCAGGTTTTGTTTCTTTTGAGGCCTCTCTCCTTGGCTTGCAGATGGCCATTTTTCTCTCTGCATCCTCACAGGGCCTTTTTCTTTGTGCACTCGCCCCTGGTGTCTCTTTCTTTTCTTGCCAGGACACTGTTCCCATTGGATTAGGGCCTCCACTCTTATAACCTCATTTAACCTCAATCATCTCCTTAAAGGCCTGATCTCCAAATACAGTCACAATGGGGTTTAGGGCTTCAAGCTATTGATATAAATTATGAGGGGATGCAACTCAGCTTCTAACTATGAAGATAACAATGAAGACAACAATGATTGCTGCTGACATTTATGAAGTGCTAACTGTATGCCAGGTATAGTACTAAACACTTCACATGTATTGTCATTTGATTCTCAAAGAAACCCTATAAGGGGCCGTTATTTCTTTCATTTTATCATGTGAAAAGCTGAAGCAAAATCATACAAGGGGCAGAGCTTAAACTTGAACCTTAGTCTTTCAGCTTAAACCCATGTTTTCAAACATGATGCTATCTCTACTTTTTACATAGCTGTAATGGAAAGGAAACAAATAAGACAGCATCCAGGTGAGAATATGAAAATGAGGAAGGTTTTTGTTTTTTCCTTTGCTTTTGTCTTGTTTTTACTAGCCCAAAGCTAAGAACAGCTTGAAAAACAAGGTAATACACTAAACAGAAAAAAGTCCAGAGAAAAAGGGAGCAGTTTAAGACAGAGTCTATTGTTCCACTTTTAGCTTCTGCCCTGATCCTGATAAAAACTGAAAAATAAAACTTATATTGCACAGCTAGTTAAATCATTCTCTCTACAAATAATTCTTAACTACCTATCATGTGACAGGCACTGTACAAGAATCTCGTAATAGTGAGCAAAATCCAGAAACTGTCCTTGTCCTCATAATACTTACAGTCTAGTGGAGAAGGTGGTACTAATTAAATAATCAGAAAATATTATATAATAATAAACTGAGGTAAGTGCTATGAGTGAAAAGAACATACTTCTAAGGGAACACATAATAAAAGAACCTGTTACAGATTATAGAGGGTGTACTACTAAAGGCTACTCTAAAAAGAGAGTTAATACTGGGCTCAAAGCAGAAGGATGAGTAATATGTGCAATGGGGAAGGAGACGGGTAATATTCTGGGCACAGGGAAGAGCAAGGCAAAAGCCCTGAGGGATGTGTGGGAGGACTATGGCATACTTGAGGAACTGAAAGGAGGTTAGCACAGCTGGTGTTGAACTAACAAAGGGCAGAATAGCGGAAGATGAAGCTGGGAAGGCAGGCAGGGCTATAATAACGAATTTGGTCTTAATCTTAAAGGCTGCTGAAATATTTTAAGAGTATCACAGAGACACAAGATTAGATCTGTCTTTATTTTTTTGTTTGTTTGTTTGTTTGTTTTTATAAATTTATTTATTTTAGTTGGGGGCTAATTACTTTACAATATTGTAATAGTTTTTGCCATACATTGACATGAATCAGCCATGGGTTTACATGTGTTCCCCTTCCTGGACCCCCCACCCACCTCCCTCCCCATCCCATCCTTCTGGATCATCCCATTGCCCCGGCCCTGAGCCCTTGTCACATGCATCGAACATGGAATGGTGTTCTGTTTCACATATGATAATATACATGTTTCAATGCTATTCTCCCAGAACGTCCCACCCTAGATCTGTCTTTAAAAAGTCCCTCTGGCTCCACTGTACAAAATAGATTAGGAGGAATAGAGAACGGATGCAGGTTGATCAGTTAAGAGACTACTGCAGATTCCCATGTTTCTAGCTTGCACAATTGGTTGTTAACTGATGACTGATGGCGCCATACACTCAGATTAGGTACACTGTAGAAGGAAAGATTTTAGGAGCTTGGTTTTGGATACATTTAGTTTGAGGTGCCTCTTAATTACTCAAATACGGGTCGCTGAATAGGCAATTTATATACAGGTCAAAACTGAGAGGTCTAGATTAGAAACATAACTTGGGAATAATTGATATGTAGATGCATAATTACTGAAGCATGACCACTGACTACAATGCCTAAGATATAGCTAGTGATACAGAAGATACAGGATAGAAAGTGATAAAAGATTGCCTCGGTCTTAATCTTAAAGATATACACAACATTTAATTAACAGGGAGAAGAAGATGAACCTGCAAAGAAGGAATAGCAAGAGACAGGAGGAAAATCATGGGTACAAGATCACAGAAACCAAAGAAGAGAGTATCAAGGAGGAGGGATTCAAAAGTATGAAATGCTGCTGAAAAACACTGATTCACAGATTACCAGAGTGGAAAGGGAACTTAGAAATCGTCCAGTGCCCTATTATCTTACAATTATGGAATTAAGATTCAGGTAATATGCTAGTTAACTAGTAGAATCGAGATTAAACCCGTAATTCCTAATGCATAGGCCAATACTCTTTTCATACACTTATTTGCCTGATGATTATTACTTGACTCAGCTTTTCTTTTTTAATTAAATTACCTCTACTACTTTAGTCTTTCACCAAACCTCTGGCTACTTCTGAAGCTTCTCTAAGTCAATAAATTATAATCCATTCTAAAAGAAGCCTTCACTAAACATTAAATTAGAACTTTGATCTGGCTCTGCAACCAGCAAATAAGTCGTCACCCACTCCTTTAATTCCTCCCCTGTTCACTCACTCCCGCCACCCCTACTAAAGCTGTCACACACCAGTGTCTCAGCATAGCATCCTACACTCTTTGCATTCAAAGGAAAGACTGATTAACCAGGAAACTATCGGAAGAGAGAACTGGAACCTAATGCTTTGACTATCAAGTTGGCATACTCAGTCATCCTCTCTTGTCCAGGTAAGATGAAAGCTTCAGCCCCAGAGAAATGAAAGGAAGGGGAAAAAAAGGAAAGGGTGCAAAACAATAATAATACTGTTTTGCATATTTGCAAGTTGCTAAGAAAGCTGCTAAGTGAGTAGGCCAAACAACTAACAGGGAGGGAGCACAGCTCCACACATCAGCAGAAAATTGGATTAAAGATTTACTGAGCATGGCCCTGCCCACCAGAGCAAGACCCAGTTTTTCCCACTGCCAGTCCCTCCCATCAGGAAGCTTGCACAAGCTTCTTATCCTCATTTATCAGAGGGCAGACAGAAGAAGCAAGAACTACAATCCCATGGTCTCCAGAACGAAAACCACAATGACAGAAAACTAACCAAAATGATACCATGGATCCCAGCTTCGTGTAACTCAATGAAACTATGAGCCATACCGTGCACGGCCACGCAAGACTGACAGGTCATGCTGGAGTGTTCTGACAAAATGTAGCCCGCTGGAGAAGGAAATGGCAAACCACTTCAGTATTCTTTCCTTGAGAACCCCATGAACAGTATGAAAAGGCAAAAAGATATGACACTGGAAGATGAGCTCCCCAGGATGATAGGTGTCCAATATGCTACTTGGGAAGAGCAGAGTAACAGCTCAAGAAAGAATGAAGAGGTTGAGCCAAAACAGAAACGACACCCAGTTGTGGATATGTCTGGTAGTGAAAGTAAAGTCCGATACTATAAAGAACAATACTGTATAGGCCCTGGAATGTTAGGTCCATGAAACAAGGTAAAGTGGATGAAGTCAAGCAAGAAATGGCAAGAGTGAACATCAACATTTGAGGAATCAGTGAAAAGGTGAATTTAATTCAGAAGACCATTATATCTACTACTGTGGGAAAGAATCCCTTAGAATCTAAGAAATGGAGTAGCCCTCACAGTCAACAAAAGAGTCCAAAATGCAGTACTTCGGTACAGTCTCAAAAACAACAGTATGATCTCAGTTTATTTCCAAGGCAAACCAGTCAACATCACAGTAGTCCAAGCCTATGCCCTAACCACCAGTTCTGAAGAGGCTGAAGTAGAATGGTTCTCTGAAGACTCCCAACACCTTCTAGAACTAACACCCAAAAAAGATGTCCTTTTCATGATAGGGGACTGGAATGCAGAAGTAGGAAGTCAAGAGATACCTGGAGCAACAGGAAAGTTAGGATGTGGAGTAAAAAATGAAGCATGGCAAAGGCTAACAGAGTTTTGCCAAAAGAACACACTAGTCATAGCAAACACCCTTTCCAACAAAACATGAGACAACTCTACACATGGACAACACTGGATGGTCAATACCGAAATCAGACTGATTATATTCTTTGCCACTGAAGATGGAGAAGCTCTATAGAATCCGCAAAAACAAGACCAGGAGCTGACTATGGCTCAGATCATAAACTTCTTGTTGTAAAATTCAGACTTAAATTGAAGAAAGTAGGGAAAACCACTAGACCATTCAGGTATGACCCTAAATCAAATCCCTTATGGTTATACAGTGGAAGTGACAAATAGATTCAAGAGATTAGGTCTGAGAGACACAGTGCCTGAAGAACTATGGACAGAGGATTGTGACAATGTACAGGAGGTGGTAACGAAAACCATCCTCCCCAAAAAGAAATGCAACAAGGCAAAATGGTTGTCTGAGGAGGCCTTATAAATAGCTGAGAAAAGAAGAGACGGTAAAGACAAAGGAGAAAAGGAAAGATATACCCATTTGAATTCAGAGTTCCAAAGAACAGCACGGAGAGATAAGAAAGCCTTCCTCAGTGATCAGAGCAAAGAAATAGAGGAAAACAATAGAATGGGAAAGACTAGAGATCTCTTCAAGAAAATTAGAAATATCAAGGGAATGTTTCATGCAAAGATGGGCACAATAAAGGACAGAAATGATATGGACCTAACAGAAGCAGAATATATTAAGAAGAGGTGGCAAGAATACACAGAAGAACTGTACAAAAAAGGTCTTAATGACTCAGATAACCACGGTGGTGTGATCACTCACCTAGAGCCAGACATCCTGGAATGTGAAGTCAAGTGGGCCTTAGGAAGCATCACTACAAACAAAGCTGATGGAGGTGATGGAATTCCAGTTGAGCTATTTCAAATCCTGAAATATGATGCTGTGAAAGTGCTGCACTCAATATGCCAGCAAATTTGGAAAACTCACCAGTGGTCAAAGAAAGGCAATGGCAAAGAATGCTCAAACTACTGTACAATTTCACATGCTAGCAATGTAATTGCTCAAAATCTTCACGCTAGGATTCAACAGTACGTTAACCAAGAACTTCCAGATGCACAAGCTGGATTTAGAAAAGGCAGAGGAACCAGAGATCAAATTGCTGACATCCGCTGGATCACAGAAAAAGTAACAGAATTCCAGAAAAACATCTACTTCTGCTTCACTGACTACACTAAAGCCTTTGACTGTGTAGATCACAACAAACTGAAAAATTCTTAACGAGATGGGAATAACAGGCCACACTACCTACTCCTGAGAAACTTGTACACAGGGCAAGAAGCAACAGTCAGAACCAGACATAGAACAACGGACTGGTTCAAAACTGAGAAAGGAATACATCAAGGCTGTATATTGTCACCCTGCTTATTTAACAGGGTATATATGCATATGTATGCTATATACATACATGATGTATATGCATAGTACATCATGCAAAATGCCAGGCTGGATGACTCACAAACTGGAATCAAGATTGCTGGGAGAACCATCAACAACCTCAGATATGCAGATGATACCACTCTAATGGCAGAAAGTGAAGAGGAACTAAAGAGCCCTGCCGGGAGCCAGCACACAAGATCCCACCCACAACAAGGTCCTGAGGAGAAGACCTGACGAGCAAGGCAACTCAGGCCTCAGGGATTTCGAAAAGCTGCCTTGGCGCTCACCTTAAAGATGATATCTATCTTTCTGATGCTTACTATAATAAACTGCTCTCTAATTTCTGTGACTTAGGCAGAAGGCCTTCCCTGATCCTTTTCTAACCAGGTCAATTTAAAACTCTAATCAACATGCCCCTCGAACGGTGGCACTCTATAAGATTATTCATAAAAAAGAGTATTTTAATCTAAGCTCCTTTTGCTAGCATCTTAGTTTGCTTGACAAATGTGCCTGTACCTTTAGAACTAGTATATGTGACTGCTCCTCAACAATAAACAGCATTAAGAGCCTGAACGCATAAAAGGCCCCAATGGGCACAGAGCCCTTCGAGGGGGAGAAAGCCTATTGGAAAAACATAAAAAATATTACTTTATAAAACTGTTATTCGGTCTATATTTACTTGTTATGTTTTTGCTCTTAACGCCCTGAGCCTATATAATAAAGGTATAGTAGTTAGAGACTTATAAAAATAAAGGTTTAGCCTTAATATAAAAATAGTAAGACAGTTGTTAATCTAGCTGGTGATTTTTGTAAAAGAACTGACCTTGGTGCTACATTGTTTCAGCCTGCCATACCATGACTTTATGGGACCACATTCTTTTCCCTTAAGCTCAAGGCAAAAGATAGATTATAAAAAACAGGTTTTACTTTGAAACTTTGAGTTAATGAATCCTTTCTTTGTCATAATCCACTGTGCCTGTATTCTTTAAAAAATGTAGCTCTGGCACGTTCTGTGCCTGATACAAAAATACTTTTAGAAAAAGTGTTCTGGTTGATCAACCCTTATCAATAAAGAGTCATAAGATGTTAGCAGGCCTCCAGGCCAAAAGATGATGCAAACAACATGAGACTTTTGTAAACAAGATATACAAAAAGTATCCTGGTTTCGATAAAGGCCAAAAACTGCTGACCCGTTGGGCTAATTTGGCATGACTCCACATTTTACATTTTCCTCTATATACAACTTAAGATATAAAAATCTCCCTTTAAAAAATAAAGCTCAGACGCTGCCTCACACCTGCCTAGTCTCACTGTCTCTTCTCTCCGCCGACGCCGTCCAACCTGAGGGAACCCCTGGCCCAGCTGGAGCAGGACTCCGGCAGAGCCCTTCATGAGGGTGAAAAGAGGAGATGAAAAAGCTAACTTGAAACTCAACATTAAAAAAACAAAGATCATGACACCCAGTCCCATCACGTCATGGCAAATAGATGGGGAAAAAATGGAAAGTGACACACTTTATTTTCTTGGGTTCCAAAATCACTGCAGACAGTGACTGCAGCCATGAAATTAAAAGACGCTTGCTTCTTGGAAGGAAAGCTATAACGAACCAAGACAATGTATTAAAAAGCAAAGACATCACTTTGCCAACAAAGGACCATATATATAGTCAAAGCTATGGTTTTTCCAGTAGTCATGTATCGATGTGAGAACTGGACCATAAAGAAGCCTGAAAGCCGAAGAACTGATGCTTTCAAACTGTGGTTCTGGAGAAGGCTCTTGACAGTCACTTAGACAGCAAGGAGATCAAACTAGTCAATCCTAAAGGAAATCAACCCTGAATATTTACTGGAAGGACTGAAGTGGAAGCTCCAATACTTTGGCCACCTGATACGAAGAACTGACTCATTGGTAAAGACCCTGATGCTGGAAAATATTGAGGGCAGGTGGAGAAGGGGACGACAGAGGATGAGATGGTTGGATGGCATCACTGACTCAAAGGACATGAGTTTGAGCAAACTCTGGGAGATAGTGAAGGATGGGGAAGCCTGACATGCTGCAGTCCATGGGGTCATAAAGAGTCGGACACAACTTAGCGAATGAACAAGAGTATATCTTAAAATTTTTCATTGCAAGGAAAAAAAACTATATATGGTGGTGATATTTACTAGACTTATTTTGGTGATCATCTTGCAATGTATACAAATACCAAATCATTATGTCTTATACTTCAAATCTCGACTTATTCTCACACATACACTTTACGCAAGGCAAATAAATAGGATATAAAAGATAAACCAGACAAGGTTCTTGTCCCAGATAAAACCTCTCAAATTTAACAATCACCACCATCATTTTAACATCTATAGGAAAGTAGGTTCTGATTTCCTAGCCAATGTGCCATCAACAATCCTTTTGCTAATTTTATAAATGCTAGTGATACACACTTAACTCATATTTAGCTATCGGTTTATTCTGTGTCCCTCATCCCTCTCTGTCAGACATGCACAAACAGTAGTTCTCCACTTCATATTTATATAGTTTACTTGTTTATTCTTTAAGTATATCCCCTTGCCCTTAATGTTACTGAACTTCACACTAATCTATTTCTCTAAATTGCCGCAGTCACTGAGTAGTTTAGTTATCCACACTATCTGGAATGTCCTGAATATGTTATGAGCGTACTGAGTGCCAAATAAAAAACATTTCTTTTTCCCTAAAAGGGGAAAAAAATCAATTGAGAACAATTGAGAATATAAGCAAAAAGCCACTTAATTCTAAGTTTTTAGAGATACTAGAAAGGTGCAACTCACAATCTTTAAATTTAAAACCAAGAAATGTCTTTTTTCAAGAAGTAACTTCTTAAAAACAAATTTTACAAATATTTAAAAAAATTCAATTCCATATTACAATTAATTAAAAAGGATGGAGAAAGATGGAGAGATGAATAAATTCTGAAATAAAAACAAGAGAAAGAGAAGGGAAGATAGTTCAAAAATTAAAAGAACTTTGGACTTTCCAAAGCAAATATATGCTATGAGGTTCTTCCCTTGCACCGTGAGCACAAAGCTAACAGGAAAAAGTCACAATTGCTGCTGTTTACAAATTTTAATTCAAAACATAGGGGGAAAGTTACTTCTGCAGCAAAGACTATGTGCCTGCTGCATTTGTGTGTGTATATTAATAGGCAGAAAATTCCTACTCTCTTTTTTTCACCTTTTAAATAGTTTCTCTTGGCCCAGGGTGAAAGACAGAAATGAATTTCTTTAAACATACGTATCAGCAATGATTAATTCTTAGAATTATGAAACTCAGTGAAAACATTAAGTATTAACATATATATTTTACCAACCTTCTATTTCACTCAAAGATAAAATCTTTCTTCAAAGCAGTATGCTCCCTGTGGAAACCTCCACCTCTAGCAGTTAGTTATAGGAAGCTCTAGTTCAGTCTCTACCTTATCTGGTAACCAGATGCAAGTAATTCATTCATTAAAGGTCCTATCCGCAGTACTCCACATGTCATAATCTTTCTTTTTTAAGAATACAAACAGAAATTTACAATACCATATGTAAAATAGATAGCCAATGGGAATTTGCTATATGACTCAGGAAACTCAAACAGGGGCTCTGTGACAATCTAGAAGGGTGGGATGAGGAGGAAGATGGGAGGGACATTCCGGAGGGAGGGGACATGGGTGTACCTATGGCTGATTCTTGTTGATGTACGACAGAAAACCACAACATTCTGTAATGCAATTATCCTTCAATTAAAAAAAAAGAATACAAACAAAGCCATTGTTATTACAAGTTGGGGTTTTTAAAATATAAATAATCTCAACTCTAAGATGAAAAGGCATTTATACTAACTAAAGCATTCATGAGAGCCAGAGCAGAAGCTCTTGGCTAAATTCTATATGAAATTTGGTTCTACTTAATCTTATGGTACAGAATGCACCTTGTTCTTATGAGCAATTAGCATCCTGTTCATAAAGGTGTCCTGTCCAACTATCTCAGAAGGGATTCCCTAAATTTCCAACACAGCTGTTATCCATAATTGTCAGCATACCACAAGAAGCTTCTGAAGACAGAAAAGAACACTGCCACAGAACAGCTATGAATATTATGGATAAAAACCAAAATGGGCTGTTATCAATGTCCAAGAAGAAACTCTTTTCTGAAGGTTTAAAACAAACAAACAAAAAAACCTTTAGCAGCAGAGACTGTCTCAGGGGAAGATACTGCGGGTTCTTTTGCATGCCTGAATTATTTTTAAACCACATGTGTATATATACACATACATATATATCACAATGAAAGCCAGTATAACACAATAGATTTCTGGATCCAGAATACCTCAGTTCAAATCCCATCTCATCCACCTTCTAGCTATGTGACCACTTACTTACTAACCATGTGACACTGGATGTGTTTCTTACTTCTCTGTATCCAATTTCATCACCTGTCAAATGGTGATAATAATAGTTCCTTTCACTGGGCTGAGAAGAATCAATAAGCTAATAGATAGAGTCTGGTGCACAGTTCAGTTCAGTCCAGTCGCTCAGTCGTGTCCGACTCTTTGCTACCCCATGAACTGCAACATGCCAGGCCTCTCTGTCCATCACCAACTCCCGGAGTCCACTCAAACCCATGTCCATTGAGTCGGTGATGCCATCCAACCATCTCATCCTCTGTCGTTCCCTTCTCCTCCTGCCTCAGTCTTTCCCAGTATCAGGGTCTTTTCCAATGAGTCAGCTCTTCGCATCAGGTGGCCAAAATATTGGAGTTTCAGCTTAAGCATCAGTTGTTCCAATGAATATTCAGGACTGATTTCCTTTAGGATGGACTGGCTGGATCTCCTTGCAGTCAGTAGGCACCATGTATATATTAGATATCACTATTTTTAACTTGTGGAGTTAATTTTAGACTTATAGAAAGTTGCAAAAATATTCTTAGGATAAGGATAAGGAAAGGTATCCTTATCTCATCACTTCCCTTCCCCTAATGCTAACATCTTATATTACCATACCACAATTTTCAAGAACAGGAAACGAATATTGGTACAATTTTGTTAACAAAATGACAGACTTTAAATTCCACCAATTTTTCCACTAACATTCTTTTTCTAAGATCCTGTCCAGGATCCATACTAATTCAGTTATTTCTACTTAGTTTCCAAATGTGACAGCTTCTCCTTGCAGACACAAACTTAACCAACGATCAAAGTAAATATCACTAGTCATAAAACATATCAACAATATAAGCTCCTTGATATGATACACTAAAAAGGACATAACAGCATTTGGTTGTTTTCTTGCCAAAAATGCATAACTTCATTCCAGGTATGAGAAAATAGAAGATAAGCCAAAATTGAGACACATTCTATAAAATAACTGATAAGTATGCTTCACAAGTATCGCTATTATTTAACTTTTCAAAAATTAAAAGTAAATTATCTTTTTAAATCAATATCTGTAAGTCATGATAACATCCCAAAGTTTGGGTAACTTTTCTGAAACTAAGATTATGGCATCCGGTCCCATCATTTCATGGCAAATAGATGGGAAACAGTGGAAACAGTGGCTGACTTTATTTTGGGGGCTCCAAAATCACTGCAGATGGTGATTGCAGCCATGAAATTAAAAGACACTTACTCCTTGGAAAGGAAGTTATGACCACCCTAGACAGCATATTAAAAAGCAGAGACATTACTTTGCCAACAAAGGTCCGTCTAGTCAGGGCAATGGTTTGTCCAGTGGTCATGTATGGATGTGAGAGTTGGACCATAAAGAAAGCTGCTGTCCTCTGACTCTAATACTTATTAAATGCATTAAATGACTCGGGAGAGTTACATAATTTGTGGGATGTAACTCTTTTACCTACCTTTAAAGAGAAGATACTGGTGCTGTTACAGAAGTCCTGCAAGGACTAGTGAGACACTAGGTGCAATGCCTGGCACATGGCAGGCACCCAACACCTGGCACATGGCGGGCACCCAACACCTGGCACATGGCGGGCGCCCAACAAGTGATGAAATTCTCAAGCTCTCCACCACGCTGCTGCCTCCACCTGGCACAGGTGCACGGCTGAGAGGGAGGAACCAGAGCTGAGGAGTGAGCTGTTTCCCTGACCACATCTCTTACTGCTCACCTACCCACACATTAAAGACTACAGAAGCAAGAATCATGAAAAGTAAGCTAGATTACGTCTGTTGGCTTTTTATTAAAAAGGGAAATAGCATTCAACATAATCTATAAAATAAAAACAATACACAGCCTATCTAAATATTTTTAAGTGTTGCTCTTGTTTTGACTCCAAGACATTTATTTATTCTAAGTATCAAGATAATATAAGAAATAAAATATCTGCACTAAAAAAGGTCCTTCCAGTTCTCTTTTTCACATTCCTCATTATATCTCCTATTTAAAATATTACATTTAAAGTTTAAATTGGCAAGCCATGTGTACTGAAATGCTCCTTACAAATCACCATTTTAGATATCCTATTTCTAAACAACACAAACAAATCCAGTGCAACTTCATACCTTACATACATAGCTCCTCTAACATTCACATGCAGGACTCATCTCTCCAGGCAAGATCTTTTCATGCACCCTCTTTCCAACTAGATCTGAAATAATATCTGCCAGATCTATTCTTTCCTCTTCTTCAGTTTTTCTGAGTAGCAGAAAACCTGAACTAATGATAATAAGGGAGACTACTGCACACTTTTTTTTTCCTCTTATTGAATCAAACTTCTTTCAGTTTGTTTTTTGTAAAGTTGCTCATCGCTAATCTCTCACATGTTTCTATCCCCTAACAATAAGCATGCTGTTTTCCAACTTGGAAGATTAACATGAACGTCCACATTGACCTGGCAGTTATAGATTGCCGTCATTTTCTAGGCGGCCAATTTAAGGCCATGAATAGAGATGTCTTTGTTGTGAGAAAAATGATTTCTTTGAAGTTTATGGTGATGCTGAAGCTGCTTTATACAACCCACACTGCTCCTGGCTCAAACAGCAGCAAACATTCTGTGAGGAGTACAGAGGACATGGAAAAGAGGGTTGATAATCTGTTTAGTGAGATAACAGAACTGAGATAACAGAACTTCTTCTGTCTTCTAAATTTTAATATATGAGGTCTTAAAATCATACCTAAAATTCTAAAGGAAAGCAATTCACTTTCAAACTCATGTTTTTTGTTTCCTTCTGAATTACTGCGAAAACAAATTAAGGAATTTCTCTTTGACATTTCTTAACTATACTTTAATAAAATCAACTTGGCAAAAAGTAACATTCCAAGGCAAATAAGTTTGGTTCTACATAAAACAAACAGGTTGAAAAAAGTGAATAATGGTTGTTATTTCATAACTCTCCCTTCCTCAAAGGTAAAACATTAAATTTCCTTTTCAGAAGAATGGTAGATTGAAATCTTAACTTATTTCCAAGAAAATGAAAGAGTTACAGTTTAATAAATCACCTGTAGCTTAGCTGTTCCAGGAAACCCTCTCCTTTGCAATAAATTTAATTAAGACAATGAGAAGCCATCCAACTCCAGGAACAAGATACAGGTAGCCTGTGTCTGACCAGCTCAAAAAGGCACAGATAAAAAGCAAAATAAACTGAACTGACAGTAACTTTGAAATCTTCAATCACTGAAAGCTAAAAGCTTATTTTTTTCTTTTTGTGCTCATCTTTCAGAGTACCAATAACTCTGAATACCAATAATCCTATGCACAGGCTCCACTGCACATAGGATTCTCCTTTAACATCAGACATTTGGTAGAATTCAGTCATCTTTCATGCAAGGTGCATCAGGTTCTGATTCTTTCTATCATTCTGAAAAGGAGAGGAAAAGTATATGGCTAGCAGTGGGTCAATTGGGTCAGTATGGAGATGGAGGCCACTGAAAACTAGCCCTTCTTTTATGCATGTATTTGAGACTGCAATGTTTGGGGCAGTGCATATCACAGATGAAATCATCCTTATGAAATGTGAGTTCTTGTATATCTCATTCACAAATGCCAGATTACATTACACTACATTTTGAAAATGTCTTATGTCAAAGTCCCAGAAGGAGATTAAGTATAAGCTCAGAAAAATCCTTTTCAAAATTCATTATCTAAAAAATGGGCCAAAGAACTAAACAGACATTTCTCCAGAGAAGACATACAGATGGCTAACAAACACATGAAAAGATGCTCAACATCACTCATTATTAGAGAAATGCAAATCAAAACCACAATGAGGTACCATTTCACACCAGTCAGAACGGCTGCTATCCAAAAGTCTACAAGCAATAAATGCTGGAGAGGGTGTGGAGAAAAGGGAACCCTCTTACACTGTTGGTGGGAATGCAAACTAGTACAGCCATTATGGAGAACAGTGTGGAGATTCCTTAAAAAAATGGGAACAGAACTGCCATATGACCCAGCAATCCCACTGCTGGGCATACACACCGAGGAAACCAGAATTGAAAGAGACACGTGTACCCCAATGTTCATCGCAGCACTGTTTACAATAGCCAGGACATGGAAGCAACCTAGATGTCCATCAGCAGACGAATGGATTAAGGAAGCTGTGGTACATATACACAATGGAATATTACTCAGCCATTAAAAAAAATACTTTTGAATCGGTTCTATTGAGATGGATGAAACTGGAGCCCATTATACAGAGTGAAGTAAGCCGGAAAGAAAAACAACAATACAGTATAATAATGCATATATATGGAATTTGAAAGATGGTAACGATAACCCTATATGTGAGACAGAATAAGAGACACAGATGCATAGAACAGTCTTATGGACTCTGAGGGAGAAGGTGAGGGTGGGATGTTCTGGGAGAATAGCATTGAAACATGTATATTATCATATGTGAAACAGAACTCCATTCCATGTTCGATGCATGAGACAAATACTCAGGACTGGGGCAATGGGATGACCCAGAGGGATGGGATGGGGAGGGATGTGGGAGGGGGGTCAGGAAGGGGAACACATGTAAACCCATGGCTGATCCATGTCAATGTATGGCAAAAACTACTACAATATTGTAAAGTAATTAGCCCCCAACTAAAATAAAAACAAAACAAAACAAGACAAAATTCATTATCTCTGTGGAATGCTTTCAAATAGCCATAAAATATATACTACTCCTTAATGCCATAATGATTTTTTTATTGTTTATACCATTTTTCCCCAAATTTATTTTGGAAAAAATACAGCCTTGCCCAGTGCCTAACAGCTGCCTTGAATATAGCCGGCAGGATCTTCTGATTTCTGGAAAAGGTATTTATTAATGTTAAAGGAAAATCACAGAAGTAGAATTCCATTAACGGTTTCTGAAAAACTCCACTGGCAGCTCCCTAAATGCCTTAATCCCTCTATAAAAGAGCATCAGGTTTTGTACTACTGTATTTTAAAGAGTTAAGGACTCAATCTGTTCAACCTATTCACATTATTTTAGGTACCTATCACATGTGTGGCAACCTCTACCCTAGGAGTGAGTCATCTGCCTTCTATACACTCAAAACAACAGGATTCTGTTACATTATGCATGCATGGTAAGTCACTTCAGTTGTGTCTGACTCTGTACGACCCTATGGACTGCAGCTGGCCAGGCTCCACTGTGCATAGGATTCTCAGGCAAGAATACTGGAGTGGGTTGCTGTGCCATCCTCCAGGGATCTTCCTGATCCAGGGATGGAACCTGAGTCTAACCTGCATTGGCAGGCGGGTCCTTTACCACTAGCACCACCTGGGAAGCCCTCTGTTACATTATACTGCTTTATAATAAATGAGAACTGTTCCATTTCTAACCCACTTTTCATTAATTTAGCTAGAAAAACAGTCTTAATTTTTCCTGCAAACAATATGTTATTCAAAGATTTAACGAATGGTGAGTTGGGAATTATTTTTAACTGCCTTGCACTAATCTCTCCCCATTTGAAAACACTTTAAAACTCTATATTAACTGCATAATTGAGAATCATAACTAAAACTTCATATGAATCACAGATAATAGAACTGTTAAGTTGCAAAGATTTTTGGCAATTAATCATAAGAACTACATTCATGGGATTCTCCTTCAAAGGAGAATTCAAAGGGAAACTTGTTTGAATGGATGAACTTAGAAAAGTTCAACTCCAGAAATAACAAAAAAATGGCAAACACCACTAAAAAGAGAGAGAATGAAGTTTAATCTTTGTCCTGCTTAATCAAAGAGATGTAATGAGATATAACAACTTAGTGAAGAGAGAAAGAACAAAAGGACTAGAAAGATTTAGAAGTTTCTAAAACAAACTAAAAAAATTAAAAAGCACAGCATCTCTTCTTCCCTCCATCCCCATCTTTGTTTAAAATACAGTATCAAAGTAGTATAATATGCTAAATGAATAACTAGACAAGTATTGTCCGATATGGTAGTCATTAAACACATGTGGCTACTAAGCATCTGAAATGTGGCTAGTCCAATTTAAAAGTGTAGTACTGAAAAAAAATTAAAATCTCACTTACTGATTTTATAATGGTTACACCTTGAAATGATAAATCTTTCATGTTTTAAACCAAATAAAAATATTATTAAAATTAATGTCTCCAATTTCTTTTTACTCCTTAAATGTAGCTACTAAAGATAATTTCCTGGCAGTCCAGTGGTTCCGTGAGTAAAGAACCTGCCTGCAATGCAGGAGACACCACTGATACGGGTTCAATTCCTGAGTTGGGAAGCTCCCCTGGAGGAGGGCATGGCAACCCACCTCAGTATTCTTGTCTGGAGAATCCTATGGACGGGGAGCCTGGCGGGCTACAGTCCATAGGTCGCAAGGAGTCGGATATGACAGAAGCAACTGAGCACACAGCACCAGTGGTTAGGACTCTGCGCTTCCACTGGAGGAGGCCTGAGTGCAATCCCTGGTCAGAGAACTAGGACCACATAAGCTGCACAACAAGGCCAAAAAAATAAAGAGAAAAAAAGTGTTTTAAATGTGGCTACTAGAATATTTAAAATTAAGTATGTGGTTAATCATTATACTTCTTCTAGATAAAGCTAGACAAGACAGTAAATGCTATAAAGCCGGAAGAAATCAAGATATTAAACTTTATGAAGATATCAAAACTTAAAAGAAGGAAAGGATTCGGGAAAGCTGAGGAAAGTGCCTTCCATCTTAAAGGAACCATATTATATGATAGAAATAAGAAGGACCTCTCAAACTCACTAGAGAAGGGGATGTTCTCAAAGAATTAATCCTCCTCATGTGATAATAAAAAGTGCTTAAGTCAGAAGAAGTCCTAGGTTAAAGGCACACATTTACAGAACACGTTTGAAATTAGGCAGGCTGCCTTCTACAATAAATTAGAGCACTGCAAAACTTTAAAGACACAAGAAGGAACTTCGTTGGTTTTGTCCACTGCTCTATCTTCAATCCTCAAAAGAGTGCTAGGCATGTAATAAAATAAATATTTGTCCAATGAATGAGTGAACAATGAACTATTGATACTATAGAATGGGGTGGTGCTTTCCAGTAATCTTTAGGGCATCGACCCTGGGAGGAAAAGGCAGTAAAAAGGGAAAGAGTGTGAAGGAAGGAGAAAGCATCCATATTAGTACCTGCCAGAGTCTAATTAAGTTTATTTTTTATTTTTTTTTTATTAGAAAAATTATTTATTTCTGCTCCTTCCATACATCTTATTGTTTCTGAAACAGTCTTCCATACATATCTGAAATGATGTACTGTCACACACTCTGTTTAAAGGCAAAGCACCATTGGTAAAGCTGATCAGCTGTCCAGAGTTCTCAGCGTACGGAATTGCACGTCCTGATTTTACATTAATTTCTGAAGGCCAGAAAAGTCACCTTCAAAAAATGTTAAGGGGTTTGTAAAAAATAATCACTTTATTCAATATTATAGCTATAGAAATGAAGTACATTTTAAGAAATGAAAAAAAAAGAAGAAAATGTCACTTAACATCATTGGTACATCAGTGAAGGCCAGCAGGAAAAAATACTGATAAGCTTGTCTCTGACACCAAGAAGACATTCTAGTCCATGCTTTAATATGCTTCCTATGTTTTCACTAGATGTTTCTTTTCTGCTGCTTTTCATCCTTCTTTGTATTTCATATCTGAGGACTGGTACAGCCTTTAAAATTTCATTAACAGGAGCAAATTCAGTACGTGCTGACTTCTTCTCAAAAGGCACTCTAACCCATAAGATAGCCCGGCAGCTTCATTCTCATGAATACTCTAGCCATGAAAAAACTCAATAGGACACACACGAATCCAATGAATAAAAGAAGAAACCTATTGAGTTTGGGAATGTTTGGTGCATTGGATCGGTCCAGGATTATAAAACCTAAACCTCCCATTGTAAACAGGAAGCTGGATGCAAGTCCTTCCATAATATACTGTCCATTTACTCTATAAGCCAAGAAAGCGACTGGTCTCTGATGCCCGTGTTCATCAGTCACCGAGCCGACACTTGGAGGTTCAACAATAACATCATAAATGATTCCTCCGGTGATGAGGAAGTAAGACACCACCACCAGAGCGTACAACGTCATGGCCGATGGCATGTGCACCCAGGGCGGCTTCTTCAGCTTCAGGTTCGGGCATTCGAGCACTAAGAACGGGACTCGGTACAAACTCTCCATGTTGGCGGTGGCAGGGGACGCTCTGGGCCTCCAGCCCCACGCGCCACCTGGAAACAGCTAATTAAGTTTATTTTTTGTATAGCTCAAAAAAAGAAGTAAAAAGGTTAAAGCACGAAACCAACTCTGCATAATTTTGGTTCTACGTATTACCTAAGAACTTGAAGAAAAAATGATCGATAAGGATTTATGAAATCCAAGAACATATTCCTTTTACTTTATTTGCTTTCCTGTGAGAAAAATGTTAAATGAATGAATGAGAAAGAGAAATAATATTCCAACTACTTTGAGATTAATTAAAATAAAGACTAAGAGGTTTTAAAGACTTGAATGATTGATAAATATAGGACCTGGTGGCTCAGATGGTAAAGAATCTGCCTGCAATGCAGGAGAACTAACTGGGTTTGATCCCTGGGTTGGGAAGATCCCTTGGAGAAGGGAATGGCAACCCACTCCAGTATTCTTGCCTGGAGAATTCCATGGACATAGGAGCCTATGAAGGTGGATTCTTTACCAGCTGAGCCACCAGAGAAGTCCAAGAATACTGGAGTGGGTAGCCTACCGCTTTTCTCCAGGGGATCTTCCCAACCTAGGAATCAAACCAGGGTCTCCTGCATTGCAGGTGGATTCTTTACCAGCTGAGCTACAAGGGAAGCCCCTTAAGAGAGAAAGCTAAAGATAAAAAGAAAACAGGGTTATATCAAAGTAGAATCCAAGAAATAAAAACACAGCATGAGAAAGAACCGTTTTTTAAAAAAATCCACAATTCACATAACTTTATGTACTAAATAATAATGCTTGAGAAATACATATAGGCAAAAACTGTTAAACATGCAAAAATAAATGGATATAAATTTAGAAGTACAGGTCTTTAGAAGACTTCTTCAGACATACAATTACAGTCAGAAAATATAAATAAGTTGAAATAAAAGGTCATTTGATGTCAAACAAAATAGGCCTCCCATGCAAGAGCTTGAACTTAAAAGCAAAAGTATAATTTGTTTTAAAGAATGTTCTTTTACAGTGTCCCATAGGTTTTGGGTTGTTGTGTTTTCATTTTCATTCGTTTCTATGCATAATTTTATTTCTTTTTTGATTTCTTCTGTGATTTGTTGGTTATTCAGAAGCGTGTTGTTTAGCCTCCATATGTTGGAATTTTTAATAGTTTTTTTCCTGTAATTGAGGTCTAATCTTACTGCATTGTGGTCAGAGAAGATGGCTGGGATGATTTCAATTTTTTTGAATTTACCAAGGCTAGATTTATGGCCCAGGATGTGATCTATCCTGGAGAAAGTTCCATGTGCACTTGAGAAAAAGGTAAAATTGATTGTTTTGGGGTGGAAAGTCCTGTAAATATCAATTAAATCTAATTTGTCTATTGTATCATTTAAAGTTTGTGTTTCCATATTAATTTTCTGTTTAGTTGATCTATCCATATGCGTGAGTGGAGTATTAAAGTCTCCCACTATTAGGCTCTACTACAAAGCCACAGTCATCAAGACAGTATGGTACTGGCACAAAGATAGAAATATAGATCAATGGAACAAAATAGAAAGCGCAGAGATAAACCCACGCACATATGGACACCTTATCTTCGACAAAGGAGGCAAGAATATACAATGGAGAAAAGACAATCTCTTTAACAAGTGGTGCTGGGAAAACTGGTCAACCACTTGTAAAAGAATGAAACTAGAACACTTCCTAACACCGTACACAAAAATAAACTCAAAATGGATTAAAGATCTAAACGTAAGACCAGAAACTATAAAACTCCTAGAGGAAAACATAGGCAAAACACTCTCCGACATAAATCACAGCAGGATCCTCCATGACCCACCTCCCAGAATATTGGAAATAAAAGCAAAAATAAACAAATGGGACCTAATTAAAATTAAAAGCTTTTGCACAACAAAGGAAACTATAAGCAAGGTGAAAAGACAGCCTTCAGAATGGGAGAAAATAATAGCAAATGAAGCAACAGACAAACAATTAATCTCAAAAATATACAAGCAACTTCTGCAGCTGAATTCCAGAAAAATAAACGACCCAATCAAAAAATGGGCCAAAGAACTAAACAGACATTTCTCCAAAGAAGACATACAGATGGCTAACAAACACATGAAAAGATGCTCAACATCACTCATTATTAGAGAAATGCAAATCAAAACCACAATGAGGTATCATTTCACACCAGTCAGAATGGCTGCTATCCAAAAGTCTACAAGCAATAAATGCTGGAGAGGGTGTGGAGAAAAGGGAACCCTCTTACACTGTTGGTGGGAATGCAAACTAGTACAGCCACTATGGAGAACAGTGTGGAGATTCCTTAAAAAACTGGGAATAGAACTGCCATATGACCCAGCAATCCCACTGCTGGGCATATACACCGAGGAAACCAGAATTGAAAGAGACACGTGTACCCCAATGTTCATCGCAGCATTGTTTACAATAGCCAGGACATGGAAGCAACCTAGATGTCCATCAGCAGACGAATGGATAAGGAAGCTGTGGTACATATACACAATGGAATATTACTCAGCCATTAAAAAAAATACATTTGAATCGGTTCTACTGAGATGGATGAAACTGGAGCCCATTATACAGAGTGAAGTAAGCCAGAAAGAAAAACAACAATACAGTATACTAATGCATATATATGGAATTTGAAAGATGGTAACGATAACCCTATATGCAAGACAGAATAAGAGACACAGATGCATGGAACAATTTTATGGACTCTGAGGGAGAAGGTGAGGGTGGGACGTTCTGGGAGAATAGCATTGAAACATGTATATTATCGTATGTGAAACAGAACACCATTCCATGTTCGATGCGTGAGACAAGGGCTCAGGGCCGGGACAATGGGATGACCCAGAGGGATGGGATGGGGAGGGAGGTGGGTAGGGGGTCAGGAAGGGGAACACATGTAAACCCATGGCTGATTCATGTCAATGTATGGCAAAAACTATTACACTATTGTAAAGTAATTAGCCCCCAACTAAAATAAATAAATTTATAAAAAAAAAAAAAAATGTTCTTTTATATAGTTCTGTGAAGGATGGAAGGTGAAAGGACTAAAAAATCAGAAGACAATCTTCCTGAAAGGAAGAATGAATGGCAATCAGAATTTCACTGCCCAGGGTAGTCTAATAAACAAATATATTTCTAGGAAATGCTACTGGAAGGCTGGTTCCCATCTGGGAATACTCTATATAGCTCTTTACTGTCTACAAAGTGCTTTCACATTCATATTACTTTCAATACTGTAACAAAAAGGAAGGAATGGTAGATGAGAACAAAACAGAATCTCCTGGAAGAAAGGAACATGACTCAAGGAGGGAAATTCCTGTTGTCATAAGAGGACTGCTGGTGTATAAACTGCCTTATATATGCCAGTAAGAATTCTCTTCCATGATCTGCTTTTCTACTCCCTCCAAGAAGAATATCAAAGCCAAAGCAGCAGCAACAAGCATGAGTGTGAAGGGCATGGCTATAGTCCTGGCTGTGATATTATGTGCTGCAATTGTTCAAGGTATATGGTACCTTTTATTTCTCAACCTATAAATGTCTTTTCTAATGCTTCAAATGTCTTTTCATTCACTTTTATCTCAAAATATACAGTGAATTTTTATTTACCCTCAAACATTAGCAGTTGCTACAGCTTTGGCAGAGAATATTGGAAACGTTTAACTGAAACTAGAAATGATAAGTTTAATAGAATTTACTTCGCTACAAAATCTGGCAAGAGCCTTTAGGAATAGTTTTAAACGTCTGCCAAGAAGATTTTAAGAGATAATGTTATCAGTTTTCTGGAAAAGTTCTTGAGCATAAAACCAACAGGCAAACAAGCTTGATATCTAATAAACTTCTTTCATTTTTCCATTTATTCTTTAATGGTTTGCTTACAAATTTAAAGAGAAAATTGTCAACTTCTTAAATTCTTTTCCTAGTAACAGCAGTGCTGAGTGCTATCTGACAAATTACTATCTCTAGCCCTACTAAAAACTTGGCTCACATTCTTCATCAATATTATAAAACAGAGCCCACTGCTGCAATCAAATGTATTAGTAACTGATGCTATGATCTGTTCTAGGCTTCCCTATGTTCAAAGGGGGACGGTGTCTTTGCATAGGCCCTGGAGTAAAAGCAGTGAAAGTGGCAGATATTGAGAAAGTCTCTATAATTTACCCAAGTAATAACTGTGACAAAACAGAAGTGATGTAAGTAATGGACTTGGTGAAGATAATAGCTGGGAGGGGGGGCGCTTTTTTGCATTGTTTTTCTTATGTTTTTCCATTGAAAATTTAAGACTGTTTGGACCTTCCCTTAACAGTATCACCCTGAAAACACATAAAGGACAAAGATGCCTAAATCCCAAGTCAAAGCAAGCAAAAGCTATTATCAAGGTAGGTTACTTCCATTTTATAATCTGCTTTATCCAAGACAAATCTTTTGGGAAAAAAAATTGACAACTGCAGAATGGTTTTGTTATGATCCTGTGTAAAGTGTTCTGATAAGGGATCTCTGGTTATGATCAATTTTCCTTTCCTGCTACACATTTTTATTTTGCATGTCAACTCTTAAATCACTAGGAAAGAAGAACAGTCCAAGTCTGTAAAATTTCCATTTTCTCATTACAGAAAGTTCAAAGAAAGAATTCTTAAAAATATCAAAACATACGGAGTCCTGGAAAAGAGGATCTGAAAACCTAGAACAAGTGTAACTGTAACTACTGAAAAGATAAGAACTCTGCAGTAAGGAAACTGACTTTCTCCTGCTGGCTGCAATGAACACTCACACAATTCTAGGTTAGGAAACTCTCAAGGCGATTTGATACTTATAACTATTTTGCTGTGGCTATGAAAGCATTTCTGTCTCCAGAAGTTATCTGTCTGTACTTGACCTATATTTCATATTACAATATATTATTATTACTAGAATTAAGACCATGACTCATAAGTCAAAGCATCCATGTGTGTAATAATCATTCCTTAAATAATTTTTATGTCAATTCATATTCCTTTCCCCAAAAGTTATATATATATACACACATGTATATATATGGAGAAAGTCCTTAAACATCATCTTGTTTTATAAAGAAGGCTGTAATTCATGAAATGTACTATGAAGACAATTATAAACTAATGGTAACTGGTAAGAGTGCAAATATTTCATAACAAAATGAGTAGTTCTGGTGTTTTGAATTTTTTTAAATAACTATTTTTTCACTGAGATATTAGAAGCAATTAGGTTGTATGTGTTAACCATGACTTTTGGTTTTATATATTCTTACAAATTATAGTAATACTTTGGACACATTTTAAATATGAAATATTTTTGTCTACCAAAGAAAAATACTGAAAAATAAATAATATGTGCATATCTGGCAATCACATTTACTTTCTGTGATTCTTTTTCTTAGAAAAATACCTATCTATTTTTCAGTCATGTCTGTACTATAAAATTTAGATATCTAAGATTGTTTCACTTTGAAAAGAATCAAGTAATTTTTCTCTAATAAGCTACCACAACCCTCCTTAAAACAGAAACAAATACATGTTTTCCAGAAACGTTAAGATACCATAAACAATTTTACCTTGTAATTCAAGAGGTACACAGCTACCTGTCATCACAAAGAATTGTTTTGAAATATATTTTAATGAGTAGTTGTGAAGGACAACTATCTGTTTTCTTTTTTTAAAGGATATTCCTACACTCAAACTGCTTTTCTTACACAGGGCAAATTTCTTATTATGTGAGCTTTGGCAGGAGGCCAAAAGGAAAAAGCCAAAGAAAGGAGTTCCCTGGCGGCCAGAACAAGGTCTCAGCAAGAGCATTCCTACCCTAGACTTTGAACTCCAGCAGGCACCACAAAGATGCTATCAGTAAGATATATTTAAAGCAGCAGTAGTAACAGTGTTAAGTCTGATAGTGGTAACTTCCTAACATGTTCCTGTGGCATGACTGTGGCTATAATCCTTCCTGCCACCTAGCACCCTTAGGTTTTGTACATTTTCCAAATCCAATTCTTCATCTTCCTGTGAATTCTTCAACTACAAATTAAATTCCTTTCTGCTGAAGTGAGCCAGAGCTGGTTTCTCTGTGTGGATCCAAAAACCTTAGCTGTTACAGCACTCTTTATACAGACATCTATACACTGGGAAAACTTAAATATTTATAGAATTACCAAAAAGCAGGTTATTTTTGTTTATTTGAAAACAAAAGAACAATTTAAATGCATTTTTTGTGTATCCTTCTTATCAATATCAAAGAGCCAACCATAAAACAGAGAATGAACAGAAAAGTAAAGAGCACAGTAGGGTGCCTGGAGCCCAACAGTCCTACTGACTAACTTTTGACTGATGCCTACAAGCAATAATGAGAAGCCAAAATGTTATCCAGGAGATCTGTATATAAATAAAAAAACGACTGAATCATATGTTTATTCTATGGGCTCCAAAATCACTGCTGATGGTGATTGCAGCCATGAAATTAAAAGACACTTACTCCTTGGAAGGAATGTTATGGCCAACCTAGATAGCATATTTAAAAGCAGAGACATTACTTTGCCAACAAAAGTCCGTCTAGTCAAGGCTATGGTTTTTCCAGTGGTCATGTATGGATGTGAGAGTTGGACGGTGAAGAAAGCTGAGTGCCGAAGAATTGATGCTTTTGAACTGTGGTGTTGGAGAAGACTCTTGAGAGTCCCTTGGACTGCAAGGAGATCCAATCAATCCATCCTAAAAGAGATCAATCCTGGGTGTTCATTGGAAGGTCTGATGTTGAAGCTGAAACTCCAATACTTTGGGCACCTCATGCAAAGAGTTGACTCATTGGAAAAGACCCTAATGCTGGGTAGGATTGGGGGCGGGAGGAGAAGGGGACGACAGAGGATGAGATGGTTGGATGGCATCACCGACTCGATGGACATGGGTTTGGGTAGACTCCGGGAGTTGGTGATGGACGGAAAGGCCTGGCGTGCTGCAATTCATGGGGTCGCAAAGAGTCGGACACGACTGAGCGACTGAACTGAACTGAACTGATATTATATAGATATACAGTATAAATATTATGTGTATATATATCATAAATCTACATAAATTTCTATATAGATATAGGACTTCTATAAGAATTCCCTGGATAGTTTTAAAACTTGGATCTATAATTTGACTATTTACAGTGATTTTTTTAAAAGAATATCTTTAAAAATAAAAAGATTCACTAAGAGCTACATTATAAATTTGATATTTTTTAAAGTAAAGTAGCATATATCAGTACATTATCATTGAGAAAAAACACAATACTTCAATTTCTTCACAGCAAAATAAGACATAAAAGAATTAATGCTGTTGTTATTCTGTCGCTAAGTTGTGTCTGACTCTTTGTGATCGCATGAACTACAGCACACCACGCCTACCTATCCTTCACTACCTCCCAGAGTTTTCTCAAACTCATGCTCATTGAGTCTGTGATGTCATCCCAACCATCTCATCCTCTGTCACCTCCATCTCCTCCTGCCTTCAATCTTTCTCAGCATCATAATTAAAATACTTGAGTCAAAAATCCTTACCACCTCAGTACCTTTACACATACCAATCCCTTAGCCCGTTTTTTCATTAAACTAATTCCTATTTGTCACTTAGATGTCAGCTTAAATGACAAGATCTCAGCTTAAATGACATTCTTTCCCTATTTGTCTTCAGAACACTCTATTTTTTCATGACACTACTTGTTGCAAGTAAAGAAGTATTTCTGTGCTTAATATATGCTCTTCCACAAGTGAAAGATCAGTAAGAAAGTTACTATAATCCTAGCCCATAGTACACTGTCTAGCAGATATCAGATTCTTGATAAATATTTAAGAATGGAATAACTAAATGGCAATAGAAACTAAGGGAAATGAACTTACATCAGGGAATATCATGAAAGAATGCATAATGGTAGAAAAGTATAAGTTGAGTTTTCAAAATAATAATTAAATTAGTTTGGTTGAAGTGAGGATGAAAGATACCAAATGTCTAACTGAACCACCTTGAATTTTACTATCTATAAAATGGGGATTCATTAAATGTTCATGAATAAGATAATGACTCTAACTAAGCTATTTCCTAGTTATTCTAAATAATTCTGGGGATGGCTGAGAAGATTGACTGGAACTAGGAAAGCTTGTGGAGTAGGCAATGGCACTCTACTCCAGTACTCTTGCCTGGAAAATCCCATGGACGGGGGAGCCTGGTAGGCTGAAGTCCATGGGGTCGCCAAGAGTCGGACACGACTGAGTGACTTCACTTTCACTTTCATGCATTGGAGAAGGCAGTGGCAACCCACTCCAGTGTTCTTGCCTAGAGAATCCCAGGGATGGCGGAGCCTGGTAGGCTGCCATCTATGGGGTCGCACAGAGTCGGACACGACTGAAGCGACTTAGAAGCAGCAGCAGCAGGAAAGCTTGGGAAAAGGAGTTACGTGCTCAGGTCTGTATTTCCCAAACTTCAAGTCATTCTCATAACATCATCACAAACTTTCTTTTACCATATTTCTGATCAATCTTCATTATTCTCAGCAACTTAGCACTTTTATTTTGCTTTCATATGCATAAAAGCAAACTTTCACTACTGTAAATGTGAAATCAATATCACTTCCTATAGAAATAAAATGTAATAATAAAAGGAAACAAGACAAATTTTTAGAAAGGTACCACCTCCCAAGACTGAATCAGGAGAAAATAGAAAATATGAACAGACCAATTACAAGTACTGAAGTTGAAACCATGATTTAAAAACTCCCAACAAACAAAAGTCTAGGACTTGATGACTTCACAGCAATTTCTATCAAACATTTAGAGAAAAGCTAACACCTATCCATCTGAAACTAATCCAAAAACCTGCAAAGGAACATTCCTAAACTCATGCTATGAGATTGCCATCATCTTAATACCAAAACCAGACAGAGATACCACAAAAAAGAAAACTACAGGCCAGTATCACTGATGAACACAGACACAAAAGTCCTCAACACAGTAATAGCAAACAGAATCCAACAAGACAGTAAAAGGATCAGACACCACAATCAAGTGGAATTTATGCCAGGGATGCAAGGATTTTTCAATATCCACGAATCAGTATGATACACAACACTGGAAAAAACTGACGAATAAAAACTGTAAGATCATCTCAATAGATGTAGAAAAAGCATTTTGACAAAATTCAACACTCATTTATGATAAAAATTCTCCAGAAAGTGGGCACAGAGTGGAAACTATCTCAGCATAATAAAGGCCATATATGACAAATCCACAGCTAACATCACACTCAAAGGCAAAAAGCGGAAAGCCTTTCCTCGAGATCAGGAAGAAGAGGATGTCCACTCTCACCACTTCTGTTCAACATAGTTTTAGAAGTCCTAGCCACAGAAATCAGAGAAGAAAAAGAAATAAAAGGAATCAAATTGAAAAGAAGAAGTAAACTGTCACTATTTGCAGATGACATGATACTATACATAAAATAATCCTAAAGATGCTACTAGAAATCTACTAGAGCTCATCAATGAATTCAATAAAGTTGCAGGATACAAAATTAATACACATAAGTCTGTTGCATATCTATACACTAACAACAAAAGATCACAAAGAGAAATTAAGGAAACAGTCCTATTTACCATCACATCAAAAAAGGATAAAATATCTATGAATAAACCTACCTAAGAGGGCAAAAGACCTTTACTCCAAAAACTATAGAAACTGAAAATGACACAAACAGATGGAAAGATATACCATGTTTCTGGACTGAAGAATCAGTATTATCAAAAGACTACACTACCCAAGGCAATTTACAGATTCAATGCAATCCCTAACAAAACACCAGTGACATTTTTCGAAGAATTTTTAAATCTATATGGAAACACTAAAGACCCTGAATAGATAAAGTAATCTTGAGAAAGAAAATGGAGCTGGAGGAATCAGGCTCCCTGACTTCAGACTATACTACAAACCTACAGTAATCAAAACACTATGGTACCATAAACCATAACAGAAATATAAAAACAGAAATACAGATCAATAGGGTAGGATAGAAAGTCTAGAATACAGTCACACACCTATGGACAATTTATGCAAAGGAAGCAAGAATATACAATGGAGAAAAGACAGTCTCTTCAATAAGTGGTTCTGAGAAAACTGTACAGCTACACATTAAAAAATGAAATTAGAATATTCTCTAATACTACACACAAAAATAAATTCAAAATGGACTAAAGACCTAAATGTAAGACCAGACTATAAAACTCTTAGAAGAAAACATAGAACACACTTTGACATAAGTTGCAGCAGTATCTTTTTGGATCTACCTCCTAGAGTAATAAAAAATAAAGGCAATAGTTAACAAATGAGACCTAATTAAACTTAAGAGCTTTTTGCATAGCAAAGGAAACATAAAACAAAAAGTCACCCCACAGAATGAGAGAAAATATTTGCAAACAAAGCAACTGACAAGGGATTAGTCTCCAAAATACACAGTTCATGCAGCTCAACATATTAAAAAAAGAAAGAAAAATAGCTCAATCCAAAGACAGACAGAAGACCTTCCTCCAAAGAAAAATCTTTGGAGAAAAGACATTTCTCCAAAGAAAACAAACAGCCAAAAAGCACATGAAAAGACGCTCAACATTGCTAATTATTAGAATGCAGGTGACAACTATAAAGAGGTATCATCTCACACCAGTCAGAATGGTCATCACCAAAAAATCTACAAAGAGTAAATGCTGGAGAGGATGGAGAAAAAGGAATCCTCTTACACTCTTGGTGGGAATGTAAACTAGTGCAATCACTCCGGAGAAACATATGGAGGTTCCTTAAGAAACTAAAAACAGAACCAACACATGGTCCAGCAACCCCACCCCTGGGCATATATCCAGAGAAAACTCTAATTTAAAAAGATACACACTCCCCAGTGTTCACAGCAGTACTATTTTCAATAGCCAAAACATGGAAGCAACCTAAATGACCATCAATAGATGAATGGATAAAGAAGATGTGATCTGGGGCTTCCATGGAAGAATTGATGCGTTCAAACTGTGATGCTGGAGAAGACTCCTGAGAATCCCTTGGACTGCAAGGAGATCAAACCAGTCAATGCTAAAGGAAATCAACCCTGAATATTCATTGGAAGGACTGATGCTGAAGCTGAAGCTCTAATACTTTGGCCACCCAAAGTGAAGAGCCAACTCACTGGAAAAGAGTCACAAAGAGTCAGATAATCCTAAGTGACTGAATAAGTCCCTTTCTGAACAGCACGATGATTTAAATCCATCAGTCACTCTGTTAAGTCAAAATATTGCTACAATTTAATTGAGATTCTTGGAAACTTCCAATTTTTAATATATGAAATGACTCAGAAAAGCAGCAGCATAATTATGTCACATTTCTTCTGCTCCTCTCCAAAGGAGGTACCAGGAATAAAAACTTACTCTCACACTTTCTCTGAAATGAGAACTTTACAGTCAATTAATTTTTCAGTGGACCATTGGTATACAGACTTGGATTAATCACTGTGGTTGATGATACATACATTGTCACCTCTGAGGCATATATATATCATAAAGTGAAGACCCATGAACACACCACCCAAATCAAGAACTAGAACATTAATAACTTAATATAATTATGTGTTTCTTCCCTATCCTATTCCCTTGCCTCTTCCAACCCCAAGACAATCACTATTCTGAACTCTGTTTATTCTTCCCTTGCTTTTTAAAAAATTGTGGTAAAATACACATAACCTAACATTTTACTATCTTAAACATTTTTAAGTGTTCAGCTTAGCAGTATTAAGTACATTTATGTTATTGTGCGATCATCACTCCTTTGCTTTTTAAAATTGTGTGTGTGTTCTGCTGCTCAGTCGTGTCTAACTCTCTGCGAATGTAGCCTACTAAGCTCCTCTGGCCATGGGATTCACCAGGCAAGAATACCGGAATGATTTGTCATTTGCTCCTCCAGGGGATCTTCCCAACCCAGAGATCGAACCCATGTCTCTTGCATCTCCTGCATTAGCAGGCAGAGTCTTTACCACTGCACTACTGGGAAGCCTTTTTAAAATTAGTTTTATTTATACACACACAGTTAAACAAAATATTATTTAACTTTAGTTTTGCTTAACTTTATCAAAAGAGTAATCTTTCTGTATTTAATCTCAACATTATTTTAGAAAAATTCAACTACATTTTCTGCAAACAAGTCTTGCTTGCCTTTTGTTAGTTTCACTCCGAATACTCATGTTTTTAAGAACTTGTTGCTTCTGTAAATTTTTATAAAATAACATTAAATTTATTTTTTTTCTGATGGAGAAAGCATAGTACATTGATCTTATAGCCACCTATTTTGATAAATTTAATCATTTCTAAATTTGAAGGGGTGGTTCCTATGCAAAAACTCTTCTATGCAAAATTTTATTTCTTACCTATCAATTCTTCTGGCTTGAATTTCTTTCTTTTAAATTTTTCAGGCTGTGACCTACAGCACAAAGAATAAAAGTAAAAAATAAGCATCTGTGTCTTGTTTAGTAAATTCATGGTGTACTCTTATGGACTGAGGGTAAGACAGGTTACCTAAATAAGCCCTTTCATAAGACTAAATGCTGCATGATTCCAGCCCTCAGTTCTACCAGGAGAGGCATGTTATGGCTGGTCAATGCTATAGACTAACAGACACATCTGATCACGCAAATTACTACATCATCTAGAGAGAAAATACTACCTGTTGCACCTAGGAGATAAGCTGAAACTTGGACAGAGACCTGGCTATATTTTTGAAATGCTGGCCAGTTAAAACTTCACTTAGACTTGTTAAAATACCTTTTTAATAATCTGTCATCTTTAGAACAATGTGAAAGGTATATATTATAACGCATATTTGAAAATAAGAAAACTGAAGCACAGACCTACCTAACAGCTTGTCCAAGTTCACAGAGCAAGTGAGAGACCAAACTATACACTGCTATCTGTAGAGACCAGACCATCTCATCATCCCATTAAGTGTGAGAAAAGCACAGCACTGCACGGTTTCAGTATACTTATAAACAGAAGTTATTTATTTGCAGGCTTTCCCAAGCATGCTCATTTTAAGTATACATCACCAACTTTGCCCTGGCTGTGAATGATGAGACACACTGGTAACTCAAAAGTATATAACTAGTATTACCAGACACTGTTAGCTAGGGGAATCTTTTGACAACTCAGTCAAAACTTTGAAAGGCAAAGCTTTACCCTCCTCTCCCAGACTTTCCAAGGTGTACTGTAAATCAGCCGAGGGGATTCTCAGCCTATGGAAATCACTGAACTGCTCCTGTTCGCTTTTTAGGAAATTTCTTCTAAGCACATTAGTTTCTCGGAAAGCACTTTTTTTTTCTGGGTCTGTAACGCGTCTGTTAGGGCAGACACTTTCTTCTGGCCTGAAGCCATAGTTAGTCTTAAACCAACAGCAAATGAAACTGAAACTACAGATGTACTTTTTTCCTTAATTCTTTCCTTTAAAAACTAAACTCAGATCAGTGAATACTAAGAAAGTGAATATATAAAAAGCCGTGCAAAAATTAAAATATAAAATTTAAAAGTTATTATTTAGATTTTTATTCACATGATTTATGTAAGGTTGCCAGTGGATGTAACAAGTAATAGTTGGCTTACTATTGTCTCTAAAGTTTGATTTTTTTTTCCGAATTCTCCATATTGATCACACTTATAAAGGTTTCTCTCCTGAGCAGAGCCCCACTCAAAACAAGCAGAAAATAGTCCTTTGTTTTCATTCTATTTTCACAAGAAAACAACCTGATAACTAATTCAACTTCTCAGGTACTCTGATACTAGAAAAGGGTGAGATGGTTATTGAACTCAATCATTCTGGTCACTGGAAAAGTGAAAGTGAAAGTGAACTCGCTCAGTCATGTCCGACTCTTTGCGACCCCATGGACTGCAGCCTACCAGGCTCCTCAGTCTATGGTCACTGGAAGGTCTTCATATAAATAAATAAACTGTCTTTAATTTTCATCTTACTTTCTTGTACATCTGGTTTGCAGAATTAACTCTTTAAGAACACGTTTACCCTGAATGATTAGAATAAAACGAGAGTTTCCAGACCTGTAAACCTGAGGACCAGATCCTACAGAATCCTAATAAGATATTACCAACCCTATGAGACTGAAGTAATCTGCCTGATTGGTTGGTTGACATCTCTCTATACCATTTCTGGTGACACTTTTCTAATTGTGTATGTTTCCCTTCCTGGCCACTTGTCTAAATCCAATCCACACTTTTAAGGTTCATCTATTACTGGTCTTAATAAATACAATCACCTATAACCACCCCCCCATATCATATATTATCTATACCACTCATCTGTCATTGATCATACAGGGTTTTTTTTTTTTTTTGATATTTACTGTTTCATATTTGTGGCCTTTTCAATTAGAATGCAAATCCATCAAGGGCAGACATTGGATCTTATCCTAGTATCCCGTGAGACTAGCTTGGTTCCCTTCATAAAGTAGAGAGACAACAATGAGAACAAGTACAATCCTCCTCATTCTTCTGCTTCCAAAACCATCAATGAACACGTAAGCAATATGCACTGAAAAGATCTGCATTCCTTCGTTCATTCAGTACGTAATTGCAGAGAACCTCCAATGAATAATTTAAAAGTTTTAGTGTACCACCTTTTACATATTTACCCCACTGTCCTAGAAATAAAGATTCTGACCTATAGTTAGCTGAGAATACCTGCACTGATTCTACTTATCTGAATCTATGCTAACTTCTGGGGAAATTATAGCTTTCTTAGGTTAAACATGGTTTCTAAAGCTAGGAAACAGTAATATTCATGTCTTAATGTAGACATGTGATGAGTCAATGGAAATTCTTTTTGAAGATGTATAATTCTTATTTGCATCATTGCTTAAAGTCTGGAAAGATGTATACATCTATCCATCCATCCACTATTTATTGAATACCTTCCATATGTCAGGTGACATGCTAGATGATAGGTATGAGCTCTGAAAAAGACTGATAATGGTCCCTGTTCTTTGAGGGCTTATAACTGAATGAGACAAAACAGACATTAAAAAGTAAACTAAGCAAGTATCAGAGTGTGAGAAATGCCAGAGAATTAAAATAAGGTCATCGATGTTCTAGATTGTCTGGTAAGAGAAGGCACTATTTAGATAAAATCCAAACGTCCAGAAGGAATCACCAATGCAAAGAACGGGGGAAAAACATTCCAAATAAAGAAAATTGCTAGTATAAAAGCCTCTGTGACTGGAGTACAGAGGCTGAGAGAGAAACTGTGAGATGAAGCTGGAGAAATCAGTAGCAACCAGATTATAGAGAACCTAGTAAAACAAGATACAGAATTGGATTTAATTCTAAATATAACTGAGTTATTGAAAGGTCCTAAGCAGAAGAATGACATGACAACTTACAGTTTTTTTTAAAATTTTATATTGGAGCATAGTTGGTTAACAGTATTGTGTTAGTTTCAGGTGTACAGCGATGTGATTCAGTTATACATGTATATGTGTCTATTCTTTTTCAAATTCTTTTCCCATTTAAATTATTACAGAATATTGAGCCCTGTTCCATGTGCTATACTATAGGCCCTTGTTATCTGCTTTACATACAGCGGCTGGAGACTTCCCTAGTGGTTCAGTGGTTAAGACCTTGCACTCCTACTGCAGGGGGCATAGGTTTGACGTAGAAAGCAGTGTGTACATGTCAGTCCTGAACTTTGAATCTATCCCTTTCCCCTGGTAACCATACGTTCCCATAAGTTTGTTCTCTTCTCTAAGTCTGTGAGTCTGTTTCTGTCTGGTAAGTAAGTTCACTTGCATCTTTTTTTAAGATTCTGCATATAAGCAATATCATATGATATTTGTCTTTGTCTGATGTACTTCACTTAGTATGATTATCTCCAGGTCTATCCATATTGCAGCAAATAGCATTATTTCATTCTTTTTTGTGGTTGAGTAATACTCCATTGTTATGTATGTACCACATCTTCTTTATCCATTTATCTGTCAATGGACATTTAAGTTGCTTCCTTGTTTTAGCTATTGTAAACAGCACTACAGTGAACGTTGGGGGCACATGTATCTTTCCAAATTACAGTTTTCTCCAGATATATGCCCAGGAATGGGACTCTTGGATCATATGGTAGTTCTCTTTTTAGTTTTCTAAGGAACCTCCATACTGTTCTCCATAGTGGCTATCCCACTATCCCAATTTACATTCCCACCAACCATGTAGAAGGGTTCCCTTCTCTCCATTCTCTCCACCATTTACTGTTTGTAGATGGCAATGGATCCCCACTCCAGTACTCTTGCCTGGAAAATCCCATGGACGGAGGAGCCTAGTAGGCTACAGTCCGTGGGGTCGCTAAGAGTTGGACACGACTGAGCGACTTCACTTTCCCTTTTCCCTTTCATGCACTGGAGAAGGAAATGGCAACCCACTCCAGTGTTCTTGCCTGGAGAATCCCAGGGACGGCGGAGCCTGGTGAGCTGCCGTCTATGGGGTCGCACAGAGTCGGACACGACTGAAGCGACTTAGCAGCAGCATGTGATTGTTTACTGGCTAACACGTGTTTATCCAAATATATGTGTGTAACATACATATACTCTACAGCATTTTTCATTTCAGTACGAGATTCAGTGTAAGAAAGATCAATCTTTAACCCTAAGTGTTTAATTATTGAGGCACCAAACTAACCTCAAAGATGTCTTCAGCTAATTAAGACAGAACAGAAATCAGAAATCTAAATCAAGGACAATGTTCTCTCTGGAGAGACAACACAACAAAGTTGTCGAGAAAATGGACCCCACAACTAAGGATTAAGTCAGTATTCATAAAGCACTTCAAACAATGCCTGGCATATAGTTAATGCTATGTAATATTTAACTAAAAGTCAATTAAAAGAGTAATAAATATCTTCTCACTAATAACAGTCCACTAACGGACATCTACCTCAACTCTCCTACTTTGCTATATAGATAGCATCTTATTTGTGAAATTAGATACTAACAAAGATAAAACTATCACCATTTATCATTTTATTGTTTAATGTTGAACTGTCCGGTGTCTCTTCCATCCATAATGTCAAGACATTTCCCCAAAAACGTTTGGCATTTTTACTCACAGTCCAATTTTTATTCTACACAAACAGCTATGGGAGGGCTCCTCCATGTCACTGTCTCTCACACACCGTTCCCTCATAGAAGAAGGCCTTTTTGCTGGGTGAAAGTCTTCCCAGTACTATCAGTCTCTGCCTCAGTTCCCTCTCCTTTTGACTTTCCAGTTTCCCCACAGCTAAGTCTACTGACTTACCCACTTGCAAGCTTAGCTCTACCCCAGTCCTTAAAAAGACCAATCTGAGATTCAACAATCCAGAAATTTCTGTATCCCGAAGCAACAACTCATTCACTGTTCTCATGACGAAATTCCTGCATATGAGGTTCCAAGTTTTACATGTGTTCAGTTTACAAATACGGGCTTTTATCTTGGCCTCTATGTCAACTTTTAGGCCAGTATCTGCCAGGTACACTGGTCTAACCCTAGTGTGGAAGCCCTACCTTTCCCTGGACTATCCCTACATTGCTGCAGCCAGGCTGACTATGAAAAGACCCCCCCTAGATATTTTCCTAGGTTCCAAGTATCACCTGCATCTGGATGCCTGCGTTTAGAATAGTATTTCATTTTGTATCTCCTGTTGTCAATCATTTGCCAAGAACACAACCAGACTATTTGTCCTTTGAACACCAGTGAATTTCTAACACATGTTATATAAAAAGGGTATTACCTACTTCTTACTGATATCTGCTGTGAATAATCAGCCAAGCATTTCTGAATGCTAAAATAAGAAATCAAGTTTTGACCCTATTTGCCCAGCTGAAATTGTGCCTATTTTAGTTATCAATGTTACCAGCTCTAAGGCTACCACATTTTTGCCTTTGCTTTGCATGTGACACTCTCTTAGAGCTGTACCCATCTTAAATCAATCTGTTTCCATTCTGTTCTCCTAAGGTCTGTCTTTATGTATGCCCCTATTTAAAATTTATTTCCTCAAAAAGCATTTTTGGGGGGGGCAATAACCCTACTATAGCTACAAATCTTTTTCTTACTCCATTCTGGATTCTATGATGCTTTCATTCAGGGATGGACTGTAATACATGAACCTTGTTTACTAACATACAAGAAATCAGATATCCAAAATGTTGTGTTTAACCTAGAAATAATTATGTTGGAGGTTATTCACTTATTTTAGTGATGTTATGAATAATCAGAGCACTTCTAGAATTCCTTGAAACTTGCCAGTTCCATGTCTTTGACCTTCTCCAGAAGACCAAACCTATTACTTGGTACTATCTGATCAAACACTGCAGTGCTTGGCGAAATTACTGTTTCCAAAAATTAAATGTACCTTCAAAGGAGGGGAAATTGCTATTACTGGGGAATTTTTTTTAATTGCCAAGCCTCTGAAAGTATTATCAAAATTTAAAATGTTGAGAGAAAAGCATCATAGTTAAAAATAAATGGATGACAACCTAACACAATTATCTAACCTTTAAAGTTACTCTTCCACATATAAAATAATTTCCTATCTTCTTACAGGATTACTATAGAAATTAAATGAGAACATGTATGACATCACTGAAACCCATAAAAAGTGTAAAAAGTGAATAAACATAAGATTTCCTATTTATGCCTTACTGCTGTAAAGATAAATGGATGTGAAACAAATATTAAGGCTTATTCATTTTAAAACTGTATTTAGGACTCTGATTTGAGTTTAAGTTGACATTTTTATTTTGCAGGAAGTGCAAGAATGTAAGTTCCTTTTTTTAAAGTAATTCTACTTGCAATCAAGTTATGTTTTTCAAGAAACAGTTCATGTTTTAGAAAGTGAAACCTAACTCACTCTTATTGAAACAAAAGAGGGAGAGGGAAATTCCATACCTCAGAAGCCACAATAAATATAAACAATATCTTCGATTCTGCAACATGGGACTTCCCCAAGGAACAGACTGCAGGTTTTGCTGAATCAACTGTAATATCATCCAATCAGAGTTAGAGAGGGAAAGTGCCTTTGCAAATAAATACTGCATCTGAGATCAACATTTTCTGAGACACTCCTCAACTGTTCAGGCAGTCTGAGCCTACTGCAGAAGTACCTTCAGTTGCAGCACCATGAACAAAAGTGGTTTTCTTATTTTCTGCCTTATCCTTCTGACTCTGAGTCAAGGTAAGAAACATCAAGGGAAACTTAATTTATAAGAACAGAAATAGGACTAGGGTATAGATTTTATAAATACAGAAATAATTCATTTGCAAAAGTTTTACAGCCTGCCTAAAAATGAAGGGTAAATGAACAGAGATTGCTTCTGATCAGAGCTTATTATCAGGGAAGCAAGTGGAATAAAAGAAGAGAGGAGGAGGAAGGTGGGACTGGAAAAAAAAGAGGGATATACAGACAAAAAATGAGGGAAAGAAGAGAAAGAGGAAGAGACAGGTATCTCCTTAGTTAAGTGTAATTAACTATATGACTGGGGCTCAGTGCATCCTACAATCAACACGTTACAATTCCATTCTTTCAGGGAATCAGCTAATTAAATCAAACAGAGCTGTATGATCACAGATTGACTATATGATTACACATGGAGGCAGAGGTTCTGCTAAGTACTACCCAATCCACATTAAGTGCCTAAAATGAAAACTGTGCTAATGTCCTCTGCTATACCTGTCTCTTTTCCTGCAGGCATACCTCTCTCTAGGAGTGTACGGTGTACCTGCATCAAGATCAGTAATGGATCTGTTAATCCAAGGTCCTTGGAAAAACTTGAAGTGATTCCTGCAAGTCAATCCTGCCCACGTGTCGAGATTATGTGAGTAAAACCTAATGATCATCTCCCTGGCTGTAATCAAACATTAAATACATGATAATGATTCCAAAAATCAGTAAAGGGTTTATGATGATCCTAAGACTTCCACAGAGCAAAGAGAAACATCTAAAGTGAAACCTAAATGCCTGACTTTAAAACTATATATTCCATCTGTTTTATTGGCCCAACATTGCTTTAAATATTTTCACTCTTTTTTACTCCTACAGTGCCACAATGAAAAAGAATGGGGAGAAAAGATGTCTGAATCCAGAGTCTAAGACCATCAAGAATTTACTGAAAGCAATTAACAAGCAAAGGTAGGTTTGCTATTGCTTGCAGAAGAACTGCTTTTTAAGAAATGTCGATCTTGGGAAGTTAGAAATATTTGCATTGGGCTTTCCGGTGGAATTCTTGGCTTAAAACGGTGTTACCACCATGCTTCCACTACCTCTATCTGCTTATATACTTCAGGTGTCATCTTGTGTGGTATCAAAAGTTACCCTAATTACCTGTCTGGAAGTGTCATTAGGCCACTTCAACCTTGAAGCAGAGCTATAACAATGCAAGCAAAGATGCCAAATTTCCCATAAGCTTTTCCTGGCCTTAAAAAAGCATCCTGTGTAACCCACAATGATTGTGTAAGAGCAGGAAAGCTCACCACACTTCATCTAAGGACTTAGGATTACCTATGAACTCAGTATGTTCCTAGTAGAATTTAGACTGGAGTCAGAGTCTCTTACATCCTCTTTCTCTTCTTACAGGACTAAAAGATCTCCTCTAACACAGAAAGAGGCATAATCACTGCACTACTGATAAGGATGGACCAGAGAGAAGCTACCTCTACAACTGTTTCCCTATGTACAGTATATGTCAAGCCCTAATTGTCCATGGACTTCAGTTCTCCTAAAAGGTGACCAAGCCAGTCACCAAATCAGCTGCTACTACTCCTGCAGGGGAGAGGGTGGCTCATCACCCTGAGCTGTTCAGTAGTAACTCTGCCCTGGCACTATCACTGTAAGCTACACCGAGGCGCTACGTTCTTAAGTTAATGTGCTAAGTCCCAGCCTTACTACTGACAGTTTCCTCCCCTTTCCAATCTTTCTAGGTTATTAAAGGATCTTTCTGGCTCTGGGCTTATTAGAGACCTTAGGATCTCAAATAACTAAGATATTCAAAGCAATAATACAATCTGCTTTTTAAAGAAAGATCTTTACTCCATGGGCTTCTACTGCCATCCCTCCAAGGGGCCCGTATTCTTTCAGGTGTTATGTACATAGTTCCAAATACATAGAAGCAGCCAGAAACATCTGGAAATGTAGCTGAAAATAGTAGTACTTAGTCAAAAGCTATACAAATTAGAATTCTTAAAGATGTATGTTTCTTATATGATTTTCAGTGTTCATGGAATAACTTGTATACAACTATTAACTTCTGTAATTATTGCAATGGAATAAATTTTTAAATTTAGATACATGTTGTGTACCCTATGTAAGACAAATATGCTAAATGCTTTCCAAAATAAAAGTAATGTTCTTTCCTAGAAATATTAAGAAAGATTATTTGTTTAGAGGCCGAAAACATAATAAATAATTATAACTAAGATGAAGTGTCTGGTGGGTCATCTGACTGGGACATTTATTTCGCAAAAAGCATACGCCGGAGAATCCACAGCCAAAGAAGCAGGGGTGGGTGGAGGACAAATTAGTTTGAGGATTACCACATTCCTTCCAACTATAGTCTCCTGAAAGGCCTATCATACAGGATTCTTCCAGGGCTTATGTGGCAAAGCAGAGCTTGGCCTGAGTTTCAGATCTTTAAGAGTGTCTGAGACATTTGCAACCTGATAACGTCAAACTCCAAAATATCTTAAATTAATTCCTCTTCCCCCTGCGCCCAGATCTATTTCTCCTCCTCTGTTTTACACCCTAGATGCACAGTAGCATCATCCATTCAGCTCCCAAAACCAGAATTTTCTGAGTACTTCTACACTCCTTCTCCCTCACCTCCCATATCCAATCAGTCACTAAGAAGGTATTTGCAATGCATTTAGTTGGCAAATCATTAGTATCTGAAAAGGAAAGGATAGACAACTAGCTGAAAAACAGGAAACAAATGAACAGGAATTCCAGAAAAGAAAAAAGCATAATCTCTTAACATATGAAAAGAAGCTCAATTTCATTAGTAATCAGGGACACATACATTCAAATCATTATGGTATACCATTTCATGCCACCAGATTAGAAAAAACTTTATGTTGGGTAATATCAAGTATCAGGAAGGTATCTAGAGTAATGAGATACCTCCACTTTTGATGAAAGAGAAAACAGCTATGACTACCCTGAAAACCAGTTTGGTATTATTTCATACAATTTAACATATGCACACTCTATGCTCTAGCAATTCAACTACTATGTAGACACCACAGATAAATTCTTATTTAGAATATACAGAGAGAAATGTTATAGCAACACTGTTTACAATAGTAAAACTTTGTATATAAAGCCACATGTTCATAAATAGAATGGATAAGTAAACTAGAGTATGTTAATTCAATGGAATATTATACAGTGTGAAAATAAATGGAAGTACAACTATACATATCAACATGGATGAATTTCAAAAACAATCTTGCACAAAAGCAGCTTGCCACAGAAAAATACATGCAGCATGGTTCCATTTACTATATAAAGTTTTAAAACAGGGAAAGTAAACACTGACAAAGACTCTTGAACACACAAGTTTGAACTATGTGGATCCACTTATATCAAAATTTTTTTCAATACGTACTATAGTACTACATGATTTCAGTTCAGTTCAGTTCATTCACTCAGTCATGTCCAACTCTTTGCAACCCCATGAACCACAGCACGCCAGGCCTCCCTATCCATCACCAACTCCCAGAGTCCACCCAAACCCATGTCCATTGAGTCAGTGATGCCATCCAACCAGCTCATCCTCCATCGTCCCCTTCTCCTCCTGCCTTCAATCTTTCCCAGCATCAGGGACTTGTCCAATGAGTCAGCTCTTTGCATCAGGTGGCCAAAGTATTGGAGTTTCAGCTTCAACATCAGTCCTTCCAATGAACACCCAGGACTGATGTCCTTTAGGATGGACTGGTTGGATCTCCCTGCAGTCCAAGGGACTCTCAAGAGTCTTCTCCAACACCACAGTTCAGAAACATCAATTCTTCAGCACTCAGCTTTCTTTATAGTCGAACTCTCACATCTATACATGACCACTGGAAAAACCATAGCCTTGACTAGACGGACTTCTGTTGACAAAGTAATGTCTCTGCTTTTTAATATGCTATCTAGGTTGGTCGTAACTTTCCTTCCAAGGAGTAAGTGTCTTTTAATTTCATGGCTGCAATCACCATCTGCAGTGATTTTGGAGCCCCCCAAAATAAAGTCAGCCACTGTTTCCCCATCAATCTGCCATGAAGTGATGGGACCAGATGCCATGATCTTAGTTTTCTGAATGTTGAGCTTTAAGCCAATTTCTTCACTCTCCTCTTTCACTTTCATCAAGAGGTTCTTTAGTTCTTCTTCACTTTCTGCCATAAGGGTGGCATCATCTGCATATCTGAGGTTATTGATATTTCTCCTGGCAATCTTGATTCCAGCTTGTGCTTCCTCCATCCCAGAATTTCTCATGATGTACTTTGCATATAAGTTAAATAAGCAGGGTGACAGTATACAGCCTTGACATACTCCTTTTCCTATATGGAACCAGTCTGTTGTTCCATGTCCAGTTCTAACTGTTGCTTCCTGACCTGCATACAGGTTTCTCAAGAGGCAGGTCAGGTGGTCCGGTATTCCCATCTCTTTCAGAATTTTCCACAGTTTATTGTGATCCAAACAGTCAAAGGCTTTGGCATAGTCAATAAAGCAGAAATAGATGTTTTTCTGGAACTCTCTTGTTTTTTCGATGATCCAGTGGATGTTGGCAATTTGATCTCTGGTTCCTCTGGCTTTTCTAAAACCGCTTGAACATCTGGAAGTTCACAGTTCATGTATTGCTGAAGCCTGGCTTACATGATTTGCAGTTGGTTAAATCCACAGATGTGGAACCACAGATATGGAGGTGGTGGTGGTGGTGATTTAGTCACTAAGTTGTGTCTGACTCTTGCGACCCCATGCCAGGCTCCTCTGTCCATGGGAGTCTCCAGGCAAGAATACTTGAGTGGGTTGCCATTTCCTTCTCTAACATATATGAAGAGTCAACTATAAAGTTACACATGGATTTTTGACTTGGGGGGGGAGGGTCTGCGCCCCAATCCCTATGTTGTGCAAAGGTCAGCTGTAGAGACATATACGATGAAACAAAAACAAAGGAATGATCTCCATAAAGTTCAGGATGGTGATTATTTCAGAAAGTGAGAAGGAAATGAAACCAGGGAATAGCACATAAGGGGCTCTGGACTATAATAAAGTTCTATTTTTCACCTAAATAATGGGTACATGAGAATTTATTCTTTAATCTGTACCTACACATTTTAATTTTTAAACACATGCTCTATTTTACACTTAAAAAGGCAAAATAAACTAGCAAAGAAACAAAGAACTTCAGAATATTACCAACTCTGAGATATCTTCATTAACATCAAGCAAGTTCACACAGCACAAATGACAGAATAAGAGAGCTGTCACTGGGGGTGTAACGTGCGGCATAACGACTGTCGTTAATAATGCTGTATTGCACGTGTGAAAGTCATGCAAGAGAGTAAACTGTAAAAGTTCCCATCACAAAGGAAAAAACTATAACTATGTGACAGATGCTAATTAGACTTATTGTGATGACATGATGATCATTTCACAATATATACAAATACTGAGTCATTAGGTTCTAAATCTGAAACTAATATGTCAACTGTACCCCAACGAAGGAAACTGAAAGACAGATAAAAATCCAATGCAGAGAGAGAAAGCACAAACACTTACACCACATTATATGGCCCTTACTATGAAAACCTTAAGGAGATCACAGCAAAGTTGAAGTGGCAGAATTTTTCCTTCCTGCCCTCTCATTTTCTTTTTCTTCCTGACACCATGAATTTATATTTTATTCTCAACCAACTGTCAACTAATTTTCAGGAAGGTATTAACCAACAGAGCTTTAAACTGTTCTCTGTTCAAAGGCAGGGCATTCATTTAACAAACATTTATCCCCATTATATACTGAGTTTAAAAGAAATTACTACACTGTGAGTTTATAATTTACTATTAATGACAGAAACAAAGGTAAATAAACCTGAACTGAAAAAACTCCAAATATACAAAGAAAATTGAGAAAATCAGGTAAGCCTTTCCTGGGAAAGTGATGGCAATCTGAAATTTGAAAGACACATATATATCTGATAGATAGAAAAATAAAAGTGAATTCTAGTAAAGGAAAGAGCAGGTACAAAGACACAGGTGTGAAACAGCATAGTGTATTCAGTCTAGAAGAATGGAAGTTTAAATGGATATTGTGAGAAATGATTTTGAGGAGACAGACAAGAATTAGATCAGGAAAAATTCTAAGTATGCCATCATTATTATTACATATTTATAAACTATATACATATTATAAAACATACATGAAAAAATGTACAAGACTGCTCAACTATGTTGTAGTAACAAAGCTCTCAAAATATTAAAGATGTAGCACAAAAAAAATTTATTTCTTGTTCACACCAAGTTTCATGCAGGTGGGCAGGGCCTCTACGCTAACTCAAGAACAGTCTCCCTCTATCTCAGTTGAGGGTCGCCATGACAGGAAGAGAAAGATGGAAGTGGCATCTTAGCTCTCTTAAATGCTATGTAGTCTACACGACCTTGTCCAGAACAAGGGACTGCCTTACTTAATTGCCATGAGGGATATAAATTTGGAAGGGAATGTGTACTTGCCTCTTACACAAATAGAAAAAAATTAATGAGATTTTTAAAAATTATAAGCCGGAAAACAAGGCTCATGCAGAAATCTAGTTCAGGAAGAGAAATCTACGAAGATATTTAAAAAAATAAAAGTCTCTATTCTTAGGGGAGTTAAGAGGTGAAAAAGAACGTCTTTTCTAAGCAGAAAGCTGATGTAAGTAAAATTTGATGTACACAGTGAACAAAATGGATGTATCTACTGTATTACAGTCATGTTGTAAATCTCAGGGGGAGAACTTGGTTTTTGGGGGGGAGAGGGAATATATGGCCTACAATGACCAATATGTTGCAACCTGATTTAAGAACACTGGCTTCCTATAAAGGGAAAATGGGAAAGGGAAAAGTAATTGTAATTTTGTCTCTTAATTTTCTTTGTCAAATCATACTTGGTTAATTCATGTCCCATATCTAGACCTTGATAACTGAATAACACTGTTCTCCCTCCATTCAGAGACTGGCTGAGAACCTCAATAAAGCAGTAAGAATACAATATTTAATGAGTCATTAAAGCTTGTATGGGCCTCTGTTTTCTCAAATAAAAGAGAAGTAGAAATCCTCCATAAACATTACTAAGACAAAAAACAATCAAGAGCTAATTAAAATACTACTTCTACATTACTTTGCTGACAAAAGTGTGTCTAGTCAAAGCTATGGTTTTTCCAGTAGTCACGTATGCATGTGAGAGTTGGACCATAAAGAAAGCTGAGTGCCGAAGAATTGATGCTTTTGAACTGTGGTGTGGGAGAAGACTCTTGAGAGTCCCTTGGACTGCAAGGAGATCCCACCGTCCTTCCTAAAGGAAATCAGTCCTGAATATTCACTGGAAGGACTGATGTTGAAGCTCCAATACCATAGTCACCTGATGTGAAGAACTGACTCCTTCGAAAAGACCCTGATGGTGGGAAAGATTGAAGGCAGGAGGAGAAGGAGACAACAGAAGATGAGATGGTTGGATGGCATCACTGACTCGATGGACATGAGTTTGAGCAAGCTCCGGAAGATGGTGAAGGACAGGGAAGCCTGGTGTGCTGCAGTCCACGGCGTCACCAAGAGTCAGGCACAACTGAGTGATTGAACAGCATGACAGGATTATATATGATTTTTTTTAATTTTATTTTCCAAGTTTCCTATAAGAACATTTTTACTGTTTTTTTTAAATTATAATAGAAGGGAAAAAGTTAAGCAATTTTCAAAGACACTGAATTTTAAGTGTAAGTCTTAGAGAACTAAGATTTATGCTCTCAGGGACCTTTATGAAACTAATCATCTCTGAAAAAAAGATCTGAACTGAGAACAGAGTCATATAGATACCAGAACTCCTTTCTCTGTGCTAGACTAAAACTTAACACCTGGTGTTAAAAATCACTGACTTATTAGTGAATGTATTTTGGATCACCATATAATAATGTATGGTGATCCAAGTGTATTTGTTATCAGTCTTCTTGCTTAACTTCTTGCTTGCTACAGGTTATTCACTATACAAGTCATTGCAATATTTATAAAACATAAATATAATTATATTTCTCTCCTGGTTTCATCCTTCCAATACCATTCCACCACACTTTACATTAAATACAAAATTCATCATAGCCTATAAGGCTCTGCATAACTCTCCCACCTGATTCCTACAACTCTCCACCTCTACCTTTCTACTTTAGCCATAGCAGTCTCCTATTACTTCTCAAATACAGCAAACATATTCCCATCACTTCCACAGCATTCCACAAAAACACTGGAGTGGGTTGCCATGCCCTCCTCCAGGGGATCTTCCCAACCCAGGGATCAAACCCAGGTCTCCTGCATTGCAGGCAGATTCTTTACCACTAGCGCCACCTGGGAAGCCCCAAATACAGGAGCATCCCTGGGTGGGATGCTCTTAAACTTTAGGAGAAAGTAAACTTGGAAATAAAGAGAAGCTTACTAGTTTTGTTGAATCATCACAGGCACAGAAGGCATGACAACCTTCTCCCATTGCAATATCCACTATGTGTACTGGCAAACTGTTTACTAAACTATGAGAGGCCCCTACTGGCAACAGAATTAAGGATAGGTTTTAAGCAGGGGCTTACATGACTTTCAAAAATAAATGTGCTTTAAAACTAAATTTAATGCTCTAACAGCACCAAAAGCGATTAAGAGTAGGGGAAATCCATGCTCCTCACAGGGTTTCATTCTGAGAGACATTTATTTCAAAATCAAAAATAACTTGTCTTATTTTCACTTGTGATAGAGACAAGCATATTGTTTACATATTATGCAACATTTTCCCAGTTCATTCAAACTTAATCAGAGCCAGAACAACATAGCCATCTCATTTCCTAGGTTCAGATGCAAGAGAGAAACTCCCTTACTTTTACTTTAGTTACTACAGAATAGGAAAAGAAGACAAAAGGAGAAATTGAGAAAAGTTTAACATCAATCTCATCTTAAGAAGAGTTAAAGAGTCTGTCCATCTCCATCATTCCCAGAAGACTTTTACCTTGGTATGTGTGGTTTTCAAGGCTCAACAATCTCCTAAAATTATAAGCAAAACATACAAATGCACACATATCGGTAGCCTTTACCAGACTGTCAGAGAGCTCAACAATCTCCAAATGGCTAAAAACCATGAGTCTGTACTAATTCATTCAAGACCTTGAACAGACTATTTCAGTTTGCAGAACATTCACTTCAGGCCACTGGGACATCAACATACACACTTCAATCTGGGTAATCTTACATGCAAATGACTCTGGACATATTTGGCTAGTTTGGGGATTTAGAAACCTGAGCTGACTTCAAGATCTGGCCCTAAAGGAGATATTAATAGTCATTATTTCCAAGGTATTCCTAGAATTTCAAGACTATCTGAACTATTAACCATAATACCACCTTTTTTTTAAAACCTCTAGAACCACTGAGAGCACAAACTTGCTGTTAGAAATTAAAGACATCCTTCAGATTACTGTATGAGACTAAAGGGATTCCTGGCATATTCTCAACTCAATCAAATTCAACTTAGTAAATACTAACTGTGCACCTACTATCTTCAAGATCCAATGAGGCAAACAAAGACAACATGATATCTGACCTTAAACTTTTTATACTCTAGTGGGAAATAAGCACATATATAAACCAAATATCACCAGCAATCAAAGGTAGGAAACACTAATGTTTAGATAACTAGTATTGTAAGTAATGCTGGTCAAAAAAGAAATCTATTATGTTGGAAGTGATAAACATCTTAGATACAGTTAGTAGAAATACCTTGTGTTAAATTCAAAGGAACATGTAAGTATCACTAAAACACCACAGGGACACAAATTAACTTTCCTCAAGATAAAAGAATGCTTATATTCTTACAATCACATGAGATATAAAGAGATCAAAGTCATATTTTGACTAAACAGAATAAGGGTAAAATTGAGACTAAATCATGAATGTGCCATTCTAAATTGTGTAGGTAACTGGACTTCTCATCTTGTTAATTTTATTAAGAAAAGCCACATTAAAAAAAAAAAGAAGAAAAGCCACATAGTAACGAAGTCAACCATAAACAGAGGAAGAACAATATGTAGTCTAGCGTGGTTGCTGTTTAGTCGCTAAGTCATGTCAGACTCTTTTGTGACTCCATGGACAGTAGCCTATCAGGCTCTTCTGTCCATGGAATTCTGGAATGGGTTGCCATTTCCTTCTTCAGGGGATCTTCCGACCAAGGGATCAAAACCACATCTCCTGCAATGAAAAGTGGATTCTTTGCCACTCAGCCACCTGGGAAGTCTAGCCTAGCCAGATCCACCTTAACAGTGGTACCTGGAAGGTGTTTGGGAAGCTTCTGGACAACGAACAAAGAGAGTCTTGTTAAAAGAGAAACTGAGGTACACACATTGATATTTTTCAAAAGTTTATTTGAGCAAACATTAATTCAAATCAAGCAGCGCCAAACCTAAGCTGGTTAGAAACACTCCATTGACAGGAGCTAGGGCTGAGGTTTTTATAGAGAAAATGCAGAAGCAAAGGAGGAAATTATTCAATTGACTACAGCTTAAATAGCTGCCTTACTTGGAAAAGCCTAGTTGATTGGTTTTCATTTTTTCAGATTCAAGTGCACTGACTCTGGTTTTAGTTTGCTTGTGTAGGCTACCAAGGCACTAAAGTCACCTCAATCTAATGGCCTCCTTGTTTAATTACCTTAACAATTCATTTAGAAAATTTGATTACAGTCATAAGGAACTATAGTAAGTATATATGTTATTGAATTTAGATCATGCAGATCAATTATACCTCCTTATGACTAATGGGTACAAAACAATAAAATGCATGTGGATGTACATTGTCTCACCCTAACTGATGCTCATCATCACTCAGAAGGAATACTAATGGGAGCAGGATAAGACAGTCAACATAATAAACTCTAAGTTTAAGAGCTACTGAGGAAAAGGAAAGACCACCTAGGGTTGTGATGTGTTCAGGGAAGATTTGACAAAGAAAACAGAATTTGAAGTAGTTGTCTACTAAAATAGTTGAATTCTAAGTGAAATTCTTATTGAGTAGCTTGCTGAAGTTCAGCCTGGCCAAGAAGCAAGAATCACAGCATGAGCACCGTAGACAGCCACCATTCATATACACACAAAGACCTCTGTAAATAGCTCACCATACTTTAGGACTAAGTAAAACAATTATTTAGCTTGCAGGGAAAGAATGGATTGAGATAGAAAATAAAATCCCAAGTCAAAGACCATCATTTACTGAAGTATCTCATCTGTGTTTTAGAACATAAAAACAGAACCTAATTAAATTGGAATTACACATTTTGGTAGAAACAGAATTATGAGTGATAACACAATGCATTACATCTAACTAAATCACTCAAAATAAAAATTCACCTAACACAAAATTGTAAAGTAACTATACTCCAATAAAAAAATTCACAATTAAAGTAACAAATGAATTTTCACAAATTACACATGAGTAACCACAAAGCCTAATACCACAAATACCAGAGGAGAAAAGACAGACAAGATACATTCACAATGGCAGACACTATAACATTAGTTGAAATATTAGGTCATAATTTTCAACTGGGAGCACATACCAGGAGAAATATATTTGAATCTTGGAATGAGTAGCAAATATAGTTTGAAACATCCAATTTTGTAATTTGAAAAACAGTAACATTATTTTTGTAATAAAAACTACAAAAAAATAAGGTTTATACAATCTTCTTGGCTTGCTGTAGGAATTATCAGAAGATAGGATAAGAAAGTTTTCAGAGTAAGTCTTAGGCATAAATGCTATATATTAACATTTGCTTGCTACGAACATAACAGGCATTTTTTGTTTCAAGAGAAGTATATGTTTTATTTTAAAATCAAGTTTGAAATTTTGGGTACTATTGTACAATACAAAAGGTGCTCTTAGTTCCCAAAAGCTAACTTTTGTCACATCTGTTACTTCCTCTATTTCAAGACTTTCAGATCCTCTTGACTCTGCAAGGTGTAAACCAAGAACATTTTCAAAATTATACCATTTAGATTCTGACTTGAGGAACCAAGTGATGGAATCAAAAGGGAGTGGTTTTAGGTTATGGGCACTGACATGCAAAAGAAATAAAATATTCACTTATTTCCCATATAAATTTAGCATATATTGCAAAGGATGCAATCTAATCTCATTTTGAGAAAAGAAGTCCAAAAGTAATATCTGGAATTCAACTTTAATTCACATCTCTAAGATAACTTCCTGAAATTCATTTTGAATAAAATTTACCCTAACATACATGAGCAGACTTTGTGTGTCATTCTGCTTGTCTTGACCTACATTTATAAAGCCATATGTCAGGTCACTGGTTGACCACAACACAAGTAAACAAATTTCAGTGACTACACATAACAAAGAATACCCACTTTGCAAAAATACTTGGTAAAGAAACAAATGGGTGGTTTCAGTCATCAAGTGAGAGAATTAGATTTCCAGAGTTCCTCAGAATGTCTAGTTTTCAACAACAAGAAAAGCATACAAAGAAACACAAAAGTATGGCCCTTTCAAAAAGGAAGAACTGACAAAAAAATCATTCCTAAAGAAACCCAGACATTCATGAGACTTACTAGACAAAGATGTTAAATCAACCATCTTAAAATATGCTCAAAAGAGCTAAAGGAAATCCTGTACAAAGAATAAAAGGAAACTGGGGAAAATTCTGTGTGAAGAAAATGAGTGTATCAATAGAGACAAATTACAAAAAGGAGCCAAATACAAATTCTGGAGCTGAAAAGTAAAAAACTGAAATGAAAAATTCACTAGAGGCATTTATCAGCATTTTTGAGCCAGCAAAAGAATCAGCAAATTTGAAAATAAGTCAATTGAAATTACTACATCTGAGGAGCAAGAAAAAAAAAAAAGAATGGAAAAAAGTGAATAGAGCCTAAGGGACCTATGAAATACCATAAAATAAAGTAATATAATGCAAGTCCAAGAAGGAGAAAAGAGAAAGGGATAGAATGAGTATTCATAGAAATAATGACCAAAAACTTCCCAAATCTAGCCGAACACATCAGTCTACACATCCAAGAAGTTCAGTGACCTTCAAGCAGGATAAACTAAAAGAGATAGATAGTAATCAAATTCTCACTGATGAGAGCTAGAGAATCTTGAAAGCACTGAGAGAGAAGTGATTCATCATATACAAAGGATCATTAATAAGATTAATAGTCAACTTCTCATCAAAAGCCATGGAGACCAGAAGGCTGAGAGGTGACATCTTTTAAATTCTGAAAGAAAAAAAAATTCTGTCAATCAAAAATTCATTTCACATGGTCTTCTCTGAACCTCTCTGCATCCTAATCTCTTCTTATAAGGACACCAGTCATAATGGTTTTGGAAAGGCAATGGCACCCCACTCCAGTACTCTTGCCTGGAAAATCCCACGGAAAGAGGAGCCTGGTAGGCTGCAGTCCATGGGGTCGCTAGGAGTCGGACACGACTGAGCGACTTCACTTTCACTTTTCACTTTCATGCATTGGAGAAGGAAATGGCAATCCAGTGTTCTTGTCTGGAGAATCCGAGGGACATGGGAGCCTGGTGGGCTGTCGTCTATGGGGTCGCACAGAGTCAGACATGACTGAAGTTACCTAGCAGCAGCAGCAGCATAATGGTTTAGGAACCATCCTAATGACCCCATTTTAAATTAATTATCTCTTCAAAGATCCTATCTCTAAATAAAGTCACATTCTGAGGTACTGGCAGTTAGAACTTCAACATATGAATTTTGGGGGACACAATTCAGCTCATATAACATGTTATACTTTGAAAAAATTATGCAAGAAATGAAGGCAACAAAATATAAAACGCAGGTATTTTAAGTGAAAATGGATTAGATCTTCCTATTCAAAGTCTGTAAAGAAATGACATACATTTATAATGTCAATATCCTGATTCCACTTGACAAGTGTTCCTCACAAGGTAGATGATGCAGAGATTAAGCCAATACAAACTAAAATGTCATAAATATAAAAAAAAACTGAAATAAGCTCTGATCTCAAGTTTCATACGTTAAATTAACAAAAGTAAATGCAAATGACAAGGGAACTGGGAAACTGGTACATCTACACACTGATGAAGGTATTACAAAATCAGTCCAGTCTTACTGTCAAATTGTTTCAAAAGATATAAAAATGTTTTTCATCTTTCTAAGCTTCTAAAGAATGAAAATATCCCAAGAAAGTAAAATTTCGGAAAAAAATAAGAGTACCCCTATTACATCTTCTTCTGCTTCACTGACTACACTAAAGCCTTTCATTCACTGTGTGGATCACAACAAAACTGGAAAATTCTTCAAGAGATGGGAATACCAGACCACTTTACCTGCTTCCTGAGAAATCTGTATGCAGGTCAAGAAGCAACAGTTAGAATCAGACGTGGGATAACAGACTGGTTCCAAGTTGGGAAAGGAGAATGTCAAGACTGTATATTGTCACCGTGCTTATTTAACTTATATGCAGAGTATATCATGAGAAATGCTGGGCTGGATGAAGCACAAGCTGGAATCAAGATTGCTGGGAGAAATATCAATAACCTCAGATATGCAGATGACACCACCCTTATGAAAGAAAGTGAAGAGGAATTGAACAGTCTCTTGCTGAAGGTGAAAGAAGAGAGCGAAAAAGCTGGCTTAAAACTCACCATTCAGAAAACTAAGATCATGGCATCCAGTCCCATCACTTTATGGCAAATAAATGGGGAAACAATGGAAACAGTGACATACTTTATTTTGGGGGGCTCCAAAATCACTGCAGATGGTGACTGCAGCCATGAAATTAAAAGACGCTTGCCCCTTGGAAGAAAAGCTATGACCAACCTAGACAGCATATTAAAAAGCAGAGGCATTACTTTGCTGACAAAGATATATACAGTCAAAGCTATGGTTTTTCCAGTAGTCATGTATGGATGTGAGAGTTGGACCATAAAAAAAGCTGAGCACTGAAGAATTGATGCCTTTGAGCTGTGATGTTGGAGAAGCCTCTTCAGAGTCCCTTGGACAGCAAGGAGATCAAACCAGTCAACCCTAAAGGAAATCTGTCCTGAATATTCACTGGAAGGACTGATGCTGAAGCTGAAACTCCAATACTTTGGCCACCTGATGCAGAGAACTAACTCATTGGAAAAGACCCTGATGGTGGGGAAAATGGAAGGCAGGAGGAGAGGGGGATGACAGAGGATGAGATGGTTGGATGGCATCACCGACTCAATGGACATGAGTTTGAGCAAGCTCCAGGAGTTGGTGATGGACAGGGAAGCCTGGTGTGCTGCAGTCCATGAGGTTGCAAAGAGTTGGACGTGACTGAACTGATTACAAAAACAACAGAAACAATTCAGTCCAGCACTGAGAATAAACAGACTACAAACGGAAGCATTTTTAAATCATATAAACTACATAGATACTGGGAAATGTTTATGTAAAATAAATGATACTGTCTAGTGACAAGAGTCAGACGTAGACATAGATGTATGTGCGTGTGCATGTGTTTGTGAATGTTCTCATATCACTTCCTTGGGTAAAATCCTTCAACTTGTCCTCACCACAAGGATTTACAAGGTCCTTCATCCTCTGGATCCTGCTACATTTCTAGCCTCATTGCTCATCACTCCTCTGTTATCACTCTACCCTTCACCCTTATCAAAGTTCTTGAAGTTTTTCCAGTTTCTAAAACTTAGCATACTTTTTCATGCCTCCCACCTTCTCCAAGTAACTAATTTCAACCAAATCTCTCTTCCAGACCTAATTTAAGCAACTGTGATTTGAAGCCATGAGCCAAAGTTATGACCTTCTCTGCATCTCCAATAATTGTGTACAATCCTTTATCATACCACTTCTTCTACAGTAATTGCTAGTTTACATGCTGCTTTCTTTCACTAAACCGAGTTCTTTGAGGGCAGAGATTATTGCCCATATTTGTGTCCTAGAGTGATCATAATAAAAGCTTGATGAAATAAACAATGAATAGCAAATGAAGGGTTTCAAAGAACACAGATTGTTTTTCTCTTCCGAAGTTACTTAGATAAGCAATCTTAATGTAAATCACTTTAAAGAAATATGGGTATTTTACACAAAAAATATTTTCTTCCTTTTCAGGATAACTTTTTTTCAAGTCAGGCAGCAGCTTCAACCACTGTGGTTATGTTTTAGCAGACTATAAGCTGACTTGCCAAAAGTCACAGAGCAAAAATGTTATGTTACTGCCAGCATTCATCTGCAGCTGTCCTTTAAATGATGCACTTACATTCCATCTCAGGACAGTTTATTCACATATTTAATCCAGTCCGTAAACTTTAGATAAAACATATAAACCAGGAGGCCAGATATTAAGATCAGTAAAGGAAGAACATATTCCTTTCTGTTAACCTGAGAATGCAGACAGGACTTGAATCCCACCCCAACCCCCACCAACTATGATGTGGTGCAGGCATACTACAATATTTTAGAAGGAATGACTTCCTGCATAGGGAGGAAAGAAGGAAAAATCAGAATGCTAGGTAGGGGCTGCAGAGACTTTCAAGAAATAAACTCTTTTCAAGTAAGCATCCTTTAGTCTAATAGCTGCTGAGAGGAGGGGAAGTCCACACTGCGAGAAATTCAAAAAGGCCTGGGGAGTTTCACTATGAGAGAAACTTGCTTCTCCTTTCAAAGTAAAAGGAAGACTCAGATTTTCACTCCGGCAGGGTCACGCTTGGCATATAATTAAACAGACCGCACTGACCCCATAACCAAGCAGACGGAAGCTGGAGGCGGGCAAGCACATGTGAAGACAAAACCCTGCTCTGCTCCGGAGGGTGATACAGCACTTGGTTCCCCTCTGCCCTCCCGGGGACAGGAACTGGAGGTTTTTTCCGACTCAAAGGTTAAAACTCCATCCAAAGGGAAACTGGGAATTATCTATCGGTTTCGAAGGCTTTGAAAATCCTTGGCTCCCTTCCCAAGGCTGTGAGAACTGCCAGTAAGGTCCTCTTCTGGGTTTCTGTTTCTCCTAAATGCTCCATCGAGCCATAAACGCCGCTTTGGTGGGGGTTTTCAGTCAAAAACATGTTTTCTTTCAGAATTTTCAGGACAATTTCCCACAGGAGGTCTGGGAAACAGGGAGGTACGAGCGACGAGTCCAGCCCTCAGGCCAAACACGTTAAAGCTCCGGAGAAAGTTCACCACCTCCGGATAAAAAAAATATGACGGGGCCTCGAGTGACTCCTCACTGACCCCAAAACCCCCTCCTCTTGTTCAGAAGTCTCCTGTCCTAGACACCAAGGCCCAAGGCCGAACGACCCTCCTAGGCTTCCGCCCCATGACCAGGCCCTTCCGAGGCCAACGTTCCCTGCGGCCTCAGCCGAAGCCACGCGCGGAAGCTGCAAACCGGACCCCGCTCCCGGCGTCCGCGTCCGCTGGAGAAGCGCGGCCCCCTCGGGTTGGAAGAGGGATGACACACAAAGGGGGACAAGGCAGAGATCCGAAGCGCACAACCACTACCTTTCCTCTCGACGTGCCTCTCGACGGGAGCGGCGCAGGTAGCAGAAACACTCAACACGGCCAAGAGCGGCGCAAGATGCTCCGGCTATGACTGAAGCTTCCCCACTGAAGGTTCTGGAAGCTGACTGGCTGGGCATGCGCAGTGCGCTCACGCTTGTAGAGCCCGGCTGCACCTCGCAGGCAGGCGCAGTATGGAGCCAAGGCCGGAGCCTCGGTTCGTTCTCTGGTTCCTTCGCAGCTGCGCGCTGGTTAACTGAATGCCTACGGGCACTGTGCTGGGCACTGCACGCAGGTGTGGGCCCTCGCAAGCCTTCCTTGTTCTAGTGGTGGTGTGTGTTAAGTCGCTTCAGTGGTGTCTGACTCTTTGCGACGCTATGGACTGGAGTCCACCAGGCTCATCTGTCCATAGGAGTCTCCAGTCAAGAATACTGGAGTGGGTTGCCAAGCCCTCCTCCAGGGGATCTTCCCGACCCAGGGTTTGAACCCAAGTCATTTAGTCTCCTGCATTGGCAGGCAGGTTCTTTACCACTAGCGCCACGGGGGAAGGGAGATGTTAACCATAAGATGTCAGATAACATATTAATAACATTGCCTTACATGGCATTTGCGGAGAAGGCAATAGCACTCCACTGCAGTACTCTTGCCTGGAAAATCCCATGGACGGAGGATTTTCCGTCCATGGGGTCGCTAAGAGTCAGACACGACTGAGCGACTTCACTTTCACTTTTCACTTTCATGCATTGGAGAAGGAAATGGCAACCCACTCCTGTGTTCTTGCCTGGAGAATCCCAGGGATGGCGGAGCCTGGTGGGCCTCCGTCTATGGGGTCGCACAGAGTCGGAAACGACTGAAGCAATTTAGCAGCAGCAGCATGGCATTTGAATGAGAAGAGGCACGTAGTGCAATGAAATGGCATGGTGGGGGACCCAACCAAGTCTGGGGATCAGGGAAGTCTCCCCGGGGGAAATGCCAACCTGATAATCTAAGGTGGGTAAGCAGTGGAGTAGGGAGGTAGATTAGGTACACATGCCAGGCAGGAAAGGCATGAGTAAAAATCGTGTGATAGGAAAGGAGCATTGCCCCTCTGAGGAAATGAAGGAAGAAAAGGAGAGCTTATGGAGTAGAGAGTGATGCAAGAAGAGACTTGAAGGTGGGCATGGGCAGACCATTCTGGGCCTTGATCTTCATTCTAAGAAGTTTCCACCTAACTTTCCTTGCTAGAAAAAAATGGTCACTAGCTCTGTGGTATTTTGCAGTTGAAATTCCTTGTTGCCATTCATTTCACCAGCCTGTGAGATCAGTAACAGTTTTCTCAGCTGAGGGAAGTGAAGCTCACAGACTTTGTCACACATACTTCAAGTAGCAAAGCTGGGACCAGAACCCAGTTCCACGCTACCCATGTCACTGCTGCTGCTGCTAAGTTGCTTCAGTGGTGTCCGACTCTGTGCGACCCCATGGACGGCAGCCCACCAGGCTCCCCTGTCCCTGGGATTCTCCAGGCAAGAATACTGGAGTGGGTTGCCATTTCCTTCTCCAAAGTATGCATGCATGCTAAGTTGCTTCAGTCGTGTCCGACTCTGTACGACTCTATGGACAGCAGCCCACCAGGCTTCTCTGTCCACAGGATTCTCTAGGCAAGAATACTGGAGTGGATTGCCATTTCCTTCTCCAACCCATGTCATAGTTGTTACCAAAATTAAGCAAAACCAAATGAATAAGCTGTGTCAAAGTTCACCACAAGTTTTCTTCAAGAGAATTCTTAATATTGTATTTAAGCATAATAATCCATCTAGAAACCAGTTCAAAAATGTGCATCATGTAACAGAAAATGCTGGTATCTCTTCCCCTCACACTCTACAGCATGCATTCTCAATGTGGGGGAGGAAGGGTGGCCCTCAAGGGGACAATAAATGGTTCTTGGGGTGCTAAAAATTCCTAGATATTACAATGGCTCGTGTCCTGATAAAGAATCTGCCTGAAATGCAGGAGACCCAGGTTACGATCCTTGGATGAGGAAGAACCCCCTGGGGAAGGGAATGGCTACCCACTCCAGTATTCTCGCCTGGAGAATTCCATGGACAGAGGAGTCTGGCGGGCTACAGTCCGTGGAGTCACAACTAGTCAGACAGGACTGAGCTACTAGCACTTTGCTTTCAACTAGTAATGTCGAACTTTATACATGTGTTTATTGGCCATTTGTGTATCTTCTTTACAGAAATGTCTATTCAAGTCTGCACATTTTTCAGTCAGGCTATTTGGATTTTGTTGTTGTAGAAGTTATATATATATATATATATATATATATAGAGAGAGAGAGAGAGAGAGAGAGATAATATACAAACTCCTTATCAGGTATATGATTTGCAATTATTTGCTCCCATTCTATAGGTTGCTTTTTCACCCTGTTGATTATTTTCTTTGATACACAGAGGTTTTTAAGTTCAATGTAGTACCAGTTGTCTGTTTTCAAATGATCCATTATTCTAACTAATTTAACCATTAAAAAATAATAATAATCCATAGCAGCAATCACATAAAAACAAAATGAACTTACCAAAGTAGAAAATTACCTAGTCCCTGAGTTTAGATGCCTTCAATGTATTTTGATAGTTTAAGATTGTTGGGTAGGCACTATTAGAAAAAATAAATATGGCCATGTATTATACATAAAGATATTCTACAAATAGCAAAAAAATTTGAAGAGTGTTTTACTTATCTGGACTTTCATGCTTTCCATCTGGAAATATTCCCAACCCTCCTTGTATAATTTTATTATATTCATTATATAACTTATCCCTCATCCAGGTGAGCCGCTGTGTGTGCTGAAGGCTGCTAATGCTGATGGTTTCACATCTCTTACTATAAACTACCCATTTATGTGAAATGGAAAGAAATAAAGTATGCAGAAATTCCCTTGGATAGGAGAGTAGGGTTTCCCCTAGCACAATTAAGTTTGTGGCCAGTTTAGCTGGATCAACTAAGACCACCAGCCAATCAGATTTTAGGAGGGAAATGGGTTTCCTAAATAAATATGATTTCAAAGAGCATGTTCTCTAAAGACTTTCTCAGGCTTAAAATCTAATAAAGGAGTGACTCAGAACAAATACAGGAGTGATTTCACTCTACCAATATGAAGAAAAGTGGTGCTCCTCTCCTTTTGGGTATCATCTTCCTGACTCTGACTGGAGTTCAAGGTAAGGGATTTTAAGTTATATTAAATTGGTAAAGTCAGAGATGTAAATTGCTATAAAAGCCTTTTGATTTGCCCAGTAAAGGTAATTGCTTTGCAGGCATCAGAAAGTGATGTGAGTCACTTGTGGGCAGTAATCCAACGTTCATATCTTGAATGGACCTGCCAGGTCAAATACAAGTCTCCTCAGTCTACGTGTGTAAATTCCTGGCATGCAGTAGGTGTTCAGTAAATGTTTGTTGAACTGTTTGGTAATGAGATGGGAGACTTTGTCTCCTCAATAATTTTTGCCACTCTGATAGAGTTTGTAGATAAATATGTCTGTGATTAACCAATTAAGTATCTGATAATCAGAGAGGTTGTTCCTTTACTAACTACCTTTGTTATTTGTGGCAAGTTAATGAGCTTTTCTGCCACAAATAACAAAGGTAGTTAGGTTGTTCCTGAGGAACAACCTCTATTCATGAGCTGTTCTGCTTCCCTGGTGGCTCAGAGGGTAAAGCATCTGCCTGAAATGCAGGAGACCCGGGTTCGATCCCTGGGTGGGGAAGATCCCCTGGAGAAGGAAATGGCAACCCACTCCAGTATTCTTGCCTGGAGAATCCCACGGATGGAGGAGCCTGGTAGGCTACACTCCACGGAGTCGCAAAGAGTCGGACACGACTGAGCAACTTCTCTTTCTCTCTTTCTTCCTTCCTTTCTTTCTTATGAACTTTTCTAGACTTCAGTTCCCTCAGCTGTGAAATGGAGATTGTATAGTTATGCTTTTTCTACCTACTACTAAATGAAAAAATTAAGGAATGAAAATAGTGTATTTTAAAGAGTTTTTGAAAGTTTAAAGCACTACTGAAAATCAAGGCAGTGGGGAAGATTAGGATTAGTGGTAGTTAGTTACTATAAGTAGACCTTTTTATTGAAACCAACACCAACTCTATTTCACTAATATCAGATAAAAAATGGCTTTGGGAGGTGTTTGAGAAGCTATGGTCTGCATAGCACACATGAATTAGGTATCTGTGTGTCTGACCTGTAATAGGCATTTATTGAATATTTTAAAAATCTCTTTTCCTAAGGTTGTAAAATATATGAAGTGGAAGTGTTAGTCCCTCAGTCATGTCCAACTCTTTGAGACCCGATGGACTATAGCCTGCCAGGCTCCTCTGTCCATGGGATTCTCCCAGTAAGAAGAACTCTTGGGAGAAGTGAATGGCTACCCACTTCAGTATTCTTGCCTGGAGAATCCCATGGAGATCACACCTATTTCAAAATCTTGTGGTAATGATTGAAAGACACTCAGTAGATGATAGTAATAATCATTACTCAGTCAAATGTATCATTTTGTTGGATCACCTAAATGAAGACATAGCTTTCAATTGATGTTTTCTACCCTCTGTTTTTCCCTAGGAATCCCAGCAATAAGGAATGGACGCTGTTCCTGCATCAACACCAGCCAAGGGATGATCCATCCAAAATCCTTAAAGAACCTTAAACAATTTGCTCCAAGCCCTTCTTGTGAGAAAACTGAAATCATGTAAGTGAAAACTCATTCAACACAGGTCCAGCATTAAATTTAGTGTGAGTACTACCCTGGGAATACTTGCCCATTCAGACACGTAAAATGCAGATGGTTGCCCCTCCAGAAATCTGGTATACTTCTTTCTTTCCTTCTAAAAAAATAAGCAATTTCTGGTAGAGATAAGGAACCAAGGATGATATATTACCAAAGTATTATTCGTTCATTGAAGAAAATGTTTAATGTAAATTACCCAAAAGAAGAAATTAAAAATTTTCTAAATTCTACCATCCAGTTATTCTCTTGGTATATATACACACTTTTGCTTTGTGTGTACATATATAGATACAAAACATATACACACATATACATATATTTATATACACAATATATGTACACAAAAACAAAATCATATACCATATACATTTTCATAAGCTGCTTTTTCATTAGCACTATATCATGAGCTTTTCCTCATGTCAGTAAGTCTTGTGTAATAACACCTTTTTTCCTAATAATGCCATTTTTAATGACCAAATTTTATTCTATTATATGGAGGTACCATAATCTATATGATGAATACCTAAATGTAGGTCAATTTTTTTGCTATTAAAAACAAACTGTTACTGTATCAGTATTATGTCTTTAATTCTCTCCTATATTAATATCTTTCTAGAGATTAGAATTGGTAGGTTAAAGATGTGTGTGTTATTCACTCAGTCGTGTCTGAGTCTTTGTGACCCCATGGACAGTACCCCACTCATGAACTCTCCAGGCAAGAATACTGGAGAACCAGGGATCTTCCCGACCTGGGCTGCCACATTGCAGGAGAATTCTTTACCATCTGAGATACAGGGAGCCTAGAATTCCAGGCTAGGTTAAAGATATGCATATTTTAAGGTTTTTTGAAGCCCATCAAGGATGATGTATAGAATGACTCCTTTTATTCTTAGATTAGTCAGAAATTAAAGAAAAAAGTCCTTAAATTATTCCTGGAGAGTCTGATGTAATTTTAAAAATTCAACCAGTCCATTAATCTTGTCTTAGGAAAACATTTTATTATGTTTTGTTTTACCAGAAAATTTAGTAAAATTCATGCTCATTTTCCTCATTTGGGGAGGAAAGTAGATATATTGGCAACTTTTCTATTTTATGTTTTCACTTAAACATAAATAACTTTTTCCAGCATAGCAGAACCAATATTATCTTTAGATATAAGTTCTCCCATTGCACATACCTGTTGGATTTTTTAAATTTAGGGTTATGTGCTATCCTAGAAATGTATCTAAGTCCCCTCAGTCACTTAAAAAAATGAAAAGGCAGGAAAAAGACCGAAGTCCCAGATGCTACAAATATACTTTAATTGGGGAATTGAATTCTGTGGATAAGAGAAAGCATTTGAATCATTAAAAATTAAAAAAAAGTCTTAAAAGTTAAAAAAAAAAAAACTTGTTTCTGCTTCTTTGGTAGTGCTACAATGAAGAATGGGGATCGAGCCTGCCTAAACCCAGATTTACCAGAAGTGAAAGAACTGATTAAAGAGTGGGAGAAACGGGTGAGTGAAAAAGGAACAAAATTTTCTTTCTTTTAGAAATAACTTTGGAAGTCAAAGAATTATGGAGTGCCTTTAAGGTTACATTTTTCATTCATGTTATTGTGCTACCATTTTTTTCCCTAGAATGTGGAACTGTATTCCTGCTTATGGTATCACTTGTCTATCTCTTCCACAAGAATGTGTGTTCCATGTGGGTAGGGAGCTTGTCTTTCTTATCCAATATAGTACATACATATTGAATTGTAGATTGTGAGGATAGGGAATTCCCTGGTGGTCCAGTGGTTAGGACTCAACGCTTTCACTGCCAGGGCCCAGGTTCAATCCCTGGTCGGGGAACTATCTCATGGCATAGCCAAAAATAAATAAATAATAATAATAGGTAATGAGATAAAGTCCCTTACTCCTGTAGCAGATTCGCTGACAATTAATTATAGTACAATGTGGAAAATATAAAATAAAGATATGTACAAGAATCTTGAAGATAATAGAGGAAAGAGTAATTAACTTTGCCAAAGGAGGGGGACAAGGAGAAGGTGTTAAGACTTTTCATATCAGGTGATTTGATTTGGATCTTGAAGGATAAGTAGTTCACTGGGAGGGTAAGGACAGCATGAAAAAAAAAGACTAGAATCATGAGAGAGCTCACTGTGCTCAGGGAACCTTGAGTAACATGGCTTGAGTTTGTGTGGAGAGAATGAAGGGACTGAGGCAGAAAAGTAGACCAGGACAAAGCCAGAGGAAATTCTGCCTGAAATGCTGAGGGGTAAAGTTCGAAGAGGGCCACAGCATATGTAGTTAGGAGCTTGGTTCTGGACTCCGACAGAGGAGCAGTTCTGGCACATACCAACTGTGCAACTTTGGCCAAGTCACCCGCTCCAAGCCTCCATCTTCTTGTCTGTTAAAATTGGATGATAATCCAACCTCTCAGAAAACGATAGTCATTCAGTCATATCTGACTGTTTGTGACCCCATGGACTGTAGCCCGCCAGGCTCCTCTGTCCATGGAATTTTCCAGGCAAGAATAGTGGAGTGGGTTGCCATTTCCTACTCCAGGGGATCTTCCCAACCCAGAGACTGAACCCAGGTCTCTTGCATCTCCTGCATTGGCAGGCGGATTCTTTACCACTGTGCCACCTGGGAAGCCCCACAGTTGGTAGAGGTGGGTCATAAACAAGATTGGAGTGGGGGTAGCCAAGAAAATGGGCAAAAGAAAACCAGTTAGAAGGCTATTGCTTCTTCATCAAAATAACTGAAACAGAATCAAAAGGAGCCTCTCTGAGAGTGATGCAACTTTAACTGGTTATGAGGATAAATAAAGACCAGTCTAGAGAGTCCAAATATAATATAAGGAAGGAAAAATGGTAAGATAGAGAAACACTACCCCCTTTTTTTTTCTGTCTCCTCACAGGTCAACCAAAAGAAAAAGCAAAAGAGAGGGAAAAAATATCAAAAAACCAAGAAAGTTCCAAAAGTTAAAAGATCTCAACGTCCTTCTCAAAAGAAGACTACATGAGCTCCCACTTCACCAACCACTATCTTGTGTTAAACAGGTTCTTTTTAACTAACTGAAATAATTCCTGAAAGAGATGGCATCTTAATACAAAAGCTTGTTGATCCGACTAGAAAATTTTAAACTTTATTTTGTAATTGTAATTACATCTAGAAAATTGCTTTTCAAAATCCAAATGTGAACAATTGTTAGAGGCTATAGTTTGTTTTTGTTCTTCCACCTCCGACCAACTGAATTTCCTCATGCTTAAGCTCACAGTCTTAGCAACACCCACATCTGGACAAATGTCCTCACAACTAAAGCCCACACACAACAGCTGCCCGGGAGAGCAGCTGCAGGCTTCCCAGGCCTCCAGAGAACATCCTGAGGTCCAGGTCAGCAGGGCCCCAGCCTGGGAGCGTGCTGGCAAGCAAAGCAGTTTGGAGTCGAGCTGGGCCTTGCCAAGCTGCTGTAGCTGTCAGCATCTGTATTTGCATCAGCCTGTTATACATATATAACAGGGCCTCATATACAGTGTATCTGAGAGATTTTTGCCAGTTATTTCTCTGGGGGGGGGGGTGTCACCACTGAAGACCCCTAGCACTTGGCTTTCAGAACCTTCCATCTGGTGTTGAGGCTGTGTGACTCCATCTAGCCTGCCCACGCTGACCGCTTCATTCCTTCCTGTTCCCTTTGCTTCAGTCAAGCGAGCTCCTCACCATCCTCCCACGGTTCACTGTCCGCCCCCTCTACCACACAGGTCACATCCTCTCTCACCTGGGTCTACAGCTTTCTCACTCTTTCCCCAACACCCCAAGGAAATACCTCCTTCCCCTCACACGTACTCGCTTGATCCAGTCTTCAAGGCTCATTTTCATCCTGCCTCTGCAACAAAATCTTTCCACTTGGATTTTTTTAAGACTCCTATCTCGCTGGTGTTCAACACCATACAGGTGAGCACTTCATTGCTTTCTAACTATTTTTTCACTTGTTCATCTTAATTCTCCAACAAGATTGCCAGCTCCTTGAGGGCAGGGGGCACAGTTTATTTCCCTGAATCTGCCACCATGCCTCACACTGTGGAACTAGGTTTTGAATCATTTCTTAATTGCAGTTGTTACAGGTAGGAGGACAATAGACTATCTCCTCAAAGCAGGAGGAGTTAATTGGCTACTCCATGTAGTCTAACCGTGGTAACATCTTTTACTCATTATCTTCAGGCCGTTATCACTTCAAGGACTGAGGGTGATGCAACATCCTTGTTTTTTTTCTTTTTTCTTTTTTGAGTGTGTGTTAAACAGCTTTAATCTCGGTCATTGCTGCTTCTCAGCACAGTAAGAAATATTGCACATGATCAACATGTTTTGTTCTGGGGATGCATCCTTGTTTTATTGCGACAGGATGTTGACTTGGCCTCTCCAACGGATAAGAAGGAAACGTTTAAATCATTTGTGGATATTCTAAACTGTTTTCAATTAAATATACAGGATTCCTAGAATCATAGAATCTTAACAATGGAAAGGCGCTTTGGAGACCAACCGGTATCTAACCTTTCTCCACAGAATATAACAATTCCTTCAGTACCATTCCGGACAAGCCTCAGTTTTCCAAGATCTGACAAGAAAGTCACCAAGATCCTTTTGAAAACTCATTTTAGGTAAATGTGAATTTCACCGTCAGTTTAACTTGTTTCCAAGTTTGTGAATATTGTGATCATCAATCACCACACCAGCTCTCATGAAGAGTGTATGAAGTCACCAAGTGCTAGAGGGAGCAGTGAATCCTGTTAGTGGAAGCATGGATAGTGCCCAGTGCGCCTCTGCAGGGCTTGGAAACCCTCTTAAAGAGGAGGTTTCAAGCACTGCATAAGAGAGGATGTCAGGCCAGAATTTAACCCCTGTCTAGTTTCTCAAACTTTGTCACTCCTTACACTGCAGATGATTTTCAGTGCTGCCCAGTGGTGATACCAAACAGCATCTTAACTAGTCATGAGGCTCTTAGCTCCTTTCATGTAACTCCCCTGAAAAAGCTAAATGTTCCATAATCTGAGAGTTTGACCCAGTTACCTTGCATCTTACTGCTAAAGTGGTCAGTGTATCACTAATACCCAAAGACTACATGTTTTGACTAAGTTAGCTATGATATATATGTATCATATATATATATATACACACATATATGTTCTAAGAAAATATTAATTCAAAGCAGTATTGACATCTATACTCTGTACTTTGAAATATTTTCTTTGTTAAGACAATGCTATCAGCAGCTATACTCCATAAGAATTAACTTTAAAAAATTTTTAAAAAGACAATGCTATCAATAAATGGACCATTGATAAGGAAACGTCTTGATTTTTTTAATGTCTTGAATATGTGCCTCAATTATTACATGTTTAACAGTAATTCTCATGTGTCCTTATTCATTTGCTTTCATCTCAAGTAAGGTGTAATTAAGATAAATACATGGAAGCTCTTTAAAGGGCTCTTTGGAGACAAAAAAATAACGTCACAGAAAATTTGACAACATGCCTTATAACAACATTGACTTACAAGAGTTAAATGGAATGCAATTTATTTCCAAATCCTCAAAGGCAATACCATTCCAATAAGACATATATCCAAGAGACCATAAATGTCCCAACTCTTTTCCATATCCTAAAACTATATATGTTTAAATTTTATAAAGCCTCAAGAAGTTACGGAGACCCAAATATAGGATAAGTTATTCTGCTGCTGCTGTTGCTGCTAAGTCGCTTCAGTTGTGTCTGACTCTGTGCGACCCCATCGAGTCCAAGAAACTTGGGCTGGAAGTATTATGCGGTGTGGAGTCTTTACAAGTTGGGAGTGGACAGAGACTATCAGCTTTGCGTATTGGAGGTCCACCTGATACACCAGACATATGTGATGTTTGAGCAGCTAGCAGCTGTTGATGGTGACACAACAAAGCCCTCAAAGGCTACTGTGAAAAGAGAGAAGATTGTGGCTTCTGAGATATCTGGGTTAAGATCAGAAGCCCACCATTTATTAGCTGTATGACCATGGTTCAAGTGCACTTTTGACCTCCCTGTACACCAGGTTCCTCCTCCAGGAGTGTTTGAGAAACAGGCCCAGCATAGATCTTGATACATAGAAAGTCCCCACTGCCAGTCCCAACCTCCCCCGACCGTTTACCTCTGCTCACTTCACAACAGAATGTGTTTCGCGCCTCATGCACACAGAGAGATGTTTCCAGGACTGAAGAAACAGCTTGGAGAAATGAAACCAAAAGCCTACCTAACCAGTTTTCTTTATCTGTATTTTAATTCCATAGTCTGGGCCATCATCGTCTCCTTCCTAGGCCACCTCGATAGCTTCTTCTTCCCTCTTCTGCTTCTCTTTCTCAACTTTTCTCTTGATTCCTTACCGTTCATGACGGCCAGAATGACCCTTTCAAAGCATAAGTCACAGAAGACCACCACCTTACTTAATACGCTGTCATTTCCCTTACGACCCTTAGTGAAATGACACCCTCTCCCCAGGCTCTCTGTTGTAATGCTTTCCAAAGTGGGGGTGTGTGCATCCGATGGGGTAGATGTAATGAGAGTATCTATACATATTTCGTCTGAAAAATGAGAAAGAACTGAAGATGTACTATAAACCCGAAGCCAGCGATTGATACAGTCAGCTTCACTCAATGCGTTTGTCAGGTCACCCTGTGTCACGTCCTGGTTTCCTGTGGAAAAAGTGAGACTTCCTCACTTGGGAGGGATGGACATGCGCCCTCATTCAGTCAATCACTTTCTGCAACAGCTGGTCGCCACTTATGTGGGCACAGTCCTCTATGTTGCTATTGTTTGGTTGCTCAGTCCTGCCTGACTGGCGACCCCGTGTACTGTAGCCTAGCAGGCTCCTCTGTCCTTGGGATTTCCTAGGCATGAATACTGGAGTTGGTTGCCATTTCCTCCTCCAGGGGATGATATGGTCAATTTGTTTTTTTTTTTGCTGGAATAGAGAGGATGAAATTAGGTGAGAAAGAAAAACAAGCAAGCTTCCTTACAAGAAGTTAATGAGCTCCTAGGCAGTCACCGGGCTAAAAGATCACCTGAGGCATTTTGCACCAGGTTTCCAGGCTGGGGTTTGACCCTGTATTTTAGGGAGGTAAGTGAATCACAAATGAGTAATCAAGTCAAGGTCTGTGAATGAGATTGTGAACTGGGACAAACTGGTAAAGGACTAGAGGGAAAGGCGTCAGGTAATACTATACAAAATTTGTAATACTATAAAATCTGCTATATAATTTTTAAAATCTCATCCTTTAAATATGCTAGTTCACTTTACTGTTTCAAGCAGACTGTTTTCATAAGGAATTTGTTTTACTAAAAAAAAGAAAAAAAAAAAGGAAAAGTTGCTGGTACCTCTATCTCCAGGGAGTGAGGCCTTCTGTGTAGCGTGTGGGACCAAGTAGGCCCAACCACCTACCATCAGCTTCCCTTCACCATCTGAGTAGACAACCTGAACTTCCCCCAGAAAAGGGAACTAGTATCACAATCTATTCACGTGAGAGGAGAAATGTCAAGGTAAATCATTAACAGAGAGGAAAAAACATGCTACTTAAAAAGAGAGATGCCAGCAATCATTTCTACCATATTAAAACCATCAGAACATATATCTCAAAGCAGATGTCTCTGGTATGGGGCTTTTGATTAGGGCAAGACTGGCTGGGGGTTTTTATGAAATGGAAGTTAAAGTGAAAGTCAGCTAAATTTCCCCCAATAATAAGGAAACAGAAATTACCTCTGGCAGGCAGGGAGGGTGTTGGGAATCCTAGAACAGCAAAAACAGAAGCCAAAGGAGATGGGAGTCAAAACCTGCTGTAAAAATGACAGAGGGACTTCCCTGGTGGTCCAATGGTTAAGACTTTGCCTTCCAATGCAAGGGGTGCAGTTTCAATCTCTGGTTAGGGAGCCAGGATCCCACATGCTTTGTAGCCAAAAAAACAAAACATAAAGCAGAAGCAATATTGTAACAAATTCAATAAAGACTTTTAGAAATGGTCCACATCAAAAAAGAAAATCTTAAAAAAAAAAAAGACAGCAGGTTGCAGTAATAAAGGTTTAGAATATCAATGAGAAATCTATAGTGGGATAGTCAGTTTTAAACCACTGGTGTGTAACACTCAGTTTTAAATGGCAGCCTGCCTGGGACTCTAAAAATATTAAGAAAGATTTTAAACTTTTTGTAATTGAGGGAACCAGGGCTTAGGTCACTTTATTTGGATATTGAAGGTAACTCCAGAAAAACAGATCTTTGGGGCCACTTGGGTTATATGGCAGCCACGGAGGTGTGCAAGTTCAACAGAGAACTTGCAGGACTTCCCTGGTCGTCCAAGGGTTAAGACTCCATGCTTCCAATGCAGGGGGCGCAGGTTTGATCCCTGATTGAGGAACTATGATCCCACATGCTAAGCAGCACAGCCGAGGAAAAGAACCAACAACAAAGAACTCGCTATTTAGCCCCAATAAGGGTGGTAAGCTGACCACCTCCAGCTGCAGAACCGTGGACTTACCCCAGATTTTGAGCTGAGGCCATGCTCTCGCTGGGCAGCCTCCAGCCAATGACTGAGTATAGAAGGAATACTAGAACCCTATCATTTCCACCAGATGGGTGGCTTTCATCAGGAGCTCCCCACTGGATTGACTAAAACTTTGGCAGATCTGCATTCCAGTCTGAGACAGTCTCTGCCCAATTCTTCTCCCTCCCACTTTTATTCTTATAAAGGTCACCAACAATACATCTCTTGCACATCTGATTTTGTCTCAGGGCCTGCCAGAGAACCCAAATGATGCAAGTTACATATACATTTTTTTATTTTAATCAATAAGTATTAGCTGCTATTATCTTTATGATTATCTCCTCTATCCCCCAACACAGACTTTTAACACTGGGAGAAAACTTTCAGATGGAAGGACAACCAAGAGCCTCAAAATAAAGAGACTAGAAGAAATTTCTTGTCCTGCCACTCATGGATTGTGGAGCTGAGTCTCATGGCTTCTTCTTTAATTGCTGAAGCATAAGAGATTATGATCTCGTAAGATTTCTCTAAGGGCTCCCCAAACACCAGGACTTCCCTGGTGGCTCAGACAGTAAAGAATCTGCCTACAATACAGGAGACCCAAGTTCGATCTACGGGTCAGGAAGATCCCCTGGAGAAGGAAATGACAACCCACTCCAGTATTCTTGCCTGGAGAATTCCCTGGACAGAGGAGCCTGGAAGGCTACAGTCCATACAGTCCATGGGGTCCCAAAGAGTCAGACATGACTGAGTGACTAACACACAACAAACACTATCTCCTTTTAGCTTTCTGCCCAGTACACCACAGTTTTTGCTTAATGGATACCTTAAACTGGTTATGTTTTACATTGATGCCCCCTGTACTGCTTTAAAAAATGTATTTGTATTTTAAGATAAACCACGGAACTAGTTTAGGACTGCTGAAATACGAGAAGCCCATTTCTCTGATCTTAGATAATTTAGATAACGTGAGATAGAAATTGGAAGACTTCAAAAAAGTTTCATTCTTTCTTTATTCTCCATCAAGTGTGATGCCAAGTAACGTCCAGGTAGTTCTCACATTACTCCGTCTTTCAGCCTGAAAGTGGAATTTTCCAGTTGTCTGGTTACCCCTGTGGGTCCCTCAGGCTGGGGACAGACAAAAGAGGGAATGTTATTCCATTTGTAACTGAGTCTATGAGGATATAATCAGGAGAACATTCCAGGGAATTAGAGAGAAGTGTTCTCATAACTTTCATTTATTTCCTGAAAAAAATAGAATCCTTGATGTTGTGGATGCTCAAGGACATCCCTCCACAACGGTTATATCATTTGGGTCACAGAGGAACAGTTTTCTCCCTAAAAATTTATGGAAAGTTTTTAAAAAGTAAGCAGGTGTAATGTAGAAGCAAAGAAAGAAATAGGGAATTTATATATATCACATGATTTCTCTCCTTACTGTAACTTGTCTTCTGAAAAAGGACCCCAAAATCTTATACCTTGCTTAAGCACTTTAAAGATACTATCCACAGCCTACCCTATTTCCCATAAAATGGAAAAATTATGTAGTGGTAATAGGAGATTTGGGGACCCAAAAGGAAAAATTTCCTAATGGAGTCCAATAACAGTGAAAATCAGGATCATCCAAACTCAGTCAGATAAATAGTCTTACACAGACTAAATTAATCCAGCAGTAACAGTAGATTTTTACAGAATTAGGCAGTGAACAACATCAGGTTTAGCTGGCACACCCAAGAAATCTGGCAAAAGCATAAAAGCAAATCTTTGTTTCAGTTACCCATAATGAGATTAATTTATTTGTTATTTATTTGTTATTTTTAATATTACATTTTTATACATTTACTTTTGGCCACGTGGCATGTAAGATCTTACCTCACTGACCAGGAATGGAACTTGTGTCCCCTTCAGTGGAAGTGCAGAGTCTTAACCACCGGACTGCATTAAATGATGATACAATGTGCAGTGGTCTATCTACAAAGGAACTGGTTACTCTCTTCTCTATATGCAAAATCATTCACTCCAAGAAAGCTGAAATGTTACCTTGCTTTGAGGTTTTAGGTGTAACCACACAGAACATAAAAACCATTAGCTGGTTTCTGAGAAATACTTTGACTTTCTGAACTTGGCTACTGTGGTTTAAGAGAAAAAAATTCAAGAAAGATGGTGGAACTAGTCCCTGTTAAGCCTGGGATTGATAGATATGCCTAAAGGCCAACCCAACAACGAGGAAAGGATAGATGGAATTGTGGCTAAAACTCACAGTAAAGCTGGAAAGAATCTGAATTTGAGCAAACTCTGGGAGATGGTGGCAAACAGAAGAGCCTGGCATACTGCAGTCCATGGGGTCACAAATAGTCAAACACGACCTAGCGGCTGAACAACAGCAACAACAACAACAACAAATCTGGAAAGAGAGGAGGGAAAAGAAAAATCAATAAAAATTTAAAAGAACTAATGAAAACATGAAAACTAAAATTTCTTCCAATACCAGTTTCCTATTGTGTATGTAGTCAAATAGTATAATTTTCTTGTTAAAAAGAAAAGCAAGAGCTCCCTCCAGTGGCCAATCTAACAATTAAAAATATTTTAATTAGAAAAGGATTGACGGGTACCTGGCTTTTCTGAACATAGTCACCATCGCTGGTTTCTAATGAGAGAAAAAATAAGTAGAATTTGCATGTTAGTCACTCACTGATTTTGGGGAAATTTTTGCTCAGTTCTTACTTTAATAAATCACACAAATGAACAACTGGAAGACTAGAAATGATTTATGCATTCCTTTCCTTCAACAAATATTAACTGATTACTTACTACGGGCCATGCATTGCTCCGAGTGTGGAGGACAGAGCAGTGAACAAGACAGGGTCCTTATTAAACTCATCTATGGAGGCCTGGCGTGCTGCGATTCATGGGATCGCAAAGAGTCGGACGCGACTGAGCGACTGAACTGAACTGAACTGATGTAGAAAGACAAAAAAACAAACAATTAAGCTAGTGAATACATATTATGCCAGAGGCTTCTAAGGGTAAAAGAGGAAAATAAAGCAGGAGAAAGGAGTGTGGGTGGGAGGCAGGATGGGAGGTCAGGGAAAGCCTCCCTAAAAAGATGTCACTTGAGCAGAGAACTGAGGAAAATAAGGGAGCCAGACGTGTGGTGCTTACGGAGAGGAAACAGAAAGAGTGAAGCCCTGAGGCTTGACACCATGAAGGCAGCTACAAGGCCATTTTCCAGGGCAGAGTAGACAAAGAGGAGCATGATGGGGAGGGGAGCCCAGAAAGGTAAGGTGGGGTCAGGTTATACACCATCTTCTATGTTCCTGAAGGACTTGCTTTAGCTTTAAATCTGAGAGAGAAGGGGAGCTAGAAGAGTAACTGAATCTATTTAAGGATCCCTCTGGTCACCAACGCAAGATACATGATACCAATACGAGATACCAATACCAATACACGATAGTGGGGCAAGGGAAGAAGCAGAGAGACCATGTAAAGGACAATTAATTACCAAATATGTTTCCAGAAGGAGGGAGAGACCAATGTACACCCAGTGCTGCAGGTAAGACAATGAATGAAAACTGACCTTTGGACTTGGCAACATTAAGGTTATCAGTGAACTTGATAAAAACAGCTTTGGTGGAATGGTGGAAATAAAAGACTAACTGGCATTTAAGTGAAATACAAACCTGTCATGGTCTAGTATTCCACTCTTAGGCACTCACTAAGAGAAAAGAAAATACATATCCATACAAAGAGCTGAACACAAATATTGAAAATGCCAAATTGGACACAACCCAAATTTTCAACAACAGGTGAATAGATAAACAAATTGCAGTATATCCATACCATGGAAGGCTACCTAAAAATAAAAGGGGTGAACTATTCATACACACAACATGGACGCATTTTTAACTATTTAAAAGTGAAAGAAGTCTGACGCAAAAGAACAGATACTGTATGATTCCATTTGTATAAAATTTCTGCAAGTGCAAACTTATTTATGGTGACAGAAAGCAGATGCGTGCTTGTCTGGGATGGTGCAGCAAAAGAAAACTTGGATAATGAATACCCCCATTATCCTGATGGTAGTGATGGTTTCATGGGGGCAAACAAATATCAAAACATCACATTGTATACTTTGTGGCCTATTTCTTATGCATTAATATCTTCTTTAAATTTTTTACTTATTTATTTATTTTTGGCTGCACTGTGTCTTCATTGCTTTGCTCAGGTTTTCTCTAGTTGCAGAGAGCAGGGGCTGCTCATTGTTGTAGAGCATGGGCTTCTCAATGTGGTGGCTTCTCTTGTTGAGGATCACAGACTCTAGGACGTGCAGACTTCAGTAGTTGCAGCTACTGGGCTTGAGAGCATAGACTCAATGGATGTGGCATGCATGCTTAGTTTCTCCACGGCATGTGGAATCTTCCCAGACCAGGGATTGAACCTGTGCTCCTTGCACTGGCAGACAGATTCTTTATCACTAGCGCCACCTGGGAAGTCCTGTATCCTTTCAAATCAAAACCCTATGCATCCTTCAAGACTTCTCTCAAATACATTGTCCATCCTCATGAAGCCTTTCTTCAGTCATCAAAATAAACATGACCTCTCCTTCCTTTAGTCAGAGCCTCGTTGTACCCAGGAAAGACTTGTCTGTGGTACTATTCATCTCACCAATTTCTGACCCAGGAGATAGATGCAAAAGTATCACAGTGTTTGGGGAAGAGTTCCCTGATGGCATAATGGTTAGGGTTCTTGGCTTTCACTGCTGTGGCCCCAGTTCAACACCTGGTCAGGGAACTTGAGATCCCACAAACTGTGTGACACAGATTTTTTAAAAAGCATTATATTGTTTGGAACTTTTGTAAGTAGGACTAATTCAGCTGGGAGGTGTACCACTTTGCCCTCCCCTACCTCCCTCCTTCCTATTATTGTACTTGTAATAGAGATTTAATGGCTCAAGAATGGTGCTCAAGCTGCTGTCTGAACTATCGCCAAAAAGGCACCCCAGAGATATAAGTCAAGAATGTGCTTCTTTTGGAAAAAAACTTAAAATAGCCCTCTACTCTAGTCCTTCTAGTCCCAAATCAGGAAAGGAGTACATCAAGGCTGTATATTATCACCCTGCTTATTTAACTTATATGCAGAGCACAATGGCGGGCTGGATGAAGCACAAGCTGGAATCAAGATTGCCGGGAGAAATATCAATAACCTCAGATATGCAGATAATACCACCCTTACGGCAGAAAGTGAAGAGAAATTGAAGAGCCTCTTGATGAAAGTGAGAGGAGAGTGAAAAGTTGGCTTAAAATTCAACATTCAGAAAACTAAGATTATGGCATCCAGTCCCATCACTTCATGGCAAATAGATGGCGAAACAGTGGCAACAGTGACAGACTTTATTTTGGGGGGCTCCAAAATCACTGCAGACGGTGACGGCAACCATGAAATTGAAAGACACTTGCTCCTTGGAAGAAAAGTTATGACCAAACTAGACAGCATATTAAAAAGCAGACACATTACTTGGCCAACAAAAGTCCGTCTAGTCAAAGCTATGGTTTTTCCAGTGGTCATGTATGGATGTGAGAGTTGGACCATAAAGAAAGCTGAGTGCTAAAGAATTGATGCTGTGCCAAAGAATTTTGAACTGTGGTGTTGGAGAAGACTCTTGAGAGTCTCTTGGACTGCAAGAAGATCCAACGAGTCCATCCTAAAGGAAATCCGTCCTGAATAGAACTGATGTTGAAGCTGAAACTCCAATACTTTGGCCACCTAATGCAAAGAACTGACTTATTTGAAAAGCCCCTGATGCTGGGAAAGATTGAAGGCAGGAGGAGAAGGGGATGACAGAGGATGAGATGGTTGAATGGCATCACTGACTCAATAGACATGGGTTTGAGTAAACTCCGGGAGTTGATGATGGACAGGGAATCCTGGCGTGCTGCAGTCCATGGGGTCGCAAAGAGATGGACACGACTGAGCAACTGAACTGAACTGAACTGAGTCTAGGCTCCTTCAAATAAGGCATTTTTTAAGCCATTTGAATCCACATATTATGATCCATTTTATAATAGAGTCTCTTTTTACAAAGATATAAAGAATATTTTCTCTTCTAGAATAATTCACTTTAGGATAAAAATCATTTGGGGATCACAAAAAGATGGAATGTTCCTTTGCCAATTCAAGATTAAGTTCAGAAGTGAACAAGGCGTGTTTTCAGTGTTGATCTGGCTAATATACACTAAACATATGTACACTGTATTACACTTAAATTATTTGTGTTTAAGCTATTATCTGAAGCTTTTCTGGTGGCTCAGCAGTAAAGAATCCACCTGCAGAGCGGGAGCCACAGGAGACCTGGGTTCGATCCCTGGACCAGGAAGATCCCCTGGAGAAGGGCATAGCAACCCACTTCAAAATTCTTACCTAGAGAACCCCATGGGCAGAGGAGTCTGGCAGGCTACAGTCCATAGAGTCGAAAAGAGTCAGATACAACTGAGGCAACTTCGCAAGCAGCCATTATTTAACATTTAAAAAATACATGTTTACTTATATTCAGACTTACCTGGTGGTCCAGTGGTTAAGAATCCAATTTGCAAGGCAAAGGATGTGGGTTCAGATCCCTGGTTGGGTAACTGAGATTCCACATGCCTCGAGGTGTGGACAAAAAAGAAGAAGAAGAAAGTACATATTCAATTAAACACTGGCAGTCTTAGTCTTCTCATCTAACAACAACAACACAAAGTCCTGCTTCAGGGTGTGTGGGGGTAAAATGAACAGACTCACGTGCCTTCCTTAGATTGGCATGTAAAGCCTTTCATCATCAGGACTGCATAACCTCACCTGACTCATTTTCCTCAGCTCCTTCCTTGCTGCACACGTCCTCCCAACCATGAGTCACATCCAGACTTCTGGTCATCCTTTAATTCCACCAGAGTTTTTCAAGCCTTCACACCTTTATGCTGGCTATTTTCTTTATGTAGAAAATCTTTCTTTCCCTTCCCCACTAAAAAAATCCTCCTCATCAAAAATTCCAATCAAATAGTGTGAAACATATTTCACAACTCTGAAACATGCTAATTCATCTGGGCTAGATTGTCTTCTCTGTTGCTTCCATTGCTCTGTTATTCATTGTAAGAATCTGTTTTTCATTTTTCTCTCATTAGTCTGTGAATATCCTGAGGGTGAAATTTACTTATTTTTGTATCCAAAACACTTATTTTTGTATTCAAAACACTTACCCTAGGGAATTCCCTGTGGCCCAGTGGTTAGGACTCTTTCACCGCTGGCCTGGGTTTGATCCCTGTTTGGGAAACTAAAATTCCAAAAGCCAAGAGGCATGTCCAAAAACAAGACAAAAACAGACAAACACTTACCCTAGTGCCTGATGTACAGACTATGAATAAAAGCTGGTGACACAGCCTGAGTGTTTAACTCATAAGTCACATTTTAGTGACTTAAATATTCATAGTACATAAGCTTTTAATTTTGATAAGAATTAAATTATTTCAATATATTTTGTTTTGAGAATGCTTTTTTCCCTCACTAATCCAAACAACCAAAAACAGTGTTTTTAATTTAAATCTGTGAAAGGGCTTTTAAGAAATATTTATTGTTTACATTTACTTCTTAATAATTTCACAAGTACCTGGTTCAATGATAGGTAGAATAGTCCTTCTCCAAGTGTAGCTGAAAAACTGCAAGTGGTTTGCACAGAATTCTTGAACTTGCTTGTGCCTAGATGTGATTACAGAGTTGTCTTGTTTTTTGGCTCATTCAGACATGGCCGCAGATGACCTGGACTGAAGCTGGTGTTCTGTGAAACTGCTTATATTAAGCAGGGGAATACCACTGTCCATTTATTGATGCCAGACCAGCTAACCAGCTGACAACTATCAGGCTACATTTTTCTTTCTATCTAGTTATGATCACGACTGCTTGGACTGAAAACTCAGCTTCCTCACCTGCTATGAACTTAGGCAGTCAACTTGTCCAGGCCTGTTTCCTTATCTGCAAAGTACGGGTAATTTTAGCACCTATTTTAGAGGGCTCTTCTCAGGATTCAATACAAGTGAAGTGCTTGGAACAGGGTGAGGGATTAATTCATTCTCCACATATTTATTTTTGCACACTTTGAAATTGTGGAAATGTACTCTCTTTGAATGACCAGAACCTGAATTTAAAACTCTTGGAGAACAGTACTTACAAAGGTTATAACAAGAGTGGTGTTTTAAATACAAATTCATTTTAAACCAGTCAACATGACTATATTTTATCCACTCTTTTCCTGAGTCATGTTGAGTGCTTGCTAAGTTGCTTCATCCGTGTCAGACTCTGCGACCCTGCAGACTGTGGCCCTCCAGGCTCCTCTGTCCACGGGATTCTCCAGGCAAGAATACTGGAGAGTTGCCATTTCCTTCTCCAGGGGATCTTCTAAACCCAGGGATCTAACCTGCATCTGCTGTGTCTCCTGCATTAGCAGGCAAATTCTTTACCACTGTGCCACTTGGGTTGAAACAATTAAAAACAACACAAGAACAGGTAATTTAAATTATACAGGAAAACTAATTTATGCCCCTCATTGATCTTTTTCACCCTCTCTAAAATAGGATAGTGCTATCTACTCCCCAGGGGCTTCCCAGGGGGCTCCAGTGGTAAAGAATCTGCCTGCCAATTCACGTTCAGTTTAGTCGCTCAGTCGTGTCCGACTCTTTGTGACCCCATGAACTGCAGCATGCCAGGCATCCCTGTCCATCACCAACTCCCGGAGTCCACCCAAACCCATGTCCATCGAGTCAGTGATGCCATCCAACCATCTCATCCTATGTCGTCCCCTTCTCCTCCTGCCCCCAATCCTTCCCAGCATTAATGTCTTTTCCAATGAGTCAACTCTTTGCATGAGGTGGCCAAAGTGTTGGGAGTTTCAGCTTCAACATCAGTCCTTCCAATGAACACCCAGGATTAATTTCCTTTATGATGGATTGACTGGATCTCCTTGTAGTCCAAGGGACTCTCAAGAGTCTTCTCCAACAGCACAGTTCAAAAGCATCAATTCTGCGGCGTTCAGCTTTCTTCACCGTCCAACTCTCACATCCATACATGACCACTGGAAAAACCATAGCCTTGAATAGATGGACCATTGTTAAAAAGTAATGTCTCTGCTTTTAAATATGCTATCTAGGTTGGTCATAACCTTCCTTCCAAGGAGTAAGCATCTTTTAATTTCATGGCTGCAATCACCATCAGCAGTGTTTTTGGAGCCCCCCAAAAATAAAGTCTGACACTATTTCCACTGTTTCCCCATCTATTTCCCATGAAGTGATGGGACCAGATGCCATGATCTTAGTTTTCTGAATGTTGAGCTTTAAGCCAACTTTTTCACTCTCCTCTTTCACTTTCATCAAGAGGCTCTTTAGTTCTTCTTCACTTTCTGCCATAAGGGTGGTGTTATTGATATTTCTCCCAGCAATCTTGATTCCAGCTTGTGTTTCTTCCAGCCCAGTGTTTCTCATGATGTACTCTGCATATAAGTTAAATAAGTAGGGTGACAATATACAGCCTTGACGTATTCCTTTTCCTATTTGGAACCAGTCTGTTGTTCCACGTCCAGTTCTAACTGTTGCTTCCTGGCCTGCATTCAGGTTTCTCAACAGACAGGACAGATGGTCTGGTATTCCCGTCTCTTTCAGAATTTTCCACAGTTTATTGTGATCCACACAGTCAAAGGCTTTGACATAGTCAATAAAGCAGAAATAGATGTTTTTCTGGAACTCTCTTGCTTTTTCGATGATCTAGCGGATATTGGCAATTTGATCTCTGGTTCCTCTGCCTTTTCTAAAACCAGCTTGAACATCTGGAAGTTCACGGTTCACGTATTGCTGAAGCCTGGCTTAGACGAGATGCAGGTAATTCGGATTAGATTCCTGGGTAGAGAAAAGCCCTGGGTAGAAAAGAGCCCTGGAGAAGGAAATGGCAACCCATTCTAGTATTCTCGCCTGGAAAATCCCATGGACAGAGGAGCCTGGCGGGCTACGGTCCATAGGGTCGCAGAGTCGGACACGACTGAAGCGACTTAGCTCGCATCCACTCATCTACGCCTCATCGACACTTTGCTTCTAACTTTCAGTTCAGTTCAGTCGCTCAGTCTTGTCCAACTCCTTGTAACCCCATGGACTGCAGCACGCCAGGCTTCCTTATCCATCATCAACTCCCGGAGTTTACTCAAACTCATGTCCATTGAGTGGGTGATGCTATCCAACCGTCTCACCCTCTGTCGTCCCTTTCTCCTCCTGCCTTAATCTTTCCCAGTGAGTCAGTTCTTCGCATCAGGTAGTCAAAGTATTGGAGTTTCAGCTTCAGCATCAGTCTTTCCAATGAATATTCAGGACTGATTTCCTTTAGGATGGGCTGGTTTGATTTCCTTTCAGTCCAAGGGACTCTCAAGAGTCTTCTCCAACACCTTTGTTCAAAAGCATCAATTCTTCGGCGCTCAGCTTTCTTTAAAACTTAGGGCTGTGAGGGTTTGTTTGTTTGTTTTGGTAATTGTTAATTTTCATCTGTCTGTTTCATGAAAGTGTCGGGATAGTGAAATAAACTATTGTGTGGCGCGGGAGGGGAGTCTTTGCATTTCAGATTATTTCAGCAACGCTAGGTAGTAGCAGGGTTGGCCGAGGGAGGGGAAAAAATCAGTAAACCGTCGGCAGAGCAGGTCGGCCGCGAGAGTAAGTTTGACACTTTGAGGCTCCCGTAGCTAAGCTCGCTTTAAGAACCAAGATGGCGCCGCCCGCCGAGCTGCCCATGTGCTGTTTCCGGTTATATACGGAAGCACGACTCCGAACCGCCGCTGAGACGGTTGGAAGTAGCCAACGTTGTGGGTTTTCTTAAAACTGCTCGTCGCGGAGCCAGTCAGCAGCCAACATGTCTAGCAGAAACAACAACAAGCTGCCCAGCAACCTTCCGCAGTTACAGAATCTGATCAAGCGGGACCCGCCGGCCTACGTGGAGGAGGTGGGAATGCGGCGCGGTGACGCTGGAAACCCGGGTTGAGACGCTGGCTATAGCGAGGCGTAGGATGTAGCTGGGATTCTGGCTCGCCGCGTGTTCGTCTCTTAAGTTCAGGGGTTCCCCGCGAGGAGAAAAGAGGTTAAGGGAGAGACATGGCTCAGGGTTCTTTACCCACCTCTTGAAATCTGCTGCCTGTTTGGATTTTCTGCTTGCTCGGTAGACTCCGCTGCCACGGAAACACCTTTTGAAAGACCTCATTTTGCTTTATCCCCGGACCTTATTGAGGTGGAGAGACAAATGGTCCGCCCCCTAACCTCCGACTTCCAGACAACTTTCTCAAGCCTTTTGTTTTTTGAAACCCCTAAATTGAATTAGTCATTAACACTTGATGGAACTTTTGTTAGAATACTTTCTATCTTAAGTCTGTTTCCGGGAGCCGGTTTCTGTGCCAGAGACTGTGTTGGAAAGGAGGGCGGATTCGTAAGTATACGGGACAGACACAGGAGCTTGGTTGGTGGTGGTGGTGTTCAGTCGTTCAGTCGTGTCCACTGTTTGCGAACCCATGTACTCCAACATACCAGGCTTCCCTGTCCTTCACCATCTCCCGGAGCTTGCTCAAACTCATGTCCGTTGAGTCGGTGATGCCATCCAACCATCTCATCCTCTGTTGTCCCCTTCTCCTCCTGCTTTCAATCTTTCCCAGCATCAGGGTCTTTTCTAGCTTGGTATATATATTTAAAACCAGATTCAGTCTCATCAGAAGCTGGCATGACCTGGATGTCAGAATTTAAGTCGGGAAAAGACAAGGTTGAAAATTAGAGATTAGATCTAGACTGTGAGGGGCTTTGTATACTGACCTCATACAAAGTGTGAACATTATGCGTGTTTTGAGCTGAGAAGTGACAAAATGAAAGTGATGATTTTTATATTAATTTGGCAAGTGCTTTTTCTTCAGACACCCATTTATCTGACAGGCATTAAACAGGTGTCTGCTGCAATTATTTGTGCAAATGGCTAACAATTATTCATCTTTTGATTGCCCTTCTCATTTCCCCTCCTCCTCCAGATTCTCACATAGAAGTATTTATGTGAACTGTTACTGTTGTTGTTCAGTGGTTAAGTCACGTCCAATTTTGCGATGCCATGGACTGCAGCACATATAGCGGTCTCAGTGATTTACATCACCAGCAGAGAGAGCCTTTTGAAAAATTCAAGGGAGTGGAAATAAAGGAACAAATGCAAGAAGTTAAGTAATGTATGTGAGGATTTGAGATGTGTAAAACAGTGTAAACCTTAGAGGCTTCCACAGTAGCTCAGCTGGTAAAGAATCCGCCTACAATGCAAGAGACCCTGGTTTGATTTCTGGGTGGAGAGGTTTCCTTGGAGAAGGGATAGGCTACCCATTCCAGTATTCTTGGGCTTCCCTGGTGGTTCAGACTGTAAAGAATCCGCCTGTAATGCGCTAGACCTAGGTTCCATCCCTGTGTTGGGAAGATCCCCTGGAGGAGGGCGTGGCAACCCATTCCACTATCCTTGGCTGGAGAATCCCCATGTACAGAGGATCCTGGCGGGCTACAGTCCATGGGGTTGCAAAGAATTGGACATGACTGAGCGACTAAGCACAGCCCAGCATAAACCATTAGACAAAGCATAGTTGAGAGTCTATACAGTGCTGTATTTAAAAGCACTGGTTTCAGCACTAACTCTGTACTCTGGGCCTACTATTGACCAATTATATAACCAGAGATTTAACCACCTGAGCCTATGTGTATTTTAATGTGCAAGCAGATAATACTTACCTCAGAGGATTACCCATCCATTCACTTAAGAAATTCTTATATAAATTCACACATATTGTGTCTCCTGTGTGTTAGTATTTATAATTCTAAGCACTCAGGGTACTGGGCTTCCCAGGTGGCTCAGTGGTAAAGAATCCACCTGCCAAGCAGAAGACGCAAGAGACACAGGTTTGATCCCTGGGTTGGGAATATCCCCTGGAAAAGGAAATGGCAACCCACTCCAGTATTCTTGCCTGGGAAATTCTAATTTCCAGAAGCCTGGCACACTTCAGGCCATGGGTTGCAAAAAGTCAGACACAACTTACCAATTCAGTCACCACCACCAAGCACTCAGGATGCAATGATAAATAAGATATGAGAGCCTTCTTCTCTTGGATTTATATTCTAATGATGGAAGACATAGAGTGGTAAGAGTTATGAAGAAAGTAAAACTGGATATGAGTATGTTAGGATTGGAGGCTGTTGATTTGGCTCCCATAAACAGGGAAGGCTTTTCTGCTATGATATTGAGACAGATCAAGAGCATTCTAGATAGGGAGAATAGGAAGTGTAGAAGCTTTCAGTGGAGAAGAGGTAGAGAGGTGGCTGGTGTGGCTAACATGTAGTGAACACAGAAAAGGATAGTGTAAGATGACATGGGAAATGCAGGCAGACAGAGTTTAGGTCATGTGGGGCCCTTGAAAACATGGTAAAGAGTTAAGATTTTACTCTTGGTGTGTTAGGGAGCCATTGAAGAGTTTTAAGCAGAGTGTGACATGATCTGATTTATATTATTAAAAGTTTACTCTGGAGGTTATAGGTTGTAGAGCAGCAAGATTGCAAGCAGGATAACTAGTGTAATAGCTGTCAGAATGGCCTAGGTGAGGGTTGGTGGTACTACTGAAATTATCAACAGAAGTAGAGAGAAGTGAACAGATTGAGACTAGCTCTCATCGAAATGGAACTAGTAGAACTTCCAGGTTGAGTGGACATGGGGGATAAGGAAAAAGGAAGGAAGAATGATTCAGGTGTTTTTATTTCTGCGTCTGGGTATTTGACAAATACTATTTAGTATCCATTGTGTACTAGGTACTGGGACTATGGTAGTGAGCTATACAGATAAAAATACCTTTGTAATTATTTTCTAGTCATCTAGGGGAAGAAGTGGGATAAGGATCTTGCCAGGAGCACTCTTGCGTAATGGGGCCCTGTCTTCACTTGTCAGTGGCATTGTGGAGTCAAGAGAAGTAGGGTCGTAACTGAAGCACGTGGGGACGGCAGGTCTCCCTCTTTGATTCCTACTCTTGGAGAAAACTGGAGGCCTAGCAGTTTGGGAGGGAAATCAGGGGTCATGTTTTTTGACCAAGCTAAGTTTAAGATGTCTGTTAGACAGCTCAACAGGCAATTGGATACGTGAATTTGGAGTTCACTGAACCAGTCAGGGATGGTAATATAAAGACATATTCATTCTGTTTCTAAGTGTCCCTCTCTCTCCCCTCCCCTTCCCTTCCCCCCCTTCTCCATTCTCTCCTTCTCTCTCTATCTCACAGAAACACACATAGTTTGAAGCCATGACCTAGGCTTGGAGAGTGGGTGTAGGGCATCGAACTGACAGCTTGGGAGTTGCAGCATTAGATTATTGGTTTGTTATTAGAATTAAACATAATTAAATGAAGTAATGTACATGATGAGTTTGGCACATAGCAAGTACCGAATAAAGGGGAGCTATTATCAGTATTATTTCTGTGTGTCTATTGCTTTTGCCTGTTAACACATCTTATCTAGAACTCCAGGGTAAAATCATAATCATTATTTAAAAAAAGAAGGAAATTTTGACTGGAGAGCTTTGTGTACTTGAGATGTAATTTTACATTTTATTGCCTGTTTTCTGATTCATGTATTTTTGCAGGTATTGGGGCTCCATATCATAGACAATACAATGGAAGATCATTTAGATAGTAAATGGCAGTATAGAGCCAGATCTGAGTCTTTGACTCTTGTTTCACTGTTCTTCATACCTTTATACCTAGATTTCTAATGCTAAGGGAAAGAGTCTTTAGATTACCTATGAGGTGCACAGATTTTTCAAAACTCGTTTTGAAGAATACTGATAAAGGAAAACATAATTTTTTTTACATAGTTTTTTAATAGTTTTTACATACCTTTACCACATCTTTTTCTCAATGCCAGTATCAAACATTTCTAAGTGAATTTTTTATTCTGTACTGAGAAAGTCTTATAATAGAAGGTGACCAATTTAAATTTTATTTTTTTACAGTTTCTACAGCAGTATAATCACTACAAATCCAATGTGGAGATTTTCAAATTACAACCAAATAAACCCAGCAAAGAACTGGCAGAGCTGGTGATGTTTATGGCTCAGGTAAGATTTTTTTTTTTGGCAGGCTTGGGGGAGTTAAATCACAGACCACTTGTTACACACAGCTTGCAGAATATTTTCCCACTTATTCCCAATCTCACTCCATTTGTAAGTGGAAGCCTAATTTAAAAAAAAATTTTTTTTTACTTTCCCTTCTTACAAATTTTATTTTTCTCCTATGTTAGAGGATTTCACTAGAACTTTTCACAGAACCAACCAGAGCAAAAAAAAGCTTTCAAACTATTTGTCTTCTTCAAATTCATTGTAAAAGCAGATTCTGAATCATGTCATGTAATTTACAAAGACTAGAAGAAATATGAAAGGAGTCAGAGAGATTAGTGTGTAGAAGAGAAAGAGATGACTTGGAGCATCTACTTCTATGAAACATAGCCTTTTACTCTCCTTTTGCAGAACATCCTTAATCTGTGCGTATGAATTGTAGGAGAGAAAGGAAAACTTCAGAAGAGCCTTTGCTTTGTTACAGATTAGTCACTGTTATCCGGAGCATTTAAGTAACTTTCCTCAAGAGCTGAAAGATCTTCTCTCCTACAACCACACTGTCTTGGATCCAGATCTCCGAATGGTAGGACCAGTACTCGGGTTGATAAATTGTGCTGTGGTCATGTGTGCGTGTAATACGTATTGATATTTAAAGGAGAACCGTCTGTCATCTAAACATCTTACTAAACCGTTGATCAGTGTGTCCACCCGTTCATTAGAATTCTTCTGTGCTTCTCATTTACACAGAAAACAACTCAAACTTACTTAGCCTGTCAATCCTTGCATGATCGGCTTCCTGCCTGTGTTTCTGACCTCATCTCCTTTTCTGCTACACTCCCCTCTGATCTCTCTGTTCTGCCAGTCTGCTAACCCTCCCGGGATGTTCTTTTCCCTGTTTTGAGTAGGTGATTCCTCTTAGTCATTCAAATCTCATATGCATGAAGAACCCTAATTACAACTTAGAGTTTTTATAAAGCTGAATTGAGACATTTATCCATTAAGTAGCCAGTTTGTGCATTTTTAAACACTGTTACCTGGGTGACTGACATTGGGTCCCTTTTACCTGACCAGTGCTCCCACCTGCGGAGAATGTCAGGTGTAATGGCGCCCAGCTGCCCTTTCTCTAGAGGACTGTCTTCAGCTAAATAGGAGCCCTAGCCCCTGAGGGGTGGCCCTTCCAGCCCATGGGTGATGTCTGACTAACCCAGAGGTTCAAAAGCCCAACCCTTCCCACAGGGTGGATCCAACTCCAGGTCTTCTCTGTGATCAAACTAAAGGTTGTCTCCAGCCACGGATACATCCTTGCCCAGCTTTTCTCTGCCTTCTGCTTTCTTTCCTTCCCTTCTAGAAAAGAACACACACTGGACAAACCTCTGTAATGAATTGAGGTCTGATGCTAGGGAACCCAGTCAGAGGCATTATTTAAATCTCATACATCAACTTTTCTAACATCTTTACAGCTGGTAGAACTTACACAAAAATTATGGTCACAAAACATACTAATATCCTTTATCAAAACTTATAAAAATGCTAAGTCTGTAGATTAAGCTTTGTTTCTTATTCTTTCATTTTCCCAAGCTTTCTGTAATTCTATTTTTATACTTCTCTAGGATTATCTTAATTTGGTTAGGCCCCAAAGAAAAAGAATACCATCTCAGCACAGCCTGAGAGGCTTCAGACTTGAACCATTATGGAAGAAATCCATATCATGGATTTTTCAAGTCCTTGTGGGCCATACAGATTTTGAGTGTAGAGACTTACTGTCTTTCCAAGTAATTAGGTTTTCTTTGTCTTGTGTGCTAGCAGTATCCAACCAAATTGGTCAGCAGGCATTATTAAATAAATGTGTGTATTATTTCTTTGTAGTGTTTTATGATGATTAGTAGGTTTTTTAAAATAATTAGGAGATTGCTAAGAAACAATGGATTGAATCAGTATAATTAGCATTCCTCTTTAGAGGAATCATTAGAACACAATGGTGAATCCTGTTTTTAATTAGCTGTAGTGATAACCACCAATCCGTTTCAACTCCTGGACTTTTTTTTCCTAGCCTATTTGCTATTTTTCCAGGACTTCTTGAATCATTCCCAAATTTTTGTTCACTCTTTCCTGCTTACGTAGGTATAAACAACTGTGTTTTTTAGTGGAAGAAACAAAATACTCGTTTATATTAACATTTACTTAATAAAATCATGGTTTATTATTTATTTATTGTGTTATTTTTAAATAACATTTACATATTTAATAAAATTTATATTTCTCTATCTTTGACATCATAGGTACCTATTATTTAAGTTCAAATGGTCACAACCTGGCCAGTCCTTTTAACAATGCCCATGATGTGTTTGAAAGCATCCTTGCATTCTGGCAGAAATAGTTCCAAATCCTTTCTTACTGTTTGTCTGCCCCAAGACTTGAAATCAACTATTCGCCAAGGATTGCTTGTTCCATCTAATGGAGAATCGTATTAGAGGCCAAAATTCGGGGGGTTAAGGGTACTCATGGAAGTTGGTGGTGAGAGTGCTGCAACTGCCATTGGGCTGTTTTTACTGCTAACAGTACTTCAAAAAAAAAAATGCCTTGTAAAGTCACAAATTCAGATTGATTATTCCAGTTTAGTGTGTTATGTTATTGTTACCCACCTTTCTTATGTCTGTGGATTCACTGATCACTAGCATTTTATGTTGATACTTCCTTGACCTCCTGTGTAAAGGAGCCCTCCCTCGGGCACTGTGTAGTAATTATACCACCCTGTTTTATTTCCTTCCTGAGATTCACCTGTTTATATGCTTACTTGCTTGTCTGTCCCCTCTTCTGCTCCACCCCCAGTGTAAGATCCACAAGGGCAGAGACTTTCTGTTCTGTTTCAATGCCTGGAATAACAGCTAGTTAGTAGAAGATATTAAGCAGTTTGGGGGTGTTCCTCCTCCATTTTGTCATCTTTATCATTGTCTTATAGTATGTTTTTTCTTCCTTCTTGAGACATTTTGCAAAGCTTTGATCTTGCTGAGAAATAAGAACCTCATCCATCCATCAAGTTTGCTGGAACTCTTCTTTGAACTTCTACGTTGCCATGATAAGCTTCTTCGAAAGGTAAAGAACAAAATCACTCCCTACCCCCATATGTCATTTTTCCTTGAAGTGACATAAAACTTACAGAGTTTGGAGTCTCTTGAATTCTTAAGGCTTTGTATTATTAGAAACAGCTAAGAAATAATTTTAATAGGAAAAAATTGAGCATTGTATACAGGGCAATATAGTGGTAATAGCTAATGTTCATTGTTTACTTTTTGCTGGGTTACCATTTTCAGAGCATTTTACATATTTTTTTACTCACAAAGTGCTATGAGATAGGGCTTATTACTGTTATTATTTCACAGATGAAAAATTTGAGGCAGAGAGAGAGAGAGTAATGTGCCCAGGGTCACACAGCTCCTGCAGGAGCATAAAGCCAGGCAGCCTGGCTCCAGAACCCAGTCCCTTTTCCGCTGTACTGTACTGACCAGCTAAAACTGACCTTTTTTGTCATTTATATTTCCCTGTGACTTTATATAAAAGTAAGACCAGGAGCTGAAGGTTTGTGAAAGATTTTTCAGAAAGAGAAACTAAAGTTTACATTCATTAACTTAATTTTTTTTTTTTCAAAGTGTTAAGAGGCTGTATTCATTTGATTTTAGCAATTATACTTCTTGATCTAACTTGTGGAATAAAAGTGGTCCATATTTTGGGTACCAATGATATTTGCATGCGTTTAGGGGAGTAACTTTCCCGTTTAAAAAAAAGATAACGATTTTATTGAGATTATATAATTCACATAGAGTTCCTCCATTTAAAGTGTACAATTCTTTGGTGTTTAGTACATTCACAGAGTTTTGCAACCATCACCACAGTCAATTTTAGAACATTCATAACCTCCTTAAAGGAAACCTCATTCCCATTAGCAGTTACTCCCATCCTCCCATCTATCCCAGCCCTAGGCAACCACCAGTGTACTTTTGGTCTCTATAGATTTGCCTACTCTGCATATTTCTTATAAATGGAATCATATAATGTGTGATTTTTTTGTGACTGGCTTCTTTCACTTAGCATAATGTTTCAAAGTACCTCCATGTTGTAGCTTGTGTCAGCACCTCATTCCTTTTTGTTGCCAAATAATGTTTCATTGTCTGGTTATACCACATTTTGTTTATTCACTCATCAGTTAATGAACATTTACGTTGTTTTCACTTTCTGGCTGTTAGGAATAATGCTACTATGAATATTTGTGTGAACATTGGAAATATATTTTCATATCTCTTGGGAATTAAACCAGGAGTGGATTTGTTGGTCATGTAACTATATTTAACCTTCTGAGGGTATCTTTCTTTTAGCTGCTTTTTTTGTTTTGTTTGTTTTGGGTCTCTTTTGTGATAGAATGAAAAACGGGTAAGCTGAATCCTCTTGTACATTTGTATTTCTCTCCAAATATAGTGAGATGAGAAATGTCGGTTAACGTGCACATTTTTGTTTCTTTTCCACAGACTTTATACACTCATATTGTGACTGATATCAAGAATATAAATGCAAAACATAAGAACAATAAAGTGAATGTAGTAAGTACCCTTTTGTTTTCTCTGTTTGCAGCATTGTACTGCAGTATTGTGCAATATATTAAGCCTTCTTTCTCCACTTTTCCTTCAGGTATTGCAGAATTTCATGTATACCATGTTAAGAGATAGCAATGCAACTGCAGCCAAAATATCTTTGGATGTCATGATTGAACTCTACAGAAGAAACATCTGGTAATATATATGTACTTATCTTTTGAGAAATAGGCTTGTATACGTCTGTAATTACCAAAGAACATATACACAAATATTTTTCTTGATTTTGAGCTCTTTAATATATCACTGATATAGATTAAGTTGGAAGTAAAAATACAGAAGCAATCCAAATGACTAATAATAACACTGGCTACCATTTCTTGAGCACTTGCCCTGTTCAATCTGCAAGACAGTGTAATGTAGCTTATCTGGGATTATTCCCATCCTACAGGTAATGAGACCTGTAGGTTCGCGAGCTGTAGTAGCTAATAAAAGGTAGAGTTGAAATTCAAACACTGATCTGTCTAACTCTGAAGTCTAGGCTCTTACCACTCTGCCTCTGTGAAGATTTTCAATTCAATTTATTCTCTATACTTAAATAAGCTTCAGCTTGTTTGTACAGTGCCCCCAATTCATGTCTTCTGCTTTTCTTATTCACTAATTTTTAAAAAGGTATAAAAGTGATATTTGTTGCAGCAAAAAAGCTGGAAAGTTGGGTTTTTTGTTTGTTTTTTCTTAATTTATTGGTAGTCCTACCACCTGTATGCTTTCCATGTGACGCTAGTAGTAAAGAACCCCCCTGCTAATGCCAGAGACAAAGAGACGTGGGTTCAATCCCTTGGTTGGGAAGATCCCCTGGAGAAGGAAATGGCAACCCATTCTAGTATTCTTGCTTGGAAAATCCCATGGACAGAGGAGCTTGGCGGGATAAGGTCCGTAGGGTCACAAAGAGATAATCACAGTTAATATGATAATTCCTCTTGTCTTCTCATTAATATGAATGTTGAAGTATGGTTGGAATTTTGCTGTATTGTAGTTTTTTTAATTTTTCCCCTCAATTTATCTTGAGTAGGGTTTATGTGTCATTTAAAATCCTTCAAAAAAACCCACCTTTTAATGTCTGCATAGCTTTCTGACACAAGACTGTGCTAGAATTGAACTGGGCTAGAAGTGTTCGCCTATAGTTGGCTATTTAGCAACCCACGACTTTTTGAAATAGTACAAACAATGAATTTTAACATGTTAGAAGTATTTATTATTTATTTTGTCCCATTGTCTATGCTGTCAAGTACAGTAGAATGAAAATTTACTTTAAAACACTCAATTATCTTTCCCCAGGAACAATGCCAAAACTGTCAATGTGATCACAACAGCCTGTTTCTCTAAGGTCACCAAGGTGAGCTCCTGCAGGGCTGTGTGAAGGTACCATTGGTAGGTAGTCCCTTCTCTAGCTGGAAGGTGAAGAAGAGGAGTGGGTGTGCAAGGGAGCGCTGGTGTGCAGACACACTGTCTATCCTGTGCTCAGACTGCTCCCCTGGTTTATCTGTGCTCTAGAACAAACAAAATTAAGAGTTTTTAAAATGCTCTCTATTAAACGATAGCCTTAGCATTTATGTTTTCCCCTATAATTCTTAACTGTTCTTTTATTGGGCTTGGACAAAGCTGAAAGAAATTTAAGGGTATGTTTGACTTTCTGTTAGAAGGGCTATAATACCACTTTTCTTATGGGGGATGTAGAAGTTCTTGACTTGCTGCTTGAGGGTAACAACTATGTAGAGCCTGTCTAAGAAGGATGAGCCCAAATCCTACCACTCTTTTCTTTTTTTTTTCCCCTTCAGATCCTAGTTCATATGCGTGTATAAAATACAGACAGAGTATTTATTCTTTGTTGTAAGCTGGGATGAGTAATTGACTTTGTCTGAACTGTTCTTTAGATATTAGTTGCTGCTTTGACGTTCTTCCTTGGGAAAGATGAAGAGGAGAAACAAGACAGTGACTCAGAGTCTGAGGTTAGTTTAACCACAGATACTTTTAAACTGTACAGTTTATCAGATTTTATTATTGTTCTCAAAGTAGATTGTTAAAGTTAGAAACTTACATGCTACCTTTATCCTTTATTGAGTTCTGCCATGCTGAGATTTTGTTGTATTTAGATTTTGTCCCATCCAGTAAGATTGGTTAAATAACTAATAAAACTTGGATTCATTCAATCTTGTTCTTTCTAAAGCTATACCTATATCTCACTGTTTAAACCTAGAATAAAAATTACTGCCAATGTATTTTTGAGGTTAAACATCATGGAAGTTTATAGAGTGGAGAAAGGAAGTCGTATGTGTGTGTGTGTGTTCTAAGTCTCTTCAGTCATGTCCAACTCGGTGACCCTAAAGACTATAGCCCGCCAGGCTCCCCTGTCCATGGGATTCTCCGGGCAAGACTACTGGAGTGGGTTGCCATGCCCTCCTTCAGTGGATCTTCCCGACCCAGGGATCCAACTCGCATCTCTTATATCTTCTGCATTGGCAAGCAGGTTCTTTACCATTAGCGCCACCAGGGAAGCCCTGGGTGGTAGGTATAGCATCTTTAAAAGGAAGAATCAGGATTTATGATGTCATGAAATTTTCTCTGTTAAAAATACTTTTATTAAGATGAAAAAGAAATTCTAAATAAAGTCCCTTCTCATTTTTGCATTTTGGTAATAATACTGGAATATGAAATAACATCTTGTAATTTGTTTTGTTATTATTTTATTAAATAATGTTATGAACAATACATTCCTACTATAAAACATTTCATATATTATAGATAAAATAAAAGTTTTCTCAATCCTTTCTTATTTCTTTCCCACCTCCTTTTTCATAGATAACCATTTCGTTTCTCATGCATTTATATGTGGACATGTATACATATTGTCTTATGTGTGTAGTCTGTTTTTAAAATATATATAAACAATATATTTTATTTTGTACCATGTTTTCTTTGTGATGACGTATATATAGATAGATAGATGTATCAGTGCATTTGGATGGTCTACTTGTACGTATAGATGTATCTCAGTATTTTAACCTCCACATAACGTTTCATAATATGAAATGAATGTAGTGTAGATTAAGCATTTCCCTATTGATAAGCACTTGTTTCCAGGTTTTGGTTTTTTTCCTTCAAATAAAAACATAGTTGCCTTCTGTCTATTTATTATACTTCAATAAAAACTCAAAGCAGAAACACAAGTTAGTGCTATAATGGAAACCTTCGTATGTGCCTGTTTCTGCACATGGGCAAGTATTTTATTGAATTTTTAAAGTTGTGTTCATTTTTAATAGCTTCATGCAAAGAGTACAAACACAAAGAAGTGACTGAAAGGGTTATTCTCTGCTCTTATGCAGATTTTGCTTGTTTATGGTTTTACAAAGTAGTTTTTTCTTCAGGATGAAGGACCAACAGCAAGAGACCTGCTTGTGCAGTATGCCACTGGGAAGAAAAGCTCTAAAAACAAGAAAAAGTTGGAAAAGGCTATGAAAGTCCTCACGGTGAGACTCATACCTAGGAAAGGAGATGGGATTCGTTAAAACGCAGAATATGTGGTCTTTAGCAAAAGCTTTTAGGCATTTGAAATAAAGTAGCATTTTTGTTAAAGACTTAGAAATGTGTGATGAATTTTTAAACCCTGATTTTTTTAGATGAATAATTGTTCTCGGCTCTAGCAAAGTCTGTGACTTGAATAAATTAATTTGATTAAATCCATTTTTATTTGTTTTGATCGTGTCTTCTCAGAACAGAACACAAATGAAGTAAATCTTTTATTTTGTAGTGATTATTTGAAGTCATTAATTTGGCCCTAGTTTGTTTTTTAATGTTTATATTTCCAAATCCCTATAAGTCTCACAGGTGCTAATAGCTGGAACATTCCCAAGTTGACTCTTAGAAGACTTAAACCACCTTTAGTTCTTCCAGTTGAAAGAAGGGTTTTTGGAACAAAGTTTTTTTTTTTTCTTTTTAAATAGTGTGATAGACTTGGTAACAGCCTAGGGCCTCTTCACTATAATTCAGAATATAAATATTTTCCTCTCCCTTTCTTTCAGAAACATAAAAAGAAGAAAAAGCCAGAGGTGTTTAACTTTTCAGCTATTCACTTGATTCATGATCCCCAAGGTACTACAATTATGACCTCCCAAGTTCCTTGTTGGCTTTATCTGCCTATTTAGCTTCCTAACTTCCAGGTTATCAGAGAATATAAAATCCCTGGTACTTAATAGACAATAAATGCTAAATTGTTGCCTGTTGGTTGTGGCCTAGAGAATTATGTTCTAAAGCGGTGATTCCCAGCCCACAGCAAAATAAGCAAAATGTGGGGGAACAGCTCTCTTCGCAATTCATGTCTTTCATAATGCAGTAATAGTAAGACATTGTACTTGACCAAATGAAAAATTAACAATCTCTTGTTATTCCCTTTGTTTTGTTTTAAAACCGGTGGGTGGAAACCTAAAATTTGGGAAACCTGTTCTAGAACACTAGTTCTCAAACTAGATTGCACATGGAATCAGTTGGGGAATTTTATGATACTATACTGGTACTTGCTGCTGCTGCTGCTGCTAAGTCGCTTCAGTCATGTCCGACTCTGTGCGACCCCATAGACGGCAGCCCACCAGGCTCCGCCGTCCCTGGGATTCTCCAGGCAAGAATACTGGAGTGGGTTGCCATTTCCTTCTCCAGTGCATGAAAGGGAAAAGTGAAAGTGAAGTCGCTCAGTCGTCCGACTCTTAGCGACCCCATGGACTGTAGCCTACCAGGCTCCTCCGTCCATGGGATTTTCCAGGCAAGAGTACTGGAGTGGGGTGCCATTGCCTTCTCCGATACTGGTACTTAGGTCCTGTTATTCCCAGAGACTGATTAATTGATATGGGGTATCACTGGGCAATGGGGTTGTTGTTTTGTTTGTTTTAGAGTAGATCCCTGTTGGTTATCTCTTTTAAACATAGCAGTGTGTTTTACATGTCAATCCCAAACTCCAAATCTATCCTTCCCCTGGCAATGGGGCTTTTAAATGCTTTCTGTACTCCTGTTTACTGACCCTTCCTCTCGGTCAGTGTTCCTCAAACTTTAAGGCATATACAGACCACTGTGGGATCCTATTAAAGTACAGATTCTGATTTCCAGTAGGTCTGGGGGTAGGTCCTGAGTTTCAGTATTTGTAATAAGCTACACGGTGGACAGCTGCGGGTGGTCTGCAGACCACACTTTAAGAAGCAAGGTCTTAGAGTATTTGTCAATAACTCACTTGATGTTGATGCTAAAAATCTTTGCCTTAACACTTAACTTTGGGCACCATCGAAGGTATATTTGCTTGTGTGTAGTCTTTTCATCTGTCCTGTCACTGTTTTTACCATCCTGGTTCTGCAGAGTGATTTCAGGCACAGTCACACTAGAGTCAGTGATCAAACCACCACTTTTCTCTACACTTGTTGGATAATATCGTGCAGACCATAGCCCCACAGTATATGTCTCTGATTATTTTCTTCTTTCCAGATTTTGCAGAAAAGCTACTGAAGCAGCTGGAGAGCTCCAAGGAGAGGTTTGAAGTGAAGATGATGCTCATGAACCTCATCTCCAGATTGGTGGGAATTCACGAGGTTTGAATTGCGTTGTGTTTCTCTTGATGAGCATTAGAAGTAGAATTATTCTTGGTAAAAGGACACTAAGGTAGAGCAGTGGCTTAATTTTATCCTCGCATACCATTTCAACCTGTATAGTTTACAAAAGGATAAAATCTTTCACTAGACAACAGCTGTTTTTGTCACTTTTTCTTATCAGTAAATATGAATGTTGAATTGTACATGTATTTAGTTTATAGACAGTTTTGTTCTTTTTTTTTACTTCCCTTTATTTACCTTTGTTTCACTTATACTTTTTTCTGAGCCAACATAGTCCACATATTTTTACCAACTGTTACTATGTTTCACCATTTACCCCTTCATAGCTTTCCTGACTTCCAGCTTACTCACTTAACAAAGCTGAATTCTCTGATTATTCATTTAATATTAAATTAGATTGCAGGAACTCTTTGGTGGTATAATGTATGTATGTTGTGTATACATATGGAAACCTCAAACATACTCAGACTATCTGCCTTTATAGAAAAGGAGGAATTCCCAAAAATTCAGGCCATGAAGAAATGACCATTGAGGTTGTTCCTGTCATTTTGCTCTTGTGACTAGTTCTGATCTGATTGTCATTGAATATGTTGCTTTCTTCAAAAAACAAAAAGTAAAACAGGCTTCTTTATTGAATATCATGCAGTATAGACAAATACCAAGATAAAAATGAAAGTAGATATGAGTGAATATACTTATTCAATTTCTAAAAGAAAAATTTAACATTTTAAGAATAAATTGCTTTTTCTCCATGGGCTACAGTTCTAAAGCAGGATCATCCAATCAATTCTTGTTACATTTGTGCAGTAATTTCAAGTCACACCTGAATTTGAGCTAATAGAAAAGCAAAAGTGATTTGTAATTGAAGTCTGATTTGATGGAAATGAAAACTGGAGCTTCACAACTGACTGCAACTAAACATCCATCTCTATATCAAACGCAAGTCTTGCCATTTAGTTTTCTGGTCCTACTTTTGCTCTGTGATTAAAATAGAAAAAAAAATTTATTCTCATGTGATGAGCTTTGAAAAAGACTAGGCCATCTCCAAAGTTTTACTTCTTGAAGTTAAAGATTACAGTTGCTTTAATAACTGGATCCTCATCACTTTCGTCTAGGTAGTTCAGTTCAATTCAGTCACTCAGTTGTGTCCAACTCTTTGTGACCCCATGGACTGCAGCATGCCAGGCCTCCCTGTCCATCACCAACTCCCAGAGTTTACTCAAACTCAGTCCATTGAGTCGGTGATGCCATCCAACCATCTCATCCTCTGTCATACCCTTCTCCTCCCACCTTCAATCTTTCCCAGCATCAGGGGCTTTTCAAATAAGTATTGGAGTTTCATCTTCAACATCAGTCCTTCCAATGAATATTCAGGACTGATCTCCTTTAGGATAGACTGATTGGATCTCCTTGCAGTCCAAGGAACTCTCAAGAGTCTTCTCTAAACACCACAGTTCAAAATCATCAGTTCTTCAGCGCTCAACTTTCTTTATAGTCCAACTCTCACATCCATACATGACTACTGGAAAAACCATAGCCTTGGCTAGATGGACCTTTGTTGGCAAAGTAATGTCTCTGTTTTTCAATATGCTGTCTAGGTTGGTCATAACTTTCCTTCCAAGGAGTAAGTGTCTTTTAATTTCGCGGCTGTAGTCACCATCTGCAGTGATTTTGGAGCCCACATCTAGGTGGAGCTCGGAGTAATTTCTCCAGTGTGGTTCGATTGGTATCCAATAACAAAACTAGACTGTGGGTGATCAGATTTTTTGGTGATCAGATTACACTAGGTGCTATTCAGGTTTGAATTACTATTACCTTTGAAGACTAAAAAATTGCTTCTATAGCCACACCAATTTAAAAGTAGAATGTTGCACTTTGACTGCCTTTCCTTCCTTGGTTTATTCTCTGTACACTTTCTGCCTTGACATAATGAGGATAGGAACATAGCCTTCCTTTCCTTGGTTAATACAGTGCATTGAAACATCCTGGATCACTCATACTTGTTGAGGGGGAAAAAAAATGAAAGTAAAAAAAATGATTCCCAGTTAGTTAAGCTTGGTGATATAATTACATCATGGAGCAGTGAAACTCTGCAGCTCAGCAGAGTTTATATATTAAGTTTGTGCATTCTTTTCTCCACAGCTTTTTCTCTTTAACTTCTACCCCTTTATGCAGAGGTTTCTACAGCCTCACCAAAGAGGTAAGACTTCTACTTACTTGCTGTGTTCCTTTGGTGGCCTTGGGGTTAGAATAACCATTTCAGAGTCTTTTGTTCTGGAATTACAGTTATTTGGGGGTGGGGGAACACTAAAATATTTGGTTTCTCAAAGCAAGTCTTTTTGTAATACCATACCCTATGGGAGATTCTTAAAAAGACTTTTGACTATTTACTGTAACTTGGTAATAGATACCAGGGTTTGTCTTACTGCTTTCATTGCCCTTATTTTTATTCTTAATTAAAAACATCAACATTGTTAATAGGCTATACCTCAATACAAAATAAAAAGTTTAAAGTTTGGGGGAAAAAAAACAACATAAAAGCAAGCAGAAAGTAATGGTTGTTTTTGCCCTTGAACTTGAACCAAAGTAGGAAAGAAGTGAACATTTACTGAACATTCAGCATGAGCCAAATGCTGTGCTAAGTGATTCACGTGTAGTCATCTCGTTTCATCTTCACTTCAGTCGTATGAGGTATAGAAAGAAAAAAGACCAAGATCCCTTCCTTCATTTGCCAAAGGCCTCGTTCTTTATATATGGATGGTTTAGTCTGTAAGTCGTGTCCAATTCTTGCAACCCCATGGACTGTAGCCATCTGTCCATGGGATTCTCCAGGCAAGAATACTGGAGTGGATTGCCATTTCCTTCTTCAGGGGATCTTCCTGACCGAGGAATCAAACCCGGGTGCCCTGCATTGCAGGCAGATTCTTTTTATGTACTGCTTCTTTAAAGAGAGAGTGTGTATATATGTGTATGTTTATATTTTTTCATTTATTTAGTGATTTCTAGTCTGAGCACTGCATTAGACATCAGTGAACATAAAGTATTGCTCTTACCTTCATAGAGCTTACATTCTAGAGGGAGACCTACAGAGTGTTGTATATAATATGTCCAGGTGAAGATAAGTATTTTGAGAAAAAAGGAAGCAGGTAAGGAGAATAGAAAGGTGCCAGGGTGGGTTCTGTTTGGGTTATGTGGTCAGGAGAGACATTTTGATGAGGCAGCAGTTGAACAGGAAGCAAGGCAGTGAGCCATGCAGACATCTGAGAGTTGGGTGTTCCAGGCGGAGTAATCAGCAGTAGCACTAAAGCTGGTGTGTGTGCTCACCATGTTTGCCGTGGTCCTGAGACAGGGCTGTAAACTGACTGACCGTGGCCTTTCTGATCTCTTACATTGTTAGAAGTAACGAAGATCCTTCTGTTTGCTGCACAAGCGTCTCATCACTTAGTACCCCCAGAGGTGAGCACTCTTAAACTTTACTTCTGTCAGGATCTAGTGAGTATGTAGAGTGCCACTGAGTATATCATGGTGGCTTTTCCCACAGAGATTACTGTTCTCCCCGCCTTCTTAAACTGAGTAGAAGAGACACTAGCTCTTAAGGAGACTTATATAGAGAAATTTACTTACAGAAATTAGAACATTTTACCATAGAAACTAAAGTTTGTTTTGAACCAGTTGTTGAGAATTCTTGTTTTGTTTAGTGACCAAATTTTATCCTGGAGAAGGCAAGAATATCAGTGAATTTATATAGTGATTATTTTTCAAAGCTGGTAGTTCCTTTCTTTGATTAAAATAGTGTTGGATAAACCTGGGTCAAAGCAAATTTTTAACCAGTGTTGAAAATTTATATTAAAGGAGAGCCAGATTTAATCTCAGAATAGCCAAGAAGACAGCTGAAACCCAAAGTATTTTTCTGTCTTCCTCAGTCTTGATCCTTCCACCTCCCAAACTGAAGGTGGAGGGCTGTTTTTCCACTGTGATAGTCTATTGTCCCTTCATTATCAAGCGTTTGAGTAGGTGGAGACATGTTACCAATATTCATATCCTTTCTTTCCATCCCATTCAGATCATCCAGTCATTGCTCATGACTGTGGCCAACAATTTTGTTACTGACAAGAACTCTGGAGAAGTCATGACAGTAGGGTATGTAGAACATGGTTGGAGGCAGTGGCTGTGGTTTTCACCTACTGGCTTTGGTTTCCATTACCAAGATGTGAAATTTCAGCTAAAATGTGCCCTCTGAGAAAAACTTAAAATATACTTCAGCCTTCTCAGTATTTTTTCTTCTTCTCTTGGTAATTTTTTAATTTATTGCTTAGAATTTTGAGCCAGAGAAAAGGTTTCTGTCCTTCTAATCAACATTTTGTTTTTTAACTAGCTTTTTACTGTTTCAAATGAATGCTTGTGTGCAATCTAAATATTTTTTCCCTCTCTGCTACCCTGAATTCCTGTCTTCTCTGGAATAAATGATTCATTATTAAATGATTCTTTAACCCCAAAGCAGTTCAATGACCTTTTTGATTAATTTAAAAACACTTAGTGAGTGTGAGCACTGGTTTAGGATGTCCAATCTGTCCTGATGACTAAGCAGTATGCTGAACAGCTGCTTTTTATCTCACTTGGAATACATTGCTGGGAGATAACAGCCCTAAAGACTAACTTTTTGGGTGGAATGGGGGAGGGGACGGGATGTATATGTAATTATGACTGATTCGTGTTGATGTACGGTAGAAACCAACAAAACATTGTAAAGCAGTTATCCTCCAACTTAAAAAAAGAAGAAAGACTTTTACTTGACCTAATGCAGTTTCCCCTAGAGTTGGCGAATAAATGCTGCCAACATATACAAGCCCACCTCCTTTTATTGCCCTTTGCTTTACACATTGAAGGTCTGTGGCAACTTTGTGTGGGGCATGTCTAATGGCGACATCTTTCCAACAGCATTTGCTCACTCCGTGTCTCTGTGTAACGTTTTGGTAATCCACCAGTGTAAAGATTATGCCTCACTGAAGGCTCAGATGAAGGTTAGCATTTTTATCAGTAAAATATGTTTTAATTAAGGGTATGTACATTTTTTTCTTAGACATAATGCTGTTGCACATTTAATAAACTGCAATATATTGAAACATAACTTTTATATATACTGGGAAGCCAAAAAAATGTGTGACTTGCTTTATTGCATTGTTCTGGAACCAGATCTGCACTATGTCCAAGGCATGCCTGTATTTTAGAGGTGACACTGTTGCTTATTCTTCTAATAGAGGAAATAGCAGTAAACTCTGTGGAAACAAACCCTTCTGAGGCTGCCCACTCCCACATTCCACCATGCTGCAGTTTTAGAGACCTCAGCCCTATAAAACCAACTTTATATTCCTTGTGAATTTCATTTTTTCCTTTTTTAGAATCAATGCTATAAAAGAGATAACAGCTCGATGTCCTCTAGCCATGACTGAGGAACTTCTGCAAGACCTGGCTCAGTATAAAACACACAAAGATAAGAGTAAGTGCTATGTTATTTTCAGTAGATGAAGGAGTATAGAGTATCTCATTTTTGTCTCAGTAGACTCTTTGCTCTGAAGTTTCTAGTTAAAGCTGTTATTTTCCAGATGTGATGATGTCTGCTAGAACTTTGATTCAGCTCTTCCGAACACTGAATCCTCAGATGTTACAAAAAAAATTCCGGGTAGGTGAAATGTACATATGTTGATCAAGGATTTGGTCTCAGAAAGTGAGAGTAATTTCCCACAATTTGAGTTTGACTATTTCTGGTGCTTGGAATAGGAAATGGCAGCCCACTCCAGTATTCTTGCCTGGGAAATCCCATGGACAGAGGAGCCTGGGGGGCTACAGTCAGGCCATCAGGGCTGGACTAGATGGGGTTGCAAAGAGTCGGGCGCAACTGAGCACATTTCTGATGCTTCCGTTCAGAGTGTTGGTGATACACGTAGTTTTATTCTTTAAACTCAGAATAAAGTTGAATACTATTCCTTAACTATTTTATAGTTGGTATATGCTCTTTGATACTGAATGAGTCTTACAGACCTTTTCAGATCTGTAGCTGATGACAGCATTGAACAGGCTGTCCTTAACCAGATACTGCCTCTACTGAGGTGGGAGGAAATGAGATGTATGTATGTAACAGAAGCAGAGATCTCGAGACTTAAGAATCAAAGTTTCCTGGGGTAGTTCAGAAGAAAGCAAGAAAACAGTGGGCAAAGTTTTGAGAGGGAATTTACTTTGACCCAAGACATTGGTGAACTGTTTTTGTCGTTCATTTGCTTCCATTTTTGAGATTCTCCTGAGTTCATAATCCTAGAGAATCCTTTTCATGAATGATGTTTTGCTGTCTAAGCAAAAAACTAGTTCCTTTCCTTTAGGGTAAACCTACAGAAGCCTCCATAGAAGCAAGAGTGCAAGAATATGGAGAACTGGATGCTAAAGATTACATTCCAGGAGCAGAAATTCTGGAAGTTGAAAATGAAGAAGAAAATGCTGAAGGCGATGAAGGTTTGTCTTTACTGCACCATTATTCAGGACAGAATCACTCCTGCTATATCTGTTTTGACCTTGAAATCTTTATAGTGTTTGGACATTCATTCAGGTGATGTTAACTGAGTAATGACTACTGCTGGGGGCATTGCAGGTATTGATGGGCGTTGATGGGTGTGGTTCCTGCTCTGAGGGAACTGACATTCTAGTGTAGGAAATGCCTTTTTGTGTCCTTCAGATTGGCTGCCCTTTATCAAGGGCATGCTAATTGATACTTGGGAAAGATAATGGGTTTTTGTTGTTGTTATTGCCTAGAAAAAATAGGATCACAGTCTCTAGCAATTCTCCCATTGAAGGAGAATACTTGTTGAACTTGTTGAGGAATGCTTGAGGAACCCCGTTCTGATTTCCAAGGTTAGCATTTATTGCATTGGTTAGTAGAGTCCTGTCTTCTTCCTGTTTGTTCATTATTTCAACAAAACTTTCGTAAACATTAGCTATGAGCCAGCCACTGTCAAAGCAAAGATGAATGAGATGGTTCCTGTCCTTGAGAATTTTTCATAAACAGCTAATAAAGCATTAACAGGATTTATGATTAAAGTCAGGTATAAGGGCTGGAGAGAGGTCAGGTATGCCTCAGAGGTTCAATAAAAGCTTCAAGGAAATGGTGAGCCATGAGTCATACTTTGAATGCTGAATGAGCAATTGTAGAATAGTGGAGACTTTCCAGGCAAAGGATTTAGGAAACTTTTAGAATGTAGGATACAAGGCGATGCACAGAAAGCTGTGAGACTGGAGATAGAGTTGGGGCCTTCTCGTGAGTGGTGGTGTGCCATGCCCAAGAGCTGGAACACTGTTTACGGAATGTGGGTGTCCACTGAGAGAACTGCAGATGTCCTTGACTTTGAAACCCTCTGTGGTAGCTCCATTAGGAACTCTGATACCTTTTTAATGAGATGTCTACAAGGTTCTTGCACAACCAGAATTTTCTGCCTTGGTTCCCTGAATGATTTGTTTCTAACTAATTTCTCAAACATTTAAGTATGCTTAGAAAAGTTAAATAACTCATATGCAGTCACTGTAAATATACAGGTACAGTTTTGATGGACATGATTGGTTTTGTGGAAGCAACACGGGCTCTGGAGTCACATGATTTTCCTAATTTCAGCATAGCCTGCATTTCTAACAGTTTTTTGGCCGGGGGCAGGTTATGTAACTTGAGAATCTATTCCTCTTTTGTTGAGTCACAACAGTCAGAGAAAGATTGTCAGATTTTGGCTCATGGTGGATGCTTAATCAGTGCTTACTCTCCATTCCTTGACTTACTTAAATTGATGTGACTTATTTAACAATAAAACTACTCAACTCTTAGTGAGCACCTACTTGAGGTTCATTACCTAAGTTTTCTTTTGCTTGATTTACTCTGTGTACCATGAGCCCTGAACAGAGGGCGGGGGTGCTGATGTGCTCTTTTTCATGCAGATGGCTGGGAGAGTGCCAGTCTCAGTGACGAGGCAGGTTCCGATGGTGAATGGGTTGACGTGCACCATTCTTCCGACGAAGAACAGAAAGAGATCGTAAGTCCTAAACGTTCTTGTTCCAAGTGTTGAGGGGCTACGCTCTCAGTAGAGCTAATGGCCGTTTAAGCCTGTGTTGTGTTCTCTCAAGTCCGAGAAACTGAACAGCATGCCCCTGGAGGAGCGGAAGGCCAAAGCGGCGGCCGTCAGCACTAGCCGAGTGTTAAGTCAGGAAGACTTCCAGAAAATCCGAATGGCCCAAATGAGGAAAGAGCTCGACGCTGCCCCTGGGAAAGCCCAAAAGAGGAAATACATCGAAATAGACAGTGATGAGGAGCGCAGGTAAGACAGCACATGCGCCAGGTCCTCAGTGAACTCACGTGATTATGAAAGTTATAGGAAAAGGGAATTCCATCCTTGTTTGATATTATGGTTTTTTTCTTTACCCCAGGGGTGAGTTACTTTCTCTTCGGGACATTGAACGCCTTCATAAAAAGCCAAAGTCTGACAAGGAGACAAGACTAGCAACTGCAATGGTGAGTGAGGCATGTCATTGCCTGGTTCTTTGAACAGACAGCAGATACAGTGAGGTGAAATATGACTCAAAACTTGTATAGGCACAGAAAACCTATAATTAACATAGAATAGAAGCTATAGATGAGAAGTTAGATGAGTTTTAGCAACTTGATAGCCACGTAACCACTGTCCAGGACAAGCTGTGGAGCACAGAAAGGCACCAGGACATTTCACAGTTTAAAGGAGGCTCAGTCAATTTATCAAAGCTATGAGAAAAGCAGTGGAATGTTTATAGTCATTAAAGAAAAGCCAGAGACAGTTGGAGCCTGCCTACCTTTCCAGCTTCATTTTCTCTGCCTTTATTGTTTCAGACACCATTCAAAACGCTCTCCAATCACCCTCTGTTCCATTGGTACTGACACCTCTTTAGATAAGTTGGAAAACCCTTCTTTCTTCCCCACACCTGTGCATAAACTGTTCCTACTTCCTAAAATGCTCTACCCTTCCCACCTGTCCTCACCAGAAAGGCCTTCACCCTGCAATGAACAGCTCACGAGGTCTCCCTTTCTCAGAGGCTCCTCTGACCTCTTGGAAGCCATCTGTTCCACTGTGCTCCCCAGCCCCATTACAGTGCATCACGGTCATGTCTCCCCTGGACTGAACTGTCACCAGGGAGCAGAGACTGGGTTCCACCCACCTTCGTGTCCTTGGCTTCCGGTAGAGCTGCCACAGAGGAGACGTGTGTGTTGATACGATAACTCCTGCTGTGGTATTTTTTGTGCATGTGTGCTAATAGGCTGGAAAAACAGACCGAAAAGAATTTGTGAGGAAGAAAACCAAAATGAATCCATTTTCCAGTTCCACCAATAAAGAGAAGAGAAAGCAGAAGAACTTCATGATGATGCGGTACAGTCATAATGTCCGGTCAAAAAATAAGCGTTCCTTCCGAGAAAAGCAGGTGAGTTCAACCTGAAGCTTGACAAGGCAGAGTGGTGGTGGTGTTCTGATACTTCTCTACGTTTGAGTGGAATTGTGCCCTCTAAGACCTTGTGTAATGTGTGTCTCAGGATTAATGGGCTGCATTCTTAGACAGCATGGAGAGGTGGAGAGCAGTCAGGGCATGTAAATCCTATACCTAACTTGGTTGAGATTCAGCTGTGTGAATCTCAGCTGAATGGTATTTTTTTTCTCCTCTGTAAATAAAAGGAGTTTAGGCTAAATGATTGCTAAGGTCCATTCCTATGCTAAGAGTCTCTTGGTGTTGCATCTGTGAAATACAATATCAAACTCAACTGAAGAATAATTTTTGAGTGTTTGTTTTATGCCTGGTGCTTTTCTCCAAAAAGCATTATTATGTGTGGTTATATCTCAGAAAGGGTTTCCCAGATGGTTCAGTGGTAAAGAACCTACCTGCCAATGCAGGAGACGCATGTTCGATCTCTGGGTCAAGAAGATCCCCGGCAGAAGGAAATGACAACACACTCCAGTATCCTTGCCTGGGAAATTCCATGGACAGAGAAGCCTGGCAGACTACAGTCCACAGGGTCACCAAGTGTGGAACATGACTGAGCGACTAAGCAACAACAGTGTTTCAGAAACAGCTTCAGGAGAGCAGTACAGACTAAACAGTCTGTCCCCGGCATTGGCCTTCCTCTATGTGCCCTTACAGGCCTCTGGCATTTTATTTTATCTATTTTCTGTCTTGGGCAAGTAGTCCTGTTATTGTAGTAGAACAGATTTTTTTTATATCCTTGTCTACTGGGAGTATTCGAGAGTATATATCTAATTGTACCCAGAAGAATCTGTAGGAAATCAGGTCAAGTAAATCTTAGTGCCACATCCTGAACCAGCATTCCTAAATTGCAAGCCAGTTACGAACCTCCCAGTCCTGAATGTGAGAGCCAGCTCTCCAGGGCAGGGCTGTCTGTGTGGGAACCGAGTCAGAATGAACTAAATTAAGGTACCCCTTAAAGCCTACCTATCTATTTAAACTTTCTGGATCTCAACTGTTCGGCCGCATTGTGTAAGTAATAAAATGACAACATTCTGAATAGAAGTTGTTAAAAACTGAGGTGAAAGATGCCATTAAAGATTTTAAATAGTCTCGGACTTTGCTGATGGTCCAGTGGTTAAGAATCCACCTGCCAGCGCTGGGGACAGGGGTTCAATCCCTGGTCCAGGAAGATCACATTTGCCGAGGAGCAACTAAGCCCGTGTGCCACAACTCCTGAGCCCACATGCTATACAACGTGCTCCACAACAAAAGAAGCCCCTGCAATGAGAAGCCCGTGCACCACAACTAGCGAGTGGTCCCTGCTCACAGCAACTAGAGAAAGTCCATACTCAGCGATGAAAACCCAGTGCGGCCAAAAATTAATTAATTTTAAAAGATTTTAAATTGAATTTTCCCAATTCAATTTAAATTCATAGTTGAATTGATTAAATCCATTAGTTTATCCTTCCCTCCCCTTTGTACGATTTTACAGTTGAGGAAATAGTTGGCAGTTGGCAGGCCTTGCCTTATTTTGAGATATTTGTAACCTCGCTACACTTGGCTAGGAGTGTTCCCCTCCCCACTTCCTCTATTTTTAGCTGCTTTTTTTTGGCATGACAGAGAAGCCTCTTTGTGTTCCCATCAGTACCCCTGGAAGTATAAAATACTTGTCTTCAAGAAATTTTTAAGAGGAAGTTAAGAGTTCACTGGACATGCGCACACATTGGTTCAAGAATGCATTTTCCTCCTCCGATTTTCTTGCCATGATCAGAACTTCTGTGTGTGTTTCCTCGTCCTGTATTTTCTTCAAGGTCTCTTCATTATGAAGCTTGACTCTAGGTTCCTAATTTTCTCTATTCTGTCCTTCTCTCTAGGCCAGCACAATAATCAATATGAAAATTATTAAATGAGATATTTTACACTCTTGTTTTTGAGCTCCTTGAAACCCAGTGTGTTTTACACTTGTGCTCTGTGCTGTGCTCAGTCGCTCAGTCGTGTCCAACTCTTTGCGACCCCCTGGACTGTAGCCCACCAGGCTCCTCTGTCTATGGACATTCTTCAGGCAAGAATTCTAGAGTGGGTTGCCGTGCCCTCCTCCAGGGGATCTTCCCAACCCAGGGATCAAACCCAGGTCTCCCACATTGCAGGCGGATTCTTTACTGTCTGAGCCACCAGGGAAGCCCCTGAATACTGGAGTGGGTAGCCTATGTCTTCTCCAAGGGATCTTCCCGACCCAGGAATCAAACCAGGGTCTCCTGCACTGAAGGTGGATTCTTTACCGACTGAGCCACCAGGGACTATTTGGACTAGCCATGCTTCATTGCCCAGCAGCCATGTATAGCCAGTGGCTGCTGTATTGGATGGTGCAGTTATAGAGCATCTCCAAAAAGAGGTGAGACTAGAGAAGGAAGGTAAATCACATGAGAAGAGAAAGAGAAGAGGACCTTGCAGTGTGTTCAGATGGTGGGCTGTGAACGAGGAAGGGACCTGATATTTGTGTGAGAGTAGCCTGTGCTTTGCTACAAAGTTTAATGAGTGGAATTAAATCCGTGTAACCTGAGTTACAACATTATTGGCTGATTGTTGTTCAGTCGCCCGGTCCCAGTTGTGTCCAGCTCTTTACGACTCCATGGACTGCAGTACACCAGGCCTCTCTGTCCCTCATCATCTCCTGAAGTTTGCCCAAGTTCGTGTCCATTGCATTGGTGATATATTATTAGCTAATATATCGTTCTTAACCATATGTATGACTATTCCACAGCTTTCCAGTTTTGAACTTTATCAATATATAACAATATGAACGGATACTATAATTAAGCTGACTTTATAGATATGAAAATAATACATGTACGGCTAACTCAGAAATACCTTCTTAGCCATGCAACTTAGGTTGAAAGAAAGTTGTTAATTTTTTTCTACCATAAGTGTCCCAGTTATTCTGCCTGTCTACACAGACATAGTAAGACCCAGACCTGAGTTAAAGGCAAGAAATCAATAATTTAAAATCATAAAATTCAAAAAGTTTGAATATGTAGATGTAGAGCCAGGCAACTTCCACCCCCTCAAAATGCTTTAAAGTTTCTAGGACTCAAAAGGTGATGGGTGCTTGGGGAATTAATGGAATAATATTCATCACAAACTTAAAAGCTACACATTGGCCTTGGTTATCTTCTTTTTTAATTTAGGTTTATTCTTCATAACCTTTTACTTAATATTCCATTTATTTTCTTTTGGGAACTATAAAACTTTATGAGGCTATTTACAGGTTCACTTTGAACATTGGTCCAGTGGTCTTCTTCTCTAGATCATGTTTACCTCATTTTTTCTTTATCTTCCAGCTGGCGCTACGAGATGCACTCTTGAAAAAGAGAAAAAGAATGAAGTAACTTCCAAGCAAGTCTTCCATTACAAGGAGAATGCTAAATTTGTGTCATTACTCTGAAAACTTGCAAATTAAGAATATTTGTTTACATTAAAAAGTGCAGAAGCACTATGTTGTGAAAACTACAGTAAACTTGGTAGTTTTTGGTGTTCTTATTTTAGAGATGGGTAATGGTGGGAATGTTTGAAATGTAAATAGTAGTGGTATAAAATCATTTTCATTTAGTTTTCATGCAATAAAATAATTATATACACATGTATAGAGAAAGAGTGAGAGAGAGTGCCTATTAATTGTCACTGAAGATATAAAAATGAATGAGCCATAACTTCTCATTCAAGGTATTTATAGCCTGTTTGTAGGATGGGGCAAGGGGCAAGTGTGTTTATATGTATTTACACTGCTGTATAAATAGTTCTATAGTAGAGACAGTTTTATACTTCTGTGGAGTCACAGAGGCCTTATGGACTAACTCTGCAGAGGATGGGTATTATATATTTTCTTAAAACAGGACAATGTTACAAGAGTAAGAGGATCTTACTTGTAAATAGGCTTACCTGCTGAAAACAGGTTCCTGCTGTACAGATTTTGAGTAGACAATTTAGCCTTTTTAGTCCATCCATCCAAAAGATGTGATTTTTTTTTTTAATGCCAGGTATAGGCTTTTTGGCTAAGATCTCATTTTTAAATTGCCTTAAGTATAAATAGTAATCTCGGAGTGACTTCTGTTCATTATTTGGGCTGCCCAGTTTTCCATAGAGGAAAAAGAAATCAGATTAGTTTCCTCAGTCTTCCTTGACCCTGTAATATTTCTAGCCCTCTGTTGTCCTTGTCTCAATAAAAGGTTTCTAATGTCAAATAGGTACTCTGTGTGCTGAGTGGTGTGTGTTATCTCCCTCCCCTAGGCATACTTGAGTAGATTCCAAGGGCCCTGAGAGCCATGGTCAGCTGTTTGCAACTTTCTGCATTTAGAAATAGTTTGGTGCCCTTTATCTCAAATTTCCTAGGTAATATTGTGGTAGTTGGAAAAATTGCTTCAAACTAGAGTAAAAGGCAATTTTCTGCCCACTCAGCAGCTCGTAAAACCACTTCTCTTATTCCTTTTCTAGCATCTTCTGTTTACTTTCCGAGTTCATCTTCACTGTTACTTCAATGAAACTTTGTGACTTTTCTTAAGACACCCCATACCACTGGGGATTAGTTACAAAGACCTGAATGATTAATGATTACTTTGCAGTGGCCTGGCGGAAGGAACCCTCCGTCAACCCCCAGCAGCTTCAGTGTTTCACAGGAAGTGCATGTTTGAATGTTTCAGACCTGAAACTGCTCTTTCCTCTTTGCATTTTTCAACTGTCTCCCTGTGTATGTGTCTAGCTCGAGAAAGAAGTAAATAAAATTCAAAATGGCCTAAGGTCTGTAGCTTTGCTCTTTGAATTGTGATGATGCTGGGTACTTTCATCCTTCCCCTAGACTTTTCTACCTCTCTGAGCTGCCGAGAGGCCAGAGTCCATTCTGTATTCTCCCCTCTGTTCTACTACTCTTAACTGAAGTTTGTATGGCAGCTAAATTTCTGGCTTTAAAAGCTACAGCCTTAACTTTTATTTCTTTAATCCCATAGTATCAGTACAGTTCAGTCATGTCTGACTCTTTGCAACCCCATGGACTGCAGCACGCCAGGCTTCCCTGTCCACCAACTCCTGGAGCTTGCTCAGACTCCTGTCCATCAAGTTGGCGATGCCATCCAACCATCTCATCCTCTGTTGTTCCCTTCTCCTCCTGCCTTCAATCTTTCCAAGCATCAGGGTCTTTTCCAGTGAGTCAGTTCTTTGCATCAGGTGACCAAAGTATTGGAGTTTCAGCTTCAACATCAGACCTTCCAATGAACACCCAGGACTGATCTCCTTTAGGATGAACTGGTTGGATCTCCTTGCAGTCCAAGGGACTCTCAAGAGTCTTCTCCAACACCACAGTTCAAAAGCATCAATTCTGTAAAGTAATTAGCCCCCAACTAAAATAAATAAATTAATAATAAAAAAAAAAAGCATCAATTCTTCGGTGCTCAGCTTTCTTTATAGTCCAACTCTCATATCCATACATGACTACTGGAAAAACCATAGCCTTGACTAGACGGACCTTTCTTGACAAAGGAATGTCTCTGCTTTTTAATATGCTGTCTAGGTTGGTCATAACTTTCCTTCCAAGGAGTAAGTGTCTTTTAATTTCATGGCAGCAATCACCATCTGCAGTGATTTTGGAGAAAAGGAAAGATACACCCATTTGAATCCAGAGTTCCAAAGAATGGCAAGGAGAGAGAAGAAAGCCTTCCTCAGCGATCAATGCAAAGAAATAGAGGAAAACAATGGAATGGGAAAGACTAGAGATCTCTTCAAGAAAATTAGAGATACCAAGGGAACATTTCATGCAAAGATGGGCACAATAAAGGACAGAAATGGTATGGACTTAACAGAAACAAGATATTAATAAGAGGTGGCAAGAATACACAGAACTATACAAAAAAAGATCTTCACAACACAGATAACCACGATGGTGTGATCACTCACCTAGAAACAGACATCCTGGAATATGAAGTCAAGTGGCCCTTAGGAAGCATCACTACGAACAAAGCTAGTGAAGTGATGGAATTCCAGTTGAGCTATTTCAAATCCTAAAAGATGATGCTGTGAAAGTGCTGCACTCAATATGTCAGCAAATTTGGAAAACTCAGCAGCAGTGGCCCCTGGAAAATGTCAGTTTTCATTCCAATCCCAAAGAAAGGCAATGCCAAAGAATGCTCAAACTACCGCACAATTGCACTCATCTCATAGCTAGCAAAGTAATGCTCAAAATTTTCCAAGCCAGGCTTCAACAGTACCTGAACCGTGAAATTCCAGATGTTCAAGCTAGATTTAGAAAAGGCAGAGGATCCAGAGAACAAATTGTCAACATCCGTTGGATCATCAAGAAAGCAAGAGAGTTCCAGAAAAACATCTGCTTTACGGACTACGCCAAAGCCTTTACTGTGTGGATCGCAACAAACTGTGGAAAATTCTGAAAGAGATGGAAATACCAGATCACCTGACCTGCCTCCTGAGAAATCTGTAGCCAGGTCATGAAGCAACAGTTAGAACTGGACATGGAACAACAGACAGGTTCCAAATCGGGAAAGGAGTACGTCAAGGCTGTATATTGTCACCCTGCTTATTTAACTTATATGCAGAGTACATCATGAGAAATGCTGGGCTGGATGAAGCACAAGCTGGAATCAGGATTGCCAGGAGAAATATCAATAACCTCAAATATGCAGATTGACACCACACTTATGGCAGAAAGCAAAGAGGAACTGAAGAGCTTCTTGATCAATGGAGAGGAGAGTGAAAAAGCTGGCTTAAAACTCACCATTCAGAAAACTAAGATCATGGCATCTGGTCCCATCATTTCATGGCAAATAGATGGGGAAACAGTGGCTGACTTTATTTTTGGGGGGCTCCAAAATCACTTCAGATGGTGACTGCAGCCATGAAATTAAAAGGTGCTTACTCTTTGGAAGGAAAGTTATGACCAACTTAGACAGCATATTACAAAGCAGAGACATTACTTTGCCAACAGAGGTCTGTACAGTCAAAGCTATGGTTTTTCCAGTAGTCATGTATGGATGTGAGAGTTGGACTATAAAGAAAGCTGAGCATTGAAGAATTGATGCTTTTGAACTGTGGTGTTGGAGAAGACTCTTGAGAGTTCCTTGGACTGCAAGGAGATCCAACCAGTCCATCCTAAACAAATTCAGTCCTGAATACTCATAGGAAGGACTGATGCTGACGCTCCAATACTTCACCCACCTGATGTAAAGAGCCAACTCATTGGAAAAAACCCTGATGCTGGGAAAGACTGAAGGCAGGAGGAGAAGGGGACGACAGAGGATGATGGTTGGATGGCATCACAGGCTCAATGGACATGAGTTTGGCAAACTCCAGGAGATGATGAAGGACTGGGAGGCCTGGCATGCTGCAGTCCCTGGGGTCACAAAGAGTCGGACACAACTAAGCAACTGAACAACAACAACAAGCTCAATGAATTTACACAAATGGAATACGTCCCTGGATATCAGCACCCAGATCAAGAAACAATATTACCAACACCTAGGAAGCCCACCTTTTGAGTGGAGAACTCAAGAAATGCTGTACCACCAAGGTCCTTAATGGCACAAGTATCGTATGGAAAAATATGGGCATCTAGGATGTCAACTCAAAGGGAGATTCTCCAGAGTCTGATTTTGAATGCAAAGAAGCTTATGCAATACGTTAACCAATCTGCTTCACTTTTTCAAACATGTACAAGAGTAGGTATTTGATGTTTAAATGTCTGTGACAAGACATAGAACTCTTTCAGTACATACACATTTTTATCTAATAAGAAAGCATCGTGTTGTAGTTTAAATGTTAGCAATTTCCTCTTTAAGACATATAAAGTAATGCTGGTTCTTACAACTTATTATTTTGTAAATATAATATACATATGAAAATAGTATGGGGACTTCCCTGGAAGTCCAGTGGCTGAGCCTCCGCACTCTCAATGCAGAGGGCCCTGGTTCCAAACCTGGTCAGGGAACTCGACCCCATATGCCATAACTTAAAGATCCTACATGCCATAATCAAGACCTGGCACAGCCAAATAAATAAATATACAGATTTTTTAAAAAATAAAATACTGTTTTCTGGGGACTTCCGCCGCGGTCCAGTGATTGAGACTGAGGTCAGAGATAGGCGGGCACCTGGGCCGGACATCTGGTGTTTGTCAAGTGAAGTAAAATTCAAGCTTTGTTCTCACCCAGACACTCCAGGGACAAAGCTAGTGGCAAAAACTGAGGTCTGCTGGAGTAGAGAGAGAAAGGGCCGGCCCACTCCGGAGGTCAAGGAAGAGTTCCCTGCCTGTACTATCACAGGAAGGCTTCTTGGGGGTCAAAAAAGGATGTGGCCCCAACCCATAATAAGTCTGGACATGCACCCACCAGGCTCTAGGGTGGGATCTATCTTAGAATAAAGTTGCACATGCATCTTGGGGAGGATCCTAGGACCAGTCAGGTGTGGAGATAGAAAGAAGTTAATTGGCCATATGTAAACAAAGACCCAGAAGGACTGTCCTATAAAAGTGATGTAAACCACCTCTTTACTGTACTCCTCACTCAGGACCCCGACTCAGGACTCCTCTCCGGGTATGTATCTCTGCCTTTCCTCTGACAAATAAATAAACTGTTTCTCTGTGTGCTCTCCCGTACATTGTACTGTGTCTCTAGTAATAAACTTTGTACCTGTTTTGCAGTTTTTGCCTCCTTGAAACATTCTTGGTGTCAGACTGGGTAAGAATCAGGGAACTTCGCTTCTAGCCTCTAGCCCCTGGTGGACTGGTGGCTAGGCTTAATCCTTGGAAAGGGAAATAAGATCTTGGTTCAAGACTATTGTTCCTCTGAGAAAGAGACTCTGCTTTCCAATGTGTGGGTGCAGGGCATGGATTTGATCCTTGGTCAGGGAACTGAGGTCCCACTTGCTATGGAATGTGACCAAAATTAAAAAAAAAAAAAATGTAAACAGTGTGGTTCAAATATAGCTGGTTGGATTTTCTTTTTCTCTACATATTAAGTATGTATGTATGCATGCATGCATGCTCAGTCCCTCAGTCATGTCAGACTCTTGGTGATCCCGTGGACTGTAACACTGTACTGTAACACCTGCTAGGTTCCTCTGTCCATGAGATTTCCCAGGCAAGAATACTAGAGTGGGTTGCCATTTCCTTTTCCAGGGGATCTTCCTGACCCAGGGATTGATCTCATATCTCCTGGGTCTCCTACATTGTAGGTGGATTATTTACCACAGAACTTTTACATAGGATTTATCTTTATATATATATATATATATATATCTTATATATCCTATGTAAATGAGGAGATTTATTATCAGAATTGGCTTAGGCGATTATGGAGGATGAAAAATCCTGCAATCTGCTGTCTGCAAGCTGGAGAACTGGGCAAGCTGGTGGTGTAATTCAGTTCAAGTCTGAAGTCCTGAGAATCAGTAGTGCCAATGGCCTCTTTTTTTTTTTTCTTTTTAGTATAAAACACCTCTAGTTCCATTCTTATAGCAAGATCCAGTTTTGGTGTACCTGGTATTCCTGTTATTTAGATACTAAGATCAGATCCAGGAGTGCTTTAAGAGGGCATTTGGCCAAGGGGTAAAGAAAAATTAAGACAACATGGGAATTAAGGTTATGTTACAAAAGGGGAAGCATAAAAAATTACATGGAAACTAAAAATGTGATATTTCACAACTTATTTTAAGGATACTTGAATCTTCCTCTTTTTAAAAATTTTAGAAACATTTTACCATTTTAACTGTGATATTTTTAAACATATAGAAAATAATGAAACATGTCCATCTTCTAAATTATTCAGTATTAATTTTTACCATATATTTTTGTTTTAAAGAAATAGAATGTTAAGAGTATAGCTAAAGCCCCACTCAATTTTCTCCCTTTCTCAGGGATAACCACTATCTTGCAGTTGATGCCTATTATTCTTTTAAGTATTTTTTTCTTTTACTACATTTGTGCATGTGTGTGTATTGATAGGGCTTCCATGGTGGCTCAGATGGTAAAGAATCTGCCTGCAACACGGGAGACTTGGGTTCGATCCATGAGTCAGAAAGATCCCCTGGAGAAGGGAATGGCAACCCACTCCAGTATTCTTACCTGGAGAATTCCATGGACAGTGGAACCTGGAAAGTTCATGGGGTCACAGAGTCAGACACGACTGAGTGACTAACACACACACGTGTATTGATATGTATGTGTGTATGTAATAAAAGTATCATTTAGTCTCTTAAAATTTTACATAAATACTATCATTGTATATATACTTTTGCTGATTATGTAACAACATTAAATTCTGGATAAATGAAGGTTCTATCATTTTAACTGTTGCAATAGTTTTCCATTATTTATCCATAAATCCAAAATTTTATCATTACCCTACTGAAGAGTAGTTAGTTTTTTCTCACTTTTTCACTATTTAAAAATCCTGCCCCAGTTAGTGTTTTTGTACATGTCTCCCTGGTATATGACTTAAAGTTGTGGTTTTTTTTTTTTTTTTATCCAAAGCTTACATAGAAGCCTGGAAAGGGAATTCCTCCTGTGTTATGAGGCTTAGGAGTCTTCTGCTTTTTTTTTCCCATGAGTTTTCAACTTTACTAGGCAATGCTGAGTTACACATTCCTACCAACAACTCTTATATATTTCTATTTTAGCACATCCATGTCAACACTTGGTGTTATTAGACTCTAGAATTTTAGATAATCTGTTGCTGATAAAATCGTATAATTTTAATTTGCATTTCAGTGATTACTAGTAAAGCTGAGATTGCTCCATGTGGATTTTGCCATTTGATTTTCCTCTTTCTACAGCCTTTTATTTTTGTTTTTTCTTATTGATCTTTATATATTCTGGATACCAATTCTTTGTCAATTACTTATGTTGCAAGTATCTCTACAGATAGGAAATGCCATCTCAGTGATAAACTAAGTTCCCTATATACTTTGGATATGGGAATTTAAAAAAAAGTACTGGATTTTTTTTTAATACACTACTTTTAAGAGCAGTATTAGGTTCACAGCAAAACTGAGCAGAATATACTGAGCTCCCAATACTTCTGCTTTCCCCCACCCCCGCCTCACCCATAGCTTCCGCCATTACCAATTCCCTCCACCAGAGTGATGCATTTGTTATAACTGATGTTCCCACACTGACACACTATCACAAGTACCTCTCTATATAAGGGTTCATTCTTGATGTTGTACACTCTGTGGGTTTGGACAAATGTATGACATGTATCCACTATTACAATATCATACAGGGTAGTTTCACCACCCTAAAAATCATTTCTGTTCTGCTATTCATCTCTCTCTTCCCCCTACTAATAACCCTTGATAATCCCTGATCTTTTCACTAGCTTTGCCTTTTCCAGAATATCCTAGAATTGGAATCACAATGGTATGTAGCTTTTTTCAGATTACCTTCTTTCACTTAGTACTATACATTTACGTTTCCTCCATGTCTTTTTATAGTTTGCTAGTTCATCACTTTTTGGTGGTAAGCAATATTTCATTGTTTGGATGTACTACAGTTTATCCAATCATCTACTGAAGAACGTCTTGATTACTTACAAGTTCTGGCAGTTATGATTAAAGCTGAGATTAATAGCCATGTGAATTTTTTTTATGGACCTAAGTTTTCCACTTCTTGGGTAAATATCAAAGAGAGTGATTGCTGAATTATATGGTAAGAATATGTTTAGTTTTGTAAGAAATCATCAAACTATCTTCCTTCTAGCTTCCACTTACCCAATTCCAAAGCCACACCCACAGTTTTAGGTATTCAATATCACTCCACTTGCATTACCCAGATCTGTATTAGTTATCTATTGGTGTATAATAAATTACCACAAAATTTAGTGACTTAAAGCAATGAACATCATTTCACAGTTTCTGTGGGTCAGGAGTTTTGGGTGGCTTAGTTGGGGCTTCCCAGGTAGCTATAGTGGTAAAGAACCTGCCTGCCAATGCAGGAGACATGAAAGACTCAGGTTCAATCCCTGGGTCAGGAAGAACCCTGGAGTAGGAAATGGCAACCCACTCCATATTCTTGCCTGGAAAATTACATGGACAGAGGAGCCTGGCAGGCTACAGTCCATGGGGTTGCAGAGTCAGTCACGGCTGAGCACATGGAGCAGGTATGTAACCTGTGGTCTCTCTCTCTCTCTCTCTCAATGGGGCTAAAGGATCCACTCCCCAAATGGCTTATTCATACAGCTGTTAGCAAGCAATCTCAGTTCCTCACTGGCCCTCGGTAGAAGGTCTCAGTTCCTTAGGCTAGGGACTTTTTCATGAGATTTCTTTAGTGCCCTCAGAACATGACAACTGGCTTCTTCCAGAGTGAGCAATCCAAGAGAGAGTGCAAGAAATTCAAAATGTCTTGTGACCCAGTTTAGGAAGTCAGACATCATGATTTCTTTGGCTCTATACTATATGTGAGAAGCAAGTCACTAAATATAACCCACAATCAAGAAGAAGGGAATTAAGCTCCACCATTGGAACGGAAGAGTATTGAAGAACATGTTGGAGAAGGCAACGGCACCTCACTCCAGTACTCTTGCCTGGAAAATCCCATGGACGGAGGAGTCTGGCAGGCTTCAGTCCATGGGGTCGCTAAGAGTCGGACACGACTGAGCGACTTCGCTTTCACTTTTCACTTTCATGCATTGGAGAAGGAAATGGCAACCCATTCCAGTGTTTTTGCCTGGAGAATCCCAGGAACGGCGGAGCCTGGTGGGCTGCCGTCTATGGGGTCGCACAGAGTCGGACACGACTGAAGCAACTTAGCAGCAGCAGCAGCAGCAGCAGAACATGTCAGTTCAGCTCAGTTCAGTTGCTCAGTCGTGTCCGACTCTTTGCGACCCCATGAACCGCAGCACGTCAGGCCTCCCTGTCCATCACTAACTGTCGGAGTCTACCCAAACCCATGTCCATTAAGTCGGTGATGCCATCCAACCATCTCATTCTCTGTCGTCCCCTACTCCTCCTGCCCTCAATCTTTCCCAGCATCAGGGTCTTTTCCAATGAGTCAGCTCTTCGCATCAGGTGGCCAAAGTATTGGAGTCTCAGCTTCAACATCAGTCCTTCCAATGAACACCCAGGACTGATCTCCTTTAGGATGGACTGGAAAAACATGCAGATCTAGTTTAAAACCGCCACACTACTTGTCAGCTGAGCAAAATGAAATGCAGCTGTAAGAGCATTATATTCTGTGTTTCTGATGTATCATCTACTTTTTTGAACTCTCTACAGAAGTAATTTTTAAACTGTAGATTCTGGCATAGATAAGCTATGAAATTAGCATATAACATCTCTGAAATCAGCAGAGCAGAGAAGCAACAGAAAGCAGAGGGCTGATAGTTTTTTAATTCCAGATATCCCTTTTAATCTTTGTTTTCAACTGTCCTATAAACCTATGTGTAACTGTTTAATAGAAGAGGAATAGATTATATGAAATTGCTTAATTGTAAATAATACCTATTTTACCACACTATAGATCTATTCATTCAATACATTTATGGTTGTTTTAAAAATTTGTATTCGTTTTTAATTTTAATTTTTTTTTATATCACTCCTGAAGTGACAGGAAATCACTTTTTTGTTTTTTTAATGCAAGTGCATTTCTTTGAACCCAGCTAACCTGTTGGCTCCCTTGATTTTTCTCTCAATGTACCTTTGGCTAAAACGGGCAACTGCTGTTACTCAGGCTTTGTAAATGAGCAAATTAACATCTGGGTCTTGACTTAAATTTTATAGAAAGACTAGGAAGAAATAGGAACAGAGGCTTGAAACTTCAGCCCAGTGACACGGAAGCCATAAAAATGGAGGAAATCAGTGAACATGTGACATAAAATGAACCTACCTACCAAACAGAAATAGAAAACAGATATGTGGTCGCCAAGGAGGGCAGGGGGAAGAATGGATCAGGAGTTTGGGGTTAGCAGATGCAAACTGCTATTTTATATAGAATGGATAAACAGCAAGGTCCTACTGTTTAGCACAGGGAGCTATATTCAATATCCTGTGATAAACCATAATGGAAAAGAATATGTACAATGGAGTCACTTTGCTGTACAGCAGAAATTAACACAGCACTATAAAAATCAGTAGTAGTGATGGTGTACTCTAGTTGGGAGAGGGGTGGCTGAAAAAAAGCAAACCTTACTGAAAAAAGCAAACTTTCCAAATTCTCCCTACACACTTCACAAACAGTGCTAACCATTAAGGAATGTTTCTGTCTTATTAGGTCTGGTGATTTTTCCTAAGACTAACACGTTTTGTCTCCCTTACTGGGAACACAAACAGGTAAAGAAAGATGCTTCAAGTTACTGATTATGAGGTGGAATTTGGATTCTGACAGTCTGGCTTTGAGGCTAGTTCATCAGCGATGAGACCTCGGGCAAATTACATAACATTTCTTACCAGGAAAAAGGGGGTGAGTCAGTAGAACCTATCTTCTGGCTTGTTTCTTTTTTCCTCCATTTATTTCTTTTTACTGAAGGGTAATTGCTTTCCTAAAAGATGATGCTATTAAAGTGCTTCAGTCAATATGCCAGCAAATTTGGAAAACTCACCAGTGGCCACAGGACTGGAAAAGGTCAGTTTTCATTCCAATCCCAAAGAAAGGCAATGCCAAAGAATGTTCAAACTACCGCACAATTGCACTCATCTCACATGATAGCAAAGTAATGCTCAAATTCTCCAACTCAGGTTTCAACAGTATATGAACCAAGAACTTCCAGATGTTCAAGCTGGGTTTAGAAAAGGCAGGGGAACCAGAGATCAAATTGCCAACATCCGATGGATCATCGAAAAAGCAAGAGAGTTCCAGAAAAACATCTGTTTTATTGATTATGCCAAAGCCTTTGACTGTGTGGATCACAATAAACTGTGGAAAATTCTTAAAGAGATGGGAATGCCAGATCACCTGACCTGCCTCCTGAGAAATCTGTATGCAGGTCAGGAAGCAATAGTTAGAACTAGACATGGAACAACAGACTGGTTTCAAGTCGGGAAAAGAGTACGTCAAGGCTTTATATTGTCACCCTACTTATTTAACTTATATGCAGAGTACATCATGAAAAATGCCAGTCTGGATGAAGCATAAGCTGGAATCAAGATTGCTGGGAGAAATATCAATAACCTCAGATATGCAGATGACACCACCCTTATGGCAGAAAGCAAAGAGGAACTGAAGAGCCTCTTCATAAAAGTGAGAGGAGAGTGAAAAAGCTGGCTTAAAACTCACCATTCAGAAAACAAAGATCACGGCATCTGGTCCCATCATTTCATGGCAAATAGATGGGGAAACAATGGAAATAGTGAGAGACTTTATTTTAGGGGGCTCCAAAATCACTGCAGATGGTGACTGCAGCCATGAAATTAAAGGACGCTTGCTCCTTGGAAGAAGAGCTATGCCCAACCTAGACAGCATATTACAAAGCAGAGACATTTACTTTGCCAACAAAAGTCCGTCTAGTCAGAGCTATGGTTTTTCCAGTAGTCATGTATGGATGTGAGAGTTGGACTATAAAGAAAGCTGAGCATTGAAGAATTGATGCTTTTGAACTGTGGTGTTGGAGAAGACTCCTGAGAGTCCCTTGGACTTCAAGGAGATCCAACCAGTCCATCCTAAAGGAAATCAGTCTTTTTTTTTTTTTTTTTGATTATTTATTTATTTGGTTGCATGGAGTCTTAGTTGCAGCATGTGGGCTCTAGTTTCCTGACCAGGGATCAAACCCTGGACCCCTGCATTGGGAGCTCGGAGGCTTAGCCACCGGGCCACCAGGGAAGTCCCAGGAAATCAGTCTTGAGTCTTCATTGGGAAGACTGATGCTGAAGCGAAACTCCAATACTTTGGCACCTGATTTGAATAACTGACTCATTGGGAAAGACCCTGATGCTGGGAAAGATTGAAGGCAGGACGAGAAGGGGATGACAGAGGATGAGATGGTTGGATGGCATCACCTACTCGATGGACATGGGTTTGGGTAAACTCCGGGAGTTGGTGATGGACTTGGAGGCCTGGCGTGCTGCGGTTCATGGGGTCGCAAAGAGTCGGACACGACTGAGCGACTGAACTGAACTGAACTGAACTCGATGGACATGAGTTTGAGCATACTCCGGGAGTTGGTGATGGACAGGGAAGCCTGGCATGCTGCAGTCACGGGGTCGCCAAAAGTCGGACACGGCTGAGCTACTGAACAGAGGTGAATTGCTTTACAGTGCTGCTGCGGTCTCTGCCGTACATCAACGTCAGTCAGTCATAACTATATGTATCCCCTCCCTCTTGAACGTCCCTCTGCCTCCGTCACCACCACCAAACCACCCCCCGCCTCCCCACCAGCCCCATTCCGCCCCTTGTAGATTGTGATACAGTGTTCTGGCTTGTTTTGATGGTCAAATGAGACAGAAAGGGCAAAAGCACTTGGCACATAGATGTTAGCTAAGTTTTTAGCTTTTAAGAAGAAACTGAGAAGTGGGACTGTTGAACCGAAAAAGCTCTCCTTCCCCTTATAAAATCCATATAAACCTTTGAAGAATTTAAATAAAAGCAAATGAGGTGGGGGTAGGAGGACTCTTCCAACCCCAATAGGACTGTCCCGCTTCACCGCTGAAATCATTTTCTTAAATACCCTCTACGCCGCGGATTATATGCTCTCGGCCCACCTGGGTGGGATGGGGCGGGGAGCGGGAGTGAGAAACCGGCGGCCGCATGTAGCATCCCGGGACCTGGAACTCCGCCGCACACTTGGCCGGGGGCGGGGACGGGGGCGTGGTATGGAGATATCGGGGCGGGAGCCCACGTGCTAGGCTAGAGAGGCAGCTCTACTCGCAGTTCCGGGTGCCGGTGATCAGGCGGGCCAAGCGGCGCGCAGGCTCCCCCTCCAGTCCCCAGGCTCCGCCTCCTCCTCCTTCTCCAGAGCTCCTCCGGGGAGCAGCGGGTCGCCGCAGGGCACCAGTTGTGGCCGCCAGAACAATGAGAGCCGCCGGCCCGAGTGCGCGCCAGGCGCTGGCGCTGCTGCTGCTGCTGGCCGGAGCCGGGGTGTCGGCAGCCGCTGCGGCCCCTGCCCCGCCGCTCTTCAACGTGAGCCTGGACGCGGCCCCCCAGCTGCGCTGGCTGCCGGTGCTGCAGCACTACGACCGAGACTTCTTGCGCTCCGCCGTGGCCCACATCATCGGGTGAGCGCGGGCGAGGGGGCGCGGGCGCGGGTGGGAGTGTGGGAAAGCCCAGACACTTGCTGCCTGAACACTCTCCAATCCCCCGGCGTCTGGAGTGCGCAGCATGTAGGGGCGCCCAGAACTGGCATTGGCCACTGCCTAGGCCGGCAGCGTCGGGATTGGTGGTGACCCGGAGCAGCTGTTTTGACTTTCAAGTCCGGTGTCACCAATGGCACGCCCGTCCACCAGCCATTCTGGAGCAAGGTGGCGCGCGGATTGTCACCCGGGCTGTCGCCCCGGCTGCTCAGCTACAGAGTATGGGACGCACCCCCACGCACTCCTAGCAGGCCTCGAGGGACCCCAGGCTCACCCCTTTGGGGACCACTCTCCGTCGCCCTCCTTCCCGCTCTTGGGTGTTCTTTTCTCTCCTGAACTCCGCGTTCGGGTGATGCTAGCTGGACCTGGATTGTCAGCTCTCTGGGTAAGGGTGGCATCTAGAACTCACCCCGAGGACGAAAGCTTTAGGTACACCCCCCCCAGCACCCCCAGTACACAAGCATAGTACCGACCTCCGAGCAGATCAGACACCCTCGTGGTTTTTCCTTTCTAGGGATTATGTCCCCCAGTGGGTCCTCGCATTGATCAGAAAAGCCGTCTGGGAGCTGAAACTCTTCCTGCCGCAGCCCTTCACCGATGAGATACGCGGCATGTGCGACGCCCTGGACTTGGACCTGGTCGACTGCATTCTTCTCAACCTGGTCTACGAGTTCAGCGCGTGAGTGCGCAGCGCTAGCGCGGATTAGTTTGAGATTTGGAGGGGATTCCGGCGACATTTGAGTGGGAGGAGATGTGTTTTCAGTGTGATAAAAAAAAAAGGGTGGTGACCGGGCTCCCCAGAAACCTGCAGTACTTCCTCTTTGCTTCTCTGGGTGAGTCTGAGCAGCAGATTATGAGCTTCAAGAAGAAAAGCACTTTCTCTGACCTCAATACTGAACTGTTCTTGGACCTGAAGCCCCCTTTTCTCCCTTCTCCAATCCGGGTAGCCTCCCACTTTCAAAACTCTGCTAACACTTAGTCTCCCAGGAAAGTTTTGAAATAATCCCCCACTTAAATTAACCCAGTGACTGTCCAACCTTATAGTCAGGGGGTTGTCCCAGCATTCATTTGTTTCTCTGACTTTATCCCTCCATGTTCATCATGGCTAGTGGTCATGACTCCTCTTTCTCAGCCCGTTTCCTCCGGGGGTGGGAGCACAGACTACACTGTTCTGGCTAGTAGGGCCAGCCAGTATTTGATACCTGCAGTGGGCATGATCAGCTGTGGTGCACACGGGGGAAAGCAATGCGGAGTGTGTGGTTGATCCCAGGCAGAGTGAGGGGGCAGCCTCAAGTCTGTGGGCTCAGTAACAGGTCTAGGAAGTAAGAGAGATTTGACTTGATTTCTGTCTTCAGGACTTACTGTTTTGCCACCAGACCAGCTTCATCTAGTAACATCTTTTAGATCTTTATAACTTCTGCCTGCAAAAGATATTAGAAAAAGATTGTTTTTTTCCTTTGGATAATGAAACTACTGCTTCTTGGCATCTTCTAGAATACCTAGGCAGGATAGGTTAAGAAGCACTGTGACTGCTATCCTCTTCAGGGAAATGTTGTAAGACACCGATAGACACAAATATGTTAAAATGCTTTTCAATTGACCTAAGTTAATTTTCTCATTCTTCGTCTCCTACCCTTATCTTTTTCCTATTCTGACATGTGACTTTCTCAATGAAAAAATCAGTTATTTTCATTTTCCTCTTCTTTTGTTGGAGTCATTGTATTCAAACCAACTAAAGCAAAAGTTCTAGTTAAAAAATTCTAACTTTTGGATTTGATGTTAAGGTATGTACTGAATTGCCTGACAAGGAAAAGCACCATCAGATTCCACTAGCATTAACAAAGGAAATGTTTGTCCTCATTTCTGGTATAAGACTTTTTGAATAAGATTAACCAAAACTGTGGTTGTTGTTGTTCGGTTGCTAAGCCACGTCTGACTCTTTGTGACCCCATGGACTGTAGCACGCCAGGCTCCTTTGTCCTCCACTATCTCCTGGAGTTTGCTCAGACTTAAGTAAGACTAGCTACCCTTTATTGAGCCTACTAGGTATGAGGCCCTGGAGATGGTATTACATTTTGTAATGTGGAAACCAAGCCTCAAAGGGGACAATTTGCTCAAAGTCAGGTGCACGTTGAGTCGTCAGAGCTGCTGCTAAAAGCACGTGTCCCCAGTGCACTGCGGCAGATCTTCCAGAGCAGAGCCCAGCTCCCTAGTTGTCGGCTGTGCTTGGGAGCCTCTCATGAAAAAACATTTGGCATGACACAGAAGAATTGTTGCCTCCCCAATTTTGAAAAATCACCTTTGACAGAAAGTCTGCAAACTTTATCTACCTCCGGTGTCCTGTCAGTTCCCTTCTTGACATGAACTCTTTGAAGATTAGAAACCTTGATGGTGGTGGTGGTGGTTTAGTCGCTTAGTCATGTCTGACTCTTTGCGACCTCATGGACTGTAGCCCGCCAGCCTCCTCCGTCCGTGGGATTTTCTCGGCAAGAATACTGGAGTGAGTAGCCATCCCCTTCTCCAGGGGATCTTCCCAACCCAGGGATCAAGCCTGCGTCTCTTTTGTCTCCTTCTTGGCACCACTGCCAAGAAGGTGCCACCAGAAACCTTGGAAAAAATTAAAACCTGACCAAGCTTCCTTTTTTAAACAATGAAAAAGTAAAATTTGTTTTCTCTTAATTATAAAAGTACTTATGTAATCATTATGGAAAATTAATAAAGAAAATAATAAAGAAAATTAAACACAATCCTGTTACTCAGAAATGACCATCCATCCTTCAGGATATTTCCTCTCAGTTTGTGTGTATGTGTGTATCTTTCCCCTGCCCTAGAATTGGACATGATATATTTAAATGTTTTTTATGTAACATAACATATTCTCAGGGAATATGGACATTTAGACATCTTAACAAACCTTTTCCTCTTTTCCTCAAAATATCTCTCTCTGGCTGATAGTTCTTAAAAGATTCTTTTCTCTTGTTAGCTCTGTACAGGGAGCCCTAGGAAGGACTGGAAAAGTGCCAAACCCCTATATTGTTCACCCCTTTCTCAAGACCAGACCATCTGACCTGTCTCTTGAGAAACCTGTATGCAGGTCAGGAAGCAACAGCTAGAACTGAACATGGAACAACAGACTGGTTCCAAATAGGAAAAGGAGTACGTCAAGGCTGTATATTGTCACCCTGCTTATTTAACTTATATGCAGAGTACATCATGAGAAACGCTGGGCTGGAAGAAACACAAGCTGGAATCAAGATTGCCGGGAGAAATATCAATAACCTCAGATATGCGGATGACACCACCCTTATGGCAGAAAGTGAAGAAGAACTAAAGAGCCTCTTGATGAAGGTGAAGGAGGAGAGTGAAAAAGTTGGCTTAAAGCTCAACGTTCAGAAAACTAAGATCATGGCATCTGGTCCCATCACTTCATGGGAAATAGATGGGGAAACAGTGGAAACAGTGTCAGACTTTACGTTTTTGGGCTCCAGAATCACTGCTGATGGTGACTGCAGCCATGAAATTAAAAGACGCTTACTCCTTGGAAGGAAGGTTATGGCCAACCTAGATAGCATGTTTAAAAGCAGAGACATTACTTTGCCAACAAAAGTCCGTCTAGTCAAGGCTATGGTTTTTCCAGTGGTCATGTATGGATGTGAGAGTTGGACGGTGAAGAAAGCTGAGCACCGCAGAATTGATGCTTTTGAACTGTGGTGTTGGAGAAAGACTCTTGAGAGTCCCTTGGACTGCAAGGAGATCCAATCAGTCCATCCTAAAAGAGATCAATCCTGGGTGTTCATTGGAAGATTTGATGTTGAAGCTGAAGCTCCAATACTTTGGGCACCTCATGCGAAGGGTTGACTCATTGGAAAAGACCCTAATGCTGGGTAGGATTGGGGGCGGGAGGAGAAGGGGACGACAGAGGATGAGATGGTTGGATGGCATCACCGACTCGATGAACATGGGTTTGGGTAGACTCCGGGAGTTGGTGATGGACAGAGAGGCCTGGCGTGCTGCAATTCATGGGGTCGCAGAGAGTCGGACACGACTGAGCGACTGAACTGAACTGAACTTCTCAAGAAGAGAAAGTGAAACAATTTATGAGGCAGAATAGTTTGGTGCCATTGTACTTGTTCTGAGAAATTTGGAAGAGAGATGAGCTTCAACCAGCTTTGCATAGCATGTTAAATAGATACATACTTCCAAGCAGAGAGCAGGCAAAGTTCAGTGATCTCGCTGAGCCCAGAATAGGTCCATTTCAGATTTAGATTTAGGATGAAATTCTCATTCAACATGTTTTCAACGTCATGTGTGCTGAGAGCAAAGGTCTAGTAACACTGAAGAAGCACTAGAGCTGTGTCCAGTTGTCTTTTTCATCTTGAATTATGAATCCACAGGATTACATAGCATATGTGTACTTTCACTTTGAGGGTTTATTTTTAAAATAAAAAGCTCATTTCCTTTTTCTTGTTTTTGTTGTTCACTCATGTTGAACTTTTCCATTTTCCCAGATTCTGCACCAGTATTGTGGCTCAGGACTCCAAAGGCCACATTTACCATGGCCGGAATCTGGATTATCCTTTCAGAAATTTCTTACGCAACTTGACTGTGGATGTCCAGTTCATAAAGAATGGGCAGGTATAGTTCGTACAGTGTAAAATTCAGAAATCAGAGACTTGCTAACCAGTTGGCCATCACTTAGATGGTCTGCAGCTTAAGTGTGTTATCAATTTAAGATACAAAAAACATCAACCTCCCGGAAAAACAAAACTTTGGAGAGATTTACATCAAGTATGCCTGTAGAAATGAGAGTCATTTATTATTATTGAGCACCTACTTACAGAGCTCAATCACTTTTCCCTAGGGATATCTCTGTGGAGGTATGATCAATCGTCTGCTTGGTTTCTTTTTTTTTTTTGGTGGACCATTCAGCATGCAGAATCTTAGTTCCCTAACGGGGATGGAACCCGCACCCCCAGCACTGGAAGGCAGGATTTTAACCACTGGACGGCCAGGGAAGTCCCAATCGCCTACTTATGATACCAAGTCAGCTCTTTGCTTTTCCATGTCCAGGCTGCTGCTAGAATAGGGAGGGGCTGGATAGCACAATGGCTAGGAACACCTACTTTGGGGATCTAACAGGGCTGGGTTTGAATCTTACTTCTGTCACTTCCTTTGGGAACTTGAGGAATTACTTATACCCATTTTGCAGATTACAGCTCAGAGAGGTTAATAACTACTTTCTGGAGATAGTTATAAAGGTTAAATGAAGTGATCTATGCAAAGCATGAGATAGATGCTTGACAAATAGTGGCCAAATAATAAATAGTTCTTTACAACTATAATTGACCCATACTACTCTCTTGTTTTTCACATTTAAGAAATTATACTTAAATCTTTTTATTTTCATCCTAGTTTCTTTAAAAGTACAACCAAATGTGTACTGTTGTCCCATTTCTGTGTAAATATCTAGGGATATAGTAGCAATCAGTGTTCGCTGAATACCCAAAGCATATCATTGCCATGAAACAGAGGAGAACATCCAAAGGTCAGATCTTGGCTTTTCGGGGGAAACATTGTTTAAGGGTTTTATTTCATTTGTTCTTTGCATTTAGAGGTTGAGTCACAAATACTAGAAACTCATTTACTAAAAACTCATTTGCTTTTACAAACAAAAATTGTTTGTCATAAACATTCAAACAGTACAGAAATTTAAGGTGACAGTTTCTCCTTTTCCCAGTTTCATTCCTTCACTTCAGCACTATTACCAATTTGATTTGTAGCTGCAGATTTACTTCAAAAATGGTTTTAAGTGGGAGCAATGACAGAAGATCCATGAAAATAAATTCTGAAAGGACATCTGCCAAAATGTTAGTAATTATTACTGAATGAGGGGACAGTAATTATTTTCGTTTTACTACTCTATGCTTTTCTCCATTATTCTACAGTAAGAAAAAATTCTTAAAAATTGACATAAATGCAATAAAAATAATTTCAACTACTCCCTCTAGACTCACCCTAACCAACATTTGGTTTCTGTTACTCCTAGAGCTCCCATGGGAAACAGTCTGTTGGTTTGGCTTTTCTCAGTGCTCAGGCTATTATTATCGAATTTAACTGTTTACACTTGGGTATTGTCTTTCTGATGAGGGCTCATGACCAATAAATTGTTTTGCTAAATTAAGAACAGTTTATCTGGTTATCCTGGGACTTCCCTAGTGGTCGAGTGGCTAAGACTCCATGCTGCCAATGCAGGGGGCCAGGTTCTATCTCTGGTCAGGAAACTAGATCCTGCATGCTGCAACTGAAAAAAAAAAAGATGACACCACTAAAGATCCTGCATGCTGCAACAAAGACCTGGCCCAGCCAAATAAATAAATATTAAAAAATAAAAGAACAGGTTATCTGCCCAATAACAAGTTATCCACTGAATAATAAAGCTCTTATTCTTATCTAGTAGTCATAGTTTTAAAAGTATTTTCAGATACAGGACTTCCTTTGATCTGCATAGCAGCCCTGTGAAGCAGACTCAAATCAATACTTCCATTCTTATCTGCCAGATGAAAGGGCTGGGCTTTAGACAGTGACTTGCTCCAAGCGACAGGAGGAGATGAGGCAGAGGTGGGACCAAACCCAGGCCTTCAACCTTCAAGCAGTTTTCTCTGCAAAACTCAGACTGTAAATTAGTCTCCTGCCCCAGCTAAGAGTTTATGCAAAATGACCTGTCAGAGACAATTGAAAGCATGCATACATGCTCAGTCACTAAGTCATCTCTGACTCGTTGCAACCCCATGGACTGCAGCCTGCCAGGCTACCCTGTCTATGGGATTTCCCAGGCAAGAATACTGGAGTGGGTTGCCATTTCTTCCTCCAAGGGATCTTCCCGACCCAGGGATTGAACCTGCATCTCCTGCATTGGCAGGTGGGTTCTTTACCACCTGGGAAGCCCAATTGAAAACGTAGAAATACAGAAATAAAAGCAATTTTTCAGAGCTACAAGATACAATATCTTACAAATTCTATCTTGTAGTTATAATTACATATTCTAAAATATCTGGGAAACTGCAAGTGATTTTGATTTTTATAACTTTAATTTTCTGAACTGTCCAAAAGTGACACGAAGGTGAGTGTCAGTGTATCATGAGAATTAAGTGACCATATGATTACTTTTTTCTTCCTATAGTTACATTTTGCAAGGGCTTTAATAATGAGTAGACTTGTTTCCATTTTACCTCCATGAATGGAAATGGGGAGAATTCATGGAAGGTCCTCAGTGTGTCTTGTGTAAGAGGTCATTTAGAAAACTGAGGCCACTGCATTTTCTCTTGTAATTTAGCCACTTTAAATTATTTTACAATTGGACAAGGTGGAAATATATGGCTAAATGAAAAGTTACTGGCATAAAATTCAGCTTTTTAGGAAAAAATGAAGCTATGGCCATTCATTTCTCAAAATACAAAAATATTAGTTCACCTTTATTGAACCATATGAGCTGGGCACTCTTGTAAGTACCTCTTTGAAAATTGAAATCTGGGCACTTCTCTAGTGGTTCCAGTGGTTAAGACTCCGTGCTTTCAGTGCAAGGAGTGTGAGTTCGATCCCTGGTCTGGGAACTAAGATCCCATATGCTGTATGATGTGGCCCCCCCAAAAAGAAAAATGAAATCTGGTGTCTGAAATAACTGGTAGAGTGTCTTTTTTTTCCCTCAGGGATATAGTAATGTCTTACAGTCATTGGAGTTCATTTCTTTAAAGTGAGAGCAAAACAAAAAAAAAAGAATAAATAAAGTGGGAGTAATCCCTATAACTCATGAAATAATCAGGGGATTAAGTGAAAGATGTATGTAAAATATTTTTTTCATAATTAAAATTTAAATTTGATTATTACTAAACAGTCTCACTTGTTTCCCTTTACAGAGTTTATAAGAGCATGGTATTAATTTCTTATAATTGAGTCAACACAAGTTTTTAAATGGAAGCCCATTTTCTACTTCTAGGATGGAGCTTCTTTTTTTTCTGTATGGAGCAGTTTGATGAAGCTTATTGATCCCTTCTTAAAATAATGTTTTAGAAATACATAAAATGAAATGTACAACATTGTGAAGAACACCAGTTATGTTGAAATACAGCTATTTCTACATTATACTTTTCTTAACACATTAGCTAGTAAAATTTAACAATGGGTCTAATAACTCCACCATAAATGCAGAATAGTGATAAGTGTGACTGATATTTCAAGATAGGTATGTATGATGCCATTATGTATGTGAAAATATCTGCAATTTCTCCTGGTGATGAAACCACAGGCACTCTATAACTACACGAGTTCTTGCATTTATTCATTACAGAGGGAGTAAAATTTCAGTCAGAAGTTAGTGAAAATAAAGATGTACCTTTTTTTTTTTCCTCATCCAAAGTCAGAGATCCACTGACTTCTGTCCCTGGGCCCTCAAAATTAAATCTAGAAGGCTATTTCAGAGTATTAGGTTGGAACTTAAAAAAAGAAATCCATGACATTTGGGGGCAAAACAGGTATTTCAAAGTACTTTTGGTTGGAGTAATGAGATGATGTCTTATCTCTTGATTTCAGATTGCCTACACAGGAACCACCTTTGTTGGCTATGTAGGATTATGGACGGGTCAGAGTCCACACAAGTTTACAGTTTCTGCTGACGAACGAGGTACTCAAAACAAATTCCCAAGCATTTTCAGCCCTATCCCTGTTCAGTTTTATCCAAGTAAGTCACTCACTCAGCCAACAGAGCACATGGAACACCTTCCATGCTCTGTGCTTCGGTTCAGGTAGGGGAAGTGGGCAGTGTGCTTGTGAGCAATGAACATGATTTCAGCTAGTGATGAGTGCTCTCAAGAAAGTAAAACAGGAAGATGTGGTAGAGAAAGAAGTTGGGCATGGAGCAAGTACTACAGGGATAGGGTCAGGGAAGGCTTGACTTAGATGACCCAGGTCTACAGAAGCTGGGGGAGGAATTCCAGAAACAAGACTGTAATGTGGCTACGGGATGGAGTAAGGGGGAGTATATTAGAGATGGAGAAGGAGGCTGAGGCCAGGTGCAGGGTTATGAGGAGGAGTTTGGGTTTGAAGCAAAATGGAAGCCCTCGGGAGATTTTGGGGCTTCCCTGGTAGCTCAGTTGGTAAAGAATCCGCCTGCAATGCAGGAGATCCCTGGGTTGGGAAGATTCACTGGAGAAGGGATAGGCTACCCACTCCAGCATTCTTGGGCTTCCCTTGTGGCTCAGCTCGTAAAGAATCCGCCTGCAATGCAGGAGAGCTGGGTTTGATCCCTGGGTTGGGAAATCCCCTGGAGAAGGGAATGGCTATCCACTCCAGTAGTTCATGGGGTTGCAAAGCATCAGACACAACTGAGTGACTTTCACAGGAAGATTTTAGGCCAGGGGTGAACAGATCTGTTTTGCTTTTACACTCTTAACTGTCATTTGGTTGCTCTATAGAGGCTAGATCATGTTGGGTTAAGATGGAAACAGGAGACTGTCTGGAAATGATTGCAGTCATCAGAGGATATATGATGGCATTATACAAGCAACGTCTGTAAAGCACTTTATGGTTTTCTGTGCATTTTCTCTAAGTTCTCTCATTAGACCCTCCCAGCAGTCCTGTTAATTAGGCCGGGCTGATATTATTAACTGAATCTATTATGCAAAAGAGGAAACTGAGGCTACAAGGTGAAAGGACGGCTAGTAGATGGGAGAGATGGTTCTCAAATTGATCTCCTGGGTCCTTGCCTCATTGCTGTATTATTCAGCCCACTGCCATGCCCCCAAGGCTCAGGGGACACCACTCAGTTACCCAACATATGGGAAACCCTGAAAAAACTTAGCTCTGTCCTTGGTCTCTGTCCTCAGGAATTTGCAGCTGAATAAAGGAGAAAGATATGTACCAGGAGTCTCTTTATTTCCGTTGATGTATTCTTACTTTTTTATATAAGCCTGACCAGGAAGATGCTGGTTGAGGATGTATCCGTGTCCTTAATAGTTCTTTATCCTCTTATATTTCTTCATCATTTCCTTAAGTATCAGATGTGAATGAGACTAATTCTCAACCAGTGGTACCCAAACTGCAGCATGAGTTACTGAAGTTTTACAGAGAATGAACAAAAGAGGCTTTGCTTCCATCATTTTGTGGCTCAGACTGTTTAACTGATAGTTATGGTATGACCAGGTTAAAAAAAAACACCTCTTTTAAACCTTAACCTAATGAAAACTACTTTTATCGTTAGCCTGCTAAGATTGAGTTAAAATGCCTGAACAATAAAACGTGCCCCTGGGGCAGCAATTCTAGTGTGTGTCAATATTATCATTCCTTCCTTGGCAGATAAAGGCTGGTGGTGGGAGAATATGATTGCGGCCCTTTTTCAGAGACACTCACCGGTCAGCTGGCTTATCCGTACTGTGAGTATTTTTACTGTCGAGCTCACCTCACCCTAAGGGCTTCCCTGGTGGTTCAGTGGTAAAGAATCCCGCCTGCCAATGCAGGAGATGCGAGTTCCATTCCTGGGTTGGGAAGATCCCTTGGAGAAGGAAATGGCAACACACTCCAGTATTCTTGCCTGGAGAATCCCATGGACAGAGGAGCCTGGCGGGCTACGGTCTATGAGGTTGCAAGAGCTGGACATGACTGAGCAATTGAGCACATAGCACACACAAACCATGAAGAGGGTGCACTCCAAGGTGCCTGGCTAGAGTTTGGTCAAGAAGGAGAATCTTTGTCACAGGCTCCAGTTTTCCACAATAGCTGATTGCGATAAGAGACCAAGGTTTTCTAAGGATATAGATGTACCCTTCTTTTAAAATCTCCAACTGCAAATGCATTCATCTCCATTGGCAAGTATCTTAATGAGCAAAACAAATGCGTTAGAAGATAACCTATTTAACCTATTACATTACCTATTAGTCAGCAGAGTTCCAAGCCACGTATAAATTGTGGTCTGAGCACAGAAAGCACATCTTTCTGAAGCACACCTCTGGTGAAAGGAGCTGGCCCTGCCTCCCTTTAGCCTTTTGGGCCTTTCCTTGTCCTGCTGTAAATAATCAAGATTCTCTAGGTTTGAAATTTTCCTAAACTTTTTACTTGAATATTCCCTAAATATGTTGATAAACACTGCACCCTTCACATATTTTTAAGATGACCTCTAAAATATTTCATCTTAAGATTAAAAAGCTGCAAAAATCCAGTGTATTGGACATGTTGACATTTAAAAATAAAACTATAAATCTTTCCAGGGGAATCTAAATACCAAAAGTGTTTTTTTTTTAATTTTATAATTTACATACAGTAAAATGCAGAAATATTAAGGGTTTTGTTCAGTGTGTTTTGGCAATTTTACACACTCATTTATCCATCCATGTAACCAGCAAACATACACAAAATATAGACCCTAACAACTAAAATAAAATTACAATGTAAGAGTTGTGAGTTAAGTTTTGTTTGCAGCAAAATGAGGAGTATAGCCAGGGAGTCATCATTTCAGATAGCTCTGAGAAACTGCTCCAAAGAGATGAGGGGAAGGTCAGTATAATATATGATTTTAGTGAAGGGGGAATGGGCTGTCAAGCACTACTTTTGGCAGAGGCTTGCTGCTAGTCATAAGGAGCAGATGTCATCATTGATGATTTTAATGCTTTTCTAGATAAGAGGCAATGAAAGAATTGGGCTCATAAAATCTTCTCCTGAAAGTAACTATTTGAAGGCCCCGTCCTGCCAGTTTTTTCCAGAGCACAAAATGCCTCATTCCTGATCTCTCCACCCTGATCTCCTTTCAGGATGTGTTGAAGGTCAGCGACTGCAATGGCTAGTGACCTGATCTTTGTAGAGGCACACAGTGGGTAACAGTTTTTAGTTGGCAGATGTTTCCAAATGTCCCTGGAAATCTTCCCTAGTGCTCCTTTCTAGTCAACTTCCAACTTTCTCTGACTCCCCACCTCCTTGCCAGGCACCACTCTGACTTCTATCAGTATAAGAAGTTTTGCCTGTTCTAGAATTCATATACCCAAAATCATAGTATATAGACTCTTTCTTTCACTCAGAATGTTTTTCAGACTCATTATTGGTATCCCTAGTTATTGGTATCACTTCTTATTGGTATCACTAGTTCATTCCTTTTTATTATTGAAGAAGGTTCCATTGTACGAGTATGCCACAATTTATCCATTTTATTGTTAATAAATGGACATTGGGTCATTTCCATTTTGGGGCTGTTGAGTTGGTTTGTTCTGAACTCAGCAAAATTATATGTGAGGCAATAGGAGATGATATTGTGATGGAATACGTGATGGAATATGTTTTGGATTATGTTACCTATAGCATCCCCCAAGTGCTAGCAAAGAATTCATAGCCTCTAACAGAATTCTGTAAGAACAAAGCAAAAGAACATCAGTAAGAAATGCTGAAAGTAGTTGGACTTTCCTGGTGGTCCAGTGCTTATGAATGAGACTGCTGTATAAATTCTTGTACCAGTCTTTTTGTAAACTTATATCCAGTTTAGTTGGTTACATAAGTACTTAAGAGTAGAATTGTTGGGTCATAAGGTATATGTATATTTAATTGAGGTAATGATATGTAATTCATATGCCATACTATTCATCCATTTAAAAATATACAACTCACTAGTCTTTAGTGTAAGTCACAGTTATGCAGCCATCACTGCAGTCAGTTTTAGAACATCTTCATTCCCCTGAAGGGAAACCTGTACCCATTAGCAGTCACTGTCCATTTCCTCTGTTCCCTGAGATAGATAAGGTTCCTGTCTGCCCCTCAGTGGGGTGCCATTGCCTTCTCCGAGTGTGCCACTAGGGTGAATAATAGCAGTCACCACTGCTTTCAGTATTTCTTTCTTTTTTTTTTTGACTGCACCCTGTGGCATGTGGGATCCTAGTTCCCTAACCAGGGATCGAACCCATGGCCTCTGAATTGGAAGCACGGAGTCATAACCACTGGACCACCAGCAAAGTCCAGCCACTTTCAGTATTTCTTACTGATGTTCTTTTGCTTTGTTCTTACAGAATTCTGTTAGAGGCTATGAATTTTTTGCTAGCACTTGGAGGATGCTATAGGTAACATAATCCAAAACATATTCCATCACAATATCATCTCCTATTGCCTCACATATAGTTTTGCTGAGTTCAGAACAAACCAACTCAAATCTCACTACCCCACCCTGACAGCAAGCGATATGCATAAGGCTGGGAAAAGTCCACAAAGCTTGCCATGGTTAATGGTTTATGATGCTGAATGATGGCACCTTTGCAGACACCAGTGTTTTGAATCGTTCATTTGTTTGCCCCTCTCCCTACCCTTGACACTGGGCTTTGGCACTATTCAGGAGGGTGAGATGGCTGTACTTTCTAAAAGTGATGAAATAGTGTTGGTGAAGGTGCAGGTGGGAGGGACTGGCCCTCTAGCCGGGACATTGTCCAGCAAGATCAGCTTGAGGAAGGAGTACACGTGGAAGCAGAAGATTTGGAAAGTGATCCCCTTAACCACCTGTGCTATGGACCTGCGGAAGTGTTCAGGAAGTCCAGTTCGGCTTGCCACTCTAACGCAACATGCTGTCTTTCCTCTCCAGCCCTTTGCCAATCTGTTCCATTGAGCTGCAGCTCTTCCCCACCCCCACTCCCAACCCCACACAATCACTGCTTTCTCTGGTCTGACTTCTGTTTGTCTCTCTGACCTCAGCTCATGCGACACCTCCCTTGGAGGTCTCCTCAATGGCCTGGGTAAGGACTGGTCCCTTGCTGTGACTTCCGCAGCATCTCCTTCTCTGGTGTTGACACTCATTAAGTTGTGTCGCTATTGCCTGTTGACTTTACTTTCATCTTTGGAAGTTTGGTGGACTAAGGACTGGGTCCACCATATTGACAGCTCTGTTCCCACATCAGCACAGTGCCTGGCACATAGTATAGGTATTCCAGAAATGCCTGTGGAGAGAACAAATCAGTGAAGAACATGAGGAGACCTTTGCGAGAGTGATCTGCCTTGAAATCATACAGCCTTTGTTTTGGTGAGCAGGGTCTCTCACCCAAGTGAAGTGAAGTGAAAGTCACTCAGTCATGTCTGACTCTTTGCGACCCCATAGACTGTACAGTCCATGGAATTCTCCAGGCCAGAATACTGAAGTGATTAGCCTTTCCCCTCTTCAGGGGATCTTCCCAACCCAGGGATTGAACCCAGGTCTCCCACATTGCAGGCAGATTCTTTACCAGCTGAGCCACAAGGGAAGCCCTCTCACCCAAGAGAACACGTCAAAGTTCTCTTCTTTTGTGAGAAAAATCCTCCTGCTGTTGCCTTTCCCTGGAGCTTCCTCCATCTCAGGAGCCCTGATGACAAGGGAATGAGGTCAGAGCAGTTCAAGATTATAGCCATGGGTTCATAGAGCAGGAGTATATGCTTTGGACCAACTGTCCATCATCTGGTGTGGGTAAGTGACAACTATGATGATGCTAATGCAGGTTTGTCTTTCTGTTCAGACTCTGAGTGAATCAGAAAATTTTGAAGCAGCTATTTACAAACTGGCCAAGACTCCACTTATTGCTGATGTTTATTACATTGTTGGCGGCACATCCCCCAAGGAGGGAGTGGTCATCACAAGGAACAGAGGTGGCCCCGCAGACATATGGCCTCTAGATCCTTTAAATGGAGCGTGAGTAGAATTAAAGGCTTTGGTCATTTTGTATCAATAATCTTTTTTTTTTTTTAATTGATGAGCCTAGAGATACTGTTTATTTTTATATATGCTATTTTCTTTAGCTGTATCCCAAATGACCTCGGGTAAGACAAGATTATTTGTCTTACCTGCTTTGTTGCAGGTGGTTCCGAGTTGAGACAAATTATGACCACTGGAAGCCAGCGCCTAAAGGAGATGACCGAAGGTAGGCTCTGCACACTGCCTGGTTTGCAGTGTTTTCTTGTGGTCAGGAGAACGTGCCCCTCCTGCTCCAGGAAGTGGAGAGGACTACAGGTGCTGTCTCCTCCCAGAAGATGTACCTGGGCCCCTGGCCAGTGCCTCAGCCGGGATGGGAGAGTGTGGTATGTGGTAGAGAGCATGACAGGAAGCTGGTTGGGAGTTGGAAGGACAAGGTTGATTCTGGCCTCGGGGTCAGGAACCCTAGATTTCACCACTAGCTCTGCTGATGACTCACTGGGTGGCCTCTTGAGCTTCTGTTGACCCATCTTCCCACACACACACCTTTTTTATTTTTTTATTTTAAAACTTTTTATTTTGTATTGGGGTATAGCTGATTAACAATGTTGTGATAGTTTCAGGTGAACAGCAAAGGGACTCAGCTGTATGTATACATGTATCCATTCTCTCCTAAGCTCACTCCTATCCAGGCTGCCATATAACATTAAGCAGAGTTCCTTACGCTATACAGTAGGTCTTTGCTGGCTACGCATTTCAAATATAGCAGTGTGTACGTGTCCGTCCCAAACTCCTTAACTATCCCTTCCTCCCTGGCAACCATAAGTTTGTTCTCTAAGTCGGTGAGTCTCTTTCTGTTGTTGACTCATCTTTAAAAGGAAATGATGGAACAAGATTCATGGTTTTCTATGTAAGACTATTTTTGGAAGGAAAATATTTCTTATACTTAAATAAACTGAGGAATTCCCTGGGGGTCCAGTGGTTAGAACTTGGCGCTGAAAGCCTGTTCTGAAATCCTGTGTGGGAGCCTGGGTTTGATCCCTGTTTGGGAAACTAAGGTTCTGCACCTGGCCAAAAAAACAAACATACAAACAACAACAAAAAATAAATAAAACTGGGTGCTTTAATTTCCCTTCTAATTTTGAAAAACTCTTTAATTGTAATTCAGTGTGTTCCCAAAGAGCAAGTAGTCATATACTTTTCCTTGATTTTACTGACCCGTATGTTGGATGACAACTGTTCAGGTCACAGCAAACATTTTCCCCATCCTGCTTCCTTGAGCAGATGGGGCCACTGGGCCAGGCTGTTGAATGCCTTTACCATGGTGGTCTGAGACAAGGCAGTACACATGCATGGGGGCCAGCGTCTGTTTAGAGGAAAGGGAGATACTGAGGCTAGGCTTTGTATTAAGCTTCGCCAAATGAGAGCTGGAGGGACTCAGGGTTTCCTGAATGCCAGGTGACCTTTGATCATTGTCCTTACAGAACACCCGCCATCAAAGCCCTTAATGCCACGGGCCAGGCAAACCTCAGCCTGGAGACGCTCTTCCAGGTAACTTGTGTCACAGTGTCCAGTTTTTGCCCAGGATGTTTGGTGTCTTTCTCAATAGTGATTAAAAAACATTCTCTAAAATCAAACATTGTTAAAGTTTTACCTGGTTGAAACATGTAAAAGAAAAGTCAGATGACGTTTTCTGAACTTGGAACCATTTAGATTAAAGTGTCCATCTTAACCTGTCTGCACGTTAAAAAAAAGGCATAGTCGTAACATATGTTCGTTTGTTTAAAAGAAAAAATAAGAGAAAGGTTTCAAAACTATCACCCCAAGATAAACCAAAGTTATTTTTTTCCTGTAGATATTCTGCATGTATTTCTCTTACCTTTTAATAGTCTTTTATTTATTGATAGTATTATTTTATTGAAGTATACTTGCTATAAAATACTATATAAGCTTCAGGTATACAACATAGTATTCTTGCCTGGAGAATCCCCATGGAGAGAGGTACCTGGTGGGCTACACTCCACGAGGTCACAAAGAATCGGACACAACTGAGCAACTAAGCACCGCACAGCACAGCAAACAACGTAGCGTTTGTAAAGGTTATAGTCTATTTCTAGTCATTATAACATATTGGCTATACTTCCTGTGTTTTATAATATATCCTTGAATCTTATTTTATATAGTAGTTTGTATGTCTTAATTCCATACCCTTAATTTGCTCCTACTCCTTCCTTCTCCCCACTAGTCTGTCCTCTTGTCTATAAGTCTGTTTCTGTTTTGCTATATACATTCATTTTTAATTTTTAGATTCAATTTATTAGTGATATCATACTATATTTTTCTTTCTCTGCCTTATTTCACTTAGCGTAGTGCCCTCCAAGTCCACCCATGTTGTTGCAAATGGCAATATTTCATTCTTTTTTATGGTTAACTAGTACTCCACTGTGTTTGTGTGTGTGTATGTATATATACATATATGCATATATATATATATATATTCACAGTGCAACCCACTCCAGTGTTTTTGCCTGGAAAATCCCATGGACAGAGGAGAGGTCTATGGGGTTGCAAAGAATTGGACACAACTGAGTGCACACACACACACACACACACACACACACACATATATATTTATCACATCTTCTTTATTCATTTGTTGATGGACACTTATGTTGCTTCTATATCATGGCAATTGTAAATAATGCTGCCATGAACATTGGAGTGCATGTATCTTTTTAAATTTTTAGTAGTCTTTTTTAAAATTAAATTTATGTATTTTTAAATGTCTTTTAATGTGATTTTTCCCATGCAGGTCTTATCAGTGTTTCCGGTTTATAACAAGTAAGTGACATGTTAAGCAGGCGTCATGCATCACCCCAGCACGGTAGACTCTCTCATGCACTTTTTGGCTCAGCAGGGACCTGAGGGCTCCCACAGAGCAGGTTTTCTAGGTGCTGTGAACACAACAGTGACAAAGTCTCTGTTCTCCTGGGACCAGCATTCTACTGGCAGGAGCAGGGAGGAGGCAGGGAGGGAAAGATAAACTCATGTACCATGTCAAGTGGGAAGTCCATGGAGAAAACCAAAGGTAAGGAGGATAGAGTGATCTGAAAGAAGAGGGCATGACATGTTCATCCTAAATCCATCTGCTGCCTGGGGGCCACCCTCCCTGGTTGTGAGCTCCTTCAAGTGACTCTTAGGACTAAACTATAGACACCTTCAGCTTTCCTTTATCTTCCTGGGGAGCTTCCATCCTCATCCTCAGTGCCTAAGTGAATGATTCTCTTTCAGCCTGTGCCCTTGGCAGCAGCATTCTGTGAGCTATGGCTTCTCGGATCTGCAGGCTGGGATTTCACCCACCTCCTTTTCTGAGGTGAATCGCTGGGCAGTGTTGCCACTGCCACAGGGGGCTCTTAATTAAACTTGAAGTGTAGCCCCCGCCAAACTTGCACAGGACTCTCTGAAGGTCCACTGTCACCATCTTAGCAAGGCTAAATGGGCCCATAGCCCACTCCTCAGGGCCCCATCCCCCTCCCAGTGATGCCTGATTGCCTTATCAACACCCGAGGCCAGCTCAGTGAGGCAGGACTTAATTTACTAATATAAAACAGGAAGCAAGTCAATACAGAGTCCTGTCTCCTTATATTTCCATGAATTCCCAAGCCCAGCATTTCCTACTATCTCATCATCCTTGCTTCTTTCTCCAAGGCAAGAATATCAAAATGGTATTCTTCAAGAAAGAGTCTAGTACAGGTAAAATTTGTAAAGTGAGTTTTAGTTTCAAATACCCAATTGATTTTTTTTCTTTGGAAGGATCCTCTTGTACACAAATGTAAAACAGCAGTTTTCCTGACGGCCTCTAGAAGAACTTTTGTAGTATTTGGGTGTTCTAAGATTCCTTAGGTACAATGACACTTTCTTTTTTAAAAAAAAAAATGTGTTGGAGTATAATTGCTTTACAGTGTTGTGTTAGTCTCTACTGTACAGCAAAGTGAATCAGCTATATGTTTACAATGACATTTTAAAAACTGGTGTTACTCTTCTCACTTTGCACCACAGCAGGAATATATCTCTTTGGAATTGTTTTTAAGTATGTCCAGATAAAAAGATAATTGCTAAAAATTTCCTGTAAACATATTCTAACAGCCAAAAACAGAAAAAACAAATTAGTATTTTCCCACTCTAACGAATGAATTATTTGGGCACATATGACCCAGTACTGTTCTAGTGAACTAGCTCGTTGAGGGCAGGGAGAGCAAAAACAAAACTCTCCTGATTTGTAGCACGTATTGACTTCCGTGGTGTAAATACCTACCCTGACCTACTTCAGGATTACAGTTGGCTCATAACCTTCCTGAATATTTAACCATTGATTCTCACCAGCCTCCCGGAGTCAGCGCCAACCCACTTCCTCTAGGGCACAATATTGCCCTTTCAATATTCATTTAAAAAATAGATGAAAACCTATTTTTGTGTTCTTATAGTTTTTAAAAGGTATATAAATGATGTTTCTTTTAAAGATTAACAGTATAATAAAATAGCTTTAATATTTATTTTAATAAATCAGTTTCCATACTGTAAACAGCCCATATAATTTTAAATAGTTTCATCATAGACAATCAAATGTAGTATAATTGAGTTAAACATTCTCCAGTTGTTAGTTTTCCCTCATTAAAACTCTGAAATAAATATTATTAGTACATTATTCCCCTCCCACCCTGCTTTTGTATTATTTTCCTTGGCCTAATTCCCAGAAGTAGGATTACTGAGTTAAAAGACTACAAATGTTTAAATGGCATCTGAAATGCTTTGTCAAAAGAGATTTGTCAGAAATTCTAAAGTTTACCAAGAAGCATTTTTCTCTGTTGTGTAATTGAAAACCCAAAAGGAACTACGTTTAAATGATAATGATCCCTGAACCAGAAATAACACAGATCCTTGACTCTCAGGCCCTTTACATGTAGTGATTACTATCGACTAAGTCTATTTTATGTGTGAGGTTAATAGAAACGTCTGAACAGAAGCAGTTATCTCTATGCTGCTCCCTTGTGCTGTGCTATAAAATTACATGCCCCTGCAGTAGAACACCATCCTCTGCTGTGGCTGTCAGCAGAGGAAATATTGCAACAGTGATGGAGAATAGAATTGTGACCAAATAAGTAACTGAGATCCTCTTCTGGGAACCTTCCTTACCCTTGGATGAGCTCTGCATGTGCTCATAGTGCTGTCTTCAGTCCGGTGTACTATTCAGCTGCAGGGTACCAGCACCGATCCCTCAATAGCCTGGCTCGAGATGCTTTGAGCATGCATCCCAGCTAATGTCTGGGGCAAGAGGTGGATGAAAGGAACGAAGTGAAGTACCTGAGTGTGTGTGTGTGTGTGTGTGTGTGTGTGTGCGCATGGGTGCGCACGCGCAAGTTATTGGGATCTGTCACTCTGCAGAATGTTGAATGAGTGACACTGTACTTTTCATCCTTAGATCTAGGCAAGTGGGCCCCCGGTCTTGATTCTTGAGCTCAAGGGGCCCCACTCTGGCCTTCCTTTGACTCTCCCACAATATAAGGAATCCACTCAGAGTCTGACCCAAGTACCTAGAACCCTGGAATTCTCAGCCTGAACAGCACCAAAGCCATTTCCAGGGCCTGTGTGCTCTTCTTCCTGGGTGGTGGTCTCTTGATGGCAGTGTGCAGCCATTGTGGATGTCCTGTGTCTGATGGGGGATGGCTGGGTGTTACAGGTGAAGCCTGGATGTAACAGTGGAGTGTCCACTCACGTGCCACTTGTGGGCCAGGCAGAGCAAGGCTGAAGGCCAAAGCCAGCTCTCCCTCCTGCCACGGAGGAACTCAGAGGGATCTGAGAATTTTAAATTTAAACTCAGCCTCCCACAGTGTTGTCAGAATAGGAAAGAACACTTTGTGTGGTTGCTTGAATTATAACTTTTAATTATTCTGACATACGTGGATCTCTATTTGTATTCTTGTCCCTGATCCCAAGTGTTAGGGGAAAGGCTTGGGATTTTTTTTTTTCCTCTTTGGATATTAGAGAAAATGATGGGTATATTAAAATTCCTTTCTTTATTTTCAGCTACACAATCTATACTACTGTAATGAGTGCTGCCAACCCAGACAAGTACATGACTAGGATCAGGAATCTGACATAAAAGCAGAAGAGAGAGTTCACCTATTCTATGAAGGTTTGCTAAAGTTTTTTTTTTTTTTTTTTCTCAAGGGGTGGGGCTAGGGGCAGGTAGATGTGTGTTGGTATTTCTCCTGGAAGACAGTGGCATCCTCAACATTTATACATACATAATATTTTCTGACAGGTATCTGGTGTATGGTTGACATTTGTGTCAGGTTAATGTTGCAATTGGGCTTTCCTGGTGACTCAGATGGTAAAGAATCTGCCTGCAATGCGGGAGACCTGGGTTTGATCGCTGGGTTGGGAAGATCCCCTGGAGAAGGGAATGGCAACCCACTCCAGTGTTGTTGCCTGGAAAATCCCATGGACAGAGGAGCCTGGTGGGCTACGGTCCATGGGGTTGCAAAGAGTCAGACGTGACTGAGGTGACAGCACGTAATCAATGTCACAATTAGGCATTTATTTTGAATTGTTTGATTGAAAGCTAATCATCTGATGCCCAGTGACCTTTGCCCTTTATTAAAACCTGCTTTCAGGGCAAAGTGTTACCTCTTCACTTACACAGAGGGGCAAATATCTGTAAGACTTCTGTGTCGCCGAAGTAACAAGGAGGCAAGCCCAGTTCCTTTGCAGACAGACCCTGAAGGACCAAGGACACTCAGAATTTGTTGTAGGCATGAGTGAGTCCATAGGTGAGAGGAAAGATGTAAGGAAGAAGCAGGAGTCCTTTCTGCTGTCCCTAAAATTGAGCCATCTTGGCAGCCACTGATGGACAGAACACCTTTTCTGATTGCAAGGATCTTCTGAAGTTTATAAACCTAGCCTGATGTTTGGACAGTCACTTATGGGGATATTAAAATCAGTTTAAATTAAGCCTATTTTGTTTTCCTTACAGATGATTTTTTAATGAAATATTTGAAGAGCTGCACTTTAAAAAATAAAGTGAAAAGATTATATTTTATGACCAATACAGGCTTCTTCCTCATTAAACTTTTCAACCTTGTGCAATGGGAATAGGAGGATCCATCTGGAGCTTGTCGTGGTAAAGTGGGTAATGGGCGTCCTTTAAGGTTTGCCTTGACCTTCTCTGAGCTTCTTCTATGCTAGCTTGAACAACTCAAAGATAATTTTTTTGATCTCAGAGGGCAAGCCATATCCTCAGGCTTTATTCCCAGCTTCTCACCATTATTTAAACCTATGTGGTCATATCTCAGCTTATAAAGAAATGAGCAGGCAAGACCTCCTTATTCATTAGGAAGTGCTTCTGGAAGTGTCTGCCAGCCTTAAATAAAATTAACAACAATTATTTTTAAGCAAAGAGGAGTTTATTATGGAATAGCAGAGGAGTTAACAATTCAAAACAAGCAAACAATGGCAAACCACAGGCAAGTCTAAAAAACAAAGGGGAAGTAAGCTTTTATTGGAATTTGGGAGGAAATTGGGGAGCACTGTTTTGAACAAAAGTTCATTAGAAAAGAACAAGAGTTCAAAGTTGTTGCAGTTTCACACTGGTTGCAAGCGACGGTCAGTTTGCTGTTGCTGAGAAATGCAAAAAATCTTTCTTCCTGCTGGCTGTGTAACCATAGATAACAACTTTCCTTTCATGGCTTCACCACACCATTTAAAATCAAGTATGCTTTATCTGGGCTTTCCAGGTGACACTAGTGGTAAAGAACCTGCCTGCCAATGCAAGAGACATAAGAGATGCGGGTTTGATCCTGGGTTGGGAAGATCCCATGAAGGAGGAAGTGGCAACCCACTCCAGGATCTTTGCCTGGAGAATCCTAAGAACAGAGGAGCCTTGTGGGCTATAGTCCATGGGGTTTTGAAGAGTCAGACAAGACTGAAGCAACCTTAGCAGGCACGCATGCTTTATCTGTTTTCACATTTCTCCCTTTTGATCAAGACCCTTCTCTGAAAGCATCACTGATGCAGCATCAGATTGTTTGTTTTGGCTGAAATATTTTTGTCTGTGTCCCTCAGTACCGGGAAGGTCCTTTCCTAAGAGTTGTGTTGGGCACAAAGAGCAAATAGCATTTGGAAACCACAGGGGCCACATTTGAGCAACAAGGAAGGTAAAGAGGAGCTCTCAGGCATCTCCCATTCTTAAGTTACATCTTGTCAAGGTTGTAAGCCTTGGAATCTGAAAGCAAAGCATTGAGCTGACAGTATACTGTTTGGCATCATTCCTGCAGATATTTGCCAGCCAACAGGTACAAAGTCTTAAAATGGTTATGCAAGTCAAAATTAAAAGTAGAATGACAAATCCAGTTTGTATAATTGTCCTAAAGATTGAAGGACCATGGGGAATCAGGTGAAACTTGTTGTAACCAGTGTTCTTGTTCCCTGATTTTCTGTAATTGAGTTTCTACTTCCCCAGAGAAATGTATCCATGAGCAACAAGCAGTGCTTGCTGCCAGCAGGTACTACCTTGTTCTGCTAGGAGGTAGCCAAGGGAATTTTGGTTACCTAACGCCACCTTAGCTAAGGAATTGCAGAATTAAGGAAACCTCAGCTAAAACTAGAGCAGAGACAGACCTGTAGGGGAACCACTCCCAACCAATGCATCATTGATTACAGTAAAGCCCACTATATATGAATCTTCAGTTCTCAAAGAGGCAAACATGCATCTTGTTCCAGCAAGGACCCAGAACCTGTGCCATCAGTGTCAGACATTAGTGAAATTGCAGCTTGCCCCCCATCTCCTATTGCTGACCATCCTTCAGCTCTCACATCTCGCAACTCCTCTCCTTCCTCCAGTCAGTAACTTTTCTTGCCTGTTCACTTGATGCCAGCCCCTATATGCCAGCTGTTGTATTACTGTACTTTTCAAGGTACTGTAAGATTTAAAATCTTTTCTTTATTTTGTGTGTTTGCTTTTATGTATTGTTTGTGTGTAAAGAATTATAAACCTGTTACCGTACAGTACTATATAGTTGATTGTGTTAGCTGGGTACCTAGGCTAACTTTGTTGGACATACGAACAAATTGGACTTACAAATATACACTCTTGGAATGGAACTCGTTTGTATGTGGAGACTGTACTCCACACAGGAAGAGATATATGCCTACATCTCAGACAGGAAGGTGTTGCCTACTCTACTATCCAACCGGAAGAAGAAAACTCCGATGACAGCCCAGCCAATCAGACCGTAACTGCCCAACCAATGAGAAGTCTCCATACTTTGGACTGCTAGCTTCCTCCAGTGAACTCTTTCATGATCATCACACCTTCCCAACCCCCTTCTTTTCCCTATAAAAACAAACTCCTCTTTCTTGTTCTCTGGATTTGCCTATGATCTGCCATAGTTTGCACATCCCAAATTGTACTCCTGTGGCTATTCCCAAATAAACTTGCTCTTGCTGACAAAATAACTGGCTCTCCTGTTACTAAAGTTGACAGAAATCTAAACCTGTTGTTGGGCAGCTATTGCTCTGGCAGTGAAGAGTCCGCTGTGTTTCCTAGGGTAATGGATAGAGTTCTAATCATGTGCTGACTAATGTATACTCCAGACCAAGAAAGGAGGAAAGATCTCCCGATGAGGCAAACCCAGAGTCTTGGACCCTGCCAGGCAGTTAGCTTTAGGTTCTTTGATGTAGGCTTAAGGGGTTGGCCTAGTTTCAAATCAGTTATAAATGGACAGTGGAACAACTAGATGTCCTAGTGAGCATTGTCTTCCCATTCGCTAACTATCCTGACATTTATAAACCCAGGGATGATAACATCCTTCACAAACAAAGATGAAACCAGATGAGCACCAAGGACTCCAGCTGAAGTGTGATTGTTTATTAGTGAATTTGTGGGAATGGAGCTACTGGCATTAGTCAACCAGGGGTCAGTGATGTTTTGAGAGCATTCTGGAAGGATTCTTCCAAGCCAAAAAGACCATTCGCTAACATGACAGCACAGGGTACTTGAGTTTAGGTTGTTTTTTTGGACAAACATTATAAAACTAGGGGCTTGAGTGGGGGAGGGGGGTTGCTGTAGTGTCATAATTTTAAGTTTATCTAGGATGGTACTCTCATTGCTGTCATCAATGTGGGGTTCAGGAGGAAACAGAGCCAGGGAGGGAATGTTGGCAGCAGTTTCACTCGGTAGCTAACGTCGAGGGGAAGTTGAGTGAAATTAGTGCTATTAAGGATAAATGAAAGATTGGTCACAGAACAGACTAAAGAGTCCCTGCTGTCATGTACAGACTGGAGTTTCTGATGGCCGAGCCAACCATCAGAGGTTTCCCTCACAAGCAGGAGGTTGAGAAGTGCACATAAGAGCACTGTCTTTCCAAGAAAGGGAGAAAAGGTAAGAAATGGTGGGGGAAAGGTATCCTGGCCTGGTCCGGTCATCTTGGGAAAGCTGTCTCCTTCAGCTGTCATCTGTTTCAAGTCCTGGAAATCTTTACTTCCAGTCACCAGTTGCTGTGCAGGTCCAATCAGGATTTGGGCTTTCTTTAGATGTGATATATGGAGGGTCTGTGTGTTACCCAAGGGTCTGTTCCCTGGATCTCAGCAGTATGCGGATTGGTTAACAACAGTTGGTAAGGGCCCTTCCAGCAAGATTGGAATTAAATTAAATTTTTTTTTAAATTATTTTATTTTTTGGCTGTGCCACATAGCATGTGGGATCTTAGTTCCCTGACCAGGGATCAAAGTGAGGGGAAAGTGAAAGTCGCTCAGTCTTATCTGACTCTTTGCGACCCCATGGACTATACAGTACATTGACTTCTCCAGGCCAAAATAACTACAGTGAGTAGCCTTTCCCTTCACCAGGGGATCTTTCCAACCCAGTGATTGAACTCAGGTCTCCTGCCTTGCAGGTGGATTCTTTACCAGCTGAGCCACCAGGGAAGCTCAAGGATACTGGAGCGGGTAGCCTCTCCCTTCTCCAGTGGATCTTCCCAACCCAGGAATCAAAACGCGGTCTCCTGCATTGCAGGCGGATTCTTTACAAACTGAGCTATCAGGGAAGCCCAACCAGGGATCAAACTTCCACCCATTGTATTGAAAGCACCAAGTCTTAACCACTGGATCACCAGGGAAGTCCCCAAGGGATGTCTTTGAAGATGTCTCTTCTAAGAGATGAAATCCCTAGATTGTAAGAGATGATACTAAAGACCTTTGTATCCAGGGAGCATGCTGTGAAAAAGATTGTTCTACTAAACCATAATTATTTTCAACAGGAAAAATTAGGTCTTTAAAATAATAAAGTATATGCCTATGTGCTCAGTTGTGTCCGACTCTTGGCAACCCCATGGACTGTAGCCCGCCAAGTTCCTCTGTCCTTTGAATTTTCCAGGTGAGAATACTGGAGTGGGTTGCCATTTCCTACTCCAGGGTTATCTTCCCAACCCAAGGATCAAACCCAAGTCTCTTGTGTCTCCTGCACCAGCAGGCAGATTCTTTACCACCGCACCATCTGGAAGTCTCTAAAATAATCGAGTATATATCCTCTTATTAGCTACAGATCAGAAGAAGCAGGAGCTAAGAGCATTGGGCATCCTGTGATTATCTCAAAGGGTGAGAGTTTATGGGTTGTAAAAGGGATACATAGACCTAAGATTTAGAAGGACCAATGACAGTGACTTTGGGCAGGATACTTGAAGAGTCTCTACAAATTTTTGCCTATAGAGTTAATAGTGCCATTCATGCATTTGACTGGCCCTGGGGATTTTGGCTGGTAAGCACAGTGAAAGTGTTGTAGAACTGGCCAGACAGCACAGGCTTGTCCAAGCACCTGGCTGAAGTGAATTCTCTGGTTACTATGAAGTTTGAGGTGGAGTTTGCTAAGTGAAAGTGAAAGTGTTAATAGTTCAGTTGTGTCCAACTCTATGCGACCCCATGATTGTAGCTCACCAGGCTCCTCTGTTCATGGAATTCTCCAGGAAAGAATACTGGAGTGGGTAGCCATTCCTTTCTTCAGGGGATCTTCCTGACCCAGGGATCAAACCTAGGTCCCCTGCATTGCTGGCAAATTCTTTACTGCCTGAGCCACCAGGGAAGCCCTTTCTAATAGAATCTTAGCCCCAGAAGAAATAGTGGCCTATCTACAAGGGAAAGCTTCAGTTCATATAACTGAAAACATACAAGTGTTGCCAAAACCTGTTTATATCCTTGAGTTGAGGAAGCTGGAGGAAATCTGTTTGCCGAACCTCAAACAGTTTACTGGGTAATTTAAAATGTTCTAGGTGGCACAGATAGGTTTTCCAGGTTTGTGTTTTGGGTGGGCGTGGCCAATAAAGTAGGTCCTTTTAGTGGGTTTATTAATATTTTCCTAATATTGACTCAAAATTCATCATTTTATCAGTAGATCAATGATTCAATGCATATACAGCATGATTGACCCTTAGGCAACACAGGGGTTAGGGCACCAGATCCCCCTGCAGCTGTATAACTTACAGTCAGCCCTCTGTATTCAAGATTCTACATCAGCCAACTACAGATCGTGTAGTACAGTAGTATGTATTTATTGAAAAAAAATCCCAGTATAAGTGGACCCTTGAAGTTCAAGGGTTGTGTTGTTCAAGGATCAACTGTAGTCAGTAATGGGAATTTTATAGTCTCTGGCAGGACTGGATCATCATTTGGTCCAAACCAGAGCTTTTTCTTTTTACTAAACCAACAGTAACTAGAGTTCCAATATTATTTTTCGTTTTCTGGGGCCAGTTGTTGGGAATCTCTAGCCTATCTGTCTAGATTATCATTTAGGGGAACATCTTTTTGGACCATGACAGAGGTTTGGTTGTTGGTTTCTGTGAGAGCAGAGAATTTTTAGTGGAGATATCAGTGAGGTGTTTCCCTTTAGCTTCCAGAGAGTCAAGTTTAAAATACTCAGAAGTTTAGTAGTAGCCAGAGTGGCTGGTAGAAGCATAGCATCTAATATATCTTGAATATATGGGACAATTTATGAACTTGTAAATTGTTTCCAGTTTTTCATGATCAAGAACAATATGGCAGTGAAAATCCTTATCACTTTTTATGTAGGCATGTAGCTTTATGAGATACTTCAAAGTGGGATTTCTGGACCAAAGGGTTTACAGTTTATAAATTTGTAATTTAATAAGTTAAATACATAATTTAATAAATATCAATTAAAATTTAGTCTAGTTTAATTTCAAAAAAGTAAAACAATTTACATTCCCACCAATATTGTAATGGAGAGGGCTCTTTTTGTCATACTCTCAATAATATAGGATTTTACCCATCTTTTAACTTTTAGTCAATTTAGGGAAAATATTTTAACTATCAACCACTAACGAAAAGTGAACCTATGTGAAAATATCAGACATAAGAGAATTCGAGGCAGAAAGGATTTGAAAGGGTCGAGTGATATTTTATTTTGATAAGTTACCTTCTACCAAGAAAATAGCCATAAACCTTCAATATTATATAATTTCCAATGTAAATATTGTATGGTTCAAACTAATATTTAGTTGTAGTTTCAAAACATATAATGCAAAGATTCAGAAATACAAAGATAAAATTTATCAACCTGTACTTATCATAGAAACCTTTAAAATATTTCTTTCAAAGATGCACAGATCAGGAAGAATAAATAAGGATAAAGAGGATTTGGACAACATAATTAACAAGCTTGACCTACTAAATACGGGTAAGTAAACAGAGTATAATTTTTCTTTCTTTTACAAATTCCCATGGAATATTTAGTGCCTATTAGCACACACGTAAGCATCTTAGATTTATTGAAAAAGTAAGTTTTCTGGGAATAATGATTGATATTTTAACATATGAATAGTTTAGGTTATAACCTTTGGGGAAAGTGTCTGTATAGGAATAAGCAAAAAAAGACAAGATATTCCAATCAGGTTGTGCAAACAGAGAAAAGCCAGCTACAAGGAAGAAAGCCTTGGCCTCCCGCGTGGTTCCAGCTGGGACGCCTTGAGCTCTGGAGCCCCAGGCCCATCTGTCTCGTCAGCATTCTTCTATTTCTAGGTTAAGGAGCTCAGCCTTCTCAGATGTGGCTTGAGAAACATAGCCTCCTAATCCAACAGTTAAGAAGACTTAGAAGTGAGAAGGAGGCAGGAGTGAGCAGCAGAGAACAGTCTTCAGGGGTTGGGCCTGGGTGTGAGCGAGACACCCCAACTGAGCAGCCTCCTCCTTCAAATCCTCCCACAGGCCTGATCTGACTGAGATCAAGGGCTGCCTATTGCCAGGAGGCCGGGAGCCCTGGATGCTTGGCCAGGGCTGTGGATGTCTTCACTTGCTTTCTGGCGGCAGGCATGCTGGACTAGGCCTACACCTGATTTATCGGGCTCTAGATCTGGAAGAAGTCCGATCAGCCTGGGATCCCTGAGCCAACTTTGAAGATAAGATGGGGACCATATCTCTGTGTTAAAGAGGTTTGTGCCTTGTTGTGACTCGTAATAAAAAAATACCAAAGAAGGTAAGAGCTTTCTTTCTAGCCTGATGTACAGAAATGGTTGAGACCATGAGGGCAACAAACTTCCATTTCACGTGGGAAATAGATGCAGGTTTGGCCTGGGGAGAGAGTCAGGGCAGGCCCCTTTGTTTGCTGTGTATGTTTTTAGGTCTTCAAGTCCTGGATGATGAATCTTCCATTTCTTGGGTATACTTAGTGGGCAGATAAACAATCACCTACATTTCAAAAAAATAAAAAAGATAATGTCGGGACTTCCCTGGTGGTCCAGTGGTTAAGACTTTGTGCTCCCATTGCAGAGGGCACAGGTTCAATCCCTGGTCAGGGAACTAAGATCCCATATGGTATGGCAAAAACAAAAAGATAATGTCAGCTATAGATGATACTAAGTTAGATCCTAGAAGGCAAGGATTCTTACCCATGCAGTGTAAATATGCCAGTTACTTGAGAAGGTGGCTCAGCTGGGGAATCACCAGAGAGGCATCTTTTAGTCATTACTGAACAATGCTGCTTCAACAGTCTGACTCCATATCAAACTCATTTTTCATCTTTGATCTTATGCAGTTTTCAGTTTCAGTTTTTGCCCTGGGAATTATTTTACTTCTTTCTATTCTGTGCACTTCCAAAACCCAAACATTTTAGTATAGAGCATGGCTCTACAGCCAAGTTACCAATGATCAAAGCAAGCTGTGACTCATTGGTGGAGTCAATCATTACTGAAGTCCCTTCCAGCTCTAGAACTACAGGTATCTAGGTGTATTTTGGTTGGTTTGATCATAATGGCTTCTCACTTTACCTCACACTCAGATTCTGCTTTCATGACATCCCTTATACCTGGGAACCATTTTGAAGATTAAAAAGATATACTGCTTTTTTTCTTTATTTCTTTATTGTTAACCAACATAAGCTAGGTGAACCTTTCATTTTGATATGCAAGGGGTAAAGATAACAACTCTTTGACCATCCTTGATACAACAACCTTCAAAAATAAAGTTGAATGGGATAAAAGTAAGGGAGGGGAAAAATATAGAAGTGGAATCCACTCTTGATATTTAGTCAGTACATCTCACAATGCTTCCTGAAAAAGAGCTAGAGAAATAGTCATCTATGTGGTGTAAAAATAAATCTGGCATAGTTTATTCAGTGACTTTTTAATGACTCTCCGCTCTGTGGCAGGTACTGTGTTAAGTCCTGGAGATAAAACTGATGAATTTGTTCACATACAGTCTTTGCTCTCAGGAAACTCACAGTCTAATAGTAAAGAGACACAAAATAGAAAACTATAATATGGCATTACAGTGATGAAAATGTTGATAAAAATTCAATTAATTATTAAGAAGAAAAAAAAATTTTTTTTTTTTTGAGCCAAAGTGACGATTACAACCCAGGAAGCAGACTCTCAGAAAGCTCTGAGTACTGTTCTGCCTCTTGAAGGCACAGTCATATATATCTTGGAGACAAAGGATCATACATACATCAAAATGGCTAATTGGGTTCTTGGCAAGAACTGATAGCCAGTTCTAGGTTGTCTAATAGAACTTTGACAATTTTATCCTGTATGTACATTGTGCATGCCCATTGTTTTATGCTGAACTATAAATATAATCAATAGTTTCAAGTCATTTAGACATCATTGATTTAGTTGGAGTTTTGAATATACACTGAGAGGCACAAGAGATTATTACTCTATAAATGACACAGTTCAGTTCAGTCCAGTCGCTCAGTCGTGTTCAACTCTTTGCGACCCCATGAATTGCAGCACGCCAGGCCTCCCTGTCCATCACCAACTCCCGGAGTTTACCCAAACCCATGTCCATCGAGTCGGTGATGCTATCCAACCATCTCATCCTCTGTTGTCCCCTTCTCCTCCTGCTCCCAATCCTTCCCAGCATCAGGGTCTTTTCCAGTGAGTCAAATCTTTGCATGAGGTGGCCAAAGTATTGGAGTTTCAGCTTCAACATCAGTCCTTCCAATGAACACCCAGGACTGATCTCCTTTAGGATGGACTGGTTGGATCTCCTTGCAGTCCAAGGGATTCTCAAGAGTCTTCTCCAACACCACAGTTCAAAAGCATCAATTCTTCGGCACTCAGCTTTCTTCACCATCCAACTCTCACATCCATACATGACCACTGGAAAAACCATAGCCTTGACTAGACGGACCTTTGTTGGCAAAGGACACAGAGCCTAGTCAATATAGATAGCCAACAACAATAGCGAAGTCAGAAGCAAAGATTTAAGCTGCGAATCCTCAGGGCTTACTCATTTACCCAGAATTTCATTTCAACTAGAAAGGGGATTGTTCAATGCAGAAATCTGATTTTATATGTGAGTCAGTAGATAGTTAAATTGGCAGACTAATCTCATATGAAAGCACAATTTCAGTCTGAATTATAGAACAAGTTTCCCATTACAAAACAGTTTTAAAGATCAAGAGCCCTTTGATTTTGCAACATCACTTTCCCATTATAGAAACTTCAGAATTGAGTAAATTAATCAAATGTAGTAAACAAACATGGTATATGGTAAAAGGGAAGCATTTTATAGATTAGAGGAACATCTGAAGTCAGTGGCAAGAATTATGAGGGGCCTGTTGTTGTTTGGTCACTAAGTTGTGTCTGACTCTTTGTAACCCCATTGACTGCAGCACGCCAAAAATTAAAAAAAAATTTTTATATCAGCCTTTTATTGACCAAGGAATTTGATGATATATCCAACCATTGGTTAAATTGTCTCCAGCTATACTTTGTGACAGCTTTAAAGAATTTTCCTTCCATCTGGATAGGAAGGATAGGATTTTCTTCCATCTCATCTTTTCCTTCCAAAAGGATAGCTAGAAATAAAGCAATAACTTAACTTTTAGCAGAGAGTTAGATATTTGGTAAACAGTCAACTGAACTAGTAAGATGGGTCTTACAAGCCTGGTCCAGATGCTGGGGTTAGCTGTCTGCTACTGTTATCTTCAGTCGTGTCCAACTCTGTGCGATCCCATAGACGGCAGCCCACCAGGCTCCGCCGTCCCTGGGATTCTCCAGGCAAGAATACTGGAGTGAGTTGCCATTTCCTTCTCCAGTGCATGAAAGTGAAAAGGGAAAGTAAAGTCGCTCAGTCGTGTCCGACTCTTAGCGACCCCATGGACTGCAGCCTACCAGGCTCCTCCATCCATGGGATTTTCCAGGCAAGAGTACTGGAGTGGGGTGCCACTGTTATCTTATCTTCTTCTCATCCTAGGCTTGGTGATTCTTGAATTAGTTGAAGTCAGGTGCTAGAAACAGGCTCGAAGTCCATTTGGGTGGAGGGGCCTTTTTAAAATGAGAGATGTGAAGGAATTCCCTGACCTTCCAGTGGTTAAGATTCAGTGCTTTCACTGCTGGGGCATGGGTTCAATCCCTGGTTGGAAAACTAAGATCCTGCAAGCCACCAAAAAAAAAATAAAATGAGAGCTGTGAATCCATTAATGTCTTTCAGTCTAGCTGCATATGGATTAGTTAATAATACCTGAAAAGGTTCTTGCCATCATGGCTACAAAGAATCTTTAATTTGGTGTTCTTTCCAATAAACAAAACCTTTATGTTGTAATCCATGATCCTTAAGGTTTTCATATCCTAGAAGCTTGCTGTAAAAAAAGTTGGTTACCATTTTTTAAGTGTCTTGATAAGGCTCTGTAAATAATGTAATAATATTTCTTTTGAACTGCTGTGGGTGAAAGTTTCCAAAAATACTGTTTTTTCCATAAAACCATTTTCTCAGATGCCCAATGGGTTTAAGACTGTACATGTTGGAGTAATGGCAAATGTGCTTCAATGGACACTATAAGGTTTTTGGGGGGAGGGGCGTTTTATCGGGTCTAAACCATATTTGTGTGATGGAGTTAAAATTTTCCCTTTTTGTTGCTATACTGTATCTGTTTCTTTTCTTTCGTGGTGGATTCCTGAGCCCGTAGAAAAAAAAGCTTATTTCTTCTGCAGGGTTAATGGAGAGCAGTGAACATTCTCGAGGCTGGGCAGAACCAGTGTTTAAAGTTGCTTCTTTGACTGTAGTATCAGCGAATTGATTTGCTTTAGCTTCCACAGTGTCAGATTTGGAACGCCCTGGTGTTTTCATAATAGCTCACTGTTTTGGCAGTTGTATAAGAATGAACAACTCTGCAACCTGTTTTCCATTTTTGGGGGGGAGTTGTGGGTTAAGCTTGGGTTAAGGCAATTAGTTCAGCTTGTTGTGCTGACTTTGTTTCTGGTCAATAAGAGCTTTTAGTTACGTCCATTGTGGGTGTTATTGCATAACCAGCTCAGTCATGTCCTGTTCACCCCTTAAGTAGGATCCATTTGTAAATCAAGAAGATCAGCCTATTAATAGAAGCTTCTAAGTCATTTCTGGGAGCAAAAAGATAACCTGTTAACAAAACGCAGTTTGGTTGTTTTCTTCCTGTAGTACTGGAAACAAAACTGTAAGATTAAGGTTATTATATAGAATCAAGATAGTATTAGGTGCAGAAAACAATAATACTTCGTAAGAAGTTAGGTGGCAAACAGAATGGTGCTAAATGTGGTGAGAGTTTAGAAGAGACTCAACTGAGTGTGGCACATCACTCATTAAAGGAGACCCCATTACCATTTCTTCAGTATCCTTATATAAGAGAGCCCTTGCTGAAATAGCCCACATACAAGGCAGAAGTCCTTTTACTACCGAGAGTCTAAGTTAGTTTTGGAGCGTAAAAGCAAGTCATCTACAAGCATTTTTGTAGAAGTGTCAGAGTGGGACAGTAGCTATCTGTAAGTGACAAAAGGCTTAAAAAGCATCATTAAAGACCTAATTATAATGCAGTCATCAAGGAAATTTGGCTATTTCTGTGACATTTGGAATTTTAAGATAATAACTAGAATTATGACTGACAATATACCAGGACACTTCAAATTTTAGGAACTTCCTATAATTTCTAGAACATTTATATTAATAATGTTTACCCATATAATATAACTTAAGAAGGTTCATTGTTACTCATTTTACAATGTTTTCCATGTAATTTAGCAGACCAAATAAACTTGATTAGTTTAATATCTCTCTTTGAGATATTCAGGGGGTCCTTTGAAGGATCCCAAAGTCAGTTGGAGGTCAAAAAAACTTCCTTTAGAATTTGAGAAAGTTTGTCAAGATATCAAAAGGTTTTAAATGTTTGACAAGTAGGATCATAAGTTACTATGAACAATGTTTATTCACTTAACCAAAATGACAATAAAAGATTTCAAAGGCAACTGCAGAAAGTTACTGGTAAAGAAATTTCACAATCTGTTATTAAAAGCAGATTAACATTCAAGAAAACCCAGAGAAGAAACAAATTCTAGTTTTATCTTATTAAAAATAATCTAGAGAAAAAATGTTCTAGACATCCACTGAATTTTCATCATTTAACTTATCAGACCTCTGAAGTTTCAAGTTGCCAAAAATATGGAGAAACTGTTTTTAGGCAGACATACCATAAAACATACTTGTTCTTAAATAGTTTATTCAGAAGTTTTTAAATCTCATTTATCTCTTTCATTACTTGTGAAAATATCATCAGGCCGTTAATTTTCTTGTTGACAGATTTTATAACATAGCTAAATAAGCTTATTGACTTTCAGTAAACCTATGTACAATGAAAGTATTGTATTTAATGTTGTTGTACTTAACTCTACAGTGAAAGCCACTCACTTGTGTCTGACTCTTTACGACCCCATGGACTATACAGTCCATGGAATTCTCTAGGCCAGAATACTGGAGTGGGTAGCCTTTTCCTTCTCCAGGGGATCTTCCCAACCTAGGGATCAAACCTAGGTCTCCCACATTGTAGGCAGATTCTTTACCAGCTGAGCCACAAGGGAAGCCCACTCAACTCTAAAAGACATGTCTATATTAATTAAACTATCAGTTTAAACTTGCTTTTTTTTTCAGCAAAGATTAATCCTAGATCATGTGATCCTTTAAAATTTTGAGTGAGTCTAAGCATCACTGCAAACAAAGCTAGTGGAGGTGATGGAATTCCAGTTGAGCTATTTCAAATCCTGAAAGATGATGCTGTGAAAGTGCTGCACTCAATATGCCAGCAAATTTGGAAAACTCAGCAGTGGCCACAGGACTGGAAAACGTCAGTTTTCTTTCCAATCCCAAAGAAGGGCAATGCCAAAGAATGCTCAAACTACCGCACAATTGCACTCATCTCACACGATAGTAAAGTAATGCTCAAAATTCTCCAAGCCAGGCTTCAGCAATACATGAACTGTGAACTTTCAGATGTTCAAGCTGGTTTTAGAAAAGGCAGAGGAACCAGAGATCAAACTGCCAACATTCGCTGGATCATCGAAAAAGCAAGAGAGTTCTAGAAAAACATCTATTTCTGCTTTATTGACTATGTCAAAGCCTTTGACCGTGTGGATCACAATAAACTGGAAAATTCTGAAAGAGATGGGAATATCAGACCACCTGACCTGCCTCCTGAGAAACCTGTATGCAGGTCAGGAAGCAACAGTTAGAACGGGACATGGAACAACAGACTGGTTCCAAATAGGAAAAGGAGTACGTCAAGGCTATATATTGTCAGCTTGCTTATTTAACTTATATGCAGAGTACATCATGAGAAATGCTGGGCTGGAACAAGCACAAGCTGGAATCAAGATTGCCAGGAGAAATATCTATAACCTCAGATATGCAGATGACACTACCCTTATGGCAGAAAGTGAAGAAGAACTAAAGAGGCTCTTGATGAAAGTGAAAGAGGAGAGTGAAAAAGTTGGCTTAAAGCTCAACATTCAGAAAACTAAGATCATGGCATATGGTCCCATCACTTCATGGCAGATTAACAGGGAAACAGTGGAAACAGTGGCTGACTTTATTTTTTTCGGCTCCAAAATCACTGCAGATGGTGATTGCAGCCATGAAATTAAAAGACGCTTACTCCTTGGAAGGAAAGTTATGACCAACCTAGACAGCATATTAAAAAGCAGAGACATTACTTTGTCAACAAATGTCCATCTAGTCAAGGCTATGGTTTTTCCAGTAGTTATGTATGGATGTGAGAGTTGGAGTATAAAGAAAGCTGAGCGCAGAAGAATTGATGCTTTTGAACTGTGGTGTGGAGAAGACTCTTGAGAGCCCCTTGGACTGCAAGGACATTCAACCAGTCCATCCTAAAGGAGATCAGTCCTGGATGTTCATTGGAAGGACTGATGTTGAAGCTGAAACTCCAATACTTTGGCCACCTGACGCGAAGAGCCAACTCATTGGAAAAGACCCTGATGCTGGGAAAGATTGAGGGCAGGAGGAGAAGGGGACGACAGAGATGAGATGGTTGGATGGCATCACCAGCTCAATGGACATGAGTTTGGGTAAACTCCAGGAGTTGGTGATGGACAGGGAGGCCTGGCGTGCTGCGGTTCATGGGGTCACAAAGAGTCAGACACGACTGAGCTTCTGAACTGAACTGAAGTTACATTTAGAAATATTTGATTTGTAAGCACTTACTTCTAAATCAATTAAATAAAGCTCTTTTACAAATTAATTTTAATAGCACCATCCAGAGGTAGGGTTGTATTGTATTTATAACATATACACGATCATACATATATCCACATAGACATAGACAGAGTCTGATAGCTTTTTTGCTTGATTTTTAAAAAGCTTCCCACCCTCTTTTTCCCCCTTTTAGTTTTATATTCTACTTATTGAGCCAAGGCTATAGTTTTAGGCAATGTGGGCTGTGTTTACATTTCAAGGACATGATAAGAGTCATAACTTAAAGCTTTCTCTTAGGAATAATTTTGTTCTTTTAGGGTCAGAATTTTGAAAAGCTGTTTTATCAAGGAGGCTTTCTCTATAGTTTTGAAATGTCAAGAGTCCCATCCTGGCCATTTAAGAATTAAGTGCTTGCAAGCAGTGACTTTGTTCTAATTGTCCAGGAAGGGATTCTAAGGGTGACTGCCCATCCGAAGCTGTTCAGCCTTTGAAGCATGGTTTCTCATTATTCATTTGGTAGCCTATTTCAGATATAATCTGAACAACTGAGGGCAATGTGATGGATCAAATGTGTGCTGCTTCTGACTCCCTAAGGAGTTACCCTTGGTTCCGTTCGACGCTCTTACAAGTCTGGGTTTCTCCCTCCAGCAGTCTGAAACTGCTGTGGGTGCTCAGAGCACTGGGTGATCAGCCTTATTATGCCCTCGGTGAGCCGAATTTCCTTGATGATTGTAGTGGGATGCCCTGTAGGACCAGTATGTGTCATGAGAATTGATTCTCAGACACTTCTGCCAGCTTTTCAGTCACCTGAAGACACATTATGGCTAGAAGAAGCAAAGTCCCTTTTCTTCAGAGCTGAGCAGGCTCAGTCTCTCATTTCACCAGCAAACAATTTGTTCAGACCATATGAACATACTCTTTCCAACTTAAGCCAAATTTTTAAAGAGGACAGCCAACCCAGTTTAGTCCAAAGTTCCTCCTAGGTCCCTGCCTAGGAATTTCCACTCTGGCCCCTGCCTAGGAAATAGACCGGTATCCCCTTAGGATTCCAAGTCCCAAGAGAAACAGCTTGAATAAAATTCAGGATGTCATTTATAGCAATGATGTCTGGCTATCAGGATAACTCACCAAAACACCTGAGGAATACTAAGAAGTGGACAAGGCTTAATGGGCCCATGCTGGTTCCAAGCGCTGGTTCAGGGTAGACTCCAGATGTTAGCTGCTGGGTGTCTCTGAAGCTTGCTGGCTACCCCAAGAAAATGTCAAGGAAAATTCAGTTATCAAGTTAAGAAGGAAAAAAAAATCATTTTATTTGAGCCAAACTGAGGATTATAAACCAGGAAGCAGCTTTTCCGAACGCGCTAAGGACTTGCTCCACTTGTTAGAAGTCAAAGGCATGGTTATATCCATTTTAGAAGCAAAGAATCATACATCAATATTTTACATAAAGTTCAGCAAGGATACATAGTCTGGGTAAACACAAGGATACATAGTCCAGGTAAGCATGTGGTGCAAAGAGAGCTGGGAAAGAGTGCTATTCATTTAAGAAGTTACACTGTACTAAGAAGACAGAAAAAATATTGCTCTTGACAGTTCAGCGGGCATTCCCACCTTTGAAGAGGTCTGGTTCTTATGGAGGCACACTCCACAGCAGGGAGGAGAGGAGGATATCCAAACCAACACAGAGAGAAGTTTGTATTCTATTTTTCTTGTCCTGTCTTGAAATGTAAATTATATTTCATCAGAGATGTGACTAGGACATGCAGGAGTTCAGAGGAAGGGCATGTTAAACTAGCTTCTTTAAGGAACATGATGCCTGAAGTGCATCTTTACTCATTACTTAAGGAACGAGTAAAGTTAGTCAAGGGTCAGCTAGGAAGAACATACTCAGTAAAGGCAAAAACATCCTAGGGGGACTTCCCTGGTGGTCCAGTGGCTAAGACTTTGCGCTCTCAAAGCAGGGAGACTGGATTCGATCCTGGTCAGGGAACTAGATGCCATGTATCACAATTAAAGAACCTGCTGGCCGCAACTTAAAAAAAAAAATCTTCTCCCTGGGGAAAAAAAGAAAAAAAACATTCTAGGTAAGAGCTGTGTTGAAGAAAGGAGAAAAGGAGAAGGCTTTTGGGAAGATGAGTTGTATTTGCGTTGCATGCCCCAAAGTTTAGCAGGAAGCTGGGTTTGCAGGGCTGAAGTTTAGATTTAGTCTGACAGGGAGATGGAGATTTAAGAGGGAGGGAGTAATAGTTGAAAATGTGAGTTGATTCAGTTATGTAGGAAGCATATACAGAGTGAGAAAGCAGACAGTTGAGAGTAGAATGCAAATAAAATTGACATTTAAGGGATGGATAGAGGAAAATGAGCTCAAGAAGGAGAGAAAATAAATAAAATGAAATAAAATTCATATTTTATGGCAAGACAAGAAAATTTTCAACATAAAAAATTTTCTCTGCCCTTGACCTCCTTTCTCCCCACACTGTGCATTGTATATCTGCAATATGCATCAGCCAGACCACCCCCATTAACAGGAAAGCCTGCTTGACCGAAAGAGCAACATTCTTCTAGCACCAACAAGACGACTCCTTAAAGATAATATTCCTTCTTGAATCTGTAAGGGGCCACATGACCAACCACTCTACACCTGCAGATCTAGATTGTGAAAACTGTCAATAACATATCATTTGATGTACAGCCCTCTGTCTCAAAAAAACGTATATAATAGTGTCTTGATTTCTCACCAGTGGAACAGTTCTCAGAGCTTTCTGAGGTGCTCTTCCCCGATTATAATCCTCAAATCTGGCTCAAATAAAATTTTCCAATTCTTTCTTAGAATGACTGATTAATTTTTTGTCAACATACAAAAAATTCGATCCCTGGTTTCCTCGTGGAAACCCATAGGGTAAAATTTAAATCAAGGCATGACTTGTGAGATGATGGCCTTACCATTCTGGCAAGGTCAGGGCTGAAAAGATGAAGCATTAGGGACATCAGCATAAAATGTTTTGATCAATAGTGAGGATGAAAAATATGGTGTTAAGAGGAATTAAGGAGAAGATAAGTGGTTGGCTCGGGAGAAGTCGGGATGAGAAGAAAATAGAGGTCGGGCTATAGCTGAAGGGAGAGAGGAGGTCAAAGGATGGTGATGATGAATTGCTCTGAGATGAGACTTCGGTATGTTTTTAGACTGAAAAGGAGAAGCTAGTAGGAAGGATGAAGACATAGGAGAGATATGGGATGACACATGGAGGGAGTTTTCAGGGGAAGGACATCTCGTGTGCTGGGGATGTGGGAAGGAGGGTGTTATCACATGATAGCTTTATATATATATATTTTTTATGATGTGGGAGACAAGGCTCATAGATAGTTTGCTCTACCTGAACTAATATTCTACCCAGATCTCCCTGTTTCAGGTTCCCTCTTCCTTTTGTCAGCAAACAATTCACTCTCCCTTGGACCTGCTATCTGCGTCCTGAAGAAACATCGCACTTAAGTTATGGGAAGCGGCACCTCAACCCAACACCATTTCGCTTTCCAGAATGCAGAGAAAGGTATGTGCTTCCTACCTTCAGACTAACTGTGGGGACCTCAGTGGAAGCCTACATTGCATAGGGAAGGGCTTCTCAGGGTAGACGGAAAATCATTATATTGCTCCTCATGCTGACTCTTGAAAATCAGCTTCTCCTTGTGACATGACCACAGGATACTCAGCTGAGTATCTTAGGGCTTGATGAACTATATTTAATAGAATTAAAATTTACTCAAGGAGTCAGTGTTGTCCATTGGGATTTACCCCAAACTCCACCTTTACAAGTGAATGAAATAAGATTGGGCAAAAAGGGGATGAAAGAGCATTCCAGGTAGAGGGTACCAAGGTCATGAAGTAGGCAAGAAGAAAGGCATATTCAAGGAACTGAATGGTTGACGTGAATGAGATGGAGAATGGCATGGCATGAGGCTGCAGAGGTGTGCAGAGCCCAGATCTCTCAGGAGCAGGTAGTATTTAAACTTTATTCTAAAGGCTTGAAGAACCATTGTAGAATTCAAAACATACATAAAAGATTTACATACATAAAAGACTCTTCTGGCTTCCATGAAGAAGGGATTGTTGCAGGGATTGGAGTGGGTAGTGTAAGAGTAGAAGGAAGAACAATTTAGAAGCTAAAGGTCCATATAGTCAAAGCTGTGGTTTTTCCAATAGTCATATATGGATGTGAGAGTTGAACCATAAAGAAGGCTGAGCACCAAAGAATTGATGCTTTCAAACTGTGGTGCTGGAGAAGACTCTTGAGAGTCCCTTGGACAGCAAGGAGATTGAGCCAATCAATCCTAAAGGAAATCAACGCTGAATATTCAATGGAAGGACTGATGCTGAAACTGAAGCTCCAATACTTCGGCCACCTGATGCAAAGAGCTGACTCATTGGAAAAGATCCTGATGCTGGGAAAGATAGAAGGCAGGAGGAGAAGGGGACAACAGAGGACAAAATGGTTGGATAGCATCACTGACTCAATGGACATGAGTTTGAGCAAGCTGCAGGATATGGTGAAGGAGAGGGAAGCCTGGCATACTGCAGGGGTCACAAAGAGTTGGACACAACTGAGTGACTGAACAACAACAAAAGTCATCTAAGCGAGAGATGATAATGCCATGGTCCAGACTTGGTGGCTATAGGGATGGAGAGAAGAGGATGAATTCCCACAATACTCAGGAGGTGGAATGGACAGAATCCACCTGACTACATGTGTGGAGTTGGGGAGAAGGATGCATCAAGATTGACGTCCAGGGCACTTCCTGGTGGTCCAGTGATTAAGAATCACCCTGCCAATGCAGCCTGGAGAAGGGAATGGCAACCCACTCCAGTATTCTTGCCTGGAGGATCCCATAGACAGAGGAGCCTGGTGGGCTACAGTGTCTGGGGTCACAAAGAGTTGGACATGACTGAGCAACTACACTTTATTTCTTCTTTGTGCCAATGCAGGGGGTGCAGGTTTGATCCCTGGTCAAGGAACTGGGATCCCACATGCTACAGGGCAACTAAGCCTGTGCACTGCAATGAAGATACAGCACAGCAGTCAAAAAAAAAAACAAAAACAAGCAAAAAAAAAATCAATTTGAGCAACAAAACAAAGTATTAGCAAAGAAAAGATTGACGTCGAGGTTTCTAGATAGCATACCTGTGCTATGCTGTGCTTAGTCATGTCCAACTCTTTGCAGCCCATGGACTGTTACCTGCCAGGCTCCCATGTCCATGGAATTTTTCAGGCAAGAATACTGGAGTGAGTTGCCATTTCCTACTCCAGGGATTGAACCCACGTCTCCTTCTCTTGGGTCTCCTGCATTGGCAGGTGGATTCTTTACCACTGAGCTACCTGGGAAATCCAGCATACCTGGGTAGGTGATAATGCCAATTCTGACATCAAAATAATGGAGAAGAACCAAGCTCAGGTAGAATGAAAGTGATGATTTATACACATTGGGTTTGAGGTGCCCATGTAACATGTAGGTGGAAGTGCTGAGTACACAGTTGCATATTCAGATCTGGTTTTTGGAGACATCAGTGGAGATCCATGCCTTTGGAAGGCATTGGAGTACGGTTGATTGTTGAAGCCATGGGGGTCACTGAAGTAGCCTAGAGTGAGAGTAAAGACAGAGCAATGAAGGATTCTAGTACTTAAGCATCAGGTCAAAGAGAATGAGGCAAACAGAGATGTAGAAAGAAGCAAGGGAAGTAATGATAGCACCTTGTTTCTATGGGGCTTCCCAAGTGGCTCAGCTGGTAATAAATCCGCCTGCAATGTGGGAATCCTGGGTTTGATCCCTGGGTTATGAAGATCCCCTGGAGAAGGGAATGGCTACCCACTCCAGTATTCTGGCCTGAAGAATTTCATGGACTGTATAGTCCATGGGGTCACAAAGAGTCAGACACGACTGAGCGACTTTCACTTTCACTTGTTACTATGAGCTTAAGTATCTTTATAAACTCATGGCCTCCCTTCTAGTTTGGCAACACATCCCAGGCTCATCTTGCATATTTTTGGCTCCAGATTAGAAATCACTGTTTCTCCAAGGTTTGGGGTGTTCACTACCAGGTTGGTCATTACTTGCTATACTTTTTCAATGAACAGATTCGGGAAATATGCATTATTTTAATGGACAATTTATACTTAGGATCACAATAATTTTACCTAAAAACTTTGATATTCTGTCTCCTTTCTCTTTATTAAAAATCTTTTCCCCCTAATGATACCAGTATGGTATTATTTACTTTGTCCTACAGTATATAAATCAGTTTCAGAAACATAGTAACAGTACTATCACAATATGATTACTGAATATGATTACTGAACAATATGATTACTGAAAACTCTTTAAGACTTCTTTGTAGTTCTTTTTGCCCTTTGAGTATATCCACTTAGGCATATACAATTCCTGAAGTTTCAAGTCATTTGAAAGAACTCCTTTCTACATGGTTATGCCACCAGAGCATGCAAGGTTAGATTCACTTGTTTAACATTTGGTTTTTAAACATTGATTTTTTTTGTTTTGAATTAAATTTGTTTTATAATTTTATAAAGCATTTATACAATTCCCATTCCAGTTATCTCGTGCTGCATAATAAACGGTCTCAAAACTTAGTGGCTTAAGACAACCATTTTATTCTGCTCATGATTTTGTGGGTCAGGAATTTGCCAAGGGCCCGGCTGGATGGTTTGCCTATGATCCTCAGGACAGCTGCGGATGGAGGTTCAGCTTCCAGGATGGTTCTTCACCTGGACCTATGTCTCCCCATGTGGTTACCTGGCCCTCAGTGTGGAATTTTCGCAGCCAGGTTGTGTCTATAACTTTTCCCATAGGACATACTCTGCACAAGGCTGAGGAAGGGGAACCCAAGCATCTTATATTGCACTGTAGGGAAGGGAGGATGGAGTAGAGGTCCTTAAACTATGCTGCACCTTACAGCGCCCATCTCAGTGAAAGGTAACCCAGGTTCTAGATGCAGGCCTGGGAGAGAGGACAAAGAGACACAGACGTACTACCTGCTTTCCCTGCCCTGAGCAGTCGAAGCGGAGCTGAGGCTATGTCTAGTCGGCAGCATTTGCCTTAAAATGCCTGAGGGAAGGCATTAGCAAACAACATTTTCACGGAAACTCGGTGGCCACGATATTCCTCAGTGTTGCACACTTCAGCACAAGTAAGGATGATGCGTGGAGCTTGTTAGACCTGCAGATTCCTGGGTTCCCTGTAAGATCTAGGGTGAGGAGCAGATGTCTGTGTATTTGCCCGGAGTTCCTCAAGAGTTCCTTTAGGTAAGGACCACTTACTCTGGACGTTGCATTCACTATTCTGAACGGAGCTTTACAGAATTCAGTCTTCATTGCTTATTATTTTGTGAGTGCCTTTGAGACATGCTTAGTGTATGACTCTTTTCCTCACAGAAGATCAAATTCAGTTGAGTCGCTCAGTCCTGTCCGACTCTTTGCGACCCCATGGACTGCAACACACCAGGATTCCCTGTCCATCACCAGCTTTGCTTAAATTCCTCTCAAGTTCTCTTTTCCCACTCACTATTGGATCTCCTCTTAGGAGATTCTTAGTAAGAATTCTTAGTAAGAATTCCACGAGCTCTCTAATGCCAGCTAAATATATTAAATCAATCGGTCTGCTTTTCACGAGGTTGACCTGAGTGAACCTGCTGGGTTTCCTTTGTAATCCAGCTTTATCCACAAAGGCTCCATTCATCCCCAGATGCATATTCAGGCCCAGGAGTTTAAGGAGAGTCTAGTCACTCATGTGGGCAGCCATCCTCTTTTCTGGTAGCAGTAGTTGACTGCAGGTCCTAAAGCTCAAAGGAAGAATGAAACCTACTCAAGCCATCCTGCAGTACATGAGCACCCAGCACAGGTCTTAAGTCCACAGACTGCCCTTCAGATTAGATAGTCAGCACCGTCCTGGATGTACGGTGTTAGGGATACAAGCCACAGGGATACAGTGAATATGGGGACAGCAAGCACTGACCCCTACCTGACACGATAGCATGTAGTGATGCGTGTGTGTATGTTTATTCCCCCCACTCATCATCTAGTTCATCTCTTTTTCCAGATGAGGATTCTGAGGCCCAGAAAGTTGACTGGACTGAGGCTACATAAGCTGGTCAGGGCATTTCCAGGCTCAGAACCAGACTCCTGACATCCTGTCTATTGTTGTTTTAGTCACTCAGTCGTGTCCGACTCTTTGTGACCCCATGTACTGTAGCGCACCAGGCTCCTCTGTCCATGGAATTCTCCAGGCAAGAATACTGGAGTGGGTGGCCATGCCCTCCTCCAGGGGACCTTCCCAACCCAGGGATCAAACCCGGGTCTCCTGCATTGCAGGCAGATTCTTTACCATCTGAGCCACCTGGTATCAAAATATCCTCCCCACCCTGTGACCCCTGCATCATCCCACTCCATTTTTTTTCCTTCATTTGAATGTATTTATTTTTTTATACAGTTTTCAAAGGTGAATTTCCATTTACAGTTATTATAGAATATTGGCTATATTCCCTGTATTGTACAATATATCCTTGTAGCTTATTATATACCTAATAGTTTGTACCTCATACTCCCCACCTCTATATTGCCCCTCCCCACTTACATCTCCCATGGCAACCACTAATTTGTTCTCTAGATCTATGAGTTTGCTTCCTTTGTTATATTCCCCAGTTTTTTGTATTCTTTAGATTCCACATATGTGATATCATACCGTATCTGCCTGTCTCTGACTTACTGCACTTAGCATAATCCCCTCCAAGTCCATCCAGGTTACACACACATACACATGTGGCAAAACTTCATTCTCTGTTTATGGCTGAGTAATACCTGCATCTTCCCACTCTTCAAGTATACTGCAACCTTGTAGCCTCCCCAGTTTACATGTCCTTCTCAGAATCCAAGCTTTCCACCTCTACATGTATATATGTTTTCATCAAACAGTGGGAATTCCAATAAGCCTCCAGTGATATGAGTATAACTAACAGGTAAGACTGGAGGAGGAATGGGGGCTAGAAGGGGGAATCGGGCTCCCTGGCCATAGTGGGGCAAATCCTTCCTATTTGATGGCAAAATGTAGTGCTTTCCCCCCATCTCGCCTCCCCCCCCCCAGCACCCCGCTAGGCCCCAGGAGTCTCATCTCACAGACTGGCTTTTCCATCTGTGTCACAGCCTTCAAGGCAGCGGCCCTGATCCAGAGGTGGTACCGACGCTACATGGCCCGCCTGGAGATGAGGCGGCACTGTACCTGGAGCATCTTCCAGTCTATCGAGTACGCCGGGCAACAAGACCAGGTCAAGGTGCGCCGGGACATGGGACGGGACCACCGCCAGCTCTGCCTCTCAGCCCCCAGGGCAGCAAGGCCCAGGGGCCTGGAAGGACGTGGATCACTCCTGGGTTCCCCTTCTGTCTCTAAAGCCACATCTGCTTGGGTTTCTCTGCAGCTCCACAATTTCTTCAGCTACCTTGTGGATCACTTCACCCCCAGCAGTCACAACGAGAGTGAGTATGAACTGCCACCCAGCAGGTCCTCCGGTCTGAGGGTCAGAGACATCAGGGTGAGGTGGGGGGTGCACGGGGAGTGAAAATGTGAATCTAGTGACGGCCAGGGAATGAGCGAGGAGGTTCTCCTGGAAGCAGACCTGGAGACAAGAGTCTGAGCACAAGGAGTTTATTTGGTAAATACAGGAAACACTGGGAGGTGGAGGAGGGGCTCAAGAAAGGGGAGGCATGCGGTAAAGGAGTGGGTAACTAAACCGGCAGTTAGTCAGGGAAATAATGCAGAACGCAGCCCAGGAAGCCTCCAACCTGAAGGCAGCGGGAACTGGAGTCTATGTCAACTGCCGAGAGTCACTGGTGGGAGCTGCTGGGAGGGGCGGATGGGAAGGGTCGTTCCAGCGTGTCCAGCCTCTCTGCTGATCCAGGGGAAGCCCTCAGGCAGCGATGCTGGGGCGGCCTTTGGAAATCAATTGCCCAAGAGTCTGAGGCATCTGCCGTACTAAGTATCCCAGAAATGCCTGTGAACTTCCACTTAAAATTTTCCTTTAAGAAAACTAAATGTGCACTAATTTTTTAAAACACCATCCTTGTAGAGAAGGGGGACAAAAAGAAGCAAATGTAGAAAAATATGGGAAACGTATTGAAACTGTGTTCATTTCCCCAGTACCCCTTCCCTCCTGCTCACCAACCTAAGCCCCTGAATCTCTGTACTTTATCAGTCTTTTCAAATAAAAGTAAAATGGATTTGACATGATAACAAAACCTTTCTCCTGCCCATCCTAGTTTTCTCATGACCTTGCCTTCTCCTTTCTCCTCACCTGTGTTGGTGCCCTTGCCCAACCAGCCACGTCCCTTTCAAGTACGGTCCAGGGAATGGACTCTGTATTGCCTGAGCCTGCAGGTCTGCTCTAAACCAGCCCACTCTTTCTGTCCTGCCTAGGGGACTTCCTGAACCGCATGTTCACTGAGGAGCGATCCCCCCAGGACTCCGGAATGGAGAACGGCGGTGACTATGAATCCATCGAGGTACCGGACAGTTACACAGGGCCACGCCTCTCCTTCCCGCTCCTTCCTGACCACGCAACTGCCCTGGTGGAAGCTTTCAGACGGAAACAAGTAAGCTCACGCCAGGATCCTGGGTCACCAGCAATCCCACGGGAAGGGGAGAAGCAGAGTAGACACAATGCAAAAGGAATGCCCCTGGATTTAGGGTGTTCGTGTTAGGGATCCACCAGAGAGATCCACTCACCCTTTTCTTAGCCAGGACCTTGTGGTTGATCAGCCAGTTTTTATATATTGAAAACCCTTCCTCCTAATCGTGTAATCTCTTTGTTCATTCATCTCACAAGATATTGAGCACTGCTATGGGCAGGCACTGTTCTGGACACTGCTCTGAACAGTGAACAAAACAGACACAAATCTCTGCCTGCAGAGGGCTGACATTTTAGTGGGGAGACATAATAAGTAACAAATAAGTAATTATATATATATATATTTATAATATGTAATATATTAGGTGGTAGAACTATGTCAGAGCATAAACTAAGTTCCAGGTGGGAGAGATGGCAGTTTTACAGAGTGATCTGGGAAGGCATTGCTGAAAAGGTGATTTCTGAGCAAGGGTCGAACGTGGCGAGGGAGTATGCCATGTGTACATCTGGGGAAAGAGTTCTAGGTAGAGGGAATAGATGGAAAGGCCCTGGGCAGGACCTCACCTGGACTGCTCCAGGACATCAGCAAGGCCATTGGGGCTGGAGAGGAGGGAACCAGGAAATAACTGTCAGGAGATGGAGATAGAGGGGTAAGTAGGGTAGACTCAATCTTCTGAAGGAGATGGGGAAACCATGAGCACAGAAATGATACAATCCAGCTTTCTTTTTAAAATTATCATACTGTTTGCTGAAGAGAGTGTAGGGAGCAAGGGCTGAAACAGGGAGGTGGGTCAAGAGACTGCTGTAATATAGTCCAAGCTTGAAACCCGAGTGGTAGAGGTAGTGAGAAGGGGCCAGATTCTGGCTCTTAGGCCAGATTCCAATCCTTCCTCTTATTTCACATGAAGATAATTCACTGCAGAAGCTGGGATAATTTTCCCAGTAATGTCAGGATCACTGATACCATCAGTGTATATGTACTTCTTCAATCATGTTTCTCCCTAGCTAAAGGCAAGGAAGGGTTACACAGAGTAGGTAGGAAGAGGACATTGGTTCAGTATTTGAAGGATGATGAAAAACATGAACAAGGGCAGAAAATGAGTGAAAAAGAAACAATCTGTGCATAGGTCCCAGGAGCAGTTTACTAGGGTCACTTAACACGGTCTTGGGGTCATTCAGTAGTAAACGTGTGACCCGTCTTCCCTCACGTATATGTGTTATTTTGTCCCCTCCCTGCTCTTCTTCCTAGTAGAGGCTCCATGCTCGGTATGTCTTGAATCTTTTGCATGAAGCCAGGAAACACCTGGTACAACTGCCAAACATCAACCGGGTCTCCACTTGTTACAGCGAAGAAATCACAGTATGTGGTAAGAGCCAGTCAGAAATGGCTTTATGTGCTGGACACAACCCAGACAATTCTGCCTGTTGTGGGGAGAGAAGGGAGGGCTAGAGGGGTCCGGATGGCCAGGTGGGCAGGCCAGCTTCATGCCTTCATACTGAATATATTTACATATTTATTCCACAATTACTTAAACTGGGGGTAGGAAGGGCAGGTGCCATGAAGAACTGTGGGCCAGAGGGCCCAGCCTCTTCTTGATTTTTTAAAGAGATTCAGATTAGTCCCCAAACTCATGCTGTCCATTCAGAACAGAATCCCAGGAAATAAATAGACCTGCCCTTGTTAGAAGACAGTTTATTTATTGTACCTGAACAGGTCTAAATGCCTAGCAAATGATTCCTTCCATCTACATTTTCTCTTAGAGAGAAATCCTGTTGATGACAACTTTTCCATCTCCTTATATGATCACTGATGTTTTAATACCCACTATAGGGGAGACTATAACACACAGGGTCTGTAAACTAGCACTTCCAGGGCCAAACGCAGCCTGCAATATGTCTTGTCTGCTTCAAAATGTTCTTAAATTTCTAGTTTCCAACATTTGAAAGTTGGGAGGATTTCATGTTAAAATCTACATTTCCAACTTGAAAAATCTTGTAACACTGACCCATATAAGTGAGTACCAGCTTCTTACTTTAAGATGGGGCAAAAATCTCTCCAGTTCTCATCCAGGCTTTCAGCCCTACACCATTCTGTCCATTTCTGCTTTAGTAGAAATATGTCATTTACTGTTTATGATAATCATACAGAAGAAATATCATGCTTTCTGCTTTCAATATTAACCAACCTTGCAACAGGGAAGCTAATACTTTGTTGTTTAGTCATTAAGTCATATCTGACTCTTTCTGACCCATGGGACTATATAGCCCACCAGGCTCCTCTCTACATGAAGTTTCCCAGGCAAGAATGCTTGGGGGGATCTTCCCGACCCAGGGATCAAACCCACGTCTTCTGCATTGGCAGGTGGATTCTTTACCACTTAACCACCTAGGAAGCAGCTAATTATTTGTCCCTGTCTTATATATGGGAAAATGAGTGACCATAAGTTTATCAGGTTTTCCTGGGTATTTTTATTTAAATTGAGTTACAGCTGACATAATTGCATTAGTTTTAGGTATACAATAAGTATTTTTTATAGTAAAAATTAGAAATAATGGTGAAGATCAATCAAAACGGATATTTTTTCTTTGTTAGGAGATTTACATGGCCAGTTGGATGACTTAATATTTATATTTTATAAGGTATGAACCCTCAAATTATGTTCCTGTCTTGTTCTCAGGTTTAATTTAGAAGTTCACATACAGTATCTATAAAAAAATGCTTAAGTATTACTTGTATTTTAAAATATTTTAGAGTAATATTTGCTACTATGTAGCAAATGCAGAATGTAAAAATGATTATTGCATTATATTCTAGTGTATTTTTGTAGACTGTTTAAAAAATAGAAAATCTATGGCTAATAAAATCATTATTTGGAAAAAAGAAAATCAAGTACTAAATAGAGAAAATTATTTATTGTCAAAGCAACTAAAAGCTATTTTCATACCTATTTTTAGTTACCAAATGCTCTGCATAGTGATAAATACTCCACTGATGTAATTAACACAAAGCATTTTCTGATGTATTGTCTTGTTAAATCCTGAGAAATGTATGGCAGCTATTATTATTATTGCCAGTTAGAGACAGAGTGGCCAGAACTTACAACGAGCCTTGGAATTACAAGTTCAGTGCCCTTGGCGCAAACCACCTGGCAACACTGTGTTTGGAGAATGAACACATTTATTTTGGTGAGCATGTCATAACTTCAGCCTGGCTAGAAAGGAAATATAAGACCAACAGAAAGTGTTTTCAATATTTCCATCTTTTACTGACATTTCCCATTTGGAAAAGAGCCAGACAGCACAGCACTGGCTTTCAGGCCTGATAGACCGTCAGATGCACAACGGCTTGACCTGATTTCCTATTTCCTTCCTCCCACTGTTTCTTCTTGGACTTGTCTCCTCGTTGGGAAGAATGGCCTCCCATCACCAGAGCGGGCCTATGTGTTCAATGGTGACTTTGTGGACCGAGGGAAGGATTCAGTCGAGATCCTAATGGTTCTCTTTGCCTTCATGTTGGTTTACCCAAAAGAGTTCCATCTTAACCGAGGAAACCATGAGGACCATATGGTGAACTTACGGTACAAACCAAAATATGCTTGGGGATTTGGTCTTTACTGGTTGTGACTGTGAAGTTATTTTTCCAGAGCTTCTTATTTGTTAGATGCATTTTAAAAGCACTCTTCAAGTTTATAAAGTGGAATACACAATATATACCATTTAAAAGATTTTCTTAAAAGTTTACACATTATCCTACTATTCTACACATTATCCTACTATTCTAATAAAACTATTACATTTGTTTTCACATGGCCAAACACTTTATCATATAAACAGTAAGGGTTCACTAGAGAAAAAGTACAAAATATAGATAAGCAAAAGAAAATTAAAGTATCCCATATTTCTACCCACAGATAATGTTATAATTTTGAACACTTAGCAAATATTTCTCAATGTTTTTTCTATATATATATTTATTTTTTTAATCTATTTATTTTTGATTGGAGGATAATTGCTTTACTATATTTCGTTGGTTCCTGCTATACATCAACATGAATCAGCCATAGGTATATATATAGAATATGCATTTTTATAAAAATGCAGTTGTGCCATATATAATATCACTAAATTTAATATGTTTCTGCCTCTAACTCTAGATATGGTTTTACCAAGGAAGTGATGCATAAATATAAGGTATGCTGCCCTTAAAAGCAAAGTTTCTCTCAGTGCAGTTAAATCAATTATTTAAACTTAGTATCATGTTTTCAGATACATGGCAAGAAAATACTAAAACTACTGCAAGATGTGTTCTGCTGGCTTCCACTGGCCACTCTGGTTGATGAGAAAGTCCTGATTCTTCATGGTGGAGTGTCAGACAGGACTGACTTGGAGCTCTTGGCTAAACTAGACAGGCACAAGGTACTGACTGAGCGCTAAAATAATGTGGATTTCTGTATAATGCCAGGCGTCACTGCCAACAAACGTAAAACAGATGTCATCTTGACTCCATGCTGACTCCAGCTGACTAATAAGGGCTGTTAAGAGAATCCATTAAATCTTTGAACAGAGAATTGGGAATTCACCACTGGAGCAGGTGTACTGTGATCCATTAACATTTGCCATGGATGACGGTGGGGAATGGCAGCTAGTGCCATCTGTTGAAAGCCACTGGACCTGCCAGGGAACTCCCTAGAACCTTTGCTTTCTAATTTTCCACTTCCAAAATGAAACAGAAAAAATAGAAACTATTGGGGTATAAGGTACTCTGTTTTTTACACTCCCCCTCCTCCTGCTTGTTACTGTAAGTTCCTTTAGGACAAGTATTAATACCATCTCTGGTTATTTTGTATTTCTGCTAGCACTTTCCTTGCATATAGTAAGTGCTTAAAACATGGTTGTTGAGTTTAACTGCGGGAACTGAGACTCTGCAAGCTGCACAGTGCAGCCAAAAAAAGCAAAGATTCTGTTTTCTTTTAATCATAGACTCTTACCCTTGAATCGTATATTATAGCCTCTCTCCTCCAACTACCCATCCACACAGGAATGAATCCCTGCTATGACATCCTTGAGCAGTTCCAAAAACAGAGAACTCATTCCACATAAGCCAGTCTTCTTTGGGCAACTCTAATTGATACATAGTAAGTCCTGTACATACGAACGAATTTGGTTCCAAGAACACAGTCATAAGTCCAATTTGTTTGTGAATCCCAATTTAGCCTAGGTTCCCAACATAATCAGCTATATAATACTGTACCGTAATAGGTTTATAGTACTTTTCACACAAATAATACATACATAAAAAACAGACACAAAAAACACTTTAAATCTTACAGGCCAGCACCTTGAAAAGTACAGTAGTACAGTATAACAGCTGGCATACAGGGGCTGGCATGCACTTCTTTGAAAGTTTGCAACCTGTAGGTTCATATATAGAGAGACTTACTGTAAAAGTCTATGCTGTTGTTGTTCAGTTGCCAAGTGGTGTCCAACTCTTTGCAACCCCATGAACTGCACCACACCAGGCCTCTCTGTCCCTCCCCATCTCCCAGAGTTTGCCCAAATTCATGTCCATTGAATTGGTGATGCCATCCAACCATCTCATCCTCTGTCACCCTCTTCTCCTTCTGTTATGAGACATAAGTGAAAGAGTGTGGCCTTAGAATCAGACAGACCTGAGTCAGAATCTGGAAACAAGCACTTCTTGGTTGTTATGGCAGCTTTGTGTACTAGGTTGTCCAGGCACCAAGGCTTCTTATGTCTTGTTACTCTGCCATCCTTAGTGTCATCACCATGCCCTCATGTGCATAGCTCAAGATAGCTTGCCACCACACCTGCGTTCCAAGCAATACAGTAGAGGAATGAAGGGAAGAATATCCTATCCTTTAAATACATAGTGAAGAAGTTGCAAACATCTCTTCTGCTCTCATCCCATTGGTCAGAACGTAGTGCATTCCTGTAGGCAAGATGTGGTGGCTCCTTTGATCTCTGTGGGACCATCTTAACTCCAGTGTGATGGATCCATGGCTTAATACCCTTCAACTTCACCAGGGAAATGGGTCATGAGTATCACCTCATAAGGTCCAGTCCAGCAAGGTGACACAGAAATGCATGTTATGTGCTAAAAATAATAACACCTTCCATAAGTTGTTCAGGTACAAGGACCTTGCTCTGTCCATTACAGACCCACACTTCCTAGAGTCAGCATTCTGAGGATGGTTAGGACTCCAATCCGATCCCCATTCAATGGCCTTAAGTCTTCAGGAAAATACTTTGGATAGCATTTTATGAGATCCACATCAGCAATCAGGGCCAACACTTGGGCTGGTCTTCTGGATGTTTGCTGCTGCTGCTGCTAAGTCACTTCAGTCATGTCCAACTCTGTGCGACCCCAGAGACGGCAGCCCACCAAGCTTCCCCGTCCCTGGGTGTTTATTCTCCCAAGATTTCCACAGGGTCCAGTCTCCAGGACAGCAGTGGCACAGCCGAACATCTATGGGAAACATCAACCTGCTAGAAGTAAACTTACGTAGAGCAGTGAAAGTAGCTTCCAATGAGTCTACATACCTGACAGTATCTACGTTCCTCAACTGAATTCCTTCTGGATCTCAAACTATTTCTGAAACAATGGCAGGGTCTCTAAAACAACATTTCATAGTTGCTCAATTGGCGCCTGCTTCTAAGGCCTGGGCTTCCCTCGTGGTTCAGCTGATAAAGAATCTGCCCGAAATGTGGGAGACCTGGGTTCGATCCCTGGGTTAGGAAGATCCCCTGGAGAAGTGAAAGGCTACCCACTCTAGTATTCTGGCCTGGAAAATCCTATGGACTGTATAGCCCATGGGGGTCACAAAGAGTCAGACACGATTGAGCAACTTTCACTTTTAAGGGCTACCTTCAGCTGGAAGTGGGGCAACCAGTGAGGCTTTATCCCAGGTTAAAGTAATCTCCTGACAAATTTTAGCTATAGTCTTTTTAAGAGTGTGATTCCTCTTGTGTTTTGCCAGTAGATTGGGGTTGTCAAGAAGCATGTAATTTCCAAAGAAGGTTTAAAGCTCCAGATACTTCTTGAGATATTCTTGCTATAAAGGCCCCTTTATTGTCACTCAAAATGGACATAAGTAACCTAAATCTAGGAATTATTTCTTTCAGGAGAGCTTTAACAACCTCATGCTTTTTCAGGCCAGCAAGGAAATGCTTCTATCCAACCAGTAAAAGTGTTCACAAATAACTAATAAGGGCCTAAGGTTTCCAGTGACTGCTGGCATCACAGCGAAGTCACTGATCTTCTCCCAGCACAGCACCTGGGGTCTGAACTCCTTTGATTAAAGGCAGTGTCCCAGTTTTAGGATTATTTTTAGCACACACCATGCATTTCTTTATCAGTTTCTGATTTGTCCTTTGCATGTTTGGTCCTGTAATAAGTTTGTGAATCCACTAGAGGATGCCGTCTCTCCCACACTGGGTACTCGGGTGTACATAATGTTACACCTTCTGTAAGGTGTTCAGGTACAAGGACCTTACTATATCCATTATAAACCCAGCCTTCCTACAGTCAGCATCCTGAGAATGACCAGGACTCCAATCAGATCCCATTCATTGGCCTTAAATCTTCAGGAAAATAGACAGCATCTTACCAGATCTACATCGGTGACCAGAGCCAACTCTGGGGACCTAGGTGTTCCTGGCTGCTGGCTTTGCTGCTTGATCTGCTAGATTATTCCTTCCAGCAGTCACACAATCTGCTTTCTGATGTCCTGAACAGTGGACATTCATTCTTTTGGCTCCATGATAGTTTCTAATAAGGTTAAAATTTCTTCAGCAGGGTTAAGTTCCTCTTCCCTGCAATTAACAGTCCTCTCTCCAAATGGCCTTATGAGCATGGACCACCAAGAAAGTATACTTGAGAATCAGTGAAAACAGTTACTCTCTTATCCTTACATAGATGGAGGGCTCTCATCAGGGCTGTTAGTTCTCCCTTTTGTGCAGAGATTCCTGGGGGAAGGGCTTCTGCTTCTAGGGTATTTTGGTGAGTTACCACCACATACCCAGTTTTGCATTCTTCCTGGTCCATAAAGCTGACTCCATCTGTGAACATCTCAAGGACTGGGTTCTCCAGGGATTTCTTGAACAGGGTTACTCATCCAAAAGACATCCTCTCACCCCAAGACGTCTTCCAATCCCAAATTCCCCAAATCAACTCCTTGCTACAAAACTAAGCACTGAATGTTGGCTGCACCTCGCCAGGAAACCCAGGGAATCCTCCCTGGAACAGATGGCCAAGGGGACAGTTTGGACTCACGCACAGGCTTTTAATACCGGCAGCGGGCTGACCAACCATGGGCAGCAGGTCTGTCTGGATTTATCTCCTGGCTGGTGTGCCCTATTTGTTACCGAACCAGGTTTCCTCTGCCCTAGCTTTGCAGCCAAAATGCTGAGATGTCAAAGTTTACAGCAAAGAGAGGGTTTATTCACAAGGCAGCCAAGTGAGGAGGCTGAAGAACAAATCATGAATCCTCTTCCCTGAAGGCAGGGGTTCAGGGTGTTTATGGGAGAAAGAAGCAGGGCATCTGAGCTGTGAGAGGAGTGGGGGGGGAGAGGATAAGGAAAAGCTGCAGTAACTGTGGTTCTGAGCAGGCGGAAGCAGGCTACACGCTCTGCACCTTCAAAAGGGCACTAATGGAACCCTCGAGCATGCCTGGTTGAAGGGTCAGTGGTCCCTTCCAGTCTTAATCAGCTCAGCTGGAACTAGACACAGCCGATTCCAAGCTCTCAGAAAACAACTGGGGCAAACATCTTATTTAGGTGAAGTGCTGCTTGGAGGACATGCATGTCTCCTGCAGTGACAATTAAAACAGCCTTGATTAGTGAAGGTAGGTTACAGGTGAAATGGATTTCACTAACGCTTACCCACCGTTTTAGAAACTTAGAGAAGCAGGGACTCTAGAGTCATCTATCTAGACTCCATTCCAGTGCAGTCTTACTATCTCTGTACCTTGGGGTTCTTACTCGTACTATAAGTGAGGGCTTCCCAGGTGGCAGAGTGGTAAAGAACCCACCTGCCAATGCAGGACACAAGAGAGACTCGGGTGGGATCCCTGGGTCAGGAAGATCCTCTAGAGAAGGAAATGGCAACCTGCTATTGTATTCTTGCCTAGAGAATCCCACAGAGGAGCCTGGTGGGCTGCAGACTCTGTGGGATCACAGAGTCGGACATGACTGAGTGAGCCCACACACTATTAAGTGAGAATGCTATTGCACAGGGGTGTTCAGGCTAATCAATGTATTCATAAAAGGGCCCTGGATAGCACCTATTTGGAAGAGGCTTGATACATATTAACACTATTATCCTTAAGAATAAAAGTCAGGGACACCTCTTGAAGCAGATAACATCCTTATAAAGTTACCTGAGGACCAGAAGGGGTGGGACTGGTGGACTGGTCCTGGCTGTGAAGTGGCAACAGGCAGGGGAGGAGGTGGTTAGGAGTCCGTTCACACTCTGTGGACTTGCACTCTCTTCACCTAGGGCCGGAACTGCCTAGGAAGTAATTAGCACTTGTCCAGTGTTACAGAATAACCTCTGTTCTCTTCTCTTCCATCGGGATCCCTCTTCAAATGTCAGTCAGGTACTGCCAAGCCACGTCAAGTGCCCGTCTTTGTTCCCGCCCGCAGTCAGTCCACGCCGGGACATGGCTTTCTTGTACTGCAGTCCTTAGATCTATTTGCAGAGAGTTCTCACTCCTTGATTGCATACCTGAAGAGTTTCCTTTGTGAACCGGACGTTTCTCTTGATATCCCTGTGGATGCTGTGGCGCTCGGGCATGCTGGGAATGGCTTCTCTTCTCTTTGGCTGGTTGCCCCAGGGCTGCTCTGTGGCCTGAACCAACTCTTTCCCATGATCAGAATTCCTCCTTCTTATGTTCTCTACATTGTCAGCTTGGTCCCAGTACCATGATGACTCTAAGGAAGGGAGAGGGACCACACTCGGTCCCTTTGGCAAGAAGAGCATCGTCCCGATTAGGTCCAGGTTGAAGTGAGGTGCTCCCGTTCCCTCCTGGGTCCTTCCTCAACAGGCACTTCCTGTGAATGGCCAGTTATAGGAGGTGTCAGGTTTTTCCCATTCCAGCCATCCTCGGTCAAGGCTGCAGTTCCTCGCCTTTGTGTTCGCATCTGTGGAACAACAAGCGGGTCAATAAGGGCTTGCCTTCTGAGAGGTGCTCTGTCTAAAAATCACTAGGTTCCTAGAAACAGGTCAGTATTTCTCCAATTATTTGTGGTGGAGGGCCAGGTTTCATAAATTTTTAATTTGTCACAGACCAGTACTGTTGTAAAATACGATAAACGTGAATTACTAGAAAAATGAAATGCAAGCCAAAAGTATAAGCCCACTGATCACGTGTTTGAATGACGGCAATATCAAATTGCGGTAAAAGCTTGGAAAGGCTTAGTCTCAGTTCTGTGCTGACCTTGTCACTGTTGGGACAATCCGTGGGGCCCAACTGACTTGATGCCAAAGTGCTGCTGTCAAAAGGAGAATAGTTTCATTGAAGCATCTGTAACTTTTCTGGCCACTTTTAGATTGTTTCCACCATGAGGTACAAAACGAGAAAGGAGAATAAGAAACAAGCGGAGGAGAAGGGAAAAGCCAACCAGACGGGTTCTGCCGGGAGACCCTCGCCGTGGTTTCTCCCCCAAAGCCGCTCTCTGCCCTCCTCGCCCCTCCGCGCCGGCACCCACAAGGCCCACAGAGCCGAGCGCTCCTCCAGCGTCCCCTGCGGCGTCCCCCTGGACCCGAAGGAGCTCTCCCGCCGGGTGCGGTGCTCCGTGGACCTGGAGCTGGAGAGGTGCCGGCAGCAAGCGGGCTTCCCGGTGATCAAGGAGAAGGAGGAGCCCTCGGCATGGGAGTCAGAAGTGGACTCAGATGCCGAGGAGCAGCCGGAACCCACGCCGGAGGAGTGGAGGCAGGTGGGTGTGGCCGGCGCCACTCTCTGCAAAAAGCAAGGATTTCACAAAACCCAACAAATCTCCTGGCTCTTTTCATCCTTACTCCTCTCTCTCTCCCTGAGGTCAGAGCACCCAAATTGGTATTTGCTGGTGCGCTAAGTCGCTTCAGTCGTGTCTGACTCTTTGCAACCCTGCGGACTGGACTGTTATGTAGCTCACCAGGCTCCTCTATGGGATTCTCCAGGCAAAAATACTGGAGTGGGTTGCCATGCCCTCCTCCAAGGGATCTTCCCTACCCAGGGATCATACCCTTGTCTCTTGGGTCTCCTGCATTGGCAGGCAGGTTTCTTTACCACTAGTGCCACCTGGGAAGCCCGGTATTTGCCTAGTGACTCCTATAGTCTGGAGTTTTATAAAGGAGGGGAGGTGTGGCAGGTGGGCTCTATTGTCTGAGTAAGCTTGGTTTAGTGACTCCGCATCACTGGGGCGCGAAGGTAAGCCACAATTGATCGGATGCTGTTTTATGCATAGCTGACATACATATCAGATGGCTGCTGCAGCTCAAGGCCAAAAGTGTCATATCAGCAGCTTCCATCCTCCGTGTTTGCAAGGCAACTAAAACCTGTTCCAGAATCTTCAGAACTGCATCCCATGGCCACCCCAAGCTGCAAGGGGGAGTGGAAAAGCACGTATTTAGCCAGGCACAGTGCCATGCCAAATACCCCAGTCTAAGAGTTCTGTTAGCAAGGAAGAGGGAGGAGAATGGATACTGAGGAGGAACGCACAGCGCTTGCCAAAACAGACGACTTTGGCAGCCAAGTGGGCGGCTATTTCACCAGGGCAAGACTGTGGCAGGGAGACTGTCATCTAGGTGGGAGATGCTGCTGCTGGTGATCTCGTGTAGTAGAGTTAGTAGGACTACTTGAACTCGTTTTGTTCAATCACTTTTGACCTACAAAAATGGCAGCTTCTTATGCTTTATTGAATAAAGAAAAGGAGAGAATCCAGAATTACTTAAAAGTTAAGATTACCAGAACTTGCTGATTGACTGGATGGAGGGTGGTGAGAAAGAGGAGGAATCACAGGTGATTCTGAGGCTAGAAACCTCTTAGAAAGATGGTCAGTTTGGGTTACACTGAGTTATCAATCGGGACCTCAGCATCCACCTAGAATTGAAACTTTAAAATGCAAGTCTCTCCTTTCGCAAAACATACCTTTTTTTCTCTGCAGGTGGTGGATATACTGTGGAGTGACCCCATGGCTCAGGAGGGCTGCAGGGCCAACACCGTTCGAGGAGGTGGCTGTTATTTTGGGCCTAATGTGACAGAGCGGTTGCTACAGAAGTACAACCTGCAGTTCCTGATCCGCTCACACGAGTGCAAACCTGAAGGCTATGAATTCTGCCACAGTCGTAAGGTGGGTGGCAGCTACAGCACAGGAGTTGTCCTGTTGCCCCTCCAGGGCATGGATGAGCTAAGGCCCTGGCTCCTCACAAACAGCTGAGCCTGGTATTTGTTACCCACTTGCTCAAAGAGACAAGGCCCTTTACTGTCATTTATCCTTGGCCTGTGTAGCCTCTTTAAAACTCAAAAATTTGATTGAGGCCACCACCTACCAATACATACCCTGAGAGGAAAGTAAAGAGCAGATATAGCCCCATTTCATGGATGGAAATATGCCTGGGTGTTTTGCCAGCCACCTCGCTATTCTTTGTCACACTGCCCACTGTCACAGGTCTCCAACTACACGACAGGGTCACAGGATCTCTGCACTGCACCCCAGGCAGGAATTCAGGATTGTCTGTCTTCTCGGGGGCATAATTAACATCCTGTCTAAATCTCTGGATATCTCCAAATCCTTCAATGTTTGCTGGTCTAATGCCACTAGGATAAGACTATTCCTAGGAATACTAACACTGCAGGAGAATTACATGTTTCCATGCAGAAAACAAAACTTGAGGTCAACTAATGTAAACAGTGTTTAACAGGAATGTTAAACAGTTGTATACATTTCTTTTTAAGGTTTTTAAAATAACATTTATTTCTTAAAAGTTAACATGTGCATAATAGGAAACCAGAAAGCACAAGAAGTGAAACACAAAGTCTTTCATAATCACAAGCAGTTTACTGTTTGACATGTCCTTCAAGGTCTCATGTGTGTATTTTCACAAGTAGGCATCCATTTTAATGTAATTAAGATCATACAGTTATATATCATGCTGTTTCACACATAATGAATATTTACCATTTCAAAGTCCCAAAGCTATGAGTATTTTGATAACCAAGAATACACTACACCAACTCAATCTGAAAGGAAAAAAAAATGTAATCTTGCCTTTCTTGGTGAAAAAAATTTCAAAGACAAAAATGGCAACAGGCCTCTAGATAAACATATTGGCAGAGCTATGATTAAAATACATTCCCTTAATGTTCAATTAAAAATGAGACATAAAGCAAGAGAGTACACAAAGTATAATTCTTCTAAGAGGATTCATTATCTGATCTAAACTAAATAGTTGTATACATTTCTATATTGCAGAACTTCTCAGAGCCTTTAATTTCCTATATTCACTGTGAATCCCCAAGAAGAGATACAATGTCCACATTTCCCAGTGTATCAACAACAGAAACTTTTTTCCACAGGGCATTTCAGGAGGCTCAGCACTCTGCAGTAAACTCTGCTCTGAGGCTTAACGCCAGTGTTAATAGCTGATGTGCCTACTAGCTGTAATGGCCATCCCAGTTTATCAGGCCTAGCTTGCCTCTGAATTGGACCAAATAAAGTGTTATCTATGACTGCTACTATTTTTTATTGGGATAAAAATGTGAAGAAAACATGTTGTGGATGTCCTGTCAGAATTCAAGTTTTTATTACGTGAGTCACAACTCTGGCCCTGCTAGCATTAGTGATTTAACATAAATAAACTGGGCTTCCCTGGTGGTTCAGACAGTAAAGAATCTGCCTGTAAAGGAGGATTTAAAAAAAAAAAAAAAAATATATATATATATATGTAGATGGGGCTTCCCTGGTGGCTCAGTGGTAAAGAATCTGCCTGCCAATGCAAGAGACCCGGGTTTGATTCCTGGGTTGTGAAGATCCCCTGGAGAAGGAAATGGCAACCCACTCTAGTATTCTTGCCTGGGAAATCCCATGGATGGAGGAGCCTGGCGGGCTGCAGTCCATGGGGTTGCAAAAGAGTCAGACATGACTTAGCAACAACAACAACATAGATGAAATCAAGAAGGAACAGAAGGAACAACCACCTCCAAAATTGGGTTGGGCCCTATGGGATTGAGGGTGAACAGTTCTTCGGTGAACCTGAATGCCCGTCTCTCTTCTGTTTTCATTTAGGTGCTAACCATCTTTTCTGCCTCCAACTACTACGAAGTTGGCAGCAACAGAGGAGCCTATGTCAAACTGGGGCCAGACTTGACCCCACACATCATGCAGTTTCAAGCTAACAAGGCAACCCACACGCTTACCATGAGGCAAAGGCAAGACTTTTCAATGAATGATTTTCAGAAAGAGAATTACAGTGTTTGTGGAAACTGTGAAGTGCAGATGTTGTTAAATTTATCCAGATGCTAAGTCAAAAATTAGCTATGTCAGCACTGGGACCTACAATAGACTTTAAAACAGGGGCTCTTCTTTTCCTCCAATACACTCTGCCTACCCATCATTAATGGAAGTGACATGTTTATTTCCTGCAGAAATTATTCTCAGTGGGTATGTCTTAGGTGAAATCCATATGACAGGCCACTAAATCATTCCAAGATCACTCTTCCTTTTTTCTTTCATTCTTAAAGTGTTTGCGATACCCAGTCAACCACAGACAAACCTCCTTCACTGTCTGGGGGTTTGGCAGATGGACCCCCATCTGCACACATTTGTCACCAATGCTTCTTTCTTCCTGGGTAGGGAACATATAATATTATTTAAATGGCTTCTGTTGAGATGATCCTGAGTTATAATGTTAGTTGAGAGCTTACTATTGAATATACACTATGTGTTATTACAAAGAATTTACATATTGTTTCTCAATGAGCTTATAAAATACAGTGTTGCTAATTTCAGTTTTATATATGAGATCATTAAGGAACAGAGGTTAAATCAGTAGTCTTGGGTCACTCAGCCAGTAAGTGGTGAAAGTAAGCCTTGACCCAGACAATCTTATTTCAGAACCCACATACATAACAGCTCTGCAGTGCTGCTGCCCACTGAGAATCTGGCCCTGGAGTGTACAAGCTGTTGAAAGATACAGTAGTAATGCTGCTGAACCAGCTTCTTTAATTATCAGACAAACTAAGTTAGAAATCAAAGTCAGCATAAATCTAGTGGAAAAAGAACGCAAGAATATTTAGCATCTGCCCTTTGTGTTCAGTTCAGTCGCTCAGTCGTGTCCGACTCTTTGCGACCCCATGAACTGCAGCACACCAGGCCCCCCTGTCCATCACCAACTTCCGGAGTCCACCCAAACCCATGTCCATTGAGTTGGTGATGCCATCCAACCATCTCATCCTCTGTTATTGCCTTCTCCTCCTGCCCTCAATCTTTCCCAGCATCAGGATCTTTTCAAATGAGTCAGCTCTTGGCATCAGGTGGCCAAAGTATTGGTTTCAGCTTCAGCCCTTTGTGTGAGTGCTATAAAAGGGCATTATTTTAAGTCACTCTTGAGTTATTAAATACTCAAGAGTTATTAAACACTCAGGTTTTACTCGATCAGAGCCAGCATCACTCAAAAAGAAGTCTGATGTGAAAACTTAGTTCACTAAATGACAGTCAAACCCGCTATGCAGCAGAATGGTCTCTGGAGCTTTATAACAAAGTCAGCTATTGGAGCCTCGTCCCAGCCTTCCATAATTAGAATTTCCAGGGGGTGGGACCCCAGCACCTGCAATACCATGATTCCAAGTGATTTAGGTGTTGCCACTACAAAAGGAGTCACTGTGAGAAATCCTATCAATAACGAGTTTTAATACCATAGCTAAAGAACACTCAGCTTTTTAAAATATTCATTGATTGTATTAAAGCAATTACAACATCCCCTAATTTACACGGAACAATTTCAACACTCTGGACCACAAATGGAGAACTGAGAAGTAAAGCGGGAAATGCCTTTGACCAACCATATGTCTCTGTGGCCATCAACTCAAGATAACATTTTTTTCCTAGGGGAACCCTCATTCAGAATCCTTTTTTTTTTTTAATTTAATTTTTAACTTTTTGGCTGTGCTGTGCAGCATGCAGGATCTTAGTTCCTGGACCAGGGATCAAAACCGCACCCTCTGCAGTGGAAGTTCAGAGTCTTAGCTGCTGAACTACCAGGGAATCCCCAGCATCCATTTACTTTTGGTTTAAATCCATGTCTCATAGCTTAGCCAGCCTGGAGTCCACCTATCAAGACTGATTCCTGCCTCCCCCCTTGTTAGCTATGTGACTTTGGGCTAGTTACTTACACTGTAGTGGGCAGAAGAGTCGTACCTACCTCAGTGGGTGTTGGAGGATTAATCAGATGATCCATGCAGAGCTCAATATGTGCTGCTTGACGTAGGGAACAGAGAGCCTTGTGCATCGAGACAGCCTTCAAGGTCATTGCTATATGTCATCCCTGAATGATAACCATCAATGAGTATGATTTACCAGAAATAGTTTAAATGCTCTTAAACTTTTAGGGGCTCTCATACTTTAGCCTCTGATAAAACAAAAAACTCTCCAGAAAAAGTACATACACTCACATACCCATGAAATTTGAGATGAATTTTTTAGGCAGCTCACACTTTTCTGAGGGACTATGGAGACTATTATGTGAAGTACCTTAAACTTCAAGGAAGACTTTCATCAAACATGATCAAAATGTTTTTGGGTTTGTTTGGTTTTTTTAGCACTTCTAAAGATACATTATCTAGTCACCATTTATAGAATGGCTGCTTCTTCAATGAGACAGGACAGAGTTTGTATTTACCTTTTATCTCTTGTAGTATTCTTGTTCATTCAACTACAGATATTTATTGAACACTTATTTTAGGCCAAGTGCCATGCCCAGCAGGACTGTGTTCACTCCATAAGAATAAGAAAACTAAACTAGTGATATTTTGTTATTCATAAAGCCTGTCTTAATATAAATAATAAATATAAGGAAAACATACATGATTATGATAACAGATACCATTTGCTGAGTGCTTTCTACATGCCAGGCTTTCTTCTAGGTGCTTTACATGAATTTACTTAATCTTCACAATAATCATATGAGTTAGGTACCATTTTTGTCGCTATTTTGCAGATGGAGAAAATGAAGTACAGTGTATTGGGTGGGCCCAAAAGTTCGTTTGGATTTTTCCATAACACATTACGGGACTTCGCTCTAACCACTGGCCTGCACTGGGAAAGGCAGCAGCATTCCCCAGACCAGTCCTGTTTGTGCACAATAGGGAAAAGCAGGAGAGCAGTGGAGAGAAGCAAGAGATGGAGCTCTTGGGAGGTTGAGATGTTAAGAAAAAGAGAGGACAATGTAGTAGAAACCCATGACTATCAATCCTAAAGGAAATCAACCCTGAAGATTCACTGAAAGGACTGATGCTGAATCAAGCTCCAATACTTTGGCCACCTGATGCAAAGAGCCAACTCGTTGGAAAATACCCTGATGCTGGGAAAGATTGGGGACTGCAGGAGAAAGGGATGACAGAGAATGAGATGGTTGGATGGCATCACTGACTCAATGGCCATGAGTCTGAGCAAACTCCAGGAGACAGTGAAGGACAGGGAAGCCTGGCATGCTGCAGTCCATGGGGTCACAAAGAATCAGACACGACTAAGGGACTGAACTGATTTCTTCTATACTGACTCTTTTTTTTTTTAAATGTTCCCTGTCATCTCCTGTACCAGGATTAGCAGAGTGGAGGAGTCAGCTCTGAGAGCCCTACGGGAGAAGTTATTTGCCCATTCCTCAGATATTCTTGCTGAATTTAAAAAGTGTGATAAAGATGAAACTGGTAAGACTCATCAAGTAAAATATTCACAGAGAAAGAAAACTGGTCAAAAAACTTGTCTCACAGTAATTAGCAAATAAATATTGGCTTAAGGATTAAATGACCAAAGACTTCTTTGGCTACTTCCTCCATTTTATTCAACTTGATGTCCTAGCTATCTTTTCTAAATTTTTTGATTCTAAGCTTTTAACAGAATGTTAAACTTGGCTAAATATAAACAAAGATGGTAAAAAAAAAATGGAGTCAAGGGAAGGGTAATAAAGCCAGAACTAGGCAAAAAGCAGTGGGGGACAGGTTACAAGAGTGGATTCAAGACCAAAAAAGACCAATAATTTGGTTTCTCATCAATAAGTGTGTGATCACCTGTTCTGTGTTCTATTTACCCAAGCTGGGAATTTTGTCTTGTCTCAACTCAGTGGAATGTCTAATGGACTCTGACTACATGTAGCCCAGTTCAAAAAATAGCAGTAACAGTCCTAAAATCATAGCACTATCTTTTCATATACATAGAAATAACTAATTCTATGTATGCATACATGTGTATATGAGTGTATATGTATATATATGACATTATGTATATATATATGATATTATTTACAAGAGTCTTATGTGACTTCCAGGAGTATTGCCAAATAGATTTGGCAAATGAAAACAAAATACCTAATTACATTTGAATTATAGACAACAAATAGTTTTTAAATATAAGTATATCCCATGCAATATATGGGACATACTTATATTCTGTAGTCTGAGAATCGGATCTACTGGGCACCCTGTATTTTATCTGGCAACCCTACTTTCCAGCCAGCTCTTCCATAACCAACAAGTACAGTGACAGTCCTCATCATTGCTGCTACCTACAGATAGTGAGAAGAATGTCAGGATAGAAGATTTATAGGTGATGAGTCAACCAGTCAGCTCCCTCCTACAGGTCTAATCACCCTGAGTGACTGGGCTGCAGCCGTGGAGTCTGTGCTGCACCTGGGACTGCCCTGGCGGATGCTGAGGCCACAGCTGGTGAGCAGCTTGATGGATAACAAGCTGGCGTACAAGTCCTGGCTGGAGAACTTGGCCAAAGAAAAACTGAGCCAACAGGTAAGGGTGTAAAAATGGTTGATAAAAGCATATCATGGACCATGAAGCCCCTTGTGGAGAACTTTGAATCAGTAACAGGCAAATATCGAGAACCCCAAAGGGAAGATGAATGGAAACAACTATCTGTTGAGTTCCTATGCGTCAGATTTTGTGTTAAGTGACCTATATATATAGCCTCACAGTTTATTCTCAAAACCATCTCCAAGAGGTAGATATAATCAGCACCAACATATCCAAGGAACACTGGGGTTAGATAATCTGCCTAGATAACTTTGAACAGAGTTTCTAAGTTATAGAACTGGAATTCAAACCCAGATCTATCCCCCATTTAAAAAGTTACTTGTTCAGTAAATACTTACATGTAATGTATGTGAGGCCTTGAGCTATGTACTTTAAAAAAAAAAAAGCTTTATTGTGATATAATTCATATATCATGCAGTTCACCCACTTAAAGTTCAGTGGTTTTTAGTATATTTGCAGCTACGTGCAACCATCCCCATCATGGTGAATTTTACATTTTTTATCATGGGTATGGATAGGTGCTTCTTAAACCATCAGATTATTTAGTAGGCTGGAGGGGGTTAGGGTGGAGGTATCATAAACACCTTCAGGTACTTTCAGGAGTCTTGTTGTCAGGGTTGATGGTGTGGTAATTATGTATTAGGAGAAACGTAAACATAAGAGACAGAAGGAAATTGAGATTTTTTTTTCTTGCAGAACATACAGTCAAGTTTGCTGGAAACACTGTATCGCAACCGATCCAACCTGGAGACCATTTTTAGGATCATAGACAGTGATCACTCAGGTAAGGCACACACCGTCCTGTTACTTCTGACAGGTACCAAGTATTTTACCCCCACCCTTGCATCTTTCAGAGAAAAATTAGTGGCAGTGCTAAAAACAGAAACTAGAATAGTATCTGAGCCACATGAGCTGTCCCTATAGATGAAGGGTTGGGCAAAAAAAGAATGAAGACAAACTGAATGAGAACATCTTACAGGAAGAATTATATTAGCTGTAATATCCTTTATAGGTCTATCAGAGATTGCCACAAAGGAATGAAGGATGTCTAGAACAGAAAAGCTTTGGCACTCACTCCTAAAGTATTATTTAAATTTTTAAATAATTACAGGTTAACAAGGAGTTTACAAACAAGTGTACAAGAAAGTCTTATATACCCTCACCCTATTTCCTCATTGTTCCAAAGACCTTTTCAAATGTTATTTTTTTGAGATATAATTCACATACCATATAATTTACTCATTTACAACATGCTTCTTTAGTATATACACAAGCTTGTGTAACTATCATCATTCTAACGAGAAACCCATACCCATTAACAGTCACTCTCCATTCCCTGTTCCTTCTCCCTGGCAATCATTAGTTTGCTTTCTGTATCTATGCATTTGCCTCTTCTGGACATTCCATATACACAGACTCATGACACATGGCCTGTGGGGTCCAGCTTCTATCACTTAGCCTGTTTTCAAGGATCACCCATGTTGCAGCATGCACCAGTTTCTTTCTTTTTATACCTGGATAATATTCCATTGTATGAACATATCCCATTTTGTTTATCCATTCATCTGTTGATAGACATTTGGATTGTTTCCACTTTTTGGCTGTTATGAATAATATTGTTATGAACAGTCCTATACAACTTTGTGTGTGAACATACGTTTTCAGTTCTCTTGGATGTATTCCCAAGAGTGCAACTGTTGGACCATATGGTAAAACTGTGTTTAACTCTTTGGGGAATTGCCAAACTGTTTTTCCACAGTGGCTATACCATTTTACATTCCTACTGACAATGTATGAGGGTTCTAATTTCTCTATATCCTCACCAACACTTGTTATTTTTCATTAAAAAAATTTTTTTCATAACCATCCTACTGGGTGTGAAATATCTCATTATGGTTTTGATTTGCATTTCCTTCATAACTAACGATGTTGAACATTTTTTCACGTGTTTATTGGAAATTTGTATATCTTCTGTGGAGAAATGTCTATTCAAATCCTTTGCCCATTTGTTAATTGGGTTATCTTTTTATTGTTGAGTTGTAAGAGTTTTTTGTATATTCTGGATATTAGCCCATTATCAGATGTAGGATTTGCAAATATTTTCTCTGATTTTATAGGTTATCTCTTCACTTTTTTGGTAATCTCTTTTGGTGTACAAAGGTTTTTAATTTTTTAAAAGTCCAATTTATCCTTTTTCTTTTACTGTTTGTATTTTTTGGTATCATATCAAAGAAAATGTTACATAGGTCACAAAGATTTTTACCTATTCCTCCAAGAGTTTTACAGTTTTAGCTTTTACAGTGGGGTCTTTGATCCATTTGAGTTCATTTTTGTTTGTAGTGCAAGGTGGGGTCTCACTTCATTGTTTGCATGTGGATATCCAGTTGTCCTCTACCATCTGTTGAAAAAATTATTTTTCCCCTGTTGAATGGTCTTGAAACCCTAGTAAAAAATTAACTGACCATAGATGTATAGGTCCAAAGGCTTTTTATAAGCAGAATAAATTAGCGTATGTTTGAGATGATTTAATGCAGGGTTTCTCAGCGTGGCAGTACTTACATTTGGGCTTGAGTAATTCTTTGTTTTGGGGCGCACCCTGTACATTTTAGGATGTTTAGTAACATCCCTGGGCTTTACCTATTAGATACCAGTAACACCCTACCCTCACTCCAGTCATGACCATCAAAAGTGTCTCAAAACATTTCCAAACGTCCCTATAAGGAGAGCAGCAAAATTGCTTCCAGCTAAGAACCACTGATCAAGTGGTTTAGTGTGATCCTCTTGGGATCGTTTAAAGTGGATGGCAGGCCTTGGGTGTCTTTGTTGAACAGTAGAGAATAGGTGTCCTTGAAAGAGTATCAGAGGAAATGGAGCACTGGAAACCAGACTGACTCACTAAAGTGACTTGCTCTCTCTGGTAAGGGTCCATCTCACTGGACGAGTTCAGGCATACTTGGAAGCTATTCAGCTCTCATATGAACACTGACATCACAGACGACTGCATCTGTGACCTTGCCCGGAGCATTGACTTCAACAAGGATGGCCACATTGACATCAATGAGTTCCTGGAGGCCTTCCGCCTTGTGGAGCAATCCTGCTCAGGGGATGATGTCTCAGATTGTCCACAAGTCACAAACAGTAGTAACAGTGACTGCAGCAGCTCAGGGGCACACTAAGGCCAGCTTTGTCCCCATCGTCCAAGGTGCCTCAGAAGCAATACCGAGCTCATTGCTGGAATGTCTTCCTTATTCTCCATAAATTCAACGAATTTTATGCTGAGAATTTGCCTACCAATATGCAACAGAATCACCTGTGTATTCAGGCAAATTCTACCGAAGAACTTTTACCAATCTTTCTCAAATGTTTCCAAAAGACAGAAGAGGGAACACTCCTAAAGATCATTCTATGAAACCACCATCACCCTGATACCAAAATCAGAGAGATACCACCAAAAAAGAAAATTACAGGCCAATATCTTTGATAAGTATAGACATTTGTATTTATAATGCAAAATTTTTCAACAAAATATTATCAAACTGAATACAACAACACATAAAAATGATCATATACCACGACCAAGTAGGATTCATCCCAAGTTCACAAGGATGGTTCAGTGTAAGAAAAATCAATAGGAAACACCACATCAACAAAAGAAAAGACAAAAACCACATGATCATCTCAAAAGATGCAGGAAAAGCATTTCATAATTCAACATCCATTCATGATCAAAACTCTTATCAGATTGGGTTGGGGGAACATATTTCAACATAATAAAAGCTATTTATGACAACCCACAGCCAATATAACACTCAACAGTGAAAAGCTGAAAGCCTTCCCACTAAAACCTGGAACAAGACAAGGGTACCCACTCTCACCACTTCTATTGAACATCATATTGGAAGTCCGAGCAACAGCTATCAGACAATACAAAGAAATAAATGGTATTCAAATTGGAAGGGGAGAGGTAAAATTGTCATTATATGCAGACAACATGATATTATATAGACAAAACCCTAAAGATTCCACACAAATACTAGAACTGATAAATGAATCTGGTGAGGTAGCAGGATATAAGATTAACATACAGAAATCAGTTGCATTTTATACTAACAATGAAATATCAGAAAGGGAATATAAGAAAAAACAATACATTTAAAATTTGTACCAAAAAAAATCCAAAATACTTAGGAATAAACCTGACCAAGGCAGTGAAAGATTTATATGCTGAGAACTATAAAACATTAATAAAGAAAATTAAAGCTGATTCAAAGAAATGGAAAGGTATCTCATGCTTTTGGACTGGAAGAATTAATAGTGTTAAAATGGCAATACTGCCCAAAGCAATCTACAGATTTCATGTGATCCCTATCCAATTACCCATGACATTTTTCACAGGACTAGAACAAATAATCCTAAAAATGTATATGGTATCATAAAAGACCCAGAATTGCTAAAGCAATCCTAAAGAAAAAGAACAAAGCAAAAGATGTAATTCTCCCCAACTACAGACAATAATACTACAGAGCTACCATAATCAAAACAGTATGGACTTGGCACAAAAACAGACACACAAATCAATGGAACAGAATAGAGACCAGAAATAAACCCACACACCTATGGTCAATTAATCATCAATACAGGAGCAAGAATATAAAATGGGAAAAAGACAATCTCTTCAATAAGTGGTGCTGGAAAAGTTGGAGAATTGCATGTAAATCAATGAAGTTTGAACACACCTTCACACTATGCACAAAAATAAACTCAAAATGCCTTAAAGACTTAAACCTAAGAAATGACACCATAAAACTCCTAGAAGCAATCATAGGCATTCTCCGACATAAATTATACCAGTGTTTTCTTAGATCAGTCTCTCAAGGCAACAGAAATGAAAATAAACAAATGGGACCTAATCAAACTTACAAGCTTTTGTACAGCAAAGGAAACCATAAACAAAATGAAAAGACACCCTATGAAATGGGAGGAAAATCTGCAAATGATATGACCCACAAAGGTTTACTTTCCAAAATATACAAACTCATAAAACTCAATAACAAAAAAACAAGCCCAATCAAAAATGGGCAGAAGACCTAAACAGACATTTTTCCAAAGAAGACATACAGATGGCCAATAGGCACATGAAAAATGCTCAACATGGCTAATTGTTAGAGAAATGCAAATCAAAACTATAATAAGGTACCACCTCACATCTATCAGAATGACCATCATTAAAAAGTCTACAAATAACAAATGCTAGAGAGTGTGTAGAGAAAAGGGAACCCTACTCCATGTTGGTAGGAATGTAAGTTGATGCAGCCACTATGGAAAACAGTATGTAAGTTCCTCAGCAAGCTAAAAATAGAATTACCATACGATCCAGCAATCCTACTCCTGGGCATATATCCAGACAAAACGATAATTCAAAAAGATACATGCACTCCTTATGTTCACAGGAGCCCTATTTACAATAGCCAAGACATGGAAACAACCTAAATGCCCATCAACAGATGAATAGATAGAGAAGATGCAGTGCATATACACAGCGGAATACTACGCCCATGAATTCCACTCCCAGAGGAATACTACGTAATCATACAGTCATAAAAAAGAACAAAATAATGCCATTTGTAGCAACATGGGTGGACCTAGAGATTATCATACTAAGTAAATAAGTCAGAAAGAGAAAAACAAATACCATGTGCTATCACTTCTATGTAGAATCTAAATGAATCTATCTACAAGACTGAAATAGACTCCCAGATATAGAGAACAGACTTGTGGTTGTGAAGGTGGGTAGACGGGGGAGTGATGGACTGGGAATTTGGAGTTAGTAGATGCAAACTATGACACATAGAATGGATCAACAACAAGGTCCTACTGTATAGCACAGGGAACTATATTCAATATCCTGTAGTAAACCGTAATGGAAAAGAATAGTAAAAAGAATGTATATATATAACTGAGTCACTTTGCTGTACTGCAGAAATGAACACAACATTGTAAATCAACTCTGCTCCAATTAAAAAAAGAATCACCTGTGTATTGGGTCTGGAGGATGAGGTTATTTTTAAATATATAGGTCCCCAGCCCCATCTCAGGATTTTCAAAAGGTAGGACCTAGGTGTAAGTATTTTGAAATTCTGAGGTCTGTCCCAGTTAAGAACCACTAATAATTCAACCCCTTCATTGTTTTCATTGTATATCTTTTATTTATTGTTTTTATAATGTCTTATTGGTAAAGTTATAAGAAATTGTGTAATCCTATGACCAAAACATATGTATCCTTTTCCTTATTTACTTTTTGTTATAACTGTAATGTTTATGTATGTAACTTAATGTTCTGTTTGTGTTTTATAAATTTACATCTGTGTTGCTACATAGTCTTCATGATTATTTATTTAATGGCTGCATAATTTCACATAGATGTAATATAATCTATTCAGCCATTCTCTAATTGTTAAACATGTATTTCCAGTTTTTCATTATTATAAATAACACTGGTTCAAAACTTTATGCATATGGCTTGTTTCATAAAAATCTTTCAAATTATATATCTTCTTAGGCTAGATTCCCAGGCAAGAGATTATTTTATCAAGTGTTAGTCTATAAGAAGGTTTACTGTAAGATTCACATAATTATGGAAGCCAAGAAGTCCCCAAATCTTCAGTCAGCAAGCTGGAGACTCCAGAGAGTTGATGGTGTGGTTCCACACTGGTTCCAAAATGTGGTTTTCAGCTGATGGGTACAAAAAGCCAGGACCTTCTCTCATACAAGGAAATAAATTTTGCGAACAACCTGACTTAGCTTGGAAGCAGATTCTTCCAGAGGTAGTTGAGCCTCCTGGTGAGAAGTCAGCCTGGTCAACACCTTGACTGCAGACTTGTAAGACTCTGAGCTGAGGACCCAGTAAAGCTGTGCCTGAATTCTTGACCCAAAGAAACTTTGAGATAATAAATGTGTTTTAATCGACTGTTTGTGGTTAGTTTCTGAGCATAGGGAAGCAACACACTGTGCTTCCTGGGAAACTGTTTATTTTCTTATTCCATCACTCCAGAAGAGTCTGGATTTCCATCAGTGAGTACAATCTGGAGAAGAGTTCAAATATTTTAAGTGAATACCTGTGACCCATGTGTTTGCCTTGCCTGTTTCACTGAGAGACCAAGCATACTAATGAATTCACATTTATATCTGAAAAAATTATATCGTGAAAACAGTTCAAACTCAACAAATACAGCATGTGTTATTTCCACAACAACCTCCCCCACACTGTTCTTTATGATTAAAGGTAAACGAGGACTCTGAGGCTCCAAGATAACTCAGAGAGGATAAGTAGAGCCCTGGGCAGTGAGTATGTATAGGAATATACTGCTGAGAGCAGCCCATGAAGACCATCTCTGCTACCAAGGGCAAGGGTGGGGCTTACAAAGGCAAAAGCCACAGAGCTTCACCAGGTAAAATGATGGGTCAGCATGAACAAGGTCTTGGCTTGTCGGTTCAGGATGGACTGTTTGTTGTGGAGCTTGGAGGGCTGAGGGCTAAACTCTGGGTTCCTTTCTTGAATCTTGATAGCAGTCACAGGTTCGCCTCTGCTCACCCTAACCAGTTTTCTGGGAAGTAGCTGCTCTGGTTTCTTCTTCAGGGGCCCTCACTGTTTGCTAGTTACACCCTTTGGACTCTGTGTCCTTTGGTAGGCAAGTCCTGTTTGCACACACAAGGCTTAGAGAAAACTTCATCAATTAGCATTCGAAATTAATAGGGATTGGCTTTAAGGGAGTTTTTATTTAAAAGGAACATTTAAATTGTGCTAGGAAGAAATAGGAAAATCATGCCTCTAATCTAGTGATTTAGCCTTAACTGCTCATTAAAATAATCCGGGAAGCTTTTAAAACATAAAATGCCTGGGGCCCTACTCCAGACCACTTAAATAAAAATCTGAGTAAGAGGCCACACTATCAGGATGTTTTAAATACTCCCCAAGTAATCCTGAAGTGCAGCCAGGCTCCAATACTGCTTATCTAACTGGTTTACCCTGCAATAGAGAAGGATGATTATTTGGTAAGACATTAATTGCTGTTTGCAGTGGCATAACTAAGTATGAGAGGCCAATTCAGAAACCTAATATTTTTTGATTTAGAAGAGGAAATTGTCAGCCTCCCCCAGTGGTGACATCTTAACCAGAGCACATTATCAAAACCAAACGGACAGAACAACTGTGACCTACTTAAACTCAAAAGCTTTTGCACAGCAAAGGAAACAATAAACAAAACAGAAAAGACAACCCATAGACTGGGAGAAAATATTTGCAAGTGATGTGACTGATAAGGGATTAGTCTCCAAAGTTCACAAACAGCTCATGACACACACAGCAACCAAGACCCAGCACAGCCAAAAACAAAACAAAACAAAACAAAAAACTGACCATCATATAAAAAAAAAAAAGAATATACTAACAGTCTTTTTCTATTTCAGGATTTTTGACATGTTATCAAATTATAAATATTTTAGAAGTTTTTTAAAGCAATTATTAATGCTACTGCTGCTGGACATACAATTCACACACAGTTATAATTAGGGTTCCTTAAATCTCTTAACAATCCTTGCTTTAAAAAATGTTTATTTCTGTAGAAGTCAAAACCTTTTATCTATGTGTTAATGATTCAAACAAGGTTGTAAGTTTCTTAATTTCTGAGCGAGTGTCTCGAAATATTTCCAAAGACACAGACTTTTCCAAAGACACAGACTTTAGACACTAACCTACATCTCAAAATCACTTTACAGGCAGGAATGTGCCAGAACGGGCTTCCCAGGTGGTGCTAGTGGTAAAAAACCCACCTGCCAGTGCAGGTTAGACTTAAGAGATGTGGGTTCAATCCCTGGGTCAGGAAGATCCCCTGGACGAGGGCACAGCAACCCACTCTAGTATTCTTGCCTGGAGAATCCCATGGACAGAGGAGCCTGGCAAACTGCAGTCCATAGGGTCACAAAGAGTCTGACATGACTGAAGCGACTTAACACATGTGCTGGAATGCTCCAGGCAGGAGGTCTCTGCTCCTAGAGGCAGCTTAGTTCTGTTTTCGGAAAGCTAATATGTGTTAGGAAGTTTTCCTTGCATCAAGCATCAGCCTTGTATGAGGATCTGGAGTCAGAAGACACCAGATTTTGATTCCCAGCTGTGGACTTGGGTGGTCATCTGAGATCCCTGCTCCTGCTTTTTAAAAGGTAGGTGGGGGGTGGGGTGGGGGGGGTGGCAGTTAACATACCCACAGGTGTGTTGAGATCTGGGGTTAATTAACACAAAATCAGAAACAGAACTGTCTTGACAGAACCCTCATCTTGGTCTGAAACTACAGGACACAGAGCTGAATCTCTTCATTTTCCCAGATGAAGATAATTTTAGGTGTGCGTGTTTTAAACATTAGATTCATTATTATATGTATTGTAATATTAAACTATTTCAAAGATACTCACTTGGATTTTTTTTTTCCTTTTTTACCGAAATTGTTTTTATATCTTACATGTATGGCAAAGAATATTGATTTTTCAATTAGAGCACTGGGATAATGTTTTTTTTTAAATAGAGTCCAGAGTTTGAGAAACACCAGACTCTCAAAGTACAAACTCTGTTACCCAGCCTGTGCCCACCTCTATAGTCTGAAATCTGAGCTGCTTCCCAAACTCTTTTAGCCACTTGGATCTCGTCCCCCAGTTATACCCTACTATTCACATACTGGTTTCCTGATCCACCCAACCCTCCCCACCTGTTGGCCTGGCCTCATCCTTCAAGACCCAGCTTGAATGCCTTCTCCTCTGTGAGGCCTTCCAGGGAGCCATCCTCTCCTCCATCCAGCTGGCCTGAGGTTCCTTCCACTAGAGACTGACTCGTACACTCACAGTGACTGGCTTACACGCTGGCTTCACTGACTCCTCAATAACATAAGTGAAAGTGAAAGTGAATTCGCTCAGTCGTGTCCGACTCAGTAACATAAGGCAGGGTTCATATCCTATTCTCATTGTGTCTCCAGCAACCTGGCCAGACACTCTGCAAATATCATTTGTTGCTATTAATAAGGGTCAAAAATTTCCTTCTTTCTAGGTTTGTTCACCACTAGGTTACAAATGGCTTCCCAGCTGGTATAGTGGTGAAGAATCTGCCTGCCAATGCAGGAGATGCAAGAAACACTGGTTTGATCCCTTGATCGGGAAGATCCCCTGGAGTAGGAAAACAGCAACCCATTCCACTATTTCTTACCTGGAAAATTCCACAGACAGAAGAACCTGGCAGGCTACAAGTCCACAGGATCACAAAGAGTCAGACACGACTGAGCACAGACACACACACAAATGACAAACTCTGCATGAAATGTTTCTAGAAAGATCAACAGAAAAAACTGTATCACACAGAACCCAACCTAGTCATGGCAACAAAAAAATCCTGTTTTCTTTAAAGATCAAAACAAGCTACACAGATTTTTACATAAATGATAACGTACCGATCTGAGCACATAGGGCAACTGTACCTTCATACATTGTGGGTAGAGGTGTAAACTGATGCAAAAAATACTTAATTCTCTTTGTCCCAGTAATTTGACTTCAAGATTACTATCTTCAGAAACACTCTCAAGAGTATGAAAATCACATGTTCACAGATGTTTTTGGTAGCATTGTTTGTAATAGCAAAAAAAAATTTAGAATCTACCCCAGAGTTCATTAATGAGGAATAGGGGGAAAAATTTATTAAATACTATGCAGCTATTAAAGAGAACTATCAACCATTAGCTGTGGCTACTCCTGGGGTATGGGTTTTATGGGACTTTCACTTTCTACTCACAGTGCACAAGGAAAGTTTTGAGTGAAATTGTGGAAACAAATTTAATTGCCAAGGCTACTTACTATTCAGTATCCTTTTAAGATTTTTCTTCTGATTGTGATACCTTTGTAATTAAAAAATACAAAATTTAAAACCAAACTACAGTTTGATGTTCCTTCAATAAAGGGCCCCTAGTCATCCTAAAGGAGATCAGTCCTGGGTGTTCATTGGCAGGACTGATGTTGAAGCTGAAACTCCAATACTTTGGCCACCTCATGAGAAGAGTTGACTCATTGGAAAAGACCCTAATGCTGGGAAGGATTGGGGGCAGGAGGAGAAGGGGATGACAGAGGATGAGGTGGCTGGATGGCATCACCGACTTGATAGACATGGGTTTGGGTAGACTCCGGGAGCTGGTGATGGACAGGGAGGCCTGGTGTGCTGCGATTCATGGGGTCACAAAGAGTAGGACACGACTGAGCAACTGAACTGAACTGAAGGACTTACCTGGTGGTCCAGTGGTTAAGACTCAGTGCTTCCACTGTGGGGAGGGGGGGGTGGGGCAGGGAGGAAGACTAAGATCCCGCTGGCAGTGTAGTCCAGAGAAAAAAGAGGGGGTGCCCTACACCTCAATAAATTATATATTTAAAGCCACTAGATGGTCACTCTGAGCAAATGTTCTGTGTCATACAAAACTGTAGCTGTAGAAAAAGCTGATCCCTCTGATGATCCCAACTAGCTAGAAATACAGATGTCATCTGGTCTCAGGGAAATGCTGACTTGGGGAAGAGCCCCCAATGAACTGCAGATGCCACACTTGGTGCCAAGAGTCGATAATCAGGAAAGGAGAGGCACAATCGTCCAGGTAGAGGCAGGATGTCTGAGGGAGGCAGGGCTGCACCTGGACCCTGAGCTGGGACAGGGATCCTCTTGGCAGGGGCTGATCACACTGTGGCCACAGGCAGGCAGGCCCCGTCTTCCTCCTGGGCCATGAATTTATGTGTATTGGCTGCCTGGCCTTCACTATTGATTTTGCTTCCAAAATTTCTACCTGCAGGCAATACTTTTCCAGCACTTAGGAAGGTGGGGTTTTTTTGGGGGGGTAGGGGTGGGGGGTGGGGTGGGAATCCAACCCCAATCTGATCAAACTTCTGGATCTACCTACTAAATTATAGGCGCTACAGAGCCCAAAGGACAGTAAGAAATACAAGAGCAATTTACAGTCAGCAAAACCCAGACAACTGGGGGCAGTATATGACATATGACCTGGTTTCTTCAACAGATAAATTATAAGGCGACAAACAAAAAGATATGAAGGGGAAAGCCTCAGATTAAGAGAGGGTTAAGAGCCATATCAAACAACTGCAACGTACAGAACTCACTCAGATCCTAATCAAAAGAACTATTGGGGGAAATAAAAAGACAATCAGATGTGTGAATACTGACTGGATCGTGCTTTTACTCGGTTGCTAAGTTGTGCCCAACTCTTTGCGACCCCATGGACTGTCTGCTGCCAGGCTCCTCTGTCCATGGGATTCTCCAGGCAGGAATACTGGAGTAGGTTGCCATTTCCTTCTCCAGGGGATCTTCCCAACCCAGGGATCAAACCCATGGCTCCTGGTTGGCAGGTGGATTCTTTACCACTGAGCCACCAGGGAAGCCCCACTGACTGGATATTTGATGATATTTAGGTATTACTGTTAACTTTTTAGGTATGATAATGACACTGAGGTTATTTTAAGTCCTTAAGAGAAACACACTGGAATATTTACTGGTATTTGTTTCAAAAGAGGGGGCAGTGTGTGGGGGTGTAGATAAAATCACATTGACCTTAAGTTGATTACTGTTGAAGGTGGGTGATTACGTGAGTTAATTATACTTTTTTTTATAATTTTGTTTTAATTTTACTTTAAAGCATAAAGTTAGACATCAGTGTTAAGGCGGGAGGAATAAATGACATATTTGACAAAGCAAACAGAGAAACTTCCTCAAGGCACCACTAGAGCCAGATGAGAACCAGAGCAGTCATGAAATTTCCCAGTGGATGAGAGTTAAACCAACAGTTTGTTAATCAGTTTTGTGAGATTTGGGAGGGGAGAAACCACCTAATCTCATTAAGCCTCTGTCCTCAAGGGTAAATGGGCATCATCACATCAGTATTTTCCAGGGGAGTCACAAGACTTAAATGAAAGGAACATATAAAAGAGTATTTTAAAACCCAAGACACACTACTAAGTGCTATTAATAGTTTATATGATAACACTAATTCATTTAGGGCTTCCCTGGTGGCTCAGATGGTAAAAAAATTTCCTGATCCTTGGGTCAGGAAGATCCCCTGGAGAAGGAAATGGCTACCCATTCCAGTATCATGCCTGGAGAATCCCATGGACAGAGGAAGCTGGTGGGATACAGTCCATGAGGTCACAAAGAGTTGGACACGACTGACCCAGTATTTTCCAGGGGAGTCAGAAGACTTAAATGAAAGAAGCCTATAAAAGTATTTTTAAACCCCTGACATTTTTAAACACATGACATGTAGCAGTTGAGTGCTACATACTGCTTGACATACTATTAGTAGTTCATGTGATAACACTAATTCATTTATTCACACAGACATTCCATAAACATTTATGAAGGGCCAGATGCTGTGTTAGGCACTGTGAACACAAAGATGGAACATTAGCCTTGCTTTGTCTAATTCCATGTTTATCAACCCTGGGTACACATTAAAAGCACCAGTGCCTGGGCACCCACCCAGACCAATTAAGTCATAGTCTCTGGGTGTGAGTCTCAGCTATAGGGATGTGTTTGTTTGTTTGTTTGTTTGTTTAGAGCTTCACAAGTGATTGATTCAACTTCGAGGATTGAGAACCAGTCTTCTCATCAATTTCGATGAGTAGTTCTAAGCAATCTTTTACAAGCCTCGGTCTTAAAAAAAAAAAAAAAAAAAAAAAAAGGGCGCATGGGAGCGGTGGGTGTGGCGGAGGCTGGGCACTACCGAGCTGCACAAGACCAACTCCAGGCGTCGACAGAAGCTCTCTCCAGTGCCTGGGAATTCCTTGTTGGATTACTGCATTTTCAGCAGAGTTTTGTGAGTGTCTCCCATCTGCAACTGGAGAAGAAAGATGTGGAAAGCCTCGGCCAGCCACACTACGTCCATCACCCCGGATGACGAGGGAGCCGACCACTGGGAAGACCGACCCTGATTTCGTGAATGACGTTAAGTGAAAAAAGAGCAGAGGTGGGGCCCAAGACCATGCAAGGATCTGGGCACCAGGAACACATCAACATCCACAAGCTGCGGGAGAATGAGTTTCAAGAACACCAGACCCTCAAGGAGAAAGAGCTGAAAACGGGACCCAAAGCCTCGCACGGCTACGGAGGGAAGTTTGGCATGGAGCAAGACAGGGTGGACAAGATGAGTGCCACCCCACGTGGTGTCAGGGTCCTGGAATGCTTGACCTCGCCATGGTCAGCAGGGTTGTTACTCAGCCCTCCCCCCCGTTGAAAAGTTGGGAGTCCACTTGTTGAGGACGAGATTTGCCAGAAGTAACCCTCTCTCAATTGACCTTAGCCAAGAAGGGCTGCGGTTTCTGAAGCTCTCTTCAGATTCTGAGCTGCTGGGGAGGGAGGTGTGTTGGAAAGCCTGGAGCTGGAGATCAGGTCCTACCAGAGGCGGGCTCTGTGACTAGGACAGAGGCCCGCAGGCGGCCAGACTGCCGGCATGGGCGTCACCTGTGGTTCAGGCTGCAGCCTTAGTGGTTCCCATCTGCAGCCCAGAGCTGAGTTTCAGCGCCTGGTTTCACGTCAAGGCTGGAAAGTCAGCCACCTGGCGTGCTGCTGTCCTTTCCACACTTGGTGACCTTCAGAGAGGACCCTGGCCACCGGCGTCAAACCGTGGCCCACCAGGCTGAGGACAGGCAGGTCTAAGTAGGTGGGACTGAAGCTGTTAACAGTGCAGCATCCTTTGCTGGTACTCGGAGAGGGGGCTGGATCAGCTGGGGGCTGTGTCCGCCCTGCAGAGAAGGCAGTAGACTGGAGCAGGTGTGCTGCATCTGCAGTGAAGCGGGTGTGCGTTTCCCAGGCTGGGTAACTTGAGATGTCTGCCTTTACTCTGTGCTGAGGTATCAGCTGGGGTCGGGTTCCTCTGTAATTCCACCCCGTCCCCCTTGTGCCTGGATCGGACTCAGCCAGGAATGACAGGGCTTGTCGCACTCGTGAGCCAGCACCTGCTTGAGAGAAGGGCGCCTCCCACGACCAGAGTGTCATCCCTGCTTCCCGCAGTGCTCTGCCTGGTGCTGACTGTCTAATAAGAAATAGAGTCTAGTCAGTGTAAGACCAAGGCCAGTCTGGGAGAGAAAGCTATTTTGATCAGAAAGTTAGGAGAATCGCTAAGCTTTCACTCTGGCCCTATTTTTGGAACAGTTCTCTCTGACTTCTTAGTGATGAGGAGTCTATGGCTATTATTGGGCTTCCCAGGTGGTGCTAGTGGTAAAGAACCTGCCTGCCAATGCAGGAGGTGCCAGAGACTCAGGTTTGATCCCTGGGTCAGGAAGATCCCCTGGAGGAGGAAAGAGCAAACCACTCCAGTATTCTTGCCTGGAAAATCCCATGAATAGAGGAACCTAGCAAGCTGTGGTCCATAGGGTCACAAAGAGTCGGAACGACGCAGTGACTTAGCACACACCCACTCATGACTGTTATTTCTGATTATTGAAGTCCTTGATGAAGGTAGCCAGAGTGGTGGGTGAGGCAGATGGAAGCAGGGGTTAGTTCACTCAAGAACAAGCCAGAAACATCAACTCCCTGTTAGTGTCTTTTTCTCTAATCCACTTCTTTCCTCTTTCAGGCTATTTGCATTTAAATATATTTAAAACCTAACCAAGGAGGTAGCTGAGAAGTATAAATCAATAGAACAGAATAGATGGCTATAAAATGGACCCCAAACTTGTATGTTTCCTTAATTTTTAACCAATGTATTAAAACAGTTCAGTGAGGTGAGCAAATTAATTTCAACTAACGGTGATGGAACTTCCCCGGTGGTACAGTGGATGAGAATCTGCCTGCCAATGCAGGGAACACCAGTTCAATCCCCGGTGCAGGAAGATTCCACATGCCCCAGGGCAACTAAGCCCATGTGCCACAGCTACTGAGCCCAAGCTCTAAAGCCCACAAGCCACAGCTACTGAACCTGAGTGCTGCAACTATTAAAGCCTGTGTTCCTAGAGCCTGTGCTCTGCAACAAGAGAAATCACTGCAATGGGAAGCCCATGCATCACAACAGAGTAACCCCCACTTACCACAACTGAAGAAAGCCTATGCAGTGAAAAAGAGCCAGTGCAACCAAAAATAAATAAATGAACAAAAGATGATAGAACAATGGCTATCAACATAGGGACAAAGGCATAAGAACTCCTATACTATATCATACTCAAAAATCAATTTGCAATAAATCATTACCCACTCCTGAAAAAAAAAAAAGGTACAAATGAATTTATTTACAAAACATAAGTAGAGCTACAGATGTAGAAAAACTTGTGGTTATCAGTGGGGAAAGGTGGAGAGAAGGATTAACTGGGAGACTGGGATTGACATACACATACTACTATATATAAAGTTGATAACTAATAAGGGCTTATTATATAGCACAAGGAAGTCTAACCAATACTCTGTAATGATCTATATGGGAAAAAAATTTTTTTAAAAAGTGGATCTGTGTATATGTTGTTGTTTAGTCACTAAATCATGTCGGACTCTTCTGTGACCCCATGGACTGTAGCCCACCAGGCTCCTCTGATGTATAACTAATTCACTTTGCTATACAGCATAAACTAAGGCAACATTTTAAATCAGTTATACTCCAGTAAAACAATTAAAAAAAAAAAAGAAACCTGGGTCTTGGTTTATGTAATTTTCAAGCAACTCTTAATGACTAGAGACACCCTCTAGCTGTTCAATCTCTGAAAGGACAAGAACTTGTCCAGCTGTGCACCAAATGGCCACCTGGCCATACCTGACTTCCCAGTGGTCGACAAAGTCATGCAATTTCAGGTGTTTCCCATGGAATTTTCCATTGTGTTTTTCTTCCGTAGAGGGGATTTATCTTTTCTGATTTTAAAACGTTTTGCTGTTGTTATTCAGCCGCTAAGTCACGTCCGACTCTTTGGAACCCCATGGACTGCAGCACGCCAGGCTTCTCTGTCCTGCACTATCTCCCAGAGTTTGCTCAAATTCATGTCCCTTGAGTCGGTGATAAAAAGTTTGAGATTGTGCAAGTTTCCCAGTTTCAGACATGAACAAAGGAGACTGGTCAGTGTTCTGACTCACATTTCAAGCCAGACTTTCCAGAGTTTGCACCCCTGAGTCACGCTGAGCCCTGAAACCACTGGGTGTGAAGGAGGAGAGCAGTGAGCCTGGCCACACTAGTCTACCCCGCACAGAATTCCCCACAAACACTTCCTGTTTGACCTTCCAGTTTGTTCCAGAAGGTTCTGGAAAGAGAGAAATAGGATCCGCTGAAATGCTTAAGAAAGGAAAGGAAATCAGGTTGAGAGTAAAATTTCTGGAGAAACAAGTAAAATAACACTCTGAAAGCAGAGTCCCAGATTCTCCAAGTCTCATTACTAGATGCATGAGTTATATAAAACCACAGAAACAAGGATTTACTTGCAGGAGATCTTATTTTACCTCTTCCCTCTACATATCCAGGTATCTTTTCTTCCTCAATGCATATCCTCAAATGCAAGCACCTGGGTGGGATCTTTCTAGGCACAAAGCAAGTCCAGAAGGAAGACAATGTATGCTCTGAAACTACAGATACCAAGTGACACTGTAGCTCCACCTCTTACCCACTGTGTGACCTTGAATAAAATGCTTGAAGTTTCTGTCTCGGTAAAGTGGGGCTCGTGATAGATAATACCTACTTCAGTAAAGTTGCTGGGAAGATTAAATGAGATTACGCACAAATGAGATTGAGATAAAGAATGCTTAGCACAGCATCCGCTGCATAGTAAACTATGATTAAGTTTAACACACCATCTACCGCCAGAAAGCCCCCAGACCAGTGCTTCTTAAACTTTGAGCATATAATTATCTGGAGACTTTGCATATTCAGGGTACAAGTTTCAGTTTGGGAAGATGAAAAAGTTCTGGAGATGGATAGTAAGGTTGCACAACAATGTGAATTACCTAATGCCACTGAACTGTACTTTAAAAAATGGTTAAAATGGCAAATTTTCTTCTGTACATTTTTGCCACAATTTAAAAGCACTCTCAGGGGCTACCCTGGTGGCTCTGTGGTAAAGAATCCACCTGCCAGTGCAGGAGACATGGGTTCAATCCCTGCTCTGGGAAGGTCCCACATGCCTGGGAACAACTGGGCCCTGCGTCACAACTATTGAGCCTGTGCTCTAGCGCTTGGGAGCAGCAACTCCGAGCCCACATGCCTCAACTGCTGAAGCCCTCGCACCCTAGAGCCTGTGCTCTGCTACAAGAGAGCAACCCCCGCCGCTGCAACTAGACAAGAGCCCTCACAGTAGTGTCCGACTCTTTGCAACCCCGTGGACTATAGCCCGCCAGGCTCCTCTGTCTGCGGAATTCTCCAGGCCAGAATACTGGAGTGGGTAGTCATTTCCTTCTCCAGGGGATCAAACCTGGGTCTCCCGAATTGCAGGCAGATTCTTTACTATCTGAGCCACCAGGGATGCCCAGTGAAGACCCAGCACAGCCTAAATAAATAAATAGAACGCACGTTCAGTAGCACTTCGCGTAAGCTCGTAGACTAGGCTGATGAAGATAGTTTGAGGACCACACTTTGAGTAGCAAGATCCTCTGGGTATTGAACCACCACCATCAAATTGAATTTACACTTTACAGTTAACATAAGGCATTTCTACATCCCTTGTCTCTGTGATCCCCACAGTAACAACACAATACTGTATTCAGAGCAATGCAATTCTTCCTCTCCTGCAAACAAAACCTTGATCTTGGGTCACAGCCCTCTTACATCGAGTCAGGGCTGTTTCTCTGTGTAAGCAGACAGGATCTTACTTGAGGGCCTCTTCGTTTTTTTCCCTGTATTGACTGCTCTTTTTAGGGAAATCTCCCAAGCAAATGCTTCCCATATCACCTTGGGCTTTCTTCCCCATTTACATTTATGGTTGGAGTAAAGATAGGTTCTCCAGCCTAAATGGGGCTTCCCAGGTGGCGCTAGTGGTAAAGAACTGACATACCAATGCAAGAGATGCTTTGGGCTCCATCCCCAGGTCAGGAAGATTCCCTGGAGAAGGACATCGCAACTCACTCCAGTATTCTTGCCTGGAGAATCCCATGGACAGAGCCTGGCGGGCTACAGTCCATGGGGTCACAAAGAGTTGGACATAACTGAGGCTGAGAACCAGCCTAAACAGGGAGCATCTGCTTAACCCACTGGATGCTGGTCTTCCTCCCAGTCTGACCAGGGGCATGTCAAACATCTCCTCTGTATTTACCATCTTACTGACAGGACACATGGAAAACTGCTTTGTCACGTCTGTCGAGCGTGGGACCTGACAGCATTCATTAGAATTCTAGTTTTTGTTCAGTCGTCACTGCTACGTATCAGCAAGTGAAAACAGAACTGGATGTGCTCAGCTACACCGTGTGCTTGGCATGACTGGCAGCCCAAAACAAAAACGTGCCTGCGTAAGCGAGTGAGAGCATATTTCCCTGGAGAGCTGCAAACGGAGCTCTAATTAGTGCATTTGCTCACAGCTGTTTCTTGTACCAGAGGTTCACACAGCCTCAGACTGTGGGCTGTCACTATTGTGTATCTTTCCGTGGAGTGGTCTGCAGGAATCCTGCAGTAATGGGTCCATTTCCTTAGCCACTGGGAACAGGATCAAGGTCACTGGGCACAAGAACAAGGTCACCGGACATCCTTAATTCCACTTGAAAAAGCTGTCCTGTCCACAATCTAATCCAAGAAGAAACTGTGCTGTAGAGGCCAAAGTGCCTGCCGCCAGCCCCTCCAACAGTAGGATTCCCTCCAACCAGCAGCAGGAATTCTCAGGGGTCTCCAGTCTCGAAAGGAGAGGAGGTAGGACAGATACGCCAGGGTTCAAGTCCCTGAGAACCTGGTTCTCCACATCAGAATCATCTGGGGAGGCAACCGTTTATTGTTGCCTGAGGTCCATTCCAGATCAACATGAATATAATCAGAATGTCTGGGGGTAGAAACTGGGCACCCACAACTATTATAAAAAGTCAGTCTAGGGTTTCCCTGGTGGCTCAGTAGTAAAGAGTCCACCTGCCAATACAGGAGACACGGGTTTGATTCCTGGTCTGGGAATATCCCACATGCCATGGAGCAACTAAGCCTGTGTGCCACAACTACTGAGCCTGTGCCCTAGAGCTCAAGAGCCACAACTACTGAGCCCACACGCCGCAACTACCAAAGCCCATGTGTCCTAGAGACTGTGCTCCACAACAAGAGAAGCCAGTGCAATGAGAAGCCTGCACACCCCAACTAGAGAATAGCTCCTGTTCACGGCAACTAGAGAAAAGCCTGAGCAGCAATGAAGGTGCAGTACAGCGAAAAATAAATAAACAATTTTTTTAAAAGTCAGTCTAATGTGTGGCCATACTGAAAACCGCTACCTTAGGGGGTTTCTATTTTGCTCAGACTTTAGAGCAAAAATTATGATGACTAAGAGGCAGGAGCCTCTCATTACAAAACGTAAGATTCTAATGTCTTTAATGACACAGTGGGAACAGTGTCTGAGCACAGCAGTAGTTTGGGTAAACTGTAATCATGGTGTAAATGTGTTTACTCCAAGGGTGAGGATAACTCGCTCTTTGGAGAACATAGAACCAAGGAGCAGCTCCCACCTTGGGAAGCCCTGGTCTTCTGACCCGGCCCCAAGGGGAGGACCTGCAGGGAAGAGGCTTTGGTGTGCCTCACTCCCAGGAAATGCTCACCAAATACTGGCTGGATGCACTGAATTTTGAAATAAAAAGCATTGTAAACTATAAAAGAATTCCAAAAATTAATCTCTTTATCTGAGAGGCAAGTTTGGAATTAATCATTCTATGAAGTAGACAGCAAACACAGCAGAACCTGGAAAACTACTAACACATTCACCAAATTCTCTTAAAATGAATATGGATTAAAACTTAATTTCTGGATTTCCTGGCCACCTTCACATACTCCCCTCTATCAGGAGTATCTGGTTGAACATGCTTTAGAAAAATGAGATCTCCAAAGATAAAAGTTTTATCTACAAAATTAGCATTCTAATTTTTAAAAGATTTTAATATATATGAATAAACTGAGTCATCTGACATATGACACTTTCCTTTTGATTTCATTAATGACTGAAGTTTCCTCTTTCCTAAGGGAGAGTGAGGACCTGGTGATTTTTGCTTATCTCTTTTGGCTTCTGAATCACTCAACTAGTCAGGATTCCTAAAACACCACAGTGCGTGCAGACACTCCTGCCACTTCCAGCTTCATCATCCTTTAAGAAGACTGAGCTACCTATGGATCCACCAATCCACCATGTTCTTCTCACTTCCATGTTTCTGCTCACACTGTCCCCTTTGCCTGGAATATCTTTTCTGTCCTTCCCATTAAGCCTGAGTGAAATTTTGCCATTTGCAACAACATGGATGGACCTGGAGGGTATCATGCTTAGTGAAATAACAGAGAGAAAGACAAATACTGTATCACTCATATGTGCATCTAAAACGTAAAACAAATGAATGAATATAACAAAACAGAAATAGACACAGATACAGAAAACAAATGAATGGGTACCAGTGGGGAGAAGGAAGAGCAAGATAGGGGTAGGGGATTCAGTAGTACAAACTACTTTGTATGAAATAAGATACAAGAATTTACTGGAGAAGGACACGGCTATCAATTCCAGTCGTCTTGCCCAGAGAATCCCACAGACAGAGGAGCCTGGTGGGCTACAATCTATGGGGTTGCAAGTCGAATATGACTTAGTGACTATACCACCACCACCCACAAGGAATATAGCCAATATTTTATAATAACTTTAAATGGAATATTATCTATAAAATAGTGAATCACTACGTTGTATACTTTCAACTAATATATAAATCAACCATACTTAAAAAAAAAAAAGAACAAAAGCACACTGAGAAAATGTGTTACATTCTACTCTAGGTGGTAGTCTGTGCTTCTTAGTGCTGAGAGCTTGTGAATCTTCAAAGGGAAAGCACACACTCCTTTGGGAAGCCACACCTCAGAAAGCTGAGAGGCCCACCCCCTCAAACTTGTTCCCGAAGGACCAAACTTTTGATCCCCACTGTTGAGAAGCCAAGAGTTAGTGCCACAATTTTAGGAGATGCAGATAGGTTGACAAGCAAGGTTCTCTTGTCCATCAGCCACCCTTTTGCAAAGGCAGGAGGAACAAGCAGGGTCTTTTGACAACTGTGGTCCTGAGGAAGCAGATTGGAAAAGGTGAAACCTGTATCTTTCAAGACTGGTTGCTTCTTGGAAATGGCTGCTCTTCCTTGGAGGCTGCCAGGTTTTGTGATCCTGGCATTTGCAGGCCATTGTGGCTGTTAATTTGCCCCTCAAGTGAGTGGTGCCACATCTCTCGTGTTCTGTCTTTATCCACATTTTCTGTTCTTACACCACACCACGTCTTTTTTTTCCCCCAAATAAAAAGTTTCCTTAAGGTTTAAAAACGAACAAGGTTCTCATATGGCTCCCAGGCTATCCTGTTTGCTGCTGCTTAGTAAGGTGGTTGGGTCCCCATGATGATGGATCCAGAGGTTTCTTTGACTTTTCTCACTAATCACTATCTCTGTTCCAGATAAGATGAAAGAGAAGAGGGGATACTGCTTTAAAAGGGCTCAATCTGTTTCATCAAACGAGAAAAAAAGAGTGAATTCTGGGTTCCAGACAATTACACTATCCACATCGTTTCATAGCTAGAACATGGGAGGTCTCTGAGGCAAAGTTGTGAAGCTTGAATTTTATTTCATTTTGCATTTGAGCTTAAAAGTACTAGAACCTTTTCACAGAACTAGGTTACATAGCCCAATAAAAGACTGCTCATTAGAAGGAAATAGTGTGAAAGGAATTGAGTTTGGCAAAGTGATGCCTTAGCTAAGCTGTTAGTGTCCCACAGGTGATGTTATTTAAGACTGATTAACCAAGATTTTGATTAAAAAAAAAAATAACTGCAGACCAATTTACCTGGACCACAGAAGTAAAACCTATAGACATGGAGAGTACAGGACTTCTCTAAAAGGAACTAAATATTTATCCTACCAAACATACAGAGCAAGAGATGAGTGAGCTTTTGTCAGAGGAGGGAAGAATGTCTTTCCTCTGGTACTGAGTTAGCAGGGACCTGGACTCGGAGATAAGCAGAACCCTGGAGTGTTCTCTGTGGGAAATCGAACTGACCTTCACCAAGTGACGCCAGCACAGGCAGAGCTGAGCTTGGACTCAGGGGCTAGTGCTCCCTCCGCTTATCCAGCTCATAGCCTCTTGTCTCCCCGCTGAATGAGATGGCAGAACAAGACTTCCTCTGTCAAGGCATGATTCACGCAAATGTCAATGGATTTATGTTGAGTCTTTTAAGCTGAAATTCTCAAGGTGTATCTTTCAGCCAAGCCACTAATACAGTTTGGTACTTTTCTAGTTGTTGCAATTATTTGTCCTGATTGTTCATCAGCAAAACCCTAGGTCTCCTGAATTATTCCTGTCTCCAGAAAAACCACAAAAATGTATTCTGATCAGAGACAAGGGTCTTAGCCTCGCCAAGAATGACATATTGGCCCCTGTCCTAGTCCTATGCAAATGAGGGTCACGAGGACTCATTTTTTTTAATGTGCTGATACTACACATCATTAGAATCCACAGATATAAATACCTTCCAGTTATCCAGATCATCTGGAACGAGGCGTCAAGGAAATCTTAACCATCTTGAACATTCCGTTTTTCCTGGAGTACAAGGTAATAAATATTCTTTCAATTATAAATTTCATTATCTTATTAAAAATATGGACAACTGAAAAGGCTGAGAATTAAAGAATTTAGTTTAATTTATTGACAATAACATTTTAATTCTCCTTTATAGTCATGTGGCCAATGTTTTTAATTCTTTAAATATTGTCCCATGGACTCACATTTTATTTATTTTTAAATATGTTACTCTGATGCTTGTTCTGGGTTGTATTAGGATTTTAAAATAGTGAGTGGAAACAAATTACAGAAAAAGAGCTATGACAAAAATCCTACATAGGTAGAATTTTAGAAGTTATCCCTGTTTCCCTCCTCCATATTTAGAGCAATGAATATATGGAAAAATAAGAGGAGCATCAATCAACAGTTATAAGAGGGGAACATAAAGGATGCAAGCCTTCCAGTAGACAATAGTTACATTAATTTGGTCTTGACATCATCCTCTTGAAGACTCTCTCCCCATTTCAAATACTGTTTAACCTCGAAGATGGATTTTTTTTACATCAATCATTGGCAGCTTGGTTCAAGACATATTCTCTTATGGCATTTCACAGATCTGAGATTATTGGATATGTGTTGTCATTTTCTGTCTTGATTTATTTTAAAATTATAGCTCCCTTTGTAAAAAGTATTTCAAATGGCTGAATTAATTTTTATAATAAACATTTACCAAGAGACCCCTCTTACGAAAATGAATCAATTAATATACTGTTGTTTAAAATTATAGCATTTTTATGGAGAAGGAAAACAATTATATTTATCTTCAGAAGGCCTAATCTCTCTTCTCTTCTCACAAAACAACAATAAAGGGCATTATGTATATCATTTAAAACATGTTCTAATAACAGTGTAGATTTTTTGTTTTCAAGAAAAATTAAAATGATTGAAATAAAAGTTACCATGGTACAGTAGAAAACAGAAACCATAAATCTATTAGAATTTACTATCACATCAAATAAACCATCTACATCATAATATAGGAATATAGACAAGACAAATACCCACTTCTAAGTGGGATATTATACTAATGATATCTACCTATTAAAGTCACTGTAAGAATCAAATGAAATAATAACTGTATTTCAAAAATTGTGTTTTTATAAACAGCTAATAGACCAATATTCTTTTAAACTCACTAGGTAAATATTCCTAATAAGTATGAAATCTGCCTGCAAGGCAGGAGACCCCAGTTTGAGTCTTGGGTCAGGAAGATTCACTGGAGAAGGGATAAGCTACCCACTCCAGTATTCTTGGGCTTCCCTGGTGGCTCAGGCAGTAAAGAATCCGCCTGCAATGTGGGAGACCTGGGTTTGATCCCTGGGTTGGGAAGATCCCATGGAGAAGGAAATGGCAACCGACTTCAGTATTCTGGCCTGGAGAATTCCATGTACAGAGGAGCCTGGCAGACTACAGTCCATGGAGTCACAAAGTGTCGCACACGACTGAGCAACTTTCCCTTTATGAAATGTTTTATACTGTATCTGAATGTGTGTGTGTATGATGCAGATCTTGAATTAGAGCCACACACCATTCATAAGGCATGTGAATCATAATCTATATTCCAACTGTTTAACAGACTTAGCAACTAAACAACAACAACAAAATTATCTTCCAGAATCTCTAATCTATACATCCTTTGGTTCCTAATAGTATAAGCTTCAGTCAAGTTTCTTAAGAACATGCCTGATCCAGGGTCAGGCTACATAAGCAGGAAAGGGTTACATATTTTCTAAGTTAAAAATTAATACTCTTGTTTTACTTACAGATAGAGTCAAAAGATGAAAGTGGTGTTTCTGATTGCTTTCCTTTTGGTCACGGCTCACTGCACACCAGTAAGTAACCTCTTAATGTCTATTTCTGCAAATCAGGCTTGGTTCATGCATTCTAAACTTTAATACTCAAATCTTCAAAAAAAAAAAAAAATCTATCATTGGAGTCAAAGTCACAGTCTCCACTTTAAGTTTCTTTGGAACTAAAAGTAGCTCTTTCAAGGTATTTTTAAAAACCCTGTTAGAGGGCTTCCCTGCTGGCCCAGTGGCTAAGATTCCAAGCTCCCCAGGCTGGGGGGCCCACCCGGGTTCAATCCCTGGTCAGGGAATTAGATCCCACATGCTGCAACTGAGACCCACAGGAGCAAAAAAAATAAATAAATATTTTAAAAAACCAAAAACCCTGTTAGAAAAACAAAAGACGACTCTGTCAGAAAAGCAACAGATTTGAGTCAAACATAGCAGGGAACCTCGCCTGGCCTCAGAGCACAGCTGTGGTTCTCAATCTTGGCTGCACTTTGGAATTGCTCGGGAAACTTTACAAAGTCCTAAGGCCTGGGTCCTGCCCTCCCAAGACTGATTTAATTGGCCTGGGGCATGATGCAGGCATCGGGATTTTTATCATCTTCCCAGGTGACTGTTCCACTGGGCAGCCAAGGTTGAGAAGTGCTGGTGGAAGAAGGGGCGTTGACTGCTCTGGAGAAGCCCTTGATGAACTCTGAGACAATCAGAAGCCCCGTGATAGTAGGTTTAGGAAGACTGCAGCTCAGGTTGTTACTGTGAACTAAGCAGAAAGTGAACACGATGAGACAATTACAGGCGTACCTTGGAGATATGGCGAGTTCAGTTTCAGACCACAGCAATAAAGCAACTATCTCAAGAAAGCAGGGCATACGAATTTCTTAGCTTCCCAGTACATATAAAAGTTATGTCTATATTATAACCTATTATGTATGTATGTAGCAGCGTTATGTCTGAAAAACAATGTGCACCTTAATTTTTTTTTGTTTGCTTAAATTTTTCCTTTTCTAAATTTATTTTTAGACCATGTGCACCTTTATTGAAGAGTAATTTATTGCTAAAAAACACTAATCATCATCTGAACCTTTAGCAAGTCGGAGTAGTAACATTAAAGATCACTGAGCACAGATCACCATGACAAATATAATAATAATGAAAAAGCTTGAAACACTTGAGAATTACCAAAATGTGACTCAGAGACACGGAGTGAGTGCTAGTGGAAAAATGGACAGTAGACCTGCTTGTCACAGCGTTGCCACAAACCTCTGATTTGTTTTAAAAAATATGTACTATCTGTAAAGCACAATAAAACTAGGTATGCTTATATCTGAGATAATATTTTTGGTATTAAAACAGATTAGTGACTGATGTTAACAGATACAACATTCATTTGCTTATTCTAAAAACAAATGTTTCTTGAGATGGGTGATCATGCAAGGTGCCAGAACTACCCAGATGACAAAACATAGTCCCTGCCTTTTGGGAACTCAAAGTCCAAGTCTCCTAGTTAATTACTATTATTATCATTACATCTATTTCCTCAGTCTCCATATTCTGTCTGTCAATTTTCACAGGTACGAGAATTTTACCCTGGAATTCGCCATGATTACTTCTTCAACTGGCAGGTAATTGTGTGTTGTTTTTTTTTAAAAAAAAAAACAACCTAAATTAGGAATATTTGTGGTCTCCTAGGAAAATGTGATTTAAAGAGAAAACATGTGAGACATTTTCAAGAAGTAATATTTTCAGGAGCATAAAGTATGATTATAAGATTATCTCTTAGAAAAGGGAACCCTCCTACACTGTTGATGGGAATGTAAATTAGTGCTACCACTACGGAGAACAGTATGGCGGTCCCTCAGAAAAATAAAAATAGAACTACCATATGATCCAGCAATTCCACTCCTGGGCATATATCCAGGCAAAGCTATAATTTGAAAAGATAATGTGCACCTCTATGTTTATAGCAGCACTATTTACAACAGCCAGCACATGGAAGCAACCTAAATGTTCACTGATAGATGAATGGATAAAGAAGATGTAGTATATATACAATGGAGTATTAGTCATAACAAAGAATGAAATATTAATAATGCCATCTGTAGCAACACAGATGAACCTAGAGATTATTATACTAAGTGAAGTCAGACAGAGAAAAACAAATATGTTATCACTTATGTGTGGAGTCTAAAATATGACACAAATGAACTTATCTACAGAACAGAAATAGACTCATAGACATAAAGAACAGATTTGTAGTTGCCAAGGGAAAGTGGGATGGAGGAGAGAGGGATTGTGAGTTTGGGATTAGCAGATGCAAACTATTATGTATAGAACGTGTGTGTTAGTCACTCAGCCGTGTCCAACTCTTTACCACCCCATGGACTATAGCCCACCAGGCTCCTCTGTCCATGGAATTCTCTAGGCAAGAATACTGGAGAGGGTTGCCATTTCCTTCTCCAGGGGACCTTCCCAACCCAGGGATCAAAGTCAGGTCTCCCACACTGCAGGTAGATCCTTTACAGTCTCCTGCCCAGACTCTAAAGGCAAGCCCGCATATAGAATGGATAACAATAAAGTTCTACTATATAACACAGGGGACTACTTTCAATATCCTATATTGAAAAGAATATGAAAAAGAATATATATGCATAACCAAGTCAGTGTGCTGTACAGCAGAAACTAATACAATACTGTAAATCAACTACATTTGAAAAACATTAAAAAAAAATTTTTCTCCAAGGTAAAAATGAAAAAAATCTAAGGTGGGAAGCATGGGAAACAGCCTCACTGTCATAGCTAGGAATTCTGTGGACAGTTCCTGCCAGTTGGGAAAATCATCTCCAGAGAAACAGACCTCTCTAGGCCTGTGAAAATCAGAACATCAGCCTTGAGTCATCTCTTGTCTGAGTGAACACCACCATTCTCAGTGTGCAACTGATTTAGATTCTTCTCTGTTGCAAATAAGGGGACAACATAAGTCAGGAAACTGCTTTTACAAGTAAGGAATCTGACTTCAATGTAGAACCCAGAAATCACCAGAATATTTTGTTTTTACAATTTAATATTATGTCTTTACTTTTCAGAGGATCCATCACAGAATGAGCCCATATCAACTATTCTTGTATCACATGGTAAACTCATTCAATCTAGTATCTAAAAGCCCTCATTAAAAAGTCACATGTGCTATTAATTCCTTTTAGAAGAATTTATCTCAACTGACAAATGTCTTTGTCTTTTTTTTTTGCTAAGCAAGCCCAGAGATCAGTTTATACTTATTTTCAGGAATTATCTTTAATACAGACTTTGATCTGCAGATGGCGGCTTCTTGGTATATTGCTTTCTTCTTTGCATCTCCCTGAAGATGCTTGGAGCACCTTTGAAAGCTCAGGTTTCTGCTCACAGAGAACTACCTAAGCATACAGCTCTCTGTTCCTCACCTTGGTACTTGACTCCCCTTTCCTTTCATAGGCAGGGATGAATCTCTTATGTTTCTATGGATCCTTGTTGCTTTTTCTTTTAGTGAGGCTGCTAATCTCTGGAAAATTTTTGTACCAGTACTCTTCTCGGCTAACTCCTAGCTCCATTCTCTTCATGATTGTCCAATTAACATTACAACAAGCCCCTTTATTATTCACAGACCTTAAAGTAATTTTTGTAATTTCTTCTTGGAAGTAATGTTTTTTTGAGAACTTAAAAAAAAATCTTTGAACTGAAACAAAATTTCCTAACGATTAAGTGTCAGATAACTGTTTTGGTTTGTCTTTTCCCCCTTGCAGTACCTTCAGAGGCTTTATGAACTCTGCAATACCTGTGTAAGTTTTCATTCTTAATTTTTCTATCGTTATCAGCACTTGAGAAAACAATGAAGGCTCAGGAAAATAAAGGGAAAGACACAGGAAACATGAAATCATGTTTGAGGGTTTGTCATCATAATACTGGCTAATTTCTCATTTATATCTTGTTTTTAATACAACTTTAGTCACTTATTATGAATTAAGAATGTTCCACATACTAACAAAATAACTAATTAATGGAAGAACTAACACTTGTGAATTTGTTTGAAAAGCCTTAGAATTTTTTGAAAATGTTGAAGACAGTTATTAAGCCAAAGTCCTCTCAAACTTTGATTACATGTATCCTACTAATAATATCTGAGAAGGAACTTCAATTTTTTAAAAAAATACATATATTCATATATATAAATATGTGAAACCATTTAATAAATCATAGTTTCTTAAACATATTGTATTTCCTTCCTTCCGCTTTTCAGCTCTAAAATGTCCATTTTATGTCAAAGTCACCATCTTTTAATCCCTTGAGCATTTTAATCATAGTTATTTTAAAGTCAGTGTCTAGTAGTTACAACTATCTGGATCTCCTGAGGGTCTGCCTCTCTAATTTTTTTTCTTTGTCAGTCGAGTTTTGTCCCCTGACTCCCTCTAATACTTTTTTTAAGCCTGGTTGTTTTTGATTGAGCAGTTAACATTGTTTTTGAAAACTGCAGACTTGAGGTTCTAGATGAAACTGCCTTCCTCCAGAGAGAAAGTATTTTTTTTCCTAGACTGTGTAGACTATGGGCACAACATTCACAGACCACCTTGATCCATACGGAGACTGAGATGATTAGAACAAGCCCTCCTGGTTCCTTCTTACTCCCAGGGTGAGGTCTTTGGAGTTCTAGCCATAGACTGGTTTTAAGTCTCCTTCTCCCTGCTTGCTAAGTCGCTTCAGTCGTGTCCGACTCTTTGCAACCCCACGAACGTGTAGCCTACCAGGCTCCTCTGTCCACGGGATTCTCCAGGCAAGAATCCTGGAGTGTGTTGCCATGCCCTTCTCCACTCCTTCTCCCCGGCAGCCCCTGAACTTGAACTTTTGTCCCCCAGCCCTGTGAGTTTGTTAAAAGTCCTGCTCAGCTTCCAGCCTTTCAGCCACTACTTTTGGGATTGCCGGTTGCCTCAAAAGTAAAGTCAAATGCCTCCCCGGGATTCTTGCCTCCCCACAATCTCGAGTCCATAAAGCCTCCCTTTCTTATAACTCTGCTACCTTCAGAACATCTGCTACCTTAAACATTGGGGGGGGGGGGCGGCAGTGTCCAACTCTTCCAGTTGTTCTTCCCAAAGCAATTGGCTGGAACAACAGGTTAGAAAGAAAGTAGTTGATTTTCTTTTCAGTGATCAAATACAAACAATGGGAAATTTCATTAACTGTCCTACACATACAGAGAACTAGAAGAAGCTGATAATTTTAATAAAACTAAAAAAAAAATGGTACTGGTTGAAAATTCTCTTATCTATAATAAACTTAACAATGTTTTATTACTCAAGTAGTGGCTATGTAATATTTGTATGTTGAATGTTTATAGATGCATTCTTGTGTCTTGATTTTTGTCTCATCAGAGGAAACTACCAGTGAACAGACGGACTACTATAGACCCCATGCTACCGTTCTCACCAGTGACAGAAATTGCTCCTCCTCTGACTCCTACCGCACCAGGCCCCTTTACCCCTGACAGACGGGGAGACTCATGATTCATGAAGTTACACAGAGACTTCCTAGCCAAACACAGCATTCTTCCTCCTGCATCACCACAACTGATACCAAAGACATCATCTCTCTGCTCCTTGGACCACAGCGCACCCTTTTCAATATCCTGGATAAAACAGCAATGCTTCATTAAAAAAAATGCTTTTATCACTGCTATTATTCCCGAGTGGAATGTCATTTTCCATCATTATCGACATTTAGAGATAGATCAGGAAAATGAGCAGAGGAATCTTGGAAACAGGATCTCTTTCTCTGGGAAGTCACAGGCCTATAGTTAAGAACCAGAGGTTCTATGACAAAGGGAAGAAGGAAAAAGAATTTTGGGGAGGGATATGCAGCCTGCAGTCTCTGCCAAACATGGGGAGGTGAGAGGTGACAGGATCATCCCCAGCCTATATCCAAGCCCTTGAGAGACTTCTGGGATGCTTTCCAGCAAGAGGAGATGGCATTTTTACCCTTTTAACTGGGAGGGAAACTGAAGCCATGAAGAAAGGCATTTAAAATTTCTTTTTGTCTTATTTGAGAGGCAAAGTTACAAATTTCTCCCTGATGTGTCTATACAGATGTACAAAGCAAAAAGGAAGATAAGATTTTATGGATATGACTCATTCTCTATCTCTACAAATACCAGGTCCACTTTTCAGGAAAGAGAATGGTTACCTTGGCATCTCTGAATTAAGAACAATGATCATAGTCTATTAGTCCTTTCTGTTCCTCCACAGTGAAAAGCCACTACATGGCATTCATAGGGCACTTTGGCTTTGTTTGGGAAGTTTCCCAAAGGTCTCTCCTTACACCTGGTTGCAGCATGATATACCTAGAAATCAAAGGAAATGGAGTTTGCGTAGGAAAGGTATGTGTGCATGCTACATCTCTAAGTCGTGTCTGACTCTTTGCAACCCTATGGACTGTAGCCTGCCAGGCTCCTCTGTCCGTGGGATTCTCCAGCAAGAACACTGGAGTGGGTTGTCATGCCCTCCTCCAGGGGATCTTCCTAGACACAGGGATCGAACCCTCATCTCTTATGTCTCCTGCACTGGCAGGTGGGTTCTTTACCACTAGCGCCACCTGGGAAGCCCATAGGAGAAGACACACAATCCACTTCATAGAAGTCAAAGTCTCAGGCTTGAAAAGGAGCTTAGAGGCTCCGGAGTCGACATCACCTGGGGGCTTGTTAGAAACGCAGGCAAGATCAGGGTCCACTGGAGACCAACCCAAGCAGCATCTGCATTTAAGCAGGAGCCCCAATGCTCCTCCACAACATCACTGACATATAGACAGCTGCCAGAACACGTCAATCTATGCAAGAAAGCCATTCCATAGTCCTTTCTTGGCTAACTTTGATCTTGGAAAAAATCATTCTTTGTATGAAATTAAAATTTGGTTCTAATCCAACTCTTTATGGTTATATTGGATAAATCCAGTCTGTTTTCTCAATGTTAACCTTTCGAATAAATAAAAATAACTTCCACAGTCCTACGTTCTTCCAAGCAAAACTTGCCCAGTCCTCCAACTATTCTCTGTATGACATGGTTTGATTTTTCCCCACATCCCAGGAGTCTTTGCCAAATATTCTCTAGTTTTTATATTGTCCCCACCCTCAATGGTGGTTTTCAGAACTGCAAATACCACAGATGTGATGTGGAAAAGGACAAAAATGGGATGATTGCTTCTGACATTCCAGATCCTACACCTGTTAATATGATCCAGGGCTGTCTTAGGGTAACCACAAAGTCCTTTGCATGCATTGCTAAAAACATGGCGGATGTCTTCTGTGCCTGGACCCTTGGACTGAAGGATGGGGCCTCACTTACATTTACTCCTGTTATCACTTATGTGATTAGACCCAGATCAGCATTCTCACACATAGATATTTATAATCTAGTTATTTAAATGTATTCTCTAGTCTTTAAATGTAACACTCTAGTCTTTAAATGTATTCAAGTCCACTACTCAGTGTTATACTGTTAGGCAGCCTGGACAGAAGGAGAGTTTTGGTGGGAGAATGGATACATGTGTATGTATGGCTGAGTCCCTTCACTGTCCACCTGAAACTATCACAACATGGTTAGTTTTGTTTTGGTATACAAAAAAAAAAAAAAAAAAACAGTAAAAACTAAAATGTTTAAAGTTTGAAAAAAATTTTTAGAAATTAGTATTTTTTTAAAAAGCAATAAATAAATTCGAGTTCAGAAGTTCAATATATGGTCTTAACTCTGTTCACCTATCCATCCACAAGTTTTAAGTATCTCCTCAGTTTCAGAGGAAACAGATGAGAAAAGGACAGTCTGGGCTTCTGTCCTCATCTGATTCTCGCTGCTTCGAAGCAGCATTTGCTGTTCCTAGGAGGGTGTTGTTAAATATAATGAAATATATTTGATAGTATAGCAGATATCCTAAGGGCTATAAATTACAGTTTCATGAGCACTGAGAATGAACAGAGGAAGGACTTAGTAAAGCAAATATTTACATGGCTAATAAAGGGTATATATTACATGCATCTTGATAGCTGGGTCCTGTACGAAAATGCTTATCCACAACTACCCAGCCGCGGCTCCACTTTAGAATCATCTGGGGACTTTAAATACACCAAAGTCCTATTCCAAGCCTACTGAATTGACCATTCGTGGTTGTGGAAGGAACCAGAGCATCACCATTTTTTAGTTGTCTGGGGTGGTCCTAACGCGTAGTGGAGTTTGAGACCCACAACTCTGCACGGATTCTCAGAAGAACAGAGGTCCCTCTGCTCTCAGGGATTGGTTCCAGGACCCCCCACAGATACTAAGACCTGGGGGTGCTCAAGTTCCTTACATAAAATGGCCTCCTATTTGCATATGGCATATACACATCCTTCCTCCCTGTATACTTTAAATCATTTCTAGATTACTTATATAATACGTGGTGGGTACTCAGTTGCTCAGTCCTGTCTGGCCCTTTGGGACCACATGCACTGTAGCCCATCAGGCTCTTCTGTCCATGGAGCTCTCCAGCCAAGAATATTGGAGTGGGTTGCCATTTCCTTCTCCAGGGGATTGTCCCCACCCAGGGATCCAACCCTGATCTCCTGCATTGGCAGGTGGATTCTTTACTACTGAGCCACCAAGGAAGCCCACTTATAATACCTAAGTGAAGTGAAGTCGCTCAGTCATGTCTGACTTTTTGCAACCACATGGACTGTAGCCCAGCAGGCTCTCCCATCCATGGGATTTTCCAGGCAAGAGTACTGGAGTGGGCTGCCATTCCCTTCTCCAAGGGATCTTCCCGACCCAGGGATGGAACCGGGGTCTTCTCTCATGCAGGCAGATTCTTAACTGTCTGAGCCACTAGGGAAATGAGATAAAGAGGATCCATAAACTGGATGCAACTCAGAGTGAGTTTGACCTGAACAGCGCCTTGCCCAGCTGTCTAGATCAGAAGATGAATCTTTCAAAATTGAAAAATATTTAAAGCAACCTAATGGTCGCATGGGTCCTAGAAAATCAGGTTCTGGTTAAGCACTGGACACTGCTGAGATCCTGGCTGCTTCTTGACACGCATAACTTGTCCCCTCCCACTCAGAAGCCCCAAATCACTTTCCTTTGTTTTAGCACAAGATAGGCTATGAGCCCACGTTCTAACTACACCTTTCAGGTTTCTCATCGCTGAGTGCTCCCTTGTGCACATGTGCAATGAACATGTTAGCAAACTTCTGCTTGTTTTTCTCTTGTTTATCTGTCTTTGTCAGTCTTCCAGGGTTCCAACTGGAGATCCTAAAATGAGTAAAGGAAAGTGGATTTTTTTCCCTTCCCTATTTCCTGCCTACCCGTTACCCCAAATCCTTTTTATTTATTTATTTTTGGTTGCACTGGGTCTTTTTGCCACGTGTGGCTTTCTCTAGTTTCTGCAAGGGGGCTACTCTCTAGTTGCAGTGGGAGGATTTCTCACTGCAGTGGCTTCTCTTGTTCCTGGAGCACAGGCTCTGGGCACATGGGCTTCAGTAGTTATGGTGTGCATGCTTAGCTGCTCCGCGACATGTGGATCTTCCTGGACCAGGGATCAAACTTGTGTCCCCTGTATTGGCAGGCAGATTCTTATCCACTGAGCCACCAGGGAAGTCCCACCCCAAAAATCCTTTATTGAGAACTCTCTATACTCCAGGTCCTGTGTAGTGTGCTTTTCACATATTATTTCATTTGATCCTTTCAGTGACTGCATCAGGAGGGTATTTTGTATGCACATTTTGTACAAGAGGAAGTCAAGGTTAGAAAGGTTAATAAGTACTCCAAGGTCACACCAAAGGAGGTGGTACAGCAGAGTTTGAATGTCTGTCTGATTCCAGCTGATTTTTTCTGATCCCCACCCCTCTGTTTCTTACTTGGCTCTTTGGAGTTGGACAGGGTAATGGGCATGCATGAGTATTTTACCATTTACACAATCGTTTTCTCAAAACAGCCTAAAGCTGTGGTTCTCAGGTAGATCCAGGCAAAATTGAACTTTATTTGGAATTTTCCCAGGAGTCGTCCACCATTTTGGAAAATTGCTAAACCAATGGCCAAACTGCCTGCCACTTGCATTTGCAAGTGCTTATTGTATTCATGGCAGTCTGCCTGGAAGCCACAGAGCTGACAAACACTGTGTTCTGTGATAATAGTTACAGGTTGGCCTTTGGGAGGTAAGTAAGTTTAGATGAAGTCATAAAGCTGGGATCCTCATGGTACGATGAGTGTTATTCGCTCAGTCGTGTCCAACTCTTTGCAACCCCATGGACTGTACTCTGCCAGGCTCCCCTGTCCATGGGATTTCCCAGGCAAGAATACTGGAGTGGGTAGCAATTTCCTTCTCCAGGGGATCTTCCCGACCCAGGCATCAAACCCACGTCTCTGCAGGCAGGTTCTTTACCTCCTGGGCCACCAGGGAAGCCCTTGGTAAGATTAGTGCCCTTAAGAAGAGATCAGAGAGATTGCATGCTTCTTTTTCTTTGTGTCTCTGTCATGTGAAGATACAGTAAGAAGGGGGCTGCCTGCAAGCTAAGAAGAAAGCCCTCACCAGAACCTGACCATGCTGGCACCTGACCGTGCCTAGCCTTCAGAACTGTAAGAAACAAATACCTGATTCTCAATCTGCCCAGTCTACGGTATTTTGTTATAGGAGCCCAAGCCAAGACAGAGGCCCGCTGTACTGCTCCCAAGACTTGCTCTTCAAGCCCCTTGGTTCTGCGTGTGGTACAGTTCCAGGTGTTGGGATACCTCTGCACCTGGGAGCCACCTGCTTGTCATGCACAATGATACTGTCTACTTTTCTCTTCCCATGAATCTAGGGTCTTCCTCTAACACACCCCGGACCAGCACGCCCCAGAGTGGGCCATTCCCCACCCACCACTCAGCTTTCTGCATTAACGAAGGAGGACAGTTGGACTGACTTTATGGAGGCTGATTAAGCTGATTCTCGGTCTGAGGAATATTAACCCACAGAGATGAGCTCTCTGTCCCTCCCTATGATATCGTCTGATATTCCGCCTTTAAATAATCATTCCTTTGACTTAAGTTACTGCCTCTCCCAATATTTGGTTCAATCCAATCAACATTTACTGTGCAAGGTGACAGGGATAAAGAGATGAAAGTTAGTATCTTTTTACTGAAGGCTAAAGTAAAGCCAGAACTGCCTGGAGAAAGAGGCACAGAGAATACATTTCTCAGGGTCCCAAATAGCTTCCAGAAATCTAGAGAAGCACCTCAAGAAAGTTAGGCTGAGTGGGGAGCTCTGTCATAGCGATAAAAAATTTTAAATAATAATTAAAAAACCAATCATAATAAAACTAATCCTCATTAAGCTCTCATTACAGCCAAGGCACTGTGCTATCGAGTTGACCTTCCCAACAAGCTACAAGGGGCTTCCCTCATAGCCCAGTTGGTAAAGAGACTGCCTGCAATGCAGGAGACCTGGGTTTGATTCCTGGGTCGGGAAGATCCCCTGAAGCACGAAATGGCAACCCACTCCATTATCCTTGCCTGGAGAATCCCATGGACGGGGGAGCCTGGCAGGTTACAGTCTGTGGGGGTCCCAAGAGTTGGGCACAGCTGAGTTACTAGGCACACATGCACAAGCTACAAAATTACCAATACATGTTTAAATTACCTACTCTGTTAATTTTTTTTTTTTAAAGCATGGCTGGAATGACTTTAGGAAAGTAAACAGTCTAAGTAAAATGTCCCTTTTATCCAGTAGATCCTAATTTTTAAAAGGCCTTGTAGGTATGCGGTGGTTTTGGTTCCTTCAGCGCTTCTGCTAAACTATACACTCCTCTAGAGGTTTGAGAGGAAAACATATAATGACCTAGTGAAGGAGGAAACAGAACAGGCTCTGTCTTGAAAGCAGGACTCCATCTTGGGCCGGATTGTGGACTTTGAGCTATATGTCCAGTATCTATGGAAACGACATACCAACTGGAAAACCAGGCCTCTGGAAGGAAGGCTCTCCATCGCTTAAAGGAATACCCTAATTATCTGTGTAACCAAATAGAATCTATTATGCCATACATTCTATTGTGCTTATTGGGGTATTACCACAAGCTATTGATAATTGTCCACTGTTAACTACCTAGGCTTAAGGCATATGAACCACTGGTTAACTTTGATTATATCTTTCTTTTTCCTTTGTTCAGACTAGTTTCAGGGAATTTGGGGAGGTGGGTTTAGGCACGTACGCGTAGGGTGTATAAGGTTTTCACAAAAACCGGTCAGGGTCCTTGGCTAAGAGGAGACTCTGCCTTGGGCCCGCCGGTGTAATAAGCTGCGCTCCACTATCTGCATTGTCCTTCTGAGGGAGTTTGTTTCCCGGAACGCATGGCTACAACACTAGTCTTACCATTTCAAGTTTGAATAGCAAAGAAATGAATGGAGTAACCTTTCACAGCCACAAACTTGGCTGATTCTGTTTCTGCCTTTTCCCTTCAGCAAAACTGCTGGGGGAGAACTTTAGGGAGAAGGAACTGGAAACCTGGCAGGCAAATCAACAGGCTCGCTTGCCTCACAGACTTCTACCACCGTGGTCTTGTTTCTTGTTGTTTTTTTTATCATACATTTCATCAGTAAAAAACTTTGAGCGTGCACTATATATATATAAATGTATAGATATAGATATCATTTAATTATGTGTCCATCCTTAAGCATGTTCTACTGCATATTTATTATGTACATTATAGAAATCACTGAAAAATACGTTTAAAAGTATGGAATTTAAAAACATAAAAATTTTAAAATGTTTTCCTTCCCCAGTGGGTTTGTTGCCCACCCCCAGGATACATACACTCCGCTCTGCTCCAGTGACCATCTCCTGCTGCCACATTCACCAGAAAGAGTTCCCCTCTAGCTGACACCAAAAGGTTCACTAAGCCTCAGATCCATAAATCAATAAATCTGAGGGTAGGTGTTTCCCTCCAGGCTCCTCAAGACTCACCTGCTGCCGCTGGAGGTTTGTGAGACAGACAGGAAGCTCCACCGAGAGAGGAACACCGACCAGGCCTTCTCTTAACCCCACAAAACGCCTGTGGGTTTGTGTGCTCTCTAGACAGGAGGCCTCGCAACACATGATGTCAGATGGGGAGTGACAGTCTGTTTTCAGGATTTCCTTTTAAGAAAACTGCTTACCCCTGGTTTTGCAGCCAACCACACAACCCTGATTTTACATAATTATACTGAGGCTGGAGGGGACCATGCACGTCAGAAGCTGGGTGAGGCCCGGGTGTACTATATACTGCCTGACCACGAATTCCTAACCAGCAGAGAACCCATCGAAGAAACAGAACCAAATCCTGCAGACAAGTAACATTTGAAATGCTTTGTGTGTCAGTTTTATTTTTTTCCAAGTGAAAACTACCACTGTTGTCAGAGAAAAATACAAGGCAGATGTCAAATTCTAATTGCGTGAACCTAAGTCATATCACGGGGTTTCCCTGGTGGTTCAGTGGTAAAGAATTTGCCTGCAGTGCAGAAGACCCAAGAAGATCCCCTGGAGAAGGGCATGGCAACCCACTCTAGTACTCTTGCCTAGAGAATCCCATGGACAGAGGAGCTTGGCAGGCTGCAGTTCATAGGGTTGCACAGAGACAGACACAACTGAAGTGACTAAGCAGGAACAGCAAGTTACATCACATCTCTTGTGCAGGCCTTTGCTCCAATGTTACCCTTGGTGGGCATATAGAAATGTACCAGAAAATGTACACATCCACAACCTGCAAGGGGAGTTCCTCCAATAGAGATTTCTAGAGAGTAAATTTGTATCCCACATACAGTATCGGAGAAGGCAATGGCACCCCACTCCAGTACTCTTGCCTGGAAAATCCCATGGACAGAGGAGCCTGTAGGAGGCTACAGTCCGTGGGGTCGCTAAGAGTCGGACATGACTGAGCGACTTCACTTTCACTTTTTCCTTTCATGCACTGGAGAAGGAAATGGCAACCCACTCCAGTATTCTTGCCTGGAGAATCCCAGGGACGGGGGAGCCTGGTGGGCTGCCGTCTATGGGGTTGCACAGAGTCGGACACGACTGAAGCGACTTAGCGGTAGCAGTATATGTACAGTATACTTACGTGTACTTCAGGCCTATGTTCCTGGTGTGAAACCTATTTAGTTATTGCATATGTCTTTCAATACCCTACTAGCTTCAGTGCATAAAGATTTTATAGGTTTAGTTAAGAGTTTTACATTTTTGTTCATAGATGAGATTTATCTATGAGATTATTATGTCTACTTTGGTTTTGGCGAGAGGTTTTCAATCTTTGCAAAATGACTAAAGAAGCTTTCTCTATGCTAACTTATGTTCGTATTTAACACACATGTCTATTTCCTTATGTTTTTCTAGTCAAATGTGACTCTCCTCAAAGGATATCCAGATCTTCAGGGCTTCGGTGAGGATTATAACGCTAATGCTTTAATGAACCCGCTTGAGCTACCAGAGAGGGGAGGACCTTCTTGCCCTGAGGCAGACTGTCTTAGACAAATATTTTGATTACTAGGCCAAAATCAATGAATTTCTTTAAATTTTTTTGATTTAATTTAATTTATTTCTTTAAATTTTTTTAATTTAATTTAATTTATTTATTTTTGGTTGCACTGGCTCTTCATTGCTACACGCAGGCTTTCTCTAGTTGCGGTGAGCAGGGGCTCTTCATTGTGATGACCGAGCTTCGAATTGTGGTGGCTTCTTTTGTTGCAGAGCACCAGCTCTAGGGTGCTTCAGGAGTTATGGTGCACAAGCCTCAGTACTTGTGGTGCATGGGATTGGTTGTTCCATGGCATGTGGGCTCTCAGTTCTCTGACCAGGGATTGAACCTCTGTCTCCTGCATTGGCAGGTGGATTCTTAACCACTGGACCACCAGGGAAGCCCCTGAATTTTTTCGTAAAATATTGAGACTAGTCTTGAAAGACTATGGGCTCTTGAACAGCTCTATTATTTAAGAAAGCACTATTAATCACAAATATGAAAATGGCATTTTGCATTTAAAATTTGTTTGATGGTAACAGTAATCTGGTGGCTCAGTTGGTAAAGAATCTGCCTGTAATGCAGGAGACACAGGTTCGATCCCTGGGTTGGGAAGATCCCCTAGAGAAGGGATTGGCAAGCCACTTCAGTATTCTTGCCTGGAGAATCCATGGACAGAGAAGCCTGGAGGACTACAGTACATATGGTTGCACAGAGTTGAACATGACTGAAGCAACTTAGCATACAGGAATGTATACACTAGACTACTGTTTTAGTATAGTGTGTTAGTCGCTCAGTCATGTCCAGCTCTGTGCAATCCAATAGACTGTAGCCTGCCAGGCTTCTCTGTCCGTGGGATTCTCCTGGCAAGAATACCGGAGTGGGTTGTCATGCCCTCCTCCAAGGGATCTTCTCAACCCAGGGACTGAACCCATATCTCTTAAGTCTACCTGTATGGGGAAGAGGGTTCTTTACCACTAGCACCACCTGGGAAGCCCAGTCTAGCACCACTTTTTCCCCTCACGTGAGTGGTTCCCAAACCAGAGTTCCAAGTATCTTAACTTTTATGTCACAAAACAAAATATATATAGATTTTATCTATATATATGTTTATGTGGGTGTATGTATGTATCATATGTATGTCTATATTACATAATACTTTGGACGAGATAGTCTGCAAAAAAATCAAACTAGTAGGCTGTCAAAAGGTCAGACTTCTGGAGTAGTTGCAGCTCACATTATTACCAAGTCCAAGCTGGTTCTGCTCCCGGCAGGACAGGCCAATGAATCTGAGCGAGGAAGTTTTAAGGCAAGGAATGTAACTTTATTGGGAAAGCTCAGAAAGCTTCCCACTGAGAAGATACCAAACTAATGTTTCAAAATGACCATCTTCTGCGGGGGCGGGGGGGGGGTGGCAGGGAAGTGGTGCTAAGTCTGAGTGCTAGGTTCTTTTATTGAACAGAGATGGGGGGAGGTGAGGAAACAAAGTAAAAAGGTCATTAATCCTTTCTAATATGTCCTAGAATGGCAAGCCTCAGGCAAGGCATGTGTTCATTTCTTCCTTCTTGCCATCCAGCAGGTGGACAGGGTCCTGAACAAAGGCACTTTAGTTTAATAGGCTGAGAGTGCAGCATTCTCTGAGGCAGGCCATTATGTATGATTATAATAATAAAAGCGAGGAAACGCAAGTCAACGAAAAAGTTCCAACATGGAGTCAGAATTGGCTTTTCCCTTCAACAACAGAGCTTGCTCCTTTCTTGCTCTAATAATATTTGTGTCTCTACCCACCTCAGACACCTCTGTGTTCTCAGTTATTCTGCATCATTTTTATTAAGATTTTTAAAAGCAGCATTATTTCTCCCTGTTTTAAAGATACAAAACTCTGGCTAATTTATTTTGGCCAAAGGGAGCATACCAGAAGAGTACTGTTGCAATCCCAAGAGAGACAATTCAAGACTAGGTAAACTTGGAAACTCCAATTCTAATTCACAGTGAAGAAGTGAGTCAGGCTGGGACTTGGGACACTTGGTTTCAATGCTTGCACCTGGACATACCTCTCCTAGAACAACAAAATTCAAAGAAACTCTATGGGACTAAAAATAACCGTGCGCATGCGCGTTTGGGGGCAAATTTGGGACCCAAAAGATACATAGAAATCAAAAAATCCAACTTCCTCTTTCGAAGAGCCTGGAGCAAAAACAGAGTGTTAGGAGCAAAAGCAGAGTATTGAGCATTGACCTTGGACACAGCACCACCCGAAGGAGTGGGCAAAACACCTAAATCACTTCTATGCCCCCGGCCATATACCCCTCCTCTCACCCCACATAAGGAATAAGCTTCTCTCCCACTCTGGGGAACCAGCAATCAAGGGGACCTGTTGTTTATTCTGTCTCCTGCTACAGCAGGGGCCGCTGGTCAATTTCTATTGATTGGGGAAGGCCAAGACCTCTGTTTCCTAACAGAGGGAGGGAGAGGACTGGAGAGACTGATAATATTTATTTCGTGAACGTGGAAATGTGAATTACTAACCGCTGCCAGAGACAGGATTTGCTCTTTTGGAAGTCTATTGAGTCTAGGAGGGCTCTGAAGTTTCTTTCTTGTAAGATGGATTCTCCTGCAGTCTTGTTCTGGATTTCAAAGGTCTGTGAAAAAGGGAACAGATGACCCTGTGTTTGTAGCGTTGCGCACGGGAGAGTTTAAGAATACAAGGAAACAGTTTATTCTTGTTTGGGAAGGGAGACACTGATCACAAAGCTGGTGTCCATTGGCGGAGTGTGATCACTGCGGCTGTGCAGACTCCGGAGACTTAACAGATATGAGGGAGGGGGGCGCTTGCGTGAGCCTGTCCTTCTAGTTTGCCAGAGTCAAAGTGTTTATGCAACTGACCTTTCAGGTTAAGGGCGATCATTTGCTGCTTGTTTGAAAGAAAGCATGTTTTGTCCTTGGGCTTGAAGCTTTAAACTGACAACCTACTTTTATCGACTCAAGGACTGTACTTTCAAACGTAGTTTTTTTGTGTTTTTTTTTTTTTATGTGTGTCTAAGTTTCATCTTTCCTGACTTGCTATTTAGTTACGTGGACAGCGGCTTGTTGAACCGCGCCAGATGTCAACATCGACGTCACTTGTCCCAAAGCTTTCCAGGAAGAAGCTAATTTATGTTGTCTAAGTTTGTGCAGCGTCTTTACAAGTTTTATTGGAACTGCGCCACTAACAATTCTAAGAACAGGACGCGCGCGCTAAATGAGATCACAAAAGGGGTGTGGAATATGTAGATACGCGCAGTGGCTGCTGGTCGTGCTTAAGCTACATATATATTTCCTAAGAGTTTAGACAATTTCCAGATGTCAAATGCTGCTGGTGGTAATCATCTGTTGGAAACTCTTTACACCTCAGAAGGGGAGTGGTATAGACTGCATGAGAAAAGTCGTCCTAAGTAGAGAGTGATTTGAATCTGATGGCGTGGTACCAAGCAGCAGTAGCAACTCATACTTACCTGGCAGGGGAGATACCATGATCACGAAGGTGGTTTTCCCAGGGCGAGGCTTATCCATTGCACTCCGGATGTGCTGACCCCTGCGATTTCCCCAAATGTGGGAAACTCGACTGCATAATTTGTGGTAGTGGGGGACTGCGTTCGCGCTTTCCCCTGATTTTTTTCTCTGTTTAAAAATAGCTTTTGGTTTTTTTATTGCTCACTGAGAATTTACTTTGTTTTTTTCTTAAGGAGTGGGGGTGGTTGGTGGTTATTTATGATTTTAAATACTCAATTTGCTTTTCGCGGTTCTTTAGCAGCATCTTTAGCTGTTGTACCGTTAATTATCTTCTGAGATTTGCTTAAGTGCATGGTTCGTTGACTTGCTGGTCCTATTCCACACTTTGTCGTTTTCGTTTTCTTTTGCTTTCAACCTTTTCCAGAGTCAGTTTTTTCCCGTGAATCGTTTTTTCGCATCAGTACTTCAGCGAGTAAAGCGCGCGCCGCGTTTTTCGTCGCTAGCTCCCTCCTCTTGTGGGTGTGCGCGGAGGCGGGTGTCCGACCCCAAGGCGGCGGCGGCGGCGGCGGCTTTTGGTTTCTGCTCTTCAAGGTACTGCTTTCTGAGGCTGTAGTACGTTAACCGGGAGCTTTGCAAGTGTTCAGAAAAATCAGTTTTTATAGGTCGAACGTCGACATGCAGGAGCTCCCTTTCTTTTCCTGGCAAGAATTTCCACTTTCGTCTTCTTTCTCTGCCACCTCTGGGGGTAACTTGCTGTAGCCCTTTCTTTCATTTTGAAGCAGCGATGTTAGCAACTTGTGTCCGCTGACTTCTATTTTGTCTGGTGTTTCTTATTAAAAGGCCGTCTTGGTAATTTGCTCTCCGGCTCAAATCAATTCTGCCAAAATTTCTCTTTTTTTGTATTAAGTAACATATTCACAGGTTCCAGAGACTGGAATGTGGACAGTTTCGGTGGGCTGTCATTCAGCCTTCCACTTTCATAAAACCTGCGGATTTTTTCGTCATTCTCAGGAGCTAGAGAATGGCGTCACTTAAAAGGGGTGTGGAGCATGTAAATTTGCGGAGTGTCTTCTGGCCTTGTTCACATTGTACTTATATTTATGATTTTCGCAGATACTCTGGGATCCAAAATATTATTGCCTGGCTTTTGTCGTTCGGGGAAGTCTTTCTTTTGTAAATGACGGACTAGAGCTTGCACGAAGAGAATGACCGTATATTCGGAGTGTTTGGAATCTGAAGGTAAGCGGTGCCAGGCGCACTTTCTACTTAAGGTGTTTGGAGAGGGGTACGACGTGAACAACTGAGAGGTCGATGATGAGGTAAAATTGTTCAGTTCAGTCGATCAGTCGTGTCCGACTCTTTGCGACCCCATGGACTGCAGCACGCCAGGCTTGCCTGTCCAACACCAACTCCCGGAGTTTACTCAAACTCATTCAGTCAAGGCTATGGTTTTGCATATGGTTTTTCCTGCATTGTAGGCAGACGCTTTACCGTCTGAGCCACCAGGGAAGTCTTATAATACCTAATACAACATATGTACTATGTAAGTAGTTTTTACGTTGTATTTTTTAGGAAATAATAAGAAAAAAAGAAGTCTGCCTGTGTTCAGTACAGACACAACCACCATTGGCCTAACTACATAGTACAGGTCAAAAACAACCTAACATTTTCTTTCAACACTTAGATTGCTTTGGTTTAATGACCTCAAAGAGAACTACAGAGAATAAAACAATATTTAAAACACAAGTACATAAAGAAAATATAAAGAAACTATAAATTCATTCCCTCTGTCTTCCACACACACATACACTGTTGTTGCTGCTGCTGCTGCTGCTGCTGCTCCTGCTGCTAAGTCGCTTCAGTCGTGTCTGACTCTGTGCGACCCCACAGATGGCAGCCCACCAGGCTCCTCTGTCCCTGGGATTCTCTAGGCAAGACTACTGGAGTGGGTTGCCATTTCCTTCTCCAATGCATGCATGCATGCTAAGTCGCTTCAGTCGTGTCCGACTCTGTGCGACCCCGTGAACAGCAGCCCTCCAGGCTCCTCTGTCCACAGGATTCTCCAGGCAAGAACACTGGAATGGGTTGCCATTTCCTTCTCCCACATACACTGCTAACACTCACCAAAACCCTGGTTTCTTCTCTCTTGATAACCCTAGATAACCATGTCGATGATGCTGAGGACAACGGCCTGTATGGTGCCTACAGTGCCCATGTGAATGTGTGGCACTGAGATTTGAGGCTAAGCTGAACTTCTGACAGAACATCAGAAGGATCATCTCAGTGGGAGGAACTGGGTCCTGATTATAGATTATGGATGCTTCAGAGAAGGCTCACAGCCAGGACCTGTTATATAATAGAAAACTGTTCCCTTTGGAAGTGTCACTAACCCCACGCTCGTTGAAAATCAGACCCCTCAACACTTGCACCTGTGGGAAAGCTGCCACAAACTTCTCACACATCCAAACCAAGAAAACCCACTGTAACAATTCTATCCAAAGCAAACCATTCACTATCACGGTAATGCAAGGCTGTGCCCTGGCCAGTAATGCTGAAAAGCTGAAGTTGAACAGTTCTATGAAGACCTACAAGACCTTCTAGAACTAACACCCAAAAAAGATGTCCTTTTCATTACAGGGGACTGGAATGCAAAAGTAAGAAGTCAAGTAATACCTGGAGTAACAGGCAAATTTGGCCTTGGGAGTACAGAATGAAGCAGGGCAAAGGCTAATAGAGTTCTACCAAGAGAACACACTGGTCATAGCAAACACCCTCTTCCAACAACACAAGAGAAGACTCTACACATGGACATCACCAGATGGTCAACACCGAAATCAGATTGATTATATTCTTTGCAACCAAAGATGGAGAAGCTCGATACAGTCAGCAAAAACAAGACTGGGAGCAGACTGTGGCTCAGATCATGAACTCCTTATTGCCAAATTCAGATTTAAATTGAAGAAAGTAGGGAAAACCACTATACCATTCAGGTATAACCTAAATGAAATCCCTTACAATTATACAGTGGAAGTGAGAAATAGATTTAAGGGACTAGATCTGATAGACAGAGTGCCTGATGAACTATGGACAGAGGTTCGTGACATTGTACAGGAGGCAAGAATCAAGACCATCCCCAAGAAAAAGAAATGCAAAAAAGCAAAATGGCTGTCTGAGGAGCCCTTACAAATAGCTGTGAAAAGACGACAAGCAGAAAGTAAAGGAGAAAAGGAAAGATATACCCATTTGAATGCAGAGTTCCAAAGAACAGCAAGGAGAGCTAAGAAAGCCTTCCTCAGTGATCAGTGCAATGAAATAGATGAAAACAATAGAATAGGAAGACTACAGATCTCTTCAGACATCCTGGAATGTGAAGTCAAGTGGGCCTTAGGAAGCATCACTAAGAACAAAGCTAGCGGAGGTGATAGAATTCCAGTTGAGCTATTTCAAATCCTAAAAGATGATGCTATGAAAGTGCTGCTGCACTCAGTATACCAGCAAATTTGGAAAATTCAGCAGTGGCCACAGGACTGGAAAAGGTCAGTTTTCATTCCAATCCCAAAGAAAGGCAATGCCAAAGAATGCTCAAACTACCGCACAACTGCACTCATCTCACACGCTAGTAATGTAATGCCCAAAATTCTCTGGGCCAGGCTTCAACAATACATGAACTGTGAAATTCCAGATGTTCAAGCTGGTTTTAGAAAAGGCAGAGGAACTAGAGATCAAATTGTCAACATCCTCTGGATCATCAAAAAAGCAAGAGTTCCAGAAAAACATCTGGTTCTGCTTTATTGACTATGCCAAAACCTTTGACTGTGTGGATCACAATAAACTGGATACTTCTGAAAGAGATGGGAATACCAGACCACCTGACCTGCCTCTTGAAAAATCTGTATGCAAGTCAGGAAGCAACAGTTAGAACTGGACATGGAACAACAGACTGGTTCCAAATAAGAAAAGGTCCGTCTAGTCAAGGCTATGGTTTTTCCAGTAGTCATCCATGGTGTGAGAGTTGGACTATAAAGAAAGCTGAGAGCCGAAGAATTGATGCTTTTGAACTGTGGTGTTGGAGAGGACTCTTGAGAATCCCTTGGACTGCATGGTGATCCAACCAGTCCATCCTAAACGAAATCAGTCCTGAGTATTCACTGGAAGGACTGATGTTGAAGCTGAAACTCCAATACTTTGGCCACCTGATGTGAAAAAATGACTCACTTGAAAAGACCCTGATTCTGGGAAAGATTGAAGGTGGGAGGAGAAGGGGATGACAGAGGATAAGATGATTGGATGGCATCACCGACTCAGTGGACATGAATCAGTTCAGTTCAGTTGCTCAGTCGTGTCCAACTCTTTGCGACCCCATGAATTGCAGCACACCAGGACTCCCTGTGCATCACCAACTCCCGGAGTCTACCCAAACCCATGTCCATCGAGTTGGGGATGCCATCTAACCATCTCATCCTCTGTCGTCCCCTTCTCCTCCTGCCCCCAATCCTACCCAGCATTAGGGTCTTTTCCAGTGAGTCAACTCTTCGCATGAGGTGGCCAAAGTATTGGAGTTTCAGCATCAACATCAGTCCTTCCAATGAACACCCAGGATTGATCTCTTTTAGGATGGATTGATTGGATCTCCTTGCAGTCCAAGGGACTCTCAAGAGTCTTCTCCAACACCACAGTTCAAAAGCATCAATTCTGTGGCGCTCAGCTTTCTTCACCGTCCAACTCTCACATCCATACATGACCAGTGGAAAAACCATAGCCTTGACTGAATGAGTTTGAGTAAACTCCGGGAGTTGGTGTTGGACAGGCAAGCCTGGCGTGCTGCAGTCCATGGGGTCGCAAAGAGTCGGACACGACTGATCGACTGAACTGAACAATTTTACCTCATCATCGACCTCTCAGTTGTTCACGTCGTACCCCTCTCCAAACACCTTAAGTAGAAAGTGCGCCTGGCACCGCTTACCTTCAGATTCCAAACACTCCGAATATACGGTCATTCTCTTCGTGCAAGCTCTAGTCCGTCATTTACAAAAGAAAGACTTCCCCGAACGACAAAAGCCAGGCAATAATATTTTGGATCCCAGAGTATCTGCGAAAATCATAAATATAAGTACAATGTGAACAAGGCCAGAAGACACTCCGCAAATTTACATGCTCCACACCCCTTTTAAGTGACGCCATTCTCTAGCTCCTGAGAATGACGAAAAAATCCGCAGGTTTTATGAAAGTGGAAGGCTGAATGACAGCCCACCGAAACTGTCCACATTCCAGTCTCTGGAACCTGTGAATATGTTACTTAATACAAAAAAAGAGAAATTTTGGCAGAATTGATTTGAGCCGGAGAGCAAATTACCAAGACGGCCTTTTAATAAGAAACACCAGACAAAATAGAAGTCAGCGGACACAAGTTGCTAACATCGCTGCTTCAAAATGAAAGAAAGGGCTACAGCAAGTTACCCCCAGAGGTGGCAGAGAAAGAAGACGAAAGTGGAAATTCTTGCCAGGAAAAGAAAGGGAGCTCCTGCATGTCGACGTTCGACCTATAAAAACTGATTTTTCTGAACACTTGCAAAGCTCCCGGTTAACGTACTACAGCCTCAGAAAGCAGTACCTTGAAGAGCAGAAACCAAAAGCCGCCGCCGCCGCCGCCGCCTTGGGGTCGGACACCCGCCTCCGCGCACACCCACAAGAGGAGGGAGCTAGCGACGAAAAACGCGGCGCGCGCTTTACTCGCTGAAGTACTGATGCGAAAAAACGATTCACGGGAAAAAACTGACTCTGGAAAAGGTTGAAAGCAAAAGAAAACGAAAACGACAAAGTGTGGAATAGGACCAGCAAGTCAACGAACCATGCACTTAAGCAAATCTCAGAAGATAATTAACGGTACAACAGCTAAAGATGCTGCTAAAGAACCGCGAAAAGCAAATTGAGTATTTAAAATCATAAATAACCACCAACCACCCCCACTCCTTAAGAAAAAAACAAAGTAAATTCTCAGTGAGCAATAAAAAAACCAAAAGCTATTTTTAAACAGAGAAAAAAATCAGGGGAAAGCGCGAACGCAGTCCCCCACTACCACAAATTATGCAGTCGAGTTTCCCACATTTGGGGAAATCGCAGGGGTCAGCACATCCGGAGTGCAATGGATAAGCCTCGCCCTGGGAAAACCACCTTCGTGATCATGGTATCTCCCCTGCCAGGTAAGTATGAGTTGCTACTGCTGCTTGGTACCACGCCATCAGATTCAAATCACTCTCTACTTAGGACGACTTTTCTCATGCAGTCTATACCACTCCCCTTCTGAGGTGTAAAGAGTTTCCAACAGATGATTACCACCAGCAGCATTTGACATCTGGAAATTGTCTAAACTCTTAGGAAATATATATGTAGCTTAAGCACGACCAGCAGCCACTGCGCGTATCTACATATTCCACACCCCTTTTGTGATCTCATTTAGCGCGCGCGTCCTGTTCTTAGAATTGTTAGTGGCGCAGTTCCAATAAAACTTGTAAAGACGCTGCACAAACTTAGACAACATAAATTAGCTTCTTCCTGGAAAGCTTTGGGACAAGTGACGTCGATGTTGACATCTGGCGCGGTTCAACAAGCCGCTGTCCACGTAACTAAATAGCAAGTCAGGAAAGATGAAACTTAGACACACATAAAAAAAAAAAAACACAAAAAAACTACGTTTGAAAGTACAGTCCTTGAGTCGATAAAAGTAGGTTGTCAGTTTAAAGCTTCAAGCCCAAGGACAAAACATGCTTTCTTTCAAACAAGCAGCAAATGATCGCCCTTAACCTGAAAGGTCAGTTGCATAAACACTTTGACTCTGGCAAACTAGAAGGACAGGCTCACGCAAGCGCCCCCCTCCCTCATATCTGTTAAGTCTCCGGAGTCTGCACAGCCGCAGTGATCACACTCCGCCAATGGACACCAGCTTTGTGATCAGTGTCTCCCTTCCCAAACAAGAATAAACTGTTTCCTTGTATTCTTAAACTCTCCCGTGCGCAACGCTACAAACACAGGGTCATCTGTTCCCTTTTTCACAGACCTTTGAAATCCAGAACAAGACTGCAGGAGAATCCATCTTACAAGAAAGAAACTTCAGAGCCCTCCTAGACTCAATAGACTTCCAAAAGAGCAAATCCTGTCTCTGGCAGCGGTTAGTAATTCACATTTCCACGTTCACGAAATAAATATTATCAGTCTCTCCAGTCCTCTCCCTCCCTCTGTTAGGAAACAGAGGTCTTGGCCTTCCCCAATCAATAGAAATTGACCAGCGGCCCCTGCTGTAGCAGGAGACAGAATAAACAACAGGTCCCCTTGATTGCTGGTTCCCCAGAGTGGGAGAGAAGCTTATTCCTTATGTGGGGTGAGAGGAGGGGTATATGGCCGGGGGCATAGAAGTGATTTAGGTGTTTTGCCCACTCCTTCGGGTGGTGCTGTGTCCAAGGTCAATGCTCAATACTCTGCTTTTGCTCCTAACACTCTGTTTTTGCTCCAGGCTCTTCGAAAGAGGAAGTTGGATTTTTTGATTTCTATGTATCTTTTGGGTCCCAAATTTGCCCCCAAACGCGCATGCGCACGGTTATTTTTAGTCCCATAGAGTTTCTTTGAATTTTGTTGTTCTAGGAGAGGTATGTCCAGGTGCAAGCATTGAAACCAAGTGTCCCAAGTCCCAGCCTGACTCACTTCTTCACTGTGAATTAGAATTGGAGTTTCCAAGTTTACCTAGTCTTGAATTGTCTCTCTTGGGATTGCAACAGTACTCTTCTGGTATGCTCCCTTTGGCCAAAATAAATTAGCCAGAGTTTTGTATCTTTAAAACAGGGAGAAATAATGCTGCTTTTAAAAATCTTAATAAAAATGATGCAGAATAACTGAGAACACAGAGGTGTCTGAGGTGGGTAGAGACACAAATATTATTAGAGCAAGAAAGGAGCAAGCTCTGTTGTTGAAGGGAAAAGCCAATTCTGACTCCATGTTGGAACTTTTTCGTTGACTTGCGTTTCCTCGCTTTTATTATTATAATCATACATAATGGCCTGCCTCAGAGAATGCTGCACTCTCAGCCTATTAAACTAAAGTGCCTTTGTTCAGGACCCTGTCCACCTGCTGGATGGCAAGAAGGAAGAAATGAACACATGCCTTGCCTGAGGCTTGCCATTCTAGGACATATTAGAAAGGATTAATGACCTTTTTACTTTGTTTCCTCACCTCCCCCCATCTCTGTTCAATAAAAGAACCTAGCACTCAGACTTAGCACCACTTCCCTGCCACCCCCCCCCCGCCCCCGCAGAAGATGGTCATTTTGAAACATTAGTTTGGTATCTTCTCAGTGGGAAGCTTTCTGAGCTTTCCCAATAAAGTTACATTCCTTGCCTTAAAACTTCCTCGCTCAGATTCATTGGCCTGTCCTGCCGGGAGCAGAACCAGCTTGGACTTGGTAATAATGTGAGCTGCAACTACTCCAGAAGTCTGACCTTTTGACAGCCTACTAGTTTGATTTTTTTGCAGACTATCTCGTCCAAAGTATTATGTAATATAGACATACATATGATACATACATACACCCACATAAACATATATATAGATAAAATCTATATATATTTTGTTTTGTGACATAAAAGTTAAGATACTTGGAACTCTGGTTTGGGAACCACTCACGTGAGGGGAAAAAGTGGTGCTAGACTGGGCTTCCCAGGTGGTGCTAGTGGTAAAGAACCCTCTTCCCCATACAGGTAGACTTAAGAGATATGGGTTCAGTCCCTGGGTTGAGAAGATCCCTTGGAGGAGGGCATGACAACCCACTCCGGTATTCTTGCCAGGAGAATCCCACGGACAGAGAAGCCTGGCAGGCTACAGTCTATTGGATTGCACAGAGCTGGACATGACTGAGCGACTAACACACTATACTAAAACAGTAGTCTAGTGTATACATTCCTGTATGCTAAGTTGCTTCAGTCATGTTCAACTCTGTGCAACCATATGTACTGTAGTCCTCCAGGCTTCTCTGTCCATGGATTCTCCAGGCAAGAATACTGAAGTGGCTTGCCAATCCCTTCTCTAGGGGATCTTCCCAACCCAGGGATCGAACCTGTGTCTCCTGCATTACAGGCAGATTCTTTACCAACTGAGCCACCAGATTACTGTTACCATCAAACAAATTTTAAATGCAAAATGCCATTTTCATATTTGTGATTAATAGTGCTTTCTTAAATAATAGAGCTGTTCAAGAGCCCATAGTCTTTCAAGACTAGTCTCAATATTTTACGAAAAAATTCAGGGGCTTCCCTGGTGGTCCAGTGGTTAAGAATCCACCTGCCAATGCAGGAGACAGAGGTTCAATCCCTGGTCAGAGAACTGAGAGCCCACATGCCATGGAACAACCAATCCCATGCACCACAAGTACTGAGGCTTGTGCACCATAACTCCTGAAGCACCCTAGAGCTGGTGCTCTGCAACAAAAGAAGCCACCACAATTCGAAGCTCGGTCATCACAATGAAGAGCCCCTGCTCACCGCAACTAGAGAAAGCCTGCGTGTAGCAATGAAGAGCCAGTGCAACCAAAAATAAATAAATTAAATTAAATTAAAAAAATTTAAAGAAATAAATTAAATTAAATCAAAAAAATTTAAAGAAATTCATTGATTTTGGCCTAGTAATCAAAATATTTGTCTAAGACAGTCTGCCTCAGGGCAAGAAGGTCCTCCCCTCTCTGGTAGCTCAAGCGGGTTCATTAAAGCATTAGCGTTATAATCCTCACCGAAGCCCTGAAGATCTGGATATCCTTTGAGGAGAGTCACATTTGACTAGAAAAACATAAGGAAATAGACATGTGTGTTAAATACGAACATAAGTTAGCATAGAGAAAGCTTCTTTAGTCATTTTGCAAAGATTGAAAACCTCTCGCCAAAACCAAAGTAGACATAATAATCTCATAGATAAATCTCATCTATGAACAAAAATGTAAAACTCTTAACTAAACCTATAAAATCTTTATGCACTGAAGCTAGTAGGGTATTGAAAGACATATGCAATAACTAAATAGGTTTCACACCAGGAACATAGGCCTGAAGTACACGTAAGTATACTGTACATATACTGCTACCGCTAAGTCGCTTCAGTCGTGTCCGACTCTGTGCAACCCCATAGACGGCAGCCCACCAGGCTCCCCCGTCCCTGGGATTCTCCAGGCAAGAATACTGGAGTGGGTTGCCATTTCCTTCTCCAGTGCATGAAAGGAAAAAGTGAAAGTGAAGTCGCTCAGTCATGTCCGACTCTTAGCGACCCCACGGACTGTAGCCTCCTACAGGCTCCTCTGTCCATGGGATTTTCCAGGCAAGAGTACTGGAGTGGGGTGCCATTGCCTTCTCCGATACTGTATGTGGGATACAAATTTACTCTCTAGAAATCTCTATTGGAGGAACTCCCCTTGCAGGTTGTGGATGTGTACATTTTCTGGTACATTTCTATATGCCCACCAAGGGTAACATTGGAGCAAAGGCCTGCACAAGAGATGTGATGTAACTTGCTGTTCCTGCTTAGTCACTTCAGTTGTGTCTGTCTCTGTGCAACCCTATGAACTGCAGCCTGCCAAGCTCCTCTGTCCATGGGATTCTCTAGGCAAGAGTACTAGAGTGGGTTGCCATGCCCTTCTCCAGGGGATCTTCTTGGGTCTTCTGCACTGCAGGCAAATTCTTTACCACTGAACCACCAGGGAAACCCCGTGATATGACTTAGGTTCACGCAATTAGAATTTGACATCTGCCTTGTATTTTTCTCTGACAACAGTGGTAGTTTTCACTTGGAAAAAAATAAAACTGACACACAAAGCATTTCAAATGTTACTTGTCTGCAGGATTTGGTTCTGTTTCTTCGATGGGTTCTCTGCTGGTTAGGAATTCGTGGTCAGGCAGTATATAGTACACCCGGGCCTCACCCAGCTTCTGACGTGCATGGTCCCCTCCAGCCTCAGTATAATTATGTAAAATCAGGGTTGTGTGGTTGGCTGCAAAACCAGGGGTAAGCAGTTTTCTTAAAAGGAAATCCTGAAAACAGACTGTCACTCCCCATCTGACATCATGTGTTGCGAGGCCTCCTGTCTAGAGAGCACACAAACCCACAGGCGTTTTGTGGGGTTAAGAGAAGGCCTGGTCGGTGTTCCTCTCTCGGTGGAGCTTCCTGTCTGTCTCACAAACCTCCAGCGGCAGCAGGTGAGTCTTGAGGAGCCTGGAGGGAAACACCTACCCTCAGATTTATTGATTTATGGATCTGAGGCTTAGTGAACCTTTTGGTGTCAGCTAGAGGGGAACTCTTTCTGGTGAATGTGGCAGCAGGAGATGGTCACTGGAGCAGAGCGGAGTGTATGTATCCTGGGGGTGGGCAACAAACCCACTGGGGAAGGAAAACATTTTAAAATTTTTATGTTTTTAAATTCCATACTTTTAAACGTATTTTTCAGTGATTTCTATAATGTACATAATAAATATGCAGTAGAACATGCTTAAGGATGGACACATAATTAAATGATATCTATATCTATACATTTATATATATATAGTGCACGCTCAAAGTTTTTTACTGATGAAATGTATGATAAAAAAAACAACAAGAAACAAGACCACGGTGGTAGAAGTCTGTGAGGCAAGCGAGCCTGTTGATTTGCCTGCCAGGTTTCCAGTTCCTTCTCCCTAAAGTTCTCCCCCAGCAGTTTTGCTGAAGGGAAAAGGCAGAAACAGAATCAGCCAAGTTTGTGGCTGTGAAAGGTTACTCCATTCATTTCTTTGCTATTCAAACTTGAAATGGTAAGACTAGTGTTGTAGCCATGCGTTCCGGGAAACAAACTCCCTCAGAAGGACAATGCAGATAGTGGAGCGCAGCTTATTACACCGGCGGGCCCAAGGCAGAGTCTCCTCTTAGCCAAGGACCCTGACCGGTTTTTGTGAAAACCTTATACACCCTACGCGTACGTGCCTAAACCCACCTCCCCAAATTCCCTGAAACTAGTCTGAACAAAGGAAAAAGAAAGATATAATCAAAGTTAACCAGTGGTTCATATGCCTTAAGCCTAGGTAGTTAACAGTGGACAATTATCAATAGCTTGTGGTAATACCCCAATAAGCACAATAGAATGTATGGCATAATAGATTCTATTTGGTTACACAGATAATTAGGGTATTCCTTTAAGCGATGGAGAGCCTTCCTTCCAGAGGCCTGGTTTTCCAGTTGGTATGTCGTTTCCATAGATACTGGACATATAGCTCAAAGTCCACAATCCGGCCCAAGATGGAGTCCTGCTTTCAAGACAGAGCCTGTTCTGTTTCCTCCTTCACTAGGTCATTATATGTTTTCCTCTCAAACCTCTAGAGGAGTGTATAGTTTAGCAGAAGCGCTGAAGGAACCAAAACCACCGCATACCTACAAGGCCTTTTAAAAATTAGGATCTACTGGATAAAAGGGACATTTTACTTAGACTGTTTACTTTCCTAAAGTCATTCCAGCCATGCTTTAAAAAAAAAAAATTAACAGAGTAGGTAATTTAAACATGTATTGGTAATTTTGTAGCTTGTGCATGTGTGCCTAGTAACTCAGCTGTGCCCAACTCTTGGGACCCCCACAGACTGTAACCTGCCAGGCTCCCCCGTCCATGGGATTCTCCAGGCAAGGATAATGGAGTGGGTTGCCATTTCGTGCTTCAGGGGATCTTCCCGACCCAGGAATCAAACCCAGGTCTCCTGCATTGCAGGCAGTCTCTTTACCAACTGGGCTATGAGGGAAGCCCCTTGTAGCTTGTTGGGAAGGTCAACTCGATAGCACAGTGCCTTGGCTGTAATGAGAGCTTAATGAGGATTAGTTTTATTATGATTGGTTTTTTAATTATTATTTAAAATTTTTTATCGCTATGACAGAGCTCCCCACTCAGCCTAACTTTCTTGAGGTGCTTCTCTAGATTTCTGGAAGCTATTTGGGACCCTGAGAAATGTATTCTCTGTGCCTCTTTCTCCAGGCAGTTCTGGCTTTACTTTAGCCTTCAGTAAAAAGATACTAACTTTCATCTCTTTATCCCTGTCACCTTGCACAGTAAATGTTGATTGGATTGAACCAAATATTGGGAGAGGCAGTAACTTAAGTCAAAGGAATGATTATTTAAAGGCGGAATATCAGACGATATCATAGGGAGGGACAGAGAGCTCATCTCTGTGGGTTAATATTCCTCAGACCGAGAATCAGCTTAATCAGCCTCCATAAAGTCAGTCCAACTGTCCTCCTTCGTTAATGCAGAAAGCTGAGTGGTGGGTGGGGAATGGCCCACTCTGGGGCGTGCTGGTCCGGGGTGTGTTAGAGGAAGACCCTAGATTCATGGGAAGAGAAAAGTAGACAGTATCATTGTGCATGACAAGCAGGTGGCTCCCAGGTGCAGAGGTATCCCAACACCTGGAACTGTACCACACGCAGAACCAAGGGGCTTGAAGAGCAAGTCTTGGGAGCAGTACAGCGGGCCTCTGTCTTGGCTTGGGCTCCTATAACAAAATACCGTAGACTGGGCAGATTGAGAATCAGGTATTTGTTTCTTACAGTTCTGAAGGCTAGGCACGGTCAGGTGCCAGCATGGTCAGGTTCTGGTGAGGGCTTTCTTCTTAGCTTGCAGGCAGCCCCCTTCTTACTGTATCTTCACATGACAGAGACACAAAGAAAAAGAAGCATGCAATCTCTCTGATCTCTTCTTAAGGGCACTAATCTTACCAAGGGCTTCCCTGGTGGCCCAGGAGGTAAAGAACCTGCCTGCAGAGACGTGGGTTTGATGCCTGGGTCGGGAAGATCCCCTGGAGAAGGAAATTGCTACCCACTCCAGTATTCTTGCCTGGGAAATCCCATGGACAGGGGAGCCTGGCAGAGTACAGTCCATGGGGTTGCAAAGAGTTGGACACGACTGAGCGAATAACACTCATCGTACCATGAGGATCCCAGCTTTATGACTTCATCTAAACTTACTTACCTCCCAAAGGCCAACCTGTAACTATTATCACAGAACACAGTGTTTGTCAGCTCTGTGGCTTCCAGGCAGACTGCCATGAATACAATAAGCACTTGCAAATGCAAGTGGCAGGCAGTTTGGCCATTGGTTTAGCAATTTTCCAAAATGGTGGACGACTCCTGGGAAAATTCCAAATAAAGTTCAATTTTGCCTGGATCTACCTGAGAACCACAGCTTTAGGCTGTTTTGAGAAAACGATTGTGTAAATGGTAAAATACTCATGCATGCCCATTACCCTGTCCAACTCCAAAGAGCCAAGTAAGAAACAGAGGGGTGGGGATCAGAAAAAATCAGCTGGAATCAGACAGACATTCAAACTCTGCTGTACCACCTCCTTTGGTGTGACCTTGGAGTACTTATTAACCTTTCTAACCTTGACTTCCTCTTGTACAAAATGTGCATACAAAATACCCTCCTGATGCAGTCACTGAAAGGATCAAATGAAATAATATGTGAAAAGCACACTACACAGGACCTGGAGTATAGAGAGTTCTCAATAAAGGATTTTTGGGGTGGGACTTCCCTGGTGGCTCAGTGGATAAGAATCTGCCTGCCAATACAGGGGACACAAGTTTGATCCCTGGTCCAGGAAGATCCACATGTCGCGGAGCAGCTAAGCATGCACACCATAACTACTGAAGCCCATGTGCCCAGAGCCTGTGCTCCAGGAACAAGAGAAGCCACTGCAGTGAGAAATCCTCCCACTGCAACTAGAGAGTAGCCCCCTTGCAGAAACTAGAGAAAGCCACACGTGGCAAAAAGACCCAGTGCAACCAAAAATAAATAAATAAAAAGGATTTGGGGTAACGGGTAGGCAGGAAATAGGGAAGGGAAAAAAATCCACTTTCCTTTACTCATTTTAGGATCTCCAGTTGGAACCCTGGAAGACTGACAAAGACAGATAAACAAGAGAAAAACAAGCAGAAGTTTGCTAACATGTTCATTGCACATGTGCACAAGGGAGCACTCAGCGATGAGAAACCTGAAAGGTGTAGTTAGAACGTGGGCTCATAGCCTATCTTGTGCTAAAACAAAGGAAAGTGATTTGGGGCTTCTGAGTGGGAGGGGACAAGTTATGCGTGTCAAGAAGCAGCCAGGATCTCAGCAGTGTCCAGTGCTTAACCAGAACCTGATTTTCTAGGACCCATGCGACCATTAGGTTGCTTTAAATATTTTTCAATTTTGAAAGATTCATCTTCTGATCTAGACAGCTGGGCAAGGCGCTGTTCAGGTCAAACTCACTCTGAGTTGCATCCAGTTTATGGATCCTCTTTATCTCATTTCCCTAGTGGCTCAGACAGTTAAGAATCTGCCTGCATGAGAGAAGACCCCGGTTCCATCCCTGGGTCGGGAAGATCCCTTGGAGAAGGGAATGGCAGCCCACTCCAGTATTCTTGCCTGAAAAATTCCATGGGCAGAGGAGCCTGGCGGGCTCCAGGCCGTGGGATTGTTGTAGGAAGGGGGCGCCCCTCTCCAGGGCCCCAAGAGCAGGCTCGTGTCTAACACTCTGAAAAGAATTGTCCGAGGAGACACGTGCTGACAAAGCAAGAGACTTTATTGGAAGAAGGCACCCAGGCAGAGAGCAGCAGGGTGAGGTAACCCAGGAGAGCTGCTCTGCCACGTGGCTCATAGTCTCGGGTTTTATGGTGATGGGATTAGTTTCCCGGTTGTCTTTGGCCAATCATTCTGACTCAGAGTCCTTCTTGGTGACGCACACATCGCTTATTAGTTCCATATTCCTTACCAGGACCTCCTGTTATAAAATGACTCATGTGAATGGTTACTAGAGAGCCTGGCCAGGGTGGGCGGTTTCAGTCAGTGTGCTTCCCCTAACAGGGTCACAAAGAGTCAGACATGACTGAGCAACTAACACAAGGGATAAAGCAGTAAGCAATGGAGGCAGAAATCCACTCCTTTTAGTTAGTCTCTTGAACAGAGTATAAATTCTTCATAGCTAGGCCTCTATTTTATTTATCTCTCTATTTGCTGCCCAGCTCAGAGCATGGAAATAATAATAAAAGCTAAAAACGTATAGAGGGCTGCCGTGTTCCTGTACTATTTTAAATGCGTCATATGAACTCCCTCATTTGAATTTCATAATCACCCTTGAAATAGCTTTTAATATTATCTCCTTTTTATAGATGAGAAAAATAAGGCACAAAAAGGTTAAATAATTTGTCCCAGGTCTCACAGCTAGCAAGTATTTCAAAGAGAAAATTTCAAACCCCACCTGCTCTAGTACCTCTGTGCTCATGGTACATGGTCACTGTTAAATAAAGACTGATCAAGACATCATCTGTGTATATACACAGTTGTGTTCATTTACATGAATAAAAAAGTTTCCCTTGTGCTTTCAGCCACTCAGCATGGCACAGCATGTGAGTCTTCTGGTCTTTCTCCATGGAGTTCTCACATTTCATATGGTGAGTAGCCACTGATGTCTTCACATTTCTTTCCCTTCCAGGTCATCTAGATTTACCTATAGGAACACAAAGGCACGTGCATCTAGATTTCTCATGCTCTGGACATAAGAGTGACTATATCAATTCTTTCCCCACCCCCTATTCTCCACCCTTTTATATCCATTCCCTCTTTCAAGAAAGGATCTAAATTCATTTATGCTAAAATGAAGGTAACTAAGGGTAACTTGCATGCGTGCTCAGCTGCTTAGTCATGTCCAACTCTGTGCAACTGTATATAGCCTGCCAGGCTCCTCTGTCCATGGGATTCTCCAGGCAAGAATACTGGAGTGGGTTGCCGTGCCTTCCACCAGGGAATCTTTCTGACCCAGGAATTGAATCCGTGTCTCCTGCATCTCCTGCAACGCAGGGGGATTCTTTACCACTGAGTCACCAGGGAAGCCCTAAGGGTAATTTAGGTATCCAGATGATGAAAATGAAAGAGGAGAGTGAAAAAGTTGGCTTAAAGCTCAACATTCAGAAAACTAAGATCATGGCATCCGGTCCCATCACTTCATGGGCAAATAGATGGGGAAACAGTGGAAACAATGGCTGACTTTATTTTGGGGGGCTCCAAAATCACTGCAGATGGTGATTGCAGCCATGAAATTAAAAGACTGTTACTCCTTGGAAGGAAAATTATGACCAACCTAGACAGCATATTAAAAAGCAGAGACATTACTTTGTCAACAAAGGTCCGTCTAGTTAAGGCTATGGTTTTTCCAGCAGTCATGTATGGATGTGAGAGTTGGACTATAAAGAAAGCTGAGCACCTAAGAATTGATGATTTTGAACTGTGGTGTTGGAGAAGACTCTTGAGAGTCCCTTGGACTGCAGGGAGATCCGACCAGTCCATCCTAAAGGACATCAGTCCTGGGTGTTCATTGGAAGGACTGATGTTGAAGCTGAAACTCCAATACTTTGGCCACCTGATGCGAAGAGCTGACTTATTTGAAAAGACCCTGATGCTGGGAAAGATTGAGGGCAGGAGGAGAAGGGGACGACGGAGGATGAGATGGTTGGGTGGCATCACCGACTCAATGGACATGACTTTGGGTGAACTCCGAGAGTTGGTGATGGACAGGGAGGCCTGGCGTGCTGCAGTTCATGGGGTCTCAAAGAGTCCGACACGACTGAACGACTGAACTGAGCTGAACTGAAATGTTCAGGAGTGATGTTTAAGTTACTGACTCCAAGGCGTGAAGAGAGACTAACTTGGATAAAGGGAAGTTCTTTCTGCTCAAGAATAGTTCCACAACACATTCTACCTAAAAAATATTTAAGTTTAGGGTTTTTTTTGAAGACTCAGAGAAGAGCCCATGGGCACAGAGGCAGAAGAAAAAGGAGAGCAACAGAGATCTGACTCAGTCTCCACCGTTGCTGCTTGAAAGAAAGAAAGAAAGTGAAGTTGCTCAGTCGTGTCCGACTCTTTGCGACCCCATGGACTGTAGCCTACCAGGTTCCACAGTCCGTGAGATTTTCCAGGAAGAATACTGGAGTGGGTTGCCATTGCTGCTTACTTCCTCTGAAATATTTTTTCCCTCCAGCCTGCCCCAGAGCTGCCCTCCTCCCCAACCCCAAACCCTGAACGGCTAGTCATCCCTGGGAGTGGTTTGAACAGCACTTCCCTGATCCTCCCTCCCCATCCCCAGTCTAGTCAAATCACCCCAGGCTCACTTGGACTCCCTGCAACTCTTTGTAGCACTTCTAACAGTCCTGACTGAATAATCCACGTTGTACTTAGTTGTTTGATGTGTGTCTTCCCTACTATAATTTATGTTCCCAAGGATGGGGACCTTCTCTTGCTCATTACTATGACCCCCGTGCCTGGCAACATAATGGGTGCTCAATAAATGTGTGAGTCATGAGTGTTGGATGAACTTCCCAGTATTGATGGTGGTGTCCAGGGACTTGGTGAGCAAGGGTGAATCCTCTTCCTGTGCCTCTGTCTGCCTTCGGTAGGACCAGTCCCGGAAGCACAGTCTTGTAAGGCATGTGAGCATGGCAGGAAGTGGACACCATCTGAAACCAGGATGGGGTTCAAGTTCCCACTACATCACTCACCAACCAGGTTCTTGTCACCTCGGGCAAGCGTCCCAGTTTTGTCATTTTTTAAATGAACTGCCTTGAGAATCAAACATGATCACACGTGTGAAAGAGCTTTGTGTGCTGTTAGGCACCTTGTAAACATTGCCGTCTGTAGGGATTCATTTATGTTGTGTGGCATGAAGCCAGGTCTGCTCAGAGACTAAAGGTCCTCGTGTGGAATCCCAGGTACCTTACAGGCAGGTAGGTAGAGTCAGGTGATAAGAAAGTGTCTTCTCAGTGCCCCAAATCATACTGACTTGGTGGCCACTAACATAAGGCTTATCAAGAAGAAAACATCCTGAGAATAAAGGCAGAGTAAAGAAAAATCGTGAAAGACTGAAATTTAGTGACAATCTGGCTAGTGCGTTTATTCCAGTTATTGTCACTTTGCCTTTGACTGTTTTATTTTTAAAATTCTATTTCTTTATTTTTGGGTGTGCTGGGTCTTCGTTGCTGCACGGGCTTTTCTCTAGTTGCAATGAGTGGGGGTTAACTCTTTGTTGCAGAGCACAGGCTCTAGGGTGCATGGATTTTAGTAGTTGCAGCCTGTGGGCTCAGAAGTTACAATTCCCGGGCTCTAGAGCACAGGCTCAACAGTTGTGGCGCAGAGGCTTAGTTGCTCCGAGGCATGTGGATCTTCAAGGACTGGGGATAGAACCCTTGTCTCCTGCAACAGCAGGTGGATTCTTTACCACTGAGCCGCCAGGGGAGCCCCGCCTTTGGCTATTTTAGAACACTGGAGAGATAAAAGGCACAAAACTGATAGTAATGTAATTAAATTCTATGCATAGAAATGAGAACTGACTGGTAGGTCACAATAGATTATTGCCTGTGGATATTGACCAGTTGTGCCCATTTTGCACTATCTGTTAATTCATTTCAGTTTCCCTTATCTGAGCAGAAATGGGTGGTATCGAGTTCTCTTTTAAAATGTTGTAACAGCTTGCCAGTGCACCCATTAATTAATGAATTAAATATAATCCTTGACACTTGTTCCCTTTATGTTTGTGTAAGAATCATGGCTACATTCTCTTTATTGAGTGAAAGTGAAAGTCACTCAATCGTGTCTGACTCTTTGTGACCCCATGGACCATACAGTCCATGGAATTCTCCAGGCCAGAATACTGGAGTGGGTAGATGTTCCCTTCTCCAGGGGATCTTCCCAACCCAGGGATCAAACCCAGGTCTCCCACATTACAGGTGGATTCTTTACCAGCTGAGCTACCAGGGAAGCCCTCTCTTTTTATTTATTTTTATTTATAAAAATAAATTTTTATTTATTTATTTTTATTATTTATTTTTTTATTATTTTTTATTATTCTTTTTATTTATAAAAAAATACCCTTTAATGGCACTGAGTAAAATAAAATACCCTCTCCTCTTTCTAATAGTGATGGAGGAGTTGAAACTGGACAGTTGAGCATTCCCTGTTTCATGGATTCATTCACTAGACACTCACTAGCATCAAGACTGGACTCAGAGCTTCATTCTGGTCAACAGGAAGTCCTTTCAGGCCACCACATGGAGTCTAACCTTGGTGAGGCACCAGGGTTATCAGATATGCTCCAAGTCACTGTCTTCATTTCTTCTGGAGTCATCGTATGCCTTTGAGAACCTAAGAGAACCCTGGCTCTCCCATCTCTATGTGTACGTTTTGAATACAGTTTCAAGCAGACCCTCTAGAAATTCATGGCCTTCTAGGACTACGGACTGCCCTATGGATAAGCCAGCTATTAACCACTTCCCTACATGTGAAACATAGAGATAGTTGGCTCAGGTCAACATCTCTCTCATTGCCTCTGAGGACCCTCCAGGCAGCATTCTGAGTGCCTCACAAGTTGGCTTCCTTATAGTCACTGAAATGCCAAGAGGGAGGTATCTTAGAGGTGCCTGGCAGATGGGATTTCTGGATAAGATCTCCCTCATTCAGACCTGTGAGGAAGAGGAAGGGCGAAAGGAGGGAGGGAGAGAAAAGAGAGGTAGCCCTGGGGAATGGCGCATCCATTGATGATGGCTTTCTTCTGATGCTGGGTTATCAGGGCAATGCTGATGTATTAATTGTTACCTTTACCCCCTCCAAGGGCCTTCCCTAGTAGCTCAGATGGTAAAGAATCTGCCTGTAATGCCGGAGACCTGAGTTTGATCCCTGGGTCCAGAAGCTCCTCTGGAGAGGGAAATGGCTTCTCCCACTTCAGTGGGAAGGAGATACCCACTCCATTATTTTTGCCTGGAGAATTCTATGGACAGAGGAGCCTGGTAGGTTACAGTCCATGGGGTTACAAAGAGTTGGACATGGCTTAAGCAATTTAGCACACACAAACACACTCTCTCACACAGCACTCTGGACTTCCCTGGCGGTCCAGCGGTTTAAAATCCATGCATCCAATGCAGGAGGTGCGGGTTTGATCCCTGGTTGGGGAACTAAAATCCCACATGCGGCATGTTGCTGCCAAAAAGTAAAAATTATTTAAAAAGAAAGAAAACTACCATGTGAATCCATTAAATAACATTATAATAATGTTTTTAACGTTTACAAATCAGAACATTAAGATCACCTTCAGCATCTTAAACACTACTTATTCTGATTTTGTTTTCTAATAAATTCTCTTTCATCAGCCATGTATAAAATGCTTTTTCCTTTTCTAGCATTTTGTGGATCATTTTCAAAGTTTTAGAATATATGTATCCATTTGGAAAGGAAGCAACAGACCAAAAGAGCAAAAGGGGTTCTAAGACAACTGCATTTTTCTGTTTATAGAAAGGGGTGCTTTGTTTGTCCGAAGAAAGCAGTGACAGCAGTCCTGGATACAGAAAAAGCTACTATATAGTTCCAGTGCTGGTAAGTCAGGGGCATTTATGTTTCCTAAAAGAATTAAGTTACTTTGGATCAGCGTGTCTCAACAGCAGCACTGTTGACTTTTAGGGTTGTGCTGTGCATTGTAGGATGTTTAGCCAGCATCCCTGACTTGTCCCCTCTAGATGCCACTAGCACCCTTATCCTCTTATGGGACAATCAACAATGTCTCCTGCTGCTGCTGCTGCTGCTAAGTCGCTTCAGTCGTGTCCGACTCTGTGCGACCCCACAGACGGCAGCCCACCAGGCTCCCTCGTCCCTGGGATTCTCAAGGCAAGAATACTGGAGTGGGTTGCCATTTCCTTCTCCAATGCATGAAAGTGAAAAGTGAAAGTGAAGTCGCTCAGTCATGTCTGACTCTTAGCGACCCCATGGACTGCAGCCTACCAGGCTCCTCCGTCCATGGGATTTTCCAGGCAAGAGTACTGGAGTGGGGTGCCATTGCATTCTCCACAAATGTCCCCTAGAGGGCAGAATTTCTCCCAGGCTAGAATCCTCGTTTTAGATCACTTACAAGAGAAGCCCGCAGCTGAATTGTAGAAACAGCACAGTGCTAATATCTGAGGGACTGGTAAAATATGAAGGTGTTTAAATTTTTCAAACTTCTTGTGTATTGAACCCAGCTAGAAATGTTTTAGATTCAGCAAGAACAGATTTTTTTTTTTTTTTCTTATCATATTCTTCTATCATACCAGAAAAATTCTGTACTGGGAATTTTAGTTTAGACGATATAAAGTTGAAACTATTTCAATTCCAATATCATCCTGAAGGAAATCTTAAGTCTACAGTAACAGCTACATCAAGAAAATATTTAATCATTTAGGACATAATGACTAGAATGTTTGTAGGCCACCTAAAAACTCTGTGGCTCCCTCAGCAAGAAAGACCAACAGAACTTGGGCTCAGAAAAAACTATATGAGACTTCCCTGGTGGTCCTGTGGTTGAGAATCAGCTTTCCAATGCAGGGGTTGTGGGTTTGATCCCTTATGAGGAACTAAGATCCCACATGCCATCCCACAAGCCATAGGCTGCAACTACAGAAATTCCACACACTGCAATGAAGACCCAGAGGAGCCAAAATGCCAAAAGAAAGAAAAGATTTGACCTATTTGTATTTGCTTGTGGCACTTTACCATTCTAATAGGAAACTGGTGACAAAAAATAGGTCAATGGAGATGAGACAAGAAAGATACAAAATATTAGACCAAATTAAAGAACACTGATTGGTGAAGGGGTTTGTAGAACATAGCACAGTAGTGTCAAAAGGATTCCTTTGTTGAAAATTTCCTACTGTTTTGACACACTAATTATAAAGGGGAGAAAAAAATGAAAGGACAAAATATCTGGCCCACTGTAACTGTTTGGTCAAAGCATCAGCATGGACATGACTCGGCCTGTGAGTGGCAGGGACCAGGCTACAGCAGGGATCTAAGGACACTTTAGAACCTTTCTCCTTGGGGATGTTGACAAGGACCTGTCCTCAGGACTTGCTTCCTTACGCTCTATGTTTGTATCTCGGGGGACAGATGGCATTCAAAACCTAGGCAAATCAGGCAAAAGTCAAACCAGTTTCCCAGTTTAGTCCAACTTCAACCACACCTACCTGTTGCAAGTCACCACAGTCTCAGACGCCCTCTTCATCTCCTGCAGAAGCCATACGTGCACTGTGTGTGCACTTTAGCCACTAAGTCGTGCCTGACTCTTTGCAACCCCATGGACTATATAGCTCTCCAGGGTCCTCTGTCCATGGGATTTTCCAGGCAAGAATACTGGAGTGGGTAGCCATTCCCTTCTCCAGGGTACCTTCCCGACCTAGGGGTTGAACCCGGGTCTCCTTTATGGCAGGCAGATTCTTTGCCACTGAGGCCATTCTTGTGCACTGTTCCTTCAAAAAGAAAAAAAGTTCTTTCAGGCCAAAACGGGCAATTAGCACAGAGCGGCCTGTATATTCCAGCCAGGAAGTGTCTTATCTAACTTGGTCTCTCCATCCTCCTTACAGCCAATTCAACAACCAATGGAGCGACCAGAATATGCTTACAACAGGGAGGCAGCGCCCTTGCTAGCTTTGTGGCCGTCCAATATTTTTGGAGCGCCAGATGGAATTAAGCCCAGAGTCAGCATGGTGGTGCGCGTCCAGCTTCAGCCAGTGCCCGTCATTTCCAGACTGAGTGCGTCCACCCGGGCTCCTTCCTCGTCTGGGAGCACAGCTGTGAGAGGTCCTGTCCTCACACCCTCTGCCCAGCCCAAGACCTCGGAGGGGAACAGAGAGGCCTCTGCACCTGGGAACCTGGGGACCTACTGTGACATGTCAACCAGGTTTTCCCCAACACCCCAAGTTCTGACAACTCCAGGTCTCCCCACAAAGGGCGCACATCACAGCACCAGCTCCCTCACCTCCTCTCCAACTAAGGAGCCCCGAGGAGACATGTAAGCTGAAGTCTGGGAGAAGGCTAGGCCCCACGTCTACAGGGGCTGCTATCTGTGTGTGGAAGCTACTTTCAAGGGAAGTGTTCAAAGCTCAGGTGGTCCTGGTCACAGTCAATCACCCCTGGGGATGTGTCCTGTGAACCTATTTTTATTACAGGATTCACCTCAATCACCAACTCCTATAGAAACTAAGTTCCATAAGGAAGCTCCATAGAACCAGGAAAGCGGCATAGTCTTTGAGGCAACTTCTCAGTTACCTAAAAATAAAACAGTACAACTTTTAAACCATCTCTGAGCTATTTATTTTATTTTATTTTTAAAGCCAATTGTAGGCAAACGTGAGAAGCCATAGGAATTTGCCATGTGCCACCCTGTCTTATCTTTTTCTTTTTGCTTCTTTTTCCTGTTCTCAGATTGTCTCTACCACATCTGGAAACATTCTGATGTTGGTAATTTACAATTTTAATTCCTATAGTACTCTTTAGATTATTGAGATTATCTTGATGTCATTGTTTTTCAGCATTTGAAATCTGGCTTCCGAAGTAAAGGAGAAAGCCTGGATGATAACAAACAATAATTCTAAATTGCAGAATTCTTAAAAGCCTCAGAAAACTATGTACGGTTCTGGCAGGAAATTTTAAAAAAATGCATTAGTTTTCTTCTCGGTTAAATCAGAGTCTCCTTCAAGTGGAAATAGCTGTGTGGACAAAGTATCTTCAGAGAGTGAATTGGGGGACTTCCCTGGTGTTCCAGGGGCTAAGACTCCACACTCCCAATGCAGGGGGCCCAGGTTGGATCCCTGGTCAAGGAACTAGATCCCGTGTGTGCTCAGTTGCTCAATCGTGTCTGACTCTGCAATCCCATGGACTGTAGCCTGCCAGGCTCTTCTGTCTGTGAGACTTTCCAGGCAAGAATACTGGAGTGGGTTGCCATTTCCTTCTCCAGGGGATCTTCCTGACTCAGGGATCGAACCTGTGTATCCTGTGTCTCCTGCATTGGCAGGCAGATTTTTTACTGCTGAGCCACCTAGGAAGCCCTCTAGATAGGTAAATCTACCTAGATCCCTCATGCCGCAACTAAAGATCACACGTGTAATGAAGACTGAAGATCCCAAGGGCCACAACTGAGACCCAGTGCAGCCAAATAAATAAATAAATAAATAAATATATTTTTTAAAACTACTGTATTTAAAAAACAGAGAGAGAGAGTGAATTGGTAGAGATGATAAAGGAATAGTGAACATGAGTTAGAAACTAAACTATGCCAACCGTGCGGATGACTGTAATTGAAAAGCTGCAACAACTACTACAATTTGATTATGGTACAACTGACAGAGATTCACTCAAAGATTTTAGCTTGTGTGCAACAAATGAAATAAAAAACTTAGCTGACTCAAAGGAAGAAGCTCACCTATTCAAACTTCTGTTGTCTAAACCAAAGATAAAATTATCCTGTTTAGCCAAGGTTGAAAGGACAAAGCATATGACTTGGTAGAAACCTTCCTATGAACTGATCGCACAAATATGGAGACGGGAAAAAAGAAGAATGATGTTAAACACATCAAAAGTGAGGATTTGGTCATTAAAAGTTAATAAATGATCAAGCAGCTTTTTGTAGGCTTAGAGCAGTGGTGTGCTGGCAAATGTTTAACAACTGGCTTTATGGGGGGATTAAACTCCAAACTGTGGTTTTTAACCTGACATCACTAAATACAGAGTTGGAAAGAAATGGGCAGTGGCACAGCATATACAGTGTTGCTTCCATACAGATAGATGTATGCCAGTGTGTGCTCAGTCACTTCAGCTGTATCCAACTCTTTGTGACCGCAACGAACATAGCCCACCAGGCTCCTCTGTCCATGGAATTCTCCAGGCAAGAATACCGGAGTGGGTTGCCATGCCCCCTCCAGGGAATCTTTCCAACCCAGGGATCGAACCTGGATCTCCTGCATTGCAAGCAGATTCTGTACCGCTGAGCCACTGGGAAGTCCCATACGGATAGATAGAATCAATATAAACATCCTCAAGAGCACAGATAATAGTATAATAAAATAACTAGGAAGTGTTGGGTTGAGTTTGGAGTACTTATTACCTATGCTTTTAGCATAACTTATTCAATTGTAAGTTTATATAACTCAATTTTTAGTAATAGCCATGTTTAAAAACCAGTTCACAAAATCCCTGAAAAATTAGCAAGTAGCTCCAGCACACCATCAGGCATGAAGATTAAATCAGAAGACAAAAGGAAGCAGACACAAGGAAATTTTGCCATACCAGAATGACTATATTATTGTATTTCTAGATGTAATATAGGAACATAAAGAGAAGATGAAAAATGAAAGTGAGAAATAGATGTATTGGTGCTTACAGTTGTGAAATACCACAGGAACTTTTCTACACTGTACTGCAGGTAGGAAAGCATGTGCATTAATCAAGAATCCAAAGGAAGAAAGTGAAGAGAAATACTCAAACAGATGGGGCTGTGCTAGAATGGGATGAAGAAATAGGAGAAAAGGAAGAAAAGCATGCAGCTGGGGAAAAACAGAGCAACCTGAGAGATTTAATATGGCCCTTCTGTAATTTGGAATAAATTTTTGTATTTTGGGGTCTTAGACAACACAAAAGCTCTTGCAGTGAGAAACACAATTTAGAAATTTAAGTTGATTCACTTACTTTATAGACCTGCTGACTCTCAAGGGAGATTGAGAGGAGAAAACATCTTCAAAATCAAAGTTAAGGAGCTGGGAAGCAATCTCTTCTTCCACAGCAATCTTCTGCTCTGAAAATAGGTGAGCATTTGAAACGGATCAGGATGCATCCTCCCCCCCACCAAAGTATGCCACTTTGCCACAAGGATTATTTTGAGCTGAAGGCAATTGAGAATCAACAGCTACAAGGACGTTCTCTGCCTTCCCTTTACCTGCCTGAAAGCAAGCTATACATTTCCCTTTAGGATGGTGTGCCCCCACTGTACTGGGAAGAAGAGAAGAGCATTATTATCATCAGAGACTGGGAGTCAGCACTGTGATGAGTTTACGTAAACAGACTTTACTAAAAGTCTTCCATTTGTTGTTGTTGGTAGTGGTCAGTCGCTAAGCTATATCCAACTCTTTGCAATCCCATGGACTCCAGCACACCAGGACTCCCTGTCCTCCTCCAGGAGTTTGCTCAAGTTCATGTCCATTGAGTCAATGATGCTATCTAACCATCTTATCCTCTGCTGCTGCTCTTTTTGCCTTCAGTCTTTCCCAGCATCTTCCACTAGGTCTTCTATAAATTTCCTGGTCACTTCTCCATAATTTATCTTCCTTTGAACTTCAAGTCCCCTTTCCTTTGTTAAAAATGGTATATAAGTCCCCAAATCTAGCCACTTTAGCTTTTTTTTTTCCTGTGCACATAAAAATCCCAGTAAATTTAGGGACTTCCCTAGTGGTCCTGTGGTTAAGACTACACTCCCAACTCAGGGAGCAAGGGTTTCATCCCTGGTCAGGGAATGAAGATCCTACATGCCATGCAGCAGGGCCAAAAACCCCTCAAAACTAATACATTTATATCTTTTTCCTCTCCTGTTACCCTGTCTTTTGTCAGTTAAATTCACAGGCCCCATTCACTAAACAAACCTAACGGTAACAAAAAGTTTTCCTTCTCTACGCATTAATGGTAACTCAGGGTCTTTCAAAGTTTGTCTAAAAGCTTATCTGTGCTTGGGCACAATCATAGAACCTGAGTCTACTGTTAATGGCTTGTGTATCCAGTTGCCTTTAATGGAGATAAAATAGCCATTAGGATCTTTTCCAATTCCGTGGGTATTAGATGAAAATTTTGCAATTAGTGTAGCAGGAGCTTTTGGTTTTGAAGTCCCTGAAGCCATAAGTTTGACTTTAAGCAGCTGTTTACTTTCCGAGGCGGTAGATTAGATGATTTATGTCTGTTTCTTATGACCACTTGAAATTTTTATTGTTTTTGTTTTTAGCATCATTTGCAAGTGAGTTTATTGTTCCCTCCCAAATGGTTTATCTTTCTCCAACACATCACACACACACACACACACACACACACACATACATGAGAGAAAACTTAAAAACTCAAAAAGAAGGAAACTCTGAGAACAAATGTTTTAAAAAGTCAAGGAGTGCTTAAGTTTATTAAATGTCATTTTAGCCCATAGAGAACTTTTTGATTCAGGAAGGTTAAGTTGGTGGACAACAAACACAAACGAACCATAAAGGTCCACATTACTCCTTAACTAAGATGGGAAATTATTTATCAATATCTCTGTATTGCTGCTGCTGCTGCTGCTAAGTCGCATCAGTCGTGTCCGACTCTGTGCGACCCCATAGACGGTTAACAAATATTAAATACCTAATCAGAGGAAAATACTCATTATAATCAAAACAGATTTATCATGAATAAGCACTAGTGGATAATATAAGAAAAATTACTATTAATTTCACAAAATGTACGGGTTAATTAGCTACTTAAAAGGGTATTCCTTTGAACATTTTGGGAAAAAAAGGCCTTTTAAACGAAAGATAATGAATCTTCCATAAAAGTCATGCATAAAACCAAGCAATTATATGCCTGCTGCTGCTGCTTAGTCTCTTCAGTCGTGTCCAACTCTGTGCGACCCCATGGACTATAGCCTGCCAGGCTCCTCTGTCCAGGCGAATTCTCCAGGCAAGAATACTGGAGGGGCTTGCCATGCCCTCCTGCAGGGGATCTTCCAGTCTGCCCTCCTCCAGGCAGACTACAGTCCTTGTGGTTGCAAAGAGTCAGACACAACTGAGTGGTCTAGTGGTGATTGTGAGGGTGTGGCCCCATGATGGGATTAGTGCCTTTATAAGAAGAGAGGCTTTCTCTCTCTCTCTCTCCCTCTTTCTTTCTCTCCCTCCCTCTTCCTTTCCCTCTCCTTCTCTTCATGTGTAGACCAGGTCAGGATGGTGGCAGCTGCCTACAAGCTAACAGAAAGCGCCTTAGAGGGAAACCTACCTTTATGGCACATTGATCTTAGATTTCTTGGCTTCCAGAAGTGAAAAAATAAAATTCTGTTGCTTACGTCAGCTAGTCTGTGGTATTTTGTTTTGGTAACCTGAGCTGATGAAGACACGCAGACATTCAAAAGTATAGATGCAAGGGTTTGTACTGAAGTCTGCCTATTCTATATACTCCTTCAAGTATCGAATCTGTTTGCCCACCTACGTTACACGTGTAGGATAAATGGGAAAACAAGTTGACACTAGTGCCCACCAGCCGTGGAGCACAATGTTTCTCATGAACTCATTCTGCAGGTGAATTATTGCTTGCTAAGAAAGAACTGTCATGAAGGGGGAAATCTCCCCTACCTCGAATCCTCTTGTGTTCTTGCTGCGAGACTAGTAATAAAATGGACACAGGACAGATTAAGAGGAGAAATTTTTTTTTTTTTTTTTAATTTGTGCAGAAAGAGGTCTCATAGAAATGGGATGAAAGGAAGTGGCCAAAGTGGGCAGCTTTTATACTTTTTGGACAAAAACTATAAATTTATGAGGAATTGACAGGACAAAGAAATTGAGGTTTGGGATGCTCAATTAGCAAAGGATCTAAACAGAATTTGGGCTTAAGGTAGTAAACTGAAGAAGTAACGTATTTGTAATACAGGGATCTCAGCCCTCATTCCCTGTCTCTGACTATTAGGGATGTCCTTCTACTTCCAGATGTGGGTTGGGGGTCAGGGGGCACCTTTCACAGGAGAGATTTAATTCCTGTTTCAGGGAGACAGAGAACGTCTCCCGTGGTACCCTCTTTATGTTGACCATTTCTTAAATAACTTTAGTTCAAAATAAGCAATATGCCATTGAGGCCCATGTTAGTGACCTACCCTGGGCCCCATCAAAACCAGTGAGTAAAAAGTAAATTTAGGAAGATAACTGAAGTACTGTAATGAATTTTTCAACTAATCTTCAGACATTGGTAACTTTGCAGCACTTTATGCATGACAATCACAAAAAAAATACATTAAATAGAGATCATTTGATAGGGCTTAGCATTCAAAATATTTTTAAAGCCATAAGATGTGAATTTCATATAAGTGTGACCATTATATGAAACAATGGGAAGAGTGGGTTTGGTGCTTGAGTTACATATCTGGTCTGTGATATAATTCATGCCTAACATGAAATAGTCAACTTTTCAGTAGGATTTTTGACACTAATCCCCATCTCAGCAAACAGCTACAGAGATCTGAGAGAAAATTCAGTTTTACCCTGATAGTGCGTATGTCTTAAATACACACAGCAGAGGCAACATATTGCCTACCCAATCTCCTTTCACTGTCAGCCCTTGGTACCTGTCTTTCCTTCTTCTTAACATAACCTTTGTTTTGTTCAGTATGTCCCACGCATACAAAGCTGTGGACTTTCAGAAGCGTTCCCCACTTAGCCACACACCCCAGGGTGAGTTGCAATTAGTCCATGCAATCACTGTGGTCTCGTTTCCTTTGCTGTTAATCAGTTTGCCAGTAAATGGGTCTGTGAGCCAATTCTGGCCATGACACAGGAAGACACAAATCGAGCTAAGGATTCAAATACCAATCCTTGTTCAAATGCCATGCTTTCTCATATCAGCAGTAGCTTGGGTTTTGACTGTCAATCAAACTCATACAGTAGACTTTATTCTAATACTTCATTTTTTTTTAACTTTACAGAGAGATGCAGAGAGGAGTATCGAGTGCACAGTACCTTCATGCCATCCACAAGTTGAGGGACTACCAACACACACAGCCTCTTGGCCCCTATAATCTACCCAGGTCACGTATAGGAAGTTTCAGGTGCATGGATTCATTTGATTGACTTCTCACCAGTTTCTCTCTGGATGCCAGCTTAGAGCTCTCCCTCTGCAGGTGCAATTCCACAGACCGGGGATTTCACAGAAAACAGGCAGATAGCTTCCAGCACAAAGCATTCCTCTCTAGCTTAACATGACAGTTGCCAAGGAAACAGTGTTGTGAGAAGGAAGATCCCAGGTAGGTCTAAATCTCTGTGGAGCTCCAGGCCCGATGTGAGTTTTTACTCATAGGCAATTGGCTGAGAGCTTCAAGGAAATGCTTCCAGGCTCTTAAGAAGGGACAAAGAAGAAGATAGTCTTATTCTTCCTCACGTTTTTGTGTCTGAAATTGGTGCCTAGAACTACATTTTCTTGGTTCATTGAATTTCCCAGCTCCACTCTAAGATATCTGTTTTCACAACTTCTCCACTTTCTTCAAACCTCTTTTCCCAATTCTTACTTCCAACTGATATCTTGCTTTCCTACTTAATGGAGAAAATAAAAGCAGTTAGAGAACTTCCACACATGCACACCACCACCACCACCACCACATACTAAAAGGTCTCCACATCCTCCACCTCCCCTCTTGTTACTGAGGATGTATTGTCCACCTTCACTCTAAGGCCACCCTCCGCTTGTGCTTTAGCTCCTGACCCGACTCATCTATTGAAGGACATCACTTTAGCAACTGTAAACTCTTCTCTTCTCTAGTTGGTTATTCCCATCTGCAAACAGTCTTTAGTATTTCCCATCTGAAAAATCTTTTACACTGGACCCCACTCCTAGTCCAACTGTGGACTATTTCTCTACTCCCCATTAGAGCAAAACATCCCTATGTCTGTTATCTCCAGTTCTTCTAGTGTTATTTTTCATAATTATTTGTAACTCAAGTTGCCTTAAATATTATTGCATGAACTCAATAATTTTTTTCACTAAATACTGTAGTTACTGTGACTCGAGTTTATTAAGTTGTGAGAAAGAGTGCTTCAGTATGAGAAATCCATCACTGAATAGTAGTGTATTGGATTAATTTTTGAATAGGACCAAACAAATTAAAGAAATGCTCATGTCCAAACTTGAACAAGGAAGTTACTTCTTTGAATTGCTCAGTCATGTCCAACTCTTTGTGACCCCATGGACTGTAGCTGCCAGGCTCCTCTGTCCACGGAATTCTTCAGGCAAGAATACTGGAGTGGGTTGCCATTCCCTTCTTCAGGGCATCTTCCCGACCCAGGGGTTGAACCCGAGTCTCCTGCATTGCAGGCTGATTCATTACCGTCTGAGCCACCAGGGAAGCCTTTGAATCTTATATCCACATATTTTTTCATAACTGATTTACTGCCTTGGCCTCATATGGGAGTATTTGAGAGATTATGATTGACAGCAAAGTCAAGTATTATCTTAGCAACCCAATTATATGCTTTGTCAATTTTGGGGCACAAGATGCTTTTTAACCATTTATCAATAAGAAAAATTTTAATTATACAAGATTAGAAAATTTAAGTTATTTGACATGTTATGTATGTATTACCTCCGTGTGCATGCTTAGTTGCTTCAGTCGGGTCCAACTCTTTGTGATCCTTTAGACTGTAGTCCACCAGATTTCTCTGTCCATGGGATTCTCCAGGCAAGAGCACTGGGATGGGTTGCCATGCGCTCCTCCAGGGGATCTTCATGACCGAGGGATTGAAGCTGTGCCTCCTGTCTCTCTTGCATTGCAGGCAGATTCTTTACTCGCTGAGCAATCAGGGAAGCCCATGTATTAACTGAGGTAGTTTAAAATGAGCTTCAAAGTTCTGTTATCTTTATCACGTATTTATTAAATATCTTTATGAGATATCTTATCAGCTGCTTTAATCCATGAGTGATATCAGTTATGTCATATGTTTATAGTATTTCTTTACAAATTATTCGGCCATGCTGCACAGCATGTGAGATCTTAGTTCACTGACCAGGGATAGAACTGATGCCCCCTGCATTTGGAAGCATAGAGTCTTGACTACTGGACTTCCAGGGAAGTCTTATAATTTTTCTTAAATAAAAAACAAACTTGAAATTTTATGTTTTCCCTGTGTGAGTATATTGAACTGTGGCAATAACCTGGTGAAGTCAATGAAAGTGTTAGTCACTCAGTTGTGTCTGACTCTTTGCGACCTGATGGACTATAGCCCACCAAGCTCCCCTGTCCTTGGAAATCTCCAGGCAAGAATACTGGAGTGGGTAGCCATTCCCTCCCTGGTGGCTCAGAAGGTAAATAATTCACCTGCAATGCAGGAGATCCGGGTTTGATCCTTAGGTTGGAAAGATCCCCTGGAGAAAGTGAAGTCAGTAGAGCAAAACAATTCTTCCATTTTTTTAAAGAGATCGCTAAAATAAAGTGCTTATGATAAAAACCAGGATATGATAAACATCCAAAAAGGCTGCAGAAATGCAGGGGAACCACACACAAGTCTAAATTTAAGCAGGTATAAAAGATCTCATCCTTTGGAGTCCAAGGAACAACTACACAAGTACAGAATGGCTGAACCACAGCACTCATGGAAAACAGGCAGGGCAATGAGCCTGCAATTACATTTTGTCTGCTGTTGTATTTCAAAACTCTACCAAAATCTTAGATTGAGTTGAAAACAAGATGTTTTGTTCTTGGTCTATAAACTCTACCAAAATCTCAGATTGAGTTGAAAACAAGATGTTTTGTGCTTGGTCTATATTAACTGAGCATTGTACTGGCCTTGCCTTACAAGGAATAAGCAGCTGTCACACAAGGAGTACTCAGAACATGGAGGTGATTGTTTTTTCCACTCAATTTGGGCACTATGTACATAGACATGGTTTCTCCCAGGAGCCACTAAATAACACCTGAAGGAGCAGGGAGGATTTCTTGGAGCGCAGCCTCAGGGATACATGTTTGCTGTTTAAGTCTGCGTGACCATAAAGACTCAAGCTATGATCAATGAACAGGGCCACGGGAAAACAGATTTCATCCAATACACACACAGCAGAAATTTGGAATGGTAAAAAGAACCAAAATTAGAAAGGAGACGTGAGAAAGGAAAGGGAACCAGTACTATGTACCATACAACATGGATGAGCTCTTTATTGCTGCATCATAAATTATCTCAAAACTCAGTGGCTTAAAACAGCACACACTTATCTCCTCTGGTCCGCAGGTTAGGCTTTGGGCCATGACTTTGCTGGGCCTTTTCCTACAGGGTCTGTCAGAAGGCTGCAATCGGCGGCAGCCAGAGATAGGGTCATCTCAAGACTCAGCTGGGGCAAGAATTGCTTCCAAGTTCACTTTGTGTTTGTTGGGCAGGACTAAGTTCTTTCTGGGCTACTAGACCAAAGGCCTTAGTTGGCTGTTGGTTGAAGGCTGCCCTCAGTTTCTTGCTAGGGGTGCCTTCTTCATCAGAGCAAATGCTTGGGAAAAGACTTCTCAGGTGGTGCTAGTGATAAAGAAACCTGCCTGCCAACACAGGAGTCATAAGAGATGTGGATATGATCCCTGGATCGGGAAGATCTCCTGGAGAGGGACATGGCAACCCACTTCAGTATTCTTGCCTGGAGAATCCCTGGATGGAGGAGCCTGGCAGGCTCTGGTCTATGGGGTAGCAAAGAGTCAGACACAACTGAAGTGATTTAGCACAGCACACACACACACAGGGTACCCTCAAAATGGAAGAAAATAGAAACGAGAACTTCTTAGTGACTGAAGCCAAAGTCGAGAGGTAGGTATTAAGGATGACTGAAATTTCTTGTTTGTGCAATAGGAAAAAAGGATGGCACCAGTCCACCTGAAATGAGCATACAAGAGGACGAGGCTTAGGGAGGGAAGGAACATAAATTTGGTTTTTACCATGTTGTATCTGAGATAGCTTTGTGATACCAGTTGGAGACAATGAAGTGGACATCAGCTCTAAGAACAGAATTGGCCTGAAGATAAAAATTTGTGACAGTATGTCTGGAAGGTGGTTGATAGCTTTACACTCTTATACTTATTACTGACCACTGTTACAGTTACTCTGACTTATTTAATCATCCATTTGCAGGGATCCCAGCCTGGAATTGGCAACCCGCTCCAGTACTCTTGCCTGGAAAATCCCATGGACGGAGGAACCTGGTAGGCTGCGATCCATGGGGTCGCTAGGAGTCGGACACGACTGAGCGACTTCACTTTCACTTTTCACTTTCATGCATTGGAGAAGGAAATGGCAACCCACTCCAGTGTTCTTGCCTGGAGAATCCCAGGGACGGGGGAGCCTGGTGGGCCGCCGTCTATGGGGTCGCACAGAGTCGGACACGACTGAAGCGACTTAGCAGCAGCAGCAGCAGCCTGGAATAAAGTGAGGTTAAGAGATCAGTCACTTCAGTCACTCAGTCGTGTTTGACTCTTTGCAACCACATGAACTGCAGCATGCCAGGCTTCCCTGTCCATCACAAACTCCCGAAGCTTGCTCAAACTTATGTCCATCGAGTCGGTGATGCCATCCAACCATCTCATCCTCTGTCGTCCCCTTCTGCTGCCTTCAATCTTTCCCAGCATCAGGATCTTTTCAAGTGAGTCACTTGTTTGCCTCAGGTAGCCAAAGTATTGGAGTTTCAGCTTCAGCATCAGTCCTTCCAAGGAATATTCAGGACTGATTTCCTTTAGGATGGACTGGTTGGATCTCCTTGCTGTCCAAGGGACTCTCAAGAGTCTTCTCCAACACCACAGTTCAAAAGCATCAATCCTTTGGTGCTCAGCTTTCTTTATTGTCCAACTCTCACATCCATACATGACTACTGGAAAAATCATAGCTTTGACTCGATGGACCTTTGTCAGCAAAGTAATGTCTCTGCTTTTTAACATGCTGTCTAGGTTGGTCATAGCTTTTCTTCCAAGGAGCAAGTGTCTTTTAATTTCATGGCTGCAGTCACCATCTGCAGTGATTTTGGAGCCCAAGAAAATAGTCTCTCACTGTTTCCATTGTTTCCCCATCTATTTGCCATGAAGTGATGGGACTGGATACCGTTATCTTAGTTTTCTGAATGTTGAGTCTTAAGGCCACAGTACCGTAAGAGGTCAGTTTTCATTACAATCCCAAAGAAAGGCAATGCCAAAGAATGTTCAAACTATTGCACAATTGTACTCATCTCACCCCCATGTGGCTCAGCTGGTAAAGAGTTCGCCAGCAATGCAGGAGACCTGGGTTCAATCCCTGGGTTGGGAAGATCCCCTGGAGAAGGGAAAGGCTACCCACTCCAATATCGTGACCTGGAGAATTCCACGGACTGTAAAGTCTGTGGGGTCGCAAAGAGTCAGACAAGACTGAGTGACTTTCACTTTCACACACTAGCAAAGTGATACTCAAAATTCTCCAAGTCAGGCTTCAACAGTACGTGAACTGTGAACTTCCAGATGTTCAAGCTGGATTTAGAAAAGGCAGAGGAACTAGAGATCAAATTGCCAATATCCGCTGGATAATTGAAAAACCAAGAGTTCCAGAAAAACATCTACTTCTGCCTTATTGACTACGCCAAAGCCTTTGACTGTGTAGATCACAACAAACTGGAAAATTCTTAAAGAGATGGGACTACCAGACCACCTGACCTGCCTCCTGAGAAATCTGTATGCAGGTCAAGAAGCAACAGTTAGAACAGGACATGGAACAACAGACTGGTTCCAAATTGGGAAAGGAGCACGTCAAGGCTGTATATTGTCACCCTGCTTATTTGACTTATACACAGAGTACATCATGCAAAATGCTGGACTGGATGAAGCACAAGCTGGAATCAAGATTGCTGGGAGAAATATCAATAACCTCAGATATGCAGATGACACCACCCTTACGGCAGAAAGCGAAGAACTGAAGAGCCTCTTGATGAAAGTGAGAGGAGAGTAGAAAAAGTAGGCTTAAAATGCAACATTCAGAAGTTAAGAGATACTTGCTATCAAATTTATTACCTCCTTCCAACTGCACTCATGTCCCCCACCCTCAACTCCTTGTTTTGAAGAGTTAAGTTTCAATAAAATAAAAGCATGCAGCATCCCATGATCTCCTCATCCTGGTATTCATGCCTCTTGAGTAATTCCTTCCCAAGAGTGGGCAGGATCTGACTTGCCTTGCCAATAGACTATGGGAAGGTGGTAGATGCCACTCCTGCGATATTATTTTATATAAGACTCAGTCTGCTGTGGCTAGACCTTCCCCTTGTTGTCTTGATGAAGTCAGCAAGTATGCTGAGGGAGCCCATGAGGCAAGGAACTAGGGGTGACCACTAGTTACTGAGAACAGGCTTCAGTCAACTGCTAGCAAGAAACCGAAGCCCTAGTTCTAAGACTGTAAGGACATGAATTCTACCAACAACTGAATGAACTTTGGAAGCCGATTCTCTAGTTGAGCCTGCAGATGAGAATACAGCCTTGCAGCCACCTTGATTGCAGCCTTGGGACAAAAGCAGAGGTTCTAGTTAACCTGTGCCCTGACTCATGACCCAATGACTGTGGAGACAGTGTTAAGTCACTAAATTTGTGGTAATTTGTAATGCAGAATAGAAACCTAGGTAATATTTAAGCTTTTATTCAGCTCATCCTACTTTTAAACATGCTAACCATTTTTGTTGCATAACACTTGCCTGCTTTTTTTGTTTCACAGGCTTCATTTATGCAATCTCATTTTGGATCTAGAACACAAGGGTGAAAAAAGGATCAGAAAGCCCACATCATGTCCACCACGGCAACTAATTTACATCTCACCTTTTTCCTGATATTTATTATTATTTCAGGGTATTTCAGGGTTATTTCAGGGTATCAGCAACATGAAACCATAGAGAGGTGAGAGAGCTTGTTAAGAGTCACAAAATGGTGAGCTTTACCCCTATAGATATCCCACTAGATTCAATATATTTAAATAAATCTAGAATTAAAAGCTAGAACTAAAAAAAGACTAGCAAAGCAATTAATGGAACTTCTGTTTACATTCTCATAGGTAGAATAATGTAATTACAAAGTGGTCTCATGTTTTTGTAATAAGCAAAATCAAAGGTAATATATAATTGTAGCAAGGTTGCTGTGTAAAACTTTTTCAAACTAAGGCTAGTCACAACTGCTTAGAGTGAATATGGAAAAACTTACGTCAAGACAAAAAAACGAGTTAATCCAAAGGAAGGGAAACCACATTTAAGATAGGTATGTGTCACACTTCAATGTTTTTCCCTTTGCAAACAGTTATTTTCATTTTGAAAGGTTTATAAAACCCTAAAGCTTCTGAGCTGTAGACATAGAAGAACTGCCAAGAGTAATTTTAGAGTTTCTGGAAGGCAAAGAAGTCACTAATTCCACAAAAGGGACAATTTGATAAAGTAACCTGCATTAAAATGAAACCTTTCAAAAGATAGTATTTTCTTTAGATACATATCTCCTATTTGGTTAGCAGGGCAGATTCTTAACAAAAGAAAAGTTTGATTAAGTTCACTAGCCAAGAACTAGTCTACATTGTTGATGTCTTTCATTAAAGCTGTTGGAAAAGGCTTTTTTCATTTTTCAGAATTGCAGTAAGAAACCAGTTTGAAGGTCATAGGTTGCTGTTTTCCCCTTAATTCCAAGGCTTAAATTTGCTCTGGGTAAGATGATTTCATTGTTCATTTAATATATCTTAAGATCCTTCCCCAGGACTCAAGGCTGAGTCATCCAAAGGTTTAGTTCTTGGCTGTCTTCTTTCTATACTCACTCTGTAAGAACTTACCCTGATGGATGGGCTTAAATTCCATCTATATACTATTTTTTCCAGCCCTAATTAGCTCCAAAGAGCCCACCAAACATCTATTTGCAGAAATATATCTACTTGGGTTTCAGATTTAGCAAGCCTAACACACAACTTGAGATCCCACACCAAATCTGCTCCTCCCACCTTCCCCCAGGAGTTATTCTTGTCTTGTTCCTCTACTCCCCAGACACGTGCAATTCACCAACCAGTCCTCTTGGGCCTACCTGTAAAATATATCCCAAATCCCACCATTTTAGACCCTATCACCCCTACAGTGTAGTCTGAACTATATGTTTTTGGTTAGATGAGGGCAATAGCGTCCCACCTAGTCCTCTGGCTTTCTCTCTTAACCTCTTCCTCAAAGACAATTCTTGACATAGTGGAGAAAGTAATCTATGAATACAAACCAGATCTAATCACTCCTCTGGCTTCCCATCAGAGTAGAATACAAACTCCTTTCTAGAAGCTACAAAGCATTTGATACTTACATACTTGTTTACTGTTGTTTACGCTGCCAGATATATGGGGAAGTTAAATGGGGAAGGGACTTTGTCTCATTTATAAACTCAGTAAATATTCATTGAATGAATGCATTTTGCTCTAACAGTAAAGCTTTTTGTTCTGATGAGCATTATCAGACCCCTACCTCGCTGCAACAAAACTTTCAAGAACAGGTTTGATTTTCTATCAGCATAATTTCAAAGTAACTAAGTTGGTGATGGACAGGGAGGCCTGGCATGCTGCAGTCCATGGGGTTACAAAGAGTCGGACATGACTGAGCGACTGAACTTAAAAAACATTTAAAATGTGAGCTGTTACTTAACCTTTTGTAGTAATCTTGGATGATTATGTTTTTCTGACATGCCAGAGACATGCAACTGTACTTGAATAAAACTTAAAATAAGGACAAGTACGTTTTGTGCTTTATGACTGCTCCACTGTTGTAGTTTCCAATACATGGGAATAGCCGCCCCCCACCTTTTTCTCTCTTGGCTGTGCCACACAGCATGTGGGATCTTAGTTCCCTGACCAGGGATTGAACCTGCGCCCCCTGCATTTGCAGTGTGGAGTCTTAACCACTGAACCTCTAGGGAAGCTCAGAAATAGCCTTTAATGTGAAGGCTGACAAACAGGCAGAGGAAAGAACATGTTCAAAAGCCAAGTGAAGGAGGAAAAAGCAGGTTATGTGCCATGATAGCTAATATACTGGTACAGTTCTAAAATATTCTTGAAGGGAGCGAAATTAGAGAGCGGTAGACCACTGAGGGTCTTATCCTCCGGGCTAAGGACTCCGAACAGTAGGCAACTGCAGTCTCTTTGGCTCCTATTTTCATTTCAGGAAGCTTCAGTTCAGTTCAGATCAGTCGTTCAGTCGTGTCTGACTCTATCCAACCCCATGAATCGCAGCACGCCAGGCCTCCCTGTTCATCACCAACTCCCAGAGTTTACCCAAACTCATGTCCATTGAGTCGATGATGCCATCCAACCATCTCATCCTCTGTCGTCCCCTTCTCCTCCTCCCTCAATCTTTCCCAGCATCAGGGTCTTTTCAAATGAGTCAGCTCTTCGCATCAGGTGGCCAAGGTATTGGAGTTTCAACTTCAACATCAGTCCTTCCAATGAACACTCAGGACTGATCTCCTTTAGGATGGACTGGTTGGATCTTCTTGCAGTCCAAGGGACTCTCAAGAGTCTTCTCCAACACCACAGTTCAAAAGCATCAATTCTTCAGCGCTCAGCTTTATTGTCCAACTCTCACATCCATACACGACTACTGGAAAAACCACAGCCTTGACTAGACAGACTACTGTGGTGAATACTGAGGATGGCCTGGAGAGGCAATGACCAATTGGAGGTGGAGACTGAGTTAGGAGGCTTCAGAAGCAATTCAAGTAAAAACAAACAAACAAGATCCCCAAACTATGCCTATGTTAGGAAGGTGTCCTTTTGGGCTCCAGGCTGGACTGTGCAGCTTCGAGGGCTTCTTACATCTTCTCTACTCGAAGCCAGCATGTGTGACTGAACTCTGGCAAACTATCACTGATTTTGCAGCTATTTCTTTCTGAAGATCTTTGGTATTCTGTTATTCTTGGAAGTCTTATTCTTTCTCTGACCCACTTTTCTTTATTCTTATAATATTGGCCTGAAAAGGTCACCACACAGTGTCAACTTTAGGAGAACGTCACACAGTGTGAGCTGGTCTGGTAATAATCACATGGTCCTCTGATGGCTGATGCCACTCCAGAGGCGTGGCAGTGGTGGGGGGGGTGGGACATGGTGCCGTATTCACCGGTGCTCTATAACACACAACTATCTCCCCTTTCAATACTTCCTTTAAACGTTTGTGCCCCTTAGTGGATTCCTCAAATTATTCCTGAAACCAGGAGGTATATGAAATATATTATGCCCAAACTCTCTTGCTGTCTTGCCTTTAAATAAGCCTGTCATTGTTGTTCAGTCACTAAGCCGTGTCTGATTCTTTGTGGCCCTATGGAGTGAAGCACGCCAGGCTTCCCTGTCCCTCACCATCTCCCAGAGTTCATCCAAGTTTATGTCCATTGAAATGGTGATGCCATCCAACCATCTCATCCTCTGCTATCTTCTTATCCTTTTGCCTTCAATCTTTCCCAGCATCAGGGTCTTTTCCAATGAGTCAGCTGTTCACATCAGGTGGTCAGTGTATTGGAGCTACTTTAAGTAAAAATCATTGTGAAGAAAGAACTCCATTGCTTAGTTTACAAACATCCAAACCCTACCTCATCTGTTTTTGTTCCAATTAGTCCCCTCCAATCTTATGGAGTCCCAATTATTAGATTTAAATAAGACTGCTGTTATCACGCAGTTATAGCAAAGTCCTCTTAGTAAGAGAAGGACGTTTCTCATTGCTTCCCCCGCCTCATTCTTTACAAAGAATAAACTACTACTCTCAAAATCTTAAAAAGGGAATCAAGAGCAGGGATTAAGTGAACATAATATCTATTTTTATTACGAAAACATTAAATTTTGACACAATGCTTCATTGCTTTTTTAAAAATCTATGATCTGACTTAAACCTATTCAGCAAAAATGCCAATAAATTATATAAACCATAGTTTGGGTCTTTTTTAAAACTAGGAACATAATATGTTTTATAATAATCAAACAATAATACTAAATCTGAGTTGTATGAGCTGTTAACCTGTAATGTGTTTTAATGTTTAGCTAAAAATAAAACCAAAACCAAACACATGCTAATACACTGTTGGAAAAGTTTCTCAGAAACCTCCTCCTCTTCACTGCGTGTCCGCAGCCTTCTTCACTGAGGTACAGAACACTGCTGTGTCAAGTGTCAAGGCACTCACTCTGAACTGTCTTGTCCTGCTCACATTAGGAGTCATACTGGGTGGAGGGCTGATGATGTATTCCACCCAGACCGTGCTATCTTGCCTTTAAGTAAATCCATTTCTTCAAAAGGAAATCATTAGCTAGGAACTCCAATACTTAATTTAGAAACAGTGATTCCAACATACATTAAATCAAATGTGTTAGTACTTAAAAGTCACAAATTCTGAAAAGTAAAAATAGCAGATAAATACAGAACTTCCATAAACAACCAATGAACTAAGGCAAATAGCACTGCCACCACATGCCTGAAAAAAATGGCATATTTTTGGTGTCTGTAGTTCTTTGCAAATTATATTTTGGGACAGTTCGGTTCAATAAAAGATGTATATTCTACATAAAGTTAGAGTAACAGGATTATCAACATGGGTGGCATCATTTAAAAAATACATCAATAGTCATATTAGCGAATGTTTTCCACTTGGTTTCTAAATCTTTATTTTCTGTGGAGGCAAACCAAAGCGCTGTCTTAAGACTCCATCTTCAAAGTTACAATATAGTTTCTATCATTTCTAGAGATTTTAGAGCTAGATATGACCCTGTTCCTTGCCATCATCTTCATCTTCATCATCCTCATCATCTTGGTCTCCGGATTCAAGTTCATCCTCTTCTTCAACCTAAAGGGAAAATACACATTTAACATTATGAAGATCTGGTCACGTCACATTCAACACAAAATGATATATACTCTGTGGATAAATTCTTTACTCTAGTAATTATTGTAGATTATGGGCCATCTGATTTCCTTGATTTAATATTCAAGGTTTCCTGTTATTTTTAATGTGAGACAAGATACACAGGTTAACTTGCTGCCAGATGGCTACAACTCTCTACACATAAACCTGAACCAACACAGCAAAATGGGGATGGTACATTCAGATGGTGAGTGTCTCTGTTACCACAGGAGCAAATAAATCAAGTCACTTTCCAGGCTCAGATTCCGAAAGAGAAGAGTTAACAAAAGCTGGAAACTGCATCTAATCTGTGTCTTAAGTCAATTCACATACATACAAATCTATGCCTGTAGTACTGATATACAAGCATAACAACATTCCCACGACACAGGACAATGTTTAAAAACACATCATAAAGAAACACATATAAACCATCTTTGGAAACATCGCAATCTTACTGGATGACCAAGTTCCTTGAGTTTATTCTTTAATGAAAATATTTTCTGATCTTGATCAGCTAACAGCACCAAGAGATCATCTTGTTCTTTTTTAGAATCTGTAATGTCCACCTCGAGCTTGTTTTTCTCATTTTGTAAGATGGCAATGGTACTGTTAGATGAATCCAGCTGCTCTTTAATAGCAGTTCTTTCCTCAGACAGAGCTTTAATTTCATTCTAAGAGAAGAAAGGTGAAAATCACAATCAAAAATTAGTATTCATTCTCCTACGGTTTTAACAAATATATTCTTTCTATGACAGATCTCTGTACTCATGCAATCTGAAGAGTTTGGGATTAGGTGCTGGGGGGACAGGAGATTTAAAATATACACACACACAAAGTCATCTAGTAACATGTTAGGCTACACATCAAAGATGATTGCTGTGAAAATCAGAGTTTGACAACAAAAAAATAGTTTTAATTATCTACTCCTCAAAAAAATCCTACTATTTCACATAATCAGAGGAATAAATAAAGACACAACATCTTACAGCAGAAGCCTGGTTAGCACCAGAGTTAGGACTCAAATTAAAAAAAAAAAAAAATTTATCCCAACTTCACATATACAATTAAATGGGAAAGAATGATAGCGTCAAGCAAAATTCATAGCTTAAATATAAAATAATTTGACCACAATCCAAATGGCAAAATCACCCATTATCTTCCTCTTGCCATGTTTTAACTCCTACCTTTCTATTTTTATTACTGTTACCTCATTCTTTACTTCATCCTATCTATTTTGATTTTTCTGTCACACAATAGGCTGGCAGGATTTAAGGTGTCTGTGTTCTTTAACTTACGGCTTGTGTATTAGCCAAAGCTATACTCCTTGTTTCTTACTGTGATTAGAGATTGATAAGAAAACAACTCTTTTTTACTTTGACTTAAATTTATGTTTTTACTTTCAAGTACACTCATACACTCAAGTACACTTTCAATCTTAGTTTACATATTTGACACCATTATTTGAAATAGCATTTAAAAATATTCATTTATGCCACTTTTAGTCATTAAAATAGGAACGGACTTATTGTGAAGTAAGATTACGTCCCATTAACTTTCTTCATAAATCTAAGAATTTGAGAAATTAAATGAAATAAAATCAAATTCCCTGGAGTTCATTTTACATAATATACAATGAATAAAAAGTTTCACCAAACCAACCTTTAACTCTTTAGTTTCTTGTAATAATGCTGACAGTCTTCCTTCTATATCAGTAGTTTTTGCAGCTATTACAGTTTCACTCTCTGCTGGTACAGGAGCTGATTTTGCCTGAAAGTAAAATTTGGAAAAAAAAAAAGTTTCTTTCAAGTTATAATCAATATGAAATTCTAATGATGATTTTTCTTGCTATTTCAAAATTTTATTTCCATTAACAGAAAAATCTAATTCTTTCAGTATTTACCTTTAATAACGTGTTCTTCCTAAAAAGATGAGTTGCCCTTACAGTGGAGCAGGAGGCTGGGTCAGGAGGGGTGTGCTATAAGCTGTCATCAGAGTATAAGGAAGGTTGGTTTAAGCAGCCTCAAGGCCAGGTCAGGCAAGTTATCAATGACGCAGCTCTAATGTGGCTACGGCATAGCATTTAATACGTAGAGAATACTTTTCAGTCTTTTCCTCATAAAATTCCTGTAAGTTAAGACTATACTATCATTTCAGAGAGACAGATGGGGAAATTGAGTTGAATGCCATTAACTGGTAAAATGCAAGTATTTTCTTAAGGGCTATATGAAGTAATCCTAAATCAAAAATTTTCAGCCTTTCCCTCATCTTTTTTCTTCCAAGCTACTGGGAAGTGGGGGTGTTGATCTCACAAATACCTTAAAATGAGGAAAGGGCTTTGGAACTGGAAGAAGCAAAAGAATTTTGAGGTTCATGTTAGACAAAGCCTCAACTGCCTTGAAGATACTGTTGGTAGAAATATGAACATTAAAGGCAATACCAGTAAGGGCTCATAAAGAAAGAGGCAGGCTGTAGAGAAAGTTTCTATGGTCTCAGAGAAAACACATGGCATCATAAAGAGAATACTGGTAGAAGTATGTTAGAAGTTTTGGTGAGGTCTCACATAGAGGTGGAGGCTTCCCAGGTGGCTCAGTGGTTAAGAATCCACCTGCCAATACAGGAGACCCAGGTTAGATCCCTGGGTTGGGAAGATCCCCTGGGGTAGGAAATGGCAACCCACTCCGGTATTCTTGCTTGGAAAATCTCACAGACAGGGTCGCCTGACAGGCTGTAGTCCACGGGGTCGTGAAGAGCTGGACATGACTGAAGTGACCGAGCACACACGCACACAAATAGAGATGAGGAACATGCTATTAGGAAGTGGAGAAAAGGTGATCTTTGCTATAATGTGGCAAAGAACTTGGCTGACTTGTGTTCTAGTGTTGTAGAAAGCAGAACTTGTGAGTGATGAACTATTTTAGCTGAGGAAATTTCTAAGCAAAGCATTAAAGGTGTGACCTGGTTTCTTCTTGCTGCTTACAGTAAAATGTGAGAGGATAAAGATAGATTGAAAAAGGAATTGTTAAGCAAAAGGGAATCAGAACTTGATGATTTAGAAAATTCTCGGCCTATCCCCACTGCAATAAACGACAAAGCATGTCCCAGTGAAACACCAAGTGTGTGGCTGCACAACCATTTGTGAAGAGTTTACTCATGTGACACACGGACCCAATCAACCATCTCTCCAGAAGCTGGAATAGAGATGCAGTTCCCCAGGAGGGACCCAGGAGAGAACCTTCTTGCTTGTTGGCTTGGAACCCTGTGAATTGCATGGGTCACCAATAAGGTTTTTGATAATTTTATACCAGCAGAAAACCTGCCAGCTTAGACTGAAAGATGCAGTGAAATATAAAATACCAACAGGGACTTCCCTGTTGATCCAGTGGCTAAGAGTCTGCCCTCCCAATACAGGGGTCCGGGTTCAATGCCTGGTCAGAGAACTAGAGCCCACAAACTGCAACTAAGACCTGGGGCAGCCAAATAAACAAATAAAATGCCACCAAAATGAACCATAACTAACTGATAAAACTGACCTGGCAAGTCTGACTATAATACACTGTTTGCATGGCCAAGAAGCCTATGTGTCTGAAACTCTGGCTAATGAATAACCTGAATGGAAGGTGCTATCTGACAAATTTGCTTCTTTTCCATAGTAGCTGAGAAATAATCTCCTGACCTTGTATACACTACCTTTCAGAACAACAAAAAAATAATAACTTACAAATGCTTCAGTTTTCTGTAACAGCTCCTGTTTTTCGGTCTGTAGTTTGGTAATCTCCACAGACTGTGAGTTTAACTGAGACTTTAAAGTTGCCAGTTCCTAAGGGACAAAAATAGTTGGGTTGTAACATTAAATAGTATTAATTTCATCAAGGAAACGTCTATTTACAGGAAGGAATTATTTCCTTCCTTGGCCCTTCTCTCTAAAATCATTACTTCCAAGTTTTAAAATTTAAGTGAAAGAACTACTCTTGAACTTTGGGTTCAAGATGGAGAATTAAATGCGTACATTAAACATGTTCACCTCTGCCTCCTTGTAAGAGCAGTGTAAAAAATCACAAAGGGAGGATAGAAGGAGGAAAGGAAGAAAAGGCGGGAAGAAGGGAGGGAGGAAGGTGGGGAAGAAGGAGGAAGAGAGGGACTGAGAAAGGGCAGGCAGGAGGGAGAAACCCACAGGGACAGAGAATAAGAGAAGAGCAAACAGCACTAAACTGTGGAATTTCAGAAAGCAAATGACAGTGGTAACCAACTGGCACACCTGAGCGAGCTGAAACAGAAGCTGACCTTTTAGAAAGCCACGCTGCTGCTTGACTTAGAATGCAGAACTACCAAAAGGCCTGGGAACTGGTACCACCAGATGTTTTGGAACTGTGAGTAAAACTGGGGTCAAAAACAGTAGGGCTGGAACTTCCCTGGTGGTAGAGTGGTTAAGAATCCGTCTTGCAATGCAGGGGACGTGGGTTTGATCCCTGGCCCAGGAACTAAGATCCAACATTCCGCGGAGCAACGAAGTCCACACGCCACAACTAAGACCCGATTCAGCCAAATAAGTAAAAACAACAACAATAACAAAAACCCAGCAGGGTTGAATCCCTGTCCTAACTCACGCCTCAGGTAATGTCTCCTTTTCTCTTGTCTGAAGACTAGAGGTATATTATTTGGAATGGGCAAAATAAGATGGTTTTAGACTAGGGGGCCATCAAAAACTGATGAAAGTAGTAGTACTATAGTAAAAGTGGTGGAATTAACTGAAAGTTTATGTATTAAGGTTGAAGTTTTCAAACTTCTTGCTCACTCCCCTCAAAACAAGTCCAGGAAAATGAAGCAACTGTAACAGTGGCTCTCCACCAAGGGCAATCTTCCCCCACGATATCTGGCAGTGTCTGGAGATACTCGGATGCTGTCATGTAAAAAGTTTTTTATTTTCTTAATATTTTCTATCCTTTCTCTGACTGTTTTGTTTCTTCAGTTATCAAAGTAAGTTATGTAAAAATTACGGACCATTTGGTCTTCCTTCTATACTCTATTTTACTATATATTATAAAAAAACCCAAAACTGTTATTTAAAATATATCTTTGGGAAATATGAAAAGTAAAAATTTTTACTTGGGATTTATAGACTAAGAGTATGTATTAATAACTTAATTTCTTTTCATTTTAATATAGTTTTAGATTTCATAAAATCAGAACAGCATATTAACTCTTCCTCATAAGAACAAAACATTATGACCACATTATTGGAGAGTTGTAAATCATTATCAACAAATTATTATTATTTTTTAAAATGTTTCATCGTAGAATCCACTCTAGGGTACAGAGACATTACCAAAATAAGACATTTTGCTTCTCTCTGTCCAGGTATTCCCATCTGATCAGGCACATTAGAGGGTGAGGACCAGCTGACTACTGGAGAAGGAAGTCAGTTCTAGGTTGGCCAGGCTGTTAATTTCTTTTTCTAGTACTACTTTTTTTTTTAAAGAAACATATATTCCTTTTATAGAAAAGGAAGGAAGGAGAGGGGGATGGAAGGAAGAAAAGGCATATTCTCTTTTCTAAACAATATAAATTACTACAGCAGACAAAGTTATTTTGCTTTATTTTTAGCTACAGTCATCTAACTGAGATATGTACACGTTTACTTTCTGTTTTTCCCTTTTCCAATTCTAATAACCAACATTTTTCTGGATAGAATGATTTAAATGCCCAATACATTTAACCAAGCAGTTACCAAGAAAATTAAGCATAAGATTTTCTATCTTCATATCTGCAGCTTATAAATATATTTAAAGTTTCCTTAATTGCTTACTGACAATCTACAAATAATCTGGGTAAGATGCTGAGAGCTATTAAAAAGAACACCACTGAAAAGTAAATATACCATAAAAAGCAAAATACTATTACTGTCCAATTAAAACAGCTTCTGTATTTTCAAGTGGCTGTTTTCACTTGATAGAGAAGTGAAGATGCCGGACAAAGCAGTTCTAGATTAATGCAGGGCCGTTACGCCATTATAATTAAAACAAGACAAAACAGAGCCTGAATCAAGCTGAAAAGTGACCTGTTTTAACTCTGCAATTTGTTCAGAATCTCCTGCTGTTGCTGAAGACTGTTCATTTGTGCCAGGTGATGGTTGGGAAGATTTCTACAAAGAGCAGAGAGAGAAACTGTGAAATAAATTCAGTTTAAACAGTTAGGAAAAAACAAAACAAAACTGTACACATATAAGTTATGGCTGGTACATGTATACTAAAAAATTTCACATTGACATTTAAAATTTTATGCCCCAAATAACATTCTAACATAGCACATCTTGTCAACAAATTTTCCATAGCTAATCAACTCATACCAAGTAACTTATTAAATCTAAGCATTTAACTGAGAAAATATGAAGAAAAGAGCATAAAAGCAGGTATTTACTGAGTGATTTCCATGTATTAAAAGAGCTTCACATGGAGTATCTCATTTAATTCTCACAGTAATGGGACAGTACCACCACCACCATTTTACAGCTCAGGAAACAAGTTTAAAGACGTTAGCTAAGTTGCTCAAATTCAGTTACCCAGGATGCACTGATGCTTTAGACAGTCTGACTTCAGAGCTCACTGTTCTAAAACCTTAAAATGATACTTTAGCTTAAGGGATCCAGAAATAGAACCAAGCAGGATAATGATAATTATTTTTGACCTCTTGTTTAAAAATTTTAAAACATTCACTTACCAAATTTTCAATCAAAGAGTCTTTTTCAGCCAGTTGACTTTGTAAAAGTTCCCGATTACTTTTTAATTCTTCTACCTCTTCTCGCAGCCTACTAATTTCTTCTGGCTGAATGCCATTCATCTGAGCCCCGTCACTGTAAGGACCTTGATGCTGACTGTCTTTTCCTATTAGGCATAAAATTTGAGAAGTCAGCCTGAAACTTTTCATTTTTTGAGCTGACAATTCAAGTATAAAATAAATACATAATTTCCTGAATAATTACTTAGGAGGCACTTTTGTATGCACATTTTATCTTTGCAAAACAGTGCACTAACAAAAATAACAAACTGATGCTTTCAGGGTTTCTGGGAGGAAAAACAGCAGAGTCTTAACACTAAACTGGCTCAGTGATCTAAAATTAAGAATTATAGTAGTTTCAATTCCAATTCTATCAATTAATATAAGAGAAAATAAAATCTTTTTATAAATCTTCACAAAAGAATAGCTTTCTATATGGCCTAAAAGAACTGATGAATTATTGTCATAAATAGAGGAAGTACAAGTTATTTTCTTCTGAAAATTTTGGTCACCTTCATATAAATAAACTATGTTTCTACGTAGCTAGCATTCCAATCATAAGCAGTATCGAATGAGACTATTTACAAGCATTTGAGCCCTTAGCATGTGCCAGACACCAAACTAGAATTTTATATATATTATTTCATTTATTTATTTATTTATTTTTATATTATCTCATTTAAATCTCAGCTCCACTTTGCAGATTAAAAAAAATGGAAAGGTTAGACCAGTCATTTGAAACTGGCTATACATTAGAATCACCTGGGGAGCTTGTAATAATCACTGATGCCTGGACTCAATCCCTAACTAATTTAATTAGAAACTTCAGTGGGGGTCTCAGTATCGGTATTAAAAAATATCTCAAGGGAACTCAATGTGTAGGTAGCTAAGGTTGAGATCAATGGATAGCAAAGAGATTGGACTTCAAACTCTGACTTACACTTTTGTCACAGCGATTAAGGTTAAAGAAAGATGAGTCCACAGAATGATCTCTTGGGGACACTACAATAGGAATGGCTAGCTACACTTACCTAGCTGTACTTTAAGAAGATTATATTGATCCTTATGTTGCTGAATCTGAGATACTTGCTGTGTGACTGCTGTCTGGAGCTGTTCATTTTGACATTTTAATGTAGAAATCTGCTGCTTTAATTCCTCCAGTTGCAGATCCTGTGAAACAAAACATAATTCAAGTGTTTTAAATTCATACTAATGAGCATTAAGAAGAACAAATTAAAAATTAGAGATTACTTTGGTTGAGGATGTTAAACTACTCAACATTTTCAAAATCATTCCATAATTAAGCAATAACACATTAATATATGTACTAAGGCCAGTTAACATGCAGCAGAACTGTAAGATTTCAAGGCTCCACTACATGACACAACCTGCAATCTCACTGTGAATTTTAGTTTGGGGGCAGCGGTAGGAGGAGGGTGGTGGTGTCAATTTTAAAAACTTCATTTTATGGTCCATCAAAATAAAAAATGTATACCAAATTATTTAAGCTTAGCATATGTATGCACCTCTATTACTTTTAACACTAAAAGACAAGCAGGGGACTTCCCTGCTGGTCCAGGGGTTAGGACTTCGGCTTTCAATACAGGGGGTGTGGGTTCCACCCCTGGTCAGGGAGCTAAGACCCCACATGCCTCTTGGCCAAAAAACCAAAACATAAAACAAGAAGCAATATTGTAACAAATTCAGTAAAGAACTTAAACAATGGTCCACATAAAAAAAAAAAAAGACAGTCATAGAACATTTAGAATTTCAAAAAAAAAACTTTCACTTCTTACCACCTCCTAATTTAACTGGTTGGAATGTGATCTGTGTCTTTATTTTCTTCTAATTTTTTTCCAATCCAAGTTTTTTAAACTTATCATAATCAGTCCATACATCATTTTTTAACCTTTAATTTGCCTACTATTCAATCATAATTTCCTCATATTAATCAGGAGATACAATATAATTTATACTCAAGCAACACGAAGGCTGCTCTCCATTTTTGTAAATGATAATATCATTACAATAAATATCTTAGTCAAGATAACTGTTTTTCTGAATTTTGGAGAATTTCCTTAGGATTGATTTCCAAATATAATTCAAAGTTTATATAAACATTTTATAGCTCTTGAGGCTTGTTGTCTAATTGCCAAATGGTATTCTAATTGGTGAGAGTATTTAAAATTAACATTTCTAAAGAAGAGTCATTATAATAATTGTGTCAAATCACTCTTTTCTTCTTCCAAATCAACCATATTTATCAGCTTCAAGTATAGGCTATAATATTGCCTTCCAAGTTCTTATTTCCCACTGCTGTAAAGATTACATTTTACCATCTGGAAATGACTGTGATTTTGTACTAAGAAAGATGAAAAATTCTAATAACCATGAGCCGAGTAATGACTCAAATTTGGATCATTCAAAGATGATTCTAATTTACTAATCTGCTTATAAACTGAAAAGCTCAGACTGAATGCTAAATATACCTCCAGTATATTTTTATTCTTTTTTAGAGTTTCATTCCCAGCAGTATACATTGTGGGGAAAAGAAAGTGGAGGTAGCTCTCATTTACAGGGCTCTACCCTAAAGCTCTTACTTGCCACACCTGCCTGAGCTGTGCACAGTCAGCAGGGGGTGGAGGGCAGTGCAGGGAAGGGATGGTGGACCTGCCTCATGTGACACTGTCTTCATGACCCTCGAACTTTAACACCAGTAATCTTATTCTACAGATAATACCGCAGCACTTCCTAGGATTCCATTCCAATAAAGGTATATATGTCACAGTGAGGAATTAAATGAGAGAAGAAAACCAAGAAACACAGCTTGAAGGAATGTAAAGAAGCTAAGGTGCTGATGCTATGCAAGCATGGGCTTCACTGGTATCCTGCAGAGAAAATGTCAGTTGATGATTTTGAAACTGTAGTTTCAACTTAACTCATCATTACCCAGTCTAATAAATCAGCTCCCTCTACTTTGTAGGGATACTGTGGAAATGCTGTGAAAATTAAACGTGACAGTGTTTAAATGTCCTTAGTGAGCACCCACAACACAGGAAACAAAAACCAGCAGTCACTATCATCATTGTCAGCTCCCTAATTTCCACTCATCACCACCATATCCTTCCTTCCCTCCAGCTTTGCCTCTCAAATTTCCCTTTATATAGCCAACAAAGGTTCTGTGTACACATCAGTAACACGTGTCTTCCTTCTCTCTCCTTTTGCTGAGCTTAGTCATAGTTATCCTTTTAGGACTCAGCTTCTCTGTTTTCCCCAAGCTACCTAGATAAATTAGGTACCTCTCAGTGCTGCCATATACCTTTGATTATCTTTACTACTAGACTTGCTAAACACATATTAAGCTCTCAGTTTGCTGAATACTCAGATGCTTTTGAATTATTTAAGTAAATGATGAGTTTTACTTTGTGTATCCTCTTGCGTTTGGAAATGCCAAGAGAAATTCTTCCCTAAAGCAGAAAAGTATGAGTGCTTAGTCATGTCTAACTCTTCGTGACTCCATGGACTCTAGCCTGCTATTCTGTTCATGGGATTCCCCAGGTAAGAATACTGGAGTGGGTAGCCATTCCGTTCTCCAGGGGCTCTTCCCAACCCAAGGACTGAACCCAGGTCTCCTGCATTCCAGGTTCTTTACCATCAGAGTCACCAGGGAAGCCCCAGAAAAGTATCTAAACTTCCAGCATAACAGACACTGTATACAACCAATCAGTACGTACTTGCTCTCGAATCATATTTTTGTAGTGAGTCACAATACTGTCATGCTGCTCTAATGTTTTCTTCACCTCTTCTTCTTTTTTATCTTCTTCACTGGACTTATAAATAGCCTTAGTTATCACACCTATAAAAGAAGACATTTAAAAATACTGTTTTATTATCAAGGCTTATCAGTAAAAACATATGGCCTAACTGTATGAGGCTTTGGGCTTCCTGGTGGCTCAGCAGTAAAGAACCCGCCTGCCAATCCAAAAGACGTGGGTTCAGTCCCTTGGTTGGGAAGATTCTCTGGAGAAGGAAATGGCAACTCACTCCACTATTCTTTCCTGGGAAATCCCATGGACAGGCTACAGTTCATGGGGTCGCAAAAGAGTTGGACATGACTTTGCAACTAAACAACAACTGCGTGAGAGATCAGAAGTCATCTTTCCAATCTTACTGAGTGCCAAAAGTCCTTCAGTGGGCTATAGACGAAGAGCTAAAAAAAAGATATTTTTAGGCTTATCATATAATCTGCATGCATCAAGAATATACATATAAAATAAAATCATAGGTACTTTCTAATGAGTGTCAAGATGAATTCTTGTCGTCTTACCTTCAAGTTCTTTTACCAGTTTTGTAAACTCATGATCAAATATCATGTATTCTGGACTGGGGAAGTTTGGCTGGGGTTTCTGAGACGCTCTGGAATACAGCTCATGTTTGCTAATAAATCCTAGTTTCTCTATGAAATTCTCTTTGCCAATCCTCTTCTCTATCAGTTGTTTTAGTTTCTCTCTACAGAGATAAGTATATTGAGATGCTTAAAAAGTCATAACAAAACAGAAAAGTCTGGTCTACATTATGCTTTGGCAGAAAAAATTTATCATTATCTATTGATGACATCAGCAAATCATTTTCCCCTTACTTACTTCATATAGGTCTCAAGAGAGTTATCATTGAAGTAAATCGAAATGCCCAACAAGAGAGCACATAAGCCTTGGACCAACTGTTCCTCTTCTCCAAGATTTTCTGCAATTTGTCCTGTAAGCTGAAATCTTTGTTAAGAAAATTAACGGTTCACAGTATCAAGAATACTTCATTTTACAATTTGAATCTGACATGTATTTCATGTAAGTTTCAACAAGAAATTCTATATGCAATCCAAGAAAACATAAAACACCCTCCTCCCCACACACAGCTTAAGCAAGCATCATTATCACCTTAACTGTTTAAAAATCTGCAACATAAAGAGAATTCAAACATTTGAGGCATGCAGCTACCTCTAATTGAGAAGAAGAAATAGAGAAGATAGAAAAGATAAATACTTACATGCATCTTACTAAAACATAAAGGATACAAAAGGAACATTGGCTGAATTGTGAAGAAAGTGTGTCACTGCAATGGGGCAGTTGCTAAGCCAGGTACAAAGCAACATCAGTAATCCAACTCTTGTCTGTATTTTGCTTCCCTGCAATAAACAAGTTAGCAGAAATCTTTTTATGTTTTTCAAACTTAGAGTTGCCCTAAGATCCCTCCCCATCTACATAAAAAGACATTTAACATCTTATAAAAGATGTGTCAGGAATGTGGATTTTAAAAATTGAACAAGAAAATGCACTCTTGTGTCCTCGTTGAACTGCACTTCCGAAACAGAGAACAGAAATTAGACTTGATCCATGTTTATAAGCATACACCAGGTTATCTAAAATATTGTTAGTGGAAAACCTGATATGCTCAGGAAGAAATGTATGATGTGGATGCTTATAATTTATCAACCTTAAAACACTTTAGCATAAATTTGCTGGCAAATTTAAGATGTTTCAATAGGAATTTAAAAAAAACTAGTTTCTAATAAAAACACAAATTCTACCTCCTTCAAAAAATATAAAAAAAAATGCAAAGAAATAATTTCCTGAATTGTTTATTTAAATTCCACTAAAGAATATATTTCTCTAACAGTAAATAAAGTAAATAAACCACAAACTCCTGAGAAATGCCAAATAAGGAGAAATCACAAGCATAATGGAGAAGATTTATTTAAATTAGCTAAGTGCCTCAAACCACTAACTATACTGCTGCTAAGTATGTTAAACAATATTGAAAATTAGCATGTCCATCAACATTACACTTCCCTAAATTTTCACACAACACATTTATATCCCTTATATGAGGTATTTTCTTAGCTCATAATATTTAGTTCAGTTCAGTCGCTCAGTTGTGTCCGACTCTTTGTGACTCTATGAACCTCAGCATGCCAGGCCTCCCTGTCCATCACTAACTCCCGGAGTCCACCCAAACTAATGTCCATTGAGTCGGTGATGCCATCCAACCACCTCATCCTCTGTCGTCCCCTTCTCCTCCTGCCCTCAATCTTTCCCAGCATCAGGGTCTTTTCAAATGAAGTCAGCTCTTCGCATCAGGTGGCCATAATATTGCCCTTGCTCAAATTATATTACATAACCTGCATTTTTGTTTAAGCAAAACAAAACTTGCTTGAAAGAAAATAATGGAAATTAGCACAATAATGCATCACTTTGGGAGTAATTTCAGAAAATATCCAAAATACAGTTGTTTAAAAATCAAGATAAGGGATGGATTCAAAAGTAACTATTACTATGTTTTGAAAAATTTCTATCACTCACCCAGACTATTCTAATTTCATGAACCTTCATGTCAACATCTTGGCCTTTCTGTAATCTTTTTTCAAGTATATTTAATTAAATTCAAATTAGACCTCTCCAAATGCCAAGTAAGCATTAATTAGCATGATTTAGTTTTTATATAAACCATTAGTTTTACTTTTTGCTTGTCTTTATGTCATTATTGTGTCCACAGTATATCTTCATGTTACCCAGGTAAACTGAAAATAAAATTTATTATGGGAATACCATTTGCAAGTACCAAACATATTGACATTGTATAAACAAGGGCATCCTATCAAATCACTGACTGATGTCTGAGTAAACAAAAACGGAATTAGGTTCAATTTTGAAAAGTATGTCCTTTGGGGTCCAGCTGAAGGTTTAAAAGAGCAAAGTCAAACATAACTGGTTAGAACCAGGTAGAAGATAGAATGGAACACCTTGTTTATTACAGCAACAATTTTGATTAGGAATGAGCCTAATCAAAACTGTATATGTATACTACTATGTGTAAAATAGATAGCCAGCTGGAAGCTGCTGTATAGCACAGGGAGCTCAGCTCAATGCTGAGATGACCTGGGCGGGTGGGGCGGTGGGGCGGTGGGGCAGTGGGATGGGGGAAGTGAGAGGGATGCTCAGAGAAGGAGGGGTATATGTATACATATGGCTGATTCATGCTGTTGTACAGCAGAAATTAACACAACACTGTAAAACAATTATCCTCCAATTAAAAAAATTAAAAAAAAAAACAGGAAAGAAATTCAATTAGAGTAGTCATGGAAGGCTCTTTTTATTTAGAAATGAGAGTTCTAAAGATGTTCTCATCAATAGGATCATAAGAATAATAACAAAATGTTAATTTTTTAATATATGATTTAGAAAAAATAATTCAATGCTATATCATTTAATATGCTATGTCATTTAATTATAGTGAAGCTAACTGCTATTAAAATCTCTCTCTCCTGGACTTCCCTGGTGGTCCAGTGGATAAGACTCCAACTACCAATGCAGGGGGCCCAGGTTCAATCCCTGGTCAGGGAACTAGATCCCACATGCTGCAACTAAGGGTTCATACGCCATAGCTAAAGATCCTGCCTGCCACAATGAAGATCGAAAAGTCTTTGTGCCTCAGCTGAGATCAAGCACAGCCAAAAATAGAAAAAAAAAATCTCTCTCTCACTGGTATCAATTATCCCCCACTGTAAGAAACAACCAAAGTCAAATATTTCTACATGCTGACAACATAGATGTACTCATTCTACTACTGGAATATTTTCCAGCTTGAAAAAATAAATAAAAGTATCATTAAAGGGAGCCTTAAAAAAGTGGGAGAGGCTAAAACTGACCAAAAATCTAAGTTTGTTAACTAGTGAAAAATGCTCTTTTTTTAGGGGGGAAAAAAGCTCCATCTAAACTAAAAATGTTTCAAAATACTGTTGGAACCTTTGTCTATCTGAGAATACTTTTGCCCACCATTCACAAATTGCATGATGCATTTGAGTTACACATCTACTGAAAAAAAAATGGCTGAGAATTATTTCAAATCTTGTTGCAGAGAACCTCGAACATTTCAGAAGAAATAAAATTTATTCCTAAAAATACATTAATAACAAAAAATATGTAAAGTTAGCATTTTAAACAACTGGTGTTTAAGTATTAAAATGAGATTCAAGAGTATTATGATCAGATTTACTTCCTAGTGGTGGCCTCTGGAGACAGAAAACTAATAGGAAAGTGCCAAGATGGAACTTGTGGGATTATGAATACTATGCTGTATATCTTGTCTTGGGTGGTGGTTACAGAAATATATTCAACCATGAAAATCATCAGACTGAACACTTAAGGTCTGTGCATTTTACTGTATATAAATTATACTTTCCAAAATTTCCCTTTTAAATGAATGACATGCTGCTGCTGCTGCTGCTGCTAAGTTGCTTCAGTCGTGTCCGACTCTGTGCGACCCCCGAGACGGCCGCCCACCAGGCTCCCCCGTCCCTGGGATTCTCCAGACAAGAACACTGGAGTGGGTTGCCATTTCCTTCTCCAAGGCGTGAAAGTGAAAAGTGAAAGTGAAGTCGCTCAGTCGTGTCCGACTCCTAGCGACCCCATGGACTGCAGCCCACCAGGCTCCTCCGTCCATGGGATTTTCCAGGCATGAGGACTGGAGTGGGGTGCCACTGCCTTCTCCAACATGCACACTTATAAAATTCTTTACTTAGTATTGAAAATTCTGACAGCTAAAGCTGCCAAATCTGTCTGTGTGTGAGGTATTAACACGCGTTAAATCATGCTCATACACAAAGATACAACTCCCAATAGGACTTCAGTTATTACTATCCATGCTGCATAATTGAACACATGCCCAAATACGGAATTAAAAGTACACACCTTTTTGGCCAAATATCCCAGAAAACAGATCAAAATCAAACACAAATCACAACTCTCCCCCAGCACACATCAAAAACGAATCCAAAATGGTAGTGCAGTACGTACGTAACACCCAGAATAACTCAAGATGTTTAAACTCTTTCAAATTACAAATTTATACTTACTATTGTATATTTTCAATAACCTATATAAAAGTCATCATGTTCTTTCATACGCTGATTAAAGACAAAATTTTTAACTCTTAAATTTTACTACCTCTGGAATGGTTTCATTGGAAATAAAGCAGCAAGCTTGGGTGAAAAATCACACCAAAAACCCCAAACCAAAGAATTCCAGCAAGTGCAAGCATCCCCAGAGGAAGCACAAGGAGAGCTTCAGACGCTCACTCCCACAGTCCTTAGTAACACCACTACAGTACCACCCAGAGAGAAACCCGAGAGAGTCAAGGTAGAGATTAACTTGCTGACACATACAAGTGTGAGTAGGATATAACTTCAAACAAGCAGTTAAAAAAAAACAATTAACAAAACCCAAGACAAAGAAAAAGGCTGGCTGTAGGAGGAAATGCCTAAGCCCAAACAAGTGATACATACCCGTCGGTTGATCTTATCGCCCTGCAAATTATACATTAAAGATTATTTGAAAATATTACTGCTTGAGAAAAATGTATACCTAGAAAAATCCCTCAAATACAGTCTCTCTAGCAACCCAAGCCAACAGTTTGGAACAGGACAAACCTAATCTTTTATCATACCAATGTATGTACATTTTAGAGGAGAAAGGCTAATTATACAGCCCTGTGGTTACTTAAAAGTGGGAAGACACCACTATCTTGAGGATTTCTCATTATGCAATAATTAGAATTGCAATGTTAGAGCTAAGTATGTGGTGATGATGGTCAGACAGTTAATTACTATTTGGCTTAAGAAAAGCTGTTATACATCACTATATTTAAAATAAGTAACTAATAAGGACCTACTGGGAACTCTACAGGGAACTCTACTCAATATTCTGTAAAACCTTTATGGGAAAGAATCTAGGAAAGAATGGATATATGTATAACTGATTTACTTTGCTGTATACCTGAAACTAACACAACATTGTAAATAAAATATACTCTAATACAAAATTAAAAAAAGAAGCTGTTATCCATACACAGCAACAAGAGAAAAACAAGTATTAAATAAATATGACTATGAGTATTTTGGAGTACTTCTAAAAAATCACTAAGATAAATAATAAAGATAAAGCAGGCTTTCAATCAAAGTAAACTGATTCTAAGTAACAAAGGAAGAGTTCAACTCCCTTTTCACTAGCTAATTTTTAAGCCTTCATTTATAACTCCCTATGGATGGTACTGATGTTTCTTTAAAAGCTCACAACAAAACAATTCAACAAGTGTGGCAAAATTAAAAACTGAGAAGCACTCCACATATCATGGGGAAGGGATAAGATAATACCAGTGGATAGAGTAATTTTAGACTTATGGACATTTTCACTCTCCTTGAATGATTCTGAACGTCTATGACTTTAAAATTTGCTTAAGCATCAACTTGAATCATTTAACAGCAAGGCTGGCACATGTGGGCAAATCATCTAAAAACAGTAAAAATTATTCCTAAATATCAATCCTTTAGCATCCACATTTCAATGAAGCTTTACTACTTTCATTAGGAGCCTAAAGGAATGCAAACATTTTACGTTTATTTACATCTTACTAGGGGTTCGGAGGATTTGAGAGCTCACAAACATCAAGGGGTACACTGTTTAACCATATAAGCAATGGATTGGTATTTTACTTTTGTTTTCTGAAAGGAAGATCAATTGCCCTGGGAAGAGAAAGAGCAAGGTACACATCTATGAACCACTCTATTCTATTCCCTCTCATACAATGACCTGAATTCAGCTACTGAGCAGTAAGAGAAATTGTGTGGATGATACACAAACCCGCACCCCCCCCCCCACCGCAAAAAAAACCCACCACCTTTCTGTCCAGAACATGTGTTTTCCATCCTGATGCAGACCTTATTCATCATTTGGCAAAACCATTCTGATAGCATTTCCTGCTTTCTCTCCACAAAACCATTTCTTGTAACAGTGAGCTAATGAGCAGTCTTTGCCTTGTTCCCTTTCTATCTGCATCTACTAAGGACATCCTTAAATCCTTGTGTCACTGATATCAAAATGAAACTTTCCACCCCCTCCTTAGAGAAATCTTGCTGGTCACTTTACCTGTGAAAGAATGTTGGTGCACTGCTGCAACAAAGAAACTGGAGGATTGCCGATACTTGTAGCAAGTTGAACCCTGAGCAACTGTTCTTTCTGCGTAGCATTTTCTTGCAAAGCGTGGGCAAGGGCCACGGCAGCACACCAGTTTGAAAGCGAATCAGTAGAAAATAAACCTCCGCATAACAACTGACCAGCTGAGACCGTATTGCCCGTTGCTACAAAGGTGGCAGACAGATAACAATAGGGTGAAAATGAATTATGTTGTTTCCAAACACACAAAAATAGTATGAAATAATACTTAAAAATCTGTTAATTAGCAGTATTAAGTAACACTTTCAAAAGTCTGTTTTTACAAAATAAAATTTGAAAGATGACTAAAGAGTATCTTGAAAGAAAAGTAGCAAAACAAAGAAATATTAGAACACTTTAGACATCAAACTGATGATGGTATATTCCAGAAATTATGACCGTAATTAAAAACTACACTTCTAAAAGAAATTGAGAGGAAATGTTATATTTTAAACATTACATTACATTCTAATATTTTACATTTTAAATATCTACTACACATTTATTTTTTACTATTAAAAGATAATTATTTATTTTAAAAATTAGAATTAAATTATTTACCATCAATAGTGGAAGGCAGAAGTGTTGACACAATTTCTCCTTGTCCTTTCTGATTTTTATATAAGAAACACTGGAAACAGTAGAGAACAGCACAGCGTAATACAAATGGCTGCCTTTCATTAACCATGGACATGAGAAGTACGACGATGGCTGGTCTGTTGCATTTAAAAAGAAAAGAACAAAAAGAAATATTGCAGTCTATGTACATAAATCAATAGCTAGTCATTTTTGTTGACTGAAAAGCCACAGCCAGAACACCAGTAAGCTAACTATTTTCATCTCCATTTCACAGAAAAGATATCTGCAGCTGAGAGAAATGAAGTGATCTGCTTGCTAAGGCACACAGCTAGGAAGTGATACCCAAGTACAAATACATAGGTTCTGAAGACTGGAAACTCTTAAAATACCAACATATTTATCTTGTCAGATAATTTCTTGTTTCAAAACACAGGACTGAACTCCTTATAAGACGTGCAGACGAGATATACTAATTCGTCTGCAGGATCTCAGCATTTCTCTTTTCCTACCTTGGTGGATTTGAAGGTGCATTTACAGAAGCAAAGTAATCTTGGTTTACTTGGCAGCCTCGAATAACTTCTGATACAGTATTAATGGTCTGTAATGAATATGAGTGGGGAAGAAAATTTAAAGTGAGTTGAAGGAAAAACTCTGCTTTTAAAAGAAGAAAATGTTATGTTCTTTTGCTTTTTGCTTTTAAACAACAAAACTTAGATAACAAAAATGTCAGTTACAGCATTATAATCTTGTAACACTTTTGTGAGATTATATTTTAAAACACTAAGCACCTCCAACCAAAAATAAACTTGACCACATGCATTTAAAATCTCAAAAAAACTAAAATTAATAATATCCTCTAAGAGAGAGAATCTATTTCTACAAAGCAAGAAAAAGGATGCTTAAAAATAAAATCAGAGAACAGATTTAAAATGTAACAAATTACAAATTCAATTTAAGGATGAGGCTGAAAAAAACCTCCAAGTAAACAGAATAAAAAGACACTGGGTCCAGAAAGTCCAATAATCTATTAATCGAGTTCAAGATACAGAAAAGAGGAAATTGTCAAGGAACACATAAAACTTCCTCAGAACTGAAGTACTTATGTCTCTAGTTTGAAAGGGCCCAATGAGTACCAAAATTTAGTGGGGATGAGGGGTAGAGTCTGCAATACAGCACATTATCAGTAAATTTCAGAAACAAACCAGAAAGAAAGATTCTAGAGAAAGAAAGTAGGTTATACAAAAAGACTCAAAATGGCTTCAGACTTCTTAGTAGCAACACTGGAATAATCTGCAAGTTGAGCCTTAATGACTTCCAATTCTGAGTTCCACACCTAACCAAACACTAGATTAATTCTGAAGGTGGAGGAATGACATGAAAAAGCTAAAACCAAATTATCTTGCCATTCACTCCCTTTCAGGAAGTTAAGTAAAATAAGATAATGAACCAAGAGGTGGTAGAAAAAGGCACAGAATCTAGATAACCAAGGAATCCCCTGGTGGCTCAGATGGTAAAGAATCGGCCTGCAATGAGGGACACCTGGGTTTGATCCCTGGGTTGGGAAGGTCCTCTGGAGGAGGGCATGATGACCCATTCTAGTATTCTTGCCTGGAGATTCCCAACGCACAGAGGAGCCTGGTGGGCTACAGTCCATGGAGTCACAAAGAGCTGGACTTGATTGAGCAACTAAGCATGTCAAAAGGATCATCGGAAAGAGTGAATGCAAGTCCCAGGACAGGGACTTCCCTAGTGGTCCAGGAGCTAAGACTTAATGTTCCCAATGCAGGGGGCCCAGGTTGAATCCCTGGTCAGAGAATTAGATTCCACATGCCACACACCACGAAGATGCAAATAAATAAATAAAAGGTAAGTCCCAGGATAAGAGCTGTGTGACAGAAGAGAATAAGCAGCCCATATTGGAGCAGGAGGATAGAGGACTTCCAGAAGGTCTGAAGTGGGGAACATACTGTTAAGCACATGACAGTGTTGATATGCATAGACAGATAGAAAATCAGTAAAATGAAAAAGAATATTATAACAACTCAGGAAAGAAAAAAAGATTATTTAAAAAGAAAAAGTATGGGGCTCTGTTTGGCTTAGCAAGAAACAGTATTGGAATAGTGACAAAACTATAAATTCCGATTAACAATTTAAGAATAAATTACTGGGGTGACAGGAGGAAGTCAAGTGGGAGGGTTATACAGGGGGAAGTGAGGCTTAGATAGGAAGGAGGGAGTCCAAAGATAGTTTTTCTTATAAAACTTTCACTATTATCTGTACTTTTAATGTACATATGTTAATTTGAGAAAAGAAATTTAAATACACCTTTCTTTTCTTCAAACTAACTTCTTTTTCTTAATAGGCAGGAAACAGAAAATGTGATACGTCAAGGAAAAAGAATTTATTATTCTACGAATAAGACTCAAGTCTGACTTGACTAAGTCATACTGTTCTCAAAATTAAAAATATAAATCATTACTGTGCACTCCTGTTGAATATAATAAACTTAATAAGAAATCTTCTAAGCGTTAACATTATTTATGTGCTATTAAACTTGAGGGATGAATACACCTTTTGGAATTGCTACTGTCTTCATTATGCTAATTATACTTTATAATGTCAATAAGGAATTGAATAGACAAGAATGGTTAACAATTGCTGTTTTTCATTCAGCTGATATCTAATTCTTCCTAGGATTCCTGATTTCAGCTTTCACAGAGTGGCTTCTGCCTTCACTTCGTTTACCTCAGTCAGGATATCAGCAGGAACTCCAGTGGCCATTAGGATAGTACAAAGCTGCTGCAGTAAGCCACACTGGAACATAGCTTTTTGGCAGCTACTGGTAGCACCAGGAGGGTTGTTGGGAGATACTAGTACACGAACAAGCTGCGAAAGAAAGAGAACACAAAATCTGTCTTTCAGAGATTTGAAAAGTCTTGAGACAAATTTGATCTATATGAACAGAAAACCTGTGTGATGGATTCCCCAAACTGCTCAGCCTGATCTATAGCATGCAATGCTTTGACAGCATTTTATTCACACTTCTTTCAAAATTGATGTGAAAGTGTTAGTCACTCAGTCGTGTCCGATTCTTTGCCACCTCATGGACTGCAGCCTGCCAGGCTCCTATATCCGTGAAATTCTCCAGGCAAGAATACTAGAGTGGGTTGCTATTCCCTTCTCCAGGGAATCTTCCTGATCCAGGGATCAAACCTAGGTCTCCTGCACTGCAGACAGATTCTTTACTGTCTGAGGCATCTCCTCTCACACCCTGTCATTGCTTAATCAACTAAGTTTTTGTAATATCCTGTGCTGTCATTTCCTCCTCAAGGGGACCTTCCCAACTCAGGGACTGAACCCACATCTCCTGCATCTCTTGCACTGGCAGGCAGATTCTTTACCACTGCGTCACCTGGGAAGCCCCATAAAGGTCCTAGATGGCATCTTTTCCCAAGAGAAAGCTGTTTTATCCGCACTGAAAGCCTGTTGCTTTGCGCTAGCCACCTTTATGAACTTGCTGCAGCACTTGCTCCACCTGTGTTAATACTTCTATGTTATGAAGAAGATGGCTTCTTTCCTTAAACCTCCTGAACCAACTTCTGCTAGATTCAAACTTTTCTTCTGCAGCTTCCTTCCCTTTCTCAACCTTCATGGAATTGAAGAGAGTTCGGGCTTTGTTCTAGAATAGGCTCTGGCTTAAGGGAATGTTATCACTGGTTTGATCATCTATTCAGGCCACTAAAGCTTTCTCCACGTTAGCGATAAGGCTGCTTCAGTTTCTCATCACTCATGTATTCACTTATCCTTTCCTTCAATAACTCTTTCTCTGGATTTACAACTTGGCTAACTGGTACAACAGGCCTAGGTTTCAGCCTATCTTCGCTTTCAATATGTCTTCCTTACTCAGCCTAATCATTTCCAGCTTTTGATTTAGAGTGAGAGACATGCGACTCTTCCTTTCACTTGAACGCTTAGAGGCCACTTACAGGCCACTGTAAGGTTATTAACTGGTCTAATTTCAACACTTATGTCACAGCAGATAGGGAGACCCGAGGAGAGGGAGACAGGGAACGGTCAGTTAGAGGAGCCGTCAAACACACACATTTATCAATTACGTTGTCCATTTGACACTGGCGTGATTCGTGGTGCCACAGAACAATTACAACACTTACAGCAAAGACCACTGATCACAGATCACCATAACAAATAATAATGAAAAGGCTTGAAATACTGTGAGAATTACCAAAATGTGACACACAGACATGAAGTGAGCAAGTGCTGGTGAACAAAAGCTGACAGACTTGCTTGACATAGGGTTGCCATAAACCTTCAATTTGTAAAAAGTGCAATTATCTGCAAAGCACAATAAAGTGAAGCGCAGTAAACTGAGGTATACCTGTATTTAAAGCAAACAGCAAATTATGTGTCATTTTTCCCATAGATATTTCTATATGGCTCTGATAAAAAGATTTTAAAAATATAATCATCATGCCATTACTATACTTAACAAAATCAACAATAATTCCTTAAGTAAGTGTGTGTTAGTCGCTCAGTCATGCCCAACTCTTTGCGACCTCATGGACTGCAGCCCACCAGGCTCCTCTGTCCATGAGATTTTCCAGGCAAGGATACTGGAGTGGGTTGCCATTTCCTTCTCCAGGGGATCTTCCCAACCCAGGGATTGACCCTGGGTCTCCTGCACTGCAGGCAGATTCTTTACCGACTGAGCTACGAGGGAAAGTCAATAATTGCTTAATGTCATCTAATAGCAGTTGGGTATCTTAACTGATGATATAAATAACCACATTTCTAGATTACAAAGAAGTAGGAGAGATGGTTGAAGAAAGAGGTAATACTTATAACGATAAGAAAATAAGTGACAAACTAATAGTAATATTCAAATACATTACAAATATGCAAAATATCACAATAAATTGATTTATATTTTCCCAGAGGGAAAAACCAGGGGAAGTTTGTAGATGTTATACCCAGGCAGATTTTAACTCATCATATAGATTAAGCTTTTCATAATTAGAACTATCCAACAACAAAAAGGAGTCTCTCATTAGGTAATGAGTTTTCTGAGAGTCAATGGCAGTATTGGTCCAAAAAATGGAATAGAAGGGATTCCTACAGGTAGAAATAGTCATGAAATTATCATTACAGGAAAAAATTTAAATGTTTCACAACTAAAAAAATTTCAAAAAGATGTTTTCTTCAAATTTAATCTGCGAAATTTAAATGAACGATCATCAAGTGGATCAATTTCAATTTTTAGTGGCTTAGAATTCTGTAATTATAACTGGGATGATGAATAATTCCAGTTGGGACACATATACCCAAAAAGGATTGTATATCACCATTTACAATGCATTTTCATTTGTTATATAACCGAGAACTTGAAATATAAGCAACCCTAAATATAAGCAATAAAGCTATCAAGAAAGAGCTTTCTAATAGTTTGAAAAGCAGAAGATAACCTGTGGCCTGTGAAGCTATGAAATACATCAACTACTCCGTCTTTGAATGGAGAATATATTACAGTGAATTAAACTCAGTTTATTTTGAAGTTTATGTTCTTCAATAACTACTGTCTAGTTTATTCACTTTCTAGAAGGATACTTAAAGAACTAACTTACTTCTATATATAACTAGAATACTGTTTTTCTGTTTATATGCAGCATTCTATTCTAAATTTTTTTTGGGTAAAACAGTGCTTTACTTTTTAACAAGTGACTTTCTTGTTAACAATTACTTTTTGCAAAAGTTAATTCTTTAGGTAGTACCCTAAGCTATAAAACATGAGTAAGCTCCTCAAGCAGTTTAGACTTTCACTCTGGAAGGAAATATATATGTAACTGGTATATCATGAGAGCCCTTCATTTTCTCTAATCACATTTTGAAAATCATTTTTCTAGAGGAATTTCCTTTGTTAAGAAAGCAGTGTTGAGCAAAGATATCAAGTTTACCACGGGGACAGTATTTCTGAAACATTAAAAACTAATGGCCTTGAAATGTGTGATACTGACATGTAAAAATAGTAACAATGAAGTTGGGAATATAAATAGATTCTGCCCATGTTCTCCTGTAAAATATTTCCCTAACAGTTTTTAAGGCATATTCTAAATAGGCTAACTATAGTTTATTATTCAAACTGGGACACTTCTGAAGTGAAAGAGGACACGATTAGTAATTACAAAATGAATACATACTGACCTGGTAAACTGGGGCATATGGTCACCCTAATTATCAATCAACCCTATGTGGGAAACTCCCAGAGAAGGCAACAATATGCAGATTCTAATTACCAGTCTGATTAACCACCTAGTTTTTAGGAACACAACTTTAGGAACACAGGGACATTCAAAGACCTGCAAGAATCACTAGAGAGTAAGTTAGGAAACTGGTATAAACTTACGGGTTTGGAGAAGGGGAATTCAATAAAGGGAAAAATAAGTAAAATACTTAAAAAATGTCATAATTTTCTGATACAGAATTCATTTGGGATTCTACTGTCTTCACTTTTACTATCCATCACCAACAAGCTTTCACCACAGAGCTGAAATGAAATTACATGTGACTTGTTAATTTAATTTGTATTAAACATAAAACTCAAGACTATTAATCTTTGAGGGTAGGGACATCATCATCCAATTCCAAGCATCCAGTGTCTGGCTCTCAGTAAATGTTTACTGAATGAATTTCTATTCTAAACTTAATATTCTGAATACTAAAATTTATGATATTAGAACCTTAAGTGAAGAAAGTAGATTTAAAAAATTCAACTCAACAAGCTAACTTATTATTTTCTAGTGCAAAACCTATCAGGAAACTATATGTTTGGATGTGCTTTAAAATAACCCAACAGGGCATGAGAGGGGAATAAAAGATGAAACAATATTGTCAGATGTTAACAGTTATTGAAACAAAGTGTGTGTGTGGGAGGGAGGGAATCTCTATCTCTGAATATAACAGCAAATCTCCATATCAGAAGGTTCTTTTTTTTTTAAAGCCCACCTGAAACCAATTCAACATCCTGGATTGACCAAATGCAAACCATTTTTTTTTCTTTGAAAGGATTGTTGTCAAAATTGTCATATTTATGTCTGAAGACAGCGTACCTGTAGCATTAGGTGCAGATTAGTCACTTTCTGTGCGGACCAGCCAGAATTTTCATCTCCAACTTCAAACCAAGGTTTCATACGCTGAATATATGAGCCTTCTTTAAAAAAATTTTGATTGGAATTGTTGTTTTTTAACAAGTTTTGGAGCAGAATCAGACAATCTTCCACTACTATACCTGGGGAAAGAATGTAAAAACCGGGAATGTGAAGGCTGATAGAACCTGAAGGAAAATTCAATCCCCAAACATTTTAAAAAGAAAAATCTCCATGTGCAGCATCTCCTCAGCATACACGGCAGTGAGCTTGCTCTTTCTCAGGTCCCCCAGGGATCTCTTGACTTCTCTTTTTGACTAGCCACTCATCTCAGTAACTCACACTGTTTCTTCACATTCAGCTTATACATCATTTCTTCAGGAATGACTAGTGAGATCCAATGACTCGGTTAGGATCACCAGCTATATGCTCTCACAGTAGCCTGCTCCTTTTATTATTATGTAGCATCTGTCTTCTCCACTAGATTATAATTCATGAAGACAGGAATTTGTGAATGTCCTACTCACCTCTGTATCCTCAGCAGATATAGAGATAAGATATCAGACATATACAAGGTAAAGTGAAAGTGAAAGTTGTTCAGTCGTGTCTGACTCTTTGTAACCCCATGGACTATATACAGTCCATGGAATTCTCCAGGCCAGAATACTGGAGTGGGCAGCCTTTCCCATCTCCAGGGGATCTTCCCAACCCAGGGATCAAACCCAGGTCTCCCGCATTGCAGGTGGATTCTTTACCTGCTGAGCCACAAGCGAAGCCCCATATACAAGGTAGGTCACTACTAAATATTTGTTAAATGAATCAATCATTGTAATCTCTAAGAAGCACATGACATTGTTGTCTCAATGTCTCTTCCTTGAAACTTCCTCTTCTCTTGGTTTCTAAAACACTAATGACTCCCTCCCTGGTTCTCCTTACAGATGTCTGGTCACTCCTCAGGCTTTCCAGGGAAAGAGCTCTGTTTCCTCTGCAAAGCCTATGATGAAGGCTGGATGCTCATAGTGAGTAGGTTCCTCTGTGTATATACCCACACTTTTGGGCCAACTAGTTGAGCTGTATGATTACAAAAATTAACTGTTTTTTTAAAAATTAAGACTTTTTTCAGAGCACCTTCAGGTTTACAGAAAATCTGAGCAACAAATATAGGGAACTCCCACATACTCTCTCGCTGCCAGTGTCCACTGCTCTTACTATTTAGCATTAACGTGAGGTACATTTGTTAGACTGATGAATGAATACTGATACATTATTAACTCATGGTCATAGTTTACATCAGGGCTCATTCTTTGTAAGTTCTATAGGTTTCAACATATGTATTAATTTTATGTACCCACCATTACAGTGAGACTTCCCTGGTGTCTCAGATGGTAAACCGTCTGTCTACAATGCAGGAGACCTGGGTTCAATCCCTGGGTGGGGAAGATCTCCTGGAGAAGGAAATGGCAACCCACTCCAGTGTTCTTGCCTGGAAAATCCCATGGACGGAGGAGCCTGGTAGGCTACAGTCCATGGGGTCGCAAAGAGTCGGACACGACTGAGCGACTTCACTTTCACTTTCACCATTACAGTATCACATAGAATAGATTCACTGCTCTAAAAATCCTGTGATCCACCTATTTATTCCTCTTTCTTTTCTTTAAGACTCACTCATGATAAAAACTCTTAGCAAAAATCAGAGTAAAAGGTGAAACATCAACACTCTCATTAAAGTCATCAATTATTCTAACTGTATTAAAGATTCTAATGGGCTTCCCTGGTGCCTCAGATGGTAAAGAATCTGCCTGCAATGCAGGAGACCCGGGTTCGATTCCTGGGTCAGGAAGATCCTCTGGAGAATGAAACAGCAACCCAGTCCAGTATTCTTGCCCAGAGAATCCCAAGAACAGAAGAACCTGGCAGGCTACAGTCAATGAGGTCACAAGAGTTGGACACCACTTAGTGACTAAATCACCACTAAAGACCCTACTCTGCGATGAGACAAAGAGGACAAGAAAACTGGTATAAGAAATGAAAGAAAGAAAAAACGATTACACTGTAGAAGATACCATATCTACACAGAAAGTCCAATGAGAACTAATGATTTAATAAGATAATTGGATACAAAATCAATATATAAAAATTCAAATAGTAACCAATTTGAAAATGTAACTAAAAAGAAAGATTTCATTCATATGTAACAAAAAGTATAAGATGCCTAGGAATGAATCTAATTAAAAAGGGTATACAACTCTTGTGTTTAAAATTATAAACATTACTGAAAGAGATAAAAAGAAGACTTGAATAGATTAAAAGATATACCTGGGTTTATGGAGAGAAAAAGTCAATGATGATTCTCCTTAATTTTTAAATGCTGCATATTTTCAATAAATATCCCAACTGGGATTTTCAGATAACTTGACTAGCTATTAAGTTTCACTCAAATGAAGAATAAAGAAAACAGACACTAAGACAATTATGAAGAGGGCCAAGATAGGAAATTCTTTCAATATTCTAATAGGAGATTATTATGAAGTTTTAGTAATTAAGAAAGTATGGTTTTTGTGAAGCACTAGACAAACACTAATGGAATAGAACAGAGAACTCAGAAACAGACCTTCACATGTATGAAATTTGATCACAAATCTTATACCATCATTCAAAAGAAAATCCCTCTTAATTAAATGCAAAAGACAAATTTTTAAAGCCTTTAGTAGAAGAAAGTGATGGAAACTCTCTTTATGACCATGAGATAGAGATAGATTTCTTAAACAAAACCCCAAAGCATAAACTATAAAAAAAACCTAACACATGATTATACTAAAATTTCCAACTTTAATAGAAACAATATAAACAGACTGAGAAGATAACTAAAACATGTATAATTAACAAATGATTAGTAGGAACAATATAAACAGACTGAGAAGATAACTAAAACATGTATAATTAACAAATGATTAGTGTCCAGAATATATAAGAGCTTCCAAGTAATCAACTAGAAATGGAAAAATGATCTTATATAAAAATGGGCAAGAAGGTAATTCAGTGGGTTCAAGGATACACAAAAATAGACAGTGACTATACTAAGAGTCAGACACGGACTGAGCGACTTCACTTTCACTTTTCACCTTCATGCACTGGAGAAGGAAATGGCAACCCACTCCAGTGTTCTTGCCTGGAGAATCCCAGGGACGGCAGAGCCTGGTGGGCTGCCGTCTATGGGGTCGCACAGAGTCGGACACGACTAAAGTGACTTAGCAGCAGCAGCAGCATACTAAGATCATGGAAATCAGTTCCATCATTTCATGGCGTATAGATGGGGAGAAAGTGGAAACAGTGACAGACTTTATTTTCTTGGGCTCCAAAATCACTGCAGACGGTGCACAAAGTTAAAAGATGCTTGCTCCTTGGAAGAAAAGCTCTGACAAACCTAGATGGCATACGAAAAAGCAGAGACATCACTTTGCCGACAAAGCATATAGTCAAAGCTATGGTTTTTCCAGTAGTCATGTACAGATGTGAGAGTTGGACCATAAAAAATGCTGTGCACCAAAGAAATGATGCTTTCAAACTGTGGTGCTGGAAAAGATTCTTGAAAGTCCCGTGGACTGAAAGGTGATCAAACCAGTCAATTCTAAAGGAAATCAATTCTGAATATTCATTGGAAGAACTGAAGCTAAAGCTAAAGCTCCAGTACTTTGGCTACCTGATGCAAAGAGCTGACTCAGAGGAAAAGACCCTGATGCTGGGAAAGACTGAGGGCAGAAGAAGAAAGGGGTGACAGAGGATGAAATGGTTGGATGTACCAACTCAACAGACACGAGTTTGAGCAAACTCTGGGGGATAGTGAAAGACCGGAAGCCTGGCATGCTGCAGTCCATGGGGTCGCAGAGTTGGACATGACAGTGACTGAACAACAACATACCCATGAAAATATGCTTAATCTTATTATTAATTTAAGTAATGAAATAAAATCTCAGTAAGATAACTTTCTCTCTTTGCATGTGTGCTCAGTCTGTGTCTGACTCTGCAACCCTGTGGACTATAGCCCACCAGGCTCCTCTATCTGTGGGATTTTCCAGGCAAGAATACTGGAGGGGTTTGCCACCTCCTTCTCCAGGGAATCTTCCTTACCCAGAGATTGAACCTGTGTCTCCTGCACTACAGGTGGATACTTTACTCGTTGAACCATTGGGGAAGCCTAAGTAACTCAGCCAATCTTTTCTGCTCATCTAATTTTGTTTCATCTATATTCTAATGACTCAAATCTTTATCACCAGCGTGGCCCTGCCCTCCAGATTAGTAAGCCTACTCTCAACCATACTATGGTACTTGCTAACTCCAGTTCAGTGAATGCAAATATACTCATTTTTCTCCTCTGACTCTGGTGCTAGGTTTTTCAATCAATTTCTCACTAAAAATATCTAAAAATGCTAAACTAACAAAAAAAAGTCTAAGAGCAATGAAGTGACAGTACAGCAGGCTGAAACTGACAAGAAAATGGGTAGCTACAAAAAAAAAAAAAAGGGTATCTACACAGCTAGATAAGTATAAAAGTACCTTTTGGCTGGCAGTATATTTCTCGATTTTGATAAATCTAAACTTTTCATTTTGATAGTCTCATGGGACAGAAGGAAAATAAATCAAAGCCAAGGGTATACACAAGGTGGGCAAGGAAATCTAACAGAAAACTCTTCACCTAATAAACCAGAACCTCAAAAGGACATATCCCCAGGAAGCAAACAGTGAAAAGTTAACCAGTACTCATAGATTGGCCTGGGTGTGCATTGCCTGAATGGTCCAGGAAATATCAAGCCTTCAATCTGGAATAAGGTGATCCCAGATAAATTGTAACCCCAGGGCTTGCCAGAGACAAACACATTTTCTATGCAAGAAATTACCTTCATCCTAGGATTCAAATTCCTGTAAGTAATACTCTTAAGTATGACACAAAACACAGTAAAAGAAAGCCATGTACACAAAAAACATTGTACATGTGTAAAAACCAGTAGAGCGAAGTACAGACCCACCAAGACTTAAAATACTAGGATTATCAGAGACCATAAAATAACTATTTCTTACATTTAAAGAAATGAAAAGATAAATTGAAAATATATGCAGAAAAAAGGAGGTTGCAAAAAATTACCTAGCAAATTTGCCGAAAAACCAGACAGAACTTATAGGAAAGAAAAATTTAAAACTCAGTGATACATGCAAAGGCTGATCAAATACAGGTGAAGAGAGAATTGGTGAAATAGGAAATAGATCAGAAGAAATAATCCAGAAGAAAATCTGGAAAAATAAAACGACAGAAAACACAGAAGAGAAAGTATGATGATAAGGTGAGAATCTAGTCAGATGACAGAGAAGTGACTCTGAGTTTAGGAAGATTGAAAAAACGTTGACAAAGCAGTATTGGAAGAGATATAGCTGAGATTTCCAGAAATGAGGAAAGACACCAATAGATTCTGAAAGTCTAAGAAATATTAAGCAGGATAAATAAAAAGAAATCCATACTCAACAAACCACAGAGGAAGAAATAAAGAATATAAAGCATCCATCCTCCCTCAGGAAAGCCTCTTTCAACATCTAACAAAACAACAAAAAAAAGCATATGTCCTCATTTCTCCCTTCAGTTGCATTCCTGAGAAGTTAACAATTCAATGAGAGTAAAAGGAACCTTCTCAAATCAATCTCTTCATACTATACCTCCATCACTGTTCCCCTCTTCTGTAATAATGTCCAGTAGTCTCTCAAAAGCATTTTCAAAAGCAACAATTTTCTGGATTGCTCCATTGCTTCTTGTTAGTGCCTGTAGTAGTAAGACGCCCTTATGGAGAAGAAAGATAATGTTGAGTGGAATACAACTTTTTTAAGACATTTAAAGATCACTTTAAAAATCGCCGAGATTTCGAAGAGGCAGGAATTTTACAAGTCCAACTCCTTTGCTTTATAGATACGGAAAAAAAGGATAGAGAAGGTGAGCAATTTGCCTCCCTAAGCTATACAGATTTCAAAAGACAGATCCCTGACTAGAATCTATGTCTAGCAATTCCTAATTCAGTTCTTTTTTTCACCATTCAATACAAATATACAACAATTCTTGCACATTCATCAGTTATTACATAGCTTTCACTGTGGTCTAAGAGAGCTGAACATGATTGTATCTATCTCAGTAATGCCTCTGTATGTACTTCACAATAGTAACAATAAGAAATTGTGAAATCAATAATATAAGTCAATAAACACCACCACATTCTAGCAGGGAAACTCCAACTATCCTTGTAATTATTCAGCCTGCAAATTCTCCAGATTTAATTCTAAAAGTTGATAGGTGAAAAAAAAAAAAAAGGAAGGATGAGAATTCATGTCTCATGAATAGCATGTATAGTACAAAACAATTCTCTGTAGTCTTTGCTTCTGGTTTTTAGTTTTACACAGTTCCTATTGAGCCAGATTTAGTTTATATATCTGCAACCACTTAATCATTCAAGAAAAACTCACTGTTAACCATTTCTGCTTATCTCACTATCAAACAAGAATTTTATGAGCTCACAGGGAGTCTAACAATATCATAATGGTCAAAGAGATAGAAAATATTTAATGAAAAAAGCAGATATTACTTAAGAGGAAGAGGAATAGCAACCAGGTAATTCAAAAGTGCCTAAGAGGCCAATTAGCTGTTGGCTGTCCATACTGGGCAGGTCAGTATTCATACAAGACAAAAAATGCCCACAGCCTTATTGCACTTGTCCTACTCATCTTTCTGACTGTCCACTCTCAACATTAATATGAGAGAGAAAGCACAAGTGGTTACGTCAAATTCTCCTACTTAATGAGTTTAACTGCTAACTAGGAGGAAGAAATACAGCGGAAGAACACTAAGGCTATGAATTAGATACAGCAGGTTTTTTAAAGTTCTGGTTACTGCTTGTGCAACTTGAAGCAAATTACATAAATTCTGTATGTAATTTATATAATGTAAGTCTCAGCACACCCATGAGTAAAACAAGGATGGTATCTTTGTCAGAGGGTTTTTATGAGGACTAAAGGAAATAAAATAGCCCCCACAGAGCCCAAGTTTTCACTGCATATCAGTTTCTTTTACCTATTATGAGAGGTATTCCTCTATTCAAACATATCCACTAAAATGTTATTGAAAATGAAAGTATACACTCATTGGTCATTGAAAGTAAGTGGGCACCAATTCCTGACTTTAAAAACTGGCAATTAAAGGGATTTATAGATTTATCCTTCTTTTCACATATGAATTGTAATTCAGCATAATAAAATACACTGTTTCATGAAGTAAACTTCCTCTTTGAGGAAGATTACAGCTGAATAAATGTAAAAGAATGACAAGTTCTAGAAATCATCATTTTGAAACTCTTAACAAAATAATTGATTCAGGCAATGTTCATTAATGAATGATAGGCTATAATGGACGAAAGGATCCATGAAGGGATCTGAATGCCATCACCTGAATCAAATCCACTGATCATACAAGTGAGACAGCCAGGTATTTCATTTCCTGAGGTGTTGCAAACTGCATCACCCAAGGAACATCAAAGCAAAGAGGTGAACCAAAACCTAATCAAGGCCTTTGATTAACAATCAAATGTAGTGAGAGAACCTTGTCTGGATCCTGATTTGGAAACCAACTGTGAAAGACATTTATGAGACAACTGGGAAACTTGACTACAGAATAGTTATCTTATTTAAACTGAGGGCTGAGACAAACTTGTTATCTCATTAAATGTGATAATTGCATTGTAGTTATATAAGGAGTATACTGAAGTATGCAATAGTGAAATTATATAGAAATAGTGATATCAGATAGGTTGATTCTTTTTAAATATTCCAGTTAAAAATAAAGGAGAAGAAATAAATTTTAAAAAATAAAGGAGAATGGTGAGGGGAGGGGTAGATGAAGCAAGTATAATAAAATCTTGAAAATTAAGGGGTTTAGGGGATGGGTTTGTCTGTGTTTTCTCTACTTTTGTGTGTGCTTACATTTCTCACAATAATACACTAAAGAATGCAATTACAGACTATCGCTTAGAAGTGAGCTGGTACCTAGAGTTTTCTCAACCTTTCTCACTAATTTTTAAGCACTAACTTGAATAAATATGATTTTTCAGTGCACCTATGAAAAATGACCAACTAATTCTCTAAATCCAGATCAAAATCAATTTTTCAAATATAGAACAAACTGAAACTAAAATCCTTTACCAATAGGCTCCCTGAGAGACTTGGTCATGCTGGTAATTATCCCTGAATGCAATGAGAAATATTAAAAAGAAAGAGAAGAAGGAAATGACAGTTTTAAAAGAAGGATGAAGAAAGAGAAAAATACAAAAGAGCGAGGGGAAGCAGTCTTCTAGGCAGTCACAGAGTGCCACTAGTGACCGCCAGGGGTGCCAGTTAGTTTCTTCTAACTGCTGTATGGTATATTATGCTGTTTATTACATAACGCTCAACAGTCAGTATGCACAAAAAATTCAAATGAATTTGTTACACCCAAGGAAACATGGCTGTAAAACTCCAAAATCTAATAAACATTAGAGCAAAAAGATAACTTAATCCCTAATTGTAAAATTAATGAAAACCATCATAAATAGAGAATCATTTTATCTGTCTCAAATAAAAACAAGAAAAAAGGTTAGGAGCAGGAAAAAAAGAAAAACAGTAGGTAGTTAAAAGAAATGCTATATTTAAAAACCAAACCCAAGATAATGCAGTTGTATACACACACAATTTATATCTGAAGATGAAAATAAATGATAATACTAATAACAATACAGGAAGACAGAATTTATTAATTGGCTTGTATGTATGTAATAATTCTTTATTAATTGGTATGTATCTTATTTGAACTGAGGACCAAGAAAGGAGTAGAACAACAAATTCAGGTTTAAGACACATAGTAGTATTTTAGTCAAGAAAAGATGCTCAAAATTCCTAATAGGTACACAATTCTTAAAAGAATATTAAGGAAAATGCATTGAAGATGGCGGAGGAATAGGACGGAGAGACCACTCTCTCCTCTACAAATTTATCGAAAGAACATCTGAACGCTGACCAAACTTCACAAAACTACTTCTGAAGACTGGCTGAGGACGTCAGGCTTTCACAAAAACTGCGCATTATCTTCAAAAGAGGTAGGAGAAATTATAAAAGATAAAAAGAGAGACAAAAGAGTTAGGGACGGAGACCCGTCCCGGGGAGGGAGTCGTAAAAGAGGAGGAATTTCCAAGCACCAGGAAACCCTCTCACCGGCGGGTGTGGGGGAGGATTTTTTTTCTCGGAGGGCAACGTAACTGGGAGGAAAAAATAAATAAAATCCACAGATTACGTGCCTAAAGCAACTCCCAGCAAAGAACCCCAGACGCTCGCATCATCCGCCACCAGCAAGTGGGGGCTGAACGGAGAGGAGCGGGCGGCATTGCCTAGGGTAAGGACCGGGCCCGAGTGCCCCGAGGGCGATCTGAGGGAGCTAACGTGAGATAGTAACCTAAACTGTGGGACAGCGAGAGAGAGAGAACTATCCCGCGAAAAGCCCAACTCTAAGGCACTGCCGGCCCGCTCACAGAACAAAGGACTGAGCGATACCAGAGGAGAGCTAGCCGGCTGCGGACCGCCCCATCCCCCTCCGGACACAGCGGGCAGGCAGGGCCCGCCAGAGCCGGAAAGGGGCAAACTCGGCTCCAGAGAGGGCACCCCCTACCAAACTGCAAACAGGCTCCCAGTTTCTAAGCAAAGACTGCCTGAGATCCCGGAGGGTCGACAGCCGCCGGGAGGGTCGCAGCCAGAGACCAGCTCCCCAGAACCGACACAAAGCACACCGGAGCCGGGCGCGCCCGTAAACCGAGGCGGGGACCAGGGTGGTGATAAGCCGCACCGCCCCAACAGGGGACAGCGCCCTCGCCAAACTTCTGGCCGCCTGGGCAGCTCCGACCGGGAACGGCACAAGCCGCGGGCGAAACCGAGTCTGCGCCTTTGTGGAGTAACCGGGAGCCTGAACCTGAGCGGCTTAGACCTGGGAAGTGCACGCAGCTCAGGGCCCGCTCCCCGGCCGAGTAACCTGAAGCCTGAGCAGGGTAGACGGGGAAAGCACACACGCCGTGAGCGGGGGCGAACCCAGTGCGGCCGAGACACTGCGAGCTTACCACACACACGCCAGAATTGCAGTGTTCCTTCCTCCCCACAGCACGATTGAACAAGCGAACCTAAAGAGATCACCTCCACCGCTTTGTTGCAGGGCGGAAATTAGATACTGAAGAGATCTCCAAACAGAAGCCAAATAAACAGAGGGAAGCGCTTTGGAAGGGACAGGCCAACAGATTAAGATCCCTGTAGTTAATACCGACTGCATTAAAAAGGACCTATAGATCTTGAAAAGTATAAGCAGGAATAAGGATCTATCTAAAACTGAGCAGATCCCACACTGCTCACAACAGCTCCAGAGAAAGTCCGGGATATATATATTTTTTACTATTATTATTATTTTTTTTTATTATTATTTTTTTTTTAATTTTTTTTTTAATTAAAAAAAATTTTTTTTCTCTTCTTTCCTTTTTCTTCAAGTCCTCTATTACACCTTTAACTTTCATTTTCATAACCCACTATTAACTTGCAAAAAAAAAAAAAACCCTATTTTTGAAGCAAACTACATACATATATCTTATACCTTTTGTGTTTTCTTTTTTTAATGTTTTTTTTCCTGTTCTACATTTTTTTACTGTTTCTTTTTTTACTGTTTTACTGTTTTTTTTCTTTTTACACTGTTTCCTTTTTTCTTTTTTTTTAGATTGTAAGTTTTATAAGAGTCTAACCTCTACTCTAGATTTTTAATCTTTGTTTTACATATTTGATATCAACTTTGTACATTTAAGAACCCAATCTTTAGGACCCATTTTTACTCAGGAGTGTGATCACTGGCCTGATCACTCTCTCCCCCTATTGATGCTCTTTCTTCTCCCCCAGGGAACCTCTATCTCCCACCCTCCTCCTTCTCTTCTCAACCCAATTCTGTGAATCTCTGAGGGTGTTCTGGGTACCGGAGAACACTTCAGGAACAGGATACTGCCCAGATCTCTCTCTCCCCTCTTAATTCCTCCCTTTCTACTCATGCTCACCTCTATTACCTTCCTCCCCCCTCTCTATGTATCTCTGTGAATCACTCTGAGGGTTCCAAACTGTGGAAAGCACAGAGGGAAGTGCTTACTGGCTAGATTGCTCTCTCCACATTTGAATTCCCCTCTTCCCCTCCTGGTCACCTCAACCCACCCCCCCCACCTCATCTCTCCATGTAACTCAGTGAACCTTTCTGGGTATCCCTCACTGCGGAGAATCTTTTCACCATTAACCTAAAAGTTTTATTATTGAGGCTGTATGGAAGGAGAAGTCTTGAGGCTACTGCAAGAATAAGACTGAAAGCCAGGGGAAACATTAATTAATAAGAGACCATCCAATAGCTTCCATAAATTCACTGAAACCAAGCTCCACCCAAGAGACAATAAGTTCCAGAGCAAGACATACCACACAAATTCTCCAGCAACGCAGGAACATAGACCTGAGCATCAATATACAGGCTGCCCAGAGGCACACCAAATCCATAGACATCTCAAAAATTAATACTGGTCACTCCATTACACTCTAGAGAGCAGAAATCCAGCTCCACCCACCAGAACACCGACACAAGCTCCTCCAACCAGGAAACCTTGACAAGCCACCTGTCCAACCCCAACCGCAGTGAGGAACCTCCACAATAAAGAGGAACTTCATACTACCAGAATACAGAAGGGCCACGCCTAACACAGCAATCTAAACAAGATGAAAAGGCAGAGAAATACTCAGCAAGTAAAGGAAAATGAGAAATGCCCACAAAGCCAAACAAAAGAGGAGGAGATAGGGAATCTATCTGAAAAAGAATTTAGAATAAGGATAATAAAAATGATCCAAAATCTTGAAAGCAAAATGGAGTTACAGATAAATAGCCTGGAGACAAAGATTGAGAAGATGCAAGAAATGTTTATCAAGGACTTAGAAGAAATAAAAAGGAATCAATATAGAATGAATAATGAAATAAAGGAGATAAAAGACACTCTGGAGGGAACCAACAGTAGAATAACGGAGGCAGAAGATAGGATAAGTGAGGTAGAAGATAGAATGATGGAAATAAACGAAGCAGAGAGGAAAAAAGAAAAAAGAATCAAAAGAAATGAGGAAAACCTCCGGGACCTCTGGGACAATATGAAACGCCCCAACATTCGAATCATAGGAGTCCCAGAAGAAGAAGATAAAAGGAAAGGCCATGAAAAAATACTCGAGGAGATAATAGTTGAGAATTTCCCTAAATTGAGGAAAGAAATAGTCACAGAAGTCCAAGAAACCCAGAGAGTTCCAAACAGGATAAACCCAAGGCGAAACACCCCAAGACACATATTAATCAAATTAACAAAGATCAAACACAAAGAACAAATATTAAAAGCAGCAAGGGAAAAACAACAAATAACACACAAGGGGATCCCCATAAGGATAACAGCTGATCTTTCAATAGAAACCCTTCAGGCTAGAAGGGAATGGCAGGACATACTTAAAGTAATGAAAGAGAATAATCTACAACCCAGATTACTGTACCCAGCAAGGATCTCATTCAGATATGAAGGAGAATTCAAAAGCTTTACAGACAAGCAAGAGCTGAGGGAATTCAGCACCACCAAACCAGCTCTCCAGCAAATGCTAAAGGATCTTCTCTAAACAGGAAACACAGAAAGGATGTTTCAACACGAACTCAAAACAACAAAGTAAATGGCAACGGGATCATACTTATCAATAATTACCTTAAATGTAAATGGGTTGAATGCCCCAACCAAAAGACAAAGGGTTGCTGAATGGATACAAAAACAAGACCCCTATATATGCTGTCTACAAGAGACCCACCTCAAAACTAGGGACACACACAGGCTGAAAGTGAAAGGATGGAAAAACATATTCCATGCAAACGGAGACCAAAAGAAAGCAGGAGTCGCAATACTCATTTCAGATAAAATAGACTTTAAAATAAAGGATGTGAAAAGGGACAAAGAAGGACACTACATAAAGATCAAAGGATCAATTCAAGAAGAAGACGTAACAATCATAAATATATATGCACCCAACATAGGAGCACCACAATATATAAGGCAAATACTAACAAGTATGAAAGGGGAAATTAACAATAACACAATAATAGTGGGAGACTTTAATACTCCACTCACGCATATGGATAGATCAACTAAACAGAAAATTAACAAGGAAACACAAACTTTAAATGATACAATAGACAAATTAGATTTAATTGATATTTACAGGAGTTTCCACCCCAAAACAATCAATTTTACCTTTTTCTCAAGTGCACATGGAACTTTCTCCAGGATAGATCACATCCTGGGCCATAAATCTAGCCTTGGTAAATTCAAAAAAATTGAAATCATCCCAGCCATCTTCTCTGACCACAATGCAGTAAGATTAGACCTCAATTACAGGAAAAAAACTATTAAAAGTTCCAACATATGGAGGCTAAACAACACGCTTCTGAATAACGAACAAATCACAGAAGAAATCAAAAAAGAAATAAAAGTATGCATAGAAACGAATGAAAATGAAAGCACAACAACCCAAAACCTATGGGACACTGTAAAAGCAATACTAAGGGGAAGGTTCATAGCAATACAGGCGTACCTCAAGAAACAAGAAAAAAATCAAATAAATCAACTAACTCTACACCTAAAGCAACTAGAGAAGGAAGAAATGAAAAACCCCAGGGTCAGTAGAAGGAAAGAAATCTTAAAAATTAGGGCAGAAATAAATGCAAAAGAAACAAAAGAGACCATAGCAAAAATCAACAAAACTAAAAGCTGGTTTTTCGAGAAGATAAACAAAATTGATAAGCCATTAGCCAGACTCATCAAGAAACAAAGGGAGAAGAATCAGATTAACAAAATTAGAAATGAAAATGGAGAGATCACAACAGACTCCACAGAAATACAAAGGATCATAAGAGACTACTACCAACAGCTATATGCCAATAAAATGGACAACTTGGAAGAAATGGACAAATTCTTAGAAAAGTATAACTTTCCAAAACTGAACCAGGAAGAAATAGAAGATCTTAACAGACCCATCACAAGCACGGAAATCGAAACTGTAATCAGAAATCTTCCAGCAAACAAAAGCCCAGGACCAGACGGCTTCACAGCGGAATTCTACCAAAAATTTAGAGAAGAACTAACACCTATCCTACTCAAACTCTTCCAGAAAATTGCAGAAGATGGTAAACTTCCAAACTCATTCTATGAGGCCACCATCACCCTAATTCCAAAACCAGACAAAGATGTCACAAAAAAGGAAAACTACAGGCCAATATCACTGATGAACATAGATGCAAAAATCCTTAATAAAATTCTAGCAAACAGAATCCAACATCATATTAAAAAGATCATACATCATGACCAAGTGGGCTTTATCCCAGGAATGCAAGGTGTTTTTAACATCCGCAAATCAATCAATGTAATACACCACATTAACAAATTGAAAGAAAAAAACCATATGGTTATCTCAATAGATGCAGAAAAAGCCTTTGACAAAATTCAGCATCCATTTATGATTAAAACCCTCCAGAAAGCAGGAATAGAAGGAACATATCTCAACATAATAAAAGCTATATATGACAAACCCACAGCAAACATTATCCTCAATGGTGAAAAATTGAAAGCATTTCCCCTAAAGTCAGGAACAAGGCAAGGATGCCCACTTTCACCACTACTATTCAACATAGTTTTGGAAGTTTTGGCCACAGCAATCAGAGCTGAAAAAGAAATAAAAGGAATACAGATAGGAAAAGAAGAAGTAAAACTCTCACTGTTTGCAGATGACATGATCCTCTACATAGAAAACCCTAAAGACTCTACTAGAAAATTACTAGAGTTGATCAATGAATATAGTAAAGTTGCAGGATATAAAATTAACACACAGAAATCCCTTGCATTCCTATACTCCAATATTGAGAAAACAGAAAGAGAAATTAAGGAAACAATACCATTCACCACTGCATCAAAAAGAATAAAATACTTAGGAATATATCTACCTAAAGAAACAAAAGACTTATATATAGAAAACTATAAAACACTGATGAAAGAAATCAAAGAGGACACAAACAGATGGAGAAATATACCGTGTTCATGGATTGGAAGAATTAATATAGTGAAAATGAGTATTCTACCCAAAGCAATCTACAGATTCAATGCAATCCCTATCAAGCTACCAATGGTATTTTTCACAGAACTAGAACAAATCATCTCACAATTTGTATGGAAATATAAGAAACCTCGAATAGCCAAAGCAATCTTGAGGAAGAAGAATGGAACTGGAGGAATCAACCTGCCTGACTTCAGGCTCTACTACAAAGCCACAGTCATCAAGACAGTATGGTATTGGCACAAAGATAGAAATATAGATCAATGGAACAAAATAGAAAGCCCAGAGATAAACCCACGCACATATGGACACCTTATCTTCGACAAAGGAGGCAAGAATATACAATGGAGAAAAGACAATCTCTTTAACAAGTGGTGCTGGGAAAACTGGTCAACCACTTGTAAAAGAATGAAACTAGAACACTTCCTAACACCGTACACAAAAATAAACTCAAAATGGATTAAAGATCTAAACGTAAGACCAGAAACAATAAAACTCCTAGAGGAAAACATAGGCAAAACACTCTCCGACATAAATCACAGCAGGATCCTCCATGACCCACCTCCCAGAATATTGGAAATAAAAGCAAAAATAAACAAATGGGACCTAATTAAAATTAAAAGCTTTTGCACAACAAAGGAAACTATAAACAAGGTGAAAAGACAGCCTTCAGAATGGGAGAAAATAATAGCAAATGAAGCAACAGACAAACAATTAATCTCAAAAATATACAAGCAACTTCTGCAGCTGTATTCCCGAAAAATAAACGACCCGATCAAAAAATGGGCCAAAGAACTAAACAGACATTTCTCCAAAGAAGACATACAGATGGCTAACAAACACATGAAAAGATGCTCAACATCACTCATTATTAGAGAAATGCAAATCAAAACCACAATGAGGTATCATTTCACACCAGTCAGAATGGCTGCTATCCAAAAGTCTACAAGCAATAAATGCTGGAGAGGGTGTGGAGAAAAGGGAACCCTCTTACACTGTTGGTGGGAATGCAAACTAGTACAGCCACTATGGAGAACAGTGTGGAGATGCCTTAAAAAACTGGGAATAGAACTGCCATATGACCCAGCAATCCCACTGCTGGGCATATACACCGAGGAAACCAGAATTGAAAGAGACGCGTGTACCCCAATGTTCATCGCAGCACTGTTTACAATAGCCAGGACATGGAAGCAACCTAGATGTCCATCAGCAGACGAATGGATAAGGAAGCTGTGGTACATATACACAATGGAATATTACTCAGCCATTAAAAAAAATACATTTGAATCGGTTCTACTGAGATGGATGAAACTGGAGCCCATTATACAGAGTGAAGTAAGCCAGAAAGAAAAACAACAATACAGTATACTAATGCATATATATGGAATTTGAAAGATGGTAACGATAACCCTATATGCGAGACAGAATAAGAGACACAGATGCATGGAACAATTTTATGGACTCTGAGGGAGAAGGTGAGGGTGGGACGTTCTGGGAGAATGGCATTGAGACATGTGTATTGTCATATGTGAAACAGAGCACCATTCCATGTTCGATGCATGTGACAAGGGCTCAGGGCCAGGGCAACGGGATGATCCAGAAGGATGGGATGGGGAGGGAGGTGGGTGGGGGGTCCGGGAAGGGGAACACATGTAAACCCATGGCTGATTCATGTCAATGTATGGCAAAAACTATTAGAATATTGTAAAGTAATTAGCCCCCAACTAAAATAAATAAATTTATAAAAAAAAAAAAAAAAAAAAAAAATAAAATAAAATAAAATAAATGCATTAATTTTAAAAACAAAAAAAAAAAAAAAAAAAAAAAAAAAAGAATATTAAGGAATAAAAAATTGTCCTCAGAAACAAATACATTTAAAAGCAATTTTCCTCCAATTAAAAAATAAATTAAAAAAAATGAATAAAAAAGCCCTTCTCATGAGTTTCATTACTATATTATTTCATCACTTATAATATCGCATTCACATACATACTATAAAGTTTTAAATACAAAACTAAAAATACTGTCTATGTGGATAAGAAGTCAAGAGCATTTCAGTTTTGTCTTTGCTTTGCCATGAACAAGTTGTGAGACCAAGAACAACCCAAATGGTATTTACTAGCACTTAAGATGAGGAAGGTACAGAGCCGGGTGCCACAAATACAAAGATGAATAAGACATCCCTAACAAAGAACAAGTCACTTGGTTTCTGTGCATCCTGGGCCTCTCAGTGTAAATATGGAGACTAAATTAGTTTGATAAGATCTCCTAGCTCTAAAGTTTAATTTTAAAGATTTTTCCAATTGCCATCTAAAGTATTACGGTTTTGGTCAAGTTGTAGACAACAAGTTATAGATAACAGAAAAAAATGGTCAAGCAGCAAAACAGTATTGCATCAAAACAAAACAGTACTGGTCAATATAAAATACTCAAATGTATATGCAAATATTAAAATAAATCAGAATGAAGAATTAACTCCAGAGCAAATCATGTGAGTTAAATAAGAGATTACAAGGAAAATCCTTTGAAATATATTCAGTCAATTAAGAGTGGAGAGTTCAAATGCAGCACTTTGTTAAATTTATGCAGTTTAATGTCTAGGGATGTTTCCTGTACTCTCTCTGGAGGCACAGTCTGGGATCAGTACAAACTTTCAGAAAAAGATGGAAGAAATCCTAAACTTGTAGAAGGCATAAATTTGAACAGCAAAATCATCTGTCTAACCAAAATACTGAATAGGCAGAAGACAAAGAAATAATGGGGCCTTGTACATGACTTTAAAAGGTCTAAACCATTAACCCAATTTTCCAAATCTAATTTCTTATAACTCTGAAAAAGGGTCAACAAAGATTTCATTTGCAAAGAGACAATAAAAGCTGCATATTCTTAGACTTAAAAAAAATTTTTTTAACTTACATCATTACGTATAACTTCCCTGGAATCTGCTAACAAGTCCATCAATCTTGAAACACCTAAAACATATAACCATGTGTAAAACACTGGCAGATCAAAAATATCAATAGTGATTCAAAATTATAAACAATTTATTAACACATCATTTCAGTTATAAAAATGATCCTTACTTTTATTTTCTTGTTGTTTTATTTTTGTTTGTTTTGTTTTTTATGATCCTCACTTTAAAAAAAAATTTTTTTTGGCCTTGTCATGAGGCATGTGGGATCTTAGATCCCCAACCAGGGATAGAACCCACACCCCTTGCATTCAAAGTGCAGAGTCTTAACCACTAGACTGCCAGAGAAGTCTGTGATCCTCACTTTTAAATCAAAATAATATAAGGAAGATGAGTCACTTACCCATGGGACTGACTAAAATAATTTGTTGCACCTGAGGCCCTAGTTGTTTTAAAAGAGAAGTAAGAAGCTTCACGCCAGGCCAGCGGACATGGAAATCAAACTCCTACAATATAAGAATTCAAAATATTTAACATTTGTAATTCGTTATTTTCAAGAAAAACTTTTTTTTTCCAATTAGTAGTATGGTACCAAAAACTATAAGCAAACAAAGAGAGTTTAGCAAACTTTAAAGAATTTAAGAAATAAAAAGAAAAGTTATAAATGATCAAACCGATTAAACTGTTATTGACTAGATATAATTGTACTTTGTAAAAATGGAAATAAGCAGACAGTATTTGAAGAGATTATATAGGTCTTAAAACAAACATGTGAATCTTTTGCAATGATACAACAAATTTCACTATCTTAAAAAGGAACATATGTATTGCTTCCTCAGTAACACCCAAAAGGGCAACAAAAGAAGCTTATTAAGATGACAAAAACAGCAAAGTTCTTTACTTACCTCCAATAAAGATAAGAGAAGAGTGACATTTTCTTGCTGCTTAATGAAAATTTCTGTAAACTGGCTTCCCAAATCCTCACTCTGTCTTGTGGAGTTTTCGTCTGTAATATTCAAAGATAAAGTACTTGAACATGATGCTTTATTATTTTAAAGTATCTGTTTTGCTGAAGAAGCTAAGCAGAAACGATAATTTTCTTGGAACAGTGTGGCTGGAAGTGGTATCACGATTATGCTGGAAGGACATATCCTTAAAATTACTTTCAGTGTCATCTAAAGAAATTTTTATTCTTTAAATCTTTATGATATTCAAAGAAAATATATTTAGATCTCCACATTTTCTCAAGGTCATTTTTAGGTTAAACTTCTAGTTAGAGTACAACAGAACTTACTGGGGTGATGGAAATATTCTATCTCAAATGTGATACTGGTTATGCTACTATACACATTTGCCCAAACACACAGGACTATACAACCCCTAAGAATACATTTTAATGTACGTAAATTATACCCCAAAATCCCCTCCCCGCAAAAGATTAGTTAACACATAGTCCTTGCTGACTCTTAGTCTCTTAGTGTTACTGAGTTAAATAATTTAAAGTTAAACCAATCATCTAAAGATTCTTCAGTATCTTTTTCCAAAAAATTAACATATACATCCTATAAAGTTATTTGGCAGTAAAATCAGAATTTGCATGTAACTTTTCATTCATTTTTTAAAAGATTTTATATTTGTCCTTAAGATTTAATTCTTTATCCGTTGTTTCAATGTACTTTGTCAAAAAAAATATAAAGGGTCACTAAAAACTGAAGCAACAATTGCCAAGGCAAATTAGCATTTAAAATCTGCCTACACTATAAAATGCAACATAGAGCTGGCAAATACACTACTCCCATCCCCTCACCTATTCCAGACAAAGCTATTCCTTTTCCACATATTGCTCCAGTCAGTGACTATAAACAATGGAGTTGGCAGTCAAGATCAAACATATTTATTATCCCTCAAATTGTTCTTTTTTCAAATGTTAGGTTTTAATACTAATATACTTTAGAAATAGAAAAAACACAGCAGACCAAAAAAGCACGACAATCCAACACTGATAGTGATAATCTCATTTAATTATTTGAAGAGAAAAGAAAGAGACCAAAGTAGAAAACAAAAGTTTTCATATTCTAAGTTATTAATACAACCTAATTTTCTAGCATATTGATTAATATGGTGGGTTCATCCTTCAGAAATCCTAAGACGTATTTCTTTTATCATCTTTTTTATCAGTAGAAGAATTCATTGTTTCTGAACCTTAAAACTATATTACTTAAAATATACTTTACTTTTAAAAGCACTAGTCTGGCTGTGCTGAGAAGATGCCAAGGGAAAGAGGGAAATAATAGGCAGTTCAATTAGGAGGCAATAATCAAGGTAAGCAGTGAAGGTGGCTTAGAGAGTGGTCATAATTCTTATGAAAATAGAAGGAACAGGATTTGTTGGCCCATTCCTTAGAGGAGTGTGAGAAGGGGAGAAAAATAAAAGGAAGAGTGATTCTAAGGTTTCAGCCTGAAGAAGTGGAAGGATGGCACTGCTACTTACTGAAGATTGCAAACACTGGAAGAAGCAAGCTGAGAATACATAGAGAACCAGAGGTTTAGTTTGGAATGTGTTCAGTTTGAGACACATAAAAACTTGACTGGGGTTATCAATCAACTGGATAAACAAAAGCATAACTGCCAGTGGATAGGTTTGGGTTGGACATATATATTAGAATGGTAAACATAAAAATGATATTTATAGTCATAAGACTGGATGATAAAGTCCATCTACAAAAAACATAGCTAACATCAAAACTTAATGGTAAAAGATTGAATGATTTTCACTTAAGATGAGGAAAAAGGCAAGAATATCCACTTTCACCAATTCTAATCAACATCATACTGGAGTTCTTAGTGTCACAGGGCAGAAAAAGAATAAAAGGCATACGAGCTGAAGAGAAAGAAGTAAATTGTATTTATAGATGACATGCTTGTCTATGTAGAAAATCCTATGGAATCTACAAAAAACCTACTAGAGAGTGAGTTTAGCAAAGTTTCTGAATAAAACGCCAATATACAAAATTAATGGCATTTCTACATACTCATGATAAAAAATTAGAAATTCAAATTTTAAAAATAGCACCAATTAAGAGTGCCAGAAAGTATTAAAGACTTAGGGGTAAATCTGATAAAAGATGTATAAAATCTGTATACTTTGAAAACTCCAAAATGGTGATGAGAGAAATTAAGATTTAAATAATATATACACTGTGTTCCTGTATTATTGTTGTTGTTATTTAGTTGCCAAGTCGTGTCTGACTCTCTTGCAACCCCATGGACTGTAGCCCACCAGGCTCCTCTGTCCATAGGATTTCCTAGGCAAGAACACTGGAATGGGTTGCCATTTCCTTCTACAGGGGATCTTCCCAATCCAGCATCTCCTGCATTTGCAGGCGGATTCTTTATCAATAAGCCACCAGGGAAAAGCTTTTGTATTAGAAAGGCTCAAAATTGTTAAAATATCAGTTTACTCTCATATCAATCTGCAGACTTAATGGAACCCCAATCAAAATATCAATAAGCTTTTTTTTAGGTAGAAATTGACAAACTGATTCTAAAATTGATATGGGAGTGTTAAGGACCAAAAAGAGCCAAGATAATTTTGAGAAAGAACAAAATTGGAGGACTTACACTGGTAAAGATTTACTATAAATATAGAGTAACCAACAGGGGCTTTCCAGGTGGCCCAGGGGTAAGGAATTCACCTGCCAATACAGAAGACACAGAGACACAAGTTAGATCCCTGGGTCAGGAAGATCCCCTGGAGTAGGAAATGGCAGCCCACTCCAGTATTTTTGCCTGGAGCATTCCATGGACAGAGGAACCTGGAGGGATACAGTTCAGGGAGTTGAAAAGAGTTGGACATGACTGAGCATATACACATGCACAGTAACCAGTACCATGTCATGCAGGCGACATCAAAGACAGAGAGACCAACAGAATAGTAAGTCTAGAAACAGACCCATTGGTTCAAAGACCTAGTCACAAGAGTTAAGACTATAAAACTTTAAAAAGAAAATACAGGAGAAAATTTTAGTGATTTTAAGTTTGGTAAAGATTTCATAAATAGGAAACAAATGGCCCAAATTATATAAGAAAAATAATCAATAGACTGGAATTAATGAAAATTAAAAATTTTGCTCTTCAAAATACAATGTTAGGAAAATAAAAAGACAAGTCAAAGACTGGGAGAAAGTATTTGTGAAACATATATCACAAGGACTTTTATCTAGAATATATACAGAACTCTTACAAACTGAAGAATAAGAATACAATCGAGTAAAAAAAAGAACAAGGGATGTGAATAAACATGTCAGCAAAGAAAGTAAAAGGGCTTCCCTGATAGCTCAGTTGGTAAAGAATCCACCTGCAATGCAGGAGACCCTGGTTCAATTCCTGGGTCGGGAAGATCCACTGGAGAAGGGACAGGCTACCCACTCCAGTATTCTTGGGTTTCCCTTGTGGCTCAGCTGGTAAAGAATCCGCCAACAATGTGGGAGACCTGGGTTCAATCCCTGGGTTGGGAAGATTCCCTGGAGAAGGGAAAGGCTACCCACTCCAGTATTCTGGCCTGGAGAATGTATAGTCCACGGGGTCTCAAAGAGTTGGACACGACTGAGCAACTTTCACTTCACTTCACAGAAAGTATATGGGTGGCAAATAATCACATGAAAAACTATTAATATAATTATTTATTATGAAAATATAAATTAAAACTACCATGAGATACTGTTTCACATCCATCAGAACAGCTTAAATTTAAAAAGATAGAAAGTACTGGATAGGATGTGGAGGAAATAGAATTCTTATACACTGCCAGTGGGAATGTTAAATGGTACAACTACTTTGAAAAACAGTTTGGTTATTTCTTGTAAAGGTAAACATACACCTACTCTATCACTTAGCTAATCTATCCCTAGGTATTTACTCAACAGAAATGAAAACATACGTCCACAAAAAGACTTGTACATAGAAGCTTCACAGGTAATAGCTAAAAACTTGGACAAACAATCCAAATGCTCACCAACAAGGGAAGGGATTAACATATTGTTATATATTCATACAACACCAATAAAAAAGGATTAAACTATTGATATACACTATGAATGAAACTCAGAATAATTATGCTGAGTAAAAGAAGCAAGACCAAAATAAACCAAAAAGACAGTATATACTGTATGATCTTATTTACATAAAAATTCCAGAAAAATGCAAATAGTCTACAGTAATCGCAGATCTATGATTAAATGGGGCTAGAAAGAGGAGACGGAGAAGGCAATGGCACCCCACTCCAGTACTCTTGCCTGGAAAATCCCATGGGCGGAGGAGCCTGGTAGGCTACAGTCCATGGGGTCGCTAAGAGTCGGACACGACTGAGCGACTTCACTTTTACTTTTTCCTTTCATGCACTGGAGAAAAAAATGGCAACCCACTCCAGTATCTTGCCTGGAGAATCCTAGGGACGGCAGAGCCTGGTGAGCTGCCGTCTATGGGGTCGCACAGAGTCGGACACGACTGAAGCGACTTAGCATAGCATAGCATAGCATAGCATAGCATAGCATAGAAGGAGGAGAAACTGATTACAAACAAGCACAAAGAAACTTGGATATGTTCATTATTTTGGTGGTAGTGATGGTTTCATGGGTTTATACATATGTCAAAATTCATCAAACTGTACATTTACACACTTATTATATTTCAATTATAATTCAATAAAGTTGTGTGTGGAAAAAATCTAATTGTAGACATCAAGTTAAGTATTTGAATACACATATATGGATATCAGTGGAGAGGTCTGGGTTGGACATACATATTTGAGAGGCATGCATAGAGACTGTACTTGAAGTCACAAGCCTAGATGAGACCACCGAAGGAAAAAATAGAGAAGGAAAGAAATCCATGCCCTGGGACATTCCAATGTTAAAAGACTGGCGAGAAAAGAAAGAAAACAACAAAGGAGACAAAGAAAGAGTAGCCTGTGAGACAGGAAGAAAATCAGGGAGGCTGAGAAATGAATGAAGTATTTCAAGGAGAAAGGAGCAATTATCTGTCAAATACTATCTCTGAACTTAACATGATTGAGAAATAAAGTAGCACTGCTAACACAGGCAGAATTTGTTTATGAACAGAATGGCTAGGGTGTGTGGTGTAGTCAGACACTTTTCTGAAAGGCAGTAAAGTGAAAAGAAAGCTCACAAAGGTTTTAAGTCAGACTGATTAAACCCATATTCATCCATTTAGTCACATTACTTTGGGCAAACAGCCCAACTGTATCAAGGTCCAGATTCCTTACTTGTAAAATGGGAACAGTTTTCTTTTACACAGGGTTTCCCTTAAGGATTTGAAGTAACTAAAACATCTAGCATAGTGTTTGGTGAATAGTAAGTGCTCAATAACAGTAACAACCACATGATCATCATCATCCCTAACACAGGATTTCTCAACCTTGGCACTACTGACAATGACATTGTTGTGAGAGGCTCCCCAAGCACTTCAAGATGTTTAGCAACAGCCCTGGCCTTTACCCACAAGATGCCGACTGCAATTCATTACAGTTCCTCAAGTTGGGACAACCAGACATGTCTCCAGACGTTGACAAATGTCCTTCAGGTGGCAGGATAGGCCGAACTGCCCTTAAGAACCACAGTCCTAAGATTTATAACACACTATATATCTACATGGATTGATATTATCAAGTTTTCTTTTTTTTTGGTCAGTTCCTTGATCAGGGATCCAATCTGGGCCCTTGGCAGTGAAAGCATGGAGTCCTAATCACTGGACCACCAGGGAATTCCCTCAAGTTTCAAAATTATACAGAACATAACAATCTTCTTTTAATGATTCAAAAAATTTTTCAGATTCTTATAAGGTTACTATTAATGAGTACTACACCAAGATGCAAAAGATGTCTAAGAAAAAGTATAACCTATGATATTCCCAGAAACATGCGTATCTGTAAACAAATCCTGTCACTGATATTTTACCTTATATTTTTCTCATAAAAGTTGTATGCAATCTACTAACATAAGTAGTTACTTGAGTTCATGATTGATTGGATGCCAAATAAACTTGCTGGATTTTTTTTTTAACATTAGTAAACAATTAATTTTTTCCCTTTTAGTTCAATTTTTTAGATTAATGGTGGCTTCAGAAGAATTGCCTAGGGAAGCGGTCATTATTTCCATTGAAATATTTCCATTATTTCTGGGAAAACAGGTAGAGGACGACATGAAGGGATGAAAAAACTACATTTGAAAGCTATCATCATGTTATTGCATAATTTTTATGTCAAGGGTATTAAATTAAAGGGGCAAAGGCTTGATGCAACAAAGGCCTAATAAAATCATAAGGAAATCTAATACTCAAACATAACTAGCACGGACTCCAGGGACAATATCTATCACTGATCTGCTTAAAAGATTTCCTGCTGTTCCTTTGGGAACAGATAAAATCCTGTGCCCTGATTATTCATACATCTCTGAAAGTAAAATTTTGCATGATACATTGTGGTTTTCAATACTCGAAGCTGAATTTACCTATGGAGTTGGAAAACAACTCAGACTAGTTAAGTAGCAGGAACTGCACTCCCTTTCCATTTTATGTGCCAGGTGATGTGATGATGGGAAGGGAGATAACAAAGAAACCGAGAAAGATACGAGAATTTGGAAGCTAATAAAACCTTTTGAAAATCTCCCTCTTTTGAATCAGCTATGAAAAAGAGCCCTGATTCCCATGGTATGGTAAATGCCCTTTATTCCATAAAATTTCACAAAGTTTGCTGGGCTAATGAGTCTATCTTGTTTTTAGCTACCCTGGAACCCTAACAAACCATGGCTATGTGGGGGATGGTACCAAGAACAAATACTTAGCCAAATTCTATAGATAAAAAAGCAAAGAAAACTGTGCAAAAAGTGGCCTACACGTGTCAAGAGAAAAACTCCACATACATGAGAAATGTATGTTGAAGAGGCAAATAGCTTAACTGTCTCCCCCTTAGAACTGTTTCCTTCTAAGAGAGTATTAATACTGTCGCAGCCATGCAATGACCTAATTGTGATGCTTTGTAGGGTTATTTTACATCTGCATATTTTCATATTTATTACATGAGAGCACACTTGGGTATATAAGTAATAAAATAATGCTTTCAAAATATAATTTATTTTAAAATGGTTTATATGAGTGTTGTGAATATAGTAGAGAATATAAACTCAACTACAGGGACAAGACAGTGATGTACACGAATGAAGCAGGCCAGGTGTAAGACCATAAGGAGGATGGAGGCTATGTGCTCGTTTAAGGAAAGCAGCAGTTCCTCAGCTCCAGCTGACTGCTGCCAGGGGACAGTGCAGGCCCAGGTGTCATCAGTCTTCAGATTTTTTAAAAAGAGCAGTTCAAAATCTAAAAAGTGATATCGACGTACCCCATTTTTAATGTCAGCGACTTATTTAAAATACTAAGTGTTCACACAACCTTGCATGTAACACAGACAATGCCCTTGGGCCCAAAGACTGTGACCTCTAGAGAAGGGTTCAAAATAAAAGTCAGTGGAATTTGGGGGACTTCCCTGTCGCTCCAGTAGTTAGGAGTCCATGCTTCCACTGCAGGGTGCATGGGTTTAATATCTGGCCAGGGAACTAAGATCCCACATGCCACACAGTGCGGCCAAAAAAAAAAAAAGATTGACATTTGGGAGAATATTCAAACCCATAAGTTAATCTTAAAAGGAAGGGAGGAAAACGATATACAGATTTGATGGATTCTTCCTATGAAATATTCTTATGTGGATAAATGCAGATAACTAAGCTGTGGGTTTAAGTCTTGGTTAGTATTTCTCAAAATGCAGGATTGTGTAGCATGTGTTAACAGCTATCTCATGAAAGCAAGCACAGGTACACACATATATCTGGATTAAACAAAATTAAATAGGCTCTTTTTTGCAGAATTCTTAATATTTACTATACTAATGTAAATTTTGTGACATTTCAGAGGGAGATACAGTATGTTATACTTAACTACAGACACCTTTTAATACAGAGAAGTCTAGAACTTCTGTGCTATACTTTAAGGAACACAAGTTTAATTTAGTGCAGGCATTGAGCACAAGCTAATAACTTAGCAAGAAGTAGATTTAATACCATACATGCAATTTATTCTGTAGCTATACTCTATAAAATACTATAGCTCAGCAGTATGTAATTAAGATCTATGTTTTGAATTGAACTAGTGAAGTATGAGCCTGTTCCAAGGATCTATGGTTCCTTCTGATTTAATATTAACTAAAAAAGTGTTAGTGAGATGTACTCCACTTCCTTCAAGTTACAGTCATAAGACAGTACTTCTAAATTTTAACGAAGAGTCCCACAAAAATTTGCTAAGCAATTAAAGTAACATACAAAGCTATTTTGATGTAGAAGTTAGTCAAGCTAAAACTACTACGTTCGATGTTGTAAAGAGCAATTATATCTAAAGATTGTAAAACAAAACTAGACTCATGAAATACTGTATTTTTATTATAAGTAGCCAAAAGTATGAAACACGTAAACAATCCCTTTTCATCCAATATAATTATTTTAAAAATCCCAGAGTTAAGTCTATTTTTTTATATCCTATAGCTTATGTACTATTTTGTATACTTATTATAACTTGTAAAAGTAAATATCCCTTTGTTGTTGTTTAGTTACTAAGTCATGTCTGACTCTGTTGAGATCCCATGGACTATAGCCTGCCAGGCTCCTCTGTCCATGGGATTCCCCAGACAAGAATGAGTGGGTTGCCATTTCCTTCTTAAGGGGATGTTCCCCACCCAGGGATTGAACCCCAGTCTCCTGCATTGGCAGGCAGAGTCTTTGCCACCACGGGATCCCACATGAAAAATTAAGAACAAAATGACCCTTTGAAATTATAGTGAAAATAAACCTAAGACAGGCATATCAAATTAAAGATTGCTTTTCAAAAAGTCCATATAAACCTCTGGAAACACTTCACATCTATTTATGTGGCTTTTAACTAAATATGTATATATACATTTACTCTTCAAATGTATTTACAGTTGTGTTTTTTCCAGTTATATAAACAATATTAAAAAACATTCTGGACCTTCTCATTTAAACTCCACATCAAGTTCATAATCCGTATCATGGAGGACAAAAGAGATATTCTAATAAAAGTAGTTCTAACTCAGAGTGAGGGAATACCAAGTAATCTTTTACACTGTGGTCAATTAGTTAAACAAACAGACCTATACTTTTAAACATCTGTCTGCTAGTTGTATAAACTAGTTGCATAAATTACAAGATTTAATAAAGAATCTAGTCAGAAAAATGGTCACAATTTATTAAATCATAAAACTATGGTATACAAAAAAAGGTATAAAAAAATTTTTGTTACCCTACTTAGTAGACAATATTATGTAAGTTATGTATCTCTGGGGTTTCTCTTTACTAAAGAGAAAAATATCACCTACCTCACAGTTTGCTAACAGGATCAAATAAGATAATGGACATAAAAGCACTGTAAAATTTAAATTCTATAAATATGACAAAACAATAATAGTACTACTCAACAAGGACACAGCATTTTCACAAGAGTCAAGGCATATTAATTAATTAGGCAGTCAGTATTATCTGCTTTGAAACAAGGGGTTCAAATTTCACAAAAGGTAATGTTATATAGCTTAATAAGTTAGTTTCTTTGTTAGTTTTTTGTTAGGTATAGGAAATTTTGTTATGTACCATTTTAAACCTACTTTAGATAAGGATTTTTTCTTCTTCATTTTAAAAAGTTAAGGATCTCAGGAAAAATGATAAAACAAAATAAAATGTGGTTACTTTATATTAACTATGAGGAAAGGAAGTATCAATGTTAAAAAGTAAATGGCAATTGAAACAGACCACCAGAAAAAAGGCAATATTGGTGAGTTTTATAAATTAATATTAAAAAATGTCAGTAGCCAGACATTGTGCATGCATAATTTTAAAGGGACAATATCAACATATAAGTATTCTCTGAACTGGAATACCTTCCAGTTCTTCTTGAATATAGGTAAAATTTATATGTATACACGTATTTATATGTATACACGTATATATGTGCATACATATTCAAGTATTATTTTTATTTTTAAATAAACTGCCTCAAAAATTTCCCCCCTGGAAATACATAAGAAGTAATTCAAATAAGATTGTCCTACCAGAGAAAAAAACTTTAATTCGTTAAAATATGCACTAGAATATTTTCTGTGTCCTGGACAATAAATAATTTAGTAGTCATAGAAATAATAAATAATAATATAAGATTATAAAATATTCCTTTTAATGAAGGAATTCTTATATATTGAAAAAAATCTCAAGATTTTTTTTACCAGCCAGAAGAAATTCACTTGACAGTGTCCTTTTATATTATCAGAAATTATGCCTAAAAGCATCATGCATATTAAATGCAATCTTTTACCTTCAACATCATCTGAAAAGGTAGACAAAATAAATAAATGAAAAGTGGGTGATAAAAAACTTTTTTAAGTAGTAGTCTTCACAATAAAACAAATAAGAGCTTAAAAACATCAAATAAGCAATTATAATTTCTTAAAGGAAGAGCTTTATACTCATTTTACTCAAATATCTTAGATATTCTAATAGATATAGCATGTGCTATATATGTAGAGTTATGAGACATATTTACCAATAAATTGAGGGGTTATTAAAATAACTCCAATGAAGTTGAATTCATTCTAAAATGAAGTTCATTATGTCAGCTAAGAAATATCTTTTAATGAAGCAGTAAATAGAAAGTATCAATAACAGAATTGAAGACCCTGTTTCTCAATATCTAGATTTCCAAAAACTGACTCAGGCTATTAGCCTAAGTTCATATTTTAATCTTTCCTAGAAAAATTGACTCTACTATTGTAGTTTTTAGAATTGTTTACCCTGTTTCATCCAAAGAATCACTTTTTGGATGGTGAATTAAAAATAAGGAGTCGAAATACATTAACAGAAGCAAAAAAATGGACTTAAACATTACTAGATTATGAATTTGTAACAAAGGAAAATCACCTAATTGATGCTAAACAGTTTTTTAAAAACACAAAAATTATCAAGAAGAAAAAAGCTAAATTTTCATTCTGAAACAACTAAGAAAAAATTTAATGTTTTCTAACAAGTGTAACTGCATCTAATTTTCTCATCTGAGAAATGACTAGTGGAAATAAGTATCTTTTTCTTCAAAATGGCTGTACTGTATTTAAGTACTGTTATGTAACTGACAGTCTCTTTTTCAATGGGAACCAAATTATGTTTACTAACGAATTTTTTACCTCTGAGAAATTAATAAAGTTGTGAGGTAGGTATCACAGAGAAATAAAAATTTAAGAGAAAGGATATTCAACTCTAAGAAATTGTGATTATGCAACACAACCCAGTTGCAAATGTTATTACTGGTATTTTGTGAAATTAATATCTATATATATTTCTGTTCCACTTTTACTTTAATAAAATATGTGTAAACAATATTATTTACATTTCTTTATGACTTACCTACTCAGATTTTGGAGGGCCCTATAATTTCAGTCTAAATTAAGACTTATAATATGCATGAATATCACCCTTTAGATTGTCTAGAAAAATGAAAAACCCACTATGCCCTATTACAACAGTCAATGTGAAATAAGGAAAGCACTCTTCAATAGCATTGTAAAATATTACTCAGTATGTGTTTTTCACAATATATGGAATAAAACGTATGGACTTCCAGTCAGTATTTCACATGCTGGGAGTTCCCTGGTGGCCGAGAGGTTAGGATTCCAGGCTTTCATTGCCATGGCCCGGGTTCAAGTCCCAGCTGGGGAGCTGAGATCCTGCAAACTGCATGGTGCGGCCAAAAAGCAAACACACTAAAACAAAAAACCTTCTAAATTTAAAAAAGTTAACATAAGACCTATGTTAGAAATTTAAGTATATCTCAGGAACAATTCCTCTAACTTCATACTGCTCACCATATAACATATAAATAAAAGTTTGATTTTTAATCAATAGCCAAAAATGATTATTTAATTGAGAGATTACTAATATTCATTCTGCTTGGCTAAAATCAATAAAGAGAAAAAAATATATTTTAAAAAGGAGACTCTAATTCCACCTCCAAATCACATACAAAGCAGTCATCTTAAAGATATTTTCTAATGTTTTCCCTTTATTGATTAGAACAAAAAAAGAAGAAAAAAAAAAAAACCTTAAAAATAAATTTATAAAATAAAATCAACCCTCAAACAGCAAAAATGGCACAATCCAGTTAATTTTACGTACACAAAACACAGTAAAAGAAACTTACCTACTTCTTCCTCTTCATCATTAGATATTATATTATACAGTGTGTCCAAAGCATAACCTATTATTTCAGAATCCGAACTGGAAGAAAGAAATTATTACACTTATACACTGCCAGTTAGAGTATAAGCTGTTATGACCATTTTAGACTTCTATTTAACAAGATTGTATAAAACATTAATCTCACTTCTGAAGACCTACCCTAAGAAAATATCAGAGTGCAAACTGTAAAGACATATAAAGGTCTATTTTTTTAATAATACTGAAAAATTAGAAGCAACCTAAATGTCCAATAATATTTTTAAAAAGTGTGGTAAATCCATACATAGCAACAATTTAAAAATGTATTTTTAAAGAATGTTTAATGACATGGTAATTAAAGTACCCCTGATTTAATGCCAGTAGGAAAAAAACGGAATACAACAATTGATGTGAAGAATGATCCCATCTATGAAAGACCATATACACATTCACGTGTGTATGTATATATTTTAAGGAAACCTTATAAATCAATTTGGAAAAGAAATCCAACTTTAAAACAAGCAAAATCAACACAAGCCAGGTAATTTTTTAAGTCTGTATGTATGCTTACATTTAGGTTTTATAACATAAATATGTTTATATAACATGTATGTTATATAAACATAAGTGTTATCTCTAGTTGGACCTCTAGAATTTGTTTCCTTGATCTGTATTTTATTTTCTTAAAAAAAAAAACAAAAAACTTACAGTAAACATTTACAATTTATAACATCAGGAAGTATAAAATTTTTTCCTTTTATTCATTTGTTTCAGGAAGTAGAAGATTTTTTTATCTTTTTTCCTTTTGTTTCAGGAAGTGTAATTTTTTTTTTTGTCTTGTGGCATGTGGGATCTTAGTTCCTTGACCAGGGATTGAAACCATGCTCCCTGCATTGGAAGTGCAGAGTCTTTTAACCACTGGACTGCCAGGGAAGTCCAAGGAAGTACATTTTTGTTGTTGATAAACAGATAAAATTTGAAAGCATGATGGAAGATGATGGCATTCAGAGTGAAAAGCAAGAATGAAACATAGGTCAGGAAGATTCAATAAATATAAAGAAGTGATGAGGAGTGAAAGCAAAAATGAGGGACAGAGGGTCACAACCAGATGATATAAATATCAAATAAAATAGATCTTTAAAATTATTACTACCTGTTTTTGAGAAACTTAAGAGGGACATCTCTTAAGAGACCTTTGAGAAAGCAGGAATAGAAGGAAACTTTCTCAAAATGAAAATCTGACAACTAATATCATATGTAATGGTGAAAGACTAAATGCTTCACCCCTAAGATCAGTAACAAGATAATGATGTCTCCTCTAGCCACTTCTACCCAACACTGAACTAGAGGTTCTAGCTAGAGCATTTGGCAAGAAAAGAAATAAAAAACATACATTAGAAAGGAAGAACTAAAACTATCCCATCCACTGATGACATTACCTTGTACATAGAAAATTCTAAGGAAACCATTAAAAACCTATCAGAACTAGTAAATAAATTTAGCAAGGTTGAAGGACACATGCTTAACATAAAACAAAAAAAATCAACTGTACTTCTCTATACTAGCAATGAACAATCAGACAATAAAAATTCTAAAATTCCATTCAAATAACATAGAAAAGTTTTAAATACTTTGAAATAAATTTTACTAAAGTCCAAGACTTGTACACTGAAAACTACAAAACATTGTTGAAAGAAATTACCTAGAACTCAAATAAATTAAAAGATATTCTGTGTTCATGAATAGGAAGATGTCATGCTGTAAGCATGGTAATATACCCCAACTTGATTTACAGAGTCACACAATCTCTATAAAAATCCCAGCTACCAGCTGATCGTAAACCTGTATGGGAATGCTGGGAATGCAACGTATCCAGAATAGCCAAAATAATCTTCAAAAAGAAGAATGAAGTTGAAGGGCTCACATTTTCTGATTTCAAAACTTCCTATAAAATTACAGAAATCAAGACAATACTGGCATAGGGACAGACACAGATAAATAAAATAGATAAAGTCTAAAATTTATTTCAGTTGATTTTTGGCAAGGGTGCAAAGACCATTCAATGAGGAAAGAATGGTGTCTTCAACAAATGGTGTGATGGACAATTAAACATCCACATGCAAAAATCTGGATTCCAATTTAACACCTTATATAAAAATTAACTCAAAATGGGATACAAGATTTAAATCTACGAGTTAAAACTATAAAACTCTTAGATGAAAGCACAGGTACAAATATTCAAAACCATGGATTAGGCAATAGTTTCTTAGATATGATACTAAAAGCATAAGCAAGAAAAGATAAAACAGATAAACTGGATTTTGTCAAAAGTAAAAACATTTGTTCTTCAAAGGACACTATTAAGAAAGTGAGAAGAAAACCCAAAAAATGGGAAAAAATATTTGCAAATCATATGCCTATTAATGGATTTGTATCCAGAATAATACACAACTGAACAATAAAAAAAGAACTTAAAAAAAAGACAAGTAAACAAATTAAACAAATTAGGCAAAAGGCTCAGTCATTTCTCTAATAAAGACACACAAATGGTAAATAAGCACATGGAAAGACACTCAACAATAATTAGGGATATGCAAAGCATAAGTCATTAAGTATGTGCAAAGGAAAACTACAAGATACACTCACTAGGATGGCCCTTTTTTAAAAAGGGCAATAAAAAATGTTGGTGAAGAGAAACTGGACCTTTACACCTGCAGATTAAGATGTAAAACGGCGCAGCCCCCCCATGTTAAGAGTTTGGCAGTTTCTCAAAAAGTTAAACTACATGACTCAACAATTGCATTCTTTTGTATAAAATATATGTTCACACAAAAACCAGTACACAAATGTTCATAAAAGCATTATTCATAACAGTCAATAAATGGAAATATCTCCAAATGTCAACAGATGAATGGATAAACAAATATGCTACATCAGTGTGTGTGTGTGTTAGTCGCTCAGTTGTGTCCTACTCTGTGACAGCTTCATGTCCACGGAATTTCCCAGGCAAGAATACTAGAGTGGGTTGCTATTTCCTTCTCCAGGGGATCTTTCCTGGAATAGTATTATTCAGCCATCAAAAGGAATGAAATATACTAATACATGTTACAACATGGATGGACTTTGAAATATTATGCTAAGTGAAAGAAGCCAGACACAAAAGTCCCACATTTTATGATTCCGTTTATATGAAATGTTCAAAACAGTCAAATTTATACAGACAAAAAGTAGATTAGTTGTTGCTAGGCACTTGGAATGGGGGTGGTAGGCATTAGGCAACGACAACTAATGGATACTGGACTGTTTTTGAAGCGATGAAAATGTTTTGGAATTAGATAGTGGTGATAGTTACACAACTTTGTGAATATACTAAAACCACTGAAAGGTACACTTAAAAAAAAACAAACTATTGAGGTGACATGGTTTGGAAACATCAGTTTCCATCAGACAACTTTCAGGCCCCGAATGTGAGACTTGGGAGAATAAGCAGTCGCTCCTCAAGATAGTTTTAAGAGAAGTGGACCCATGGACAGATGGAGTTTCAAGACATGCCAAGAAAGGGAACACAGCTCTCTGATGCAGCCAAGGATGAAGGGGATAAGGATGAAGCAGATTCAGTTGAAGGATTCTTAGAGTATTAGTTAGATGGGCCAAGAGCATAAGCATAAAAGAGTAATGAAGATAAGAAGTGGAAAGAGATAGCTGCAGAATATATACCTTTACAATCAATGAAGTTAAAAAAACACTCATAGCATGTTTTGAGAACAGAAGATAACAGATAAATATAGAAAACAAATGGAAATGGAATTTGACACAAGAAAAGGAATAAAACACAAGAAGGTTCACAGAAGTTTGGCTTTGTTGTCTAAGCAGCATAATAAAATACCCATCAGCCTCTAACACGATCAATTATTAGTTCACACCTTCACAAGGCTACATGGTACACCTTATTTCTATATGGTACACCTTATGATGCCTGGCACAGAGTAAATGTGCAATTAATGTTTTTTAAAATGTATTTCTTAACCTTTATATCAAGACTATTATTTTCTACTGTGCCCTAAAAATGACAATAAGGGCCACTTTATATAAGGGGTAGCACTCTGTTTTCTGTATCAAGATAGTAGTTGTTTCATAATCTATTTTGTAAGACTCAATGAGAAATGCATGCATAAAGATACATGAAAAAAATCACATGTATGTTTAATAATCACACTAATTTTTTTGATCTAACATTTGTTTTCTCGTAACTTATTGTTTAAAGCAGATAGCAAACTTGGGTTACTTTATTAGTTTTCTATTGGTGCTGTAGCAAATTACTACAAATTGAGTGGTTTATACAACACAAATATATCATCTTACTGTTCGGGAAGTCAGAGCTGAAATGCGTCTCAGTGGACTAAAATCAGGGTCTCATCAGGGGTGCCTTCTTTTCTAATGCCTTTCAGGGAGAATCCATTTCCTTGCCTTTTCCAGGTCTAGAGGTCCCCTTTCACTTCTAAAACCCGCAAAGACAGATGGAGGTCTTTTCATTTTACCTCATTCTGACCTCCTCTTTTGCCTTCCTCTTCAACTTTTGAGAAGCCTTAGGATTACCTTGGGCCCACCTGGATAATCCAACATAATTTCTCTATCTAAAAATCCGTAATTTAATTATATCTCTAAAGTCCCTTCTGCCATCTAAGGTAACATTTATAGGTTGTGCTGAGAGAATATAAACATTTTTGGGGGACCATTGTTCTGCCTACTGCAGTTGCCCACCTGGTGTTAAAATAACAGAGAGTCTCCTGAAGCTGCCCACTCTAGTGTTAATAACAGATAGTTCTGGAATAACATCCGATGGATTTAATCAAACACATTAGAATTAATTGGCTTTGGGGGGCTTTTCTGGTGGTCCAATGGTTAAGACTCTGCGATCCCAATGCAGGTGGCCCAAGTCCGATTTCTGGTCAGGGAAGTAGATTCTAAACGCAACTAAGAGTCCGCATGCTGCAACAAAGCGCAAAGATCCCATGGGCTGTTAAGACACAGCACAGCCAAATGACGAAACAACAAAAACAAGAATTAGTTGGCTTTGAAAGGTGGCCAACGTGAGTTACACTGAGGAGGATAGCAAGATTCTATTCAGTATGAACAAGCAGCTGGGCATTGCTGAAATACAATTTTAAAAGAGGTTATGAGTTTTGACAGACAGGCAGTATCTAAGTCTTTAAAAAGCTTAAATGCGGGACTTCTTTGGTGGTTCAGTGGTTAAGAACTTGCCATCTGATGCAGGGGACATGAGTTCAATCCCTGGTAGGGGAAATAAGCTCCCATGTGCCGGCACTACTGAGCCCACAAGCTCTGGAGCCTGTGTGCTGCAACTAGGACCTGATGCAGCCAAATAAATAAAAATACATATATATTTTTTTAAATGCTTATATGCTTTGCTTTGTTTGAGAAACTTGGACTTCACACTGTACTGAGTTGGTTAAATGCATTAAACAGGTGAGTAATAGAAGATTTACATTCAGACAGATAATTCTTGAAATGAATGGAAAGACAAAGAGGTCAGAGGCAAAGAATAGAGTCTGGAGGTTGTGGGTGGTTTTAAATTATGTAAAAAAACCAAAAACCTCTCTGTTACAGCTCACTTCACAAGGTGGACCCTAAGTCTCCTCTTCTTAAGTACAGGCTGTATTTGTTAACTTGCTTCTAGTAAAGTAGAATGTAATGCGATGATGATAGGTGACTTCTGAGACAAAGTCCTATGAACTATGACATAATAAATATTTGTTATTCTGAGCCAGGAAGCTTTGAGGTAATTTATTACACAGCAATAGATAACTAATACAGTGGCTGTGATAATGACTTAAGTGATTGATACTGAGAGCCAAAACTAGGACTGACAATCAAAATCAAGAGAATTCATGGATTCCAGCTATTTTTTTTTTTTTTTTGGTCTGGATGGGCATAATGGGTTAAGGAGAGGGATGAGTTCAGCACAAAACCTCCAGTTTCTTATTTTAATGGAAAGGTGCTAACTGGGATGAACTTGGGTCAAAGGCAGCCAAAGTGGATTAGGCGGGTGAGGGGATGTGGTGGAGTATTAGTAGGACACCCAGAGACATATTAACTTTTGAACATTTTGAATTTAAGATACTTGTGAAGAGATCTTGATATGGTAGAAATGTAAACTGAGCAGCTAAAGCTTGTAAGATATATTTAACTAGAGATAAGATCTAAAGTTATTCGTGTGCAGTTGTTAATTAAAACCAAAGATGCAGATGCTCTCTTAAAGAGAAACTGAAAGAGCAAAAACTAAGCTGAGTGACTTTTCTCTTAAGACTTCACTCTATTAGTATGAGTTTACTTCTCTCCCCTCAGAAAGACAAAGTCTAGATAACTGATATAATATATAATATGTATATTACAGAATAGTACACTATAGTATATCTAAGTGAAAATCAATACATTAATTTGTTCAATTCAAACTCCAAATTTTAAACCTTTAATTGACAGTTACTTCATTCCATTTTTATATAATGGTAAGCTCTCAATCCCTGAAGGTTTACATTATGTCTGTCCTAAATGCTTAGCACAATGGCTTGCATCTAGTGTCCAATAACTGTATATTGAAATGACAACTGAAGTAAAAACTTAGTAGCCTTAATCATTTCTGGAACAGTGACTCTAAAACAAATTAATTAAAATTCTAAGAAAAATTAGGGAGAAAAATCATTAAATAGAGACATACCGATCTGTTTGTAAAACATGGATAAGATGTTCCATAGCTTGAATACCCACTTCCAAGCGATATTTCTGCACAAAAGAAAAATGTTATTTAAGAAAGGAATATCCAACTTAATAACCTTAATAACTGATTAAGTGTTACAGACCTTAGATAATGATTTGAGAGCTCGCACAGCATTTCTTCGATCATCCAGCAAAGTAGATGAAGCTACTCTGTCACAAAGCTTTTGAATCTGTCATGGAAAAATGAAATAACATCAATAGAATAAAAAGAAAGAAAAAAAGATACAGAAAAGTTTCCTCCAAATTTATACCATTTGAGGGGAAAAAAAAAGGATGTCACTATTTCACTTCAGTTCAGTCACTCAGTCTTGTCCAACTCTTTGCGACCCCATGAACCGCAGCACACCAGGCCTCCCTGTCCATCACCAACACCACGAGTCCACCCAAACACATGTCCATCGAGTCGGTGATGCCATCTAACCATCTCATCCTCTGTCATCCCCTTCTCCTCCTGCCCTCAATCTTTCCCAGCATCAGGGTCTTTTCCAGTGAGTCAGCTCTTCGCATCAGGTGACCGAAGTATTGGAGTTTCGGCTTCAACATCAGTCCTTCCAACGAACACCCAGGACTGATCTCCTCTAGGACGGACTGGTTGGATCTCCTTGCAGTCCAGGAGACTCTCAACAGTCTTCTCCAACACCACAGTTCAAAAGCATCAATTCTTCGGCACTCAGCTTTCTTTATAGTCCAACTCTCACATCCATACACGACCACTGGAAAAACCATAGCCTTAACTAGACAGACCTTTGTCGACAAAGTAATGTCTCTGCTTTTTAATATGCTGTCTAGGTTGGTCATAACTTTCCTTCCAAGGAGTAAGCATCTTTTAATTTCATGGCTGTAATCACCATCTGCAGTGATTCTGGAGCCCCCAAAAATAAAGTCAGCCACTGTTTCCCCATCTGTTTGCCATGAAGTGATGGGACCGGATGCCATGATCTTAGTTTTCTGAATGTTGATCTTTAAGCCAACTCTTTCACTCTCCTCTTTCACTTTCATCAAGAGGCTCTTTAGTTCTTCTTCACTTTCTGCCATAAGGGTGGTGTCATCTGCATATTTGAGGTTATTGATATTTCTCCCGGCAATCTTGATTCCAGCTTGGGGTTTCCTCCATACCGGTGTTTCTCATGATGTACTCTGCATGTAAGTTAAATAAGCAGGATGACAATATACAGCCTTGACGTACTCCTTTTCCTATTTGGAACCAGTCTGTTGTTCCATGTCCAGTTCTAACTGTTGCTTCCTGACCTGCATACAGGTTTCTCAAGAGGCAGGTCAGGTGGTCTGGTATTCCCATCTCTTTCAGAATTTTCCACAGTTTATTGTGATCCACAGAGTCAAAGGCTTTGGCATAGTCAACAAAGGAGAACCAGATGTTTTTCCGGAACTCTGTTGCTTTTTTGATGATCCAGAGGATGTTGGCAATTTGATCGCTGGTTCCTTTGCCTTTTCTAAAACCAGTTTGAACATCGGGAAGTTCATGGTTCATGTATTGCTGAAGCCTGGCTTGGAGAAGTTTGAGCATTACTTTACTAGCGTGTGAGATGAGTGCAATTGTGTGGTAGTTTGAGCTTTCTTTGGCATTGCCTTTCTTTGGGATTGGAATGAAAAATGACCTTTTCCAGTCCTGTGGCCACTGCTGAGTTTTTCAAATTTGCTGACATATTGAATGCAGTACTTTCACAGCATCATCTTTTAGGATTTGAAATAGATCAACTGGAATTCCATCACCTCCATGAGCTTTGTTCATAGTGATGCTTCCTAAGGCCTACTTGACTTCACATTCCAGGATGTCTGGCTCTAGGTGAGTGATCACACCATTATGATTATCTGGGTTGTGAAGATCTTTTTTTGTATAGTTTTTCTGTGTATTCTTGCCACCTCTTCTTAATATCTTCTGCTTCTGTTAGTTCCATACCATTTCTGTCCTTTATTGAGCCCATCTTTGCATGAAATGTTCCCTTGGTAACTCTAATTTTCTTGAAGAGATCTCTAGTCTTTCCCATTCTGCTGTTTTCCTGCTCACATTTAGAACTTATTCCTACCTTATATTGTATTTACTTATTAGTAATTATATTGATTTTCAAAAATGGAATAATAAAACTTTCTCTTTATTAAGTAATTGGTTGAGTTTTTCTCATTTTTTTTAACCATGAGAAAAACTACACAATTATCTTTTGAAAACACGAATCTCACTATTCTCAGCTTAAAGAATTCCTAAGGCTAAAAAGAGTTTTCCTGAGTATGACTGTAAGATTAAACTGTTAGCTAAAGATAGATTTCTTTTCTAATGAGTTCAAATTATATATCTTCAATTAACTTATTAATAAATATAATCACTAGTTGTTTCAGAAAGTTGTAAAATGTAACTTAAAAACTAGTCACTATTTTAAAGTGTACTATGTATATATAAAAATTCCTGAGTTTGGTTAAATATGTCTCAAGACTATTTTTAATACAACAAACATGCTGGGAGTTCCCTGATGGCCTAGTCGTTGGGATTCCAGGCTTTCACTGCTGTAGACCATGTTCAATCCTTGGTTGGAGAACTGAGATTTTGCAAGCCACCTGATGCAGCCAAACAAAAGTAGAAGAAAAAAGACTATAAACATGCTTTTTATCTATTAAACTTGGGTTTTAGTGGCAAGCACATATTCTTCTCAACTGCAATTTTAATCCAAACTTTCTCTCTAGTGACTTAAGACAATTGAACTCAAATCACCACACTGCAAAATCAATAAGTCAAAAATGAATATAAGAACAACTTATTTATCCAGAACCATAATTAAGCTATTTCAGATACTTTCTGTCAGCCACCAAAATGGCCTTTTCATTTTATTGATTTCTGATAGCAATCTAAAACTAATTACAACCTTCTCTGGCTTCTTAAAGAACATAATTATAAGCTTTCTTGGCATTTAAACCTAAGTCCTCTCCAATATCAGATACAGGGATGTTTTAGGTGGTAAATGAAGTAATGAATATAAAAGTCTTTGCACACTACCTGGCACTATAAATGCTCAATAAATGTTAACAAACTTAATTATTACTATACTTCTATTATTCCCTTGTATTATTTTTCTATTAGGCTTTTGACAGTCATTGACATCATGTATGTTTCTAACACATCATTCAAATTTTGAAGATTTTCAGTGAGAAATCTGATAATTAAGCTAGATAGTAATATGTCTATAACTCCAAATTACTCAGCCTTCAACTCAAGACTGAGTACATGGACTTTGCAACTTCTACTTTTGCTGTGAGAAAGCCTTATTACCTCATAATAATATTTCACAGAGTTGAAGTTTCTGAGTAAGTGATCTCTCCAAGATGAAGTGCTATGCTTCTACTTTTTACAAACAATGGAAACCAAATGAAAGGAAAATATTATATATATTTCAAACCTTACAAAGACTTAGTCGTGTTTTAGGTCAAACACAGGTCTGTATTTTTCAGGTGACATTTACCAAGAAAAAATTTTGTAGCACAAATATACTTAACTCCTATTCAGAAACTGAATATTTCAAAGACCATTATTTTATTTATTCCTGACTTGAAACACCAACTCAAGGCAGTATAATTGTGTTTATTATCTATTCTTTCCTTCTTTGAGTTATTAGAACCCTCTGTGTTTTAGCTGGGCACAAAGGCTGTCCACCTAGACTACCTTCCAAGCTGTCCTTACACCCAGGCATAGAAAGTGACTACCTTCTGGCCAGTGAGTTGTACCTTCCAAGTCATGTCCTTAAAAGGAAGCTATATGCTCATTTCTTTTTCTCCTTCCCTCAGCCTGGGACTTGAACCTGATGCTAGTGAAGCATCTTCAACAAGACACTATCGTAGGGGATGGCAGAACAAGATAAAAAGCAGCACCTGGGTCCCCAGACCACCCTGAGGAGCATAACTAACCTATCCGAGGGATCACCTTCTAATGGGACTTTTATTGGAGAAAGACACAAACTCTTATCCTGGTTAGACCTCTGTTATAGTAGCTGATCCAATACCTAAACTTATAAGACATTTTACAGGAGAGGAAACTAAGGTTCAGGGATGAAGAAATGCACCCCAAAGTACACTGCTAGTTTTTGGTGGTGTGGTCCAGATTCTAACTGAGCCATAGCAGTCTCACTCCAAAGCCCGTGCTGTTTCTACTATTCTTACACTGCCTTACACTTATCTTACACTGTGCAGGGAAATGTGAGCCTGAGCACCTGCTGCAACTACAGGCATTGCAAGATTTCTTCCTTGGAAACAAGGGAACATGGTGATGCAGTTTCTGTGAAATGCTTCCACTAGCACTACACCCTACCAGTGACCCTGACTAGCCTTGGCCTTAACTGCCCAGCCAGAATACAAATGGAACAGCCCCTTGTTCCAAGGGAGTTGGAGCTTTACGTTGGGAAAGCTATAATCCGAAGCTATCAGGTATTTAAGAAAAAGGCAGCACCGTATGTAAGTACTTCAGAAATTAATACACTCACTTTTAAAGAAGCTGGCTGAGATAATAAAGACAAATTGGAACAGGAACAGAAGGAGATTACAGAAAATATGTCAGCTCACTATAACAAACACGAAGTAAGGTTTTTTAAAAAAAGACATTAAGGTGGGGACAATGGGCAAAGAGCTGTAGAGATAGATAAGGCAAAAGGATACTTGAAAAAACTGAATTTAAGAGGCCAAGAGGCTTGAGAAGAAAGAATAAAATGTCTGAAACAGCTACTGTTTAGACTTCAACTTCTAGCATTTTGTCCTTGGGCAATACATGAACATGTACATTCATAGTTACAAGAACAACCACTCCAGCACCGGAACAGGAAAGGAACAAGACAGAAGTACCTTCAATGCCCATTCCTGGAGGACTTTCATCTTTCACTTTACATATTTCTACAGCTTTTCCTTCAACAAGTATGTATTCAAATGTCTCTCTTATCATTAAAAAAACAATAATCAGAGAATCAAAAAGCATTAATGGATAAGCTAGCTGAAGTTTGATATGAATCAGCAATCACTCTTCAATATCTCAGAATATTCTAGCTTTGGTAAGGTTAACGGAATGACAGTCTCTGAAGAACTCGGTGCCATAATTTTGAAGTTGGTGATTCATTTCTTCATTCAAAAAAGGTTATAGACTGCTGCTACCTTCATGGGAACCATGGTCAGTGAGACCAGAGAGTCGTGTTTGTGACAAGGTAAATTCAGAAATTGGACTAAGCAAAGGGGTGAGGGATGAGTAAAACAGTGAGGGAGATGAAGAGGTACAGTTATAAAATAAGTCACAGAGATATAATGTACAGCATAGGGAATACAGTTAATAATATTGCAGTAGCTTTGTATGGTGACAGATGGTAACTAGACTTATAGTGGTGATCATTTTGTAATGTACAAAAATATCAAACCACTACATCGTACATCTGAAACTAATATTATAAATCAATTATACTTCAATAAAAAAAAGAAACTAAGACTATAAATTAGCAACTTCTGTAACAATTGGTTACGTTTATGGTTGTTTAATTTTAAAAAACTGTGCTTGTATATGTTCATGAGTATGCATATCTGTGTTGTCATTTCATTTTTTCCTAGCAATCCATTTTTACCATGTTTTACAAAAGTATTGGTCTGTGATGAATTGGAAATTGGGGGGCAAGGGGAAACCAATCCACTGGTCCTTTACCACAGTCAGTTTGAGAAATACTGCTAAATTGCTTAATATTTTGCTGGGGCCTGCAAAATTCTATTTTGGGAAAACAGCAGTGGATCACTTTAGAAGGCACCTACTCAAAGGAAACTATAAAAGCAAGGAGACAACAGAATAAATTAAAAACAAGTAAGAAATATACAGAAAATAGTAAGTCTGATGAAGGAAATGATTACAGAGAAATGAGACAGAGACTGGAAGCACAACACTACTTTGGACAGCACAGCCAGTCAGAAGGCCCCAAGTCAAGCAGTGATTTGGATATGGTGGACGTGTGGGTTAAGGGTAACAAGAATGCAGCAAACAGAAAAGCAGGGAAGCAGAGTGAAAGAAGACCTTACCATTAGAAGAAAAAAGGACAGTAACTTAGAACTGAAGAATACGTTTATTCAGTGTCCCAAATGGGATCCTGCAGGGAGGGACTTCGTTGCCAGCAACCCACTCACTCTCTCAGAAACTGACCAATGAGGCCACTTAGTAATTTAAAGAAAAATGCATGAATTTACTAGACAAAGGCTGTTATCCTAGTTGACACTCTTACCTACAAAGGAAGTACAAGTTTAAATCCCACAGATTTTAATGCTACCTTGCTCCTTTTCAGGTAACATTCTGCTGCCATTATTGATCAAAAGAATGAGTTACAATACAGAAAATATGAATCCAGTCTACTTTTGTAAAAAGTCAAATATTTGTCCCTAGGCCTTTTAGCAAAGTACTCATCATAGCATACTACCAAGGCACAACATTTCAGATGACCATTCTGTAGACTTGAAACAAGAGACCTTCCCAGAATTGTATTGCCTGAAGCAACAGAGATGTAAATGTGGTTGACCCTTGAACAACAGATCTGAGCTGTGCAGGTGCACTTCTATTTGATTTTTTTCAACAGCAAATACTATAGATTCTCAATCAATTAAATCTGAGGATATGGAGGAAAAGAGGATACACAGAGACACCTATAAATTACAGGAGGATTTTCCACTGTGCAGAAGGTTGGTGTTCAAAAGTCAATGCACAGTCAATACATGTAAGGTTTCAGAACAGAATACTGGTAACCACCAAAAAAGACACTTCAGCCTATTTACTTGAAATAAAGAAACTTTCAATTAAAAAAAACAAACAAACAAGTCTTGCTGTCGGGACCCAACTATGTTCATTAATCAGTAAATAGAAATATTCTAATACCTACTGCTAAAATTAAAAAAAAAAATCAAATATCTGTGAATATAACTATCTCAGTTTATAAATAAACTCATTTATGTGATAAACATTGGTAAATGCAAAGCAAACACTCTGGAAGGATGTACACAAAACTTCCTTAGAGATTATTCCTGGTAACGAGAAATAAGATTGTGGAGAGAGGAAGAAAGGGGCAATTTGAGCCTATATTGATTTGGATTATTTATAATAAGCATGTTTTCAACTAGTGCTTCGATAACAGAAACATTTAAAGACACTTCCAGAATATATCAGCCTTTGCTCTTATTCTAGTTCCTGCTTTAACACACTACCTGACTGACTCACTGTTCTGAGTGAACACAACTGGTGTTTGTAATTCCTGATAGTTATGCTCTACAGTTATCATGAACACTGAATTGGCAGATACTGAACCACTGTACCGGAGAAGGCAATGGCAACCCACTCCAGTACTCTTGCCTGGAAAATCCCATGGACAGAGGAGCGTAGTAGGCTGCAGTCCATGGGGTGGCTAAGAGTCGGACACAAGTGAGCAATTTCACTTTCACTTTTCACTTTCATGCACTGAAGAAGGAAATCGCAACCCACTCCAGTGTTCTTGCCTGGAGAATCCCAGGGACAGCAGAGCCTGGTGGGCTGCCGTCTATGGGGTCGCATAGAGTCGGACACGACTGAAGCGACTTAGCAGCAGCAGCAGCAGCAGAACCACTGTACCTAAGGGAAATACAGGCCTAGGATCTTATGAGCCTCCCATACCTAACCTTGTTTAACATGTGCTTCTGTTTAAAGACATCTTGCTCAATATATATCTTGATTCATTAACACTGAACTCACAGCTAAAAGTGCTATTACTCATGCCTGAGGGAAGCTAATCAAACAAACATATTTTCTCCATAAGGCACATCACAAACTTCCTTATCCTTCGGAACACTAGGTTAAGAGCTCAGCACTATACTTGGGGCCAGTTTTAACTGTGAAATCAACAAAAAGCACAAAAATGCAAAACACATGACACTAAACAGACTGTGAAAAAGACACGTGTTTACAGTATGGGGATGGGATTTAAAACCATTAAGCTCTGCAGCAACTAGCTGAAGCTGAACACTAGCTACACTCTCCAAGGCAGGATATGCAGGCTTCAGTTTCATCCCAGGCCTCTTTGCTCTCTTTTCTAACCTGACCTGCTTCACTGAATAATGATGTTACCCACCTGACACTGCTGGGATCTGATATTGTGATTCTTGCATTAAACAGAGTACTATGTATTAACAGGAGAAGGCAATGGCACCCCACTCCAGTGTTCTTGCCTGGAGAATCCCAGGGACAGGGGAGCCTGGTGGGCTGCCGTCTATGGGGTCGCACAGAGTCGGACACGACTGAAGTGACTTAGCAGCATGTATTAACAACAACAACAACAAAAAAACCCAGTTCTAACGAGAAAACATACATATGAGTAAAATTTAACCCACAGTTTTATTTAAAAGGATTGAAGGGAGTAATAAGAAGGAAAAACTTCAGAGACAGCAGTATTTCAACTATTTCATACCATGCTAACTAGGTACTAGATTTTCTCAGAGATAAACACAATGATGAATTAGACATGGATTGAAAAAGAGTCAGAAAATTGAACAACTGACCAGTCACACTTTGTTATCAAGATGCTTTTCTAGTCTCTTAGAAGAGGGTAGGTAGTTAAGAAAACTAAAAATCCGGTGTCTTAAGTAATTTCTAATAAAGTAGCTTTATGTTTTAATATGCAAAGATCTCCAAGACATACCAATGAAAAAGATAGCTGCAGAACATGATAAACAGTGTATCACTTATGAAAAAAAGATAAACATGCTCATACAAATACATAATTCCACACTGCATGATTATTTATAAGCGTGTGGAAGGATTTATACCAAAATAAGAATAGTAGTTATTTCAGGAAACAGAACTGAAACTGGAGATGGTAGTCAAAGAGGACTTAAACTTTACTAGTATTGTTTGCCATTTTGTATAATAAAATAAAAGGCTAATTAGTAAAATAATATGTATAACACCATGTAGCTCATGGAGGGGAGAAGGCAATGGCAGCCCACTCCAGTACTCTTGCCTGGAAAATCCCACGGATGGAGGAGCCTGGTAGGCTGCAGTCCACGGGGTCGTGAAGAGTTGGACACGACTGAGTGACTTCACTTTCACTTTTCACTTTCATGCATTGGAGAAGGAAATGGCAACCCACTCCAGTGTTCTTGCCTGGAGAATCCCAGGGACGGGGGAGCCTGGTGGGCTGCCGTCTATGGGGTCGCACAGAGTCGGACACGACTGACAGCATCAGCAGCAGCTCATGGAGGTGATTATGTATCAGGACTCTTACCCGACGAAATTGTCATGTGAGATTCACAAGTTCACTTGTCAAGAAAAATATGAAAAGGACAAAAAATTCCATTAATAACTAGTAAAGTGGGCAGAGTCAGAATTACAACCTCATAACCTATGGCACAGTGGTAAAGAATCTGCCTGCCAATGCAGGAGATGTGGGTTCAATCCTTGGATCAGGAAGATACCCTGGAGTAGGAAATAGCAACCCACTCCAGTATTCTTGCCTGGAAAATTCCATGGACAGAGGATCCTAGTGGGCTACAGTCCATGGGATCGTAGGAGTCGGACACAGCACGAAAGCACAGCATAATCTGAATTTGTTTGCTTGTTTTGTTTACTAATAGTGCAAATTTGTTTGCTAATAGTTTATTTTTACTCAGTGATACACAAAAGAGACCAAAAAAGAAGCAAAAGGAAAAGGAATAGAGAAGAAAAATCTGAGATAAGGAATATGAAAATAAGAAATCACTGAGAATTAAGAAGGGAAAAAGAGAAGGCACCATAAAACTAGGATGCTGAAGCATATTTAAAGGACTCTGACATAAAGCAGTTTGCAATATTTTGTCACAATTCCTAATAGAAATTCATATTTTCTAGTATTCAGTTAACTATTTAACTGACACGCAAAAATCAAAGTCAGTAATGCCAATTTAAAAAAAATCAAATTCAACCATTCAATCATTTATTCAACAGATACTTATCAAGCACCTAACACCAACTTTTTTCTTTTCTTTCTTTCCTTTTTAAAAAAACTTTTTTGGCTGCTATGCTTATAGAATCTTAGTTCCCCAACCAGGGATGGAACTCCCTGCACTGGAAGCGCACTCTTAACTACGAGGCTGCCCGGGAAATCCCCCAACTTATTTGATATAACTTTGCCTTCATTGGGTTTAAAACATAGTTATAACTTCTTTGGAGAGAACTTCCCTAACTATGACTACAGGACTAAAATAATTCATGTTAATCAACAGTCAATTCGATTTATGCCGTTTCAATGAAATAAAAAGTTACTGTTTTTGAGTACAAGAAAGAGCCAGAAATTTCTTTTAAATCAAATTCTACCACTGAGAAGATTTTACAAAAACAAACAGCAAGAGCCAGACTTATCTTCAAATGATCTGAACTGTTTCAATCTTAAAATGGGGGGTGTGTGGATTACAAGGTCAAACATCAGTCTCTTTTCAGATCAATCCATAAACCTAATAACAATCTATTTCCATTACAATTACTAATAAGTTAGCCAACATAATATACTCCTTCATCTATTCTCCATGCTTTCTCTAAGAAATTAACTGTTTTCCAAAAGCACACACTTTTAAGCAAGGCATCATATTGAAACTTGTCTAACAAATAATCTATCACAAATGCTAGCATTTCAAAGTCTAACAGTATACAAGTTTTCAAATTAAAGGTGATTGACTTTTTATACACAGAAAGTTTATGGCATTTCTGCCTGAGGTATAAAAATACAAGCATGCCTTTTCTAGGATATCTACAACAGAAACACCAAACAAAGTAGTATAAATAATAAGAGGTACATGTACAAAAAGAAAGACTAATTTACATAAGAAATTCTTACATTCTTTCCTAAAAGATAATTCAAGTGATAACAATTATAAATCATAAATCATCAAGAATTATTTTGTCTTTTAGGTTACCCAAAGGGCAAGAGTTCATGAACTCTATAAAGCCAATGATAACGAAGGACTTCTATTTTATACGCAGCATTTCTTTAAAAAATATATCCTCTAGGAACATTTTATCCAATATATGTTTCTCAGAACCCTAGACCTACATGGTTTCCTGGAGGGAGAAAAAGGCTATGATCAATTAGATTTAGCAAACACAACTTACTTTCTCAATGTTTATCAATTGCTTAAAAATGAATTATAAAATGTATGATTTTTTTTTAAAGGAGGATGATTAATGTATGGGAAATGACTCACTGGTTTTAAATCACTGGTAGTTCAATGAAGGCATTGCTGAAATGTTTAACAAAATGACCAAGTTTAATATATTTTATCACATTAAGTTTCTATAAATATGTAAGCATATATAATTTTATTTAATTAATATAGATGGAATCTTCTTCATTCTGCCATTGCCAGACATCTGTCTTCACCTAGCAACCCTCTCCACGTTCATTCTCCAGCCCTTGGGAATATTCAAATCTTGAAAATATTTGAAAACTGACATACTGTCTGTTGGATAAAACTTGTACAAATATCAGGTTTTTGTTTTGTCTTTGACCATCACACAATGTATGTCTTTAGTAAAAAAATCCTTTCAACTACAGCTACTCACATTCTTTGGGACACCCTTTGATATGAAAATTTTAAATGATACAAATACTCTACATAGTTAACCTTTAAGAAAGCCATGTAGTTTTCAATAGACATTACTTATAAAGAATACGAGACACCTTTGGTTGGGTACAGTGATCAAAACACAAATCATTATTATGCGTTTCTCTGACACTGTTATTGTAAGAGAGCTAAGAGAGAAAACACATACCAGTTCCAACACTGACCGGGTTATTAATGTAGAATACGAAACACGAATCCAGATATAGAAGTTTCAGGCTACACATTTTAGAGGAACGTGGTATATAATGTGCTTGACTAAACCGAAACTATGTCTAAATTTAAGTGCACATTCCTTAATAACAATTTTTATTAAAAGAAACTACAGCTGTGTCCATATAGCCCTTTTGCTTTTCAAGTCAGCTGACCGAAGTCTGATCTAAAAAAAGATACTTTAGCAGTACAGTAATTCTACATATCTTTTCTGGACTTTTGCAGCTTTCATGCTTTGGGACACAACTTGAGAAGAGAACCCCACCCCTATGATTTATCATCACAAACAGTTAACATTTCTCTTGGAATCTGCAAGAAACTCACCTTCAAAAAAAAGAGAAGATATTAGTTGGAAGGTAGATGGAAAATTAAGCATGTGTGAGCTCTCAAAAGGGCCTCCCAGGTTGAACTAGTAGTAAGGAACCTGCCTGCCAATGCAGGAGACTTAAGAGACAAAGGTTCAGTTCCTGGGTCAGGAAGATCCCCTAGAGGAGGGCACTGCAACCCACTGTAGTATTCTTGCCTGGAGAATTCCATGGACAGAGGAGCCTGGTGGGCTACCAGCCCACTGGGTCACAAAGAGTTGGACAGGACTGAGGTGACACAGCACTTAGCATGAGCACTCAAACAAATAGAATATTTACTATAATCAGTGTTTATCTGGACCTAGCAAAGTATGCCAAGGCTAAGGAGACTTTAGTCATCAGAAATCAGTTAGTGCCTTTCTCTACTGGAGTAAAAAAGAGAAATCAAATTAAAAAGTATTTGACTCAATGAAATATGAAAGGTTTAATGTGAATGAAACTCCAGACTTACAATATTTCAAACTTGATAGAATTATTGACTATCATATGATATAAACACAAATATTTACTACTTTGCTTCTAGAGAACATCTTAACATCAGTCCAAAGTTACTGTTAACTGAGTATGAAAAGCTAGCTACCATAAAATCAATAATACAACTCAAACATTTAGAAGAAATTTGAGTTAAGGAAAAGCAGGAAAGCAGTAAAGCACAACAAATCTGAAAAATCCTTGAAGTAAAAAGTTTGACATAATGAATTTCAATCATTTCATCTGATGAACTTTGATTCCTACAGTCTTTAAAAAGAATTGTTTTAACACCTAGTAATTTGTAGTTGCTATGATTATAGATCTGTGATTCCTTTCATAATACCGTAATAAATGATTTACCAAATACTGAGTACTACTATGGAAAAATAGATTAAAATATATATGAACACTGCACTAAAGATGCTTAAGAGTCTAGAAGAGATGGGGCAGATATAAAGGGTAGAAAGCCTAAGAAATGCACAATCTAGTTAATCTGAAGATTAATCAGAGGGGAAATATTATCTGCAGTTTGGTGGATAGAAAAATAAGGGGTGCAAATTAGGGAAGGGATCCAAGATGGATTTGAAGTAGAGTACAACTTAAGACAATGAAAAGAGGCTTTCCACTGGAAAAGATGAGAAAAGCAAAAAAGAAGGGAAACCACAATGGAAATAATATAATTTTGCAGAAATGGACAAAACTACAAAATACTGATAAAGCAGAAGTTAGAAATTCTAAGCTCTGGCAACTAGAATATCCAAGTCACATCAAATCACCAATTAAAAGATCTAATATTATACCAACAGTCTACAGATGCTCTATAAATACTTCTAAATTAGTGACTTATAACCCTGTATACCAATTATTCTTCCACATGGAATGAGATGGTGAAATAAATTTTATTCATACTGAGTAAACAGTATAATAGTAACTCAGAGCAAACTATCAATTCTCATCAGAAGACACTGGTTTTCTAGTTTTGAATATACATGTTCAAAGTTAGGCGAGAACAAGGGCCCCCCACTTTCCTTTCAGTTTATATATACATGATACACAAGTGATTTCAGTGTCACTTGGAAATCATGATATAAAAGCTATGTTGTTCCATTCACTATGGCAAGATCAGAGTGCTCTCGTCTCCGCTCTGCATTACTGTGAAAGTGGCTTCAGTGCTTTGTGCTTCAGTCTCCTAACTTGTAAAACGATGGGGTTCCACCTGGATGATCTGCAAAGGGCCTTTCAGCTTTAAAATCCTATACTCAATTAGTTGTACACCATCTTTTCTGGAGAGGACATTGTGATAAGACTGACTATAACAAAAAAAGAAAGTATTCTTTCCCTGAAAACATGTAATAAGGGACTTCCTTGGCGGTTCAGGGGTTAAGACCCCAAGCTCCCAAGGCAGGGGGTACAGGTTTAGTCTCTGGCCTGGGTACTAAGATCACACATGTTGCATGGCACAGACAAAAAAAGAAAAAAAAGAAGTAATAAAAACTTAGCTTTTATTGAACACATACTAAGTGCTAGGTTCTTCCCATTTTTTAGTTCACTTAATCCTCATTACACCCATCAGAGTAGGCATTTTTCTGATTTTACTCATAGGGTATTAGTCATCTCAATCCAATGAGAGGTGGAAGGAAGGATTCAAATCAAGTTCTAATAAACCACACTTTAAAACCTGGTGCCTCAAACAAAAATATCAGACAGACAAAATACAGGAACAAAAGCTGAAGATGTGGGCTGTGACTATGGTAACCTGGAGAGAGCATGTGTATGTGTGGTTGCGCACGCATGTGTGTGTGTGTGTGCATGTGACCATGTGTGAAATCTCCTGATTTTCAAATGAAGGAAAGCAGATTCACCAGCTTTCAGATTCTGCTTTGAACAGTTCTGAGAGTTTATGACGTTAATTTTAATAATCACATAAATTTCCAAAATTCCCAGGTATCTATTCAAATACAGACATCAGCAATAAGGCCTAGGCTTTGATGTAAGGCAAGCTTTGGTTGAATCCTGGCTCCATTACTAGCAGTGTGACTTAGGTCAAGTGACTTCACCTCTCTAAGCCTTATGTTTTCATTTGTAAAGTGAGGATACTATCACCTATCCTGCAAGGTGGTTAGGGATCTAAGGAGAATGACAATGTAAACTACAAAGAACACAGTACCCAGCACAAGGTAAGAGCCTGACAAATGGAAGCTATTATTGAACCTTCAGGATCCTAGTAACACAGAACATAGGATCGACATTCATAGACAACTCAGTAGTGTCTACGAATACTAACCAGTTTACTTTTACAATGTCATACTTTGTCACTTTTTTGTAGACCTAAAATTACTCTCAAACCAATAGTTAAAAAAAAAATGTCATACATGTCTTATTCCTAATAGACACTAACCAAACTTCGAGATTTATCCTAAACCTAAAATAGAACCAACTTATCAAAAACTGTGTTGGGTAGCTAACAATTTTTTTAAAGTGACGCTGCAAATCCTCTTACCACGAGTTCAGACTTCTGAATGGGGAGAATGGAAGGGACGCGTGTTCCCAAAGCGTTTTGAGCGCGAAAGATCCCCACAACGTCCAAGCGAGTATTTCCCAAATAGTGGGTCCGAACTAATAACACCTGGCAGAACGACCTGCCTCCAGTTGAAGGGGCAGGGGCAGGTGGCTTTGTGATCTAAACTATCGTATTATTCTTAGCCACTCGTTCTGGTCAACTGCTGGATTTTAAACCTTCCTGCAGTCTTCCTCAAAGCCCCATTCCAGACTGCGAGGGAGGTGGACTTGAGGTTAATCACCGCCAGTGAAGACACTGGCGAAACAGGAGGGACAGGCCCGCGGCCCCGAAGGGCGTGGGAGGCAGGTCGGGCCACTTCTGCCCAGGATGGATGACTCTCCCGGCGGTACCACCGCGGACCACCACCAAGCGGCCTGCGGAGCTTCGGGGCGCGGCTGCTGTCAGCAGGGCCGAGCCGCCGCGCTGGGGGTTGCGCTGCGGGTGTGAGGGAATAACTTGCGGGTTTCAGGAAAGGAAGAGAGGCACGGGGGCAAAAGGGGAGGCGACATGTAGACTCCCGGCCCACGGTGACGCGCAGGAGGGTGACCTCCGGGCCCCCATGTCCTCCGTCCCGGTTTCTGCCCGGACCCTTCCCAAGTCCCGGACCCGCCGCTCCTCTCACCGTCTCGGCTTCTGTGTGCTGGGGTCCGGCACTCTGACCCCCCATAACCCCGCGGAGGAAATTCATCTTGCCGCTCAGCCACGGGCTCTACCGGCCTTTTCGGGAAAGAAGAGATAACTTCCCCTGTCCTCCGCAGGACCTGACCCCCAAGCCTGCACTTTGCACTCCCTGGCCGCCACCGCCACAACCTACTCGGCGGCCGCTCCAGCCCCCTAAGCCCGGAAACAGCGTCCGCCACCAGTTGAGATGCGCATGCGCGGGGACGTGGCATTACGTGGCGGCTCGAAGGGCGAAGGCAAAGGGGGAAAGTAGGCGAGAGGAGGCTGGTAGCCCGGGTCCTCCCAAGCCCCGCCCACTGCGCAGGCTCCGCCCTCCCCCGTAAGAACACACCTCCCACTCCCGCCTTCGGCTGGTGCCTCCTGCTGGCCCCAACCACCCACGTGGTCCGAGCCCGGCCCTGCCGGCAGGGTACCTTACGGATTGTGTACGCATTTTGGCTTTCAAGGTGTTTAATTGTTGCCGGGCGGGACTTACTGCAAGCTGTCAAGTCTGAGGTCGTATTTTGTTGAGTCGAAAGTGAAATTTTCCTTCGGCCGACGTGACAGGTAAGGGGTCCTGGACCCTGGGAGGCTTCATTTGGTTTTGCGGTATATCAGTACGAGCTTTGTGGCCTTCTCATCCCCGCAAATTGCATTTCTTTACAGGGCTTTGTTTGGTGAAAAAAAAGGTACTTGACCCCCCTCATTCCGTTGCCACGGGAGGGCGCATTTCTCAGCTTTTGCTCTTCCAACCTGCTAAAAGGAATTCCTGGATCTAAACACCAGGTACACCGCTATTTCCTAGGGGTGTGAGGAGGAAACCAATCCATCCCTGCATTTTTTTTTAATTAGTTTATTTGTCTATTTTTTAACTTTACAATATTGTATTTGTTTTGCCATACATTGACCATCCCTGCATTTGGCTTACTAGAGAAAATACGTTGATCTGCAGTGTCAGTTTGGCAGCAGGGAACATGATGTTTTGTTATTAACGCTAAACTCCTACATTTTCACCGTGTGTGGGGGGGGGGTAGGTTTTAGCATGAAAAATATTCGTTTTTCAAATCGATATGCCTTGTTTCTTCCGAAATGAGAGTGCCAGGTACACATGCTTATAGAGTAGTCTTGTCAATGTCTTGATGGTAAAAGTGCAGGGTCTAGTTATAACTAATTCATACACCTCTCCCCTTGGATACCCCACAGGTCTCAGACTCCCCAGCCTTCCTTAAAAAAAAAATCAGTATGCTTCGTTCATGTGCCCTGCCACACTTATTAGTACCACTAGCCAAATAACTGCCTAAGCTGGAAGGAGGAAACTGGGAGGAATCTGAAACTCTGGATTTCACCCCCACATGTCCAGTAGTCAAATCCTGTCATGTCTATTTATAGACTATTTCTCAAATAGGTCTCTGCTCTCCATGCTCTCTGCCTCTGACATAGTTTATGTTCTCATCATTTTTCACCAAGATTACGGGCAATAGCTTCCTAAGTAGTTTGTCAGCATTTAAGCCTTGGGTTTCTTCCAGTCACCCGAGTCCACTCTTGGGTGAGCCTGACAATGACAAGACATCTGTCCACCTTAGTCCTCTTCTGAAAATCCTCCAGTTGTCGCCCATTCACCCCAAAATAAAATCCAAACTCCTTAGCTTGATGTATAGGCCTGTTATGTTCTGGCTCTTGCCTGTCTTTTCAGCTCCTGCCTCCCCCACATACTCTGGATATATGCCTGGATATGTCCTTCCCCTCCCTTCACTTCATCAAGGAAACTCCTGCTAGTTCCTTAAAATTTAACTTTGGTATCTTCAGAAAGCTCTCTCTGAAATCTAGATACGTGTGTATATGCTATTCCTTTGCAGTTGTTGATATGTGGGAAGCTCTCAATAAATGCCTATTGAGCCAGACTGTTAATGGCAGACTGTGTTATTCATTTTTATATTACTGTGGCTTAGCACTGTCCCATAAAAAGTGATATTGATAGATACATGAAGAAAACATTAAAAGATATATGAATATAATGATGAGGAGGAAGGTCCTTTTTTTCATCTGTAAGGTGGGATTGAAGATAACACGTATCACAAAGGCTATGGTACAGTTTCCTTTCCTAGTGCCAAGGTTTTAAGCTTATGTGAGTTGGAGAACAGTGGGGATCATACTGCCAAAAATATTGTACACTAAGCATCGTTCTCTGTTTTAAAACTGGACACTTGACAGTTTGCTTTAGACATTTTCCACCAGGGCATTTCCTTGCAGCCTAAAAAAAGTAACCAATAAATGCTCAGCATTTTTATTACCAAGTAATGTCTGCAAAGAACTTCATCTAGTCCTTAAGTCTCACCCCTCCCTGAGCCTCTCCTCACCTCTAGGGGTAAAGCTCTGAGATGGAGTGGGGCTCATGGATGTCTATTACATGTATTATTTGGTAATAAAAAGCAGCGCCTTCACATTTTAGCAGAATCATTTTAAGGCACCAACCTTTCCAAAATGCCCTGCTTTGTTTTAAATTTCACTGAGTATAGCAGATGCTCAAGAACCGTTTCTTAAATAAAGGAAAAGAAAACATGAAAAAATTGTGACTGCCCGACTTATGCCATTATACTTCTCACTTTTATAAATCTCAATATTCAATGGAAGAATGCCATGAATCATTAAAATACATATAATTCATGGCTCAACTGGTAAAGAATCTGCCTGCAATGTGGGAGACCTGGGTTTGATCTCTGGGTTGGGAAGATCCCCTAGAGAAGGGAAAGGCTACCCACTCCAGTGCTCTGGCATGGAGAATTCCATGGACTGTATAGTCCGTGGGGTTGCAAAGAGTTGGACACGACTGAGTGACTTTCAGTTTTCAAAATGTTAACTTGGGTAAATAAAAGTAGTTTTTCTGAGAACAGAACAACTAACAAAACTCGTTGATTTGAAATTCATTTTTAGATTTGCTTGCTTCCAGTCCCCTAGCTCAGTGGCTCTCTTCAATCGCCCACTTTCCTCATCCTTTCTTACTTTCTATAGCAAACTCAACAATAACAATGAAATATCATTGTACAAGATTGGTTGACGGTGGTGATAATGTGGTGGAGTTTTGTCCATACCTGCTTCGGAGGACTAGTGGAGGCGATAATTTGTGTTTAAAATGTATTAATCACATACAGGTTTTTAAAGACTAGTTACTGCTTTTGAACTGTGGTGTTGGAGAAGACTCTTGAGGGTCCCTTGGACTGCAAGGAGATCCAATCAATCCATCCTAAAAGAGATCAATCCTGGGTGTTCATTGGAAGGTCTGATGTTGAAGCTGAAACTCCAATACTTTGGCTACCTCATGCGAAAGGTTGACTCATTGGAAAAGACCCTAATGCTGGGTAGGATTGGGGGCGGGAGGAGAAGGGGACGACAGAGGATGAGATGGTTGGATGGCATCACCGACTCAATGAACATGGGTTTGGGTAGACTCTGGGAGTTGGTGATGGACAGAGAGGCCTGGCGTGCTGTGATTCATGGGGTCGCAAAGAGTCGGACACGACTGAGCAACTGAACTGAACTACTGGAAAAGTCAGGGTTCAAAAATATCGTTGATAAAATTTTGCATTAAATTTTATCCACTAAGCAGACAACACACAGCAAAATAAATTGATAATGATGAAGCAGTAATTGACATTCAGAACCAATCAATAATAACAGTATCAAATACACTTGTGCCCTTTCTTTGATAGACTATTCAAAGGACTTAACAAGAAATAAATTGCTTCATTCTCCCAACAACTTCATGAGGTGAAGAATGTTATTAGCCCCATTTTTCCCGTGACAGAACAGGGACAGAGAGTAACTTGCCTGATGTCATATAGGTAGAAAGTGGCAGAGCTGGAACATAAATTGGTAATCTGACTCCAAAGCCTGTGCTCTTATGTACTACCCTGTCTGACCTCTCTAGACTCAAGGCAATGATCATGCACTAAGTAAAGAGGTGGTCTACAAGTCCCCGTGTAATCTGGCCTCTCTGTTGTCTCCCTGACCTCTCTGACTTCTTGCTTTATTCCCTCCACTCCAGCAACACTGGCTTCCTTAGGTTTCTGAAACTTGATTTCCCCTCATGGCCTTTGTGCTTGTCTTGGCTGTGTTTTGGATGCCTGCTCCTTTACCCACATAGAGAAATGCCTCACTCCCTTCACCTTATTTAAGTCTGCTCAGATGTTACTTGGGCTTCCCTGGTGGCTCAGACGGTAAAGAATCTACCTGTAATGCAGGAGACCTGGGTTTGATCCCTGGGTAGGGAAGATCTCCTGGAGAAGGGAATGGCAACCCCTCCATTATTCTTGCCTGGAGAATTCCATGGACAGAGGAGCCTGGTGGACTACAGTCTGTGGGGTCGCATAGAATCAGACACAACTGTGCATGGATACACACATAAATGTTACTTGGGTCTCTCCTGACTGTTCTAAGTTGCCATCTCCCCATACTCCTTCTTCCTCTGCTCTGCTATGTTCCTCTGTAGCCCTTATCAGTCTTACTTTATTCTTCCATATATATATATATATATATATATTGTTTTTCCATATTTCATCAGATCTAAGATGCGATCAAGTGTATCTCAGAGAAAGAAAAAAAAGATTGTGGTTGTTATTCATTTGCTAAGTCACGTCCAATTCTTTTCAACTTCATGGTCTATGGCATGCCAAGCTCCTCTGTCCTCCACTGTCTCCCAGAGTTTGCCCAAATTCATGTCCATCGAGTCAGTGACGCTATCTAACCATCTCATCCCACCTCCTTCTACTTTGTCTTCAATCTTTCCTGGTATCAGGGTCTTTTCCAATGAGTCAGCTCTTCACATCAGGAGCTTCAGCTTCAGCTACAGTCCTTCCAATGAATATTCAGGTTTGATTTCCGTTAGGATTGACTAGTTTGATCTCCTTGCAGTCCAAGGGACTCTCAAGAATCTTCTCCAGCACCACAGTTCAAAAGCGTCAGTTCTTTGGTGCTCAGCCTTCTTTATGGATCAACTGTCACATCCGTACCTGACTATTGGAAAAAAACCATAGCTTTGACTATAAGATGCCACCTATCAAAAAATGCATCCCAATTTTAGGTTTCATACAATGTGAAGAAATGTTCATCATAGGATTAATGGAATATAGTATTTATTTTACATCTTTATTTTGTTTATTGTATATTTCTCCACTATCACCTGAATGTAAACCCATAAAGGTAGGGATTTTAAATGCGCCCTTTTGTAAATTGCTCTCTTCAGTAGCTCTACCTGGTGGCTCAGATGGTAAGGAATCCGCCTGCAATGTAAGAGACCTGGGTTTGGTCCCTGGGTTGAGAAGATCCACTGGAGAAGGGAAAGGCAACCCACTCGAGTATTCTTGCCTGGAGAATTCCACGGACAGAGGAACCTGGCAGGGTACATCCACGGGGTCACAGAGTCAAGATACAGCTGAGTTACTAACACTTTCAGGTTCTGTCTTCAGTGCTTAAGCACAGTATATGACACATGGTCAGCACTTGGTAGCTCTTTAAGGGATGAATGAACTCCTCAAATGAGGAAATTCCCACCTTCAGCTTGTATGCATGGAAGCAGAAATTCTGCATTGCTGCTGCGTTGCATGGCACCCAGACTTCCTCAACAGAGTCTGAGAAAATTTTCCTCAGAAAATTTGATTAACTAAATTTAGTTTATGAATATTTTGTTTGCTTTTAGCAATCAGTTTAGTAATTAACACTTAGTCATATGTAAAGATAAATGTCAAAGAAAGGAGTTAAATTTTTGGGATCAGATAGCAGCCCATTCCGAAGAAGGCAATGGCAACCCACTCCAGTACTCTCGCCTGGAAGATCCCATGGACGGAGGAGCCTGGTAGGCTGCAATCCATGGAGTCGCCAAGAGTCAGACACGACTGAGTGACTTCACTTTCACTTTTCACTTTCATACATTGGAGAAGGAAATGGCAACCCACTCCAGTGTTCTTGCCTGGAGAATCCCAGGGATGGGGGAGCCTGGTGGGCTGCCGTCTATGGGGTCGCACAGAGTCAGACACGACTGAAGCGACTTGGCAGCAGCAGCAGCAGCCCATTGAAAGAACCATTTCAGCCTCCCAGTGGCAAGCTCACTTTGGCTTGAAATTCATTATACTAATACAATTATTGTCATCATGGTTGTCTCCTTCTCCTTCTTTAAGACAGGTAATACATTCACGTGGTTAAAATATAAGTGACAAAAGTGTACTTAGCAAAAAAGTTTCCCTACTATTCCTTGGCCACCCAGGCAAATATAAACAATTCTTGTTTATCCTTCTAGATACACATATATGTATACGTACTCTCTTTTAATAACACAAATAAATGTAGCACATTGTACAAACTGTTCTGCACCTTACATTTTCCTGTTTAATAATTCTTGGAAATTGTTCCATACAAGAAGTATTCTTTATCCTTTCTTATTGTGTTCTGTGAAATGCTTTTAAAATATTTTTTGAAGCCCTGGGAATTCCTTGGAGGCGGGGGATGCAAGAAAGAGGGTTCTGGGGCCCCATCTTGCTCCATTTGATGGATTTCATTTGTTTATACTTCCTGTGTCATTTGGAAGAAAAGAGGCTAAAATGTTGGACAGCAACCTCTCTTAAGAGATGTGAAATGTGACCACAGCAAGGACCTGAATAGTCAAGTAGTTTCACATGCTGTAGAGTCCAGGATGCAAATTCCTGCTCTACCTGTTTTGAGAAGAATAATAATATCCTCCTCATGTGGTTGTTGTTAGAATTTTATTACATAATAGCTTTAATGTGCTTAGTACTTTAGTGCATGAAACAGAGTCAATACTCAATAAAGGTCAGAGTGGAGACCTACGTATCTTTGGTGCATATCATCAATTTCTTAACAGCTGAACATTTAAAGATATTACCCTATAACAGTACTTACTTCAAACTATTGGCTCATGTTACAGAAAAGTCCATTACTTCAGACATGACTTGTTCTGGGGAACATCCAGATAATCTCTTGAGGATCTGAACTTTAATTATTTTATCTGGACTCTGCTCTTTATATTGGTTTCTTTCTCTGACTCTGTGCAAGGGCAAGTTTGCTGTCAGTTCCTGCAGTCCTGGGAGGACCAAGTTTATAGAGGAAGACTCCTCACTTCTCTCCTTGGAATCCCAGCAAAAGTCCTGTTATTACTCACTGGACCTTGCTGGAGCATGTACCTTTGTGTTGGGTGAGTTCCTATAGTCCAGTGTGTGAGATGCTCTGACTGGCCTTGGTTTACACACCCACCTCTAAAACAAGCAGTGGGCACATGGCATAAGAACAGGAAAATAGGGACTTTCTTTAAAGGGAAGCTGGACTACCGTGCCAGCAGAAAGTTGATAAGGATAGGAAAAACAGTAGATGCTTGCTACATCCCTGATGGACTTGACTGCTTGCCAGTTTTTTTTTTTTTTCCTGCAGTGCCACTAGCACTAGCTAGCATAAGTACTGTTGCTCTACAAAATGTTCAAAAGATCATGTTGCATTACTTAATAAAAGTAATTTTACATTGCTTTGTATTTATATCTCCAAGCAAAGCTATATCTATACCCACTTTTTACAAGAGTACAGTCCAGGTGTGTTTCCATTCTTCAGAAAATATAAGAGAAGTGCTTACTTAATAAAACACTTACATTAGGAAATCCCATTTTCAGTTCCAAAGGACTTTTTGTAAGACTGAAAATTTTAAGTTAACTACTTTTTGGCTGTGCTGTGTCTTCATGGCTGCAAGTGGAGGGCTACTCTAGTTGTGGTGTGTGGGCTTCTCATGGCGGTGGCTTCTCTTGTTTTGGAGCACAGGCTCTAGAACGCAGGCCCAGTAATTGTGGCTCTCAGGCTCTAGGTATGTGAGCTGGGTGGTTGTGTCACACAGGCCTAGTTGCTCCACAGCATGTGGGATCTTCTCGGACCAGGGATCAAACCCATGTCCCTTGCCTTGGCAGGCGGATTCTTAACCGCTGGATCACCGGGGAAGTCCTATAAGAGTGTTTATTGAGGGATAAATGTATCAGCCCAGGCCCAGGCACTCTTATCTCCTGTAGAGAATTTGACTGTCATCTCTCCACAACCACTGTGTTCCCCCACTCCCTGCAGCTAGCTAAACGGGCAAGTCCTGAATAGCCAGAATGGGGTTGAAGATTTTACTGCCCCATTCCACAGCTAAACTAAGTCTTTTGAAGTTCAAATTACTGGGTGATGCCAAGACTTCCTGGAACTTTAAGATAACTTCTCATGAAGTCATTGCCATGTTCATTAGCAATCCATGACCAGGCAGTTGCAGCTGACTGTCTCATCTGCCTGAGTCTGTGGTCAGGTGAGTACAAGAGCAGGGGACTCTGTCAATGTAGATTGGGCCTCCAGGGCCAGCAGGGTGGTAACTGACTTGAACCAGAGCATTTCAAAGCCAGCCCAGACCTCCAAGGTCCCGTCTCCCCAGTTCAAGTTCTTTAATAATGTTGACTATAAGCAACCAACACACTACATGAATAATTGGGGTAAGCTCGCATATATTAGATGGAGAGTCCAGAACTGGCATACAGCTTGAGGAAAGAAGAGGGAGTTGACTGTGGACGTAATTGCCTGCCAGCAGCTCAAGAGTTCATGGGCAGAGGAATAGAAGAGAGAAGATTATGAGCACAGAGAGGCCAAGGACAGAAGCCTGCTCTCTGGCTCAGCTGTTCTTGATGCTGCCTTGCCCAGGATCTCAAATACCACACCAGTCATGGGTAATATAAAGAAATAGAAAAGCTCCAGCTTATTCTCCCACTACCTTTTCCTTGGGCTTTCCAGGAGACGCTAGTGGTAAAGAACCCGTCTGCCAATGCAGGAGATGTAAGAGACGCAGGTTCAATCCCTGGGTTGGGAAGATCTGCTGGAGGAGGGCATGGCAACCCACTCCAGTATTCTTGGAGAATCCCATGGGCAGAGGGGCCTGGCAGGCTACAGTTCATAGGGTCGAAAAGCATCGACTTAGCATGCACACATGCATGAACCCTCTCCCTACCTCTAATATCCCAACACACATATGGCCTTTCCAGGGCAGGGCCACAGTTGGTGAGACCCAAGATGACCCAGACCCAAGTCCTTAAACTGCTCCCTCTCTCCCAGCTACGTGCATGATGACTCCTAAATAGCAACCAGTCTCCTTGGACAAGTGCTGCTGTCTAGATGCGGTTCAAGCTTCTAGTGTGTGTGTGTGCTAGGTAGCTTCAGCCGTGTCCAACATGGGCACAGAGCCCGACGGGCTCCTCTGTCCATGGGATTCTCCAAGCAAGAATACTGGAGTGGGTTGCCTTCCTTCAGAGGATCTTCTCAACTCAGGGATCGAACTGCAGTCTCGTGTATCTCCTGCATTGGCAGGCGGGTTCTTTACACTACTGCCACCTGGGAAGCAAAATGACTATACTTGTATTTGGGTATTTACTTCAGTTTAGTCGCTCAGTCGTGTCCGACTCTTTGCGACCCCATGAATCACAGCACGCCAGGCCTCCCTGTCCATCACCAACTCCTGGAGTTTACCCAAACCCATGTCCATCGAGTCAGTGATGCCATCCAACCATCTCATCCTCTGTCGTCCCCTTCTCCTCCTGCCCCCAATCCTTCCCAGCATTAGGGTCTTTTCCAGTGAGTCAACTCTTCGCATGAGGTGGCCAAAGTATTGGAGTTTCAGCTTCAACATCAGTCCTTCCAATGAACACCCAGGACTGATCTCCTTTAGGATGGACTGGGTACTTACTTCATGGTATAGTAAATACCAAGATCTTTGTTTTTTTAAAAACAAAATTCATAACCGTTGAAAACATATCAATGAAACTACAAATTTAACCCATTTCATTTTAATAGAATGAGTGATTCTAAGTTCTGCTGTGTCCTGCATACCTGATGGGCTGGTTAGGCCTGAATTCAGCGCCTTTGTGTGCCTTTCACTTTTCTGCTTGGGGCTTTTGGAATCTTGGTCTATAGGTAGCTACTCAGCTCTGGCCAGAGACTTGAGCTCCTTGTTTTTTATTTTTCCTTGCCAAATTTAGGAAGGATGGTCCTTCTTTTGGGTTAACTCCTGACCTCCCTGGCAGAATGAGTCTCTTTATTTGTAGAACTTTTCTCCTCGAATTCATACTCAGCCCCTCCCTTTTTGAGGGTAGGGTGGGGTGGGAGATGGAATTGCAAGAGCTGATTGATAAGGAGAGGGGCTTAGAGGGGGGTTAGTGGGGCTTCTCTGAAGGAGAGAACAGTCACAGAAGAGAAAGGGGAGAGAGTAGAGAAAGATCCAAGAAACTGAATGAAACTGCTGACTAATATCTGCAGCTAGAGTATGACACCCACATAAATACAGTGGTTTTTTTTTTTCTTCAGTACTTAAAAATAGCTCGGCATAGCAGAATACTGAAAACAGATGTGCTTGGTTTCCTGAGCTACTGATTCAGCAAACATTTGAGTGTCTGTCCTCTCTGCCAGGCCCTGCTATAGCTTCTTTACTACTATAGGTTTCTTCTGGAGTGCTGAAATTCTTATTTGTATTTTCACAGAGAGTGAAGCCTGGGCTTCAGCATGGTATAGAGTAGAAGGGAATGTTTTGTTTGCAAACCTAAACAGAATTGAGTCCTACCTCTTTGGAATGGTGTAGTCTTGGACAAATTAGACTTAACTTTGCTGTCTTGGTTTTGATTACCTACTGCCTTGCAAAAGAAAACCAAAGAATGCCTTAAAACAAATTGTCTGGGATCTAAGCTGGTACCTTTCTGCTAAGCCATGCTTGGCTCCGAGCGTTGTCTTTTTTGTTAAAAGCTGGTTGTGGTTGTATCCTTATCTGGAAAGCAAGAAGGAGAAAGGTCAAGATGAAAAGTTATCTATGGACAAGTTATCTATCCATCCTCTACTCTTTTACTTATGTAACTTTTATTCTGAATTAATTTTAGAATTGAGATAAGGTTGCAAAAATTGTACAAAGAATTCCTAAATATTTTCACACAGATTCCTCAAATGTTAACATTTTTATCACAATTACTGTATCATTTTTTCTCTCTAAATTATGCATTTCCCCCTAAGCCATCTGGGAAAGAATTTTTAAGCATGATGTCCCTTTATTTTAGTACCTAATTCCTAACAACAAAAACATTTTCTTAAATAACACAGTGCAGTGATCAAATCCAGGAAATTAACACTGATATCAATGCAGTTATCTAATCTACAGATCTTATTCGAATTTTGCCAGGAGTCCCAATTATTTTCCTTTCTGGCCCAGTATCCAAACCAGGATCACACATTGCATTTAGATGTTATGTGTCTATAGTCACCTTTAATCTGGAATGGTTCTCTGTCTTTGTCTTTTGTGATTTGATATTTGGAAGAGTACAGGTTAGATCAGTTACTTTGCAGCTGCTCAACTGGAGTTTGTCAGATCTTCCTGATTAAGTTCAGATGGTGCATCTTTGGCATCTTTGGCTAGGAATATCCCAGACAGGCTCTTCTTCTCACAGTGCATCATCTCAGGAGATACATAACTTATACTTGCCCCACTATTAGTGATATTAATTTTGATCCTTTCTTTAAGGTGTTGTCTGCCTCTCTACTGTACATTTAACTATTTTTCCCTTTGATATTAATGTGTATCATTTGAGGAATGTGCGTTAATATTGCTAAATGTCCTGTTTCTCCTCAAACTTTCACCCTCCGATTTTAGGATCCATTGATAATTGTTACCTCAAACAATAGTGGTTGCTAGTCTGTTGTTTCAGGGCTTCCCAGGTGGTGCTAATGGTAAAGAATCCTCCTGCCAGTGCAGGAGATGCAGGAGATATGGGTTTGATCACTGGGTTGGGAAGATCCCCTGCAGGAGGAAATGAGTCTGACACGACTGGGCACAGGCAGTCTGCTGTTTGCATAAAACCTTTCCTGGAAGTTCCATCTTTCAACCTCTACCTATTTTGCTAAGAACCGCGTCCTTTGTGCGTGCGAAGTTGGTTCAGTCATGTCCAACTCTTTGCAACACTATGGACTGTAGCCCACTAGGCCTCTCTGTCCATAGGATTTCCCAGGCAAGAATACTGGAGTGGGTTGCCATGCCCTTCTCCAGGGGATCTTCCCAAGCCAGGGATCAAACGTATGTCTTTTGCATCTCCTGCATTGGCAAGTCGGAGAAGGCACTGGCTACCCACTCCAGTACTCTTGCCTGGAAAATCCCATGGACGGAGGAGCCTGGTGGGCTGCCGTCTATGGGGTCACACAGAGTCGGACACGACTGAAGCGACTTAGCAGCAGCAGCATTGGCAGGTGGGTTCTTTACCACTAGCGCCACCAGGGAAGCCCCTTAAGAACTGCATCCAACCTTAATTGGATTCCAAGAGAGCCTAGGAAATGCATCATTGTATTATTTTTTTTGGTATAAGTATATTGCTTTCCCCAGGAAAATTGGGGTTCTCTTAGTAAAGAGGGGAGAATAAAAGCTTACTACAACTTGCCAACCCAATAGCATCATTTATAAGGATTAACTTTTCTTTTTTGTTTTTAAATTTTGGCAGCACCATGAGGCATGTGGAATCTTAGTCCCCTGGCCAGAGATCAAACCAGAGCCCCCTGCACTGGAGGCACAGAGTCATAAGGATTAAATTAAATGGTCTTTGTAAAACATCTACCAAGGAACCTGTAACATGATTGATACTTTAAAATATCCCTCCCCAACCTATGGGAACAGAGATTTGTTTGTTTTTTTGATCACTTGTGGTCACATAGCTAGTAAATAACAGAACAGATCTACAAACCCTAGTCTGGTTCCTACACCATAGTTTCCTTTTGCTGGTTTTAAACATTCTGTAGTCTCTTAAATCTTCTCAGCTATATGACTAAAACTACCTCTATAGTATTTTAATATGCTGCTGCTGCTGCTAAGTCGCTTCAGTTGTGTCCGACTCTGTGCGACCCCATAGACGGCAGCCCACCAGGCTCTGCTGTCCCTGGGATTCTCCAGGCAAGAATACCGGAGTGGGTTGCCATTTCCTTCTCCAGTGCATGAAAGGGAAAAGTGAAAGTGAAGTCGCTTAGTTGTGTCCGACTCTTCGCGACCCCATGGACTGTAGCCTACCAGGCTCCTCCGTCCATGGGATTTTCCAGGCAAGAGTACTGGAGTGGGGTGCCATTGCCTTCTCCGGTATTTTAATATACAAAACGATATATTAATCTATACAACTCTAATGGAATGGTTCTATTCACTAGATGAAGATAACATTATGTGTATGTTAAATAAATAAAAACCTGACTTAATTTCTTTATATTTGGGCATGTTCTTTTTCATGTAGTCTCAGGCAATTGTTCTCTTTTGGGGCAATGGCTATTTATTCTTCCAGGAATCATAATCTGGAAAGACTTGGGAGGGAAAAATGGTTAGAGAATAAGTGTGTTTGCTCAGCATTATAAATAAATACAACCACATGTTTTATTGATTCTTTGTAGTTTTTAAAATATTTAACAGAAAGAGAGAATTGTAAAACTCTTTTGTCTCCTGCCAACAATAAGAATTCGAATTTTAAAATTCCCTTGTCACAGAATCAGTATGAAAGAACATGAAATTTTAATACCAACTGGCAGCAGAAAACCTCACTTCATTTAACTTAGAATTTTACACTGAACATCATGGAGGAGAATAATATCAGTACATGACAGAAATAAAATATGATGGTGGAAAAATGATAAATCAGGATACACAAAATTGTATATGAAATCTAAAAGTGTTAGTCGCTCAATTGTGTTCAACTCTTTGTGACCACTTGGACTCTAGCCCACCAGGCTTCTCTGTCCATGGAATTCTCCAGGCAAGAATACTGGAGTGTGTTGCCATTTCCTTCTCCAGGGGATCTTCCCAACCTAGGGATCAAACCTGGGTCTCCCTCATTACAGGCAGATTCTTTACCATCTGAGCTACCAGGGAAGCTAACAGCTAAGTTTAAAATATATGGGGAATTCCCTTGTGGCCCAGTGGTTAGGATTCTATACTTCTACTTCATTGGGCACAGGTTCGATCCCTGGTCAGGGAACTCAGATCCAGCAAGCTGATCCTGCAAGCTGTAAGACATGGCCAAAAAAAAAAAAAAAAGATAAAATAAGCAAATAAAGTTGAGTATACATTTAAAATGTATGCATAGGAAGAAACCTAGAAAGAAATGTAGGATGAGAATTCAGAGTGTTTGTATTTTGGTGGAAGGGTATGGGTTGTGTTTTTTTCTTTCAACTGCTCCATAATTTCTACTGGATACATTTTTCTTTAAACAAACATGCCCCCCCCCCAAATAATCACAGATAATAGCAAGTTTAGAAAAGATATTAAGTAGGAACATTTTCAGAAGGGAAACATCAGGAGCCCCAGACCAAACTGTTAGTTTGCTTTGGAGGAGAGACCCAAGGGGTCACAGTTTGCAGCTGATGCCTGAGCCTATTTCATTTTATCCATCTTGGTACCAGCTCTTTTCCTTCCTCTCTTCCATTCTTTCTTTACTTCTTTTCTCTTTTATTGTAAGGTAGGTGAAGAGATTGAAGAAGGAAATGGCAACCCACTCCAGTATTCTTGCCTGGAGAATCCCATGGACAGAAGAGCATAGTGGGCTATACAGTCCACGGGGTCACAACAAGTCAGACACAACTGAAGCGCCTTAGCACGGTGCTGCTGCTGCTAAGTCTCTTCAGTCGTGTCCGACTCTGTGCGACCCCATAGACGGCAGCCCACCAAGCTCCGCCATCCCTGGGATTCTCCAGGCAAGAATACTGGAGTGGGTTGCCATTTCCTTCTCCAGTGCATGAAAGGGAAAAGTGAAAGTGAAGTCGCTCAGTCGTGTCCGACTCTCAGCGACCCCATGGACTGTAGCCTACCAGGCTCCTCCGTCCATGGGATTTTCCAGGCAAGAGTACTGGAGTGGGGTGCCATTGCCTTCTCCGTTAGCACGCAGGTGAAGAGATTAATTATAAGAAAGAGAGCTTCATACAGTAGAAAGAACATTATAGTTTGAAATCAGACAGATTTAGATTTAAATCCTGGCATTCATTCCACAAACATTAATTGAGCAATGAGTATGCCATGTACTGCTGTAGGTATTGGAGATTCAGCAATGATTAAAACAGATAAAAATGTTCATCTTTGTGAAACATGTTCTAGTGGGGGTAGACAGTGTGATTTAAAAGGTCCTGGAAAGACCCTTGGACGAAAAAATATCTTCCCAACAGTTGTTTATAATGCATAAAAGTATGCCATGAAGGACTTAGCCTTTTGGATCCACAAACATCTTCTTTTAAAATGCAAATATCGGTGGAAAAAGTACATCATCATCATGCTTAACTGCCCTTCATATGTTAGTATGAATTAATTCTGTCGTATACCTCAGGAGCTAAATGAAAGCCATGCTTTGTAAGAATGAACATTTCAATTGAAGAGAGGATCATTAGGTACTATCTGAGAAGGGGAGACCTAAGTGGGTTTCAGAGTAAGCAGTAGGAGGGTGCTGTATCAAGAGGCAGTTTAACAAGGGCAAGACAGAGGAAAAAAGGACAATGGGGGGATAAAAAGAGAATGGTGGTAGATAACAATGGTAGAATTCCAGGAATAAACATCATTCTTAACATGTATGAGTTTGTCTTGGGGAAAAATCCGGAAGTCTTCCCAGGTTTAGATACGTCCCCCTTCCTCCTTCCCTCCCTAGCCAAGTTTTTCTTTTTAAAGAGTATCTTAGGACCAGGACATTTCTGAGGTATATACCTGTGACCTTCTTAAATCCTCACATAGAAAAAAAATCCTCACATTGTCAAATACTCCTAAAATGTGTAATCTTTCATGAAATGGTTAAGATATGAATAAAAGAATGAATGAATACCTTTTCTAAGAAGGAGTAAGAATCAGTGACAGTCCCACTGTGGTGGAATGGAGGTCCTCTACTCATACAGTAGCTTGACTCTTCCTCAACATTTTAAAAAAATTCATTTATTTTTTAATTGAAGGGTAATTGCTTTACAGAATATTGTCGTTTTCTGTCAAACATCAGCATGAATCAGCCACAGGTATACATATGTCCCCTCCCTCTTGAGCCTCCCTCCCCATCTCACCCCTCTAGGTTGATACAGAGCCCCTGTTTGAGTTCCCTGAGTCATACAGCAAATTCCCACTGGCTATCTATTTTACATCTGGTAAGGTAAGTTCCCACGTTACTCTCTCCATATATCTCACCCTCTCCTCCCCTATCCCCCGTGTCCATAAATCTGTTCTCTATGTCTGTTTCTCCATTGCTGCCCTGCAAATAGATTCATTGGTACCATCTTTCTAGATTCCATATATATGCGTTAGTATACGATATTTATCTTTCTCTTTCTGACTTACTTCACTCTGTATAATAGACTCTAGGTTCATCCACCTCATTAGAACTGACTCAGATGCGTTCCTTTTTGCCTCAACATTTTTAAATGACAGTTCATTAACTGTCAGAAACCTCTGGGTCTCTGAAAATTACAAGACTTAAACATGTAGATACTGAGGTTCATACGTACATCTCTGTCTCCAAATCTTCCATCCTCTCTCTGGTTCACTTTTCTCCTCAGCCATGATGGTGCTTCTATTCCTGTTATATTGAGATTGTATTGCTTAAGGTTGTGAAGAAATTCCCTGAGAGTCTGGAGTCCATCCTGAATCTTGCAGAGGAACTCAGCTCAAGAAGGGTCTCTTGTAAGGATAGCGGGGAATCTTCAAAGAAATCTTTAGGAAGTCCAGACTGGCCTCATGAGAACCGAAGAGTTGAGAGGCAGGTAGTGTGTGTGTGGTGGAGATGTGTGTGTTTCTATCTGTGTCAGGCCTTATAGTCTCGTAGTCTCGTCTGTGCTTTTTTCAGTGAGTCTGTTCCATTCTCCTGCTTTCTCTGCCGACTCACTGCCTGTTGGCTGCCAAGCATGCAAGTGGCTTTGGCGATTGCCTGGATCCCCAGCCCATATTCAGTGTCATATCCCCTGGAGAAGGGATAGGCTACCCACTCCAGTAGTTCCAGTAGTTACTACCAGCAAGCAAGTTCTTGTGCTAAGCAATTTACATATATTATCTACTAAAGGTCTCAACCTCCTTACTTTCATTTCCTTTATGCAAAAGGAAACTAACTGTTGGAGAGAGGTTAAGTAACTTGCAGAGGTCACAGAGCTCAACTACTGGGATTTGAGCTGAGATTTTTCAGAAGGCAGAGTTTGTGCCCTTTCCTGGTTTTCCACATCTCTCCCTGGGTGTGTCACTGACTGCTCCTGACCACTGCATAGCTTAACCTGGCTACTTCCCCTAAGTAAGCTTTCCCTCTTTGGAGAAATAGATACTTTGTGAGAAGGGGAACTCTCACCAATGGGTTACAGAGGTCCACCCTGTAACTGTTTCCCAGTTGTTTCCAGTCTGAAACAAAGCTGTGATTTTGCCAGAGCTTATGTAGGCAAGACACCCCACTCCAGTACTCTTGCCTGGAAAATCCCATGGATGGAGGAGGCTGGTAGGCTACTGTCCATGGGGTCACTAAGAGTCGGACACGACTGAGCGATTTCACTTTCCCCTTTCATGCACTGGAGAAGGAAATGGCAACCCACTCCAGTATTCTTGCCTGGAGAATCCCGGGGACGGCGCAGCCTTGTGGGCTGCCGTCTATGGGGTCGCACAGAGTCGGACACGACTGAAGCAACTTAGCAGCAGTAGCAGCTTACTCCACTTGAGCCACTGTAATAGAATACCATAGACTGGAGAAATTTATTTCTCCCAGTTCTGAAGACTGGAGCCCAAGACGAAGGCACTGGCACGTTCCATGTCTGGTGAGGATCCACTTTCTGGTTCATGAACTTTTGTCTTTTTGCTGTGTCCTCACGAGGCAGAAGTGACAAGGGAGGTTTCTTCGGCCTCCAGTTTGAGGGCGCTATGATCTAATCACTTCTCAAAGGCCCTATTTGTTAGGGGGACACAAATATTCTGATTTTAGCACCAACTTGCAGTTGAAGGTGAGTTGATGGAATTGAAAGGAATCATGATTAACAGGGTAGCATTGTTTCTGATAGATGATATTGTAGGGGGAAAAATACACTTTTGAAGTAAAAAATGAGCCGCAAACTTTCAGATTTTATGCTTGAAGAAGATCCCAGTGGAGAGAGGTCAGCAGGATCATAATGTCATTGGGTCCCCACGATGTACCTCTTTAGATCTCTCACAAATTACTCCTGCCACCAACATCGTGGCCTCTAGGAGGCACCGTTTCCCTTCCATGGCTGTGGACCCATCACTGGCTATGAATCAGATCTATAGCTGAGTCTGACTCAAGCTGGGTTCTATCTGCTAGGAGCTAGCCACAGGAAAATAAACACCCAGAGTGAGAGTGATGCCAGTCTTTATAATCTGGTTTATGAGGAGAGTGTATTGATCCTGTCTTCTAGCTGTTGAACTATTGATGCAGATTGAGCCCTTTTACTCCCAGCATTGAAGAATCATTTACCAGACTTGGTGCTTGGGGTCTGGCAGAACAAAATGCAAGGTCCCTTATCAGAGTCAGAGACATGGCAAGGGAGAGGCCTGACAGTCTTCCTTAGAACCACCCTCACGGTGCCTGGTTTGGCATTGAGGCTGCTTCCTTTCAGACAATACCTGTCCCCAGCAGGGAGTAGCCACTCCAGCACTCAGCACTGTCCTAACTCATTTTGTAAATTCCCACCCCACATAACCTATCATAGAGGGTCTGTTTGTTGCATATGCATTTGAATTTACTATGAAGTAAATGTCTATATAAATTGGCCAAAAAGCAGATATTAAGAATAACAACTAAGAAAATCGATTAGCTAATTCATTCCATTGGGATTATGTTTACATCTTTATTCTCAAGGTTCAATCTTTAATATTGAATAATAGATTCTACTTTTATTAAATCCAATTCTACTGTGAATAAATGTCATAAAACTTGAATGATACAAATTTATTTTAATTTTATAAAATTTACATTTGGCAAGACTAAGATCAATCAACATTTTTCTACATTGATGTGTTAAATCCTAGGATTCTAATAAAGCTAACCAATAGGTGGCTCAGATGGTAGGTGAAGAATCTATCTGCAATGCAGAAGAGCTGGGTTTGATCCCTGGGTGTGGAAGTTGCCTGGAGAAGGGAATGGCAACCCACTCCAGTATTCTTGCCTGAAGAATTCCATGGACAGAAGAGCCTGGTGGGCTATGGTCCATGGGGTTGCAGAGTTGGAAATGACTGAGTAACTGACACTTACTTTTTCTTCAGGATTCTAATAAAGCTAACCAATAGAAGAAATGTGAATGGTATCCTCATTCATCAATTTGATGATTATTTAAAATTTTATAGATATTATCTCAAGTTCATTCCTTCTCCCTCACCTGGTTATGAATTTGCAGGACTGAAGGACCATGTGTCATGCCCATGTATTTTTTATTATGCTCTTCTCCCATCAAACACGTTTCTATGTTTATAGTTGGTTCTTTATGCTTTTACATTTCCCTTTTTTATTAAGGTTGTTAGCTTTCAGTTCTTGATGCTATCAGGATAGTCCTTTGCACTCTGATTTGCTACTTGTGATCTAACGTGGACCCTTAGTAGTGGCTAACTTTTATTGAGCATGTACTATGTTCCAGGTGTTGTTCTAAGGACTTTGCAGGTATTAGCTAATAGTATTACCTCATAACTACTCTTAGATGGTTAGTAGCAGACCTACTATTATCATGCCACTTTGTGGTTATTTGGCCAAAGTCACACAGCCAGAAAGAAGCACAGCTTGGGATTCAAATCCAGTGGGGCTACAGAGTCTATGACACTATGCAAGAATATTCAATACTGCCTCAATATTCAGGTGTATTAAACTAGCTGAAGTCCAGGAGTTAGTAGAATCTTTGTAGAGTTTGCAAAGGACTCACCTGTGAATGATATCTTACTATGTATATACCCTCTCTGAGACTATTTCCTCAACTATAAAATAGAATAATAGAGCCAACCTGATATGACTACTTGAGGGTTAAATGAGTAAGATGTGTGTGTTACGTTATATATCAATATGTACGCGTGCATATGTGAAGAATCTTAAACAGGACCCAGCATATAGCAAGCACTCATTATGCTAAGGACTGTTCCTGTGCTCAATAAGTTATAGCTGTTCTTACAATAATCCACTGGTTTCAAGACTAGTAAGGCTTTCTGATATCCAATGGTCTAGGTACTGAGAAGCCCTTACATGCATTCCTCCTTCATAGCCCTTTTCCACAGCTCCTTTACCCTCTACCAACACTTTTTTTCTTTTTTAACAATTTTATTTATTTAGTTTTGGCTGTGCTGGATCTTTGTTGCTGTGTGGGCTTTCTCTAGTTGTGGCAAGCGGGGGCTACTCATAGTTGCCGAGCACAGGCTTCTTATTACAGTGGCTTCTCTTGTTGCAGAACATGGGCTCTAGGACACCCGGGCTTCAGTAGTTGCAGCATATGGGCTCAGTAGTTGTGGCTCAGGGATTATGCTCCAAGGCATAATCTTAGAAAACTAAGATCATGGCCTCTGGTCCCACCACTTCATGGCAAATAGATGGGGAAACAATGGAAACAGTGAGACACTATTTTGGGGGGCTCCAAAATCACTGCAGATGGTGACTGCAGCCATGAAATTAAAAGATGCTTGCTCCTTGGAAGAAAAGTTATGACCAATCTAGACAGCATATTAAAAAGCAGAGACATTATTTTACCAACAAAGGTCTGTCTAGTCAAGGCTATGGTTTTTCCAGTAGTCATGTATGGATGTAAGAATTGGACTATAAAGAAAGCTGAGCACCGAAGAATTGATGCTTTTGAACTGTGGTGTTGGAGGAGACTCTTGAGTCCCTTGGACTGCAAGGAGATCAAACCAGTCAATCCTAAAGGAAGTCAGTCCTGAATATTCGTTGGAAGGACTGATGCTGAAGCTGAAACTTCAATTCTTTGGCCACCTGATGAGAAGAACTGACTCACTGGAAAAGACTGTGATGCTGGGGCTGTGATGCTGTCACGGGAGACAGAGAGAGAGACAGCCCTTTGGCTCCTCTTTTTATATGTTTTTCCCTCCCCCTCGGCCTGCGCTATGCAAATTGGGCTAGCCAGGAGTGCTGTTGGTTCTACCTGAAGTCCTCACTCCGGTCCTCGGACCTTCCTTTGACCTTCCTTTGTTCTATTTTCGCGGGCTTTTCCCTTCCTTGTCTTTCAGCCACCGCCATTTTGGACTCCTGTTTCCTATTCTCACTACCTAACAGAAGGCATCACCAACTCAATGGACATGAGTCTGAGCAAGCTTCGGGAGTTGGTGATGGACAGGGAAGCCTGGCATGCAGTCCATGGGGTCCCAAAGAGTCGGACATGACTGAGCAACTGAACTGAACTGAACTGAAGGCATGTGAAATCCTCCTGGACTAGGGATTGAACCTGTGTCTCTTACGTTGGCAGGCAGATTCTTTAACCACTGAACCACCAGAGAAGCCCTTTACGTTTTTATTATTATTGAAGTTAGTTAATATACAATGTTGTGTTTCAGGTGTACAGCAAAATGATTCAGTTATGTATATATATGTATGTATATGTATATATATACATATATATATATTCTTTTTCAGATTCTTTTCATTATAGATTATTACAAGTTGTTGAATATAGTTCTTTGCTATATTACAGGTCCTTGTTCACCCTCTACCACTCTAAAGGACACTGCCAGTGCTCAGATGTGAACTGTCATAGGTGACTGTAGAAAAACATTTCCAGGGTCCCTTGGGACCTGCTCCAAACGCCCCCCCTACCTTCTTTCCTGGCCAGCCTGCCCCCACTTTCACTCTTTCTTGGGAGACCCCGCTTCCCAGGCCCAGTGTGGGTGGGAAGTGCTCTCAGGCAGTCCTGCTCAGCACAAGCCTTTTGTTTTCTAAATAAGCTTTGCAGCTAATCCCTGCTGGGGAACTGACTGGAAACAAGCCTAGGAAAATCTATAAGAATTTACAAAAGTGACTTAATTTGGCTCTAGTCCATAATCTTGACTTCCATTGAAATGGTAAACTAGAGCCTCCTTCAGGCTCTGCCTCTGTGCTTTTGAGAATAAAACGGATCTTGTTTTCTCTTGGTGGGCTGTTACCTCCTAGGTAGCCTGAAGGTGCAGCTCAGGCTGGTGTAGGTGTTCTGTTTCCTCAGGTGGGCAATTTGCATCTTTGAGGAACTACAGGTGGGGACCTCAGGCAGTTAAATGTACCCTCCCCTCTGTGGGGATTATCCCTTCTGGGCATATCCTCCCTAAATTGGGCACTGAGTTTAGGAAATCTCAGGGCAGGGCTAGAAATTAAAAATAAATAAATAAAAAATAAAAATTCTTAGAAAAATTACAGAGGGCATTTAGCCTAAGAACCAAAGTATATTTATCAAGAGAAGCATTTCCTCTGTGATAGACAAGAGACATTGCCATAAAATGAAATTATATTTAGGTTAAAAGAGATCTTCTAATCCACCTCACAATAAAAAAATGAAATGACCTTGAAAACATTTTATGAGTCAAATGAATAGTGAAAGTGGGGAAGGAATCATGAATGCAATGTAAGATATTAGGCCAGCTGCCTAAGATATTAAAGGCACACCTTGCCTTCCGTCTTTCTCCTGCTCCTTCCTTTGTTCTTACTGAAGCCTGTGTGATATTTTTAAGAAGGAAACCACTTCCTGGTTTCTCTCTTGGCTAACATAAGTCAGTACTTTCCCATTGCCTTCAGATAAAATTTAAAATGTGTGATTTATAAAAGTCCTTGAGGCTTCAAGTTTGCCCTATCGTTACCCCAACTTCCTAAACTCTAGCTTCAGTAAATAACTTTCAGTTCCTAACTGTTTTTACTTCCAGGAATTTGCCCCTGCTTACCCTTTTCCTAGACCACTTCCCATCCACAAAGTTGGCTATTCTCTTTCAGTTTCAGTGCCCCACCCCCCAGAATCTGCTTCTCTTACAGATTTTATCCCGCTGTGTTAAACTTCCCTGTTGTATGTCCAGTTCAGCAGACCTCGATCTACAGAAGGTCGAGAACCCAGCTTTGTCTGTTTCACAGGCCTTCACCCAGGTTAGTGTTTGACTCATGTGTGAAAGTTGCTCAGTTGTGTCCAACTCTTTGCGAGCCCATGGAACTTTCCAGGCCAGAATACTGCAGTGGGTAGCCGTTCCCTTCTCCAGGGGATCTTCCCAACCCAGGGATTGAACCCAGGTCTGCTGCATTGCGGGTGGATTCTTTACCAGCTGAGCCACCAGGGAAGCCCAAGAATACTGGAGTGGGTAGCCTATCCCTTCTCCAGTGGATCTTCCCAATCCAGGAATTGAACTGGGGTCTCCTGCATTGCAGGCAGATTGTTTACCAACGGAGCTATTAGGGAAGACTCTTGTAGACACTTAGTAAATAGCTGTTGAGTGAAAGGATAGCCAGGGGGAGAGGCTACCAGTGGAAGTTGCATAATTGGTAAGTGTCCTGGATGGGACGATGGACAGGTGGAGTTTTGTGGACCAAGGACTGCTCCTTCATACTGTGTCAGATCTCTGAGTGTCTAGTCCTCACGACTGGTCCATAAATTGCTTGAAACCCAGAGAAACTGGCTTCTGCTAACTGAACCTTGCACCAGCCTGAAGTCTGTTCATTTGTTAATGTGTAAGAAGATGTAGTAACTGTCAGGAGGAAGAGACTACTTGTCAGCACTTTTTCTACCCACAGGAAGTTACAAGGAAGCCAGATTACACTCAGAAGCTTGCTTGTGGGAGCCTTCTTCCTTCCTTCCTTCTGTAAGCATTTACTTGTTAAGTGCCTGCTCCATTGGAACAGAAACTTCTGAGTGATTTTAAGGACAGTCCTTCAGCAGAGGAAGTTAGGAGACTGCTCTCTGTGCTGTGGAGGCAGCACCATTCCGGTGGAGTGGCGCTGACCCAGGGCTGCAGGAATCACCCCAAGACTGGGCCCTGGGTGCCTTTCTTTTATCCTTTCAATGTTGACCAACTGCCCTTCTCACTGACCCCTTCTGTTTACATCTTCAGTCCGGTTAGGTCCAGATTTACCTTATGGAAGCACTTAGAAGTCTCTTCTGGGCCATTGACACATCTCTGCTGTGTCTCATGCCGATCTCATTTCCAAACTCCAGCATGGGCATGCTGGGCAGGGATGTCCAGGGCAGTAATCACCCTGCTTGTAGCTTCCAAATATACTTCTGCTGTGCTGTGCTGTGCTTAGTCACTCAGTCGTGTCCGACTCTTTACGACCTTATGAACTGTACCCCGCCAGGCTCCTCCATACATGGGATTCTCCAAGCATGAATACTGGAGTGGGTTGCCATGTCCCTCTCCAGGGGATCTTCCCAACCGAGGTCTCCCGCATCGCAGGTGGATTCATTACCATCTGAGCCACCAGAGAAGCCCATACTTCTGCTGATATAACCATAAATAATGCTTATACTTATAGCAGGGCCTATCAGAGATTTACAATTGAGTATTTGCAGTGAAATATTGGATTATCAGGTTGTCAAGGAGAAATAATTGCTCTATACTCTTAGGTTCAGTTGTTGGGGTGCCTTTGAATTCAACTGACAAAGGACAGTTAAGGAAAAAAACAAAATTCAATCATGTGTTTTTATTAATGTGTGTATAGGAGTTCATAGAGACTGTGACTCTAGGGGAAGTTAGGATTTGGGGCTTATATACCATCCTAATGGAGGAAAGGGAAGGGGAGAAAGGTATTTTCAGGAAAACAAGAAACTTCTTAAGAGAAGGGAGAGGGAGAAAGGGCCTATATTGGAAAACAGATAAGTGTTGGGAAAGGTAAATGAGCCCTGAGAAGTATCACGGGAGTTGTTGTGGTGTCCAACTCTTTGCAACCCCATGGACTGTAGCACGCCAGGCTCCTCTGTCCTCCACTATGTCCCAGAGTTTGCTCACATTCATGTCCATTGAGTCGGTGATGCCATCTAACCATCTCATCATCTGCCGCCCCCTTTTCCTTTTGCCTTCAATCTTTCCCAGCATCAAGGTCTTTTCCAGTGAGATGGCTCTTTGCATTTGGTAGCTGAAGTATTGGATGGAGCTTGAGCTTCAGCATCAGTCCTTCCAATGAATATTCAGGACTGATTTCCTTTACGATTGACTGGTTTGATCTCCTTGTAGTCCAAGGGACACTCAAGAGTCTTTTCCAATACCACAGTTAGAAAGCAATTCTCAGGCACTCAGCCTTCTTTATGGTCCAACTCTTATATCCATACATGACTATTGGAAAGACCATAGCTTTGACTATACGGACCTTTGTCAGCAAAGTGATGTCTCTGCTTTTTAATATGTTGTCTAGGTTTGTCATAGCTTTCCTTCTAAGGAGCAAGCATCTTTGAATTTCATGGCTGCAGTCACCATCTGCAGTGATTTTGGAACCTAAGAAAATAAAATCTGTTACTGCTTCCACAATTTCCCCGTCTATTTGCCACAAAGTCATGAGATCAGATGCCATGATCTTAGTTTTCTGAATGTTGAATTTTAAGCCAGCTTTTTCACTCTTCTCTTTCACCCTCATCAAAAGGCTCTTCACTTGCTGCCATTAGAGTAGTATCATCTCCTTATCTGAAGTTGTTCATATTTCCCCTGGCAATCTTGACTCCAGCTTGTTCTTCATCCAGCCTGACATTTCAAATGAGGTACTCTGCATAGAAGTGAAATAAGCAGGGTGACAATATACAGTGTTGCTGTACTCCTTTCCCAATTTTGAACCAGTCAGTTGTTCCATGTCCAGTTCAGTTGCTTCTTGACCTGCATACAGGTTTGGCAGGAGACAGGTAACATGGGAGATATGGTAGTTTTTGTGACAGTGTCTATGTAGATGTAGTGTGATGTCTTCTCATGATCTCTGGTGATAAGAGTCTTCTTTGGTTGACTTCTGACAGTTGGGTTCTTTGAGTTCTTTGGGGAGGCTCTGCTCTTACACAGATAAGAGATTTCAAGAACTCAAATGCCTTCTGCTCAAAATAACTGTTATGCTACAGTGACATATTCTGGACCTTTCTTTTTTACTTGAGAATATTCCAGTGGGTAGAAGATAATTGGATGAAATTCTTCTCCCAAATTATATCAGTATTTGTATTTGAGCCCAGAAACCTTCAAACAAGTGACTAGAATATAAAACAAATAAAAGCAAACATAGTGACCAGGATATTATTTACCGGATCCAGATAACACTGTTGTTCCAAGTGTAAAATATTGTTTACACAACAAGATTCCTTTTAGCAAATTAAGAGGAGTAAGAAAACAATTTTATTCAAACCAAATGGTTTAAAATTGTTAGTCCAATTTTAGCTCATCCTTCCCTGGCTTTAAGTGTGGAATTAATAAACTCTAATAGTATATTTTCAGCACCCTTTTCACTTTTTATGATAGTAAAAAATAATTTTGGTCATTCAAGAAATATTTATTGTACAAGCATTCTCCTACTTGCTGGGAGTTTTATTTTAGCTTGATTTTTGTGATATGCCAAAGACGGACATGGAAACTAAATAAAGGATTAAAAAGACCAGAGCTTGCAACCCCAAGGGAGAAGAAGTGAATGAAAACTGTGAGGAAGTAGCCACCAAAAGAGAAAGGGAAAAGTGCAGGCTGAGCAGTCAACTCTTGCGAGGTTAGAATTGGTAAATTATGGCTAAAGCTGGAGAAAAGATCCAGTACCTACAAAATAATGAGGCAGACCTTATCTTTTTGGGAAGTAAGACACAGAAGAAGAAGTATCGTTTATTGGTTGGGTTGACAGAATGACCTCATCTCTTTGGAACCTAAAATCGAAAGAGTAATGAGGCTTTCTAGAATAGTGAGGCCAAGTTAAAGAAGTTCGACCTGAGCTGGAAACGGCTAATTAGAAAATATAGGGTTGAGGAGGTAAGCTGTTATACAAATAATATGCATTCTGATCAGTTGTATTTAATACATTATATGCTTTCTAAACATGTTTTGATTTAGTTCTTATAACAATCTCATAAAGTACTAGTATTTTGACTTTACAAAAGAGGAAACAAATTATGTTAACTAATCTTTTATTGATGGACATTAAGTTATTTTTTTCATGCTGAATTAAACATTCATTCATGTCCTTAAGTACTCCTGTTTTTATTTATGTTGATTTCTTTGCATGTCTTAATGGATAATACACATTTACTTTTCCATATTTGCTATGCTTATAACTAGAAAAAGCATACATATTTAAACGGAAGGAAATAAAATTGCTAACAGTATTTGTATTCAGTGGTGTAGTTATGGCTGATGTAGTCTTGCTTCCCATTTTCTGCATTTTTGTGTTGAGTATGTATTACTGAAAATGAAAATAATGAATAAACTCAATGAATTGGTGATATGGGGGAATATTCATGAGATCTTCCCTAAAAGCATGAGCTACAAGAGAAAGCATCATCTCAGTGACACAGGCAGATAAAATCTGAAATATATTAGTTTCAAAATCAATATAGTATGCTGTGGCTCATAAACTAATTAGAATCAAATCTTATAAACACTTTATAAGACATGCACATAGGCCTAGTGTTACAGGAGGCTGGCTAGGTGGTCCAATTTGTAGGAGAAAGAAAGAAAGGACAGTGGATCGGCCAAGCTAAAGCAGTGGATAGGAAGGGCCCAGCCTTCAGAGTCAGCTGTGAACTGATGTGTGGTTTTGAACAAGTTCTCTCTTCTGTAAATGGAAATGATTCCTACCATGCAGCTCTGTGCTGAGAATGGTGCCAACAGGAATGGGCTCAAAAAGAGAAGAAGAGGAATTAGAGATGAGCAAGTGTAGAAAACTCCTTTTTGAGGAATTTTACTCTAAGGAGAAGCAGAGAAACAGGATGGTAGCTAGAGGGGAATGTGGGAGGAAAGTTTGTTATTGGTTTAAAGTCCGTTTATTGGGGCTTCCCTGGTGGCCCAGCAGTAAAAAATCCACCTGCAATACAGGAGACGCAGGAAACGCAGGTGTGATCCCTGGGTCAGGAAGATCCCTGGAGGAGGGCATGGGAACCCGCTCTAGAATTCTTGCTGGGAAAATCTCATAGACAGAGGAGCCTGGTGGGCTATGGTCCATGGGGTTGAAAAGAGTCAGACACGAGTGAATCGACTGAGCAGAGCAGCATGTGCTGATGGGAATGTTCCAGTGGAGAGAAAGACTGATGATGTTGGAGAATTGCAAGAGTGATGCTGTTGAGTATGTGAGAAGGGAGGATTGGCCTTAGGCAGGAGGGCAGTGTAGGCAAAGCATCAGGTGGGACAGAAGAGTGGGTGGGTGCAGATGCTTGTACCTGGGAGAGTTTGCAAGTGCCTTCATCACTCTTGACTGTTTTGGAATTAAGTCTCTCTAGCAGACAGCACCACCAAAGGGCGTGCATTGGGAGGGGAAGTGTGGGAAGCTGGCACCTTGAGGAGAGTAGAAAAGCTGTGATACAGTCTTTTAGGAGAGTAAATTGATAGGAAATGTTGCATGATTGCAGTGGCTGTGGTGGTAGGGTCCCTAAGAGCCTGCTGGAAGTCAGTAGGCCAGAATTTAAAGTGAGATCAGCCAGCGTTGTGTTTTCCTTCAGCACTGGAACTGGGCTAATGTCAAGGTGTCAGCAGGACTGCTTCCTTCCGGAGGCTCCAGGGGAGAATCAGTTTTTTTGCCTGTGCCAGTTTCTAGAGGCCACTTGCTCTTCTTGGCTCATGGTCCCTTCCTCCATCTTCAAAACCTGCTACATAGCATTGCTGAAGTTCCGTCCTGACTCTGCTTCCTTTGTCCTTCCTCTCTGCCAGGGCCCCTCTTGCCTCCCTCTCTAGGGGATCCTTGGGATTACTTTGGGCCCACCCAGATAATTCTGGACTGCCTCCTCATTCCTAAATCCTTAATCATGTCTGGTGAATCCGTTTTTTTGCCATGTAAAATAACATATTCACGTGTCTGTGGATTAGGACTCAGACATCCTTCAGGGTGCCATTCTTCTGTCTCCTATCATTAGTGAAAGTGAATATGTTTTCATATGGTTATTAACTTTTTGTATTTCTTCTTTTGTGAGTTACCCATTCCTGACATTTTTTTTCTATTAGCTGTTAGTCTTTATCATTCATTTGTAAGAAGTCTTTTTCCCTTAAGGATATAAACCCTGACAGTGCAGCATCTTGCATTATTTCCCCCTAGTTCATTGCTTGCTTTTCAACTTTGTTTATAAAATATTATCCTACTTATAAAAGTATTACTCTTACAAAGTTTATCTTATGGAAAATGTCAAACAAATAAAAGTAGAGAGGTTATTATATTAAATCTCCACATATTTATCACCAAGCTTAAATAATGATCAACTCAAAGCTAACCTTATTTGTATTCTTACCTACTTCTCCTATGTTATTTGTTATATTGAATACCAGATATCCTTTCATTTTGTCCATAAATATTTCAGCAAAATACATTAACTTTATGATACTAATTTTCTTAAATTATTTTCACTAAGGTTTCTGGTTTTGGTGCTGCCTGTGAAAAAGCCCAATCCACTTGTCTTTTTAAAGAGGATGAAAATAAAGTCTGAATGTAAGTTTTTTACCTTTTAAGGGAGTCATGTTTCTTTCTTCTTAACTTTTTTGTAGAAGTGATCATTTTCTGACTACTTAAACACATCTATTTGAGCACCTACCATGTGGAAAATGCTGTGACTTCAACTTCATGTTACCCTTTGCATGCATGTGAAGAGGGAACTGTGTAAAAGGATTACAATTATAAAATTAGCAGCCTGCCCATTGGTGTCCGCATTCCTGATTTAGTCCTCTTTCCATGATGACACTGATGATTGGGGACAACTGCTAGAAGGCTGGCAATTGTCAGCCATGCCTGCGTTATTTACACTTTTCAGTGTTTTATGCCAAGGCCGCTGGGCACTGGCAAGTAAAAACAAATACGAAACTGATGGGAAGACCGTATCCCTTTCTTCACAGTCTGCTGCTTGGTAACCCCCTTTCTGTTCTCAAAGGCATGAGCCCCATGGTCCTTTGTTTAACACAGCCCACTCCATGATGGACTGTTGGAAACCAGAGATGGAATTAGAGAGCCACTGACTTCCACGTCAAAAAAGAAGAAATACAACCAGTAGCGTTATTAATTAGGACCGGGTAAGACTGAGTAATCCAGGTGATATCTTAGAGTTCCTGACGTAAAAGAGGGGTAGTGGGGCAGGAGTTCAGCTTGTGCTTGTCATAGCCTAGCAACTCCACAGCCAAAACAAACACAACTCAAAACTTTACTACCATAAATACCAACCGATTTGTTTGGCAGCCTCTAACATCCTACTCTTAACTCCTTGCGGTCTGGTTTTGTGAAAATTCTCCTTTTGAAGGTTACCAGCCGGATTCTGGACATCACTTCAGTCTCTGTGCTGTGTATCCTTTCTTTGGTAAGTGACTATTAAGAGGCCCTTTTTTTAACTTCTTGTCCTCTTATCCTCTGCGATGCTAAGTGATTCTGTTCTACCCATGTTTCTAAGTGATTCTGTTCTACCCATGTTTCGTGTGAGTCTTTGACTACTACGGTAGTTGCTTCCTCTTCCTTCATCCCTTAATTGCAGCTCCGCTTCAGGCTGTGAGAGTCACCTGTGCTTCTGTCTTACAACTCACTCCTTAGCTTCAACTCTTCAGCTCCCAAATCTCTCTTTCAAGCTCAACTTATTTCCTGAGCTCCTGACCCACGTTTCTGGCTAATTTATGGGGATATCCAGGTTGATTTGGCTCACCTTGAACTTCTTAGCTCAACTCCTGTCTTAAACTTTAGGCCCTGAGGAGTTCCCTGGTGGTCCAGTGATTTAAGACTCCTCACTTCTGCTGCAGGGGGCCTGGGTTCAATCCCTGGTTAGGGAACTAAGATTCTGCATGTTATATGGCACAGCCAAAAAAAAGCCAAAAACAAACAAACTTGAGACCTTGGACACTAGCACCCAACACCTCCAGGCTTGGACTCAACTTGTTTAGGAGATGATCATGGTACCAACTGAGAAGGATCACAATTTGACAGATTTTAGAATTGAGTCTTACTGCTATAACCTAGGTAGGCCTGAATTGAGCCCATGGTACCTGGCAAGGGCTGCTGCTGCTACGTACTTCAGTCGTGTCCAACTCTGTGCAACCCCATAGACGGCAGCCCACCAGGATCCCCCGTCCCTGGGATTCTCCAGGCAAGAACACTGGAGTGGGTTGCCATTTCCTTCTCCAGTGCATGAAAGTGAAAAATGAAAGTGAAGTCGCTCAGTCGTGTCTGACTCTTCGCGACCCCATGGATTGCAGCCTACCAGGCTCCTCCATCCATGGGATTTTCCAGGCAAGAGTACTGGAGTGGGGTGCCATTGCAGGATACAGTTATACAACCTTTCATCCTGGGCACCAGAATACTGCTTGTCTTTTCTTCCAAGAATTTCACTTTCCCTCTGGGTCTGAAGCCTGTTTTGCTGAGGCCCTGAAAGTGCTGATGAATGTTACCATGTCCCTTCCCAGACAATCAAATCTTGTTTTGTTTTTTACAAACCCCACGAGTGCTGTGTTCCAACCTTCAAGGGCCGAGCCTCCTGGATACTGGGCCTTAAGCCATAGAGCTGTTCTGGCTGTTCCTAAGTCTTGACTGTTACCCCTTCTCAAAGTCTGGCCTTCTTTTGTGTCTTGCTATCCCAACTGCCTCCATGCTTCACTTACTTCATGTTCATACTTTCTGAAAATCCCTCCAGCTGTTATTTCTGGATGTGGTACTTCACACTTCAGCTCATCCTACCTTCTAGTGTCATCTTAAATTCTTCCTGGAACTTGGTGAGGTATAAGGATATACTTACCTTTAAAATAGATTTTCTTTTTTTATAATTATTAATTTTCTTAGCATTATTTTTATTGTTTATTCCCAACTGCACAGCATATGAAAGGTTGGAGGGCCTGGCTTTGCCAGTGTCCCATAAAGTTAAGTAAGCACTCTTGATATGTGTGCTAGTTTATTCAAGTTGTATCTAAAATATTTTCAAGCACTCATCTTATCATGTTACTTACGTGGGAACATGCCTGCAGTTACCTCTCACCCCAGGCCATAGTCCACACTTACTGGTGTGCTATTGGAGGTCTTCCAAGAGCACTCTCTAGTATTTTTTTCATTGAGATACGATTTATTGAGATATCTTTATTGAGATATGGTTGACATACAATATTTTGTACTTTTGTACAGTGTGAGGATTTGATATAACTCATTAGCATTATTTTTTTAAATTTCTTGCTTTTTAATTGAAGGATAATTGGTTTACAATATTATGTTGGTTTCTGCGATACATCAGCCCGAATCAGCCATAGGTATACATATGTCCATTCTCCCTTGAACCTCTCCCCCACCTCTCACCCCATCTCGCTGATACAACGCTTTAGTATTATTAATAGTGGGGTTCTCTTTCTTCCTCTTCCTTCTCTTCTTCTACTCTACCTCCCATTCTAATTGACTAAATAATTATTGATCACCTAGAGAGGCAGGTCAGTAAATGAAGACATGAAGCTGGTGGCAGTGGGGGTTACAGAGACTGGAGGGAGGATGCCTCATCCCAAGGGAACAGCAGCTACTGCTCTCGCCATTGTTTCTATGTGGACTGTGGGTCCGGTGTTGTCGAATTGTTATCTTTTTCAAGAGAATTGTGGGCATCTGTTTCAGTTAGGGCCCCACGCTTCCACTGCAGGAGGCACAGGTTCCATCCCCGGTCAGGGAGCTAAGATCCTGTATGCCACGCAGCCAAGAAAAAATTAAAAAATTAGCAGCCAATTAAAAAATCTTTTAAACCCTGTGACACTAAGCAGAACAACTGTGAGCTGGATCTGGCCTGTGGGTTCCTAGTGTGCGCTTTTACTCTCCAGAAACCCCTCCAAGCCCCTCCATGTTCCCTGATACCTTGTGTTTTCCTGGCTGTTCCTTTTGTTCTTCATGTCCCACTAGCTGGACTGCCCAACCCCATTCTCTCCGTTGATCCAAATCCTAACTCCTGCCTGATCTTGAAGGTCAAACTCAAAGTCTGCTGTGTGGCATGCTTGGCTTTTCAGCAGCAAGCAGGAAAATCCAGAATCAGCAGTGGGTTGACAGGTGGTCTAGACACCAAATCCTGGGAGATCATCCAAGGCGGGGATCACATTCCCAATCTACAAGTCCAGGGAACAGGGAGCCAGGGGACAAGGGGTTCAGTGACTTGGGCGAAGGAATCTGAGCAAGTCCTAGACACAGGACACAGAAGATTGGAATGAAGCTTGTTAATAGTTCCAAGACAACAGCTTTTAAAAATAAAACAGGATTCTCTAGTTTTTGAAGAGAAAGAAAAAAGGAAGGGCAACTAACCTATTCTGTTCTAGGTATGTCTCAAAGTCATACTGCAGTTTAGAGAGATCAGATAGCTTATTCATGTCATACAGCTAATAAAATGTAGGGTGAGAGTTTAGATTTTCTGTTCTTTGGAGCTTGAGCTTTAGCACCAGTCCTTCCAATGAATCTTCAGGGTTGATTTCGTTGAGGATTGACTGGTTTGATCTCTTTGCTGTCCAAGGGACTTCTCAAGAGTCTTCTTCAGAACCACAATTTGAAAGCCTCAGTCCTTGGGTGCTCACTCTTCTTTATGGTCCAACTCTCACATCCATACATGACAACTGGAAAAACCATAGCTTTGACTATATGGACTTTGCTGGCAAAGGTCCAGCAGTGTAGACAGTATAGACAGTGATGTCTACACTGTCTAGGTTTGTCATAACTTTCCTTCCAAGGAGCAAGTGCCTTTAAATTTCATGGTTGCAGTCACTGTCTGCAGTGATTTTGGAGCTCAAGAAGATAAAATCTGTCACTGCTTCCACTTTTTCTGCTTCTATTTGCCATGATAGGACCAAGCGCCATGATCTTAATTTTTTTTTTTTGGCTGTGCTGGTTCTTCGTTGCTATGCAGGCTTTTCTCTGGTTGCAGCGAGCGGGGACTCCTCTCTAGTTGTGGTGTGCCAGCTTCTCAATGCAGTGGCTTCTCTTGCTGTGGAGCCCAGGCTCTAGCACATGCAGGCTTCAGTAGTTGTGATTCCCGTGCTCTAGAGCACAGGCTCAATAACTTGGCACACGGACTTAGTTCCTCCGTCACGTGTGGAATCTTCCTAGATCAGGGACTGAACCCGTGCCTCCTGCATTGGCAAGCAGATACTTTACCACTGAGCCACCGGAGAAGCCCTTAAGTTTTTTGAATGTTGAGTTTCAAGCCAGCTTTTTCACTCTCCTCTTTCACCCTCATCCAGAGGCTCTTTATTTCCTCTTAGGGAGGCTCTGAAACCAGGGGTGGGGGATGTGCGTCTTGGGCTGTGCTCTCTTTGCCAAAATATCACAGAGCAACTGGGGTGTGAGGTCAGTGTCTTGGTTTGAGACCAACCAGAATAGAAGTAGGAGAAGGCAATGGCACCCCATTCTAGCACTCTTGTCTGGGAAACCCCACGGACGGAGGAGCCTGGTAGGCTGCAGCCCATGGGGTCACGAAGAGTCGGACACGACTGAGTGACTTCACTTTCACTTTTCACTTTCATGCACTGGAGAAGGAAATGGCAACCCATTCCAGTGTTCTTGCCTGGAGAATCCCAGGGACCGAGGAGCCTGGTGGGCTGCCGTCTATGGGGTTGCACAGAGTCGGACACGACTAACACGACTTAGCAGCAGCAGTAGCAGCAGAACAGAAGTATTAAAAATGAAGGCTCTGCAACGTTTAAAATACATGCAACAAACATAGTAACCAATGAATATGCTTCCTTCACTAGATACTGCTTTCCTGTGCCCATAAAATGAGCAATGATGTTTAGTCCTCAGAGCAGAAATCTCCAAAAATGATATGAAATATATATCTCTAAACCAACTGGCAGAAACCAGTCACTTCTATGGGTTTCTTTGACTAAATGTCATTCTAGCTTCCTCTGTGATTCCTTTTTAAGACCCCACATTTTATAGCAAAGGTCATCAGACCCCTTCCTAGTCCAGGAGAAAGATAAAGAACTGCTTTTAAATATTTGAAATCTCTATATTTTCTCAGTTTGTGGAGAAAAATAGGGAAGAAGTGCAAGAGTTTTGTCGTGGAAATTAAACCCAGCTTTTCTCAGACCTCTGTCCCATCATATCCCAGAAATAGGTTCTGGGATGAAAGTATTTGTGCAAATACTTTTTCTGGGATTTACATACAGTGGAAAGGCGTAAAGGTAAAATTTCTTAAAATGCTATTTACCCTGACCCCCTCCTTTTTGAGATATTGTGCTCAGCCTTGAAGCTGATGTTGTGGTAACACCAAACTACCTATTCTTGCCGACACGTGTCACCATTGCTTTAGCTTTGTACTTGCTCTTCCTTCTGCCTGGAACAGCTGTTGTCAACCATTGCATTTTCTTCCCTGGCTCATTCTTTTGTTGTTGTTGTTTAGTTGCTAAGTTGTGTCTGACTCTTTGTGACCCCATGGATCGTAGCCTGCCAGGCTCCTCTGTCCGTGGTGTTTCCCAGGCAAGAATACTGGATTGGGTAGCCATTTCCTTCTCCAGGGGGTCTTCTGACCCAGGGATCAAACCCACATCTCCTCTATTGCAGGCTGATTCTTTATCACTGAGCTACCTGGGAAGCATGGCTCATTCTTACTTCAAGATGCAGCTCAGGTGTCATCTCCAGGAATTCTGAGCCTCCAGATTGATGTCATTGCCCCTTCTGTTTGTTCTCACTGCTCCCTGAGCAAACCTCCATCTTAAACCTTAGCATAGATACTCTTTGAAAGTAAACTGTTAATAAAAATGATGACTTATAGAACTGTCCTTTTATTTTTCTTTTAAAAACCATAATATTGGCCAATTTCCAAGCTTTAGGTTTAGTTAAATCATTAATGGAAAACATATGGCTTTGTGAAATTCACAGTATCGTTATTATTTTGTCTACTATTAAGCAGAAACAATCTAGATGAAGATTCTAAGTCCTTAAGCACACCACGATGCTGAGCAAATATGGACTGGAGTACACATTGTGAAAAACTGCCTCATCCCCTGCTTTTGTTTTGTGTGTCTTTTGTGTTTTCCTTCCTTTACTAATCCCTTATGGTCTCTGTTGAGGCTTCCCTGGTGGCTCAGACGGTAAAGAATCTGCCTGCAATGCAGGAGATCCAGATTCAATCCCTGGGTCGGGAAGATCCCCTGGAGAAGGGAATGGCTACCCACTCTAGTATCCTTGCCTAGAGAATTCCATGGACAGGGAAGCCTGGCAGGGTCTCAAAGAGTCGGACATGACTGAGTGACTAATACTTTCACTTTTCCCTATGGTCTCTAGACCTTAAACTAGATTTTCTTTCTTCTGATTTCTGAAAAGTAGTTCCTTGTTTATGCTGTTTACTGCCACTTTAAGGGTTTTTGTTTCCAAGATTACCCCAAAGGAAACAATTTCCACTTTAACAACCATATATGAAAACCATGTACCTGTCACCCAGTGAAGGCTGATATCCAAGCTATGAGCATTTGGCCTAAAAGTAATCATGATAGTTTATATCTGTACCAGCAGGTCTACGATACAGGAATTACCATTGTGCCTTTTTACAGATTCAGAGAACTTAATAACTTTTCCAGCATCATGCAGTTATAAACGCAGAGCTGGGTTTAAGAATGCAACTCCACCAGATTCCAGAACTTATGTTTTAAAAATTTTAACTGTTTGATTTTGAAATAAAATAAGGATAGATTAATAGAGAGTTGAAAAGAAATGTGTGGGGAGGTCCTGTGCAACCGTCATCACCCCATCTCCCCTAATTTGACATCCTGTATCACTGTAGTCAGCATCAAAACCAGGAGATAGTTCAGCACCCCTTAGTGTGGTATCCCCCAATTTGACATCCTGTATCACTGTAGTCAACATCAAAACCAGGAAATAGTTTAGCATCCCTTCATGTGGTAAGCTAAAGTCACTGATTAGCATAGAATTTTAGTTAAACATGGCTTTTGAATGAGAATAGCTTCTTTATATTGTAAAGCCTTCTTTTAAATAAACAACTCATTATTACCATGATATACACTGAAGAGTAATGTGGTTTAGATCATTAGTTCTTAACCTTTTAGGTTATATATATTTTAGAAGGCAATGCAACGTGGAGCTTCCAGGCAAAAAAGACGCATGTACACATATGTACAAAATCATGGTTTCCTAAACATCCTCTATCTCCACCCCTCAAAATGTGCTGAGACTCAGATTAAAAACTTCTGGTTTACGAGCAACATTAAAGGAAGTCACATTTACTTAATCTGAAACAGTCTTTCTTAGTGCTTTTTTATCTTTTCCCAACTCTGCTTATAGAGAAGCCTCCAAACTCTCTTATTACTCTTTTGTTGACATTTAAAGGGCCGAAAGTTCCTTGGGTTTTCTACGACTCTTGGTGGCTTAGGGAAAAACTGTTTCCAACATTATTGCTCTTATGAACACGTTTTATCTGGGTCTGCTTTCATGTGCATAGAAGTCCTTTGGTCAATAACTTTTAAGTGGTCTTTCCCTTTTCAGGTCACCACCAGAACTTGGGTAATCTGGGGTCCTGGCTCTGGAGTTAGGGATCAGGCCTGGGATCTCTGAAGCCCAGCTATATATGAGAATGTCACTGAGAGCTTCTGTCAGTTTTGAACCAGCTGCCAGGACCCTGGAAATGTGTTTCCACAGCCAGGGGTCACCCAGAGAGTGTGAGTTAACAAGTCAGATGTCAGAGCCGCAACCTGGAAGGAGGAGGGTAGATATATATAGATATATAGATATAAGTCAGGCTGATGGTCTGACCAGAACAGTAGGACAAATCTTTGATTATGAGGAAGATTCTTGCCTTAATCATAAACCTCTTATATGCTTCCTGCTGAGGTAAAGCTCAGAGGCGTGTTCTACTGCCGGAAGCCAGAGTTCAGCGAGCCAGGAACCCACAAGGAAGTGGTCACACCTGGAAATGTGTGGGTGAAATTAAGGGCTGATGCTGACACTTTGCATGAGGAATTGGCTGTACTTTGCGCTCAATTGGCTAAGGCAGAAGAAAGCCAAAATACTTTCACTGTGTATCAGCTACTTGATTTTTTATGATGATCTTTTTCCAATCAGAAGTTTCACACCAGCTCTACTACTTTTTTTTTAAGTTTTCTGTCTGCTGATGAATGCATTTTATTTTGCATACAGTTGGCTTTTTACTGCCCTGAATAATTCTGTAGCCTGGTTGCTCAAAGAGACTGGTTGAGTAAATTGCTTTCAAAGGTATGGTATCCATTTCCTCCTCTTGAATTTGACCACTTAAGACAAAGTCTTTTACCGTGGTTTCTTTGCACTGTCAAACCAAGTATTTGACCCAAGAGGAGAATGAAGATTGGAAGGAGGGAGGGTGGTCCTGGCCTAGTGTCTAAACTTTGTGAAGTGCTGGGTTGGAGTCCCCTGTTGTTGAAGGTTTGCCTCAGTTTTATAACAGGAATCAGACTCTTACACCTACCATGCCAGACACTGTGCTAAACACTATAAATAATCCTCTCAACAACCCTAAAGTTGGCTCTTTTTGTTTGGCCATGCTATGTGGCAGTCAGTATCTTAGTTCCCTGACCAGGGATTGAACCCAGGCTTCTAGCAGTGGAAGCACAGAGTCTTGACCCCTGGACCACCAGGAAAGTCCCCTAATGTTGGCTATTTAACCATGAGGAAACTAAAGGTCAAAGAAATAAACTGACTTGACCAGTGTCACAAAACTAGTCAGTGAAGAAAAAGGGATTTGATCCCATGTGTTTCATTCTTCTGTATTTAAGTGGAGGATTTGGTCCTCAGCTCTGGCTCCTCTTGGTACAACCTCTCTCTTCCCCTCTTCCCTCCATGAGGAAATCTGGCTCAGGGATAGGAGTTGACACTCAATCCATTGGAGACTGATTAGTGACCCCAGAATGCCTTTTCACAGAAGCAGATATGCCTTTCCAATAAACAGAATATCCACTGACCAGGCACCCTCCTCTGGGTTGGAGTGCTTAGTGAGAACTGGATAACCTCAAAAGAAAAAAGTGAAAGTCGCTCAGTCGTTTCCAACTTTTTTCTACCCCATGAACTATACAGTCCATGGAATTCTCCAGGCCAGAATACTGGAGTGGGTAGCCTTTCCCTTCTCCAGGGGATCTTCCTAGCCCAGGGATCGAACCCAGGTCTCCTGCATTGCAGGCATTCTTTACCAGCTGAACCACAAGGAAAGCCTGGATAACCTCAAGGCATCTCATATCCAGACTGTAGTGTTAGTTGCTCAGTTGTGTCCGACACTTTGCGACCCCACAGATTGTAGCCCACTAGGTTTCTCTGTCCATGGAATTCTCCAGGCAAGAATATTGGAGTGGGAAGCCATTCCCTTCTCCAGGGCATCTTTGCAACCCAGGGATCAAACCCGGGTCTCCTATATCGCAGGCAGATTCTTTACTCTCTGAGCCAAAGGCCTGAAGAATTAAACACAGCCTGTAGCCCTGAGATGGCTAAATGTCTGCCAAATATAGTCTACCCTGAACAGTGCAAGATAAACACTGATGAAGCTTCTTTCCAAAGTCATCATTTTCTGGACTCCAGGCAACTCAGGGCAGATGACTCTTATTTTATTTATATTATCTTTAGTTGTTAGGATTATTGTATCTCTTAGATCACTTAGCCTGAGGCGATTTTAGCTGTCATCATAACTTTCTGAGCATTGGATAGAATTCATTAGAATTTACAAACCATTATTCAGGGTGGCTTACTTTTGTAATCCCAAGCCTATTTCTTTAGGTGTTGATTTATGATGAGGTTGTTGTCTCTAAATTCTGAAGAAGTTATCTCAAGAATTTGCAGTCTTTATTCTCTCAAGCTTAGTAGCTTTTAGAATCTCTACTTGAAGACTTTAGTGATCAAAACCAGCTACATGGCTGAAAATTCACCATCTATAGTAGTCATTTATTTACATTTTATACTGAACAACAAATGGGCAGGCTGCACAAGTTTTTTATGCACTTTATGGATGTATGACACTTTCACATACAACGCCTGAATGGAAAGGAAGAACATCTCTTTAGTCCTAGCCTGAACCAGTCTCACAAAGATAATGGATGGAAAGATTTCAGGAGAAATGAACATTTTGTTCTTTCTTCAGGCCATAATAGTCTTTTTCCTCTTCTGCCTTAAAAGGAATGGGGTTTATGCTACTCACCAAAGTAGGCTTCTCTTTGCATCAGAAAGCTTTGTAAAGGAGCCAGCTGCATGGAGAGTCCTGAAATTCTTGAAAAACCAGTTTTCAGTTAAGAAGGCTTGATCCAAGGCTAAGGGGGTTCATCACTTAGTGGCGCTAAATTAGCCATGGGGGAATTTGGGGTCTCTTTCTAAATTGGCCACTTTTAGCCTTGTGCAGCTTGCCTCCTTTGTGAATTGCTTGTGAAAACTGCAATGAGGTAATGTTTTGACAGTGTTTTGAAAACCATAAAATGCTATGTACAACTCTAAGTTGTTACTTCAGAGCAAAGCAGTGAGCAGTGAAAAAGGAATCAGCTGAAAGCAATTGGTGCATTTACTTTTTCATGAGCCAGATATGAAGTGCTGATGTTTATTGAGCATTTACCATGTGCTAGGCATGGTATAAATGTTTTGCTTTTATTAACAGATCTAATCTTTATAGTGTTGTAATAAGGTCAATACTGTTGCTGTTGTTTAGTTGCTAAGTCATGTCTGACTCTTTTGTGACCCCATGGACTGTAGCCTGCCAGGCTCCCAAGTCCATGGGATTTCCCAGGCAAGAATACTGGAGCCGGTTGCCATTTCCTTCTCCAGGGGTTCTTCCTGACCCAGGGATCGAACCCATGTCTCCTGCATTGGCATGTGGATTCTTTACCACTGAGCCACGAGGGAAGACCATAGGTAGATATTAGTGGCCCATTTTACAGCTGAGAAACACTGAAGCACAGAAAAGTTAAACATCCTGTCCAAGGTCATATAGAGGAAATATACTTGGGTCATACATTTAGTAAGTGATGAGATGAAGCTGGGATGCAAATCCAGGCAGCCTGGCTCCAGAGCCCAGACTATACTGCTGGCATATAGTAAGTAATCCTTCCTTACTAACTGAATTGGTAACAGGTCCAAGACATTTGTTATGTATGTCTCAAAAGGTTAAATGTCATGTACAACTTGAAAGGTAAAAATTGTGGTGAGTAGAGGCACTAAGAAAAATGAGAATCCTTTAAGGATTAGGATTTGATTCCCTTCTAATGCCTATTCTTCATAGTTTTAGGTCCTATCTTATATAGAGTAAGTGTGTGGTCCTTAAACATGCTTATAAAGTCATCTCTTAAACACTTCATCAGCAAAATTGTGGTAATGGAATTGGTTGATCTTCCAAGACCAATAAGATTGAAATGAGAGGGTCTAAAGGAAAAACCCTATAAAGTATAATGTCAGTGAAGTGTTTTATGCTGACGTCTATAATAAAAATCAGCATCAGTTAATATAATTCTAATAATTTTACTCTTCTAAAAAATTCACCTGCTGATGGTGATTGGATCTCTTTTCCTTTTTTTGTAAAAAAATCCCCCCAAACTGGCTGCACTTGCCCTCTGCAATGGCCCACACTACATCTGTGGACTGTGCTTCTCTCTGAATCTGAATAAATCCATTTCTTACCTAAAAAAACAAAAACAACCAAAAGTATCAACTATATTTTTTAACTTAAGATTGATTTATAAACATGTTTGATTTCAGACTGAAATATAAATGTATAACATAAAAATATATTCTTAAATATTTAAATCTATAGCTTTTGATGTATATGTGTCAAGGATATGTGTCATAGTTTATTTAACCATTCACTATTATTGGATATTGAAGATGCCTCCCATTTTTAAATGATAATAAATAATATCACAATGAATTTCTTGGTGCATATCTTAGAAATAAATACCCAGAAGTAGAATTATTGATCCAAAAAGTATAGACATCTGAAAGCTTTTGGTATGTCTTGCTAAATTGCTTGTTTTAGAAGGATGAATTAATATTTACTTGCAACAAAAATGTACAAGGTAGCTTTTTTTGAAAATTGGATGTTTTCATTTAAAAATATTTGCCAGTTTACAGTTTGCATTGTTTCCATTTAACAGTTCTTCATATATATTTAATGCTAAGTCCTTTTTTTTCTGTAAATGGGACTACTTTGCATATCTATTGGTTAGGTTTTCATACTGATTCCTTATGAAGTTTATTAGCCCTTTTGATTCAAATTTGTAGCAGAAATGTGTTATTATATAGCTTATATTTATTTTGATTCCATCCTCATAATTTTCTTTGTAATTTAGCTTAAAGCCTTTAAGCTTAGGATGTCATTCCTCACCTGTGTAACCATTGAAAAGAATTAAGTACTAATAATATAAAGTGATGTCCAGTTACATTGTTAAGAAAAAAGATAGTGTCTTGCAAAACAATGTTAATTATGATCCCATCTCTCTCCCTCTTTCTATTCCCCCATCCCTCTCTCCCTCCATACACACACACACACACACACACATTTATTTATGAATTGATTTTGAATGTCTCCTTTGTGGCACAGATATAGCATTGGTCAAAACAGACAAAATCTGAGTCCTTCTGGAACTTGGTTTATTGGAGAGGCCATACACCAAAGGATTGGGAATTCCCTGGTGGTCCAGTGGTTATGAGTACGCACTGTCACTGATAAGTACCTGGATTTGATCCCTGGTCAGGAAACTAAGATCCCACAAGACATGGGTGAAAAAAAAAATCACAAAAAATAAATAATGTCAGGTAGTGGTAAGTGCTATTAGCAGAAGTAGAGCAGGGTAAGAGATGGAGAGTGACGGGGGCTCCTTTAGATTCAGTGGTCAGAGGTCTTTCTAAGGTGGCATTATGATCAGAAAGTATTGAGTGAAGTAGCTAGTATAATATTTTATATACTCATATGGATAGAAGAGGAAACCCAAAGTTCTGTATTCCCCTTCTCACTGAATATTAATGGTGGTTCTTTTGTCACCCAGACAAATCCAGCAAAGCAACCTATCCTAAACTTTTCCCTTACCTCCCATATCTAGTTAATCATCACATTTTTGCCACCTATTTATTTCTAAATTTCTTTTCTACTTGCCATTGTCTTCTCTTAGGCCCTTGTCACTTTTTGTTTTCTTTCACTTTTTGAAAAGATATAGTAGTTCATTTTTATGTACCAAATAGTGTGCAATTAAAATCTGTAATACACAAGAACTAACTTGGTGGGGCTTGCACTGGGCAAATGGGGGTAATGTGAGCATGAAAATAAACATTAACAGTAATGGATTATCGAATAGCAATCTGGGAGTTCACACTGATATAAACAAAAGAATTTTAAAAAATGAGAAAGAAGAAAAGGTCTTCCCTATAGTAGAAATGCAGCTGATCAATGTGGAAAGAATGATAGAATTAGAAAAATCACAACTAGGTAGCCACAATTACAAAAACTGACTCGGCCAAGAGTCGTCAATGGCTGCTAAAACTGGGTGAAAGTATGATGATAAATGGGATATGTATATAATGTCAAAGTAGTCGCCTACACAAGATACTTACTGATTACAAAGGGAAAAATAGTAACTGTATAGTGGAGAATTCCTTCAGACACTGTATTAACCAAGCAAAGCAAACATCACTGGTAATAGGACACATGGACATCATGTGCCTCCATCATGCAGTGAGGACAGAACAGTACTTCTCTGGTATTTTTGCCAAAAATGCATAACCTAGATCTAAATACCATGAAACAACATAGGTTACCAAATGCAGGGGCATTCTTCAAAATAACTGTCCTGCACTCTTTAAAAGTATCAAGGACATGTGACTTCCCTGGTGGTCCAATGGCTAAGACTCTGCGCTCCCAATGCAGGGGGCCCAGGTTTGATCGCTGGGTGGGGAACTAGATCCCACACGCTTCAACTAAGACTCAGCACAGCCAAATAAATAAATATTAAGGAAAAAAAATCAAGGTCATGAAAGAAGACTGAGAAATTACTTTGGACTACCAGAAGACTAAGGTGACACATGATAACTAGATTCATTTGTAATCCTAAATTGTATCCTGGTTAGAAAACAATTTTTCCTTTTGATATTAGTCAGACAGTTGGTGAAATCTGAATGTCTATAAATTATAGGCTTTCCTGGTAGCTCAGATGGTAAAGAATCTGCCTGCAATGTAGGAGACCCATGTTCGATCCCTGGGTCGGAAAGATCCTCTGGAGAAGGAAATGGCAACCCACTCCAGTATTCTTGGCTGGAGAATTCCGTGGACAGAGGAGACTGACAGGCTACAGACTGTGGGGTCGTAAAGAGTCAGACATGACTGAGCGACTATCACTCACTCATTCAGATTATAGTAGTGTATAAATGTTAATTCCTGATTTCGATAACTGTATTGCAGATATAGAAGGAAATGTCCTAGTCTTTTAAGAGGTAACACTAAAGTGTTTAGGGTAAAGCATGTCCAAAGGAAATTTCAACTAGAACTTCTTCTAGATGCTTTTTTATGGATGGAGGTCACATGACAATCAATTGTCTGATAGAGTATCCATAATAACCACTTGCAGGTTTTTTTGATATTCCTGATTTGGTCCTTCAGGAGCCACCACTGAGTGCCAGGGTGTAAGCACAGTACTATGTATGCACAGGATGAGGCAGGAACAATTGAAATGTGTCCTCAGGGAATTGACAGCCTATAGGAGACAAGCCAAAGAGAATGAATGAGAATGAGAATGCAAATGCAGTAAATACTAACATTTGAGGAAGGTGGGTGACGGGTATCCATTTATTATTTTTGCAAATTTTCAGATCTATGAAATTATTTCAAAATAAAAAGTTAAAAATGTAAAAACTATTAGAAAGATGAAAAGAAATTAAGACAGTAAAAAGATTTCAATAGAACTAGACTTTTATAGACAACTTATAAAACTTGTCCCTATATTAGACCACAAAGGAAAATAACAAATTCTACAAAGCACAGAAATGTACACGCTACACTCACAAACTATAAGCACTAAAGCAAGTAAAAATAAAGTGTTTAAAAATCCAAACCACTTAGACAATCTCAACTCTCTCTAAATCAGAACTGAATCAAAGAAGAGATACTATACTTCCAAACAATTTAGAATACGTGTTAGTTGCTCAGTCATGTCCAACTCTTTGTGACTCCATGGACTGTGGTCCACCAGGCTCCTCTGTCCATAGGATTTCCCAGGCAAGAATACTGGAGTGGGTAGCCATTCCCTTCTCCAGGGGATCTTCCTGACCCAGGGATCGAACCTGGGTCTCCAGCATTGCAAGCAGATTCTTTACCAACTGAGCCACCAAGGAAGCTCATTTAGAATATATTTATATATTTAGAATAGAAATATATATTTCTACATTTAGAATATAATAGTAATGAATAAAACCTCTGGGATGTTGCCTAAATTACAGGCAAGGGAAAATCCGCAGTCTAAAAACTATTATTATTCATCAAGAAAGAATAAAAATCATATACTGTTTTAGAAGTTAGGGCAAAAATATAAAAACTACTAGAAGCCCAAGAGGAAGACTGTGGTGCTCTCTCTTCTCTGCTCCCACAAGGCTTTGTCAGCTACTTTATGGAGCAATTTAGGGAGCACTTTCAGTGGACCAGTACGAAGTGCTGGACTGGAGAAGCAAATAGGAGTATCTCTTTGTGGAACTTCAAGGTGTATGTGTAAGAGAGGAAAAATATCAGATAATAAATTATAAATGCAAAAATGCAATGAAGGTTATGAAGGTGAAGTACACATTGCTATTCAATATCCCTAGTGTAATGTCACTTAACAGAACAGTGTTGTCACTGCCTCCCTCCCTCCTGTTTTTCTCTGACTCTCCCTCTGCCTCTTTTCCTGTCTTTCCGTCTTTTTGTTTTTCTCTTTTCTCCTCTCGCCGCTTTCTCTCCACCCCCCTCCAATTTCCTGAAGACAATATGCTTATTTTTGCCTCATCTTGAGCCTAGTGCTTTGCTTTGATAGCACTGAATAGTGGCCACTGAATGAATGTATTGTGAAATTAATGAATGAACCCTATAGGCTATTACTGAGTGGACACTCTGCCAGACAATGTGTAGGTTACCATTTGATAAACTATTTGTAAAAAAATAACCTAGAAGAAAACATAGGAAATGTAGACTATAGAGTACAAAATAGCCACAAAATACTGTTTAGACAAGCTAGTAGACTGTTTAAGCAGTATAAGGTTAATTGAAATTCTATGAAGGGTAGTTTGTGTAAGGGAAAATCATGCCTAGTTTATTTTTTAGAATGTCTGAGTGAAGTATTTCGGTGTATCCTGGGAAATCAGTAGATGCAGTTTATTTTGATTTTTCACAGAATTTTGATGAAGGTTCACATCCAAGACCCACACTGGGGTGGGAACATGAAGTGCCAAAGGAAGGACTGCGGTGTATGAGAGAAAAAGTAGTAAGAAAAGACATGGAAGTAATAAGTGAGGATTCAAATAGGGACACCTTGCATGGTAAGGACTTGGGATTTTATTGTGCTGCCTTTGGAGAGTTTTGAGCATATTATCTGATTTAGAGCTGTAAAGGATCTGGTTGCTATGGGCTAAACTAGAGTTAAATAAGAGCAGTACATCAAGACTAAATAAAAGGTTGCTGCAGTAGATGATGGTGGTATGAACTACGCAAATAGCAGTAATAGTAGTAAGAAGTGTTTTAATCTTGAAAAATGTTGAAGGTAGAGGGAACAGAAATTTACTGTGATTTGCTGTGTGGTGTGTCCTGGTGGGCTGCCGTCTATGGGGTCGCACAGAGTCGGACACGACTGAAGCGACTTAGCAGCAGCAGCAGCAGCAGCTGTGTGGTGTAAGAAAAACAGAATCCAGAATGACTTAAAAGTTTTTGACTTGAGCCATTGAATGAATACATTTATACTTGTCTCCTTGCCATATTGCCTGCAGAGGAGTGAGTTATTTCATGGAGGTTATTTCTGTAGGACAGGGAGATTACTTAGGAGGTTGTTGCAATCATTCTGCAAAGATGAAAGGGGCCTGAATCCAGGCAGCAGCTCTAAGTACGGAGAGGTATTCAAAGGTCACAGTCTTGAGAGACATTTAGGAAGTAAAAATAACTTTTTAGGAAAGCAGTTTCAGGCATTTCAATAAAAGTTCAAGATAGTGGAATCATTTTTCCCAATAACTCCACCTACTGATACACTAAACCTTTGAGCAAGGTTTGTCTGAGGCCTGTTTTTACACAGCCCAAGAGCTCAGAATGGGTTTTCCAGGTGGCGCAGTGGTAAAGAATCCACTTGCCAATGCAGGAGACTCAGGTTCGATCCCTGGGTCAGGAAGATCCCCTAGAGTATGAAATAGCGACCCACTCCAGTATTCTTGTCTGGAAAATTCTATGGACAGAGAAGCCTTGAGGGCTACAGTCCATGGGGTCGCAAAGAAACATGACTGAGCATGCATGGACAGAGCTAAGAATATTTCTTTAACATTTTCAGAGTATTTTAGAATGCGGATGAGGTTGGATATGTAACAGAGAACATTTATGGCTTCCAAACCTGAAACATTTATTGTCTGGCCCCTAACAGTGTATGTTTGCCCACCCATGGTGTGGGTTTTTTTTTTTTAGTTTGTCTTTACTCTTCTATTTCTTTAAAAATTTATTTTTTAATTGAAGGATAATTGCTTTACAGAATTTTGTTTTCTGTCAAACCTCAACATGAGTCAGCCATAGGTATACATATGTCCCCTCCCTCTTGAACCTCCCTCCCATGGATCAGTGGTTTTTAAAGTGTGGTTCCTAGAGCAGCAAGCAGTGCCTGGGAACTTGTTTTAAATTCAGATTTTCAGGCCTCAACACAGACTTGCTGAATTAGAAACCCTGGGAATGGGACCCAGCGTTGTGTGTTTTAACAAGCTCTCTAGGTGATTCTGATGCATGTTTCTGAGAATCACAGAGCTAAAGAAATTTTTGTACCTGGTGAAAAATCACAGCTTCTCAGGATGCTCAGTGGTAAAGAATCCGCCTGCCAATGCAGGTGATACACGTTTGATCCCTGGATGGGGAAGATCCCCTGGGGAAGGAAATGGCAACCCATTCCAGCATTCTTGCCTGGGAAGTCCCATGGACAGAGAAGCCTGGCGGGCTACAGCCCTTGGGATTGCAGAGTTGGAAACAACTTGGCAACTGAGCACATGAAGAATAACAGTATTGTGCATAAGAGCTTCAAACTGGAAACAGAAATGTCAATCAATAGAAAGGTTGAACTAATTAAAAAAAAAATAGGTTGGTACAATTAACACAATGAGAGTATTTAATAGCTTGTGGTAAAGAGCATGCCACAGAGTGTACATAGAAGGGAGACTGCTTGTGTTTGAATCCCAGCTCCACTGGCGTAGCAGCTGTTATGACCTTGGGCAAGTTACTTGACCTCTCTAAGCCTCAGTTTCTTCATGTGTTAAATGGGCATAAAAATAGTAACTACTTTATAGTGTTATTGTGAGGATTAAACAATTAAAGTAGATGAGTGGCTGATACCTAAGTATTAGATATAAAGGGCAATCTGCATTTAATGTATTATGCTACTTTAAGCAAAAACATGTCAAAGTTCACTTCATAAAAGTGACAGCCCATATATTTTGCATATAACAAAATGATTAAGCAACCTAAAAGTGTAGATTTTGGAGGTTCAAATGTTGGCACTGCCCCCATAAACCTGTTTTCACACGTGAAAAAAACCTTTAAATTGCTTTAATAAGATTGTGAAGAAAACTGCTGAAATGTGTATGCCTACATTTTGTCTGGTATATGGGCATTTCCTAATTGCATTTTATTTCTTTCACCATTTCCTCAGCTCCTCCTTTCCAAAATTCCTCAGCTGTCTTGATAGTCTCTGAGCAACATTGCCAGAACTAAGGTGCAAAGTGGCTTCCTTGACTGTAAGCAGATTTGACTTTTTCCATGAATCAAGGTCATGAGAGTCAGTGTCTAGTGTTTTCTCAGCTATGCCCCCGGGGCCAAGGCTGGGCCTAGATCTAGGACAAGGCTGTAATCCTGGTATCTCCTGGGATTTCACCCTTTTAGCTGCTCTGGCATATAAAATGCTTAGCATGTATTTAGCAACGCCTGAACACTGAACAGGCACACAAAGAAATAGAATTTTTTTTCCCCCTCTGTGGAGGCGTCGTATTTTTTCTACATCCCAGTACCTAGAATGCAGTAGGCCCTATAATATATGTTGCGTTAAACCTGTTTGAACGGATGTGCCCTTCTCGGTAGGAGAAGGCAATGGCAACCCACTCCAGTACTCTTGCCTGGAAAATCCCATGGACGGAGGAGCCTGGTAGGCTGCAATCCATGGGGTCGCTAAGAGTCAGACTCGACTGAGCGACTTCACTTTCACTTTCATGCATTGGAGAAGGAAATGGCAACCCACTCCAGCGTTCTTGCCTGGACAATCCCAGGGACGGCGGAGCCTGGTGGGCTGCCGTCTGTGGGGTCGCACAGAGTCGGACACGACTGAAGCGACTTAGCAGCAGCAGCAGCTCTTCTCGGGGGAGCTTATAAACCTCCATTTCCTAGGCTGAGCTTACGGTGCAAGCAGCTAAAGCCACTGACTGCGTTTTACGCTCGTCTAGAGCAACAACCTGCAGATACCTAGTTCAGAAAGAAGAATCACTACGTTTTCTCCCCCCTTAACATTAATAATATAAACGGACCAGAAAAATCAGTCCCCAAAAGGGCACAGCGCAAAAGGCACAGCGCTGCAGCCACCCGGCTCCTGTTACGCCGCGATCTCGAAGGGCGACGAGGCCCGAGCCTTGGGCCGGAGAAAGGCAGCTTCCTTGTGACGTCATATCAGCGGACTCTCGCCCCGGCTTCAGGCCGGTTCCGGTTCCCCGGCTTTCCGGGCGCGAGAGTACGTGAGCGCGGCGGCGTTCTGCGCGTGCTCCGCAGAGGGACGCGAGAAGGTTGGGTCCAGCTCGCGGAGGAGATGCGTGATTGGCTGAAACCGTGCTGGGGGGTTCCCTAGCCCTTTCGGCAGGGGTAAAACAATAAGAGGGGGCGGTGGCAAAGGGGGCGGGACGTTCGTGTTCCTTGTTGCTCGCCGCAGCGCCTGGCGCCCATGAAGAGGTGGTTGTGAGGGGAACCAGCTCTCGGCTCTCTGGCTTCCTAGGCTTGAGATTTGTCGGAGGGAGGGGGCGGCGAGTGAGAAGAACCCGCTGCAGCCGGTCCTCGGCGACTCTCTCGCTGACCTCCGCGCGACGTACCCGCCGCCGCTGTTGGTTGGAGGTGTGTACGGGGGCCGGGAAGGGCGCTCGGTGTGGTGGTCGGAAGGGGACATTCCCGTCGCGCGCCGCGGCTCGCGGCAACCGTTCTGTGCGTGAGCCCCGGTGTCGGAGGTGTTGCGGCCGAGAGAGACATTGTTCTTGCCGGCTGCCTACGCTGCTGGTGTGTGCGTGAGAGAAGCCGAGCCTTTCCTCTCAGGTGAGGGATGGGAGGCCGCGTGGGCAGGGAGGTGACCGGCGCGCGTAGTGCGGACGGAGGGCTCCGAGGGCACAGGTGGGGCCGGGGTTGGTTGGGGATGAGGTGGCGAGCTGGGTAAGAGGACGCAGCGGCTCCCAAAGGCGCGCTGATGGAGGCTTCGGACGGGACGTGGGGGAGTGGGCTTGCCGGAGAGGATGTTTTCCGGTGCGGAACACCCCCACTCTCGTCCCCGACTCTTGCGGCTCTTATTCCCGGTTCCCCGGGAACGGGGAGGCCGCCGCTGCCGCCCCGCCCGTGGGGGAGGGGAAAAGAGGCTATGTCGGCGGAGGCAGAAGCGACGCAGATGCGAAAGTAGCGGCCTCCGGGCACCATTTCTCTGCACGGAAACAGAATCCGGGTCTGAAGGCAGCCGCTGCTTTGCTTACCCAGTACCTGGTGTTCCGCGGTCTCTGACCCCCCTCGGTTTTATCCCGAACGAGTTCTGAAACCCGGGCTATATATAACGTGCTCCTTCTCCATGCCCTTTTATGCAGGGGATCTCTTACTGACTCAGGAATAGAAGAGATGTTTGCGTGCTCTGGGGAGGGGGTTTATTTCTTTTCTCCCATCTCTTTCTTGGGGAGAGTGGGAAGGATAGTCAAGGGGAGAAACATAGCGTCCCTAGGTTGTGTTAATTTTGGTAGTTGAATCTGATCGAATTTTACCTGCAGAATTCTTAAGATGGCCCTGTGCCGCTTTGGGGCGAGTGTAGATTGCAGCTACAATTTTCCGCATAGATCAATTTTTTTTCCCTCCAAGGTATGCCTAATTTCTTAACAGAATTTTTTTTTTTTTTGGAGGGCCCATGCCTTTGCTGTCTTAAAAATCAAACAAAAACAAAACCACACACGTGCACCGAAGCTGGAATAATAGCAAAGTTATTCCGTCTTGCCCCCCATATGATTGTTGTGATAATATCTTGTGTCGAAATACCGGTTTTAGTACCTCGTGCTAGTCTTTAAAATGTTAGCATTGCATGTACCTGGATCCGTGAAACATTAACTGCAGTTTGGGGAGCCTCCTATATTAGAGCGGAAGAAAATGGGAATTCCTTGTCTAGCTCCATATTTGGCAGTTAATACAGCCTTAGGCATGTGAACAAAGTTTCAGAGTAAACATTTGGCCCTGTTAGTATCCAGTGGTCCTTTTGATGTCCAAAATTCCTGGTCTCAGAAAATAGATGGTATGATTCCTTTAAACTGAAATTTGTCGTTTCTTTGGTGATATTATTTTCCCGATAAATATTTAGGATTAACTATAGGTAAACATGTGTTATGATTTCATCTCTTGAGGCTGTTTAATTCTGAAAAGTTAGCAAGGAATTGAAGGGAGGATAAGGACCTCAAATGGATTGCTTACTATTTAGGAGCTGTTATAGTTCAAGTTGTTGAATATTCATGGGTTGAAATATTTGTCAATAAGTAGCAAGAGGAAAGAACCAGAATGCTTGTGGGGTGGATAGGGATCAAAAATGGAAGGATAAGTAAATGTCTTTAATTTGGTAGTCGAGTGAGTGAGTAGTTAGTAAGTGAGGAGAATTGCTACCAGACAGCTCTTGAGTTTGAATAGTATTGGCACTGTTGGTAGTAGGTTATTTTCATTATCCACAGTTCACTTAATGAAAATATCCCTATCATTTACTGAAAATATGTAAATACCAGTAGTGTCTTTAGGTTAACAGTTTCCTTGTCTGAAGAATTATTGCTGTTGATTGCCCATTATCAGGATTGAAAATTCTTTCCTTGATTGCTTTAAATAAGACTTTTCCCCACATATTTTATACTGAGTGGTATGGAGGTGAGGAATGACCCCTTTTCAAGGCTGGTTTTGATAATTACAAACTAGAGGGTTGTTCCTGTTAAATTCAGTATAATTTAATTGACAGACATGATTCTCTCCACTGGGAAACATTTAAAAGATGACAGAACAAACAAGTTCCATCTCCTGGAACTCTGGACTGGCTTCAGCAGCAATGTAATCAGTTTCTTGATGACTGTCCTCCAGCTTATTTTTATGTTTTAAATTCTAGATATTTTACCCTATGTTGATACTGGAGGTATGTTGGGATGACTGTTGTGAAGTTCCTTTTATGTTACTGTCTTCTGTCTTTTAACTTCTCCCTACAGTATCAAATAAGCTTACAGTTGGACTTTAATTTTTTTTTTTAATATTCTTGCATCCCTGGATGGTCTTTAAAAGTGGTTGTTCTTAAACAGATACAATGAAAACATCACTGTCGGAGGGAGGAGACCTGATTTCAAATGCTCTCTCTTATAACTGAGGGACTTTGAACTCCTTTCCTTAGGCTCTTAACATTGTGGCTTCCTTTTCTGTAAATGAAGCTATTATCCTGTCTCTATCAAGGAGGTAAAAGGATGTATAGGTTACTTGTTTAAGGTTACCTTAAAGCATAATATAAATACACACTAATTTTTGTGGGGCAGCATTTCCACTTCTTTAATGTTTGGTCACTTTTAATACCTTCTGAACTTAAAAACTCACCTCCTTACCTTTGGGGCCCTAGGAAAGAAAAGGCTTAATCCATAACTATCTCTTATTTCTGTGACTGGTGCTTAGATCTTGTTTGTGATGCTTTCATTCCATGGTGTGCCACAACAAGTTGAAGGTTGCTGCTTTTCAATAGATAAGCATTGCTGTTTTGATTGGTAAAGTCATTTTAAACAAGAGACCCTTTGGTAGTTCCAAAGGTTTCAATTTTAATATAGGGTTAGCTGTTAAGAATGGGTATTACAGCCCATGCTTCAGTGACAACGGACCTGGGCCTGACTTGTGTGAGCCAGCCAGGAGTGAGGGCTCTAGTAGAGATAGGTTCTGCCCTAGCATAGACATAGCCTTTGGTAACATAGATTCTGATAAGAGAACTGCATCCTACTTCTAGGATCTTACTTTTTTTTAATAAAAAGCAAGATAGAGTACTACCTCTAACTTCACAATACTGAAAAATTTTTGTAGAATTTTTTCTGTTTTCCAAAATGTTGTCCTCTTTTGGCTTCTTGACTTTTTTAAAAAACAAGACAACACGGGGTCTCAACCTTTTAGCAGTTTTTATTTTGGACGTTTTTTTCCTGAGTATTAAAATAAGCACCAAATTGTGATGGAATTTCATGTAATTGGCTTGCAATAACTGAAATTCCCCATCCCCAACTGTTTGAGCCAAAGATCCTGCACTCGTTATAGGTGGTGGTCAGAATATTCCAGGCTCTTTGAAGAGTGAATTTTTGACTCTGCATTTTGATGCTTATGGGGCTTTCCAGGTGATTCAGACATAAAAGAATCTGCCTGCAATATGGAGACCATGGTTTGGAAGATCCCCTGGAGAAGGGAATGGCTATCCACTCCAGTATTCTTGCCTGGAGAATCCCCATGGACAGGGGAGCCTGGTGGGCCACAGTCCATTGGGTTGCAAAGTGTCAGGCACGACTGAGCAACTAACACTCACTCACTTTGATACTTATATATGGTTGAGGTGCAGCTAGGTGTTTAGCAGTTTAGTATAGTTCGATTTTATGCTCATGTGTAGATAAAGCCATTTTATTACTGAGTGGAGAGCGGAGGTGCCATTTCGGAGATCCCTAAGATTAAAAAGGATTAAAGGAACACAGAAGTATTTCACTTGGATAACCTTATCTTTTGTATTATATTCTGCACTGATCATTATTTTGCAGTAGTAGATCTAAAGAATTAATTTCATTTTCTTGTCCAAGTGCATACATTGCTCTTCATGTTATTGAAATCATACTTTAGTTGCAAATTTTATATTTCATTATTTTCCCCCTGTGGTTTTAGCCTTTGACAATATTTTAATGACTGCATATGAACTGATGTTTCACAGTTGGGGTTCAGTGTATTATTACATTTTTGTTTTCAAGATCATTAATTTAACATTAGGTTATCAGAAAAAAATAGTACTATATCAAGTAAGCATGCTGCTGCTGCTGTTAAGTCACGCCAGATGTTTTTAAAATTACCTCTTGGAAACAACAAAATTCCACTGTACCTTTGGATCTAGGCAATAAGTTTCTTCTTTTTGTTTATCTTTGTAGGTGCTCATTTTAAATTCAGCATGATATAGCTTTACTAGTCTGTTCCCCTCCACCTACTCAACTTTATCTTCTATTAGTTGGTAGTATTTAAGCACACTCAAGACTTGAACGGTAAATTGTCACTAATGTAGGCATGCTGCTGCTGCTAAGTCACTTCAGTCGTGTCAGACTCTGTGTGACCCCATAAGCTCCCCCGTCCCTGGGATTCTCCAGGCAAGAACACTGGAGTGGGTTGCCATTTCCTTCTCCAATGCATGAAAGTGAAAAGTGAAAGTGAAGTCACTCAGTCATGTCTGACTCTGTGCGACCCCATGGACTACAGCCTACCAGGCTCCTCCGTCCATGGGATTTTCCAGGCAAGAGTACTGGAGTGGACTGCCATTGTGTCAGATTATTTTTGCCCTGCTAGTAGTGCTAAATTAATTTTCACACTTTCAATCTTTATTTTAGAGCCATGTTTTCTAACCAATAATATATATCTGTTATGGTTATCAAAAACCAAGTGAAAATTTTAAAGTGTTTTTTAAAATTACAAAATTAATTATACTCTTTTTAATACTCAAATAGTTTACCAGTGGTGGTATGAATTGACATGCATTTTTTCCCCCCCTAGACCCACAACACTTTTTATCTTGTATACTTCTTTTTGTATTATCCCCCCCCAAAGATGGGATTTGTAGCATTCTAGAATTTACTATTTCTCCCAGCATTCTTGATTCCAGCTTGTGATTCATCTATACCGGTATATCACATTATGTCCCCTGTATATAAATTAAATAAGCAGAGTGACAGTATACAGCTTTGTGTTCCTTTCCCAATTTTGAACCAGTCTGTTGTTCCATGTCCAGTTCTATTAATAACTTACTTCTTGACCTGCATACAGGTTCCTCAGGAGACTGGTAAGGCGATCCGGTACTCCTATCTCTGAAAGAATTTTCCACAGTTTGCTATGATCCACACAGTCAAAGGCTTTCTCGTACTCTATGAAGCAGAAGTGGATGCTTTTCCGGAATTCTCTTGCTTCTTTCTATGATCCAACGAAATGTTGGCAATTTGATCTCGGGTTCCTCTCTGCCTTTTCTAAATCTAGCTTGTACGTCTTTAAGTTCTCGGTTCATGTGCTCTTGAAGCCTAGCTTGAAGGATTTTGAGCATTACGTTGCTAGCATGTGAAACGACTGCGATTGTGTTGTAGTTTGAACATCTTTGGCATTGCCTTTCTTTGGGATTGGAATGAAAACTGACTTTTTCTAGTCCTGTGGCCACTGCTGAGTTTTCCCAATTTGCTGACATATTGAGTGCAGCACTTTCACAGCATCATCTTTTAGGATTTGAAATACCTCAACTGGAATTCTGTCGTCACCACTACCTTTGTTTGTAGTGATGCTTCCTAAGGCCCACTTGACTTACAGCCCAGGATGTCTGGCTCTAGGTGATTGATCACACCATTGTGGTTATCAGAGTCATTAAGACCTTTTTGTATAGTCCTTCTGTGTAGTCTTGCCACCTCTTCTTAATCTCTTCTGGTTCTGTTGGGTCATTACCATTTCTGTCCTTTATCGTGCCCATTCTTGCATGAAATGTTCCCTTGGTATCTCTGATTTTCCTGGAGAGATCTTTTCTTGTTGTTATTCAGTGGCTCAGTTGTGTCCGACTCTTTGTGACCCCCATGGACTACACACCAGGCTTCCCTGTCCTTGTTTCCCAGAGTTGGCTCAAACTATGTCCATTGAGTTGGTGATGTGATCCAACCATCTTGTCCTCTGTCGTCCCCTTCTCCTCCTGCCTTCAATCTTTCCCAGCATCAAGGTCTTTTCCAGTGAGTCTGCTCTTCACATCAGGTGGCCAAAGTATTGGAACCTCAGCTTCCGCATCAGTCCTTCCAATGAATATTCAGGGTTGATTTCCTCAAGGATGGACTGGTTGGATCTCCTTGCAGTCCACAGGACTCTCAAGAGTCCTCTCCAGCACAACAGTTCAAAGGCATCAATTCTTCAGCACTCAGTCTTTTTTATTGTCCAGCTCTCACATCCGCACATGACTACTGGAAAAACCATAGCTTTGACTATACGGAACTTTGCCAACAAAGTAATGTCTGTGCTTTTTAATACACTGTCTAGGCTTGTCATAGCCTTTCTTCCAAGGAACAAGCATCTTTTAATTTCATGGCTGCAGTTACCGTCTGCAGTGATTTTGGAGCCCAAGAAAATAAAGTCTGTCAGTGTTCATTGTTTCCCCCATCTATTTGGAATGAAGTGATGGGACCGGATGCCATGATCTTCGTTTTTTTGAATGTTGAGTTTTAAGCCGGCTTTTTCGCTCTCCTCTTTTCACCTTCATCAAGAGGCTCTTTAGTTTCTCTTCACTTTCTACCATTAGAGTGGTATCATCAGCATATATGAAGTTGTTTATATTTCTCCCAGCAATCTTGATTGACAAGGGCATTTCACATGATGTACTCTTCATAGAAGTTAAAAAAGCAGGGTGACAATATACAGCCTTGATGTACTTTCCCAGTTTTGAACCAGCCCGTTGCTCCATGTCCGTTTCTACCTCTTGTTCTTGATCTGCATACAGGTTTCTCAGGAGGCAGATCAGGTGGTTTGGTATTCCTGTCTCTTGAAGAATTTTCCACAGTTTGTTGTAATTCACACAGTCAAAGGCTTTAGCATAGTCAATGAAGCAGAAGTAGATATTTTTCTGGAATTCTCTTGCTGCTTCTATGATCCAACAGATGTTGGCAATTTGATCTCTGGTTCCTCTGCCTTTTCTAAATCCAGCTTGTACATCTGGAAATTCTCAGTTCATATACTGTTGAAACCTAGCTTCCCATACTGAAAGAAGTCTAGCTTCTTTCCCATTCTGTTGTTTTGCTCTCTTTCTTTGCGTTGTTCACATAAGAAGGCCTTCTTATCTCTCCTTGCTATTCTTTGGAACTCTGCATTCAGTTGGGTATATCTTTCACTTCTCCCTTGCCTTTCCCTTCTCTTTTTTCCTTAGCTATTTGTAAAGCCTCCTCAGACAACCACTTTGCCTTCTTGCATTTCTTTTTCCTTTGGATGGTTTTGGCCACTGCCTCTTGTACAGTGTCATGAACCTCCATCCTTACTTTCAGACACTCTGTCTACCAAATCTAATCCCTTGAATCTACTTGTCACCTCTGTTGTATATTTATAAGTGATTTGACTTAGATCATACCTGAATGCCTAGTGGTTTTTCCTAGTTTCTTTAATTTATGTCTGAATTTTGGAATAAGGGGCTTATGATCTGAGTGAGCCTCAGTTTGCTCCAGGTCTTGTTTTTACTGACTGTACAGAGCTTCTCCATCTTCAGCTGCAAAGAACATAATCAATCTGATTTCAGTATTGACCATCTGGTGATGTTCATGTGTAGAGTCTTCTCTTGTATTGTCGGGAATGGTGTTTGCTATGACCAGTGTGTTCACTGGACAAAACTGTTAGCCTTTGCCCTGCTTCATTTTGTACTCCAAGCCCAAATTTACCTGTTATTCCTGTACCTCCTGACATCCTACTTTTGCATTCCAGTCCCGTATAATGAAAAGGACATCTTTTTGGGGGGTTCTAGAAGGTGTTGTAGATCTTCAGAGAACTGATCAACTTCAGCTTTTTCAACATCACTGTTTGGGGCATAGACTTGGATTACTGTGATGTTGAATGGTTACCTTGAAAATGAACCAAGATCATTCTGTCGTTTTTGATGTTGCACCCAAGTACTGCGTTTCAGACTCTTGTTGACCGTGAGGGCTACTTAAGGGGTTTTTTCCCGCAGTAGTATATAAAATGGTCATCTGAATTAAATTTAGGCATTCCCGTCCGTTTTAGTTCACTGATTCCTGAGATGTTGATATTCACTCCTGTCCTCTTTTGCTTGACCACATCCAATTTACCTTGATTTGTGGACCTAACATTCCAGGTTCCTGTGCAATAATAATGCTCAAAATTCTCCAAGCCTGGCTTCATCAGTACATGAACTGTGAATTTCCAGATGTTCAAACTGGATTTAGAAAATGCAGAGGAACGAGAGATCAAATTTCCAACATCCGCTGGATCATCGAAAAAGCAAGAGAATTCCAGAAAGACATCTACTTTTGCTTTATTGACTATGCCAAAGCCTTTGATTGTGAGAGTCACAACAAACTGTGGAAAATTCTGAAAAAGGTGGGAATACCAGACCACCTGATCTGCCCCCTGAGAAATCTGTATGCAGGTCAAGAAGCAGTAGTTAGAACTGGAACGGGACATGGAACAGCAGACTGGTTCCAAATCAGGAGGAGTACGTCAAGACTGTATATTGTCACCCTGCTTATTTAACTTATATGCAGAGTACATCATGAGAAACGCTGAGCTGGATGAAGCAGAAGCTGGAATCAAGATTGCTGGGAGAAATATCAATAACCTCGGATACACAGATGACACCACCCTTATGGCAGAAAGTGAAGAAGAACTAAAGAGTCTCTTGATGAAAGTGAAAGAGGAGAGTGAAAAAGTTGCCTTAAAGCTCAACATCCAGAAAACTAAGATCATGGCATCTGGTCCCATCACTTCATGGGAAATAGATGGCGAAACAGTGAAACAGTGGAAACGGTGTCAGACTTTGTGTTTTGGGCTTCAAAATCATGCTCTTCATGGGTTTCTCATGGCAAGAAATCTGCAGTGGGTTTCCACTCCTTCCTCCAGTGGACCGTGTTTTGTCAGAACTCTTTGCTCTGACCTGTCCATCTTGGGTGGCCTGACACGGCATGGCTTACAGCTTCATTGAGTTAGGCAGGCCCCTTCACCAGGAGAAGGCAGTGATAACATGAAGGGGAGCATTAACTTTATCTTTGAGTAATACTTTGGAAACTTGTTTATGTTGTTGCATTTATCAGTTTATGCGAGCTAAGTCACTTTAGTTGTGTATGACTCTTTGCGACTCTTTAAATGCAGTGTAGCCTGCCAGGCTCCTCTGTCCGTGGGATTTTCCAGGCAAGAAGCATGGGTTGCCAACCCAGCGATGGAACCCATGTCTCTTAGGTCTCCTGGATTGGCAGGCAGATCTTTACCACTGGTGCTACCTGCATATTATCAGTAAATTATTTTTATTGTCAAGTAGTATTTGATTATTTGGATTTACCACTGTTTATTCATTCACCTGGCTAATGGTCATTTAGTTTCCAGGTTTTGAGTGTTAAAGCTGCTACAAACAACATACAGTTCTCTGTGTAGACATATGCTTAATTTCTTTTGCGTAAATATGTAGGAATGGAATTGCTGGGGAATATGAGACATGTATGTTTACTTTTATGAGAAGCTGCCATACTGTTTTCCAAAGTGACTGTACCTTTTTTCAATTCCTACCAAGTTTTCCCATCCTTGCAAGCACTCAGTATTTTTAGATTTTGATGTTAGCGTTATTAAAGGTATTTAGTGCTATGTCATTATGGTTTTAACTTCCAATTAAAAAAAAAGTATTTATTTATTGGCTTTGCCGGGTCTTGCACTTTTCTCTAGATGCACCAAGTGGGGGCTGCTCATTGTGGTATCTTCTCTTGTTGCTGAGCATGGGTTCTAGAGCATGGGTTGCTGAGCATGGGTTCAGTAATTGTGGTGCATGGGCTTAACCCACCAGGCACCTCTGTCAATGAGGATTCTCCAGGCAAGAATACTGGAGTGGTTTGCTCTGCCCTCCTCCAGGGGATCTTTCCAAACCAGGGATCAAATCCAGGTCTCCTCCATTACAGGCAAATTCTTTACTACTGTCTGAGCCACCAGGGAAGCCGAAAAATACTTGAGTGTAGGTAGTGTATCTTTTCTCCAGGGAAACTTCCTGACCCAGGGATCGAACCAGGTTCTGCATTGCAGGAGGATTCTTCACCAGCTGAGCTACCAGGGTTGCAACTAAGGGCTGGGGCAGCTAAAAGAAAAAAATAAAAACTAGAGTGTAAAAGATTGACTTTCAAAATAGTTTGAAATTACATGATTAATGACTTAATTATTTTTTCACTAGCATTCCCACATAGGATCAGATGGTAAATAATATGCTTGCAATGTATGAGACCCAGGTTTGATCTCTTGGTCGGGGAAGATCCCCTGAAGAAGGGAATGGCTACCTAGTCCAGTATTCTTGCCAGGAGAATTCCATGGGCAGAGGAGCCTGGCCAGTTACAGTCCATGGGGTTGCAAAGAGTCGGACACAACTGAGAAACTAACACACAACTGTCATAGCACTATATAAGTTTGTGTACAGCAAGATGATTTGACTTACATACATTATGAAATGATTATCACAATAAGTGTTTGAATATCCATCCTCATACAGATAAGAAATTATAGGAATAGAAGGGAAAAGTTTGTGATGTGACCTCTTTGGATTTACTCTCTTAACAGCTTTCATATATCACATAGAGCAGTGTTATAACTTACATTTATCATGTGCATTACATCCCTCATAGCACTTTTATAACCTATTGAAATACCTTTGTATTTTGGTAGGCTTCTTCTCCTAAGAGTGTATTTTTTTTGGCCGTGCTTTGTGGCATGCACAGTCTTAGTTCCTTGACCAGGGATGAAACTAGTGCCCCTGGCAGTGGAAGCGTGAAGTCATAACCACTGGACCACCAGGGAATTCCCTTTAGAAGTCTTCAGTATCACAGATTTGTTCAATAATTTTTTTAAATCCTCTTAAGTACAAAGTAATGGTAGATGCTGCAAAGAATGTCTTGCGCATCTCCTGGAAGCATAACACTGCGAGGCTTTTCTTTAGTGTTAACTTAAGGACGCTTCCAAACAGGAGAGGGTTATGCCTGTGCACATGCACACATTATTACCAGGACTAAATGTGTTAATAAAAGGGCCAAAGCTGGTACATGTAGTACTTAGAAGAAGGAATGATTAGTCCCGCCTGAGGGACCTAGCTAAGAAAGCCAGGTAGGGTTGGAATAGCATCTTGAGTATGTTTTTGAAAAGCCCACAAGGGAGAGTTGATGGTTTTGAAGAGATGGTTGTTCCCTAAATATTTTCTTTTTTATTAATAGCTCTGACTTGGAATACTCACTTCATCTTCTGCATGCCGGATTTCTATTCCTGTTCCAATTCAAGTGGTACATGCTTTCTGGTAGGGCTATAGCATTTATCACATTAGATAATTGCATTTAGGAATTCTATCTCCCACTGGACTTGAAATTTCTTTGGAGCAGCAGATCAAGTCTGTCATATTCACTTCTCTTTTTCCTTGCATAGTTTCTGGCCCTTAAATAGTATGTATTTAATAAATATTAAATGAATTTGTATTGTCCCACCTATTTATCCAGCTGGTGTTGAATGAAGTAAGACAGTAGCCTAGAGTATGAAAATTGCAAGTTCAGGGAAAGATGCTAAGTGGTATCATATTCTTGCTAATTCGCTCAGTCGTGTCTGACTCGTTGCAATCCCATGGACTGTAGCCCGCCAGGCTCCTCTGTCCCTGGGTTTCTCCAGTCAAGAATACTCAAGTGAGTTGCCATTATCTCCGGGGGATGTTCCCAACCAAGGGACTGAACCCAGGTCTCCTGCATTGCAGGTGGATTCTTTACCATCTGAGCCACCAAGAGCATAGAATTTGTTTCGAAAGGTGAGAAGTGTAGTGGAAGGTACATTTGAAATGTTGGTTAGGGCCGTGTATGTCAGCCTGGATTTCTGTGGAAGGCATAATACTTCAAACTGAATGCAGGTGTTTGAATTTTACGTGTACAATGAATGCTACACATGATACAGTAGTTTGGAAGACTTTTTTTTTTAATGAGGGCATTAAATTTAGAAAAATTATGTCTTTATTTTTGGTCGTGGTGGATCTCTGTTGCTTTGTGTGGGCTTTCTCTGTTTGAGTGAGCAGGTGCTGCCCTTCCTTGTGCTCAGGCTTCTAACTGAGGTGGCTTCTCTTGCTGCTGAGCACCTGCTCTAGGCACAGAGGCTCAATAGCTGTGGTGCATGGGCCTAGTTGCTCCATGGCATGTGGAATCCTCTCAGAACAGGGACGTCGCCTGCACTGGCAGGCGAATTCCCATCCACTGTACCAGTTTGGAAGGGGTGTCCCAGTTTGGAAGGCTTTTCAGAAAGAACTGAAAGATTCTGAATTTAGTGGGAAACAGAAAGGATGGGACAAATCCCAAGAGATTTTTGGGTTGTCAAGATTTTACAGTTTGAAGCTTTTTAAAGTCACTTAGGACTGAGCTTTCAAGCAAAAAAGGTGGTGGCATCATGAACAGAAACAAGGAAACTGCTTTATCTGTATAGGGGAGAGTGTATGTATTGGTTTACTTATGAGATCATGTGTGCGTATTTAGCAAGGGGTTAAGATGTCAAATTTGAGTTCTAGCAGACACAACATACAAATTTAGGTAAATCTGGAAGCTGAAGCTGTTTGATGATCAGAAATTGCCACATTAAAAGACAGACCTTGAGAACTTTGCATTTTGATGGAAAGGAGAGTTACCTCATGGTAGAACTCTAGAAGCGTTAGGAGCAGGTGAGCATCAATGGTGATGCAGACTGGTAGAAGACTGAGGTCATTGGATTTTTGAGAATTGTGACTTTCTAGAGAATTATATTTAAGGGAGAACTTGGATTATAATATTTGAGAGGGGAGTAGAGAAGGGGAAGACTAAGATAGATGCACTGTTAGTAATTTAGGTCAGAATATGATTAATAGAGTGCAGAGTGCATGTTAGCTACTTGAAGAAAACTTATGACCACCCTAGACAGCATATTAAAAAGCAGAGACAACATTACTTGGCCAACAAAGGTCCGTCTAGTCAAGGCTATTGTTTTTCCAGTAGTCATGTATGGATGTAAGAGTTGGACTATAAAGAAAGCTGAGCACCGAAGAATTGATGCTTTTGAACTGTGGTGTTGGAGAGGACTCTTGAGAGTCCCTTGGACTGCAAGGAGATCCAACCAGTCCATCCTAAAGGATATCAGTCCTGGAAGGCCTGATGCTGATGCTGAAGCTGAAACTCCCAATACTTTGGCCACCTGATGCTGGGAAAGATTGAAGGTGGGAGGAGAAGGGGGCGACAGAGGATGAGATGGTTGGGTGGCCTCACTGACTCAATGGACGTGAGTTTGAGTAAACTCCTGGAGTTGGTGATGGACAGGGAGGCCTGGTGTGCTGCAGTCCATGGGGTCACAGTCGGACACGACTGAGTGACTGAACTGAACTGAGTGCGTGATAAAGTACTTTGAGAATTCAAGGAAAAGACAGGAACGAATAAAAAGATGTTTGAAGATACACAGGAGTTGTAGGCAGAGTTAGTGGATGACCTCTGAGGTAGTTGAGGTTCTGTTAAATAGTATGGAAAGCCAGATGTAATCAGGTTGGTATCTTGATGAATAAATAGGATGATATTGCTTTTAACTGACAGGAGAAGAGTACGTTTTACACTGTGTACATTTCAGTGTGACAACAGTCTCCACATATTCACGTGTTTGGGGAGAAAGTAGGACTTTATAGAGGAATTAGACATTCTGCAAAAAGGTGTTAGATGATAATTGCTCTTTGAAGGTGATTTGAGGCTAACAACTTTCTGAAGATTCTTTTTGTACATAAGTGTTCTTAAATCTTGGGCTATCTTTGTGGAACTATATAGTCTTGTTCAGTTCAGTTCAGTCGCTCAGTTGTGTCCGACTCTTTGCGACCCCATGAATCGCAGCACGCCAGGCCTCCCTGTCCATCACCAACTCCTGGAGTCTACCCAAACCCATGTCCATTGAGTTGGTGGTGCCATCCAGCCATCTCATCCTCTGTCATCCCTTTCTCCTCCTGCTCTCAATCTTTCCCAGCATCAGGGTCTTTTCCAATGAGTCAGCTCTTCACACGAGGTGGCCAAAGTATTGGAGTTCCAGCTTCAACATCAGTCCTTCCAATGAACATCCAATGAACCCGTCCACCCTTTATGATGGACAGGTTGGATCTTCTTGCAGTCCAAGGGACTCTCAAGAGTCTTCTCCAACACCACAGTTCAAAAGCATCAATTCTTAGGTGCTCAGCTTTCTTCACCATCCAACTCTCACATCCATACATGACCACTGGAAAAACCATAGCCTTGACTAGATGGACCTTTGTTGGCCAAGAAATGTCGCTGCTTTTAAATTTGCTATCTAGGTTGGTCATAACCTCCCTTCCAAGGAGTAAGCGTCTTTTAATTTCATGGCTGCAATCACCATTTGCAGTGATTTTGGAGCCCCCCAAAAATAAAGTCTGACACTATTTCCACTGTTTCCCCATCTATTTCTCATGGAGTGATGGGACCAGATGCCATGATCTTAGTTTTCTGAATGTTGAGTTTTAAGCCAACTTTTTCACCCTCCTCTTTCACTTTCATCAAGAGGCTCTTAGTTCTTCTTCACTTTCTGCCATAAAGGTGATGTCATCTGCATATCTGAGGTTATTGATATTTCTCCCAGCAATGTTGATTCCAGCTTGTGTTTCTTCCAGCCCAGCATTTCTCATGATGTACTCTGCATATAAGTTAAATAAGCAGGGTGACAATATACAGCCTTGATGTCCTCCTTTTCCTATTTGGAACCAGTCTGTTGTTCCATGTCCAGTTCTAACTGTTGCTTCCTGACCTGCATACAGGTGTCTCAAGAGACAGGTCAGATGGTCTGGTATTCCCATCTCTTTCAGAATTTTCCACAGTTTATTGTGATCTACACAGTCAAAGGCTTTGGCATAGTCAATAAAGCAGAAATAGATGTTTTTCTGGAACTCTCTTGCTTGTCTTGTAGGCTTGACTAAAGATCACTTCTTGATTTGTGAGTTGAGAAATCACCATCTCAAAAGGTTAAGACTTTTTCATGGCCTTAGTTAAAACCCTTTCCTTACTTTCATCTTCAGGGTTTACATTATACAAACATGAGTGGAAGGACCCAAATCCCATAAATTTCTTGCCTATGACTTGGGTTCTTTTCTGTGAATACATTTCCCCACTCCAGGGGAGAAAACTGAAAGATGGCGGTTGTTTGTGTAGGTAAGTGTAAGTGTTAGTTGCTCAGTAGTTCCCAATTCTTTGCGACCCTATGGACTGCAGCCCACCAGGCTCCTGTATCCATTAGATTTTTCCAGACAATATTGGAGTGGGTTGCCATTTCCTTCTCCAGGGCATCTTCCCGACCCAGGGATTGAACCAGGGTCTCCTGCGCTGCAGGCAGATTCTTGACCGACTGAGCTACAAAGGAAGCCCTTGTAGCTTCCCTTGTTGTTTGTGTAGAATGCATAAATTAACCTATTGTTAAAAATAGAGTGAGGTTGCTTTCCATACCCCTCCCCTCCATACTTCTTACTTTCTGGTTAATGTAGTTGATTTCCCATCAGTCTAATTGTATTTTAGCCCTCTAAATTGAGTCCGTTTAAGTCAGTGTATTTAATTGGAACACCATCCTCTGTGTAACATCTTCATTTCATTTTATCTGTTCCCTGTGGGAGTACACCTGTAACTTTTAAAAACTACTCTGCACAGCCTCTTATGTATAGCTCTTTATTTAGGCTTTTACCAGGTTGCTGCTGCTGCTAAGTCGCTTCAGTCGTGTCCGACTCTGCGACCCCATAGACAGCAGCCCACCAGGCTCCGCCGTCCCTGGGGTTCTCCAGGCAAGAACACGAGTGGGTTGCCATTTCTTTCTCCAATGCATGAAAGTGAAAAGTGAAAGTGAAGTCGCCTGCTCTATCTCATTCCCCATTCGAAGTTCACTTTTCAGGTTATCTCTTTTTGAATAAGTGTAATTTATTGAGTAATCAAGTAAAAAGTTACCCCCACTGCCAGTTTCCTTTGCCTGTCTCTCTGATCTAAATTGATGATTCCATGGCTTCATGGCCATCAACTTTAGTGACTGTAAAGGTAGTGGGCAATGTGAAGCCTCTCTTGAACTTTGTTACAAAAACTCCAGTGTATTTTGACCTTTCTTTGTTGATTTGTGTGATACTTTTTTTTTTTACTTTGGTTATAGGTAGGTGACAAAAATGGCAGGTGAATGTGTATTTTATAAATGTGATGGGAAATTGGGATAAGTAACAAAGTCTCACTGAAGAAAATCTGGAAGTAGAGAAGAAAAGGGAAAATGAGAATCCCCAAACTCAGAAACAATACCTAATAGCGTTTTTTGTCATTGACCTTTGAACAAAACTGTTTTGTACATAATATTTTATTCAGAGGGTGTTAGTATTTTGCCACAGCTTAACATCAGTTGTTAACAGTAGGTTTAAATGTTCATAATTTCCATGTTTTTGTTGTTTTATAGAATTTTACTAGATAAATCTCCTGTTCCTTAACCTTGCCTATCATTCTTAATAAAAATACTATTTTTTTCTTCATTATTTTTTAAGAGTGTTTATTTGCCTGTGTCTTCATTGTGTCAGAGAGGAGCTTTCCTTGTGGTGCTTGGGCTTTCTAGTTGTGGTGCATGGGCCCAGTGGTTGCAGTGCTCGGGCTTAGTTGCTCTGTGACAGGTGAGATCTTAGTTCCCAACCAGGGATCAACCCTATCCCCCTGCATTGCAAGGTGGATTCTCAAACATTGGGCCATCAGGGAAGTCCCTGCTTCATTTTTTTAAACATAGCAAATAAGTCTCTCTATGCACCAGGCTTTGTTAATCCTTATTGCTGGAGGTTTTTAGGTTTGGGGGAAACTAATGGCACCTGAAATGACTGTGTCTAATTTTGCTTTATGTGTTAACTTTTTTTTTTAATGAGTTGATTTAATTGTGGGTGGCGCAAAATTTAAGGTAGAGCAAAGATTGAAGAACAGACTGCCTAGATTCTAGGCTGGGTTTACTTTGACCTCACAACTACGATAGAAGTGACTAAGGGAGAACTGAAGGGATAAGCCACTGTGTGAACATTTCTCTTCTTGAATATGCCACGGGCTCCAAGACAGCACTTTATTCTAGCTTATTTGTTGTTGTTTAGTCGCAAAGTCATGTCCAACTCTTTTGTGAGCCCATGGACTGTAGCCCAGGCCCCTCTGTCCGTGGGGTTTGGATTTCCCAGACAAGAATACTGGAATGGGTTGCCATTTCCTTCTCCAGTGGATCTTCCTGGCTCAGGGATTAAACCCACTACTCCTGCATTGGCACATGGATTCTTTACCACTGAGCCACCAGGGAAGCCTTTTATTCTAGCTGTAGGTGGCAAAAAAATGTTATGGAAGAGAATGCATTGTTTAAACGGTAGTGGAAGTTAGGATTACCATCACCTGAGGCATAAAGAACAGCTTTTGGCCAGATTTCCAAATTCTGCCTGTGGCCCGGGGCGCCTTCCGCATGGCCTTAGCTTTTAGCTCCTCCAGCTTCTCTGCTCCTCTTTGTTACTGCTTGAAAGCCTTACCTTCCTCTTCCATCTCCTTTGCCTGCTTCTTCGGCTGCTTGAAGGACTTCTTGCCGCTGCCCCTCTCCCCAGACCCTGGCACTGGAAGCAGTTAGGCATTATATAAAAATATAAAAGATTTTTTTTTTTTTTTACTATCAACTGAGAGTTTCAAGACAATCGCAAAAGGAGAAACAGGGAACCTAATACAGCATTATGTAAAAATTGAGTTGGGAGTCACCAGGATTATTTAATAGAGTTTTATCTGTAGGCTCCTTTATGGCTGGTATCTGATTTTTATTAAAAAGCATCACAGTTGTAATGATAATGGTGGGCTATCTTGTGAAGTTTTTTAAAAGGGGATCTACTTTGAGGGAATTCCCTGGCAGTCCAGTGGTTAAGACTTTTTGCTTTCACTGCTGAGGGCTTGAGTTTGATCCTTGACAGGGAGCTAAGATCCAGCAAGTTTAGTGCAGCAAAAAAACCCACGTTGAAGTTTTTTTGTTAACAGGGATTTAAACTGTATCTTGATTTGCCCTGTAGTTTCACACACACAAACGTGTGTATATATGTGTATTTAAACTAGTGATACTCATATTTTCTCTTTTTTCCTCCCATTTCTCTTAATTCCTAATGTTATGACTTTTACTGTTTGGAGGGCTATAGACATAAATTACTTACTTTAAATGATGAAAAATTATGTTTCTATTTTTATTTTTTACTTGTTTATCTTTGAGAGTTGAGGCTTAAGAGATACGTTTAGGTCTCACCTAACCCATTCTCTTCCCTGTTTGCTTGTCTGTATTCCATGATAGATTATAAACTCCGAGGGCTAGAGTCCTGTTCACTGAGGTAGCCCACTTACTATGAACAGTGCTTGACATGTAGTTAGATAATTAATAGCAAGAAAGGTTGAAAAGACATACACTAAAAGTGAAACACCGTTATCTGAGTATTTAGAGTATTGCTGATTTTTAATGGTAATTATTATGATTTTGAAACAGTGAAATTAATCCCTAGAAGGAGAGAGTATTCTATAAAGAAGACAAAAGCTAGTACTGTCTATAAGTGTAATCTCCCAAGTCCCGAGTTGTGCCCTCTGTCTATAGTTTTCAAAAATAACCATTAGAATCTAAGAATGTAGGAGATAATGTTCCCCAAAGGAAGAATAGTAAAAGTAAAAAGACTTTATTATGGTGCCACCTCGTCTGAGACAGCACTGGACATGCCACTTCCCCTTGTATTGAGACATAGAGAGATCAAGAAATAGAGACATGGAGACAGAGGAAATGGCAAATGTTGGAGGTTATAAGTAGTTATTGGGAATTTATTATTTTACTGTTACTGTTTAATATGTGATATTTTGTTTTCATTTGAATGGCTAAGAAAATTTACTTCATGGTATTTGACAAAGATGACTTTTAAGAGTTATTATTCTTATGTTTGCTTCCCTAGTATTTGACATTGTGCAGCAAAGAAATGGTTATGGAGAAGCCCAGTCCGCTGCTTGTAGGGCGGGAGTTTGTGAGGCAATATTATACTTTGCTGAATAAAGCTCCAGAATATTTACACAGGTAAACTTTAATTGGATTACTTACTATTTTATTTACTTTTATTTTCTTGAGTATGAGTACATATAAATTTTGTCTTTCTTGTCTCCTCACGTCCTAACAAGTATCTTTACAAAGCTCACCCAATATTTTAACAATCTGATGGCATAAAACCCATCTTTTTCAAGTTTCCTCCTTGAATGAAATCCACAGTAAGAAAAACACTTCTTACCAGATTCCATTATATAACACATTCACATCTGTACACACACTTACACATATACAATCACATAGTCTGGTATTTTATGTTTCTTTCTTTCTTTTTTTTTTTAACCCACAGACTTGACCAACTTATGGGTTCTAGTCTTGATTGAAATCACAGGTTAAGTTGTTTCATTTGGTTTTTGTGTAATTTTTAAAAGTTCTCTGTAGCAGTGTTAGGAAATGAATCAGTTAATTGATTTCATTTGTGAAAATTCCTTCAGATTGAATCACAAGAAAATATTTCTTTGTGAGACAGCAACAGTAGCCTTGTTTACTATTTTGGCAAGACATGTATAAGCTTATTTTTTTCCAGAGATTGAAATGAAATTGATCTATATTATGGGTAGTATTTATAATTTTTGTTCTACCTGGTGTATTTTTTAGTAGGTCGAAGATAAGTGAGACCTTTATAAGGATTAGGCTTTGCCAGCGTTTGTTGTAGAACACGCTAGCCAGATGAGTTAAGGATAAGTATGTCATTGCCGCTTCGCATGGGAAAGACTGTTAAAGGACTTTTCTCTTTTATATATAGGTTCTCTTTATAAATGTGCTGGGACATTCTAAAGTTCTATTTTGCATTGTGCCCTGACATTGTTAAGCATGTGTGTAATATTCCCTATGTTATTCCAGGAGACATTTTTAGATAACTAACACTGCCCCCCCAAAAAAGAATCAGTAACTATACATTTTTCTGATTATAAAAATAAAAACATTCCTGTTGACACAGTATATGTGAGTTTGAGGGAGAATGAAATTCTTTTTTTTTTTTTTTTTTTTTTTTTTTGTCTTTCCTCACCAAATGTTTTATTATCTCTACAAAAATTATGCTTGGAAGAGTTTCAAAAAGTAGAAAAAAATTACAGAAGGTGGTAATATTTTCCTCTTTTTCTTCTTTTATTATTATTACTATTAGAAATTATTGGGGACAGAGAATGGAAGGATGGTCTATAAATGCATGTAGCTCATATAAATATATTAATAAACATCTGTTTTTTTTTTTTTTTTTTTTTTTTAATTTTTTTATTTTTTATAAATTTATTTATTTTAGTTGGGGGCTAATTACTTTACAATATTGTAATAGTTTTTGCCATACATTGACAAGAATCAGCCATGGGTTTACATGTGTTCCCCTTCCCGGACCCCCCACCCACCTCCCTCCCCCTCTCATCCTTCTGGATCATCCCATTGCCCCGGCCCTGAGCCCTTGTCACATGCATCGAACATGGAATGGTGCTCTGTTTCACATATGACAATACACATGTCTCAATGCCAGAGAATGAAATTCTTAAGGCTTTTCATTATCTGAAATTTTGTCTTCACAGTGTAGGCATTAGCATTTTTAACTTTTTCTTTTTATAACAAGGAAAAACAAGACTCTCTACCATAATTTCAGGTAACAGCACAGACTTCTGTTTTATATTTAGCTTGTATAGCAGATTTCCCTATTAATAAATTTTTCAATTACTAACACTGTAGTGCATATCCTTAAACGTGCATTTTGGGGCATCTTTCTAGTTGTTTTCTTAGGATAACTTCCTAGAAATAGAATTGTTAAATGAAAGGTATGTTTTTCTCTAAAGCTTTTCTTATGCACACTTAACAGCCAAATTGCCCAAATGATAACTGTATACATGCTTGCCAGTAGTACATGAGAGAGAACAGTGTAAATATAAAAAAAAATATGGGTAGTGGTTAAAAGCATGGGCTCTGGAGCCAGCTGCTCTGACTTGATAGGTGTGTAACATCTGAGGAGTTAATTTAACCTTTTCTGAACTTCAGTTTGTTCATTTAGATAACAGCACTTACATTAGTCCTGAGGTTGTTAGGAGACTAGAATGAATCAATACATGCGTAGTGCACTGAAAAAGTTGTCATAGAGGAAGTCTTCCATGTTTTATTGCAATAGGAGCTGAGCTCTCTTTATGAAAAAATTAATTTTGCATATTTGATAACCTTAATTTAGGAAGATCTCCTAGTTGCTTTATGTAATACCAGAGAAACACTAATTTATCATGTACTTAAGAGCAGTATAAAAATACTGAGAAATTAGATGCTGAAATAATATATATATATTTTTTAAAGTTGATCTCTGAATTATTTCAATTAATTTAAATCTAAACTTTTAACTTTAGCCTTTGGAATTAGTAGTCATTTGGAATTCTTAGTAGAATGAATGTTAAATAGTTTCTGATTCCAAACAGATCTAAATAACTGAATTATTTGACAAAAATGGGTAAATAATAGCAGCATCAGTGTTTAGAACGTATTTTGAATGTCTCATTTTCCCACTTAACAGCATATAGATACAGTAAGAAGAGAATAGCTGAAGACAGTATAACTAATAGCCAGGCACACTGAGAATTCTATGTCATTGCTCATTTAATCCTTTCAGTAACTCTGTGGGGAAGTTACTCTGGTTCCATGTTACCAAGGAAAGTGAACTTGAAAGACTGCAGGTCTCAGGGTTACACAGCTAATGAGTGACAGAGCCAGACCTGGAAACTAGCTCTGCTTAATACCAGGACTCAACTACCTCTTAGACTGCTTTCTCTTCATAACTGAATGTTAATCATTATCAATGCTTTTACAGGTTTTATGGCAGGAATTCTTCTTATGTTCATGGTGGAGTAGATGCTAGTGGAAAGCCCCAGGAGGCTGTTTATGGCCAAAATGTAAGTGTCAATTTAATATACATTTAAGATTATTTTAACTTATTTAAACTTATTAACTTGTTTAAGATTATTTTATTTAAGTTAGACATTTGGAAAATAGCTTTCTTGTGCCCATGGATTTCTTCTTGAGTGTGGTCAGTTAGCTATGCTAAAATTTATGTTACAATACTTGTCAAATGTGCTTTGAGTTCTTATAAACATTGATTTTGTAGGAAGCACAGTATTAACATTGGCATGGATACAAAAGAGAAAATGGGACATTTTTATATCACTGGTGTACTTTATACCTGAAACAGTTGAGATAGTGTATACCATTTATAGAAATGTGGGCTAAACCTTATGTTACAGGAATGAATAGAAGTCTATTCCTTATGACTTTGTAGAGGATGTGGGATTTCAGCTAGTCTCTGGATTATAAGATTGGCCTTACCAACAAGAGGAAATTGAAAGAAGAAATGCAGACAAGCAGTAAATGAAAACCACGTGTGAGGTCAACATAGTTTATGGAACATGAGTCTGTCAGTAATGCATAGCATGGTGGAATGGATTCAAATGAGGCAGAGAGATAAAGTAGTTAGTATTCTAGAGTTGTGAGGAAATTGGTGGAAGTCAGTAGTATTGAATAGGTAACTTAGTATTAAAAAGGTAATGTAATATCATGAGTTTGTATTTCCTCCCTACTTTCTCCTAATAAAGGATATACACCACAAAGTATTATCTCTGAACTTCAGCGAATGTCATACTAAAATTCGTCATGTGGATGCTCATGCAACCTTGAGTGATGGAGTAGTGGTCCAGGTCATGGGTTTGCTGTCTAACAGTGGACAACCAGAGAGGAAGTTTATGCAAACCTTTGTTCTGGCTCCTGAAGTAAGTTTTCGTTTCAATTAATTTTCATTTATGTGATTTCATTTTGCTGTTAACTAGTTGCTTGAAGTGGCTAGAGTTTCCTCTTACAGGTATAGGTATGCATGTAGCTGTTTTTGAAATCTGTGTTGGACCTGTTCGTTTATTTGAACTTTCTGTGCTTTGACTATTTAGCAGAAAAAATGAGATCCTGATACAAATGTGCAAACAGATGATTACAGAAATAATATTAAAAATGTATTATTTAATAGTTTGAAAGTAGTCATTTCTTGAGTTCAAGCATTCTGTGATTTTCTTTATATTAACATTATAGCATGTTCAGCTTTGGAACATTATGTTTAGTCTGTTATTTCGGTATTAAAATAAAAGCTTTATTCTCTTTATGTCATACCACGTTTATGGGTATTTACGGAGTATTTGGATTTTTTTTTTTTATAGGGATCTGTTCCAAATAAGTTTTATGTTCACAATGATATGTTTCGTTATGAAGATGAAGTATTTGGTGATTCTGAACCAGAACTTGATGAAGGTGAGGTTACTTTCAAGATACAAGGATTTTGTTGGTACCAGTGCTCTTTAATGACATGGAAAGTGTGAAACTTAGAGAAATTTGACTTTGTAACTGAGTCAAAGCCCCTTTTCTCTTTTTTGTTCTTTTTTGTTTGTTTGTTTAAAAAACAGATGTTCTTTATATGAAATTATATAAAAGTCATACACAGAAAGTGAAAAAAAATCTCCCTCAATCTCATTCTCTATAGATAACCCAAGAATTTGGTGCTTACTACAGAATTATGTTGTATTCTATATCAACTGATACTTTCCTAAAAGTGGAAGTAGCTGATTCAAAGCTAGGCCTTTTTTCATCTAATGTATCTTTGTTGGCTGTTGATATTTTTTTGTCTATACCATAATTATTTAATCTTCTGTTGATATACATCAGCTTGTTTCCGATTCTCTGTCATTATTGCTTCATTGAATTAATGTGACAAAGGAAACTGAGTTATGACTTTAATACCATTTTTTCCTACCCTTTCCTTTTCTTACTAATAGATCTTTTTAAAAAAGAGCGTAATTCCAAACTTCATCTTGCCTGCTCTTTTTTAAGAAATAAGGAATATTAAGTGCCTTTGTACTTTCAAGAAATACGCTATTTTAAAAATATTTTATGATTTCTTTGAACATAAAAAATACATATACAAAATAGTGTATTAAGCCTCTTAAAAAGAGATGTGGTGTATTATGTGTTGTCAGAATCAGAAGATGAAGTAGAGGAAGAACAAGAGGAAAGACAACCATCTCCAGAACCTGTGCAGGAAAATGCTAACAGTGGTTACTATGAAGCTCACCCTGTGACGTAAGAATAGTGCTTGCAAAGCTAAATTTGGCCTAAACTATTCATATCATGTAGCTGCAAGTGGTTTTTGTTCCTAGAATTGTTGCTGAAAGTAAATTCTTGATAAAGCTATGTAGCCAGTGCCTGAGTGTTTACCATGCATATGCAAGAAATTTGGAAAGCATTCTTAAACATTTAATTCAAAAATTTGAAGTTGGTTTGGCCTAAAACTAATCACTTGCTGATAATGTATACTGTTTGGGACAACACAGAGTAGGCATTTTGTTTTTTAAATAATAGGTTTTCCTTATTCCTTATTTCCTAATAGTGATAAAGTGAACATGTTTAATAATCCAGTTTTTACATTTAGGTTAAAGAAATGCTGCTTGAGAGTATTGTTCCTTCTGCCTTCTGGTTCTTAGTGAACTTTGCTTCAAAACAGTGTATATTACTTGTTCTGCTCATTAGAGAAATGCTGAATTCTCTCCTATTTGAGTTGATCATTTCACTCCTACTGAAAAGTGAATGAAATATTTTATTGTAGCAATGGCATAGAGGAGCCTTTAGAAGAATCCTCGCATGAACCTGAACCTGAGCCAGAATCTGAAACAAAGACTGAAGAGCTGAAACCGCCAGTGGAGGAGAAGAACTTGGAAGAGTTAGAGGAGAAGTCTGCTTCTCCTCCGCCTGCTGAACCTGTTTCTCTGCCACAGGAACCACCAAAGGTTAGATCAAAGGAACTCTTTAGACCCGTAACATCACGCTTTCTTACGGTGCCATTAATGAAGCATGACCTTTGTTCTGTTAATTGTTGAATAGTAAACTATGCTTTTTTTATGTGTATGAAAGAAGCTGTGGGGCTTTTTTGGTAATTCTGAGGAAATTGTATTTCACCCCCTAAAAAACACCCCTCAGAATAAAAGTTAAGATTGATTCTTATCTGTGTGCAGTGTTTAGTACCATACATGAAATTATTCGAGTCCATGTATTAAAACCGAGAGTTGCTCTTCCATTCTGTATTAAGTCCTCTACACACGGATGCAAACAGGAGTCATGCAGCTTCCCAACTTAAAAACAAATTGGCCTCTTGTTAAAACAAGTGGTATGTGTGCTATTTCTGGTTTAAATGGGAACAGTTTCCTTACTACACCAAACTGTCTTGGAAAGATGAGTGATAACCCATAGTGTTTCGTTTAAACCTACCTAAAACATCTTTTATCTTTCTGTAAAGTAGGTATATTTGGGTAGTGAGAGGAGGAGATTGCTTGTTTTATTTGTGAATGTTAAAGTTTCCAGCTAGTACTCTCTTCTTTTCTGTCCTTCCTCTCTCCCCTTAGCGCCATCATAACACCTTATCTCCCCCCCAAAAGGGGAAAGAAATTGATTCTATTAGGTTCTTATTTTTCTAGCATGTGTAGTTGTTAGTGGTTTTGCTTGCCACTTGCTCATCTACTTAGAGCATATAGGAACTTGCTTGTGGATTTATTTAGTAGTTGAGACAAAACAGTCATAATCTTGCATAATGAGATTTTGAAACCTGGCACATAGACTGGCATGTGTGTGTGTGCCTTTGTTTTTAGGAGTCCTCCAATATAGAGCAATAGTTTAGAAATGAAAAGAAAATATATATTTGGGCGTTTCCCTGTAGGAATGTTGGTGGTTTTCCGTGATTAGTAGTCTAGGTCTGTTGCATTTCCTGCAGGCTTTCTCCTGGGCTTCAGTGACCAGTAAAAACCTGCCTCCTAGTGGCACTGTTTCCTCCTCTGGGATTCCACCCCATGTTAAAGCACCAGTCTCACAGGTAACCCATCTGTGAACACATCCGATTGTATCCTTGTTACATTGCCAATTGCTTATCTTTTTCATACTTTTTAAAGTGAGTCAATCAGAAATTATGGATTACATATACAAAAAACCTGTATTAAATGTCAGTTGCACCCACTTTAAATGCCAGATCTCCATTCATCATCTACATAGGTGGTATTTGGGATATGGGTGTGTGAAATACAGATTTAGTTAGTTTTATCAATATATATTGTCATTTAAAAGCCTTCTTAAAATAACCAAAAACTCCTTTTTATAAGTTTAAAATTTCATTTAGCAAAAATATTTTAGGGAAGAAATTTGAAAGCCACAAAGTAGTATGGCATTATAAAGAATCATTGTTATATATATTTTTTTAAACAGAAAACAAAACCAAAAAAATGCACTGCCTAAGCTCTCAGTCTGTAAGTGGTTCATACTGTTTAATTGAAGCCTGTACCAACTTATGACTGTAGTGTTCACCTTAACTGATCATTCTAGTATTCTGCCTTTTGTCTGTTTGTCATCTTACTTACCTCAGAACTTTCAAAAACACTGAAAAATAAAGACACTGGCTACCTAATGTGTTGATTAGATATACTTTAGAGTTAACCAAATTCTAAAGTAAATAGCCACAGTTAAAGGATGTCCAGCACTTCTCCTACATTTTGCGTCAAGCTTCATTCTGGTATAAAATTTACATGTAAAATGGTTAGTGCACATAAAATTGTGTTCATACACCTCTTTTTGTGCTCTAAACATTGAAACTGTGAGATTTCAAAAGGAGCTAGTAATTATTAGGCAGTCCACCTGGTGTTGGTACACATAATTAGCTATGTAATAGAATACATGGCCTTGTGGTAGCTTTTCTTTTTTTTTTTTTCAGCTAGATATTCAGGAAATACTGAGTAATTACCTCAGATCACAAACTAGAAGTCTGTCTTAATGAAGAAAATTAATTTGCCAAGTACTGGTTGTAATTTTCTACCCATCTGAAGACTCAATAAGTGATTTTCTGAATTTTCTTTTGGAATTCTTGATTTCTTACCACATTTGTATTTGGAATCTTTTGGATTATTACTTGAATTTCAGAGAGTTGGCTACATTTATTTTAAACTTACTGCTAGTTAACAGTTAGAGTAACTAATGCCCATTACGCCTTTAGTATGGCACCACACGTTGTGCAAAGTACTTATTTATTCTTACCTAATCCCTACAACCACCTTGTGAAAATGGTTACTATTATTATTCCTGTTTCACAGACAAGTAAATTAAGACCTCTAGTACTTCCACCTAAGGTCAGACAGCTTTATAAATAAAATAGTAGGGCTTCGAATTCATGCAGTTGGATACCCATGCAAGCCTGTAGGTTTCTTCAGCCCTTGGAGGGGAATGTATCTCTGTTTACATCAAAGAAGAAGAGTGTTTACATCAAAGAAGAGGAGTGCTATATCTAAGTCATGTCTATGTATTACATTATATTAGATCCTAGCCTCTTGTCTAGAGAAATAAAATTTTAAGTTTAAAAAAAAAAAGGGTAAGAGACTGGATTGTGTTTTAATAACCTATCTCCTTACTAAGACAAAATTTTAAACATTTATAATTTAAACTTTAAAATAACTTTCTAATCTCCTTAAGCTGTATAAGAATGGATTCATAATTGTTTTCCTCCCTCTTGATTTAATAAACCATTCAGTTTTATTTTGTCACTTTGGTATAGTATCCATTTCCTTAACACTTTGAGCATAGATTATTAATAAAAGGCTTCCCAGGTGGTGCTAGTAGTAAAGAACCTGCCTGCCAATGCAGGAGACACAAGAGACGCAGGTTCGATCCCTGGGTCAGGAAGATCCCTTGGAGGAGGAAATGGCAACCCACTCCAGTATTCTTGCCTGGAGAATGCCATGGACAGAGGAGCCTGGTGGGTCCCAGTTCATGGGGTCGCAAAGAGTCGGATATGACTAAAGCGACTTAGCACACATTAATAAAAGAATTAAATCTAATTCCAAAATATTAGTAGGCATTAATTTAGAAGTAGTTATTTTCTTGGCAGATTTGTTGGAAGTTGATTAGTTCATTTAAATAGCTTTTGTTTGGTTGAAGTACACATTAGTTGTGGTTTTACCTGCTGTTACTGAGTTGATTTGATGGTTTCATTTTTATTTCATAGTCTGTTTGCTTTCATTTGTGGAATTTGTCATGTGAGCACACTTTTCTGGTTGCATGGAATTAATTTTCAGGCCCTGAAGGTTGTATGTGGGTTGTCTTAGTTACTTTATCTCCTTGGAGCAAGAAGTTTTCATGAAATTAATCCTGAAGAATTGTAAGTGCACAGCTGGCTTAGTTGACATATATTGAAAGAAATATTGATAAAATTTTTTTGTCTCATATTTTTCTTGTACTGACATCATCAAATATCTAAAAAGTTGCCAAATTCATGTATGGGTTATTTGTAAGATGTTGGAACTTATTTACTTGTGTTTTTAATATTAAATCCTTAAAGGATAATAAGAACTTTTTTGTTTTATTACTTGTAGTTATTTTTGTTTCAGTAGTCTTTTGAAAAGAATCTAAATCAGCTAGAATTCTTTTTCTTGGATGGAATGAATTGAGGTTTTTCTAGATATTTAAATTAAAAAGTGTGATTTGCTATTTTTGTTCCTTAAGTACTAGCTTCATCAAACTTTAGAAAATATTTGTTCTTTAATAAGGTTTTATATTTATACTGTTCAAGTTGTGCTTTTAGGCCTTGCCCTCCTCAGTTGAAATTTCTAAATAACTGCCTTTTCCAGGCATCATATTTTCTGTCAAATTATTATGTAGTCTTAAATTCTAAATACAGATAGCAGTGGTCTCAGGGCTGTGATGTTGGTTCCCTGGTCAGTCTAGAACATTCTACATGTTTTGAATTAGAGAACCAAATATAATTTAATTTTAAATGAACCATTAGTTACTGAACATCTGTGTCTAATAACACTGTACTTCGTACTTTTTCTGGTGTAGAAATAAGATACGGTCCTTGTAGGAATAAATACACATAAATAATTTAAATACCTGAAAGAGTTAGACATTGAAAATTTTTTTTTAGCTAGCGAAGTTCTAGAACATGGGGAGCAACTTCATTTTGAGAGAAGTAGGAAATCTAGAAGAAAAATAACTGAGTGAGACAGGCAAATTTATTCCAGACTGCTATTAAAGACTGCAAGGATAGGAGATAATAAAGCTTTTGATTACAGTGGGTGAAACTATAAATTGTTTTTGAAAGAAACATAGCTCTTTGTATCAAAATTTGTCCTTGTAAATTATAGTATCCCAGTTATATAAACTATGAAAGAGTTTGAGCCACTCGTGAGCTGAGGTACTCAGAGGTCGTCAGCCATAAAGATAGCTAGTTTTCTGACTTGAGAACACATTGTCCATACTCCTGCTGAGTGTTTTCAGCATTCTTTGAAGGTGCATATGTTTTCTCTCTTCCTTGGACCATAAGTATTTGGGCAATAGACTGCCTGAAGAAATTGGAAATACTGAAAATGGCATGTATGAAGGAAAAGGTAATAGATGGAGATGTCATTTTGTTTTTAACATAGTTATTTAATTACATGTGTTTAATTTAGCAGTTAGCAGAAACTTTTGGAGGGTAACTTAAAATGATCTACTACTTCTACCACCCCCAAGAAACAGTTAAGAAACATTGTTGGGGTCAGTCCTTAAGTAAATGCATACCTAAGGAAGAACAACAGGGAGCTAAAGGACTTCTTTGTTTGAGATGCTATAAACACGTTCCTATGTTGTTTTTTGTGTGCATCTTAACTTTAAGGTAGTATTTTTAGGTGCCAGAGTATACTAAATTTTATATTTTGAATTATCAAAATATGATTTAAAAAATTATTCATGATGTGGGGTTTATATGATATCGCTGAGCACTAAATTTGAAGGTCAGCAAACTAGATAATTAGAAGTATGTATCATATATTCTTGTCTTGCAAAGATAAAGACGGCTTTTTATTTTGTATATGTATTTACATGAAATGGCTCATCTTGCATTTTTTTACGTTTGTAGCAGTATCTTTTATACTGTCCCAATGTGGATACAACTTTATTAAAAAAAATATGGTTGTAAAAAACAGGTTATTATGAATTATAACCTAGAGTGAGAAAATTTACCCTACAGTCCTAGATTGGTACAGAATATCTTTATAAAAATTTGTTTCACATATTTAGGACATACATTAAAAATATTCTAGACATAAAATTACCATAATGCCTGCTGGTGACTTGGTTGCTTTAGTTTGGTTGTTTTTCTCCTGTGGAATGTGTTTCTTTATAATGTGTTTTTTTCCCTTGTATTTTAGCCTAGAGTGGAAGCTAAACCGGAAGTTCAGTCTCAGCCACCTCGTGTGCGTGAACAACGACCTAGAGAACGACCTGGTTTCCCTCCTAGAGGACCAAGACCAGGTGAGTCAGCCCCTCCTGTGATCTTCAGCAGTTAGCACTTGAAAAATTAGAGAAAACTGAACTGGAAAAAATTTTTTTTTAATTATAATGTATTTTACATGCAAATCCTTTTAGTACCAAATTGCTTAAAGGCTAAAGTAACCTGATATATATACAGCCTGGGTAAAACAACTAACTTTCGACATGTATTTTGAAAATAGAATTTTGAGACACATTTTCATTGGTTATTGTCGCTGGTTCTAAGAATTCAAAACTGAACTGCCAATAACCTACTCTCTTATTTAGCACTCTTATCTCTTCACAGATAAACAATAAGCACACCCTGATTCTTCTTATTTTGATTATCTTAGGTATTAAGTAAGTTGCCATGATTTTTGACTTGTTTCCATTGTTAGCCAATATATGTAGAACCTCTATTTGAATTCTGTAAATATGTTTAGATTACTTTTGGGAGGAGGTGGGAGATAGTATACATCATATTTAGAAAATATACTTTTTTAATAAAAAAATAAGTGTTATTAAACCAGAAGTTATGGGAGCTGGGGTTTAATCCCCAGCCTTGTCACTGAGTTTGTGATCTTGGGTAAGACCCTTGAATCGTGATATTGTCTTAAACTATTTAGTTACTACACAGATTTTTTTCTGTGTGATGCCTTTCTTTAGATGCCTCATTCTGTTCCTTGTGTTCGTGGGAGGATCATATAAGATTTTATATATGTATATATGAGCACCCTAAGGTGAATAAAAGGTTATATAAATGACATTATTGCTGTTAAATTTACTGATTTGGCTATAATTTTATACAACAATATTTTATACAAGATTAATTTGTGAACTTCAAGGTACTAAACAAATATTTAGTACAAACACATCTCACTATCTGAAATCAGTTTGGTGCCTGGGTGATTGCAAGAGTTTGGTTAAGGAGGAATACTTACACTGCTGATACTTGGCTTTCACATGATCAGACCAGTAGATCTAGAAGAAGGGACTTGAGCAATCTAGCCAATACCCTCAGTTAACACTTCAGTGTAATGTTGTTTTCTAACTAACCTACTAATAATAGGCAGTTGTACAACTCAAAGGAGCTTATTATCTTATTAAACTAAAACAAGAATATCAAGTGTTGGGGTTTTTAACTTACATTGCTTTGAACTAGTTGTTTATTATATGACATTGTAAACTTTAATATCTGCTTTGTTCCTCTTCTCAGGCAGAGGAGATATTGAACAGAATGAATCTGACAACCGTAGAATAATTCGCTATCCAGACAGTCATCAACTCTTTGTTGGTAACTTGCCACATGATATTGATGAAAATGAACTAAAAGAGTTCTTCATGAGTAAGTGGTTTACTTTGCTTTATGGTAAAATTAAGCAGGAGGAGAAGAGAATTTTTTTTCTAATCATAAGACTTATTCTTCTTGACTTTCATTTCAGAGAAAGCATTCTGTTATAATCAGGATTTTCACATAACATTATATTCCAGATAATTGATGGCAATGCCAAATATTTTTGACAACTATTTTGAGTCGCTATAGTTTCTAGAGTTTTTAAAATTTTTTTTTGTTAGACTTCTCTTCCCCCTTGTTAGTTACCCATTTTTATTTTTTTAAACTTTATTTTGTATTGAGGTGTAGCCGATTAACAATGTGATAGTTTCAGGTGAACAGTGAAGGAACTCAGCCATTCATATACTCACTCAAGCTCCTTTCCCATCCAGGCTGCCACATAACATCGAGCAGAGTTCCATGTAGCTATACAGTAGGTCCTTATTGGTTATCCATTTTAAATATAGCAGCATGTACATGTTGATCCCAAACTCCCTTAACTATCCCTTCCCTTTTTATCCGCCCCCCCACCACCAATAAGTTTGTTCTCTATGAGTCTGTTTCTGTTTTATAAGTAAGTTCATTTGTCTCATTTCTTTTTAAATTCCATGTGTTATGTCATATGATATTTCTCCTTCTCAGTCCGACTTACTTCACTCAGTATGGCAATCTCTAGGTCCACCCATGTTCCTACAGATGGAATTATTTGATTCTTTTTAATGGCTTAGTAGTATTCTGTTGCGGAGCCTGGTGGGCTGCTGTCTATGGGGTCGCACAGAGTCGGACACGACTGAAGCGACTTAGCAGCAGCAGCAGTATTCTATTGTATATATGTTCTACACTGAGGAGAGTACTTTTTTCATAATATGACTTAAAAAAAAACATTTACCTCCGTACATAGTATGTATATCTCTAGGTACTGGTCACCTTTAATTGATCAGGAGTATAAGGTTATATCAGATGTTTCCCAGTGACTATACTTAGTGTTGATTGACCTGGTTCTGTAGAGGTTAGAAGAAAGAGCTGAATCAGTCTTAAATTTGGAAATGGGATTCATCTGGCAAATACAAATCTAATATAGAAAATAAAATTGTCTAAAATGTATAGGTAACTTTTCCTTTTGAATGGACTGATAAAGACGTAGAGCAACAGAATAGGCTAGTTGTTGGCATCTTAAGTGAATGACCTGTAAGAGTGAAAGTACCTTAATGTGCACTGGGTATAGCAGCTTGCAAGTTGTGTTTTGAAATGGATCAGGAAGAATGAGGTATTTCATTCTGAACAGTTAAAGTTCAAAATACTCTGTTAAAATATTTTACCCTTTGTGTAATGTATATTTTCACAGGTTTTGGAAATGTTGTGGAACTTCGCATCAATACCAAGGGTGTTGGGGGAAAGCTTCCAAATTTTGGTTTTGTGGTTTTTGATGACTCTGAACCAGTTCAGAGAATCTTAATTGCAAAAGTAAGTGACTTAAAGGGCATAATTGAATACCTTATTATTCCTGTTGTATTTAATGTGAATTAGTCTTTTTTTTAATGGTACAGTTAAAAATAGATTACTATGAAATAGTATTTATGCAAAGAATAAAGATGTGTTAGTAGTTTTAAAATTTGAGGTATGGATCATTTTAAAATAAATTTGTTTCATTATTTACTCTGGTAAAGAAGGTTGGATATTGAGAATAGATTGCATATTGAGAATTTTATGAAAAGTTTTTCTGTCTTTTAGGATTTTCTTACTTCTGTAAGTAAGAAAATCACTATTTCTTACATCACTATTACTTTCTAACCTGCCCATGTACATTTTTTTCTTCCTTTTTAAAGCCAATTATGTTTCGAGGGGAAGTACGTTTAAATGTGGAAGAGAAAAAGACAAGAGCTGCCAGAGAGCGAGAAACTCGAGGTGGTGGTGATGACCGCCGGGATATTAGGCGCAGTGATCGAGGTCCTGGTGGTCCCCGGGGAATAGTGGGCGGTGGAATGATGCGCGACCGGGACGGAAGAGGACCCCCTCCGAGAGGTGGCATGGCACAGAAACTTGGCTCTGGGAGAGGAGCTGGGCAGATGGAAGGCCGCTTCACAGGACAGCGTCGCTGAGGCTCCACTGTTGGCAAAGTCTTGGCAGTGGTACATTATTCATCGTGTTTGCATTCTTGTTAATTTTTTTTTTGGCTTTGGAATGTGACACAGCCTTTTTGATCATTTCTTTGATGTGAAAAGCATCTTTCGGTTATCAGTTAAATTGAGGTGGACATTATTTCCCCAGTTTTACAACAGGATTTGCATTGTTAATTTATAAATCTAGACTTTGAGAATTAAGGACTGAGAAATGACCATATCTTAAACTATCTACAACAAAATGAACTTAAAAGGACATGCCCAACTGAATTCAGGTCCTTTGAGTCAAAAAAATCCTCTGCTGCACATTTTGTTTAAGTGTTACTGTTTCTGCCTATTGTTGGAAACACAAATAGTGCAATTTGTGCAATTGGAGAATCTTGCCTTTTTTTCTTGGCTCCCCCCAAAAATACAAACCAACAGAAACTTGTTATGCACTCATCAGAATGCACTAATGGGTACTCTGAACTCATTAACCTTGACATCTGCAACAGGAGGCAACAGGGGAAAAAAATCTTTCATCTTTTTTTCCAGTAGAGCATAGTTCGTGAAATGATGAGGGCATTTTTACCTGCTTGCTGTGACCAGCGTGTGTACACATAAACCTTAACAAGACTACAAATATATTCCAGAAGGAAGTCATTTAGTTACGAACTAAATAACAAAGATGAGAACTTCAAATGCTATGGTCTTGAATGTTAGACCAGATTTAGTAGCTCCATATCTAAGGTTTTTTTCTACCTGCCCCTCTTCAGTACAGGGATGGCTGGCTGCTCAACACACTCCTCCTCCCCCTTTTCCTTTCTTTAAGCTGTGTACAGTGAAAATTGTCTTTACTGTATTTTTGTTCTCTGGTAATGTAATACGCATGATGGTGCCTTCTATTAATACATCATTCCAGTCTTGCTGGTAATTTTGTACAGTATAGTGTATAAATTGCTGTGCTGCAAAGCCAAACAGCTGCAAAATGTTGAGAAATCATTGAAGTATATAAAAATTGCAGTATCTTTAAAATCAGTAAAACTGACTAGTATATTATTTACCTTGTTCTTCAGTTAACAACTTTGTGTTCTCTGTGGGAGGGAGTCTTGTGTGTTTGGGAGGGAGAGGGAAGGAGGAAGTCAGTTTTTGAGTCAGTCTCTTGTTGACTTTTCTTTTAGCCTGAAGGTGAACGTTGAAGCGTATCACTTGAGAGGTGCTTGGAAAAGTCAGTTAACTTGATGTACGTTTTTAGTGACCTTTTAAAAGCAGTCAGATTCCGTAAATGGCACGTAAACCTGAAGTGAGGATACTGCAATTTTCAGAGAAAAGAACAGCAGCTCTTAAGTGTTTGCATTTTCTATTTGGGGGGGCAGGGAACTGTCATTCATTTTGCACAATTCTTGACCTGATGTCAGCACCTGAGTGGCTCTGAATTTAAGTCTGGGACGACATCTTTTATTTTTACATGAATCTCTAAACGATTCTGTGAGCAAAGTTTGTAGCTGCTGGATTATTGTCTGTCTTTATAGCAAGTTCCGGTAAACCACAAATACGACAAAGGATATCTGATTTTATGCTTGGAGTATTTGGTACCTACCAGTTTCTGATGTTTCAGGCCAGGAGTGGGGTAAATAAGTGTGACCACTTAAAGCTGCTTGTAGCATGGAAGACTTCTCCATTCTGTCTTAGTAAAAGCAAACAAAAAATGCACTTGACATAATAGCAAACTGTTTCTTAATTACTAAACTGTTTGCTATTTAGTAAACTAGCAAATGATGCACATATTTTGTTTTTCATGTACCGGGCAATGTAAGTAAAATTAAGCCTATCCCTTTTTCCCCCCCTTGAATGAGGTCTTCCATGTTCGAGGAAAAGTCTTGCACTATTGCATATATTTTGGGGACACAGATCTCTCAGTTTCCATTTTGGGGGGGCTTAAGAATTTTTTTTCCTGTTTGAAATATATTTACGCTTTCTAATGTATAGTACTTGAAGTTCTTACAAGAAAATTACTTTTGAGTTTTGAAGCTTTTATTCAAACTGCTTTTAAATAAGTGGTTTCTTGTCAGTGTGTTTTTTTTTTTTTATAGCCTATTGTTCCTCTTTCATTTCTTTCTCCTTCATTTGATATATATATATATAAAATTTTCAATCCAAGATATTGCCCTACCACCCATGAAAACTGTTCTGGCACCAAAAGTAATGATAAATGTTAAGTGTAATAGAAAATTAAAGAGCCATTCAGCTTCAGTCTTTACATACCATGAATAAAACATTAAAACATCACATGGAGAAGTTTACATGGTGATTGTTCACCTGCAGTACTGTGGACTTTTAACATTTTGTCCCCTTTTCAGTGAACCAGAGTAAAAATATTCATCTACCATAACTGTTATTTGCTGTTTTTTTTTTATTGTTGTTGTTTGTTTGTTTTTATTTTTTGGATGGTAATATTCTATTCTATCCTTATGACACTATTGCAACCAAATTGGCTTTACCATCTTGGCTTTAGTAGGTATAGAAGACAATGGATTACCATCTTTATTGCTGTAATGTGTTAAGCATTATATGCTAGTAGCATCTAGTTTAACTGTTTCAGGTGGAAAGTATTCTTTGAGTTTCCATTTTGAATGTGTTTGGACTAAAACAATAAACTACTGATGTCTGCAGCATTTTATCTATGTCCCTAATTTAATCTGTAGGTTTGTGTTCCAAAATATTTTCTACCAGTTGCATTTCACACAGCCTCAGTAAAATAAGGAATTGTTCTAAAATCAACTGATTATTATTTGTGAAATTTGATACATAAATTATTTAAGTAAGACTTGAACATAATTACTTGAACTGAAATCAGTCCCAGTTCAGTTAGATAGCTGGTAAAGAATGTTAGACCAGAATAATAAGTGGTGAGGAAGGTGAGAAGCAGACTACTAAACATTTATTTATTTTTAATAATCTTGGGTTTTCCAAAGGATTGCTACTTCATCTCAGAAGGAAAAGAGGATGGGAAGATCGAGGTGATCTGAAGTTATGGACATGACCAGTTCAGCAATTGGAACAAATTTGTGAAGCTTTAAAAGAATTTTAAAGGGAAAAGAATCATTCAGTCATAGTTAACAAATACATTCTTCAAATGAAAAATAAAATCATAAGGCATATGTAATTTTAGAACTTGAGACTTTTACTTTGTTAATAGCGATAGTACAAGTGAATTTTTCCTGATATATTTATAACACTGTATGAAGATTCCATAAATCAATCTTTACTAGTTTGTATTGGAGAAAAGCTAGACTGTTATTCAAGTACTTTTAGGAAGTAAGACTTAAGATTTTTTAAGTGTCTATTAAGCTCACTTCAATTTTACATTTAATTTTATGGCTATGGAAAAACATTTTTCGGAAGGGATATGTGCCATACTGTATTGAAAACAAATTTGAAGGAGTAAAATATCATTTGGTCCAGGAAATACAGAACAAAATATTTGAAAGTTGAACCACATACGATGTTTCATTTCAGTTGTTATATAATATAGTCTTTGTGTCAAGTAAATGAAAATGTAATGAATAGATGTTCATATTTTTTCTTTAGGATAACTTGCTCATCATAATTTATATTTCAACTTCCAGTGAAGACTTGATTTTTTTTTTTCCTTTTCAGTCTGTTTTCATAAGACTTTCTAATTATTGTCTTGATCATTTTAATGCCAGAATTCTAAAGTATCTTAAATGACTGGATAAATGAATTATGTATCATTATGTTCTGAAAGAGATTTCCCTTCATAAAATATATGAGTAGGTTTGTTTAAAGCCATTTGCATACTTAAGTCAGAATTCTTCAGTTTCAAAGGTATTTTGACAATTGAAATCTTCCAATGTGTTTAGTATGTAACCACACCTTATACTTAAGAATAGGAAATGAAATTGGTTTTTAGCATTACTGAATACTGGGCGAAATACTGTAAGTGAGAGTTTAGAATTAAACATTCACAGTAAGATTACTACTCTGTCCTTGATCTCCTAAGAGTTTTGATAAAGCTGACTGCCTACTTGGAATGCTTTCAGTTTTATGACAATAAACTCATCACCCCATAACCACCACCTCCTGCCCACTACACACACACCTACCCTTTCTGTCTTCAGCCTCTTTTCCTGCAAGTTTTCTCTGAATAGTTTCATTTAGGCCAGGAATTACCATAGCTTCAGTATATTGTCCATTCAGTAAATTTCATGTAGTGTGATGGTAAGAGGTGGGCTTTGAAGACAGCCTGACCTTGAATGGCATCTCCACCATTCAGTGGTTAGCCATTTTCTGTGCTCCTATTTAACTCATTTGTAGAGTAACTAGGATTGTGAGGATAGAGTGAGTTAATACTTGAAGCTCCTAAAACAGTGTATGGGGTGTTGAGTAAGTGTTACCTGTTACTTTTTTTTACACAGTTGAATTTCTGTCTACCGGTAACTATGTTTCAAACATTTCTTTTTTTAATCCTATTTTGTCTTGTCCCTTTTTAAATTTCTGGTGGTGGTTTAGTTGCTAAGTCATGTCTGACTCTTGTGACCTATGAACTGTAGCCTGCCAGGCTCCCCTGTCCATGGGATTCTCCAGGCAAGAATACTGGAGTGGGTTGCCATTTCCTTCTCCAGGGGATCTTCCCGACCGGGGCTCCTGCAATGTAGGAAGATTCTTTACCAACTGAGTTACGAGGGGATCCCTTTGAAGTCCTAGGTAATTCAAAATTCCGAAGTCCAAAGCAATGTTTTCTAACTGCCATGCTTCTCTAAGTGGTTTGCATACCTAATTCTGTGATAGTGAACATCTCTATTAACCTAAAAATGTTTGAAGTCTCATCTGTTACGCTTAATATTTTCTCTTTGTCTCCCTTCTGTCCATTTTTCAGGATGCAGGAAGATTTGTTCATGCTATTCTGATTAGCTTTCACTGGCTTATTTAATTCATTAACGATTGAGCTGAGTGCCAGGTGTGTTTTAGGTACTGTTGATAAATGATGAAATAAAACAAGGTTCCCTGCTCTCAGGTTAAAAGGTCTGAAACAGTGGTTGAATATTTAAGGTAGCTAGGGGAACTTCCCTCACAGTCCAGTGGTTAAGATTCCATGCTTCCACTTCTGGGGGGAGCTCAGGTTCCATCCTTTTTTTTTTTTTTTTTTTTTTGAGGAAAAACTAGGAAGCCGACAGTGAGGAGGTTGGTCTTTATGATAAGAACAATAGGAAGTTGAAGGTTTATTTGGCAGGATGGTAATTCTATTTTGAAATATCTGGCTACAGAGTAAACAAAATGAAGGAGGTAAGTAATAAGTAACTTGGGTGAAAGGATGCTGTATTTCAGGAAGCCATGGTAGTAGAGTGGTTGTACTAGCTTGGACTAGAGTCATGTTAAAAACCTAAACAATTTGAAGGACTTTGTGGGTTAAAACAGCCAGGTCTTTGTGAGGAAAAAGGTAGTATCAAAGAATCCAAAGTTGTTCCCTTGCATAACTACAAAAGCAAAGTGATACGTGGAGTGTTTTAAAACTAGCCTTTCATGGTGGGGAGGCAAGAGTGCTGGTGGAACCCTCTTGGATTTTGATGTGAAGTGGACCTAAAAAGAGGCAGCTGTATAGGCGAGTGTAATTTTGACTTGTGCCTTTTAATTTCAAAAACAGTACATAGAATGATTTATGTACTGTGTTTTAACACACAAAAGCATGCTGTGCCCATTGTAGAAAGTACAGATAATCCAAAAGAAGGAACTCGACAATGTAACCCATGGATGATTTCTATAAATAGCTTGGTGGGTGTGGGGTGTGTTTTCCTTCATAATTGTTTTAATGAAGACAGACCACTTAACAGTGTTTGTCAGATGTTTATTGAGCACCTGTGTGCCCCAGGCCCTGTTCTTGAGGATACATAAGAAGTTCGTTGGTAAATGTGATGTAAAAGAAGATAATACAAAGCACAACTGAGTGGCAACTTTAGAGAGTGTTCCCCAGTCACCTAGAGTTGACATGGGACATAGGAGCTTTCCAGTCAGAGGGACTAGCTAATGTAAAGCCTAGGAAATTAGAAAAGTGAAGAGGGTAATGAGAAGTTGGGATAGGTGGAATTGGGGTTCAAGGGGTGGCAAAGTGGTAAGAGGTGAACTAGACTGGATCATGTAAATGGCCCACATACTGAGTTTATTTACATAAACTAATTGCTATATATGTACTATACTACCCAAAGCAATCTACAGATTCAGTGCAATCTGTTTCAAAATTCCAATGGCATTTTCCACAAAATAGGATCAAAAAAAAAAATCCTAAAACTTGTTTAGTAAGTAAGCATTAGTTGCTCAGTCATGTCCAACTCTGACCCTGTGGACTGTATAGCCTGCCAGCCTCCTCTGTCCATGGAATTACCCAGTCAAGAGTACTGGAGTGGGTTGCCATTTCCTTCTCCAGGGGGCCTTCCCGACCTAGGGATCGAACCTGGGTCTCCTGCGTTGCAGGCAGATTCTTGACTAACTGAACTGCTAGGGAAGCCCAGTTGGAACATGAAGCCATTAATTATGAAGACAGTTAATCATGGGAGTGATATGCTGTGTACAGGTTAGGTGGTAGGAGGATAAGAATGGAAACAGGAGACTGTTGTGATACCTGAGGGGGAGGGAAATAGGTTAGTTTTTGGCAGCTGACATTGGGTGTCTGAAAGGAATTGAGAATGATTCAAGTTCTAAATAGCTTAAGTATACAAATCAATGAAAACAGTGTAACCAGTAAAATAGCTATCTTTACACCCATTTTCATCTCCAAAATTGAGTTTTCTCCAATGGTGACCTAATATTTAGGCAAACTTGTGTAGTTATCTTTTATGGACAATGAGACTGAGCCTTATAAAGTTTATATAGTTACACAAGCATGAAGTAATTTGAAAATACTGGATTAGCTAAAAGTGTTGATTTGCTTTCAAATTTTTAGAAAAAAATTTAGAAAACAGTTTTAAGCAGTGAAAGTTTAAACTTTGAGTGCAGTGCATTTTATTCTGGCTTTATTTTAGAAAATTGAAAACCAGTTTCCAGCATGCTGCTGCTGCTGCTAAGTTGCTTCAGTCGTATCCGACTCTGTGCAACCCCACAGACGGCAGCCCATCAGGCTCCGCCGTCCCTGGGATTCTCGAGGCAAGAATACTGTAGTGGGTTGCCATTTCCTTCTCTAACAAGAGTAGGCCTAAATTTTAGGATCCTTTAATAAGGAACTACAACATATAGGAAGTTCAGCATTAATTAAAGTAATGAGGCAGGGTGGAGACTTGGAACAGAAACCAAATACCTGTTAAACACTGTGAGAAAAGATAATTTTTGAGGACCTGTTATTTTGCTTAGGTCACATCTTACTCTGATAGCCTGATTTTCATTTGTTATTTTTAAAGAGGTGAACTAAAGCTTGGAGAGGTGAAAACAAAGCTCTGCTTGACATGTAGCAATGAGGATAGTGACCTGGAATAGAAAACAGATGTGAGACATTTCAGTTGGAATGTGGCTTACCAGGAAGGATTAGTGATGTTTCAAAGCAAGCAGTGAAATAATATGTGTGAAGGAAATGAGAAAGATTTGTACAGCAGTCAGTGAATATTAGCATCTTCTTCGGTGGTGGCTCAGACGGTAAAGAATCTGCTTGCAATGGTGATGCAGGAGACCCAGGTTCAATCCCTGGGTCAGGAATATCCCTTGGAGAAGGGAATGGCAACCCATTCTAGTATTGCCTGGAGAATTGCATGGACAGGGGAGCCTGGTGGGCTACAGTCCATGGGGGTCACAAAGTGACATGGCTGAATGACAAACACATGTGCCAGAAACCTCCCTGGGTGCTGGCTGGCAATACAGCAGATATAGCCGACCCTCAGAAAACTTGTCGTTTTTGAGGAGGCAACAGACAAGCAATTTCAGTCCTCATTATTCTTGGGCATAATACAACTCATTTAGTTCCAATAGTAATCCTGTGAGGAGTCCTATTTATTTTACAGATGGATAAACTCACGCACAGTAGGGTTGACTGCTTTTCCAATAGCACATGGCTAATAGGAGATAGAACTAGTAGTGGATGTACTAGTGATGAGATGGGGCTGTTCCTTCATCACTCCCAGGGTTGATATGAAAGGCCTCAGGAGGTACATTTGAGATCTGAAATGAAGAGAAGGCAGCTTTAAGAAAGAGCATTCCAGATAGAACCAATGCTGTGCTTGCAAGGAGCTTGGTGTGTTCAAGGACATTAACACCAGTGTGGCCATGATAGTAAGGAGATGATATCAAGAGGTAGTGAAGTGAAAGTCACTCAGTCATGTCTGACTCTCTGTGACCCCAGGGACTGTACAGTCTACGGGATTCTCTAGGCCAGAATACTGGAGTGGGTAGCCATTCCCTTCTCCAAGAGGTAGGTAAGAGCTAAATCAAGGATAGCCCTGTAGTTAGATTTTACTCTTGAACTGGGATTGTAGGAATCAGGGCAAGGAAATGATGTGATGAGCCTGTCAGGAAGGGATGCTGCGTTATGGCAGTGGTTGCTTGGATTAGAGTTGGGGTAGTGAAGATGGTGATAAATGGTCAGTTAATATTTGGGGTACAACCTATAAGACTATAGTGGATTGGATTTTTTTTTTTTTTCTTTTTTTGGCTGTGCCACATGGCATGTGGGATCTTAGTTCCTCCACCAGGAGTGAACCCTTGCCCCTGCATTGGAAGTGTGGAGTCTTCACCACTGGACTACTGGGAAAATCCCATTATGGATTGAATTTTGAATGTGAGGGAAACGTAATATTCAAGGATGACTTCTAGGATTTTGAAGCAACTTGGGTGGAAGGCAGTACTCTTTCTGAGATAGAGAAGGAGATAAAGAAGGAGCATGAATTAAATGTGGAGGGAAAATCAACATTTCTCTTAGGGATTTCCCTGGTGGCCTAGTGATTAGGATTTGGGGCTGTCACTGCCACAGGGAACTAAAATCCCTGTAGAACTAAAAACCACATGGTGTGGCCCAAACAAAATACCAGTTCTATTATATCCATGTTTTGTATGCCAATTGAATATCCAAGAAAAAATGTCAGGAAGTATGATTTTGAAATTCTGAGGAGAGTGCTGTGCTGTGATTGGTTAGTATAGGTCTTGGCAGCTATTGGGTTGGATGAGATCATCTAGGAAGAGAGTACAGAAGAGGCTGAGGACAGCACTCAGATAATCCCTGCCTTTAGGGTTCTACAACAGGAGAACATGCAGAGAAAACAGACAAAATGTGGCAAATATTGGTGTCAAGGGAAGCTAAGTTTCGGGAATTTGTCTTGCAAAGTATAGTAAGTTGTTGGTGTTGGAGAAGACTCTTGAGAGTCCCTCGGACTGCAAGGAGCTCCAACCAGTCCATCCTAAAGGAGATCAGTCCTGGGTGTTCATTGGAAGGACTGATGTTGAAGCTGAAACTCCAATACTTTGGCCACCTGATGCGAAGAGCTGACTCATTGGAAAAGACCCTGATGCTGGGAAGGATTGAGGGCAGGAGAAGAAGGAGACGACAGAGGGTGAGATGGTTGGATGGCATCACTGACTCAATGGACATGGATTTGGGTGGACTCCGGGAGTTGGTGATGGACAGGGAGGCTTGGCGTGCTGCAGTTCATGGGGTCGCAAAGAGTCAGACATGACTGAGCGACTGAACTAAGAGGTCAAATAATTAGATGCACACTCAGATGGTAAAGAACCTGCCTGCAATGTGGAGACCCAGGTTCAGTCCCTGGGTTGGGAAGATCCCCTGGAGAAGAGAATGGCTACCCACTCCTATATTCTTGCCTGGAGAATTGCATGGACAGAGGAGGCTGGCGGGCCACAAATCCATAGGGTTGCAAAGAGTCAGACATGGCTGCGTGACTAACACACAACTGCTAAAATAAACAGACCCTGAAATGTGTAATTGCTCAAGCACAATAGTTTTCCCCCCTCCTCATATAAAAAAGTGGTGGGAAGAGGTCAGTAGTCTGTCGCTCCCTCACTCAGTCATTTAGAAGTGAAGTGAAGTCGCTCAGTCATGTCCAACTCTTTGCGACCCCATGGACAGTAGCCTACTGGGCTCTTCCGTCCATGGGATTTTCCAGGCAAGAGTACTGGAGTGGGCTGCCATTTCCTTCTCCAGAGGATCTTCCTGACCCAGGGATCAAACCCAGGTCCCCCACATTGTAGGCAGATGCTTTACCGTCTGAGCCACAAGGGAATCATTTAGGGACCTAGATGAATGAAGGCTCTACCAGCTTCACAGTGTAGTTTGAAGATCACATTATAGTCTTCTCCATTACTGCCTAGCTGGAAGGGAAAAGTAACATGGAGGATCTTGAATGGAGATTTTCATGGGCCAGGTCTGGGAATGGTACACATCTCATATTCCATTGACTTCAGTCACATGACTACCCCTAACTGCAACGGAAATTTCAGAAAATAAGCAAGCCACACAGAGAAAAAAGGAGCCTGCTTATTGTGAGTGTCCAGTAGTATGCCACAGATGGCTTTGTATAGGTCATAGTGACTTTTGGGAAGAACTATTCCAATGAAGTGAGAAGGATGAAAGCCCAAGAGAGAACAGGAAATTAACAATTTTTTCTGTAGGTTTGCTATGAATATCTTGGAGAAGGAAATGGCAACTCACTCCAGTATTCTTGCCTAGAGAATCCTGGGGACAGGGGAGCCTGGTGGGCTGCTGTCTATGGGGCCGCACAGAGTCAGACACAACTGAAGCGACTTAGCATGCATGCATGCTATGAATATGAACAGAGGAAGGGGGTAGAGGCTAGAGGGAGAGAGGGAACATCAAGGGAGAGTTTATAAGAGTCTTGTTATCAGTGCAAACAGAATATGCTATTTTTAACATTTGAGGAATGGATTCCAGGTTTATACTATTATGATACAGCTGTGCTGGTGACTGACAGATCAAATATGGTATATAATGAACTTGACCAAGTAAGTGGTGTATTGTACTTTAGGTTCCCAAATCTATTTGTCTTAATCACTTTTAAATGTGGCAATGGGGTCACTGAATCAACTAGTAGGTTGAGAACAGAATTATCTTTTCTATGACAAATGTCCTTCCTTCCATCAAAGAACAAGAACTGCAAAATGAGTCAGTCTATGTTCTTAATAGAATGACAGAATGCATTCATAGCTGCATGAGCCATAATACACTGAAAATAACCTTACTTTTTGTAGTCTGAAGATTTTATGGCCCTTCCATTCACTTAGTAACTGAAGTGATCCCAAAATCCTATGATCATTCAGTATCTCATGAGACCTAAGTGAGAGGTTTTTTTTTAAGTTTTCTTGCAAGAAAGTGACTGAAGCACATTGTTCTGGGATATCCAGATACAGAAGAGAATGATTGTTGCCAAGAGTTATTTAACAGATGACTGCTAAGGTGAGAAAGAATTGGGATGCTCGAAGCTAAAATATATAAATCTACTGAAAAAGATTTCTGGGCCAGCTATGAATTTCTTATCCTCCTGTATGTCTTATTTTATTGCAATATCATTCACATACATAACATTCACCCCTTTAAAGTGTACAATTCAGTGGTTTTCAGTAGATCTGCTATCCAGGACACTCTCCTAACTGGATCAAGGAATTACAGAGACCAAATACCATTATAAAATGGTTTTTATGATTTAATGTGAAAATAGCTGCGAGTTTAAGGCGTCCTCATACCTTACCTTGCAGAGAATGTCCATACCTTACAGAGGTATGGAATGAGGGAAAACCCTGTTTTTTTGTGTTACTTAAGCATCTACATGATTCTGATCTACCAGTTTTGCCTAATCATGGATTGAGTTAGTCTGTGCCTTAAACATAGCATTCCTAACTGCACCCTGCTTGGCTGTCTGTCATATGCCAGTATTGCTCATGTCTTTTAGTTCCCCAACTGTCTTAGCCATTTTCCTGTTATTTCATTCCTGTCCTCTCTTCCCCTTTTGTTATCTCCAAAATATTTCCTTCACTTTCAGTGCCCAGGCTGTCCTCCCCAAGGTCCCTTCTAACGTCAGTTCTGTCGTCACTCACCTATCTTCACCTTGCCTCGCCTACTTATCACCGCCTATTCTGTCACTCTCATCTACCTGTCCCAGACTGGCCCCACTGCCCAGACCGGAAAGGAAGCGTCGAATCGCTCTCAAGCCCGAACCTTCCCCGGTGAGGGCTGCAGAGCCCACTTCCCGGCTCAGCGGAGGAGCTTGAAAAACGCTTCATCGCGCTGTTTCCACGGTTTCCCCCTTCCATTTTTACCCAATCCTACAAAACCACCACCACTTTTAGCCTCTCCGTGAGCACCGGAATCGCTTGTTGCCCCCAGTCTAGAGGAGAGATCTCCCAGCGAAGGAACAGCGAAGGAAAGTAGGAAAGGTGCTCCCTTACTTGAGAACGTAGGTGTATGCTGATACTAGCGTCTGCGCATCAGAGATTAGATCCAGAGCCGAGCCCCAGGTGAACTGGCAGGATGGGTGATGCTAAGCCAATCAGAGATCTTGACGACAGAGCTCAACCAATCAAAACACGGGCGGCTTGGCGCACTCGGGGGCGGGCCTGGGCGGGTGAGGATCCGCCCCCTTGCAGCTTGGTGGCCAACGCCTTCGCTTAGGGCTAGCCGGAGCTGAGCAGTTTCACTGACTACAAGGACCAGGCATCTTAAGAGCTGCGGGGCGATGCCCTCTCATCCTCGCTAATTTCCCTACAGGCCTTGGCCTTAACAGGTGTTGGTGCCTGCCGTGGACGCATTTAGACTCCGGCCGTATCTCTCTCTGGAGACTTTGTGCCTATGGTTGGGGACAGAGTGAGGTCGTTGCCTTGACGACGACAGCATGCGGCCCGCGGTCCTCCTGAGTGTGAGCTTGCGGCGGGTTGAGGCCAATCTGCCTACCTGCCTGCTTCACCTGGGACCCGTGACTGTGTCCGTGGAAGAAATAAAAGACAGCAGTGGAATTGCTAGTTTGCTAGTCAGCATCTTTTAGACCTGCGAAAGAGATGCTTTTCACCTCAATTTTGTCTCCAAGTTGATAAACCTTTGGGACTTTCCACGCGGAAAGATTTAAAAGAAACAGTAAGTATAATACTTTTTAAAGCTTCTGTTATCTCGTTCTTTCACCTATAATAATTTGTCTTTAACACAATAAAAACAGCATTATTTTTATTATCTAAATTATTGGTAGAAGAACCCTATGCTTCCTTGGCATATGTCCAGAACTACCGCATTGCCATTTGGTAAGATTTCCTTTTAGTTTGTATCACCCTTTACATTGACAAGTAGAAGGCATGAGATGTTATGGTTTATGAGTAACTGTTTCATGAAACAAGAAGCTTTTTCAGCCTTGATACTTTTAAGGTATTTGTGGGCAGTGCCACTTGAAAAAGCAAGTGTTCAATGTACCGTGACCCAGTGTGCAGTTAGTTGGAGAATACATTTGGAGTAGTTAACTTGCAGAATGTTAGCTTGTGACATGCTTAAGGTAATTTTAATTTTGTTCACTTTGCATTTCCAAATATTGAGGACACCAATTACAAATGTTTTTTTAAAATGATTCAGTTTATAGATTCCAGCTATTTTTGTCCTTGGTATAATAAGCCTAAAGTCTAGTCCTTAATAAAATATGCTGTCTTAGTGGAAGGAAAAAAAATTAAGGAAAGGAGAAAGAGAATTGCATTGATATTTTTCCAAACACTGACATTTTATTTAAAAATAGTTAATAGAAGTTAAATGGAAGTTAAAATGTCAAATGTATGGCAAGTTAGTGTCAGGGACAGTTTATGGGAGAACCTCCTATCAGAGCTGGTAGTAAAATAATGACATAATTGGGTTGGTGTTGACCTGGATTTATTTTTTCTCCTTTGGAAGATCAATCTTCTGATTTTGCATGTTTATCAACATAAATATATATATTTCATTTAATCTCTCTCTATTAATTATTTTCAAATAAAATGTCTGTCTGGAAAAAATTATCAGTGTAATTCTCTCTCTCTTCTTTCCTTAATTTTTTTTCCTACCACTAAGACAGCATATGTTACTAAGGACTAGACTTTAGGTTTATCATACCAAGGACAAAAATAGCTGGAATATATATATATATCTATATATATGTATATCCTAAATTGTCAAATGTAAACTGATGAAAATGTATATATTGGGTTTTCACAGTTTGCTAGAACAAAGAGGATATTTGTTTTGTCTTAGTCTTTTGTCTTAGTGTACCAATAGGGAAGAAAGGAAAATATCACAGTTCACAGTCTGGGTAAATTAATTTTAGATTGCCATAAGTACACAACTAATGTTATAGGTAAGAGTTTGTTTCTTTCCAAGTTTTGTGAATGAGTGTTTCTATATTGTCAGGTTAAAAAATTTCAATTATGAATCATCATTTGAATATATATTTTGTTGTTGTTTAGTAGCTAAGTCATGTCTGACTCTTTTGTGACCCCATGCACCGTAGCCCACCAGGTTCCTCTGTGCGTGGGATTTTCTTTTTCAGGCAAGAATCTGGAGTGGGTTACCATTTCCTTCTCCAGGGGCATCTTCTCAACCCAGGGATTGAACTTGTGTCTCCTGCACTGGCAGGTGATTCTTTATTTCTCAGACACCAAGGAAACCATAATATATTACCAAAAGACTTTTTTTTCCTCTGAAAACTTTTAGAAGCACATTGGAATTAACAGCAATATTTTTTATTTTTTGCTTCTGGAATTTAATTTCAAAAACAGATTGTAAAAATAAATTTAACTTTGAGGTTGTAGTTTATTAGTTTTTATATTTCTTGACAATCAAAACTTATGAATTAAAACAACTGTATCTGGACTGAAAAGTTTCTTTCTATTCCAAAATATCAAGTGGAATGGTTGCTAGTCCTTTACCAATCATTGGTAAAGTAATACTGATTTTGTTAGGATTGCCTTTTTTCAGAAAATGTCATATAATGTGATGTAAAATAATTCTAAACACAAAATTCAAATAATCATACTTCTAGTGATTAATCATTAAAAGGATTTTTGAAATACAGTATTTGGAACATTAGCATTTAATTTTTAAAAATCTGTTTACATACTGTGTGACTGCTGTTATTTAGTATGTTCAATGTAAGAATTTAATTACTATGGTAAGAAAAGTAAAAAAAAAAATAGTTTATCAGAAGTTGTTAGTGTTAACTTGGTAATATTTCCCCCAACTGATTAGAAAGCATATAGAGATCCTCAATTTTGATCTTTTAAACCTGATGTAAAAAAATAAATTTTATCTTCACTAAAACCAGATTCACTTGGTTTTCACCTTTGAGTGAAAAGGAATTGTGTTTTTCTAAGGTAAACTGTAATTGTTTTGTATAATAGTTCAAGCATTGCTTTATCTGTGTTAAAAATATATTGAGATTTCATTAACATGACATTCAATTATTTAAATATGAAGTTAGTGGCTTCAGTTCCACTTGCCTTGTCTATTATGAAATGTATGTGAATATTTTGAAAACATAGCTTAGATGGGAATAAATACACAGGATAGCCATTAATGCAGTGTCTGCTCTAATAGAGAAAACAGGTGGGGAAGAATCAATTTGGGAGGTAGAGGAATTAATGTATTCAACATAATTAATGCCATATTTCGGTTCCCACAGAGAAAAAAATTCCTAGTGGTTGAATTAAAATGGAAAAATACGAGAACCTAGGACTGGTTGGAGAAGGGAGCTATGGAATGGTGATGAAGTGTAGGAATAAAGATAGTGGAAGAATTGTGGCCATCAAGAAGTTCTTAGAAAGTGATGATGACAAAATGGTTAAAAAAATTGCCATGCGAGAGATCAAGTTACTAAAGGTGAGTAAACACATATACTGAATTGAAAAAAAAAAATGAGTTGTTTCTTGGTCAACAGTTTTAGAAAATGCTTTTTTAATATTTGTTTTATTTCCATACATAGGTCTAAAGTATAGATTTTTTTTTCTCTTTTGGTAATAAACAGAAGGATTACATCTGAGTATTCATTTATCCATGAATATAAACATAATTTTTTATTATTTATTTATTTTTAATATTTATTTATATATTTGGATGCTCCAGGTCTTTGTTACTGCAAGCAGGCAGGATCTTTAGTTGTGGCATGTGGGATCTAGTTCCCTGACCAGGTGTCGAACCCAGGGCTCCAAGACATTGGGAGCCCAGAGTCTTAGTCACTGGACCACCAGAGAAGTCCCAAAACATAATTTAAAAAGTGTTTGTTGCCCCTCTCTCTATCTGTCTGCCTATCTATTTACCATCAACTGTGTTGGGAGTCTTAAAGACCACCTCAAGTTTCAGTGATTCACTAGGAGGACTCACAGCACTCAGCAAATAGTTGTACTCTTGGCTATGACTTGTTAAAGTGAAAAGATATACAGTAAAATCAGCAAAGGGAAAAGGCACATGGGGTGAATTTCAGAGGAAATCTGTCGCTTTTCTCCCAGTGGATTAACACAGGATGCACTAATTTCCTCCAGCAGTGAGTTATGACACTACGTGTGAAAAATTGTCTAGTAAGGAAATTCATTAGAGGCTCAGGGCCTAGAGTTTTCTAACAGGGCTTGTCATAGAGGTACTCCCTCCTTTGCTTGCACCAAAATTCCAGACTCTTAGTAGAACTGCAGGTATTCAGCCTACACCATATTGTTTGCACCATGAGTCACTTTATCAGTTCTAGAAATGAAGGAACACTTCTGAAATCCAAGTACCTAGGTACCAGCCAAGGGCTCACTTTGCAAGCCAACTTTCTAAAGATAAAAGTCTCAGACCTGCTATGTTAACTGCCTCCCCCACCCCACCGCCATCAATCTAACTGGAAGTTTATCCATTTTATTTATCTTTACAAAGAACCAGTGTTTGGCTTTTTTGGTCTTTCTTGTTGTGTTTGTCTTTTCTATTTCATTAATTTTTGTTCTTTAGCATTTTATACCTTCTACTTATTTTGGATGGGTTATTTTACAGTTCTTTTCCCTAACCTTTTGAGTTATATGCTTAACTTCTTTAATTTCTAGGGTTTTTTTTCTCATATATAAATTTAAGGCTGTCACTTTCCTTCTAAGAATAGCTTTGTATGTGTCCTAGAAATTTTGATTAGCAGTGCAAAATGTTTTCTCATTTTCCTTCATTTCCAAACATGTGGAAAATTTCTAGATTTTTCTCCCTTGGTTATTTAGTTTTGACACAATTGCCCTGTGATCTGAGTATGTACTATGTAAGATTCTTATTCCTTTGATAAAGACCTAATATTTGTCTTTTCCATTATTTATCAATTATTCCTACATTTCTGAGCTTCCATTTGGGATCATGTTCCTTGTACTTAAATCACATCTTTTTATTTTCTTTAAAGCAGATCTGCTAGTAAGAAATGTTGTCCGTTTGTGTTTGTCTTTCAAAAAAAGTCTTTGCTTTCTGTTTAAGAGAGTATTTTCACAGGATATAGCACTCTATGTTGGCGGTTAGTTACATTTGATATGTTCAAGATCACATTACACTGTTCTGCTGGCTTTCATTTACATTGCTTCTATTGAAAGGTCAGACATTCCTTAGTGGGTCTTTTTTTTTTTTTTTTTCTGGATGCATTTAAGCTTTCTCTTTGACTTTGGCTTTCAACACTTTTACAATAATATGCCTAAGTGTGGGTTTCTTTATATTTATCTTGCTTGGATTTTATGGCCCTTGAATCTATAAAATAATGTCATTTGTCACTTCTAGAAACTGCTCAGTTATTATTGTTTCATGTATTGCTACGGTCCCATTCTTTCTCTTCTCCATTTAAGATTTCAGTTTCATATATGAGACCTTCCTCATATGTGTCTTATATTCTTTTGTGTTTTTCATCCTTTTGTTTTCCCTTGCTTCATAACGTTCTACAGATTTTCTTCTGACCTATCCTCCAGTTCAGTAGTTCTTTTTTAAAATTTTATCTGTTTCTGACTGTGTTGGGTCTTCATTGCTGCTTGGGCTTTTCTCTAGTGAGGCATGGGTTCTGGGGCACTCAGGTTTCAGTAGTTGTGGCATGTGGACTCAAAGAGTTGCAGCTCCCAGGCTCTAGAGCCCAGGCTCAGCAGTTGTGGTACACAGGCTTAGTTGCTGCGAGGCATGTGGGATCTTCCTCGATCAGGGTTTGAACCCCCGTCTCCTGCACTGGTAGGCGAATCCTTTACCAGTGAGCCACCAGGGAAGCCCCAGTTCAGTAGTGCTGTGTCCGCTATATCTAATCTATTGTTCAACTCACCCACTGATTTCTTAAAGACATATTTTAATGTTCTCATTTTTTCATTTGATTTTTTTCCCTATAAATTTCCAAGCTGCCAAACCCTCTGTTTTGCTTTCTTATTTAAATCACAGGCTTTTCTAAAGTCTGTGTCCAATAAATAGATCTCCTACATTTTTATTTCCATTGTCTGTTTTTTCTCTTGGTTTTTGATTGAGTCTTATCTCTTGATATGCCAATATTAATTTCTAAAAATTCCACAGAGTTTCTGGATGATGTTATCTTCCCCCCGAGAGGAGTTATGTTTGCTTAAATGAGGCTCTTGAGGGTACCCTTAAGGGCACGTTCGTGGCACTAACGTTCAGAAATTAATATACTTTTCTGTTCTAGAGTTTTTCTTTGGATTCAAATCTACTGTATCACTTTTTATGGTTTCAGGTTTCCCTCAGTTTTTTGACGTTGACTTTTTATGCATAGTCGCTTATATGTGATAATTCCATTATCTGAACTCATGTTGCATCTGTTTTGATTAACTTTATCTTCAAATTTTTTTTTTTTTTTACTTAGAGTAACATTTCTTTGCATGCCCTGGTTATCTTTATTTTTTTCTCTGGACATTACATTTAAAACATTATTTTTTTAGGAATAATTTGAGGCTAAAGTGAAGATGTTTTCTTCCCAAGAAGTTTTTTTTTCTTCTATGTTCATGGGCTACTGTGCCAGATATCAATTTTCAGCTTCGAATCACTCCTTTTTGCTCTGCTTTGTGAAACTGGAGGGGGCCTCTGCAAACAGTTCTCCTTTTGCCAGCTTGTATGATTTTAGGCGTTGTCAATAGAGGCTTCCCTTCCTGGTGGGTCCTTTTTTTGGCATGAAATGAGCAGATCATCATATGGTGGACCTGGTAGCTTGTATCAGCATCATTCATGGAACGCCTCTGGTGTACCTGCACTTTCCCCACTTGGCTGGCTGATGTCCTGTGGCAAATGTCTTCACCACTGGCCGTCTGTACGTTCCTATGGCAGCCATGCCTTCTCTAATGAAGTCTGAATCTCAGCTTTGGTCTGTTAGTAAGAAAAGCAGAGCAATAGAGGAAGAGAGAGGGGGGTGGGGGATAATATGAAACAGATAGCCTGTGTTTTAATTTAGTTCAGAAGTGTATTGTTCAATCTCCACCTATTTTGAGATTTTCTAGTCGTCTCTATGTTATTGATTTCTAGTTTAATTCCATTTGATCTGACAGAAGGCATTGCATGATTTCTAATCATTTCAATTTGTTAGTGTGTTCTGTGGCCCACAGTGTGGTATATCTTGGTGCATATTCCACATGAGGTTGAGAAAAAAGTTACTTCTGTTGTTGGATGAAGTAGTCTATAGATGCCAGTTCTACACAGTTGTTGGATGGTGTTCTTGAGTTCAACTTAGGCCTTACTGATTACCTGCCTGCTTGGATCTATTTCTGAGAATGTTGACATTTCCAACTATGATAGTAGATTCGTGTATTTCTCCCTGCATTTCTCAATTTTTGCATTATATATTTGGATTCTTTCTTGTTAGGTGCGTTTTGTTGTTGTTGCTCAGACACTAAGTTGTGTCCAATGCTTTGTGGATACATACTGTAGCATGCCAAGGATCTTCTGTCCTCCACTATCTCCCAGAGTTTGCTCAAATTCACATCCATTGAGTTGATGATGCTATCTAACCATCTTATCCTCTGCTGCCCCCTTCTCCTTTGCCTTCAATCTTTCCCAGCATCAGGGTCTTTTCCAGTGAATCAGTTCTTTGCATCAGGTAGCCAAACTATTGGAGTTTCAGCTTCAGCATTAGTTCTTCCAATGAATATTCAGGGTTGATTTTCTTTAGGATTGACTAGTTTGATCGCCTTGCTATCCAAGGAACTCTCAAGAGTCTTCACCACCTCAGTTCAAAAGCATCAATTCTTTGGCACTCAGACTTCTTTATGGTCCAACTCTCACATCCATATGTGACTATTGGAAAAACCATAGCTTTGACTAGATGGACCTTTATTGGAAAAATGATGTCTCTGCTTTTTAATGTGCTGTCTAGGTTTGTCATAGCTTTTCTTCCAAAGAGCAAGTGTCCTTGAGTTTCATGGCTGCGGTCACCATCTGCAGTGGTTTTAGAGCCCAGGAAAATAAAATCTGTCACTGTTTCCACTTTTTCCCCTACTATTTGCCATGAAGTGATGGGACTGGTTGCCAGGATCTTAGTTTTTTGACTGTTGAGTTTCAACCAGCTTTTTCAGTCTCTTCTTTCATCCTCCTCAACAGGCTTTTTAGTTCGTCATCACTTTCTGCCTTTAGAGTGGTGTCATCTGCATATCTGAGGTTATTGATATTTTTCCCAGAAATCTTGATTCCAGCTTGTGATTCATTCAGCCTGGCATTTTACGTGATGTCTCTTCATATAAGTTAAATAAGCAGGGTGACAGTATACAGCCTTCTTGTACTCCTTTCTCAATTTTGAACCAGAAGGGTATTCTGTGTCTGGTTTTAACTATTGTTTCTTGACCCTAAATGATGATGCTGTTAAAGTCCTGCACTCAATATGTAAGCAAAATTGGAAAACTCAGCAGTGGCCACAGAAATGGGAAAGTTCAGTTTTCATTTGAATCCCAAAGAAGAACAATGCCAAAGAATGTACAAACTGCTGTACAGTTGTGCTTATTTCACATGCTAGCAAAGTTGTATTCAAAATCCTTCAAGCTAGGCTTTAGCAGTACATGACCTGAGAACTTATAGTTTACAAGATGGTTTCAAAGAGGCAGAGGACCCAGAGATCATATTGCCAACATTCGTTGGATTATGGAGAAAGCAAGGGAATTCCAGAAAAACATCTACTTCTGCTTCATTGACTATGCTGAAGCATTTGACTCTGGATTACGATGAACAGTGGAAAATTCTTACAGAGATGGTAGTACCAGACCACCTTACCTGTCTCCTGAGAAACTTGTAAGTGGGTCAAGAAGCAACAGTTAGAACCAAACACAGAACAACTGACTGTTTCAAAATTGGGAAAGGAGCACACAAGGCTATTGTCACCCTGCTTATTTAACTTATATGCAGAGTATATCATGTGAAATGCCAGGCTGAAATAAAGATTTCTGGGAGAAATATCAACAACCTCAGATATGCAAGGAATACCACTCTAATGGCAGAAAGTGAAGAGGAACTAAAAAGCCTGTTGAGGAGGGTGGAAGAGGAGACTGAAAAAGCTGTTTTGAAACTCAGCATTCAAAAAAATAAGATTATGGCATCTGGTCCCATCACTTCATGGCAAATAGAAGGGCAAAAAGTGGAAACAGTGACAGATTTTGTTTTCCTGAGCTCCAGAATCACTGTGGACAGTGACTGCAGCCATAAAATTCAAGGACATTGCTTCTTGGAAGGAAAGTATAAAAATGTTAATTGCTCAGTCATGTATGACTTTCTGCTACTCCATGGACAGTCGCCCACCAGGCTCCTCTGTCCATGGGATTGTCCAGGCAACAATACTAGAGTGGGTTGCCATTCCCTTCTCCAGGGGGTCTTCCCCACCCAGGGATCGAACCTGGGTCTCCTGTGTTTATAGGAAGACTCCTTACCATCTGAGACAAACCTAGACAGCGTTTTTAAAAGCAGAGACATCATTTTTCTAACAAATGTCAGTATAGTCAAAGGACCACAGCCTTGTCTAACTCAATGAAACTAAGCCATGCTGTGTAGGGCCACCCAAGATGGACAGGTCATGGTGGAGAGTTCTGACAAAACGTGGTCCACTGGAGAAGGGAATGGCAAACTACTTCAGTATTCTTGCCTTGAGAACCCCATGAACAGTATGAAAAGGCAAAAAGACAGGACACTGAAAGATAAACTCCCCAGGTCGGTAGGTGCCCAATATGCTACTGGAGATCAGTGGAGAAATAACTCCAGAAAGGATGAAGAGATGGAGCCAAAGCAAAAACAACACCCAGTTGTGGATATGACTGGTGATAGAAGCAAGGTTCGATGCTGTAAAGAGCAATATTGCATAGGAACCTGGAATGTTAGGTCCATGAATCAAGGCAAATTGGAAGTGGTCAAACAGGAGATGGCAAGATTGAACATCGACATTTTAGGAATCAGCAAACTAAAATGGACTGGAATGGGTGAATTTAATTCAGATGACCACTATATCTACTATTGCGGGCAAAAATCCCTTAGAAGGAATGGAATAGCCATCATAGTCAACAAAAGAGTCTGAAATGCAGTACTTGGATGCAATCTCAAAAACGACAGAATGATCTCTGTTTGTTTCCAAGGCAAACCATTCAATATCACAGTCATCCAAGTCTATGCCCCAACCAGTAATGCTGAAGAAGCTGAATTTGAATGGTTCTGTGAAGACCTACAAGAATTCCTAGAACTAACACCCAAAAAAGATGTCCTTTTCATTATAGGGGACTGGAATGCAAAAGTAGGAAGTCAGAAAACACCTGGAGTAACAGGCAAATTTGGCCTTGGAGTACAGAATGAAGCAGGGCAAAGGCTAATAGAGTTTTGCCAAGAGAACGCACTGGTCATAGCAAACACCCTTGTCCAACAACACAGGAGAAGATTTTACACATGGACATCACCAGATGGTCAATACCAAAATCAAATTGATTATATTCTTTGCAGCCAAAGATGGAGAAGCTCTATACAGTCAGCAAAAACAAGACCGGGAGCAGACTGTGGCTCAGATCATGAACTCCTTATTGCCAAATTCAGACTTAAGAAAGTAGGGAAAACCACTAGACCATTCAGGTATGACCTAAATCAAATACCTTATGATTATACAGTAGAAGTGACAAGTAGATTCAAGGGATTAGATCTGATTAGACAGAGTGCCTCAAGAACTATGCATGGAGGTTCGTGACATTGTACAGGAGGCAGTGATCAAGACCATCCCCAAGAAAAAGAAATGCAAAAAGGCAAAATGGCTGTCTGAGGAGGTCTTACAAATAGCTGTGAAAAGCAGAGAAGCAAAAGGCAAAGGAGAAAAGGAAAGATATACACATTTGAAGGCAGAGTTCCAAAGAATAGCAAGGAGAGATAAGAAAGCCTTCCTCAGAGATAAATGCAAAGAAACAGAGGAAAACAATAGAATGGGAAAGACTAGAGATCTCTTCAAGAAAATTAAAGATACCAAGGGAACATTTCATGCAAAGATGGGCACAATAAAGGACAGAAATGGTATGGATCTAACAGAAGCAGAATATATTAAGAAGAGGTGGCAAGAATACACAGAAGAATTATACAAAAAAGATCTTCATGACCCAGATAATCACGATGGTGTGATCACTCACCTAGAGCCAGACATCCTGGAATGAGAAGTCAAGTGGGCCTCATCACTACGAAGAAAACTAGTGGAGATGATGGAATTCCAGTTGAACTATTTCAAATCCTAAAAGATGGTGCTGTCAAAGTGCTGTCAGCAGTGGCCACAGGACTGGAAAAGGTCAGTTTTCATTCCAATCCCAAAGAAAGGCAATGCCAGAGATGCTCAAACTACCACACAATTGCACTCATCTCACATGCTAGTAAAGTAATGCTTAAAATTCTCCAAGCCAGGCTTCAACAGTATGTGAACCATGAAATTCCAGGTGTTCAAGCTGGATTTAGAAAAGGCAGAGGAACCAGAGATCAAATTGCCAACATCTGCTGGATCACTGAAAAAGCAAGAGAGTTCCAGAAAAACATCTACTTCTGCATTATTGACTACGCCAAAGCCTTTGTGTGAACCACAACAAACTGTGGAAAATTCTGAAAGAGATGGGAATACCAGACCACCTGACCTGCCTCCTGAGAAATCTGTATGCATGTCAAGAAGCAACAGTTAGAATTGGACATCGAACAACTGACTGGTTCCATATCAGGAAAGGAGTACATCAAGGCTGTATATTGTCACCTTGCTTATTTAACTTATATGCAGAATACATCATGCAAAATGCCGGGCTGGATGAAGCACAAGCTGGAGTCAAGATTGCTGGGAGAAATATCAATAACCTCAGATATGCAGATGACAACACCCTTATGGCAGAAAGTGAAGAACTGAAGAGCCTCTTGATGAAAGTGAAAGAGGAGAGTGAAAAAGTTGGCTTAAAACTCAACATTCAGAAAACTAAATTTATGGCATCTGGTCCCATCACTTCATGGCAAATAGGTGGTGAAACAATGGAAACAGTGAGAGACTTTATTTTGGGGAGCTTCAAAATCCCTGCAGATGGTGACTGCTGCCATGAAATTAAAAGACACTTGCTCCTTGGAAGAAAAGTTATGACCAACCTAGACAGCATATTAAAAAGCAGAGAGATTACTTTGCCTACAAAGGTCCATCTAGTCAAAGCTATCGTTTTTTCCAGTAGTCATGTATGGATGTGAGAGTTGGAGTATAAAGAAAGCTGAGCGCCGAAAAATTGGTGCTTTTGAACTGTGATGTTGGAGAAGACTCTTGAGAGTCCCTTGGACTGCAGGGTGATCCAACCAGTCCATCCTGAAGGAAATCAGTCCTGAATATTCATTTTAAGGACTGATGCTGAAGCTGAAGCTCCCATACTTTGGCCACCGGATGCAAAGAGCCGACTCATTTGAAAAGACCTTGATGCTGGGAAAGATTGAAGGAGGGAGGAGAAGGGCACAACAGAGGATGAGGTGGTTGGATGGCATCACCGACTCAGTGTACATGAGTTTGAGTAAACTCTGGGAGTGGTGCTGGACAGGGAGGCCTGGTGTGCTGCAGTCCATGGGGTCACAAAGAGTCGGATACGACTGAGCGACTAAAGTGAACTGATGTTTTTTCCAGTAGTCATGCATGGATGTGAGAGCTGGATCATACAGAATGCTGAGTGCCAAAAATTGGTGATTTCTAACTTTGGTCCTGGAGAAGACTCTTGAGAGTTCCCTTGACTACAAAGAGATCAAACCAATCAATTATAAAGGAAATCAACCCTAAATATTCATTGGAAGGACTCATGCTGAAGCTGAAGCTCCAATACTGTGGCCACATGATGAGAACTGACTCATTGGAAAAGACCCTGATGCTAGGAAAGATTGAGGGCAGGAGGAGTAAGGGGCAACAGAGGATGAGATGATTGAATGGCATCACTGGCTCAATGGACATTAGTTTGAGCAAAATCTGGGAGATAGTTGAGGACAGAGGAGCCTGATGTTCTACAGTCTATGGGATCGCAAAGAGTCAGATACGACTCAGTGACTAAACAACAACAAATAGTTGATTTAAAATGTTCTGTTAGTTTCTGGTGTACAGCAAAATGAATTAGTTATACATGTACATACAATCATTTTTTAAAAATATTATTTTCCTATATTACATTACAGAGTGTTCTTCTCTTATTGCATCTCTGAATAGATTCTGAATTTGTTCCTTTTTGATTGTTTCTTATCTTGCAACAAAGTGAGACCCTTCTGGACCAGCTATCTGAAGGAGGTTCATTTTCAGGAGAAGCCGTGGTCTTGTTCCAGGCTAGCCGGAATCCACCCTGGTTCACAGTGATATTCCTAACAACCCAAGCCCGAGTGTGGGATTTATTTACGTTCTCCTTAATTTCTCTGAAAGTTGTAATTGCAGGTTTGTTCATAATGAATTGTTCTGCCTTCCATTTGGTTTCACTGACAGACTGCTTCCAGCAAATGAGTTTCAGTGTGATTGTTCACCCCTCCCCTCTTGTTTCCTGGTGCCATTCAGTTCTTAGGACGCTTTCACTGACAGTCTGTGAACCCTGTTCTCATTAGATCAAAGAAGGGTTTTTTTTTAATTTTGTTTTTCTTTTCACAGTATGTCATCAGCTTTGGCAAAGTCTCCTCTGCCAGCTTTGTAACCACAGATAATCTTATGGTATCTTCCTAGACTCCTGTTTGATCTTGATGGTTTCACTTCATTTTTTGGGGTTTGGGGTCCTAGATCCTTCTTAGTTTCATCAAAGATGAAGCTACACTTCTTTTTCTCATTGGCTTTATTGTGTTCTCTGAGAGGAGAATGGAGCAGTAAGGTGTTTTAACATATTTTAAAAGCCAGGATATAGTTTCACAATTTATCCTGTTTATGCATTTTATTTAGATGTTTTTCTTGTGCTGAGATCTATTTTAGATTGTGACTATTACTAATAATTTGGCCCTCTAAAAAATTATTTTCACTTTTTTTTTTTGATAGCAACTAAGGCATGAAAATCTGGTGAATTTGTTGGAAGTGTGTAAGAAAAAAAAGCGATGGTACCTAGTCTTTGAATTTGTTGACCATACGGTTCTTGATGACTTGGAGCTCTCTCCAGATGGACTAGACTCCCAACTAGTTCAAAAGTATTTGTTTCAGGTTATCAGTGGGATTGGATTTTGTCACAGTCACAATGTAAGTATTCAGTTTAAATAATTATTATTTATAAAGTTGAAAATTTGGGAGAATATACAGTGAACACAAGTATACCTATCGCTGGATTCTATACATGCTAACATTTTGTTATATTTGTTTTATGAAATATTTATTCATCTTTTCTTCCATTTATCTACTTATTAATCTGCCTGATTTATTTATGCATTATTTGAAAGTAAGTTACAGACATCAGTTTACTTCAACTCTGCATACTTGAGCTATATGCATGTTATTAACTAGCCATTACTGTGGATATCTAGGATATAATAGAAGTTAGTAGTTATGCTACTAACTTTAGTCTATGCAAAATGCTCAGCAGTGCCAGTTTCTGGTCCTCTGAGAGTTTACAATAAATATATATTCAAAATTTTCAAAATAAAATTTACTTGTATTAGAGAATTAGACCTAATAATTTGTTTTGCCTAGTTCTAGAATTTGTACTATTGTTTCCCAGTGTCCTGTTTTCTCTTTCCATAGTCTCTCTTTTATAACCAACTGACCTTTTTTACATTTATAATTTTTACAAATGTAAAAATTTATATTTTTTGCCTCTTTACATTTATAATTGCTTGATGTATGCCTCCACTTGGGTGCTCAGAAATCCACCTAAAAACGCATATTGCTGAAACTAAACTGCTAATTATTCTTAACCAAAATTAACCTTCTCTAGACTTTCTATTTTTGTTAATGGACCCACCATTCTTTTAGATTCCCAGGTTTAAGGAAAGTATCTGAGATTACTTCCTAAATTCTGTTGATTTAGAATATTTCTACACTCCATCTCTTCCTTTCCATTCCTTTGAGCACCAGACTAGCGTAGGCCCTTTGTTTTTGTTGTTGTTCAGTTGCTAAGTCACGTCCAAGTCTTTGAAACCCCACAGACCGCAGCATGCCAGGCTTCCCTCTCCTTCACTATCTCCTGGAATTTGCTCAAACTCATGTCCAGTGAGTTGGTGATGCCATCCAACCATGTCATCCTCTGTCGTCCCTTTCTCCTCACGCCCTTAATCTATCACCTCATATTTGTCCCACTGCTCTTCTCCCCACTTCTAGTCACCCTCTTTGCTTTATCTTGTTCATTGCCTTCTTTAAATGTTCAATATCTTCTTTAAACACCATATGGGTCATGTCATGGGTTCCCATGGGTTCCCATCACCTTGACATGAGCTCAGACTTCCCAGGCTGGCAGTTGAGGCACAACCTAGTAAGTAACCTCTACTCCAGTAAAAACATTTCCTTAGTGGCTACTGGTCTACTCCCATTCTCACTCTTTTGCTCTTTTTGTCCCCTTCACTTGGATTGCCTTTTCATTTCTACATTTATCTAGGTCACACTAGTATTAAAGACCTGTCTTAGAGCCCACCTTTTTCCTCAAAAGTTTTCCCTGACCACCACAGTCTTCAATGATAGCTTTACTCTCTTAGTCTTGAGAGCCCTCATTATCAGAGCAATTGATTGGAAATTCATTAAAGGCAAAAGAAGAAGGGGCTGGCAGAGGATCAGATAGTCCAATAGCATCACCAATTCAATGGACATGAATTTGAGCGAACTCCAGGAGATAGCGGAGGACATAGGAACCTGGTATGCCACAGTCTTTGGGGTTACAAAGAGTTGGACACGCCTTAGTGACTGAACAACAACAGCAACATGTATTTCATCCAATATCATTAATCGTTTAAATAAAATTTAATTTTTTAAATAAAATTTCAAGCACAAATGTTCTTTTTTCCCCAGCTAGGTCTCAGGTTCTTTAAACCCAGGAACAACTTTATATGCTTTTATCTGTCTTCATTATAGGGACAGAAACAGTGCCCTGCACATAACAGGTGCTAAAAAAAAGTTAATTTGCTTAACTTGATGTGCCAATCAATATATGTCATACTCTGCTTTTTATATTGTAGATTATACACAGAGATATTAAGCCAGAGAACATATTAGTCTCCCAGTCCGGCGTTGTCAAGCTATGTGATTTTGGATTTGCACGGACACTGGCAGCTCCTGGGGAGGTGTATACTGATTACGTGGCAACACGATGGTACAGAGCTCCAGAGCTGTTGGTTGGTGATGTCAAGTATGGAAAGTAAGACGTCGTCAGCAAGGTTGGGGTGCAGAGGGCAGACTTGACTCTCTTTTTTTGATAAAGTGGAATATGTTTTCAATATAATGACAATCCCTCTAACTGGGCTTCCTTGGTAGCTCAGCAGTAAAGAATCTGCCTGTCAATGTAGGAGCCTACAAGTTCAATACCTTGGTTTGGGAAGATCCCCTGGAGAAGGAAATGGCACCCCACTCCAATACTCTTGCCTGGGAAATCCCATGGACAGAGGAACCTGGTGGCTACAGTCCTTGGGGTTGCAAAAAGAGTCAGACATGACTTAGTGACTCAACATTTGCCCTCTGCGATGGCCCACACCCTTGTCTGTGGAGTGTATTTCTCTCTAAATAAATCCCACTTCTTACGTTAAGAAAAAAAAATCCCTCTAATACTGAAAGGTAGTTTTCAGTTTAGAAAACTTTATAAAGTGATTTGTAATCATTTTTGAGTTTCCCCTTTAGTTGGTATGAGTATGATTATTTTAAAGGTAGAGAAATCAAAGTGAGTAAGTGGTCTGTTTTTAACAGTAAGTTAGAAATAGATATATTTATCACTTGTAAAGAGAGGTAACATTGACTAGGTAAGTCTGACACTTGCATTGAGGCTGAGTAGAATGGGCAAGGGTGGGGGTAGAAATGGAATTAAGTGAGCCATTTTAAAAATACAAATCATCTTCATAAATGAACTCTTCAAAGAAGAAGGGATTGCAGGTTTTACCAGTTTCAATAGAAATTGTTCTAAAATATTTTCTGTAATTTCTCTGTTTTTAGAGCATATATCATTTAATATTTTCTTGATTACTCTGAGCTCTCATTTTACTGCCATGCTGTAAATTCTGTGCCAGCTATGGCCTTAAGCAATTTCAAGGTAGTTGTTCCTATGGTAATGATGCCAGAATACTCCAAATTCTTGTGACCGATTTTTAAGAGGTTTTTCTATTTTCTCCATATTAGCTTTCTGTTCTCCTTGTTGTTTGTGTCCCCAGTAACCATCTGGTTCTGGTATGCTGTTTTCAGTGTATAGTTGGATAGACTGATGAACCTTGTTCAAATTATGTGTGAACAAAAATGAGTAACCTCTGAAAGCAAACCCGGAAGGCTTATTTCCAAAATAAAATATACTTAACAAGCATTTTGACTCTTTGGAAGCCTTGTGTCACATGCTCGAAGTTTCCTGAAATCTGATTTATGTAATATTGAAAGTTAATACTTTAAGTTTATAGAAAAAAATATTTGGGAGCATAATTTAAGGCTTACTATTACTTTTCTTGATACCAAGAATACAAAATGGTAATATGCAAATGACAGAGGATGAGATGGTTAGATGGCATCACCAACTCAATGAATATGAGTTTGAGTAAACTCTGGGAGATAGTGAAGAACAGGAAAGCCTGGTGCACTGCAGTCCATGAAGTGGCAAAGAGTTAGACACGACTGGCACCCCACTCCAGTACTCTTGCCTGGGAAACTCCATGGATGGAGGAGCCTGGTAGGCTACAGCCCATGGGGTCGCGAAGAGTCAGACACGACTGAGCGACTTCACTTTCACTTTTCACTTTCATGCACTGGAGAAGGAAATGGCAACCCACTCCAGTGTTCTCGCCTGGAGAATCCCAGGGACGAAGGAGCCTGGTGGGCTGCCGTCTATGGGGTCGCACAGAGTCGGACACGACTGAAGCGACTTAGCAGCAGCAGCAGCAGTGATTGAACAACAACGACAACGATATGCAGAACAGGTTCAGTCATAGAAAACATATTAGGTGTTGGTGATGGACAGGGAAGCCTGGAGTGCTGCAGTCTATGGGGTCGCAAAGAGTCCAGCATGACTGAGCGATTGAACTGAACTGAAACATATTAGGATCCCGGATTTTATATCACATTGCTTTTCTTTCAGGGCTGTTGATGTGTGGGCCATCGGCTGTCTGGTAACTGAAATGCTCATGGGGGAGCCCCTCTTTCCTGGAGATTCTGATATTGATCAGTTATATCATATTATGGTGTGTTTAGGTAAGATTATGCATCTGCATTTTAAATTTTAGTAATTTTTTCCCATGTGTTTTTGTTTGTTTGTACTGATTTTGCAAGTTGTTGGTACGCTAAAGATGATGCATGTTTTGAATGAATATAGGGAGCAAATAGGAAAACCTCATCTCTCTCTCTCTCTCTCTCTCTCTATATATATATATATATATATATATATATACATTCATATGTATATATATTCATTCATTCATCCTCTGCCTGGCTTTTGTCTATCTGACATATGATCCTAATAATGCTTTTACCTGTCCTCCTGCCCAGCTCCTCTCTAAAGAAAAGAGCAAACATTGGATATTTTTCTGCACTTTTGCATTCAGTAAGTCACACATAGAGAGAATACAAATGATCATATTATCTTTGGGTCAGCAAGCATTTGGTATAATATGACTATTACCTCATTCTCATCTTCACATTGAGTGGCACAGGGACTTCCAAGGTAATTTAATCTTGCTTCAGTTAGGACTTTTGCTCTTTGTACTTTGGACAGAATTTCAAAACTGCATTATCAAAGTCTTCTCATATTTGTTGAAATGTCAACTTTCTGTTGGGCGATGGAGTTTGGAAAATGGAAATGATGGGAAATATCTTGAGGATTAAGTGTTCAGGTTAGAAATTCCATAAACAACACAGTAGTTTCTTACAGCAGAATTTTCATATGTATATTTTATATTCAGTCAGTTAGTCAGTTCAGTCACTCAGTCGTGTCCAACTCTTTGCGACCCCATGGACTGCAGCACGCCAACTTTCCTGTCCATTGCCACCTCCCAGAGCTTACTCAAACTCATGTCCATCAAGTCAGTGATGCCATCAAACCATCTCATCCTCTGTCAACCCCTTCTCCTCGCACCTTCAATCTTTCCCAACATCAGGGTCTTTTCCAGTGAATCAGTTTTTCTCATCAGGTGGCCAAAGTATTGGAGTTTCATCTTCAGCATCAGTCCTTCCAATGAATATTCAGGACTGATTTCCTTTAGAATAGATTGATTGGATCTCCTTGCAGTCCAAGGGACTCTCAAGAGTCTTCTCCAACACCACAGTTCAAAAGCGTCAATTCTTCGTTGCTCAGCTTTCTTTATAAACTCCCACATCCATACATGACTACTGGAAAAACCATAGCTTTGACTAGACGGACCTTTGTTGGCAAAGTAATCTCTCTGTCTAGGTTGGTCATAGCTTTTCTTCCAAGGAGTAAGCGTCTTTTAATTTCATGGCTGCAGTCACCATCTGCAGGGATTTTGGAGCTCCCCAAAATAAAGTCTCTCATCTCTCACTGTTTCCATGGTTTCCGCATCTATTTGCCATGATGTGATAGGACCGAATGCCATGATCCTAGTTTTCTGAATGTTGAGTTTTAAGCCAACTTTTTCACTCTCCTCTTTCAAGAGGCTCTTTATTTCTTCTTCGCTTTCTGCCATAAGGGTGGTGTCTTCTGCGTATCTGAGGTTATAGATATTTCTCCCAGCAATCTTGATTCTAGCTTGTGCTTCATCCTGCCTGGTATTTCTCATGATGTACTCTGCATATAAGTTAAATAAGCAAGGTGACAATATACAGCCTTGATGTATTCCTTTCCTGATTTGGAACCAGTCTGTTGTTCCATGTCCAGTTCTAACTGTTGCTTCTTGACCTGCATACAGATTTCTCAGGAGGCAGGTCAGGTGGTCTGGTATTCCCATCTCTTTCAGAATTTTCCAGTTTGTTGTGGTCCACACAGTCAAAGGCTTTGGCGTAGTCAATAATGCAGAAGTAGATGTTTTTCTGGAACTCTCTTGCTTTTTCGATGATACAACGGTTGTTGGCAATTTGATCTCTGGTTCCTCTGCCTTTTCTAAATCCAGAGAACATCTGGAAGTTCACAGTTCACGTACTGTTGAAGTCTGGCTTGGAGAATTTTGAGCATTACTTTACTAGCATGTGAGATGAGTGCAATTGTGGGTAGTTTGAGCATTCTTTGGCATTGCCTTTCTTTGAGATTGGAATGAAAACGTGACTTTTTCCAGTCCTGTGGCCACTGCTGAGTTTTCCAAATTTGCTGGCATATTGAGTGCAGCACTTTCACAGGATCATCTTTTAAGATTTGAAATAGCTCAACTGGAATTCCATCACCTCCACTAGTTTTGTTCGTAGTGATGCTTCCTAAGGCCCACTTGACTTTGCATTCCAGGATGTCTGGCTCTAGGTGATTGATCACACCATCGTGGTTATCTGGGTATTTTATATTAGCTTAGGTGTTAAAATTGAGAGTAAAGACAAAAGTGATTAAATCAGGCCAAAATCACTTGGGTAAAAATTAAATTCTTAAAGAGTGGAATTTATTTATTTAGATTAGATTCTGACCATACAACTATTAGTATTTTCAGTTTGGGTCAGCATTTTGTGCTTTGTTGTTGGAAATAAAGTATTTTTTTTATACAATTATAAGAAATTATGCAGTGTTCTCTACCTGTACTTTTCCTAAGCTCCACCCTCATGTCTTCACGTTTCTACACAGTGGCGTGGGAACTTTTCTGAATGATTATGTTGAGATATGAATGTTAATTTCCTTTGAGTTGACATGTGTCAAAACCACCATAGTGACTGCCAGGCACCACCACAATAAGAGCACTATCTTTGCTTGCTTTTGGTTGCTGAGAGAGTCCCCACTTTACATACTGAGTTCCTCTCATCTCTACTCCACACCACCTGTCCTGTGATGCATAATGACCGAGATGTGTGCCATTCTCACTGCCAGGTAATCTAATTCCAAGACATCAGGAGCTGTTTTATAAAAATCCTGTGTTTGTTGGAGTAAGGTTGCCTGAAATCAAAGAAACGGTACCTCTTGAAAGACGCTATCCCAGACTCTCTGAAGTTGTGATTGATTTAGCAAAGGTAATCAATACTTTTTCTTTGCTCTTTCTGACAGGGAATTTACATTATGGGGATTTGGTTTTCTCTTTTTTTTTCTGGTCTACTTGATCTTTTTGGTCAACAGTTTCCTCTGACAACTTAAATTTTTGTACAGTAAGAAAGGAGAAAGGGGGCGGCAGAGGATGAGATGGTTAGACAGCATCACTGACTCAGTGGACAGGAATTTGAGCTAACACGAGGAGACAGTGGAAGACAGGGAAGCCTGGTGTGCTGCAGTCCATGGGGTCACAAAGAGGTGGATACAACTTAGCCACTGAACAACAACAACAACAACATTAAGAAAGAGTTTAATTTGGTGGGAACAGAGATGGAAGAATGTCAGAGATAAAGGCCTGAAAATTTTGCTTGTTTTTTAAAAAAAATCATTTTGTATTATCTAGCATGTTTTACGGAGTAGGCAATAGCACCCCATTCCAGTACTCTTGCCTGGACAATCCCATGGACGGAGGAGCCTGGTAGGCTGCCGTCTATGGGGTCGCACAGAGTCGGGCACGACTGAAGCGACTTAGCAGCAGCAGCAGTAGCGGCATGTTTTAAGTGTGAAAACATTCCCATAATGATGTGTTTTTAATGTTTAACATTTAAAATGCAGGCCTTGTATAAATGGAAAAGAGAAGAAGATAGGATAAGAAAATGAAAAGACGAGTAGAGACGTATTAAAGTCTAGGGCTTTAATTTAAAGTATTAAGGTCTACAGATCATGATCTGTAGTAGAGCATTAAAAAGGGGCTTTTGTTCAACCAGTAGATTCACTGGAGCTAATTTTTACATGATCATCACCTTTGCTTGTATTTAATTGAGGAAGATATTAGGGACATTCTCACTGATCAAATTCTCACGGATCAAATTGTTTCTAAAAGTGGACCTTTTGGAATTATTAGCTCAAAAAATTTCATTAGTTAGGACTGTCCTAGAGTGTTGTTTTGTTATTTTTGGGGGGGTGGCCCACACCATGTGGCATGTGAGATCTTGGATCTTGGTTCCCTGACCAGGGATCAAACCCAAACTCGTGCCGTCTGCTGTGAAAGCACAAAGTCTTAACCACTGGACCACCAGGGAGGTCTCTGTCCTAAAGTGTCAGCAAAATAAATATCTCTAAAAGAGCAGGGTCACATAACATTTAGCTAAGATATTTTTTGCTTTTTTTCTTCTTTAAATAACTCATTTTAAAAAAGCTTGGTAAGCTTATGAATACTTACAACAAGTTCTTAGAAAAATACATTGTTATTTTTCTATATAATGTAACAGATCCAAATATTCTTTATTGATACTAGCTTTATGATCTGTCTATAAAGAGATTTAAAAGGAATAAAGGTAAAACAATTGTCCAACTTATGTCCCTTATGGTAGAATCATATGACTTTTTAAATATTTTATTATAGGAAATCTTAAACATAGAAAAGGAAGTAGAAAAAATAGTGGTGTAATTAACCCCCATAAGCTGGTCATTAGCTACAATGGTAAAAATCTTTGGAAAATATTTCTTCTGTCCTATCCACACATTTAGCAATTTTTTTTTCTCAGCAGTTTTTTTACTGTGTGGCCTGTGGGATCTTCTTTCCTTGACTAGGAATTGAACCTAGCCAAATGTGCCCCCTTAGTGGAACCACAGAGCCTTAAGCACTGGACCACTAGGGAATTCCCTCAGCAACATTTTTTTGGAGTATTTTGAAGCAAATTACAGATATTATTGTATTTCACTTACAAATACCTTAATTATTTGTATAATTTTCTTGTTCTTGTAAAGCTACTTATTGAGTCCCTTCTATTTTTACTAGCTGTGAGTGGTCCCGTTGGGTCAGAGCAAGATATAATAAAATCTATATGAAATGAAGATAAAATGAAATCATCTATGTCAAGTATCTAACACAATAATAAGCTCAGAGTAGGTCCCTTCCCTTCCATTCTGCAAGTACTGTAAATTTAAAAAATTCTCAAAAATTTCTTAATATAAAATGTCTAATCAGTGCTCAAAGTTTCATTAATTTTCTCATAATTCCATTTTATAGTTTACATTAGGATCCACATGAAGTCTAGAGATCACAATTGGTTGATATGTCTCTTAAGACACTTAATTTACAAGCTCCTCTTCACCTCTTAGTTTTTTATTTAAACCTTGCCATTTATCTGTTAAAGAAAATAGGTTGCTTGTCCCATAGAATTTTTCACATAGTATAGTTTAATGTGTTCCTTCGTGTCCCATATTTTGTATAAACTCATAGAAGAGCTAGAGCTTGATCAGAATTAGGTTGAATTTTTGGCAAGAGTACTTCATAAGAGGTTTGTATATTCAGAGATGCTGAATGTTTGGTGGTCTTTCTTTTTGTGATATTAGCAGTCTTTGGTGGTCACTATCTAGATTTGTGCTTTATTCCTTATCACTTATTATAGATGTTTAAAATTCATTGACTCTGGAGAGGAATTGTCTATGTTTAGATATGTAAATGTAGGCAGTTTTTCTTTGATATGAACTATATATATATTCCTTTGTTTCCCAGAAATGCTTACATATTGACCCAGACAAAAGGCCCTTCTGTGCTGAGCTCCTGCACCATGATTTCTTCCATATGGATGGATTTGCTGAGAGGTATGGTACTATGTCGGAGAAGGCAATGGCACCATGTCGGAGAAGGCAATGGCACCCCAACCCCACTCCAGTACTCTTGCCTGGAAAATCCCATGGAGGGAGGAGCCTGGTAGGCTGCAGTCCATGAGGTTGCTAAGAGTCGGACACAACTGAGCAACTTCACTTTTCGCTTTCATGCATTGGAGAAGGAAATGGCAACCCACTCCAGTATTCTTGCCTGGAGAATCCCAGGGACGGGGGAGCCTGGTGGTCTTCCGTCTATGGGGTCGCACAGAGTCGGGCACGACTGAAGTGACTTAGCAGCAGCAGCAGCATGGTACTATGTGTTCTATGTCATGTCAACCTAGAGTCAAAGTAAGGCCCCCATAGCTGTACATAACAGTAACAAACAGTATTTCTTTACCTACTTATTCTAACAGGATCTCAAATATTTACCACCCTACCTCCATTCACCCTTAGCAACAACACATTCCTAGGAGTGGTCCCCTGCATTCACTAAGTTAGGGCTCTTGGTTTTCATGAAGCAGTCCCTTCATGCCATTCTTTCTCTTTCCCTGTGGTGACCTCTATCATTCAGGTCACTGATTTCTGGTTTTGCTACCAGCTGTGTGATGCTATCATCTTGGATCCTGATGCATTTGCAAAGGTGTCATCTCCTGTTGCTGCTGAACTTACACCACGCCCAGTCCTATGACACTGCTGACTCTGTGAATGCACATGGAGCCCTTGATGTGCCAAACCTGTGGGTGCCAGAGTAGCTGGCATGGTCTCCTGTGCTGCTTCAGCTGCTGGCATCAGTGCGGCTGACAGAGTGGCAATGACATTGCTTTATGTTTTTGCCAATCTATTTATTATGTAACTTAGTAAAAGATAATTGGATCCTTATGTTTGCTTCCACATTCAATTTCTTATGATATGTTGTTTTGGCTGAAATATACAGAGAAACTGTGGCCTCACATAAATATGTAGTTGGAAAATGGAAGAGAATTTTGATAGTTGTTTTAGATCACCATGGGTATTTTTCTTTGATTCCATACCAAAAAACTTTGATACTGTACCAAAACTTGACAGCAGTAGTTTCTTGAAGGTTGCTTGTATTGTGGAATCTGCAACCATATCAATGAACTTCTTTTCCCATTACATTAAAATCCAATTGTCTGTCTTGTACTTTGAGTAGATCTTTTACTCATACATGCTTTTGTAGAATCATTCATTAGTCATTTGGAAAATACTCTTTTGCTAAGTTATGCAGAGCTTTATTTAATAATGTTGACGTTTCATTAGGCTATATAAAAAAGTCACAGTCTCATCAGAAAAACCTTTAGTATTAGGAATCTGCTAAGTTCACAGTAGTGGATACAAGTTGAATGAAATTCTAATTTTTTTATAAAAATGTGAATTTTATCATTAATGCAAGTATTATTGGATTTTTCCTTGAAGTAACACACTCCTTTGTTCATTTTTTAAAAGAAAATATCTGCTGAATACCCCAAGTCTGAGTAGTAACAATTTTTCAGTCAGTTTTTCAAGTAATAATGTTCCATGAAGAAAGTGGCTAGTTTAGCTTGTAACTCAACCAGCTACACAAGTGCTTTTCTTAAGACAACCATTGCACTTTAATTTGCAGCAGAGGTACCTTTTCAGGGGTATAGACTTAATAATGTATATATATATATATGTATATATATATATATATATATTTTTTTTTTTTTACTGTTCCATCAGGGACATTCTTAAACAAAACTGCCCCCTCCTCAACTTAAATGTGAGGACTTGTAACTAGGAAGACTATAATAAAGTTTGTGTAGGTTTGTAAAGTTTTGTACCTCTGTAAAGTTTGGTGCCTCTGCTTCAATTTTGGTAAGGTGCCTGCAGTTTCATTTGCTTTTCATTTCATCAAATGTCAGCATAGTGAAAAAAGAAGTCACCTTCATAATAAGATAAGAGCTTTGATCTTATGAACCTCCTGAAAGGTTTTCAGAGATCCCCAGTGGTCTGCAGAAACCTCATTTCTCATTTTGAATAACACAGTCTAGTTTAATACTCAGTTCTTAAAGATAAGTATCTTGAACACCAGTTTTTCCTAGATTTATCTGTTTCATACAATCTTACCGACAAATTTATTTTTATGTAGGTTTCCTCAGGAACTGCAGTTAAAAGTACAGAAAGATGCCAGAAACATTTCTTTATCTAAAAAATCTCAAATCAGAAAGAAGGAAAAGGAAAAGGATGAGTCCTTGGGTAAAGAGAGAAAAACACTTGTGGTACAGGTAAATTTCCATGTTTTAATGCATATTAAATTTTAAATTTAATATATCCTTAAATTTGAGGGGGGTATGGGATATTGAAGATCTTAAAAGTTTCCTGAGTGGTTAACAAGTTCACTTTTAGCTTAGTTATAAAAATGTATTTTCTGTAGACATTACCTCTTTTAAAAAAAATCTTAGGATATCAGATACTGAGTGCCTACTGTACACAAGTCTGTGCACTAGGGCTTCTCAGGAAATCATATGCATTCAAGAACATTTAGACATGTATGTGTCTAATATATAAATACATATACCATTTTTCCCCCTTAGATAATAGCAGAGAAAAATATAATTTTTAGAATTTTATATAAAGTAGAGCATTTAAAAATTGAGATTTGGGTACTCAATTTATTTGAAATTTACTTTTCTTGGTAAATTATCCAGAATCTGTTCTCAGTAAGATAATTCAAATCTATAACCAACTCACTCACATTTTCTCAAATGAACCCAAAGAAGAAAGAGGACTCAATTTTGTGTTCTCTGACTCTAAATACATGAGAACAAAAGTCAGCATGCTTGAGTCCTCTTTCATTGTTTTCCACTGAAATATAATTTGATATGTGTATACCTGCTTATGGGTATACATAATTTTTTAAAAAGTTATTTATTTTTGACTGCGCTGGTCTTCTTTGCTGCGTGTGGGCTGCCTCTAGTTGCAGTGAGTGGGGGCTACCCTCTAGTTGCAGTGTGTGGGCTTCTCACTGCACAGGCTTCTCTTATTGTGGAGCATGGACTCTAGGGCATGAGCTCAGCAGTTGCAGTACTCGGGCTTCAGTAGTTGTGGCGTACAGCCTTAATTGCCCCTTGGCAAGTAGAATCTTCCTGAATTAGGGACTGAACCTGTGTCTCCTGCATTGGCAGGCAGATTCTCAATTACTGGACCACCAGGGAAGTTCTGTGTATATATCATTAAATCTGATATATATATGTCAGAGCTAGTGTGAGTTGCATTTTCATTTGAAATAGGTGTCTGACTGAGAATCCCAGGTTTAGTTTTAATTCCATAGGTAGAATAAGAAAAACCGGAGCACAAGAAGTTGATGTCTCTGGAATTCTGCTTTTGTTGACAAGTACTTCATAGGAAAAGGTGATTTTTCCTTCTCCTCAGATCATTAATGTTGTTCACATTTTATAACAGGATACCAATGCTGATCCCCAAATTAAGGATTCTAAAGTATTTAAAATAAAAGGATCAAAAACAGATGGAGAAAAAGTGGAAAAAACGAGTCGAGCTTCAAATGCCAGCTGTCTCAATGACAATGGGATGAGCCCCGTCAAAATAGTGCCTTCAACAAGCCTCCGAGATTGCAGCAATGGCAGCATGGACCAAACAAGAAATCCAGGCATGGCGATTCCCCCACTCACACACAATCTTTCTGCAACAGCTCCCACTATTACTTCTGGAATGGGAACTATCTCAGGAATTCAGAGTTACAGGTATGAATTAGGAAAATAAGAACAAAATGTTCTTACATATTTATAAGCTGCAAATATTTATCAGTCCAACCACCTGCATTATTACTCTTAGACTTCTGGATACTCTTCATTCTTTTTTTTTTAAATTATTTATTTATTTGGCTGTGCGAGGTCTTACTTGCAAAACACAGGACCTTTCGTTGCAGTGCACAGACTCTCTAATTGTGTCACACCAGCTTTAGAGGGCACAGCTCAGTAGTTGAGGTGCACAGGCTTAGTTGCTCTGTGGCATGTGGGATCTTAGTTCCCTGACCAGGAATTGAACCTACATCCCCCGCAATGCAAGGCAGATTCTTAACCACTAGACCACCAGGGAAGTCTCTGCTATTCCTTTTTGTCAGGTTGCTGTTTCAAAAGACTTCTTGGCCAATGTGATGAAAATTATTAGCGTTTGATCAAAAAATTTACCGAGTCCTAAGAAAATAGAGTTGTATTATTTAAGGTGAAGAGACTCTATAGCTATTTAGTCTAATAACACAAAAAGAGGTTGTCATAATAAAAGAAATAATTGGTTTTGCATGTCTGCTGCTGCATGGTGTGGCTGTGGGCATTTAGTAGTTCAGTTCAGTTCAGTTCAGTCCCTCAGTCGTGTCTGACTCTTTGAGACCCCATGGACTACAGCAAGCCAGGCCTCCCCATCCATCACCAACTCCCAGAGTTTACTCAAACTCATGTCCATTGAGTCGGTGATGCCATCCAACCATCTCATCCTCTGTCATCCTCTTCTCCTCTTGCCTTCAATCTTTCCCAGCATCAGGGTCTTTTCAAATGAGTCAGCTCTTTGCATCAGGTGGCCAAAGTATTGGAGTTTCAGCTTCAGCATCAGTCCTTCCAGTGAACACTCAGGACTGATCTCCTTTAGGATGGACTGGTTGGATCTCTTTGCAGTCCAAGGGATTCTCAAGAGTCTTCTCCAACACCACAGTTCAAATTTTCCACAGTTTGTTGTGATTCACAGTCAAAGGCTTTGGCATAGTCAATAAAGCAGAAGGAGATGTTTTTCTGGAACTCTCTTGCTTTTTCAATGATCCAACGGTTGTTGGCAATTTGATCTCTGGTTCCTCTTGTCTTTTCTAAATCCAGCTTGAACATCTGGAAGTTCATGGTTCACGTATTGTTGAAGCCTGGCTTGGAGTATTACTTTACTAGTGTGTGAGATGAGTGCAATTGTGCAGTAGTTTGAGCATTCTTTGGCATTGCCTTTCTTAGAGATTGGAATGAAAAGAATAGACAATAAATTCTGATTAAACTACATGTCACTTGATGGTAGGTTTTTGTTCAGTCACTAAGTCGTGTCCAACTCTCTGTGACCCCAGGACTGCAGCACGCCAGGATTCCCTGTCCTTCACTGTCTCCTGGAGTTTGCTCAAATTCATGTCTGTTCATGTCACTTGGTGTTGGGTCATTTAATTTTATGCTTGAAAAAAATAATTACTGCTGATTCTAACGTAAATTTTTTTGTTGTTTTTGTTACAGAGTGGATGAGAAAACCAAAAAGTATTGTATTCCATTTGTTAAACCAAATAAACATTCTCCACCAGGAGCTTATAATATTAATGTGACTGCATTGGTAAGTGGACTGTTCTCAGTGGTAGAAGAGCAAGCATTAGTCATTTCTAGATTTTATTACTATTAAACATGGTAGTGAAGAACTGAGAGTTTTGTTGGGAGACACATCATAATGTAGAAACTTAACCATGTGTATATCATCCCAGCCTGTCAAAGTCAAGTTGAAGTTTTATAAATCTAGAAATTTAAATGTAAGATGTTATTATTATATAGAATGGATAAGCAACAATGTCCTACTGTATAGCACAAGGAACTATATTTAATATCCTGAGATAAACCATAACGGAAAGGAATATAAAAAAGAATGTATATGTAACTGAATCATTTTCCTGTACAGCAGAAATTAACACAACATTGTAAATCAACTATACTTCAGTCAAAAAGATGTTATTATTAAAATGACATGTTTTAATTTTTTTCAGTAATCATAAATTTTCTTAACCTAATTAATATTTGGTGATCAGTACTTTTATAGAGTAGATGAAAAGGTAAGTTATCTTATCTCACCCAGATCATATTTCTGGTAGAAATAGTCTGTTTATTCACTTAACAGATATTTATTATCTATTAAGCAGAAAACACTGGAGAAGAATAAGTTAATCTTTTTTTTCAAGGAGCTCGTGGTCTAGTAGAGAATAAACAAATTAAAACATAGTGTCAGATTGCAGTAGTAGAATCATGTCAAGGTTCAGAGGTCTTCTGAAGGTTTAAAGGAGTATTATTAGACCAGAAGGCTTCTTTTAAAAGTTAAGTTGAAAAAAAAAAAAAAGAAAAAGAAAAAAAAAGTTAAGTTGAATCATCATCATTGCTCTTCCACTCACAACCCTCTGTTGGCTTCTTATCTCTGAGAAAAACCAAAGTGCTTTCAGGGCCTTTTGGTCCCTGAGTGATTTACGCTCGCCACCCCTCCATCCCACTCCTGGCTACTCTCATTTTTGATCCCTCCAGTCCATCCAGCTTGATGGCTCAGTGGTTAAGAATCTACCTGCCAATGCAGGAGACACAGGTTCAGTCCCTGGGTTGGGAAGATCCCTGGGAGTAAGAAATGATAACCCACTCCAGTATTCTTGCTTGGGAAATCCCATGGACATAGGAGCCTGGGGGCTCATGGGTTTGCAAAAGAGTCAGCCATGACTTAGAAACTAAACAAGTCCAATCACATTGATTTCCTTGCTATTCCTAGAACATGGCTAGACATGCTCCCACATTTGAGTTTTTGCACTTGCTGTTTCCTCTCTTTTAGAGTATCCTTACCCCAGATAATCCAAAGAATTTGCTTTCTCTCCTTCTTCACTTTCATGAAATATTGTGAAGTCTTCTCAAATATTTTAACTCATTTTGTCTCCTATTATTTTCTCCCCTCCCCTTGTTTAATTCCCTACCCCTGATTGCCTTACCTGACATCCTCTGTATTCTCTTATTTATATATTGTCTGTCTTTCCCTGCTACCCCTTTCCCTGAATGGAAACTTCCCAGGAGAGATTTGTGCTTTCTTTGTTTTCATTACTGTTCTACCCCACACCTTGAGTGGTGTCACATGCATTTAAACTGCTTAAGAAATGTGGTGAATGGATTCTTCTGCCAGGAACAGGGAGATATGGATGGATAGTTCCAAAGGAGTATTTTTCTCACAATTTTCCCTTCTCTACCTCTCTCATCATCCTCAGAGCTGAAAAGTATACCCTTCTTTTCCTATCTCTCATGATTGAGACATTGCATTTATTTTTCTTTTAACTATTCTTAGCCTATAATTTCTGTATCCACAGTACTTTCCTTTTTTTTGCTATACTCTGCTCATTTATTTATGGATTTTTTTGTGTATTTTACATTCCTGATCCGCTTTGGAAGACTATTTCAATCAACAAGGCTTCTCAAAGTAGCTGGCTCAACACCGTTTTGCTGCAATTGATATCAGGCTTCTTTCAGGCATTACATAATCAACACTGGCTGATAATTTTAGATCTCATTTCTGTCTATCTTGCTTTGGAACAGGGACTCAAGAAAGGAGGTAAAGATTAGTGGGGAGAAGACGCATGGAGTCTTTTCTTAATGAAAATTAACAGAGGCAGAACTAAGCATACACTTTCTTCAACTTCTAGGTTGACTATCAATACCCTTCTCCTATGCTTTGTACCCTGATTCTGAGATGTAGATAAGTATATTATTATAAACATCTTTTATGTATTTTAACTTGTCACTTTTTGAGTATACAAATCTAGTAGTTTGGACTCATTATTTTATTGTTTTTTACTTGCAGATAGTTTTTTTTTTTTAACTAATTATTTTATTTTATAGTTGATTTGAAACTTGAGGCTTAGCACTTACTCTATTAAAAGAGTATATGCTGCTGCTGCTGCTAAGTCGCTTTAGTCGTGTCCGACTCTGTGCGACCCCATAGACGGCAGCCCACCAGGCTCCGCCGTCCCTGGGATTCTCCAGGCAAGAGTACTGGAGTGGGTTGCCGTTTCCTTCTCCAGTGCATGAAAGGGAAAAGTGAAAGTGAAGTCGCTCAGTCATAGAAGCATCCAAAATAAAGAAACTCAAAAGTTCACTGCAGGACTTCTGAAGACTTTCTGGGAGGCAGAGTAGTTCACAGAATATTAAACTCACGACATCCAGAACCTCAGGGGCTTAACACTGTCATTATAGACTTTGTGTGTATATTTCACTGTTTATACATGTATGTGTATATACATAGACATATGTATGATTTCATCATCTATATGTGGTTTTTTCTTTTTAGCAGATCATATAATATCTCTGTGTATCATCTGTTTTGAAAATGTGGAAAAGATTGTAGAGTTTCTGTGTTTCTTAAATGAAACAGATTGGGAAAATGTCAAACTCACAAAGGTGCAGAATTGAAGTGCTACTTCTGTTCTTTATTATTTTTCCAGACTTTATAAAATATGAAGTAATAGTACTAAGAAAGATTAGGAAAATAATTGGAATAATAATTTTATACTTTATACCTTAATAAAATGTATTTCCAGGAAGATAATATCATTTGCCAATGCCGAGGAGCGAGACAAGGACAAATGTAAAAAAACGAGTAACAAGATTACCATTGGGAAAGTGAAAAATGTGCTAGGAGATGTGATCTGTGACAAGATGAACTATTCACAATTCAGGTGTCAGTACCAACTATATGCAGAAAAGTCCAGCAAGTGTCATAAGGCCTGACCTTGCTGGCCTGAAAGACCAGGACACTGATGCCCATCTTTTAACCTTGTGACGCTTGCCAGAACTTAGACTGACAGTTGGTGGAGGGAGAAGGAGAAACTCAGCAACCAAGCACCCCACTTGTTAGCAATTTTAGTAAATTTAATTAGGAAGAGATTTGAAATAACTGGGTGAAGTTGTTTCATTTATTAGTGTTCCTCAAACTTTATATTATTCCAGCTTTTGAATTCCATAAATTTTAAGATATGAATACAGTAGTTATGAAAGGGGTCAAGCTTACCTGGAAGCTAATTCATTTGTGTTAACCATTCTGATGATATTAGGTTGCTAGTGAAAAGAGCCTACCTCAGGCAAATAAGAAAAGAAGGGAATTCTCAAAGACAGATGTCCGTTTGCCTGAACTAAATTATAATCATCTCCCTGAACTAAAAGCCCTGGAAGTCATCGGTATGTTTATAATGCTTTTACTATTTCAGCCCTTTTGTTTACATTATTTAAAATGTATGTTAAGTAAACTAACAATATTAAAAATTTTTAGTAACTTTACATATTTAAGTATGTGAAAATGTAGACTTATGTACAATAACTACAGACTGAAGGATGGATATAGAATGTGAAAACTAACAAAAATGTCTCATTTTCTCACTCTGTTTATGGTTATTTTTATCTAGCTCGGAATTCCAGGCTAATAAAGAAAGAGAACAAAAATCTTTCAGAATCTCGAATTCCATCTCTGGCCACAATTGACTTGCATACCCCCAGTATCGCATTACAGCAGGTACAGAAATACTCTCTGTAGGTTTCATGGAACTTGGGTTTCTCTCATACTTTCTTTTGGGCTCCCGGGTGGCTCAGTGGTAAAGAATCCACCTGCAGTGCAGAAACTGCAGGAGACGCGGGTTCGATCCCTGGGTGGGGAAGACCCCCTGAAGGAGGGCATGGCAACCCACTCAATATTCTTGCCTAGGGAATCCCATGGACAGAGGAGCCTGGTGGGCAACAGCCCTTAGGGTTGCAAAGAGTCAGACACAAGTGAAGTGATTTAGCATGCACACATACTTCCTTTTAAAGTGTCATATGGAGAGTTTGCTTTTATGGATTGGGTAGGTTTATTAGTTGTTTCTATAAAATTTTGCATGTTTTATTTTATGATTCATTGCATTAAGCACCCTTATTACATATATATTTACATAAACATTTCCCAGCTTACAGTGATCAGTTTTTTATAGGTTAAAAAATTGTATGTTTGTGTGTGTGTGTGTGTGTATGTAGCCTAGCTGTGGCTTTAATATACCTATTCTTTATTGTAGCTTATGGCATTTCACTGCAGTAATACCAAAATTATTAATATTATCCATCTTTCAAAGAGTTAAACTCTGGAATTGTTTTATCCTTTTAAAATGTATTGTTTATTTGACACTTTTCCCTAGGGAAATCTGTTCCATCCATGCTAGAGATTTTCTTTTTAAATTTATTTATTTTTAATTGAAGGATAATTGCTTTACAGTATTGTGTGGGTTTCTGCTACGCATCAACATGAATCAGCCATAGGTACACATATGTCCCCTCCCTCTTGAACCTCCCTACCACTTCCTATCCCATCTCACCCCTCTAGGTTCATGCTAGAGATTTTCTATTCCATATAGTCTTTTTCTATAATTTCTCTTATCTCTCCAGAATATGTATGTTTCTGCTACTTTCATATCAACAACAGCCATATCCCTAAGAAAACTGGCAAACTTTTTAATCTCTTGGGCCATCCATCACTAACTGCAAGCTTGAGATATGTATCACTGAATTTTTCCCTTTACTTCTTTCCCCCCCCCTTTTTTCCTTCAAACAAGTTTTTACTTCTGCTTGATGCAACTTTTATTTTGGAATCCTCCATCCCAATTGTTTAAGTATCTCCATTTCATAGACAGCCCCTGTATGTACCCTCCTCCTCTATGTGGGTGCTTTTTCCTACTGTTACTCCTGAAATAATTTGTACAACTCTGCAAACAAGGGGAATGCTATTGCTGAGGATAACAAATTACAGAGGCAGTTACCGAGTGATTCTGAGAAAAACATTTATAGATGACTGTTGCTTTTTGCCTTATCCCTTGCCAGCCATTTCGGGAGCAACATCATTAAAGCTAAACAAATTCCTATTGTGTGAAGATGCAGCATGGCCACAGATTTTATTTTTAGGAACTACAGTGTTGCGGGAAATTCCCCGTATACTTCTAAACTTAAATGTAAAGCAGATTTTAAAGGCAAAATTTCCCACTTGCTCTTTGTGAGCACATTATTGTTCAAAGCACTTTCTGGGTCAACATAGCTCAATCTAGTTTCATGCGATGGAAGAAAAGCTTTGGCTGCCTTCCTTCTTCTTCAATATTTTTCTTTCTCATTCTGAACTAATCGTGTTATATTTGTAAACTGGTTCTGCATTTTTCCTCTCAGGTTATTTGTTCAGTTTCCATTTGTATTTAAAATACAATGAAAGAGAAAGTAGGTGTATTGAAAAAGCACAGGTTAACACCAAAATAACATGAACTTATGGTGGAAAAGGCACAACTGGAGACTGAAGGCCAAGGGCCTGCCTTCTGAGGCTGTGACCTGCCTTGCACCCTTACTTTATGGTATTCATCAATGCACTGAACTACATAACATTTTCACATTCATAAAAGTCTATTATATACCTTCTGGAACAATCTGTAAGATAGATTTTGTAAGTGAAGTATTGCTTAATCCATGGAATCTGTCTCCTCTCCCTCACCCCTCCATGCTTACACATCTTATATTTACAGACATAACTTCAAATATTTTCCTCTAAGCACTGTTTGCTTCATCCCACAAATTTCCATGTTATATTTTCATTATCATTCTGGCCAAACATTTAAAAAATTTCCCTTGTAATTTCTCCTTTAACTCAATAATTATTTAGAAATGTGTTGTTTAACAGATACTTGGGATTCTTTAGATACTTTATTATTAATTTGTAATTTAATTCCATGTGGTCAGAGAATATACTCTGTATGATTTCGATTTTTTTAGATGCATGGAGATGTGTTGTATGGCCCAGCATATGGTCTGTCTTGGTGAATAAACCTTATTCTCTTAAAAATAATGTATATAATTAGTTGTTGGATGTAGTGTTTTATAAATGGGAAATTCGATTAAGGTTGATAGTGTTCAAACATTGTATATTCTTGATGATTTTTTTGTTTAGTTACATCAGTTCCTGAAAGAGTGCTATCAAGATCTTTCACTATGATTGTGGCATTGTCTATTTTTCTGTTTATTTTTGCTTCATGTATTTAAAAAAATATGTTTTATTAGGTACAGACACATTTATACTTGTTTTGTCTTTCTGATACATTGTCCCTTTTATCATTTTGAAGTGTCTCACTTTATCTCTGGTGGTACTCTGTGCCTCGAAGTCTATTTTATCTGAGATTAAAATAGTCACTTCAGCCTGTGTGCGTGCTAAGTCACTTCAGTCATGTCTGGCTCTGTGCGACCCTGTGGACTGTAGCCCACCAGGATCTTCTGTCTATGGAATTCTCCAGGCAAGAATGCTGGAGTGGGTTGCTGTGCCCTCCTCCAGGGGGTCTTCCTGACCCAGGGATCAAATCCACGTCTCATATCTGCTGCACTGGCAGGTGGGTTCTTTACCACTAGTGCCACCTGGGAAGCCTTTACTCCAGCATACTTAACAGTTATTTGTCTCCATAGTATATCTTTCTATCAATACTTTCATTTACTTTCAGCTTATCTGGTTTTTATGTTTAAAGTGTTTCTTTTGCCAACAGCAGATAAATTAGGATCTTCCCTTTGTATCCATTCTGTCAATTCTGATTCTTTTAATTGGAACGTCTGTTTGTTTTCTGTCTCTTCTAACAAGTTACTACCAATTTAAAACAATCTCCATTTGCTACTTCACTATTTCCATAGGTCAGAATTCGAGGTACGGCTGCTGCTCTCCTTAAGTCTCATAGGCTGAAATTAAGATGTCAGCAGGGCTGCGTTTCTCTGGGGAGGCTCTAGGGGGGGAATCCGTTTCCAGGCTCATTCAGGTAGTTGGCAGCATCTAGTTCCGTGTGGTTGTGGGGATGTCCCGTTTCCTTTCTGACTGACACCTGGGGGGTTGTTCTCAGCTTCTAGAGGCCATTCACATGGCTCACGGCCTCATTCCACAGCCCTCAAAGCCAGCAACTGTGGTTGAAACTTTCTTACTCCTTTGACTCCCTCTTACCCCATCTGCCTCATCTCTCTGACATTCTTCCGCTTTTTTTTTTTTGATGTGTGATCTTATTTATTTGTTACTCTTAGAACATCTCATTTTTGACTGGACTCAGACTTAGAAGTAGAAGCTCTCAGAGAGGACAGCCTCCGTCTATTGGCAATCTGTTCCTGCCGTTTTTCTTTGGCCTCCTTCATTCTCTTGGCCAGAAGTTTAGCATATTCTGCAGCCTCTTCTTTATTTTTCTTAGTACGCGGTTTCTTCAGAGCAACACGCCGGCGTTTGTGTTGCAGAACTCGTGGAGTCACGAGACGCTGAATCTCGGGTGCTCTAGTCCTAGGTTTCTTACCGTCTTTGTTTAGGGGCTTTCGCACAACATACTGGCGGACATCATCTTCTTTAGAGAGATTGAAAAGTTTGCGGATTCTGCTAGCTCTTTTGGGACCAAGGCGACAAGGCACTGTAGTATCAGTGAGTCCAGGAATATCCTTCTCCCCTTTTTTCACAATGACCAAATTGAGAACACTCAGATTGGCATCCACAATGCAACCCCGTACAGATTTGCGTTTTCTCTCTCCAGTCCTCCTTGGTCTGTAACAGGAATGCCCCTTACTCAGTAGCAGGCGAACTCGGCCATGGGTCAAGACACCCTGCTTCATGGGGAAACCCTGCTTATTGTTCCCGCCACTGATTCGAACCACATAACCCTTCCATTCTTCACCCAGAGCGTCAGCAGCAATTTCTGTGGCCATACGCTTCTCGTAGAAGGTTCGAAGTTTTCGTTCATCGTCCACTTCAATGAGCTTCTGGCAGCCAGTAGCCGGGAAAGAGATGTTCAGCTTCATTCTGAAGCAGCCGACAGCCTCTGCGGCGCCACGAAAAAGAGACCCCCATTCTTCCGCTTTTAAGGGCACATATGATTCCTTGGGCTCACCGGGATAATCTCTCTGAGGGTCAGCTGAATTGCTAAATTAATTTCATGTGCAAACTTCTTTCACAGCAGTAGCTAAGTGAGTTCGATTGACTAACCAGGGACAGATATCTTAGGGGAATATCTTGAGAATCCTTCCTACCACTGAATATTTAGGCCAATTAAGGTTAATGTGATTATCCATGTGTTTGGATCTAGCGCTATCTTTTTATTAGTTGTTTTTTGTTCCTCTGTTTTCCCTTTCCAGTGTTATTTTGTATTTAAATATTTTTAGTATTGGCTCTTTGGTGATAATCTCTGCATTATTTTTTAATGAATTCTCTAGGGATTACAGTGTATGTAACTAATTTTTTCGTAGTCTACTTAGAGTAAGTATTGTATCACTTATACAATGCAGAATCTTTCCAAACCTATTTCTCTTCCCCACACCTGAGCTTTATGTTAGAGTTAGCATATGTATTTTATTCACATACATAGAAAACCTCACTACACTGTGTTATCTTTTTGCTAAAATAGTCATAGGTATTTTAAACAGTTTATGCAAAAAAAAGTAGTTTTCTATGTTTGCCTAGCTACTGACTTTTAATGTTGTTCTTCCTTCTTTCTTAAAGATTACAGTTTTAATTTCTGATATTATTTTCCTTCTGTCTGGAAAACCTCCTGTAATGCTTTTTACTGAGCAGGTATGATAATGACAAACTCTTACTTTTCTTTCATTTGGGAATGACATTATTATTTTGCCTTCTTTCCTGAAATATATTTTCACTGGATATAGAGCATGAGTTGGTAGATTTTTTAAAAAGAAATTTTTCTCTCAGCACTATAAAGATAATTATTTCTCTGTCTTCTAGTCACTACAGTTTCTGCTGGAAAATTATCGGGTATTTGAATTGTTCCTCGATATGTAGTGTTTCATTTTTCTCTAGCTGCTTTCAATATCTAATCTTTGTCTTTTGTGTTCATTAGCTTGAATATCTTATGATTGGGCATAGTTCTCTTTGTATCCTTCTGAAATTTGCTGAGCTTCTTGAATCTGCAAACTGATCTCTGTTTGGCAAGTTTTGGTCATTATTTCTTCAAATATTTTTTCCTGCCATAATTTCTTTCTTTTCTCTTTATGAAATTCCAGTGACTTATGTGGTAGACCTTTTGGTGGGTTTTTGTTTGTTTGTTTTAACAGGTTCCTGAGGCTATTCACCTTCTTCAATCTTTTTTTCTGTTTTTCAGATTGAGTAATTTCTACTGATCTCTCTTGCACTTCCTCATTACTCTGATAGCAGGGCTTGCCCTTTGGGCAAAGTCACAGTGGTGAAAAACAAACAAAACTGGAAACTTACTCCCACATGAAGGGTTGTATCTCCAAGTTTTGACTCTTATCCTTCATCCTCAGTTGTGTTTTTTTTTGCATTTTTTTCCAAAGGGTTTTGATTTGTTTATTTTGTTGATAGGTAGTAAACATGGGTTACAGCAGGTTTACATTGCCCTGGCACATCAGAAGTATCATTTAGCATATATATCAACAATGAGGTCAAAGAGTAAGATGAAGCCCTTACTTCATCTTTTTCTGTATAAGCAGCTTAAGCTATCCATATGAATAGTTAATCCTCATCATCTGATGTTTGAACAAGAATTGGGATTTGGGGGAAGTAGGACTTTGGCAATTACTGAGAATCTATTATGCTCAATTATTAACTTCTAGGTATCAAAATCTCCCCTGTCAGATGATTCAGAGGCTGATTTGCCTCCTGTGGAGCGCCAGCACTGAGTGTCCTGTCGGTTCTGAACTGGGTAGGTCTGATTTCTCACACTTGGAGCTGTGTTACCCTTCGTAGGAAATGTTTTGTATTAATAGCTTGCTAAAGCTACAGATTCTCAGCCAAAATATTCTTCCATATTTGGCTCTGTGGGAACTCCTGATAGGCAAAGAATTGTACCACTTAAAAAGAAGAACAGGAGTAGCATTTGTCTCTGGGATGAAATCCTTTTTTCATAGAGTTTACATCTCTTGCTTTTAAACTAATCTGCTGTATTTTATTGGATACAGTAATGTGAACTTAGGGTGACCAGTCCTCCAGGAGGATATAGACTTATCTCTCTTATCAGTCATATGCCCCTTGGGCTTGTAAAACAAGAAAGAGTAAATGATTGCTAGATAATCTTTTTCCTAATAAATAGGTATCAGCATTAAACCCAGTGATTGCTTTCCTTTTAAATAGAACTTTTTAACGCTAAAACTTCTCCCCCTCCAAATCAGACCTTCTGGGGGTGATGATTTTCTGTGTGAGCTCACACACGTCATTCAAAATTGAGCATCTCATTAACTCTGTGAAATGTATTGGTAATAAAATCCCACATTCTCATAACTGTGTTGTTGGAATTAATCTTTCAACCTCCATAAAGTATTTTGAATGTCTGTGACACCAAAGGTGAATTTACTGTGACGTGAACAAATTTTAAATTTTAATTTCTCATTTTTAGAGATCCTTTCCAAGGCCCTAGTGGAAGTCATTGCAATGCATTAATTATACATACTGTGTAAACTTCAAGCTCTATTAAAACTTGGATCTATTTTGTCAAAATTAGTCATTATTTATATAAAAGTAGATGTGCTACACATGATAGTTTTGGTGAGTAATTATCCTGAAGACTGTCTTTAAAATCTTGTTTTTGATACACATGGTTTTCTTAGACCATGTAATACTTACCAAGACTATCAATATATACAGGGTAAGAAAACAAGAGAGGTAGAAGTCAATTTCTGGATGGAATTTATACAAACTATTGGGTGGCATATATCCCCCTTTGCTTTTAGATGCTGCTATGGTACCTGAGATGACATTCTTGTGCAACAGAATTCAAGAAGCAGAGATTCATGGCTTTGAGCATTGACTTCTGAACTGCCTGCATTTTCTGAGAAAGGCCTTGCAGCAGAAGAAAAGACATCATCCATGTGTTTCACAGGAAGACTGAATAACTGTTATCCCCTCACCTTTCAAGTCCGTTGATTCTATTTCAAGATATATCAAATGAAAGAGTAGTGATAGGGTTCTTGTTATATGAATGTGTATTTACTATTAGTAGATTGTGTATTTAAAGTGAGTAAAAAAAGAGAGAGAAGCATTTAAAAGGTTTTGTTATTTATGCATTGAATCTTGTGTGTTATCTGTATAAATGTGTACATTTATTTGGAAGTGAGTTCAGTGGAGGTAGATGATCAAAACTAGGATCAGTTGAAGAAAACGAAAAAAAAAATAGGATCAAAAAGAGAAAATGTTTCCTTTACCCAAACTTAATTATAAAACATATTTAAAACTCTTGCTTATTTCTATGCTTTAAGGAGAAAAGTAACTACTCTCTATGGATAGAAGTGTATCTTTGGTTTCTTGATTATTGTTAATGTTTGATCAGTGTTATTGTGGGAATTTGGCCTCTCTGCTGATCTCCTAAGAACCACACTAAAGCAAATTTTGCAAAGAAACCTTTATTTCTAATAACTTAGTGTGGTTCTGGCGTTGGATAGTCCTCTGTTTTGTAAGATTCTAGTGCTAATGTTCTTGTGTATAGGAATGTGATTGAAATGAATGGCGAAGAAGAATTTTGTTAAGTTTACTTTGGAGCTGAGTATTGTGCTTCTCATTTGAAAAAAAAGAGGTAACCATACAGAGTTTAAGGGCTGGAACTCGAATTGGGTTGATTACTCTTTTCTGGGTCAGTGTCTATGAAACTTCCCAGCTAGAAATGCTTTAGGGAGGGAATGTCCACTGTTAGGACTTCACTCTTGTCCCACTGATAGTTTGAAGGTGACATTAAACAGAACCTAGAGATGTTCCTCTCTCCTTATTTCCTCAAACACTTAGGCTTTCCCCAAAACTTTTTATCAAGGTGCAAAAGCATTTACCATCAGCCCATACATCTTTTCTAGTGCACTGGTCCACAACTTTTAGGTGGTAATGTTAAGCCAATTGGACTGCAGGTTTTTGGTTTCTGGGTTGTAAGTCATGCTCCGCATTTAGAGAATGGTTGTTAAGGGGGCCAGAATTTGTGTGGACATTTTTTTTTTGCCTTAACCAATTAACGACGTGTTGTTTTTTTTCCAAAAGCATTGGCTAGAACTTAACTCCCAAATTTAACTAGCACTTTTCTCTATTACTCTAAGGAGCTTAATATTGAAATTCTGACCTTAGACACTTGGGCTTCAAAAGAGTAGGACATTCCAGAGGAGGCAAAATAAGAGGCTCCAATGTGGAGTCTATCGGTGGTTCAGTTAAAATTTGGTCTTGATTCTGAAGTCCTATCTTTAACCTCTGACCAGGTATTTGACTAGATTGTTATGGCTAACATGCTGAACAAAATTCGTGTATAAGTACTAATTGGCTTCACATTAAAATATTATTTTATTTTTACTTTGAAAAATATTGCCAAGAGACTCTACAGCATGGAAAGCAGATGATGCTTAAGAAGTCAAGTGTTTCTCCAGTTTATTTCTATGTTATTTTAATTTATAGATCAGTGTGAAAATATCATCTCAGTCTCTAAGGTTCCAAGATCAATAACCTTCTCATTTCTATATTTGCTTTTGGGCATTTTTTTATTAAAACATATTGTGAACTTCAGAATTAAGGAACTAAAAATGATTTACCGTAAGTCCAGGTTGAGACTTGAGGATCTTATCTGGTTAGAACTTGCAGAACTACTTGAAAAAGAAGATTTTGCAAATAGGGGCCATAGATACTGAACCAAAATAATCCCTCTTTTCAGTTTGAAGTTACTTTAACTTTTTCTCACCTACGAGGATATGATTAAGCCACTTACTAATAGAAAATAAATGTATGTACTGGTGGGGGAAATGGGCTTACTGTGTGTATGTATATTTTAAAATTAATAAATATTATATCTTGCTGAGCTCCATATATGGTTCTTGCTTGATTTTTATTTGAGACCATGAATAATGCATGCAGCACTGTATACTTTTAACAAATAAGTTTGAAATAATCTGTTAATTTTCTTTTCAAAACTTAAGAAACAGGGGTGGCAAGTTAATTTTCTTGTACACCCAGTGATACAAACAGCCTGGTCCTGTCTTGTCCTTTACTTGTCTTGTAAAGATGACCTGGTAAAAACTGACAAACTCAATCTTAGAAGCTGGTTCTCTTGATTGAGAATATCTTGCTTGGTAAGAGAGAATACCTTGCTTGGTTAGAATAGCTAACATCCTATAGAAATGGGGACACAGAAGATGTGTTTTCTCTTGTGACTCTCTCATTGTTGGTTCCTTCACTTAAGTTTTGGTACAAGGCTGGATCTATAGTAAATTGTGTGTTACGCTAGATGGGAAAATGTGCTTGACTTGTTTTCTAAGCCCTGCTTCCTATAACTGAACCATTGGCAGAAATTAGAGACCTCAGCATCACTGCTTTTCAGGTTTTAAGGCTGGTCCTAGAAAATTAGACTAAATGGATTTTTTTCCATTGTTTTGTGTTGTGTTTTAGCATTAGAAATGGGCCCTTAACACTCCTCCATGTGAATGTTTTCACATTACTTTTTAAAAGGTCTTATTTTCTCTCTCTGTAGCTTCAGACATGAAGTAACTTGAAAGTGTAATTACCCTGTTGTTGTTTAGTCACTAAGTTGTCTCTGACTCTTTTGCCACCCCGTGGGCTGTAGCCTTCCAGACTCCTCTGTGCATGGGATTTCCCAGACAAGAATACTGGAGTGGGTCGCCATTTCCTTCACCAGGGGATCTTCTTGACCCAGGGATAGAACCCAAGTCTCCTGCATTAGCAAGCGAATTCTTTACCACTGAGCCACCAGAAAAGCTCATAATTATGATAAAGCTTATCTGTTTCTTAACATATCTTTCTGAGAAGTGCCTTACCACAAATCACTTGTCATCACTTGTAAGTAACTTGTGATTTAGAGCTTTGTGTTTGTAGATATTTGTGGATATTATTATTGTGGATATTTGTGATGTTATTATATACTGAGAAACTGAAAACAAAACAAAAACTCGCCCACAAAATGTTGTTTTCCTGTGCTTTCAGTGAAATTTTATTGCCCTCCATTGCATAGCCTTATTTAATCCCTTCTTGTTCTACTTTGGCGTGCAGGATCATCTCCTGTAGAAGTGAGGAAGGCTCTCGCCAAATTTTGGAAACTGTGTTATTGGTTAACATGAATTAAATGAGGAGTCAGGGAAGTGAAACCAAAATATTTCAACTCAGCATGTTTTCTTCTCCTTACACTAGGGTAAGATCTCCAATCAGTCAAGAGAACAGGTTTTTATGTCAGTTTATCTCCATTTAGCTATCTCATGCCTCTAGAGCTTCCCCAGTGGCTCAAAGGTAAAGAATCCACCTGTCAATGCAAGAGACACAGGTTTGATCCCTAGGTCAGAAGATCCCCTAGAAGAGGGAATGGTAACCCACTCCAGTATTCTTGTCTGGAGAATTCCATAGATGGAGGAGCTTGGAGGGTTAGTCCCTAGGGTTGCCAAGAGTTGGACATGACTGAAGCGACTGAACACACACACACATGCCTCTAAATCTGGAAAGCGACCTCCATTAACTGCTGCTTGAATTGCAAACAATCCTTCTGTCCCACAACAATGTCTCCACTGGTTACTTCTCTCCTGAACCTGAAACTGGTGTTGTTTCAGGGGTTCTGACGAGCTCTGGTACTATAGTCCTTTATGTCTCAGCACAAAAAAGAATTCAGTGAGAGAGAAGTAGTAGATAAGAAGTGATTTATTACAATAGGACACTTCTGAGGCTTACAAGTGGGTGGGCAAGAAATGCTGCATACCGAGAACTTACTGGGCTACAATTTTACAGTCAAAGGAAAAGTGGGGAGGGGGAGAAGAACTTCCTTGTCTCTCTTGACTAGACATTGTGCTTCCAACATCAGTTCCTCCTCCAGGTTGAGCAGGGGAATATTCTTGTCCCTACGTGGTTCATCTAGGTCCACAAATTATTGTTGTTTCTTAGGTGTGCAGAGAGCATGTCCTAGGGATCATTAACTTACTGAGTTCACTGGGCAAGTGGTGGGTCTCATGACACCATTGTTTTATTGCTTTGGGACATGTCTCGTGCTTCTGTTGCATGGTTTTGTTGCTAAGGAAGCCTGCTTGGTTTCATGGTTAGGCAAACTTGCTTTCTTGAGCTATCATTAACTTGCAGGGGGTTTTCCATATTTTTTCTACTTATAATCCCCTAGTGGGATTAACTAATCACTTACATTGTCCCTTTACTCTGTCCCTGTCAAACCTACGTTTAGTCTTCTTCCTTCGATCATCAGTCCATTTGCTTACATATATACCTACCTGTCTGTCTCCTCCACTATATATTTTTCAAATAGAAAAGCTGTTTATTGAATTACTTCTAGACCCTCCAGGAGAGTCAGGGCCAGATTCTGAAAGCACACAGACAGGCAAGACCAATACTCAGTGTTGCTGCCGCCACCAAAATTTCTGTGTCTTTAAAGATTGGGAACCACATCTTTTTTTTATAACCTCTTTCTGTTCCAAACCATCTAGCTCTGTGATTTTTATCTGACAATAGTAATAGTAGCCCTATGAAGGTAGGAATGTTAGTCATGGTTTACAGGCAAAGTATAGGCTTCAAAAGCTTAAGAAATTTATCGTGTCACTCAATTAATAAATGATAGAGCTATGGTTGTTTGTTGAGAAGACTCTTGAGAGCCCCTTGGACAGCAAGGAGATCAAACCAGTCAATCCTTAAGGAAATCAACCCTGAATAGTCATTGGAAGGACTGATGCTGAAGCTGAAGCTCCAATACTTTGGCCACCTGATGTGAAGAACTGACTCATTGGAAAAGACCTTGATGCTGGGAAAGATTGAGGGCAGGAGGAGAAGGGGGCAACGGAGGATGAGATGGTTGGATGACATCACCAACTCAAAGGACGTGAGTTTGAGCAAACTCCGGGAGATAGTGGACAGGAAAGCCTGGCTTGCTGCAATTCATGGGGTCGTAAAGAATCGGACACGACTGAGCACCTGAACAACAACATGATTACTTAGATCTGGAATCAATAAAAAAAAAATTTTTTTTTTAGATAATATAAACTTTTGGAGCTTAGACTCCTGGATCTACAAGTAACCTCATCCATTTACAGAGGAGGAAGCATGTTTCTCCAGCTATAAACAAAACTTCACATTAATTAAATCAGATTTGGATACTGCTCACCTTGAATCAAACATTGTAGCCAGGGGAATGATGTACACTGCTTGGCTTGGGTCTCTGTTAAATTTCTTTTCTTTTTTTTTTTTAAACTACACTCTATGTACTTTATTAGGAGGAATTGCAAAGTCACATGACAAAAGACATAGGTGTATATTTCTTTAACATTGAAAAACTACAGAATTTAAAATATTAACCCAAATGAAAAATATTAAAGGCAAGTACAAGCAAAAACCAAACTCGGATTTTATCCTGGATATTTCAGGACAAATATGGCATACTAAGTTAGCAATGTACAGGACAACATACATGTACATGCACACTTTCCACTACCATAATTCTAAGATTATATAGTTTCCTTTGTAATTAATTATTACAATTAGCAATAACTTTTAGTGAAAATATCTTCTAAGATATTATCCACATGAATTAGGAGATTTCAACATATGCATGTGATGAATATTTATTGTTTATCCCTGTAAAGCATCTCCTCCTTTATTGATAACAGTACATAGCTTTCCTGTTAATGAACCACACAGGGGTCTCTGTTAAATTTCTTTGAAGGAAACGGGATTATACTGATTGATCTAGGTTAATGATCACCTACCCAGCTGGGAGACAAACAAGGAATGGATCCTGGAGAAACAGCCACAGTGCTCACCAGGGACATTACGAAATTGCAAAAGATATGCTTCCTCTTAGATTTTTACCGATTCTGACATATCGTCCTCTAGAAATGCCATGCCAATTTACATTCCCACCAACAGTGTATGAGAACGTACTTCCCCACAACTGGAGCATATTAGAAAATACTACTAATAGTTTCCATGCGGCTTCCCTGGTGGTCCAGTGGTTAAGAATCTGCCTGCTGATGTGAAAGCCTAGAATGTAAAGTCAAGTGGGCCTTAGGAAGCATCACTACGAACAAAGCTAGTGGAGGTGATGGAATTCCAGTTGAACTATTTCAAATCCTAAAAGATGATGCTGTGAAAGTGCTGCACTCAACATGCCAGCAAACCTGGAAAACTCAGCAGTGGCCACAGGACTGGAAAAGGTCAGTTTTCATTCCAATCCCAAAGAAAGGCAATGCCAAAGAATGTTCAAGCTACCACACAATTGCACTCATGTCACATGCTAGTAAAGTAATTCTCAAAATTCTCCAAACCAGGCTTCAACAATATGTGAACTGTGAACTTCCAGATGCTCAAGCTGGATTTAGAAAAGGCAGAGGAACCAGAGATCAAATTGCCAACATCTCCTGAATCATCAAAAAAGCAAGAGGGTTCCAGAAAAACATCTATTTCTGCTTTATTGACTATGCCACAAGACTTTGACTGCGTGGATCACAATAAACTGTGGAAAATTCTGAAAGAGATGGGAATACCAGACCATCTGACCTGCCTCTTAAGAAATCTGTATGCAGGTCAAGAAGCAACAGTTAGAACTGGACATGGAACAACAGACTGGTTCCAAATCAGGAAAGGAGTACGTCAAGGCTGTATATTGTCACCCTGCTTATTTAACTTATATGCAGAGTACATGATGAGAAATGCTGGGCTGGATGAAGCACAAGGTGGATTCAAGATTGCTGGGAGAAATATCAATAACCTCAGATATGCAGATGACACTACCGTTATGGCAGAAAGTGGAGAACTAAAGAGCTTCTTGATGAAAGTGAAAGAGGAGAGTGAAAAATTTGGCTTAAAGCTCAACATTCAGAAAACTAAGATCATGGCATCCAGTCCCATCACTTCACTGCGAATAGATGGGGAAACAGTGGAAACAGTGGCAGACTTTATTTTCTTGGACTCCAAAATCACCGCAGATGGTGACTACAGCCATGAAATTAAAAGATGCTTCCTCCTTGGAAGGAAAGTTATGACCAACCTAGACAGCATATTAAAAAGCAGGCACATTACTTTGCCAATAAAGATCCGTCTAGTCCAAGCTATGGTTTTTCCAGTGGTCATGTATGGATGTGAGTGTTGGATTATAAGGAAAGCTGAGCGCCAAAAAATTGATGCTTTTGAACTGTGGTGTTGGAGAAGACTCTTGAGAGTCCCTTGGACTGCAAGGAGATCCAACCAGTCCATCCTAAAGGAGATCAGTCCTGGGTGTTCATTGGAAGGACTGATGTTGAAGCTGAAACTCCAATACTTTGGTCACCTGATGCGAAGAACTGACTCATTTGAAAAGACCCTGATGCTGGGAAAGATTGAGGGCAGGAGGAGAAGGGGACGACAGGGGATGAAATGGTTGGATGTCATCACCAACTCAATGGACATGAGTTTGAGTAAACTCCGGGAATTGGTGATGGACAGGGAGGCCTGGGGTGCTGCAGTCCACGGGGTCGCAAAGAGTCGGACACGACTGGGTAACTGAACTGAACTGAACTGGGAAGATCCCACATGCCTCGGAGCAGCTAAGCCCATGCACCACAACTACTGAGCCTGTGCTCTAGAGCCCATGTGCCCCAGAGCTTGTGCTCCACAAGAAGACAAGCCACTGCAATGAGAAGCCCATGCTTCACAGCGGAGAGTAGCCCCTACTAGCTGCAACTAGAGAAAGCCCTCACTCTATAAGGAAGACACAGCACAGACAAAAATAAAAATAAATGAGTAAATCTTAAAAAATTTACCATGGGGATCAAGCTGGGTGAAAGTTCAGTTCAGTTCAGTCACTCAGTCGTGTCCAACTCTTTGCGACCCCATGAACCGCAGCACGCCAGGCCTCCCTGTCCATCACCAACTCCCAGAGTTTACTCAAACTCATGTCCATTGAGTCGGTGATGCCATCCAACCATCTCATCCTCTGTCGTACCCTTCTCCTGCCTTCAATCTTTCCCAGCATCAGGGTCTTTTCCAATGAGTCAGCTCTTAGCATCAGGTGGCCAAAGTTTTGGAGTTACTGTGCTTTAGTTAATGAAGGATATTAAAGGTCTTAAAAAAAACTGAAGCAGATTTCAGCTCTACTATTGGAGATTTTCCTTTGTAGATATGTTTCCCACCTCCTGAAAACAAAGGCAAACACCAGATTCAGATAACATAGTTTGGTACAAAGTATATTGTAGATCAAAAATTATTTTAAACTGGGAAATTCAATGCAGTCTGGAGAATGTATTTTTTTTAATTTATTTATTTTTATTGAAGGATAATTGCTTTACACAATTTCGTTGTTTTCTGTCAAACCTCAACATGAATCAGCCATTGATATACATATATCCCTTCCCTTTTGAATCTTCCTCCCACCTCCCTCCCCATCTAACCCCTCTAGGTTGATAAAGAGTCCCTGTTTGAGTTTCCTGAGCCATATAGCAAATTCCTGTTGACTATCTATTTTACATATGGTAATGTAAGTTTCCATGTTACTCTTTCCATACAGCTCAACCTCTCCTCCCCTCTCCCATGTCCATAAGTCTATTCTCTATGTCTGTTTCTCCATTGCTGTCTTGTATATAAATTCTTCAGAACCATTTTTCTAGATTCTATATATGTGCGTTAGAATACAATATGTATCTTTCTCTTTCTGACTCACTTCACTCTGTATAATAGGTTCTAGGTTCATCCACCTCATCAGAACTGACTCAAATGCATTTCTTTTTATGGTAATATTCCATTGTGTATATGTACCACAATTTATTTATTCCTTCATCTGTCAATGGGCATCTAGGTTGCTTCCATGTTCTAGCTATTGTACATAGTGTTGCAATGAAAAATGGGATACATGTGTCTTTTTCAACCCTGGTTTCCTTCTATACCTAAAAGTGGGATTGCTGGGTCATATGGTGGTTTTATTCCTAGTTTTTAAGGAATTTCCATACCATCTTCCATTGTGGTTGTATCAATTTACATTCCCACCAACAGTGCAAGAGCATTCCCTTTTCTCCACACCCTCTCCAGCATTTGTTGTTTGTAGACTTTTTGATGATGGCCATTCTGACTGGTGTGAGGTGATATCTCATTGTGGTTTTGACTTGCATTTCTCTAATAATGAGCGATGTTGAGCATCTTTTCATGTGTTTGTTAGCCATCTGTGTGTCTTCTTTGGAGAAATATCTGTTTAGGTCTTTTCCCCACTGTTTGATTGGGTTGTTTGTTTTTCTGGTATTGAGTTATATGAGCTGCTTGTATATTTTGGAAATTAATTCTTTGTCAGTTGTTTCATTTGCTATTATTTTCTCCCATTCTGAGGGTTGTCTTTTCACCTTGCTTATAGTTTCCTTGCTTATGGTGCAAAAACTTTTAAGTTTAATCAGGTCCCACTTGTTTACTTCTGTTTTTATTTCTGTTACTCTAGGAGGTGGGTCATAGAGGATTTTGCTTTGATTTATGTCATCGAGTGTTTTGCCTATGTTTAATTATACTTGTCATCCCAGGTAAGGTGGTCAGATCTCAGATCCCCTTTCTTCTGTTGAGTCTTGGGAGGAAATAAGTTAATGAGAGAGAGGCACTTTTCCCTTTTAGAGTAGAGGAATGAAGAAGTCAGTTCTGCCTGGATGGCTGGAAGTTATTCAAGGAGAGTTATGAAAGTTCTGAGCTCAGGAGTTTTTGTAGTTGACATTACATCCACTTTGCTATGGTGACACCTACTCCTTTGGCTCCGCCCAGGGCTGCCCAGTGCTGCCAAGCATGAGCCAGGAGGTGGCAGTAAAACCCCATTCACTGTAAGCGATTTTCATCCTAAGGGGAAAAGTGCTAAAACCTGTGATGACTTTCACCTGAGGGGTATTATTTATCCTTTTGTCCATGCAATGAGCGGTCTTCTTTCCCCATTTTTAAGGGCTCAATGTTAAGGATTGCTTAATCTATTTGATTTGGCAAACAGAGAAGAGGATGGCAGAGAATGAGACAGTTAGATAGCATCACTGACTAAATGGACATGAACCTGAGCAAACTCCAGGAGATAGTGGAGGACAGGGAAGCCTGGTGTGCTTCAGTCCATGGGGTTGCAAAGAGTCGGACACGACTTAGCAACTGAACAACAAGGAGCTCTAGGAAGCACAGAGGGAGCCGAAAAGACCCAAGGTAATGTGGACTTTGTCTCTGATTGGGTCAGGTTCTCCCCTAATGTCAACAAGCGGCTGGTGACTCAGAGGTCAGCGAGGCAGAAGCAGTGGCTGGAGGAGCGCTATGCTGGTGGGAGCATTCCTGTGGGGAGGAGGAGCTGTGGATTTCACTGAGAATCCTGAGTAAAAGAAAAGAACCTGGAAAATTATGAAAGTACATTTGCCTCACAACGATGAAAAGTGAGCAGAAGGGTAAAGACAGAGTGGCAGGAAGGCGGATCAGCCCACTTCAAAGAATGCTAATCCCAAAAGGGTGCTGAACATCTTTGGAATGAATTGGAAATACAGTTTCCAAGTGTGATTTACAAGTAGCCAAATGTAAGCTGATGCTCACAATGAATGGAAATTGGAGAAGTAGTCTGCACTGGCGCTGGTAAGGATGTGGAGAAAAGGGAGCCCTTGTAAACTGCTGTTGGAAATTTAAATTGGTGCAGCCACTACAGAAAACAGTATGGAGGTTTCTCAAAAATCTAAAAATAGAACTACCGTACGCTGGCAATTCCACTCTTGGGTATGTATCCAGGGAAAAAAAGCAAACCAAAAACACATGAAAAGAATACATGCACCTTAATGTTTATAGCAGCACTACTTACAGTTGCCAAAACATGAAAGCAATCTAAGTGTCCATCAACAGATGAAGGATAAAGAAGATGTGGTGCATATATACGTGCTAAGTCGCTTCCCTCACGTCTGACTCTTTGCGACCCTATGGACTGTAGCCCACTAGGCTCCTCTGTCCATGGGATTCCCCAGGCAAGAATACTGGAGTGGATTGCTGTGCACTCCTCCAGGGAATCTTCCCGACCCAGGAGTTGAACCTGCATCTCTTACATCTTCCTGCATTGGCAGGTGAGTTCTTTACCACTAGCACCACCTGGCAGGTGAGTTCTTTACCACTAGCACCACCTGGGAAGCCCCCAGTACATATATATTCAGCCCCCCAAAAAAGAATGAAATTTTACCATTTGTAGCAACATTGTTGAACTTGGAGGGCATTATGTGAAGTGAAGTAAGTCAAACAAAGAAAGACAAATACTGTATTATATCACTTACATGTGGAATTTAAAAAAGACAACAAACCAGTGACTATAACAAAAAGATTCACAGATGTAGAGAATAATCTAATGGTTACCAGTGGGGAGAGGGAAGGGAGGAAAGGCTATATAGGCATAGGGGAGTAGAAGGTACAAGCTATTAGGTATAAAATAAGCTACAAAGATACATTGTGCAACACGGGGAATAGAGCCAATTTTTTTAAAAAAATGTATTTATTTATTTTTTGGCTGCTCTGGGTCTTTGTTACTGCATGCCCACTTTCTCTAGTTGTGGTGAGAGGGGCTTTGCTTGTTGCAGAGCATGGCCTCTAGGGTGCTCAGGCTCAGTAGTTGTGGCTCACGGGCTTAGTTGCTCTGCAGCATGTGGAATCTTCCTGGAGCAGGGATCAAACTCGTGTGCCCTTCATCAGCAAGCAGATTCTTTTTTTTTTTTTTTTTTTAAATTTATGTCTGCATAGGGTCTCAGTTGAGGCACATAGGATCTTCATCATGCAGGATCTTTGCTCCATGGCATGCGGGATCTTAGTTCCCTGACCAGGGATTGACCCTGTGTCCCCTGAATTGCAGCGTGGATTCTTAACCACTGAACCACCAGGGAAGTCCTAGCCAATATTTTAAGATAACTATGGAGTATAACCTTTAAAATTGTGAATCACTGTATTATACATCTGTAACATATATAATATTGTACATCAACTATAATTCAATTTTTAAAAAAGTACCTGAGCATTGTAACCCTTGTTTTCTTTAGAGTCAGAAGCAGCTCTCTCTAGATTATGCAGCTCTCCTGAAAGTTTGTAATTACTGCTATCAAAATTGGATATCTCCTGTAATGGGCTGAACTCATCCCCTTCAAATTCCTATGTTGAAGCCTTGTCCACCGTACTTCAGAATGTGATATATTTGGAGATAGTACCTTTAAAAAGGTGATGAAAGTTAAAATGAGGCCATTATGGTTCAAATCCAATTTGATTGATGTCCTTACTAACAGAATATGTGGATACACAAGAGAGACAGCAGAGACACACAGGCGCAGGGAAAAGGCCATGTGAGGAGGCAGTGAACGTGTGATCATCTGCAAACCAAGGAGAGAGTCCTTTGAGCAAATCCATCCTGCTGATGCCTTGATCCTGGACCATCAGCCTCTAGAACTCAGAGAAAATAAGTCTCTATTATTTAAGCCAGCCTTTATAAAGGCAGTCCAAGCAAGCTAGTACACTTCTTCAAATAATTTTTGAAATGCCATAAGGTAACATTTACAAAAGAAGTTGGCTCTTTCTTAGTTTCTCACTTTTAATCAGGAACTTAGCAAACCCCAGGAATGTTTGAATGTGCCACAGCCCAATCACTCAGGGGCAGACCCATGCAGACCCAAACTTCATTCCTGGTTTGAATGTCCCTTGCTGACACCTGCTGCCCACAAATCCCCAGAAGGCACTTCAACACTGCAGAGGTGGACAGCACTCCACCACAGCCCCCAACTGTGATGCAAGCAGCACCTTGTATGAGAATGCTGCTGTCTTCTGACTTCCCAAAAGTAGTTGCTTCTATTTTCCAGAGAAGGAGTAAGTTCTGTGCAGAGATGGAGAGAAGGGCCCCCTTCTTAAAACTGTGTGATATTTTGTCACATTGATCCCAAAGCAGCTCTGCTCTTTTCTGAAGCTCCTAAAGGCTGCTTTCTTTCTTTTTTGGCCTTGGCTCTGCGTTATTGACCTCAGAGCACCCTTTGGATGCAGTTAGAAAACCAAACATACACAATGAGATTGGAACTAGATTCAGGCTGATGCCACCTGACACCAGGAAAATTTCCCCAATCAAGGTAGATTTATATAAGATGCCAGGGGAGAAAAATGAGGCAATCTGGTGCCAAGTCCATGAATAGCCAACTGGCAGAAGAGCAGTCAGTAAAGGAGTGGACAGGTCATGCCTCTTCCTTGTAAGTACGATTGCAAACTGCACTGCAGTGGGTGAGTGGCAGGATGAGTTTCTCATCAACTATTTCCCGTACAAGTGTTGTCTCTTGTCCATTTCACTTCTGCACGTGGACAAATTTGCCTCCATCCAGCATCACAATGGACTTGACCTTCCTGTCATCTGCTGTTGTCTCTTTGAAATTCACTCCCAGCTCGAAGTGGACCTCCCCATTATTGAAGGTGCTTTGGGTTTTTATGGTGATTCTGTCCCCATGCGCTTAGATGACTGTGGTAGGCTTGGTCATATTGGCCACTTGCTTGGTAGCAAAACCCACACCAAGGGACTTCATGTAGTCATTGAAATTCCTGCTATCCACTAACTTCCAGGTACCCATGAAGGTCTCCACTGTGGTGAGGCTGGGCTAGGCTGGGAAAGAGAAGACAGAGAACACGTGCAAGGACTCTGGGACCTTCTTTTTTTTTTATTATTTTAAAATTTATTTTTGGCTTTGCTGGGTCTTTGTTGCTGCACAGACTTTCTTCTAGTTGTGGCAAGCAGGGGCTACTCTCTAGTTGTGGTGTGAGGGCTTCTCATCGCCGTGGCTTCTCTTGCTGGGGAGCATGGGCTCTATGCTCAAGGACTTCAGTAGTTGCAGCATGTGGGCTCAGTAATTGTGGCTCCTGGGCTCTGGAGCACAGGGGCTTAGTTACTCTACAGCATGTGGGATCTTCCCGGACCAGGGATCGGAGCCCCACCATCTCCTGCATTGGCAGGAGGATTCTTTACCACTGCACCACCAAGGAAGACCCTAAAGTTTCTTTTAAAGACATTGGCAGGGGCCCTTCCCTAGCATCCAGGCACAGGTTTGATCCCTGGTTGGGGAACCAAGATCCCACATGCCACGCTGAGTGGCCAAAAAAAAGACATTTTGATCATCATCTGCTGCTCATCACCCAGCTCCAATTCAATCCAGGTGGTGGTTGTGGAAGGACATGCCATCTTATATCTTTTATTTCTCCTTTTGAGACCCCAAACTCCAACTGAATTCCCTCTCCTTACCCAATTAAAAACTGTCTTCCCCAGATACCAGTGAACACGAGTCTCAGCTCAACCAGTCTAGACGCCCCATAACGCTTATAACCAACATGTGAATCATTACAAGGTTGGTCATACTGTGGGCTGTAGGAATAGAATTTTATGTTTAACTTAGCTTCAAGGCATGAATAAATTCATGGTTAATTTTTTGTGAATTTTTTTTGGACGGGTTTAGAACCAAACCTTTATTAACGCTGTCAGGAGGAAGAAAATGATGAGTAATTATGTATATGATACAACAGAATTAGTTTTTACCATACAGAGCAAAAAACAAGATCTTTTAAGCACCTACTTTTACAGTTTCAATTTCAAAAGAACACACCCAAACATCTTTCCCCATATGGGCATGACTACCACCTTTAAATTCTAGTAATTGTATCATGCTCAAGTCACTAGTTAAAAATTGGACTATCATACCGACATATTTTTAAACATTAAAAGGAAAAAAAACTTGGAAGACAGAAAAATTCCAAGGGCAGAAAGTGTTGGGGATATAAATTTTTTAAAGTAAAATTTAAGGACAAGAGGGACATGATAAAAAGCTACTGGTATTACCAACTCATGGCACAGTTCAGGAACAAGTATGAATTATCATACAGGGTTTTGAGATCTTTCCCTGAATTTCTACCGATTGTATCTTGTAAAAGTCCACCCTTTTCTCTCCCACCCCAGGTTTTGCTCTTAATCCCCAAACTGATTTTGGCTAATAGATTCTACTCTACTACTGGATTATTTAAAAAGCATAAAGAAACCTTGGACTAAAGATACAACAAATTATCTAACCTTAGTAAGAGTACATGGATTCTGTTTGCTACCAAACATTATAGTCATTTTACAGTGACCACAAAAGACTGTTTGCTTCTTCTTGTTACAATGACTATGAAAAGTACAATAAGCAGAGATTTTGCTTTCTTAATACTGCCCACAAACACAATAAAACCAAAAGAAGTTGTGTTCACATGGCACAACTCAACATAAAATTCCTTTAAAATTACTGCATTTCCACTTTGCTCAGAATTTTTAATCACAAAATATCTCAGTGAACAAAAATATGAGTTACATATCAAGTGCACACCAGAATCTTAGATACTTTTAAAGTCCACGTAGGTGTAGTCCCTCCCGCAAGTCAAGTGCCCCTTCTTGGGGGGAGGTGGGGTAGCAGGGACAGCCTGGCCTGCAGGGCACTGTCGTCCTCAAATGACTGTGATCACTTTCAATGCAGCTTTTCCCAGGATATTTCCCCCAAGATCTTCTTTTGAATCTTCCTTCTCTTTGTACCAAACTCCCCAGTCTCAACTGTCATCTCCCTCATCTGTTTCCTGAGACCTTAAACAGGCCAATTCCTCCCTGACAACTAAACCTCTATTGCAAGTCCTGTGTTGTTTTTTAATAATGTCTTTTTAATTTAATTTTGAAATAATTTCAAGCTACAGAAGAGTTGCAAGAATGAGACAAAGAACTGCCGTATGCCTTTGCTCCAAATATATCAATTGTAAAAACATTTTCCCATGATTTTTTTTTCACTCTCCCTCCCACCCTCCCTCCGTGTTCCCCTTTTCTCCTTCTATCTCCCTTCCTCGCCTTCCTTCACACACACACACACACTATTTCCCCAAATAATTTAAGACAGTTGCATAAAATATATTCCTTTACCTTCAGATTTTTATCTAAGGATCTTCTCTTACATAATTATCAAACTCAGAAAATTTAACATTGATATACAGCTATTACCTAAAACATGGTTCACATAAGAATTTTCCAGTTGTTCCAATAATATCCTTTATGGCAATATCTCCCTTTCCTTCCCAGCTCCAGGCCATGTTACATTTAGTTGTCACGTCTCTTTAATCGTCTTTACACTTTGTCTACCCTGACATCCACATATTTTGGAGATTACAGAGCAGTTGTTTTGTAAATTTGTGTTTGCTGGATGATTCGACTCAGGTTATACCTTTTTAGTATAATTAGAACTTTACACTTGCATAGGCTATTTCTGCCACAAAGCAAAAGACGTATTTAAGCGTGTATAAAAGATGCATTAAAAAAGTTGCATGTTCCCAACAGACTGCCATTGCTGCAGAAGCAGACAATCCCACCTATTTGCTAAGAGGAACACATGTAAACTAGTTAATTTTGACATATTAGTACTTGAAAATGATCCCCCTGAGTCAATAAACCTGCTAGGTACCTCCATATTTTAAAAGAAAAATTCACTAACCCAAACCCACAAGGATCTTCCCCGATGGCTCAGTGGGGGAAGAATCTGCCTGCAATGCAGGAGATCTGGTTTTGATTCCTGGGTGGGGAAGATCCCCTGGAGAAGGGCATAGCTACCCACTCCAGCATTCCTGCCTGGAGAATCCCATCGACAGAGGAGCCTGGCAGGCTACATTCCAAAGGGTCCCAAAGAGTCAGACATGACCGAGCAATAATATTTGGATTTGGAAACTCACAGAGGCCTATACTTTTAATTGCGGTTGTGGGCTGTTTCTCAGGTAGGTTATTCTATGCATGTTCAAGGGTGAGAAATGATGTAATTTTATCTGAAGCCATTTTGAAAAAGGGTCTTAAATACCCCAGGAGTAGCCCACTTTCTATAATGGATGCACTGAAGCTATTACACCCTTTTTAGTTTGTCTTGGTTTTCCTGAGGTTTACAGATCACTAACAAGTCCTTCAGGGATTGGATTTCAGAGCAGTCATATACTGGATTTAATGGTGACCCCTACAGTCCGTGGGGTCACAAAGAATCGCATGTGACTAAGTGACTGAACCACGCTGAGATACTGGATTGCAAAAGTTCAAATATCTAGGGAAAGAAAGGCCTGTCAGAACCAGGTTGGTTTTGGGCGGTGGAGTGCGGTGAGCTCACCAAACAGCTGGATGAGCAGTGAGAGGTGAGAGTGAGAGGTAATGAAGCAGGAGGTCCAGGGAGGGAGGTGAGGTTCAAATACAGCACTGATCTGTCTTCAGGTTTGCCCAAGGTTGGCCCTTTTCGGATTATGCCCCATCAACCAAAAAGAAAGCAAATGAGTGAGCAAGTTTATTACAAAATATAGATTTTTTTTTTTTTTTTTACTTAATGAGGATTTCAAATACAGGTTTACTTAAGCTTGTGATTTCTAAGCAAATATCTGTTCTTAGGATGAAAATTTGCTATGTAGTAAAGAAAATAGTGTTTTTCTTTTTATCTTTTAATATAGTGAGGAAACAGAGCATGATGACTTTATATCTCTCTCCATTTCCCAGGCAACATTCCCAGCATCTTCATGTCTCTGTGTGCCCCCAAACCCTCACTTTTTTTCCGTCACAGAAGCAGTAGCAGCAACTTTGCACATAGTTTTTGGGAGGAACAGATGTAAACCACTGACCACATATGACAAACCGAGGTTCCTATGTTACAGGCAAGGTGAATAGCACAAAAAGGAGGCAGTATTCTACAGAATGGCTAAAGAAATATCAATAACAAATGAACACAGCCTGTGGGATTTGTTGCTTATATTGCCTTCTCAGAATACAAGGTTCCTACAGTTGACTGAATTTGTGTCTGTGGAGTTCTAGAGTTACTAGAATATCCCCGTACTTGAAATTTGAGACTAGAATCATGTTGAAAGTTTTAGGGGAAGTATATAATTTAAGCTAGTATCTATATGTATGAAGAGGAGAGAATGGAAACCCACTCCAGTATTTTTGCCTGGAGAATCCCACAGACAGAGAAATCTGACGAGCTACACAGTCCATAGGGTCACAAACAGTTGGATACGACTGCAATGACTTAGCATGCATATGAAGATAACAGGAGAAGCAGTGAGATACACATCAAACTAATTTTCACTGGTGGCTTAAACAGTTAACATTAAAGTGTATTTAGATATTGCAGTTTAAAAAGAACTTTTTTGGTTAGGTAATTTAGTTTATAGTATCTTTAAAATAGTACCTATAGTTAAAATCCCCATAGCTTTTTGTTTTAATCTTTATGACTTCTTTTTGTTGTTAGAAAACTGAGGGGATCTTGAAAGTTCTCTTCACAAGAAAGAAGTTTTGTAATTATGTATGGTGACGGATGTTAACTGAACTATTATGGTAATCATTTTGCAATGTATCTAAATATTGAATCATTATGTTATATAACCTGGAACTAATATAATATTATGTCAATTGTATGTCAGTTAAAAATGAATGAATAACCACTGCCAAACAGAATAAAACAAAACTTTCTGTCTTTTATAATTTATTTTAAAGATCACTTTGTAAATATGCCTTGCTTTGTGAGTTTTCCAGTAAGCATAAAAGGGTGTCATTAATGTCTCCATTTGGTTTATAGCAGTCTTAATTTATTTAAATGCTCTTCACTGTGATTTAGAAGATGGAGCTGATTCTTCTGGTATCACAGGATGATAGGAATTATGGGAACCACTCATTTTAGAACTTTTCTTGCATAAACATGTTGTGATCATAAAAAGTAAAGGATAAGAATAATGTAGTTATTGCTTCTATTTTGTTATCATGAATAACCTATAAACCAATATGTTCACTGCTGACAAGGAGAACAATTTCCAGTCAGTGGAGCTTAAGATGCATAGTTTCCCAACCCAATTGTTTTAATTGAAAACTGAAAGCACAAATCTTTTTCTAGTCTTTTCTGAGGACTTGGCTTCTTTTACTTCAGCACGTTTGGGGCTTCTCTCTTTTCTCTGCTTTCCTCAGAGGAACTTCCTCTCCAGAGTCTTCTCCTGGGGAAATAATTGTAATAAGGAGGAAGGTGACTGTGTGGACAAAAATGTGGATGGAATTGAAAATGGTGGTTCCACGTTGGAGGTGGGTAAGGCCTGTATGGGAACCTAATGTAGACTCGGGGCCATTGTGGCAGGAAAAAATGGAAGGGACACCTAGGTGAGCTGGTGATGGGCTGGATCCTTGTCACTGGGTTCCTTGTGGCAGGGGGAGGGGTGAGTGTAAATATCTCGCAGTCTGTAGGGTTTGCATTATTTTGTGAGTCTCCAGGAGGAGTGACCACTTCTTCTTGTCCTGTGGGGAGAAAAGTGCATGTCAGGAAATAGGCCCGATGACAGGAGCGGAGGGGAGAGTGTTCAGGTGTAGCAGAGGAGAAGGAATGGAAGGGAGAATTCTAGAGTTTCCCTAAAGCGTGTTTGAGGGAACTGTCTAGGTCAGTAAAATGAGACATGGACACTCCTTGTGACCCAGAAATTCCACGCTGGAGAATTTACCCACAAGAAATGAGTGCGTATGTCTACAGAAGATTAGTTCAAGAATTTTTTTTTTTTTAAGAAGCTTTTTTTTGGCCACACTGTGGGGTATGTGGGATCTTAGTTCTCTGACCAGGAATCAAACCTGTGCCCCCTGCAGTGGAAGTGCAGAGTCTTAACCACAAGACCACCAAGGAAATCCACATAGCACTCTTATTTATGTTAACCTAAACCTGGAAACCATCAGTGGGCTCCCTGGTGGCTCGGATGGTAAAGAATACGCCTGCAATGTGGGAGACTTGGGTTGGGAAGATCCCCTGGAGGAGGGCATGGCAACCCACTCCAGTATTCTGCCTGGAGATTCCCATGGACAGAGGAGCCTGGCGGGCTACGCTACAAAGGATCACAAAGAGTTGTACATGACTGAAGCAACAAAGTACATACACACAGAAACCATCAATAGGTGAGGATAAATAAACTATGTATTCATACAATAAAATACTACTCAGCAATAAAGAGCAAGAATTATGAATACAACATGTTATTTAGTGGAGAAAGGAACCAGTGAATTCTTTCGATCTTGATCTGGGTGGTTGTTATATGAATATGGAGATATGCACACACATTTATATTTATACACATACATATAAATATACACAAAAATACATGTGTACACACATATGACTATATGCACATATGCATATATGTAAAAAGTGATTCATCTGCACTTATAAGATGTGTGCCTTTTATTGTGCATAAATTATAAATAAATAAAAAAATTTGTTGGAAAAAAATGTGATGTTAACAAAAGTAACCATTCCCCCAAAGGCTATTAATGCGAAAGATTTGCTTTACTCTCCCAGCAGTGAAATCGCTCCCTGAAGAGGACATAGGGAGTGTCTACACACAGCAGAGGAATGACCACTGAGGACCAGGATGACAAGTTTCCAAGAAGAAATTTGGATCAATATCCACTGTCAAGCTGGATCACTTAATCAAATTGGCTACGAAAAAGCAAGATTTCCTTTAGAAAATTATCCCTTCTCTCCCTTAGTAACTTGCTAATGCAAGTCTGGAAAGGGAACTGAGTGTGAATGATGGAAAAAATCAATTCCTCACAGGACTGTTGTTAGACATTCAACTCTTTCATTGACTGGCCAGTGACCAATCAGATTTCATCTAAGAATTTCAACAAAGAGACACAGTGGACGATGTAAGGAGAAGGTGTAAGGGAGAGGCTGGAATGTCAGGTGTTGGCCAGGTGAATGTTGAATAAACAGAAACCAGTCTTTCCATAGCTGTAAAATGGGGAAGGCCTCTCAAAGAGAAAAAGAGACAAGTGCCTATGTGGTAACAGGGTGATTGTGAGAGTAACCTTGGCTCTCGACTTTCCGGGGTTGGTCTTTTTGAGGGCTGGCTGTACTTAAGTTTCTTGGAAATATCTTTATAATAATCACCTCTATTATTTTGTTAATCCAGCTTGAATGGGTGAATTAAATACTGACTCTCCCATATCCACTCAGGCTGAGTATTAAAATGTTATGGTTGAAACTGGATTAAGACATTTCAAACTACAGAAGATGGCTTAATGCCATATCACTCATTCTTTCTATAGGAGACAGGAAAAATAAAAGAAAAGTAGGCCCCGGCAAGGGCCACAAAAGAAATTTATAATTATTGATAAGCTGGATGATAAGGCGTGAGACTCTTGGAACAAGTCCAGAGGGAACAGTTCATAATTTTGAAAGCAAGATATGATCCTAGGGTCGAAAAACCGACCCAGACTGTTTCTCAACGGGCATCTCAGAGTCACATGTTTTATGTATCTGGTGGAAAATCTATAGATAAAAATATTAGTCTTAGTTACTGATTTGTTATTGATTACTGTTTCCTAATTACTCAACGGTTAATGATCATTTTGTTCTTTGGCCCTGAAGGCCACATGAGGTATAGTTTAACTCCCTGCATATTCTTTCTTTCACAGCTGGAAGTATAATAAAGCTGGCTTGGATTCAGTTTCGGCACCTTCGCCTTGGAGCGGTGTTGGTCCCCTCATCCTTGCTTTTCTCTGAATTCTTGTGTCTCGTTTCTCAGTCTCTCACTGTATTGCGCTTTCGGAAACCCTGCTTGTCGAGCTGGTCTCAACACTTTCCTCCTATATAATCAGTTTAATTTTGAACCTTTTTAACCTAATAACTTTCTGCTGAGAATCCAGTCGCTACAGAGGAAGCTAGCCTTATTCTTGAGCTCCATTGTGACATTTTGCTATCAGATCAGGTTTAGCTAGGTCTTGGGCTCTGCCACTCAATAAATTGGATTCTAGCTTTTAAAGACATCCACCCTTTGTGCTCATTTTACTTCTTAAAACTGAGGCTACTCACCAAATCCTCCTGACAATGGGGTGTTAGAGTCGTTAGTGTTTCTCTGGCTCTGAGATGTCTAGTGTTTTTTAAAATTGAAAAAGAATTTTTAATTTTGTTGTTTTTTGACCATGCCATGCAGCATGTGAGATCTTAATTCCTCGACCAAGGATTGAACTTGTGCACTCTACTTTGGAAACTCAGAGTCTTAACCACTGGACCATCAGAGAAGTCCCTGGTTTGTCCAATATTAGTCATTGCTCTCTTCTTCCAGGAATTTCTAGGGACTCAAGGTCAAGATATAAGCTTGTCCCAGTAACTAGCTCATGTAAAACCACATCCTCCCAGCAGACTAGACACGTGGTGACAATTTCAGGTTGCTGGTTGGCTAGCTCAAGTGTTGTAAAATATGGGAACTTTAGGGCACTTATTTGGGGAACTGTCACAGGTTTTTTACGAGGTTCAGGCCATACATCTGAGTGAGTGGGTTGATGCCATTCATGGTCTCCAAAGAGTTAATACTGCTCCTGAATTCTGTCTGTCCTTGTTCTGATCCATTCTATCTGTCTTCTAAACCTTTCATAGTCTCTTCAAAGCCCCTTCAACATTCTCATTCTTATTCATTCATTTGAAGAATTCTCTTTACAATTCTCTCGACCTTTCTAAGTAGATTACTTTGCTTCATATTTCAGAGAGAAAACTTCAGTGATCTGCCATGCACGTCTTTGTTTCTACTTCTCTCACTTCAAAGAGAAGTTTACACACACTGACTCCCTTTTCCCCCACCTATTTAATCCATAGGAATCTGACTCTGTTTCTGCCATCCCACAAATAAGTATTAGTGTTGTCACTAGTATCGAACTCGTGCACTCTACTTTGGAAACTCAGAGTCTTAACCACTGGACCACCAGAGAATGCCTGGTTTGTCCAGTATTAGTCAATGCTCTCTTCTGACAAATGTTGACAAATATTTTGACAACGATCATCAATGGTCCTGGGCTTTTAAAAAGTTGGTTCCAGATGCCAAGAACATCATTTCCTGCTCTCTTTGCCTGGTTTATCTTTATGCAGATTTCACATCTCATTTCCTCAAGGAGGGCTTCCCTCCCCCGAGGCTGGCTTAAGGCCTTTAGCAATATGCTTCCATAGCACCCCGTGAGTCCACTTTCACCATATTGATCGGTCATGTGATTAGTATTCAGTGGTTATATTCCTCCTGCACTGATGTATCTGTGAGATCGTTGTGCACACCTAGTCTCCTGATCACTAGCTCTTCGCCTACAGTGGACTTGATCAGACTGAGAGAGATCTCAGTTTCCATAATTGCAAAAGTTACCACGTTCCTACCTCTCAGGGATAATGTGATTATAAACTACCAAATATTTCTCACTATGTAGCATACTGACATAACACCAAAGATACTGAATATCAAAAATGAGCGCTCTTCTGTAATTAATTAGACCAAAGTCACTCAAATATTTAAATATAGACTGGAAACATTTTGAGAGGCAGAATAGCATAGTGTTTAAAAGCACAGGATCCCTTAAGAGAACAGACTCTGTATGATTTCAGTACCTTTAGACCATGAAATTTTTGCATCCTGTTTTACACCCCTGGATATGTTCTAGTCTCTCCTGGTTTACAGTCTATGGGAACTTGAATAGAATTTGTATTCTGCTGTTGTGTGAAAATTCTATAAATCTTAATAAGTAGCATTATTTGTCTCCATTTTAACAAATAAGGAAAGGCAAACTGGGAGGAAGCTGTCAATTAAGTATGGAAGCTGTCAATAGTCACACGATTATTAAATGGCGGAGCTCATTTAAGTCACAGAGCTCAGGGATTCTATGCTGTTTTTAAAAATTATGAAAGTATGATAACATTTACAGGTGACTTGGAAAATGCAGAACAAAGTTACATACAGTTTCATTGTATATTACAATTATTTTTCAAGTAGATAAATTAAAATTTTTAGTTGGAGTTAAAACAGCAAACTCTCAAAAATTAATAGAATGAATAGCCGGAAAAGTAGAAGGAGGTAGTGGACCTGAAAAGCATTATGAACAAATTCAACGTAATTAAGATTTATCCAGAATACTGGAGTGGGTAGCCTTTCCCTTCTCCAGGGGATCTTCCCAACCCAGGGATCAAACCCAGGTCTCCCGCATTGCAGGCGGATTCTTTACCAGCTGAGTCACAAGGGGAGCCCAAGAATACTGGAGTGGGTAGCCTTTCTATTCTCCAGCAGATCTTCCCAACCCAGGAATCGAACTGGAGTCTCCTGCATTGCAGGTGAATTCTTTACCAGCTGTACTATCAGGGAAACCCCTATTGGTCATTGCTATAAACAGTCCTTGGCTTAGTGTGAATACTTATGCCCAATACATAACAGATGAGTTGAATGAGTGGCCAGGCAGGCAGGTGTGGATTGTATTAATGGGTGTTGAGTTCATTTCTGTAGATTTTTGCAAGTCTCAGTGAGTATTTCATTCTAGTCTCAGAAAAAAATTAAAAAAATTTTTTTTTGGCTACATGGCATGTGGGATCTTATTTCCCAGACTAGAAATCAAACCTATGTGCCCTGCAGTGGAAATGTGGAGTCTTACACTGGACTGCCAAGGAAGTCCTGCCAAACCCAGAAAATTTGCAAAAATAATTGACATTCAAAATTAGAGGATAATAAAATAATCAAGCCAAACTATTGCTGGAGTTTGGACATCAATTTTAAGTGGGTTTATTATAGTCGAGACATGAAATTCATAGTACGCCAACAACTAGTACTTTAAAAAAAAAGTAAGCATGAGATGACCTCTTTTTGGAAAATGTAATTACCTGTAGTCTGTGGTTTTTGGGCAGACAATAGCTGTTTTGTAGTGAGCTACCCTGATTTTTAAGAGAAGTAAGCTTTATACTTGATGTGTAAGTATGCAGTTCTTCTATTATACATTCTCAGGCGCCTTCAGAGGTGAACCAAAAAGAAATATAAGCCTGTGATTAACTTGCTCACAATAAATGCAACTTAATTCACTGCATAGACTCACAGAATGACTAGCTGTTTTGGTCAACTCCCTAATTTTATAGATAGAGACTTTGGAGCCCATTTCATACAAATTCACACAGGCCTCTTTCAATCCTGGGCTGTGAGTCTAGTCAACTCAACAGTGTACAGGTTACTGTGTTAGGAGCTGCGGCAAAGGCAGAGATGAAGATACAGGGCCTATGGGGAGATGCTACAAATACATGAATCTATAATACAGAGCATGACGCAGTAAGTACCAAGGGCGATGTGCGAATTGCTGTAAGAATTAAAAAATGTCAGATAGAGGGAGATTGCAATTTTAAAACCACGTGTCTTAAGAAAACTGTTGTGAAGGTAATACCATAGTGACACTAAACGACATCATATGAAGCAGAATTGTAATGAACAGGTGAAAGCAGGAGAGGGGGCTAGCCACAGCTGCTGCCATGGAGATGAGAGAGGACGGGATGAGTTCGGGGATCCACCTGTGATCCTGTCTGGCAGAGCCAGGACAGGTGTAAGTAAGTGATGGCCTGGAACCAGGGCTGCCTGGAGAGAGTGAAGCTGCATTTGAAGGACTTTGAGGCCAGTCTGAGGGACAGTGGGGAAGAGGGAGCCCAAAACAGAAACCAAATTTTAGCGGTGCTAAATTTTGAAAGATGGTAACGATAACCCTATATGCGAGACAGAATAAGAGACACAGATGCATAGAACAATTTTATGGACTCTGAGGGAGAAGGTGAGGGTGGGACGTTCTGGGAGAATAGCATTGAAACATGTATATTATCATATGTGAAACAGAACACCATTCCATGTTCGATGCATGAGACAAGGGCTCAGGGCCGGGGCAATGGGATGACCCAGAGGGATGGGATGGGGAGGGAGGTGGGTGGGGGGTCCAGGAAGGGGAACACATGTAAACCCATGACTGATTCATGTCAATGTATGGCAAAAACTATTACAATATTGTAAAGTAATTAGCCCCCAACTAAAATAAATAAATTTATAAAAAATAAAAAATAAAGAAAAAAAAACCTCAAAAAAAAAAAAAGTGAATAAACCTCTAATTTCATTATAACTTATTTAGCTACATGTTTGTAGGGTTTCCTGAAGGGTGGTTCACTTTCTGGAACCACCAGCTCCGATGGCCCTGCTCCCCTCCACTCTGTTATGAGCTGTGGTGCATGGGCGCAGAGAACTAGTTGGGGGATGACTAGGGTCTACTAGGGTCTGGCTGCACCCCTGCAAAGTCCCAAGGCCACATGAAAGGGGTGGAGGGCTCAGTGTGACTCCTGGGGCTCTCCTCCTTTTCTTGCCTGTCCCCAGGGTTTGCAAACCAATTCTTTGGCTCAGGCCACCTGGAAATTTTGTAGTAGGGGAAAAGGAACAAGAAAGGAGCAGTGGAGAAATTGAATCTCAAAGAATCTCAAAGCAAGAAGTCTAGGCTCACCTCCGCAGCACCAGGACACAACTGACTAGATGTGATTAAAGCAATTAACAAACAGAAACTGAACACCCACCATGTGCAAATTACCACACTATTGAGAAATCAAAGAGGTGGACATTGCCATAATTCAGGGGGGAAATTGTTAGCTCCACAACAATAATAACTAGTATTCATCTAGTGCTTGAAGCTTGAAGAGCTTTTCTTGCAGGATAGCTCATTTGGTCCTAACAACCCCCATAATACTGCATGTCATTCATGCTGTCACTTCACACAAGAGGAAATGGATTTCAGAGCAGCTAAGTGCATCTAAAGTCATATAGCTAGGACTGAGACTAGGACCAACATCTTCTGATGATAAAATTCAGTGTCTTTCTCTTTAACCACAAAGGCTGACGGAAGCTGACGTAAATATTTCCAATTCATGGATATGTATAATCATGGAGCCAAATTCATTCTTTTTACACAACTTATTAATTAGTGGACCCACAGGAGAATAAAAGCAAACCCTTACCTTCTGCCACAGTTACCACCAACCAGCAGACCAATAGCCAGTAGGAGAAGCAGGGTCTGTGAGCCATGGCTTCTACCCTGAGCAGTCACGGCCTCGAACCCAACGTGGCTTTAAAGGGGGTGGGTGAGTCACTCACAGCTTGATTCAGGGAGTTGTATTTGCATAATGGACCACAGCCATCAGGGCCTGTGGTGTGAGGGTAAGAAGTCAGCAAAGAAATACCAGACAGTGTTTATCAACCAGAGCCTCTTGTAATGACGGCCAAACATCATCTATCCATCCTTGATCGGAGTTGGATTGTGGACAACCACACCCTCGCTATACTTCTAATTCCTTCAAATCTTTTTCTCTTAGTGCCTTCTCTTAACTTGTGTGCATAGGTCTCTTCTGCAAGAGAAAAGATCTGTCCAGGAAATATTCCACACTGTTTTCTTCTGTATAGCTTACTTCACAAAGCCGAACAATAGGGGGAGGGCATTATCCATAGGCTCAGGGACTGAAGCGGTTTGAGGAGGCTGTTCACAGGTTTCAGATCAGGGATTATGTCTTTTCTGCTTTGGTTCAGGAGCCAAGAGCAACAGTTGAAAAACTGTCTTCACTAGTAGCCGTCATGGTCGTCATCTAAACAGACATGAAAATTTGGGGAGATTAATTTAGTGAGTTGTCCTTTCAGGACTCCCTCTGATTGATCAAATTGCCCCAAAGATGCCCAGTTTGTTTCCTGTCAGCTACTGGAGGAATGGGAGGGGATGGTCACAAGTGATTAAAAGCGTGGACCTTGGACCTAGAGATGATCATACTAAGTAAGTAAGAAAGACAAATATCATATGAAATCCACGTGGAATCTAAAATATGGCACAAATGAGCTTATCTATGAAACAGAACAGACTCACAAACACAGAGAACACGGTTGTGGTTGCTAAGGATGTGTGGGGCATTGGGAGAGATGGATTGGGAGATCGGGATTAGCAGATACAAGCTTATATGTAGAATGGATAAACAACAAGGTCCTACTGTGTAGCACAGGTAACTATGTTCAATATCCCTTGATAAACCATAATGGAAAAGAATATGAAAAATGATGTATATAGGTGTATAATTGAGTCACTTTGCTGTATAGTAGAAATTAACACATTATAAAGAAACTATACTTAAATAAAATAAAGGTTAAAAAAAGTTATGGACTTCAGAGTCAGGAAAAACTGGCTCCAGCCCTGATTCCTTTTCTTACTAGGTGGGTGACTTGAAGCCTCAGGGGTAAAATGGGGCTTGTAGTATTTCCCTCTGAGGATTCTTGTGACGAATAAAAGAGGTAATTGATACAGAGCTCCAAACACAGTGCCCCGCATAAGAAAGGGAGTTGTTTTTAATTGGAGGCTAATTGCTTAACAATATTGTGGTGGTTTTTGCCATACATTGACATGAATCAGCCATGGGTGTACACGTGTCCCCCATTCTGAACCCCCCTCCCACCACCCTCCACAGCCCATCCCAAATAAATTAATTAATTAGTTTAAAAAAATCACTTAATTATAAGGAAAAGTTCAGCTGGCATAAGGAGGTTTGAGGACAAACAACACAAAACAGGTTTGGGGACAAAAACAACTCAGATAGTTGGAGCAGACGTACATGAAGGTGCTACAGAGAATCTTCTGGTTTCAAATGTTCAACATGCTGCGGGCACCTACCAGATTCCTCTGTATAATGACTGGAAGCTTCCTTTAAGCTGCTGAACTGGCTAAGAGAACATCTTCTACTGTGTCAATATATATATTGATAATGTTTCAATTCAGTTCAGTTCAGTTCAGTCACTCAGTCGTATCCGACTCTTTGCGACCCCATGAACCGCAGCACACCAGGCCTCCCTGTCCATTACCAACTCCCGGAGTCTACCCAAACCCATGTCCATTGAGTCGGTGATGCCATCCAGCCATCTCATCCTCTGTCGTCCCCTTCTCCTCCTGCCCTCAATCTTTCCCAGCATCAGAGTCTTTTCCAATGAGTCAGCTCTTCGCATCAGGTGGCCAAAGTATTGGAGTTTCAGCTTCAATATCAGACCCTCCAATGAACACCCAGGACTGATCTCCTTTAGGATGGACTGGTTGGATCTCCTTGCAGTCTAAGGGACTCTCAAGAGTCTTCTCCAGCACCACAGTTCAAAAGCATCAATTCTTCGGTGCTCAGATTTCTTTATAGTCCAACTCTCACATCCTTACATGACCACCGGAAAAACCATAGCCTTGACTAGACAGACCTTTGTTGACAAAGTGATGTCTCTGCTTTTCAATATGCTGTCTAGGTTGGTCATAACTTTCCTTCCAAGGAGGAAGTGTCTTTTAGTTTCATGGCTGCAGTCACCATCTGCAGTGATTTTGGAGCCCAGAAAAATAAAGTCAGACACTGTTTCCACTACTTCCTCATCTATCTGCCATGAAGTGATGGGACTGGATGCCATGATCTTAGTTTTCTGAACGTTGAGCTTTAAGCCAATGTTTTCACTCTCCTCTTTCACTTTCATCAAGAGGCTCTTTTGTTCCTCTTCACTTTCTGCCATAAGGGTGGTATCATCTGTATATCTGAGGTTATTGATATTTCTTCCGGCAATCTTGATTCCAGCTTGTGCTTCATCCAGCCCAGCGTTTTTTATCATGTACTCTGCATATAAGTTAAATAAGCAGGGTGACAATATACAGCCTTGACGTACTCCTTTTCCTATTTGGAACCAGTCTGTTGTTCCATGTCCAGTTCTAACTGTTGCTTCCTGACCTGCATACAAGTTTCTCAAGAGGCAGGTCAGGTGGTCTGGTATTCCCATCTCTTTCAGAATTTTCCACAGTTTATTGTGATCCACACAGTCAAAGGCTTTGGCATAGTCAATAGAGCAGAAATAGATGTTCTTCTGGTACTCTCTTGCTTTCGATGATCCATCGGATGTTGGCAATTTGATCTCTGGTTCCTCTGCCTTTTCTAAAACCAGCTGAACATCTGGAAGTTCACGGTTCACGTATTGCTGAAGCCTGGCTTTGAGAATTTTGAGCATTACTTTACTAGCGTGTGAGATGAGTGCAATTGTGCGGTAGTTTGAGCATTCTTTGGCATTGCCTTTCTTTAGGATTGGAATGAAAACTGACCTTTTCCAGTCCTGTGGCCACTGCTGAGTTTTCCAGATTTGCTGGCATATTGAGTGCAGCACTTTCACAGCATCATCTTTCAGGATTTGAAATAGCTCAACTAGAATTCCATCACCTCCACTAGCTTTGTTTGTAGTGACGCTTCCTAAAGCCCACTTGACTTCACATTCCAGGATGTCTGGCGCTAGGTGAGTGATCACACCATCGTGGTTGTCTGGGTCCTGAAGAACTTTTTTATACAATTCTTCTGTGTATTCTTGCCATCTCTTCTTAATATCTTCTGCTTCTGTTAGGTCCCTATTGAGCACCTGTTATGTGTCAGGCACTGTGCTAAGCATGTAGCTTGCATTGTATAACTGAATGTCCATAATCCGGGAGGCAAATATTATCATCTTCATTTTACCTACAAGGAAACCCAGGCCCAGAGAAGTACTCAAGTAATTTATCCAAAGTTGTACCACTGAGAGGTGGCAGAGATGAGATTTTTAAGTTGGTGTGAATCCAAAGCCTGTCTCCCCTCTTCCTGCCCACACTGGCTCTGCAAATGAATATTAAATAAAAGGTGTAACAAGAATAAAAATACAGAAGTGAAAAAAAAAGAAAGAGATTTGTTGTGGCTGCAGCTAAATTACAGTGACTTCAATTCTTTGTTCTCTTAGGAGCTTATACTTGGCAACTCATTCTTATACTTGCCAACTCATTTGATCTCTCAAAGACCTAATGGTTGAGCAGAACATTTTCCTGGCCGTTGAAGAAAGAACAAAACAGAACACAGTCCCTGGCTTCAAAAGGCTGGCAATCTAATGAGGGAGACTGTGCAAACTGAGAACCAAAGTGAATAAGAATGCAAACACTCACCAACCAGAAACATGGTAAATCCCACAGACTTGATGATAATCCTAGGGAAACATTCTAGAAATAGATGGTTAAGTCAATGATGTGTCAGCAATTTGGAAAGGAAGCAGGGACAAGCTTAGTTCCTCATATTCCACCGTTCAGTTCTGTTGACCACACGTCCTGTGCCACGTGTAGGCCTGGTATAGGTGCTCGGGCTAAAGATGGAGTTCCTGCTCTCATGGAGTGTCTAGTCTGGCAGGGACATTAAATATTAATTAAGGAATGAGAGGAAAGGGTTTGAGTGTTAAGATAAAAGCACTGGGAGCTGCAAAGCAGAAATACATGTAACTTTATGCCAATGGGTGTATATTACGTATACTACTAATATTTTGCGTCCTGCCTTGAAATCACATTGCCACACCAATAAAATTAGATCCACATACTCTCTGTAACTAAGGCCAGTATTGTGTTTTATGGATTTATTGCAAACTAGCCAAACATTTTGTATGATGAACATTTGTAGTATTTATTCTTATCCTCTTTGTACTGGATTTCTGATGACCTTTCATTTGAAATGTTGATGAAAATAAATAACAAAAGCAAATGATAATATAATTTTTTCTGTTTGCATTTGGTGTCCTGAAGTTTATAAAATAAAGGAATAAAACTTCAAAAGGAGCAAAAGTTTTTAAAGTTTCATGCAATTCTTTTTTTTTTTTGGCTGCACTGAGCATCATGCAGGATCTTAGTTCCCTGACCAAGGATGGAACCCATGCCTCCTGCAGTGGAAGCATGGAATCTTAACCACTGGACTGCCTGGGAAGTCCCTCATCAAATTTTTATTTGACAGAAAATTCTAACATATCTTTTAAAAAATTTTTTTATTATTTATTTACTGGGCTGAGCTAGGTCTTTTCAAAACTTTTTATTTATTTATTTTTGGTTATGCTGGGTCTTCCTTGCTGCCCGTGGGCTTTTCTCTAGTTGTCGGGGGGAGGGGGGGTGTGTGTTTACCCTCTAGTTATTTTGTGTGGGCTTCTCATAGCAGTGCGTTCTCTTGTTGCCCACTGCAGGCTCTAGGGTGCCTAGGCTCTAGTAGTTGCGGCTCCCAGGCTCTAGAGCACAGGATCAGTAGTTGTGGCACATGGGCTTAATTTCTCCGGGGCATGTGGGACCTTCCGGGACCAGGTATCAAACCTGTGTCTCCTGCATTGACAAGTGGATTCTTTCCCAGTGAGCCACCAGGGAAGCCCTACACTGGGTCTTAGTTGTGGCCTGTGGGATCTAGTTCCCTGACCAGGAATCTAACCCAGGCGGCCTGCATTGGGAGCGGGGAGGTTTAGCCACTGGACCAACCAGGAAGTCCCTGTAATGTATCTTTACTGCTGGTGTGTAGAGTTAGTCTTGACCGCCTTACTTATTTCTATGTTGTCGGTCAGACCATACAAGTTGAGAACAGCTGGGTGGCTGCAGCTGTTCATCTGTGGCAGCTCTGCAGAGCTGCCTGTCACATGCTCAAGGACCCCAGCACAACTACTTGAGGATGATCAGCTGCGCCTAGCTTCACTCATCTCCGCAGTCCTGATGGGATGAAGTCCCTGTTTTGCTGCCAGGACTTAGAGAATCAAAGGCACGACACACTTATGTCCAGTGAGGCTGGTTTCCTGTTGCAGAAACCGCTGAAGCTGTCTGGGGGAGGCGTTCCCCTCACCTGGCTCTGTGAATAAGCCGGGAAGCTGCCATCAGGGCCTTCGTGAGTCAGGATTACAGGTAACCTGGGGAGTGATGGGTACCAGCCTGTCCCCTGACTCAGGCTGAGGGAATAGTGGCTAGTGCCATGAGGCTCATTTCCTGGAGGCCTGGGGGTGGATCAGCGTGTTGTGTCAGGAGCACCGGGGCACACATTTCTTCTGGGAATCTATGGGGTTCTGTGGTCGGCGCCCATGTGAAGAAGACTGTAGGACTCTCCTGCTAGGCTTGCTAAGGGCGTCTTCTGCTGGGATTTCTCCTAAAAGGGATTGCAGGCACCTGAGACATATCTCCAACTGCACTACTTTGCAGATCTGGAGACTGAGATGAGATCTGGAGGAGTTTCCTGAAGTCATCCCAGTGATTTAACAGCAGAGAGGCAGTAACATCCTGGCCAGGGGCAGAGTGATGCCCACCACGTGAGAGCTCTCATTTATCAATGGCCTGAAACAGTATCAAACAAGTGGGATAAATCAGGGTTCTAGTCTCTGCCTTTCCACCCATTAGCTGTGAGACCTTGGACCTGTCAGCCTGACTGACCCTCAGTTTCATCTGTATATCATTTGCTGTGTTCTATGCATCACTGTTCTAATTATTGTGCATACATCAAGCCATTTAATTCTCAAAATAACCCAGTGAGGAAGGTACTATTGTGAACCTCACTTAAAGATGAGAAAATTGAGGCACAGAGAGGTCAGCTCATGGGACTATTAAGTGGCAGAGCCTTGATATGAACGTGGGCAGTTAGGCTCTAGAGTTCATGCTCTAATCGCTGTGCTCGGTGAACTCTGACCCCCTGGTTGTCAGCTTACTGTTATAAAGGCTCTGTGAAAGTATCCTGAAAATTCAGGCATGCACTGTAGGACAAAAGACTTGGTTGTTAAAATAATTTTTTTTTCAAGGCTTAAATAAATAAAAAGAGGTAGAGGGAGAACTTACAGATTAAAAGAGATTTAAGACACATAAACAATTACAACATTTGGACCTTATTTGGGTCCTGCTTCAAATAAACAAATTGTTAAAGAAAATACAGCTGGGGAAATGTAAACACTGACTGGATATTTGATGATATTAAGTAATCATTGTAAATATGACGGTGATGAATGATTTTAACAAAAAGATAAAGATGGATTCAGAGATAGTTGCTGAAATATTTACAGGTTATATGTTGTCTGGGATTTACTTCAAAATAATCAGAGGGTGGGGAGTGGGAGTATAGATGAAGCAAGACTGTCCATGTTTAATAATGATTTAAGCTGGATGATGGATGTATTTGGGTTTATGATGTCAAAGCCCCATGGACCTATTTCGCAGAGCTGGTGGGAAGAATGACCTCTGATAGGAAGAGAGGGGGTCGGATGCTCTTTTGGAGATTCCTCTTCTAGGGTGCCATTGATTTCAGGGTGACCCCAGTGTTTCCTACATGGCAGACTCTTAGTGGATTCTTCTGGCCTGCATGAATGCATAAGCATATAGATGAATGAATGTGAATGAATCTGGTAGACAAAGTACATGAAAAGATTTACTAAAACCTCTACTCTGAAGCCATATCCCCACTATTCACACCCCTCAGAGACAACACTGCTCCGAGTTCCACTGCTATTATCTTTTGCTTGTCCAGCCCAACATCTGTCCCAGTGCTACTGATTAGCCTAAGTTCCCTGGCTGCAGGATTGTCTGTATCCTACATTTGCAAATCACATTGCTTTTCTGTGGCCACAGAAATTGGTTTAGGGATGGGCATTTGACTCAAGCCAAATCAACTGGGGCCCAGTCAAAACCAATCCTGGAACTTTTGTATAAGTGACTGGAAAAGAGGCACATAAATTTTACCTTTGGACTTGAAGCTGGGGAGAGACATATCTATACAAAGAGAGAGTCTGCTCAATAAAACTGATTGGAGAGAGAGCAGATTCTGACATCATTTGATCCCCTGGATCCAGCTATACATGAGGCCATACACAGTGCACTGCATGTGGTATATGGTAAGACTGATTCTAAAGTATTACCAGCACAGTCTTATGATAGCAAATCACATAGAGAATAAAGATTCTAGTCTCGTGTTGCTTGTTAAATGGAAATAAGAGCTATTAATTTTTATATTCTTGTATTTGCTTACAAACTACAGAAGTAGACAGGGAGTAGAAAACTATGTCAGTTCCAGTGGTTGGGTAAGGTAAGGCATTTGAAGAAATTAAGATGATTCTTTTTATCATTCCGTGCATTCTTCCTGAGGGCTGAGAGAAACCGGGTGACTAGACAGATTCCCCACAGGTGGAAGCTGTGGATACCTGAGTATCTTGGCTACGAATGCGGTCAGGTGACTTCATCCTGTGAGCTCAGCTGCCCTGTTTATGCCTGGCAGTAGCATCAGACAGATTCAGGTTGCGGTGATGAGTCACTATGGGCTTTCCCCAGCTTCAGACACAGGGTGTGTTCACATTTTATCCTTCAAACTTTAACTGCCCCAGTTTGAGCTCCTGAATGGAATGAGTGAAGTCTGGCCTTTAGGTGTTTTCAATGAGCAACTCAGTATTTAGTGAATTGAAGTCTCTGGGTTGTAGATTGGGGTTGATAACAATGTGTCTCTTTGTAGAACTGACGAGAATATGTATCATTATACAAGCTGTAAGACCAAGGGGCAAGTTACCCAACTTTAATTTCCTCCTCTATGAAATGAGAATAATAATAGTGCCTACCTCACAGAGTTGTTGTGAGTTTAAATGAGTTAATGCCATTTAAACACTTTCAATGGAAATTGGGGCTATGTAAATATTAACTATAATTACTCTTGAAAAATAATAACTGTTTCAGACAAACGTTTCCTCTAGAACCTGGATATCTGAAACAAAACTAGGAAAAGGCAGAACGTGAGGATTTATGAAAATTGTGATTTGTGAGAATGTGCAATACCTCTCACACAGCAGTACTTTGAAGTCCTGTTTTTTAATTTTCTGAGGTATTGAATCAGTTGGAAAGCTGAATGGGAAGGTTCTCAACAGGGAATGGAGGGGGTTTTCTTTAGGTTTCTGCTAGGTGGCTAGTCATAGAAGCTGATTAAAATCTTGTCATCATACTTACCCAGACAATGGTTTCTATAAATTGCAGTAGTTAAGCTGGCAGGGGTTTGAGAGAGTTCTTTGAAATATCCAGGAATTACAGAAAATGGTAATAATTTAAGACTTGTATCTAACATTCACCAACGTCTCCAGGAGATGATGAGGGTAATGGTGACAAGCAGCTACTAGTTATTTTCAGAAATGGCATGGTTTTGATTTAAATTTGTAGAACGCTGTTAAAACTTGTTCTTTCCTTCCCTCTCCTTTTCCTTCCTCTCCTTTCTCTCTCTGCTTCTCCCCGCACTTTCTTTCTCTTCCCACTCCCTCTACCCTACAGGAAGTGTCTTCTTCCTTCTCTACAGAACCAGCCACTTTAAACATTTTATTTATTTGTTTAGGCTGCGTTGGGTCTTAGTTGTGGCCCTCAGGCTCTTCGCTGCAGTGTGTGGGCTTCTCTCTAGTTGCGGAATGTGGGATCTTAGTTCCCTGACCAGGAATGGAACTCATGTTCCCTGCACTGGAAGGTGAATTCTTAACCACTGGACCACCAGGGAAGTCCAATAATTAACCACTTCTTAACAGTTTGCCATATATCCTTCTATTCCTTTTTCTATGTATTTACACACACACACTCAAAAATCGTTATGCAGGTGGGTTTAAAAATTTTTTTATAAATGGGATAATGTTTTGAGTTGCCTTCTAAATTATTTCTTTTTCACTTAAATGTCTTTTCTTCCCAACCCAATTCATATAGATGGATCTTTTCTTTTGAATTGTTGCTTACTATTGCTTTATATGGGTGCACCATAGTTTTATTTATCGATTCACCGCCTGATGGAATTTGAGTTCCTTTCCATTTTGCGCTCTTACAAACAATCCTCCCATAGGGTGCACGCAGGGTGCATTTGCCATAAGGTACATTTAAAAGTAGCTTGCTGAAATTGTTTTTAGATTTAAATTGTAGACTTCATCTTCATTTCATTCTAGTTTCCTGGTCCCTATGGCACTTTGTGGGCTCGAGCCTTTGGATAGCTGGCTAAAACCATTTCGTATCCTTTCAACAACGATATATCCAGATAATGGTGACGGCCACAGAAAGGTGAAACGTACATCTCAGTAAGGCATTTCCTACTCTTAAAACCTACCCACAAGTGTCATAGAGAGAGTGGAAGCCAAAACATTTTTTTTAAATGCTCAGGATTTCAGAGGTAGTTCCCTTCAGCTGTATAGGCTGGCAACACTTGGTACCATTATAAAGTCTACGTCTTTTATAAGCACTGGTACCCTTTACTTCTAATTAAATTGTACGTTGAGTACACTTTGCTGACAAGCCTGCAGCTGTGCCCATCTCCACAAGGTGCTCGTCTTAAGTATTTGTGGTTAGTGTCCTGCACTAACAGAGTATGCTTCACTATCTCTGTTTAATAAAACACATCCATTTTAAAAAGCATGAGACCTCGATTTGCCGAGTCAGATGTGATGTTATGTATTTTTTTTTTTTCAACAGCACAAGCTCTACCACAAGGATTTGGGAAGTTTATTATCTGACACAAATCTGTTGGGGGCTCCTCGGCTGTCAACCGACCACAAATCATGGAGCCAAGGTTAAGTTCAAAGTATCTATTTAGTAAGTGACTGGATACTCTGAGACAGTGCTAACTCAAAGTAGCCAGTTCAGAGTGAGATGAGGTGTTCGTCCTAGAATATAGATCAACATGTAGTTTCAGTGGGACTTCCCTGGTGGTCCAGTGGTTAAGACTCCATGCTCCCAATGCAAGGGGTATTGGTCAATCCCTGGATGAGGAACAAAGATCTTGCATGCTCTGGCCAAAAAATAAACAAATGTATCCTAAAAACACATTGCTTTATTCATGGAGAAAATCTCACTATGAAAATATGTTGACTAAATAGCGGGCTTGGCGATGTAGTTGACTTCTTTTCTTATGTGAACTCCTTTACTTGGACACTGGTCTCTGAACCACATGATGAGTAGCACTGTCTCAAGTGCTTTATGAAATGGAATGAATGAATGAATAAGTGAATGAGACATATCTAAGATGGATTAAGTGATTTTTCAGAGTTGACATGGGAGGATGTGATTAAATAAAATTTTCTTGACTTTCGGTGGGACAATGTTCCTCGCTCCTCCTTGAGCTGCCACAGAGAGGGAAGGTGTGTTTAAGGCACAAATAGATCACCTGGACACTGCTGCTTGTACTACTCTTATTCCCTGTCAAGAGCATTTCTCTCCTCTTCTGCTCTGCCCTTCTTCCTGTTCTTATCTCCTTTCCCCATTATCCTGCCATAGGATTTAAAGAAAGAAAAACAATGCGTGGAAAGCTCATTGTATGGTCTATGTTTTACAACCAGCTAAATATAATTCTCATCAACAGGGTGAGGAAGGTATATTGTCTACTTTGTAAATGCTCACAGAGGTTCAGTAACTTGGCCCAGGTCCCATATGTTGTAAACTGGCAGGCTTGAGACTTGAACCTGGGTCTCTTTGATTCTTCCCAGGTGGTTTGGTCTCCTACTCTTACATCTGAGGAGGCTGCTAATAGAATCCCAGTCCTGTGACAGAAGTTTAAAAGTGTCTACATCGACACACTTGAGTTCCATTTTGGACCTTGGAGGCTCCATACATTTCATAGTCACCTACTTTAATTGCCAGAGTCCTGCCACTTTGCTTACTTCTGTTTGTGTCATATACATGTGCATCCCTGTAGGCTGCACATGCCTTCACCTTGTCATCTTTGCATTCCCCACAGTAGTGTATGGGGCTTTGAAAGCAGCATACTCAATGGGTTATGATGTTAAATTTGCTAGTGTATAAATTTCTTTATGTGCCTAAAAAGTGAAAGTGAAAGTCACTCAGTCATGGCTTACTCTTTGTGACTCCATGGACTACACAGTCCATGCAATTCTCCAGGCCAGAATACTGGAGTGGGTAGACATTCTATTCTCCAGGGGATCTTCCCAACCCAGGGATCCAACCTAGGTCTCCTGTGCTGCAGGCAGATTCTTTAGAGCTGAGCCACCAGCTGAGGTAAATATTAAATGAATGAGACTGAGACTCAAACACTTAAACTTTAAGATATTGTGGTATGAATTCTATTGCACATGTGCATCTACTATTAATAATAAAGCAGTGCACAGTGAGGAGAAAGGCACCAGGAAGCCCATCCTTATGAAATGCACTTCTTGGCGTTCTCAGATTATTGCTTTTGGAACTTCTTTAGTTCAGTTCAGTCACTCAGTCGTGTCCGACTCTTGGCAACCCCATGAATTGCAGCACGCCAGGCCTCTCTGTTCATCACCAACTCCCGGAGTCTACCCAAACCCAAGTCCATCGAGTCAGTGATGCCATCCAACCATCTTATCCTCTGTCGTCCCATTCTCCTGCCCCCAATCCTACCCAGCATTAGGGTCTTTTCCAATGAGTCAACTCTTTGCATGAAGTGGCCAAAGTATTGGAGTTTCAGCTTCAAACTTCAGTCCTTCCAATGAACACCCAGGATTGATCTCCTTTAGGATGGATTGATTGGATCTCCTTGCAGTCCAAGGGACTCTCAAGAGTCTTCTCCAACACCACAGTTCAAAAGCATCAATTTTGCGGCGCTCAGCTTTCTTCACCGTCCAACTCTCACATCCATACATGACCACTGGAAAAACCATAGCCTTGACTAGATGGACTTTTGTTGGCAAAGTAATGTCTCTGCTTTTAAATATGCTATCTAGGTTGGCCATGACCTTCCTTCCAAGGAGTAAGCGTCTTTTAATTTCATGGCTGCAATCACCATCTGCAGTGATTTTGGAGCCCCCAAAAATAAAGTCTGACACTGTTTCCACTGTTTCCCCATCTATTTCCCATGAAGTGATGGGACCAGATGCCATGATCTTAGTTTTCTGAATGTTGAGCTTTAAGCAACTTTTTCACTCTCCTCTTTCACTTTCATCAACAGGCTCTTTAGTTCTTCTTCACTTTCTGCCATAAGGGTGTTGTCATCTGCATATCTGAGGTTATTGATATTTCTCCCAGCAATCTTGAGTCCAGCTTGTGTTTCTTCCAGCCCAGCATTTCTCATCATGTACTCTGCATATAAGTTAAATAAGCAGGGTGACAATATACAGCCTTGAGGTACTCCTTTCCTGATTTGGAACCAGTCTGTTGTTCCATGTCCAGTTCTAACCGTTGCTTCCTGACCTGCATACAGGTTTCTCAAGAGACAGGTCAAATGGTCTGGTATTCTCATCTCTTTCAGAATTTTCCACAGTTTATTGTGATCAACACAGTCAAAGGCTTTGGCATAGTCAATAAAGCAGAAATAGATGTTTTTCTGGAACTCTCTTGCTTTTTCGATGATCCAGTGGATATTGGCAATTTGATCTCTGGTTCCTCTGCCTTTTCTAAAATCAGCTGAACATCTGGAAGTTCATGGTTCACGTATTGCTGAAGCCTGGCTTGGAGAATTTTGAGCATTACTTTACTAGCATGTGAGATGAGTGCAATTGTGCGGCAGTTTGAGCATTCTTTGGCATTTCCTTTCTTTGGGACTGGAACGAAAACTGACCTTTTCCAGTCCTGTGGCCACTGCTGAGTTTTCCAAATTTGCTGGCATATCGAGTGCAGCACTTTCACAGCATCACCTTTGAGGATTTGAAATAGCTCAACTGGAATTCCATCACCTCCACTAGCTTTGTTCGTAGTGATGCTTTCTAAGGCCCACTTGACTTCACATTCCAGGATGTCTGGCTCTAGGTGAGTGATCACACCATTGTGATTTTCTGGGTCGTGAAGATCTCTTTTGTACAGTTCTTCTGCGTATTCTTGCCACCTCTTCTTAATATCTTCTGCTTCTGTTAGGTCCATACCATTTCTGTCCTTTATCGAGCCTATCTTTGCATGAAATGTTCCTTTGACATGTCTAATTTTCTTGAAGAGATCTCTAGTCTTTCCCAATCTGTTGTTTTCCTCTATTTCTTTTGCACTGATCACTAAGGAAGGCTTTCTTATCTCTCCTTGCTATTCTTTGGAACTCTGCATTCAGATGGGAATATCTTTCCTTTTCTCCTTTGCTTTTCACTTCTCTTCTCTTCCCAGCTATCTATAAGGCCTCCTCAGACAGCCATTTTGCTTTTTTGCATTTCTTTTCCCTGGGGATTGTCTTGATCTCTGTCTCCTGTACAATGTCACGAACCTCTGTCCATAGTTCATCAGGCACTCTGTCTATTAGATCTAGTCCCTTAAATCTATTTGTCACTTCTACTGTATACTCATAAGGGATTTGTTCTAGGTCATACCTGAATAGACTAGTGGTTTTCCCTACTTTCTTCAATTTAAGTCTGAATTTGGCAATAAGCAGTTCATGATCTGAGCCACAGTCTGCTCCCAGTCTTGTTTTTGCTGACTCTATAGAGCTTCTCCATCTTTGGCTGCAAAGAATATAATCAATCTGATTTTGGTGTTGACCACCTGGTGATGTTCACGTGTAGAGTCTTCTCTTGTGTTGTTGGAAGAGGGTGTTTGCTATGACCAGTGCGTTCTCTTGGCAAAACTCTATTAGCCTTTGCCCTGCTTCATTCTGTACTCCAAGGCCAAATTTGCCTGTTACGCCAGGTGTTTCTTGACTTCTTACTTTTGCATTCCAGTCCCCTATAATGAAAAGGACATCTTTTTTGGGTGTTAGTTCTAAAAGGTCTTGTAGGTCTTCATACAACAGTTCAACTTCAACTTCTTCAGCATTACTGGTCGGAGCATAGACTTGGATTACTGTGATGTTGAATGGTTTGCCTTGGAAATGAACAGAGATCATTCTATCTTACTTATCTTATTCTATCTTACATGGAACTTCTTACTAGTCTCTAACCTTGAGGATAGGAACTGGTCTTTTCTCTGTTGGTTATCTACTGCCTAGCATATTTTCTGGCATTCAGTTCCTGAAACTTGAAAAATAAGTGTGAAATTGTTGATTGTGCTAAGTTCTCAGCATTTCCTCTTAAACTGCTGTTACTGGTGCTCGTTAGGGACCCCCATGCGGTTCTTATTATAGATTGTATCTGGCTGCTGCTCCTGGGTTTCCTGGTCCTGATCCAATGTTTTCTTCTGGCAATTCCACCTCTTCCAGCTCCTGCTTTGCATTGGGTATACTTCTATGATTGGAAGTACAGTTGGGAGGAAGGTAAGTGATGTGGGAGCATAGGCATCATTGTTTCTCCTGAGTGTTAGAAGTGTGGTGAAATGAAGTTTGAGGAAGCAAAGTCTGGAGGTAATCAGGTGTAAGCCTCCAAGAGTCATTGAATGTAGCATGGAATTGTGACAACATGTATGAAACTCTGTCTACTAGGGAAGCTCATGAAAGATTCAGTGTATAAGGTTTACTGGAGGGTGGTTATATAGGGACTGTTTGCCTAAAACATTGTCAAATTTCAGACTCCCAGAAGGAAAGCACATGTTCTTCATAAACCACATTGTGTCTACAAACTGTTAGGGCACAGAGCGGCCCTCTTATCAGTTAGGGAATGATGGAAATCCTCCTGAAATCCAAATTCCCAGATGCCAGGCAAGAGTCAATTCTACAATCAGGCCTTTCAAAGGATAGCAGTCTCAGGCCTGCTATGTTAATCCCTTTTTTCAGACCCCTCAGCTTCTGATTCATGGGTGGGGTTGGTAAAACCTTTACAGATCTTACAGGATGTAGGAGGAGTGGCTTCCATCTTATCTCCATTTAATTTACCACTCTGGCTCCTGCAAAATTTAGACAGAGGCTGCAGGACGACAGAGGACTAAAACAAATTCAACCAAGGAGTAGCCCTGACAATGGCTGAGTACCAGCTGTGACATCTTGCTAGAGTTGATTAACAAGGCTCTGGGTGCATGGTAGGTGACCCAGTGATTAGCTGGGTGCCTGCTTTACCATCTCTACTGTAAAAAAAAAAACAAACCAAGAAAAACAGGATCAGAAAACAGATATTAACATGGAACTAACAAAAAGCAACAAGCAACATTAACAGCCTAGGTTATAACTCTCTTGCTTCTGTTATGTTATAATTCAGAGACGTAGACCATGTAGACATGCTACAGAAAATCACTATATTGATAGATTATGTTAATCAAATGGGATGAATAAGCTGTGACTAGTAAGTCTGAAGCCTCGATAAAGTAAAGTATACTCTAGAGGGTGAGATGAAACTCATGAAATTCAGGGGTCTACTACACCAGAAAATGTCTTCTTCTGCGTTATTGACTATGCCAAAGCCTTTGACTGTGTGGATCATGACAAACTGTGGAAAATTCTTAAAGAGATGGGAATACCAGACTACCTTACCTGCCTCCTGTAAAACCTGTATGCAGGTCAAGAAGCAACAGTTAGAACTGGACATAGAACAGCAGACTGGTTCCAAATTGGGAAAACAGTACATCAAAACTGTATATTGTCACCTTGTTTATTTAACTTATATACAGAGTACATCATGCGAAATGCTGGGCTGGATGAAGCACAAGCTGGAATCAACATTGCCAGGAGAAATATCAACCTCAGATATGCAGGTGACACCACCCTATGGCAGAAAGCGAAGAGGAACTAAACAGACTCTTGAAAGTGAAAGAGGAGAGTGAAAAAGTTGGCTTAAAACTCAACATTCAGAAAACTAAGATCATGGCATCCGGTCCAATCACTTCATGGCAAATAGATGGGGAAACAGTGGAAACAATGACAGACTTTATTTTCTTGGGCTCCAAAATCAATGCAGATGGTGACTGCAGCCATGAAATTAAAAGATGCTTGCTCCTTGGAAGAAAAGCTATGACCAGCCTACACAGCATATTAAAAAGCAGAGACATTACTTTACTGACAAAGGTCAGTACAGACAAAGCTATGGTTTTTTCAGTAGTCATGTATGGATGTGAGAGTTGGACCATAAAGAAAGCTGAGTGCCAAAGAATTGATGCTTTTGAACTGTGGTGTTGGAGAAGACTCTTGTGTCCCTTGGACTGCAAGGATATTAAACCAGTCAATCCTAAAGGAAATCATTCCTGGATATTCATTGGAAGGACTGATGCTGAAGCTGAAGCTCCAATACTTTGGCCACTTGATGCTAAGAACTGACTCATTGGAAAAAACCCCGATGCTGGGAAAGATCAAAGGCAGGAGGAGAAGGGGACGACCGAGGATGAGATGGTTGGATGGCATCACCGACTCGATGGACGTGAGTTTGAGCAAGCTCTAGGAGTTGGTGATGGACAGGGAAGCCAGGCATGCTGCAGTTCATGGGGTCACAAAGAGTCAGACACAATTTAGCGACTGAACTGAACTCAACCACAGCAGGAAAATTTGGGGGGGGGGGAGTCCAGTGACCAGGGGCACGCTAGACCATCCCCTCTGAAGTAAAAGACAAATTAATAGTACAACTTCCATCTCCCACTATGAATGTGAAATGTGAATGTGAAAGTTGCTCAGTCTTGTCCGACTCTTTGTGACCTCATGGACTGTAAGCCTGCCAGGCTCCTCTGTCCATGAGATTTTTCAGGGAATACTGGCTGTTCCTTTCTTCAGATCTTCCCAACCCAGGGATCGAACCCAGGTCTCCCGCATTTCAGGTGGATTCCTTACCAGCTGAGCCACCAGGGAAGCCCCCCACTATGAATAAGAAAGCACGATGCTTAATAAGCATCTCTAGGTTCTGATGGCAACACATTTCAAATCTAAGAATACTGCTCTTGCCTATATACTGGTGACATGAAGGCTGCCAGTTTTGAGTGAGGCTGAAAAGAGGGGCTGAAAGGGGTCTATGGCAGATGCAAATTGTGGTGGAAGCAGGCCTGACACCTGGGTCACCTAATCAAGCAGACTTAATTTAAGACGGCCGAGTTATTGGTGGAGGGAAAAACGCAGGCAAAATTAAAGCAAAACCACTGTATACATACTCTTGATTTTTCTCTGTTCATTTTATTACTAGAAAAAATATTTTATTTTTCAAATACATAATGGATTCTTTATCCTCAATTATTTCTATAATAATTTTTTCATTAAGACTAAATACATATAAATATTAATACATTTCATCTTTTCTCAAATTAATGACAACGGTATAATTGTGATTATCTTTTAGCAACCAAAGTCTATTTCTAGAGGTTTGAACTTGATATGAGAAAAACACTGTATCAAATCCATTGTACCTGATTTGGTGCTGAGGTTGAACTAGTGTAATGGTTTGCTCTAGGATCCAGAGGCTATTGTAAGCTTGAAAGCAAAGTGAAACCCTTAGGTTGACCTTGGCTGCTTAAGGATCCTCTGGATGGGGGTGAGGGGTGACTGGTTCTGTTTTGCACAGGATGGCTCGTCCTCAGGCTAAGCTGGAATCTCTGGAACAGTGTGTGTGTGTGTGTGTTAGTTGCTCAGTCATGTCTGACTCTTTGCGATCCCATGACTATAGCCCACCAGGCTCCTCTGTCCATGGGATTCTCTGGGCAAGAATACTGGAGTGGGTTTCCATTTCCTTCTCCAGGGGATGTTCCTGACCCAGGGATCAAACCCAGGTCTCCTGCATTGAAGGCAGATTCTTTACATCTGAGCTATAGGGAACTGAGGTATGTAAACATTCAGGCATTTGCCTGGATGGTAGGTGGGGAGGACTCTACTTCTTATGTCACATTTCTACTGGTAATCCTTTCTCCATAAGGGCAAATGGGCAGCTCTGGATTCTTGACGATACCAATACTTTGCCCACAGCTTACTCTTTCTCAATGACACTAAGACCAATGAAAAAGAAGATAAAATCTTATTTCGCTGTGAACAGGAACACCAGTAGTACAAGTGACTGTGGTAACTGTGATGATAGTGGCAGAAACTGGGAACTGACTCTCGGAAAGGTCTACTGGGCTTGATTTATTTTAAGCAGCCAGGAGAGATCTAGAATTTGGACACACAGAGTTTGGATCTATCTTTTTATTTTTCTCCATTGCCCACTGACTTTAAAAACCTAAGATCATACCCAAACTTCTATTAGCGTGTCCATGATGAATGCAAAATTAAATAACTCAAATAAATAATGGGTAGCTAAATAATATTTTAAAGGTAGTAAAAAGATAGCACCTCAGTGATTTCTTAGCATAATGCTAATCTTTCAAACATGGGTAAAATCCCATTTAGTGGGAAGGTTTGGAATCTTACATAAAAATATAACATGCATTATATATTTCTTGAATATAAAAATTCAAATGACCATATCCTTACTGATATTAATATAACACAAATTATAATGAACATTTTAACACAAAATGCACTTCATTTCTAGTTAACATATTGAAATAACTGATATTCAAATTCTAACTATTATAGCACAGACATATGAATGAAGTTTATGTATATACACATGCTTCAAAGTAGAATTTGCTTTGGGGCTAGTAATTTTTATTCTAACCCACAGTATTTATGACTCATTTCAGTTGTTTTTACTAAGAAATCAGGAGATAAATTTAAATTTCTGACTCTTGGATCAGTCAGAAAATAACTAAAAGTTACTCTTCTGTAAATTCAGTAAAAAGCTATTCTAAATTGCTGCTTATCTATTTCTCTAAATGAAAGCTCGGATAGTAATCTTGTCTCCTAATTAAAGGAAAATATTACAACCCTCTTTCTAATTCCTATTTTAACTAGAAGAGCCACATCATTATTTTTAATGGTTTCTTCTGTATTTCGTACCTTAAAAAATGTTAGTAATACTACTTTCTGTGAAAACAAAACAGCATTAAAGGTATCCAGTTACTACTGGCATTCAGATTTTGAAGATAAACCTTTATGATGAAATAACAGTCATGAAACAAAATGTTCAGAAGAACTGTCAGTAACCATTTAAAAATCAGATTTACGATCCTCTTCAAAAATTTGTTAAAGCGATGCTGGTTTATATCAAAGTGCTCCTAGTGAGGAGAAATGATGTACTGTATTGAAAAAATAAGACCTCATCGGGGTCTTCTTAACTTGGCTCTGAACAACCTTAAAAGCCAAAAGATCTGCACCATATGTTGTTCTCAAGGTCACTACCATGTGATGCCTTGTAAAAACATCTTTTGGTATTACTGATAATAAAAGCACCTTAAATTGGATTCTAGATGGACATGTGTTATAAGCAAAGATACTCCTTTGAAGCCAAAAATCTGATGCTGCTGAAGTGTCCACTTTCTACTACTAGAGCTTAATGTAGCTGATCTAAAATCATTTCCTTAGTCCTACAGAATTTTCTTGATCTCTTAACATCTTACAAGAGTGACCTGGCACTAGTTTAGGTCTAAGTGTTCATCGTTCGGTGTGTCTGACTCTTTGCGACCCCATGAACTGTAGCCCGCCAGGCTCCTCTGTCCATGGAATTTTCTGGGCAAGAATACTGGGGTGGGTTGCCATTTCCTTCTCCAGGGGATCTTCCCGACCCAGGGATTGAACCCAGGTCTCCTGCATTGCAGGTAGATTCTTTACCTCTAAGCCAGCAGGGAAGCCCATATAGTTCAGGTCTATAAACACATAACTCTCACAAGTTACTCCAAAACATGGTAACTAGCACAAGATTTTTGCGTTATCTTTTTAAAAAAGCCTTTGGATAATAACTCTAATGCATCAGGCTGCAGAGGATCTAAAGGGCACTCTAAATGATGGAATGATGGACATTATTTAATGATGGTAAATGAGAATTATTTCCTTAAAAGCCAATATCAATTTTACCAATTTTAAGTAGAACATAACATGAAATTATTTCATGAAATACAGTCTTGTTCTATGCTCTCCTGACACCAGTCCCAACATACAGCTTCCAGTCTTTTTGCCGTTTCTTGACTGATGAGACATTCATCCTTTAATTCCCTGATTGTCTTCCTCAATGATTTTTGGAAATGTTTTTCTCGGTCTAGAACATTCTGCAAACTTTTCTTGGTATCCTCTAGCTCGCTGATCACATGATCTAATTTATGCTTAAGTTTCTTTGGACTGTCCATCACACTGTAGCTATGTTCCTAAAAACATAAACACCAAGTTATTAAACCAGACAGACAAGCAGTTAGATAAAAAATTATAACTAGGCCTCAGTTATTTCTCCAAATACTATGCTTAGAGAACATTTTTAAGTTGGTGATACTAAGTTCAAAGACCACAGGGAGAGGACAGGGACATTTCAGGTGCCTAGAGTCCCCCATCTTTGTCTAAGGTCTGGCATACACAAGGAGGGCAGAATCCTGTGGGTGGAAGGCACTTCTCACCTGGAGGCAGGCACCTGCTTATGAACAAACAGCATGACACTCACAATGACCGTTAACAGTTTTGGTCCCTAAGTGTGGGCTGCTAAGTTTAAGTTTTACCTATCAAAAAAACTTACCTTTTTAACCTTTTAACTGAATTGCTTTATTTTGATGAATATTTCACTTTATAAGGGATGACAGGAAAGCACTGAAGCAGGTCTTCAGGCTGGGTGTTATGGATTTAGAGAGGACTCTGGTCTTGGATTTATAAAGAGATAATTTAAGCTCTCAGTATTTCTTTTGGTTATGGTATGTTTGTTGGGTATACTTTTTTCATTCAAAAACACCACTGACATATAAACATAAAATAATTTTGAAAAGCTGTTATTTAAAATTAGTGAAAATTACTTTGCTTTCAGCCAAGATGAAATAAGAGACTGGATTGACAAAAAAAAACCCAGAACTTCCCTGGTGCTAAAAGGATATCCGCCTGCCAATGCAGGAGACTGGGAAGAGTTCACATGCTGTGGAGCAACTAAGCCTGTGTGTCACAACCACCGAGCCTGCACTTTAGGGCCTGCAAGCTGCAACTACTGAGTCTGAATGCTGCAACTACTGAAGCCCAAGTGCCCTAGAGCCTGTGTTCTGCAACAAGAGAGAAGCCACCACAGTGAGGCCAGTGCACTGCAATGAAGAGTAGACGCTGCTCACTGCAACTAGAGAAAGCCCGTGTGTGGCGATGAAGATGCAGTAAGACCTCAACACACAGCCAAAAGGTATAAAAAAGTTTTGCACATAAGGACATTAGGCAAGGAAGGCAGAGATTGCACAGAGATGGGAAACAAAGAGATGAGCCTTATGAATGCCCAACTTACTGCACTGAGAGAGTTCTAGGCCTCAGTGCAAGGAGAGGAAACCCAGGCAGAGCTGGTTAGACAGAGTTGAGGAGGTAGTGCAAAGTATCTGGTGAGACCAAGGTGGCTACAGTTTACAGAACAAAGTATCAATAGTAGAGAGGAGAACCTGGAGATCTTCCCAAGCTCCCTGTCAAGTATTGCCCTGAGTAAGATCAGAGTATGTGTGTAGGAAACTGCTCAAGGCTGAGGAAAGAGTGGCCAGAAAAGATCAGGAGTACCCTGAGCTCACAGATTTTACCCCACCAGCCAGACCAGATTCATGGGGAACTGAGAAGAGTACACAGAAGAGTCTTGCCTCATTGGTGGAGAACAAATAGCCCAAGACTGAGCACTGTTCTGGTCCTGCCTAAAAAAAGCAAAACCTGAAAGGACCAAATTGTTTCCAAATAACTACACTTCATAACAAAGCTCAAGCATATAGGACACAAAAATATCCAGCATCCAGTAAAGTAAAATCCACAGTATGTGGCACACAAAATTTACCAGGCATGCAAAACAGCAGAAAATATGAGCTACAATAACAGAGAAACCAATCCATAGAAACCAACCCAGAACTAGCAAATGTTAGAATCAGTAGACAAGGAAATTAATGAAAGAAAGTTAAGCAGATACGTGAAAGATATAAAGAAAAGAATCAAATAGGACACCTGGACTTAAAAATTACTATGTGTGAGGTGAAAAATATATTTAAGAGAACTAATGGCAGATTAGAAATTTCAGAAGATTGGTGAAATTGAATATACAGCAATAGGAACTATCCAGAATGGACTACAGAGAGAAAAGGGAGTATTTAAAAAACAAAAAAATGAACAGAGTATGAGTGAGAGGTGGCAAAACTTCTGACCTCACAATATACGTGTAATTAGACTCCCCAAAAGAAAAGGAAGAAAAGTTGAGGAAGAAATATTTGAAGAAATCATGACCAAAATTTTTCCAAGTTTGATAAAAACTATAAACTCACAGATAAAGAAATAATAAATCCCAAGCATAAGAAACATGAACAGAGCTAAACTATGGTGTAATCAAATTATTTAAAACCATTAGCAAAGAAAAATTTTTAGCAAAGGAAAAAGATAAGAATGATAGCAGATTCTTGATTAGCAAGCAAGCATGTGAGAATATAGTGGAGCAACATCATAAAAAAACTAAAAACAACAAACTCCCAAACTGTCAACCCAGAATTTGTCAATATCTTTCAAAAATGAAGACTAAATAATGATTGTTCAGATTTTTCCAGACTAAATAATGACTATTTAGAAAACTAAGTAATGATTTTATAAAAGCTGAAAGAATTTATCACCAGCATAGCTGCACTGTAAGGAGTATTAAAGTTAAGTCCTTCAGACAGGATGATACCAGATGGAAATATGGATTTACACAAAGGAACGAAAAGCCCTGCAGTGGCAACTACATGGGTAGCATATATCTTTTTCTTCTTATTATTTAAATCTTTTTAAAAGATAATTTACTGCTTAAACAAAAATAATATCAGTGTAATGTGTGGTTCATAGCATATGTACAGTGAAATGTATGACAGCTGTAGCAAAAAGGTTGGAGAAGAGAAATAAAAGTATACTATGGTAAGATATGTATACTATACACTAAGCGGAATAATATCACTTATCATGTAGCCTGTGGTAAGTTAAACATGGATGCTACAGACCCAAAAGCAACTAACAGTTATGGTGAATAAATCAAAAAAAGGAGATAAGATGGAATTATAAAAAAATTTAATTAATTGCAAAGAAGACAAAAAAAGAAGAAAATGAGAACAAAGACTAAATGGAATAGGAAATAAGTATGATGACAGATTTAAACCAAACCATATCCCATTAATGATATAAAGTAATATGATAATCATATTAGATTATTATAGTTTAAATAATCCAAATAAAAGGCAGAAATTATATATAGAAAACATTAGTGATTATAAATAACCAAGTTATATTAAAAAAATCAAGACCCAAAAGTACATGCCGCCAAGAAAAAACACACTTTAAAAATAAAAAGACACAAACAGATTGAAACTAAAGGTTTCAACTAGGATAACACTAACAACAGAGAGCTATGGTGGGTATATTACTATCAGACAAAGTAGATTTCAGAGCAAAGAATATTACCAGGGATAAACAAGGCCATTTCTTAATAATAAAGGGGTTAATTTATCAAGACATAAGAATTTTCTTTTCCAATAGTTTTGAATAATTTAATTTGATGTAGCCTAGTTTAGTTTTCTTCATGTTTCTTGTGCTTGGGATTGCTGAGCTTTTTATCTGTGGGTTTATAGTTTTTATCAAACCTGGAAAAATTTTGGCCCTGATTTCTTCAAATATTCCTTTCTATTTCAACTCTTCTTCCTTTTCCCTTGGAGAGTTTAATTACATGTATATTGGGCTGTCTGAAGTTGTGCCACTTCTTACTGATGCTCTGTTCATGTTTTTCATTTTTTAAATATTCCCTTTTCTCTCTGTAGTACATTCTGGATAGTTCCCACTGCTATATCTTCACCTTCACTAATCTTTTCTTCTGAAATATCTAACATGCTATTCAGTTCAGTTCAGTCACTCAGTTGTGTCCAACTCTCTGTGACCCCATGGACTGCAGCACGCCAGGCCTCCCTATCCATCGCCAACTCCCCAAGTTTACTCAAAGTCATGTCCATTGAGTCGGTGATGCCATCCAACCATCTCATCCTCTGTCATCCTCCTTTCCTCCTGCCTTCAAACATGCCATTAATTCTCTCCAATATATTTTTAAACTCACACATTGTAAGTTTTTTCTAATTCTTAGTTTTGCTTATATGAGATGATAGATGTTCATCTAAACTTACTGTGATGATCACTTCATGATGAATGTAAATTAAATCATTACTGTACACTTTAAACTTATACAGTGGTGTATGTCAATTATATCTCAATAAAACTGAAAGAATAAAATAGAAAGGTATTTCCTCAGTCCTAAAGGGCAATTATGAAAAATCCACAGTTAACATCATATGAATATCTTCAATGGTCAAAGACTGATGCCTTCCTCCTAAAATCAGGAGCAAAGTATAAAGATCAGTTCTCAGTACTTCTATTCAGCATACCCTTGGAGGTTCAAGGTAGTGCAATAAAGCAAGAAAAAGAAATGAAAGGTATTTACATTGGAAAAGAAGAATTAAAACTGTTTTTAATGACAGACATCATGATTATCTTTGTAGAAAACCTGACAGCCTTTACAAAAAAGCTTTGATAATTAACATGTGAGTTTAGCAAGTTTGACAGATACAAGATTCATATACAAAGGTCAATTTATTTCCATATACTAACAGTAATTAAAACAATGCCACTTATAATAGCATCCAAACATACAAAATACTTAGGGATAAATCTGACAAAAGAAACAAAAAACTGTACACTGAAAATGACAAAACCCTGCTAAGAAAATTTTAAAGTTTAAATATATGAAGTGATGGGCTCGAAGACTTAAAATAGTCTTATTAAGATGTCAATTCTTCCCAAATGGATCTGTACATTCAACAGAATCCCAATCAAAACTCCAGCAGGAATTTTGTAGAAATTTATGAAAGTGATTCTAAAATTCATATAAAAATGCAAAGGACCAAGACTATCCAAAACAACTCTGAAAAAGAACAAAGCTGGAAGATTTAACACTGATAAACACTGCCTGATTTTAAGTATTATTATAAAGCTATAGTAATTAAGATAGTAAAACAGATCTGGATTCCAGGCCTGATTCTAACATGAAAAAGCAATCAGATGAATAAATAAATGCAAGCTTCAATACTGTGTATGTATGACAGTCCTTCAAGAAAACCTAAAGACATAACTATTGTTAAAATTAGATATTTCCAAATAGAACCTACAATACCAATACCTAAAGGGAGAAATTATTTATTGTATTTTATTGGTTGATATTACTTTGCCAACAAAGGTCTGTCTAGTCAAAGCTATGGTTTTTCTAGTAGTCATGTATGGATATGAGAGTTGAACCATAAAGAAAGCTAAGCACTGAAGAATTGATGCTTTTGAACCGGGGTGTTGGAGAAGACTCGAGAGTCCCTTGGACTGCAAGGAAATCAAACCAGTCAACCCTAAAGGAAATCAGTCCTGAATAGTCACTGAAGGACTGATGTTGAAGCTGAAGCTCCAATACTTTGGCCATCTGATGCGAAGAACTGACTCAGTGGAAAAGACCCTGATGCTGGCAAAGACTGAAGGCAGGAGGAGAAGGGGACGACAGAGGATGAAGACAGTTGGATGGCATCACTGACTTGATGGACCTGAGTTTGAGCAAGCTCCGGGAGTTGGTGACGGACAGCGGTACTGGCATGCTGCAGTCCATGGGGTCACAAAGAGTCGGACACGACTGAGCAACTGAACTAAACTGAACTGACTGGTTGAAATACTTTTGTGAAAGCATTCTTTGAATTAAATATGTATATATAAATTATAATGGCCCTTGGAAGCAATATTACTTTTGGTTATGACATATTAAAAAAAATCTCAAAAACCTGAACTCCTAGTTTTTCAGTAAGATTTCGAAAAGTTTAATCCTAATGGAGAGGGCATGTTCATCTTAAAAATACCAACATTAGCCCAGTAAGTAATTTTACTTACAAAAATGAACTGGGACTGGAATTCTTCAACACACGAGGTAGCATCAAGCTTGTGATTGTGGTTTGTAACTGGAAGGGCTTTGAGGGTGAAGTTTTTCCTACAATGAAGCTTTTCTCTTTTCCCCTGTTAAGAATAGTTAGTTGTTAACCAATCATTGTAGATATTTCTGTCCTTTTGTAAATTTTTAACCTTCTTAACTTTTTGTAGTAAAATTATTATATTTTTTTATGGAGATTGCTTTTAAAAGTCAGTAAAATTTAAATTCACTGAGATTACTTTAAAGGAACTTCCCTAAAATAACTTTAAAGTTTACCTGGAAACACGAATTTTCCTTAAAAAAAAAAAGAATGATAGTGAGGGAAGATATATCCTACAAGGTATTAAAAATATCCTACAAGGTAACAATATTTAAGATAGTGTACTATTCTTTTCGCTTCCCAGATGGTTCAGTGGTAAAGAATCTGCCTGCCAAGCAGGAGGCACAGGAGATATGGGTTCTAGCCTTGGGTCAGAAGATTATTCTCTAAGAAAAATATGAGTAGATCATGTAGATAAGAGCCTTCAGGATAAAAAATGGCATTCTAAATAAGTGGAGAAAGGCTATAATGAAAAATGAGCTAATTATGAAAAATAATTATATCCTTTATGTACAATAAATCACAATGAATTTCTATATAATGAAAATTCATGTAAGAATGAAAACAATGAGGAACTAGAAAAATACATGGGAAATATTTATAAAATCTTAAATCAGACAGCACAAGAGAAAATATAGGACTACTTAAAAAAACGTATTTCACACAAAACAAATCAACACCATAATCAGAACTAAAGACAAAGAACAAAAAAGTAACTGCAACATAGTTGAACGATTCATATCCTCAATATCTATTGTTGTTACAAAACAGCTTAGAAAAAGATAAAACTAGAAGACTTGAATAAGTTATTCACAAAAGAAGTAAAACTGTCTAATGAACTCAGGAAATAATGCATAAATGCACTAATATTCAAAGATAAAATAAGATGCCATCTATGCCTATCAACTTCAGCAAAGGTTAAAAACACAACTTACACTGAGGATTAGGATGGACAGACACTTTTATGCATAACTAATAGTAGGGCAGTTGACTGATACACCCTTTACGATGGGCTTTTGGGAGGTTTGTATCAAAAGCAAAAGACTTAAAAACGTGTGTAATTTTTGATCTAGCTATTTTATTTCCAGGAAATTAGTTTGGGGAAATAAGGATATGAACATAGATTCAGCTACAATAATGTTCATTATAATGCTTTTTAAAACAGTGAAAGATGATAAACCTATATACAATGGTAAGGATTGATTACATAAAGTATTTATTGTCCATACATAGGATCAACCACTATATGATCATTAAAAATGTTCTGTAAAGATGACATCACTAAATATGAGAAAGGATATAGAATCACAGGAACTCTTATAAGTTGATGGTGGGGGTATAAGTTGGCAAAACCACTTTGGAAAACTATGGTGATATCTACTCAAGCTGATCCTAGGATCCAGCAATTCCACTTCTAACAGAAATGTATATATACTCTGTAGAAATGTGTACATTTAAGTGCATCAAAAGGCATGGACAAAAATGTTTGTAGTTGCACCATTCATAATAGCTCCAAAGCGAAAATCCAAATGTTCATCAACAGTAGAATAGAAATTATAGTTTCTTTATACAATGTGCTGAAGAACTGATGTTTTTGAACTGTGGTGCTAGAGAAGACTCTTGAGAATCTCTTGGACTGCAAGGAGATCAAACTAGTCAATCCTAAAGGGAATCAACCCTGAATATTCATTTGAAGGATTGATGCTGAAGCTGAAGTTCCAATACTTTGGCCACTTGATGTGAAGAGCTGACTCACTGGAAAAGACCCTGATGCTGGGAAAGACTTAGGGCTGGAGGAGAAGGGAGCAGCAAAAGAAGAGATGATTGGATGGCATCACCAACTCAATGGACATGAGTTTGAGCAAACTCTGGGAAATGGTGAAGGACAGGGAAGCCTGGTGCACTGCAGTTCATGAGGTCACATAAAGTTGGACATGACTTAGCACTGAACAACAACAAATACAATAGAATATTATAGTGCAAAGAAAATACATGGACTAGTACCACATGCTGCCATGTGGATGAATCACAAGAACAAAATGTTGAGTGAAAGCAGCCACAGTACAGAGTATGCACTATATGACTCCATTTACAATAACTGACAGTGATAAAAGTCAGGATAGTAGTACTTTTGAGGGTGTAGGGACTGGGAAAGAGCATGAGGGAAGCTTCTGGGGCATTGATAACTTTCTCCATCTTGGTCTGAGAGGAGTTACATGAGTGTATTCACTTTGTGAAAGTCCAATGGTCTATACACTTATGATGTGTGGATGTTATATGTATGTTGACTTCAGTACAAAGTTTAGTTAAAAAAAAATTGATGTTCCATATAGGTTTCTCTTAAAAATGTGATCCATTGAGCTGCAACACAATCATGCAGGGTGCCTATTAGAAAATGCAGATCCTAGATTTCAAAGCAAACTTGCTCAATCAAATTTTTTGGGAGAGGGGGTTAGGATTCTGCATTTTAAGTCAAGCTCCCTGGATAATATTTAGGTAGACTAAATTTGAAAGCCATTGTTATAGAAAAATATTTAACTTCATGGAAAATATTATAATAGTTAAGAGTGAACTCTGGAGCTATAATACCTGGGTTTAAATCCGCCATTTAACAGCAGTGTGACTTGGGGAATGTATTCCAGCTTTCTGGGTCTAAATTTTCTCAAATAGTCAAATGAGAATAAGATTATTTAACTCTTATGGTAGTTCAGGGGACTAAAAGAGTCAAAATATATGTAAAGTGCTTAGATTAGTGCCTGGCACACAGTAAGCACTGTATGAATGTTAAAAAAAGAGCAAAGCAAATAATAAAAAGGATATACAATATAATTCTATTTTGTAAGAATATATAGATGTATTTATATACAAACATACAAACAACAGAAAAAAATCCATATAGAGTGTTACCAGTGTTACTTCTAGATTCTGTGATTTCCTTGTTATTAGGAAATAACTTTTGGAAGTTAGTAATTTATTGTTTGACTTATTATGTCCATATTTCTTAAGGTCTGCTTAACATTACAGATGACACCATGGTATAGGAAACAAACCCTTTAGAGCAAATTGCAGAAGATACTGTACATTTATTAATATGGCAGAAACTGAGTCAGTTTCCACTTTATAACTCAAGTACTGAGATACGAATATCTGCAAATGTGACCAAGACCCCTATGGGAGTAGACATCTTCTGAACTACTTCCTCTGTTTCCAGCTGTCAGGAAGGAGATACCTTTCAATGGAGGTTCATTCCCACTGGTGTGGGAACCCACAGGCTCTCCCCGAATTTTCCACATTGGAATCAGTCAATCTCTAGAGTTTCTGGAAGTGAGTACACATTCAGGTTATATGAAGTCAAGAGAGATACTTAGGGTGAAGCAGCTCACCTATGGCACTAAAATCATTGAGAAAAGCCACAGAATTCAACTAGAGTTTCCTTAAACAATCCTTTTATTTTTTTTTTTACCTCTTCTTTCCTTCTCTTCTTATCTTTTGGTTTTCTACCTTCCAGTTCTACTTAGGCTTTAAGTGTGAATGTATGTAGCTCTCAAAGTATACTTTGTGTCTGTTGCGGCTCTGCTCTTGACTTTTGCTCCAGTGTGAGGAGCACTGCCAGCTTGGAACTTCAGTTCAACTCTAACATTCCTCCAATTTTTAGACCCAAATCTTGAGCTATACTAACTCAAGTTTGCTTCACCAAACCTTAGTAAGGTACAGATACTAACATTTCTGAGGGGCTACTGGTAAAACAGTCTTACTACTCATTATAAAAGCTTACACAGCAGTTAACAAATTTAAAAAAAACTTAAAGAATAGTTTTCAAATCAATAAGCAAACAGTAAAAAATGGTAGCAAGTGTGGTGAAGGTTATTAAATAGTCCATAAAAAGTGAGTAATGATGGTAAGCAGCATCTGATAAACAAACCTGTAAGCGAGATACGGAATCAAAAATAGAAGGTACAACTCCAGGTTTCAGTTTAATATTTGGAGCACTTCTGTCAAAATCTGTCTTCTTAAAGTGTCTTGAACACAACACATCTCCTTTTTTAGGCTCCCAAATGCCTGCAGCATTCACATCAAGTCTTTTCATTGCTAATACCCATTTTCTTTTGATGTTTTCATCTGTGGGGAATCTAGAAAAAAATATATAAAGTATTTTAAAATTAAACACATATACTTGAATTAAAAGGCTGTGCCTAAATTGATTCTTTCACTGGTTTGTTATTACTCTTGGGAACTGGAATATTTAGGAAACCATTGTGATTTATGGTTTTATAACTTTCAGTTTTAATACTCAGATTTTTGTACCAACATGCTACAGGCAAATAGTCCTCATTTAATTCTTTCTCATATTATAAAGAAGAAAAGCTTCCAAAGACATTTACTACCTTAGAGTAAAATTCACAACTGAAGGTTTTTCTTCATCCATAAATGATGAAGAGTATCACTTGGGCCTTTTCCTATCTAATAGAATTTATCCCAGATGAACAGAGACACTTGTGGCTCCATTCTTCTATCAGCATCAAAAAGTTTAGTACAACATTTAATACAAAACCAGGGTATAAATGCTTAGTGAATGAATGCAGAGAACACCTGCGGAGTTTGGAATTTTGGAGATGAGAACGATTTTGAGATCTGGAAGTTAATAGCCATATCTTTTCCAATTTTCCAAGCTGGTTCAAGTCCTTTTTGGAATAAAGAGGGGTACACATGTTCATTTTTGATTTCCTTATACTTAGCAAAGTAGTTAGCAGATCTTTCTCTGGCACATAGCACAGTGCCTGGCACAAAAGCAACAAAATAAAACTTCAGCAAATGAATAATTATTAAACCTTATTGCTCCTTCTTTCCTATGCTGTCAGAAGAATGACTAAAATAAATTAGGACCATCTTGATTTACCTGCAGTACAGCTAAACTTGGTCTGAAGTTGTAATTTATAGCTTTTTCTCTGTAACATAAGCTTGATTTATTTTTAAACATCAACATAAACATAAGCTTGATTTATTTCTAAAGGAGAGAATAAATTTCCGCAAAGATCCTTGATTTGGATTGTAAACTACACGTAAACAACACAATTTCTTTGAAGGTACGTTAAAATGCAAAATAGTAATATTAGCAAAAAGGTTTGATGATATTTTTGTTAATCAGTCTGTGATACCTTTGCAGGTATCTTAAGCTTCTGAACTAATTATAAAAATGTAAAATTATTATTGTCACTTCAAATTCAACTAAAAAGGTTATTAAAAAAGAAGTTGAGAACTAAAGTTCAAAATTGAAGATCTAGGGGGTATAGCTCAGGGGTAGAACAACTGGCTGCAAAACTGAAGATTTAAGTAGACCTATCTTTAGCTTAACAGTCAAAAGTACTTGGCTTAACTACAGCAGACTCTTACACGTGAAATGTCAGTCCTTTTAATTTGGAATTTGGTAAACAGCGAGAGGCACATCCAAGGGCCGAGCAACATTTCACCATGGTTTCAGCAACTCATACCAGAACTGAAAGAAAATTAAGGGAGCAAGCGTCAGTAACTTCAAAGCTTAAGGGGTACATATTTACCTTTCCCAGTACGTTCCACGTAACATTACATGAGATTAGAAAGCCAAAGGCAAATGTTTTCTTTCAAAACCCGCAGCTCTGCTCATAAAATATTCTAAGGGTTTGGCTCTTTAGCAAGGTAGGTCATATTCAGCTAGGCCTTCTGTCAGTTTCGGGGGCTGTTACATTTCCCTTCCACCACTTCTTACAGGCACGGGTTCCCTCCATCACCAGATCCTGGCACACTGACGCCTCCTAGAACGCTCATTCTGAGCTCTCAGCTCAAGCGTTGCTTCCTCAGGGAAACCTTCCTTGACACCCGATTAAGTGAGATTCCCTCTAGTACTAGCTCTCAGGGAACACACATTTCCCCTTCGTAGCACTTCTCCAAGCTGTAAACCTACATTTATTTCAGGGTGTCTGTGGACTCTCTTTCTCCTTCACCAGTCTGAGTTCCCAGAACCGTTTTTGGTCACTTTCTTTCCCATGGCGTAGCTGGTGACTGGCACATAGTAAATGTTAATATACTCCTGAAGGAATGAAGAGGAAGTAATGAAAAAGGGGACAAAAAGGCATTCGGGTCGCTGACGAGCTCCTGGCTGCTCGGCTATCGCCGCGCGCGCGCTAGGATTCCCTCCCAGCCGGAAGGCCGGGCAAGAGCTCCGCCCCTTTCTCGAGGCTACGGCCGCCGCCGAGGGAGGGAGGGAGGGGCGACCCTGTCACAGGTGTCGCTGCGGCCGGAGAGCGGACCTTCCCCAGGGGTCACCGGATGTCTCCGTGCCGCTGCGGTCCTCCTCGCCCCGAACTGCGCCCAGGGTGTGGGCGGGTAGCGATGGGGGGAAAAGGGGAAGCAACCTAGAATTATTACCGTTAGTGGTGAAGCCAGCAACTAACGACGACAACGGAGACTGCGCCTCCATTCGCTTCCGCCCCGTAGTTCGGGGCGCCGGAAATCCGGCTGCCCCGGGTCACGTGTCCTGCCGCCATCTTGGCTCCGGGGGCCGCTGCAGCCGGGACAGAGCGGGCTAGAGCGCCGCTGCTTCTCTGGGCGTAGCTTTTGGCCTGGGGGAAGGGGTCGTGGAGTTTGAGGGGAGGTTGGGGCGATGGCGTCCTCGGCGCGGGAAGATGGCGCCCGTGGGCAAGCCGAAAGGCGGCGGGGCTGCGAGCACTATGACAGGGGATGTCTCCTGAAGGTGACGATTTCACTGGGCTCTTAAGAGTTTCCGCCGGGCTGGGGGTGGAGTGGGCCGGGAGGTGAAGCTTGGGCTTAAGTTTGTTGTTGGGCTAAGCTGTTGTCTGGATAACTTCACCTCTGACTGGCTTCCGGCCGTAAAGAGCGTGTTTTGTCAAGGCGACCACTGGCCCCACCTTTGTGTTGTAGTTTGCAAGCAAACTTCTTGCTTGGCAAAAACCTGGCCTTGCCCATCGGTTACCTTATCAGGGGGTTCATTTAGTCTTTTGGTGCTGAAAGTGGACAGAGGCAGTCCCGGGCTTGTGCTGGCTTTTCCCAGGATCACTTTCAGGTGTGTGATGAAATAATGGAAGGCGGGTAAGCGAGTGGAGACTCGGAATACACTTTCATCCCTTGTAGTAAATAAGTTTTACAGCTTGCCAGCTTCATTTCAGCGTGAGTATGCCTAAGCCTGCCAGGTAGAAAACGTAAGCGGAAGGAATGAACTATGTTATGGTAAGTCATGGCTTAGGATGTCTTCAGAGATGAGTGGATCTTTAAGTTCACAGTGTACTGGAAAGTGTAATATAAGGTTAGCTTACTGGCCTAGAGACTTTTTGATGTACTAGTTAGGGTAAAGCTAAGTTTCTATAACAAAAAGACCCAGTAGAAATGTGAGTTAAAGAATAAAAAGTTTATTTCTTCTCACCTCACAATTCAAGGTGAATGAGGCTGTTTCACATGACCACTCCTTGGACAAATTTTCTCTATTGTGTTGCTAACCATGTTTTAGGGCATATAGTCATCAACTGGGTTGCTGCCATGTCCAGGTTTCATCTGGTGGAAAGGGAGAAGGGAGCATGGGGCAAGAGGCATGCCTAGCTTCTTAATACGCAGGCCCAGGAGAGGCACTGATTTTATTCTGTGCGTATTCTGTTGCTAAGAACAACTTAAGTCATTTGACCACAAGTAACAGCAAGGAAACAGTAGTGTAGCTGGGCAGTCATGTGTCCAGGAAGGAGAGAGTCGTCTTTCTTGTCTTGGACAACTGGCAGTCTTTGCCAATCTTGAAAACAAGGACTGTCTTTTACGTTTATTGTGTCCTCCAAACTTTAAGACACAGAGTTGATGTGTGGTAAACTTAAGTAGACTAAAATATAGTCATTATAGTATTTAATGCTTCAGTGTTAAAGTTGGTAAATGAAATTATCTGGAATGTCTTAAGTAGAAATTGCCTGCCTGCTACTTAATGCTGAGAATGAGTTTAGGGTATTGTGGGATTAACTTTTCAGTTTAGGGACGGCCATCTTTCATAATTCTTCTGTTTTGAACTACAAGGTTGTGTTCAACTTGATAGAGACCTAGATGTTGATGGGAAAACAGTGAAATGTTATGTATAGTTATCAGTTTACCAAATGATCCATTGGTTGTAATCTTTGACCTTGTTCCAGGAGGAGGAGAAGGAAAGAAATTTCTTTTTGCGTTATTTCAAACTTGTCTTGCCTTGCTTATACCTTTTTTTTTTTTTCCTTACCTGGGGATTAGGCACCTTGCTGTGACAAGCTTTATACTTGCCGATTGTGTCATGATAACAATGAAGATCATCAGCTAGATCGCTTTAAAGTAAAGGAAGTGCAGTGCATAAACTGTGAAAAAATACAGCGTGTAAGATTTTATTACATATTTCTATTTTTTTTTAAAACATGTACTAAGGTGGTTTTAAAAATTTAATCAAGAATATTGCAAATACAACTTTAGGTCTTAAAGTATGCAGTATCTTGGGTTTAAATGTATGAAAACATGTAAAGATAAAACCACATGTACATTAAGAAAAAATCTGGACATTTTAAATTAGTACTTCAGAATGTTTTGGTAAATTGTATATTTTTAGTTACTTTTTGTTTTTTAGGCACAACAGACTTGTGAGGAATGTAACACATTGTTTGGAGAATATTATTGCAGTGTATGCCATCTGTTTGACAAAGACAAGAAACAGTATCATTGTGAAAACTGTGGAATTTGTAGGTACTGTATGTAAAATGTTCTTTTTAAATTATTTCTAATATATCTTAGCAATAATAGTTTTTAAAATCACCTTATTGGAATATAATTACATGAAAAAATGGCTACCACCCACACCAGTATTCTTGCCTGAAGAATTCCATGGACAGAGGACTTTCAGAATTACATCTTATGGGATGTATTAATTTTAAATGTTCAGTAACTTTTGACAAATATATCTACTGTGTTACCATCATCACAAATCAAGGTTTAAAAAAAATTTCCATTGCCGTAAAAAGTTTATTCATGCCTTCATCATTTAACTAGCCCATCAACAATTGTGTGGCTATTTAAATTTTAAATTTGGGGTAGAAATTATGCTTTTATATGAAGTGGCTTGTAGGAAGCTAAGGTAGAAAACTAGGGTAGATTTTTCCTTTTTGAAAATTAGTTTAAAAAATTATGAAAAGTTTTGATAAAATCAGTATAGGCTTAAGAATTGGATGATACAGGAAAGTAGAAAGAATGAAAATAAAATAGTTTTCAGTCCAGCCACCCACTGACAAGCTACTGTTGTCATGTTGGTATGTAGGAATTTTTTTCTTTCTAAAAATCCTAAAGTGTTAAGATGTGTCCAGAAGCATATATGTAACAAATGTATGCTTTAAAGTATACTAATATGACAAACCACTGTTTTTAAGAATTAGAATGTTACCAGTGTTGGAGCTCCAAGTGTCCTATGTCAGTCCTTTCTCATTGTTTCTATTGGAGAATTTTAAATCACTTTCGGTTTTTATGTAGTGTTTCGTGTTTTGGCTGTGCCATGTGAGATCTTAGCTCCCTGACCAGGGATTGAACTCGTGCCCCTTGTGTTGCCAGCCTGGAATTTTAACCACTGGACCACCAGGGAGGTCCCTAAAGGTAGTTGTTTTTAAGGAAGGGTAACAAATATACCAGAGAAGGCAATGGCACCCCACTCCAGTACTCTTGCCTGGGAAACCCCATGGACGGAAGAGCCTAGTAGACTGCAGCCCATGGGGTCGTGAAGAGTCGGACACGACTGAGCGACTTCACTTTCATGCACTGGAGGAGGAAATGGCAACCCACCCCAGTATTCTTGCCTGGAGAATCCCAGGGATGGAGGAGCCTGGTGGGCTGCCGTCTAGGGGGTCGCACAGAGTCAGACACGACTAAAGCAACTTAGCAGCAGTAGCAGCAGCAACAAATATACCAAAAGATGTGACAATCATAAGCAAACCTCCTTTTCTAGTTTTTATGTCTAGAAATTTGACTTTGGTCTTTTTTATATTTTTTACATATGTAATAACTCTTTGAACATGTGAAATGTAATAATAATTGGTTTCATGTCCTTCTCTGGTAATTCTAACCTCTGTGTCAGTTTGGATTGATTTTGATTGTTCAGTTCTTTTTTTAGTTGGTTTTCCTGCCTTTTGGGTGACTGGTCATTGTTGGATACCAGACATTGTGATTTTTACCTTGTTGGGAACTTTTCATATTCCTGCAAATCTTCTTGAGCTTTATTTTGGGATGCAGTTAAGTTACTTTGAACAGTTTGGTACTTCTGGGACTTGCTTTTATAATTTGTTAGATGGATCTGGAGGTGTGCTTATTCCAGGAGTAATTATTCCTCACCACTGAGGCAGTACCTTCCTGAGTACTCAGCTCAGTACCCCATGAATTCTAAGCTTTTCCAGTCTGGCTAAAGGGAGTAAATACTGATCCTGACCGTGTCTGAGTGCTGAACACTGTTCCTTCTAGTTCTTTTGAATGGTTCTCTCCCTGGCCTTGGGGGGTTTCTTCACATGCATGAGCTGATATGTATCCTACTAAATACTTGAGGGGCTCCCCTGTGCAGCTCTGTCCTCTCTGCAAGTCCGTCCTGTGAGCTGCAACAATCATGGATTCCTTGGACTCTCAGCTCATCTTCTCGATCAGCAAGTCTTTCTGGCTCTGCTTTTGTTCCTCCAACTTGTCCTACTGCCTGTAGGTGCTCTAGGCAATAAACTAGGGCAATTTTAGGGCTTGTTTAGTTTGTTTCCTGTATCTTGCAGGTTGCTGTCTTTCGTTGCTTGATGTTCAGTGAAACTTGTTTTATATGTTTTGTTTGAGTCGTGTGGTAGTAGTTTTGGGTAAGAGGGTAGATCCAGTCTCTTGTCTGTTATTCTGTCTTGGGCCGTAGTGGAAGTTTCCTGCAGGGTTTTACCGGTGGAATTGGACAGACTGATTGTAAGTTTCATCTGAAAGAGAAAAATTCAGAGCTGAGCAGATTTTGAAAAGGAAGAACAACAAGGGGATTGCCTTTCCACATAACCAAAACATGACAAAGTGAGAGTAATTTAAATGGTATATTCTTTGTGTAGGAATAGACAAATAGATAAAGAGAAAAACTGTGTGTGTGTGTGCGCACACACACATTCACATATTTAACATACGAATTTATAGCAAAAAATGGCATTTCAGATCAGGAGAACAGGTACTAAGATAACTGATGATCCATTCGGGAAACAAAAAATTGATTACTAAAATTCTATGCATTCATTAGAATATGGTTTTAGCATGTTGTAACAGAAATGCTAAATAATAAGTGGCTCAAAAAAGACATTTATGTTTCTCAGGGAAAAGTCTGAACCATGTAGTTAAATAGAAGCCCAGGTTTCTCTTATTTTTGCCCTGCTATCCATAAGATACTTCCTTGTCTACACAATTTAAAAGAACTCATACTCTTGTCAGCTGAAAGGGGGAAATAGGTGAAGGGAAGGTACACCCTTTTCTCCGAGGGGCACAAGACAGAATTTTCATTTGTCTCTTCTGTTCACACTTCCAGGGAAGTTGGGAAGTAGTTTTTATTCAGTACAGCCCTGTGCCCAGCTAATATTGTGCAGGAAGAGGATAAGAGAAATTTGCAGACAACTGGCAGTTCACCTTTACTGTATGTAGTGGATTTCAAATGGATGAAAGAAAAATATAAAAATCATAAGCTGTAGTATTAGAAGTATATAGGAGAGTATGTATATGACCAGTGGGTTTCAAAAGTTTTTTCAAAATAAGAGGCATACCCTGAGGAAACCAAAATTGGAAAAGACACATGTATCCCATTGTTCATTGGAGCACTGTTGACAATGGCTAGAACGTGGAAGCAACCTAGATGTCCATCAACAGTTGAATGGATAAAGAAGTTGTGGTACATATGCACAATGGAATATTACTCAGCCATAAAAGGAACACATTTGAGTCCTAATGAGGTGGATGAACCTAGAACCTATTACACAGAGTGAAGTGAGTCAGAAAGAGAAAGATAAATACCATATTCTAATGCATATGTATGGAATCGAGAAAAATGGTACTGAGCAATTTATTTACAGGGCAACAATGGAGAAACAGACATAGAGAATAGACTTACGGACATGGGGAGAGGGGAGGAGAGGGTGACATGTATGGAAAGAATAACATGGAAACTTACATTACCATATGTAAAATAGATAGCCAAGGAGAATTTGCTATATGGCTAAGGAAACTCAAATAGGGGCTCTGTATCAACCTAGAGGGGTGGGATGGGGAAGGAGATGGGAGGATGGGGATATATGTATACCTATGGCTGATTCATACTGAGGTTTGACAGAAAACAGCAAAATTCTATAAAGCAATTATCCTTCAAGAGAATAAAAAAAGAGGCAGAAGCATAAGCCATAAATTGAAATATCATGTCTTTTTATTACCTAGGAATTAAAATGAATGTATGATAAAAAATATAAAAAAGATGATTGACATACCAAAAAAGTACTTTTAATATATACAAGTGAAAAAGATGAATATCCAGGATATATAAAAGTGTTGCTCTCAGTTGTGCCTGACTCTTTGTGACTGCATGGATTGTAGCCCACCAGGCTCCTGTGTCCATGGGATTCTCCAGGCAAGAATACTGGAGTGGGTTGCCATGCCCTCCTCCAGGGGATTTTCCTGACCCAGGGATCATACCCAGGTCTTCTGCATTGCACATGGATTCTTTACCATCTGAGCTACCAGGGAAGCCAGGATATATAAAGAACTCCTTTAATTAGATTCCTCAAAAAACTAAAAGAAGTACCATATGATACCATGTGTAGTTCCATTCTTGGGATGCTCTGTGTGTGTGTGCACTTGCGTGCTCAGTCTTGTTTGACTCTGCAGCCTCATGGACTGTAGCCTGCCAGGCTCCTCTGTCCATGGGATTTTCCAGGCAGGATGGGTTGCCATTTCCTTCTCCAGGAGATCTTCCTGACCCAGGGATTGAACCCGAGTCTCTTGTGTCTCCTGTGTTGGCAGGCAGATTCTTTACTCCTGTGCCACCTGGGAAGCCCCCCACTCTTGCGTACGTATCCAAAAAAAGTGAAAACACTAATTCAAAAAGGTACATTTGCTCAAGAGTTCATGATAGCATCATTTACAGTAGCCAAGATATGGAAGCGACGCAAGTGTTCACCAACAGACAAAGAAGATGTAGTGTACACACACACACACTGTCTTCTCTCACACATACTCTGGAATATTACTCAGCATAGTAAAGAATGAAATTCTGCCATTTTCAGTATTGTGGGTGGACCTAAAGAGTATTATGCTTAGAGAAGGAAGTCACAGAGACAAATGCTGTATATCATCACTTATATGTGGGATCTTTTAAAAAAAATAGTGAATATATATAACAAAACAGAAACAGACAGTTATAGAAAACAAACTAGTGGATACTAGTGGAGAGAGAGAAGCAGAGAGGGCAAGATATAGAGGTAAGGGATTAAGAGATACAAGCTACTGTCTATGAAATAGATAAGCTATAAAAATATATTGTGCTTCCCAGGTGGTGCTAAGTGGTAAAGAATCCGCTTGCCAGTGCAGGAGATGTGAGAGATGTGGCTTTGATCCCTGGGTTGGGAAGATCCCCAGAGTAGGAAATGTCAACATACTCCAGTATTTTTGCCTGGAAAGTTCCATGGGCAGAGGAGTCTGGTGGGCTATAGTCCATGGGGTCACAAAGAATCGGACAGGACTGACCACAGTGAGTTGCCATAAGGAAGCACAGTGTGCTTCCCAGGTGGTGCAGCACAGGGAAACAGTAGCCATTATTTTGCGATAATTTTAAATAGAGTATAATGTATAAAAATGCTGAATCACTATGCTACATACTTGAAACTAATATAATAATGTAAATCAAGTATATACTTGAGTTAAAGAGCTTCTTTAAAATTATAAAAGACAAATATCCTATTAGAAAAATGAACCGAGCACTTGAACAGACAATCCACAGGAGAAGTCCAAATGGTTCATAGATAGTAAAATATGCTCCGTGTATCATCATTTGAGAAATTCAAATTAAAGTGATGTTTTTATTTGTCGTATAGGTAACCATTGTTGGCTAGGGTGTGGGGAACATGGGTGCTGTTACACATTGGGGGGAGTATAAATTAGTACTCTCTTTGGAGGTCAGTTTGGCAGTATCAGAACTGATGATGCATTGCCCTCTGAACCTACAGTTTCACTTCTAGGAATTTTGTAAAAAATCATCAATATGTAGGTTGACTTGATGTCTGTAAGGGGTATTTATTGTATCATTGCATTAGCTAAAGATAGTAAATTTTATCAATAGAAGAATATTAAAAAATTAAGCTATATCCATACCATTTAATACTATGTAACTTTGAAGAAGAATAAAGTGGTTCTATGTAGTCTTACATAGAATACCCTTCAAAGAATACTGTTAAGTGAAGAAGCTGCAAAACAGAATATATAGAAAGAATCCATTTGTGTAAAAAATAAAACTCAAAGCATGTGTAGCTGTGTGTGTGTGTGTGTGTGTGTGTGTGTATGCAGTTTTATAGAAGAAAAAAGCACTCGGAAGGATAGATACTATTCTGTTTGTAGTGCTTGCATTTGAGGAGTGATGTTGGGAAGGTAGGGATTCACCTCATATTCTTCACTGTGGTTTGAATTTTGTGTATAGTGAATCTGAACTTACATATAATGAGTAAATATGTAATAAAAACATATGTAATCTTTTGTTTTTCACGTTACTTTTTTAGGATTGGTCCAAAGGAAGATTTTTTCCACTGTTTGATATGTAACTTATGCCTTGCAATAAATCTCCAAGGGAAGCACAAGGTATGTACTTAAGTTTGTATGATTTAAAAAGTGTTATTTTTGAAAACAGCTAAAATCTTAATTTGTTTAAAAGCATGTTAACTTTCAGATGTTACTGAGTATAGTCATGTTGCTTTTTATTTTTAAGCAGTATTACGTGAATGTTCTAAAGTACAGACCTTAGAATATCTGATCTACAGTTCCCTTTTCTTCTCTATAGTGTGTAAGAACACTTACATCAGTTATTAGTATAATGTACACAGCCTCTAAATTAGCCTGTGGATTCTTATCATTGAAACTGGTTTTGAGAATAGCTTTTAAAATGTATAGGAGAAATACAGAGCAGTGTAACCTTTTGTTAATACAACATTCCTAGATAATTCAGTATTCCTTTCCAATAAAAATATTTTTAACTTGGATGTAGAAATTTTATATCATGATCCTAGGCCCTTTAAACATTATTTTTCATTTTTTAGGAGAAAATCTAATGAACTATCACTTATAGTACTGATTCTATCCAAGAATTGAGAGAATGGAGAATCTGATGAGGTTGTTTTAAAAAGATACTAGATAATGAAAAAGTGAAAGTTAGTCACACAGTCGTGTCTGAACTCTTTGAGTTCCCATGGACTGTTAGCCTACCCAGCTCTGTCTGTGTAATTCTCCAGGCAAGAATACTGGAGTATGTTGCCCTTTCCTTCTCCAGGGGATCTTCCCGACCCAGGAATCGAACCTGGGTCTCCTGCATTGCAGGCAGATTCTTTACCAACTGAGCCACGAGGGAAGCCCTACTAGATAATAGCTAGTCTAAAATACTGAGGTAGTAAGAGAAACTGAGGTGAATAATGAAAATAGGGAATATAGTGACAAGTATAAGGGAAAGAGAATGGGGGCTGAATGAAGATGACTCCTAAGGATTTTAGTCCTGGCTTTAAGTACTTTATTAATAGATTGTAAGAGATAATAAAAGATTCAGTTTGGTTTTACAGACTTGTGTTGAGGCTGATTAACTATGTTGTGTTGCCTTTAGATATACTATGTTGTCTTAGAAAACTATATACTCAGTTTCTCTTGCAGTATTTTTGTTTTGTTTCTCAGTTATTTTTTATTGTTTATGTTAGTAAGTGGTGGTATCATCTACTCAGGTGTTTGCTAAAAAACCTGGGTATCATTTATGGCTTGATGCTTTCTCTTACCTCTTCACACTTAATCAGACCTTGTCATGTCAAGTTAGGAACTCAGGCTCATTGGGCAACCTGTTGGAGCACACATATATTTTCATTTCTTGATAGCATGTAATTTGGGGAGTTATTTAGCTTCTCTAGACCTCAAAGGGACTTACCAGGTTGTGCAGTGGTAAAGAACCCACCTGCCAGTGCTGGAGATGTGGATTCAATCCTTGGGTCAGGAAGATCCCCTGGAGAAGGAAATGGCAACCTACTCCCAGTATTCTTGCCTGGAAAATCTTATGGACAGAGGAGCCTGGTGGGCCATAGTCCATGGGGTCACAAAACCTTGGACATGACTGAGCACACTTGAATGCATGCACAGGCCTCAAAATACATCATCTGTAAAATGGGGTAAATAATTGTATGTGTTTCAGTGTTGTGGGAATTAATTGAGATAATACAAAGTAATGAACTTGACATATGGCATGTAGTAAAATCTCTTTAATATGAACTATTACTATTTCTTTATCTGTAAAATGAAGATAATTTGAATAATTAAGATGTATTAGGAATTTCATTGTTTCAGGTAATGTGCAAAGGCTGAAATAGTTTTGAGACTTAACTGTTCAGTTCTTGTCTAACTTATATATAAGAGACATATTAATGTTCATTATTACATTTAGTAAGTTGGTATTGTTTCCTTTGTTAGTTTTTATTATTAATGCTATGGTTGTATAATTAACATCTAGTGAAGCTTTTGGTAATTTTAATTTTGCTTTTAAACAGTGTATTGAAAATGTTTCCCGGCAGAATTGTCCAATATGTTTGGAGGTGAGCTTAAAATATTTTTTGCTTTGGAAATATCCTGTTTTGAATTTAAAATACTGAGAATTTATATTGTGTTCATGTAATTAACCACCAACTTTATTTGCTTTTACAGGACATTCACACATCTCGTATTGTTGCTCACGTCTTACCGTGTGGACATCTTTTACATAGGTAAAGTAACTTTGTTTTTTTTCCTCAAAAATGTTTGGAGATGGTGGAGATACTTTTTGCTTTATTAAAATAATGTTATATTTTCTTTCAGAACGTGTTATGAAGAAATGTTGAAAGAGTGAGTGTTTGATGGGATTATAAAAAATTGTTACTGTAAGATGTCTGTTTTTGTTTCTTTTTTTTTTTTTCAGGCGAGTGAGGAAGGGAATGGGCAAATCTTGCAGTTACTTATAGCATATTTGACTGGTGGATATTTCCTTTGAGATGGGTAGGGTAGATGAGTAGTGTTAAATTGGGCAAAGCATGTTGGGAGAGAAACACTGGACTCTGCCTTTGTCCTCATGTTCCTGTTATGCCATATCTCATTTGCAATTTGAGACAGATAACCTCTCATTCTCTGGCTGCTAATTGGGGAGCTTGGTCTCTGCCTGAGACAGTCATAGTGTTGTAAAAAATAAAAATGCTGAGACATGTTGCTCAAAATTACTAGCTGTTGTATTAGCCCACTATAATGAGCTGCAAAAAAATCCAAAACTCATACCAAAATTTATGTAATTCTAATTTTGTTGTGGGGAAAGGGTACTAAAGTGAGATGCATATAGTTAGAAAAGAGGAAATTGTGTAAATGTATTTTGGTCCTGTAAACTGATGAGCAAAAATTTTAATTTAAGAGCCAGATAAAAGGGAACATTTTCAGAAATTTTAGAAAGAAAATAACATGATCTGAATAATTTTTAAGGAATTCAATCTCTTCTTTGCTTGAATATATTAAGAAATCGAGGCTAACTAAAAAGCAGTTTGATTGGTTTTTAAAATATATTGCGTATATTCTACAAAGAATACTAAGAAATTCCTCTCTATTTTATAAAACTGAGGAAACAGAAGTAGATTTAAAAAATTCCCTATGATACAGGATTTAATTGAAAAGGTTTGTGAGATGGTCTCGAAGTATAGAATAATGCTTGTGTTAGATGGTTTATGTACCAGTTAGCCTGAGTTGATACACTCTCCATGTAATACTTGGAAAATAACTCTTTCATATCTCTCCTAGAGACTACAGATGTCCATTGTGTATGCACTCTGCTTTAGATATGAGTAGGTACTGGAGACAACTGGATGATGAGGTAGCACAGACTCCTATGCCCTCAGAATATCAGAACATGACTGTGGATGTGAGTAGAATTAATGCCTAAAAAGACTTTTCAGGTTCCTTGTTGATGCTCATGTTTATTTTTGCCCTTTTGCTCAAATCTGTCTAAAAAGTACTATTTCAGCATAGATGTCACTGTGATGATTAATGGGAGGAACCAAATAATCTTTAAATTTTAGTTATTCTGAACTAAGAGGAAAAAAGAAAATCTAAGAATATCTTTGTGCAATATACTTGCCAACACTAGATGGCAGGCAAAAACTTCATTCTAAATTATTTACTTATTACTTAACAGAGTTAATTGATAACAACTGAGCAGAGGGGGATTATTGGTCTGCTATTTTATTTTGATTATGTTTTAATTATTTTAAATTTTATTTAAGGCAAACGTTTACTTATTTTTTTTTTGAAGATTGCTTTTTGGTTTTTAATGTTTATTATGCTTTTTATTCTAAGACTTTTTAATTTGGTCTTAGCCTGCAGTCTAAAATGTAAGAAGTATTTCTGTGCCTTCAGTCTTGTGGAGAATGATCATCTTTTCTCCATTAATTGATATGTGCTGCTGTCTAGTCTCAGCATAACATATTCATTTACAGATTAGAATTGGAAAGTAGATAGCTTTCTGGTGCTTTAATAATTTTTGGACATAAAAGTTTTCAAAAATCTTCCGATATTTCTACACAAAAAGATAAAAACCCCTTAACAAAGCCAGATAAAAATTACTTTCTGTGAAGTTTACACTGGAGCATTTCATAATTCATGTGCATAATTGTTAGGTTGATGAAAGATCATTTTTGTAATACTGACAGTTGTGTTATGTTTTACTAGAGGCTATAACGTGCTATATTCTGTTTAGATCATTTTTTAAAGTAACAGCTTTATTGGGATATAATTCACATACCGTACAACTCGTCCATTTAAAATGAACAGTTCGGTGGCTTTTTAGTGTGTTCTTAGAGGTAGAACCACCATCAATTTTAAAATTATTTTCTCCACCCCAGAAGGAAACTCTGTACCCATTAGCAGTCATTCCTTAATCCTGTAACTCGAGGCAGTGAGCACCTTCTCCATTTAGATCATATTCCCAGTTAATTTTCAGGGGGACTTCCCTGGCGGCCCCGTGGTTACGGCTTTGCCTTCCAGTGCAGAGGGTGCAGGTTCAGTCCTGGCTGAGGAACTAAGATCCCACATGCCTCACAGCCAGAAAACCAAAACATAAACAATATTGTAACATTCAATAAAGGCTTTAAAAACGGTCCAAAGAAAAATCTTTAAAGAAAAAAAAAGTTACTTTCCAAATTATAATTTAGAGAAAATTTGGATGTTTTCTACTTACTATTGTGTGGCTTTTCTAAAGTTAATACTTCTCTCACATAGTAATGTATTGATTTATTTTCAGGTTAACACCCTTTTTTATTTTTCAAGATCTCAGTATGAGAAGAGACTAATTCCTAAGTGGCATCTTACTGTTATTTTAGGGACGAACCAAAAGCTTTTCTTTGTTCCACTTTAGAAAGTACTCTTTTGGACTTTAATTCATTCTTGAGACATCTAAGACCAGGAACTTAATATAATAAGCAAAAATATTATAAATCTGTAAAAAATTGTTGACTAAGATAATTTTCTAAGTGTCAGTGAAAAATAATGAAATTGTGTGTTGTTTTGAATTATAAGTGTTGATCTGATTATTCCTATGTTAATTTATACTATTTATGCTCTTTGGGAACTTTTAAAATAAGACTTCATCGTGCAAATCCACATTTTCATTTTCTAAATTTAGAGCTACCTTAATAGCCTCTTAGAATTTCCAGTGAACAAATAAAAGGTATTCTATTTATGGAATTGTTTAGACTTACATATGTATGTTTTCACATCTTCAGTATGATTTTTTTAGATGATTTTTTGATGTGGATTGGTTTTAAGGTCCACCACTTTTATTGAGTTGGTTACAACATTGCTTCTGTTTTACGTTTTGGTTTTATTTGGCTGTGAGGCATGTAGGATCTTAGTTCCTTGACCAGGGATCGAACCTGCACCCCCTGCATCGGAAGGCGAAATCTTAACCACTGGACTGCTAGGAAGATATCTCTTCAGTATGATTTTTGAGGAATTATTTTGAACAGACAGTACCGCTTTCTATTGATAAGGTTTAATTTACTTAATTTGAATTCATCTCTTTTCAGATTCTCTGCAATGATTGCAATGGAAGATCTACAGTTCAGTTCCATATATTAGGCATGAAGTGTAATATTTGTGAATCCTACAATACTGCTAAGGCTGGAGGATATAGAATTTCAGTAGATGAGCAATGAACAGCCTATGTTGCACTGGAAAAATCAGGATTTTCTGATAGAAAAAGGCTGACTTTTTGTCACAGTGCGTCAAAGTCTATGAATTAGAGTTGACGTGTTTTGGATTAGTGTCACAGCATAAAAGCATATTATAAGACTTAAGGATTCAGGGTCTCTTTATAGAATTATCAGAACTCTACATTGAATGAAAGGCACCATGCTTGTGTTTTGATTGGAAATTTCTTTGGTGTCAGTTGTTGGAAGTCAATGATGTTTGCCACTGAAATTCACATCCATAGACTTCTTATACTTCCTTGGAACTTTGTTTTAAGTGATACTATGCATACAGAATTCATTTCTAGTTCTTGATAGAACTGTACTTAATTCTCAGTATTATCCTTGACTGTTTAAGGGCTGTGCTGTAATGAGGATATGTTCTATCTTACTGTTAAAATCTAATTACATATACTTTAGAATTTTTAAGACAGTCCTTCAGATCATGTAAATGTGAATTTTGATGTAATAACTGCTAATAAAAATATATTAAACTATTTTATAGAAAGTTTTTTCCAATGCTTTTTATTTTTGGTTCAGAGCATTATAGTCTAGTGATGTAAAAGAAATCCACTCTTCTTTGTTTTGAGGTATTCTTCTAAGTCTTAAGAAGACAATCAACATTGAAAAAAATTGTTTTGGTTGCCCAAAATTATTTTTTCAAAGAATAATTTATTCATTAAGTCAGCAAGTATTTAGTGAGCAGCTATTATGTGCTGAGTATGGTTCTAGACAATATAGAGATAACAGTGAACAATACAGATGAAAGCTGCCCTCAGAGTCTAATGTTCCTCATACTTGACTAGCTTTTTCCTTGTTTTTCTTATGTATGCAGTGGTTGTTTTTGTTGTGAATGGGATGAGTTCTTTCTTCTCAGTGCTTGAAAGTAGGTATGGATGAGTCAAAGTGGCATAGAATGTAACTTTTTCAGGGACTCATGATGGAATTGGATATACCTCTTAATTCAGAAACATGGTACACAAAAATATTTGATCCTGAACTTTTTTTTGCCTTTTCATGCTGTTTATGGGAAAAAAGTTGCAAAGAGTCAGACACGACCGAGCAACTGAAATGAACTTTTTTACACCAGTGTCCCAGTATCTACTTAGTTGTTTATAAAAAGCTTTAGATAGGAAGTAAAATGTGTATATATTGATTGACGGATATTTTATTAAACACCAATTATGTTTCCAACTTTGATCTAGTTGAATCTCCTGTGTGTAAGGAAAACGGTATTTTAAAAATCCTAACATTTCTCATACATTTATTTCTTTCGTTGAAATCTCTTTACCTGGCTAAGGCAGCAGCATTGATTTCCAGTTTGGGGCCAGATCTTTATTCTATATTGTCTGCTCTTCTTGTGTTCTCTCCCTGGGTCCATTTCCTCGGCCTGGGCAGAGTATGAGTGCTGATCTTGATTTGGTGAAGGAATGGGATATCTTTTTTTCTTTTCCTTTTTAAGGCACTAAGTGAAAGAAAGTGAAAGTGAAGTCGCTCAGTCGTATCCGACTCTTTGCAACCCTGTGGACTGTAGCCCACCAGGCTCCTCCGTCCATGGGATTCTCCAGGCAAGAATACTGGAGTGGGCTGCCATTTCCTTCTCCAGGGGATCTTCCCAACCCAGGGATTAAACCCAGGTCTCCTGCATTGCAGGCAGACACTTTAACCTGTGAGCCACCAGGGAAGCCCTAAGGCACTAAGTGTTGAGTGATTTATTATACAGTGAAGGAGAGCAGAATACACCATCACAGAATATGCCTTTTTGGCATAAAGATTATTTTGATCTGATTATTTTTGAGAAAGAGCTGTGTGGAAGCTCTGAAAATGAGATAGAAGTTAAAAGTTTTTAAGGGAAAGTTACATTTATAAAGGAAGTTTTCATTTGTAAGGGTCTCCTCTGTACCACGAAGAGAAAGATAACTCAAAATTGCAAGAGTATCTTGTCAGTGGAGAATGTGTCTGCTTAGACCTGTGTGACAAACCTAGGAATGGGCTATCCTGTTAGATAGTCAGTGTACAGATAAGGAAAGATTAGTTTTCCAGTTGTGTTACTTTTTATTTCTGTTATCTAATCAGCTAAACTTACTTAAATCATACAGATTAAAAAAAATTTTTTGGCCACATTTTGCACATATGAGACCTTAGTTCCCTGACCAGGGGTCAAACCTGTGCCCCCTGCATTGGAAGATGGAGTCCTAACCCCTGGACCACCAGGGACGTTCCTATACTATTGCTTTTAATCATAGAATCATAGGCTCTTTGAGTAGCAGTGAGTATATAATAGTAACAAAGCTCTGATTTGAACATCTACTGTTTACAAGTCTTACGCATTAGCATTAATCATCATGATAATTCTGTAGGGTACTTGTCTTCATTCCATGGATGAGAAAGCTGAAGTTCAGAGATTAAGTGAAATGGCTTGAGTCAGTGAAAGGTACTCGGTGTTAGCGGAGAAGGCATTGGCACCCCACTCCAGTACTCTTGCCTGGCAAATCCCATGGACAGAGGAGCCTGGTAGGCTGCAGTCCGTGGGGTCACTAAGAGTCGGACACGACTGAGTGACTTCATTTTCACTTTTCACTTTCATGCATTGGAGAAGGAAATGGCAACCCACTCCAGTGTTCTTGCCTGGAGAATCCCAGGGACTTCAGAGCCTGGTGGGCTGCCGTCTATGGGGTCGCACAGAGTCGGACAAGACTGAAGTGACTTAGCAGCAGCACTCAGTGTTAGCGCTGGGAATCGGGTCCAAGTCTGTGACCTCAAACCCAGTATATCATGCTGCCTTTAATTCAAACTTCCATTTTGCTGAACTATTCTTGATAGCTAAGTCACGGAGGAACTCCTGATTTGATAGACCTTTCATTTTTAGATGTCTTTTAACTGTAAATCTGATTAGTTATATCTTCAATTCAGAATCCAGATTTGTCCAAAATAATGCAGAATTGGTATGTAAAAGCCTGTTTATGACATCCAATCATATGCTTGAAGCAATTTTCAAATGCCTTTGAAGTCAGGGTACCAAGGGTTTCTTCAAGGGTTTGTCCATGACATGTCAATTCAGTGCTTAAAAATTTTCAACAGTTCTCGTTGACAAGCAGAAGTCCCTTAGTGTTGAGTATATAATACTTAAAATGAAAAATCTTAAAAATATGTTTTGGCTTGTCCTGATTCAAAAATAGCTATATTGTAGGAAAGAAGAAAATAAGGTTAAAAAAAAAGTCTTTCAGAGATTACTACTGTTGATGTTTTCTAATGGATAACTTCATTCTTTTCTTGTTCATAGAGACTTCAGAAGGAGACTTTAGAAAGACTTCCTACAAGGAATGAATGTTAAATGCTTAGTCTGATCTTGTGTATGGTGGTATGGTAGAATTACTTGTCCTGAAAATAAGAATACCTTGCTGCAGAATTTGTATGTATTATATTAATTTAAATACCAATAACTCAAAATGTTTATGAATTTCTTGGTGCATAGAAGCTTGTTGGCCCCTTTTGTCATTGATGAAATGTGTATCAAATTGTTTACTTTTTACCTCTTGCAGTTTCTAGAGTCGTCTTAACCCGTATTTGGATTTCTGTATGACATTAACTTTAGCTCATGTTTGCAGTAGTACTGTTGTTTCTGGTGTCATAGATTTTAATTTTGAACTTAGTTTTTTTTCCTAAAACCTATTTTCATATTGTACACATATTTAATTTTCTTTTAATTAGAAAAAATTTGGTCGTAAACCAAAATAAATGCAAGTAGTAAAGAGCCAACATCCTATCTTGTAAGTTACTCAGTCTCCAAGTTGTGTCCAACTCTTTGTGACCCCATGGATTGTAGCATACAGGTTCTTCTGTCCTCCACTTTCTCCTGGAGTTCACTCAGATTCATGTCCATTGAGTCAGTGATGCTGTCTAACCATTTCATCCTCTGCCACCTGTTTCTCCTTTTGCCTTCCATCTTTCCCAGCATTCAGGTCTTTTCCAATGAGTCAGCTCTTTGCATCAGGCAGCCAAAGTATTGGAGCTTCAGCTTCAGCATCAGTCCTTCCAATGAATATTCAGGACTGATTTCCTTTAGGATGGACTGATTTGATCTCCTTGCAGTCCAAGGGACTCTCAAGAGGTTTCTCCATCACCACAGTTCGAAAGTATCAGTTCTTCAGTGCTCAGCCTTTTATTATAGTCCAACTCTCACATCTGTACATGACTACTGAGAAGACCATAGCTTTGACTCTCCGTACCTTTGTTTGCAAAGTGATATCTCTGCTTTTTAATACACTGTCTAGGTTTGCTATGGCTTTCTTTCAAAGGAGCAGGTATCTTTTAATTTCATGTCTGCAGTCACCATCCACAGTGATTTTGGAGCCTGAGAAAGTGAAGTGTCACTGCTTCCACTCTTTCCTCTTCCATTTGCCATAAATTGGTGGGACTTGATGCCATATGAAAGTGAAAGTCTCTCAGTTGTGTCAGACTCTGCAACCCCATGAACTGTACAGTCCATGGAGTTCTCCAGGCCAGAATACTGGAGTGGGTAGCCCTTCCCTTCTCCAGGGGATCTTCCCAACCCAGGGGTCGAACCCAGGTCTCCCGCATTGCAGGTGGATTCTTTACCAGCTGAGCCACCAGGGAAGCCCAAATCTTAGTTATTTTGAATGTTGAGTTTTAAGCCAGCTTTTTCACTCTCCTCTTTCACCCTCATCAAGAAGCTCTTTGGTTTCTCTTTCTACTGTTAGAGTGGGATCATCTACATATCTGAGGTTATTGATATTTCTTCCTGCAATCTTGATTCCAGCCTGTGATTCACCCAGCCCGGCATTTCGTATAATGTACTTTGCATACAAGTGAAATAAGCAGGTTGACAGCATATAGCCTTGTCTTACTCCTTTCCCAGTTTTGAACTAGTCAGTTCCTTGTCTGGTTCTGTTTATTCTTGACCCGCATACAGGTTTCTCAGGAGACAAGTTAAGTGGTCTGGTATTCCCATCTCTTTAATAAGAATTTTCCACAGTTTGTTGTGATCTATACAGTCAAAAGCTTTAGCACAGTCAGTGAAGCAGAAGATGTTTTTCTCCAACTTGCTTGCTTTCTCCATGATCCAGCAAATGTTGGCAATTTAATCTCTGGTTCCTCTGCCTTTTCTAAACACAGCTTATACATCTGGACGTTCTTGGTTCACATACTGCTGAGCCTACCTTGAAGGATTTTGAGCATAACCTTGCTAGCTGGTAAAAAGAGTGCAATTGTGTGATGGTTTGAACATTCTTTGGCATTTCCCTACTTTGGGCTTGGGATGAAAACTGATCTTTTCCAGTCCTGTGGCCACTGCTGAGTTTTCCAAGTTTGCTAACATATTGCATGCAGCACTGTAACAGCAGCATCTTTTAGGATTTTAAATAGCTTAGCTGGAATTCTCTCACTTCTACTATCTTTGGTCATAATGCTTCCTAAGGTCCACTTGACCTACACTCCTTGATGTTTGACTCTAGGTTAGTGATCACACCATCAAGGTTATCTGGGTCCATAAGACCTTTTTTTGCACAGTTCTGTGTATTCTTGCCGCCTCTTTTAATCTCTGCGCTGTTAAGTCCTTTCTGTTTCTGTCCTTTATTGTGCCCATCTTTGCATGAAATGTTCCCTTGGTATCTCCAATTTTCTTGAAGAGATCTCTAGGGTTTCCCATTCTATTGTTTTCCTGCATTTCTTTGCATTGTTCATTGGAGAAGGCCTTATCTCTCCTAGCTATTCTCTGGAACTCTGCATTCAGTTGGATGTATCTTTCCCTTCCTCCCTTGCCTTTTGCTTCTCTTCTCTCCTTAGCTATTTGTAAAGTCTCAGAAAGCCACTGTGCCTTCTTGCATTTGACTCGTTGGGATATTTTTTGATTACTGCCACCTGTACAATGTTACCAGCCTCCGTCTATAATTCTTCAGGCACTCTGTCTACCAGACCTAACCCCTGCATCTGTTCATCACTGTGAGATACTGGAGTGGGTTGCCATTTCCTCCTCCAGGGGACCATGTTTTATCAGAACTCTTCACGATGACTTGTCTGTCTTTAGTGGCCCTGGCCACGGCATGGTTGGTAGCTTCATTGAGTTACACACACCCCTTCACAACAAGGCTGTGATCCATGAAGGAGTAACTTGTAGAGAATGAGATAAATAACCTCTTCCTCTTATGAAAAAGTAGAAGTGAAAGTGTTGGTTGCTCAGTTGTGTCTGATGGACTATACCTCTCTCCATGGAATTCTCCAGGCCAGCATACTGGAGTGGGTAGCCATTTCCTCCTCCTGGGGATTTTCCTGACCCAGGGATCAAACCTGGGTTTCAAGCATTGCAGACAGAATCTTTACTGTTTGAGCCACCATTGGCCTGACCTCCAGGGATGGTGGGCTGTGATACCAGGCAAGACCTACCTTTCACTCTCATCTTGAGAGAGAAGCAGTGCTTACTACAGTATGTCTGTGCACTTTCAGTCAAATCATGTTGCTATTCTAGGCAAAGAGCAGTATTAGAATTAGTCTGTCTCCTTTTGACCTTCTTTGTGAGTTTATGTACTTCTTTGGGGCTATTTCATTGTGAGGATAAACACCTTTTTTTTAAAAAAAGAAAACTGTGAAATCATAGCCTTTAGAGCCGGAAGAGTGTATAGTCCAACCCACTCTTATTTTGCTTGATCAAACTGAAGGCCAGCAAACTTCAGTTTACTTGCCCAAGCTTCCCATGGAGGCCTGCAAAGGAGAAGTTTGTTATTTTCTGCAATAGTATCTCCTCTGAGGCTATGTATAATGTACATCATTGGAGGCAGTAATAAATAGGGTTGTCCCCTTTGATAAACACCAACCATAGACATATAGACCAGGAGAGATGATCTGGGTTGGGAGAAGGAAGACATGAGGAATATGGGAGAAGGACGGGAAACATGGAGGAGTAAACAGAAAGCATCTTCTCTAAGCTGTACTTAACCAGTGTCATAGTGGGCATTCCAGTCTAGATATATTTATATATCCAAACAACTCAGGCTAGTCTAAAATTTTGGGGAGCAGCCAGAAACAACTCTTGAGTTGAGTGATATCTTGAATTGTATGTTGCATGAGCAGCTGGGTGGAAGAGAAATGGCTTGAACTTTGAAAGCAGAAACACAGAAGTTCACATTCTGCCAATCTAACATACTTGCATGTGACCTTGGGTCAGTTCTTCCCAGACATATTACTCTTTGTGGAATAGGAATGGTAATGACATTCTCATAGAGGTTGTGTGGTGAGGTTTAAATAAGATAAAAAGTAAAACACTAAGAACAGTTCCTGTGTGTACTGGGCCTTCAGTAGACATCCAAGCTTATACCCTTCCTGTTTGCAGTATTGAGGTGATCTCCAGCATGTGCTCCCAGTGAACTGTAGTAATATCCCCAAGTCTCCTGTGACTGGAACTGAGTTGCTCTGTCCTTTCTGAGGGAGGGTTTTTTCCTCCTCTTCCTGCCATACAGGTTTCACTTGTCAAGGGAACCAGTCTTCAGATTTGGAACACTCAGTGACTCTGCTCAGCTGATTTATTGGTTGATGCCTGAAGCAGTCAGATTGTATGGGCCTTGAACTTGTTATAGGGGAAATCCATTCTCTTTGTAAAAGCAGCTGATGGATTTTAGTGAGGTTGTGATGAGGGACGTTACTTTTGGGGTCATTGTAATATACTCTGATTTGTCAAAAGAACAAAACGTCCTAAATTTAGAAGGAAAGGATCTTCTAAACTTCAGAATGATTTTACTGTGGTTAGGAGACTTGGATTGCTTCCTAATTTCTCTGCTTAGCTTGGGACAAGTAATTTTCCTGGCAATCAGTATTCTTCTAGGTAAAAGCAATAATGAAAGTGAAAGTGTTAGTCACTCAGTCCTGTCTGACTCTTTGCGACCCTATGGACTGTAGCCTGCCAGGATCCTCTGTCCACGGAATTCTCCAGGCAAGAATACTAGAGTGGGTTCCCATTCCCTTCCCCAGGGGATCTTCCCAATCCAGGGATTGAACCTAGGTCTCCTGCATTGCAGGCAGATTCTTCACTGTCTTAGCTACCATCTAGTAATAATTCTGGATACATGTAAAGAAATAACTCTCCCTGCCCTCCTCCCCCACAGTAGTCACAGTTATATTTTAGGCAGTAGAGCAGAATGGTTAAGGACAGACTGTGGAGACAGATCGCTGGGATTTGTATCCTGGCTCTGACATTTGTTTGCTGTGTGACCCTGGGCAGTTTGTTTAACCTTTCCATGTTTCATGGGTTATTTGTGGAGAGTAACCTTACTTCCGTAAAGAGTTTAAACAAAGATTGACTATATTATGATGTCCTTGGTATTGGCTACCTCTTGAGATTCTCTGTCTGGCTCCCTTTTCCCTTTCTTACTTATTACCATTCAGCTAGACACCCTAATTGGATTTTCATTCTTTACTATTTTACTCAAATTTAAGCCGGATAATTTTCCTCCCCTCTCTGATTTATGCTTTCACATCTGCCTATGATGATTGGCAGCCTTGGTACAAAGATGCTAGTGAAGCCTGCAGGGAGAATTAGCCCAGTGTACCTTCAAGTTTGTTTCCTAACAGCAGAGGGTGCCACAATATTTCTGGTGATAGGAGTGTTTTGTGCCGAATGATTTTTCTTCTACCTGGTACTTAAGAGCTTTCTCAGGATACTGACATTGAGGCCTTTTATTATCTGTTATATAATAATGACACAAACCAACATCAAGAATGCACAATCTTGAATAGTTTTAAAGTTTAATTAAGCATGTCTATTACCACCATATTTCATATCTGTTTGTATTCCTTGAGCCAGGTTTGTACAGGTAGACTATTTTCAAGAGTGTATGGCTGGTGTTATCTGCAGCTGTGTCCCTATATGTTTTGGAAAGGGCAAGAGAGGAGGGAGGTGGAAGTCTGGGACCACCAAGTAACACCAGTGCTGGAATGATGTAAATTTTGGTGCCAGGGGAAATCTGCAAGCTGAGTAGGGCCAGATGGACGAGCGCTCTGAGTGGAAAAGTGCCGTTTGGCTTGCTAGTAATTGGGAACTGATCAGAGCCAGAAAAACAAATGTGCATGCCAAGGGGGACCCAAAGTATGGCAGATTGAATTTTCTAAGATGGCTGCAACAAAAATCTTCATTCCACATGCTCATTTCCTAATGTGACATTGACACTCCTCTCATCAGGACAAGGGACCTAGTTTTCTCCCCTTGAATGTGTGTGACCGGTGACTATGGTTGAAGTGATATTTCCTGAACTAGGTCAAAAAGCTGATAGACTTGCTACCTGGGATATTATAGGGATGCTGTCTCTTGGAACCTCACAACCATGTTATGGGGAAGCCTATGTGAGCCCATGGAGAGCCCACGTGTAGTTGTTCTGGCTGACAACCTCCACAGACATCCCAGCCAACAGCCAACACTGATTACCAGGTTTAGGAATGAGAGAAACTTACTGTAACTATGTGACAGACTGTAAGTGAGAACAGCCAAGTTCAACCTGGTCAAACCCCAGAACCATGAGAGATAAGAAAATAATTGTTTAAATGCAAATTTTGAGGTGATTGGTTACCTAGCAATAGTAACTGAATTATAAAGTTAAGGTCTATCAGCCGAAGGATCTGGGATAAGAGAGTTAAGTCAAGGTTGAATATCCAAAGTGAAAGGTAACCAACGGAAAGGAGTGTGAGTATAGCAGAGGGATGAAGAGGGAGGGAGAATGGGGGTAGGTAATGAGGGAGTCTGATGAGGCATGATTGGTGAAGGTTCTGTGACCTGGCCAACTACTTACCATCCTGCTCTTCTTGACAGTGAGCTAAGTTGTAGCTACCTGCACTCTCCTAACGTTTTATCATGGAAAATGTAAAACATATAAAAGTGAAGCAATTGAACCCCATATTCATTGCCCAGTTTCACCATGATCAACTCATGGCTAACTTTATATCCTGACTTACTTTCCCCTTCCCATTATTTTGAAGCAAATCTCAGTCATGATATGCTGTGTGTGTGTTAGTTACTCAGTCATGTCTGACTCTTTGTGACCCCGTGGACTGTAGACTGCCAAGCTCCTCTGTCCATGGGCTTTCCCAGGCAAGAATACTGGAGTGGATAGCCATTCCCTTCTCCAGGGGGTCTTCCTGACCCAGGGATAGAAGCTGGGTCTCTGCATTGCAGGCAGATTCTTTACCATCTGAGCCACCAGGGAAACTCAATATTATATCATCCCTACATATTTCAGATATAGTTCTAAAAGATAAGGACTATTTTAAAAACATAACCATAATACTACTGTCATACCTAAAGCAATGAGAAATGAACTGTGCTGTGCTTAGTCACTCAGTCGTGTCCAACTCTTTGTGACCCCATGGACTGTAGTCCTCCAGGCTCCTCTGTCCCTGGGGATTCTCCAGGCAAGAATACTGGAGTGAGTTGCCATGCCCTCCTCCAGGGGATCTTCTCAACCCAGGGATTGAACCCAGGTGTCCTGCATTGCAGGTGGATTCTTCACTGTCTGAGCCACCAGGGAAGCCTGAAGAAATGAGCAGTTATTATCTAAAGATCTTTTATAATATATCAATTTTTGTGTTTAAACCAGAATCTAAATAATATCAATAATATGGGTGCATGCTAAGTGCATGCATGCATGAGTGCATGCTAAGTGGCTTGATTCGTGTCCAACTCTGTGTGACCCTATGGACTGTAGCCTGCCAGGCTGCCCTGTCCATGGGATTCTCCAGGCAGAAGTACTGGAGTGGGTTGCCATGCCCTCCTCCAAGGGATCTTCCCAGCCCAGGGATCAAACCTGTGTCTCTTGTGTCTCCTGCATTGGCAGGGGGGTTCTTTGCCACTAGCACCTCCTGGGAAGCCACAATAATATCAGTACTGCCACAGAAATAAAATGCAATCTACATGTGAATTTTAAATTATGGTTAAACAAATAAAAATATTAATAGGTTTTAGGCTTCTCTGGTGGCTCAGATGGTAAAGAATCTGCCTGCAACACAGGAGACCCAGGTTTGATCCCTGGGTCGGGAAGAGCCCCAGGAGAAGGGAATGGCAACCCACTCTAGTATTCTTGCCTGGAGAATCACATGGACAGAGGAGCCTGGTGGGCTACAGTCCATGGGGTCTCAAACAGTTGAACACGACTGAGCAACTAACACTTCATTTAATCTAGAAGCATGATCAGATTTAAGTTAAATTTTTGTCAAGACTAATTGAACGTTATGTTGCATTTTTCCATTAGGGGACATATAATAGACAGTCAATGTTATGTCTTAGATCCGGTATTTATTAGAGCTTGAAGATTATTTTATTATTCATCTTTTGTTTATTCAGTTCAGTTCAGTCGTGTCCGACTTTGCGACCCCATGAACTGCAGCATGCCAGGCCTCCCTGTCCATCACCAACTCCCGGAGTTTACCCAAACTCATGACCATTGAGTTGGTGATGTCATCTAACCATCTCATCCTCTGTTGTCCCCTTCTCCTCTTGCCTTCAATCTTTACCAACAGCAGGGGGGTCTTTTCCAATGAGTCAGTTCTTTGCATCAGGAGGCCAAAGTATTGGAGTTTCAGCTTCAGCATCAGTCCTTCCAATGAATATTCAGGACTGATTTCCTTTAGGATAGACTGGTTTGATCTCCTTGTAGTCCAAGGGACTCAAGAGTCTTCTCCAACACCACAGTTCAAAAGCATCAATTCTTTAATGCTCAGCTTTCTTTATAGTCCAACTCTTGCATCCATACATGACTACTGGAAAAACCATAGCCTTGACTAGACGGACCTTTGTTGGCAAAGTAATGTCTCTGCTTTTTAATATGCTGTCTAGGTTGGTCATAACTTTCCTTCCAAGGAGTAAGTGTCTTTTAATTTCATGGCTGCAATCACCATTTGCAGTGATTTTGGAGCCCCCCAAAATAAAGTCAGCCACTGTTTCCCCATCTATTTCCCATGACGTGATGGGACCAGATGCCATGATCTTAGTTTTCTGAACGTTGAGCTTTAAGCCAACTTTTTCACTCTCCTCTTTCACTTTTATCAAGAGGCTCTTTAGTTCTTCCTCACTTTCTGCCATAAGGGTGGTGTCATCTGCATATCTGAGGTTATTGATAATTCTCCCAGCAATCTTGAGGCCTGGCGTGCTGCAGTTTGTTTATTAGCCTGGACATAACTATAAGGAGAAAACTCCCCCTCAGTTTGGTAATGTAAATAACAATTGTGGGGGTTTTGTTTTTAAGCTCTTGTTTTAAAATTGTATAAAAATCAGTAAAAATGTCTCCTTTTCATGGTGAGTTTTCTTTTCAGATCCTAGTTTTTCTTAAAATTACTTTTGTTTCTAATCATAAGAATAACACATATTCATGATAGAAAATATGTAAAAGTGGAAAGAAGAGAGAAAAACAGTGGCCTTGAATTATATCACCCAAAGACAACCCCGTGCACATTTTGGTTTATTGCCTCACAATCCTCTTCCCTAGGCATTAAACACCCCTTTTTGTAACCATAGTGTCATATATATTTGTATCCTGCTCTTTTTCATGTAATGGAACAAACATGCTTGTAGTAGTACAATCTCTTTGTAAACATCGTTTAAAAGTCTTGCACAATATTTCAGTTTATAGACATTAAGCATTTAGAGTGTTGCTGATATCTTTTCATTTTATAAATGTGTGATGAAGAGTGATGTATTTCAGTCTTCTGTATTTGAGACTGTCCTTTGGAAATGCGATTTATTTCAAAAAGCTATGAAAAAGTTTATATGCAATGTAGCATAACATAATCAAATAAGAACTCCACAATCTAACTATTCATTCAATCACCAAATATTTATTGAATTTCTGCTATGTCTCTGTTCCAGACACTGGGATACAGTGGTAAACAAATAGACACTGTCTCTTCCTCTCATGGGGCTAATACAAGTCAGCCCTCCATATCCATGAGTTCTGCATTCAACCAACCACAGATAAAAAATATTTGGGGAAAAAATTTCCAGCGAGTTCCAAAAGCAAAGTTGACTTTGCTGCACACTGGCAACTATTTACATAGCGTTTACATTGTATTTACAGCTATTTATGTAGCATTTGCGGGCTTCCCAGGTGGCTCAGTGGTAAAGAATCTGTCTGCCAATGTAGGAGAGGAGGATTCATTCCCTGGGTCGGGAAGATCCCTTGAAGAAGGAAATGGCAACCCACTCCAGTATTCTTGCCTGGGAAATCCCATGCAAGGAGCCTGGCTGGCTATAGTACTTGGGCTCGCAAAAGAGTTGAACATGACTTAACAATTAAACAATAACAACAACAGTGTAGCATTTGCATCGCATTAGTTATTAAATAATCTAGAGATAAGTTAAAGTATATGAGAGGATGTGTGTGGGTTATATGCAAATACTATGCCACTTGATATAAAGGACTTGAGTACCCATGAGTTTTTGTACCCATGAAGTGGGGGTGGAAGTGGTGGTGTTGTTGTTGGTCTTGGAACCAATCCTGCAGATATCAAGGGATGATTGACAGTTTCAGAGTGTGTATGGAAAGACACGATAAACAAGTAAACGCGATAATTTCAGACACTAATAAATATTGGGTTGGCTGAAAGTGTCGTTTGGGTTTTTCCGAATGAACTTTTTGGCCAACCCAATACTGTGAAGAAAACAGCATGGAGGGGCTACTTTAGAAAGAGTAGCTGTTAATGGGGGTCTGGCTAGAGACTAAGTTTGGAATAGTTGAAAGTATGCGGAACAATGATAAAGCAGAAAATAGGATACCAAAGTGTGCAAACATTCTATTGGTAGAAGAGAGAACAAATATTTTAGAATTAAAAGAAGTGATCTAAGACTTCCTTGGTGGCACAGTGGATAGGAATCTGCCTGCCAGTGCAAGGGACACGAGTTTGGTCTTCAGTCTGGGAAGATCCCACATGACACAAGGCAACAGCCTGTGCCGCACAACTGCTGAAGCCCATGTACCTAGAGCCTTTGTTCTGCAATAAGAGAAGCCACCGTGATGAGAAGCCTGCTCTGCAATGAAGAGTAGCCCACTCTGCAATGAAGAGTAGCCCCTGCTTGCCTCAACTAGAGAAAACCCCCACAAAGGCAACGAAGATCCAGTGCAGCCAAAAATAAATATTTTAAAAAAAGTTCCGAAAAGAGTCCAAAAGTGAGTCTGCTGGTTTAAATCTGCCAGCCATATAACAAGATTCTCAACATCATAAGCCATCAGGAAAAGGAGAATCAAAACCACAATGAGACACTACTCCACACCCACTAGGATGGCTATGATCAAAAAGGTAAATGTGTGTGAGTATGTGAAGAAATTGGAACCCTCATACACTGATGGTGGGAATGTGATATGGTGCTCCTGCTTTGGAAAACAGACTGGCAGTTGCCTAAAAGTTTGAACACAGAGCTACTGTATTACCCAGCAATTTCACTCTTAGCTGTGTACCCAAGAGAAATGAAAACATGTGTTACACAAAACTTGTATGTGAATGTTCATGGTGGCTTTATGCATATTAGCCAAAGGTTGAAAACAGCCTAAATTCTATCATTTGGATAAACAAAATGTGGCATAGCCATGTAATGGAATATTATGCAACCATCAAGAGGAATGAAGTACTGATCAGTCCTACAACATAGATGAACCTTGAAAACATTAAACTAGGTGGAAGAAGTCAAATCACAAAGGACCACATATAGCATGGTCCCATTTATATGAAATGTACAGAGTAGACAAATCCATAGAGATGGAAAGTAGATTGGTGATTGCAAGGGGCTGGGAACGTGTGGGATGGGCAGTGAATTTTAGTGGTTATGGAACTTTGTTGTTTGTTTTATTTTTGGCTGTACTGTGTGGCATGCTAGGTCTTATTTCCCTGACCAGGGATTGAATCTGTGCCCCCTGCAGTGGAAACATGGAGCCCTGTTTCCACTGGACTGCCAGGGAAATCCCCGAAACTTCTTTTGGGAGTGATAAAAATGTTCTAAAATTGATTGTGGTAAAAATTGTGCAACTTTGTGAACATGCTAAAAACCATTGAGTCATGCATTTAAAATGGTAAATTTTATGATTATGTGAGTTCTATCTCAATAAAGCTGTTATTGAAAAAGATATGCTGATACGCAGCTCAAAAATGTTTCCGGATATTATGATATCTGGGATTTTCTTCAACATAATCCATTATTGAGGACTAAGGTTCTAGATGAAACAAGATTGGCTATAATTTGATAATTATTGGAGCTGAGTGTTTGTTATACTATTATCTCTGGATTTTTATAAATTTGATATTTTTCATAGTTAGCGTTAACAATGTATTTTTTATTTAAAGAACTGATTCTGAGGTAGTTATTTGCAGGTCATAACCATGAGAATCAGAATGGCTTGGTTAATAGCCAGGCCTCTGGAGGTAGTCTTCATATTTTATTTTTTTTAAATTTAATTTTATATTATAGTTTAGTTGATTTAAAATGTTGTGTTAGTTTCAGATATATAGCAAAGTGATTCATTTATACATATACATATATCCATTCTTTTCCAGATTCTTTTCCCATATAGGTTATTACAGAATACTGAGTAGCATTCCCTGTGCTATACAGTAGGTCCTTATTGATTATTTTATAAATAGTAGTATATATTTGTTAATCCTAAACTCCTAACTTATCCCTCTTGCCATGTTTCCCCTTTGGTAACCATAAGTTTATTTTCTAAGTCTGTGAGTCTATTTCTATTTTGTAAATAAATTCATTTGTATCATTTTTTTTTAGATTCCACATATAAGTAGTATCATATGATATTCATTTTTCTCTGTCTGAGTTACTTCACTTAGCATGATAATCTCTGGGTCCATCCATGTTGCTGAAAATGGCATTATTTCATTATTTTTTATGGCTGAGTAATATTCCATTGTATATATGTAGTGTGTCTTCTTTATCCATTCCTCTGTTGATGGTCATTTAGGTTGTGTCCATGTCTTGGTCACTGTAAATAGTGCCTGATGAACACTGGGATGCATATATCTTTTTGTACTGTGGTTTTATGGGTATTTGCCCACGAGTGGGATTGCTGGGTCATATAGTAACTCTATTTTTAGTTTCTTAATAAACCTGCATACAGACTTTTATTTTCTTGGACTCCAAAATCACTGCAGATGGTGAGTGACTGTAGCCATGAAATTAGAAGGTGCTTGCTCCTTGAAAGAAAAGCTGTGATGAACCTAGACAGCATATTAAAAAGCAGAGACGTTACTTTGCCGACAAAGGTCCATCTCGTCAAAGCTATGGTTTTTCTAGTACTCGTGTATGGATGTGAGAGTTGGACTATAAAGAAAGCTGAGCATTAAAGAATTGATGCTTGTGAATTGTGGTGTTGGAGAAGGCTCTTGAGAGTCTCTTGTACCACAAGGAGATCAAACCAGTCAATCCTAAAGGAAATCAGTCCTTCCAATGAATATTCAGCTGAAGCTGAAACTGCAATACTTTGGCCATCTGATATGAAGAACTGACTTCTTAAGAAAGACCCTGATGTTGGAAAAGATTGAAGGCAGGAGGAGAAGGGGATGATAGAGGATGAGATGGTTGGATGGCGTCACTGACTCGATGGACATGAGTTTGAGCAAGCTCCAGGAGTTGGTGATGGACAGTGAAGCCTGGTGTGCTGCAGTCCATGGGGTCTCAAAGAGTCAGACATGACTGAGTGACTGAACTGAACTGAACTGTTCTCCATAGTGGCTGAACCAATTTACACTCCCATGAACAGTGTAGGGGGGTTCCATTTTCTCTACACCCTTTCCAGCATTTATTGTTAGTAGACTTTTTGGTGGTGGCCATTCTGACTGGTGTGAGGTAATACCACATTAGAGTTTTGATTTGCATTTCTCTATTTATTAAAATGTTGAGTATCATTTAATGTGCTTTTTAGCCATCTGAATGTCTTTGGAGAAATGTCTATTTAGATCTGCCCATTTTTTGATTGGGTTGTTTGTTTTTTTAATATACAGCTTCATGAGTTGTTTGTATATTTTGAAGATTAACCCCTTGTCAGTTGCTCTGTTTGCAATTATTTTCTCCCAATCTTCATATTTTAGATCCTGGTTTTCCTCTCTTACTCTGGGAAAGCCATATAACTTCTTTGTGCCTCAGTTTCACCATCTATAAAATAGAGGCATAAAACACTCTCACCTAGGGATGTTACAGGATTAAATGAGTTAATATTTACAAAGTGCTTGAAACACTGATACTTGGTAAGCATTATGTATATTTACATTTTCATTAAAAAGAAGAAAGGTATATGGATTGCAACACATTAAATTTAATTTTATGACAAAGAGTTCAGTTTTGAAAACATCATTGCCATCTTGGAACCTGGCTATCTCCTTCTGAAAACCCATTTTATTTGTTTAAATTAGTTAATTACTTACTTAATTGTTGGCTATGCCACATGGCATGTGGTATCCTAGTCTCCCAACTAGGGGTGAACCTATGTCCCCTACATTGGAAACACGAAGTTTTAACTACTGGACCACCAGGAGAGTTTCCCATTTCACTTTGTATTTCTGTTATCTTGTGCAAAGGAATGGTGTTAGCACCTGCACCTCCATCCTCTTGCTTCCCTGAGTGTGGGTGTCCTCAGCGAAATGAAATACGTTGGTATGGGGACAAGACCATCTCACTCAAGTGAAACTCATTTTGATTGACCATGCATAGTTGATCACAAACAGGATGAATTCTTTCCTCTTTTTAAAGAAAGAACTTTATCTCCCCTCTCCTCTCACTTTAAAATTGAGAATATGCTTTTGCTTTTGAAACTCATCTACAGGGAGACAAGTGCTGCTGACATGCCCAAAATGAAGTGCTGTTCAGATGCTAACACGGATCAGGAACTGATGGGCGGCTTGTCCTCCTTAGCCTGCTGTTCCTAGACACTTAGCATCATTTGTCAGATGCTCTGGGAATGCATTTACACAGACTGTGTTGAAACAGGTCCTCTCTGGCTGCCCTTCACTGCTGCCTTACACATACAGTTGACCCTGGCAGCCATTTTCCTGCTTGCCATGGAGTGGGAGGAGAGAGGAGGTAATTGTGCCACTAAGCCTGTCATTATGTTAGGTGTTTTCTGCTTTGGTGCTTGAAAATTCTCTCTCTGCCCTGAAAGCATGTAGTAGCTCCAGTTAGAGGGCCAGGTTCAGTTTCCTCTTCTCTACATCAATAAGTACTTTCAGTGTCGTATTTTTTTCTTGTCAGGAAAGATTCTCCACTGGCTTTTCTTCTGTGGCTGAAGTTGTGACTCTTGGTTCTGACTCTGGTCTTGGGTTGGGTCCATGAACGACCTCCATGGAGACAGTCTTTATTTTGCAGAAGGAGTCATCAACTTTTCCTTGCTATCCACAAACCCACCTCTCACCCACTTTCAACCCCTTGAGCCCTAGACATGCATCCATTCCTTTAATTGTTCAGTAAGCATTTTATCTACTACTGTGGACAAGAATCCCTTAGAAGAAATTGAGTAGCCCTCATAATCAACAAAAGAGTCCAAAATGCAGTACTTGGGTGCAATCTCAAAACCAACAGAATGATCTCTGTTCATTTCCAAGGCAAACCATTCACTGTCACTGTAATCCAAGTCTATGCCCCAACCAGTAATGCTGAAGAAGCTGAAGTTGAACGGTTCTATGAAGACCTGCAAGATCTTCTAGAACTAACACCCAAAAAAGATGTCCTTTTCATTATAGGAGACTGGAATGCGAAAGTAGGAAGTCAAGAGATACCTGGAGTAACAGGCAAGATTGGCCTTGGAGTGTAGAATGAAGCAGGGCAAAGGCTAACAGAGTTTTGCCAAGAGAACACACTGGTCATAACAAACACCCTCTTCTAACGACATGAGAAGACTACACATGGACATCACCAGGTGGTCGACACCAAAATCAGATAGATTATATTTTTTGCAGCCAAAGATGGAGAAGCTCTCTAAGTCAACAAAAACAAGACCAGGAGCTGACTGTGGCTCATACCATGAACTCCTTATTGCCAAATTCAGACTTAAATTGAAGAAAGTGGGGAAAACCACTAGACCATTCAGGTATGACCTAAATCAAATCCCTTATGATTATACAGTGGAAGTGAAAAATAGATTTAAGGGGCTAGATCTGATAGACAGAGTGCCTGAAGAACTATGGACAGAGGTTTGTGACATTGTACAGGAGACAGTGATCAAGACCATTCCCAAGAAAAAGAAATGCAAAAAGACAAAATGGTTATCTGAGGAGGCCTCACAAATAGCTGAGAAAAGAAGGAAGCGAAGGCAAAGGAGAAAAGGAAAGATATACCCATTTGAATGCAGAGTTCCAAAGAATAGCAAAGAGAGATAAGAAAGCCTTCCTCAACAATCAATGCAAAGAAATAGAGGAAAACAATAGAATGGGAAAAACTAGAGATTTCTTCAAGAAAATTAGAGATACCAAGGGAACATTTCATGCAGAGATGGGCATAATAAAGGACAGACATGGTATGGACCTAACAGAAGCAGAAGATATTAAGAAGAGGTGGCAAGAATACACAGAAGAACTGTACAAAAAAGATCCTCATGACCCATATAATCACGATGGTGTGGTCACTCACCTAGAGCCAGACATCCTGGAATGTGAAGTCAAGTGGGCCTTAGGAAGCATCACTACGAATAAAGCTAGTGGAGGTGATGGAATTCCACTTGAGCTATTTCAAATCCTCAAAGATGATGCTATGAAAGTGCTGCACTCAATATGCCAGCAAATTTGGAAAACTCAGCAGTGGCCACAGGACTGTAAAAGGTCAGTTGTCATTCCAATCCCAAAGAAAGGCAATGTCAAAGAATGCTCAAACTACCGCACAGTTGCACTCATCTCACATGTTTGCAAAGTAATGCTCAAAATCCTCCATGCCAGGCTTCTACAGTACGTGAACTGTGACCTTCCAGATGTTCAAGCTGGTTTTAGAAAAGGCAGAGGAACCAGAAGTCAAGTTGCCAACATCTGCTGGATCATCGAAAAAGCAAGAGAGTTCCAGATAAACATCTACTTTTGCTTTATTGACTATTCCACAAGGCTTTGACTGTGTGGATCACAACAAACTGTGGAAACTCTTAAAGAGATGGGAATACCTAACCTCCTGACCTGCCTCCTGAGAAATCTGTATGCAGGTCAGGAAGCAACAGTTAGAGCTGGACATGAAACAACAGACTGGTTTCAAATAGAAAAAGGAGTAAGTCAAGGCTGTACATTGTCACCCTGCTTATTTAACTTATATGCAGAGTACAGCATGCGAAATGCCGGACTGGATGAAGCACAAGCTGGAATCAAGATTGCTGTGAGAAATATCAATAACCTCAGATACACAGATGACTTCACCTTTATGGCAGAAAGCAAAGAAAAACTAAATAGCTTCTTAATGAAAGTGAAAGAGGAGAGTGAAAAAGTTGGCTTAAAACTCAATATTCAGAAAACTCAGATAATGGCATCTGGTTTCACCACTTCATGGCAAATAGATGGGGAAACATGGAAATAGTGGGAGACTTTTTTTTTTTCGGGGCTCCAAAATCACTGCAGATGGTGACTGCAGCCACGAAATTAAAAGATGCTTCCTCCTTGGAAGAAAAGCTATGACCAACTTAGACAGCATATTAAAAAGCAGAGACATTACTTTGCCAACAAAGGTCTGTCTAGTCAATGCTATGGTTTTTCCAGTCGTCATGTATGGATGTGAGAGTTGGACTGTAAAGAAAGCTGCATGCTGAAGAGTTGATGCTTTTGAACTGTGGTGTTGGAAGAGACTCTTGAGAGTCCCTTGGACTGCAAGGAGATCAACCTAGTCAATCCTAAAGGAAATCAATCCTGAATAGTCATTGGAAAGACTGCTGCTGAAGCTGAAACTCCAATACTGTGGCCACCTAATGTGAAGAACTGACTCCTTGGAAAAGTCCATGATTCTGGGAAAGATCCAAGACAGGAGGAGAAGGGGATGGCAGAGGATGAGATGGTTGGATGGCATCACCGACTCGATGGACATGAGTTTGAGCAAGCTTTGGGAGTTGGTTATGAACAGGGAAGCGTGCTGCAGTCCATGGGGTCGCAAAGAGTTGGACACGACTGAGCGACTGAACTGAAGTATTTATTGGTTTTCACTATGTGTGGAATGCTGCACTCACAGCTTTGGGGTCTCCACCAAAATGAAGCAACGAAGAAAGGAGGAAAAGCGATTTTTGTCTTTGTGGAAAACCAAATTTCTAGTTGGAGAGCTAAAGTGTATATGCAAAAGTTCTCACAGCAAATTAGCAGTGTCTTTTAGAAAACTTCTCTTGCTTGCTTGTAACTCTTATATCTTCTATCAGGCATTGTAATTTTCCATGTGCAATAGAAACTTCCCCTGTATTCTATTCTACTTCTTCTCTTTATTCGAATTCTCCTTTATAAGAAGCAAAGGACTTTATTTTGATCCTTTTGTATCTTTCACCCACCCTGGTACACATGGCAAGTGTGTTTCCCTTCCATCTTTTCTTCCTTCCTTCCTCCTTCCCATCTCCTTCCTTCCCTCCCTCCTTCTCTTTCCTTCTGCCTTCCCTTTTTCCTTTCTTCCATCCTTCCTAGTATTTGGATGGTGATAAAGATTTTATGTGAAGCATCGATGTAGTTAGGGTTACTCTTTTCGGTTTATCTTCTTCATGTTGACTCCCAGTTGCATCCTGGCAGAGAGTGGAGAAACAGGGAATAAGCCTGAAGACATGAGCCAGGTCAGATGATGGAGCATTCGATTGGCACAGTAAGTTTGAATTTTATCCAAGAAAGTAACATATGATTAGTCTCACATATTTATTGAATATTTACTATAGGAAGGCAATGTCCTACACATTAAGGATATAGCAGTCAGATGGGAGCCCTACGTTTATGGTGCTGATATTCAGAAGTAGGTAGTGATATGTGTTATGAAGAAGGTAAAATAAAATATTGTCAACGAGAGTGTCTGGAGTTGGGATTGGTTATTCTAGCAAGGGTGGTCAAATCAGGCCTTTCTGAGCCAGTAACATTTGAGGTAAGAACTGAAAATGGAAAGGAGGAAATGTATTCCAAACACAAGGAACAGCAGATGCAAAGGACTTGAAATGGAAGCAAGTTTGGCATCTTCAGGGAGAGAGAAAGAGGGCAGAGTGGTTGGACCACGGTGACTGGAGTATGAGTGAAATGTACTTGAAGAGTTTGAATGGTGGCCAGTTCATGTAGGGCTTTGAATACTGTATTAAGAAGTGCAAATATTTTTTCTGGTTCAGTGGGAAATGTTGGAAAGTTTTAAGTATGATAGTTCATCTAATTTATACTATTAAAGAATATTCTAATGGCTGCCCAGAGGATAGACAATAGTGGGGCAAGTTGCATGGGGACCAGTTAAAAGACCATTCCAATTCAGGGGTGAGATTAGAATGGCTTAATCAGGGTCATAGCAGAGGGTCACATGGTCAGTGAGTGGTGAATAGACACTCACTCATGTCTGATCCATTCCCCAACCAGCCTAGAGCAACAGCTGAAGGCTGTGCGGGAACGCAGAGTGATGATGGAGAACAGTAGTCTCCTGCTACAACTAGGAGAGAAGCTGCTGGGTTTCTGAGGCTGGCTCTCATTTTTCTCTGTTTTAACTCATGAGTGTGCAATTTCATTATGAAAAATTTGAAAAACCAGAGGGGATGTTTATTTCCTGAAAAATATCAACAATCAAAATTGGAAAAAGAAGGAATGGAAAATTACTATTGATGAAAGTAAAAGGATGATTCAAATGTATTGAGAAGACCCAGGCACAGATGGTTTTAGAGCAATTATATAATCTTTAAAGAATGAATAATTCCATTGTTTTTCAAATGATTCCAGTTCATGTAAAAGGATAGACATCTCCAAATGATTTCATGAAATCATCATAATACTGAAACCTATGAAAGTCAGGAAAAATAGACAAATCTCATTTATGAATATAGATACAAAAATTATAAATAAAATATTAGCAAAAAATCTGGTATAAGTTAAAGGAATAATACATTTTGATCAAATATTTTTATTTTAGGAATTTAAGGATAATTGATAGCAAGAAATCTGACAACATAATTTTATTATACCAACATATCGTGATTATTTTTCTAGATATGGAAAAGTATTTATTTAATAAAAGTTAACTTTCATTCCCAATTAAACCAGAAGTAACATGGAAACAGAAGAGAATTCTTTGAGGTAGTACATTTTGGCTGACAACCATTATTTGTCCTATTATTTAAAAATTAAGCTTTTTTATCTTTATGATAAAATACAAGTATTTTGAACTTACTAACCAAGTACAGATTGCAAACAGCTGGTCAGCTAACCAAATAAATTTCCAGAGAAATAGTTAGCCAGATGAGCTCTCCTTTTTTAACTAACCACCAAACTTTTACGTTACAAAATGCTCATGACATTCTCCTAATTACTATGATACAACTGTTAGGTGTTAGTTGTTTGCCTGAGAACAGGAAATTGTACATTGTCTAGACAGAAGGTCAAGGGGATGAATGCAGCCTAACTTGATGATTGACTTTCCTCTGTGTTCCTGAGTCTTTGTTTATATACTAATTAACAGTGTGACTGGTTATTTCCAGTTTATTGCAGATTTAATTAAAATAAAACTATGCACCAAAACCTGATAATCCTAAAATCAAGTCAAAACAGCTATTTCTATTAAAGTTTGGAACCAGTTAGAGATGTCCACTGTCACCATTGTAATTGATGCTAGTGATGTGGTGAGACAGTGTGCACCTGTGTACTCAGTCGTGTCTGACTCTATGTGACCCCATGGACTGTAGCCTCCAGGCTCCTCTGTCCATGGGATTCTCCAGGCAAGAATACTGAAGTGGATTGCCATGCCCTCCTCCAGGGGATCTTCTCAACCCAGGGATCGAACCCACGTCTCCTGTATTGGCAGGTGGATTCTTTACCACTGAGCCACCTGGGAAGCCAGTGAGGCAATGATATATAGTAACTGATATAAATTTTGGGGAAGAAAAGAGTGAAAACTATCACTAAAAAAAACCATTTAATTTTATATTGAAGTACAGCTGATTAACAGTGTTGTGAAGTTTCAGGTAGACAGCAAAAGTACTCAGCCATACATATACATGTGTCCATTCTCCCCAAACTCCCCTTCCATCCAGGCTGCCACATAACAATGAAGAGAGTTCCCTGTGCTGTACAGTAGGTCCTTGTTGGTTGTCCATTTTAAATCTAGTAGTATGTACATGCTCATCCCAAACTTCCTATCTCTTCCCCCAGCAACTATAAGTTCATTCTCTAAATCTGTGAGCCTCTTTCTGGAGAACTATCACTTTTACTGATGATACAGCTTTGTATGTAGAAGACACATGATACCAGTAAGTAAAAACACACAAGAATTAATAAGAAAGTTTGGTTAGCTGACTGCTATAAGATTCTTATATAAGAATCAGTCATTTCCCCTATTTTAATAATAAGCACTGAGTCAGGGAAATAGAAAAATAGCATTTATACATAAGTGACAAAAACTAAAAAATACTTAGGAATGAACTTTAAAGGAAAAGTGTAGGAATACTATGAAGAAAATTATAAAATAATCTTATATGACCTAAAACAAGATATGAACAAATGGTTAAGACAATGTTTTTAAATGAGAAGGAAATGTAATACAAATGTCAATTTTCCCTAAATTAGTATAAGCTGATTAAATCTAGATTAGAATACCAAAGGGCACTAAAAGAAAAACTCTCTGGGACTGGACAAAATTATCTTAAAGTTTAGGAGTAAGAATAGGTGAATGATAATAATCAAGACAAATTCGAAAACATAGACTAGCAAAGGAGGGACTCTAATCAGACGTCAGAACATCCTATAAAGCCATTCAAGTCAAAACAATATGGCAGTAGGAATAGGCAAATAGATAAAAATGGGTCAAAGAAAGAATACAAAAATATATTTTAGTGTATAAGAGAATTTAAAATGCAAGAAACCAATATTTTACTATGTTGGGAGAAGTTAGAATTACTAAATAAATAGTAAATCTAGAAGAAGGCTAGAAGAAAGTAAGATTTGACCCTTACGTTATACCATGTACAAATATAATTTAAAAAATTTTTAGTACTGTAAATGAAGAAAAAAATACTGTAATGAAAATTCTGGGAATTTAAAAGTTGTATTGTATATGTATATTTTTTCACTTAAACATTTTTTTACTACATTTACATATTTAATATAACTACCTATTTTAAGAGCATCTTTTATTGATGGTTTCTTTTGCTGTGCAAAAGTTTTTGAGTTTAATTAGGTCCCATTTGTTTATTTTTGTTTTTATTTCCATTACTCTAGGAGACAGATCAAAAAAAAAATATTGCTGCAGTTTATGTCAAAGAGTGTTGTGCTTATGTTTTCCTCTAGGACTTTTATAAGTATCTGGCATTATGTTTATGTCTTTAATCCATTTTGAGTTTATCTTTGTATGTGATGTGAGAGAATGTTCTAATTTCATTCTTTTACTTGTAGTTTTCTACTTTTCCTAGCACCACTTACTGAAGAGACTATCTTTTCATCATTATATATTCTTGCCTCCTTTCTTGTAGATTAATTGACATATGGGCATGGATTTTTTTCCTGGGCTCTTTGTTCAGTTCCATTGATCTGTGTGTCTGTTTTTGTATCAGTACCATGCTGTTTTGATTACTGTAGCTTTGTAGGATGGTCTGAAGTCATGGAGTATGATACCTCTAGCTTTACTCTTTTTTCTCAAGATTGCTTTGGAAATTCTGGGTCTTTTGTGGTTCCATCTAAATTATTCATTCTAGTTTTCTGGGATTATTCTGGTTCTTTGAAAAGTGTCATGAATATTTTGATAGGCATTGCATTAAATCTGTAGATTGCTTTGGGTAATACAGTCATTTTGACAAAATTCTTCTAATCCATGAACACGAGATATCTTTCTAATACATCTATTAATTTCTGTATTTATAAACTAAAGACCATGATTTTACACCAATATATTCACTTACAATCCAACATCACAGATGTAATCTAGTTTTTTTTCCTTTCCATCCTCATTTAAAAGTTTAATTGTTTAAATTCCTTTTACACATATTTTCTGTGTGAATTTTGAATAATATGTTTTCTAGTTTTCCCATTCAGTTATTTGCCATCTTCAATCAGAAAGACTGAGAAGAAAATTTAAAATTAAATATTTATTGTTCAAAATGTACAAGCTTAATTAAGCATAGAGGAAATTTAAATGCTCGAACATTCAAATTAATTTTTTATAAGTTTGTAGAATTTATGGTTCTGAAGTTATTAAAGCTTAACATTTCATGAAGACTTCAGGAACATCCTTTTTTTATTTAATTAATCCTCCTTATGCAATCAATTTCTCATCTCTGCCATCATGCCCACCTCTTTGTGATGCCCTATTCCTTGGACCCATCATTCCTATGCCAGGCTGCTCTTCCACAAGGATGCCCTGCTCACCCTGCTGGGACTCTGACTCCCTGTGTCTCAAGGTGGAGGTGACCTCTTACCCTGCCTGTCCTTCTTATTTTCCTAAGATGCCAACTCCATCCTCTGGGCTACCATGGCCCACCCTCTCCCTAGTCCCGAGGTGTAAATTCCTACATCTCTTAGAAGTGGGCTCATCTAATACATTTAGAACTAAATTGTTCAGGAAAGGAAGACAGGGGAAAAATGGAAGTGAAAGGAAGAGGAGGAAGAGGAATAATTTGTTTTTCGCCTTCTATCAGTATATTCAAAGATATAAATTTCCCTCTTGTACTATTTAGATGCATCTCATAGATTTTAATATATGATACTTTCATTGTCATTTAGTTATAAGTAGCTTCTAATGTTTTGTTTAACCCAAGCTTTATTAATTTATTTAAATAAGACGAGGCTTTTAATCAAGCTCTGTAAAGTGAAAATCTAAAAGTCATTTTACTCTTTTTCCCTAGGCATGTTAAGTGCCAGTGATCCCCTTCTGGGTTAACAAAGAAAGTCAACAAGTATTTATATCTTTAAGATGCCATTTTAAATATTATCACCAGGGCAACACATTATAAAATAACCCATCAGTGTTATAAGCCTCTGAGAGATGAGGAACTATTTCCCCAGGATATAACAACAGTTTCAGAAGTCTGGATGTCTTACAAATCTTTGTTAGATTAAAGTTGTCAGGTCAGTTTTATGATGCAGAATATTCTGTGCTTCTCTGGCAGCTTCAGGGGAAAGTGGAAATATTTGCTTCTTATTTTGCAAAAACTTTTCACTAGAGTTAAATGAGTCTCTAATTTTTCAAGGCTAAATGTTAAAAATATATGAAAAGAAAAAGAGACAGTTCTGAAAAGCACCCAAAGTCAGTTTGGAATGGGTTATATAAATTTCATATCTACTTTACTATTTTAATTTTAATCTGAGAATTAAGTGTTCTATACTTTTGCTCTTTTGTTTCCTACGTAAGCTATTAATTTCTGAAAATGACGACTTAAAAATTTCTAAGTAGATTGATTTATTTCATTGTTGTCTGAATTCTTGTTCTATATATTTTAAAGCTTTATTACTAAGTACATAGATGTTCATGATCATTATATCTTCTTGGGCCCTTGTTCCCTGGTGCTAATACGTGTTAGCCCTATGTATCCCATATGTTGTTTTTCATATTATAATGTTCTTTTTTGTCTCATATTAAAATTGCTATATTGAATTTCTTCTGGTTTATATCTTTTGTTTGAATGTTCTGGTTTATATCCTGTTTAGCTCTTCTCATCTCTTTTATTTTATTTTATTTTTTTTTATAATCAAAATTAAAAGTCACGTTATGTCCATAGTTAAAGTACAAAGTGTTGCACCAGTCCATTTTAGGGTTGTTAGATGTCATCAGTTTAAGAAGAGGCATCACATGCGATTGTTGTTGAAGGTATTTGCAGACTTGGAGAAAGTCTTTTCCTTGAGGTGGAGATGTTCACCATGGGAAGCCTTCCACTGATGAAGAGGGGAGCGCTCCACAGACCCAGCGGTTAGACTGATTGTGAAATGCTGCGTAGGAGTGAGCCCAGGGCAAGAAGGCATTGTCTTGAGGATCAAACAGCAGACTCAGGATCTTTGGCGTCAGCAGAAGTAGGTTCACATAGATTATCAGGCCCATCTGAAAAGTACAAAGTTGGAGCATAAAGACATAAAATGAAGTCCCTTAGTTCTGGTCAGGGTGCCACCTCTTAACTCATCTCTTTTAAAATATTAAAAAAATTGACCCACCACCTGACTCAAGATCTAAAACAGTAACAATTAAATCTGCCTAGTACTCCTCTTCCCCACCTTCCTATCCCATTCACCTATTTCCCTCAAAGATAGTACCTATATCATTATCTTGTTTTAAAAAATTATTTTATCACATGTACATAAACAAAATGTTTTTTATTATCTAATTTTGAACTTTAAAAAGAGTGTACACACTGCATGTAGTCTTATAGGACTTGCTTTTATCATTCAGCATCATGCTACTCATATTCATCTGTATTCTGGGTTACTGCAGTTCATTAATTTTTACTGCTATAAAGTATTTCACCATTTGAATATATCATCCTATCAAAGGATTTTAACTTTTTTTGCTGTTACAGGCAGTGCTGTCATGAACTCTTCCTGTGCAAGAGCTTCTTTTGGGCATATACTTAGGAATGGTAATGCTAAAGCACAAATTACGCAAATATTCAACTTGACAAGCTGATTTTATTTTGTCATCTATCTATCATTTATCTGTGGTGCATACAAAATGCTGTATGTAATAATCACTTTACTTTCAATCTTTTCACATCCTTTTGTTTTCAGTATGGCTCTTATAAGTAATAGTTGTTGGATTTTTTCCCTCACAATCTAAACCAAGAATTCAATTTATGTAACTTATTATTTAGAACTTCTTGCTGTTTTATTTTATGCTTTCAGTATTTTTTTACTTTAGGCTTTCTGATGAGTATGCAGCATCTCATCATGGTTTTAGTTTGAATTTCCTAATGGTTAATGATATTAAGGGGCTTCCCAGGTGGCTCTGGTGGCTCAGATGGTAGACTCCGCCTGCAATGCAGGAGACCTGGGTTCGATCCCTGGGTTGGGAAGATCCCCCTGGAGAAGGGAATGGCTACCCACTCCCAGTGTTTTGGCCTGGAGAATTCCATGGAGTATATAGTCCGTGGGGTTACAAAGCGTTGGACACGACTGAGCAACTTTCAGGTGGCTCAGTGGTAAAGAGTCCTTCTGCCAATGTAGGAGACTCAGGAGACACAGGTTTGATCCCTGGGTCAGAAAGATCCCCTGGAGAAGGAAATGGCAACCCACTCCAGTATTCTTGCCTAAAAAATTCCATGGACAGAGGAGCCTGGAGGACTATAGTCCATGGGGTTGCAAAGAGTCAGACACGACTAAGGGACTGAACACGATGCTATTAAACATCTTTTTATCTGTTTATTTGCCTCCTGTGGATCTTCTTTGGTGAAATGTCTCTTCATGTATTTTGCCCATGTTCTGACTAAATCTGGTCTGATCTGACTCATGTGCTTTCTCACTCAGTCATGTCTGACTCTTTGCAACACCATGGACTATAGCCCACCAGGCTCCTCTGTCCATGAGATTTTTCAGGCAAGAAATACTGGAGTGGGTTGCCATTTCTTTCTCCAGGATCTTCCCAACCCAGGGATTGAACCTGTGTCTCCTGTGTCTTCTGCATTGCAGACAGATTCTTTACCTGTTGACCCATCTGGGAAGTCTCTAACTGAATAGTTTTTTATTTTTGACATTTGTGTTTTCTTTATATATCCTAGGCACCCATTCTTTGTCAGACACGTGGTTTTCAAATATTTTCTTTCAATTTGTAGCTTATTTTTCATTTTTTAACTGTCTCTTTTATTTATTTAAAGTAAAAACTGTGTGCTTCACACAGCAGAAGTTTTTTAAAGTTTAATGATGCACAGTTTATCAATATTTTCCTTCATGGATTGTGCTTTTGGCTTGAAGTCTAAGAACTTGTTGTCAGCTCTAGATTCCAAGGATTTCTTCAATTTTTTTTCCTAAAAGTTTTTGTAGTTTTATGTCTTATATTTAATTCTGTGATTTATTTTGCTTAATTTTTGTATAAGGTGTGAGAATTAGGCTATTATTTTGTCTGTGAATATCTAATTATTCCAGCACCATTTGATAAAACAACTGTCTTTCCTCCATTGAGTGTTTTTGCACTTTTGTCAAAAATCCATTAGACATATTTGTCTGCACCTATTGCTGGATTGTGGGTTCTGGTCCATTAGTGCATGTATCTTATCTATATATACAATAGATCTTGCTGAGATTTTTATAGGAGTTGCATTAAATTGATCTATTTGGGGAAAATTGATGTCTTTACCATGTCAAGTTTTCCAGCCCATGAACATGGTATATCTGTATATTTCTTGAGTTCTTCTTTGACTTCTTTCATTAGTGTTGTGTAGTTTATAGCATACAAGTCCCAGACATGGTTTGCTAGATTTATACCTGAATCTTTAAGTTTTCGAACGATTGTCAGTATTATTGTATTTTTAAATTTTGGTGTCTATATGCTCATGCTAGTGTGTATAGAAATAAAGCCAATTTTCAATATTCTGTACTCAGTGATCTTGCTGAATAACATATTAGTTCAAGGTCTTTTAAAAAAATTTTGTAGGTTCCTCTGAAGTTCTTTCCATTGAGTTCCTTTTCTTGCCTTATTGTAATGGTTAGAACTTCCAGCACTATGTTGAATAAAAATGGTCAGAGTGGACATTTTTGGGTTATTCCTGACATTAGGTAAAAGCATTCAATCTATTACCATTAAGTATAATGTTAGCTATGGGGTTTTGTTAGATGTTTTTTATTAATTTGAAGGTGTTCACCTCTGTAGCTATTTGTCTAAGAGCTTTGATCATGAATGAGTGTTGAATTTTGTCAAATATCTTTTATACATTGACTGATGTGATCATATGATTTTTCCTCTTAATCTGTTAATCTGCTGGTCTACACCAATTGATTTTTGAGTATTGAACCAACCTGTATACCTGGAGTAAAATCTACCTAAACATGTTGTATATGGGCTTCCCTGGTGGCTCAGATGGTAAGGAATCTGCCTGCAGTGTGGGAGACCAGAGTTCAATCCCTGGGTCAGAAAAATCCCCTGCAAAAGGTAATGGCTACCCACTCCAGTAATCATGCCTGGAGAATTCCATGGACAGAGGAGCCTGGTGGGCTCAGTCCATGGGGCCGCAAAGAGCTGGACATGACTGAGCAACTAACACACCTCCATACACACACCCCCACACATCCACACACACACACGTTGTATAAATATTTTTTGCATGTTAATTAATTATAAATGCTAATATTTTGTTAAGGACTTTCATGTCTATATTCATGAGCAAAATTTGTGTCTAGTTTTTTTTTTTCTTTTTGTACTGACTTTGTCTGGTTTGGCAATAGGATAATTCTTGCTTCCTAAAATGAAGAGTTTTCTCTCCTGTATTCCAGAAGAAATTGTATAGGTTTAGGGTAGAATTTTCTAAAAAATCTGGTGGAATTCTTCAGAAAATCCATCTGTTTTTTATTTTTATTTTTTATTAATTTACTTATTTTAGTTGGAGGCTAATTACATTACAATATTGTAGTGGTTTTTGCCATACAGTGACATGATTCAGCCATGGGTTTGTATGGGTTCCCCATCCTGAACCCCTCTCCCACCTCCCTCCCTATCCCATCCCTCTGGGTCATCCCATTGCACCAGCCCTGAGCACTTGTCTCATGCATCAAACCTGAGAAAATCCATCTGTTTTTTAAAATAGACTTTACTTTTAAGAGAAATATTAAGTTCATTGTAATATTGTGCAGAAATTCAGTTCAGTTCGGTCGCTCAGTCATGTTCAAATCTGCGACCCCATGGACCGCAACATGCTAGGCCTCCCTGTCCCTCACCAACTCCCAGAGTCTACTCAAACTCATGTCCATTGAGTTGGTGATGCCATCCACCCATCTCATCCTCTGTTGTCCCCTTCTTTTCCAGCCTACAATCTTTCCCAGCATCAGGGTCTTTTCAAATGAGTCAGCTCTTTGCATCAGGTGGCCAAAGTAATTGGAGTTTCAGCTTCACCATCGGTCCTTCCAATGAACACTCAGGACTGATCTCCTTTAGGATGGACTGGTTGGATCTCCTTGCATTCCAAGAGACTCTCAAGAGTCTTCTCCAACACCAAAGTTCAAAAGCATCAATTCTTCAGTGCTCAGCTTGCATTATAGTCCAACCCTCACATCCATACATGACTACTGGAAAAACCATAGCCTTGACTAGATATGCAGGTCAGGAAGCAACAGTTAGAACTGGACATGGAACAACACACTGGTTCCAAATAGGAAAAGGAGTACGTCAAGGCTGTATATTGTCACCCTGCTTATTTAACTTATATGCAGAGTACATAATGAGAAACGCTGGGCTGGAAGAAACACAAGCTGAAATTAAGATTGCCGGGAGAAATATCAATAACCTCAGATATGCAGATGACAACACCCTTATGGCAGAAAGTGAAGAAGAATTAAAGAGCCTCTTGATGAAAGTGAAAGAGGAGACTGAAAAAGTTGGCTTAAAGCTCAACGTTCAGAAAACTAAGATCGTGGCATCTGGTCCCATCACGTCATGGGAAATAGATGGGGAAACAGTGTCAGACTTTATTTTTTGGGGCTCCAAAATCAATGCTGATGGTGATTGCAGCCATGAAATTAAAATACACTTACTCCTTGGAAGGAAGGTCATGGCCAACCTAGATAGCATATTTAAAAGCAGAGACATTACTTTGCCAACAAAAGTCTGTCTAGTCAAGGCTATGGTTTTTCCAGTGGTCATGTATGGATGTGAGAGTTGGACGGTGAAGAAAGCTGAGCACCGCAGAATTGATGCTTTTGAACTGTGGTGTTGGAGAAGACTCTTGAGAGTCCCTTGGACTGCAAGGAGATCCAATCCATCCATCCTAAAAGAGATCAATCCTGGGTGTTCATTGGAAGGACTGATGTTGAAGCTGAAACTCCAATACTTTGGCCACCTCATTCGAAGAGTTGACTCATTGGAAAAGACCCTAATGCTGGGTAGGATTGGGGGCAGGAGGAGAAGGGGACGACAGAGGATGAGATGATTGGATGGCATCACTGACTCGATGGACATGGGTTTGGGTAGACTCCGGGAGTTGGTGATGGACAGAGAGGCCTGGCGTGCTGCAGTTCATGGGGTCGCAAAGAGTCAGACACAACTGAGAAACTGAACTGAACTGAACTGAACTGGCTAGATGGACCTTTGTTGACAAAGTAGTGTGTCTGCTTTTTAATATGCTGCCTAGGTTGGTCATAACTTTCCTTCCAAGGAGTAAGTGTCTTTTAATTTCATGGCTGCAGTCACCATCTGCAGTGATTTTGGAGCCCCCCAAAATAAAGTCAACCACTGTTTCCACTGTTTCCCCATCTATTTGCCATGAAGTGATGGGACCAGATGCCATGATCTTAGTTTTCTAAATGTTGAGATTTAAGTCAATTTTTTCACTCTCCTCTTTCACTTTCATCAAGAGGCTCTTTAGTTCTTCTTCACTTTCTGCCATAGGGTGGTATCATCTGCATATCTGAGGTTATTGATATTTCTCCGGCAATCTTGATTCCAGCTTGTGCTTCCTCCAGCCCAGTGCTTCTCATGGTGTACTCTGCATATAAGTTAAATAAGCAGGGTGACAATATATAGCCTTGACCTACTCTTTTTCCTATTTGGAAACAGTCTTTTGTTCCATTTCCAGTTCTAACTGTTGCTTCCTGACCTGCACACAGGTTTCTCAAGGTGCACGTCAGATGGTCTAGTATTTCTTTCTCTTTCAGAATTTTCCACAGTTTATTGTGATCCACACAGTCAAAGGCTTTGGCATAGTCAATAAAGCATAAATAGATGTTTTTCTGGAACTTTCTTGCTTTTCCAATGATCCAGCGGATGTTGGCTATTTTATCTCTGATTCCTCTGCCTTTTATAAAACCAGTTTGAACATCTGAAAGTTCACATTTCATGTATTGCTGAAGCCTGGCCTGGAGAATTTTGAGCATTACTTTACTAGCGTGTGAGATGAGTGCAATTGTGTGGTAGTTTGAGCATTCTTTGGCACTGCCTTCCTTTAGGATTGGAATGAAAACTGCCCTTTTCCAGTCCTGTGGTCACTGCTGAGTTTTCCATGTTTGCTGGCATGTTCACAGCATCATATTTTAGGATTTGAAATAGCTCAAGTGGAATTCCATCACCTCCACTAGCTTTATTCGTAGCGATGCTTCCTAAGGCCCACTTGACTTCACATTCCAGGATGTCTGGCTTTAGGTTAGTGTCACACCATCATGATTATCTGGGTTGTGAAGATCTTTTTTGTATAGTTCTGTATTCTTGCCACCTCTTCTTATTATCTTCTGCTTCTGTTAGGTCCATACCATTTCTGTCCTTTACTGAGCCCATTTTTGCATGAAATGTTCCCTTGGTATCTCTAATTTTCTTGAAGAGATCTCTAGTCTTTTCCATTCTATTGTTTTCTTCTATTTCTTTGCACTGATCACTGAGAAAGGCTTTCTTATCTCTCCTCGCTATTCTTTGGAACTCTGCATTCAAGTGGGTATATCTTTCCTTTTCTCCTTTGCTTTTCACTTCTCTTCTTTTCACAGCTATTTATAAGGCCTCCTCAGACAGCCATTTTGCTTTTTTGCATTTCTTTTTCTTGGGGATGATCTTGATCCCTGTCTCTTGTACAATGTCACGAACCTCTGTCCATAGTTCATCAGGCACTCTGTCTATCAGATCTAGTCCCTTAAATCTATTTCTTACTTCCACTGAATTATCGTAAGGGATTTGATTTAGGTCAAACCTGAATGGTCTAGTGGTTTTCCCTACTTTCTTCAATTTAAGTATGAATTTGGCAGCAGAGTCCCATATACCCCCTGGTCAGTACATGTATAGCCTCCCCCATTATAACAATCTTCACCAAGGTAGTACATATGTAATAATTGACAAAGTTACATTGACACATCATTATCACTCAGAGCCTATAGTTCACATTAGGGTTCATTCATGTGTTGTACACTCTATGGGTCTGGACAAATTTATAATGACATATAACCAAAACTATAGTTATCAGTGCCCTAAAAATTTATATGACTCACCTCTTTATCCCTTCCTCCTCCTTAACTTCTGGCAATCCCTGTTCTTTTTACTGTCTCCATAGTTTTACTTTTTCCAGGATGTCATATAATTAAACTCATATAGTATGTAGAATTATCAGGCTAGGTTATTTCACTTAGTAATATGTATTTAAGTTTCCTCCATGTCTTTTCATGACTTATAGCTAATTTCCTTTTTAGCACTTGAAAAATGTTCCATTGTCTAGATGCATCATTCAGTTTTTGATGGATATCTTGATATCGTCCAAGTTTTGGCAATTATGAATAAAGCTGCCACAGACATCTGTGTAGAGATTTTTGTGTGGACGTAAGTTATCAATTCCTTTGGATAAATACCAAAGAGCGTAATTGTTGGATCCTGTGGTAAGAGTGTGTTTAGTTTTATTAGGAACCACCAAACTATTTCCCAAAGTAGTGATATTTCTTTTTTGAAAGTTTTGAAGTTGTGAATTCAATTTCCGTAATAGTTATAGGGCTATTTAAATTATTTATCTAATAGTGGATGAGTTGTGATTTCTTCTTTCTTGGTCCCCTCCATTCTGCTATGAACCATTCACTGACTTTTTATTTTGGTTTTTGTATTTTATAATTCTAAAATTTTCACTTTTTTTATCTTCTAATTTTTAGCCAAGGCATATTTTTGCATTTGTTTTAGTTGTGTTAATAACTCTTTGATGAAGGATTTTTATAATCAGTTCAGTTCAGTCACTCAGTCGTGTCCGACTCTTTGCGACCCCATGAATTGCAGCATGCCAGGCCTCTCTGTCCATCACCAACTCCCGGAGTCTACCCAAACCCATGTCCATCGAGTCAGTGGACAAACATCTGATTGATGTTTTTCATTCATTTTGAAATCTTTTTGGGTTTCGACATCATGAGCAATTTTCAATTGTAACAAGACATTTTTGTGTTATGTCATATGACTCGGTATCTTATTCAAGCCTTCTGTTCTAGATGGTCTTTTTGACACTGTGCTGTGGATGCCACCCTATTGCTTCTAACTGGAGATGGGAGTCCAGTTCTCCGTCTGGTCTCCATTGAGACCCAAGGTGTGGAGGAAGCTTCTTTTCACTGCTGGATGGTAGTGGGAGTTATATCACCCCACATGGTCTCCACTGACACAATGGTGGGCTGTCTATGTTGTTAGTGGGTGATGAGGCAAGTTTTGACTCTCCACTAGGAGATTCTGCTGATACAAGCCCCTATGGGGAAGATGGGGATACCTTGTTACTGCCAGGTGGCTGAGGAAGTTCTGCCTCACTCACTGGCACAGGAAGGGAGAGGGCTTGTTACTGCCTGGCTCTCTAGCTGGCTTCCTATCCCTGGTGGTGGTGTTGGGATGCCTCATTACAACCTTGCAAGGATGGAAGTCTAGACTTCCCACTTGACATCTGCTTACATCTGCTAGCATGGATGGTGGTGGGGCCAAGGTATTTTCTGTCGCATTTGGCTGGACTAGAGTGTCATTGTCTAAAAGTTTTCTCTCTTGCTAGATTACCTCTTTCCTTGTCCTTTGGTAGAAAGAGCAAGCTTTTGTTTTATTTTTATTTACATGTTTGTCTGTTCTCATTGGTGTTTTCAGGTTGCTGTCTTCTTCAACTCCAAATCTAGGGTATATGAGGCAAAAAGAAAACTCATGAAATTCACCACTGTGTCATTTTTTAGGTCATGAGGTCCCTAGCTGGTCTACCTTCTCTCCACATTTCAGTCATTTTATAAAATGTTCATTTTATATCTAATATCCAGGATTTTTAGTCATACTGACTGGAAAGAATAGAGAAAATGATGTCTACTCCATCTCCCCGAAGTGGAGTCTAACATTTACATTTTACAGAAAAGTGAGCTGATATTAAAAGATGTTAATTAATAGATTTAAGGTCACACAGAAAGTGAGCGTGAGAGCAGGATCAAATTCAGGCTCTGAAGTCCTGAATGTCAGAGTTGAGGAGTCATCCTTTTCTAGTATCTTTTCCAATACTTGAATCCTCTCTCTAACATCCCTGTCAAGTGGTCATCATTGAGAACGTACAAAAAAACTATGTGACTCCTAACTTCCTGCTGCTTGTACCAAAACATGGACCCTCGCTGGGCAGCATAAATCTCAGTTTATTGTATGGGATAATAAATCCTGTTATTTGATGTTTTCATAATTCCTACTCCTGTGCAAGGCACAATGTTGGTAATCAGTAGCTGCCAGTTGACCTTGGTGTTAAAGCCCAGTGTAGAAGACTCTAGGCAAATGCTGTCTGAGATGTATGAGAAAGAAAGTATGGTCAACCTCACCTTTTCTTCTATATCTGTCTCTCCACAGTTCACTTGTCTTCTCCAGTATAGAGGATATTGGTGGTACTCTGCTCAAACCCCTGGGGTACCATTTTACTGCTTTTGTGCACCACCTGGGTTTTCTGTGCTTTCCAAAGACAGTATTCATAGCCTTTCTCTGGACTCTCTAGCTCCCAGAGCCCGGTTTTCCTAAAAGGTATAAAGCTGAGAGTACATGGGAATTATGTCTCCTGGGGTGACATTAACTAATGACATTTGGGAGCAGACAATTCTGTGGTGAATCTTATACTCTGACTTCCTCTCTGGGAGCAGGCTGAAGCTACTCTCTGCAGGATTGCGCTCAGGAGGACATTGCTGTTTGGGTTCTCCTTCCCTTTCCCCTCCCATCCCTGCTTCCTTCTTGGTTTCCCTTGGGAGCACTTCTTTAATAAATCATTCAAATCCTCTTCTCAGGGTCTGCATCTGGGAAGCATGACAAAAACAACCATCAAAGAAGTTTCAAGGCGGACGCTTGTCCATCTGTTGTGTGAGGATGGTCACTACTAGTTATTGTGGTCACTGCTGAGGAAGAACAGGGAGGCGTTATGGCCAAGTTGCCTTGATCTTGTTGTTATGGAGACAAATGTGCTGGGCTTTGTCACAAGGCTGCTTTCCTCCAGGTATGATGTTGCTGTGGAAACACAGACCCTGAAGCCTCCAAGAACACTCTGTGCTAATCCCAGCTGCTTTATCCATCTGCTTTGTGTCTCATTAGCAGACAGAGCTCAGCAGGACAGGAGGCTTTGACCATATCTCTGTTGAACCCAGTTTTCGAGAGAAGGGCCCCACCCCTGGACTTTTTCCTGGGTGAGTGAGAATCTTGGGTTATTTTTAGGTAATATTCACTAAATTAGATGGAAACAAAATCTTCTTGTGCTGTATGGTTTTCAAAATGACTTACTGGGATTCGCACTTACCGCATATTTGTTTCAATCTGCATTCAAGTGGGTCCATCTTAGATGCAGTCTTATTTTGAGCTTGCAGATTCTTTTAGTATTAACTTTGCTGTTTCCAGAAATCCGAATAACTATCCTAACTCATGGTTAATGTTTCCTGTGGTCAAGAAAGCAAAAATTTAAGCACATAGTTATGGGATATGTTATCTCTACATGGTGATGGCACTGATGCTGGACTCTGGCCACAGGTATCAATGTGGCCTGAGGCTGTCTCCCTAATGGGTGACAGTGATTCTCAGTTACAGTGCAATATGGTAGATACAACCTCATGGTTAAGAGCATGGGCTTTGGTGTTAGATAGTGTCTTGGTGTGAGCAGCAGCTATAACAAAACAACGTAGACTAGGTAGCATATATTATACATATTCACTTCTCACATCTTGGAGGCTGGGAAATCCAAGATCAAGGTGATGGCAATTTTAGTGTCTGATTAGAGCCCTCCTTCTGGTTTGCAGATAACTGCCTTCTTGCAGTATTCTCACAATGGGGAAGCAGAGAGGACTATGGTCTCTTCCTCTTCTTATAAGGGCGCTAATCCTATCTTGGGGACTCTAATCTCATGACCTCATCTAAACCTAATTATCTCCCAAAGGCCTCATTTCCACATACCATCACATTGTGGATTAGGGCTTCAGTACATAAATTTTGGGGGGACACAACATTCAGTTTGTAGCAGATGGCTTTAGGTTGACTTGAGTTAAGGAGAGCATCATAAAAAAAGCGATCTATTTTACTGTAAAAAGTTATTTACTTTATCATTTAGAAATGGCAATGACTGTTATCTTCATTATTATTGTTTCTGTTGTTAAAATCAAATTTTGCAAATGATTTAGATTCCCTGATTGCTCAGTTGGTAAGGAATCTGCCTGCAATGCAGGAGACCCCAGTTTGATTCCTGGGTTGGGAAGATCTACTGGAGAAGGGATAGGCTACCTGCTCTAGTACTCTTGGGCTTCCTTTGTAGCTCAGCTGGTAAAGAATCTGCCTGCAATGCCAGAGACCTGGGTTCGATCCCTGGGTTGGAAAGATACCCTGGAGAAGGGAAAGGCTATCCATTCCAGTATTCTGGCCTGGAGAATTCCATGGACTCTATAGTTCATGGGGTCGCAAAGAATCGGACACAACTGAACGACTTTCACTTCCACTTTCAAAGTTAATTCCTGACATTCTGTTGCCTGCATCTCTTAGAGACATCAGCTAGATCTGGGAGTCCACATTAATTTTCAGAGAGGTGAAGCAATATCATTTAGGGTTCAGGTGGGAAAAGAAATCAGTCTAGATATTTCAAATAGAGCAATATTTAATATGGAGAATAAGCTGCCTACAGAAATTGATGAGAGGAATGAAGACACCAAAGTCAAGAAGGCAGTCACAGCTATGGTCTATCCAAGGGGCCAGAGAGATTCTGATGCTTCCCAGTGGTCAGGAACTGATGGGAAACTACTCTTGGCCTCATAGCTTCTCTGCAGCCCTAAGGGGGTGAATTTCTAGGGAACATGGAAACTATTTATTAAACGCCTGTGTTTGTGATGCCCACCATATCTGCTAAAGCTAGAAGAGGAAAAAGAGTAATTCTATCCCCATTCTGCCTTCTCTGGCTTGCTTGAGTGTTGTAGACTAAACCATAGCCAGTACTCTGCTGGCAACTGAGTATGTGACATTTAGTTCCCAGTCTTCCAGCCTTTGCAATTCAATGGAGAACAGAGAAGGGAATGCACAGTGTATGGGGCCAATAGACAATATTTGGTTGTTGTTCATTTTATATGCCTAGTCTCCAACATCATAATTTTATTTCTTGACACTTACAATTGTGAATGGGATTGTGATGTCTGTGAGTTGGATGTTTCTAACTAGGGTTCTATAATTATACTTTTGCCCTTATGTGGTTCTATATACTGAATACAGAAAATTCATATTTATAAGCACAATGGATTGTTTGATTTTAGGTCAACTAAAAGTCAGCATGTGTGTGTGCTGCATGATAAGTCACTTCAGTTGTGTCTGACTGTGTGTGACACTATGGACTGTGGTCCATCAGGTTCCTCTGTCCAGGCAAGATTACTAGAGTGGCTTGCCATGCCCTCCTCCAGGAGATCTTCTCAACCCAGGGATTGAACCCTGGGTCTCTTACAGTCTCCTGTGTTGCAGGTGGGTTCGTTACCACCAGCACAACTGGGGAAGCTCCAAAGGCAGCACATACTTAATTAGAGCTGAGGACCTGAGAGTCAGAGATTACACTTGTCATTCACCATCTGGGATGATAGAACAACAACAGCAATAATGATACTGATTGAGACTTTCCTGGTGGTCCAGTGGTGAAAACTTCATGCTTCCACCACAGCGGGTGCAAGTTTGATCGCACATGCCATGGGCATGAACAAAACGTAAAAAAAAAATAGTGATGATGATAATTATAGCTACTGCTTATTTTTACTTTTGAATTTCATTCTAGGTTCTTTACATCTACTAACTCATTGTCTCTCACCACAGTCATATGCGGTACTATTCCCATCTTACAGATGAAAACACTGAAATATCAAGAGGTTAAATAAATCTCCCAATTTCATATAGCAGAACAGGATCTGAATTTCAAACTAGCTCTTAAGTACTACAAAACACACAGAAATCCAGTTACACATGATTTTTATTCATTTTTTACTTATTCTAAATTATTTTATTGCAGTTTACCAAATTATGAGTTTTCTCTGACTCTCCCTTCTGTTCAACTTCCCTGGTAGCTCAGACAGTAAAAGCATCTGCCTACAAAGTGGGAGACCCAGGTTCGATCCCTGGGTCGGGAAGATCCCCTGGAGAAGGAAATGGCAACCCACTCCAGTATTCTTGCCTGGAAACTCCCATGGACATTTTATGAGAGTTTCATGGATGACATTATGACATTTCATGGAAGTTTATTGAGAGCTTTCTATGCTTCAGACCATGCTAAAGGATTTGCAGGTAATATATCATTTAATACACAAGACGGCTTTATGAGACCTGGAGAGGTTAAATAATCAATTTAGCATCACACAGTATGGAAGTGGCAGAGCCTGGATTCAACCTGTAAAATTGCACTGACTGGCCAATTCAGTAGCCAACAGCCAAATGTCATGACTGAGCACTTGAAATGTGGTAAGTCTGAATTATGATGTGCTGTAAATATAAAGTGCATACTGGATTTCAGAGACTTTACACTGTGGTGCATCTGGGAGATGCTGTGCTGAGAAATAAGACTTAAAACCTTGTTTCCAGCCTCAATCTCTTCCTAGGAGTTCATCTAAGAGTTATTGAGGCTCTCAATAGCGACTGGAGAAAACTGAGTGAAAGGGACTTAAGTTGGAGGTGGGGTGGGCTTGGGGGGGTGGGACACTGAAAAGAGAGAATACACTGCATTTCTTAAAAATGCCAATGGCATTTTGGGATTTACAGAACAGATCAGTCTTGCTGGAAGGATGTGTTGTAGTTGATTATTATTTACTACAAATCACTTACCCTGACTTGCCAAAAGGGGGTAATTATGGAATGGGTGCAAGACTGTTTCCTACAATGCAGGCAGATAGTACAGCTGGCTCTTAGATGGGACTGAAACCAGGGCTTTGAAACCTGCCAGGAACAAAGGAGGCCACTCTTTCTCTCTTGCCTACTCTGGCAACTCAGTTTCTTTTTCTGCTTTGATGTCTTTTTTCTATGTTGACTGGCTTTTTCTGCCTCCCAGCACTTGATGGAAAAACCCTTGATTGACTGGAGTTGCTGAGTCCCCATTCAAAATTTAGCTAAGTAGGAATCTGATTTGTTGGGCTTTGCTCAAATATTCTCCTCTAGTCCGAATAATGAGTCAAAATAAGCAAATTAAATAATACGACTGCTACAGAAATGACTGCCTCTGTACTTTTTACCTGCTCCTCTATCATACATGGGTGACTTTCTTTACTGTCCTGCCTCTCAAAATACTTTAAAGAATGCTTTTATTGCTCCATAATCATGTCACAGCTCTTAACCTGGTAAAGCAATATAGTTAACTATTTTATTTAAGGATGTTCCCAACACAGGTGTTCTGAGAAATTCTTTTGGGTTTGGTCAATACAAATTCTGTTTATTGTTTCCATCTTTTATGTATAAAACTCAATCAGACTCCATAGCCTTTTTCTATTTTCCCAGTATTCTTACATTCTGTTTATATACGAAGATGGTTTTATGATATTTTATCAGTTTGTCTTTAGATAGAGTGCAGGAAGGCAAGGACTGTGTTTTGCTTGTCTGTACCTTCCTAATGCTGGTGCATAATTCACTTTCCATAAACATGTGTGAATAAAGGAAAGAATGAATGGCACCGTATTTTCTTTCCAAAAAGACAAAGAGTTTGTGTTTTTGTATTCCCAATGATCCTTTTCTAACCTACCAGTATTGATTTTTAAAATAACTTGTGCTTTGGTCTATCTTTCTTAGGTGGAGAAGATATTCACCTAATTTTTAAATACTCAAAATTCATGTAAGTGATGAGACTTGGCAGTTTCATTGCACATTCCCTCTGGAAGGACTTTTCTCAGCGGGGATTACCCCTATAGCTATGCTCTACAAATGGTTTCTCTGAAGGGAGCTTTAAACTAGAGAACACTCTTTCAATCCCCCTGTGGATCTCTGTCCTGTGAAAGGTTTCTGAACTGTATTATACAACCATCTGTTATGGTCTGGTCTGGCTACTCTAAGCCTTCTTCTCAGCCATGTTCCTGGGCATGATTATTCCCCAGAAAAATTCAGGACAGAGTGTCCAATTCAAAGTCTGCTGCCATAGGTTTAGCTACAGAAGTGGATGTTTTGATCTATTTTCTGACTATAGGGTCAGATTCTCTGGACAATAGCCAAATGTCTGCTCCATGTTATACTATGGCTCAGAAACTTAAGAGTAATATGGCACTCTTGCCAATTTTGGAGCTCTGAAGCCTCAATAGTAATTATTAAAAACTATTAACAGTCCAAATTCTTTGACAGTTTAGTGCCATAAAAGTTAAGCTGAACCGCAGTTAATATCATCTCTCTTGGAAGATTTGTGGTTAAAGAATGAGTTTAACTGCTTCACATATTATATGTAAATTAATCAGGTAGGAATTGCTATAGTATTACTATGAGAAATTGACTTATTTTTTCCTCAAAGTAAGGAAATTTCCATCTAGATTAGTAAATTGAATTATTTTTCTGGTTTATACTAAACATACAATATTGATAATTTACAGTGCTCATATACTGTTGAAAGATGTGGCTCAATTGTTTAAATAGTGAAAAAATGGATACAGGTAGCGTGTATTGAATGCTTTCTATGAGCTAAGAGTTTTACATACTTTATATTGATTAACATTCCAACCTCTGACAATAAGATTTCCCCCATTTTACAGATGAAGAAACTGATATCCTCAAGGCTAACAGTCAGTAAGTAGCATGGCTGGTGTTTGAACCTTCATTTATGTGGTTTTAAAGCTTTTGCTCTTTCTAATTTCCTAAGTTACTTCCTTTGCCAGTTCTCCCCCTCTTTTTTATATTAAACTCCTCAAAAATTAAAATATAGAGATTATATATATGTATATATACATGTGTGTATGTCTATATATATATGTATATATATGTGTGTATATATATATATAAAGAAGTCTAAGGGTAATTTTTTGGATATGATGAAGATAATTGCATACTTACAAAATATAATTCAAGCTACAATGATAGGAGCCTCCACTGGATTTATGGCCAAAGTCATAGCGTTCCCAAGCTAGTTATACATGTCCTGGGAACAGAGAAGTGTGCATGGGTTCTTCTGCCCCCAACCCCTGCCGTGTCTCCATGCTGAGTCTCTTCTATGTCTCAAGGTCCCCCCCTCTTCACATCAGGCTCTGATTTTGACATAGGAGACTGTTGAGACTGTGCATTCAGTTTCCTTTGTAGCTCTGCTGCCCTTACAGTTAAATCCTATGCCTGAATTTCAGTACAGACTGTAGGATTTATCTCCCTTTAAATCTTCCAGTTCAATTCACTTTAGTTGCTCATTTGTGTCCGACAGTTTGCGACCCCATGGACTGCAGCATGCCAGGCTTCCCTGTCCATTACCAACTCCCGGAGCTTGCTGGTTTGATCTCTTTGCATTTTGGGGCTAGTTTTGGTAACAGCTATTGATCTAGGCTTGATCCTTCCAGGATCCTTTGAGGAAATGTGTGAAATGTACCCTGGGATTATCTCCCTGAGGAACAGACAAGGGGAGAATTTATTTACTCCTTTTCGTTCCCAGTTGGCCAAGTATTGCTTTCCAATGTTAACTCCTTCCCACTTTCAGATGCGTGTGGGATCGGAGGGCTGGTCTGCAGCATCTTACGTGGGCTGAGAGTAGCAGAGAAGCCTGGGGGCAGGAAGTGGGCAGTCTGTTTGGGACAGCTGACATAACATGTAGTCAGATTGCACCTGAGCACCGTTAATCACATCAGGAATGCCTGGGGTAAAAAGCGCACTGAGAGCGTGTGATGTGCGGCACCCCTGGTGTCAGATGCAGATATGATCTTGTTCTATGGCTCCAACATATCATCACACAGTTGTCAAACAATGATATATTTCCAAAGTCTGAATTGGTGGTTGGTGGTTTAGTCGCTAGGTCACGTCTGACTCTTTGCCACCCCATGAACTGTAGCCCGCCAGGCTCCTCTGTCTATGAGATTTTCCAGGCAAGAATATTGGAGTGGGTTGCCATTTCCTTCTCCAGTGGACATTCTGTCAGACCTCTCCACCATGACCTATCCGTCTTGGGTGGCCCCACACGGCATGGCTTAGTTTCATTGAGTTAGACAAGGCTGTGGTCCATGTGATCAGGTTAGCTAGTTGTCCGTGACTGTAGTTTCAGTCTGTCTGCCCCCTGGTCCCCTCTCTCAGTGCCTACCTTCTTACCTGGGTTTCTCTTACCTTGGACGCGGGTCTCTCTTCACGGCTGCTCCAGCAAAGCGCAGCCGCTGCCCCTGACCTCAGGCGCAGGGTAGCTCCTCTAGGCCCCCGCCCCTGAAGACTTACATACATTCCTGTGGCTAATGCCATATACCTGTTTTTGACATAAAACTTATGTGGTTGCTGATGTTTTCTGAGTAGTGGTATAAAATGTGCTCCTCTCTGGGTCAGAGGAGGTAGACATAGACTTAATTGAACTCCAAGTTGTGAGAGAACCCAGAACAAAGATGTATGGCTCCAGTGATCAGCGTGACTTTCAGTCCGATCTGCTTGGGGAATATTTTTTTTTTTTTACAAAATCATGCTCTCGGCAGAGATAAATGGGAAGGGATCAAAGCGGGAGAGTAAGTGTTGCTTGTAGTTGCTTCATAGATGATTCCGTGACACCCTACCCATTTTCCACTGAGAACACTGAAGTGAGTTAATTTGCCCAGTAGTTATCTGGCGTTTCACAGGAGGGTTGGCATCTCTCACTGTTCCATCAGATGCCCACAACAATATCCAAGGCCAGGAGAGGCCATGTGGAATGAAGGCGGCTGCAGACAAAGCTCACGGAACACGGAGTGGTGGATTTGATTAGGAAGCGGGCAGGATGCTTGCACAGACTTACACATTAGTCAGTTGAAAAAACCCTCGACTGCCTTCTTGGCCTCTTGGCCACAAGGTCTCTCCAGTCCTCACCACTAAAAGAATGCTTTCCTAAAGCTGATCTTGAGGCTGGCGGCAGGCCACCACTACACTGCAGACCATCTGCGTGCACTGGGAGTCCTGCCTGCCATGTACCCAGCTGGGGTGGCCTCCTGGGATGCTTCCCTTGGCAGGAGTGTCTTACAGCTGGGCTGATTATTAGTGAGTTTCTGAATTATTTATGTCAGTGCTTCCTTTCATTAGTGTGAATTGTCATGAATTGGATATAATCAGAATGATTTAGGTTTGAGGAACAATAGTGAGGTGCCACTTTTAGTTTAGTATTAAACTTGGGCTTTCTTATTGCTCTTAAAGCTCCTACCAACATTGTTAGGAGAAGCCATTTGGTGTGTTGGAAGACCCTAAACTTGGAATCTGGAGACCCTGGTTCCTGGACCTGCTCTCTTGCCCTGGACTCAGCCTGATAGCACCTTGTGATCACCCGTTTAATGTCTTGATCCTTCAGTTGAGCTGAGGCCCAGGGAGCCCAGCGGTAGAACCAGAATGAAAAGCCAGGTGGCAGAGTTCCCTCTTTGTTCTGATCTAGGTGATCTCGTTGACCTGTTGGGCATTTACTTGTCAGGTCATAAGCTAGAAGGCAGCTGTCTGCAAACTGGAAGAGAGTCCTCACCAGAAACTGACCACACTAGCACTCTGACTCAGACTTCAAAAGTGAAAGTAAAAATCACTCAGTTGTGTCCGACTCTTTGCTATGCATGGTCTATACAGTCCATGAAATTCTCCAGGCCAGAATACTGGAGTGGGTAGCCTTTCCCTTCTCCAGGGGATCTTACCAACCCAGGGATCAAACCCAGGTCTCCGGCATTGCAGGTGGATTCTTTACCAGCTGAGTCACAAGGGAAGCCCAAGAATACTGGAGTGGGTAGCCTATCCCTTCTCCAGTGGATCTTCCTGACCCAGGAATCAAACCGGGGTCTCCTGCATTGCAGGTAGATTCAAAAACTGGGAGAAAATCAGTATCTGCTGTTCAAGCCACCCAGTCTATGGTATTCTGTAGACAGACTAATATAGGGGCTAGACTAGAAAGGATTGACTATCAGAAGTGCAAGGCAACTTGTCTTGGTTTGAGTTCTTCCAAAAACACCCTGAGATAAGGATTAGAGTAAAAGCAGTTTGTTTGGGAGATGAGTCCAGAAAGCAATGCTGAGGGTGTGGGGAAGCGAGACAGAGGAAGATAGGAAAGCCAATATGGATTATCTCTATGGGCAACTGAACTCAGTACTCCTAGGTACACTCTGAAAAACAACGTGGAATATGTCTTGGAATTTTCCTATTTAAAGCCAGGAAAACTGTGATGCTCATACACCAACTCACCATTCCCACGAAGACATCAAGTTCCCAGAACTTCTGGCTGGCCTGGCATGTGCCAGCCTGGCAGCAGGGGTCCTGGGTCAGAGAGAGCCACCGGGGAAAGATGTGTAGCAAGGCATGCACGGGAACTGACTCAGGTCACCTCCAGGGTGGACTGAAGGGATGAGAATGCAGCATAGATGACATCTGCTACAGCAGAACTCTCACACTTTAAAGTGGACACCGAACATTTTGGGGGGTCTTGTGAAAATACAGAGTCTGTTTCCTAGATCTAACTGGGACCTGAGAGTCTGCATTTCTAAAAAGTTCCCCATGATGACAAAGTAGCAAATCCATGGACAAGATTTTGAGGAGGGAGTTACAGACTCTTTCATGAATTCAGTTCAGTTCAACATGTATTTGTTGCTCACCTGCTGAGCTGGATCCTGGGGCTTCCTATGCTTGTCATGGGGACTAGAGAGATCAGAATATGGTACCAGCAGGGCCCTGTGGGGCTCCTGGGCACAAAAACCTTTCTTTGGCCCCCATTTCTTGATTACAGAAAATGGGCTTTATTCAGCCTCCATGACCTTCCCTGAGTTCCAACAAGCAGGTTCAAACAGTTGCTAATTAGGGAAGGGAGGAGATACAGAGACAAGGGTGGAACAATCAAAAGAAACAGTAATGCAGCCTTGGGACAGGGTCCTGGTTCTCCCTCAAGGGATATACATAATAGTATTTTTGAGCTATTTCACAGATACTGGAACCTCCACCAGGTGGGAAAAGTTAACTATGCCCCTCACAAGCATGCAGACCCCAGACCCTTTGGAACCAGAAGGTTGATGATGCTGATTCCCACTTACCTCACCACCAACCAATCAGAAGAATGTCCCTGAGCTGATTATACCTTCTTTGAACCATTACTGTAAAACTCCTCACTATCCTTCCAAGTGGGGACACAGTTTTGGGGGCATTAGCCCTCCGTGGCCCCTTTGCCTCGCAAAGCAATAAAGCTATTCTTTTCTACTTCACCCCAAACTCTATGTCTCCAAGATTTAATTTGGTATTAGGGTGTGGGGGCTGGATTTGGTTGCAGACAGAAGGGTCAAGTGTTGCATGCATTTTACAGATTATCTATCCTGTTTCGGTTGTCTGGGACTGGAAGTGCCCCCTACATATTTGTATTAAGAAACAGAAGAAAGTACAATTTCTGAACTCTTTCTGTCTCTTGGACAGAATTTTAGCCTATAAAAATGGTAAAACCATTAGCATAGATTTACCTTTAGGTATGCTCCCAGTGTCTTAGTAGCAGCCTCTCTGGAACCATGGGAGGGCTTTCATAAAGCCATTGCTCACTTTAATGTTTTAAAATTTAAAAAAATTTAGAGTTTTAACCAAAATAGCAATATTTTTGCAGCACTTTACAGCTTACAAAGTGCTTTCCCCTACATTATCTCATTATGTCCTTTGAAGGCTTGAGAGAAATCATCCACAAATGGCGTTTAAAAATAAATGCACATTAGGGCAGGTACATTACACAGCTGGGTACATGATATCCTAGATCCAAAATAATGAAAAATGACCACGAAGAAGCCTGCATATAAACATACACCATGTCCTAGGGCACTTGGGTAAACTCTGCACTAGCTGGGAAAAAACAGTTTAGCCTTGTTGTTGCTGGTTTCTAACTTAAACTTTCCATGAGAGTCTTATGAACATCTTTGTTCTCTGTGCTAATCTTCCAGCTTGACCACTTGGCTTTTCATCCCCTTGAGATGCTTTGGGCCATCTGTATGCCCCACTCCGAAGTCAAGCACCAAGAGTGTGGCTCATACACAATGGATGTGTCAACTTCTTTGGCTGGACAGTCAATGGATTCAGCCAGTCAGATAAGAAAATGAAAATGAGATGGCAAAGACTTTCTTTAGGCATCATAAAATGACCTGGGTATGAAGACCTTTGTAAAGATTTAGCCTCATATACCCAAGAACTCTAATTATACCTATCAAATGTTATCAATAGAAATTATGAATTATATCTAATTTATAATTATACATAAATAAAATTGAAGATTCTAATTATAATAATATTCAATGAATTAATTTATAATAACTTCAATAACCTTGAAATATTGAGTGAAAGGAAGCAAATTAATGTCGTTCTTGAATATTTTATCAATTATAATGCTTTTTGCTATATGAAACAGGATATTTAATCAAACCTAAAAGTTAGAGTTTATTGTTTACATAACCTGAATCTGGAAATAATGGTTCTGAGTTTTGTTAACTCAGCAGCACAGTTGATGTGTGAGTTGTGGGTTCTGGGTCAGCTTCTCTGTGATTCTTTTAATGTTAATTTCATGGTCACAAAATGGCTGCTGCATTTCTAAGCATCATGTCCCCCCACAGCTGAATCTAAACAGGAAGGAGAGTTCTTCCTTTATGTCTTTTTTTTTCAATCATGGAGAAAAGTCATTCTGAGAAGTCCCTAGTAAGTTCCCCTCAGGCCCTTTTGACCAGAAGGGGTCATAGGCCCACTTGCCTAACAATCACTGGTAAAGGAAGTGGGATTAGCATGACTGACTTGACTAATTATGCTTAATCTTCTAGGGCTAGGGTGGGGTCCAAATTTCCTGGAGCACATTGCTTCCTCAAATCTGAACAAAATGAATATCATTCATAAGGGGGAAATGGAATGGCTTTTGGGGAGGAGAGTAATATTGTCTGATACACATATTTTCTATTGTTTCTTTAGAATTTCTTTGGTTACCTATAATTCAGGGGTTAGAATCAAAGATTAAGATTGAAAATATTACCTCTTACTGAATTCTAAAGATGTATAAAAGTGTTTTGTAGTACAAGTTGAGTTTCTTGTTAGTTTTGTTAGGGAAACCACTGTCTGAAACTGCCCACCCTGGCTAGGCTTGAGGATAATCATTTGCAAGAGTTAGCTTACAATAGGAGGTCCTGGTAAGGAATGCGGAACTATCAAGCTACCACCAATGGGAAGAATTTGGGAAAGGTCAAAAGGAAAGAGGAGACATCAGTCCACACGTCCTACCAACCTCCCAGAATTCTTCTCGCTAGCATCCATCTTGGCTGAGTGATGAACATGCCACCAGGAAGGACCCTGAGTCAGAATGATTGGCCAGAGACAACCTGGAAACTAACCCCATCATTATAAAACCTGGCATATGGCAGAACAGTTCTCCTGGGTTCCCTTAACCTGCTGCTCTCCGCCTGGGCACCATTTCCCAATAAATTCTCTTGCTTTGTCAACTTGTGTGCCTCCTAGGACAATTCATTTCTGAGTGTTAGACAAGAGCTCACTCTTTAGCCCTGGAACAGGTCCCCCTTCCTGCAACAGCTTGGGTTCCTTATGGAATAGAAACCTCCCTGTGCAGAGCTCAGCCTCCATAGGGTGGCATGTGTCCCCATCATACTGGTACCTGCCTGGGGTCTTCAGAGGGCTAGAGCGAGAAATAGCATGAGGGCTAAAGCTATTGGAGGAGATTTTAGGAGGGAATTTTGGGGGAAATTTAGAGTTTGAGGGAGAGTAGGGCTGTGGGGAGGAAAGTAGACATAAGGGGAAGGAGGATTTGAACGTGTGTGTTACTATGAGCAGGCATCCACTCTCTTCATATACTCAAAACACACAGCTGAGAATGTGGGCTAACCTAGGATTGATGTTTGGTAGCCTGTGTCTCTTTTCAACATTGCTCTGCGGGTTGTGGCTTCAGTAGGGCACATTCTCATCATTGATAGTAAGGGATAAGAATAGAATTTTTCCCACAGACCCCATTCTCAACCGAAAGCCTATCTAGATCCATGGGGAGGTTCTATAGGATATATATATCCTATAGGACATATATTCTATATATGATATATATATTCTGTATATTCTATAGGATATAGGAAGTTCTGTAGGATAGGATGTTGGTACCTCTATGCTCCAGGTCATCTCACGTTCCAAGATGGCAGCTCAAGCTTTGGTCACTACCTTCACATTCCAACATGCAAGAAGAGAGAAAAGGGAAGAAGTAGAAGAGGCCAAAGGCAGTGCTAACTGGTTTCTTAATGATGATTCTCAGGAACTTCCTCATAATACATCTGCAGACATTCCATTAATCAGAATTTAGTCTCATGGTCCATCTAGGCCTTTGGGAGTCTGGAAATGTAGGCTTTAGTTTGATCAGCCATGTACTTAGCTAAAGATTCTATTACTAAGGAAGAAAGGAAGAATGGATTTTGGGGGAACAAGAAAAAGGAGTCTCTTCTAGACTGATATCCCTTTCTATGAATGGGAGATGGACTAGCATTTTATCTCTTTTTACTTTTGTCACTTATTTAGCATCAAATGTCCTCTCCCCCCCCTTACATCTCATCTATCTCCCTAATTCCTTTGTTGTCTACTGAATTTTTTCTCACCTTTAAGCTTAGTTCGATGTCACTTCTTCAAAGGAGTCTTCTTGGACTCTACCAGTTAGAACTAACTTCTGTCTTCCCTAGTTCCCTTTTCCTACTTTCATTATAGCGAAGTGTTGATTCTGTTTCCCATTATCAAGAGTTGTTTAGGTTTCTCTTTAAATAGTAAATTTCCTGAGGGCTGGATCCTGGATTTAGTCATCACCAAATCCATAGAGTGCATACATGAAAGAGAAGTAAACTCATGTCTTGTTTAAGCCAATGTAATTTTGTACTTTTAATCACTCACAGCCAAGTATAATACTAACTAATGTAAAATCCTTCTCCTTTGCCTTTACAGAGTTGAAAACCACTCTATTTCTGAACAGGTGATTATACAGATACCATGTAAAAAGGGGCTAACACATTAAAAGAAGTTTATGAATGGAAGAAGATTGGGAAATAGTCTTAAATTGGTGCTGTGTTCTCAGTTTTCAGTGTTAGAAGGGTTTGTAGGGTGTGGAGGCAGGAAGAAGGCTTCGTAATTTGACATATCTGATTTCAAATCTTGCTCGAGTGACGTATAGATGTGTGACCTCAGGTAAGGAAATTATTCTCCCTAAGCCAGAGTTTCCTGATCTGTAAAATGGAAATGAAAGTATTTACTTTGCAGGGTTGTTTTGAGAATTAGGTAGAATGTCTGCAATGAGCCTGGTACTTAGAGGATACTCATTCCCAGGTATTATAATCATCATACAGCAGATTTGGAATGATTAAGGGAAAAGCTCTATGTTACCCTATCCCAGAGCTACAAAGCTGATTACATATGGGTCAGGGGTTCTTGGAAAGAGATTTGCTACAGAAGGCAAGGAATGTTATTACTGGTAACAGAAATTGAGAGCATATCATTTATACCCCTGTAATTGAGATGAAATTTGGCATATTGACATCAACAATATTCCTCCAACATCCATTTTAAAAGTCTCCAGATGAAAAACTTAGACACAAAAGTACAAGCATTCATTGATGCTGTTAATAGTCATAGCAACATGTAAGATAATAGTAAAAATGATGAAAGTGGCAATTCTATTGAAATGTGGGCTGAAGCTTACCTATTAAATTGAATCCATAGTTAAAACAGCCTGGGTTTTTCATAGTTCTCTAAGGAAGAGCAGTTAAACCCCCGATTTTGTCTTTATTGACAGCAATATAGAAGTTATGCCTTTCACAGACCAAAAACAATCAGTGACACAGTTGTCAGAACTTCAAGGTCAGAATAAAAGAGTAGATACTATAATTTTAAGGAAAATTGGAGACGTTTATGTGATGACTTGGTTAAAAAAAATGCCTCGTAGACTCCTCAAAGCATATGAGTAAATTTTTGACTTTGTACTGTGTGAAATCTCCATGAAATTTTTGATACTTTGACCCCATTGCCTTCTCCATTGAGCCTAATACCTAGCATGTATTTCCAGTTTACTATATGCTTTGACACATCTTAACTAATTTAGCTATTGTATTCATTTCCCATTGTTGTATAACAAATGACAAATGACTGTAAACTTGACTGATTATTCTCTCACAGTTTTCATGGGTCAGAAGTCTGGGCACAACTTAGCTGGGTTCTCTGCTTAGGGTCTCACAAGGGTGTAATTAAGGTGTCAGCTAGGTTGTATTCCCTTCTGTAGGATCAACTGGGAAAGAACCTGATTTCAAGCTCACCCAGGTTATTGGCAGAATTATTTTCCTGTGGTTGTAGGACTGAGAGCCCTGGTTTCTTGTTGGGGCCTGAGCTACCAGTCACTCAGCTCCCAGAGGCTGCCCATAGTTCCTTGGCACATGGGCTTTTCCAACGTGCCCATTAACTTCACCAAGTTGGCAAAAGGAGTTTTAGGGAGGGTCTATTAGCAAGATAAAATCTAGTATAATATAATCATGGAGTAGCCTGTAATTTTCACCATATTCAACTGGTTAGAAGTAAGTCACATGTCCTGCCCATACTCAAAGGGAGGGGATTATAAACAAAGTCATGGACATTAGGAAGAAGGGATTGTAGTGGGTCACCTGGAGCGTGTCAGCCACAATTATCAACACAGTTCTGTGATAAGGCTGAGTAAATGTTCTTACTTCCATTACAAAAAAGAAGACATTGATGTTCAAATAGAGAGGTTAAATGAGCTGATACTGAAGATAACACAGTTATTAATAACAGGTGGTAAGGTTAAACCCAGGATCCCTAAGTCTTAATTCTATGCTCTTGTCTACAAAAAAGATGCATGACGTGAGAGTTAAGTTTTATTTGGGGCAAAATGAGGACTGCAGCCCAGGAGACAGCACCTCAGATAGCTCTGAGAGACTGCTCCGAAGAGGCAGTAGGGGAAGGTCAATATATAAGATTTGGTGAAGGGAGAGTTCAATGTAATCAACCACTCATTTCACAAAAGGTTTTCTGTTAGTTGCAGGGAGCTGATGTTACCATAAAGTGATTTAGTGCTTTTCTAGATATGAGGAGATGCAAGGATTGGGATCATGAAATCAGTTCCTGAAAACATCTAACTATCTAAAGACCAGTTTCACCAGTTTCCCTGAAGCCCAGAGTGCCTCACTCTCCACCCTGAACTCCCTCAGAATGTGTCAAAGGTCAACGGCTGAAGCAGCACAGGGTTCAGTTTCCGCAGAGGCAGATGGCAAAATGGCAAGTGCCAATTTGTAGCTGACACTCTAACCATCAATATCTGTCTTAAATATCTTTGTATCTACTCATCCATCCATTCATGCATCCAACCATCCTAGTCCAATGTAGTTTTCACTACATCATAACGCTTCTTGTATAAATATGAGTAATATTCAGCCAACTCATCACTTTCAACCCAGCAGAATTATCTCTTTGTCTCTTTATTAGGGGCTTTCCTGATGGCTCAGCTGGTAAAGTTCTCACCTGCTAATGCAGGAGACGCAAAAGGCATGAGTTCAATCCCTGGATTTGAACTCCAGGGAAAATACCCTGGAGAAAGAAGTGGCAACCCACTCCAGGATTCTTGCCTGGAAAATTCCATGGACAGAGAAGCCTGGTGGACTACAGTCCATGGGGTCTCACAGAGTTGGACATGACTGCACACACACAGTCTTTATTAGACAGGTTAGGGTAGAGTCTCCTGTGGTAAAAAAAAAAAAAAGAAAAAAAACTTCACATCTCCATTACTTAACACAAAAAGGGTGTATTTCTTGCTCATGTTATATATCTGTTTCAGGTCAGTTGGGTTCTTTGTTCCACATTTTCTTACTTGAGGACCCAGGCTGATGTTGTAGTCACCTCGTGAATGCTGCCAATCCCTGCTCTAGAGGAAAAAGGGCTCTGGTGAGTCTTGCAATGGCAAAGAAACGCAGTGACCTGGCAGGGACACATATCATATTTGCTTAAAACTCAGTTCAGAACTAGTCAAATGGCTCTATCCAACCATAACAGGGCCGGGAATTCCAACTCAATGGACTTGATTATAATTTTTACTTTCTATTCTTAATGATATTATTTTCAGCCATTCTAGGTAAACCATTCACCAAAACTTGCTGCACTCCTGGGATCCTAAACCCAGACCCAGACTGTGTAAACTAATGCCTCTGTGAAGTCGAGCAAGTCATTGATAATACCATGATGAATGCCACCGGGGGGAAAGTATGATTAGATCCTTAAGTATTCCCCTGGGTGTCTTTCTTCAAAGATTCTGTAGGCACTGATCTAAATTCAATTAGCAATCATCACAAAAAAAGGAAACATCAATGGAAAAAATGGATCAAAGGATTCGACATGACTAAACCCAGCAGGAAAAGCAGAGCTGACCATTCTCAAGGTGAATAATTATCTGAAGAAAGGTGAACAACAACAACACAACCCATCAGTTGCACACCCATTTTGGCTCCATGTGAAAGCTGCAACAAGTGACCTAAAATATTAATGCCACAGTAAGCCATCTCAGAAGAATACTGTGTTAGTACAACATTCTCAGTAGGGGCCTGCACTGCTGGAACAAGGTATTAACGAATAAAGAAGCAACTGGACTAAATATATGTTCACAGCAGAAGGAATATTTTTCATCCCACCACCATATTCTATTTCATATTTCAGATATTTCTGTCACCTTATGGACTAAATTGTAGTCAACTTTGTTATGTGTAAATTTCATCATCACTATAGCACAGTAAAGAGACTTGCTTGAGAACAAGGACAGTGGTGGATTAGGAGAGGAAAATTCTGGGAATTATCTTCTTTATTAGTAAAATCCACAACCTCTAAGGTTTAACTCCCAATAGAGTATGTGCTGGTCAGGAGATGACTGGATCAAGTAAGCCTCCTTCTACTCCTGAGACGCTTCACAATTCATATGATTCCTGTGACCATAGTTAGACCATGCAACCCTTGAGTTTCTACAGCATTTCTGGTTCATCCTTTAGGATCTGATTCATACCTAAGCATGCCACATGATTCACCCCTTTAAAATGTAAATGGTTTTTAGTATGTGAAAGTTGCACAGTTGTGTACGACTCTTTGCAACCTCATGGACTATACAGTCCATGGAATTCTCCAAGCCAGAATGCTGGAATGGGTAGCCATTCCCTTCTCCAGGGGATCTTCCCAACCCAGGGAGTGAACCCAGGTCTCCAGCATTGCAAGTGGATTCTTTACCAGCTGAGCAGCAAGGGAAGCCTCCTGAATACTGGAGTGGGTAGCCTATCCCTTCTCCAGGGAATATACTTGTTTTTCGTATATTCATAGATATATGCAACCATCATCATAGTCAATTTTACTTATTTATTTCTGGTGCACTGTGCAGCTTGTTGGATCTCAGTTCCCTGACCAAGGATTGAACCTGGTCCCTCAGCAGTGAAAGCTCAGAGTCCTAACTACTGGTCTGCCATGGGATTTCCACCATAATCAATTTCAGAACATTTAATCATCTCAAAAAGAAAGTCTGTACTCTTAAGATACCATTCCTTATCCCTAATCTTCCTTCCCCACCCTAAATAACATTCATACACAAGTGTTTGTGTGGATATATGTTTTCATTGCTCAGAAATGTACACCCAGGAGTGGAATTGCTGGCTTACACGGTAATTATATGTTGGATCATTTGAGGTACTACCAGCTGGTTTGTTTCCCAAATGGCCACATCATTTTACATTCCCATCTGCAGCGTATGAAAGTCCCAATTTATCCATATCCTCACTAATACTCATTATTATCTGCCTTATTTGATTCCAGCCATCCTAATGGGTATGAAGGGTATTCATTGTAGTTTTGACTTGCATTTTTCCTAATGATTAGTGGTGTTGAGCACCTTTTTTAATGTATTTACTGGCTATTTACTTCCTTAGAGAAATGTCTATCGAGATCCTTTGTCCATTTTAAAATTTGGGATTTTTAAAAAAATTATTGAGTTGTAAGAGTACTTTATATGTTCTAGATATAATCATTTATCAGATATATGATTTACAACTATTTTCTCCCATTCTGTGGGTTGACCCTCTGGTTAATGGTGCCTTTTGTTTTTCAGTTCCATAAATTAGTAGAATTAAGCAGAAGAAGCCCTAATGTCCTTTGTTTCTCTCTCTTTATGTATTTCTCCACCCTTGAAGTCTAGAGTCAGGCAGAAGCCTTTTGATCAAAAAATACTTAATTATTTTTCTAACCCAGGGAAAGCATGAAACCTAAAAGACAAACTTTGGAATCAAAAGAGTCTCATTTTGGTGCTTTGCATAGGCCTTCCTCCCTGGAAAGGGACACAGTAGGGGAAAAAAAATCATTTCTCAGTATCCTTCAAATTTTATCTTCAGAACATGGATACTAATTTGTTTGGAAATTCCCAGAATATTCAAACCCCTTGTTTATCACATTATATTTGTGAAACTTCTGGATTGTGACCAGATTAGATTGGTTAGTCACTACTGGATTCCATGAGCAACAAGGAAGGGGAAAATAACAGACTTGAGGATAAAACCCCAGGACAAAGGAGGAACCCCAACAGCTCTGTCAAGTATATTTGCTCAATTCAACCATTTATAATGTAATTCAATAACCAGATTGTGAGCACTGGGAAGTGAGAGGCTCTGTTGGCTGCTTTTGTGGAGGTGCTGGGGGTGGAATTGGTGATGAGCATGCAGGAAAGCCTTAGAGTCCACAGTTCATGACAAAGGAAGTGAGAAGAGAATGTAGCAGCTATATAGAGGAGGGGAGAACGCATTCAGGGCGATAAAAGAGGCACAAGACACAGAGTCATAGCGATTGAAGAAATCCTACCTGAATGGGGACTCAGGAACAAGCTCAGGAAGTTCTGAAAAGCTTCAGCATATATTAGCTGAGTCTTGAGGTGGTGTTGGGATTTCTAGAGGTGAAAATAGAGAGGGAGAGAGAGTACTGCCAACATTTGAAGAGTTTGGAGGAGAGGATTATGGGTTGATTCAGCTAGAATCCAGGGTACCAGCATGGGAGAGGCGAGAGGTGAGGTTGGGAATCTGCTTGTCCTAGAATAAAAAGGGCTGTAAACATTAAAGAACACTTGCCCCAAATTTTTGAGGCCACAGGTAGCCACTGAGTGGTTAGCAAGGAGTATTTGGCAACTGGCTGCAGGATGAATGGAGAGAGCCTGGATACAGGGTGGCGGTGAAGACTTCTTTGAGGATACTATGTGGGACCAGTGTGAGATCAGGCTTTGGTGGGAAAAGATTTGTGGAATGACAGGCTGCCGAAGCTCAGCAACCGAAACAGGATGTACTCCCTGGCTGAAGCTGCCACCCTTGTTATCAGGAAGGTGGCAGGTACAGAAGAAAAGATGATGGCAGATGGAAGATAAGCAGCATCCATTGTCTCTGTGCTCAAAACGAATCAAGCGTATTAAGTCACACGGGAGCTTTACAGTCAGTGCCACGGCTTTGAGAGTGCCGGTTGGCAGAACACAACAGGTGATGGAATAAAAGACTGCATGCAACTGGCTGTGCTGAAACAGTCACCTCCTGGGAGGACCTTCCTGGGGAAACGGATCAAGGGGGGTGTGGGGGAGGAGAGGAGGAAGGTCCCTCGGCCATCTGAGCTGCCTACACCTCACCTCGAAGCTGCAGGAGTGAAATTCGGCAACTCCAGCAAACTGGATCTGTGAGAGGGCCACAAAGCAGACTCTTAGCTTCTTCACCTGTAAAATGACAGGTATTTTGAGGACTAAATTAAATAATTCATGTGCAGTCCTTGGCAGGCACCCTTGGAAAGTAGCACTGTTACCGTTCCCTAGGGCTGCTCTGGGGACAGCGTGCATGTGGGGTTTGGGGGGACCCTTCATTTCAGAGCCGTGTTCTTCTGTCTCTGGAAGGTGTCAGGACACCGGGTTGTTTTGTGTTTGAGGTTGGAATGCAGAGGCAGCCTTGTGAATTGATGTGATGCTGACTCAAGACTTTTATGCAAGTCGATTTATCTACTGTGCGACCTCTCCCTGCCTTCCTCGGTGTGGTCTGACTCTTGTGTTTCCTATTTCTTGGCTTTCCTCTCCCCAGCACGGAGACAGGCTGGCAAGGCTCAGGGATCTGGAAACCTAATCTGGGACCCAATCAGCATTTGGTTGCTAATTAGAGGGGAAGCAGAAAGTAGAAAACCTAACCACGTTTTAGAGAGACATGGCAAGTCCAGGGAAACAGTAAAGCAGGTATTCAGTTTGTTGGGGGACCACACAGGGCATTTGGGCTGCTTGGGTGCCAGGAGACTAGCCAGAGTCCTTCTTTCCTTGTTTTGCTTCCCTCCATCCTAGCTTCTATGGGAGAAAAATAAGACAGACCTTGCCTTACAGCAAACTCTAGGAGGGAGAAAGGCATGCACACAAATGACCCCCATGGGGAAGGATGATTATTCTAGAAGAGACTCAGATGATGTGATCTGTAGTTCAGAATGGGGGGCAATGCTGACCAGAAGGATTTCAGAAGGCTGAAAGGAGGAAGTGACAATGAGCTGGGTTCTGAAGGATTTGTAAGATTTAGACATTTGAAGTTAAAGAGGAAGGTAACAACTCAAAAAAAAAAAATACAGGAAGGAAAACAATGATGATTGTATAAAGGAATGAATCCTTTATTTTGGTCAAATTTCCAAGAGTGAGAAGGGAACAGGGCGCCAGATTAGGGAGGAGTTTGGAAACTAGGGTGGGGATTTGGGACTTTAGTCCATAGCGATAGGCAGCAGGTGGTGATATCAGCAGAACTGTTTCAGGAAGGTGAATCCATTCACGTCAGGTAGAATGGGTGAGTAAGGGCAAGGGAGCAGGGAGATGCCTTGAAAGTATTGCGATGGTCCAGGAAGAGCTAAGGCTATGAACTCAGGACTGTTAAGGAGATGAAGGGAGTTAGAGATGAATGGGGTTGGTGCTATGGAGTCAGGATGAGTAGACGTTAACTGACTAAATATAGGGGCTTAAGCAGGAAAGAAAAAATCAAGAATGACTTTTCTGCCTTTCCTCCCCTGAGGTTGTCCAACTCCATTTGTTCCTTAAGAGTACTGGCCCCTCTTGAATGAACAAATAATTTTATAATCTTCCTCTTCTGTGGGCTCCATCCCGCTTCTCTCCTCCATCCCCACTCACCACCTGTTCTGATGATGGTGTGAAAATCTTTTCCATTCATCTTCATAGTCACATACAAAGAAGTGTTCTGTTTATATAATGGGCCAGGGCAATTTTACTGTCTCCTTTCCTGAGGATTTTGCCTCCGGAAAGGATTTCACAATGCCACTTACACTGTGGGAAAAGAATCACGTTTTTATCAGTCTTGATGCTGGTACATGGGTTATTAAGTTGAGTTTTTACTAATATATTTTGTTGGGTGGGAAGTGGAGGGAAGAGGTGCGTGGGGGTATTGCTGAAAATAGCCTTTGCGAGTGTGATGGTTTCTCACTGGTTTGCTGTGAAGCCTCCTTCAGAACCATGCTCAATTAGACCTGGGGCAGCAACTGTTTGTCTGAATTGACCCACCTGCACAGTTTCCATTGGAATACTCCCATTTTCTGACTCCACTGGTGTCTTGTTTGCAGCCATTTGGTGACAAACAATAGGCCAAACATCTCTCTTCCTCTGAAATTTCTCATCAAGCTTTTTGGGGGTGCTTCACAGAGGTGCATTCCTCAGTCTGAGCATGGCCATGGCTCGGTGGTTGGCCCCACATGTCTTCTTCACTCTGAGATCTACGGGGAGAAGCTGCTCCAATCTTGGTCACACAGAAGAGGGAAGAAAAGCAACAATGGATGGATCTATGCAATGGCTTTCAAGTTTCTGCTCAGAAATGGCACATCACTTAAAAAAGTTTCTTACCACCTATCACCTGGTTTCAAAGATAATGCTACATAATATATATATTTTTTGTTCTTATAGCAAGTAGCCATTTCTCTATTTTTTTAAAATAGTTTTTTATGTGGACCATTTAAAAATCTTTACTGAATTTGTTACAATATTGTTTCTGCTTTATGTTTTGTTTTTCTGGCCCCAAGGCACATGCCATCCTAGGTCTCCAACCAAGAATTGAACCTGCACCCCTTGAATTGGAAGGCGAAATCTTTTTTTCAAAAAATATGTATACTTATTTATTTATTTGGCTGTGCCGGGTCTTTGGGCTTCCCTCATAGCTCAGTTGGTAAAGAATCCGCCTGCAATGCAGGAGACCCTGGTTCGATTCCTGGGTCGGGAAGATCTGCTGGAGAAGGGATAGGCTACCCACTCCAGTATTCTCGGGCTTCTCTTGTGGAGCTGGGTCTTAGTTGTGGCACGTGGGATCTTCAGCCTTCATTGCACCATGTGGGATCTTTCAGTTGCAGCAGGCAGGATCTTTCATTGAGGTATGCAGGATCTATTCCCTGACCAGGGATCGAAACCAGGCCCCTCTGCATTGGGAACCTGGAATCTTAGCGACTGGACCACCAGGGAAGTCCCTGAAGGCGAAGTCTTAACCACTGGACTGCCAGGGAAGTCCCAACAACCCATTTATTTACATGTCAGCCTTTTTTAGGTTATACCGCAGTGGCAACAACCCCCATCTCTTAGTGGATTTCAGCAACAAAGTTATAATTCTTGCTACATGCTATACCAATCCGCCAACTCTGGGTCAAAGCCAACTCTTAGCTTGTGACTCTGCTCAATTGTCTTCTTCATCCTGGCTTCTGGGCTGAAGGAATAGCCCTCTCTTGGAAGAGTACTCTTTGTGTGTGGCGTGATAGAGCACAGTTTTCTTTTCCTCGTGCCCTTTTTCCTTATGATATTTCCATCCTGGAACATTGATCTGTACCAGTCTGGGATAGTGGAAAAGAGAATTTACCAAAAGTGAAAAGATTTAGAATCTCTGTTGGCATGATAATGCCTTTAGTTTTGCTACAAAAGTGAGGGATGTTGGGAGAACAAGGGTTTTCTTGTGAATGTTTCACTCTGAGTCTGGAAGCAGGAAGTTCTTTTCTCTCATCCCCTCCACCTCCAGAGGGACTGAATGTGTGGTGTCTCCACCCCTTAACTCCCCTCCTGTAGTCCCACTTCTCCAGGAGTGAGGGGAAGGAGAAGAATTCTAGAAGGAAGGAAATGTGTTGAAGAGCTTCTTTCAACAGGGAAGGCAGAAGGTGAGGGAAGGAGACGAGAGGCTGGGTTCTCTGATATCCATCTCTGATGAACTTAGAACCCAGGGGAATAGCTAAAAAGCGCTTTTGCCCAGCCTGCACGTGTGTGTGTGTAATTATGAGTAGTATGGCTTCTGTTTGCAGATGGTTGTATCTTGCTACCTTGCTTGCTTCCTTAGCTACAGGCAGACATACATAAACCCAATGCATCACACAGATTTAGAAGTAGGATCCTTCTTTGGTGGCATGATAGAAGATGCTACCATCCCCCCACTCACCCACTCTGCAGAATTCTGTAACTCTGAAACTAGTTGAAACTCTGAAACTCTGACTAGCTGAAAGATGAAGTCATAATCCTTTGGTCTAAGATCACAGAACCATCAAAAATGACTTCTAGGAAAAAATGCTAGAGTTTTCTTGTCGTTGTGGTGGTGGTGACTGGATAATGAGGTGCAATTATAACACCATCCCTTGGGGAATTGCAGAAAAGGGAGAACATGTGCTAGAAGCCAAGAAGTCTCTTCTATATAGTTTATGCTTTGATAAAGATAAGTAGGGCTTCCCTGCTGGCTCAGATGGTAAAGAATCTGCCTGCAATGCAGGAGACCCAGGTTTGATCTGGGCTGAGAAGATCCCCTGGAGAATTGAATGGTTACACACTACAGTATTCTTGCTTGGGGAATCCTATCTACCATGACAAGGTTTTTTTTGGCCTCATCAACAGGAGCTCTGGCCACTAAAGGGGTCTCATACACTCATTGCATTCAGAGAAGAAGCCATCTGTAGATGTGGTGGGTTTGGAAAAGAACCATGACGAGATCAATTAGGAAACTGAACAAGGAGGAGAGAAACCACTCTTCTCAGGCTGAGGAAGGCTTCATGGCGGGCTTCAGCGAATAAAACCAGAATTGAAGGCTTGAGTTTGTTTTTGTGGACTTGTAGGTAGTGAGGACGTGTCCTGTTTTCTTGCAAGTGGAAAACATGGTGGACTCTGGGCTTTTGAAAGGGAACCAGTGTGCAACGGTGTGGACTTGTAATCCTTTACTTCACAATGTCCTGTGACGAGGTGTGTGGTCTGGGAAACACGGAACTGCGGCAAGGCAGCCTGGAGGGTTGAAGAATTTCTTTTTCTTCCTGCCAGTTGCCAAGTCTGGGAAAACAAGACTTGTTCTTTCCCACTGAGTCTCCTTCAGAGAAACGTGTATTTTGTGGCTGTAGGGGGAAAAAAGAGAACATTCGTTTCTACCTCTTACTTCTGTGGAGACGTGTTAACTTGCGAGGAGGAGGTGGCATCTTTTTTATGAGGATTATCCTGGCAGCTCGGGGGCAGCACATAATGAAGGGGATTTGCAGATTTGCTGTTGAAAGCTGTGGATATCTTTGCATACTGTTCCCAGCAGAGAGAAATCTAGCGCTGGCTGCTACAAAGGTCAGTGCCAAATTTAAATGCATCTTTTTTAAAAAGATAATTTCCATAGCATTTTATTCACAAACATTGAATGACTTTCTGTTTCTTGGGAAAAATAGTCATTAACATTTTTATTTCTCTCTCATGGGTTATAATTATGTTGTTATAAATATGGACACTTTAAAGAGTCCTGCTGAAGAAAAAATGGGCGTACTTTTGTGTCCATTGCGGAAAGCAGGGGTGACTGATCTCACTCAGCTGTGATTTCAAATAACTGGCTTTGTATTTGAGGTGGGTAGAAGAATTTATGTCCATTTAGCTGGAGTTTTGAGCTATTAAAAAGAAAGTGTAACTGTAGCGTTAAAAAATTGAAGATGAGTATCATAATTCAAATTGGTTATAATTATTTTTAGGCTTCCCAGATAGCACTAGTGGTAAAGAACTTGCCTGCCAGTGCAGGAGATGTAAAAGACACGGATTCGATTCCAGGTTGGGGAAGATCCGCTGGAGGAGGAAATGGCAACACACTCCAATATTCTCGCCTGGAGAATCCCATGGATAGAAGAGCCTGGCGGGCTATGGGGTCATAGGGTTACATAGGGTCTCATAGTGTTGGACACGACCGAAGCGACTTAGCACATAATTATTTACATGAAGACGTGTATGCAGTAGATTGGACACTTAAAAACATAGAGATGTCCCTTCAATAAAATCATGTGGAAATAGCACGCATGCAAGGTCGATCAGAGAGAGCTGCTGTGATGGAAGGGAGGCTGGATGCTTAGAGCTTATCTTTTATTAATATTATTATTATTATTTTTGGCTACATGACTTGTGGGACCTTAGTTTCTTGACCAGGGATCAAACCTGTCCCCGCTGCAGTGGAAGGGTGGAGTCTTAACCACTGGACCCTGCCAGGGAAGTCTGTAGAGCCCGTCTTGTTTTTCATCCTTCCTGAACTCTGGGGTGACCACTTGGGCAACTCTGTGGTATCCCTGGAGTTCTGAGGATCCCAGTGTGAACACACTGGGTTGAAGAGCAGGTTTTCTTTGAACCCCAAGCCCATGGCATTTGGCCAATACCCTCCAGGTCCTGAGGGGTGACACGAATCATTTGGTGTCTGGGCACAGTCAGTGTGAGCCCTCCTGTCTGGTGTGTGTGGGAGTCCCAGAGTTTCAGCACAGACTGGGATTCTGGGGCTGAATGTGGGGGTGGAGAGGGGCTCAGCCACAGTTGCAGTCCTGGAGTGAGAGGAACTGGAGACAACATCCTCTGTGAAGGGCAGCCCAAGGTCCATAGGAACTTGTTACTGAATAGTGCTCAGTACCATGTACAGAGGGGTTGACAGTGAGTCAAGGATAGAGTCTGAAACAAAGGGTCTACACCGGAAGTCAGGTAGGACTGGTCTAGAGTCTGACAGGGAGGACAGGAGGCAGAAGGTAGATTTTGGAATACAGGGAGAATGCCCTTATGGGGTTCTGTGGTCTTGCAGAGAGGGAGCTGAAAGGCCCCAGGGGGTCCGGAGAGGGTCCTGGCTGTGGGACGATGTGGGTGGGGCCTCCTTATCCTATGGTCAGTTGGGGTATTGAATACATTGTGAGCCAGCCCTATGAGATGCCTGTCTCATGGGTCTGTCTCACCTTCCTCCTCCATCTCACTGACTGAGAGTGGGGTCTGATCACAGATGGGCTTCAGAACTTATCTTTGACCAGAATTCAAAGTAATCCCCCTAAAACTGAATAGAATTTAACAATCCTGAATAGATCAAGCAAACACCAGTGCTGTCCATTTCTATAACATAGCAGTCTGTGTCATTGGGATTTTAGTCTTTTGGCAGCTTTTCTGGTGCTGTCCTATGGACTCTGTATGGTCCTGGAGCTGCCGCACCCATCTCAGAGCCTAAAGTTACACGCACACATGCAAAGACTCTCCCAGGCCTGAGAGGGGGGATGCCTGCTGGGAAACATGAAAGTGGGCACCGTTCATCTTGCTGTGTGCCTGGGAGGGTCATCACCCAGGACAGCCAAAGAGGGAGAGATGGTTGAATGCGGAGGAACAAAAGCTTATGAATCCTCTTTCTACTTTGGGTTTATGAATTATTTCATTTTGTGAATGTCTTTAAAAAGCAGGATCCTCCACTAAGGCTCAACATGACAGACTCCAGGGTAGTTGAAAGCCTTGGTCTTTGAAATACAACCACTTGAGACTCTGTGATGAGCTCAAGTTTCTCTTAATGAGTTCTTTATCCTTCTTGCTATCTGTGGCTTACATAAAACTGGAGACAACCCTAAAAACCGAGAAGTTGTTTAAACATGGGACTAGAAAGCACTAAATAGAATTTTAAATTTAAAGGGACATTATAGATAGATCTGTTGGCAGTTTAAAGGATGAGGGCTCAAAGCCCGGAGCCTGGTATTTCCTGTTTTTCAGGTCTGGGACCATCTGCAGTAGCTATTTGAGGCTTCTGGGGTTATTTTCCAGAACCCTCTGGGACTAAGGGGGCTGAGGAGTATCTGAATAAGGAACAGATTCCTCGGACATTGGCTGTCTAGGAAATTTGGCTGGTCTTTGACTAGTTTGGGTCATATTTCTAAGACCCAAGTGCTGTAGGAAAGCTTGAGTAGAGACCCCAAATCTCAGGGACCCTCTGAAGTTGATTGGCACAGGCCTGTCCAGGGGAAACCAAGTGTAATCTAAAATCAGTTAAGTTCCAGGAAACTCAGAAGGGACAGGAATGTCCAGATAACCTTGAAGAGATCTGAATTCTGTTTCTCAGACCAGAGGCTACAAAGAGATTTGGGATAGAGTTTTTAAAATTCATGTGGCAAATTGATAGCAGAGTCAGATTTAGAGCTCCTGGCTCTTGATTGACTCCTGGTTCCGTCATTTTTCACATCTGTGATGCTACCTCCATCTCCACCTGGCTAGTATGTGCCCCGAGTTTGCCTTTGTACGAACCATCTCCTCTCCCTCCCTCCCTCCCTTCCTCTGTCTCTCTCCTCCTTTCGTCTTTCCTTCCTTCTACCTTCAAGCATTTGGCATTCACCATGTGTCTGGATCTATGTCATTTTTAGAAAGATGAAGATGAGTAATACACAGTTTTGCTATCTTAAAATCTTAACTTCAAAAGAAATCTGTCAATAAAATGGAAAAATCTTCACCTAAGGACTCATGAGATCAAGGGTCTTCCTAACCATTATCCTATTATCCTAACCATTATTGCTATTATCATTTTCCAAAGGTTGCACCCAAGAGTCTAGAATCAAGTCTAGAGCCAAACACATATGTCTTTGCCTACAGGATGGTACTCATGATAGGGTCATAGCATGCGTGCGTGCATGCATGCATGCTCAGTTGTGTCTGACTCTTTATGACCCCATGGACTGTAGCCCACCAGGCTCTTCTGTCCATAGAATTTTCTAGGCAAGAATACTAGAGTGGGTTGCCATTTCCTACCCCAGGGGATCTTCCCGACCCAGGGATTGAACTGGCATCTCTTGCATCTCCTGCATTGGTAGGTGGGTTCTTTACCGCTGTGCCACCTGGGAAGCCCCTGATAGGGTTGGCCAAGTCTAATTTCAGTTTGTTTCTAATTTTAGGAAATGTCTCAACAGGAACGCTTGTGTTCCAGAAAGGAGGTTGAGTGAACTTCTCCCTTACCTACCTAATCACCATGGCCCCAGCAAATTAATGACTGAAAGTGGCAAGGGACAGTTGGATGTTGGAAGGAGGGAGGTGAGGATGAGAGGGAGGTGGGTAAAGGATTGGGCAGCTGTAGGTCAGAGGAGACAAGGCTGGAGCCAGGACAGAGTGTCATGGCAGACATTAGGGACGCAAGGCAGAAAGTTCTGATAAGGGCTTAGCATGAATTCAGAGAGCTGTGAAGAGTGACTGGGAGCCGTAGTCAGGAGCCAAGGAGGGAGCAGAAGCTGATGGGCAAGACAAGCTTGGGTCAGAGTCAAGTGTACAGCGGCCACGGCTGGCCCTGAGCCAGAGCTACGGTATTGAGGAAAGACTGACTTCAGGAAAGGTTTGTATTCTCGCCTGTGGCTCAGTCAGATACAGGACGTGAGTCATCTCAATGGAGAGCCATGGAGCTAAACAGCTCATGCAGGCCGCCTCCCAGCTTTTCTGGGCTCTCTGGAGGTTGTCATGGCTACTGACTTATTAAGAAGGAGATGGAGATGGGGGTCCAGGGAAGGCATCAATTTCACGATGTTGCTTTTGCCTCCCCCACAACTCACCTCATGACTGTAAAGAGAAAACTCTTCACGGGCATTTCATCAGAGAAATACTTTCAATCCCCTTACACAGGTGACAGAAGAGCCAATGCATAGCATGGTGACAGGCCCGCAATTTGAGAGATTTGTTTACGAAAAAGAAAAAAGAGTCTACAGTGTCCTCCTCGTCCAGTAAGCAAAAATGTGTACAGGTGGATGTGGTGATGAGAAAAGCCCATCGAGGAGAGCACTGAAGAAAGTCTTTTCTTAGAAAAGGCATTTCCTTAAGTTTGTAGCCATTATTTGGGAAAAAGTAAAAGAAGAGAGAAGTATGGCCCCTTAAATTTCTGACTGCAGTCATGACAATGCAGTTACTTAGGGAGGAATGATAAAATCCATTTGATATTAAATAAAAGAACTAATTGGTGCAGTCAATAATTTTAGAAAATCTCCAGCATTTGTCGAGGCACTGGGTAGGCAGGTTTTTAAGTTGGATCTCCTTCCACAGCATCTCTCTTAATAAAAAATAGCAGCTGTCTCATTCTGGGAGAAGACCTGTCGTCTCCCACACAAAATCCATCACAGTGACTCCAGATAGGGACCCTGCCCTCCAGTTGCGTCCTGAATCCTGCGGTCAGACAGACAAAGTCAGAGAAACAAGAAAAGGCTTGCTGGGGAGTTGCATGGTTAGATGGGATAAGGTTGGGGGTATTTTCTCTTCCTCCAGTTGACCCATGTGCCTGTCATTTACCTGTTTTTCCTTGCTCTGCTCTGTATCACAGGGAATGATGTCTCCAGATAGGTTCGGCCAGTGGGAGATGCTACCAGAAAATCATAGGGCAAGGGGAGGGGAGGAATCAGTTGTTTCTTCTCTTGCTCTGTCCTGAGTGAGGTGCCTCTCCTGTGAAATAGCTTCCTTCACGATGCCCAGCTTCTGTATATGGCGGCTCCCGCCCTGGCCCAAAGTCCTCCTATGGCTTGTGTTTCTGGGCTCTGATGATACCACATTCTTACACAATTTCTCCTGCCCCAGGGTGGTAGTGGGCTTCCCAGGTGGCTCAGTTGTGGAAAAAAAAATCTGTCTGCCTATGCAGGAACCACAGGAGAGGTGGGTTTAATCCCTGGTTTGGGAAGATCCCCTGGAGAAGGAAATGGCAACCCACTCCAGTATGCTTGCCTGCGAAATCCCAAGACAGAGGAACCTGGCAGGCTACAGCCCACCGAGTTGCAAAGAGTTGGACATGACAGCATGCATGCATTTACTATTTTTTTTTTTTAAGGTGGTAGTGGATCCCTGGGCTTCCCTGGTGATGCTAATGGTAAAGAACCTGCCTGAAGTGCAGACTTGAGACTCAAGTTCGATCCCTGGGTCGTAAAGATCTCCTGGAGAAGGGCATGGCAACCCACTCTGGTATTCTTCGAGAATCCCATGGACAGAGGAGCCTTTTGGGCTACAGTTCATGGGGTCACAGAGAGTCAGATACGACTGAAGCAACTTAGCACGCAGTGGATTCCTGCTGTGGCCTTACCATTTCTTCTTTACTTCCTGGGCTCTTCTATTACTTGTTTAATCAACCCCTTCAATTAAATTTCCTCTATTTCTAATGTCCAGAGCAGTTTCTGGTTTCTTACGAGGCACCTGTCTGATGGTATTTGTTTTGTCTGGTGGATACTGAGAACATAGACGTTACGCCGTCAGCTTACAAGGCCCTGCGTCTTCTGGCTCTGCTCTAATGTCCTGACTTCTTCACTTGTAACTTCTTGCTCTCTTCTCGTCTGCACATTAGTCTCCCTTTTGTTCAGGGGTAAGTCAAATTTATTCCTTACTCAGAGAATTTGCACCATTGTCTTCTCTGCCTAGAAATCTTTGCCCAGATCTACATGAAAGGCTGTATTCTGGAATCAACCAGATGTCTAGCATCACCGTTTTAACGGGTCTTCTCTGAGGGCTTCTCCATTGGTTCGGATAATCAAGACTTTCCCAAATTAACTGCTTTGCACATTCTGTTTCCTAAAGGAAAGTCCACAAAGACTTGTTTTTGGAGAATCCATTCAATGTATTTGAGGTTCTGTTTTGTTTTATGACTCTTCAATAGCATAGGACTTTGAAGTTTGCACATCAGATGGAACTGTCAAATTTCATGTGTTAACTGACCTTGCAGTTGTGAAGAAAAAAAAAATCTACATTTTGTTTTTAGTTTATAATATTTTCTGGATATATTGCAGAATGTCTTTGTTTTGATTAAAATGTGTTCATTGGAGAACAGCAAAAACATTTGACAAAACTTTATTTTTCAAGGATGTAGAGAAAGCTGTGGTCAGAGGAGACCAGAAAGTCTCCTCTGATGGAGCATATTTGGTCTGAGGGTCCATTGTGAGATCTGGAAGCAGTCGTACTTTCAAAATACAACTGCCCTTTGGAGAGGTCCTATAAATTCTTCTCCTGCTGGTGGAATTAGTATTAATACAGTTAACTTTCTTCCTGGCTTTTGAGTAGATTGGATTCTGAGGACACTAAGAGTTTAGAGGGAGGGGTAAAGGAAAGTAGGGCTGGTTTCTTAGAAACAGGGGCTTATCCAAAACAGGCTGACCAGGGCACGTTGGGGGTTGTGTGCACATATGTGTATGTGTGTGTGTAAGGATGTGTTTATCTGTGTGCTTGCATGCCCTTTGAGTGAGCAGTGCCAAAAATGATAGTGGGTAGAGACTAGGGTTTTTCTTTTACCATTTTGCCCAGGTCTGTTCCTAGAGGATGTTGTCTTCTCTAGAGCAGGCGTCCCCAACCTCTGGGCCACAGACCAGTACCTCCTGTCAGGTCAGCTGTGGCACTGGGTTAGAAGTAAAGTGTACACTAAATGTTACATGCTTGAATCATCCTGAAACTATCCCTGACCTCTTCCACTCTCACCCCAGTCCATGGAAAAAGTCTTTCATGAAACCGGTCCCTGGTACCAAAAAGGTTGGGGACCACTTCAGAGGACTAAACATTCTGATCTATGGAGAATGTGTTTTATTTTATTGCCTCTCGCCTTCCTCCCTGAAACAGAAATTCTGCATTGGAAATCCTTGAGTTTGATAAAGAGAACATTCCTGGAATGAATAGAGCTAGGTTTCTCAGTCTGTTTATACATCCCAGTGAACATTTATGTACATTAATACAGTAATTTACTCAAGTGATTGAGTGTTAGAGAACATTAATAATAAATATGCGAATCTCATTCTTGAATTTACAGGTGCACTAATCTGGTTGTTTATGAAAAAACTTCCATTCTTGTATATTTGATATGCATAAAGGAACTTAAGTGCACTGCCATCCATCTGGGGAAATCAAGATGCAATGCTATCAGCAAGCCCAAACTAGATGGCTATTTCAATATTCAACCTGTTTACTTTGGGGAAGAAACAGCTGTTCATAAAGCAATTTATATTCATCAGGTGCACCGTGGCTCTGACTAATGGAAGTGAAAGGTACACTGGAGATGATCTGTAGACTGTCATTCTGCCATTGCCTCCTGGACCATCCAAGATTTCTAAAGAAAATGTCATTTACAAACTATTTTTTAGATTTTTGTCGTGTTTAATGGCTATTTGCTTGATTTTCTGGAACTAGGAGATGATTTACATCTAGCTAGCAATCAAAACTGTATTTTTATTTTTATTATCACCTATGTAGTAACTGGATGGAGAGAGAACAATAGGCTTATTCATTTTTGGTTCTTTTCTCCTTGTTGAATTAATGCATTTCATATAATTGTTTTTTTGTATACTGAAGTTTAGGAAACTTATTTTAGTGATTAAAGTGGGGTGACAAACGGCAGTTTAGTTGAATACTGACATATACCCTGGAATCTGTAACTTGAGGAGACAAGCAGCAGGACAAAATGCCAACAGGCCAAGAATGGTGGACTAGAGGATAGATTGAGGCTGCATCCCTGATATTGTTGAACCACTGTGCTGACCTGGACTGCATTTTCCTTGATTTCATATTGTGGTGGCTAAATGTCTGTTGCATGAACTCTGCTGTTTGAGGTTGTTTCTTGCAGCCAAATGCATTCCTAACAGATCTGATTTTGCAAACCAAATTCCTTCCTGCCCATCTCCTCTCCTATCCTGCCCCTCTTCTTATATTCCTTCAGTTAATGGCATTCACCAATTGCCCAATCTCAGGAATATTTCTCAATTTCTTTCTTTTATGTACCTACTTCCTTGACAATAGAGACTATTTCTTGTTCATCCTTTCTAATACAATGCCTCACACACAGAAGACACTCAAAATATGTTTGTTGAGCTAAATTAAAGCAACTAGATATTTCATTTCATGGATTAGTACACAGATGCTGAGTAAAGTGAAGAGTATAATCTTGGGAGATATTTTATTTAATAGGCTACGGTGAGTTTTGATAACCCAACCTTAACTCTTATCCTAGAATAGTTTTCTTTTATTATTATTATTATTTTTTTATTTGTTTTGCCATACATTGACATGAATCCACCATGGGTATACATGTTTTCCCCTTCCAGAACCCCCCTTCTACCTCCCTCCCCATCCCATCCCTCTAGGTCATCCCAGTGCACCAGCCCTGAGCACCCGGTATCATGCATTGAACCTGGACTGGTGATTCATTTCACATATGGTAATTTACATGCTTCCATGCCATTCTCCCATATCATCCCACCCTTGCCCTCTCCCATAGAGTCCATAATACTGTTCTATTTATCTGTGTCTCTTTTGATGTCTCGCATACAGGGTTATTTTTACTGACTGACTAAATACCATATATATGTGTTAGTATACTGTATTGGTGTTTTTCTTTCTGGCTTATTCCACTCTGTATAATAGGCTCCAGTTTCATCCACCTCATTAGAACTGATTCGAATGTATTCTTTTTAATGGCTGAGTAATATTCCATTGTGTATATGTACCACAGCTTCCTTATCCATTCGTCCGCTGATGGACATCTAGGTTGATTCCATGTCCCGGCTATTATAAACAGTGCTGCGATGAACATTCCTTTTTGATTATGTTTTTCACATAGACAATGTTGGATGAGCACTGTCATATTTTTCTTATTGGATCCTTATTTAAAATTTTTCCCTGTTGAAATTCCCCTCTCATGACATTTCTGCTCCATAAATCAGTACTATTGATTGTTACAACTAGTGTTGGTCTTCCCACATTTACCTTGACTGGCATTCTGCATCTTCATCAAGTCTTCTGCCAACATCTGCCCTCTTCTCTTGCATTGATTGATTATATTAATCTTATTCTCAGGATCTTGGGTAAGTTCTCTGTCTTTTTATATATGGGATGAAGATAAAACACGTGAAGGGAGTCACATTCTGGTGGGGAAATGGATAAGACATCAGATTTGTAGTGGGAAAAAATCTCCAGGGTTTATGTAGCAGCAATTCCTGTATGTGTGATGTTAATGAAGTCAAGAAACTCAATCAGTTTTATTTATTTACAATTTTTTAAAGTTGAAGTGTAGTTGACTTACAATGTGTTAATTTCAGGTGTGGGGCAAAGTAATTCAGTTATATACATCTATTCTTTTTCAGATTCTTTTCCATTAGACATTATTAAAAAATATTGAGTATAATTCCCTGTATTTTACATTAGATCCTTGCTGTTTATTTCATATATAGTAATATGTATATTTAATCGCAATGTCCTAATTTATCTCTCCCATTTCCCTCTTTGGTAACCAAAGTTTGTTTTCTATGCCTGTGAGTCTATTTCTGTGTTGAAAATAAGTTCATTTGTATCATTTCCTAGATTCTACAGATAAGCAATAAAATATGATATTTGTCTTTGTCTGACATTTCACTTTGTATGATAATCTCTATGTCCATTCATGTTGCTGCAAATGACATTATTTCATTCTTTTTTATGGCTAAGTAATATTTCCTTGTGTATATATACCACATCTTCTTTATCTATTCCTCTGTCAATGGTCATTTAGGTTGCTTCTATGCCCTGGCTATTGTAAATAGTGCTGCAATTAACATTAGGGTGCATGTATCTTTTTGAGTAACTGTTTTCCCCAGATGTATGCCCAGGAGTGAGATTTCTAGGTCATATGATAGCTCTTTTTTTAGTTTCTTTAAGGAACCTCCATGAAAGAGTTGACTTAAACTCAACATTCAGAAAACTCAGATCATGGCATCTGATCCCATCACTTTATGGCAAATAGATGGGGAAATAGTGGCTGACTTTATTTTTGGGGGCTCCAAAATCACTGCAGATGGTGACTGCAGCCATGAAATTAAAAGATGCTTACTCTTTGGAAGGAAAGTTATGACTAACCTAGACAGTATATTAAAAAGCAGACACATTACTTTGTCAACAAAGGTCAATCTAGTCAAGGCTATGGTTTTTCCAGTAGTCATGTATGAATGTGAGAGTTGGACTACAAAAAAGCTGAGCACCAAAGAATTGATGCTTTTGAACTGTGGTGTTGTAGAAGACTCTTGAGAGTCCCTTGGACAGCAAGGACATCCAACTAGTCCATCCTAAAGGAAATCAGTCTTGAGTGTTCATTTGAAGGACTGATGTTGAAGCTGGGAAAGATTGAAGGCGGGAGGAGAAGGGCATGACAAGAGGATGAGGTGGTTGGATGGCATCACCGACTCAATGGGCATGAGTTTGAGTAAACTCTGGGAGTTGTTGATGGACAGGGAGGCCTGGTGTGCTGTGGTCCATGGGGTCACAAAGAGACGGACACGACTGAGCAACTGAACTGAACTGATACTGTTCTCTACAGTGGCTGCACCAATTTATATCCCCCGAAACAGCGTAGGAGAAACCCAATCAATTTTGTTTTCTTTCCTTGGCATCACTGACTCAATGGACCTGAGTTTGAGGGACTTCGGGAGATGGTTAAGGACAGGGAAGCATGGTGTGCTGCAGCCCTTAGGGTCACAAAGAGTCAGACATGACTTAGGGACTGAACAGCAACAATATTTAAAACAGGAATCAGAGTTACATCTATCCTGTTCAGCTCACAAAACTGTTGTGAGAATCAAGAATCCGGCTTACATCATGTGTCTATTCTAGGATGCAGTGACTTGCACTTGATCCACAAAGATAGAGCAAGATTATCATAGAAGGGGAGAAGGAGCCCCAGTGGGAGAAAAGTTGGAGAAATAATAAATAAATTTCCCAAAGAGCTAGCTTATAGAAACCAGCCATACCGAGATATCTCTTGTGCTTGAGAAGAGTGGCCAATCTATTCTTTTCTATATTATGTGGTAGAAGTTACTAAAAGATGGAATGGGGGAATAAATTGCTTTCAGCAATTTGAAAACCCTTGATAAGTTCCAAGTTCTGTTTAGTTTTTCTTGGGATGGCTACACTTTAGCTCTTGACCTCAGAGTCCAAACCTCTGTAGACCTTTGTCCAACCTTTTCATGTTACAATAAAGAAATTGAGATTTAACAAAGGGAAATGACTTGCTTTAGATCTTAACGCCAATCAGGGTATAGGGTTTCCCAGGTGGCACTAGTGGTAAAGAAAGTGAAAGTGAAAATGAAAGTGAAGTTTGCTCAGTCGTGTCCAACTCTTTGCGATCCATGGACCATACAGTCCATGGAATTCTCCAGGCCAGAATAACTTTCCCTTCTCCAGGGGAATCTTCCCAACCTAGGGATCAAACCCAGGTCTCTCACATTGCAGGTGCATTCTTCACCAGCTGAGCCACAAGGGAAGCCCAAGAATACTGGAGTGGGTAGCCTATTCCTTCTCCAGGGGGTCTTCCCGACCCAGGAATTGAACTGGGGTCTCCTGCATTGCAGACGGATTCTTTACCAATGAGGGAAGACCACTGGTAAAGAACTCACCTGCAAAAATGCAGGATACCTCAAGAGACTTGGGTTCGATTCCTGGATTGGGAAGATTCCCCAGAGGAGGGCATGAACAACTTGCTCCAGTATTCTTGCCTGGAGAATCACATGGACAGAGGAGACTGGAGGTTATAGTCCATAGGGTTGCAAAGAGTTGGACATGACTGAAGTGACTTAGCACACATGCAATCAGTGTATAATCAGGACCTAGAACTCAGGTCTCTTAGCTGTGCTGAGAGATCCAACCATGTTACAATCATTTGTAATATATTTCCTAGTAATTCATTACTAGAAAGAGTTCAAGCATCAAGAATTTTTGAAAGACTTACTTTTTCATTTTAACAAAAATGAGAGAAAATTCAAGTTTATCCCTATAGTCATGCTCATATCCTTATTTGTAGTCCATCATTTTGTGAAGAGAAGGAACAGTGGTGGGAATTACATTCCACTTTGGGTGCATCCATGAAAGTGTTCTGCCTGTGTGAGCATCAGTTGTGTCCCAACACAAAAAGTTTAAATATCACAATGTCAAATCATGTGATGTCAAGAGAGCCTCTGAGTGTCTGCCTTTCTGTGATTTATTTTTCCTTTAAAGGGAAAAATGTGACTTGATTTCCCCTGGACGTAGTGTCAGATGGAAAAGGACACTATGCCCTAGAACACCCACTACTCAAGAGGCACCCACTAATTATTCATCTCCCTTTTTTCATCTGGAACCTCGGCTCTCATTGGATATTTCTGCTGCAATTTTTTGCATACTAGTTTATTAATTTCATTATACTTTCATTTCTTAGAAAATATTTCAGAGCTTATATGTGTCAGATGCCAAGAGGTATAGGTAACCAAATAAAGAAGTAATTTGCTGGTGTTTATACTCCTATGTCTCTAGTTTCCCAAAGTGAGTACAAAATGATGATTATTATTATTTTTCAAAATACTGGAACACTATTAAGACTCTAGTGTGCTATTATAATGATTAGCCTTCTTTGACAAGCTGTACCGGAGCACACATTAGAACACACAGTGAAGTCAAGTATGTTTAAGTGGGCCTTTACTAACTATTGATAATGGTGGTGATGATGATAGTGATCACAGCAACAAGAATGACGTAATCACGGCACCTTGCAATTTGTGGTAAACAATGGAAATTACATAGCAACTTCTGCTGTTGTTGTCTTTCACACAGGTGCCTGAAAACATCAATTAACTGGAGAGATTGCTGCAAAGTCTCTTGGTAGCAGACAGCCTTTAATCCAGGCAAACAGTAGAAATTAGTATTAGCAGGATGTCTGGAATAAACCATTAATTGTATGAATTACAGTGTTTCATGGTTATTATCAATGTCCAAAGAGGGACCTCTTGGGGGATAAACACCTCTGGAGGATTTCAGGGCGAGGTTAATGTGGTACTGAGAACTGGACAGAGTCAGTGTGGACTCTAGTGTTTGATCCAGCAGCCATTAAGCTGCATCTTTGATGAATCATGATGGCACTGGATCCCAGTGGCCCAAAGGCTTTTGATGTCATTAGCTACTCTGAGGCTGTGGGCAACTGGTAAGAGGACTATGCGTCAAGTGCAAAGGAAGAGTAGCTGCTCTAATTGTGTTATCAAAGAATTAGATCTGGATCTGTTGCAAAACCTGGGGCTTGTCTGTTCCCATCTCACATAATTATTTATTGGAGGGACAGATGACTGCTTGCTTCACAGATGACTACGGTAATAGGATCCCTGGCCAGCCCAACAGATTCAGATTTTATACACAAATCTGTAAAATCTTATTTAATGTGTCCTGATGTGGCATTTTGGCCAATCACATTTTCTTTATACTCTGAAGGATTTCACACAGGGGAGCTACTTCAAATCGTATGTCAGGCAAAACAACATTACTTATGAATCTGTTCTCCCAAGTTCTTGGGCAAGAACACATTTTCCTCAAATTTGGGCCTTTGGAGTATTTATTTCAAATTAAGACTTGAATAGAGAAGTGAGATAGTATCAATATTGTTTTGTTACTTGCCATGTCTGTCTTCTGCAGGGACGGCCAGGGGTGGTAAAAGTGAGGGGTGGTGACTGACAAAGCAGGAATCGATCAGTTTTGTTGCAGGTTGGGAGAGATGTGGGCTGAAGTCTGTATTGACATGGAGTCAACTCACTGGCCTGAGAAGACAGTGTGAAGGGGTCCAGGTGTCTCTCGGTAGGGAAGGGAAGAACGTCTAGACATAAATTATAACACATGCTTTTTTTCCCCGGAAAAAAATAATTTTACAATTATGCCATGTGTTCCCACAGCTCAGATACCTAGACCTCACCCAATCAGCTCCAACAGCTGCCTGGAGGAGGCAGCGAATCTTCATGACCACCATTGAATGTGGGGAGTTTTTATCCATTTTCAAAGATGAAAATAGTAGAGAAGAGACTTTACAAGTGGTTTGCATGAGTGATGATGCTATTTAATCCTCCAAACACATATGCGATGCAAATTGCATTCCTAGCTTCATTTTACATATGAGGAAACTGAGGCTTAGAGATGTTACATCAATTACCTGAGGTTTCACAGGCCCTCCCATCAGTCTTCCCTGAAAGCCTGTCCCGCTGGATCCTTGGTGATCCAGATGGGGAAATGAAGCTCAGAGAAGTTCAGTGAATTATTCAAGATCACACAGTATGTAGCAGAACTAGGATCAAGTTTAGGTTAAATATTTCTAAGTTCAATGCTAATGCAGTGGTGTTCTGTTTTTCTCATTCTTCCAAACTTGAAGGACATCACTTTGCAAAGTGGTGTCAATGGTGGCACCCACATCATTTGAAACAGTCCCCTGAGTCTGATATCTTTTTCAACCCATAGTCCCTAAAACACAGAAAATTAGGCCAAGCTTAAAGACTAAAGTTTTATTGGGAAGGATAGCTGCAGGATACTAAGTGGGGAGAAGGAAGGTGAGGCAGGAAGGATGTGTGGAATGAGAGAACACAGCCAGGCACTCACTCATGTGGCAGGTTTTCAACCAAACCATACAGGACCACAGCACCTCAGACAAAGAAGGAAGAATTCTTCTGACAGCTCTTACCCATTTTCTGTCTCTTACGCCTACTGTTTACCCCATGAGACACTAAGTGACTCCCTTGCAGTTCTGGGTTTGTTACCTGGCTTCTGTAGGCAGTTGCTGGAGACATTAGAGCTTTTGTGGATCTGGTCGGATTAGATCTGGGCACCTGAGCTGTTGCTTCTAGCTGAGTATGACCTTCAAGTGGACAGAGGCCAAGATAGCCAACAAAGCTGGCAGGCGAAGTGGTCAGGGGTCCAGGAGATAGATGAGGCTGAACAGATCTGGGGAAAGACATAGCTGTGTGTCAGACACTGTCAGACTATCCTCTGGCTCTCATACCATAGCAGTGGGCCTTCTTATAAGACCGAGGTACTCTCATTTTGTCCCTGAGAGGGGAGGTAAAAACTCCATTGCTCACAGAATCCATGTCACTTGCAATCTTCTAAAAAGGCTAAAAGTGGGTTAGTCAACTAAGCTACTAGCTGTAGCTGATCCCAAGGACATAATTGATACCAATCGCTAGCCTATTTAACCACTCATTTTAGATTTCTTTCTCCTTAGGCAAGCACACTGGCTAGTCTCGGTTGCTAGTCTGCTAGGAGTCCCAGCTCTTCCCTTCCTAAGTGGTCTGAGTGCATTGGTACTTTGTGGTCTGTAGGAGTTACCATAACTGTCCATGAAGAGTTATTACTAAGCAATGTGAGTATTAAGAAATGACCTCCTGAATCCCCTGGGTTCAATAAATAATCCTTTCATCTTATTGTGGAGTTGTAAACTGAAGGCCTTGTGGTAATCAGTGCTGATTCTCTGCTCTTGGATCGTGGACATAAGACACTCACAGAGGCTAGGTGCTAACAGTCATGTTTCCAAACCAGTGGAATCCTTCCTGTGTCACTTGGCGGAAGTGTTCTCCACCTCCCCCAACTCCCCACCCCAAAGAGAAATAGAAACTCTAACTTCACAGAGCTTGACTTTTCAGGACAGGAAATATCAATCCTTCTAGGGAGAGTAAGGGTGAGAGGAGCACTCTATCACCTCTTGGTTCCTAATTCCATGTGGTTTAGCTACTGGGGACGCAGCATCATATACTGGCCTTTGATCCTGTGCCTAAATTGCACCCTGGAGAATAGCCCCCAGCAGTATATCCCAAACAGGCTGTTTATCTGAGTCTTCCATAGGCTCTGCCATTGTTCTTTCAGGTCATCTGCTTCTGGTCATGGCTTCTCTGGTGGCTCAGATGATAAAGAATCTGCCTGTAATGCAGGAGACCCGGATTCAATCCCTGGGTTGGGAAGATCCCCTGGAGGAGGAAATGGCAACCCACTCCAGTATTCTTGCTTGGAGAATCCCCATGGACAGGGGAGCCTGGTGTGCTACAGTCCTTGGGGTCACAAAGAGTCGAGCAGGACTAAGTGACTAACATAGCTAGAGAGAAGCTGCTGTATAGCACAGGGAGCTCAACTGAGTGCTCTGTGATGACCTAGAGGGGTGGGGTTGGGGGGTAGGGAGGCTCAAGAGGGAGGGGATATACATATACGCATACATATAGCTTCTGGTCATGGGGTACATAGTAGGAACAGTGAATCCTTTGGTCATGGGCCCATTGTCACACCTCCTTTGCCTTAAAAGGGACTCCTTGGTCTGAGGTGATACAGTATGGAATACCATGTTGGTGGCTGAGGCATCTGGTACCGCCCCCCCCAATGCTGGAGCTGATGGAGACAATGCAGGCAGGGAAGGTGATCTGGAGTAAAAATAGACTCTTTTTTAAAAAATATATTATTTTATTATTTTTATTTTTTATTGGAATATAATTGCTTTACAATGTTGTGTTAGTTTCTGCTATGCAACAAAGTGAATCAGCTATATGCATACATATATCCGTTCCCTCTTGAGCCTTTCTACCCCCCAATCCCATCCCTCTAGGTCATCACAGAGCACTGAGCTGAGCTCCCTGTGCTATACAGCAGCTTCCCTCTAGCTATCTATTTTAAACATGGTAGTGGTTTTCTGTCATTGCTACTTTCTCAATTCGTCTCTCCCTCTGCCTCCCTCCCCACCCTTCCTGTGTCCACAAGTCTGTTCTCTATGCTCCGCTGGCAAATATAAATATTCATTCTGATAAGAATAAACTGCTGTTCCTTTAAGGTGGAAAGTGTCTAACAGTGAGTGGTGCCATATTGAGGGCTCAATGCTGGTCTCTACCTCTGGGGGATGAGGGCTCAGCAGTGGCAGTAGCTGGACTTGTCTTGGTGGGAGGGAACCTATGTTTCTGAACCCATGTGGAGCTGCCATCCCTGCCACCACAGAAACTTGGTTCACTTCTGTTTCCTAGTCTTCTCTTCTATAAAATGAAGAAAATAAACACATCCATAATGTAGGATTTTTTGAGGATTAATAAATTAATATGTGTAAAAGACTTAGAAGAGTGCCTGGTATAGCCTAAGTGATTTGCAAGTGTTTGCTATTGTGCCTTCTTCTCCTTCTCCCCACTCTTCTTCTTGTCATTGTTATGCTAAAAGTCAATACGAGTGGGACAAATGGAGAGACTAGCATGGAAACGGAGAAGGCAATGGCACCCCACTCCAGTACTCTTGCCTGGAAAATCCCATGGACGGAGGAGCCTGGTAGGCTACAGTCCATGGGGTTGCTGAGTCGGACATGACTGAGCGACTTCACTTTCACTTTTCACTTTCATGCTTTGGAGAAGGAAATGGCAACCCACTCCAGTGTTCTTGCCTGGAGAATCCCAGGGACGGGGGAGCCCGGTGGACTGCTGTCTATGGGGTCGCACAGAGTTGGACATGACTGAAGCAACTTAGCAGCAGCAGCAGCAGCAGCATGGAAACATACACACTAACATATGTAAAATAGATAGCCAGTGGGAATTTGCTGTATGACTCAAGGAACTCAAACTGGGGCTCTGTGACAACCTAGAGGGATGGGGTGGGGTGGGAGGTGGGAGGGAGGGGACATATGTATACCTACGGCTGAGGCATGTTGATGTATGGCAGAAACCAACACAATATTGTAATTATCCTTCAATTAAAAATAAATTAAAAAAGTCAGTGTGTTTCTTCTTTTTTTCCAGTTGTATTTCAAAAGATCCTCTTCTGTGATGGAACTAGGCCTTAGAAAGAGGGTAGATATATACCATTCCCAAAACTGGGAGTAGAGGAGAGGAAACAAATTTTATCAATAAAAGAAGCATTGGCAAGTCAATATGTAAAGTAATAGGAAACACTATGATACTTTGTTAGGCCCTGGAATGTGTAGACATTAATTTGCTTAAAAGCACTAATGAATCTAGATAGTCAAGGGTGGAATTATAAATGATTTTTTCTGGTAAGCTTGATTATGAATGTATTAATCATTTGAATACTTAATGATTTACACGTTTGGAGAAAAACACTGGGATGCTCCAGAACACTGTTAGCTTCTTCTCCAATTTTCATCATTATTTATTGTTTCTATTGTCAAGTGGAGGAAAAAGTCAAGGTACTCTTTTATTTTTAAAGATGATGTGATTGATATATTGCAATGCTTGGTTTAGTACATTGTGAAGAGGTTCATGACAAGTTAAAAAAATCGGGAGATAAAATTTTTTGCATTTAAGATGCACTTTATACATTTAAAACAAAACTAGAATTTTATTTCACAGTTTTATTTAGAGAGGAATTGAAATTCAAGAATAAGCTCAGCATGTTGCCATAGATGGAAGAGCTAGGATCAATTAGCTGAATTTGATGGTTTGTTATTGTGTGTATTCATGGCAGAAAGCAAAGAGGAACTGAAGAGCATCTTGATGAGGATGAAAGAGGAGGGTAAAAAAGCTGGCTTAAAACTCAACATTTAGAAAACTAAGATCATGGCATCCAGTCCCATCCCTTCATGGCAAATAGATGGGGAAAAATGGAAACAGTGGCAGATTTTATTTTCTTGGGCTCCAAAATCACTGCAAACAGTGACTATAGCCACGAAGAAAAAGATACTTGCTCCTTGGAAGAAAAGCTATGACAAACCTAGACAGCATATTAAAAAGGAAAGACATCACTTTGCCGACAAAGGTCCGTATATTCGAAGCTATGGTTTTTCCAGCAGTCATGTATGGATGTGAGAGTTGGACCATGAAGAAGGCTGAGTGCTGAAGAATTGATGTTTTTGAACTGTGGTGTTGGAGAAGACTCTTGAGAATCCCTTGGACAGCAAGGAGATCAAATCAGTCAATCCTAAAGGAAATGAGCTCTGAATATTCATTGGAAGGACTGATGCTAAAGCTGAAGTTCCAATACTTTGGCCACTTGATGTGAGAGCTGACTCATAGGAAAAGATCCTGATGCTGGGAAAGATTGAAGGCAAGAGAAGGGGATGACAGAGGATGGGATGGTTGTATGGTTTCAATGAACATGAGTTTGAGCAAACTCTGGGAGACAGTGAAGGAAAGGGATTAGATTTAAGTTAAAATATATTGGCTTCCCTGGTGGCTCAGATGGTAAAGAGTCTGCCTGCAATGCAGGAGTCCTGGGTTTGACCCCTGGGTCAGGAAGATCCCCTGGAGAAGAAAATGGCAACCCACTTCAGTATTCTTGCTTGGGAAATCCCATGGACAGAGGAGTCTGGCAGGCTACAGTCTATGGGGTCACAAAGAGTCGGACATGACTAAGAGACTAACCCTAAGATATATTAACTTCATGTTGTGGTTTGGTTATATAAATGATTGCAATTCTTCTTTCCTGTATGCATGTGATTTTGCAAAGTGACTCTTGGTTCTCCATCAAGACGTAAAATCTATTCCCACTCCTTGAATGTGAACTGGTCTTGTGATTTGTTTTAATAAAATGCACTGAACATGATGGTGTACCAGCTCCAAGCCTAGATGTTAAGAAGCCTTTCTCACTTCAGTCTCTTTGGAAACTTCTAACCACCATGTGAAAAGCTAAGCTAGCCTGGCGGGGAATGAGAGGCTTTCTAAATGCCACATGGTCCAGTGGCCATGGGGTAGGTAGCCAGTCACCAGATATGTCAATGGGACCATCCTGGATCAGGCAACCTCCAGAAGCAAAATTACCCAAATTTGACCTGCAGCTGTTTGCAGCTGCAAGAGCAAGTCTGGCCAATATCGGAAGAACCAACTTGCTGAGCTCAGGCCAAATTGTCTACTGTAGAACAGTGTGAGAAGTAAATGGTAGTTGGTATCAGTTTTGGAGCAAGAGCTAACATTCACTGATCACTTTCTCTGTGCCAGGTAACATTCCAACTGCTGTACAGTTATTGGCTCACTTCATCCTTGTAACAACCCTGTGACGGGGTTCTAGATGAAGGAAGGAGCCTAGGCCCTCTGTTGGTCACAGGCAGAAGTAAAATCTCAGCAAGGCTCATTAGTAACCTGTTCTCCTTCCCCCTCCTCGTTGATGATGATGCAAAGGCCAAGCTGGACAAAGCCAGATGTATTTACAGACCTTCTCATTGAGGTTTCTCTAAAGTGGGGTTGGCAAGTTTTTCTTATAAAGGGACAGATAGTAATTGTTTTAGGTGTTGCAGGCCTTTGCCACAACTACTCAACTCTGCCTTTTTTGTGTGAAAGCAGCCACTGGCAGTATGTAAAAAGTGAGCCTGGGGTTCCAATTAAACAGGTGGTGGGCTGAATCTGGCCTGTGGGTCACGGTGTATTGAGGCCTCCCCTCCCAGAAATTAAGCTTTAATGACATAAGGCATCTATTGAATATAATAAATTAGCTTATCTTCTCTGCATCTAGCATGTCCCTAGGTATGTATCATTCTTGGGAGAACTGAGAAAATTTTCAGTAAGATTTAATTCTCTTGCAGATCCCCAGGAGAAAGAACCCCATGGTTGCTGGTTTTATCTTGTATCTGGCTCTTTTGTGGCTGTGGGATGACTGGTAGAGCAATGGCTGGTATTTTCCATGTTTGCTTCCAATGGAAGGAAGGGATCCAGTCCAAGGAAAGTGAGGAGGGATTTTATTCCAGAAGCCCAGCAGATTTCTCTTGGTGTCTCAGCTCAAATATGTCATCTACTCATTTGAAGCCCAGCCCTAGCAAGAGGATGGGATTGCTCTGATTGGCTGGAACTAATCAGGCCCTGCCCATGAAACTGCAGTTGGATCAGGTTACTTAGTGGCAACCTGATACCATTTCTAATTTGCTCTCTTACTTGTATTATAATTTTCTGTACCTCAGAAATACATTTTTTTCCTTAGATGTTGAGCATATTGCTCCATTGTTTTCTTGCTTCCATCAGTGTTGATATGAAGTGTAATGTTAATCTAATTTTTGTTGTTTTGAAGTGTAATCTTTATTTTTTATTTTGGATGCTTAAAAACATTGTTGCTCTTATTGTCAGATTTTATTACAATTTGACAAGGAGTTGGTCTTTTTATTTTTCATCCTGCCTGGTACTCAATGGATTCTTTCTACATATAGACATATCATTTGGCTCAGGGAAATTTTCTGCCTTTTTTTATTTTTTAAAAATATTCTATTCCTTAATTCTGTCCCTTCTCACCTTCTGTAATTTCTATGGCATGGATATGAGGGCTTCTTTCTCTTCTCTCCTTGTCTTTAATAGCTGTTATGGATTGAATTTGGCCCCTCTCCCCAAATTCATATGTTAAAGTCTCAAACCCCAGTACTTCAGAATGTGACCTTGTTGGAAATAGTGCTATTGCAGACATAATTAAAGATGAGATTATATGTGACTAGTGTTCTTATAAGAAAGGGGAATTTTGGACACAGGTACATACATAGGAAGAATATCATGTAAATTTGAAGGCAGAGATTTGGGTGATGCATCTATAAGCCAAGGAATACCAAAGGGCTTCCCAGATGGCACAGTTGTAAAGAATCTGCCTGCCCATGCAGGGGATGCAGGAGGTGTGGGTTCAATACCTGGGTCAGGAAGATCCCCTGGAGTAAGAAATGGCCACCCACTCCAGTATCCTTTTTCCCCTCGACTCCAGTATTCTTGCCTGGAAAATTCCATGGACAGAGGAGCCTGGCAGGCTACAGTCTATGGGGTCACAAAGAGTTGGACGCAACTGAACGTGCACGCCTGCCCGTACCAAAGGTTGCCAGGAAACCTGCAGAAGCTAGGAGAGAGACATAGAACAGATTCCTCCTCATAACCCTTAGAAGGAATAACCTTGTCAATAATTTGATCTTGGAAGTTTAATTTCCGGCACTGAGGATAAATTTTTGTTGTTTAAGCCATCCAGACTGTGGTACGTTATTACTTCACCTGAGAAAAATAATACAACTGTGTTGATGGTCTCCATTTCTTTTGCTGTTTCATTGTGATACAGAATTCCTCAATCTGCTCTCAGAACTCATTAATTTGTTCTACAGCAATGTCCATTCGGTCTGTTATTTGACCATTTACATTTTCATTTCAAGATCTGATTACAGATCATTTGTTCCTATTACATGGGTTACAACAAACACAGTTTTTCAAAGCTCTTTTCCTTTGAGATGTATTAGATAGGATGGCATTCAGTTTTAAGCAACAGAAACCACAATAAACTGTAATTTAAGCAAGTAATAGGTTTGTTTTCTCATGAATTAAAAAGTCCATAAATGAGCATCCAGGGCTGTCATCCAGGGATTTGACTCCTTCAATTATTTTATCTTACAGTTTTGAGTACGTGGACTTCATTCTTATGGATGTAAGGGGTAGCTCTCACACTTCACAGCATAGGGTATGCATTTCAGGCCATAAGGGAAAAAGATCTGTGTAATAAGAGGACAAGGAGAGGGAGTGAGTCACTTGAGATCCAGGTCTTCTGGAGTATGTGGTATTTGTGATGAGAGGTTTTCCATCTCCAGGGGATTTTCCCGACCCAGGGATCGAACCCAGGTCTCCTGCATTGTGGGCAGATTCTTTACCTCTGAGCCACCAGGAAAGTCCATATCACTTTATGACTGGGTGGGGTGAATAATAGTATTGATGCAGAGGTTAGTATTATTTTTCATTTGAAACCTGATTTTAGAAATATAGCTTTTTAAAACTCTTCCATGAATTTTTGGTCTTTTTTTAGAAATTTAAAATGTGGGTCCCTGGAAACATCTTCACATGTAGTACCTGAAAATATAGTTTTATTTTCTACATTTATTTGTATTTTTAAAGAAGTTGCTCTTGATCAATTCTATTATTTTACTAATTCATTGATTTCTGCTTTTATAAATTTATTTCTTCTTATATTGATTTTTGTTTTTACATTGATTTAGCTTTTTCTTTGCTTCTTTAGTTCAATGCTTCTTTACTGTGAGCACTTTTTTTCTGTATAAAAGTTTACTGGTATAAATTTCCTTCAGGTAACAGCTATGGGTGCTTTCAGACACTTCAAGATTGTGGTATTATTATTATTACTTAATATTAAACATATGTAAGTGTTGATTTTCCTCTTTGATCTAAGAATTACTTTGGAAAATGACCTTTAATTAATTTCTAAGTGGTTAAATTTTCTTTCAGTTTCAAAACCTTAGCAATTTTTTTGCATTGTGAATAAAGAAGTTGACTTAGTTATTGCTCCTTGAAATTTATCTAATATGAAAACTTTCTTTGTAGCATAATGTGTGACAAATTTTTATATTTTTTTCATAGGATTTGAAAAGCAAGTTGTATTGTCTAGAATTGAGGGTTAGTTACCAGCACTGAAATGAAACTTACTAATGACAGAATTTAAATCACCTTTATCATTATTTTTGCCCAGTTGGTTTATGGAAAATTAGAACGGTAAGTGAAATCATTCTACTGTTATTAAATTTATGTGACTCTATTCTTGCCTTATAAAGTATATTTTTCTTTATGTAAGGAAGGTTAATGGAAGTAATATCTTTAATTTGAGTGATACTCTTCATCAGTATAAAACATTTAATTTCCCTTGAGTTATTTAAAAACACTTATGCAACAGCAATTTTATTATGATAAACATTTTTTGTAAAATTTTAAAATAATATAGACTTGCATAAGTGGAAACCAAGATCTTCTTGTTGCTCCAAGAATTTTATTCCCCTGATGTTCCATTATTAAAAGTCTGTTGTATAATCTTCCAGACTTTAAAAAGCCATATATCGGTAATTATTTTTTTATTATATTATATAATCTATTTCTGAAATTCAATAATATGATATGGATAGCTGTGTCATTCTTTAATGGCTACCCATTACTTAATTTTATAAATTTACCACGGTTTATTTAACAATTCTCCTTTGAATGTCTTTAAGTTAGCAAATTTTTTTGCTATTATAAACAACTTTAGATCTTGAATTCTGTTTTTGTCTGATAATAATTTCATGAAACTATTCTCTGTTTTCAAGAGTCTGATATAGCTTTGCTATTCATTAAAAAAAATACTGCTTTTGAAAGCTTACAAATATGTTTTTCTTAAGTTCTCTGTTCAAATGTCACCTTATCCATGAGAACTTCCCCAAGCATGCTTTAAGAAATAGCTTTTCACTCCTCCCCTCCTCCACCTACTTATGCTTCTTTTTCTGTGTTTAATTTTCCACATGATGTTTATCAACACTTGGCACTTGTTTATATATTTATTGTTATTGTTTGTTCCTTATTACCCCCTCTAAACTAAAAGGTAAGCTCCATGAGGAGTGGAACTTTATGAGTACAGTATTTGACAAAGCAGTTCCAAAACCTCTCGGATGTCGTGAGGTCTATCTGCTGAGGAAGGATAGTAAGTTGCCCACATGTGGCGCTAGTGGTAAAGAGCCCTGCTGCCAGTGCAGGAGATGAAAAGATGTGGGTTCAATCCCTGGGTCAGGAAGATCCACTGGAGGACGGCATGGCAACCTATTCCAGTATTCTTGCCTGGAGAATATCATGAACAGAGGAGCTTGATGGGCTACAGTCCATAGGGTCACAAACAGTTGGACATGACTAAAGAGACTTAGCACACTCGCTTGCACCTTACCGCCGGTAATCTTAGGATGGTTCTTGTACTGTAATTCCTTTCTGAACACACCAGTGAAGGATGTGAGCATAGCATCCTATCTTCTAAGTCTTAAATCATTTATAACCTTCATGGTGTCTTTTTTGTAGTGTCAATGACAATACATGATGTTGCATTGAGGTTCATTTTTAAGAATATTTTTTCAAGCGAATTTGCTATGTTGTCGACTATCTGAGATCCGAGCATCTCTCAACAAGCTAGTAAGCCAGAAATTGTCATTTCAGGGATTGCAGAAATGACACTGGAGTGGGTATCTGGTGGTTTGGTCTTCTCAAACTGAAGAGCAAAGCCACAGCTTACATGGCATATTTTGAGCTGAATAGTGAGACCAACTTACCAATAGTGAGATGGCTAGATGGCATCACCGATGCAATGGATATGAACTTGGGCAGACTTCAGGAGATGGTGAAGGACAGAGAGGCCTGGCATGCTGCAGTCCATGGGATTGCAGGGAGTCAGATATGGCTGGACAACTGAACAACAACAACAGTGAGACCAATACTTAAACTTTACAATCTTAATAGTTTTTAATATAATAATTTCTAAAAAATAAAGAAAAAAGTTTTATAACTAAAGGGACTCATGTATTCATTCAACAATTTTTTAAATTGAAGACTTGCTGCATGCCAGGCATTACGTTGCTTCAGCCGTGTCTGATTCTGTGCAAATCCATGGACTGCAGCCTGCCAGGCTCCTCTGTCCATGGGATTCTCTAGGCAAGAATACTGTGGTGGGTTGTCGTGCCCTTCTCCAGGGCATCTTCCCAACCCAGGGATTGAACCCATATCTTTTATGTCTCCTGCATTGGCAGGAGGGTTCTTTACCACTAGTGCTACCTGTGGGCCACTTACTATCCTTCCTCATCAGACAGACACCATGACATCCAAGAGGTTTGGGAATTGCTTTGTCAAGTACTGTACTCATAAAAAATAGTCAAATAAAATGGAGGAGCGGTTACTACATGTCTAAAAGTCTACTTGAACACAAAATAATACCAATAAGCAGGACTTAGAATTAGTGGGTTTCCTGAAGGTAAAACAGTTCATTTGCTGATGAACTCCATCCTGTTGAAGAAGTAACCTAATGGATGAGCTTGATAGTGCAGGCATTTCAGCACGATACCTGCTATAAGGATGCATTTCTTATGCTGCTCCAGGGGAGATGCTGAAATGGCTGTGCATCCAATGAAAGCTAAGATTGCAAATAGAATTTCAGAAACTATTTTGAATATCAAATTCAGAGACTATCTTAAAAGTCAGTTATGGTATTCTATTGCCACATTTTTAGATCCAAATTAAAGTAGTAAGTCATGCATAAAATATTAAAAATAAAAAATAGGCGAGAGCAAAAAAATTTCCTTTGCTTCTGAAAATGTTCAGAAAGCGTCTTCAAGCAATGCACGGAAACTCTGTTTGTGAGGTGGCTTCAATGAAATTGCATAATTACTGTTAACAAAAGTTTGAAGTCCAGAAGGTGCAGCAAAGACAAGACCACTTGAAACCAGTTGCTACCAGAGGGGAAGGGCAACGTTATTAGCAGCAGTAGCCTATTCTGACTAGAGGTGGCAGAAAATATCTTCCTTTTTTGCTAACCTATTTGATATTGTCAGTGTGCTGTACATTGACCACACATAGGAGCAATTCAGCAATCAACAGAGCTAGGAAATGTTTATTTCTGCACTATACTGCCAACGTTACACACATTTGAGAGGTAATACTTTAAGCAATAAGATTGAAGTCATGATTCAGTTTATTTTGTGGAAAAATTTTCAGATGCATCTTTGTCTCAAGAATTTCATTCTGTGATGGTGTTCAGTTCAGTTCAGTTCAGTCGCTCAGTTGTGTCCGACTCTTTGCGACCCCATGAATTGCAGCACGCCAGGCCTCCCTGTCTATCACCAACTCCTGGAGTTTACCCAAACCCATGTCCATCGAGTCGGTGATGCCATCCAACTATCTCATCCTCTGTCATCCCCTTCTCCTCCTGCCCCCAATCCTTCCCAGCATTAGGGTCTTTTCCAATGAGTCAACTCTTTGCATGAGGTGGCCAAAGTATTGGAGTTTCAGCTTCCAATGAACACCTAGGACTGATCTCCTTTAGGATGACCGTATCACAAATGGTCATCCCATCACAGATGGTGACCCCAGCTTTGGTTTTGACTATATCTGAATATTAAGTTCAAACTTGGCTCTTCAGTATTGGGCACACGTATGTATTTATTACATTTCTATTAACTTGTGAATAGATAGAAAAGAGCAGTCAGAATTCAAGGACTATCTAGCACCTACCACTTGATTTAAGAAAAAGAACAACACGTTATTAATATGCAGTGCTTTCCTCATCCAGTCCTCTTTCCCCAGAGGTATCCACTCTTCTGAATTTTGCATTTATCAGTTTCTTACTTTTCTTTATAGTTTTATGATATATGTTAACATCTCTGAACAATATAGTCTTAGTTTTGCATGTTCTTATTTTATATAAGTAGAATTATGTTTTTGGTTTTCTGTAACTAAAATTGTTAACATTGTATTTGAGATTAATCCGTGTTGTGACATTCATTTTCTTGGCACTATAGTGTTTCATTGGATACACAGTCCATGTTTTATTTATTCATTCTACTCTTTATGGACTTGTTTTGATTTTTAAAAATTTTATTCTTACGCACAGTATTTCTATAAATATTCTTTGATATGTGTCCAAACGCACAAAATGCAGGAATGTTTCTAATGTGTGTGTCTGGTGTGCAGATAATGAAGGAGGAAGAGGTTGGAAATAAAATTTATTTTCCTCATATACATATCCAATTGTGTCAGCTATCCTTTCCCCACTCCATGAATGCCACATCTATAATATACCCAGTGCCATTTATGAATGAGCCCATGTCTAGTAACTGTTCTATTACTTAGGTTTATTTGTGTCTTGGGGCATTGATACAATACTAAGTCTTCCAATTCGTAAACATGGTATAGCTCTCCATTTATTTAGATCTCTCTTACTCTCAGTGAAGCTTTGTAAGTTTTCCTATCAGAAGTACTTACATTTTGTTCCTCTGGCCCCATGAAGACGCCAAAACCACCGTTGAGCCTCTCAGCCGAGTCTTGAAGATTGGCCGACATGCATTTGGCAAAATGCCAGACACACATCATTGGATTTCTATTTCTTGGTAGATCTTGGCTTGGTAATTCGACACTCTCTTTTTAGCTTTTTGATGCTTTAAAAATCATGATTTTTATATTTTACAGAGTTATTTTAGTTTCCTTCAGCAAGAGAATCGGCCCAGATTACCCAGTCTGCCACCACTAGAGGAAGTCCCTAAATCTTTTTGTATTTGCACCCTCTAGATCGGTCCATTTTATCTCCTTTTCTCTTCCCCTCACATTCATGGTTTATCTCTTCTGCACCAAGCTTCACTTTATCGTTTGCTTCTTTCTTCCTGTTTGCTTAAATTTCTTTCAGCTTCTCTGATGGCTTTTCCTCTCCCCCTTTCTTTGTATTTGAACTAAAATATAGCTTATTTCATGATCAAGCAAAACAGAAATGAGCTTGGTGGAAGCTAAGAACATTAGCACTTCCCTCAGAACAAAGCAACACAACCACAGTTCCGCCAGGATGCAACGTAAAGCGTGTTCACTTACCGCGTTCATGATTCAGATAATCACTCAGAGCAGAAAATCAGGAGACAGCATGCAAGTATTCAGAGAGCTTGGCTTCAGGTTAGGATAGATTTGGACTTCTGTCTCCGCTGTTTGTAGCTGTGGAAACACGGGCAGATCTAAGGACTGGGATTAATTAGTGTAAGCTGACCTCTCTTCCTCCTTTTTGTTGGTTAATAGATCTATGTTTTTGTCTGTCTACGTTTACGTGACTGCCCGCTGCTCTTTGTATTCCACAATGGACAAAGGGTTCCATTTTTTTTTTTTTAAAAGAAAGATCACTGCATTTACGTTATCTGAAGTCCCAACTGGTAAATATTGTTGGCTGTCAGATGATTTGGGTCCTTTGAGTTATTTTGAAGTTTGAAATATCCAGTTTTGCTGGATTTGCTGATGGCACTACATTACCTAATTAAGGAAATGTCTGTCCTTTGGTATTTCTTTGGTTGGCACTAGGAAAAAGAGTTATGGTTTTGATGTAGGAGATTTCTGGGTGAGCTCACTGAAGATGAATTACAGAAGATTAAGGGTGGAGAGGAGGAGAGGACTTTTGAGAAATTAACATTTCAGGAATTGAGAATGATTACAGCTCTTGCCAGAGAGGTGTAACTTATACACAAGAAATCGAATTCTGAAAATTTATATATGCATTTAGTTTTAATAGGTGTAATCACATTAGAATTCCCAAAGGATCCTAGCACATAAAGAAACCTGGTTGTAAATTTTTTTGTAAAGTGAAACGTTTCTTCTTTTCTTATTTTTAGAATATCAAATTCTATTAAAACAAATGTTGTATGGACTTGAAATGTTAGCTATTAAAAATATACTTGAAGTATAAACATATTCATTTACCAAGGAGCAGATTTTTCTAAAACAGACCAGGATAAAAAAGTAGCATATTGTTACCTACTTGAATTCTGGCATGTGTATTTTTCTAAGGCATATATTTTAAGTGTAAATTTTAGCAGATCAAGAATTTAGGTTTTCTTTTCCTTCTCTCCCCCGTCTCTCTTTCCTTAATTTAGCTCTTAGTTTTCAAAGCAGGGAACGCCCACATTTTGATTCTTCTCTGTGGACAGCCTGTGTATGTAGTACCATGTACAGATAGCTACAGAAGAAGCATAAATGTCATCATAGTCTTATATAATATCTTATATATTTTTAAAAATTAATTACTTTTTCTTCCATTTCCCTAAGATCGCTGGGGAATTTGTACAATCTAGAGTAAGTAAACTAAGTACTTAAATTATAGTTTTGTCATTTTAGGAAGCTTAATTCCAAATTCCAACTTGGCATCCCATGTCTTCTTTAGATGTATATGCCAGTCCCTCACCTTTTGTTCATAGCTAAATTGACAGTGGGTGTGCCTGCTAAGTTGCTTCAGTTGTGCCCAACTCTGTGCGACCCTATGGACTGTAGCCTGCCAGGCTCCTCTGTCCAAGGGATTCTCCAGGCAAGAATACTGGATTGCCATGTCCTCCTCCAGGGGATTTTCCTGACCCAGGGATTGACCTACATCTCCTGAATTGGCTGGTGTGTTCTTTACCACTAGCACCGAATGGGAAGTCCTAAATTGACAAGTGTGTTAGTTGTTCAGTTGTGTCTGACTCTTTGCGACCGCATGGACTATAGCCTGCCAGGTTCCTCTGTCCATGGAATTTTCCAGGTAAGAATACTGGAGTGGGTTGCCATTCCCTTCTCCAGGGGATCTTCCTGATGCAGGGATTGAACCTGGGTCTCTTGCATTGCAGACAGTTTCTTTATCAACTGAGCCACCTGGGGAGCCAAATTGACAAGAGATATGCTTAAATAAATTACCATTCTCATTTCACCTAATATCTCAGTGAGGACATGTGATTATAAACTAGTGGAAATATGAAAGTGAGAATTGGTGTGGGTAAAAGAAGAGGGTATAGGAACATTTTATATCTTATTAAGACAGGAGTATTGACACTTCGGACTGAATGGAATCTTGCCTTTGAAGCTGGCCTTGAGAATTGGAAGCTCTCTGGGAAAGAAAATATAAGCTCTGGAATCCAACTGTGGTGAAATGAAAGATAGAGGTTTGAGCCACCCTGGTGTTTACAAAGAACAGATATTCATGGCTAATGGCAACTCTTCTGAACTCTTCTGCCTCCTAGAAAGTGATATTTATTTTAGAGAAGTTTCATCTCTACGGTACCCTGCCTTGTGTTGTCAATGTGTCATATTAGGAGTTTTCTACTACAGAGAACTATCAAGAGAAAAAGACAAGGATGATCATGCAGCCAAGAATAATGTTCACTTACTTCTTTTCTCTGGATCCCTAAAGTGCTACATAAATAGGACAAATAAGAGAAAGAATGCTGATGATTCCTACTTTAACCAGACTTGTTGGCAGACGACAGTTTTCTTTGGAGCCCCTTCAAGGCCAGAGTATGCAGCTTTATCACATCTGCTTGCATTACTTACCTCAAATGGTATCATATAATTTATAGGCCTTGTAAACTCTCTTTTGGTATGGCCTAATGAAGGCAGTATGAAATGCCAGGGAAGATGTTTCAACTGCTAATGAGGATCAGGACACACAGAAAGAATTGAGGTCCTGCCTTTTGATTAGTGAGGCTGACCTCTGAAGTCCTCACTCTCTCAGAAGTAAGTGCTCCTCTTGGATTTGATTCATAGTGAGGGAGGGTGTTTGGGCCTAGGGGATGATGTCTTTGATTCTCTCAGTGACTGGAGAGTGCCACTGAGATTTAGAAGGTAAGGGCCAGTGATGCTGAAAGTCCTATGAAACATGAGGCAGTCCCACAAAGGAGGCATTGTTCTGCCTGAAGTGCAGATTACATTCCTCTTGAGGAAAAGACAGCAAGAACTGCAGAAACAATCTGTTTTCACATTGTCTTAGTTACCAGTTCTGTGTGATAAACAGTCAGTCCCCTACATATGAACCTTCAAGTTGTGAACTTTCAAAGATGTGAACGTGTGTTCCTTCATTGTCAGGTATGAGTGAAACTGCAGCCTGCCTTCCATCACCTGCTGCTGAAGATCCTTCAGCTCTCCGGTCTGCCACCTCCTCTCCCTCCTCCAGTCAGGAACTCTTCTTGCCTGTTCATCAAGGCCAGCCCCTGTATGCCGGTTGTTGTACTGTACTACTGTACTTTTTAAGGTACTGTACTGTAATATTAAAAATGTTTTCTTTATTTTTTGTGTTTGTTTTTTATATATTATTTTTCATGAAAAGTATTACAAACCTATTATAGTACAGTACTATACAGCTAACTGTGTTAGTTGGGTGACTAGGTTAACTTGGTTGGACTTACAAATCGGACTTACAAACGCGCTTTCAGAATGGAACTTGTTCATATGTGGGGGGGGGGTTATTGTACCTCGAAACAGTGGATTAAAACAGCAATGTTTTATTATTTCTCATTATTCTGTAGGTTGACTGGGCTCAGCTGGGCTGTTCTCCTCCAGATGGTGCAGCTGAGGACATTTGTGCAGCTGCATTGAGCTGGGAGCTCAACTGGGCTTGAAACATTCAAGATGGCTTCCCTCTGTCCAGAGTTTTTCTCTAAGTGGCTTCTCCTTATTCTGTAGTCTAGCCTGAGCTTCTTTATGGCATGGTGGCTGGCTTCCAAGAGATTTTCCAGAAGTGCCCATATGGATGCCACAAGGCCTCTTATAGGCTAAGCTTGGAAACCACACATCACTCTGCCTCATTCTACTGGTAAAAGCAATTCCTAGGGTCAGCCCAGTTTCAAAGGGATGGTAAAGAGAAGAGAGGAGCAGCAGTCTCATTGCAGCAGCCATATGGATGGGAGGGTTTGTTCTAGCAACTTAAGAGAGGATCCTTCCACATATGATCACATGTGATTCTCCATGAGGTAGGGATTACTATGAATCCCCTTTTACAGAAGCTTGAACTGAAGCTTTCAGAGGTTAGTGACATGCTCAAGACTATACCACTGCTAAGTGGTGGGACTCAAAGCTTGGTTGCCTCATCCCAGATTCTTTTGTCTTCTTATTTTATTTTCTATTTTCTTAATTTAGAAGCTATTTCAGATTTAGGCAAAATGAATGAGGCTTGTGCATGCTTCCTTATCAGTGGCTGTTGAATACCTTCTGGACTTTCATCCTAAAATGTCATGCAAATTGCCCATGACCCCTATACTGTTGTGTCCTCTCTAAGTCCCACTTCCTTGGACTGTATTTGAAGTTTTGAACACTCTCCTCTATTCAAATGATAACATTCTTTCCCCTATTCTGATCTTGGCTAATATTGAATCAGAAAGTAGCTAATATAATCTGACTTGAGTGTTACCCAAGTATAGGGATTGCCTGATATTTCCTGCCTACTCGGCATCCATTTTTCCTCTTGGTAACAGAATCCCAGTTTTCCCTGGGGAATCCATTTCTCCCTTCCTTTTATTTCACGTGGTTCAAATGGCACTGAAGGTAAACCCTGCTGCAGGAGTTGGCAGGTGCTGAGGGCTGGCTGATCAGAGATTTGTATTTCTTTTGTTATAGTCACTGATTCACAGGTGAGCCCATGACCTGAACTAGGACAATGATAAGCCACTAAAATTAAATTCAGTCCAGAACTTTTGGAGGGAGATACAGAGAAGAAACATCTTCTTTTCTACTAGAGTTTCTGGGTAGAAGAGAGAGAAGTCCAGAGCTGCTGAGAGTGATCTTGTCCCTGCAATGTAAGAGCATGCAGGAGAATAAAGTCTGGAAACAGAGAGGAAATAATGATAAGGGTGAAATGGTCCAACAACATCATCTGAGGCTCTGGAAAGGGTCAAAGCCTGATTTACCTCTGGATTTTTCAGGATGATAGCCAAAAAATCCCCTTCTTTTTCTTCAACTAGTTGAAACAGAGTTTTCTATCAACTTCAGTGGTAAGAATTCCAATTGATAGATTATTTAGGGTGACCAAAAGGACTCTTAGAAAAACACCCCACAATAAACATGCCTAGGAAAAAGCAATAACCATTCAGGACTTCCATTGTGAGTCAAATGATGGAGATTCTAAAGTACTATAATGGTAAAACTCCAGGTTCAGTTCAGTTCAGTTCAGTCCAGTTCTCATATCCATACATGACTACTGGAAAGATCATTGCTTTGACTAGATGGACATTTGTTGGCAAAGTAATGTCTCTGCTTTTTAATATGCTGTCTAGGTTGGTCATAACTTTTCTCCCAAGGAACACGTGTCTTTTAATTTCATGGCTGCAGTCATCATCTGCAGTGATTTTGGAGGAACCAGAGATCAAACTGCCAACATCCATTGGATCATCGAAAAAGCAAGAGAGTTCCAGAAAAACATCTACTTCTGCTTCATTGACTATGCCAAAGCCTTTGACTGTGTGGATCACAACAAACTGGAAAATTCTTAAAGAGTTGGGAATATCAGACCACCTGACCTGCCTCCTAAAAAATCTGTATGCAGGTCAAGAAGCAACAGTTAGAACTGGACATGGAACAACAGACTGGTTCCATATTGGATAAGGAGTATGTCAAGGCTGTATATTGTCACCCTGCTTATTTAATTTATATGCAGAGTACATCACGAGAAATGCTGGACTGGATGAAGCTCAAGCTGGAATCAAGATTGCTGGGAGAAATATCAATAGCCTCAGATATGCAGATGACACCACCCTTATGGCAGAAAGTGAAAAAGAACTAAAGAGCCTCTTGATGAAGGTGAAAGAGGAGAGTGAAAAATTTGGCTTAAAACTCAGCATTCAGAAAACTAAGATCATGGCATCTGATTCCATCACTTGATGGCAAATAGATGGGGAAACAGTGGAAACAATGAAAAACTCCAGGTAAATACTGGCAAGTGTGACATGAGATCAAGAATTCTATTCAGAAGAAACAAAATAGCAGTAAGTGCTCCTATATTGTAGTCTACAGCCAGCTGAGATTATGAGTTGTACATTTTGTTTCTGAATGCAAGATTTCTAGTTCATTGCCTTGTACATAGTGATTACTAAAGCAATAAGAACAGCAACCCTAAACCCTAATACATGGAACAGAGAGCCTTTCCTGAGGAGATGGAAAATGGGTTTTTCCATCACTTGCCAGCTCTGATCACTGCTAGTGCCTCCCTGGGGCACAGGCTGGAGAAGACTTCTGAAGCTTGGTGTAGGCTGTGGGAAAGGGTGAAGAATATAGGTCAAATCTGTTGTTCAGTTGCTCAGTTGTGTCTGACTCTTTGCGACTCCATGGATTGCAGCACGCCAGGCTTCCCTGTCCTTCACCATCTCCTGGAGTTTGCTCAAACTCATGTCCATTGAGTCAGTGATGTCATCCAACCATCATGTCCTCTGTCATCCCCTTCTCCTCCTGCCTTCATCTTTCCTGCATCAGGGTCTTTTCCAGTGAGTCTGCTCTTCACATCAGGAGACCAAAGTATTGGAGCTTAGTCAAATCTACCCAGCTGAAAAATGTTTTCTGCCATTTTATTTGGTTGGCTTGAGTAAAGTAGAGACTGAATCTCAAGTAATCCTTGGAGGCCTGATGTACTCTTTCCAAATCCTTATCCTCTCTGCTGTGATCTTTAGAGAAGGCAAAGAGTCACATATCAACATGAACTTGTGGGATGTACTGATGGTATTTGTCAGAATCTCATTGGAGTAGTTAAGATAATGCTTTCTACTCCACGTCATCCATGTACTAATCCCTGGGACCTCTGAATATGTTATGTTATATGGAAAAAGGGAATTAACATTGGTTACAAACTGAATGAAAACTGCTGAGAACACAGATGACATGAAAACACAGAGACACTATTCTGGTTTATCTGGGTTGGTCCAATGTGATCACAAAGGTCCTTCAAAATGGAGGAGAGGCAGATGAGGAGGTTGGAGTGATATGATGTGAGAGAGACTTGGCCTGCCATTTTGGCTTTGAAGACAGAGGAAGGGGACCATGAGCTAAGAAACCGGAAAAGAGAAGGAAATAGTTTCTCCTCTAGAGCCTACAAGGAGCCTACAAAGGGAAGCAGTCCTCCTGAAACCTTGATTTTAGCCACGTGAGACCTGTGTCAGAGTTCTAATCTACAGAATGCTAAGATAATACATTTGTATTGTTTTAAGCCACTAAAGTTTTAGTGGCTGAATCGTGTCCAACTATTTGTTACCCCCATGGACTGTAGCCCACCAGGCTCTTCTGTCCATGGGATTACCCAGGCAAGAATACTGGAGTGGGTAGCCATTCCCTTCACCAGGGGATCTTCTTGATACAGGGATCAGACCTGTATCTCCTGTATTGCAGGAGATTCTTTGCCAACTGAGCCATCACAGGCCAACTGAGCCAACTGAGCCATCACAGGCCATGTTAACCCACTAATCTTGTGGTAATTTGTTATGGAAAATAGAAAACCAATACAGATTTCCTTGCAATGAGAGGAAACTATAACATGAAGTTTGAGTCACAGGATCAGAGTTGAATGGGATCTTGGAAGGCTTTAGCCTGTTCTTAATTCCTCGTACACGTCTCCTTTACCATATATTTGATAAGTGGTCTTCCAGGCTGTGAGAACCTATTAGCAATGGGAATTGCCAATATCCAGAAGGTAATTTGTCCCATTTTTGAATGATTTGAACCATCAAAGCTCTTTCCCATACAGCAAAAGCAGAAATGAGCTTTCCTATAGCATCATTTCTTTAGTTTTGGCTTTGTTTTCTAGAGTTGCGCAGAAATTTTTCAAGTATCTTGTTTACAAAAGATAGTCCTTTAAGTATTTGAAGATTCAAGCATGAGTCCTTAAAGGGTTTTCTTTTTCTGACTGAACATCCTCATGTTCTTCTTGCAGATTCGATGACACACATCCCCTGGTGACTAAAACTGCAGTCAACACTGCAGATGCAGTTTGATCAATAGAGTATTTGCAGAGGCTTCATTATCTTCTTTGCTATGGACATTATACCTCCATGTTGCATTTCCTGTCAGGAGCATCTCTATCGTGTGCTCAGTGCTGTATAAATAGCTCTTTCTCCTGCCATGATGGACACCTCTCTTTCCCTTCCCCAAAGCTCTGAATGCTCTTCTTTACATCTAATAGATCCCTGATATGTTTATTCTTGAAACATGCCCTGGTTTTCATATCATTCCTCTTCCTGGTCTCATTCTTTGTATGACCTGTGCTTGGACATGAAGTAGAAAAGAAGCTATCCTCCCATAATGTAGAGGAAACAGCATAGTGTAGAGGAAACAGCATGGGTTGTGTAGTCAGAAACCTGGATTCAAATCCTGACTTTCTGTTCTCCTGGCTCTGAGCTGTGGGGCAAGTTTCTTAGCCTCTCATGAACCTCAGTTTTTTCATCTGGAAAAAGATGAAGAATCATTCTTACTTGAGGCTCATGGTGAGGATTAAATGAGATTGCCCATGAAATATGCAAAAAATAGTCCTTGGCGTGATTCCCTGCATCTTCTCTCCAGCTTTTCCCACTGCCTCCTACTTTTTTCCTCCTTTGCTTCATACAATTAGAGAACAGTAAGAAATTGAACCTCATGGGCTCCACTGAGAGAGTTCAGAATGATCATCATAGTGGGCTGGAGCAATAGCGGATTCTGGATGGCAGGGACTGGACTCAACCTTGCAGGTTGAGCGGGGCGGGCTGAACACAGGGACGAGTAGGAAGGTTTGTTCTCTGACTTTGAAAGTGATGTTCATTTTTAAGCTTTCTGGAGATGAAGGCAAAGCTGCTGGCATTCTATGTAGGAAGGAACATTTTGTTTCTAACTCATTAGTTTTGAAATCTAGTTGAAAGGAGTTGGGACATGATCTGACTGCTCTGATGAGACAAACATGAAACAAAACAAACTACAAACAGGCTAAGGCTTAAATTGCCTAGGTTCTGAGCAGGGACTCCACTGAGTATTTGTAAGCTAGAAGAGTTCATTTTCTGCTTCCTTAGGGAAAGTTTTTTTTTTTTAAACTTAGCAGGCCTGGTTTGGGTAATGAAGAACAGACCACTGATGCTACCAGGTCACCAGGGTGATGGAAAATCAGATTCAGGAGGGAACACTTAGAATGGCCAGGAAAAATGGGTTCTGGGAAAGTTCTATGTTATTGAGAGGAGCTAGAATCTATAAGCCTATCAATGTTTAGTTTTTAAGTTTTCCCAGAATTCATCTTTTTATATGGCTTGGCAAGCAATTATTTTATTTTTTTCTTATGAAATTATAATCTGGGACATCATTTTGAAAGGCTTGCCAGTAGCTATTCTTTGGTCTGTTCTGCCTCCGCTTGTTTCATTTTTAACCTTCTCTTGATTATTTCTAAACCCCTTAATCATAAAAATTCATTTTCTTTTATTAGGAGAGATTTATTCACAAGGCTAACTCAGACATACACGGCATCTTTTAATATACATTACTGAATGCTGACATGGTTCTGCAAGCATTCAGAAATGCTTTCTGATAACGATGCTCAAAATATATGGAAAAATAAAGAAACTCATACCTAAGCTCATAATTTGAATCAATTTAGTTTTATATATGCTGAACAAATTCCCTTGACAATAACAATGAACTCAGCAGCCGTGGAACTGACAACAATGACCTCTTACTAGGTACCAGGTAACAGATTAAGTGTTAAAGATAAAACGGGAAACACGGTGGCTCAGTGGTAAAGAGCTCCTCTGCTAATGCAAAAGACGTGGGTTTAGTCCCTGGTCAGGAAGATCCTCTGGAGAAGGAAATGGCAACCCACTCCAGTATTCTTGACTGAAAAATCTGATGGACAGAGGAGCCTGGAGAACGATAAAAGAGTTGATCATGACTGACCAACTAAACAAATGCTAGGAGAGGCCTCTGTCCTCAGAAAATTATGTTCCAGCATGAAAGTTCATCTCCCTGACACTACTAGTGAAGAGAAAATAAATGAAGAAATTGCAAATTGTATAAATATTATGTTGAAAGCAAACATGAAGAATAGATAGAAATGAATGAATTCTGCTGTGGACTGAACGTTGGTGTGCCCCTTCCTCCCACCCCCACCAAACTCACATATTGAAACGTGATCAATGGAATGGTATTTGGAGATGGAGCCTTGGGAGGTGATTAGGCCATGAGGGCAGAGCACTCACAAATGGGATGAGGGCCCTTATGAAAGCGACCCCGGTGAGCTCACTCTCAACAAGTGAGGACACAGCCAGCAGACAATCATCTGTGAATCAGGGAGTGGGTTTTCATCAGACGCCAAAGCTGGCATCTTGATCTTGGACTTCCCATCCTCCAGAAATGTGAGAAATAAATTTTGTTGTTCACAAGTCACCCAGTCTGTGGTACTTGGTTTTAGTAGGCCAAACAAACAGACAAGCTGTGTGAGAATACCTACTGGTAACAAAGTGGACAAGAAGAGCTTCACTGAAGATTAACATTTAAGCCAAAACCTACAGAGAAGAAGGAATTTATCTTTGAAAGCATGGGTAGAAGAATACTCAGGGCAGAGAAAACAGCACGTCTGCAGGCCCTGAGGCAGGAAAAAACTTGGCGTATTCAACAAGCCGAGAGAAGGCCAAGGGGCCTGGGACACACTGAGCGAGGAAGGAAAAAAAAATTATGCTGGAGCGATTTCATCAGGTCAGTGATGTTTGAACTGATCCTACCTCAACAACAAATGCCGCTTCCCTTTCTTCCCATACATCTGGCACATCCAAATTTTCCCCAACCCTTGCCAAGCCAAGGGAATGAAAGAATCAACCCACTGCAAATATTGTCAGCCTGTCTGACTTCTGTCTCTGCCACCCAGCGTTGAGGCTATGGAACTTTCATCTATAAAAATTTCATCTCAAAGCCTAAGAACAAACTTGACTTCCAGTAGCAGCATTTTAAGGAGCAATTGCTCAGGACTCTGGGACTCAGTCTCGTATCTATCAATGGCCTAGCTCTGGTTTTGTGCCTGTTCTGATAACTAGCTTCTGCCTCTTCTTGAAGATCTGGTCCCAAACAATTTTTGTCAATGCATTCATTCATTCAATTCACTGAAAATTAGGTGTTTATTGAGGAGCCTACTTTAGACAAGACACTGCCTTTGGCCACGGGAATATGAAGATCAATCAGATGGCTCCCTCCCCTGGGTCCTGGCAGGGTAGGGGGGAGGCAAGTGATATGGTGAGTCTGCAGGTAGGGAGCATAGTCTGAGGGATTCAGGGAGGGCTTCCTGGAAGAGGGGCAAAGAAGTAAATTTAGCCAAGCATGGGGACAAGGTGAGATGAGCAGAGTAGACAGTGGGGTGGAGCCTTCCCAGCAGAAAAGATGGCAGGAACCAAGAAGTCAAGAAACAATATAGTGTGGTGAACTCTCAGCGGCAAGTAGACCCTTGCCACGTGTCTGTGATGCCAGCATTGGGACTTACATTGCTGCCCCCAGAACCCAGCTGTGCACCTGATCTCAGGTCCACTGACCTGTGCAGACTGCCCTGGTGCAGACTTGGTGCCCTTCGGAACCTGCTTTGGGGCCCCCTGTGGTTATCTTCTGCCCACTTCTTGGGGTACAGCGGCCTGTCATCCTCTGGGCTTTGATCCTGCACTGCTCTCTCTCCCTGCACTTCTGAGGTGACTTCCTGACTCCTGGGATATTCTGTCCTCTTCTTGCTATCAACAGGTCATCTAGGGGTTGAGTTAGAGGGGCTGTGACCCTGACTTCACCCCAGAGGATGCTTTTTTTGGATTCTGAGGGTGGGAAGAGCACAGCTTGTTGACAAAGGGTTTCCACTGGCCTCTTGTGGTCTCTGCTCTGGGCAGGGTCCGCTTCCTCTTAGAGTGATGAGGATGAGAGGAGAGAAAGGCAGAGAGGACATGGGCAGTGTGACAGTAACGGAGATCATCTCTGCCTTTGGAACAAGAAAGGGTGATTATGAGAAGCTAAGGAAGGAAACCAAAAGACCAGGATTAAACTAACAGGGAAGCTCACTGGGTGTGTTCCCCACAAAACATGCAAACAAAATGACCCCTTGGGTTTGGCCAGTAGAGATGCAGAGGTTGGAAAACCTGAGCACAGCTCTGTAGCACTTGACTGGCACTTTTTCTTTGCAGAAATGCCCAAGAAAGAGATCCCTGAGAGAAAGCTCTGGAGCACTCACTCTGAAGGCAACACAACAGGGAGGAGGAAGTAGGACCTCTTGAGCAAAGGAGACTTTTGGGTAGACTTGAGTGACGACAGATGCTTTTGCCTTCCTCATCCATTAGCTTGTTCCTTCATTTGCTCATTAATCTGTTTATCAAGATCCATTCGTTAGCTTTTGTGCTTAGCACTGTGCTAGGTTTGGGAAATATATCTGTTAGGGTAAGTTTCTTTTTTTTTTAAGTTTTATTTTCTCTTTATTAAAGTATAGTTACTGTACAATATTATATTGTACAGTATTGTACATATTGTAAAGCTATTGTCTATATTGTACATATTGTACAGATGTATAATATGATTATTCACAATTTTTAAAGTTTATAATCCTTTTATAGTTATAAAATACTGGCTGTCATCCCCGTGTTGTACAATATATCTTTGTAGCTTATATTATACCTAAGAGTTTGTACTTCTTATTCCCCTCCCCCTAGATTGCTCCTACCTCTCTTCCCTTTCCCCACTGGTAACCACTAGTTTGGGCTTCCCTGGTGGCTCAGTCATAAAGAATCCACCTGCCAATGCAGGAGGTGCGGGCTTAGTCTCTGGGTTGGTAAGATCTCCTGGAGGACATGACAACCCACTCCAGTATTCTTGCCTGGGAAATCCCATGGACAGAGGAGCCTGGCAGGCTACAGTCCATGCGTGGGGTCACAAGAGTTGGACATGATTTAGTAACTAAGCAGCAACAAAGCAGATCGTTTGTTCTTTGTATTTATGAGCCTGTAAGAGCAAGTTTCTTGACCTCGTAGCACTGATAGACTGAATGAGTGTACACATGTTTGTGTACGTAAAATGTGATAAACAGCACAAACAAGCTATCCAGTGTTCCCTGGATGCACATAGCTTGGACAACTGACCTCCCCTAGGGATCCAGGAAAGCTTTCTGGAACACATAATTGTCAAGCTGAGCTCTGATAGCACAGTAGGTGGGGAAGAACCAGCAGGGAGAGTGCTCTAAACACCAGCTGTAATGTGTGCAATGCACTACTCGTGAAGGGGCGTGATTCTTCAAGGTCATCCAGGCATTATGGCTTCTCATAAGGGAAGTGATGTTCGGGTGTGGCTTACCACCTCTGAGGATCGAGTGAGTAACAGATGCTGTGAGAGAGCCTCAGGTTGGTGTAGGAAGCCCTCCGGTGCTCCCCGTGAAGCCCCTCAGATCTCACTGATTTTACCTTCAGCAGGGAAACTGGTTCCACAGAGTGCATATCACTGGGGGTGGGAGGGTCTGAAATCCCACTTTGAGCTCTCAACCTGGTTTTTCCTCACCTTGCCCAGGTGCCCTCCAGCTGCAGCAGGATCTTGCTAGAGTAAGTGCTTCTGGGACCAAATTTCAGCTCATGGGGCTGGAACGATGGATTAACCGCTCTGCCATCTTCCAGGTGGGCCCTTCTGGGAGGCAATCTGTGCTCTTTTGCATCAGCGATCCTGATGCAACTGAACCTCAGTTGCTCACAGCAGTGACCTTGGTAATGAACTTTTGCATTGGCTTCCCCTCCTTTTCTAGTTCTTCCCAATCTCTCTCTCCTGCTTCCTGGGATCACATGCCAAATAAGCCACCTGTGCTCGGCTCCACCTCAGGGGGTGACTCTAGGGAAGCCCAAATTTACAGAGTTTGAACACCTAAAGTCAAGTGAAACTTTCCTTAACTTTTTTTGAAATAAATATTTTTACAGCTGATTAACAATGTCTTGATAGTTTCAGGTGGACAGCAAAGGGACTCAGTCATACATACACGGGTGTCCATTCTCCCCCACATGGACATCACCAGATGGCCAACACCAAAATCAGATTGATCATATTCTTTGCAACCAAAGATGGAGAAGCTCTATACAGTCAGCAAAAACAAGACCGGGAGCAGACTGTGGCTCAGATCATCAACTCCTTATTGCCAAATTCAGACTTAAATTGAACAAAGTAGGGAAAACCACTAGACCATTCAGGTATGACCTAAATCAAATCCTTTACGATCATGCAGTGGAAGTGAGAAATATATTTAAAGGACTAGATCTGATAGACAAAGTGCCTGATGAACTATGGATGGAGGTTCGTGACATTGTACAGGAGACAAGGATCAAGACCATCCCCAAGAAAAAGAAATGCAAAAAGCCAAAATGGTTGTCTGAGGAGGCCTCACAAATATCTGTGAAAAGAAGAGAAGAGAAAAGCTAAGGAGAAAAGGAAAGATATACCCATTTGAATACAGAGTTCCAAAGAATAGCAAGGAGAGATAAGAAAGCCTTCCTCAGTGATCAATGCAAAGAAATAGAGGAAAACAATAGATGGGAAAGACTAGAGATCTCTTCAAGAAAATTAGAGATACCAGGGGAACATTTCATGCAAAGATGGGCTCAATAAAAGACAGAAATGGTATGGACCTAACAGAAGCAGAAGATATTCAGAAGAGGTGGCAAGAATACACAAAAGAACTGTACAAAAAAGATCTTCATGAACCAGATAATCACGATGGTATGATCACTCACCTAGAGTGAGACATCCTGGAAAGGGAAGTCAAGTGGGCTTTAGGAAGCATCCATCACTACAAACAAAGCTAGTGGAAGTGATGGAATTCCAGTTGAGCTATTTCAAATCCTAAAAGATGATGCTGTGAAAGTGCTGCACTCAATTTGCCAACAAATTTGGAAAACTCAGCAGTGCCACAGGACTGGAAAAAGTCAGTTTTCATTCCCATTCCAAAGAAAGGCAATGCCAAAGAGTGTTCAAACTACCGCACAATTGCACTCATCTCACATGCTAGCAAAGTAATGCTCAAAATTCTCCAAGCCAGGCTTCAGCAATACGTGAACCATGAACTTTCAGATGTTCAAGTTGGATTTAGAAAAGGCAGAGGAATCAGAGATCAAATTGCCAACATCTGCTGGATCATCAAAAAGCAAGAGAGTTCCAGAAAAACATCTATTTCTGATTCATGGACTACACTAAAGCCTTTAACTGTGTGGATTACAACAAACTGTGGAAAATTCTTCAAGAGATGAGAATACTAGACCACTTTACCTGCTTCTTGAGAAATCTGTATGCAGGTCAGGAAGCAACAGTTAGAACTGGACATGGAGCAACAGACTGGTTCCAAATAGGAAAAGAAATATGTCAAGGCTGTATATTGTCACCGCTTATTTAACTTATATGCAGAGTACATCATGAGAAATGCTGGGCTGGATGAAGCACAAGCTGGAATCAAGATTGCTGGGAGAAATATCAATAGCCTCAGATATGCAGATGACACCACACTTATGGCAGAAAGCGAAGAAGAACTAAAGAGCCTCTTGATGAAAGTGAAAGAGGAGAGTGGAAAAGTTGGCTTAAAGCTCAACATTCAGAAAACTAAGATTATGGCATCCAGTCCCATCACTTCATAGCAGATAGGTGGGGAAATATTGGAAACAGAGGCTGACTTTATATTTTTGGGCTCCAAAATCACTGCAGATGGTAACTGAAGCCATGAAATGAAAAGATTCTTGTTCCTTGGAAGGAAAACTGTGACCAACCTGGACAGTATATTAAAAAGCAGATACGTTACTTTGCCACCAAAGTCTGTCTAGTCAAAGCTATGGTTTTTCCAGTAGCCATGTATGGATGTGAGAGTCGGACTATAAAGAAAGCTGAGCGCTGAAGAATTGATGCTTTTGAACTGTGGTGTTGGAGAAGACTCTTGAGAGTCCCTTGGACTACAAGGAGATCCAGCCAGTCCATTCTAAAGGAGATCAGTCCTGAGTGTTCATTGGAAGGACTGATGTTGAAGCTGAAACTCCAGTACTTTGGCCATCTGATGTGAAGAGCCGACTCATTTGAAAAGACACTGATGCTCGGAAAGATTGAAGGCAGGAGGAGAAGGGGACGACAGAGGATGACATGGTTGGATGGCACCACTGACTCAATGTACATGAGTTTGAGTAAACTCTGGGAGTTGGTGATGGATAGGGAGGCCTGGTGTGCTGCAGTCCATGGGGTCACAAAGAGTTGGACACGACTGAGCAACTGAACTGAACTGAACTGATTCTCCCCCGAACTCCCCTTTCCTCCAGGCCTCCACACAGCATTGAGCAGAGTTCTCTGTGCTATACAATAAATCATTGTTGGTTATCCATTTTCAATATACTACTGTATACACGTCCATCCCAAACTCCTTAACTGTCCTTAACTTTTCACTGGGTTCTTCTTTATCAAATGCTGTATCTTGTGTTCCTGAAGCACCTGTGATGCCACCTACTCGAAGGAATGTTCTGCCCATCCCCCACTCCATTTTTGCAGGTGACTGAAGCTAAAGTTTAACCCACTTCAAGTAAAACCCAGGATTAAAGCTCAAGATTTCTGATTTCATATGAAAAACCTTCTGTACTGCTGTCTTTTGGGATATCATGCTTCTTCTCAGGAGAGTGATCCATTCCATGGACTCATTCCCTGGGTTTTATTCTACTCCTTTTGTCAGATGTCATCCCCTCAAAGGAATAATACAGTCAAAGGTGAAGCTTTCAAAAATGCTACCTGGTCCTCATTCATGATGCTTTAGAATTATTGATGCACGAAAAGCCACACCATTGTTTTAGGGAGCTCAAAATGAGAATCCAGAAATCATTGTTTCAAAGATGTCAGTTTCCATCCCAAATTCCAGATCCTGAGGCTGTCATCCCATACTAAGACTCAGCATTGTGATGATATTTTTAACACACCTGCTCCAGTTTATAGGGGTGCTCTAGATTTCAGATAGAGTCTCTCCATTCATATTTTCCAGAAAAGCAGCAGTTTCTGCCATGCTGAAAACATGCTGAGCTCCTTCCTGGGCTGATTGCAACTGGATCTGAATGGTCCAGCTTCTTATAAATTCTCATCAGCAGTATTACAATGAGGTATTCCAGGTCTGCTCTCTCCTTTTCTACGTCTGCCTTAAATGCTTGATTTGCACTAAAGGAAAAGAAAATCTCCTGACATAACTAGTATATCAGAAAGAAGAATGAGGTAGAAATGTTGGCTGTCGGGCCATTCTACTTTGTCATTTTGTGAAATTAGAGACAGATGGGTGCTGTCTGTGTTGTGGGAAATTCTGTCCTACATTCCAGCCAATGCTGGGAGTTCTGGAAGAGGACAGAGAGGGGAAGGAGAAAGCTATTTGGACAAGGAAGAGTATATGCTAATTCTGTGACAAAAATAGCATCAAATCTGCAAACATTAATTTTCAGCAAGTCTCATTCTTAGCCTGTGTTTTTCCCTTTTCTGGATTTCACACTAGAAAATGAATTTAAACTGGTTGCTAACAGAAGCAGATTCAGAGGTCATCTGGCTTGTCTCTTACTGCAGAATATCAATTTATTATAATCTTTAGGAGGCAGAAAGGACCACTGGTGGTCAAATAATCACCCTATATTGAAGGCAGATCCTAACTAATTTTGAGTTGATCATATTGTTGCTCCAAAGATCCAGGTAAGTGGCAATATGTGGGAGATGGGCTGTTGTGTGGCAAGAGTTGAGGTTTGCAGAAGAATGGGGTTCACACTGCAGGGTTTCCATTACATAGTGATGTGAAAGTGAAAGTGTTAGTCGCTCAGCTGTGTCCGACTCTTTATGACCACAGGGAGTGTAGCCTGACAGGCTCCTCTGTCCATGGGATTTTCCAGGCAAGAATACTGGAGTGGGCAGCCATTCCCTTCTCCAGGGGATCTTTCCAACCCAGGGACTGAACCCAGGTCTCCATAATTGCAGGCAGATTCTTTACCCTCTGAGCCACCAGGGAAACCAACATAGTGGATCTCTCTACAAATAATCTCATCCCTTCTAACAGGCATCCTGAGACTTCTGGGATCTTGTTCTGGGCTGAGGTGAAAGGGATTAGGTAGATTGCCGTGTTGGAGTGAGGAAAGATACAGTTAGTGAGGTGTTGTAGGGGGACTGGCAAGGTATTGAGGAAGCTCAAGGAGCATGGGTTTAGGTAGAACCCAAGCATTAAATGTTGAGGGTCCAGGGGCCTTGATGTCACTGAGGCAGGGTCTGGAATGGTGCTGACATGGTCCCTGCCAGGTACAAGGCAGTTAGATTTATTTACAGAACAAGTGCTTAGTTGCTCAGTAGTTTCCAACTCTTTGTGACCCCAGGGACTGTAGCCTGCCAGGCTCCTCTGTCCATGGGGATTCTACAGGCAAAAATACTGGAGTGGGTTGAAATTTCCTTCTCCTGAGATTTACAGAACAAGGAATGGAGGTTAAAACAAATCAAGGTTTGAGATGTCTTTGCCAGTATTGACTGAAAGAAGAGAAGAGAATCCTTCACAGGAAAAGACAGAGGGTCAGTTAAAGGTCCAGTTACAGGGAGAATGAATCAGTCTCCATGGAAGGCAAGTAGAAAGTTGCTGTGTGTCCTTGGTCCAATTTCTTTTGAACCTCAGTTCCTCATTTGTGAAATAGACATAAAAATTCTTCCTGTATTCCATGTGTGTGTGCTTAGTTACTCAATCATGTCCAACTTTTTGCAACCCTTTGGACTGTAGGCTGCCAGGCTCCACAGTCCATGGAATTTCCCAGGCAAGAATACCGAAGTGGGTTGTCATTTCCTTCTCCAGGGGATCTTCCTGACCCAGGAATTGAACCCAGGAATTGACCCAGGAATTGTCTCCTGCACTGCAGGCAGATTCTTTATCAGCTGAGCCATCACGGAAGGAATTAAAATCAAATGGGATCGTTTTGTAAACAATAAGATGGTTATATGAAGTTCAGTGATGTCTCATCATTTGCAAGGGGGAACAGAGACATTCCTATGATGAAACACATGCTTTATTGGCTAGGGGATGGGCTCCTCATTCTGCAGTAGATCCTAAATGGGATTTCTTGATTACTTTGTAGTTCCAATCATGTAATTTTTGTGAATTCATATTAATTTTTGTAAATATCATATTATAAAGTTAAAAAGTGACTTTCCAAGGATAGAGACTTTCAGAATGGGGTTAAAAACTATTGACCTTTTGTCCAGGAAAATACCTGGGGACAGGATAGTTCCTTCTTCACCATCACTAATGCTTAGATTAGGCAAAACTAGGCAAGTAGACGCCTTTGCAGAATTCTGACAACCCTGGGCACAGTGTGTGATGAACAGGCCAAAGAGTCAACCATCTGGGGTAGGCAGCATTTGGGTGGACCCAGCACATCATCCGGAGAAGGCAATGGCACCCCACTCCAGTACTCCTGCCTGGAAAATCCCATGGACGGAGGAGCCTGGTAGGCTATAGTCCATGGGGTCGCTAAGAGTTGGACACAACTGAGCGACTTCACTTTAACTTTTCCCTTTCATGCACTGGAGAAGGAAATGGCAACCCACTCCAGTATTCTTGCCTGGAGAATCCTAGGGATGGCGGAGCCTGGTGGGCTGCCGTCTATGGGGTCGCACAGAGTCAGACACGACTGAAGCGACTTAGCAGCAGCAGCAGCAGCAGCAGCAGCACATCATCCTTGCAGGAAGAGCATAAAATGAAAGACAAAGGAATTTTCAGTAATTGTTGTGAGACTCCTGTGAATCCATCCTAGGCACTTGGGAATAGCCTGACCACTAGCAAGGAGCCACCATAAGTTGGTTTTCCCAGATGGTGCTAGTGGTGAAGAATCTGCTTGCCAATGTAGGAGACGTGAGATGTAGTTTCGATCCCTGGGTTGGGAAGATCCCCTGGAGGAGGAAATGGCAACCCACTCTTGCCTGGAAAATCCCATGGACAGAGGAGCCTGGTGGGCTACAGTCCATGGGGTCACAAAGAGTCGGACATGACTGAAGTGACTTAGCACACACTCATATGCCATAATAAATCACACAGCCTTGAATGATATTGGTAGTTCTTTGAAAAAGACTACTTACATGTGAAAAGAAGTCTTCCTTAGGGGATTGACTGGAAATAATAGCAGCATGTCATTCTTTCCTGATGTCTCTCTTGAAATATTTCCCTGCTCTTCAATTGAAGGATTGCAGTAGAAAGCAGTAAAGATAAAGGATTTGGTTTTGATCTATAATTCAGGCTCAAAAGGGGTTCTAATGATATCTGAGAAGCTATGTAAGTAGCTGTGTCACATCTGCTCTTCCCAATTTCACCTACTGTCTATAAAATAATAGGCTTTCTGGAAATTGGTCATTAGAAATCAGAAAGTTCGAATACGTCGTAGCTCCTGTTATAGATCTGTTTTTTATTCACAACTCTTCTGACACCAAAAGTATGGGTTTTTCCCCATCATACAATTCTCCCATTTTCTGCAGATACCAACAGGGTATCCAAAAATTTACTTTAATTCTGACACTGACTACCTAGAGTTAGCACAAACCCGGTAAGTTAGGGGCTGTCACACAAGACTGCTCTCCACTTCAGATCCAGTCATAGGTCCCCAGGTCTCTCAGACTTCTGTCCAACTTTGCTGAAAATTTGAGGTTTCCATGACCCCCTCTTCAGATTTGATAATTTGCTATCGTGTCTCATAGAACTCAGGGAAACACTTTACTTATTATTACTGGTCTATTATAAAGGATATTATAAAAATATAGTCCTTCCAATAAATATTCAGGGTTGATTTCCTTTAGGATTGACTGGTTTGATCTTCTTGAAGTTAGATGGTTGGATAACATCACTGACTCAATGGACACGAATTTGAGCAAACTCTGGGAGACAGTGGAGGACAGAGGAGCCTGGAGTGCTACAGTCCACGGGGTTGCAAAGACTCAGACACGACTTAGCGACTGAAGAGCAGCATAAAGATCCAGAGGAACAGCCAGATGAAAAGTTATATAAAGAGAGGTCCAGAGGAGTCCTGGGTTCAGGAGCCTCTGGCACTGTGCAGTTTGGGATGCACCACCCTCCCAGCTTTCCAGGAGGTGCTAGTGGTAAAGAACTTGTCTGCCAATGCAGGAGAGGTAAGAGCCACGGGTTTGATGCCTTGGTTAGGAAGATCCCCTAGAGGAGGGTATGGTAACCCACTCCAGTAAGCTTGCCTGGAGAATCTTATGGACAGAGGAACCTGGTGGGTTATAGTCCATAAGGTCACAAAGAGTTGGGTATAACAGAAGTGACTAAGCACATAGGCACCCTTCCAGCACGTGGATGTGTTCACCAACTCAAAAGCTCCCTGAAGCCTGCTGTTTGGGGTTTTTATAGAGGTTTCAATATGGAGGCACAGATAATCAAACATTGGCCATTGGTGATTAACTCAATCTCCAGCCCTTCTCCCTTCCCCAGAAGTTGTGTGTGTGGGGGTGTTGAACTGAAAGTTCCAACACTCTAACTGCATGGTTGGTTCATCTGGCAACCAGCCCCCATCCTGAAGTTATATAGGGATCCATCATGAATTATCTCATTAGCATAAACTCAGGTATGGTTGAAAGGAGCTTATTATAAATAACAACAGACACTCCTGTCATCCCTAAGGAAATTACAGAGGTTTTAGGAGCTCTGTGCCAAATATATTGCCTATTAATATCTTACTTCCCTACTTAAAATTAATTTGTTAGTGTATAATTGTTAGTAAAGATATTGAAAATCTACACTAAATTTAATATATATTTTAGAAGGTAACATACCACTGGGCTTCCCAGATGGCACTAGTGGTAAAGAACCTGCCTGCCAATGCAGGAGACATAAAAAATGTGGGTTCGATCCCTGGGTCGGGAAGATCCCCTAGAGGAGGGCATGGCAACCCACTCCAGTATTGTGGCCTGGAGAATCCCATGGACAGAGGACCCTGGCAGACCACAGTTCCATAGGGTCATATGAAGTAGGACACAACTGAAGCAACTTAGCGCACGTGCATGCAAGGTACCACTAGTCATTAATATCTTATTAAGAATTATTAAGTTATATTGTCTTAGAAGGAAAAGAAACTTGAGAATTTGATGAGGCAGATTTCTGAGGAAATATTCTGAATTTAGCAGGAGACTTCATTGGATCTCCTGTTAAGTGAATTGGTGCAGAGACTTCATTGATCATTAGTTGATCAATATGCTAGTCACGGGGTGGGTGAGAGGATGAGGATAGGATGCATGGGTATTAAGACAAATATGATATGTTTTCTGACTTTAACAAGCTTGCCACCTAGTAGGAGAGCTAAACAAATAAAACTATAACATTTTAATTTTATTTTAAACAGATAATTTCAATATAATATGATTCAACAGGGAAACACATAGGCACCAGGTGTTGTAGGAACTACAGGGAAGTCACTTAACCCAGTCTGTGTGTTTCATGGAGTCACAAGAGGCTTCTAGTATGGATGAACCTGACTCTGATTTTTTGCTTGTTTCTTTTTTATAAAGCAAGGTTTATCAAGGTAGCATTTACACACAGTAAAAATTATATTTTTAGGTATACAATTTTATGAATTTTTACAAATGCACATAGATAGATATTCATTACCCCAAACAAGAGACAGAGTATTTCCATCCCCTTAAAATGTTCCCTTAAACCTTGTAGTCAAGTCCTTTCTTTCATATTCAGCCACTGGCAGCTCCTGATCCAACTTCGATCCCTATAATTTTGCCTTTTCCAGAATGTCCTATAAAGGGAATCATGGAGTATATAGCCTTTTGTGTCTAGTCTCTTTTATTCACCACAAATGCTTTTGAGACTTATCTATGTTGTTGCACGTGCCAGTAATTTGTTCCTTTTTGTTGCTGCATAATATGTTCCATTGTATGCATGTATCACAGTCTATTTATCTGTTTAGCAGTTGAAGGACTTTTAGATTGTCTCCGGTTTGGGCAATTATAAATAAAGCTGCTACAAACATTTGTGTCCAAGTCTTTGTATGGACACACTTTCATTTCTCCTGGATAAATGCCTGGGAGTGAGATTGCTGGGTCGTATAATAAGTATACGTTTTTAAGAAACTCTTTGTTTCTACCAGTATGAGAGCCCCAGGGTATAACAAGAGGAGCTTACCATTCAGTTCAGTTCAGTCCCTCAGTTGTGTCCAACTCTTTGCAATCCCATGGACTGCAGCACGCCAGGCCTCCCTGTCCATCACCAACTCCCAGAGCTTGCTCAAACTCATGTCCATTGAGTCAGTGATGCCATCCAGCCATCTCATCCTCTGTCGTCCCCTTCTTCTGCCTTCAATGTTTCCCAACACCAGGGTCTTTTCCAGTGAGTCAGTTCTTTGCATCAGGTGGCCAAAGTATTGGAGGTTCTTCAGCTTCAGCATCAGTCCTTGCAATGAGTATTCAGGACTAATTTTCTTTAGGATGGACTGGTTGGATCTCCTTGCAGTCCAAGGGACTCTCAAGAGTCTTCTCCAACACCACAGTTCAAAAGCATCAGTTTTTCGGTGCTCAGCTTTATTTATGGTCCAACTCTCACATCCATACATGACCACTGGAAAAACCATAGCTTTGACTAGATGGACCTTTGTTGGTAAAGTAATGTCTCTGCTTTTTAATATGCTGTCTCGGTTTGTCATAGCTTTTCTTCCAAGGAGCAAGCGTCTTTTAATTTCATGGCTACAGTCACCACCTACAGTGATTTTGGAACCCAAGAAAATAAAGTCTGTCACTGTTTCCACTGTTTCCCCATCTATTTGCCATGAAGTGATGGGACTGGATGCCATGATCTTAGTTTTTGAATGCTGAGTTTTTAGCCACCTTTTTCACTCTTCTTTTTCACTTTCATTAAGAGGCTCTTTAGTTCCTCTACACTTTCTGCCATAAAGTGGTGTCATCTGCATATTTGATGTTATTGATATTTCTCCCTGCAGTCTTGATTCCCGCTGTGCTTCATCCAGTCCAGCATTTTGCATGATGTACTCTGCATATAAGTTAAATAAGCAGGGTGACAATATACAGCCTTGATATACTCCTTTCCCAATTTGGAACCAGTCTGTTGTTCCATGTCCAGTTCTGTTGCTTCTTGACCTGCATACAGATTTCTCAGGAGGCAGGTCAGGTAGTCTGGTAGTCCCATCTCTTTAAGAACTTTCCACAGTTCATTGTGATCCACACAGTCAAAGGCTTGTGGCATAGTCAATAAAGCAGAAATAGATGTTTTTCTGGAACTCTCTTGCTTTTTCTTTCTCTCTTGCTTTTCTGCTTTTTCTGCCTTTTCTAAATCCAACTTGAACATCTGAAGTTCTCAGTTCACGTACTGTTGAAGCCTGGCTTGGAGAATTTTGAGCATTACTTTGCTTGCATGTGAGATGAGTGCAATTGTGCAGTAGTTTGAGCATTCTTTGGCATGGCTTTTCTTTGGGATTGGAATGAAAACTGACCTTTTCCAGCTTATCTTTATTGTGATGCAAAGAGAAGTAGAGAAGATGTCTTTGGCCTTGTGCCATTTAGGCTGAGATCTGAAAGAGACAAGGAGTTTTTCAGGCAAATAGGCAGGGGGAAAGCATTCCTGGAAGAAGTTTATGCATGCACAAAAGTCAGCAAAGAGGCTTTTAAAAGTAAGGATGCAAACTGTCCCTTGTGTGTGTCATGATGAAGATTCTGAGTGACATTTTCAGGAGTAGATTCGGTGGGGTACTGTGGGTGGAAGCAAATTTGTCCATGTTTAAGACCAAATAGAACATGAAGAAGTGGAGGTAGATGTCTAGAACATCCTAAAAAATGTTAGCCAAGAGTGAAAGGAGAGAGAGAACGTGGGACCTAGAGGTGGTACATGAGGTCCAGGAGAGGTTTTAAGGCTGGGAGAGACTGGAACAGGATGAGGAAGAGGTTATAGATGCAGACCAGGGAGATGGCAAAGAAGGGACTTGGCTTAGAGGATAGTGGAGGAAATAAAACCAGGGCAGCATTTGACCTGATTGTCTGACATTGCCTTCTTAGTACTGCAGGGAAGAAAGACAGGTGTGAAGACAGCAGGAAGCTGAGATAGTCCTGTTTGACCTACCTCCTACTTTTTATGAAAACTGAAGAAGACACAATAGAAAGGAAAGTGGATTCCAGATAAACAGTTTAGAAGTTCTGTCTAAGCTTGTTTTCGAAAGGCAGACTCATAGAACTATACAATAGATTTATATTAAAAAATTAGCACATGTTTTGGGTAAATATATATAAACATAATAAAGCATGTAATAATCACTCACAACCCTAGAATACATTATTGTATTTTGTTGGATTTCTTCCAGTCATTTACCTATTCATACACTTTTCATGTAATCGAGATGATACTGTGTGGGGAGCTATATGTAAATATCTCGTTTAGGACATTATTATCTTCGATTAATGTGTCACTGGTTACTTTATGCACATTAGACTGGAACTCCATGAGGCCAGTCACCACGCTGTCTTGATGACTAATCATAGCTTCAAGTTAAGACTGTGACTTGCACATGTTAAACGTGTCATATATATTTATTCAATTAGCCTGTATATTTGTTAATATTATAGTATGAGCATTTCTCCCATGTTATTAATATTATTAAAGGCATTTGAAATGATGTCACAGTGTTTCTTGGCATACACATACTGTCATTTATTTGATAATTTCTTGTTTGTCACAGGTATAATTAGCTCTTACAGTTGGTCTGACGATGTTAGCTATGGTAGTGATAGCTATTTTTTTTACTGAATGCTTGCTGTAATAAGCATCATTACTGTATTTTACACACATTATTTCATTTTTCCTCCCCAACATCTCAACTGAGTAGTATTATTATCCCCAATTTACAGCTAAGGAAAATGATGTTGAGAGAGATTTAGTAACTTGCTTATAATCTTGAAGATAAGGAAAGTTATAAATGGACTTGATCAAGGGTCTGTTAACCCCAAGCCTGTGCTTCACAGTTCTTCTCTGTGGCCTCTGGGCAGAAGCTATCTTGTGTGATTCAACTGCTGAACATTTAACAAATACCTGTAACACGTGAAGCAATGTGTGGGTATGAATGAGGTAAAGATAGAAGAGACAGGTGACAGTCTTGGACCGCTTTCTGGATATAGATGGACATATGTGTGAGGTGCACACCAGAAACAGAGAGAACAAAAATGGAACTCCTGTTCCCTAGGAGGTTTAAAAATCTGATTAGATTACGAAAAGTTTGGAAGGGTGGAAAGGAGGTCCAAAAATGAGGGGATATATGTATCCATATAGCTGATTCACTTCATCATGTAGCAGAAACTAATACAACTATGTGCTGTGCATGCTTAGTCGCTCAGTCATGTCCAACTCTTTGTGACTCTATGGACTGTAGCCCACCAGGCTCCTCTCACCATAGAATTTTCCAGGCAAGAATACTGGAGTGGGTTGCCATGCCCTTCTCTAGGGGATCTTCCTGACCCAGGGATGGAATTTGAGTCTTCCTGCATTGCAGGCAGATTCTTTACCATCAGTTTACTGGACATCATTTTTGTGCTGGGTTTTGTGCCAGGCACTGGGGACTTTGAGATAAACTGGTGCCCTGAACTCATGAAGTTCACAGACCAGGGGAGAATAGGGCTTTAAATCAACAAATCCACATGTAGGGAATATTCTAGAAGGGCACGAACCATGGAGGAAGGGAGCATGTGGCAAAAAAAATGAACCTCATCTCTGGGGTTGGGGAAGGTCTCCCAGAAGTAGTGTCTTTCAGAGGATATTTGGAGATAAGTAAGAGTTAGCTAGATGAGAGAGGAGAGAAAGATAGCAGGTGGGAGCACGTTGAGGGAAGGCTGAAATCTTCCAGGGAAGAGGAACACGGGCAGACAGACCGAGGGACAGAAATCGGTCCAACATGACTGGGACAGAGAAAAGACCGTGAGCAGGGTACAGGGAATGGAAGGAAAGGAGAGTGGGGAGCAGGAGGAGCCAGGTGGTGTTGAGCTGGGAAAGTCATGCTTGAGTTTTTCTCTTTATCCTAAGAAGCAATGGGAATCCATAGGGGGCATCACAGGGGGGTCGGATGTGGTCAGATTTGTAGAGAGAGTGGTGAGCTGATTGGAGGGAAGAAGGGAGTGGGTGTGAAATGAAGAGGGTAGATCCTACGGGTTGAGGTAGGGCATGGGCTAGAGTGGATTGAGTGATTGTCTGAAGAATGGAATATGGGGAGAGAGGCTCATCCCTGACCCCTTGAGCAACAGAGTGGGTCTGGGGTCATTTACTGAGATGCAGAAGAAGGGAGGGTGGGCTTCCCTGGTAGCTCAGATGGTAAAGAATCTGCCTGCAATGTAGGAGACCAGGATTCAGTCTCTGGGTCAGGAAAATCCCCTGGAGAAGGAAGTGGCCCGCTTCAGTATTCTTGCCTGGAGAATTCCATGGAGCCTAGTGGGCTACAGTCCATGGGGTTGCAAAGAGTCGGACACAACTGAGCAACTAACACTTTAAAATTCACTTTAACATTTTTTCACATTCAAGGAGGTAAAAGTCCTTTACTCAGGTTTTCACTGAGATGGGGAAAAAGAAGGGGTTTGGAGGGGTGATTCAGTTCAGTTCAGTCGCTGAATCATGTCCGACTCTTTGCGACTCCATGGACTGCAGCAAGCCAGGCTTTCCTGCCCATCATCAACTCGTGGAGGTTGCTCAAACACATGTCCATCAGTGATGCCATCCAACCATCTCATCTTCTCTCATCCCATTCTCCTCTTGCCTTCAATCCTTACTGGCATCATGGTCTTTTCCAATAGTTAGCTCTTTGCATCAGGTGACCAAAGTACTGGAGGTTCAGCTTCATCATCAGTCTTTCCAATGAATATTAAGGACTGATTTCCTTTAGGATTGATTGGTTTGATTAGTTTGATCTCCTTGAAGTCCAGGGGATTCTCAAGAGTCTTCTCCAACACCACAGTTCAAAAGCATCAATTCTTTGGCACTCAGATTTCTTTATGGTCCAACTCTCACATCCATACATGACTACTGGAAAAACCATAGCTTTGACTAGACAGACCTTTGTTGGTAAAGTAATGTCTCTGCTTTTTAATATGCTATCTAGGTTTGTCATAGCTTTTCTTCCAAGGAGCAAGCGTCTTTTAATTTCATGGCTTCAGTCACCATATGCAGTGATTTTGGAGCCCTCAAAAATAAAAGTCTGTCACTGTTTCCACTGTTTCCCCGTCTATTTGCCACAAAGTGATGGGACCAGATGCCATGATCTTAGTTTTCTAAATGTTGAGCTTTAAGTCAACTTTTTCACTCTCCTCTTTCACTTTTACCAAGAGGCTGTTTAGTTCTTCTTTGCTTTTTGCCATAAAGGTGGTGTCATCTGCATATCTGAGGTTATTGATATTTCTCCCTGCAATCTTGATTCCACCTTGTGCTTCATCCAGCCCAGCATTTTTCATGATGTACCCTGAATATACGCTAAATAAGCAAGATGACAATATACAACCTTGATATACTCCTTTCCCAATTTGGAACCAGTCTGTTGTTCCATGTCCAGTTCTAACTTTTGCTTCTTGACCTGCATACAGATTTCTCAGGAGGCAGGTAAGGTGGTCTGGTATTCCCATCTCTTGAAGAATTTTCCACAGTTTGTTGTGATCCACACAGTCAAAAGTTTTAGCATAGTCAATAAAGCAGAAGTAGATGTTTTCCTGGAACTCTCTTGCTTTTTCAGTGATCTAGCAGATGTTGGGAATTTGATCTCTGGTTTCTCTGTCTTTTCTAAATCCAGCTTCAACATTTGGAAGTTCTCAGTTCACGTACTGTTGAAGCCTGGCTTGGAGAATTTTGAGCATTACTTTGCTAGTATGTGAGATGAGTACAATTGTGTGGTAGTCTGAACATTCTTTGGCATTGCCTTTCTTTGAGATTGAAATGAAAACTGACCTTTTCCAGTCCTGTGGCCACTGCTGAGTTTTCCAAGTTTGTTCGCATATTGAATGCAGCACTTTCACAGCATTATCTTTTAGGATTTGAAATTTTGCTCAATGGGAATTCCATCACCTCCACTAGCTTTGTTCATACTGATGCTTCCTAAGGCCCACTTGACTTCGCATTCCAAGATGTCTGGCTCTAGGTGAGTGATTACACCATTGTATTTATCTGAGGGGTCATCCTCCTGAGAAGTCACCAAAAATAATGTTGAAAGGTTCCTGTTGGATTTCAGCTTCTAGTTCACTGGTGACCTTGACAGGAGCAATGTTGGTGATGGGGCAGTAAGAAGAGATCTGGCTGGGTGGAGTCCTGGTGCCCCCACCTCAGGAACCAGGGGAGGTGGGTTGTTATTGCATGCGGGCAGGCATGAGTTGTGGCAGCTGCAGTCCTGGAGGGGGGTTGTCATGAATTTTCCTGCTGGCCATTATAATTTTATGGGGGTAATTTGTTTTGCTTTGTGACTTTTTAAGAACTGGCACTAAAAGAAAAATGAGAGACTTTACAGGGACAGCTTCTTTGACAGCTCAGTGCACCATGCATACCCTGAGAAAGTTAAGGCTTAAAGGGTATGAGAAAAACTTACAGGCAATTTATCAGTTGTGCTTCAAGCTGTGCACAGTGCAACAGACTAACAGTGTGTTAATGCCTTCCCGCAAGGCTGCCATTCACCTAGTCATAGAAATGTGGGGATAAAAATGGTCTGTGAAGTGAGAAACTCAGTCAGGATATACAGTTGGACTCTTAGAAGAAATGACCCTGGAACTCATGACAAGCTTCTGGCTTTTTATTGAGAATCATTTTTCAGAGAGGCCAGCTGTATTCTTAAAAAATTGCTGGGAGCAATGCTGTGGGGCTGTGCATCAGAGTTTCACAGGGACTCTGTCTTATCTCAACAAAGAGAATTGCTGGCCTGGGTGGGTGTATACATATACTTGCTCCTAAAATTAGGAGAACTGAAAATCTCAGATTAATTTTTTTTCTTGACCTTGATATGCACCATAATTTTTCCCTTTGAAGGTTAGTTTTTCTAATTATGTTCCCTTTAGCCTAATAAAGGGAACATTACTTCCCTTGCTCTTTGGAAGAAAAGCAATGACAAACCTAGACAGCATATTAAAAAGCAGAGACGTTACTTTGCCTACAAAGGTCCATATAGTCAAAGCTGTGGTTTTTCTGGTAGTCACGTATGGATATGAGAGCTGGACAATAAATAGTGCTAAGCACTCTAGAATTGATGCCTTCAAACTGTGGTGTTGGAGAAGACTCTTGAGAGTTCCTTGGACTGCAAGGAGATCAAACCAGTCAATCCTAGAGGAAATCAGTCCTGAATATTTATTGAAGAACTGTTGCTGAAGCTGAAGCTCCAATACTTTGGCCACCTGATGTGAAGAGCTAACTCATTGGAAAAGACCCTGGTGCTGAGAAAGATTGAAGGCAGAAGGAGAAAGGGAAGACAGAGGATGAGATGATTGGGTGAGATGATTGGACTCAATGAACATGAGTTTGAGCAAGATGGTGATGGACAGGGAAGCCTGGCGTGCTGCGGTCCATGGAGTGGCAAGGAATCGGACACAACTGAGCAACTGAAGAACAAATAGCCTAATATTCAAATGGGCTTGTTGGTCTAAGCACAACTTTTTAGACTGAGAAAAAGGCAACCCAAGATCTCCCTGGATGATGAGGGGAAGTCAAATTGACTGAAGTTTACATTTTTTTGTAGAGATTCCACATGTGGAAAAATTTATAGGCAGATGATCTAAACCTGACTGGGTAATGGGTGGGACCATCCAGGAGAGACCACAGAATATGTAGGAGAGGTGACAAAGATCTCAAGAACCAGGTACTGAGCTGATAGCTAGGGTGCAAGGGTGTGCCCAGACTATGGTCCAACCCAGTCAATTATTTTGAATATCTTTCTAGCAATGAGTTACCCAGGTGGCACTAGTGGTAAAGAATCTGCCCTCCAACGCGGGGGACACAGAAGAAGTGGATTTGATCCCTGGTGGAAAGATCCCCGGAGGAGGAAATGACAACCCACTCCAGTACTTGCCTGGAAAATTCCATGAACAGAGGAGGCTGGTGGGCTACAATCCATGTGGTTGCAAACAGTTGGACACAACTTAACAACTGAGCACATGCTCTAGCAGTGAAGATGGTTGGTGATTAGTTTAGTCTCTAAATGCCTACATAAGTTCTGTAGGCTCATTCATTGTCATTGGTTTCAAGTGGTTTGTTTAACTCTAGGTCTTCATATTATTTTAGCATATGGGAGTATGAATTAATTTAAGTCACACCAGATAGGGGAAACAGAGGTCTCTGCTGAGACTGGAAAATCCAGCAAAGGTCACAGGACTGGAAAAAGTCAATCCTCATCCCAATTCCCAAGAAGGGAGGTACTAAAGAATGTTCAAACCTTTGGACAATTGCACTCATCTCCCATGCTAGTAAGGTTATGCTCAAAATCCTCCATGCTAGGCTTCAGCATTATGTGAACTGAGAACTTTCAGATGTTCAATCTGGGTTTAGAAAAGGCAGAGGAAATCAGAGATCAAATTTCCACCATTTGCTGGATCATAGAGAAAGCAAGGGAATTCTAGAAAAACATCTACCTCTGTTTCATTGACTGTGCTAAAACCTTTGACTGTGTGGATTGCAACAAACTGTGAAAAACTCTTAAAAGAGATGGGAATATCAGACCATCTTATGTGTCTCCTGAGAAATCTGTTTGCAGTCAAGAAGCAACAGTTATAACCCTATATGGAACAACTGACTGGTTCAGGATTGAGAAAGGAGTACACAGAGTCTGCTTATTGTCACCCTGTTTATTTATTTATTTTTTAAAAATTAATTTATTTTAATTGGAGGTTAATTACTTTACAATATTGTAGTGGTTTTTGCCATACACTGACATGAATCAGCCATGGGTGTACATGTGTTCCCTGTCCTGAACCCCCCTCCCACCTTCCTCCCCATCCCATCCCTCAGGGTCATTCCAGTGCACCTGCCCTGAGCGCCCTGCCTCATGCATTGAACCTGGACTGGCGATCTATTTCACATATGGTAATATACATGATTCAATGCTATTCTCTCAAATCATCCCACCCTCACCTTTTCCCACAGAGTCCAAAAGTCTGTTCTTTACATCTGTGTCTCTTTTGCTGTCTTGCATATAGGGTCATCGTTACCATCTTTCTAAATTTCATATATATGCGTTAAAATACTGTATTGGTGTTTTTCTTTCTGACTTACTTCACTCTGTATAATAGGCTCCAGTTTCATCCACCTCATTAGAACTGATTCAAATACATTCTTTTTAATAGCTGAGTAATATTCCATTATGTATATGTACCACAGCTTTCTTACCCATTTGTCTGCTGATGGACATCTAGGTTGCTTCCATGTCCTAGCTATTGTAAACAGTGCTGCAATGAACATTGGAGTACACATGTGATTGCTGGTCACCCTGTAGAGCACACAATTCAAAATGCCAAGCTGGATGAATTACAAGCTGGAATCAAGATTGCCAGGAGAAATATCAACAACCTCAGATATGTGGATGATATCACTCTAATGGCAGAGAGCCAAGAGGAACTAAAGAGTCTCTTGATGAAGATGAAGGAGGAGAGTGAAAAAAAACTTGCTTAAAACTCAATATTAGAAAAACTAAGATCATGAGATCTGGTCCCATCACATCATGGCAAATAGTAGAAAAGGCGGAAGAAGACAGATTTCCTCTTCTGTGGATGGTGACTGCTGCCATAAAATTAGAAGACAATTGCTTCTCGTCAGGAAAGCTATGACAAACCTAGACAGTGTGTTAAAAAGCAAAGACATCACTTTACTGGCAAAGGCCCATGTAGTCAAGGCTATGGTCTTCCCAGCAGTCATGTATGGGTGAGAGAACTGGACAATAAAGAGGGCATAACACTGAAAAATTGATGCTTTCGAACTGTGGTGTTGGAGAAGACTTTCGAGAGTCCCTTGGAAAGCAAGGAGATCAAACCAATGAATCTTAAAGGAAAACAACCCTGAATACTCTTTGGAAAGACTGATGCTGAAGCTGAAGCTCCAGCACTTTGGTCACCTGATGAGAACAGCTGACTCATTGGAAAAGACCCTGATTCTGGGAAAGATGGAAGACAGAAGGTGAAGAGGGCAACAGGGGATTAAATGGTTAGACAGCATCACCGATTCAATGGACATAAATTTGAGTAAACTCCAGGAGATGGTGAGGGACAGGGAAGCCTAGTGTGCTGCAGTTCATAGGGTATCGAATAGTGGGACATGACTTGGTGACTGAACAACAACAACTTGGGTGGAGTGGGAAAGATTGAGACTTCAGGCCCTGATTTTTAGCAGTCTTAGCTATGAGGACAAGGCCCAACTCCCTAAAGTCTCTAAAATATTCTGTAGCTATGGAATTGAGTGATAGGAGTGAACTAGATACGTTTTCTTAAATGTGAGTCACTCCTGAATCTCAAAGTGAAAAACTTTGGATTTTATTCTAAAATGCTATCTTCTTAAGTAACTCTTTAAATGATTATCTCTTTTAGAATTCTCTCGAGCCCAGATATTTTGTTGTACTCTAAAGAACCTCCATGATGAAATTAGTTTAAGAACACAAACTTGAAATTGAGTCTTGGCTTTCAAATGGGAATAGGTTTAGCCGCCTAAGCTAGAATAGGAAACTTCACCCCACTGTTAACACTTTTCCTTCATAATCTTTGCTTTAAAGCCAAGCTCTTTAAGGAAAGGAATTTCCATACATTTGTCAAATGCCTTCAAATGGAAAATCCTATCAGAATCCTAACAAATGTGAAAATAACACCAACTTTTAGGTTAAGCAGCTATCCCAAACTCCGAACTATAATTTTCATTGCCAGAAAATGATCTGATACTCAGAACTCAATAGTTTGGGGAAACTAATAAACATCAAATGCTACCACTGCTTTGTAGTTTGGCTAACTTTGAAATCTGTCTTACAGTTGAATGATGAGATCTATTTTATATCTAGTTGCATAAAAAATGTAATCCTCAAGAAGATTTATTCATTAAGAAGCTTATTCAGACACACTTCAAGATTGAATGTCTTAGTGAGAAATGGGAATTGGGTTAAGCGAGAAGGTGACAAAAATTCTAAAATGCTTTTTATTTAAAAATTTAAAAAAAGCTTTTTGTGTCCACACACAAGCATACATGTATCTACATGTATGGAGAGAGGGGAGGGGGAGAGAGAGAGGACATGTAGATTAGAAAAGAAGTGAGCAAGCCAGCACCACACGTAGAGCAAGTTTGCAGGTGCACATTTAATTGCCAGTTTTCTGAACTGTATCCTTTATTCCATCAAATCATTTGCACAAACATTCCTTTAGTCCTCCTGGGTTCAGTGACATTAGGATGTATCTTGAGAACTTGCAGGAGACTAGCCTTGTCCCCAGTGGTCTCTGGGCTAATGACTTTGGATGATTTTCCTTAATCCTTCTCCATGGTGATTCTGGAAAGTGCCACATTATGCCTCTTCGCTGACATTCTGCCTTCTCTTCGTAATTGCTTCCTGTTCTGTGCTCCTTTGTCAGAGACTCTGAAGCCAGATGAGGAATAGTAATTGTCACTAATCTCCTAACTTGTCCTCAGAGGACCAATGCTATAAACAGGCCTCATATTCCAAATACCACATTATGTATTTCTGGTGCCAAGTAATGTACTCAAGGTTTAAATATAATACATACCTTTCCAAATGGTGGGAACTAAGGGAGAGTTTGATGTATTCAACAAACACATAGGCATTTTAAAAGTTGGACCATTCAGGGATACAGCAGATGTTGCTCTAATAAGAAGAAATATAGGGGAAAAGAGAGCCATCACATTTCTTACTCTATTAAAAGAGTCATTCTCTACCCGAGAATTGTAGAATCAGAGGGTTGAAGGGAGTACTTTTGAGAACACCTCTAAACTCACATTCAGTGCACCAGCACCCTTTTTTTTTTTTAAAGAACAAGAATACTCCCTAGAAACAAAGGCTTAAAAAACAAAGACAAAAATGCCATATCTAAAAATCAGAAGTGACAGTTTAAAAAATGAAACTGAAAATCTGGCTTCCTGGAAAGATTGATCAGGAACGTTATTCCAGAGAGATTTTGCAGGTAACTCTTGAAAAGAGAATTTCTTTTCCTATGGACAATTCACAGTCATAAGTAATTGGCTTTCTGTATTTTACCCCAGAATCTGGATAATTTGAGAAAAACTTTAGCTATTTATACAGTCCTGATCTAGACCTATTGCTGTTCATAATCACTGAATAGTAATTTTTTTACCTCCTCAATTGGGCATAATAAACTTGCTTTCATTGGCTTGAAATGCTACTTTGTCTCCATGAACTCATTTTCATCTGATTTGTTTTCAAAGTTTAACGTTTTTATTTAAGAAATCAATTGCTTCCTGAAAAATGTGAATGTAGTTAGATTTCCACTATCCAGTACTAGTTAAATCTTTTGGTTACTGAGATCAGATTGTGGATTTGATTGTAGATAGGGTTTAAGATGTCTCCCTTAAACATTCCCACTAAAGGAATGTGTCCATAATGAACCAGCTCTCTATACTAGTGGTGGTTTAGTTGCTAAGTTGTGTCCGACTCTTGCAACCCCACAGACTGTAGCCTGCCAGACTGTAGCTCCTCTATCCATGGAATTCTCCAGGCAGAAATACTGGAGTGGCTTGCCATTTCCTTCTCCAGGGGATCCTCCCGACCAAGGGATTGAACCCCAGTTTCCTGCATTGCAGGCAGATTCTTTACCGACTGAGCTACCAGGGAAGCCCAGATTGTCTAAATAGCTTTGCATCTTCCATCCTGGACTTCCAACAGTCCCAGGCTACAGCTGTACATACTGATACGCATGTACTGCTGGGCACAGTTCTCTGCTTCGCAGGTTAAAATTTGCTTTACTCTCCATCGCCTCCCATTGCTTTACATTTTTTGATTTATTTATAACCTGTACCACTTCACTTAACATCCCAAGGAAGATAATGGCATCCATGGGCACTGACCTACCAGAAACTCATCTCATGTTGTTATTAATACAACATATGTGCTGATCATAAAGGAAAAGGGTAAACAAGATTTTCAACCTCAGCACTATTGACATTTTGGGCTGGATAATTCTTTGTCGTAGGAGATCATCCTGTATACTGTAGGATGGTTAAGAATATTCCAGACCTCTATCCACTAAATGCTAGCAACAAACCCCAGTCATACCAAACTGTTTTTGTTTGTTTTGTCCCCTGGAGGGCAAAATCAAGCTCTAGTTGAAAAACACTGGGCTAAGAAAATATGAGTGCATCATCCTCTTCACCATGACATCCCTACCATCTAGAAGAGTTCCTGGTACACGATAAGGTTCTGTGATACTTACGGGCCTTATTGTACAGAGGACAGGATATGGTGTATCATGTGAGAGTGATAGAACCTACCAGCTTCTGGCTTACAGTGGATGCTCAATTAATATATTTATTTTTTCAGTGACTACATAATGGATGAATGACTGAGTGAGGGAATGATTGTTCCACCTGGGATTTTAGATCTTTAGGGGAGAGAAGATCTAAGCTGGGTGTTAACTAGAATTTAGTGATTCTTCCAGTGGGAGTCAGCATCCTACTCTCTTTAGAAACCTGTGAACGCTATGGTGAGATGTTTACTATATCGTAGCTATGGCTGCAGCGAGCAGGGTCTCAGTAGCCCTTGAATCTCTCCAGTTCTACACCAGATATTCACCCTCAGGCTCTCTCCGCCCATCCCCGTATTAGTCCTCATGCCCAGATGAAGGCAATTTTCTTCAACCGGAGGTCTGTGACTCATTACTGAATTCTGAAATTTTGACTGGGTGGGTCTTGACCAGTATTAAAAAAAATACAGAACCAGGATAAAACAGAAGAGAAAATATTAGAGTACATTACATGTTGTCTTGGTAAGTATTGTCTCTTAAAATTTTTGTTTCAGTCATTTTGTGTTTGCCTAGGTCCTGGGTTGTGCAGTAAAAATATTGTTTTTGTGGGCCCCTTTCAGAAAAGTTTGAGTCACTTGCCGGTAGAATGTTCTGGTACATGGTTAACCAGAGTGGAAAACTCTCTCTCCCAACAGCTGGATTGATAAATTTAGGATAAGAGAATGATAAGAACTGTGGAGAGCAATACGGAAGAGACCCTGTCTTTGAGGGCAGTGTCTGCTCTCATGATAACACAAGAGGGCATGGCTGTTTTTCGGATTGAAGTGGTGAATCGTGATGGGATGTAAAGTTAGATATCTCCATGTTTAAGCCTAGATTTCTACTGAAAGCCCTGTCTGTTCCTTTTGTGTATTCTTTTTTAAAGTATAAAAAGAATACAGCTGTTCTGTCTGCAGAATTTCTTTTCTTGGCTCCATGAAAAATGATATCAGAGCATTTCATTGGTCTTCTATTTACCCAAGTTGAAGGAGTTCAGTGTTTCATTAGTGTGATCAAATGTCTCTTGCAACAATATTGACTCAGATGATGGTGAATGAAGATATTTCCTCTAAGCTAAAATCCTGTCACTCATGACATTTAGAACAAGTATGAGCTAGCTGGAAGTGCCTCTTTTAACATTGCCGACATGAAGAACGAATGGATTTGAAAAACATATGTGCTCTTGGTGGGTCTTTTTCCTATGTAAAAGACAATTTATTTCAAATTCAGAAAGTGATTGATTTTATAGACAATAAATTGCTATGATTAAATTACATAAAACCAAGTACTGGTATATTACTCACAAAAATGATGATAACCACATTTCCCTTTTTACTTTATTTTAAAGCCAAAGGGAAAAAGAACTACCAAAAAACATATAGAATTAACAGCCAGGAACATTATAAATGAGGTGTCTGGATTAAGCAAAGAGTACTAAAAAAGACATTTGCTAATTTGAATATGCTTTTCTAAAAGTGTCTACACAAAGCCAGTTTTTCTTTAAAAATGTGCTCAATACTTCCAAGACTAACTGGATCCTTGATTTTGCACAAGTTTCCAAAACCATCATCAGTGGCAGATAGACTTAGGCCTTGAACATCCTCGCCAGGACCACAGGTTAGCCCTGAGAAAACTTTTCCTGACCTATTTTTGGTTCCCCATCCTAACTTATTTCCAGACCCTCTGTCTTGTCTCTTTGGGACCCATCGCCTTCAATGCTATCTCATTTCAGTCCTGATCTACAGCACTTTCTCCTAACTATGATCCTAGTTGTATTTTTTTCATTGTCTCATTTTTTCATTACCGCTTTTGGACTGTATTTTTTCCAAATCTAGCATATCTCCAGGGACTTTTCACTTTTAGACAGTCTCCTTGTGGATGGCATTCCTGTAGGGCTCATTCTCTACGCTTGTTGCTGCTGTTGGGGACAACTTAAATAGCGTAGGGGAGTAAGACTTTCCCTTCTTTTTTTCTAGATTCTTTGGCTGATCTAACAATAGAAATGACATAAGACAGGTTAACAGGAGAAAAACAAATTTAATTTTGTACATTTGGGAGCACCATAAAGATAATGAGACTCAAGGGCAAGTCGGGCAGTTGAGGATTATATGTTGTCCTGAGCTAAGGAAAGGATGGTATCTGGAGCTTTAGAGGGGAGGAGAGTCATTCACATGATGACAAGAAGAGGAAATATTCAGTAATCAGATGTTTTCCCTGCCATGCAGATAGGTCTTTCAGATAAAAAGTTATCTCTGGTGATAGGCTCCTGTTTAAATTCTTTTAGGTAGTTAAGGGAGAGGTAAAATTTTTCCTGAGTCTGCTGGGTCTTGATTATATTCAGTTCAAAATAATCCATACACCAAAGGGGCACATTTTGGGGTGGCATATTGTGTATCCCTTAAATAGACAAAAATAAGTACATTTACAGAAAGTTTAAGAGCACCAAGAGAAAGAAAAGATAGAATGTGTTGAAGGATAGGTTGTCAGATGATATAAGTGTTTATGGATAGAAAAGAAAGCGTGTGGACTCTTGGTTTGTTTTGATTCTGAAAGTACTCTGGGGTCAGAGAAAGATAAAAAAAAAAATGAAATCGAATAGACTATTAAAAAAGAAAGAGATTTTCATAAATCATTTGTATAAAAGACAAAGATGTAAAAAAATCAATGATCTTTCTCTCTTCTAGTAAAAATCACCCCAAAATGGAAATGGGAAAAATGTTCCATGTTTGACATAGCAACAAGATCTAAATAGTGCTTAGCAATAAAAGTAACAAAATAAAGGACCTATATAAGGAAAATCATAAAGTTGTTATTGAAAGACATAAAGCAAGAGCTGAACAAATGGAAAGATACACCACGTTCTAAGATAAAAGGGCTTAAAATAACAAATATCAATTTTATCAAATTTAATTGATAAATCTACAATGCTTAGTAAAATTCCAAAAGGGATTTTCTTTTTAGAGCTGGATAAAATGATCTTACAGTTTATATGAAAGGATAAATACTCATGAATAGAAGAGAAATTTTGAAAAAGAAAACTAACCAAAGATTGTTGTCTTCTCAAGCATCAGGTCATGCCATAATGCTGCAGTAAGCAAATCAGTGATACTGGCAAAGGAATAGATTAATAGTTCAGAAGAGCTGAAAAGAGAAAAAGAGGTAAAACCAAGTCCATATAAAAATATGCCACACTCATCTGAAAAGTATATTTATTGCAAGCCTATTCTATAGAAAATTTTATTCTAGGCATGGAAAAATTAAGTATTGCTATTTAGAGAAGAAAGGATAGATTATTTAGAGCTCTCACAACTGATCATTCATGTAGAGGGAAATAAAATTAAATCTCTCTTGCATCATATACAAAAATATATTCAGCGTCAGAGTATAAAAAGTTAAAATGTGATACTCATATGACTATAATCTGAATACAATTCAAAGATTTATGTAACTTATGTGTGAGGGAGCCAGCAGAATGGTAAAACTGGTTCAAAAGCATTTGGAGAACAGAGATTTAAACAATTAGTCAAGAAAGGCAGGCTGGAACAAGCTTACTAAGTTAGAGACAAGAGTTGTTAATGTCCTATAAGGAAATAAAATGGTGACTTGTTTTCTCTGTTGGACAAAAATAATTTGCACGTCTATTGGAGAAAAACCTACACTTCAACATGAAAAGTTGAAGAGTCTGGGTCTGAATCAATAGTAAACCACAAATCAAGAATGGCACATCTCCTCATCTCTAGGACCTGGAGAATTAAATAATCCTTAATGAGCTGATGCAAAGAGCCAACTCATTGGATAAGACCCTGATACTGGGAAAGATGGAAGGCAAAAGGAGAAGAGGATGGCAGAGAATGAAATGGTTAGATAGCAACACTGATCAATGGACATAAACTTGAGCAAACTCTTGGAGATAGTGGCATACAGGTAAGCCTGGCATGCTGCAAGCCATGGGGTCACGAAGAGTTGGACATGACTTAGCAGCTGAACAACAACAAAATGAGCCCATTTGTGCCCTCATATGACAATAAAGGGACATGCAGTCATTCACTTGCTGTATTTCCAAGTTTTGGACAATTTTTCTTAATACCATATGGATTAAAATTTTAAATGTAGGTAATAAAACAATTTAAAAAATTACCTGCAAGAAAAACTAAGAAACACCAACATGCACATTTTAGACACGAGAAGATTTTTAAAAAGACTGGATGTTCTGAAGTTATAGAAAAGGATAAACTAAATAAATGTGAAAAAGAAAAATGCTTTTGCATAGAAACATACTATAAACACAGTCAGTAAATAAAAAATAGATTTGGAAAAATACTTGTAATGTTAAGAATGAACAAAAAGTTAATGCAAAAAAGAACTCCCTCAGACTGACAGAGAAACAGTTCATGGAAAAATGGACAAAGGATATTTAGAGGCAATTCAGGAAAGAATGAAGTTGCTCAAACTCACCAGAGCCCGAGGAGATGCAAATTGAAGTAACAAGGTGATGGATAGCCTTATGCCTAACAGAATGTAGAACTTTAAGTGTGACATCCACTCCTGTAGCACTCTGGGAAAAGAATATTCTCATACTTTGCTGATGGAAATGTAGATTGTTGCAGGTTTTCTTTTTTGGGGAAAAAAACTAGAAATACCTGTTGCAATTAAAAATACATATATCCCTTGATCTTGCAAATCTTAATTCTGAGACTTTTCAAAGGAAATGCATCAGGACTTAAGAATATGTGCTAAAGAATATTTCTAACAGCATTCACTGAGTAAAAGCTGGAAGAAAATGAATGTGTGTCACTAGGGCAATGGTGAATAAATGATAAAACATTCATCCCACGTAATATAATGTTCCATTAAACAAAAAGGAATTAGACACACATCAGGTGATTGGAAGGGATTTCCATGAGTTATGGTTGCATGAAAAAAGCAAGGTTCAGAAAAGTCTGTAAAATATGATCTCATCCTTATAAAGCAAAAATGCATTCCCTGCCACATGTTTATATAGAGAGATGTTTACATATACTTGTATAAGCATGAAGAGAAATGTAGAAAGGTAAATATGCTAGGTTGTTATTATAGATAACAACGAAGGAAAGAGAGAAAACCAAGCAATATAGAGAAAGAAAAATTGAAAATACTGTATTAGAAACAACTCTAATATGATGACATCGATGCATTTATAGAAAACCACACTTGAGTATATGTAAAAGAAAAGTAAAAAGCTTCTGACTTTCATGAGAGAGAAAGATATTTACACAATAAGTATTCTTTTTTCTCTTTTAAAATTGAAATATAATTATATATATATATATATACATACACACACATATATATATTCTTTTTTAGATTCTTTTCCATTATAGGTTACACAATAAGTATCCTTAGAGGAAGAGTAAGATCTGGAGGAAAGAAGAGATGTATAACTGCTCCTGGGACTGGACACTCACAGTCAAGTTCTGGGGATCCTCAGAAACGCGTGGGAGAAGGACATCTCTTGGTTAATAGTCATATTAAGCCTCCTCGGGCTGTGAGTTAAAGCTGTGGCATTCTCCTGAATGTGTACCCTGTCTGCTCCTCCCCAGTAAGTGTTTAGACACCAGAGATGGAGGAGAGATGAGTTCCTCTGCCTAAAGAAAGAGGTGGAGGGGCTTCCCTGGTGATTCAGTGGTAAAGAATCTGCCCATTGATGCAGGAGACACAGGTTTGATCAGTGATCTGGAAGGATCCCACATGCCAAGGAACAACTCAGCCCATGCACCACAACTATTAAGCCTGCTCTCTAGAGTCTGTGCTTCGTACACAAGAGAAGCCGCCTCAATGAGAAGCCCACAAACTGCAACTGGAGAGTAGCCCTTGCTCTCTGCAACTAGAGAAAGCCAGCTCGCATCTTTCTCTATTTCTTTCTTACATCTTCTAGTATGAAGACCCAGTGCAGCCAAAAATAAATGAGTAAATATTTAAAAATATGAAGAAGTGGAAATTTGGGAGTGGAAGTTGGGTAGGGATTCTGAAAGGGGAGGGTCCTAGAGGAAAGCAAATCTATGAGGATGGTTAAGCGACAGGCAGAGCAGGAAAGGACTCAAATTCGAGATACCTTGAGCTGATTCAAAATTTCTTTGGTACAGTGCCCTGACAGAGGATGAGATGATTGGATGGCATCACTGACTCAATGGATGTGAGTCTGAGTAAACTCTGGGAGTTGGTGATGGACAGGGAGGCCTGGCGTGCTGCAGCCCATGGGGTCGCAAAGAGTTGGACACAACTGAGCGACTGAACTGAACTGAACTGAACAGTGCCCCCTGCTTCTGACACAGGTACATCTGTGTAGAGATGGCAGTGCAGCACCAGAAGGGAGAAGGTGGCTGGATGGATAACAAGGTGAGAAGGTGGAGTAGAAGTGGTAGGCTGGTGTTACAGGTCCTTGCATTGTCTTAGAAGGTGCAGGAAATGTCTTAGAAAGTCAGGAACAGGGCATAAAGCAATAGAAGCTAGAATTTCTTTGGGTGGAATAATCTTTTCTTGAGATTACTGTGTATGCACTCAACTTGCTTCCTCTGTTCCTCCCTTCCTTCCATCATCCCTCCTTCCTTATTTTCTTTGCCAGATATTATGATATCACATCATGATAGGATATCAGTCCCATGGGATCCCATCAGCATGGGATACAGGAAATAAGACCCTGGGATTCCTGTCCTGGAGTGTACACCCTGTCAGAGGAGACAAGGATATAAATAGTGGTTTATAACTGTGGTAAGTACTGTGATGAAGTCTCTGAATTTATGATGGGGAAGGTGGAGGTCAGGGGCAGTACTCCTCGTCCGTCCTACTTGCCAGCCTTTTTATGGGGACTTTAAGAAAATAGGACAAAAGACTGGGAAGATGGGGAGGGACTGGGGAGAAAACAAACAGAGAAGAGCTTTGAGGTATCTGGATGTAAGAATGTGAAAACAAAGATGGAGTCTTGCCTAGGGCATATCCCGAAGGGAATCAGAAGGGCCCATCAGGTGCCAGCATTCAGTTACTTCTCTGTAGTTGGATTTACTGGCCAAGTCCCCTGTGTCTGGGGAAGAAGGAGGAAAGGCATGGTTATTATGCACCCATGGGGTGCCAAGCACTTCACTTAGGTTACCTGGTTTACCTGTCTGTGAGAAATATTCTGTAAGGCAGGTATCCTTACCACTTCTTACTTGTGTGAAGGATTAAAGAAAAACCTGACTATTTATGCATGCTTAAAATCCTTTTTTGGGTTTTGTTTTATGCTGATTGCTTGGTTAGCAGCTGGCCCTTTGTTGTGCTGATGGGTGAGAAGTAGAGGGAGGGTCATAAGAGGACGCTTGGAGCTGAGTCGCACAATAAAGAACACAGATTGCAGGGGGTAAATGTCTCAGAGCAGAGGAAAACCTGGTCAGGGTGGAGGAAAGCCAGCTGGGGCGGGGATTTTGAGGAGGGCAAGGAGGAAAGTGCAACACAAACAGTGAGGCACAGGGCATCTGTCCATATGTTCTGCCAGTGGGATATGCTTCCTCGCTTTGCTCTCTCTCCTGTAAGATCAACATCCTTCTTCAAGGCCTTGGGACTTGTGTCTCCTTAGGATCCTGAGATGAACCTTAAGTTGGTATAATATGGCCAGTTTTATTCAGGTTCCAGATGAGGAAACTAAGGCTCAGAAGACTTAAGCTATATTCCAAACGTCATTTTGCGGCAGGAGGTAGATGGGCCCCCCATACCAGGGTAACGCTATTGGAGATTCATTCCCTATGGATCGTTAACTCCAAGATGAGAATCAGGTCAGTTCAGTTGCTCAGTCATGGGTGAGAATAGCAGAGCAATTAAGGCGAGGAGGCTAGGCCCTGCCCAGACAACATATTTTTCATTCTTGAAGTCAGGATGCACAGAAAAGGCTCCTTGGAGGCCAAAGGGGAGTTATGCCAAGGCGTGTTCTACCCAGATGCCTTTTCTGTAAAATCCATCTTGGCTAAGAGATGTGTGCACACATGGGAGGATCCTGAGATGTACCAAATAGGGACTGTGAACCAGACAAATCATAATGATTGGCCAAAGGAAATCCCAAAGAAATACCCCATAAAAGTGATTCAAACTGCCATGAGGGTGAGAATCAGCAACTCTCTCTCCCTGAGTCTGCCCGTGTGTCTATGCACACGTACTGTACTCTTTACTTGCCTCACTACTTTCCATCTTTATGGGAATTCTTTTCTGCAAAGCCGAAGGACCAGCACCTTGTCACTGACTAGTGGCTAGGATCTGGTGCTCTCACTGCCATAACTCGACCTCAACCTCTGGCTGGGAACCCAAGGCCCGCTCCAAGTTTCTTCCTGGAAAATGAGGCATGGAGTAGGCAGTTGCCACGGGTTCTTTGAGGGAGAACAAGCTGACTTCTTTTCCCACAGGTTAGGCCGTTAGCGTCGCATCAGTTAGTCCTCGTGCCTTTTGCTTCCTCGCTTTCTTGTCAGTGGCTGCTGGAGGAGCTGGAACTAGCCCTGAGATGCCTGACTGGGAGGTGTTCCCCCACAGGGGTCCTGGGAGGCCCAGTCCTGCCTCTATTCTCTTAACATCAGAGGCGAACAGCTCTGCACAAGCTCTTTCTCCCCAGGAGCCCCTGCCTGCCCCATGGCCTGATTTAGGCAGGAGGAAGATACTGCACTTTACTATCCCCAGGGCCTCTCAGAAAAAAACTGCTGAATGCTGTCAAGAGAACACTCATTTCCTCATTTTCCTTCTTTAGAAGGAGCACTGCTTTTCTGATTTTAAAAATAGCACAGGTTGATGGTAGAATATTTTGAAATTCAGAAAAATACATTAAGGAAAAAACTAAAAATTTCTGCCATCTCACATGGAGAAATGATCCTTTTTAGCATTTGGCACATACAGTTTCTGTTAACAAGCATTATGTAATACATAAACGCATGGTGCTCAGATGCTCAGTCGTGTCTGACTCTTTGTGATGCTATGGACTGTACCCCTCCAGGCTCCTCTGTTCTTGGGATTCTCCAGGCAAGAATACTGGAATAGGTTGCCATTTCCTCCTCCAGGGGATCAAACCTGCATGTTTTATACCTCCTGCACTGGCAGGTGAATTCTTTCCCACTAGAGTCACCTGGGAAGCCCATATAAACACATAGTTTCATTCAAACAATTGAACCAGGATGTATTGAACATCTGTGATATGCCAGGCACTGTGTTCAGATAAAACTGTGAATAAGGTGAAGCTTCTGCCCTAATCAAGACTGTACCAAGCTTACATTTTTATAATGTGCTTATCATATTATAGCTATATTTAGTATCCTGCTTTTTTTTTTTTTTTGGCTGCACCATGAGGCTTGCAGAATTCTTAGTTCCCAGACCAGGGATGGAACCTCGGCTCCAGCAGTGAGAATGTGGAGTCCTAACCAATGGGGATTCATCTGGGTGCATGGGCTTTCTTGAGTTGTGGCACAAAGACTTCTTATTGCAGTGCATGAGCTTAGTTGCCCTGTGGCATATGGAATCTTAGTTCCAGGGGTTGAACCTGCATCCGCTGCACTGGAAGGTGAAGTCTTAACCACTGGACCACTAGGGAAGTCCCATATCCGCTATTTTAACTGAACATGATCACCCGAATGCTCCAGGATCTCTAACTAGTCTTTATGAACATCACATGTAAAGCCTACGTCTATGGCCTCTTATGAAGGCTCCTTCCTTTGTCTAACCCTTTTGGTTGAATAGGTGGTTCTGTCTTCTTCCAGAGCCAGTTCTTGGCCACTGTTACTTCTTCTAGGGATGATTGTCTGAGCCAAGCTGGACCAAACAATGTTTCATTCCAGGAGTTTTGAACATTGCATCAGGGAGACTAAGTAGCATTTCCAATTTGGGAATAGAGATAGGAGACTTTTGAGGATTCAGCATTTAGTTCTCTTGCCAAGCTGAAGTAGGAGAAAATGTGATGACCTAGATGGGTGGGATGTGAGAGTTGGACGGTGAAGAAAGCTGAGAGCCGCAGAATTGATGCTTTTGAACTGTGGTGTTGGAGAAGACTCTTGAGAGTCCCTTGGACTGCAAGGAGATCCAATCAATCCATCCTAAAGGAGATCAATCCTGGGTGTTCATTGAAGAACTGATGTTGAAGCTGAAACTCCAATACTTTGGCCACCTCATGTGAAGAGTTGACTCATTGGAAAAGACCCTGATGCTGGGTAGGATTGGGGGCAGGAGGAGAAGGGGACAATAGAGGATGAGATGGTTGGATGGCATCACCAACTCAATGGACATGGGTTTGGGTAGACTCTGGGAGTTGGTGATGGACAGAGAGGCCTGGCGTGCTGCGATTCATGGGGTCGCAAAGAATTGGACACGACTGAGCGACTGAACTGAACTGAGATGGGTGGGATGGGTGGGGTGGGAGGGAGGCTGCATGTATACGTATAGCTGATTCATATGGTTGTATAGCAGAAACTAATAGAACGTTGTAAAGCAATTATACTCCAATATATATAAAAAATAACCTAATAGGTAAAAGAATTTGGAAAAGACTAGGTATGTATATATGTATAACTGAAATACTTGGCTGTACATTTGAAACTAATACAATATTGTTAATCAACTTTACTCCAATATAAAATAAAAATTAAAAATAAAATAAAACAAAAAACACAGATAACCATAAAACTTGAGCTATCTCTGGTAGATAGTGGAGGACAGGGAAGCCTGGCACGCTGCCATCTATGGGGTTGCAAAGAGTCGGACATGATTTAGCAATTGAACAGCAACAACTATAAAAGACTACAGAATTCTTTGAGAGAATATTTAATCCCATGTAACTTAACTCATGTTAAAAAATAATAGCAATTTGCTGAAATTCTCACCTAATTATTTCCCTAAAATCATAGTTCATTAAAAAATGAGAAGAGAGAAACAAGGAATTATTATCACCCTCAAACAAAATAGTACTGGTGGTAAGAAATCATCAGTTCACCTTCATGGAGTCCCAGTGGACTCTTGCCAGACCCACACTTGAGAGAAGAGAGCTTGAAGAACAGGATTTGAAAACCACGGTGCTACTGGATTTGGCTCTAATCAGAAATCAGCAGCTGTTGATTTCAGGACCTTCATTCTTCCCCTGCTTTGCTCCCCATCTGCCTATACACAGAAAGAAATCAGAAAGAAATGTATTTTATATTTGGCAAGAGCAGACTTTATATGTACAAAGCCCAAGTGCTCAGATCCTTGTCTCTGTCACAAATTCCGGCTTAAATCATTGTGTATCAACCCCTCTGTCCCAAGTGTTCCCCTGGAAAGTTATCAGCAACCCCATAGATGTAAGGGGATCCAGGAAGGGCCATTTTCTTTGTGATCACCCCATTTCTTTGAATGTAAAATGAGTTGGAGACGATCAAATTACTTAATAAGTCATGTAATACATTGCTGCTGTTTAAAAATCCCTTAATCATGTGGAGTTTCCTGATGCTGTGGAAGCATAAGGGGTGGGGGGAAGAAAATCTCCACTGATGGGAAAGGAAGAAAAAAAATGACAGGCCTGAAGGTTCTAGGCAGCCCGGGGAAAATTAGGCGTTTCTAACATGTAAGGGCTTGTGGAAGAGGATTAGGTGTCTGATCTTACTTTCTGAGTAAACACGCAGGAGCAGCTGTAGGAGGGCAGCATCAAAGGCACAGCGGCAGCCCCATGACCAGGCCACACGGGGGATGTCACAGTCCTAATGAGTTCCATACCCTTCTACAGACACATAGCAGCTTTTTCCGGAGCTAGAGGATTTGATCCTCTTATCCCATCATCAGTAGACTGTGTTTTGTTCTGTGGGAAGGACATGGAGATTCCTACGCCAGGTGATGGGGCTGCGGAAGTTAGTTTGCAGTGGCTTCTGCATTTCCCACTTCCTGTCTTTTTGGTGGCCTGCAAGACCCTGACCTCTTGGTTTGTTGTTCTAGGCTTCTCAGAGCAACAGGGCCGGTGACTGGTCCACGTCCCTGGCCCTCAGATTGATGGATTCAATCTTGGGGGCAGAAGAGAGAGTTCACCCTGCATGAATTCCCCAGATTCTGTATTTTAGGTCTGTAACTGGGCAATACTCTGTTGCCAGGGACCAGTATCTCTATATGTTGAAATTTTTTCTGTTGAAAGTTCTAAACCTAGTTTGAACTGTTGTAAGCAAAAGAGGGAATTTGTTGTTTTATTTAAGTGAAAGGTCCACGGGTAGACTCTCAGTCAAGGCTAAATCCAAGAGTAAAAATCATGTCACTTAGGAGATATCACAAGAATGATCGGATGTAGGCCAGGCAAAAATAGTGGATGCTTATCAGTGTCTCTTATGTGCTACAAAGCCCCATGAATAAGACGGGCAGGAGTTTAGAGCATACAGGAGATCAACAGAAGTGTGCACTTGCAATACGGCATGATAAATGGCAAGATGGAGAATTACAGCATGCTATAAGCACAAAGGAGGGGTGGGCAGCCCAGTATAGAATAAAAGACAAAGTATGTGTTAGAGTTAGATGAGAGGGGATTGATTAAAGGGGTTGAGGGGAGTAGGTGACAAATATCTTCTATCTCTTATGAAATTGCCAAGTCATCTAAGAATGAAGGTATTTTCTAAATAAGAAATAAGGATATATTGTATGATAAGCACATTTAGCAAGAGAAGGACTGTGCCATTCAGGATGTATAGTCACCATCTCCCTTCCCTCTCTTCTGCTATTAAAGAAATAAGCCGCCAATCTCATAAGTGGGTCCTACTGCCAGTGGTGAAAGACACTAGCAAAATTTGAGCACGAATCAGGTGACAGATGCTTTTCTGTTGATCCTCACTACCATCTCCAATTTATAGACCTAAATGAAACAGAAAGACAACAACCAAAACAACCCTAGCAAGCACAAACCATCAGAATTCAGAAATTTAAGCAACTTATTTAAAGTCACACAGTAAGCATAGGAGCCAGGAATCCAACCTCGGTGTGCCTGCTTCTACATACACATTCCATTATTCTGCCCCCCCCCGCATATATTCTCAGTTTTATTGGAGTCTTCCAGAACTGATTCTCTCTGTAATCTTGGTTGTTTAACATGATATTCTACTAATAAAAATTTAAATTCCAACAGACAGAGAGTCATTCTGATGTTTTGGGGAAAACCAGTCAGGAAGGTGTCCCCCAGTCTAGTTCAAGTATGGTGAATAGTGTTGATGGTCAGAGTCCCAATCTCTTAGAGCAGGGATTCTCAACCTGTGTGCCACTGTTTTTCTCAGTGTGGTAGACTGAATCCTTTACTTCTTACTAATAGAATTATATATCCATATTCTTGCCATAGCTTCATAATGGAGGAAAGATACTTCTTTCTCTTCACCTTGATTTTTGGGATTGACTGTATGATTTGTTTTGACCATTGAGATGAAGTCAGAGGTGATATAAACAGATGCCTGAAATGCTCTTGTGTGGTTGGGCTTGCTCCTCTTGCATTCTGGTCATCTGTTACAAGAAAACATGCCCCTTTTTGGCTTCCCTGTTGGTACAGTGGTTAAGACTCTCCATTTCTAATGCAAGGGGGGCGTGAGGTCTATCCCTGGTTGGGGAACTAAGATTTCACATGATGTGTGGCACAGTAAAAAAAAAAAAGCCTCTTTTACTTGGGCACTATAATTGACAAGTAGTGTAGTTTTGCAACTCACAGCCTGGAGTCATGACTAGTTGATATAGGACATAAAGCAGTGCTGCTCAGCTGACCCCTAGATTTGTCAAACTGTAGCTGCTCTATCATCTCAGATCAAGAGAATAGATACTTGTTATTGTAATCTGCAGACTTAGGGGGTGTACTGTTATACAGCATTATTTTTTTTTAATTTATTTATTTTAATTGGAGGGTAACTGCTTTACAATGTTGTGCTGGCTTCTGCCATACATCAACATGATTCAGCCATAGGGATACATATGTTCCCCTCTCTCTTGAACCTCCCTCTGACATTCCACCCCATCCCACCCCTGTATGTAGTCACAGAGTACCAGGTTGAGCTCCCTGTGTCATACAGCAGATTCCCACTGGCTATCTATTTTACATATGATAATGTATGTTTCAATGCTACTGTCTCATTTCGTCCCACCCTCTCCTTCCCCCACTGTGTCCACAAGTCTGTTCTTTATGTCTGTGTCTCTATTGCTGTCCCACAAAAACGTTCATCAGTACCGTGTTTCTAAATTCCATATATATGGGTTAATATATGATATTTGTTTTTCTCTTTCTGACTTACTTCACTCTGTATAACAGGCTCTTGGTTCATCCACCTCCCTAGAACGGACTCTAATTCATTCCTTTTTAAGGCTGAGTAATATTTCATTGTGTATATTACCACAATTTTTTTTTACCCTTTCTTCAGTAGATGGGCATCTAGGTTGATTCCATGTCCTAGCTATTGTAAATAGTGTTACAGTGAACACTGGGGTACGTGTGTCTTCTAGAATTGTGGTTTTCTTAGGGCTTATGCTCAGGAGTGGGATTGCTGGATCATATGGTAATTTTATTCCTAGTTTTTAAAGAAATCTCCATACTGTTCTCCATAGTAGCTCTATCAATTTACATTCCAACAGCATAAGAGAGTTCCCTTTTCTCTACATGTTCTCCAGCATTTATTGTTTGTAGATTTTTTTAAAAAAATAAGTTTTTATTTATTTTATTTTTGGCTGCACTGGGTCTTCATTGCTGTGCGAGGTTTTCTCTAGCCGTGGGGGCCACCCTTTGTTGTGGTGTGTGGTCTTCTCATTGCAGTGGCTTCTCTTGTTGCAAAGAATGGGCTCCAAGGCATGTGGGCTTCAGCAGCGGTGGCATGTGGGCTCAGTAGTTGCAGCTCCTGGGCTCCAGAGCACAGGTTCAACAGTTGAGGCGAACGGGCTTAGTTGCTCCATGGCACATGGGGTCTTCCCAGATCAGGGATCCAACTCATGTCTCCTGAATTGACAGATATTTTCTTTACCACTGAGCCACCAGGGAAGCCCTAAATTTTTTGATGATGGCCATTCTGACCCGGGTGAGGTGATACCTCATTGTAGTTTTGATTTGCATTTCTCTAATAATAAGCAATGTTGAGCACTTTTTCATGTGTTTATTAGCCATCTGTATATCTTCTTTAGAGTAATGTCTGTTTAGATCGTCTGCCCATGTTTGATTGGGTTGTTTGTTTTTCTGATATTAAGCTGCCTGAACTGCTTGTATATTTTGGAGATTAATCTTTTGTCAGTTGCTTCATTTGCAATTATTTTCTCCCATTCTGAGGGTTGTCTTTTTCTTGTTTATGGTTTCCTCTGCTTGTTACACAGCATTGCTATAGAAGCAGCAGACTAATGTAACCAGTGAATAATGTTTCCTTTTGCTTCTGATTTACTGTCTTGAAGATACCTACTGGGTGTAATTTTGAACTGAGAAGATTATGGGGTACGTATACTGGGGAGGACAATTTGCTATTAGTAAGAGGTTGATTACTTTATATTAGTAAAGTGACATTGAAAAATCCATTGAATGCTAATTGGAATGTGTGAAAAGTTTGTCTCATGAGTTTATAAAGGGTTATTAATAAATGAAGGGGCTTCCCTGATGGTTCAGACATTAAAGAATCTGCCTGCCAATGCAAGAGACCAGGGTTCAATTCCTGGGTCAGGAAGATCCCCTGGAGGAGGGAATGTCAACCACTCCAGTATTCTTGCCTGGAGAATTCCATGGAGAGGAACCTGGCAGGCTACAGTCCATGAGGTCATGAAGAGTTGGACATGGCTGAATGACACACACACACATTAGTAAATGCAAGGCAGTCAAGAATCCTTCTAGAACAGTGACACTCTGCTAAGACTGAGTAAATCGTTGGATAACCAAGTGAATTTTTGTAAATCTTATGAGACACTTTTCAATCATAATAATGATTATATTGCAATTGTTTCTGGCTTACCTGTTGTTGTTTTGAAGCTTTTAGTTCCATCGTGAATGTGAACAAAAATTCTTGTGCTCGTAAGTATGTTTTGAAGACAAAAAGGTTGAGCACCACTCCTCTAATGTAACGTTTTTAAAAGTTGTTGCAATGCTCTTCTTAGTTGCTTTACTGATTAAAGAGAATTATCTGCTTCTTATTTTACTGAAAATAATACAATGATGACTGCAAAAGCACATCTTTTTCAGAAGTTAAATATGGAAGCTTTGGGGTGCTCAACTTTCTGTCCAGACACTGGACCTTGTTTGGATTACAAATATTCCAAGGATGGGTATTTGTTGTTAATTTGCTTCCCTGGTGGCTCAGATGGTAAAGAATCTGACTGCAATGCAGGTGACCTGGGTTCAATCCCAGGATCAGGAAGATCCCCTGAAGAAGAGAATGGCAACCCACTCCAGTATTCTTATCCGAAGAATTCTATGGACAGAGGAGTCTGGTGGGCTATAGTACATGGGGTCACAAAGAGTTGGACATGACTGAGTGACTAACACTACCTTGGAATATGTTTATCAGATAGATTTCATTTTATTCATTCATTTAGCAGATATATATTGAATGCTTTCCCTATATAGAGTACTGGGGTAGGTCCTAGGTATGCGGTGGTGAACAAAATAGACACAGCCCTTGCCTACAAAATGTTTTCAGTGGATTTTAATCCTGATGGCACATGGCAATAACCAAGACAGCATCAAAAATGTAGGTCCCATGTTCATGGATCAGAAGAATCAATATAGTGAAAATGAGTATACTATCCAAAGCAATCTATAGATTCAGTGCAATCCCTATCAAGCTACCAATGGTATTTTTGACAGAACTAGAACAAATAATTTCCAAGTTTGTATGGAAACACAAGAAACCTCAAATAGCCAAAGCAATCTTGAGAAAGGAGAATGGAACTGGAGGAATCAACCTGCCTGACTTCAGACTATACTACAAAGCTACAGTCATCAAGACAGTATGGTACTGGCACAAAGACAGAAATATAAATCAATGGAACAAAATAGAAAACCCAGAGATAAATCCATGCACCTATGGACACCTTATCTTTGACAAAGGAGGCAAGAATATACAATGGAGAAAAGACAATCTCTTTAACAAGTGGTGCTGGGAAAACTGGTCAACCACTTGTAAAAGAATGAAACTAAAAGACTTTCTAACACCATACACAAAAATAAACTCAAAATGGATTAAAGATCTAAATGTAAGACCAAAAACTATAAAACTCCTAGAGGAAAACATAGACAAAACACTCTCTGACATAAAGCACAGCAGGATCCTCTATGACCCACTTCCAAGAGTAATGGAAATAAAAGCAAAAATAAACAAATGGGACCTAATTAAACTTAAAAGCTTTTGCATAATGAAGGAAACTATAAGCAAGGTGAAAAGACAGCTTTCAGAATGGGAGAAAACGATAGCAAATGAAGCAACTGACAAACAATTAATCTCAAAAATATACAAGCAGCTCATGCAGCTCAATACCAGAAAAATAAACGACCCAATCAAAAAATGGGCCAAAGAACTAAACAGACATTTCTCCAAAGAAGACATACAGATGGCTAACAAACACATGAAAAGATGCTTGATATCATTCATTATCAGAGAAATGCAAATCAAAACCACAATGAGGTACCATCTCACACCTGTCAGAATGGCTGCTATCAAAAAGTCTACAAACAATAAATGCTGGAGAGGGTGTGGAGAAAAGGGAATCCTCTTACACTGTTGGTGGTAATGCAAACTAGTACAGCTACTATGGAGAACAGTGTGGAGATTCCTTAAAAAACTGGAAATAAAGCTGCCATATGACCCAGCAATCCCACTGCTGGGCATACACACTGAGAAAACTAGAATTGAAAGAGATACATGTACCCCAATGTTCATTGCAGCACTGTTTACAATAGCTAGGACATGGAAGCAACCTAGATGTCCATCAGCAGATGAATGGATAAGAAATCTGTGGTACATATACACAATGGAATATTACTCAGCTATTAAAAAGAAGCATTTGAATCAGTTCTAATGAGGTGGATGAAACTGGAGCCTATTATACAGAGTGAAGTAAGTCAGAAAGAAAAACACCAATACAGTATATTAATGCATATACATGGAATTTAGAAAGATGGTAATGATGACCATATATGCGAGATAGCAAAAGAGACACAGATGTAAAGAACAGACTTTTGACTCTGTGGGAGAAAGTGAGGGTGGGATGATTTGAGAGAATAACATTGAAACATGTATATTACCATATGTGATATATATCACCAGTTCAGGTTCGATGTATGAAACAAGGCGCTCAGGGCCGGTGCACTGGGATGACCCTGAGGGATGGGATGGGGAGAGAGGTGGGAGGGAGGGTCAGGATGGGGAACACATGTATACCCATGGCTGATTCATGTGAATGTATGACAAAAACCACCACAAGATTGTAAAGTAATTAGCCTCCAATTAAAATAAATAGATTAATTAAAGAAAAAAAATAAAATCATTTATAGTGATGTTTCCACAACTCTGAACTAAAAACCACTGCATTGTGCACTTTAAATGGGTGAGCTGTAGGGTATGTTGATTACATCTCAATAAAGTATTTTATTGTTTTTTTAAAAAATGTAGGTGCCTATGCCCCAACCCAAAAGATTCTGATTCCACTGGAATGAGAAGAGGCCTGGGTATCAGTGTTTGTAAAAGCTAACCCAGGTTCTAATATGTAGCTAGGTTGATAACTCAGTCGGTAAAGAATCTGCCTGCAATGCAGGAGATTCGGCTTCAATTCCTGGGTCGGGAAGATCCCCTGGAGAGGGAAATGGCAACCCACTCCTGTATCCTTGCCTGGAGAATCCCATGGACAGAAGAGCCTGGCAGGCTACAGTTCATGGGGTCGCAAGAGTCGGACACAACTTAGAGACTAAACCACCACCACCAACATTACTTGACTGTTATTCTGGACAAGATACTCTACTAGGACCTTTATATGCATGAGTTTACTTTATCTTCACTGAGTCTGGAAGGGTTGAGTATGACAATGCCTCTTTACAGATGAGTAGTTAGATAGCTTTTGTAAATTACACAGTATATGACAATCAGAATAAGAACACAGATCTGTCTTAACCACTACGCTGTACCACCTTTGAAATATAGCTTTTGTGGAGTATTTACAAAAAATTAAGAGTTTGTGTAATAAGAGCTTATAGACACTGAAAACTAATTAGAAACCCGATAGAGTGTTTCTTAATAATACAGTGATTTACTAAAATTTGGTTTGATTTGTACTTACTTTTTTTGGAATTCAATCTGCTACTTTGCAAGTATAAGTTTTCATGTGCAAACCTCTTTTATCATCCTTCCCTTCTCTCTCTCTTTTCACTTTTTTTTCTTTCTTTCTGACAGAGAGCCTATACTGGAGAAAACTGATGAGTCTAAGGTTGATATTTAGTGACTCTGAGCATGTGTGTGCGAGTGTGTGTGTGTGTGTGTGCTCATGTCCTCATTCACTCATCAGACCTAGTCATTGAAAAGCCACCCCCTCCATTCAACCTTGATCTGAGAAACTTGAGTCACAATATAAATTCTCAGTCTGAAATTTATAAATGTACTAAATCAAATTTAATATTACCTAACCCAATGTTTCCATTGTTTCCCCATCCATTTGCCATGAAGTGATGGGACTGGATGCCATGATCTTAGTTGTTTGAATGTTGAGTTTTAAGCCAACTTTTCACTCTCTTCTTTCACTCATCAAGAGGCTCTTTAGTTCTTCTTCTCCTTCTGCCATAAGAGTGGTGTCATCTGTGTATCGGAGGTTATTGATATTTCTCCCAGCAATCTTGAATCCAGCTTGTGCTTTGTCCAGCCTGGCATTTTGCATGATGTGCTCTGCATATAAGTTAAATAAGCAGGGTGACAATATACAGTCTTGATGTACTTGTTTCCCAATTTGGAACCAGTCCGCTCTTCACGTCCAGTTCTAACTGTTGCTTCTTGACCTGCATACAGATTTCTCAGGAGGCAGGTAAGGTGGCCTAGTATTCCCATCTCTTGAAGAATTTTCCACAGTTTGCTGTGTTCCATATAGTCAAAGGCTTTGGCGTAGTCAATAAAGCAATAGTAGATGTTTTATGGACATGAGAGTTGGACTATAAAGAAAGCTGAGTGCCAAAGAATGGATACTTTTGAACTGTGGTGTTGGAGAAAACTCTTGAGAGTCCCTTGGACTGCAAGGAGATCAAATCAGTCAATCCTAAAGGAAATCAGTCCTGAATATTCATTGGAAGGACTGATGCTGAAGCTGAAACTCCAATACTTTGGCCACCTGATGGGAAGAGCTGACTCATTGGAAAAGACCCTGATGCTGGGAAAGATTGAAGGCAGGAGAAGGGGACGACAAAGGACGAGATGGTTGGATGGCATCACCGAGTTGATGGACATGAGTTTGAGCAAGCTCTGGGAATTGGTGATGGACAGGGAAGCCTGGTGTGCTACAGTCCATGGAGTCGCAGAATCGGACATGACTGAGCAACTGAACTGAACTTAATCCGATGTTAGGTAATATAGGCAAGAACACCAAGGATCTAAATCTTGTTCCTTATATATTCCTCTGTTTCAGAAATTGAGACTTGAGTGCCTAATTCAAATCCAAAGAGCCTTAAACCAAATGCAAAACATCAAAGTGCTGTGAAAAATGAGTGTGAAAACTTTTTCAAAGAGGTGTTTGTGGGACAGACAAAGTGAATCATGATCATCCTTTAGTTCCCAGCCTCACATCCTGCCCCATCTGTTGAGTAGGATATGCCGCTGGTACAGAAGGAGACAAATGGACATATGCTTACTTTGTTACTCTGAGCCAGAATCAAATTTTCACCCATATTCTTGTCACTAAGCCTGCCAGACTTACATTTGTAGACAAGAGTGTCAAATGTCCATCAAGCATGCCATCTGAGATAGAATTGTGTATTACAAACCCTGCTGACAAATGTTTTTCCATCAGCTGCTGACTAAAAATTTTGTACCCACATGCATATGTACAATCATGGGTAGAACAGGCTTCACATGTTGGATAAACCACATTATAGACAATCTCTGGTTATTGTGACCACCTAAGAGAGATTCTGAGTAACTTGAAATTCAATAGATCTGAATTGTTGGCTTCTTGCAAGTTTCCTTTCATAAATGGTGGGTAATTGTAGTTGTACCTTCTTTCTTAAACTGTGATTTCACTTGAGAAGAGCCAATCCTTCCCTCTTACAAGAATTATTTTCCTTTTACCCTCACAGCAAAAAGTATACCTAATTTTTCTTGTCTCTAATACATGCAACAATATGGTTGTTTTTTTCTTGATTCTTTTTCTGTTTTCCTTCTCTGCTGTTCTCATGACGATGAATTGAATGGGTGTCATAGCAGTGGAATGGTTCCCCAGCAGAAGTCAACATCAGAAGCTTTCTACTCTAAAATGCTATGATACTGAGTTTGATCCTAGACAGGTCAAGGTTGCCACTTATTTCTGAAGAATGTTTTTAAGCAGCCACATATATTTCCTAGCATTGCATGTATGCTAGTGGCCGAGATTTTCATAAACATTCTCTGGGGAGAGTTGTTGTTCCTTATTTTGTCTTTGTTGTAGTTCAACAGATTGTAGCATTTACCAAAGTATAATCTCTCCCTCCTCATTAAGTTTTTACCTTTCTGTATGCCCACCTCTGTGTCATAAGCATTTCTTTTAAGGATGGACATACCTTGACTTTTCATTAATAGTGTCTAGAACTTTTGGCATAGCAAGGCAGAAACAGGAGCATCTAGCAAATATTTGGCAAAAAGTGAGTCACCAAACATTAAAAATCAGTCAGTTCATTCATTAGGTTGAGGCATGAATAGTTGTGAAAAGTACATCTGGTTTATGACCATAGTTGGTCAAGAAGTGTCACTAATGAATATCTGGTCATACTCTTCAAAGCTCTTTTGATGTTGCAGTTTATGTAAATTTAGTTTTCTTATTTTCTTACCTTAATTATGGAAGTTCATAACTAAGGTTATTGAACATGCTTATATTTAGCAATTCCTGTACCTGACCCTTGGATAAGCGGAGAGCATCGTTTTAGTTCTACTTTGTGCATGCTTTTGCTGCATCTTCATCATCATCATCATCAATACCACCATCAGTATTTTTGTGATTGCTACTATTTATTGAGCAACTAGTATGTCCCAGGCGTTACAAAAGCACTTAATAATATTTCATTTAATCCTCACCACAAGCCTTTGAGGTAGATAATATTATTTCTTTCCTACAAGCTAGAAAAATGGAACCCTTATAAAGACTAAGCCATATGTCACAAGAAAACATCTAATAAATGGCAGAGCTGGAATTTGAACAACATCAAAACATCCTCATGGCCAAACAGCTGCATTAAAGGGGCAAAGTCTTGATGGATGGTCAAAAGCACTCTATCAAGCTGTCATGATAGCTGAGATATGTGAGCTGTGGGCAGGTGTTTTCTGTAAGTGCAAGGATGTTTCTGTGATGTTAATTAATTAAAAATTATATTTGCTACCAGACAACTGACTTTTTAGAAGAAATTTGAGTTTATTACTTGAGATATAAGCTCAAAGAAAGCTCTGAAAGCTGAAGGTGCTTGCTATTTATGTGGATGTTTTTGCAAACTGGAACACTGAATACACTAAATTCTTTTAATGCTACAGCATTATTCACAACAGTGTATAGAAGAAATGACTTATGCCTGTAATAGTCAAAGCAAACCTGGGTATGCATGCAAAGCTAATGGTGTCTTGTTTCAAATGCTGGGCTGGAAATTAATTTCACCAAACATTACACTTCAGCCAAATACTATGTAGCATCATATTTCCTGATATATAAACTTGATGATTCACTTTAAATGGACACTATTCCAAACTATTTCTTTTTCCTATTATTTTTGTTTATCAGTTGGCATTGGCTACTTTCTAAATAGTTCAATTTGCTTTCCAAAATAGTTTAACCCTTAACGTTAAGCACAGTTATTTGTCTTGTATTTTTGTAAGTATTGCAATGAAAAAAAATGCTATAAAAAACTTCTAAAAAGCATGTCCATACATTATTATAGAATTGTTTAAAGAAATATACACTAAGCTATTAACATTAATGGTGATTATCTTACAGTGATATCACATTATTTTAGTCTTTACTAATTAGTAGTTTCTATTTTTCTACAATAATTTGAATTTCCTTGAAAGTAAGAAAATCCACTCCATAAAGATCTTTTGAAATAATTGAATAAAAAGGTAACAACAGATTGGGAGAGACATTGGAGCTAATGTAAGTGTCAGAGCAAGAGTAGACATGATCTCAAAGTCTAGACATGTGCCCTTTCAACTTGAACTTACAACCTTATCTAAGGGGCTCAGCACCCATTTCTCTGCTTCTTGTCTTTCACTGGGATAGGTACCTAACTCTTTGGCAGAAGTGCTTATTTAATCACCGTGTGCATCGTGTGTGCTAAGTCATTCAGTTGTGTCCCATTCTTTGCGACCCCATGGGCTCCTCTGTCTTTGGGATTCTCCAGGCAAGCATAGTGGAGTGGTTGCCATGCCCTCCTCCAGGGAATAGAGGTTGAAAATTCCAGTGCTTGTTTCTCCTGCCTCCTTGCAGCTTGAACTTGGCCCTGAGAACTATACTTGTCAGCCGTCCCTTAGGGGAAGTTCTGGGAAAGTTTCCAGGGAGGCACATGTGGGAAAGATTATCCTCCTGGTAAAAAAGAGATGGGCAGGAGGAAGCTGCCTTCTTTTGTCTTTGGATGTGACTGTGATATTGTGGTCTTGAACCATGAATCTTGGTTAGCTTTTAATTGATGTCCTTTCTGCTGTAGAGTTTTTAGGGGCTGGCCCCAGATGGTACTTGGCTAGTGGTGAAGGCTATCTAAACTAGGGTTTGGTTTAGCAGAACTTTTATCTTTACTTACCTTTCTACTCTCAGCTTTATCAGCAATAAAGGTAATATCTTGTTCTGTATCTCCTTGACTTTTTCCAAATTAGTTCAGAACTCAGCCGAGGAAGAGGGGCATATTAGTTTCCTATTGCTTCTGTAACATACTAACACAAACTTAGTGGTGTAAGACAATACTAATTTATTATAATTCTGGAGATCAGCTCCCCAGGTGGCTCAGTGGTAAAGAATCTGCCTGCCAAGCAGGAGGTGTGGGTTTGATCCCTGGGTAGGGAAGACCCTCTGGAAGAGGAAACGGCAACCCACTCCAGTATTCTTGCCTGGGAAATCCCATGGACAGAGGAGCCTGTTGGGCTATAGTCCATGGGGTAGCAGAGTCAAACATGACTACCACTACCTCTGATTCTGGAGATCAGAAGCAGAAATTGCTCTCCTTGGACAAAAAATCAAGAAGTCATTGGCTGCTCTTTCTGGAGGCTCTGGAAGCATTGAGAATCCGTTTCCTTGTCTATTTCAACTTCTAGAGGCTACACACGTTCCTTGTTTCGTGGCCCCTTTCTCCATTTTCAAATCCAGCACAGTAGCATCTTCCAGTCTCTTAACTCTGACCTTCTTCTTCCTTGTTCTGTCTTTTAAGGACTCTTGTAGTCAAATTGAGCCTACCTGGATATTCTAGGATAATCTGTCTATCCAAAGATCTTTAACAAAGTCTCTTTTGCCATGTAAGGAAGTGGGCATTTTAGGTAGGGGCATTATTTTGCCTACCACAAAGGGTATTACTGATTAATTACTCCTCAGCCTCCTGATTGTATTTACTTATTAAAACTGTGCCATCAATAAATGGACTCACAGTATTAATGGCAGTGTAATGTAGACCCAAGGCTGAAGTTTGACCTCTATATCTTGATTGCTATCTTGTTTGTAATTGTTTGTCTGAAGGTTTTTGCTGCCATGGCACTGGGCCAGATACATGTACCAAATGAGGTAGAAAATTCACTATGACTCAGCAAAGTCAGTGATGCTTGGTAGAGCTGCCACTGTGTATGCTGCAATTCAGACCATTGACTCCCTTATCCCTTTCATGACAATCTTTACTCAGTTTTCTCCTCTAGAAGCTATAGGCAGGAATAACATAAATGGAAAGTGTGTGTGTGTGTGCATGTGTCTGTGAATATATATGATATTTGAAGTAAGGAGTTGACTTCACATATTTATCATGTGTTTATTTCCTGGGAGGAATATTTTATATTTTTCCTGACCCTCCCCCTGGGGCTGAAATGTTCTGACTCATAATTGCAGTTGTGACTCAACAGCTCCTTCCTTCCTGCAGAGTCAGATAAATTGGGTTGGTCACAACGGAAAGGTCAACAATCAGTTTGTAAGAAGTGGGTCCAATGTAGCAGATAGACAGCTTTTCCATAGAGTTGTTAACAGTGATGGGCAGATAGGATAGGTGGCTAGCCAAAAGAACAGTGCTGCTAAGAGTCTTATTCTAAGGCTGGGATGAGCTAGGAGGGATGGCCACCTGGAATTAGCCAGTAGAGACGTCACTACTGAAGATGATGTGAGAACGGGTTGCAAAGGTGAAGAGGCAGGAAGGTGGTTGAAAGGATATTCTTAGGTAGGATGAATGAAGCAAAGAGGAAAAGCATGTTATCAGTTGGGGAACTTGAAAACTGAATGACTCTAGACTTAGCCCATGAATGAAAGGTTTTGCTGCAGTCACTCTATTTGCATGGTGCCTGGTGCTTGTTTCAGAGGTGGAGATGATGCTGAAAGGAGTTATGGTAGAATGAATAGGCAGAATGAAAGCAATGAGCAGCCCTTTAAGGGAGCACAGAGAAGAGTCCTAGAGCAATGCTATCTGGTGTGGAATACTGTTACTTCCTATTTGATGGTGATAACTCTATATTTTCTACAAAGCCTTGAGAAGTGAAGAAAGTGATAAATCCATGTTTGGGAGAAATATGGCAGAGGGTGGCTTCCCTTGTGGCTCAGTGGTAAAGAATCCACCTGCTAATGCAGGCGATGCAGGGTTGATCCTTGGGTTGGGAAGATTCCCTGGAGAAGGAAATGGCAATCCACTCCAGCATTTTTGCCTGGGAAATCCCATGGGCAGAGGAGCCTGGTGGGCTGCAGTCCATGGGGTCACAAAAGAGTCGGACATGACTTAATGATAGACTTTCCTTTCTATGGCAAAATACACAAGTGGCATTGGATTGTCTGGAAGTGATGGGAAATTGGGTTGGCTGTGAAAGGAGATAGGTAATCAGAGGAAACTATTTCTCTCACAGCCCTAAAGCTTTGAAAATATTGAAAATGTTGCCAGATTTTCTACAGTATTGTGGGAAAAGAAGGAGTCTGGAAGGATGGGTGCTTGGAGTTGGGTCATATTTAGGTCATATTACTAATTCCTGACTGATTAAGGACTGGAGGTCAAAACCGATATTTTAACACAGTGTGGCTTCTTACTTGTAATGAATTATAATATGTAATAATGTAGTAAAATTATAAATGTTACTAGCTTCCCCCACAGCAATTTATATATCTAAAGTACATACTACAGACAAATGGTGTTTACTCCAGTGATATAAGGCTTAATCAATATTTGATGGGGAGGGAGGTGGAAGGGGGGTTCTGGAAGGGGAAAACATGTACACCCATGGTGGATTCATGTCAATGTATGGCAAAACAAATACAATATTGTAAAGTTAAAAAATAGAAAATAAACTAATTAAAAAAAAAAATAAAAACAGAGTTGAAAACAAACAAACAAAAAAGAAAATCCACGAAGGTAATCCATCATATTAACAGAATTTAAAAAATCACATTATAGTCATTATATCAATTGGTACATATTTTAAGTAGAATTCCAAGGTCATATAGAGGGTTTGTGATAGCGTTTACAGGTAGCAAAGGGCTCTCAAAGCTATAATGGACCTGAGAGGGGAAGAAAAATCAAACCTGGGGTGCTGTCATGAAAATGTGGCCCCAAGATAAAGTCAACCTTCATCCTTTCTGTAAAAGAGCAGGGCTTGTAAGAATTTTATTTTATTTTATTTATTTTTTTTAAGAATTTTAAAGTCACTTTTCCAGAGTAGCCTCACAGGGAACCCAGTACAGAAAAAAGCCTGTTGATCCTATGTCTAATTGAACGAACCCTAATAAAAAGTCAGTTTTTACTAGCTGTCAGCTGGTTGCTCTGATCACATTTGTAAAAATATAGCCATCACAATAATGGATTATAACATATTGAGTTTTAAAAGAATTAAGTTCTATGGCAATTTTTAAAAATAGTGGTGGTGGTAGTGGTGGTGATGTGTGTGTGCGCGTGTTCAGCCGTGTCTGACTCTTTGTTACTTCATGGACTGTAGCCTGCCAGGCTCCTCTGTTCATGGAATTTTCTAGGGAAGAACACTGGAAGGAGTTGCTGTTTCCTACTCCAGGGGATCTTCCTGACCCAAGGATTGAACTGATGTCTCTTGTGTCTCTGTCATTGGCAGGTGGATTCTTTACCACTGTGCCACTTGGGAAGCCCTAGTGGTGGTGGTGGTGGGGTGTAGTAAAAGCTCTTCTTTACAAAAGAATGGTAACTAGTACATGTAGAAGAAATGATTGCATTAGAAAATCATCATTTTGCCACCAACATTAGAATAACCAGTACAGGCAAACATGCTCCTTGGTATTTATCCAAAAGAGTTGAAAACTCATGTCCTCACAAAATCTTGTAGACAGATGTTATAATACCTTTATTCATATTGTCCACAACATGGAAGCAACCAAGATGTCCTTCAGTAAGGGAATGGAGACACAAACCATGAAATATGCAGATGATGCGATATCATTCAGCATTAAAATGAACTGAGCTCTGCAACCTAAGTGTTCATTGACAGGTGAGTGGATAAAGATGTTGTGGTATATTAGAATATTAGGATAGAATATTATTCAGCCATAACAGAATGAAATTTTGCCATTGCAACAACATGCATGGATATTAAGCTAAGTGAAATAAGTCAGACAGGGAAAGGTAAATACTGTATGATCTAATTTATATGTGGAATATAAAAAACAAAACAATTGAACAAATATAACAAAGCAGAAACAGATTCATAGATACAGAGAACAAACTGTTGGTTGCCAGAGGGGAGAAGGGGTACCTAAATGGGCAAAATATATGAAGGGGATTAAGAGGTACAAATTACAGTTATAAAAATAGATGAGTCATGTATATTACATGACTTATGGATGTAATGTATAGCACAGGGAATATTATTAATAATACTGTAATAACTTTATGTGGTATGTTTCTCCAGGTAAGAATACTGGAGTGGGTAGCCATTCCTTCTCTAGGGGATTTTCCCAACCCTGGTATCAAATTTGGGTCTCCCTCATTACAGGCAGATTCTCTATCATCTGTGCCACAAGGGAAGCCCCATGCAATCTATACAAATATCAAATCACTATGTTGTACACCTGAAACTAATATGATATTACAAGTCAACTATAGCTCAATCTAAAAAAAAGGGAGGAATTTTAAATGCATATATTAAGGGAAGTAAGTCAATCTGGAAAGACTATATACTATATAATTTCACCTGTATGACATTCTGGAAAAGACAAAACTATGGAGACAATAAAAGAGCCATGGTTGTCACGGTTAATGGAGAGAGAGGGATGAATAGGCAGAGCTCAGAGGAAGTTTAGGGCAGCAAGACTACTCCATATGGTACGGTAGAGGTGGATTAATATCATTCTACAATTGTTCAAACCCATAGAATGTAAACTATGGAAATTAATTGATAATGATGTGTCAGTGTAGAATCATCAGTTGTAATAAATGGACCCATCTGGTGGGAGATGTTGATAACGGGAAAGGTAATACATGTGTTGGGGAGGGGCTGTATGGGAAACCTCTGTATCTTCTACTCAGTGTTGCTGTGAACCTCATACTGCTGTAAAATATGTCGTGTTTCTATACATATATATATATATATATATATATATGTGAACATGCACATCACCTCAAAGTATTATTTATTGTTTATACAATGAAAAAATATGGCAGACTCTTTAACCAGACTCAGCATCATGAATAATGAGATACTTTATGTCCCCTAATGTGATGTAATGGGGATGATACACAGCACTGACATGTTGCCAAAATCTTCCACCAAATGTTCAACCTGAATTGAATCATAGGGAAATGAACAAGCAAATCCAGGTTGTGGAACACTTTATAAAACAACTGACCTGTACTCTTCAAAAACACTAACATGATAAAAGACCTAAAAAAAGTTGGGGGAGAGTGAGAAGTTTTCCACATGAAAGGAAACTAGAAAGATATGGTAATAAAATGCAACGCATCATCCTTTGAATTGGATCCTGGATTTGAAAGAAGAAAAACATCTTTAAGGACTTTATCAGGTCCATTGGAAAAGTTTGAACATGGACTTAGATTTGTTATTGTGTCAAAGTTAAATACTTTCAGTATAATAATGATATTGCGCTTATGTAGGAGAAGGTTCTTATTATGGAGCGATAAGTGATGAAATGCTTAAGGTTGAAGTATCAATAATTGCTGTCTGCAGTTTATTTTATAATAGTATTACACACACACACACACACTCCAAGAGAGAATGAGAAAAAGCAAATGTGCAAAATGTTTAAAATTGGTGAATCTAGAGGAAAGGTAAATGGATGATCCTTATACTATTCCCTCAATTTTTCTGTAGGTTTGAAAAATTTCAAAATAACACATTCAGGTACTATCCAGAGTTGGATATCTGAAACTAGGTGGTTTTAATAAATTATCAAGACCCAATGCTAGTATCCTGTCAAAACTCTTCCCTTGATTTTGCAAGAGTATCCTGGCAGGTATTACATTACAGGCCAGTACCCCCAAAGGGGAAAGTATAGCGAATGAATTAGTTAATGTCTGCTGAATGCTCTGTGGACACTCTGTTATGGCTGGTTTGCAAATGCCTGGATTAGAGAGTTTAGACAAGAAAATTCCGCAAAAGTGAAACTTCATGAGCTTGACTTAGCAATGTAATTGACAGTCCCAGCTGCCAAAAGCCTAACCCTAATGAGACATTGGGGATGGTGTGCTGGTGACTGTAGTTAGGGCACAAAGTCCTGTTTATGTCAGAGGGACAGTCTCATGTGAGGGAGTTGCATGGTACTTACAATAGAGAGATAGAAAGTGAGAAATAAATAGAAAGCTAATCAGTTGGAATAATCTCACTTATAATAAATTATTTTATACTTAACTAAGATCTATATTCTTGCCCTAATCTAGATCCCTAGTAAAGGAAGTTCAGAGAGGTAGGTTGTTTTTGCTTCTTCACTGGGAAAGATTTATTATGAATTGAAATTTTACATATACCATGAGATCCAGTAAAGAAAACAATGAAGGAATAAAATAGGTGAGTGCCTTCTGTGTTGACTGTTATAATCTTCTGTAATCAACTGTTGTATACCAAAGTTCTGTGAGATCTGTTGTAATCCAGGTAAGTATCATTTACTGTCTTCCCCTGTGATTCATTGTGGGAAATCTGGCCTGTGAGCAAGACCAGCTGCACGTGATGGCCAGACGCTGACTTTGGTTTGGAGGGAAAAGATACAGTCCATGTGTTGGTGCTTCTGGTCTCTCAAGTTTGTCCTTATTCTTGGGCTTAAGCCTTCTCATAAATTTCTCTCTGCGGGTATGGGACGGTCCTTGTTCTGAGGGGATTCTGATGGTACCATGTGTTTGGTGGGGCTTGACATAATCCTGTTCAGCCAAGTTACTGTCTGCAGATTTGGCCTCAATTCCAGGGCTCCCAAGTGCCACACCCTCTATGGGCGGCCTTTTGGGGCCCAGCAGTCATGGGGGTCTAGCGTCCCAGGAGAGTCCTGGTGAGGCAAAATGTTCTGACATGGCTCTCCTCAAAGTCTTTCAATATGAAAAACATTATGCTGCTTTTATTTTTTATTTTAAATTATTTTATTTTTTATTGGGGGCATAGTTGCTTTGCAATATTGTGTTAGTTTCTGCTGTGCAGCATATACACAATGGAATTTTAACCGGCTATTAAAAGGAATGAAATTAGGTCATTTGTGGAGACGTGATGAAACTAGAGTCTGTCATATAGAGTGAAGTAAGTCAGAAAGAGAAAAACAAATATTGTATATTAATGCATATACGTGGAATCTAGCAAAATTATACCTATTTGCAGGACATGAAGAGAGATGTAGAGAACAGACACGTGGACGGGGACGAGTGGGGAAGGAGAGGGTGGGATGAATTGGGAGGTTGGAATTGACATACTATTTTTTAAATGGTTCTGGAAGGGGAAAACACGTACACCCATGGTGGATTCATGTCAATGTATGGCAAAACTAACACAATGTTGTAAAGTTAAAAAATAGAAAATAAACTAATTTAAAAAAATTATCTATTTTTTAAATTATCGAGTGATGTGGCTATGGCACTCACAGTCCCAGTTAGAACATTTAACATGAGACCTACTGTCTTAATTTTTAAGTGTACAATACAATATTGTTGACTACAGGTACAACGTGGTACAGCAGGGAGAGAAATAAAACTGACTTGACATCTCTCTCCCTCAGTTCTTATCTTGTGACAACAAAAATTTGGAACGATGGACTAAAGATTTTAAAAAAGACAAATTTCAGTTCAGTTACAGCTTAAGCAGACAGATTTTTTATTAAATAGACACTCCTAAGACATTAGGTCAGGCCAAGCCCAAAGGAATTGTACTCAACCCTCTTGGCCTCCCCCTTTTTATGCTCCCTATCTCTTTCTTTTGGTTGTGCCCTGTGCAAAATAGAGCTTGTATCCACCACCATTCAAGAAAGGGAAGGCAAAATGGGCGTATGCTCAAGGCCCATTGACAATTGCAAGTTATATAACAGCAAGCTCTGTTGGGTATGTCTCCCCATAACTCAAATCTGCTATGATCAGATGTATATATGTGCAGAATATTTATAAACCCATAATAGGCTCCGAACTACCTAAGGTTACTTGAGGAAAGCCCTGTGGTTAGTTTGCATCCACTGTGTGCCTCAGGTGCACGTGCAGGAAAAGCCTCTGGTGATTTTTGTAGCATATCTGTGGGCTCTCATGGGTGTGTCTGGGATGGGGTTTAGAGATTAGCTTGCATCCTTTTTGGCTTGGTTGCCCCTGTTTCTTCATGCCTAACCTCCTGCCTAACATTTGGAAATGCAGGTGGCCTTACACAAATGAGAAGATGATAAACCCCCCTCATAATATAAATGAAATTTAAGCCTCTGTTAAGATATAATTTTTTTAACTATCAGAATGGCGGAAGTCCAAAAGTTGGACCACATACTCTCTTGGGAATGCTGTGGGGGAATAGAAATCCCAGGCACTGAGACATTGCTGGTAGGGGTGCAAAATGGTAAACCTTTGTAGAGGGAAATTCGGCAATATTTATCAAAATTACAAATGCGCTTATACTTTGAGCCAGCAATCTTGTTTCTGGGAGTTTCTTCTAAAAGCGTATCTACACACATAAAAGATGACACATGAAGTACTGTTTACAATAGCAAAAAAAATGGGAATAAGTCAACTAAGCATCAATAGATATTGGTTAAAATAAACTGTGGTACATTCATACAATGGAAGTCTGGGTCATTGTAGAAAAGAATGGGAAAGCACTCCATGTACGCATGTGGATATTTTGGTAAGGGAAAAAAATCAAAGTGCAAAAGAATGCAGGTAGACACACACGGTATGTGGCGAGCATGCTACTATTTGTGTCAGAAAAAGAAGTGATAAAAATATTTCTTTATGTTCATGATGTCTGCAAAAAGAAAAGCTGGGAGGATACATAAACTTGCAGAGTGGGTACCAAAAGGTTTGAGGGCCAGGGGGATTGGTACAAAGGGAAAGCAAATCTTCTGTGCATCCCTTCTTGTTTTGCTTTGAATTTAGAACAGTGTGAATGATTTTGGAACATTAAATGTTATTTATGATACTTTATTTTTCCAGGTGGCACTAGTGGTAAAGAATCCACCTGCCAGTGCAGGAGATGCAAGAGACATGGGTTCGATTCCTGGGTTGGGAAGATCTCCTAGAGGAGGAAATAGCAACCCGTTTCAGTATTCTTGCTTGGAAAATTCCATGAGCAGAGGAGCCTGGTGGGCTACAGTCCATGCGGGATCACAAAGAGTTGGACATGACTAAGCACACACACACACACACACACACACACACACACACACACACACACTTACCTAGGGAACTTGAATATAATAAGGCTTGGATGCTACTCCTTGGGAAATAACAGGTCAAATTGCTCTGCCAGCTCCATGAAATAAGCCCTGCACAGTCAACTGTGAGATGGTAGCAGTAGTGGCCATAATGACAACTAGTTTCTAGAGGTGTGGAGGCTGTGGGTCTAGTGGCAGCCTCCTGGAGCCTCTGTTCAGTGTCAGAGATGTAGACAGGACATGCCACATGTCTGTTTCCAGCACCGGTGTCTTCACTGAGCCACACAGTTGGATGTCCTGGGCCATGATACTGTTCCCTTTAGTGCTCTAGATGATTTTGGATTGGAGCCATCAAGCTGGTTGTCTGTAGCAACCAACAGCCTCAATTATTTGTTCAGCCATGTACTACACATAGTATATTTTTCCACTTATGCTTTCTTTTGAAGAAGTTTAAGAAGCAATGGATTAGAGAACAGGCTTTAGAAGAAAAGACTGCCTTCCTACCTCCCCCTCCCACCCCCTGCCAGCTTGCCTCCGGTGAGGATAAGAAGTCACAAGGATCAAAGCACTCAGATTTGTTAAATAAAAGACATTCGTTTGTTCTGTTGTGCCGAGAGTGGATTTGCTGCTGTTGATGTTCAAGTATGCAAAGCTCTGTACTGGCAGCTGGTTTCCAAGGAACTGAAGGCTCCATTAAAGCTGCTTTCCACCAGAGCATTAGTGCGCTTACCTGAGAGTTGACAATTAGTGACAGTCTCCACCAGATGTACAGGGTAATTTTGGGAAGGTTGATATTTACTTCTATTTTCTCTTACTTAAAGGAATATTCTGAAAAAATGTGTTTTGAATCAGGGGGAGGAGGAAAGCCAGGGAGATGGGGTAATGCGCCACAAAGTGTCTTAGCTCAGTGTTCTATAAGTCCCTTGATGTTGTCCATACAGGTTAGCCTCACGGGGTAACAAGTGGGATGGAGATGGGTGAGTATTTGATTGGGAAGGGCAAATGGAAAACACCCCGTACCAAAAATATAGGACAATGTTAGTCTCAAACAGTTGTGTTGGCTTATTGAGTGAGGAATGCTATCACTAACAATCTTCATCTGCCAATTTTGACTGTTCTTCTCTGCTGTCTCACCAACAGTGTCGAAGAGTAGAGAAAGAGCAGGAAGTGGAGTCCTCTGCCCTGACTCCAAGCCCATTTGCCTCTTCTTGATAAATCTTTTCTGGATTTCACTCATCTGTACATCCCTCCCTCCCTCCATCCAACTATCCACCTTTCCAAACATTCGTACAACAAGCATGTCTTTCAAGCATTGGCACAAATGATTTTGTACCAGGTTCTACGCTAAGAACTGAGAATTAAGAGGGGTAATATAATTGCTTTCATGAATCTCGCAGACTTATGGGAAGACATAGACAAATAAATAATACAATGTGATAAGTGTTAATTACAGACATGGATATAAAAATTGTAGAGAGAGGGAAGCCTGAACCTTCAGGGTGGAGGAAAAGTAAGGTTGGAGCTTGGACTCAGTAGAAGCTTCCTTTATGGACCCTTTTAATGAAATAGAAAAAGCACTCTGAGTGGAAAAATAGGCAAAGGTGCCCTGTCCAGCTGGACACAGTCTCAAGCTAGACCCGTGATTGGTGAGCGGAACTTAGTTCAATTTCTCCTTGCTGGCTAGGAGCCTTTAACACATCTCTCAGACTGTTTAAGGACCTTCTTGGTGGCCTCTCTGTTTTCTTGCCTGGAGAATTCTGTGGACAGAGAAGCCTGGTGGGCTACAGTCCAGGGGGTTGCAAAGAGTTGGACACCACTGAGTGACTCACACTTTCACCTTTCACCTTCCACAAACTGTTTAACCTTATGGGGCAGTCCTGGCCCTCATATATGATTTTCCAATCTTCCTACATCAGAGTCAGAGCCTCTCTTTCATTGGAACCTGCCCAGAGAAGTGAATGTGTCGGTGGGTGGGGATGATCTAATTGTTATCAGCTCAATTTCCACCCGGAGAAGGCAATGGCACCCCACTCCAGTACTCTTGCCTGGAAAATCCCATGGACGGAGGAGCCTGGTAGGCTACAGTCCATGGGGTCGCTAAGAGTCGGACACGACTGAGCGACTTCACTTTCACTTTTCCCTTTCATGCGCTGGAGAAAGAAATGGCAACCCACTCCAGTATTCTTGCCTGGAGAATCCTAGGGACGGTGGAGCCTGGTGAGCTGCCGTCTATGGGGTCGCACAGAGTTGGACACGACTGAAGCGACTTAGCATAGCATAGCAATTTCCACCCTACCTTACTTAAGAAGAAATGCTTTAACCAAAAACTGGGGATCAAAAAATTTTTGGAGCCAGGTAGTATAGATCAGTGCTATAGTGTTATTCTTCCTGCTTTAAGGGTGTGCTGGCAGACTATAAATAGCTGAACTCACTCCCTTTTTCTTTGTCTTCCTACTACTGATGATACAATAAAGTACATTTGCAAATTTCCTATATGGTAACTATATAAGTGAATTCACATCTCAAAATTTCTGGTGTTTCTTCTTATTTTCCCTTTGAAGACTCCGAATAATAGCTTCTCTAGCATGAAGCAAATTTGTATTCTTTATTGTCCATAAACCACCGAAAGGGCATAGTCTAAGGAAACTTACCATCAAAAGGGTCTTGCTGGAAATTTGTGCTATAGAATAAAATCCAAACAAAAAGCAAGCCCTGCAGCTGTTTGTGACTGACTGCAGTGAACTGCAGCTTTCCATTATTTTATTTTGTAGGATGTTGGTGTTTGAATATTCAAGAAGTGCTCAGCTTTCATAAATTAACAGCACCCATTGTGGTGGACTGGCCAGGGAACCAAAGCACTATTTGGAATTGTTTGCATCATTCTTATAGACTTCACCATCCTTGTGGCAGTGAGAAACTGGGGCCCATGTTTAAAACTTATTTTCAGCATTATTAAATATATTTCTGATATGTTTTAATTCGGAAGACTGGCTTCTCTCTGTACTACGCCAATGATCATTGTTTAAAACTTTTTGTTCTAACTCATTTTTCTCCTAAAGAGCTCAAAGTAATCCAAATTAATTTTCAGGCCTAATGAGTAGGAAGGCACCGGCAAAGTGAGAACTGCAAGAACGTGGGAGGGAGTGAGGGGAGTGGAAGTGGGTGGAAGGCAGGGAAGATGGGAGAGGGCAGGGAGGCCAAGGAGTCAGAGATGTATGTGAAGATTCTTACTACAGGCTTCAGTGGCAACAAACAGCTTCCTTATATGGGGAAGTCACACAAGACTCTTGAGACTTGCTACTGCTGCTAAGTCGCTTCAGTTGTGTCCGACTCTGTGCGACCCCATAGACGGCAGCCCATCAGGCTCTGCCATCCCTGGGATTCTCCAGGCAAGAATACTGGAGTGGGTTGCCATTTCCTTCTCCAATGCATGAAAGGGAAAAGTGAAAGTGAAGTCGCTCAGTCGTGTCCGACTCTTAGCGACCCCATGGACTATAGACTACCAGGCTTCTCCGTCCATGGGATTTTCCAGGCAAGAGTACTGGAGTGGGGTGCCATTGCCTTCTCCGTCTTGAGACTTAGCAGTCTGTAAAAATTACCTAAATTATGTTAGAATTCTTTGCTTTCTCACCATCACTGGCTTGATGCCAGTGTCATGCATGCTAAAGAAATATGTTTGGGGAAAGCAAGATAATAGTTAGCAAACAAATGAATTCAAAGCTGGAACAATAGGATTCTGATTCTTATTTTAGAAGGTGCAATTTCATATGGCAGGCCTTGTGTGATTGGTGTTCATTCATAAAGTTTGATGGTCTATTAAGATCAATACTTCTTGTGTTCCTTTAGGGAGAATTTCCCTCCATACCTTATGACTCTCTCCACTGTATGAGGCAGGTTAATCATGTATTGGTCAATTGCTCATTAATAACAAGCAACAGCTTACATTGACCAGGTGAGACGTCCCCAATGACTAAATTAATTGGATAACTTCAAGGCTCCACTTACCTTGTGGCTGTCAGAAAATGTCTCTTGTTATTGGTGAGTGATTGGCCATCTTCAGCACCATGACCTTCATATTGCCTTCTCTGTTTACTTTTCTGCTCGCCACAGCCTTGCATATCATTGTTGTTGCTGTTCAGTTGCTAAGTCGTGTCCAGTTCTTTGTGACCCCATGGACTGCAGCATGCCAGGCTTCCCTGTCCTTCACTATATCCTAGAGTTTGCTCAAACTCATGTGCATTGAGTTGGTGATGCCATCCAACCATCTCATCCTCTGTCACTCCCTTCTCCTGCCTTCAATCTTTCCAAGCGTCAGGGTCTTTTCCAATGAGTTGGTTCTTTGCATCAGGGGGCCAAAGTCTTGGAGCATCACGGTTAGCATCAGTCCTTTCAGTGAATATTCAGAGTTGATTTTCTTTAGAATTGACTGGTTTGATCTTCTTGCTGTACCAGGGACTCTCAAATATCTTCTCCAGCGCTGCAATTTGAAAGCATCAGTGAGCAGAATTTGAGAAGAATAAATTGAGAAAAGAGAACAAGTTTTTTTCTTTCAGATTGTAATTTCTGATTTGGTTTACAGTTTGCATGCTTCCAAAAAATTAATTAATTCAACAAATATGTATTGAGACCTACTTTATGTCAAGCACAAGATGAAGCAGCAGTGAACTCTCAGACAAGGGCTCAGTTCTCATAAACCTTGCAATCTAGAGGAAGGAGACAGATAATAAACAATTATAATAAACAGTGCAAATCTAGATAGTGATAAATACCATAAAAAATGAAATAGGGGTGTACTGGTGGGAGGTTGCTTTGGGGCTGAGTGGTTAGGGAAAGGCTCTTGAAGGAGGCAAATTTTGCTTTCTTAAACTGTGATTTATTGGATGCTTTCTATGCCAGGTCTTGTCTAAGCATTTTATTTATGTTAACGTATTCAATCCACACAGTAACCCTGTGAGAAACCCTACGACTGTATCCTCTCTACAAATAGGAAACTGAAAGATGGAACCATTTGGAGACTGGCCCATGACCACACAGATGGTAAATACACAGATGGACCATGCAATGAAGGCAAGATGCTGTCTGTCTTCCTCAAGTTGAAACCCCAAGGACCCAAAGCAGCCAGCCTTGTAAAGAGTTGTAGAAGATGTGCTAGGTAGGCTTAGGGAACAGCAAGTGCAAAGTTCTCAAGCAGAAAGGAGGTCATGTTGTTTGAGGAGCAGACCAGAGAGCACTGTAGCTGGAGAAGAGTCAACTGGACTGGAGGGGAGGGTGACGGGCTCAAGGGGCAGAAACCTAGACCTTATAAGAAGCCCTCATAGTAAGGATGTGTGGTCCTTGGCAAAGAGGTTAATGCTAAGGGAAGCCTCTGAAGGGCTATAAGAAGGGGAAGCAGTTCTGCCTTTAGACCATATAAGAGGGGTTCCTGCCTGGGCTCCATGCTTTAGTGTGTACAACATATGTCACACGCACACACGCTCATGAATGTACAGACACACACATGCAAGAAACAGATTCTTCAGGTTCTAGGTATTGCTTTATGGTGAAAATAGTGATATAGATAGTGACAATTTATATGATAAAATTAAAATGTTTTTAATGCTTTCTGCAATAAAAATAATTATTTATGCAGCCCCATTAAAATATTTGAACATGGTATTAAAATTTGAGGCTCATTTTTGAATCTAAGTTATGGTTTAAGGATTTTATTGACAATTCTGGTTTCTTTTTGGGTAAGCTTCTCTCAGCTGAAATTAATTTAAAAAAAAATCTAAGAACTACATAATAACCAAAGAAAGGGGATCTAATACGACATTGCTATCAATAGAACACAAATTATGTGAAAAATCTTGATTATAATATATAATTATTGATTTTACTGGAATGAAGTCACGAAAAATGAATTTTATTCTGAAAATAGATAATTTATGAGCTATGTACATCTTTTTATTACTTGCCATTCAACAGAATACTGAGATGTGTGTAATAATAATTAAATTCAGTTATTTTTTGATATTTTGCCAACTTTTATTTATTTGTTTTTACATTTTTTATTGAAAGATAGTTGATCTACTGTGTTTGTTTCAGGTATGCAATAAGGTAATTCAATTATATATATATAGATATAATATACAAACACACATATATATATTCTTTTATATATATATTTTTACATTCTTTTCCATTATAAGTTATTGTAAGATGTTGAAGGTGTGCTATAAAGTAGGTCCTTATAGGTTATCTATTTTATCTATAGTGGTGTGTATTTTTTAATCCCAAACTCCTAATTTATCCTTCTCCCCTCCCCCTTTTGGTAACCATAAGTTTGTTTTCTATATCTGTGAGTCTATTTCTGTTTTGTAAATAAGTTCATTTGTATCCTTTTAAAAAAAAGATTCCATATATAAGTGATATCATATGAAATTTGTCTTTCTCTTTCTGGCTTACTTAGTATAATAATTTCTAAGTCCATCCATGTTGCTGCAAATGGCATTATTTCATTCTTTTTTAATGGCTCAGTAGTATTCCATTGTATATATGTGCCACATCTCCTTTATCCATTTATCTGTTGATGGACACTTAGGTTGCTTCATGTCTTGGACTGTAAATAGGGCTGCAATGAACATTAGAGTGCATGAATTCTTTTGAATGAGAGAGCTCTCTGAATATACACCAAGGTGTGGAATTGCTGGATCATACAGTAGTTCTCTTTTTAGTCATTTAGGGAAACTCCATATTGTTCTCCATAGTGGCTGCACCAATTTACATTTCCACCAACAGTGTAAAAGGATTCCCTTTTCTCCACAGCCTCTTCAGCATTTATTATTGCAGAATTTTTGATGATGGCCATTCTGACTGGTATGAGGTGGTACCTCACTGTAGTTTTGATTTGCATTTCTCTAATAATAAGCACGTTGAGTACCTGTCAAAGTAGAAGGATGGAGGATGGAATATATTTTATTTAACAAGTTAATAGTGTGATCTATCAATTTAAACATTTAAATACATAGTATTTGGCTTCCATGTGTCCCTCTGCCCAGGCCTTGCAAATGTAAGGAGTAGTTCTTTAGAGAAGTGACATGATCTGATTCATGTTTTTAAAGGAAGAGAAAAAAGCAGCAAAACTGTACTCACTTCTAAAGCTGATATTGTTGATTTAAGTTTTTAAAAGATTAAAAGATCAATGAAACTAGATTCCTTTCTAAAACACAAAAATTAAAAAAGATCTTTCACTCATCGATTTTTTTTCCTTGAATATTTGGCTTAGAAAAAATGTAGACATTTTATTATAGTATGGGAAAGAAGACACAGGTATCTTGGATTAATCTTTGTCCCACAGCATGTCAAATATGAATTTTTGGATGCTGAAAGGCCTATATCAATCCTCTTATGTTTCCTAGAGCAGTAGTTCTCTGTGCTGCACATTAGAAATACTGTACTTGGGATCTGTACTTGTAGAGTTTTTAAAGCATCCATTTACCTGGGCCCCCACCATAGAGATAGGCATTAATTGGTGTGGGTGGGGCTCTTGAGTTTATAAGAGCTCTAGGTGACTCTACTGAGAGATCAGGGTTGAGAATTATTTTTTCAAAGACTTCTTGCTGTCTTCTACTTTATTGGTAAGTTCAGTGATTTCCTCCACCTTTTCTTTTATCAATTTTCTGGTAGGTACTCTCTCTTTATTTCCCTGGCAATTTTCTTCCTTTTACTGGATACAGAGAAAATTAGTATTATTTTACTGGGCTGTGGTTGCTTGGAAAAATAAAGTCACATGTGGGTTAAAATTATAATTGACTTAATTGGGAGGCAATGTCAGTGGGGTCTGAGCCCATAACCTTATGTACCAGCTTCAGGGAGATGGCATATGATATGATTTAAAATATTATTGGACAATATAAATATAGTGTGTGTGTGTATATATATATATATCTCCACAAATCTGATTTCATTACTCATGAGAGGCTGTTCACAGAATCCCAGGACTAAAATGTGGCCATCTGTGCCAAGGTTTCTCTGAATACGCTTCATAGTGGACTCAAGGCTAAGTTCATTCCCAAGCCTTATAGCAGACTGCATAATGATGCTATGATGAAGGGCAGAGCTCCTGAGTTCATAAACAAGGTGCAACACAGGGGATATAGGGCTAGCTGGGAAGGACTTTCATGAGAGAGAATCATAAAACTGTTTGCAAGAGGCCTCTGCTAAAAAATATGGCTGTTGCTAACATGGTTGTTGAACAGATTTCAGGTTGAGCAGCAGCCTTTATGATCTGGGGCAGTAAATTCCCTTTATTAACATAAACAAGTCTCCTGAAAGGACAGAGTCAAGGAAGGTTCAGAATTCAAGAGGTCTCTAGGTGAAGGGTTCTTCCCTGGACCCCAGATCATTATTTCTGGGGTTGTGCTGACTTTTTGTTTATAGATCCTTCCTAGCAATTTACATTCTCCTTTATAACATTTTTTTTTCCATTTCATTGAACCCTTTCACTGTGTGTTGGCTCTTCATGTATGTTATTTTGTTTTCTTTCTTTCCATCGTTAAGTCATGTCTGACTCTTGCAACCCCATGGACTGAGCCTGCCAGGTTCCTCTGTCCATGGGATTCTTCAGGCAAGAATACTGAAGTGGGTTGCCATTTCCTTTTCCAGGGGATCTTCCCGACCCAGGAATCGAACCCAGGTCTTCTGCATTGCAGGCAGAGTCTTTACCAATTGAGCTATGTGGGAAGTCCTTTCCATCCCTGCCACCACGATTGCAGTCCAAGCTACCGGCCTCTCCTGCCTGAATTACTATAAAAGCCTCCAACTGCTCTCCCTGCCTCTTGTCTTTGAACCCACTAGTTCATTCTCTACATTCCACATTCCTGATCTTTCTAAAGTCTAAATTGATTAGATTACTCCTCTGCTTAAAAGTTCAATTATTCCTCACTACTCTTAGGATAAAATTTAAATCCACAAGGGGGCTTATGAAGCACGTCCTCCCCATCCTCACCTGCCCCTGCCACTTCCTCGTCCCTCATCTGATCCCTACCCTCTACCCTCTACCTACCAGTTGAGAGTGATCCACTAACATCCTGCATCAGAACTACCTTAAGAGACTTGTTAAGAAATCCAGATCTCTGCATTCCAACTAGTCCTGGTTGGACCAGAACTCCAGGGGACTCCCAAGGGGAGTCTTTTAAGTGCCATCTAGAAAAACATCAGCCAGACTGTTGAAATTCCTGAGAGATGAAATGCAAGGCACCTGGATTGCAATGAGTGAAACTGTTCATTACCCAGAGTAGCCATCAGAGGATGATTTCAGAGGTCAGAGGGGTCTGGTTGGACAGAGATATTGCTGGCTCTCTGTGGCCGTTGTCTGATATCACCACACTTAGAAATCTGAGAATCTTTTGAATACCCTTGAAAAGTCTCCTTTTAAAATGCAAGCTGTCTTAGACATGTAACTTGCAAAAAGGTCTTAAGTTAGACCTTCAGAGATCTAGGTAGAGTACAACGCAGAGAATGTAACTTAAAGTAGGATAACCCAAGTAAGGCTTGAAGCTGTCTTCACTTTTATTTTAAACTTGGGCAAGTTGTTTTAATCTCCTTATTAAATTATAGTTTCCTCATCTGTGAAATGGCACTAATGGTTTTGAGAGGTTTAAATGAAGTGAAGAAATGTTTTCTAAACTGCTGATTGCCATCACTCCAGTTTACAGTTATTCTTCCTCCGGCTTTGGTCTAAGAAGAAGGTGAGTAATAGACCCCAAAATGGGACAATGGGTATTCAGAAAGTATTCTGAAGTGGCTTTCAGTCACATCATGTTATATCAAAATTTGTGGAATACAGCTTAGAGAGAAATTTACAAAACTAATATTGAAAATGTTTGTTCTTCAAAAGTAAACTCTTATGAAAATGAAAACACAAGGCACAGAATGGGAGATAATATCTGTTAAACATATATTTGACAAAAACTTATCTAGACTATATTAATAACTAAATAATAGGATGACAAATGACCTAGTTAAAATGGGGAAAACATTTGAACAAACATTTAACCAAGAAAATATATGGATGACTAGTAACCACATGAAAAGATGTTCAGCATCATTAGTTATTATGGAAATGCACCTGAAACCACGATGTGATACTACTATATGTACATGCATAATTACTCAATTATGACTGACTCTTTGTGACCCCATGGACTGTAGCCCACCAGGGATGTCCATGGGATTATCCCAGCAGATTACTGGGGTAGGTTGCCATCTCCTTCTTTAGATACTGCTCCATACTTAACCACTAGAATGGCAAACAAAGTTTGATCATATCAAGCATACGAAAAGATACGGGCCAACCAGAACTCTTATCCAGTGCTGGTGGGAATGCAAAATACTAGTACAAACACTTAGAAAAAGAGCTTGGCAGTGTAGAAACCCACTTGGAACCCCGGAGTTGGTATACAGATTATTTTAAACTGAAAACATTCAGGATTCAACAGATGCAGAAAGAAGCCTGCTTGGAACTTTCTTTATCTGACTAAAATGGACACTTCTGAGAAATGAAGATTGCCATAAATTTCCTCTTCGGGGCAGCTTCTATTCCCAGGAGGGAGCCCAAGAATAAACTTTTCATAAATCCTTGCCTGGAGGACAATTATGATAGCAACTGGGGACAAGTAATGCAGGCATGATTTAATCCACTGAATAAAATAGGAATCCATAAAGCCACACTGATATAAATAAGTAAATAAATAGATACAAATGGAAAGTTTGATTAAAATAAGATAGTTACATAGTTTCAACGTAGCTCCCCACAACATGAATTACAGAGGGAAAGAGGATAACCTCAGGGTGGAAAAGTCTGGCACACAACCCTTATCAGATGATCTAAGTGAACATCACCAACATGAGGACAAATCAAAGCATGGGATACTTGGTGTGATGGAAAGTATTTCTGTGATTTTCCTGCCAATGATGAGTAATCTGAAACTAATCATGTGGAAACATTAGACAAAGCAAATAAAGGGATGTTCTTTAAAAAACAAAACAAAACAAAAAATTTGTTTATAATATTTGAAAGTATCAAGGTCATGAAGTTAAAGGAAGACTGAAGAATCATGACAGATTGCTAGAAACTAAAGGGACATGAAAAATAAATGCAACAGGTAACTCTGCATGGAATCTTTTCCTATAAATGACTTACTGGGAAAATGGTGGAACTTGAATGGGATCTATAGATTAGGTGGTAGCAATCTATCAATGTTAATTTCCTGGTTTTTTTTTTTGCTGTCTATTCTTTTTATTTTTAATTGAAGTATAGTTGATGTACTAGGTTGTTTTAGTTTCAGGTGTACAACAAAATGACTCAGTAATACACAAATATACACATATTCTTTTTCAGATTCTTTTCCTTTATAGGTTATTATAAAATACTGAATATAGTTCCCTGTGGTGTATAGTAAGGTTCCTTGTTGTTTATCTATTACATATATGGTAGCATGTGTATATTAACCCCCAACTCCTAATTTCCTGGTTTTGATAGGTGTATTTTCTAATTCTCTTGTTTCTAGGAAATGTGGTATTCAAGGATGATAAGCATCATATTGACAATTTACTTTAAAATGGTTCAGAAAAGTAAAGTTCTTTGTACTATACTTGGAACTTTTCAAAAAATAAATTTGAGATTGTTGAAAATAAAAATTTGAAAAACTTTATACAAAAGAAATCATCTTGTAGAGTGGATTAGTATAGGGCAAGAGAAGTCAGGACACCAGGTATGATGTTTTGCAGTAGACAATCTACAAAGGGCAGTTGTTTCAAACAGGATAGTAGCAATTGAAATGGAAACATGTGGGGACAATTTTAATATGCTTAGGAGGAGCAACTGATGGCAGGTGGAACTTGAAAGAAAGAGATAATTCAAGTATGATTTCTTGGTTTGGGGACTAGACATCAGAGTGGTTAGTGATGCCATTTCCTGAAATGGGGAAGACTGGTTTGGGATTGAGTTTGGGAATGAAACTAAGAGTTCTGATCTAGCTATGTTAAGTTGGAGAGTTTCACAAGATATCCAAGCGAAGATGCTGAGTAAGCAGTTGGAAATACATGTACGGCACTTAGGGGAGAGATGTAAACTTTGGAGTCACCAACACACACAGCTTCAGCCATAGAACTGAATGTAATCACTGTTTAAAATAAGGTTCTTGGCTGAAAACATCCTTCAGTACTGTGTTGGCAGTTCTGGGTACTGCTTCTCACTTTATTCCTCCTCCTCCCTCCTTCCTCCTCCCCTCTCCCTTCCCCCTCTCCCTTCTTTTCCTTTTTGTCTTTAGAACAGTAGATTTTCCCTCAATGATACCCTTAACCTCAACATTTGAGAATTTACTTTTTCAAACACATCTTTGCATTTTGACAGAAGGAAATGGGGAGGCTATTTGTTCCTTACTTTTATGTTATTATTAAATCCACAAATATGAATTTCCTGTGACTTGTGATCCTGAGAACTTAGGACTCTTGAAAGGGGACCATGAAAAATCTGTTCTGTTGGTGACATTTCCACCCTTCTATTATTATTTAGAGGCTTCAGTATGAAAAGTATGTTTTAGAAATTCATCTGGAAAGTAGTTTTTTTATTCTGCAATTTTGCCTTCAAGTGAAGCTACAGTTCTCCTGGGCTGACATCATAGCCATTTCCTCACCCTTGGTTGTAAAAACCTCTAGGAGAAAATTATGTGATTGTACATGTAAGCCAGGCTGAGGGAAAAGATTGGCTATTTAGATTAAAAAACAATGTTTGCCCAGTGACTGTATTGCCTGTCCTTCATTCTAAAGGGCTTTTAAAAAAAGTGACTGTTAGATTTTTTTCTTATGTTGTATTTGCCTTATGGTACCTTGGTTTGACTTTTTGAATAAGAACTTCACCAATCTGTCTATACCTAAAATACTGCCAGTTCACCCTTGCAGTAAGGAAATGGTGAGAAACCCATCCTTACCCCCCTTTTCTAGAAGAATCAGCATCTCAAATCTCAAATATAAGTTTTGACTTTGGAGTCAGATTGTTAAGGTTTAAACCTTGTGCAAACCCAGTTAAAAACCTGTGTGATCTTGCGTAATTCACCTAAGTCCAAGTTTCCTCATTTGTTAAAGCGTATGTTGTGAAGATCAAATAAAGTAACTCTTGGAAAGTTCTTACGCAGAGCTGACTCATGGTAGGTACCAACTATGGGAACTCTGTCCTTATTTTATTATTATTGACCTTACTCTTCTAAAACCACCCTCTTTGAAGGGCCAGATTCTGACCATGTCATAGTTAGAATTTTTTCTAAGCTCCTGTGGCATCTTTTTTTTTTTTCTATTTAAATTATTTATTTGGCCACATCAGGTCTTAATTGCAGCACAGGCGATCTTAGTAATGGCATGTGGGCTTTGTGACCTGTGGGATCTAGTCCCCTGATCAGGGATCAAACTTGGACCCCCTGCACTGGGAGAGCAGAGACTTAACCACTGAACCACCAGAGAAGTCCCTCCCATAGCATCTTCTCAAGACTTCTGCTATCATTCTTACTGTGTGGTATTAGAGGCAGGGCTGGCCTGCAGCCAGGGTGCCCATGTGTACCGGCCAACATCTCTCTGACCGGTTAGTGTCCATAGTATGAAGTTAGTTATGTATTTTGAATATCTCCCTGATTATAGATGTTACATTTCTGTCTTCCCTGTTGGACTGAGAGCTCCCAAGGGCAAGGTTTGGGCCTGATTGACTCCCAGTGCCTAAGAACATGCTTGGATTCTATATAAATTTTTGTTAAATCAAAAGAACTTGTGGGACCTTGAGTTACCAAAGTGGACTTGAGATGTTATAGGAAAGCTAGGTACTCTTTGGGTGGGACTGTCAAAACAAATAATGTGGAGGAGCCGCATCTAGGGAAGAAGGTGGCCATGAGCCCCATCTCAAGTCAGATCTGTTTGGAGTGCCTCCACCCATGTCATGCTCCAGCCTGTAGCATGTTCCCATGAGCTTTAACCATAATCAGGACATTCATTCTCAGACGACTGGAGGTTCACATTGGGAGGCATTTACTGCTTGTCTCCACTGAGGTGTTTAGCAGCGCCAACTGGCCTCCAGCTGCTGCTGAGCAACCTGTGCTCTGTTGTCACATGTGCTTTTCTTGCCTCTATTCCCACCTCCCTGCCTCTACCCACCTTCCGCATGTCATGGTTAATTTAAGGGCTACAGACAGCATGCAGGCTCATCTTCTAATGTGCCAGCATAGCTGGAGGAGAGTAGAGATTCTGAAATGGTTTTTAAAACATAAACGAGGGAGACTTCCCTGGTGGCCCAGTGGCAAAGCATCTGCCTTGCAATCGAACTTGGGTTCGATCCCTGGTCAGGGAACTGACATCCCACAAGCTGCAGGGCAATGAAACCCACATGCCTCAACTGCTGAGCTCTTATGCTCTGGAGCCCATGTGCCACAACTAAAGCCTGTGCGCCACGTGGAAAGATCTGGCATGATGCAACTAAGACTTGACGCAGCCAAAATCAATTAATCAATCAATCATAATTGAGGAAGGAATAAAAAATTTCCAACTTGTTCAACTAGTTGGAAAAAATGGTCCATACAGTCTCTTAATACTGAGAGGGCTTACGCATATAATAAAATAAACCTTTCAATTCCACGGTCCTGTGGTTGGAGTTGTGTTGCATAGTTTCTAGGCCAGAAACATCTCAGCAGTGCTTTTCATTTTAGGGGTATGGAGGTGGGGTCTACGCCCAAATCCAGTCATATGTATGATGGGGGTAGCTGTAATTAGTACCCCCCAAGAAGACATAGTAAAAACTGATTCATGTCTGAAATGAAAGTGAAGACTCCACTGATCATATAAACTAATAACAGGAGCCTGAAGGTGGGCACAGTGCCAGGAGGAGCTTTGTGAGACTCCTCTGAACCCTAGGACTCACTTCAGAAAATATTATCAACATTATCACCACGATAATGAAAACACCTGCTGCTGCTGCTGCTAAGTCGCTTCAGTCGTGTCCGACTCTGTGCGACCCCATAGACGGCAGCCCACCAGGCTCTGCCGTCCCTGGGATTCTCCAGGCAAGAACACTGGAATGGGTTGCCATTTCCTTTTTCAGTGCATGAAAGTGAAAAATGAAAGTGAAGTCGCTCAGTTGTGTCCAACTCTTAGCGACCCCATGGACTGCAGCCTGCCAGGCTCCTCCATCCAAGGCCACAGAAATAAGGTGCAAAGCAAGACAAAATTTGTGTGTGTGTGTGTAAAATAAACAGAGAAATGGAAAGAGGAAGAGACAAAGAGAAAAACTGAAATATAAATCCTTAAAGTAATTTTTTTCCTCCTGGGAAAGGAGACTGAATGAATGGTAGGAAGTTTGGACCAGAAATTAGGAGACTTGGGTTTGGGCCTGGAGTTTGTGCCTGAGCCCACAGCTTATCTGCCTGAACCCTGGCTCCATCAGCTGGGAAGACTTCACGGGGTGACTGTGAGGTGATAACTAACAAAGGGTGATGTTGTAGACCTTGACACACTGTCTTAGGCTGGCTATCTACTCAAAGCTATTTCTATCATGACTAAAGCACATGCCAAGTCTCCTGGCTGCTGGATCATAACAAAAAGGTATAATCATGTTGCTCAGATTATACACCAGTAATTATCTCTTAAAAGGAGATTGATAAGAGAATTAACTCAGCACTCTAAGAACAACCTGGGAACATTTTAGAAAATAAACACTGTAAGATGCCCCATGGTAAAAATTTAATAGCAGACTTTAAATTTTACCTTTCCTCTCTCCCTCCCTTTTCCCCCTTCTTTCTTTCTCTTTCTTTCTTCCTCCCTCTAGTCCTTCCATCTCAGTTCACACTCTCTAACTCACTTCTTTAAACAACAATCAAGTATCATCCCCAAAAGATACATGGTGGGCTCTGGGAAGACTACCAAATAAATAGGGAGTGATCTTTGTCCTCAAGGAGCCTATTGTCTACTCCAGGAAGCATTGGAACTGTCCCACGGCAGTGCATTGATAAGATCACATCAGTGCCAGGGCACAACATAATCATGCTTTGCCTATACTGCTCTTTCCCTGATAAATGCTATGCCCTTTCCTTATTAGACAGTGGATTCCTTACAGGTCAGCTTAAGCAGTGGTCCCTCTGAAATATCTTCACTGCTCACCCAGAGTTAATTAGCAACTTCCTCCTCTTTATTTCTGTGGTACCTGGGGTCACAAAGATCCAGATTCAGAGGTGGGCTTTGCCCTTTAGCAGCTAATTTACCTGTGTTTTGACCTTACGTGGGTAAATTACTCGACCTCTTGAGCATCAGTTACTTTATCTATAAAATGAGGATAATAATACTCCCCTCTAGGTGGTGGAACTGTGAAGGTTAAATGAACTAATATAATGTAGATACCTAGAACCAGTCAATCAGTCAGTTCAGTTGCTCAGTCGTGTACGACTCTTTGCAACCCCATGAACCGCAGCATGCCAGGCCTCCCTGTCCATCACCAACTCCCGGAGTCCACCCAAATCCATGTCCATTGAATCAGTGATGTCATCCAACCATCTCATCCTCTGTCATCCCCTTCTCCTACCCTCAATCTTTCCCAGCATCAGGGTCTTTTCCAATGAGTCAGCTCTTCGCATCATGTGGCCAAGTACTGGAGTTTCAGCTTCAGCATCAGTCCTTCCAATGAACACCCAAGACTGATCTCCTTTAGGATGGACTGGTTGGATCTCCTTGCATTCCAAGGGACTCTCAAGAGTCTTCTCCAACACCACAGTTCAAAAGCATCATTTCTTCTGTGCTCAGCTTTCTTGATGGTCCAACTCTCACATCCATACATGACCACTGGAAAAACCATAGCCTTGACTAGACGGACCTTTGTTGACAAAGTAATGTCTCTGCTTTTTAAAATGTTGTCTAGGTTGGTCATAACTTTCCTTCCAAGGAGTAAGTGCCTTTTAATTTCATGGCTGCAAACACCATCTACAGTGATTTTGGAGCCTAGAACCATTGGTCATCCTTAAAACATGCGTTCAATGAATAAATGATAACATGTATAATTCTCTCTGTTAAAAATATTTGTAAAGCTTGACTCCCGCACTAGCTCAATGTCTTGCTTCCTACTGCATCTCTGAAGCTTTGTGCATAGAACACTCTTCATAAATATTTGAGGAATAAACTAATGAAAGAATGAATGAAAAGTGATCATGGTAGGCAAGTAAAAGAGATGACAGGGTTAACTTACCCCTATGCTCATGATTAAATTATCATCCTGTGAACTCATTAACAAAGTGGGAGTGTAGTGGGGGCAAGTAATTGATTTTGTTAGAAAACATAAAGCAAATGTCTATGACCCAGCAATGCTGCTGATAGAGCAGCCTGATGGTTTTGACAGCTGGAGCGAGTTAGCTTCGAGCTGGGTATCTCATGGGCCTGTGGAGCTGCCACAGTATTAGGGTGAAGAAGGTAGCTTTTCCAAAACATGATACATTGTCATGTTGCCAGGCTGTTTTCTCTCCTAATGACAGAATATTATAATGTCTCAGAGTGAAAGTACTCCTCCTGTTATAATATGTTTATAATAGATTAAAATGATCTGTACAAATGTGCTCATCGTAATTACAGTGACTTTGAGATAGTGATTTCCTCTATTAATTATTCTTCAGTGGTTTAGCAGTGCAAGACATCAAAGATTGCTCTGGCTTTATGTATTACCGCCCCTTCTTTTTACATCCTAAGAGTAACCATTTATTAAATGGATATATATCAAGGTGAAAATACCCTCATTTTCAGAGCTAGCATTATATTAATAATTTCTCCTAGGGAGGGAACAACCTTTGATTAGGGAAAAAATATCTTGATAAATCACTTGGGGGCAAAGTGAGACCTTATGAGTATGGAATGGCAGGAACTCAAGAAACAAAAAGACAGCAGGATTGGACAGGAATTGGAGAGAGAGACAAGAAAGGGGGTGGGGCAGGATGGAGAGAGGAGAACTGAGCAACAGGGCAGGAGGCTAGAGCCCAGGTTGTGCAAACTGCCCAGGGACTTACAGAAACAGAACTGTTTAAACTGCACGCTGTTTCTCCTACAGGGCTGCCAATCCTGTCTCTGGAAGCCTTCAAAAATTCTTGGGGTGGAAATCATGGGCAGTCGGAGTCCACTTCTGGGTTGATAGACCCAAACAGGGAGATGGTGAGCAGAAAATGAGAGCCAGAGAAATGTCCCTGGCTCCCCCTGCCCTGTCCCACCCCGTGGATTTTACAGGAATCCTGGAGAGAGGTTCAGACTTTCCACATTTCTCTGAAAAGAAAATCTTATCTGGATTTTAAGGGAAGGGTGAGTAAAGAAGCAGCCATGAGTGTGAGTTCAAATCTCTGTTACAGTTCTATATTACCTGAAGAAAGTTACTTAGTTTTTATGTCTCATTTGTAAAATGAGGCAAATCATAATATAGCACCTACTTCTCAGGGAGAATTAAATTAGGTAAAACTAGTAAAGTGCTTAGAACAACCCCTGGCACATAGCATGTATTTCATAAATGTTAAGTAGTAGTTTAGTTATTGTATATGTGAAAACGATCCATTTCTGTTCTGTTTCTGGTCAAAATTATCCTTTTGCTTAGAAGATTCAGGCAGTGAACCCTGCCAGGACTTACACCTTCCAGGGCAGTTCTCTCAGTTCTCTCAGTTCTTGGCAGAGTCTTTTCACTTTACTATGTTTTCAGGGTGGCAACACATATGCGTTATATGCAGAAAATGTCTTCCTTCCTTAGGCTAGTGGCTCTATGGCTTACCAACACATAGTTCCCAACATTTTAAAAAATATTTATTTATTTATCTGGCTATATTGAGTCTTCATTGAGGCATGGGGGATATTTGTTGTGTCATGAGGGATCTTTCCTTGTGGTGCACAGACTTGCTGGTTGTGGATCATGGGCTCCAGAGGGCGCAGGCTCAGTTAACTGCAGTGCGCAGGCTTTAGTTTCTTTGTGGCATGTGGGATCTTAGTTCCTTGACCAGGGTTTGAAGCTGTGTCTCCTGCATTGCAAGGCGAATTTTTTTTTTTCACTTTTTAGTCACATATACTTTTATTTTTTTCCCAAACTTTTAACTTTTTATTTTATATTGGGGTATAGCTGATTAACAACTGGTAGTTTCAACTGGTAGTTTCAGTTGAAGAGTGAAGAGACTCAGCCATATGTATACGTGTATCCATTCTCCCCCAACACCCCCTCCCATCCAGGCTGGCACATAACATTGAGTGAAGTTCCACGTGCTGTACAATAGGTCCTCGTTGGCTATCCATTTTAAATAGAGCAGTTTGTACATGACCTTTCCAAAGTCCCTAACTATTCCTTCCCCCCAGCAACCATAAGTTCATTTTCTAAGTCTGTGAGTCTCTTCCAGTTGTGTAAGTAAGTTCATTTGTATCATTTCATTTTAGATTCCACATATAAGGGATGTCATATGATATTTTTCTTTCTCTGTCTGACTTACTTCACCAGTATGACACTCTCTAGGTCTCTCCATATTGCTGTAAATGGCATTATTTCATTCTTTTTAATGGCTGAGTAATATTCCGTTATATATATGTACCACATCTTTATCCATTCCTCTGTCAATGGACATTTAGCTTGCTCCCATATCTTGGCTATTGTAAACAGTGCTTCAGTGAACACTGGGGTGCATATATCCTTTTGGATCATGTTTTTTTCTGGATGTATGCCCCAAAGTAGGATTGCAGGGTCATATGGTAGCTCTACTTTAAGTTTTTTAAAGAACCTCCATACTGTTCTCCATAGTGGCTGGATCACCTTACAGTCCCATCTGCAAGGCAAATTCTTAACAACTGGACCACCAGGGAAGTTCCAGTTCCCAAATTTTTGATGGTGACAATAGTGTTTTAGAAATGTGTCTGGACCATCATAGTAATTTTAGAGGTTACAAAGGGCTATGCACACCAGCCCTGTGAAAAAAGATACCCTTATCCTCATTTTGCAAATGAGAAACTGGGACTCTGAAAGGTGGGTAATTTACATCACCAGATTCAAGGTGGCCACAAATTGCAGAACAGGTTTTTGGACTCATTTTTCATTGATTTTGGGGAATATGAAGGGATGTTATTTATCATCTACAGTGGCTCTAATATGTGCAAACTCCTTCCCAGAAAGAGAAAAACAGAGGATAGTTTTGAACTTATTTTACATATCAAAGGAGTTAGTTCTCTCTGTTTAAGATCAGAAGTTTATGCCTGAGTTAAATGCAAACTTCCAGTGCTGATCTTATGTATTTCCCTCATTTGAATTCTCTTTGGAATTTGTGATTTGCTATAGTCAGTCAACTAATTTAATGAAAAGAAAATCATAGACTCCATCCTTGAAGCAATTCTAGCAAGGTTTCCTTTATGTACCAAAATACACAGTTCCCTTGAACTTTCCAACTTCCCTCTTCTCATAGCCCAAAATACCACCCCGACCCTTGTGCCAGAATGCATATTCTTTCCAATTTAAAAGAGAGATGCGCTGGCTGCTTCAGTGACTCTATGTCCTCTGCCATCTATTTTTATCTTGTTTATGTGATCATGAGATAACAGGCTAAGATCTATAATGCCTTAAAAGACAATATATTTGGGGAGGAAGGGCTGGTGTATGGTAGGAAAGAAGGGCAGGCAAGGGAGAAAACAGGCCCCAGTGAGGATACTAACTTTACTAACTGGGGAAGAAGCCTGGTTGGAGAAGAAACTAGAAACTCGCTTTGTAAAATCTCACTGTATCTGTTAAGAAAACTGAAACTGAGACTTCAAAAACTCAAGTGGAGCTAGAAATCCAGGGCTAAAATAAGTGTCTATTGGAATAATTGTCTAACATTTGTAGAGTGTAGAGGAGGATGCTATGCTAGGGAGGATGGCTGTTCAGTAATTGTAATGCCTTTTCCCTGATGATCTAAACAGGTTAGAACAACTTTGTTTGATATGCCTATGGATATCCCCAGCTGTATGTTTTTTGTTTCAGTTTTTATGGAAGTTTTTTCATCACTTCACTTTCAATCTGTGTGTGTCTTTAGATCTGACATGAATCTCTTGTAGGCGGCATATAGACGAATCTCACTTTTCTGGTCCATTTAGCTATTCTGTCTTTTGATTGTAACATGTATTTTATTTACAATAAAATTATTATTGATAGGTATTGACTGAATGATTCCCACTATTTTGTCTTCCAGATTGCTGATCAGTTCTTCTGTATCATCTAATCTGCTGTTTATTCTCTCTAGTGTTTGGGTGATCTTAATAAGTCCTTAAGGTGGCATTTCCACACACTGGAGAGTCTGGCAACATACAGGCTTAAAGATAGTGAGGGTGTGTGTGTGTGTGTGTGTGTGTGTGTGTGTGTGTGTGGTGGGCTGGTTCATAGAGGGAGTAGAGGTGGGAAATTGTCAGAAAGGCCTGGTCAAGGGGAAGTTCTGGGAAGTGGAAAATCCCAGAGAGCATTTAACTTCTACAAAGGACAGGTTACTTAAAAAAATACACGTGTAAATTCACTTTGTGTTTTCATTTAACACCTTCCCTGGGTTTCTCTCTTTAGGGATGTGTGTTAACACATCCCCACATATAAATGTCGGGAAACCAGACACTAATGGATAGGTTTTCTTGTTGTTGTTCTGTAGCTGTAAAAGATATATCTTCTACCTTTGACTTTGCAAACTGACTTGTATCACCCTGCTTTACTGTCCCAACTGAAAGAGGGGAAAGAAAGAATAATGACCCCAGAACAGAATGCTATTCTCCCAACTCTCTATTTCAGCAGTGCAGAAATGGTTTAATGAGTTAGGGTTTTTAGATTAATCTGAATCTATTCCCATCACTCTGAATATGTAATTAATGACACCAAAGCCTTTTGAACAAATAAAGATGGCAATATCTAGTAATGTTAATCAATAATATAGAGATTTGAAATGTGCTCTTCTAAAGCTTTCAAATCAAGTGCTAAAGGATGCTAAGGGTCTTCAAAAGCAATTAGGGGAAAAACATATCAAGTTGACCTTCATCATCTTCATTAATGGATACTTATTAGCTATCTACATATCTTGCTTGGTGTTGAAAAAGGAAAAGAATCTGGAATTTTATGATAGTTGATGAAATACTTGTGAGTTCAATGACAAGGTGAAAAAGGGCTAGATGAACCATTTGAAGAATTTTAGAATTTATTGAGGAGATCTCCTTAATAGCATCCTGAAAATATCTTCTTGGAACTATTGGATTATGCTTCTGAAGTATCAGGTTATTCCTTTAAAAAGAAAGACAGTTAAACCATGGAAGAATCTTTGGTTAGTATTTGAGTGTCAGCAACTCCTTCTCTCTCTACTCTCTATAACTCAATTCAATTCACTTTTATTATATGTATCATGGGCCAAAATCCAGTGCTAGACTTTGCTGGGGAGATAGAAATTAATAAAATAAGGTCATTTACTCAAAGAAAAGATCTAGTGGTTAAGAGACTTGGATCCTAAGGAGTCTGACTCCTGGCCAGAAAAACCAATGTGTGTTTTTTGGGTCCAATCTTAAGGCAATCACAAAGGCTCTACCTGACAGGTTTCATCTGTGCACAGCCCATGCAAAACAGTTTCTCTGAAGGGAGATGCTGTCAAAGTTTCAGTTCCCTCTGGCTGGTCATATTCTTTGCATCTGTGCATTCCTGACCCAGGTACCTTCAGTCTGAAGTCTCTTTACTTGTGGACTTGGTCTGAGATCTTCTTCAGATGCCTCTGCTAAGGTCTCTTTGTGGGTGGGGTTAGGAGGAGGGGGAAACCCTGAAGACACTTTTCCCTTACTCTGACTCAGTACTCATTACTTTCATACTCCCAGCTCTTCCCACCTCTGCCCAGGCTCCAGGAGTCTTTTGTTTGGGGTCCTCCAACAGTGAGGCCACCTCCACATCTGCACTAATTCACCTGACTCTTGAGCAGTGTGCCATTTCAGGGGAGGAAGAACGGGGGCACTCGGTGCTTTCTCTGGTTTGAGCCTCTTGTACTATTTGTGGTAGTGAGTAATTAAAGACTCACTGCCACTTCCATTTTTGCTTGATGGCTTAACTGGCCACTTTGACACCTGACAGCTTTGCTGAGCTCTTGACATGTCCTGGTCCAGGTTCCATCACTTCCTAGTTGTATAAGATTGGGTAAGTCAGCAACTTTCCCAACCTTCATTATGTACTATGTTTGTGTACTCAGTTGTGTCCAATTTTGCAGCCTCATGGACTATAGCCTGTCGGTCTCCTCTGTCCATGGAATTTTCCAGACAAGAATACTGGAGTGGGTTGCCATTTCCTACTCCAGGGGATCTTCTCAGCCCAGGGTTGAACCTGAATCTCCCGCCTCTCCTGCATTGGCAGGCAAATTCTTTACCACTGCACCACATGGGAAGCCTCCCAACTTTCATTATCCTACTGTAAAATGAATGCAGTATTGTAACAGTATACTCCAGAGGGTCTTGGGGAAGATTGCATGAGATGATGCATGTGGTTTGCATATAGTGAAGTTTTTAATAAATATTCTTGTAATATATGCTACTATATAATAATATATAATAATATTGACAGAAACTTGACAACCTTCTGAAAAGATTGACTTGTGAACAGTCATTTGTTCACATGCCTTGCACCCCTACTCTGTATCAAGCCCCGGTTCTAAAGAGATATAGTGCACTATGTCCTCTTGGCTCTCAAAGAGGCTTGGGATCTGGAGGAAAGATAGATGTTCAGCCAGTGGCAGTTGAAAATGAGGCACATACAAGGTGATATAGGAGCTTGGGGATAAAGGTAGTTCATTGGTGAAGTTGGCTGTTTGACTGAAAGAAATAGAAACTCAACTCAAATTGTCTTAAGTAATTTGAAAATTTATTATTGCATATGACTATGTTGAAAGACTGCTGCCCAAGGATGCCATCAATGACCCAGATTCTATCTTTCTGCTCTAACAGTGGTGGCTTAATTCTCACAGTGTTTAGTAAGGAGACACACTATCCAAGCACATCCAAATATGACAATGTATAGAAGAACAAGAAAAAACATTTCTTTCTTTTTCTTTTTTCAGGAGCAAAGAATTTTTTTCTGGAAGTCCACTAGCCGACTTATCTCATCTCATTGGCCAGACATGGGTTATGTGCCTATCCTCTATAAATCACTGCCAAGAAGAATGAAATCACCCTTAGAATCTGGAGCAGGGATGCAATGAGCCTCTCTTGAAGTACGTGGATGCATGGGGGGAAACGTTATGCTAGAATGAAGGTTATATTAGAATTAGGGACAGGATGCATGTTTGCAGGAACCAGCCATGTTCACTTTTGTTGTTCAGTTGCTCAGTCATGTCCGACTCTTTGTGATCCCATGGACTGCAGCACGCCAGCCTTCCCTGTCCTTCACTATCTCCCGGAGTTTGCTTAAACTCATGTCCATTGAGTCAGTGATGCCATCCAACCATCTCATCCTGTGTTGCCCCCTTCTCCTCTATAGGCACCCAAATGTGTATGAAGGAGTCAAGGAAAACTTACATATGAGCCAGTGCCCTGAGCTGAGACCAAAAGATATAAATTTTGACAGATGGATGACAAGAATAGGTTGTTTTTGGTGGTGGAGTGTATACCAAACAGAGGGAAGAGTAAGTGCAAAGTCAAGGAACCATAAAGCAGGATGGGACTTTTACTCCCTTCCAAGATGGAATAACAGACACTAGATTTACTCTTCCACCTGGACCAACCAATAAAACCAGGGGAAATATATAGAACAACAGTTTTCAAGACACAGAACAAGGGGCAATAAAGAACAGTGATCCATGAGAGAAGGGAAACTAACAAATCAGTCATACAATTGTTTCAGTTTACTGATATAAGAGTTTCTAGGTCAAGGTATAGGGAAGATGTGAGATTATAGAGAAAATATGTTTATGTTTCTACACAGTTAGGGATCTTAGCAAATTTTACTTAACTTGGAATATAGTCTGAGGGCTAGTCTTAGAAGTTAATTTACAACTGTATACAGAGTGAGAACTCCAGAGAGATTTACCTACTGCCAGAGATATGTGTTTACATTTCAAGAGGGGATGGAACTTAGAATTTGGATACATCTCTGAGTTGTAAATCTGGAGACATAGGGATTATTTTTCCCCTGGAGAGATTTATTTACATTCCAAAGGGTTAGAGCAAGACATTTCCAAGGAGATTCTCAGGTGTGGAAGGGGGGGCAGTAGCCTCTTTCTCTTGTATGCAAGAACAGGCAACTTGTTTTCTGTGTTCTTCAGTTATGAGTTGAGCTTGTCATCCACATACCATAAATGTTTGTATCTGGTTCTCATCATGTTACTTTGGAGACGTGGGGGAGGGACATTGCACTGTTTCTCTACTGATCTTGCTGTGAATATAATAGGAAATCCATCTCTGACTCAAAAACCTCAGTGTGCATTAAGGAAAAAATTAGTAACAGTGAATATTAAAAACATAACTGAGAGGGAACCCAGGCAGAGTTTGGCAGATTCCTAAATTGAAGAGATGGAGCTGTGAGCCTGGGGAGACCAAGGCAGCTAGAGTTTGCAAGACAAAGTAATAGAAGGAATTGCTAGACATAGGGAGAACCCTGGAGATTTGCAGAAGTTTTCTTTGAATAATCAGCAGATTACTTATCAGTGAATGTGGACAAGAGAACTACTCAAGGGGGCTAGAGGGGGGAAAAATTGTAAAAGATTAGGAAATAGTCCCTGGCACTAACACAGTTCCAGAAATATTTTGTATTCCCATAAGCCAAACTGGCAAGTTTATAGTTTATGGGTGATTGTGTAGAAAACTCAGTAGCAGGGATTAATTAACCCTAGATAGGAATACCAATTGGGACCCGCATAGCAAATCATAAAAGCAACACTCAATAAAGACAAACTATTTCTGAGTAACTAAACTACATCCTGGGCATAATTCACAAATATTTATACGAATACAAAAATACTCAGCACCCAGCATGTTAAAATTCACAACGTCTGTCGTTAAAACAAAGATTACTGGCATACAAAGAAGCAGGAAAACATGACCTGCAACAAGGAAAATAATTAATCAATCAAAACCAGTCTGCAACTGACACAGATGTTAGAATTAGCAAACAAGTACATTTAAGCAGGTATTCTGTATGTTCAAACAGTTAAATAGAGAAATGGAAGACATAAGAAAATCTTATGTCTAGGCTAGAGATGAAAACTATAAAGCTTGGGATAAAAATCACAATGTATTTAATGGCAAATTATACATGAGAAAAGATAAGTAAACTTGAAGACATAAAAATAGAAACTATCCAAAATGAAGCCAGATAGAAAAAAAATGTTTTAAGTGTAAAGAGCAGCAGTAGCTATGAGAGAAATGAAGAGATATGAAGAAAGCCACATGAAGGCACATCATCATCAAGTTGCTGGGGCTTCCCTTGTGGTTCAGTGATTAAGACTCCCCACTTCCACTGCAGGGGGCAGAGGTTCAATCCCTGGTGGGGGAACTAAGATCCCGCAAGCTAGGATGTCCCGAAAAAAAAAATCAAATTGCTCAAACCAGTGATAAAGGCAAAATCTTAAAAGCAGACGGAGAAAAAGGACATGTTGAATACAGAGGAACAAAGATAAGAGTGGCAGCAGGTTACTTGTCAGAAACAATGAAGGAACATGGTATTACTATACTTAGCGAATTACAGCAATTGGTGTTGCTGATGCTTAAGGCATGGGAGGACATGAGGAAATGAGCAGGGGACTGTGCAAGAGATATGTCTGCTTTGGTTTGCTGAGATCAGATGATAAAAAGTGTTAATGTGTCCTATTACAGCTGCTAGAATTTATCCTGGAGCTTATAGGGAGCCATTACAGAATTTGGGACAGGAAAATGTCATCAGACTTGCATGTTAGATCACTCTTATGGCATTGATTGCATGGGCGTATTAATAAATGGATGAATGAATGAAATAAGATGATTTGGAAGATTGAAAGACTGGAGGAAGGGAGTGCAACCACATGGAAGTTATTGTATTCATTTCATTAATTCATTTGTTCAAGATGTATTTGTTAAGTCCTCCCATATCTCAGACTTTAAGTCAGCTCCTTAAGATACCATAGCAAGCAAAGTAACTATCTATATAAAAGGCATACTACTCTGTAAGTATTAATATGTTGTAGACAACTTTTCATGTCAATATAAGTACGGTTGTCCCCCTTACCTGTGGTTTCATTTTCCACAATTTCAGTTACCCTTGGCCAACTGCAGTACAAAAATATTCAATAGCAGATTGTAGAAATAAGCAATGTATAAGTTTTAATTTGTGCACTGTCCTAAGTAGTGTAATGAAATCTCTCACCATCCTGTTTTGTCCTTCCTGGGTCATGAATCATACCTTTGTCCACTGTATCCCACACGGTAGTCACTTAGTGAGTTATCAAGTTGACTGCTTTGGTATCAGAGTTCTTGTATTCAAGTCACTCTTATTTTACTAGGTAAAGATCCCAAAATATAAGAGTAGTAACACTGGCAGTTTATATGAGTCAAAGAGTAGCCTTAATGTGTTTCCTGTAAGTGAAAAAGTGAAAGTTCTTGACTTAAAAATGAAAGAAAAAAAAATCATATGCTGAGTTTGCTATCATAGGAAAAAAATCAACCTTTGAAATTGTGAAGAAAGGAAAAGAAATTAGTGCTAGTTTTGCCATTGCACCTCAAGTTCCAAAAGTTGTGGCCACAGATCAGTTCAGTTGCTCATTTGTGTCTGACTCTATGCAACCCCATGAACTGCAGCACACCAGTCCTCCCTGTCCATCACCAACTCCCGGAGTCCACCCAAAGCCATGTCCATTGAGTCGGTGATGCCATCCAACCATCTCATCCTCTGTTGTCCCCTTCTTCTCCTGCCCTCAATCTTTCCCAGCATCAGGGTTTTTTCCAATGAGTCATCTCTTCGCATCAGGTGCCCAAAGTATTGGAGTTTCAGCTTCAACATCAGTCCTTCCAATGGACACCCAGGATTGATCTCCTTTAGGATGGACTGGTTGGATCTTCTTGCATTCCAAGGGACTCTCAAGAGTCTTCTCCATCACCATAGTTCAAAAGCATCAATTCTTTGGCACTCAGCCTTCTTTATAGTCCAACTCTCACATCCATACATGACAACTGGAAAAACCATAGCCTTGACTAGATGGACCTTTATTGGCAAAGTAATGTCTCTGCTTTTTAATATGCTGTCTAGGTTGGTCATAACTTTCCTTCCAAGGAGTAAGTGTCTTTTAATTTCATGGCTGCAATCACCATCTGCAGTGATTTTGGAGCCCAGAAAAATAAAGTTACCCACTGTTTCCACTGTTTCCCCATCTATTTGCCAAGAAGTGATGGGACCAGATGCCATGATCTTAGTTTTCTGAATGTTGAGCTTTAAGCCAACTTTTGTACTCTCTTCTTTCACTTTCATCAAGAGGCTCTTTAGTTCTTCACTTTCTGCCATAAGGGTGGTGTCATCTGCATATCTGAGGTTATTGGTATTTCTCCCGGCAATCTTGATTCCAGTTTGTGTTTCCTCCAGCCCAGCGTTTTTCATGATGTACTCTGCATATAAGTTAAATAAGTAGGATGACAATATATAGCCTTGACATACTCCTTTTCCTATTTGGAACCAGTCTTTTGTTTCATGTCCAGTTCTAACGGTTGCTTCCTGACCTGCATACAGGTTTCTCAAGAGGCAGGTCAGGTGTTCTGGTATTTCCATCTCTTTAAGAATTTTCCACAGTTTATTGTGATCCACACAGTCAAAGGCTTCGGCATGGCCAATAAAGCAGAAATAGATGTCTTTATGGAACTCTCTTGCTTTTTCAACGATCCAGCAGATGTTGGCGATTTGATCTCTGGTTTATCTGCCTTTTCTAAAACCAGCTTGAACATCTGGAAGTTCACGATTCACATATTGCTGAAGCCTGGTTTGGAGAATTTTAAGCATTACTTTACAATAATGTGATATGAGTGCAATTGTGTAGTAGTTTGAGCATTCTTTGGCACTGCTTTCCTTTGGAATTAGAATGAAAACTGACCTTTTCCAGTTCTGTGGCCACTGCTGAGTTTTCTATATTTGCTGGCATATTGAGTGCAGCACTTTTACAACATCATCTTTCAGGATTTGAAATAGCTCAACTGGAATTCCATCACCTCCACTAGCTTTGTTTGTAGTGATGCTTCCTAAGGCCCACTTGACTTCACATTCCAGGATGTCTGGCTCTAGGTGAGTGATCACACCATTGTGATTATCTGGGTCATGAAGATCTTTTTTGTAGAGTTCTTCTGTGTATTCTTGCCACTTTTTCTTAATATCTTCTGCTTCTGTTAGGTCCATACCATTTCTGTCTTTTATTGAGCCCATCTTTGCATAAAATGTTCCCTTTGTTTCTCTAATTTTCTTGAAGAGATCTCTAGTCTTTCCCATTCTATTGTTTTCCTCTATTTCTTTGCATTGGTGGCTGAGGAAGGCTTTGTTATCTCTCTTTGCTATTCTTTGGAACTCTGCATTCAAATGGGTATATCTTTCCTTTTCTCCTTTGCTTTTCACTTCCCTTCTTTTCACAGCTATTTGTAAGGCTTCCTCAGACAGCCATTTCGCTTTTTTGCATTTCTTTTTCTTAGGGATGGTCTTGATTCCTGTCTCCTGTACAATGTCACGAACCTCTGTCCATAGTTCATCAGGCATGCTGTCTATCAGATCTAGTCCCTTAAATCTATTTCTCACTTCCACTAAATAGTCATAAGGGATTTGATTTAGGTCATACCTTAATGGTCTAGTGGTTTTCTCCACTTTCTTCAATTTCAGTCTGAATTTGGCAATAAGGAGTTCATGATCTGAGCCACAGTCGGCTCCTGGTCTTGTTTTTGCTGACTGTATAGAGCTTCTCCATCTTCGGCTGCAAAGAATATAATCAATCTGAATTCGGTGTCGACCATCTGGTGATGTCCATGTGTAGAGTCTTCTCTTGTGTTGTTGGAAGAGGTTGTTTGCTATGACGAGTACGTTCTCTTGGCAGAACTCTATTAGCCTTTTCCCTGCTTCATTCTGTACTCCAAGGCCAAATTTGCCTATTACTCCAGACGTTTCTTGACTTCCTACTTTTGCATTCCAGTCCCCTATAATGAAAAGGACATCTTTTTTGGGTGTTAGTTCTAGAAGGTCTTGTAGGTCTTCATAGAACCTTTCAACCTCAGCTTCTTCAGTGTTACTGGTTGGGACATAGACTTGGATTACTGTGATATTGAATGGTTTGCCTTGGAATCAAACAGAGATCATTCTGTCGTTTTTTGAGATTGCATCCAAGTGCTGCATTTTGGATTCTTCTGTTGACCATGATGGCTACTCCATTTCTTCTAAGGCATTCCTGCCCACAGTAGTAGATATAATGGTCATCTGAGTTAAATTCACCCATTCCAGTCCATCTTAGTTCGCTGATTCCTAGAATGTCGACATTCACTCCTGCCATCTCCTGTTTGACCACTTCCAATTTGCCTTGATTCATGGACCTAACATTCCAGGTTCCTATGCAATATTGCTCTTTACAGCATTGAACCTTGCTTCTATCACCAGTCCCATCCACAACTGGGTGTTGTTTTTGTTTTGGCTCCATCCTTTCCTTCTTTCTGGAGTTATTTCTCCACTGATCTCCAGTAGCATATTGGGCACCTATCAACCTGGGGAGTTCATCTTTCAGTGTCCTATCTTTTTGCCTTTTCATACTGTTCATGGGGTTCTCAAGGCAAGAATACTGAAGTGGTTTTCCATTCCCTTCTCCAGTGGACCACATTCTGTCAGACCTCTCCACCATGACCCGTCCGTCTTGGGTGGTCCCACATGGCATGGCTTAGTTTCACTGAGTTAGACAAGGCTGTGGTCCATGCAATCAGATTGGCTAGTTGTCTGTGATTGTGGTTTCAGTCTGTCTTCCCTCTGATGCCCTCTCTCAGTGCCTACCGTCTTACTTGGTTTTCTCTTACCTTGGATGTGGGGTAGCTCCTCCCATCTGTAGTCCCTGTCCTCGGATGTGGGATAGCTCCTCTTGGCCATGCTTGTGCGCCGTCGCAGTGGCCACAGTGCAAGATAAATGCTTAGTGAAGAAGGAAAATGCATTAAATTTGTGCAACAAGATATTTTGAGAGAAAAGGAGTCAGAGAGAGAGAGAAGGATCATATTCACAGAACTTTTTAAAAAATATATTTATGGTGTTTTATTTTATTAGTGTTGCTAATCTAGTGCTGTGTCTAACATAAATTAAACATTATCATAGGTATGTATGAGTAGAAAAATACATAGTATACATACATATAGACATATATGTACATATATGTCTATATGTATGTATAGGATTTGGTTTCAGGCGTTGACTGGGATTAGAATTTATCCCTTGTGGATAGTGGGAGACTGTCGTAGACAGTTTTTTTTTTTTTTAATAACAGCTACATAGTATTCATTCATTCATCAAATTTTACTGAGTTCCTTCTATGTGTTTGGCTTTGGGCAAAGCACCTAAGATACAACAATGAATTTTAAAACTCCCTGCATTCATGAAGCTAATATCCTGGGTAGGGGTGAGAACACACATATATATAGGAATTTCACCGAGATCATCCTTTGGTGTGCGGCCAAGATCTTTTTATCATGGACTCTGCCTTCAAAGCCAGATAGCTGGACCTGCTTCACTGTCATTCTTGGCATCTCTGAACTTTGTGCGATCAACAACCTCATGGTTACTGTCATGCATAGCCAGGAAAACTAAGTAATTCAAGGAGGTATGAATTTCAGATTTATTATGAACATATAAATTCACTATCAAATATCAGCAAGCACTTTCTTGGAGAGAAAAGGTCACTATATGTTTTACATGCTGAAATTTTACCACTTGATTGAAGTATAAATGTATATATATTGTAAGAGTAAAATAATTAGTGATGGTGGTCAAAGTTGTTGATTTTATGTAAAAAAGCAAACATTAAGTATTTTCAAATGGTTTAATAAGAAAAAATATTGACAACTAATAAAATTATGAGAGAATGTGCTATCTATATAATTTTAGGAAGAGATTATATATATTTCTACTAACATGTTTATAAAAATATTGACTATTACTAAGCTGCTAATAACACTTAAGAGTAGTAGTAATAGTAATAATGATGAGAATACTTAGGCTATATAATTATTATAATCTTTGTAGTTTATTGCTCATATTCGTAACAATAAACAAAATAATTTTTGAGAACTGTATTTAAGTTTTAGTTATTTAATTTTATTTAGGTCATGAGTGTTTTATAAAGATGGTTTATTTGGGATTTCTTCTCATCTTGTGAGAATGGATTAAAAGCAGAATGTTAATTTCAGCACCTCAACATTTCACAAGGATGAAAGACTCTGTACTCATGCTCAACAACATCCATGAAAACTAATCTTTGCTTAAGACATGCTAAAGACTAGGAAGAAAATGAAATGTTAGAGAAAAATGAGGTACCTAAAACACATTTTGTTTATATAACAAGTCTAGAAACATAGACTTTGTTAGAATCCTTTTAGAAGACGATTCCTTAGACTTAGGAACTTGTGAAGCCTAAGCTTTTAAATAAAAGAATTGTGAAAATGACTGTTATAGCCTGTTGACAATTTTCAATAGTGTCTTTCAATTTTCAGTGGAAGGATTTTTAAGGCATGCACATGAATCTTAGATTAAAGTGCCTTCTACAAAACATACTACTGAAAATCTCTTTTTCTGAATTATATCTGCTTTGAACACAAAGGCAGTAACATCATCATTAAGTGTACTACTTTAGTAAACCATACATCAGACATTTCGGCATGCAGAGACAGCCAGATGACTTTTTCAAAGTTTGACAGCCTGGTGGATTAATGATAAATTCAACTCTGTTTCTCTTTGGTAGTTTGCTGAAAGATTGTTGTTGTCTCTCAACAGCCAACAACATAGTGAGTCTCACTGAAGAAATATTTACTGAATAGAAAATGGGAGGAGAAATTGTCATGTCACATGACTGTGGTGCTGGAGAAGACTCTTGAGAGTCCCTTGGACTGCAAGGAGATCAAACCAATCAATCCTAAAGGAAATCAGACCTGAATATTCATTGCAAGGATTGAAGCTGAAGCTGAAACTCCAGTACTTTGGCCACCTGATGTGAAGAACTGACTCATTGGAAAAGACCCTAATGCTGGGAAAGATTGAAGGAAGGAGGATAAGAAGACGACAGAGGATGAGATAGTTGGATGGCATCATGGACTCAATGGACATGAGTTTGAGTAAAGTCTGGGAAATAGTGATGGACAGGGAACCCTGGTGTGCTGCAGTCCATGAGGTCGCAAAGAGTCAGATAGGACTTAGCAACTGAACAACAATGTGATTGACACTGACAATGAAACTGACATGGTGAGGGCTGTGTGTGATCTGAGAATCACAATCAATATTTTGAATCACACCTTTTGGTGTGTGTTCAGAAAGTAATTACCACCTGGATGAATATAACAAGATTTCAACCCATCGGCAGACAGTAGGCACTGTCAAGATCTCTCTTCAGCCAAAGACAAGTTTCATGAGCTACAAGGAATCTTTGAACCTCATAGTCAAGAACTTATGCAAAATTTTCAAACAGGCTACTTAAGAGAAAGGTTTAATGATATTTGGCAGATAAAAATATCAACATGACAGGATTCACTCAGTCAAAGGGTTGCTTGAAGAGAAAGTAGTTTGTTTTTAGACCCCACTGAAGAAATGACCGATATGGAATATATTGATCATGCAGATATCTTACACGCTAGATTACATGATTCTTCTAGCATTTGACTACAGAGAAGGTACTAATATGGGTGCTCATGAAAAAACAACTGATATACAGATAGAAAGTCAGAGCTCATTTCATTGTCTCAAAGAAAGTTATATTATTCTGTTGCCATCTTTTTAGATTCAAGGTTTAAGGACAGACTTTTTAAGTGATTGTGTGAAATGGCAAATACAAGCAAAAATATTAGAAATATCAGATACCACCAAGGGCAACAATCTTACAAAAAGCCTCTGGAGTTTGTCAGGAAGCATCTTTCTCAGGCAATGCCCAGAGTTTGTAGAATTTGTTGAGGGACAAATGATCACTACCCTCAACCAAATCTTCAAATTCAGAAGTTAAGGAGGTAAGTCTTATGTGAGCTACTGTTAGAAAAGAAGGAAAGGACTTCTTTGGTAGTGCCGTGGATAAGAATCTGCCTGTCAATGCAGGGGACATGGGTTCGATCTCTGGTCTGGGAAGATTCCACATGCTCTGGAGCAACTAAGCCTGTGTGCCACAACTACTGAGCCTGTATGCTGCAAGTACTGAAGCCCGAGTGCCCTAGAGCTTGTGCTTTGCAACAAGAGAAGCCAACACAATGAGAATCCTGTGCATTGCAATGAAGAGTAGCCCCCGCTTGCTACAGCTAGAGAAAACCTGTGCAAAAGCAATGAAGACCCAGGGCAGACAAAAATAAATAGATAAATAAAACTTAAAAAGAAAAGATATTACCTTGGTGATAGCATCACTATCAGCAGTGTCCTAAAACAGAAGAGTTTGCCCTCACATACCACCCTCATTTAAAAGTGATTTCAGTTAAAATGTGTCCTATAGTAATAAGAAGTTATAATTCTTATACTATAATGTCAAGGTTTAAATATTTGAATACTTAACTTTTAAATAACAGAAAAATATTTTTGAGATTAAATTTAATATTTACTTTTTAGCCCAGGAGTTCAGTTTATATGGTTTAGCCATTACTTTTAATGGATAAAATTAGTGATTTGGATAGATATGGCAGCATTGGACAGAATGAGAAGTGATTACAGTCTGAGTACATTTTGAGTACAATTGATAGTTTGTTTATAATTAGGTGTGGGATATGACAGAAAGAGGGAGTCCAGGATGACTTCAAGGTTTTTGGCTTGAGTAAATGTCTGTATTGAATAGAATGTCTATACCCTGAGAAATAGAAGATTGCAAAGGGGTATTTTGGATTGGGTGTGAGAGGTGATGGATGCAGGAGTAGGGTTCTTTTGAACATGTTAAGTTTTTGCTCAAGATATTTTGAGCAGCCTTCTCAGCATCTCTCCTTGCCCATCTTGACATCTCCAATCAACATGTCCCAAATGGAATGATTCATCTTCTCCTTAAATGTATCTTGTGTGCTGTGTGCTCAGTCGCTTCAGTCGTGTCTGACTCTTTGTGACCCTAAGGACTGTAGCCCATCAGACTCCTCAGTCCATGGAGTTTTCCAGGCAACAATACTGGATTGGGTTGCCATTGCCTACTCCAAGGGATTTTGTCTTACCTGCTATCTTCTCTGTGTCAGTTCATGGCAACTCCATCCTTTCAGTTGGCTCTGACCACAAACTTTGAGAGTCAACCTTGAATTCTTCCCTTCCCTCACCTGTTCTCTCCTTCTCTCTTGCTTTCCTCTCTCCCTGTTGTTTTGTCTTCTTTTTTTCCTTCTGCCCCTCTTTTTCCTTTTTTCTCTTTCTTTCTTCCTTCCTCTCACACAACCAATCTGTCAAGACATCTTGTGGCCTTTACCTTTGTTACCAAACCCAGGTCTGGTCGCTCACCGCTCGATAGCCAGTTCTCGGGAGACAAAGGAAGGGAAAGGCAACTTTATTTTGGAGGTCAGCAACCTGGGGAGAAGGTGGACTTGTGTCTGCGAACCAACTCCTGATTGCTGCTCAGGGAGCAGACATTTTTAAAGGGGAGTTTCAAGGTAGTATGTGTGGCGGGAGGGAGCAGGATGGCAGAGTCAGCTCTGATAGTCATCTCAGTATCAGTGAGGTGGTGGTCTGATGAGCATCGTCTTGGTTGTTTTGAGTACAGTTAAGATCTAGTTTCAGAGTTTGTTCCCACTTCTTGGGGACGGTTCTTGGAATTGTGTGAAGTGGAGTAGCTTGTGTCGCAGCTTTGGTCATCATGTAGTCATTCTGTCTTCACATTGTCATCTTCTTCTGCCTGATGAGAGGGCTTCAGTATCTGCAAAACAGCTCACAGGATATGGCTCAGAATATTTATCTATGACTCTTAAGGAGTAACTAAAGGTCCTTGGCTCTGCTTAGTGGCTAAAATATTATCTTTTGTCTTGTGTAAAGACTTAGAGTGTGAGGCATAATTGAGTTTTAGGGTAAAGGTAGTGCTCATACCTTTAGGATTACATCCATAATTTAATCAATTCTCACTGCCTCAATTTTTCAAAACCCTGCTTGCTAGCCAGGGCTTCTCTGATAGCTCAGTTGGTAAAGAATCCACCTGCAATGCAGGAGACCCTAGTTCGATTCCTGGCTCAGAAAGATCTGCTGGAGAAGGGATAGGCTACCCGCTCCAGTATTCTTGGGCTTCCCTTGCAGCTCAATTGGTAAAGAATCCACCTGCAATGCAGGAGACCTGGGTTTCATTCCTGGGTGGGAAGATCCCCTGGAGAAGGGAAAGGCTATCCACTCCAGTATTCTGGCCTGGAGAATTCCATGGACAGTCCATGGGGGTCACAAAGAATCGGACACAACTGAGTGACTTTCACTGCTTCCTAGCCACCAGCATCTCTCTCTGGTTGCAAAGGACTCCTAACCAGCAGTGTCCTTGCTTCTCTCTTCCTCTTCTATAGCTTATTTTCAACACGACTAGTAGAATTATATTTTTAAAACGTAAATCAACCAGATCATATCAGTCATGTGCTTAAAATCCTCTAAGGCCTCCCTTATTCAGAGTAAAACTGAATTCTTCTGTTGGTCTATAAGACCCTGTGTTGTCTGGCTCTTTGATCTTCGATCCCCCTGCCTCTGCCTCTCTGACTTCATCCCCTCTTTGTTCCCTCTTCCTCCTCACTGTTCCTTGAAGGTGCTGGGCACTTTCTCACCATGAGGTCCACCCCTAGCTGCTTCCTCTGCAGGAAAATCCTTCCCCTATCTTTGTCCAGGCTCACTCTTCACCTCTTGTGAGCCTTTGTTCAGCAGGCACCTTCTCAAGGAGGTCGATCCAGATTGGCCCATGGAAAGTGCCATCTTGCACACATACCTATCCTGTTACACACCTGATCCTCCCCACTCTGTTCTCCTTTCTTTTCCTATTGTTGTAGCACTTTTTTCTTCTTAACATACTTTATAATTTATTTTAACATATTTTAAATTTATTGTGTCTCCTTCCACCAAACTATAGTATAATTGCTGAGGGCAAGAACTTTTGCCTATTTGTTCACTGTGTTCCCTGGATCTGGGATAGTGCCTGGGATACAGTAGGTGCTCTATAAACACTCACTGAATATTAAAAGTTGAGCCTGACTCTCTTGAAGCACTCATGTCTTTAATCTGGGTGACACTAAGACACGTGAGAAGCCCAGGCTGATGATTAGTTTGGTTCCCCTTTAAATACATATTAAAAAAAGCTTATTTATTCTATGTTTGTTTAGAAGGGAGGCGCAGTACAGCCCAGGGCTGTTTGTGGGAAGGACCAGAACAGGAGTGGGGCTCAAACTTCCTTTTCTTATCCCAGGCAATTCAATTCTGGCCCCAAATATACCTAGAACAATTAAAAAACAGAGCCCTGTAGTTACCCCCACCTTCCTCACACAGGTCAGTCACTCAATCACTTTTTGGGGGTCTCACTGCACCCACTCCAGGTGGTATGCATATCTAGTACCCTTCCCAAGAGATCATCTGGCAGGTAGAGAGTTTTCCATTTCAGAATTGTCTCCGCAGAATTTAACTTGATGGCCCAGGAAGCTGGCTGTTTTTCTGAACTTAGCCCCAGGAGATCTCATTTTGCAGTGCATTTTGTTCAGTCTTATCATTTGAAAAGCCCTAATTTGCTTTTTTTGACATCCTGCTCTGAGACCTCCTGCTTTGGTTCTCTACAGGTCTCAGCAGAAAAGTAGTAATAGTTGCAAAAAAGGTGTCACTGTGTTTGAGAAAGATGGACACTCTATACACCCTAGGTTTTCCTCAGTGACAGAATGCTCTTGTCAGTTTAACTCATCTTTTTGGAGATATAGAGTCTCCAAAGCTGGCAACTCCTTTTTCACTATTTTACATCAAATCTACTTTACTTCATTAATAACTTGTTGCTCGTAGCAAGGTCTGAGTAGAACCTAATGTTAACTAGAAGTTCTTTATTGTTTTTCCTTTTAAAAATGGGGCATTGTGAATAAAATTCAGGTCTGAACAGTGAAGCTGGTTTCATTTTCTTCATTTGAAAAAAGAGGGTGAAATCTCATTTCCTACAGCTCAGAATTATTTTGAAGCTCACATGAGATGAAATAGTATATGGGTCTAATTATAATCTTTTCCATTTTACTGAGGAGATTCTCTACTGAGCTAGAAAGTAATTAGTATAGGGAATAAAATTAGAATGACTTGTTTAGTTGCTAAGTCCTGTCTGACTCTTTGTGACTCCATGGACTGTAGTCCACCAGGCTCCTCTGTCCACGGGATTTTCCAGGCAAGATTACTGGGATGGGTTGCCATTTCTTTCTCCAGGGGATCTTCTCTACCCAGGGATCGAACTTGTGGGTCTTGTGCCTCCTGCATTGGCAGGTGGACTCTTTACCACTGAGCCAACAGAAATGGCTCAGTGGTAAAGAACTTGCCTATCAATGCAGGAGAGTTGTGTTCGATCCCTGAGTGGAAAGTCCATAGGTTTGCAAAGAGTCCTACATGACTTAGCAACTAAAAAACAACAACATAGAATTACTTATTCTAAACTGAGAAGTTGAGAAGAGAAATGGGGCGTGGTTTAAACTTCTTTTGTTTCTAGGGAAATATTTGTGTTCTTTTCCACTGAGTGTGAAATGGGGATGTATAGGCTAGGGAATCTGGAGGTTGGAGAGGGTCTCTAGGACACCCTGGGGTTCCCATGGAAACCCTTCCCCACTGCTTCCAGCCACCTGCCCAACCCCCACTCTCAGTTCAGGCTGAGAAAGAAGGAAGCTGGCGAGGGGAGGCCAAGAAAGCCCATAGGTTCCTCTGGAGTTTTAGTATCACTGTCAGCGGGAAAAAAGATATATATATATATATATATATATATATATATATATATATATATTTTTTTTTTTTGCTTCAGAAAGCTTTATTGTTTCCATTTGGTCCAAGGCTTGAGAGTGGTCTCTCCAGAGTGTTAAAAAGCTGCCTAGTGGATGCAAAGAGGGGCTTCAGGCAGATGCCCTGATGTTAGGAGGCTCCTCAAAGGCCGCTGGGCTCCAGAAGCTCCCAGTCTTGCTTGAGGGTAAGACTTTCCAAGAGATACTCTCCCAACCCAGCCCGGGGACCAGCCAGCCTGTGGAGGCGGGTCAGGTGGTCACCCATCTTCTTGATGAGTTTCACCTCCTCATCTAGGAAGTGGTTCTCCAGGAGGTCACAGATGTGGGGGTCTGTATGGGCAGAACCCAGGCTCTGCAGACTCAAAAGAGCCTGGTTCAGATTCTTCTCCATGAGAAGGGCAGCTTCCATACCGTCCTGGGTTTTATCTCACTCATCTTGAGACGCTTCTGCACGTCTAGGAAGAGCATGAGGCCCCCACGCTGATTTTGCATTTTCAAGAGACTCTCTGGGCCATTGTGCTTCTCCTTGGCCAATTCACTAAAAAAGTGGCCCACACCCTCCAGAGCCACATCGTCAAGGTCAAAATAGAAGCCCAGAGAGAGGTAAGTGTAGGAGGCCTGCAGATGCACGTTGACCAGGCAGTGGAGGGAAGTCTCCACCTCAGTGGAATAATTCTGACGAATCTGGGAGTTTATGGTTGATAGGTAACAAGGAATTAAGCTCAAAAAATGGTGACTGGTCCCGGTGATTGTGGACAGCTGAGTGGCTGATTCTGAACATCTTGACTGGAAAAAATGTTGGAGGGTGGTTGGAGGCTGGACAAGGGGCGTCCCTGGGTCTGTTCCCTCCAAGCATTGTTGAAGCAAGAGACAGATCTGCCGGACTGCTGAGCGCACTTCCAGAAAAGAGATCCTTAACCCCTAATTATTTCTTCTCTCACCTCTCATATGTCTCCAACCTTTTTTCTCACCAGTCTTAAGGCTTGTGTGGCTCTCACTAGCCCTTTTCTCCGCGTGAATCTTTGTGGGTGAGTGCTAAGTTGCTTCAGTCGTGTCAGACTGTTTAGTCACACACCATAAACTGAGAGTAACAAAGGCTTGAGGCTGGTTAACGTACTTCCAGTTACTTGTCTCTCAGGCGATGTCCTCCAAGAAAATTCTAGTAAACTCCTGTTTATCAACATTTTTCTGTCAATAATCACTCTACCTCCAACCAATGGATTCTTTTTAGAATCCATACTTCACTGGCTTTGGCTTCTGTTAGTGCAGGTCATCAACCCTGTGAATAACCGAATCACATGCCCTCTTGAGCTATAATCAACTGCAGCCCATTGTCTGTCATTTCTTTCCTCTTCCTTTTTGGCACCTTAGAGTTTAAGAACCCTATACTTAAGGATTAATCTAGAGAACAGAATCTAGGATATCCTGTTTCGATAAGAGCCATAAGCATCCCATGTGATGAACCTGAGATGAAGCCAGGATATGAGTTAGTTAAAAGAGAAAAGAAAGAGAAATTTAGACTTTGGAGTTATTAGAAGTCAGGTTTATGATACGGGGAGGTGTGTGAGTGTGTGTGTGTGTGTGTGTGTGTGTGTGTGCACGTGCACATAAAATGAACATCATTCCACTGGATTTAAGGTGTTAGAGGACAAACAAGAGAGAGAAAGGAGACCCTCCTTCCCTACTCACTGAGGGCAGATAGCCTGTGAGGAAGCAACAAGAGAAACATGGAAAATTTTCCTGGAACTCCATCTGCGCCTGCTTTGGGAGAACAAAGACCATGTGTCTTTCTCTTCCACGTTACAGAGCTGCTGAGGAAGAGGTGATATGCTTTCTTTTCTCTACCCTCTAACCTGGGTAGGTCTTTCTCAAATGAACTGAGGATGTTGCACTAAACCTGAGATCTGGGTCTGCAAGGTTATTCTCCATTTTTCTTCTTTATGTTAAATTGAGACAATCAGCTTGTGGGTTTTGCATCTTTGCTTCCTCATTTGTCTCTTTCTCTCTGAGAAGTCATCATTGATCCCACCCCAGGGCAGAGGAGTCAGCAACAGAGCCATCTTGAAAACCAGATGCTTGAGAATAAGACCAAATAACACATCTGCTGGGTGAAGTTATGGAAAGGATTATACAATGTTAACTGCTGCATTTGGAAATTGTGGAATTTAGCACCTCAGCCACATTTTTCATAAAATTATTTATTTAATAAGCGACTAATAAATGATTAGGGTTATGCCCATACATATATGTATGTGGTACCAATTCCAACAGTACAAATGTGTTTCTGATGGGAGGCAGGTTTCCCTCCCATTCCTATCCCTGCAATAATCTAGTTTTCTCTTCTGATGCAACTATAGTTACCAAGAAAAGTAGTATAAAAATATATGTGTGTGTGTGTTAAGTTACTTTAGTCATGTCTGATTCTTTGAGAGCCTATGGACTAAAGCCTGCCAGGCTCCTTTGTCCATGGGATTTTCCAGGCAAGAATATTGGAGTGGGTTGCCATGCCCTTCTCCAGGGAATCTTTCTGACCCGGGGATCGAAACTGTGTTTCTTATGTCTCTTGCATTGGCGTGTGGGTTCTTGACCACTAGCGCCACCTGGGAAGCCCTTAAACTATATATAGGAAAAAATTATTCACTTTACAATAGCCAAGACACAGAAGCAATCTAAATGTCAGTTAACAATGGAAGTGGATAAAAATGTGGTAGGTATATACAATAGAATATTACTCAGTCATAAAAAGGAATGAAATAATATCATTTGCAGTGACATGGATGGACCTAGAGATTGTCAAATGGAGTGAAGTAAGTCAGGCAAAGAAAGACAAATATCATATGATATAACTTATATGTGAAATCTAAAAAAGAAAACTGATACAAGTGAACTTATTTAAAAAACAGAAATAGAGTCACAGATGTAGAAAACAAATTTATGGTTATCAGGGGAGGAAGGGGGGAGAGAAATAAATTGGGAGATTGGGATTGACATATACATATAATTGTATATAAAATAGGTAACTAATAAGGACCTACCATATACCACAGGGAACTCTATCCAATATTCTGTAATAATCTATATGGGAAAAAGAATCCCCCAAAGTGGATATATGTATATGTATGTGTATAACTGATTTATTTTGCTGCACATCTGGAACTCACACAGCTTTGTAAATCAACTATACTCCAATAAAAATTACTATAAAAGAGAAAATTATTCACACCTTAGTTATGTGATTTAAAATTGGAAATAGCCTCTTCTCTCTTGAATGACAGCTGCAGAAATGGTTTCTAGTTTGATTTAATCATTCCTTTGTGTTTGATATTCTCCACCCTATTTAATATAACTGTCTTTAACACAATGTTCCTAGAGTTTAAAATTATTCCTATTCTGGGGTAATCCCTAGAAATACCTTAAGGGTACTGAAAATGTCTCCTTCTAAAAAGTGAATCACAGAATTTTCTTTCAGACTTCAGACTCATGGACAAAAACTTGAACTTCCTAATTCAGCCCAAGTACAAAGCAATTAAAGGATTAAAGTGGATTAGAGTTTTGAAAATCACAGGAACCCAAATTAACTCTTGCTCTTAGCTAAAAATGTTTGAAATAGCTTCTTTCATTCTAATGGCAGTTCATAGGAATGTTTTCTCTCAGGTTAATTGGATGTTTTACTGTCTTTTTTTTCCTAGGAAAAGAGAGTGTGGTTACAGTATTTTATGAAAGTTTTTTTCTTTTTTTAATCACAAAACACTCATCAGACTTCCCAGTCTGTTCCCTGTGTCCCTTGTACTGAGGTTGTTAAGGGAGGAAGTGATTACACTGAAGAGAGGAGACTAGATTTCCTGCTCTGCGACCTCTGTCTAACTTGTGTCTAGTCATTCCAATCCCAAAGAAGGGCAGTGCCAAAGAATGTTCATTTCATCTGCTAGTAAGGTTATGCTCAAAATCCTTCAAGGCGGGCTTCAGCAGTAATGTGAACTGAGAACTTCTAGATGTCCAAGCTGGGTTTTGAAATGGTAGAGGAACCAGAGATCAAGTTGCCAACATTAGTAGGATCATAGAGAAAGCAAGAGAATTCTGGAAATGTATCTACTTCTGCTTCATTGACTATGCTAAAGCCTTTGACTGTGGATCACAACAAACTGTGGAAAATTCTTAAAGAGATGGAATACCAGACCACCTTACCTGCCTTCTGAGAAATCTGTATGCATGTCAAGAAGCAACAGTTAGAACTGGACATGGTTCAAAACTGGGAAAGAAGTACGTCAAGGCTGTATATTGTCACCCTGCTTATTTAATTTATATGCAGAGTACATTATGCGAAATGCTAGGCTGAATGAATCCTAAGCTGGAATCAAGATAGCTGGGGGAAATAATCAACGCCTCAGATATGTAGATGATACCACTTTAATGGCAGAAAGTGAAGACAAACTAAAAAGCCTCTAGGTGAGGGTGAAAAAGGAGAGTGAAAAAGCTGGCTTCAAATACAACATTCAAAAAAACTAAGATTATGGCTTCCTGTCCCATCACTTCATGGCAAATGGAAGGGGGGTGGAAAGGGGAAGCAATGACAGATTTTATTTTCTTGGTCTCCAAAATCACTGCTGATGATTGGCCACTGGTGACTGTGGCCCCTTGAAATTAAAAGACGTTTACTCCTTGGAAGAAAAGCTATGACAAACCTAGATAGCATATTAAAAAGCAGAGACATCACTTTGCCAACAAAGGTCCATATAGTCAAAGCTGTGGTTTTTCCAGTAGTTATGTATGGATGTGAGAGTTGAACTATAAAGAAGGCTGAGTGCCAGAGGATTGATGCTTTTGAACTGTGTTGCTGGAGAAGACCTTAAAAGTCCCTTGGACTGCAAGGAGATCAAACCAGTCAATCCTAAAGGAAATCAACACTGAATATTCATTGGAAGGACTGATGCTAAAGCTGAAGCTCCAACACTTTGGCCACTTGATGTGAAGAGCCAACTCATTGGAGAAGACTCTGAAGCTTGGAAAGATTGAAGGCAAAAGGAAAAGCGGGTGGCAGAGGACGATATGTTTAGATGACATCACTGACTCAATGGACATGAGTTTGAGCAAACTCCGAGAGATAGTGAAGGACAGAGGAGCTGGGTATGTTGCAGTCCATACTGCAAAGAGTTGCAAAGGGGTTGCAAAGAGTTGGACATGACTTAGCAACTGAACAACAACAACTGCTGCCAGGGCACTGGAGTAGAGGATTAACATCCCTGAAAGTGTGTGATTATGAGACAATAAAAAGTTTATGAAATTGGACTTCTGGTTTCCAGTCCAGCATCAGGTGTGTAAGGAACTTGGAAGTTGTCACTCCCCCTTTCATAACAACAACAACGAAAAAGTGTGTGACACACTAAAAAATCAACAACTCATATTCTCCAGAGAACTGTGGTCACAGGGCAAACTGCTGCCCCCCAAATTGGAGAGAGGTGGATACAGAGGATCATAATTTACCAGAGCAGAAATCCATGAGCAGAAATCTCTGCAGGAACAAGTGCAAGGGTAGAAAAACTGAAGGTGGCATTAGTGAATTGGTGGAGGCTTGGTGTGGACAAGTTTGAGAGTAAAAAAACTCCACAGGGTTTAGGCTTAGTGAGTTTTATGTCTAGGAGTTCTACTACTTTCTCACAGTGAATAATTGGAATGGCCGTTCTGAAACACGCCTAGAGTATTCTGTTCTTCACAATGCCTGCATCAGGGAAAACTATTTTATAAGAGTCCAACAGACTGAAGTTTTGTCAGAGTCTAACCCTTCTGGAAGAAAGGAAATAGCCAATCCTGCCCTTTGTAACCTTGTTGTGTCACTTAGGGAGTAGAAAAACAAACCGAGAAGCCCTTGTGAAAGTCTTAACGCTGGGGCACAGGCTCACTAACAGGCTAAGACCTCTCTGTAGGACTACAGAATGCTTTTTCTCCCTACATACTTTACAACCATGTCAGTAGGACTCCTATAAAGTAACAGGGGGGTTCATCTCAGAGAACTTTATGTCTCAGATCTTATTTAAGAGGAAGTCTTTAGGGAAACTCAAAGACAACAGGGGCTACAAAAACAAGGACACGAGGAAATTTTAGCCTCTGATACCTACTTTAGCTTCAGCAAACACTAAACACACCTAATTCCTAGACAGATAAAGCACACAAAAGACCTATTTACTACATTTCCTTTTATGTAGTAAAGTTTTAATTACAAGGCATACTAACAGACTGGAAAAAACACCCCAAAACAACAACAACACACACAGTATGACCAGATGGAGCAAGCATCAGAATCAGCCTCAGATATGGCAGAGATTTTGAAATGATCAGACCTAGAATTTAAGACACTATGCTTAATGGGCTTCCCAGGCGGCCCTAGTGGTAAAGAATCCATCTGCCAATGCAGGAGACCCAAGCGACATGGGTTCGATCCCTGGATCGGTAAGATCCCCTGGAGTAGGAAATGGCAATTGACTCCAGTGTTCTTGCTGGGAAAATTCTATGGGCAGAGGAGCCTGGTGGGTTGCAGTCCATGGAGCCAGAAAGAGTCAGTCAGACATGACTGAGTGACTGAGCATAGGCTTAATATGCTCAGGGGTCTAATGGAGAAAATGGACAATATGCGAGAATAGATGGGTACTAATAATGCCCAGGTCTTTTAGTTATACTTGGAGGAAGGGGTATGGAAAAGTATATCAGTTGCATTTTCCTGAAAGTAGAACTCTTAACTATAACTTAAAAAAACCCAAAAACTTCATGTTGTTTTTCTTCATCGTTTGTTTCCTCTGAGTTCCTCCTTCTATGTATTTCTTTCTGCTTCTTTTTTTAATGCTAAAGACTTTCCTCAGAGGCATGGTGATCCCTGGCTATCTACTCTTATTTAAGATTGAGTCCTATAAAACTGAAGCAACCTAAATGTCCATCAATGGACAATGGATAAAGAAGATATGGTACATATATGGAGTGGAATATCACTCAGCCATTAAAAGGAATGAAATTGGGTCATTTGTAGAGATGTGGATGAACCTAGTCTGTCATGCAGAGTGAAGTAAGTCAGAAAGAGAAAAACAAATATTGTATATTAGCACATATATGTGGAATCTAGAAAAATGTTACAGATGAACGTATTAGCAGGCAGGAATAGAGATGCAGACATAGAGAATGAACATGTGGACACAGGGGGGAAATGAGAGGGTGGGATGAATTGGGAGAGTAGCAATGACATATACACACTGCTGCTGCTGCTGCTGCTGCTGCTGCTGCTGCTGCTGCTAAGTCGCTTCAGTCGTGTCCGACTCTGTGCGACCCCATAGACGGCAGCCTACCAGGCTCCTCCATCCCTGGGATTCTCCAGGCAAGAACACTGGAGTGGGTTGCCATTTCCTTCTCCAATGCATGAAAGGGAAAAGTGAAAGTGAAGTCGCTCAGTTCTGTCCGACTCTTCACGACCCCATGGACTGCAGCCTACCAGGCTCCTCCATCCATGGGCTTTTCCAGGCAAGAGTACTGGAGTGGGGGTGCCATCGCCTTCTCCGATATATACCTACCATGTGTTAAATAGATAGCTAGTGGGAAGCTGCTGTATATCCTGGGGAGCTCAGCTTGGCGCTCTGTGATGACCTAGATTGGAGGGCTAGGGATAGTGGTTGGGAGGAAGGCCCAAAAGGGAAGGGATGTATGCATACATATAGCTGATTCACTTTATTGTACAGCAGAAGCTAACACAACATTGAAAAGCAATTATACTTCAGTAAAAAAAAAAAAAAAGAAAAACTGATAAGAAGTTATATAAGAGAGGTGTGGGACTTGCCCCTCATTGTAAGGTTATCGGACAGGGATCCAGCCATTTCTTGAGAGAATGTGCAAACTTATTAAATGCCAATTTCTAAAGGTTTTTTCCCTTAGGATTGTCTGTTATTTTCAGACAATCATCCTCAAATATCCTGTCTGGGATTGATTCTGACACTCTAGTAGCTGAAGGAGGCAGAGAGTTAGCTGTCCCACTACACAGAATTCAGACTTTTATTTAATCTCTTTGCTTGGAGTGTAGCTCCTCACTCTGTTCTCCTCTCCAGGGTTATGCTATAGTTCCTATGGCTCATGGAGTGTAAAGGTGATGCTGGTAGAGGCTGTTTTCTGGTCTTCGATCATCAAACCACATACATCACAGCAGAGTCATCCATTGTTCCTGTCTCCACAGTGTTGGGAGACAATTCTCTACCAATCATGGTTTCATGTATTCTACTGTCTTAGGAGCGGAGGCATAGATAGTTTATTCTGGATAACCTTTGCAAGGCTGTTCATATACCAAGTAGCCTTGGACAATAGTACTTGTCTCTGGAATAGAAGATTTGTTTCATTCTCAGTATAATAAAGATAATACCACTCTCCAGAATGAAGACTGGGCAGGCTTCTTTGTAGCCTCCTTAACATGCTGAGGTTTACTAAAATGGAGCAGCTCAGCTGTGTACTATGGGCAACATCCATTTGTGCTGTTCCATGTAGTCCCTGTGGGACTGAGAAACAAGGTAAATCAATGTGAACATGGAGATAATGTTGCCTGCTGTGCTTGGAGTGATAACATCCTTAGCCTTTGTCCCTGGTGACTCGTGTTTTGTGCTGGCATGTGTGGAACTGTGGCCATTTAACTCATAAGCTTGCAAGTAGAGTAAAATCTCAGATGCTCAATTCTATGGTGTTTTCTATTGCTACCATATCATGTATGGGGCTCAGGTATCTTTACGAGCCTGTCTCTATTCTGTCTTCCTTGATACCCTCTTTAGTTGTTGCAGTTCTGGCCTTTCTGACTCCTTTATTGACAACTAGATGACTGGGTTGAATCCTCATGCTCTGGGACCCACAATTTCTCTTTCCCTCTCCCAGGTTGGGAATATCTCTTTTCAATATAAGGGAAATCCTTGTCCTTTCATGTTTATTCAAGCTGCTCCTTCTACTTTCACACATTCACATTTCCTAAAGATTTAGGTTTTGCAAAACAAAAGCCAAAAACATCTTCTGATAATTTTCTTCTTCCAACCCTACCACTCAGCTCATTGGAGACAAAGAGCAGCCTCTCTGATGTCTGGGTGTGGGACAAGAAAGGGAAATTCAGGAAAAAAAAGTTCCTGTGCATTACTATCTCAAAGTGCCATTCAGTCACATTTATTCTGTGTTTAACAAGTGTCTCCAGTTCTCATGGATGCTCTTTCTCATATTACTAGAATCCAAGTGATTGGATATTACACCCACCCTCCTGCTGACTTTTCCATGGGAATTTAGTAATTCTCTAATAACTTGCAGAGAGAGCAGAGTCCTCTGTGCATGCACACATGCTCAGTTGCTCAGTTGTGTCTGACTGTTTACGATCCCATCGACTGTAGCCCACCAGGCTCCTCTGTCCATGGGATTCTACAGGCAAGAGTGCTGGAGTGGGTTGCCATGCCCTCCTCCAGATGATCTTCCTGGCCCAGGGGTGGAACCTCATCTCTCATGTCTCCTGCACCAGCAGGCGGGTTCTTTACCACCAGCATCACCTAGGAAGCTGGGGATAAGAGTCCTCTGAGGATAAGACAAATCTTGGAGAAGGAAGCAAGTGAAAGACTCTACGTTTTTCTGGGAAAACAAAGAATGAGATGAGGAATGGATGGGGTAGAGATATTTAGTTTCATCTGAAAGACTGAGGAGGGGAAAGCTGGGGATGCCATCCATTGGGTTTGAGCAGTATGGGACCAGAAGGGTAAAGAGAAAAGTCATTCATCTACCCCTTGAGGAGATGGCCTTTGACCCCAATTCAGGAAAAAAATGGCAGTAGGGAGATCATGCTTACAATTTGGCTAGAGCTGGAAAAATAAATGTGTAAATGAGAGTTGGGAGGAGAATGCTAAAGGGCTTATAATTATGTCATTTTGTGTCCTAGACTGGCCCAGTGACTTCTTTGAAGGAATTGTCCTGAGTTACCCTCTTTGACATTGGTTTCAAAAAATAAGTTAATGTTTTCCCAATCATATTTCAAATTGAGACATTTAGTAAATTCACTAAATTTATACATTTAGTGAAGAATTTCTTTGGATCTATGTTTTGAGAAAAGTTATCATCTCAGTCTTTTGACAGTTAAAATGAACACTTAATTCAACCAGAGTCATTTAATCTGCACTTCGATTTCCAGCTTGTCCTATGGCTGTTGGAGGATCATCTTCCCTTAGGGACTTCTGCATGTGGGGCAATCAGATTTTACCATCTTGAGATACATGACCTCAGACCTCTAACTCATGGACAGAAAACTGGGCTCCTTAATTGAATGCATCACCAACAGAGAAATGAAGGGACTAATACTCATACATGATTAAGCAGGTAAAATGAAATTCTTCCTGAGTCTAATCTAAAGGCCTCTTTTTGACTGAAATAGTTGATTACTTCTCATCTTTTTGATAGATTGTGGGGATATTTTCCAGGTTTGGTTGATGTCTATTTGGTCTTTTATCAGTACGGTGCTTAGAAAGAAAAGAAGATGTAATTAAAATACTAATCTGATTTCAGTTCCATCATTAAAATAAGGTTTCCTTGTGGTCCCCCAACTTCTGTGTCTCCTTGCCTCTACTCCTTACTCTCTGGGTGCTGAGTCTCCTGCATGTACCCAGGTCTATGGGTCTCTCTCTGTTGTAGCATGATTTTCATGCATGTTTATGTCAATAAAATATTTCCTTTCACTCTGTTTAAAAAATCCTGCTCCCCACTAGCAATACAGAAAAGAAGAAAGTAAATAAGTGATTGGGGGAGAAAAATCCTGTTTTGCCCCTCTAGAATATCTGGATTTTGTTTATTTTTCTCCTGAATCAGATCCAGAGAACCTAAGGGAGAACCACATGCTGGTAGGTGGGAGAGGTGATGGCAGAGGCAGAAAAAAGCAGAAAGGAATCTTGTTTTGGGGGAGCTGGATTCATTTGTTGAGCTTCATAACAAAACACCAGAGAGTGGGTGGTTTAAAGAACAAAAATGTATTTCTTTACAGTTCTGGAGGCTGGAAGTCCATTATCAAAGAATTGACTGGTTTCATTCTGAGGCCTCTCTTGCCTTGTAGATACCCATCTTCTCTCTCTGTCTTCACGTAGTCTTTTCTCTGGATGTCCACAGATCTGTGTCCTAATTCCTCCTCTTATAAGGACACTAGTCTTATTAGATTGGAACCCACCCATATGACCCCATTTCCCCTTAACTATCTCTTTAAAAATCCTCTTTCCAAATACAGTCACAGTTTGCAGTGCTAGGAGTTAGGACTTCAGTATATATTTGGGGGAAACACAACTCTCAGCCTGTGGCCTTCTCTGGTGGCTCAGACAGTAAAAAATCTGCCTGTAATGCAGGAGACCTGGGTTTGGTCCCTGGGTCAGGAGGATCACCTGGAGAAGGGAATGGCAATCCACTCCAGTATTCTTGCCTGGAAAATTCCATTGACAGGGGATCCTTGCAGGGGTTGCAAAGGGTTGGACATGACTGAGTGCTAAGAACACATACACACAGACACAACACACAACTCAGCCTGTGACAAGGACCTGGAGGTGGGAGAGGATGAGGAGCTGGGAAGGCCATGTGGCTTCTTTCGTGTGTTTGTTGGAGGAGAGAAATTCACCTACCTGGGGCCTGGGGACATGACACAATCTCAAGTTTACGATCTCAGCCCTTCTTCTAGTATAGTTTAAGAGCTTGGGGTTACAGATATTCTACTTATACCTTAAAAATTTACCGAAAATGATGGGAAGAAGTAAGGATGATTTGGGGTGAATTATTTTCTTACAGCGCTTCAAACATCTTTATCTCTCCCATCCTTTAAAACAGAGACGTTATAGGAGAGCAAAATGACTTTCACATTTTGGAGATGAGAGGAATTGTCGTTTCGGTTGTTTTAAAGTCAGAGATTCTTTCTTCCATTAAGGAGGCTTACATTATTCCCTTGGTAATACCTGGCACCACTACTGCTGCTGCTGCTGCTGCTGCTAAGTCGCTTCAGTCGTGTCCGACTTTGTGCGACCCCATAGACGGCAGCCCACCAGGCTCTGCCATCCCTGGGATTCTCCAGGCAAGAACACTGGAGTGAGTTGCCATTTCCTTCTCCAGTGCATGAACAGGAAAAGTGAAGTGAAGTCGCTCAGTCATGTCTGACTCTTAGCGACCCCATGGACTACAGCCTACCAGGCTCCTCTGTCCATGGGATTTTCCAGGCAAGAGTACTGGAGTGGGGTGCCATTGCCTTCTCCGTACCTGGCACTAGTGTTTTTAAAAAAATCTCCCCTGGTGATTCTCATGCATAACTGTACTGGAAGACCAACAAGTCATAGTCTCTTTGGTTTTCTACTTTCATCTCAGGAGACAGCAGCATGGAGACTTCTAGAATCTGGAATGGGAGCAAATCCTTCCAAGAGGATTCCTACGGGCAGGGAGATCCATGTGTGCCCAGAGACAGCTCATGTTTTCTTTCCTTTGCAATGCACATAAGACCCACCTTGGACTCAAAAAACACATTTTGTCTTCAGACACATCGAACACACATTTGATTGGGCAAAAAATCATGGTGAGGATCACTGAGATTTGCAAACATAAAGCATGTTTTCTGTGTTTCCAATTGAACATGTAAAATGGCCTTTCCCACTTCGTACAACTTGGTAGACATGTTTCTGATGTCATTTTGCTCATCTTTTTGAGGTAGACATTCTCTCCTGGTCATGTTTCCAGGCTGACCCCACCCTGGAGGAGAGCGAGATGGGTATGAGTGCCCCAGTCCTGTGGGGAGGGCCACAAGGGGAAGCTCTGGCTTCTAAACCATCATCCATGGTTTCTCGCCTTACAGCAGCACCTAGACCTTTAGTTAAGATCTAGAGGGACTGTAGAACCTTCCTTGAGGAGTGAACCAGGACCACATCCCGAAGACTGAGCCAAAGGACAGGCTGCCATTAGATATGAGTTTTGAAAGAGTGTAACATTTTCTATAAACAGGCATAACAAGATACTCACTGGTATATTGGTGGGGGTGGGATTGAACAAAAGACGATGTCTTCCTCCATCTTTTCTCTAGAACAGGAAATTTCATACATGCAGAGTCAAATAAGATTCTCTTTGGATCCCCCCTTCTTTTTTTTGACTTTTAAAAATAATCTCACTTCTGCACTCATTTTCTTTCCTCCCTAGTGATTTTCAAGACCAAAATGTCCTCTGTAACTTATTTAGTTTGAAAAGGCAGTTGTTTATAATTCCAGAAATTAATTTGCACTTTGAAATTAAAAGGCCTGATGTGTTGATGTTGACACATCCCTGAGCATCTCCACCTGAGGCTCTGCAAGCCTGCCCAAGCGTGGCCTGGAGCAGGAAAATGGTAGGGGAGGGCTCTGTCCATGGGTCTGTGAGGTCTTTTCAGCCTGGAGGGCCAGAGAATTGGAGAATTGGGACCTTAGAGAGAGTTTGAGTGTAAAATGGTGATGACATGAGTGTAATTTTGAAATTTTAAAATGTTCTATTAGGGACTTCCCTGGCAGTCCAGTAGTCAAGACTCCTGCAGGAGAGGTGGGTTTGATCTCTGGTAGGGGGGCTAAGAGCCCACATGCCTCACAGTCAAAAGACCAGAACATAAAACAGAGCAATATTGTAACAAATTCAATAAAGGCCTAAAACAAACAAACAACGTTCTGTAAGAATCCAATTTCCATTCAGAATATTTGAAATGGTCCCTTTATCTCTGAATATGAATGTTGGGATGTTTTGTAGGCAATCTTGTTGCTGATTTGGGGTTTGATGTTCTCTCTTGTCTCTGCTATCTCTGCCTGAAATGTTCTTAGGTTCTTAGGCTACCCACTTCCGTTCTAGTGAGGCCTGAATAGTAGTATTTCCCCCTCATAGGGATTGGCCCGGAGATTTTTCCTCCAGGTTTATGATAAGGAAAAATGCAATAAAATTATACTGATGCTGCTGTCCCCTAATCTACAAAAGTAATCAGTCTTTTGTTTATGTGGCCATGTGATAAAGCTATCATAGCCCATGAGACATTTTAATTTGGCCTAAAACTAAACCTTTAAAAATTTAGCCTTTTTTTTAACCCCACCTGATAATCATATTCAAATCCTAGGCCTTTTATCCCTTTCTTTACTCTATCCTATTACTATGGGTATCATGTAGAAAAGTTTGCATATAATGCTGGTTAATTAAAAAAAAATAAACGTTTTAATAATTTGACTTAGCTAATTGGCTAGTGCCAAATTATCTTCAGTAAGTGTCCTGTTTCCATCCTTGCTACAAACTTTAGTCCCCACTAAGGTATGTGCAGAGACACCTACCTGTATAACTGTCACCAGCATTTGAGTCTGTCTGAGATGCTCCATAACAGCTGAATAACAGCTGTTATCAGCTCGTGGATAACAGCTCATCAGCTGTCGAATGAGCAAGGGACCATGGGATAGAAAGCACCTCTATTTCTTCATCGGAGAATCACCTCTGTTCTTGGACAGAAAAGTGGATCATTCATAGACCATGCTTATGCTATGGATCTGGTTTTGAAAGACATGCACAGTATTGTAAACCTTCCCTTGCTGTTTTGGGAGGAGAATCAGGGAAGAAAAGACTGAAGGAATTCTCCACTTCCTCTAGCTGGTGGGACCTCCAGGAAGGGTGGAGGCTGGGCAGTGACATTTTGATCTCAAAAATTACAGCTTGCTTCTTTGTTTGTTTGTTTATTCTTCAAATGAGGACAGGAAATGAGTAAAACAAATCAACAAAAGTAACTTTGGTTTTCACTGGGAGGAAATTTATTATTTCAAATGTTTTATAATGAAAAATCCAGATTCACTGTTTTGTATTGTCTGTCCTAAATCTCTCCTTTCTAGACTTTCCAAGTAAAGGGTACAGCTTTAAGCCTTTCATCACCAGCCTTGGAAGAGAATCCTCCCTAAGGGACATCATTCCTGTGGGGAGGAAAATGAGTGACAGACAAGAGCTTCTGTACCCAGAATAAATCCCATCTGTAACATATCCAAGCCTGACCCCTGACCCTTGAACAGAGAAATGAGCTTTTAATAGAGCCCACACATAGAATAATGAAAGGGCTAATGTAAACTCAAGATCAATGAAAGAAAATAAAAATTTAGGAAACCTGAATTCTTCCCATTGCTTAAAACTTAGAAAGAAAGTTTTCCTCATCTTGAAGAGTAGAAAGAAGTTGACACGTTGTCTTTACGAATTCACAGACAGAAGCCCTTATATTATAAAATGGTAATTTACAATCAGAACTTATCCACGACATTTCTATCTTTTAGCTTTACCCTAAAATGGGAACAGTAAGATTCCCTCATCTATGCAGGGATTCTAACTTGGGTGAGGTTTAATATTAGACTAGTGGTGTGTGCATAGAAGAACTTCAAGATCAAGAATCAGGTGTGTTGGTGACCTAAATGGGAAGGAAATCCAAAGAAGAAGGGATACAGGTATACATATAGCAGTAAAGAGTCCATCTGCCATGCAGGAGACAGGTTCAATCCCTGGGTTGGGGAGATCCCCTGGAGAAGGAAATGACAACCCACTCCAGTATTCTTGTGTGGGAAATCCCATGGACAGAGGAGCCTGTCCTCTGTCCACCTGACTTACAGTTCACGTGGTCACAAAGAAGGACACAACTTGGTGACTAAACAATAGCTGATTCACTTTGCTGAATGGTAGAAACTAACACAATATTGTAAACTAAATATACTCCAATAAAAATTAATTAAAAAAAAAGAATCAAGTGTGCTCTAGTCCTTTATTCTGTATTTTCATATTGACACATTTCTTTTCCTTAAAGCAACAGTTATTATGGTTTATAAAATTAAAGAACTGAAACATGCTCAACAACAACAATCATGACGTTTGAAAAAATAGGACACAAAGAAAAAAAAAATGTCTCCAAGGAAATCTTTCTGAGAGCTCATCTTGCATATAAAACTGTTACAACCCAAGGTACCTTCAGAGGGTGGAGTGCAGCGTGGAGGCAGAAGAAGCAGTGGGAGGGGACAATTCCGTTTGTGACACTGGAGTTGGTCAGGGCAGACCCTGGAGTTTTTCTCGTCTTTGAATAGAGGACATGGAATATCATTTCCACTGTCCAGGAAGAGTTGTGACCTAGGGAATAAGAGAGAATATATTCCGTTTCTCACTTCCCTTCTATGTTGGCAAAACTGCAAGAATTTCAGCAACACACTGGGTTTCTGAAGGTGAAAGTCACGTGGAACACTGATTGAACTGAACTCAGATTTGGAAAACTAGGAAGTACTATAACTCCCTTGAGTATATAGATTTATTTCTGAAGTTATTACATAAATATGTAAATGATGTATAATATAAAAGATATCTTTTAACCTAAAAATGCAACATGTACGTTTATTTCTTTTTATTATCTTTCTAAAATGAAATGATTTTCTGTGACAAAGATAAGATTGTTGTAAATATATAACTATATACACACATAACTAAAGATAGTTATGTGTGTATATATATATTTTTATATATAGAGAGAGAGAAGAAATGGTTTGCCAATGAGATATTTAGTAAGGCTCAAGTTAACTCTCCGTGTACCGTTCCTTCTAAATTTCCCTTGGCTTCTCTACTTCCAGATCCATGAGACACCTCATGATTACATAGAAATCCTTTCCCAACAGTTCTTGCCTCACCATTCTCAGAATGATTCCCTAAAGTCTCCTGTGATGGACCAAAGTCTGACCTCTGACCTATGAACAGAAAACTGAACTCCTTAATGTGATTTCTGCTTACATTATTCATTGGGCAACTCTAATCCTTAAATAATGCATTATCTGTGTAGGAGACCCACTTATATCCCTTTTTATGTTTAGTGCATTTTAAATAGTCTCTTTTTTTCATTTTGTCTTTTATTATATAGCTAATTTTACCTTGTTTTGTTTTGCAATTACTCTCTGTCCTAAATGATATGACTCTAATGGTCTTGAGGATTAAGTCTTACAACCTTCCAGGGTCTGATGGGTTTCTCTGTACTCTCCCAGTTTCCTGGGATATGCATGATGCGTTTCACAAATGGAGAAGAGAGAAAGTCAATGTCTGTGTTAGTTATTTTTTTTTTCCAGCCTTAAACTCCAGAATCTATAAAAAGAGCCCAGAAGCAAATTCTGTGCAAAGAGTCACTTCTAAGAATACCAGGATAAAAATTGGATGAAAGAAAGTTGTATGAAGAAAAGGATAAATGAGGGGAGGAAGTGTTGAAGAAAATTTCAAGTCAGGGAGGGAGCTAGAAATTATAGTTTGGACAGGTGGTGGGGAGATGGAAGTCCTTCCAATGTATCTTGCCCTTAGGGTGGGGAAAAATGATACAACTCAGGAGGGAATGGCCCTTAGGAAGCCCACTGACTGAGAAAAACCAATGGGACAGGTTGGTGTGGAGACCCACCTATTACCATGTTGATGAGACGGTTGGATGATTACTTATAGACTTTCCAAAGGCATCTGTCAGCTGAAATAGCTGTTGTTAGGAATGCTTGAAAAGGCTTCAGAGAACACTCCAGTCAGTAGCCATCAGAGCATGTAGGACCCAGATCTTGTCTTCTAAATATTATTCTCCACTGAAAGAATACAGGGCTCCTTTGAGAAGTGGCTAACTCAGAGTCTGGAACAGAAAAAGTGCAATGAGAACATGGAACATTTCTTGTGCCAAAATGCAGGGAAGTGCTCAGAGGAGGGGGAACATGTGCAAAGGACATAGGAGGAAGCTTGAAGGGGCTTCCACTGACCAAATCTGGGATAATTCAAGCATCATAATGACTATAGTAATGGAGTATAGCCCAAAGAATAAAATAGAAATCCTTGAGTCTATACTAACATAAGTAAATGGATAAACAAATAAAAGGGGGAGAAGAAATTGTTCTTCCTTATAGTAGAATTCCAATTAACAAAGTCAAAAAGATGATGGAGTTAGAAAAATCACCTCTTGGCAGCCACCACAATGATAATTGTTTCAGGCAAAAATCAACAATGACTCCTAAAATCAGAGGGTGAAAGTATGATGAAGTATCTCCCCACGATATACTTACTAATTTCAAAGAAAATAGTATGTTCACAGTGGAGAAAAAACTGACATAAACCATCTTTTTAAGAATGTTTTCTTTATTTGTTTTATTTTTGGCTGTGCTGGGTCTTCGTTGCTGGGCGGGCTTTTCTCTAGTTGTGGCCAGTGGGGCCTACTCTCTAGCTGCAAATCACAGGCTTCTCATTGTGGTGGCTTTTCTTGATGTGGAGCATGGGCTCTAGGGTAAGAGGGCTTCAGTAGTTACGGCATGTGGTCTCAGTACTGGCAGTTTCCGGGTTCTAGAGTACAGACTCAGTAGTTGAGACACACAGGCTCAGCTGCCCTGAGGCATGTGTGATCTTCCTAACCCAAGGATCAAACCCGTGTCTCCAGGACTGGCAGGTGGATTCCTACTCACTGTGCTACCAGGGAAGCCCCTGCATAAATCATCTTAGAAATGGGACACATCGACATTGTGTGCCGCCTGAGGCTATAACAACATGTCTATAATGTTCTTGACAAAAGTACTTACTCTGAACCTAATCATCAGGGAATATCAGACAAACCCAGTTAAGGAACAGTCTACAGAATAGGTAGCTTGAAATCTTCAGCTATCAAAGTTATGAACGACCAAAAAGAATGAATGGTTCTAGATTAAAGAAGACCAAAGAGCTATGACAACCAACTGTAACTGGTGATCCTGGATTTACTTCCAGACTATTTCAAGTGCATTAATGGGACAATTGGCAAACTCTATTCAAGATCTGTCTACAATCAGGTAACAACACTAGTATTATTAATAATGATAATGATATTGCATCCATGTTAATTTCTTGATTTTGATTATTGCACTGTGATTATGTATGAAGATGGGCTTCCCTGGCAGCTCAGATGGTAAAGAATGCCTGCAATTCAGTAGACTCAGGTTCAGCCTCTAGGTTGGGAAGATCCCCTGGAGAAGGGAATGGCAACCCACTCCAGTTTTCTTGCCTGGAGAATTCCATGGACAGAGAAGACTGGTGTTGCCAAAAGTCAGACATGACTGAGTGACTAGCACTTTATGCATGAAAATACCCTTATTTTTGGGAAATACAACTGAAGTATTTAAAGGTAAAGTGACATTCTGTCTAAAACTTACTTTAAAGTGTTTCAGAAGATAAATATTTTATCAATGGATATGAGAATGATAAAGCAAATGTGATAAAATAATAATATTTGAGGAATCTTGGTGTTGTACATGGGAAGTCTTTGTCTTATTTTAAGAACTTCCCTCCCTGAAACTATGAAATCATTTCAAAACTGTTACTCTATAAAGGTCTTAGGGGCTTCCCTGGTAGCTAGCTGATCAAGATCTGCCTGCAATGCAGGAGACCCTGGTTTGATTCCTGGGTCAGTAACACTCCAGCATTCTTGGTCTTCCCTGGTGGCTCAGATGGTAAAGAAACTGCCTGCAATTCAGGAGCCCTGGGTTCGATCCCTGGGTTGGGAAGATCCCCTGGAGAAGGGCATGGCAACCCATGCCAGTATTCTTGCCTGGAGAATCCCCATGGACAGAGGAGCCAGGTGGGCTACAGTCCATGGGGTCGCAAACAGTCAGACACGACTGAGTGACCAAACACAGCATAGAACAAGACATGAAGGCCTTAGAGAGGCACTTTTAAAAGTGTCAGTTCTGAAGTCATAGGTAATGTAGCTTTTTAAAAAAAATTATTTTTAATCAGAGGATAATTACAATATTGTGATGGTTTCTGTCATACATCAACATGAGTTGGCCACAGGTATACATCTGTCCTTCCCCTCTTGAACCCTCTTCCTACCTCCCTCCCTCTCCATCCCTCCAGGTTGTCATAGAGCATCGGCTTTGGGTTCCTTGTGTTATACATCCAACTCTCACTGGCCATCTATTTTACATATGGTAATATATATGTTTCAATGCTATTCTCTCAAGTCACCCCACACTCTTCTTTCCCTACTGTTTCCAAAAGTCTGTTCTCTATGTCTGGGTCTCCTTTGCTGCCCTGCAAGTAGGATCCTCATTACTATCTTTCTAGATTCCATATAGCTGCATTAATATATGATATTTGTCTTTCTCTTTCTGACTTACTTCGTTCTGTATAATAGCTTTATATAATGTTGGGCTAGAGTTTCCAGGGATAAAAGGAGATAAGTTTAGACTTTAAAGACAGGGTTTCTGGACTCTGGGGAAGATTACATTTCTTTTATAATCAAAAACCAAATGATTAAAAAAATAGGACAAAATATAATCTGTAAGTTTGAAGACAACAAAAATATCAGGTTTAACAATGAGAGTTGTGGATGAAAATGATTTAAAAACGTAAATACAGTTTGAAAGCATATATTTATTACAAATGTGCTCTAATAATAATGTTCAGAGGCACCCATCTCCCTACTGTCATTAGTATGATGTCTGGGGTCTGTCAAGTCAGAGAGAGATAAGAAATTTTAGAATTCAATCAGATGCTACTTAAATATCTATAAGATTTCTGTGGGAGCCCACAGAAAAATATGAAAAGTGTTCAGAATGAAACCAGGCAGTAAATGGATTAGTGAAATCTAATCAAGTGCTGAAACAATCTTGGCGGAGATTTGCAGACTCAAATCAGATTGAAGAAATAGCAAATGCGTAACTTGAATTCAGGGGGCTGTGGAGCTGACCTATTTGGAGGGAATGGGCTTGGAATTCCTCTTGGCAGAGACGCTCTATGAAAGAGGTCCCCTTGTCGTTCAGTGGCCTGTGGAAATTCAGTCCTGGCCAAAGCCTTTGTCCAAAAAGCAACCTCAGTACACCCAGACTGTCACTGCAATTCACTCGAGATGACGAACCCTAACTCCATTTCTTTGTGTGTATACAAAATTCATTTCGCCCAAGGGAAACATAATCTTAGAGTTAATGTGTGCATGTGTGGGCTTCCCCAATGGCTCAGCAGTAAAGAATCTGCCTGCAGTGCCGGGATGCAGGAGACTCGGGTTTGATCTAAAATCATAATAGAAATATTTTTCTGCTAATTAAGCTAGACTAGGTGAACATTTGGATTGAAAGAAAATTGAATACATTATACACATCAGCCTTGTGATTCTAATTTAAAATATGTAATTCTTATTTAAAATATGTAATTCAGTAGCTGATTTAAACTTATGATTTTAAGTTAAATGAATAAAATATTTTACTAAGTTTGTAAATATTATTGACTAACAGAGGTTAGAATTCCCTGTATTTTAAATTTAACATGTTGAATTTAGCTGAATTTTTAAGGGCTTTGAAGGTTTTCCTTATGGTAGTATTCAAAAGGTGCTTTTAAAATATGCAGTTATATAAAATATGTAAACATAATAAAAATGTTTAAGAGATCTTAAATTTATAACAGAAACCAAACAAACTGAGATGATCAAAGATTAATCAAATATTTGATTTGACTTCCTGGGAGTGACTATTGAAATTAACTATTTCATTTTTTAAATTTATTTTTTCTAGTTTTAATATGTCTAATATAATTGACATATTACACCAGTTTAAGATGTACACCATAATGATTCGATATATGTATATACTGCAAAATGACTACCACAAACTGTTTAGTTAGCAGCCATCATCTCACATAGTCACATTTTTTTCTTGTAATGAGAACTTTTAAGATCTATTCTAATGGCAATGTTCAAATATACAGTGAAAAATTGTTGGCTGTAGTCATCATGCTGTTTATTTTATCCCTAGAATTAATTTATTGTATAGCTTGTTTGGGAGTTTGTACCTTTTGACCACCTTCACCCATTCACCTACCCTCCACCCCCTCTGACAATATCACCAATTTGGTCTCTGTTTCTATGAATTTAGTTTTTTTATATTCTGCGTGTAAGTGAGATCATAGAGTGTTTGTTTTTCTTTGAATTATTTTATTGAGCATGATGTCTTCAAGGTCCATCCATTTATAAATAGAATAAAACACATAAATTGAAATTAAAAGCTTGGGGAAAATTATGTTTCTGACTTGGTTACTTTAATAAACTGAATAATAATTAGGAAAAAATACATCTTGAGTTGTTGAAGTAGCAACTCAGAAAAACTACATTGACACCTACAATAAATCTCATGCAGACAAATTTAAGGAAATTTATCTTTGAAATGGAGAGTGAATTTATTCATAAAACATTAACAGCAGTGAACTAAAATGCCCATTAGGACATTTAAAGATGTATAATGTATACCAAATGTTCAAATGAAATTTGTTATTGGTGAAATATGCTATACAACACATGGAAAATGTACATAAATACCTCTTTGCTTCTCCAAACCTAGATTTTACCCCTAAGTAGTCATGTTATTGAAAATAAAAAAGGAATAAATAAGACTAGAAACCAGATGTAATATGCTTCGTTATCATTCATAAATGTGGAATTCTGGCATAGATAAACTATATGGAAATCAAGAAAATGGATGCCAGGTAAGTCCAAAGTCCTATATCAAATTAATATAGAACATCTGGGGAAAAGTTATTTTTTTTTCAATGAGGTCAATACTTTTATACAAAGTGACAAAACATAGGCTCAAGCTGAAACTTACATACTATTGAGGGTGCACTTTATTTATTTAGCCATATTGAGGGTGCACTTTATTTATTTAGCCACAAGGCTTACGGAATTTCAGTTCCCTGACCTGATTGAACCCAGGCCACAGCAGTGAAAGTCCAAAATCCTAACCACTAGGCCATCAGGGAACTCTCAAGTGAACACTTTAAAAAGGAAAACAAAAAAGGATTTAAATCAAAGGATTGTAGTAACAACTCTTGCATAAGTCTTAATCTCAAATCAGGACAGAAGTAAATTCCTTTAAAAGGAATACAAAATAGATGAGTGTACTAGTTAGGAGGTTGTTGTTGTTCAGTTGCTCAGTTGTGTCCAGCTCTGTAACACCATGGACTGCAGCACACCAGGCTTCCCTGTCCTCCATTGTCTCACAGAGTTTCCTCAAACTCATGACCATTTAGTCAGTAATACCATCCAATCATCTCATCCTCTGCCTCCCATTCTCCTGCCCTCAATCTTTCCCAGCCTCAGGTCTTTTCCAATGAATTGGCTCTTTGCATCAGGTGGCCGAAGTATTGGAGCTTCAGCTTCAACATCAGTCCTTCCCATGAATATAGTTAGGAGGTAGATTAAGTTTGTGTAAAAGAGACCCCAAGTTACAGTGGATTGAACCATTTATGCTATTTTTTGATTGATATACAATCCCAAGGGAGGGGGGCCAGGGCTGCTACAGGAGTGCCTCTCTGTGAGATTCTCCAGAGACCCAGGCTCCTTCGGCTGCTTCTCTGCCTGTGAACATTGCTCTCACACATGGTCTGAGTTATCTTGTCACCAAATCTATAGTCCAAGCTTCAGGTCAGAGGAGGGCAGAAAGAGATGGTTCTCCTCTTAAGGAAACAATCTAGAAGTGGTGTGGTATGCATCACTTATATTCACATCCCATAGCCAGAGCTTGGTGACATGGCTCTACCAAACTGGATGAGAGGCTGGGAAATGTCGTCTTTATTCTAGTGACCGTGTGAGCCCAGCTGGAATTCTATTGCACCGGGAGAGGGGAAGAAAGGATTGTTGTTTAGTTGCCAAGTCATGTCTGACTCTTTGCAACCCCATGGATTGTAGCCCGCCAGACTCCTCTGTCCACTGGATTCTCCAGGCAAGAATACTGCAGTGTGTTGACATTTCCTTCTCCAAGTGATCTTCCCGACCCAGGGATTAAACCCTGCATTGGCAGGCAGATTCTTTACCATTGAGCCACCAGAGAATAATGGATATTGGGGAACAATTAGCTGCATCTGTGACAGTAAGCAACCTGAGATTGAAAAAGGAAGAAAAAATACACCCAAAGAGAGAAAGTCCTTTGTCCATTTGCATCACCACCACCGGGTTTTGAGGTTTATGTCGCCACATTTCTCTGATAGTGCCTGAGAGTGGGGAAGGGGATCCAAAAGGGATTTCTGAGGATATTTTGATCATGCACAGGTTCTTAGACACAGATTTGGCTTGTGATTAGACTAACCAGTGTTACCAATATTGAGGGTTATTTATAGAAATTTAAAACCATTTCTGTCTAGAGGAAAGTCTGATATTTTGAGAGGAAAACTGCCTGTATATAAGATAGAATTCAACACTATGCTGTCAGATTGGAGGATGGTTTGGAGGAAGGGAAGAGAGGAAGAAGTAGTAGATGGTGAATTTTATTTGATTAGGACCTTCTGAAGGAGAGTGATAGGGAATAAGAATGTCTCAACATTAAAAGAATCGTTCCTCTGAGAGCAAGGAAGGAGGATTGTTTGGAATAGTAAAAACAGCAAACATTTAAATGTGTTTTAGGAACTGTTTAGAAGCTTCGCATGAATGCACTTGATTCTTGCAATGACTGTGAATTAGGTGCCATTATTATTAGCATTTTGCAAAGAGGATAAATGGGGCATCAAGTTATTAATCAAGGACATACACATGGATGAAACTAGAATTTGAACCTAAGCATTTTGGTTTCAGCATCTGTGCATGTACCTGCTTTACTGCATTACTCAGTGACCTTTTTTATTTTTATCTTTTAATTTTGTATTGGGGTATAGCTGATAAACAATGTTGTGACAGTTTCAGGTGAAGAGTGACGGGACTCAGCTATACATATACATGGATCCATTCTCCCCCAAACTCCTCTCCCATCTGGGCTGCCACAAAACATTGAGCAGAATTCTCTGTACTATATAGTAGGACCTTGTTCATTAACTATTTTAAATATAGCACTACATATATGTCCATCCCATGCTCCCTCACTATCCTTTTCCCCCCACCCTTCCCCACAGGCAACCACAAGTTCTATCTCTGTGAGTCTGTTTCTATTTTGTAAATAATCTCATGTGTATCATTTCTTTTTAGATTCTGCACATAAGGTTTGTCATATGATATTTCTCCTTCTCTGTCTGACTTACTTCACTCAGTATGATGATCTCTAAAACCATCCATGTTTCAGCAACCTTTTTTACAGAAAGGAAATCATCTCATGTTTATCCCAGTCCAGACTGTGCATGGTTCAATGTTGGGAAACATGGCCGTCGTGCTGAAAGCCTAGGCTAGGAAAAAAACTGGATTGTGAGTTAACGGGAGGTGGGGTGTGAGAGTGAAGAAGTTAAGTGAAAAACAACCTTCAAGAAGATAAATTGTCTTCCCTGAAGCAAGGAGCATCAAACCAGGGTTCAGAGACCTGGCCAATATCCCTGGATATTCTGGTCATTTTCTATTTTGTTAACTCAGGCAGTGCACTTAGCCTAGTGCTAGAAAATTTTCCTTTTGTAAACTTCTCTGTGCCTCAGTCTTTGCATCTGTAAATTGGAAATACTTCTTATCCCCACAGACATATTGTAATAGAAATAAATGCTGGAAAGTCTTTGGAGATTTTGATCATAGCATTTAAAGCGGTCACTCCAAGTAGTCACATTAGTTCTATAAAGAATGGATTACCCAAACAAGCACACAAGTGTCTGGTAAATTCCAGAGGTCCTGGCAAAAGCATAGGGCAGTGAAGAAGAGATGAGTGGAGAACTATAGAAGACATACTTTTAACTACAGGGACTGCTGGTTGTTTAGTGATGGAGGAATAAGGCTCAGAATGTGAGTGCTGGCTTCAAACTTTTCAAGTACATAATCAAGGTGGTTGACAATTTACTGGCCTTCTTCATAAGAGAACAAACATGAAGCTACCACAACCCCTACCCAGGAGGACTCTGAATGTGATAGTGCCAAGTTCTCTGGATTTCTTGATTCTGTTGGCACAGAAACATTTGGGAGGTGCTGGGTTTTGGGGTTGAGGCTGTTGTCCACTTTTTAGGGCAGTTTTCCTCTGTGCATAGATATTTAACTAATATGTATAGAAGGTAACATCACCAAGCAGTGAGCAGGGATGTTTGGGATCATTCAGCTTTGACTTGATTTCTGGTTCCTTCCATCAGCCAAGTGACCTTGAATAAATGACTCATCCTTTCTAAGTTTCCCTGAGTATAAAATGAAAATAAGAGGCCCTACCTCTTAAGATTGTTGGGAGGGTTATGCGCATGCATGCTCAGCTGTGTCTGACTCTTTGTGACCCCATGGACTGTAACCCACCAGGCCTCTCTGTCCATGGGATTCTCCAGGCAAGAATACTAGAGTGGGTTGCCATTTCCTCCTTCAGGGGATCTGCCCAACCCAGGGATCAAACCTATGTCTCCCATGTTGGCAGGCAGATACTTTACCACTGAGCCACTTGGGAAGTCCCTGAGAGGGTTACAGGAACATGAAAAGTGCTTAACACTGTGATGGAGTGCTAAAATCATGTTAGCTATTATTTTGAATACTATCACTTGCTGGAGAAGACTCTTGAGAGTTCTTTGGACAGCAAGGAGATCAAAACGATCAATTCTAAAGAAAATCAACCCTGAATATTCATTGGAAGGACTGATATTGAAGCTCCAATACTTTGGCTACCTGATGTGAAGAACTGACTCATTGGAAAAGACCCTGATGCTGGGAAAGATTGAAGGCAAGAGGAGAATGGGGTAACAGAGGATGACATGGTTGGATGGCATCACTGACTCAATGGACATGAGCTGAGCAAACTCCAGGAGATAGTGAAGGACAGGGAAACCTGGTGTGCTGCAGTCTATGGGGTCACAAAGAATCTGATACGACTAAGCATGTGTCGTGAACACTAACAACAACTCTCAAGAGAACAAGAGTCTTAGGAGACCACTCAGCAAGGGGCTACACAGAGCTTGTGGTAATACCAGCTACCCATGTCTCTTCCATGAGCATCTGCAAAAGATATGATTGATTACCCAAACTGTGGCAAAGTCTGTGTGTCTATGGCAAGACCTGGGGATAGGAATGTGAGTTAGCCAAAGCAATCTATAACAATTTTGAAGTTCCTGGCACATGTTGGAGTTACAGAGTATCTTGATGCTCCTGAGAAAATTTTGCAAGTGTTCTGCTATAATTATATGTAAATCCGAGACTTGGCACTGGCACATTTCCGTTTAGCAAATGTGTCTAAATAAATTGATCTGCCTTGTCTAAGACAGCGTGGATATCTCCAACCATTAGTGTTTTTCTGCCACTGGGTTGATTTTTGTCTAGCCTGGTGTAATTCCAGGCAGCAGGCCATTGTCCCAAATGCATTTCTGATTGATTTTCTGCCTAACAACTGACAACTTAACTTTTCAGCAGGAGGTCTGAGCTCAAGCCTCCTTTTTAATGCTTCAGAATGTAATATGATCCTGATGGATGGTTCTGAAGAACAACTGGCTTTTGTGATGGAAAAGAAAGTGTAAGACTTGGTTCCCAAACACACACTGACTTCTTCCATATGGACGGCATTACTGTAAATTAGAGAAGAGTAGAGGTGGGGAAGAGGATGGTTGCTTTTATGGGAAAGGTCAGGATTTAATTCTATCGTTATCTTCTTGCTTATAATTTAAAGTCCTCTGCTCCCACTTGAAGTCATTGATTTATGAAAGTGCTTGGTGAAGGTGGTTGCATAATATACTTGACTTCTTATGTAACTTTGCAAAAGGCATTTAGAATTCCTTTTTTAAAACCTGATTCTAAGCAGGTATCAAGAGTCACAAATTGTTTAGTGGTTACTTTTGGTGCTTAATGGTACAGCTTGTATTTTGTCTGAAGTAGATGTGATTCTAGAGATTCAATTCTAATTAAATAGGCTACTGTTGGCTCCTGAGGGTTTCTCCAACCAGCAGTTGCATTTGATATTTACATCCAAGTCATTCCTGAAGGATGGAAGCTTCTTGGACAAACCTCCAAGTCAATCAAAAGGATTACTGGGCTATTAATCCCAAATTTTAAATCCCCAGCTGTTGGTAAAAATATATGAGCTATGCTTCTAAATTGTCACAGTTGAGTGACATTTGAGTTTAAAGCTCCTTTTAAGTGACAGATGGAATTCCAAGTCCATGGAATTTATAAGTCCATAGGAATCTGGGTTCTATTTAAGTGGTCAACCTAGAAAAATCTAATGGTAAATTCATATTAATCAGTACCAATGGATATACATTGGGTTCAATCCCTGGGTTAGGAAGATCTCCTGGAGAAGGAAGTGGCAACCCACTTCATTATTCTTGCCTGGGAAATCCTATGGACAGAGGAGCCTGGTGGGCTACAGTCTATGGGATTGCAAAGAAGTCAGACATGACTTAGCGATTAAACAACGACAAAGAATATACATACCAAAATCGAATGTTCCATTTCCATGCCTTTGTTCATGCTGCTTCTCAGTCCAGACAGTTTTCCTCCATTCTCATTTCATATCTGAATCCTTCCAAATGCACTTCATAATCCTGGTTACTCTGATGCCGATAATCTCTTCTGTTTTTCACCAGCTAATACATTTGTGGTCTGCACTATCCAATTCAATTTATACTTAGATTATGTTTCATGTGTCTCTCATTAATATTTGCACACTGGCTCTTCTCTCAACTACAGTTCATTGAGGGCAAGGATGTTATTCCATACCATCCTTCTCTCCTTGATAGTGTCCAGCTCAGTGCCAAACATCCACAAACCAACTAAACATTTATATACAATTTAAAACATAATTATTGGGACTTCCTGGCAGTCCAATGGTTAGGACTCCAGGCTTCCATTGCAAGAGGCACGGGTTCCACTGGGAGTCAGGGAACTAAGATCCCTCATGCCACTCAGCAGCACAAAAACAAAAAACAAAAAAACACCAAAAAATCCAGAAAGAAACCCTAAAACTAAAATTATTGAAAATCTTTGCAAAATGTCAAAAACTTGAGAGTTTTACATTTTAAGCCATTATCAGTTGATACTTTAATTGGAAATTAACAGTTCTGCTGGGAGAAAAGATGACACCTACCTTATATTTCACCTACCTTATATTATTGTCTCCATTTCCCCAAATCTTTTAGAGCAGATACAGTAGATTAGTCAGAGAAAGCACCTCAGTAGATATTTCAACAGAGAGAATTTAACATAAGAAACTGTTTAAACAACTGTTGGAAACTAGAAAAGCCAAAAGTGGACACTAGGGTATCATAGATATGGCAATGACAGGAAGTACTTCCACCCACAGTCCTGGGTGAGCCAAGGGAAAAGATTATGGTGATGAGAACCTAGAAGCTAGAAAGAGCGTTCCCATAGAATTGCTAGGGGGGATTCTAGGGGTGAGATGGTTCTGAGGATGACAAAAAAATATACTGGAACCTGGGACCCACTGCCTTGCCAGGGCAAAAAGCCTTTGCTGACGGTACTGACTAAATAGCAAGCAAACAGGAAGGAACAAGATTGGCTCCTCTTCCCTAGCTTTCCAGCTTTTGTCTACTGCCCCATCTTGATAAGAACCTATAGAAAAAGCTGGTAAAGGAAGAAAGTTTTCAGAACCCCAGCCACAGTAGAGGAGCAGAGGAGACCAAGATGAATTTGCAGATGAGAGTTAATAGCTTTATAACTGGCACAAACAGTAATAATACATATTTCTTTCCTATCTCATGGGAGGTTGAAGAAATGATAAAGAAAATAGAAACACACCTGAAGCACAGGTAGGAGAGTGACAGGCTCTCCAGGTGTTTGCCAGAACTGAAAGATGTGAAGAGGGGGCAGCAGTTCAGGGCCCTTTGCTGAGAGCCCAACCTGGTCACACCCGTCTTCAGAGGCAGCCCTGAACTCCTTCCCTTCTGCCTTATTCCTATCGCTCTAATGGCAGCGTCCTTCCATGGCTAATTTTTGGGGGTCTCATTGGCTTTAAGGGCTTCCCTGGTAGCTCAGATGGTAAAGAATCCACCCGCAAGGCAGGATACCTGGGTTCAATCCCTCGATTAGGAAGATGCCCTGGAGAAGGAAATGGCTTACCCAATCCAGTATTCTTGCCTAGGAAATCCCATGGACAGAGTAACCTGGTGGGCTACAGTCCACTGGGTCACGAAAGAGTCAGACACAATTGAGTGACTAAGCACATTGGCTTTAAAGAGTACATGTGCTGTCACCTCACTAATCTCCATGTTTGTGGTGCCTCCCTCATCTTCCCTAGAGAGAATATGATGGAAAAGAAAAGGTGACACTTTTGGCATCTTACACTAATCTGGAGGAGCTCTGGTTGATTATATCAAATGTTAGCATTCCCTGAAATTCAACTCTGAAAGAGCCCTATTAATAGCTACTCAGGATTGACTCCAACAGGAAACACTCCGAGAAGTGTGATTATTCCTTCGTTATGATTTACCTACTTCATATAGATTGTGGCACCTTTATTAGAGGGAGGAGCTTATTTTACATTAAAATAAGCTCACTGTAAAGAGAACATCTACTGTATTGTAAATGGGACTTCCCTGGTGGGCTCAGATGGTAAAGAATCTGTCCTCAATGTAGGACACCCAGGTTCAATCCCTGTGTCAGAAGATTCCCTGGAGAAGAGAATGGCCACCCACTCGACTATTCTTGCAGGGAGAATCCTATGGACAGAGGAGCCTGTTGGGCTATAGTCCATGGGGTTGCAAAGAGTCAGACGTGATTGAGCAACTAATACCTCAATAAACACTTTAAGTTCAAATTGTGACTACCCAAATAAGATCAAACATGCATCCAGGAGTTTATGGATGGGAAATCTTCAAATAAACAGAAGTCTGGATCTTCCATACTGTCACAGGGCCTGCCACATGTGGTTTAGTTACTAAACTGCGTCCTACCCTTGGGACGCCATGGGCTGTAGCCTGCCAGGCTCCTATATCCATAGTGGGCTCTAAAATTAATCCACGTTCACAGGTGCACCTCATCTTCCTGAGCACACTGCTGAACTGTGGGCCCTCTTCCAGGCAACAAGCTGTAAACTGAGCCACTATCTCAAGGAATCATCATGGAGATTTCTTCATAGCGGAAGTAGACTTCATTGGGAAAAACCACTCTGAATGTCTCTGTTTTCCAGGGTTGGAATTTTTGTATAATGGTCTTAACTTTGATTAAATGGTTGCTGTGTATAAGAGACATTACTTTGCCAACAAAGGTCCATCTAGTCAAGGCTATGGTTTTTCCAGTGGTCATGTATGGATGTGAGAGGTGGACTATAAAGAAGGCTGAGAGCAGAATTGATGCTTTTGAACTGTGGTGTTGGAGAAGACGCTTGAGAGTCCCTTGGACTGCAAGGAGATCCAACCAGTCCATCCTAAAGGAGATCAGTCCTGGGCATTCATTGGAAGGACTGATGTTGAAGCTGAAACTCCAATACTTGGCCACCTGATATGAAGAACTGACTCATTGGAAAAGACCCTGATGCTGGGAAAGACTGAAGGTGGGAGGAGAAGGGGATAAGAGAGGATGAGATGGTTGGATGGCATCACTGACTCAATGGACATGAGTCTGAGCAAGCTCCAGGAGTTGGTGATGGACAGGGAGGCCTGGCATGCTGTGGTTCATGGGGTCGCAAAGAGTTGGACACAACTGAGTGACTGAACTGAACTGAACTGTGTATAAGGCACTGTTTTAAATTCCTTCCTGGATCAGGTCATTCAGTTCTCACAACCCTAAGAGAAAATGTTTTTATTAGCCTCCACTTGGCAGCTAAGAAAACTTAAGCAGAGAAGGATTAAGCCAGGGGTCCCCAACCTCCGGGATCTAATGCTTGATGTTCTGGGTGGAGCTGATGTAATAATAATAGAAATAAAGTGCACAATAAATTTAATACACTTGTATCACCCGGAAGCCATCCTCCTGACCCACTCCATGGAAAAATTGTCGTCCAATAAACCAGTCCCTAGTGCATAAAAGATTGGAGATCTCTGGATTAAGCAACATTTCCTAGGTCAGGCAGCTGGTGGCAGTGGAGTCAGGATTCAAACCCAGGTAGGATGGCCTGAGAGCCCACAGCCTTCTACACTATGCCCCGTGCCACACTGCCTCCTGGGACCACCAGGTTCCTATTGTTGGCAAAGAAGAAGCTACACCAATAGACAGCAGCTAGATGGACAAAATTTACCTCTTAGTCATGGAGGAATGTCCACTGTGTTCACATTTCAGAACACACTGGTACTCTCCAAGGTTACTAGCGTCTCTAAGAAGGGAGAGGGGAAGAGAAATGGAACAATCAAGTACTTACTATGCAAGCAAGTCTGTGTTCAGCATTTTCACATATCCTACAAGTCAGATATTATCAGACCCATTTTTCAGATAACAGACCTGGGGGCTCAGAGACAGTAAGTAACTTGGTCAGACCATTGAACCAGTAAGTGACAGAGCCGATGTGTGAGTCGATAGGTCTTGAACACTCATGTTCTAGCTGCTCTTAACACTGAATTTCGTTCAAGAATTGCTTAAACCTTCTGCAGCACCCGTACATCATATAATAAAGATCCTAGAGAATAAGCAAGAGAAGGATCCTTTTTCTTCTTTCAGTTTTTAATTTAGCTTCTTATTCATATAAGCCCCACCACCTGTATCTGTCTCTGGCCTGAGCTCCCATCTCTCTGCCTGGATATGCTTCTTCTAATTGGAACCCACAGAGGTCATTCTTTTGCTGTACCTATTAACTTCTGTTTAATTTACAACATTGCCCTATTAGAATTGTGGAGATTATTAACTTGGATTTTCAAATCAGATTTCCTGCAACTCTGCTCAAGGCAACCTTATTTTCCCAGTAGAACAATCATATATTTTCAGTGAGTGGTCATAAATATTGAAGAGTTAGTTCCTAGCTAATTTAAAAGAATAGAGGATGAAACATCCTTCAGATTTCATTCTGATCTAATTTTGGTTGAATAAGCTGTTTGCAAAGGTCACATTTGAAAGCAATGTTATAAAGAGCCCTAAGGGGAATATTTACAGGTTTGGCTCTGTGTGTGTGTGTGTGTGTGTGTGTGTGTGTGTGTCTATTTGAATGCATTTCTACATTTGTAAACAAAATAATAAATTAAGAAATGAGAGCATTAAAATAACTGGAGAGAATAAAATGCCCTTTTTTCATAGTACTATATGGTGATCGTTGATTATCCCACCAATCACCTGAGGCCCTGGAAGCTTCTGAAGATTTCTGAATTACCAAAGAAAGAATAAAGTCCCTCCACTTGGTTTTCTGTTCAGTTATGTTTTCTTATGTTTACAAGTTCTGCAAGTTAGAGATGATAGAAATTTTATAGATTCAGTTCAGTTCAGTTCGGTCACTCAGTTGTGTCCAACTCGTTGAGACCCCATGAATCGCAGCACGCCAGGCCTCCCTGTCCATCACCAGCTCCCAGCTTGCCCAAACTCATGTCCATTGAGTCAGTGACGACATCCAACCATCTCATCCTCTGTTGTCACCTTCTCCTCCCGCCCTCAATCTTTCCCAGCATCAGGGTCTTTTCAAATGAGTCAGCTCATCGCATTAGATGGCAAAAGTATTGGAGTTTCAGCTTCAACATCAGTCCTTCCAATGAATACCCAGGACTGATCTCCTTTAGGATGGACTTGTTGGATCTCCTTGCATTCCAAGTGACTCTCAAGAGTCTTCTCCTACACCACAGTTCAAAAGCATCAATTCTTCTGCGCTCAGCCTTCTTTATAGTCCACCTCTCACATCCATACATGACCACTGGAAAAACCATAGCCTTGACTAGATGGACCTTTGTTGGCAAAGTAATGTCTCTGCTTTTTAATATGCTATCTAGGTTGGTCATAACTTTCCTTCCAAGGAGTAAGCGTCTTTTAATTTCATGGCTGCAGTCACCATCTGCAGTGATTTTGGAGCCCAGAAAAATAAAGTCAGCCACTGTTTCCCCATCTACTTCCCATGAAGTGATGGGACCAGATGCCATGATCTTAGTTTTCTGAATGTTGAGCTTTAAGCCAACTTTTTCACTCTCCTCTTTTACTTTCATCAAGAGAGTTTTTAGTTCTTCTTCACTTTCTGCCATAAGGGTGGTGTCATCTGCATATCTGAGGTTATTGATATTTCTCCCGGCAATCTTGATTCCACTTTGTGCTTCTTCCAGCCCAGTATTTCTTATGATGTACTCTGCATATAAGTTAAATAAGCAGGGTGACAATATACAGCCTTGATGTCCTCCTTTTCCTATTTGGAACCAGTCTGTTGTTCCATGTCCAGTTCTAACTGTTGCTTTCTGATCTGCATACAGGTTTCTCAAGAGGCAGGTCAGGTGGTCTGGTATTCCCATCCCTCTCAGAATTTTCCACAGTTTCTTGTGATCCACACAGTCAAAGGCTTTGGCATAGTCAATAAAGCAGAAATCGATGTTTTTCTGGAACTCTCTTGCTTTTTCGATGATCCAACAGATGTTGGCAATTTGATCTCTGGTTCCTCTGCCTTTTCTAAAACTAGCTTGAACATCTGGAAATTCATGGTTCATGTATTGCTGAAGCCTGGTTTGGAGAATTTTAAGCATTACTTTACTAGTGTGTGAGATGAGTTCAGTTGTGTGGTAGTTTGAGCATTCTTTGGCATTGCCCTTCTTTGGGATTGGAATGAAAACTGACCTTTTCCAATCCTGTGGCTCCTGCTGAGTTTTCCAAATTTGCTGACATATTGAGTGCAGCACTTTCACAGCATCATCTTTTAAGATTTGGAATAGCTCAACTGGAATTCCATCACCTCCACTAGCTTTGTTTGTAGTGATTCTTTCTAAGAACCACTTGACTTCACATTCCAGGATGTCTGGCTCTAGGTGAGGGATCACAGCATCGTGATTATCTGGGTTGTGAAGATCTTTTTTGTATAGTTCTTCTGTGTATTCTTGCCACCTCTTCTTAATATCTTCTGCTTCTGTTAGGTCCATACCATTTCTGTCCTTCATTGAGCCCATCTTTTCATGAAATGTTACTTTGGTATCTCTACTTTTCTTAAGAGATCTCTAGTCTTTCCCATTCTATTATTTTCCTCTATTTCTTTGCATTGATCGCTGAGAAAGGCTTTCTTATCTCTCCTTGCTATTCTTTGGAACTCTGCATTCAAATGGGAATATCTTTCCTTTTCTCCTTTGCTTTTTGCTTCTCTTCTTTTCCCAGCTATTTGTTAGGCATCCTCAGACAGCCATTTTGCTTTTTTTGCATTTCTTTTTCTTAGGGATGGTCTTGATCCCTGTCTCCTGTAGAATGTCACGAACCTCTGTCCATAGTTCATCAGGCACTCTGTGATGCAGAATAGACTCAGAATATTACTACTAAGGATATTTTAAAATCCAGGTGACCCCCATCCTATAACTTTTTTTGAATTAAATGAAGTTTATTAAACCATGATTGCCATAGTGTAATCTATCTTATATTTTAATATTCTCACTTATGTGTCTTTACCTTATTGCCATGGAGCAGCTGTTATTAAGGCCAATTTAAGTGTTTCTCCTATTTATCTTTTTCCCATTCTACTGCTGCCTACCTGGTGTAAACACTTCTCTGTGCATATATGTTCATATGTGTGTGTTTTAATTGAAAATAACCTTCTTCTTTTCCTTCCAACAAATGTTAAAAAATGTTTAGTAAGCAGCTATAATTCTGCTGGGAGCTTTGTTTACATGGATGAATAAGACATATTTGTTCTCTGAAAAAACATTTATATTCTTACAGTGAAATGTCATTTGACAATAAAAAATAGTACTAAAAAAGAGAAAGAAAGAAGAAAGAAAACAGGCTTCCTGCTGGCATATGTAGTTTCTTAGCTGGCATTAGAAAAAGGTGCCCCCCTCTGGATAAATTAGAAAAACTGGCTCTTCCTTCACTTCCTCTTTCAGCTGGCTCCCTTTCTGTAACACCTGTGCAACTCTATGCATTTGACTATAAATTGTGACATATTTATGCATGTGAGAGTTGGACTTCGAAGAAAGCTGAGTGCCAAAGAATTGATGCTTTTGAACTGTGGTGTTGGAGAAGACTCTTGAGAGTCCCTTGGAATGCAAGGAGATGCAACCAGTCCATCCTAAAGGAGATCAGTCCTGGGTGTTCATTGGAAGGACAGATGTTGAAACTGAAACTCCAATACTTTGGCCACCTCATGTGAAGAGTTGACTCATTGGAAAAGACCCTGATGCTGGGAAGGATTGGGGGCAGGAGGAGAAGGGGATGACAGAGGATGAGATGGTTGGATGGCATCACCGACTCCATGGACATGGGTTTGGGTAAACTCCAGGAGTTGGTGATGGACAGGGAGGCCTGGCGTGCTGTGATTCATGGGGTCGCAAAGAGTTGGACATGACTGAGCGACTGAACTGAACTGTGACATGTTTATAAGCCCTTAAAATTTATGCCTGAGTTAGTAGATGACCTCATAATTGGTCTTGCCTTCAGCCTTTTGCCTTTCCAATTTGTTTCATAACTGCTTCATTATCCTTTATCTTCAAAGATCTTCTGCCATCTCATCTCCTCATGCAATACTTTCAGTGTCTCTTTATGCCTCACCTGATGCTTAGAACCCTCCAGAGTCTGGCTCTGTGACTTCCTTTTGTGACTTTAACTCTCATTTCTCCTTGGTGTGGACCCTACAGTCTTGTTAGACTGGTTTAATTAGCATTTACGGGGCATGTTTTGTCATATCTACCCTGAAAATACCATTCCTTTCATCTGGAAGCTTCTTCCCCCCATTTCTGATGTCTAGCTAATTTCAAGAACAAAACATGGGACATCCTTCAAACTTAGGCAGTGCCCTGAATCCTGGCACCAAGTTTTCATCAATTTACTAAATTAATTTTTCTTGCAGCTAAGTGTATATGTGATTCTGACAATGTGCAAAATTCTGCTGAAACCAGCACATCCCTAAGTCAGTATCAAGGAAAGAGGACAAATTTAGCAGAAAGTTCAAGAAATTTGCTTCCTGAGAACATGGTCAGGATGGTAAACAAGTCTCTTTTGTGAAGGATACCATGCTGAGAGGTGAATGAGGAATAAGGGGATAATTGTAGAAGAACTTTGTAATTTAGAAAAATTGGCTTTAAATAAAAAATGGTGTTAACTTTTTAGGACCTTCAAGTATGTTGGTGAAAAATGCCAGTTTTAGAAATGGAACAGTGAAGACAAGAGAGATTCACCACTTCTAATCCGGTGCAGACCTTTGCATCCTTAAAGAACCAGATGATTCATGTCAATGTATGGCAAAAATCACTACAATATTGTAATTGGCCTCCAATTAAAATAAATTAATTAATTTTAAAAAAGCCTACCTTAATTTCTTTTGCCCATGACAGTGTATCCTTCCCCCAAGCACCAATATCACAGATTCTCTTGCGTCACTCTGTAGAAGACGATGTCAGTGTCCTGCCCACATGTCTCCACTTAGCCTAGGAGTCGCCTCTCCTATGCACCTATGGCTTCCTGCGTCTCCCTGTCTGACGGTGTCCTCCTACCCTGGTGCACTCTGGTCTCTGTGCAGTGTAGGTTAGAGTGTTGGGAAATTACCATCTCAGGATGTACCCTCAAAAAGCAGGGGATAGAGTTGACAAATACTGCCCTGAAGTGGGTTACTCGTATCCCACACAGTCTCTCAGAAGGTCTGTGGAAGCACTGAACCTGTAACCCACAGTGCTCACCTGCTCAGACTGCACATCCTACTTGATTTCCCACCCCATCTTGCTGTTCCACTTTCTCCCAGCCCTTCCTGGAATCATCTTTCAAATAAGTCCTTTACACCCAGATTATTGTTCCTGATACCTTCATTAGCATTATGTCTCTTTTCCTTCCTCCTTTCCTTCTTATATGTTTTGTGTCCTTGAGGATGATTTCAGTCCCAACCACAACATACACTCCTCATATAGCACCGATGGTCATGGTAGCTAATGATGCTGAATTTGTTGATCAAATCAACACTGTAATGAAGAACGCCCTGGTGGGTGTTTCTGAGAACTGATTCTAACGGAATTCTGAATATACAGAAATTTTATTTCTGAAGTACAGAATTTCCTCTTGTACTACTTTCTAAGAAAGGTTTTAAACATCAAGTGATTTGATAGATTCTTTTTCTCATACCTGACTGTATCCTCTGCAGCCTGTTTTCTGTATCATTTGGATGCAAGGGCTGTTATTAACTATCTTGCTGTTTGTATATTTCAGCCTGTCCCGGCCTCAGGCAGAAGCCGACAGTCAGAATTAATGCGGCCAAGGCATGACGGGGGCTCCAGGTGGCTGACAGCCTGGAGATCCCTCAGACAGGGAGCCAAATTGCTCTCTCTTCTAGAACAGCATTATGAACAGCGCTACCATGATTTCCTGGCAGCATCTAGAAAATCTGATTAGAGGCACATCCAAGACAGGTATTTTTCCATCTTATTTCAAGTCCATCTCTTTTGTCATGGCAGAGACTTGACTAGGAGAGGGACAGGGAGGACAGTTGCTTAATTGCCATTTTAGAATGCAGGCAGGCACAATATCAAGGCAAAGACTGCCTTCGAGCTATTCTCAGTTTGTTCTTTTATGACTGTTAGACCTTCAGGGCAATTTAAAAATTTGCATTTATATATGTTGTGTTCTTGTCACGAACCCTGGTAAAGGGTGAAATGCACAGGATTCTGTTATTATTCCTTGGGTGAAGCCATGCCGATCAGTCCTAATCAGTCTCCCTGAGGCAGTCTAATAGTGAATGTTTCATATCTTGCATTAGTTTCGTCTTGGGTACACTACAGTGTCACGGCCATCTACCATTTTTAGTGTGCTGGCAGTTCAGAGGTCTCAGATATGACATTGTACCTAAAACAGTGCTCATCTGTGTATGCATTTCTTTTTTTTTTCCCCTCCACTCCCTTGCTTTCTCTTTCCTTCCCCTCTGCCTCCTTTTTAGTTTTAAGCTTCTTTAAGGGGTCAGCTGCTTTACAAGAGGATTGGCATCTTACTCCTAGGAATAAAACTTAAAATGTTCCTCATTGTTTTTGATTAGATTATTTCAACTAACCAGCACAATGATACTCACACATAGTTGGCTCTCAACAAATATCTGTTGAACAATTTGATCACATGAAGAATGGACCTTGGCAACCAAGTTTAAGATGAATATCTACAGGTATATAACTGTGCCTTCTATGATTACTTATCTTTTGAAGGCCATTGCTACCGTTGCATTTTGTGGGCTTCCCTGGTGCCTCAGCTGGTAAAGAATCCACCTGCAACGTGGGAGACCTGGGTTCAATCCCTGGGTTGGGAAGATCCCCTGGAGAAGGAATGGCTACCTACTCCAGTATTCTGGCCTGGACAGTTCCATGGACTGTATAGTCCGTGGGGTCAGAACGAGTCAGACACGACTGAGTGACTTTCACTTTCACCATTGCATTTACCAGCAGAAATAGCAATGGTTAGTTACATCTGAATTTAGAAATCTGTGACATCCCATCTGAGTTTATGATCAGATATGAAGGAACTAGAGCAACAGTTTGTTTTTATGCCCTAAGAAAAAAACTGTGCCTTAAATAGAACGCAAGAAAGCTGTACTCTAGTTCTGGTTCTGACACTAAAAATCTATGATGTTTTTGCTACAGGGACATTATTTGTAAAATGAGGAGATAAGCAGCAATGAGCTGTGTTGTCGTCCATCAAAGAATCAATGATTTTATGATCTTCTTAAAGATTGAGGAGAGACAGGCTTTAAAAATTCCTCTTGTTTAAAATATCTAGTCTTCTGAAAACAGAAAGGAAGTTACTAGCACTTGGTAGCCAGCATAGTTCTCAGTTGTTCTTCCACTCTGCAGGCGGGTCTTTCCAGTCACCTGCTTTGAAAGAATGTGGTTTCTCCCCTTACACTGTTTGCTAATTGTATTGAATGGCTGAGCAGGAGAGAAGAGCGGAAACTTTGTTTCCTGAAACATTTCTTAAGGGGAAAGAGGAAATTAACTTAGTCTCATGTTTTGTTGTCAGGAACACATTTACTTAATCCCTTCATCACACAGTATGATTACTCATTCTTTTTTTCAGCTCTGTAGTTCTGCTTCAGCTATCAACTGGAGTTTCCAGATGGTGCCTTCTCTAAGGTACGGTACTTCTTTCCATAAGCAATCTTTACTCTCCTTCCCTCCCACGTACAATATGTTTCCTACATACTTGGCTTTCCAATTTTTTCTTTTACGTTTTAAAAATAATAGCTGATGGTTTTGATTTGTTCTTTAGCTGATGCTTGACACGTGTGTGAGTGGTGTTTTGTTCCTATATCCCAAGTGACATCACAGTCTCGGCGGAAATCTGCTTTAGAGGTTGATAGGGAATTCTTCCATCAGTCGGTGCTAGGTCAGTGACAGTGATAAATCCATCATACTTGCCCTTCATTTTGGTTTAGTCAAGACTCCACAGCATCCTTTGGCCCCTCCCCTTGTGTACAACCTGGGTGTGAAGCAGCAGAGACAACTGTGGCTTCTGCTGGGAGCCAGAAAGTGGGCACATTTCCTTCCACTGATTTATACTGTCTCACAGCCACAAAGCCAGCATACGCCATCTTTTTTTTTTCTTTTTAAAGGTTTAAGGGAAGGGATTTGCTGGATATGGTGGGTGATGTTTATTATAGGCCATCAAAGAGCATCTGCCATTGAAATGAAGGTAGGAAAATGGAGACAAGCATCACTGGCCTCACACTATGAGTCAGTCTCCTAGCAGGATTTATGCTGGCAGGCTTTGATTTTAAAGCCCATTCAATTTTTCACTGTTGAGACCTAGAAGGGTGGCATGGGACAGGGGAGGGAGGCTCAAGAGGAAGGGGATATACAGATATATGTGTATATATATATATATATCATGAGGATGAGATGGTTGGATGGCATCACTGAGTCAACAGACACGAGTTGGAGCAAACTCCAGGAGATAGTGAAGGACAGGGAAGCCTAGTGTACTGCAGTCGTCCAAAGAGTCGAACATGACTTAGCAACTGAACAACAAATGACTGATTTGTGCTGTTGTATTTATAGCAGGATGAAGTAATTATTCTACAATTAAAATAAGTAAATAAAAATAAAAAATGGATAAAACCCATTGACTCTTCCATAGACCCATAGCCCACCACCCTTACAATCACAGCCACCCCTACCAATGCAAGATCTTCCAGTTTTCAATCTGACAACCATCATTTTGGCGGCAGCATCATTACCATCCTCTCTTCACCCTACAATCCTGATGTCATTTTACTTCAGTTTTTTTTAAAATCATCATGACCAAAATTTTTTGATGAAACTGTCTAAAATAATAATACTAATAATATTGATTGTGCTTATCATGCTTTATATATGCTAACTCATTTAATCCTCACAACTTTATGAATTGGATAATATTATTAACTGTATTTGGTAGATACAGAAATTGAGTCTGTAGAGTTAAGTAACATACCCAGAGCCATACAGCTAGTAAGTGGTGGCATCCAAGTATAAGGTAAATACATAACTGTGCCTTGGGTTTTAACTCAGGCTCAGAATCAGAATTTTTGTCCACTATACTAAACAAAGATTTGTTCACTGGGAATACTTGGATTTGAAGTTTGAAGGGGTTTGTCACACACAAACACACAGAAGCACTACTTTGGACAATACCTGGTAAACTTGCAAAGTGTATTTCCCTTTGAATTTGTTGAGCTAGGGTAAACTATGTATCAGGAACAAATGAACCCTGAACTATCAGTAGTGGCTAAGCATGACCGAGGTTTGTTTCTTGCTCCCAGAAAGCCCAACAGAGTGCCTGGCGCTCCAGGGCACTGACCTCCCCTACGGTAGCCTGGAAACCCCAGGTGTCCGTAGGGCTGTTGATGCCAGGGAAGAGAGCAGGGAAAACTCATATACTTTAAAAAAAATTTATTTTTACCTGCCTTCTGAACTGGTATGTGTTTATTTGGCTGTGTTGAATAGGTCTTAGTTGCGACACGTGGGTTGCACAGGCTCAGTAGCTCTGGCTGGTGTGCAGGCTCTCTAGTTGTGGTTCCTGCCCACACAGTTTCAGTACTTGTGGCACACGGGTTTAGTTGCTCCACGGTATGTGGGATCTTAGTTCTCCAACCAGGGATCGAATCCTTGTCCTCTGAATTGCAAGGTGGATTCTTAACCACTGGACCACCAGAGAAGTACCCAAACTCACCTATTTTAAGGTCCTCAAATGGAGAGTGACACACTTCCCATCTGTCCACATCCATTAGTCAGGAGCAGGAATAGGGTTCCAACCCAACTACAGAGAGGTTGGCACATGTAGAAAGGAAAGACACATGCCATGTTTGAGAGCACTCTCATCTCTGTTGTATTGCTGGACAAACATAATCCATTCAAATAAATAGCTCAGTCATAACTGAATGCCAGGAGACCCTGAACAATTCTAGTTTAGGAATCCAAGTTTCTTACTCATAAGTGATGGTCCTTTTTTTATCTTAAAAATGTATGTATGGACTTGATAAACTCCCATGGAATATTGTAGTACTTCAAGGCTTGGGCTGCTGCATGCCTAAGCCATGATTTATGCCATTAACCATACAGGGGAGGAAAGAAGGCGTGAAATCTTTCTATCTTGCTTCATCATGTCAACTGCTACTCTTTGACATTTCTATATATTGGAGGCTAGTGGCAATCCCATTTCTCAGAGCTCCACCTGAGAAAAGAAGAATTATAGCTGGATCTCACTATTGTCATTTCCATTTGGGTTTAAGAGGGAGACATGCATCTAGCCTACAGAGAAGAATCCAGTTTATGTTCACTGAGCTTGCTGAAGGGCAAACCTCTCTTTGTCCAACATTCCTGATCCAGTGGCATGGTCTTCACTGTTTAGCCTTTGGGAATACATCAGGGAAAGAAACTTCACCAACAGAAAGCTGGAAAACTAGAACTGGAGATATTTGATTGCTATTTAATATTACTTCCAGTAGAAAATAAAAAGCACTATGTTGTAAATCTCTCTAATATTCTGTTTATTATTCACTGCCTTAAACTAGAGCCTGGCAAAGAAGAAGGTGTTGACTCTAATCTTTGGGTAAATAAAAGGCACTGGAAGTTCTCAGGGTGCTTCCCAGTCTTTGTGGACAGTGCCATGGAGGGCAGAGCTTCTGTGCTTATGCTCAGGCCATCTCAAGATCAGGCTGCTTTGGTTCCTGGTGTGACCCTCTAAGAAATCACCATGTTATTCTGTCTCACATCTCAGTCTTGGGTGCTCTGCTAAATGAAGAAGTCATGGACCTCCAGGCTTTGCCCCGGGGCCAGAATTACATCTCTTGGCTCAAACTTAACAAGCTTTAATACTGGCATCCCTCCAAAAACAGATATAGTGTAACCTAGAGTAAATGTAGTTATGACCAACCTAGCTAGCATATTAAAAAGCAGAGACATTACTTTGCCAAAAAAGGTCCATCTAGTCAAGGCTATGGTTTTTCCAGTAGTCATGTATGGATGTGAGAGTTGGACCGTGAAGAAAGCTGAGCACGGAAGAACTGATGCTTTTGAACTGTGGTGTTGGAGGAGACTCTTGAGAGTCCCTTGGACTGCAAGGAGATCCAACCAGTCCATCCTAAAGGAGATCAGTCCTGGGTGTTATTGGAAGGATGGATGTTGAAGCTGAAACTCCAATACTTTGGCCACCTCATGCAAAGAGTTGATTTATTGGAAAAGACCCTGATGCTGGGAAGGACTGCGGGCAGGAGGAGAAGGGGATGACAGAGGTTGAGATGGCTGGATGGCATCACCGCCTCGATGGATGTGGGTTTGGGTACACTCCGGGAGTTGGTGATGGACAGGGAGGCCTGGAGTGCTGCGATTCATGGGATCGCAAAGAGTCGGACATGACTGAGTGACTGAACTGAACTGAACTGAGAATAAATGTGTCCTGTTTATCTCTCAAACAGATAAGTAACTGGTTGTACTGCTTGTAGATTTTCTGCTGGAGTTTCCACCTTCTAAAGTTCCTTTCCTGGAGATGGACATTTGGAGAATGGATAGTTATTTCCTCATCATCCTTGCTCCTTGTGATTATCCTTGTTTGATTGTGACTAAAGTCACAGAACTGTTTTCTGTACTGTGAAAACATCTCATGGTACAAACTATTTTCAGGAAGATAAGTTACCCGTACATGGTTTTGTAAACTAGCTTGCTGTCTTCATCTTCAGACTCTTCTCTCTAGCCTTTTCCAGTTACCCTGTAATAGCTATAATTTCTCTTTTATTATCAATCCTTCTTTCCAGATGTACGAGTCTCCAGTCCTCTGTCTTGTTTACTCCTGGTCCATCAAGTCAAGTTTATTTTCAAGAGAAGTGCTCTGACTATGGCAAACTCTTCTCTATGAAGTGCCTTAAAGACACTCACATGTATTTACAATGCAGAAACATTATATTGTTAAATAATAGACTTATTTCATCTGTTTTTATTGTGAGTCAGTCTTTGGTTATGTTTGTACATATGCTAGAGCCACTTGAACCCTTTAAACAGTGTAAATGGAATCAGGGAAAATAGAAACAAACTCTGTCCTTGCCAAGGCAGGCATTCCTGTAAATAGGAAACAAGGCAAATATTACGTAGAGATGAATGACCTAAGCTAGAAAGGAAGGTCCCAGAACTAAAACAAACAGAGGGAAACATCCTTCTTTAATGTCCAGTGAAGCTGAAAGAGAAAAAAAATTCTTTTTCTCCAGCTTCATTGAGATAAGACTTACAAACAAAGTGAAGTGTACAATGTGAAGATTTGATAATTGAACGTATAGCAACAAAGAGCATAAAGGTGGCTACGGGGGTCTAGAGTGTGGGGGAGATAGGGAGAGCTTAGCAAAAGGGCACAGACTTTCAGTTACAAGATGAATAAGAGCTAGTGTATAATGTTAGACTACTACTGATAACATTATTGAATAATAGAAATAATCATGATTCAGTTTCAAAATAGGAATGTGGGAAGACTAGTGATGGAAATAGGAGATATCTAAGGTGATGGGAGATGGAAGTAGGTGATGGAAATAGGAGGTATCTAAGCTGAGCTAAGAAAAATACAAGCATAGTTAAGACTGAGAACTGAAAGCTGATTTAAAAAGTTTAGCTGTGTCCAGCTAGTTTAAGTGCCAGAGTTGATACACAGTAGTAGTATGTTTTCAAATAAGTTAAACTTTTTATTCTATTTTCCATCACTCTGTTTGCCTAATGTGAAGTCCAAGGATCAAATGAAAAAAACAAAGGCTCTCATTATAAACCTTAGAGTGGACTTAGGAAGAAGTGTCAAGCTTGTCTCTCACACAAGTCTAGGCTTAACCAAGGGCAGATAGGGCCAAGGCCATGTGTGCCATCAGCTAGTGAATCAGCCCCACTATAGCATGACTGAGGCCACAGACATTCCTGGGATTCAGTCAGTAACAGAGCCAAGTGCTTAAACAGTACTGCCTGTTTGTGAGAAAATTCCAGTTGGAGGAATTCTTTAGTAACTGCTTTGCCACCGTGTATGGGCTATATAATAAGTACTGTCAAATGTTTATAGTTATGCAATTAATGTTTTTATTGCCTTTCCGGTAGGCCTTTTCACTGGATATGGTTTTGCATTCCTGTTGGCTATGGGGTAGTTCTAAGCTTCAAAAATTACTCTGGAGAGAAGAACGTTCTCCCTTTCCCCTTGTCATTTCATTTCTCTAAAGCTGGGATCTCTTAGTTTACTAACGAGGGATTCTTTCTCTGCCACGGGAAGATTAGTTAACGGACCCGGTCATATTTTCCCATAAATGGCAACATGAGCTGTCCTGAGATTTATTTTTAGATACTGAATTAGTCTTAGAATGTGAGTTCTGCACTGTGGGAAAGAATGACATGACCCTGCTAAGATGTGAACTCTGCTTTTTGTCGCCATGGTTACCATTTGATCATTCTAACTTGCATATTTGGAGTCCAAAGGAATAAATCTAAATAACATCCTCTACAGAAGACAGGAATCAAAAATACAAAACATGTTGTTCTTTATATGAGTAAATATGAACCGTGCATGGACTGTAGGACAAAAATACCTGCAGAACAAAAAAGAGCAGAAGTATGTTTTGCCAGAAAATGCAAAATTTGGATGGGTCTTAACAACTTATTGTTTAGGAAATCTAGGTTTCTGAACTGCTTAGTAAAAGTAAGAATATGCTGATAAATGCAGCAGTCCAAATGTTTTATGGAGTGGGCCATGTGAGTATTTTTACCTGCATCTTGTTGCATTTTTAAAAATAATCTACAGCATTTAGCCCAATATCTTGTTATCTGAATGACTGCACTGGCATCATGCTTCCTTTGCTTTGCTTATTAAAAACATCAACCTGAAAATGGAATATTAAAAGCTATAAACATGATCTTAAGATATGCTTATTCTAGAACATCTGAAGCATGTCCACCATTCCATGATCATTCATTCAGTCCCTACCTTTTGTGAGCACAACTCGATGACATCAATGGCAAGGTTTTTATTCTCTCATAGCTACTTTTCATGGAAACTAACTGAAAAAATAGAAATATACATATATATATATATATACACACACATACATATATAACTGAATCTGTATACCTGGATACCTGAAACCAACATAATAATGTATAGCTGAAACTAACACAATACTATAAGTCAACTATATTTCAATTAAAAAAACAGAAAAAAATGCAAAAAAGCATCTAATAGTGTATAGTAGATAGTGAATATTCAATAAATAATAGTTATAATTCTGAAAAGCCCTACTTTTCAGTGATTAAATTTCAGGAAAAGAAAATAATCATTAATACAACTCTTCCCTTTCCCCGGTAAATAGCTACTTACAAGGAAGCAGTCAAATTTATACCCATAGAATTTTAATATTGAAGAGATCATCACCTAACATTTTTATTTTACAAAGCAAACCGTACTCCTTTGGTGGCAATCATAACAAAGTTGCATATTTGAGTATATTTTACAGTTCAGATTCGTCTTTGAACCTAGTACTCACTAAGCAAAAAGACATGTTTAGAGTATGAATTCTGCTTTCCTGAGAGATGAACTTTTGGATTCCTCCCTGTTTCAGAGATTATGAAAATTCTAGTCAGCAAACATTTTGAGTAAACTGGCTCTATTCTGCATCACTTGTTTTCTTTGGCATTACCAGAAATTAATGCATGTCAGGCTGTGCTCATGATGGAGTTTAAATGAGTAAGGACCTTGGTTTCTCTTGAAGGGAGGAGTTCAGTCCTAGAACACATGTGGGAGGCTGATCCAGGATTTCATTTCACTGGGTTTAATGACTTTCATTCAGGAAGCAGTGGTGCTGGACAGTTCCCTTCCAAACAAGCTATGAGTGACCAGGACCAGGTCCAGGATTTGGGGGATCAGAATAATAAAAAAGGTGATGTTATTATGGTCTTGAGCAGTAACTTTCTCCTTTGATTCATCATCCATTTTCACATGAAGTGATGCTTTTTAATTTTTATCTGAAGCTGATCTATTTTTGTAATCTTGTTGAATAATAAAACATTTGAATGTTGGAGCTAGGACTTTCAAAATAGTGCCAGCTGTTTCTGGAGTGGCCAGGAAATGAAATTTCTTAATTCAAGCTCAAGTTGTCCTAATGTCCAGAAAATTAGATTTTTAATTCAAGTTCAGGCTGCCCACTCAACCCACATATACCACTAGCCTTCTCCAGGGCAGTGATCCCACCATTCCTTTGTGTTTGGCATAGTTGTTCCAGGACCACTGTGTGTTTGTGTGTGTGTGTGTGTGTGTGTGTGTGTGTGTGTGTGTGTGTGTCTAGAAATTTGAATTTTAACAAGCATATCAAGTGTTTCCAATGCAGGTGGTAACTGAGAAACAGTGACATTTAAAGAATGAGCTTCTATTTTGCATTTGTCTGTTCTATCAAGGAGGTTGTTCTAGTTACTATTGCTGTGCAATGTGTGTGCCAAGTCACTTCAGTCATGTCTGACTCTTGAGATCCTATGGACTGCAGCCCGCCAGGCTCCTCTGTCCATGGGATTCTCCAGGCAAGAATATTGGAGTGGGTTTCCATGCCCTCCTTTAGCGGTCCTCCTGACCTGGGATTGCACACTTGACTCTTGCTTCTCTTGAATTGGCAGGCAGGTTCTTTATGACTAGTGCCACCTAGGAAACAAATCACTCTAAAATACAGTTCCATGAAACAGCCATTTTATTTTGCTCCTGGATTCTGCAGTTCAGAAATTCAAACAAGGCCCAACAGGGACAACTTTTCTCTGTTCCATGATGTCTGGGGCCTCACTAGTGAGATTTGAAGGCTGAAGGTGACTCTCCTGCTTTGGAATAGAATACTTTGAGTCTTCTTCATTCACATTTCAGGTAGCTGGTGAAGGCTGTTGGCTATAATACCTTCACATGGCCACTCCATGTTTCTCTTCATGGGATAGTTTGGGCTTTCTCACAACATGGCAGGTGAATTCCAAGAGTGAATATCTCAAGAGAGAATAAGGTGGGCATGTGTGTTATTTTTACAGCCTAGCTTGGAAATCACATAATGTCACTTCTATCATACTCCACCAGGTTGAAGAAGTTATAAAGATCTGTCCAGATTCATGGTCTGTCAAATGGACATTATAAGAAACCATGTGAGATGGGAGTATTGTGGCTATCTTTGGAAGGTAAAATCTACCACTGAGAACACTAATAACGCTTTCACGACTTCATTTTCAAATCGCTGGTCTTCCCTGGTGGCTCAGGCAGTAAAGAATCTGCCTGCAATGAAGGAGACCCAGGTTTGATTCCTGGCTTGGGAAGATCCCCTGGAGAAGGGAATGGCTACCCATTCCAGTATTCTTTCTTGGAAAATTCCATGGACAGAGGAGCCTGGTGGGCTATAGTCCATGGGGTTGCAAAGAGTCAGACATGACTGAGCGACTAACACTTTTCACTGAAAAATTAGTAAAGGCAAATAGAAGCCCAGTATAGTTGAAAAACTTATAACGGAACACTTTTCTTGCTGTGAATGAGTTAAAAATCTCTTCACCCAGACAAATTACATCCCATGGTACTAAGAAAACTAACAAATCATATCACTGAGACATTTTACCAATCTTGAAGAAATATGAAAGATAAGAAACATTGGCACACTAGGAAATTGGTATATATCATTCTGTCCACAGGAAGAAAGATGGACACAATATATGGTAGGCCAAATAAGATTCTATAATCTAGTAAATTAAGAGCTAGATTTTAAAAATCCAGGCCAGGGATGAGATATAAATATGTTACAAAGGTGCTACCACTTTCTTACCTGGTATATCCATGGAGTGAAGTTGCTCAATCATGTCTGACTCTGCGACCCCATGGACTGTAGCCTAGCAGGCTCCTCTGTCCATGGGATTTTCCAGGCAAGAATACTGGAGTGGGTTGCCATTTCCTTCTCCAGGAGATCTTCCCAACCCAGGGATTGAACCCTAGTCTCCCGTATTGTAGGCAGACGCTTTACCATCTGAGCCACCAGGGAAGTCCATATCCATGGAAGATATTGCTAAATAATCTGATCATGGCCTTCCTGACTGCTATGTTTGGATTGAGCCTAGAAACATTGTCAAAATTATGCTCTAGGCAACCGCTGATGATTAATCGTTATTGATACATGAATTAAAATCTGCTTTTTATTTAGAAGCAAAAAGTGGAGTTCCTAGTCCTGATATCATTTCAATAAAAGTAAATCATGTAATACTAACTTCATTCATTTTTTTCTTTCTTAAAATTGTCAGACAAACAGAGTAAGTTACTGTGATAGACATGGTGTTCTTTGGCTTGTACCAAGGATTTTGACACATTCTTGCTCATTATGTTCTTATAGAAAAAAAGGAAAAACACTAGTTGAATGTAATGACAATGAGAGAAATCAGTTATTGGTAGGACAAACCCTCAGTAAAGGTGATGACTTAAACTTAGTTGGAACATTCTGCTTTATTCAACATTTTGTAAGATCAAAGACTTGAACAAAATTTAAGGGTATACTAACCACGTTTAGAGAGGATATGAGGTTGATGGAGAGCAAGTAGTTTGCATGACAGAATAAGAATTCAAAAATATCTTGATATAATACACCCAACAAGATGAAATTCAACAGGACATTTAGTCTAGCAACTGTTTTTCCCCACAAAAGTACAGATCATATAGACTTGACGTTGCAACAGCACATGTAAGGAATACTTCAACTCAACCATGTGAAATGATCTCCAAAACTATCTTCTGTAATTTTAGAGTTTGTTGAAGTTCTTTCTAGAACAAAGATGGCAACAGTTCTGCTCTATAATACCCTGCCCAGATCACAACTGGGAGAGTTCATTCAGTAGTGAACACCAATTTAAAGTGGTATACAAAAATCAGAGTATTATCCAGGATTTGTGTCCCACAGAGAAGAGAAAGCTCAAGATATTTCATCTAAATTTAAGTCATGACGTTAAAGCAACTGCCTGCAATGTTGAAGACCCGGGTTCTATCCCTGGGTAGGGAAGATCCCCTGGAGAAGGAAATGGAAGCCCACTCCAGTGCTCTTACCTGAAAAATCCCATGGACAGAGGAACCTGGTAAGTTACAGTCCATGGGGTGCCAAAAAGTCAGACACGACTGAGTGACTTCACTTTCACTATAGGCAAATCATTGGGTTAAAACTTTACTTGTAAAACTTAAATTAACCCTTACACTAATCCTGTGAGGTAGGTATTATTTTGGCCATTGTACAGATGAGGAAATGGAATCACAGTATTTAAATAAGGTACATAGCTATAAGGGCTTCCCAGGTGGCGCTAGTGGTAAAAAAAACTCACCTGCCAATGCAGGAAATGTAAGAGACTTGGGTTAGATCCCTGGGTGGGAAAGATCCCCTGGAGAAGGGTATGGCAACCCACTCCAGTATTCTTGCCTGGAGAATCCCATGGACAGAGGAGCCTGGCGGGCTATACTCTAGTTGCAAAGAATCGGGAAGATTGAAGTGACATAGCACACACATAGCTATAAAGTAGAAGAGCCAGGATTTTGACAAAGTCTGTATCCCCTAGAATCTTCAGAATGTCTGAGACTGTGGTTCACAAAATTCTGTCACACCTATGACTTGTATGAGGATCTTATAAAAAATGCAAATTTTCAGACCCAGATGTTATGAGTCAGAGGTCTTAGATAACCTTCTTGAAAATACTTCAGCATAGACTGTGAGATATGAACATGTCTGATTTAGTTTTAATCTAGACCCTTGTTGTTGTTAATTGTCTTAATCAGAAATATATACTCCAGGGTGATTAGCTGGCACTTAATCCAGAGTCCACAAACCAGAGGAATTAAATTATATTCATCTCCAGTGAATACTAGAAATTCGATTATTTGACAAATGAATATCAGAACTGGGTATTTCTTGACGGAATTTTTAATTTTCATTATATGTGGATTTTCTGGCAGTATTGTAGAGACGCTCACTGCCTTGCATACATGGGAAATAAAAATATAATCGGTCCAGCAGTTTGCATCCTCAGAAATGGCATCCAGAGGTTGATTCCTTGATAGCCTTGAGAGAGTCAATTCCTAGGCAGGTTGATAAGAAGTCCAGGGTCCTTGAGGAGGAGAAAGGGGTCTGGGGCTTTCGAAGAGGAGATAGGGGTCTGGAATTCTTTAGGAGGAAAAAAGGACAAACATCTTCCCTCCCTCCCCCAACATTCCTTAAGCAGAACTGATGATTACACAACAAAACAACTCAGTTTAAACTCTGTACTAAGGATTATATAACAACAATGTATCCTGCTTGAGGACAGTCTCTCCTTCTTGAAAACCTGGCTAGTCCTGTTAACTTCGGAGAAGGCAATGGCGCCCCACTCCAGTATCTTGCCTGAAAAATCCCATGGACGGTGGAGCCTGGTAGGCTGCAGTCCATGGGGTCGCTAAGAGTTGGACATGACTGAGAGACTTCACTTTCATGCATTGGAGAAGGAAATGGCAACCCACTCCAGTGTTCTTGCCTGGAGAATCCCAGGGACGGGGGAGCCTAGTGGGCTGCTGTCTATGGGGTCACACAGAGTTGGACACAACTGAAGTGACTTAGCAGCTTAGCCTGCTATCTTAAAATGTAAATTGCGGGAGTGGGTCTGGTAAGATCTCTACAACCTTGAGACATTCTATTGATTTAATAACCAATTAAAAAATATATAGCTCCCTTGCTAAGACTAGCAAGGGGGACACTGTCTGTCCCCCTTCTGATGTCTATGTCAGAAGCTTTCTCTGTCCCTTTTTCACTTTAATAAAACTCTGCTACACAAAAGCTCATGAGTGATCAAGCCTGGTCCCTGGTCCTGAAGCTATATCTTCTTCAGAGATCATGAATCTGACATCGTTCACCATAAGCTATCATCTTGGGGGCTCGTCCAGGGTCTTCAGGACAAGGTAAGAACACTCAGAGCTCTAGTCTCTCTGCTTTCTCAGTACACACGTGTTCTTCTTTACTTTGCTAATTCTACAGTGTGCTTGTGTGAATGAATGACATGCCCTGAGCAAAGCAAGTGATGAGCCTGCTCTGCGGTTTTGCGGTGCCTTTTAATGACTGAAGGCAGCCCCGAAAAGGGAAGCCTTGTTGGGAATTTATATAGACCTGCCAATGCCAAGAGATACCCAACGTCCCTGTGAGGGGAACGGCCAGAAATGGACAAAGCGTGTGGACCAAACTTTCCTTTCTTGGTCATCTTTTCCTGATCTCTTTGACCATTTTATAATTGTGTAGGGAATTAGAGCTTCTAACTTCATCTCTCGGATCATAGACTTTCGAGGGACTTGTGATCCATGCTGTTACTGTGTACTTTTACTTAGACCCCAAGCTCGGTAGTCATGGGGAACCTAGACTTACTAGGAGCACATTTGGAGCGAGGTGGAACTCTAGCTTCAGCAGTGTCTCTCTCTTGGCTGCTTCTGTACGGGGCCAGAGTCCTAAAAGTGGGGTCAGAGTCCTAAAAGCGAGTCCTTGCCATAGCTGTGCCTCTGAACTATATGGACGGAAGTGCTGCTAGGGAGCAGAAGGTTTCTAAGGACATAGGTAGAGAATCCCAGATTGGAAGTACAGTGGGATTCTTTCTTTGATAGTGCTAACTGTTAGGGAATCAGAGGAGGCTCTCTGGTGGCTTTTGTCTCAACTCCTTAAATATTCCTTTTATGGAATTTGTGGGAATGAACTGGAAGGATTGGCCTTAGTAGCCTGAGGACAAAAACCACTCTTTCTTTGCTGGCCAACCCTCCACCACCTCTTTTGCTATACTGGTGTGGTGACATTCAGAAGGGACATCTTGGTTGCTGTGCATCCCTTTATGACTCACTGCTTCTACTGTGGTTAGGACTGTACTCAGGAATGTGCACAGGCACATGTAAGACGGATGTGTCCCCTAGTAGTCCTAGCTTGGGAGGCATTCTGGAAGGCTACTCTATTGCACCCCGGGCAGCATCAGAGGAGGAGCGAAAATCAAAGTCTTAAAGGTGAGTAACTGGAAATCAATTTGGGATGCCATCAGGTCTACCGCTGATGCATCTCCACCCTGTTGTGGTGGTAGGGAGGGATGAATAATGTGCCTGCGTCGGTAAGGGAAAGACTACTTCTGACCAGAGAAGGAAGTTTCGGGGGAAAGTCTGTCTACATCCCCATTTAGAGCAGGGAGGGACTTCTCCGGTGGAAAGAAGCCACAGCTGTGGATGCCACTGTTTTCTTGCTTACAGATGGGAGCTAGCAGTTTCAGAACCACCCCTTTACAATATATTTTAACTAAAACTGGGACAAGTTTTATCCCCAGAATTTAAAAAAAAACATGTCTGATCTTCTTCTGTGATACTAAATGGCCACAGTATTCTTTGGAAGATGGGGAATGCTGGCCAGTTGAAGGGTCTCAATTATAATACTCTTTTATAATTAGACCAGTTGTGTAGAGAACAAGAGAAATGGGTAGAAATGCCATGTGTGTTGCACTCTATCTCTCTGTGAGACATGCCAGACTTATGTCCTAAGGGTACAGATTTGGGTGAGAAACCTTCAGCTCCTTCCTGTCCTCTTACTTTACTCCACATCTGGGGCTCTCAACTGAACAGGCTGAGAATCAGGACACCCTTCCAGGAGGGGTTGCCTCAGTTTAGGTAGAATTTCGAACAGTCCCAATTACGGTTGAGATGATTTAGAGGATCCAAAAAGTACCTAGAAGCCTTTGCAGGACTAACTTTACTTTATGAGCTTATATAATGTATATCTTGAGATAGATGCAGACTCGTGACTCAGAAACTCTAGTTTTAGGGAAGCTCCTACTTTTGGAGATGAATAGCTTGAACATGAGACAAGGGGAAAGAGGGAACATGAAATAGCCCTCCTCCCTACTGGGAGCCAAGCAGTTCCCATAACAGAGGCAGACTGGGACTATAACATGGCTAAAAGAAGGTGGGATCAGAGTCACTTTGTCAGATGTATTCTTAAAGGACTCAAGTGAGTGCCCACTAAGACTTTAAACTATGCTTAGTTGACTGACATAGAACAAGGAGAGAAGGAAACTCCTGGTAAATTCCTAGATAGACTACGGGAGGCTCTCCTCAAGTTTACTGACATTGATTCCAAAAGTTCAGAGAGAGAAATGACCTTAAAAGATAGATTTCTCACTCAGTCAGTTCCAGATATCTGCCCTAAGTTACAAAAACAGGCATTTGGACCAAATCAGTCTTTAAAAAACTGCTACAGCTGGCTCAGATGGTATATTATGGTAGAGAATATGAGGAGGAAAAAAAATAACCAGGCAAAAGACTGAAGTCCCAGCATGGCTGTTAGGTCCACTCTGAAACAGCCTGAGGAAAAATGCCCAGAGGGACCCAGGTGAAAAAGGAAGGACTTGTTATTACTGTGGAAAGGAGGGGTGTCTCAAGCTGGATTGCCCTCAGGCATCTAAGCTGCCTCCAGCTCCATGTCCAGTCTGCAGAGGACCACACTGGAGAAGAGACTGCACTCTGAGGCGTAGGCCCCAGGGGTTGGACTCTCAAGGCAATTGGGACTGAAGGTGCCTGGGGGTCCCCACACACGCTCCCATCCTAATTACACCTGAGGAACCCCAGGTATTAATAACTGTGGAAGCCAATTACTCAATTTTCTATTAGACACTGGGGCAACTTTCTCTGTGCTCACTGAAGCCCCTGGTTCACTTTTCTCCCAATCCACTACTGTAATGGAACTGTCAGGATGAACCAAACAGTATTATTTCAGTCATCCTTTAAGCTTCAACTGGGACTCTGTGCTGTTTTCTCACGAGTTTCTGATCGTGCTGGAGTCTCCCTCGCCCCTTCTGGGGAGGATAAACTGAGCAAGGTCCAGGCCTCTGTTTTCATGAAACTCGAGCCTGCTCGTTCTCTCCCATTAATTGAACAAAATCCTAAATCCTATAGTGTAGGCTGATGTAAAAACTGTGGATTGAGCACAAAATGCTGTTCCTGTCATTATCAAGCTCAAAATCCTCACCTATTTCCACATCAAAAGCAGGATTCACTAAAGCCTGAGGTTAAGAAAGGGTTAAAACCCATCATTGAAAATTAAAGGAACAGGGGCTATTAATTTCCTGTAATAGTCCATGCAACACTCCTATTTTGGGTGTAAAAAAGTCATATGATAAGTGGAGATTTGTTCTAGATATATGAATAATAAGTGCCTAATGCTTATACTGTATTGTCTGAAAATCCTGAACAAGCCAAATATTTTTCAGTCATTGATTTGAAGGATGCTTTCTGGCATTAAGCCTATACTAAATCATCCTCTACCTATGACTTGAAGACAATTGATAAGATTCTTGGGCATTACAGGCTATTGCCACATTTGGATTCTGGGTTATGGGGAGCTTGTCTGGCCTTTATATAAACTTATAACTGAGACTCAGCAGGCCCAAACTGACAAGCTGATTTGGTCCCCAGAGACTCAAAAGGCTTTAAAGCTCTTCAAACTGCTCTCCTGCAGGCTCCAATTTTGAGCTTGCCCACAGGATCAGAGTTTAGTTTGTTTATTACTGAAAAAAATAAAAAACGCTATGGCCACATTGCTTATGAGTAATTGATACTGTTGTTTTGCTAATGCCTAAAGCTCATAAATTTACTAATGGGCAAAATCTTACTGTGCTGACTTCTCATGGTGTAAGTGGGATCTTAAACTCTAAAGTTCAGAGCAACAATGTTCCACCTTTAAACCTGCTGTGACTCAAGGGGTGTTGAAACCTCTAGGAATAGAATATCACTTACACTGTTCCTGGAGACCTAATCTTCAGGAAAGGTAGAAAAGGCTAATGACATTATTAAGAGACATCTGCATAAATTAATTTAAGAGACTCAGGACAATTGGCTTAAAGTTCTACCCATAGTTTTAATGAGGGCTTGGACTGCCCCTGAAAAGGAAGGGCAGTCCCCTTTTGAATGTATCTATAGAAGACCTTCTTATGCACAGACATTGTTATAGACCCTGAAGCCTTAGAATTAACTATGTGACTCAGCTTTCAGCCTTTCAACAGACATTATGGAAACTCTGGGAGGTGACTCCTGACCTAGACTCTGAGTCAAACAAGCTGCTCTTCGAGCCTGGCACCGAAGTCCTGATAAAGACGTTGAGATCTGGAGGGCACTCTCTCAGCCTGTTTCAAGAACTAATTTGGAGACTCCTGACTCTGACTAGGTAGTTGACTGAATCCTGCTTTCTTTGCCTACAGTGTACTGTCCACAGAAAGTTCTGTGGAGTTCTCAGAGGAATTGAGACCTGGAACTCCATTGGCTTTTGCCAAACCGGTGGTGTGATTGTTGCTTGTTTGCTGGGGAATGCTGCTGTGTGTGTACCAGGATTCAGTTTGAGACTTGTTTTCAGGAGGAATCCGTAACTTTCACCCGTAACTAACTGTTGGTGTTTACCAAAGACCGTGTGAAAATTGTGCATAACCACAATTGTCTTAATCAGAAATTGGTCAGAATCTGAATTATTAGAAGCAAGTTAGATGATTCTGATTTGAGAAGTACTGAATTATATTTCTTTCCCTGTTTAAATGGAGGACCAATGGCCATTTGGTAGTGGGATGTGAGAGTGTTTCAAATGTTGGATAAGGGTCAGAGTTCTTTATTTTTTTAAAATGTCCTTTATAATCTTGAGATTTAATCAACTAAAAAAGAGATTTAATAAAAAGTATTTGCTTTGGTTCGTAAAAAGAAAAAAAGCTTTGTGATCCTCAACTTCTCCTTAAAGCCCCATAACCAGATAAAGTTTTCTAAGTGCTTCAGACAGAACTACTGCAAAGAGCCCCTCTCTATGATCCAATGAACTTTGCAGAGTCCCTGTAAATTCACAAGTAGACACAATTAAGTGAGTCATATGCTTTTTTTTCTTTTGAAAAATGGCTTTCCTATCTTTAAGTGACGTCAGGCAGCTAGATATATCTGGTAGAAAATAATGTGTTTCATTAAAATGCTGTGCTTATGATACTATTATTATTGTTTGTGCTTGAAATTATGTTAAGAATGACATTTCAAGACTAGTCTATCATTATTTTTGCAAATTTCTCATGATGAAAAAGCATTGGAATGCTTTTTGGAATAAATATTATAGGAACAGATAACATCAGTTCTTGAAATATTTAAGCCTATTCCTGCATACTCAGACAATAAATGCAATGAAAATAATATGCCTTACAAGTAACGGGAACTGTATTAATGTTCGTGGGCGAATTTTTTCATATAGAGAAAGTGAAGGAAATATTAAAGGTGGCAAAAGTTGAGTCGGCAAATAGCAATGATATTACAAAACTAGTGTGTGAAGCTTCTGAATATTAAAGAATACAGAGGCTTCTGTATCTTGAGAGATTAATAACTAGGGGGAGGGAAGTAGAAGACAAAATCATTTCAGTGTAGAAGACAAAATCATTAGGGAAGACACCTGTCAACCTTTGATGGAAAAATGCCAGTAGCTGAAATCCAAGGAGGCCATTTTCTGCCTGAGAATTTGTATTGAAGAGAGAAAGGGAATCATTAAGCCAGCAGTGTTGGGAGTGGTTTCAAAATTTAAAGTGATGCCCTTTATTTTCACGAGCTCAAATAGGTTCCATCAAATTCATCAAGCCCATTTGCATCTCAGCATTGTTCAGTAGCAAATGAGGTCATGTTTATCAGAGATTGTGAAAATTTTATTATGGCTACTCAGCCATCAAATGAGGATAAATTATATTGCACATAGTTTTAGTAGGTGTAATGATAGAATATTTGAGTTATTTGAATATCAAAATCCACCATGGAATCTAGTTCCATGATAATTGATGAATCTGAACACTCTCTGGACTTCTCAAATCTTACCTACAGATGTTGGTGACTACATGCTGTTTTGTTACTTTCTTCCTTCTGGTTTTCTTTAACAATACTTACTGCTCCTTGAAGAAATGTACAAAAGAAAAAGACATCCTTTTTTTTTTTTTTCAAGGAAGAACAAAGGCTGCTGATTTGATGTGATAGATTACCCAGCTTGTTGATGTTTTGACACTGATTATATGTTTGACGCCAAATAAACTACTCAATTTAGTTTATTGGATGATTAAAAGCAGGCTGGTTATTTGGTGATATGAAAAGCAAACAAAAATTTTACTAAAATGTTCATTTCTTAATCAGTTGCTTGGGTTTTTCCCCTTCTAAAACTGTAAGTTGTATTAAAGAACTTCCTGTTTTGTATGTTGTGGTTTCCCCAGAAAGCAGAACATTATGAACAAGAATAGTTTAACAATGAAAAGAGGCTGGAAAATGAGGGGGTGATGTAGGTGTACTATATCAAGATGGCAGAAATGCTGGCTAGCTTTCTTTATTTACGGCTAACAAGATGTACTGTTCAATCACACTATCCTGTAGAATATTTCTTCCACCCATTATGACTTTAATGCTGAGATACTATTACTTTTAAATTTTTCATCTTCCAAATTGTTTCTCTGTTCATCTCATAGCATGTTGTGTTTAATAGATGCTAGGTTTATGGTGTTGTTTTTTTTTTAATGGTATTAACAGAGACTATTTATGTAAACCTCCTGACTCTGTCTATGGTAGCTTGATTCTTCAGATGGCCCCTGCTGTTTCAAAGGTTGTTATATGCCAGGAGCCAGTCTGAAATCACTCGGCTGTTGAAATCACAGGGACCTCAGAGATGGTCTTGTCCAACCCCATTTCACAGATGGTGAAACAGAATGAAAGAGGTTGGATGACTTGGCTTGTGCTTGTTATTGGCAAACCTTGAGCTAGAGCCTGGTTCTGTCAGTTTCAATCCAATGATTTCTTTTTTTCCCTCTCTTAAATTATGCTTTTATTTTGATGTTGTTGTATATGTGCATGCTGTTGTAAGAAACAGTAGTGATCCCTTATATCCTTCACCCAGTTCCCCCCAGGGGTAACATCTTGCAAAGCTATAGTATTGATACAATAGTAAAGTAATAATACTGTAATAGTACCACAATAGTACTGTCTACAACTGTAGACCTTGATGAAGTCAAGATACAGAATTGTTCTGTCCCCCACAAGGATCCCCCATGTTGCTATTTTACAGCTACACCTATTTTCTTTCCACCCCCTCCCCCAACTCACTCTCTTAACTGTTGGCATCCATTCTTCTCCATTTCTATAATTTTGTCATTTTAATAATTTTATATAATTGGAACCACAGGGCATATAACGTTTTGAGACTCACTTGTTTCCACTCAGCATAATGCTCTGAGTATTTGTCTGAATTGCTGTGTGTATCAGTTTGTTTTATTGCTGAGGAGTAGAGATGCACCACACCAAGGCTTTTTCTCATGGATGATTTCTTTTCCAACCTTGGGAAATCTCACCCGTTTGCACTTTGAAGGTTAAGAAACATGTTTTACAGAAATACTTCAGTTTTGATAATCTTCCTTTTGCGTTTGGAGAAACTTAGGAAAAGTAATTGTGAAGACAGCAGAGATCCATAAGTTAATATAAAGGATGTTTTGGTGGTGCCCCAGCTTCCTTGTTTTGTGGTGAGTTGTGGGGAGAACTTTAGGGAGGGCCTCCAAACTTCAGAAAGCACTTCCTACAAGTATGATGAGAAGAGACCATGTCCATGTGAGACGGGTTCTCAGGGGGCAACATCTCAGCTATTAAACAGGGCAAAACAATTGCAGATCTCATTCGCATGTCACAGAGGGGATTTTCGGGCGCCAGTCATCATTACTGAAAGTGGAGTGTGGCCAGAAGACATGATTTAGCACCTGTCCACTTTCCAATGTGCTGTGCATTTTAATAACCTGAAATTTGAGATTTGGCTCCTGTCTTAAACTCTAAAGATAGGTTCATTAAAAAGGCAAGATGCTGATAGGTGAAGAATGTGTTTTAATTCTTTTTGCATTTTTTTGATGTGGACCATTTTTAAAGTCTTTAATGAATTCATTATAATACTGCTTCTGTTTTTTATATTTTGGTGTTTTGGCCACGAGGCATATGGGATCTTAGCTTCTCAACCAGGGATCAATCCCATACCCCCTGCATTGGAAGGCAAAGTCTCAACCACTGAACCACCAGGTAAGTCCCCTGTTTTAATTCTTGAATTAAATTTTAGTTTAACTCACAGTGAGCTGCATGGCATTTGTTTCATGGACATTTGGAGGTACACTAAGTGGTCAGACAGAAAAACTTCTAGAATTTCAGAACTGTCAATTAGGAGATGGGAAATCACAAAGCCGTACCCCAACCCTTCTCCCCTCCGTATTTTTATGTGTTCTAACCATCTGTATGTAACTTGAAGAGACATTCATGGAGGAGGAAGAGTGGTTTGCAGAATACTGGGATTAAAGTATGGGACTGGGGAAGCACAGTTTTTTGAAGGACTATTAGATAAAAAAACAAAGACTTTGGGGACATAAAACAAGTAAGGGGGGCTATGAATACAGCTTGCAAAAATCTGATAGACACCTGTGAATCATTCATATTGATGTATGGCAGAAACCAATACAACATTGTAAAGCAGTTATCCTCCAATTAAAAATCAATTAATTAAAAGGATTTGATAGAAAGTTTTTAAGAAAATGTCTCTTAGTGTAAAGTGAGGTATGCATGTGATGTGAACTCTAGAAAGTCTGGGAGCAAAAGAGGGGGCTGGAGGGAGCATGGGAGAGGGCCATGTGTAGGGCATGACTCCCATGACTAAGCAGGATAGATCTGGGGCACTAGAAGGGACCAGAAAGAAGTAGAAGGAAAATACTGATTCATCTGGACTTTTATTTTCACATCAACAGTTTTAATTTGAAGTTGCCTGTCCGAGACTCAGTAATTTAATGTCTTTTTAATGCTGGTAGATTTTCCTGCCAGTGCTGTGGAATCCGTTGTGAAGCTGAAGGGGTAATCAGACCTGGTATTAAAAAATGAACAGTTTGGAGAATCATCTCTGTAACTTCTGAGGTCAGAGACAATTTACCATCCTTCAGAAAGCCACTTTGCTGGTATCCCCGCTTGCTCTGATTTCAGCTGGCCATCCCTGTGGTGTGGGCTGGCTTTGAATTTTACTCGTAAACACTTAGACATGATTTTTATGTAACTTGTTTTTCTCTCTAGAATCTCTCACTCCCGGAAGGCTGTGCTCATCGAAGTTAATGCCAGTCTTCCTGGAGTACAAAGTCACAACCTAAGAAGTCATCAAAACATCTGGGTTACTGGTTGGTTGTAGCTGGGTATGATGTTTCATGTGACATTATTACAAATTCCCTGGCACTTTCCACATTGAATGCTAAGTATGAAGAGTTCATTCAACTCCCCTTTGGGAATCTGGCTCAAATCACCCTATTCTCAACCTCCCACAAGCCCAAGTGGGCCACTTCTGGGTCCGTTAGCTGGCTGCTGTGGAATTGCTACTGATTGTTTACACAGTGGGGCTTCCCTGATGGCTCAGTAAGTAAACAATCCTCCTGTAATGCAGGAGACACAGAAGGTATAGTTCAATCCCTGGGTCAGGAAAACCTCTTGAAGTAGGAAATGGCAATCCACTCCAGCATTCTTGTCTGAAAAATCCCATGGACAGAGGAGTCTGGTGGGCTACAGTCCATGGGATCACAGAATCGGACACGACTAAGCACTATTATCTCTGTATTTACACAGTTCCTGTCTCCAGGCTTCAGATTTAGTGGTGAAGCTTGTTGGTTTTGTAAAGCACCCTAGAGAAATTGGTGTTCTCCAGAGGTGATTCTTAGTGTCAGAGAGCTACCTTCTCTGTAGAGCTACCCTTTTGGTATATTCTCCAGGTAATGGAGATGATGCAGAAGAGAATGGAGGGAAATGAATGGCTTCTCTGGGGCTGTGTTTAGCACCAGCTCCTGGCATTTCAGATGTAGAAAGGAATTGGTGCTAGTTTCCCAAAGAGCTTTGTATTTACCCAGTAGGTAGGATGGGAACTCATGGCTAAAGGAATTTTGAATTGATAGATGCTATGTACTTGAAAAACCAGTCCCTCTCCCACCTCTTCTGGCACTGTTTTTTCACTTTTTCTTGCTTTCAGTGTCTTTTTAAAGGGAAAAGGGGCATAAAAGAAGCAGTATAGAAATTAAAAGCATAAAATGTAATAAAGCAGACTCTTCGGGTTTGAAACCAAGCTTTACTATTTACACTGTGCACATGACCTAACCATTCAATGCCCTAGTTTTCCCACATCTGTAAAGTAGAAATAATAATACACATTTCATGAGTTTTTATAAGGATTAAATAAGTTTATAAATATATTCCATTGATCTATTATTGTATAATAACTCCAGATTTACTGTGTTAAAACAAGAACAATTGTTTTATTTTATTGTTCATGGTTCTAGCAGTTGATTGGGTTTAGCTGCATCATTCCTGCTGAGGGTCTGTTTTGCAGTTGCAGTCAGATGGTGGCTAGGGCTGGAGTGACTTTGACCTCAGCTAGGGCTGTTGGTTGGAACACTTCCATCTGGACTCCCCATGTGGCTTGGGTTTCCTCGCAGCATGGAGGCTGGGTTCCAAGAGCAAATATTCCAATAGACATACAGAGAAGGTGTATCACCCTTAATGAACTAGCCTCAGAACTCACATCGTGTCACTTCTTCCATATACCTTTGAATGAAGTAGCCATAAAGGTCCATTCTGGTTCAAGGGGAAAGGTCATAGATCCTACCATTGAATAGGATGAGTGTCAACATCGCTCTGTAAGGAGAGTATAGGAGATGGGGTAGATTGTGGTTTCCATCTCTTGAACAACCAATATGCCATAGAATGTAGACCACATAGAACAGTATCTGGCTCAGGTGAATGCTCAGTGAGTATTAGTTATCATATGTATCAAATTCCAAGCCTGATGATCCTCAAATGGAACACCTACCATATCATATCTTAGCCTCATATCTGAGGAAGGTTACTTTTGTTGCTGTTGTTGTTTCTGTCACTAAGTCATGTCTGACTCTTTTGTGACCCCATGGACTGTAGCCCACCAGGCTCCTCTGTCCATGGGATTTCCCAAGCAAGAATAGTGGAGTGGGTTGCCGTCTCCTTCTCCAGGGGATCTTCCCAATTCAGGGATCAAATCTGTGTCTCCTGCATTGGCAGGTGGATTTTTTTTTATTTTTAACCACTAAGCCATCAGGGAAATCACAGTTACTCTTAGCCCCGTGGTTTTAATGATGCTACTACATACTTGTGTCTATGGCTCTGTGAGAGGGAACTCTTGGTTCTGAGGCTATCGTATCCTTTGGCAGTAAACCTAGAAGTGAAGGAAAAGAAATAAATTCAAGTCAGCCCAGAAAGTGTGCCTGGGTCATTTGGTCGTAGCATGATGATGATGATTCTATGGATGGTGTGGTCCATTTCACCCCAACACAGGTCACTCATCACTCTCCAAGAGACCATCATAATTAATATCCAGAAGGAACTGACCACAGTCCAACCTTCATGTCCACTGAAGCTTGTAAGCTTAGGATAAAGTTGAGTAAAATTTTCTTTGGCATTGTGCAGCATAATTCTGAGGTTGAATGACCCCTGAAGCCGATCCCCTTGTGGATGTCCTGGGAATCATTTGTTTGACTTTGGTATGACCCTCATCTGAATCTGAATCTCAAAGACAAATGGATTAGAGCACTTAGTCGTGGGAGCCCCAGTCCAAAGCCAGAGCTTTAGTGCTTTTGTTGCAAGCAAATGAAACTGAGGAAACAGCTTCTTATGGGCCATCTGCTTCTTTATAGAACAAGCAGTGCTAACAACAAGCCTTGTCTCCCTAGGAAGTGTTGACAGACAGAAGCAGCTTTCCCCACATGTGTGTGGAGCCTCCACAGCTTCTTTACCTTTTCCTAACATAATACCTGCCAAGTTAAAACAATAAATTAAACAGTAGCCTTGTTCTTTGCGGACTAAGAAATCTATATGGCCGAACCATAAAAGCAAGACAAGTAAAAACTTTCATCCTTGTGTCCTTGTGTGCCTGCTTAGTTGTGTCCGACTCTTTGAGACCCCATGGACTGTAGCACACAAGGCTCCTCTGTCCATGGCATTTTCCAGGCAAGAATACTGGAGTGGTTTGCCATTTCCATCTCCAGGGAATCTTCCTGACCCAGGATTTGAAACTGCATCTCCTGTATCTCCTGCATTGGCAGGTGGATTCTTTACCAACTGCACCATCTGAGAAACAAAAACTTTAGAGCTGCTCTAAAAATATTCAAATGTGAAAATCAGCAGGAAGACTTGCATTGTCACTGTAAATAGCATTCAGCTGTGTGTAAATTTACCCAAGGTTTTTGTCACTTATGTATAACTCTTCTAAAGACTGTCATGGAGATTTTAGGACTAGAATAAGTCCTTGGTAAATTTGCTAGTAACTCTAGTTCATTGTTAAGTCCTTGTGGATGGATTGTATTGGCCCAATATTAATATGGAGGGAGAGAGTAAAAACAAATAGCCCAGACCTCTAGAGGAGAGTCTTCCATTGGCTTGTTCCATCAACTGGTCACCTTAAAAGTCATCCTGTGAAGAACTGCCTTTCTGTAGACCGGCTGAGGGAGAAATGAAAGTGTCAGAGAAGGTCATGGGCTGCTGAACGATTCTTATTAACTCATGGTCATAGAGCAGAGGCCAACCAAGGATGAAGGGGATGTAAGAAATAGGAATTAAAAAATTATAAGAGAGTTTATTGTATGTGATGGCATTGTCATCTAAAGACTGGTAATATCTGATTATTGTTCTATGCTGAAATTTCAGACTAAAATTCTTATTCCAAACCAAGACAGAAATTAATATGTACTATTTTTACAGCATTTGTGTCTTGGCTTGATTTAACCCAGAAGCAACACTGAGACAAGGACTTGGGTGCAAGTAGTTTATTTGAGAGGCAGTAAGCACATGTAGATGTTCAAGCTGGTTTTAGAAAAGGCAGAGGAACCAGCGATCAAATTGCCAACATCCACTGGATCTTCGAAAAAGTGAGAGAGTGCCAGAAAAACATCTACTTCTGCTTTATTGACTATGCCAAAGCCTTTGACTGTGTGGATCACAATAAACTGAAAAATTCTTCAAGAGATGGGAATACCAGATCACCTGACCTGCCTCTTGAGAAATCTGTATCCAGGTCAAGAAGCAGCAGTTAGTACTGGGCATGGAACAACGGCCTGGTTCCAAATTGGGAAAGGAGTACGTCAAGGCTGTATATTGTCAGCCTGCTTATTTAACTTATATGCAGAGCACATAATGAGAAATGCTGGACTGGATGAAGCCCAAGCTGGAATCAAGATTGCCAGGAGAAATATCAGTAACCTCAGATATGCAGATGACACCACCCTTATGGCAGAAAGTGAAGAAGAACTAAAGAGCCTCTTGATGAAAGTGAAAGGGGAGAGTAAAAAAGTTGGCTTAAAGCTCAACATTCAGAAAACTAAGATCAAGGCATCTGGTCCCATCACTTCATGGGAAATAGATGGGGAAACAATGGCTACAGTGTCAGACTTTATTTTTTTGGGCTCCAAAATAACTGCAGATGGTGATTGCAGGGATGAAATCAAAAGACGCTTGCTCCTTGGGAAAAAAAAGTTATGACCAACCTAGACAGCATATTAAAAAGCAGAGACATTACTTTGCCAATAAAAGTCTGTCTAGTCAAAGCTTTGCGTTTTCCAGTAGTCATGTATGGATGTGAGAGTGGACAATAAAGAAAGCTGAGTGCCGAAGAATTGATGCTTTTGAACTGTGGTGTTGGAGAAGACTCTTTAGAGTCCCTTGGACTGCAAGGAGATCCAACCAGTCCATCCTAAAGGAAATCAGTCCTGAATATTCATTGGAAGGACTGATGCTGAAGCTGAAACTCCAATACTTAGGCTACCTGATTCAAAGAACTGACTCACTAAAAAAGACCCTCATACTGGGAAAGATTGAAGGTGGGAGGAGAAGGGGACACAGAGAATGAGATGTTTGGATGGCATCACTGCCTCAATGGACATAAGTTGAGCAAGCTCCAGGAGTTGGTGATGGACAAGGAGGCCTGGCGTGCTGCAGTACATGGGGTTGCAAAGAGTCAGACATGACTGAGTGACTGAACTGAACTGAATCACTTATAATGAGTATGCTACTCATCCTAGCATTAAATTTTACGATAAGCAGTCAGGTATATACACATTGTTCTTTGAAGAGCTTGCTTTTAAACATTTATAGGGCATGGATTTGATCCCTGGTCTGGGAAGATCCCACATATCATGGAGCAACTAAGCCTGGGCACCACAGCTGTTGAGCCTGTGCTGTAGAGCCTGGGAGTCGCAACTCCTTCGCCCACATGCTGCAGCTACTGAAGCTGGTGTGCCTTAGGGTCCCTGCTGGGCAGCAAGAGGACCCTCTGCAATAAGAAGCCCACACACTGCAACTAGAAAGTAGTCTCCAGTTTCCACAACTAGAGCAAAAAGCCCACGCAGCAACAAAGACCCAGCACAGCCAAAAATAAACAAATGAAATGATTTTAAAAAGCGACCTTTTTTTTTCTGAAAAGTAAGAACTAAAATGATGAAGCATTGAATATGAAGGAGACAGAAAGAGCCAGAAGGGATCCTCTGATGAGAGTCTATATGCTATGATCTAACCAGTGGTTAGATTGTCTCATGTGTACTTGGTTCATTAACCCCCCACTAAACCCACTATTGTCTGGTCCATATTTCAATATCAGAACCATTCCCTCATATAAATGACTTTGTTGGCATGTGATGTTTTTACATCCCTTGTAAAGGGTCCCTTTCGTTTCTCCTGAAAATTTCTATCACTTCATCATTCAGTCTGAATTGCCTTATATTCCTCTTAATGGGCTTATCTCCAAAGGGTATGAGCTAGATACATCTTTGAATGTATGTGACATGCTTTCTTTATGTCCTTTCTTATTTGCTTTTTCTGGGTTTATTTCAATCCAAGATTATTGGAGGCTCTTCAGATTTAACTTCCAACACTTCCTAGTTTGGGCTTGGTTTTTTAAACCATCTTGACAGTCTCTAAGTGTACAGATCAGTGGTGTTAAGTTCATTCATGTTGCGCAACTGATCTCCAGAAACTTTTCATCTTGTGAAACTGAAACTCTATACACATTAAATAACAACTTCCTCTTTCCTTTTTAGGTTTGATTTTACATTAAGGAATAGCAACATGAAACAAAACAAATCTCAAGGAAGGAAACAGCTCCCAATTCCTAGACTTTGTTTTATGTAAAGATGGAGATGTTAGGATGGTTATTTTTAAATTATGGAAAAAAGGCAAAAGATTTATTCGATCTGAAGAGAAACCAAGATATTTTCTTTTTTGAGAACATTTTATTGAAGTATAGTTGATTTACAATGCTGTGTTAATTTGTACTGTACAGCAAACTGACTGAGTTTTATATATATATATATGATATATATATTATATAATAATATATATCTATTCTTTCTCATATCCTTTTCCATTGTGGTTTCTCATAGGATGTTGAATATAGTTCTCTGTGCTATGCAGTAGGACTGTGTTGTTTATCTATTTCTATATAATGGTTTGCATCTGCTAATCCCAAACTCCCAATCCTTCCCTCTTCTACCCCTCACTCCCTTGCCAACTACAAATATGTTCTCTATATCTGTAAATCAGTTATTGTTTTGTGGATATGTTCATTTGTATCATATTTTAGATTCCACATATAAGTTATATCACGTGGTAAATTACAGAGAAAAAGCTCGTCTGTTAGAAATTCTAATCTCTTTGGATGCAACAGTCATCACATATTGATATCAATATCTATATCTGTGTGTGTGTGTGTTCAGTCACTCAGTTGTGTCAGATTCTTTGAGATCCCAAGGACAGCAACCTTCTAGGCTCCTCTGTCCATAGAAAATTTTTTTCAGGCAAGAATACTGAAGTGGTGTGCCATTTCCTTCTCCAGGGGTTCTTTCTGATTCAGGGATAGAACCCATGCCTCCTGCATCTCCTGCATTGGCAGGTGGATTCTTTACCACTGAGCTACCTTGGGAAGCCCATATCTATATCTATGTCTACGTTTATATCTAAATCTATATCATCTATATCTCTACTGATTGAATGATACACGGCCTCTGAATCATCAATATTTTAAATAAAAGACCATGATAGCCATGAATGATGTGCAGCACACAGGACCCAGACCATTTTTGCAGGAATTCTAAACGTATTTGTAGTCACAACACCCACTCCTCCTGGTGTTCTAACTTTATGTGATTTCTATCTATGAGACAGCCCTACATCTTTGCATTCCCAGAGGAAGCCTGCCATCTGTTCATCAAACTTAGAGTAGTTGGAGGGAGCAGCTGCAGTTTCTATCTGGATTTGAATGTGTGTGTGTTAGTCATTAAGAAAAAAATTTATGCTCATTTATGTTTTGAGCCATAACTGTGCCATCAGTTGACTCCAACAAAACTGTCAATGCCAGTCTCAAGTGAGCAAGCTCTGAGTTCTATAAGCTGACAATACTTTCCTGGTAGACTTTGGGCAACTCATATCAAAATCTTTCTAGTTGTCTCCACCTAAAAATGGAAAGCTATTTTTTTTTTAATTCACCTTTTCTTCTTGTCGAGAATAAAGAGGTAGCTCTTTGATCTCCTTCCTTATTGTTTCAAATAGAGTAACAAGTTCAGCTCTGGGAGCCAAGTTCTCCTTGAAGAGAGAGTCTAGGAAAGTATCATGGGAGGAGCCTTGGGGATCCAGTGGTCCAGTGTTCCTCAGGCTTCAGAATTGCATATAATCTTGCCATTTTTTCTTTATTGTGGTATGGTTGCTTTACAATGGTTGTATTATTTTTGGCTGTACAGTGAAATGAATCAGCTATATGTACACATATATATCCTCTCCTTCTTGGACTTCCTCCTATCTCCACCCCATCCCACTCTTCTAGGTCATCACAGAGCACCAAACTGACCTCCCTGTACATTAGGTTCCCACTAGCTATCTATTTTACACATGGTACTGTATATATGTCAACCCCAGTCTCCCAGTTCAACCCCACCATGTCCACACACCTGTTCTCTACATCTGCATCTCTATTCATGCCCTGCAAATAGGTTCATCTATGCACTTGCTAATTTTTGCAGTATCTTTATTGTTCAGTCATTAAGTCATATCCAACTCTTTGTGACCCCATGAACTGCAGCACGCCAGGCTTCCTTGTCCTTCACTGTCTCCTGGAGTTTGATCAAACTCGTGTCCATTGAGTCAGTGATGCCATCCATCCTATTCTTAAAATAAATATTAATGGATTGTGTTCCACCTAAAATTAGTGTCTCACTTATCATATTTTGGGAAACACTGATCTAAGCCAGCTCCATCAATTTGTACATGTGGAAACTGAGCTTCAGAAACTATAAGCGACTTAATAAATCCTTTAGCTAATTAGAATCCAGAGTTTAGGACTTTGATTTTGTCAGGTGTGGAAAAGTAAGTACGAAAAGCACTCTGGGTGGCAAATGTATTTGGAATTGAATTAGGAGAATCTGGGGAGATGAGATAGCTGAGAAACATAGTTTGGGAAAATTGTGGAGGAACTTGGATGCTAGGTGTAGGAGTAGAAACTTCTCTTTGGTTTAAGACGTCTTAACCCTGGGATCCAAGGAACATCTAAGATTGTATGTGAAGTTTAGTGGATTTATGCACATGGGTGTTTGAGTGGTACAGGAAGAGTCCTCCATAAAAAGTTAACAACTACTTCTCTCAGCATTGGAAGCTATTTTGGTTGTCAAATAGGGGAGTAGGCATGTTTTAGAAAGATCACTCTGGTACAAATTGAGAAATAGAATGGGGCGAGGATAGGCTGAAAGAGAGGCAACAGATGACAACTGAAGCCATCCCAGCCAAGGCCTTTCAGGAACACAGATGTAGGTAATAGTGAACCAGAGAGGACTTAACCTTTGTGTTCTTCTATATTCTGAGGATTACCCAAGGAAACAAACTGAGTGAGAAAGTCACGTAGTGTAAATATCATCCAAACAACTCTTGATGTTTTGTGTGTGTGATTAGGGGTGAAGGGTAGGGCAAAGAAGGGAGAGGGAAAGATGGGGAAAGGAGGAGCTTCTGCATCATGGGAAAGCTGCTTATTTTGCAAGTAATAGGGGCACATGGGGAGGGAAGTTTTCTGTTGCTTTTGCCTTAGGGTTAATAATTTTAAAGCAACTGTTAACACCTACACTTTGAGAGTGCTATAGTGCCCTGAAGGTGAAATATTTAACAAACAAAGTAGTCCCATGAGTCCCCTGCCATGCTGGGTGCTTCTGAAGCTTCTTTCACTTGGAAGGCACAACTGAAAAAAATTATTTCTGTTGAAACATTGAGCAATGCAGAATGAGGATTTTTTTCATTCATTTACCAAATGTTTGTGGAGCATCTATTATGCTCATGGCTCTGATGGGCACTAGAGCTGCAGAGACAGAGCAGTCTCAGTCCTTATCTTTAAGAAGCTTTCAGTATATTAGGAGTAGCAAAATGAATACATGTATCTACATACACATGTGGACACATTACATAGCAAGTTAAATTAAGAAATAAAGAGTCATACATCTGATGATTTATTATATGTCATCTTGTGATAACTTTTCTTAGGAGGAGCACCAGCGCTTTTATCCTCCCCAGAGATCATTATCCTAATTTTTCATTGCAGTTTTATTGAAAAACTGAAAAAAAAACTAAAACAAAAACAGACTATATAAGGGATGATAGAGAAGAGTGAACATAGAAGGAGACAGTCACTCTGGGACTTACTGATTAATGACAGAGCCTTCAGTTTGAATAAATAGCTTTGCATCTACCTCAGATTGTTACTGATGGAAAGCCACGAAATTATTATTTAATACGTTGGAGGTGACATCTATGTTCAAGAGACTGCTTCATAAATAACAGGCTCCCATAAATAATGAAGAACTAGTCTGCTTTAGAAAATTGCAACTGAGAGTCTTAAGTGGCTCAGAGTGAGAGAAGATAAAAGGCAGAACATTCAGTAAAGCCATTCGTGGCTGGGGTGACTGGACTTAGGAAATGATGATGGAGGAGGCCATGGTGGGTAACCAAAAGCTAAGATTGAAGTTCAGGGAATGTAGGCAAAAATTCACTCTGGGAAAAATCTCAAATAGATTTTCTCTTCTTCAAATACAAGAGATCAAATATCGCTATGAGCTTTTTCAACTTCTCAGCAATACCTTTAATATCTTTCTCCAAGATGTTGTTTGCAGCTGACCTTCTGTGTTACCATCCTCATGACTGCAGGAGGAAGTCTTCATAATGACATTGACATGAATAATGTTAAGCTCAGGATGTTCATGGTATGTGCATCTGTCAGCTATTGCTGCAAAACAAATTACTCCAAAACTAAGTGGTCAGCAATGACAGCCACTTAATATTATAGCTTTTATATCTGCAGACTAGCTCTGGGTTTGGCAGGAGGTTAGATTTGAGTGGAGTGGCTCTACTCCATGTGATTCTCCTCCCCTTGGGAAATATCTAGATATGTACTTTTCATGGTGATGGCAGAGGTCCAACAAGACAAGTAGAAAGTGCTCAAGGTCTCTGAGGACTTAGGCACATAATTACTTCCTCCTCATTCTATTGGCCACAGTAAGTCATATGGCCTTTGGACTGCAAGGAGATCAAACCAGTCAATCCTAAAGGAGATCAACCCCAAATATTCATTGGAAGGACTGAAGCTGAAGCTGAAACTCCGATACTTTGGCCATCTGATGCAAAGAGCTAACTCATTGGAAAAGACTCTGATGCTGGGAAAGACTGAAGGCAAAAGGAGGAGAGGCGGTAGAAGATGAGATGGTTAGATAGCATCACCAAGTCAATGGTCATAAGTTTGAGCAAACTCTGGGAGAGTGAAGGATGGGGGAGACTGGCGTGCTGCAGTCTATGAGTCACAAGGAGTCAGATACTACTTAGTGACTGAGCAACAACAAAAATCAGAGATCAAATTGCCAACATCTGCTGGATCATTGAAACAGCAAGAGAGTTCCAGAAAAACATCTACCTCTGCTTTATTGACTATTCAAAGCCTTTGACTGTGTGGATCACAATAAACTGTGGAAAATTCTGAAAGAGATGGGAATACCAGACCATCTGACCTGTCTCTTGAGAAACCTGTATGCAGATCAGAAAGCAACAGTTATAACTGGACATGGAACAACAGACTGGTTCCAAATAGGAAAAGGGGTATGTCAAGGCTGTATATTGTCAGCCTGCTTATTTAACATATATGCAGAGTACATCATGAGAAACGCTGGGCTGGAAGAAACACAAGCTGGAATCAAGATTGCTGGGAGAAATATCAATAACCTCAGATATGCAGATGACACCACCCTTATGGCAGAAAGTGAAGAAGAACTAAAAAGCCTCTTGATGAAAGTGAAAGAGGAGAGCGAAAAAGTTGGCTTAAAGCTCAACGTTCAGAAAACTAAGATCATGGCATCTGGTCCCATCACTTCATGGGAAGTAGATGGGGAAACAGTGGAAACAGTGTCAGACTTTATTTTTTGGGGCTCCAAAATCACTGCTGATGGTGATTGCAGCCATGAAATTAAAAGACGCTTACTCCTTGGAAGGAAGGTTATGGCCAACCTAGGTAGCATATTTAAAAGCAGAAGCATTACTTTGCCAACAAAAGTCCGTCTAGTCAAGGCTATGGTTTTTCCAGTGGTCATGTATGGATGTGAGAGTTGGACAGTGAAGAAAGCTGAGCGCCAAAGAATTGATGCTTTTGAATTGTGGTGTTGGAGAAGACTCTTGAGAGTCCCTTGGACTGCAAGAAGATCCAACCAGTCCATCCGAAAGGAGATTAGTCCTGGGTGTTCATTGGAAGGACTGATGTTGAAGCTGAAACTCCAATACTTTGGCCACCTCATGCGAGGAGTTGACTTATTGGAAAAGACCCTGTTGCTGGGAAGGACTGGGGGCAGGAGGAGAAGGGGACGTCAGAGGATGAGATGGCTGGATGGCATCACCGACTCGATGGACATGGGTTTGGGTACACTCCGAGAGTTGGTGATGGACAGGGAGGCCTGGTGTGCTGCGGTTCATGGGGTCGCAGAGAGTCGGACACGACTGAGCGATTGAACTGAACTGAACAACAGCAAATCATATGGCTAAACTCAAAGTGAAGGAGTGAGAAGATACACTCTGTCTACATAATGGGAGGAAGTATGAAGTTATATGCAAAGGGTGTGGATATAGGGAAGTGAATATAGGGTGGTGAACAATCAGGGGATATTTTTATGTCAAGATGAGAAAGACTTGGACACAAATCTCAGCTCTATTGTCTATCATTAAATGCCTCAGAGAGGTTGCTTAATCTTTCTGAGTCTTCGTTTACTCACCTTTAAAACTAAATAATAAAATATTTAAATTTTGTTTATAAAACTTATGGGACTTAAATGATCTTTTCTTCTTTTTCCTATTTTATGTATAATGGCCATATGTCTGCTATCATCAGATTCTTGTAATGATGCTCATATCCACTCTTCTATGCTCCTCAGGACTGCCTCTATTACCTTTCAAAGATATGTTACTGACAAAAAACAAGGAAAAAAGGAGAAGCTGGAATAGTTCTCCAGGAATGTAGCATCTAATGATCCTAAACTGGGTAGATGAAGACATTTCCGTCTGGGCTTCAGGTGACTGTCAACATCATATAATAGCTCATGCTCCTACCTGTAAACCTGAAGGATTTACTTTCTTGAATAGTTAGTATGTTTCCAATATGTCTTCCTATGATTAATATCAGAAAACTATTCGATATCAGCAATGACAATAATGTAAGCTCTACTTCCTGGCCCACTTCAATGTGAGGTCTTCTATGGAATGTATAACTTCTGGATCATTTTGTGAAGGTCTCCTAGGAAAATAGTAAAATTCAGTGATTAGAAACTCATTAAATTAAGTATCTAACTGTGTCCTATCTTTCATCTTGTTCTCTCGTAGCTCAGTTGGTAAAGAATCTCCTGCAATTCAGGAGACCCGGGTTTGATTCCTGGGTCCAGAAGGATTCCTGGTCCTTTCCCCTGGAAAAGAAATGGCAACACACTCCAGTATTCTTGTCTGGAAAATCCCATGGACAGAGGAGCCTGGGGGGATTTAGTCCACGGGGTTGCAAGAGTCGGGCATGACATAGTGACTAAACCACCACCACCACCAATCCTCAAAACAATTCTGGAAGGTACATACTTATTTTACACATGCAGACATTTAGGCTTAGAGAGGCTGGGTAACTAGCTCAAGGTCATATAATCAGTTAGTTGTAGTAGCTATTCTCACAGTTCAGTTCAGTTCAGCCACTCAATCATGTCTGACGCTTTGCAGCTCCATGGACTGCAGTATGCCAGGCTTCCTTGTCCATCACCAACTCCCGGAGCTTACTCAAACTCATGTCCATTGAGTCGGTGATGCCATCCAACCATCTCATCTTCTGTCATCCCCGTTTCCTCTAGCCTTCAATCTTTCCCAGCATCAGAGTCTTTTCCAATGAGTCAGTTCTTTGCATCAGGTGGCCAAAATGTTGGAGTGTCAGCTTCAGTATCAGTCCTTCCAATGAATATTCAGGACTGATTTGCTTTAGGATTGACTGGTTGGATCTCCTTGAAGTCCAAGGGACTCTTAAGAGTCTTCTCCAACACCACGGTTCAAAAGCATCAATTCTTCGGCACTTAACCTTCTTTATGGTCCAACTTTCACATCCATACATGATTAGTGGGAAAACCATAGCTTTGACTAGATAGACCTTTGTTGGCAAAGTAATATCTCTGCTTTTTATATGTTGTCTAGGTTGGTCATAGCTTTTATTCCAAGGAGCAAGGGTCTTTTAATTTTATGGCTGCAGTCACCATCGGCAGTGATTTTGGGGCCCCCCAAAATAAAGTCTGTCACTGTTTCCTTTGTTTCCCCATCTATTTGCCATGAAGTGATGGGACCAGATGCCATGATCTTAGTTTTCTGAATGTTGAGTTTTAAGCCAACTTTTTCACTCTCTTCTTTCTTTATCATCAAGAGGCTCTTTAGTTCTTCACTTTCTGCCATAAGGGTGGTGTCATCTGCATATCTGAGGTTATTGATATTTCTTCCAGCAATCTTGATTCCAGCATGTGCTTCATCCAGCTCAGTATTTCTCATGATGCACTCTGCATATAAGTTAAATTAGCAGGGTGACAATATACAGCCTTGATATACTTCTTTCCCAATTTGGAACCAATCTGTTGTCCCATGTCCAGTTCTAACTGTTGTTTCTTGACCTGCATACAGATTTCTCAGGAGGCAGGTAAGGTGGTCTGGTATTCCCATCTTTTTCAGAATTTTCCACAGTTTGTTGTGATCCACACAGTCAAAGGCTTTGGCCTAGTCAATAAACATAAGTAAATGTTTCAGATGTGAGCTAGCCTCACATACAGATCTAATTCTAAAGTCTGTTATTAAGTGCTTAACAAAAATCTGGAGTTGAATTCTCCAGTGGCTCAGACAGCAAAGAATCTGCCTGCAATGCAGGAGACCCAGGTTCGAGCCAGGGTGGGGAATATCCCCTGGAGGAGGAAATGGCAACCCACTCCAGTATTCTTGCCTGGGGAATCCCATGGACAGAGGAGCCTGGTGGGCCACAATTGATGGGGTTGCAGAGTTGGACATGACTGAGTGACTAACACTTTCACTTTTCAAATTACAGATATTATCTTTGATGTCAAAAAGAAAAAATACAACCTATCACCAAACGCTAAATACAATGAGTGTCACAAACATTCAAGTCACAGTAATTTTGCTTGTCTGTAAAACAATTTAAGGCCCATTTGGAAATGATTTGAATAATCCCGTTCACTTTTTAAATCAGGGGGAATCCTGAACTTATACTTTCCTCTTTACTTTGTGAATTTCCCTGAGGCAAGTAGAAGCCTTCTAAATTATTTGGCGTCTTAGGCTATATGCCAAATTGAGATCATTCTTTTCCAAAATGGCCATTTCAGCAAGTAAAGATTTGAAAGCATGGCTAAAGATTTTTAAAATGATAATCTGGTAGAAGAGACATCTCTCTAAAGTATTTCTCTGTTTCTCTCTCTCTCTTTCTCTTTTAATCTTTGCTTTCCAACATCTCTCTTTTAGTTTCTTTCTTGCACCAACTCCTCACTCAAGGAAGTTAGAAAGTTAGATTTGGGAGTCTGAGTATGGAAGTGATTTGAAGTAATGAGCTTTGTCTTGGGCCAACTGGTAGACCCCCTGGGGTCTTACCTTCTTTGATCTCTTGAGCAAATGCCCAACATACCCTGTGTGGTTGAACCCAATAGTGGAAGGAGCAAGAAAAGTTATTGAAATGTGAAGATTTATAGGAGAGCACAGAGTGGAGAAGTATTTGTACCCAGAATATGCCAAATATAGGATGAGTGAGCTCCGACTGCTGAGAACCAGATCTAGTTCTTAAAAGTAAATAGGGAACAAATTGTTTTCTTCTTGGATTTCATGGCATTATAGTCCTGGTCCTACTCTTGTCTCCCTTTCAGTCCTGTACTTTCTTTTCAGTTCACTTTACATTTATTTTGTTGAGAAATCTTATCTACTAACAAAGTTTTGCATATAATTTATGACCCAACAATGTAATGTCTTTTTCTGTCTCTAGCTTGGATCTTCCTTCTAAACGTCAGCTCCCCATATACAACTGCCAAACTGATCGCCCCACCCAGGTACCTCACAGGCATCTTAAATGCTACATGTTTGGAACTTGCTTATCCTCTTTCATCTGCCCATTTTGTCCTTGTGATGTCTTAATAAATGCTAACTCCATCTACCTGGTTGCTCATGCCAGAAATCCAGGAGTCATTCTTTCCCCTTACTTTCTCTTTTAAAACAATTTATTCCAGCTATAATACAGGTTTCTCTGGCATGATTCAGAGCCCATTACCAAAACATTCTGTTGTACTTTTCTGTCTGATTTACACATCTGTGCAATTTCTGGCACCAGAGCATTATCTGAGTTTGGACCAGACAGTGGTGATAAAATGAGTGGCATAACTTTAAAAATAGTTAAAACAAGAGACCACTGTGTTTCTAAGACAAATGCTCTCATTATTACTTCAGATTTGGGTGATAAATTAGAATCATTACCACTTAAAATTTTAAATATTATTTAAAATTTAATATTATGTTAATATTCAGATGACAGATTCTTGCTGTAAGTGCAGTTGTCAGAAAGAACATACATTGATAAGGGCTGTCATTAAGGCCTGTAACTGTGACTTGCAAATCAGTCATTGGTTAAATGGCTATGCTCCTTATTAATGGATTTAGTGCCATGGTCTGTGTTTTTCTCTAGTTTTTCACTCCCTTTGTGTGGATGTTTCAACTTCAGAGTGGTGGATAGAGGCTGTGCTTGTGCCTCATGCCATTTTTGCTGAACTCAAGTGCTAAATGGATGGTGGGTTGGTGGGGGAATGGTTGAGAGTTGGCTCAGAGCTGAGGGCAAAGAAGGGAAAGTGGAGACCTTCATATAGTGGGAGTCATCTCTGACACTTCCCACCCCACCCCCATCCACTCTTCACATCCAACCCATCACTCAACCTGGCAAAATCAAGGTCAAATCCAGCAGTCTTCCCCATCCCACCAGCCACCATGATCTCCCTGGACCACTGTAATAGTTCAGTAGCTATCTGGTGGGGGAGGGGGAGTTCTTCCCTCTTTCATTCTTGTCCACCTTGATCCATTCCTTAAACTGTAGCCAAAGTGAGCATTTAAAAAACATAAATCAAACTATTTGCTTCCTTCTTCAAATCGTTTCATGGCTCCCCACTGAACTTAGGATAGAATCCAAAATTCTTAGTGTGTCCTCCAAGGCCCTTCATCACCTCACTGATTCCCAGAATCCCTTACCAAGAGCCATCCCTTTTCCTCTTTACGCTCCAGCTATGTTTTCTTCAGTACACCCAAGGCTTCTCACCTCCAGTGGGGAGTGTGCTGTTCTTTGCCAGGATGCACTTCTCCTGTTCTCTGCAGAACTAATTAACTCCCACTCCTTGGGGCTAAGCTTAAATGACACTTCCTCAGAGGGACAGTTCCTAAGCTTATTGATCTAAATTGTCACCCTCTGTTGTAGTCTCACACAATACTTTTCTTGATAATGCTTAGCAAAACTTATAACTTCATACTTATGCAGTAATTGTCTTCCCTACCAGCCAGTGACTCTAGAGGGCAAAAGCAGTATCCACTTGGCTATCATTAGCACATGTTTAGCATGTGGTACATTGGCAATACATGTTAGTTGAAATAAAGGTAGTATAATTTTTATTATAAATTGAAATATACATTTTTTTGTGTGTACTGAAAATCTAACTTTTAGAGGGACTCTTTAAAGAATTTATCCTGTAAATTCTCATATAAAAGACATTTTTAGGTAGTGCAACCAATAATGTATGCAGTTAGATTTATAAGAAATGTGGAAATATTCATTAAATTGAGGTTAAAATTGAATATTTGCTCTTTTAAAAAAATATTTATTTATTTGGCTGCATCAGGACTTAATTGTGTCTTCAGAATCTTTTTCTGTGGCACACAGGCTCCAGAGAACATGGGCTCAGTAGTTGTAGTTTGCGGGGTTGGCTGCTCCCGCAGCAAGGAGGATCTTATTAATAGTTTCCTGACCAAGGATGGAACCTGTGTCCCCTGCATTGCAAAGCGGATTTGTAATGACTGGACCACCAGGGAAGTTCCTTTTGGCTGTGTTTTAATCAGAAAGAAATACTTGTGTAATTGGTACCTTGAAGAACAGGACTCTTAGAATATATTCAAAAAGTGTATTTTTTGTCTGTTTCAAACATATTGAGTGGAGCAAGTGTTTCCCTGCCCTGGCTTACTTTTACATACTAACAATAAAACATAATTGTACAATCAAAATTTGTTTCAATTCAGAAATTAAGATATCCAGTTCCAAGTTATGATCCAATCCTGAACTTGATTTAAAGATAAAATGTTTTCACTTCCCTGGCTGGTAATTTTCTGCGGAGAAGGGAGGGAAGGGAAGGTTTCACCCTTGTCTCTTCTTTCCCAGCCCTCCTTTCTCCAACCTTCTCTCTTCCCTTTTTGAGAATTCTTGGATGCATGTCCTGTGAGGTGGGCAATGGAAACATATATATATATATATGGAAAGGAGGAGAGACAGAGAGAGAGAGAGGAAGAAGGGGAGGGAGAGAGGAGGAAAACAGAGAGAGAGAGAGAAAAAGTTATTTTAAGGAATTGGCTCATGCTATCATGGGAGCTGGCAAGTGCTTGCTACTTGTTATCTCCTGTCATTTTGATGATAGTCACTCTAACAGTGTGAGGTAATATCTTATTGTGGTTTTTATTTACATTTCTCTGATGTTGAGCCCCTTGTCATGTTACATGTACATGTATGTCTTCTTTGGAAAAGTGTCTACTCAGTGCCATTATTCATTTTTTTTTTATTTTCTATTTTTTAATTTTACAATATTGTATTTGTTTTGCCATACATTGACATGAATCCACCATGGGTGTACACGTTTTCCCCTTCCAGAACCCCCCTTCCACCTGCCTCCCCATCCAAAGTAAGCCAGAAAGAAAAACACCAATACAGTATACTAACACATATATATATAGTATTTAGTCAATCAGTAAAGATAACCCTGTATGCGAGACATCAAAAGAGACACAGATAAATAGAACAGTGTTATGGACTCTATGGGAGAGGGCGAGGGTGGGATGATATGGGAGAAAGGCATTATCCATTTTTCAATCAGATTGTTTTGGTTTTTCTATTGAGTTGTAAGAATTCTTTATATATTTTGGATTTTAACTGCTTAGCAGATGTATGATTTGCAAATATTTTCTCCTATTCCATAGGTTGCTTTTTATTTGGTTGATTTTTTTTTTTCTATGCAGAAATGTTTTAGCTTGATGTGGTACATCTTGTTTATTTTTGCTTTGCTTTTTGGCGTCCAAAAAATCATTGAAAATACCTGTGTCAAGGAGCTGACCCCTATGTTTTCTTCTAGGAGTTTTATGCTTTTGGATCTTAAATTTAAGTCCATTTTGAGTTGATTTTTTGTGTATAGTGTAAGATAGTAGTCCAGTTTCATTCTTTTCATGTGCTATCCAGTTTCTTCAATATCATTTATTGAAAAGACTGTCATTTTCTCACTGTATATAATGGATTCTTTGTCATGAATTAATTGACTATATATTCATGGGTTTATTTCTGGGCTCATTATTCTGTTCCACTGATCTATGTGTCTGGTTTTATTCCAATACCATACTGTATCAGTTACTATAACTTTGTTATATTTTAAAATTAGGAAATGTGATATCTCTAGCTTTGTTCTTCTTTTGAAAGATTGTTTTGGCTATTGTGGGTCTTTTGTGGTTCCATATAAATTTTAGGATTGTTTGTTCTATTTCTATGAAAAAGACAGTTGGAATTTTGATAGAGATTGCATTAAACCTGTAGATTGCTATGGGTACTATGGACATTTCAACAATATATGGTCTTTCCACCCATCAGCACAGACTTTCTTTGTTTATGTGCTTTTCAATTTCTTTCATCAGTAACATGTAGTTTTCAGTGTACAGATCTCTCACCTCCTTGGTTAATTTATTGCTAAATATTTTATTCTTTTTGATGCAACTGAAAGTGGATGTTTCCTTAATTTCTCTTTCTGATAATTTGTTATAATTTAGGTATGTCAAAATCCAATCAAAGATTGAAGTTATCTGAATGGAGGTTATAGACTCTAAGGTAACTTGAATATTAACAATAATATGAGCAAATTTATGAGATGTAGGTTATGGGCCTTCTTCTTTAAATTTTGGCACTGTTGAAACTTTGACTATAAATGGGACCCTTCCTATCAGTATAACAAGACAAAGATTTAGTCCAGTCCAAGACTGATGTTCTCTGATCATTAAGAAACTTCAGCAAACTAAGGAGACAATAAATGTCGCTTCTCTCCAATTGTTTGGAAGGAGACATTTGCTTCCTTACTGGAAATGCTGGAATATTCTCTTATTCTTCGTTTACTCCTAAGGTTCATTCTTCTCTTAGCAACTTTCCTTTGTATGCTAGGAGGTTGACGCGCATCAACAGGACCAACCAGGCTCCTTTCCTTCCTAAAGTACAGACAATGCCAGAGGAGACAGATGCAAAGTGTTTTTGTCCATATCTTCCCCCCCACCCCCTACACCCGCCAGGCTTCAGATTGGTAGTGGCTGGGTTCCCCTTCCCAGACCACAGGTCCTATCAGGTGATTGTCCATTAACTACAGGTCTTACTGCATTTTGTTAACCGCTCCATTTCTTAAGACTTAGGTCTGATGTTCAGCCTGTCTTGCTAACTCTGTGGTTCTTCACCATTCTTGTAGGTTACCATCACACTTTTGTCAACAATGCCTATCTAAACTCTTCTTCATTATCCTGTTTGAATGTGCCATCTGTATCCTGCCAGCACCCTAATGGATTACATAATTGGTATCAGGAGGGGCGCCTGTAATGAGCTTTTAAAATGAGTTTCTGGGATTGAGAGTCTGACTTATTCGATGAATATAGGAATAAATGTTTTCCTTGCTGGGGGGGAATGCAACGTTGGTAATGTAGCAGCATATGATAGAGTACAAATGGAGGGCAAGGTCCTGGGAGGACAAGTTATCCAATTCTTCCAACACAATTTATTGAATATCTTTCTTCACTGATTGAAATCATCTTCTTTACCATAAACTAAATTCTTCTGTATACTGAGGTATGTTCCTGGGCTGTCTATTTTGTTCCATTTATTTAAGTAAATCTCACACAATCCCCTTATTTTATTGATCCTCTATGTGAGCCAAGGACAGAGCACTGATCCATAATCATAATAGCCTCCACTTCGAGGCTGGTACAGGCACTGTTCTATGTGCTGAGATATGTTAACTCATTTCATCGTCACAAAACCTCTATAAACAGAAGCTGTTATTATCTATGTTCCACACCAGATCCTGCAGCCTGAAAACAGAGGAGCTGAGATTTGAGCCTGGGAGGTCTGGATTCTGAGTTTGCACTCCTAACCACTATGTGATACTACCTCTAATCATCAATGAGAGCATCTCTTTGGGGGACTAAAAAGATAAAGTCCAGATGCACTGCTTCTGATGATTGAAATTAATCAGATAGAACTTAAGTAACCTAGAAAAACCGAGAGTTATGATACTCCTAGACTGTCTCTTTCAATTATCTGTTTCTCAAGTAACCTTCTAGTTACTGTCGGACTTCATTTGCATCAGACCAGCAAATCAAGTCCCAAACATTTTCTACCTGCCCATCTTCCCTGCTCTCATATCACTGAGTTAGCCAAGTAAATCCATTTTTTTTCTGCTACAGTTTTCTCACAAATTGTGACTGGCATCTGCATATTTATGAAGGTTCTATTATATTACTAGATTCTCATTGTATGATTATAGTAGATCACAGATCGCATTGATAAATGCCATGATGAGAGACATGATAATCATCAGTTTGATGGGGTAAAGTTCTCTTTCATTTTCCTAGTCCATAATACAAGGATTAGAACAACTGACTCACAGTGTTGGGGTGAATATTAGATCATGCTTGTGAGTGCAATTAATAGTGCCTGGCATATGGTAGGCATTCAAGCTGTGTTGGTAGAGTCTGAATCATTATAGGCTATGGTTATTATAGAGCTCAGACTAAAAAGAGAGAGGAGATGTGGAGCGATATATATTTATTGAGCATTTTCCATAGTTCAGGCACTATGCTTGGTGATTTATTGCATCTAGTTTGATATGGTGGGATTTGTTTTTCAGTCACTCAGTCATGTCCGACTCTTTGCAACCCTATGAGCTGCAGAACGCCAGTCTTTTCTGTCCTTCACCATCTCCCAGAGCTTGCTCAAACTCATGTCATTGAATCAGTTATGCCATCCAACCATCTTGTCCTCTATTGTCCCTTGTCCTCCTGCCTTCAATCTTTCCCAGCATCAGGGTCTTTTCTAATGAGTCAGCTCTTCGCATCAGGTGGCCAAAGTATTGGAGCTTCAGTTTCAGCATTAGTCTTTCTAATGAATATTCAGGATTGATTTCCTTTAGGATTGACTGGTTTGATCTCCTTGCAGTCCAGGGGACTCTCAAGAGTCCACGGTGAGTTTATAAGGTGATTTCCCCATGCAGTATAAAATCACGGTCCAAATATGTGCTGCTTTGACATCTGGAGAAATGAAGAAGGCAAGAGGAGGCGGGGCTTGAATATCCTAACAACAAGTTCCCCTCCCACTCTATTCCTCAGGTAAGCTTCCTAAGCCAAATAACCCTTCTTATTAGCTACTGGACCAAGTACAGTTCCCATTTCCCCAAGTAGCAGGCTGCATTTCCTGGCCAGCTCACAGTTATTCAAACCAGCCAATCACATCTTTCAATGGGAAACAGAGGGTGTGCCACCCTCTGGACACTACAAAGATTAACTCAAGCAGTCCCTGCTTTTTCAGTCTGTCACTGAATATAGTCCCCATGTGGCCTGTGAGGCATGTGATGTTCTCCCTGCATCTGAGCTCTGAGTATCTGTGATTAACAAACTGCTGTGATTCATCTGTCCTGTGTTGGGGGTTAGCCATCCCCATAGCCTGAAGACTGGAATTCCTCTTCTACCAACACAGTGAATACGAGGTGGTCCAAAACCCTAGAAGAAACTGAACTGAATGAGTCCCACTGATTACCCTAGATCATTGCTTCTCAGTCTTTAATATGGAAACGATGACCTGGAGATTTTCTTAAAATGCCTATTCTGATTTAGTAGGTCTGGAGAAGGTCTTGAGTGGAGCCTGAGATTTTGCCTTTGTAAAAAGCTCCCAGGTGATGCCGCTGCTCCTCAGACCATCCAGTGAATAATGAAGCCCCAAGGAAAAACAGAATCCAGACTAAGGAGACCTGGAATGTTCACTGCATCACTCATCAATGACCTTCCAAGTATCTGGGAATCTGGCACATCAAGGAACGACTGATAGTGCCTTCTATTAATTGGGACATTCAGTCTGAGGGATTGGAAACTGACTAGGATTTGTGTAAGATGGAACAATCCACTGGAACCAGAAGAAAGAAACTGCTTAGAAGTCACACAGCAAGGAGACTGGCAAGTAGCTGGGAGGAAAGGGACTTACCAGTCTCTGCCTTGCTCTAGCCACTCTGTGATCCAATACTACTGCTATTTTAAAGAAGGAAATATTGGTCTCCATAAAGCTTATCACTGGACTTCTAGGATTAAAAAATTTCAGTTATTTTTATTAGTTTTTTAGTAAGGTTCATTGGGAAAATGTCTCATTCAGGGAGAGGGGGAAAGGAATCAAAGGATTTGTTGCAAAGGGCCCTAATAACAAGCAAGTCAGATACTTCTCACTGAGAAAGACAGGAGGAGAAGGAGAGAAGCAGAAGGAGAAGAGCTGGATGAAATCAAATCATGTTTTCTCTTGGAAGCTTGACCTCAGTGAAAATCCAAAAGCAGAGACTCCCAAGGAGTCCTTCTGCTCCCAGGAAACGGTGCAGATTAGATTGGCCTTATGCTTAGCATACAGGCCTTGATGCTAATTTCTCTTGACCTTCTCATGTGATTCTTGTCAGCCTGGCCCTCATTTGTTAAGCTTGGTTTAATTATGTGCATAATGGCTCATTATATTTTATAAAGGAAACAGCAAAGGAAATAATTATGCAAATGAATGAGGTTTGTTGTTCACTGTGGAGTTGTGGGCTAATTGGACACTGGTACAAAAAACATCACTGCCAAACACAGTACCAGAAAGAATCCCACTAATCTCTACCTCTGAGATCTCTTTCAGCACATCAGTACCTACAAGATAAACTTAATGTCCAAGAACAAATATAAAATGCCAGAAAAACTCACCTAGTATAGACAGATAGTTTAGCAGGTCCCCAGGAAAAGAGAACAGGGCATGGTTTTCTGGACACATTTTGGCCAAGGCCATTTTGGATCTAAGCCTGATCTTTCAAATATCTGGGAATCTGGCACATCAAGGAATGACTGACAGTGCATTCTGGGAACTGGGACTTTCAACCTGAGGGATTGGAGACTGACTATTATGTGTGTAAGAGGGAATAGTCCACTGAAACCAGAAGAAAGAAACTGCTTAGAGATCAAGTGGCAAGGAGATGCACATGTAGCTGGGAGAAAAAGGACTTACCAGTCTCTGCTATGCTCTAGCCACTTTGTGATCCAATACTACTGCTATTTTAAAGAATGAAATATTGCTGAAGAGTTAACAGAAATAAGCAAATTCTTTAATCCTAATGCCTGTCTTTGAACAGGTCTCAGTAATTAATGGTCTCAGGAAACAAAGGAGTACAGGAACAGAGAAAAGGCAGTCAAACAGCAGTGCAGTGATAAAGCAGAGTCCTAGATCTTCCTCAAGAGATGATGATGTTGATCCTCCTGACTTCAATCAACTAAAGTTTGGACTCTGTGAACCTTTGTCTTAATTCTGTGCTGAATTCTCCTCTGCTCAATATGCATGTTCTCTTAGCTTAAACTTCCCCCAAATTTTGCTGTTTGGAGAGACACTACTTTGGGAAAGATCTCTGGTATCTTGGTGCAAGTAGTAAAACCTTTCTTCTCCTGATCTTTGGCTTCGTTGTGTCTATTGGCTTGACATCCATCAAGAGGCAAACCCAGTTTGGGGGTAACACTAGGGCAGGAGCTTTGATCAGAACAGCTACTCTTCCTTGCTAAAGTTGAAGGCTGACCACGCTGCCCAAGATCACGCTTCCTCAAGTAGCACCTCCTTTTGGCTTAGTCTTTGATTGCTGTCAAACAGGAAAGATTTGTGTATTTGAACCTAGTGTTCTTGCTTTGATCTCTGCTTTGGAAAGTCTCATTCACTCACTCATTCATTCGATCATTTGCCTCTTTTAATTCCATCTATTTATAGTTAAATCTTTAGCTACAAGACTCATGGAACTTGTGTCCTTCGTGTCTTAACCAGTGTCACCTCTTCTTGATATAGCTCATGTGTCACAGGTGGCCTTCTCTCAGCCTTAACTGTTCCAACCTTCTTTGATTTTTGGCCTTTTACCTACAGTTGATTAATTCTCCCCACCCCCTATGTAGCCCCTAATTCTGATTTATTAGATTAAATCAGGAATAGATATCATATGCTTCCATGTTACCCTGTATGTCTCCCTTAGGGCATTTATAACATTTTAAATTAATTACTGTTGTAAAACGACCTAGGCTCACTTGGCCATTTATAATTATATCTTCTCCAGAACTCACAAAAAACAGGGATATTACACTGAAGGCAAATCTCCTAATGGTTTCTGCACAACAAATATCATCAGGCAGGCACAAAACTCATCACACAGCCTGTTCTGTAAGCTCAATGAAATCCTAGCACTCTGTCTTTTCATGCACCCAGACCAGCTCTTAATTAAAGGGTTCATTTGAGGCAAATGTGAAAATATTCTAGCTGCAGGATTCAGCTAAATTTGAATTGGTATCAAACACTGCCTAAATGGAAGAATATGCAACCAGAAGAGATACCAAGGCCTAAGGCATCATTTCAAATGATCGATGGCTACTAGATTTGCTAGATTCCTACAGTTTTTAATGTGATGGTGGTAGAGTCTGTACAACATTATTAGTCATTTCCTAAAACTGGAAGATCATTTATTTGACAAAAAAAAAAATTATCTCCAATATCCATTATACCAAGTAACACATTTTCTGCTGTTGATCAAGTATTAATGTAACTGTTACTTTATGATAACTGTCCCTGGAGGGTGCATTTTGATTAGAGTCTTTCAAGTACCATGCCTGGAGTGTGTATTTCTGATAGAGTTGTTCGGATATTAACCAGCCACTCCCAGGATATAAATTAAAATGTCCATCTATATATCACACAGCATAAGCAATTTAAAGTAAATTGCAGACAATATAGCAATTGTTAAATTTGCAGGTTCACATTCGGTTTGCTTACTGGAATATAAGCTCCACAGAGCAGTTCAGTTCAGTTCAGTCGCTCAGTAGTGTCCAACTCTTTGTGACTCCATGGACTGTAGCTTGCCGGGCTTCCCTGTCCATCACCAATTCCTGGAATTTGCTCAAACTCATGTCCATTGAGTCGGTGATGCCATCCAATCATCTCATCCTCTGTTGTCCCCTTTTTCTGCTTTCCATTTTGCCCAGCATCAGAATCTTTTCTAATGAGTCAGTTCTTTGCATCAGGTGGCCAAAGTATTGGAGCTTCAGCTTCAGCATCAGTCCTTCCAATGAATATTCAGGGTTGATTTCCTTTAGGATTGGCTGGTTTGATCTCCTTGCAGTCCATGGGACTCTCAAGAGACTCTCAAGAGTCTTCTCCAACATCACAGTTCAAAAAGCATCAATTCTTTGGCGCTCAGCTTTCTTTATGGTCCAACTCTCACATCCATACATGGCTATTGGGGTGACTTATTCATACATATACCCAGAGTCTTTGCAGTCTTTTTCAGACCCACAGCAGGTGACCAACAAATGGTGGTTGGACTAAATGAGGTCATCTGCCAACCTCTCCCCCTTTCCTCCCAATTATGCTTTCTTACTTCCCATTTACTTATATCATTTTCTTTCTTCCCTCCCTTCCTTCCTCTCTCCCTCCCAACCTCCCTCCCTTATTTTTTTTATCTCTCTCCTTTTTGTTCTTCTTCTTCTCTCCTCTCTCTTTCTTTTGTCTTCATTTGTATTTCTCTCCTGTCATTTTCCTCTCATTTTCTCATTTTGTATGGGAAAGTTATGTGACTTCTTCAGAATTCTGACTAAATATTCTGCCATTGAAGAGCTAGTGTTTGAAGACTTGCTTCAGCTTGATTTAGTTGCTTTGAGGATTTGTATTTTCTTTGTTTCCTGATCATAAAAGGAGAACAGTAGTGATGCCTCGGTCAGGGGGCTGTTGTGAGAACTGGAGTATTGCCAGCATGCTTAATTCTCCACCCCCACCCCCACCTCTAACTTAGCCCTAGTCCCCATTTCATTAATTACCAGCTTAGCTTAATTTCCTCAGCCATGATGTCATTCATTTCTTTCTCTAAATGGTCTTGAGAAAGTGAAAGTGTAGAATCTTTGCTGGCTGTGTTTGTGTGTGTGTGTGAGATGTGTGGGGTAGGGGCTGGCAGTCAAGGAGAATTGCTTTGCTCCACTCTCTTCTTTTCTTCCAAGCTGAGTTCTCTTAGACAAGTCAGTTGACCCCTTTCAGCTTTTGTTTTCCTACCTGTGAGAGAGAGTTCTCACATAGGTGTCGTGAGGATGGAATAAGATTAGTATTTGTGAAGACAGCTGGTCCAGATAGATGCTCAACAAGGGTGAATGGAATTAAAAACGATCTTTTCTAACCAATTGTAATATCAAGGTTCAGCCAGGAAGTTGACCTTTCTGAGCTATGGATGAGGAATAATTACAAGAGGTGGACCCTACAGAATTGTAGGAGGCTTGGAAAGTGCAGGTATGAAGGCTGAGTTGGAAGATTGCAGAAGACATCAACCAGTCAATCTGAAAGCCAGGCATAGCCAGCTGCCAAAGTGGGACTGAAAGGGGAGCTGATGGGAGGGATGTGAGGAGCTATTTACCTGTCTGGATCCACAACCATACATCTGTTGAGGCACCTGGGATCTCTGCTAAATAGTAGGGTGAGCAGTCATATGGAAGAGCTTAACTTTGACAAGAGGAGAGTGACGATTATGGGGAGCTCACTGGCACCTCCATCTGTCTGTCACTCATGTCTAAACTTGAGGACCTTAGAACTAATGGCCAATATTCCATTTCCCTCTTCCAAATCTCATGGAAATCCCAATTCTCATGCCAACTCTAACTCTGTATAATACCCAGAATTCTGGGAGATGTAGTTTCAGCTTTACCATGTTGACCTGGAAAAACCACCACACCAATATTTTCCATGTTATAGCTAACTACTTTTGGCTTTGATTTAATTTTTTTTTTTTTTTTTAGTAAATGCTAAAAATGTTCCTTAAGCATGATCTTAAGTTTATTGAGCTACATAAAATAGTTTTCTAACTGGGTCAGGCTCTCCACTTTGCACTTGAAATGCAACGTCACATAGGAGAAGGATTTTTAATGTAACCTATATTAGCTTCCTTACAAATGGGAAAGGGAGGTTTTTATTGAGTATAATTTGGGTTTAGACTTCAAACATACACTAGCAATGAACATATCTAGGTTCTGAATTGTTGATTCATTTGCTTGTTATTTGTCTCCACCGCTAGATTTTTTTTTTGGCCCTGATGCATACCTTGTGAGATCTTAGTTCCCTGACCAGGGATCGAACCCACGGCTCCTACAGTGGAAACATGGAGTCCTAACCACTGGAGCACCAGAGAATTCCCTCCACTACCAGATTTTAAGTTTCATTGTCTATCTTGCCATCTCTTCTCTGAGCCTCTTGGGACTGTGACATGAGAAACCTGGACCCTTTCAAACCTGTTCTTTTATATCATCAGTGGGCCCAGAACACTTATATGTAAAAACTAAAATAATAAGTACCATCTCCAATTTGTGAAGGAGAAATAATTGTTAAGGGTCTTAAGTGCTTAAGGTTAGGTCCTTAAAATTTTCTTAATGTAATTTTCCTCCCTTATTTGAGGTTAATAGCACACCTGTGAGGTTGCTTACTTCAGGAGTTCCATGTAGTTTAAAGCATTAATCATCTTCCTTGTTAAGCCATGGAGAATGGAAAGATGAATAAGATGCTGTCTCAGGGGAGTTAAAATCTAGTGTGTTTGGGTGGAGAGGGAGCAGAAATGATAAGGTAACTTTATGAGAGAGGTACTCTTTGGGAAAACACGGCCAGTACTTAAAGAGGAGAGGGCAGAGATCAGGAGCAGCAAACCAGTTGTCACCCCTCTAAGATTTCACCAAGCATGAAGCACATTAAAGAAAGCAGGCAGAGTGTTTACTCCCAGCAGAGGAAAGTCAAGGAGAGCTGAACATTTAATTAATCTTTTAATAGCTCTGGTTGGGTGAACTGAGAAGTTTCATTCTTATTTTCACAAATTAAAGTCTGACAAGAATGGATATACTAGGAGAGAGATAGCAAGCAAAATAGAATGAGTTTGACTGCAAAGGTAAATAGTTAAGGGGATGAAGTTTATTTTTAGCATCGCTGTTTATTCTCTGGGGCCCCCTAGTCCCCTTGGCCTGAGGTCTCCGCGACCTTCTGCTATGTCTGGTCACTCCCCTGGCTTTGATGAGATTTGTGACTCACCAGGACTCTTTCCCCTGTTAATCCTTACCTGTTTTTGTCATATTCTTTTGAAGTCCTGTTTATTAAAATACCTCTTTACCAGGTACTCACTATCATCATTCAAATACCTTACATTTGTAGAGTTCCTCAAAGTTTGCTAAGTGTTTTTAAGTACCTCACATACTTAATCAACTTATTTAAATGGATTAATATATTAATAAATTAGTCTCTCTAGGTAACAAGAGGCTACTAGAAAGAGTACCAGACTCCCTTAAGCCCCCTAGATTTGCATAGCTTTTTATGCTTTGTAAAGTGTTTCTCCATCTGTCTTTGAAAAGACTCTGGAATAGTGGGAAGTGAGTTTTGGGGATATTGGAAGGGAAGGTATCTTAAGGCAGAGGGTCCTTTAGGGCCAGAGCTACCACCTTGCACAACTCCAGGGGATGCCACTGACACTGTTGACCTTGGGAATGGCACCCCTGTCACTGTGCAGGACACTACCTGTGAGTAGCCAGACACAGTGGCTCTGTTTGTGGCCTTTGAGTCCCCTGGTGTACATGCCCAAGAAGATGGCCTACACCTACTAACTGGGAATGACTGGGAAGGGGCTGGATGGAGGGACTCTTAACCCTATACTTCCCAGGATGGAATAACTAAAGCCCCCACAGTAACCCTTCTTCCCCAAGCCCGGGGCAGTCATAAAATGACGCTTGACAGAGACATTTTTCTTTCAGTACTCATAGTAAACTTTCTTGAAGTTACGATTAGAGCAGAGGTCAGAGATATAAATCCATATAAAGCACAGTAGGATTTTTTCTTTTCCTTTTAATATACAGGTCTTTCTAGGCAGCTGTCATTTACAGCTCAGTTACTATACTCATGTTGCCAAGGACCTGCACACAGGCTGCTGTGATTTTCTGTTTTCCTGATGAATTCAGAAGTTAGCCTAGTTTTAGAACCAGCTTGAGTGCTGTGCCCTGGCTGTCAGAGACCCTTCTTATCAATCTTTTACCCCAAAGTAGTATTTTCAGGGCTTTGTGGTTCTTCTGCTATCAAGTCACTCACTGTGACATTTCTGCTTCAGAAGGCCAAGAGGTCTGAATGGGCTCCCCAGACCCCTGGCTGTCCCAGCAGTTTATCAAGAAGTCCTCAGAAAATGTGACAACTTTCAGGAAGAAACATTTTTTCCACATCTATTTCACATATTTGCAATGTAAGATTAATTATAGGCTTCAGAGAAATCCTGTTATATTCCTAGCAAACCAAAATATTCTGAAAGCCTTGGTTGTGTCAGAAGGCCATGTGAGTCAGCTGTCTCTGCTTACATTTCGTTCATCTTCATTATTGTGCTTGTATGTGAATTTCAAAAAGTTTGCAATCACTTCTCCACCCGCAGACAGATTTTTGTCTCGGACTACACAGGGGCCAAAAATAAATGACAGAAGCAAGAGTTCTTTAGAATCCTCTCTGTTTGCCCAGATCGGGGAATGCAGAGGTATGGGACCTTTTCATATTCTTGGCTGGAAGCACATAAACCCACAGAGAGAACATGATACAACCAGGAGGGTCTGTATCATATTATAGTATTCATTTGTTATAAGCCAAATGAATCCAGCAGATGCTCCTCACAAATACTTAAGAGGAAAGTCCATAGAGCTGCTTGATATGAGGCTGTTTTTGAAAGTTTGAAAGGAGGAGGACTTGGGGGGCTGTAGAAGCCTGGTTTGTAGTCTCAGCTGCCATAGCCTTGGTTAGAACAGAGATTCCATCCTCTTGTATCTGTTTATAACTATTTTCTTTAAACATTACTCCAACATTCATGAGCTCTCTACCTACCTCACACCTAAACTGGGCCCAGGTGGCTCAGTTGTAAAGAACCTGCCTGCCAAGCAGGAGACACATGTTTGATCCTTGGGTTGGGAAATCCCCTGGAGAAGGAACTGGCAACCCACTCCAGTATTCTTGCCTAGGAAATCCCGTGGACAGAGGAGCCTGGTGGACTACAGTCCATGGGGTCACAGAAGTGTCAGACATGACTTAGTGACTAAACAATAACAAACTGGATGGGAGTCCATTATAATGTTTTGGGCATAGAAAATTTGGCAAATGGAATGTTTTTCCCCAACTGTTCTTTACAACTGCATTTTATTTGGTGTTTTTGTTCATGTTTGTTATTTTTGATTTTGGCTGTTGCATGATATCTTGATTTTATCAAAATTATTCAAAGGCTTAAGAGGATTTATCAAAGTATAATGGTAACAGTCCTGAAGGAGGGAATGGCTACCCACTCCAGTATTCTTGCCTGGAAAATCCTATGGACAAAGGAGCCTGGCGGGCTACAGTCCATGGGGTTGCACAAAGGTGGACACGACTTAGCAACTGAACAACAACAATGATGACAATAGTCACATCGATACTGTAACTCAGGATGTATGAACAGACTTCTTAATAGAGAATGTGCATATAATGAACATACACTGCGAGTTTTCATCAACCAGGTCAAGAAAATCCACGGAAAAGATGATTTTTCACACACAGAGAAAGGTATTGTTAGAAAGCATAACACTAATTATCTGAAATTTGAGTGTTACTGGACTGACAACTTAATTTACCCTAGTATTTAGTGTATTATATATTGAAAAACATCAAACAGAGGCATGAAGACATAGTAGCTTTTGCTTCTTTTTAAAACAAGTATAACAATATATCCCCTAGGAATCATTTCAATTGCATTTAAGAAATTAACCCCCAAGTAACAGTGACTTAAATGGAAAGAGATTAATTTCTCTTTCTTGAAGAAATCTGGGAGCAGGCAGTCTAGGGTTGATAGAGAAAACACATGGTGTCATCAGAGCCCTAGGCTTTTTTCTCTTTATTCTACCATCTTAATACCCAGCTTCTGTTCTTAGGGTTACCTCATGGTCAAAGATGGCTGCTGGAGCTCCAGACATTACAATCCTACTCCAGTCAATAAAAGGAAGTAGAGATAGGCACACCCATTCCTTTTCAAGGAGACTTCCCAAAGTCCTACACAAACACCTCTATTTATATTTCACTGACTGGAACTTAGTCACACAATCATCCTAACTGTAAGGAAAGTAGTCAGATATTCCTCCATCTGAGCAACTTAGCATCCATCTGAAATGTAAGGTTCTGATACTAAGGAGGAAGGGGAGAATGGGCATAATATAGCAGTTTTTTCCATAAATGACTTCTAAAGCAAACTGATGCATTTTCCAAGAATAAGCCACAATGATGCTTTCTAGTAGAATACCAATAAATTTTGTTGCTAAAGGTAAAGAAAAGACCAAAAAGAAAGAAGAATCTTTAAAGTAGTACTATTCATGACAAAAATGAGCATTTATTGTACAAATCACAAGAATTTGTAAAACTAGTCACAAAGTTAAGAAGTATCATGTTTGAGGATTACTGGTAAAACTCCTTTATGACATGGTTCTGTTGTGTATTACTCAGTATCAGTGAAATGTAATGTGAAGGGGTAATTACTCTCACAAATGTATAATAATAGTAAATGTTTTGCATTGCAGTTTTATAAAATCACTGATTTCAGAGATTTAAAACACCCCTGACAAGTGTCATATTAAGGGACAAGTGAGGAAAAATTGTTTGACAATTTTTTGTTCTTTTTGTTCCTAAAAACTCGTGATGTAGAAGGATTTTGTTCCTTTAGTTAATAATAACTTTGTAAGTCATGGTGTAGATAGGAGAACATACACTTAGATAAGTTCTGAAGGAGGACCAGCCATGTTTACAGCGAGTAAAAAAGATTTCATTGAAACGTGAAATTGCTTACTGTTTTATTCACATGGAATAGGTGGCCATGAAGGAGGCCACAGGTTTTCATTTTAGAGTGAAATTCATAAATACAAGTAGCGGCTACTTAGTGCATTAAGTTAAATGTATTCAACTTATGCAAGAAAAATTGGGTATCTAGTAAAACCTACTGATAGTATGCAGAACACAGAGAGCCTGTGCCCTGTGGTGGTGGTATAGCTGTTCAACTTGTTAACAGTGGTGAAGTGGGACGCTGTGTAGCTGACACCATGATTTGGCCTTGTGAGACCTCAAGCTGAGAATTGAGTTGTGTCTGCCTGGTCTTCTGACCTATAGAACTGGGTGTTGTTTTAAGCTGTTAAGTTTGTGGTGATTTTTTGCAACAATGGAAAGCAAATGCAAATGAATACAGGTTGTTCCAGAGGGTAAGAAATAAACCCTAACAAGATTCAGGGGTCCACAGCATCAACGTAATTTTTAGTCTAATGTTCTGGAGCACTCTGGAACATTCTTTCCAGTTGTGGGCAGATGATTGCATCTTGAACTTCCCACCACCAGGAAAGAAGACAGTGCCTGATATGTGCCTCTGATTTCAGGGGGCAGCACCCTGGGAGTATTCAGTTCAGTTCAGTTCAGTTGCTCAGTCGTGTCCAACTCTTTGCGACCCCGTGAACTGCAGCAAATCAACCCATTTACAGGGTAACATGGAAGATTGCCAGTTCTGTGTGGGTCTCATAGCAGAAAAGGGATCTGTGGTAGGTGCAGCTGATGGACACTTCCACACTGGGTTTGGAACCTATTTCAAGTATGAGTTTGCCTTTTCTGCTTGCAGAGCCTTGGCCAGCATCGCTAACCAAGGGGTTAGACAGTGCTTGATCCATAAACATTGGATCCCACATAAAGTTACATTGGATCAAGAGACCTACATCACATAACAAAGGAGGTGAGCAGTGTGTTAGTGACCATGGAGTCTATAGTCCTGTCACATAACCCAGCCCCACAGAAAGGCTGCTGGATTGGCAGAACGTAGGTGCCATGCCTTTTTGGAGAGAACACTCTGTGCAGATGGAATGCTATCCTCAAAGATGGAGCAGACACCTCAAATCATCACATATTATATGGTGCTGCGTTTGCAAGATGTGGAAGGCATGGATCCTGGAAGCAAAAGGTGAAAGTAATAGTGACCCCACTTATCATCAGCCCTCATGTCCCCTTTAGGGGATTTGTGTTTTCCTTCTCTGCAACTTTGAATTCTAAGGTTTCATAGTGTTGGTTTTTAAAGGGGTAACGGGCCCACCGAGGAACACAGCAAAATCCTATTTAGGTTACTAATAGGATTAATCTCACACTTGATTATGTCAAAGATCTTGTCCCAAGAGTCCAGCAGGTAAAGTGAGTAGTCACCATACTGGCAGGAGTAATTGACCCCAACCACCAGGCAGAGGAAGGGCAGCTCTTAACACATGACAAGCAGGAAAAATATATCTGACACTCAGGTGATCTCAGTGTAGATGATAAATGTAGCTGAAAACACAGTCTGGGAGGATCATGGTGACCAGAGACCCATGGCCACTCTTATTCAAAGATAAGTGTCTGGGTCATCTCCACAATCTAGCCACCTATACCAGCAGAGGTATTCATTGATGGCAAAGAGATTCTAGACTAGATGGTGGGGGTCAGTCAGGATAAGTGTGTTACTGTCTGTTCAATGTCAGGGATGGTAGTTTTTCTCACTAACCTTCCTCTTGTAAGATTCTTCCAAGAAAAGTAATCAAACAGAATACTGGAGGAGCTTCTCCTAATATTAGTTATATGAAGCAAAGTGAGTCCCAAAGAAGTGATGAGCTGCCAACAGAGGATGCCACAGTGTGGCACCCAGATTCCCCTCCATCTTGTTGCATCATTCCCCCAGCTGGTGAGAGGGTTGGTGGCAGATAGCTCTCGAGTGAATTCCCTTTCTGGAACTTTCTTGAGGATGGAGAGAGCTGCCTTCCAGAGAGGAGCCTGCAATTAACACCTCAATTTGAGCAACTCTGAAGGATGACTTCGGCTCCAGAGTTTCCTGTGGGATTGACTGAAAGCATTTTGGAGATGGCATTCCATTTCCAATTCACCCTCTCCCCATTCCCAAATCATTCCCCAGTAAACCTCCTGCATACAGATCTCTATGTTGGAGTATGATTCTTGGATTTCTGACCTGTGACAGAAGGTTTGTACCAAATTATACCCCACTAGAAATACATGAAATGACAGTTTCATCACAGAATTTCTGGTATTGAATACCTTGCTTTTTTAAAGTTAGGGATTTTTTCCCCTTTGTTCTGTCTATATTTATGGTGCAAAATGATGCACTAGTTTTACTTGAAATTTTTAAAATTACTAGCAAGGTTGAAAAGACCTTACAAGTTCATTTATAGAATGTCTGTAGGCATGACTGTGGCCGAATCTGGTCTTCATTTATCATCCAGGTTGATGGCTATTTCTTTGTCATTTTTCATACTTTACATGGTTGCACAGTAGAAGATTTGAAGTATGCTGGTCTTGTTTACCATCATATAAGACATTACTCTGTCCTCCAATTTCCCAAATTCCTAGAAGGGCCAATCATGAAATTGTGTTGGGAATATGCTCAATATAAATACGATTTTTATTAGAGGATTGTAAACATACCTCATGGCTTCTCTTTGTTTGTTTAAGCTTTTCAAGCTTGTGACTTCAACTTTTCCAAAGCCAGGTTATTTTCTCTGGATGCAGGGCCACATATTTTAGGACTGAATGTGCAGACATATCACTCAGCAGCCACGGTTCTGTATTGGAACCCCCTTCAGATAGATAAAAACTTCAGCTTTTATCTAAATTCATTAGGAAAGATTAAACAACCTTAGGCTATTTAGAAGCCTTTACAAAAGTCAGAAATACTTTTATAGCTCTCAAAACTGCTACTGACATTTTAAAAACTTGATTATGCAAAGAACTGCATCTCTGGGACTTGGAATTACTCACTGCCAAAAATAACTCAGTTGAGACCTGGGAACTTTTTGCTAGCTCACAGAGAAGCCCTACTAGTAGGATTAGTTAGCAGACTTGAATCCCCATTTTGAGCAAAGACATCACATATGATTAACGAAATATTTGGAAACAGACACCACCTGACTTAGGATGGCTTAACTTGAGAAGTTCAAATCTTTATAGGCTTATCATAAATAGCACTTTAACTATAATGAAAAAACTTTGTATTTATGAATTCCTAATAGCTGAAGTTGATGTGCTTTTCTCATAGACTTAAGGCAATGCAAATAATTAGTGACAAGACAATGTGGTGTGTTGATTTGAAAGGTGAAAAAAACTTTTGATTATATGAATTCATGATTGGTTAAAGAGCGTCACACTCTGAATTAAGCTATAAATCCTTAGCTTATCAGTAAGACATTGATTGTCACTTTTTAAAAAGGCTTTACTATTTATTTATGTGTTGTGCATGAGCTTCTCATTACGGTGGCTTCTCTTATTTCAGAGCACAGGCTCTAGGAGCGCCAGCTCAGTAATTGTGACCCATGGCTTTGTTGAGGTTTCCCTGGTGGCTCAGATGGTAAAGAATCCATCTGCAGTCTGGGAGACTGGGGTTCGATCCCTGGGTTGGGAAGATGTCCTAGAGAAGGGAACGGCTATCCACTCCAGTATTCTGGCCTGGAGAATTCCATTGACAGAGGAGCCTGGCAGGCTACAGTCAATGGAATCCGAAAGAGATGGACATGATTGAGTGACTTTTACTTCACTTCACATGGCTTAGTTGCCATGCAGCATGCTGGCTTTTCCCACACCAGGGATCAAACCCATGTCCTCTGCATTGCCAGGTGGATTCTTAACCACTGGACTACCAGAGAAATCCTGATTGTCACTTTTTAAAACTCTAATGAACAGAGCTTGGGAAAACATCAAGAAAAAGTGATAAGTGGAGTAAAGGATGGGTTAGTCATTTAGAAAGATCCGGCTGGCAAATTTCAGATTTCAGGGAGAGTTGAATGAGCTGATATAAAGACAGGGAAGGCTTCTCTGGAGAAGGTGAAGGCTGCTGTTAAGATAGGTGCTTCACACTTTTGAAAAGGGAGCAGGTGTTCACTGTAAAAGAAATCACACTTGAAACTCCTCCCTTAGAATTGACCATTCACACTCATTCACTCAGCAATGGAAAATTTTTCCCTTTGTGAACCAAATACTGACCATTTCCAACGTCCCGAGAGTAATGAAAACTGCTGATTCTGATTACTAAGAAATCTACCAGGAAAAGATAGCGTCTTCAGTCCAATTTTCAGGAACCAAGCAGCCTATCTATGTCCACTCCCACTCCTGAGATATTTTAAAATATAGATTTATATTATGCTCTTGTTTTCACATATTCAACATATGCTTGTTTAAGTGTGTATCCAAAGTGAGGGTTTCCCCCCCATGATTATTTGATATTTTAATTATATGGAATGGATTTTATGGAATGAAACTCCAATTCAGGAGTCAACTCTGGGACTCTTAGGTGTCATCCAGAAACTTGACTGTAAACAATGAGTCAATAATATCTTCATTTCTTCCCTTTTCTCATGTTTTATTTTTTAAAACTTTTTATTTTGTATTGGGGTAAAAGTGAAAGTGTTAGTTGTTCAGTCATGTCTGACTCTTTGCAACCCCATGGACTGTAGCTCACCAGGCTCCTCTGTCCATGGGATTCTCCAGCCAAGAATACTGGAGTGGGTCGCCATTCCCTTCTCCAGGGGATCTTCCCAACCCAGGGATCAAACCTGGGGTCTCCTGCATTCCAGGCAGATTCTTTAGGTGAAGAGCGAAGGGACTCAGACATATATAATATCTGCATTTCTATTTGTCATCCTTCTGAGGCACAGAGAAAGGAAAAGAGATGAGGATTAACAGTCATCAAGAGTGCTTAATATGCAGACAGACTATGCATAAAGGATCTTATTTAGTCCTTATAAGCACTTGCCAAGTAAGTATTATCGTCTACATTTTTTAGGTGAGGAATCTGAGGCTGAGGGAGATTAAGTAGTATGTCCAAGGTTGTCAGAGTTAATAATTGGCAGGACTAAGACCTAACTGTGGGTTTATTTTTACTGCTGGTTTTTACCAATAATCTGTTGTTGTTCTTGTTTAGTCGCTAAGTTGTGTCTGGCTCTTTTTTGACCCTGTGGACTGCAGCCCGCCAGGCTCCTCTGTCCATGGGATTTTCCAGGCAAGAATACTGGACTGGGTTGCCATTTCCTACTCCAGGGGACCTTCTTAACCCAGGGATCAAACCTGTGTCTCCTTCATTGGCAGGTGGGTTCTTTACCACTGAGCCACCAAGGAAGCCCAACCAAATATGTATCTAAGGGTAAGTCAGTTTATTTGTACAGCAAAATGGGGCAAATAATACCTGTCTTTTAGAGTGATTGTAAGGATTGATTCTGCTGATGCTACCAAATTACTTAAAATAGTGTCTGGTACATAGTAAGTTCTCAGTGAATATTAGTTTTCATTATGGTTGATCAGATAGGTTCTTCCAGATTGTAGGTGCCCAAACTTGAGTAAACCTTAGTTTTCTCATCTTTAAAATATGGAAAAATAATTCATCTTGCATGGCTATTTTATTTAACAAGCAGAGACTTTGTCTGGGTTCTGCATGTATTACTTGATTTAATTTTCATAGCAGCCTAATGAGGCAGGTATCCTTCTGCTACCCATTTTATGGATGAAGAAACTGAGGAACTCAGAGTGTAAATTTTTTTCAGGGTAATACTGCTGGTAATTAGCTAAACCAAGATTCAAACCCAGACACTCCAGCTCAGAGTTTGAGTTTGTAATGACTGCTTTGTGCTACAGATGCAATGAAATAATATTTGTAAAGCATCTGTCCAGTTTCTGGCATGTTGCAGCAGCTTAGTAGATATCAGCTCCTTTCCCATCTTCTGAATAAATACCTTTTGAAATTATGGTGGAATGCAGAATGATGTGAATTCATCAGCTGGCCTGCTTGCTTTCCTAAAATATCCAAGTTTGTGTGACAGCCACATCCCTGTGCTCTTTGGGGGTGCCCGGAAGATGTGAACATACCCCTCTCTCTGATTAGGCCCACCTTGGATCATCTTTCCTGTTGACGTGTTGGAGTTCTAGAAGCGGCATCAACACTCATACACTCACGCGTGTGCCCTGATATCCCAGAGAGCAGCTGTCACTAATGACAGTTCTGAGCAGAACAGCTGGAGGGCACAGCTGATGTTTCTAATGACCGAGAACTAGTAAATGGAGATAAGACAGGCAAGGAGATGGTGCCTGACAGCAGTACACACCATCCGACACTGCTGTTGGGAGTTCTCTGGTGAGGAAGCTATGAGAATTTCAGGCGGGACGATCCTGTGCCGGGCAGGACTGCCCTTAGAAAATCAGCCTGGATTGTTTCACGTGTGGTCGGATTTGTAATAATACCATCCTTGACTGTTGGATACGAAATGCCACTAATTCCATTGTCATAGCAACAACTAAAAATCAAGGTAACCTATGCTGCCACACATTGCTGCCCTGGGGTCAAGAGGTGGTGTATCACCTCTATGGGGAACTGCTTCCGGTAAGGCCCACGGGATTTACCAGGGATGATGAGAAGGCTTCATTGCCCAGGGCCTTGCTGCTTATAGTGAGGGGGCAGCCTGGAGCTCTTAGCATCAGCCGCACCTGGGAGCTTATTTAAAATATAGAATTTAGGCCCCACCCCCAAACTCCAAATCTGCATTTTAACAAGATCCTCTGTGATCTGGATGCACATTAAAGTTTGAGAAGCCTTATCATACCAAAGAGACAATGGACTTTGAAATAAGAGGTTCCGGGTGGAAATCGAGACTGTCTCTTACTAACTCTGTTACCATGGGAGGGTCACTTAATCTTTCTGAGCCCCAGTTTCCTGGTCTCTAAACAGATCTTAATACCTCCCTCATGGTGCAGGCACATAACAGGCATTCAACGCTTCTCATTCCCCTTCTCCTGTCTCCTTTCCTTCTGAGCACACAGTCAGGAGAAGCAGTTTGGTTCTTTGGAGATCATCAGAAAATTGTGGCAGGATGAAGGAATGAGGATTTTTTTCCTTCCCCCCACCCACTTGTCTCCTCTTTCATTTCTCCTCTCTCTCCTGTGTTCTTTCCACAGTTATAGACACAGTTCTAACCAGGTTCCAGCTGGGGCATTGCTGGGAGGTGACAAACCCTGGAACAGAGGGCCTGTCTGGCTGTGACCTGGATTGGGAGAGCCCAGGACTCCTGGTACAAATGGGTCAGAGGTCAGGTAAGAGGACAAAGTAATTTTCAAAATAAAGTTTGGGACTGACAGCAAAGGATGGATCTGTACAGAAAGAACCCCTGGGGGCAAGTTCAGGTTCAGGGAATTGGTTAGGCAGACACGGGTGCGGGAGTGAGGGTGGAGGGGAAGGGGAATGGGGAACAGGGAGATATCTGGGAATAAAGAAGACAAAAGTAAACTTGTCAGAACACTTTCAGTCCTTTCACTTCACCCTCTTCTGTGCTCCCACTGTCCCCTGCACATTATACTACCAAGGTACCCACTGCTTTGAATGGAATCACAGGACTGACTCTTTGATTAGACTAAAAGCATTCTGGGGATGAATACTATCCTAGGGATCATGCCTTATTTCACTGGCTTCTATATCTAGAATGTATAAACGAATACTCTGTTGAATGGTAAATGAATGAATGAAATTTTTGCTTCCAATGCTACAACTCCATCACAGTCTAATCCTCAGGGGAATCATGGTGCCTTTAACAAGGCAAACGAGAGGCGCTCTATTGGTCTCCGATTCCGTACGCCTCCATCAGGTAGCAGCCTGGATTCCCCAAGACTCCTTTCTTTATACAGCTGATGTCTGAAGTGTGGAAAAGGACCAATGGGGAAAGGATGGTGAGTTGGCAGAATCTCTAGTCTTCCAGTTTTCCTTTCCTTGTGGTTTTGACTATGGTTAGATTGATGGTCTGTTACTTTCCAGGGAACCAGCTACCAAGCTCAGAGAGACTTAGAAAAAGTGATGGTACCAAGCTCAGAGAGACTTAGAAAGAATGATGATGCCTTTCTTTACTGAAGAGCTGTCTGTAAGCTCCCTGTGGTGACTCAAGAGGCCAGTCTCTGAGACACCAGCTCAGGGATGTACCTGAACTGTGATGGCGACATTGAAACTGGCCTATGAGAGATGGACATAAAATCCAGCCTCTCCATTCTGGAGGAGAAGAGGGCCAACAGCCAGGTGATGCTGAGAACCCTTGGAAGGCGACAAAAGTCTCAAGGCTGTGGCCCATGCGGAAGGCCTCTTGGTGAGCTTGACTGCTTTCCTGAAATGGATGTCAGGGGCACAGAGCTCAATCACTCCAACAGCCCCTGGGCCTCAGAACCTGAGACTAATTGCCATTGCGGCTACTCAATCTGTATTTCATTCCATAGCATACCACTCCAGAGCTTGTTTTTGTGACTCAGCAAACCCATCTACTGGGCTTCCCAGGTGACGCAGTGGTAAAGAATTTGCCTGCCAATGCAGGAGATGCAGGTTCAATCCCTGGGTCTGGAAGATCCCCTGGAGAAGGAAATGACAACCCACTCCAGTATTCTTGGCTGGGGAATCCATGGACAGAGGAGTCTGGTGGGCTACAGTCCGTGGGGTATCAAAGAATTGGACATGATTAAGTGACTGAGCACACAAACCCATCTACAACCTGGAGTTTCTTCCCCAGAGGGAGGGCGACTGATGGGAAATGGAGGGCGTTATGGCTGTTGGAACTTCCATGCTGAAAGTGAATCAATGAAAAGAAACCCTGCTATTCCTCTCCCCTGCCCATCCCAGCAGGTCTTTTATCATGCTCCAGCTTTCTGAAGCCTTCATCCTTCTACTCAGAAGACTCCAGACAGAGGTGGGGAGCTGGGAGTCACTGGTGGGTCACCGGATGGGGGTAGGGATGACTATGGCTCTGCCTGCAGCAGGCAAAGTGCTGAAAGGGATTTTGAACCCTTTTTCTACTTTCTCCCCCAACCTTTTTTTTTTCTCCTATTTGTTGGGATGGATGAGGTGGGTTGGAGGGCTGGGCAGAGGAGAGAGGGAAGGGCAATGAAAGTAGGGAGGGGAGAGTATTTGGCACATTATATGCAGTGTGAACTGTCTCCCCTCCCCCCACTCATTTAAAAATGAGGTCAAATTTGGGACTTTCCTGGTGGCCCAGTACTTCCAAAGCAGGAGGCATGGGTTTGATCCCCGGTTGGGGAACTAAGATCCCACATAACGTGCAGGTCAAAAAATTAGGTCAAACTAAAAATATATGTATTTTGTGGTTTCGTAAAACCTCATTTATTGTCTTTATAAAGAAAATAGAAGTAACAGATATATATATAAATTTAATATATATATAAATTTAACAGATATATATATATAATTTAATAAATTTAATTATATATATATAATTTTGTCTATGAGCAAGACAAAGCGGTAGCATTATAAAAACAGTGTCCAGTCCAGGAGCTCCCTTCATTTTTTCCAGTCCCAAGTTGTACTCACGTTTTGACAGAACATTTGCATCATCCTGCCATGGAAAGAACCACAACCAGAGGAGGTGTTGATTGAGGACAAACAGAGCCTATGATGGTGAGAGGGAGAAGAAAGCTACAGATAGCAATGTGCCATGTGACTAGAGGTGGAGAGCAAGTGTTTCATAACTATGCAAATTCTCCTCCTAGACTTGATAAGTGTATAGGTATATGTATTAATCAGTCCCTTTTCTCTCCTTTCTCATCCCCCCTCTATCTAATACAAAGCAGTTAACTCTATAATTTGGCATTTAACTCACAGAAGAGCAATCATTGTACCTGAACTAGGAGGAACTATTCTGGGAGGTTAAGTGACATATGGGAGATGGTGTCTTTCTTTTTCAGGGGCTAGTGAGTGTCTCCTTAGTTGTGGAAGGGACAGCTGCATCACACTAGGGATAACATGATGTTATGTCTTTTGGGGAAGTTCTAACCTGGGGTAAAGGGATGGGCTCTGCTCTGTATGTTCAGCTCAGAATCGTTACCATGCTGTCCTCTGAAATACAGAGGAGAAGGCAGGAACCGTGTGTCTTGCAATCTCCTTTCCTGTGGGGTTCTGGCTAGAGCTCGTCCACAAGTAGTTTTCAGGTACGATATGGACAAGGCAAAGCCATTCTCCAGAAACTGTTGCTGTCAAGATGTGTAGGCAGCTTCACTTCTCCATGAGCTCCCAAGAACCATCTGCCTCACAGCCACAGCCTGGGATGTCACAGCCTCTCAGAGACCCAAGAATGTCAGCAGTTACCCGGCATGGCTTGCCTAACCATTTTTCTTCCTGCTCTTGCAAAGCTTGTGTAAGACTCTCATTTCTGCCCTTTTTGTGGCTAATGTTTCATTGTATATATGTACCACGCCTTCCTTATCTATTCCTCTGTTGATGAACATTTAGGTTGCTTCCACGTCCTGGCTATTGTAAATAGTGCTGCAATGAACATTGGGGTGCATACATCTTTTTGAATTATGGTTTTCTCTGGCTATATGCCCAGGAGTGGGATTGCTGGGTCATACCAGAGTTCTGTTTTGGGTTTTTGTAAAGCAACTATACTTCAATAAAAATTTTAAAAAGACTCTCATTTCTATCTGAAATCCTTAACTTCAGATTAAGATTTTAATAAACATCCCAGAAATTCAAGGAAAAGTGTTTTTTGGTTTTTGTTTTGTTTTCCCTGATGAACCCCCAGGACAATGCTGAATGGCCTGGCACAGGGGCTGAGTGTGGTCATGTGTCTCTCATACCACCTGGCAACACCTGGCTTCTGACTGACTGGAACTTTTCAACACTCTGCCCAGCAGTGTTTGTTGCAGCGACTTCTGTCTGAGTGCCAAGGGAGATGTGGTCAGCAGGAGAACAAGATGGTGGTCTGGACTGTCTCACCGTAGTAGCTGTGTGGTCTGGTGACAGGGAAGGGTCACCCTGGAGTCCTTGCTGTTGATTATAATGGTTGGGTGACTTTGGTAGGTGACCTTGGTTGACAGTGCCAGAATCTACATAGAGGCAGCTCAGAAACTGGTCGGCCGGATGCCCTAAGAGTGGGTCCCTCTGGATATTCTAGAAACCTTCCTAGAGGTAGGAATCTTGCTCAGCTTTGGCCTCAGGTAGTCCCATTGGGTTCACTGGGATGGCTGGCCCAGCATCTGTAAGCAGGAATCTCTGGCACCGAGTCAGGGTTCTGTCGAGGTGGCCAAGAGCATGGGCTCTGGAGGTCCACTGGTGACATTCGAATCCTGCCACACCACTTACCAACTGCATGACCTGGGGCAATCTCTAGACCTTAGTTTCTTCATCTGTATAATGGGGCTATTAACAGTATCTACCCCATGGGATGTTAATCCATGTAAAATGCTTAGAACAGTATCTTTCTCATAGTAAGTGCTATGTGAGAATAAGCATTGTTACAACGGAGGAAAGACAGGTTAGCGTGGTGATGGAGGCTTCAGACAAGTGGGGTCAGTGATGCCAAGGGCAGCACCCCCAAGTCCAGGCTGCTGTGGACTTATGCTAGACTCCTCTGGAGAGTGATGAGGCTGCAAGTGGACAATAAGAGCGAGGTTTCCACTAAAACCCTGGGCGATGCAGTGCCCTAGCAGATCAGGGAGGAGGGGAGGCAGTCTCCTCCTTGGCAGAGAACACAGCCTGGCGGGGCAGCAGGTGTCAGCAGAAAGGTGACAGCGCCTGGCAGAGGGCATGTGCTTGGGAGCTGACTGGGCTTGCTCTGGGCTGCATGCCAGGCACTCTTGAGATCGCCCAAAATAGCTGAGGGGGGACTTTGCAAGGGATGTGAGAGTCTTAAGACCTCGATTATATTTACATCAGATACCAGTCCCTTGGGTGGAAAGCGGTCTGGTGACAGATAGACATGGTTTGAATCCCGCCTCTGCTACTTACTAAACTGTAAATACATGGAGAGCAGAGGGCATCTTTTTCATTATGGAGCAGACAGAAGGATTCAGTCCATGCATGAATGAATTTGATATCCTAGAACCCCAGCTTCCCCATCTGTAAGATGACGAGAGTGTGAAAACCGCTAGAGGTGATGCAAGGAATACATTAGACAGTTGTCCACAGGCCCCTAAAGTTCCTCATGAATATGCATTACTTCTTTTTTTAATAGGAAATATTCAGTGTCTTGCTTAAATAGAAACACCATATATTTGTTGACTAGAACTGATTAATACTGTTTTGGTCCAGAAACAAAGCACATTCTACATACACCAGAGACTACATCCTTTAAGAGATCTTATAAGTGTTTTTCCCAGTTTGATCAGTCCTGTTATTTTTTGATTTTTTATTTATTTGGCTGTGTCCATTCTTAGTTGTGGCATGTGGGATGTTTAGTTGCAGCATATGAGGTCTAGTTCCCTGACCAGAGATTTAACCTGGGCCTTCTGCCTTGGGAGCGCAGAGTCCTAGCAACTGGACCACAAGGGAAGTCCCTTGATCAGTGTTTTTAATGGTCACTTATGACTCAATCGGAGAAGGCAATGGCACCCCACTCCAGTACTCTTGCCTGGAAAATCCCATGGACGGAGGAGCCTGGTAGGCTGCAGTCCATGGGGTCGCGAAGAGTCGGACACGACTGAGCAACTTCACTTTCACTTTTCACTTTCATGCATTGGAGAAGGAAATGGCAACCCACTCCAGTGTTCTTGCCTGGAGAATCCCAGGGACGGCGGAGCCTGGTGGGCTGCCGTCTATGGGGTCACACAGAGTCAGACACGACTGAAGTGACTTAGCAGCAGCATGACTCAATCCTTTCTGACAAAAATCAAAATATAGCTACTAGCTATTGGGGCACAGTGTTGAATTTTAGGAGAGTAAAAGATTGGAGATAGGTTACTCAATCATTGAAACAGATTATGACTTGACTTGGAAAAGCTATGCTACAGGGGAAAAAATTGATCTGACCCAATAATTCAAAAGATGTGAACACTACAAATTATTATTAGGCTTTTCCTTTCTATGCACACTTAATGTGCTTTCTGACCAAACCTGTTCAGGCAAGCTTGGAATAATGGAGTTATTACTTGTTTTTAGGCCCATGGCAAGTCCTCTGAATGATCACTGGGGAAGGGCCGGTTTCATGTCTTGTCCTCTTTGTCCATCTTGATTTCTCCCCGTCAATCCTCCACGTTGTGGCACTGGAAGGCAGGTATCTAAACATATTAATTCTGACCTTAAGTTTAAATCCATCATCAAATCAACTTGCTCTAGTTTGCAAGTGTATCCTTTTCTTTCCTATGTTGCAAGATGCCTGGGCTTTGCTATTGCCATTTTCTTCAGAATTAGAATAGTCTTTGGTTGGCTTCTGGGGGTGGAAATAATATTCTGGATGATTAAAACTGCCTACTATTCCACTGTCAGATAGGATGGGTATGCTGAGTGTTTTTGAAGGAGAACAAAGCAAGTATCAAATGTACTGCTACCACCTTAATACAAATTATTATATATAAGTATTTATCAAATCAAAGTGTTTCTTTTTACAACTATTTTATAAGGCATGGTGCATAGTTAAGAGTAAAATCACTGCTTGGAAAATTTCTTCATTTCTGACATCCTTCAATTCTGTTTCAAGATCAGAGAAGTATTACTTATTGACGTGGGATAAATTTTCTCTAAGAACGAGCCATGGCTGCTTAATGCAAGCAGTACCAAGCACAGCAACCAAATGGCTTGAAAAACAAAACATCAAAATGTGAATCACTACTGTCAGATGCAAGCTTTTAAGAACTTTAATTGATATAATTATCATTAGTATGCAATATGTCTTACAACAAATATAGATACAATGACATCAAATAGCAAAGAAGTTGCACGTCTTTCCATCTTTAAGTGGTGTGGGCTGACTCCAAGAAAGCAATCTGGCATTGGTCTCTTGGTTAGCACTATTACCAATATCAACTAGCACTTTAAAATCAAAGTTGAAATGGTACATTCATTTGCCAAAAGAGGTAAAAGGCAAAGAAGGTGAATCAACGTGCAAATTAGCATCTGGCCCAGTTGCAAAATTCATCTCCCAGATGCGAAGGATTGAACCATGCACCCCTGCAAGCAAGACAAAGGGCAAACAGATGATGGTAAACCCAAATCAACTCCACAAAGAACTCAGAAGACTTTGGGATGGTAAAGGCCAGGTCCACGGCTGTTAGTGCTCAGATATCCACACGTGTTACCCTAACTCAACAGTCTGTGAGACCTGCGTCCTGGGCCATCCTTTCATTCAGGGATGGAAACCATCTTTCGTGGTCCCAGGAAGTCAGGCAGTGGCGTTGGGGCATAGCTCAGAGCTCTAACAGCTGTCTGTATGTAGCTACTATACAGGTGTTATTTTATCCACATAAGTAAAAACAACACACCAAACAAGAAACCAAGACCACTTATACATCTATGTAATGCTTGAAATGTCTATAAATATTTTTCTCCAGAAACTGAAAACACTGTAGACGTGACTTCATTGATCCTCACAACATATTTGTGAGGTAGCATGGGCTGAGGTCCATAGGACACCATCATGCCTGCCTAAGAAATGAAGACACAGATGTCCAGGGAGGGCCGGAGCCTTCATCGGGGCCACAAGAAAACAAGGTTGAAGCCCATTCTGTCAGCATGTATAACCTATATTCTAGAAGGGGCTTCTTCTAGTGTTAGTGACATTCTCTCCAACACTTTCTGACTAGTCCAGTGCCTGGATGATATGTGGTTGTTTTGGACCCACTGGAGTCATTTCCCTTGTGTAGACCTGAACAGCCTCGCTCCCTGAGATAAAGGACATCACTTATTGGCATATGTTTTGTGTGTGTGTGTTGAAGGCAGAAACAGAAAAAAAAAAAACAACAGAAAAATGCACTTGGCAAAATAAGGTTCAACCCATAGGTGTTTTCTACTAACATAACAAGGAGTCCTCGCGTGTTCAGGGGAAGCTGTCACCTTGCAGAATGCATGTGCTGCAGGTCCGGAGCCCTCTCTTTATCACAAAGATCCAGAAGTTCATAAGAGCAACCAAACTATCAAGGGCTCTTGTACAACAACAGCCTTGGTGAGGAAAGCTGCTTGCTGACCCAGTGATTTATAATTGGTCAGGATTCCCTGGGAAGAGGCTGGTCCCTCTCACCCAGTGTTTTTGACTGAAGCAACAGCCAGAAGACCACCTCTCCAAAGGGGCTTCATAGACATTTTGTCAACATATCTGTGTCCGAGTGAAAAGAAAATATATGGAATGTCCTTTGTTTATTGTTGAAGTGTCCTTTGCCAAACCGAAAGCCTGTGGGGGGAAGGCTGTGGGTAGGAAAGAGGGACAGTTATTCAGGCCAAGCGTTGCTAAAAGGGGGCACCCTTGGTCATTCCCGGCCATTTTTCCAAGAAAGTCCACTTTTACTAAATTTTCATAATCAGAGATATGAGAATCCCTGGAAGCCTATTTCTCATTCCCTCCTCCTGTTATAAAATACTTCTGGGGGTTGCTCACTCTCCTTTGGTACCTAGGGAGTTTAGGATTAATTTCTTTCAGAGCCGGGGGTTGGCAGGCTGCAGAAAGTAGCACAGGTCTAATGTTTCTGACACCAGAGAGGTTTAGAACTGCCCGGCAGTGACCGTTTTCGTGTCAGTACTTTGTTGGGTCACAGCAAGTGACAGGATGAGTCCAAGGTCAAGTTTCTGGAAACTAAACAGAGTCATGGCAGCAGGTCCAAGTTTAGAAATAAAATATGCAGTTTCATGTTCTGTATGATAGCGTCGGACAAGAGAACACATTTTGAAACAGAACTTAATGTATATTTTGTACTCCATGAAATCAGACATAAGATGCCAGTTGCTATTACCAGGTGTTTCAGGAGGACAGGGTTAGAGCCGTGAAATAAAGCTGTCTAGAAAACACAGAGAAATAAAAAGGCAATCATGCGCAAAAACAACTCATCAAACTAAATACTTTAAGCACAACGCCAACAAACTAAATACTTTTCAGATAAAAATTTAACGGATCATTTCGTTTAGTTAAAAGTAAAAATTATCACTAACCTGGAACGTCTTGTTTTGTCACAATGGGCATCGCAATAAATTAGGGTCTCTCACACTTGGCACTATTGACATTTGCGGCCGGATAACTCCCAGGTGGGGTGGGCTATTTTCTACATTGTGGGATGTTCAGCACATCCATGGCCTCTACCCCCTGGTAGCACCTCTAAGGGGTGACACGCAAAAATTATACCAGGCGTTTTCAAAGGTTCCCAGTGGAGCACTGGGGTGAAATTACCTGCTGTTGAGAACACGGCCGGAAATGGATGACCGCAAAGACAATCAGTTCTTTCTCAAACTTTGTGACACAGGATTTTAAAACTGTGTACCCAGGGATGTTCATTTATTAAACGGCAGAATTAGCAAGGTAAGCATTTGGGAAAAATAAATGGATTAATCACAGTGTCCATTTCCTATGGAAAAGGTTCACTGAGTAATTGCATAAAAACTAGTGCCTTTAAAAAATTAAAAAAAAATGTTTACAGCCATTATCCAACAGACAGTAAGGCAGTGAACCAGTTGCTTTGTGGGTAGAAAGCAAGGATTCTACAGGTTCCTCCACGCAGCGGATGCCTCTGATGGTCACTGGGGGCTGATCCTTCCTTCCTTAATGAGGTATTCAATGCATGTTGCCCCCACTTCCCTCCCACCCTCCTCCACGCCCCCCCACTACACTCACTCAACACGTTTCCCCCTTTCTCTCCTACAACTAAACTCATTGCACAGCCTTCTCCTGCGGAACCGCAATTCCACTGAAAGCTTGTGGGCTGGGGTCCCAGCTGGGGTTGGCTAGATAACCGTGCATCCTTACAGACACAGATGGCCTGGAGGGGTGGCCGGGGAGCTGGCACGCTGAGATCCGACAGCAGTCTGCTACTCTGTAGTAGTACTCGGCTGGCTGGTCCCCTCCAGGGCACCTTCTTGCTTCCTCTCCCCCTAATTAGGCAACTAAGAAGCTGGTCTCCAGCTTGCAGAGCCAAGCAGGTATCTTATCAGACACAACCAGATAAACCAAGATTAAAAAGGAATCTGAGAAACCCCTGCTTCCTTACCTGTAGGGCGATCTCCTCCCAGCACTCAGGGCCTTTCACCTCATCGAGATTTAATGTAATTTCATAAAGAAAAGTTTAAGAAATACCACACACAGAAAGTTCCCCTAAAAGTAACCCCTGATGACACAACCTGATCCATCCTTCTTCCTGGTTCTTCTCTCGGTGGGACCCCCGCTAGGTTCAGACGTTACCACCGTGGCGTCCAGCCTGGACGGCTCAGGGTTGGCCCATGTCCGCTGCATATCAGACTCCACTCACTTTTAAATAATTTTGTTTTTTGTTTTTTTGGTACCAGAAAGGAGAAGTTGTAGCAGCCAGAGGAGAGGGAGGAAAAAAACAAAACAACCAAACCAACAAAACAGGATTGTCGCTCAAGGCGCCTCAGGTACTTGTTATTAATTCTACTGGATAAGCACTGATAAATAAAGACAGTTATTCCTCATCCTGGGCACGTTCTTTTGTTAGGAGTCATCATACAGAGGGTTGTTGTAGTTTCCCCAGGACCCGTAGTCGTGGTCGTCCAAGAGCCTTCCGTAGGAGGAATGCCTGGTGGGAAGAAGAAGCTGTGGTTATCTGGAGAAGTTGCTCACGTTGCAGACAGCCCCGTGCCCTGGGGCCTGAAGGGGAAGGGAAGAGATGATTCTTCACAGGACAAACTCTTGGCAGCAGACCCACCAAGCAGGGAGGCCCCAGTCTGCAAACTCCCTGTAAGTTATGACTGATTCACTCGGGAGCCCTACTGGTGTCTTCTGTTGAGATCTGCTGGGTCCTTGTCTCTCTCCTTGACCTCTGGTGCTGGAGAAGGAAGAGGCTCCATTTCCATGGCTACTTAATAAGAAGTAAGGGGAAAGCAAAGGTTGCATTCCTGGCATTTTGGCTTAGGCTCTGGACTTCATTTTCCCTGAAATGATAATGACAGAACCAGATCCACTGATACGCTCACCACCGCCCTGAACTTCATATAATGTTTTATCATCATCTATGGAGTTTTTCTATGTTCCATGGTCACGTGAGCCTCAAAATAAAGCCATGGGCCAGTATTGCTTATCCTTACTTCTTCAATGAGTTAAATAGGGGCCCGGAGATGTTAACTGACACACCCAGAGTCACCCAACTGAAGTATGAGTTGAGCTCCCACCTCTGGGATCTGAACCCAGTGCTCTGAGCTCAGCTTCTTGGAGTTTGATTAGCACCTGAGTTCAATGGCAATATGAACTTATTAGGCTTTGCTGGGTCATTCCGGGAACATGTTCCACAATTAATATTGCTTCTAAAAGAAACTGAAATCAGATTGTTATCATTCTTCATTTAAAACCATTGAGCAGCCCCTCATCCCACACAGAGTAAAAGCCAAAGTCACCACGATAGTTTGCAAAGCCCTACAGGGTCTGGCTCCTGTTATTACCTCTCTGAGCACATCAGCTACTATGCCAGTGCCTCTTGCCCTTTCTGCTCATGCCTGACACACCTGCTTCAGGACCTTTGCACTTACTGTTCCCTCATCTTGGAACATTTTTCCTCCAGATCTCCACACAGTTCTTTTCATTTCCTTCAAGTCTGCACAAATGTCACCTTCTCAAGGCGGCTTTCCTTAGAGAATCTATTTAAACTTGCAACTCCCATCCCACAGCACTCCCTGCTTAATTTTTCTCATAGTACTCATCACCTTCTAACAAACCATATACTTTACTTATTTATATTGTTATTGCCTCTCTCCTCTAATTAGACTTCAATGTAAGGATTATTTGCCTGATATATTTGTTCTTAACTCTAATTCCAGCACCTAGAAGAGTAAATCCTCAATAAATAGTAAGTCCTCAATTAACGTTTATGGAAGAAACAGTGATTGGAAAAAAAAAAAACATATCCTGAAAATTCAATCTGTTCACAAGATGGGAGCTTCCTGGAAAGGATTATGGCATTTTAAGACTAAAACTAATGACAGGACTGAGACAATATTACAAAATGAGACTCTGGTGCCTCTGAGATTCAGGCTAGCTTGTGAATTTTGACACCTTGCCACTGGAAATCAGGAATGCTATATATATAGTACAGACAAACATACTCCCCTAATTTCTTTCTCACCTAAATATGAAAATTAAACAAAACGAAAATACAGCCCAAGAGGCACAAAAAGCATTTGTTATATACTTCTCTCTATTGCTAAAATAGTCGCTGTCACGTTTCTAAACTTATTTATATCTGTCAGGTGTTTGAGAAGAGAAGATCTTTTGAAAAGAACCAGATTCTTGATGTGTTGGCTTCAGTCTCTTAGCTTTCAAGATTCTGATTTCTGTCCTGAAGACAGGCTCCGTGGACCCAGTCTATATATCTGAAAACTTCCACAGTGTACTTTGTTTTCCCTAAAGGCGCACACTCATCTCTGGGGGTGTGAGAAGGAAAGAGGTCACAAATAACATACCACTGATCTACTGAATGGCAGGAATAGGGGAGGTTAGTGTTGAACACTCCACCCACACTTAACACCTCCAATTCCAATCAAAGCCTTTAGCTGGATGGTTGAGAAATGGAAGCTATGGGATGAATAAGTAAAAACCTAGGGATTACAAGACTGGTGCATCCTGCCTCTTTGTGCTCTCAAGGACAGTAGCCTGTCCACCCGACTCCTCTCTCTATGGGATTTCCCAGGCAAGAATACTGGGGTGGGTTGCCATTTCCTCCTCCAGGGGATCTTCCTGACCCAGGAAGCCCACGGAGATGAGCCCACATCTCCTACATTGGCAGGTGGATTCTTTACCACTGAGTCACCAGGGAAGCCCTTATAAGATTGGAGCTGGGCCTAAATTTCAGCATGATTTACTGTGGCAAGCCTGGCCAACAAGGACCCAATAAACACATTCTCTTATTGATAGAGTTCTCCTGCCTCACCTTTGCATGGTAATTTAGCTTCTCACAGCATTTTTGTATCTATCATATAATTTTATTCTCATAAAATATCAGTTGGACCTATAGATGTACATCCTAGACTATATTTTTAACACCATATTTCTTCATCTGTAAAATGGAGAAACAAAAAAAAATTGCATTAGAATTTTTGGGTGGATTAAATGAGGTAATGCATATAAAAGACCTGGCACATAGTAAAGGCACAATAAATGTTGGCCAACATTGCTTTTCAATTTTTATTATAATGAAACATATAGGAATTCATAGTAGATCTGCAAAGAATAAAAGAGTTTACTGAGTGAAAACTGAACCTCCTTCACTTTCACCAGGAACTCCTGAAACTATGCCCCAGGCATGGTTATAAAACCAGCTTCTTACAATTAAACAAAATTATTACCATGCTGGAGTCAGGTTAGAGGATTAAAAAGTCTTCTGGGCATCAGGTATTACTGCTTGTGGTTATTGTAGGCAAGACTATTTGATCAGAGCTATACCTGAACCTCTTGTATTGTAAGAGATGTCTACCACACACACACACACACACACACACACACGCACGTAAAATAAAGGAAAAAGATGGAGCTTTCATTTTTCTTTGTCTTCTCATTTGAATGAACTGTGAGTTGAACAAATTACTGATAAATGAAGAAAGCAACATAAGAGATAGAGATAAAATGTATCTGGGAATGTACTGAACCCGTAGTAGTGTAGTTGCTCAGTCGTGTCCAACTCTTGCGACTCCATGGACTGTAGCCTGTCAGGTTCCTCTGTCCATGGGACTCTCCAGGCAAGAATACTGGAGTGGATATCTAGGCCCTTCTCTAGGGGATCTTCCCGACCCATGGATCAAACCCAGATCTCCTGCATTGCAAACAGATACTCTACCATCTGAGCCACCAGAGAAGCCCCACTGAACCCAAAGGGCATGTTTTATTATGAGCCTAAACAAGAAGAATTGGGTGAGCTGGAATTCAAGCCAGGTTTGGGTAAATCTTGTAATGCTGCACAAAGAGGAAGACAAAACACATCATTTTGTGTGTGTGTATATGTGTATATGTGTGTGTGCATACAAGTGTGTATGTATGTGTGTGTTTGTGTGTGTGTATATGTCTGTGAGATAAGTAGAGAATCATTAATGATCACTTTCAACTAGCTGTCCAGGTCAGAATGTCTTAAATCAAGGTATGTTTTAGATGGAAATGGGGGACTTTTCCAGATTGGCATTTGTGGAGTCTGAAGTGGTGAAAAAGCTCCCACTCTCAAGATTAGGAAGGTGGGGCTTAGCTCCAGGGATCTGAAAGACTGTTGCTATGATCTCATGGGAGGGCTGCTACTAAAACTAGGGTCAGTTGGCTCTGTACTGCAAGGCGGCTGATCTAATTTCAATCTGAAGAGCCCTCTGTATGAATGACATCATCATCAGGTCAAGGCGGTTTTGTTTACTCCATTTCTTCATAAAGACTGGCAGGCAGCCAGCACAGCTAAGGTTTCCATTTACTGTGCATTGGCTCCCTTAGATGGTAAACCTCCCAGAGGGCAGATTATGACCTACTTTGCTTCTAATTTTCTGAATGTCTGATGTGTTGCTCTTAACACGATACTTTTATAAATACTTGATGATCACTGCTTAGATCCAGTGTCGCATATAAACAGGACACGGAGAAAATACACAGTTTCCTTGGTCAATACCAGCAGGGATTAGTATGTGCCCAGTCACTTACTCGAATCCAACTCTGCGACCCTGTGGACTGTAGCCTGCCAGGCTCCTCTGTCCATGGAATTTTCCTGGCAAGAATATTAGAGTGGGTTGCCATTTCCTCCTCCAGGGGATCTTCCTGACCCAGAGATCGAACCCACATTTCCCGTGTCTCCTGCATTGCAGGCGGATTCTTTACTACTGGGATTAGTATGGCCTATGGCAATTCGCACATATACGGAATCTAGAAAAGTGGTACTGATGAACGTATTTTTGCAGGGCAAGAATAGAGATGCAGGCATAGAGACTTGTGGACACGAGGTGGGGAAGGGCGTGAGGAGGGGAGGGGGTGTCGAACTGAGACAGTAGAATTGACATATACACTCTGTGTGTAAAGCAGAAAGCTAGTGGGAAGCTGCTGTATAGTACAGGGAGCTCAGCTTGGTGCTCTGTGATGACTTAAGAGGGATGGGATGGGGGGAGGGTGAGAGGGAGGCTCAAGAGGAAGGGGATGTGTGTATACATATAGCTGATTCACTTTGCTGTGCAGCAGAAATCGACATAACATTGTAAAGCAATTATACTCCTCCCCCCCCAAAAAAAGGGACACAGAGGGACAAAGCCACAGTTTTGATCTTAAAGATTAGCGGATGAAAGAAAATTAGAATTTCTCCTATGCAATGACATGGCTTTAAAGCATTCAGCATGAGCTCACAGCCCCTGTAAATCAATGAAACTATGCTTATTGTCACTGTTGTTCTACTGTATCAGATGGTTTAGTTAGCTAAAAACAGAACCCAAGGGGACAAAATGGGATATGATATATGTGAAGCCCTTGCCTCATTGCTTTCTTCTAAGTGTTTTGCTCTAACAAACCAGCAGCCCCCACTCCCTCTCCCCCTGCCCCAATCAGTCAGTGATGCCTTGTTGGTGACAACTGGTAAATGTAATGGTGATGCTTGTGGTTTGAAGCCTTTTCCACAACTGTGAAAATGTACCTATTTTGAGATAGCTACAGCATCAATACTTAATGGAACTCAATGGTCTTTGAAAATGAATGAGGTATTTAACTTTATTCTCTGTCGAGACAAACATATTTTAGAAAACACCTTCTCCTTTATAAGGGTCAACTCCAGGTCTCCATCAAGTCTACAACTTTGCTTATTACTATTCCTCCTAAGGTCTTCTTGTCCCTAGTTAAGTGTATCTTGCCATTCAATCATTGGGGCTTCTTACATGGTAAAAAGGAGAGTTATAAATATGAATAAGATATGGCTTAGTGCTGGGAAAACATAACTGAACTTGCAGCTCATTAGTCATTAGCCATTAAGCCTTAGACTCTCATCATCCATTAGCAAAGCCAGTTTTGTGTAGCTGTCACTGTCTCCTTTGTTTATGTCTGTGGCTTTTTTTTTTCCCTGACTCTCATTTCCCTGCCTGGCTTCTTTCACTTAATCATCAAAAAATTACCATTGATCAGGCCTTATTCTGGGGCCTTATTCCGGGCTATTTTAGTGGACTAAGAGACAGAAATTCCTGTCCTAAGGGAGCTTACATTCCAGTGGGAGCATCCCTTAGAAGAAATGAAGTAACTCTCATGGTTAACAAAAGCGTCCAAAATGCAGTACTTGGATGCAATCTCAAAAACGACAAAATGATCTCGGTTTGTTTCCAAGGCAAACCATTCAACATCACAATAATCCAAGTCTTTGTCCCAACCACTGATGCTGAAGAAGCTGAAGTTGACCAGTTTTATGAAGACCTACAACACCTTCTAGAACTAACACCAAAAATGATGTCCTTTTCATCATAGGGGATTGGAATGCAAAAGTAGGAACTCAAGAGATACCTGGAAAAACAGGAAAGTTTGGTCTTGCAGTACAAAATGAAGCAGGGCAAAGGCTAACAGAGATTCATCAAGATAACATGCTGGTCATAGAAAACACCCTCTTCCAAAAACATAAGAGATGACTCTACACAGAGACATCACCAAATGGTCAATACAGAAATCAGATTAATTATAGTTGTAGCTGAAGATAGAGAAACTCTATACAGTCAGCAAAAACAAGACTGGGAGCTGAGTGCCACACTGTTTTGCTACATAAAACTGGCTCAGATCATGAACTCCTTATTGCAAAATTCAGACTTAAATTGAAGAAAGGGGGAAAAACCACTAGGCCATTCAAGTATGACCTAAATCAAATCCTTATGATTATACAATGGAGGTGATGAATGGATTTAAGGGATTCCATCTGATAGACTGAGTGCCTGAAGAACCATGGACAGATGGTCATAACATTGTACAGGAGGCAGTCACCAAAACCATCCCAAAGAAAAAGAAATGCAAGAAAGCAAAGTCGTTGTCTGAGGAGGCTTGCAAATAGCTGAGGAAAGAAGAGAAGTAAAAAGCAAGGAAGAAAGGGAAAAATATACACAACTGTATTGCAGAGTTCAGTTTCAGAAAATAGCAAGGAGAGATAAGAAAGTCTTCTGAAATGAACAATGCAAAGAAATAGAGGAAAAGAACAGAATGGGAAAGACTAGAGCTCTCTTCAAGAAAATTGGAGAGATCAAGGGAACATTTCATGCAAAGATCCTTTATTGGATAGAAATGGTATGGACCTAACAGAAGCAGAAGAAATTAAGAACAACTGGCAAGTATACACAGAATAACTGCACAAAAAAGATCTTAATGACCCGCAAAATCATGATAGTGTGATCACTCACCTAAAGCCAGACATCCTGGACCTTTGGAAGTGGGCCTTAGGAAGCATTACTAGGAACAAAGCTAGTGGAGGTGATGGAAATCCAGCTGAGCTATTTAAAATCCTAAAAGATGATGCAGTTAAAGTGCTGGACTCAACATGTCAGCAAATTTGGAAAACTCAGTAGTTGCCACAGGGACTGGGAAAGGTCAGTTTTCATTCCAATCCCAAGGAAGGGCAATACCAAAGAATGTTCAAACTACTGTGCAATTGTGCTCATTTCACATGCTAGCAAGGTTTTGTTCAAAATCTTTCTAGGTAGGCTTCAGCAGTATGTGAACTGAGAACTTCCAGATATACAAACTGGGTATAGAAAAGGCAGAAGAACCAGAGATCAAATTGCCAACATTCACTGGGTCATTGAGAAAGCAAGGGAATTCCAGAAAAACATCTACTTCTTATTGACTATGCTAAAGCTTTTGACTGTGTGGATTGCAGCAAACTGTAGACAATTCTTAAAGAGAGAGGAATACCAGACCACCTTACCGTCTTCTGGAAACCTGTATATGGGTCAAGAAGCAACAGTTAGAACTGGACATAGAACAACTGACTGATTCAAAATTGGGGAAGGAGTACAACAAGGCTGTAGATTGTCACACTTTTTATTTAACTTCTATGCAGAGTACATAATGCAAAATGCCAGGCTGGATGACTCACAAGCTGGAATAAAGACTGCTGGGATAAATATCAACAACCTCAGATACATAGAAGATACTACTCTAATGGTAGAAAGCAAAGAGGAACTAAACAGCCTCTTGATGAAAGTGAAAGAGGAGAGTGAAAAAGTTGGCTTGAAACTCAACATTCAAAAAACTAAGATCATGGCATCCTGTCCCATCACTTCATGGCCAATAGATGGGGAAAAAATGGAAACAGTGGCAGATTTTATTTGATTGGGCTTCAAAATCACTGTGGAGGTGTCTGCAGCAATGAAATTAAATGATATTTGCTCCTTGGAAGGAAAGCTATGACAAATCTAGACAGCATTTTAAAACACAGAGACATTACTTTGCCAACAAAGGTCCATATACTCAATTCAGTCGCTTGGTCATGTCCGACTCATTGTGACCCCATGGACTGCAGCATGCCAGGCCTCCCTGTCCATCGCCAACTCCCAGAGTTTACTCAAATTCATGTCCACTGAGTTGGTGATGCCATACAACCATCTCATCCTCTGTCACCCCCTTCTCCTCCTGCCTTCAATCTTTGCCAGCATCAGGGTCTTTTCAAATGAGTCAGTTTTTTTCATCAGGTGGCCAAAGTATTAGAGTTTTAGCTTCAACATCAGTCCTTCCAACGAACATCCAGGACTGATTTCCTTTAGGATGGACTGGATGGATTTCCTTGAAGTCCAAGGGACTCTCAAGAGTCTTCTCCAACACCATAGTTCAAAAGCATCAGTTCTTTGGCACTCAGCTTTCTCTATAGTCCAACTCTCACATCTATATATGACTACTGGAAAAACCATAGCCTTGACTAGATGGACCTTTGTTGGCAAAGTAATGTCTCTGCTTTTTAATATGCTATCTAGGTTGATCATAACTTTTCTTCCAAGCAATAAGCATCTTTTTATTGCATGGCTGCAGTCACCATCTGCAGTGATATTGGAGCCCCGCAAAATAAAGCCTGACACTGTTTCCACTGTTTCTCCATCTATTTGCTAGGAAGTGATGAGACAGATGCTATGATCTTAGTTTTCTGAATGTTGAGCTTTAAACCAACTTTTTCACTCTCCTCTTTCAATTTCATCAAGAGGCTCTTTAGTTCTTCTTCACTTTCTGCCATAAGGGTGGTGTCATCTGCATATCTGAGGTTATTGATATTTCTCCCAGTAATCTTGATTCCAGCTTGTGCTTCATCCAGCCCAGCGTTTCTCATGATGTACTCTGCATATAAGTTAAATAAGCAGGGTGACAATATACAGCCTTGATGTACTCCTTTTCCTATTTGGAACCAGTCTGTTGTTCCATGTCCAGTTCTAACTGTTGCTTCCTAACCTGCATACAGATTTCTCAAGAGGCAGGTCAGGTAGTCTAGTATTCCCATGTCTTTCAGAATTTTCCACAGTTTGTTATGATCCATACAGTCAAAAGCATTGGCATAGTCAATAAAGCAGCAGCAAATATTTTTATGGAACTCTCTTGCTTTTTCGATGGTCCAGCAGATGTTGGCAATCCAGCAGATGTTGGCAACCATATACTCAAGGCTATGGTTTTTCCAGTAGTCATGTGTGGATGTGAGAGTCAGATCATAAACAAAGCTGAACACCCAAGAATTGATGGTTTTGAACTGTGGTGTTGGAGAAGACTCTTGCGGGTTCCTTGGACTACAAGGAGATCAAACCAGTCAATCCTAAAGGAAATCAATCCTGAATATTCATTGGAAGTACTGGTTCTGAAGCTGAAGCTCCAATACTTTGGCCATCTGATGTGAAGATCCAACACATTGGAAAAGACCCTGATGTTGGGAAAGGCTAAAGGAGAAGGGGATGACAGAGGATTAGATGGTTGGATGGCATCACTGATATAATGGACACAACTCCAAGCAAACTCTGGGAGACAGTGGAGGACAGAGAAGCCTGGCATGCTGCAGTCCATGCGGTTGCAAAGAGTCAGAAACAACTTAGTGACTGAACAACAGAACCATGGAAAGTTAGTGGCAATAATTAGAGTATCATAATTTGTTATTTTAAATAATCACCTTTACTTTGAAGAGGCAGATAGAATTTACTTTATATTTTGAAATCATCTGCCAGTATCACACTGTCAGACACTCATCACAGGAAAGACCTACACGTTGCAATAGCTGCCTAGTGGCCAACAAGTTCAGACCAGGGGCAGTCTATGGTTTAACAGAGTCCCACAGCTTCCCATCCTCTAATCCTAGTCCCTCCTGATTTGGAATAAACCCACACTCCTGCAGCACCCTGAAATTTCCAACTCAGAATCATTCACTCAGTCAGCAAGTATCTATAAAGCAACTATTATATGTCAGCTGTTGCTAGGGGCTTTCTGTCCTAGTGGAGGAGACTAGTGGGGTATACAGTGATTCCAGTACAGGGAAGTGAATGGAACAAAGGAGACATAGGCAGCATGAAACTCCCCATGGAGAGGGTAAGAGTGGAAGCTTTCCAGAGAGGATCACTTTTGAGCTAGACAACTTGGCATCAACCAGGTAAAGAAGGGGTCAACCTTCTCTCTCCTCTTTTCTCTCCTTTGAATCCCTGATGCCTATGGAATGGGGCTGCTGGTGGCTACCATTTTACTTAGAGCCTAAGTAGGAAGCACATGATGTAATTACAACGGTGACAGTATTGACCCTTCCATGGCCCTCACTTCAACCCCAGAACTGAGCATTTATCTGTATCACAATTTAATCCTCATAACAAGCCCGAGTTATGTAGTAATATTTTAGTCCCATTTTACAAAGAAGAAACTCAGCCATAAAAGGGAATGACATTGGTTTATTTGTAGTGAGGTGGATGGACCTAGAGTCTGTCATACTGAGTGAAGTAAGTCAGAAAGAGAAAAACAAGTATTGTATATTAACATATGTATGTGAAATCTAGAAAACTGGTACAGATGAACCTATTTTCAGAGCAAGAATAGAGATGCAATTGTAGAGAACAGACATGTAGACATGGGGAGGGGGAAGAGGAGGGTGAGAGGATTTGGGAGATAAGGATTGACATATATACACTCAGTTCAGTTCAGTCACTCAGTTGTGCGACTGCAGCACGCCAGGCCTCCCTGTCCATCACCAACTCCCAGAGTTTACTCAAACTCATGTCCATTGAGTCGGTGATGCCATCTAACCATCTCATCCTCTGTCATCCCCTTCTCCTTCCGCCTTCAATCTTGCCCAGCATCAGGGTCTTTTCCAATGAGTCCATTCTTCGCATCAAGTGGCAAAAGTATTGGAGTTTCAGCTTCAGCATCAGTCCCTCCAATGAATATTCAGGGCTGATCTCCTTTAGGATGGACTGGTTGGATCTCCATGAAGTCCAAGGGACTCTCAAGAGTCTTCTCCAACATCACAGTTCAAAAGCATCAATTCTTCGGCACTCAGCTTTGTTTATAGTCCAACTCTCACATCCATACATGACCACTGGAAAAACCATAGCCTTGACTAGGCGGACCTTTGTTGGCAAAGCAATGTCTCTGCTTTTTAATATGCTGTCTAGGTTGCTTATAGCTTTTCTTCCAAGGAGCAAGCATCTTTTAATTTCATGGCTGCAATCACCATCTGCAGTGATTTTGGAGCTCCCAGAAATTGTCTCTCACTGTTTCCATTGCTTCCTCATCTATTTGCCATCAAGTGTTGGGACCAGATGACATGATCTTAATTTTCTGAATGCTGAGTTTTAAGCCAACTTTTTCACTCTCCTCTTTCACTTTCATTAAGAGGCTCTTTAGTTCTTCTTCACTTTCTGCCATAAGGGTGGTGTCATCTGCATATTTGAGGTTGTTGATATTTCTCCCAGCAATCTTGATTCCAGCTTGTGCTTCTTTCAGCCTAGCATTTCTCATGATGTACTCTGCATATAAGTTAAATAAGCAGGGTGACAATATACAGCCTTGATGTACTCCTTTTCCCAATTTGGAACCAGTCTGTTGTTCCATGTCCAGTTCTAACTGTTGCTTCCTGACCTGCATACAGATTTCTCAGGAGGCAGGTCAGGTGTTGTGGTATTCCCATCTCTTTCAGAATTTTCCACAGTTTGTTGTGATCCACACAGTCAAAGGCTTTGGCATAGTTAATAAAGCAGAGGTAGATGTTTTTTTGGAACTCTCTTGCTTTTTCGATGATCCAATGGATGTTGGCAATTTGATCTGTTTCCTCTGCCTTTTCTTAACCCAGTTTGAACATCTGGAAGTTCATGGTTCACGTACTGTTGAAGACTAGCTTGGAGAATTTTGAGCATTACTTTGCTAGCGTGTGAGATGAGTTCAATTGTGTGGTAGTTTGAGCATTCTTTGGCATTGCCTTTCTTTGGGATTGGAATGAAAACTGACCTTTTCCAGTCCTGTGGCCACTGTTGAGCTTTCCAAATTTGCTGGTATATTGAGTGCAGCACTTTCACAGCATCATCTTTCAGGATTTGAAATACCTCAACTGGAATTCTATCACCTCCACTAGCTTTGTTCATAGTGATGTTTCTTAGGGCCCACTTGACTTCACATTCCAGGATGTCTGGCTCTACGTGAGTGACCACACCATCGTGATTATCTGGGTCATGAAGATCTTTTTTGTATAGTTCTTCTGTGTATTCTTGCCACCTCTTCTGAATATCTTCTGCTTCTGTTAGGTCCATACCATCTCTGTCCTTTATTGTGCCCATCTTTGCATGAAATGTTCCCTTAATATCGCTAATTTTCTTGAAGAGATCTCTAGTCTTCCCCATTCTATTGTTTTCCTCTTTCTTTGCATTGATTGCTGGGGAAGGCTTTCTTATCTCTCCTCGCTATTCTTTGGAACTGTGCATTCAAACGAGTATATTTTCCTTTTCTCTTTTGCCTTTCACTTCTCTTCTTTTCACAAATATTTGTAAGGCCTCCTCAGACAACCATATATACACTACCATGTGCAAAATAGATAGGAAGCTATGGGGAAGCTGCTGTAAAGCACAGGGATCTCTGCTCCATGCTCTGTGATGACCCAGAGGGGTGGGGGTGGAGGTCCAAGAGAGAGGGGATATATGTATACATATAGCTGATTCACTTGGTTGTACAGTAGAAACTAACACAACATTGTAAAGCAATTATGCTTGAATTTTTAAAAAAAAGTGAACCAAACACCTCTAGTCAGGGATCAGCATGTTCAAAAAAACAAAGGCACAGAACAATAGAAGATTATACCCGGGAAACTTTAGAGCCCAGTGTTTTTAGAGTGTTGGGAGGTGAAAGTAGAGTAGAGTTATTTAAAGTCTGGTCCTTGCACCACCAGCTTTGGCATCACCCGTGAACTGTTGAGAGCTGCCAGTGTACAGGCCCCACCCTGACACACTAAGTCAGAACCTACACGGCTGAGACCCAGGAAGCTGTTTTTAATAAGCTTGCCCACTGGCTCTCATGCACATTGAAATTTGAGAACCACTGCGTTAGAGAATCGAGTCAACTAGACCTACAGAATGCCAAAAGCTGATCTGAAAAGACCAATGTGTAGCAAACAAACCCCAGAAGATCTTAGACATAATGATCGGCTCCTTGTGGGCCTGCTTTTTAAACCTAATAACAGCCAGGAGGAATCCAGTTGTAGAAAATGTCATCACCAGAAGACTTAAAGCAAAACAGGTTACTTCTAACAAGATGTCTTAAGAGCCAGGTCATGTTGTGTCTACAAATCAAGATCACAGTTATTTTTGTGACGGGAACAGCCCATGTTGTCTGTCTGGGTTACCAGCACACCTAATTACAGCAGCATCCACAGTACTATAACAGATACGGTCTCCTGCCCGGGAGATTATCCCGTGGCTGAACAGTTTTGAGCCAATTTAAACAAAAACAAAACTGATTACCTCATTCCTCAATCATCACTAATTAAAGACACCCTTCTGCTAGAGGCAGGCAGGGCTTTTTGCTTTCTTTTAAAGTTGCAAACAAGCCCTGGAATAAAGACTTTGCAGAGATAGTTTAATGAATGCAGCACGAGGATGCCACTTCACAGGCATGAAAAAGCACAACTGAAATTGCCAAGATGGAACATGGAAGTCTTCACATCAACATGTAATTAGAAAACTGAGCTGCTGTGTCACCTTCCTCCTCCTCTCCTCTCTGCTCTCCTTTGAATCCCTGATGCCTGGGGAATTGGGGCTGTTGGTGGCTACCATTTTACTTAGCGACTAAGCAGGAAGCACGTGATGACAATTACAATGATGACAGTATTGACCCTTCCATGGCCCTCACTTCAACCCTAGGAACTGAATGTTTATCTGTATCATAATTTAATCCTCATAACAAGCCTGAGTTAGGTATTTGTATTCTAGTTCCATTTCATAAGGGAAGAAACTGAGCACAGAGTGATTAATAAACTTGCCTTAGAGTCCGTGTTCTTAACCACCATGGAATACAATCTTTCCAGGTTGCCTACATTCATTCCTTCATTTCTTCTGCAAGACAACCTTGAAAGATGGGTGTTATCAGCTCTATTTTTTCAGGTGAAGAAATGAAGGATGAGGGAGATTATAATTTGCTCAAGGCCACCTAAATAGTAAGTAGAAGGGTCAGGATAGAACCTGATTGCAAAACCCATGTTCCTCCCTCCACTCCACACTCCTGTTGGCTACAATGCATGGGCGGATAGTAGAAAAGACTGTTGGAAGGTTCTGGGCTGTTCATCTTTATTAGCTGCATCTAAATGTGGCTTAGGTTACAGAGAGATGAAGTCCTCCAGGTAGGAGATAATGTGACAAAACTAGGGGTCACAGATCCCTAAAGAGCGGAGTGTGAAAACGGATGGCTGATCAGTTTACCCAACATCTTCAGAAGGAGTTAGAATTGGCAAAGAGGTGAAACTCTCAAGCCACTGTTTTTGCAGAGCTCTCAAGGAGGAGGAGGCCCTTTTTCTGGTGATGAGGCTGCCCTTTCAAACAGACTCTTCTTCTGCATTTGCCTGGACATTGGCTGGGCCAGGCTATAGCCCAGGCCACACGCTAATGGTTCCCTCATGGGCTGTGATTTCAGTCACTTGCTGCTCTGGCCAAGTGGGCTAAAAAACCACAGACAACATACTACTTGTCATTTTACTGTTCTCAGAAATCTGGGACAATAGGAATGGATGAAATTTCCAGCCAAGGCCAAACTTAACCTTAGGTACACACACACATAACACACACACGCATGTATGCACATTTGACAACTGAGCCAAATGTATTTTTGATGAATGATTAGCGCATGCTAAGTCGCTTCAGTCGTGTTCAACCCTTCGCGACCCTATGGACAGTGGCCCACCAGGCTCCTCTATCTGTGGGGTTCTCCAGACAAGAATACTGGAGTGGGTTGCCATTTCCTCCTCTAGGGGTTCTTCCTAGCCCAGTGATTGAACCTGTGTCTTCTGCATTGGCAGGCAGGTTCTTTACCACTAGTGCCACCTGGGAAGCCTCTTAATGATTAGCTGGGCTTTCCAAGAATCTGGCAGAGTAACACTTGAAGGGGTTTTAGCACAACCTTAAGATTTATGAGTGTTATTAACCTCCTTATGTTATCATTTTTCCAAAATAATTAACATAGCAGCAGAAAGGGGTTTTCCTTAGGGGGTTTCCAAACAGGGGTCTGATCACTTTATCCATCCTTAAATTTGTATTGCCAAAATTAATGAACAATCTTATACTCATACCACTGGGGGCCTTTTGACATTAGGAGGAGGATCTACACTATGGGGAAGAGAAACAACGACTAGTTCATTTCAGTCATTGACTGAATTTATTACGTGGAGAAAGCTTGGAGAAAAAATATATCTTAAATTTTTAAAATAAAATGTTATACAATTTTAATCAGCACTCATTAGAACCAGTTTTAATGGCCTGCTAACTAACTTTTCCAAACCCACTAAGTTTTGAGATGGCAGAACTGTGTCTTGTCACTGATGTGACTCCCAGTGCTTAGAAGAGTGCCTGGCACATGGCTAATGCTCAATAACTATCTATGGAGCAACTGTCTTACTGGGGTTCCTTCCAGCTGACCACTTTGATGATGATAACAATGATGGTGGTGGTGGTGGCAGAGCTAGGTACTTGGTAAGCAGCATCCATCTTCCTCCAAATGATGCTATCAAATAGTTATAACTACCGTCCTCATCTTAAAAGGGCTTCCCTGGTGGCTCAGTTGGTAGAGAATCCGCCTGCAATGCAGGAGACCCAGGTTTGATCCCTGGGTTGGGAAGATCCCCTGGGGAAGGGAATGGCTACCCACTCCAGTATTCTTGCCTAGAGAATCCCATGAACAGAGGAGCCTAGCAGGCTACAGTCCATGGGGTCGCAAGAGTCAGATATGACTTAGTGACTAAACCACCACATCATCTTAAAGAGGAGAGATGCCAAGGTTAATGACTCTCTATTACATGCCAAGGTGATGGTATTAATAGAACCTGCTAGAAAATGCGAGGGCTGGGACAGAAACTGACATCCCCCTGATCCCCAGAGGAGTCTCAGTTCTTAGTCACTGTTCTAGTCTGCTTGTCTGTGGTCAGCGGGAGGCTTCAGGTGGTGAACTTGAATTCTTGCCTGGGGTCAAGAGGAACAGTCCTGAAGTTATTTCAACATTATTTTTGTGTGGAGAGACGGAAGTGTTTCTATTTTGTTTTTGTGTGTGTGTGTTTCTATTTTGTACCACAGTCAGTGTGGGTCTTCCTTTTGATGACAGAGCCCTTTGGAACTCACCATTGGTGATTCCAAAATGACTCCAAAGTTTCTCTGTAAGTTCCTTTTTTTGAATCCCACCCTGAATCTCCCAAACACAAAGAGAAGCTCTGTTACAAAGTGGGAATGAGGTACCCAGAAAGGTTCATAAAAGCCAATGTAACTCGTAATTAAAATGCAGTGTTTCTACGGTGATAAACTAGTAATTAAGCCAGACGGAAAAGAGTAACATTGAGTAAGATATAATTCATGAAATTGTTTGATGCTCAAGGAAATACAGACTTAATGAAGAGAAAGATAATTTTTTTAAAAATATGAAGACCCTGAAACCTTTCATAAAGGCTTTGGACACAGATAATGCTGACACTTTAATTCCAGTTTCTCTTTGAAACCTTCCTTTCCTGTTCTTTGTAGCTGAGATAAGGGTGATATTACAAGGCACTCTCATACTTGACACCATCATTAGATTGATTTGGTTCATGTGTAGAACAAAAGGTGGAGGGAGATAAAAGGGGAGTGGGAAGGGAGGGCTCCCTTGTGGGCAGTGGGCTGGGCTGGGGTGGCTGGAAGAGATGAGATGCAGCAGAGGGGAGGTGTGGTTAGAGATGAGATGCTAAATATATGAGCTCCGTGTGGAGAACCAGACATGCCCCTTGAGACAGAAGCACAGCAGTGATGAGAGAAAACCAGGAGCACATCTGTGTGCACAACCGTGCCTGCGGGCTTGCGTGTTCTTACATTTGGTTGTTCATTGATTCAATGTATTAAGCATCTTCTTTGTGTCAGCAAAATGCTCACAGATAAAGTCAGGATCCTCACGCAGCTTACAGTTTTGTGGGGAAAAGAGACAATAGACATGCAAACAAATATATAAAAAAAACAAATGAAATCACAGATAGTGATTATAGCCAGGATGAAATTAATTGAGACACTAGGAGAAGAAATAACAAGGGCACCAAACCAAGAGGAGCAACCTCTCCTAGAGGATGTCATTTGAAAGCCATGTATGAGGAAGAACTAGAAGAAAAGCTATGTGTGAGGAAGAACTAGAAGAAAAGCATTTCAGGGAGAGGGTCCAACAAGACAAACGCTACTGATGAACCTATTTGCTGGGTAGGAATACATGGAGATGAGAAGAATGGACGTGTGGACACAGGCAGGGAAGGAGAGGATGGGAGAAACTGAGAAAGTAGCACTGACATATATATACACTATTGTGTGTAACAAGAGATAACTACTGAGAAGCTGCTACATAACACAAGGAGCTCAGCCCAGTGCTCTGTGATGACCTAGAGGGGTGGGACGGCAGTGGGGTGGGAGAGAGGCTCCAGAGGGAGGGAATATATGTGTACATAGGCTGAGCATCTAAGAATTGATGCTTTTGGACTGGAGCTGGAGAAGACTCTTGAGAGTCCCTTGGACTGCAAGGAGATCAAACCAGTCAATCCTAAAGGAAATTAACCCTGAGTATTCACTGGAAGGACTGATGCTGAAGCCTAAGCTCCAACACTTTGGCACCTGATGCAAAGAGCCGACTCACTGGAAAAGATCCTGATGCTGGGAAAGATTGAAGGCTGGAGGAAAGGGGGAAGGCAGAGGATGAGATGGTTGGATGGCATCACTGACTCAATTGACATGAGTTTGAGTAAGCTCCAGGAGTTGGTGATGGACAGGGCTGCCTGGCGTGCTGCAGTCCATGGGGTCACAAAGAGTTGGATATGACTTAGAGACTGAAGAACAACAATAGCTAATTCATGTTGCCACAGAGCAGAAACTAACACACAATTGTAAAGCGATTATACTCCAGTAAAAAAGCCAGTCTCTCTCTCTCTCTCTCTCTCTCTCACACACACACACACACACACACACACACACACACACACATACACAAGAACCAAGGACCTGGAGAGACAAGGAATCTAGCGTTGTCCTAAAAATTGCATAGAAAGCCAGTGTGACTGCAGCTCACTGATTAACAGGGAGAGAAATGTGTGATGAGCAAGAAGGCATGGGCAGGGTGGGTCCATGAAGAAACCCAGGACAAGCTGAAGAGTCAATTGAATTCTAAGGGTGGGGGTGGGGCACTGGGGGTGTTTGAGGGAGGGAGTGACAGGTCAGAGGAGATTCTGACCTGATTCTAACCAGGCCCCGGCTGTTGGGAGGATAATGTGTTGGGGGTCAGGGACCAGCTGTGCTCATCACGGTGGCACATGTCCTCCTGCTCCTGTTACAGGCACTGCACAGACTGGTGAACCAGAGTGCTGCTTGCCTTTTGGCATTTAACAGCTGGCAGGGCACTCAGTGTGAAGAATGTGGCCTTTGAGAGTTTGAGATTTTTGGGGGCTCCAAAATCACTGCTGATGGGGATTGCAGCCATGAAATTAAAAGACGCTTACTCCCTGGAAGGAAGGTTATGGCTAACCTAGATAGCATATTTAAAAGCAGAGACATTACTTTGCCCACAAAAGTCTGTCTAGTCAAGGGTATGGTTTTTCTAGTGGTCATGTATGGATGTGAGAGTTGGATGGTGAAGAAAGCTGAGCGCCGCAGAATTGATGCTTTTGAACTGTGGTGTTGGAGAAGACTCTTGAGAGTCCCTTGGACTGCAAGGAGATCCAATCAATCCATCCTAAAGGAGATCAATCCTGGGTGTTCACTGGAAGGACTGATGTTGAAGCTGAAACTCCAATATTTTGGCCACCTCATGTGAAGAGTTGACTCATTGGAAAAGACCCTAATGCTGGGTAGGATTGGGGGCGGGAGGAGAAGGGGACGACAGAGGATGAGATGGTTGGATGGCATCACCAACTCGATGGACATGGGTTTGGGTAGACTCTGGGAGTTGGTGATGGACAGAGAGGCCTGGCGTGCTGCAATTCATGGGGTCACAGAGAGTCGGACACGACTGAGCGACTGAACTGAACTGAACTGAGACAACAAAAGGGGCTTCCGAGGTGGTGCTAGTGGTAAAGAACCTGCCTGCCAGGATAGGAGGCATAAGAGATGTGGGTTCGATCCCTGGGTCGGGAAGAGCCCCTCGAAGAGAAAATGGCAATTCTCTCCAGTATTCTTGCCTGGAGAATCCCATGGACAGAGGAGCCTGGCAGGCTACAGTCCGTGGGGTCACAAAGAGTCAGACACGACTGAAGTGACTTAACACTCCTACAGACAACAAAAGTGGGAGACTCACAGAGTACTACAACTTTCTCTTCAGTTTTTGTTGTTGTTTAGTTGCTAAATCTGTCCTACTCTTTGTGACCCTATGGACTGTAGCCCGCCAGGATCCTCAGTCCATGGGATTTCCCAGGCAAGAATACTGGAGTGGGTTTCCATTTCCTTCTCCAGGGGATCTTCTCGGGCCGGGGATCAAAGCCATGTCTCCTTCTTTGGCAGGCAGATTCTTTACCACTGAGTGACCCTTTTCATAAGAGAAAGGCTATTTTAAAACTCAAACTATAAGAATAAAATCTCAGGGGGAAAAAAAACCCCAATTTTGTAGGAAACACTATACCTTCCTTGTATTTTCAACATTTTGATTTAGAAGCAGTGAGAACCTCCTTCCAGGCTGGGTACACACCTCCACAGCAGTGTTCAGAGCACCAATTTTTAGGAACCATCAAGCTCCCCACCTTCTCCCCCATTTCACAGGTAAGACAAGGTGGGTTCAGGAGGCCTGTGACTTTCTCAGGGTGATGATGTGATTTAAGGGCAGAGGACCAAGGCCCCAGTCTCCTGACTCTGGGTTCATTCTCCTTCCATTACATCATCATGGTGCATATTCTTGCTGATTTCTTCTGCTTTGCCAGCTTTCAGATACCGTCCCATCTATTCCTGTCCAGGGTGCAAGCCGCTGGCCATTTTCACTTCCCTGCCAAGATTTCTGAGAGCTAAGACACTTATCAAGAAACAGTACTCAGCAAAACAGCGCTCAGCCTGGAGCCTGACAAATTGGAATTCCATTCTTTATGAAGAAGAGAAAGGTGTGTCTTACCTGATCTTTAGATACGCTGCAACTCCAAACACCAGTAACACCACAGCAATGACAGTCACCGTGATGGCGGCGATGCTGCCTGGGAAAGAGAAAAGCACAGCAAGAAGGTGAAGGAAGGGTGTCCATTTCAGATCGTTCTGCAACAAAACCCAGGGGATTAATTCTCTTATCAAAACACTTCTCAGGTTAGACTAAGTTCAGTAAATGGCCACTATTTATTAAGACCTTCTGGGTGACCTGGAGTTCAGAAAATAGGCCACAGTAATATTTGATTATCTTTTTAAGCATATCACCAATCTGTTGCCACTGCTGCTGCTGTTTGCAGGCAAAGTGGATTTAAAATCTCCTGAAGTCTCATTTTCTTCTTTAGTATATTTTAGCTTGTCTTTCTAGCACTCGCAAGATATTGGAAGAGCTAGGATGCTTAATCAAAGATCATGACAAGATGATACAATTGGTGTTTTAATAAACCAGAACCACACAGCTACATCAGTGTCCAGTTCAAAAGGGTCATCTTGGTGGGAAATGCGCTAATTTTAACAACGCCATCAAATCAAAGCATTAAAACAAAAAACACAGCTTTTACTTTTGGTGAATCTGATTTTGCAGAGGATAAAGTCAAGTTTGGTATATAAAATAAGGTCAAGTCTGTTAGATAACACTATTTTTTGTTTGTAGAAATAACCAGGTACAATTATAAAGTAACATGAATGTTTCATTGTGTAGTTTAGAATCTGGCTCCAAAGGCAACTATTAGGGCAACTTAAAAAAAAAACAAAAACCCTTTGAGCGTGTAACCTTATGAGAATAACCACATTGCTTCCACAGATGACTACTTTGGAGCACAGCATGCTTTTGTGTGAGCTGGTGACTAATAATGTATATATTTCAGTTTTATTTCACCTCAGAAATGCAAGAATCAATTGGGCTCTTGTCTCTTAGTTAAAGTGACTTTTTGGCACTAAAATTGTGATTAGGGGCCCCATTTACTATTTCAGGCCACTGAGAAATTATTTTCTACTTGAACAAATGAATGGGACTCTTAAACACATTGGGAAGAGCTTCAGATCTAGAGGATGTAGATTCAAGTGTGGTTCTGTCATTATCAGCTGTCTGAATGAGGGCTATTAACCCTGTCGACTCATACACTGCTCACCTGCTATATACACCTTTATATACAGAAAGAAGAGCTGTTCTACTCGTCTGCATAATTTTAAGAAAATTAAATGAGATGCCCTATGCACCAAGCTGGTGCTAGTGGTAATGAGCCCGCCTGCCAATGCAGGAGATGTAAGAGACGGGGGTTCGATCCCTGGGTCAGGAAGATCCCCTGGAGGAGGGCATGGCAACCCACTCCAGTATTCTTGCCTGGAGAATTCCATGGACAGAGGAGCCTGGTGGGCTACAGTCCATAGGGTTGCAAAGAGTCAGACATGACTGAAGCGATGTAGCATGCATGCACCCACGTGCACCAAGCTAAAGCCCTAACCAGATATGACTTCCTGGACCAAGGCCCATCTTTTATGGATCCATCAAGGTGATGGATCTGCCCCACATTTTTGGAGATACACCATTTGTAGATTATTTTGCCACTTCTCCTTCTACTTTTCCCTCTCTCTTATGAATGGTTTTTGTGTATTGTGCTTCTCATTAGTTATTCCACCAAAGGAATTAGAGCAGAGCTAAGAAGCAAATCAGTCTACCCGTGAACTCTTTAGTAACTCCCTCAAGGTTTGGGTGAAAGAAGGCTGCAGCAGACATCCAGCCCCCACTGGTTATAATTTCTAAAAGGCCAAGGAGGAATTGCTAACATCGAGACCAAGACCAGACCTTGATTAGTGTACACAGACTGACATCGTGCACCATTTCAGAGCTCCTACACCTTGAACACCCACACACCCATCTCTTTGCTACTAGAGTGGTTTAGAGCCAGATTGGCGTAATTATCAGTATATTTCTCATTCCCCATTTACTACTATCAAGATATGATTATGGCACCAAACACTCAAATATGCAGACTGGATCAAGCAGAGAAAATTCAAGATCGGATCCCCTTATGGAAAACCTCTACTCCTACTTGGAAAGGCGGCACTTAGGTTCCTGGTCTTCAAACTGTGCTGAAATTAGAACAATTCAAAGTTCACTGAAGCCTGTTAACAGCTGTTTTAAGACCTTGAGAAATGAGGATTCAGTTCAGTTCAGTCACTCAGTCGTGTCTGACTCTTTGCGACCCCATGAACCGCAGCATGCCAGGCCTCCCTGTCTGTCACCAACTCCCGGAGTCCACCCAAACCCATGTTCATTGAGTCAGTGATGCCATCCAACCATCTCATCCTTTGTCATCCCCTCCTCCTCCTGCCCTCAATCTTTCCCAACATCAGGGTCTTTTCAAATGAGTCAGCTCTTCGCATGAGGTGGCCAAAGTATTGGAGTTTCAGCTTCAACATCAGTCCTTCCAATGAACACCCAGGACTGATCTCCTTTAGGATGGACCGGTTGGATCTCCTTGCAGTCCAAGGGACTCTCAAGAGTCTTCTCCAATACCACAGTTCAAAAGCATCAATTCTTTGGCACTCAGCTTTCTTTATAGTTCAACTCTCACACCCATACACGACCACTGGAAAAACCATAGCCCTGACTAGACATTACGCAAAGCAATGTCTCTGCTTTTTAATATGCTGTCTAGGTTGGTCATAAGTTTCCTTCCAAGGAGTAAGTGTCTTTTAATTTCATGGCTGCAATCACCATCTGCAGTGATTTTGGAGCCCAGAAAAATAAAGTCAGCCACTGCTTCCCCATCCATTTGCTATGAAGTGATGGGACCTGATGCCATGATCTTAGTTTTCTGAATGTTGAGCTTTAAGCCAACTTTTTCACTCTCCTCTTTCACTTTCATTAAGAGGCTCTTTAGTTCATCTTCACTTTCTGCCAAAAGGGTGCTGTCATCTGCATATCTGAGGTTATTGATATTTCTCCCAGCAATCTTGATTCCAGCTTGTGCTTCCTCCAGCCCAGTGTTTCTCATGACGTACTCTGCATTTAAGTTAAATAAGCAGGCTGACAATATACAGCCTTGACGTACTCCTTTTCCTACTTGGAACCAGTCTGTTGTTCCATGTCCAGTTATAACTGTTGCTTCCTGACCTGCATACAGGTTTCTCAAGAGGCAGCTCAGGTGGTCTGGTATTCTCATCTCTTTCAGAATTTTCCACAGTTTATTGTGATCTACACAGTCAAAGGCTTTGGCATAGTCAATAAAGCAGAGGTAGATGTTTTTCTGGAACTCTCTTGCTTTTTTGGTGATCCAGCAGATGTTGGCAATTTGATCTCTGGTTCCTCTGCCTTTTCTAAAACCAGCTTGAACATCTGGAAGTTCATGGTTCACATATTGCTGAAGCCTGGCTTGGAGAATCTTAAGCATTACTTTACTGGCGTGTGAGATGAGTGCAATTGTGAGATAGTTTGAGCATTCTTTGGCATTGCCTTTCTTTGGGATTGGAATGAAAACTGACCTTTTCCAGTCCTGTGGCCACTGCTGAGTTTTCCAAATTTGCTGGCATACTGAGTGCAGCACTTTCACAGAGTCATGTTTGAGGATTTGAAATAGCTCCACTGGAATTCCATCACCTCCTCTAGCTTTGTTCGTAGTGATGCTTTCTAAGGCCCACCTGACTTCACATTCCAGGATGTCTGGCTCTAGGTGAGTGATCACACCATCGTGATTATCTGGGTCATGAAGATCTTTTTTGTATAGTTCTTCTGTGTATCTTTGCCACCTCTTCTTAATATCTTCTACTTCCGCTAGGTCCATACCATTTCTGTCCTTTATTGAGCCCATCTTAACAGGAAATGTTCCCTCGGTATCTCTAATTTTCTTGAAGAGATCTCTAGTGTTTCCCATTCTGTTGTTTTCCTCTATTTCTTTGCATTTATCGCTGAGAAAGGCTTTCTTATCTCTCCTTGCTATTCTTTGGAACTCTGCATTCATATTGGTATAGCTTTCCTTTTCTCCTTTGCTTTTTGCTTCCCTTCTTTTCACAGCTATTTGTAAGGCCTCCTCAGAGAGCCATTTTGCTTTTTTGCATTTCTTTTTCTTGGGGATGGTCTTGATTCCTGTCTTTTGTACAGTGTCACAAACCTCCATCCATAGTTCATGAGGCACTCTGTCTATCATATCTAGTCCCTTAAATCTATTTCTCACTTTCACTGTGTAGTCATAAGGGATTTGATTTAGGTCATACCTGAATGGTCTAGTGGTTTTCTCCACTAGAGGATTATTACTGCACAATAAAATAATGGGGGTATTTCAGGATTTAAAAAGATACACTGATTGCAATTAGGAGCAGTTTTGAAAACTGACTTTTGAATTTAATCTCCTCCTTTGAAAAAATGGGAGAAGAGAAAGAATATAGTTGATTTCTCTGTCAGACCCTTCTCTCTTACCCCAGGATACGTTTAATATAGGAAATCATAGGTTTGACCTTTCCCAAAGTTTCTTCCCTAACTCTAGGGTTTTGGATCTTCTCCAACTCTGTGATTTACCTCTTATTGAAGATAAAACAGGCAGTTCCCACTGTACAGCAAAATGAATCAGCCATACATAAATGTATATACCCTCCCTTTTGGACTTCCTTCCCATTCCCGTCACCACAGTACATTAAGCAGAGTTCCCTGTGCTATACAGAGTGTTCCCATTAGTTGTCTATTTTATACACAGTATAAATAGTGCATATATGTCAGTCCCAATCTCCCAATTCATCCCACCCCCTTCCCCTTTCTTCCTTGGTATCCATATAGTTGTTCTCTACATTGTAAAGCAACCACAGTCCAATAAGAATTAATTAAAAAAAAAAATTAATGGAGATTCCACAAAGCTTTGGTTTATGTGAATTATATTTATTGTATTTGTCATAATAGAAATTCAAACTGAATTTGTCATTTAAAATAAAATACTAAACCTTAAAAAAAAGCCCCAGCAGTTCCCCAACTCATGTCGCTATTGTTTTTTTTTTTTAATACAGTGAGTGGTAGAATGACTCATTTCTTCTCGGACTCTGGTGGCTATCTGGCCGTTAGTGTAGACAAGTCTTCAAATAAAGCTCTTCAAGGCCACCCTTCTTGGTCATAAAGGACAGCCCATGTGACCAAAGCTGGAATCAGTAGGTGATGTCCCCTCATGAGCCCTTGAGGGCAGCTGAGCAAAGGGGCATTTCTGAGGATTCTTACTGCCCAAAAGGAGAACGAAACATGTGAGGTAAAATAGACTATACTTAAATATTTAGGCCACTTTATTAACTATTCTGCCACCCACCAGCTCATCTCAGAGGGTGCTAGCGTGGGGGCAAGGGTCTTCTGGAACTGGAAGGCCTTCGTCAAGCCCCTGTCCTGGGACGTCTCATGTCCTGAGCTCGCTCTCACTTCCATGGCACCTGCTGCCATCAGAAGCTGCTGAGAAGCCCCTCCTGGGAACTTCCACACCTCAGGGCATCGCGGTCTGAGCATCTGAGGGGGTTTCTGAGCCAACATGAGCCCAACTGTATATAGTAACTGAAAAGGCTGGATTTCCTCCTTGCAAAAACAAATGCCATTTCCCCCTGAGTTCTGGTTGAAGAAAGCTGGAATTTTGCTTCACTTCCTACTCTTTCTTCTTTTGAGGTGGAGGGGCAGGGGGAGAAAAAAATGAGGAGAGTGTGATGGAGCAGAGGAAGCTCTGAAAGCGTCTCTGAAGGCTGAGGCTTCTCAGAGGGGTTTAGTATTTCCCCCACTTTTGTAACAACACAGGATAAAAAACCAGAACAGGCTAAAGAATAATATTCTACACTTGCAGTGGTTACTTAGGTCTGGCACTGGGCCGAGAACCTTACAGCTCACATCTCATTTAATTCTCTTTATGAGGAGAGGAGAAGGAGTCCCATTTGATAGATGAGCAGTCAAGGCTCAGAGAGATTTAAGAACTTGATTCAGATTTTACAAGCTGGCAAATCATTAAACTAACATCTGAACCCAGGACGATTTCCTGCGGTTTGCCTGTTTAATCATTAATATACTGGTTACATCCCCACCCTTTTTTTAGCTTGGCCAACTCCTACGCTTTCATTATGACAACTCAACATCAACCCTTCTGGGAAGCTTTCCTGACACCCCCGAGCAAGCTGAAGTGTTGTTGTGTGTCCTCAGTTCTTTGTATCTGCTTCTCTTAAACACTCTGTGTTGTATTTATGACTTTCCCCAGACAGATTCTACTCATTCATCCTGCATCTCTTCTGCCATCTCCCTGAATTCTTAGCACCAGGCAGCTTCTAGCCCACTGTGGGTGTTTAATTAATTTTTTAAAATGTCGAATAATTAAACGTAATATCGACAAAGAGAAATGATAAATGGCAATTTTTGAGCCCAGTCACTGTGCTAAGAAAGTTCTTGAGCAGCAGTCTCCCCGCCCACCCATCCTGGAACCTTGTGCTCCAGGTCTCTCCTGAGAGGCTACTCTCATGACTCGACAGCTGTGGTCCAACCACCCCAGCTTGTGAATCCCCACGGATGACTGAGCAGGAGGAGTTATTTTAGAAATATCTGTCTGAATAGAGGCCGATTATATCCTTGAAATAGCCAAAGCCAAATCCCAGAAAGCCACGCTCCTGGTCAGACTTGATCAGACTGCTGAGGGACAGGGCTTCCCTGGAGGACATCACTTGCCTTATTGACTCTGTTCTGTGCCTGTGAAGTCCTGGAATAAACTATGGCATCATTTGAAGGGCTCCCTCTCCTCAAACCTGCCTCTTTTTATTACACTCCAGCTAGTCCTTTGCAGACACAAGGAGTCCTGCACACTCAGAAGGAGCTCTGTCCAGACTACTTCCCTGTCACTTGTCCTAAAGATGCTCTCCTGTCTTCCTGGGCTTAGCAATATTCCCAAACCTCAGATGTCCTCATCTGAGGGGGCTCTTCTCATTGAGGGGGTTTCTTTATTTCCCTCATTTTAAACATGAAAGAAACAGTTCATCTGACCTCTTGGCAGGATACCTGTTAATCATATCCAGAAATGAGAATACTAGGATGTGATGGCATGAACCCAAATGACCTCTGAAAGAAAGAGCTTTCCTAGGTTCCTCCATAAAATTGCAATTGCTCTGAGAGAGCCAGGGGGCAAAGGAGATGACACTGGGATGTTTCTAGGGTGACAAAAGAAGGTGTGTCTTGCTGCTATTCGTGGATGACTCCTGAACTACGTTCTCCTTGGAAATTCATCAGTCAGCTTGTTTAGAATGCATGTGTAAGTGCTTTGATCAGGATCTTGGGTATGAGTGTGTGCGTCTGATCTATTTTGAGAAGTCTTTAACAAACCTCTTGACTGTTTTTCAGTGTTCTTGATCTTTTCTTTCCTTTTCTTGGTCTAGAGAATAGGTAAGAAATGAGCAAGAGGAGCAGGTGGCCACTTCAGAGCGTGTGGTGGCTCCTTCAGTTAAGGCCACCAAGAGGAAAGGAACATTCTGACTCAGATGAATTCTTCTTTAAAAGAACGTGTCTGCCCACGAGCTGGAGGACGGAAGTGGGCAGCTGGTAAGAAAAGGAACTGGAGGGCTGCCCTCTGGGTGTGCCCAAATCTCCCTTTATTGCACTAGGGAAGGGCTCTCCCCTCTTTACAGTAACAGTCTCACATCACAACTCCTTCCTCCAAACAACAAGGGTAAGAGTAATAAACAACAAGAATACAAATTATGACAACCAACACTTACTCTGTCCCAGGATTGCTCTGTAAGTGTCACTTATTTCGATTCAAGCAATCTTCATGAGAACTCTGTGAGGTGGTCCTCTTGTTATCTCCATTTTATAGATGAGGAAACTGAGGCACAGAAAAGTTAAGGGCCCAAAGCCCATGGTTGGTAACTAGAAGGACTGGGATACAGGGGCTGGCTCCCAAGTCCATGCTATTACCTGCTGGGTTCTCCTGCCATCTGGACCCTAGTATCAGATCCCAAAGTGAAACAGAAAGTATTAATTACTCAGGCAAGTCTGGCTCTTTGTGACCCCATGGACCGTGGCCCACCAGGCTCCTCTGCCCATGAGAGTTCCCAAGAAAGAATACTGGAGTGGGTTGCCATTTCCTTGTCCAGAGGATATTCCCAACCCAGCGATCCAACTCAAGTCTCCTGCATTGCAGGAGAAGCACATTAGATCTGAGTCCACTTGCAAATAAAATCTGCTGCTCTGACCCATTCTCTGTCTGCCTTCTGTTGGCTATCTAGGAATCAGGGCCCAACTCTGGGCCATGTGGGAGTTTGGGTCCTCATATGAGTCCTGGTGGAGATGAACTGAAGCTCAGTGATTCTGGTTAATGGGGAGAAGGACCAGTCAGGAGCAGATACCAGTCAGAACAGCAGCCTCAGAAGGGCCAGGTCATTAGTTTCCAGTGTGTGCTGTGGTCCAGAACTCTACTGGGAGTGTCACCTAAAGCTTACACTGCAGAATAGGCAACACCACAGGGTAGGTGGGGGCTGCTATTTGCTTTGGTCGTGTGCCTGTGGGTGTGTGCATGCATGCATGTGCGTGTAGGTTGTGATACGGGGGAGAAAACGTGAAAAAGAAAATCTCCATTTTTGGACACTGTAATCTAGGTGGATCCTAATTTTACATTATTGAAGGTCGCTTTGACTTCTGGCCTTGAATTCTGCTAGGATTTTACTCCCGTGTTTCTCCCCACTCTATCCCATACCAGAGGAAATGAAGCTTATCTCCCTCTGACCTCAAACCAGTTCCACAAGCTACAAACCAGTCTCCTGATGGAGCTCCCCAGGCTTCTCTTGGGCTATGATGCTGCCAATGGAAAGACGCAACAGGCAGGATCTGAGGTTTCACCACCTAGTGGTGGAGACAAGAGTCCGGGGACCTCACAGGGGAGTATAGCAAAAAGGTGGGGACTTAAAGTGGGATCTGGGTGGCAGCAAACTCTGTATTTCTGCCTCTGATTTGGAGGAGGATGTGTGTCTCTAACAGCAGGCGTGGGGCAGAGGTGGGAGTGAAACTGTTCTCTAAAGGATGGGCAGGACTTGGACAGACAGTATTGAAGGTTTGAGGCAAGAACCAGCTGGATGGAGACAGACACCTAACATTTCAGGTCTGAAGGATTAGCACTGAGTTTGGAGACAGAGGGCATCCCTGGTTGTTCAGATGGTAAAGAATCTGCCTGCAATGAGGGAGACCTGGGTTCAGTCCTGGGTTGGGAAGATCCCCTGGAGAAGGGAATGGCAACTCACTCCAGGATTCTTGCCTGGAGAATTCCATGGACAGAGGAACCTGGTGGGCTACAGTCCATGGGGTCGCAAAGAATCAGACACAACTGAGCGACTACACTTTTACTTTGAAGACAGAAGCACCTCAACCGGTGTCCTCACCTGAAAACTAGGATAATCCCTGTCCTTTCCACTTCATGGGGCTGTTGGTAGGGTCACATGGGAGGATGTGCTTTGCACAGGAGCATGAATGGAGGGGACCATTGTGAGCCTGGTCCCTTCACATTATGGTTAGGAGACTGAGATATTGAGGGAATGAAGGAGAGATGTATCTTACCCAAGGTCACACAACTCACAGAGGTGACAAAACTAAGGCCGTAGTCAGCATAAGTGGATGTAATGGAAATGAAAAGGGACCATGAAGTGGCTAGGTACTCAGGACCAAACTGGAGAATTCTGAAAACCAGATGTGCTGTTTGGTCTTGACAGTGGAGAGGGTGGGAACCATGGGAGTGCTCCGGCCAGAGGCAGGATTCGCAAGAATCTTTTCAAGTCCAACTTTGTCTTGCAAATCACCCCCAACGATGTCTGCTCATCTTGAACCCTCCTTTTCTAGATGTTTTATCTTTCCCTTTGTATGGCACAAGTTCATAAACTTTTTCTAGTAGGTAACTAATGGTGACCAGTGTAGCTGTGGGTAGGTATGCTTATATACATCTAAGATAAAGATGTGTGAAACACACTGTTAGACTCGTAGCTTTCTGTGAACATGTTCTGCAAACTCTCTTCACTGAAAGTCCCTTAAATGCTAAGGCTACCAAGTGTACTTCTTTATTTGTCTAGACCCACAGTAAGTAACTCATAAAAGAACTGATTCTTCTAAAGTGTAGTTATTTGTTAAACTGAACTTTGTAAGTAGTTATGATACAAAATTAAAACTCCCTTATAAGGCATAGAGCTTGCATGCAAATATGCCACAGGATTGTTTTTAATTAGCACAATCTAAGTTTGTCTCAGTCCTCTCCGCTGCGCCATTCCTCTTGTCGCTTTAAATCATTAAATTACTGCTCAGCCAATTCGTCACACAGAGTGGCAGAGGTGAACTTTATCAAAATCAGTCAAATATTACCACAATTGGAATCATTTACTTCATGTTTGTACTCTCTCCTAAAAGCTAGTTAGTTTGCAGAAATGGTCAGTGGACAGACTTGGGATTCAAACTTTGGGGCAGGATCCCTAACACCTGTATTTTTCTACTTCCCGTAATCAGAAGCCCTGGTTTGGGGACTGGCTTTATTTTTGTCTAAAATATATACTACCATGTGTAAAATAAGTAGCTAGTGGGAAGCTGCTATATAGCTCGGGGAGCTCAGCTTGGTGCTCTGTGATGACCCCGAGGGGTGGAATGCAGGGGTGAGAGGGAGGCCCAAGAGGGAGGGTATCTATGTGTACATAAGGCTGATTCACTTAGTTGTACAGCAGAAACTAACACAACATTGGAAAACAACTATACCCCAATTTTAAAAAGTATCTTACCTACTTGGATAGCATATAGTTAAAAAAATGTATACAAGAAACACAAATCTCTGTTGAGATAATAAAAGATTTGCATTTGCCCAAGCAAGTGTGTGTGTGTGTGTGTGTGTTTTTCCCTTCATTTCTCTCTCCTGCAGGCATGTCAGCTGTACTTTAAGGATGCAGGGAGCACAGGTTTGTAATTAATGCCAGCCGGGGCACACAAGTCGGCACAGGTCCTGGTTACCATAGTTTTAAAGTTTTTCACTTCACTTGCAAGCTTTCCCAACACAAATAAAGCCTCTTTGTTATAACTACCTGATTAGGTCACCAGACCCCAGCTCGCCTTTGACACCCATCATGCGAACAAAGAGCAAACAGTGGTCCTCTTCCTCCTTCCCCACAGCATCAGGAAAAGCTGATCACCACACAGCAGCATTCCTCTCACTCGGCGCTCCCCAGACCAAAAGGAGCCCACAGGGAGTGAGCCTTCTTCCCGAAACAGGGGTGACCCCTCCATCTGAATGTTACTAAGAGTCTCTCCTTGAAGGCTGAATTCAGTCTTGGCTTCACAACAGTTCTCAGGGGACATCTCTAGTATTGTGCCAAAAGCAGTAAATAAAAGCATTAAGAAAAACAACTGTGGTCACAGAAGTCACGGCAGGCATCGCTTCCTCCCCTGCTACTCTGTGCCGGGCACTGAGTTGGACAGAGCCGTGTAGGTATTTTCACTTAGGAGTTTAGGAAAAGCAGTTAATAAAAACCTATTCATCTGGTTACTGTGCAGAAATGGAATTCTACCCTTGAGGCTGGATTTCCCAAACTTATTTCTGTGACCAGAAGACCTAGGTTGGAGACTAGCTTTATACACACGCTAGCTGAAGAGTCAGGAGCAAGTTGGTTCATGGTTCCCTGCCTTCATAGCATGTCTGTGGCTCCATCTCTCCCTATAAAGTGGCAGTTCCTTCAATCATTCACACAGCTGATGTTTACTGTGTGCCCAGCTTTGATGAATCACTCGCTTTGCTCTCAGAGCACTTTTAGAAATTAGTGTATTTAAAATGCTTTGTCCATCATGAAGTACAGTACAAAGGTCTCAGTCTCTGGGCGTCTCTTACCCATTAACAACCCTGAAGCCAGGAACTAAGCCCTGATGTCTATCCCTAAACATGTCAGTCTCTGCTTCTCCTTCTCTTCTGCAGGACAGATTCTCAGTGCCTGGTTTTATAAGTCTGCCTGCTAAGTTCCTCAGTCGTGTCTGACTCTTTGTGACCCTATAGATTGTAGGCTGCCAGGCTCCTCTGTCCACGGGGATTCTCCAGGCAAGAATACTGGAGTGGGTTGCCATGCCCTCCTCCAGGGGCTCTTTCTGACCCAGGGATTGAACCTGCATCTCTTACATCTCCTACATTGGCAGGCAGATTCTTTACCACTAGAGCCACCTGGGAAGCCCTTATAAGCCTATCGTTACTCTTTTAAAATTACTTGATATACTAAAAATAATTCAGCTTGAGCTGAATTATAGCTTCTTCTGGGCTGAGAGAACCACACCTTGACATGATTGGGGATCTCGGCTCTACGTCATCTTTGAGGGACTGGGATGGGAGAGATTTCTGGAGATTAATTTTTTAAAAAGATCAGAGAGTCCCGTTTATTGTTTGCCGTGGATGAGGAGAAGTTTCCTTCTCCTCTTGTGAAAATTCTGATCTGTAGTGTGAGCAGGTGAGCTGTGTCATGTTGGGTCATCAAGTTTCTTGTCTGAAGGACCATGATATTTCTACTGAGGAGTCATGTCAGAAAGAGGAAAATAGATCCTGATATCTCTCTGCTATCTTTAATGCAATTAGCCTTGAGAATATCAAAGAGATACTGGGAACCCTGAAAACCTGGGAGTTTTGCATCTGGGGACCACTAGCTGCAAGGCAGCAGGCAGGCTGAGAAGTCAGCTGTGGCCTCTGACTTTCACCTTAAGGGGCCAAGTTGAGGATCTTCCCTCTGAAGTCACCCTTTTACAAATGCCCCACACAGAGGGGCAAATCACGTGTTGCAGGTGCCATTTATCTCCATGAAGACTGAAAAATGTTTTTTTGGTTGTTCTATCTCTTTAGTATTCCAGCGGCGAAAATGAGACATGACCACAGATAAAACAATGGTGGTAGTGGTGTAGTCGCTAAGTCGTGTCCTACTCTTGCGACCCATGGACTGCAGCCTGCCAGGCTCCTCTGTCCATGAGATTCTCTAGGCAAGAATACTGGAGTGGGCTGCCATTTCCTTCTCCAGATAAAACAACACTGAAGAGAAAAATAAGCCAGAAAATTTGTACATGCCCTTTTTGAGATTCATCTAGTCTGCAGGTAAAGGCTCAGATCCCTTTGAGACTCCCTGCTGCGGCTGCTAAGTTGCTTCAGTCGTGTCCGACTCTGTGTGACCCCATAGATGGCAGCCCACCAGGCTCCCCTGTCCCTGGGATTCTCCAGGCAAGAATACTGGAGTGGGTTGCCATTTCCTTCTCCAATGCATGCATGCATGCTAAGTCGCTTCAGTTGTGTCTGACTCTGTGCGACTCCACAGACAGCAGGCTACCAGGCTCCTCTGTCCACAGGATTCTCCAGGCAAGAATACTGGAGTGGGTTGCCATTTCCTTCTCCCTAGCCTTGGCAAATAAGACTTTCCACACTGACATTTTCTTGGTTCCAAGGATGCATCAAGAAGGAAGGGAGGAGCTTCTCAGGGCCAAAGACAGAGCGCTAACCCTGTTTGCCAAATAGTATGCATCTATCATGGAAAAATGACTCTTGGCTGGGAAGCGGAGAGTCAGTTTCAAGTCACCTGTCTCAACACCTTGACCAAGGGCAGTGACATCAGTATAGTTACTGCGGCCCAAGAACTTGAGGATCTCTCTGGAACCATTAGTTAATTTAGCTTTGCCTCCATGTAATTAATCACTAAGGCCAGGTAGGAACCTGCTTTTGGAGATTGTATTTTACCAAGTTTTAATTTCTCCCAGACTCAGGCTCCCAAGAAAGTAATTTCCAAACCTTGATGCCAGTTAAGCAAAGAAGGCAATGCTCTAGGTCTTAATCCTTCACCGTCAGGTGCAAATGGGGCCTGGGCAAAATCCTTCAGGCTCAGCTTCTGGGTCCTTTTTTCTCCATGATTTATTTTCTCCCAGCTAGAAATCTCTAGTTGTTTGCGCTCTTTACCTCTTTACTTCGGATTTTCCAAGTTTCATGAAAGAACTACTAATTTCCAGTGTGAACATGGTTACTTTTCTCTTTCACACTTTGTGGATTATCCTTTTTCTGAACTGTGTTATAAACAGGCGCTTAAATGGATCTTGACTACCTAGTATTTATAGTAATAATCCTTTTGGGGAATCTCGAGGTGTTTTTATAAACATTTTATTTTTTCAAGTTAAAAAAAGTCAAAGTCTAGAAGAGTCAAACTCTTGTTGGTATCCACACTGAGAATTAGACACCCAACTGTAATAATAATAATAGCTAACATTGATTTAGTGCTAACTATGTAAGAGACTCTTCATATACTTGTCTCATTTAATCCTAAAAAGAATCCTATAAGATGAGTGCTATTATTACCTTCATTTTATAGATGAGGAAAATGTGATACTCAGTGATGAATAAACTTGCCAGGTCTTCCATCTAGCCAATGGCATTGGTGAGATCTGAACCAGGCAGTCTGATGCCAAAGTTTGTACTATGAGTAACATTTTTACCCTTCTAGAGCTTGGCTTGGAAATGACCTCATAATTTCACCAAACAAAAGTATGGCAAAATGTTTTTGATGGCCCACTTCCATGGACTTACTGAGATTTATGACTTTAACCTAAGTTCACCTTAAGTTTTGGAGCCTGCATTCTATCCCTGAAGGCTGTGGGTCTGATGACAAAAGCAAGATACTGTAAAATAAAATGCTGTCTCTTTCTGGCCAGTATTTTTCTTTCCCAGGACCTGAGAAGCAAGGCATGCTGAGGACAATGTCAACTTAGCATCCATCATGTGTTCTCTGAATGCAATATTCCTGACTCAACACAGCGGGGTGGGAGTTTTAGAACATTTTCTGATGAAGACAGTGGGTTAGTGCTGATCTAGTCTCACATTCCTGTTAGCATTCTGTAACCAAAAGACATGCTCCTTTAATTCAGAAGATTACAGTAGGAGTTCAGTCTGGATATGGAATCAGGTATATTCCAACAAGTTTTCCCAATGAGCCAACAAGCCATAGATTCATTTATGATATCAGCTGTGCTTATAAGCTAAATCCCATGTCCTCAGTGAAGCATTTCCAAAATCACTTAGTCATTGAGTCATATGTGACCAATGAACACATTTGAAGCAGAAAGAAAGAAAGAAAGTGTTCCACGGAGACAAACTTCCCAAATGTAATGAAAGGTGATACTGAGACAATTAAAATATATGATGGGGTTAAATTGCTACTAGATAACAACATCAGTGGTAACTAGCTGATTTTGTTACCTTGCCATAGATTTTTCAAAGGATGTTTTATAAATATTTTAAAGCCAGATTAAGATTTAGGTAGTAAAAGTAAACAAAGGATGCTGGGGGGGAAGGGATAGTTAGGGACTTTGGGAAGGTCATGTACACAGTGCTATATTTAAAATGGATAACCAACAAAGACCTATTGTATAGACCATGGAACTCTGCTCAATGTTATGTGGTAGCCCAGATGGGAAGGGGGTTGGGAGGAGAATGGATACATGTATATGTATGACTGAGTCCCTTTGCTGTTCACCTACAACTCCCACAACATTGTTAATTGATTGTACCTCAATACAAAATGTTTTGGGGGTTAAAAAATAAAAATTAAACATTAAAAGTAAACAAAAGGAGAAATAAAAGTAGTAGAATTCAGAATATTTTTAAATCTAAAATATTATCTGACAGCTGGAGCTCCTTATGGGAGTTTATGAGTGTTAGCAAGCTTAGAGGTTTAGCTTAAGTGTAAAGAACTGGGTACAAAAGAAAAAAATGTGAGTGAGGGCTTATACCAATTTATACTCTTGTTAGCTTCGCAGTCCACAGGGACCCAAAACAGGAGCTAGCATGATGGGAAAAGAAAAACATGGTAGGAATGGGGTGGGTAGAACCCCATATGGAGGCCGACAGCCCTTCAGACATCTATAATGATGGTCATAGGTTTCCTTCCAAGGAACAAGTGTCTTTTAATTTCATGGCTGCAGTCACCTTCCTCAGTGATTTTGGAGACCAAGAAAATATATGACAAACCTAGACATTGTATTAAAAAGCAGAGACATCACTTTGCCAACAAAGGTCCATGTAGTCAAAGCTGTGGTTTTTCCAGTAGTTATGTACAGATGTAAGAGTTAGACCAAAAAGAAGGCTGAGCACTGAAGAACTGATGCTTTTGAGTTGTGTGTAGAGAAGACTCTTGAGAGTCCCCTGGACTGCAGGAAGATCAAACCAGTCAATCCTAAAGGAAATCAAGTCTGAATATTCATTGGAAGGACTGATGTTGAAGCTGAAGCTTTAATACTTTGGCCACCTGATGCGAAGAGGCAACTCAATGGAAAAGACCCTGATGCTGGGAAAGATTGAAGGAAAAAAGAGAAGGGGACAGCATAAGATGAAATGGTTAGATACCATCACTGACTCAATGGACATGAATTTGAGCAAACTCCGGGAGATGGTGGAAGACAGAGAAGCTTAGTAGAGTACAGTTCATGGGGCCACAGAGTTGAACGTGACTTAGTGACTGAACAATAGCAGTGATGATGGTGTATTAGAGGGGTGTGCACAGGTCTTCAGGATCCCAAAATTTATATGTACCCTCCAAATTTATACGTTACAGTCCTAACCTGCAATGTGATGGTATTAAGAGGCGAGGCCTTTGGGAGGTTCTTATGTCATGAGGGTGGAGCCCTCATGAAAGCGATTAGTGTCCTTATGAAACAGACCTCAGGGAGTACTCTCACCTCTTTTGCTGTGTGACAACATAGCAGTAAGTCACCAGTTCTGAACTGGGAATGCCGGTGCTTTGATCTTGAACTTCCTAGCCTTTAGAACTGTGAGAAATAAATATTTGTGGTTAAATCACCCAGTTTATGGTATTTTTGTCATAGTAGACAAAACAGATTAAGATAATGTAAAAATGTTTAATTTTTCTTCATTTTCAAATCAAAGTTTAGAATTTATGAGGGGAGGTGAATATACATCTTTATTGTCTAAAGCTTGGTATTTAGTCATTAAAAGTCACTCATTTACTCATTAATCAAACATTTACTGTGCATCTGCACTGAGCCAGACACTATTAGGTGCTGGGGATATATTTGTGAGCCCAGACAGACAACACTCATCCCATCAGGTACCTGAAAAAGCAGTGTAAGCTGTGAACAAAGGGCCACACAAGTGAATGATAAGCACACTGAACTGAACTGTAAGTTTGTAACAACTGAATTTGTGACAGTCCAGAGCTGGACTGGGGGCCCCAGCAGAGACTTCCTGAACAGGTGATGTTTGAGCCTAGAGCTGAGGAATGAATTGGAATTCACCGGGTGAAGTGATAACATGTTGTGGGAAGGTTCCAGGTAGAAGCATCCAGGCTAAGAAAGGCCCTGTGACAAGACGGAGAGTCACAGGTACATGGAGCCAGGAGAGAGGTGGCATGGGAGATGGAGAGACGGAGGGGTAGGCGCTGAGGTGAGGCAGGCTTGGGGGGCAGAGCCCCACCCCTGCTGGGGCTCTGTGGGCTTGTGGATTTCATCGTAAGAGCAGTGGATGCCCCAGAGGGGCTGGGATGTTGGTGATAGTGAGCTTATACGTGTTTCGATCAGATTTGTGCTTAATCATCATTCTGGCTTCTGTGTGGAGAACCAGCAAGACGGTAGATTGGTGCAGGAGAGGACATAAACGGACCAGTCAGGGGCTATCACAGGACAATTATGGGAGCATTGACATGAGAATGAGAGGGAGAGAAGTGGATGAATTTGGGACCTATTAAGAGTTCAAACCGACAGGACTCGGTGATGGAGGATTAAAGTAAAAGATGTTGGTGCTATTCACCGGGCCTGGGCATGTACCATGATTTAGTATTTGTAAAACTGAGCCTAAGGTAGATACAATACTTTTTTAGGGTTATTGTTCCCTGATGCATTCTGAGCAATTGGAAAGAATCTGATCAATAAATGTTTAACATTATTTTATGTTTGTTTGTAAAATCATCATTCCTCCCTTATATATTTTGAGTATATCATCTATATATACTGGTTACTAACTTACTATAAGATATATATTGTTTTACCCCTACAATCTTTATATGTATACTTTAAAAACGATTCTTCTCCCTTTTCTAGGAGTTAATTCATTTTTCAAATCTGTTTTCATCCTAACAGTTAGCCTGGAATAAGGAGGTGTTTTGACAGCTGAAAGTCCCGCATAGCTATAGATGCAGAGAGGATTAGATGTCTGTGCCTGCCTGGTGCCCTTTCTTTCAGGGTATTTATTAGCACAGTTCGTAATGAATAGATACGGAGTCAGACTAGCAATTTAAAGTTCAAAGGCCTTCACCCATTTTCACATTAAGGAGTCCTTCTCTTTGTAATGGAAAGCGTAGGACAGACTAAGACCAGTGGACACCTGGACCTTACAGACAAAAGAGAATATCCGGTCTGCAACAAGCACAGGGACTATAATTTGAAATTTTGCATCTGCAGGAATTGGGGACCATTTGAGTGTAATTTGGTGTGCGATGTCAGTTTGCCCCTCAAGCTTTTGCATGGCACCACTCAATCTAGTTCAGGACATCACAAATATATCACAGTCCCAGTCTTCACCCTTGATGGGCTCTGATTTAATAACACAAGATGACCCATACATAACATACCATGTCTCTCTTTTCCTTCAAAAGCCAAACAAAAGCTGAAAGGCGAAACTGAAAACTCGTTCCGTCTGCACAGCTGCTTTGGGATGGCTGCAGCTGCCATGTGCTTCTCCCATCTGGCAGCCCTGCCCCTCAAGCCCAGCTGGCAGCATCGGGTATTTGACATCTCATGTGGCTCATTTCCACAGCAGGTCTGGAGGCCATGGAGCCTTACAACCTTTTCATTTCTATGAATTCAAGTAGGATGGGTACGGTGGAAGGCAGACTTAGGGTCCCTCAGAAGAATTAATTTGAATCTTGGTCAAGTCACTCAAGTCAAAGTTTAAGTCACTTAACCTCTCTGGGCCAATTTAATCACCTATAGAACAGATACCAGGCTTCCCTGGTGGTCCAGTGATTAAGAATCCTCTTTGCAATGCAAGGGACACCAGTTGGATCCCTGGTCTGGGAAGATCCCACATGCAATGGAGCAACAAAGCCTGTGCTCTGCTACTAGTGAACTGGTGCTCTAGAGCCTGTGCTTTCCAACAAGAGAAGCCACTGCAATGAGAAGCCCTTGCACCGCAACTAGAGAGCAGTCCCTGCTGCCTCGCTGCAGCTAGAAAAAGCCTGTGTGCAACAACAAAGACCAACCACAGCCAATAAATAAACAAATAAATCTTGGGAAAAAAAAGAACAGATACCATCCAGCTCACTTCACTGGAATGTTCTGAAGATAAGATGAAGGCTCTGCATGTTCTGAAGATAATCTGTGTGAATCACTAGCCCACTTCTGGAACATGTAAATTCTCAGTAAACTTCACATGAACGTGAATCTCATTTCCTCTGCTTAGGATGATTCTAATAAACAATTTTCATGGTGTGGTAAGCCAAAAAAAAAAAGACCACACACATACACACACCCAATCCCTGAAAGACTGTCTTTCCCGTATTCACTTTATAGTGAAGAGCCCTTAAAGTCAGAGTGGTAAGTGATATGGTCTGTGAGTGTCAGTGGCAAACCAGAAACCAGGTATAAACTGGTCTACAAGTTTCCAGTCCTGAACTCCCTGTAATTTACATATATGTACTCCTACCAGTTGAACACTCTAAAAGAATAATGCTCAACATTTTCTTCCCCTGATCCGAAGCCTTTGGTGACCATCAGTGGCTCATCAAGTAAAGTCACTTGTCTCATCCTGCTACACTGGTCCTAAAATCTTCCTTCCTCTTCTTCTGCAGTGTCCTCCTCCACACATCCTAGGATCCACCAGACTTAAGCTACTTGCCACGATGTGTACATGCAACACTAAAAACTCCACAAGAGGGGTGACTGTTTTACTCACCATCAAATTCCCACTGCCTAGCCAGAGGCCTGATTCCTAGTGAAAGTTCAATAAGACTTTGTTGAAGATAATATCATTCTTCATTATGTTAAAGATAGTAACAATGATAATAGTAATCACAACAGCAGAATAATAACAATAATCATGATGTTGATAGTGGTAAATAATAGTAAAATAACAAGCAAAGGCGTCAACTGAGCCATTGCTCAACAGCCACAATGCTGTATATTTCTGTCTCAACTAAACTTTTAAATAACCTCATCACTTGGAGACTATGTTTATTCCATTTTATTGATGAGAAGACCAAGGCTCAGAGAGATTAAATTGCTTCTCTGGTACTGGCTGATTGACTCATTCATTTATTTAGCAAATGTTACTATGGGTCTATCATGTGCCAGGCTCTGTTTCAGGGGTTGAGGAATGAAACTGGGTTGAGGAGTATAACTTACAGTGGTTGGGGATGTTCCTCTTTGTGAACAACATCCTTGTTTTCATGAGCTGACAGTCTAGTGGCAGAAAACAGACAGCTACTCACCAAATAAATGAGATAATGACAGAAAGTGGTAAGTGATCAAAAGGCAAGTAGTGCAGGGTAAAGGGATCCATGTTGATGGGATTACTATTCCAGACAGGGGTATGAGGTATCAAGAGGTATCCGCCTCTTGAGCAGATGACAGCTAAACAAAGTCCTTCCTGATGAAGAGGAGGGAGCCTTTAAAGACTTGACAGGAAAATGAAAGTGCAAAGGCACTGGGACAATAGTGTCTGCAGTTTGTTCAAGAAGTGGTTAAGATTGCCAGTGTGCTTGCTGATGAAAGTAGAAGCAGGTGAGGGCAGAGAGACAGGGCAGGTTCAGAGCATTTTGAGCACTGCAGACATGACACAGACTTCAGGCTTTACTCTGATTTAAAAGTGCAAGCATCCCCACCAACATGAAATGTAAATTGGTATGGCCACTATGGAGAACAGTATGAAGATTCCTTAAAAAGCTAAATATAAAGCTACCATATGACCCTGCAATCCCACTCTTGATCATATATCTGCAGAAAACATGGTCTGAAAGCATACACGCACCACAATGTTCATTGCAGTACTGTTTACAATAGCCAAGGCACGAAACAACCAAAATGTCCATTGACAGAGGAATGGATAAAGAAGATACGTTACATCTGTACTATGGAATTTTGTGTGTGTGTGTGTGTTAGTTGCTCAGTTGTGTCTGGCTCTTTGTGACCCCATGGACTGTAGCCTGCCAGGCTCCTCTGTCCATGAAATTCTTCAGGAAAGAATACTGGAGTGGGTTGTCATTCCCTTCTCCAGGGGATCTTCCCGACCAAGGGATCGAACCCAGGTCTCCTGCACTGCAGGTAGATTCTTTACCATCTAAGCCACCAGGAAGCCCAAAGAATGAAATAATGCCATTTACATCAATATGGATGGACCTAGAAATTGTCACACTGAGTGAAGTAAGTCAGACAGAGAAGGAAAACTATTGTATGATTTCCCTTATATGCAGAATCTAAAGCTATATGATACAAATGAATTTATTTACAAAAGAGAAACAGACTCACAGACTTAGAGAATAGATTTATGGTTACCAACTGGGAAGGGTAGGGGGAAGGGATAGTTAGGGAGTTTGGGGTGGACATGTACACACTGCTATAAGCAGTATGTACCTATTATATAGCATAGGGAACACTGCTTGATGTCATGTGACAGCCTAGATGGAAGGGAGTTTAGGGGAGAATGGATACATGAATATGTGTGGCTGAGTCGCTCTGCTGTGCACCTGAAACTATCACAACACTGTTAATCGACCATACTCCAATATAAAATTAAAAAGTTAAAAGTAAAGCACAAGCAGACAGAGTGTTAAAGCCAAGGAGGACAGGATCTTTCCTGGGTCTTGAAAAGCATCTCTCTGGTGAAGATGGGGTGAGTAGTGAGATCAGTTACAGGGTGTTCACGTCCCACATGTGAGAGAGGACGGCGGGATGAGGGGAAATTCTGAGACCGGAGGCAGCGTATGTGAGAAAAGAGTCTAGGATTAGCCCGTGGTTTCTGAGAGAGGAGCGGACGGAGGGGTGAGAAAATCAGCAGTTCACCTGATCCACAGGACATGTGAGCCACCCAAGAGCCACCCAAGTGGAGACCATGAGTTCGTCGACAGCTGGGTGTTGACATGTCTTTAGTTCAATGAAACAAAACAGGGATAGAATTTCACATCTCTGGGTTATCAGCATGTGGATGGCATTTCAGTCAGGAGGCAGGATGAGGTCATCGTGTGGGGAGTGTGGGGAGAAAAGGAGTGTGGAGAGGCTGGGGGGAAAGGAAGACAGTGTTGGCCCTGGGGTGATCCAGTGTAGAAAGGTGAGGGGGTGAAGTAAGGCCACAGGCATTGGGAAGGAGCAGCCGGCCAGGTAAGTGACGAACCAAGAGAGAGGTGTCTTGGAGGTCAAGTGCAAACAGTGCTTCAGAAAGGGCAGTGACCATCCATGTCCAGTGCTAGGTTGGATTATACCAGGGCTGAGAATTAACCCCCAGAGGTGGCAATGTGGAGGGGACTGGAGACCTCGACAAGAGCAAGTTCTGTGCTTGCAGCTGTGGGACCCAGGTGTGTGCAGCACGCAAGCACCTCAATCTACCCTGCCCTGTTTTCTCCTTGGGTCCCAATTCCCTTCTCTCCTACAACTCATGAACAGTATGAAACAGTATGAAAAAGCAAAAAGATATGACACTGGAAGATGGGACCCCCAGGTCAGTAGGTGTCCAATAAGAAGAGTGGAGAAATAGCTCCAGAAGGAAAGAAGAGGCTAAACCAAAGGAAACGATGCCCAGCTGTGGATGTGTCTGGTGGTGAAAGTAATGTCTGATGCTGTAAAGAACAATATTGCATAGGAACCTGGAATGTTAGGTCCATGAATCAAGGTAAACTGGAAGTGGTCAAAGAGGAGATGGCAAGAGTGAACATCGACATTTTAGGAATCAGTGAACTAAAATGAATGGGAATGGGAGAATTTAAGTCAGATGACCATTTATATCTATTACTGTGGGCAAGGATCCCCTAGAAGAAACAGAGTAGCCCTTATAGTCACAAAAGAGTCTGAAATGCAGTCACTTAGCCTCATTGTGCTTCCTGCACTGGAGTAAATAAAATAAGGATAATTAATCACACTTCAAAGGAAAGATGCTCTAAATAAATGGCATTATATTAAAAAAAAGAAACAAGGAATAGTGTTAAGTGTTACTTGTGCTCTTTCTTTTAACTTAAACTATAAACCAGTCCATTCTAAAGGAAATCAACCCTGAATATTCACTGGAAGGACTGATGCTGAAGCTGAAGCTCCAATACTTTGGCCACCTGATGCGAAGAGCTGATTCAATGGAAAAGACCCTGGTTCTGGTAAAGATTGAGGGCAGGAGGAGAAGGGGGCAACAGAAGATGAGATGGTTGGATGACCTCACTGACTCAGTGGACATGAGTCTGAGCAAACTCTGGGAAATAGTAAAGGACAGGGAAGCCTGGTGTGCTGCAGTCCATGAAGTTACAAAGAGTCAGACACGACTTGGTGAATGAACAACTACAAAACTATAAAATCTCAGAGGACAGGTCTTCTACTTATTAGTATTTCTTTGCATCAAGCATAGGGTCCTGGTGGATGCAAAATAAATATTCTTTGATTTAATAGATCATAAGGGATAAACCCCCTTGGGTCTAGGAAATGTATACTGGCTGTGCTCAGGGATTTTCCTCTCACCTGCCACACCTTCTCCTCCAGTCATTCAATCGTGCCTTGATTCATTCACTCTGCAGTTCCTACTGGGGGCCATATTCCCTAAAACTATAACCTTCTGGTGCATGACCCAGCTCTGTCACTGATTTTTTGTCTCTTAGCCTCGCTGGCTGTGAGTTGAGGAAATCAAGATACATGGTCTAAAATACAAGACAGAACAGTGGAACAGGTCTGTCTTAGATAATCTTCCCTATAAAAAAGAGGGACTTGAATAAAGTAGTAGGTTGTGTCAGATTAGGGAGATTCTTGCATGCCAAACTCAGAGTAGGTGCTCAGAATATTGGTCCATCACATCCATGATACCCTGAAGAGGGCAGAACAGGAGAGAGTGGAGAGTGGAGAACGGGAGACTAGTTAGAAAACTGAAGAAGCAATGCCATGCTGGATGTGACGAGGTCTGAATTAGGAAAGAGAAGAGACAGGACCACAGGTGGCAAGCCTGTCCTTGGATGGCACCTTTGTTAGGGACTGAGTCAACACCCACTCTGGTCCAGGTACCAAGTCCAGGCTTGAGATGTTCATGGCAGCTGAGAGCATGGAAAGCATGAGACAGAAAGTGGGGATGTGGCAGAAAGTAAAGACAGAAACGTGCATGCATGCTAAGTCACTTCAGTCTGGCTCTTTGTGACCCCATGGACTGTAGCCTGCCAGGCTCCTCTGTCCATGGGATTCTCCAGGCAAGAATACTGGAGTGGGTTGCCATTTCCTTCTCCAGGGCATCTTCCTGACCCAGGGATTGAACCCACAACCCTTATGTCTACTGGATTGGCAGGTGAATTCTTGAAAGGACACATCTAAATGCAATGTGCCAAGTGCTAGCGGCAGGTACAAATAGGATGATAATGGGGACAGAGGAAGCTATTTTTGAACTGTGAGTTCCTCCTTTCTCCTTTCCAGATCCACTCTCCACCTTTTTCCACTTTGCTCTCTGACCCGCCCTCCAGGAGGCTGAACTGTATGGACCACAGTGGGCTTCTCGTCCTTGGCATCTGGCTGTATATCAGAGGGCAGAGGGAGAGAGAGGGCAGAGTATTCATCCCCTTCACTTCCAGAAGTTAACCTTGAGTTAGCTTTGTCCCTCGCCTGAGTCACTGCCCCTCCCAAGGTGGTCTATTCTACAGGACTCACCTTATGGGTTCTGGTTTACCCTTCTCTCCTCCAAGGCCTGACTTATGACAGCTCTGCAATTACGATCCCCTGCAATGGCAACCCACTCCAGTACTCTTGCCTGAAAAATCCCATGGACAGAGGAGCCTGTTAGGCTGCAGTCCATGGGGTCACGAAAAGTTGGACACGACTGAGCGACTTCACTTTCACTTTTCACTTTCATGCATGGGAGAAGGAAATGGCAACCCACTCCAGTGTTCTTGCCTGGAGAATCCCAGGGATGGCGGAGCCTGGTAGGCTACAGTCTATAGGGTCACAAAGAGTCGGACACGACTGAAGCGACTTAGCAGCAGTTTTCTTGTGTCCCAGCTGTAACTCTGTAATTCATTCCTTTATCCCAGTTTGATTATATTAATATCTCTGGCTCTTGTAGGGACTCTCACTGATATATGCTGGACCTTTGAAATAAGAATTTGCAATTCTTTTGGACTTTTTCCCTTAGTAAACTATGAGCTCTTCTACGAGAAGTTATGTCTTGTCAATCTTAGTTCTATTTCTTGCCCCCTCCACCGTTTACCACGATTTCCATTCACAGTGGTTGTTCATTGTTTGTTAGAAGATGTTAATTTCTCTTCAGTTACAACCACTTCTTTGACCCTAGCTGGTCCTGTGTGACTCAGTCACAATTATTCCCCTCTGAGTCTATGCCCCTGGCAGGATGGCCAAGGCAAGGAGCTAAAGCCTCATTTTCTCTTTCACCTTCTGGCTGTTCTTAACTCAATTTCTTAATCAAGAAGCTAAATGTTCCCATTAAGGCCTTTTCCTGCCCAATATCCCAAAGGGTACAGATTTCCCCTCAATTTCAGATGCATGTGACCTCAGAAAAGACCCTAAATCTCTGTCATAATTTCCATGATTGCAAAATCAAGATAAAACTAATACCAACTTTATGAGTGGCTGGAAGAATAAAAACAAATGTGACATTCCATAAAATGTACTGTCTTTCTCATGAAATATATCAGTGACTTGAAATAGCAAGCATTCTTTCCACCCCCACCTTACTTTCTTTAACTGTTTTCATGAGGTAAACATGGCATTGAAACATTGAGCACAATCATAATAACAACTGACATTTCCTGAGTAACATACTGAATAACAACTGACACTCCCTGCCAGGAACTATTCTAAGCACTTATGTATGTTATTTTATTTAATCTACACAAGAACCATGTACGATAGAGTCTTCTTTATCCCCATTTTACAGATGGGGAAAAACAAGGCACAAAGAAATGAAGTAATTTGCTCAAGGTCAGGAGCTGGAATTGAAACCTAGGAAGCTCTACCCAAAGTCATGCTGTTAACCCTTAGCCTACCCAGTCTCATTCATTTGCATTCCCTGTGACATATGTGAAGACAAATCATAAAGACTGGCCAGAGTTAATGACCTATCATGGGGAAGTTGTTAAGAGACTGAGAGTAAACTTTGCACTTGTGGAAATTCTTGTGAATTATACTTCAGCTCAGGTGTTGCACTCCAAAATTCAAATTCAATCCATTGTGTCTGGTTAACTGAACAGCATTCTGAGCATCTCAGTGTTGTCAAGGACATGTGTTCTAGCCAGAGACTCACCTGAACTTAGCGCATGCTCCACTTCTTGCATGATCACCCCAGGGGAGGTGGTGGTGGTCTCCATGTCTACCAGTATACAGGTTACTTTGGGGGGCACAGTTGCTTGGGGCGTGGCCTCCGTGGGCATGGACTCGGCTGAGGCATGTGAAGTAGGTGTGTGAGTGGAGCTGTGCTCCTCCGTGTGGGACTCTGGTGTGGTTGGGGTTCCTGTAGGCTCAGTGCTGGTCTCAGCAGAGCTGTGGCTGGTGCTGATGGAGGCAGATGGAACCTCAGGTGGTGAGGTTGATGGGGGTGAGGGCGATGAGGCTGGCGCTTGAGGGGAGGTGAGTGCAGGAGACTCAGCAGGGGGGTGTGATCCTGTAGTGGGCACGCTGGCCTCCGGAGTGTCTGAGGTGTGTTCCTTGGGCGTGGGTGTTAAGTGGACCCCACTGTTTGTTGGTGAAGGGTCCGTGTCTGTGCCCTCCCAGCTGGAGGTGGGGCTGGTGGACTGCTCTTCTCTGGGCTCTGTGGAGATGTTCGTTGTGGGTGCAGATGTGGGGACCAGTGTTGGATCTGGGAGGACTGAGCTGTTAGGCGGGCCACCGGTAGAGAAGGCAGGAGGGCTTTGCGGAGAGCTGGTCCAGATGGCTGTCGGTGGGGTGGTCTCTGCCAGAAGAGAATCAGTAGAGGGGATGGATGCAGACACGCTCTGTAGCCTCAGCCCTGTAGAAGAGCCAGGACAAAAGTGGTTAATGTGTGAAAATGTGCGCAGCAAGGCTGTGTTACAGTATTTTCATAAGTCTTTTTCATTTTACACTGTACCTCTGTAATTGTGAAGGTGACTTTAAAAATATTTTCCTCCCACTAATTGCTCTCCCCTCCCTTGGTGACTATCAATAGGAACCAGCCTGAAAGCTCAGCTGGAGCAATTAGCGGGTCAGTATGCACAAGTTCAGCCAATATATGGCGTGAACTAGCCTTGTCTCTGCTTGCTTAAAGCCATGCCCTTAAATACTGAGACACTCTGCCGCAGTGACTTTATGAGAATTTGTCTGGACTGTTAAAGGGGTTGTTCCACAAGGCCTGCGGGGAGGTCCATCCTATGTGATGGGTCTGGGGAAGTGCAAAGCTGGTGGGGCTCACTGATTGGCTCTTCCTTGCCATGGGTGCTCACTGATTGGTTGATCCCTGCTTCAGGGTTCTGAGCTCTGCAACCTGGCTCAGGGATGCACGCCCTGGTTATGGGCGTGCCCACTTGGGCGAGTAAAGGTGTAAGTACATTTCCTGTGAAAGAAGAAAGGGGGAGGTCCCCGATTAAAAGCTGAGAAGAGGAAGGAATCTGAAGTTTGGAAACATTTTCTGAGACTAGGACCTGGTTCTCCCAAATTTGAGCCTGGGGTCTTTACCTTCATATTGTTTTGCCAATTTTTTCATATTTTATAAAATTTTGGAATTAGTTTCCTTTCTTCTGTCCTCCCTACCTCCATTTATCCCATTCAGTTTCATTCATCTACTCAAGTATTTAATAAATGGCTTCTATCTACTTGTACTATGCTAGACACTGAGTTTATGATTTCACTTTTTATGTAGCTCATCTCTCAATTGCCCCTCCACACCCCTTACCATTTCCCAACAAGCTTTTCCCCTAGTCATTTCCATCTCAGTGGATGGCAAGGCCTTTCAATCAGTTACTCAGTTAAAAATACAGATACCATCCTTAATGCATCTCTTTCCCTCACTGCCCCTCCTCCATCTAACCATCAGCAAATCATGATGACTGTACCTTGAAAACAGACCTGAATCCAGTCACTCCTCGCCACCTCCCTTATCATCTCAACATCACCTGAGCCACCAGTCACTTGTCTAGACAACTGCCACCATCTCTTAATTGGTCTGCTAGCTTCCAGATTTCCTCCTTTCAGTCTACTTTTCACATAGCAGCCAGTGTAATATTTTAAAGTGATAAATCAAACTGATTTAAACTGATCAAAACCCTCTCAAGGTTATGCTTAGAAGAAAATCCAAAACTATTCCCTTATGTCGTCATTCCATGTTCTCATCATTCTAGTTAATCTCTATTCAAATGTTAACCTCCTCCTTAGACGAATCTTCCCAGACAGTCCTAGCCAAAGTCATTCCTATTTCAGCCCCTTGCTTATTTTTTTCAAGGTTTAAAAAAACTTTTTTAGTGTTAAAATATACATTTAACGTTTTAACCATTTTTGAAGTGTATAGTTCATTGGCCCCAAGTACATTTTCATTATTGTTCAACAATCACTATCATCCATCTCCAGAACCTTTTATTCTTCCCAAACTGTACCCATGAAAAAATAACTCTCTATTTTCCCCTTCCCCCAGTCCCTGGAAACCACTATTCTACTTTATATCTCTTGAATTTGACTGCTTTAGGTACTTCATATAAATAGAATCATACAATACTTGTCCTTTTGTTTCTGACTTATTTCACTTACTAGCAAAATATCATCACAGTTCATCCATGTTATAGCACATGCCAGAATTTCCTTCCTTCTGAACGCTAAATAATATCCCATTGTAGACACCACATTTTGTTTATTCATTCAGCCAGTGATGGCCACTTGGGCTGCTTCCACCTTTTGGCTATTGTGAATAGTGTACACTCATATGTGTACAAATATCTGTTTAGGACCATGCCTTCAATTGTTTGGGGTCTATGCCCCAAAATGGAATTTTATCTATCAGGTCAGTGGTAAAGAATTCACCTGTCAAGCAGGAGACACAGGTTCGATCCCTGGGTTGGGAAGATCCTCTGGAGAAGGAAAGGGCAACTCACTCCAATATTCTTGCCTGGCAAATCCTATGGACAGAGGAGTCTGGTGTGCTACAGTCCATGGGATTGCAAGAGTTAGACATAACTTAGTGACTAAATCCCCACACATAGTAATTCTATGTTTAATATTTTGAGGAACCACCACATCTTTTGCTCTTTTTTGTTCTTCATAAAGTTAATAAAATAAAATAGTTTCCTTCTAAAACTACATATTGTTTATCTGCCTATTATATCTCTCTCCCACCAGAAAGTAAGCTCCATGGTGGTGCAGGGACCTGGTCTTACTCACTGCTGTTTCTTCTGGGCCTAGAAGAGGGCCTAGGTCATTGTAACTGCTCAATAAGTGCTTGTGGGAAGGAAAAAGGAAAGAAATAAGGGAGGAAGGGAGGGAAAAAAGAGAGGGGTAAAGAAGGAGAGCGTAAAAATGATCTAACTTAAGAATTTTATTTAAAAAAATACCCCAACATTTCTCTACTCCTTTCTACACACCATTGGGTATGGCCACATCCACCATGGCTGCCTGGGTCTAGCTGCCTTCCTACTGTTATTTGAAGGTAGGAACCTTGCTGAAAATGTCAGCTTCTGTCCTTCTACCACGCATACATGGATGCCTAGTGTCTTGTTACTGTGTGCGTGCTCAGTCACTCAGTTGTGTCTGACCCTTTGTGATTCCATGGGCTGTAGCCTACCAGGCTCTTCCATCCATGGAATTTTCCAGGCAAGAATACTGGAGTGGGTTACCATGAGCCCTCCAGGGGATCTTCCTCACCCAGGGATCGAACCCTCGTCTCTTACGTCTCCTGCATTGGCAGGTGGGTTCTTCACCACTACGCCACCTGGGAAGCCTAAAGTCTTGTTAGGCCTTCAACTATTTAATTCTCCAAACTCTGAGGTGACTTCCTTGGGGGCAGCATTAAGTAACAGCCAAACATGATCAAGATTTATAAGAAAAAAAAACATGGGCTAGATTTTAGCACTGAGGAAGGGAGAAAAGAGGGATGCAGAGGGATGTAGGCATTCAGCTGTGTGATGGGCTCAGTACTGATGCAAAGTTGTGCTACAGAATCTAACCGGAAAACACAGTTTTCTCAATATTTAAGTGAATCACACACTTTGACGGTTGTCAAAATAATTGGTTTTATTTTATTTAAAAGGAGTTGGTGAAGACCATAATCTACAGGAGAGTTACTCTTTTAGTAAACTGGGATACAGACCTCCCAAATTAGTCCACGTTACTGTGGTGGACTTTTGGCAGCTGTGAAGTCTCAACAATTTCAGGATGAATGCAGGTCATGAGGCCTTTGAAACAGGGACAAAACAATAGTTGGGACAAATATTATGAAAACATTGAATCTTCTTATGTGACCTTAGAACTTACTGGCTCTGCATCCTCGTAGCTCCCGTGACTCATTAAAGATTCTGAGGCCAAAAAAAATTGACAACATTTAACTACTGTTTAGTATCATATAATAGATGTGCAGATGGAGTTAGACAGAAACTTTGTCTGGCAGCTAAGTCAGTCTTGGAAATCTACAATGAATGAGCAATGTCATCCATTATATACAAAGGAGCACAACTTCATTCAATCATTCAAGTTTTATTGAGTAGTTTCTATGTCCCTGACCTCACCCTCAGAGAATTCACTATTTAGCAGGACAGAAAGGGCACCCAACTCTGTGTAATATGATATGATCAGCACATTATGGAATTAAAAGCAAGTTGCAATGGGAGACCCGAGGAAAGATGAATAGATTCTGTATGGGGACCGTGGAATGCAAAAATAGACAAAGTCATTTTCAAATGACATTTAGGAAAGTCACAGAAGAGATGACATTTGAGTTGGTTCTGAAAGGATGAGAACATGCAAGATACCATTAAAGTATATGATATTCAGGGTGACACCTGCATTGTCATTTCCAGGGGAGCTAAAAGCTGTACTATGGAAATCATTATAGTGCTGAAAAGGACATGTTCCAGGAATAAGTTTGGTGGCTGGAGACACCCATTTTCTTGTTTAACTCTGACTAATATACTTTCATAACTCCTGCCCTTCCTGCTTCCAAAGAGGAATGTGGTGGTTGTTCATTTCCCATGGCTACCTACTTAGCACTCACTTAGAGTATTTTATGGTTTAGTTCAGATGATTCTTACCCCTAACAAAGAACCATGCATAGAAATTGTGGGCCAACACTGGTCATCTTCACGTGAACAAGGCATTAAAGCCTCTGATTTGCCTAATTTGATGGTACATTCCACATTACTCTGAACACATGAGGGTGGATCTTCTTTCAGGATGAAGATATCCAAAGCTCAGGTGCCATGACTACCCTAGAGAATGTTTGCTGTCCTAGCTGGCTCAGCCTGCCAGAACAAAATATCATAGACTAAGCGGCTTTAACAATAGCAATTTACTTCTCACAGTTTGGAGGCTGAGAAGTCCAATCAAGATGTGGGCCAATTCAGGTTCTGGCAAAAGCACTGCATCTGAGCTTGTAAGTGGCAACCTTCTAGCTGTGTCTTCACATCGCCCTTCCTTGGTATCTGCTGGGAGGTGTGGAGAAAGCTCTCTGGTGTCTTTTCTTATAAGGACACTAATCCCATGATGAGGGCTCCATCATCGTCTAATCCTAATTACTTCCCCAAAGCTCCATCTTCAAATGCTATCCCATTGGCTTCAATACTGAGAATCACTGAGATAGTCTAAGAAAACAAGATTTCTGCTTTCTCATATGTAGGACTTGTGTGTTCACAAGAATATCAAATTGGTTAAGTCAAACAGCTAAGGATGTATCCCAGGATTTCAAAACTATTTTTAGTGCTAGAGAAGGTCTAGGTGACACATGATTATGACCCCTCATTGGATAAATGAGGGAACAGACACGAGGAGAGGAAGTGATGTAATTGACCTTACGCATTTAAGAGGAGATGTTGGCCAGTGTTGCCTGAAGAAAATCATGTAGAGACAGGGTCAGAATTAGAACTCCCCACCACCACACTATGCCTAGTCTCGGAAAGACCTCAAAAAGGCCTGTAGAACATACTTTAGCAACTATCATTACAGAGTAAGCAAGGAGGAGCCCATGTTAAAATAAGCCAAGAAGTTAAAATTATGTGCCAACAAGGGCCTATTGTATAGCACAGGGATCTATACTCAATATTTTGTAATAATCTCTATGGGGAAAGAACCCGAAAAAGAATAGATATACATATAACTGAATCACTTAACTGTATATTTGAAACTACCACGATATTAAAAATCAACTATACTTCATGGAGAAGGAAATGGCAACCCACTCCAGTATTCTTGCCTGGAAAAGTCCATGGACAGAGGAGCCTGGTGGGCTGCAGTCCATGGGGTTACATGACTGAGCATGCGTGCATGAGGGTGGAGGGAGATGGGTTGGTAGCAATAAACTGGTAGAACTAAAAACAAACAAACAACAACAACAACAACAATAAATAAATAAATAAATAAAAATCAACTATACTTCAAAAGAAGTCATTAAAATGGAAAAAAAAGTAAAAAAAAAAAAAAACCCCAAATAATGCAGTAGCCCATACATTTTCCCACCCATTTTCCAGAGCCAGTTTCCTCTGAAGAAAAGAATTAGTTCCAATATTTCCTTGCGAAAATGGCAGAGTAAATAGAATGAAGACACTGAACCCATTATTCTCTAAATTAGAGGTGACTTTGCCACACACTATGTCCCTACCCAGGCAGTAACAGGCTCACATGTCTGAAATGGAGTGACTCAAGGAAGGAAATCTCTTATACTTGGCTCAAGTGAGAGATCCAGGGGTATGATGGCTAGAAGTGTGACTTAATCTGAAATTCTTCCTTGTAAATGTACAAATGGAAGTCCTTCCTGAAGTTTGGTCGGGTTAAAAGTTTTATGCAAGAACAGCCAACAGTGCCATTCTCTCAATTTGTCCCACTCTCTTCTTCCCGCTCTGTGTCCGCAAATCAGTTCTCTATGTCTGAGTCTCTATTCCTGCCCTGCAAATGGGTTCATCAATACCATTTTTCTAGACTCCATACATGTGTTAATATACGATATTTGCTGTTTTCTTTTTGACTTCACTCTGTACGACAGACCGCTGTATAGCACAGGGAGCTCAGCTCGGGGCTCTGGAGGGGTGGGATATGACCTGGAGGGGTGGGATAGGGAGGGGATGGGGTGGGAGGGAGGCTCAAGAGGAGGAGATATATGTATACATACGGCTGATTCACTTTGTTGTACAACAGAAACTAATACAACATTGTAAAGCAATTATACTCCACTTAAAAAAAATAAATTAAAAAATTCCTAAAAGCAAAAAGAAGAAGATTAGCTGAAAGATTTTTGCTCAGAAGAAAAGCAGATTCTTGTTGGATAGGTTATGTTTCCATTGTATACTGTCCTTTGATGTGTGAAAACAAACAACAAAAAAACCATGTCTGGCTTGAGCTGGGATTTCTGGCATTGCTAAGAGGAGAGATTGGCAGCTGATGGCTGGAACACGTAGGCAAGTCTCCTGGTACTGAGGGGAATTACAAGATGCTCCAGGGTAGAGAGTCTGCATTCCGCGCATATGCTCTTGCCTCCTGCCCGCCTGGGTGTCAAGAACATAGGGTGGCAACATTGGCAGCCGGTGGACAAGGAGGGCCCTGAACTGTCGCCACTTCCTGGGTCTTGTGAGCAGCAAACTGGGCCAGTGCCAAAGTCCCAGGTGGCCTGATTACCTGTGTTTCTCACCTGTTCTCTACCCCCTACTCCCCCCCATAACATGTCCTCTCCTGCCCTTGGCTTGTTAAGTACCTGAGAAAACATGTGACAAAGCTTTGGCAAATTCGGTGAAATTTGATCAAAACACAGTCAAGCCCTCTCCTGTGCTGCCAAGTCAGCCCGAGGGGTGCCTTTGCCCGCGGTCTCGAGGGATCGTGCCAGGCCTGCCTGGCAGAGGTCCCAGCCCTGCTGAAAGGTCTGCTTGCTAAGGAACTGCTAACAGTCAAGGCCAACTGGACCATGTCACTCCCCCTGCAGGGCTGAGGGGAGGAAAGGAAGCCTGCACAGAAGATAAAACTCCAAGACCCCACTGAGATCTAGAAGGCTCTCTGGGATCCAAGCACAGTCTGCCTCTTCAGCCTTGCTCCCCACTAGACCCAAAAACACATCAGACTTTTCACTGTACTCTATTCCTGCCTAAACAGCTCTCCCTCTCATGGCTGCCTGAGATTCTCCTGCTCATCTTGCCAGTGCTAGCTTAAGACTTGCCTTTGCTGATTTTCCTGCTAAATCCAACCCCCATGCCCCATCTCCAGCCTCAAGCCCTTATGTGCTCAGAGCATCTTGTATTTTAACGTCACAGCACTGAAATTGTCATGTAACTACGTACTTGCTTACGGAAAGCTATGTTGAATGCATGACTCCCCTTTAGAATCTAAGATTCACATGGAGCAGGGGCTGTAGTGGATTTGTTCCTCACATATCCTCGTTATCTGATCCATAATAGGAGTTCAACTATAAACATATAAATGTATGATAGAATGAGCTGAGGACACTATGAAGGGCACTGTGCTGACCATTTCACATGCATCATCCCATTCAATCGTAATATCCATTGTTATCTTGGTTTCACAGATGACAAAACAGAAGATTAAAAAAGTTAAGTATCCGCCCTAAGGTCATGCAGCTAGAACATGGCACCGCTGGAGTTTGAACCTGAAACTGTCTGGCTCCAGGCTGATCTTATAACCAACCATCCCACTGTACTGTACTGGGAAATGCAAGGATGTCTTTGAAGTCTGGGCACCATGTTTGTAAAGGCAAAAAAACACCAGTTTTCCTTTATCTCCCCTAATATATTCTCTAGCGTGGGTCACTAGAGAGGGCTTTAAAAAAATTACATGACCACGTGACAATTTTTCTTCCCGTTTTATCCTGCTGTTGGCTCTCTAATGGCCTCAGGATAAGCCGTGAACTCCTTGGCACAACACATAACACCTTTGATGATCTCCCAACCCCACTCATGGTGAGCCTTGTGATTCTAGCAATCTGAATCAGCGTGCATTTCTGAAACATCGGCTGTCTTCCTCCTCCCGGCCTTTGAATCTGCACTTCTTCCCACCCTGGCTTTCCTCTTCCTACTCCAGTCCTGAGAACTCTGGAGCTTTACCTCCTCTATGAATATCCCCCAACTTGAATGAGCCCTTCTCCTCTGTGTGGCTAATCATAGCACACATTATACTGAGTCGTTTCTTCCCATTCTTATCTCCTATCAGTTTGGGAACCCTAATAACAGGGACCACAGCATGCTGTTCATGTTCCTGGCAGAGAAAGTGCTCTATAAATATTCAGTAAAACCCTGGATTTTCTACCCTTTGAAAATTGAAAATGTTCTCTGGCTTATCTGTTGGGCCTTGATAGCAGAAATGCATCTTCCTTTTGATTTGTCTTTAAGCTTCATAAAAACTACCAGGTCCAAGGAAATTTTGGATGGCTCTCTAAACATACTTTTTGCTTGCTTGTTTTCACCTTGGAAACAGCAGGGAGGTCTTCTTTTTGTGCATGATATAGACCACAGTCACCAGCTTTTAAAATGCTGGCCTGTCAATCAACTGGCCCAAACACAGGCGGTCCTCACCATCCTGGCACTGAATGGACTAAACTTTAGCAAGTATTTGAGTGAGAAAGAGTATGAAAGAATCTTAAAACAATATGTATATTTTAACATATAAGCTAGGTCTTAATGTTGCTTAGGTTGAGCAAAGCTACTGTTTGGATTCCTCACACTGACAAAAATTCCCCATGTCGTGTTTGGTTGGGCTGCTAAGGGTACCCAACACTCCAGAAGGTTCATTTAACATCTGCAAAACCATTACTAATCAGAGTCTGGTCCAACCATATGGTTTTTGAGAGCTCTCATATGTCTAGACAGAATGTATATGCCCCAAAGCCATCAAACTGTTTTTAAGAAGATGTTTGTTTGAAGGAGAAGAGCCACATCCTCCTGAGAGTTTCATTGGTGGAAATGAGATCCAGTTCTAGTCCCAAAAGAGGAAGAGACCTTCTGTTTTCCAGCCACTGAATCAGAACCTGCAGACATGGAGTATGACTCAGCTTCTCTATCTGGACTCACGTTATCACCAAGCTCCCTGTGGGGGCTGTGCATGCTAATTGACAGAATAACATTTGTGAAGAAAGCTGTGCTTCCTGGGGAAGAAAAAATACATCATTTTTAAAAAATTTTCTTTTCACCAGAAGCAGCTGCTGTCTTTGTCAGTCAAATGCTCCCCCGAAGTCATTACCTTTAAGTTGGGGGTAGACTATGGTGGTCGGCCTCAGGAGGAGGCAGTGCTGAGCACAGATGCCAAGAGATACCCGAAATACTGGAGGAGCCATATTGGGGTGTCTCAGGGTGGAGCGCTGGAGAGAGAGACGATGTAGGGAGGGCGAGTGCCTTCTCTTCGGCTGCTTTGTAGTTAAGGTGGGTACGGGGTGGGTAGCGGGATGGGAGAGGAAAATGACTTGATGCCTCCTTCAGGTGGCGGGGGATCTTCTGAACAATGGTGGTGCCTTCTGCAGTGGGCCTAGTCCCAGCGCGTGTGGAGCTCAGGGCAAGAGTGCACACAAAGGCCCACACAGAGAATGCGCTGCTGTTACAGACTGAGACGTCGTGTCTGTGGCCCAGCCTGTGCTCCACCTGGACCCTGCAGCCTTCTGTGGGGATCCCTCTGGTGACTGGACACTACGGGGACCAAGGATGTGCTGGGGCAGCGCCAGCCGAAGCCCGACCTGGGCTCAAATGAGCCGAGGATGGAGACTGACCCGGCTTCTCAGGCAGCCTTGGTGGGCAGGCTTCGATCCCCCAGGCTTCGGTTTTCTGAAGGGATTTTCAGGCATTCCTAAGGCAGAGGGGAGGGAGGGAGTGTGCAGGGAGCATCTTGAGTGATCCGTGGTGATCAGCTTTAAACAAAGGCAGCCCCTCCTCTGGTGACCCAGAGGGGAGGCCGTGAGTCCCTCCTCCCCATGCCTACTTCGAGCCACAGCCTCTGGTCCAGGGGCCCAATCCAGCTCCCCATCACTGTCCTGTTCGCTCAGTTGGTTACTGAAATTTCCAAAAAAAATTTCTCACATGAAATTGAAATGGCAAAAAAAAAAAAAAAAGTCTTTGTGTTCAGGTGTCACAAAATGTGGTGATTTCTTGTCTGGTCAAAGGTCATACCCTTTCCTTCTCTGTCCCCAACACCTCTTTGCCCCCTAGGTCCAAATCACAATCAAGTCATTTCTCATACCCTGCAGCCACTAGGAAGTATCAGAACTTAAGAAAGTCTGTAGTATCAGTCTGCTTTGATTCTGAACCGTTTCCTTCAGAGGACCTTTTGGAAGCTAGGAATTATCCAAAGAGCTGGGGCCACCCTGGTGCTTTCTTAGCTTAAATGTCCTTGTCTACTTCTCCCCACCACTTTGTCTCCAGCTCAGTGGGTGCTCCACCCATGCCTTCTTGGAAATCTGCCCTTGACAGGACAGTCCTGGTTAGTGGAGTTGTTGGGGGGGATTCCAGGTTGACGTATACAGGCATTCTGACTGGCAAATCTGTAGGCAACCTGACTATTCACAGGGTTAACACCCATGAAATGCATTCCCATTTGTCTCACCACCAAAGCTGACCACTGATCACCTAGGAGTTACGCAAGAGGGCAGGGATGGCTCCAGTGCAGACGCATCTCCCAGACTGAGAATGTGATTCAGAGCAAGTTTCCTGGGCTGTGGGAGGGGGTGGTGGGAGCTTTCTCAGAGAAGACGAATGACCCATGATATTGGTGGACCTCTCTTCTCTTCCTGCCAACATTTTCTTCTAAGGGTTTTCAGCAAAGATGCCAGTCAGCACAAATGGTTATGATTCCTAGCATCTTTTAAAAAAAATTCATGTCCTCTTAAAATATTGAATAGAAATATAACTTATGTATAATAAAAGGTATACATCTTAAGTGCATAATCAGTGAATTTTTACACACACACACACACAAATATACATATACCTGGATAAGCACCACTAAGATCAAGATACAAAAACTTTCCAGCACCCCGGAAAGTTTCCCTCATACTTTCTCACAGACATAATCCTCTGAAGAAAACTTGTTCTAACTTTCATCACTAGAGATTAGCTTTCCCTGTTTTTGAACTTCACATCAATGGAGGCATACGGTGTGCCCTCTTTCCTGTCTGGATTCTTTCACTCACTATGAGACTCTCTTATGTTGCTGGGTGTTAACAACTCATCATTTCCCATTGCTGATAGCATTCAACTGCATGAATATACCACAGTTTATTACCAAATTATGGTGACTCAGTGGTAATGAACCTGCCTGCCAATTCAGGAGATGCAAGAGATTCAGGTTTGATCCCTGGATCAGGAAGATGCCCTGGAGAAGGGAATGCCTATCCACTCCAGTATTCTTGCCTGGAAAATTCCACGGACAGAGGAGCCTGGCGGGCTATAGTCCATGGGGTCGCAAAGAGTTGGACACGACTGAGCGACTCAGCACAGTCCAGCACAGCACAGAAGCACCACGATTTAATCATCCATTTTACCAATGGTGCACAGGTGGGCTATTTCCAGCTTAGGGTTACTATAAATGAAGATGCTTGCTTCACAGCTTCTTAGTTAACATTTCTCTAATGCTCATTAAAAGGCATTAATACTGTAATACTTTTAATACCTGTAATACTTTTCAAGTATTAAGTCACTTAATCCTCGCAAAAAACCTAGGATAATTATTATCACCCCCATTTGACAAGTGAGAAAACTGAGGCAGAAGGAGGTTAAATAACTTCCCAGTATATAGAACTGGAAAGTAGGACTGGGATTCAAACCCTAGAAGGTCATCTATCTCAATAACCTTTAAAGATGGGCTTCTTTACCATCTAGCTAATAGCTAGACCACTTATTTGCTGCATGACCTTGGGCAAGCCTGTTAATTACTATCTCCTCATTTGCCAACTTGGGATAATAACAGTATCTCCATTCACAGAGTTATTGTAATAGAAGGGCTTCCCAGGTGGCTCAAATGGTAAAGAAATTGCCTGCAATGCAGGAGACCAGGTTTTGATCCCTGGGTCGGGAAGATCCCCTGGAGAAGGGGATTGCCTCATTTGCCAACTTGGGATAATACCAGTACTTTCATTCACAGAGTTATTGTGAGGGTTAAATAAATAATCTATATAAGGCAGACACTGTTGATTGACTAACCCAATAGTCATGCCTCACCCCTTCTGCTAGCCTCCCTACCGAAACTGTAAAAGCTGAATGCCCCCTTCCTAGCCTCCTTTGTACCCAGAGATGTCTATGTGTCCCAGTTCCACAAAATGAGGTTGATAAGATATAACCTAAGGGGCTTCTGGAGAAATTTCACTTCCTCATAAAAAGAATATGTAAGAAAGAGAAACTCTCTTGGTGCCTACTTGTCCCTCCCACTTCTTCCCTTTAATGTAGATGTGATGTCTGGCACAGTGGCAACCATCCTGTGAAGCCAAGGATGAAAGTCAATCCACTGGGGCAGGTGGAAGTGAAAGACAGAAAGAACCTTTTTCCTTGATGATACTATTGATCTTGCCATGACAGGACTAGAATGTCAAACTTCAGAGTTCCTATTAAATAAACAACACATGCCTTTGGGGATTACAGTGTTGTTCAGAGTTTCCATTATTAGCAGTATAGATGACAGACCCTGTAAAATGCTTATCACAATGCCAGGCACAAAGTAAGAGCTCAATAAATACTAGGTTATTATGTGGATCTGTTTAATTGGAACTTGGGTCCAAATGCCTTCATCTTCTTTAATCTGCTAATGATTTTCAATAGGCATCTTTAAAGAGACACTATTCCTCCTCCTGGCATCAGCTATGAGCCTCAGGAATGGAGTACTTCCGACATTCTTCAACAGAGCAATGAGCAACTGGACCTGTCAGCGTTCCTGGAGATAGTCTCTCGGCTAATGCCTATGAAAGCTGAGCTGCCTCAAAAACCCACAGAACATATCAGAAAAAAAACCATAGCTAAATGTGATTTGTATTTTCCACCTTCTTAAAAAATACAGTTCATAAAGTTTGTGGGACAGTTTTCAGCATGTTGTTTTTTTTCAAGTTGGAGGATAATTAGTTTATAATGTGTTAGTTTCAGTTGTACAATAATGTGTATCAGCTACATTCTTGAGCTTCCCTCCAACCTCCTCATCCTTCCCCTCTAGGTCATCACAGAGCACTGGGCTGAGCTCGCTGTGCTATATAGCAGCTTCCCGCTAGCTATCTATTTTACACATGGTCACTTTCTCAAATGGTCCCACCCTCTCTTTCCCCCGCTGTGTCCATGAATCTGTTCTCTATGTCTGGGTCTCTGTTCCTGCCCTGCAAATAGGTTCATCAGTACATTTTTCTTGACTCCATATATATGGTTAATATATGATTTTTGTTTTTCTCTTTCTGACTTACTTCACTCTATATGACCGACTCTAGGTTCATCCACCTCACTGCAAGTGACCCGATTTCATTCCTTTTTATGGCTGGGTAATATTCCACGGTGTGTATGTACCACAACTTCTTTATCCATTAATTGGTTGATGGACATCTTGGTTGCTTCCATGACCTGGCTATTGTAAACAGTGCTTCAGTGAACATTGGGTACATGAGTCTTTTTGAATTATGGTTTTCTAACGTATATGCCCAGTAGTGGGATTGCTGGATCATATGCTAGTTTTATTCCTAGTTTCTTAAGGAATCTCCATACTATTCTCCATAGTAGCTGTATCAATTTACATTCCCACCAACAGTGCAAGAACACAGTCTTGATAAGAATACACTTGAGGCTAGGTGACTGCAGCAGGCTGAGGAAGTAGAACAAAGACCCCTCAAAAACAATCAGGGACCCCGGACTTGTTATTGTTACACAAGCTGGCCCACCTGGGTCAGAGCCTTGAGATGTAAGTTAGACACACTCAGCAGAATGGCAACCTACTCTTGATTTTAAATTTTCAACATCCCTTAGCAATCTATTTTTTTAAAATTCAGTTAGACTTTTGTTTGTCTAGGTCCAATTCAACAAATAAGTATTGAGTGCCTGCTCTGACCAAGGCACCCAGGTATCTAGGCTATATGGATGAAGCAAACAGGAAGAGAGAGAAATTTGTTTTATATTTTATATAGGCTTTCTTCTGACAGCTGCAATTTGACTCTATTTTCCTCTCATGCATGTTAATGCTTACGGGCCTTTATGTTTGTGTGTGTGGTGTGTGTGTGTATGGTGTGTGTGTGTGGTGTGTGTGTGTGTGTGGTGTGTGTGTGTGTGTGTGTGTGCGTGTGTGTGCTCAGTCCTGTCTGACTCTTTGCAACCCCATGGACTGTACCCACCAGCCTCTTCTGTCCATGGGATTTTCCAGGCAAGAATACTGGAGTGGTTGCTATTTTTTTCTCCAAGAGATCTTCCTGCCCCAGGAATCAAACTCCAGTCTCCTGCATTGCAGGTAGATTCTTTGCTGTCTGAGCCACCCATATTCATTAATTATTTCTACCCTTTAATCCTCTTTCTGGCTTTCGAGCTATCTCCTAAACAGCAAAAACTACACTAAAACTGCAGGCTTAAAAACTTATGGCATCAGGGCAGATTTCCTAGAGTCTAAGGATCTCTGACCTCACAGTTCAGTTCATTTCAGTCGCTCAGTCGTGTCCGACTTTTTGCGACCCCATGAACCACAGCACGCCAGGCCTCCCAGTCCATCACCAACTCCCAGAGTCCAACCAAACCCATGTCCAGTGTGTCGGTGATGCCATCCAGCCATCTCATCCTCTGTCATCCCCTTCTTCTCCTGCCTCAATCTTTCCCTGCATCAGGGTCTTTTCCAATAAGTCAGCTCTTCGCATCAGGTGGCCAAAGTATTGGAGTTTCAGCTTCAACATCAGTCCTTCCAAAGAACACCCAGGACTGATTTCCTTTAGGATGGACTGGTTGGATCTCCTTGCAGTCCAAGGGACTCTCAAGAGTCTTCTCCAACACCACAGTTCAAAAGCATCAATTCTGCGGCGCTCAGCTTTCTTTATAGTCCAACTCTCACATCCATACATGACCAATGGAAAAACCATAGCCTTGACTAGAAGGACCTTTGTTGGCAAAGTAATGTCTCTGCTTTTTAGTATGCTGTCTAGGTTGGTCATAACTTTCCTTCCAAGGAGTAAGCGTCTTTTAATTTCATGGCTGCAATCACCATCTGCAGTGATTTTGGAGCCCCCAAAAATAAAGTCTGACACTGTTTCCACTGTTTCCCCATCTATTTCCCATGAAGTGATGGGACCAGATGCCATGATCTTAGTTTTCTGAATGTTGAGCTTTAAGCCAACCTTTCCACTCTCCTCTTTCACTTTCATCAAGAAGCTCTTTAGTTCTTCTTCACTTTCTGCCATAAGGGTGGTGTCATCTGCATATCTGAGGTTACTGATATTTCTCCCGGCAATCTTGATTCCAATTTGTGCTTCCTTCAGCCCAGCGTTTCACATGATGTACTCTGCATATAAGTTAAATAAGTAGGGTGACAATATACAGCCTTGATGTACTCCTTTTCCTATTTGGAACCAGTCTGTTGTTCCATGTCCAGTTATAACTGTTGCTTCCTGACCTGCCTACAGATTTCTCAAGTGGCAAGTCAGATGGTCTGGTATTCCCGTCTCTTTCAGAATTTTCCACAGTTTATTGTGATCCACACATTCAAAGGCTCTGGCATAGTCAATAAAGCAGAGGTAGATGTTTTTCTGGAACTCTCTTGCTTTTTCGATGATCCAGTGGATGTTGGCAATTTGATCTCTGGTTCCTCTGCCTTTCCTAAAACCAGCTTGAACATCTGGAAGTTCACAGTTCATGTATTGCTGAAGCCTGGCTTGGAGAATTTTAAGCATTACTTTACTAGCAAGTGAGATGAGTGCAATTATGCAGTAGTTTGAGCATTCTTTGGCATTGCCTTTCTTTGGGATTGGAATGAAAACTGACCTTTTCCAGTCCTGTGGCCACTGCTGAGTTTTCCATATTTGCTGGCATATTGAGTGCTGCACTTTCACAGCATCATCTTTCAGGATTTGAAATAGCTCCACCGGAATTCCATCACCTCCACTAGCTTTGTTCATAGTGATGCTTTCTAAGGCCCACTTGACTTCACATTCCAGGATGTCTGGCTCTAGGTGAGTGATCACACCATCGTGATTATCTGGGTCATGAAGATCTTTTTCGTACTGTTCTTCTGTGTATTCTTGCCACCTCTTCTTAATAGCTTCTGCTTCTGTTAGGTCCATGCCATTTCTGTCCTTTATTGAGCCCATCTTTGCATGAAATGTTCCCTTGGTATCTCTAATTTTCTTGAAGAGATCTCTAGTCTTTCCCATTCTATTGTTTTCCTCTATTTCTTTGCATTGATCGCTGAGGAAGGCTTTCTTATCTCTTCTTGTTTTTCTTTGGAACTCTGTATTCAAATGGGTGAGAATGAAGTTGCTCCTCACTCGAATCAAGTTCTAAGCTGGACATGCAGAGGTATAATCTGCAGCCCTGAAGTCTATCTGTTTTCATGGGTGTTGAGGCCATCGTTCCTTGGATGAGCAGTTCTCCTCTTTGAGAACCACTTTCCCTATAGTGGGATTATTAACCCATTTCCCCATAAGGGACCCTCAATGCTGTGCTTAGCCTCTCCGCTGAGAGAGCTCATTTTCAGAACTAGACCTGGAAGGAACATGCCAGCTGTGGATGGAATCATGTGCAGGAAGGCCCTACTCATCATCAGAGACTCCAGGAGAGGATCTGGTGTTTTACTGTCTCCTGGAGTGGCCCAACCCTGATATGCACTCAAAGATAGATGGACCATCTCCGGGGATTGGCAACTGGGTGCCCCTTTGTTCTCAAATAAAGAGAAGGGGCTGGAAGAACAGGAGTTTGTCATTAGGAAGTTCCAGGTACATTTGCAAAAGAGCTCACATGAAGATACGAAGAGAACAAGCTAAGGGTGGACACAACCTTGTTTCCGGTTATGTGTGATGAGGGTAATCTATTCACCCTGCAGGGGTGAATCTCCTCTGCAGAAATATGCCTCCTAATGAACAAAATCCACTGAAATTGATATGAGGAACCATGCTTTATGTAAGAGATGTTGTGGGTAATGAATTTTAATCAAGTACATTAAGCAATGAGGGGAAGAAGCTGTTTGAAGGAATTCCATGGTGAATCCTCATTTAATGCAATTAATTACCACCTAATTTGTCACCTGTGTAAAGCATGTTGACTTTAATTTGCCTAAAAATTCAGATCTTCTCATGGTCTTGTTCCCTAAGATATTCATGACTCCAGAAGGCAGCAGGTTACTCTCTTTACTCACAGAATTCGTACCTCCAGCTTAAAATAACATAAATCACTACTCAAGTACACACAGCCACATAAACATCATTTTCAGAGTTGGTTTCATTTATTAACCAATGTCCAATTGCTGTTACCTTCAGTATCTCTTAAATGCCTGCAGGAGCAGGTCCTCTGCTAGGAAAAGCATCAGCAATGCCAACTGGGGAGGCACCACTGGCACCATTACTGAAGCACAGCATCTTCTGACAAAAATCTTTGGGATCCATTAAAATGTTACTCCACAGCCACTGCTGATAGATGCAATTAAACATGTCAATCTGGAAGGACAGACTCTGGAGACATGAGCTAACTTGGGTGAACTGCGCAAGATGGATAAAAATTGGCTCTGCTGGTAGCTCAACGTGAAGAATGATTTTGCTTTGGGTTTACTTATTTAGAATACATTTATAAGTGTTGCTGCTTAGAAAAGAATTATTCAAAAAGTAACACTGCCTATCCTGTACCTCATGAACCACTTCTTTCATCTATTCCTGAGTTCCCTCTGGCGATGCTGGGATTAGAAAGGGTCCCTCTATACGCACACAGGCTGAACTGGAGGCAGAGGCAGTTCTACCTCATGGCTTTATTTCAACAGTAATTCCCAGGTATAAATAACCAGTCTGGCATTCTTCCCTGTGTTACAGTCCTCTAACTCTAGCCTTTTGAGTTTTGCCCTCAAAGTCAGTAAGTCTATCAACTGTGTTTCCTTCCCCATCCAACCAGCTCCTCTGGTTTTATTTTTGTCGTCATCCTTCCCCTTATCTGGGCTTCCCTTGTGGCTCAGCTGGTAAGGAATCTGTCTGCAATGTGGGAGACCTGGGTTCGATCCCTGGGTTGGGAAGATTCCCTGGAGAAGGGAAAGGCTACCCACTCGAGTATTCTGGCCTGGAGAATTCCATGGACTGTATAGTCTGTGAGGTTGCAAAGAGTTGAACACGACTAAGTGACTTTCAGTTTCACTTTCCCCTTATCCAAGTTATTTTATTTATTTCTTTACAACACTATTTACAATAGCCAGGACATGAAAGCAGCCTAAATAGCCTTCAACAGATGAATAGGCAAAGAAGATGTGGTACATATATACAATGGACTATTCAGTACAGTTTAGTTCAGTCGCTCAGTCGTGTCCGACTCTTTGTGACCCCATGAATCGCAGCACGCCAGGCCTCCCTGTCCATCACCAACTCCTGGAGTTTGCCCAAACTCACGTCCATCGAGTCGGTGATGCCATCCAGCCATTCATCCTCTGTCGTCCCCTTCTCCTCCTGCCCCAATCCTTCCCAGCATCAGGGTCTTTTCCAATGAGTCAACCCTTCGCATGAGGTGGCCAAAGTATTGGAGTTTCAGCTTCAACATCCGTCCTTCCAATAACACCCAGGACTGATCTCCTTTAGGATGGACTGGTTGGATCTCCTTGCAATCCAAGGGACTCTCATTCTTCAGCACTCAGCTTTCTTCACCATCCAACTCTCACATCCATACATGACTACTGGAAAAACCATAGCCTGGACTAGACGGACCTTTGTTGACAAAGTAATGTCTCTGCTTTTTAATATGTTGTCTAGGTTGGTCATGACTTTCCTTCCAAGGAGTAAGTGTCTTTTAATTTCATGGCTGCAATCACCATCTGCAGTGATTTTGGAGCCACCCAAAATAAAGTCTGACACTGTTTCCACTGTTTCCCCATCTATTTCCCATGAAGTGATGGGACCAGATGCCATGATCTTAGTTTTCTGAATGGACAATTACCCAGCCATGAAAAAGGAATGAAACTGGGTCATTTGTAGTGATGTGGATGAATCTAGAGTCTTCCATACAGAGTGAAGTAAGTCAGAAAGAGAAAAACAAATATCATATATTAACCATATGTATAGAATCTAGGAAAGTTGTACTGATGAACCTATTTGCAGGGCAGGAACAGAGACAGAAACATAGAGAACAGGCAAGTGGACTTTTGAGGAGGGTAAGGAGAGATGGGACAAAATGAGAGAGTAGCCCTGACAGATATACAGTAGCATGTGTAAAATGGATAACTAGTGGGAAGCTGCTGTATAGTACAGGGAGCTCAGCTCGATGTTCTGTGATGACCTAGAGGGGTGGGAGGGAGGTCTAAGAGGGTGGGGGTATAGGTATATATATAGCGTATTCACATTGTTGTACAGTAAAAATTAACAACATTTTAAAGCAATTATATTCCAATAAAATAAATTAGAATTGCATATATTTAAGGTATACAACATCATGATTAGATAGACATATACACAATATGACATGATTAATATGGTCAGGCAAACTAACATATCTTCTTCTTCTTACCATATTTGGTGTGTGATGAGAACACCTGAAGTCTACTCTCTTAGCAAATTTCCAGAACTCAATACAGTATTATTAACAATAGTTGTCATGCTGTACATGAGCTGTTTAGACTTATTAATCCTATAGAACTGGATCCTATAGAACCTTGTGACTGTTGATCAGTATCTTTCTATTGCCCCTCCTTCCCCACCTCTGGTAACCACCACTCTATTCTCTACTATTACTTTTTTAGATTCCACATATAATTGAGCTCATGTCATTTTTTTTTTCTTTTTATGTCTGGCTTATTTCACTTAGCATATGTCCTTGAGGTTCATCCACGTTGGGGCAAATGGCATCTTTTTAATCCATTCATCCAAAGTCACAGCTCACATGAAGCAAACCTAGTGTTTGGGCCCAGATATGTCTTTCTAGGAAACCTTTGGGTCTTTTTGTAAGAAGGATCTTATTCCTGTAGATATGGAGGCTACTAAAGGAAGCACTTTGTTTGCATTGTGGTGAAACATTAAGCTACCCAATAACACACATAAAGAGACACACACACACCTTTCTAATTGATCCATTGGAAAGGAAGAATTTTTTCTGCCTAGTTAAACATACAAATTCCTCCTGTCTCTAGCCAGAAGAAAATGAGTGGGTCATTTCTCAGTTTGTAGGACAGATGTCTTCATGTCCTTTGGCAGGGGCTATCTGCCAGGCAGACTATGAGGACTGTCTCTCTATCTCAGAGGCTGCTTTTAGCAGACATATTCACATCTCATCCTAAGAGCATTTATCAACTGTTAGATCTCTGAGGGCTGGAGCACAAGCACTTCTCCTTGGTAAGGCTACGGGGCTATAATTGCATTCACAAGTCTTCATACAGAAAAAATCTACTTTTGACTAAGTTCTTATCAAATAATAATATATTGAAAAGCCAAAATTATCCTTCACGGGCTCAGGAATAGCATTTTCATTTGCTGTGTAATTGAATCCAGAGCATTTCAGCTTTGGCTTCTCTTCTCTGAAATCCTCCCTTTCATTCACAACCTCAGCAAACAACTGCAGAATAGAAAAAGATACAAGCAAGCTTTCTGAATCATACAGAGAAGATTAATTTTCCTTCCTATGGACGATTGTATACACAACCTAAAGAGGAATATACCAAGTATTAATTTTGATTTATGTTTCACTGTAAGAAAGCCACAGTCAGTCTAGGTAAATACTACTGAGAAAAGAGAGGAAAGTAAAATTATCTTTAAAAAAAGAGTAGAATTAGCATGTCTGAATCTTCAGCCTCACAGATGAGCCCTGATTCTATCATTCCAGCTGCACGCAGGTCATTTCTTTTTGGATAACATCTTATCACCAAATTCAACAAGTCCCTATCTAAACTAAGCAATTCCAAAATAATTCTCTTAAATGCTCCCTTGATGCTGCCAATGGCGCCAGTTAGGTATGATGGTTTAGAAGACAGTTTGATGTAGTAGGTACAGGGAACAGAGGAGTGGTTACCAGAGGTAAAGGAGTGGGGATGGGTGGCTGGATGAAATGGGTAAAGGGGATCAACTGTGTAGTGAGAGATGGAAACTAAATTTCTGGCGGTGAGCATGTTGTAGGGTGTATGGAAGTAGAAGTGTGAAGTTGTACACACAAAAGTTGTGTAATGCTATAAATCAATGTTACCTCAAAAAACAAATTTAAAAAAGTTTGCTTTCTCATTTTCATTTTTTATATCGTATCAAGCTCAACCCTTATTTATCTTTCAATTAAAAAAATTATCTAGAGTCTGCAATGCATTTGATAGGACTTCTCTGTAGCTCAATGGTAAAGAATCTGTCTGTGATGCAGGAGACCAGGGTTCAATCCCTGAGTTGGAAAGATCCTCTGTAGAAAGGAATGGCAATCCACTCCGGTATTCTTGCCTGGAGAATGCCATGGACAGAGAAGCCTGGCTCCAGTATTTGTTCCTGGAGAATTCCATAGACAGTGAAGCCTGGCAGGTTACAGTTCGGGGGGTCGCAAAGAGTTGGACACAACTGAGTAACTAACACATACACACATGTATTTGATATCATGCTAAGTGTTGGGGAGAAAAGGATGAACAAGGTCACTGACCTCACAGAACTTAACATTCAGTGGAGTGAGCCAGTAACTAAGCATGAGGTTAGAATGCTGTTTAATGAGTGATGGTGCAGGGCACTGTCCCAACACATCAGAGGGGGCCGGAGGCACACTTGGGTCAGTACTTCTGCGGCAAGTGACCACTCAGATTGGATGTGAGGGGTGAGTAGGGATTAGTCCATGAAGAACAGGGAAGATGGAAAGGATAGGGAACGTTTTAAAGGGGAAGAACATCATCCACAATATCCCAGAATGAGAGAGCACAAAGTCTTCTGTCTGGAAACCAGAAGGCAAAATGACCTGGGGCCAAATCACATAGGCCTTATAAGACACAGAAGAATTCTGGACTTCATCCCAATGATTTTGAACAGAAGAGTGATGCAATCAACTTTAGGCTTTTGGTAGATCACCCTGGTGAGGGTAGAGAATTGACTGGAGGCTGGTGAGTGTGGAGCCAGGGAAAGCAGCAGAAGCTGTTTCAGAGAAGAGGAGTCACTTTCTCAGACTCGGTAGCCATGGAGGATACAGAGAAGGCAGGGACTCTGGTTCTGTGTCGGACCGGGCTTGACTGTCCCTCTCAGAACCATTACAGGACCTACACAGGATCAGTGCTTGAGAAATTGCGGAGCATACACAGAAATCTGGAGACCACTCTGTTCAGGCCCTAACTCTGTTCCTCATTAGCTTTGTGACCATGGGTAACCTAGTTAACCTCTTGGGGCCTGAAATGTAAAATAGGGATAATATTATAATAGTATATATTCCATAGTAAATAAACATTAAATGCATACACATTAATACATATAAGGATTTAGAATGGTGCTGGGAACATATGAAGCACTCAATAAACATTAATTATTATTATTGTTATTATTAATGTGTTTGGTACTGTATTGTCATTTCCTTTGTTTGCAATGTCATCAGACTTTACCAAGTCTACTCCAAAATGGCATCTAAAATAGCCTTCCCATCTTATTCCTCCCTTACCTAATTCTACTCTGTACATGACTTTTAGGTTAATCTTTAAGACATTTTTCACCATGTCACTCCCCATTTCCAGATTTTATAAGCCTCCCAGTTAAGCCCCAAATCCTTAATCTCATGATTAAACCTGTTTCCTAATTTGATCTTATTTATTCTTTTCTAAGCTTATTTCCCATTAAAGTGATACTCCTGTGTATGTCCTTTTGGTTTACAGGAATATAAATTTGCAAGAGATTTCATGTAAAATCTGCTTTGGCTTGTGATGATGTATTTATTCACATTTAAGAGAACTACTTTGGATGGTGTGCCCAAGTAGCTGAGCACCAGGAAACAAGAGACCCTATGAGGTCATCTTCACAATGGTGAAGTATTCCCAGTATTTTTGGTTTGCAATCTATAGTAGTGACAATCTTACACATCATTTGCATTGCTTTTGCTGATTTATTTTGTCTTTTGTGGGCCACAAAAGGATAGTAAAGGTTTAAGTGTATGGTATGGAATTGCCATAAATGAACTGAATAAAGGCATTCAGTCTTTATTCAGACTTAATGTAGGGAACTTGCCTTGGAAGGCCACGCCATGACAAGTAATGTCATCTACTGAAGTGAGAATGTTCATTTTAAAGGGATTCGGTGTTGTTTTAATATAAGTGGTTTCATTTCAGGACTCAGGAAGTATCAACAGCTCTTGAAATTAGCAGTAATTATTTTTTAGATTTTATAGGAATTTGCCTTATGGAGATTTTCCAGAAGAAATTACCCTGGAGAGATAGAAGAAGACTGTTTTCTTCAAAAGGCATACTCTGCTTAATGCCAGGCATTGACTTCTTCCCCTTCACACAAGTTACCAACTGCTGCTTCCTGGCCCTGCTGGTTCTCTACCCTCTGCCTCAGCTCCTCCCCATCTCTGTTTTACCATTTTACCAAAGCCCAACTCAATTGCTAGGTCCTCTGCCCTCTGTGAAGTCTCTTATAATAAAGACAACTCTCACTGAGGTTTCTCTTCCCTAAGCTTCTATTGTCTGTTTTTATACTTTTATTTATGTATTTCTCTGGTATATAAACAATATATAATGAATGTACCATAAACAGCTTATAATTAGAGTATAAAAAACTGATGAGATCTGACATATGCATGTCTATGAAACCATCACTACAAATCAAGATAAGGAACACACCCATCACCCCACAAAACTACCTCATACCCTCCTGTAAGCACACCCTTCTTCATACCCAGCCCTGTCCCCAGTCCACCAAAAATATAAAACTGCCATACAATTAATTTTTAAAATTTGTAATAAAATCACATTCCATTGTTGCTATTCTTGCCTTAAACACTCAATTATCTTGTAAAGATATATAAAAAAAAATAAGGGGAAAAGTATTTTATATTTATCCCCATGTATCTTTCATTTTCTCTCTCCTAGTATATCAGCTACAGATCACCGCATAACAAACTACCCCCAAACCGAGCAAATGCTTTATTTTAGTTTCTGTGGGTCAGAAATTAGGCTGCAGCTTAGCTAGGTGCTCTGTGTTGGGGTCTCTCACAAAGCTACAAATAGGGTGTCCAGATCTTCAGTCAAAACAAGGCTCAACTGGGGAAGGGTCTTCTACATTCATGCATGTAGTGGTTGGCATGATTCTGGTGAACTTTTGGACTGAAGACCTCAATTTCTTCATGGCTGTTGGCCAGAGGCCACCTTCAGTTGTTTACCACATGGGCTTCTCTATAGTGTTGCACACACCATAACAGACTGTATCATCCAGGTGAGCCAGAAGAAATAGAGGAAGTGTGAGGAAGAGTGTGAGGAAGATTCCATACCTTGGAAGTGATGTCTCAGCACTCTTGTTGCATTGCATTCATTAGAAGCAAGTTTCTAGGTCCATCTTATACACAGGAAGAGAGATTATACCAGAAAGTGGGGATCACTAGGAACTGACTAGTGATCCCGTGAATTTCCCTTTCAAGTTTCAACAGCTCTTCACTGTCTACAAATCCAGGCCTAAAGGAATCCTCCAACATTAAAGGCCCTTTCCTCAGTGATTTTGGCTTATATTACCTTTGTAAGCTTGGCCATTGTACCCCTTCCCACTGCTGTCATCTCCAGTCCAATTGGACTTGTAACTTCTCTTGAAATCCTCTCATGCCCACTGATGCCTGTTTAAATCCATGAATGTAAACTTCAAGGTTCAGTACACATGCCAACTCCTTCATGTCATTTTCTCAAAGTTTTCTAGCCAAAAAGAATAGCAATGTGTTGATGCTCAGAACAGTGTCTGGCGCACAGTGGGCACACAAGTATTTATCTGAAGAGTGAACCACCCTTTCTCTTTTATACTTTAACAACATTTTATACTTGCCTAGTAGCACTTTTATCATCCTGCCTTGATGCACCGACTAGTTCTTTCATTCAAAAAGAAATGACTGAGTGTCCCTGGGTGCAAGGTTCCACACTACGGAACTAACTGAATAATGGTCGTCTCTCTCGCAGCAGTGTGAGCTGTATGCATGGGCATCTCTCTCAAGGCAGTGTGACTGTGTCCACTGTATGTATGGCCACCTCTCCCACAGTGAGGTCCCCAAGGGACGACCACATCCTACTCCTCATAACTTCACACATATAGACCCTAGCACTGGACCTCGTATAACACAAAATAAATGCTCAATGGAACAGAAACAAATTATCTTCTGAATTAATACAATAAACACAGCTCAAACAAGAGTCAGGATACTGACAATCTGTTTATGTCCCAAACAACTGAAAGGAGGACAAAGATCATTTAATTTCCAAGGGGAAGTAGGTGCTGACTTGCTTCTTTGTATTGGACTTTAATACCTTTCAAAAGAGAACAGTCTGTCTTTACTGATCAGTCTTAAGATAAAACCACAAACAACGCAAATTCTGTCAAGTTCAGTTTCTTCAAAAGGTGATCATGCTAAATGAGTAGCAACTTTAAAACTTCACCATTTCATCTCCTGACCTTGACAGCCTGGTTAGATAACACCTCAAGTATTTCAACTTTTAATATACAAAATAAATATTCATTGTAGCTATTATTTCAAATTTTTAGAAAGTCTTTTCAAATAATTTTAGTGCATGAACTTTGTACATACTATTTAAGATAAGGTTTGATTTACATACTTGTCTTTAATATAATTCCTGGTTTTAGGTAAGACTAAGTATAATATTCACTGTCTCTCACTGATAAATATCCATATTTATAGTGGATGTGCAAATGTTATGAAAATGCTACGTTTCTTCTGAGAACAAATTCCACCCCCTGCAATCAAAGGAATAGCCCTTGTGGTCATACACAAACACCATGGTCCTGTTCTCCAACCATGGCTGACCTGACCGAGGGCTGACACTTGACTCAAGCCAGACCAATGAGATTCCACCCTTCAAGAAATTGTACTGGGATGGCCAAAAAGTTTGGGTTTTTCCATAATGATCTTTTTGGCCAAGGGGCTGAGCCATTAGGCAGTCTGCCAGGATTACTGTTTAAATTGGGAGGGCATCTTCCCACGTACATGAAGAAGGAGAAACTAATTTGCAAATGAAAAGTAATGACGCAAACATGAAAGAGAAACACAAATGACACTGAGCATTTAGTACGTGTCAGGTACTCTGGGAGCTAATGAAGGACAGGGAAGCCTGGCGTGCTTCAGTCCATGGGGCCACGAAGAGCTGGACATGACTTAGGGACTGAACAGCTACAACAAGGTACTGCTGCTGCTGCTAAGTCGCTTCAGTCGTGTCCGACTCTGTGCGACCCCATAGACAGCAGCCCATCAGGCTCCTCCGTCCCTGGGATTTTCCAGGCAAGAGTACTGGAGTGGGTTGCCATTTCCTTCTCTGCAACAAGGTACTATCGTACCTAATTCTCACAGAACTGAATGAAACTCAAGCGTTTACAGTCAAGGAAACTGAGGCAAAGAGAGATAATAGGAAGTGACGTATCTGGGAGGTGAACCCAGGAATCTGACTTCAAGGCCCAGCTGGTGAGCATGACATTCTCCTCTCCTGGAGCAGCTGAGAGAATGAGGGACCCCGGGACTCCAGAGAGGATGAGGGACCCCGGGACTCCAGAGAGCAGGGCCAGCTGGCTTCCTTATCTAGATTTACTGGTCTTGCCTGAGACTTGTCTAAATTGCCTACCTTTGGGTACTGGGAGAACCAATTTCTTTCATTAAGCTCTCCCCCTTTGCTTGAACAATTTGAGAGGTTTCAGTTACCTGTAATCCCAAAGTCACTTACGACAGCCCCACCCCCTGGCTTTACACCGTGTGCCATGCTAAGTCGCTTCATTGTGTCCGACTCCGTGCGACCCTGTGGACTGTAGCCCACCAGGCATTTCTGTCCATGGGATTCTCCAGGCAAGAATACTGGAGTGGGTTGCTATGGTCTCCTACAGAGGATCTCCCTGACCCAGGGATTGAATCCACTTCTCTTAAGTTTCCTGCTTTGGCAAGCAGGTTCTTTACCACTAGCTCCACATGAGACCCAGCATTGTCACTGAAGTTCACATGCATATGCTCACATTCCCATTTCCAGCAACCTTCTCTGCTGTTTGAGTTCCTTTTCCACACACAGGTGCACACACACACAGCATGTCTTTGCACCTGCTTCTCTGCTCTATGTAAAATGATTATTTGCCTGTGGAGTTGCAGGGAGAATGATGCAAAGGGTTAGGAAGATGTCTGAGACTTTGTTTAATTGATGGGCCTCATGAAATTATGAGGGAATATTTTATGGTGAGCTGCTGTTTGTAATATTTGCAATTAATGCTTTTAGTCTAATTAGGCAGTTTGAACATTAGCAAGAGAAGGGTAATTAAATCTGTGTTTGTCTTTCACATCTCAAAGGAAACCTTTCAAAACAACTGGGAAAGGTAAAACCTAGCCAAATCCTTTTTTTACCAGGAAAGTTTCTGGCAAACTTTTTCTGGCATTTAAACATATGTAACTCTTCAAATGGGTTGTGCATTTCTGGCCCCACACACTGTAAAAATGCCAAATTTCAGCAGTATTGGTATTAAAGGAAGAAAGCAAAACAATGAATTATTTTATCAGCTCTGTGATTTCAGTCTAGTCCTTGTGGTTCTTGGCTTCCTGCCCAATGAAATGAGGCAGCTGTATGTTGTTGGGGCTCTGCATCTGGACAGATCAGAGTTAGGTCAGGGTTAAATCACTTCTCACCACCTTTGGCCAGTCACTTTTGATCTTGGGCAAGCTCATTTGTTACTTTCTTTTCTCTGAGCCTCAATTTCTTCATCTATAAAATGGGATAAGAGTTCTATCTCCTTCAGAGGATTGTGGTAAGGATGAAAGGAACAATCCATTGTTGGAAAAGCAGCTTGCCAAAGGTTCAGACACCTGTACACTTCTTTGCCGTGTGTGCCAAACTACAAGCTCTCATGGCCCTCTGACCCTGAGCCATTTCTGCAGATACTCTCATAGCCAATTAAGTCGGTCAAAGTGACACAGGGTGACTACCATCTGACTGGGGCTTCCCTGGTGGCTCAATGGTAAAGAATCTGCCTGCCAGTGTAGGAGTGGAGAAGCAAATGGCAACCCACTCCTATATTCTGGCCTGGAAAATCCCATGGACAGAGGAATCTGGCGGGCTATAGTCCATGGGGTTGCCAACAGTCAGACACAACTGGAGCAACTTAGCACGCACATCAGTGTAGGAGATGCGGGTTCTATCCCTGGGTCAGGAAGATCCCTTGGGGAAGGAAATGGTAACCCACTCCAGTGTTCTTGCCTGGGAAATCCCATGGACAGAGGAGCCTGGTGGGCTACAGTCCATGGGGTTGCAAAAGGGTCGGACATGACTTAGTGACTAAACAACAACTACCATCTAACTCCTGGCTCCTCGGCTTGCTCACTGATCACTATAAAAGGTGAGGCATGGATTCGGGACTCCTCAGCTGCAGCACAACCACGTGCCCTGACACCCTCTGGGCCCATCGTGTCCTATGGGCTTTAGAGGCAGAGGAACATGCCATGTGACGTTCCTGCTGTTTGTTGAGTTGTAAATAAAAAACTGTCTTGCTCTTATCTGCTGAGTCTCATTGTTGAGCCAGTCTTCCTTCTGCTCACTCATGTCCTTGGCATCTCTTTTGGAGACTTGTTACCCTTTGCCAACCTCTCTGAGGGAAGTTGGTAAACTTTCTATAGGGACTAGATAATAAATATTTTAGGCTTTGGGGCTATAGTCATATCTATTGTGTATTTTCCTCTGTGTATTTCTTTAACAACCTTTTAAAAACTACTGTAATTCATAGGTTGAACAAAAATAGGCTGAGGACAGGTTATAACCCCATTCTCATGAAGCTTAGCTTCTTCCCTGATAGCCACACAAAGCATTTAAAACAGTATGTTCTTGACTAGTGAAAAGTCAATAAATGTTAGCAATCTTTGAATTAATACTTAGAGAAGGAAATGGTGACCCACTCCATGAGTCTTGCCTGGGAAATCCCAGGGACAGCGGAGTCTGGCGGGCTCCATGGGGTTGCAAAACAGTTGGACACGTCTGAGTTACTAAACAACAACTTTATGGGCTTCACAGGTGGCACAGTGGTAAAGAATCCACCTGCCAATGCAGGAGACACGGGGGATGCAGGTTCGATCCCAGGTCGGGAAGATCTCCTGGAGTAGGAAATAGCAACCCAGTATAGAATACTCCAGTATTCTTGCCTGAATACTGCCAAGGACAGAGGAGCCTGGTGGGCTACAGTCCATGGGGTCACTAAGAGTCAGACAGACTAAGCACATACACACACACATAAAGCACAATCGCCAGCTTTTTCCATTCCTACAAGTGAGTTCTGCTTCTTTGGTAACAGGACAGCTCTTTATATCAGGCCTCCCAAAGTGGTACTAAGAGTAGGTTACAGGTGTTTATGTAGACACTGAATCACTCAACCTTCAGGGCAGCGGGGCGACTGGCCCTGGGCACTCCATTCCTCCTCTGGTTTATCCTAACGTGCTGTGCAAATGTTATCATTCTCTATGTGTAACAAGGCCTGTCGAAAGTTATTAAGTCCTACTACAAGTCACTAAGTTATTATTTCACAAAGTATAGCTTTGGTGTATAATAGAAGGAGGTTTTACATTTTCTGAGCACTACTTTCAACCAGAGTGTGAGAGGCCTGGCGTCCGGAGGGGCTCATGGGTTACTTTATGGATCCCAGGTGATTGCAGAATGGTCTTTCAACTGGACAAGTGGTAAAAAGAAGTCACACTAACTAACTCTTAATAGTCCAGAGAGCCCCTGAGGAGAAAGATGAACAAAAACCAGCCAGGAAGACATCAGCGACATCGAGAATAAAGGTAACAAGAGAGGTCTTGAAGGCTTGCGGGACTGGAAGGTAAAGGCTCCAGGGGAAACCATAGCCAAAGGAAAGCAACAGTTGAGCTAACTTGCAGGCACTCGTTCTGATTACAAAGCCAAACTCTCCAGATGCCAAACCTGAAAAAAAAGGAAGAGAGGAAAAGGAGTGGAAGAAAGAAGTAACAGGAAGAGAAGAGGGCAGGAAACTGAAGGTAAGGGGCCGTGGGCTGCACAGGAGGGTAGAGACACTGACAGGGTGGCACAGGTCAGGGCCAGTCATAGTGCCCAGGAGAGCCAGGCTTCAGGACGGGAGGGCAAATAATGGCTGAATCACACCAGCATCCCATAGCATCAGTGCATCACTGAGGTTCCGTAACAATGACCTCGAGTCACCCAGAGCTGCAAGGCTCCTGCACAACCTGCTTTCTTTTCTGAGTCAGGAAAGAATAACATTTCAGGAAGATCTGCCTCAAAAAAGGGTCATGAGGTAAGGTTTCAAAATCTCCCTCCTTAAAGGAAAGAGATGTTAGCTTTCTGAAACAAAACAAAACAAAAAACACTCATTCCCAGACCATATTCAGTAACGAAAGCCATACTCTACTATGAACCTCATGATGTATAAGGGGTAGTGCAGGTCAGTGTTTTTACTGAACATTTTTCATAGTCCTGAACTGTAGAGGAAATCTGGTTCCTCTAGATTTCCCTCTGAGTATAAGATTCTGAATTATCCTTGCACATACATGACAGTATCTGATCCCTGGAACAATTATTTTTATGATGTTGAGGGGTGAGGTAGGGCAGTGAAAATCTGATCTTTTTTTGTCTGTTCAAGTGTTAATGGAAAAGTAGGGAAAGATGCATGAGGCTAACAAGCATGTTTTATGAGGTCAGAGACCAGAATCCTCTGAATACTGAGCTGATTGACTCAAGGGGTGATAATGACTTTCCATATAAAAGAATTAGAATGAAAAAACTGTACATGTCTTAGAATAAAGGCAACTTAATTCAGACATATCACTGGGAAAATTGCTTTACAAATTTTCTCTTTTAAAGCTTGATTGCACTTCTCAGGAAATGTTCCTGAAGGAAGTGTGTCTGAAAGTTGTCCCAGAAATGGAGGGCCATTGCCTCTGGAGTAGGTTCACATTTACCAGTGGTGGCAGGGCTTCAAGTCTTGTTCCCACGTATCAGTAACTTTATTTGAAAAAAATACACTCATGCACTAAGGCTGAACAGTGGTGATTTCTGGGTGGTTAGAAGAGAAAGCTGTTATATATTTAAGTTTACTTCTGGAATTTTCAAATTTTCTACAGTACATATATATCAAAACTGTAATAATGCAAAGTTCATTTTAAAAAGAACTATATCTAAGCCATTGGGATACAGTTCATTAAACAGAGGTTGGTGTACAATTTGCTTGTTGTTGTTGTTCAGTCACTAAGTCATGCTCAACTCTTTGCGACCCAACGGACTGCAGCATGCCAGGCTTCTCTGTTCATCATCAACTCCTGGAGCTTGCTCAAACTCATGTCCATTGTGTTGGTGATGCCATCCAACCATCCCATTCTCTGATGCCCGCTTCTCCTCTTGCCCTCGGTTTTTCTGAGCATCAGAGTCTTTCCCAATGAGTCAGCTCTTCACATCAGGTGGCCAAAGTATCAGAGCTTCAACTTCAGCATCAGACCTTCCAAAGAATATTCAGGGTTGATTTCCTTTAGGATTGACTAGTTTGATCTCTTTGCTGTACAAGGGACTCTCAAGAGTCTTCTCCAGCACCACAGTTTGAAAGCATCAGTTCTTCACTGCTCAGCCTTCTTTATGGTCCAACTCTCACATCCATACATGACTACTGGAAAAACCACAGCTTTGGCTAGATGGACTTTTGTCAGCAAAGTGATGTCTCTGCTTTTAAAAACACTGTCTAGGTTTGACATAGTTATTCTTCCAAGGAGCAAGCATCTTTTAATTTCGTGGCTGCAGTCACTGTCTGCATTGATTTTAGAGCCCAAGAAAATGAAATCTGATACTGTTTACACATTTTCCCCATCTATTTGCCATGAAGTGATGGGACTGGATGTCATGATCTTAGGTTTTTGAATGCTGGATTTTAAGCCAGCTTTTTCATTTTCATCTTCATCAAGAGGCTTAGTTCCTCTTCACTTTCTGCCATTAAAATGGTGTCATCTGCATACCTATGGTTATTGATATTTCTCCCAGTGATCTTGCTTCCAGTTTGTGCTTCATCCAGCCCAGCATTTTGCCTGATATACTCTGTATATACGTTAAATAAGCAAGGTGACAATATACAGCCTTGAGGTAGACCTTTCCCAGTTTTGAACCAGTCTGTTGTTCCACGTCCAGTTCTAACTGCTGCTTTTTGTCCTGTATATGGGTTTCTCAGGAGGCAGGTAAGGTGGTCTGGTATTCCCATCTCTTTAAGAATATTCCACAGTTTGCTGTGATCCACACAGTCAAAGGCTTTAGCATAGTCAACGAAGCCAAAGGAGATGCTGTTTTGGAATGTGCTTGCTTGATTACAATTTGCTTGCTTCTCCTAACTAATACAATGAGTGGAGTCAAAGATGATGCAATACCAGTTTGTCACAAGCTTCTCTGGTATGTTGATGCCTCTAAAATGTCTGGGAAATGCCCAAACCTAGTAAGGGATATCCCTTCTCTTGTATCTACAGACACATTTCTGTCTTTCATCTATTTCAAAGTTTATAAAGTGGATCGAGGAAACAGAGATCACTAAACCATTGCTGGTTGGAGCTTTATGTCCTATGGTATTGTTTTATTTTGTTTTGTTTTCCAGAAACAAAACCAGAATCACAAACTAGCATGACTGAGAAATCCAAAACTCTCATTAACTATATTGTCTGGTTATGTCTAATTGGGCTTCCCTGTTGGCTCAGCTGGTAAAGACTCTGTCTGCAATGTGGGACACCTGGGTTTGATCCCTGGGTTGGAATGACCCCTATGTCTAATTAGAGCTCATTTAATGTTAAAGCTAGGCTAAAGATCAGGCTTCCCAGGTGGCTTAGTGAGAAGGAATCCACCTGCAATGCAGGTGACACAAGAGATGCAGGTTCGATTCCTGAGTTGGGAAGCTCCTCTGGAGAAGAAAAATGGCAACCCACTCCAGTATTCTTGCCTGAAAAATTCCATGGACAGAGGAGCCTGGTGGGCTACAGTCCATGGAGTTGCAAAGAGTTGGACATAATGACTAAACAACAACAACAGAGGCTAAAGATCCTTTTCATTTTTAAAAAATGTAAAGGATATTTATTTATTTAGTTAATTTATTTTCTTTTGGTTGCACTGCATGGCATGTGGGATCTTAATTCCCCAACCGGGGATGGAATCCGCACCCTGTGCATTGGAAGCCTGGAGTCTTAACCAGGGAAGTCCCCTGTGGATGCTTTTTTAAAACAGTTATACATCAGACTGGTTCCAAACTAGGAAAGGAGCACATCAAGGCTGTATATTGTCACCCTGCTTATTTAACTTATATGCAGAGTACATTGTGCAAAATGTTGGGCTGGATGAAGCACAAGCTGGAATCAAGTTTGCCAGGAGAAATACCAACAACCTCAGATATGCAGATGACACCACCCTTATGGTAGAAAGTGAAGAAGAACTAAAGAGCCTCTTGATGAAAGTGAAAGAGGAGAGTGAAAAAGTTGGCTTAAAGTTCAACATTCGGAAAACTAAGATCATGGTATCCAGTCCCATCACTTCATTGCAAATAGATGGGGAGACAATGGAAACAGTGACAGACTTTATTTCTTGGGGCTCCAAAAGCACTGCAGATGGTGACTGCAGCCATGAAATTAAAAGATGCTTGCCCCTTGGAAGAATAGCTTTGACCAACTTAGATAGTATATTAAAAAGCAGAGACATCACTTTGCTGACAAAGGCCTATCTAGTCCAAGCTGTGGTTTTTCCAGTAGTCATGTATGGATGTGAGAATTGGACTATAAAGAAAGCTGAGTGCTGAAGAATTGATGCTTTTGAACTGTGGTGTTGGAGAAGACTCTTGAGAGTCCCTTGGACTGTAAGAAGATCCAACCAGTCCATCCTAAAGGAAATCAGTCCTGAATATTCATTGGAAGGATTGATGCTGAAGCTTAAACTCCAATATTTTGGCCACCTGATGCGAAGAACGGACTTATTGGAAAAGACCTTGATGCTGGGAAAGATTGAAAGTGGAAGGAAAAGGGGGTGACAGAGGATGAGATGGTTGGATGGCATCACTGACTCAATGGACATGAGTTTGAGTAAGCTCCAGGAGTTAGTGATGGACAGGGAAGCCTGGCGAGCTGTAGTCCATGGGGTCACAAAGAATTGAACAAGACTGAGTGACTGAACTAACTGACTGAACAGAGGCTGAAATCTTTCAGACGTTGGATGCCGTGATCTACCTGTCTTAGTTTTTAGAGACTGCACTGACAGTTAAAGCCTGGGGCGGGGGGTGGGCTGGAGAAATGTACAAATTATCTCTTGAGGGATATGCGATGGTAGCTTCAGCTTTCAGAGCGGGGTGGGGCTGGGTACAGTCTGATTGTCACAGTAGAATGGACAGGAGGGTGGCTGCATTGTCCAGTGCTGCCCTTGAGAATCACTTCCTCAAATTGTAAGTGGACACAGTAATGTTTGTCTCCTCATTCACCTTCCTCTACTGTGGTTGCAACCACTTCCACATTCTTTGTTAATAAACCAGAATGAGGAATGGAAATATTCTGGCAGGCTAGCATGGCCAATAAAAGACTTCCACGTCTCCATGTGTCCTGACCTTGAACAAGGAGATCCAGATTGGAAGACAGCGCCTCCGGAAACCAGCTCATCACGTGTGACTATGTTCGGTTGTCCCCTGTCTCAGGGGCAGCTACTTCTCTCACACTCCTGCAGCTACTGCAGACAGCTTATTTACAGTCAACTTAGGAAAAGTTAAAGCAGGAGCCAGATGCTTTTCCTGTGATCTTTTTCATTCTTCAATGTAACTACATTTCTCTGTATGATGTTATTACTTCTATAGGCTCTTACAGCACCAAGGATGATTCATAAATATGTATAAGTAAGAGCTGGTCATTAAAGGATCTTTATTAAAATTATCCTTTTGTAAGAATATTGTCATTGCTAAAATAAGTGCCATTCAAAATGCAAAAAAGAAAAAAAGGACCAGGGGAGTTCGTAACATACTGATATTAAGTCACCTTTGACTCCATCCATTGTCTTAATCAGATTAATCTGGTTAGAAGAGGCAAGCCAATTGGATACTAACCTCCATGTAATGAACTCTCCCACAATGGCTTGGGTATAGTTTTCCTTTTTTAAAAAATGAACTTTGTATTATTGTGGTTGCAATATATATGTATTATAGAAAATTAGAAAATTCAGACAAACTTAAAAAAAAAAAAAACTTCCTCCTAAATAAATATGGAAGTCTAAAAACCTGAACAAATCCTCTTGGTAGGATTCAACACTTCACAGCAGCCCACCTCCCAGCGTATCTTTGTGAGGTCAGGCCAGAGCTGAGGGTCACACTGTCCTGAAATCTGAGGGAGGTGGCCTGGGTTCCCTTGGCCAACACCTTAGGAACTTGTGTCGGGAAGGAAGAGACAGCCAGAATCTTTAGCGTATGGACAGTACAGGCTTTTTACGTTGGAAAAATGCATATATAAAATGCATATCTCACACTCCTCAACTAAAACCCAGTGCAGCCAACCTAGGTTTGAGTCGAGGCATGTGGGGTCTAGTTCCCTGACCAGGGATTGAACCTGCTCCCCCTGCATTGGGAGCACTGAATCTTAGCCACTGGACCACCAGAAAAGTCCCTGAAAAATGTACATTTAAATTAATGGCCAGCTAGAGGCTTGTGCCAGTGAAAGAGGGTCTGGGCAAAGAATCTGAGGTGACCCAGACATTCAGGGCAGGATTTGGCTTTCACCTTGCACTCCCTTCCAGAACTCCGACGCAGCCAAGGAGACCTGACTCTCCAGCGGTCTGGAAGAGACCACGTCCCCAGCTCTTTTCTGGGAGGAGGATTTAGTCCTGGAAGATGCCATGGTTGTCTTCAAGATAAGGAGATTTTTAGGAGGAAATAGAAGTATTTTATGGACTTCCCAGGTGGCTCAGTGGTAACGAATCCACCTGCCAATTCAGGAGACCCAGGTTCAATCCCTGGGTCAGGAAGCTCCCCTGGAGAAGGAAATGGCAACCCACTCCAGTATTCTTGCCTGGAGAAGCCCATGGACAGAGGAGCCTGGCGGACTACGGTCCACGGGGTCACAAAGAGTTGGACACCACTGAAGCAACTGAGCACGCACACACAGGAAGCATTTTATATGCTGAAGTCATTTATTCTTTTAGACTCTCTAAAGTCTGTTCATAGTTATTGGGAAAAAATGTTACTCTCTTCTACGTAACATTTTTTCCAGCCTTGTCTAAGTCACAGATTTCGCTCATTTTTCTCTCTCAAGTGCATACAAGGTGTACCATGAAAACTGCCGTGAAACACCCACGTTTTACACTTTGCTGATTGAAAAACAAAAACCAAAATCAAAATTCAAACCAACAAAGTCATAAACAAGGCTTCTAGAAGCAATGGGGAAGTGAGAGGAAGGGGTAAGTTCAAATACATGGGGACTGTAGTAGGCACATTCGTATATTAGCTTGTTTAATCTTCAGAATAACACTGTGAGGTACTATTGTCTCCTCATTCACAAGTGAGGAGAATGAGGCTCAGAGAAAGAAAGGTCACAGAAAATTAGGTCTGCTAGACAAGGGACAGAGACAACGTTTTCAACTGCTACCTGCTTGAAATCCAAGCTCATGCCTTCTCCCCTGTGCTACACCAGTTTCCAGATGCCCTCAACCCTTCTGTACCAAAATTGTACGTTTTCATTTCTTCTCACTGCCTGGAAACAAAGAGCATCATCAAGATGACATCATCAGGGACTTCCCACTGGAAATGAAATAATTCAGAGACCAGAAAGAATCAGCTGTTAATAGGCTCAGACCAATCTATTGTTTTCTTAGGGTCTCTGCTGATCAGAATAAGAAACCATGGAGTACTACTTTGTGTATTTACCAGAAAAGTTTTCACAGGGGTGTGAAAGTAAAAGACAAGTCCTCCAAATAGAGCTCTTGAACCGAGAAGCTATTTACAGTGGAATGTCAGAGCTCACGTGATTTGACTGGAAAACTGCATTAAAAACATGTTGAGAACATTCAAGTTCAGCTAGGGATGTTTACAAAGGCAGAGATTTCAGAAAGGTTTTATCTTAGATTTGTGCTTCTTTCTGACATTATCTTGATGTTACAAAACACACACATGCAACTTGATAGTAAACCGACTAAATGGAGCATTCTGAAAGAAACAGAGAGGTTTCAAAACCAAGTAAGCAAATGTGGTTGAAAGGTAAGTGCTGTCACAGGCTTTAAAAGCAATTTTTTTTATACTGTGAAAGATGAAGCAAAACAAATTCAGTATTTAGGGCAGGAAAGCAGGGATCCTAATGGTGGAATGAGGTAAGTCTTACAGATGATGGGGAGGTTCTAGGGCCATGTGGTCCTGCCTCCAGCTCCTTCTCTCTTCATCTCTGAAGATGCTCAGGGAGCTCCTTGGGTGTGATTCAGGATCTTCAGGGTTTTCACCCTGTGTCCTGCTCAGAGCCAGGGAGACACATGTAATCAGTGTCCTGGCTCACCTGTGCACAGTCCCAGCCATGTCCCCACTGCCAGTCACATCAAGGAGCTGTATGTGAATAAAGAAGCATTTTTGACATCAAATTCTTATGCTCATGACAAGTCTCTGACCCTGGTGGGGACTGTCACCACCCCATTAATCAGTGCTGCAGAAAGAATGTGTCCCTACTTCTTGGACATCTCAGAAAGCTTCAGAACTTCCTCCTAGAGAGAATAAACTAGACCAGGCAGGAAAAAGGTGGGATAAGGTCACTAAAAGGTTAAGCCAGGTCCTCATTAACCCCATCAGTGGGGGAAGGCCCCAGAGTGAACCATTCAGAGCTCCAACTGCTTCATTTTCAGATGAGCAAACCCAGCTCAGAAACATGAGCTCGAAGGTAGTAATTCTCAGATGCACCATTATTTCATGCACCATTAAAAGAGGGAAACTCGGTCATTGATTGTGAGATGCATCCAAATTTCAGAGGCGGTAAACATAAAGGAAAAAAAGTGGGTGTCTTAGTATGGGTGAGACATACCAAGCCACTTACCCTCAAATGCTCAGAGCTCAGTTCTTTGGGTTTTTTCCCCTCTACTACACTCTGTAGCTCCATTCATGGACTGAAAACACAAAGCTGAGAGCCTAGGTGAGATACTCAAAATCACTGAGCTAATAAGGAGAGAAGCAGGACTCCAACTAAACCCAGGAATCCTTCAAGATGGTGCCCATGACTCTCTTGGACACTTGCTCCAAGCTATTGATCTCTGGCTCTGGAAAACTAAACTGAATTTCTCTGCAGAAGATTTGTCTCTTGCCTAGGTTTTGCTTATGATAATATCAAAATTAATAAACTGCTGCCTTGAACACTTGCAGAGAGGTTGACAGTAACTGGGGTTGACATTTGCCAGTGGGGAGGCCATTGCCTCTGGATTTACAGTGTGCTCAGGAAAATCTACCAAGTAGGTAATCCACAGGCCTGGGGATTAAAGAGCTACTTCTGGCAGTTAGATTTGATGTTTTATTAGGTCATACTGGAATATGGGAGAGGGCTGAGAACAATTCTGTTTTTCATGGGCCTGATCTTTCCCTCCACCCCAAAGCTAGCATGCTAAGATTCCTCCATAACTCCTGTGCCAATGAATAAACGGTGAAAGCTTAGCCTGCTTGTCACTACAAGCTCCAGGGGCTGATGTGGGAACTCTTCAACCCCAGGTGGCCCTCAACCCCCTCAGACTTGAGAAGAGGGACAAGGCCACACAAGAGGACAGCACTCCTTGCAGTGCCTTTTCTGCCCAGGCGGGCATCAAGGCATAAATTAAACTTGGAAGAGAAAGATCTGGAATGTCTCATCTGGCTGGTGCTCCAGGAACCCCAGACACTGTGTACTTCCCGTTCACACACTGTCACTTTGAAGTTTAACTTAGGGAGACAGACCTTCTAATTCCTCACATGGGGACAAGCTTCCTTTAACTCAAAGTGTTCCAGCATCTGGGTTACAGGTGAACCTAGCCCAGGGGCTGGTGTATCCAGCCTCATTTGGTTAGCCCCTGTAAGGTGCCCTGGGAACTCAGCCCACAGATCATCTCATGAGGAGGGTGTGGTGCACTGATCTCAAAAACAGCGGGAAACCAAACCTGTGGCTCCCTGGCCACTCTTGCTGCCGGCGGCCTGTTGGCAAGGTGTTGGGGAGTGCCCGAAGAGACGGAACCGCGGGGAGGAATAAAGGCCTGGCTTCTCAGGGGGTATTCGGTTCCATCACTCCACTGCCCAGTCTTCTGGCCTTTATTGTCTTTGCCTTCCCTGACCTTGTGAAGAAAGGCAACACTCTCAGAGCTGTGCCTTCAAACAAGTTGCTGGAGAGAACGTATCACTGCCTTTGAGATGCTGTTCTGACCACCAATATGGGCACTTAAGCTCTTGTGATGACATGGGAGGCTGCCTTCCCTGTCCGCCCTTGTCTGGTGCTGGAGGAGCCCTGTGTGGGTCTGGAAGGCAAGACCCGGGTGCTGGCGCTGGATAAGATGGAGTGGCCGCTGCCTGCAGATGGTGGTGTCTGCTTTATCCAGCTTTATCTGTCTATTATTCACCAACCTGGATAATACAGACTTCTCTGTGCTGGGCTGTACTTCCTGCCTCAGAGGTCCCTGCTGGTCTGTATGTTGAGCAAGAGTTATGGCTTGTGCTTTCCCCCGAATGCCTGCAAACCCTCTTTAAGCGACCTGACACAGCCGGAAATGTGCCCCGGACCCCCCAACGTGACCACCAGGGTCCGTGGGCTTGGCTTCTCTGGGCACTACTGAAAGTGAGATGGAGGGGCAGAAGGACGTCAGATGCCCCCCCCCCCACTTCCTTGTCAGGAGAAGCCCTATGTTCACATACGGTGGCGACCTTGACACCAGCCACCTGCAAGCAGAGACCTGCAGTCAAAACACAGCTTAATACATGTCTGTACGCAGTTGAGTCTGGGTCTCTGTCTAGAATGTTATTTCTATTTTTGAACATGAACGGCTCTGCACACCTGCTTATCCTAGTCTATCATTGGCTTACACAGCATTTCTGTTTTTATTCTTTCTTTCTTTCCTCCCTCCCTCCTTTCCTTTTTTTTTCTTTCGTTCTCTCTTTCTTTCCCTTTACAAAGAAATATTTTTACAAGTGTGGCTTTCACTCCTGAGCTGTACATTAAAATCATGCAGTGACATTATAGTATTACCAGTGTTCAAGCTCATCCCCAGTTTCAGGTTAAATGCTCTGAGATGGGGCAGTAACACTGAAATGACGCAGTGTCAAACCTCAACACACTGACTGTGGTTGGAGACATTCTCAGTTCCTCACAGCCTTTCTTAAACATGGGAAAGCGCCACGACTCTTGGTATGAGCGGAAACCAAAAGTCCTGCAGATTTGCCTGTATTTCTAGAATACCATTTTGACACCTTCCCAAACTCAAGCTGGGTTTAACTCTGTCGAATGAAATTACACCATGTACTTTGCTACCTTTGAGTACTGAGGAGACAGAAGTACATAATCAAAAGGAAAACTTCCTTCTTTTGTCCTGGAAAAAAAAAAAAAGAAAAGAATAGAAAACTGGCAAAAGGACACATAACAGACAATTGATCCTAAAGTGCCTTTTCTCTCTGTAGTCAGAGGGACCATGGCAGGGGGTGGAGGCTGGCTCCACAATTAAATATTGTTTCATTTAATTTAAGTGCCAGTATTATTTTCCCCTCCATTTCTTCTTCCGTGTACACTGACAAATAATCAGAGTATGACATGTGAAACTTTCAAAACTCATTTGACATTGAGGTGGTACAGAATTCAGGAAGCACAGAAGTCTTATTACAGAAAACAGTACACACACAGAAGATGAAGCATAAAACCAGAATAAATCGACTTTCTTATTTCCTGACCTGTACAAACTTAATTATCCAGACCTGATATTTTAGTAATCTGATTTCCAAATGATGCAATGTTCTTTCCCTTAATTTTTCTTGAGACAAATGCTCTAATTTTATTTGTAGTATTTGGGGGAAAGTAAAGTTCAATGTCTAATTTTTTTTTCAGATCTATTTAGGGCTATTTTCCTCTGCTTTCTAGGAGACAAAATAGAGAAACAGAAATGGGATCAAATTCTATAAATAAATTATGACTGGCTTGTCCTTAAATATTATAAACTGCTGAAAAGAAATGAAGTCATAGACATATATTAATTTTATTTTGAAAGCTGGCTAAGAGATGGCATTAAAATTAAAGAATTTTGCAAGAAGGAAAATGAAAGGAGGGTGAAAAAACCCTGTGAAGACTTCAGAAATAATGAAACGTTTATACTTTTTTGCCTGCCTCTTCCAAGACATAAGGCTCCTGTGTTTGCTGCTTTATTCACTGGTGGTATACTTAAGTAACCACCAATGTTGGGGTAAAAGCTGACAACTTGTCAGTGTATTGCTTAATAATGGTTACATTTTGCCCAATATACTAGCCACCGTTTCACCTTCTCCATATATTAAAATATCCCCTAAGGGAAAAAACACAATTTCAGTAACAGCAGAACAAGAGGACCTTACAGGTAGACACAGATTTTCTTGGATTTTATGACCTTCTTTTATGTCCTTTCAGAATTTATTTAAGAGTCAGGAGAGTCAGAATGTGTTAGCTTATGAAGTTTTTTTTGGAGCTGAAACCAAAAAAAGAAAAACAACTTTGAACTTAAGTTTTCACCAGCTCTGTCCATGTGCCAATGTCAACCTCCATCAACCTAAGCTCTCCCCATGACACATTCTATCTCTCTGCAGATGGAGCTCTAAGCTGCCCTACAGCCAAAGCCAGGTGGAGAAATGGGGCTATTGTGAAGATAATTTTAGGCCAGAATACAGGCCAAAAACCAAAACTGGTTCTGCTTGATATTGCCTGGCTGTCCTCATTTCGTCACTTGGCTTTATGTGGAAACACACCGATCCAAAACTTACCCAAATGACAAGCAGCCATGACATTTTACACCAAGAGTAATGCAAATGGGGACTGAGCTTATTGATTTTTGCAAAGCCCTGCAGACCTGGACATGTTAGTGTGAATGAATGTGCTGGGCCCGCCCAGAGGGAAATAAAGCCCTCCTGGCGTTCATCCCTTGACCTCAACCAGCAGATGATGGGATTCATGTTTGCTCTGTAAGTAAAGTCTTTACATCTGCATAAAGATCTTTTGACTGGAACAATGACTTCTGCTCTGGGAAAGAACTGCTTAGTGGATTCTAGGTACCAAACCATCTGTAAAATTACAGGCCAAATTCTCAAAGCCTGTTGTCTCCAGATCCACAACCCAATCAATTTGGGAGGAAACTGGCTCATACAACATCAATCCAAAAAAGCCAATGGCCAAGATCCAGATGCTGAATGTGAAATTACAGGTGGAATCTGCTCCCAGGCTGCACCATGCCAAGACTATGAAAGAAAGTGAAAGTGAAAGTCACTCAGTCCTGTCCGACTCTTTGTGACCCCATGGACTTTATAGTCCCTGGAATTCTCCAGGCCAGAATACTGGAGTGGGTAGCCTTTCCCTTCTCCAGGGGATCTTTCCAACACAGGGATCGAATCCAGGTCTTCCACGTTGCAGCTGAGCTATCAGGGAAGCCTCCCAAGACTATGGATGTGACTATGGATGCAACCAAATCACCTGGATAGGAATCAAGCAGGGTAAATGCTCATAATATAGCATCACTCAAATGAGAATCACATGGTATTGGCATGACTGATGATGATAAAGCCCCTCTCAACCTAAGTCAGGTTCCTCTGAACCTTCTTCTTGTCTTGACCTCAACCTTGGGGCCCCTTTGTGCCCTTCCTCATCCTGTCTTTGGCCCGCCTAGCCCAGTCTGGTAAAAGGAGAAGGGGGTGGCAGAGGATGAGATGGTTAGATAGCATCACCGACTCAGTGGAAATGAATCTGAGCAAACTTCAGGAGGTAGTTGAGGAGAGCAGCCTGGCATGCTGCGGTCCATGGAGTCGCAAAGTCGGACATGACTTGGTGACTGAACAACGACAACAACTAGCCTAGTCTGAGCAAGAATCCTGATAAGTCAGTTTGATGAACTACCCCTGCCCCCTTGATTTCTCATCACCTTGGATATCTGACCAAGTTCCTCATCCCTTACCTTTGGTGTACTTGGCCTGCTTTCAGCAAGATTCCTGCTAAGTTGGTTTAGCAAGAAGCCCCCTCTCCTTGATATCTCTTCTTAGTGATTTTCCGTCCATTGACCCTCTCACCCTGCTCCTTGGCTATAAATCCCCATTTGAAATTGTTGTATTCAGAGATAAGCCCCATCTCTCTCCTCTGTTTCTATAGTCTTGACTCCTTTTTCAATAGTCTTGAATAAAGTCTTCCTCATCATTTCAACAAGTGTCAGAATAATTTTTTTTTCCTTTAGCAGTGATGACCGTGCTGCATGAGGGGGCCAAAACCTTGACCTTTGGCAACAGTGACAGTGACAACAAATGTCATGGTCTGCTTAGCATGGAGTTTTCCTTTTCATGATTACTTTGTTTAAATAAACTAAAACAAACAAACAAACAAAAACTTTGGTAATTTATTTTGCTTCCTTCCCCTACTAGTTTAACAAAGAGCCAACATTGACTATTTTAGTTTTGAGGTTTTATCTTTAAATAAACTGCTTATTTTGAAATAATTTTAGATTTACAGAAAGCAGTCACTATTTTAGTCATGAGGCTTTACCTTTAAATAAACTGTTTGTTCTGGAGTAATTTCAGATTTACAGAAAAGCTGCAGAGTGTTGCAGACAACTGCCCCTTACTCATCACTCAGTTTCCTCACTGTTAACATCCTACTTTTGTCAAAACAAAGAAATTATCATTGATATATGATTATTAAACTTTTAATTAAAACCAATATAACTGGACTTTATTTGGATTTCATCCTTTTTCCATTCATGTCCTCTTTCTGTTCCAGGAACCGTATTACATTCAGCTTTCCTGTCTCCCTAGTCTCATCTTGTCTGTGATGGTTTTTCAGTCTTTCCTTTTTCATCACCTTGACAGTCCTGAGGAACATTGGTCAGGTGTCCAGGAGAATGGGATTTCCAGGTGGTGCTAGTGGTAAAGAACCTGCCTGCCAATACAGGAGACATAAGAGATGTCGGTTTGATCCCTGGGCTGGGAAGCTCTCTGATAGGAGGGCATGGCTACCCACTCCAGTATTTTTGCCTGGAGAATCCCATGGACAGAGGAGCCTGGAGGTCTACAGTCCCTGGGGTCACAAAGAGTTGGACGCAGGTGAAGGGACTTAGCACATATGTACATCCAGGAGAATATCTCCCAATTCTGTTGATCTGATGTTTTTCTCATTAGACAGAGGCTATGGGTGTTTGGAAAGAATATCACAGAAGTATCCTTTTCATTACACGATCATGTTTTTGTGATTGTTCTGAGTATTGCAACTGTGGCAGCTTTTGCCCATTAACCTTAAAGTAAGACTCTTCGAATTCTACAGCTATCCAAAGGGAAACCTACCACCCAAGGCATCAGTGAGGAATGCTGCTGAAGATTTTTCATGGTGGAAAGTGGAGGAAGGTAAGGAGAAAGTGACATGGCATATAACAGAGCACAAGTTAATGAAAATCACCACTAATAGCAGTGTTTCCCCTTTTTGCCCAGGAAGTTCAACCCATGTGGCCTCTTCTTGCCTGGAATCCCCCAACTCCAACCCATCTACAGCCCAGACCTCGTCAACTCCCATCTCATGCATGTTTACACCCATCATCTTGTTCAGCAAAGGCCCTTCTGAAGACCCATCCACACAGAAGGAACCTGGAGACAATAGATAAGAAATAATTTTTTCAATCACAAATAGCTTTTCTTCTTTTCCACAAAAGAAAGTTAAAACAAGTTTTTTTTGTACCTACAATCTGTCAGACAAGAAATGGCTTCCACACAATATCCACTCATTCACAATGAAATGGAGAGTTGAGCAAATTGTCTTGGCCCTGGTTTCTGGCAGGCAGGGGGTGGTGTAGAGGTGGGAGGGGGTGGGATGAGTGAGTAGGAGCTTTCTTTTTCCTAAATATTCAATATTGGCTTTTTTCACAGTCACGTTTACGAGGCAACCACAAATTCACTCATTACTTTGCTTTTGTTGTTCGTCACTCACTCTCAGCTGTGTCCCAACTAGTCTTCAGGCAAAGTGAAAGTGAAAGTGAAGTCGCTCAGTCGTTTCCGACTCTTTGTGACCCCGTGGACTGTAGCCTACCAGGCTCCTCCGTCCATGGGATTCTCCAGGTGAGAATACTGGAGTAGGTTGCCATTTCCTTCTCTAGGGCATCCTCCCGACCCAGGGATTGAACCTGGGTCTCCCACATTGCAGGCAGATGCTTTAACCTCTGAGCCACAAGGGAAGCCCAGTCTTCAGGCAAAACCACCCCTAAACCATCCAGTGAAGGAGAAGCTAACATAGAAATCTCAGTAGGACAGGCCATTCATTCATTCACTCACTCAACAAACAATTATTTCTTGTTTTTAGTTGCTAAACCAATTGGTAGCTAACTGGTATGCTGCTTTTATTTCATTTATGTTTTAATTCAATCGATATTTTCTAAGCTCCAACACAGTGTCTGGGATTGGACTAAAGCTTCAGAATAAAACAGAAACAATCCCTACCCTCATAGAATCTACAGTCTAAGGACATCAATATTAAGCAAATAATCAGGAAATGATGTGTCATTTCAAACTAAAGAAGATGACAAGAATCATAAAGAAAACATCAAGTAAAGATGCAATGAGATTTACTTTGTGTGTATGTGTGAGAGATACAGAGAGAGAGGATGTGTGTGTGAGAGTGTGTGTGTGTGTGAGAGAGAGAGTGTGTGAGAAAGAGTGTGTGTGTGAGAGAGAGAGAGTGTGTGTGAGAAAGAATGTGCATGTGTGTGTGTGAGAGAGAGACAGACGGTGAGAAACAGTGTGTGTGTGAGAGAGTGTGTGAGAAAGAGTGTGTGTGTGTGTGTGTGTGTGTGTGTGAGAGAGAGAGAGAGTGTGTGTGTCTGAGAGACAGATTTGCAGGGAGAGGGGAGGAGCTAATTTGCTTTTTGAGGGTGGAGGTCAGGGAATGTTTATCTGAGGAGTAGCTTTTGCAGGAGATCCTGGTGGCTCAGATGGTAAAGAATCTGCTTGCAATGTGGGAGACCCAGGTTCGATCCCTGGGTCTGGAAATCCCCTGGAGAAGGGAATGACAACCCATGCTAGTATTCCTGCCTGGAGAACTCCAAGGACAGAGGAGCCTGGTGGGCTATAGTCCCTAGGGTCGCAAAGAGTCAGACACGACTGAGCGACTAACATTTTCACTTTCAAGGAGTGAGTAACAATGAGCTAAGCTGACTGAAAATCACAGCTCAGGCTGAAAGGGGAGGTGAGGCAATCTTCTAGAACTGCAGACAACAGTGTGTCTGGAGCACAGAGATGCACAGAGATCAGCAATCCTGCAGGCCAAGTGAAGACTGAGTTCAAGATTGTGAACGCCATTCTCCATGCAGGGCGTGATGGCAAGTGCTCAGGAGGGCAAGAGTTAAGGACCTCTTCCACTTCACAGTAGAGCACTGTGGGAACTAAGAATAAGTCAGTGCAGGCTGACCTGCCCGTGCCTCCCTCAGCTACGCCCCCTGCCCCGCCTTGACCTGCCCAAGGCTCAGGAAGGAAGAGAACCAGGCTGCAAACCTTCAGGTCAGCTCCCGGACACCACATGCCACTCCTCACCAGGGTGTGCAACAGAGAAGGGCTGAGGCTTCTGTCCGCAGAGGAAAGAAAGAGCTATATTTGTAGACCAGGTACCACAAGAGGCCCCCAGCAGATCTGCCTCTGAGTTTAAGGATGACTACGCTGGTTGTTGCAAGGACTTGTGTCTGTACCTGAGCATCTCTCTTCAACCAATGGCCGGCTAAGTGAACTGTTCAATCACCTGAGTATTTCAAGGATAAAGAATTTGGGCTCATATTTTGTAAATACTGAAAGAAAGTCTTTGTTGACACTTTGTTTTAACTAGCAGGCAAAGTAACAACAACAACATCAATAATACTCCAGTGTAACTACAACAAAAAAGTAGTAGTTATGAAAACAGTGGTCTGGGCATTTTGTTCTAAATGAGCTGTTGTCAATACATAGTGTTTCCCATTAGCATGTGTCAAAATCAGGGACTAAGATTATTGGGGATCTAAGGGGTACAGCATGTGCATGAGGGAAAAAGGAGCAGAAATGTACATGGTGGGGAAAAGAGAGGTGGCTGATGGTGACACTAGACACCATGAAGCTTAGGTGACGGATATTATACTTTCTTAAGTGGAGAGGACAATCTGACCAAACTTCAGGATGATAAGATCCTGGCCCAGAAGGCCAGAAGACCTGCTGGGTTCTACTGCTAAGTCTGTTATAGCTGTGTGACCCTGGGAAAGTCAGTTTTCCTCTCTGAGCCTCCATTTCCATATTTGTAAAATGGTAGTGGTGGTAGTGGGGGCGGGGGAAGAATGAGGAAAGTTTATATCCATCTATAGAGTTCCTTGTACATTAAACATTTTATGATTCCATGACTCTGCACCTTCGCTGTCTTATACAGTAGTATTTGAAGTTAATAAAATCAAACAAAAAGTTCCAGTTTCTCAGCTACGCTGGTCACATTTAAATGCTCAAGAGCTACATGCAGCTAATGGCTAATGAACTGGCTGGTGCAGAAGGAGAACTTTTCCATTTTCAGAGAGTTTTACTGGATAGCCCAATAAAACTCTCTTTATGAAAAACACTTGAAAAGTCTAATACGAACACTATTCACATGTTCAGTCATTGATTTTATTGTAAAATTAATGATTTCTATGATGATTACAACTACTGAGAGTAGACATTTACTGAGCACTACTACTGCTGGAATTGTAGACATTAGGCTATTTTTATTTCATCCCCACAACTCTCTGAGATAGGTACTGTTATTTTCTTCATTTTATAAATGAGGAAAACAAGATTCAGAGTGACAATGTGCGTTGTTCGGAGCCACATCCGAGAAGTGGCAGACCTAGGCCTTGAGTCTTTTGACTGTTGTCACACAGACCCCTGACGTTTCACCCTGGCCCCAATGTTGATCTCTGGTCTTGTTGTTTTATGGCCAAGCCTCATGGATTCCTCACAATTCCCCTGTTGTGGATACAGGGCCTTTGCACATGCTTTGTCTAGGATGCTCTCCATCTCCTCCTTTCCTCTGTTTGTAAATTTCCTATTTATCTTTTAAAAATATCTAGATATTATTGCTACTTTTCTATCTGGCAAAACAGTTACCCTGTCTGCTTTGTTTCCATTACACTCCATTCATACCTCAAACATGGAACCCACCATACTGTATTATAGTATCTGTTTGGAAGTCTGGTCTTCCACCAGACAGTTAGTGCATTCAAGATGAAGTGTGTGCCCAGTACTTTCAGTTTTAAAAAAGGTGCTGAGGCAATGCTTGCTAAATGAAAATGTCAAAATCTCTAAGATTAAATCACCACTTCTCTCAACCGCTTCAGCTTACCCTGATTCATTCCACTTTCCCTGGAACTTGTGGTTTAGATGCATTCCCTATCTGCAAGCAGAGGGCTCCAGGGCCTTCAGGCAGGGAGCAAAGTTAAATACGTATATAGACACATACGTAATCATCTTGCAGACAAGTAATTCTTCCCAAGTCTCTCTGTAAGCAGGTTGTCACCTACAAGCAAGGAAATACTGACACTTCCCACCAGTTCTGGTGAAATTTTGTCCACATTTTCTCCCAAGTACCAGGCCTGGGCAGTGCACTGGACAACCTGCTTATGGCAACAGAGGCCATTCAGAAATACTGCAGGCCAACACAGTGCAGCTTGACTGTTGTCTTGTTTCAATCCTTCCCCAAAGCAACAGGACTTCAGCAGCATTATACTGCTGCTGCTAAGTCGCTTCAGTCGTGTCCGACTCTGTGCGACCCCACAGACGGCAGCCCACCAGGCTCCGCCATCCTTGGTATTCTCCAGGCAAGAATACTGGAGTGGATTGCCATTTCCTTCTCCAGGGCATGAAAGGGAAAAGTGAAAGTGAAGTCGCTCAGTCGTGTCCGACTCTTAGCGATCCCATGGACTGTAGCCTACCAGGCTCCTCCGTCCATGGGATTTTCCAGGCAAGAGTACTGGAGTGGGGTGCCATTGCCTTCTCCGCAGCATTATAAAGTGGCATTAAAAGTATTTACAAGGGTCTTGTTCAGTTGCTAAGTCTTGTCCGACTCTTTTTGACTCCCATGGGCTGCAGCACACTAGGCTTCCCTGTCCTTCTCTATCTCCTGGAATTTGCTCAAACTCATGCCCATTGAGTGGGTGATGCCATCCAACCATCTTGTCCTCTGTCGTCCCCTTTCTCCCCTCCCCTCAATCTTTCCCAGCAGCAGGGTCTTGATGCACAGTTAAAAAGACACCTGGCCACCCCACACCTTCTCCCTGGGACCCGAACAGCACCACCCTACTCTCTGCCCTGCAGCTACTCACACCAGACAGAAAATGGAAGAAAGTTACTCCTGTCTTCCTTGTCCTCTAAAACCATACTGGCACCTCTATTGAGAGTCATCTTTTTGCTTCTACATTTTAAAAAGACCTGAGTTGGGTCAAAATCTGAAGTAAAAAAAATCTAAGTCTAAAAAAAAAAGAAGAAATAAAAACCTCTAATTAATTTACTAAACTAAGAGTTGTTATTAGAACCAAGTGTAGGAAGAGAAATATTATTTATTGAAGACCTCCTTATATCTGTATTGTTCTGGGTAAATTAATCTTATAAGTCAACAATCCTAAAAGATAGGTTTTGTCAAGTGAAAGTCACTCAGTCGTGTCTGACTCTTTGTGACCCCACGAATAGTCCATGGGATTCTCCAGGCCAGAATACTGGAGTGGGTTGCGGTTTCCTTCTCCAGGAGATCTTCCCAATCCAGGGATCAAACCCAGGTCTCCCACATTGCAGGCAGATTCTTTACCAACTGAGCCACCAGGGAAGCCCTAAAAGATATGTTTAGTGATCATGTTTTACAGCTGGAAACATAGAAGCCCAGGGAAGAAATGCTGAATAATCCGAAAGAGTATGGGTTTAATAGCTGAGAGATCTGGGTTCAAATTTGGAATCCATTATCTCTATGGCTCTGGAGGAATGATTGGACCTCCCCAAGCCTCTGTTTTCTCATTCAGAAGTAGAAACCAATAGCACCAACCTTCCAGGGCTGTTGTAGAGTTGGATAAGAAAATGTGTATAACGTGCCTAAACACGATGGCAAGCATCTTACTGGGTTTCATGTTAGTTTCCTGTCCTCTTGGCTTATTGCCAAAACAGCAGGGCTGGAGTTCAAACGCGGGATCACAGGACCCAAACCAAGTTCTTTGCACGTCTGTAATGAGAACGTTTTGGAGTTGCTCATCTACCACTGCAGTGACAGAATCAAACTAGTTGAAGTTGAGCTGTTCTTACCTTTGCACTGGCAAAGCGCTCTATTGTTTCATATATCTATGTCCAGATGTAAATCTTTCAGAAGTCAAAATCAAAACAAATAAATCATGCATTTCTCCAATGCATTATAATGTGCCTTCAGTACAGCCTGATCACAAAAATACCTCTTCCAGCCACTTAACATCATATAACTATTTAGGAAAAAGGTCTAACGTTGGCAGAAGATAATAGAACAATTATTGGGTTTCAGTGCCGATTGAATTTGCAAAAAGTAAGTAACACATAAGGAGAAATAATAGCCTTTCTTGTCCTAAATCTCTCTCATAGTCCCCCTGCTTTGAAGTAGGTTCTGTTTGCTTCTAGAAAAAAAACTGTAAGTCCACAAAAAAAGTTCTTGCAAAAAGGTGTTGGCTGCATTTAGAACTGGGGAGGAGTTTAGTCTTGATATTTTCTTGCTGGTTAGAGATATATTTGTCCTTTGCTTGGTATGCAGAAAGATTCTGAACTTCTAAAAAAATTCTTCAAACCTATACTCCAGGGAACACGCTGCTTATCTTACCATAGAATATATTTTGCAGACACCTTCTCCAATGCTTAAGTCTATGAAAAGGGTATGACCTGACCACATATGTCCCATCGCTTACATCCAATGCCATGAGAATATTGTAGAAACAGCTGTGCTGCCATGAACAGGTGCTGAGTTGGACTTCTGAGATCAGCACTGCTTTCTGGCTCTGCCCCTTTCTCTGTGGCTTTGAGCATGTTGTCTCATTTCTATGAGTCTCGATTTTGCTTGTCTATATAATGGGGGTACTAGCTGACTGCCAAGAGCTTGTGAAGCCTGGGCAGCATTTGGTACCTGAAAGCTCTGTGGAATCCACAAGATGGATGTTTTTGTTAGAATTAAGGAGCAGGAGCCTAAAGAGCTGTATGCTCAGGGCAGGATTTTCCATTTTTAGACTGAAATTCATACTAGCCTCCAGTCTAATTCATTCTGGATCCGTTTTTGGCAGGAATGAGGGCAGCTAGAGTTTGGAGACCTTAAGTAACCTAAATGGCCTCTGAAATACTGAGCTGTGTGCATTAAAATGTAGCTTTTATGACATTCTACATAACCCACTGTAATGGAAAGAACACCAGCCCAGGAAGTCAAAACACCCAAGGCTCACTCTCCAGGCTCTCACTGACCATCTCAATGACACATCTCTAAGCCATACTGTTTTCCCCACCTGACATCTTTAGCCTTAATTTGAAAGGACAGTCTCCACCTTTGTGGGTGACCCAAGGTGAGGTGAATGCATGCAATAATAATCTGTACTGAGGAAGTCACAGTCCAAAAAAACATGAGCCAGTGCTACCAACTGTCATGTAAGGACACCCTTAAACACCAGACAACCCCTAGGAGCCTTATGAATTGTCAAAGAAAGAATAAAGCTTTAAGGGTTAAATGAATCACAGACTGAATATTAGACCCGCTTAAATCTATCGGACAGCCAGAGTTCAAGTACGGGATACAATCTCTGGATTGTCTCCCAACAAAAAAAGGCACGTAAGTTCATCCATGCAGTGTTGGATATGGTGTTTTGTGAATTTCCTGGAGCTCAATTATGGATTATCTAAGTTTGGTAGATCTCAGGTTTAAAATCTGTTTTAGATCACAAAGAGTAGATACTAAAACTCATCTCATTTAATCCTCTTATTTAACAGATGACAAATGGAAGCATGGAACTTATCAGTGGCCTTCTGATAAATGTTTGACATGGTCTTAAATATGCTGCTTTTTTCCGATTTTAAAAATCAACAACCCACATTAGGGTACAGAGAAAGCTCAGTTATTTGGACCATTTCATTTTCCAGAATATTAAATTTGTCATCCCTGTTAAATCAAGGCCAGCTTATGCATATCTTATCCATTTTTCCATACCATAAATTGAATTTACACCTTGAAATGATGTCGTGTAGTAAGGAAGCACAGATTGAATTAATCCAATGTCCCATTGAAAGCCAAACTGCTAATGCTTTCAGAAGGATATTTTATCCACTTGAACTTACACCTAAATTCTGAGATGAATTTTGATCTAACTACTAATCAGGTTTCCTAAATTGACACAGCTCCTAGCTAATTGCCTATGTTTTGCCAGATTCCTCATCAAAAATAAAAATTAAGTGTTGCTGAGGTCTGATGCTAAGAAAAGTGCCTTTTTATGAAAATAAAATCAAGAAAATGTGTGAACAATAGAATCTGCACGTTTCAGAGTCCGGGTAATGAGACCAACATTCCCATTGCAGATGGGGACTTGGTGCCTATTTTTTATTCAGTGCAGCCAGCAGAAATGGTTCTTCTGCAGGTGCAGTGGATTGGTTATGTTTTCTGAACACGGAGCTAGGACAGGCTATCAGCGTCACAAATGAAAAGAAAATGGGCAGGTAGAACTGTTGTATTTACAGCAAGTCCTGATCGACTCATTGCTTGCTGTGTGATTTCTACATGGCGGTATTTTTTTTGGTTGTTGGATGTTATGAGTCAAACAAGGTCAAATTTGGGTTGTTAGAAACCTGGCAGGAAGTGCTCAGCAAAGAACATAGGTGCCCTTTCATATCCAAGCTGTTACTGTCAATAAAGTTTGATCAGTATGGTTTGGCACAGCTCTATAGAAGATAAATGATGTCATTTTGGCTAGCGCACACTTGACGAAGTACAACTGGCACATACCAAGGAACCTGTGTCTCTAATTCAAGTTTTATGTGCCTTCCTAGAAACCCAGCTCCAACTAAGTCCAAGAGAATTGAGTGTTTCCCTAGAATTTCTGTCCCTTCATACATCATCTCAGAAGGCTTTGGGGTTTTCCTGGGTAGTTCCTGTTTTTTTTTTTTTTTTAAGTTGAAGCATAGTTGGTTTACAATGTTATGTTAGTTACTGCTGTACAGAAAAGTGATTCAGTTACACATATACATACATATATATACTATATTTTTAAAGTATTATTTTCCATTAATGTTTATCATAGAGTATTGAATATAGTTCTCTGTGCTACAGTAGGACCTTGTTGCTTATCCATTCCATATATAAAAGCTTACATCTGCTAACCCCAACCTCCCACTCCATCTCCCCCTCAACCCCCTCCCCCTTGGCAACCACCAGTCTATTCTCTATGTGGGTAATTCTGTTTCATAGATATATTCACTTCTGTCATATTTTAGATTCCACATATAGGTGATATCATGGGCTTCCCAGGTGGCTCAGTGGTAAAGAATCTGCCTGCCAATGCAGGAAGACGCAGGAGATGTGGGTTTGATCCCTGGGTGGGGAAGATCCCCTGGAGGAGGAAATGGCAACCCACTCCAGTATTCTTGCCTGGGAAATCCCATGGACAGAGGAGCCTGGTGGGTTGAAGTTCATGAGGTTGCAGAGTCGGACATAAATGAGCATGCACACACACACACACATGCACACACACACATGCACACATAGGTGATGCCATATGGTATTTGTCTTTCTGACTTGTTTCACTTCGTATGATAATCTCTAGCTGCATCCATGTGGCTACAAGTGGCATTATTTTGTTCTTTTTTATGGCTGAGTAGTATTCCTGGGTAGTTCTTGCTTACACAGTGAATGATCTCTTTCCACTAACTTGAGAAGAATTTATGGTGGATATTGAGCCTAAGCACTTCAGAAGATATATTCCAGAGCCCCTCCTGCTTTCTGTCGTGTATTCTCATGCAGCAGCCATGCCACCTTCAGGGAGGAGGTTTCGAGGTGGCCAGTTACTAGACAGTTGCTTGCGTGCATGCTGAGTCGCTTCAGTCAAATATGACTCTTTGAAACCCTATGGACTGTAGCCCGCCAGGCTCCTCTGTCCATGGATTCTCCAGGCAAGAATACTGGAGTGTGTTGCCATTTCCTTCTCCAGGGGATCTTCCCTATCCACAGTTGGTGGCCTCCAAATCGGCCAGCCTGACTTGCTAAGGGAGGCAAGCTGTTTGATTAGATGTGACCCACTTTCCCTTCTCCTCTTCTCAGGGCTCGTCAGGGTTTGAGTCCCAGCTGGCTCACCTGCTTTTTTTCAGTCAGATGTCTCTGGAGGGACCGGGATGCTCTCAGATGTCAGTGCGGTGGGGATCACTTTTCAAACTTTCATGTTTCTTGTCACTTCTTTCATTCTGGAAGAATTATCCTGAAGTCCAACCTTCCATGGAAAAGTTTGGTCACTCCAAACATGTGCCCCAAACCAGATATATGAGCTGGTTGACCGGCTCGCCCCTTACATAACCTCCGATTTCCTGATTAACTCCTTTAATCTTAATTGTTTTAGAAAAAATTCAAAACTTGTAAAGCTCTTTACTCCCAGTCTCTTGGGCACTGACACTGGGTCCCAGGCTGTCTGACCACACTGCTTTGGCACAACAATGGCTCTCGCTGGGATTTTAAAAATATAATGAGACTGTTCTTTTGCTTTGTAACTTTTTATCTCAGCATGAACTCAGCTCTCATCAAGGAGCTCTGTTTATAGTGTCAGAACCTAAAAAAAAAAACTTTATCCTTTTAAGAATAAACCAAATCAATAAAGGCTTTAAACAGTAGACTCTTACTTTTCTTAGACTATTTCTCTTGCCTATATAAGCAAAACTATCTAAGTAATTAAATCTCCTATAAGTAATATTATGCATTTTTTTCCCAGAGGAAAAAGTTCCTAAAGTGGATTTTCACTTTGATTTATAAGGAAAGCTATGATTCAAAAAAACATTGAATAGACAACCACAGAACCAAATAAATGTTCATGGAATTCTCCAGGCAAGAATACTGGAGTGGGTGGCCATTCTCTTCTCCAGGGGATCCTCCCAATGAAAGGATCAAACCCTGGTCACCACATTCCAGGCAGATTCCTTACTGTCTGAGTCACCAGGGAAGCCCAATAAATGTCCATGTTCTACCAACTAATACCCTAGTTACTAATCAGAAGATGGATGTACATAACTAGGGTGTTGTGGTGGTGGTTGTTTTTGTCCATGTTCTACCAACTAATACCCTAGTTACTAATCAGAAGATGGATGTACATAACTAGGGTGTTGTGGTGGTGGTTGTTTAGTTGCTAAGTTGTGTCTGACTCTTGTGACCCCATGAACTATAGTTGGCCAGGCTCCTCTGCCCATGAGAAGTTCCATAGGAATACTGGAGTGGGTTGCCATTTCCTTCTCCAGGGGATCTTCCTGACACAGGGATTGAACCTGTGTCCCCTGAATCTTCTGCATTGGCAGGTAGAATCTTTACCACCTGACCCACCAGGGAAGCAAATATTACACATGCCCTAAGAGCCAAATCAGAATGTTCCTGAAGCATCTAGTGTCCTCGCACAGCCAGCAGACTGGCTGAGTAAGTTCTGAGTAAGCAGAACTGATTGCTAAGAACAACCCATTTTGTGTAGGCTCTAAGGAGAGTTGTTAAAAATCTCATTAAAGTAGACCTTTGGTTTTCAATGAGCGTGATAAGTTTAGAAATATATGAAGGCATTTCCTCCTTCCTTCCTTTCTTTTTTAAAAAATATTTTTCTTTTATTCTGCTTGTCACACTGCCTGTGGGGTACTATTGTTATTTAGTAGTCAGGGCTGAGGGAGGCTGTCCCCATAGTATATCCCCCTTCAAATGCCCAGAGCAATCTGGTTGAGAAATGGCTGATTCAAACAGTCTCAACCAACCTTTTACCAGCTAGGATAATAAATAAATAAGCAGGTAAGCAAGTAACTAAAAAATACAAGGTGGTAGCACTTGCTATCTTGAATAAAATTGTGTGTGCTTAGTCGCTCAGTTGTGTCCGACTCTTTGCAACTCTTTGAACTGTAGCCCGCCAGGCTCCTCTATCCCTGGGACTCTCCACGAAAGAATACTGGAGTGGGTAGGCATGCCTTCCTCCAGGGGATCTTCCTGACCCAGGGATTGAAACTGCATCTCCTGTGTCTCCTGAATTGCAGGTGGATTCTTCTACCCACTGAGCCGTTGGGGAAACCAGACTTATATTAATAACTGATAAAGTTTTAACTGCTTCTTTTATCAGTGGAGGAGGGTCATTCATGAACGTGGCTTAGATGTGAAAATACTTTAGTTGGAATGGATTAAATTGTGTCCCTGCAAAAAGATATGCTGAATCCCTAACTAGGGGTTATCTAGTACCTGTGAATATGACGTTAGTTGGAACTCTGGTCTTGGCAGATGTAATTGAGTTAAGATGGGGCATACTGAATTAGGGTGGGCCCTAATTCGATCAAGACTGGATGACTAATGTCTTTAAGAGAAGGGAATCTGAACCCAGATTCACTTAGAGGGAAGAAGGTCACAGATCACAGTTAATACTTTCACAAGCCAATGAACACCTTAAACTGGCAGAAAGCAGTTTCAAGGGGCTACCAGAAACTGGCAGAAGCAAGTAAGGATCCTCCCCTCGAGGCTTTGAAGGAAGCATGACCTGCTGAAACCTTTATGGCAAACTTCTAGTTTCCAAAACAGTGAGAGAAGCAATTTCTGTTGTTTCAAGCTGTCCAAGTTTGCGGTAATTTGTTATGGCAACCTTAAGACAATAGCTAATCTATATTTGTCCCAAGCATGGTAGGTTGGCAGGCTTCCCAGGTGGCTCAATGGTAAAAGAATCTGCCCACCAATGCAAGAGACACTGGTTTGATCCCTGGTTTGGGAAGATCCCCTGGAGGAGGAAATGGCAACCCACTCCAGTATTCCCGCCTGGAAAATCCCATGGACAAAAGAGCCTGGTGGAATACAGTACAGGAGGTCACAAACAGTTGGACATGACTGAGTGACAAAGCATGCATGCACATGTGGTAGGCTGGCATAGTTCAAGGAAGCAAGGCATTTACAGTAGATTAGGAGGAATGACAATATACAGCCTTGATGTACTCCTTTTCCTATTTGGAACCAGTCTGTTGCTTCCTGACCTGCATACAGATTTCTCAAGAGTCAGGTCAGGTGGTCTGGTATTCCCATCTCTTTCAGAATTTTCCACAGTTTATTGTGATCCACACAGTCAAAGGCTTTGGCATAGTCAATAAAGCAGAAATAGATGTTTTTCTGGAACTCTCTTGTTTTTTTGATGATCCAGTGGATGTTGGCAATTTGATCTCTGGTTCCTCTGCCTTTTCTAAAATCAGCTTGAACATCTGGAAGTTCACAGTTCACGTATTGTTGAAGCCTGGCTTGGAGAATTTTGAGCATTACTTTGCTAGCGTGCGAGTGAAATTGTGTGGTAGTTTGAGCATTCTTTGGCATTTTCTTTCTTTGAAATTGGAATGAAAACTGACCTTTTCCAGTCCTGTGGCCACTGCTGAGTTTTCCAAATTTGCTGGCATATTGAGTGCAGCACTTTTACAGCATCATCTTTTAGGATTTGAAATAGCTCAACTGAATTCCATCACCTCCACTAGCTTTGTTTGTAGTGATGTTACCTAAGGCCCACTTGATTTCACATTCCAGGATGTCTGGCTCTAGGTGAGTGATCACACCATCGTGATTATCTGGGTCGTGAAGATCTTTTTTGTACAGTTCTTGTGTGTATTTTTACCCCTCTTCTTAATATCTTCTGCTTCTGTTAGGTTTATACCATTTCTGTCCTTTATTGTGCCCATCTTTGCATGAAATGTTCCCTTGGTATCTCTAATTTTCTTGAAGAGATCTCTAGTCTTTCCCATTCTATTGTTTTCCTCTATTTCTTTGCACTGATCACTGAGGAAGGCTTTCTTATCTCTCCTTGCTAGTCTTTGGAACTCTGCATTCAGATGGGTGTATCTTTCCTTTTCTCTTTTGCTTTTCACTTCTTCTCTTTTCACAGCTATTTGTAAGGCCTCCTCAGACAGCCATTCTGCTGTTTTGCATTTCTTTTTCTTGGGGATGATCTTGATACCTGTCTATTGTACAATGTCATGAACCTCTGGCCATAGTTCATCAGGCACTCTGTCTATCAGATCTAGTCCCTTAAATCTATGTCTCACTTCCACTGTATAATCGTAAAGGATTTGATTTAGGTCATACCTGAATGGTCTAGTGGTTTTTCCTACTTTCTTCAATTTCAGTCTGAATTTGGCAATAAGGAGTTCACGATCTGAGCCACAGTCAGCTCCTGGTCTTGTTATTGCTGACTGTATAGGGCTTCTCCATCTTTGGCTGCAAAGAATATAATCAATCTAGTTTTAGTGTTGGACATCTGGTGATGTCCATGTGTACAGTCTTCTCTTGTGTTGTTGGAAGAGGGTGTTTGTAATGACCAGTGTGTTCTCTTGGCAAAACTCTATTAGCCTTTGCCCTGCTTCATTCTGTACTCGAAGGCCAAATTTGCCTGTTACCCCAGATGTTTCTTGACTTCCTACTTTTGCATTCCAGTCCCTTATAATGAAAAGGACATCTTTTTTGTGTGTTAGTTCTGGAAGGTCTTGTAGGTCTTCATAGAACCGTTCACCTTCAGCTTGGATTAACGTGATATTGAATGGTTTGCCTTGGAAACAAACAGAGATCATTTTGTCGTTTTTGAGATTGCACCCAAGTACTGTATTTCGGACTCTTTTATCGACTATGATGGCTACTCCTTTTCTTCTAAGGGATTCTTGCCCACAGTAGTAGATATAATGGTCATCTGAATTAAATTCACCCATTCCAGTCCATTTTAGTTCACTGATTCCTCAAATGTTGATGTTCACTCTTGTCATTTCCAGTTTGACCACTTCCAAGGCCTTGATTCATGGACCTAACATTCCAGGTTCCTATGCAATATTGCTCTTTACAGCATTGAAACTAGCTTCCATCAACAGTCACATCCACAACTGGGTATTGTTTTTGCTTTGGCTCCATCTCTTCATTCTTTCTGGAGTTATTTCTCCACTGACCTTCAGTAGCATATTGGGCACCTACCGACCTGGGGAGTTCATCTTTCAGTGTCCTATCTTTTTGCCTTTTCATACTGTTCATGGGGTTCTCAAGGCAAGAATACTTAAGTGGTTTGTCATTGCCTTCTCCAGTGGACCACATTTTGTCAGAACTCTCCACCATGACCCATCCATCTTGGGTGGCCCTACATGGGGCCACCTGGGCTGCATGAAGCACAAACTGGAATTAAGATTACTGGGAGAAATATCAATAACCTCAGATATGCAGATGATACCACCCTTATGGCAGAAAGTGGAGAAGAACTAAAGAGCCTCTTGTTGAAAGTGAAAGGGGAGAGTGAAAATGTTGGCTTAAAGCTCAACATTCAGAAAACTAAGATCATGACATCTGGTCCCATCACTTCATGGCAAACAGATGGGGAAACAGTGGAGACAGTGGCAGACTTTATATTTTTGGGCTCCAAAATCACTGCAGATGGTGACTGCAGCCATGAAATTAAAAGACGCTTGTTCCTTGGAAGAAAGCGTGACCAACCTCGACAGCATATTAAAAAGTAGAGATATTACTTTGTCAACAAAGGTCTGTCTAGTCAAAGCTAGAGTTTTTCCAGTAGTCATATATGGATGTGAGAGTTGAACCATAAAGAAAGCTGAGCACCAAAGAACTGATGCTCTTGAACTGTGGTGTTGGAGAAGACTCCCGAGAGTCCCTTGGACTGCAAGGAGATCCAACAAGTCTATCCTAAAGGAAATCAGTCCTGAAAAATCATTGGAAGGACTGATGCTGAAGCTGAAACTCCAATACTTTGGCCACCTGATGTGAAGAACTGACTCATCTGAAAAGACCTTGATGCTGGGAAAGATTGAAGGTGGGAGGAGAAGAGACAACAGAGGATGAGATTGTTGGATGGCATGACCAACTCAATGGACATGAGTTTGAGTAAGCTCTGGGGGTTGGTGATGGACAGGGAAGCCTGGCATGCTGCAGTCCATTGGGTTGCAATGAGTCAGACATGACTGAGCATCTGAACTGAACTGAACTAAGGGGGAATGAGGTTTGGGGACAGACATTCACTTAACTAGCAACCTCTGTGGGGTAACGGATAGGCAGGATAAGGTTTTCCTTTATATCCAGGAGCACACACTTTTGTTTAAATTCCTTGTGGATTCTTTAAAGACAAACTTCACTGCATTCACTCAGCCAGAATGAAATCTTACTTCATAAAGACGTGCAGGGTGGTTGCACAAAGATAGCAAGCCTGGCTGGAAGTCGGTTCTAATTCCTTTCCAGAGTTCCTGTGCTAACATGTAATGACATGAAGCAGGCTAACTGGATCCCCTAGGGGCCTTTTGGTGTTCAGTGCATTCACAATGACTTGAACTGTACAACTCCTCATCTGGGTGGTGGCCCAGATTCCACTATCACAGGTAGCTGTCCTCAGGGCACTTCCTCAAGCTCTATTCTCATCTATACACTAGGGTGTGGCAGTATGGTGATCTTTTATTTCTATCATGCTGTCTCAATTTATTAGCTGGAATACTTGTAAGAAGACAGTTATTGTATCATCTAATGTTTGGTCACCCAGTGTACACCTAATTTAAATGAGTAAGATTGAGCAATCAATCAATCAAGAAAATTATTTAATCTATTATTTTTCAAAACGATGTGTTTGTTTATTAGCATCTTCCAGTGGAGACCAGTGAAGTCTTCTGCAGTCATTGTTTTGTTTTAGGTACCATTATGAACTCATAGAACTTCTCTGGTGGCTAAAGAATCTGCCTGCTAATGCAGGAGATCCCCTGGAGAAGGAAATGGCAACCCACTCCAGTATTCTTGCCTGGAGAATTCCATGAACAGAGAAGCCCATATGGCTACAGTCCACTGGGTCACAAAGAGTTGGACGCGATTTAGCAACTAAACCAAAACAACAATGAACTCACAAGCTTAAACAAGGCGATTCAGCCCATTGCAATTATCCTTACTGATGCTCAGACTGTTCTATCTTTGGCCAGTAGAGCCTCATTAAGTCGTTCTGAGTCCTTTCTACAGGAGGCTGGTAGTCTTTGATAGCATCCTTGCTATCTGGTATAACAAAATCATCCAGGCTCATCTTTTACATTTCCTAACCCAGATCTAGTCAAAGCTATGGTTTTTCCAGTAGTCATGTATGGATGTGAGAGTAGGACCATAAAGAAAGCTGAGTCCCGAAGAACTGATGCTTTTGAACTGTGGCGTTGGAGAAGACTCTTGAGAGTCCCTTGGATTGCAAGGAGATCCAACCAGTCCATCCTAAAGGAAATCAGTCCTGAATATTCATTGGAAGGACTGATGCTGAAGATGAAACTCCAAAACTTTGGCCACCTAATGAGAAGAACTGACTCATTGGAAAAGACCCTGATGCTGGGAAAGATTGAAGGCAGGAGGAGAAGGGAAATGACAAAGGATGACATGGTTGGATGGTATCACTGACTCGATGGACATGAGATTGAGCAAGCTCTGGGAGCTGGTGATGGACAGGGAGACTTGGGGTGCTGCAGTCCATGGTGTTGCAAAGAGTCAGACATGACTGAGTGACTGAACTGAACCCAGACCTGGAATCAGCCATTTCTCTAGGAGCCTTCATTCCTTGTATTGGAAATGGGACTTAGGAATGATAGTCTGGCACCTGGATGATTGAGGCATATCTGGGCCTGCTTCTCCTTTTTCAGAGGGGAGTAGCCAGTTGGGCCTAGGGTGAAAGAGGCAAGAGATTACAAGAAGAAAAAGGGTGACCAGTGATCACTGAGGAGTAACTGTAATAGTCTAGGGTGAGATGATAAGGTTTTCAGCCAAGGTCGTTGCTGTGGGGATGGTGAAGAGGATCAGAGTTGGGAGAGATTCTAGAGACTAAATTTACACAAGAGGATTTATCAGCTGAACTTGGAAGTTCAAGGCAGGAGGGGCCAAGGAGGGTAAAAGACTGCAGCAGTGGGTTCAAAGTCTAATTCTGTCACTTACAGACTGAGGGATCTGCATCTCATTACTCAACTTCTAAGACTCAGGAAACTGAATTGCAAAATGAGAACAGACTTCCTGTCTCTTGGGGTGATTGAGAGGATCAGATGAAGTTGTGGATGAAATGAACATAGTTAAACATGTGAAAAATCTAGACCTGTTGGGAAGAGGGGAAATTCACATGGGGTTGGCTCAGATCACACCAAAGCTCAGTCTGCTCCCAGTCCCCTCTCTCAACTAACACTTGCATTGGTCTTGGGTAACCTCATGGAGTATTAATAATGGATCCCCCAGCATTTACCTAAACCACATTGTATTATTTTATTGAAAAGATGATATAATAAGTTTAATGTTGCCAAAAGAAAAATAGATCACATATTCTTCTGAGGGCTGTTTTTTCTTATTTGACATCAAAGTCGACAAATTTCATTTTAGAAAAACTTAGAGTGATGTTTTAATTTAAAATTGCTTCCGTAAGTGACTAATGCTGAAGATATTAAAAACTAAGAAAGTACCTTAAACACAAACAGTTAGCTCAGAGCCTTTTAAAATACTTTCCAAGATGGTTGTCCTGATCAATGATTTATGCAGCACTCTGGCTTTAGAAAATACAGCATTACTTTAAGTCAATTCCTTCCCAGAACCTCCCCTGCCCATTAAGTCAGTGATATCTTGTAAACCTTTTTGAAGTTATTGCTTTTCTAAGATGTTATTTTTGAGGACTCCATTGGAGTGATATTTGAATCAAAATTTTGAGGATAGAAGTAGCCATCTAGTAGTTATTGTAGTCACATTAAGTACTGATAAGAAGGGAATAAAGTATTGATAATATCCTTACTTTTCAAATTGTGAAGACAAAACAACCCATTAAAATAAATTTCAGGCAAAACAAAAGAGTGTATTAAAAAAAAAAAGCGCAACTGACCCAAAATTCATTTGCCAGAATGTACCACTGTATCCTTCTAAACTCTTTCCTCCACAGGCATACACATGACATTTTAAATATTTTATCACAAAATTCATTTTATTCCTTAGCCTGCTCTTTCAATATACTGTAAAATATAGAGTTGCTAATAGTAATTCAATATATTGTCACCATTTCTGTCTGTCAGGACATAAATGAGTCACTTCACTATTTTAAACAATTGCTGAATATTGCCCAGTTGAATAAACATGGAACTCTTTATTGTGATCTGACAAATACTTCATAGTGACACATCTTCATTGCTCCGAGTTTATTAATATTTTTTAAAGCTCTTAACCAAAACAAACAAATAAGGCTGAATCAGGTCTGGACAGAGGTTAAATACATTCTTGTCAATTTCTGTGTATGTTTACAGTTTCCATAATAAAAAATAAAAAACACATCAGTGCTTGAGTGCAGTTTTGAAAAACTGTTATAGAATAAGAGACAACTGTAACTTACTGATATTGCATTTTTTAAAACAAAAACTTGGCTGTAAATTCCTAAATCTCGAAAACCGCATCTCCCCTCTTTCTGATAATATTCCAACCTGAAACCCTATTCTCAGTGACGCAGGAATTTTCAGTCTTTCAGCAGCCACATTTGGCTTTGAGATTTCTGGGTGTCATTTGCCTGTTCCTTTTCCTTCCAGTGAAAACTTAGGCCTTATTTTTTATTTCAGTCAAGGAATATGGTACCTCCCATGGAGGAAAGGTAGGGTATCATGGTCCCCTGTCCTCCCGGGTCATACCCACAACCCCAGACACAGTACCCAGTGGGTTCTACAGCACAAAGGCTGGGCTCCCCTCCTTGTCCTTCCTCTGTTCACAGTCCATGCTGCTTTCAAGATGGTGGAGCATCTTCCCACCTAAGGAATGGACCAGAGACCTCACTGAACAAGCAAGGAGCATGTTTTTCATAGAAAGGATCTTTTCCCTTCTTTGCTTTGTTTATAAGGCACCCTTCAACTTGATACAATCTTTTTTCTTTTAAAACAGATATTTTTATGTTTATTATTATTTTTTACCCTGACGTTTTTTATTTTATATTATTTTTTATTGGAGTATGGGCTTCCCTCATAGCTCAGTCAGTAAAGAATCCGCCTGCAATGCAGGAAACCTGGGGTTTGATTCCTGGGTCAGGAAGATCCCCTGGAGAAGGAAATGGCAACCCACTCCAGTATTCTCGCCTGGAGAATTCCATGGACAGAGGAGCCCGGCAGGCTACAGTCCATGGTGTTGCAAGAGTCGGACATGGCTGAGCGACTAAACCACCACCATTTTTTATTGGAGTATAGTTGTTTTACAACGTTGTGTTAGTTTCTGCTGTACAATGAAGTGAATCAGTTATATAACTAATTATATTTTCACCCCCTCCCCCCACCACCTCACCCCTCTAGGTCACCACAGAACACTGAGCAGAGCTCCCTGTGCTATACACCAAGATCCCACTAGTTATCCAGGATATAATCTTAAATTTTACTGTTACCCTTAGGCTTCAAGATTAGTATGCTGTTCTTTTCCAAGATCATGCTCTTTTTGGCAGCTGCTAAATGAGTAGATGTTTTTATTTCAGCCAGAAAGTACTATGAGTCTTTGTCAGTGGATGAAGCTGGGGGACATGCCAGCCTGGGTGACACTAGCCACGTCAAGGGGTGTCAGTTCTGCAGGATGAAGAACAAGTGCTCGTTAGATACGAGTCTGATTTTAGTCAGGATTTCACATCACTTCTACCTATTGCTTATGCTTAAAACACAATTCATAGTTCAGAATCACAGATGAAGTGAGAATGCAGAGTCGGTAAGGCCAGGAAAACTCCCATTCTGTTACACTTCAGCTTATTTGTGACTAATTACACCCTCAGCATTCAACATTTGAATTGACTTAAGTTTCTTGGACACCACTGGGAAATTGCCAGTCACGCTTCCCTTAGGCTCAAATCACTTTCATCATCAGGCTCTTTTAGCTATTCAGAAAATTTTCAAAGATGTTCAAATAGTGGAAGTATCTTTATCTTCTCTAGCTTAGCTCAAAGGTGACATTTTCTTCATTGACCAGAGACTAAGAAGTTTCAACTATTTTCAAGTGATATCCATGGCAAAAAAAAAAAAAAAAAGTCTTGCCTTAAAAAAAAAAAGTGTTTTGTATATGTATAGCTTTAAAAAAGCTGATTTTCAAGTTCAGCTTCTGTAACCCTCAATGAAAATGAATAGACTGACTCATTTTTTTTTAAGCTATTTGGAAACAATAGACACAAGCACTTGATAGTAAGTCAGTCTGCCCATGTCTCCTTTTGAGGGGATAGAAGGTAAAATTTAAGTCTTCATTTTGCCTGCCCTCAAAAATAGATTTGACTCATTCAGTTCTACAAATATATTCTGAGTATCCCCTTAGTGCCACCCAGCACTGGGGATACCAGAGCAAAAGACAAAAATCCCAGGGTGGTAAGAGACTAGGGATGAAAGGAGAGAGATGTTAAGGAAAAAGCAGAGGCATGGGGAATATGATGTCGGCAGGCGGAACAGACTACTCAGCTCGTTGTTCTGTGATGACCTAGAGGGTTTGGGATGGAGGGATGTCCAAGAGGGAGGGAATATATGTATACATATAGCTGATTCATTTCATTGTACAGCAGAAACTATCACAACATTGTAAAGCAATTATACTCCAATTATAAAACTGTTGATCAGGGTCAAGACTCACTGAGAAGGTGATATTTGAGCAAAGGTTTTAGGGAGGTGAAGAAATTAACCATGTGGATATCTGGAGAATATCCACATGGATATTCCAGAGATAGGAACCAGCCATGGTATGTGATAAGGAAACCAGTGTGACTGGTGCCAGGGGACCAGAAGAGAGGTAGAAATATGAGTCCAAGGATGAACAGGGAGCAGCTAAGGAAGATCTGGATGGCAGCTCTAAGGACATGGGCTGGAATTTTACTCTGTTGCACCAGGAAGCTGTGGCAGAGCTGTGAACAGAGCAATGGCATCATTTGATACATTTCCACTGGATCGACCTCTGCTCTGTAGAAACCAGACCTTAGCGTGTAAAGGGTTAAAGGTGCAAGGCCTGAGAGGAGGCCCCTGCAGGATCCCAAGAGAAAGAGTATGGGGGATCACACCACAGACACTAATGAAGGTGACAGAAAGAGTCTGACTTCTGTATGAACATTAAAGGCAGGGCGAACAGAAGCCCTTGAAGCATTGGATGAGGGGTGTTGAGAGAAAAAGAGACTCAAAGATGACTCATTATAAGAAGACGTAGTACATATATACAATGGAGTGTTACTCAGCCATTAAAAATGATGAAATAATGCTATTTGCAGCAACATAGATGGACGTAGAGATTGTCATACTGAAATGAAGTAAGTCAGAAGGAGAAGGAGAAATACTTGTGACATCCCTTATACGTGGAATCTAAAAAGAAATGATACAAATGATCTTACTTACAAAATAGAAAGAAACTCACAGACTTAGAAGATGAACTTATGGTTGCTGAGGGGGATGGATGGGGGAAGGGATAGTTTGGGATGGACATGTACACATTGCTAGATTTAAAATGGATAACTAACAAGGACCTACTATATGGACCTCTGCTCAATTTTATGTGGCAGCCTGGATGGGAGGGGAGTTTGAGGGAGAATGGATATATGTATATGTATGGCTGAATCCCTTAGCTGTTCATCTGAAACCATCACAACATTGTTAATTGGCTATACTCAAATACAAAATAAAAAGTTTAAAAGGCAAAAAAAAAAAAAAGATGACTCCAGATTTTCAGTGTGTGCAATTCAAAAGTTGGGGTTGCCACTAACTGGGGTGAGGAAGGCCTCCACTGGGGCCTGCTTAAGGAGAAAAGTCCAAGAGTTCATGTAACGGAGTCCAAGTTTGCTCAGCTCACCGCAGGATAGGCCAATAAATCTGAGATGAGGTGTTGAGGCAAGGAAGACAACTTCATTTGGAAAGCTGGTTGATGGAGAAGATGGCAGATTAGGGCCTCAAAGTAACCATCTTGTTGGGGCCTGGATGCCAGGTTCTTTTATGGATCAGAGATGAGGGGAGGTGAGGAAACACAGTAAAAAGACCATTTAATTCGTGCAAATATCTTCTAGAACGGCAAGCCTCAGCAGGGGCATATGTTAGTTTCACTTCCTTACAGCCCTTAACAGGTGGACAGGGTCAGGCTCTCTCCCTGTGAGTCAAACAAGGGCACCCTAGCCCAAGGGTCAAGCAGAGGTGGGTGGGTAGCACTCCCGAGGCAAGCCATTATGTATGCCTATAATAACTACAAGGGCAAAGTTAGAATTAAAGTCACAGAAGCAGATCCAGTATGGATTCAAAATTAACCCTTATGGCTACATTCAGATTACAAGATTTTGATGTCATGGATTTGAGATGACTGTGAGACAGTCATATTGACCAAGTCAAAATTCATCATCCTCAAAGAATGTAAGTTCTCTGAGGGTAGTCTTCCATCTTATTCTGTTCATTGCCATATCTCCAGAGCCTTAGACAGACGTGTAGTTTCTCTATTAAAAATTAATTTAACGAATATTTGCTAGGCACTCATTCCATGTCTTGCTCTGTTCTCCAAGCTTGAGAGGACAGCAGAGACAAAACAGCTAAAATTCTCATGCACCTTACATTTTAGGAGGAAGAGGCAGATAAACAAATGAAATAAAAGAAATCTTCTATCTGTTGGTGTACCTGTTTAATAAACCTTCACTGGATGTTTACCTACATGGCACTCAATGTTTATGATAATAAACACATTATCATGACTCTACAAGGAGGAAACCCACACCCTGGAGCTGGCATCCCACCAGCCTGTCTTCCTCCAAAGCCCCTTTCACCACATCACGCTGCTTCTCAGAGGAAGTAACACAAATCTTATCCTTACCAGGTAAATACCAGGGCTGTGTTTCTCTTCCTATAAGCATTGAAAGAAAAATCTGCTCAAAATAGGACTCTTCGGGAAGTGCAATCCAGGAGGACTGCCTGGAAATGGGCAAGGCCAGTCACTCAGCTCCACTCAGCCCTCCTTCATGGAACCAAACCATGCAGCTGAATTTCTCTTGAAATCTCAGGGCATTTAAGGGCCATCACAATGATTCCTCTGAAAGGCTCAATTTGCAACCTTTCACAAAACTAGAAAGGTGGACTAAAAGACGCTTGATATGCATATAAATTTTGAGGGAAAATTGTTTATCCCCCTTGTCTAAAAGTGAAACTTGATTAATTTTCCATTTCCAGCAGCAGCATCAAGGAGATGGTTTGAACTTTAGTAGCCCCCAAAATTTCAATGCTTACTTCTCAGCCTCAGCCATCTGACATTCTCAGGCATCTGATATTCTCTCCATGTCATGTAGCGGGCCACTCCGAGCCTCTTCCATGTATTCTCCCCAGAAATTCTGAAACAGCCATGGCCCCTGCCCTCTGTCCATTTCTTATCCATTTTCCACATATACAATAATTTGATATCACACTTCCTTTCTCACCTACGTCTCCTGGAAGGTAAACCATATTGCTTCCCCGGTGGCTCAGTGGTAAAGAATCTATTTGCCAATGCAGGAGATGTGGGTGTGATCCCTGGGTTGGGCAGATTCCCTGGAGAAAGAAATGGCAACCCATTCCAAATTTTTGCCTGGGAAATCCCATGGACAGAGGAGCCTGGTGGGCTACAGTTTATGGGTCACAAAAGAGTCAGACATGACTTAATATCTAAACAACAACTAACTTTAAACGATTATTTATCCTCAAAAATTTGTAATTCTTTCTCCTACTCAGAACTGTCTGAGCAGTCCTTCAGAAAGTTCAGTTCTAGAGATCTCTCCTCTGGATTGCCATTTCTGACAACATTGCAATTTTTAAGATAAAATATGCTGAGTTCCCATCAGTTGGGTGATGGCCATATTCAGCTTGATGTTACCTCTCATGCAGCTGATCCAACAACAGAGAGAATTTCAATGACCAGCAGTATGTGATCCACCAATAGCCTACTTTTCCCAAACCAAGAAAGAGGTGTTCAGACCACCAGATTCCTTAGGACCTTCTGATGGACAAATGGGCTTCGAGAGACCCTCATGTTGTAATTCTGAGATGGACTGAGTCCTCTCCTAATGTGACACATTACTTTAACTCAAGAGAATGACCGGGATCTTAAACATTTCCCTAAAAAAATGAGGGCAGGATGAGATGATTGATGGTATCACTGACCCAGTGGACAGAAATTTGAGCAAACTCGGGGAGATAGGGAAGGACAGGGAAGCCTGGTGTGCTGCAGCCCATGGGGTTGCAAAGAGTCGGATATGACTGAGCCACTGAGCAACAAACAACAAAATACATGCAGCTTTTTGCATGGTGAATAAAGAGGGCATCTTTTATCCTCACAATAATTGTTACTGTTCTTTCTAAAGACTCCAAATTACAGTCCAAATTACAAAGCAAGAATCATGCAATATAGAGGGTTTAACGATGAAATAACTGTTCAGTGCCAGTAAAATGGTATCTGTCTGCCGTCTATCTGTAGGATCACAAAAGCTTTTCCAATGCAAAATGAAAAGGTTTTATAAGGGGGACAGTGCCAGTAACAATTCATCCTGGATACAAGACTGGTGAATAAACCCTCTCAGTAATGAGGTTATGCTTCTGTACTACACAAACCTGGCAAGAATATCCTAATTTTAAAGGCAATGTATATTTTAATGTGTTCTAATCAGCAGGAAGCCTGAATGGTAGCTTTAAGTTCACAACCATGACCAAAAAAATGAAAAATCAAATAAACAAAATCCCCTCTCTCCCAATTCTTTTCATGTGCAATACCTGCTCTAAAATTTCTGTCCTTATTTCCTCCTTGATAGAAAAGAAAATCAAGTGTCAGAATTTGGACTGCAAGTGTAAGATATTATCAAAGTTGTACTCTATCATCCATCTTATTTTGTATTGAATAGACGTATTTTCTAAATATCACACCTGGTAAATTTCCACAATTTTTTTCCACTTAACAATCACCTATTCAGATATTTGGCCTTAGGTATAAAGGTACAAATTTCCAGCACAGCCTAGTTGCTTCAAGGATTTTTTTTCCCCCAATCTGCCTTGAAATTCTGTCTAATATGCTGCTTTAGGCTTCATAGAGCCACAGCTTTTAAGCGATACGTATAGACCTTTCCTGTAGGAATTATGCAAACCTTATGTAATATTTGTGAGATGTGTTAAAATCCTGGCACAGAAGAGAACTTTGAAATCCAAAGCTGTTCTATAACTTTCTTTTTTAATCAGCTGCCAGCTGGATTCTGCAAAGCTCCTAGTTTCAGCTCCTATGCAAGAACAGTGCTACCATTTTAAACAATATACTTTGTTTTTCTTGAAGGAAAGGTCACAAGCGAGGTAAAGTAATGTAGCCTCGGGGAGGCTAAAGAAATCCCACCACTTGTTCAGAAACACACCACAGTGCACAGTGAATGGATATGCAATCCAATTCAAAACGTTCCACTGGAGAGCTGCCTCTGAATCCTAACCTTGTAAGTTGTTTCCAGAGACAGAGCTGCTTTGAAATCTCGGTGTCCTCTTCCCATGAATAGATTGTGACGAATGAATGAAATGGTGTAGGGAAGCTAAAGCTGGGTGAGGCACAGTTCAAAATAAAGCCAATCCTATGTCAAACGTATTGCTCTGATGAACCACATATGGAAGGCCAAAGGTAGCACTGCTAGACAAAATACAGCGTGCCTCATTACATCAGAATTCAAGATAAACAAGGAAGAATTAGTTAGCTTAAGTGTGTCCCAAGCTCTAAGTGGGATAGACTCAGAATTCATATTTACTTAAATTCAAACTGGACCGGACAACCTATATTTTTCATTGCTAAAGCTGGCAATACTCACCCAAGGAAAATTAAAATAGCTTATTTTCAATCAACATTATACTATCTTGCACCAATGAAAAACACAGATGGAAACAATTATATAATCATTTATTCTGCTTGAACGGTTTCTATTACCTTATAAACAGCAAAAGTCTCAACAATATTAGAACAGGTAAAAGAAATGAGCTAAGCTGCTGTAAAGGATCATGAAGACTATTTAAAGATCCACACATCAGAAAATCTGATGTCACATCAATCCCCATCACTAAAATAATTTAAGCTGTGACTACAAAATGTAATGCCATGAACTACGTACACAAACGAGTCTTATTTTATAGTAACCCTGTGTGTGTGCTAAGTCCCTTCAGTCATGTCCAACTCTGTGCAACCCTAAGGACTGTAGACTGTCAGGCTCCTCTGTCCATGGGATTCACCCTAATTGTACATTAACTGGATGATAACCTATTAACCTTGCACTTCCAAGTAAAAGTGGTTAATAGGTTAGAGCTTCCTTGGTGGCTCATACGGTAAAGAATCTGCCTGCAATACAGGAGACCCAGGTTCAATCTGTGGGCTGGGAAGATCCCCTGGAAAAGGAAATGGCAACCCACTCCAACATTCTTGCCTGGGAGAATCCCATGGACAGAGGAGCTTGGCGGGCTACAGTTCATGGGGTCGCAAAGAGTAGGACACGACTAAGCAACTAACACTCCAAGTAAAAAAGCAATCGCAGGTACCCACTGTTGGCCTACTTCTTTTCATGACCACTGCTATATCCCAAATGAAGCATGAATTTTTTCTAGGCAGCTGTTTTATTCAATATCTTGCTAGCAAAGCAAATACAGTCAGATTTCCATATCTGTGGGGTCTGCATTTATGGAGTCAACCAACCTCAGACCGAAAATATTGTAAAAAAAAATTCCAGAAAGTTCCAAAAAGCAAAACTTGAACTTGCTGCATGCCTGAAACAACTGACATAGCATTTACATTGCATTGGGTATTTTAAGCAACCTTGCTATTGTTGTTACTCAGTTGCTAAGTCGTGTCTGACTTTTTGCGACCCCATGGACAGCACCATGCCAGACTTCCCTGTTCTTCACCATCTCCCAGAGTTTGCTCAAACTCATGTCCATTGAGTCGATGATGCCATCCAACCATCTCATCCTCTGTCACCCCGTTGTCCTCCTGCCCTCAATCTTTCCCAGCATCAGGGTCTTTTCTAATGAGTCAGCTCTTCAGATTAGGTGGCCAAAGTATTGGAGCTTCAGCTTCAGCATCAGTCTTTCCAATGAATATTCAGGGTTGATTTCCTTTAGGATTGACTGATTTGATCTCCTTACAGTCCAAGGGACTCTCAAGAGTCTTTTCCAACACCACAGATGATTTAAAGTATACAGAAGGCTGTGCGTAGGTTATATGCCATTTTATATAAGAAACTTAAGCATCTGAGGATTTTCGTATGGTGAGAGCAGGCTGTGGATACTGAGGGATGACTCTATTTGTTTCCTAAACTAATGTATACAATTTCAGTAACAGATATTTCAAAAAGAGAGAAAACTATTGTAAATGCTATAGCAAGATTCCTTTCATTTGGGTGTTAAAAAACAGCCATTCCCTTTTGAAAATATGTTTAATGTCTCTCTTCATTTCCAGTGAATGCTGTACCCCCCCTACCCCTGCTGCCCCCTGCAAAATTATTGTTTAAGAAAATCTGCTCAAACAGTGTAAACATTTGGCCAATATTTTTCTTATAAAAACATAAGCACCACTAAATTAGGCCCAAATGATCAGGTTAAATTAGAGATCTGGCCATTACTGATGATTTTGGATTCTGGAGAGAGACATGCTGGGTCATTCATACACCACGAAATGCCTTTTCCTAAGTTGTTTGATCTCAATTATCCAAAATTTGTGGATCTGAGCACCTGACATTTTTTTAAAAAATTTTATTTGTTCATTTATTCATTTTTGGCTATGCTGAGTCTTTGTTGTTGCACAGGCTTTTCTCTAGGTGCAGTGAGTGGAGTCCGCTCTTCACTGCAGTGTAGTGATTCTCATTGGAGCTTCTCATTGTAGTGGCTTCTCTTGTTGTGTGGCATGGCTCTATGGTGCGGGCTTCAGTAGTTGTGGTGCATGACCTTAGAGCAGTTTTCAGGTTCTTAGAACACAGACTCAATAGTCGTGGTGTGACATGTGGGATGTTTAAGTCCTAGGCATCAAACCCATGTCTCCTGCATTGGCAGGCGAATTCTTTACCACTGAGCCACGAGGGAAGCCTTGTTTGACCTTAAGGTTTAGCTGAGTTGGGCTCTTGAAACACATCAGTTTGCAAGAGACTCTGTGGAAGAAATAAAGTCTTCGGTGAAACTTCTGTTTGTTACCAAGTGTTTTTTGGACTGTTGTGCTAAATTTGAGCTGGCACATTAGTAACCTTTTCAAATTAGGCATTTAGTAGGCTCAGCTGAATCTTTTCTTAATTTGCACATGAGGATTTGCCAGAACAGCTGGCACTGTGCTGGAATATTAGTTGAGATCTTCAATTTACACAGGCCAAGCAGAAACACATACACTTCAGAGAGGATGACCTAATTGGTGCTGAACACAGTCACCTTTATTAATCAGAATAATAGCAATAACAACTGCTAATACTTATTGAGTGCTTACTATGTCCCAGGCATTATAGGTATGAACAGTCATTTACCACTTTCAACAACCTAATGAGGTTTTATTCCTTCAGTTTTGTAGATTAGAAAAGTCAAGAATGGTTAGATGAAGTCCTTAGATTATACAATTAAGTGGTAATAATTTTGCTTTGTACAAGGCAATCTAACTGCAGAATTTGAGTGCTCACCACTTTGCAATACTGTCTCAACAAAAGTATCCCATGTTAATAGAGAACTACCTTCTCAGGTAGGTTTCCCAGTGAAGGATGTGTCCCCTTGTGACGCAGACTTCGGGGAATAGGTGGTAACCACACTAAAGCGATGCATGCCACCCTTCACCTCCACTCTCAATCAACCATAGGCAATCCTGCTGTTGCCTTAAACGTGGGTGCATTTTGGGGGGTTTATTTTTAACATGTTTATGGTAAGATTTATGATACGCCTTTAATATGTTTATGATAAGGCCCTTCCATATATCGGGACCTATAGTGAGAACAGAACCATAAATGTGGAGGGTGGGGTCTTCCAGGAAGGACATTTGATATGTTAGTCACCTGAAGAATGATGTTACAGGCTCAAGACATAAATAGGCTCTTGAGCTGGGTGGAAGACTGGAATTTAGCCCTGCTGGTCTTGATCACCAAGCTTGGGCAATGGGGCAGAATGCAGCATTCTCCCTGGGGTGGGGGTGAGGAGACCAGGGGCAGATAGGGCAGAACCCACGTCATAAAACATTGAGTCAAGGGGTTTATGTCTTTCTTATCTATGCTTGTTTCTCCTTTGAACTCCTTGAATGTTTGGAAAAGGCCTTTGGAAAGTTCCAGCAAATCTCAGATGTCTCAGTGAGGGAATTTTTTTTTAAATAAATTTATTTATTTTAGTTGGGGGCTAATTACTTTACAATATTGTAGTGGTTTTTGCCATACATTGACATGAATCAGCCATGGGTTTACATGTGTTCCCCATCCTGAACCCCCCTCCCACCTCCCTTCCCATCCCATCCCTCTGGGTCATCCCATTGCCCCAGCCCTGAGCATTTGTCTCATGCATCGAACATGGAATGGTGTTCTGTTTCACATATGATAATATGCATGTTTCAATGCTATTCTCTCAGAACGTCCCACCCTCACCTTCTCCCTCAGAGTCCATAAGACTGTTCTATGCATCTGTGTCTCTTATTCTGTCTCGCATATAGGGTTATCGTTACCATCTTTCATGGATTGGAAGAATTAATATAGTGAAAATGAGTATACTACCCAAAGCAATCTATAGATTCAATGCAATCCCTATCAAGATACCAACGGTATTTTTCACAGAACTAGAACAAATCATTTCACAATTTGTATGGGAATTTTTAAACATATTGCGCCATAGAGAACTGGAGGGTGGCAACGATGGTGGTGGGAATGACAGAATTGAATCCAGTGGGGAAACAGAGAGGGATGAAGATGGAAACTTCCTGTGGCCCGTCATTCTCCCTTTCCTCTTGGTTCTGATGCCAAACCTCAGAGGTTCTGGCTTGTAATTTAGAGGTAATGTTTCTGTATGCCTAGAGTACTGGTCTTAGAGGTGTTTGGGAATGGTTTGTAAAACAGCCACACTAGTTTTCTACCACAATCAGCTCTGGAAGAAGTGATGACAGCCTCAGATTTCTCTCTTCCTTGTTTTTAAAATACAACTAATGGCTGATTCATGTCAATGTATGGCAAAAACTATTACAATATTGTAAAGTAATTAGCCCCCAACTAAAATAAATAAATTTATTAAAAAAAATAATAATAAATACACAAATAAATAAAAAGCAATAAAATAAAATAAAATAAAATACAACTAAGTGTAGAGGTCTACTTTTGCTGCATTGTTGACAATGCACAGATATTCACAAGTGTCCATTATACAGGCTGGAAGAAATGCTAAGTATTTATAATGAGTAGATTTATTAAGCTAAAAAAAATGTTCCCTGCTACACCCCTTCCTGACTCAAGAAAGTATCATCTTAAGAGTTTTACAGAAAATTTCCTGAAGCCACTAAAGGTGGAGGGATTAAAAAAGAAACAAAAGAAAAGAAAAAGCAACTGCCTGGTGAAACTAACTAGAGCTTTGACAAGGGAGCCAGAATGATCCACTGAAACATGCATGCCACTTTCATCTTAAGAACCCTAGTCCCTCTCTCCTTTACCAACTTTTTCAGAAAAGTCGTATTTTAGATTCTGAAAGCACCCTACTTTGGGATGTAGAGAAGCTCATAAGGTATTTACACATATTTTTATATGATTTTCCTGATAACTTACTGTAGGTAGATCTAACAACACACTGATCCCCAAAGAGACTTCTTCCCAGGCACAAACTCAGAGGAAAGGATGAAGCTTCCGCAATCTCTGTTTGGCAGATGGACCCAGAAACATAACTATGTCTTCCGGGGGTCAGAGGAGCCCGGGAACTCAGAGGCTGTGATCTGGACGCTGACCTCAACACAGGTGCTTTAGGATGAGAGTGAGGCTACTCAGTCAGTCCCTGAGCTACCAGCCTTCTCACTCTGTCCAGGAACAAGGGCAAGATTTCAGCTGCAAAAAACCACCAGAGCTAAACTCTAAAACTGGCCAAGGAGGGAGAAAAAATCGTGAGCTCCTTGCGGGGAGGGGGTGGAGGGGAGCCACAATACACTGCCTAATCCCAGCGTTGCCAACTGCTAGAGTTGTTAAAAAAAAAAAAACAGGAAGAAATTAAAAAGACAAGCCACTAAATAAAATTAGCCAACAAACCTACCTACTAGCTCTACTGGCTAATGGACAGTTTTCTGAGCCTCGAGCCTCATGAAAAGATTTCTAGCGAGGAGAATGGAAGGCACCTTCCCTGTCATTTCATAAACGTTTCTTGGCAATGCCGGGACCCTCGGCTGTCACACTTGCCGGGACCCGTGCGCTCCCAGCCTGGCCGAGCGAGGATACGGACTCTCAGAACACTGCAGACACCAGAGAGAAAAGACAGCTTTCTGAGGCGCTTAGCAAGTAGAGGAAGAAGACTCGCTCTAGCCTCAAGTTGAGAAACTTTTCCTCAAAACTGCATTATCCTTTGTTGAGCTGCCAGGAAATCCCTAGTTTCTTTTCATGGGATTGTGACGACTTGCGTCCATGATGGCAGGAACCCAAGCAATTCAGGACGAAAAACATATATACACGTTCTACAAGCATGAGTCAAATGACTTGTGTATGGACGTGGCTTTGGGACATTCTTATCTCTAAACACGCCGGCGTCCGCGCACTCGGCGGCTTTTTCCACCCATGCCTGTCCCTTGTTGGCCTGCATTTTCTAGAAAAACTGAGTACCCCAACCTCTGACTCAAAGCGCCTTTCCGCATCTCCCCACCAAGCCGAGCTCAGTCCCCGGGCTCCTCTCTCCCCAATCCCCTGCTTAGAGGCCGCCGCCGCCCGTGGTCCAGAGAAATACGCGCGTGGGGAAGCCGAGCCGGCCGGCGGGGCCGGGGTGGAACCGGGAGAATGCTAGTTTTTGCCAAGTTAACAGTTTCAGCCAGGGGGCACGGATTCTGGGGAGCCTCGGGGCCACAAGGTAGAAGTGGAAACTCCCCAGCGGTGATGCGAAGCTCGAGCCGGGTGGGAGCGGGGCTGTCAGTGCCGCACCATCCTCAAGCGTAAATAGGAAAGGACGCGGAGACAGAGCCCACCAAAAACTCGGGGAACGCAAACCAGCCCGGCTGGGTGCGCAGCCAAGACTTCACGCTTTCCCAGATGCTATCCCCCGCCTGCTTCTTCTTCTCATCCCTCCCTGGGTGCAACCGCGTCAGGAAGTCTGACGCCCAACTCTGGCAGGGCGTACTCGGAGACCCGAGAAACCCCAGCGTCGCCAAGCCCGGCTTCAAACGCGTCGGGCAGCCACCTGTTTCACAAAGCCCGGAGTTTGTTGCGGGGGCGAGCCGCGGCTGGAAGAACCCTGTCAACCCCTCGGTCCGCCTCGGCACAGGATCTCCAAAAACGCGTATCACCCCAAAACCAAGTGCGCACATACCTTTGCGCAACCCAAGAGGCTCGCATCACTCCTGCCAACCGCGCGCGGCGACTTACTTCCCGATCCCCCGCCTTCAGCTCCCACCCCAGCGCTGGCCTCGGGTCCCAGACCGCGCCCGACCCTTCCGCCAGGGACAGCGCCCCAAAATACCTGCCGTGAAGATGCAGAGAGCGAAGAGGGTCTTGCAGACCATGGTACCTTGGTACTTGGTGCCGAGCCCGGCGCGGGCGGCGGGAGAGTTTGCCGGGACTGACCGAGCGCTCCCGGGCGCGGGCAGCTTCTCCTCGGCCCGCTGGCTGCGGCGGGAGCCGGGCTGTCCGGGCGGCGGCAGGGGAAGCGAGGCGAGCGCCGCGCGGCTCCGTCAGCTGCTCGTCCTCCGGCGCCCGGCGCGCTTCTGCTCCATCCCAGCCGCCGGAGCCCGGGGCCGCCCCCGCCGCCGCAACAGCCGCCGCCAAACCCCTCCCACCCGGGCCCCGCGGCGATGACAAGGCCACCCCTGGCCTTTCCTCTCCCGGCGCTCGAGTCCCGAGAGTCCCGGCCCAGGGCGGCCTCTGCTGGACAGTCAGGGCGCGAGACCGGAGTTCTGATCCGGTTCAGCAAATGTCTGGGGCCGTTAGCACTGAGCTGGGAACTAAGGGAATGCAAAGAAGTGAGAGCAGATTTCTGTTCTCAGGAATTTTTCTCAGCTTTCTTACATGAGTTACAACCTTGGTGACCATATGCCATCTTAGGCGTCACCTCGAAGGGCCAAGACCCCACCGTTGTAAGCACATACACTTTTTTCCAAATATGAGAGCCGTTTTCTTTTTTTCATTTCTCCAAATATTCTGTGTGTACATTTAAATCCTCCCACCCGTTCAGCCCCACTGCATTTCCTGGTGCCTGAGCCAAAATGTCTGCTATCCTATTCAGCTTCTTGCTGTTAACAGAAGAAATAGTATTAATATCAGGTAATGTCAGTGATCGTGGGATAACTATGAGCGAGGAACCCTACTAGGTGTATCACGATGCCTTCTAATGGCCCTATGACATAAGAATTATTACTCCATTTTACAGATGAGAAAGCCAAGGCACAGAGAAGGTAAGTAATGTGCCCAGGGTCACTGAACTGGTAAGGACTGCATTCCACAAGTCACGAGTTTGTGTCTCAGGGCATAAGAGCAAAGGTTGTCATTTCCTGAGAAATGCTGTGTGCTGGACGACTGTGCTGTACGGGTATTAACCAAGTCAAGGTTTCAGAGCAATCCTTTTAGGTGGACACTGTTATATCTTCATTTTCAGGGGAGAAAATGAAAGCACTGAGAGGCTTAAGTACTTGCTTGTGTTCATACAACTAGATAATGGTAGAGATAAGATGCCTGCCTAGGGACCCCAGGTCATCCCAGTACTCTCTCTTCAAAGCCCAGAGTTTCTGTTGTGTTCACACAGGTCAACGCTGACCTTTCACTTAATCCTCCCACCACCTTAGACTTGCTTATTTCTACATTTCTCTCAGACCGGATGCCAGATCACCTCCCAATATCTATGTTATTATGAGCCTGGTGGTCCCCTAGACTGGCTTCCTGGAAGGCTCAGCGGTAAAGAATCTGCCTGAAATGCAGGAGACGCAGGTTTGATCCCTGGGTAGGGAAGATCCCCAAGGAGGGCATGGCTACCCATTCTAGTATTCTTGCCAGGAAAATCCCATGGACAGAGGATCCTGGTGGGCTACAGTCCATGAAGTCTCAAAGAGTTGGAACGACTGAAGTGACTGAGCGTGGTTCCCTGGACACTAGAGCTGGGGTGATGCAGGAATTAAGGAGCATTCTAAAGAACTGATTTGCTCAGAACCATTAGTAGTGCTGAAGGGCAACATTTTTTTTTTTTCCTGTGACTTCTTTCTCATTTCCCAGACAGAGCCTCAGGTTTTATTTTCTCAGTCTCTTGGACCTCATGACTTTCTGTGATGACATCAGTTCCTCTGCCTGACCCCACCATTACCACTGATAGAGCTTGTCATGCTTCCCCAACCAAATTATACTGAGTTCATGGTTTTTCTTTTGTCTTGGTAAATGTACTGATTCTTGCTGAAATAAGTAACCAGATGCCCATCTCCCTTTCCTCCTCCCTGACCAGAAAAACTGCAAATTCAATTTATTAAACAAGTTGTCTTAATGTTTTTGACCTTCAGGTCCTTCTGGTTTCTAGTGTAATCTACGTGATTATGAAGAATTTCTGCTTCTGTGTGGTGACTGGTGGGGAGGCAGGGACCACACACAGAGTTTTGCAAGCACGTTCTGTAAGGCACTGGTGCCTTTAGATAGGGTCACTTAAGTAAGTGACTCTGTGACAGAAATATTTTTCAAAAACACTTCACAGAAAAAATTATTCTATTGAAATTTTAATAAAATTAAAATTCTATATTGAAATTCTATTGAAATTTCAATAAAACTTTAATGGAGTCCCTTAGTAGTACAAAGCATGTGTGACTGGCTTTGATATCGAAGATGCTGGTTCGGTACCCAGCATGGCAATCCACTCCAGTATGCTTGGCTGGAGAATGCCATGAACAGAGGAGCTTGGTGGGTTACAGTCCATAGGGCTGCAAAGAGTCAGACACGATGGAAGCCACTTAGCAACAGCAGATTATGATCCCCACGTGTGAATTGGTTAAAATTTCCAAAGCTTTTCATTGTACACAGAATAGAGTTGGAAATAATTTAACTAAGTCTTTATTACCCGTTAAAGCTTTTGATTTATTAATTTAGTAAAAACATATTTGATTACTTACTGGGTAGTAGACCTTATACTAGGTTGTGGGAATGAAATGTGTTGTAATAGTCAATGTAGGTCGGTTACGCTGCTGTAATAAACCACCCCAATATTGCTTATTGCTCAGAGGCTAAACAATAGAGGTTTACTTCTCTCTGATCATCATCGGCTGTGGATCCAGCTACTCCCCAGAGCAGATGTCTTCTACATCAGGATTCAGGGTTGTACTCCCTGTCTTCTACACTCAGGAAAGAGTGAGGAGGAGAACTGAGCGCAGCATTTATGTTTTCCACCCAGAAGTGATTGTTCTGCTCATATTTTATTGATGTTGTGCTCAGTCGCTCAGTCATGTCTGACTCTTTGTGACCCCATGGACTGTAGCCTGCCAGGCTCCTCTGTCCGTGGAATTTTCCTGGCAAGAATACTGGAGTGGGTTGCCGTTTTATTCTCTAGGAGTTGAATCCACGTCTCCTGCATCTCCTGCACTGCAGGTGATTCTTCACCACCAGGAAGCACATTCTTCATGGTTGTGATGTGTGCCACAGTGGTTAATTGTCTCTGCCACCAGGAAGCTTATATTCTAGAAGTGAGGAGTCAAACATTGAATGATGCCCAAAATATATGTGGTAATTTGTTATGTTAAAGTGAAAGGGGATGGGAGAAATGAGTGAACTGTTTTATAGTGGTTTTTTGTTGAACAGAATAAAAAAGAACTCGAAATATATGCAATACTTTATTATGTGAAATATTATAAATAATGAATGCCCAGTAACATTTATTGAGTCTCTCCTCTATGTTATGTTAGGGATTGTTTCAAGCATTTTGAGTAATCTGTTTAAACTTTACACTCTATAAGGTTATCCAGATTTTACAAATAAAGAGACTGAGATATACTTTTCAAAAGTTTAAGTATGAAGGAAACCAAAAGAGGCTAAGATATTAAAGTAGGGAGACTTGCACTCCTCACAGTGGGATCAGGGATGGAATTTGCATGTAACCTCTTAGTCGTATCTTATAGCAAAAGCCAGTTTCTTCATAGATTTCCTGGTTCTTTCATAATGCTCCCCTGGGATAAAATCTAAGATAAGCCTGCCTTTGACTGACTTCCACTCTTTTTGATCACTGTTAAAATGAATTTCTAGGATTGTAGACTTTCAATATTTAAAAAAAAATCGCTCTTGGCTGACTTAGTCATCAACATCCTGAATTTATCATAATTTATAGATAGAGTCAGATAATGCCTATTAGATAATATGGAAGAGTTAGCTCTTGACTCTTGATTCATTATGGCCAAATAGAGACAGAATAACTCAGTTGAGAGAAGTGGTGAGGTAGTTAGAGGCTGAATTCTGATGTCTATCCCATGATCCCTGAAGGCTGGGTTCTAATCCCTGCCATTCCATCTATTAACTGACATTACTTGGTACGTCTGTTGCCTTGGTTTCTTTCTGACATCACGAAGATTAAATGGATTACATATGTGAAATGCTTGGCATGTTCTAGGCACCAATAAATGTAGGTTATTATTAAAGGAGAAACTTTGTTATTCAGTAGCTAAGTCATGTCCAACTTTTTGTGACCCCAGGAACTGCAGCATGTCAGACTTCCCTGTTCTTCACTGTCTCCCGGAGTTTACTCAAACTCATATCCATTGAGTCAGTGTTGCTATCTAACCATCTCATCCTTTGCTGCCCCCTTCTCTTGCCCTCAGTCTTTCCCAGCATCAGGGTCCTTTCCAATGAGTCAACTCTTCACATCAGTTGGCCAAAGTACTGAGGTACGTTTAAAAATCATTTTGGGATCTAAAGTACAGGGAGAAAATATTAATGCTGCTGTGACTATTTCTTCATATGCAGTTATGAAACTTGAACTGTGCCTTGGGCAGTTCCACTCCTGCTACATCTGAGTTCAGGGGAAAATTCTAAATGGTCTCTGACAGCTCCTCCTCCAACCCCCTCTCTCCCAAAGGCAGCAGCTTTAAGACCCTGATATATTGGGTTGGCCAAAAAGTTCATTTGGTTTCAACATAAGATGTAATGCTCCCGAACAAAGCTTTTGGCCAACTCATTTTCTTTTTTCATTTTGTCTTGATTTCATTTCTCTTCCCAAGTTGCATTGCAAAAATACCTCTGTGGGTCCTGCTATGTATTTCATTACATAACTTTGCTTCTCGGTTTTTAATTCCTATTTCCTTTTTAAAATATTAATGATAAAAAAGATTAAAGGCAATGATGCAATATGGGAAACAGTACCTTGGGACTTTGCCAGAAAAATATTTGCTTGAACAAAGGCAGTTTTAAAAGGGCCTGATAGAGGTTCAAGGGGGAGGGGACATATGTATACCTATGGCTGATTCATGTTGATGTTTGGCTGAAACCAACAGAATTCTGTAAGGCAATTATCCTTCAGTTAAAAAATAAATTTAAAAAAATGAAAAAACAAACAAACAAAACTAGACCAAAACAAAAAAAGGGCTTGATGAAGCATGATTATTTCCCTGATTTAAATAAACTTGTTTGAAGCTGTGTGAGCTCTTTAAGGATACCAAACCCCTTGTCACTAATTTTTACTTTAATTAAGGAAGAAACCCTTAAAATATCCCAGGAAGGAAGGAACTGGCCTCTTGGAGGTGATACACACAATGAAACCTCTTATTCAAACAAGTCTAAAACCTGACTGAGTTTATACTGCATTGTCCAATACAAATCACAAATGTAACTTTTAAATTTCTGAAAGTCATATCTTGAAGAAGGAGAAAGGAGCAAGTGGATTTAATTTTAATGCTATTCTTTATTTAACTTGATGTATCTAAATAAGATATTATTTCGACATGTAATAAATCGCAAAATATTAATAGGATATTTTACATTCTTTTTCTCATTTTAAAGCTTCTCAGTGCAATGTTTATTCTATACTTATATAATATCTCAATTCAGACTAGACACATTTTGTATAAACTTTTTAAAACTGTTAATTTTATTTATTTATTTGGCTGCACTGGATCTTAGTTGTTATATGCAGGATATTTTTTTTTTAGCTGTGGCATGAAAACTGTTAGTTGGGGCATGTGGGATCTTGTCCACTGACCAGGGATCAAACCTGGGCCCCCTGCATTGGGAGTGTGGATTTCTAGCCACTGGATCACCAAAGAAGTCCCCAGACTAGGCATATGTTGAATACTAAATAACCAAACATGACAGTTGTTGTTGTTGCTGTTGTTTAGTAGCTAAGTCATGTCTGACACTTCATAACCCCGTCAACTGCAGCATGCCAGGTTCCTCTGTCCTCTACCATCTCCCAGAGTTTGCTCAAATTCACGTCCACTGAGTTGGTGACTCTGTCTAACCGTCTCATCCTCTGCCACCTCTTCTCCTTTGGCCTTCGATCTTTCCCAGCATCAAGTTCTTTTCCAATGAGTCAGCTTTTGGCATCAGGTAGCCAAAATATTGGAGCTTCAGCTTCAGCAACAGACCTTACAATTACTAGTCAGGGTTGATTTCCTTTAGGATTGACTGGTTTGATCTTCTTACAGTCCAAGGGACTCTCAAAAGTCTTCTCCAGCACCACGATTGGAAAGCATCAATTCTTTGGCGCTCAACTCCAATTCTCACATCTATGAATGACTACTGAAAAAACCATAGCTTTGACTATGCAGACCTTTGTTGGCACAGTGATGTCTCTGTTTTTAATATGCTGTCTAGTTTTCTCATAGCTTTCCTTCCAAGGAGCAAACGTCTTTTAATTTCATGGCTGTAGTCACCATCTGCAGTGATTTTGGAGCCCAAGAAAATAAAATCTGTCACTGCTTCCACTTTTTCCCCACCTATTTGCCATGAAATAAGGGACTGGATGCCATAGTCTTGGTTTTTTGAATGTTGAATTTCAAGCCAGCTTTTTCGCTCTCCTCTTTTACTCTCATCAAGAGGCTCTTTAGTAGCTATCATAACGGGCAGTGTGTGTATAGAACACTGGGCCCAGTCTGGTGCCTTGCCTCATGCATATGTTCTGTAGAAGTGCAGAGCAATGTTGGTGGGACTTTCTTAATGATAGTGGAGTAGTTGGAAGCCTCAGAGTTGCTGATTGCATGACCTCTAACCCTCATTAGCCTCTCTAGATCTCAGTTTTGCCTTCTATGAAGTGAAGATGATGATAATAATGACACCTTACTTAAAAGGATCATCGTAAGGACTTATAATCCTTATATTATTAAAGAATGCATGAAAAACATTTAGAACAGACCCTAGTCAGGGCAGAGCCTTAATAAATGCTTACTTGTTATATTTAGTATGAATGGTTATGATGATGATAAAAGAAAGAGTGTTCATAGTAAAATCTTCCCAATTGTCCATGTATTTTAAAATATTCATTTATTTATTATTTATTTGGCTGTGCCAGATCTTCATTGCAGGGTCTTTAGTTGGAGCATGTGAGCTCTTAGTTGCAGCATGTGGGATATAATTTCTTGACCAGAGATCAAACCTGGGTCTCTTGCATTGGGAGAACAGGACCTTAGCCACTGGACCACCAGGGAAGTTCCCCAATTGTCAGTGTAATATTAGTGATTCTTTACCACTCAGAGGCATTGACAATATAACTTGCCCCTAAAATTCTACTTGTACATAGAGCAGCATTTATCAAACATTTTGGTCTCAGGATCCCTTTGCACTCCTAAAATTAAGAACTCTGAAAACTGTTTAAAGGTCTTTTCAGAAATTGTGATTTTGTTCTTTTGTACTGCGCCCAAACTCAATAAATAGTAATTTCTTAAAAGTTAGTAGCAAGGTGGAATCTAAAAGCATCTCAATAAAATTTTCATATTCTGTTACATTAAAATCCATTGGTCTATCTTGTACTTTGAATGTATCTTTTACCCATGGATGATTTTGTAATATCATGCACTGTTCATATAGAAAATATAGGTTCATTGAACTATGCAGATATGCACTCCAGTATTCTTGGGCTTCTCTTGTGGCTCAGCTGGCAAAGAATCCGCTTGCAATGTGGGAGACCTGGGTTCAATCCCTGGTTTGGAAAGATCTCCTGGAGAAGGGAAAGGCTACCCACTCCAGTATCCTGGCCTGGAGAATTCCACAGACTGTATAGTCTATGGGATTGCAAAGAGTCGGACACGACTGAGCAACTTTCACTTTCAAATTAACAGACTTCTTTGTACAACATCAAAAATTGTATTTGTTAATATCTCCACTTACATCATCAAAAAAAGTCTGTAAATATTGGGAAGCTGTCATTAGTGGTGAAAGATACAAGTTTGGGATATAGCACTTAACTTCTCAGTGCTATAGATTACTCACCAGTGATTTTTAAGTTCTTTTAAATATTCAGATAATACAAAAACTAAAACCTTTTCTGTTTAAAATCACCAGTCTAAATTACATATTGATGTATTTTAAAATAGAATTATGAAATGAATGATACTAATAGGCCAAATTCTCTGAAACAGTAGTAGTATACAAAATACAAAATACATAGAGATTCCTAAGCCATGATTATTATTACAATGGGTTTGTTTTATATATCATTCTCTGAAATATTTAAAACTCAATTTTAAATCTTTCTAGGTTTATGTTTACTTACTACATAAGTGTGTGTTTGTATGAAAGTTGCTCAGTCATGTCTGACTCTTTGCGACCCCATGGGCTATACAGTCCATGGAATTCTCCAGGCCAGAATGCTGTAGTGGGTAGCCATTCCCTTCTCCAGGGGATCTTCCCAACCCAGGGATTGAACCCAGGTCTCCCGCATTGCAGATGGATTCTTTACCATCAGAAGAGACAGTGAAGGCAACTTGAAACACGCAAGTCATTTGTACTATATGTCAGCATATTAAAGCTACAAATAACACAATAAAGCTACAATAGCTTTGCGAAAACTAAAGAGAGGTTTGTGGACTTTACTCAAAAATTTAAAATATCAGTATAAGGAAAGTCTTAATAGGACCATGTTTCACACTGGAAATGAAGTAGGTTGTATAATTAGAAAAGTGCAGACCAAAGAATTTGGGCTTCTAGGTTTTGGCAGGGAGGGTTGTTTTAGCTTGAATTATTCATACTGGCTAATTATATGTTTGTGGTGGCTTATATGTTATTAATGCATGCATACATGCTCAGTTGTGTCCGACTCTTTGTGCTGCCATGGACTGTAGTCCACCAGGCTCCTCTGTCCATGGAATTTTCCAGGCAAGAACACTGGAGTGGGTTGCCATTTCCTCCTCCAGGGGATCTTCCAGACCCAAGGATTGGTTGCTTGCTAAAAATTTGAGCTCTCTTTTTCATGTGTGGTATTGGCTTTCAGAGGTGCAAATGATCAGTCCTCTCTAATGGAGTGTGGCCTGGAGTGTCTGTGTCCCTTCCAATCTGGGGCTTTATTTTGTTTTGTTTTATTTTTTTTCCTTCCATTTTACTGAGCTATAATTGACATATAGTGCTGTATAAGTTTAAAGTGTACAGGCTAACAATTTGATTTACATATATCATGAAATGATTATCACTGTAAGTGTAGTGAACATCCATCATCTCATACAGATACAAAGTTAAAGAAATAAGAAGAAAACAAAGACAACATCACATGTGAAATCCCCTTAACTTAGAAAAACAGATGATGTTTGGTAACCAAAAGAAGATGATGGTTAATATATCATTTTATTTATGTTGTTCTTTGGTAGAGGGGCTTCCCAGGTGGCTCAGTGGTAGAGAATCTGCCTGGCAATGCAGGAGATGCAGGAGACTCAGGTTTGATCCCTAGGGTTGGGAAGATCCCCTGGAGTAGAAAATGGCCAGCCATTCCAGTATTCTTGCCTGGAAAATTCCATGGACAGAGAAGCCTGGCGGGCTACAGTCCATGGGGTCACAAAGAGTCAGACACGACTCAGCAACTGAGCATGCATGCATTCTTTAGTAGGCAAACAAATTAAAGCACTAATATTTTCAGGGTTGTTTGAAATGATGGTTCTTTCAAGTCAAACACTGGTTTCGGCACTACCTGGAATGTGAAGCTAATGAGGATAGTTAGCATGACCTGATTAGCTCTGTCTTTCTTTTGTAAGCTGTTGTTGTGTCAGACTAGGAACAAGCCTACTAATTATGAACAGACTTTCAGCAGCTGTCCTTTACTGGTATGGGCAATGATGCATCTCTGATTCTATGGCAGATTCGGTTTTAAATATTTTGTCCTATTATTTTTTCACATAGATGCACCTTTAAATCAAGCAAAACTAGTAGGGTCATGTTGATCCCACTTTATTCTTTTTTCCCTGTCTCCTTTCCCTTCTCTTCATTCCCCTTCTGAAAGACAGTTCTTTGATTTATTTGGGTAAAAATTACTATAGGCAAAGAATATTTTTAATTACTGTATTGTAGAGGCTTCCCAAGGAGATTCCACCTGTCAATCCTAAAGGAAATCAGTCCTGAATCTTCATTGGAAGGACTGATGCTGAAGCTGAAACTCCAATACTTTGGCCACCTGATGCAAAGAACTGACTCATTGGAAAAGACCCTGTTGCTGGGAAAGATTGAAGGTAGGAGGAGAAGGGAAATGACAAAGGATGAGATGGCTGGATGGCATCACTGACTTGATGGACATGAGTTTGAGTAAACTCCGGGAGTTGGTGATGGACAGGGAGGCCTGGCGTGCTGCAGTCTGTGGGGTCACAAAGAGTTGGACAGGACTGAGTGACTGAACTGACTGACTGACGGGCTTCCCAGGTGGCACAGTGGTAAAGAATCTGCCAGCCAATGCAGGAGATGCAAGAGACGTGGGTTGAATCCCTGAGTCAGGAAGATCCCCAGGAGTAAGAAATAGCAACCCACTCCAGTATTCTTGCCTGAAAATCTCATGGACAGAGGAGCTTGGGGGGCTACAGTCCATGGGATCACGAAGAGTTGGACATGACTGAGTGACTGAGCATGGGCGCACTGTATTGTGCATGTATAGGAGCTCGTGAAGAATGAAAACCAGTTAACAATGAGTCACGGGAGCCCCTATATCACCTGGTATCTAGGAGCCTTGGATACTTGGGTACTTTGAAATACTTATCATATCAAAAATACTCCTTGAGGTCTCCCTTCCCCCACTCTCTTCTGGCCATTGAGTTCCACATGTATAATATGGACACAGAACTCAAGGAAAAGCAAAACGATTTTGTGCTGAATCACACTAGACTTTTGCAGCCTGTAAAAGCACAAAGCAGCTGTAATACTTCTCTTAAAAAAGAGAAAAGTTTCATTAGAACTGGATTAGGTGTAGTTAATTAGGAGAAACCAGCTGAATACCTATCAGCCTAAGAGAATTACTCACTAGAGAGGCCTCCTTTATTTCCCCTGGTCCATTGTGTATAACAAAAGCAATGGTTATAATCGCTACTAGTGATTACATTTCTATTATGTTCCAGGTTCTGTAAATATATTTTCTTGGACAAAGCAGATTGTTTTTGTTGCACCGTTTTGCTCCAATCCTGGTCAGGGATAGGTTGAAGGTTAGTTACTGGATGAGATTTGTTGATCTAATTTCTACTGTCTAACAAGGTGATTATTTTATATCAGATGAAAAATAGCCCATTTGGTTTTATTATTTCCATTTTGTGAGATGAAGAAACTAAAGCTCAGACAGGTTAAAGGGCTTTCCCCAATGTCACACATCTACACAGTGACGGAGCCCAGACTGTTCCTAAGCCCTACTCTTTTCTTCAGCAGCACTGTTTCCTAAGTATTACTCGCTCAGTCATGTCCGACTCTTTGTGACCCCATGGACTGTAGCCCTCCAGGCTCCTCTGTCCACGGAATTCTCCAGGCAAGAATACTAAAGTGGGTAGCCATTGCCTTCTCCAGGGTATCTTCCTGACCCAGGGATCAAACCTGAGTCTCCTGCACAGTAGGTGAATTCTTTACCATCTGAACCACCAGGGACACCCTAAAGCTGCCTTATATTTTTCCAAAATCATACTTGTTACTTTTAAAAAGATAGTAACAGAGCCCCTCTACCAGATTATTTTAAGGACTGAAAAGGTAGTAATTGTAACTGGATCCAGTACACAGTAGACCTTCAATAAGCATTACTAATAGAATCACATTACAGAAATTTCCTTTATAAAATGCTTAGAACTGTGCCTGGCATATAGTAAACTTCACATGAAGGTGAGATATTTCATCAAACTATGAGGGTAAAAGAGATCTTTGAAGCCACCAGATTCAACCCTGTTTTACTATACTGAAAAATAGTCTTTAATTTAAATCTGACTACACCCAGATACCAAGTCTACTGGTGCTTTAATTTGAACTTCCCAGCCTCTGGAACTCTGAGAAAGAAATTCCTGCTGTGTATAAGCCCCCTGTCTATGGCATTCTTTTGTAACAGACTGAACAGATGAGGATACTATATAACAATACATTTTTTAATGAAAGGAAAATAGATACTTTGGCTCCAAGAGACCAAATGAACAATGGCCAGAACATATATCACAAGAGAACTGTGACCCACAGCCTCTGCAGCAATCAGTCCAGAATGGTCAAGACTTAGTCAGTTACTGCCAGCTTCCCTATTTTTACCCTTGTTTCCAGCTCAGGACCAACCAAAGAAAGCCAACAAGCTCCCCAAATCAATCATATTAGATGCTTGCTTTTAGGTAGCCTGTTTCCAGTTTTCCCATCCAGTAACTTCCAAGCATATCATATCTGAAGCTCTCCCTCCCCACCTCCATAAAACTTTTGTATTCCTTTGCCCATCTTTCAGTCTCTCCCAAACACAAGTGGTGGTGTTGACTCCCTTGCTATAGCAAATTTGAATAGTCTATGATTGTTCTTATTTGGGTGGTCTTTGTTTACTCGTGTTTTCTTTGAGGTCCCACCAAGATACAGTGTGCACTGCTCAGCGCTGTGGACTCCAGCCTTCAGCTTGGTGTCGTATCCATAGAGGTCCTTGTGCTTATTGCTCATGGCCTGTCAGGTTCATGACAACATGATAAGTCAGCACCTGATTTGAATCCTCTGCTTGCACTCTTTGCATTCCTCAGCTATTTATTCACAGTTTAATACTCAGATTTTGTTATTGGCATCCACTTGTCATCCTTGATAGAGTACAGCCATTCCTTTTCATCCTATCCTGCTCTCTTTGAGCTTCTGTTTTGTGTTGCCTAATAGTGTAACTTGTCGTAAGAAGGAGAGGCAAAGGGTAGACAAGTGAACTTAAACAAATCAGCCTGTAGTAATTGATTTTTTTTTTTTCTTGAAGAGAGGGACACAGCAAAGTCGCAATCTACTGACGATAACCAAAGTTATTCTAAATTTGAACTCAATAACCTATGATGAATGGCATCACTAACTCAATGGACATAAATTTGAGCAAACTCCAGGAGACAGTGAAGGATAGGAAAGCCTGGAGCGTTGCAGTCCATGAAATCATAGAGTTGGACATGACGTAGTGACTGAACAGCAACCTGTGAAGGGTGGTGGACCAAAACACTTGCTACCTGTATGAGATGAACAGATTACAGATATTGACATGACTAATGTAAGGTCTTGATTCTGACCTTCTGCCATGAACTACTTTTTTCCTGGCTGTCCGTATGCCCCTACCAGATACCACTTCCTTAGTGTCCAGAATGCCTTGTTCTGTTCTCCTCAGACCAAAACCTCATAAACATTAGGAGTCCTACTCTGAGACTTGTCTGTACATAGAGACCCTAATTCTATAAATCCTCAAGGCTGAAAATTCTGATTCAGACACAAACTCCAAAACAATGCAACCCTTGATTATTCAGGTATTCCACCTCAGGGAATTACTGACTCATTGTTTATGCAAACAATCAGAGCAGTGTTCTTACCAGTGGGAATCATACAAATTGAAAAGACTGTTAGAAACTTATCAACAGCTTTGGCAGAGGTATTAATGATACCATCTCAGCTTTAGATGGAATACAGATGAGTCTCAACACATTCACATGAATAGTGGTGCACAGTCACATTGCTATGATTTCTTGTTGGCTGGTCATGGTGTGGTTTTTTTTTTTTTGCCATTGCTAATTCTTGTTCTACTTGTATCAGTGACAGAACATGGGTGAACAGGTTGTACATCACCATAATGAAAAAGATACTTTTTTCTCTAAGGTCAATTCTCATGGTTTATGAAATTTGTTCTCGGCCTGGGTTGAGTCATTGGAATTCTTGGTTCAAGAATTTTATGGGAACTATTAATTTTTCTTGTTTCTATCACAGCAGTCATTAAGTTGGTCCATTGCTTTCTGCCTTGAATAGCCACTTTCTCATCATATGATCACCATGATTATATAATAAAAAGGTTAAGACAGTCTTGCTATGCAGTTGATTATGAAAGTGACTGAACAATTCCTGAGAAGTGGAACTTGGATCTTTAACCTTCCATAAATTGGTTGCCCTTTCACAAGATATTTGCCGAAAAGGGAGATGAGAGACTGCATATACAACAGTGGCCAAACCATATTCATATATGACTGTAGAATCTCTGCAGCAACCATTGCAGAAAGTCAAACTACAACCTCTCCAGCAACTGTACAACAGTGGGAAGGGCGTGGTTAATCGCTTCAACTTCTGTATTTTTTGCCTCTGCTTCCAACACAAGACCAACTAGAAAAAGTCAAATATGCTCCCCAAACCAATGACATTTGACACCCTGCTTTTGTTTGATTTTATTTTATTTTAATGGTGGGCATACATTTGTTGTTATCACTGGAAAATCTGAGCAATGACAACAACCATAGATTTTCCCCTGTGGTGTAAAATACAGATAAGACTTTTATAATATTATCCCTTGATGACTGAAATGCATGATGGCTGAAATTCTCTGTGAGGCTCCATGAGGTTGGGACTGTGCTTCTCGTCCACTTGTGACACTCTGCTTTTAGTTTTCCCTTCTCCAGCTTCCCAATGCCAGCAATCTCCAACAAGATCATACTTGAAGCTCTGACCCCTTCCCACTGCACCCCACCTGGAGCCCCCACTATCAAGCTTTCTCACTTCCCTGTCCAACTGTCCATCTTTGAGTTTCTGCTAATTGACAGTGATAGTGGCTGACTTCCTTGCCATTATACACTGTGAATAAATGGCCTCATCTGTCCTGATTTCAGCAGTCTTCATTTATTTCTGCACTTTCTGGCCAATGGCTCAGCTTTGTTTCAGGATCTCTGTAACAGTGGGCCTAAGGACTAGAAAATTATAGTCAGTCACAGACAGGAAAGGTAACTGTGAGGGGATAGTGAGGGAAGGTTCTTTCCTTGAAATGAAGGAAAAGAGGTTTCTGAAAAATTGCCTAGAAATCTTCTGGGAAATATGAAGGGGAAGAAAATAAGTGATTTGGTTGGCTTTGTAAAATGACTTGATGGGCTGAATGAAGTCCTTATTTTTTGCAATAAGAAAAGATAGGGGAAAAAGTGCTCACTGATTTGTGACTCAGAGCAGTCTTATCCAAATTCTAAAAGCACTTTGCAAAAATCATCTGGTGTCAAGTGTTAGAAATCCTCTTTCAAAAATAAGAAATGAGAGTGCTGTGGACTTTTCCAGGAGAGGAGAATAAAGATTTTGTACTTTCCCATTAAATAGTCTAATAATTATTTCAGGACCATATTATTCCATAAACTAGCCTGTACGGCAGGCTTTTATATTTTTATGTATTATGTATGCTAGGTCAACTCCTAACAATACAACAAGACAACAGCTTTTGGCTTTTAAATCTAGTCTGTTTCTCTCTACCATGTAAAGAAAGCCTGCACTATTGTTACATATTTATGTGGAGTGATTTTATGGTTTGAAGTAATCCTCACACCTCAACTCTGCTCCATCCACAATACTTTCTATCATCTTGAATTTACTCTTCTTGCCTTGATTCTATAACTAAAGAAAGAAAAACCTCTTGCCTTAATCTTCATTTTTCTGCTTTAGCCTGTAAAGTGCTTTAATAATATAAATATGGCTGTAAATCTAATTCTTCGAAGCAAGGCTTATTGCTTTAGACTCCATCACAATGTTATGAAAAAAATGATTTAGGTGTCTGAAATTCAAGCTTCTATACATTATTTTTAAATCATAATTTACTTCTAACATGGTGATTCTTAATTTCCTAGAATACCTCCAGTGTTATCTGAAATTTTCCAAAAAGTAACTGTTAAAAATAACAGTATATATGTGGCAGATGTGGGTCTTTCTGCAGAGAGATGGGTAGTGAAATGGAATACCATCAAGGCTCTACAGTTCTAGGAAGGTTGGTGGAGGATCCTCTGATTTTTCAAAGCAGTCTTTCTCTTGTACTCTTGTTTTTTTTTTTTTTTTCCACAGTCAGTGTCAGAGTCGGAAACTGGGCTTGGACACTATCACTGACTTGTGGAATGTTATAGACCAGCACAGTTTTGTGTGTATACCTCTGGTCTGTTGTTGTATAGGTGTTGCTTCTGTCTGCCTTACTGAGATGATAGGAAAATAAATAACATATTATATTGTCAAGGTTAAGATTCTCAACCTGGTTATTATTTCTTTTTGATAGTCTTTGCTCATCCTTAAATTCTTTCTTAAGGATTTCATTTCTCTTTATGTTTTACCTTCTCTCAATAACTGCTTGTCATTCTCCAGCTTTATCATTCATATTTTTAAGGGTAGTACGTGACATGTAAATATATGAGTCTCTTTCCTGTTATTGGTTTTTGAACATGTAATTTAAGATGTGTTCTCCTGCCTTCAATGTTCAGAAAACTAAGATCATGGCATCTGGTCCCATCACTTCATGGGAAATAGATGGGGAAACAGTGGAAACAGTGTCAGACTTTATGTTTTTGGGCTCCAAAATCACTGCTGATGGTGATTGCAGCCATGAAATTAAAAGACGCTTACTCCTTGGAAGGAAGGTTATGGCCAACCTAGATAGCATATTTAAAAGCAGAGACATTACTTTGCCAACAAAAGTCTGTCTAGTCAAGGCTATGGTTTTTCCAGTGGTCATGTATGGATGTGAGAGTTGGACGGTGAAGAAAGCTGAGCGCCGCAGAATTGATGCTTTTGAGCTGTGGTGTTGGAGAAGACTCTTGAGAGTCCCTTGGACTGCAAGGAGATCCAATCAATCCACCCTAAAGGAGATCAATCCTGGGTGTTCATTGGAAGGACTGATGTTGAAGCTGAAACTCCAATACTTTGGCCACCTCATGCGAAGAGTTGACTCATTGGAAAAGACCCTAATGCTGGGTAGGATTGGGGGCAGGAGGAGAAGGGGACGAAAGAGGATGAGATGGTTGGATGGCATCACTGACTCGATGGACATGGGTTTGGGTAGACTCCTGGAGTTGGTGATGGACAGAGAGGCCTGGCGTGCTGCAACTCATGGGGTCGCAAAGAGTCGGACACTACGGAGTGACTGAACTGAACTTCTGCCTTATGATGTTTTCGCACACCAACAGGAAATGATCTGATCTTCTTGCCCTAATAAAATAGAGCTGTTTTTTTTTTATCCACGTATTATATTTTCATCCATATATATATATAACAAATACTTCTTGACCAATTACTCTATGTCAAAAGTAGAATGTACATATAATCATGAAAGTATCCCAGATGGCAACTGGGATCTTCTTTTCTCAGATATTTAGGAAAAAATGTTCAAACACTTACTGAACATCCTAAAGGAAGCCCATCATCCTTGTAAAGTTTTGTTGTTGTTGTTTTAGATTCCATGGGCTTATATTCTCATGGTCACCTCACTCTGATTTTCTGATGACTCCAATAATTTCATTTTTTTTGTATCCTTTCTTCCACGGCTATTCTATTTTTTATGCCATGAACAGACCCAGATATGGAGTTCAGCTCTTTTTTTTTAATTTCCTGAAAAAACAAGGCATTCTTACATGCAGTACACTTTATTAAAGGTTTGGAGTGATGTAGTGACTGAGTACCAAATAGTAAATAATTGAGTGTGAATACTACCCTACTCTCTTTTTAGAATCTCTTAGGCCACCTTCACTGCTGCTGTTGTTCAGTCACTCAGTCGTGTCTGACTCTTTGCGACCGCATAGACTGTAGCATGCAGAAAAGCCATGACAAACCTAGACAGCATTTTAAAAAGCAGAGACATTACTTTGCCAACAAAGGTCCGTTCTAGTCAAAGCTACGGTTTTTCCAGTAACCATGTGTGGATGTGAGAGTTGGACCATAAAGAAAGCTGAGTGCCGAAGAATTGATGCTTTTGAACTGTGGTGTTGGAGAAGACTCTTGAGAGTCCCTTGGACTCAAGAAGATCCAACCAGTCCATCCTAAAGGAAATCAATCTTGAATATTCATCGGAAGGACTGATGTTGAAGCTGAAGCTCCAATACTTTGGCCACCTGATTAGAAGAACTGACTCATTGGAAAAAACCCTGATGCTGGGAAAGACTGAAGGCAGGAGGAAAAGGGGATGACAGAGATTGAGACGGCTGGATGGTGTCACTGACTCGATGGACATGAGTTTGAACAAGCGCCAGGAGTTGGTAATGGACAGGGAAGACTGGTGTGCTGCAGTCCATAGGGTTGCAAAGAGTTGGACATGACTGAGTGACTGAACTGAACTGAACTGAGACTGTACCATGCCAGACTTCCCTGTCCTTCACTACTGAGAATAGGACAATTTCATTCCACTGGCCCCTATTTATGGAGGCAGCTTGTTCCTTTGCTCTCTCTGTAATCTCCTTACATTTTCCTCTTGTTTGCCTCCAATGTCCTCAATTTTCTGCTCATTTAAAATTCAAAGCCGTTTCATTCTTAGTTTCATTGGATCCTTCCAAATCATTCTTTGGAGATCACAGCCATAATGAATTGTGAACTTATTTTGCTTAAATAGAAGACCTTCTACAGAGAAAATCTGCCACTCCCTTAAGGGGCACAAGTGACTGTCAGCAGTTTTGGTTTTAAAAAGCAATGTAATTTAGAAAGATGGTAATGATGACCCTATATGCGAGACAGCAAAAGAGTCACAGATGTAAAGAACAGACTTTTGGACTCTGTGGGAGAAGGTGAGGGTGGGATGATTTGAGAGAATAGCATTGAAACATGTATATTATCATATGTGAAATAGATTGCAAGTCCAGGTTTGATGCATGAGACAGGGTGCTCAGGGCTGGTGCACTGGGATGACCCTGAGAGATGGGATGGAGAGGGAGGTGGGAAGGAGGATCAGGATGGGGAACACATGTACACCCATGGCTGATTCATGTGAATGTATGGCAAAAACCTCTAGAATACTGTAAAGTAATTAGCCGCCAATTAAAATAAAAAAACAAACAAACAACAAAAAAAGCAAAGTAGTTTTCCCTTCCTTGCTTTGCTTAAAAACATCCTGTGAGCACAATCAATGTGGAGATAAAGGCAGAATGTGGTATGATGGTCCGGAGGAGGGGCTTGGGAAAGGCAGGGAAGCTTCCTAGAGATTTGAACTGGTTTTGAAAGTAAGAATGAATGTACCAGTCAGAAAATGGGGAAAAGAACAAGAGAACCATTTATTCCAGGTTACTGTATAAATGCTAGTATAACGAGGGGAGCATATTACTTGTAATTCGTAAAAGTGTGCTGCACTTTTCACCCCACTTATTTAAATATGTTGGTTGGTATTTGTCAGTTCGCCCTCTTATTATTTAACCTTTTTGAAATCCTCACTCTCATTGAGTCCACTATTTATTTCAACCTCTGCTCCTTCCCTTCTACTGGTCTTTGGATTGTTTTCTATCCTGACCTGCGTTTCCCCCCATGATTTGTTATTTCAGCTATGTTCTCTTTAACAGGCTTGACTATATCACCTCCCTCATTAGGATCTTACACAGCTTGTCAGTTCTTAGCTCTGGATAATCCCATACTTCACTTTTACTCCTGTTCCTTTATTGCTATTTCCAGAAAAAATTAGGAAATGAGAGCTGAAACCAAAACAATTTCTGAGCTAAATAATATCTGGGTAGACTTTCCTGTCCCTATGTTAAATAATACTGAGAACAAGCACAAAATAATTGAGTCTCCTGCTCCAGGAACTATTTGCTCCTGAGAAATAAGACCAACAGGTTGATCATCAAGATTCCCTTCAAGACCCTTGCCTCCCTGTGCACATCATTCTAAAGTTACGGTGTCATAACTCCACATAATCTCAACCAGTTTCTTGCTTTCCAAGACCTACCTAAAAATCATCCAGGCAAGTTCTAAATCCTGCAAATATACTCCTCTGTCTTGACTTCCCTCTTCCAATATGCTACTAAGACTTTATCAAGGTGCTTTTCTCTCTTACTGAAATCTAATAAACATAGCTTTGCTTGATAAAGACATTTTCCTGGTGACCTTTAGGAGAGTCAGTAAGAAGCATTCTCATTTGATGTTCTATAGTGGGCTTCCCAGGTGGCTGAATGGTAAAGAATCTGCCTGCAGTGCAGGAGATGTGGCTTTGATCCCTGTGTCGGGAAGATCCCCTGGAGAAGGAAATGGCAACACACTCCAGTATTCTAGCCTGGAGAATTCCACGGATAGAGGAGCCTGGTGGGCTATAGTCTATGGGGTCGCAAAGAGTCAGACACAACTTAGCAACTTAACAACAACAAGAGCTTGATACTATAACTGCTGCTCCATCCTATGCACTGTCCAGCAATTCTTTCATTCATCTATTACCTTTTTAAAAACTTTTTCCACCCTAGATGTTCAAAGCAACCCTGTCTCTCAGTTTCAGCACATGACCTGATTTCATTTTCTTTGTCCCTAAGAAGACAGGAAATGAACTCTAAGGACAGTTGCAATGTGGTTTTCTCTCTCCAAACTGTCTTATCCACTGGTTTCTCTAGCTGCTGTGGTCTTCGTCTCCCTGCTGCTCTTTATTCTCTTTCTAACTCATCCTTTGCCATTTACCTCTTAAATGAAAGTGTCACACAAAGTTTTCTTTGAGACCAATCTCATTTAGTTCCGTAGCTTCACAATGATCTTAAGGCAGATAGTGTTACTAATCAGCTTTCTTATCTCTAACCTCTTCTTCTCTGAACTTCAAGCATAAAGCTGTGAGAAGAGTAAACCTCAGTTTCAACACAACTTTTCCTCTTGTTCCACATCTGCTCTTTCTTCTTGCATTTCCTATTTCAGTTCATGACCATCTTCATGATCATCCTGACGGCCATTCTCTGACTAGGAGAGTGTCAGAGCACTAAGTGGCCCCTGAAGCCGAGTGAGAACATTTGTGCATTTCAACTGGTAGAGGAGGAGGAGGGAGAGATTGTCCACTAGAAACATCCTTATGCCAGCTTCTCTGCTCTTTCTCCACCAGCCTCTTTCTCCTGGTTTTCAGAGAACTAACTGCACATGTTTAGCCCAGGGATCGTGCTTTTGAACTGTGGTGCTGGAGAAGACTCTTGAGAGTCCCTTGGACTACAGGGAGATCAAACCAGTCAATCCTGAAGGAAATCAACCCTGAATAATCATTGGAACGACTGATGCTGAAGCTCCAATATTTTGGTCACCTGATGCAAAGAGCCGACTCATTGGAAAAGACCCTAATGCTGGGAGAAGGGGGCGACAGAGGATGAGATGGTTAGTTGGCATCATCAACTCAGTGGAAATGAGTTTGAGCAAACTCCAGGATAGAGTGAAGGACAGGGAAGTCTAGAGTGCTGCAGTCTATGGGCTTGGGTCTCAAAGAGTCAGACATGATTTAGTGACTAAACAACACCAGTTTCTTGCAGACACTCAGTTCAGGAGGAAAGAGATGTACTGCTCAACTCAAGGGTGGACACAGACCCAGGGTGTAAAGAAAGGTACAAAACAGCTTGTGCTCTGTTGTCACTGTTTACCTCCCTGGAATATTGCATTTCTCCAGGAGTCTAAGTAGGGAAATAAAATTTAATCATTTGTTGTCCTCTGCATGTAATAAAACCGCTTTGTTCTGTTCAGGTAACTTTCGGGCCATCTCCAACAGTCACTCCAATTTTTGACTGGAAAGCAATCTCAGCTGTTCTGTCCTGTCCTGTCCTCTGAGACTGGGGATATGAGCTGGCACTGACATTTGGGTTCCTTGAATGTGATGCTGCCAAAATCATCAGTGGAACTTAGGGAGTCTGCCAGGCTCTAAAGCCTTTTCTGCTGGACAGCTTGGACAATTACAAGTTTGTCACATCATGTATCATTGGGTACCTGGCAACCCAGTTTTGGGATTTTAGAAATGTAGTTATCTCCCAAATAGGAGTCAAAAGGCCCTGCTGGCAAGCTGCCAGATTTCATTATAAAAATATGGTCTATGTACCTTCTGATGTGGTGATGGGAATGGAGTGCTAATGGAATGCACTGTTTTCGATTATTACCAGATGTATCTTATTCTAAATCTCGCTATCAACTAAATAACATATTTTTAGAAAGAAAAAAAAAGGTTGCACTGTTTCCATAATGTTATTGTTCAGTAACTGAGTCATGTCTGACTCTTTGCAAGCCCATCTTTGCGACCACATGGACTGCAGCATGCCAGGCTTCCCTGTCCTTCACCATCTCCCGGAGTTGGTTCAAATGCGTGTTCATCGAGTCAGTGATGCCTTCCAACACATTAATTTCACGGTGTGTCCTGATTTCAGAAGAATTAAACTAACAGGGAAAGCTTTTATTTAATAATCAAGGCAATATAGAGATTTCATAGATATGTAATGATTACATTAGCCACGCTGAACTCATGGAGTGTGACTGAGAAGGCAAATTTGTTTACTTTCCATACAGCTCATCCAAGCCCACTTTGAAGTTTTTGGGGGTAGCTGTTTCCCATCCATTTAAATGAATCTTAAACCAAAGTCCGTGAATGTTTTGTCACCCTTTTGTCCCCAAATGCAATCTCAGTTCAGGACGGAATCAAGCGAGGAGAGAGAACTGTGAATTTCCATTAACTAAGATCTGTCACCTGACCTCTGTTTGGCACAAGAGAAAGTGACTATTTCATCTGATTGCTATGACTCCCTCCCTCACCCTTACAGACTTAGTAGGACCCTTCTAAATTCGTTCTCCTTAAGTCACCTTGGACCACCAGATAGTCCTCTTCTTTTTTCTTTTTTAAACATACAGTTTATTTTTTAAAGAATATTTATTTGGCTGCCTGGGTCTCAGTTGCAGCATATAGAATCTTCTTTTTTCTATTTAATATTTGTTTCTTTGTTTATTTGGCTCTGTCAGTTCTTAGCTGAGGCTCTAAGGATCTTTGCTGTGGCATGTGGAACTTATCAGGGATACAACCCAAGTCTCACCTTGCAAAGCCGATTCTTAACCTAGGACCACCAGGGAAGTCCTTATGATGTTTTTAGATTCTTTAAAATGTAAAATCTCATATTCTTTATCTCTCACAATTTACCTGGTAGAGAATATTAGATGGTTTTCTGTGTCATTTGTTCAAATGTTTTAACTTCTGCATGACATTATTGATTGATCCTTATAAATAGAGAATTTCCATTATTCATTCTTATTTTCCTATTGACTATTCAAAAATTTTTTTAATTGAAGAATAATTGCTTTACAGAATTTTGTGGTTTTTCTGTCATACATCAACAAGAATCAGCCATAGATAGACCCATGTCCCTTCCCTACCGGACCTCCTTCCCATCTCCCTCCCATCCCACCCTTCAGTCTTTTGCAGAGCCCCTGTTTGAATTCTCTGAGTCATACAGCAAGTTCCCATTGGCTATCTGTTTTATTATGTTACTCTCTCCATACATCTCCCCTTCTCCCTCCTCGTCTCCCACCATGCCCATAGGTCTGTTCTCTATGTCCGTTTCTCCATTGTTGCTGTGTGTGACATCTTTAGTTGGGACATTCGAATTCTCAGTTGCAGCATGTGGGATCTAGATCCCTGATCAAGGATCGAACCCAGGCCCTTTCTGTTGGAAGCATACAATCTTAGCCACTGGACTACCAGGAAGTCCCTCAACCTCTTTTTTATAGATTAGAGCTAATGGTCAGCTAAGGGTCACAAAATGGTTTTTCGGAATAGCTTTTTTTTTTTTAGCCTTGAAGATGTTACACTGTGGCTGTGGTACATAGCATTCATTTTTGGGGGGACCTTGGCTGAAATTAAGACTAAACAATTCTATTTTAACATGTAATTCTTCATTTCCCAGGTCTCATCAAACTGCATATTCAAACTGGTATCAAGCTGGCTGTGGCACTTGTCATTATTTTTCACCACTGTTATGGATACAAAAGATAGAAACCCACCTCACACTGGCTTGCTAAATTGTGGAATATATTAGCTCAAAGGATGGTACAGTTCATAAGCAGGAGTAGCAGGATCCAGGTCCTGTTTGAAGAAGTCAGGACGTGTTTTCTGTATCCTTTTTTTCTCTTCATCTTTAGTGTTACATTCCAATTTTTGAAAAAGTAAAATTATGACTCTTTGGAAAATATAAAATGAACCCATGCCAAAGATTTTATCAAATTCATTAACAAAAGAAACAAAGATATAAAATGGGTCCAAAAACATTAGAGAAGTTAAGCATTTGTGCTGTTGTTGTTGTTCGGTCGCCAAGTCGTGTCTGACCCTGAGACCCCATGGACTGCATCATGCCAGGCTTCCCTGTCCCTCACCACCTCCTGGAGTTTGCCCAAGTTCATGTCCATTGAATTGGTCATGCCATCCATTTAATCCTCTGTCACCGCCTTCTCCTTCTGCCTTCCATCTTTCCCAGCATCAGGGTCTTTTCCGATGAGTCAGCTATTCACATCAGGTGGCCAAAGAATTGGAGCTTCAGCATCAGTCTTTCCAAAGAGTATTCAGGGTCGATTTCCTTTAAGATTGACTGGTTTGATCTCTTTGCTTTCCAAGGGACTGAAGCATTTATAGGCAACTTAAAAAGGCATACTAACATAAGATTGCTAGATGGAGATATAAACAGGTTAGTATACAAAAGGGCAACAGACTGTAACCTTTAGGATGATGTGTTTCATTGGACAGACATTATTTGTATCTCTATGAGAAAAATATCTACCAGTTAATGTGGGATTTCACTATCTCTGGATATTTAATCAACAGTGAAAAGTGACTCAAACAAGGTCATTTCCCTTAATTAATGCCTGGGAAGCCTTGGATGTGTTACCTTATTTTTTTGCCTTATCTCAAAATTTTGTGTAATTTTTCATAACACTTGACTCTACCTCCTCCTTTATTTGTTTCTTTCTCAGGTAAGCTTTAGCCATGTGTCAATCTTCAGCATCTCTAGGCATCCATTTTTCTTATTGTGTACAATATCAGTGGAAAAAAAATATTTCTTTTCCAAAAATTCCATAAAAGCCCTGAACTTTCATTTCATGGCCTGACTTTGGTTGTGTGCCAGGCCATGATACAATCACAATGGCCAAAAAGATGGATTATATCAATTAACCTTTCTTGTGGTTCATGCTCACCCATGGAGCTGAGAAATAGGTCAATTGCATTTAAACTACAAAAACTGATTGTGAGGTAGGGTTGGTTTCCTGAAGCAAAATCGACACTAAATCTGGCTTTACCCTGACACTGAATTAACTCTTGAAGATAGAGTTTGGGGTGGAGTAGAAAAGAATAGCTTTATTGCTTTGACAGACAAAGGGGGCCACAGTGGGTTAATGCCCTCTAAATTGTGTTTTTCAACCTGCAGGAGGTAGTGAGGAGATTTATTGTAGGGTTCAAAGAGGAGGGCATGACATTCAGTTCATGGACATTTTTCTGATGAGGTAAGTGAGAGTAGGCATCATTAACCTTCTGGTTCTTACCGGTTTTTGAGGTCTAGTGATAGTGGCAGCTACCATTAATTTCTTTCACCTGATGGGGGTTTTAGTGCCTTCAAAACAGCTGAAAGGTATTGGTATATATATATCCCTTGAGGGTAGCCAGGACCCTGCCCCAAGCCTGAACTGTTGTTTCTTGACTGCTCCTCCCTTGTCTCCACAGCCCCTTCATTCTTTAATTAGCAACCTGTCCTTTGGAATTCACTAATCAAAAAATGGGGAAAACAGAAAGGCTTTTGTGCCCAGGAACCACATAGGGTCCTACTGGGTTCCAAAATTAGGGTTCTGTTACTTGAAGAAGGGCAAATGCGTGTTGTATAGTCTATCAATGGACATGAAAGTGAAAGTGAAAGTCAATCCTGTCCAACTCCTTGCCACCCCATGGACTATACAGTCCATGGAATTCTGCAGGGCAGAATGCTGGAGTGGGTAGCCTTTCCCTTCTCCAGGGGGTCTTTCCAACCCAGAGGTTGAACTCAGGTCTCCCGCATTGCAGGCACATTCTTTATCAGCTGAGCCACAAGGGAAGCCCAAGAGTACTAGAGTGGGTAGCCTATCCCTTCTCCAGCGGATCTTCCCGACTCAGGAATCAAACCGGGGTCTCCTGTATTGCAGGCAGATTCTTTACCAACTGAGCTATGAGGGAAGCCCATCAATGGACATGAACTTGGGCAAACTCCGGGAGCTGGTGAGGGACAGGGTGGCCTGCTGTGCTGCAGTCCATGGGGTCTCGAAGAGTTGGACACAACTGGACAACTGAACAACAACAACACAGTCTATCAAAAGCAGTATTTGTGTGTTACATTTGTGCTCACTCAGGTCCCCTAGCTTTTGTCCAAGTCTTTTAGAAGCTAATGGAAATCCTTGGAGATAACTCATAACAACTTGTGAACCACTTACTATTCATGCCAGGAACTGCCAAATTCTGGGTAATGCTGCGAGGTTTCACTTGATGCAACCATTGCCCTGTGGGCATTCCAGCCTCTCTGTGTGCAGCTGGGTCTTCACAATGCAACATCACTGGTGGCTTCTAGGTGCCAGAATTCTACCTTGGCTTTGACTAGGTGAAGAAATGCCCATTTTCTTTGTGACAGTTTGTTAGAAGGGTCATAAAACACTGTGTTTTAACTCTATACTTTAAAGAGTTTTTTTAGTGAACCCAGTCTTTCAGTTTTTATCAATTTATTATTAATTAATTATTTAGCTCTCCACTTGGGCTTACCTGGTGGCTCAGATTGTAAAGTATCAGCCTGCAATGCAGGAGACCCATGTTCAATCCCTGGGTCTGGAAGATCCCCTGGAGAAGGAAATGGTAACCCACTCCAGTATTCTTGCCTGGAGAATCCCATGGACAGAGGAACTTGGAGAATCCCATGGACAGAGGAACCTGGAGGGCTACAGTCCATGGGATCACAAAGAGTCAGACATGACGGAGTGACTAATACTTTCAGTTTTTACTGTACTTTCCACTGAACTTAGACATGAAGCTAGGAGACAAGTAATAATAAACATGGCTACACATTGAAAATAACCACTTTTCTGTCAACTAAGGCTTTGTTCCCTGTCAGGCTCCTCGAGTCTGGCGTTTTCTTCTGTAGGGATGAGTTCTCGCAACAGGATCTGAGTCCTCCTGCAATGGCTAGCAAGCTGGTGTCTACAGAAGTCTGCTGAACATATCCAGACATGTCCACACATTCTTTGGCCTGAAGCTGGGATGCCCAGCTTCCAGTAACACAGTCTTCAAGTACCATAACAAAAAAAAGAAGCTTACATATTCAGATCTCATTTGGCAGATGTAGTAGCCAAGGTTGAGAGAGATCATCTAGTTTGTTAGGGACAAAACGAAGATTATTCCAGACCTCCTGACATCTTGACAAGTACTCTTTCCATTTCAGGTTTCTGCCTGTCCTTAGCAGATGGTGATATACTGAAATTACATGGAGAAGATGATATGTTCAGAAAACTGTGAGTAACATTATATACCTCATACCTATGTCTACAGAATTGAATTCAGAATCCTATATATGTGGAATGTCTGCCAGTCCTAGATGGTAGTATTGCCAGCTGGAAAAAATTGTATAAGAGAAGAAAATATTTGCTCTGTGTTCCTCCTTTTCTTTGTTTTCTCATTTCCATGTTCATATGGGCTTTCTCCATGGTTCTCTCCAGATCTGAAGTTAAAGGTTGGCAGATTCGGAGTGATTATCACCTTCATTATTAGTCCACATGAGTGGAAACCCTTGGTGAATTATGGGGCTTTTCTGAATAAAGGAGGCAGCTCTGACTTTCAAAAAATAGCCAAAGAGAATGCTAGTCTTGATTAGCCCCTGAACACTCATATGTTAGAATAACAATGACTATGTCAGTTGTCTGGGTGGAGGATACTGAAGACATTCCCACAGGGTTCTTCTTGGACACTCTAATATGATGTGGGAATGCAGAGAAGAGTCCCTGAGCCGCTAGGAAGGTGCAGAGCCGGCTGATCAGGAAAGACATTGGCAGTGAAATTAGAAAGATAATGGATGAGTGGACAGAGAATGAGGGCCTCTGCAGCAAATGCTAAGAGGACAGGGATGGAGGTCCAGAACTAGAGTGATCTGGGCTTCCCTGGACTTTGACAAGGACTACAAAGACTCCCTCCACAACCAAACATTCAGTTCAGTTCAGTTCAGTCGCTCAGTCGTGTCCGACTCTTTGCGACCCCATGAATTGCAGCACATCAGGCCTCTCTGTCCATCACCAACTCCCGGAGTCTACCCAAACCCATGTTCATTGAGTCAGTGATGCCATCCAACCATCTCATCCTCTTTTGTCCCCTTCTCCTCCTGCCCCCAATCCTACCCAGCATTAGGATCTTTTCCAATGAGTCAACTCTTCGCATGAGGTGGCCAAAGTGTTGGAGTTTCAGCTTCAACATCAGTCCTTCCAATGAACACCAGGATTGATCTCCTCTAGGATGGATTGATTGGATCTCCTTGCGGTCCAAGGGACTCTCAAGAGTCTTCTCCAACACCACAGCTCAAAAGCATCAATTCTGCGGCGCTCAGCTTTCTTCACCATCCAACTCTCACATCCATACATGACCACTGGAAAAACCATAGCCTTGACTAGATGGACTTTTGTTACTCTGGCTTCTTTGAGCCCGCTTTCCAAGTTGGCCTCAATCTTGATCCTGTCCTGTACCTGCCCAACCCAGTCTTAGCAAAGAGTTCTACTAAATCATCTCACACCTATGAAATCTGATCAAGTTCCTCATCCTGCACTTTTATGGATAAATCCTTGGCAACTCTGATTAGGTCAGTTTAAGAAGAATTTGCCTCCCCTTGATATCTTCTCTGAGTAGTTTTCCATCCACTGACCCCCCTCATTCTGCTCCTTGACTATAAATCTCCACTTGTCTTGGTTGCATTCACAGTACACTCCCCTTTCTCTTTTCTATTGCCAGGCAAGCCTCTACTTCAACAGTCTTGAATAAAATCTTCCCTGACATTTTAACAGGTGTCAGAATCAGTGTTATTCTTTTGTGTCTGTTTAATAGAAAAGAGGTAAGTACGCAGGCTCAGTGCACCTCATCTACCCACCAACTAGTGATGGGTAGACAGATGCTACATCAATTTCCCTAACTCCAGATGAAACTGGGAGTAAGGGAGGGAGTAAACCCTGAATTGAAGAGAAATAAACCCAAAGAGCCTAAGATGTGAGCCCAAAGAATTAATTTGAAATAGTACCATCAAGTATTTCTATTTGCAATGAAAACGGGCTGTTAAGCCAAGTGGAAGTATGGAAAAGCAAAGAAAGATGTATAGCTTTGTATAAATATATCTTAGGAGCTTCATTTCATTTAAGAACCACAGATTTTTGAAAATATTGCCTCTAGGAATAATTTAATTTCTTGACCCCAGAGAAATAAAATGTATTTTTTGTAGCGAGTAATTCCTGTCTGTGAACAGAGCTGTTTGCCTTCTCACATTAACTTTCTATACTTCAAGGGGAGTCAGGGGGGGCTTCTAAACTTAGTTATTTCTGGGCATCCTTTACAGTAAGCATTTCTCACGTATTAAAATTTGAGACATTTATAGCCTCGGGTCTGCTATGCTTCTCCATCATATAATTTGCATGTGCTTAATCAGTACTTATTCTTCATTCTTTGCAAATCCAATCCAAATGCATACCTGTGTTTATGAGCTCTCCAACTAATAGCCAGAGAGGTCTGTCTCACAGTTTAGCTCTCCACAAAGTTTCGAGAGCTGATATTTATCAGGCGGTAAATGTCAGCCTGACAAATTGCTAAATCTAGAGAGGCCTCTCCTCCCAGCAGTAAGCACTTTTCAGATCGTTTTGCTTTTTTTCCCCCTTTGTTTTCAATAGAAGAGGGAAAGTAGAGAAAAGATATGTACTTTACTCAGACTGCTTTAGTTAGAAGTCAATAGCTTTCTCTGATGCTAAGAGAACACTATTCCCTTCACAGCTCTGGGTCTGGTAAATTTCTGAAAGGTCAGGAAGAAGCATGTCAAGGAATTACACCTCACTTTGGAGGTGTAATTTTAGTATTTCAAAAATTTAAAGTGAAGTGACATGTATTAAACAAATCTATGTAACTATGTAGTAAACATATTTAGCATATTGGGCTTCGCTGGTGACTCAGATGGTAAAAAACCCACCTGCAATGCAGGAGACCTGGGTTCTATCCGTGGGTCAGGAAGATCTCATAGAGAGGGAAATGGCAACCCTTTCCAGTATTCTTGCCTGGAGAATTCCATGCACAGAGGAGCCTGGGGGGCTACAGTCCATGGGGTCGCAAAGAGTCAGAAACCACTGAGTGACTAACGCTTTCACTTTCAAACATATTTATCAGTATCTTTTGCAAACTGTGGGATGCTAGTGCTCTGATGTTCTAACCTATTTTCTGAGGCTTTCAGTATGCAATTTGTCAGTGTATATTTATAGTTTCAAGTGCTCTTTCTTTGGGAAAAAGCCCCTTTGTTCTGCAATCTAAAGGAGAAGAAGAGTTTAAATTGGGTGCATTTAAAATTGGGTGTATTTATGCTGCATCAACATATTTAGAGCAACTTGTCACCAAATATTCGTTCTCTCTATTCTCTCATATTCAGGCATATGTGCTTTGTGCTTAGTCGCTCAGTCGTGTCTGACTCTTTGCGACCCCATGGACTGTAGCCTGCCAGGCTCCTCTGACCATGGTAATTCTCCAGGCAAGAACACTGGAGTGGGTTTCCATGCCCTCTTGCATGGGATCTTGCCAACCCAGGGATCGAACCCAGGTCTCCTGCATCACAGGTGGATTCTTTACTGTCAGGCACATACTCAAGGCCGACTGTGAGGCCAGGGATATACCTCCAACTTGAGGTGAGGATGAGAACCCTTACACTGTTATGAGATTGAACTAAACACCTATAAAATCATTTCTAAGTCTGAAACTCACGTACTCAGATAGTTTAAGCTCTTATATTTTATTTGGCAGTAATTATTTGAATAATTCAGGTGATAACATTTTAAGGTGTATGTATCACCCAAGTTCAGTCTCATGTTTCATTTGTAGCTTTCTTGTGCTGGATGTACACTATTTCACATATTTCATTGGCAGTGGAGTCTGAAGGTGATGCTGGAATTCTACCAGTTATCAGACTATCATAACTCTTTCTAAACTATTAATTTTCATCCTCCCAGCAAAATCTTTTCCCCTCTTGATCTTCCTATCATCAGATTTTATCACTTTCCTTGGTTTCATTCAACTCTCCTCAACTCTTGGTCTTTCCTTATGGTCTCTGTCTTTCTATGTTATCTCTTCAAGTCACATAATGAATGACTTCAGCATCCCTGGCATCATTAATAACCCACCAACCTGGCTTCACAGTTCCCTGGTATCCTTACCTTGAATAATTATCATCTAGACTGATAAATCTATCAAATCTATATTGATAAATCTATCAATATATCCATGGGCACACTTACAATCTTATTTCACACAACTGTTCCACTTCTGGAATTCTAAAGTTCATTTTCACTCCAACCTCCAAACACACACTCTCTCTTTGACCTCACTGAAATTTATTTATTTATTGCTACAGTAGGTTCTTGTTGTCTATCTGTTTTAAGTATAGCAGTGTGTACATGTCAATCCCAAACTCTCAATCTATTCCTCCACCTCCTACCCTTCCCCGTGGTATCCATAAATTCATTCTCTAAGTCTGTGAGGCTGTTTCTCTTTTGTAAATAAGTTCATTTGTATCATTTCTTTTAGAGTCTACATATAAGCAATATAATATGATATTTGTTTTTCTCTGTCTGACTGTCTTCACTTAGTATGATAATCTTCATGTCCATCCATGTTGCTGCAAATGGCACTGCTTCATTTTTTTTAACAACTGAGTAATAACCCATTGTACATAAGTATCACATCTTCTTTATCCATTCATCTTCAGTGGATATTTAGATTACTTCCACATCTTGGCTATGGTAAACAGTACCACTGGTCCACAGTGCTTCTTTGAGCAATCTTGTCTACTCCCACATTTTCAAAATGACTCAAATCTCTACCCATCCCTCCTTTAAGTTCTGGTTATTATGTCAAACCACCTACTGGAAGCTGATCACTATTATAGCATTTCACAGGCATCTTAAATATCAGCTTGTTCAAAATTAAATTTATCACCTGCATTTCCTCCTTACTTGTCTACCTTGATGAAAATGGGTCCTGTGTCATCCTAGCTACTATTCTTTTTCTTCTCACCACTGAAGGATGACCACATTTTAAGGAGTTCTTGCAACTCAATTTCCTTCCTTTTATCCACTGTTCAGGTCATTATCTTTTGCCTCCTCTAGAGAAATAGGCCTAACTGATGTACTTTCCTCCTGTCTCGCAGCCCAGTGACCGCTTTTACGTGCATGCTAAGTCACTTCAGTCATCGCCGACTCTGGCGACCCTATGGACTATAGGCCACCAGACTCCTCTGTCCATGGGATTCTATAGGCAAGAATACTGGAGTGGGTTGACATTTCCTCCTCCAGGGGATCTTCCCGACCCAGGGTTTGAACCTGTATCTCTTACGTCTGCTGCACTGGCAGGCAGTTCTTTACCACTAGCTCCACCTGGGAAGCCTACCCTGTGTTATAGTACCTATCAATTCAAACTATGCTGATGCTTGGAATAATGCCTATCAACAGGACACAGTCTGCAATTTTTGCTTTGCTGTGAAGGCTCTACATAGTCAAGCCCTAGGCTCCTTCTTAGGTCTTACCTCTTGCTGTCCCTCCCAACTCTGCATACTCTATGCTCTAGGTGTTTCAAATTATTTACAGTCTTCAATAAAAGAATATTCAATCTGTTTCACACATGTATGGCTTTGGTAATATAGCCCCTTGGCCAGAAATAATCCATGTAATCATTTGATGATTATCTATTCATCTGAAGCTTTTTCTTTTTACGAAGATCTTCCTCACCCCTTCACCATTCTTCAGGGAGAAATGCCTACTGTCTTTGGTGTGCCCTCTGTGTCCTTTACGTCAAAACTTCTTGACACTTGGTTACACTTTCTTATTTACATATCTGCCTTTCCCTTCTAGATGCTAATGAAATCGAGGGCAGGGACTGACCCTTGTGCATCCGGGTGTCCACAGCACCTACGAAGCCTGGAATGCAGTTGTAAGAATGTATGAATGAACAACTGTTTAGTGGAGTAGAAAACCACACAGAGTTTAAAATTTAAAACCTGAGGCTCATGTACTGACTACACTAATTATCATCTGTGAGACTTTAGGCAAGTTATTTAAATTTTTTGACTCCCAGTTTTTTGTTTTGTTTTTTAATAAGATTTTATCATTTAAAAAATTTTATCTGAGTATAGTTGATTTACAATGCTGTATTGGTTTCAGGTGTACAGCAAAGTGATTGACACAACATGTGGGATCTTTGTTCCCCAGCTGGGTATTGAACCCATACCTCCCATATTAGAAGTGCAGCTAACCACTGGACCACCAGGGAAGTTCCTCTGACCCTCAGTTTTATATTTTTGAGACCTTATCTTGTGCTAATCTGTGCATATAAACCGCAGGGTTTTTCCCACTTATTTTGAGATTTTACAGTCAAAATGTATGCGAGAGCACCTTGTAGGCTATTAAGATTTATTCTAACGTCAGGTAGTATAACTGTTGTGATCAGCGCTTAGATAATAACAAACATTGATGAAAATAAGAGCACTGAGGAGTAACTTTTGGGTAGAAATAGGCATTTGCTACTAGTGAGAATAGTGACATGCATTTATTTTCATTAGTTGAGTAGTGTTTGTAATTCAAGTTTAATAAATATAAGAACTTGTTTTTGTTTATGCCTGAGCAGGCAGGCATATTTGAATTAGTTTTTTTTCTGGAATATCAATTGATTCAAAGAGGTGAGAAATACTCCTGAAACATGAAATTACATTCATTTGTTTGCTTATTTATTAATAGTTAATATCTACTTACATTTCGATTTTCTCTTTGGAAGTGTGCAAAATTCTCCTTTCTGTCTTAACTCATTTCTGCAGATGTACTTCATCAAAGCCAGTTTGACTTTGACACAGACCACGAACATATGCATTTATATATTTCTTATGGTATTTTGTGTTTAATTTCTCAGGCTTACGGCCTAACATTCTGTCTGACCCCTGTGCTGTAATCCCCTCCTGGTAGGAGGAGTTGCTTCCTTGTATGTTTTATGTTCCCTGTATGTTGTATGTTCTATGATTTCATTTGCCCATGAGATTGTGATATGATTTCTTCAAACCCTTTTCTGCAATTGATGGTAGAAGCTATCCATGCTTGAATAAATTCTTCTTAGCAAATTAGTGAAGTAGGCAGTATTTACCTGAAGTCTACTTATCTCCATTTCTCCTGCAGTCTGTGTTTTCTCCTCTCCTGATTTGCCCCCACTCATCCTCTGCCTTCAATGTGCACTCTTTATCCAGATTCAAACTCCCCCCAACCAATACAAAGCCATTTCCAATAGAGGAGACAGAGCAAAAGTCTCAATGATCATTCAGGCATTAATGGATTGGATAGAGGGTGGGTAAATGTATGAGGAGACCAGCTGGGGACTGGGCTTACTGCTGTCTTGGTGGAGATTGTGGTTTGACCTAGAAAAAAAGAGTAAATTTGAGATGTGCGAGGGAGATAGACCATGTATTATTTTTTCTTTATAGCCAATTGCCCCTCAAACTTAGTAACTTAAAGCAGCAAACATTAATTATCTCATAGTTTTTGTGGGTCAGAAATTCCTGAACTGCTTAGTCAGATGGATCTAGTTCAGAGTCACTCATGAGGTTGTAGTCAAAATATTGACTGGGGCCATGGTCACCTAAAACAGTGGTGCCGTACCTCTGGGCTCTAATGCCTGATGATCTGAGGTAGAGTTTACGGAATAATAATAGAAACAAAATACACAATAATAGAAATAAAGTACACACATAAAGGGACACAGAGGCCTGGTGTGCTGCAGTCTATGGGGTCTCAAAGAGTCTGATATGACTTGGTGACTGAACAGCAACAACAAAGTACACAATCCTGAAACCACCCCCCACTCCAGTCCATGGAAAAATTGTCTTCCACGAAACTGGTCCCTGGTGCCGAAAAGGCTGAGGACCTCTGTCCTAAAAACTTGACTGGGGCTGAAGGATCCACTTTCAAGAAGACTCACGTGGTCTCTTTCAAGAGTCTTCAGGTCCTCGCCAACTACTTACCAGAGGCCTTGGTTCCATGTCTCGTAAACCATGGGGTCAGCTTGAAGGTTTCCATGGCATGGTGATTCACCTCCTCTTGAGTCAGGCATCCAGGGGATAGCACTACTAAAGAATAAGGATGACTTAATGACCTGGTCACACGCTCACTTCCACTGCTTTCTATTCGACAGAAATGAGACTCACTGAGTCCAGTCTACATTGGAAGGCAGTAGAATTGGGTTCCATGTTTTGAAGGAAAAAATGTGAAGAATTTCTGGACACATTGTATACCCATCATAGACAGGATGCTGTTGCTATAGTCCAGGCTAGAAGCAATGAAGCTGGGGAGAATACAGTGGCTGGAGGTACCCACCTGAGGCACTGTTATCAGGAAGTCCCTTCTCAGCTGTTCATATGGTTGGGGCAGGGCTGGCATCTTTGTGTGAAGATAAAAGTGAATTGTGTGAGACTGTGGCCCTCACCTCGTCCTCTCAATCAACACCCGTACAGAGTACATAGACTACAGAGCTGTGAGCCCTGGTTTTGTCTCCAAATCAATCTCCCTGTGACTTTCACACATTGATTCTAGTTCTGTGACCTTGAGGGGATGAGCTAAATTCCATTGTCTTTTTTTTGGACAGTCATTCAGTATTTGAAGAGAGCCGTCACATTGTCACCTCAAACTTCTCTTCAGGGAAACTTTCATTCTTCGTTGAAAGGACATGGGTTTGAGATTCTGACTCTGTTCTCTGCCCTGAAGATGGAGTCTGGTTTGTTATCTTCCCTCTGATCTGAGCAAACACTCCACGTGTGTTCTGATTAGTGAGGCAGACACTTCCTTTAACAGCACAGCCACTGCATCTCTATGAATGTAGGCTAAGAGAAGGTGCATTTGTTTTTTTCCTTCAGGTTGCATTACCCAATTGTCATCTAAAATACTCGGGCTTAATATACATCTCATTTTGTACAATTTACTTACTTGAATATAGATTCAGGACTTTTCCTTTATCCCTGGTTTTTTTTTTTAATACCACTTTTGCTTGTATGAAGTGCTTGTTATTCAACAGATATTAGCAGTCTTATTTTCAAATAGTGGGCCAATTATTCTTTGTGCATATTTTTAATGATTTTATGATTAAAGCACCATATTGATAATAAATCCTTTTAATTTCTTTCACATAATTTAGAGTAAAGCCTCTGTGTATTTTTTTAAATGTTTATATATTTTGGCTGTGCTGGGTCTCACTGCTGTGCAAACTTTTCTCTAGTTGTGGCAAGCAGGGCTATTCTCTAGTTGCAGTGCAGGAGCTTCGTATTGCGGTGGCTTCTCTTATTGTGAGCATAGGCTCTAGGCACACAGGCTTCAGTAGTTGCAGCACATAAGCTCAGTAATTGTGGCTCCATCACTTTAGAGCACAGGCTCAGAAGTTGATGGGCTTAGTTGCCCAATGGTATGTGGGATCCTCCCAGACCATGGATCAAACCAAACCAGTGTCTCCTGCATTAACAGGGTTCTTCACCACTGAGCCACCACGAAGCCCCTTGGTTCGTTATTATAGTGTTAGCACACTGTGAGACACCCTTGTGTTTTTGCTTTTCTTGTGTTATCTTTTGCTCAGCTGCACTCACCCATCCGCTAGAACTTCCAGCTCCATTTGGTTGGTGATGGTGGTGGCATCAGTGTGTCAGTTGCAGCACAGCTTTCTGCACTAACTGAGCATCTTGAGAATAGCTCTCCCATATCTTTGGAAACTGCTAATGCATTACTGTGTGGTACACCCTTTTCTCAGAGACAAGAAAAAGAAGCATCCATTGAAATGGATGTCCAGAGTCCACGTGGAGGGGCATCTGATAGTGGCCACTCTACTTTGCTTGATGACACTCCCTGTTTAGCGACTAAACAGAAAAACTCAAAAATACCTCATTAAAGCATTTCATTTTACCCCAGGAGATATGTCTTATTGAGAACTAGTGAACAAGTTGATGGGTTGGCATGAAATGTTTGACAGCCTCCAAGGAAACTAATACTAAACTAATATTGAGACTAATACTAAACTATGCTGCTGTTATTTAGTCACTGAGTTGTGCCCCACTCCTTTGTGACCCCATGAACTGCCACCTGCCAGGCTCCTCTGTCCCTGGGATTTCCCAGCCAAGAATACTAGAGTGGGTTGCCATTTCCTCCTCCAGAGGATCTTCCCAACCCAGGGATCGAACCCACGTCTCCTGTGTCTCCTGCATTGGCAGGATGATTCTTTACCACTGAGCCACCTGATACTAAACTAATACTGAAAAGATTCAGCTTGAGACCAGTGTGTGAAGAGAGTTTTAGGGAAATACAAAGCAAACCAGATCAGAGGCTCTAAACCTGAGTTCCATTGAAAGATATCTGGTCCTTCAGTGTCTTTTTGCTTGATCTAATGGATGATGTTCATTGTTTTTGGTTGTTTATTTGACAAAGCCCAGTTTCCCTAGCAAGGTAGTCAAGCACTTCAGGCCAAGAGTGGATTCCCCTTTTCCCAGTCACTCTAGGTTCAGTTTGTCCTGTTTTAGACTGACATCTGGTGGTCATGAAGGATCAACCAGTCACCCTTTCAGTGAAGAATTCTGTCCAAGCAAAGGCATGACCATTTTGTGGCCTGCTCTTGCCAGGAAATACTCCACAGGATTATTTATTTTCATTTTCTCTTGTACATAAATCAGAGAGACTGTCTGAATTTGACCACACTTATCAAACTCTTTAAAAAGACTTAAAGTATTTTGACCACCACTTTAAAAAATATATCTCAAAGAAAGGCATGCAGACAGATTTATGTATAAGCATGTTCCCCAAAGTCAAAGTGTAATTTATAATAGCAAATTTGGAACCAACCCAAATGTTCAAAAATAAGGATTGTTAAAATTAGAGTGTTCCATTACATGGTGTGCTCATAGTTTAGAGGAACATCTAATGACATGGGAAAATGTTTATGATGTATTACAAAGTGAGCAAAACCAATTAAAATAACAAGTAAAGCTCCATGATTCTGCTTTTGGTTTTCTGTATATTTCTTCCTTTCAAAGACTTGAATATGTTAATATTTTTGGAAGTAGAAGGCAAAAAAAAAAATCCCAACATCATAAATATGCAAATATGGGTATATGTATAGAAGAGTATTCGACTTTTTTCAAAGTAACAAGTCCTTTAACCTATCTCTTCTGAAACTTTGTTCAGTAAACACATTCCTATAGAATATCGGTGCAAAAGGTCATGAACAATTGCTTCATTGTTCTCAGGATCAGTAATAATCAGGAAGCTTGAGCATGCAGCTGCCACTCCAAGTCTGCTAATGGGTCTTGTGGCTGAGACAAAAAGCAAGTTATTTCTTGCATGACCCTAAAGACTCATTAATTTGTTCTAAGGCTTATATTTTGCTTCTAGAGTTGGTAGTGGGGCTGTGGAAGAAGATGCAATTTAAATCACTGTGAAGTATGTGCCATAATCAGGGCTCTATTTTATAATTGGACACAGTCTATTTCTTAAAGCATTTTTAAAGACATAGGTTTGAGATTTTTCTTTGAACACCAAACAGGTATAAATAGACTGCTTTGCTTGTTTCACTGGGTGATTTTCCCAGGAAGAGAAGGTTAAAGTGATCTCATGTGTGCATGCATGCTAAGTCTCTTCAGTCCTGTCTGACTCTATGCGACCCTATGAACTGTAGCCTTCCAGGCTCCTCTGTCAATGGGATTCTCCAGGCAAGAATACTGAAGCGGGTTGCCATTTCCTCCTCCAGCTGGATCTTCTCAACCCAGGAATAGAACCCGTATCTCCTGTGTCTCTTGCACTGGCAGGTGGATTCTTTACCACTGTGCCACCTGGGAAGTCTTTACATATCATAGTTGTTTTCTTTACAAATTTGGACACAATTTCCAAATACATGGCTAACATGCCACTTTTGTCTACTCTAAGGGCACCAGGTGGCAGCTCCAACAAGAGGAAAATCATTTCCAGAGCTCCTGCTTGATGATCAATGCTTTTCAGTTATAACGAGACAGCTAACCTCTTTCTTCATTTAACCATTTGGTCAACAAAACTGATGGCTGTTACAGGAGTAGTTTATGATTTTCGCTAATATAAGTATTAACACCATGGCTGTTAGATTGACAAACAGGAATTCAACTAATCCTCCAGTTCTAGTTGGAAATATATTTCCTTATGGATCTTTTGGGCTTCCCTGGTAGCTCAAATGGTAAAGAATCTTCCTGCAATGTGGGAGACCCAGGTTCAATCCCTGGGTCAGGAAGATCCCCTAGAGAAGGAAATGGTTATCCACTCCAGTGTTCTTGCCTGGAGAATTCTCTGGACAGAAGAGCCTGGTAGGCTACAGTTCGTGGGGTGGCAAAGAGTTGACACGACTGAACGATTAACACACACATGTATCTTTTACTGCGTTGACCATGTGACCATGTGAAGTTGCTCAGTCATGTCTGACTCTCTGCGATCCCATGGACTGTAACCTACCAGGCTCCTCTGTCCACGGGATTTTACAGGCACGAGTACTGGAGTGGGTTGCCATTTCCTTCTCCAGGGGATCTTCCCCACCCAGGGATCAAACCCGGGTCTCCCACATTGCAAGGCAGACGCTTTACCGTCTAAGCCATCAGGGAAGCTCTTTTACTGCATTAATTCTGCTGAATTCCTGGCTGAGGCATAACCAGTGTTGCTACTTAGTCATTTTCAAAGAAATAAAAATAAAATATGACTGGCATATATTAACCTGTGTATGCTTCTTAAACACATGTGCAAAGACAAATTGACCTATTCATCTATTACCTTACCTGACTTTACATATGAAAGTGCACAGCTGACTAAAGTTAAGTGAATATTAATTTTTAAATTAATTAATTAAGGAGAGCTTTCTTCTTCTCCTGTTGGTCATGTTTAAGGATGGAATATAATAAATACTCATTGGCTGTATTTATGTATTTGCGTTATTTTCTTTTATCTCAGTAAAACATTCTCAAAATAACATTCACTGGGAGATAGGATTCAATACACAAATAATTAACTTTATACATAGCCTTTTGTATATAGTACGAGGTCATGTTCTATTGCTCTAAAGATCTTTAAGATATGGTGGATGGAGTATTTAGTGTCAGAGTTACAGAAAACCAAGGACAGAGAATTCGCTTTTCAAAGTTAGACCTTTCTAAAGTCTCATGTATTCTAACTTCAAATAAAATTTTAACCTTTAAGAAATGGTCCCCACTGTTCTTTCTGCTTAATGCACTTGACTACTTTCTTTTTTTGATCAAGGAAGCTATGCAGAAAAGGAAAAAAATGATCCTTTACTTCAGTGTGCTGAGCCTGAACAGTTAGCTTAGAATTTCAGGTTATTAGAAGTCCATGATTTAGAAGTAAAGAGAAAACTACATTTATTGTTATGATCTTTAAATTTTTATTTATTTATTTGGCTGCGCTGGGTCTTTGTTGTTGCACACAGGTTTTCTCTCATTGCCGCGAATGGGGGCTACTCCCTAGTTGTGCTGCACAGGCTTCTCTTGCTGCAGAGCACAGGCTGTAGGGCGCACAGGCTTCAGTTGTTGTGGTGTGCCTGGCTCAGCTGCCCTGCTGCTGCTACTGCTAAGTCGCTTCAGTCGTGTCCAACTCTGTGCAACCCCATAGACGGCAGCTCACCAGGCTCCGCCGTCCCTGGGATTCTCTAGGCAAGAATACTGGAGTGGGTTGCCATTTCCTTCTCCAGTGCATGAAAGGGAAAAGTGAAAGTGAAGTCTCTCAGTCGTGTCCGACTCTTAGCGAACCCATGGACTGTAGCCTACCAGGCTTCTCCATCCATGGGATTTTCCAGGCAAGAGTACTAGGGATGTGGAATTTCCTCGCACAGGGATTGAACCCATGTCCCCTGCTTCGGCAGGCAGATTCCCAACCACTGGACCACCAGGAAAGTCCCCAAACTACATTTAAATAAGTTGATTCCTAGACTTTATAAGTTGAGGAATAAATAGATACAAATTAATGAAATACGGTAATATGGTTGGATGGCATCATCGACTCAATGGACATGAATTTGAGCAGACTTCAGGAGACAGTGAAGGACAGAGCAGCCTGGGTTGCTGCAGTCCATGGGGTCACAAAGAGTCGGACATCACTGAGCGACTGAACAACAACAGATTAGTTCTAATTTATGGAGTCCCTGCTACAGTTTGTTTTCCTCATCTCAAGGTCATTTATATACACTTATGGCATTCAGTAGTCATGTATAGATGTGAGAGTAGGAACCATAAAGAAGGCTGAGTGCTGAAGAATTGATTTTTTCGAACTGTGGTGTTGGAAAAGACTCTTGAGAGTCCCTTGGACTGCAAAGAGATCGAACCAGTCAATCCTAGAGGAAATCAATCCTGAATATTCATTGGAAGGACTGATGCTGAAGCTGAAGCTCCAATACTTTGGCCACCTGATGCAAAGAACTGACTCCTTGGAAAAGACCCTGATGCTGGGAAAGATTGAAGGCAGGGGGAGAAGAGGACAACAGAGGATGAGATGGCTGGATGGCATCACCGACTCAATGGACATGAGTTTGAGCAAGCTCCAACTGATGGTTGTGAGGGACAGGGAAGCCTGGTGTGCTGCAGTTCATGGGGTCACAAAGAGGCAGACATAACTGAGCCACTGAACACAACAATGACGTCTAAAGAGTTCCCTTGCTCCAATTTCTCCTTATCACTCTAGTTCACGATGCTTTTAAATAGAGCTTTCTGTGATGATGTTGGAATTCTTTATCTAAGCTGTCCAGTATGGTAGCCACTAACTTCATATGACTTTGGAGGACTTGAAATGTGATTTCTGTGATCAAGAAATGGAATTTTTAGTTTTATTTCATTTTAACCCATTTCAACTTTAATAACCACATGTGATTACTATATCTGATAGCACAGCTCTAGTCCGTAAGTAGTTTTATCATCCTCATAGTACATCTTTTTTTAAAAAAACAATTTATTTTTAGTTGGAGGATAATTGCTTTATGATGTTGTGTTGGTTTCTGCCATACATCAGCATGAATCAGCCATAGGTATATACGTATGTCCCCTGCTTCTTGAACCTCCCTCCCAACTCCCCCACCCATCCCAACTCTCTAGGTTATCACAGAGCAGTGGAAATTTGCTGTATGATGCAGGCAGCAATGATCCTTTTATATTTTATTTATTTCCTAACTAGTTGTCTACCTTCTCTTCACTAGGTTGTAAGCTCCCTAAGAGACGTGGTCTGTCTCTTTCTCAGCTGTATCTTTATTGCCAAGAACAGACTGTGGTATGTAGTAAGTACTCAAATTATTTACTAAAAATGTTCAAGGATGTTATTTCATGTGCACAGTCTACAGATGGTCAGGAGCAAAGGGGGAACACACTTTATGAAAGGCGACAGGGATTTGAGCTCTGGTCTCTCTGACTCAACTTCAGAATCCTTTCCTTTCACTAACTGATCAATCATGATAGACAAGCCCCAAGCATGGAAACTATTTTGGTTGCAATAACACAAAAAGCTGGGTGAGTGGTCCATCATCTGCTTTGGTTGTTGGTATTCTGGCTAAGAATCTATCAGGCATTCAGGTTAAGGCACTGTGCTAGAACTCTTTGAGTTGTTATGAATTACTCTATTGTGTGTGTGTATGGGGGCAGAGGTTCTGGAAATATGTTTTTCCTAAAATGTATTTGCAATATATATGTAAGAGATATATAAAATTCATTTTTCTCAGCTGCACTTATTGTTTTGAGATAATCTGCTTAAGAATAAAGTGAGTCAAAAGTCCTTAAGAAGCCACATGTAGGAACCCAAGAGGCTGGTCTGCACACTGATACACACTAAAGACTTACTACAAGTATCTTCAGAATAACCCGTAAGGCTGTCAATGTTCTACTTGCTGTCTGTCTGATGTGGTAAACTCACAGCAACACATTTTTGATAAGATCTTGTTTACTTTTTGTTAAACACTCATACTACACAAAATTTTTATGTATTCTTATATATCTGTGTCTGGAAGAGAGAAGCTTTAAATAAAGAGCATTCAAACTGATTTAAATAAACAAATCAGCTCTTGCAAAGAAAGTGAACCCTTGTAGCCTCCTCATTCTTAACAATCAAGAAGCATATTTTTCAAGATGAAATAAAGACTTTTTCAATGGCCAAATGTGAGCCCATTTGAATACTGAGAAGTCTCAGTTTTATGTTCTTATCTTTGCTACCATATGTCTACGCAAAACAAGATTTTCATAGGATCTTATAATGGAAACAAAATTAAAGAATAAATTTAAGACTACCTTTGATACACACTCTGACAAGGCAACAACATACCTAATATTAAGCAATAATGGACACTAAATACTATTTTCACTTAGAAATATGACAAAATGTAAAGTTCATGATATTTTAACTTCACAGATTCTGTCTTTTTTTGTTAAGAGAATCAGTACCACTTACTATATATATTGGGCTTCCCTTGTGGCTCAGCTGGTAAAGAATCTGCCTGTAACGCGGGAGACCTGAATTTGATCTCTGGGTTGGGAAGATCCCCTGGAGAAGGGAAAGGCTACCCACTCCAGTATTCTGGCCTGGAGAGTTCCATGGAGTCGCAAAGAGTCGGGCATGACTGAGCGACTTTCACATACTGTCTTTTTTTTGTTAAAAGAATCAGTACCACTTACTGTATATATTTCACTGGTGTCGTTTGTTCTGTTACGAAGTGTAAAGAAACGCACATGGGCTAATTTTACTCATTACCCAAGGGAAATAATGAGATCTTTTGACCATCTTTTGCCAATCTTTTAAAATTTAGTTTATATTATGTCTTACAAACTCCTTTGGGTGTTTATATGTTAAAAGTTTTAAAGTGCCTTATAGTTAAATACATTTAAGAAACTACTTTAACCCTTTTGTTGTTGTTCAGTCACTCAGTCATGTCCCACTCTTTGCAACCTCATGGGCTGCAGCATGCCAGGCTTCCCTGTCCATCATCAACTCCCAGAGCTTGCTCAAACTCATGTCCATTGAGTTGGTGATGCCATCCAACCATCTCATCCTCTGTCATCCCCTTCTCCTGCTTTCATTCTTTCCCAGCATCAGGGGCTTTTCTAATGTCAGTTCTTTGCATCAGGTGGCCAAAGTATTGGAGCTTCAGCTTCAGCGTCAGTCCTTCCAATGAATATTCAAGACTGATTTCCTTTAGGATTGACGGATTTGATCTCCTTGCAGTCCAAGGGACTCTCAAGAGTCTTCTCCAACACCACAGTTCAAAAGCATCAATTCTTCAGTGCTCAGCTTTCTTTATGGTCCAGCTCTCACATCCATACATGACTACTGGAAAATCCATACCTTCGACTATACAGACCTTTGTTAGCAAAGTAATGTCTCTGCTTTTTCATATGCTGTTTAGGTTGATCATAGCTTTTCTTTCAAGGAGCAAGAGTTTCGGCTGCAGTCACTATCTGCAGTGATTTTGGAGCCCAGGAAAATAAAGTCTGTCACTGTTTCCATTGTTTCCCCATCTATTTGCCATGAAGTGATGGGAACGGATGCCATAATGTTGAGTTTTAAGTCAGCTTTTTCACTCTCTTCTTTGACTTTCATCAAGAGGCTGTTTAGATCTTCTTCACTTTCTGCCATAAGGGTGGTGTCATCTGCATATCTGACGTTATTGATATTTCTCCCTGCAATCTTGATTCGAGCTTGTGCTTCATCCAGCCCAGCATTTCGCATGATGTACTCTGCATATAAGTTAAATAAGCAGGGTGACAATATACAGCCTTGACGTACTCCTTTCCCAATTTTGAATCAGCCTATTGTTCCATGTCCGGTTCTAACTTTAGTCCTTTAACTCCTGGAAATTCAGCAACCCAGATTAGTATTTCGGCTAGCTTTCACTTTTCAGAGAGCATGACTCCACACCAAGATGAATCTATTTGTAGTGAGAATCAGAGGAAATTGACTTGTAAGTTCTGATAAGAGGAAATTGGCCTTGGGGACGTTTCCCAGTGGGGTCCTGGGATCCTAGGGGGCAGCATGAGGGTGCTTGGAGGAGAGTTAGAGAGAGAAGTTTGGCTTGGCCTATGTCTTAAGCCCCCTTATGAAGCAGCAGGGGCCAGATCCAGGCTTGGGGTCCTTGGGTTCTAAAGTGGAGTATATTGTCCATAGTCATCAGAAGTGTCTTTACATCTGGAGACTGGCTGTCAGTCAAAGTTCTTAGAGTGTGTAATGGGTCCAGCAAGAAAAACCAAGAAAATTTGATAAGAACAAAGGAAAGAGCAGACCACCAAATTAGAGAAAACCAAAAGTGTGAGGTATTTCAATGTAATGAGAGCAAGGAATAATGCAGCTTGAGAATTCCTTGGTGGTCCAGTGGTTAAGATCTGATTTGCAATGCAGGGGGTGGGTTTGATCTCTGATCAGGAAATAAGATCCCACAGGATTCAGGGCATCTAAGCCTGCTCACTTCAACTAGAGAGCCCGAGAACCCCAACAAAGATCCAGTGTTACCACAACCAAGGCCCGACACAACCAAATAAATAAATGTTTAAAGAAATAAAGCTGCTTGAAGCTCTTTGGGTAAGTAGGTGGGCTTGGAGTGTCTTATTTTACCTTGAACTCAAGATGTAGAAGGTGGCAGTATTGGAATTTGAACCAACCTCAGAATCTGAATTCTTCCTTCTTGTCACAAAACAGGGTTCAAATTCTTTCTCTTTCTTTTCACTAAAGGGACTTCATTTGGTCTCACCCTTCTTTTGTATATAATGCTGCTAATCTATATCTCATGGTATAGCTGCATATAATGCTGCTAGTCTATATCTCATGTGATGACTGCAAAGATTAAATAATTATGTCCTAAATAATTTAGATGCACATGTGTTACAGGTCAGTGCTTTGTAAATATGGGCTGTTATTAGGTCAAAGAAGGTCCTAGGTTGTGATCATGAACGGAGTTAGATGAGGATAAGATGCTATAGTATGTAGTTATACTTGTGCTTTGGAATCAGACAGGTCTTGGGCAAGTTATTCAAGCCCTCTCTTCATTAGTGGAACAGAGATAATAACTATCAGTGCCTCACTGGTTTGCTGTGAGGTAAAGTTAGTGAATTGGATTTGCCTGGTAGCTCAGATGGTAAAGTGTCTGCCTGCAATGCAGGAGACCCCGGTTCGATCCCTGGTTTGGGAAGATCCCCTGGAGAAGGAAATGGCAACCCAATCCAGTACTCTTGCCTATAAAATCCCATGGACAGAGGAGCCTGGTAGGCCACAGTCCATGGGGTCACAAAGAGTCGGCCACGACTGAGAGACTTCACTTTCGATTTTCAAACTTAATGTATATGAAGGTGCTTAGCACTTTGCTGCTTGTTACAAAATTGGTTGCATACCTGTGTGCTAAGTCACTTCAGTTGTGTCCGATTCTTTGCAACTCTATGGACTGTAGCCTACCAGGCTTCTCCATCCACAGGGATTCTGTAGGTAAGAATACAGGAGTGGGTTGCCATGTCCTCCTCCAGGGGATCTTCCCAACCCAGGGATTGAACCCATGTCTCCTGTGACACCTGCATTACAGGTGGATTCTTTATGGCTGAGCCACTGGGGAAGTTTCTGTTACAAGGTTAATGATCTGTAAATGAAGGACCTGGAGCCTGATTTCATTGGCTATTGGCCATAGGAAGGACTGGAGTAAATGTAAAGGATTAGATCAACATTTACAACTTTGGTTAAAGGCCAACACTGTGTTGACGCATAGCTTGGAAACTCTGATTTTCAAAGTTCTTTACACCAATATGCCAGTGCCATACGGATGTATCAGATACTTATGATCGCTGAGGATGCAATTACCTCTCAATATTAGGCTTGTATTTCTTACTGCCCCACCTTGAGTCAGTCTTCAGACTTACTTGGGCTGCATAAAAACAATAGTGACAGCAACACATACTATCAAGGGCAGAATTTAGGGAGGCTTTACAGAAGTGTCATTATTTTAAGTTCTACAAAAGGCTGATTTTTTATTAAAAAAACAGTTTGTAGAGACATAGGGTCTCTACGTTTTGGATATAGAAGCTTTTCATTTATTTCAGGCAGTTCATGACTTAAAAAGGCAGAATTAGTGGGAAAGGAATCATGTGAAAATATGATGAGCAGTTTGCTGGAGATAAAAGTCTTGGTGGTGAATAAGGTAAAAGACATGTCAGACATGAAACTTTAGAAGTTCTGCATCAGTGGAAGATCACAGAACCCCACCTCTGAGTATGCAAGATGTGGGAAGTTATACAAGGGTGTGTCAACCCCTTAGCTGATCCTTCAGAGGTTTTCAAATATCCAGCCTTCATATTGTTGCTGTCTTTTTGCCTATTTACCTAAATCATTGCCTTGAATGTTACCAGTGTCATGACAGCCTTAAACTGTAGTCAAAAGGTATAGACTTCCAGTTATAGGATAAATAATTACTAGGTATGCCATGTACAACATGATACATATGACATGATTAACACGGCTATATGCTGTATATGAAAGCTGTGAAGAGCGTAAATCCTGAGTTCTCATCACAAAGAAAAATAATTTTTCCTTTATTTTGCATCTCTATGGAACTGTGGATATTCACTGAACTTGAGGTAATCACTTCATGATGAGTTGAAGTCAAATCATTAGATTGAACAACTTAAACCTGTACAGTGCTATATATTAACTGTAGCTTATTATATCAGGAAGCAAAGAATGACTGATTTCTTCTTCATGTGACATAGTTTACTGATTTAGATTTATTTCTTCTAAAAATAAGAAATAATCTTTAATTAAGTAACTTAACCCTCCCTCTCTCCCCTCCGCCTGCCAAAGTATTTTTTTTAAAACAGTCTAAATTAAAGAACTTTGGTGACTTTCTAACCTGTTGACTTGACTGGGCTGAATTGCATTTCCCACAATCTGCTTTTCTTCATGCTGTTGCTGAGGGCGGCCCCAGGAGAGATGCTCTGTGATGTATGGAAGGAAGAAAAAAGTCTGGCATTTTTGCAGCTCATACAAGGTGCTGGGTGTTACTGATTTGAGGATGTCCATCCTTGGTAGGGACAGTGCCTGGGCCTTTCACTGCTCCCCCATTCCCCATATCTGCCAATGACTCTTTAGACTTTTGAGCTAGGTACATAAACACATACAGGTGTATGAGCTTAAATGTGGGACACAGGGCTCTGAATTCTATAGGACACCCTTGCACAAGGTCAGAGGTAAACAGTTTCAGTCTGTCCAGCAAAACTGTGCCTCTAGATTCCAGCTTGTTCTTACTCTTCAAAACCTTACATCCATCTTCTGACTGCCAGGTTAAATATTTGTGACCAATCTCTGTGTGTGTATAATTACATATATGGAGAATATACGCACATAATTATAAATATGGAGAATATACATATATAATTATATGAATGGAGAATCAGTCAGTTCAGTTCAATTGCTTAGTCATGTCCAACTCTCTGAGACCCCATGGACTGTTGCATGCCAGGCTTCCTTATTCATCACCAACTCCTGGAGCTTGCTCAAACTCATGTCCATCAAGTTGGTGATGCCATCCAACCATCTCATCCTCTGTCATCTCCTTCTCCTTCTGCCTTCAATCTTTCCCAGCATCAAGGTCTTTTCCAATGAGTCAGCTCTTAGCATTAGGTGGCCAAAGTATTGGAGCTTCAGCTTCAGCATCTGTCCTTCCAATGAATATTCAGGACTGATTTCATTTAGGATTGACTGGTTGGATCTCCTTGCAGTCCAAGAGACTCTCAAGAGTCTCCTCAAACACCACAGTTCAAAAGCATCAATTCTTTGGTGCTCAGCTTTCTTTATGGTCCAGCTCTCACATCCATACATGACTAGTGGAAAAACCATAGCTTTGACTAGACGCACCTTGTGGGCAAAGTAATATCTCTGCTTTTTCATGTGCTGTCTAGGTTGGTCATAGTTTTTCTTACAAGCAGTAAGAGTATTTTAATTTCCTGGCTGTAGTCACCATCTGCAGTGATTTTGGAGTCCAGGAAGATAAACTCTGACATTGTTTCCTTTGTTTCCCCATCTATTTGCTATGAAGTGATGGGACCGGATTCCATGATTGTAGTTTTTTGAATGTTGAGTTTTAAGCCAGATTTTTCACTCTCCTCTTTCACTTTCATCAAGAGGCTCTTCAGTTCCTCTTCACTTTCTTCCACAAGGGTGATGTCTTCTGCATATCTGAGGTTATTGATATTTCTCTCTGCAATCTTGATTCCAGCTTGTGCTTCATCCAGCCCAGCATTTTGGATGATGTACTCTGCATATAAGTTAAATTAAAAGGGTGACAATATACAGCCTTGACACACTCCTTTCCCAATTTTGAATCAGTCCATTTTTCCATGTCTGGTTCTAACTGTTGCTTGTTGACCTGCATACAGATTTCTCAGGAGGCAGGTAAGGTGGTCTGGTATTCCCATGTCTTCAGGAATTTTCTACAGTTTGTTCTGATCCACACAGTCAATGCTGACAATTGGCCTAGTCAATAAAGCAGAAGTTGATGTTTTCCTGGAACTCTCTTGCTTTTTCGATGATCCAAAAGATGTTGGCAATTTGATCTATGATTCCTCTGCCTTTTCTAAATTCAACTTGAACATCTGGAAGTTCTCAGTTCATGTACTGTTGAAACCTAGCTTGGAGAATTTTGAGCATTACTTTGCTAGCATGTGAGATGAGTACAATTGTGAGGTAGTTTGAACACTCTTTGTCATTGCCTTTCTTTGGGATTGGAATGAAAACTGACCTTTTCCAGTCCTGTGGCCACTGCTGAGTTTTCCAAATTTGCTGGCATATTGAGTACAACACTTTGATAGCATCATCTTTTAGGACTTGAAATACCTCAGTTGGAATTCCATCACTTTCACTGGCTTTGTTTGTAGTGATGTTTCCTAAGGCCCATTTGACTCTGGACTGCAGGATGTCTGGCTCTAAGTGAGTGATCATACCATCATGGTTATCTGGGTCATGAAAATCTTTTTTTATAGTTCTTCTGTGTATTCTTGCCACCTTTTCTTAATATCTTCTGCTTCTGTTAGGTCCATATCGTTTCTGTCCTTTATTGTGCCCATCTTTGCATGAAATGTTCCCTTGGTATCTCTAATTTTCTTGAAGAGATCTCTAGTTTTTCCCATTCTATTGTTTTCCTCTATTTCTTTGCATTGATCACTGAGGAAGGCTTTCTTATCTCTGCTTGCTATTCTTTGGAGCTCTTGATCCAGATGGGTCTATCTTTCCTTTTCTCCTTTGACGTCAGCTTCTCATCTTTTCTCAGCTATTGTAATGCTTCCTCAGACAACCATTTTGCCTTTTTGCATTTGTTTTTCTTGGGGATGATCTTGATCACTTCCTCCTGTACAATGTTGCAAACCTCTGTCCATAGTTCTTCAGACACTCTGTCTATCAGATCTAATCCCTTTTATCTATTTGTCACTTCCACTGTGTAATTGTAAGGGATTTGATTTAGGTCAAACTTGAATGATCTAGTGGTTTTCCTTACTTTCTTCAATTAAAGTCTGAATTTTGCAATTTCTGAGTTCACGATATGAGCCACAATCAGATCCCAGTCTTGTTTTTGCTGACTGTATAGAGCTTCTCCATCTTTGGCTGCAAAGAATATAGTCAATCTGATTTTGGTATTGACCATCTGGTGATGTCCATGTGTTGAGTCATCTCTTGTGTTGTTGGAAGAGGGTGTTTGCTATGACCAGTGCATTCTCTTGGCAGAACCCTGTTAGCCTTTGCTTCCTTTTGTACTCCAAGGCCAAATTTACCTGTTACTCCAGATATCTCTTCACCTCCTACTTTTGCATTCTAGTCCCCTATAATGGAATGGACATCTTTTTTGGGTGTTAGTTCTAGAAAGTCTTGTAGGTCATCAGAGAACCATTCAACTTCAGCTTCTTAGTTAGTTGTTGGGGAATAGACTTGGATTACTGTGATATTGAATGGTTTACCCTGGAAATGAACAGAGATCATTCTGTCACTTTTGAGATTGCACCCAAGCACTGCATTTTGGATTCTTTTATTGATTATGAGGGATACTCCATTTCTTCTAAGGAATTCTTGCCCAGAGTAGTAGATATAATGGTCATCTGAATTAAATTCACCCATTCCAGTCCATTTTAGTCCACTGATTCCTAAAATGTCCATATTCACTCTTGCCATCTCCTGTTGGAGCACTTCCAATTCACCTCGATTCATGGACCTAACATTCCAGGTTCCTATGCAGTGTTGTTCTTTACAGCATTGGACTTTACTTCCATCACCAGTCACATCCACAACTGGGTGCTGTTTTTGCTTTGGCTCCATCTCTTCATTCTTTCTGGAGTTATTTCTCCACTGTTCTCCAGTAGCATTTTGGGCACCTAACCGACATGGGGAGTTCATCTTTCAGTGTCATATCGTTTTGCCTTTCCATACTGTTCATGGGGTTCTCAAGGCATGACTACTGAAGTGATTTGTCATATAACTACATATGTATGGAGAATATACATATGTACTTATATATATATGAAAATATACATACATAATTATGTATCCACATATATATACATATACAAATATACACACATATATCTATTTGCTGTTTAGTCACTAAGTCATGTCTGATTCTTTTGCGGCCCCAGGGACTATAGCCTGCCAGTCTCCTCCTCCATGGGATTTCCCAGGAAATAATACTGGAGTGGGTTGCACTTTCTCCTCCTGGTGATCTTCCTGACTCAGGGATCAAATCTTTGTCTCCTGCATTTGTAGGTAGATTCTTTACCACCGAGTTACTAAGGAAGCCATTATCTATATATCTATATATACATCTGTGTCGCTATCTCTATCTCTTTGATCAGTTGCTTCAGTCGTGTTTGACTCTTTGTGACACTATCGACTGTAGTCCAACAGGCTCCTCTGTCCCTGGGATTTTCCAGGCAAGAATACTGGAGTGGGTTGCCAATCCCTTCTGCAGGATATCTTCGCTACCCAGGGATCAAACCTGGATCTCCTGCATTGCAGACAGATTCTTTACTGTCTGAGCCACCAGGGAAATCAATCTCTATCTCTAGCCATATCCATATTATCTGTTTTTTTCTTTCTTTTTTTTTTTCTTCCTAGTGCTCTGATTCTCCTATTGAGCCCTGACCGGTTCCTTCATACCCATCCTAGGGTTCCATGCAGAGACACCCACTGTTGCTAATGCTATGCCATAATCTAGAGTTTTTCTGTATATGGACCTAGGCATCACTGATCACACCCAACATGTTTCTCATTGTGCCAGTGGTTTCCATGTGATTTAGACAAAGGAATGGAGGCTCAGACTACTTAAGCCATTGCTCTTGAAGTGTCATTTTATTGCTATCAAGCTAGACTTCTATTTCCCAGTTTCACTTGCTGAGCTTACAGTGATCATTCTCCTTCTTGTTAGCAATTAATCTAATTAAGGTTTTCTGTTCATGACTTAAAGTTTCCCCTCCATTGCTTGAGTGATGGAGTTATTTTTGCAACCACTGAATAACATAGGTCATGTGGACTCAGAATAAGGATGAAAAAACTCATCCATCTACCTGTTATTCTCTTTTTGCTTAGTGATTTATAGAACCTTTTAAGGTCAAGGGTGAGCATTCACAATTTTAGACCAGCAAAAAAACATTCATGTATTTCTCAGTTTGATTTATATTGTTTCCAGTTCTGTCAGCCTCCATGGAGATCCATGGTTTGGATGCAAAATGAATTAAAATAAATGATTGAAAATCTGAATTATGTATGGCACAGTAATTGGTATTGTGGGGAAACATGTAAGAAACTGTAAGAAATAACCTCTGTTTTCCAGTTTATCATCTGTTTAGGAACATAGGCATAAATATGTAAAAACCTAATTCATAACAAAAGACTTAAATTACAGCTCAAAAAATTGATGAGATGTCACAGAATACTATATAGTGAATTGCCACATGAGAGTAAAAGATTCAGAGAACCATCTTTACCTGGGGATGGTGTTGGGATTGGGGCTGGAGACAGAGGGTGAGAATAAGCTGATAAGCATCTTCCAAACTCTTTATCTGCCCATCCTCTTCCCCAGCCTAGCCAACAAGCTCTGCTTGAAAGAAGAGCACATCAAATATCCACCCCTCTGTGTTTTTTTTTTTTTAACTGAAATCAAATTACTCTTCCTGAATGAAGTCTTATCACCCCTCCCCATCTCTCCACAACCTCCCCCTGCATCCTGGTTCTTTTCCCAACTGTCCAAACCCCGAGACCATGTTTCAAAATCACGTTTACTTACATTCAGCAACAGAATACCAAGCGACTTTCTTCTAATGTATTTTCTTCTTTGTGATGATTTTTAAACTTACTTTTCACACTTAAAATAGGTAACTGCCTCAATTTTGATTTAATTATTTCTGAAGTATGGCCATGACCTTAATCACAAGTTCCTGGGTGACATTTATGTGTAGATAGGATTGAGAGCCATGGTGCTAAGTGTGCTTTGAGAAAAGCTAGCCTGACTCTTACCCTATTCCCCAGTTAGATTGCAAGCTTGCAAGCTTGTTGAAAGAGGAATCCAAGTCTGGCTCATCTTTGTGATTCATGCATGTCCTTTGGGAAACGGAGCTCCTTGGTGAACCGAGGTCCACAATGTATTACCCATGATTTCAAAATCTCAAAGCTCTGCAAATGGAAAAATGTTTCTTAACTCATTTGGGAACAAAATCTGACCTCAACTAACGTAAATATATTTATAGTCTATTTATGGATGTTTATTTGTTTCACTGCAGAATGTTAACGTATTTGTTTATGGGGTGCTGCCTAGACTCCTGTGGGCATTTCATATTTTATTACACTGCCGTGCGTGTGTGCACATACAAACACACACATACACACACACACTGGGTATCCAAAAATAATTCTGAATTGGGAAACTCTTCTGACCCCAGGGTTTCAGGGAAGATATCATAGAGCAGTATTTATTGCTGTTTCACTTGAGATGTAAGAAAACTGAGATTTTGGGGGATTAGATAGCATTTAGAATTTAGGCCAGTGGTCCTCAAGACTGATATAATCACCTGCAGAGTTTTTAAAACCTAGAAGTGCCCTGGTGCTGCCTCCAGAGATTCTGATTCAGTTGATCTGGGTTTGGGCCTGTCCATCAGATTTTTTTTAAGACTTTCTAGGTTTTACTTCTGTGTAGCCAAAGAGAATCAATGACATAGGCTAACGATTCTCAGTTGGAAGGTGGCATACCCCTTCCTTTAATCTGAGCAATGTTTTAAAATGGCCAGTGGTTCTTTGGAGACATGTCTCCATTGCTTCACACAGTTAATGGGAGCCGTCATCATCCACCAGGGGTGTGTGGAGGCCCTAGTTGTATCTGTATAGGAAAAACTGAGAACCACTGATTGCAAGGACAGATAGGGAAAGGGAGTGCTAGGTGCTCAGCTTGGAGAAAGAAACAAAGTCTGGGGCTCAAAGGGGCCTAAGGAAAATAGAAAATAGCTTGGATTGACTGAAGAGTAAGCTTGGCGAGGAAGTTTTAGGACTTTGTATGCCTTTTTGGTTTTTTTTTGGTCACTAGAATACTTTCCTTTGTTTATTTAGATACTTTAAACTGGTCTTTTCTACATTTCTGTTCTTCCACCTTCTGGCAGTAAACAGATTCCAATTTTCAAAACTGGAACTTTGCAGCTCTTTCTGTTTCCATGGTGGTCTCACTGTCAGCCTCTCTGGTTCCAGGTGTGGGTTCTTGCTGAAATGCTGTGAAAATTCACAACGGACAACAGTGAATTACCCACTGGCGGGGGAGGTGTCTGTGTTGGGAAATAAGTGCATGGCATGCCAAGGAACACACGAAGTTATCATACATACGGTTGTAACATGTCACCCTGGCTGCTTTCCACCTTGGAGAATATGTGCTTCAAGGGTGGAACGTCATTCCTGTGAGCTATATTGGACACCCACCCTGTTTTAATTTATAGTGGCATGTCAGAGCCATAAATCATAAGCTTAAAACACCAGTCTCAATAATGACAAATGAATTGGGTCATGTAATGTGCATTATTACCATGTTCAGGCTGTGTCTGTCTCCTGATGGTGTTCAAAGAAACCTGCAAAGTGGTTTTATCTCCCCTTTTTAGAATCTTAAAACAATGAATGAATGCTTATAAAATGTAACAAAAGTGCTTGGTTTAAAATAAATATCCAAAAATGTTAATAACTCTCATCGTTCATGGTACTGTTGTTGCCATTTATGCAGGTGCTGAAAGGTTGGTGGCCTTGACTATAGTAGCACTTGATGCCTTGGGGATTCAACAAAGCACATCTCAAATGGGACAATAATTACCCCAACCTGTCATACTTCTTTGCTCAAGTTTGCCATACCATTCCCATCAATCTCTGAATTGCCACCAAATATGAGATCAGGCCTGTGAAGCAAAGGAGAAAAAGAAAGATATACCCATTTGAATGCAGAGTTCCAAAGGATAGCAAGGAGAGATAAGAAAGCCTTCCTCAGCAATCAGTGCAAAGAAATAGAGGAAACAATAGAATGGGAAAGACTAGAGATCTCTTCAAGAAAATTAGAGATACCAAGGGAACATTTCATGCAAAGATGGGCTCAATAAAGGACAGAAATGGTGTGGACCTAACAGAAGCAGAAGATATTCAGAAGAGGTGGCAAGAATACATTGAAGAACTGTACAAAAAAGATCTTCATGACCCAGATAATCACGATGGTGTGATCACTCACCTAGAGCCAGACATCCTGGAATGTGAAGTCAAGTGGACCCTAGGAAGCATCACTACGAACAAAGCTAGTGGAGGTGATGGAATTCCAGTTGAGCTATTTCAAATCCTGAAACATGACACTGTGAAAGTGCTGCACTCAATATGCCAGCAAATCTGGAAAACTCAGCAGTGGCCACAGGACTGGAAAAGGTCAGTTTTCATTTCAATCCCAAAGAAAGGCAATGCCAAAGAATGCTTGAACTACCGCACAATTGCACTCATCTCACATGCTAGTAAAGTAATGCTCAAAATTCTCCAAGCCAGGCTTCAGCAATACGTGAACCGTGAACTTCCAGATGTTCAAGCTGGTTTTAGAAAAGGCAGAGGAACCCTAGATGAAAGTGCCAACATCCAGTGGATCATTGAAAAAACAAGAGAGTTCCAGAAAAACATCTATTTTTGCTTTATTGACTATGCCAAAGCCTTTGACTGTGTGGATCACAATAAACTGTGGAAAATTCTGAAAGAGATGGGAATACCAGACCACCTGACTTGCCTCTTGAGAAACCTGTATGCAGATCAGGAAGCAACAGTTAGAACTGGGCATGGAACAACAGACTGGTTCCAAATAGGAAAAGGAGTACGTCAAGGCTGTATATTGTCCCCCTGCTTATTTAACTTATATGCAGTGTACATCATGAGAAACGCTGGGCTGGAGGAAGCACAAGCTGGAATCAAGACTGCCGGGAGAAATATCAATAACATCAGATATGCAGATGACACACCTTTACAGCAGAAAATGAAGAAGAACTAAAGAGCCTCTTGATGAAGGTGAAAGAGGAGAGTGAAAAAGTTGGCCTAAAGCTCAACATTCAGAAAACTAAGATCATGGCATCCGGTCCCATTACTTCATGGCAGATAGATGGGGAAACAGTGGAAACAGTGGCTAACTTTATTTTTCTGGGCTCCAAAATCACTGCAGATGGTGACTGCAGCCATGAAATTAAAAGATGCTCACTCCTTGGAAGGAAAGTTATGACCAACCTAGACAGCATATTAAAAAGCAGAGACATTACGTTGCCAACAAAGGTCTGTCTAGTCAAGGCTATGGTTTTTCCAGTGGTCATGTATGGATGTGAGAGTTGGAGAATAAAGAAAGCTGAGCTCTGAAGAATTGATGCTTTTGAACTGTGGTGTTGGAGAAGACTCTTGAGAGTCCCTTGGACTTCAAGGAGTTCTAACCAGTCCATCCTAAAGGAGATCAGTCCTGGTTGTTCATTGAAAGGACTGATGTTGAAGCTGTAACTCCAATACTTTGGCCACCTGATATGAAGAGCTGACTCACTGGAAAAGACCCTGATGCTAGGAAAGATTGAGGGCAGGAGGAGAAGGGGACGACAGAGGATGAGATGGCTGGATGGCATCACCGACTCGATGGACATGGGTTTGGGTGAACTCAGGGAGTTAGTGATGGACAGGGAAGCCTGGCATGCTGTGGTTCATGGGGTCACAAAGAGTCAGATACGACTAAGCTGCTGAACTGAACTGAACTGATGAGATCAGGCCTAGCTTAGGTAGTAATGCTTGAGAATTTAAACTTGAGTCTTTTGCTGTTGGTTCTTGAAGAAGAATGAATCTGTAAAAGCACCTTGGTTTAGAGGGAAGGTCCTAGATTAGAAGTTTGAAGAACTGAATTCTTGCTTCGGTGCTGCTACAGACTAGAGCTGAAGGCATGAGTAGGTTGTTTCATAGTTCTGGGCCATTTCCTTGTGCACAAATGGAAAAATCATACTAGCTAATTGCTATCATCCTAAGTACCTCTAAGGGTATTTGATTATGAATTTACAGAAAACCAATATTAAATTGAACTGGTAGACTTTGAAGTTTTGCTGCCTGAAAGCTTATATCCAGGATTAGCGTGGCTGAGGAACAAATTCAGATTGGCACCTGTTTTTTGTGTGATATGTGAGCTGAGAAAGGTTTTTTTTATAAGAACTTCAGATTATATTTTAAATGGTTATATAAGTACCTACACAATCTCCTCAATTTCACCTCTTGGTTGCAAAGCCTAGAATATCTGCTATCTGGCCCATTACAGTTAATGTTTGCCAACTCCTGTATTATTCACATCCTGCATAGAAAGTTAAGATGGAAATCCTTGTGGGGATCTTTAGTTACCAAAGAAAGGTTTACTCCACCCTTCTTTTCAAGGTGGATTATGGTCTTATATTTTCCCATGAGTAAATTTAATCATTCCTTTAGCTTTTTAATTGGCTCTGCAAAAAGCTCTCGATTGTTACTTTATCAGAAGAACAGTAATCATTTTTGTGCATGGTTATCAAAATTCGAAGTCATACAATTTCTGTTTGATTATTTAGATTGGTGATGATCTCAGCCTTTTCTATTCCTTTTTGGCCATCTGAGGAGAACATATTTTTTTCCTTCATGATTCAGACAGCATAGCTCTCTTTTTCTGGGAAAAGCCAGCATAACTGGTTGTGTCCTGGGATTTTCAGTTCTGGAGCTGGGTAACTTGCTTTTCTTTTCTGACCATGAGGATAGAAGAATATGAGTGCTGGTGCTGTCACTGGTCCATAGGTCTCCAGGTTTACAAAGAAGTGTAGAGAATGAAGCTGGCATAGAGGTACCAGAATAAACATGTAACAAAGAGGGAGAAACAAGTTGGCAGTATCGAGCCTCTGCTTCTGGCCCTTTCTGCTTGCATGAGCCCCTATTTCCCCCTTTTCCCAGGTTAGCTGAAGTGGGTGGCAGCCAGAGGTTTTTGGCTAGGAAGATGACTCATTTTTCTCTGAGTATGAACCATAGAACTTTGGGATGTGACCTTATTTGGCAATAGGACCTTTACAAATGAAATTCATTAAGAATCTGAAGGGGCTTCCCTGGTGGCTCAGCGGTAAAGAATCTGCCTGCCAATGTGGGAGATGCGGGTTTGATCCCTGGTCCAGGAAGATCCCACATGCCACGGAGCAGCTAAGTCCATTCACCACAACTATTGAGTCTGTGCCCTAGAGCCTGGGAACTGCAACTACTGAGCCCACATACCCTAGAGCCAGTGCTCTGCAACAAGAGAGGCCACTACAATGAGAAGTCCGTGCACCACAACTAGAGTAGCCCCATCCCTTGCTGCAACTAGAGAAAAGTCTGTGTAGCAACCCAGATCCAGAACAGGCAATAAATAAATAAAATTATATTTACAAAAAGAACCTGGAGAAGAAGTCATCCAGGATTTTGAGTGGGCCCTAAACCCAATGACTGCTGTATTTATAAGATGTCTTCTCCTTGGAGGACACAGAGAGACACATATAGAGGGCCGTGTGAAGATGGAGGCAGAGACTGCAGTTCTGCTGCCACAAGCCAGGGAATTCAGAAGCTACCAGAAGCTGGAAGAAGCAAGGAAGGATGCGTGGGGCCTTTGGCAGCCCTGCTTACACCTTGATTTCAGACTTCTGGCCTCCTGAACTGGAGGGAAAGAATTCCTGCTTTTTTAAGCCACCCAATTTGTGGTAATTTATGATGACCGTCCTCAGAAGTTAATGACTCTTCTAGTATCTGGTCAAAGACAACAAAAACATCTCTTGCTTTTTGAGTACCTAAGGGAGGCCATGGTGGCTCAGACAGTAAAGAAGCCACCTGCAATGCAGGAGACTTGAGTTTGATCCCCGGGTTGGGAAGATCCCCTGGAGAAGGAAATGGCTACCCACTCCAGTATTCTTACCTAGGAGATTCCATGGACAGTAGAGCCTGGTGGAATACAGTCCATGGAGTCACAAAGATTTGGTCACAATTAACAAGTTAACACAAGAGAGGCCATAGCACCTCACCTGGATTATAGCCATCATCACACTGCTCTGTAATGATAAGCTCACATCTCCCTCTTTTATTTTTTTAACAGCAAAAATCTTTCTTTATATCTCTCCCCACCCTAGGCCTTCTTCACTCCCAAGCCCTGGGGCTGCTGGGCAGGTGGCAGTGGCAGAGGGGCTGCCTCAGGCAGGGCAGTGTGCTGTGTCTACTGTTCCTGCCTGTGGAGCCTGCCAGTGTGGCCTGAGAGGCCCAGTTCACTCTCTGAGGTGGGTGGCACGCTGGTCACTCAGTTGATGCCATAGGTGGGTTCGTGACTGTCTCGGTACCAGCCCAGATAGGAAGCACAGGGGCTGCCGTGGGGAAAGTCCTTCTGCTTAGGGTGACAAGGGGACAGCCGCACAACATGCAAGATCTTTATAACATGTGGGATCTTCGCAGCACACAGAATCTTAGTTTCCTGACCAGGGATGAACCCACGCCCTCTGCAGTGGAAGCATGACATCTTAACCTCTACACCACCAGGGAAGTCCGCATCTCCCTCATTTCTACGTGAGGGTGTCTCCTCAAGGGTAGAGATCCTGGTGGTCCTCATAATCCACCCCCTCTCCCAGGACAGTGCCTGGTCCATCACTGATGTCCAATAAAAATTTGCAATATGAATGAATGAATGAAGATACCCAACACTGTGCTAATCAGTGAAGGGCAAGGATAAAACCACGGGGCTTCTCCAGGAGCTTAGAAGCCTGGATGGGGAGGGAAGACAAACCCGGAGCAGATATCTTGCAGCAATGCTAATGAGAACCTAAGGATGAGTCAAGGAGACACTGAGGATGTATTTAATTCATCAAACTCCCTACACCTGTCCCCTCTTGCTGGCATCCAGAGCACAGCATCGGCTGTGGAACCAGACTGGCTGGCTCCATCAGCCTGGTTCTGCTCCCCGTGAAGCTGAGTGACTCTCTCAGCCAGTTTCCTCACTGGAATTTGGTTTTTAAGGGTTTTCTGTGGGTCAAATAAGATAATACATGTAAAGTGCTTAGATAGTGCCCAGCAATCAGTAAGTGCTCAGTGTTAGTGGGTGATTATTATTATTCCAATCTTTTCTCTCCAGGCACTGTGGCTCATTTCCACTCTGCTGTCACCTTGAATATGACACTTCTAAAACCAAACGTGTTCCCCCTTCCACAAACTGGCCTCTCTTTCTCTTTTTTCCTCACAGTGCAGCTTTTCCCAGCAACCTTACTTAAAACTTTAAAGCCATGCTTAACTTCCTGCTCATCTGGATATATCAGCAAATTCCCTGTAAGTCTTTCCCACTGGTCCTTTCCTTTTAGTTTCTGCTATGACATGACCTAATTCAAATTAGAATGTCACTGGCAATTCACACAGAACTCAGAGTGTCTATACTCCTTAAGGTCATTATAAATCATGGTTAAAATCCTGCACGTGTGTGTGAATGTAGATGTGTGAATATAGGCACACAATCTGTGTGTGTACTGTATATATAAACAGTGGTATTTCTGACGCAGCCTGTTCCTGGAAATCTTTAATATGTATTGTAAGATTTTAATTTTCTTTTGTCCTAAAGCAAAGGCTATTTAAATTTAAAAATTACGCAATATTTTATAAGGTTTCAATAGATGGGAAGTATGTCTTATGTTTCTTGTCTCCCATGGAGCACAGCACAGTGCTGGGAATATTTTGGGGTGTTACCCATGCCCAAACTCTAGGGAATCAATTACCCTCCAGGTCTCTGGACCAGCAACCCCACCTCCAAAACACAACAAGTTCTGCCAGCTCACCCTTCAGAGACGTGTTAGTGTCTCTGCTCTGCACTGTTGTTGTTCCGTGGTCCAGTCGCTAAGTTGTGTCCAACCCTTTGAGACCCCATGAGCTGCAGCACAAGAGCTTCTCTGTCCTTCACTGTATCCCAGAGTTTGCTCAGACTCTTGTTCGTTGAGTTGGTGGTGCCATTCAAACATCCCATCCTCTGTTTCCCCCTCCTCCTCCTGCCTTCAATCTTTCCTAGCAACAGGGGCTTTTCAAATGAGTCAGCTCTTTGCACCAGATGGCCAAAGTCTTAGAGCTTCAGCTTCAGCATCAGTCCTTTCAATAAATATTCAGGGTCGATTCCCTTTAGAATCGACTGGTTTGAACTCCCTGCTGTCCAAGGGACTTTGAAGAGTCTTCTTCAACACCACAATTTGAAAGCTTCAATTCTTCAGCACTCAGCCTTCTTTATGGTCCAACTCTCACATGCATACGTGGCTACTGGAAAAACCATAGCTTTGACTAGATGGACCTTTGTCAGCAAAGTGATGTCTTTGTTTTTGAATATGTCTAGGTTTGTCATAGCTCTTCTTCCTAGGAGCAAGCATCTTGATATCCTGGCTGCAGTCACAGTGCGCAGTGACTTTGAAGCCCAAGAAAATAAAATCTCACTGTTTCCCCATCTGTTTGCCATGAAGTGATGGGACCAGATGCCATGATCTTAGTTTTTTGAATGCTGTACTCAGGGCTTCCCTGGTGGCTCAGCTGGTAAATAATCTGGTGAATAATGCGGAAGACCTGGGTTCTGTCCCTGGGTTGGGAAGATTCCTTGCAGAAGAGAAAGGCTACCCACTCCAGTATTCTGGGCTGAAGAATTCCATGGACTGTCCATGGGGTGGCAAAGAGTCGGACATGACTGAGCGACTTTCGTTTTCACTCAGGGTCTAACCACCACTGTTTCTTGCTTAGATGACTTGAAACATCTCTTCTCAGCAGTACTCCCCACTTTTGTCACCTTTCCTTCTATTCTTTACAGTTTTCCAGAAAGATCTGTTAAAAACATAAGCCTTAAAGTCCTAACTATCATACTTAGAGGACATTTCAAACTTGAACCCTTTTGAGTGGCCTGTTTTCTAAGTTAAAATTTTTTCTTTTTTGAAAACAGGGCATGTTAGTATTAATAAGCAGTCCTGGGGGTTAGGAAGGGCTCCATGGCCTTCTATAATGTGACACCTTTTAAAACACTTTCCTTTCTCACCTTGTGTCCGAGTATCCTCCCTGCCCTGAATTCTACTCTAGCTATTCTTGCTTTTCCTTATTCCATCAGTATTCAAGGTCCTTTCTGTTGCATCAGTCATATTTCTGCTGCAATTCTGCTGTTTAATATCCACTCCCAATCTTAGTGGCTTAAAATGAAAACTTTTCTCTTGCTCATGGCTGTGTGGACACTATGGAGGCACCTCTGCTTCAGCTCGGGGTTAGGTGGAGGTGTGCCTCACCGGTCTCTCATCCTGCAGGCCATGGCCATCAGAGCATGTGCTTAAGATGACAGATGGCAGGAAGACTGGTGACCGAGCCAAACTACATGAGAACACTCAAAACTTTAGGGCAGATGTGACTTTATGACATTCACCCCCATAGCACTGGACCCAAACCACCATGAACACCCAAGCCTGAGGCTGGTAAGGGGAGGAACTGCACAGGGGCCGTGGTGGGGCCAGGTGGGAAGGAGATGGGTAACATGCAGTACTCTCTACCTGCTGGCCTCAGGGTCTTTGCTGCTGCTGTTACTTCTGTGCAGGCTGCTTTTCCATCAGATTTCATTTCTTCACTTTGTCCAGGTCCTTGTTCAACGGTTACCTCATCAGAGGGAGTTTTCTTGTTTTCCCCTGAGATAGGGACCCAAGAATTCAGTCATGCTCTAACACTTATCTTGCCTCATTTTCATTCTTAGCACACATCTTTCCTTGAAATGGTATACTGTATTATGCATCTCCTGTGTACTTGCCCTTCTCCGTGAAGGCAGGAGCCTTGTCCAGCTCCATCTCTGTTTGCCCAGTGGGTGGACCAATGCAGGACCTGTCAGTGCTTGTTAGTGGTTAGATTATGCAAATTACATAATAATACTAGTGACTGCTTTTTTTTTCTTGGAAGGAAGATTAATCAAACGGATAAAATTACAATCAGAACTTGTTCCACCAGGAAGATTATATAATTTTTTTGTTATGTTAAAGGCTGTGTGTGTGCATGTGTGTGTGAGTGTGTGTTTGTTTTCTACTTTTATTGGAAGGTTACTTTAGTGCATTTTATATAGACTTAAATATTTTAGCTCTGTGTGCATGTGTGTGTGCTCAGTCATGTCTGACTCTTTGCAACCCCATGGACTTATAGCCCACCAGGCTCTGCTGTCCATGGGATTCTCCAGGCAAGAATACTGCAGTGAGTTGCCATTTCTTCTTCCAGGGTATCTTCTGACCCAGGGATTGAACCCAAGTCTCCTGAGGCTCCTGCATTGGCAGGTGGATTCTTTACCACTGAGCCACCCGGGAAGTCCCTCCTCAGCTCTAGATATGCCTAATTAATAGAACATTTACAATTATGCAACTCCTAAAGATATTTTACAATGTTTGTCCTCAAAATCAGCCTATGCTCTTGATTTCCCTATTTTCCCTTAGTGAGACCTATTCTATTACACTTAGACCTCAAGAATTACATTTGATATTTAATTTTCTCTTTTCCTCCTCATTTAATGAATACCTCACTGTCCCAGTATCTCCCACACAGTTTCCTTCTTTTCTATTTGTATTTCTGCCTCTAAGTTTCAGACCTCCCTCCCTCCCTGAACAAGATCTTGACTGGTTTTGCCGATCTCCATCTGCTGTATATATCACGTGCTAGAACTCTCATCCTAAAGGGAAGTTCTGATTATCTGACACCCATGTTTAAAAACATTCAGTTTCTTCTAGTCGCAGGCTACATTAAGAAAAAATTCTAAGATGAAAATGTAAGTTTCTTGCTGCTTTAAAATATGTCATTCCTTTTTCCCCTTAATGACTTTAAAGGATTATTTGCTTTGGATTAAAACAAAAATAAGTGGTAACATTTCAAAATAGCTACAGATTACTTATTATTTGTCTGCAATTCAAATTTAACTGGGTTTGTCCTGTAATTTTTTGTTTGTAATATCTGGCAACTCTACCTTGAAGGCCAGAGTGGGAAACCCTTTAAGAATTTGCAAAAATAAAAATAAAAAGCAAATACACTAGAATAACAAAAGAATCCATTCAAATCTATCATAAAAATCCCACCCCCGAGGGCCCAAGATTATTTGATTTCTGAATTATCTATCATCGCCTTCATATTCACCCTATGGAATTACATACATAGAAAATTTTGGTTACTATACATCTGAGTAACATACCATGGAAATATTGGTGGTTGCATTGTCAGAATTGTCAGCTTTGTAGAATTACATCAGATTTAGTAATGTGTGCTCAGTCACTCAGCTGTGTCTGACTCTTTGTGACCCCACGGACTGTAGCCCACCAGGCTCCTCTGTCCATGAAATTTTCCAGGCAAGAATACTGGGGTTGGTTGCCAATTCTTTCTCCAGGGGATCTTCCTGACCCAGGGATTGAACCTGCATCTCTTGCATTGGCAGAGGGTTCTTTACCACTGTGCCACCTGGGAAACCCTTAATTCCAAGAATAAGTAAAATAAGTGTCCTAATGCCATCACATGGTGTCTTTCATATTAAATCTGGCCAGGATGTTATGAATGGAACATTCACATAAATCGTTCCTATTTTGCATGTGGCAGAGGGCCCAGGGTGTCAGAAGGGGAGCGTAGACGTTTGCCCCAAGCTATCCCCTCAGAAGCTTCCAAGCACATTGCTTCATGGACTGTGAAAAGGGTACCTTTTCAAGGCAAAAAGTGAGTGTGTATTCAGAAGGGCATGGGTGACAATGACAATAATGACAAAGCCTTACACTTATATGTTGCTGACAAACATGATCTCATTTGATCCTCATAAAATGTTTGTGAGGTAGGCATTACTTCCTTTTTACAGGGGAGGGAATTAAAATCAAAATGGGAGAAATGCAGTTAAAAAGTCACTGGAATAAAAGCCTACGTTATTTTGCAAGGCAAAGCAATTAAGTGACGAATATTAATTTCCTTGAAGTTGATGTAACCTTTCCCCTGTAGAATGCTAGTGACACAGCTTCAGTGCCTAGAGGGAAGATGTCCAACTTTTAAATTTGCCAATGAGGAGTAACTGAGAAAATTATACTGACCTAATTTTTAGCAGTATGGACATTCAAATGGAAGTAAGTTTTTGGGGTGCTCTCCTACTTGTCCAGTAATGGCACTGATATCCACTTTTTGAGTACTTTCTTGTGCTAGCTGCTGCTGCTGAGTGCTTTATAAGGAATAATCAGATTAAGTCTAAAGGACAGGTAATACTTATCACTGTTCCATTAAATGCTAGGTACTTTAGCCAGTATGGTCATTTCACCAGCTTCATAGAAATAATAAGTAAATTATCTCTTATTTCCCAAATTAATCACCATAGCACCCAGGCATTGAGAAGCTCACTTTTGCTCCTATTATACTCTGCCCCCATGGCCCTGTTCTCTATTCCCACTCCTCCTTACAATTGTTCCAGAATCCTGAGGGCTTATTTAAGTAAAAAAGGCCAGTCCAGTCGTCATAACGAAACCAAGCAGGACTCTGTGGGCCTTTCCGGAAGAGACCACCCCGCTCCATCATGTCCTCCCCTGTCTCTTGTCTGTAGAGAAAACTGTAACCTCCTAAGACTTCCCTGAGTTCCAAAGAGTAAATTTAATCAGAGAAGTGAGAAAACGCATAAGGAAAGGAAAACAGTCAAGCAAGAGAAAATAGTAATAGTTTAACCATTAAACAAAGCCAAGGACCTTTAGTTCCTCCTCGAGGGCTATAGACGATATTCTGAGCCACATGCTTTGAGCTATTTTGCAGATACTGAAAGCCCCACCAGGTTAAAAAAGTTAACTGTAGGAGGCCCACAAGCACACAGACACCAGATCCTCAGGACCAGAAGACTGATGATGTTGGCTCCCGATTACCTCACCATCAACCAGTCAGAAGACTGTCCACAAGCTGATCACACATCTCACAACTCCCCTCCCTCACCCTGTCTTTAAAAACCTTTCCTTGAAAGCCATGGAGAGTTCAGAGTCTTTTAAGCACTAGCTGCCCTGGACTCCTTGCTTGGTGCCCTGTAATAAATGTTACACTTTCCTTCACCACAACCTGATATCAACAGATTGGCTTTACTGCGTGTGGGCAAGTGGACCCAAGTTTGGTTCAGCAACAATAGGTCAAGCAGAAAGAGGAAATTGCCAAGCCTTGTTTTCATTCAAATCCTGTGGTGCCTACCTTGTTGACCATAGGCTTTGAGTGGGCACACGCGTAGGCATCCATCCTGTGGCCAAGCTCTTGTTGACTCAGAGTATGGTCAGCCTGTGGTCTTGCCCACACTTGGTCTAGAGGGCTCTGCCCACACTCACATAGTTGGCCCGTGTTCTTTAGGTTAACAGTACCATGCCAGGAAGGCTAGATTTGGAGAGGCATCCTGAACCAGCCACATACCGTGCTAGAGGCAGCCCCTGCCACAAAGCCTTAGGGTCTTCTGTTGATGCTGGATCACCAGGCCGGACTCACCCTTCCATCCTGACAAGTTCTCCACACATCTCACTGGGTCTCCAGCTACCAGCAGGCCTTGGTCAGGGTCAACCTTTGCTACATGACAGATTTTTTCCTAACTTGAATTCTCGGGGGGTGGGGTTGTTCTTTCACTCATGTGTTCTTTCATCCAGGCAACAGGCATATATTGTGCCCCTACTTTGTTCTTGGTGCTGTTCTTATCAGCGAACAAAATAAAGTCTCTGCCTTCATTGACTTATGTTTTGAGCAAAGGTGGAAACTAAATGGAATAATAGATTGAATGCATAGAATGTCAGATTGTCATAATTCTATGGAAAATAATAAGGTAGTGATGGAGCAGGAGATGGGGGGTATTGAGGTAATTGTTATTTTAAATAGAATTGTCAGTGCAGGACTTGCTGAGGACATAGTTTGTGAAAAGCCTGAGGGGTGAAGGAAGTTAGCGTTGCAACTTCCTGGGAAAGGACTTTCCAGGCAGAGGGGAACAGAGAGAATATTTGCCTTGTGATGTGAATGTGCTTTGTGTGATCTCTGAAGAGCAAGGAGTCTGGGTGGCTGGAACAGAGTCAGAGGAGGGTGGAAAGTGGGAGAGGATAGTAAAGAGGTTGTGGGGAGGTCCTAGGGAGCCAGGCTGTAGGACTGTGTAAGCACAGAGGGATTTGAGATTTTACTCACAAAGGATGGGGAAGTCACTGGAGGGATTTGAGCACAGAAAAAATGTAATTTGTCTTAAATTTCAACAGGACCACAATAGACTGTAAGAGTCTATATCACTAAGCACAAAGTAGGGGCACCTGCACCCCAGGTGGCACTAGTGGTGAAGAACCCACCTACCTGTGCAGGAGACATAAGAGACATGGTTTCAATCCCTGGATTGGGAAGATTCCCTGGAGGAGGGCATGGCAACCCACTACAGTATTCTTGCCTGGGGAATCCCATGGACAGAGGAGCCTAGCAGGCTACAGTCCAAAAGCTCACAAAGAGCTCGACATGACTGAAGCGACTTAGCATGCATGCACACATGTATAAGTGTGTGTGTGTGTGTGTGTGTGTGTGTATCAATGTATATATACATATGTAGAGTATTATATATATCAATGTATATATCAGTGTGTATATATATATATTACTTCTCCTTAAACCCAGTGGGTTGAATATGTGCATTTATCTCATATTTCTCCTAAAATTCAACTAAAATTGCAGTATATGAGTAAAATAATTTTAAATTCATAAAGGAAGAGAGAGAAAAGGAGAGAGACCATTTTAGCAGTTTAGATATGTGTGTGTGTGTGTGTGTGTGTGTGTAGCAGATATAGCAGAGCTGCTGGGCTTTGTTCTTTAATGTGAACACAACAGACTTCCTGCTTTCATTAACTTATACTTTGATGAAAGCTGGAAAATACATTTTTAAAGTGATCTTTTTCAAAAACTGATATTGCAACTTAATATAGATCCTAAAATTTATCATCTTGTTGAGAAGGATAAATACCAGGAAGCCTGCTCACTCTATAGCAACCCAGAGGGGCTCACAAGTTGGAGGGACCAGTTACTTTAGAAGGTTATAGAAAGGAAGGTTGAAAAGAATGGACGTTGCCTGAAAGACTACATGGAGCAGATGGATGCCTGCATCCTTTCTTCACGCCCAAAAGAAAGCATGGGTTTACTCCTTAGAGAAACTATACAGGAAAGAGACTAAGGACACTGGACACACCAGAAAGCAGAAGTTAAAACTAGAAATTAAATGAATATCTACATGATAAAGGGTGAATCCCATAATATTTTTTCTCCACCATTGCTCCTGAAAAGCTGCAGTCAGAGGTATATTCCCAACATGAAGTGTAAAGGATTAGTGTCAGAAAGAACCTCCACTGTCCAAGAAAAAGATCTATAAAGAGTGTTGCTGGGGGTCCTGACAAACAAGCCTGCCCACTGTCTAAATGTCCTAGAGTGAAGTGAGAGGTCATGAAGCCCTACCTGCACCATGAGTTTCTACCTGGTATGTACTTGGTGGCTTTGCTGCACAGGCAGGAACAAAGAGGACCAGGGCCATGAGGAATGACTTCATGCAAACGTTTATCTTTGAACTGGATTACCAAGGAGAGCCAGTATCTCCATAACCAACAATAGGGAGTGTTTCAGGGAGAGGGGACCATATATATGAAAAGGTGTGCATTTGGGACAGTGAGGAGACAAGTTAGTCTTGCTGTGAAGACTGCATCCCCTAGGAAGGTGTGGGGGGTGGATAACTTTGCATAGATTCAGTGACCAAATAATGGAAAGCCCGAAAGCCCATCTGAAGAATTTATACTTGATGTAATTTAGAGTTCAGCAGACATATCTGGAGAAGGTAATATATAGATATTGGGGAGAAAAAAAATGGGTCAGCCATGTTCCCTCTTATAAGAAGCTCGAAATCTAGGGAGACAGGCTCATAAACAACTGAGGAAGGTTCCACACAGCATAAGTGTGGTGAGAGGACAAGGCACCATGGCCACTCTGAGCAGGGCTTGCTGGGAGGTCTGAGAAGGATCCTGAGGTGGGAGGTGGAGCCTGTGCTCCGTTCTGAAGGACAGTGTCATAGGAGGTGGGCAGAGGGAACAGTGTGAACAAAGAGCAGAAAACATGATAGAATTTGAAGGCTCTTTACATGTTTGGTACTTGTGTTTCCCTTCTGTCATGGAGACAGGTCATGAGATGTGGCTCCAGATGCTGTAAAGGTCAAATCAAGGAGACCCAGTCAATTCAGTCAGTTCAGTCGCTCAGTCATGGCCTACTCTCTGCGACCCCATGGACACCATTTCCAGAGTGAAAAGAAGCCCCTGGAAGGGTTTTGGAAGAAGAATGACATGGTCAGATTTTAAGAGGATGGCTTTAATCTAGCTGAATCCTAGGGAGTGCATTTCAGTTGGGCAAAATGAGGAGCAGAGATGGGTTGGGAGAAATTACCTGGATGAGAGTCTGAGCAAAAGCAGAGATCAAACCATGAGGAGAACTTGCTGACTCCCTGCATGTGAAGAGCAGTATTGTAGCAGTGTGTGGTGGACTTGGTTTCAAATCCTGGCTCTGCCACTTACTACCTGGGTCTAGGCAACCTTAGGCAATTAACTTACCTTTATACTTCTCTACAGAGTGTCATTTCCTTGTTTCCTTTCCTGGTCTTTACCAGCCTTGATCTGCATTCCTGATGCTGTTGGTACAAGCTCTTGTTATTTTTGCATATTCTCCCCCATCCTGAGCACCCATCACACCTCTTCTTTATTTAAATCAAGGCTCATTGACATGCTGTCAGAGTTACATGGGTTTATTAAGAAGCTTTCCCTTTCTTTCTTCATAAGGATTCTTCACAATTATTTATTGTAATAAATCCTCAGAACTACATTGTTAAGTTTCCTTCCTGATGCTGCACTCTAGAATATCTGGTCTCTGTTCTTTCATTTTTTGACCTTGTTGATATGTGCCCTCTAGAATCCCAGAAGCCCGCAGTCCTGGCTGCATGCACATGCTCCCTCTCTCTGGAATGCTCATGTGTCCTTGGACACGGGTAGGCACTAGCTTGCTTGCTTCTTCTTCACCACAGGCAAGATGGCTAGGTCAGGTCAGGATGGTGTGTGGTAGGGGACAAAGTCTCTGAGAACAGGGGGCAAGAGGGGCAAGAAATGTGACTCCAGGGAATATCCAAATGTGACTTTAGGGAATACCCTTGTGGTAGGGCACAGCTGTGTACATATACGTGTGATGATGGGTGTGTACATCCAAGTATAATAGAGAAGAACAAATATGATTCCATATTTGATCTGTTTTATTTTAACCTTTGTATTCTGTTGCTTTTGCTAGGGTTAATCACTAAAGGCATGCTGCCTAGAGCTTAAAGTATACATAGTAGCTCATTTCTGGGAGTGCCTTCCATGTCTGAGTATTAAGCTAAAATACCTTTGTTTAGCCCCCAGGAAACATCTGACCAGGCTTACTTGTGAACAGCTGCAGGAAAGAAGAAATTAACACATCCCCTCTGGGGTCTGGTTAGTACCAGGAAACATTGGCAACAACTTATATCTTTTTCTACTTTACCTCCTCATTTCCCCTGCCTTGTTCTATAAAAGAAACTAGCATACAAACCTGGACAAGATGGTTCTTTGGGACACTAGCCCACCATCTTCTTGGTCTTTCTGAATGAAGTCAATATTCCTTGTCCCAACAACTCATCTCTCAGTGGTGTGCAGTGAGTAGTATGATCTTAGACTGGGCAACCCACGCTTTCCCAAGTGTATGCACGACCATGATTCCAGTGTGGGTTTATGTAGATGGGGGTCTTGATAGGCTGGATCTCTACATTGACCCATGTGCTCTCAAATATGTGTACATAATGTGAACTGTGGCCCCTTAGATGAATCATAATTGTGCAGCACACAGACTAAACATGACGACCGGAGGGAGTGGCTGGTTTTTCAACACATTCAGCCAGGGGTCTTAACAAGTAAGCCTTTGCATACACTAGGCCTGATGCTTAGAGGGCCATACCTGAGAAATAAAAACTTACATACTATCTATCTCTTTAGTGACAGCAGATCATTGGTGAATTAGATCTGACAGCCTGTGAAAAGCATATCTGAGGTTCTTTTCCCCCACTTGGATATCTTTATACTGCAGATCTCCTAGTTGTGTTTAGACACTTTCAGAACTTAACAATCCCAGAGATATTTACCCAGGCACCTGAGGAATAGTCTGCACTTCTTAACTGAAGTCACAGCAATCAGAAAAGACCTATAATCCTTAAGAGACAGTGTGGTTAGGGATCCTGCACCACAGAGCTTTGTCCAGGCTCGTTTTGACTGAGATAACTCAGTCTGGACACCACTACTGAGTGCATTTTTCTTTGGGCCACTCAGAGGGGCCACACCTCTCAGGTGCAGTCAGCTGTCTTCTGAAATGACTGTCACCCTAGAACTGTAAAATAGCTAATGACATACTGTTATCCCATGTGCTACTCAAGTCAGTGTGACTTTAATTATTTCTCCTGGGATGAGCTCAAGGGCTCAGAGAGGCTCAGAAATTTTGGAATGAGACTGTGACTTAATATGCAGCCAGACAGGGTGTGATGGATCCCCAGTAGGCCTTAGCAGCTGTGGCCCATCCACATGGAAGCAGTGATGTACACAGATGTTGCTATGGTGACCTCCATAACTCAGAGGGTGTGGGAATTTAGGGATTCTCAGGGGAACTCTGCAGTTCCTTTCTCCAGGCCCTTGTAACCTGGCATTCACAGGCTTTTGAATACAAGTTGTACTAATTAAGATCTCTAAAAGTCTTGTCCCCTGGTATATACATGCAACAACCATGTGAACTTTAATGGGAGAGCTTTTGCAGGTGTGCACACAAAGGTATATATCTGTGTGTTATAAAAATGTGATAGAACTTTTATAATATTTGCATTAATGTCTCACAAGGCAGAACATAATCCATGCATTCTATCTCATCTACATTTCCTAGAGTCATAACAGTTTTCTTGGTATCCAGTTAATTATCGGAAGTCCAAAATGTTTTCTTTTTTGCTCTGTTGTTACGTCCTTGCAACAATCTTAACTTTAGTGTCCAGATTTTAATTATAATTTAATTGGCTTGCTTAATAAGAATTATTGAATACTCACTCTGTGTACAGAGTTTGCTTTTTGGTTGAATCTTATATTTGAAAAAATGAAATGGAAGAAGAAGAAAAATTAATTTTAACCAAAGCTATGATATCTAGTGCTTCCTTATAAGGTTTCATCATTTAAAATCCCTGCCTTGAAAAATCAAAGTCTGATTTAGCAATGTTGATATGTAGAAACAATATAAGTGAATTTATAAAGTCTTCAAATGCAAATTCTTTCTTTGGTTGACAATAAATCGATTCTTAGATACAGATAGTCGGCTAATCAGAAACCTCATTCATTCAATCTATATTTATTGAATATATACTTTGGGCAGGGTGCAAGTGCTGGGTTTGCCGTGATGGAATGAAACAATTTGTTGTTGCTGTTCAGTCATTCAGTCATGTCCAACTCTTTGCCACCCCATGGACTGCAGCACACCAGGCTTTGCTGTTCTTCACCATCTCCCAGAGTTTTCTCAAACTCACATCCATTGAGTTGGTGGATGCCATCCAACCATCTCATCCTTTGTCATCCCCTTCTCCTCCTGCCTTCAATCTTTCCCAGCAACAGGGTCTTTTCCAATGAGTTGGCTCTTCACATCAGGTGGCCAAAGTATTGGAGCTTCAGCTTCAGCATCAGTCTTTCCAATGAATAGTCAGGGTTGATTTCCTTTAGAATTGACTTATTTGATCTCCTTGCTGTCCAAAGGACTCTCAAGAACCTTCTCCAGCACCATAGTTTGAAAGCATCAATTATTCAGCCCTCAGACTTTTTTTTATAGTCCAGCTCTCACATCCTTACATGACTACTGGAGAAATCATAGCCTTGATTATATGGACCTTTATAGGCAAAGTAATATCCCTGATTTTTAATATAGTGTCTAGGTTTGCCATAACTTTTCTTCCAAGAAGCCGGTGTCTTTTAATTTCATGGCTTCAGTCACCATCCACAGTGATTTTGGAGCCCAAGAAAATAAAATCTGTCACTGTTTCCACTTTTTACCCTTCAATTTGCCATGAAGTGATGGGACCGGATGCCATGATCTTAGTTTCTTGAGTTTTAAGCCAGCTTTTTCACTCTCCTCTTTTACCTTCATCAAGAGGCTCTTTAGTTTCTCTTCACTTTCTGCTATGTTTTGTCAGAACTCTCCACTATGACCTGTCCATCTTGGGTGGCCCTGCATGGCATGGCTCATAGCTTCATTGAATTATGCAAGCCCCTTCTCAATGACAAGACTGTGATCCATGAAGGGAGAAAGGATCATAAGAGACTACTACAAATAACTATATGCCAATAAAATGGACAGTCTAGAAGAAAAGGACAAATTATTAGAAAGGTATAACCTTCCAAAACTGAACCAGGAAGAAATAGAAAATACCATTTTATTTAAGTGAAGATTATCTCTCCTTTGTCTCATGGCTGAGCCTGATAAACACAGTGAACTGTTTAAAAATTGCTAAGGGAATACTTCATCAAAAATCATCAGGAGTTTTCAATAAATTCAAAAACTAGTTGATAATATTAGATATGGATTACTATTCACATAAAAGCAAGTTTGAGAACTTAGAAGTTTCTATAAAATATTAAACATGAGGACTGATTTAAAAGTTAAATATTTTCTATCTCCTTTGTATACTGTATACGCTATATCCTTGTGGATTTTTGCTGTAAAATATACATGATCTTTGGCTATGATCTCAAAATAGAGTCAGGTACTAAGACATACAAGACACTAATATTTTGCTTAGGAGTACAGAATTTTCTACTAAGTTTCAAAAATAAAAAGCCCATGAAAGTTAGGAAACTTCATCAAGAAGATCCATGTTACATGTGATTGTTTCAGCTGCCAATAGCATTAACGGACTGAAAATACGAAGATATTAAAAATGCCTGTTACAACACAATATGTGATGTGTGAGAATAATATTTAACAGACTGTTTCTGAAGAAATCCCATGGGTTGTTAAGCATTGATATGATTAACAGTATCCAAACTAGGTACTTAGCTTTTTATGTTTAGACACAGAATTTCTACCTGGTATGCAGAAGTGATGGGTCTAATGTGTACTGATGCTTCTTAACAAAAGTGAGTGGGTGGAGAGGACCTGAGTTCTACTTCATTCCATCATTCTAGGATTGTAGGCAGATGAGTTCACCTTGCTGTGGGCTGGTTTCCTCATCTGTAAAATCAAGAAGTGGGCCAATAGCCATGCTGTTTTGATGGTCTGTGCATTCATTTTAATGGGTAACCTCTCTTCCTAGTGGTTATCATACTTTGAGTTGGCTTTCTCAATTACTTCTTTCCCAGGATTAGAATACCTACTAATCCAAGTGGCTGAATGCTGCTTGATGAGCATGAACCCAAGACTAAAGAAAAGAATGTACTTGGAGATATTTCACCTTGGCTTCAGCAGATCTTGAGGAAGACCCCCTACTTCTTAATAGAATGCATGTCCTGAGAGAGCCATGGAGATGGAGCACTCTGACCTCTTTTCAGGAAAGAATTTGCCTTCCAGCTGCAGGGAGGGTAATTAGCTGATAACCTCTAGCTGAAGCCCCCTCAGCACCTACCAAAGCTTGTAAGCTAAAGCCAGGCTCTTTCTGGGCAATTCCCAGTCAGCGAGTGGGCAGGCTGGGGTTCCTAGGGCCTTGTCATTTGTACCAATGGGTTTGGAATGACTCACTGAGTTGGCAGAGGCCTGTTAGAGCCGCATTGCAGCTGGAGGCTTTCCCTGTCCAATCTGCTTCCTTCTCCTTTTCCTTGTACAGGTGGCAAGTCAACCTTGTGGTTGAAAGGCTCTTCCTGCCCAACCAGCGTCTTCTTTCCTCTTTGTCTTTTGTAGTGGGTAATCAGAAGGGGACGGGAGGGAGAGAATGCCATTGACTTCTCCTCAACCTCCACAACTGTGAGAAAGACATTTCTTTTTTAATAAGCCAGCCAGTTTACAGTGTTTTTGCTATTTCAGTCCTAGTGGGCTAAGACATCTTTTCAATAAACCTCTTGCATATCTAAATCTGTCTCAGAGTCTGCTGACATTCCTTTCTAGTTACTGACTGGCACATCTAGTGGATTTCATGTCTCTCTCCATGGTTCCATACTGCCTCAGCACCACCACCTAAAACAAGCAAACAAACAAAAAACATCTGAAAGAACAAAAAACAAACTCAAACGCTTTTCCCATTAGGTTCCATCTTGTTCCATACCTTATTTTTGCAATTGTCTTGACAACATTATCTTCATTTTAATACAGTTTCATAATAAGTGATGCTTCTCAAAATTATGTGTTTTTTACTTATAATTTTAAATTGCTTTTTTCCAATTCATATTGCTCTCTTGTTAATATTATCAATGACTTGCCAATAGTCACTCCAGGAAGGAGTAGAGGGAAGTAGTGTTGTGGTACCAGCATTGGTGTGGTTGTGAGGTCTGATCCCAGCTTTATCACCTAGTATTGGAGAGTTACCTACATCTTTGAGCCTCAGTTTCTATCATCTGTAAAATGAGGGTAATATAATATTATAATGTTGAGAGAGTTAAAAAGCAATATATATGTCTATTACTAATCTGCCTGCAAGTGTAGTTTTTTGGTGAAAATTAAACCAACATTCACCAGATTAAATATAGATTTGGTTTATAATCAATGAAAAGTAGAGAAATATCCTATAGAGAAGTAGATCCTCATCCTTAGAGATATGTTTTCAAGAATTATATCCTGTTCCCAAGAAGTTGCTTCGGAGTGAGAAAAAGAAACACTGCCCCAGTATCGAGGAAAGGTCTGGAACTCACAACTAGGCTTTGATGTTCTCCTGCTGGATAATTTCATAGCACACCAGCACCAGACAAGGTCACTCTGTGATGTGACGGACCAAGACAACCAGTTGTTTTTCAGTTGCTAAGTCATGTCTGACTCTTTGCAACCGCATGGACTGCAGCACACCAGGCTTCCCTGCCCCTCACTATCTCCCGGAGTTTGCTCAAGTTCATGTGCCTTGAGTCAGTGATGCTATCCAACCATTTCATTGATTGAAAGCAAAAGGAGAATAGGGAGGCAGAGGGTGAGAAGACAATCAGACCACTCCACTATCATGTCTGAACACTCTCAAAATCATGAACATTGTCCAAACCATAAAAACACCTAACTTCCTGCTGTCCTGCCTAAAATGAGTGGCTGCTGACTCTTTACCAAGTACAGCATTAAACTCACTCTTGTTTGTCCTCTCTCTAGATAAGATTTATGAAAAGATTCAATCATAGATTTAACTCCACTTCCTGACTGCACTCAATCAAGATCAAGCCTTGTTTCCCTTAAAACCTCCCCCCAAAGTCTCTTAACATGAAGCCTGAATCCAGTAAGTCTTTTTTAACAGTCTCACTGAGATGCCCTGTAGTTACCCATGGTGTAATTTCTTCCTGGCTGTGAAGAAAATAAACTTAATTTGTTCAACTCCAAGTGTGTCTTTAGCTAGAGGATATTGATTGTGGTACTTCAACAAATAATTTACCAGTGCAATTACTGTGTATCCTGTATTTGTTCATTAGCTTATTTATTCATTCTACAAACATTTTTTGAGCACCTACTTTGTGCTGGGGCCTCTGCTGGGCACCATGGGGTTTGAGATGGACTGTGTGCTTCTGGCTGTGTAAGTGCTCATGGTGAAATGAGAGCTACCATATGCCACAGGCTGACTCTGTCAGGCACTGTACTAACTGCTTTACATAGATTGCCTCTTGACCTTAATCAGTCTCCCAAGGTAAGGATTATTATTGTAGTTCTATAGATGAGAAAACTCAGGCTCAGAAATGTTTGATAAACATAGCTAGAGAGCATCAGAAGGATGACTCCATAGCTACAAAGCCCACATACTCTTTCTTTTTGATGAGCTATAAAAAGAGAGAGTATACTTGGTACAGGGGGCTTCCCTGGTGGTTCAGTGGTAAAGAATCTGCCTGCAATGCGGGAGACCTGTGTTTGATCCCTGGGTTGGGAAGATCCCCTGGAGGAGGGCATGGCAACCCAGTCCAGTATTCTTGCCTGGAGAGTTCCATGGACAGAGGGGCCTGGCAGGCTACAAGCCATAGGGTCACACAGAGTTGGACACGCCTGAAGCAACTGAGCGACAGTAGCAGCTGCACACTTGGTACAACAAAAATAAAAGTATTAGTTAAATCTATTAGTTTAAGATAGGAATTCCCAGAGAAAAATCTTTTGGATAGTATTTTATTGTATTTTAAATTTATAAAATTGTTACAATGGCCTTGTAGAAAGATCACCTATACATCCTAACACAAAACCTACTGTTGCCTTTGTAAATTAACTTTTGGTCTTTATTTTTAATATGCATATTTATTATGTAGAACTCTGATCACAGAAACAGGTGTTATTAGAGCAAAAAGAAGGGGTTTGGCCAGGGCCAGCCTGGAGATCAGGGCCAGGAATGAACAGGTGGTAATTCTGCATCATTCAGGTAGAGAAACACGTCCCCTGAGTGAGCTGTCTGCTGTAATGGACAGGGAAAGTGTTCATGGCATCAGGTCTCATGGTTTGGACCAAATACCATGGACTCTTCAGCCCCCTTGCTCTGATCCCAGGTTAGTAAGTAGCTTCCTAATTTCTTCCCCGATTCCAAGGACACTGAGGGATGGTGATGTATTTCTACTATCTTGGATCTGCCACCTTGTCTACACAACATAAGGGCAAGCCCCTTATCCATTCTCCACTTGTTTCTCCAACAAAAGTAATGGTATTTCACATTTCTGCTGTGAGAAACAGATGTGAGAATGGAAACATCTGGTCATGCCTCTGAATATGTTACAAGTGTTTTTTATTATTATTCCTTGAAAATGACCCAGTTAAAAATGCCTATTTTCCTGATGTTCCTTAAGAGTGAGCCTAAAGGGGAGAGAATTTCAGGCACTATGTCAAAGCTGAAAGAGAGGCTGAGATTTCAGAAATTATGCCACGCATGTTACTGCCTCATTTTACTCCAATGAGGTTGGCTACATGTGAAATATAGCAAAAATGCTATCACAACTTTATTGCTGAAAGCTATCTTTTTTATTGCGGGAGGATTTACATATATGTTCAGGACTATGAATCTTGTGATATAACTTACTGCTACACATTCCCTTTCTATTTAGTAAATAATGATTTTATAATGTGCCAGTCAGCTTGAGCTGCATTAACAAAATATCACAGACTGCAAGGCTTACACAGCAGAAATTCATTTTCTCACAGTCCTAGAGAAAGTTCAAGGTGAAGATCTGGCTGATTTGGTAGATCTCCTGGAGAAGGAAATGGCAACTCACTCCAGTTTTCTCACCTAGGAAATCCTATGGACCGAGAAGCCTGGCCGGCTACAGTCCATGAGGTCACAAAAGTGTCTGATACAACTTAGTGGCTAAACAACAGCAAGAGCTCTTCCTGGTTGTGTCCTCACATGGGAGAGAGAGAGGAAAAGAAAGAGGTAGAGAGAAGGAGATGGAGAGGTCTTTTGTCTCTTCTTAAAAGGGCACTAATTCCATCACGAGTGGTTATTCTCATGATCTCATCTAACCTTAAATACCTCTAAAGACCCCATTTCCAGATACTATCACAGTGCAGGTTAGGGTTTCAGCATTAAAATCTGAGGGGGACACAAACATTAGGTACATAGCACACAGTCTCATCTCTGATGAAGCATCAGAGATTGTGGACTGGTTTATGTATAGCATGCATTCACAGGGGTATTGGCAGGAAAAGCTAAAACTGCCATGGGCAGGGATGACCCTGCTGGGCAGTGATGAGACTGCTGGGCAGCAGGTGATGGCATCACTGTCTGAATCAATTCCAGCTTTATTCATGGAATCAGGGCAGGCTCTAGCAGCTACAAAGAAGGCAAAAGGCAAAGAAAATACTTTTTGAATACCTCCTACAAAAGTGAAACAGAAAGTGAAAGTTGCTCAGTTGTGTCCGACTCTTTGTGACTCCATGGACTATAGTCTGCTAGGCTACTCTGTTCATGGGATTCTCCAGGTGAGAACACTGGAGTGGGTAGCCATTCCATTTTTCAGGGGGTCTTCCCAATCCAAGGATCAAACCCAGGTCTCCTGCATTGCAAGCAGATTCTTTACCAGCTGAGCCACCAGGGAAGCTCAAGGATGCTGAAGTGGGTAGCCAATCCCTTCTCCAGGGCATCTTCCTGATCCAAGAATCAAACTGAGGTCTCCTTCATTGCAGGAAGATTCTTTACCAGGTGAGCTACCAGGGAAGCCCAATGATATAATTATTCTGGCCAAACTATAAACCCTATAACTCCAACTTACAAAAGTCACAAATTAAACTTAGGTTAGAGTTTCTTTTTTAAAAAAATTAGGATTAAATTTTAATACTCATGAGCACTGCTGCCTGCTGCAGAGGTGCGAGGCTTCATTTCAGAGGGCTGAGACCCAAGAGGATTGTGTTGGGGCCACTGCATATGTGTGTGTATTTGTATGTGTGTGCTTGTGTTGGGATGGATGAGTGTGCAAAAAATGGTAGGAATAAAGAAAGGAAAATGAAGAGCAGATCTTTTGAAGGAATAAGTGGAAATAAGACGAACAGTTGTTCTTGTGGTTGCTGTTCAGTTGCTCAATCATGTCTGACTCTTTGTGACCCTACGGAATGGAGTACACTGGGCTTCCCTGTCCTTCACCATCTCTCCGAGTTTGCTCAGACTCATGGCCATTGAGTTGGTGATGCCAACCAACTATCTTATTCTCTGTCACCCTCTTCTCCTCCTGCCCTCAGTCTTTCCCAGCATCAGGGTCTTTTCCAACAATTTGGCTCTTTGCATCAGATGGCCAAAATATTGGAGCTTCAGCTTCAGCATCAGTCCTTCCAATGAACAGTCAGGGTTGGTTTCGTTTAGGATTGACTGGCTTGATTTCCTTCCTGCCCAAGGGATTCTTGTTCTTGTTATTCAGTTACTAAGTCATGTCTGAATCTTTGTTACCCCATAAATGACAACTGATGGGTACTGGTCTTAAAATTTCGACAAGAGACAAATGATGGTGGGCACAGGGTTCTGAGGATAATAAAATAGAGAACCATCTGTTTCTCAATAGTTGTGGGAAGCTCACTTTGAAAACTGCAGATGTTCAGAGTCAGAATTTCTTTAACTTAAAGGGCAAATGTGAGCCAATTAACTTCAGTGGACAAATCAGCATTTTACTTATTTTTTTTAGCCAAAGCTTAGTCAGATTCATTATGAGGATTTTTCACTGCTTTATGAAACTCTGACCGCATTTGGCTCTCTCTTCTGTCTACTTCAGGCTAAACTTCCTGATGAGGTGAAACCCTCTAGATCAATTGGTCAAGCTAGCTTTGGCCTCATGAGGTCTGAATGCCCTTTGATAACTGCTAACAGGCAGTTCTGGGAAAAGGCTCAAGTGTTCAGAAATGTATCAATAGGAATGAAAGGCAGTTAAAGATAAAAGGAAATCTCTATGCTCTCTCCTTAATAGATGCAGTCCTGTTTACTTCATAAGGAGAAATAGGCAGGAGGGAGATAAAGTAAAGTAAGAAAAAGAGTTCAGGAGAAGAACAGAATCAAGAAATGAACTACAAAGCAGAGGGTTGGGAAAGCCTCAACACATTGTCCCCCTAGAGGTGGTGATTCTGGTGAAGGGCCATTTGGAACACAAGAGGAGACCATTCTTGAGTCTGGAGAAAATGTAATAGAATGATTGTGGTACAAAGCATAATCAAATCATAATTTGAAGTTCCTGCCTAGGAAAGGAGAAGATGTGAGAGTGAGTTAAAATCTTTCGCATAAGATGATCTGAAAATCAATCACTCGTATTAGAATCATGTGGTTGCTTGTCATATCCTTGGTTCCTGGATCTCATCTGAAACTTACTGAAGCAGAAGCTCTGAGGTTAGAGCCTGGGGATACACATTTAAAAAGAAAAAAAAGAAAAATTTCACAAGAGGTTCATATACACAATGAAGTTTGAGAATCACTGGCTTAGAGGCTGAGAACATACTTTTTCTTTATCCATTGTCTTAACTTGTGTTTTGACTGATGGGAAACAAAGTGACCCTGCAAAATTCCAGGGCCAACTCAGAAAATCTCTGTAAAACAGAAGCTTGCTTTCTTTGTGTGTCACTGAATGAGCCAGCTGCCAGTGTGGAGGGTTGGTTCAACATGTGGACTGACATCATCTTACCTAATTTGGAATTTGAACAACTATGTAATCATGTGAGCCCACTGCTGATAGTAAATATGATTGCTTCTGTATCTCTGGAGAAGCCAGACACTGACAATTTTATTCTGATCACCTTTTTCTCCTATATTTCCTTGGCATAGGTATGTCTTTGTTTAGCACATCAAGTATGCAGATGCTAGGATATAGGAGTATCTCCATGGGAATAGTTATTACTGTCAGGAAAGTGATAGTGTTTCTAAGAAAGTAGAGAGCAGAGATTACAGATAAATATGCATAGCTAGGGTAGAGTTAAGGCCTAGGGTCTTGGGACAGTTGGTTTGATTTGAATGCTTCAGGGCATTAGTGGAGAAAAGATATTTTAATTAGATGTGTTACTACTTATATATTTACTTTATCTCTTCCTTCACCATATTCTAAGTGGAGTAAAAATTACACTGCCTAATGTTGCAGATTTAAATATATATGTAGCTTTAAACCATTTAAATTGTACCAAAATGGTATTTAAATTTCTGGGTATCCACCTGGTCTTTTGGGTTTCCATGATAGCTCAGTTGGTAAAGAATCTACCTGCAATGCAGGAGACCCTGGTTAGATTTCTGAGTCAGGAAGGTTTGGGTCAGGAAGATCCCCTGGAGAAGGGATAGGCTAACCACTCCAGTATTCTTGGGCTTCCCTTGTGGCTCAGCTGGTAAAGAATCCGCTCGCAATGCGGGAGATCTGGGTTCAATCCCTGGGTTGGGAAGATGCCCTGGAGAAGGGAAAGAATACCCACTCCAGTATTCTGGCCTAGAGAATTCCATGGACTGAGCGGCTTTCACTTACTTACTTACTTACCTAGTCATTTACATGTAAATCACTGTCTTAGAATACAATACAATGAAACATTTTTTCAATGAACTTTTTTTAATGGCAGCCTGTTAAAAAAATTTGTACTTATTTGTTTATTTTTGGCTGTGCTAGGTCTTGGTTGCTGTGTGTGGACTTTAGTTGCAGAACTGAACTGAACTGAAGTTGCTCAGTCGTGTCTGACTTTTTGTGACCCCATGGACTGTAGCCTACCAGGCTCCTCCGTCCATGGGATTTCCCAGGCAAGAGTACTGGAGTGGGTTGCCATTTCCTTCTCCAGGGGATCTTCCCGACCCAGGGATCGAACCTGGGTCCCCCACATTGCAAGCAGACACTTTACTGTCTGAGCCACCAGGGAAGTGAAGTCTTAACCACTGGACCACGAGGGAAGTCCCAGAGAGTGGGGGCTATTCTCTAGTTGTGATGCATGGGCTTCTCATTGTTGTGACTTCCCTTGTTGCTGAGCACAGGCTTTAGGTGCTCTGGCTTCAGTAGATGCGGCACAGGGGCTCATTAATTGTGGCTCTCAGGCCCTAGAGCATTCAGACTTCAGTTGGGGGCATGGGCTTAGTTGCTCCACAGCATGGGGAACCTTCTCAGACGAGGAGTCAAAACTGTCTCCCCTGCACTGGAAGGTAGATTCACATTCACTGAGCCACCCGGTAAGTCCTTCAATGCACTTTTAAAAGTCTTCTTCTTCTTTTTCTTTTTTTTTTTTTTTGTGGGGAAGGATGCTTAAAATTATCAATTGGAAAAAAAGAAATGCTTCAGGGCATGTGTCTGGGGTAAAATCAGGGCTTGGTCCTTTATCAACCAGTTGGACAAATTACTTAACCTCTCCATCTTACATTTTTCTCACCTGCACACTAGAGACTAATAATAGTATCTGCCTTTATGGGATTGTTTGACTTAACAAGTGAATGAATTAACTACATGAATTAGTACATGAAAACAATGTGCAGCCAGCACACAGTAAAAATTCAATAAATTTCAGCAACTATTATTACTCTTGTTATTGTCACTGTTACTTGATTTATCAACAACTTTTGATTTGGTTTTCTGTTCTTTAATTGCACTGCACATACTGAAAGCATAGTCTAGTCTTATGAGATCTGATATGCCTTAAGGCTTTCGTTGTAGTTAACACAGAGTGGGGCTTCCCCCCCGATTATTAAATGAATGAATTGAATGGATGTGAATGTGAAGGAGGTATTTTGGGAAGAAATGACAGAGACTCTCTGGCCTCTTTATGCCATAGATGTGTGAAGTGAAGTGAAAGTCACTCAGTCGCGTACGATTCTTTGCCACCCCATGGACTATACAGTCCATGGAATTCTCCAGGCCAGAATACTGGAGTGGGTAGCCTGTTCCCTTCTCCAGGGGATCTTCCCAACCCAGGGATCAAACACAGGTTTCCCGCATTGTAGGAGGATTCTTTACCAGCCACCAGGGAAGCCATAAGCGTGTATCCTGCTGGAAAGTTTGTGGAGGAAACGGAGCTGAGCCCAGGCTGTGTTGTGATATTTCCAGAGGACTGAGGGCACAGCTGGACATTTGGGAACAACTTTCAGCACTGGTATGGCAGGCTCTTTTTATTCCTCGTGTCTTGGCCTAAAATTTGAAGTTCAACTGAACTTCATGAACAAAATCCTAGTAATGAATTCAACTCATTTTTGAACAGAAGGTGATAAAAGTAATACTGCGCATCAGGAAAGTGGATGAATTAATGGAGTAATTAACCTTAGTCAGCATGTTATGTGACCCTGCCCCCAGAGGACTGCTAACAAAACAAGGAAAAATGCCTGGACCGAGAAGCAGGTTTATGATCAGTGGGAAAAGGAGAGGACACTTGAAAGCCATGCTTCAAGGACAGTGATAAATAAGAGCTTTATGAGACTGGTCCTCCGGGACTATCCCCATAGAAGGGATGTGGGCAGAAATTTGAGCTAATGACAAGGCATGGCAAGAGCAATTTTGTTGGAGAAAAAAGTAGCAATTTCTTTTTCTTCCTTCCTTCCTTCTCTCTTTCTCCTTCGTCTTTTTCTCTCCAGTTTCTCTGCTTGTTCCTACCTCAACATTTTAATTACCTTCCATTACTGGAATCTCCTTGGAATCATCTTCCTGTATGTGGTGGCCCTTTCCCTGGTCTCCACACCTCAATAGAGTCTCCCTTAGAGTTAATGTCATTTATGAAAGATCCAGAGATCCAGGTGGTCCAGGTAGGACCCTCCCTCGACAGACATGCCTCCATCAACACGTATGAAGACAGAACCCCAAATCTCTGTGTGCTGGTGGTCAGACCTCTGCCCTTTCTCCACATTCAGTAGTCCCTGTTTCACCTCGTTATCTTCCTTGATGGCATTAGCATGTGTCTTGAGTTCTTTTGAATGACATGGGCAGCATCTTCGACCTGAAGGAGGTTTACTATCTAACCTAGCCCCTGGTATTAGAATTGGAACTAGCTGAATCCACTTGACATCTTTCACCCGTTCCTGTGAACATGCAACAATATGTATTGAGTGTCTGTGACCCACATGACCTGGTTGGTACTGTGTAAGATGCTGGGTGTCTGAATAGGGTCTCTGCCCTCAGGAGGCCTATGATGTGGTCAAAGAAGACAGGTGTGGAAACAAAGGAGGCCATTATGGTGACTTTCCTGCTGAGCTAGAACTCTCTTCAGGTTATACTAGGGGCACAAAATAGAGGCAGATATATTCTACCAGGGACAGGAAGGTGAAAAAGAGCTTCACAGTCAAGGGTGATATCCTGAAAAGTGAGAAGTTATTTGCCAGGTAGACAAGAGAACACAGACATTCAGATCAGCAAAAGATGTTCAGCTTGTCAACCACAAATTGGCATTTGCCACGGATGCTTGCCATCTACCTCTACAAGGATTAACGTGCTGCTGAAGCTGCTGACCTCCAACACCCTCTGAAGGAGTTCAATGTGCAGAGCAGCACGGAGGCGCTCTGTGCTCTGGGAAACTGGCAGGACAGGTCTTTAGATAGTTAGATATTCTCAGGAGCTGATTTTAGAGCCCAGTTCCTGTATCTCCTCACATCTTGAAAAACTCTAACATCTTTCATGACGATGATTGTTACTTGCGACTATCAGAAGCTTCATGAGAACAGCAGAAACTTTCTACAAAAAAATATGTGCTTGATTGCATGTGCTCCTTCTTTATCAAAATCACATATACACTTCCCTTCCCCAATACTTTGGCGCAGTCTCTTGGAGCTATCTGAAGAGCTGTCTCCTGGGCTGCAGTCCTCATATTGCCCCAAATAAAATTTAACTCGCAACTCTCACATTGTGTGTGTTGTTTTTTTTTTAAGTTGACAAGCTTTTGGCCAGGAAACTGCATTTATTCAAATACTTCATTGGGACTGTAGCCTGGGGAGGCGCCAGTCAGAGAGCAGGGTTAAAAGAATAGGAAGAGGCCAGACGGTCAGATGGCCAGCTATTTATATGCTGGCCGAGGAGTCTGGACTGACCCCCAGCCATGGGGAAGTATTGAAGGGTATCCAGCAGGGTGGCAACACATTTATCCATATGTTCAGTCTGTGCTTCCCTGGTGGCTCAGCTGGTGAAGAATCTGCCTGCAGTGCGGGAGACCTGGGTTTGATCCCTGGGTTGGGGAGATTCCCTGGAGAAGGGAATGGCTAACCACTCCAGTTTTCTGGCCTGGAGAATTCCATGGATTGTACAGTCCATGGGGTCACAAAGAGTCGGACACGATTGAGCAACTTTCACTTTTACTGAATAAGGTATTTCATGCCAGGCATACTTCCAGGAATTAGGGTCATATCAATGTACTAAGAGATACAAATCTTTGTCCTGGACTTTCCTGGTGGTGCAGTGGATAGGAATCTGCTTGCCAATGCAGGGGACATGGGTTCGATCCCTGGTCCAGAAAGATTCCACATGCTGCAGAGTAACTAAGCCAGTGCACCACAATTTCTGAGCCTGAGTGCAGCAACTACTGAGCTTACATGCCCTACAGCCCATGCTCCACAAGAGAAGTCACCACAATGAGAAGCCCTTGCACTGCAGCAAAGAGTAGCCCCCACTTACTGCAACTAGAGAAAGACCTCAAAGCAACAAATACGGAGTGCAGCCAACAATTAATTAATTTGAAAAAAATGGCTGGAATCTTTAAAAAAAAAAACTCTGTGGAATTTACTTTCTACTTATGGGAAACAATATATATTATCATTAAGTTACTTAATATAGTATGTTGATAGGCCAAATGTGCCATGTAAAAATATAGTGCAGATTAAGGGTGGCATTGGGAGAAGGAGGAAGAGATACAGTTTGAAAGAGGGTGATCAGAGATCTGAAGGAGCCAAGGAGTGAATAATGCATTGTGCGTGGAGAAGGAAGATGCCTCAGGCAGAAGGAAGCTCTGGTCTGAAGACCAGAAGGTGGGAGCAGGCAAGGTCAATATGCAGAATCTGGAAGAGGCCTGAGGGCTGGAGTTAAATCAAGTAGGAAGACTGGATGAAGTCAAGAAAGTAATGGAAAGGGGACTTGGAGCTGAGCAGGGCTCTACAGGCCTTTTAAGGACTTTGGTTTATATTGTAGAGAGATGAACAGCCATTAGGGAGAGAGAGAGAGAAACAGAGGAGTAATCAATCTGACACATCACTTTAAAAACAGTCATTCAGCTCCTGAGCTCAGCACAGCCTGTCCAGAGTAGAAGCAGAAAAGCCAGTGAGGAGGCTCTTGTAATAATCTAAGCAAGAAATGATGGGTGGCTTGAACCAGAGTTGTAGCAATATAAGAGATAAGAAACATAGATTCTGGATATATTCAGATTTTCAATGTGGAATTACCAGTCTTGCCTTGTAGAGGGTAAATTTTTACTTAACATTTACTGAGTGCTTAACTGTGTGCCAGATAGTAGTCCAAACACTTTCTATGTATCTACTCATTTATTTCCCACAACAATCCAATTGAAAGAGGAATCATTATTATTCTCCACTTTACACATGAGGGAACTGAAGCAGGGAAATAATATTGGAGTTGGGAAAATCAGAAGCTTATTCCAGCCACGAAATGATAAGGGTCCAAGTTAATGCAATAGTATTGGAAATGAGGCAGAAAATCAGGTGGTGAAGTGGCAGGGCATAGAAGATAATATTTTCCATCTTTAGTTATTTTATTTCCTTCTTTCTGAGCAGGGCATTGCCTAAGTGGCCATTAAGATGGTGCAGGGAGCTTGAGTCTCTTCTCCAGGCAGAAGCGTTTTTGATAATGTTTTCTTTATAAAGCTCCAAGAGACACTGGTTTTTTTCAGAGCTATCATTTTGATTCATGGAGGAAAGTCTTTCAGATGATAATAAAGGATATAGTTGAAAATAACTGCCATGAAAATATATCCTTAAACCAAGAGAGATGGTGAAAATATAAAAATTGAGAGGGTTGAGGGTGGGTTTATATGATAAATGTTTTAGCTTCTTTGCCTTACCATCTTCTGCTAAGTAAATTTCTAAAGTAGGGGCATAATTTCAATCTTACCTGTGGGATGACAGGCAATGACATTTGCAAGTTTGGAATTGCTTGAAATGAGTTTTATTAATGAAGTTGTCAGCATTAGGGTGGCAGAAGGATCCACTGTGCTAGATTATCTGTTGGATTCAGTTGTAAAAGACCTTGATTCTAGTTCTAATGCTGAAGCTTGCTTTATAAAACTTCTTTATATCTTATTTATAAAACAAAGGCCATAAGAGACAGCTTAGAACGGATGCTTCCAAGGCTTTTTGAGGATGAAAGAGGTATATGATGAAATACTCTTCATAAAAATCTAAAATCTCAAGTTAGGAACATTTGAAGGGAGAAAGTTAAGGTTATTTACTCACTGTAGGGAATTTTTCTCTTGAACATGCCATTTTGACAGTTTGCCCAAAGAAAGGGATACAGCAGTTAGAAGTTATTATGATTTACAAACGTCATTTGTCATCACAGCTGGAAGTCTCCATAACAGCTTTTCAGTCTAGACTACATTGCAAGTCTTAGCCTTCATCTTCTTGGGCAGCAACTGTAGTTAAAAAGAATCTTTCCTTTAGATTTCTTTGTTCATGGGAATACTTTACTCTATTTAAATGCAATTTTATGTTATACCTCTAAATTAAATCTCCATGTTGTGCCTCTGGGAGTACATTAAAAAAAATATAACCTAGATAGCTTAAAGATGGTGATCTGAACTGTGTCAAAATGTAACCTTCTGCAACTTACATTTAAATTATTTGATAATTGACATCATCTTGTACTTGTTGATAGGCTAAGAAAGCAGAAATTGTTAAACTGTATCATCTGTGAGACCAATCGACCATGATTTGTAATAAGTACATTTTACTACTTATTTTTTATTTCTTTGGCAGCTGGTGATCACATAAATATTATGGACCATAAACTAAAAGTACTAGTTTTAAATTAAAATTTAAATTAAGTTGTGATTTAAATTTAGAAGATAGTCTAGAATATGTACAATTCATAGCCATTTGTATGTTAATTAGTTTTCAAAATTATTTTTTAAGTGTCTAGTTTCATGGCAGATTTGAGCAGAAATGGTTTCTTTGTGTCCATCTGGTCACTGTAAAAGAGTATTGAAAGAAGAAAACTTGCAATGTTACATTAGCATTTTATGGTTGAAAAGGCGCATTTAAAGTCATCTAGCCTTAGTATCTGAGCATCTCCAGGTTAGGAATGAGATGAAATTAATTGAATCGCCTCTACAGTTCATAGTATGTATATTTCCAGTGCCAAGGAACTTATTATTTCCTGAGGGAATCTATTCTCTCTTTAGTATTTTAGACAGATATTCTTTATATTGAATCCAAATTCATCTGCCTCTAACCCTTAGGTCCTTGTTGCAACCATTGGGACTAAGCCGTATGAACAGAATTCATTTTCCATGTGAAAACTCTTCAAATATTTGAAAAAAATCTATCATGCAAGCCAACTTCCCTCCCTCCCTTCTTGCCTCTGTCCTCTCTGCTTAAAGCTAAACAATCTAGAAAGAACTGTTATTTGTGAAATAGAGGCAAGAACCCTCACCAGTCTGATTAAGTTTAGCAACTTATCATTGAGGATATACACATTCTTCCCTTTGGGGAACACTAAAAATATATTTCCTTATCTTCAGTCTTTTGGAACTGATTTCACCTAGAATTCTAAGAGCTCCTCCTCCTCCCTGGTGTCTTGGAATGTAACTCATATGAATCAAAGCACTTGAATTCATCAAAGGATTTGCAAACTCTCTCAAAATGTCTACATTCATCTTGGGTTTCTTATTTTTATGTTTTGTTTTATTGTAGCAAGAACACAACTTGAAATCCAGCCTCATCCTAACACAATTGTTAGTGTCCATGATGTTATTGTTGACTATGGGTTCAATGGACAGCAGGTCTGTAGCATTTATTCATCTTGTTAAACTGACACTTCATGCCAGTTGATTAGTAACTCCTCTTTTCTCTGTCTTCCCAGCTCCTGGAAACCACTGCTCCACTCTTTGACTCTATGAATCTGACTACTTTAGGTACCTTATATAAATGGAATCATGCAATATTTTTCCTCCTGGGACTGGCTTATTTCACTTAGTATAATGTCTTCCAGATTCATCCCTGGTGAGGCATGTTGCAGGATTCACCTACTAAACGGCTGTTATAACAAAAAAGATAACAGTTTCTGTGAGGATGAGGAGAGATTAGAATTTTTTGCTCATTGCTGATGGGAATGTAAAATAGGGCAGTTACTATGGGAGACAATACAAAGTTTCTTCAAAAAGTTAAAAATAGAACTACCACTTGAACTAGCAATCCTGCTTTAGGTATTTATTCCCCCAAACTGAAGTCAGGATCTTGAAGAGACACTGGCACTCCTATCATGTTCATTGCTTAACTATTCACGGTAGCCAAGATGTGGAAACAACCTAAATGTCCATACACAAATGGATGGATAAAGAAAACGTGGTATGTACATACAATGAAATATTAGTCAGCCTTAAAAAAAGGAAATTCTGAATATTGATATCTCTTCAGATGCTCTTTTTAAAAAAATCTGCTTGGCAGAAGAAAATTAAATCCCAGTAAAAGTGAAAAAAAACACAAACGTGTTGTGTGTGTGCACGCACACATGTGTGAGAGATTCATGTATGTTGCACCATATTGAACGATTGGCCATGCCCCTCTTTGAAATTTTCATTATGAACGTAGCGAGAGCTCTGTGGTCCCAAGTCACTTTCACACATCTCAGGCTCTTCAGAGGCTATTTTCATAGCTCTATGACAGCCACTCTTGTCTGCACATGAATATGTGACTCCCCCTCCAGATTTTTAGATTAATTTTAACTGAAATTGTTAATAATTACATAATAGGAATCACTTTTTTGAGAGCTTTTAACTCTGTTGAAACATTCGTCCTTTGTAGCTTCTCAAGCCCTCTTCCCATGACTGTTTTTCTTTGGGTTGCCTTTGGAAGCCTGCCTTCTTTCAGTTGATGTTGTGTAGCTGATGCCAGTCTTCCCTTATGTGGCCATAACTAATTCTAGAGTTGCATAGTCATTTTTCTCCTATGTGTTATTTTGCTCTTAACTTTACAGCCAATCTTACTTTGTGAGTTAGAATTACATCTAATTCAACAAACTCCCTATCTTTTTCTCTATACTTTGAAAAGATGCAATTTTTCAGGAAGTCAAGTGAAGAACTCATCAGACACACTGTTTTTCCCAAATGAGGCTTCAAGCAGGTGGCTAGAGGATCGACCTCACTCTCCACAAGTATTTGAGCTGCTCAAAGTCAGAGGCAATGATTTACTACAACTAGGTCACTGGGTGTGAAGAGTGTATTCAGGATTTAGAACCTGAGCTTATGCAGCATAGCTCTGCCATATGTCAGCTACGTGACTTTGGGCAACTTATTTAACTTTGGTGTTTTAATGTTCTCACTGTGAAATGAGAATAACAATAGTACATAATTCACAGTATATTTGATGAGCATTTGAAAAGTTGTTCAGTCACTCAGTCATATCCAGCTCTTTGCGATTCCATGGACTGCAGCATGCCAGGCTCCCCGGTCCTCCACTATCTCTTGGAGTTTGCTCAAACTCGTGTCCATTGAGTCAATGATGCCATCTAACCCCCTCATCCTCTGTAGCCCCCTTTTCCTCCTGCCCTCAATCTTTCCCAGCATCAGGGCCTTTTTCGATGAGTTGGCTCTTCCCATCAGGTGACCAAAGTATTGGAGCTTCAGCATCAGTCCTTCCAAGGTATATTCAGGGTTGATTTCCTTTAGAATTGATTAGTTTGATCTCCTTGCTGTCCAAGGGACTCTCAGGAGTCTTTTCCAGTACCACAATTCAAAAGTGTCAACTCTTCAGCACTCTTCCTTCTTTATCGTTCAGCTCTCACATCCGTACATGACTCCTGGAAAAACCATAGCTTTGATTATATGGACCTTTGTCAACAAAGTGATGTTTCTGCTGTCTAAGTTTGCCATAACTTTCCTTCCAAGGAGCAAGTGTCTTTGGATTTCATGGCTGCAGTCACTGTCCCCAGTCACTTTGGAGCCCAAGAAAAGAAAATTTGTCACTGCTTGTACTTTTCCCCCTTCTGTTTGTCATAAAGTGATGGGACAGGATGTAATGATTTTAGTTTTTTGAATGTTGAATTTTAAGCCAGCTTGTTCACTTTCCTCTTTCACCCGCATCAAAGAAGTTGTTTAGTTCCTCTCTGCTTTCTTCTATTAGAGTTGCGTGTTAGTCTCTCAGTTGTATCTGACTCTTTGTGACCCAGGGACTGTAGCCTGCCAGGCTCCTCTGTCCATGGAATTCTCCAGGCAAGAATATTGGAGTGGGTTGCCGTTCCCTTCTCCAAATTATAGTGGTATCATCTGCATACCTGAGGTTTTTGATATTTCTCCTGGCAGTCTTGATTCCAGTTTGTGATTCACCTAGTCCAGCATTTTGCATGATGTACTCTCAATGTAAGTTAAATAAACAGGGTGAATATATACAGTCTTGATGCACTCTTTCCCCAATTTTGGAACCTATGGATTGTAGCCCACCAAGGGCCTCTGTCCATGGGATTAACCAGGCAAGAATACTGGAGTGGGTTGCTGTGCCCTTCTCCAGGGCATATTCCTGACCCAGGGATCAAACCCATGTTTATTATGCCTCCTGAATTGACAGGTGGTTTCTTTACCACTAGACAACCTCACCTGTCACTTAAAAAGTTGGTGTGTGTAAAATGCTGAAAATGGTACCTGCCACACAATAAGCATCAATAAGTGTTTTTTGTTATTATTATTCTGGCAGTGGATTGATAAACTCATGTAAACTTAGCTGAAAAAATTCCTCCCCTTCCTGTGGGGGGACTTACAGCAGGGAGGATTCAGGAATATTCACTTTGTCCGCAATAAGTGTGTCCACAATAAGGTGAAAGATGCTACAAGAAAAATGTCCTCATATTAGTTGTGTTCATTTGGGTAATACCAGCACCTCCTAATACAATGCACGGTACAAGGTAAAGTATTCAGGGTTTGATGAACTAGAAGATAGGAACAAGAGTGGAAAAAAATTGTGTGTGTGTAGGGGGACAGTTCTGCCACTGTATGGGTCAGGAGAATGTTCTCTATCTGGCTAGTTAATTGCAAGTTTTCCCACAATAATGTTACTTCTATTTCTTTATCCCACTTCCTTCTTTTTTACCCCTTATACTTTCCACTATGCCTCCTAACGTCTGCCTTTAGGAACTTGAGATTCCTACAGATGTGTTTCCACATTCTCTTCTAATAACTCTGCTTCTTTCTAATATTCTGTTCCAATGATTGCTAGAATGGGACCAAATCCTGGGGTAAGTTTGAAACTACCAAATGAAAGAAGGTTAGAGGGGACTAAGGGAGTTCCAGAGGCACAAACAGTCCCCCAGTTCACGGAATTTTAGGCTCACTGTTACTTCCCCAGTGAGTAATTTTAGGCCCGGTGCTCTTTCCTTCCCTCCCCTAGGACTACGTAAGAGAGGGTTAGTGAAGGAAGCCAGTTCCCACTCTTCTCCCATATGTAACCAATACATAGATTGCAAAGTAATATAACTCTAATACACTGAATAATTTCTAATATGCCAGATTTTTGCCTTAGAGATATGTATCATTGCGACCTCATAAAAACTGTGTCAATCATTAGCATCACATTTTATAGATTAGAAAACTTAAGCTCAGAGAAATGAGTCATCTGTGATCCAGGCATTCAGTGACAGACTCCCATGTGAACGGACTAAACAAACTCCAAAACCAATTGTACAGAGTATTCCACTCTTTTGTCCCACATAGAGGAATGTTGACACTTACGGGAAAATATGACTGTGTAGGAAGGGATGAAGCCACTTTGCCAGGTGTATTAGGGAGGGTTCTTTAGGACCTGGCCATATTACAGCATTAAAATTGTGCCACTTAGGTGCTTGCCTACTTAGTCTAAAATAGGGCTTGCACAAAAGCCTAGATTTTTTTTTCTTTTTTAAAGCAGAAGTATCTTTTTCAAGTGTTCATGAATATGGTCAGAGGAAAAGGTCGTAACGGAGAGCTGAAACTGATATCACAGAGACGATTATATTTGAGATTTATGTGGTGTTGGAGAAGACTCTTGAGAGTCCCTGGGACTGCAAGGAGATCCAACCAGTCCATCCTAAAGGAGATCAGTCCTGGGTGTTCATTGGAAGGACTGATGATGAAGCTGAAACTCTAATACTTTGGCCACTGATGTGAAGAACTGACTCATTTGAAAAGACCCTGATGTTGGGAAAGATTAAAGGCAGGAGGAGAAGGGGAAGACAGAGGATGAGATGGTTGGATGGCATGCTGCAGTCCATGAGGTTGCAAAGAGTCGGACACGACTGAGCGACTGAACTGAACTGAAACTTCCATTAAGTTGCCATTTTAAAAAGAGAGCAAGTCAGATTGAGGCATACATATAAAAACTGAATGCCTGAAGGACTGAAGAAGAAGGTATGAGAAAATAGAAAAAAAAGAAGTAATAATAGAAAATAGAAAATAATAGAAAAAAGGAATAATCTCCTTTCCCCAGAAAAAAACTAGATTGTAAAACAAGATCACCTGAAGACAGCTTTTAGGCATGATTTTTCACAGGTTTTCCTTAGAGACTTATTCAATAGTTTCAAGAATATTTGAAAACCTCAGCTTCCCAGGTTGAGTTGGTGGTAAAGAACCTGCCTGCCATTGCAGGAGTCTAAGAGACACAGATTTGATCCCGGGGTCAGGAAGATCCCCTGGAGAAGGAAATGGCAACCCACTCCAGTATTCTTTCCCGAAGAATCCCAGAGGAGCCTGGCCCATAGGATCACAAACAGTCAGACACGACTGAAGCGACTTAGCACTAGCACAGTGGTAGTGGTAAAGAATCCACCTGCTAATGCAGGAGATGTAGCTTCTATTTCTGGGTCAGGAAGATCCCCTGGAAGCGGAAATGATAACCCACTGCAATATTTCTTGCCTGGGAACCCATGGACAGAAGATCCTGGTGGAATACAGTCCATAGGTTTACAAAGAGTTGGACACGACCAAGCACATAGATTATACTACTAATTTTTAATAATCTACAATGCATAACATTTATCATTACTATAAAAACATTATATTCACCATTAATATTTATTTTTATTTCCTTACTCTTGTTGAGTTAAACAATGTTAATGACCACTAGGAAATCTTCCTATACATTGAATACCTTAAAGTTATAATTTGGAGGATACACACTGATCTTGAGTGGATATGTTCCAGAATTTTCCTGTCTGCCACCACTGCTGTGTCTATTTAGGTGTTGTGTCCCATAATAACCACAATAACTACAAATGCCCAAAATAACCACAAGCTTATTTTGTCCGGTCCAGAGGAGAGGGAGAAGTGTCCCCACTGGAGGCCACTCTGTGTGGGAAGAGAAAAATGGATGCTTGAAAGAATTCAAAGGCATCCAGTTAAGATTCTGGAGGGCTGGTTAGACCAGCTTAAAGCTGGCAGAGGAAAAACACCTTTTCAAGAAATCCCTGGCTTGAGGATTCTGAGGACACAAGTTCTACCTTATACCTCTGCTGTAGATTTGACCCATTCTTCTGAAAGGTTGTTGCTGAACCACGAAAAGACTCCGGGATTCTTGGCCTCCAGGGGAGGAGAATTCAATCCGGGGCCAGAGACGAGGCTTGATCGCTCAGAGCTTTTGTGTAATAAAGTTTTATTAAAGTATAAAGGAGATAGAGAAAGCTTCTGACATAGGCATCAGAAGGGGGCTGAAAGAATACTCCCCTGCTAGTTTTTAGCTGGATATTATATAGTCACTTGGAGAAGGCAATGGCACCCCACTCCAGTACTCTCGCCTGGAAAATCCCAGGGATGAGGGACTTTTCCCTTTCATGCATTGGAGAAGGAAATGGCAACCCACTCCAGTGTTCTTGCCTGGAGAATCCCAGGGACGGGGGAGCCTGATGGGCTGTTGTCTATGGGGTCGCACAGAGTCGGACACGACTGAGGTGACTTAGCAGACTTAGCAGTATATAGTCACTAGCAGTCTGTTAATGAAAGGAAGGAATGTCTTAAAACTCAGAATGGTAACGATAACCCTATATGCGAGACAGAGTAAGAGACACAGATGCATAGAACAGTCTTATGGACTCTGAGGGAGAAGGTGAGGGTGGGACGTTCTGAGAGAATAGCATTGAAACATGCATATTATCATATGTGAAACAGAACACCATTCCATGTTCAATGCATGAGACAAATGCTCAGGGCTGGGGCAATGGGATGACCCAGAGGGATGGGATGGGGAGGGAGGTGGGAGGGGGGTTCAGGATGGGGAACACATGTAAACCCATGGCTGATTCATGTCAATGTATGGCAAAACCCACTACAATATTGTAAAGTAATTAGCCCCCAACTAAAATAAATAAATTTATTAAAAAAAAAAAAACAAAACTCAGAATGGCACCAGGCCCCTCATCCAAAAGATGTATTTTGGGATAATCTTGGCACCAGAGAGTCATCACCACGGGCCATAAAATGATTGACTTGAATCTTGTAGAAAGGCAGATTATCATATAAATAGTTTCGTTTACATAGATTAGGGGAACAATGTCTGAATATAACAGACTGGTTTGTCAAGTCGGTTCTGAGCCATTAGGCAGAACCGACTTGAAGGCAGAGTCTGGGGTAAATGCATAGTACATTAACACAGCTTAAGACAAACATTTCCATAAGAAGAATGCATTGGTTAACTCAAGGTTTGAGAATAGTTAACTTCAGGTGGAACCAGGTGTCATTATGGCAACACAGTATTTTAAGAGAAACCTCCTTTTAAATTGGTATAGGGAAGGGAAAGAAAAAAAAAATATCACTAGTTTGTTTCCTCCTGCAGCTTAAGAGAGAGATAAAAAATGTCTGACACTTGGCAGCCTATTTCCTCCGTTTGGAGACCCCTGGCCTTCCTGCATGTTAGCCTCTCACTTCTCTAGTAACAGCTCAGTTTAATCATCTAAAGCATTGAGACACACCTCAGTTACACACACGAGGCCTCATGAAGGTCAATTCCTATCTCCTACTCTTCCAAAGTTAGTGGTTGGAACTCAGATTTACCTTCCCCCATGGTGGGTGAATTGAGAGAGAGAAAAAGAAGGAGGAAGAGGAAGGGAAGGAGAAGAAGGGGAAAGAGGAAGGGAAGAAGGGAGAGAAAGGAGGAAGGAAGTCCAAAAGGAAGGCAGGCAAGAGGAACGAAAAGAAAAAGTTGTTCCTTGATCTTGAAGAGACTGAATCTTTGGTGCCAGGAAATTTGGAAGGCCTACTCTCCGGAGTACTTATTTTACTTCTGGCAGTAAATAAAGCCCTTAGGAAAGGTTATTAATTTATCTGGTCTAGTTAATATACTAAAGTACACTATTTCATACTCCACTGGCCTGAAAAAGTTAATTTCATACCATCTGAATGGCGTGAATGGTGAACATCTATGCCAAGTCTTGGCATTTTACAACAGTCAACAAACATTTGGTATTTTTTGCTTAGGTTTGTTTTATTTTTTATTAGTATCTATGGAGAAGAAAAATAAAAATAAAACAGTAAGGTTTGGTGGAGGATACCATGACAATTGTTGGCTAAGGTACCATCTCGGACTGAAAGGTGCTTTAATCTAGGGCCCTGACCCAGAGCGAAGGAGAGAATACTAGATAGGAAAAGGGAAAGATGGAGAAAAGAAGGGAGATGATGTGAACCCTGAATTTCCTGTGCTCTTGCCCTTTTGAACTGGGGTGCAGTAACCGTCTGTCTCACAACCTTGAATTTTCTGAACCTCATGCCTATCCTCCCAAAGATGCTTTATGAGCTGTCATGTAGGGGCTAGAATGGGATTCTGGAAATGAACAACTGATTTTTATTCCTCTGGATATATTGGTTGCCTGCCACACTAAAACAACGTGAATTGGTTTTGAAATGAAATGTCACTTGTGGAAGAAAAGCACATAATAATTTATTTAATTTAAACAGTGGGGAGGAAGGGGAAGACATCTGAACTGCATTTTTTATGTAAATGAATGTTTATTGGACTTTTGGATGCTATAGAAATAAACTTCTGTATTGAAGGGGCGTGATTACACATATTGATCTTACAGGAGGAGCATAGATCAGTATGAAAACTGCTGTACCCTTTAGTTATTTTGGAGAGGAACATATTAATCATGTAAGGTAAAATCGAATGCTGCTTTTGTCTTTGAAAGCTGTGAGGGTGCCTTTGTGTTCCAGAAGATGCTTGATGCTGAACCATCAAATCCCACCTCTCCTTCAAGAATAGGGGTGTTGAGATAGAGACAGTGCTTGGCAAGCCAGAGGCTTTCTCCTTATTCTAACAGATTCATTTTGTTGTTGTTGTTCAGCCACTAAGTTGTGTTGGACTCTTTTGCAACTCCCATGAACTATACAGTTCATGGAGCCTGCCAGGTTCCTCTGTCCATGGGATTTCCCAGGCAAGAATACCTGAGTGGGTTGCCATTTCCTTCTCCAGGGGATCCTCCAGACCCAGGGATCCAGGAGAGTTCAGGAATTAAATAAATAAATGAAAATACAATGAATAGATGAGTAAACGGAGATATAAAAAAATATGTGACATTCTTAAAGTAGCTCCTGGTGAGGCCAAACTCCCAGATATTCAACTAATTATATACGGAAAACAGAAGCTTGTAAATTGGCAAATGCCTGAGGTTAACCACAGCGGGTGTTGGCTCTGGTCCGTCCAAGACGCCAACAGTCGGCTGAAATAAGAGAAGCTGGAATTCCAGAGCGGTCCGGGGGCTCTCATTCTCGCCCCGTGGGCTCCAAGAATTAGGAGCCGGCCTCCCCCAAGGCCGCCCGCAGGCCCCACATCTCGGACCTCTCCAGGTGCCCTCTCTCGGTTCCCTCCCAACCTCCTCGACTTCCCCGGGGGAGGGAGATGAACCGCCAGGTGTGACCCAGTAGGGGGAGTGGGTGAGCCGGCCCCGGGGCAGCCCGAAAGTGTCCCGGAGTGTGGGTGTGGGTGTGGGGTAACTTGGGTGGGAACGGCGTGGAGGTCACCGCAGCGAAGTCCTGCGCCCGGTCGGTGGGGTGTGTGCCACCGGAGCGAGGATAAATAGGAGGCTCCCTCCTCCCGGCGACACTCGCCGAACCTCCCGGCCGCCTGTCCTGGGTGTTTGCCCGCCCGGTAGCCCGGGTGCCAGCCTGGGGACTAGTTTCGCTTCCTGCTGGCTCCGGGCATTCGTTTCCAGGCACCCGGTCGGGGCGCCCGCGGCTCGGTAAGGGGGCGCAGGAGGAGGCGGGAGGCTCGTCTAGGGGCTGCCCGGCCCCGCAGCGCGGTTGATGGCCCGGGCCGCCCCGGGCGGCGGCGCCAGCCCCCTGCCCCTGCTCCCGGCCCTCGCCCTGGGTAAGTGGCCGCACTGGGCACTGGAGACCCGGGAGGAGAGTCTCGGGTGGAGTCGCAAGGAGGGCAAATCTTCCGCGCTGGCGTTTGGACTCCGAGGGCGCCCTGGGGCTGGCAGGGGCGGGTCGAAGAACTTGCACGATTTTGGGTAGCTCCAGGATCCGGCAATTGGGCACCTGGGGCTGCACCTGCTGCGGCGGCCCTGGGCCCAGGGGGCGTCCCGCTGGCGGGCGCCGAGCGGAGGGCAGGGGCGCAGGTGCCCGCGAGCGAGGGGTGGTGGCAGGGAAATCCACTAAAGTGGGAGCCTGGGAGACTAGACCGAGAAGACATCCCGGGGAGGAGGAGGAAAAGGATCTCCTTGACAGGCGATGCAGGCCTTGGGGAGTGTGGAGCCTGGTGGAGAGCTATTTGCCTGTGTGTGCTCCCTGGGCGGGTACTAGAGGTAGGAGGGGGAGGACCTGGGAGGCAGAGGGAGCTGAAGAGGGCCCAGAGAAGAATTATTACACTCCCTTCTTCCTGGCCAAGTTAGCGGGAACAGGAGAAGGGAAAAATAAAAAAGACTCAACTTTTGAGATCTTCTGGGTCTTCTGTTGCTGATAGGGAAGCAAAGGAAAGGGAGATGAGGTAATTCACTGAGGGCTACTACTACTGATGAAACACATAGGTGCTCCACTTGGAATATATGATTTCCTATTTTAAGGAGAAATTGCAGAGAGAAGACTTTTCTTCACCTCGAAGGTGAAACCTCAGTGGGTAGGTTAGGGACTACTGGGTGTGGTCACCTGCTAGGAGGGAAGAGTGGTCAGTGGAAGGAGTGGCAGGGTGCCTGGGACTCCCTGGAGGCTCTCCTCACCTCCTTGGGAGTCAGGGCTGGCAGGGAGAGAGCTGCAGCTTCGGATGCTGGCAACTTTATACAGCTGGAAGCAAGGCTCCCCTCGCCCTCCAGTATGGGAAAGTAGCAGGAAGATACTCAGGTGGGAAGATCCTACTACTTCAAGGTGTCCCCTCTGCATCTTGATCATTGGAGGTAGGGGGTGTGGGCAGAGGGATGGGCAACTGGCAATATTCTATAGTCCTGGCTGGGACGAGGGGGAGGGACATCTGGACTTGGGGCACCGATGTGACAGCTAAAGTATCTATGTGATGACAACACTATCTTCTGGCCTGGAAAGGGCTGGGCTTATGGAGGAAAAGAGGTGGGTTCTAAATGAAAACTTCCATTTGGCTGTGTCCTTGGAATAAGATTGGTGCCTAAAAGGTGTCATGGCCTTGGTTGGAAGTAGATCAGACTTAGACCATGGTTAGAGAGAAAGAACTGATTTACAGAGCCTGCAGAGGGAGAAGTCAGAAACAGTTTAGAGATGGAGTAATGTGGAGCCTGAAGAAGGGCAGTGAGCCTAGGAGGTAGGGCTAGAGACAGTACTATGCTTTTACCAGCATCACTTGGGTGAAACTAGCATTCTCTTCCTGTTTTATCTGCTTTGTCCTACTGTCAAAGTGTTAATTGAGAATCTGCTACAGTGAGCAAGATGCTAGAGCATATAAGAATGGGGGTGGGAAGAGGGCTCAAGAGAGTCTTAAAACGTGATTTTTGACCTAAAAGATATGTGTTAAATTTAGGAATGCAGGACTAACAGATATGAAACAATAGGAGAAAATGTCATGAAACCAGAGAAAGAACTCAATAGGGAGGAATGGACCAGTGGGGAGGCTGCATGGAGGACTTGAGTGGGTTGAATTGGAGCTTGGCTGGGTTTGAAACAGTTAAGAGAGAGGGAGGGCTTCCTGATGGCTCAGCTGGAGAAGGATCCACCTGCCAATGCAGGGGACACAAGAGACACTGGTTTGATCCTTGGGTCAACAGGATCCCCTCGAGAAGGAAATGGCAACCTCCCCCCGTATTCTTCCTGGAAAATCCCACGGACAGAGGAGCCTGGTGGGCTACAGTCCATGGGGTTGCAAAGAGTTGGACACGACTGAGGGTGTGTGCACACAGACACATACACACACACACACACATGATTTGAAATAGTGGAGAGAGAGGCAGGAGAAGGGGGAAAAGTATTTACCAAAGAAAGGGTTGGTGATGGGAATGAGATTAATTTCCTGGAGAGACAGGCAGTCTGCCTGCCAGAAAGTAGAATTGGTGAGAGGCAGACAGATTATGAAGAGCCAAAAGAAGCCAGATTAAAATATTTCGACGAGTCAATAAAAAGTTAAACATACACCATCATAGGTCTTGAATACAGAGTGATATAATGCAAACAATGATTTAAGCAGACAAGCCTGGCAGTGGGGTGCAGTGTGAGAGGAGAGGGGGCCAGAGTACATGATTGTCTCATAGATATAATCCAGGCAAGAGCTGATTCGGGACAAGATTAGGGTGGAGTGCCTGCAGAAATGGCTATAGTAGAAATGACTGTTCCAGGTTGATGGGCATTATTCCCTGTTAACTATCACATGGTGCTTTTTTTTTTTTCCTCAAAACTTGTCAAAAGGCAGAAATGAAAAACCAAAACCAAACAGAGCTCTAATCCAGTGCTGTTGTAACTGAGGGTAAACTAAGTGTGCAACTGCCTTGTTGAATGTTTGGCTTAGTGAATTGAATTCAGTCTCTAGATTCCCTAAGAGGCTCCACTCCTTGCTAAATGCCAAAGGATGTAATTTGTTGACCTCAGTGTTTCCATTAAGTGGTCCTGTTTCTCTCACACATACTTAATTTTTAAGTCTCATTCCTAATTTAAGTCACATGTTATTTTATTTACTTCTTGAAAAGAATGTGAGCAATGGCTTGTGTGATGTTCTAGGGTGTGTGTGTGTGTGTGTGTGTGTGTCTCACAGCAAAAGTGCCTTGAGAGCTGGCAATGAATAGACATGAGACCTGGTTCCAGCTCTGCCATTCCATGACTCTGAGATGTCTGTAAATTACAATTTTCTGGGCATTGTTTTTCTCATTCTGTAAAGTAAAGGGGTTGCTTTAGATGAGACTAAGGTCCTTATCAACTTGACACTTCGCTGATCTTTTTAAAAAATATTTACTTATTTGGCTGCACTGGGTCTTAGCAACAGCACTTAGGATCTTTGATCTTTGTTAGACACGTAGGATCTTTAGTGGCATGTGGACTCTTCTTAGTTGAGGCACGTGGGTCTAGTTCCCTGACTAGGGATCAAACCTGGGCCTCCTGCACTGGGAGTGTGAAATCTTAGCCACTGGACCACCAGGGATGTCCCAACACTCTCCTGATCTTTAACCAACATTTCTCCTGGGAATTTAAGAGAAAATCTTTCTACGATAACATTTAATTTCCATTTACTTGTAATAGATCTTTGTTTCCTATAAACTTTATCTTTACAAAAAGAATCATACATGCTCCTTTCTTTGATAAATATGGTAAAAGGGCAAGAACTTTGTTTAAAGTGTTTTTTCAATTTTGAAGAAGTTGGATTCCTTATAAATTTCTCCTTCTCATTCATTGCTGTAACAAACTAAAGCTAAAATCCTAACCAGTGAAAAAGGGAAAAAATGCTTTATAAAAAACAATGAATGAGTTTTAAGGTCAAAAATATGTTCTGCTCCTTATAAACATCTACACCATTAATATATATAAGTTGTTTTTTTTCTTCTTGAAGATATGAATGTATTCATGATATAATATCTGACTTTCAAGTTGTAAAGCAGGTAGGTGGCAGCAAGTAAAATTATCATTATAGAAAGGAAGTAGCTGGAGGCCAACACAGTGAGGATTTTAGGATTTGCCTCTTCAGTTATGCTTTTTGGCTTAGAAAAGCCTTGGGAGTTTTTTTTCCTTTTCAAAAATTCCAGGTTTCATAGGCCACACTTGCATATTAACAAGTGTTACAAATCAGATTTTGCTATTGTTCCATTCTCAGTTGTTGTGTGGAAACTCCCAAATAATTCTGCAAGAAAGACCCCAGTATTGCAGACAGGCTTTATTGTGCCCACTGAAAGTGGCTCCGCCAAAGCTTGACCTGCAAATATCTGTGCTAAAGTCAAAGGTGCCCAGGAAAGAGAGTACCTGTGTCTGTCCACACCCCTGGCGTTGCTCCATCTTTGCTGAGACTGCTCACCCCAGTTCCGTGTGCTTTTGAAATCTGTGGAGAGTCCAGTGGGAAAGCCTCCTCTTGTTTTTTCTCACCCCTCCCCCACCATAGCTCAGATGGTAAAGAATCTGTCTGCAATGCATGAGACAGGGATTCAATCCCTGGGTCAGGAAGATCCCCTGGAAAAGGAAATGGCAACCCACTCCAATATTCTTGCCTGGAAAATCCCCATGGACAGAGGAGCCTGGCAGGCTACAGTCCATGGGGTCGCAAAGAGTTGGACATAACTAAGGGATTAACACACATACTAATAGTAGTCAGCTCGTGTCAGGACACAGGCATGAATACTAGTAGGAGCCTAGGTTAGGGGTGAGTCATTGAAACAGGTACCAAACTGAAGCCCGAGTCACCCATCTAAAACATGATTATCAGCTTTGGCACAGTGATAAGGAATCTGCCTGCTAGTGCAGGAGACTCAAGAGACACAGGTTCAACTCCTGGGCTGGGAACATCCCCTGGAATAAGAAATGGCAACCCACTCCAGTATTCTTGCCTGGAAAATTCCATGGACAAAGGAGCCTGGCTGGGCTACAGTCCATGGGATCCCAGAGAGTCAGACTTGTCTGAGCGCTGGGGCATAGCATGCTGTTAGAATTAGTGTCTTCCCAGGGCGGTCCAAATAGATTAGCCAGAATCTGAGCTGCAGGCAGTTTAGGCCTAAGCCATAATCCTGATAGAGTTCCGAAATTGTGGACAAACCCTTGGATCCACAAAGAATCCATATTCTAGTTGGTCAAGAGTCTCCCAAAATAAAATTTAAGACGAAAGCAATCTGATTAAAATGGCTATACTTTGTGCTGCTAATGATTGCTAACTTGCTCAAGCATATTTGTATCTTAAAAAAGGAATCTTGGTAGCTCACATGAATCTGTACTTGCTGTATTTTTTTAAAAAAGGAGATTTTTTTTAGATGGTTGGAGAGAGATGGAGTATTTCATCTTAATTAGTATCAGTGAGGCAATAACCTACATTGATTATCAGTAACACCAAGTCAAATAGCCAAGAAGTACTTTTATTCATTCTTTATGTTTGGTTTTAAAGGGTACGTAGTATAGTATTTGGGCTTCCCCAGTGGCTCAGTGGTAAAGAATCCACCTGCAATACAAGAGCCACAGGAAATGCTGGTTCAATCCTTGGGTGCGGAAGATCCCCTCGAGGAGGGCATGGCAATGCATTCCAATATTCTTGCCTGGAGAATCCCATGGACAGAAGAGCTGGGTGTGCTATAGTCGTTAGGGTTGCAAAGAGTTGGACATGACTGAAGCATCTGAGCGCACACAGTCTAGTATTTACCTGACCTCTAGACCAGAATCATTGATTCCAAAACAGTGGCAGAAAGTATGACAGTGTTTGTGTCCAGGCTTCTTGTTTTAAAGTGCCTCAGTTGGTTGTATAACAGGATGAGTTACTAATATAGCATTTCTCTTTGCAAAGAGCTTCCCCAGTGGGTCAGCGGTAAAGAATCTGCCTATAATGCAAGAGATGCAGGTTCAATTCCTCAGTCAAAAATATCCCCTGGAGAAGGAAATGGCAACTCACTCACATTTTCTTGCCTGGGAAAGCCCATGGACAGAGGAACCTGGTGAGCTGTAGGCCGTTGGGTCCCAAAGGAATTGGACATGACTTTGTGACTAAACAACCGCTCTGCAAAATCATGGATTTATTCATTAATTTAGCCTTACCTTTGAGATGTATAAAAAGTGCATGGCGCATAGTAGGAGCTGAAAACATACAGTTAATTGAATGAATGAATGAATGAGTGCAAGTGGCTGTTGGTGACAGTGCCCAGGCATGAAGGGAAGAGTAGGTTCAGTAAAGAAAACAGCTGATTCTTGTTGCCAAAACATGCTCACAACTCAAAGATGATGTAGAAGGACACGTTTCTTCATCTTTTCTTACTTGGGACTCGCCTCTGGTGGTGCTAGAGATACCTTTACAAAGGGACTTTATTTGGCAAATAGTAAGTTTACTTCTGTTTTAGGTTCAGAACTGCTACTTGTCTCTCACATGTTTGGTTCAAGGGCAGATCTTATCAGTCAAAATATAGGCTTTTAGAGCAGGTGTTTAAAGCAGGGAGGGAAATGCACTGGACTCAGGGCATTCTCCATTGGTTCATTAAGGAAAATGCCCGTTGGATTTTGTGAGGTGTGAGGTGACTTGCTCTCTTATATGGTTAGAACTTTTCCTAACACATGTGTGTTTCATTAGCTGGGAGTAACAACTTGGTTATTTATGGGTTTCTGTTTAGTATTAAATATATGAAAACCTTTGATGGTTCCCATAGAAGTTGAGATGGATTTGCTGTGGAGTCTGAATGCAGTCTGACTTGTTAGTATTGAGGGATTCTCTGACTTATCTAATGTTATGTCGAAGTATTTCATAGCTATCCACTGTTTGGATTCCTTGATGGTTAGATGTTAGCATTGTGAGCCAATGGCTCAGGCCTGTCCAGAGTAGGAAAGGAAGGCTTATTTCTTCCTCTAATGCAGACAGCATAGTAGAAAGGACAGGGAATTATCATCAGAGCTGAATGAGACCATTTGAGGAGACCCAGACTTGACTTGAGGGTTCCCAGGTGGTGCTAGTGGTAAAGAACCTGCCTGTCAATGCAGGAGATGTAAGAGACACTGGTTCAATCCTTGGCTCAGGAAGATTCCTTGGAGAAGGGAATGGCAACCTACTCCTGTATTCTTGCCTGGAGAATCCCATGGACAGAGGAGACTGGTGGGCTACAGTCCATAGGGTCACAAGGAGTCAGAGATGACTGAAGTGACCTAGCAAGACTTGACTTGTTCATGACCACCTTCCTATTGGATTTTTGGCATTTGACTAGTCCAGTCTCCTAGAGTGACTGACATAAGACATTGCTATGTACTCAGATATCTGCTTAACCTTGGGTATGAAATCTCAACATAATAACTCTTTACACTCTGGAGACCTTCACAATTGATAAAGTGTTTTCATATTAATACCATTACCTCACTGATCTTTACACCAAAAATAATAGCAGAGCAATTATGTAGTATACATGTTGGGCGCTATTCTAAGTGTGTAATATCTGGTTTCATCCATGTGACACTAACCCCTGAACACACCAGCTAGACATAATGATGATTCCCATTTATGTTGAAGGATATGAGGCATAGAGGCATTAAGTAACTTGTTCTGGCTTTATGAGCCTGAACAATGAGGATGACGTGACAATGCCTGGATCACAGTAGATAAATATTTGTGGCTGAATGAAAAAGACAGCAGAGTGCAGTATGTATCACTGTATTTAAGAGGAACTCAGTTCTTCTTATTTAAAAAGCATTTAAGTTTATTTTCCTACCATCTTTCTTTCCCTGCTGCCTACCCTCACATATGTGGCATCCTTGGCTTGGGCTACGCCTCAGATTCTTGGACTCTTGGCTCTTCCTCCCAGCCAGGAAACCTGCCCACTCACATCCCAGGCCCAGACCATTCCAGCTGGTAGTGAACAGTTGGCATTGGTCAGGCCAGGTGTTTTCCTTTGGTCTGTGCCTAGAATCACTTTGACCATCCTAGTCTGATCCTGTCCTTAAACAAATCTGAACCTGTGGGGTGACTCCTCCACTTTCCTGGAATGCTTGCAGCACTGTGACATTTGGGGAACACTCCTTGGTGCAGATGGAGAGGGGTGATCTAGCTTTAGATTCCCCCTGATTGCACCCATAGGCCTGTTACTGAGAAGGAGTAAAAAGAGCATATCCTGAGTCAATGTGATGCTGTGGGCAAAAGTATAGATTCTGAGCTGGACTATCTAGGCATGACTCCCCTGGCACTGTGGGTTAACAACTCCTTCATCTTGGACAAATCTCTTAAACCCTCTTGGCATCAGTTTCTTCATCTGTAAAAGCTGACAGCAACAGAACTGAGACTGTTATGTGGACTGAGTGAGTTACTGCATAAAGCACTTAAGCTGTGCCTGCAACATAGTTAGTTCTAGATTAACACGGGCTGTTATAATGGATAATTGGAAAGCATAGATGAAGCTATTAATTTTAAAAATTGTAGATATTTTGATTCTGGGTATTTCTAAAATACAATCAGCACCTACCAACTGGTGGGAAAACTTTCCCTTGCCTTTATTTCTCAAATTCCTCCTCCCACTAGTTATGAAATAGGCAATAGATAGGAATTCTCAAAAAGAGTTCTATTTTGGCTGGTTTTGATAGGAAGGAACAAATGTAAGAAATGGTGCTGCAAAATGCTTATCTACTTTCTAAAAATAAGAAGTCTCAATGGGTTCTTCTTCAACTGCCAATTTTGATCCTAGTTTTGTGCAATGTAAAGCTTTCCAGCACTTGCTTGACATTGACCCCCAAACCCAGCATCTTAAGGTGAATCAGATAACAAGTCATTCTTCACTAGCAGAGAAAAATAAAATATTTACAAGATAATTTTGATACTTTTAATCTCATCAAAATGAGGTTGTCTCATTTATTGGGGGTTATGCAAATAATTCTTATATAAAAAGAATAAGGTGTCATATTTGAAGAATGAATAGTGATACAATGTCAAAATTCACTTCTAAATGTCAGACAAATGGAAAATAACCTGGTTGTTTTAGAAAAGTTTTCTTTTGACAAAATAACTTCTTCAGGTTTTAAAGAGCCAAGAGCCCTGCATAAATGTTAAGTTGTTCCATAATAATTGTCTTATAACATTGAGGAAACAGGAAAAACACACCCCTACACTCAAAGCAGAGCCAAGAAGCCAAACGACTGAAGGGCAGTAACTTCTCAATGTAAAAGGAACTGGAGCTCCACAGGTGCCTGGGAATGCAGGGCTGCTTGGAATTTGGGGAAATGCCCCTCAGAAAGCCTCAGGATTGAGAAAAAGCATATGTCCTGCTGAATGTGGGGCTATAGACTACCTGGCCAAAGAGGAGGGGGGAGACAGGGAATGGAGAAATTACCATTTTCATAACCATTTTCTATGCTTTCTATAAGCACTCAAAATAGGTCCAAAAAAAAAAAAAAGGTTACTTCCTCGGTGGTTTTCGACAACAGAATAGCCATTTCTTGGGGTTCTTTAATATGTTTAACTCTTACGAGGCCTAAAAGATTTCATCTGCTAGATCAGATAGTTAAATTATCAAACATGTAAACAAACATGCAAGACAGTCACAAACAGACAAAGAACTTTCACTGACATGAGATATTATCTGCAAATTTAGCCAAACTTTTTTACTTTATCAGTGTTTACTATAATACTTTTAAAATTCTCCTACTTGAGTAGCTTCTCTAAATTTATAGGTTAGTTTGAAAAAAACTTTCATCATAGTCATTAGCATTCCATAGGAATAACATAAATACGTGTGCTGTAGTATCACTGTTGCTCTCATGATAAGCAACATGAAAGCACATGCTTTCCAAGCACAGTAAGATGTCAGGCTACCCATTCTTTTTTTTTTTTTTTTTTTTTTTGTAAATTTATTTATTTTAGTTGGGGGCTAGTTACTTTGCAGTGTTGTGGTGGTTTTTGCCATACATTGAAAAAAATAATAATAATAATTGATAAATTCTGTTAACTAAAATTTCAAATGTCATTATTTCAGGAGACACATTTCTAAAATTGCCATCCTGTGATAGGAAACTTCCATGAGAAGATTCTCTACTCACTTTTAGATAAATGAAAATTACCCTGTAAGAGAGGGCAAGAAGGACAAAAATGTGACTTAAATGCCAGATGAAATGAATACACTTTTCATTGGCCTTGACAGAAGCATAACAAACAAAATGCACTCTGTTCTTTCTTACCAATTTCTACCCAACAGCATCCACCACTATTAAATACTTCTTGAGTGGTTTTCTAGATTAGTCAGATGCTTTATTCAGGATGTGGTGAACAGAGGTTGCAAAGTTTCAATTAGAAATATGTGGTGTGACTATTTCTTAATGAGTCTTATTTTCATAGGTCACACAAGAAAATCAATTGAATTATCTCACAGTCACACCACACATATCAAGAAGGTCCTTGTTTCTTAATAGTTCTGTGTATAATTCTTCACTCCAGTTGGACATCTTTATGAATTGTCCCCCAGAGCATACTCAGCTCCTTTCTATGTCATTACCTTTGGTTCAGTTTGGTTTCCAATTTCTTTTTTGAAACTTTTCCCACTGATTTCTTCAGCTCAACACCTTTCCCCTTTTTGGAATTCTATTACAACTTATTTTCTTTATAGTTATTTACCATTAGTCACTCAGTTGTGTCCAGCTCTTCGTGATAATGTGGACTGTAGTCTACCAGTCTCTTCAGTCCATGAAATTCTCCAGGCAAGACTACTGGAGTAGTTATCCATTCCCTTCTCCAAGGGGTCTTCTTGACCCAGGGATCAAAGCCAGGACTCCAGCATTGTAGGCAGATTCTTTACCATCTGAGCCACCAGGGAAGCCTTGGCACTTATAAATATAGTGTCTGATATTGATTGACTGATATTTCTGGTCTCTGCAAATTGTTTGATTAATAAAAATAATAATGGGCTAATGTTCAGTTCAGTTCAGTCGCTCAGTCACGTCCGACTCTTTGCAACCCCATGAGCTTCAGCACTCCAGGCCTCCCTGTCCAACACCAACTTCCGGAGCCCACCCAAACTCATGTCCATTGAGTCGGTGATGCCATCCAGCCATCTCATCCTCTGTCGTCCCCTTCTCCTCCTGCCCTCAATCTTACCCAGCATCAGGGTCTTTTCCAATGAGTCAGCACTTTGCATCAGGTGGCCAAAGTATTGGAGTTTCAGCTCAAACATCAGTCCTTCCAATGAACACCCAAGACTGATCTCCTTTAGGATGGACTGGCTGGATCTCCTGGCAGTCCAAGAGACTCTCAAGAGTCTTCTCCAACACCACAGTTCAAAAGCATCAATTCTTCGGCGCTCAGCTTTCTTTATAGTCCAACTCTCACATCCATACATGACCATGGAAAAACCATAGCCTTGACTAGAGGGACCTTTGTTGGCAAAGTAGTGTCTCTGCTTTTTAATATGCTGTCTAGGTTGGTCATAACTTTCCTTCCAAGGAGTAAGCGTCTTTTAATTTCATGGCTGCAAGCACCATCTGCAGTGATTTTGGAGCCCAAAAAAATAAAGTCTCTCACTGTTTCCACTGTTTCCCCATCTATTTGCCATGAAGTGATGGGACCAGATGCCATGATCTTAGTTTTCTGAATGTTGAGCTTTAAGCCAGCTTTTTCACTCTCCTCTTTCACTTTCATCAAGAGGCTCTTTAGTTCTTCTTCACTTTCTGCCTTAAGGATGGTGTCATCTGCATATCTGAGGTTATTGATATTTCTCCCGGCAATCTTGATTCTAGCTTGTGCTCCCTCCAGCCTAGCGTTTCTCATGATGTACTCTGCATATAAGTTAAATAAGCAAGATGACAATATACAGCCTTGACATACTCCTTTTCCTATTTGGAACCGGTCTGTTGTTCCATGTCCAGTTCTAAGTGTTGCTTCCTGACCTGCATACAGTTTTCTCAAGAGGCAGGTCAGGTGGTCTGGTATTCCCATCTCTTTCAGAATTTTCCACAGTTTATTGTGATCTCCACAGTCAAAGGCTTTGGCATAGTCAATAAAGCAGAAATAAATGTTTTTTTGGAACTCTCTTGCTTTTTCGATGGGCTAATATTAAGTTGGATTAACTTACCATAACTTATTTTAAGGACCTAAATTCTGGGACTTTTTTAGGTTGGGTGAGCATCTACTCTAAAACCCTATGTTCTTTTCTTTACCATTATCAAAGTTTGATGATTGTTTCCTCATGGGTCAGAGGCTGTGTTATCACTGGATCGAGAGGCCAACTTCGTTATTCCTCCTCACTTTGCACTCGGATAATCCTCCTTGATAACAAATTTTTCTCTTTCCTTGGTTCCTTTTGCTTCCTCTCGTTGAACTATTATGGAAATTCAGTGAGCCCAGAGCTTTTCATTTAAAGTGCTACAATGTCTGACTGTCTTGTCTGGACTTATAAAGGAATAGGATTCAAAAAGTCAAGTTTTGACAACTGATTATTTCTAAGAAACTAGCTCTAGGTTACTACAGGGGTCTTATTCAATTTAGTCATTGTTGTCATAGGTTTAATAATGGTCAATAGCCAAAATAAAAAGGTTGATTTACTGGCAAAGGCATTATTGTGTTGACAGATTTCAGATATATGAGTTAGTTTATGTATGACAGGTTGTTACATTGCTTCCCTTTCTGAGCTTTAAAAATATTATTGTGGGGTTCTTTTATGAGTTAAATATAGACTACCTGTCATTCTAAGTCCTTCCTAAACACTGAGATATTGTTTCTACCATTCAGAATAAAATTTTGTGTTGAAGGAGGAAGGAGTTCATATTCCAATTTCCTTATTTTGAATGGACATAAACTATTTGTGAAGACTCTCGTTTTTTTCTCTACCCTTTTCTAGGCCTCCTCTCCTAGCCCTGAAAATCCGGAACCTGTCTTTCAGTTTTATAAGAATAGATAGTCCTTTGGGTGGTGTGATTTGAGAGATATTAGAAAAATCTCTCCTTGTCCTGGAAAAAGGTTCCCTCTGAGATGTTCTGATGCCACCAAATACTCCACTATGTTGGGACACAAAGTCAGGCATTTCTTAAGGGCCCTTCAACTACCTCCCTTGTCCCTTGATCCGCTCTCTACTCATACCAGGTTGCCCCTCTTTTGGGACTTAGATACAAGGCCATGTCCCAGGGCAGGCATTCCAGCCTCTCACTCACCAAGTGGCCAGAGAGAGGGGCAGGCAGCACCCAGTGGGGTAAATTTCATCCAGTGGGAAATGGGTGATGGAAGTGATTGGGGTAGAGAAATTCCTCCTGCATTCTTTCTTCTGTTGGGCTGCTTCAAGATGCAGTTCCTTTACAGACTTTTTACACGGACCGTGGGTGAGTGAACGTGTCACTCGTTTCTGTCTTTGTGACTCCCTCTGGAGCTGCACCCAGAGTGACGGGTGTTGACATTGCACTGTCTCCTTCTCAGCTGCCTTTCCTTTTTTCTCATTCTCACTACCCAGAGCTTGTACATCCCCAACAAAGTGATAACCCCTGAATCTGTATCTCAGGCTCCCAGAAGACCAGTTGAGGCACTTGATTCTAGACTATTTCTGTTGAATTAAACAATTTCTTTCTTTGCAGGTATGCTTTGAAAGCAAATGCATTTAGAAAGGGAAATCTAGGAAGAAATTGCATTCTATTAGGGGAAAGATTAAAGCAATAGGAGGATACTCGTTTATAGGAGGGGAAAAGACAACCATGAAAAAGGATAGGAAAGGAGTCAACAAAAGATGGAGAACATCTATGTCAAACTTAATCTATTGCACAGCTTTTTACTCAGCCACCCACAGGCTCAATGTTAAAAAGGATTTCTACCCCTGAATATTTTTTTCAAATCCATTTTAGATATGTCCTCTTTTTGGATGTAGAAAATACATTTTGTGTATAGTATGCATACTTAGGATTCTGGTTTTCTTTTTGACAGTATAGATACATTGGGGAAATTTCCCAGCCGCTTAAATTCTAACATTGATTTAAATTTTAAAACTTTATTAATTTTAATTTTCAAAAAATAAAAATTAGATATATAATGCATTTGATTGCTAAATAGCATCGTCTAAGATTTGAATTTATCTGTTATATTTGTATCATTGACTTATTTAACAAACCAACTGAATCAGTAGCACCCGTCTGACATAAACACCATGCTGAGTCGCTGACAGACGGTACTGAAAATACAAAGAAACATAAATGCAGATGATGATGTATTTCTATTAACTAGTTGAAGTGAGTTCATGTTAATTATCTTTTTAAAAACATTGGAGAAAAACAGCATGTGGAAAGACCAACATACAGGTTTTTCTCACTGAACACTTTTCATCTTGCACTATAGAAGTGTAATAAGGTATATGTACATTTATTTATCTTTTGTAGTTTGTTTCATAGGAATACTTTATACACGAGGCAAATCACACCATAAATGTAGAAATGTCAGTATCCATTAATGAGAATGAGAATCTATATTTTACTATAGTAACAAGAATTTTTTTTGCTTTTGGGCTCATAGCTGCTATTCTGTTGAGTTCTATATTGTGACAGGTATTGCCAAGGTTAATAATCATAATTTACTTTTTCCAGTTGCTTTAAGCAGCTAGCTAAATCGTTACCTTGTAAGTCATGTATTATGGGCCTCAGTTTGTAGATGGACACCCTGTAGTTCAGTGTTGAGTAACTTACTCATATCACAAAGCTGGTAATTAAAAGGTACATTCAGGATTCAAATACAGCTCCATTTGACTTCAAACATATCCTTTTCTTATTAATCCCTCTAATATAGATGAACTTTTGGGAATTTGACTATGAAATATTCTTCTGATTTCTGCTTGTATTTGTAAATTGATATATTCTCTGTTGGATTGCCTAATGGGACATGGAGTGTGATTTGAATCCTAAAATAAGACTGATATGATATCACAGGAAATCACTGGATTTAGTAGACACAAGTAGATGTCCTAAGTTATCAGACAATGGACATATGGACATTTTGTGATACTGTTATATATTTATTTTAAAAATATAAAATGCACTTGGGTCTAAAAATGGAAAGTTCAGCTCAGAGATGAGGCAAATACAACGTATATGACTATTTGGCTTGGTTACATTTGATCTTTTTAAATAGTTGACCCAGCTGGTACATGATTTACCTCAGCATTAGCAGTAACTTTGAGACGGCGGGTCATGCTCCTTGTCAAACTGTGTCTCTTTGAATGCTTGTATTGTTCCCAATGACTTCATTCTCTATGCTGGCTGACAGGGATAATACTTTTAATACATTCCATAATTTTTAATTTGAGAATCTCAAAGTGCAGAAAAGTAAATGGAGCTTTGACTCAAGGATTCTTTTCCTTTTTGTCTTTATGAGTAGATCCACCATTTAAAAACCAAAAAAAAAAAAAAAAAAACAACCAACCCCAGAAATACAGCCTCAATATCCAGTCACTTAGTAAATGCAGCTAATTTAACTTTCTTGTGTGTCATTTTGTTTTTATTGCTTGAATGCATCTGAGAATTCTGCAGGTTATGTGCAGCAGGGAGGCATGGATAATAGATTGAATGAAAGAATAAGAAAACAAAGAGATTGTGAAGTATTTGAATGACAGCTAAAATTTAATGCAATAACATTTAAAAGGGACAAGTGCAAATTCACGTTTAGGTGAAAATTAAAATGAAACAAAACAAAGGAACAAAAAGTCCATCAATACACTGCCTTCTAGCATATAAGAAATTTAGGAGTTTCTTTTTATTCTAAGCAGCATAAAACCCCTGAAATTAATGGAATAATTTAAAAGGGCTGATATGCTATAGGGCTGCATATGGTGACTTCAGTGTGGTGGTTGAGAGCCCCACTCTGTCTTTGCCAAATCATGTAAAATAGTGTTTTATTTTAACCTTGTATTTAAGGAGGATGTAAGGTTTATGAGAGGTCTTGGTGATTTCAGGTAAAATATGATTGACATTACCAGGACGTTTAGCCTGAGGAAAAGAAATTCTTTCAGGAAGGCTTGATTTCTGGCTACAAATATTTGAAGATCTGTCATGAGAAAGGGAGATTAGACTTATTCTAGGTGATTCCAATTAGAGTAAAACTATGGGAAGGCAAAAACTAGTTCAACATAAAGAAGCATTTGTAGAGGTTTAGAAATAGATGCTTAATATTTATTTTGAATGAATGACTGTGATTGAAAGAATGGATGAATGGTATCATTGAAATGGGATGCCTTAGAAGACAGTGAAGTTTCTTTACTAAAATTTTAAAGGCAGGCTTGATGAACTCTCTCAGGAGATGTTTTACAGAGAAGCTGAGAGTTTGTTGGGGGCTTCCCAGGTGGAGCTAGTGGAAACCCACCTGCCAATGTAGGAGACATGAGACACGGGTTCAATACCTGGATCGGGAAGACTCCAGAGAGGAGGCCATGGCAACGCACTCCAGTACTCCAGCCTGGAGTATTGCCTGCCTCTCTCATGGACAGAGAAGCCTGGCAGGCTACAGTCCATAGGGTTGCAATAGAGTCAGACAAGACTGAGGCAACTTAGCCATGAGAGTTGGTTGGTAGGAGATTTGAATTTGGCCTTGGAGTACAGAATGAAGCAGGGCAAAGGCTAATAGAGTTTTGCCAAGAGAACGCACTGGTCATAGCAAACACCCTCTTCCCAAACACAAGAGAAGACTACACATGGACATCACCAGATGTTCAACACCGGAATCAGATTGATTATATTCTTTGCAGCCAAAGATGGAGAAACTCTATACAGTCAGCAAAAACAAGATTGGGAGCTGACTGTGGCTCAGATCATGAACTCCTTATCGCCAAATTCAGACTTAAATAGAAGAAAGTAGGGAAAACCACTAGACCATTCAGGTATGACCTAAATCAAATCCTTGATGATTATACAGTGGAAGTGAGAAATAGATTTAAGGGACTAGATCTGATAGACAGAGTGCCTGATGAACTACAGACAGAGGTTCGTGACATTGTACAGGAGACAGAGATTAAGACCATCCTCATGGAAAAGAAATGCAAAAAAGCAAAATGGCTGTCTGAGGAGGCCTTACAAAAAGCTGTGAAAAGAAGAGAAGCGAAAAGCAAAGGAGAAAAGGAAAGATATTCCCATTTGAATGCAGAGTTCCAAAGAATAGCAAAGAGAGATAAGAAAGCCTTCCTCAGCAATCAATGCAAAGAAATAGAGGAAAACAACAGAATGGGAAAGAATAGAGATATCGTCAAGAAAATTAGAGATATCAAGGGAACATTTCATGCAAAGATGGGCTCAATAAAGGACAGAAATGGTATGGACCTAACAGAAGCAGAAGATATTAAGAGGTGGCAAGAATAACACAGGAGAACTGTACAAAAGAGATCTTCACGACCCAGATATTCATGATGGTGTGATCACTCACCTAGAGCAAGACATGCTGGAATGTGAAGTCAAGTGGGCCTTAGAAAGCATCATTACAAACAAAGCTAGTGGAGGTGATGGAATTCCAGTTGAGCTTTTTCAAATCCTGAAGGATGATGCTGTGAAAGTGCTGCACTCAATATGCCAGCAAATTTGGAAAACTCAGCAGTGACTACAGGACTGGAAAAGGTCAGTTTTCATTCCAATCCCAAAGAAAGGCAATGCCAAAGAATGCTCAAACTACTGCACAATTGCACTCATCTCACACACTAGTAAAGTAATGCTCAAAATTCTCCAAGCCAGACTTCAGCAATATGTGAACCGTGAACTTCCAGATGTTCAAGCTGGTTTTAGAAAAGGCAGAGGAACCAGAGATCAAATTGCCAACATCTGCTGGATCATCGAAAAAGCAAGAGAGTTCCAGAAAAACATCTACTTCTGCTTTATTGACTATGCCAAAGCCTTTGACTATGTGGATCACAATAAACTGTGGAAAATTCTGAAAGAGCTGGGAATACCAGACCACCTGACCTGCCTTTTGAGAAACCTGTATGCAGGTTAGGAAGCAACAGTTACAACTGGAAATGGAACAACAGACTGGTTCCAAATAGGACAAGGAGTACGTCAAGGCTGTATATTGTCACCCTGCTTATTTAACCTATATGCAGGGTACATCATGAGAAACGCTGGGCTGGAGGAAGCACAAGCTGGAATCAAGATTACCGGGACAAATATCAATAACCTCAGATATGCAGATGACACCACCCTTATGGCAGAAAGTGAAGAAGAGCTAAAAAGCCTGTTGATGAAAGTGAGAGAGGAGAGTGAAAAGTTGGCTTAAAGCTCAGCATTCAGAAAACTAAGATCATTGCATCTGATCCTATCACTTCATGGGAAAAAGATGGGGAAACAGTGGAAACAGTGGCTGACTTTATTTTTCTGGGCTCCAAAATCACTGCTAATGGTGACTGCAGCCATGAAATTAAAAGACTCTTACTCCTTGGAAGGAAAGATATGACCAACCTAGAGAGCATATTAAAAAGCAGAGACATTACTTTACCAACAAAGGTCCATCTAGTCAAGGCTATGGTTTTTCCAGTAGCCATGTATGGATGTGAGAGTTGGACTATAAAGAAAGCTCAGTGCCGAAGAACTGTTGCTTTTGAACTGTGGTTTTGGAGAAGACTCTTCAGAGTCCCTTGGACTGCCAGGAGATCCAACCAGTCCATCCTAAAGGAGATCAGTCCTAGGTGTTCATTGGAAGGACTGATGTTTGAGCTGAAACTCCAATACTTTGGCCACCTCATGCGAAGAGTTGACTCATTGGAAAAGACCCTGATGCTGGGAAGGATTGGGGCAGGAGGAGAAGGGGACGACAGAGGATGAGATGGCTGGATGGCATCACTGACTTGATGGGCATGAGTTTGGGTAAACTCCGGTAGCTGGTGTTGGACAGGGAGGCCTGGCATGCTGCAATTCATGGGGTCGCAAAGAGTCGGACACGACTGCGCGACTGAACTGAAATGAACTGAACTGAACTGAGGTTCTTACCAATTCTGAAATTTAATATAATTTGTGACTCTTGAATGAAAATCTTATGTTTTCCACATCTAGTATCATACTTTCTTTCATTTTCTCTAAAATACAATCCATCGGTTCTCTGATAAAGATAATTTTAATAATGTGTCTTCTTTTAAAAATTCTTTTGCTAAATTATTTCACTTGATTTTTGTGAACTAGATCTTGGGATAGGCAGAGAGCCTTTGATTGTACATTTTCGTGAGGAAAAAGGTCAGGATAAGTGTGTTAATTAACTCAAGGTCAAGTGGTGAATTAATGATTGAATCTGGTAATCTTTCCATAAGGTAATGACATTTTCCCGAAGAAATTATTTAAGTCAAAATTTGAGCCTTTGAAGCTCTGCAGTTGACTAGATTAAAGGAATATATTTAAAAAAATGAAAGCTATGTTTTGGATAAAATAAATTAAAATAGGTTGAAGAGAATTTCAGTGGTTCTCAACCAATGTAATTTGTCACCCAAGAAAACATTTGACAAGGTCTGGAGATAGTTTTGATTGTGACATCTTAGGGTTGGATAGAAGAAGGGCGGGGGGTGACACTGGCATTTTGTGGGCAAAAGCCAGGTATGCTGCTAGTCATAATACAGTGCATAGCATCCTATAACAAAGAATTATCCTGCCCCAAAATGCTAGTAGTGGACAAGTGGAGAAACCCACTAGACATTTCCCACTCATTTTAACCAGAACGTGTGTTTCTTTGATCAGTGAGGTAAGATATATTGAATATAAGATATATTTAAGCTTTTATTCACCAAGAACTTTTCGTTCACTTGAAATAAACTTATACCTGCCAGAACTGCTAACTTTGACTGCAAAGGACTACCTTGCAGTTGCAGTGGCCCTGCCTTTTGGGCTAAGCTTTCTAAACTCTCTGTCTCGGTTATTAATTCATCCTTTGCCTCTCCCCTGTACCTTTGGCATCTTCCTGTCAATTATCTTTCATAATAAAGATGAAAGCAAAATAACTCTCTTTTCTGTACATATTGACTAATGGTACCCTTCCCTTTCTCAGTTTAACATCTTTGAAGAGTAATCTACAGTTATTTGCACATGTTTCATGCCATTTCTATTTATCTAGAAAGATATTGTTAGTGCTTTTTGGTTTTCAAATCTAATGCATATATTTCAGTTTTATTTTTATTTCTCCATCAGTCCTTATCCCTGCTTGTGCTCAGTCATGTCCAACTCTTTGCAACCCTAGGCACTATAGCCTGCCAGGCTCCTCTGTCCATGGGATTTTCAAGGCAAGAATACTGGAGTGGGTCTCCATTTCCTTCTCTAGGGAATCTTCCTGACCCAGGGATCCAGCCAAAGTCTGCTGCACTGCAGGTGGTTCTTTACTGCTGAGTCACCACATACAGTTGATCAAATTTTTCTAGAAAACTTCTCTCCTTAGTTCTGGTGCTGTTCCTTCTTGATCCTTTGAGGGCTCTTCTCTTTCTGCTCCTCTATGATACTGGGTTTTTTTTCAGGATTGTATGCTTAATCAGCTTTTTTTCTTTTCACATAGTTCTTTCTAACAGATCCACCTCCATGGCTTTAAATACCAGTTCATTTTTCATGACTCCAAAATTTAGAACCTGTAGCTTTGACTTCACTCCAGGGTTCCGGATCTAATATCCATCTGCTATTTGTAAATGAGACACAATCATCTCGGATTCAGAATGTCTAAAACTGGATTTTTCTCCATGCCTATTTTATTCAGTTTGGGCTGCTATAATAAAATAACATAGACTTGGTGGCTTGTAAACAACAAACATTTATTTTTCACAGTTCTGGAGGCTGCTAAGTCCCAGATGAAGATCTCTAGCAGATTCAGTGTCTGGAGAGAGCCTGCTTCCTGGTTCATAGACAGCTATCTTTCCACTGTGTCCTCACATGGCAGAAGGAGCCAGGGAGCTCTGTGAGGTGTCTTTCATAACGTCTGATCCCAAACATGAGGGCTCCACCCTCACGACCTAGTCACATCACATTAGAGATTAGGTTTCAACATAACAGTCTATAGCAATCCTCAACCTGTTTGTCTTCTTGTATACCTTATACCTGCGGTTGGTACCACAATCCAGCCAGTCACTCTAGTCACAAACTCTGGAGTCATCCTAGATTCCTTTTACCTCACCTCTTACTCTAGCTTATTAGTCACCAAGTCTTTTTTGTTTATATTTCACTTCGTGGATATCTCTCATGTTCATTTTTTCTTCTCCATACGGTTATGCTGCCACCACCTTCATTTAGATGTGTCTGAATCACCTGTACCTGTATTAAAGGAACCTTTTCAAAGTGAAAAAAAGATGATCACAATACTTCTCTCCTAAAACTTTTCAATGACCCCATTTTAACTATGTGAAAGCGAAAGTGTTAGTTGCTGAATCATGTCCAACTCTTGGTGACTTCTTGAGCTGTAGCCTTCCAGACTCCTCTGTCCATGGGATTTTCCAGGCAAGGATACTGGAGTGGGTTGCCATTTCCTTCTCCAGGGGATCTTCCTGACCCAGGGATGGAATCTGGGTCTCCCACATTGCAGGCAGATTTGTTTTTACTGTCTGAGCCACCAGGGAAGCAGATCCAAAGTAACTAACATGGCACTTAGCCATTTGTGACCTACCGGCCCTCCAATCTTTTCTTCCATCACGATCCCCACCCACCCTCCAAAGAACTAGACAAGTTATATTATTCATGCCATGCCTTTTTATAAGTTGTCTCTTTCATTTAGAATGCCCTGGGTTGTTACAATTTTATTTGTCTTTTTCTTAAAAATTAATTTTGTTTTTAATAAAGTAATGCATATACACACATTTAAAAAAATCAAATAGTGCTAAAAAGGTCTTAATATTGAAGAGCAGATCTTTGTTCCTGCCTTCCTGGCTCTTCACCTTGCTAGAATCAACCACTTTTAACTCTTAAGGTGCTTCTTCTGTATTTACTTCTGTATTGCTAAACCATTTGTTTGTAATACTATCTCTTGACTTGTCAAGTTTAGACTTGTTAAGTTTCTCTTCTCATTCCAGTATAGTTACTATAAGGGTAATACTCAAAACAATGATGAGCACTGCATAGATAATGATTAATTACAGCTAGTTACTCTACATGGTCTATGTTGGCTAATTACTGGTCTTGATTTTATGACACATTTGATAGCCTAGTTGGTAAAGAATCTACCTGCAATGCAGGATACCACGGTTCGATTCCTGGGTCAGGAAGATCCGCTGGAGAAGGGATAGGCTACCTACTCCTGTATTCTTGGGCTTCTCTTGTGGTTCAGCTGGTAAGGAATCCACCTGCAATGCAGGAGACCTGGGTTCAATCCCTGAGTCCCCTGGAGAAGGGAAAGACTACCCCCTCTAGTATTCTGGCCTGGAGAATTCCATGGACTGTATAGTCCATGGGGTTTCAAAGAGTCAACATGACTGAGCGACTTTCACTTTCATCAGTATTTACATTATCATTACCACATAAATATTGTCAACTGCTGAAACAATATAATTGTGTTATCTTGATAACTCAGTATTTGTTTTCTAGAAGTTATTGATGTTTTAAAAAAGGACTTATTACCTATTAAAAAGTCACCATAATTCCCACCTTCTCTGTGAAGTTTTTGCTGGTATCAAGTTGATTCTCCACCCTGTGTTATTCCCATGCTACCTCCGTTCTGCTTGTCACACTATATCTTATAGATTTGTGTGTCTATCTTTCTTATGAGAATATGAGTTCCTTGAAGGTAGTGATAACATCTGTTGTCTTTGAACATTCAGTGTCTTGCATCAGTGCCAAACCCAAAATGTTTAATAAATATCTGTTGAATTATGGATGGAACAGGAGCGTCCTTTCTCTTTGAAGCAGCCTTCAATATTGAGTAGGTGCTTTTGTGAGCACTTCTCTGATTTGTGAGTCCTTCCATATGGATCACACACTCAGATTCCTGTCAGGGTCTAGGAAGTTAAAATAAATGAACTCAGCAAACCTGATGGAGTGTGTGGCATTTAAAGAGGTCACGTGCTACTAGGTTCCAGCTAGTTGTTGCTATGAAGGCGTTTCAGATCCGTGTTGCCAGACTTCCGCTTTTTAAATAGAAGCAGAAAAATCCAGGCTTGATATGAACTATCATGATTCAGTTTTAAAAAACTATGCAGACCAAGTAAATTGGTCTTCAGAATCAAGCTCGATTTGGCTCATGACCACCAGCTGATGAAGATTATTGCATGGGAGTAGGAGGAACTGTGTAACTCATCCCAGAGCCTTGAGCTTGGTGTCTGATTGGCCTGAGAATGTCTAACCCAAGGGGTCCTCCCAGGGGCTCTCCCTAGTGGAATTTCTTTGCCAGCTGATGCCAGCGTGTGCAGTGAGCCTTAGCAGAAGACAGCCAGGGCACAGCCTACCAGAGTGTTTGGAGGCCCCAGCAGGCTTTCCATGGAATCAGGACTCCCTCTGTCATGTGGGAATAAAAAATGTTGTGTTAAATTATAAAGTGATAAGGGAAGCAGCTCAAGAAGACTAAAAGTTGGACACTATCTGCCAAGCCATGTGTGTATATTTTCTTATGTTAATTTACATTTTACAATACTCCTAAGATGAAGATATTGCCATCCTTAGTTTGCAGATGGTAAATCTCTGAGATTTAGGTTTTTTTTTTTCAGTTTCCATCATTAGAACAGATTAACTGCAGAATTAATGTCTCTGATTCTGCCCATGAAGAAAGCCTATACGTGGGATTTTAAAAATGATTTAAACGTGTTTGATACTAAAAAAGGATAAAATTTTCCACTGAACATTGACATTGGGATCTTTGAACTTGATGTTTGTTTTGTATGTTTATAGATTAATCTAAGATCGCTCCTCTATCAAGATTTGTTGACTATCCCTTGTGCTCTGTGTTAAATAACAGGATTTCAGAGCTGGGAAATATACAATTCCTGTGCTTGAGAAGTCTTAAATGACTGTTTCTGGTTTGTTCTAAGTGTGAAAGGAGGAGCCAGGTAATAGGGCTAAAGGCAGAAAAATATATAGGAATTTGGTATCCAAATTGTGCCAAATTGTGTTTTTTTCTTGTTTTTAATTTGAGCTGCTGCTTTTTTCTTGTTTCAACAAACAGAATAGTCAAGTAGAAAAATTAGAAAGTGAAAATTAGGATAAATAAGGAAAAATTCTCCTAAACATGTGGACAACTCTCTACTTACTTACCCATCTTTTTTTTTTTTTTTTTTTTTTTACTATTTATCTATATGGATATTTTTATATTTATCACAAACACATGCAGAAAAAAACACTCAGATCTCACTAATTACTATTCTGTAACCTGCTTCTCTTACTGAGGGATATTTTTAAATGTTTGAAAATCATTTTTTATGACTGAAGAGCATTTTATTACATGGGAGTATTTCCTATATCTTTAATCAGTTCTCTATTGTTAGATATTTATGCCAATTTCTATGTTTTTTATAAGCCATGTCACATGGAGAAATTTTGTAGTGAAATCTTTTTATGTATCTTAATTTATTGCCTTGGGAAAAATTGCTAGAAATGAGATTACTGGATTTAAGCACTTGTACAGTTTTTAAGCTTTTAGCTAAAAGCTAAAAGTCCTGATAAATTGTCCTGCGGAAGAGTAGTAATAATTTGCCTATCATCAATGGATATGAGTTTCTATTTCTCTTCACTGTTTCCAGTGCTAGGTACCACCTCTTTAAAAAAAAATTTTTTTCCCCAATTCAATAGAGATAGACAAGACTCTCTGTTTTGAAAAACTCTTTTTGAAACTCTTTCAGCCTTTGAACTTTCTGGATTCTATTGTTATCTGGTATAAGACTATCACTTTGTGTTTTGGTTACTTGGTTGGCTGATTACCTGCCTTAGCAGTTTTGGAAGAGTTTGAGGGTAGAGCATTTCCTGTCCATGGGTCTGTTTTGAGGGTGTTTGTGGATCTTTGTTGAGCTTAATTGTACTTGAAGGACATGTGCAGTTTAGAACCTTGTCAACCCAACCAGTGGGCAAGCTACTCTATTTCTTCAAGTTATTCTGTTCCTACTAGTTACATAATAATGAGTAATTTAACTGAGTACTGATTAAATGTCAACACTGCATTAAATGCTTTGCATACTTAGCTGGTTGGAGCCTCACAACAATGCTCTGAAGAAGAGATAATAATTATCTCCATCTTGCCAGTGAAGAAACCAAGAGGTTATAAAACTTGCCCATAGTACATGGCTGTTAAGTGGCAAAAACAGGTTATGAACTCAGGATCATCCAGCTCCCAAGCAGTTTTATCATTCCTCCTCTGCCCTCTCCTCTCCAGCTTCTTACTATAGATATTTAGAAGTATATGTAAAAGTAGAGACAACAGCAGAGTGAACCTTGACATACATACCACCCAGCTTCAACAATGATCAATATGAGGACAATCTTGTTTCATCTATGCCTTTCCCTCACTGCCACACACCTGTCTTCCCTTGTTGGATTATTTTAAAGCGAATCAGGGATACATTAATGTCCTTAATAAGTATTTAAATACATATCTCTAAGAGATATAGATTCTGTTTTTAAAATCTAAACCACAATATTATTATCACACTTGACACTCTAACAATTTCTTAAGATTGTCAGATTCCCCTGATTATCTCATGAGTGATTTTTTCTGTTTGTTTGAATCAGAACACTTGCAAGGACTACTCTTTGTATTCTAAACTTTCCTAACTTCAGCACAGTGTTCCTTTCCTCCCCTTGCTTTTCCATGAGGCCTGTCATTCTCAGAGACAGAGTTACTAAGCTGGAGGAACTTCAAATTTTAAAATAGTTCCTATGAATTGAATATCTAGCTTGCATCTCCCCAGAAGGAAGCACACTCAGTAATTAAAACTTGAGAAGCACTGATTGTGTGAAGACCAGTGGAGAAAATACATTGCCACATGGGTTCATTATCCCTCCCCGCTGAAGCTCACCAGTGTATATTCATCAGGTGGCTGAGAACTCCCTTTGTTCTTCTGCTCATAGGATAAGGCTCTATCACAGCTATGGCTAAGTCTTCTCACTTATGGGGCCAGGTCTCATCAGATATAAGCTATGTGTGTGTGTTATTTGTTCAGTCAGGTCCGACTCTTTGCAACCCCATGGACTGTAGTCCTCCAGGCTCCTCTGTCCATGGAATTTCCCAGGCAAGAATACTGGAGTGGGTTGCCCTTCCCTTCTCCAGGGGATCTTCCCAAACCCAGGGATTGAACCCAGGTCTCCTACTGTGTAGGCAGATTCTTTAATGTCTGAGCCACCAGGGAAGCCCAGTAAGTGATACTGGCTTGAAAATTCTGTCTTGAGCCTTGAGCTTAAAAAGTGAGACATGCTGGCCTGGGTGCCCCTTCCATGCTGCAAGAGAATAACTTGGAAATGGGAGCCACAGGCTTGTTATTTTCATAAATGATCGAGACTTTGATAGGGTCTTTTGTCTTGAGCATGTTTTCAAGGTTTCATGTTTGTTTTGGTTCTGTTTTGGACTTGAAGGTCTAGTGATCCTCCACTGTGTTCTGGCAGATGGGAATTCAACCAGAAGTCCTGAAAAGGATGGCCTTCTCTGTGGAGATCATGCAGAAAACTGCCCAGGTAATGTATAACTAGTGATGTTTTTGTCTTTCATCAGCTTTGTATTCAATCTCAGAAAGCTGACTTTCCTAAATTTTAAGTTGCTGATAATACAGTAATCATAAAACCAGATAGTTTTTTGAGCACTTGCTAATGTACCAGGCACTGGGCTTTCCATACAGTAATGCATTCACTCTTTGCAAGAACTCTATGAGCTAGTAACACTTTTTACTTTATTTCAAGGTGAAGCTAGAAAGAATATGTAATTGCCAAAGGTCACACAGCTGGTGTTTTGCAAATCTAGGATTCACACTCAGGTCTTTCTCATTCCATCATAGATGTGCCCTCCAGCTTCTAGCATCATGTGATATCTTGGACTAGATTCATAGAAAGTTGGCACATTCTATTCAAATTCAAATTTTATTTTCTATTTTATAACTACAAAGAAGGGAAAAAGGCAACAATTTTAAAAACAAAACATATTTTACCTTACAGATGCCTGAATTAGTATTCTCAAAGTTATTAGTCTGAGGCAGGGGTCAGCTTTAGCAGAGTCAGATAGTAAAAACTGAGGCTTTTGTGGGGCTTGTGGTCTTTGTTGTAGCTACTCTGCTCTGCCATTGAAAGCAGCCATAGACACTATGCAAATGAATGGCTTTGGATATCTTCCAACAAAACTTTGTTTTAGAGACACAAGCTGTGAACCAGATTTGGTTTTTAGGTCACAGTTGACCGACTTCTGGTCTAAGGTCTGTCTGTCATTTATACACTGTGTGGTCTGATCGTCTACAGGGGCTGTTTCTTATTTCAGAACAAAACACAACACAACATAGGCCAATTCTGAAGGTAGGGCAGAGTGGGCAAGAGCCTCTGGAAACTTCTCTGAGCTGCAATGGTGACCTGGTGTAAGTGCTCCTTTCCTAGTGTCCTGGGGAGGTTGTAACTGAGCCAGGAACACGCTGAGCAGGTCGTCCTGATGTGAGTCATCAGTTCTACCCCAACTTTCCCCTTTCCTCCCTCCCATTAGTGGGTGGTCTGGAGAGTGCCTATGGGCCGTGGAGTCCACGCTGCCTTAGGTCATGATGGTGTGGGTCTTGTCACCTTTGTAGTGAGAAGGACAAAGCCTACTTTATGTGTGTGCTTTCCTTCAGTCTGGTTTCAAATGTCTTAAATGACATTTTCACATTTCCTTTGGGAGACTATTCTGTAATCTGATGATTGACAAGGTTACAAAATATTACTTATCATCCTCCTAAATGTATTTTTAAATTTTATTATTGTCATGAGAACTTTTAACAACATTTTAAGCGTACAATACAATATTACTGGGGCTTCCCAGAACCCACCTGCCAATGCTGGAGACTGAGAGGCCTGGGTTTGATTCCTGAGTCGGGGAGATCCCCTGGAGGAGGGCATGGCAACCCACTCCAGTAATCTTGCCTGGGAAATACTATGGACAGGGGAACCTCCCAGGCTACAGTCCATATGGTTGTAAAGAGTCGGAGACAACTGAAGTGACTTAGCATATATTATTAACTATGGCATATAATGGTGGACAGCAGATCTCTAGAAATTATTTATCTTACAGAACTGAAGCTTTATAACCCTTGAACAACAAACAAGGCCTCTCCCCACCACCCCTGGCAACCATTCTACTCTGTTCCTGTGGATTGGGTAGTTAGATACCTCACATAAGTTGAATCATGTATTACTTGTCCTTCAGGGACTGGTTTATTTCTCTTATCATAATGCCCTCCAGGTTCATCCATGTTGCTGCATATTGCAAAATTTTCTTCTTTTTCAAGATTGATTAATATTCCATTGTCTGTATATACTGTATTTCCTTTATCAGTTCATCTCTTGATAAGTATTTTGGTTGTTTCCACATCTTGGCTGTTGCGAATAATGCTACAATTAACGTGGGAGTGCAGCTTCTTTTTTAAGATCCTGATTTCAGTGCTTTTGGATAAATACCCAGGAGTGGTAGTGTTGGATCATATGGCTGTTCCACTCAAAATTTTTGAATAAACTCGTTGCTATTTCCATAGAAGCTGTAGATTGCCCTTTCAGTCTATAAACTGTTTCTTTCCTAGCTTGTTTAAGGTCACAGGTAAGCGGAGTAGCCTGACATGAACTTGGAAAGATTGGCTCTGGAATGTGTATTGTTAATCCCCATGGTAATATTGTAGAATCACTTTAGAAGACCAGAATGCTCAATACATGAGAAAAATTCTGAAAAAATAAGTGCTTGAAAGTGCAAATGACAGTAGTTTCTTGAAAGAGAAATTAATGTAAAACAGGAGCAGATTGTCTCTGTTGGGTAACTGTGTGACCTTGAGAACTTTGCTTAAGCTTTCAAAGACTTAATTTGTAACCTGTAAAATAAAGTAGTGACTTTCAGTGGTCACCAACCTTTTTGGCACTAGGGATTGATTTCATGGAAGGCATTTTTTCCACAGACTGGGGGTGGGGGTGTTGTTTTGGGATGATTCAATTGCATTACATGCATTATGCACTTTGAAAGTGAAATAGTGAAAGTGTTAGTCAGTCAGTCATGTCTGACTCTTGTGACCCCATGGACTGTAGCCTGCCAGGGTCCTCTGTCCTTGGAATTCTCCAGGCAAGAATACTGGAGTGGGTTGCCATTCCCTTTTCCAGGGGATCTTCCCAACCCAACGACGGAACTCAGGTCTCCAGCATTGCAGGCAGATTCTTTACTGCCTGAGCCACCTGGGAAGCCCATCGTGTACTTTATTTCTAATCTAATGCCGCTGATCTGACAGGAAGTACCGGTCTACACGGTGGAGGTTGGGGACTCCTGAATTAAATGATTTTTAGGAGTCCTTCTTGTTTCTAAGTGATTTCAGGATTTTACTTGCCAACAGCCCCAGTCTTTAAGCATTCCATTTTTAGTCTGTCATTTTCTATCTTGAACGAAACATTTATTTAGTTTGTCAGTACTTATGAGCTACCTACTATACAAGAGGCCCTGTTCTAAGTTGCCAAGGATGCAGCAATGAACAAAATGATCAAAGATGAGGTCACAAAGGTAATAGGAAAAAAGAGGTAGATATCATTTACTGAGATGAGGAAGGACAAGATTTGAGGGGGTGGAAATCCTAGGTTCCATTTTGGAAGTGTTAAGTTGAAATGCCAGTTAGACATATGTTAATGAGGCAATTAGCATGGAAGGAAGAGATCTGGGATGGAAACAAATTTGGGCATTGTTATCATTAAGCTGTTTGAAGCCAGGAAACACCCAAAGAAGAAGAGGAGCAGGAGAAAAGCTGAGAAAGTGTTGCACCTCAATGCATTGCAAAATTTAGATGGAGTTGAGGGAGTTGAAGTCAAACCAGCCAGGGAGAATGAGCAAAGGAGGCATCACAGGCACTCTTGAAAAACAAAAAGAAATGCAGCTTTTTTCCTGTCCATTCTTATTTATTTCCTAGCCAAGAATGATTTTAAATATATGAAATACACTCAAATCTCAACACTGGATTCTTTTTTCTTCCTTTAAAAGGGCTAGAATGAAAAGCGCAGCTATAAGTGAATGTCCACTCCTGTAAGCTCACAAATGGTTGACACAGTCCTTTTGGGTAAAAGACTTGCTGATGAGGCCTGATTGGCCCTCTGTATAAACATATTCTAGAAGCCCAACAGGGTAACAAGCACATCTGTGAGATTTATTTTTCTTTTCCTGGAGAAATAGACCAATTCACATTTTGACAAGAAATGGCATTGAATGCAAGACAAATGGGAATCCTCAATTACAATACATTTTCTGATGTTGCACTTTTTCAAGAGCATCCTGAATTTACATTCCCCTGTCCCACAGAGATAGTTGGCAAGGTAAGAAGAAAAATTAACTTAAAAAGTATAAAATCTTCTTCCTCCCCTCTTGGTTTAAGAAGGTTGTAAAATGAAGAAGTCCCTACTGGGAAGATGTCTAAAATGTTCAAGTCTCAGACTGTACTTGATAGTCTAGGAGGAAACTTTTCTGCAGATTCTGGTGTGACCACTTGAACTCTTCGGTGCATTGGTTGTTTCCCCCTCTTTTTAGGTCAGAGATCTGTGTGGAGAGGTCAATTTATAAGGATTTTTTTCCCCTCCTCTCTCTCTTTGTTAACACTGTTGGGACTTCTATCTCAACATTTAAAAAGTTGAGAAGTTTAAAGTGTTAGTCGCTCAGTCGTGTTCGACTCTTTGCGACCCCATGGACCGTATCTTGCTATGGTTCTCTGTCCGTGGAGTTCTTCAGGCAAGAATACTGGATTAGGTAGCCATTCTCTTCTCCAGGATATCTTCCTGACCCAGGGATCGAATCTGGGTCCCCTGCATTGCAGGCAGATTGTTTACCATCTGAGCCACCAGGGAAGCCTGAATTTAGTTCCCCCCTTTTAAATCTCTTACACAGAGATTTAACTGTGTATCTAACTAAAGGTTTAGAGATACAAGAGGTTATAAACATTGTAATGAGTTAATTTACCAAAAAAGCATTATCCCAGTAATTGTATATTACCCTTAGAGTTGATTTCAGAAGAGTTGCTAATGTTGATATCATTTGCAAAGTCATTAAATAGATTTTTCATGAGCATTATAGGAATAGGTAAGGGACAATTTTATGAAAATAAGCCTAATGTATTAATTGTGAAGAGTTTTAATCACAAAGGCATGACAAAGCCTGCTTGGCTGGGGAATAAGAATCATGTACAGAAAGATTAGGGCTTCCCATGCAGGGCTAGTAGAAAAGAACCCTCTTGCCAATGCAGGAGACATAAGAGACACGGGTTCGATCCCCGGGTTGGGAAGATCCCCTCGAGAAGGGCATGGCAACCCATTCCAGTTATTCTTGCCTGAAGAAATCCATGGATAGAGGATCCTGGGGTGCTACAGTCCATAGCGTCACCAGGAGTTAGACACGACTGAAGCAACTTAGCACATACACATAGAAAGACTAAAGAACCACACTGTTTGATCAAACCATCCATTAAAATGAGGAAAATTCTATATTTAAACTAGGTTATCTGGGTGTCTGCTGTATTCCTCCACTTCAGTTTGGTCCAAGAGAATCCATCACATCTCATCTAATCATTCTTCTGACCCCAAAAATGTGACCACTTCCTATCTACCTGCCCATACTATCAAAGAAAGATATTCTTACTTCTGATCCCTTCTACTAACTCTTGGAATAAAATTTTGACATCCTTGACCTCCAGTAGCCCTGGTGGTTTCTTGGAATTGGCTGTAGAATCTTTGGAATACAGTGTCTCATGAAGAGTTTGTGATATGTTACCTGCGATGCCCATCCACTTCAAAGATTGTGCTGTGATCTGGTACATACAATTTTCCCATGTAATTTTGTGGAACAAACTCATTCCCAGAGAAATGATTTGGTTTGGGGAGTGTGAGTTGGAAAAGAACAAGTAGGAGGGAAAAAGAGCAATTAAGTTCCACCACCCCTAGTATTTGGAATAGGAAATGGCACCCCACTCCAGTATTCTTGCCTGGGAAATCCCATGGACAGAGGAGCCTGGCAGGCTACAGTCCATGGGGTTGAAAAAGAATCAGACACAACTTAACGACTAAATACCAGCAAACAAACCTCAGTATCAGAGGAATCTTCATGGCTGTTACATTTTTAAGACCATGCCATTCGCTTGTCAACAGAGAAACACAATACGTAGGACTAATCTTCTTTTGTCATAAGATTAACTTTTCCTTTTTCTTGATAAATATCTCTGGAATGGAAGGATAGATTTTACTGTCCCCTGCCCTACGTCATCAGGTCTCATGATAGGCAGAAAATGTTGTATTTCACAGCTGTTCAATTTTCAGAAAATGTGACCTTGATGAATATTAGATGAAAGCAACTGGAATTTTAGGTGCATTTCAAAGGAGGAAATGCTGATAAGCCTTCTCATTTCCATGCAAGAGAGAGAGAGAGAGGCTTCCATTTAGCCTTTTTTGGGGGGGTGGGGGTGGGGGTGGGGAGGGCAGTGTGTGTGATTAATTTTTCTTCCAGGTTTTAAAGTTCCATAGAGAAATTGCAGGATGTTTTCTGCTTGGTGACACGGAAGGGTTTTTAAATCCAAATAATGCTGGGAATATTTAAGGGCATGCTTATTTGGCAAAGGAGAGAACTCTGTGAGCAATCAAAACAGGGCTTGGCAACCCTTTGCCTGGCATGGATTTGTGTTGCTTGGATGAACCGAGGCTGATCAAATCACTGCATCCAGCAGCTGCTGGTTAAGGCGCTCTCTGGTATCTTGCTCTGTATGGTGTTTATTAAAAAGGCTGGCTATGTTTAGCAGGGCATGGCGGCCAGAGGAATTAGTGAAGTTCAGGATACAGAGCCATATAGCTTATATTTCAAGTCAGGTGTGCTTTACAAAGTAGAAAAGACCTTTCTGGAGCCCAGCAGATCCATCAGTAAGTCTCACTGCTTCTTTATTGGAGTGTAGTTGATTTACAGTGCTGTGTTAGTTTTAGTTGTACAGCAAAGTGATGAAGTTATACATATACCTATTCTTTTTCAGATTCATTTCCCATATAGGTTATTATGCAGTATTGAGTAGAGTTCTCTGAGCTATACAGTAGGTCCTTGGTCTTACTTGTTCTGTTATTTTATTGTATTAATCATGTTTTAAATTTTCTGTATTTTATGATGGAAATGGTACTGATAATTCTCTATTCTTTTATTCATCTCCTTGCCCTCCGTTCCCCTGCCCCAAGCCTGTATCATGTATGTCTGCATGGCTCAGATATGCCTTAGTTTCCTCCTTTCCCCCTTGGGCATCTTCTTACTTTAATTCATCCTGCGCTTTGTTGTCTAATACATTGGTAAAATGCTTCACAGTTTAGTTTTCACACATACCATTTAATTTAACCCATAAGAACCTTCTTCAACTCTCTCCCACCTCATTCAAGGGTAAAACTTCAGCCTGCTGACATTTGAGGTCTCTGACTTCCATTCACAGCCATCTTTGGCTGCTCTTCTTCAGGTCTCTTCCATGTCCATTAAATCTGCCTCCCCCCTGCATAAGACTGGCATATTCCTGACGACTGAGTTTTCACTCTTAAAATTCTCCACAACTCTGTTGCTTGCTCACCATCTCCTAAAAGTGTTTCCCAGGTGGCTCAGTGGTAAAGAATCTGCCTGCCAATGCAGGAGATGCAGGAGACTCTGGCTCGATCCCTGCGTCAGAAAGATCCCCTTGAGGAGGAAATGGCAACCCACTCCAGTATTCTTGCCTGGAGAATCCATGGACAGAGGAGCCTGGCTGTAGCTCATGGGTCACAAAAAGTCTGACACGACTGAGCATGCATGCTTGCATCTCTTAAAAAAAAATCTGCATTTTCCAGAATTTTTTTTTTCAGATAAGCCCTCTTCATACTGGTGTAAGACTTCTCTTAGAAATGTCAAGATTTTCAAGATTCTAGAATCAACTCATTTACCAAAGACTTTATTGTCTCAGGCCCTTTGCTAGGAATTTCCAGACAAAGTGAAGTGAAAGTCGCTCAGTTGTGTCTGACTCTTTGTGACCCCATGAACTGTAGCCCACCAGCCTCCTCTGTTCATGGAATGCTCCAGACAAGAATACTGGAGTGGGTCGTCATTTCCTTCTCCAGGGCGTCTTCCTGACCCAGGGATCGAACCTGGGTCTCGTGCATTGCAGGCAGCTTCTCAGATGGTAAAGAGTCTGCTTGCAATGCGGCAGACCCTGGTTCAATCCCTGGGTTGGGAAAATCCCTTGGAGAAGGAAATGGCAACCCACTCCAGTACTTGTGCCTGGAAAATCCCATGAACCAAGGAGTCGGGTAGGTAACAGTCCATGGGGTCACAAACACTCGGACACGAGCGAGTGACTTCACTTCACTCTTTACCAATAGCACCACCTGGGAAGTTAAGAATTTCCACGTGTATTTTTTTACTTGAGCCTCTCAACAGCCCTTTAAGGTAGATGTTATCATCTTCAATTTCCAGATGATGGAACTGAGGCTCAGACAGCTTAATTAGCTTGCCTGGACCCATATGGCTCCTGTAAGGCAGAGCTGAAAATGAAACACTGATTTCCTTCCTCTTAAGCCAGTGTTTTTTCCACTGTTTCCAGTGTACCACACTGTTTACATGGTTACTATGGTTGTTTTTACTGGTTTGGTGCTTATTATTGAATTAAATTTGTTCTATCATGCCAGTGTAGCTAGTTAGATAAGGTATCTCTTATTTCTTTGATGGTTTCTAATGCCTACTACAGGCCTCTGGAAAGAGGAAATACACAATGAATGGAAGTTGATTTTCACTCGATCAATTTATTTGCCAAAATACGCAGATCTTTGCCTTTGAGACATTTTGCAGTTATTTCTGGGAGAAATTTCAATCAGAGTCCCATTGACTGGCAGGCATGGGAGCAAATGTCTGGCATGTACAAGCAGTCAGAATGACTGGTAATCAAGTCACTGACCAAAACCAGGTCAGCCAGTTCCTCTGCAATGTTCTCCCACCCTCTGAAACCGTGTGACCTGGCATCCCAAGAATTTCCTCTGTATGGATCATCCAGAGTCCTTTGCGAGTGTCCTTTGTGGTGACCCTGGGCAGCTATATATTTACTCATTTCATAATATTAATTAAAAGTTTAGTGGTCATTGCTATCTCTAAAAGGATTGTTTAATGTCATTGGGGTGCCAGGTGCCATACCAAACCTAGTGTGAAATGCCCTTCTGTGGTGACCACTGTGGGCTTTCTGATTCCACAGGTGTCTGGGTCCTGCAAGCTGTCGGTCATACCATGACAATGGAAAGTCCGACCCTGGGTCAGCTGGCTAGTTAGCTGTTTTCTCTGGGTGTGGGCCGGCGTATGTTTGTTGTGAATCAACCCATGAAACAGCTAGTTAGTATTTTTTTAATGTTTCTCTTGACAGCCCTTGTTTATTGAAACTTTCTACAGGTAAACGATGGAGAAACTGCTCCATATTATCCCCCCTAGTCCCCTAATTGAAAAATTAGGCAATTAAGTTTCTAAAAGGTAAGAAAAAAGTCAGTATAGGGAATGAAATCCTGGATATGAAGCTTCCAGTCTTTTCCTCTTTCAGAGCAGGAAATGCCCTCCAAGGGTCCGATGAGAGGGATAATCTCCATTCAGAGAAGCAGGACTTGTGGGTGCCTCAGGCAGAGAGCAGATGACTGCTACCTGCCTGACAGAGTGGAGCAGTCACCCACAGACTGCCGGGGTTTGCGTCCCAGCTCTGCCACATCCTAGCTCTGGGATCTGGGAAAGTAACTTAGCCTCTATGTATTGTGCTTTGTTGTTGTTCAGTCACTCAGTCGTGTCCGACTCTTTACGACCCCGTGGACTGCAGCATGCCAGGCCTCGCTGTCCTTCACCATCTCCCGGAGTTTGCTCAAACTCATGTCCATTGAGTCGGTGATGCCATCCATCCATCTTGTCCTCTGTTGTCCCCTTGTCCTCCTGCCTTCAGTCTTTCCCAGTGTTGTGCTGTGCTCATCCATAAATAGGAGTTAGAATGGTGCTTCCCTCGCAAGGCTGTTATGAGTATTAAATGAGCTAATACAGCCCTCCCTCCCAATCTGCGGGTTCCAGTTAGCATCCTCAGATTCAGGCAACCACAGATCCAACCAGGCGATACCAAGGGCTGACTATAAACGGCATTTTATATAAGGGTCCTGAGCATCTGTGGATTTTGGTATCAGCTGAGGTCCTGGAATCAGTCTCCTCAGATACTGAGGGGTGACTCTCTATATAAAGCATATTGACCAGCATCTGGCACTCAGTAAGTGCTGTGTGTAAGTTTAAAAAAAGGAAAAGAAGAAAGCAAAAACAAGCAAACAACAACAACAGAAAACCCTCCTCTCTTTTCAATACCATCAGCCCCACACCTCTGACCATCTTCCCAATCTTCTCTTTTATCACAATTATATTTAGCCTTTAAACAGCGCTGACGTTTCTGAGAGGTCGTTTGAACAGAAATCTTAGTTAAAATCTGAAACGTTCCCGTCACATTCCCCAATAGCCAATCTCTAGGGCCAGTTTCTGGTCCCCAAAGTCTGACATACCCCAGTATGGAGAGAAGGAGCGATGAGAAATTGGAGTATATTCTACAGAAACACTGGAAACACTGGAAACACTGGTAGGAATATAATTCTATTATATTTACAAATGTGCATTTAAAGTGAGTTGATTTACTGAGTCATTTCTCCTTCTTCAGCTACCACCACACAACCAAAGCGAAGAGGCCACTTCTCTCGGTGCCCCAAACAGTACAAGCATTACTGCATTAAAGGGAGATGTCGCTTCGTGGTGGCCGAGCAGACGCCTTCCTGCGTGTAAGTGGAGCATGAAGCCTAAAAGCCAAGGGGTACAGACTGGTGCTGGCTTGGGATGGGGGGTGGTGACAGGAGTGGAAAGTCTGAGCTAACCCAGCCATCTGTCAGGTTACAGTTCTCCCTGGTCCTACCCACCCCACCCCACCCCCACTTGTTTAGGGGCAGTGACTTACGGAGAAACTGACGCACACTTCTTCCTGAAATCTGAGCATGTGAGAGTCCAGATCGCCTTCGGGGGGGCCCATTTTCCTCTGCTGTCTTGAGCAAGCAAAACTGTTTCTGTCTAATGTTAAGGATGCTTTTTAGCTCAAATAAACTCTGGTGTGGTTCAAACTCGAACACATTCTTCTGGCATTTGTTAGGTGGTTCATTGTGAATGTAAATATGAAGGAAATTTCTGCCAAATTCAAAGCTACTTTTACAGGTGTCAATTAAGTGCATGGAAATCAGTCCTATTTTTAGAGATTCATAAAGCCTGTTTAGTACATCAGGGAACTAGGAGGAGAGTTCTCTTTCCAACTCTTGGTAGACTGAGTTCAAGTTTAATTTTACTCAGGCACAAACAAATTTTTTGCATATCTTAAATATTTATTTTCTGCTAAAGATGTCTTGCTAAAGTGCTGAGACCTTACCTCATAGAGGAACAAGGTGATTTTTTTTTTAAGTATAATTTTGACCTAAAGTTCATAGAATATTTATGTTCTTCTGTGTAGTTTCCCCAGTATTCTTTTTTTCTCCCCTACAAGTATCTCAGGACAGTGATTCCAAGCCCCCTGATATAGTGGAAAATTGAAGTGCTGTGGACTTCTTCAAAGTTTGATTATAATTTAATTTAATTAAAAAAACAATATACATAGGTAATACTTAGAGGGGAATAAGAAAAAAGCCTAATGTAAGGAAAGAAGGAAAATGTGCTTACATGTGTTGGGAAAGATAGAGCTGATTTTTAAAAATTTCATTTGATTGCTTACTTGGGCTTCCCTTGTGGCCCAGCTGGTAAAGAATGTGCCTGCAATGCGGGAGACCTGGGTTCGATCCCTGGGTTGGGAAGATCCTCTGGAGAAGGGAAAGGCTACACACTCCAGTATTCTGGCCTGGAGAATTCTATGGACTCTATAGTACATGGGGTCGCAAAGAGTCAGACACGACTGAGCGACTTTCACTTCACTTGGGAGAATATAATGAATTTTTAAAAGATTAATGCCTCTTAACCCAGTACTTTTCTCTTACTGGTCCCTATGTCTGTACATGTATTGTTCTTTAATATCGCTGCCTACTAGAATGAAAACCACAGGTGTAATCTACCTGCCTGGTCTTCCCAGGTGGCTCAGTGGTATAGAATCTACCTGCAATGCAGGAGACCTGGGTTGGGAAGATCCCCTAGAGGAGGAAATGGCAACCCACTCCAGTATTCTTGCCTGGAAAATTCCATGGACAGGGGAGCCTGGCAGCCTATGGGTTACAAAGAGTTGGGCATGGCTTAGCAACTAAACAACAACAAAATTACCCAACCTGTCTCCCTCAGTCAGAGGTTAAAACCCATTTCCTCCAGAGCTCCTCTGATGCTGCCCAAACTTTCTTTTTTGGTTGTTTTATTTTGTTTTTCTTTTATTAGGATTATATTGAATTTACAAACTAATTCAGGGAGAGCTGACATCTTTATATGTAAAAGAAGTCACAGTTATACTTTGAACCATAATTGTCTCTTCTTACTTGTTTCCAGAATATTCATAGCTTCTCAGCAGATTATCTGATCTCTAGTCTCCTCATCTAGTATCATCTTAAGACACTCCTCTCACTGACCTTTTTCGTCTTTTTCGTTATATATATACATATGTTTTCACTGAAGTATAGTTGAATGGCTTGACTTTCCAGCCATATCTCTCACCACATTCTCAAATGTTCTTACGAAATCCTACATTCCTTTGCAGGGTTTGTTAGATGAGCTATTCTCATAGTCTGGAAAGTTTGTTCTTATTGAAGCTTTAAGATACAGCTCAAACATCAGCTCCTCCTGGATCCCTGCATTGACTTGAGTTGGATGTCCTTCCTCGGTGATCTAGTCACATTTCCGTGAAAAGCTCTTTCCCCCTGGAGTATCACTGTTGGTTTCTCTCAACCTCCTTTCTGTGACTGTGAGCTCCTAGAAAGCAGGGATGATGGCTTATTCCTTTTCATATTCCAGTGCCAAGCACAGTGCCTAGCATTTACTAGGTGCTCAAGAAGTGTCTGATGAATAAATGAACAAGTCCCTCTGTCACAGTTCATCTAGTGCTGTGCCTGCGTGCATGCTAAGTCGCTTCAGTCGTGTCCCACTCTGTGAGACCCTATAGATTGCAGTCTGCCAGGCTCCTCTGTCCATGGGATTCTCCCAGCAAGAATACTGAGTGGGGTTGCCATTTTCTTTTCCAGGGGATCTTCCTGACCCAGGGATCGAAATGGTGTCTCTTATGTCTCCTGTATTGGCAGACGGGTTCTTTACCACTGGGGGCTTTCCTGGTGGCTCAGACAGTAAAGAGGAAAAGAATTTGCCTGCAATGCAAGAGATCCGGGTTTGACCTAGTGCTGTGCTGAATGTCAAATCCAAGGCCTTAATCTGAACCAGGAACACCTTCTTAGTGGTGAAATGGTACAAAACCAAGGAGGGCAGTGGGGTGGTGGGGAGGAAGAACACTGGAGTCTTTGGAGTAAAACACACCTAAGATTTTGTTTCAACCAACTATGAGCAGTGTTAACAATGAGTTGGTTACCTTTCCTAGGTGTTTAATTATCTATAAAAGAAGATAATAATATCCTTCTTTCAAGTACTGAAAACTAAGCAAAATAATACATCAAGCAAAAATATTTATTGTGGTACCCAGCACAGAGTAAATGTTCCATAAATGTACTATTGAAATGAATGGGAGCTATTCAACCTAGGCTTGATCTTTTAGGTGATTTGGTGTAGCACAGATTCAGGCAAAACTGTCTTGCCACTGGCGATTATGCCATCTTGGAAAACCAGAAATTTCTCCTTTTGCTTGGAATCATAGGAGTTTGTAGACTCCTGTCTTTATATAAAAAACCAAAGTGTGTGTTTCAAATAACTCAATCCCTTCTTAGTGTTCTCAGTATTTTTTTTTTGGAATGGGGAATATTTGTTTCCAGATACGTAACTTTTATTTTAGATGGCACAGCTCACTTGTTATTGTTTAGTCATTAAGTCATGTCCGATTCTTTGCCACCCTATGGACTGTAGCCAGCCAGGCTCCTCTGTCCATGGGATTTCCTAGACAAGAATATTGGAATGGATTGCCATTTCCTTCTCCAGGGGATCTTCCCAACCCTGGGACTGAACCCTCGAACCCAAGTCTCTTGCAGGAGACAGGTGAATTCTTTACCCCTGAGCCACCTTGGAAGCCCAATGGCTCATCCGGTAAAGAATCTGCTTGCCAGGCAGGAGCCTCAGGAGATGAGGGTTTGATCCCTGGGCAGTGTTACATATGGTTGGACAACTTGGGATCCAGACTTCCTGAGTTGGAATCCTAGCCCCCACTCACCTACTTTCTCTGTATCTCAATTTCTCCAACTTCCAAAAGGGGTTAATAATACTACATCAAAGATTGTTATAAAGATCAATTGAGTTAATACTTATAAAGTTCTTACAATAGTGCCTAGTGATTATTTCAGAATAGAGATCCTAGACCTCAAGGGTCATAGCATCTTTAAATGTTATTTTTAATTTTAATTTATGAGATGTTTATTAAATAAAAATTCACTCATTTGCTTAGCATTTATTAAACATTTGCTGGCATCTTTCACCCTTTTCCTTTCCCACTGAGATGAGCATTAGCTGATACATTATTAATTAGATGAGCAATGAAATAACATGAGTCATTGTAACTAGCTGTGTAAGGGTTTGACCTTCTACATAGCTTCGCTGGGTTATAACTTATAGGAAAGACTGCTTACTGAGAAATTCATTTAAAGCATGGGTGAATAACTGAACCCAGAGCTTATAATTAGGAAAATATTCTAAAAGAGTAGCAAGTAATTGCCATGTACTTTATGAGCAAAGTTATTGTTTAAAAATGCCGTATTTAGTAAATTTGTTAGAGAAACATTTCAGCTAATTAGAAGAGACTGTATTTTTAGATTTTAATTATAATGTTAAAAAAAAAAAATTAAAACCTCCCTCCCACACTTACAATTAAAAGTGATTTTTCCCCCAGTTCCAGTTCTATGTGCAAGAGATTTTTGATATTTCAGATATTTCTAAGCTCTCTTCCTGTTATTTTGACCTTGCCATGAAGAGCCTAGCTATCTTGCAGGAAGCAATTTTCCCTCGTACATCCTGGGGTCATTTTGCAATAGATGGCCTTAGGTGGGTTTTTTTCTCCTTGGCTTGCATTGAGCCTCATCTTTCAACTGATGGCTGTGACCGGGCTGGTGTTTTGTTTTTTTTTTTTAATCATTGTAGCAGCTACAATATCATCAGTCAGGGACCTCCTTACTTGAGAAATAAGGCTTTGTGGGAACTAACTGCCTTGGCTTTTTATCAGACATAAACTCTAGAGTGGTCTGACAATATATACCTTCTCAAACAAAAACAAAAAATGAAATTGTACAGACATCTTTTTAAGAAGCAGAGCTTCATCTTTCGGAGGTTTAAATAATTACATATACAACCAGTATCTCTTTGTGTTTGCAATGAGTCTGAGGAGAAAAATAGAGAAGACATTTGTTAGCCAAAAGTACTGATGTTCATTTTGGTTTTCGAATATATTCAGACAAACTTCTTATGCATCCTTTAGGCATCTGACACAAGTCAGGGACTGCAAAGGACAGTCCCCAAATTACTGAATTTTAGGTGGCTGAGTGCTGCTTGGAAAAGTCTTGGCTTGGTCAAATGGCTCTGTAACTGTAACTTCAGACAGGGGGCATCTGCTAAGTTGAGGTCAACTCAGGACTGTATTGATGAAGTTGATGAGAGAATGAGAGGGGAATTGGGGTATTTGGAGAGCTTGCTGACTTCTGATTACTGCACTTTACCATGACCATGCAGCAAAGGGGCCTTTAGAGAGTAGAGGGAAAGGTGGGATTTCCCGATGACTCAGAAGGTAAAGAATCTGCCTGCAATGCAGTAGGCACAGGTTTGATCCTTGGGTGGGGAAGATCCCCTGGAGGAGGAAATGGCAACCCACACCAGTATTCTTGCCTGAAAAATCCTATGGGCAGAGGAGCCTGTTGGGCTACAGTCCATGGCATCCCCAAAGAGTCAGACATGACCAAGCTACTAAGCACACAGGGAATGGTGCACAGATCTGAAACTGTGGCTTTAGAGGGTCAGATAAAGGAACTGGAGAGGACATCTATTGTGTTTTGAGGGGATGCAGCTGGGGAGGTGGTGAATGGAAGAGACTTACCTAATCTGTGACTCCTGCAAACATTAGAACCAGAACTGATGTGTGGAAGATCAAAAGAGAGGCCAGGGGGTGGGGGAAGGTGTGTGGAGAGAAATCCTATAAAATAACATTTACGGAACTTTTTGTACATTCCATGTTTGATCATATAAAACCATATATTTTAAATATAATTTATAATGGGAGAACTCAGGCACACTGAAACTCTTTGTATCACCCTCTGATGAAATGGGAAATCCTGGGGATTTTTGAATTCCTTGTCCAGGGATATTTAAGCACTTGAGAGTGCTGTATAGGGGATTTTATCACCCCCTCCCTTTCAAACTCAGAATCTAAAATTTGAAGGTAGATTTTAGTGTTACCCTCCCCGTTTATTTATCTTAGACATATTGTTAATGATGTTCAAAGGATGACAGGTTTTCAGCAAAGAATGAAATTTCTCATGAACACAGTGATTGTACAGCTTAAACACATTTTTTTAAAGGAATTGTACCTTTTGTTAATTCCAAGCAATGAAAAAAGTGTTAATTTCTTCAGCAAAGAAATAGTAGAGAATCTTAAAATTCTTTTACTTTTTGACCTTGTTGCCCTGTTTTTGTTCTATTTTTATAGCTGTGATGAAGGCTATGCTGGGGCCAGATGTGAGAGAGTTGACTTGTTTTACCTAAGAGGAGACAGAGGGCAGATTTTGGTGATTTGTTTGATAGCAGTTATGGTAATTTTTATCATTTTGGTGGTCAGTATCTGCACATGCTGTCAGTAAGTATTTTTAAATTTAATTTTAAGAAAGTCTAAAAACTTTTATCTTTCCTTTCCTATCTTCTTTCCTTCCTTGTCTCCTTCCTGCTTTTTCTCTTTCCCCTTTTTTCTTGATTTAAATTACTTTTTACAGTTGACCATCATTTATTCTGAAGCATTTAATAAACACATGACATGATTTTTGTCATTTTTCTAAGCATAATTATTATAATTAAAATAAAATTTATGTAAATCCTCTGAGAAAGAGGAAGTGGGCAAAATGGATGAAGGCAACCCAAACGTATAAACTTCTAGTTATAAGATAAACAGGTCATGGGATGTAATGTACACATAGTGATTATAGTTAATAATACAGTCTTGAATATTTGAAAGTTTCTTAGAGAGGAGATCTGGAAAGTTCTCATCACAAGAATGAAAAATTTTGTAAGTGTGGAGATGGATATTAAATACTAAACTTATTGCAGTGATCATTTTCAATATAAACAAATATCAAATCATACCTGAAATGAATAAAATGTTATACATCAATTATATATCAATTTAAAAAGTCAGTTTTGTTGTTCAGTTGCCAAGTCGTGTCCAACTCTCTGCAACCCCATGAACTGCAGCAAGCCAGGCCTCCCGGTCCTTCACTATCTCCTTGAGTTTGAGCTGTCGTCCCCTTCTCCTCCTTCCTTCAATCTTTCCCAGCATCAGAGTCTTTTCCAGTGAATCAGCTCTTTACATCATGTGGCCAAAGGATTGGAGCTTCAGCTTCAGCATCAGTCCTTCCAATGAATATTCACGATTGATTTCCTTTGGATTGACAGGTTTAATCTCCTTGTAGTCCAAGGAAATTAAAAAAAGTCAATTATTTAGCCCTAGAGTCCATCACGTTTTATGTAAGTTTGTTAATAGTTTAAACAATACTTTTCTTAAACTAGACCGTGACACAAAAACTTTGAAAGATAGAAACAAAAGTATTCTTTTCTTAGTCACATTAAAAAAATGAATTTTATTTACAAAAGATGCCTGCATTGTTTCTCCTGTCTTTATTTTTCATTATATATCTCAACTTTATTAATCAAGAAAATCCTTGTTTTTTCTCTGAGACAGAATGCCTTAGTACAATGCTTTAGTTTTGGAAACTCATCAAAGTTTTTATCAGGCCAGGACTCCCACACGGCATACTAAAAAAGCATTTTCTTAAAATGCTACGTTCATGTCTTGAGAAGCCTCCTAAACTGTACTTTGAACTGTGGTTCTCATTACAGGAGGGTGTTACATGATTCCTTTCTTTACAGCATTCTTGGTAGAAAAGCATTAACACAACTACCAGCTGTCTAGAGAGATTTTTGTCCCAGCTGTGCTATCAAACACTTTTGAGAACTTGGACGAACTTCTTAATCTCTTTAAACTTTAATTTTATTTTCTGTAAAATGAGAGGATTAAACTCTCATTTACAAATAATCTGTAGGATTCCTTCTAACTATAAAATTGAAAGATATTTGTAACATTTTACTTCCTTTATGGCAAAAAGGAATTTTAGAATGCCAAGTTTGGGGCAGACCTGGGAAATGCTCTATTTTATTGCATTCATTTTGTATCATATTTTAAGAAAACTGGACTGCACTACAGAATATCTAATACATTTCTTAATTAATTTATCTAGAAAGTTAATTAACATATTCAGAGATTACCCTCATTCTCTTGGTTTTATGTCAGTTTCCATTTTATACTATCTTTTATTTACATACTAAATAATGCTTATCAGTCTATCTTGTAAAATGACTTGGCCTGAAAAGTTTTCTTGTGCTCTATCCACAAGTACTATATTCCTCCTGTGTAGCTATAACTACATTCTCTCTGTACTTTTGTTATTGTAGCTATTTGAGCCTAGAAAAAGGGAGAACCTAATTTTTTTTTAATGAACCTGTACATTTTTACCGGTCTGGAAATAAGATCATAGGCTTTCTTGATGTTTAATTTTGTGACTCCATTAACTAAAAGGGCCATGCTAATTTCTAACACTTTGTTTTCCAAGTCCTCTTAGGAAACGTCGGAAAAGAAGAAAGAAGGAAGAAGAAATGGAAACTCTGGGTAAAGATATAACTCCTATAAATGATGATATTCAAGAGACTAGTATTGCTTAGTGGTAAGTATGATAAACTTAGTAGATGGGGAGCTCTTCAGGTGACATTTGCCTGGTGAAGTGGGGTTTAATTGCATCCAGTAAATCATTGATTGGAATTTGATTATGTTGAAAAACATCTAAAAATAAATTGACATTTTTTTCATAGAATCTGAAGCCAAATAAAAGACTTTATCATGTCTTTCTTTTGCATGGTACCACAGAGATAGAATATAGACTTTTACACAGTTTTTCTGATGCATTTAGATCAGTCTGGTTTCTAGTTCTGCGTGGTTGTGGTGGTTATTTTATATTCTTATAAAATAGTACAAGATATTTGATATAGTTTTCATCTGGGGACACAAGTAAGAAAAATTTTAGTTTAGACATCTCGCATTGAAAGGAAATAACCAAAGCAGTATTTTAATAATAACCACATTTACGGAGCATTTACCACATTCCGAGCGCTGTTCAAGGCTCTTTTAAATGTTCCATCATTTGAGATCCCAGCAGAAATCACAAATTCTCTCAGATGATCCAACAAAGACATTCTGATGAAGGGGCTGGGAGGGCAGGATTGAGGGAATCCATAGGAAAATTGAGGCTCCCAGAGTCTAGCAACTGCAGGAGGCTGGCCCCCACCTGTGCCTGAAAGGGCTGGGAAAGACTTACCTTGCCATTGAGAAGCTGGCTGTGCTGTAGGGCCCACCAGGCAGAAGCTGTAGCTGTAGATGGGAATAGCCATGGTCAGCATCTGAACAAGGAAGGAGGCAGGAGAGGGAGAAGAATATACCCAAACCTCTGTCCTCTTGCCTTCAGATCTTTAGCAGGTATCTTTCACTAGCCAAACCCAACAGAAACTCAGAGGGCAGGGGAGCCCATGTGAAGCAGTCTGTAGGTCAGGCTACAGTCTGGGCTCCCCCTGGAGTACTGAGCAGAGGAAGGCTCCAGGAGGCAGATGGAGCCTAGCTGGCTGAGTCAGGCAGGGCAATTTGGTCTATAATGGCATCAAACCCCACCAAGCTGGTTTAAAATAAAGGAAATGTATTGGCTCACATGCACTGGCAGTCCGGAAGAAAGAGAACATTCACATTTGCTTGTAACAGAGTTCTAATGCAGAGAACTATTATTTCTGCCTTTCTGCTTACCATTCCAAGAGTTGGCTTCATCCTTGGCTAAGTCCTCTTAGGTCATAGAAGAAGCTAGCAGCAACCATGGCCACATGCTGCCATGTTCATCCAGCAGGAGAAAGTGGTGGCTTACCATAGCTTGCCCAGCAAAATCTCCTTTTCCAGAAATGCCCAACAGAACAATAGACTATAGTAAATGATTATCGAGAAATTATAATGTTCTTCTAGCTTATTATCAGAATGACATGAATGAATTGAAAACAAAAATGCTGACTCTGGAGGTTTGTGTGTGTGTGTGTGTGTGTGTGTGTGTGTGTGTGTGTGTGTGTTTTATGAGATTGCAAGGAGAATAGGTAGCTCATGCCTGAAAAACCTGGAGCTCCCCAAGGATTTCAGCAAAGCCTTTTTAAAAGGCAGGTGGGAGGTGGGATGGCTGGGTACATGATCAGCTTGTGCACAGTTCTCTGAATGGCTGATGATAAGGCAGCATGGTGGTGTCATAGGGATTAACATTATCAGTTTTTAGGCTCCAGGAGACTTGGGGCTATGTGTTCAGGGTCATCAGGTAGGTAACTTCTTCCATTTGGTGGGAGGTTTTCCCATTGGCAAAATAAGTCAGGAAATTTGCATCAAATACTGTTGATTAGGTACTTGAGAGAGTACAGAAAGCAGAGGATATGGGTGAAGGCAGGTCTCAGGAAGGCCCCATACGGTCTTGCTTGGTTACAATTCCCCCCTTTTCTTGTATATTCCTCAATCTTGAGGAGAACAAGGTTTGAAGAAGAAAAGGAATAAAGGTTCAGATAGAGAGGTTAATAATAAACTTGACAGAGGTACCCACAGAATACCCAGTTTCCTGCTTGGGTTTTGTGTTTTGTTTTGGGTTTTTTTTGTAATTACATAATATGTTTCTTTTTAATGGCTTGCTCTTTTCTTTTTTTCTTTTCTTTTCTTTTTCCTATAGTCTCTGAAGATTATTCCAGGCTGATAGCAAGTTACAAAGTATCTTCTTACTCATTTGAAAACGGACAGAATGTGTCTCAGGAAACAGCTAGCAAAATGAATTTTAAATAATGTATTTACTTTTTGTCCGTAATGTTAATTTGTGTTGTTTACTATTGTTTTTGTAACAATAATAAATAATTTTATTATTATATCGTATTTGGGAAAAACACCCAGTCAAGCAGGGTCATTTTAATAAACTTCCAGTCAAGTTTTGTCACCAAAATTACTAGTCAAACAAAAAAGAAGAGTAGGAAGGAGTTTAGATCTTAGGAACTGCATTAATAATAAAACTACCATTTATCCACCGCCTACTATGTGCTAAGAGTTTGAAATACATTATTCCCTTTAATTCTTTCAAAAACCTATGATCCTCATTTCTCATGTATAGAAACAGGCCCTAAGAAGCTAAAGGACATTCCCTGGTGGCTCAGATGGTAAAGAATCTGCCTGCAATGCAGGAGACCTGGATTTGATCCCTGGGTCTTGAAGATATCCTGGAGAAGGGAATTGGCAACCCACTCCAGTATTCTTACCTGGAGAATCCCATGGACAGAAAAGCCTGGCAGGCTACAGTCCACGGGGTCACAAAGAGGCGGACACAACACAAGAAGTTAAATAATCTAACCCAGATTTATAGAGTTAGGAATTGGTGGAGCTGAAATTGGAACCAATATTTAGCCAAGTTCAAAGTTTGCTCTTAACCATCATTTTTGCTCACTGGAGTTGTTGCAACCTAATGCACAATATAACCCAAGACTTTACACTAAACTGTGTTTGCAATGACTGAGGCACTGGTACATTTTCCTGTAGAAACTCAGATTGCAGAGTCCTGGATATATGTTACTGTTACCATCATGCTTTCTATAGGTTTGACTTTCATTATGTTTCTTTGCTCCTTTGTAAATTCTCAGTGATATACATACATTTTTACATTTCTAAAGCAAACAGATTTGTCCCACAGTTAAGAAAATGACAGAGATGGAAAGTAATTGCACGACCAACTTTAAGCTCCAGGTAAAGGTTTATGCTTGCTAGAGGATAGATAAAGCACTGGAAGAGGCTATTTATCCTGGGGTAAATGGTCAGGGACAGCACAGCAGAGCCCAGGCAGAGATGTATGAGGCATATCCTCATTTTTGTTCTTCTGGGACTTCCCAGGTGGCACTAGTGGTAAAGAACACAGCTGCTAATGCAGGATACTTAAGAGACACAGGTTCGATCCCTGGGTTGGGAAGATCCCCTGGAGAAGGGCATGACAACCTATTCTAGCACTCTTGCCTAGAGAGTCCCATGGACAGAGGAGCCTGTGGGCTGTGGTCCATAGGGTCACAAAGAGTCGGACACAACTGAAGTGACTTAGCACACAAGAAAACAGTACCTATGATTGCTCTCAGATGAATTTTTGTGCAATCAAATTATGACTATAGTCGCCTGTTACTTGGGACCATCTTGCCAATGCTCCTTCAACTCCATATTACATTTAATAAAGATTCTTTTTAAATCTGAAAAAGCAGAATGCACATTTAACCAAAATTCCATAGAATATGGAATTCCCTACATTAACTGGGTGGATCATTTATAAAAACTGATGGCAGATGTCCTCAAATTACTACAATTTGGCTGTTATGCCTGTCAGCAAAGCAGCTATTCCAGAATCTTTGTAAATTCTAATTTGCAGTGTAGACTCCATGCCTGAAATGAAGCAGAGAATTCAGAGAAAAGGTGAAGTTGTGTATTACTTTTTATCACACACCATATTTTAAGTGAGAATGAGGCTGTGCTTAAGTATAACACAGAAATAGCTCAAGCTTCAGTAAGAACAAAGTCAAACAATGACCATCCTTGAAATAGGATCAATTTCAACTGATTCATGTTGTATACACTCTTTCTGAAAGCTTCCTCTGAGTTTCTTCGTGCTTTCTCTTTCTCAGTCTTTACTGAAACTAAAGTGCTTGAAACAAACATTCGTTAGAGCATTAAAAATTTTTAAAAATGCTATAAATGTTTCTTCTTTCCTTAACCAAGGTTGACTGACCAATGGAATCTCTCAAGGCAATTCAAGCTTGGAAATCTTGTTTTGATGCTAAAATGTGTCTCTTGAAATTTGGTAGATCTAAACTACCAAGAAAGAACTTCAAAGATTTTCCTATGTTTTTAAAATGTATTTTATAATTTTTTTTTTTGCCTATACTGAATGACCTCATTTATGTAAACTATCAGTATTATCATGTAATAAAATAAATTTATTTTTAAAACAAAGCAAATATATATTTGCTTAGGAATTTTCTATTGTTACCACACATTATTAATAGAAATAAATTTGAACATTATTGCTTTACAAAACCTTGTGTTTTATAGCAACTATCATGAATACCTTTGAAATAGTTTACTCTGACCATATGTTTTCCTTGGAAACTAAAGAATTTGAAAATATAGTAGACAGTTATGAGACTGGCTACTCAGCAGCCTGGCCATATTTTTTAACCTCACCTCCGTGGTGCTAGTGGTAAAGAATCCACCTGCCAATGCAGGAGACACAAGAGACGTGGGTTCAATCCCTGGGTTGGGAAATCCCCTGGAGAAGGGAATGGCAACCCACTCCAGTATCCTTGCCTGGAGAATCTCATCGACAGCACAGCCTGGTGGGCTATAGTCCATGGGGCTGCAAAGAGTTGGACACAACTGAGCATGAGCAACAGGTGTATTTGATTGGTCTAAGGTGGGCAATTAATGAAATTGGGCCAATTGGAGTCATTTCCAGGGAAATTGGGAACTTGAAATAAAGTTGTCCTTCTTTGGGTTCTTGGAGTATACAGATATGCAGTTCAAAGCTATTGAGAGTCATGTTTTGTTCCATGAGGACCAGAAAAGCAAAGAAACTGGTGAAAGAGGAACCGAGGTGAGAGGTGAGTTTCCTGACAGTCTGAGTTCCTGTCCCATGCAATCTCAGAGTTTAGCTTCATTCGGTTCCTGTGTGTAGCTTCCATGAGGCCTGTCAGCATGTTTGTAATGAATTCCTCCTTTGGCTTAACCTAGTTCTATTTGGATTTCTATGACTTGGAACCAAGATCTTGACTAACTCTAGGGTATCGTGAGATCGCGGATGACAGTTTCTTAAAGCAGACATGACGTCCTTTATGAAACAGTACTATCAAATAATGCCTTCAATTAAAGGAGCATTTCTAGCAACAATATTCCATTTATCACTGTATAGCCATTCAGGATAATGATTGGAGGGGAGCATGGAGACTGAGTAGACAGTCCAGCAAGCGCTGATTGGGCATCTCCTGTATTCTAGGCACTGCACCACCCACTGTGACAAATGCTAAGGAGGAGTAGGACATGGTTCTTTGGACGGTCTACAATTTAGTGGGAGGAAACAGCTACTCAGTGATAATTTCAATACAGTTTGGTGGTCTAAGAGCGGTTCAGGTATTATGGGGTCAGAGAGGAGGATGACTTAGCCAGCTGAGGAGGAATCATGGAAGATTCTGGAGGGAACTTACATCTGAACTGATGACTTGCTCTGAGAATAAAGGTCTTTACCCCAAATCCCAGGTAAGGCCAGATAGTTCTTGGATCCTTAACAAATTCTACAGAATTTCTTGGAAAGCCTTAGCAGTGGAGGGACTAGTGGGTGTTGCTGCGAGGTAATATGAGAAGAGGAAGAATGAAGCCTTCATGCCTTGTTTCAGAATGTCCTGTACATGACAGGGTAAAGTATATGGGCATGTGAGCTGAGACGTGAGATGTTTCTGCTTCCAATACCGTTATAGCAATGAGTTGAGATGGAGAGCTTTTGATCTGCTTCCTGAAGTGGATTATTTCCACTCTGTATTATTGCCCTTGGTGTTACATAGAGAGTAGAGTAAAATGTTCTGGGTCAAATAATCTGCTATTTGGAAAAGGTCCTGGTTTGTGCCAAATTTTATGAAGGAAGTCTAGGACACATTTTAGTGCCCATGGTTTTAAGACCAAGCTTTTGCCTTAATGAAACCTTCATTGTAATATAGTCTGCATACACTACATTGCTGCTGCTGCTGTTAAGTCGCTTCAGTCGTGTCCGACTCTGTGCGACCCCATAGATGGCAGCCCACCAGGCTCCCCCGTCCCTGGGATTCTCCAGGCAAGAACACTGGAGTGGGTTGCCATTTCCTTCTCCAATACACTACATTATGAGAACCTAAATATATTGGGGCATTGCTGTCACTCATTCATTCAAAAATATTTGTTAAGTACCTACTAAGTGCCAAGTACGTTAGGTCCTGGGACCTCATCAGTGGACAAACAGTGACCTCAGGGTCACTAGCTTATGGTGTAATGGATATAATCCCTCACAGCACTGAATTTAAAACAGGGCTTATCCAAGAAGTTATGTTATCCAGAGGACACTGTCATTAGACTTTCAACCTATACCACTATCTTGGAGCATGAAACTCAAGATGAGCATTCCCAGAAGAACTCAGTATATGGTGAGAAAAACAGTTTTCTTTTCACCCCCAAGTAATTTAAGTATTTTAATAATAACTGTCAGGAGCAAAAAAAAAAAGTTTATGTTTCTTCAGTGCAAGAATCTTGGTTTATTCAATCTTTTTTGTTATGGTTGATGAATATGGGTGCTACATTCGGACATCTGTTCTTCAAAGAGTCTTCTATGCCTCAAAGTATTTTTCTGGAAAGAAACCTGTTCCCATGTGACCTACTTTGGCATTTGAGCGCTGACGCTGGAACACGACGTGCGAATAGTCTATTCCTGTCTGTTTGCTAATGTGACTGGATCCTGAGAGTGTGTATCTTATAATAACATCTAGTTTGCACTTTTGCAAGTCCATTCAGCCTTGGGACCTGTCAGCTTTTGGTGTCTGAAGTAGTCTGAAATTCTGTATTAGAAAACTAAATAAGTGATATAACTCTAAAAACAAAATCAGCAATTATTTTTCAAGAGATAAATTATGTTTGTGGAAATTTCAAAATGTGGGTATCTAGGGACGTTGATGCAACAATTACAGCCAGTACTTGCATTATAAAGGAAATGTTAGTTAGATGTGTTTCCAAGGACATTTTCCTCCACTTTTTCTTATTCTTACTTGAGTTTCAGTTACCAGGAAAAAAGTGCAACAGAAGTACTTCAGTAGGTATTTTCCCTTTTCTCCTTTTTTCAGCTTAAGTAAAAAAACAGAACTTCACAGATACAGAACTCACTGTTACTTGCTGCAGAAAGTGTAATTATTCTTGTATGGTGTGTGCAGAATAATAAAATACTTTGAAGCTCTGTGATCCAAGCTGGATAACAACTTTGTCATATGCTGGTTTTAGAAAGAAGTGACAGGGAACCTTTTTCTGACTTGCTCTATAAAACCATTTTTATATTACTGCCATGTGTAAACTAATTTTAATAAAGCTGTTTCTAGCATATTCTTTTTTTTTAATACCCTAGGAACATTTGTTTACTCAATGATCCAGAACTAGCAACTCTAAAAAAATAATTTGCATAGTGCTTTTTGTTTGTTGGTTGGTCTTGTTTTACTCCTGAAGATAACCTGGTCTTCCATTGTGTACAGTCACCCCTCTGTCTCATAGGTTCAACTGCATACCAAAGTATCTGAACTCTAATCAAACCAGTGGTCCTGATCATTCTATAAATGGCATACGGTTGGGAGAAACTTACTTCTGAACTATTATAACATAAAAGTTCTGAGCACAAGATCATAATTCAGACAGATCTGGGTTTCAATTCCAGGTAACTTACTATGAACCCCTGGGCAAGTTAGTTAACCTTACTAACGTTTTCATCAGCAAAGTGAAAATAAATAATAAATAGGGTGAGCTGAGAGGATTAGATGAGACAGTGCCAGTAACATGCTTAGCCTAGCACCTGGAATATTTTTAGTATTCTCTAGGTAAAGGGTCAAGTAATATTAGTTATTATTAGAAAGATCAATAATAATACTAAGGATGATGGTGGTGATGATACTGATGTTCTCTGATCACCCTTATGAAAAACAAGGGATTCTTTTCTGAAGTTGAATTGCTGCACTGATACAGTAAAAGGTCTCTGTATTTTCAAGAGTTCATGACCCCCAGAAATGTCAGTCTACTCTTGTCTGAACAAGCTATGTTTAGGTAAAGATTCCAGCTCGGTGACTGGCCCTATGCAACTGCTCATTTCTCTCCCTGTATTCTTCCTCTCTCCCTTCCCTGCTTCTTCCTTTAAAGTACCCAATGAGAAGAATTAAGGAAGAATTATTACAATGCTATTGAAAATAATGAAAGGCCTAATAATTTTTAAACTATGCTGAGTTAAGCTTGTTAGCTTTGGAAGTGGGGTTGGACTTTTACCACTTGTAAGCTCAACATTACTTGAATTGAGTATAATTTGAGTCCGGGCCTGGGAATAACCTTTCCTGTTGATTATTCACCATGTTCTTGCACAGTAAGAATTATGCACATTTATACAAGTATGAACTTAAGGCTCAGGAAGCTTTAGTCCCCTGCCAGACCACATTACTAGTAAATCATTGTCACTTGCCTCTTAGGTATACTCCTTGCTTTCCATAAGAGTGGTCAGAAAACACCTGAATCATCACCACTATCATCCTTAATATTATTGATCTTTCTAATAATAACTAATATTACTTGAAATTTTACCTTCATGTATGTGTGCTAAGTTGCTTCAGTTGTGTCCAGCTCTTGAGATTCTATGGACTATAGCCTGACAGACTCCTCTGTCCACGAAATTCTCCAGGCAAGAAGACTGAAGTGGGTTGCCATGCCCTCCTCTAGGGGATCTTCCCAACCCGGTTACTGAACCCATGTCTCCTGCAGCTCCTGCACTGCAGAACGATTCTTTAATCACTGAGCCACCAGAGAAACCTGAGCCTTGACCTAGACGATGCATGAAATAGTCCAGTCGCTAGACTAAACATTTTGCTGGCACTATCTTGGTATCTCAGACTTTGCAATAAAAGTACAACTGAAATTATCTACCTTCCAAAAGGAAAGAAACAGAAATTTGTTCTAGACTCTGCCAATTAGCTAAATAAATGCCCCCTAAGACTACGTGGCTGACAAAACTTTGAGACATTTTAAAAAGTGAAAACTGAACAGGAATAAAATAAGAGGGTTATGCAACAACCAGCTGAATATGTTTATTTGTTTTTAAAATTCAGCGTCTCAGCCAGGTCGAACAGGCTTCGCTGTCTTTTCTTAAACCTGTTAAAATATCTGGAAATAAGAAAGGACATTGACTAGAACACAGACAGATTGAGCAACAGGGCATGCATACTAACTCAAGCCACGCACATAACACTCTTACTGGAGAGTACTTAATTTGATAGGATAAAATAATTCTTTGAGCCACAAAAGATATGAGGAAATAAACAGCCTGTAAAGTATTTGGCTATTCCAGAAGCTTTTGCAAATAATGAAGTATAATACAAATTGTTTTAATTTAAAAATATTTTTCTGATACCCCAAATTGACTCCACATTGCTCGAGTGCCTTGAATCAATGGAACTTAATTAATCTAAACCTCACCCATCTAGAATTTGTCACTACTCAGGCATGGACTGGGCAGATATTTGCCTTCATGAAAATGAAAAAATAGTATTTTTAAAACAACATTCAGTAGATGTCAATGTTACAAACCTTTCCAGTACATTGAAAATGTTATTTCAGCAGCAAAAACTTTTTTTCATAGTAATATCATCACCTCATGTGACATTAGTACATGTTTAAAATCAAACTTGTCATTTTTATAAACTACCTTCAGATCCTAATCCAAGCGATTAAATATTACCAGAAGCTGACAACAGGAATATGCATACAAGTGTTGTTAAGTGCAGGGAGAGTAGAAAGTAGAACAGCATACAGTGTATTTCTTTCAAACAGGAGAAAAGACATATTCACAAAGTTATAATAAAAAGCCAAATAAGTTCTATTTATTCATCCAGTGAATATTCAGCACAGCTCTATGCATAGCATGGTGTCAAGAGATCAGGATAAAAGAATGAACTAGACTTAGCCCCGTCCCACAGAATTTTACTCTCTGGCAGCGAAGATGAAAGTTTTATACATACAAATAATGCCTTGCCAGTATGGACTAGGGATTTAGGGATTAGGGAAGACTTCTCAGAAGAGGTGGTTCTTATCTAGGGCTGGAAGAATGAGTGGGATGCAGAAGACAAATCTGAGTGCCTGGCTTAGTGCAGATGAGAGCATCAGGGAATCCATGATTGATTAAGGAGGGGCGAATATGCTTCTTTAAATGCTCTGACATAATGTTTGTGTGGATGATGGTGATGAACAGGACAAGTGTACATCCAACCAAAAGGAATGTCTGCTTCCAAATGGAATGTATGCTTCCCAGTGGGCCAAATGTTCTTTAGGATATCTATGGTCAATGGGTGTGTGGTACCCATTTCATACCGTATGGAGTACACCATAAATCAGAGGCACTGTAAACTGATACCCAACAGTACAATGAGTTTTCAGCAGTGATATACTAGATTATTGACAGTGACATATTGAGGCCTGGGGCAAAAAGAAAAATGTGAGTCCCTATATACACTTATCAAAACATCCTTCTACATTTTGAATCAAGTAAGAAAATATAATGAAAACTCTGTAATAACAAAGCATGACTATACATGTGAATACATATGGCTAATCGATAAAGGTCTACATTGCCCACTCTGTTCACAGGCCCTCCTCAGCGCTCATGAACTTGTCCTATTGGGGACCTGATGGCAGCGGGCCTGAAACTGCAGGCTGATTGAAGGCGGAGTGTTTCCGTTGCCAAATAATGCAAAGTTGTAAAATAAATAACCACTCTTGGTCTTTAATTCTAATTTAGACAGTTTATTCATCATGGATTTTTTTGCATGAATTTTGATTTTGAAAAATCACATTGCACATTATTTATCTTGAACCCTCTGTTCGTTGGCACCTCCTTTAATTTTGGTCTAGAGCAAGTGTCAGGCTCACTCCCCTCACCCTAATCCCAGAGCTGGTTATTGACAAAAGAAAGAGGAAGAAACTAAACACAGCAGGCTCTCCATGCAACTTTCCAGAAACAAACAACTACAAAATCTCCACTACAACTTAATGAATTTTACATTTCATTATTCCCAATATCATTCTAGAGATTTAATAAGATCTTCAGATTGAGTTTAAATGTGAACTCTATTCCTTGCTAGTGAAAGTTCTTTGGACAAATCACATACATTTCCTGGGCTTGCCGGGTGGCTCAGTAGTAAAGACTACACTTGCAGTGCAGGAGACATAGGAGACCCGGGTTCAACCCCCAGGTCGGGGAAGATCCCCTGGAATGGAAACCCACTCCAGTATTCATGTCTGAGAAATCCCATGGGCGAAGGAGCCTGGTGGGCTGCAGTCCATGGAGTTGCACAGAGTCAGACACCGCTGAGCAACTGAGCATGCTCGCACACACAGTTCTCAATCTGTAAATTTGATACAGTAATACCCATTGCACCACATGTTGGTGGCAAGCAAAACTGAAACACTGCTCATGAAAACTCCTGGCCAGAGCTGGCTTTATGGGCATTTGACCTGTGCAACACACTGGACCTTGTTCTAAGAATGGCTCCACACAAGTGCTTGGTACTTTCATTGGGCACCAGAACCCACAAATTATGTAGCTGGTCATAGTCACGGCAGAGTAGGCACTCAGAAAACCGTGATGGATCTTGTTATATTGCAGTTGATTTGTGGACATGTGTGTGCATGCTCAGTCATGTCTGACCCTTTGCCACCCCACAGACTGTAGCCTGCCAGGCTCCTCTGTCCATGGGATTTCCCAGGCAAGAACACTGGAGTGGATTGCCATTTCCTCCTCCAGGGGATCTTCTTTACCCAGGTATTGAACCTCCCTACCTCCTGCATTGCAGGAGGATTCTTTACCTGTTGAGCCATCAGGGAAGCCCTGATTTGGGTACACATGCATATTTAATGATTCTTGCCCTGTGCTCAGCCCATGAAGATATGGGGGTTTAAAGAAAAAACTTTGTTAGTTTTGGCCTTTATCTCCTATTTAGGAAAACCAGAATGGAATGGAAGGATACAAGAGACAATTGGGAGGTTTCAAAGATGGTGACTTTAAATGCAATTGTACTTTGGAGAAAACAAACTCCCCTCCCTCTTTTTGAATTGTCCATCAACACTGGAGACATACCCAGTCCAGGAAGGAGGTCCCCAGTCCCTCAGAGTTATATTACCATCCATTAGAAGCGGGGTCTTCCCTGCTCACGTTAGACTGATCTGCTCTAAGGCAAATGTCTCCTTCAGTACCTCCATGCCTCAGTCATGGACAACCTTCTATAGCTCTCAGATCATGTCCTGTCCTTACAGGTATCTGTTCGTCAGCATCTTCTGGAGTATCTGAATCACCAAGGGGGTCATGTTTCACGATTATCCCCTCCTCCATGAACTTTTCCCAGCAACTGGGCTGCTTTCACCATTTCAACAATTTAATATGAAAGGTCTGTTTCTTTTTAAATTTTTATTAAGCAATAAAATTGAATGGAATCTGGACACAAAGTCTGACTGATGATTTCATTGGTTTGATCCCTCATTCCTCTAGCAACTTTTTTCAGTGGTCAAACAAAAGCTGATAATCTTCTGAGCCAAAAAGTCCAACGGTTTAGGATCACAAAGTCCTGCCTATTCCTGGGAGGGAAGAGAAATATATTTGAGCAATTTCTAGCAGCACACTCGTTCACTCTGGGTTAGCAATGTAATTTCACTTCCCAATGGGTCACCCAGTGCCATCCTCAATAACTCATTCTTCCCCATAGATGAGGCAGAGGGCATTAAGTACAGTGTAAAGAGCTAATATCTGGAAGGCTTTTAAAAAGTTATTGAGGTATAATTGATATATGACATTGAATTAGTATTAGGTATACCATAAAATGATTTATCTCTATAATGCAAAATGATTACCACAATAAGTTTAGTTAACATCCATCATCTCACGTAGTTACAAAAACATTTTTCTTGTGATTAGAACTTTTAAATTCTACTCTCTTAGCAATTTTCAAAAATACAATACAGTGTTATTAACTATAGTCACCTTGCTGTACATTACATCCCCAGGACTTATTTATCTTATAATTGGAAGTATCTACCTTTGACCTCCTTTAGCCATTTCTTATTTTCTAATATTTTTGAATCTTTGGAGTGTGTCTTTAGCTTCCTGTAGAAAGGTTCAAACTGAGATCAAACTAACCCTTTTCCTTCTGGGTCACTGCCTGTGTGGAGATGCTCTGGAGTGACCTCAGTAACCTCAGTGACCTCAGTGACCTTTAGTCCACCTTTAAGAGGAGACCAGTCAGCCTGTGATCAGAAGATACAGGGTTACTTATTCTCTTCCCGTTCCAAGTGCTGCCTCACCCACTTTTGCTCAAAGCAATCTGTGTTGAACACCCTTTATGGTGTACCCATTTCGTCTCTGAAGATATTTCTGTGATTATTCTGAAACTATTCAGGTTAAGAACAGGTAGGAAGGAATTTGGACCCAATCAGTGTCATGCTGGGCCTTCAGAGGAACTCCTATCCCCTAATTCTTCCTTTCCACCCCCCTCTCCCCACAGTATTTTCCTTTCAAGTACCCTCTCTCTTCCCTGTTTTCTGGGATATAATTCCTCTTTCCTAATCAAAGCCCAGGGCAATTTACAAAATTGTAATTCCTTTCAAAATACCAAGTGCATTTTTCACAAAACTAGAGTAAATAATTTTAAAATTTGTAGAGGCACAAAGGACCCTGAATAACCAAGGCAGTCTTGAGAAAGAAGAACAGAACTGGAGGAGTCATTGTCCCTGATTTTGGACTATGCTACAAAGATACAGTAATCAAAACAGTATGGTACTGGCAGAAAAACAGACCCATAGATCAATGGAACAGAATAGAGAGCCCAGAAATAAACCCATACACTTATGGTCAATTAATCTATGACAAAGGAGGCAAGAATATATAATGGAGAAAAGTCAGTCTCTTTAATAACTGATGCTGGGAAAACTGGGTAGCTACATGTAAAAGGATGAAGTTGGAACATTCTCTAACCACATACAAATATGAACTAAAAAAATGGATTAAAGACCTAGATGTAAACTGGAAATCACAAAATTCCTGGAAGAAAACATAGGCAGAATTACCTATGACATTAACTATAGCAATGATTTTTTTGATTTCTCTCCAAAGGAAATAAAAGTAAAAATATACAAATGGGACCTAATTAAACTTAAACTTTTCACAATAAAGGGAACCATAGAAAAAACAAAAAGACAAACTGTTGAATGGGAGAAAATACTTATAAATAATATGCCTGATAAAGGGTTAATCTACAAAGTTTTTAAGCAACTCATACAGCTCAACATCAAGAAAACAAACAATTCAATTAAAACATGGGGAGAAGACCTGAAGAGACAGTTTTCCAAAGAAGAAATGCAGAAATAGGCACAGGAAAAGATGCTCAACATCATTAATAATCAGAGAAATGAAAATTTAAACCACAATGAGATATCACTTCACACCTGTCAGAGTAGTGATCACCAGTTCAGTTCAGTCGCTCAGTCATGTCCGACTCTTTGCAACCCCATGAATTGCAGCACACCAGGCCTCCCTGTCCATCACCAACTCCCAGAGTTTACCCAAACCCATGTCCATCGAGTCAGTGATGCCATCCAACCATCTCATCCTCTGTCGTCCTCTTTTCCTCCTGATCCCAATCCTTCCCAGCATTAGGGTCTTTTCCAATGAGTCAACTCTTCGCATGAGGTGGCCAAAGTATTGGAGTTTCAGCTTCAACATCAGTCCTTCCAATGAACACCCAGGACTGATCTCCCTTAGGATGGACTGGTTGGATCTCCTTGCAGTCCAAGGGACTCTCAACAGTCTTCTCCAACACCACAGTTCAAAAGCACCAATTCTTCGGTGCTCAGCTTTCTTCACTGTCCAACTCTCACATCCATACATGACCACTGGAAAAACCATAGCCTTGACTAGAACACAAATAACAAATGTTGGTGAGAATGTAACTAGGTGAAGCCACTGTGGGAAATAGTATAAAAGTTTCTCAAAAACGAAGAATGGAACTGTCATGTGACTTAGTGGTTCAACTCCTGGGTATATATGCAAAGAAAATGAGAATATTAATTTGAGAGGATACATGTACCCCAATGTTCATAGCAGCACTATTTACAATAGCCAAGATACGGGAACAATGTATGTCCATCAACAGATGAATCGATAAAGACAATGTGATGTATAATATATAATGGAACACTATTCAGCTATAAAGGGCTTCCCCGGTGGTTCATTTTTAAAGAATCCACCTGCTAATGCAGGAGATGCAGATTTGATCCCCTGGAGAAGGAAATGGCAACCCACTCCAATATTCTTGCCTAGGAAATCCCATGGACAGAGGATCCTGGTGTACTATAGTCCATGGGGCCACAAAGAGTCAGACACAACTGGGCAACTGAACATGCACACACTCAGCTATAAAAAAGAATGCAATTTTTCCGCTTTCAGCAACACGGATAGACGGGGAAGGCAGTATGCTGGGTGAAATGGGTTAGACAGAGAAAGACAAATGCTGTGGGATATCACTTATATGTGAATTCTAAAGGGAAAAACAAAATGGTGAATATACTGAAAGAGAAACAGACTCACCAATGTGGAGAGCACACTAGTGGTTGGCAAGATGTGGAGGGAAGAAGGGAGGAGCAGGAAAGGGGGGATTGGGAGGTGCAGACTATTATGTATGGAATAAATAAGCTACAGGGATGTGTTCTGCAGCATGGGGTGTATAACCAACATTTTGTGGTCACTGTAGGTGGAATGTAACCTTTGAAAGTTGTCAATTGCTGTGATGTACACCTGGAACTTACATAGTCTTGTGCATCAACTATACATCAAAAAAAGACCAAAAAACCATATATGCACATAACAAAACAAAAACCAACCAGACAAAAAATTTCAGTCTCCTCAGGTCCCTCTGAAGTCCCACAAGTTTAGCAGCCTTATCCATTGAATGCCTGTGTCTTTTCACAAATAAAAAGGTCTGGGCTTTGTCTCGGTATCCGTTGGCTTCTTTCCTGCCCCCTCCCTAGACAAGGAGGAGAAATATGAAGGGCTTCCAACATTCCCCTGTTAAAATTCTAACAAAGCAGACCTTGCCACTAGAAGCAATGCCCCTCTGCCAGGCCCTCCAAGAGAGTATCCTTTTTATTAATAAGTTTACCACTCCATTTCTTTAAGACTCATAACGTGGCATTATTTTGCTGAGCAAACATTTCTGCCTCCCATTCCCATCCCCTTAGTTGTATCACAAAGCTTTTTCTCTTAAATAAAGAGCACCTGGGGAAAGAAGGTGGGGAGGTGGAGTCCACTCCACCACAGGGCTTTAGGTAAGGTTCATATTTCAGGAGCCATATTTCGTGGATGGAAGATCAACACATGAGAGGGATGAGGGAAGGATTGCTCTTGAAGGTGACAACAGTTACAAATAAGATCACATAGATTCTGTAAATAAATGTGGTGCACAATTGGAGAAGGCTATGTGGACAAGGTTGCCAGATAAGAGAAAGACATTCAGTCAAATGTGAATTTCAGATAATCACCAAATAAGATTTTCATATAAGTATGTTCCAAACATTGCCACTTACTGAGCATCCTGTATTTTTTGTTTTCTAAATCTGGCCACCCTAGAATGATGAGTGGATCGTGGGATGTTGAGGGAAATAGACTTGAAGATGAGGCTGTCAGGTAGGGGAAGGGCAAGATCACAGTGGCCTGATATGTCATGGTAAGAATTCTTGGATTTCACTGGATGGGAAAGACAAAAAGCTTTGAGCAGACAAGTGACATGAAAATACATATCATTTAGAGAGAGAATTCTGTAGGGTTGTGAGTAATAAATTGGAAACCTGAGAGACGTAAGACAGAAGAAATGACAGAGCTAGAAGTGGGAGGCATAAATATAAAGTCTGTGAAATACTTAGGACATTTTGGTGAGAGAATGAACATGACCTGTTGAATTTGGAGATGTATAAGAGTAGACAGTAAGAGAGAAGACTGACATCATAGCTCTTCACTGATGACCTGGCAGCTCTTGGTATGATTGGGATATAGATGGGAGGAGGAGGGGCAAGGGGCAGGGGAGGTGGTGAGATAGTAAACATAATGACCTTGGTTTCCAAAAATGGGATTTTGAGGACTCTGGGAGCATCTTTGTAGAGAACTCAGCAAACAATTGGGAAGGTAGAGCTGGAGGTCAAGGAAAGTTTTGGTCAAGAAAAAGACGAGCCTTGAGCAGAGGAAAGACATGACGGAGTCACAGCCTCAAGAAGAAGCATCTATAAATACTGGAGATGGATAAAGGAGCAAAGATGCTGAGGTCATGAGGGGAAGCTGGGAGGATCTGCAGCATATTAATGTGCAGTAATAACATGAAAGTAGAAATGGAGCAGCAAGTGGTAAACTGAGATCATACTTCAAAAGAAAACAGTTAGGACTTGACATTAAATACAGTCAGGAACAAATGAGAAGAGGAGGAGACAGGTGCAGTTGATGCTGTGAACAAAGGAGGTTGGAACACAAAACTGCCATGTGCATGACAGCAAGAGCCAGGTGAGGCCGGAGATGAATTTAGAGAGAGAAGGCAAGATCCACTCTACGTTGATTGGGTTGCAAGTTGTCTATAGAACATCCAAGTTAAGATGTCTTGCTAGTGGTTGCAATATCTAAATCATACACAAGGGTTGAAAATAAAGATTTTGCAAGGGGGTGGAAGTGCTGTAAGTGGATGGTATTTCACCATAAATGTAGAGCAGGAGTCTTAGCCCTCAGAGATATTATGAAATCTTTGAAAAGAAATGAAAATTTGTGTGTTATAGTACAAAAATAATGCCATTCACAATCCAAATTGGCTGTTCCAGGAAAAAAAAATCTCACAAATTAATTCAGTCCATTACTGAGGATTTTTTTCTCTCTTGAGTGCTCATATGCTAGGAAGTGGGAAAACAAGCTAATGAAACATCCAATCTGGTTTAAACTTAGTCCAACTGTATAATGTAAACAGTTTCTCCCAGAAACTTTCTGCATCCCTTGGAATGCAAAACAGGCTTTCAGAGAACTGCCATCTCTTCTTGTTTCTCTCACAAGGGTGGTATGCAGTGGGCAAGGAAAGGGACTTTGGCTTCACATAGATCCTTGGGTTGTTCTGGCAGAAATACCCAGGGCTGTTGGGGGCATGTCCCTTGGCCTGACTGTGATATATTCTACCGGCCTTGGATGCTGTATTCCTATGAAGGTGACCACACGTTTCTACCTGATGGCCTGGTATGATCCCAGGGAGCAGCAACCATCCTGTTCATGATGATTTGACTTCTCATATCTCTTGGCTTCTACCCCCTCATCCTCAACCTGGCCTCTGATCGGGTGGTCCATCACAGTTTCCATAGTGTTACCTACTCCGCTGCAGCAGGCCACATAGCTCGGTGACTAGCTCTCAACTCAGCATCCAGACCACAAGGAAGCTGATGCCTGCAGGGAAACTGAGATTCCTGGTAGGCAGTAGCTGACTATCATGGACAGGGAAGACGGGGCAGGCTAGTGTCCTCAATGAGGCAAAAAGAGAAAAGTAAAATGAATACCCCTCCCCCATACATACTCACATGCATTTTCCTATATTGGAGGTCTTTAGGTTTATCAGACCCTCAAAGTGATCTATTACACCATCAAGTATTAAAAACTTTCATAGAAATAAAGGTGGAAAAGTTTCGGTAAAGCCTTAAAACCAGTTGAGAAGAAAAAAAGTTCCAACCTTGGAACAGAAAGAAAGGCCAGAGTTGGGAAGAGAACAAAGAAAGTGCATTGGGAGGAAAACCAAAGGAAAAGAGGAAGGAAATAAGCAGGAGCGGGTGACCTGTGGTGGCATATGCTTAAAGATGAAACTAAGAAAAAGTCAGAGGTTTTGATCTGTTTTCTAGATAATATAGAAAGTTGTAATTTTTACCCTTTTGCAGACAAGACCTCTTGGAGTAAAGCTCACAAGAGTCAGCTCTTAGTGTGTGTGTTCAGTTGCTCAGTCATGTCCGACTCTTTGTGACACTGTGGACTGTAGCTGACCAGGCTCCTCTGTCCATGGGATTCTCCAAGCAAGAATACTGGAGTGGGTTGCCATGCCCTCCTCCAGGAGATTTCCCTGACCTAGGGACTGAACCTGTGTCTCTTACGTCTCCTGCATTGGCAGGCGGGCTTTTTCCCGCTACAACCACCTGCAAAGCCCAGTGGGACAGTGATGACCCTCAAAAACATCAACTTCCTTTTGCTTTAATTATTGATATCAATAGAATTGAATTATTAATACTGTTTCCCAGAAAGTTAATGCCAAAACTGGAATACCTTAGTGTTATATTTTCCCTTCACCTAAAAACAGACTTTAAGATGAGCACTTGGCAACAACTGTTTATTTGGGAACTATTAATAGTTCTAGGATATACAAGTGAGAAAGTGGGAAAAAATGAGGTAGAGAAATGAAAGAAGCTTCAGAAGGGCATGCTGGTGAGAGAATTTCTGTTGTGGACAGTGAGATTAATCCCAGTTGGATCTGTAAAGGAACCATGTGGAGTGCCCTTCAGAAGTATCCCATGAAGACTTGGGTCGAGATGGAGTTTCTGTCTACGGACATCTGCCCTCGTTGGTTGAGGGTTAAATCCCTTGTACTTTTGGATGGTCCTGTTCACAGGTAGAGAAATCTCCTGCACTGCTGGAGAAAGCCTTCAGGCAGAGAAGCAGATAGTTGGAGGCACGTGATGTGGGAAGGTAGTGGTTCTAGATCTGTGGAAATGTTGTCCAGGTGGTGGCGGCTTGGGTACGTGACTTTCCAGCAATCCTGCCAGCCTCTCTTCTGTTTCACTTTGGTGACAGGGGTAAAAGTCAGGGTACAGCAGGATGAGAGAGACAGAGAGAGGAGTGGATGGAGACAAGACACCCTCAGAGGATGAAGGCTAGCAGTGGAAATGGCTAGAATTGAGCTAGGGTCCTCAGAGAAGATCCCCACACCATTCTTGTGTTTATTCTCTCCTTCTTCCCTCCCACCCTCCCTCTCATCTACTCTCTCTCTTTCTTTCTCCCACTTCTTCCTCCTTTCTTATAATTGATTTGACTTTAACTCAACTTTCAGATAATGCCTACCACAAAGTTAAAACACTTACATCAGCTACTTTTAAAGACTTTAGCCTCAAGTATTCCCACAAGATAAAAAATAAGATTCTTTCTTTAAAATGACCTCTCTCTAGACTGTTTCCTGTCCTCCAGGCTGAGCAAAAGCAATCACCTGCCTTCAGCAAATACACACGGAGAATTGCCCAATAAATATAGGTTGCCATGGAAACCAAACCAAAGGAGAATAGAGACATAAGGATGAATATTAAGGATTTGGTTGGCCTAGCTGACACTTCTTTTTTTTTTTATTTCAATTATCTGGGCTATAATATGTGAACCACAGTTCACAGTTCCCTTTCAGAGATATACCAGGTGAATCCTAAAGCCATCCCTACCCTTGGTTTCTGTGCTGTTTAGTTCTTTTACACCAGCCCTTCCTCTACCTCCCTTTTCCTCTTCCCAGGAGCAAGCAGGAGGGCAATTGCAAATGACCTCGGCTGGCAGCATGTGTTGGTGGGAGTGGTACGTGGATTTGGAGTCAGACAGACTTGGGCATGCATCTCAACACTGCGGTGATATATTTCCATCAGCATTTTGACACTGGAGACTCTTACTACCTAAGGGTATCTTGACAATTTATTCTGCAAGTTGAAATGCTCTCATTTTGTTTTAAAAAGATGAAGAGTCCTTCAAGGACCAGTGCCTTTTTCTCTGCACATCTTATTTTTCATACTCAAATCTGAGACTTCTTTCCTGTTAATAAACATAATTTGCTTAGTGCTATGGTTAAAATATTCTGACACAAAGTATTTCATAGCGCCTAGAATTCCCAGCTATTTCTCCACAGCTCAGAAACTTCTCAGGAAAATCTTCACTGAAAGGACCAAGGAACAATATTATCGGTGGTAATATTATTATCTCGATTAGCCCAGGGCTATTTCTTGAGGTTCCAAGAAAGCAATTCTTACTGGAGCTTAGGGAAGCATCACGGAGTGAGGCTGGAACCAGAAATTGTGTGTTTGCATTTCAGATCATGGAATTTTTTTAGCTAAATGAACTTGGGCAGGTACTTAACACTTTTCTAGTCTCAACTATCTTATAAATCATAGAATAATTTCTAAATGGCTAATTGGACTCTTTCAGGATTTCTTTATTCCTAATATAAGCTAACATTCATATAACACATATCATATATTAGAAATTGTTCGAATGCTTCATCTATAAATCATGGATTTATAGCATGGATTACAGCATTCCTGTATGCAAGTACTTAGTGTTCTCCTGCAGAGGAGGCTGAAGGAAACAAGGTGAATGCCTTGTCCAGGACCACACAACTAGTTAAGCAGCAAATTCAGGATCTCATGCAGGAGGGCAGGCTCCAGAATGTTACCATCACTGGAAAATATTTGTGAAATACTTACTAGTAATTTCCTACATATAGTATCAAGCCCTTTACAAATAAAATCTAATTTGCTCTTATTTGTTCTTATAGCTTTGAGAACTCTATGGTGTAGGTACTATTGCCTAGGTGGGAGAAAGAATTGGGCTTCCCAGGTGTCTCAGTGGTAAAGAATCTGCCTGCCAGTGAAGGAGCCACAGGAGATGCAGGTTCGATCCCTGGGTTGGGAAGATCCCCTGAAGGAGCACATGGCAACCCATTCCAGTATTCTTGCTGGGATAATCCCATGGACACAGGAGCCTGGCAAGCAACAGTCCACTGGGTCGCAAAGAGTCGGACAGGACTGAAGCAACTGAACATGCACACATGTAGAAGGAATTAGGTTCCGAATCTGAGCTCAAGGAACTTCCCTGTGGTCTTTTGATTCTTTGTTGTTGCTGTTCAGTCACTCAGTCATATCTGACTCTTTGCGACTCCAAGAACTGCAGCAAGCCAGGCTTCCCTGTCCTTCGCTATCTCCCAGAGCTTGCTCAAACTCATGTCCATTGAGTCTGTGATGCCATTCAACCATCTCATCCTCTGTCGTCCCCTTCTCCTGCCTTCAATCTTTCCAAGCATCGGGGCCTTTTCCAGTGAGTCGGCTCTTCACGTAATGTGGCCAAAGTATTGGAGCTTCAGCATCAGTCCTTCCAGTGAATATTCAGGATTGATTTCCTTTAGAATTGACTGGCTTGATCAGTTTGCAGTCCAAGGCACTCTCAAGGGTCTTCTCCAACACCACAGTTCAAAAGCATGATTCATTGGTAGAAACTATTTCTTTTGCTTATAATATTCTCCTTTTACTGCTTACTCTTTTCTGTGCCAAGTATAATTGTCATCATCCTTCAAGTCTCAATTTAAACATTGCTTCTTCGAGTAGTCTTTGCTGAAACCCTACACTAGGTAAAGAGACAACGAAGGTTCAAAATTAAAATAAAAATTAGCTAGGTTCCCAAATTTTTATAAGTAGGAAGGAAGCAGTCTGAGAAAGCTACTTAGTTGCAAATATGTAATTTCATATGGAAAATGAAGGGCATCTCAGATGATGTAGGGGAATGTGTAGGGAGTAGAAGCAAGAGACATAAACAATGGACAAAGTAACCACTCCCTGGGAACAGAGTTGCCTTCTAGCCAGGGATCATTCCTTTTCCCCATGGGAGGGAAATCTGACAATATATTCTCAGATGGATTTCAGAATTGCTACGGAAAATGACTGATGTGTTGTTGTACTCCTTCCATTTTCAGATGAGAGTATCTGTTACGGTTCTTTTGTCCCTGTTTTTTCATTGCATGCTAGGTGTTTCAAAAGCAGTTATCTTCTCATAAGTTTAAAGGTCTCTGAATGAAGAAAACGTGCACTCAAGATGCCACACTCAAGGATTTCATCCACATTTGAACAGGATACAAATTGCAAGGTATCAGATCTTGAGATTGATACTAAATTAGATCCGATTCTGGAAAACTTATGGGGAGGTCAGTGTAGTTTGCATTGGGAGTGGACTGTGGTAGGTAGAAACAAAGTGGCCACAACATTTAGCAGTTTCTTCTATAAAGAGGTGGATTTTTTTTTCACCACCCTTAAATGTAGATTTACCTATGGGACTTGCTTTGGCCAATGGGGTGCTAGAAAATGTAGAGATTTGAAAAATTCTTATGTATTGGGACTTGCTTTTTCTCAAAATTACTGGATTACCTTTCTTTAGGATAAAATTTGATGCAAAGAAAGTCCTCATTAATCTCTGACAAGCCATAGACTCACAAGCTAAATGAAATGGTTTCTGAATTAAACCATTAGGTTGAGATGGTCTGTTATGCAGGAGAAACTCACCGATGTTGGTTGGATTTGCATGAATAGATGGAGTTCCATTTCTATCTTCAATAATAGCATTAAGTGAGTAGCAGTTGTAAGACAGTGTGGGGAAATTCATGTGCTGTAGCAGCTTTTCTCTCCACCTTCTGAATTTAACCAACACACACACAGACACTCACACAAACAACTACAAAAATCCAGAATGAACGGAGATCTCTATCTGCGATAATCAGGCATCCCAGAATTAGTATTATGCTGTGAGTTGATGCATTTAGAAGAAATCTAAGCTAACAAACCAACTGTTGATTACACCCATGTGATAGTCAAGGGACAAACTTAGTGTGCTGAATGAGCAGTAAAAAATAACTTCATTCATGCAATCAATATTTTACTAGATGCCTACCGTATGCCGTAACTGGGAAAAGGAAAACAATATATAATACTACTAGTGGATTATAATTGCAATTTAAAAATTTACTTTTTCTGGCATTTGTTATATTTGGAAACTCTAATTAAAGGCTCAATAATCAAGAAATAACTCAATAAGATCAAAATAAAGTCATATCTGGGCAATAATTTCACAGTAAATTTTGTTTAATAAAAATTTCACATGAGTCATTTTTAGTTGACTCTCAAACACTGAATCTTTGGAAGACAGATGTCAAGGAAATAAATGCTATGCCTTGCTATTTTTACGTGCACTTGCAACATGGCATCTACTATAGGGGAAATGCTTTCATATGATTTTTGCAACTTACTATTCTTTACTGTTTTTGAGATTGAAGATGTATTACAGTTATTCTTAAGCTTTTTTATTTTCCCTTTTGATGCAGAATTCTTGCTTTATTTCTATTGAAAGAGTTCTTTAAGTAATAGGTAAAAATTAATAAGTTAAAATGTTCTTAAAATTTCTTCAGATTTACAGTCTGATTTATTTAAATCACTTTTAAAAATAAACTTTTTTTTTAGAATGAAATAAAGATTTATAAAGAAATTGTGAAGATAGTGCAGAGAATTCTCATTTTATTTCTCATAGTTAATTAACATATTAATATGATAAAATTATTATAAGCAATGAACCAATATTAATATATTACCGCAACTAACATCCATATTTGATTCAAATTTCCTTAGCCTTTGCTTAGTGTTCTTTTGGTTTCTCTGTTCTAATTGCCTATCCAGGATAATACATTATATTGTATCATCAAGTTTCCTTACACTTCTCTTGGTTGTCACAGTTTTTCAGCCTTTCTTTGTTTTTGATGAACTGGGAAGTCTTGAGGAGCAAGGTGTTTTGTAATAGAATGTCCCTCAGTTGGGAGATATCTGATATTTTTCTCATGATTAGACTAGGATCATGCGTTATCAGAGGAAAAAACAGAAGTACCAGTTTCATCACATTGTATCAGTGGTACATACTATCAACATGACTTATCACTGCTGCTGTTGACCTTGATCATCTGACTGAGGTAATATTTCCCAGGTGCTTCATGGTAAAGTTACTCCTCTTTTCATGTTTTCCATACCACACTCTTCAGAAGGAAGTCATTATGTATATTCTACATGTAAGGGGTGAGAAGTTATGCTCCACAAACTTGAGGGTGGAGTAATTACATAAATTATTTGAAATTCTTCTACATGGAATATTTGTTCTATTCTCCCCTTATTAATTCATTATTTTTAAATTAATTATTTACTTATATTATGGGAGAGTTGGACCATAAAGAAGACTTTCAAATTATGGGGCTATAGAAGACCTTGGGAGTTCCTTGGACTGCAAGGAGATCAAACCAGTCAATCCCAAAGGAAATCAACCCTGAATATTCATTGGAAGGACTGTTGCTGAAGCTGCAGCTCCAATACTTTGGCCACGTAATGCAAAGAGCCAAGTCATTGAAAAATACCCTGATGCTGGGAAATACTGAAGTCAAAAGGAGAAGGGAGCAGCAGAGGATGAGATGGCTAGACAACTGATTCAATGGACATGAATTTGAGCAAACTGCAGGGGATAGTGAAGGACAGGGAAGCCTGATGTGCTGCAGTCCATGGGGTTGCAAAGAGTCAGACACAACTTAGAGACTGAACAATATTAGTATGGATTCATGGATATTTATTTCATACTTTGGATTATAATCCAACATTACTGCTTATTTTGTTGTTTAGATTGTTCTAGCTTTGGCTGTGGGAGCTCTTTCATTTGACATCTGTGACCCTTTGATGTATCCTCATCATTGTGGGTCTTTAGTAGGTTCATAAGTTTTTGAATAACAAGCACTATATATATATCTCATTTTAACTTGGCATGTTCTCTATTTCTGTCCTGTCTTTGCCTCTCTCTCTCCTTTATTTGTTCCTTCATCTACTTATTATAATCTCTAAATAAGGAAGGATATATGATCTCAATTTTGCTGTTTGACGGGAAGTTAATTCTTCTTGATGACTAGCCAGTGGTTCTCAAATGTTAGTGTGCAAAAGAATAATCTGGAGAGTTCGTTAAAATTGCAGACTCTTCCTCTGCTATGAACTGGACTTAATTATGTCTTCCACAAATTCATATGTTGAAGCCTTAACTTCCACTGTGACTCTATTTGGGGATAGAGCTTTTAGAAGATACGGAGAAGGCAATGGCACCCCACTCCAGTACTCTTGCTTGGAAAATCCCATGGACGGAGAAGCCTGGTAGGCTACAGTCCATGGGGTCGCTAAGAGTCGGACACGACTGAGCGACTTCACTTTCACTTTTCCCTTTCATGCACTGGAGAAGGAAATGGCAACCCACTCCAGTATTCTTGCCTGGAGAATCCTAGGGACGGCGGAACGGCGGAGCCTGGTGGGCTGCCGTCAGATAACTAAGTATGGGTAAATGCAGTCATAAGGTGTGTTCCTAATCTGATAGAATCGGTAGTTTTATAAAAAGAAGAAAAGAGAGAGATCTACCTGCACACATGGAGGAAAGGCCATGTGAGGACACAGTGCGAAGGCAGTCATCTACAAGCCAGGAAGAGAGCTTGTACCAGAAACCAAATTGGCAAGCACTTTGATCCTGGACTTCCCAGCCTTCAGAACTGTGAGGAAATAGCTTTATATTCCTTAAGACACCTGGTATGTGGTATTTTATTATGGCAACTTGAGTCTCTTCAGTTGTATATGATTCTTTGGAACCCCATAGGCTGTGGCCCACCAGACTCCTCTGTCCATGGGATTCTCCAGGAAGATCACTGGAGTGGGTTGCTGTGCCCTCCTCCAGGGAATCTTCCTGATTCAGGGATCGAACCTGAGTCTCTTGTGCCTCCTGCATTAGCAGGTGGGTTCTTTACCACTAGTGCCTGGGGAGCCTAGCTAACAGAGCCTCCCCCACCCCCACTACGGCCACCATTTTAATTTTTAGGTGAAGGAAAGGGCAAGTAAGGATTCTGCATGTTAACGAGAACTTCAGGAGATACTGATGGAGTCCTTTGAGGGCTTTGCCTTGAGAAGCAGTGAACCTAACAGTGGATGAAGAACATTTGTTATATTCTTTCCTGAGGGCAAATAGCTATTCTGACACAGTCATTATTTTTTGTTTTCTGGTAGTTTATACTATTTGAACACATATGAAGTGACTAAGTAGCAGTGGCAATATATTACTTATTGTTTGGGTTTCCCAGGTGGCGCTGGTGTGAAGAACCCATCTGTCAATGCAGGAGATGTAAAGGACGTGGGTTTGATCCTTGAGTCAGGAAGATCCCCTGGAGGAGGGCATGGCAACTGACTCTAGTGTTCAGGCCTGGAGAATCTCATAGACAGAAGAAACTGGTGGGCTACAGCCCATATGTCACAAAGAGCTGGATATGACAGAAGTGACAGCACAGACACACTGATTGGGATTAATGGGGTATAGATTTCAGGAATTTACAACACAAAAACTACTTTTTCATAGGACAAAACCTCATATATTCTGGATTTATGCTCAGAATTAGGTTTCACATTTTAGCATTTGAGTACACATGCTGTCTCACTTTTTTCCCCCTGAGCTTAGCATTTTAGGGCTAGAAGGGAACTGAGGGATGATCAACTCTAGTTCTCTTTTTTCTTCATGTACAGAAAAGAAAATGGGACCCATAGAGGATTGAATTGTCCCAATTCACGTGATTATCGGTGATGGAGTTAGGTCTTAAAATTGTCTTCTTAGTTGAGGATTGTTCCATTAAGACAGACATGATTTAACAGAGTCAGTTTAAGTAGATTTTAGTGAAAGAGACAATTTTGGCTTACTCTTTCTGTTTTAAAATTTTTATATCAAGGTACAATTTGCATCTGACTTTCAGGATTATAGCTTTTGTTAGTTACAAAAGTAGATGCTATATAATATGTTTCCCATTGAAGATCTGTTGTTTAAGCTACATTTAAATTGACTATTAAAAATATTGCTTCCCAGGTGACTCAGTGGTTAAGAATTCACCTGCCGATGTAGGAGACACGAGAGATGCAGGTTTGGTCCCTGGGTCAGGAAGACCTCTTGGAGTAGAAATGGCAACCCACTCCATTATTCTTGCCTGGGAAATCCCATAGACAGAGGAGCCTGATGGGTTATAGTCTCTGGGGTTGCAAAGAATCAAACACGACTGAGCAACTGAGCACACACATTAAAAATATTAAAGCTAACACTTAGCTTTTGGCTTAGCCAAGCGGAATCTGACTACAGTTAGTGAAATCAGCCTCTACTGTGATACAGGCACTTAGACACAGAAGGATCCAGACTTGGAAAGTGAAGGGGGGGGCAAGCTCTCATGATAGGTATGTTCCTGGGAAAATTTTTTGTTTAATTAATTTTAGGCAATATTGCCTATGACACATAATAATGAAACACAGTTTATATCCTTTTTAGGATGCTTCATGCAATGCAACCAACTATCAGAACAAAGACTGCCTAGCTCGAATGTGTCACAGGACTAAATGTGACACTAATTCTAGATGAACCTGGAGCTGCAATGTAACATTTTGTGGTTGTTAGAAGATCACTGGATCAGATTTGTTTCTTGGCTTTCTCCTGACTAGAGTTGTGACCTTAAAGAAGGCACTTTATCTCTGGTCTTTAGTTTCCTCATCTGTAAGTTGAAGGGACTGGTCTCAGTATCGTTAATAACACTTTCAGATTTGAAGATGCTGCAATAATAGATCTGTTATGTCTGGACCATCTCCAACAAATAGGAGATTAAACCAAAATGGATTAATTTATCTTTAAAAAAAGTTCTTTTCATTCTGGAACTTTGATGTGGCTTTCAGAATTCTTAGATGTTAGAACAGGGGAAGATTTTTAGGCCATTCACATTTTAACTATTATTTTATTTTATGGAGGCCATTTCATAAATGAACTGCTCAGCACTGCAGAGCTGACTGATAATGCCTTAGAGCTGGAAAAGAGATGGCATCTCAGGCTGCTTGGTGACTGAACCACACACTCAACTAATGGCTCAGTAAGTGTCATGATAGTTGAAGTTCTTTGCAAGGAGAACCAAAGGGCCCACTGAAGAAAACATTGAGGAGATTCTTGGAAGTGACCACTTTGCTCTTGGAAGTCAGCATGGGAGCTCTTGATAAGATGTTGAGAAGACTGGAGTCGTACTATGGGGCACAGATGAGAAACCCCTCAAGAACAGGGCATGCCTTGACGTTGATTGCTGCTGTATCTCCAGTGCCTGCTCCACAGAAGGCTTGAAAGAATGAACGTTGAAGAAATACGAGAGTCTGTGTGTGCAGGGTCGTCTTAGGTCACTGATTCACCCTTAGTGAGGAGAGTTAATCTAAGGACTGGTTTTCTGTATCCTAAGTTTCCTGAGAAAGAAACAGTAAATACATAAAGAATTTAGAACTGAGAAAAATATTGAAACTATGTGGGAAAGTAGAAGCTGGTCATGGAGGTGGCTTCCTTGTAATTCACTCAACTATAGCTTGTCACCATCTGAATAAAAAAGGAGAAGAGGGAGTATGTGTAGTTGTTGATCTCCTTTGTAAAAAGGCAGAACTTTCCTGGTGGCTCAGATGGTAAAGAATCTGCTTACAATGCAGGAGACCAGGGTTCAATCCCCGAGTTGGGAAGATCCCCTGGAGAAGGGAGGGGGAGTATGTGTTAGCTGCTGATCTCATCTGTAAAAAGGAAATAACATTGTCTCCCCAGCAGAATTGTTGTGAGGACTAGAAGTAACGAATGTTGAAATAAAGTGTCGATAAGGCAACAGTTTATACAATATATACAATATACTTTATTATTAAAGCAGTCTCATTTTAATCTCATTTGAGATTAACCAGTCTCATTTTTCAATATTTTTTTTAAACAAACAATAACCTCCTGCCCCAAATCCTATGTCTCTGTAGCAAAATCTTATGAGGGTGAATGCATATACCACTTAAAAACTGGGGAGTGGGGACCCCAGGCTGCTCCTAAGGCCCATGCTTGGAGCCCTCCAAACTCCTCCAAGTGCATCATGGAAATCACCGAGCTGGTCTAAGGCCCCTTTTACAGCTGCAGGACTGGGTACCAGTCATGATTTACTGAGAAATCCAGTTCTCTTCTTAAGCATCTCTCTTAAGTCAGTGAAGCTGGTTTTTCTCAGAGCAGGGTGAAAAACCATTGTGATGTGATTGAGATCTCTCTGATCCCAAGAAAAATACTTAACCTATCTTTTTGTTTTTCCTTTTTTTCCCTCACTTTGCTCAATTCTCTCTTCTCATCCTGTCTTACTTCCTTTACTAACTAGCTCTGGAAGAAAATAACTCACATAGTGAAAAAAATTTAGCAGCTCACATTAAAAAAAAAAAAAATTCAAGTCAACATGGATATGTGTGATTCACAGTTGCTTTAAACCCACAGAAATTTGTTTGCACAAACTAATAACAACTTTTAATAAATAGACTTTACTCTCCACAGCTAAAAATATTCCAGTCATGTTTTAGTTGAAAAGAAAGATATGATAGGAATCTATCCCCATGGCAACAGTACTTTTTGGAGGACTTTCTACAACAGTGATCTGTGACAGCTTTTGAAGATTTTTTTTTTGGGAGGAGGTGCATTGTGTTTCACAACTAGCTAGGGAGGTGAGAGGAAAGAACTAGAAAGGACACAAGGCTGGGTCTGTGGATTTTGAATTATCTGTTGGGTGAGCCTCACCTTAATTATATTCAGTGATAAACATAAGGGTGCTTGGCATGACAAAACTGAAATTTAGAAGGGTAAATGCCATTTCACCATATGTAAGCTTCCAAACCTTGTGGATTAGTCTCTGCCTGAATAGGAGGCAACGTGCAAGGGTTTGATAAGAATAATAAAGATTTATAGTTATTTAGAATTCATCTTGAGCCAAAACAAGTTTCCTTGGGTCATCTCACAAGCCAAAGGGAGACTAAGAACTAAATTAGTCTCTGCTAAAAAGATGCTGCAGGTTACACTAGAAATTGTCTTGCTCAGTTTCACTGTTATGGAGACCTTAATAAGCCATAATGTAAGGTGGCCCTTCGCAGCCCTCAGTACTCCAGAGAGGAGTTATGCAGAGTTAAAGGAACTAACTTTGTGTCACCAAGCTCTTCACCAGCAAACCTTGGACCAAGTCTGGGACTCAAAGTAAAGGAGGAGGCTTTGATGGTAAGTAAGTACTGAAGAGAAGAAACCAGGGCCCAGACTTTCATTTTAGAACATAAATACAAATTGAATGTGATTTAAGTCACCCCCTTTATTCTTACTGTTTTCTGATTTTGAAAGAGAAGACCAGTCATTGTCAAAAATTTCAAAATGTACAAAAAAATGCAAGATGGAAAAATCACCCATTATCATCAGTCAGAGGGGATGTCAAACTGACTTTGACACTTTTCTGAGGAATTAGAGTCAGGCTTTTCAGAAGGACAAAGGTATCTTTAAAGGTCAGTCTGCCAGCCCCTTGATTTCCAGATGAGGACGGTGTTCAGGCAGATGAGTCTGTGCTGAGTCCACATAACCAAGTTCACCCAAGTTTACAGCCTGCTCCTCCAGGATATTTTGCCCAACATCACTCAGCTTGGAATAGAGGCACAAAGAGAACGGACTTGTGGACACCAGGTGGGGGAAAGAGAGGGTGGGACCAATGGAGAGAGTAGCTCTGACATATATACACTACCATGCGTAAAGTAGATGGCTAGTGGGAAGATGCCGCATAGCACAGGGAGCTCAGCTCGGTACTCTATGACGGCTTAGATGGGTAGGATGTAGGGGTGGGAGGGAGGTTCGAGAGTAGGGATATGTGTACCCATATAGCTGATTCAGTATGTGAAGGTATGAAAAGGCAGAAAGATACGACACTGAAATATAAACTCCCCAGGTCGGTAAGTGCCCAACATGCTACTGGAGAAGAGTGGATAAATAACTCCACAAAGAATGAAGAGACGGATCCAAAGTGAAAACAATGCCCAATTGTGGATGTGACTGGCAATGGAAGTAAAGTCCAATGTTGTAAAGAGCAATATTGCATAGGAACCTGGAATGTTAGGTCCAAGAATCAAGGTAAATTAGAAATGGTCAAACAGGAGATGACAAGAGTGAATGTCGAAATTTTAGGAATCAGTGAACTAAAATGGATTGGAATGGATGAATTAATTTCAGATGACCCTTATATCTACTACTGTGGGCAAGAATCCCTTAGAAGAAATGAAGTAACCCTCATAATCAACAAAAGAGTCCGGAATCAGTGCTTGGATGCGATCTTAAAAATGACAGGATGATCTCTGTTAATTTCCAAGGCAAACCATTCAATATCACAGTAATCCAAGTCTATGTTCCAACCGGTAACACTGAAGAAGCTGAAGTTGAATAGTTCTATGAAGACCTACAAGACCTTCTACAACTAACACCCCAAAAAGATGTCATTTTTATCACAGAGGACTGGAATGCAAAAGTAGGAAGTCAAGAGATACCTGGAGTAATAGGCAAATTTGGTCTTGGAGTACAGAATGAAGCAGGGCAAAGGCTAAGAGAGTATTGCCAAGAGAACACACTAGTCATAGCAAACATCCTCTTCCAACAGCACAAGAGAATACTCTACACATAGACATCCCCAGATGGTCCATACCAAGATCAGATTGACTATATTCTATGCAGCCAAAGATGGACAAGCTCTACACAGTCAGGAAAAATTAGACTGGGAACTGACTGTGGCTCACATCATGAACTCCTTATTGCCAAATTCAGACTTAAATTGAAGAAAGTAGGAAAAACCACTAGATCGTTTAGATCAGTTCGATTAAGTTCAGTTGCTAAATCATGTCCGACTTTGAAACCCCATGAATCGCAGCACGCCAGGTCTCCCTGTCCATCACCAACTCCCGGAGTCTACACAAACCCATGTCCATCGAGTCGGTGATGCCATCCAGCCATCTCATCTTCTGTGGTCCCCTTCTCCTCCTACCCCCAATGCTTCCCAGCATTAGAATCTTTTCCAATGAGTCAACTCTTCTCATGAGGTGGCCAAAGTATTGGAGTTTCAGCTTCAACATCAGTCCTTCCAATGAACACCCAGGACTGATCTCCTTTCGGATGGACTGGTTGGATCTCCTTGCAGTCCAAGGGACTCTCAAGAGTCTTCTCCAACACCAAAGTTCAAAAGCATCAATTCTGCGGCGCTCAGCTTTCTTCTCTGTCCAGCTCTTACATCCATACATGACTACTGGAAAAACCATAACCTTGACTAGACAGATTCTTGTTGGCAAAGTAATGTCTCTGCTTTTAAATATGCTATCTAGGTTGGTCATAACTTTCCTTCCAAGGAGTAAGCGTCTTTTAATTTCATGGCTGCAATCACCATCAGCAGTGATTTTGGAGCCCAAAAAAATAAAGTCTGACACTGTCTCCACTGTTTCCCCATCTATTTCCCATGAAGTGATGGGACCAGATGCCATGATCATAGTTTTCTGAACGTTGAGCTTTAAGCCAACTTTTTCACTCTCCTCTTTCACTTTCATCAAGAGGCTCTTTACTTCTTCTTCACTTTCTGCCATAAGGGTGGTGTCATCTGCATATCTGAGGTTACTGATATTTCTCCTGGCAATCTTGATTCCAGCTTGTGCTTCATCCAGCCCAGCGTTTCTCATGATGTACCCTGCATATAAGTTAAATAAGCAGGGTGACAATATACAGCCTTGACGTACTCCTTTTCCTATTTGGAACCAGTCTGTTGTTCCATGTCCAGTTCTAACTGTTGCTTCCTGACCTGCATACAGGTTTCTTAAGAGGCAGGTCATGTGGTCTGGTATTCCCATCTCTTTCAGAATTTTCCACAGTTTATTGTGATCCACACAGTCAAAGGCTTTGGCATAGTCAATAAAGCAGAAATAGATGTTTTTCTGGAACTCTCTTGCTTTTTTGATGATCCAATGGATGTTGGCAATTTGACCTCTGGTTCCCCTGCCTTTTCTAAAACCAGCTTGAACATCTGGAAGTTCACGGTTCAGGTATTGCGGAAGCCTGGCTTGGAGAATTTTGAGGATTACCTTACTAGCATGTGAGATGAGTACAATTGTGTGGTAGTTTGAGCATTCTTTGGCATTGCCTTTCCTTGGGATTGGAATGAAAAGTGACTTTTTCCAGTTCTGTGGCCACTGCCGAGTTTTCCAGATTTGCTGGCATGTTGAGTGCAGCACTTTCACAGCATCATCTTTCAGGATTTGAAATAGCTCAACTGGAACTCCATCACCTCCACTAGCTTTGTTTGTAGTGATGCTTCCTAAGGCCCACTTGACTTCACATTCCAGGATGTCTGGCTCTAGGTGAATGATCACACCACCATGATTATCTGTGTCGTGAAGATCTTTTTTGTACAGTTCTTCTGTGTATTCTTTCCATCTCTTCTTAATATCTTCTGCTTCTGTTAGGTCCATACCATTTCTGTCCTTTATCAAGCCCATCTTGGCATGAAATTTTCCCTTGGTATCTCTAATTTTCTTGAAGAAATCTCTATTCTTTCCCATTCTGTTGTTTTCCTCTATTTCTTTGCATTGATTGTTGAGGAAGGCTTTCTTATCACTCCTTGCTATTCTTTGGAACTCTGCATTGAAATGGGAATATCTTTCCTTTTCTCCTTTGCTTTTTGCTTCTGTTCTTTTCACAGCTATTTGTAAGACCTCCTCAGACAGCCATTTTGCTTTTTTGCATTTCTTTTCCATGAGGATGGTCTTGATCCCTGTCTCCTGTACAATGTCACGAACCTCTGTCCATAGTTCATCAGGCACTCTATCTATCAGATCTAGTCCCTTAAATCTATTTGTCACTTCCTCTGTATAATCATAAAGGATTTGATCTAGGTCATACCTGAATGGACTAGTGGTTTTCCCTACTTTCTTCAATTTAAGTCTGAATTTGGCAATAAGGAGTTCATGATCTGAGCCACAGTCTGCTCCCGGTCTTGTTTAAGTATGACCCAAGTCAAATCTCTTAATATACAGTGGAAGTGAGAAATAGATTCAAGGGATTAGATATGATAGACAGAGTGCCTGAAAAACTATGAACAGAGGTTCATGACATTGTACAGTAGGCAGTGATCAACACCATCCCCAAGAAAAACAAATGCAAAAAGGCAAAATGGTTGTCTGAGGAGGCCTTGGAACCTGTATGCAGGTCAGGAAACAACAGTTAGAACTGGACATGGAACAACAGACTGGTTCCAAATAGGACAAGGAGTACGTCAAGGCTGTATATTGTCACCCTGCTTATTTAACCTATATGCAGGTTACATCATGAGAAACGCTGGGCTGGATGAAGCACAAGCTGGAATCAAATTGCCGGGAGAAATATCAGTAACCTCAGATATGCAGATGACACCACCCTTATGGCAGAAAGTGAAGAAGAACTAAAGAGCCTCTTGATGAAAGTGAAAGAGGAGAGTGAAAAAGTTGGCTTAAAGCTCAACATTCAGAAAACTATGATCATGGCATCTGGTCCCATCACTTCATGGGAAATAGATGGGGAAACAGTGGAAACAGTGTCAGACTTTATTTTTTTGGGCTCCAAAATCACTGCTGATGGTGATTGCAGCCATGAAATTAAAAGACGCTTACTCCTTGGAAGGAAGGTTATGGCCAACCTAGATAGCATATTTAAAAGCAGAGACATTACTTTGCCAACAAAAGTCCGTCTAGTCAAGGTTATGGTTTTTCCAGTGGTCATGTATGGATGTGAGAGTTGGACGGTGAAGAAAGCTGAGCACCGCAGAATTGATGCTTTTGAACTTTGGTGTTGGAGAAGACTCTTGAGAGTCCCTTGGACTGCAAGGACATCCAATCAATCCATCCTAAAGGAGATCAATCCTGGGTGTTCATTGGAAGGACTGATGTTGAAGCTGAAACTCCAATACTTTGGCCACCTCATGTGAAGTGTCGACTCATTGGAAAAGACTCTAATGCTGGGAAGGATTGGGGGCAGGAGGATAAGCGGACCACAGAAGATGAGATGGCTGGATGGCATCACCGACTCGATGGACATGGGTTTGTGTAGACTCTGGGAGCTGGTGATGGACAGAGAGGCCTGGCGTGCTGCAATTCATGGGGTCACAAAGAGTCAGACACAACTGAGCGACTGAACTGAACTGAGGAGGCCTTACAAATAACCGTGAAAAGAAGAGTAGCTAAAGGCAAAGAAGAGAAGGAAAGATATACCCATCTGAATGCAGAGTTCCAAAGAATAACAAGGAGAGATAAGAAAGCATTCCTCAGTGATCAATGCAAAAAAATAAAGGAAAACAATAGAATGGGAAAGACTAGAGATCTCTTCAAGAAAATTAGAGATACCAAGGGAACATTCCATATGAAGATTGGCTTAATAAAGAACAGAAATGGTATGGACCTAACAGAAGCAGAAGATATTAAGACATGGTGGCAAGAATACACAGAAGAACTATACAAAAAAGGTCTTCATGACTGAGATAATCACAATGTTGTGATCGCTGATCCAGAGCCAGACATCCTGGAATGTGAAGTCAAATGGGCCTTAGGAAGCATCACTATGAACAAAGCTAGTGGAGGTGATGGAATTCCAGTTGAGCTATTTCAAATTCTAAAAGATAATGCTGTGAAAGTGCTGCACTCAATATGCCAGCAAATCTGGAAAACTCAGCAGTGGCCACAGGACTGGAAAAGGTCAGTTTTCATTCCAATCCCAAGGAAAGGCAGTGCCAAAGAATATTCAGACTACCACACAATTGCACTCATCTCACCCGCTAGCAAAGTAATGCTCAAAATTCTCCAAGCCAGGCCTCAACAGTACTTGAACCATGAAATTCCAGATTTTCAAGCTGGTTTTAGAAAAGGCAGAGGAACCAGAGATCAAATTGCCAACAGCTGCTGGATCATCAAAAAAGCAGGAGAATTCCAGAAAAACATCTATCTTTGCTTTATTGATTATCCCCCAGCCTTTGACTGTGTAGATCACAATAAACTGGAAAATTCTTAAAGAGATGGGAATACTAGGCCACCTGACCTGCCTCCTGAGAAACCTGTATGCAGGTCAAGAAGCAACAGCTAGAACTGGACATGGAACAACAGACTGGTTCCAAATTGGGAAAGGAGTATGTCAAGGCTGTATATTGTCACCATGCTTAGTTTATATGCAGAGTACAACATGTGAAATGCCAGGCTGGATGAAGCACAAGCTGGAATCAGGATTGCTAGGAGAAATATCAGTAGCCTCAGATATGCAGATGACACAACCTTTATGGCAGAAAGCAAGGAAGAACTAAAGAATCTCCTGATGAAAGTGAAATATGAGAATGAAATAGTTGACTTAAAGCTCAACATTCAGAAAACTAAGATCATGGCATCTGGTCCCATCACTTCATGACAAATAGATGGGGAAACAATGGAAACAGTGACAAACTTTATTTTGGGGGGCTCCATAATCACTGCAGATGGTGACTGCAGCTATGAAATTAAAAGATTCTTACTCCTTGGAAGAATAGTAATGGCCAACCTAGACAGCATATTAAAAAGCAGAGACATTACTTTGCCAACAAAGGTCCATCTAGTCAAAACTGTGGTTTTTCCAGTAGTCATGTATGGATGTGCGATTTGGATTATAAAGAAAGCTGAGTGCTGAAGAATTGACGCTTTTGAACTGTGGTGTTGGAGAAGACTCTTGAGAGTCCCTTGGACTGCAAGGAGATCCAACAAATCAATCTTAAAGGAAATCAGTCCTTAATATTCATTGGAAGGACTAATGCTGAAGCTGAAGCTCCAATACTTCAGCCACCTGATGCAAAGAACCAACTCATTGGAAAAGAGTCTGATGCTGGGAAAGATTGAAGATGGGAGGAGAAGGGGACAACAGAGTATGAGATGGTTGGATGGCATCACCAACCTGATGGCCATGAGTTTGAGTAAATTCTGGGAGTTGGTGATGGATAGGAAAGCCTGGTGTTCTGCATTCCATGGGGTCTCAAAGAGTTGGACACGATTGAGTGACTGAACTGAACTGATAGCTGATTCACGTTGTTTCACAGAAAACTAATACAACATTGTAAAGTAATTAACTCTAATTAAAAAAATCACTCTGCCTTTTGTGATCAATTATTTTATTTTCTAGCCATTCCAGAGAAACCATTAAATCCTCATTCCTCAAGATTTCTCAGAAAGCAACAGCTTATGGAAAGGAAACACACATTCTGAGTTACAGATAAAGCCCAGATTGTTCCAGTGGTAATGACCTAAAATGTATCTTATAACTTGGACTGTCTTTATAAAAATGCTAATTAACAATAAGCCTGGGCAGGGAAAGCTATTCTCATCAAAATTACTTTAACTTTTTTCCCTCTAGCCATGTGCGTTTCAATATTCAAGTGGGAGGGACAGTAAATTGGACTTTAGTCCCAGTTACTTATCTTGGAAGATGCCACTAGAGCATCTCTGAGTAATTAGGGAGCATCTCAGGACTCATAAACCCAGGAATATTTTCAGATGCTCACATTCTTAGGAACTCATGTCTTTGGAAGCTCCATTCTTTGCCAAACCAAATATATTAAAAGATATCCACTTTGCAAATGAATTATTTTGGGCTATAAAACTGAAAAAAATTTTTTATAAGTTTGAGTGTTATTAAGAATTGATGGTCTTATGATATATACTTTATACTGTTTATAGGAGAGTGAGGTGTGTATGACATATTGGCATATGAATGGGTTTCTTTGAGTTGCCATAGCAAATTGGATGGCTTGAAATAATAGAAATATATTATCTCGTTGTTGCTGAGGCCAGAAGTTCAAAACGTGTTTCATTGTGTTAAAATCAAGGTGTTGACAAGGTCATGCACCCTTTATGAGACTCTAGGGAAAAGTCCATTCTTTGCTACTTGCAGCTTCTGTAGGCTGCCAGCATTCCTTGGCTTGTGGCTGTGCTACTCATATCATTGCCCTCACTTTCACTTTGTTTTCTTCTATTGGCGTGTACTTTTCTTTTTTGATGTGGAACACCAAACCTTTATTGAATTTATTACAATACTACTCCTCTATTTTGTTTTGGTTTTTTGGCTTTGAGACATGTGGGATCTTGAAAGGTGAAGTCTTAACCACTGGACCACCAGGAAAGTCCCTGGGTAGAGATAGATACTCTTCTATGTCTTTGTTAGAAGGACAACAGTGATGGCATTTAAGGCCCACTCAGATAATCTAGGAATATACCTGCATCTCAAAGCCCTTAACTTAATCATATCAACAAAGATCCTTTTTTGAAATAAGCTAACATCTATAGACTTCTAGAAAGTAGGATCTGATATGTCAGAGGCCACTATTCAATCCACTACAGTACAATATTAAGTTCTGTGGTTATTCAACTAAATTTTGTCAATTTTGATTTAGTAAGATTTTTATTTCTCTGTGTTGGTACCAATATATTTTTCCCAGTCTCAAAACTTCTTGTGGACACTTCAGAAGCTTCTAGCTCTGGTCACATTGCTCATCCTGGATAAAAGTTCAGGAGGGAAACTTTGCCTTATCTATAGCCAGATTGACATGACTCCTCTCACTGCCTCTGTAATTGGAGCAAGCGTTTTTCTAAAAGGCATTTTATACTTGAAAAGGTCAGTTTTCACCCAATCTCAAAGAATGGCAATGCTAAAGAATATTCATACTACAGCACAATTGCACTCATTTCACATGGTAGCAAGGTTATGCTCAAAATCCTTCAAGCTAGGCTTCAGCAGTACGTGAATAGAGAAATTACAGATGTACAAACTGGGTTTTGAAGAGGCAGAGGAAACAGAGGTCAAACTGCCAGCATTCATTGGATCATAGAGAAAACAAGGGAGTTCCAGAAATTTCAGAAAAACATCTGCTTCTGTTTTATTGACTACACAAAAGCCTTTGACTGTGCAGGTCACAACAAACTGTGGAAAATTCTTAAAGAGACGGGTGTATCAGACCACCTAACTTGCCTCCTGAGAAACCTGTATGCAGGTCAAGAAGCAATAGTTAGAACTGGACACGGAACAACAGACTGGTTCAAAATTGGGAAATGAGTACGACAAGGCTGTATATTGTCACCCTGTTTATTTAGCTTATATACAAAGTACATCAGTGTGAAATGCCAGGCTGGATGAATCACAAGCTGGAGTCAAGATTGCTGGGAGAAATATCAACAACCTCAGATATATAGATGATACCACTCTAATGGCAGAAAGTGAAGAGGAACTAAAGAACCTTGATGAGGGTGAAAGAGAAAATGAAAAAGCTGGTTTGAAATTCAGCAACAACAACAACAAAAAAGATCATGGCATCCAGTCACATCACTTCATGGCAAATATAAGGGGGAAAAGTGGAAACAGTGACAGATTTTATTTTCTTGGGCTCCAAAATCACTATGGTTGGTAACTGCAGCCATGAAATTAAAAGATACTTGCTCCTTGGAAGGAAAGCTATGACAAACCTAGACAGTGTATTAAAAAGCAGAGACATCACTTTGTGATGAAGATCCATATAGTCAAAGCTATGGTTTTCCCAGTCGTCATGTATGGATGTGAGAGCTGGACCATAAGGAAGGTTGAATGCCAAAGAATTAATTCTTTTGAATTGCATTGTTGGAGAAGACTCTTGAGAGTCTCTTGAACAGCAAGGAGATCAAATCAATCAATCCTAAAGGCAACAACACTGAATATTCATAGGAAGGACTGATGTTGAGGCTGAAGCTCCAATACTTCGGCCGCTTGATGAGAGGAGCCAACTCATTGGAAAAGACCCTGATGCTGGGAAAGATTGAAGACAAAAGGAGAAGGGAGCAGCAGAATATGAGATGGTTAGATAGCATCACCGACTCAATGGACATGAATTTGAGCAAACTCCAGGAGACAGTGGAGGACAGAGGAGCCTGATGGGTTGCAGTCCATGAAGTTGCAAAGTGTTGAACACAACTTAGCAACTGAACAACAACAATTTTGCTGGGAAGTATTGGTAAAGGAGGAGACATCTTTCTACAGGGTCCTTGGATGTCATGTTTCTGCAACAGCAAGTATGAAACCTATAAGGAGTGAAACACTCGATGTCATGTAAAGTCCAGGCAGAGAAGCAATATAAGTTTAACATGTGAACTTTGAGCAACTGGCTGCATTTGCCAGCTTTCAAGGACTTAATGTTGCTGCTAGGGCCCCTGCTAGGCCCTTTTCAAGAATTAGTTCCAGCATCTCTTCAAATAACCTTCATTTATAGATGAGAAAATAAGTCACAGAGAGGCTGAGTAATTTGCCCAGGTTATCTGGAAAGTGGTTACTACAGTCAGAATTTGAGCCTAAGTCCATCTAGCTGTGAAGTTCTATTTCTAGAAGGGAAAAGAGTACATAAAACTTATGACAAAGAAGTAATAAGTGTAGCCTTAAGCACATCGGGTTTAGAACCAGGACAGGGACTGGATACCTGTTACTCCAAATTAATCTTTATTTCCATTCTGGCATGTACTTGAATTTCTCCTATGTGTTGTGAGAGAGAGAGAGAGAATAAGTGTGTGTGTATTTATTTGTTGTTAATTAATCATATAGTGAGGGTGCTCATCTTTTCAAGTAAACTTTTTTTGGTGATATTTAGTCTTTGAGTGTCTGGAATTAAAAGAACTTCTTCAGATAGTGTCATTGCCCAGCATTGGTGGATTCAATTAACATTGTCCTCGCATACAGATGGCCAAGAGGCACATGAAAAGGTGTTCAACATCGCAAAGTATTAGAGAAACGTGAATCAAAGCTACAATGAAGTATCACCTCACACCTATCAGAAAGATCATCATCAAAAAGTCTACAAATAAATGTTGGAGAGGGTGTGGAGAAAATATAACCCTCCTATGCTATTTGTGGGAATGTAAGTTGGTACAGCCTCTATGGAGAACGGTATGGCTGTTCCCTAAAAAAATAAAAATAGAGCTTCCAAATGATCCTGAAATCCCACTCCTTGGCATATATCTGGAAAAAATAATAATTTGAAAAGATTCAAGCACCCAAATGTTCATAATGGCACTGTTTACAACATGCAAAACATGGAAGCAGCCCGTATGTCCAACAACAGTTAATGGATAAAGAAGATGAGGTATGTATACATGATGGAATACTACTCAGCCATAAAAAAGAATTAAACAATGCCATTTGCAGCAACATGGATAGACCTAGAGATTATCATATTAAGTGAAACAAGTCAGACAGAGAGACAAATATCACATGATATCACTTACATGTGGAATCTAAAATATAATACAAATGAACTTATTTATAAAACAGAAACAAACTTACAGACATAGAAAACAAATTTATTGTTACCGAAGGGGAAAGTGGATAAAGGATAAATTAGGAATTTGGGATTAGCAGATATAAACTACTATATATAAAATAAATAGCAAAGTCTTACATTATAGCACAGGGAACTAAATTCAATATCTTATAATAAACCATCTTGGAAAAGAATATAAATATATATAAACTGAATCACTTCAGTGTATATCACAAACTAACACAACATTGTACTTCAATTTAAATTTTTTTTTTTTTAAATCAAGGGTCATTAACACTGCCCAGAGTGGATGGACCAGGAAACTCACAAGACATAAAGAATTATTTCCTAAATGTTGATAATTTGCTTAATAATTCTACTTCTGTCTGTACTATTGTTTGTAGATTCATTTATTCAATATTAGTATTAGCATTTTGAATTTATATTCATTTTAAAACGAACTTCTATCACATCATTGGAAAATCAGTATCACCCACTAGAAGCAGAAGGTAAACAACAAATATTAATGCAGTGAAAAAGAAATATTTCTAACTTCTGAATAGACAGTGTTAGCTGACCAGGGAACCGGTATGGCGGTTGCTTCATTCTTGTTGGAAAGAGAAATTAAGAAGTGTTAGACGGATGGTACGGAGAAGGCAATGGCACCCCACTCCAGTACTCTTGCCTGGGAAACCCCATGGACGGAGGAGCCTGGTAGGCTGCAGCCTATGGGGTCGCGAAGAGTCGAACACGACTGAGCGACTTCACTGAGCGACTTCACTTTCACTTTTCACTTTCATGTACTGGAGGAGGAAATGGCAACCCACTCCAGTATTCTTGCCTGGAGAATCCCAGGGACGGGGGAGCCTGGTGGGCTGCCGTCTATGGGGTTGCACAGAGTCGGACACGACTGACGCGACTTAGCAGCAGCAGCAGCAGCAGCAGCAGACAGATGGTAAATACACATTCGCATTAACCCCAGACTTTCTCCTTGACAGTCTGAGGATTGAATGAGACTTGGAAAGGCAGCGACTTTCTCACCAGGTGATTCAATGTGATTATGTGAATTCCCTGAGCCCACCTTACTACCTACCATGACTGCCTCCTCTTCTTGTGGTCTAAGGTCTGAAACTCAGATTTCGTGTTTGTGCTGCGTTGGCATTTGAAACTGGGAGGCACTGGATGGTCTAACCACATGCCCTGCCCCCCCTGCTCTGTGGAAAAAGTCCCCTGACCAAACAACTCTCCTAATTACAGTGACCAGGCACAGAGCCTGCATATGCCTCCCTGGCAGGCTTCAGCCTCTAGAATTGTTAAAACGAGCCAGTCACATCTTTTACAGGAACCAGGGGTCACCTTATCCTCTTTCTCCCACTGAGGCTGTCCCCCGCAAGCGCTGCTTGTTCATTCTGTTCCCAAGTGAAATGCTATGGAAGCTGAGGTCTCTTCTCTCCAATCTTAGATGCCGTGTGTACGACCGTTCCCCATATTCCTAGGGAGGAAATCCTTCTTTCACCGCTGGGGTGAAGAGGAGGTGATCACAGCACTCCTCACTTCAGGAAATACTGCCGTCTTATAGAATGGTACTCAGGCAGATTCTTTTCCAAATCACAAGAGCCCCCTCATTCCTGAAAGAATCACCAGACCATCCCAGAACAGATGGAATTGTTGCAGATGCCTTTCAGGTAGTAAGCCCTTGAGATGAGAGAAGCTGTCTTTTGTCCCCTAAAGAATTTTCATTTAATCTCATGAAGAGGACAGCAGGCTTATTTGACACATAACTGATAGGTTCTTGTCTTCAAGGTCTGATGTGGAGACTTCTTTACACCAAATTCTCTTTCCTGATGGTTCTGCCAAAGCATCTTTAACTCCTGTGATTATACCACTTAGCATTCAAGGCTCTTATTTTCCAAAGGTGACAGATAAAAGACTAAAAGTTGTGTAATGTGGTGGCTGAGAACACAGTCTGGAAGCTCAAGAATCAGACTACTGAGGTTCAAATACTGACCACTCCTTACTAACAGTATCTTCCTATGGGACTGCAGTGAGTCTTAAGTGAGTCACATATAAAGAACTTAGAATAGGACCTGGTACATAGTAAATGTTAAATCAATGTTAGCTGTTCTCCTTAGAAAAGAAGCAACTTACTATCCCTTCAACACTTGGTCTCAAACTAACTTTCTGAAGTCTTTCAGGAAGTAAAAACCCGAGGAACAACACTGACATACACATTTTGATGGGAATGTGGACATGGGGTACCTTTGCAAATGAGGCTTGTAGCAGAACGATGACTCTGGGTAGCTGGTATAGGAAGAAAGTTTATGAAACAGGCAGGAGGTAGGAGTGAAAATAAGCTTCACTGCTACTTTTTGGGAGGATGGTTGTGATTCCACAGCTGTGGGTGCTCCGGAAACACTGTGGGTTGCCAGTGTGAGAGGTTGGTAGGGCAGAGTGCCTTCCCTGAGGCACTAGTGTGTCCTCCCTTGCCTTGTAGTTCCTTCTGTACAAATCTTTTACCATTAGGTTTTAAGCTTCTTTAAGGTGGGAAGGTTCTTTGGAGGAAGAGCTTGTAATCATGCTTCACTTACCAACACTTAGCTACATGATCCCCACCTAGATGGGAGAAGTCCACCCATGGTTAGGTTTTCACTCAGCCAAAACTCAGGAATTAAAAAGGAAAAGCGGGTGGGGTGATATTGGGAGACAATTAGCAGTCATTGCATATTCAGTTAATTCTGGAATGTTTACTTGACACCTCTGTGTACTTGAGTGCTTCTTATTTTTAACTGAAGTATGGTTGATGTGGTTGATGTACAGTAGTAATATGTGTTACAGGTATACAGTATAGTGATTCACAATTTTTAATTCTATTTATAGTGGTGGTGGCTCAGTCGTGTCTGATTCTTTGCAATTCCATGGACTGTAGCCCACCAGACTCCTCTGTCCATGGAATTTTCCAGACAAGAATACTGGAGCAGGTTGCCATTTCCTTCTCCAGGGGACCTGCCCGACCCAGGGATCAAACCTGAATCTACTATGTCTCCTGCACTGGCAGGTGGATTCCTTATCACTGTGCCACCTGGGAAGCCCTAATATTGTTTAGTCTCTAAGTCCTGTCAGATTCTTTTGCAACCCCATGGACTGTAGCCTGCCAGGCTTCTCTGTCTATGGAATTTTCCAGGCAAGAATAATATTAGCTACACTCCCCAAGTTGTACAATAAATCTTATAGCTTATTTTATACCTAAGAGTTTGTACCTCTTGATCTGCTATCCACATATCCCCCCTCCCCTCTTCCCTCTTCCCAATGGTAACCAGTAGTTTGTTCTTTATATCTGTGAGTCTGTTTCTTCTTCATGATGACGATCAGGTGAGAAGGGAGAGGATAAGAACCTTAGGGATGCTCTGTATGCCTGGTTTTCTGGACCAGGTCCTTTGTGAGGGATCTTCATTTTCCTAGGAAGCCACAGGTCTTTGGGAGATTTTTGGCCACAGACCAAATAGCTTGAGAGCATTTTTTTCTACAGAAGAAAAATGCAAAGGGAAGAGGCAGCTAGAATTACATGTAAAGCATGGTATGTTTTCTTAAAATTTAAATGGACATATTTTGGTTTCTGATGCAGTTCTGCCAAATATAGAAAGCATTTCAGAATTCTCTGTGAGCAGTCTTAGCTTGGAATGTTAATGCCGACTTGAGAAATCATTTACAGCACCAATAGACACATAAATGCAAACGAGGCTTTCTAATTCAGGAGTTTTCCATTTTTGAGTCATGAAAAGTTTTTTTAATTAAGCAATTTGGAAGCATTAATCAAGTGATAAAACTTTTCCTATTGTGAATTTTCAAAATAAGTAGCAATAAAACCAATAGTCCACATTTGTGGACAATTCACGACAGACAGGGTAGGTAGCTGGAGGTTTTAGAGTTGGAGTAATTTCTCCTTTTTCTCCTTGCTTCTTCCATGGGTCATGGCAGTTCAAGGGTAATGCAGTCTGCCTATGTGTTGCCACAAGGACTTCATTTGCACTTTTCCTAGCAATTTCATCACACTTGGGTATGACTGCCCTAATATAGTCTTTAAATGGGAGTGTAATGTTTGAGTTAGGAGAACAGGAAACAGCCGGTTTCACAAGTAATATTCTCATAAAATAGCATATGAAAAAAAAATCCAGTATTACACACACACACATACACACACAGCACTAAACTGGCTTTAAAAAATATCCCCAACTTTTCAAGTGTTTTTTTTTTCCATGATTGAACACAAATAGTTTTGAATTGACAGCAGTCTTTAGTCAGTGTTTTTTGATATCTTAATGTGTTCGTGTATTTTGAGTTTTATATTATCTTCATTAATGTCGATGATTTTTGCCAAATTAACAGTGGATTTAGTTACTCACGTCTCTTCATTAAGTGAATGATCAAATATGCTGGGTTAAATTTATCTTTTTGTTTTAATCAATTACTGCTCTAAGTATAATCTGGAAAAGGGTCACTATTCATTTCTCGGTATTAAAATAATTTCTATTGATTTTCATTGGTAAAATAATAGTCCCAAGAAGCCTAGAAGGATGCCTTAGCTGAGTCTCTTCTATTTGACTTAGAGGGTGGGGTATAGAAACTAGAGTACATTCATTCACCCTGGTGGGACTTCTCCACCGTCCACCTCAAGAGTCGGCTTCAAGGGATGTGATGGTTTATTTTACATGTCAATATTAGTGGGCCCTTGAGTGCCGAGATTAAACATGGTGTCTGGGTGTGTCTGTGAGGGGGTTTCCACATGGGATTAGCATTTGAATTGGTGAACTCAGTAAACTGCAGCCTCCCCTCTCCCCACAATTGTCTGCTGATGGCTGTGGTTGTACTCCCTCCCTGATAGCTGTTTGGCTTGAGGTGACCCAGTCCTAAGTCTACAGGCTCTAGGGTAGGTCTAAAGGTGACCTCCAAAAGAACTTACACCAACAGGCACCTCCCAGGACTGCTACTTCCAGTGCCCCTGTCCCCAAAGCAAGACACTGCCAGCCCACACCTTTAAATATTCAATGGAAAGACTGATGCTGAAGCTGAAGATTCAATACTTTGGCTATCTGATGTGAAGAGCTGATTTACTGGAAAAGACCCTGGTGCTGAAAGATTGAGGGCAAGAGAAGTGGACGAAAGAGGATGAAATGGTTGGATGACATCACCGACTCAATGGACTTGAGTTTGAGCAAACTCCGGGAGATAGTGAAGGAAAGGGAAGCCTGGTGTGCTGCAGTCCATGGGGTCACAAAGAGTTGGACATGACTGAGCAACTGAACGATAACAACAACCCTCTACCCCCATGTGGGTGAGCCTCATTCATTTCCTGGAGGAACAGAATAGAATAAAAGGTGGAGGAAGGAGAAATTTGTCTCTTTTTTCCTGCCTCCTGGTTGAGGTGTGACATCTCATCTTGCGTTGGGATTTACATCATTAGCTTCCTTGATTCTCAGGCCTTCAGACTCAGATTGAGTTACATCACTGCTTTCCTGGGCCTTCAGCTTGCAGGTGGTAGACTGTGGAACTGCTTTACCTCCATAATTAACTGAGCCAATTCCTCACAATAAGCCACATTTTATACGTAGGTTCTGTTTCTCTGGAGAACCCTGACTAATACAAGTGAACTGTGTTTTACAACCTCTGGAGCCTGTCACTGAGATCACAGGGCACCTACAGAGAGCTGTCCCTTGGTAAGCATGGCCGTATTTCCGTGAAGCCATCTTGCCCCTTGGAAGACAGTGCCTGACCATGGAGGAGGTGCTTGTCCAGATCTTAGCAGGGGTACTTCAAGGCACTTCAGCTCTTCTGGGAGAAGTCTCCTGTGTCTACCTTTACCTAAAGTCCCTCTATACCTCAGCCCGGTTTCTCTGTGACATCACCACTTGATGGTCCTCTCTGTCTCTGCTTCCATTAGACTGAACTCTGTGACAGCAGGGACTGTGTCTCTAGGTCACAGCTATGTCTCCTGTGTCCAGAACTGTGCCTGGAACCTGCCAGGGGCACCATAACTGTCAGCTGGATGAATGGATGGTCCTCAATTGCACTTTGTACGTTGACACATTTGTTTATACCCCACTAAATATTCAAAATGGCAAGTGTAATTTATGTAAATAGTAAATTTGCTATTCAAAGGTTCAGATAATGAAGCACTGGCTCGAAGAGTTTAGTTGGTGTTCCCAAGGTCACATAGCTGGATGTATGGAGCTGTAATCACAGTGCACATCATCCCTGGTCTAGGGCTTGCTCTTTTCAACTCCTCCAAGTTGCCCACCAATCTGATGAAAACCCTATGATATAAGATATGTGAAAACATTTTGGAAAATATAAAGGAAATATAAAAATAATTTAAAAGTATAAAAATAAAAGTACCAATCTTCACTATTTTTTTGAGTATACAGTATTTTCATTGATGAGAATAGTTATTTAGATAGTAAAGTATTTTTAGCCTCCAAGAAATACCGATGCTGTCAAGGTGCTCACTAGAAAGAACTATATTGAGGGGATGAAAAAAGATATTCTATGCAAATGGAAATCAAAAGAAAACTGGAGTGGCAACACTCATACCAGACAAAATAGACTTTAAAATAGAGAAAGAACTGTATTGCGAGGATGCCTTTCCACAGTAATGTACAGGAAAGAGTAAAAGAGTGAAGAGTGAAATTTAGTATGTTTGTTTCTTTTACCATTTCAAAAAATACATATTTTATATTTTGAAATTGTCACAAGCTTACAGAAAAGTTGCAAGGACAACACTTTTCAGAGAAAAAAGAACTTTTTTTCACTGAATCTTTTGAGAGAAAGTTCTCAAATTTCCCAAATATGTTAATGTGTAGTTCCTATGATCATGCTAAGTCACTTCAGTTGTAGTCCAAGTCTTTGTGACTCTATGGATTGTAGCCCACCAGGCTCCTCTGTCCATGGGATCCTCCAGTCAAGAATACTGGAGTGAGTTGCCATGCCCTTCTCCAGGGGATCTTCCAGACCCAGGGATAGAACCTGCGTCTCTTATGTCTCCTGCATTGGCAGGCATGTTCTTTACCATTAGTGCCACCTGGGAAGCCCTAACAAGGATATTTCCTATGTTACTACAAGACAACTATCAAAATGAGGGAATTGAAACTGATATACGTACATTGTGTGCTGGGTGCTTAGTCGCTCAGTTGTGTCCAACTCTTTGCGACCCCATGGGCTGCAGTCTGCTAGGCTCCTCTGTCCATGGGGATTCTCCAGGCAAGAATACTGGAGTGGGTTGCCATTCTCTCCTCTAGAGGGTCTTCCCAACCCAGGGATTGAACCCAGGTCTCCCGCATTGCAGTCAGATTCTTACCGGCTGAGCCACCAGTAATTCTTGGATCCCATTTCAATTTTTAATGGCTCCCGTACCAATATGATTTGATAATTGATAATTGTATTCTTTTTGGACTTGTCCCTCCCTCAAAAAGAAACAGAAAAACAATTATTATCCAAATAAATTACAAATAACTGCTATTTTTGTGGCAGGATAGTTTTGAATTAATTCCTATGGTTAAATACATGCAGAAGGAATAATATATTGATGATTTTAGTTTTCTTTAATTCCTTCTTTAATATATGTTTACTATTTTGACAGAACTGAAAGCATCCGTACTCACTAGGAGCTTATCCAGTTGGAACTCCTGTGAGGACCTTCTTTAGATTATATTTATGGGGACTTCCCTCGTGGTGCAATGGTTAAGACTTCACCTTCCAATGCAGGGGGTGCAGGCTCTATCCCTAATTGGGGAGCTAAGATCCCATATGCTTCTCAGCCAAAAAACTGAAACACAAAACTGAAGGAACATTTCAACAAATTCAATAAAGGCTATAAAAAAAAAGAAAGAAATTTGTTTTTTTAAAAAAAAAGGTTATCCTTAAACTGAAGAGTTTCCATCTTCTCAGAAGCCTTCTGTTGATGCCATAAAATAGTCTGACCTGGGCCTTACCCCTTAAATTCCTTACTTTCCCGTCTCCCCAACTGGTCATGTGCTCAGTCAGCAGGTTTTTAAGCAAACAGACTATTTTGCTGAGCTGTGAGGCAATAGAATAGTCATACTATCCAGGTGGGCAAATTGCAGGAATGTAGATCTGTTACTTATTATGATGTTTAACAGCTTAACAGCCTTCCACTCATTCCATACAAGTAAACAGAATGCTACTGGGAAAAAGTATTAATTGTCATTTTCTAATTATAGAAATAATGTATAGTAGTTGTAATTTACTTAGAGAGTCAGGAAAAGGAAAACAAGTAGATCAATAGTTAAAATTACTCATTAGACTTAACCTTAGTGAAAAGAAATACATTTGATCTATAAATTGCTTTTTTCCATTTAGCAATGTCATTATCCATTTCCTATATTATTGATATTTTATGTAACAGAATTTCCCAAAGTTTATTCTGGGAAAATTAGTGGATTAAAATAGACAATGAAATGGTACCCTGTGGTTAGTTTGGTAAAAGCAGTATGTTGTATCTACTTGGTTACAGCAAGCTGTTTAATTAGGTTTAACTTGATATTTCCCAAACCATTTGATCACAGGTTTTTTGTTTTTTTTTAATTAAAAATCTATTAGCACTTTGATAAGCTTTCTTCTTTCTATAGCTTTATGGCTATAGGGCATTTCATCACATTATTTTGGTTAGGGATTTATTCAAATCAGAATGGTAGAAAATTCAGTCACAGTAGTTTCTCCAGATGAAAGTTTCTTTTTCTCATACAAGATGTGTGGATCTGGAACAGCTGCTCATTGATGTCACAGGAGCTCCTTCTATCTTTCTTTTCCACCATTTAAAAAATCTATCTTCATTATTTTAAAATGGCTGCTGTGACTCTAGGTTGTTATACTGTTCAGTCGCTCAGTCATATCCAACTCTTGGCGAACTCATGGACTACAGCCCGCCAGGCTTCCCTCTTCTTCACTATCTTCCAGAGTTTGCTCAAACTCATGTCCATTGAGTCAATGATGCCATCCAACCATCTCATCCTCTGTCACCCCATTCTCCTGCCTCCGGGTATTGCACATCTAATCTAGAAAAGAAGGGGGAAAAACAAGGGTCAGCTAAAAAGGAAGAAGGGCTAAAGAGAATGGCAGCCAAATCCATTCCTTAAAAATCAATCATATTTTCTAGAAGTCTCAGTGAGTAACTTGCACTTATGTCTCACTGCCCAATGCCAGATCATTCAGTCACCCCAAGCTGCAAGCATGTCTTGGAGGTAGCGATTTCACTTTTCAGCCTTAGTGTTAGAGAGGGCCAGGGAGAAGGATGTGATGAATAGCCTTTAAGTAGATCATCTTTGAAATATTTGCCTCTGCCAATTCCTTGGCTACCCAACATCCTGAGAGCCTTTCCTCCTCATCATTGAACACATTCTCCCTCTTCCAGTGGTGACCACACCACTGTGTCCTCTGGTTACCAAATCAAGCTCCAAGTTCAGGACCCCTGTGGGATATACTGTCCTCTCCATCAAGTCTGAATGTAGTTCATGCTTTGGTGACCCATAAACCAGAAGACACAAGATCTGTCTTAACATACAAAATACACGAAAATGGAGATGGCAAACAGAGAGCCATCACTGACTCCCAGGAAGTATCACATCCTACTGGTAAAGAATTGCAAAGCCTATGTGAGCCGGAAGGGACTCTAATTCTTGGTTAGCCCAACTGGCAGCCCCTCTATCTTCCCCAGTGAGAATCCTCATTATTCGTTGTCCTCCTTTCCTGGTGGCTCAGATGGTAAAGAATTGGCCTGCAGTGCAGGAAGCCTGGGTTTGATCCCTAGGTCAGAAAGATCCCCTGGAGAATGGAACGGCAACCTACTCCAGTATTCTTACCTGGAAAATCCAATGGAAAGAGGAGCTTGGTGGTCTACAGTCCATGGAGATACAAAGAGTTGGACGGGACGGAGCGACTGAGCGCGCGCGCGCACACACACACACACACACACACTATTTTCTCTGGGTAAATTCCATGTGTGAAAAATCACAACGAAAGAGCTAGTTACTAGTAGTAGACATCTGTCCATCCTCCTCCTTTAGCTAATATAGCTTTTGCCTTAATAGATTAGGGGAGAGAGTCTCTGCTACTGGGCCTGGCATTTTCCACATGTCCCTGCAGGTCCACAATCTGCCTTCATAACTTTGTGAGTAAATATTTCCCTTGCTCAAGCTCACAGCCCTCCCCTTTACCCTATATTTACCCCACATCCTGGGCACACCTTGGTTAAAATGTCCCCTTACTGTTTCTGCACATTTTATTCTTTGCTTTCATGTATGTGCCCATGACCAGTCTTAATAACGGCAAACGCAACCAGCTTATTAAGTGTGCTGAAGTCAGTGAGCTCACAGACAGAAAGTGGTTTTAGTTTGCCCTGACCACTTCCTTCAGACATTCTGTTTCTGATCTCCCTTTCATACTTTAGATGACATTTTTGACAACTCCCACATATTTTCAGTTGACTTCAGCACTTAAAAAGTGGTCATTTTTGGTGACTTTGACTTTCAGGCCTTAACAATGCAGAGCAATCAAAACTTCAAACTCATATCCAATTACAATCCTCCCCGCTCCCCAGTAATTGAGTAATGACCTTTAGTTTGGGGATTTCTGTGGGAAAGAGGGACATGGTCTCTTTTTTTTCTACCCTTTATTCCCTGCACACTTTCTTACTTCTCCAGGGTGAATGTGAAGGAAGAAAGAATTGAAAAACAAAAAAAAGAACAAGAAGAAGAAGGTGCAGAGTCATACCTGCCTGGAGCTGTAGTGATAGGATTGCTGGTATTTCCTGTCACTCCCTGACACAGGCAGTGTTCACCCAGATGACTATTGTGAGCCCTCAGGTTTACCCCCGATGCCCTAGTATACCTCCCACATTCCCATTCTGGCACTTCTGTGTGAGGCACACGTATAGCAGCTCATGACTATTTTCTGTCTTCAATATACATGGCATACAATGGTGGAGACTACAAAGAGCCATTATCTCTGACCCACTATGTGCGCATGCTCAGTTGCTCAGTTGTGTCCAACTCTTTGCCTGTCCATGGGATTTCTCAGGCAAGAATACTGGAGTGGGTTGCCATTTCTTTCTCCAGGGGATCTTCCCAACCCAGAGACTGAACCCTCATCTCTTGTGTCTCCTGCATTGGCAGGTAGATTCTTTACCACTGAACCACCTAATCCTAGCCACTCGGACCCACAGGAAATACCAGATTCCACTGGTGAAGAATTGCAAAGGCTATCTGAACCAGCAGGAACTCCACTTCTTGGTTAACAAAGAGCATAGTAACATTTCTCTTTCAGAACTGAGATGAAAATTGCAGTTGACCTTTGAAGAATATGGAGGTTAGGGACACTGACCCCCACATAGTCAAAAATCTATGTATAACTACAATTGGCCTTCCATATCCTCGGTTTTGTATTCAAACATTCAACCAGCCAGGGGTCATATAGCACTCTAGTAATTACTGTTGAAAAAATATCTGTGTTTGTAGACCCATGCAGTCCAAAGCCATGTTGTTCAAATATCCACTATCCATGGATTATCCAAAGAACTTGACACAGTTTCTGCTGGAAATAAGTTCTAATTGGCAGTTATTTTTGTGATGGCTCTCGTTGTCATTAATAAGATACAGATGAGGGCACCCTCCTCATGAGATTTTATGAGACCTGGCCTTGCTGGGGGCAATTTACTTGCCTTTGTGCACAGATTTCCTTCAGAGGCTCCTTACCACTCAGTCTCACAGATAGCTCCCTCCACTGCTCATCACTGAAGCTCAGCTTCTGCCCTGAAATACAGGATATTGGAAAACAGTTTTAGAATTGACTGATTAGGTCACGATATCTTACTCCAACCTGATGTTGTATTTTGTATTTCTCAAAAGAGGATTTGGCCTCTTTTCCTTAACTTCTCCTCTCAATTCAACCAAAGACTGGAGCGCACATCAACCGTCACTCAGTTTATTCACATCCATGAGCAGGAACTGTGAAACTTCATCTGCTTATACATCACAGCTCTTTCAACCTAGGGAAGGTACGTTCTAGCTGAAACCTAAAGTCACGTGTCTTGCAAGAGGACACATGTGGAGGGGAAGTGTGACTTTTAAGTAGACAGAGAGAATCCAGCATTGAGAGTTCGTATGCTAGCTAAGTGCAATGCAAGCGAAACACTGAAGTTCATTTAAAAGCTGCAGGTTGTAAAATATTTGGAGAGAAAATTATGCTATTTAGCAAAATACATTCACGGGGTCACAAAAGAGTCAGACATGACTGAAATGATTTAACACACATGCATGAGGCTAATGTGGATATAGGCTGATGGCTAAAACTGCTACATGGAGATGTAGATTCCTTTGGTACTCACACTTTTGGTGGTACTTTGAGAACTTCAAGAAGCAGAGAAATGTCTGCTTGTGAGTAAACAGGTGAGTGAAAGGGCGTATGGACAGAAGATGGGATGCTGGGGTGCGGATAGGGTGGGAGAGGGACAGGGTGTCAGGGTTCAGTGGCAGATGGGCACAAAAGGTGACTGGGAAAAATTTCAGTCCCCTTCTCCTTCTAAACTTTGGAGACACTAGATTTTTCAGCATGTATGAAATAGGTGTTCTACTTCCTTTATTTACTTCTTAAAGAAGAAGATGACTCTTGCAGGGTGGAGTCCTTTACAGCCATCTGACACTTGGGATGCATCTTTCAGAACAACAGAGGAGTGATGATGAAAATCCACATTTGCATTCATCAGAGGAGTAGTCCCAGGAGAAACAATCTGGTTAGATCAACTGAGCCGTGATAAATTGAGGACATTCTTGGTATTAGTCTTTTCAATAAGAGAGGTCCTAGTAGATGGGAATTTACAAAAGATAAGCTGGGAATGAAAGATGAGGACAACTCAAAAAGGACATAAAGTCTTTAAGTTTTCTGCAAAAGAAAACAGTATTTAAAAGACAGCTTTAAAATAAAAAAAGACAGCTTTATTTGACAACCTTCTCAAAGCCCATCCTCTGTAGAATTAACTATGCCTTCTGCTTTTCTATTATACTGGATGCAAATGCCTATTATTACAAATTGTTCATATGTAAATCCCCTCTTCTAGAGAAAGAAGACTGTCTGCATCTGTGTGTGATGCTTAATCGCTCAGTCGTGTCCCATTCTTTTTGACCCCACACACTGTAGCCTGCCAGGCTCCTCTGTCCATGGCATTTCCCAGGCAAGAAAACGGGAGTGGGTTGCCATTTCCTCCTCCAGGGCATCTTTCCAACCCAGGGATTGAACCTGCATCTCCTGAGTCTCCTGTATTAGCGGGTGGATTCTTTACCATTGAACCACCTGGGAAGCCCCCCCGAAAGACTATAGACAGTTATTGAAAGAGTGTGATGCATGTGATAAGCATTTAATACTGAAAGACATTGGAAGGATGGATGACTAGAGGTTTATCCACTGCAGGTCTTTGGAGTTCCTAGATCCTCCAGGTCTACCGAAGTTTTCTCTCCTGTTTCTTACTATGTATAAGTCAGTACCCAAAAAACCCCGCTGTTCCACCTGGTAAAGTGAGAGCTCTGGATGTAAAATGCTTCTGAAATTGCCCACAAAATTTACTCTCTTTTTGATGAAGAATGGTACAGAGATTCTTTTTAAAATATTCACATTTCAATAGCATTTTCAGTGAAAGTCTCTCAGTTGTGTCCAACTCTTTGAGACCCCATGGACTATATAGTCCATGGAATTCTCCAGGCCCCAATACTGGAGTGGGTAGACTTTCCTCTCTCCAGGGGATCTTCCTCACCCAGGGATCGAACTCAGGTCTCCCGCATTGCAGGAGGATTCTTTACCAGTTGAGCCAAAAAGGCATTTTTTAAATTGTTGAGGAAATCTTTGTCTGGGCTGATTTCCAAGCCTCCTTCCCGTCTTCTTGACTCCCTGGAGCTCTGCCCTGCCTGGTCAGACTTTTCCCTGGAGGGGTTGCAGGGTGTCTGGCATTCCTCTGAAGACAGAGATGGATAAGGTGTGCAGGTTTGTTGATGTTCACTTGGTATTTTTAGTCCATGGTTAGCAAAAGGAGAGACAGCAGCAGAATGGTTTTTGTTGAATATGAAATCTCACATCTCTCCTGTAAAAGTCCCTTTCTTTGGGAGAATCCTTTTTAACTGACTGCCCCTGCTGCCAGGATTGCTGCCTGAATCCTGGGCCTCACTGTTGCCAGGAAACTTTCTACTCCCTAAAAGGTTTGGTGTGTAGTCTGTCATGAGAATGGGCCTTAAAGACTGTCATGATAAATAATTTAGCTACACGTGTCTCTAAAGGGTGTGGATTTTTGTCCATCTTAGGAAGTCTCTGCTAGAGGACTTCTTAGCTGTGTTTGTTCCCTGGTAGGTTCAGAGTCCAGTGTAGAAAGAAAACTCACCTCCTAAATCCATCTGCATCCTCATGCAAATAACACATGCCTGCAAAATTGATTTAAAGTCTCCTTTAAAAACTGGCTAGCTACATTGCAAAAGAATCAGATTGGACTAGTTTCTCACACTATATACAAAGATAAACTCAAAATGGACTAAAGACTTAAATGTAACATCTGAAACAATGGCATTCCTAGAAGAAAACATTGAAAGACGCTCTTTGACATCATTCTCAACTGTATATCCTTAGCTATGTCTCCTCAGGCAAGGGAAACAAAAGCACGAATAAACAAAAGACTATAGCAAACTAAAAATCTTCTGCTCAGCAAAGGAAGATATCATAAAAACAAAAGGTCACCTACCGAATGGGAGAAGTTATTTATAAATAATGTATCTGATAAGGAGTTCATATCCAAAATATACAAGGAACTCATGCAACTTAACACCAAAAAACCAAACAACCTGATTAAAAAATACTCAAGAGGACCAGAAAAGACATTTTTCCAAAGAAGACATATAGACGGCCAACAAGCCCATTTAAAAAATGTTCAATATCACTTATCATCAGGGAAATGCAAAACACAACCACACATCTGTCAAAGTGACTATTGTCAAAAGACAACAAATAACTAGTGTTGGCGAGGATGTGGAGAAAGGGGAGCCCTCATGCACTGTTGATGGGAACGTAAATTGGTGCAGCCACTATGGAAAGCAGTATGGAAGTTCCTCAAAAAATTAAAAAACAAAACTACTATTTGATCCAGCAATTCCAATCCTGGGTATGTATCTGAAGAAAGTGAAAACACTAATTTGAAAAGATGTTTGTACTCCTATGCTCATTGCAGCATTATTTACAATTGCTAAGATATGGTGGCAACTGAAGCGCACATCAGTAGATGAACGGATAAACAAGAAGTGGTATGCATACACAGTGGAATATTACTCAGCCACAAAAAATGAGAGCATGCTATTTTGACAACATGGATGGACCTCGAGATTATTATTAGTGAAATAATTCAGACAGAGAGAGATAAATACTGTGTGATTTCACTTTTATGTGGAATTTAAGAACAAAATAAATGAACAACCATAACAAAACGGAAACAGAGTCATAAATACAGGGAACAAACAGACGGTTGCTAGAGAGAAGGGTGGTGGGAGGAGGAGAAAAATAAGTGAGGGAGATTAAGAAGTACAAAACTCCAGTTACAAAATAAATTAGTCACAGGCATAAAATGTACAGTGTGGAAAATATAGTCAATAATAATGTAATATTTTTGAATGGTGACAGCTGGTAACTAGAGTATTGTGGTGATCATTTGGTCATGTATAGAAATACCAGTATACTGAGTGCCAGGAATTAATATAGTGTTGTAGTCGTCTATGCTTCAAAGGCAAAAAAAAACAAACTCTTAGACAAAGTGATTAAATTTGTGGTTGCCAGAGGTGTGGGCCACGGAGAAGGAGAATTAGTGGAAAATGGTCAAAAGATGCAAATTTTCAGTTATAAAATAGATAAGCACTAAGGATAAAATATATAACATGATTAATTCAATTAAAATTGCTCTATATCATATACAAAATTTGTTAAGAGCGTAAATCCTAAAAGTTTCACCACACAGAAAAGTTTTCCTTTTTCTTTAATTTTGTATCTATATTAGATAATGAATATTCACTTATTGTGGTCATCATTTCATGATATATGTAAGTCAAATTATTATGCTTTATGCCTTAAACTTATACAGTGTTGTATGCCAATTATATCTCAATAAAACTGAAAGAAAAAATAAATAAAATCAAGATATATGTTCTCTGTTTGTTCTTAACTGTGAACAGGTTTCAGAAAATTATTTGCCAATTGTGTGCAGAAACTCTCTAAAGTTCCTCCTTTTAATGGGGGGATTAAAATCAGGGATGGGGACTGAATCTGCTTGCAAGACTAGGAATGAGATATAATAGATGAAAATAAAAACAACCAGGAGAAAAGACATCAGTGGAAATCCTCAAAGATTTAGATGAATGCACTTGGTTTGGGGGCATTCGAGTTGCTTCTACCTTTCGGTATTGCAATTAAGGTGCACATATATCTGTCTTGACACGACTGAGCGACTTCACTTTCACTCTTCCCTTTCATGCACTGGAGAAGGAAATGGCAACCCACTCCAGTATTCTTGCCTGGAGAATCCCAGGGATGGTGGAGCCTGGTGGGCTGCCGTCTATGGGGTCGCACAGAGTCGGACACGACTGAAGCGACTTAGCAGCAGCAGTAGCAGTAGCAGTATATCTGTCTCAGTTCCTGCTTTCAATCCTTCTGGGTACATATCCCTAAGTGGAATTTCTAGGTCACGTGGTAAGTGTATTTTTAAATTTTTGAGGAACTTACATATTGTTTTCCATAGTAGTTGCACCATTTTACATTCCCATCTTGTCCCAACAGTGTACAAGCCTTCCAAATTCTCCACATAATTGCCAAAGCTTTAAAAATTTAAAAAAACAAACAAAAACTATACTAATGCATGTGAAGTGGCATCTCATTGTGGTTTTGCTTTGCCTTTCCCTAGTAATTAGTGATGCTGGGCATCTTTTCTTGTGCTTGTTGGTCATTTTTATATCTTCTTTGGAGAAATGTTTATTCATGTCTTTTGGCCATTTTTTAAATCAGATGCTTGTTTTTTGTTTTCTATTGAGTTGTAGGAGTTCTTTACATATTCTGGAAACTAGCCTCTTATCAGATATGGCAGTAAGTATTGCTGTTTTTTTTCCATTCCCTGGGTTGCCTTTTCACTCTGTTGATTGTGTCCTGCCCAACTGATTTTGACAAAGGTGCAAAATTCAATGGGGGAATGATAACCTTTTCAACAGGTGGTGCTGGAGTAATTTGACATTCAGACGCCAAAGAAAATAAACCTCAACCTAAGACCTTATACAAAATTTAATTCAAAGTGGATCACAGGTTTAAATGGACAACATAAAATATAGGGAAAAAAACAAGAGGAGTTATTTAGAATCTAGGACTAGGCAAAGAATTCTTAGACGTGATACCAAAAACATGATCCATCAAAGGCAGAACTGATAAATTTGACTTCCTCAAAATTTAAAACTTTCTCTCTGTAAAGACCACATTTAAAAACTTCAAATCAAGCTATAGACTTAGAGAAAATATTTGTAAACAATATCTTTGATAGAGGACTAGTATCTAGAATATGTAAACTCTCAAAACTCAATAGTTAAAAACAAGCCAATTAGGAAGTGGGCCAAAGACATGATAAGACAATTTTAAAGGGGATAATGGCAAATAATCACATGGAAAGATATTTGACACTGATAATCATCAGCTAATTGCAAATTTAAACCACGATGTGATATTAATATCTGCCTATCAGAATAACTAAAATAATAGTAACAATGCTGCCAATTATGTGTAGAAACTGGATGGCTCAGACACTGCTTGTGGGAATGTAAGATGATACAGCCACTTTGGAAAACAGTTTGGTAGCTTCTTAAAAAGCGTAGCATGTATCTACCATACAACCCAGCAATTGTACTCCTGGGCATTTATCCAAGAGAACTAATAACTTTTTGTTCCATACAAAAATCTGTAGCTGGATGTTTATAGCAGCTTTATTTTGATAGCCCCCAAATGAAAAAACCAGGTGTCCTTCACTCAGTAAATGGATGAGGAAAGTCATGAATGTCCAGTCATTCTATGGGATATTATGCAGCAATGAAGAACAAACTGGTGTACACAATAATCTGGATGATTCTCCAGATCATTATGCTGTGTGATAAATGGCTAAATCCAGATTACATACTGCATGGTTCCATTTATCTAATTACATTCTTGCAATGGCAAAATTATAGAAATACAGAAAAGGTTAGCAGCTTCCAGACAGAGGATGAGGACAGGAGGGCAAAGCGTGTGGCCATAGAAGGGTAAAATGAGGGGCCCTCCTAGTCATGAGAACGTCCTGTATCTTTACTGCAGTAATCTCTGTAACTTGGTTGTGTTATTATCCTACAGTGTTGTGAGATGTTACTATTGGCAGAAACTGAGTAAAGAGTACACAGTATCTCTCTGTATTATTTCTTACAAGAGAGATTGCAAGAAATTATAAATTGCACGTTAATTTACAATGATCTCAAAATAAAACTTTCAACTAAAAAAGGTAGAGCAGTTAGTGAAAATAGAGATAACTTACTTTTACTGTTTTAGTGCCAGCAAGGCAAGTGCACGTGTGTGTAATGGCTTTGGAATTGAAATGGGATCTTAACGTGAATTTCAAAAGAAATGTTTCAAGGTAAAAACTACATGAAGCATAGAGCTTTAAAGTCATTGAGAGCACTCATGTTACTCAAGTTTAGACTAACCATAAAGAAAGTAGGTCCAAACACCCTCTGCGTGAGTGCGTGCTAACTCGCTTCAGTCGTGTCCGACTCTGAGCGTCCCTATGGACTGCAGCCGGCCAGGCTCTTCTGTCCATAGGATTCTCCAGGCAAGAATACTGGAGTGGGTTGCTGGGCCCTGTTCCAGAGGATCTTCCCCACCCAGGGATCAAATCCCAGTCTCTTATGTCTATCTGCATTAGCAGTTGGGTTCTTCACCACTAAGATCACCTGAACGTGGAAGTCGCTCAGTTGTGCCGAATTCTCCAGGCCAAAATACTGGAGTGGGATCTTCCCAACCCAGGAATCGAACTGGGGTCTCCTGCATTGCAGCCGGATTCTTTTTCAGCTGAGCTACCAGGGAAGCACACTAGCACCGCCTGGGAAGCCCCAAATACCCTCTAGGAGTAAAACACAGATGGGAATTGTCCCTTAGTGGGAAAGCAATCTTCCACTTTGCAGGACTTGGACTTCACCAGAAGAGGGCGCAATTATTCAAGCTATTACCTGGGCGAAAGGGGATAGGACCTTAAAACAAAAAAACAAAAAAATACATAAATAGGAATGATGTTGTTCTACAAACCGCCTTTTAAGCCAAATGCTTACACTGGGGAATATATTTATGGTTAATTCCCTGGTAGCTCAACTGGTAAAGAATCCGGCTGCAATGCAGGAGACCCAGTTCGATTCCTGTTTCTGAAAGATCCTCTGGAGAAAGGATAGGCTACTTACTCCAGTATTCTTGGGCTTCCCTGGTGGCTCAGACGGTGAAGACTCCATCTGCAATGCGGGAAACCTGGGTTATATCCCTAGGTTGGGAAGATGCCCTGGAGAAGGGAACAGCTACCCAGTCCAGTATTCTGGCCTGGAAATCCCCATGGACAGAGGAGCCTGGCGGGCCATATTCCATATAGTCACAAAGAGTTGGACACAACTGAGAGACTAAGCAGAAGTTTTTTAACTACTGTAAATCTGTTGATGAAAATTGGTAATTACTGGGCAAAACAGGGAAAGGGAAGCAGGTCATAAAAGATGCAGGATGAATGGTAGTTCTTATTGGGAGGCAGCCTCTGAACAATCAGACAGACACTCTGTCTCTTGCTTCCTGTGGAAATGTTCCTCCTACAGCAGCTCACATGCAACTCACACATACACAGGTACATCAGTGCAACTAGGTATCAATTGGGTGTGAGGCTAACTTCCCATGCTTTATATGCATATTTACAAAGAAAACAATCTCAAAAAGAAATTATACAGCACTTTTGCCATTTACGTTAAACAAGGGTGATAAAAAGGAGTCAGAAATGAGAGGAGGTGTTGGTGAGGGCTTGTGGCTATGAGATTGGTAAAGGGAATTCTTTTTTGAATGTATGGCCCTGCTGTGAACTCCCATCCTGGGGTTTCTATCATCCGAATCTTAGTCTAGAAATGGACTTCAGAGGGCCAGTCAGAAAACTATGAAATGGGTCCCCAGAGGACAAGTACCCAACCCATGCCTGGAATGCTGAAGGGGATTCTGGCCTGAGCTTGACTCCCTCCCACCAGGAAATCCAAAGAGAGAAAGAGGTTGATTACTGGATGCTCAAGAGCTGAGGAAGGAGGTACAAATGACCAGCAACACCCCCCCACCCCCGCCCAGAAAAGCATTTGCCTTGGTCCAGAGACGTGTAAGAAGCATTTGAAGACTGACCCTTGAGAGACACAGTCCTGGCTTCCTGTCTCCTAGATTCTGAAGTTTCTCAGCCAAGTGTGAGTCTCTCCGTCTTCTTACATCCCCCCACCTTCCTCTGCCCAATCCCTGGTGCTGAGCAAAAGAGTAGCCAGAACTGGGTCTGAGCTGGGGAATGGGAGGACATTTAAAAGTAAGTTCAGGTTAACAACTGACAAAATTCTAATGGACAGCCTAATGACTTCATGCAGATCAATAGGGATTAATTATATGGGACTGAGTGAACTGATGAATATGACTGATACCTTTATGACTTTGGGGGCAATATACTAACTTTAATCTTTGTTTTCCAGGAAAAAAACCTTTCCTCTTGTGCTTTGACTTACAGCAAGCTGATGAAGTATATCTTTGTAAACAGAGATGAAGCATTTATCTTCTTCTCTTTACCTGATCGTTCCAAAATTTGGCTTCTCCAGCTGGCTCTCCTGTGGACTTGATGATTTATTACAACTGGATTACAACTAATTATACTAATCATTGTTTTAATTTGCTTTTTGTTTTCAAGTTGTTTATGATTTGTGTCTCTCTGCTACACTATGATTTTGCCAGTCTTACTAGTTACATTAATTTTACCCTATTTTGTAAGATTGTTGTCTCTTACAGTAACCAAGGTGTAACCAGGCCTCCAACAAAAATCTTTATTGTGGTCTCCAAGACTTCCTCTGACTTGACTGGTGCCAGAATCACTCGACATTATGCTTTACTTTCATCTTCGATGACATCTTGCAGCCACACTAAGATCATTCACATCTCAGGGCCTTTACTTATACTTTCCCCTCTATCTTTTCATGGTGTGCTTCCTAATTATTTAAAATAGAATTCAATTGTACATTCAAATATCATCTCCTCAGAGAAGCTTTTTATTACCAGTTTATCTAAAAAACATAGTCACTAGCTATCCTTTAATATTGCTTTATTTTTCTTCTTAACAGTTATTATGATACAGGTAATACTTGTATTTCCCTGCATGAAATATGCAGACATTATAAATCAATTAATTCACATGCTTCTTCTGGTATATTTCAATATCTGTCAGACTTGACTTCTCTCCCTGCCTCTTTCTTTTTTTATTAAAGTTTTATGGGTCACTTTCTATGTTCCAAGTATTATGCCAGGCACTTGTAAACAAAGATAAATCAGACATTTTCTCTGCTTGCAAAAAGCTCATAGTCTAAAAAGGAAGGCAGAAATATAAACAAATGAATTAGAATATAACTTGAAAGTGCTTAAGCAGAAATCTGTTCAAGATACAAGGGGAGGCACCCTATCTGGGAGCTCAGAGTGGAATGAGACAGAGAGATAATGTGATGTGCCTTTATAAGAGGGAAGATACCAGGGCTAGGTGTGGAGGGTGAGGATGAGAAAGATAAAGGATGATCAGTGAGTCCGCTGGCCTATTGGTTAGGAAGTCTTTGATGATGCTTATCATTGTTTTGGTGGGTGGAGGGTACAAAACCAGGATGGTGTGAATTGAGGGGCAGCTGGAAGGAGGGGAGAGGAGATCTGTCATGTGAGCTTCTATTTGGAAACATTTGAGAAGGAGAGGAAATCACTAGGTAAGGGAAAGGGTCAAAGAGAAACTTTGAGGATGAGAGAAGCCTAGACATGGTTAAGGAGTGAGCCAGTAGAGCTCAAAGAGCTGGGGTGATAATCAGGAGGCTGTGTGAAAGCTTCCAGCTCTTCATAAGGAGGGAGGGGACCCAGAGGACCTGGGGGATCCAGGGGATCCAGGGGAAGGAGACCCAGAGCATAGCTCAGCTGAAGAAGGGAGCTCATTTTCCTCTGGGACAAAAGGGAAGAGGGAAAGGGGACAGCTACCCTCAGGAGCATTCACAGATCACAGCTGGTGAGGAAATTCTTGCCTCAAAGAAGGTATATGTTAAGGTCACATGCTGAGCTGAAGTGACCAAGGTTGGGTAGGAGATTCTAGGCAGTGAGGCATTGGAATATATTCTTATATTCCTTACACATCAAGGGTATAGCTGGAGCTCATTGGCTGACAAACACCTGGCCAATGAGAAGATAGTGTTTCTGTTGACAATCATATTCCCAACCTAATGGGTTACTTATTTTTGATGATTCCTGTCTTCATCATAGGCTATTAGGAAATTCTGCTTGAGCCTACTCTTATTCCCAAGGCTAATTACTGTTAATACTATTTTGCTGGTTTAACCTCTTAATAAGGAAGCAAAATAAACAATCTTGCTGAGAACAGAAGGCTCAGCACAAAGTCTCCCATTTGAGAAGCTGTGGATGCACGTTAGTCAGCTGTCAGGCAAGCAGATGCGCTCATCTCTACTTTGAAGTTTCATCTTAAAAAAACAGATAGGCATGTGTATCCATCCATCCATTCATTCATTCAGTAAACATTTATGTACCAGCTTCTCTATGTCAGGTAACCTAGCAGTCAGTGAGGAGTCAGCAACAGAAAATCCCTGTGAATGTGTACCCAGGGATGTATCCAGCATATCTAGATCTAGATCTTTTGGTCATTCAATCATGTCTGACTCTTTGTGACCCCATGGACAGTAGCCCACCAGGCTCCTCTGTCCTTAGGATTTCCCAGGCAAGAATACTGGAATGGGTTGTCATTTCCTCCTCCAGGGATCTCACCCACCTAGGGATTGAACCCATGTCTCTTGTATAGGTTCGATCTTTACCGCTGTGCCACCTACCCAATATATCTACAGGATTTCTAATATTAAAATTAAATATTACATCTGTACTACAGAACACATGTGGAATAATTTTGTTTTATTTTATTTAGGTTTTTGTAATATCTTTTGCGCAGCTGCTCAGTTGCAAACACTAAGACTGTGTTTTCTGTTACTAAATTGCCTTTAGCGCCCTAGAAGTGAACAAGTAACATAAAAGAAGTCTCTCTTATGTTGCTTTGGGCTTCCCAGGTGGCAATGAGGGAGACATAAGAGACACAGTTTTGATCCCTGGGTGGGGAAGATCCCCTGGAGGAAGAAATGGCAACCCATTCCAGTATTCTTGCTTGGAGAATCTCATGGACAGAGGAGTTCCGTTGGGCTGCAATCCATTAGGTCACAAAGAGTTGGACACGCACACCAGTGCTGCTTTATTCCCTATCCTCTGCCCTGAGCATTCGAATTTCCATTCTGTGCACACACCTGTGTTTTCTCTTAGTCATTCCCCAGGACCTCCCTGAACACTCTGCCAACAGGAAGGAAATTTTGGCTGTTTCCCAAGCTGTTGATGCCTTTGGCCTCTAGGAGGCATTGTTGCCCTTTCTTGTCCATTGATGTAGCTAATAAATTATTTAGAGGAAATTAAAGGTAATTTATATGCAACAATAAAAGAAACCTTGTAAGAAATGTCAACTTTATTATATCCCTAAGGATCTGAAGTAATGTATTGCCCATTGTGTCTTCATTCTTAATCAGTAGTATAGTCATTTTGCATCATACTTGAGGTTGGAGAGGAGTTGTATTGATGATCATCTCCAAAGGGAATTTCTAGTTTCCTTCCTTCTTGATTTTCGTCCTTTTTCCCTAGTCTTCCTTCTTGACTCCTCCATTCCACTTCCTCTCTCCCTCCCTTTCTTCCTTCTTCCCTTCTTTTATTCATTCATTCCACAAATATTTCCTGAGCACTCACTCTACATTAGGGTCTGAAGCTATAAACGGGAGTAAGAAGCAGGCTTTGTTTTCAAGGACCTTACAGTCTAGAAAGAGACAGGCAATACCAGCGATGACTATACTTCGGTGTGTTTAAGGCTGTGATAGCAGTGGACACTACGGGAGAAGAGAACTTAGAAGAGAGGCTTCCAAGTCAGCAAGGAGGTCAGGTAAGGCTTCCTTTGATCTGAGTCATAGAAGTTGCGCAGGAGTTAGCCACGTGAAGCTGGGTAGAGAGAAGGGAAAGACTGTGATTCCAAACTTAGAACTTTTAGTTTAGATCCTTGGTATAGAGGAATTTGAGTTTCTGTGGTGGTTCAGTAGTAAAGAACTACCTGCCAATGCAGGAGTCATAGTTTGGTCCCTGGATTAGGAAGATCTCCTGGAGAAGGAAATGGCAACCCACTCCAGTATTCTTGCCTGCAGAATCCCATGGACAGAGGAGTCTAGCAGACTACAGTCCATGGGGTCTCAAAGAGCTGTACACGACTTAGTGACTAAACCACAAAAAATAGAAGAAATTAATCAAAAAAAGGGGAACCAAGAAAGAATATATATTTTTTTCTGTGTTTCTCTGAAATATTGACTTCCTGTCCCATCTATCAGTTCATATCTGAGTTGAGAAATTATTGGAGTACTACATACCACATTTACTTAGTAAACCTGTCATGAGAAGATGTGAGACTTAATTCTTTCCACCCTGCTGTAGTTCACTGCCTCTGCTGTGGTATGGTCTTCTTGTAAGTGAGAACATAAGCTTTACACAGAAGTATATTCCATAATCCTTCCAATCGATAAACAGGGATAAATCCCTTCACTTCATTTAGCCCTCCAATGTGGATGAAATTTTGTTCTTACTTCCATGAAGTAATTTCTCAGTTCTACTCACACACTGGAATTTTTCAAAGATGTCTAAAAAGGCATAAGAGCCCCTGCTTTTTGCCAGGAAGTACTGATTTGGTAAATCTACAGTAGTACCTAGATATTTCTGCATTAAATATATCCCCTAATGGTTTCGGTCTTGAACCAATGTTGAGAAGTAAAGTCTTTGACTACACTTGAGTAGTATCTCATGATGGAGAAGTTTAAACATTTGGAGTCATACAGATTTGACTATGAATTCAGATTCTGTCACATACTAACTGTGTGACTTTGGCCAAGTTACCAAGCTTCTCTGATCCGCAGACTCCTCATCTGTGAAGTGGCACCAACAACATTTACTTTTAGGATGTGTGTCTGTGCTCAGTCGTGTCTTACTCTCTGTGGCCCCATGGACCAGGGTCCACCAGGCTCCTCTGTCCATGGAATTTTCCAGGCAAGAATACTGGAGTAGGTTGCCATTTCCTTCTCCAGGGGATCTTCTTGACCTAGGGACTGAACTTGAGTCTCTTGTGTCTCCTGCATTGGCAGGCAGATTCTTTATCACAAGCACCACTTGGGAAGCCCATGACCTTAGGATGGTTGAGCTCAGTAGAGACTCAAATCTTTTTCTATAGAAGACATCAGGGATTCTTTATATACCAGGCTTGAAATAAAAGTGGGATTTTAGGAACCATCTTTTTTCAACTGAGCTAGTGAAACAACCAAAACGCTGATAATCTTTCACATTTATCAATTCTTCCTGAGAATAAGTTGACATTGAAAGTGAGAGGGTAAGGGTCAAAGGGGACTGTGATACTCAGTGCCATATTGGTGGTCCATTTTTTTAATAAAAAATTATTTATTCATTTTATTTTGGGGCTGCCCTGGGTCTTCATTGTTGCACACTGGCTTTCTCTCATTGTGGTGAGAGTGGACTACTCTCTAGTTGTGGCTTCTCACTGCAGGGACTTCTCTTGTGTAGAGCACAGGCTCTAGGCTCGGGGGCTTCATTAGCTGTGGGGCATGGGCTTAGCTGTTCCGAGGCATGTGGGATCTTTCAGGACCAGGGATCGAACCCATGTTTCTTGCCTTGGTGGATTCATTCTTAACCACGAGACCAAAGCCCTGGTGGTCCATTATTTGAGAGATTTGTTGAACATCTATATTTACACAAGTCATATTTATCTTTTTCTCTTAAACATCCACTAATCTCTACCATAGTCTACTGTCATAGCTTAGTCTCTCATTGGCTCTCACTGTTTGAACAGATGCCTAGCTGTTCATCCTGGCTTCCCTTTTACTTGCCTCCAGTATGTGTAATCATACTGCTGACCTGCTTAAGTCTTTCTCCTGCAAGATCACATCTAAGGTCCCCAACAGGGAAAACAAAGCCCTTAAGACTTGCCTATTTCTTCATTTTTATCTTTGTATCATCTTTCTGTTGACCAAGGACTATAATGAAGCATTTATGGTTCTGACCAAAATGTCTTAGTACATTTTACAAAGGACCTCAGCCTGAAGAACGCTTTCCCCCTTTTCTGTCTAAGGAAAGACAACCTTTTTAGCCTCTATGTATTGCATGCTTACTTTGTGTGGGCCACTGTGAAGAAATTTAGTTTATTTCTCAGCCTCTCATATGTTACATTCTGTTACTTCCATTTTACCATAAAGGAAACTGAGGTCCAGGGAGTTTAGGTTTTATGGGACTCTCCTTCCCCATCCACTTGGATCCCTGTGTCCATTGTCTTGTAACTGCCTTTTTGTTTATTTAAATTTTTTTTAATTATGAAAGTATGATAAAACACATTTATGGGAGACTTGGAAAATGCAGAGTGAAGTTACATGTTGTTCCACTATATATTGCAATTATTTTTAAGTGAATAAATTAAGATTTTTAGTTGGAGTTTCAATATCAAAGTCTCAGAAATTAATAAGATAAATCGAGAGAAAAGTAGAAGGATACTGTAGACCCAAAAAGCATGATGAACCAATTCAAACATAATTAAGATTTATACACACAACAGCAGCATACAAATTCTATTCAAGTTCCTATAGACTATAAACCAGGAGACACTGAAATGTAACTGCCTTTCTTGTATGGAAACTGAAAGGAGAGAGGGAAGGAGGGAAAGAATAAACAGTAGATTTCAGGGCTTCCTTGGCAGTCCAGTGTTTAAGACTCTGTGCTTCCAATACAGGGAGAACAGATTTGATCCCTGGTTGGGGAACTAAAATCCCATGTACCACGTGGTACCATCAAAAAATGAAAAAAAGGAAAAAAAAAAAAGGACACAGTAGATTTCAATACACTGTAAAAGCAGGAATTTGGACTCTATCATCTTTGAACTCTCCTTTTGTGGTGCAGTGCTGGCTTGTAGTAGTTACTACAATATATAGGTCAAGTGAATAAATGTTTGACTTTATTTCTATATGCTATGTTTTACAAAAATGAATAACATCCATTCCTTTACATCAAGGGTTATGATCAACATCTTCAACCATCCTCTCCAACAACTGTGAAAAAAGAGTGTACTGAATTTTCATTTAGTCTATACAACTTCTCTAACAATCCTACATCTGTTGTTTAAACAATGTTCCCCCATCCACTGCTCCCTCTACCACTTTGATCATTCACGGCCCCCACTTCTACCCTATATCCTCAATGAAGACAGACTAGGTGTGAAATAAGCCAACAAAGCCCAATACAACCAAAAAGCAACTTTGGTGAAAAACGCATTAGCAGAAATTCATTTCCAACAAGATAAGTATTGTTGCTTTTACAAAAGGAACTGACACTTAGAGGAACCACACCCTGTTCCCAAATGGTGTCCCCTGTTAAATGTGACCTTTTGCTGAAAGTTAATTATGCTTCTTTCCAAACAAACCTGGGGACCTCTGCTTCTTTGAAGATGGTTTTGTGTTTAGAAGTCCATGGAATGTTACACGATATTGAATCATGTATCATCATTCATAAATGTCCATGATTTGCTAGACAAACATTCCTTGCTTAATAAAACAAAAGAAGTGTTTCAACAAAAAAGGGTGCAGCTATATCAGTAGGGCTTGCTGTTCGCATATCTCAGTTTTGTGGTGATAAAACAGTCATTAAAACATGCAATCTCTTTAAAATTACAGCTGCCAAGCCAGATGAATTTTACCTGAACAGAGATTAAATGTGAGAGCATTCACCTCACATTCCAGCACAATCTCTGGGAACGCAGCTATAAAAATAAAAGGGAGAGAGGGCAGAGTCAAGGAGGTGTGGCTTTGGGGGGGGGCAGTTCTTGAATTCTGCCGAGGACATAGTGGGGTAAAGGCAGAATGCCCTCTGAAAGAAGAGTAAAAGGCCTCTCAAGTCAGGGAGCTATCACACTAAAAACAATGTTTTCATTGCATTAAAATATGAGATCAGATACAATTTCAAATGTACTTCTTATCAGTTAGTATTTCTCACCAACAAGGCATTGTCTTGTCTTTTCAGAACCACTTTCTAATCAAGAACAGCAACAGAAAAGTAGAAATGGAAACTCTGTTTTTAAGAGGAAAAATGTTACTTGAAGTTACCAAAACACCTCAGAACCTACATGGTTCAGAAATGAAAACTAGCTCCTGTACTTATCTTGATGCCACTTTTTCCCCCCTATATAAATTGTACTTTGTGACATGTTGTTGTTAGTTGATAGGTCATGTCTGACTCTTTGTGACCCAATGGACTGTAGTCCGCCAGGCTCCTCTTTCCATGAGATTTCCCAGCAAGAATACTGGAGTGGATTGCCCTTTCCTTCTCTGGGGGAGATCTTCCTGACCCAGGAATTGAAGAGACAAGGGTCTCCTGCATTGCAGGCAGATTCTTTACCACTGAGCCACTAGGGAAGGCCCACTTTATGAAATAGCAAGATATTTACTCAGTATATGCAAAGTTTCTGGAGGTCAAAGAAAAAAACCAAGTTTTCTTAACTTTTGTAGGAACTAGATGGATACATGGTAAACAGTGGGGGAAAAAAAGCTTGAAAAGAAGCATTCAACGTCCATAACAATGAGCAGAGTGCAATACAGAAGAACAGTGAGATACAACTAGTAAAGATGATGAAAAGGGTGGTCACTTGGCCTGGGTGGTGATAAAGCGGAAGGTAGTCTTGTAACCGGGTTGGTGTGAGACAGAGTCAAGGCGAAGAAGCTTTTCAATGAAGCTTTGGCAGTTCTTACACAGAATCTCTAACGGGTCATACTATTGGAAACAGTCATTCCGCTCTGAGACTCTCTCTCTCAAGGAATGATTAAAACAACAAACTTTTGCACACATACTTATTACAGCATCACTTAAATAGCCACTAACTTGAAACAACCTGAAGATCTGACAGTAGAGGACTAGTTGAGAAAATATGATACTTCATTAAAATGATATTGACAAAGATGGGCAATGTTAATAATACAATTTTATCTGCTGCATGCTATCAACAAACTAAAAGATTCTCCTCCTTCTCCTACTAATATTGCTAATAAAGCCTAAATGTATTGAGGTTTTGCTATGTGCCAGGAACTCTGTCAAGCCATTAACATGTGTTAATTTAATTCTTACAGCAACTTGTAAGATAATTTTTACTATCCCCACTTTACAGAAGAGGAAACTGAGGGGTGCAGAAATGAAATTACTTGTCCCAACATGCACAGCTAGAAAGTGGCAAGGTTAAGGTTATATTTTTAAAGATTTATTGAGATGTGATTCACATATTATTGGAGCTTCCCTGGTGGCTCAGATGGTAAAGAGTCTCTCTGCAATGGGGGAGACCCGGGTTCCATCCCTGGGTCGGGAAGATCCCCTGGAGAAGGAAATGGCAACCCTCTCCAGTATTCTGGCCTGGAGAATCCCATGGACAGAGGAGCCTGATGAGCTACAGTTGCAAAGGGTCGGACATGACTGAGTGACTAACACTAATTTGCATATTATAAGATTTAGTCTTTTTTGGAAAAATTTTTAAAAGATTTTTTTTGATGTGGACCGTTTTAAAAGTCTTTCTTGAATTTGTTATAATACTGCTTCTGTCCCAAGGAGCATGTGGGAATCTTAGTTCCCTGATCAGGGATCTGACTCACACTCCTTGCACTGGAAGGCGAAGTCTTAACCACTAAACTGCCAGGGAAGTCCCAAGATTTACTCTTCTAAAGTGCATGTAACTCATAGTGTGAAGTTGAACAGATACTGGTTAAAGACAGCATCTTTGAAGAAGGAGGGACTAAAGCACAGAGTTTTCTGGAATCCAGGTAATTTTCTTGCACATAATGCTTGAAGACAAGGAACTTCTCTTTTCTCCTCTTGGTATCCCAGGGCCTAGCAGAACGATTGGTCCCTAGTGGGCATATTTTTGGGTGTGTGAATGAATAAATGTGCTCTAGTAACCTGATGACTAATCCTCAATGCCAATAGCACCAGGTTGCCTAATCCTGTGTTTGAGTCTCTACTGCTTCTCTGACCTTAGGCCAAGGTTGAGCTTCTGATTTCTGAACTGCTCACTTGGTTTGACCTACTGCCTTGTCTGACAGTAGGTTGCCTTGACCCAACTACCTGTGCATTGTGACCCAGATGGCAGTTCATGGGGTGCTTAACTGTCAGCTTCATTTGGAGATAGCCCAACCGGACCCTATACCGACTGCCTATAGCACTCACTCAGTTCTAGTTTGGCTATCAGAGTGGTTCACACATTGTTCAGACTCTTGACAGTCATGGCTCTTCTGGTGAAGAAATTCCCCTGGGCTGGTTCAACTTCTTCCTGTGATTGTCTTCGTACTTGTATTTCCTAGATCATAGTCCCTAGGATACCATGAAGTGAAGGATTAGGTGAAGAAAGAAGCTCCAGAAACTTCACTCCTGCCCAGTGCCTCTCTCTTTTGTTTGTAAACAACAGAAAAGACTTGACATTTGGTTTAAGGTTTTGTTGGAAGTAAGAATTTTGCTGTAAACGAAACAATTGCTATTCTAACCTTTTCATTAGAAAACCTCTGTAAAAATATGTCCTATGACTCCAAACCTGTCCTCCCACGTGAACACATCTAAATAAGCATTTCTACTTGAGCACCCCATTATTATTATTAAGCTCCATGGTAATAAAACCAAACTTACCATCTATGACTCCATCTTTCTTTTCTATGGAAGTAGAAAAGTGATGTCACTATTTTTATAGCTACTTAGTCAGTCTCAACTCATCCTTGCCTTTCACATTCTCTCCTTCATCCAGAGAGTGGTCTCATGAGTTTTTAAACATTTTTCTTTTGAAATGTTTTTGCTATTGAGTCCTGGTTTTTATTTCATATCCAAGGTCTTGCCACTCAGCCATTTGTACATCTCTGTTGACACCAGTGGCTGTGGAATTTTATCTTCTATATTTTTCTCTTGTGGTACTGTTGGGATAAAGGAAAGACTGCTTCTACATTCTCCAATTCAATTCCTCAATGCTTTTCTTTCTTAAGTATCAAATTGTGTGACTTCTTGTTTTCAAATTTCTCCAGTACCTCATCCCAACTACCAGTCCAAAGTAACTGGTTTCTAACTTCTCAAATATTACCTTGGTTTTAGGCAGGCTCAGTAAGCCAGCTCTAAGCCCCAACCAGTAATGCTGCAGAAGCTGAAGTTGAAAGGTTCTATGATGACCTACAAGACCTTCTAGAACTAACACCCCCACCACCACCAAAATGTCCTTTTCATTACAGGGGACTGGAATGCAAAAAGTAGGAAGTCAAGAGATACCTGGAGTAACAGGAAAATTTGACCTTGGAGTACAAAATGAGGCAGGGCAAAAGCTAACAAAGTTTTTCCAAGAGAACACACTGGTCATAGCAAATACCCTCTTCCAACAACACAAGAGAAGATTCTACACATGGACATCACCAGATGGTCAATACTGAAACCAGATTGATTATATGCTTTGCAGCCAACAATGGAGAAGCTCTATACAGTCAGCAAAAACAAGGCCAGGAGCTGACTGTGGTTCAGATCATGAAAACTTTATTGCAAAATTCAGACTTAAATTGAAGAAAGTAGGGAAAACCTCTAGACCATTCAGGTATGACCTAAATCAAATCCCTTACAATTATACAGTGGAAGTGACAAATAGGTTCAGGGGATTAGATGTGATAGACAGAGTCCCTGAAGAATTATAGGCGGAGGTTCATGACACTGTACAGGAGGCAGTGATAAAGACCACTCCCAAGAAAAAAAAAAGCAAAAAGGCAAAATGGTTGTCTGAAGAGGCCTTACAAATAACTGAGAAAAGAAGAGAAGCTAAAGGCAAAGGAGAAAAGAAAGATATACCTATTTGAATGCAGAGTTTCAAAGAATAGCAAGAAGAGATAAGAAAGCCTTTTCAGTGATCAATGTGAAAAATAGAGGAAAACAATAGAATGGGAAAGACTAGAGATCTCTTCAAGAAAATTAGAGATACCAAGGGAATATTTCATGCAAAGATGGGCTCAATAAAGGATAGAAACGGTATGGACCTAACAGAAAGTGAAGAAGAACTAACAGAAACAGAAGATATTAAGAACAGGTGGCAAGAATACACAGAAGAACTATACAAAAAGATCTTCATGACCCAGATAACCATGATGGTGTGGTTACCTACCTAGAGCCATACATCCTGGAATGTGAAGTTAAGTGGGCCTTAGGAAGCATCACTATGAACAAAGCTAGTGGAGGTGATGTAATTCCAGTTGAGCTATTTCAAATCCTAAAAGATGATGCTCTGAAAGTGCTGCACTCGATATGCCAGCAAATTCATATGCTGGAAAACTCAGCAGAGGGCACAGGACTGGAAAAGGTCAGTTTTCATTTCAATCCCAAAGAAAGGTAATGCCAAAGAATGTACAAACTACCACACAATTGCACTCATCTCACATGCTAGCAAAGTAATGCTCAAAATTCCTCAAGCCAGGCTTCAACAGTACATGAACCATGAACTTCCAGATGTTCAAGCTGAATTCAGTAAAGGCAGAGGAATCAGAGATTCAATTGCCAACATCTGTTGGATCATCAAAAAAGCAAGAGAATTCCAGGAAAACATCTACTTCTGCTTTATTGACTATGCCAAAGTCTTTGACTGTGTAGATCACTACAAACTGGGGACAGTTCTTAAAGAGATGGGAATACCAGATCACCTTACCTGACTCCTGAGTAATCTGTACACAGGTCAGAAGCAGCAGTTAAAAATGGACGTGAAACAACAGACTGGTTCCAAATTGGGAAAGGTGTATGTCAAGGCTGTATATTGTCACTCTGCTTATTTAACTTATATGCAAAGTACATTATGCAAAATGCTGGACTGGATGAAGCACAAGCTGAAATTAAGATAGCCAGGAGAAATAACAATAGCCTCAGATACGCAGATGACACCACACTTATGGCAGAAAGTGAAGAAGAACTAAAGAGCCTCTTGATGAAAGTGAGAGAGGAGAGTGAAAAAGTTGGCTGAAAACTCAGCATTCAGAAAACTAAGTGATGGCATCTGGTCCCATCACTTCATGGAAAATGTATGGGGAAACAATGGAAACAGTGACAGACTTTGTTTTCTTGGGCTCCAAAATCACTGCAGATGTTGACTGCAGCCATGAAATTAAAAGATGCTTGCTCCTTGGAAGAAAAGCTCTGACAAACCTACATAGCATATTAAAAAGCAGAGTCATTACTTTGCTGACAAAGGTCTGTCTAGTCAAAGCTATGGTTTTTCCAGTAGTCATATATGGATGTGAGAGTTGGACTATAAAGAAAGCTGAGTGCTGAAGAACTGATGCTTTTCAACTGTGGTGTTGGAGAAGACTCTTGAGAGTCCCTTGGACAGCAAGGAGATCCAACCAGTCCATCTTAAAGGAAATCAACCCTGAATATTCATTGGAAGAACTGATGCTGCAGCTGAAACTCCAATATTTTGGCCATCTGATGTGAAGAACTGACACATTGGAGAAGACCCTGATGCTGGGAAAGATTGAAAGCAGGAGGAGAAGGGGACAACAGAGAATGAGATGGTTGGATGGCATCACCGACTCGATGGACATGAGTTTGAGCAAGCTCTGGGAGTTGGTGAAGGACAGGGCTGCCTCACGTGGTGCAGTACATGGAGTTGCAAAGAGTTGGATATGACTGAGCTACTCACTGAACTGAGACAGGCTCACTGACCCATGTGTGTGTACTCCATGACTGTGCTTGTCTCTGAAGATTTGCTCTGTTTTCTTTGTCTGGAAAGTCCTCTCCACTTTCTGCCTCCTTTCTTCCACCAATCCTAGGAAAGTTTCCTCTTCAAGGAAAACATACCTAACCTAATCATCAGAGATTAGACACCAATGGACTATATAGCAAATACTGTGCTTTCTAACAACATTATTTACACTATTAGTTAATCACTCTTTTCTACTTTTTTATGTCCATTTACCAAGAAAAATGTAATCTCTTTGGAGCCTCAAGCTATGTGATCTCATAACCCTTCTGTATTCTCTATTATCTAGCATAATATACCTTTTAGAGCCTAATATACCAATAGAGTTATTGGGGAGGAGGTAGGGTTTAACCCAATAAAGAAGGTTCACATAACACCCTTCCAAAGAACTTTGTCATTTCCTTTCTATGACATCTGATCTAGAGATTTAAACACATTGGGGTAATCTCCATTTTTGTGTGTCATCTTTAATGGTATTAAATATTCAAATGAAATGTTTAATTTCTAACTTTGTATCTTTATAGTTACTGGTATCAGAATACTTCTGATTGAAATATTCAATTTCTAACTCTGTATATTTATGGTCACACTTAATAGTTCTGATTGTACTCGAAGTGTGCCTGCTGATGATCTTGTGGGTCAAGAGTGGCACTTTTAGGTAAATATAACTGCCAACTGCTTCTTCTGTAACTGATCTTTTAGGTCATGTCAGAACACTCTGGAATTTGAATTGAGACTCTTTTTATAGACATCCTTGACTATCTACAGAGCTAATGTTCCCCTCCTAAGTATTTGCCTTTCTGTCAGCCTTCCTGGAGAATCCCAAAGACAGAAGACCCTGGTAGGCTACAGTCCATGGGTCGCAAAGAGTCAGACATGGCTGAAGCGACTTAACACATATGCACTGCCTGGAATATTTTCCTTTTCTTAACTTCAGCATCTTTGTCAGATTACCTTCTACACCATCATCAGAGTTCTCTTCTTTTTTCCAGTGAGCCTCCTGGAACCCACAGTGCGTGCATCCTATATGTTCCTGAGGTCTCTGTGTACAACCCACATCACCACATTTACTGGGTGATAATGTTACTCCCTCTTAATCTGGCCACATCTCCCCTAGACTGTAAACTCAAGGACAGCAGGGAGTAAGACTATCTTTTCTGGAATCATATCTCCAACCCTGGTGTGTATAATGTATGAAAACTATGTAGCAATAAATCTTTATAATTTAAGAGAACTGATTGGCTAAATGATCTCTTACATCAATTGTCTTCCATAATTAACTTCTATACTTGAATGAATTTCCCTATAATATATATAATTCTTTCAATAATACATATTCAATGATATATATTCAATAACATATATCATTTTTCAACCATATATGTTATGATAAATTCCGTAAAACATGGAATTTAATTATGTTTTCCTATAACCCTCACTGCATTTCTAATGTGTGTCATTATTCATGCCTTCTACACCATTGCAACAATACTATTTTCTGCTGTTTTATTTAATCTAACTGATTTATTTATGTCTTGTTCATTTTTTTAGTTGAAATGTAGTTGATTTAGAGTGTTGTGTTAATTTCAAGTGTACAGCAAAGTGATTAAGTTGGTTTTTGTTCAGATTCTATTTCATTATAAGTTATTACAAGATATTGAATACAATACTTATGTATAGTACTTCACATTTGTCAATCTCATACTCCTAATTTGTCCCTCCCTCCCTCTCTTTCCCTTTCTGTTACCATAAGTTTGTTTTCTGTGAGTCTGTTTCTATTTTGTATACAGATTCAATTATTTTGTTGATTCCATATATATTATGGAATTATTTTGGTATTATTATGGTATTATTTATGGTATTATTTTGTTGATTCCATATATAAGTGCTATCATACAGTATTTGTCTTTGTCTGACTGAATTCACTAAGTATAACATTCTCTAGGTATTGATACCTGCTTATGCAGATGCCAATATTTCCTTCTTTTTATGGCTGGTAAAAAGACACATTTTCTTAAACCAGTTATCTATTGATGGACACCTGGGTTGTTTTCATGTCTTTGTTGTTGTTGTTCAGCCGCTCAGTCATGTCTGACTCTTTGAGATCCCACAGACTATAGCACACCATGCTTCCCTGTCCTTCGGCATCTCCCAGAGCTTGCTCAAACTCATGTCCATGGAGTTGGTGATGCCATCCAACCATCTCATCCTCTGTTCTCCTCTTCTTCTCCTGCCTTCAATCTTTCCCGGCATCAGGGTCTTTTCAAATGAATCAGCTCTTTGCATCAGGTGGCCAAAGTATTGGAGCTTCAGCTTCTGCATCAGTTCTTCCAGTGAATATTCAGAATTGATTTCCTTTAGGATTGACTGGTTGGATCTCCTTGCAGTCCAAAGGACTCTCAAGAGTCTTCTCCAACACCACAGTTCAAAAGCATCAATTCTTCTGTGCTCAGCCTTCTTTAGGGTTCAACTCTCACATCCATACATGACTCCTGGAAAAGCTGTATCTGTGACTAGACTGATCTTTGTTGGCAAAGTAATGTCTCTGTTTTTTAATATGCTGTCTAGGTTGGTCATAGCTTTTCTTCCAGGTACCAAGCTGTAAACAGCTAATATGGGTAATTTCAGAGTCAGGATAAATATGTAGAATCTGGTCATTGAGTCTTTGATAAGAATAATTACTGTTAAGTTGGGTTACTTTATTGAAAGGCACTTTTTTTTCTTTTCATAAGTGGTTTCCAGGTCAACTCATCATTTGCCGAGAGGGAAATTATATCCTTGAAGAAGTGGAGTAACCAGTTATTTACGTTTTCTGTGTCAAGGAGATCCCCTTTGAGGTGGAGAGCAGTCACAAACTCTTACTCAGCTTTTATCATAACAGTCATCACAACTGGAGAGCCAATTCATACAACAACTCAAGGTTGGGCTGAAATTTCTGGGAAGTTAGGATGCGGCACGGGAGTGGAAGTTAAACAGATTTGTTATAGATTAACGTATTCCCTTTGCATGTGGGAGAATGAGTCACATTTAGACTAGACCCCCAAACTGGCCCTTCTGGGCATTGTCCAGGGTCAGGAGATATTTTATAGAATAGTTCAGAGAATTTCTTGCCAGGGTTTATGATGAGTTGTGCCCCAGACTGCCACAATGTGAAAACTAACAGCCTTTATCTCACCTGAGTGAGTCATATGTGAAAGGAATCTTCAGTAACTGACATTTCCATTGTGCCCTTGCTTCTGAGATCTGTGTTTCATCACATCCATTACTTACTTGTCTTATCCTGTAACAAGTGAAAACGCAGTCGCGTTTGGCTGGGAATTTGTGTCATAGCCGGCTTCCTTCTTTAGGGTCAGAAATACATTCCTTTGAGGAAAAAGACTGTAGCCACCTGCAATGGTTATGATGACTCCGTGAGAAGATAAATGGGGTCTTCAAGAGTCACACGTCAGCAAACACTTCCTTGAGACCCAAAGAATTGTGACTTTAAAGTACAGATAATGACATTGTTCTGTTGCCCTCTGGCTCTGTTGAATTGCTGGGACAGAAAATACGATTATGTTACAAATTGTACCATGACCTTCAGAGCAGCTCTTCAAAATGCAGAGGCCTGGAGGTAAAATGGGTCCCTGAAAGAATAATCCATTAGTCACAGTGTTACAGTCCATACTCCAGATCTCAACTCATGTGTAGTGCTTCCTATTTTAGCAGATTAAAGTATCTCAGAGGAGGTTACTGTCCCCATCCACCACTGTATCAGAAAAACAAAAAAGCTCATTTAAAATTTTAAGTAAAACTTTCTTATGTGGCAGAAGTGCTAAATTAATTTTCACCAATTACTTAGCATGACAATTGTTCGCACAATTCTGGGGAAGTAACAATGGGCAAAGGTCTACAAGCTCAGGTCTGAGCTTGTAGATGAGGAGGTCAGAGATCTGGGTTCAAATCTCAGCTCTGCCGCTGTGTAACCTGGAAAAGGAGGCTAACCTACCAAGACCTTTGTGTTTCCTAGACTGTACAGTTTTGAGAAGCTTTTTATGTGCTTGGCACTGTTCTAAGCACATTATACTTAATCTCTTTAATGCTAACACATAAGTAATGCCTCTGTCTTCATAAGGATGGGGAAAGAGACATGTGGAGAGGTCAACAGTTATCTAAGGTGACTGAGCAAGGAGAGGGCAGAACCAGGATTCATGACAACAGGTGCTACTGACCACGGTGCAAAGCTGTGATGCCAACCATTCCCCTCATCCATAAACACAATGGAAGAAATTCCCTAGAAAGAGTCTGTTTATTTCTTTCCCTTATTTTCAGTGTCCAGTCAGACCTTGAATCAGTAGCTTAGATATGTCTACTTCTAAAACAACTAAGGGTTAAGAAGTCCTTTCTAAAGCTATTCCTTATGTGTATGTGTGTGTTAGTCGCTCAGTAATGTCCGACTCTTTGCTACCCCATGGACTGTAGCCTGCCAGGCTCCTCTGTCCATGGGGTTCTCCAGGCAAGAATAATGGAGTGGGGTGCTATGCCCTCCTCCAGGGGATCTTCCCAATCCAGAGACTGAACTCAGGTCTCCTGCATTGTAGGTGGATTTTTTATCTTCTGATCCACCAGGGAAGCCCAGTGCTTTTCCTTGGAAGCTAAAAATTTCAAAGTTACTGACTTATAAACAAAATTCTAATCTGCTGTGGGTCCCCAACAGGCTCTTCCAAAAGACTGAGAGACTTACTGACTAAATTTCAAGGCTGTTGCTCTGACCAGGGCTAAGCTAGTGATCTCCAAGCCTTGATGCCCACAATTAGTGATATCTGTACTCTCTTCAGATCTGCTGGGTTAAACCCTTGGACTCATATATTGCCACATTACTTTAGGAATCTTAAATTACCAGTTGTAAACTCATTTAAAAGAATCCATTTGCACATACTCTGCTTAAAATTGGATTCTACTTGAATTTTAAGAATATATATATATATTCTTATTAATAACTAAACTGTATTCTTGGTGTTTAGGTGAGTTCTTCTAAGTCCATGCATTGCTTGATGGCCAAGGATGAAATTGAAAGGCTTGATTTCATTCAATTAACCTATAATCAATGACTCAGAATGTTCAGTTTAGCTGTATGATAGAATAATCATGGGAAAAGTATATTTCCCATAAAGGAATTTGAAATGAGAGCAGTTCTCTCTCTCTCTCTCTCAACTGTGTGTGAGTGTTTGTGGGTGCCTATTTCTGGGAAGACTAAGAAAGGATGACTCTCAGAAGAGTAGTCTTTAAAATTTAATTAATAATTCCTCCCAAAGTTTCTAGAGGAAATTTGATTCTTGATCTTTCTTATCCCTTGGCCCTTCCTTGTGAAATGTGTTGGAATATACACTTCACCTTTCACCTTACCCCTGAATTTCTCATTCTCTCATGACTCATAGCAGCAACTCCACCCATTCTTTTCCAAAAAAAAAAAAAAAATGTGGCAGCTGCTATGGAAGTGCTTCTGAGTTAGTCAGAAGCGAGGCAGGTTGCCAGATGGGTAATTCACTCTCCACAAGTTAGAGAAGGACAATTAGAGAATTAAGTTTGTAAATTCAGTTGTGGGGGTTACAGTGGTTTATGCAAGCTCACTTACTACATGTGACATTGCAGGTAATTCACCTTAATTTTTTTATTCATACACCTACACTACTCCTGTCTTAACCTGTTTGGTATGGGTGCATATCAGATGAAAAGGCTATGACCATCCTTTCTAAGTCTCTCTGGACAAGTTTTATAACACACAAAAAAACGGTCAACAATTTATGCTTAGGTTCACTTCCATTTCATTTTTCATGGAACAAGACCAATAGGATAACCAAATTCCTTGGGTAAGGGTTCTGGAGTAGGTCCAAGAAATGTGGATCAAGTACACCCAGATGTGTATTAATAAGTGCTATAATTGCCTCATTCATTTGGACTGAGAAATATTCCTTCTTAGGTACTTCAAAGTAACTAAGAAATAAAAAACCAAGCAAACAAATATAGAAAAACTGTTATTCAGAGCTTCTATATGACACTTTAATGCAATATTTACTTCATTCTAATTCTAAAATTTGATAAAGTGACTCTTTATTTCACTTAGAAAAAGTAAAAAAATATGTTAAAATACATGGAGGCAAATCAAGCATAGTTTGATCTTCAGTTCATTCAACCATCATACCCAGTAAATAATTGTTTCCTCTAGTGAAGATGGATAAATCTATATTTGGTTTCACTGTAAAGCTGACAAAAGAGTCTGTCTCTATCATATCATTCTCCATTATGTCTAGAGTGTTTTCTCAGACCTAAATTTAAATTCACTTATTTACCTGTCACTTTTTCCACAAGAGAGTTAGACAGGAAGTTATATCATGTAGCTCCCTCTCTTTGGGTTGAGAGTTGGAGCAGGCTCTGAAATGCCACACGACTGTTCTTTGTATGTTAAGCAATAGAGTTTCAGTAATACGTCCAAATGGACCATATGAGAAATTGGAGAAAAGGAGCCAAAAAAGTATTCCTCTTCCACTATCTCTTGTGGGAGACAGAGTGGAAAACAGAGCTGAAAACAGCTGAAATAAAAGCAGTGATCAAAGGCAAAGCTTACAGATCAATACTTGGAAGACAATGAAGGACAATGAGCAGACAAAGAGAATGCTGAGTGAAAAGTGTGAGCATTCTACCCATCAGCCCTCCCCCCTGCTTCTGTGGTTGTCCAGTTCTGCGTAAACAAACAGAGCATGAAGTAGTCTTGGGGAACTTCAAACTGATTATTACTGTTTTTTAACATGGAGTTTTCTATTCTGTCTAAAAAGCTGTTTTTCTTTAAAAAAAAACAAACACATTTTAACACAAAGGATTATAAATTTTCTCAGTTCAAATGGTATATTTACCTTTCCCTTTATATCTTTGAGAGAATCTAAGCCAGTGCTATGTTCTCAGTAGGCATCTGAATCTGGAGTCTCTATGCACCATTCCCTACTGAAAATGGTACCTCATTTCCTCCATCTTGTTTTCAAACAAGCTGAGAAATAATAGACATGGAAGCCAAAATATTTTTATTTCTAATAGATAATAGACTAGAGAATTAGGCTTTATGTTTGTTAATTAAGCAGACTTGCTAATGTTGAACTTAATCTGTCTGCAATGCAGGAGACCTGGATTTGATTCTGGATCATGAAGATCCCCTGGAGAAGGGAAGGGCTACCCACACAAGTATTCTTGCCTGGAGAATCTCACAGACAGAGAAGCCTGGTGGGCTACAGTCCATGGGGTCACAAAGAGTCAGATATGACTGAGTGACTAAGCACAGACACAGACACACACGCACACACACACACACAGACACACAGACACACACACACTGGCTGGATCATGGAAGTGACAGTAGAGGTGGCCAGCAGGATGGGGTCTGTGTTAGCAATGCTTTTGCCATGGAGGCACAGAACAGATTTTTTTTTTTTTTTTTTTTTTTTGCTCTCTATGGGTGGATCCATTCTCATGAGGAATATCTGGAAGGTGAGCCAGTTATTTTTATCCCATTTACCAATCAAGTAAGTTGGCTACCACCCTAAATATGGAATGAGGAAATGGGGTTTGGAGAGATTCAGAGTTATATAATTTGAATTTCCTTCATAGGAAAGAAATACCAGGCTTTGGAAAGAACTATTCTCTACTTCTTTTTGTCCTTGATGAATATAATGGATGGCTATTCATGGGCACCTCATATGATTATGTTTGTGCATATAAGTGTGCTGGAGGATGCTTTATGCTGGAGACATTTTAAAGGAAATAATAAAATAGAAAGGCTAATTTATTTGTATTGTTACCTAGGGGGTTGAGATTTTGTGGCAGGAAGCTGTTCCTTCACCTTTGAAAATGATAGGTTTTTGCCGTGAGTAGTTACATAGTAAATCCCATCATGTCCCTCCCTGACTAAATTGCTCCAATGACTTCCCACTGTACTCAGACTGTAACTACAGACTCTTTATGATCCCCTAAGCCTCCATAATATGGCCCTTGCCTACACTTACCTCTCATTTCCTTCTGGTCACTCTGTTCCAGGAACAGTGACATTTAGTTGTGGTTGTCTATAATTTTATCTACACATTTAAAAAAATTAGTTACACAAAGTTGACTCCCACTTAAATTGTACTTGCTGTTTGCTTTGCTTGGGGTATTTGTGTATTTGAGTCGCCTTGTCATGAAAGCATTTGCTCCAATGTCATTTCCTCAGAAAGATCTTCCTCGACTATTTAGTCAAAAGTACTCACCTAGACACTCACTCATCTAGTCGTTCTATTCTCTACATAGCTCTTGGATAACCAGACAATTTTGACTGCGGTTTATCATTTATTTTGTTTCTCCCATCAGTGGACTGAAAGTTCTATTAAGCCAGTGGGCCTGTCTTCTGTTTGCTATTGTAGATCTCAGTCTTGCACTTAGTAGGAGCTCATCAGATATTTGATGAATGAATGAATTGCTCTCCTCATCACACTACTGCTGGACGAAAAACACCACTTTGTGTGTGTAGCAATTAATTCGGAGGCCACGCCAAAGTATAATGTCACTTTTGGACACAAATGAAAGCGGGGATGCATTTCCTAACAAGCTTGTTGTCAGCTAACAAAAAGGAATAGAGCACGTTGACCAGCAGACCCTGACAAAGTTGTGAATAATCCCTGTAGTCCAGAGAATTCATGAGATTTCACTGGTTAATAGATTTCAGGGGCTGGAAAGAGTTTCCATGGATCAAAGCAAGCTCGTTCAACATTTCTTGTTTTATCAAATTGGGAATCACAATATTGTACTTATATAATATTGTAAATCAACTACTGTGGAGATATTTGTGCTGGAGCCAAAATGGACCTTTGGCATACTTCACACCTGACATTCTTTTGTCCATGTCTGGACCATTCCATATTAACAGGGGTCAGCTGGATTCTTAAGCTAAGCCTGGAATCCAGTACAGACATCAGAGATCCTGAGGCACAGTCTAAATGAACCTGTGTTCCTGAAATGTAGGTGTATGAAAGATACCATAAGAGACTGGCATTTTAACAAAAGTTAGCCATGAAAACAAAATTTACACTGGAAAAGTGAAGAGGTACAAATGAGTTAAAGATATGTAGACAAATATATATTTAATATAATTTAATAATCATCTTTGTTGTTGTTGTTCAGTAGCTAAGTCATGTTTGACTTTTTGTGTCCCCATCAACTGTAGCACGTCAGGCTTCCCTGTCCTTCACTATCTCCCAGTTTACTTAAGCTTGTGTCCATTGAGTTAGTGATGCCATCCAACCTTCTCATCCTCTATCACTCCCTTCTCCTTCTGTCCTCAATCTTTCCTAGCATCAGAGTCTTTTCCAATAAGTCAGCTCTTCCCATCAAGTGGCCAAAGTATTGGAGCTTCAGCTTCAGCATCAGTCCTTATAATGAATAGGACTGACTGTTTTGATCTCCTTGGAGTCCAAGGGACTCTCAAGAATCTTGCTCCTTGGAAGAAAAGCTTTGATAAACCTAGACAATATATCAAAAAAAAAAGCAAAGACTTCACTTTGCTGTCAAAGGTCCATATAGCCAAAGCTATAGTTTTTCTGGTAGTCGTGTTTGGATACATATACTTACATAAAAGGAGATCTAAAAGAAGAAAATATTTAATTACTTCCTTCCAGGCTTCATGCCCTAAACCTGAAGCTACATGAACCTACCCAGGGGCTGCCCTAACTCTTTGAGCAGGCCCAATTTCTAAGCTTAGTTTTCACATTGCCAAATATTAAATTCTTTGGGATATAGGAGAGAAGGAGTATCATGACTGCTGTGTCTTGGTCCATTTTGTCTAGAACATCAAGTTTCCTTGCAGAAGAAATAGTGAAAATGAAATGCCCAAGTGTACTTGTGTCACAGTGATGCAGACTTTGCATGCCTGCATTCAAGACACTGAGATGCACAACAAGCAATCCTAAAAGTGGAGCTCAGTTTCAAGCAACATTCAATCCTTTCACCTTTGAAATAGTCAATCTTTCCAAACTTTTTTCACTAGGGTAAAGTAGGGAGTGAAAAGTCAAGTCACATCTCCAAAGATACGATGCCATTTCCCAAAAAGCCAGTCATAAGAGGTAGACAAAATATAAGTTTTGAGAATTGGTTATGTCTTCTGGCTTATTATTCCCAAATAAGAGCACACTTGGTCTCTGAAATCAGCATAATGCCTTTGTTTTTAACAGACAATGTTTGTAATCCAGGCTAAAGGCTGTAAAGTCTGTTTCCATGCCAGTCTCTTTTGAATTTATTGAGGTATAGTTGATATAGAGATGGGTAGACAGCATCATCGACTCAATGGACATGAATTTGAGCAAACTCTGGGAGATAGTGAAGGACAGGGAAGCCTGGCATGCTGCAATCCATGTGGTTGCAGAGTTGGGCACAACCTAACAACTGAACAACAATAGTTGATTTACAATATTATGTAAGTTTCAGGTGTACTTATATGAAAGAAAGTGAAGTTGTTAGTTGCTCAGTAGTGTCTGACTCTTTGCAACCCCATGGACTGTTGCCCTTCAGGCTCCTCTGTCCATGGAATTCTCCAAGCAATAATGCTGGAGTGGGTTGCCGTTCTCTTCACAGAATCTTTCCAACCCAGGCATCAAACCCAGGTCACCTGTATTGCAGCTAATTCTTTACCATCTGAGCCACCAGGGAAGCCCATATAAATTTACACAAGATGATTATTCAAAAGTATCAGTTCTAATACAGTATACTAATGCATATATATGGAATTTGAAAGATGGTAATGATAACCCTATATGCGAGTCAGAATAAGAGACACAGATGCATGGAACAATTTTATGGACTCTGAGGGAGAAGGTGAGGGTGGGATGTTCTGGGAGAATAGCATTGAAACATGTATATTATCGTATGTGAAACAGAACACCATTCCATGTTCGATGCATGAGACAAGGGCTCAGGGCCGGGGCAATGGGATGACCCAGAGGGATGGGATGGGGAGGGAGGTGGGTGGGGGGTCCAGGAAGGGGAACACATGTAAACCCATGGCTGATTCATGTCAATGTATGGCAAAAACTATTACAATATTGTAAAATAATTAGCCCCCAACTAAAATAAATAAATTTATTAAAAAAAAAAAAAAGTATCAGTTCTTTGGTACTCAGCCTTCTTTCTGGTCCAACTTTCACATCCATACATAACTTTGGGAAAAACCATAGCTTTGGCTATATGGACCTTTGTCAGCAAAGTGAACTCTTTGGTTTTTAATATGCTGTCTAGGTTTGTCATAGCTTTTCTTCCAAGGAGCAATATTTCTGAGAGTCCCTTGGACTGTATGGAGATCAAACCAGTCAATCCTAGAGGAAATCAACCCCAAATATTCATTTGAAGGACTGATGCTGAAGCTGACATTCCACTATTTTGGTCACCTGATGGGAAGAGCCGACTCATTGGAAAAGACCCTGATTCTGAGAAAGACTGAGGGCAGGGGAAGGAAGCAACAGAGGATGAGATGGTTGGATGGCATCACTAACTCAACGGACATGAGTTTGAGCAAACTCCGGGAGACAGTAAAGGACAGGGAAGCCTGGTGTGCTAGAGTTCATGGAGTTTCAAAGAGTCAGACATGACCTAGCTGCTGAACAACAACAAAGATAATTATTAAAAATATATTTGTCTACATATATTTAACTCATTTGTACCTCTTCACTTTTCCAGCATAAATTTTGTTTTCATGGCTAACTTTTGTTAAATTCCATTCTCTTACTCTGGATTTCATGCACCTGCATTTCAGGAACACAGGTTCATTTAGACTGTGCCTCAGGATCTCTGATGTCTGTCCTGGATTCTGGGACTTAGCTGAAGAATCCAACTAACTCCTGCTAATATGGAATGGCCCAGGTATGGACAAAAGAATGTCAAATGTGAAGTATGCCACAGGTCCATTTTGGCCTCAACCTAAATAGATCCAACTATGGATGCCAGAATGGAAAAGATGACACAATATGGATACATCTGAGTCAAAAGGGGTGAGCTAAATTCAGCTTTAAACTCAGAGGACTATTCAAGGGAGTACCTGAATAGGGCTCCCTTGTCCTAAAAGCAGCAAGCATGATTCAATAAGTCCCATTTCATTAGGAGAAAAGTCCACCTTAGGACCTGATCTCTTCTGATCTCTTTACTCATCTCAGGATCAATCCCTTCCTAAATTCCCCTCCTCAAGAGAAGGGGCTGAGGAGCCAAGTCCTATAAATCTGCCTCAGTTTAAAATTCTATCCTTTCTGCCAAGGTTTGGAGGGTAAGAGAAGTAAAGCTTGTGAAATGGAATTAAGATAAAGTCATTGACCTCTGTGTTCTGTCTCATAGCATGAAAAAGCTTGCTGTCATCCTTAGTATATATGAGTTGTTAGAAGCCCACTCGATGAGAACAAGGATTTTTCTAAAAAAACTTTTTATTTTATATTGGAATATAGCCTATTAACAATGTTGTGATAGTTTCAGGTGGACAGTAAAGGGACACAACCATAAACACACATGTATCCGTTCTCCCTCAAACTCCCCTCCCATCCAGGCTGCCACATAACTTTGAGCAGGGTTCCATGTGGTATACAGTAGGTCTTTGTTGGTTATCCATTTTAAATAAAGCAATGAGGAGATCAAGGACTTTGGTTTATTTTCTGTTGTCTAGAAAAGTACCCAGTAAAAGAGCAATGAATATTTATTGAAAAGTTGAATCAATGCATCGGTGAAGACCTTAAGTCTGTCATGCTTGTCAGAGTCTGAGAGTTCATTTGACCCTGATAAAAATGTCCCTGGCATCAGGTGTCGGGGCAGATCAGAAAAGGAAAACCCATTCTAATGATCTCAGATCCATGTGATGCTCATTATTTTCATTTACAAATGCATAGCAATGTGAGAAACAGAAAGTGTGACCCTATATACATGCAAATACTTGTCAGCTGGCCAACAGGTCCACTAGAACAGGTAAACAGATAACCCACTAGATAAGGCTTCTGTGGTTGCAACATCCAAGAAAATCATTTACCAGATGGAGGAGTCCAGCTTTCTCTTGCACGCAACGGGTAGGTGAGTGCAGAGAACAAGGAACATCTTCCGGGATTTTTGCTGCATTTCAAGTATCACATGCAGAGCAATCACAAGTTAATCAGGATGAGATGGGGTCAGTTTCACTGCCCCCCCACCCCACACCTACACTGTGAAGCATTCCATTGTGTTCCTGTCAGGATCCGTGGGTCCAATCACCTTTGGCTTGACTCTGAATAACCCCACTCTCAACTCAGGAGGGCCGAAGGGGACAAAAATCACACATAGGTAACATTAATTTCCGGTGAGAAATAGCTCCTCTTCTACATGGTTTTGCACATGTATGAACTAAGCCAACAGGTGATCCTAGAGAAAGTACTGCAAGTATTCTTCTAGACATTGGTTGAAACTGATGCTCTACTTTCCCAATGAATTGTTAAAAAGAAGCTAATCTTCATGTCTGGAATTTAATAACTTTAAAGATGGAAGAGATTGTGTAGATTTATCTAGAAGGGAAGGCAACAGAAAAAGTATTCTTATTTTCATCCATGACTCTCCTCTTGCTTTGTGCCAATTTCTAGATGTACATATAGAATATTATCCCAGCAACCAAACAGGCATCAAAGCATCTTTAGTCTTCAATGGACATTCAGTCTTAAAACAGACAAGTGAGTGTCACAAAAGAGAAGAAATCGAGAATGGTTGGTTTCATTCAAAGTTTTAAACTATCCCCTCCTCTTGAATGAGCTTTGCTTTTAGTTTTTATTTAGCTTTTCTTTGTAATCTTTAAAAAATCCCCTGCTTACATCTTCCTAACTCTCAGCACCTTACTCTAGTTGATAATATTCAGTATTTCCTTTGGTGCTGTGATGGAATTTGTTGGAGGAATAAACATAAATGTCCATGTCTAATAATTACTCAATTATTATTATGTGCCAGGCTTACAATAACTCCATAAGGCAGTTTCTATGTTAACCTGAGATTTAGAATAAATATTAAAGTAACTTAAAGTTTTGATTATTTTAAAAAGCTTCTTTAACTCAAAATTGAACTTTAAGCTAAGAACTAAAATTATAAATCTTGAAGAAATCATACTAGAAAATTTTCATAACCTTGAGTAGGCAAATATTTCTCAGAGGCGGCCAGAAAAAAAATCTCATTTTTGAAAGATATTGCTAAGAAACTAAAAAGGCAAACCATAGATTGGGAGAAAATACTTGCAAAATCATATCAATAAATAATTCTTACCACAAAGTAAGAAAATGATAACTTGATTTTAACCTAAACAGACATTTCTTTAAAAAGATATATGAACTGCATAAAAATACATATAAAGATGTTCAACATCATTTGTCATCAATGAAATGCAAATGAAAACTGTGACAGGATACACGTCACACCCACAAGAATGGCTAAAATCCAAAAAAGTGACAATGCCAAGCGATGGTAATGATGTGGAGCAATTACAACTCATATAGTGATATGGGAATGCATAATACAATGATTTTGGAAAGCAGTTTGGCAATTTCTTAATAAACAAGCATTTACCATATGACCCACCATTCCCAATCTTAGAAATTTTCCAAAGGACAATGAAAACATATGTCAACAAAAGATGTATAATTTATTCATAAATTAGCTCTTGAAGTAATTGTCCCAAACCAAAATATCCCAAGTCAAATGGGGAATGGATAAGCGAATTGTATTATTATGTCTATACGATGAAATTATAACTTAGCAAAAAAAAAGAGAGAGACTCCTACACAAGCAACAACATAAGCGAATCCTAAATCATTATACTGGTTGAAAGAAACCAGGTATAGAAAATACATGTGTCTGATTGCATTTATTTGAAATTCTAGGAAGACAAAACAATAGTGACAAGAAGCAGATCAATGATTGTCAGGGACTGGGAGTAGGAGGAGAATTGGAGGGTAGTGAAATATTCTATTTCTTCATTATGGTGGTTGCTATGATTTCAGGAGAAGGAAATGGCAACCCACTCCAGTGTTCTTGCCTGGAGAATCCCAGGGACGGGGGAGCCTGGTGGGCTGCCGTCTATGGGGTCGCACAGAGTCGGACACGACTGAAACGACTTAGCAGCAGCAGCAGCAGCATGATTTCAGGTGGCCTTGGCCTGCAAGGCCTTGGCCTTGGCCCTGGAGCGGGACTCGTGTTCCCAGCCGGAGATTGAGGCCAAGTCTCAGCAGCACCAGATCCTAGCACTAGACCAGTGACAAGGGCCTTGGCTCTTTGGCTTTGCAGAAAAGAATTCCCACAAACATGGAAAATAGTGAAGCAAGTAAAGTATTTATTAGGAGGAAAAAGAGTATAGAATGTGTGGATAGACACATGGGCAGCTTCAGATGGAGAGTCCCTGAGTAGTACCCCAGTTTAAATCACTTATGTGGGGCATTTCTTATGGGTTTCGTTTGGCCAATCATTTTGATTTGCCTGGTTCACAGTCCATATTTGTCTATCCCAGGATACTCTCATATGTGCACACACATCTCCTAGCCAAGATGCATTCTACCACAGAGGGCTATGGGTAGAGCATCCCTTAGCATCACTCCCCTTTAACCTCCAAGGAGTCTTTCTGTGCATGTGTGGTCTGGGAAGTCTCCTGCCTTTGAAAATGAGAAATATGCAGCTGGGCAGGTCCCAGCTTGCTCTCTTAATTGTCCTGCTATTTTCGTCCTCGAGTTTCAGTCCACAGGGAATGAATCTCCTATTGTTTTGCCCTGGAGGGGCCCATCTACCTCCTGCCTCAGTGTATACATTTGTCAAAACTCTTTGAACTCTATACTTAAAGTAGGAACATTTTATTATATATAAATTTTGATTCAATAAAACTGATGAGAAAAATCTATGTGCCAGGATTATATAAAGAGATGTTAAAAAGTTGCTTTCCTTCTCCTATCCTTATGCTCATTACACTGACCCCATGATTTTGTCATCAAGAATAGGTTTTTTACAAGTGACATGGAGAGCACAGATATTGCCCAGAATTGTACTGTCTGATACAGGAGCCACTAGACACATGCAGCTATTTGAATTTCAATTAACTTCAATTAAATTTAAAATTCATTTTCTTGGTCACCCTAACCACACTTCAAGAGCGAAACAGCCGCATGTGACCGATAGTTACTGTGTAGGACAGTGTGGTTTTATAAAGTACATTTCCATTGTCACAGAAACTGGACAGTGCAGGCCTGGAATACATTTCTGAATAAATTTTGTAAGCAAATAGAAAATGCAGGAATCTGAAAGCCTTTTGGTTTTCAAAAGTCAAGTTTTGTTGAAAGAGAAAGAGTCTGCCTTTCCCCTACTCCCACAGAGTGTGTTCAAGTATCTAAGAGTGAGGGGTGAGCTTAAAGTCACACTGTATAGGGCTGGGTGTGTAGATTATGAGAATGGGTCATGGTGGGTGTCACAACTTTCAAAAGAAGGAATCAGCTTACAAGGGCAGGGACTTGTCAAGATCAACAGATACCCAGAAGTTATCAACAAATACTGAGAGAGTCAGGCAGACCAGGCACCCTTCTCAGAAAGCCAGGACAATATCCAAGCCCCTTAAGTTTAGATCACCTTAGAAATGAAGAAAGGAGGGAAACTTCAGGGGGAGTAAGAGGTCCTAGAATTTGATTTGGGAGAAAGCTGCTTAAAGAAGACACGGGCTTGAAATGGAGATGCTCAAGTTATCATGAATTAGCAAGACAAAGTTGTTGACCACCAATAGAAGTAGGCCTTGTGATCTAACATGCATTCTATTAGAGTAAAATTTTAAAAAATACTGTTGTAGCTCATAAAATTTATCTAACTTTATCAAATCAGAAGTTTTCATGTATTTCCTAACACTGAAAATGAGAAATATATTTCCTATCATTACCTTGTATACATTCATACATACATAATTGAAACAAAAATATACCCTAATTACTTGCAGTGTGATATATTTTCTATCATAATCTATTTTATTTCATTTGAAAAGAAAGATGTTGGCCAAGATTCAATAAATTAGTCTCATGATCCATTGAACTGCATCTCATGATCCAGTTATAAATGCAGTGAAATAAATTTTAATTTGGAAAGGTGAGTGAGAATGAGTTAGCATAAATGGTATTAAGTAAGAGTTATGCTATGTCATTCATGTAATCATGTGCTTTTTACAAGATGAGAGTCATAGGGTTTTGGTAAGTAGATCAGTAAAAAGAATGATGCAATTGTTTCTCAATCTTTACAATTTCTAATCTAGAAGAAGAAAGTTCAAAGAGTAGAGAGTGGAGATGACAGATGCTTTATTGCTTTCTATGAAACTAGTTATTTATAGGTGACAAGAAGCAGCTGATGGGGAAAATACACCATTAAATTTGCAGTATTTTTTGAGATAAATAATATTTACTGAGGATTTTCCAGAATATGCATAATGTACGTATTTATCTAGATCTCAAAAGTGGCTCAGTAGCCATGTTGGAGATTGTTCTCTTTTTTAAAATTGATTTTTGTTGGAGTATAGTTACTTTACAATGTTGTATTAGTTTTTACTGTACAGCAAAATAAATCAGCCATACATATACATATATCCCCTCCCTTTTGGACTTCCTTTCCTTTCAGGTCACCTCAGGGTATTTGAGTTCTCTGTGCTGCACAATATGTTCTCATTTACCTATTGTATACATAGCATCAATAGTGTATATATGTCAATTCCGATCTCCCTCTCACCCTCTCCCCTCCTATCCCCCTTGGTATCCATCTATTTGTTCTCCATGTCTGTGTCTCTATTTCTTCTTTGCAAATAAGATCATCTAGACTATTTTAATAGATCCTATGTATACGCATTAACATATGATATTTGTAGACGATGAGAGAAAGTGACGGATGGATTTTGTTACCAAGACTTTAGGTGAGAAGGGGAAATGGAAGGAACCCAGATGGAGTGCCTACTAGTTATTGAAGGTTGAATGACATGTACAGAAAAGTGAAGAATCACCAGAATAAACCAAGCTGGTCATTCACAAAACAGGTTTAAGGTTTAGTTTTGTATCTGGAAATTTAATTTTATTGGGTCTCTAAACTTGATCGATTGCATAAAGGTACTCACAATAACCAAGCACCTAAGACTGTCCTATAAACTAGGGTGCCAAACACACGTGTTTACCGTGGGGAATGAAACTCCTCTGTTAGTCGCACTTTCTCTGGATTGCCCATTCTCGGCTTCTACTTTTTTTAGAGGTGTTTGTTAGGGTTTCTGGAACCACCCATACCAGAAATCATCAGGATTTGTTGAAAAGTAAAAAATTCTCACCTTGATCCTTCAGAATGAGTCTTCTGAGGGCGGGGAGGGGTGGGGAATGGTGGAGCTGGGCATTTCTACCAACCACCTCGGACTGAGTTCTGGTCACAGTAAAATGTGAGACAAATACTGGTCTAGGTCCTTGGGGCTAAATGAATTACATTTAGATGGAGAGGTTGGTAAATTCATCCATGCAACAAACTATTTATTGAGTCCTTAAAATACGCCACGTTCTATTTCAAGAATTCTAACACATGAATCACATTATTTTACTTAGTAGCTATGTAATGCATTCTGATAGCTGGTAGAACAACCTTTCTTAATTACTTTCCTTTTCTAAAATATTTCTACCTCGTTTCCCATATTTATTGGGAGGCTGTGCTAGGTGGTGGTGAATTACTTGGGTTTTAGAGCTAGATGACCTTAGTTTTCGGAGAAGGCAATGGCACCCCACTCCAGTACTCTTGCCTGGAAAATCCCATGGACGGAGGAGCCCGGTAGGCTGCAGTCCATGGGGTCGCTAAGAGTTGGATGCAACTGAGCGACTTCACTTTCACTTTTCCCTTTCATGCACTGGAGATGGAAATGGCAACCCACTCCAGTATTCTTGCCTGGAGAATCCCAGGGACGGCGAACCCTGGTGGGCTGCCGTCTGTGGGGTCGCAGAGTCGGACACGACTGAAGCGACTTAGCAGCAGCAGCAGCAGCAGATCTTAGTTTTAATCTCAGCTCCACCACTTGCAGTTCAGAAACTCGAAGGACTCAACCAGAAAACAGTCTACACTGTTTACATTTAGAATCTTATTTTGAGAAAACTCCCAAAGCCATTTAAAATAATAATGAAAAAAAGAAAAACTTTGCCTTTTCTTTTGTATTTCAGTGAGAGAGTGTGCTATTTGGATGCCTTTAGCTGCAAATAGAATTCACTACAGGACAGACTGAAATTATAGGTCCTCTGAGTCAGTTTCTTGATAGTTTATTTATTTTTGCTTTTCCTTGATGATTTTAAGGTGGCTGTTGGGTCAAAAAGCATGCATTACATTAAATTTGAACATACAGTACCAAATTATTTTCCAAAGTGTCACACACCCACTAGTAATTTGTAACAGTTTATGTGGCTTTATATTTCCACTGACGTCTGGTAATGTATTTCTTGATTTTTGGCAATATATGATCAGAAAATTTCAAAATTGTATCACTTTGAGGGTTGAGTATACGTCCAGATATTTGTTGATCATTTGTTTTTTCTTCTTTAAATGCATACTAATGTCTTGCTTGTTATTCTATTCTATGTTTATATTCTTTTTCATCTATAGCCTTTCTTTTTTAAAAATTATTCTTGATTATGAGGTTTCATTGATTATATACGTAGAAAATATTTTCTAAGAGTTTGTAACATATCTTTTCAGTTTCTTAGTGGTGTTTTAATAAACAAATTTTAAAAAATATTTTTCTTATATTTAATTATCAATCTAATTCTTAATATTTCTTTGTATAAGAAATGCTTTCCTACTGTGAGTTTATAAAAAAATTAAAAATTTTTGCCTTTTATATTTACCTTTTAATTCCTCTAGAGCTAACTTTTGAGAATGGCACATTGTAGGAATTTGATATTATTTTTTTCCATTAGGATAACAAATTGTTCTCATTGGATTATTGAAACATCTGTCCTTCCCCTCAGTAGTTGAAATGTCATTTGTATTACATACCAAATTTCCATATGTATATATGTTGGGGCTCTTTCTAGTTTCTCTCTTCTTTTCCATTGCTTAACTGATTCTTTTTTAAGGCAATATTATATTGTCTTAGTAATTATAGCTCTCTACAGTCTTTATTTCTTTTTCCTTTAATTAATTTGTTTATTTTAATTGAAGGCTAATTCTGCATGAAACAGGGCAATCTTTATTTCTAATAGAGCAAGTCTCTTAATTTGTTCTGCTTTGAAACTTGGTTGACTCTCTTTGGCCTCATGGATTTTTTTCTATATGAATGTCTAATGTGAGCTTATAAAATTCCTCAAATAATCTTCTTAATATTTTGATTGGAATTAATTGTAATTGGATTCAATTAAGGATAAATGTCATGCCTACTAACTGAGGTGTTTCATTCATAAATGTGGGATATGTGTGTGTGTGTGTGCGCGTGCACGCGCGCCCATGCGCTCAGTTGTGTCCGACTCTTTCTAATCCCATGGACTGTAGCCCACCAAGCTTATCTGAGAGAAGTTCATGGAATTTCTCCATTCTTCAGGTCTTTTTTTAATGTTCCTCAATAAAAGTTTCAAAATTTTAACCATATGTGTCTGTTATCAGATTAAGTATTATGTGTCTTGTGCTTTTCTTGCTTTTTTGAATAAAAAATTTAAATTAAATATTTTCAGCTAATAATCACTGGTGTATAAGTACTCTTGTAACTTTTACATGTTGATGTTGCTTTCAAAATCCTTGTAAACAATTAATATATGTTTGCAAATTGTTTAGATTTATATACAATGATACCATCTACAAATAATTACATTTTTGTGTTCTTCTTCCCAAACTATATAACTTTATTTTTGGCTTATTTAATTAGTGCGGACCTTCATTACAATACTAAACAGAAGTGGTGGCAGTGAATACATCTGTCTTAATTGGATGTATCTTCAGTTCTGTTCAGTTCAGTAGCTCAGTCGTGTCTGACTCTTTGCGACCTCGTGGACTGCAGCAAGCCAGGCTTCCCTGTCCATCACCAGCTCCCGGAGCTTGCCAAAACTCATGTCCATTGAGTCAGTGATGCCATCGAACCATCTTATCCTCTGTTGTCCCATTCTCCTGCCTTCAATCTTTCCCAGCATCAGGGTCTTCTCCAGTGTGTCAGTTCTTCACATCAGGTGGCTGAAGAATTGGAGTTTCAGCTTCAACATCAGTCCTTCCAATAAATATTCAGGACTGATTTCCTTTAGGATTGACTGGTTGGGTCTTCTTGCAGTCCAAGGAACTCTCAAGAGTCTTCAATACCACAGTTCAAAAGCATCAATTCTTTGTCACTTCAGTCGTGTCTGACTCTTTGTGACCCTGTGGACTGTAGCCTGCCAGGTTCCTCTGTCCGTAATATTCTCCAGGCAAGAATACTGAAGTGAATTGCTATGCCCTCCTCCAGGGGATCTTCCTGACCCAGGTCTTGAACCCGCATTTCTTATGTCTTCTGCATTGGCAGGCAGGTTCTTTACCACCTGGGAAGCCCATTAATGTGACAGATTACATTTACTGATTTTCTTATGTTTACCCATCTTTGCTCTCTTGGGGTAGACTATACCTGTTGATGATATAGCTCGTGCATATTGTTCTTTTTATATATTTCAAGACTTGACTTTATTTTATTTTGTTAAGAAATTTCACATCTTTGTTCTTGGATAATGTTAGCTAGTAGTTTTATTTGTTCCCTTATTTCTTTTTTATTTTATTATTAATATCATGATTACATTGATTTTTTTAAATTAGTTTGAGAATTTTCTCTTTTCCTTTCTATTCGTTAGAAAAGTAAAGTAGATACAAAGTAAAGTAAATGTCCTGTCATATAAAGTTGGGTAAAACACATCTATAAATCTATCTGCTGTTGTTGTGGTCTGTGGAAAGTTTATTTTAAAAAATAATTTTATGATTTTTCAATCTATTCCAAACAAATTTTAAGTGGAATATATACATTCCCCTCTATTTTTAAGTTCACCTAAATCTTCAGTACTTACCGGTTTCACCACAATACGTCTAAGAATAGATTTATTTTTATTTGTCCCATTGGATAATACATTAAATTTCTTTTATCTAGGGGTTGTGTTTTTTTAATACTACTTGAACATTCTCAGCTATTATCTTTTTAAAATGTGAAAGGCAGATATCCAGGCTTATTCCACATGATATTAGCAGATGGAGTACATGAAAGGAAGATACTTATGCTTATATCAGATGATACAAGCAGTCAGTGTGATGGCAGGAGTGCTAGTTAGGGAGAGGATTCTGCAGTAGATGCATATTTGTTTAAGACAGCCATGAGATTCAATTTTACCTTCCCATGAGAAATATTTTCCAGTTTCCAAGTGTGGATAATTTACCTTTTATTGTATTAAGGGGTCTATTGTAATAAATTCAAGGTGTAATGTATCAGATGATAGATAATTTGCTTATGGATTTTACTTTTATATATTATTTTTTTAAATGACTTTATTTTTAATTTTTGGCTGCGTTGGGTCTTCGTTGCTGGATGGGCTTTCTCTAGTTACAGTGAGTAGGGGCTACTTTTCCTTGAGGTGCATGGGCTTCTTGTGGTGGCTTCTCTAGTTGTGGAGCTTGGGCTCTAGGGTGCGAGGGCTCAGCAGTCGCGATTCCCAGGCTCTAGAGAACAGGCGCCATAGTTGTGGTGCATGAGCTTAGTTGCTCCTTGGCATGTGGGATCTACCTGGATCAGGGATCTGACCCATGTCCTCTGTGTTTGCAGGCAGATTTTTTACCACTGAGACACCAGGGAGTTCCAAAGAATAGCAAAAAGAGATAAGACAGCCTTCCTCAGTGATCAGTGCAAGGAAATAGAGGAAAATAATTGAATGGGAAAGACTAGAGATCTCTTCAAGAAAATCAGAGATACCAAGGAAACATATCATGCAAAAATGGGCACAATAAAGGACAGAAATGGTATGGACCTAACAGAAGCAGAAGATATTAAGAACAGGTGGCAAGAATACACAGAAGAACTATACAAAAAGATCGTCATGACCCAGATAATCATCATGGTGTGATCACTCACCTAGAGCCATACATCCTGGAATGTGAAGTCAAGTGGGCCTTAGGAAGCACCACTACCAACAAAGCTAGTGGAGACAATGGAATTCCAGGTGAGTTTTTCAAGTCCTGAAAGATGATGCTGTGAAAGTGCTGCACTCAATATGCCAGCAAATTTGGAAAACTCAGCAGTGACCACAGGACTGGAAAAGGTCAGTTTTCATTCCAATCCCAAAGAAAGGCAATGCCAAAGAGTGGTCAAACTACCGTACAATTGCACTCATCTCACACACTAGCAAAATAATGCTCAAAATTCTCCAAGCCAGGCTTCAACAGTATGTGAACCGTGAACTTCCAGATGTTCAAGCTGGATTTAGAAGAGGCAGAGGAAACAGTGATCAAATTGCCAACATCCACTGGATCATCAAAAAAGCAAAGAGTTCCAGAAAAACATCTACTTCTGCTTTATCCACTACGCCAAAGCCTTTGACACTGTGGATTACAACAAACTGGAAAATTCTTCAAGAGATGGGAATACCAGACCACTTTACCTGCCTCCTGAGAAATCTGTATGCAGGTCAAGAAGCAACAGTTAGAATTGGACATGAAACAACAGACTGGTTCCAAATTGGGAAAATAGTAGAGTATGTCAAGGCTGTATATTGTCACCCTGCTTATTTAACTTATAAGCAGAGTACAACATGGGAAATGCCAGGCTGGATGAAGCACAAGCTCTAATCAAGATTACAGGGAGAGATATCAATAATCTCAGATATGCAGATGACACCACCCTTATGGCAGAAAGTGAGGAGGAACTCAAGAGCCTCTTGATGAAAGTGAAAGACAACAGTGAAAAAGTTGACTTAAAACTCAGCACTCAGAAAACTAAGATCATGGCATCCAATCCCATCACTTCATGGCAAATAGGTGAGGAAACAATGGAAACAGTGAGAGACTTGATTTTTTTGGACACCAATATCACAGCAGATGGTGACTACAGCCATGAAATTAAAAGACGCTTGCTTCTTGGAAGAAAAGCTATGACCAACCTAGACAACATATAAAAAGCAGAAACATTATTTTGCCAACAAATGTTCATCTAGTCAAAGCTATGGTTTTTCCAGTAATCATGTATGGATGTGAGAGTTGGAGTATAAAGAAAGCTGAGTGCCGAAGAATTGATGCTTTTGAACTGTGGTGTTGGAGAAGACTCTTGAGAGTCCCTTGGACTGCAAGATCAAACCAGTCATTCCTAAAGGAAAACAGTCCTGAATATTCACTGGAAGGACTGATGCTGAAGCTGAAACTCCAATACTTTGGCCACCTGATGCGAAGAACTGATGCATTGGAGAAGACCCTGATGCTGGGAAAGATTGAAGACGGGAGAAGAAGCGGATGACAGAGGACGAGATGGTTGGATGGCATCACCGACTTGATGGACATGAGTTTGAGTAAGCTCCAGGAGTTGGTGATGGACAGGGAGGCCTGGCATGCTGCAGTCCATGGGGTCACAAAGAGTCGGACACGACTGAGCTACTGAACTGAACTGAACTGAGTGAGACACCAGGGAAACCCTTCTCATTGTTGTTCAGTTGCTCAGTCATGTCCGACTCTTCGTGACCCCATGGACTGCAGCATGCCCGGCTTCCCTGTCCTTCACCATCTCCGGGAGCTTGCTCAACTCATGTCCATCCAGTCGGTGATGCCATGCAGCCATCTTGCCCTCTGTCATCCCCTTCTCTTCCTGCCTTTAATCTTTCCCAGCATCAAGGTGTTTTCTAATGAATCAGCTCTTCACCAGCGTATTGAAGCTTCAGCTTCAGTATCAGTCCTTCCAATGAATATTAAGGGTTAAATTCCTTTAGGATTGACTGGTTTGGTCTCCTTGCAGTCCAAGGGACTCTCAAGAGTCTTCTCCAACACCAGAGTTCAAAAGCATCAATTCTTCAGTGCTCAACCTTCTTTAGGGTCCAACTCTCTCATACCCATACATGACTACTGGAAAAAGCATAGCTTTGACTAGATGGACTTTTGTTGGCAAAACAATGTCTCTGATTTTTAATATGTTGTCTAGGTTGGTCATAGCTTTTCTTCCAAGGAGCAAGCTTCTTTGAATTTCATGGCTGTAGTCACCACCTGCAGTGATTTTGGTGCCCAAGAAAACAAAATCTGTCACTGTTTCCATTGTTTCCCCATCTAGCTGCCATGAAGTGATGGGACCAGATGTCATGATCTTAGTTTTCTGAATGTTGAATTTTAAGCCAACTTTTTCACCTCTTTTTCACTTTCATTAAGAGGCTCTTTAGTTCCTCTTCCCTTTCTGCCATAAGGGTGGTGTCATGTGCATATCCAAGATTATTGATATTTTTCCAGGCAATCTTTACTCCAGCTTGTGCTTCACCCAGCCCAGCATTTCGCATGATGTACTCTGTATATAATTTCAATAAGTGGGGTGACAATATACAGCCTTGACATACTCCTTGCCCAATTTTGATCCAATCCTTTGGGAAAAAATTAGGGAAGCCCTATTTTTTTATATATTCTTTTTATTTTTGAAGCTATAAACTGTTGAATCTGTAGAATTCAATTATATTTTTTATTATTCTCTTTCATGGAAAAGGAGATAAAACTTTGTGAATATATCACAGTAAAAATGTTGAAAAACCAAGTAATCTGTTAAAATTAAGCACCATCCATAACATTATGTTGATATAGAGATAACGTTTTCAGGAAAAAAACAAAACGCTAAAGTTAAGGAAAAGAATAAAAGTTACCCAGACAGTGAACAAGTAGTATTTTCACTTCCGTTTAAAAGTATAGGAGTCAATTTCCATCTCCAATTTTTACTCTAGACCTTTCTGAGTTCAGTTCCAGGTCAAGATAGGTAGTAGTGGTGGTGTGTGCTCAGTCATGTTGGACTCTTTGTGATCCCATTGACTTTAGCCTACCAGGCTCCCCTGTCCACAGAATTTCCTAGGCAAGAATACCGGAGTGAGTTGCTATACCCTCCTTCAGAGGATCTTTCCAATCCAGGGATCAAACCCATGTCTCATGCATCTCCTGCATTGCAGGCAGATTCTTTACCACTGGGCCACCTGGGAAGCCCATAGGATTGCAGAAACAACAACTAACCAATTGGCTCTAAAATGCAAAATTGAGGCAAGATGCTACCACTTCTTCCCCATTCTCAGCAGGGGCAAGGATGGATCTTCAATGTGACATTCTAAGCATCAATCCCACTCGATTCAGATTTCATATTCAATAAGCATACTTGTCATCTTTAGCTTAAGTAACAACATGCATGTAAGTAGAGATTAAGTATGTATGTAGACAATAGACAGTGTATGTATTTATGTAGACAGTAGTGCAACTATCTTACAGGCTTCATATGTTTAGCTCAGTTAGTAGGAATCATTTAATGAAAATCTGAAAACTGTAGATAAAGAATTCACTGAAAGTTTCTTCTAACTTTAGTTATCTGCTGGGGCTTCCTTTTTTTTCCCCCAGTGGTCATGTATGGATGTGAGAGTTGGACCATAAAGAAAGCTGAGCACTGAAGAACAGATGCTTTTGAACTGTGGTGTTGGAGAAGTCTCTTGAGAGTCCTTTGGACTGCAAGGCGATCAAACCAGTCAATCCTAGAGGAAATCAACCGTGAATTTCACTGAAAGGGCTGGTGCTGAAGCTGAAGTTCCAATACTTTGGCCACCTGATGCAAGAGCTGACTCATTAGAAAGGACCTTGATGTTGGGAAATATTGAAGGCAGGAGGTGAAGGGGATGACAGAGGACAAGATGATTGGATGGCCTCACCAACTTGATGGACATGAGTTTGAGCAAGCTCTGGGAGATGGTGAAGGACAGGGAGGCCTTGTGTGCTGCAGTCCATTGGGTCACAAAGAGTCAGACACAATTGAGTGACTGAGCAACAAAAACAAGGGCTTCCTTGGTGGCTCAGTGGTAAAGAATCTGCTTGCCAATGTGAGAGATTTGGATTCTATTCCCTAGGTCAGGAAGATCCCCTCAAGTAGGAAATGGCAACCCAGTCAAAATTCTTGCCTGGAGAATCTCATGGACAGAGGAGCCTGGCGGGCTATAGTCCAGGATGTTGAAAGAGTCAGACACGATTGAGTGGCCAAACACACACAGTCTTCTGCTGCTTTAAGATGACAGAACTAAAGTTCTAGTTTCCTGCCTTTGTTGTTGTCCCCTGTAATGATAAGTGCCTTTTTTGGAGGTGACCTTGGGTTTCTTGTAGTCTTTCCAAAGAGGTAGGAATTAAACAATTTAGCCCCTGTTTCTTCATGGGACCTGTTTTTAAAAAGGAGAGTATAGTTGCTTGAGACTGTGAACTTGGAGGAGAGGCTTCTCTGAAGGTAGTAGCATTCAAGTGGGGAAGGGCATCTGGCTCATCTTGCTATCTCTCCTGGAATGAACTGATGAAATGTGGGGGTGAGGGACAGACAGAAGAAGGTCATGCAACATCAGAGGTGGGGTGGGAGGTAGGGGGCTCTTATCTTCTAGACAGTGGTTTGGTGATGAGGTCACAGGTCTGTAGAGCCAAATCATATATTTAGTCTAAGTGATCTGTAGTAACCTGACATTAGCTGAGATCTTCCTGGAAAAATATGGGAGGGTAAACTCACAAAATGCACACTCGGGCCTCACCCTTTCCTCAGGGCTCCCCCACAGCACCCAAAGCCCACAGGTGAAGACTTTTGGCATTTATGAATCAGAGGCTTCAGCATCCAGGGCTGGGCGCTCACTCCCACCTCAGGCCCTCCCTTACCATTTTAGAACAGCCACTCACCATGTAAATTATGCTACTTTACTTTATCTTGTCCCTTTATAGGCAAACTTATTTAAAATATCAAGTTCTGTACTACAAGCATCTTGTCTTTGATACTTCCATCCCTGCAGACTCACGTGCTTATAGTGGCTCAGTAGGTACAGAATCCGCCTGCAGTGCAAGAAACCCAGGTTCGATCCTTGGGTTGGGATGATCCCCCGGAGAAGGAAATGGCAACCCACTCCAGTATTCCTGCCTGGAGAATCGCATGGACAGAGGAACCTGGTGTGCTACAGTCCACGGAGTTGCAAAGGGTCAGACATGACTGAGTGTCCGAGCATATAGACTCTTACTAATGATCAGTTTCATAGTCTAGCATCTCAGGCTATCTATCAGTTTCAGGGTTTAATTTTTTTAAATGTGGGAACAGATTCTTTCAAACCTAGGAACCATTTTCACTAAGTGATCTTCCAAGTGGTGCATCTCATACATGAGCTACCTCTTTTGAAAACAATTGTAACTCACTTTGCCCAGTAGTTTTTTCAGTAGTCATGTATGGACATGAGAGTTGGACTACAAAGAAAGCTGAGTGCCGTAGAATTGGTGCTTTTGAACTGTGGTGTTCGAGAAGACTCTTAAAAGTCCCTTGGATCGCAAGGAGATCAAACCAGTCAATCCTAATGGAAAACAGTCCTGAATATTCACTGGAAGGACTGATGTTGAAGCTGAAACTCCAATACTTTGGCCTCCTGATGAGAACTGACTCACTGGAAAAGACCCTGATGCTGGGAAAGATTGAAAGCAGGAGGAGAAGGGGATGACAGAGAATGAGATGGTTGGATGACATCACTGACTCGATAGACATGAGTCTGAGCAAGGTCCGCGAGTTGATGATGGACAGGGAAGCCTGGCGTGCCGCAGTCCATGGGGTTGCAAAGAGTCATACATGACTGAGAGACTGAACTGTATTTGCCCAGTAGGCATTTTTGCAATGCTGCTGAGAATAAATAAAAAATGGAGTAGTAAAAACATAACATGACAGGCAGTTACCATTTAAAGAAATTCTGTGTAATTCTTTACACAAAACCCCAAAATTTATAAAGTAAATAATTTTTTTGTAGAGTAGTAAAGCTAATTTATCTTGAGATCAGATTTTTTTATATTTTATGTGAGTGCTAAGTCATTTGAGTTGTGTCCAACTCTTTGCGACCCTTTGGATTGTAGCCCTCCAGGCTTCTCTGTTCATGGGATTCTCCAGGCAAGAATACTAGAATGTGTTGCCCTTTCCTCCTCCAGGGGATCTTCCCCACCCACAGATCGAGACTGTGTCTCCTGCATTGGCTGTCGGGTTCTTTACCACTAGTGCCACCTAGGAAGCTCTTTTTATAGTTTATATTTTCTTAAACATGAACCTCCATATATAAAGAACTTAGGCATTTTTTTCATGTGAGACTTTTATTGCACAAGTATTCTTCATCCTTAGTCACTTGAATCCTAAAAGAAATGTATACATTATATTAGTTTCCTGAATGTCAGTCTTCTTATCAGAAAAAATGAAGATAATATTACCAAAATCAAACATTTGTGTTAAGGATTGTATGATGAATAATGAATGTTCAGGGGCATTGTATTATACAAACATATAATACATTGTAAATAGCAATGTATTATACAAACATGGTATTGTTACCTGAAACATCACTATTATTTCCTGTGTGTGTGCGAGTGTGTATGTGTACATGTATGGTTCTTCTGTCAACCCTACCGACCTGAGAACTATCAAACTGGGGGCAAAGTGATAATTCTAAATTTTTACTACCACAGAGACTATCTTTTTAAAATCAACTTCATTGACATTCTCTGAGGCTATAGCAAGTACAGAGCAATTTGAAGTATTTAACTAGCTAAGTTCTTTTGTAAACAGTGGCATCTTTGTTTAGCTCAATGGGAAAGTTTCCTATGCAAGATGGTCAGATAAATAATATTTCTAGCTAATCAACTGGATCAACTATAGATAGTTACTTGGAATCTTGTGTCACTCTTTCACTATTTCTCAAGAGAGTTCAAAATCTTCATAAAAATGGTCATTATTTTCCACATAATCTAGAAATGAATTCAGTATATTTAAGGCATAAAGTCCTTAAAGGGACAAGACACTGAACTAGAAAAATCCTAGGGAAAGCAAAGTGCTCCTATTTAGAATGTCTCGCTCTGGATCACACACCTCCTGTCTCACCTACACAGCTCTGTCAATAACATCAGTGTCTGCTTACTTGCTGAGTAGATTTATGTGCTCCCAAGAACCCAGAATGTCCTCTGACAAATGGACAAATTCGAGGAGAATAGAAACTGTTCATTGTTTGATGCTTTTGCATAAGATTCATGAAGTCAAAGTTCATACCAAATTGATGCTACCATGGCAGAGACTGTGGGTGAAGTTAGACAAATGTTGCTTCACCCAGGGGTTTCAGTTCTTTGAAGGAGTTTACAGTGGTACACAAATGTAATGCAGAGGAATTCTGAAGGCTAAAGATCAAATGATTTTTTTATATGTGTGGCTCTCTCCTCAGACATGCTTAGAAATTTTGAGCATGTATGTCTTATTATATTCTGCACTTCTAGTGTCTACTGAATTATCTTTAAGAAATGAGTTTGCAACATATTCTTGAGGAGTGAATGAAATTATTTTATAAGATATCACACTTACACCATTTTCATCAAATGGTACTTTGATCTAGCTGCCAATATTAAGAGAAAGAGGGAGAGAGAGGGACAGGGAGAGAGATTTATGAGAAAGACATTAATGGTAAGGTGTCAGTGACATATAACAGCTTAACAGATTCTCTCTCTTTATTTAAAGTACAGTTGATGTATAAGCAGTTCAGTTCCGTTCAGTTGCTCAGTCTTGTCCTACTATCTGTGACCCCATGGACTGCAGCATACCAGGCTTCCCAGTCCATCACCATCTCCCAGAGCTTGCTGAAACTCATGTCCATCGAGTCGGTGATGCCATCCAACCATCTCATCCTCTGTCGCCCCCTTCTCCTCCTGCCTTCAATCTTTCCCAGCATCAGGGTCTTTTCCAATGAGTCAGTTCTTCTCATCAGGTGGTCAAAGTATTGGAGTTTTAGCTTCAGCATCAGTCCTTCCAATGAATATTCAGAACTGAATTCCTTTACTAAAAAGTTAACAGGTGTATGTACACTACTGCTGCTGCTGCAAAGTCGCTTCAGTCGTGTCGGACTCTGTGCGACTCCATAGACGGCAGCCCACCAGGCTCCCCTGTCACTGGGATTCTCCAGGCAAGAACATTGGAGTGAGTTGCCATTTCCTTCTCCAGTGCATGAAAGTGAAAAGTGAAAAGTGAAAGTGAAGTCGCTCAGTCGTGTCCAGCTCTTTGTGACCCCATGGACTGCAGCCTACCAGGCTCCTCCCTCCATGGGATTTCCCAGGCAAGAGTACTGGAGTGGGTTGCCATTGCCTTCTCCGATGTACACTACAGAGATTCACAATTTTTAAAGGTCATAATACATTTATAACTATTATAAAATATTGCCCATATTCACTTTGTTATGCAATTTATCCTTATAGCTTATTTTATACCTAAAGATTTGTGCCTCTTAATCCCTTTACCTTATATTGCCCCACTCCCTTCTTCACTGGTAACCACTGATTTGTTCTCTATGTCAGCAAGTCTATTTCTTTTTTGTTATATTCACTAGTTTATTGCATGTTTTTAAGATTCCATATGTAAGTGATATCATGCAGTCTTCACCTGTCTCTATCTAACATTTCACTTAGCATAATACCCTCCAAGTCCACCCACATAAATGGCAATATTCCAGTCTTTTCTATGGCTGAGTAATACTCCATTCATTGTATGTGTGTACCACATCTTCTTTACCCATTAATATGTTAATGGACACAGGTTGCTTCCATATCTTGGCAAATGTAAATAGTGCCACTATGAACATTAGGATGCATGGAATTGCTGGGTCATATAACAGTTCTATTTTTAGTTTTTTGAGAAATCTCCATACTGTTTTCATAGTGGCTGCAACAATTTGCATTCTCACTAACAGTAAATGAGAGTTTCCTTCTCTAACATTTATTATTGTGTTCTTTTTGTAGATTCATTTGTGATTGGAGGATAGTTGCTTTACAGTGTTGTGTTGACTTCCGCTGTATAACCACATGAATCAGCCACCAGTGTACATATATCCTCTCCCTCTTGATCGTCTCTCCCACTCCCCACCCCACTCCATCCCATCCCTCTAGGTTGTCATAGAGCACCAGGTTGAGCTCTGTGTGTTATACAGCAACTTCCCACTGGCTATCTGTTTCACACATGGTAATGTATAAGTTGTATTGCTACTCTCTCAATTCATCCCATCCTCTACTTCCTCAGCTGTGTCCGTAAGTTTGTTCGCTATGTCTGTGTTTCTATTCTTGCCCTGAAAATTGGTTCATCAGTACCATTTTTCTAGATTCCATATATATGTATTAATAAATGATACGTTAATATATGATTTTTTTTCTGACTTACTTCACACTGTATGACAGGCTCTAGGTTCTTTTTGATGACTCCCATTCTGACAAGTATGAGGTGATATCTCATGGTTTTGATTTGCATTTCCCTGATGATTAGTGAGGTTGAGTATCTTTTCATGCCTGTTGGCTATATGCATTATCTCTTTGGAAAAATGTCTATTCAGGTCTTTTGCCCATTTTTTGATCAGGTTGCTTTTTTTTTTTTTGATATTGAGTTGTATGAGTTATTTCCAGAGGTCTTTTAATAATGAATAGAGTGATAAACTTAAGAAATATGTCCACAATAGTAGAATTTCTGGCAAAAGAAAGAAACTGGTGAGCAAGACATCCTTTTTACTAGGGAAGGAAGCAAAAGAAGAAAAGGGGTCTCTTCTGTGCCTCTCAAATAATTTTGCACTCATGACTTCCTATTCTGTGTCTGCTCAGGTCACATGACAAGTCCACATTATCTCATTATTGCCTTGCTCTTTATCTTGATAAAGCAAAAAAAAATTTTATTTTCTAAAAGAGAAATTTATTCCTACTTGCTTTAGCTTAATTAAATTTCTTATTTTTTATTCTATGATTCCATTATTCAAAATGTGTTTCTCATCTTGAAATAAAGGGAAAGTTTCAAAGATTAGGCTTGATGGAGCTTGCCAGGTGTAAGTGTGAAAAGAACATGCAAAGTAGAACATGATGGATTCCCATAAGTTTCTCTGAGAAGTGCAGGAGTCATATGCTCAATTGCAAAATCAACACTATCGTTAAATATTCAGTAGGATGATAACACAAAGTATGAGCTTGGCCAAAAACCACAAGCCTGGAACAGGTTCAAACCAAACACAGACAGGAAACCACCCACCTAGGCATGGAGAGGTTCTTCTGAGTACAAGGCAAATATACCCAATGACTGACAGTCAGCTTTCCTTGGTGAGTCTGGCTAGTGACTCTGAACTTAGGTCTGGGGAGAAGAGTAAAAAACATTTTAGGAAAAAGTGGAGACATAAAAGATATCATAACTTAGAAATTTTAAATAAAAAAGTCTGATATTTTACTATTTTTCAAGGGACCCAAATCCCTTAGTACTTTCAGTTGTTTACTTAACTATATTGCTAGAAACAAGTTCCAGTAAAATATTTTGTAGTATGGGTTATAGGTTGATAATTGAGAACTTTGCTGTTGTGGTTCAGTCACTATGTCATGTCTGACCCCTTGCAATAGCGTGGACTGCAGCACAGCAGGCTCCTCTGTCCTCCACTATCTCCTGGAGTTTGCTCAGATTCATGTCCATTGAGTCGGTGATGCTATCTAACCTACTTTTTACTTAAATATGGGAAAGTTTACTGAAATTGTTGCTATTGTCCTCTAATACTCACATTTTAGTTGAGTTTTATGTGACATATCATTGGATATTGTAGATTGATTTTCACACTACTTACCACTTCTACTGGCAACCCACTCCAGTGTTCTTGCCTGGAGAATCCCAGGGACAGGGGAGCCTGGTGGGCTTCCGTCTATGGGGTCGCACAGAGTCGGACACGACTGAAGTGACTTAGCAGCAACCACTTCCACTACTACTTCTACTAGTGTTACTACTATTATTATTGCTTCATCTAGATCACATAAATAACACATGTAACAGATGCCAGGCACTGTTCTAAGCATTTGACATTAGGGCTTCCCCAGAGGCTCAGTAGTAAAAAAAAAAATCTGCTTGTAATGCTGGAGATGTGAGTTTGATTTCTGGGTTGGGAAGACCCCCTGGAGGAGGAAGTGGCAACACAGTCCAGTATTCTTGCCAGGAAAATCCCACAGACAGAGGAACCTAGCAGGCTACGGTCCATGGGGTCACAAGGAATCGGACACGACTGAGCATGCATGCTTAAGCTTGAATTGCAATTTATTCAAAAGCAACTCCGTGAATTAGTGTGATTATCATCTCCAACTTTTATAAGAGGAAATTGAGTCACAGAAAGATTACACAATTCTCTTCATAAGTGGCCAAGTCAGAATTATTATAATAGCGTAGACGTTCAAATGTAGCAAAATTCGTTTTTTAACGAGAAATTTTTTTTCCTGAAAACATTGTTGAATCTTAAAAGTAATCATACAATATTTATTCACATGTTCAAATATGTATAAAGTGTCCATTATGTGCCAGGCACTCTGCTGGGACTGAAGCTATCAACATGACACGGGTATCTGTCCTCATTTAAAGATGTACAATGATGGATACTTTGGTTCTAGCTGTACATTCTTAGGATAGCTGTTAACCATGGTGACTCTTGGAAAAATGGTTGAGAAGTGATTTCTTCCAAACCATTTCAGCCATTCTGACAGTCTCAGCTGGGCTGGTTTCCTTGTGCTTTGTCTGTTCTTACACTTGTAGGAAAGCAGAAGGTCTTTGTAGAAAGATTCCTCTTCCTTAATTTTTGTTTACACAACCTTTTTGGCCAGATGTTCCTTCATGCCACTTAGCAGAAATCTGTCCAGTTATAACTGGACGATAGTTTGACCCAGAAAGAACAGTTCCTTTGAGCATGTATTAGTCGATCCAGAGCTTCCTTGTGCAAAGTCCCTCAGTTCAGCCCTGAAGAGAGCACGGGCTGACTTTCTAAGCAGGAATGCCTCCCTTCAACATCTAAGACACAGGTAAGGGACAAAAGGTTCTGTGCGGGATCTCTATACCAGCTCGCTTTGCCTTTGGTACCATGTAGGGTGCCAGATTCTGTTCCTCAGCCCAGCGTTCTTGAAAATTGAAGATAAATTTCAAACTCTAAACCACTGAGGGCATGTCTCATAATTTAATACAAAATGTATTTACACATTGTCTTGCTTTCTCCAGATACAGATTTGAGAGCAAGTGGCTTGTTTGAGAAGCTTATCGCTTTTCTATTGATAGAATAATTCTGAGTACAAGTAACTATTTCTGTGTGTTGCACTACAGCAATAAACAGACATTTAACTTAAGGGTCTGCAGCACTGAGCTGATTTGAGTCAGGCTCAGTTGATCTTGGTGCTGGAGGAGACTCTTGAGAATCCCTTGGATTGCAAGGAGATCCAACCTGTCAATCCTAAAGGAAATCAGTCCTGAATATTCATCGGAAGGAGTGATGCTGAAGCTGAACCTCCAATTCTTTGGCCACCTGATGTGAAGAACTGACTCTTTGGGAAAGACCCTGATGCTGGGAAAGATTGAAGGTGGGAGGAAAATCGGATGACAGAGTATGAGATTGTTGGATGGCATCATCGACTCGATGGATATGAGTTTGAGTAGGCTCTGGGAGTTGATGATGGACAGGGAAGCCTGGCGTGCTGCAGTCCATAGGGTCACAAAGAGTCAGACACAACTGAGTGACTGAACTGAACTGAACTGAACAGTTGAACTTGGATGGACTTGCTCATCTGCCTGGGAGCTTAACTGGCTACCTATTGATCTGGAAAGACCTCAGATGGGAAGACTGGGGTGACTTCGTCCTCTCCATGAGCCTCTCATTCTCTTCCTCAGACCAGGAGCAGGATGTATCCTTCTCATGAAGATGACATAGGGCAAGAATACAGAGGAAAATGCAAGTATGTTTTAAAGCCTTGGCCTTGGTCATGTTTGTTAATTACCCAGTAAAAGCAAATGCCAAGATTGCCAAGATGAGATTAAATATGCAAGGATTTTGTTACAGGAAACAGCTACGAGAAAGAATGAGGGAAAGGACCTGGAAACACTGGAATAGCCATGGACAATGATGCAGGTCTGACCCTACTGAATGAGAGAGGGAAGAGAAGTGGGCAGAAGTGTCCTAGACTGTTCTGCGTTCTAAAAATGCTTTGGCAAAGCTATTGGGAAAGTCTCAAGCCAAAAGTGGCCATCAGACACAGGAATCCTATGTCCCCTGAGAGTAGTGGCCAATCATTGGCTAGGAGCAGTGCGTATGAAGCATTTCCTCAGTATGAATGCAGTAGTGAAATTTAGAGATAGAAGCTGGGGCCTAGGGCCAGTGGTCAATTATGCTTCGTGTGGTTGGAGGCCTGTGAGGTACATTCTCATGGTTGTAATATAAGTCCAGTCTAGATTCAGAAGATGGGAATATATTTTCTGCCTCTTTAGTGAAAGGAATATCAAGATGATATAGCAAAGACTATGGGTAAAGGAAGGGTAAAGATTTGGGACCATTAATACAACTTACCAAAGGAGGTGAAAGAAATGCCAGCAGAGGAGTGAGGAGAGTAAGACAAGGGAAGGAAGCAGCCAGTGAAGATGTACCAGCAAGGTAGTTCCCACTGTGGGAGATCAGACAATCCATTAGCAAAATTCTAGATGCCAGTGTAATGCCTTGATGCAGAAACATCAAGGAGGGACTGAGATGATGAGTGTTTCCAGTTTAGTCTGGATGGAATTTAGATTGGGATATAGGAGCCGTGGAAGATAAACATCCAGTAAGGAAAGTGAAAGTGAAAGTGAGAGTCGCTCAGTTGTGTCTGACTCTTTGCAACCCCATGGACTATACAGTCTATGGAATTCTCCAGGCCAGAATACTGGAGTGGATAGCCTTTCCCTTCTCCAGGGGATCTAAAGGGACTAGATAATTGAGGGTCTTGATGGCTGGGTTGTTTGTCGTTTATTGATAAGCAATAGTTCAGTTCAGTTTAGTTCAGTCTCTCAGTGGTGTCTGACTCTTTGCGGCCCCATGGACTGCAGCATGCCAGGCTTCCCTGTCCATCACCAATTCCCGGAGCTTGTTCAAACTCATGCCCATCGAGTCGGTGATGCAATAGTAGGAGTCATGCAATCTTTTTAAAGTATAAGCAAGGTTTTGTATAATCTGAAGGTCAAACTGACAGTGGAATAAGGATGGGTTGGATCATGGAGATTTAGGAAAAAAGGGAACACATTATGAGTCAATTATAAAAGTCCAGGTAAGAATTTTGAGAGCTTAACCTAAAGTGGCATCAACAGAAATAGGTAAAGGTGGATGTAATAGGGGCTTCCCTGATAGCTCAGTTGCTAAAGAATCTGCCTGCAATGCAGGAAACCTCCAGGATCTTCCTGGGTCAGGAAGATCCGCTGGATAAGGGATAGGCTACCCACTCCAGTGTTCTTGGGTTTCCCTTGTGGCTCAGGTGTTAAGGAATTAATAGACATCTTGACATCTATGTCAAGAAGGAGATTCAGTGAACACTGATTAACTGTGTGTGGCAAGGAGTAGGAAAGTCCTAGATAATTGGGAGAGTATCAGTCTGTGTGACTGAAGGACTGGTGGGGCTTAGAACAGAAATGGTAAAGTCAGGAGAATGAAAGAATGAAAGTTTATTCTTGGTAGAGGCAGACTAGTAGTGTTAGATGCTTGGTTTGGTTTCACTCTTGTTAGGTTGAGTTATTGACAGAACTGCCAATTAGAGACATTTGTAGGTAATAGGCACATAAAACTGCAAATCAGGTGAGAATCAAAGCTAAGAATGTGGAATTAAAATCATGCCCAATAGCTTTGGGCAGGCATGCAACAGGAAAGAAGAGATGTGGAAATGTCCTCACAGGCTAGCAGGCCATAATGTTTCCTAGATCTGATTCATCAGAGAAGCACTGACTTCTCTTCTGCTAAAGATCAGCTCCGTACTTTCCCTTCTGAAGTTGGCCAAGGTGTAGGTAACCATCAGCACACTACAGAGGACCAAGGGTAAACAGATGAACTTAAGAGACTGGTCCTCTCTTCCATCCAAGTGAAAGTGGTAGTCACTCAGTTGTATCTGACTGTTTTTGATCCCTTGATCTACATGTAGCCCACCAGGCTAATCAGTCCATGGAATTCTACAGGCAAGAATACTAGAGTGGGTAGCCATTCACTTCTCCAGGGGATCTTCCTGACCCAGAGATAGAACCCAGGTCTTCTGTATTGCAGGCAGATTCTTTACTGTCTGAGTGCCAGGGAAGCCCTGTCTTCCATCCAAATCTCTGTTAACTCCTGACCTTGACTGTTTTGCAGTTTTCCTTCAGCCAAGCCTGTCTTTTTCTCTTTCTTCTTTTTTTCCTGTCTCACTTGCAGGAATTTGTAAACCCTCTTATGAATGTGTCTATCCTATTATGAATTTGTCTTTGAAAAATAATGCCTACAAGAATGCTAGTTTTCCAATTAGTGTCAGAATTGGAGCGGGGAAAAATCACTTAAGATATGCAGATAAGACTGAGATAAATTCTTCAAATGATATTTGTACCTAAACCTGCTTTGAGATTATAAACCAAATGCAAATGCCAGTGGAAAGTCCCAGGTTTCTGCTAGACAGGTTTAAATAGGACCAGAACAATCCTGGGCCTTCTGAGAGCTGACTCATGGAAGATGTTATAATCATTTGCAATGTAGGAGGTAGTTCATGTGAAGGTCCCTAACAAAACATGTTTGATGCTCCACATCTTTCCTGCATGCCTGGAAAACCTTGTACCCACATGCACAGCTATATCAGGCCAATTAAACGAATTCTTTATTAAATCCACAAACACGGCCAAACTAGACTCCCCTCAAGAATTCTTCCACTGTGGCTACATGTTGTCTTCCATTGGATGATAGTCCATCATTTACTCATGCTTATTCTATGTGTCAGCTTCCTGCCCAAACAATTATGTGCTTAATAATAATTATAACAATAACTACTCTATATAAGGGCTTCCCTGGTGGCTCAGTGGTGAAGAATCTGCCTGCCAGTGTGGAAGACATGGGTTCAATCCCTAGGTCAGGAAGATCCCCTGGAGAAGGAAACAACAACCCACTCCAGTATTCTTGCCCAGGAAATCCCATGGGCAGAGAAGCTTGGTGGGCTACAGTCCACAGGGTACAAAAGAGTCAGACACGACTTAGCTACTAAACAGTAACCACGCTCTATACTAAGCCTATCTTATTGCCAAGCTCTGTGCTAAGCATCCTACCTATACTACTTCATTTTCATCTATATAATTACTTTTTGAGATAGATATTATTATTTATATTTTATAGTGGAGAACCAGATTCATTGACATTAGTGACTTGCCAAAAGTCATACGAATCAGAAGTGGCAAAGTTGGGATTTGAACCCCCAAATTTCCACTTATTTAGATAAGAGAATATGTAAGCATGTACATATAATAGTTGTGGAACCACCTGTATTATATTTCCTAGATTGTTAAGTCTGTGAGTTGACTTGATATTTTGTACTTTTATGGCCTTCTCCAACTTGCTGGCTTCTTGACTTATTAGCTAAAGATGGTGATGGTAGTAGTTGTCCTACGTAAGTCATGCAGTTCTGATTACCTACCTTATTTGTATCAGTTTTTTTTTTTTTAATGGCCCCTCACGTAACAATCAGAGAAGGAAATGACAACCCACTCCAGTAGTCTTGCCTGGAAAATCCCATGGATGGAGAAGCCTGGTAGGCTGCAGTCCATGGGGTCGCTAAGGGTCGAACATGACTGAGCGACTTCACTTTCACTTTTCACTTCCATGCACTGGAGAAGGAAATGGCAACCCACTCCAGTGTTCTTGCCTGGAGAATCCCAGGGACGGGGGAGCCTGGTGGGCTGCCGTCTATGTGGTCTCACAGAGTCGGACATGACTGAAGCGACTTAGCAGCAGCAACAGCAGCAGCAGCGTGTAACAATGATAATCATTACTTGAGACAGCTGTGAAACAGTAAAGTGACAAAGATAAGAACAGTGCTGTATCACTGGCACAGAAACCTCTGTCTCTGAGGTTGTGTTATTTCTGTTTGTGCAGGGTAGGGAGGATCAGAATTTGGCCTTCCTTTTTGCCCTCACAGAACTTCACTGAATAAATGGACATCAATGTAAAAGTGTTAATGGCTTTGAATGGACCAGATGATGTGAACAAAAGGCTAGACACAGATATTCACTCAAGATGGGCCGGTCACCAAGGGGACTCTGCACAGGATACCAGTGTCCTGATCAAAGTACCATAATCCAGAGTTGGGCCCTGGCTATGTCGATTTAGCAACTAGATTGTATGTATACAACAGAAGTGGAGCTGGTTCTCAGAATAGTTAACCTTACAGAACAAGTTGCAAAATCAGGATTATTTCTATATTTTCTAAATATTTTCTAAATTGCAACTTAAAAAAAATTTTCCACATTTTTGCAATGAAGGTGTTTCTCGTCATGGCAAAGCTCATTTAATATGTGGCATTTCTTTTTCTTTAAGGTTCTTTTAAAATAAGTGGCATATCTTATAATCAGGCTTCCCTGGTGGCTCAGATGGTAAAGAATCCGTCTGCAATGTGGGAATCCTGGGTTCAATCTCTATGGATTTGGAAGATCTCCTGGAGGAGGGAATGGCAACCCACTCCAGTATTCTGGCCTGGAGAATTCCCATTAACAGAGGAGCCTAGCAGGTTAAAGTCCATGGGGTTGCAAAGAGTCGGACAAGACTGAGCAACTAAACACACACACATGCTATAATTGGCATCTTAGTGCTGAGAAAATAAGGCAATTAAAATGTAAAATGCAAGCCCCAGGAAGACCAGGATCCTCCAGTCAGTATGTTTCCTCCCGGTTTACGTGTATACAGGAAGTAGAGTTGTGATCAGAAAGTTGCCTGGTATCACGAGTTTCAATCACAGAGAGTTCTTTGATTAAGTGAATTTCATGCATCCATGTTTATTATCAGACTGTAAGTACCACTAGTTCCTGACAAAGCACTCGGTGCCCATGGCAGATATAGTGGACTGGCTTTCAACATCCATTCCTACCTCCTTGCACTGGGCATTCCTTCACTGCAAAGTTTAGAGAGGTGAAACTTACCATTCCTGTTCTCCTGTCTGACTAGGGTTCTGGAGGTGAAGTTGGTTCCTCCAGTGAGATACATCTGTACAATATTTGAGAGAGTTGGGAGGCTGAGGCCATTTTTATTTTCTGATTCTTTTAGCTTTTTTCTGCTAATCAGAAACTGTTCCGGCATCCAGTCTCTTGCTTTGAGAACCAGTGGCAATGGTGGCAGCTTTTTGATTTCTGCATAGCTATCCTGGTACGCTCTTGAATAAAAGAGTTCCCATGGCAATTTTGCCATTTCTTATCCTCTTGATGGAATCCGAGTCAGTTCTGTAGTGCTCTTGGGAGAGAGGATTTCATGATTGCAGAGAGGGCTCCATGAGTGTAATTTTAGTTTCTTGCACTGAATCCTCTGGTATTGGGTTGGCCAAAAAGTTCGCTTGGGTTTTTCCATAAGATGGTGTGGAAAAACCAGAATGAACATTTTGGCTAGCCCAATATGTTACTTTCTCTCTGATAGGCACATCCATTCCTTTGTTTTGTTAATACATCCAGCAGTAAAACAGTCAGTTTTGATAACCTGAGAGTCTTAGGATAATTGTGTACCTCTCTTGGGCTTCCCTGATAGCTCAGTTGGTAAAGAATCCGCCTGCAACGCAGGAGACTCTAGTTCGGTTCCTGGGTCAGGAAGATCTGCTGGAGAAGGGATTGGCTACCCACTCCAGTATTCTGACCTGAACAAAGAGTAGGACGCCACTGAGCTACTTTCACTTTCACTCCTCTGTCCTACAATTTTATCTTTTTGAAGAGCAATGTGTTCTCCAAGTTTTGGAAAGCAACTCTTTTTTGCCTTTTTTACTGTCTAAAGGAAGACATAAAAAAATGTACTGGGAAGATGCTTCAACACATGTTACAGATCCACAAGTAAGTCATGGAGAATAGCACCAACTCTGAAAGTACATTACATGAGGACACTAGCAAGCATTTTTGTAATTGTGAAGATTTATACTCCTTCTCACCCTTCAAGTTAACAGTACATTAGACCAGTGTGTGTGTGTTAGTCACTCAGTTGCATCTGACTCTTTGCAACCCCATGGGCCAGAGGCTTCTCTAATTTGGGCTCCCCAGGTAGTAAAGAACCTATCTGCCAATTCAAGGTTCATGCAGGTTTAATCCCAGGGATGAAAGTTCCCCTGGAGAAAGGAATGGCAACCCACTCCAGTATTCTTGCCTGGATAATCCCAAGGACAGAGGAACCTGGCAGGCTACAGAGTCGGATGCGACTGAAGTGACTTAGCACACATGCATCTCTAATTTTCTTTATTTTTTCCCCTCTGAAACAACTACCTTTTTCTCTTTGATAGAAAGAAAAACAGCCTCAGGAAGTCAATAGTATATAGTAGCTTAACAATTTTATGCAAGTCATAGCTGACATGGGCCATGGCCATGGGGAATGATACCAGGTCATTGTATTCATTTATAGCTACCAAAAATTATAATTTAGACAAGTAAATATTTTGCATAGACTTGTTTCATCTTCCAAACACAAGATAATATCAGAAATGATGTTTCCATTGTGTATATGCACCACAGCTTCCTTATCAATTTGTCTGCTGATGGACATCTAGGTTGCTTCCACGTCCTGGCTATTATAAACAGTGCTGCGATGAACATTGGGGTACACGTGTCTCTTTCAATTCTGGTTCCCTCACTGTGTATGCCCAGCAGTGGGATTGCTGGGTCATATGGCAGTTCTATTTTCAGTTTTTTGAGGAATCTCCACGCTGTTTTCCGTAGTGGCTGTACTAGTTTACATTCCCACCAACAATGTAGTAGGGTTCCCTTTTCTCCATACCCTCTCCACTCAGCCATTAAAAAGAATACATTCGAATCAGCTTTAATGAGGTGGATGAAACTGGAGCCTATTATACAGAGTGAAGTAAGCCAGAAAGAAAACACCAATACAGAATACTAACGCATATATATGGAATTTAGTAAATCGGTAAAGATAACCTTGTATGCGAGACAGCAAAAGAGACACAGATATATGGAACTGTATTTTGGACTCTATGGGAAAGGGCGAGGGCGGGATGATTTGGGAGAATGGCATTGAAGCATGTAAATTATCATATGTGAAACAAATCTCCAGTCCAGGTTTGATGCATGATACAGGGTGCTCGGGGCTGGTGCACCGGGATGACCCAGAGGGATGGGATGGGGAGGGAGGTGGGAGAGGGGTTCTGGAAGGGGAACACATGTACACCCATGGTGGATTCATGTCAATGTATGGCGAAACCAATACAATATTGTGAAGTAAAAAAATAGATAAATAAATAAATTTTAAAAAAAAAGAAAGAAATGATGTTTCTGAATGAGAATTGTAAAATGCAACTTCCCCTCTTTCTTCCAAAACCATCAGATTTACCCAAGGTAAAACCATCTTTGTGACTTAATCTAGGATTTGACGTGTCATCTAATGTTTATCAATAAGCAATTGATCAACTGATCATTTGCTTCTTCTCAGGAGTCAACAATTATTTCTATCTCTTAAAACTAGCAATGGCATATTGTGCCAATGAGGCAACAATCCCCTTCCTTTTTATCTCTCATTGCAGCTCCTAACTTTATCTGCTCATTATATTTAATTATGCTTAAATTAACAAACCAAAGCTAGAGCCTTTCTGTTTACCAAGAAAGGTACCTCTTGCTCACTTGAACAAAGTCAGGTTTAGTCTACTCAGAAAGAATTTTTTTCTCAAGGTAGATGCTCAGAAAGGAGACAGAGTAGGGAATCCTGGAAGCTCAACACTGGACCCCCAGTCATTCAGGTGTGATTTTTAATGGTTGGAAAAGAACCCAGGGCAGAGAAGTGTGGACTCAGTGACATCATCTCAAGAGGATGTGTCCCCAGCTCCCTTTAATGACTCATCAATTCATATTCCATCGGTATATCCAAACTCTACTTTATTTTTACATTGTACAGTCTCTTGGGATGTTGATTTCTATTCAAACTTTGTGGTTGTGGAGGTTCTAAAGTTCCCTGCTTAAATTCCCAAGTGTTCTAGAATTCACTGAACCATACTGTATCCATTCTTTAAGAAGGAGACGATGACAGTTGAAAAATGTTAATCAGAATATGGGTTAAAGAAGGCACAGGAGAGATTAAATAATGGAAAGCCAAAAGAAAGGATTTCTTCTCTTCCTTCCACTTTCTTCTTTCTGTACATGTTTGCTTTTCCCTATAGGGTCTTCTCTTGTGGCTCAGGCGGTAAAGAAACCACTTGCACTGCAGGAGACCTGGGTTTGATCCCTGGGTGGGGAAGATCCCCCGGAGAAGGGAATGGCAACCCACTCCAGTACTCTTGCTTGGAGAATCCCAGGGACGGGGGAGCCTGGTGGGCTGCCGTCTATGGGGTTGCACAGAGTCCAACATGACTGAAGCGACTTAGCAGCAGGAGCAGCAGCAGCAGCAGAACCTGAGTTTAACTTAACTCCTAATATATGTATCTTCTTACAAATGAGGCTTCTGCCACATCCTTTTGTACAATTTTGTTTTTATCTTAAATGGAGAATTTTGTTTTTATTTCTTTTAACTTTCAACTGTTGGTTTCAGCCCCAGTGCCTGGTTATTAGAAATAATTTTGAATCTTGAGTTTGTTAATTTATTTAGCTACACTTTGAATATTGATAATATTTCAATGATCTTGAGGATGAGAACTTTGTAACTCTACAATAGAGTCCTTTGGCAGCTGTTCAATACAATTGAATTGAATATTAACAGATTACAGCCAAGTGAGGCCAGAGAATTATATTCATTAAACAGCATATTTTTTCTTGTAGTTTCTCAGAAAATTACTTTTTCTTTGATTAAAATAAATGCCTGGTCAATATACAGAATACATGCAAGGAAAAGTAAAAAAATAAAAATCACCAGTAATTCCTGTCTTAACGTAACCAACGCTGATATCTTGGAACATGTGTTCCAGTGTTTTTGCATGGGTATATATTTATCTTTTAAATGAAGTTGTAACTGAACACCCTGTTTTGTCATCTACTTTCTTTACTTACTGATCTGTCTTTTCCATTCATTACATATTTTCTTACAACATCATCTTTAACTGCACTGTGTGAATATGTGATTATTTAATCATTATCCTCTTGTTGGAAATAATTATATTCAATATGTTATATATCCACCTACTTCTTCCCATTATACATTTGCTCTCTGGCAAGACTGAAGTCCTCTCATTCCTTCAGGTGACTTTCACAGTCACTTGAAAGGAAAGAGAAGTATGTCATAGGAAAGACAGTATAAAACCATCCAAGGAAGCTTTGTGATGGTGTTGGCCTGGCCCTATCTGCATGCTTCTCTGAGTAATTTATTTCTGCTTTATCGCCATTTTTAGCATATTCAAGGTGGGGAACTCTGGAAGGAAGAATGAGATAGAAGATTGCCAAGTAGCTCTAGCAGACGAAGTAGAGATTATTTGGTGGGTACTCTCTCTTTTCATTAAAAATTTTGCAGTGTTAGTTAACTATAGTATCTTGTCTTCCAAGGAAAAACCATGTTGTTTCCAGTTTCTAAAAGTTATTAAGTTGGGGGAGTTGCAGTGGAACAACTGATAATGGGGTACTGTTGTTTTAGTTCCCTGTTTCTGTGAAGGAACATCCGGTTCTACATCCAGAAACTCAGAAATCATCCTTGAATGCTCCTTCTCTCTGACTACCTTCCCCTAATACCCAAACCACCACCAGGTCCTGTTTATTGTAGTTTCTAAATGTCTTCCAGATCTGTCTACTTCTCTCCTTCCCCACGGATACCATCTTATCCAAACCCAGACGGATGCACTTTCCTCATTTGGGGTTTAATCGTTGTCCTCCTGGTCCCTAGCACACCCACCTCTTCCCCATATTGTGGCCAGGATGGATGCTGTCTTTAAAGCATGTCTCATTATGTCACATCTTCCTTAGAACATTTCAATAACTGCCCAGTGTTGTGAAGATAAGATATCCCACAGAGGCCAAGCAACCCAAGGCCTGAGATGCAGCATAGTGTAGGAGTTAAGAGCATGGACTCTGGAGCCAAGACTGCCAGGAACCAACTCCCACCCCTAACACTCACCAGCTGGGCCAGTTTGAGAAGTTACCTCCCTTCTCTAAGCCTGGGTTTTCTCATCTCTGTGTGTGTGTGTTCAGTAGCTCAGTCCTGTCAGATAATAAGGGCCTCTCCCTCAAAAGTTTTTAAGGAAATATTTAAAAGTTAACATTGTAAACGTTTAAAAAATCTCCCATAGGCATTGTAACTGCTCTTGTAATTCTCTATTGTCACTTCTAGCATATTCAAAGCAGGAAACTCTGGCTAGGGAACTGTTGGCTACTATTATTATTATCTTTTCATTCAGTTTCATCTACAATTATTACCCTCTCTTCCCTCCAGCTTTCTAAGTTCCTACATTTCCTCATGTCCTCAAGTGTTGCCAGGCTCCTTCCTGCCCCTGCCCCTCCCATCATATTCCCATTCCACCCTTTTCTCTCCCTTATCCAAGAGACCCTTGACTATGCCTTCAGCATCTGCACTCCCTGACCTTTGAGACTAGGGTCTTCCTTTCTTGGCCCTTCTCTTGTGATTATTTAATGAATATTTGTGTCCTCGGATAGACAATATAGTAGTCTGTTTTGCTGACTATTGTAGCTCTTAAACCCAGTACAGTGTTTGAGACAGAACAATGCAAGATAAATATTTGTGCACTGGCCCATGAACTTCTCGGAGAAGGCAATGGCACCCCACTCCAATACTCTTGCCTGGAAAATCCCATGGACGGAGGAGCCTGGTAGGCTGCAGTCCATGGAGTCGCGAAGAGTCAGACACGACTGAGCGACTTCACTTTCACTTTCATGCATTGGAGAAGGAAATGGCAACCCACTCCAGTGTTCTTGCCTGGAGAATCCCAGGGACGGCGGAGCCTGGTGGGCTGCCGTCTATGAGGTCACACAGAGTCGGACACGACTGAAGCGACTTAGCAGCAGCAGCAGCCATGAACTTCTGTAATGACATGCCACCTCATACCAGCAGGTGGCACCAAAGTGCACATAATCAGCAACTAAACCACTGAACTCTGGGGTGCTCTCACAGTAAAGCCTGAAGCCCAGGAGCATTTTTTAATATCTGTTTCTCATTCTTCAGGAGTGAAAAAGAGTTAGGGAATTCCACAGACATTTATTTTTATGTTCAAAAAATATTATCTAGTAGTGAGTGGTCTAAGTGAACTATTAAGGATTATGAATATTTGAGATTCTTAAATTTATTATGCTTTTAAAATTTAAGAGGATCCAAATTTAATATTTCCCTAAGGAGCCTCACTAGCAAGTCATGATTGGTAAGAACTTCTAATACATACTCAGGCCATTGGAATTTCCCAAATTTTCAGAGATTTTCCTATCTCATTATATTAGGATTGTTTTAAGTTAGCTGTGATTTTAAATTGCTCCCATTATTGTATTGTTTAATTTAGTTGTAGAATTATGCCTAGATTGCACTTTTCACAGTGGCTTTGATGCTGTGTAAATTGCAGGAATGCTACTTTTGTTGTTCTTTTGTTCTTCTCCAATTCTTCCTATTGCAAAATTTTTTTCCCTGGTAGAATCAGTGGAGTATGGTGGGTCATTTTTTTTTTTCTTTCTTTTTCCTCTTAGCTAAGTGGGTCCTTGTCAAAAGAGCTTGAGAAATGCTCTTCAGCAGTGCTTAGAGTAGAGTGACTATGGGGACCTGGGGCTGGGAATTTCTGGGAATCAGATCTAAATTGAAAATGGAAAAAAAACTTGGATTAAAGTTTAATTTTATTCACGCAAAATTTGCATTCTATTCTAAAATCAACAAACACCTATGACATTGTCAAGTAAGGTTTCTTAAAAAAAAAAATTTTCAATTAAGTACCACTGAGTAGAATCAATGATGATTCCCTAGGGTGGGCCTTTTCATCCTATAACACTTGTGCCCCGAAGCTGAGTACTTCATTTCCTTCTGCTTTGCAACAAGTTTGGAGGATGAAAATGGCAATGGGCAGCAAATGGAAAATAAATATGTTCATGTGAAAAATTTACTCTAAGCTAACTAAAATATATCAATATTAGGTCAGTACTTGCTTTGTTTTTTAGTTAAATGATAGTTTCATTTCAAGCATTCTGAAGTTTAAAATTTAGAAGTATAAGATTACTTTTAATAATTTAATGATAATCTGTCACAGAATTTAACAGAGAGGTCTCTGATTCTCATAGACTCTAGCCTCCCTTCTTCTTTAATTTCATTTTGATGAGTCTGAGATATGAATGTAACAGTTTCTGACAGACATTATAACTTCTGGAAGACAAAGGCAACCTAAATAAATTAACTCAATTAATTGATAATCATCAAGTCCTATTTACTCTAATTTCTCTTCTGTGAACAAACATTTTATAATGTTTTAAGGTCATTTGGCATCTCTCATTCATTTATTTATTACCTGTGTCATTCATTAATTTCTTTCACAAAACAATGTTCTAGATGCTGTGAGTAATAAAATACATGGATGATGTAGTCCCTGTACTCTGCAAGCTTACAATATAAAGTTAGTACATGTGATCCTTCTTAAGTTTCAATCCTTCCACTTGTGTTATCCTCTTTCTTCCTATCTTTCTTTGTTTAAATATTTCAAAAGCAGTTGGCTCCAATCCAGTAAAATAATATGTATTTCAGGGAAAAGTATTTTGGTCATGATTGGGATTGGAGGTTGAGGACAGAAATGATGATGAACTATTTTTTTCCGAACAGAACAGGGAAATATATAAATAATTAACATACTTTGATTTAATGATTATAAAATAATAAAAATAAATTACATCTCTAATCACTTTACATATATTAACTTATTTCTTCCTAATGACAGCACATGAGGTAAGCACTATTTTTGCAAATAATTTTTAAACAAGGAAGTGGGCATGTTTCATAGAGGTTGGAAATTAGTACCAGGGACTGAGGAAAAAAATGTCAGTTCTATGATTGTTCTTTTCTTTGAGACAATGTTGAAAATGTCTTGACAGTAGATCGACAAGTTAGTGGATCCTTTTTGGACCTTTAGTAACTAAATCCTTTGGAAGAAGTAGGAGGGAATTTGACTTACACAGTAAATAGTATTGCAGAGTTCTTATATTTACTTTAGCATTGGTCCTACTAAGGGCAAGATCGTAGATCTGTGAGATTATAGAAAGATATCAAACCTTAAGGAATGAAGTTTCAATTCAAGCCATTACTGGATAAAGTTCAATGGAAGAATTCCCATGCAACTTGCTTCAACTTTTTAAAGAGATAGTCTTAAGACAAGAAGTACTGTGTTAAGCTCAAGGGTAGAGAGATGAAACACACAATTTTATAAAGGATGTGAATTCTAGAACTCTCCCTTTTTGTATACATTTAATATAATCTCTCATTAATTATAGCAGATCTGTTCTTGGCAAATAATCTGCAAACAAGTATATTCAGAATGATAAGAAAAGAGTGGCTTTTCTATAGTTTTGATTTTAAGGGGGAAAAACTCAACCAGAAAAATGGGGGTAAATGTTGACATTAGTCTTCAGCTATTGTGGCCATATCCATGATCACTATGGAAACAGCAAAACAATGACATAGTCTTAGTCTCAGTGCCAAGTTTAGGAAACTAGTTACACCCTGCACAGTTCAAAGGGCTGCCTCTCTGTCTCTCCTTTCCTGGCTAAGTGGCTATTAAAAGAGCAAAACCACTGAGACACTCATCAGTATCAGAGACAACATTAATTAAAATCATACATTTGTTCATTCATTCATTTATTCAGCAAATATTTACAGCCCAGCTGCCTAGAAACTCTCTCTAGAGGCAAGGTAAGTTCTTAGAGACAGCTTGATTTGCTGCTAGGTCTTTCTTTTTTCTCTCTCTCTCTTAAAGAGGCTATTTAAAAATAATGATGCTTCAAGTTTCTTTTTTTTTTTTTTTAATTTCATAAAAGTTCAGTGGCTTGCTGCATCCATATTCACGGGCTATCGAGCAATAAAATTACTTAACAACATTTTTTTCCTGGAATTTCTGAGTCTGTTGAAAGTTGGACTCCTCAAAGAGTGGAGGGTCTGTTGAAGTCACCAGTAGCAAGTTCCCAACTCAAGCGCTCTTTACGCTCCCTGAGCATTATCATTTTTTTACCTAGTGAAGGCTTTTGTTTTAGTTTTCAGTTTGAAAATATGAAAGAAATTATATTACCAAGAGCAAAAGTGAAATGAACAAATAACATGGCTAATATAAAATTGATTTCTAAAAATTTTGTTACATTTTAATTTTTCTTCTTTCATTTTTTGAGACTGTTGGAAAGGAAGAAGTAAAACTGTCACTATTTATGGATGAGATGATTTTATGTAGAAAACCATAAAGACTCTACTAAAAAAAAATACCATTGGAAATTTGTAAACTAGTACAGTAAAGTTGCAAGTTACAAAGTCTATGTACAAAAATCCATTGTGTTTCTATATTCTACCAACAAACTAGCAAAAATAGAAATTAAGAAAACACTCTCATTTACAACCTCAATGACAAGAATAAAATAAGTAGAAATAAATTTAACCAAGGAAGGAAAAGACCTGTACACAGAAATCTGTAAGACATTGTTGAAAGAAATTGAAAAAGATACAAAAAAATGGGAAGATAGTATATGGTCATGGAGTGGAAGAATTAATATTATTTAACTGTTCATATAACCGAAAACAATCTACAGATTCAGTGCAATAGTATCAAAATCTCAATGATGTGTTTTATAGAAAAAAGAACAAAAAAAATCCTAAAATTTATATGGAGTCACAAAAGACCCTAAATAGTCAAAGCAACACTGGGAAAAAAAGAACAAAGTTGGAGGTAATACAATCCTTAATTTCAAATTATACTACAAAGCTAGAGTAATCAAAGCAGCATGGTATTGGCAGAAGAACAGACACACAGAAAAATGGAACAGAATTGAGAGCTCAGAAATAAACCCACACATATGTGTATAACTAATCTACAACAAAGGAGCCAAGAACATACAATAGAGAGGGAAAATTCTCTTCAATAAATGATGCTGGGGAAACTGGACAGCCACATGAAAAAGAATAAAACTATCTTACAATATACCTAAAAATGTAGTCAAATTGGTTAATGATTTGCATGTAAGTTCTGAAGCCATAAAACTTTCAGGAAAAAACACAGGCAGCATGCTCTTTGACAGTACGCTTAGCAGTTAGTGTTCTTTGGGATTGTTTTCCTTAGGTAAGGGACACAAAAGCAAAGTAAACATATGGGACTATATCAAACTAAAATCCTCCTGCTCAGCAAAGGAAACCATCAACAAACAAAAAGGCAACCTAATGAATGGGAGAAAATATTTGTAAATCATGTATCTGATAAAGGGTTAATATCCAAAATGTATTAAAAGAAACTCATATAACTCAACAACAAAAAAAATCAAACAACCCACCTGAAAGATGTGCAGAGGATTTCAATAGACATTTCCCCAAAGATGACATACAGATATCCAACAGGCACATGAAAGGATTTTTAACATCACTAAGCATCACTATGAACAAAGCTAGTGGAGGCGATGGAATTCCAGTTGAGCTATTTCAAATACTACATTCAATATGCCAGCAAGTTTGGAAAACTCAGCAGAGGCCACAGGACTGGAAAAGGTCAGTTTTCATTCCAATCCCAAAGAAAGGCAATGCCAAAGAATGCTCAAACTACTGTACAATTGACTCATCTCACATGCTAGCAAAGTAATGCTCAAAATTCTCCAAGCCAGGCTTCAAAAATATGTGAACCATGAACTTCCAGGTGTTCAAGCTGGTTTTAGAAAAGGCAGAGGAACCAAAGATCAAATTGCCAACATCTGCCCAATCATCGAAAAAGCAAGAGAGTTCCAGAAAAACATCTACTTCTGCTTTATTGACTATGCCAAAGCCTTTGACTGTGTGGATCACAATGAACTGTGAAAAATTCTGAAAGAGATGAGAATACCAGACCACCTGACCTGCCTCTTGAGAAATCTGCATGCAGGTCAGAAAGAAGCAGTTAGAACGGGACGTGAAACAACAGACTGGTTCCAAATTGGGAAAGGTGTACGTTAAGGCTGTATATTGTCACCCTGCTTATTTAACTTATATGCAGAGTACATCATGAGAAATGCTGGGCTGGATGAAGCACAAGCTGGAATCAAGATTGCCAGGAGAAATACCAATAATCTCAGATATGCAAATGACACCACACTTATGGCAGAAAGTGAAGAAGAACTAAAGAGCCTCTTGATGAAAGTGAAAGAGGAGAGTGAAAAAGTTGGCTTAAAGCGCAACATTCAAAAAACAAAGATCAAGGCATCTGGTCCCATCACTTCATGGCAAATAGATGGGGAAACAGTGGAAACAGAGGCAGACTTTATTTTGGGGGGGCTCCAACATCAGTGCAGATGGAGACTGCAGCCATGAAATTAAAAGACGCTTACTCTTTGGCAGGAAAGTTATGACCAACCTAGACAGCATCTTAAAAAGGAGAGGTATTACTTTGTCAACAAATGTCCATCTAGTCAAGGGTATGGTTTTTCCAGTAGTCATGTATGGCTGTAAGAGTTGGACTATAAAGAAAGCTGAGTGCTGAAGAATTGATGTTTTTCAACTGTGGTGTTGGAGAAGACTCTTGAGAGTCGCTTGGACTGATGGAAGATCCAACCAGTCCCTCCTAAAGGAGATCAGTCCTGAGTGTTCATTGGAAGGACTGATGTTGAAGCTGAAACTCCAATACTTTGGCCACCTGATGCGAAGAGCTGACTCATTAGAAAAGACCCTGATGCTGGGAAAGATTGAAGACGGGAGGAGAAAGGGACGTCAGAGGATGAGATGGTTGGATGGCATCACTGACTCAATGGACATGAGTTTGGGTAAACTCCAGGAGTTGGTGATGGACAGGGAGGCTTGGTGTGCTGTAGTCTACAAGGTCGCAAAGAGTCGGACACGACTGAGCGACTGAACTGAACTGAATTATCAGGGAAAGACAAATAAATACCACAATGAGATGTCACCTCTCACCCATTGGAATGACTGTTACCAAAAAAACAAGAAACAACAGGTGTTGGAGAGAATGTGAAAAAAGAGAACCCTGTGTACTATTGGTGGAAATGTAAATTGGTGCAGTCATTGTGGAAACAGTATGGAGATTCTTCAAAAAACTGATATGATTCAGCTATTACAAACCTGGTATTTATCTGAAAAATAAGAAAATATTTATTCAAAAGATATGTGCGCCTATATAGTAATTGTAGTATTATTTACATAGCCAAGATATAGAAACAACCCAAATGCCCATCGACAGATGCATGATAAAGAAGATGTGGTATATATGTACAATGGAATACTACTCAGCCATAAAAAGATACAAATCCTGCTATTTGTGACAGCATGGATAGACTTTGAGGGTATTATGCTGAGTAGAATAAGTCAGACAGAGAAAGACAAATACTTTATGATCTCACTCATATGTGGACTGTAGAAAACAAAATATAAAACAAAAACAAACACAGAGATAAAGAGAAAATGCTGATAGTTACCACCGAGAAAGGAGGATGGAGATGGGGGACAACACGTACAGGGTGTCAATCTATAGTGATGAGTGGAACCTAGATTTTTGGTAGTAAGCACACTCTAATGCATGCAGAAGTTGAATTATAGTGATGTACACATGATACTTATATATTGTTATAAACTGATGTTACCTCAACAACTATAAAATAAAATCATGTGATTCCAGTGGAGGGGGGAAACAAACAGAAGAAACCGAAAATATATTTTGTTTGATATATATGGCATTTTTAAAATATAGAGGTTAAAACACTAAAAAGATCACATCTTGGGGACCCTGTGGTAAAATAAAATCTGACACAGTGGGCTTGTGTAACAACCTCATAGCAAATAGTTAAACCTAGTAGCTGTTTTTCCTTTAGGATAGGACACATATAGCAGTTTGCCCCAGACCAAACCATTCCCTCTTGTCTTATACTTGGCCCATTTCATCCATTAAATCATCTACTTTGTTTCTGTAAACATGTAAGTTTCAAAACTGTGGTAAATTACCTAACCTTCGATCCAGGGATATCTATAGGGGAAATAGGATAAAGGAGAGCTTTGCTAAGACCAACAATGACTACTGAGGGGAGAAATTCACTCAGGATAAAGAAAATTCTAAATTTGGTATGAGAGTGCTTACATCTACCTGTATAAGCTATATGTCAGCTATACACTCAGAGCTCACTATAGTCACTCTACTCCATTATTTTCCCCTATTTTTAAGCAAAGTGAATATAAGTTCAAAAGTCAATATTAATTAGAAATAAATCTGCTGAGATTCATGCATAACATCGCAATCAATCAGTTCATTAAAAAGTTAGAGAGAAATAAGCAAAAGAAAGATGAAGTAAATAGATCAAAACAAATTTAAATATAAGGAGGCCTCATATATTAATTCTCCAAAGTTTGCAGCTCTTACAGGCACAATAAACAAAAAAGAATTTTTAGAAAGGATAGTTCAAAGAAGTGATTTTAAGGCAAAAGAAGAGATGGTAAAACAGGGCAGCAAAGCTCAAGAAAAATATGAAAAGGAAAAAGAAACAAACCATTATAGAGATGAAAACTAAATAAAACAACAAAAATTTAGTTAACATGACAAAGCGGAATCATGAAAACTATATATAAGCTTGAAGAAATCACAAAATAATATGGAAAAGAACACTGATATAAAAAGTTTATAAAGAAGATGACAACTATGGATTAAGAAGTGTGAACACTCATAAAATTATTTCCTGAAGGAAAAGGAGAACAAATGTTCAGGAAACACAGAGAAATCATTCTGGGGGAAAAAATATTAGTGAATCTACACATTAAAATTCCATTATATATTGGTGGAAATATTGAGAGAATAAGCACTAGGACATATCCTAGGGAAGTTCTTTTACATCAGTGATAATCAATTATATGAGCATCCCAATCTGAAAAAGCACATCACATATAAAGGGGGAAAATCAGATTGGTCTCAGGTTTTTTTGGTTTTTTTTTTAATAGTAACATGTATTTCCAGAGACAATGGAGCTAAGTCCTGAGGAAAAGAAAACTGAGCCAAGGATTTTATAATCAGGTAAGTGCTAAAATATAGAGGTCCACACATTCTCAAACATGCAAGATCTTAGAAAATACAGCTTTCACTCATTACTTTATTTGTGAACATAATCTAGTGGTCTTGATCCCTGTATAGTAATACTTGCTTTGCTAACTGCAATTTTGCAGAAACAAAAATAGATAAGCATTGAGTGAAGGCCTAGGTGCTACATTAAGCTCACTTGTCCTTAGTAATTGGCTACTTGAACTGAGAACACCATAGCATTTCTCAGCATAAGTAGACACCAAGGACTGCCTATGCTAGAGATAAGTCTATTTGGTTTTAGCTTGAGTCAGTCTGTAAGTCTATTGGAAATAAATAGGAGTGCTGTTTTATTTTCATAATTACAAAGGCCCTGGATTCTGTCTATAGTGATTCATACAGAGTTCATACCATGAGGTTACCATTCAGAAATTTTAATAGGATCAGCATATATAGTGTTGAAGAGGACAGCCTTTGGGATCAATAAAGGTGGTTATATGTTGTTCAGTCACCAAGTTGTGTCCCACTCTTCGTGATCCCATGAACTTCAGCATGCCAGGCCTCACTGTCCCCCACTATCTCCCGTAGTTTACCCAAGTTCATGTCCATTGCATCGGTGATGCCATCGAACCATCTCATCCTCTGATGGCCTCTTCTCTTTCTGCCTTCAATATTTCCCAGCATCAGGGTCTTTTCCAATGTGTCGGCTGTTTGCATTAGGTGGCCAAAGTATTGGAGCTTCAGCTTCAGCATCAGTCCTTCCAATGTGTATTCGGGGGTGGTATATAGCTCTGTGATGATGGTTAAGCAACTTAACCTCTCTAAGCCCCCATTATGTATGCTTGCATGCTAAGTGATCTGACTCACTAAGCAACAGAGTGTCTGACTCTTTGTGACCTATGGACTGTAGCCCCCCAGGCTCTTCTGTTCCATGGGATTCTCCAGGCAAGAATACTGGAGTGGGCTGCCATGCATTCCTCCAGGGGATCTGCCTGACTCGGGGATTGAACTCGTGTCTCTTATGTCTCCTGCACTGGCATTCGGATTCTTTACCACTAGTGCCACCTGGGAAGCCCAAGACCCCATCACTCAGCCTTAAAATGGGGATAATAATATTGCCATCCAATATTAATCAAGGAAGTGTATAGAAAGCATATATCAGAGGACCTGGAACATAGAAGATGCTCTGTACTCAGTTGGCATTTTGCATGTTATAATTTAGAATGAGTTTGTGAACTGGAGTTGTTTTTACTGTCAAAAATATCAAAAATTATTTGCATAAAAGACAAGCTAATTATCATGTTAGATAATGAGAATTCGGTCCTGATGATCAACATAGAATTCAGTCCTTATGATCAACAAGCATTTGGTGAACCCCAAGACTCTGCTGGACCAGAATTAGACAGTAATGGTACAAAGATGAGATTCAAAGAGTGGTCTTAATGGAGAGGTAACCATAAGCCCAAATAATTCTAATATAACATGGGGGTTATTAAGAGGGACAAGAACAGTGTTTCTCACTCCTGTTTCTCAGAGGGTCTTCACCAGAACATCTTGTCAAAGGTGTCAAACTGTGCTTAATAATCACCTGAGGACTTTGCTGAAATGCAGATATTTACCTGCATTTTTAACCACTTGTGCAGAGGGATTTGCCATCCTTAACAGGTTATTCTTGCTCCTATAGCTTGGCATTCACTGTTTTGTAGAACCACGGAGGAAACATTCTTAGCTTAACCCAGAGGTTCAGGAATAACATCTCAGCTGAGTCCTAAGGGTGAATAGAAGACATTAGGTGAAAAGAGGTGAGGAGACCTTTCAGGGCTTAGGGCTCAGAGTAAGACAGATGTGGCTTTAGACAGAAATGATGGGGTGTGGATGCCTGTTGGGTATTGGAGGTCACTCAGTGAGCGAAACTCTCAGTATTGTGAGGCAGTGGGGCGGGATGGGAGAGTGTGGTCATCAAAGGTGATGGAAGTGAAAGATTCTTGGCAAATTGCCTCTGTATGTTTTTCACCTTCTCTTTTTGATTTTTCTTCTCTCACATATTGAACCCTCTACAAATCATGCCTTTGTCAGTGTCACCTGAATTACTGAAGAGCGGTAGAATAACATAGTTGAAGGGATGCAAGGGATTTTGAAATGTCCTGAAATTTCCCTTTTGTTTCTAGTTAGATTGGGTTTGAGATACAAAAGAGGGTATTTTCCAAAGTTCATTTTTTATCTCTCAGTTCATGACAACCCAGCAGGTCTTTCAAAGCACAGTGATAGGGCTAGCAGACCAAGAATTCGACTGATGATATTATCAGGTGAGTTAGCATCCTCATTCTGTAGGTTCTTACGTCTTGGCCCACGAGGTGTGGCAGCCTGAACCTTTCACTCCTACTGCAACTTTTCACTCCTACTGAGATTTCTTATATCTCTGGGATGCCTCAGAGATAAAGAGTATGTCACACCTTCAGTTGTTGAGATTGCCTCACGTCCACCTCTATAGTCTACAGAAATCTTGTAGTACTGTTGGGAACGACCTTGGTTTCTTTGTAAGAACTGAAATCTATGAGCAGGGGGACTGTTAGAAGTCATGATTTCATCAAGGGGAATGGAACACAACCCCAAAGCGATGGCCAGACTTAATTGTGTTCACTTCTAACAATACCACTCCCAGCTGTCTTTGATCCTCAGGAAGCATGTTTACTTTGGGCTCAGAACTTGGCATTGATCTAAATGATTCCTATCTTAGGATTTAATGAAGAGAGTAATAATATCTCAGCTGAGTGAGAAATGCTGTCTTTGTAAATGAGGTCAACAGTCATTAAATTCCACTGGACATTCCAGAATAGGAAGAACGGCAGTGACAGATCTTTATCTTTGCTTATCTTTGCAGTTTACCCAATGTAAACTGGACTCTCATGCTTGGAATGTCAGCACCCAGTGGTTAATTGAAGCATCAGTTAACTCTGTTAGCATCTTTCAGATTCTCTGGGGACATCTTATCATTTGTTTCTATTAATTTTTTTTAAATGACCAACATCAATAGAAGTCAAAGAGATAGAAAGTTTACCCTTAATGATACCCCCAATTATACTACTTTTATTTTTTGTAATATTATGCAGTCATTGAGTGATGTCAGCAGAGATATGATTCATGAGCCTTTCTCAGTTTTTAATCATATGCAACTTCTGATTAACAATCAATTTATTATTTCCACACCCCTGCATACAAATTGCTTCTGTAAGGCTTCTTATATTAATCAGAACTCATGTTGCAACTAACAAGTCCAGTGTATCTTAAACTTTATAAAAAGGAGGTTTTTTTTTTTTTTTGTTTACATAGCTAAAATGTTTAGAGGCAGATTCAGGTATCAGTTGGTTCAAGGTTTGATAGATTTTCTCCAGAATTTCTTTCTTTGCCTAGCTTCTTGGGTTTGTGGTGTATGTGTTTATGTGTGAGGTAGTGGGAAAAGTGTGCAGGGAGTGAGTGTGTATTTGCAAATTCTCAGCTCTGTTCTCATCACCAATGGCTTTCGTACATTGATGAAGAATGAATTTTCTGTATGATTTGGATTAAGAAAGGAGAAGGATATTTCCAACACATGAAAGAAGGGCATAGATGTTTGAAACAAAATGTCCTCAGGAAACTTCAAATAAGTCAATGTGGCTGGAATGCAGGGTTCTTTTGGTGGAGTAACAAGATGGATGGATAGATGCCATGTAAGAATGGACTCTGCAAGTATGGATAAAGGACTGCTGACTTTCTTATGTCAGCAATAGCAAGTCTCTAAACATGAAATATCATAAAATATGAACTTTAGTAAGATTATTCTAGTATTAATAGGGAGAGTGGATTTAACAAGGTTAAAACAGGGAGCCAGGATTCAGTTCAGTTCAGTTCACTCACTCAGTCATGTCTGACTCTTTGTGATCCCATGGACTGCAGCAGGCCAGGCCTCCCTGTCCATCAACAACTCCTGGAATTTACTCAGACTCATGCCCATTGAGTTGGTGATGCCATCCAAAACCATCTCATCCTCTGTCGTCCCCTTCTCCTCCTTCCTTCAATCTTTCTCAGCCTCAGGGTCTTTTCAAATGAGTCAGCTCTTCGCATCAGGTGGCCAAAGTATTGGAATTCCAGCTTCAACATCAGTCCTTCCAATGAATAGTCAGGACCGATTTCCTTTAGGATGGACTGGTTGGATCTCCTTGCAGTCCAAGGGACTCTCAAGGGTCTTTTCCAACACCACAGTTCAAAAGCATCAATTCTTTGGCACTCAGCTTTCTTTATAGTCCAACTCTCACATCCATACGTGACTAATGGAAAAACCATAGCCTTGACTAGATGGATCTTTGTTGGCAAAGTAATGTCTCTGCTTTTTAAGATGCTGTCTATGTTGGTCATTACTTTCTTTCCAAGGAGTAAGCGTCCTTTAATTTCATGGCTGCAATCACCATCTGCAGTGATTTTGGAGGTCCCCAAAATAAAGTCTGTCACTGTTTCCACTGTTTCCCCATCTATTTCACATGAAGTGATGGGACCGGATGCCATGATCTTAGTTTTCTGAATGTTGAGCTTTAAGCCAACATTTTCACTCTCCTCTTTCACTTTCATCAAGAGACTCTTCGTTCTTTGCTTTCTGCCATAACAGTGGTGTCATATGCATATCTGAGGTTATTGATATTTCTCCTGGCAATCTTGATTCCAGCTTGTGCTTCCTCCAGCCCAGCATTTCTCATGATGTACTCTGCATATAAGTTAAATAAGCACGGTGACAATATACAGCTTTGACGTACTCCTTTTCCTATTTGGAACCAGTCCATTGTTCAATGTCCAGTTCTAGCTGTTGCTTCCTGACCTGCTTACATATTTCTCAAGAGGCAGGTCAGGCGGTCTGGTATTCCTATCTCTTTCAGAATTTTCCACAGTTCATTGTGATCCACACAGTAAAAAGCTTTGGCACAGTCAATAAAGCAGAAATAGATGTTTTTCTGGAACTCTTGTGTTTGCTCATGATGAAATAATAAAAGATAATGGGGATCTGAATCAGATAGACATAATGGAAGTATAGAGGAGGGGAAAATGCTAAATATCTTGACGAGTTGAATATTCAAGTTTTAGTTTTAGATTAGAAGTTTGGAGTGAAGGAATATATGCAATCAAGGGAGAAAGAACAGGTATAAAATCACTTCTGGGCTTTCAGCTTGATGAATGGCAGTCCATTCAGAGACAGGGAAAATAGAATGAGGAGGAGATTTTTGCTGGAGGTGGAGGGGCATTAAGGGACTTATAGTGCAATATGGTGTGTATCATCATGCAATAAGCACCACCTGGCATCTGCTTGAAGGCTCATGCAGAAGCAGGAGCATGGGTGCTCTTCCTCTGGGATCCTGCAGGGGGACATGCATGGGCTGGGGCACAGTTGAATATTCTATGGGACTGGGATCCCATGGGGGGACTCTCCTCTCATGAGGCTCTTTGTTTACTTGAACAACGCTGATAGCAACTTTATGGGAAGAATAAACATGTGATGGCAGAGGTCAGATTGCTGTCACATAGATTTGTTGAGGTGTATTTAAGAATCTGCCTGCCAATGCAGGAGACCCATGTTCAATCCCTTGGTAGTCAAGATTCCCTGGAGAAGGAAATGGCAACCCGCTCCAGTGTTCTTGCCTGGGAAATCCCATGGACAGAGGAGCCTGGCGGGCTACAGTCCATGAGGTCACAAAAGAGTTGGACAAGACTTAACGACTAAACAACAACAAAATATTCAAGGAAGATTTTTTAAGTTTTATCTCATTGATAAAACCTGAAATGTTTGGACTCTTTATTGATAGGAAAGATGACTTTCTTTTCAGTTATAGAAGTAAAATACACTTGACTGTTTGAGCCCCATCTATTACCTCATAGAGCACTTGCTACCAATTTTTATTAGCCTAAAATGAGGCAAGGTCCCTTCCCAGCCAAGAGAAGTTCATAATTATATAGTGGCAGAGGCTAATATAACAGGAAAGGTACTGGAAAAGCAAGACAGTTCAAATCAGTGACAGATTTACTAAGCCACATAAATTACCTGTGTTTTTATTTCTCCTTGTGGGTGATTAATGTGGATGCCCTGTTTGAAGTGTCACAATCCTGTTTAACCACATTTGAAACATGACTGGTTATTACCCTCATCTCTTTTAGGAGGCAAATTCTCTTCTCAAGCCCATCCCTTGATACCGGAGGCTGTTGTGTGTAAGATATGTTACCAAGGAGAGAGTATTTTCTTATGAGGCTAATAAAAGGCAGGAATTTCCCGGTGGCTCAGTGATGAAGAATCTACCTGCCAATGAAGGAGACGCAGGTTCAATCCCTGGGTCAAGGAAGATCCCCTAGGGAAGGGAATGACAACCCGCTCCAGTATTCTTGCCTGGAGAATTCCATGGATAGAGGAGTCTGGTGAGCTACAGTCCATGAGGTTGCAAAAGAGTCTCATACGACTTAGTGACTAAGTAACAACAACAAATAAAATGTACTTTAGTATAAGCCCCACAAAGGCTCTCTGAAGAGTTGTTTTGCTTTTAATTTTTGTAATTTCCCTGTGTAAAACTTATGGGGTTATTCAGATAGCCAGAAAAAGGATGGTGATTTCTGTGTGTTACACGTTGTGTAAACAGCATAGGAGATGGGGCTGATGTTCAATAGGAGCATATGGTGACAAGAAAATAAAGGGGTATGTAACTTGACACTGGGGAGAAGGCAATGGCACCCCACTCCAGTACTCTTGCCTGGAAAATCCCATGGACAGAGGAGCCTGGTAGGCTGCAGTCCATGGGGTCGCTAAGAGTCAGACACAACTGAGTGACTTCACTTTCACTTTTCACTTCCATGCATTGGAGAAGGAAATGGCAACCCACTCCAGTACTCTTGCCTGGAGAATCCCAGGGATGGGGGAGCCTGGTGGGCAGCCGTCTATGGGGTCGCACAGAGTCAGACACGACTGAAGCAACTTAGCAACTTAGCAAAACTTGGAGTATTTAAAAGAATGTTTGAATCACTTCACTTATAAAAATCTTTTCTTTTCCTTTTTGTTGATATCCTTCCTGCTCTAGAAAGTAGCAATTATATAGAGAGTATCACTGTTAAACTCCTAATCCCCGACATCAATTCCTGAGATGCGAGCAAAAGTCAAAAGACAAAGGAAAAAGGGAGATAACACTGTAATGATTAACTCCCAAACTTTTATTTGGTGTACAAATGGAGAAAAGAAAGCTCAGTCTAGTTCTAAGGAACATTATATGGCATTAAACAGAGCAAAGAAGTAAGTCGACAGCATCAGTAACTACTAAACCTTGTTTGTCATCTCTCACTGTCTACCACTCAGGTCTAAGGTGTCCTGAAAGTGTTTAATCTCTAGATTACTGTTAATGAAAATGAGATACAGCTTAAAAGTAATGGGCCCTATTAGGAGGAGTTATTTTAAAGGTGACTCATTTTTTCCTGACCCTTCAAGTGGCATTCTTTCCACACAGCGTTAGTAAGAGGACTTCCCACGGTTCTGATGTCTGGTCTGCAAGGATCCAGCTGTTTTGTTTTCTTCCAGGCAACATATATTTTAGAACAGATTATAAAGTAGATACATTTGTGAAAGTTTCAGAATTGCAGAAGGCAAATAAAGAAGACACTTCTAAGTCCCTCAAATCATAACAAATTATGTATGTATTACAGTTATATAAAATAACTTTATTTGGGTATTTAGATTGCCTATTCTTGAAAAGTCTCAATTTTGTTAATCTACCAAGTTGCATGAAAGGCTGTTATAAGGTTTTTGCATAGTACTGTGATTCTCCAGCTGATGGATAGAATCAAAGCATAATTACATCAGTGTATTTTCTAGTCACTGTTGAATCTCTGTCTAATTTCCACAGTTGTTGGCACTGAATTCCAATACCATTTGATATAGTCTTAAGGAATTTAAGCTAATTTTAATGTTCATCCAAGCAAAACAGAACTCTACAGATATTCTGTTGGGAAAAGTGCACATAATGCATTATAAAAACCAAACTATGAGTTCTACTTGTCATGATTTGGGGTTTAATGTGCAACACTACTGCCCCCTGTTAACTTAAAAATTCATAAAAAATGAAAAGTGCATGGGTTAATCACATGAAAATGACACAGTATGAGTGTCTGAAATTATAGTAAGTTGATTAACAACAAATTCAAAATTAGAGAGCACACAAAACAACCGCAATTGCAAGATCATACTTTTTAAGATTTCCCGTGTAGAGAATAAAACAATTAAGCATACATTACATGTTGACAAACAGATTCAAGGGATTAGATCTGGTAGACAGACTACCTGAAGAACTATGGATAGAGATTCATAATATTGTACAGGAGGCAATGACCAAAACCATCCCAAAGTAAAAATCATAAGAAGGCAAAACAGTTATCTGAGAAAGCTTTACAAATAGCTGAGAAAAGAAGAGAAGCAAAAGGCAAGGGAGAAAGGGAAAGATATACCCAACTGAATGCAGAGTTCCAGAGAATAGCAAGGATAGATAAGAAAGCATTCATGAGTGAACAATGTAAAGAAATAGAAGGAAACAATAGAATGGGAAAGACTAGAGATATCTTCAAGAAAATTAGAGATATCAAGGGAAAATATCATGCAAGGATAGGCATGATAAAGTCAAGAAATGGTGAGGACTTAACAGAAGCAGAAGAGATTAAGAAGAGTTGGCAAGAATACACAGAACTAAGCAAAAGAGGTCTTAATGACCTGGATAACTATGATGGTGTGGTCACTCACTTAGAGCCAGACACCCTGGAGTATGAAGTCAAGCAGGCCTTAGGAAGCATTCCTACCAACAAAGCTAGTGGAGATAATGGTATTCCAGCTGAGCTATTTAAAATCCTAAAAGATGACACTGTTGAAGTGCTGCACTCAATATGCCAGCTAATTTGGAAAACTCAAAAAGTGGCCACAGGACTGGAAAAGTTTAGTTTTCATTCCAATCTCAAAGAAGGGTAATGTCATAGAATGTCCAAAATACTGTACATTTTCACTTGCTATCAAAGTAATGTTCAAAATCCTTCAAGCTAGGCTTCAGCTGTATGTAAACCAAGAACATCCAGATGTCCAAGCTAGATTTAGTAAAGGCAGAGGAACCAGAGATCACATTCCCAACACTCATTGGATCATAGAGAGAGCAACAGAATTCCAGAAAAACATCTACTTCTGCTTCATTGACTTTACTAAAGTCTTTGTGTGCATCACAACAAACTGTGGAAAATTCTTAAACAGGTGAGAATATCAGACCACCTTACCTGCCTCCTGAGAAACCTGTATACAGGTCAAGAAGAACTAGTTAGAATTGGACATGAAACAACAGGTTAGTTCAAAACTGGGAAAGGAGTATGACAAGACTGTATATTGTCACCCTGCTTATTTAACTTATATGCAGAGTACATCAATGTGAAATGCCAGGCTGGATGAATCACAGGCTGGAATCAAGATTGCTGGGAGAAATATTAACAACCTCAGACATGCAGATGATACCACTTTAATGGTAGAAAATGAAGAGGAACTAAAGTGCTTCTTGATGAGGGTGAAAAAGGAAAGCGAAAAAGTTGGCTTAAAACTCAATATTCAAAAAACTAAGATCATAGCATCTGGCCCCATCACATCATGGCAAATAGAAGGGGGGAAAGTCAGATTCTATTTTTTTAGGCTCCAAAATCACTGTGGACAGTAACTACAGTCATGAAATTCAAAGATAGTTGTTCCTTGGAAGAAGAGCTATGACAAACCTAGACAGTGTATTAAAAAGCATAGACATCATTTTGCCAACAAAAATCCATATAGTCAAAGCTATGGTTTTTCCAGTAGTCATGTACAGAAGTGAGAGTTGGATCATAAAGAAGGTTGAGCCCTGAAGAATCAATGCTTTTGAATTGTGATGCTGGAACTCTTGAGAGTTACTTGGATAGCAAGGAGATCAAACCAGTCGATCTTAACGGAAATCAACCCTGAATATACATTGGAAGGAATGAGGCTGAAGCTGAAATTCCAATACTTTTACCACCTGATGGGAAGAGCCAACTCATTGGAAAAGACCCTGATACTGGAAAAGATTGAAGGCAGTAGAAGGGCGTGACAGAGGATGTGATGGTTGGACAGTATCACCAGTTCAATGGACCTGAATCTGATTAAATTCTGGGAGATAGTGAAGGGCAGGGAAGCCTGGTGTGCTGCAATCAATGGGGTTGAAAAGAGTCGAACACAACTTAGCAACCTAGCAACAACAACATTGGGTTGACGCCTTTCTCCCCACAAATTCCTGTTTGACTTCCTAACCCCCAGTACTTGAGAATGTGATTTTATTTGGAAATAGGGCATTCCCAGGTGTCTCAGTGGTAAGGAATCTGAGTGCAATGCCGGAGACCCAAGTTTGATCTCTGGGTCAGGAAGATCTCCTGGAGAAGGGCATGGCTACCTACTCCAATATTGTTGCCTGGAAAATCCCATGGACAGAAGACCCTGGTGGGCTACAGTCCATAAGGTTGCAAAGAGCTGAATACAACGGAGCACATGAGAAAGAGTCCCTTTAGATGTAATTAGGTAGGTCAGGAAGTAGGGTGGGTCTCTAATCCAACATGATTTATACAAAGGCAGAGTTTGGAGGTAGACACACACACAGGTAGGACACCATGAGAAGGTGAAGTCAGAGACTGGGGTGATAAAGCAGAAACTAAAGACTGTCCAAAAAGCAGAAATAGAGACACACCATAGAGGACATACAGACATACGTATGGACCCCAAGGGAGGAAGGAAGGGTGAAATGGATTGGGAGAAAGGTATTGACATATATACACTATTGATGCTATGTGTAAAATAGATAGCTAATGAGAACCTATTGTATAGTTCAGGCAACTCTACTCAGTTATCTGTGGTGACCTAAGTGAGAAGGAAATCGGAAAATGAAGGGAGATATGTATATGTATAGCTGACTTCCTTTGCTGTAAGCGGAAACTAACACAACATTGTAAAGCAACTATATGCTTGTGTGCTAAGTTGCTTTAGTCATGTCTGACTCTTTGCGACCACTGGTGCAAATATACTCCAATAAAAAAAAACAACACTATTTTTTTAGCAAATCACCGGGAGCTAGGAGAGCGGCATTAAACTTATTATCTCTAGTCATCCTCAGATGAATCAACCCTACCAACATCTTGATTTGGGATTTCTAACCTTTAGAGCTGTGTGGTAATGCATTTCTATCGTTTAACCAGAACTTTCACTTTGCTTTGTTATGTAGCCCTAGCAAACTAAAATAGCATGCTATTGAATTAAATACTGACATTTACATTTTCTGAAAAGAATGAATTTTCCTAATTTTCTCTGGGTCAATTTGGCTTTCTCTTTAAATCAGGACTCTGCCATGAAGAGTCACATGGTTCCTCTGAAAAATGTCATAAAATCCAGCTCTTTTCAAGGATATGAGTTTCTAGTGAACTAGAAAATGCAATTAGGGAAAATATGATGCCAATATCTTTCAGTGTCTTAAGACTAATAGCTTCTGGCCATAATGCTGAACTTGAAATTGGGCGATTTTTATAGCAAGATCCTTCTCTGTGGCTTACAGGCATTTGAATTCATAATCTTGAACATGACAAGCATTCTATCAATATGGAACATGGACAGGAGGTTATATAATGATAAACAAATATCAGGATGGCCTAAGGTATCTTTTCTCTAACATTGAATTCCAGAAAACAATATTGCATATTTTGCAACATTTTAATGGAAAAGGATGTGATTCTTACATTTCGTACATGGTAAATTGTTCATACAATTAGAATATGAAAGCATAATGCTAATGAAAAGAAAATTTCCCCAAATTGTTAATGCCTGTGGTAGATTGTATTTTCCAATGACACAAGCAACTCAGTGCCTCTTGAATACAGATGGGCGTTTGACTTGCTTGTAACTAGTGAAATACGATAAAAGTGATGCTGTGTGAATCCTTAGGCTAAATCATGAAAGGTGATACGCCTCCTGCCTTGTTAATTGGAAAACTGGCCTTGAAACTCTTTGACACCGTATAAGAAGCTTGACTCACCTGAGCAGTGTGCGCTGTGAGGAAGCCCAGGCTACATGCAGAAGCCACACAAAGGTGACGCAACTCAGAGAGTCAGCTGAGAGTTCCAGACTGAGCTGACAATTGAACTGCCAGACATGACCTGAGATGATGTCAGCCCCCAGCCTTTGAGTCTTCCCAGCTAGGGTTCCAGAAATGTGATACAGGAGGAAGTCATCTTAAATTCTGTGTCCTTTTACATTCTGAGGCATAGAATCGGTGATAACATAAAATGCTTCATTTATGACACAAAGTTTTGCAGTGGTTTGTTATGTTGCGATAGTAACTTGAAAAGTACCTTGGTGAACATTGCTTCCTGTGCAGAAGTCCCATATATGTGCTTTGAGATGTTTCTTCTTCTTTAATCTACAGTCTTGTTGGCAAGCAATATGTTATTTAGGAGCTATTTATTAACTTTGGAGGGGAGAAAAAAACATTTCTGATTTATTCTTCCTTCTCTTAAGAGAGGGCTTCCCTGGTGGCTCAGTGGTAAAGAATCTGCCTGCCAATGCAGGATATGCAGGTTCAATCCCTGGGTCAGGAAGATCTCCTGGAGGAAATGGCAACCCACTCCAGTATTCTTGTCTGGGAAATCCCATGGACAGAGGAGCCTGGCGGGCTATAGTCCATGGGGTTGCAAAAGAGTCAGACATGACTTAGCAACTAAGCAACAACAACAACTGTTAAGAGGGGTTTCTACAATTTACTACACTTGAGGGTCTCTCAAAGGGTCTCCCAACTTTCATGATCTAAATCTTCATAGATACTGTCATATTCTTCTCTTAAGCCCTACTTCTTACATTTTTACATACATATTAAGTGTTATTTAAAATTTTTGCCATAAAACTTTTTTTTAATTTTCTCAATAATGTAACAAAATTAGACTACTACAAGAAAACTATTGCTAATATTTTAAAAATATCTTACATAATTTTCCCAAGTTTTCTTAATATATTAGTAGTTCAGGATTTTAGGTCTCAGTCCTCACATTGAGGTAAATTGGTTTAATAAACTGGCTTTGTTTCTATTAATGTCTAAGGATGCTAGGTCATTTTTACTAAAAGTGAGCTTGGTTAGAACTTAGAACATGAAATATGTTGTTCACCATTGGCTTTTCAAGTTTCTCCCTTTTAATTTTAGATGTTGGGCATAGATGTTGTGTACATTTCTTCCTTAGTGTTTGAAGTACATGAAAGCATATCTAACATTTAGGAGGCATTAGGAATAAATTAGAAGAAGAGGTGGGTCTTTTAATCTTGAACTTTCTTAGTGTATACAAATACAGTAACTAAATAAAATTCTCTTTCTTCATTGTAACTAATTTCCTGTCTATAGTGGCATATCCTTTTTATCTTGGAAGTTGTATTCGCTGGCCAGACTTACATTCTAGGAAGCCCAGAGCAGCCAATGGTGATTATTAAGGTAATTTTTTATTGCTATTTACAGATGACCTCAGACTATTATTTCAGTCTCTTTACAGAGTACAGGATACTAGTACAATTGCATTGTGTTTATGTCATTGGGAGTTCTTGAGAAAAGGTTTTATCTGTCTCATGTCAACAGATATTTTTCCCCAACAGGCAAAATGATTAGATCAGAAAGAAATCTCTCTTTCCAAGGGGCCAATGCCTAAACCTCATTAAAATAGTCTGTGAAGACGTTGGGCTTATCAGGGATCTGAAGAGTAGAAGTGGTCCCATTGAGTAGATAAATCAGCAAGAAGTGTTTGCACAGTGGTGGGTTGTTTTCTCTGTGTGTTAAGGCCATTCTGACCTGGTATGTAGGGTGGATCTGCTGAAAGTTAGGTAAATTTTAATCTCCGGGTTGTAGATTATGACACATTATATTTGGGTCAATTGGCAAGATCTCTCACATTTGTGAACTCATTATTTGCAATGATCTAGTTTCCTATCATCTAGGTTTTGTGATTCATGGTGTGGTTTATGGACTAACAACTTCAGTGTCCCATGAGAGCTTGTTAGAAATGCAGAAACCCAGGTCCATTTCAGATCTACTGAATCAAAAACTTCATTTGAACAAGGTCCCCAATGTCCCCTATGCACATTAAATTTCAAGGTATATTGCTCAGAGACAGAGTCCTTGTAGCTGGCAGACACAGCATTGTACACTGAAAGTTCACATACCCACTCCTATGTATGTGTGGAGAGAGCATCAATTTGGGGGTTTTCGGTCCTAATTAGTATTTGAGGATGTAATGATACAGAGTGCTCAGTTTATGAGAGTATCAAGATGGTAGCCTCACATTTCTAAATATTTAGCAACAGTTAAATTGTTGTTTAATTGCACAACCCTTATTACCAAAGGAGGAGTTAATTTTTGCAGATTCAGCTTCCAGCTGTACACGTTAGCCCACATTGAGTTCAGATAACCTTGCAGTGGGCTTCATCCTGAAAGCAGTCATTAGCTATTTGTCAGATTTTCACTCCCTGTCATTTATATTCATTTAAGAAGAAAGGTGTAGGTGCTTGAAGAGGTATATGCCAACCTAGAAATGGTTATACGCTACTTTGGGCAATATATACAATATCAGTCTTGTGATGTGTTCATGTATGTATGTATTTGTATAATGAAATGTGGATGAACTTGTTTAATCATGATGGTTCTGATTGCCTTACTGTGGTTGGTAAATTAGAGTGACTTAAAGTTCCTTCCAGTTAATTTTCCAAATTTTCTATCCTGAGTCTTTTCAATCCTTTCATTTAGTTGACAAATATTTATGTACCAGGCACTGTATGGTTAGAAGACAGAGGCGTCAGAAAAAAGGGACTGACTAGGAATCATGATGTAGGAAAGGAAAGCTCAAGCGGGAAGTTTCCACGTCAAGTTAGGGAAGGAATTCCTTCTGTGGATTCATCTCATTCTTGTGTCTCCATGTTACCATGCACAAGCTTCATCTTTGTCTGAGCTTTCTTTTCTTTGGATGCTATTCAGACATGTGTCACTGAATCCAACTTTTGTCCTTGAACACAAAATTAATGAATGTATTTTGCACGAACACAAAAATAATCACTGACTGAAGAGGCAATAATTCTCACTTGTTTCATAAAATCCGTTTTTACCTCTGCTATGTTTTCATTGTCTGATAGGGCCAGACTATTTTTAAGAAAGTCTGAAGTAAAATTTTATCATAAAACAAAGTAGTAAAACTAAAAGCTCTGCTTGTTACCAAAGCCTTGTACTGTGCTCAGTCGTATCCGACTCTTTGCAACCCCATGTACTGTATGTAGACCACCAGGCTCCTCTATCCATGGAATTTTCTAGGCAAGCATACTGGAGCAGGTTGCCATTTCCTTCTCCAGGGGATTTTCCTGACCTAGGGATCAAACCCGCATCTCCTGCATTGGCAGGCAGATTCTTTTCTTCTGTGCCACCTGGGAAGCCCTTGTTACCAAAGGAGGAGTTAATTTTTGCAGGCTCAGCTCCCATCTGCATATACATTAGCCCACTGAGTTCAGATAACCTTACAGCAGGCCTCATCCTGAAAGCAGCCATGAGCTACTTGTCAGGCTTTGACTTCCTGTGTTGTACCCATCAGTCTCCCCTGGCATATATAGCTGCTGTCCTTTCTGGAATGCAGTGATCTGCTCCTTTGCCCCAAGGCAGAAGAGTACATTTAAAATGTATTTCACTCCATCATTATTTCTTCAAGGTGTTTCTGTTGGGCCTGTTGTAGATTTGGGTAGTAGTTTGACTAGAATCCAGCTCATTTGTTATTCAAACAGAAAGTACATGTAATTTCTAGAATCTAATCTGTAAATAGGAACTGAGCCACCCAAGGCAGAAATGTTGCTGATTCATTCTCACATATTCTTAGGCATGCATTTATTGTCTATTTAAATCAATAAAATGATGGTTAATAAATCCACCCCTTGTTATACACACTCCTTTGAAAGGAAATTCTCCATGTTTTTCAACAACTATCCTAAAGACTGCTCCTAGGCAATTGCCTCCAGGACCTGAGAGTAGACCAGGGTAACATTTTTACTTTCTGTTGAATAATTTAAAAATAAAAAGTGCCATGGCCTCAGAGAGGAAGTGGTTTAGCTTCTGGGATGCCTAGCTTATTTATTCAGTTAGGTCAAATTATTGCACAGCACAGATTGGGAAACAGGATGGTCCCTACTTACTTTCCTTCTTTTCTCCTTTTAAACTGTCGACTAAAAAATACTGGCAACCTAAAAGCTGAGTGCTAAGTTGCTTCACTTGAGTCCAACTCTTTGAGACCTCAAGGACCCTATCCCAGCAGGCCACTCTGTCCATGAGATTCTTCAGGAAAGAATACTGGAGTGGGTTGCCATTGACTCCTCCAGGGGGTCTTCCCAACCTATAGACTGAACCCAAGTATCTGATGTTTCCTGCATTGGCAGGCAGGTTTCTTAGCACTAGAGCCACCTGGGAAACCCTAGTTGAGTCAGTCAGGTCATTCACTCAGTCATGTCCTACTCTTTGCAGCCCCGTGGGCTGCAGCATGCTAGGCTTCACTGTCCATCACTGTCTCCCAGAGCTTGCTCAAATTCATGTCCACGGAGTCGGTGATGCCATCCAATCATCTTGTCCTTTGTCGCCCCCTTCTCCTCCTGCCCTCAATCTTTCCCAGCATCAGAGTTTTTCTAATGAGTCAGCTCTTTGCATCAGGTGGCCAAAGTATTGGAGTTTCAGCTTCAGCATCAGTCCTTCCAATGAATATTCAGGACTGATTTCCTTTAAGATAGACTGGTTTGATCTCCTTGCAGTCCAAGGGACTCTCAAGAGTTTTCTCCAACAACACAGTTCAAAAGCATCAATTCTTCTGCTTTCAGTCTTTTTTATGGTCCAACTCTCACATCTGTACATGACTACTGAAAATACTGTGGCTTTGACTAGATGGACCTTTGTTGGCAAAGTAATGTTTCTGCTTTTTAATATGCTATCTAGGTTGCTCACAGCTTTTCTTCCAAGGAGCAAGTGTCTTTTAATTTCATGGCTGCAGTCACCATCTGCAGTGATTTTGGAGTCCAAAAAATAAAATCTGTCACTGTTTCCACTGTTTCCCCATCTATTTGCCATGATATGATGGGACTGGATGCCATGATCTTAGTTTTCTGAATGTTGAGCTTTAAGCCAACTTTTTCACTCTCCTCTTTCACTTTCATCAAGAGGCTCCTCAGTTCTTCTTCACTTTCTGCCATAAGGGTGGTGTCATCTGCATATCTGAGATTATTGATATTTCTCCAACCAATCTTGATTCCAGCTTGTGCTTCATCCAGCCCAGCATTTTGCATGATGTACTCTGCATACAATTTAAATAAGCAGGATGACAATATACAGCCTTGACTTACTCCTTTCCAAATTTTGAACCAGTCCGTTATTCCATGTTTGGTTCTAACAGTTGCTTTTTGATCTTCATACAGGTTTCTCAGAAGGCAGGTCAAGTGGTAACCCTCGCTGAGAGTTAGGTTTTATTCTGTGAGAATGTTAGGACTTGAGCCCAGGCAACAGTATCTCAGGTGCCCTCAAGAGAGTTGACTCTAAAGAGGTGGGGGAGGAGTCAAGCTATATACAAGTTTGCAGCAAGGGGCAGATAATCTGAATATTAAAAGATTACCGTTAATTAAGAGAAAACTAAATCTCACATGAAATTTAGGTTTCTTCTGTGTATAGGAAGATCTGAGCATTTGGGCTTGCTGGAATCATTTTTTCATATACATCTAGATATCTGGGGCCAATCTTGCTTTCTTTATTGTTCACATACTTATTCCTTGTTTACCATATGAGATGGCTAATGTGGTGGATGGCCACCTCTCACATCCTCCCAGCTCCAAAGAGCTTGCTTACCAGGGAAGAAGCAGTTGATGTCTTCCAAATAGCAGGCTTTTCTTTCACTTGGGCTCAGAGATTTGCATTTGGAAAAGGCTTGTTTACTGGTAGAGTGTAGAGCAGAAAACATTTCATTTCACACTACCTAGAGCCTTTCACCCTATGGAGAGCTTCTTGGTGGCTCACATCATAAAGAGTCTCCCTGTAATTTGGGAGACCTAGAGGTTCAATCCCTGGGTCGGGAAGATCCCCTGGAGAAGGAAATGGCAACCCACTCCAGTATTCTTGCCTGGAGAATCCCATGGACGGTGGAGCCTGGCGGGCTATAGTCCATGGGGTCACAGATAGTTGGACATGACTGAGTGACTGACACTACCCTAGAGCCTTGAGGCTGTTTCTGTCCTTCTATTCAGGCTGCTGGCCAGCTCTTCCTGTTCTCAGTTTTGGGTATCTAAGTTTCCTCTGATAATCACTTTGTTACTACGATGCTTTATAAAATTTGTTATCACCCTGAACAAAACCACTTCTATTTACTGTATGAATTCCTTACTGGATCATCTGTTCCTGTCCTCCCTGAAACATTCTCAACAAAGCAGACAGAGTGATACTATGAAAATATGCCAGGTCATGTTAAGACCTGTAAAGAATCTGTCTGTTAAGCAGGAGATGTGGGTTCAATCCCTGGTTTGGGAAGATCCCCTGGAGATGGAAATGGCCACCCACTCCAGTATTCTTGCCTGGGAAATCCCATGGACAGAGGAGCCTGGTGGGTTACAGTCCATGGGGTCGCAAAAGAATTGGATATGACTGAATGTCTGAGGATATAGACTTGTGTACTAATGAACAGTTTTGTGGTCCAGCATCTCAGGATACTTATCAGTGTCAGGATTTAATTTTTTTAAATGTGGGATGATTCTTTCAAACTTTTGAACCATTTGCACTAAGTTATCTTCCAAGTGGTGCATCTCATAGGTGAGCTAACTCTTTTGAAAACAATTGTAACCTACTTTGCCTGGTACTTTTTCCAGTAGTCATGTATGAATGTAATGAATTAAGACCCTTCAAATTCTCCAATTCTCTTGAAGAGGAGTGAAAGTCATGTCTTTACCACGTGTCTCAGTCTGCTTGGGTTGCCATTAATCCCTGTCACTAAGTCATGTGTGACTCTGTGACCCCATGGTCTGTAGCCTGCCAGGCTCCTCTGTCCAAGGGATTTCCCAGGCAACAGTACCGGAGTGGGTTGCCACTCCCTTCTCCATGGGATCTTCCTGACCCAGAGATCAAACCCACATCTCCTGTGTCTCCTGTATTGCAGGCAGATTTTTTCCCCACTGAGCCATCAGAGAAGCCCATCTTCTAAAGGCTTGGTGACATAAATCAACAAAATTTTATTTTCTCATATTTCTGAAAGCTGGAAGTCTTAGAGAGGGCAGCATCGTTGGTCTCTGGTGAGAAACCACTTTGTGGTTTGTAGGCGGCTACCATCTCACTGCATGTTCACATAGCAGAGAGAAAGAGCAAGATGTCTGCTTTCTCTCCTTATAAGGGCACTAATCCATTTAACCCTAATTACCTTGCAAAGGCCCCATCTTCTAATATCATCACATTGGGGGGTTAGAACTTCAATATATGAATTTTGCAGGGACATGCATCAGCCCATAACATAACAGTATATAAGATCCTTCGCAGTCTGGACCTTGACCTAATTTGCTACCTATTTTTTTTAAACTTACTCCAGTCTAACCTATTCTGTATCTTCCTCTTTTGAAACTACTCAGGCATACTCCTGCCTTGGGGTCCTTGCCTTGGCTATTCCTTTTTCCTCACATGGCCAAAAGTTTCATTTGCTTATTTATTCAGGTATTTGCTCAACTGTCTTTTTGTCAGAGATGACTTCTCTTAGCCAAAGTGCACCAGGACACAACTCTACTCAGCACTGGGCTTCTTGGCATGCTGCAGTGGCAGAGACAGCACATCACGGTGAGCTGTGTGGGGCACCAGAAAGAAGATGTTGGGAGATGCCTGCCCTAGGGCTCAAGTTTGTGTTAAGTAATTTAGAAAAGCAGTCAGTGAGGCCTGGTTTTGCTCTGAGGCTGTCAGAAAGTGGGGGCAATTCCATAATTGGGTACCATAACCATTTCATACTAAGAGGAATGAAGTGAGGCTAAAGCTATAATTGCAAAGAGTCAGCAAGAATTAACTATTACTCATATTAGCTTGATGAGGGGGATGTTTGGATATTTTTGTAATTTGCACAGTTCTTTTATTTTTAGCTGTGCTTAGACATTACTATTTGATCTTGTTTTGCCCTTACTCTAATAGAGTTATAAGAGTGGTCTTGTCTGGTTTTAGTTATCTGTAAAATTGTTTATGCTCAGCAGGAAGGCGCTATGGCCATTTTCAGGCTGCTAGCAGTCCAGGGACTTTTTTCATACTCAACTTAAAATACAGCTTCTCATTATTTCTCTCCCCTTATACTACTGTATTTTATTTGTTATTTTTCTTCATAGTGCATGTCAGTCGCCACCATAGTACAGTGAACACATTGTTTATTTGTTCACTGTCTAATTCCTTCTATGTGTAAATTCCCATGAGAGTCAGTATTTGGATTCTCTAGTTTCATCCTCAATACCTTTGTATTCTCCTAGAATACAAGAGATGTTCAATATGTATTTACTGAATGTATTTGTTCAGTAACTAGATGATTTTCACAAACACACATTAAAAACAAATCAATTTACAAGACAACCAGAAGATGAATAAATATGATCTTCACAGTGTACGTATTAAATATAATTCAGATGTAAATGAAAGCACAGTGAATAAATGGTTAACAAATGGCATATATTAGTAGCAATGAATACTGTATTACTATAAATAATGGTGTGACTTTTACAACAAACCTCAAGTCTTTGACTATCTTTTATACAAAGTAGAACTATCTTTTTTAAATCTCTGCAAGGAAGATTGGGATTAACATAGATATAAAAGTGATTCTCTGATATTGGGCAGGCTGCTAAAGATAGACTAAGTAATACATGTGAATGAATTATTATATAACTTTTAAGAAAATCAAAATTACTAATTTGATAATATACATTCATCTATTTTTTGCACACCTGTCCAACAAAGTTTTCTTGGATAATTCTCATAAGTAAGTGACAGGGAAGAAAGTTTTATGACTTACACAGTTACCTTATTTAAGGCCACTGCTCATATTACTTTGCTAATATGCTGCTTATGTTTAAAATGATGTATTGTGTGCTTATGTGCATTACTCATCCATTATGTGTGCATATGCTTTCCTCACTCACCACCCAGTGAGCTGATTGCTAGTATAGCAAACAAAACTGAAAAGCTCCTGCCAATGTTGCCAGCTAGTGAATGCTCAGGGGTGCTGTCTGGAAAGTGGCTGGGTCAGCATGCCCTCAGTTATGAAATGAATTTTGTTTAAAATCCCTGAAGCCAGAGCTTCTTAAAACATTTCCTCTTTATTTCTATTTTCCTCTTGAGGGCTAATTATTATTTCCCTTTTAGGGAAAGAGATTATATTAACTGGTTGTAAAAATTGAAAACACAAGATGTGAACATTTGAAGAAATGAAAAAATTAAGCTTCTAGACTCCAAGGCCTGTCTCTATAATCAGAGTCAATGAAAGAACTGATCTATCAGATTAGCAAAATCCAATAATAACAATACATACTAGCCATCATTTATCATCACTGTGTATCAGTTAATGTGCTAAATGTTTTATATTCTTTGTCTCCTTTAATTCTTACAGCACTGAGATTTATAATTCCCATGCTAAAGACAAAAGGTCAGTGAATGGGAGATACCAAATTTTACCTTATAATTGGCAAAGTATGTAAACTGCAGTAGATAGAATTATAACTCCTCAAAGAAGTCCAATGTTCTGAAGATGTTCCAATCCTCAGAAAGAAAGAAAGTGTTAGTCACTCAGTCATGTCTGACCCTATGGTTTGTCCATGGAATTCTCTACTTAAGAATACTGGAGAGTGATGCCATTCCCTTCCCAGAGGATCTTCCCCACCCAGAAAGCCAAACAAGGTCTCCTGCATCACAGGCAGATTCTTTACCATCTGAGCTACCATTTGCCTCTAATCTTCAGAACCTGTGACTTACTTTACACGGCAAAAGGGACTTCACGGATAAAATTAAGGTTTTGTGGAGGAATTCAGTTGAGTTGCTCAGTCATGTACGACTCTTTGTGACCCCATGGACTGCAGCACGCCAGGCTTCCCTGTCCATCACCAACTCCCGGAGCTTGCTCAAACTCATGTCCATTCAGTCGGTGATGCCATCAAACCATCTCATCCTCTATCGTCCCCTTCTCCTCCTGTATTTAATCTTTCCCAGTATCAGGGTCTTTTCAAAAGAGTCAGTTCTTTGCATCAGGTGACTAAAGTATTGGAGCTTCAGCTTGAACATCAATCCTTTCAATGAATATTCAGGACTGATTTCCTTTAGGACTGTCTGGTTTGATCTTGCAATCCAAGGGACTCTGAAGAGTCTTCTCCAACACCACAGTTCAAAAGCATCAATTCTTCTGTGCTCAGCTTTCTTTATGGTTCAACTCTCACATCCATACATGACTACTGGTAAAACCGTAGCCTTGACTAGATGGACCTTTGTTGGCAAAGTAATGTCTCTGCTTTTTAACATACTTTCTAGGTTGGTCATAGCTTTTCTTCTAAGGAGCAAGCATCTTTTAATTTCATGGCTGCAGTCACCAGCTGCAGTGATTTTGGAGCCCAATAAAATAATGTCTGTCACTGTTTCCATTGTTTTTCCATCTGTTTGTGATGGAGTGATGGAACCAGATGCCATGATCTTAGTTTTTTGAATATTGAGTTTTAAGCCAACTTTTTCACTCTCCTCTTTCACTTTCATCAAGTGGTTCCTCTTCGCTTTCTGCCATAAGTGTGGTGTCACGCGTATATGAGGTTATTCAATTTCTCCCAGTAATCTTGATTCCAGCTTGCGCTTCATCTAGCCCAGCATTTTGCATGATATATATTAGTAACATTGGCAGGATGACAATATACAGCCTTGACGTACTCCTTTTCTGAGTTGGAACCAGTCCGATGTTCCATGCACAGTCCTAACTGTTGCTTCTTCTTTTTTTTTTTTTTTACATTTTGGCAAATATCTTTAATGTTTCCCTAAGCAAGCACTGATCACTGAGGAAGGCTTTCTTATCTCTCCTTGCTATTCTTTGGAACTCTGCATTCAGATGGGAATATCTTTCCTTTTATCCTTTGCTTTTCACTTCTCTTCTTTTCCCAGCTATTTGTAAGGCCTCCTCAGACAGCCATTTTGCTTTTTTGCATTTCTTTTCCATGGGGGTGGTCTTGATCCCTGTCTCCTGTACAGTGTCACGAACCTCTGTCCATAGTTCATCAGGCACTCTGTCTATCAGATCTAGTCCCGTAAAAGAAGAACTGTACAAAAAAGATCTTCACTACCCAGACAATCACGATGGTGTGATCACTCACCTAGAGCCAGACATTCTGGAATGTGAAGTCAAGTGGGCCTTAGAAAGCATCACTACGAACAAAGCTAGTGGAGGTGATGGAATTCCAGTTGAGCTATTTCAAATCCTGAAAGATGATGCTGTGAAAGTGCTGCACTCAATATGCCAGCAAATCTGGAAAACCCAGCAGTGGCCACAGGACTGGAAAAGGTCAATTTTCATTCCAATCCCCAAGAAAGGCAATGCCAAAGAATGTTCGAACTACCATACAATTGCACTCATCTCACACGCTAGTGAAGTAATGCTCAAAATTCTCCAAGCCAGGCTTCAGCAATATGTGAACTATGAACTTCCAGATGTTCAAGCTGCATTTAGAAAAGGCAGAGGAACCAGAGATCAAATTGCCAATATCCGATGGATCATTGAAAAAGCAAGAGAGTTACAGAAAAATATCTATTTCTGCTTTATTGACTACGCCAAAGCCTTTGACTGTGTGGATCACAGTAAACTGTGGAAAATTCTTAAAGAGATGGGAATACCAGACCATCTGACCTGTCTCTTGAGAAACCTGTATGCAGGTCAGGAAGCAACAGAACTGGACATGGAATGACAGACTGGTTCCAAATAGGAAAAGGAGTACGTCAAGGCTGTATATTGAAACCCTGCTTATTTAACTTATATGCAGAGTACATCATGAGAAATTCTGGCCTGGAAGAAGCGCAAGCTGGAATCAAGGTTGCTGGGAGAAATATCAATAACCTCAGATATGCAAATGATACCACCTTTATGGCAGAAAGCAAAGAAGAACTAAAGAGCCTCTAACTGTTGCTTCTTGACCTGCATACAGATTTCTCAGGAGGCAGGTCAGGTGGTCTGGTATTCCCATCTCCTGAAGAATTTTTCAGTTTGTTGTGATCTACACAGTCAAAGGCTTTGGCATAGTCAATAAAGCAGAAGTAGATGTTTTTCTGGAACTCTCTTGCTTTTTCAATGATCCAACACATGTTGGCAATTTGATCTCTGGTTCCTCTGCCTTTTCTGAATCCAGCTTGAGCATTTGGAAGTTCACGGGTCACATACTGTTGAAGCCTGGATTGGAGAATTTTGAGCTTTACCTTGCTGGCGTGTGAGATGAGTGCAGTCATGAGGTAGTTTGAACATTCTTTGGCATTACCCTTCTTTCGGATTGGAATGAAAACTGACCTTTTCCAGTCCTGTGGCCACTGCTGAGTATTCCAGATTTGCTGGCATATTGAGTGCAACACTTTAACAACATCATACTTTAGTATGCTTTGTTCATAGTGATGCTTCCTAAAGCTCACTTACCTTCACATTCCAAAATGTCTGGCTTTAGGTGAATGATCACATCATCATGGTTACCTGGGTCATGAAGATCTTTTTGTATAGTTCTTCTGTGTATTCTTGCCACCTTTTCTTAATATTTTCTGCTTCTGTTAGGTTCATATCATTTCTGTCCTTTATTGTTCCTATTTTTGCACAAAACATTCCCTTGATATCTCTAACTTTCTTGAGGAGATCTCTAGTCTTTCCCATTCTATTTTTTTCCTCCATTTCTTTGCACTGATCACTGAGGAAGGCTTTCTTAACTCTCCCTGCTATTCTTTGAAACTCTGCATTCAAATAGGTATATTTTTCCTTTTCTCCTTTACCTTTAGCTTCTCTTTTTCCTCTTTTTGAGGGGAAGAGATTATCCTAAATTCCAATATAATCACAAAGTGAAGTGTTAGGCTCTCAGTCTTTGCGACCCCACGGACTGTAGCCCATCAGACTTCTCTGCCTATGGGATTTTCCAGGCAAGAATACTGGAGTAGATATTCATTCCCTTCTCCAAGGGATCTTCCTCACCCAGATATCAAACCCAGATCTCCTGCATTGTAGGCAGATTCTTTACCATCTGAACCACCACGGAAGCCCACCAATGTAATCACAAGGGTAGTTATAATAGGAAGACAGGAGCATCAGAGTCAGAGAATAGATGTGACTGCAGAAACAAAGGTTGGAATGATGTGCTCTGAAGAAAAAGGAAGAAGCCATGAGCCAAAGAATGAAGGTGGTCTCTAAATGCTGTAAAAAGGCAAGGACCAGATTTTCCTCTAGGGCCCCCAGCAGAAATACAGCCCTACTGACTCCTGGATTTTAGCCTGTAGAACTATTTCAGACTTCTGATCTCTGGAACTATAAAATAATAGATTTGTGTTACTTTATACCACTAAGCTTGTGATAATTTGTTACAGCAGATATAGGAAACCAATGTATATAAACTAGAGTCTGTCTAAACCCTCTGTTCTATTGTCATAGGATAGGAAGTGTATTTTAGCTGATTCACCAACTGGTTGGTTTCATCAGGCAAATTGGGCTGAAGGAAAGCAATAATCCCTCTTTAATTAATACAGGTCATATTACTTCTGCATGTTTGGACATTACTTCATGACATATGACCTCTGTTTGTTTCTATTGTATATGTGAAGGAAGTGTGTTCTTTCAATGAATTGCACCAGATGAAGTGATTTGTATGCTCTGTCCAAAATAGATCAATTTATTTAAGGATATGTCATAAACAATTTTAATATTATACTCAGTCATCTGTTTATACTTATTGTATAACTGTTTAATCTGCTAGTGTTAACATGCATGTTGATTTGTCCACTTAAGCTAATCTTTGTGTGCATGCTTGAAAAGTATGAAGGTGAAAAGCCAGCTATAGTTAATGCATCATCGAAACAGAGCTATAAACCAGGATAATTATAATCATCTTTATCAGCAATCTTCCTTTAGCAGGTATCTCATTATGGGATTAACACTTTTTTCCCAGATGCCAGTCCCTGTGGTAAGGTGATCTGAAGTGAATTGCCCATCTTTAAGAGAGAGAGAATCACAGTGCGGTAGTTTCTCTTCTATGTCAAAAGGTGAAGTTTGTATCTTTTTGAATTATGGTCTTCTCTGGAGAAGGAAATGGCAACCCACTCCAGTATTCTTACTTGGAGAATCCCAGTGGCAGAGGAGACTGGTGTGCTGCCATCTATGGGGTTGCACAGAGTCGGACATGACTGAAGAGACTTAGCAGCAGCAGCAGCTGGATATATGGCCAGGAGTGGGATTGTTGGATCACATGGTAACTCTATTTTTAGTTTCTTAAAGACCTTCTATACAGTTCTCCATGCATGCTGAGTCACTTCAGTCATGTCTGACTCTGTGCGACCTCATGGAATGTAGCCCATCAGATTCTCTGTCTGTGGGATTCTCCAGGCAAGAATACTGGAGCGGATTGCCATGCCCTTCTCCAGAGGATTTTCCCTACCTGGGCATCGAACTCGTGTCTGCCTGCGTCTCCTCCATTGTAAGGGAATTCTTCACCCACTGAGCCTCCTGGGAGGCCCCTTGTTCTCCATAGTGGCTGTAGCAATTTACATTCCTGCCAACAGTGTAGGAGGTTTGCCTTTTCTCCACACCCTCTTCAGCAGTTATTGTTTGTAGATTTTTTGATGATGACCATTCTGACCAGTGTAAGGTGATAGCGCATTATAATTTTGATTTGCATTTCTCTAATAATTAATGATGTAGAGCGTCTTTTCTTGTCCTTTTTGGCCATCTATATGTCTTCTTTGGAGAAATGTCTATTTAGATCTTTTATTCATTTTTTGATTGGGTTGTTTGTTTTTGATATTGAGCTTCATTAGCTGTTTGTATATTTTGGAGATCAGTCCCTTGTCCATTGCTTATTTTGCAAATATTTTCTCTCATTCTGAGGCTATCTTTTTGTTTTATTTATGGCTTCCTTTGCTGTGCAAAAAGCATTTAAGTTTAATTAAGTCCCATTTGTTTATTTTTGTTTTCATTTCCATTACACTAGGTGGTGGGTTGAAAAATATCTTGCCGCAGTTTATGTCAAGGTGTGTTATGCCTGTGTTTTTATTTTAGAGTTTTGTAGTATCCAGCCTTATATTTAGGTCTTTAATCCATTTTGAGTTTATTTTTGTGTATGGTATTAGGGAGTATTCTAATTTTATTCATTTACATGTTTTCCCAGCACCACTTATTAGAGAGACTTTCTTTTTTCCATTGTGTATTCTTACTTTCTTTGTCATAGATTAGGTGACCATAGGTAGATGTACTTTATATCCTGTTCCATTGATCTATATTTCTGTTTTTGTGCCAGCACCATATTCTTTTGATTACTATAGCTTTGTTCATTGCAACACAATCTACAATAGCCAAGATATGGAAGCAACCTAAATGTCCATCAACAGAGGAATGGATAAAGAAGACGTGGTACATGTACACAATGGAATGTTAGTTGGCCTTACAAACAAGAATGAAGTAATGCAAGTTGCAGCAACATGGATGGAACTAGAGATTGTCATACTGAGTGAAGTAAGTCAGAGAAAGACAAATAGTGTATGATATTGCTTATATGTGGAATCTGAAAAAGGATAAAAATGAGCTTATCTTCAAAACAGAAATAGAGATATAGGTGTAGAAAACAAACCTATGGTTACCATAGGGTAAGTGGGGAAGGGAAAATTGAGAGATTGGGATTGACATATACAAACTACTATACATAAAATAGATAACTAATGAGAACCTACTGTATATCACAAAAACTCTACTCAAGATTCTGTAATGACCTATGTGGGAAAAGAAGCTGAGAAAAAGAGCTGATGTATTGGAAAAGACCTTAATGCTGGGAAGGATTGGGGGCAGGAGGAGAAGGGGACGACAGAGGATGAGATGGTTGGATGGCATCACCGACTCGATGGACATGGGTTTGGGTAAACTCTGGGAGTTGGTGATGGACAGGGAGGCCTGACGTGCTGTGATTCATGGGGTCGCAAAGAGTCGGACACGACTGAGCAACTGAACTGAACTGATATATATAGATGTATATAACTGATTCACTTTGCTGTAGAACAGAAACTAACAGAACATTGTTAATGAACTATACTCCTATAAAAGTTTTTTAGAAAATGAAGTTTGGCAAAGATGGAAACTTTCTGAGGCAAGGTGATAAATGTCCTCATGCTGGAAGTGCCTCCTTTTACTTACCAAATACTTACTGAGTATTCACTAAATATTGTAGAAACTTAGATAACACTGCTGGGCAAACTAGACAAAGAGAGGAGTTTGCTTTCAAGTGTCCAAGATAAGAAAAAACAGTAACGTAAGGATCAGAAGAAATTCGTTGAAGAAAGAATAGTAGAATTAAAAGTGAATATGTTGTGAGACTATCATCTGGTTCCAACAACAAGAACAGAAGAAAAAGTGGAGAAATAATGATCTCATAATTAACTCATTTCATTATGAATGGATAAATGGGGGGGGCTTTAGGTTTTAGGTAGAGCAAGAGGAGAAATATTATTAACTACAGATTTTACAAATTGGCTCATCTGTTTACTTGACACAAGCATTCACTAATGTTTATTTATTTATTTTTTCCTGTTCCAAACCTTCTGTTCCAAAGATTGAATTTCACAGGGACAAGGGCAGGACACAAACACTTCAACATAGCATGCTGAATTTGTCTTATGGGAGCAGAGAATGAGTGCTTATCTTGCTGTATTTTTTAGTGTTAACATACAGGTTTCTGTCAAAAGTCCCCATTGAACATGGCATTTTCAAGAAAAATGCTATGAACTCAGAAGGTAGCTTTGGCTGTTTGAGCATCAAGACTCTTTATTTTAGCAAAATTGATACTGCTGCGGCTGCTGCTAAGTCGCATCAGTCGTGTCCAACTCTGTGTGACCCCATAGACAGCAGCCCACCAGGCTCCCCCATCCCTGGGATTCTCTAGGCAAGAACACTGGAGTGGGTTGCCATTTCCTTCTCCAATGCATGGAAGTGAAAAGTGAAAGTGAAGTCACTCAGTCGTGTCCAACTGTTAGCGACCCCACGGACTGCAGCCCACCAGGCTCCTCCGTCCATGGGATTTTCCAGGCAAGAGTACTGGAGTGGGTCGCCAGTGCCTTCTCCGAAATTGATAATAGTCATTGTCTTTTGAAGGTAAGCTCATTTGAGACATTGGAAAATACATTCTCTACTTCCAAGTAGATTTTTATGTCCTTCTCATCCAAACGGCATTATGTTGAATGTCTGGAAAAGAAGTTTTACTTGATTTAAACTTTGCTTCATTGTCCAGAGGTGAAATCTCAGGTTAAACATGCATTTCTAAAAAATCTGAATAAGTAACAGAGTTGATTTTTTTCTATTAATACTCTTTAATAATATAATCTATGACATTTTGAGGGTTGCCTGACATTTCACCATTAAGTAACTTAACTAATAAGGTTTTTATATATAAGGATGCTGCTAAGTGGTCTACCTACTGGGAGTTCTCTGGAAATCATTGAAGATCAAATATGAGTCTGGTGCCTCCCACATGGTACTAGTGGTAAAAAATCCACCTGCCAATTCAGGAGATGTTAGAGACACAGATTCAATCCCTGGATTGGGAAGACCCCCTGGAGAAGGAAATGGTGTTGCACTCCAGTATTCTTGTCTGGAGAATCCCATGGACAGAGGAGTCTAGTGGGCTACAGTCCATGGGGTCACAAAGAGTCGGACATGACTGAGCATCTGAGCATAGAAATATGAATCTCAGTTCAGTTCAGTCACAGAGTCGTGTCCGACTCTTTGTGACCTTGTGAACTGCAGCACACCAGGCTTCCCTATCACCAACTCCCAGAGTTTGCTCAAACTCATGTCCATCGAGTTGCTGATGCCATCCAAACTTTTCATACTCTGTCATCCCCTTCTCCTCCCACCTTCAATCTTTCCTAGCATCAGGGTCCTTTCCAATGAGTCAGTTCTTTGCATCAGGTGGCCAAAGTATTGGAGTTTCAGCTTCAGCATCAGTCCTTCCAGTGAATATTCAGGACTGATTTCCTTTAGGACTGACTGGTTTGATCTCCTTGCAGTCCAAGGGACTCTCACGAGTCTTCTCCAACACCACAGTTCAAAAGCATCAATTCTTCGGCACTCAGCTTTCTTTATAGTCCAACTCTCACATCCATACATGACCACCGGAAAAAACATAGTTTTGACTAGACAGATCTTTTTAGGCAAAGTAACGTCTCTGCTTTTTAATATGCTGTCTAAGTTTGTTATATCTTTTCTTCTAAGGAGCAAGCATCTTTTAATTTCATGGCTGCAGTTATCATCTCATTGATTTTGGAGCCCAAGAAAATAAAGTCTGTCACTGTTTCCATTGTTTCCCCATCTATTTGCCATGAATTGATGGGACCAGATGCCATGACCTTAGTTTTTTGAATGTTGAGTTTTAAGCCAGCTTTTTCACTCTCCTCTTTCACGTTCATCAAGAGGCTCTTTAGCTCCTCTTCACTTTCTACCATAAGGGTGGTGTCATCTGCATATCTGAAGTTATTGATATTTCTCCTGGCAATCTTGATTCCACCTTGAGCTTCATCCAGCCCAACATTTCATATGATGTACTCTGCATAGTCTTACACAAACACATTAAGAAATTTTTTTCTCTCTTTTTGATCTTTTATGATCTTTTAAAATTGGCACTACCTTCACTCTTTGGGAGAGATTTCAGCTTCTTTCCTTTCATCATAAAGAGGTAGGAATCATCCTAGTACTTCTGCCTGAAATTGTGTTTCAATAACCTTTTTGAGGGTTTGACTGGCTAGCAGTAATGATATAGCTTGATATCTTCTGGTGGGGTTAGGAGGACAGAGGGGAGGATGTCTGTTCCTTTTATTGTTTCACTTGGACAGAATTTAGGGCCCATGGCAACCGTCCAAACACAATTCTCTTTTATTATTTTATTGAGGACAGTATTGTGCAAGTTTTCCTTCAGTCTTTCATATGTTACAAGTTCATTCAAGCTTATATGCTTCCATTTATTCAGTAAATACTCTTCTAAGCTCTAGGGATACAGCAGTGGATAAAATTAGACAAATCTTTAACTTTACGGAGATTACATTCCAGTGAAGATGTCCTTTCTTGAGGGAATTTGCCAATTTTGCACATTCATCTCCTCTCCTTCCTTACTGCAGATATGTGACATGTCATTTGGAAAGGGTTCAAAGACCTTGTATTAGTTCAGTTAGGTTCAGTTGCTCAGTCGTGTCTGACTCTTTGTGACCCCATGAACCGCAGCACGCCAGGCCACCCTGTCCATCACCAACTCCTGGAATTTACCCAAACTCATGTCCATTGAGTTGGTGATGGCATCCAGCCATCTCATCCTCTGTTGTCCCCTTCTCCTCCTGCCCTCAATCTTTCCCAGCATCAGGGTCTTTTCAAATGAGTCAGCTCTTCGCATCAGGTGGCCAAAGTACTGGAGTTTCAGTTTCAACATCAGTCCTTCCAATGAACACCCAGGACTGATCTCCTTTAGGATGGACTGGTTGGATCTCCTTGCAGTCCAAGGGACTCTCAAGAGTCTTCTCCAATACCACAGTTCAAAAGCATCAATTCTTTGCTGCTCAGCTATCTTTATAGTCCAGATCTCATATCCATACATGCCTACTGGAAAAACCATAGCTTTGACTAGATGGGCCTTTGTTGACAAAGTAATGTCTCTGCTTTTCAATATGCTGTCTGGGCTGGTCATAACTTTCCTTCCAAGGAGTAAGCGTCTTTTAATTTCATGGCTGCAATCACCATCTGCAGTGATTTTGGAGCCCCCCCAAATAAAGTCAGCCACTGTTTTCAGTTTCCCTGTCTATTTGCCATGAAGTGATGGGACCAGATGCAATTTTACTTAATCTCATCTTGTTTTCCCAGGAGAGGGAAACATATTACATGGGATTGTCAGAGAGATTATTTAGGCCCCCAGTATAGGCTATTGCCAGGATTTTTTTTCTTTTTTTTTTTTTAACGATAGAGAGTTTCCCATTTACTGCCTGTATTTATTCAGAATTCTGACTGCAGGAGACAGAAATCAAAATCAAATTAGCCAAGGAAAATGGGCAATTTAGTGCCTGGAAGAATTAGGTAGGGGTAGAATATTAGGGGACACAGGACATGCAAACAATGCTGAAATCTCTGTTTCTCTCTATTTGTCTCTCTCTCTGGTCTCCAGACTCTGGTTCTTTCTGTACATTAGTCTCATTCTATCCTTACGCAGACAGCCTTTGTCCAGGTGACTCTCCTGGATTTCATGTGATGCCTTACACAGAGTAGGTGTACTTTACATCTAGAGAAGGGGGCAACCTTTGAATTAGGGAAATCTCTATACTCTGGAGAAAATTCGTGGCTACAGAGAACTGTAGGTTTGTATTATTTCTGCTCAGTGATCCTAGATTGTGCATAAAATTCCTGTGTACCAAAGTGCTTATCCCTGGGACCAGAGCATATGACTATGACAACATGAAGTTGGGCAGGCAGGCACAATTCCTAGAGAAAAGAATGCTGTTACCTATTTCTCTACTTTCAAATCCAGCACTGGCAGGTTTAAATAGTGTTCATGTAGCATCTCTCCCCAGATCTCCTTCTTTCCTTGACACTTCTTTCTCTCAGTTTGAGGTCAAAGTTAAGAAGATGAGAAGAATGAAGAGGGAGAGAAAACAGAACTGCTGCTGCAGCTGTATGTGTGTGTGCCTGTGTGTGTGTGTAGCACATGCAGATGTGTGCTTAAGTCTGTGCATGTGTGTGTCTATGTGTAGTGCGGGCAGATGTGTGTTTATATCTGTGTCTGTGCATGTGTGTGTGTACAAACATATACATATGTATAGCTTGTTATTATGAAAAGATAAATACCATTTTAAACTTTCAGTCATATGAACAAAAACTTTAATAAAAAAGATTATAAACATTATGTTGATGCTGCAAAGGATAGCCCCCTTTCATTCTTTCCTCCTCAAGTTCGTTGAACTCAAATTCGCAGTGTGGGCATTGGAGACATCAGTTACAAGCCATTCTGGATGAATCCAAGTGTGAAGAAAATAATCTTTGCTCCTACTTCTAAATGCAAGGGTTCTAAATTGAGAGTATTAAATGGGCTACTTTCTCTGAGTTGAATGTTCTGTGGAGGAAAAAGCTTCAATGAATTTAATTGGTTGTTTAGTGGAGTGAGAAATATTAAACTGCAAACTCCATGGAGACATAGCCTTTCTATACAGCTTTGGGAAGTGTTTTGAATATAAAATAAAACTCAGTTATACTGAATCAAAGTATAAGATTATTTGAATAGATACTAAGTAAACCTGTCCCCATTTCATATCAGTTCTAGTTGGATCTAGTTAAGCAACTAAATATTGTAAGTTTGTGAGAAATATGTGATTGCCTTATGGGGAGAACATGTCTTATCTCTCAAGCAAGTAGCTTAAAAATACAGTTGATACAAACAAGCAATACTCACTCCAGGTTTCTGAATATAAAGTACGTGTATGTAAAATGCATTTAATAACAATTGTGCTCTTAATTTTAAAATTTCACTTGATGGGATTCTAAAATCTTTAACATCATCAGCTTTATGAACACTATCTCAAAAAGATTATATAATAATTTGATGAGGCTGCCACTCTTTTCTTGCATAGGGTACAATTACTGAGACTTTCATAACTATGAATTCAGTAGGGGAAATTTTTTCAACATCAATTGCCTTCATGCATAAGATCCTAGACATTAATTTACACATTCACTAAAGTTGAACAACAAAAACAAAGTCTTATTAACTGACTGCTATTTATGAGACTGAAGTCATAAAAATCAGACCAAGTTTCCACTAATACATTTTAGAAGTTCATCACCTATGAAAGAATTGTAACTCCTCATGACAATTTTAGTATAAAAAGCACAACATTTTGCTTTGTTTCATGTTTTCTTTTGCTGACTAAAAAAAATCAGTCAGATGGCCAATAGGCACATTAAAGGATGTTTAATATCACTAATTATTAGAGAAATGCAAATCAAAAGTACAATGAGGTATCACTTCACACAGGCCAGAATGGCCCTCATTAAAAGTTTATAGATAATAAATGCTGGAAACAATGTAGAGAAAAAGGAACCCTCTTACACTGTTGGTGGGAATAAAAATTATTATAGCCATTATGGAGAACAGCATGAAGTTTCCTTAGAAAACTAAAACTAGAGTTACCATATGATCTAGCAATACCATTCCTGAGCGTATGTTCAGAGAAATTCAAACAGATGCATGCACCCAAATGTTCATAGCAGTACTATTTACAATGGCCAAGACATGGAAGCACCCTAAATGTCCATCGAATGGATAAATAAGATACACACACACACACATACATACATATATATATATATATATACATACATACACACACAATGGAATATTACTCAGTCGTAAAAATGAATGAACTAATGCTATTTGCAGCAACATGGATATATCTAGAGATTATCATATTAAGTGAAATGAGACAAAGGCAAATATCCTATGGCATCACTTATATAGAGGTCTAAAATAAATAATACAAATGAACTTATTTACAAAACAGAAATAGACTCACAGACATAGAAAACAAACTTATGGTTGCCAAAGGGAAAAAGTAGGGAAAGGATAAATTAAGATTTGGGGATTAACACATATACACTACTAACTACATATAAAATAGATAAACAACAAGGACTTACCAGATAGCCTGGGAACTGTATTCAATGTATTGCAATAACCTATTATAGAAAATAATCTGAAAAAGAATATACATATGTGTGTATATATATATATATATATATATATATACACACAACTGAGTCATTTTGCTGACATCTGAAACTAACACAATGTTGTAAATGAACTATATTTCAATTAAAAGTGCATTTTTGAAGAAATAGATGAGCTTATTTAAAATTTCATGTGGCAAAGCAGGCTGTTTTCATTAATATTTTTTAAGAAGTTCATCAAGAAATAATTCTAAGTTCTTACAACAATTTTAATGTTAAAAATATTTTGCTTTTTTTAATGCTTTCTTTTGATTAAAAAAAGCTATCTTTCAACAATCTTTAAAAATAAAAATGAGGATAGAAAAGCATGATTACATGATTTTAAGATTTACCAATCTATAGATATAAAAAGACAATATCTTACAAAGATAGACATATAGATCAATGAAGTTCAGAAATAGACGCAAATGCATATGGTCAGTTGATTTTTAATAAAGATCCTTAAGCATTCAAATAAAGGAAAAGATAATATTTTCAACAAATGTTAGTGGAACAACTGTATATTTGTACAAATAAAATGAATCTCAAACTCTACTTCATACCATATTAAAAAAGTGATGAAATAAATCATAGACCTAAACATAAGAGCAAAGATGATAAAACTTCTAGAAAAAAATATTTAACCTAGATATTTACTCAAGAGAAAGAAAAATATTTGTATATTCAAAGACTTGTACGTAAATGTTCATAACCACATTATTCATAATAGCCAAAGAGTGGAAAAACTCAAGTGTCTATTAACTGGTAGATGGATAAATCATTTGTGATATAGCTTTCTGTAGAAACTGCTAAGAAATAAATGTGAATGATATGAAAATAGGACTGAAAAAGATTAATCTCAAAATTTTATACCAAAAGCAAGAAGTAAAAAAAAAAAAAAAAGGAAAAAACCAAGGCTACATGCTGGATCATTGCATTTATTTGAAATTCTAGAAAAGGCAAAAATACAAAATCAGAAAGCAAATCAGTGGTTGCCTGAGGCTGTAGGCAAGGGGGAAAATTCATTGCAAAGGGGCATGAAAACACTTTTAGAGAGCTGTTTTACATCTTGATTACAATGATGAGTCTGAAACTACTAAAATTCAAATGAGTGCATTTTATTATATGTAAATTTCATGTACAAAGCCATTGAAAGTGTGGGGGAGGGGGAAATGACAAGCCTGAGGTGCCACTGACACATATTAAATGACAAGCTATTTTCAGCAACATGGATGGATCTAGAGATTATCATATTAAGAGAGACAAAGGCAAATATCATATGACATCACTTATATAGAGAGTCTAAAATAAATAATACAAATGAACTTATTTACAAAACAGAAAGAAGAAAAACTAACAAAGTTGTATCTTTAAATTATTTTTAATTATCTTTCTGTCTTTTGGATGAAAAAGTAATTTTTATAGCATAGACTGTCTGAAATAGCCCTTCCCACTCTTTCCCCAACAGCTGTAATAATGGCCCTGTAAAGCATTATTAGCAGATCTAAAATGAATACAAAGTAAAACTTGGTTTCTTCAACACTATTTACTAAAGGTAATAAACAGAAAGATTGTAACCTCACATCATGAACTTTTAAAAAGTGACCATGATTCAATCAATTAAAAAATAGTAAGTAAAAAGTGACCACGAGGGACTTCCTTGGTGGTCCAGGGATTAAGAACCCACCTTCCAATGCAGGGGACATGGGTTCAATCCCTGGTCCTTAGGGAACTAAGATCCCAAATGCCTTGGGGCAACTAAGCCTGTATGCCACAAGAAAGACCCAGCACAGCAAGAAAAGAGAAAAAGTGACCATTAAAAGTAGAAGCCTTGAAAACTCTGGTGTGGTATAGTCAGAAAAGGCCCTCAACTTCACCCCATTCTCTACTGATTGGCAGATTCTCGAAGATTCTCATGAATGCTTTCTACTTGTAAAAATGTGACCTAGGGTTTAAGTGGGAAGATCTGCGAAAAGTCATGAAAATACCCTCAGAGGGAAGAATGGCTGCCAAGAATTGCCACCTTATAGGTCTGCTGAATTGAGGTAGATGAGAAAAAAATTGACAAGAGAGAATTGTGCTTATGGTCAAAGAGGCTCTGGTACTTGACTTTCCTCTAGTTCTCAAGAACAAAATCATGATTAAGTCCTCTAGAAGGAATTGTCTCAACGCACCGTCGAATTCCCTCTCTCTCCCTGAACATTGGCTAGAAATCAGCTCCCAGTCCTACTGAAGTTCATTAGAGTAAAGATAAATGAATTGAAGTTATGGTACATAGAATGTTAAAGAGAAGTCATTCAAACTATATGGAGAGACAAGAAATAGTGTATACAGCACTGTCTAATTCAAGTATGAAACAGATACAAGGAAATGGCGTGACAACTAAACAAAGTAAAGGAAGGGTCATTGGGTATAAAAATATCATGAATTCTGTAAGGTAAGAAACCATAACCTATAGAAAAAAAGAGTGTCCTTGAGTACTTCGCGTTGTAGAAGAAAATAACGAGAATATAATTTAATAAAACAACTTTTGAAATCTGAAACAAGAGAAGAATGAGATTAAAAAAAATCAATTCCAAACCAAGGAAAAATATCTAAATATGATGGAAACAGCAAGTAATATATTAAGACATGGTTGACAGACAAATAAATCACTTGATGCAAAACCTTGAGATAATCATAGTTAATATAGAAGGAAAAATAGAAACTGAAGAGATCATTTTATTTTTTCCTTTCCAATATGTATGCCCTTTCTTTCTCTCCCCTTCCTTCATTTTGGCACTGTCTAGGACTTCTAGGGAAATAACGAATAGGAATTGTGAGAGGACAGACTTGCCTATTCTTTAACTTAAGGGGAAAGTATTCAGGCTTTCACCGTTTCTCAGATTTTTTTTCTGATGAGGTTCTCAGACCTCAGTGTCCAGTTGAATTTGGCAGTATTCAAAAGCATTCAGAATGAATCATTATTTTCAAGTTTCCTTTCTAGTCATCCTGTATATCTCAGATCTTACAAACCTTCCTTTGTAAATAAGAGATGATATAGAAATTAATTCCAGTAATTTGCAGAAAAACCCAAATAGTTTCTTGGACTTTTTGTAGGCTTAGCTAATATGAATATATCCACAAATAAAGTATTCTTGTTTCATTCATTGGAAATCATAGGTAAGCCATTTTATTTTCCCCTTACTCTCATAAATACTAGGATATTTACAAATCTTCAAATAGCTAGATTTTCAATATGGTCTCATAACGATTTTTAAATTCTATCTCATTTCACTTCCTGAACATTAAGGTTGTGTAGGCATGGGACTGAAACATTTTATAACTAGGACATATGAAGTGTCAGATTGTTCCAAGGACTGTTACTGCGAAGACTATACCATCTGTCTTTGCTGTGAACCCATTGTGACTACCTAGTTGGTGAAGAAGATTGGAGCCATCGTTGGGAATTCATTCATGCTGCTAACCTATGCAAAGAGTCCTAGGACCATCGTTTCGGGTTTTGTAATTTTTCTATTGATATCTCTGTCCTAGGTCCTGAAGAGTGGATGTGGTTGTTCTTTTACTGCTGTAGGGTGAGATAGGCCACCTATGTTTTATAGTTATCTATTTACTGTCTGAAGAAGTAGTATTCAACTGTTACTTTACCTTATAAGGCTATAGCTAACAAACATTTATTTCTCTCTTAACTAGATCCACTCCATCTGAATATCCAGAATAAGATACATAATAATGTACTCTTTATTCTTCCATGCTCATAAATTGATTATTTCAATAATTACTAAAATCAAAGGACTTAGCCAAAATAATGTAAACATCTATAATTTCTCATACCCTTATTAATTTCTTCCTTCCTTCTTTCAATCGACATATGTGTGGAAAACCTACTATCTATATTTGTGAGATACTGTTCTTTAGCATTGGAGAAGAAATAGTAATAATAATGATAAGAATAATGAATATTAATCCTTTAATACATATAGTTAAAATGGGAGACAGAAACAAAACAAAATGAAGAAAAGAAATGTTGTGTGTGATACAAAGAAGTAAAAGAAGAGATTCTCTTTAACATGGAGATAAACAAAGTACTTGTTAAACAAATGAAAGAAGAAAGTGTTCCTAGTTGTTTATAAGTTTCTAAAATGTGTAAGATCATACCGGCAGTGCTAGGAGTAAGAAACATAGCCATACTGTCAATTGCATCTGACTTTAAATTAAATGGACTATTCCATATCCTAACACTTATCTTTTGCAGAATAACACAGAAAACTACTTCACAGACAAGACAACACAGTTTAAACACAAAGCAACCTGAGACCTGAAAAATCCCTGGAGCTCAGAGTCCCTAGAGCTGTGAAATTTCTGAAGAAATAATAGACTTCTACTACAGTCTTCAAGTCTTATAGCATTGTCATTGTAATTAAGTAAAATCAATATACCTTTATCATCACAGCACTTTAAGCTTTATTTTGAAAAAAAAAAAAAAAACATGTACATGAAAATTACAGAGGTGTCCAAACATGGAATGGACACAAATATAGACCCAAGATTATATATAAAGCAAAGGGAAATTTCAGTTTGCTTGCTCAGTTAAGTAAATGGGAGAAGTCTGAAACTTATTTTAGGAAAAGGACAACTCTTTCTAGTAAAGATGAATCTCTCAGTCCCCACCACAGCTCAATAAAAGCACCAGTACACATACCCAGTCCCATATTATTGATAAAAGGTATTGGAAGACCATTAAGAATTGTTTTCTTTGATTGGCTGATTAATTTATTCACTTAAGACTATGTCTTGAAAATTATGAGGCATAGAGAATTGGACTAAAATTCAGTTTAACCACATAGCAATTTTACTTAGACTTTACTTAACATTGGTTTCTACTACCTGCAAAATGTCTCTTTGCTGAGTTGCATTGTCTTTGGACTGTGATAGCACTAGATTCTCTTCAAAGGGTTACTCTTATTACCAGGAAAGAAAGAACATGGCTACACTCATGGTCAGAACATACAGTACCCTGGTAATATGAACATCCATAATTTCTTGTTCAAACAAACGTTCTATGTGGTTTGTTTGAAATCTTTTCTCATGACTATCTGTTCTCACAGGACAGATGAAGGCTGTGATTCCTTTCTTACTAACAGCACTCTTCAACTCCAAAAACATTGTATGTTTCTTAGCAAGCAGGAACATTTGTGGGTGTTGATATTTCTTGAATTTAATTGTTTAAAAATATGCACTCGTGGGGAAAAATAATAATAAATCATAATGAAATGTAAAATCCTTTACTCTTCTCTCTCTCATTCCAACAAATCAACCACTTAACTGTCTTTCATGTTGCCACCCAGTTATTTTCCATTTGTATATATACATATGTCCATACTTTCATTTTTTTATTTAACACAGGTCATACTTCATTGTTCTGAGAATGTGAACTTTAACCTGAAGAAGAGAAAGTGACAAACTCAATATTTCATTGTCATTCAATCATTTCAGAATAAACTCAAAACGTAGAAGTTTTTTAAGTTCAATTAAATTTTAACCAGCAAATCTTGATTAACAGAGTAAGAACTCTGGAGCTAGTCCGCCTCATTGGAACCTTTGGTCCATCACTTTCTTAGTACAAGGCTTTAGGCAAGTTGCTTTAATGCTTTGTACCTCAATCTCCTAACCTGAAACATAGGATATAATACCACCTCCTTCGAATTGCTGTTGCACAATTGAGTTCATATCTCTAACATGTGGCACACCGAAAATACTACATTTCATCAATAGTTATGACTATTCTTCCCCTGGAGAAGGAAATGGCAACCCATTCCAGTATTCTGGCCTGGAGAATCCCATGGACAGAGGAGCCTGGCGGGCTACAGTCCATGGGATTGCGAAGAGTTGGACGTGACTGAAGTGACTTAGCATGCATAATATATGACTATTATTATGAATCAATGGCTTCCTACTGCTTGAGGTCTTAAACCTATAAAATTAACACTATGTCTCTGCATGGTCTCCACTGTATGTCTTACCAAACCATGCCCTGTTCACAAGTCCTTAACATGGATTGAGCTTCTTCACTTCTTAGGTCTTTTTCTTAACAATGAATTTTTTAAAGAATTTTTGAGGTTGGCCATTTTTCAAGTCTTTATTGAATTTGTTACAATATTACTTCTATTTTCTGTTTTGGCTTTTTGGCCTAGAGGCATGTGGGATTTTAGCTCCTCAACCAGAGAGTGAACGTGCAGCCCCTGCATTGGAAGGAAAAGTTTTAACCATTGGACTGCCAAGGAAGTCCCACCCCGTAAATTTGTATTTTCATGCAACTTTTCCTGTTCTCTCTTAATTTTATAGTACCTCACCCTTTCCCTGGGTGGCTCTTACATTCTTATGTCTCAGTGAAAAGTCACTTTTTGAAAAAAAAATCTGGTCTAGCTCTCAGGCTAAGTCAGATCTCCTCTTAGGAAAGTGAGCAGTAATTATCTGTTTATCACCCATAACCACTCATGACAGTGAAAGGAGACAGTACTGGCTATTAGTCTAGGACAATAGGATTATGTGAGAATTGTTCAAGACTTACTGGGATGTACACACTTTCTACCTATACTACATTGCTAAAACATCTTTTACTTTTCTTCTCTACACAAACTTACAATTGCATTTAATTAGCTGTGCAAGTATTTATTCATGTCGTATTTTTCTGCTGGTCTGTAAGCTCAGTGTGTCTTATTCACCACTGTGTTGTCAGATCCTAGCATAGTGCCTAGCAAACTCCTCTAAATATAGTTGAATGAATGCATAGTAGTAGTCTGTGTTGTATCAGAATCAAAGCAGGTTCCACACTGGGCCATTTCAGGCCAGTTGTAAGTGCAGAAGCTTGACATTTCTCTCATTTGAAGAAATCGTTAATCTAGCTTCCCTCTTCCTGGCCTTGTTTAGGCCCTTATCTGAGGCCTCCTTTGAAGAGGTAGAAAATCTTACTGTGTGAGTCCAGTTAGGTCTGAAACTCTTGACACTGTGACTTTAACTTGACACCTTTCCTACATTTTATTTTGCAAAGGTATATCAGTGGGCAGTGTCTGAGGCAGAAACTTAAAGTGGCTACTGTTATTTGTGTAATTATAGGGATCTGGGTTAAGACCAAGAGAATCTGGGGGTGTACACACTTTACTGAGAGGTTTGGGCACTGTGCTTCTTTCTATGCAAATAATTGTAGCATGGAAACTACAATTTTTAAAAATAGAACCAATATTTATGTTATCTTGAGGTTTCTAACTGTATAATAGAAGTGATATTTAAATGGCCAAATATTTTTTAAAATATCCAAAAATTCATCAATATTTAGAACCATAGATTAAAAAGTACTAGAAAATCTTCCAAAGTTTATAGAATATATATATGTATATATACATATACATATATACACACACACATTTATTGACTTGGTTCTTCTGCATTGCCACAGGTAAGACATCTAAGCAGGTCATATTTCAGTAATGGCAATTCCCAAGTTTGGGTTCTTTGCAGATTACTGCGGATGTCATGTCTGACTCATTGGTTCAGGAGGATTAGGTGGGTACTCCGCCTGGATCACATTCCATGGGTTATAGTAAAGTACACACTTCACTGAACAGGAAATTGGATCAGTAAATGGAAACCAGATAGAGAATGGAACATAACATACACATTTTTAACAACATTATCTTTTTTTGCCTCTGGACCTCCCTAACCCAACTACATTATGTTACCTTCTTCGAAATCTAAATTACAATTTTATTTGTGTTTCAGTGCAAGAATTTAATTTGTAAACTAGTTTTCCTCCAGAACCATCTCTTTCACCACCATAGAATGCTAAAGTGTTCCCTTAAAAATCCTTTGAAAAACCTTAATTATTCTAGAGATATTTATATATACTTTTCATTCATGCCATTGATTCCCTCATTGATTCAGCAAGATATTTGCTAAGAATACCCTCTTGGGTTTTAATGAATCAGTGAAATTTTAAAATGAGAGACAGCATCTTAGGCTCTTTCTATGGTTTCTTAAGTCACTCTAATGCCAAATTTACTAGAGAAAAAAAAAGTTTTATGATCTCCCTTTCTATTTTTTTTTGAGAAGTTTCAGGGTTCAAAATTATTTTCTGGTTTCCCATGCCTTTTCATGTTTTAAGCTGTGACCTCTAGTTTATGTAAGGTACTATAAAACCTTATTCCTAGGATCCCTGCACCCAATAAAATCTTACATAGTTGCATTTCCTTATCATTTTTCTTATTTGTGATCTAAATATGAAATATTTCACAAAATCATGAACTTACAAGTAATTGTTTATAGTAACTGTTAAGATTTCTCCTTTGAAACTATATTTTATAATAATGGAAGTATTTTTTCTTCATATTCAAAATGATCTTGATAATAATAAATCACTTACTTGGAGAACTGATTTTTTTTTTCACTAAATACAGTTGGAATATTTCTGCTGAATTCATGCTGTGTCTCTAGGATAAGAAAATATCCAGCCATTTATTAGAAAAAATGAATAGGTCCATTAAATAAAAGTGAAAGTCACTTAGTCATGTCCGACTCTTTATGACCCCATGTATATACCATCCACGGAATTCTCCAGGCCAGGATGCTGGAGTGGGTAGCCTTTCCTTTCTCTAGGAGATCTTCCCAACCCAGGGATCAAACCCAGGTCTCCTACACTGCTGGCAGATTCTTTACCAGCTGAGCCATAAGGGAAGCTGGCTTAAAAATGTCTCCATTTGAAGACTGTAAGAAGTATATCTGCTTAGTTTTTGCCTCTTAGTTACAAGTAAAAAAATGAGAGGAACAATGAGGTTGGAGATGGGTTGAATAGGAAAACGAAAGTAAGGAAAGATAAAAGTAAAACTGAGTTTCCCTCTCACTAATTACATAGGCACATTCAACTTTTAAATTAAGTGAAGCTTTTTAGCCTCTTTATTTTTGTATATTTTTATAGAATGCTTCCAATAGTCAAATTCAGATCCAGTTTTCAGCTCTTCATTTTCACTGAAGATTGTATAATCAAATGACTTCCAATTTGGAAGAAATAAGTCACCTAGGAATTTTAATGTACTAATATGTTCCTGTCTTTAACTATTTCCATTAAAGTGCAAGCTTTTGGTAAATTTATCACCATTCCCTTTGTTTTTAAAATAATCAGTTACAAGAAAAACAAATATAGAATATATGTGTATTTTCTATTTTTCCCCCAAATAGTTAATTCTCTGTAATCTCTGAAACCAATAATTTATTTTATCCAAATTAAACTTGTATAAACACTAGCAGCAGAAAATCCAGAATTTATCTTTGTAGTAAATTTAATAATTTAAGAATAGCTAGTTTTCCTGTATGAAAGAGACAGGATGGTCTTAGGGAAGTATTATGGCCAATGATACACAGCATTTAGCAATTGTCCCATAGTTATCACATTATCAAACTTTAAGCATTTAAATAGGAACTATCTTTCTCATTTTCCTGGAATATTCAGTGGTTGACATTGTTTGGGAATTCCTTTCCAAAGTAGTCCTCTTAAGCTAAAACTTCCTAAGAGGTCTGTATATACTAATACAGGTCATAAAAGTGGAAAGAAATCATTCTAAATTTCTTTCGTAAACTTATGATGGTAATACAATGGTTCTTAATTTTTAAACTGATTTTTACAAACTTTTGGAACGGTTATGGATGCGTACCCAAAGTGGGTGTGTTGAAAGGCACAGCAGTTGAAAGCATGACCTTTCGGTTCCATGGACCAGGGCTGGCTCTGTCTTGGCATTATCACCTACCAGCTGCGTTGTCTTGGAGCAAGTTACCTGGCTTGCTGAGTTTCCCCATTTTCGTTTGCTCTAGGGCACAGTGAATGGGTAGATATACTTGGTTGTCTATGCAAAATCCACTCCCTTCCTGCTTCCTTGCTAACACATGGACTAATTCACTCAGGTTTGGGCCATCCTTGCATGCAGAGCAATCTGGACCTCTTCTCAGTTTCAGAAGGAAAATATTGCTTAGGTTAAGCACTATTCACCATGACAGAAGTGTTATTTGAAATAACAGATTTCTTTTATTATTTCCACCATTTTGAATCCAGTCCAATCTTAGCTCTTGCAGCTGAAGGCATTTGAACACATACAAATAATTACCTCCATATAGTTGTTTTGAAAATTAAATGAGATGACTCATAAAATGTGTGCTTGGCACAACTCTCTAAAATATTCATTGTTAAGATTATTGATGTTGTTGATGTTAAAACTGCTACTTCTTCAATATTCCTCATATCAGATTTCAGCATTAGTTCCAGGCAAAATTATGAAGCTGAATTGGAAAAAAAAAAAAAATGGAGGAAAATCATTTTATCCAGACCCTTTTCCTCTTTTAGGATGTCCTTCCCTTGCTTTTGTATCCCTAAGTACCCTCAACCATGCAGAAAAGGGATTAGTGATGGTATCATATGAAGGTACAAGAGTTAATAAGGCAATTTTTAGCTCAAAATAATGATACCCCAGTGTTAGAATTCCAAATACCATATTAAGTTAGTAGGTAAAAATTTGGGGTAACTGAGACCTCTCTGTATTTCTAAAATATTATCACAGAAACTTTTTTGCTGTTATTGTTTAGTCACTAAGTCATGTCCAACTCTTTGAGACCCCATGGATTGCAGCACGCCAGACTTCCCTGTCCTTCACTATCTCCCGGAATTTGTTCAAATTCATGTCCATTGAGTCAGTGATGTCATCTAACCACCTCATCCTCTGTCGTCCCTTCTCCTCCTTCTCTCAATCTTTCCCAGAATCAGGATCTTTTCCAATGAATCAGCTCTTCACATCAGGTGGCCAAAATATTGGAGCTTCAACTTCAGTACCAATCCTTGCAGTAAATATTCAGTGTTGATTCCCTTTAGGATTGACTGGTTTGATTTCTTTTCTGTCCAAGACACTCTAAAGAGTTCTCCAGTACCACAATTCAAAAGCATCAATTCATCAGTGCTCAGCCTTCTTTATGGACCAACTTTCATATCTACACATGACTACTGGATAAATCATAGCTTTGACTATACGGACCTTTGTTGTCAAAGTAATGTCTCTGCTTTTTTAATATGTTGTCTAAGTTTGTCATAGCTTTTCCTCCAAGGAGAAAATGTCTTTTAATTTCATGGCTGCAGTCACCATCTGTAGTGATTTTGGAGCTCAAGAAAATAAAATCTGTCTCTGTTTCCACATTTTCACCAACTATTTGCCAATGAATTGATGGGACCAGATGCCATGATCTTAGTTTTCTGAATGTTGCGTTTTAAGCCAGCTTTTATCAGTCTCCTTTTTCACCCTCATCAAGAGGCTCTTTAGTTCCTCTTCCCTTTCTGCCACTAGAATGGTATCATCTGCATATCTGAGGTTATTGATATTTCTCCCAGAGATCTTGATTCCAGCTTGTGAATCATCCAGCCCGGCATTTCACATAATGTACTCTGCATATAAGTTAAATAAACAGGGTGACAATATACAGACTTAACGTACTCCTTTCCCAATTTTGAACCAATCAGTTGTTCCCTGTAAGGTTCTAGCTTTCACCTACATCTAAAGCCAAACCTTTCGCATACAATTGGTCTCTAAACCTATATAGTTTTTGTCTAGTCTCTGCCTTGCAAGAGAAGAATCTCCCTCTCTGGTGTAATTGTTAATACTAATTATCAGGTGGTGCTCTGAGCATTTCAGATCAGTATCTGTTGACAGTGAGAGTACTGTTCATTTTTAAACCAGTAAAAGAAGCTAATGTTTTCTTTGCATATCTATAGGATTTGTGTGGGGGGTGTTAAACTGGGAGGATATAAGTTCTCTTTGCATTTCCAGGGGACTTGGCCACGGTATTTACTGTTCTAAAGTTGAGAAGATTTGCTAATTCCTTCAAACAATGGAAAGGGATGGGTATGTTCTGTGAGGGGCTTCCCAGGTGGCACAGTGGTAAAGATTCTGCCTGCCAGTGCAAGAGATGCAGGAGAAGTAGGTTCGATCCCTGGTTCAGGAAGACCCTCTGAAATAGGAAATGGCAAACCACTCCAGTATTCTTGCCTGGAAAATTCCATGGAAAGAGGAGCCTGGAGGAATATGATCCATGGAATCTTAAAGAGCTGAACACAACTGAGCAACTGACCATGTGTGCTGTGCATTGATTCACAAAAAGAAGAAACCTCAAGACTTTTGAAGATTAGTTTTTCCTTTAGAGCTCTTACTTGGTGTGAGATATTGCCACACACTCCAAAATGTAAAGGAAATTATTAGATGTGACAGCTAATTATGCAGGGAAAACTGGACGGACACTACCTCTCTCTTCTCTCTGCTATTCAGACTCTCGGTTGTGTTTGACTCTTTGAGACCCCATGGATTTTAGCCTGCCAGGCTCCTCTGTCCATGGGATTTTCCATGTAAGAATATTAGAGAGGGTTGCCATTTCCTTCTCCAAGGGATCTTCCCCACCCAGAGATCGAACCTGGGTCTCCTGCGTTGCAGGCTGATTCTTTTCTAACTGAACCACCAAGGAAGCCATATCTCTCACTTCTTTCTATCTCCGCTCAAGAAGAAAGATATCTTATTTCCCCAAATACCTAGAATGCCTGACGTCAGTTTTGTGACTGATTTACTAGGCAACTAACTACACAGAAGGCAGCCCTCTTCATTCCAATGTCCACAAGGTGTACCTTAATGAGACTGTTCCTTCTGCTACGTGCTATCCTTATAGGTGGGCTTCCCAGGTGGCGCTAGTGATAAAGAACCGGCCTGCCAACGCAAGAGATGCAAGAGTTTTGGGCTCAGTCCCTGGGTCAGGAAGATCCTCTGGAGAAGGGAATGGCTACCCACTCCAGTATTCTTGCCTGGAGAATCCCATGGGCAGAGGAGTCTTGCAGGCTACAGTCCATGCGGTTGCAAAGAGTTGGACACGACTGAAGCAACTTAGCATCTTTATAGGTAGGACTCGATAATTTGCAAAATCAGAGTAAAATGAAATGTGGGGTCCCATGTAGAAAAATTATGAAGAATCAAGACAATGGCAACAGAACATTAAACCCAGCATAGGAACCTTCAGGTCCTGATACTGACCCTGTGAACCTAGCCCTACTGGTAGGGGCAGATTTTAAATGTGTGAGTGTGAGCATAGACTCAGCCTCCTGCATGGCACTGCTTAAAGCCTTATGTGCTCAGAGTACCCAGTGCGGCACTTTGCACAAGAGGGGCTGAGTGATTGGCTTCCGAGGGCCAGGGTTTAAATTCTGAAAACATCTAGTCTTTTGTCCAGGTGACTCATTTGAGTTGAGTTTTAGGTCCTGCTTTTCTGACTTTGTTCTGTAGCCCACAACTTAGTGTCAGCTGACAGATACCTGATGAAGGTGGTCACAAGGAAAGCTGAATGAGGGACCTTGGAAGGGTCAGCACAATGCACCCTAATATCAGGAGAAATAATTCAAAAGTCTCCACAGTAGTATAATATTTGTGTAGACTAGAGGGCATGTTGTCACCACTAACCATGGAAGATACCTTTCTTTCCTTTGTTTTGTTGCTGTTTTTCAGTTACTAACTTGTGTCCAACTCTTTGCAGCCCCATGAACTGCAGCACACCAGACTTCTGTTGCCTTCACTATATCCCAGAGTTTGTTCCAACTCATGCTTCCACGTTTTTCAGAACTGGGAAAATTGTCTCATTCAACAGATGTTTGTTCTTCCTGATGAGTAAGAATCTGCTCAGCGTATTTATTGCTTGATTGTGTTTATGGTTCTTTATATTGGTCTCTGTCTACATGGGTGTGAGATTTTTAACCCCCAAATAGTGGGGCTGGTTCTCAGTGTCATCTAACAATGCCTTCAAACCCCTATGTAAATCTGTTAGCCAGGACAGGTCTGGCTTAATATCATGATTAGGAATCTATGTTGAGACTCAAGCTTCACATACTACTCATACATGAAGCCAGCCAGAAGCCATAATTTTTGATGGTTGATTTTTGATAGATCTTGTGCTAGACAACAGCACCAACTCATGATTTAGCAAATGTAGGAGCAATAAGGGGCTTCCCAGGTGGTGCTGGTGGTAAAGAATCCACCTGTCAATGCAATATACATAAGAGACATGGGTTCGATCCCTGGGTCGGGAAGATCCCCTGGAGGAGGGCCCAACAACTCACTCCAATATCCTTTCCTGGAGAATCCTATGGACAGAGGAATGGTGGTTGGCTACGGTCCATAGAGTCTCACAGAGTCAGACACGACTGAAGTGACTTAGAACACATGCATACTCAACAGGGGCAATATGATGATGAAGGGAATTGATTACATAGATTAGCACAGATGATATTCTTACATAGGTTTTCCATAGTAGATCAGCTATAGGCCCCCAGCCCTCTAGGTGAAGGGTAGAGGATGGCCACACTGGACAGGCTCCAGAAATAATGATAAACATAAAACCTGTGGGGATCAGTTAATCAAACAGAAAAACTTAAGAAGCTCGATCTTCTCCTTTTCAGTCCCAGTTGCCATCAAAACTCTGTCCTGAATCCTTCAGAGAACTAAAACTCCACGAAGTTTAAAGTATACAGGTAACTGACCGATGACAATTACAGCAAATAAGTTCTGAAATTTTGCGGGATCATTGTGTGGCTGTCTTTGCCCTGAAATATGAGCCTTTTGTTTATCATCATTAGTGCATTCATACCCCAGTGATAAAGTGGTGGTTTCAGATTATTGGCTATGGATATGGAGATGGACCAGAAATTAGGGGAGAAGGTGATGTATGGATGGAACTCACCCCATAGTACAGAAAGCAGCGGTGATGTCAGAAAGCTGCTGCCATTTTGGAATCAACCAAACTCAGGTCTAATCCAGGCTCTACCCTGTGTTCTTTTGAGGAAATCATTCACAAGATCTGAACTTTGACTTCCTTATCTCTAAAAAAAGTTAAACAGTCACATCTACCACAATGAATTGGAGTAGGATAATGCAGTGGCTGAAAGTATCAGATCCATTCTCATAATAGCTTCATCACCTTGGTCAAGTTACTGAATCTCTGTGTGCCTCAGTTTCCTCATTTGTATACTGCAGTGAATGATACCTACTTCACATAGCTGTTTTGAGAATTAAAGCTTCTGGAACCTAATAATTGCTCAACAAATGTTAGTTATATTCATTTTCAGCAAATATGTATTGAGCACGTTTTATTTGTGAGGCATTTTCCCAAACCACTGATGAAACTAACTAATGTACGTTGGTCATAGAAGACACCCAAGAAATATTTGATGAATGAAAGGGAAGGCAAGCCTCTTGGTGTGTCCCTAAGATTTGGTTAGGCTTTGAATATCCAATCCAGCATTCTATATGTGTCACTGGACAAGTGGCTGCTTGTCTTTTTCCAGCTGGCATTTCTGATTCACAGTGAATGGAATCCAAAGCATTCCTTTAATCCAATAATAAGATTAGCAGAAAAAGAAAACTGATTAACTGTACTCTTCTTTGTCTGAGATCTTTTAGGTGACTCAATGGTAAAGAGTCCGCCAATGCAGGAGCCCCCAGAGACGTGGGTTCGATACCTGGGTTGGGAAGGTCTCCTGGAGGAGGAAATGGCAACTCACCCCAGTGTTCTTGCCTGGAGAATCCCATGTACAGAGGAGCCGGGTGAGCTACAGTACCTGATGTTGCAAAGAGCTGGACATGACTTAGCGACTGAGCACACACAAGAGACACTAGGGACTAGGCCAGCCAAGGAAAAGGCAAAGGAAGTGATCACAGGCATCTTTTGCAAAAAGTACTTGATGTGGAAAATAAAATACACGTTTTCAACTGTCAAGTTCTAAAGCAGGTGATTTCAAATAGATTAATATATGAGACAAGTGGATGTGAGTACCTTCTTTAATTGTAAGTAATATTTGATGTGTTTATGTGTTTTTCTGGAGGGAGAGATCAGAGTTTTCAAAAAGTTTTTGAGAGCTCTACTAAACAATAAAATATTAAGACCTAGTGGACAGTGAGTTTTGAAGACTGGAGTAAGAAGATGAAAGTGATTTTGAGGTCAAAAAAGCTTCACTTTATGGGGTGTAAATAAAAGTAAATGTGAAGAAAAACGTGACTCAGATACAGGTGATCAAAATCATTAGATTCCAAAAGAGATGAAAAATTCATCTCAGGGAAAGTGTTCACTGCATAATGGCTGTCAAGATGCCCTAAAGCCTGCCATATCCACTTAATTCATTACGGCTTCAGAAGGTTTTTTGAGAGATCCTAGATTCCCTTGTACTAAAAGGAGATCAAACCAGTCAATTCTAAAGAAAATCAGTCCTGAATATTCATTGGAAGGACTGATGCTGAAGCTGAAACTCCAATACTTTGGCCACCTGATGCGAACACCTAACTCATTGGAAAAGACCTTGAAGCTGGGAAAGATTGAAGGCATGAGGAGAAGAGGACAACGGAGGATGAGATGGTTGGATAGTATCACCGACTCGATGGACATGGGTTTAAACAAGCTCCAGGAGATGGTGGGGACAGGGAAGTCTGGCATGCTGCAGTCCATGGGGTCGCAAAGAGTCGGACATGACTGAGCGACTGAACTGAACTGAATTATGTACTATGCAAACATTCTCAAGTGCAGTTTCAACACATTGATATTTTTAATAGGCTAATTTGCATGAAATGTGAAACTCTAAAAAAGAAGACTTTGTATGCAACAGTAACAACGAAAAGCCGAAAATTATATGCCATCTAAATTGAATATTCAGTGCTACTTAAATGCTATTGATATTGCTTAAAAACAAAGCATGCCAACATCTGTGGTATATAAACAAATTACTATGACATAAGAACATTAGTATTTAGTGAGAACAAATACCAGTAAACATCCCTGAAATTTCAGAGGCATTTTGCAAGTAGAGGCATTAGGGAGGATCTGCTAGGGTTAGGATGGATTGGCACCTCAGAACATTCTCCCTATTGTTACAAACAAATGAATCAGCCACTTAATTTCCATTCTTTCTGAAACATGGGGAATTCCCAAGAAAAGATTTTTTAATACTCTGTCCTGAGCAATGGGGAGCAGAGAATTGTAACTACTTTGCTCCATTTCCTAGCTATTTTTTATTTTTTAGTAGGAAGATGTAATAATAAGTCGGGGATGGAAAGAGAAGAGTGGACAACAAACAAGATTTGTAGATTAAATGTTTTTAAAGCCTAATTTGGTGGAAACTTTGAAAAACAGATACGAAATAAGACAAATATCTGAAAACATCCTAATTTATTTTAAAATATAGCCATTTGTGTTCATGTTTAAGGATGTCTAGGTCTGTATAACCTTGACCTACCTCTCATTTCTAAATAGTTATTTATAGCATCATGGTTTCTGACTACTAGCATCCATTTCTCCTTCCAGCAGTTCCTTTCTGATCTTTCTTTACAGAATTACTTCTATGTAGCTCATTGACTTTTAGGTTAAGATGGCCCTAATCTTTCATCTCCAGTCTAATCCAACTACAGAGGTTTGTGACCTAGATGAAGTAAAAGGAAGATTCTGTCACTTGGCCTCAGGACTGGCTCAGAAGCAGATTTGTCCCCAGTCAGGAAAATGGAATTCAACTCTAGGACATATGCATTTGCTCACTTAGTTGTCAGGCTATGAACCTAGAGCTTCTTGGACCTACTGTAAAGGAGGACCTAGCAAAGAATGAAGCCAACACAGAGAAACACAGTGGCGTTTGGGCATTTGCCTTTGGTCATATATGAAGCTAGGGCTACTCGCTAGACTTTTTAATATTTAGTCCAATGAATTTCTATTCTTTTTGGGGGCGGGGATGGGGAAGATGGGACAAAGGAAGAGGTTCTTTCTAAATCTAGTTTGAAGAGGTTTCTCCAAAGAAACCATACTGGAACACATTCTATTCCTTTTGCTTGCCTTCTCTTTACCTCTCAAACCTGTGCTCCTTTTCAAGGTTCAGCTCAAACCCCACCCTTTCCAGGAAGTCTTCCTTGACTATCCCAGCCTAATGAGCTCACCCTCCCTTGACCTCTTACATCACTGTATTCTTAGTTCTTATTCCTTGTCTGCCAGGGATTGTTGACCTTGTCGGGCCAGTTTTTTTTTTTTCTTTTTTCGGTGATTATCTTATTTCCTAAAGGATAAATCCAGTCCTTAAAAGTTCTGTGTTCTTCAGCCTTTGCCATAAAAAGTTATACATAGAAAGTGAGCAATATATATCTGTGGCTTTAATTAACTGTAGTGAAAATATATACAAGTACATTTCCTATCTACCTGTTAGTTCAGAATAAAACCTTGCATGAAACCCGTGATTGATTGCACAGTCACAAGGAAGATGAACAATTACCAGAGATTGTAGCTATAAGTATGATACTATTTGGTGTGAAGGGAAAGGCAAATCGAGAGTGTCAGAATTTTCAATTCATGTATATTATAGGGTGAACACATTTTTATTAATAATAGATAAGGGACTGCAGGCCAATATCTTCTGTTTATCATGTTTCACTCACAGTCCTCTCCATGGCAATTAGAGTCTTGGGCACAAACAAGCCATATCATAATTGAATGCTGAGCTGAAACCTGAAAGTGAAATACATTTTAGCTATTTAAACATCTCAAGCAGGAGTCAGTGTCACCACATTTAAGATCGTTTCAGTACAATCACTGAACTTCAGGTAGAGACCACATCCTTGCTTCCCCAGAGATGATTACTGCCTCACTCCTTTGAGCATGCATCTGCTATAATCTCTTTTCCTTGTTCAGCCCTGTGTGTTTCACTAGCTTCATTCTACAATCCACCTGCCACCAGTTTGTAAAACTGACTCAAATCAATAGACAGCTGTATGGGGATTGAGTTATCCAGATTTTCCTAGCAACAGTGACTTACATAAACATGTTGTACACATATGGCAAGTCCAGAAGCTTGTAAATAAAGGTTCCAACGCAGAACTCAAGGTCTAAAAAGAGACCTTACTCCATAGTAAGTGAAGTAAGCCAGATACAGAAAGACAGATATCATACAATATTGCTTACATGTGGAATCTTAAAAAAGTGATATAAATGAACTTATTTACAAAACAGAAATAGATTCACAGACATAGAAAACAAACATGATTAACAAAAGAAAAAGGGGAGAGGAGGGATAATTTGGGAGTTTGGGATTAACAGATACACAGCAGCATATATAAAAATAGATAACCAAAAAGGACCCACTGTATAGCACAAGGAACTAGACTTAATATTTTGTAATAATCTATAAGGGAAAAGAATCTGAAAAAGAATAGATAGATGGGTAGACAGATAATCCATCTGTATATCTGAATCACTTTGCTGTACACATGAAGCTAAGACAACATTGTAAAACAACTATATTTAATTAAAAATGTGTACATCTCTCATCTCTGAATTATTTTATGACATAACTTAAAAATTTTGTTCATATGTTTTTCTGATTTAATAAATTAGTTACGAAAAATGAACAAAAACTGAACATGAGTTGTTACAACATAAGAGGAGGCAAGGTGAGGGTCCACAGGGTTCAGACCCAGCCTATCCCCTACCCCCATCCTGCCACCGCTCCCAACCCTACATCCCTTCTTCCATCCTAATGGACTGAGTTTACCACAGGGTTCAGGACCTCAAAAGTGGAGGAACTTGGGACAGCTCGTTACAATACAATTTTCCAAGTCATGCAGTAGATTTGTGTTGTTCAGTTGCTAAGTCATGTCTGACTCTTTGCAGTCCCACGGACTGCAGTACCCCAGCTTTCCCTGTCCTTCCCTATCTCCTAGAGTTTGCTCAAACTCATGTCCATTGAGTCAGTGATTAGAAGTAAATTAGAAGCTTTCAAACCACAGCTCTGAGTTTCTGATCTAAGATTCAGCTCCTCTCCAGTCACACCACAATTACATTTTTCATTAGATACGGACAAATGGTTTCTGACAAATTCTTTTAATAAAATGGCTTCACTTAAAAAAAAAAAAAAGACTCTGTTCCAAATTCACATTTCATCAGTTTTGCTTCACAGATGGTATCTTATGACATAAACCCTCTATTGGACCATTTTCTTGCCCTGTGACGTTCCTTCATGAATGTTTAATTTCCTTTTCTCATCACTAACTGGTGGCACTTCAAGGTGAAGAAGGTGTTTTTTTTAGTCATACGTTTTTGCCTAATGCCAGAAATCACTTCCAGTTCCAATCTCATGTTGCTTACGTGTTACCTGAGAGATTTGAGTTTCCTGCTGCATGAAAATAACAATTTGAAGAGATGAAAGTTTAATGAATGCTATAAATAGTAAACGGTGCTTGTCATTATAGGGAACTGCAGCTCCACACCCGCTGCCTTTACTACTGTCTGTCATTAGCTATTATATCTGAAGTGAAACTTGTTTCTGGTACAATCTGTAGAATGAACAATGAAACCATAAAGAGATCAAAGGATTAGTGGAAGAATTTGTTCTCTTTCACTCACAGAGAATAAACCGGACTTTCAGGCACTGACCAGAGCTCCTTTTGACGTCCCAATTTTAGCGTATATATCCTCTTCTGTTTTCGTCTAAGGAATATCCCAAGTGCTCAACTTAAGAAATCCAGTGAACAAATAAAAATATTCATAGAAAGGCATTATTTCCCTGAATGAATATTTATTCTAAACTCATTCTAGAAATCGTCAGACCCAACTCTTGCTGAATATCCATACAGCACATGTTACCCATTTCTAAAGCAGTTTCTTTCCACAGGTCTTGGAAATGTCTTTATATAAGTGCTAGATTTACAGGTTCCAGGAGGACAGACATTTGTAGAGTTAAAATTTTCCAAGCCACGAATTATTTGTTTCCTCTCAGAAGCAAAAGACATTCTTGGAAAAATTTTCACAAAGGTGGAGGTTGGCTTATCATATCTTCTGAAATATATGGCTATTTGGTTTCTCTGCCCATTCTTTTCTTTTCATGATGAGGACCGATGTCCTGACTTCCAATGGAGGTGTCCTTGGGTTTTGGCTTCTGTTTTTGCTGCTTTTGGTTGCAATGTAGCTAATCATTTTTGCCTTCTGGAGGGGCACAGGCATCCAGTGCTGAAGTCCAGGACGGCTGTGCTAGCTTCTTGTATCGAGGGGACACATAGAGGCTCCGGGGTCCATGCAGGTGCCATTGAAGGTGCTCTCTGACTGAATACACCACAGTACCATTTCTTTTCTGCTGCCTTCTGCCAGGTTGCAGCAGGGCACCTTGTGAAGCAGGTGAAGTAGTCCCTCCTTGTGGTTCCAAAGTGAACTGGGCATAAGCTCCTGCTTTTTACAAACTACCTCTTCTTTTGCATGAAGTTTTCATTATCTCACTGCTCACTGTCATCACGAGGTGAAGCCTAGGGCTCTGTAGGCAGCATCTTCTTCCCTGTATTATATTCAATTTTATAAAGGGTGACATTCTAACAACATTCCATGGAATTCTCCAGGCAAGAGTACTAGAGTGGGTTGCCGTTTCCTTCTCCAGGGGATCTTCCTGACCTGGGGATCAAACCAGGGTCTCCTGCATTGCAGGCAGATTCTTTACCAACTGAGCCACTAGGGAAGCCCAATACAGTCAGAAAAAGAAAGACCAGGACCTGACTGTGGCTAACATCATGAACCTCTTATTGCCAAATTCAGACTTAAATTGAAGAAAGTAGGGAAAACCACTAGACCATTCAGGTATGACCTAAATCAAATCCCTTATGATTATACAGTGGAAATGACAAATAGATTCAAGGGGTTAGATCTGATAGACAGAGTGTCTGAAGAACTATGGACAGAGGTTCGTAACACTGTACAGGAGGCAGAGATCAAGACCACCACCTAGAAAAAGAAATGTAAAAAGGTAAAATGGTTGTCTGAGGAGGCCTTATAAATAGCTGAGAAAAGAAGAGAAGCTAATGAAAAAGGAGAAAAAGAAAGATATACCCATTTGAATGCAGAGTTCCAAAGAATAGTAAGAAGAGATAAGAAAGCCTTCTTCAGTGATCAATGAAAAGAAATAGAGGAAAACAATAGAATGGGAATGGGAAAGACTAGAGATCTCTTCAAGAAAATCAGAGATACCAAGGGAACATTTCATGCAAAGATGGGCTCAATAAAGGAGAGCAATAGTATGGATGTAACAGAAGCAGAAGATATTAAAAAGAGGTGGCAAGAATACACAGAAGAATTATAGAAAAATGATCTTCATGAACAAGATAACCATGATGGTGTGATCTCTCACCTAGAGCCAGACACGCTAAAATGTGAAGTCAAGTGGGCTTTAGGAAGCATCACTATGAACAAAGCTAGTGGAGGTGATGGAATTCCAGTTGAGCTATTTCAAATCCTAAAAGATGATGCTGTGAAAGTGCTGCTCTCAATATGCCACATGACTGGAAAAGATCAGTTTTCATTCCCATCCCAAAGAAAGGCAATGCCAAAGAATGTTCAAACTACTGCACAATTGCCCTCATCCCACACGCTATCAAAGTAAGGCTCAAAATTCTTCAAGCCAGGCTTTAATTATATGTAACCCATGAACATCCAGATGTTCAAGCTGGATTTAGAAAGGCAGAAGAACCAGAGATCAAATTGCCAACATCTGTTGGATCATCAAAAAAGCAAGAGAGTACCAGAAAAACATCTACTTCTGCTTCATTGACTATGCCAAAGCCTTTGACCGTGTAGATCACAACAAACTGTGGAAAATTCTTAAAGAGATGGGAGTACCAGACCACCTGATCTGCCTCCTGAGGAATCTGTATGCAGGTCAAGAAGTAACAGTTAGAACTGGACATGGAACAACAGACTGTTTCCAAATCGGGAAAGGAGTACATCAAGGCTGTATATTGTCACCGTGCTTGCTTAACTTACATGCAGAGTACATCATGTGAAATGCCAGCTAGATGAAGCACAAGCTTGAATCAAAATTGCTGGGAGAAATATCAATAACCACAGATATGCAGATGATACCACCCTTATGGCAGAAAGTGAACTAAAGAGCCTCTTGATGAAAGTGAAAGCGGAGAGTGAAAAAGTTGGCTTAAAACTCAACATTCAAAAAACTAAGATCATGGTATCCAGTCCCATCACTTGATGGCAACTAGATGGGGAAACAATGGAAACAGTGAGAGACTTTATTTTTTGGGCTCCAAAATCACCACAGATAGTGACTGCAGCAATGAAATTAAAAGATGCTTGCTCCTTGGAAAAAAAGCTATGACTAACCTAGACAGAATATTAAAAAGCAGAGACATTACTTTGCCAGCAAAAGTCCATCTAGTCAAAGCTATGGCTTTTCCAATAGTCATGTGTGAATGTGAGAGTTGGACCATAAAGAAAGCTGAGTGCTGAAGAATTGGTGCTTTTGAACTGTGGTGTTGGAGAAGACTCTTGAGAGTCCCTTGGACTGCAAGGAGATCAAACCAGTCAATTCTAAAGGAAAACAGCCCTGAATATTCATTGGAAAGACTGATGCTGAAGCTGAAGCTCCAATACTTTGGCCACTTGATGTGAAGAACTGACTCATTGGAGAAGACTCTGAAACTGGGAAAGTTTGAAGGCAGGAGAAGGGGACGACAGAGGATGAGATGTTTGGATGGCATCACAGACTCAATGGACATGAGTTTGAGCAAGCTCCAGGAGTTGGTGATGGACAGGGAAGCCTGGTGTGAGGCACTCCATGTTTTTCACAAAGAGTCAGACATGATGGAGTGACTGAACTGAACTGAACTGAAAGGGTGAAAGATGAAACTAAGTTCCTCAACTTCTGGAACCAGTCTGACTTGGTTTGTGAGCCTGGACAAAGTTGTTTACTCTTCCTAGACCTTAGTTTACACATCATAAACCATTATAATAGTATCAACTTTGTTGAGATTTAAGTGAATTACACAGTACCTGGGAAATAGAAAGTATAGGCTTACACACTTCTGAGTCTTCCTGATACTGAAAGAATTATTTTCTCAGAACTGCCTCACAAATGGGGGCATTCTGAGGGCAGAAGATAGAGGCAGATAGATAGAGGCAGAACTTTGAGTTTTCTACTGTGATAACCTCCTACCTATATAAATATTTCTACAATCTAGGAGAATTGAACTCAATGATATTAGAGATGATGAGACAGCAGATGTTGTATGAAGAAATGATCAAAAGTGATATAGCTAAAATATTTGGAAAAAGTATTATTAGAGGTGTATCAGGTCACTAATGAATAGGGATATTATGTTCTCAGAATTCTAAGTAATGGTCACTTTCATAAATAAGTGTACATTTGTAATTTCTCATTCTTTTTCTTAATGAGGGCCCCCCAGAGTTTCATCTCCTTCTACAAAGTCTGGATTTGTCACTGAAATGTCCTCAATCTTTTAAAACAAAATGTAAGAAATTTATGCACTCCCTGAATACTCTCCAGAAAAATGCATGTAGTTTTTCCTACAAGTTCAGGGAGTTAATCTCTTCCCTTAAAGCTCATCCACTGATCTCTCATTAAGAACCTCTGGTGTTATAATTTAAAAAACCACATGTACCCCAGTGTTCATCACAGAAATGTTTATAATAGCTAGGACATGGAAGCAACCTAGATGTCCATCAACAGATGAATATATAGAGAAGTTGTGGTACATATATACAATGGAATATTATTCAGTCATAAAAAGGAACAATTTCAAGTCAGTTCTAGTGAGGCAGATGAACCTAGAACCTGTTTTACAGAGTGAAGTAAGTCAGAAAGAGAAAAACAAATATCATATATTAACACATATATATGGAATCTAAAAAAATGATACTGATGCACCTATTTGCAGGGCAGGAATAGATCTGCAGACATAAGAGAACAGACTTGTGAACACAGAGGAGGAAGGAGAGGGCGGAACAAACTGAAAGAGTAGCACTGAAACACATACATTACCATATGTAAAATAGTTAGCCAGTGAGAAGTTGTTGTATAACACATAGAGTTCAACCCGGTGCTCTGTGATGACCTAGATGGGTGGGATTGGTGGGAGGTGGGAGGGAGGTTCAAGATGGAGGGGACATTTGCATACTTATGGCTAATTCATGTTGTTGTATGATGTAAACCAGCACAACATTGTAAAGCAAGTATCCACCAATTATAAATTTAAAAAATATGAAAACTAAAACAAAGGACTTGTGGTTTTAAGGAAAAACCAGCTGAGTTTGGCCTTGTACACAAAATATGAGCTGAAAAGAAATGCAATATAATTGCTGTTCTGAATTTCCTCAAGGCACCTTCACCTTACTTCTCTTCACCCCACCCTATTTCTCCCAGGTTCTCATAAACCTATGGCTTTTCTGCAGCCCAAGGTAGTAGTTAGAGGCTTTCTTGATGGTTCAGCAGGTAAAGAATCCATGTGCCATACAGGAGACACCAGAGATATTGGTTCAGTCCTTGGGTCGTGAAGATCCCCTGGAGAAGAGAATTGCAACCCACTCCAGTATTCTTGCCTGGAAAACCCCATAGACAGAGGAGCGTAACAGGCTACAGTTCACAGGGTAGTAAAGAGTCAGACACAACTAAGCACACACACATGTAAGGTAGTAGTTAAAGTTCCGGAAACTGGTGAAGAGAGGTGAAGAGAGGTTTAAGTGCTCTTACGTATGAGCTTTCTCTAAAACAAACATTCCTCAGGAGAAAGTTCACACTGATGAGGGCTAAAGAGAGAAGAGGGTTCTTTTTTCCCTATTGCCAGCTATTTCAAATAAGTCAATGATTTTGCACATTGTTCCATAGCAACTTGTGTTTATACATAACTCACCTTGCTGTACTAACGTGATCTAATTATTATTTCTATCCCAAACTATGAGACTTTAGTAAATAAAGATTATATTACTTATAATTGTGACTCAAGTTCTGTAATATGGCAAAGCATTAATAAATGATTATTGAATGAATGAATGAATGAAGAGTGAAAATAACTAGGCTTTGTTGGCTACTTTTTGTATCTGTTGAACAGAAACCATAGAACCAAAATATCTTTCCTCAATATGATAACCACAAAGCATCCTGCAGTTCATGTTACTAAGAACTTTTATTTCCTTTTTAGCCTACTATGCATATAGCTAGCCAATGTAAACCACTAACAAAATCTCAGAAAATATATGTGAATAGAAAAAATCCTTGAGGTTGCAGCAGAAAGGTTATACTATCTATGCATTTCTCTCTATGTTCTTTCCAATAATGCTGGTTTGTGGCCCCTGGATGCACTGAGAATTTTAATAGTTAAAATGTATCTGGTACTACCAGGAGATGGCACACTGGAAGACATACAGCAGAACACAGGTACTATTCTTATAACAAAAATATCAGATCGAAATTAAAAGGCTACTTCTAAAGCAAGATCATCTTGGGCTGCTGCTCAGTTGAATTTTGTAGCCAGATTAAAGATTGCACTTATGAGTGAATGTGTTTCTCCTCGTCTTGCCACTGTAGGAGTTTGCAACATGAGAGTCTCTTTAATGTTCAGAAATTTCCTGTAATGAATTTAGGATATGATTAGAGGTCAGTTCCCATAAAAAGCCCTAGATGTGGAGTTGATCAGAGTCCCTGTCTTTATCAGTTGATATATTTTCACACTTTGTCCTCAGTGGAACTCTTGAAGACAGCAAATGCCAGTTCAGAGTGATTTAAAAGCCTTGGCTCTTGGGTTCATTGGGTTCTCTTTTGTAAGACTAATTTAAATTCACATAAGGAGTGTGTGTGTGTGTGTGTGTGTGTGTGTGTGTGTGTGTGTGTGTGTCGCCTAATGGTTAAGAACCTTGACTCTGGAGCTGCAATTGCTCAAGTTAATCTCACTGGAACTCACTGTCTTCTAGTATAAAATGGAAATGATAATAGAAACTCACTACCTCATAGATGTGTTATGGAGAACAAATGAGTTAATGTATATAGAGCACTTGGAACACTGTCTGGCACATAAGTGCTATAGAAGTGCTAGCTATTTTTAGCATATTGCATCAATACAGCATTCCACTCTTCATACGTTACCCACAATGTTGGGTTGTTTTATTACTCTGGGCAATGAAGGGAAAGTGTCTAAGTGGAAAGGGCACTGTCTGACTTATTCCCTGAAATATTTTTAGTTTTGTAATGAAGTGGAGGAAACTCTTAAAGCAGAAACTCCTCTGTGGAGTTTCAGGGATTAGAGAGCATATGTTCTGTTTATTTGCCAATTATCTGGTTGTGGACTGAAAGTGCATGAACAAACGAGGGGATAGATATTAAGGGCAGTATATGCAACTCCATTAGGAATCTTTCTAAGTATTCAGTAGTCTTAGGCATTTACCCACGAGAAAGGTGCTCCAGCCTTTAGCTGGGGCCCTGAAGGCACAATGCAGGTTCTAGCCAATGGAAAGAGTGGTGCGGGTTAAGTAGTTTCCTTGCAAAACTGCTCACACCAAACTCCCTAAGTTCACTTACCTTTCCTTGAGTTCATCTTACTGGACTCATTCACAGCATTAACTTGAAACACTCTCCCCTCTTGACTTCCCTGTAGCATGCCCTCCAAGTTTCTTTTTACTTCCTTGGTCCACCCACCTCAGCGCCCTCCTCATCTGTTGACACATTTCCTACATGTTTCCTACAACTCCTTGGGGCTTTATCCTGTGTTCTTTTCATGTGTTCTTATGGTTTTAAACACTATCTAGAGGATGATGAATGTCACATTCACATGTTAAGTCTATTTTGACCGCAAGCATCATTACATTCTACATCCTAATTAACATTTCTGGTTCCGTGTTTCTAACACAACATGTGTGGAATCGAACTTTTGCTCTTTTCCCCATTTAGTCTTTCCCTGTCATTCTCACCTTAATAAAAGACATAGAAACCTGGAAATTCACTGTGATGATCTCTTCTCTGTTAGATTCAATTTTCAAAATCTATCTAGAATACACACTGTCTCTATTCCCCTGACACTAACGTAACTCAAGGCACTTTATCTGGTCTAGAAGACTCTGCGTGCTCAGTCGTGTCTGACTCTTTGCTCTTTAATTTATTCTAAATTACTTCCTTATTTTGTTTCTTTCCCCTCTCTAATACGTTCTTCACATAGGAACTTAAAAATTCTTTCTAAACCTGCACCAAAGCACAGATAAAGAAACCAAACGTAGAAAGGTAATGAGAATAATGCCAAGTGACTAAAGGGCAGAGGCTATCACACACAGCTCTCTTCCCCTTCTGATTTCCACATTCCTGCCACCCCATTACCATCTACTTCAGTGCAAAAAAGGTGGCCATGCTCATACATGCATTCTACTGACTTTCAGAGTGTTCTTATTTTTTCTTCTCTCAGAGGTGCCAGCCTTTGTGTTTTACCCCATTCCAATCCTAGTCAACATGCTGAGGAAGTTTGCTCTCAGTTCTAGCTACCCATTTGACACTGAGGTCTTTTAGTTCCCCAACGCTTTCTACTCAGAGATCTCAATACCCACTTCATGTCAGTCACCTGCTCACATTACCATCATGTTGACTTCAATAGCATTCAGCACGGGTTCCACTCGTGTGTTTCAACATGCCTCTCTCTGCTTTAAATCATCTTCTCCTTCCTCTTACTGTTCCTAATACTAGCAGTACTGCTCTCGAGTCTCATCAAGCCTTTAAGTTATCAGCCTTCTCCTTATCTGCAATTTCATTGCTACTTTTCTGGAAACAACCGGCTTCATGAAGCCAAGATTTCATTTCAAGAAGAAAGCCACTTCTTCTCATCCTTCTGACATAGCCAAACATACCTAGAAAAATCACAAAGCAGTAGGGTGGGGTCCAAAACAAAATCATGCAGTTATCTCCGTTGTCCCTGGGGGGCTGAGCATTTCTTTGGTTTATCTGTTTTTAATGTTCTATCGAAGTAATTATAATAGGTGTTTTAAAATATTTTCATGGGTTTAATATTTACTACCTAGAATAAGTTAAAATGTATGACTTAAAATTTCATCCCATCACACTAATTCTGGTTTTATTCATTTATTTTCAAACTTTAAGCTTTCTGTTTTGTATTAGGGTATAGCCGATTAACAAAGTTGTGGTAGTTTTAGGTGAACAGCGAAGGGACTCAGCCCTACATATACATGTATCCATTCTCCCCCTAACCTCCCTCCAATCCAGGCTGGCACATAACATTGAGCAGAGTTCCATGTGCCGTACAATAGGTCCTTGGTTGGTTATTCGTTTTGAATATAGCAGTGTGTATATGACCATCACACTTATTCTGAATAGAGTGGCTTTTCAACATTTTTTGCTGAAATAAACCCAAATAAGTCATGCCAGAGAACTCACTTTCTCTTTATACATATTCAACTTTTTTTTCCCCACCCCACTTCATACACACATAACAGGATGAAAAGTTAATATATACAGTTTGGAATTTTTAGAAGGAACATGCATGTGTGCTAAGTTGCTTCAGTCATGTCCAACCCTGCGCGACCCAAGGACTGCAGTCTGCCTGGTTCCTCTGTGCATGGGATTCTCCAGGCAAGAACACTGGGGTGGGCTGCTATGCCCTCTTCCAGGGGATCTTCCCAACCCAGGGATCGAACCCATGTCTCTTACATCTCCTGTGTTGGCAGATGGGTTCTTTACCACTAGTGCCACCTGGAAAGTCCAGAAGGGACAATGACATGCAATCCAAATTTTTATTTTCCTTTAGATTAATATCTTCAAAGACATTCTTTTTTACTTCTCATATTACAAGTAATCACATTTGATATACTTGGCCTTTATCTCCATCTTTACAAAGAAAAGGTTGACATATTTAATTCACATTTAATTTAATTTAAAGCTAGCCAGTGAGAAAGCTGTCAAAGCAAAAACTGCTTTTCTGATAAGACTGATGCCTCAGTTCAGTTCAGTTCAGTTCAGTTGCTCAGTTGTGTCTGACTCTGTGACTTCATGAACCGCAGCATGCCAGGCCTCTCTGTCCATTACCAATTCCCTGAGTCCACCCAAACCCATGTCCATCGAGTCAGTGATGCCATCCAGCTATCTCATCCTCTGTTGTCCCTTCTCCTCTTGCCCTCAATCTTTCCCAGCATCAGGGTCTTTTCCAATGAGTCAGCTCTTCGCATGAGGTGGCCATTCAGCTTCAACATCAGTCCTTCCAACAAACACCCAGGACTGATCTCATTTAGGATGGACCGGTTGGATCTCCTTGCAGTCCAAGGGACTCTCAAGAGTCTTCTCCAACACCACAGTTCAAAAGCATCAATTCTTCGGCACTCAGCTTTCTTTATAGTCCAACTCTCACATCCATACATGACCATTGGAAAAACCATAGCCTTGACTAGACGGACCTTTGTTGGCAAAGTAATGTCTCTGCTTTTTAAGATGCTGTCTAGGTTGGTCATAACTTTCCTTCCAAAGAGTAAGTGTCTTTTAATTTCATGGCTGTAATCATCTCTGCAGTGATTTTGGAGCCCATAAAAATAAAGTCAGCCACTGTTTCCACTGTTTCCCCATCTATCTGCCATGAAGTGATGGGACCAGATGCCATGATCTTCGTTTTCCGAATGTTGAGCTTTAAGCCAACTTTTTCACTCTCCGCTTTCACTTTCATCAAGAGGTTCTTTAGTTCTTCTTCACTTTCTGCCATAAGGGTGGTGTCATCTGCAGATCTGAGGTTATCGATATTTCTCCCGGCAATCTTGATTCAAGCTTGTGTTTCTTCCAGCCCAGCATTTCTCATCGTGTACTCTGAATATAAGTTAAATAAGCAGAGTGACAATATACAGCTTTGATGTACTCCTTTTCCTATTTGGAACCAGTCTGGTGTTCCATGTCCAGTTCTAACTGTTGCTTCTTGACCTGCATACAGGTTTCTCAAGAGGCAGGTCAGATGGTCTGGTATTCTCATCTCTTTCAGAATTTTCCACAGTTTCTTGTGATCCACACATTCATAGGCTTTGGCATAGTTAATAAAGCAGAAAAAGATGTTTTTCTTGTACTCTCTTGTTTTTTCGATGATCCATCAGATGTTGGCAATTTGATCTCTGGTTCCTCTGCCTTTTCTAAAACCAACATGAACATCTGGAAGTTCACGGTTCATGTATTGCTGAAGCCTGGGTTGGAGATTGATGCCTAATGCTCACAAAATCCAGATACACCATTACCCTTCTAAGTTATAATCATTTGTCAAAACTAATTTCTGTATCACTTTCATCACAGCTTTAAATAATTTGGATAAATTTCATTCCAGTTGTGATAATAGGGCATTTAAAAATTTTGTGTACAGTGTCTTCACCACCACAACAATATAAACATTGACATGATAAACTCTACAGAAAAACCATAGCTCATTTCATAATTACCATGTACTAAAACTAAGTACCTTACATATTATCAATTCCCTTCATCCTATGACAAGCCAATTCAAAGTATACTATTATTATCTATATTTTACAGTTGAAAAACTTGGGTTAGGTTAGTTAACCAAGTTTATACAGCATGAGCTCACACTTTTAACCATGAAACTTTATATCTAATCTTGTTCAGCATCATATTGTTAAATATATCATAGGCTCCTACACGTAAATCAGTGTGAAAACCTAATATTGAAAAGTAAGCACACTGTAACAGTATCAACCTAATACCTGTTGGTCAAACTCAGCTGATTGCTGCAAAAATGGACTGGTAAATAGAATCTGAATATTGTATTCACAGGATCAGTCTAAATAATTGAGCACATACATGTGAAGTGCAGGTGTTAGTTGCTCAGTCATATTCAACTCTTTGCAGTCCCATGGACTATATAGCCTGTCAGTGTCCTCTGTCCATGGGATTCTCCAGGCAAGAATACTGGAATGGGTTGCCATTGCCTTCTCCTGGAGATATCCTGATACAAGGATTGAACCCAGGTCTCCTGCATTACAGGGAGATTCTTTTCCAACATATATAGGTAAACAATTATATCAGTCAAGATATCAATTATTAACATTACTATCTGCTCAGTTTATCAGAAGCTTTTGATTTCTAACTGAGATCAAGCTGTTAGCTATGAATGAATATTTTTTCCTGGTGATTAAGAATATATGTTTTAACATATATTCCTGGTATCTTGTCCATAAGCCTTAGTATTTTAGTTAAAAATTTTGAATTTATTTAGCATAAATGGATTTTATTCATCAAAGTGTTAGTAGAATTTCCATTTCTATTCTTCTCTTTACTGATCAGTGACTTAGTGTGCTGAGTTTGGAGACTGAAGCTTTCATTTCAGGGCCCAACTTTACTACTTATGGTGGTTTGACCTTAGGCAAACAACTGAAGTTCCGTGAGTTTCACTTTTCTCATTTGCAAGTGAAGATAATAATACTTTCCCTGCCAACTCCACAGGGCAGGTAGAAGGGTCAGGTGAGATAACGTGTATGAAAGTACTCCTGATACTATAGTATAATTCGAGGTGTTAGTCACCTACCATCTGATTTCTCACACGAAGGCAATAAAGTTCTCCCCAAGGAACAATGGTGTAAAATTCATGACTGTGTTAACATTTCTTAGCTAATCTAACAATAAAACGTTAAAAATAGTAATTTGAAACTAGTTTTACATCTGATTTTAATCATGCCAGTTTGGTGGAATGAATTTGCTTTTTCCAATTGTCCTGGCAGACTAGAATTAGTTCAGTACTAAAAGGAGATTCAGGGCACATGATTGAAGTTTTCTTTCAGAGATTCCTTTATCTACATAAAAGAGCCATAAAGAAAATATATTTCTTGGTCCATAAAAGAATACATTCTTTTGTTATTGCTCTTGTATGCTCAGTCACTTCAGTCATGTCCAACTCTTTGTGACCCTACAGACTGTTGCCCACCATGTTCCTCTGTCCATGGGATTCTCTAGGCAAGAATACTGGAGTGGGTTGTCATGCTCTCCTCCAAGGGATCTTCCTGATCCAGGGAGTGAACCCACATCTCCTGTATCTCCTGCATTGCAGGCGGATTCTTTACCCACTGAACTACCTGGGAAGCCCTTTGTTATTGCTAATGCTACATAAATTTAAACCATCTAAGTACTGAGTCAACCTAAAAGTTTGTTTGAATTTTTACATACAGCATTAACAGAAAAACCCAAATGAACTTTTTGGCTAACCCAATATTTAGATGTACACTTGAAAAGTTTTTATTTTTGAAAGGAAAACTTTTATGGAAATTCATGTATTCTTGTTAAGCATGTGAGTTGTTTCACCTTCAGAGTTCAGCTATTGCCAGGGACAGGACATGGGGTGCCATAGTCCCCTTCTTTTGAAACATCTTGGTGAAGAGGAAGTCAATTATGGTCAATGAAAAGATGACTAAAGCAGTATTAAATGACACACTTAAAAATATAGCTTCTGTATCTCTTACTCTTTACCAGAGAGCATAGTCTTCTCTGTGTCACCTTCCTAGCAATAAAACTGGGAATTATAGCCCCAAATGGGACTGATATTATTCCATGATTTTGAGTAATAAAAGTCAACACAGACTTTAGAAATCAGACAGTTTGACAAATGTCAACATATGTTATTTAGTCACTTTTGTTTTAGTGATAATAGAAGAAATAGTTCTATTCTGGGTAAGAATTATTGCATGATTTTGATTAAAGGTTTAAGTAAAAACAGATCCCATTAGGACTTTAAAGGTTTGCTAACAATGAAAACCAAGACTTCATCTCTCTAAGTTACAGTGCCTTCTCTAACACATTTCTGAAGATCAAATGAGATTTCATTTGTTCATTCACTGGACATTGAGTACCTACTGTATTCAACAAAGTGGGCTGGACACTGCAGCAGATTCAGTAGTATTTAGAATAGCCTGAGTTTTTATGAACTTAAAATCTAATAAGTAGATCAATGCTACCAATCCCCAAAACAGTAAAAACAAATTGAAAGTGTTAAGAGCCATAAAAGGCTGAAACAACATGCTATGAAGTTTATGTCATGAGAAAATGCTTTGAAATTGTAAAATGCTTCATAGATAGTATCAGAATAGCTCAAGAAATGGAGAAACTGAGGGAAGAATTTGATGATTTGTTCCTATAAACATTTCCCTTCCCCCTTATTTACCTTGTTTAATAAAAGAAGATAGGAATCAATTGCCTAATACAGTGTCTTGCAAACTCTATATGCTCGGTAAATACTTGTTGAATAAATGAATGTTTAACGATCTTCTTCTCAGTGATATTTAAGGGAATATCTGGTAAAAATTATTTTAGTTTGAAACACAAAAGCACTGTGCAAATTATTATTAATTAATAATTAGAACAATAATGCTATTTTAGAATCCATTTTAATCGTGTATATTTTATGACTTTTTTCAGATAAAAGATCCCATTCATAGATTACTTGTGTGAAATTTGGGTGCAATATAAAAAGTAGAGAATGTATTGCTTTGGGCATCAGAGGATCCAACCAGAATCCTTGTTCTGACACCCAATAACTCTAGGAAAGCTACCATTTTGAACCTTAGGTTTTTTGATTTGTGGGGTCATAGATCACAACAGATGAGTTTAAGACCAGTTCTAGCTTTAACATATTCATGCCTCAACAGAGGAGATATTATGGAAGACATTTAAAATGTATAAAATGTACTTAAGTTATAGTGGGTTATCACCATGTTTAAATAGATATTAGCATATTTTGAATTGATAAATTGTGCTTAAATCTATAAGAATGGCAAAACTTTTAAAATATGTCAAGATATTCTAATGTAAGCTTGGCACCTGCCCCCTACCCTCACCACACAGATCCTTTGGGCTATTTAGGAATTAATCTACAATTAGTTCTAATAGTTGAGGCTAACTGAGTGGTGGCATGATAATTAAGTGAATTGGAGTGGTTCTGGATAATCAAAGGAGAAACTCTCAGTTATTTAAGGATACACCCATCTTTCTATTGTCCTTTAGACTTCGTCCCATGAACAACAAGAACAGCCTGGTCCATCACTTGTCAAAGCAGTACATTCCAGAAGTTTTATTAATAATAAGTTTTAGGGAATTAATAATGCATCAAATGTGTTACACACTAATCATAAGACTGTAGTCAAAATGGTCTTTTAAGCAACATGCTCATGGTGGTGATGGAATGAGACTTTCTAAAGGTAGGAAGTCGCAGTTATCTCAAAGCAGTTAAGATGGAGAGACAATGTACTACTGAAGCATTTGCATGGGTGTGACCCTGTGCTAGGCTGTTAAATTAAACCAGGTCAGAAACTAGATGGTCTTGGTCCCATTTTAAAAATAAATAGTGTTGGTAAAGTAAGCTGCTTACATCAACTCTACTTAAGTGTACACTATTATATTTTAAAATATAATACACTATTTAAATACAATACACTATTATATTTAAAGCTTCCCTGGTGGCTCAGATGGTAAAGAGTTTGCCTGCAATGCAGGAAACCCAGGTTCAATCCCTGGGTTGGGAAGATCCCTTGGAGAAGGAAATGGCAACCTACCCCAGTACTCTTGCCTGGAGAATTCCATGGACAGAGCAGCCTGGCAAGACTCAGTCCATGGGGTTGCAAAGAGTTGGCCATGAGTGAGTGACTAACATTTCATTTTCACTTCATATTATATTATATTTTAGGAGATTAAAAACAGAAATTTTAAACATGAGTATGAAGCATCTTATGCAAATCAAGAACTCTCTTGGTAACTCATGTGTTCATATGTGTAGGGCTGTGTCTGTATAGATTCATTCTTTTTCCTGGAAAATAGCCCCTTATTCATCCTCCTTTACTTTCAGCTTGTTGATTGTTAGCTCTTTCCAGTTCTTTTTAAATATCACTTCCTGAGCAAGCACACTTTGATTTCGGAGGTATAAAACTCCTCTCTGACTCTTAGGTCTCCCTGTGCCCTTCCATATTAGCCTTTACTGCCCAAGTTTAATGCTCACATGACACTGTAATGTCTAAGAGGGCACGGACCCATCTGTCTTGGGGACCCATATGTCCCCATCACCCAGAAGATGGCCTGGCATTTGGCTCACAAACAAACACCTGCTGTATGACTAACACATATATCCCACATTTTGGAAAGTGCCACAAGACCCTCAAAATGCCCAGCCCCTAGGTAACCTATGCTGTATGTTTTATATTACAGGATGGTATACAAAATGAGAACATTAAGTGTCTTATAGTGTTAACAGATTAAAGAATAGAGCCCCCAATATGTACTGAAATTGCTTCAGGGTGAATTACGTGCGAGTTCTTGAAGCCCTGCTCCATTTTGTTTTGTTTTTTTCTGTCATTTCCAAAGAACTTTTACCATTGGAGAGGGTGGTTGCATAAGCATGGTTCCCATTAATGGGCTGAGACAAGTAATAGGTAATAAGGCCTCATCTCTATTGCCTTTTTGGCTTTACTTCTCACTGCCAAAAGATGGCAGTGTGATAGAGTGTGACAGCCTTCTTTCTGAGTCTGAGCAGACCTGCAGTCTGAGTGGTTGGCTGTGATCCTGAAGAGCCAACCTAATTTTGCAAAAATCTCAGTTTTCTGAAGGATATATGATGTGAACATTCTGTGCTCCCCAAGAGATGTGCACCTGCCTGTTGGGTTTGTTACCTGCCTGGAGACTAAAGCTCTGGAAAGTGTATGTTCTATTATAAATAAACAAGTGGCTTCCAAGGTGGCCCAGTGGTAAAGAATCTGCTTGCCAATGCAGGAGACACTAGAGACCAGGGTTCGAGCCCTGAGTTAGTAAGATCCTTTGGAGAAGGAAATGGCAACCAACTCCAGTATTCTTGCCTGGAACATACCATGGACAGAGGAACCTGGCAGACTGCAGTCCATGGGGATGGAAAGACTTGAACACGACTGAGCGACTTTCACTTACTTCAAATTCCAAATGTCAATGCTATGCTCAATCCATCTGCTGATTCCACGTGGAGAAAGACTGCCTTTTCTTTCTGATAAGCCAAGGCATGTCTCCTAAAAACTTTATATTTTCTTCCACAGGAAGTTAGACTATATATACTTGTCTTCCTCATTAGCTTTTCTTTTTTTTTTTTTTTTTTTTTTTTATAAATTTATTTATTTTACTTGGGGGCTAATTACTTTACAATATTGTAATAGTTTTTGCCATACATTGACAAGAATCAGCCATGGGTTTACATGTGTTCCCCTTCCCGAACCCCCCACCCACCTCCCTCCCCCTCCCATCCCTCTGGATCATCCCACTGCCCCGGCCCCGAGCCCTTGTCACATGCATCGAACATGGAATGGTGCTCTGTTTCACATATGACAATACACATGTCTCAATGCCATTCTCCCAGAACGTCCCACCCTCACCTTCTCCCTCAGAGTCCATAAAATTGTTCCATGCATCTGTGTCTCTCATTCTGTCCCGCATATAGGGTTATCGTTACCATCTTTCAGATTCCATATATATGCATTAGTATACTGTATTGTTGTTTTTCTTTCTGGCTTACTTCACTCTGTATAATGGGCTCCAGTTTCATCCATCTCAGTAGAACCGGTTCAAATGTATTTTTTTTAATGGCTGAGTAATATTCCATTGTGTATATGTACCACAGCTTCCTTATCCATTCATCTGCTGATGGACATCTAGGTTGCTTCCATGTCCTGGCTATTGTAAACAGTGCTGCGATGAACATTGGGGTACACGCGTCTCTTTCAATTCTGGTTTCCTCGGTGTATATGCCCAGCAGTGAATGCAAACTAGTACAGCCACTATGGAGAACAGTGTGGAGATTCCTTAAAAAACTGGGAATAGAACTGCCATATGACCCTCATTAGCTTTTCTAAAGAAAAAAATTTATTTACAGGAGAGTCATCGTGAGTAAGACTGAGTTTTGGCATGGTGTAGCTGAGGTGAAGTTTTCCTTGATGCCTTCTTCCTACTCTTCAAGTTTCCTTCTCCTCCTGGAGCTGCTGTTCTCAGGGGCCTCAACTAATTAGTTGTTGGGCTGTCAACCACCGTGGCTTTTGCTGAAGGCCGCCTCAGGTTCTAACTAGGTCTTTTCTGCCCTCCAATAAGACTGTTATTCTAGGCTGCCTCCTTGTTGGAAAGAGTCTGGCCAATGATTGTCACATGAACATTAAAGCACACTGTATTTGCTGGTCATGAGTTCAGTTCAGTTGCTCAGTCGTGTCCAACTCTTTGAGACCCCATGGACTGCAGCACACCAGGCCTCCCTATCCATCACCAATTCCCGGAGTTTACTCCAACTCATGTCCATTGAATCAGTGATACCATTGAGCCATCTCATCTTCTGTCGTCCCCTTCTCCTCCTGCCTTCAATCTTTCCCAGCATCAGGGTCTTTTCAAATGAGTCAGCTCTTCGCATCAAGTGGCCAATGTATTGCAGTTTCAGCTTCAGCATCAGTCCTTCCAATGAACACCCAGGACTGATCTCCTTTAGGATGGACTGGTTGGATCTCCTTGCACTCCAAGGGACTCTCAAGAGTCTTCTCCAACACCACAGTTCAAAAGCATCAATTCTTCAGCACTCAGCTTTCTTTATAGTCCAACTCTCACATCCATACATGACCATTGGAAAAACCATAGCCTTGACTAGACGGACCTTTGTTGGCAAAGTATTGTCTCTGCTTTTTAATACGTTATCTAGGTTGGTCATAACTTTCCTTCCAAGGAGTAAGTGTCTTTTAATTTCATGGCTGCAGTCACTATCTGCAGTGATTTTGGAGCCCTAAAAATACAGTCATCCACTGTTTCCCTAACTATTTGCCAAGAAGTGATGGGAACGGATGCCATAATCTTAGTTTTCTGGGTGTTGAGCTTTAAGCCAACTTTTTCACTCTCCTCTTTCACTTTCATCAAGAGGCTCTTTAGTTCTTCACTTTCTGCCATAAGGGTGGTGTCATCTGCATATCTGAGGTTAATGATATTTCTCCTGGCAATCTTGATTCCAGCTTGTGCTTCATCCAGGCCAGAGTTTCTCATGATGTACTCTGCTGGTCATATTCACTCGTTTATTCATTATCTGTCACTCATAAATCAAGTGCCTGCTATGTATCAGTGACTATTATACACTTGGGTTACCCACACAGAGGTCAAGCCTTCATGGTCAAAGCTGGAGAGACAGAAAATTAGGCTTTAGCAATAATCATGCTCCAGATAGATAAACTCAAGAAGCAGATCAAAAAAGACAGTTTGCTAAGGCAACACGTAGAGATTTGTGGACTAAAAGAGTATCATTTTCATTTTTGTATCCTTGTTTCATACATAATGTCTGGCCCATGGAAGACATGCAGTAGATATTTAGGCCTAAGCTTTTATTGATGAAATCCTGACACAAGCTGAGGGGGAGTGATATTTTTGGATCTCTAGTGTTCCCAACACATCACCACAAGCTGGAAAAGAGAAATCTCTGCCTACCATGAGCTGCCTCTCCCCCAGCATGAATTCCTCTGCCTATGATACTAGAACTGAAACAGAAATTGTGCTTTTACGTCTTCTTTTTGAAAAATTCTTTTTAATTTATTTTTTTTGTTGAAGTATAGTTGACTTACAATGTATTAGTTTCAGGTGTACAGCAAAGTGATTCAGTTTTATATATATATATATATATATATATAAAATCTTTTCAGATTCATTTCCTTTATAAGTTATTACAAATTATTGAATTTAGTTCCCTATACTATACAGTAGGTTCTTGTTGGTTATCTATTTTATATACGTTGTTGTTTAGTTGCTCAGTCTTTTCTACTCTATCTGTGGGATTTCCCAGGAAAGAACACTGGAATGGGTTGCCATTTCCTTCTCCAGGGGGATCTTCCCAACTCTGACATTGAACCCATATCTTCTGCACTGGCAGACAGATTCTTTACCACAGAACCACCTGCAAAGCCCATTTTTATATAGAGTTCTATGTCTATGTTAATCCCAAACTTTTAATTTGTCCCTCCCCCACCCTTCTACCTTGATAGCCATTTTTGCTTCTTCTTAATGTTGGTTCTCAGTTGGAGAAGGAAGAAAGACTTGTTAGACAATAAGGCAGTAAAATGGAGATTGGAATAAGTTCCCAAAGCTCAGCTCTGCTCTAACTATTAACATGAAAAAAAAAGCCACTGGGGCATGGGAGGGGTTGTGCAGCCACTGGGCACGACAGTGCCTAGCAGGGAATAGAGCTCATTTGTTTGTCTTCACTAATAAATATGACTCAGGCACGGACACCAGTAAGAATTCATTTCCTTAAAAAAAACTGGTTATGGGAGGGGGAGAGCAGAAGATGGCGGAGGAATAGGACGGGGAGACCACTCTCTCCTCCACAAATTTATCGAAAGAACATCTGAACGCTGACCAAACTTCACAAAACTACTTCTGAAGGCTGGCTGAGGACGTCAGGCTTTCACAAAAACTGCGCATTATCTTCAAAAGAGGTAGGAGAAATTATAAAAGATAAAAAGAGAGACAAAAGAGTTAGGGACGGAGACCCGTCCCGGGGAGGGAGTCGTAAAAGAGGAGGAATTTCCAAGCACCAGGAAACCCTCTCACCGGCGGGTGTGGGGGAGGATTTTTTATCTCGGAGGGCAACGTAACTGGGAGGAAAAATAAATAAAATCGACAGATTACGTGCCTAAAGCAACTCCCAGCAAAGAACCCCAGACGCTCGCATCATCCGCCACCAGCAAGTGGGGGCTGAACGGAGAGGAGCGGGCGGCATTGCCTAGGGTAAAGACCGGGCCCGAGTGCCCCGAGGGCAATCTGAGGGAGCTAACGTGAGATAGTAACCTAAACTGTGGGACAGCGAGAGAGAGAACTATCCCGCGAAAAGCCCAACTCTAAGGCACTGCCGGCCCGCTCACAGAACAAAGGACTGAGCGATACCAGAGGAGAGCTAGCCGGCTGCGGACTGCGCCATCCCCCGCCGGACACAGCGGGCAGGCGGGGCCCGCCAGAGCCGGAAAGGGGCAAACTCGGCTCCAGAGAGGGCACCCCCTACCAAACTGCAAACAGGCTCCCAGTTTTTTAAGCAAAGACTGCCTGAGATCCCGGAGGGTCGACAGCAGCCGGGAGGGTCGCAGCCAGAGACCAGCTCCCCAGAACCGACACAAAGCACACCGGAGCCGGGCGCGCCCGTAAACCGAGGCGGGGACCAGGGAGGTGATAAGCCGCACCGCCCCAACAGGGGACAGCGCCCTCGCCAAACTCCTGGCCGCCTGGGCAGCTCCGACCGGGAACGGCACAAGCCGCGGGCAAAATCGAGTCTGCGCCTTTGTGGAGTAACCGGGAGCCTGAACCTGAGCGGCTTAGTCCTGGGAAGTGCACGCAGCTCAGGGCCCGCTCCCCGGCCGAGTAACCTGAAGCCTGAGCAGGGTAGACGGGGAAAGCACACACGCCGTGAGCGGGGGCGAACCCAGTGCGGCCGAGACACTGCGAGCTTACCACACACACGCCAGAATTGCAGTGTTCCTTCCTCCCCACAGCACGATTGAACAAGCGAACCTAAAGAGATCACCTCCACCGCTTTGATGCAGGGCGGAAATTAGATACTGAAGAGATCTCCAAACAGAAGCCAAATAAACAGAGGGAAGTGCTTTGGAAGGGACAGGCCAACAGATTAAGATCCCTGTAGCTAATACCGACTGCATTAAAAAGGACCTACAGATTTTGAAAAGTATAAGCAGGAATAAGGATCTATCTAAAACTGAGCAGATCCCACACTGCTCACAACAGCTCCAGAGAAAGTCCGGGATATATATATTTTTTACTATTATTATTTTTTTTAATTTTTTTTTAATTTTTTTTTTTTAATTAAAAAAATTTTTTTTTCTCTTCTTTCCTTTTTCTTCAAGTCCTCTATTACACCTTTAAGTTTCATTTTCATAACCCACTATTAACTTGCAAAAAAAAAAAAAAAACCCTATTTTTGAAGCAAACTACATACATATATCTTATACCTTTTGTGTTTTTTTTTTTTTAATGTTTTTTTCCTGTTCTACATTTTTTTACTGTTTCTTTTTTTACTGTTTTACTGTTTTTTTTTCTTTTTACACTGTTCCCTTTTTTCTTTTTTTTTTTTTTAGATTGTAAGTTTTATAAGAGTCTAACCTCTACTCTAGATTTTTAATCTGTGTTTTACATATTTGATATCAACTTTGTACATTTAAGAACCCAATCTTTAGGACCCATTTTTACTCAGGAGTGTGATCACTGGCCTGATCACTCTGTCCCCCTATTGATGCTCTTTCTTCTCCCCCAGGGAACCTCTATCTCCCACCCTCCTCCTTCTCTTCTCAACCCAATTCTGTGAATCTCTGAGGGTGTTCTGGGTACCGGAGAACACTTCAGGAACAGGATACTGCCCAGATCTCTCTCTCCCCTCTTAATTCCTCCCTTTCTACTCATGCTCACCTCTGTTACCTTCCTCCCCCCTCTCTATGTATCTCTGTGAATCACTCTGAGGGTTCCAAACTGTGGAAAGCACAGAGGGAAGTGCTTACTGGCTAGATTGCTCTCTCCACATTTGAATTCCCCTCTTCCCCTCCTGGTCACTACAACCCACCCCCCCCACCTCATCTCTCCATGTAACTCAGTGAACCTTTCTGGGTATCCCTCACTGTGGAGAATCTTTTCACCATTAACCTAAAAGTTTTATTATTGAGGCTGTATGGAAGGAGAAGTCTTGAGGCTACTGCAAGAATAAGACTGAAAGCCAGGGGAAACATTAATTAATAAGAGACCATCCAATAGCCTCCATAAATTCACTGAAACCAAGCTCCACCCAAGAGATAATAAGTTCCAGAGCAAGACATACCACGCAAATTCTCCAGCAACGCAGGAACATAGACCTGAGCATCAATATACAGGCTGCCCAGAGGCACACCAAATCCGTAGACATCTCAAAAATTAATACTGGTCACTCCATTACACTCAAGAGAGCAGAAATCCAGCTCCACCCACCAGAACACCGACACAAGCTCCCCCAACCAGGAAACCTTGACAAGCCACCTGTCCAACCCCAACCGCAGTGAGGAACCTCCACAACAAAGAGGAACTTCATACTACCAGAATACAGAAGGGCCACGCCTAACACAGCAATCTAAACAAGATGAAAAGGCAGAGAAATACTCAGCAAGTAAAGGAAAATGAGAAATGCCCACAAAGCCAAACAAAAGAGGAGGAGATAGGGAATCTATCCGAAAAAGAATTTAGAATAAGGATAATAAAAATGATCCAAAATCTTGAAAGCAAAATGGAGTTACAGATAAATAGCCTGGAGACAAAGATTGAGAAGATGCAAGAAATGTTTATCAAGGACTTAGAAGAAATAAAAAGGAATCAATATAGAATGAATAATGAAATAAAGGAGATAAAAGACACTCTGGAGGGAACCAACAGTAGAATAACGGAGGCAGAAGATAGGATAAGTGAGGTAGAAGATAGAATGATGGAAATAAACGAAGCAGAGAGGAAAAAAGAAAAAAGAATCAAAAGAAATGAGGAAAACCTCCGGGACCTCTGGGACAATATGAAACGCCCCAACATTCGAATCATAGGAGTCCCAGAAGAAGAAGATAAAAGGAAAGGCCATGAAAAAATACTCGAGGAGATAATAGTTGAGAATTTCCCTAAATTGAGGAAAGAAATAGTCACAGAAGTCCAAGAAACCCAGAGAGTTCCAAACAGGATAAACCCAAGGCGAAACACCCCAAGACACATATTAATCAAATTAACAAAGATCAAACACAAAGAACAAATATTAAAAGCAGCAAGGGAAAAACAACAAATAACACACAAGGGGATCCCCATAAGGATAACAGCTGATCTTTCAATAGAAACCCTTCAGGCTAGAAGGGAATGGCAGGACATACTTAAAGTAATGAAAGAGAATAATCTACAACCCAGATTACTGTACCCAGCAAGGATCTCATTCAGATATGAAGGAGAATTCAAAAGCTTTACAGACAAGCAAGAGCTGAGGGAATTCAGCACCACCAAACCAGCTCTCCAGCAAATGCTAAAGGATCTTCTCTAAACAGGAAACACAGAAAGGATGTTTCAACACGAACTCAAAACAACAAAGTAAATGGCAACGGGATCATACTTATCAATAATTACCTTAAATGTAAATGGGTTGAATGCCCCAACCAAAAGGCAAAGGGTTGCTGAATGGATACAAAAACAAGACCCCTATATATGCTGTCTACAAGAGACCCACCTCAAAACTAGGGACACACACAGGCTGAAAGTGAAAGGGTGGAAAAACATATTCCATGCAAACGGAGACCAAAAGAAAGCAGGAGTCGCAATACTCATTTCAGATAAAATAGACTTTAAAATAAAGGATGTGAAAAGGGACAAAGAAGGACACTACATAAAGATCAAAGGATCAATTCAAGAAGAAGACGTAACAATCATAAATATATATGCACCCAACATAGGAGCACCACAATATATAAGGCAAATACTAACAAGTATGAAAGGGGAAATTAACAATAACACAATAATAGTGGGAGACTTTAATACTCCACTCACGCATATGGATAGATCAACTAAACAGAAAATTAACAAGGAAACACAAACTTTAAATGATACAATAGACAAATTAGATTTAATTGATATTTACAGGAGTTTCCACCCCAAAACAATCAATTTTACCTTTTTCTCAAGTGCACATGGAACTTTCTCCAGGATAGATCACATCCTGGGCCATAAATCTAGCCTTGGTAAATTCAAAAAAATTGAAATCATCCCAGCCATCTTCTCTGACCACAATGCAGTAAGATTAGACCTCAATTACAGGAAAAAAACTATTAAAAGTTCCAACATATGGAGGCTAAACAACACGCTTCTGAATAACCAACAAATCACAGAAGAAATCAAAAAAGAAATAAAATTATGCATAGAAACGAATGAAAATGAAAACACAACAACCCAAAACCTATGGGACACTGTAAAAGCAATACTAAGGGGAAGGTTCATAGCAATACAGGCGTACCTCAAGAAACAAGAAAAAAATCAAATAAATCAACTAACTCTACACCTAAAGCAACTAGAGAAGGAAGAAATGAAAAACCCCAGGGTCAGTAGAAGGAAAGAAATCTTAAAAATTAGGGCAGAAATAAATGCAAAAGAAACAAAAGAGACCATAGCAAAAATCAACAAAACTAAAAGCTGGTTTTTCGAGAAGATAAACAAAATTGATAAGCCATTAGCCAGACTCATCAAGAAACAAAGGGAGAAGAATCAGATCAACAAAATTAGAAATGAAAATGGAGAGATCACAACAGATTCCACAGAAATACAAAGGATCATAAGAGACTACTACCAACAGCTATATGCCAATAAAATGGACAACTTGGAAGAAATGGACAAATTCTTAGAAAAGTATAACTTTCCAAAACTGAACCAGGAAGAAATAGAAGATCTTAACAGACCCATCACAAGCACGGAAATCGAAAGTGTAATCAGAAATCTTCCAGCAAACAAAAGCCCAGGACCAGACGGCTTCACAGCGGAATTCTACCAAAAATTTAGAGAAGAGCTAACACCTATCCTGCTCAAACTCTTCCAGAAAATTGCAGAAGATGGTAAACTTCCAAACTCATTCTATGAGGCCACCATCACCCTAATTCCAAAACTAGACAAAGATGTCACAAAAAAGGAAAACTACAGGCCAATATCACTGATGAACATAGATGCAAAAATCCTTAATAAAATTCTAGCAAACAGAATCCAACATCATATTAAAAAGATCATACATCATGACCAAGTGGGCTTTATCCCAGGAATGCAAGGTTTTTTTAACATCCGCAAATCAATCAATGTAATACACCACATTAACAAATTGAAAGAAAAAAACCATATGGTTATCTCAATAGATGCAGAAAAAGCCTTTGACAAAATTCAGCATCCATTTATGATTAAAACCCTCCAGAAAGCAGGAATAGAAGGAACATATCTCAACATAATAAAAGCTATATATGACAAACCCACAGCAAACATTATCCTCAATGGTGAAAAATTGAAAGCATTTCCCCTAAAGTCAGGAACAAGGCAAGGATGCCCACTTTCACCACTACTATTCAACATAGTTTTGGAAGTTTTGGCCACAGCAATCAGAGCTGAAAAAGAAATAAAAGGAATACAGATAGGAAAAGAAGAAGTAAAACTCTCACTGTTTGCAGATGACATGATCCTCTACATAGAAAACCCTAAAGACTCTACTAGAAAATTACTAGAGTTGATCAATGAATATAGTAAAGTTGCAGGATATAAAATTAACACACAGAAATCCCTTGCATTCCTATACTCCAATAATGAGAAAACAGAAAGAGAAATTAAGGAAACAATACCATTCACCATTGCATCAAAAAGAATAAAATACTTAGGAATATATCTACCTAAAGAAACAAAAGACTTATATATAGAAAACTATAAAACACTGATGAAAGAAATCAAAGAGGACACAAACAGATGGAGAAATATACCGTGTTCATGGATTGGAAGAATTAATATAGTGAAAATGAGTATTCTACCCAAAGCAATCTACAGATTCAATGCAATCCCTATCAAGCTACCAATGGTATTTTTCACAGAACTAGAACAAATCATCTCACAATTTGTATGGAAATATAAGAAACCTCGAATAGCCAAAGCAATCTTGAGGAAGAAGAATGGAACTGGAGGAATCAACCTGCCTGACTTCAGACTCTACTACAAAGCCACAGTCATCAAGACAGTATGGTACTGGCACAAAGATAGAAATATAGATCAATGGAACAAAATAGAAAGCCCAGAGATAAACCCACGCACATATGGACACCTTATCTTCGACAAAGGAGGCCAGAATATACAATGGAGAAAAGACAATCTCTTTAACAAGTGGTGCTGGGAAAACTGGTCAACCACTTGTAAAAGAATGAAACTAGAACACTTCCTAACACCGTACACAAAAATAAACTCAAAATGGATTAAAGATCTAAACGTAAGACCAGAAACAATAAAACTCCTAGAGGAAAACATAGGCAAAACACTCTCCGACATAAATCACAGCAGGATCCTCCATGACCCACCTCCCAGAATATTGGAAATAAAAGCAAAAATAAACAAATGGGACCTAATTAAAATTAAAAGCTTTTGCACAACAAAGGAAACTATAAACAAGGTGAAAAGACAGCCTTCAGAATGGGAGAAAATAATAGCAAATGAAGCAACAGACAAACAATTAATCTCAAAAATATACAAGCAACTTCTGCAGCTGAATTCCCGAAAAATAAATGACCCAATCAAAAAATGGGCCAAAGAACTAAACAGACATTTCTCCAAAGAAGACATACAGATGGCTAACAAACACATGAAAAGATGCTCAACATCACTCATTATTAGAGAAATGCAAATCAAAACCACAATGAGGTATCATTTCACACCAGTCAGAATGGCTGCTATCCAAAAGTCTACAAGCAATAAATGCTGGAGAGGGTGTGGAGAAAAGGGAACCCTCTTACACTGTTGGTGGGAATGCAAACTAGTACAGCCACTATGGAGAACAGTGTGGAGATTCCTTAAAAAACTGGGAATAGAACTGCCATATGACCCAGCAATCCCACTGCTGGGCATATACACCGAGGAAACCAGAATTGAAAGAGACGCGTGTACCCCAATGTTCATCGCAGCACTGTTTACAATAGCCAGGACATGGAAGCAACCTAGATGTCCATCAGCAGACGAATGGATAAGGAAGCTGTGGTACATATACACAATGGAATATTACTCAGCCATTAAAAAAAATACATTTGAACCGGTTCTACTGAGATGGATGAAACTGGAGCCCATTATACAGAGTGAAGTAAGTCAGAAAGAAAAACAACAATACAGTATACTAATGCATATATATGGAATCTGAAAGATGGTAACGATAACCCTATATGCGGGACAGAATGAGAGACACAGATGCATGGAACAATTTTATGGACTCTGAGGGAGAAGGTGAGGGTGGGCCGTTCTGGGAGAATGGCATTGAGACATGTGTATTGTCATATGTGAAACAGAGCACCATTCCATGTTCGATGCATGTGACAAGGGCTCGGGGCCGGGGCAGTGGGATGATCCAGAGGGATGGGAGGGGGAGGGAGGTGGGTGGGGGGTTCGGGAAGGGGAACACATGTAAACCCATGGCTGATTCTTGTCAATGTATGGCAAAAACTATTACAATATTGTAAAGTAATTAGCCCCCAAGTAAAATAAATAAATTTATAAAAAAAAAAAAAAAAAAAAACTGGTTATGTTTTTGTCTAATGTATGCCTCTCCAGAGGTTTTAGTTTACATCCAAGGCATCACCTAAGCAGTGTATACACTTCAGTTCTTTATGGATCATTGAATCAATATTGTGAGGATTTACTTTACATATCATCTTTCCTGTTTTACAGTAACCAGGCCAAAACAGTCAGTGGCCTGGGTGATTTATCTATAAATGACCTGTGATCCAGTTCACAGCATCCTCTCGACTTTTCTCACAAAGATAAAACAAATATAACAGCAAGATCCTCTCTCCTCCTTACTGTTTTGAATTGAGGCACAGCAGGTCCATCAGGAAACCACTCCACACAAGTGAGGAGGAAAATCACCTAAGGGATGGAGGCTCCATTGCTGTGACTTCATACCTGGAAACTGAGGACAAGCCAGTTGATCCGGCACCGTGGGGCGTGTGTCAGTTGCAGCTCCCAGGGAACAATGGCCTTTACTGTGCAGGCTGCCACGTGGGAACCAGATTTGTTTATGTTTTCCTTTGTGTCATTTTGGGGGATAACGTATGGTTGCTTGTTTCTTTATTTGAATGTCACAAGGGCAGCAGGGAACTCCAGCTTCCCGGTCCCCAAGACAAGCCTGTTATTTTCAGAAACTAGGAAATTCAGTGACCTGTTTGAGGTTCTGTTTTTGTGATAGTACCCTTTTTACCTCCAAGGACAGGAGAAGCAGTTTTTCCTGTGGAAGAAGAGTCTGAGCTCAGGAAGTTCCCAGACAGTCATTTGCTGTCTCTCCATGGAAGGGGGAGGAGGAATGAGATAAGGCAAAGGCAAGTGGGATGACAGCTTCACAAAGGCAGGGTAACCCCCTACGGAGGGCATGTGAAAGATTAATGAGAGTTCAAAGGCTTTGCAAACTTGTTTGCCCCCAAAAGAGGCACATACATAATAAAACTTTCCATCTTTAACTTACCATTTTACATAGAATTTTCTCATCACCTAGTCTCACCTAGTCTTTTAATACCATAAAAGTTTTGAGACCAAAAAAAAAAAGATTTTTATCAAATTTAATTTACATGTGTGTTAAATTGCTAAGATTAGCCAGACATGAGGGCTTCCCTCATAGCTCAGTTGGTAAAGAATCTGCCTGAGATGCCGGAGACCCGGGTTTGATTCCTGGATCGGGAGGACCCCCTGGAGAAGGAAATGGCAATCCACTCCAATATTCTTGCCTGGAAAATCCCATGGACAGAGGAGCCTGGCGGGCTACAGTCCACGGGGTCATAAGAGTCGGACACAACTTAGCAACTAAATCACCACCACCAGCAGCCAAACATGGGAAAAACAGCTGCCTCTTATAACTTCTGATTTCAAGCCACATCTTCTATCAATTCAACAAGTGTACTCATCCTTGTCAGATGATGGGACCTGACTTTTTACCTTTTTATGAAACTGAGAGAATTTGGTAAATAATGATGGAGGATAAATTTGATTTTAGAACATAAATGTATAGGGGATATTTGGTCAAACAATCAGTTTGTCAGTTTTCTAGCCATTACCTTGTGAGCTTGACACTATGTATTATTAATAGCAGGCACAGTTTTAATGCAAAAAAGACTCCCGGGCAAAATTGTTAGCAATATAATTGATGTGTCTCTTGGATTTTATGTAAGTGTGAATATTGCAAAAATATAATATGAAAGACATATGCTTTTTTTTCATATTCAAGTCTATTTATGCTTATAAATGTAATGGAGCATCCTAGCTATTGAGGATAAATGGAAAGATAATGGGTTATATAGTTCTCATTGTCTAATTAAAGGAAGCTGATTGATTTCAACATCAGAAACTTTGTTTGCCTTGATTTGACATGAAGTCTCTAATGAAGTGTATTTCCCATTTATAGTCATAGCTCCTCAACCATAAACACATATAGTCCGCAGATCCTCCCCTTTTTACATGGGAAGTCACAAAAGAAGCATAAATCCCTGTTGAAACTGCAATTAGCCCAAGTTAAGAGAGCCCAGAAAATTATTCAATTACAGAGGAAAATACAGACTCAATGGCTGATGTGGTACAAATTGTTAAACACTGTGGCAGTGGTAGAGAGGACTCAGCTGTTCTATGCACTCCTCCTACATTTCTCAGCCTCCTTATAAGTTAATAATTGTGCTTCTAATCATGCTTTTAACAATCTACTTTCTCTTCAGTTTCTGTGAGCGGAAGCGAAGGGCTTCAAGGGAGAGGAATTGCATGGTGGGTGAAGCCTGGGTGCCTGAGTCATTGTTGGAAGGAAAGCTGTGCAGAAGCGTTGCCCAACCCCCATTGGACTAGGACAGAAGCAGGAGACAAACTAGGCTATGTTAAGTAATTGAGATTAAAGGTTTGAGATTGGAACTGATTTTGCCTCTAGATATTAGAAAACTAGTTCTAGCACTCTTTTAAAATGATAAAAGTGTTGCTAGCAATTTTTTTCAGTGCTAGTGTTACAATGGGGAAGGTAATGGCACCCCACTCCAGTACTCTTGCCTGGAAAATCCCATGGACGGAGGAGCCTGGTAGGCTACAGTCCATGGGGTCGCGAAGAGTCAGACACGACTGAGCAACTTCACTTTCACTTTTCCCTTTCATGCACTGGAGAAGAAAATGGCAACCCACCCCAGTATTCTTGCCTGGAGAATCCCAGGGACGGGGGAGCCTGATGGGCTGCCGTCTATGGGGTCGCACAGAGTTGGACACGACTGAAGCGATTTAGCAGCAGCCGAGTACATGCTCAGTGACTAAGCACATAGCTCAGTTGGTAAAGATTCCACCTGCAATGGAGGAGACCCAGTTCGATTCCTGGGTTGGGAAGATCCGCTGAAGAAGGGATAGGCTACCCACTCCAATATTCTTGGGCTTCCCTTGTCGCTTAGCTGGTAAAGAATCCTCCTGCAATACGGGAAACCTGGATTTGATCCCTGGGTTGGAAAGATCCCCTGGCTACCCACTCCATTATTCTGGCCTGGAGAATTCCATGGACTTTATAGTCCATGGGGTAGCAAAGAGTTGGACACAACTGAGCGGCTTAACTTTCACTTTCATATGCCCAGTAGTTGAATTGCTGGGTCATATGGTAACTTTATTCCTAGTTTTTTAAAGAATCTCCATACTGTTCTCCATAATAGCTGAATCAATTTACAATCCGACCAACAGTGCAAGAGGATTCTCTTTTCTTCTCATCCTCTCCAGCATTTATATTAATATTTTGCAGATTTTTTGATGATGGCCATTCTGACCAGTGTGAGGTGTAAAAATGGCTATACTCCAAAGCAATCTACAGATTCAATACAACCCTATAAAATTACCCAAGTCCTTTTGATTAATTTAATTGACCATTTAAAATAAATGTATTTCTAAAGGTGCAATTTTGAAAAATTAAATTAGAAAGTAGACCAATAAAGTAAAAATTTTGCTTCTAGGTAAGCATATTACTGTCTGCATAATTTTTCTCACACATCACTATATTCTCAACCACTATCAGCAGTTCTAAAATCCATCCCAAAATACAGCCAAATAATTATGGAAATTTGATATAGCGAATTTAAACTAGTGGGTCAGACCTAACAGATTAAAATATAAAAACTTCAACATTCTCCTATGTCATTCCCTAAGGAAAAGAATTTATTGAACAGTAATAGTCATTGTTTATAAATCATCACCAAATTGCTGGCCTGTTTGGGATATTTTTAATAAGTCTATGAATAATGTTGAGCTAAAAGGACTCTTTGATTTAAAGGATTTGAAACATGCTTGTTTGAAATTCCTACCAATGAGAAGTCATCATCGACATTCAGGTGCTCTTCTTGGTCTATGTTTCAAAGATTCCAAAACTCATTCAGCATTTCCAGAGCTGTAATATAATTAAATATCTATTCGGTTCAGTTCAGTCACTCAGTCGTGTACAATTCTTTGTGACCCTATGGACTGCAGCATGCCAGGCTTCCCTGTCCTTCAATCTTTCCCAGCATCAGGGTCTTTTCAAATGAGTCAGTTCTTCTCATCAGGTGGCCAAAGTATTGGAGTTTCAGTTTCAGCATCATCCCTCCCAGTGAATATTCAGGACTGATTTCCTTTAGGATTGACTGGTTGGATCTCCTTGCAGTCCAAGGGACTCTCCAGAGTCTTCTTCAACACCACAGTTCAAAAGCATCAATTCTTCGGCACTCAGCTTTCTTTATAGTCCAACTCACATCCATACATGACTACTGGAAAAACCATAGCCTTGACTAGACAGACCTATTTTTTTTTTTAATAAATTTATTTATTTTAGTTGGGGGCTAATTACTTTACAATATTGTAGTGGTTTTTGCCATACATTGACATGAATCAGCCATGGGTTTACATGTGTTCCCCATCCTGAACCCCCCTCCCACCTCCCTCCCCATCCCATCCCTCTGGGTCATCCCATTGCCTCAGCCCTGAGCATTTGTCTCATGCATCGAACCTGGTATGGTGTTCTGTCTCACATATGATAATATATATGTTTCAATGCTATTCTCTCAGAACGTCCCACCCTCACCTTCTCCCTCAGAGTCCATAAGACTCTTCTATGCATCTGTGTCTCTTATTCTGTCTCGCATATAGGGTTATCATTACCATCTTTCAAATTCCATATATATGCATTAGTATACTGTATTGGTGTTTTTCTTTCTGGCTTACTTCACTCTGTATAATGGGGTCCAATTTCATCCATCTCAATAGAACTGATTCAAATGTATTCTTTTTAATGGCTGAGTAATATTCCATTGTGTATATGTACCACAGCTTCCTTTGTTGGCAAAGTAATGTTTCTGCTTTTTATTTTGCTGTCTAGGTTTGTCATAACTTTTCTTCCAAGGGGTAAGACTCTTTTAATTTCATGGCTGCATCACCATATGCAGTGATTTTGGAGCCCCCCCAAACACAGTCAGCCACTGTTTCCACTGTTTCCCCATCTATTTGCCATGAAGTGATGGGACCTGATGCCATGATCTCAGTTGTCCAGTTCTAACTGTTGCTTCTTGACCTGCATACAGATTTCTCAGGAGGCAGGTAAGGTGGTCTGCTATTCCCATCTCTTTAAGAATTTCCACACAGCCCTTCCCATCAACAGAAAATTGGATTAAAGATTTACTGAACATGGCCCTGCCCATTAGAAGACCCAGTTTCCCCTATAGTCAGTCTCTCCCATCAGGAAGCTTCCATAAGCCTCTGATCCTTATCCCTCAGAAGGCAGATAGAATGAAAACCATGATCACAGAAAACTAATCAAGCGATCACATGGACCACAGTCTTGTCTAACTCGATGAAACTATGAGCCATGCCATGTAGGGCCATCCAAGACCGTCAGGTCATGTTGAAAAGTTCTGACAAAACGTGGCCCACTGGGGAAGGGAATGGCAAACCACTTCAGTATTCTTGCCTTGAGAACTCCATGAACAATATGAAAAGGCAAAAAGATAGGACACTGAAAGATGAACTCCCCAGGTCAGTAGATGCCCAAGATGCTACTGGAGAAGAGAGAAGAAATAACTCCAGAAATAATGAAGAGACAGAGCCAAAGCAAAAACAATGCCCAGTTGTGGATGTGACTGGTGATAGAACAAAAGTCCGATGCTGTAAAATATCTCTTAGACTAAGCCATATAATAATTTCCTTTAATTATTCACAGTCCTTAATGTGCTTCTTTGTTTTCTTTCTTAAATCTATCTGTTCCTTATTATCATCCTGTGTGTGTTAAGTTGTTTCAGTCATGCCCGACTCTGCGAGTCCATGAACTATAGCCTACTAAGCTCCTCTGTCCATGGAATTCTCCAGGCAAGAGTACTGGAATGGGTTGCCATGCCCTTCTCCAGGGCATGCCCTGACTCAGGGACTGAATGGGGGACTTCTGCATTGCGGGTAGATTCTTTATGATCTGAGCCACCAGGAAAGCCCCTTATTATCATCCTAAGTAGTTATCACACTCATTTCATAGTTGTAGAGTTACAGAGACATCTATCTTAACGTTCTACTCAAAATAACACAACTAATAAAAGGCAAAATGACATTTTCTTGATTTGTGTGGTCAACTCGATTCCAATTCCAATATCTTAAAAAAAAAAATAATAGCAAATGAAGTAACAGACAAACAATTAATCTCAAAAATATACAAGCAACTTCTACAGCTGAATTCCCGAAAAATAAACGACCCAATCAAAAAATGGGCCAAAGAACTAAACAGACATTTCTCCAAAGAAGACATACAGATGGCTAACAAACACATGAAAAGATGCTCAACATCACTCATTATTAGAGAAATGCAAATCAAAACCACAATGAGGTATCATTTCACACCAGTCAGAATGGCTGCTATCCAAAAGTCTACAAGCAATAAATGCTGGAGAGGGTGTGGAGAAAAGGGAACCCTCTTACACTGTTGGTGGGAATGCAAACTAGTACAGCCACTATGGAGAACAGTGTGGAGATTCCTTAAAAAACTGGGAATAGAACTGCCATATGACCCAGCAATCCCACTGCTGGGCATATACACCGAGGAAACCAGAATTGAAAGAGACGCGTGTACCCCAGTGTTCATCGCAGCACTGTTTACAATAGCCAGGACATGGAAGCAACCTAGATGTCCATCAGCAGACGAATGGATAAGGAAGCTGTGGTACATATACACAATGGAATATTACTCAGCCATTAAAAAAAAATACATTTGAATCGGTTCTACTGAGATGGATGAAACTGGAGCCCATTATACAGAGTGAAGTAAGCCAGAAAGAAAAACAACAATACAGTATACTAATGCATATATATGGAATTTGAAAGATGGTAACGATAACCCTATATGCGAGACAGAATAAGAGACACAGATGCATAGAACAATTTTATGGACTCTGAGGGAGAAGGTGAGGGTGGGACATTCTGGGACAATAGCATTGAAACATGTATATTACCATATGTGAAACAGAACACCATTCCATGTTCGATGCATGAGACAAGGGCTCAGGGCCGGGGCAATGGGATGACCCAGAGGGATGGGATGGGGAGGGAGGTGGGTGGGGGGTCCAGGAAGGGGAACACATGTAAACCCATGGCTGATTCATGTCAATGTATGGCAAAAACTATTACAATATTGTAAAGTAATTAGCCCCCAACTAAAATAAAAAAAAAAAAAAACATTTTGCCATTGGTAACACCGCCATTTGATATTTAAGATAACTTCAGTGACAAACTGATTACTGCTCATTCATTGTGTGATTTATCATGACTGTAAATAAATTGATTAGTATTTGATAGATACAGAGAATGCACATTGACAGTGTACTAAGTCCTAGGATGGACTGAAAACATTGTTCTTAAGTTTCCTAACTGTAACATTGTATCTATGAAATTTTAGTAGAAACTCTTTTGCAAAATTTCCAGGTTGAGTGTAGGCAGTGGGTGGAATTATTAGCTAGAATTCTTTGGCTTTCTTTGCTCAGTTCAGTTGGTCAGAGCATGATTCAGAAGAAGGCAAGAATGTGGGTAGAGTCTATGTGGGCCAGTTCATTTACTTTAACCTTGCACAATTGCATCAACAATGGAAACAGAAACAATGATATCCTCCTAAAATAAAGTGAATGTTTTAGAAGAAATCAAAGCTAATGCATCATCACAATCAGGATATCAACATAAAGTTCATGGTTCTTTTATGGTTGGATCATCTCAGTACCATCATCTTCTCAAAGAACAGGATATTACTCTCATCAACCAAAAGGTCATTATCAACACTCCATTCGTCACCAGTGTGTACAGTGGTTTATCTGAAACAAATATTTAAATAATCAGTGGTGAGAATAGTCGGGGATAGAGGGAGGCTTTAAACTTTTCTTGAATTAACATCATTTCAAAAGTTTCTCTTTCTAGAGTTGATTCAGCAGTGCTAGTAAACACAAAAGTGTTGTTTAAGTGAGTCAGACAGAGTTTGAACCTTTGCAGTCTCATTTATTAAGTGATCCTAAGCAAGTTATTCAACCTCTCTGGGGTCTCAGTCTCCTCATATGAACACAATGCTGACAGTAGTATTAATACCTACCTCAAGAAAGTGTGGTTAGATTCAAGCGAGAGAAGAAGTCTAAAGCACTTGCTGTAAAGCTGGCATATAGTAAGTACTTAATAGTATAAATGAATATTATTATTATCATTATTATTTACTTTTATTATCCCACTGAGAAAAGTTTGAGCTGGAAAGACCAAGGGAGCATTTAATAGTTTGGTAAGTATCATTCCCTCCCCCAGTGAATAGGGGAGTATAATGGAGGGAAAATATTTGAAGGTCATAGGGAAAACATAACAATATCACATCTTTTTTTTTTTAAGGTTTCATGATATAGCTTTGTTTGATTTAAAATTAACTCTCAGACTTACATATCTACATGAACTTTAATTGCTAAATGCATTTTAGAAGCCGTGTCACTATTTTGTGTAGATAAAAATCCTTCCTGTAATCATTACCACATTCTTATCCTCCTCTGAACTGTGTTCTGACCAGCTGACTTAAGAAAGCAAGACAAAGAGTTGTAGTTCATAACTCCATTCATATTCTATCCCATGGAATTTCACAATAGATTCTAAGGAAACTTCACAAGTGAAAATATTATGGTTGTGATATTTGTTCCAATTATGGTTGTGATATATTTCCAGTTCACCTAAGAACACATTTAGGAGGTGCGGCCCATTCCATCAAAAAGTGTTTAAAGTTTTATTATTGAAGCATTAAACAGATTATCGCTGTAGCAATATAACATAGCTATTCCATGTATCTGAGTTACCAACTTGATGGTATTATGAGTAGCAAAGCCAAATTGATTATTTTGGAAAGAGTGCCAGAGTTGAAATTGTTAGCTACTTGGATTTAGAAGGCCTAATTTGTATGATTTATACAGTCTTTCACAGTCTTTAGTAGGCAATTGTAAGCATAAACTAAGAACGTACATATCAGTTCAGTTCAGTTCAGTCGCTCAGTCTTGTCCGACTCTTTGTGACCCCATGAATCACAGCACTCCAGGCCTCCCTGTCCATCACCAACTCCCGGAGTTTACCCAAACTCATGTCCATCGCGTTGGTGATGCCATCCAGCCATCTCATCCTCCGTCGTCCTCGTCTCCTCCCGCCCCCAATCCCTCCCAGCATCAGGGTCTTTTCCAATGAGTCAACTCTTCGCATGAGTTGGCCAAAGTATTGGAGTTTCAGCTTCAACATCAGTCCTTCCAATGAACACCCAGGACTGATCTCCTTTAGGATGGACTGGTTGGATCTCCTTGCAGTCCAAGGGACTCTCAAGAGTCATAAAGGGCATCAGAAATAGTAACAGAGAATATGCAATATTATTTCATTCATTATGTGTTCCCAAGTAATTTACGTTAATATAAACAGATTCAGGAGAATGGTTTCTTTATAAAGGCGTGTTTTCACACTTCATTTGCTGCACTACATTTAAGACCTCAGGGAACAATTTTTGATTGGCCCCAATGTTTATGATTACAGGTAGTGTGATCTTCTACAGATGATGCTGTGGAATGTTCAAGTTAAGGCTAAGATGGTATTGTCTTGCCAGAAAATGATGGTGATATATGGGAGAGGCTGAAGATGATTCTAAATATTATTTTTCATGCATAATAAGGATTTTCTTTGAAAATTTATAATAATAGATTTAGAAAAACTATGGTCAGAACAAATGTCTTTCTTGTTCTCTGAAAGAAGAGACCTTGAAAATATTATGTTACGGTGTATTTCTTCAGTTAGCACTCTGCTGGCTTAAAATACTCTCAAAGGGATATTTGATGCAATTTTCAAAACTCAGTCATGCCGATGATCAGGAGTTTCTAACCTCTTTCTGCACTTGGATATCAAGAAAATAAGTTTGCATTTTTTAAACTATCATGTATAGCACAATTGGTGGAAAGCAGTAGAGAGCAAATGCCAAAATGAGAGCCTGAACCCAAGTCTCTTTGGTGAATGTAAGCAATGTGCTCTGCTGTGCAGAGAAGAAGTCAAGTCTTTGGTTCACTGTCACCTTGGATTTCCTCTTTTGAAATAGGATTAGCAACCAGATAGATATGGTCCCATCTCAAAAAGATACATAAAAGATACATATTGTGCCTTGATCAGTACAATGATGTAAATGCCAGTGTCATTTATCTGCTCTTGTGCTTTAAAATGCTTCCCCGTTTATATAAATCTAAGGATCTTACGTTGTGAAATTTCATTCTTCCAGCCAAATTCTAAACTCAGTGAGTTTGCTCTTCAAGCTTAACTATAATTAAATAGAATTCCTTGAATGAGATGTTGTCTGGTTTTTTGTTTATTCTTATCATATTTTATAATTATAATAGGAAATAAAATATTTTTAATCTAAGATGTTTAGCCATAATCCTGTGTTGCAAACTATTTTCTTTATATTTCATTCAAATCCTTGTCCACATAGAGTCACTGTGTATGTATAATTTAGTAAATATTCTTTTTTCATTTAAAAATAAATCAGAAGCTTTTTATAAATGGAAGCTATGCTTTCATATTTATACTTTACAATAGTTTAATAATATTTCTCTAGGTAAAAGCTACCATAATTTCATATTATACAGTAGCCATAGTCCTAATGCAAATATAAGTAAAAAGACCTGTGGTTTATGCCTCACAGGTGCTTAGTTGTGTCGAGTTGAAATACTGGTGTTGTGAAAAGTCCTATTTGAACATTATTTGGGATAAGTTAGACATTGATGGTTGAGGATATGGGTACAACATACACAGTTTTAGTTCTACCAATACCCCTTCCATTTATTTTCATAGAAGTAAAGCCTACAAGGAAATTCAGTAACAACCACATTGCCTGGTATAGTCTATCTTTAGACACTAAACAGACCTTGAAACAACTGTGAAAAATTACAGACTGGGCAAAACTATATTCATTCAGGCCATCCAGGTGGGTCCTTGTGTAATCTCAACAACCCATCTGATAGGCAAAGTAATTCAACAGATGTAAGAAAACGGTGTGTGTCAGAATAATGGTTGTCCGACATTTGTTAGAAATGCAAGTGTTTAAATAATTAAGGTAGGTAATATATACGGGTGGGGTGATTTTGTGGAAATTAGTACCTGGCAATACCAAGACCCTAGAAAATGCTCAGAAATCATAGTTACCTCTAAAACAGCATAATTAGAGGGAAGAAAAGGGAATTGAGCACTATTTTGTAAACAATACTAACCATGTATTCACGAACATAAGAAGGCCCTTGAACTCTACAAATAATAATTTCAGATGTGTTTTACCACCAACAGTAATAATAGTGCTTAAGTTTTGGAAAGGCTCCTCAGTCCAGAGCTGTTACCTTGCTGATGAACCTACATCACCTGCCTTTGGAGTCAGGCATCTAAAAGAGCATGGTCCCTTGATGGATGACCTCCACACATCAGTCAGGGTAACAGTGGGTCCATAACCAAGTTAGAATACCACAAAATTTGTCATGTTCATGCAATGGTTAACTTTTTGTGTCAGTTTGATTGGACTTAGAGATGTCCAGATAGCTGGTAAACATTATTTTTGAGAATTTCTAGGAGGGTGGTGCTCCTTAGCATTTAAATCAGTAGACTGAATAAAGATTATCTTACCATTGTGGATGGACATCATGCAATCTGTTGAGAGCCTAAATAAAACAAAAAGATGGAAGAAGGGCAAATTTGCTCTCTCTGCTTGAGCTGAAACAACTATTTTTTCTTGCCTTTGATGCTCCTGGTTCTCAAGATTTTAGACTTAAACTGGAACTTACACCATTGGACCCCTAACTCTCAGGCCTTCAGATTCAGATTGAATTATGTAACAAGCTTACCTGATTTTCCAGCCTGCAGATGGCAGATTATGGGACTTCCCAATCTCCATAACTGGATGAGCTAATTCCTATTATATAAATATATTTATAGTTAGCTCTATGTACATGGAGAGCTCTGAGAAATATAGATTATTTTTGTTTTTCAAAGACTAAAGTTGTAAAATCAACTTTAACTACAGTAAGTAGTTAATGGATATGCAAAGTAAAAAGAAGCAAAACATGGTGTCAAAAACATAAAATGTTTTGGGAGAGGAAAACGTGTTTTTAGATTACATTTGAACTTAAGTGACAATCAGCCACTTGCATATAGCAATGCATATGTATAGAGGAATGAATTGCTATATACATAGATTGATATATATGAACCTCATATATCCTCACAAACCCAAAACCTATAATACATACACAAAAAATAAACAGAAAGAAACCCAAACATAACACTAAATAAAATTATCAGTTATTTTTCCTGACCACAATGATAAGAAGCTGAACTCAATTACAAGAAGAAAACTGGAAAATATACAAACATATGAAAACTAAACAGCATGCTACCAAACAACCAATTGGTCAAAGAAAAAATCAGAGAGAAAATCAAAAGATACTTTGAGATAAAAGGAAACAGAAATATAACTTTCCAAAATCTATTGGATGCAGTAGAAGCAGTTCTAAGAGAGAATGTTGCAGTAATTCAAGCCTACCTCAAGAACAAGAAAAATTTCAACTAAATAATATTAATTTTTCACCTAAATGAACCAGAAAAAAGAACAAAGTCAAAAGTTAGTAAAAGGACGGAAATAATAAAGATCAGAGCAGAAATAAATATAACTGAGACTAAAACATGGGGAAAAGAGCTCGTTCTTTGAAAATATCTACAAAATTGATAAACCTTTAGCCAGACTCATCAAGGAAAAGAGAGAGGTCTCAAATAAAACCAGAAATGAAGGAGGAGTACTTATAAACAACACAAGAGAAACAAACAATTCTAAGAGACTTACATGAACATTATATGCCAACAAATTGTACAACCTAGAAGCAATAGGTAAATTCTTAGAAACATATAATCTTCCAAGACTGAATCAGGAAGAAATAGAAAATCTGAACAGACCAGTTACAAGTAAAGAAATTGAATCAGTAATCAAAAGACTTCCAAGAAACAAAAATTCAGGACCAGATAGATTCACAGGTGAATTCTATCAAACATTTAAAGAAGAGTTAATACTTACCCTCTCAAACTATTCAAAAAAGATTGAAGATGAAAGGATGTTTAAATCATTGTATGAGACCAGCATTATTACCCTGATACCAAAACTGAACAAAAACTCTACAGAACAAAATTACAGGTCAGTATTCCTGATGAATACAGACGCAAAAATCCTCAACAAAATATTAGCAAATCCAGTTCAGCAATACATTGGAAGAATTATATACCATAATCAAATGGGACTTATTCCAGGGATGCAAGAATGATTCAGTATCTACAGATCAACCAACATAATCCACCACACTAACAAAACAAAGAATAAAAATTACAAGATTCCATCAATAGATCTGGGAAAAGCATTTGACAAAATTTGACATCCATTTATGGTAAAACTCTCAACAAAGTGGGTATAGAGTGTTCATATCTCAGCCTACATTATATTCAACAGTGAAAAGCTGAAAACATTTCTTCTAAGATCAGGAACAAGACAAGAATGCCCACTTTTGGCACTTTTATTCAACATAAAATTATTAATAAATGTCCTGGAATGAATTCAGTACGTTATTGATTCTTTGATATTTGCTATAACTGGCTTTATAACTAACAATATGGTCAACTGTTAAACATCAGTAGTGTGCTTTTAAGAAGGATAATTTCTGGTTTTAGAGTTTGCTTTATTTCCATCAGATTTTAAGGAAGGGAACCCATGAAGATTAGAGAGAACTGTCCTAAGAGGCTGCTCATTTCTTATTCCGAGAGGATAGCCATGACTTGGGTAGGTTATGGATTAATATTTATTCTGTATTTGGTTTCCATGAGGAAGGATTTGCCTAAACACATGTGGCCAGTTATCCTACCCTTTGTTCCTCCCCAAAAAAGTGGACTGAGTTACCTGGTTGGTGAACGACAGCTCTAACACTGTCACATTGTAGAATGCCATTCAACTTTATCAGCCTATTAGTTTATCTGTGGCAACAAACAACTCCAATACCATCAGTGGATAACAGCCACAAATATTTATTTCTTGCTCATGTTACATAGGAGCTTCAGGCCAGCTGGACCTTTGCTCAGTCCTGCTGGGTTTGAGCCTGGCTATAGCTTGACTCAGCCTGGCTTGGTTCCATATGTCTTCCCGGTTCAGAGATCCAGGCACTTGTTGTATCCCTTATCTGAGACATGCTACTCTAATAGGTAAGGGCAAACTACACACATCCAAATTGAAGCTCCTACTAAAAAATGATTCATGTCACATCTTACATCCCATCAGCCAAAGAATACCCCAGGACCCAGCCCAAAGTCAATAAGGGAGGGACATATACTCTTCCCAAATGATGCAACAACAACTCACATGACAATGAGCAGGAACATATAACTCAGTCATCGAGAAGAAGCAGATAGTTGGGAAATTGTACTTCAATCTTCCACAATCACCTATAAAGAAAATCTTTTTCTTTCTATCTTCCAGAATACCGAGTCTATCAGCTAAATATAATGACCCTTGTGTTGACAAGGGTCATTTATGGGATCATCTAAAAACCAAACCAAACCAAAACAAAACAAAAAACCCCAAACCACAATCAAGCCAGTTCTCGTTAACATTTCTCAGATCTCCTATTTTTTGTGAGCATCATAGATGTAAAAAGGTATACAATTTTTATTTAGTTTAAATGTTTCTGATAACTAGTGAGGCTAGATATAGTTTCCTGTATTTATTAGCTACTTGATTCTCCATTCTGCTGTCATATCTTTTGGCTAATAGATTTTTTTTCTTCTGCTTACTGATTTGTGAAAGTGAAAGTTGTTCAGTCATGTCCGATTCTTTGACCCCATGGACTGTAACTTGCCAGGCTCCTCTGTCCATGGAATTCTCCAGGCCAGAATACTGGAGCCGTTCCCTTCTCTAGGAGATCTTTCCAGGTCTCCCACGTTGCAGGCGAATTCTTTACCAGCTGAGCTACCAGGAAGCCCATTGATTTGTGTGTTCCTTATACATTCTGAGCATTAACACTTTCTTGGTTAAATATGTTGCACGTGATTTTTCAGACTAAGATTTTACTTTTCCCTTTTAAAAAAATGGTTTTTTGAAATACAAGGTTTTTATTTTAATGTGGTATAATCAATAAATATTTCTATTTTATGCTTTTTTTGTTTTTATATTCTTTTTCTGCTTCCACAAGTATCAAATAGTTTTAAATACTATAATTTTATAGTTAGTCTTAAAGGAAATCAGTCCTGAATATTCAAGGGGATGACGGAGGATGAGATGGTTGGATGGCATCACTGACTTGATGGACGTGAATTTGAGCAAGCTCAAACTCATGGAGTTGAGTGATGGACAGGGTGATGGACAGAGTTTGGTGACAGACAGGGAAGCCTGGCAAGCTGCAGTCCATGGGGTTGCAAAGAGTCATCCCCTTCTCTTTCAGCCTTCAATCTTGCCCAGCATCAGGGTCCAACTATCACATCCGTACATGACTACTGGAAAAACCATGGCTTTGACTAGACAGAACTTTGTCGGCAAAGTAATGTCTCTGCTTTTTAATATGCTGTGTAAACTCAACTTAGTTGTAATACATTTTGTTTTTAACCCACTAGCACTCTGTTTATGTTATTCGTTACTATGCTCATGAGTGAAACTAACTCCTAAACCTCCTTCCTCAAGAATCTCAATTTCTGATTTTCGTATCAATATTATGTTAAAATTATTTGGAAAACACTTCCTTTTTTCTATCATATGAATTACTTTGTGTAGCTTTTTAAGTTGTAAGGTTAACTTCTTAACTCTCAGCCCATGGTATTTTAGATATCAGTGTCATTTGGCTCTATTTAGAATTTCTTCTTAGGTTCGTAAATATTTAGAATATGTTTTCAATTGCCATATATATATATATATATGACTTTATTAGTTACTTAATATATGATTATCTTAATTACAATTTGATCATAAGATGTATTTTAAATATTGTTGATTCTTTAATATTTATTGTAACTGGCTTTATAGTTAGTAACATGGTCAATTTTTAAACACTAACAATATGTATTCAAGAAGAACAATTTCTGAGTTTAGATTTTTCTTTATTCCCTTCAGACTGAGGTTGTTAATCGTGTTCTTTAAATATTCTTTCCCTACAGACACCTTTAGACTCATAACCTATCAGTTACTCAGAATGGAATACTAAAAATTGCCTAGCATGTCTGAAGATTTGTTAATTTCTATTTTTAAAAAATACTTGTTTTGTATTTAAGGAGAAATTATTAGAATATTTATGTTTGTAAGTGTTATGTCTTCCTGGTGAGTTTTATGTCTCTCTATAATTCTTTTTCTCTAACTGGTTGGCCTTGTCTATTTTATCTTATCTGAATGTGTGTAATAGATATGCAATACATATTAAAAATAGTCATTTTAGCTTCAGTTTTGGGCTAGTGGTAAGTGTCACATTCTTTTAAAAATGAGGTGTGAAACTGCCTTTGAGTATCTGTAAAAGAGGTGGGTGTAACTGTAGTAGGCCCCTTCCACACACTGAATATATAAATTTAGGAGCTGGCTAATAAGAGGGAATTTTTAAGAGAGTACTGATGTGCTATGAGTCATTCTCTCCCCTGTAGAAGGAGGAAAATATTTTTTCCCTCAACTAAATCCTAAAGAAATGGGCTTATGCCATATAGAAAGGTCAAGGACCTGTAGCTGAAGGATGAAACAAAGGCTGTGTCATCTTGGTTCTAATAGTCCTCATCCGATTAGAGAGTATCCCTGCCTCCTCCTAATGTTTCGGATATCCAGGGTCCAGATGAGATGAATTCCCTAAGGATTCGTCCTCCTTACCATCTGACACATCTCTTGGATCTGAGACTGAGATCCCTCTTAGCCCACACACTGTTTGTACTGTACCAAAGAGGCCACTGCAGAGGGCTGTAGGGTGGCCAGAAGAGCAGGTGAACAAATCTGAAAGTAAATAGATCTATTTGTAAGTTCCTTTATTTATCTATAATGTGCTTTATGTATTTAACATGCACTGACTGCGTGGAGGGAGGGGCTACTGGTAAAGTAATACAAAAGTTACTAATCCAGGCTTTGAGGTCAAACAGCACTCAGTCTCAATCCCAGATCTGCCACTTCCTAGTTGTTGGACTTGTAGGAGATTGTGTTTCAGAGTCTCCATTTCCTCAGCCTGGAGCTACAAACGGTCACCACTAAATGCTATGTTGTTTAGATAAGACACTGTTAAGTACAAAGCTTATACTGGGGTCTCAACAGAAAAAGTATTCAAACACAATGCTGTGAAGAAAAAATTATGATAAGGAGGAGGAGGAAAAGGAGAGATTGAGGGGAATATGCTTCATGTCTTCCCACAAAATAGTATGGGGCTGGTATAAAGAGAGGAATGAAAGAGACACTAAAGGGTTGGAAAGGAGGAGGAGAAAGGCTGTCAGGTGACTGTGCTATAGCCAACTTTCAGTCTTTGAAATGAATCACCATATGGAGGTGATATGGAGAAATATGGAGGAATGATACTTGCATTTCTTTCCGTTGTCATCTATTTCATTGGATAAGTGGGTATCTTCGAAATCTCCCACTGACACTAGAAACTTGAATGAGTGCATGTGCTTTGTGTCCAAGTCAACTGTAGCTGTGAAGCCCTGCTTATTTATCCCTTTTGTTGTTCAGTCACTAAATCATGTCTAACTCTTTGAGACCCGCATGGACTGTAGCCCACCAGTCTCCTCTGTCTATGGGATTTCCCAGGCAAAATTGGGTGGCAATTTCCTTCTCCAGGGGATCTTCTCTACACAGGAATCAAACCCGCCTCTCCTGCTTGGCAGGCGGATTCTTTACTGCTGGGCCACAAGGGAAGCCCACTTATTTAGCCCTAGAAAAGCTTTAGTGCAGAGTTCCTTAAGACTCTCTTGTTTGGGTAGGTCACCTAAGTACAGTCTGCTCTCCCCACATAGTACAGATGCCCCTGATGTTATTTTCTTCACTGACAAAAACTTATGATGGGTCACTTCTTCCTTTTGCCCTTCTGCTGCTTTTGAATAATTAACAGGAGAAATATTCTCACCACATTATCTTCCAAAGGAAAAATAAAAGATTCACCGAAGAATCTTAGACTTTTTGCTTTTTGAGATTCCTTGCATTACTTAAGTTAGTGATTGTATTAGGATGAAACATGATACAAACCAATAATGCTTTTAAGTGTACAATTATTATGTGAAGGGTGGTCATGGGTCACTTCTCTGCATACAAAAACCGTATTAAATTTATATATGATGAATAGGATCAAAACCACAACCCATTTTGCTGCAAGAAAATTATTCACTTATTTTGAATGTGGTAGTGGCTTCTTTGTCAGATTTTGACTAATCACACTTTGGTAATGCTGGAATGGGACAGAAGTTTTGGTTAACAGTTCTTCTAGCATTTAGAAACTCCTATTAGGAAGCATATGTGACAACATTTATTATTTTTTAAAAAATGTGAAACTGGTCCCAAGATAGATTTGATCATAAGATACATCAGATTTTCATGCTACTTGGCCTCTGAGTGAAGCTACTGATTGTGTAACTTCTGGATCCTGGTGCAATCCTGCAGGGATCCAAAGCTGAAGAGGACAAGGGTTGGAGCGAAGCTTGGAGACTGAAGGCAGCCATTCTTCTGGGGATGAGGAAAGAATAGAATCGGGTATATTCATTCCCTTGTTACCCAGCAGTTTTGAGATTAACCATGGGTCACACATGGCTGTGGAACACTTGGAATGTGGCTAGTCAAAATTGACATATCCAGAAAATATGAAATACACACCAGATTGGAAAGACTCTATTAAAAAAGAATGTAAAAACAGTTTATCAATGATTTTTATATTGATTATATATTAAATGCTAATTTGGATATATTGGGTTAAACAAAACTCATTTCACAAAATGATTTTACCTATTTTCTTTTTATGTGTTTTAGTGTGGCTATAAAATTTAAATTTAAAATTACTTTCGTAGCTCTCATTTTTTTTTTTTTTTTTGATCGGACAACATCACTCTAAAAGCTTGCCCCAAAGGAGATAAATGATTATTCTTCTGAAGTCATCTAATTTCATGTTTGTGCCCTTTCATGAAATGTTTACCAACATTTATGGCTTTGCAGTTAATTTCAGTCAGCTTCTCATGAAACCAGGTAAACAAAGTAGCTGAAAAGAGTCTAATGAATTTTCTTGCCTAAACACATGAGATGTTGCATCTGTATTCCTTCTAAACCACGGATGATGAACAATCCACAAACACTCCATCTGGATTACATGGTCATCAACTGAATGTTCTTCATGAGAGTGTAAGAGTAACCGACAAAGGAAATTCCATAGAAGTTTCCCAGTTGCCTTTTAAGGTGTCATCAATAGCAAATTTCTACTAGGTATCAAAATGTACCATTTGAATTACACAGAAAATGACCATAGACAGGTACGGAAGTTACAAATTCAGAGATCAAAATATACTATGGTTTAGTTAATTGTATGCCGAAGAAGAGCGCAGACATTCGTTTCTGGTAAAATGAAAAAAAAATGATGTCACCTTAATTAAGCTATATTCTCTCAGAACTTTAGCTTGGTGAGGATGGCTGAGTATGATATCCTAGGGTAATGGAAATGCTAAGGGTTGTATAATAGTCAGTGGTTGTAAAAATGACAGCCTGCAATGCAGTGATTATGGCAAGTTACTAGCATCTTTGAAGCACAGATTTTACATGTGTAAAATGAAGATAATTGCACCAGCCTCACAGGGATATTGTTGTATAAAGAGACTAGCTAAATAAATATGAGCTATTATTATTAGTGGAGCTTCCCTGGTGGCTCAGTGGTAAAAAATCTGCCTGTCAGTGCAGGAGATGTGGTTTTGATCCCTGATGCCAGAAGATCCCCTGGAGAAGGAAATGGCAACCCACTCCAGTATTCTTGCCTGGAGAATTCCATGGACAGAGGAGCCTGGCGGGCTACGGTCTGTGGAGTTGCAAAGAGTCGGACATGACTTGGCGACTGAACAACAACAACAACAACAACAACAACATTATTATTATTAACAGTAGAATTTTAGAGAATCACTTTTGTGAAGGCATTTCTTAGGTCCTGATTCCTATGGTAAACATTTCCAGGTGACACAAACTCTTGATTTTTGCCCTTTAAAATATCCTTTAGGGCACACTAAACTTGTTTGACGTGGCATGTTCAGTCACTCAGTTATGTTCGACTCTGCGATAGCACAGACTGTAGCCAGTCAGGTTCCTCTGCCCATGGGATTTCCCAGGCAAGAATACTGGAGTGGGTTGCCATTTCCTTCTCCAGGGGGATCTTCCTGACCCCACGTCTCTTGCATTGCAGGCAGATTCTTTACTGCTGAGTCACCTGGGAAGCCCTACATTGAACTTGTAGTGATTCACTAATCATAAAAATGTAGAGCATTGAGACTGGTATTAAAAGAGACCTAATGCTATATCTGATTCATTTCTTACAAGGAGCTGATAGTTTTAGGGAAGAGAAGATATTCTCATATTTAGAAATAATGTAAAGTTGATTGTGCTAAATATCTCAAGATAGGTTTGTACGCACTGACTTGGAAGGGCTGGTTGGATCCAGGTAGAGGCGTCTATCAGAAAATGCAGGGGTAAACTCCAAGCAGTGAGATGTGTCCTGGACTTAGAAATAGGTAACTTACCCACGTGGATGAGGTCCTTGAAGTCATGTGACTAGACAGGCTCTCTGCAGGTGCTAGTTTGAAAGGGAAGTCCAATGAGGGAAAGGGAAGGAAAGAGAGGGATGAACACAAATGGAATGGAAGACTTCTATTTAGGAGACAAAGGAGGAAGAGCGTGAAAGATGAGAACAACGAGAGTTTCAGTCGCTTCAGTTGTGTCCGACTCTATGAGACTCCATGGACTGTAGTGTGCCAGGCTCCTCTGTCCATGGGATTCTCCAAGCAAGAATACTGGAGTGGGTTGCCATGCCTTGCTCCAAGGGATCTTCCCCACCCAGGGATTCAATCCATGTCTCCTGAATCGCAGCCAGATTGTTTATCCACTGGGCCACCTGGGAAGCCCCATATAGGAAGAAAAAGATGCCCCAATTGACTCCATACTTCTCTGGTCCCTTTCCTGCCAGGGGCTTCCAGTTATAAGTGGACTCAATTCTCTTTCTCTATTTTAATCTCCATCTCTCTCATGCTCTCTCTCTCTTTTTTTTTTTCTCTCTCTCCCTCCTCTTCCACATTACAAATTCACTGTTCTCTGACTTTCCTTTTTTTTCCAAAGCTGCTTCTCCTGAAACTCACTCTGGCTCTGATGGCCTCATGTCCTCAGCTGCAATTCCACATTTACCGTTCTTCCTCATTCTACAGACTTTGAGCGGTGCAACGGCCCTCGCCCCACACTTTTCCAGGCAGGAAGGTGGGGCACAGAAGACTGTCATTACCCTACACATAGTCTTACAACTATTTCCCTAAGTGGAGCAGAATATAACAAACTTTAGACAGAAAGGTATTCCCTGGTAGCTCAGATGGTAAAGAATCCACCTGCAATGCAGGAGACCTGGGTTCGATCCCTAAGGTTGGAAAGATCCCCTGAAGGAGGAAATGTCAACCCACTCCAGTATTCTTGCCTGGGAAATTCCCTGGACAGAGAAGCCTGGTGGGCTATAGTCCATGGAGTCACAAGGAGTTGGACATGACCGAATGACTAACACTTTCACACTTTCAAATTAAAAAGTTTAGCATTATTTCCCTCTTAAGTGGAAGGATGCCTAGTGAGTATTCAACTGTATATGCCAATGAACTTGAATTTGGAGGGGGGGATATTTCTGTTTGAAGACAGTGTGTTTTCTGAAATGGAGGAGATATTTTTAGTGATTAATGGAAAGTAGATGGTAAACTATGTATGTGTTAATATTTCATGTATCCTGGGATAGTTGTTGACTTTTGCCAGTTAAAATACTAGTATTGAGATATTTTAAAAGACAGATGATAGAGTACCATGAGAAAAAGTTGACTTTCATGGGCAAAGTTACAAGGGTGTCATACACAGGGGTGTATATTCAAGATTGCTCAAAAATCATAAAACTACTTGGTAACAGATTCTTATGTAATTACCAGATTCTATTTTCTCTCTTGGTTGTCTGATTTGTAGTTATTCACTGGAATAAAAGATTTTTGAATGTCTGAAATGGAAACCTCTGGCTGTACTTGTCTTTATTTTTTTGAAAGTTTGTTTTCTATATATTTATTCTGCTTTTTAAGAACAGATTTTGTACTTACTACGGAGACCCATTTTCTCTCCTTGTGATTTCCTACAGTCATCACAGTTTGTTGTACAGAGCATGGATTTTGCAGTTGGAATCTTCATAACATACAGAGAAAGGACCTGTTTCCCCTTTTTGAAACTCATCTCAGAGAGATTTTCCAAGGAAATGTCTATCATTGTACAATTCTTAACTGTTCTTAGGCTTAACCATTGCCTGATTTTATTCAATTGTTTTTGGCATGAAAGAATGGAAGAATCAGTGAAGTACATGAAGATTACTGTTGAGTTTTGAAGTCTGAATAAATTTGGCCACAGGGCTCTGTCTGGAATGTTAAGCCATTTTGAGGTTGACTGAGAAAATCTAAAGTATAACAATAAGGACGGTGTATTTCAAAACAGGTTTTTACTTGTTAATTCACAAGTGATTAATGGAAAACAGATTTGTGGTGGGCTTTATGGCTTTAGAATAAACTTAGGGTAATGAAACAAGGACTAAGTGATTTAAAGTCAGAGTCAAATAAAGGTTAAGCCTCAGGAGATACACAGATACGTTTTTAACTAAATAGTTTCAAAATGCTATCTTGTGTAATTTATTCGTTGACAATATTAAGTCTGTAACATACATTTTTGTTAGGTTCTCCAGAGAAACAAAACCAAAGAACCATATGTATATATATGTAATCTCCTATATATAAGCAAATATTACATATAACAAAATATAATAGGCATTGTGTAATAATATATATATAATATGTGCTTAGGAGATACTGATGGCTTAGCTCCAGACCATTGCAATAAAGTGAAAATCACAAAAAAGTGAGTCACACAAATATTTTGGTTTCCTAGTGCATATAAAATTTGTGTTTCAGTTCAGTTCAGGTAAGTCACTCAGTTGTGTCCGGCTCTTTGCAACCCCATGGACTGCAGCAAGCCAGTCTTCCATGTCCATCACCAATTCCTGGAGCTTGCTCAAACTCATGTCCATTGAGTCGGTGATGCCATCCAACCATCTCATCCTCTGTCATCCCCTTCTCCTCCTGCCTTCAATCTTTCCCAGGATCAGAGTCTTTTCCAATGAGTCAGTTCTTCCCATCAGGTGGCCGAAGTATTGGAGTTTCAGCTTCAGCATCGGTCCTTCCAATGAATATTCAGGACTGATTGATTTCCGTTAGGATGGACTGATTGGATCTCCTTGCAGTCCAAGGGACTCTCAGGAGTCTTCTCCAATTCCACAATTCAAAAGCATCGATTCTTCAGCGCTCAGCTTTCTTTATAGTCCAACTCTCACATCCATACACGACTGCTGGAAAAACCATAGCTTTGACTAGATGGACCTTTGTTGGCAAAGTAATATCTCTGCTTTTTAATATGCTGTCTAGGTTGGTCATAGCTTTTTTTCCAAGGAGCAAGCGTCTTTTAATTTCATGGCTACAGTCACCATCTGCAGTGATTTTGGAGCCCCCAAAATAAAGTCTCTCACTGTTTCCACTGTTTCCCTGTCTATTTGCCATGAAGTGATGGGACCAGATGCCATGATCTTAGTTTTCTGAATGTTGAGTTTTAAACCAACTTTTTCACTCTCCTCTTTCACTTTCATCAAGAGGCTCTTTAGTTCTTTTTTGCTTTCTGCCATAAGGGTGGTGTCATCTGCGTATCTGGGGTTACTGACATTTCTCCTGTCAATCTTGATTCCAGCTTGTGCTTCAGCCAGCCTGGCGTTTTGCATGATCCACTCTGCATATAAGTTAAATAAGCAGTTAATAATCTAGTTTAAATAGTTTAATTTAATTTAAATAAGTTAAATAAAAATTTGTATTTACACTACACCTTTAAATGTGCAAAAGCATTATGTCCAAAACCAATATGTGCTGTGTGCTGTTACTTCAGTCATGTCTGACTCTTTGCAACCCCATGGACCATAGCTCATCAGGCTACCCTGTCCTTGGGATTCTCCAAGCAAGAAAACTGGAGTGGGTTCCCATTTCTTCCTCCAGGGGATCTTCCCAACCCAAGGATTGAACCCATGGCTCTTGTCTCCTGCATTGGCAGGCAGGTTCTTTACCACTGGTGCCACCTGGGAAACCAATATACACAGCTCAATTAAAAAATACTTTACTTCTGAGACTTCCTTGGTGGTCCAATGGTTAAGACTCCATGCTGCCAATGCAGGGGGCAGGGGTTTGAACCCTGGTCAGAGAGCTAAGATCCCACACGCTATGCAGCATGGCCAAAAAATTAAAAGAACATTAAAAAAAAAAACAAAACTTTACTGCTAAAAAAATCCTCTGAAACTTCAGTGAGATATGATAACAGCAACATGAAAGATCACTGAGCACAGATGACCATAATAAATATAAGAATAATGAGAAAGTTTGAAATATTGCAAGAATTACCAAAATGTGACACAGAGACATGAAATGAATAGATATTGTTGGAAAAAATGGTGCTGCCATGTAAAAATTTCTTAGATAAAATACATAAACAAGCCAGTAATCACTTGAGACATCAAATAATTTATCCAGTAATATATATACCTAGTATTAAAATGAAGAGTGAATATACTGCTGTAGTCCTTTCATCAAACCATCAGAAATAACTAACCAGATGATAACTTATAGAATTTGATAGAAAAGGAAAACCATATCTGAATGTGAAATGATTATTATATCACAGTAGGAAGGAACTCTTCCAAGGATACTGAATGCTTGCATTTATTTTTCTTAATTAACATTCTTAAGACTGCAATATTCTTCAAATACAGTTCAGCTTCCCTAGAAGTAAGTTCAATATAGAAAAATATTGAACCAGAAGGTTCTAATGCAGCAAGTTGAATAACCTAATTAAAAAAGCAATTCACTGCATGAGAGAGTATTTGCATGAAATCCAAATTATAGGTCTGTACCACTGTAACAGACAGTGTTAGTTAACAGTTAGCACTGTTAACTGTGTTGATTAACAGTGTTAGTTAACAGTCTTTAACAGACTAACAATTACTGCTGTAACTACTAACACTGAGAGAGCCTATATTAAAAGCATCATTTATGTTTTAAGATAATATTTAGTGTTTATCTTTGGAATTCAAAGTTAATATGTTGAAATAATAAGAAATGGAATTAAGATAATTTTCCAATCTTGAGCTTTTCCTTGATGATGTCCTTTAATTTTAAAGTGTATCCTCTAAATACTAATGCATATGACAGTGCCTTTTCTTTCTAATCATTTTTATAGAGACTGTTACTTCATCTATGGACAGCTATGTTTCATATTTATAAACAAAATATCAATGTCTCTGAGACAAGGGTCACAAATGAATTTCTAATGTGCAATCACTCACAAGCTGGTTGCTATGCATGACAAAAACAATGAGACTACAGAAACCCAGAACAATTTCATTTTTTGTAGGTTTGAAATTAAATTATTAAAGACAAGAAAAGATTGTGCTGATAGACTTGCTTAATGTAGGGTTGCCATGAAACTATATAAACCACAGTATCTGAGAAGCATAATAAATCAAAGTACAATAAAACAAAGTACACTTATATATTAGTTCAGTTAAGTCACTCAGTTGTGTCCAACTCATTGCGATCCCATGGACTACAGCATGCTAGGCTTCCCTATCCATCACCAGTTCCAGAAGCTTGCTCAAACTCATGTCCATTGAGTCAGTGATGTCATCCAACCATCTCATCCTCTGTCATCCCTTTCTCCTCCTGCCTTCAATCTTTCCCAGGATCAGAGTCTTTTCCAATGAGGCAGTATTTGCATCAGGAGGCCAAAATATTGGAGTTTCAGCTTCAGCATCAGTCCTTCCAATGAATATTCAGGACTGATTTCCTTTAGGATTGACTAGTTTGATCTCCTTGCAGTCCAAGGGACTCTCAAGAGTTTTCTTGAACACCAAAATTCAAAAGCATCAATTCTTCAGCGCTCAGCTTTCTTTATAGTCCAACTCTCACATCCATACATGACTATTGGAAGAACCATAGCTTTGACTAGATGGACCTTTGTTGCAAAGTAATGTCCCTGCTTTTTAATAAGCTCTCTAGGTTGATCATAGCTTTTCTTCTAAGGAGCAAGCATCTTTTAATTTCATGGCTACAGTCACCATCTGCAGTAATTTTGGAGCCCAGAAAAACACAAAATCTCTCACTGTTTTCATTGTTTCCCCATCTATTTACCATGAAGTGATGGAACCAGATGCCATGATCTTAGTTTTCTGAATGTTGAGTTTTAAGCCAACTTTTTCACTCTACCCTTTCACTTTCATCAAGAGGCTCTTTAGTTCTTCTTCGCTTTCTGCATAAGTGTGATGTCATCTGCATATCTGAGGTTATTGATATTTCTCCTGGAAATCTTGATTCCAGCATGTGCTTCATCCAGCCAGCATTTCTCATGTTGGACTCTGCATATAAGTTAAATAAGCATGGTGACAATATACAGCCTTGCTGTACTCCTTTTCCTATTTGGAACCAGTCTGTTGTTCTTTGTCCAGTTCTAACTGTTGCTTCTTGACCTGCATACAGATTTCTCAGGAGGCAGGTCAGGTGGTCTGGTATTCCCATCTTCTTAAGAATTTTCCACAGTTTGTTGTGATCTACACAGTTAAAGGCTTTGGCATAGTCAATAAAGTAGAAGTAGATTTTTTCAGGTATTCTCTTGTTTTTTTGATGATCCTATGGATGTTGGCAATTTGTTCTCTGGTTCCTCTGTCTTTTCTAAATATAGCTTGAACATCTGAAATTTCATGGTTCACACACTGTTGAAGCCTGTCTTGGAGGATTTTGAGCATTACTTTCCTAGCATGTGTGATGAGTGCAATTGTGCAGTAGTTTGAACACTCTTTGGCATTGCCTTTCTTTGAGATTGGAATGAAAACTGACTTTTTCCATTCCTGTGGCCACTGCTGAGTTTTCCAAATGTGTTGGCACATTGAGTGGAACACTTTAACAGCATCACTTTTTAGAATTTGAAATAGTTCAACTGGAATTCCATCACCTCCACTAGATGTGTTCATAGTGATGCTTCCTAAGGTCCAATTGACTTCACATTCTAGGATATCCGGCTCTAGGTGAGTGATCACACCATCGTGGTTATCTCGGTCATGAAGATCTTTTTCATATAGTTCTTCTGTGTATTCTTGCCACCTCTTCTGAATATCTTTTGCTTCTCTTAGGTCCATACTATTTCTGTCCTTTATTGTGCTCATCTTTGCATGAAATATTCCCTTGGTATCTCTAATTTTCTTGAAGGGATCTCTAGTCTTTCCCATTTTAGTGTTTTCCTCTATTTCTTTGCATTGATCACTGAGGAAGGCTTTCTTAGCTCTCCTTGCTATTCTTTGGAACTCTGCATTCAAATGGTTATATCTTTCCTTTTTTCCTTTGCTTTTCTCTTCTCTTCACAGCTATTTGTAAGGCCTCCTCAGGTAGCCATTTTGCTTTTTTGCATTACTTTTTCTTGGGGATGGTCTTGATTTCTATCTCCTGTACAATGTCACAAACCTCTGTCTATAGTTTTTCAGGCACTCCGTCTATCAGATCTAATCCCTTGAATCTATTCGTCACTTTCACTGTATAATCGTGTCATACCTGAATGGTCTGGTGGTTTTCCCTACTTTGTTCAATTTAATTCTGAATTTGGCAATAAGGAGTTCATGATCTGAGCCACAGTCAGCTCCCGGTCTTCTTTTTGCTGACTGTATGGAGTTTCTCCATCTTTGGCTGCAAATAATATAATCAATCTGATTTCATCATTGACCACCTGGTGATGTCTATGCTTACATATATAACATATAAATAATCTCATATAAAAAACAAGTATTTGTATATCATATAAAAGAAAATTCATTTTAAAGAATTGGTTCACCCAGTGATGGAGGCTGATATGTCCATAATAAAAGGCAGAAAGAGCATGTAACGTGGATAACTGTGAGCCTGGAGGGCTATGGTCAAGTACGATGTCTGAGAAAGTGACATTTCAGCTGAAGCCTGAACAAGACATGGAAAATGGGAAGTGATGGGCCTATGGAACGTAATTAAGGAGAGAGAGACCCTGGTAACTTTGAAGAGCTTTAAGAAGGCCAGGGAGGCTGAAGCACAGTGAGAAGAAGATGAGACTAAGCTGGGGACCACTCACACAGGGTCTGATATTGCATTATTATCCTTTCTGGGATGATAAGTAATAAAATGTAGATCCATGTTCAAAAATACTAAGTCCATTAGTAGCCATGGAAATAGCACTGTTGAGGGTTTCTTCTGTTTTACACCATGTTTGGGGAATTTTACAGTTAATATTTCATTTAATCTTCACAACAATCTATAAGGTAGCTATTTATTATACTGATAGGAAAAGGATTTTAACTGACAGAGAATAGGAAATTTTACATTTACATGGCCCATAAGGGGGCTTCCCTGATGGATCAGTTGGTAAAGAATCCACCTGCAATGCAGGAGACCCTGGTTCAATTCCTTGGTTGGGAAGATCCTCTGGAGAAGGGATAGGCAACCCACTCCAGTATTCTTGGGCTTCCCTTGTGGCTCAGCTGGTAGAGAATCTTCCTGCAATTCTAAAAACCTAGGTTCGATCTCTGGGTGAGAAGATCCCCTGAAGAAGGGAAAGATTACCCACTCAAGTATTCTGGCCTAGAGAATTCCATGGGCTGTATAGTCCATGGGATTGCAAAGAGTTGGACACGACTGAGTGACTTTCATCTTCACTTTCATGGCCAATAAATGACAAAGCGCTTATTTTGGAAAGCAAGCTTTTCTAATTCCAGAGTCTGTGTTCTTACCATAGTTCTACTCTGAATATTGCCATACACAATATTTAAGTGAACTCACTTCTACATGAATTAGCTGTAATTGTTGCTTCAATATCCTTTCACAAGGCAAGCACTTTTTATTTTATCCTTCGGCAAGGCTTATCAAAGGCTTACCAATGGCAGCTCCCTCCCTTCCTCCCATGATGCTGTCTAGCAAACTCAAATGAGAATTCCCTTGTTTCCCACCTGGTAGAGATTTTTTGTCTGGCATTTGGGGCAGAGGATATTTAGGATCTACAGACTACATATTCCTTGTACTTGTGCCATTAAAACACCTAAAATTGTTTAGGTGGGAATAATTTATTCTTCCAGAGCTGGTTGAGGTTGAAAATAACATTTTGATAAATTTCCTCAATATATTGAAGACTCGAGTGTAACTGACTCCAGAATCTAGTGATATGGTCCAAAAGATAGTTTTAGAGTCCAGCAGACCAAAATTAAGCTCAAGCTCTGACAATGATTAGTTGTTAATTATCAGCAAATTAACTAACCTCCCTGAATCTCTGCTTTTCATCTGTGAAATAGGGATTCTACAGATAATGCATTCAAGTGTGCTCAGTCTGACTCTTTGTGACCCCATGGACAGTAGCCCGCTAAGCTTTTCTGTCCATGGGATTTCCCAGGCAAGAATACTGGAATAGGTTGCCATTTCCTCCTCCAGGGGATCTTCCCTACTCAAGGATCGAATCTGCCTCTCCTGCATCTCCTGCATTGCAGGTGGATTCTTTACCATTTGAGGCATCAGGGATAATAATTAAGGGTAATAATAGTACCTACCTCACCTAAGTGTTGTGAGGATTAAACGAGATAATGTACTTTCCCAAGCTCAATAATTGGTAGCCAGTCAATATCAATTCATCTTTTGGAGACACTGACTACATTATGGGTTCAAGTTTTAAGGCAGTCACAAAAATAGTCAACCTGAAGTACAATGCTTTGAATTATATAGCCAAATGATGCATAAAATGCCAAATAATAAAACTGAATAACACATCTAAAATACCAAAACATTTTAAAGGAGAAAAATTTAAAAATTCCAAAGTCACTTCTCCAAAAATGTTTTAATTTTCTTTATAAGCTCAGATTTAGTTCAATGCTGGAAAACATAAATTCCTCAATAATATTTGTGCAATGAATGGGCAAATAATAAAGGAAGGAATAGATGGATGAATACAGCCTTATTTGTTGAGCAGTGCAAATGTAAATTCAATGATTGTCAGTATCATGCTTACTAAGTTGCCTCAGTCATGTCTGACTCTTTGTGACCCCACAGACTGTAGTCACCAGGTTCCTCTGTCCATGGAATTCTCCAGGCAAGAATACTGGAGTGGGTTGCCATTTCCTCTCCCAGGGCAACTTCCCAACCCAGGGATTAAACACGAACCTCTTACGTCTCCTGCATTTCAGGCAAGTTCTTTACCACTAGTGCCACCTGGAAAGCCCCGTCAGATGCACGTGTGACTCCAAACTGAGTTGAGCAAAGGAAAACCAATGTGAACTTGCTTACTTGGAAAATAACCAGAAAGCAAGGTTAAAAATAGAATTGCCACTAGGATCAGCAAGAAAAAAAGATGAAACCTTCCTATTCCTATCCTTCCTGGCTATAGAGATATGTTTTAAGAAAATCATTGGTTCATTTCAGTTTTATGGACCTAGTTGTAACCCAAATAAATAATCTTGCAGAAGGGACACCTCTGTCTTCACGGGCACCTATGCCTACAATGTACACCCTCAGATTCAATTTCAAAGTTTATGTTTGGAAATAAACATTTCCAAGAGATAGGGCATTCGTCTGTCCTTCAGTTTATATATGCCCTTCAGTCATAGGTAGTTTCCCAGGAATTTCCAGTATAAACTTCTGCTATCCAGGCCAAGAGTTTTAAATACACATCGTTTCCCCAGAGAAATGTCATGCATTTAATTTTTGAGAGAAAACAAATCAGAGGCAAATGCTTGGCTATTTTGGAAATCATACCAAAATGCATTGCAGATAAATTAACTAATGGAAATAAAGATTGACAAAGGTGAAAATTAGAGTATGTATGATATATGTTGTCAGCAGAACTTTAATGTTCAAGAAAAGTCACACATATAAGTTGAGAGTGCTGTTTACAGGCTTTTCTTCTCATGAATATTTGTATTTACATATACGTGGGCTTCCCTGGTGGCTTAGATGGTAAAGAATCCACCTGCAACATGGGAGACCAGGGTTAGATCCCTGGGTTGGAAAGATCCCCTGGAGGAGGGAATGGCAACCCACTCCAGTATTCGTGCCTGCAGAACCCCCATGGATGGAGGAAGCTGGTGGGCTTCAGTCCATGGAGTCACAAAGAGCTGGACACGACTGAGCAACTAAGTACAGCATACAATGCATACAAATATGTACATATGTGTGTATGTGTATGTATATATATATATATATATATATATATATATATATAAAGTATTGTTTACTCAAGACCCTATATGTCTATAAATGGAGGGATCCAGAAATTGACCATTAAGGGAAGAATTTAGTTTATTATACCTACCCAGAGGGCTGGGGACAAGGTTAGACTGTTTACAAGAGTTATCTTTCCATGGCTCAATAATTTTCCATTCTGTCTTTGTCAAGAAAATTATGGAAGGCAATCAATAAAAAGTTGGTTTTGTGCCACACAATAAGATTGAACTATAGAGAAACTTGGCTACATTTATTAACAATGAACACAAGCTGGATTTGAGCCTTCTTCACATAACCCTTTGTTGACTTAGGTACAGTAGTTGGCATTTATCAACATGTGGGTTAACAAGGAATGTTTTTTGTTTGCATTAGTGAGGAACGTAAAGACCAAGGAAAGCAGGTAAAGAATAGTACAACAAGCACAAAAGGAAAAGAAGAATTAAGGTTATTAATAAGTCATTTTGAAGAATACTTTTGATAATACACACAATTTACTGGTGTACCTGTGTATATTTGTCTTTATAATTTTACCATGTTCATCACTTTGACATTTCTAGCCTACATAACAAGTGTGAACTCTGAAGTAGCTCTTATGAGAAAGATAATGCTATTATTAAACAATAACAATCTGTCCCACGTTAATTTCTCTTTCATTCTACATTTGCTGAAACTTGTAGATATTTTCTCCTCTTGCTATATATATATATATATATATATATATACACTCACACAAAAACACACACACACTTGATGTTAATTAGATTATATATTCTTCCTGGGCAAGTATTGTGTCTTCTATTCTTCTTGCACAGAATAATTTTGTTCCTCTCTCTTCTTTTAATATTTTCTACTTCATTTATCATAGATAAACATGAAATATCTGAGGATAAATGCATAAATAAGCAAATTAATGAATGCACAAATGTTCTTAGTCTACTAGACTATAATTTTCTTGTTTCAACTTTGTCTATTAATTATGACACAAGTGGCCAAAAACAAAAAAAAAACAGAAAATTTCCTAAAAGAAACAAACAAAAAACCAATCTCAGCAAATACACTGGCATTACCCTATCCCAAGCCCCCAAATACTGCCCTTAGACTAGTTAGGGGTCCTTCTCAGTCTCAAGCCACTCAAGACCCTTCTCAGTGAATTATTATACCAATGGTGCCTATATCTGAGCCATCTCTGGCACTTAGTAGGTCCCCAGGGAGTGTTTGCCAAATTATGGCTATCAGAACATTTTCTATTAAAACAGAGACATAAATGCAGAGGCCAAGTGAAAGGAAAGCAGGAATGTCATCTTGGGGTTTTAATAAGAAAAATATAAATGTTTATTAAAGGCGTTTGTATTGCTTTAAGTGGAAACACTGTAAGGGTCTTTACTTCCGGTGTTATTTGCTTGTTTCCAAGGTTACGAAGACCAATGGGCATCATTTAACATATATGCAGACTAACAGCCACTGAACAGCTCTGACAGCCTGTCTCGCCTGATTGTTTGCCGCATCACCATGCACTGCCATCTGAGAGCCTGTAGCAGCAAGCAGGACCAGGAAAGGGAAGCTGTTCCAGCCATTGTACTTCTCAGGGGTTCAAAGGAAAAACAAGCACTCTAGTGAAAATAAGGACCTGCAACTAGATCTCCCATAAGAGGAGAGCAATGTTCTCTGGGCCCTGCATTGGGAAAATCTCTTTGTTTCATGTTTGTGGTTAATACCACCCAATGGTAAATTCAGCTAAACCTAACATCTTGATTGTGGGCTGTGCCAAAGGCTTAACTGCGAATTCTCATGTTTCCATCCCATGTCCTAATTTTTCAAACAGTGTGTGTTCCATACAATCAGAGTTCAATTAAAGCTATTTAAAACCATGAAAATTGGGGGTTCTGTCTTTAGAAAAGGAAGGCAAAACGTTTTCCAGGTGGGCATTAGTCCTTATTTTTAACTTCATAGTCATAAACATTGGTATTAATTAGCACTTCAGATATTTTAATGCATCTTGCACTGAATTGTAATGATTTGAATCTGTTTCTACTGGTAGAATCTCTATTTCTTCTATAACAAGAAAGTAACTTATGCATTTTTTCATTCCCTAGGGCTCAGGATTATGCCTGGAACTCCTGGGAGATCTTTGAACACTCTCTGAAACTGAATCTGCTCATGTATGTGAATTCTCCAAGTGTTCGTTTTCTGTGGATTAGGAGCTTGGGGTCCACGTGTGAGATGGAGTTACACATAAGCAGAGTTCCCAGTACAACAGGTTATAATTACAGGCAGGCATGGGTGGGGATATTAAAATGTCCTTTTTTGTTTTGATTTGCTTTTCAGATATCCTACAAGATAAAGAAATTAGTTGGATTCATGTGGATATTTCTCTCAGTTGTTTTTTAGAGAGTCAGAGAGCTCACATGCCTTTGAAACTCCACATATAAGAGGACAGCGTTTTCTACTAGCTTGGAAGAAATACAAGTTTTTTTCACCGGTGATGATTTCCAGTCATACACATACTGACTAGAAAGAAACCTAGTCTCCGCTGTCTCAGTGTTCAGTGACTCCAGAGAAAGATAAACATTTAAAATAACAATGGGATATGTTTATCTTTGTAGAACACCTTGTACCATTGAAGAAATCTCAGTTCAGGCTCTGCTTCTTTTCAGGCATTTCCTCCATTTGTGTTGTTGAGTTTTGGTAAATCTTAGAAAAGTTTTAGCTTTTCTTGTTGCCTGATACCGGAGGCTGGGGCAGAGCCCACCATTCATCACAATCTGGATCCTTATCCCCTCACTTTATCTGTTATTTGTGCTGGGCCACAAGGAACTTCAAAGGGGACTTTGGAGAAAAAATAAATAGAGCGTGGTGGGAATAGTTAGATGTCTTGTGCTGTAAGAAGTTTCTCAATTTTTTTTCCTAAAAATAGAGTGTCTGTGCATTTTTATGCAGAATCTGGCTTTGAGCCAGTCTATAATATTGGTAAAGTATCCTTTTCTGTTATCTCTATGGAAATGAATTCCCCCAAATCAGAAGGAGAATATTCCTTTTAATTTTAAATGATTTATTTGCTCCTCTGTCTTATTTTTAATTCCCTATGAACATATAGAATGATATTAAAAACAGGGTTAATCTTTGTATGCTACAGAACAATCAATGACTTTTAAGAGACATTGAGTCCAATTATTCATCTGGGGAAACTATGGAAACATAAGGAGCAGTCACATCCTTTTTCTGTTCTGGAGGGTGTGAAATGGAGCACTATCCTGATTTTATGTTCTCATGTCGCCAGTTTGAAACAGATGCTATTGGTGTAAAAGTGCAGCGCAGATTTTTTAAAAAAATTACATTAGGTATAGTTGCTTTACATAGCTATGTTAGTTTCTGCTATATAACAAAGTGAATCAGCTGTTTGTACACATGTAAGCCCTCTGTTTTGAATTTCCTTCCTGTGTAGGTCACTACAGAGCACTGAGTAGAGTTCCCAGTGCTATACAGTAGGTTCTTGTTGGTGATCTATTTTATACATAGTATCAGTAGTGTATATATGTCAATCCCAATCTTCCAATTCACCCGGCCCCTCTTTCCTCCCTTAGTATCCATACATTTGTTCTCTCTGTCTGTGTCTCTATTTCTGCTTTGCAAATAGGTTCATCTGTACCATTTTTCTAATTTTTTTAAAAACCCAATTAGTTCTTATAGTGCATAACAGATAATCTGGGCCATAAACAGAATATATTTATTTTTGCTTATATTTGTAATCTACAGATTATCTGGGCTCAGGTGGCACTAGTGGTAAAGAATCCATTTGCCAATGCAGACATGAGGCATGTGGGTTCAATCCCTGGGTGGGGAAGATCCACTGGAGAAGAGAATGGCAACCCACTCCAGTATTCTTGCCTGGAGAATTCCATGGACAGAGGAGCCTGGAAGGTTACACCCATGGCGTTGCAATGAGTTGGACACGAATGAGCAGCTAACACTTTCACTTGATGTATTAATTAAGGCTGTATATTATCCAGAACAATATTTCCACGTTCCTATGAGAAAGGAGCTTATACTATCTGGCAAATGATCACATTTACTTTGCAAACCATATCTTGACCTCAGCAGAGCATAGTCTCTTTCTTGGGTGATACTGGATTTCCAAACAGTGTTCAAATGCACCACTACCTCATGGGATTAGGTCTGTGAAAATAGTTTAGACTTTCTGAGGCACATGCTGGGAAATACAGTTCTTTCTCACTCTCTGTGCTTCAGGGACTCCCTGGTGGCTCAGGTGGTAAAGAGTCTGCCTGCAATGTGGGAGACCCGGGTTCGATCCTTGGCATGGGAAGATTTCCTGGAGAAGGAAATGGCAACCCACTCCAGTATTCTTGCCTGGAAAATCCCATGGATGGAGGAGCCTGAAAGGTTACAGTCCATGGGGTTGCAAACAGCCAGACACGACTGAGCAACTTCACTCTCCCCTGTCATTCTGCACCTCAAAGAAAGATAAGATGCTTCAGTTACCACTTCTGTTTACAAAATAGAAGCGAAAAGTTATACATGTGGGAGGTGTGATGAGTGACAGGCCAACCTAAACTGGCAAAGAGTGCCTGGGAGAACACAGTCTGCTCTGTAGGGAAGGAGATGGTACCAAGTTACTCCTGTTGGAGGCAACTCTTAGTGGGATGGCCTCAACCTGCATGCATGTGATACAGATGCACTAGCAAAGTCGTCCCAAGCCACTTGTGCCTTGTCTCTGCCTCTAGACAAGGAACACCAACTGTAGACAAGAATGAGAGAAAAAAGGTGTCTTACTGGAAAACCCTATCTAGAGAAACCCTAAATGTGTGGTAATGGCAATCTGCCTTCTCAGGGTTGAAGATCTCTGTAAAAGAGACATAAGAGATTCTCATCTCCATTTTCCCTGCCCCTTTCTTCATGGTTCTTTTCAGTCCCTTTAGCTCCTGGATGACTTGTTCTTTGGCTGAATCAAGCCTTATCATAGGTATTATGACAAACTAGTAACATTTTAAAAGTGGTACATATCTACAATGGAATATTACTCAGTCATAAAAAGAAACGAAATTAGGTCATTTGTAGTGATGTGGATGGACTTAGAGTCTGTCATACAGAGTGAAGGAACTCAGAAAGAGAAGGACAAATACTGCATATTAACACATACACTGTGGAATCTAGAAAAATGGTACAGATGAACCTATTATCAGGACAAGAATAGAGATGCAAATGTAGAAAACAGACATGTAGACACAGAGGGGGAAGGGGAGGAAGGGATGAACTGGGGCAGTAGCATTGACATAAATACACTACCATGTGTAAAATAGCTAGTAGGAGGCTGCTGTATGGCACAGGGAGCTCAGCTCAGTGCTCTGTGGTGACCTAGAGAGGTGAGATGGAGGGGTGGGTGAGATGGAGGGGTGGGTGGGATGGAGGGTTGGGTGGGAGGGCGGTCCAAGAGAGAGGATACATACACACACACACACAGCTGATTCATGTTGTACAACAGAAACTAATACAGTGTTGTAAAGTAACAATACTCCAATAAAAAAAAAAGATGGCCAATCTCTAGTGTTGGCTGGAATTCAAAATGGCACGACCTTGAGGGTTGGTGGCAATTTGACATTATCAGACTGTGAGGCTTTCATACTTTAGGTATGGCTCTAAGAATGCCTTCGAGCAGGCAGTGTTGGAGGTAGACAGAAGTTTCCCAGAGCTGATTGTATGCATTTTGACTCATGTCTAAGGGTTTAGAAAACTGACCAGCTAGCTACTCTGAGTGTGTAAAGATACATAGAATGGGAGCTAACATTTATTGAGCATTTTTTGTGTACCAGGTATTGTTTTAAGCATGCATGTTAATTTAATTACTCCTTATGACAATAATAGGTGCTGTTATTATCAACCTTAATTGGCAGATTATGAAATTTAGAAGATAAATAACTTAAAGTCACACAGAGAGTAGGTAGAAGGCCAGAATTTGAACTCAAAACACCTCTCCCCAAAGAAATTGCCAAACTTAGCCACTTACCTCCTCCTGATCAGGCTGCTTATTTCAGTCAGCACGCTTGTAATAGGGTGAAAAAGATGAAACCATCTAAATAGCACCATTTCCAAACTATTACTTGGGATTTTAAGCATCCATTAAAATAAACTATATAGAGCTAAATAAGCTCAATGAAAACACATATGCTGTTAACTGAAAAAAACGTAAGGTTTAAACTATGTATACAATGCTCTCTTTTTTGTATAGCATCAAAAACAAACACATTAAAAACAGAAATAACAGGGAACTATATTCTATATCTTGTAATAGCCTATAATGGAAAAGAATCTGATAAAGAATATATATATATATAATCAGTTCAGTAGAGTTACAGTCACTCAGTTGTGTCTGACTCTTTGCGACCCCAAGGACTGGAGCACGCCAGGCCTTCCTGTCCATCACCAACTCCTGGAGTTTACCCAAACTCATGTCCATTGAGTCGGTGATGCCATCCAACCATCTCATCCGCTGTCGTACCCTTCTCCTCCCGCCTTCAATCTTGCCCAGCATCAGGATCTTTTCCAATGAGTCAGTTCTTCACATCAGGTGGCCAAATAATGGAGTTTCAGCTTCAACATCAGTCCTTCCAATGAACACCCAGGACTGATTTCCTTTAGGATGGACTGTTTGGATCTCCTTGCAGTCCAAGGGACTCTCAAGAGTCTTCTCCAATACCACAGTTCAAAAGCATCAATTCTTCAGTGCTCAGCTTTCTTTATAGTCCAACTCTCATATCCATACATGACTACTGGGAAAACCATAGCTTTGACTAAACAGACCTTTGTTGACACTCTCTGCTTTTTAATATGCTATCTAGGTTGGTCATAACTTTTCTTCCAAGGAGCAAGCGTCTTTTAATTTCATGGCCACAGCCACCATTTGCAGTGATTTTGGAGCCCCCCAAAATAAAGTCTGCCACTGTTTCCACTGTTTCCCCATCTATTTGCCACGGAGTGACGGGATTGGATGCCATGATCTTAGTTTTCTGAATGCTGAGTTTTAACCTAACTTTTTCACTCTCCTCTTTCACTTTCATCAAGAGGCTCTTTAGTTCTTCTTGGCTTTCTGCTGTAAGTGTGGGGTCATCTGCATATTTGAGGTTACTGATATTTCTCCCGGCAATCTTGATTCCAGCTTGTGCTTCTTCCAGCCCAGCGTTTCTCATGATGTACTCTGCATATAAGTTAAATAAGCAGGGTGACACTATACAGCCTTGATGTACTCCTTTTCCCAATTTGGAACCAGTCTGTTGTTCCATGTCCAGTTCTAACTGTTGCTTCCTGACCTGCATACAGATTTCTCAAGAGACAGGTCAGGTGGTCTGGTATTCCCATCTCTTGAGGAATTTTAGTTTGTTGTGATCCACACAGTCAAAGGCTTTGGTATAGTCAATAAAGCAGAAGTAGATTCTCTTGATATTTTGATGATCCAGAGGATGTTGGCAGTTTGATCTCTGGTTCCTGTGCCTTTTCTAAATGCAGGTTGAACATCTGGAAGTTCACTGTTCACGTACTGTTGAAGCTGGGCTTGGAGAATTTTGAGGATTACTCTGCTAGTGTGTGAGATGAGTACAATTGTGCTGTAGTTTGAGCATTCTTTGGCATGCCTTTCTATGGGATCAGAATGAAAACTGACCTTTTCCAGTCCTGTGGCCATTGCTGAGTTTTCCAAACTTGCTGGCATATTGAATGCAGCACTTTCACAGCATCATCTTTTAGGATATACACCAGAAAAGTCAGCAAATGCTACACAACTAGCCTCCCCCAGGCAATGAAACACATCTCTGCACACCGCTGCCCCAAAGCCTTTCCAAAGTGTTAACCCAGAAAATTTGAAAGTTATTCAAAGGCTTCCAAACCACCCCATTTGCCTTAAGAAACTCAGAATGCTGACTTCGCTTTTTCTGTTAAGAAAGAACAGTCACACAGGAAGAGATGAATTGCTTAGGTGGAAGAAAACGTTGCTAGTCCAGGAAGACATTGGTCATTCCCCAGGAGGCTCAGAAGCAGCACCAGAATTGTTGGCCTAATTTTTACCCTCACTAAGTCCTACTAAGCCTCCGTTCCTCAATGAAAGAAGGAAGAGAGATGTTTCTCACCATGATCTGAGTGGTGAATGAACTTGGAGGAAAACATACGGCCCAGCAAACTCATGTTTGTGAACCTGAGCCCTGTCCCCCTAAAGGTCCACGTCCACCCAGGACGAAGGTCCCACTCAGAATGTTTCCTCCCCATCTTTTCATTCCTCTTAGGTCAGTAGACACTATGGTGGCCTACCAGCCCTTTCTTGTGATGAAATCTGCTTATTTTGAGAACTAATTGTGTGGTGGCAATAGCTATAGAGCTCTGTATTTTTTTCCCCTTACTGTGAGCAAACAACTTAAAATTAGCAGTGACAGACACCACACAAGCAACCAAACTTCTCCTCACCAAACCTGTCTGGGAGCCCAGCCTAAAGGGGTTCTGGCTTCAACACATCCTTCAACCTAGCACATGGTTCTCACTGCCAACAGCATTCCACCTCTCATCCCATCAGTCTGAAAATTCAGCATGCTTACCCTCAGATCACTGAGGCAAATAAAGCCAGAGTAATAAAATTTTTGACTAGAAGGGACCTCAAATCATCTTGCCAGTCACCTCGTTTTTATACCTGAATAAGCTAACACAGAAGTGATAGGTGACTTGCCCAATATCAGACAGGGAGGTGGCAGAAACATAAGCAGAATACAGGGCTTTCTCACTTCAATGCCCATACTCCTGATCTTTAGGCTGTAGTCAATTTACATCTTTATCGTCCCTCAAAGTCCAACTGAAGAGGCTGCACCTTTCTTTCCTGGGACCCCAAAAGGATATTATCCCTGCCTACTCTGTCTGAACCATTATGCCTGCATGTGTGCTAAACTGCTTCAGCTGTGTCCAACTTTTTGAGACACATGGACCAGGCTCCTCTGTCCATAGGATTCTCTAGGCAAGAATACTGGGATGGGTTGCCATGCCCTCCTCTATGGGATCTTCCTGACCCAGCAATCGAACCTGTGTTTCTTCTGTCTCTTGCATTGGTAGGTGGCTTCTTTACCACTAGCACCACCTGGGAAGCCCCTGAACCATCATAATATTCTGTGTATCCCTGTTATGCTCTGTTTTGAGTTAAAATCACCTGTCTTCTTATTTTTTTTTCCCATCCTCCTGGAATATAGATTTCTTGAGCTAAAGCTGGATCTTCCTTGTCTCTGTTACTGCATTGTACTTGGTAGGTGTTTAATAAAAATGTACTGAATGGAATTGAATTGACCTGAGATTTGAGTCTGCTTTTCTGCAGTAGTTATCAACTGCTTGTGTGTAAGAAGCAAATCAGGAGTTTATTAAAATGGAAATTTCTGTAATTTTGATTCAAGCACTCTTGAAAAGATTCCAGGGACCTTTATTTTCAGCAAGCCAACAAGTGATTCTGAAGCTGAGATCTATCTGTGTTTTCTTTCCAAGTCTCTCTTGAAATAAGTATATTTCTGAGATATTTGGCCAAGATTAGAGGCATCATTGAGTTCCCAGAACATGCCAAAGAGTACAGGTCCACACAGTGTTAGATCTTAGAGAATTAATTTCAGTAACAGAGATGTCTACTGAAGTGTTCTCAAATGGGCTATGGAGTAAGGAATTTCACGTTCTGTCAAATGCCAGTCTCACCAAACTCCCCTGCTCCCCAAGCTGAGACAAAGTTCTCTAGGAGAAGGAGGAACGTATAAAGGCTTTCTGTCTATGAAGTCAGTGTGGAACTCATACCTTCCAAGAGTACGCAGGCATTTTAGAAAGAATAAAGAGCTTAAACAGAGCCTCATTACAACACTGACACTCTGCAACATGATATGCTCAATTAGTTAATGTTTGTAAAGTGCTTTGATCTCATAAAACAGTGAGATAATCCCAGCCTTGTTTACTGAGTGCCTCTCTTCCCAAGGGCTCAAAGTGATTTATCGGCAACAAGCCCAATGCTTTGCTTGTCAGTTTGGAGGGGCGCTTGGAAAAGTTGGGGGTGGTTGTCTTGGAACCAAACTGAAGGGAGGCATTGTGGGTGTTGTGATCGTCCACATTGGGGAAGATCACAGACCCCTGCTAAGTTTCAGGAGGTAAAACAGGTCTTCTGTGCTCACTTATCACCTGTGTTATCAGAGCAGTTATCATGCTGTAGGGTAAAGTCAACATTTGTTTACAAGTCTGCCTCCCCACTAGACTCTGAGTTACTTGAACAGAGAAATTGGGTCTTTCAGTTTTGCATGACCTGGCCAATGCCCAAGTCTCCAAGCTTAACTCACACAGCTTTCCCTCTTGTTATCCATCTCCTCTGGAAGAGATGGCAACCCGCTCCAGTATTCTTGCCTGGAAAATTCCACGGACAGAGGAGCCTGGCAGGCTACAACCCATGGGGTTGCAAAGAGTCAGACTGACCTACTGAGCATGGCCCGGCACCACCTCTTGCCAAACTGGTCTTTCTGTTTCTCAAACATACCAAGCTTCTTTCATCTGTTGGGCCTTTTACACCAAAGTTATTTACCACCATGGCCACCTCAGAACATTCAAATTTCATCTCAACTGTCACCTCCTCATGTGACTCTGATCATTCTTAGCTAAAGGTGCCACTTTCTAACCACTCTCAATCATATTATTACTCTGTTTTATAATTGTTTGATTTTCTTCATAGCATCTATGTTTTCTCGCATCATTTGATTTTTTATTTCATATTGCTTATTTTTTTAACATTCTGATATCATTTTGAGGGGGACTGGTGGTTGTTTTCATTTTTTCCTATCTTATTTGTTTCTCTTTTATTTCTTCCATGATAGTCTGTAAGCTTCTTGAAAACAGGGGCTTTATCTACCTCATTCACCGCTGCAGCTCTAGTACCTAGAAAATTTTAAGTGGTCCATAAAATAATGTTGGTATAAATATTGGTTATTTCAGTATCTTGTACAGCACTTGATAAATACTTTTTAAATAAATGAAGACGTAAACAAATGTTAGACTAAATGTTACGCTTCAGCATAAATTCCGTAGTTCACCAAATCGCTGGTCAGTCCTTTCGTTCACAAAACATGACAGGTTTGGATTTCATATACCTCTGGGATAAAGTGATAATCTTTGATTCTCAGCTATCTTTCAACCTGTGATATATCCAGCCCTTAAACCTGTTGATTTTTCTTTCTTTCTTTTTTTTTTTTTCCTTAACATTTCTTGGTGTGGACCATTTTTAAAATCTTCATTGAATTTGTTATAATGTAGTTTTTTTGTTTTTGTTTTTTTTTTTTTGCCATGAGGCATGTGGGCTCTTAACTCCCTGACCAGGGAGCAAACCTGCGTCCCTTGGATTGGAAGGCAACGTCTTAACCGCTGGACCACCAGGGAAGTTCTTGATTTTTCCATCGCATTGTTTCACACACATTTCTTTTCCTTTCCCACATCCATTGAGCCTCTATAGTCCATAGTTTTAAAATTTTACATCCACGTATTTCCATACTGTCTTTCAGAGAACCCCGCCATGATGGGTGCTTCACGTGACGGGCAGATTTTGCTCTGTCTCATCCTGTCAGTCTCTCCTTCTCAAAGCTCCGACTATTTACCCTCAAACTCTTTGGCACCTCTGTTTGCCAGCTGTGGGGCCATGAGCAAGTTACTTAACATAACTTCCTCTTCTGTAAAAATGAATCTAATTAACAGTACCTACCTCATGCCTTGTCCTGAAGATTAAAAAAGTGGGTTAATTCTTATAAAGATGGTGACAGTTGTGGGGAATCACCAGATGGTAGCTCTTCTTGTTTTCTGATTAATAATAACAAAGGTTATAGTAGTAGAGCTGAAATGCTTTAGCTAATGTTTTTCACTCTACTTCAGGACTATCTTTCTATCTTAATTTTTCAACACCTTGGTTCCACTATTAGCTTTTCTTTCCATTTTTACTTTTCTAATCCCAAACATGATTTGTTTTTTTCATCCAAGAGATTATTATTTCTTCTTGTTACAAATTTGATGAGGATGATGTTACTGATGTTGTTGATTTTTCCCACTCTCTATTTTCTTTTTTTATAATTGTATTTATTTATTTATGGCTGCACTAGGTCTTTGTTACTGCATGGACTGATATCTAGGTGTGGCGAGTGGGGGCTACTCTCCAGCTGCAGTGCCTGGGCTTCTCATTGCAGAGTTTTCTTTTATTGTGGAGCACAGGATCTAGGGCATGAAGGCTTCAGTAGCTGTGGCATGTGGCCTCAGTACTTTTGGCTCTCAGGCTCTAGAGCACAGGCTCAGTAGTTGTGGTGCATAGGCTTAGTTCCTCCATGGCTTCTGATCTTCCCACAAGACCCAGAATCAATCGAATCTGTGTCTCCTGCATTGACACAGGAGATTCTTTACCACTGACCCACCAGGAAGTCCCCAACTCTATTTTCTATCCCTCCTCTGAAATTGTTTAGCTGTCTTTACTGCCTTCTTAACATATTATACTCACTTGTGAAACTTGTCCCATCACTGTATTACCTTAACTCTTGTTTTTGTTTCTCTAATTGTAACTAGACTGCTGATTCATGGAGACCTTTGAATCCCAAGGAACTCATCACAAAGTATAACATCCTTTTGTTCTTGTGTAATTCTTTGTATTAGCTAACTGCTCACACTAAACATATTGACATGGATCAAAAATGAAAGATAGGGCCGGCCATAGTTCTTTGTCTCAGTCCTTCCTTACTCAACTGTGCACTGAAGGTAAAGGGTTGACAGAATGTGGGCGTAACAAGGAGTGAAATAAACACAGTTGAGTTAGTTTGGCCCTGTGTTTCTCCTATTCTGGAAACAAAGAATTGCATACGTGTGTATGGAAAAACTACAATTTCAGTGATTCAGAAAATAATGAAGTGCAACTATATTTGATTTTAAGAATAAGCATTTCACAATAGAAGCATGAATGGTAAAATCCAAGCTAGTAATATACAATTTTAAATTTTGTTTTACTTAGACACTTAAAAACACCATGATAGGTCAAAAGAAAGATTGCAGAAGAAATGAAAAACTTTGTATCTCAGTTCCTTTAATGGTACTATTTTCCTGCTCTTTGAAAAAGGAGTCTCTCATTTTCATGTGGCACTGGGCTCCACAAATTATGTAGCTGGTAAATATTGATGTCCAAATATCGATTCATTTGGAGCTTGAGAATATTCAGATTACATATGCATCTTATACTCTGTTTCTTATGATGTCAACTTACATGACTATACAAAATTTTAGGGTAAAGCCTTAAAATATATTTATATGCTGCATACTCCTGGTTCCAACTGAAAGGGGATTTGAAATATAGTTCTTGTTTAGTTCTGTTTTGTTTAGAAAAAAGAAAGTGATTTTAATTATTGTTTTATCTTTTCCTCTGTCCTGTTTATGTTCAAAATATTATCACATGGGTCTCTACCTTATTACAGCAAGCCTATCACCACTTTACCAACAAAACTCATCAAGCCAGAACTATATGTGCCCCTCAGATTAAACTCTAGCAAAGCCTGCTAGAGTTGAATGGTTCTTAGCCTAGAGTGACTTTCACCGCACAAACATATGTAAATATACCCAAATATATAAATTCAAGCTTCCAGGGCTTCTGACCTGCTTTTTTCCCCTCTTTGACATCTTCCTTTTGTAGCTGTTGTAGGTGGCATATCTCTTATCTACTGATGCCAGGCCCTGCTTCTTGTGCCCGTCCCAGGAGCCCAGCCCCTTTGATGACTTGTGGTCTATGACTTCAAGACTGTGAACCTGGTGCACTCTTCCAAAACCACACCTTCCCCTGGCAAGGCTAAGGACTCAGAGTCATGAGCAAAATTTGAGTTGAGGCGGGTTACGTGAGGGCACGTTGCCCTGTTTTAACAACCTGTCAACAACTCAAGTAGAACTGCAGAACATTTTAGCTGGCAAGGTGAAGAGACCAACCTAAGCTGGCAAGTTGCCTAGATTGAAGGGAGTCTTAATTACATATATAAAGGTATAAAAATCATAGGACTTTTTCTCTGTCTCTGCATCAACCACCTCCCAGTTTTACTGATGCATTTCCTGTAGCTCATCAATTCCCGTATAGCTGTTCTAAATAAGGGTTGAAAAGGTACCAGTAGGCTGAGCTACGAATACCAGGTTCCAGTTGGAGTACAGCTAAAGAAAGAAAATTTGGTTCCTTCCATGATTCACTGCCTGATGGTGTGGGAATACTCCATTCATTGGAACTGGTAAGTACTCACAAAGACAACACTTCATGGAGGAGGGTGGGGCTGCTTGACTGTACCTAGAATCAGATCTCATATTAAAATGGGATCTTAGAAAATTCTGGGTTTTTTATTAAAATTGCAATCCTGATGTGACACCTTGAAGGGCTGCTGACTAGACAGTCTAAGGCTAATTTCTTACACTGATCCAGCATTACTGTCCAGCCCACACCTGTCTTGAAAAACCATCATCTAAAGGAAGAACTTCCAGGCATGCTTAAGCATTGTTTTGATTCCAGAAGCCATATTATCCTGACCACATTGAAGTAGCTGAGGATGGGGATGTTGGCCTCAACTGAAAAACTTACTATTATCCTTGCTGGGTAGAAGTTGCTGTGCTGTATAGGGCCACAGTGGTGGACTGCATCTATAGGAAAATAAGAAAGTGAGTCCCAGAAATGATACTGGAGGATACCCTCAGGGTTATATCTTTTCCATTTAAGGTTTTCAGGGAGAGAATGACTATGAAGGAATAGGTAGTCATTTAAGAAATAATAGACATGAAAATACACATGAAAAGATGCTCAACATCACTCATTATTAGAGAAATGCAGGTCAAGGCCACGGTGGGGTGTCATTTCACACCAGTCAGAATGGCTGCCATCCAGAGGTCTACGGGCAATGGATGCTGGGGAGGGTGTGGAGAAGGGGGAGCCCTCTTGCACTGTTAGTGGGAATGCAAACTGGTACAGCCACTATGGAGAACAGTGTGGAGATTCCTTAAAGAACTGGGAATGGAACTGCCATATGGCCCAGCAATCCCACTGCTGGGCATATACACCGAGGAAACCAGAATTGAAGGAGACGCGTGTACCCCAGTGTTCATCGCGGCACTGTTTGCGATGGCCAGGACATGGAAGCAACCTAGATGTCCATCGGCAGACGAGTGGATTGGGAAGCTGTGGTGCATGTACACAGTGGAATATTACTCAGCCATTAAGGGAAATGCATTTGAGTCGGTTCTACTGAGATGGATGGAACTGGAGCCCGTTGTACAGAGTGAAGTAAGCCAGAAAGAAAAACAACAATACAGTATACTGGTGCATGTGTATGGAATTTGAAAGATGGTAACGATGACCCTATATGCGAGACAGAATAAGAGACACAGATGCATAGAACAATTTTATGGACTCTGAGGGAGAAGGTGAGGGTGGGACGTTCTGGGAGAATAGCATTGAAACATGTATATTATCATATGTGAAACAGAACACCATTCCATGTTCGATGCATGAGACAAGGGCTCAGGGCCGGGGCAATGGGATGGCCCGGAGGGATGGGATGGGGAGGGAGGTGGGTGGGGGGTCCAGGAAGGGGAACACATGTAAACCCATGGCTGATTCATGTCAATGTATGGCAAAAACTATTACAATATTGTAATTAGCCCCCAACTAAAATAAATAAATTTATTAAAAAAATAAAATAAAATAAAAATAAATAAAATAAAATAAAATAAAATACTCTCGGGAATCAAAAAAAAAAAAGAAATAATAGAGAATAGTGGCATTGGATATTTAAGCAGGGCAATTATATAAGCAGTGATTTGTTCCAGTCATACTAACCAAGCAGTTCTATGAAAGATTAATTGGGGAGAGGGATAATAAATGATTGAGATGCAGGAAATTCATTGGAAGACTTTGTCACTATTTTAAGCAAGAGATGATTAGTGCTACACAAAATAAGTTGGGCTGAAAAATGCAGAAAGGATGTGAAAAGTTTTATTGGATAAATGAAGGGAAAAAGTGGAAGCAATGAATGATTTTATTTTCTTGGGCCCAAAATCACTGTGGACGGTGACTGTAGCCACGAAATTAAAAGACACTTGCTCCTTGGAAGGAAAGCTATGACAAACCTATACAGTGTATTAAAAAGCAGAGAGTCAATTTGCCAACAAAGGTTCATATAGTCAAAGCTATGGTTTTTCCAGTAGTCATGTACGGATGTGAGAGTTGACCATAAAAAAGGTGGAATGCCGAAGAATTGATGCTTTCAAACTGTGGTGCTGGAGAAGACTCTTGAGAGTCCTTTGGTCTTCAAGGAGATCAAACCAGTCAATTCTAAAGGAAATCAGTCCTGAATATTCACTGGAAGGATGGATGCTGAAGTTAAAGCTCTAATACTTTGGCCACCTGATGCCAAGAGGCTGACTCATTGAAAAAGACCCTAATGTTAGGAAAGATTGAAGGCAGGAGGAGAAGGGGCCGACAGAGGATGAGAGGGTTAAATAGCATCACTGACTCAATGGACATGAATTTGAACAAATTCTGGGAGATAGTGGAGGACAGAGGAGCCTGGAGTGCTACAGTCCCTGGGGTTGCAAAGAGTCAAACACAACTTAGCAAATGAACAACAACAACAAAAAAAGGAGAAAACAGAGGATGAAGTAAGTTGTGGACAGAAATAAGGAAAACAACAGTCTTAGGAATAAAGGTGACTGGTTCTCTTTGGGAAATACTGGTTGAGATGCCATCCCAGCATCCCAGCATCAAGGTATAAGGAGGATTTGTCACAAAAAAGAATTAGAGTGATGAGGTGACCCTTCCTTCCCCCCACCCAGAGGAGACAGCAGTGCAAGTCTGACGTAAGCTGGGTGACTTGGAGGGACAGGGCCACTTCCGAAGAAAAAGAATGTGGAGAATTGGAGACATTCCAGTGAAGAAGCTCAAGTATTTTCAGAGATGGTCTATGTTCTGAAAAAAAAAAAAAATCAAAATAAATAGATCCAAACCTAGAGTTGAGGGAAAACCTAGAGTTCCCCAGGAAAATATTAAACCAAAGACAAAGAAATGAAGAGAGCCAGAAGATTTATGGAGCTGGATGCAGAAACTTCTGGCTTCCTTTCAGAGCGAGACTGTGGGGCACTGAGGTTGTGTATCTGGAAGAGAAGGCAGATTGCTCAGAAGCTTCCTGAAGATTGACAGAGGGTGAGCTGGGTGCTGCCCAGTGCTGGCCTCCTCCCAGTTTTGCTCTAGATGTGAACTTAGCCCCACCAAGAGTAAGAGAGCTTGTTCCTAGTCTCTGGAAAGAGGGGATAGTCTGTTTCTCCTGTCTTTCCTTAAGCTTGAGGATCAACCCAGTCCTCTCTTGCCCATTGATCAGGGAGCAGCCTTTCTCTCTAACCTTGTTATTATGTGGCTTGTCTGCAGAACATGTATTTCACCCTGTTGTCTGCTTCCCTGACTCTCTATGGGAAGTGTGGTCTAGCCAGGACCTGAATCTCATTTTCTCTTGATCTTATAATCACCTCAAACCAACACCTCCCTGGGTAATTGGTCAAAATCTCACCTAATGTTGAAAACAAGAAACATTCCAAATTTTCTCAACCCTGCTCATCTTCTAACAGAGCCGCAGACAGGGATATTGAGACCAGACCTGAAGGTAGATGGCAAGCTTCTCCCAGAGCCTGTCCAGCCCCTTTAGGACAACTTAGTTTCAGCTAATTTCCTTTACCCTGTCTGATTTCCTTTACCTTGTCTGATTCCCAGCATGTATCAGTCAGCATGACTCTGTTCATCCAGCAGATCAATGAACAGAACAACTTGGTTCATGGAAAAAAGCTATATAGATGTGGCTCAGAGAGGAAGCAGCCTCCACTTGGTAAATGATCTAGGGACCCTGAAAGAAAGTGCTCAAGCCGAGTCTAGTCAGTAGAGTGCACTCAGAAGGAAAGGGTTTCAACACAGTGGTGATGTGGGCAATGGTGGGGGTGGGGGTGGGGGTGTATGCTAGAAGGAGAGTCAGAAGCAGTGCCTGGGAAAGACTTTAATTCTTTTGATTCCTTAGACTAATTGTGTAACATGACATTATGTTGTATGTAACTGGTCCATTATGTAGTATGGACTCCATGTGTCCTGGGAGTCCAGCAATGCTGGTGATTTGCACAGTGATATAACTTAGGGCAGGAATAGGGTAAGCAAGAGTGGTGCCTCTTAAAAACAACGTGAGCACCACTTCCCTGGAGATCTTGTTAGAATGCAGATTTTTATTCATTATGTCTGGAGTGGGCCCTGAGATTCTGTGTGCCTAACTAGCTCTCAGGTGCCAAGGTCAAACACTGAACAATGAACATTAGAATTATAGTTAGTTGTGTGCCGGCCTTTCTCTCCTGCTAAATAAAATGTTTGGCCCATAATGGAGAACAGTGATTGTTTATTATTACTTATTGTTAAGCTGAGCTTTTGAGCTTATTGTTAAGCTGAGCTCATTTTATTATTTATTTAGTCATTTAATTTAATTTAAAAGTAGTTAGCGTACTACTTTTAAATTAAATTCTGATAGAAAAGTGCATACAACCAGTTAAATCTTGTTTGCATTTAGACTTTTTCTTTCTAAGGTTTAAAATAATTTTATTCATTATACATTATTATTTTCTTAGAAGGCTGAAAGGGCAGTGGGAAGGTTTCTGGAGAGAATCTTATTTGTATCTGCCTCTGTAACACCTACCATCACATTCAGGGCTCAGAAGTTCTCTGTTAAAAGCCTAAGAACTTCTGCCTGATTTCTAGTTTCTTCTGTATCTGCCCGAATTCTTTTTATAAAAAGATACTCACCACCCTACCTATCCTCCAGATATACAAATCTTAATCAGTAATGATTTAAGTACAGAAAATTTCTCTTTAATAAATGTTTGGAATTATTATCATTTAAAATAAAAAACCAGTTCAACTTTGCAAATATTACAGCCATTGTCTTTTAGTTTCCATATCTCAAGAAATCTTGCTCTTTTTACAATCACTAAAATGCTTTATAAAGATGTTATCCTGTAATTTATGTTTGATTTTTAAATAAATTAAGGATTTGGGAACAGTTGAAATTTGAGCCATTTTTGTTGTTGTTTTTCAGTCACTAAGTCATGTCCAACTCTTTGCAACACTGTGGACTGCAGCCTGCCAGACTCCTCTGTCCTCCACAATCTCCCAGAATTTGCTCAAATTCATGTCCATTGAGTCGGTGATGCCATCAAACTGTCTCATCCTCTGCAGCTCCCTTCTCCTTTTGACTTCAATCTTTCCCAGCATCAGGGGCTTTTTCGATGACTTGGCTCTTTGCATCAGGTGGCCAAAGTATTGGAGCTTCAGCATCAGTCCTTCCAATAAATATTCAGGACTGATTTCCTTTAGTATTGACTGGTTTGATCTCCTTGTGGTCCAAGGGACTCTCAAGCGTTGTCTCCAGCACTACAGTTTGAAAGCATCAATTCTTTGGTGCTCAGTCTTCTTTATGGTCCAACTCCCACAGCCATACATGACTACTGGAAAAACCATAGCTTTGTTAGCAAACTGATGTCTCTCTCTCTCTCTTTTTTTAATAGGCTGTCTAGGTTTATCATAGCTTTCCTTCTAAAGAGTAACTATCTTTTGATTTCATGGCTGCAGTCACATCTGCAGTGATTTTGAAGCCCAAGAAAATAAAATCTGTCATTGCTTCCACTTTTTTTCCTTTACATTTGCCATAAAGTGATGGGATCAGATGCTATGATCTTACTTTTTTTAATCTTGATACCAATACAGTAAGATTCCATATGTGTCCATTCTTACCTTCAATTTGGGCTGCCTCAAGGTGGCAAGTATCATGAAACATGGAGGCTTTCTCACCTTCTCTCCTCTGGCCATTATTTCCATTCGTGTGGTTTGATGACATATTGTGAAGTAACATGCTACTTAGTCAATCCTATTTATTACACTATTCAAAGGATAATAATTGAGCCTTTAATAAGAATACCGCATCAGCAGTCATTTATACAGAAAAGGAATAATAGGAGCTAACATTTGCTAAAAAGTCTTATCATGTGCCAGGTCCAGGGAGACATGTTTTAAAATTTTACAACTTTTTTATAAGTTTTTCTTCCCAGTTAATCTCACAATAACCTCATGAAGTAGGTACTTGACCATTTTATAACTTTCTAATTTTCTAGCTGGGGATAAAGGGTTGTATCTTAGCCATGATCATATAGCTAGTAATGATAATTCAAACCTGTTCAGCCAGACCATTGGCTTAGGGGTTCAGTGAGTTCACTACTACTTATTGAGTATACATTGTGTGCATGGGGTTTAATCACAACCATCTTGGGTGGTAGCCATCATTTCCTTTGTCTTCAAAGGGAGGTTACTGGACTAACCTAGGTCACTTAGCTGGAAAGGGGTCAAATTTGAGATGATATTTTAGATCTGAGAAAAAGAACTACTATTTGTTGTAACTTCTTGGTAGAAATCATCCCTTTAAAAACCCAGTCTATACTCTCCCATTGTTATCCCAAGGGAAACTGAGAAAAATTGGAGAAAACAGAAGACTAGAAAGTCAATGAACCTACACAAATCATTGGAACTGAAGTGGTATCTTCGGACAAGTTTGGTTTAAATTGGTCAGATCTTTCTTTAAACCCAACCCTCCTTCCTAGTTGATCTCTTTCCTCTCACTTCTTCCTCTCCTACCCCCCCACCTCCTTCCTCTCTCTGCAACCCCTTCTACCTTCATGGCTGTTGCTGATGGTTCCATAATTTTGGTCAAATCTTGTCTCTGTTCCATTTTTGTTGTTGTTGGGTTGTTACCTCCTCAGGCCTTGAAACCATTGATAAAGGAGTTGTCAGAGGACTTGGGTGTGCCCCAGTGCCAAGGGCAATCTCTGCTTTTAAATAGGAAGCTTTCTATTCAGGGACTTCAGTTCTACCCTGAAGAGCTTTTGTTGTGTTTGGAAAGGTAATCTAACTAATCAGCTGGGCCCTCCCAGAACAAGTTTAAACAGCACCTTTCCCTGAAATGTCTTGCTAGATCTCTGGACTTTTTCCTCTCACCTGCCTCCTACAGCTCTTCTTCCCAGTAAAGGTGTGTTGATTACCGCTGAGTTTCTCAAAATGATCACAACTGGGTGAACCCTGAGAAGAAGTTCTCTTGGGGCAGCATTTCTTAGAAAAGGTGGTTTTTTTTTTTCTAACCAAGAAGAAGACAAACTTTCAATAAGGATAGTTTTAATTCATTTTTTAAATTTCCTGGTACAAGTATTCTCTACTTTTTCTTTAAAGGAAATATATAAGTTTGAAGGAGCCAAAATTAACAAAGGACTTAAAATCTGTATGGGAAGGGTTTTGTTCCCAGAAAATGAAAATGCATCTCAAAATTCATAATTATGCCTCTTCTTTCAAAAATTTTGATGGCATTTATTAATTTCATTCTTTTTCTTCTTAAATGAAGACAATATACCTGATTCTGACCAGGGTTAAAAATTTGTCACTTGGTAGTCTAAAATTTGCATATCTTTGACCTAGTTATATTAAGTTAATAGCACTTTGACCTTTCTATATGCCATTTATCATGTGAGTTACTGATAAAAATGCAAAAATATTAGTAATTTTTAATTTTTTTTTAAGTTGTAGAAAAGTGAAAGTTGCTCAGTCATGTTCAACTCTTTTTGACTCCATGGAATTCTCCAGGACAGAATACTGGACTGGTAGCCTTTCCCTTCTCCAGGGGATCTTCCCAACCCAGGGATCAAACCCAGGTCTCCTGCATTGCAGGTGGATTCTTTACCAACTGAGCTATCAGGAAATCCCCCAAGTTGCAGAAAGGTTTATTCAAATGAGGACTTCCTGAGAAAACCATTCAATACAGAAATGGAAGCAGAGATTCCTGATCAAAATGGGAGCTGAGTTTATAGAGACTTATGGAATTGCCCTCAGAAGATAATTCTGAGGCACATCCTACTTTTGTGTTCAAATACCACTACAATAAAATGTTTAAATGATGGTGCAAAAAAAGTTGCCATACTAACAACAGGGACAAATAAACTCCAAAGTGAATTCTTAGTTGACAGGAAGTCTCCTATGCAGTGACTTGAAATGTGCATAAATTAATGCATAAATGTTCAATAAGATTTATTAAAATCTATGCAAGCTTAATATATGTAAGTTTATAATGCATGAAAATAGAAGTTGAAAATTAAATTCATGGAAGTTTATGTGTGTGAGTGCTCAGTCATTCAGTTATGTCCACCTCTTTATGACCCCATGGACTGTACTCCACCAGGCTCCTCTGTCCATGGGATTTCCCAGGCAAGAATACTGGAGTGGGTGGCCATTTCCTTCTCCAGAGGATCTTCCCAACCCAGGGTTCAAATCTGCATCTCCTGTGTCTCCTGCATTGGCAGGCAGATTCTTTACCACTAGAGGCACCATGGAAATTCAGGACTGCCTTAGTAAAATAGAAAATTAAGCTCCTTATTGCTTTTGTACAATTTTACTATCTGTCAGGGCATCTGGCACACAGTAGATAATCAGTATATGTTTCTTAAAATGAGTTGAATAAAATTTACTTTTATAGGACTGCTAGGTAATTTATTCTTTGCATATTGTATTAATGGAATGTGGGATGTATTTATTGTCATTTTATTTGAAGTGAAACTAGAAAATAAACAAATCGAGACTAATGTCTCCAGTCTTTGGTAGTGTATATGATGAATGACCACATCTGTGACATTTTGCGTTATGCTTCAACCTGTAGTCCCACTATGTTTCAACAGAAGCCTTGAAGCTTGAAGTAACAGCAAAGAGCAAAAAAGGGCATGGTGCTTCATGGTCTGGTACAAATGAATATTATTTAAAGCACAGTCTTCTTATGAGCTTTGAGTGGAGTCAGATTAATCTTTGAGGTATGTAAGTTAAACTCTTTGAAAGAAAGTACCATCAAGAATAAGAGTTTGGGGGAGCCACATTGTATGTTTAAACGATCTGATGACCACGGCAACACATGCCGGACCATGTGTAGTTATGCCTTACTCTTCAGGTACCTGATAATCTAGAAAAATGCTAAAATTTTGTCAAGGTATCGTCCACTCAAATGGACTGTTAACTATGACAAGGCAGCTAAAGAGTTCATTTTAGTTTAAGATAAAAGTTTATGCTTGACTAAAAGGAACAGTCTGTATATAAATAATAAATAGAAATTAAGAAAACATGACACTTGTTCTTTTATTCATTGGAGTGTGAGCAAAATAATGTTGCTTTGAATGTCCAGAAGATTTCAACTGGGTGTTGGACATTTTAATATCATGTTATTGAGTGTCTGGATTTTGTTGCTTTCCTTTAAATTTTTTTTTTTTTGGTACAGAGGTACATTTTTTGTACCTGACTAAGTCATGTCCAACTCTTTGTGACCCCAGGATCTGCAGCATTCCAGGCTTCCCTGTCCCTCACTATCTTCTGGCGTTTGCTCAAACTCATGTCCATTGAGTCAGTGATGCCATACAACCATCTCATCCTCTGTCGTCCCCTTCTCCTCCTGCCCTCAATCTTTCCCAGCATCAGAGTCTTTTCCCATGAGTCAGCTCTTTGCATTAAGTGGCCAAAGTATTGAAAGGTACGTTAGTTTGGATCAATCTGATGCATTTTTAGCTTGTTCTTCAGCTTTATTTGAATTTCTTTAGAGTGACTTCTAGTTTGGTAGTGACATGACTCTACAAAGTTTCTATTGAATGTCTCATGTGTTCAGTGAGGTCTTGCCACAATAAATGGTATGACATTGAACATCTTCTAATCCTGCTAGAGCCCTGGGAATTTTCCACTCACACATATCCAGTAGTTGTTCTTTGCATAGTATCGTGGAATTTTGCTCTAATTGTGCAGAGCTTAATATTTAATTAAAAGTTTGAGACCTCCATACAGATTTCTTTACCTCTTTCTCTGCATATGTTTTATCTCTATGCTATTTTGTCCCATAAGTTTCAGCTGTCTCAGACACCCTGTACTCGAATCTATGTTTTCTTAACTTGGTGAGACTTCCACGCTTGGCTTAGGTTTCCTCTCCCTGTGCTGGGACACGACATTCAGGTAGAAATTCAGGCCAGTAGTAAAGCCTACCTCATTTGCTCTCCTTTTCTCAAGGAACAAAATTCTGCATTGTCTATTGTCCATAATTTGAAAAGTGTTGTTTTTTATTTTTTAGTTGTTAACAGCACAAGTTTAGCCCTAGTTACTAAATCATGTCTGAAAATTAAATTTTTCGTATAATTCAGGAACAAATAGATAATTTTGCCATGGGAAGTTCTGCCATTCAAAAATACAAACCCTCTCATATCCAAGTCATAATGTTTTACATTTATTTTTCCATGATCCTATTGCTTATGGAGAACTTTTCCATAAAACTTAATAGTCACCTAATCTTATAAATTAGAAGTTATAAACTCTGAGAGATTCTGTTAGTTGTGAAAATTTGTGTTGTATTTAATTACAATCTATTTTATTGGCTTCCACCTTTCAATGTTTCTGTATACACACACACACACACACACGTATATATTTTTACAACAATGATAAAAATGACAAACATGTTGCCCAGCTTAAATGCCCACTTTATTCATCATGTTTTCTTTTTAATTATTTGGATTGCTTCCAGGAATGTAATCCACACAAAACTATGAATATTTGCCATCCCTGAGGATTTTCACAGGAATGTGATGCCATCTGTAAGGATAATTTCAGTGGAAAGTTTGAGTATTAATGGGCTAAGAAGAGAGCTTCCCAGTGGGCCAACATGGGCTTTAGTAGTTAAGTTCTGATGTACTCCCAAGGGGGGAAAAAAAAATTCCAGTGTGCTTGAGCTGCTAATGCTATGATTTCATCCTTTTCTTATGATAGCATAGACCTATAATCCCTTATCAGAAACTTTTGAAACCAATGTGCTGTGAAATAAAGAATTTTTCTGGTTTGAGGAAGGTAATACTTTACATATCCCATACATTTTATAATATCTCCATCTGTGAATGGGCAATATGGAAATCATACTCCTTGATGTTTTTGCAGTGAAATGAGCAAATATTCTCACTAACTGGAATAAACAAATGAAAACAACCAAAAAAGTTATTAGTGGAGATTTTTAGACTTAGCAGTTTCAGAAAAGGAATTAAGGATAAGTATCTAAGGTCCCTAAACTTCTCTCAGAAGGTCCCTAAGAAACCTCTAGGAACAAAATATGTTCGGATATTGATACAATTGTAGTATGCTCATATACATTGGTTATCTTCCCTGGTGATTCAGATAGTAAAAAATCTGCCTACAATGTGGGAGACCCAGGTTCAATCCCTGGGTTGGAAAGATCCTCTAGAGAAGGGAATGGCAACCCGCTCCAGTATTCTTGCCTGGAGAATCCTGTGGACAGAGGAGCCTGGTGGGCTATAGTCCATGGGATTGCAAAGAATTGGACATGACTGAGCGACTAACACACATATACACTATTCATTAAATTAAAATACATGTCAGAGAAGGTATCGTTTATATTTTCATTGGAAACAACAGATAAACTTTCATAGAAAACTTTTTTTCCTTAATTTATGAGTTTAAGTACCTTTCTAGTGAAATAAATGGACAATATTGAAAGAGACTTCCCTGGTGGCTCAGATGGTAACGCGTCTGTCTACAATGTGGAAGACCCGGGTTTGATCCCTGGGTGGGGAAGATCTCCTGGAGAAGGAAATGGCAACCCACTCCAGTATTCTTGCCTGGAAAATCCCATGGACAGAGGAGCCTGGTAGGCCACATACAGTCCATGGGGTCGCAAAGAGTCGGACACGACTGAGCAACTTCACTGTATGGAGAGAAATATAAAGGAGAAGTAATCCATTAGCACTGGTAATCATACTATTCAGGGTTTTGCAACATCTAATCTTTTTATAATACTATTGTTTGAAAAGCATTTACAGATATTATCTGACTCTTCTCAGAATCTTCTGGGGCTTATAGGATGGGTACTATCATCAATCTCAATTTGCATGTAAGAAAACTGAGGCTTAAAAAAGCCACCTTTGCCTTGTCAAAGGCCATTCAGGCCTTGCAGCTGGGCAAACTGAGTGCCCACCTCACTGTATTTCTCTATTAATCCAACTGCAGCAAAACTTTACTGTAACAGGTTTCTCATTGTAAAGAAGTCATTTGTTCTCTCTACATGGGTTAAGAAGCCCTCATTTGTTTATTTATTCATATATTAAAATTAAAGTGTAAAGACTTCCCTGGTGGTCCAGTGGTTAAGACTCCATGCTTCTACTGCAAGGGGCATGGGTTCAATCCCTGGTCTGGGAACTAAGATACCACATGCTGCATGGTTCAGCCAAAAAATAATTAAAGTGTATTGGGTATTTACCATGAGTTCTAGGCACAGGACCAGCTCCATAGAATTCTAACTTACTTAGCTGTAGGAATTGCCTTTTGGAAAGAAACAGGAACTTTATCAACTACCTGGGAAGGCCAAAATAAAATCAAATTTCTAAAATTTTTATAAGCCTCCTTCATGAATAATAAACTAGACTTGTGCCCAAGGAACAATCTCAGTATAGTAGAGAGGTCCCAGACAGCACTTCTAAGGGCCTGTTTTCAGATGAGGCCAAGGTTAAGTGTTGACTTACCTGTCTGAGGTCCTATAGCTCATGACATGGCAAACAGTCTCTTTACCAGACCAAAGGCCTCTAACTCAAGGTTCTGTGTTCCTTCCAGCATTCTTTTCAGCGAAGTTCAGAGTATTTTTAAAGTAGAGTTATCTTCTCTCAGTGGATGGGCATGAACCTTTATAAATGAGGGAAAAATGGCATACGGAAGAGAGATGTGCGAAGTCACACAGCAGATCCAGACCTGGGAATGGACTCAAGCTCCCTAAAGCCCCTTCTCGCCACACCAGGCCCCTTCAGTGAGCACAGGTGCCGCTACACCTGCAGGGCTCAGCACACTCAGCAGCTTGGTCTCTGGGAAGTCCCCTGAAGACCTGAGTGACAGATCAGTTGATTGGGATTGAATTAGGTAGTATTTCATTTTCCTTGCCCATGATTTGTCTCTAATCAAATCCTGCCCCAGTTCAGAGCGTCTCTGCTTACTTTTTTTTAAATTAATTTATTTTTTATTGAAGGATAATTGCTTTACAGAATTTTGTTGTTTTCTGCCAAACTTCAACATGAATCAGCCATAGGTATACATATATCCCCTCCCTTTTGAACCTCCCTTCCATCTCCTTCCCCATCCCACCCCTCTAGGTTGATAAAGAGCCCATGTTTGAGTTTCCTGAGCCATAAACAAATTCCCATTGGCTATCTATTTTACATATGGTAATGTAAGTTTCTATGTTACTCTTTCCATATATCTCACCCTCTCCTCCCCTCTCCCCATGCCCATAAGTCTATTCTCTATGTCTGTTTCTCATTGAAGGTTACTGAATGAGCCACATCTCTGGTCCTTGTTTCCTGCACTGATGCTATTAGCTCTAAAAGCCTCCATGGAATGAGTCATGTGCTTGAAATGATACTTGAGGAACCCAACAGGCAGTCTACCAAGTCATTTGCAGGTAACTTTGACTAAGAGAAATACCCAAGAATTAGTGCCTCACCAATATCAGGCCATTCTTGGAATCCCAGAATATTTTAATTAATTACTTGTTTTAACTACTGTTCACATGGATCATAGGTAGAGCCCATAGGAGCCAATGTCCTGAAATAAGGCCTTTGTTGATGTATCCTCCCCCTTCATGGGTAAAGATCACATAGTTATACAATGCCTTATCCTATAGCACATACTAATATTTCTGAGATAAAGTGAGTCCCGTTAATTGGTATGTGTATGAACGTTCATGTTATATTCATGTGTGTGTGATGCTAAACTCATATAATGTAAAATGCTCTTTAAATAGTACCATATTTGTATAAGCAATATTCTTTTTTGTAAATTCATTCTATCTAGGTGTATATACAGTTATCAACGTGAAGCATGATTTCCATCAAACCTTCAGGCAGTAAAATAAGAATTCTGCAAGAAAAAAAAGTGAAAGAAAGTGTTAGTCACTCAGTCGTGTCCAACTCTTTGTGACCTTAAGGACTGTAGACTGCCAGACTCTGTCCATGGGATTCTCCAGGCAAGAATACTGGAGTGGTTGCCATTCCCTTCTCCAGGGGATTTTCCCAACCCAGGGATCAAACCTGGGTCTCTTGCTTTGCAGGCAGATTCTTTACTGTCTGAGCCACCAGGGAAGTCCCTTTCAAGCTGACAAAAAAACAAAAAAACTCAGAAATTCTTCCTACCTGGTAAGAATAGGCACCAAATGAATTGGAAAAGAGAAGCATGGATGTAGAAAGAACTCACTGATTCGTACAGAACTTCAAAGGGCCTTTGTTTTGGGCCTCTACAAGGGTTCAAGTTGGCCCTCCTCATCTCTGGTTGTTTGCCCATCCTTGTTACCCTTCACAACAAGGTACTTTGCACATTTTCAGTAGTATTTAATATAAGGAAGAGCTTCTCTATGGCTCCTGAGTCCAGCATCATTCTTATCCTGCCCATCTTTCTGCATTTATTTCCTCCTTCATGTCATTCCTTTCTTGGTACTCTAAACTGCTAAACTCATTTACTTTTTCCCTAGTCTTGGAAATTTCCTCCAATTCTCTCCCCATAAATGGAGAAACCTGCTTCTTGTGGTTACGCTAAGCATTCTTATATTCTGTGGAAGGGTTAGGACTAGGGTTAAAGGAGTTTTTATTTGCTTACAAACCCCTAGAATCAGAGTTAAGTTTTTGAGAATAGCAGATAACTTCTGAGTGCTTTGGGGAGTTAAAATTATTGAGGAACATAGGGCCTTTTAAAGTATTTAAATCCCGAGTTTCTTAATCCTCACCCATAGACTCTTGCATGGTTAAAAAATTAGCTTGAAGGATTATGTGGGTCCCCTGTAAATGGAAACAACAAAACAGTATGAATGGATGCAGAAACCTTTTATTTATTTTCACAAGATTTTGTGATCCCAAAGGGTCCCATAGTTAACCTTTTATAGTGAAAACCCCAGCAAACCAGAATGGCTGGAGATTTGAGATTCCCATCATTCTTTCCTCCTCCCTTCAGTCTCCTTAACAACTGAAGATAGAAAAAGATAGTCAAATTGGCCCAGAGAATTAATGGTAAGCCTTCTGAACAATGGTAGTAGCATCTGAGCCTCCAATGGGGCTTTCTGCTTCCTCCTTTATTAATTAAAGAGAGGCAGGACTAAAGATATGGACACACCTGACCTATTCACAGGCAGAGAAGCTGAATGCAGTTCAGCCTGCTTGCTCACAGTAATAACAGGAGAAGGAAGAGAGTAAAGGTTGGCAGGTATGGGAGCCTCATCTTTGCAAGTCAGTGACAACCCTTCTGACAACCAAGGGCTTCCCTGATGGCTCATATGGTAAAGAATCTGCCTGAACATGGGAGTCCCGGGTTCAGTCCCTGAGTTCGGAAGATCTCCTGGGTACCCACTCCAGTATTCTTGCCTGGAGAATTCTGGTGGGCTACAGTACATGGGGTCGCAAAGAGTTGGACGCTACTGAGTGACTAACACTTTCACTTTGATAACCAAGGGCCAAGGGATTTTTGCCTACTACTAATTCACCAAGTAGGTAAGTCATCATATTTGACATCTTACCTGAGGGAGAATCAAGTAAGAAGGCAAAAGAAAAAGTGGAAATATTACAATACCGAGGGGAAGTCACTTTGCCTCTGTGGCAATGTGGTATGGGAGTTAGGTTCCCAGCTAACAGGGAATGAATGAGGTATACATCACTCACAATCCACTTTTCACTGGGCCCTGTGGAAGTAAATTTAATAACCTCAGAAATACAGCTTTTGCACTAACCAGAAGTGAAGGCTGCTAAAGTCTGTCCTCTCTCCCTTCCAATATTGTGCCTAAGACAGCACTGCATAGTGTAACTTACCTGCTCCTATTCACCTTTCCCTACTAGGTAACCATGCTTATGTTTCATGTGACCTTTTATTTTTAATTAACATAAATATTAATTAATATAATCTGTGACATTTGTAAAACGTATATTTAATTAACATAAGGAAATGTGAACTGTCTTGGTTTATACCTTATTTGCTTGAACATTATCTTTAAAAATTTTTACATTTAAAAAAATCTACTGCTACTACTAAGAGGGTACCTCATGTTTCTCATAGCTACACTGAATTTTCCAGGGTGTACCCATCACATTTGACTTCTCCATTATCAACTAATAGACACCCAGATTGCTTCTAATTCCCCACTATCATAAACAACACAACAATGAACATCCTCATGCAAGTTCCTTTGTGGGCCTCCATGTCTCAGAAATAGGTTCATTCTGGGTAATGGGGTATATTTATTTTTAATCTGATCAAGTGTTATTATAATGGCAGTTCCAGGCTAATCTCCAACCAGTAACATTTAACTGGTTGCCAACATTATCCATCTTTCTATTTTTGCAAATTTGTTAGGCATAAAATAACATTCATAAACATCAATTCTTTGGCACTCAGCCTTCTTTATGGTTCAACTCTCACATTTGTAAACAAATATTGAAAATTTGTTACTGTCCTTATTTAATTATTTTTATTCTTATGTTCCTTGGGTTTATTCTATTGATCTTTTTCTAAATTTTGAGTTAAATATTTAGCTTAAGTTGTGTCCCTTTTAAGATTTTTTTATTTTCTTATAAATATACTTTAAATCTACAGACTGTCTAATAAGTATTATTTTAGCTAGGCCTCACAAATTTTGACAAATAAAACATTTTCATTAGATTCTAAGTATTTTGAAAAAAATTTTAACTCAGGAGTTTTTATGTTAGTGTTCAAGCATAAAACAGCTTTTGTTATCCTTTAAAAAATGTTCTAATTGTATTGCACGATGATCCAGGCTGCCAACCACCTCACTACCAGCATGCACACACATATATCCAGAGCTCTTTATGACACACTTGGTCTCTCCAGAGAGTCCTGGAGGAAGCTTGGATTGCCCTATGCAAACCATCACTATGGTAATAGCAGATGATCAGTAAATATTTATTACATTAATGATTAAATGAACATAGTATAGATATGTTTGTGTGTGTGTGTTTTGAGAGATTAGAGGTTAAGGTGAAAATATTCACACAAAATATTACTAAAGAATTATGTTGACTTCTAAGTCACGGAAGAAAATAAATGTCATTACTTTTATATTAGTCGCTCAGTTGTGTCTGACTCTTTGCAACCCGTGGAGTGCAGCCCACCAAGCCCCTCTTTGTGACCCTGTGGAGTGCAGCCCACTTGGCTTCACTGTCCTTCACTCTCTCCTGGAGTTTGCTCAAACTCAGGTCCATTGAGTCGGTGATGCCATCCAACCATCTCATGTTCGGTCACCCCCTTCTCCTTTTGCCATCAATCTTTCCCAAAATTAGGACCTTTTTCAATGAGTCCACTCTTTGCATCAAGTGGCCAAAGTATTGGAACTTCAGCTTCAGCATCAGTTCTTCCAGTGAATGTTCTGGGTTGATTAGGAAGGACTGGTTTGATCTTCTTGCTGTCCAAGAGACTCTCAAGAGTATTCTCCAGCACCACAGTTCAAAAGCATCAACTCTTCAGCACTTAGCCTTCTTTATGGTCTAAATTTCACATCTTTACAAGACGACTGGAAAAACCACAGCTTTGACTATATGGATCTTTGTTGGCAAAGTGATGTCTCTGCTTTTTAATATGTTGTCTAGGTTTGTCATAACTTTTTTCCCAGGGATCACAGGTCTTTTAATTGCATGGCTACAGTCACCGTCTGCAGTGCTTTTGGAGCCCAAGAAAAAAAAATAGTCTGTCACTGTTTCCATTGTTTCCCCATCTATTTGCCATGAAGTGATGAGACCAGATGCCATGATCTCAGTTTTCTGAATGTTGAGTTTTAAGCCAGTTTTTTAAATCTCCTCTTTCACCTTCATCAGGAAGCTCTTTAGCTCCTCCTTGTTTTATGCCATAAAGGTGGTGTCATCTGCATATCTGAGGTTAGTGATATTTCTCCTGGCAATCTTGATTCCAGCTTGTGCTTCATCCAATCTGGCATTTCGCATGATGTACTCTGCATATAAGTTAAATAAGCAAGATGACAATATACAGTCTTGACTTACTCATTTCCCAACTTGGAACCAGTCTGTTGTTCCATGTCCAGTTTTAACTGTTGCTTTTTGACCTGCATACAGATTTCTCAAGAAGCAGGTAAGGTGGTCTGGTATTCTCATCTCTTTAAGAATTTTCCACAGTTTGTCATGATGCACACAGTCAAAGGCTTTGGTGTAGTCAATAAAACAAAAGTAGATGTTTTTCTGGAACTCTCTTGCTTTTTACTATGATCCAGTGGATGCTGGCAGTTTGTTCTCTGGTTCCTCTGCCTTCTCTAAATCCAGTTTGTACATCTGAAAGTCCTCAGTTCACATACTGTTGAAGCCTAGCTTGAAGGATTTTGAGCATGGCTTGCTAGCATGTGAGATGAGTGCAATTGTGTGGTAGTTTGAACATTCTTTTGGCATTGCCCTTCTTCGGGATTGGAATGAAAACTGACCAGTCTTGCGGCCACTGATGAGCTTTCCAAATTTGCTGGCATATTGACTGGAGCACTTTCACAGCATCATCTTTTAGGATTTAAAATAGCTCAGCTGGAATTCCATCACCTCCACTAGCTTTTACACTATTTTCCACTATTATTACACTAGCTTATAATAATATTTCTTAAGGCCCTCTTGACTTCACACTCCAGGATGTCTGGCTCTAAGTGAATGATCACAACATTGTGATTATCTGGATCATTAAGACTTTTTGTATAGTTTCGTGTATTCTTGCCACTTCTTAATATCTTCTGCTTCTGTTAGGTCCATACTATTTCTGTCCTTTATTGTGCTCATCTTTGCATAAAATATTCCCTTGGTATCTCTAATTTTCTTGAAGAGATTGCTAGTCCTTCCCATTCTATTGTTTCCTTCTATTCCTTTGCATTGAACACTAAAGAAGTCTTTCTTATCTCTCCTTGCTGTTCTTTGGAACTCTGCACTCAGATGGGTATGTCTTTTTTTCTCCTTTGCCTTTCGCTTCTCTTCTTTACTCTGCTATTTGTAAGGCTTTCTCAGACAACCGTTTTGCCTTTTGCATTTCTTTTTGTTGGGGATGGTTTTGGTCACTGCCTCCTATACGGTGTTACAAACCTCTATCTATAGTTCTTCAGGCACTTGGTCTATCAGATCTAATCCCTTGAATCTATTTGTCACTTCCACTGTATAATCATAAGGGATTTAAGTCATACCTGAATGGCCTAGTAGTTTTCCCTACTTTCTTCAATTTAAGTCTGAATTTTGCAATAAGGAGCTCATGATCTGAGCCACAGTCAGCTCCAGGTCTTGTTTTTGCTGACTCGATAGAGCTTCTCCATCTTTGCCTGTAATGGTTCAATAAACTTTTATTTTGTTTTAAGGACTAAGAAATTACATGGAATCATAGGCAATTGCCTAGAACCTTCACAGTGACCATGGCAGCCTGAGTCATCCTTCCCAATGTTTGGTGACAACTGGGATTTTTCAATTCAAATATACTTTTCTGCAAACTCATTAGCACCTCATTTGGTAATATTGACCGTTTTGTGGCTTCAGTTACAACATGTATATTTTGACAACTCTCAATGTATAATTCTTCACCTCACTGGATTTCAAACTTGTGTATCCAACTGCTTCCTATTAATATATATCTCCTGACATCTCAAACTCAACAGATCCAAAGCTGCATTTATTATCACACTTGTATACCTAGTTTTTCCTCTCATCTGCTCAATTTCAGATGGGAGGTGAGAGCCAGTGTTGATTCAGTTGACTAATTGCTCAGGCTAGTACTCATTTCTTCACAAATCCATTAAAAACTAGAAAGGATGATTTTATGAAGTAGAGAAGAGACATTCTTCATTCAAGTATAATTAAAAAACCATGTTTTTCTTTTAGAATATTCAATAAGCTAGCTCAAGAGATGGCTACTTAAAACTGTGTCACTATCTTCCTAGCCACTAAAGTCAGGAACCTGAAGCCCACTCCAGATTTCTTCTCTCCTCTCACTATCTTGTTCCCTTGGTTTCGTTGTCAATAACACATCACCTTATTTTTGCTTTTTCAATCTACAAAATCATCTCCAAATACATGTTGGGTTTCTCATTCCCTTCCTTAACTTTCCAACTTCAACTGTTTTTCTTTTCACTCTCGGAATATTTTAACTGCTTCCAAGCTAATCTTCCTACCTCTGGCTTTGGGCTTTACCTTCACCATATGGTTGACTGTTAACTTACTTGAAATACAAATGATCAGCACTATCCTTGATCAACTGACTTGAATGGTTCCTCATTTAACTTACAGTGTAAGTTATGTGCCCTGTGTGCCCCTGCTCTGACCACTCCAACTTCCATTATAGCCTCTCTTGACTTTACCATTTGTTTCAATAATCCTGAACTATTTTATATATTTTCCTTTTTGAGGCATACTCTTTGATGACTTTGTAATTTGCTTGTGACTCTAATGGTTTCTCTACATAACTCCTACTCACCCTTCAAAGATTATCTCAGATGGGCCCTCTTCAAGAAATCCTTCCTGCTTCAGTCAGCCTGGTCTGGATAAGAGCTCCTCTAAATCCTATGAATTTCTGGTACATATCTTAATCCAGCTATTTACTGCACTGTATTGACAAGACACACTCTCCCACCAGTTTGGTGGTAAATGTCCCCAAATAAAGGCTTTTTTGTCTTATATCCCTAGCACTATATTTGAGTCATCCACAATAAATAATCAGTAACTGATGCTGAGGAAAATGTATACTGCAGATGTGCACACACAGGTGAACCAGAGGTTCACAACACTGACTGTAAATAGAAATCTTTAAAACATACAGGGACCAATGACCTACCCCTGACGATTTAAGTCAGAAACTGTGAGGAGGGTGGCAGGGTTGGGATGAGGATTGCCACTTTGACATTTAAAACTCAACTAATAATGTGTGAGACTGTGAGCCAGTTGATTAGATGATCACTGGGCAAGGATTTGGAAATCCCAGTGGCTCAGTTGGTATAGAATCCGCCTGTAATACCAGAGTTGCCGGAGACATGGGTTCAGTCCCTGGGTTGGGAAGATTGCCTGGAGGAGGAAATGGCAACCCATTCTAGTATTCTTGCCTGAAAAATTCCATGCACAGAGGAGCCTGGAGGACTACAGTTCAAAGGGTCACAAAGAGTAGGACATGACTGAGCAACCACACGCATGTTAGAGACAGATGAAAGTGTTGATATTTGAGGCACCTTTCATCCATGAAATTCCATGAGATGATTGCTGGAAATATGCTTATTATTGGTGAATATTCTCAAAATATACCCCGCACAACAGAAAGGTTATTTTGTTTTTCACCCAGATAACTTAGGTGACCAGCCAGGGAATCATTCCACAACCTTAATGCTTTTGAAAGAACATTCACCAGAAATACACATGTATTTAAAATAATGTAAGAAAAGAGTAGCAAGTGGAGAAAAAGAAGAGTGGGTTTTAAATGCTTTATACATTTATGTCATGATATTAAGGAAAGAAGTCTCAAATCTAAATACTTTCTGGTTCATGCAAAAGCCCATATTCAAACCTTATTCCTTTCTTGTTTATGGTGATGATAATGATGGGCAATATATTTTCTCTCTTTTATAATATCTATGTCTACCGTAACAGAGAGGCTATGCCACATGTTGATTTCAGAAGCTTTAATAATTTGTTGGACTTGCAATAAGTTCTATGTGGAATAAGAAAGAGCAGTTTGGGACATCAGTATTTGTGGGAGGACTAAGTGACTCTAGTCAATAATTTTCCCATTAAGAGTACTTTCTAAGAAAACAGTTAAGTATTGAAAATAAACATCAAAACAGTAAAAAAAAAAAAAAAAAAAGAAAGAAAGAAAGAAAGGGAAGGAACTCCTTTTAAAATGATCATTTAAATGTTAGAAAAATACCCTAAAGTCTTACAGTCTCAAAAGTCATATTCAAACTCTCAATCTGTTTGATTTAAAAAAAAGTTTAATGAACTGTAAAATAAATACACTTCCATTAAATATTAAATAAATTATTTACAACTTGAAAAAATACTTTTTATCTCCATGCATCTTTATGTACAGAAATAAGACTTAGCATTAAAAAGTGACAATTGAAAGTTTAAAACCATCAGAACGAAAAGGTTCTGTTTTCTTAGGATTGGCTGAAAAGAGGAACCAATGTATCACTTGCAGTTGTGACCTGGCAGTGACTCCGATCTGATACCCTGTTGGAAAATAAAATGAACTGTTAGAGACAGCCCAATTCCAACATAGCTTTGAGATAAAGTCAAAGAATAATCATCAATCAGAATTTCTGCCAATTTTTTTTTTCCCTAGGATGTCTTGTGGAAAGTGCTAAAAGCTTTTCAGAGACAGACTAGCGCTTCTGACTTGAACCTGTCTTTCACATCTGCTTTGGTTATATGCCTACTTGGGTGGAAGACTGTATACGTTCAAACGTGTATATGTTCAAATTCTGTTTATTAAAACTGCAACACTGTGAATAGTGATGAGAAATAGTTTTCCTAACCAAATCTATAAAGCGGACATAATTAAAAACAAAGATTAAGTGGCTCAGTATATTTATGATATACAGTTAATTTAGGATAATTAGTACCAAGGGCATAATAATAGTAGCTAGTAGTTAATAAGCAGCCACAATATGCCAACACAGCATATTCCTTTTCCTAAAGTCATTCCGGACCTCCTTTGAGAAATTTCAATTGCACTAAATAACCAAAAATAAACTCTTATTCATGCTGGTGACTTTAGCTTCAGAACATTAAGCCAATTCATTAATAACTTTTGATGAATAAGTATTGAGTATTGCATTGGCATGGATAATTATTTATTTCATGACTTACTGAGCTAATTCTATAATAGGCTCAGAACATAATGCCTGTACTTAACCAATGCTAAAGATAGTGTTCTCCAAGCATCTGGAATGTTAATAAAAAATGGAACTGCAGACTTAGTAGATTTAGGATTTGGCTTAGAAATATGCATATTTAGCAAGGATCTCAAGTAATTATTAAAGCAATTGAAGGCAGAAAATAATATTGGGCTGGCCAAAAAGTGCATTTGAGTTTTTCTGTAAGATTGTAAGGAAAAATCCTAACATACTTTTTGGCCAATCCAATAACTTAAGGATGTGACCTCTTTCCAAAATGTCTGAGGAAATGGAGTTCCTTCTTTTGACTGACGTTAAGAGTGTCCTTGATCTCCTTGCCTCCCCTCTTCCTCTGGAAGTTTGCTTCATCAGCTGTTGACTTTAGTTATCAATGAAATATGCCTCTCCATACTTTCTCCATACAACATGCTCAGCTCTCTCTCTTCACAAATTTTTTTTTTTTTGAATAAGAACTACAATCTGTACACTAACCAAGTTACCTCTCAAGTGTGAGCCCCTCTCCATTCCTACTTCTTTTCTGTGCAAGGATATTCCACCGGTGTTTCTACTTCCTCACATTTGTAGTGCATGATGTTGGCTCTCTACCATGTGAGCTCCGCCTATCAGTTCAACCTTATCTTCTCCAACACCATTTGAACTAGGTCAGCTTTCAAGTCTTTCTAAAATAATCTAGCCCATCTCACACTACTGATCTTCACGTCCACTTATAATCATTTGTCCCAGTCTCATCAGTTCTTTGAGGCTCACTTCCAATGCCATCCTCTGTTGCACCTTTTTCTGCTCCCTGAATGCAGCCCACTGGATTCTATCTCTCCTTCACTGGAAACTCCTCGTATTCCGTTAGTTCCTTTTTTATGACATGTATTTTACTCCCCCTGATATTCTCATTTCTTGCAGTTTTTTTCTATCTTCAAAACACTAAGTTCTTTGAGAACAGAATTTGTGTTTCCTTCATTTTTGTATCCCTTAGAATAGTAAGGACATGGTCCATTCTCAGTATGGAACTGCAACTCAAGCTGAAAGAATAACACTTTTGTGTAGTCAATGTTCATAGTGTACCATTAAGAAAACTTGCTTTTCTCATTTTTCTTCAGATAATAGACGTTATATTTTTTAAATTGTAAAATATTATTTAAAATATCTTATAAAACTCAAACCTGCAATAATACCTTCAGTTACGCTACAGCATGTGCATTTCCATTTTCTTGTCGAAGTTTCTTTCGTTCTTCAGCGACACCTTCATATCCCCTGAGGTATCGTCTTCGAAGCCTTCAGAGAACAAGATATTCTACTGTCATCAAAGTTCTATTCATATATATATTGCCTGGGGTTTCATGAGCACAGGGAATTTCTTTCACGAGTCCTTATGGACCACTATACATTTATGGACCACTCCACCAAACCCCAAACTAAACCCAGCTAAAAAGTATCACCAATGTTCTTTTAAGGGAATCTTTATGTTGACTTTATATAAACATATTCCCAAAGTACTGAGATTTAAACAAATGTGCATTGGGATGCAAACTTTTAGAAGGCATGAAACACATGCATATTTTTCCCCAAAACAGCACAATTGCAGGCACAACTGGAAGAAGATAGTATAGCTTTACCACAGAAGGGCTGTATGCCTGCACAAACTAATGTAAATGCTTAGTTTTTTTTTTCAAACAGGCTTAAAAACAAATTGATTTTATTTCTAAATATAATAAATATTTCTAATTTTATTTATTGCTACATGATACCAAAAAACTCAACGGTCTGAAATGTTTTAGTGTTGTTCAAGCAATTCAATTTTTATTAGCTTTTTTATCTACTAAATGTTATCATTAAAATCTTAAGAACTTTTGTTGTGATGTTTGGGAAAAAACTGATTTCAATTATGAAAAAGCAGCAACTGTGTCTTAGGCTGTCGTTTCAAATACAGGGAAGAATACAAGAAGAAAGGAAAACATGACGAAGTTTTTCCATACTTTTCCAAAGGATTATTAAATATTTCAACTTGAATAATTATGAGTTTTTGAATAATTCTTTCAAAACATCTTCCCTAACTGGCAGTTTCTTCTTCTGTCATTCTATGAATGTATTTCTCCTAAACACACTTGCATATCATATCGGGCTTGAGGTACCAACAGACCGAAATAATTTCTCGGATGTGCAAAACAAATTTAAACCACACATCAAACTTTACGTGCATCATAAAATTGTGTTTTACCTGGCATTTTATCATTAGCTGATCTGAGTTTAAAATAATAGTAAACAATGACAAAAGATAACCCCTTGTTTCCTGAATGGCAGGAGTAGTAGATCATGTATACAATCCAGTTGTTAAAAGTAATTTACCAAGACCTAAAATTAGAATAATGAGTCTGGCTTTTCCCAAGCTCCAGTAGCACATGAGTCATTACAGAGCCATTCACACCCTCCCCCAAGCTCCTTAATCTACTGACTTTTGTTTGACAGACAATGCCATTTTTTACATACCCACCAGTGGCTACTACCAAGGACAGTCTAGTTCTAACATTCATTGGTCATGAAGCGAAGTAAGTGATCTGTAATTATGAGCACAGGGAAGATACTGCTAGAATGAAATAGTAATAGAATTGTCCCTGCTTCCTACGCCATGCCATATGCAGGAAATGTGTTTTTTTTGTTTTAGCAATTGAATTCCCATACTGCATTTGACAATAACAAAATAGGCATAAGCTCTAATAAGTCAGTACCATGCTATCAAATTCCCAGCTCAGAATTTTGCATTCTGACAGAAGCAGAAGACATAGTTTTTCTTGGCTCCTGGTTTGAAGCTTTTTGTGAATTTTTCGTATCAAAGCAATGTCTCTGACAACCTAGGTCTTAATTAGCTTCTGGGAAGTTTGCTTAAGCTTAATATACTAATAGAAGATATCAACAATTTGAGATTCAGAAGTAGCCACGAGTAGACATATAATATGAAACAAAACTATCATTTTAAGTTCAAGAAAAGGGGTTCATATATTAAGTTTCAATGGTGGCCAAAGGAATACATTTAACCATATTCTGTGAACTGTCAATAAAGTATAAAGATATGGCCAAATATCACATACCACCAACAGAATAACTCACGTAAAATATGATACCACATTAAGATAGAAATGCTGAAAAAAATCAACCTGGCATTACTTTATTAGGGATTTTAAAGACATGTCTTACTTACAGGATTGTAATAACAACAGCAACAGCTGTGAAGGTCATGGCAGAGACGAAAGCAGCTATAGCTGCTAAAGCAATTTTTGATAAATCACTGTCGACCATGCTCTGAGTCTTCATGGACTTTTCCCCACATCGTTCACCAAAGTACTCTGGATAACAACTGCAAACAACCCACATTTTAAAATTATAATCACTGAAAAGATTTCAATAAATTTTACATTTACTTTCCAGGTCACAAACCATCATTAATTCTAGCATTCAAAAAATCAGTCCAGACATTTATTTGTATTTCAAAATGATGAGATGTAGAATGCATTTGAGCCTAAGGTCTATTAGTATAAGAACAAGTTGAGATTAGTCTGGGTGTGATATTCCAAGAAGACACGCCTTTTCATTCTTTGTGCTCCTTGTATGACCAACTGATGAATTCAGTGGCTTGTTATGCAGCTAATACATTCCACTACCATTTAATGTGCTAGCAGCTTTTAGGGGGAAGGAAGCAAGAACAACATTAAGTGAAAACTACCTTAGTTCCTTTTTTATCAAGATGCTTTGTAAAATATATATTATAAAATGATGATTTCCACCAGGGTTCAGCAAACTATTGCCCATGGGTCAAATCTGGCCATTTGCTAGGTCTTTTATAGCACACAAGTCGAGAAATGTTTTATTTTTTTACAGTTTTAAATGGCCATGTTTTAACTGGTCATATGATAACCGTATATAATCTTGACCCACAATACCCCAAATATTTCATATCTGCTTCTTTAAGGAAGTTTGCCAACTCTTGATTTATACATTGAAAAAAAACAAATGGTTTTCTGCAACTAGAGGTTTCAGACACAGTGTTAGAAATATAGAATACCATATGATTTAGGGTAACTTACTGGCACGATACTGTTTCCAGTTGCTCTAAAAATGTGCATATTCCATGAATGCAGAAATTTTGAAATTCTGCATCACACAGATTTTTCTTCTTTCTGTTTCTTCTATTTTTTCCATTTTTGCCTCCCTTTTTCTTTCTCTTGGGTTTATCTGAAGTCTTTTCACTTTCCGTTTTGTTTTTCTTAGGCTTAACTACCTGTTCAACTAAAGAAAAGAAAAGAAAAAATTTATTGACAACAGTCTCTCTTTATGTGGAACACCATTTTGAAGACATGAGAGAAAAATGTCCTAGCAGTGAAAGTTCACAGGGAAAACAGCTGTATCAGTCTCATTTTTTAACACAACTCATAAACAATAATTGAACAAAGACAATATCTGTATTATGTGGCACTTAAAATTTGAACACGTTTATTATTTTATTAGCTTGAAAACATATTTTATTTGTATCAGTATTATTATTACTGATAACAGGAATAATAGGAGTTACTTGTCTAAGAAAATCCATGAAATATTTTAAACATTTGTTTTCACTTCTAATACATACCAGGTTCTTGGCAACAAGCATTAATTTAATTAAACCCAAATCACAGTTGAATATATTGTTACTATCCACATGATACAGATGAGAAAAAGCGGAGTCGAGTAAAGACAAGTAAATTGCACTAAGACAGTAGCTAGAAAATGGCAGTGCTGGGATGTTAAAGCCTATTAATTCCCAATTATATTATGTTTTCTCTTGGAAAAGCTCAGTTCCATTAATTAAAGTGGGGTTTGAGTATATTTGATGATTTTCTTTACTTATATCAGTCTTGTGCTATCATAGTTGGGAATTGGTGTGTATTACCTAAGGTGAAGAAAACTGAGAATTATACATTAGAGTTAACTTTCTTCAACTCCCAGATTACAACAGATTATAATTAATCGATATCTTCTGGGGGCTAATTTCTGTGATCAATCCATTTGAAAAATAGAAGTCCAGAAGTATTTGTACTTGATGCTTCATGGGTTCATCCTAACTTCAGATTCACAGAAACCTTTGTTTGGTGTTATAGCTAGGCAGGGTATCGCTTACCCACACATTAAATACAGGAAGGAGGAGTTTCTATGTTAGAGCTGTGCATTTTGTCATACTACTCTCTGCATAGGTTTATCTGAGCAAGTATTTAGTGAGTCCAGAGAAAAGAGTCATAAAGTCATAATAAAGTTAGTCATAATGGTTCTGCAGCGCCCAGTAAATAGAGAACTCTAGAAACATAAGGAAGGGTAGCAAAGCTGGAGCCCTGTGATTAAGGTAATGAAAAATTAAATACTTTGAGTATTTCATCAGTCATTATATCAACATGAACAATAGACAAATTAGGAGCAATGTTTAATAGGTGGCTATGCAATTTTTGTGTTGAAACTTCCCTCTGATGATAAGAAAAGTACTACAAATTAGAACAGTTCCTCTAACAGAAACATTTTAAATCAATATTACAGCACTTTATCAGATACTTTACAAATTTGAGACAGAGACAGTCACTATGCTGAAGTGCTACAATAGACATTATCTTCATGGATCAATTTTCACTGTATTTTACAGTGCATTGTAATTTTAGCCCCTAACCGTTTTTATTCATCACCATCAATTCATTTGGCCTTATGAAATGTTAACTTGAAACATCTTTAAGAGAAAAATTTCTAGAGTCTTAAGGGTCTCATCTCATCCCTCTCCCAAAATAAGAATTATAGATGGACCCCTTTCCCACCTTATGTATAAGCACATAAGGGAGGTGTGCAGCAAGGGAGGAAAATGAGTGTTCGATAAAACTTTTCCCACCTGCCGTTGTTTTCATGTTATCACTTGCTATTCCTTCACCAGTTCTGGGAGCTAGACAGAGGGGAGGAGTCAGAGAAACTAAGATCAGGAAAGAAGACACTTTAAATCCTGCCTTCATAATGGATGCTCCTAGGATATTTAGATCTGATTTACTGATGACCTCGTCTGCCCTCAAAATCCAAAGTAATATGAGAGTAATGAACAATAGTGACCTCTTACTCTGGTACCCTCATTTTAAGTAAATGCTCTTTTTGAAAGATCAGATAACAGCAGACGAAAAGAAATTATAGGTCACTATTATTTAACTGACAAATGAGATTTGGGGTTAAACAGAGATTTTAGTGATATAAAATCCATGCATATTTGTTCTTTAATATTTCCAGAAAGTGATATTACTATTATTATTACCAATGTCTCAACACAATACATAGTGGCTAAGATCCAATCATTCTTTTCCCATTACATCTTTCTGTTCCCTTACCTGGGTCTCCTGCACTGCAGGCAGATTCTTTACCAACTGAGCTATGAGGGAAGCCCTATTTGTGTCCAACTGCAGTTATTTAGAGAAAAATGGTGGTGGGGAGTGGCTATAAAAGCTGAGATATAAAGTATATGGGATTGGTTGATGGCTATATTGGTTTCTCACATGGGGGAGTGGTCATGTGGCAGAGTATCTGAAATCCAACAGATTGGAGTTTCTCATTCTGGCTGTGGAACTTTGGGCAAAATGTTTAACCTTCTTAAGCTTCAGTTATCACATCTGTAAAATGATAACAATTCCTACCTCCTAAAGTTGTGAAGATTAGACTTACCAGACATGAAACGTTTGTTAGAGCTCCAGACACCAAGGTTGTGCCCACTAAAAGCTCTTTTTATCTCAGTTTCCAGCTTAACTAGTGGGATGCACAATAGTCATACACACAAGAAAGCCACTGGAAGATCCTGGAGAGGCTTTTCTTTTGAAGCAGCTTTGCTCATACAAACCACATATCTTATAGGCTATACTGTCACCTTATCCTCTACTCACCTCTGACTGAATCATCTACAATATAGCCAGATATCTGTGGTTCATTATCATACTCTTCTGCATAGTCATAGTCGATCCCCGAGGACAGTTCGCCACCAGGAGGAGTTTCACTTGCAGAGGAAATTGCACTTCTTGAGGTCACCTCAAATCTGTCAGCACTGTGATCCCCAGAAAATGGTTCCCCTTTTCCAGAGTAGGTGTCATTAACGTCTAATCCAGCAGTATAATGGGCTATGGGAGCGAGAATGAGAGGAGAGAAGAAAAAGTAAAGTGGGGTGCCTTTTCTCTCCAGTCAATTCTGTTCGGGAGGAATGTTTATCTTCAAAGCAGTGACTGCACATGTGTTGCTGTTTGTGACTGAGTCACTTATGAAAGCTGCTTCATACTCTGCTGACAAGCAAACTCAGCTGTCCCAATTACAGAGCTTCTTTCATTTAGGATTTCTTTTTCACAGATAATCTACATTAATTTCCACATCAAAAACCCACCAAATAGGCAAATTAATGTAATATGATTATTTAAGAGGTAACATCTAAATATGACCATAACTTCATATATATATATATATATATATATACTAGAATGTTACCTGTTCCATTTTAATAAACAGATTCTAGAGATAAATCCAAGATCTTAACACATGCTTACCTTTTTAAAAAGAGTATGTATGTCAAATGTAAAAAGTAATATGAGTAGTAGTTGATAATAAATGTTCTTATTGTCATTGTTTCTTATTATTGCTCTCACCTACAGAAGAAACTAGGGACTAGGTAAGACTTGGGGGCTAGTTTCAAGTCCCTGCTTTATCTTTTGTTGTTTAGTCGCAAAATCGTGTAGGACTCTTTTGCAACCCAATGGACTGTAGCCCTCCAGGCTCCTCTGTTCATAGAGTTTTCCAGGCAAGAATACTGGAGTGGGTTGTCATTTCCTTCTCCAGGGGATCTTCCCAACCTAGGGCTCGAACCCGCATCTCCTGCTTGGCAGGCGGATTCTTTAGGTCTCAAAATAGTGTCCGAGTGGTGCTTTTAAGTGGAACTTCTCCCTGGGACAATGCCAGGCCCTCTAGAATGGTAAAAACAAAATCGCTTGACAGAGGAGACGGAGAGTTTAGGTAGGAGGTAGAACTCCTTGGTCTGGGACTTAACTAGTCTTCCGCAAGATCTCCGGAAATCACTTTACCGCTCTGGACCTCTGTTTCTTTATCCGTAAAAGGAAAGGTCTGGATCTCAAGATCTCTAAGCTCTTTCCTCCGGACTAACGTGAGAGTACCAAGATTCTCAGGCACCCTCCTGCTGGCCTGGAACCTCTAAGACACCCGGCCTCTTTTCTCTATCTCCATAGGAGGGGTCGGTATGTCGATTGCCTCCCACCGGACAGAGCCGGGGGACACCCAGGGGCGGCTTTTTTTTTTTTTTTTTTTTTTGAGAAACAGCAGCAAAATCCAAGAGGCGACCGGTTTGGCCGCGGCGGGAGAGGCTCCGGGCAGCTCAGAGCCGGGATGTCCTCACCTGAGCCGAAGATGAGGAGCGACAGCACCACGGGCGCCGGCGGCAGCAGCAGGGCTCTCATTGGTCCCTCGGAGCGGCGGCGTCGCGGTCTCTGGGGCAACTCGGCCGGGAGCTGCGGGCGGGAAGAGGCGGCGGTGGCCGAGAGCTGGGACGTGGGGGGCCGCGTGGCCGAGCTCGCAGGCCCGGCCAGCCTGGGGCGCTGGAGGCAGCTCCTGGAGCTCGCCTCGGGATCCCTGGGCTTAGGTTCCCTGGGCTCAGGCTGGGGCGCCAGGTGTGCGAACATTCCGGAGGTGCTGCGCGCACCTGCCGCTTTATAGGCCGGGCGGGGACCCGGGCATCGCCCGTGACGTCACGCCGCCGCGGAGGGTGGAGGCTGGCGGCTTCCCGGGAAGAGGTTACTACCCCAAAACCACACACGGAAGCCAGGCGCCCCACCTCCTGGGGGTGCAGAGAGCCGCTGGAAGGAAGTGAAAATTAAACCTCTCGCTGCAAGCTGAAAAAAAAAAATTTACCAGATCCATACAAGGGACGGGAGTGGAGTTTGGGAGCTAGGAGCTGACATTCAAAAGTCCCGAACTTTCAACCCATCTGAAAATCCTCCGAATATACTTTGGTTGATCTTAGTGTTACCACAGACAGGAATTAACTAGAAAAAAATTCCATTTTAAAATGTTAAAGTACCTTAAGATCAGGAGTGATTTAACAATGGCCCGACGTCTTTAACAATAACGGTCATAATATGACTACAGAGCCCACCTCCTAATGAGAAACTGCTCTATTTACCTTATCTCACTCGGGTGCCCTTCTCCACCCACTACTGTGAAGTGGTCAGAATTTCCAACCACCTCCCGTCCAATTTCTTTTTGTGGCCCAGGGGCCCCCGTCCTTGTCAAAGTTATTATTTACTGACTTTTTTTTTTTGGCAAAGCAGTACACTAAAAATATTACCAATACCACCTCACTCAAAACCTAGGGAGGTCTAAGTATCATTTTCCCTGTTTTACAAGAGAGACAAATGTCAGCTTTACAAGGCAGGAAGGACTTCACACAGCTGGTCATGGCAGGAGCCAGATAGATTCATCCTCAACCTCATTTCACTCTTAAACTCTCTTTCCACTCCGATAAAGGGATTTAGACTAAACTTCTCTTTGAAAAGAGAATTTCTACAGGAGAATAATATTTAACCTAAAGGAATAATCTCTGCTGATAGCATATTGGCATTGGAGAAGAGTGGTGGCCAAGATTTTGCTTCTGGAATCCCAAGACAGAATGGGCCAGCTTTGAGAGTCCATTTAGAGCCTAGCAGGGCATTTTAATCATGACAAATAGATAAAGTGAAGAGAGAGGGAGAGAGTCGATTAATTTGACAAACTTTGATGTGGAGACAACTACAGAACTTGATTTTTCATGACTTGAAGAAGAGAAAAAAGCATTGTTCTAAGTATTTCTTTGTCCTATCTCTTCCGTGACTGTTCCAGTAAAACAGTTCTTTTTAGGAATGTGGGTCACAGTGGCATGTGTCCTAATTCTGGGAAACTTTTTAAAAGTTGCCTATTTTTTAATGACAAGTCATAATAATGTAGGCCAAATAGTACCTTACATTTAGTAGGATAAAATAAACAGAGTCATGACTCATGTCTTCGCTCCTATTGGACATTTGTTGAGAGCATATTTTGTGTATTTCACTTGTTTTCTGTTTTATGCAGGGAGATAATTAAACAATGACCAGTTCCCAGTAGCTCAAGAAGGTGAAAGTCAGATGCAGAGCAAAGTAGGTCTGTTACATCAGATAAGAAGGATTGAGTGCCATGAAAAGCCAGGATGCAGTTTAGTTTTGTTCTGTGTATCACGGAAAGCATTGTGGAAAGATGGAGAGGTCACTCAATGGTCTTCCCAGAACCAAGTGTAAATGAAAAGAATACCTGAAGACAAGGTGTGACCAAGAGTGGAAAATCAGATGAGAAAGATGACCCTGCCCATTCCAGGGTGAAGCAGGGGCCTGCATGATCATCTTTTTTGGTGGATGAGGTGACTGTGATTCAGAGAGACTCACATTCTTACCAGCAGATTTCAAAAGATGGTGGAGATTTTGTTTAGCGTGCAGATTGTAGCCTAGGCTGCTATATCTTTCTACTCTCATAGGTTTTGATTTTGTTCTAGTCCTTCTCTTCCTCTCTTCTTACTCTTTCTTCTTATTGAAAGTGAAAGTCACTCAGTCCTGTCTGACTCTTTGCAACCCCATGGACTGTACAGTCCATGGAATTCTGCAGGCCAGAATACTGGAGTAGGTAGCCTTTCCCTTCTCCAGGGAATCTTCCCAACCCAGGGATCGAACCCAGGTCTCCTGCATTGCAGGTGGATTCTTTACCAGCTGAGCCACCAGGGAAGCCCTTCTTCTTATTGAGGTGAATGCAAGTTGTGCACATCTATCATTGAAAGTGTTTCACTTTGAAGGGAAAGTGGGCTCTTTACATTGGAAATTGTTTGTCTTTTTCCAGTTGGAAATTTAGAGGGTGAAAATTTACATTGGTGTGGAACATAACATAGCATCATGGGGACTGAGTGCTTGGTATGAACTTGAGATTCAAACCAATTGAGTTTTCATATACAAATTCCATCACATAGTAAATTACTTAATATCTGAAAGACTCTGGATTCCTCATCTGAAAATAAGAATAAAGATACACACGTGCTGTTAAGCAGATTAAATAAGATACATAAACAATACCACAGATCCTACTTGTAGTGAGTACACAATAAATTAATAAACTTGACTGTTACTAAATATTATTAACCTTAACATTGTGATAGTTACATTATATTAATCACACTGAAGAACTAAGGGACCCTTAGAAATGTAGCTACTCACAGAGCAAGTGATCAGTAATCTCCTCCAATATTTTCAAGCCATGAACTTTGTACCCACTTCACATTAAGATTAAGCATTTTGACATTATGGTGCATCACAGGATATCATGGGGTGTCATAATAGTTGCATCACAAAGTCAGCACCGCTTGATGACTCATGGCATTCAGGAATATAGAAGGAAACCAACCCCATGTAAGTGTGGGATTCTTTACATTCTGATTGCCAAGTTGAGACCAGGAGGAACAATTTCAAAAAATTCAAGTAGAGAAGCAACTCTTTTTACCCTAATAAGTTGATGATTTCCTCACTGGTTTGATATTAAAAGCAGCCCCAAAAGCAAATGTTCCTAGCCAGTTACACACTCTTTTGGTGCCTAGTTATCTAGAGCCTGATGATATTGTATATGTAGAGTGGAAAGAAACTCACTTTGACTCTGCTAAAAGGTATTCTATAGAACCCAGAGTAGAATTAGTTTTTGTTCATATAGCTGATCTTGAAATTTTACAGATAGCGTCAGGGTCTGAGTAAATATTGCATCATGGTCATTTTTATGAATCAACACCGGAACTCCCAAACTAAAATTAAGAAATTCTCTAAAATATAAGCAACAGTTCATATATTATTAACAGATGCATTCGCTCCATTTAGATGTCTATAATTTTCTACTTTTCATCTTGGAAATATCCACTCTAAAGAGTATGTAATTTCTAGTTCCTTCAAAAAGAGACCTTAAATGCGCTTGATTGTTTTAATTTGACAGAGTGAAATAAAATTTCTTGCTCTTTGTATCCTTCACATGATGACTCTTCCAGAGCAAGGACCAGGAGATGGGACTGAAAGTCATAAATGATTTGATACAGTGGGAACTAAGTAAACACAATATACAATTACAATATACATTGATATATGTGCAAAAATCAGCCCTCTAGGTAGTTCATTTATTCATCAAGTATATTTTGAGAAGTAAATATTGGGTTAGAACTTTAAATTAGTCATAGTATCCTTATTTTTAAGGTTTTCACTTTCTATTAAAGAGAAACACATAGTAACCAAGGAAGCAAGACACAAAATAATTTTAGGTAGTGAAAAGTGCTGGAAAGGAAATAGAATGTGTGATATAGAGAAATTGAATGGTGGAAGAAGATGATGTAAAGAAATACAACATAGCCCCTACACTTAAGTAGTTCACATTTTCTCCCCAGAGGAAACATGGCAAGATAAAATAGGGAGGATTATCCTATAGAATGATAATAACAATATGTAAGAGCAGAGATAGACTTGTGGGCTTCCCAGGTGGCGCTAGTGGTAAAGAACCTACCTGCCAATGCAGGAGACCTAAGAGATGCAGGTTTGATCTCTGGGTCAGGAAGACCCTGTGGAGAAGGAAATGGCAGCCCACTCCAGTATTCTTGTCTGGAGAACCCCGTGGACAGAGGAGCCTGGAGGGCTACAGTCCATGGCGTTGCAAAGAGTCGGACACCACTGAAGCGACTTAGCACATACACACACAGAGATAGACATAAGCAGTAATGAACAATAGAGACAGGCATATTCAAGAAAAATGAGGAATACAGAGGCCTTAAATTGGACCTCAAACGTAGACTATTTTAGGATATTGTAGAAGAGTCTATTCCACTAATTATTTCTTAAACACCTTTCTTAGCAGTGCTAGACAAGAGCTGTCTTTAGTTCTTAAGCAAAGGTTAGCTGATCGGAATCATCTGAGAACCTTTACAAAATGTACTCTCTGTTTTCCTCTCTTGATTCAGTATGTTCGATGTGAGTACCTGGCCTGTGTGTTTTTCTAAAACAACAACTTTCAGGAAAATTCTGGTGTGTACCTCTGATTAAGAACTACTCCACTAGGGAATATATAGGCAAAAAAATCAAGGTACATTCAGAGAGATTATAAAACGGTGGGGCTGCATATTCATAGATTGGAAGATTTGTTTGAAACATGAAGGATGGAGAAATGAATTTCAATAGGAAGTATGTAAGTGTGATGAAGACATTTATCTTATATCTAAGAAACTCATCTTACAAATTGATTTAGATACTTTTAATTTAGTAATGAATAGGGAACTATTTTAATGTAATAAAATATGTCTGAATATATGAAAAAGAAAAAATCCACTTTGCATATAGTCCTTCAAGACCCAGTTTCTCACAAGAATGGAGTCACCAAATTATTATGGGCTCTCACTAACTCAATTCTGAATGTATGATCAGAAAACTAGATGTCTATAACCATCATTATACACTGAGTTAGGAAGCATGTATAATTTTAGTGTGCTGTTAATTCTTTATGAATTTAAGATTTTAGGATAAGATTTGACATTTTATTATTTCTGAAAAATATATTGAGGTCAAATGGTCGAAGCACATTAGAGTCCTATAGAAAATTTTTATAGTTTACCAATTTTAGTCAATAATGATATCCTTAATTCATTATTTCCAAAATTAAAAAATGTTGTATGTGCTTAATCTTCCTTTAATGCACTTCTACTTTCCTTAGCTTCTTGCATTTTATTTTATAAATTATCATTCCAGTTATCAAAAATTCAATATTGTGTGATGACCACTTTTTCATTGATGTGAAACTCTTGTTATTGTTCAGTCGCTTAGTCATGTCCAACTCTTTGCAGCCCCATGGACTGCAGCACACCAGGCTTCCTGTCCTTCACCATCCCCCCGAGCTTGTTCAAATTCATGTCCATTGAGTCAGTGATGCCACCCAACCATCTCGTCCTCTGTCATCCCCTTCTCCTGCCTTCAAACTTTCCCAGCACCAGGGTCTTAATAAGTCGGCTCTTCACATCAGGTTGTCAAAGTATTGGAGCTTCAGCTTCAGCATCCGTCCTTCCAATGAATATTCAGGGTTGATTTCCTTTAGGATTGACTGTTACTTGCCTTCTTTTACTTAAAAATTGACAACATATGCATATATTTAGTAATTCAATGGCAATTTTATTAATGATACATATTTGATGTTTCTATTATCACTTTAGATAGTCTTTCTAAGCATTCATGCATTTTTAGCAAAGCTAGGTTATATTACATATAGATTTTGTTGTGTTTTCCCATGATCACAACAGACTTTTTTTCCCTGAGTTCAGTAAGAATAGCAGTTTTTAAAGATCATAAGTGAAGAAAAGACTATTTTGTTGAATAGACCACTCATGTACAGTCTGTCCTAGGCAGAGATAGATTAAACCACAAATAAAATGATGTTTGTATGTCATACTTCCCAAAGCTTTCTGAATGTATGCCCTGAAATTATGTGACCAGAATAAGAAGAAGGTAATGTGGAAAAACGGAGAAGGCAATGGCACCCCACTCCAGTACTCTTGCCTGGAAAATCCCATGGACGGAGGAGCCTGGTAGGCTACAGTCCATGGGGTCGCTGAGAGTCGGACACGACTGAACGACTTCACTTTCACTTTTCCCTTTCATGCACTGGAGAAGGAAACGGCAACCTACTCCAGTATTCTTGCCTGGAGAATCCCAGGGATGGCGGAGCTTGGTGGACTGCCGTCTATGGGGTCGCACAGAGTCGAACACGACTGAAGCGACTTAGCAGCAGCAGCAGCAGCAGCAATGTGGAAAAATACATACACACATGGAACTCAAGGATAAAGAAGAATTGAAAATATAGCCACACATTTTATAAACATTAAGTGTATTTTTAGTAATCTTCCTGAAATCAGTATTTTCATCCTAAACCTGGATTTTGGGCTTCCCAGGTGGCACTAGTGGTAAAGAGTCCTCCTGCCAAAGCAAGTGAAGCAATAGAAGTGGCTTTGATCCCTGGGCAAGAAAGAGTCCCTGGAGTAGCAAATGGCACCCCACTCCAGTATTCTTGCCTGGAAAATTCCATGGACAGAGGAGCTTGGTGGCTACAGTCTGTGGGACTGCAAAGAGTTGGACATGACTGAGCACACCTGGATTTATGTACTCCCAGATGATTTTGCCATTTGCAGAAGATATAATACAATTTCACTCCTAGATTTCTTTTCTTCCACAGAAAGAATAAAAATCATTTCTTTTGGTCACTTCTTAAGGGAGCAGACATACCAAGAAGATACTTTTAATATCAAATTGCTAGACAATTTTGAGATCCTCAAGCACTATCTCGTGTGACTATAAAAAATATATTTGACTTTTCAGCAGTACAACTGGCCTGAGCAAAAGCTAATATAATAGTGGGGGAGTGTTGCTTACATGATATCAAAAATTTTAAGAATTTTTTTAAGAAATATAAATGTGATCAAATGTTTCCATCTTAAAAATAGTATTTACTAAAATTCTTACATATATTGAAATAGCAAAAAAACCCGCAAAACCCCGAAACTTTGAAGACATGTTTTGCCTAAAATTGCTTATTTGAAGAAACACATTTAGTCTGCACTTTTAAAAGTTACTTTAACTGCCAAATAGTTAAGGATATAATAACTTTAAAAAAATTAACTATGTTAAATTTTATGTTTCTCAGTTTTCCTAATTTGGAGATTTGAAAACATGTCTATACATGTTTATAAAATTTACTTCATTTTTTTTTTCTTACAATATTGCAATCTGCACAAAATGATTACTGTAATGGTATTTTACTGGGAAAAACTAAACAAGTATTGTGGCTTTATTTCTGCATTCATAGATTTTGGGAGGTAGCACACACCCAAGAGGGAAGAGAAAAGAAGAGTGTAAGTCTACATTTTTTTAAAAATCCATTGCTTATAAGAGTAAAACCAAGAGTTTTATCGACATATATTAACATTTTCATATAAAACATTAATAAAGCAGTGTGTTCAGTATGAAACTTTTAATAATATATTTACAAATATTTATGTACATATCATATATATATAGGTACATGTAGATATACATGAACAGAAACATTCTGAAAGGATGTAGAAAGAAAGTCAGCAATGTTAGTCTGGTTAAGGAATTCATTGCTTCTCTTATGTTCTAAATATGTGTGCAAAGATCAAATATTACTTCTTTTTTGTTTTTTTAATTAAAAACTCCAATCCAAGGCAAGAGAATGATTTTCCAAGCAAACTGATTTGACATGATTTCTATAATCAATTATTTTCTTTTTTCCAACTAGGATGTCAATTTTGAAAGACAGTGATCACTGAAGCTGTCTGCTTTTCCCCATTCTTCCTTACCCTTAAACAGTTCCTCCTGCATTTGTGCTGTCCTTTGCTGGGTGGTATCCAGGAGGTAGAGAGAAGAGGTTAAGACTGTAACATTTGAAGTTGAAACTACTGGATTTTAGTACTATCTTCTTCTTTTTAAAACTTATTTTTGTTCAATTGAAAGATAATTGTTTTACAATGTTGTGTTGGTTTCTGCCATACATCAACACGAATCAGCCATAAGTATACATATGTCCCCTCTCAAATCTGCCTCCCACCTCCCACCCCATCCCACTCCTCTAAGCTGTCACAGAGCATCAAGTTGAGCTCCGTGTATCATACAGCAAATTCCCACTAGCTAGCTATTTTACACACGATAATGTATATTTTTCAATGCTATACAGTTTATTTCTTAACAACAGGAGCAAATGATTTAAGTGCTTTTGTGGATTTAGCTTTCTGATCTCTAAAAAAGGAGATGATGATAACCACTCCTTAATCATAGGATTGTTGTGATGTTTAAATGTGATAATGCATGTAATACACTTGGAACAATATCTGACCTTTCATAATTGCTCAAAGATCTTTTGTATTTTTCTTATGATTAATATTGACACAAATGAAAAAAGTACTGGAGAATCCAATGAAAAAATTTCAATGCCTATTTGTGGATGGGGATAAATAATTAAATACTATTCTAACTGATTTCATAACTTGATAACATCTGCTTACTGTGACAGATAAGCCTTTAAGAATTTGAAACTTTTTTAGAATGATGAAAGCAACATGAGTGAGCCCTGTTATTAAGGTCCTGTTGCAAATAGCTTGCACTGCTGACTTCAGACGCGTGACATTTCCAGAGCATTGAAAGAATGAATGTGTGTGCTGTCATGTCCAACTCTGTGAGACCCCAAGGACTGTAGCCCACAAGGCTCCTCTGTTCATGGAATTGTTCAGGCAAGAGTACTGGAGTGGGTTGCCAGTTCCTACTCCAGGGCATCTTCCAATCCAGGGATTGAACCCTTGTCTCTTGTGTCTCCTGCATTTGGGAAATGAATTCTTTACCACTAACGCCAACTGGGAAGCCCTTTCCAGAGCATTACTTGTTTTTAAACATGCAAACTCTATGTTTTTTCAGCTGTGCAATATTTTCCTACTATATGATGTCTTCATACCATGATACCATGATTTCACAGCAAAGTCAGGCTATTTCTGCTGTGAGTACATTGTTTGTTGGTGAAATTTCTTTTTTCACCATAAACTAACCCAACTGAGCAAGTTTTCAATACTAACTACCCCATCAATAATTTTGTCCTAAACATTACTCAGTATCCATTCCTATCTCTTTCCTTAGTAATAGAACCCTGATGTTATTCAGATGGCAATATGCACAATTTAAATAGAACATTTCCCAGGTTTCCTTGAAAATAGTGGTGACCATGTGACTTGGTTCTGTGAGTCATGTCTGGTGAACTGTAAGCTGAAATATGAGTAGAATTTCCAGGAAGGCTTCTTAAAGGAATTTGGTGAAGTTAGGAGCCACATTCTTATTGTTCTCTCTTTATTCCTTTCAGTCGCCTGGAATATGGACACTTGGCAGCATCTCCCATAATTGTACTGAACCATGAACTGATCCTGAATCCGAAGGCATGTGCTAGAATGGTGGGAAAGACAGAAAGAGCTGAATCCCTGATTTGGAGCCGCTGCACCACCTCTGTACTCTTTACCTTAGAAGAGAAAACCTTCTATCTTGATTAAGTTCCTGTTATTTAAGGTTTTCTGGTATGTGGTTTTCTGAGCCCAGTATGAAATGATTTGGTAATCAGACACTCGTATTTATAGCAATATTCCCTTCCACAGCAATGTCCTCAAGCTAAAGACCACAGGAGCACAGCTGAAGGGAGGGGGAATGTACACTGGGGTACATGGGTATATCAGTGAAAGACAGTGTCGAGTAAGTGTTAGAAAGGACAGAGAGGATCTGGGCTTGTGTTAAGTAATTTAGGGGAGGACATTTTTCTCTGAATTGGAAGCTGTCAGGAAGTGGGCATAATGCTATGGTTGGATATCTTGGTCTTCCACAGAAGCAGCGAGGCTAAATCTGTTAATTGTGAAGGCATCCGCAGTCATCCGGGGTAGTCAGGATAAGAGGATGTGCTGTGGCTTGAACCACATTCATGTCTTGTCTGTGTTCAGGTGTGATTATGAAATGGTCTTGATTTTGCCATAATCCATCATAGTCACACGGTGGCCTTATTTGCTGTTGCTGTTGTGTGAAATTTTTAATGTTCAGCAGGAGAACATTAAGGCCAAGGTGAGAGTACCAGGGTAGCTCCTGGATATCAGGGGCTGCCTTTTTCTTTGTCACCTGTAATAATAGTTGATGTGGGTTAAGGGCTCAACTGTTGGTTGAATGAACTGAGTGAATTAACAAGTGTTCAGTAAAATTGAGAACCTCCAGTTACTATTTTTATTTTACGGTGACTTAGATAACATTTGGATACACTTACATCATTTTTTAAAATAAAATTTTCACATAAGTAAGCTGCATAAGGACTAGATTAACATGGTTACTAAAGCTAAATGAAAGAGACACTTGAATAGATACCAAGAAAGAGAATTACCATATCCAACATGGGTAGTATGTGAGAACAGGGGCAGGGATGTATTCTCTCTATCTGTTCACCACTCTTAGATCCTAGCATGAGTTTATATGCATTGCATGTTATCAGCCAATATTTAACATTATATAGAGGTCCTGAGATAAGAACAGAATCCATTAGGTGTTTCCTATGCTAAAAAATTGAAACTATTAGTTTAGGTTTCCATTTCCTTTATAGGTGCCTCTGACAGGAAAGAATACATTTAAGCTGTAAATATTTTCATATAATTTAGATAACATGTATTGAGAGTTTATACTCTAAGTACATTTTAGATTTCATGTCATTTGGTCTTCATAAAATCCTTTAAAGTATGTGTTATCATCCCCACATAACAGATGAGAAAATCAAAGATTCAAATAACTTGCTAGAAGGTTGCGCTTTTATCTGATAGAAGTAGGATTCAAATCAAGGTCTCTTTGACTCAAAGCTCACGCATTTAATCATTATTATATATCATGGTCAGCATAATACTAAGCATAGAGTAGATGACCTTTTTTTTTAATCTGTTTTTATTTTTGGCTGTGCTTGGTCTTCATTGCCACGCATGGACTTTCTTTAGTTGTGATGAGCACGGGCTTCTCTCTAGTTGCAGTGCATGGGCTTCTCATTGCAGTGGCCTCTCCTGTTACAGAGCACTCTCACAGGTTCTAGAGTGTGGGCTTCACTAGTTGCAGTGCATGGGCTCAGTAGTTGTGGCACACAGATTTAGTTGCCCCACAGCATATGGAATCTTCCCAGACCAGGGATCGAACCCATGTCCCCTGCATTGGCAGGTGGATTCTTAACCACTGAACCATGAGGGAAGTCCTCAACAAATGTTTTTAAAGTTACTTGCCCGGTAAACCAAATACTAGTGATATCATAGTGTAAAAGAACCTAGAAATAAATTGACTTTTAAATTGTTCTAATTGATAGAGCATAGAGCAAACATATAAAATAACTCTAAAATAACTGAAAATAACTAAAAAATCCAAAGGACTAAAAAAATCTAAAAAACCCAAAACATCCAAAAAAGCTCATAGGACTACATTTACTGTTTTAGTAAAACTGAAAGACAAATGTGCCAGTCAGAAGGGTGATATAAGAACGTTAAAGTTGGCTCTGTCCATTGGAACACATTTCCAGGAAGGATTTTCTCTGGCCCAAGGAGTTCATCTCTTTCATTCTGATAGCTGACATAGCATTACTGAAAAAATAGATATATCTATTTCACTCAGGCTAATGCCTGAGTGATTTCTGATTAGAATTTTTCTTCTTAGGTTGTCCAAGGTCAGTGCAGGTCAGAACCTGCATAACCAGGCATACCAGCAATCACAATTCTCACTGGAAATTATTAAATTGACATCTGGATTTCTACCTCACTCTGTGCAAGTTTGGTTAGACTACCTCTGAAAGTCAGATTTATCCTTCAAAAATGGCCATGATGGTGTTCTGAATGTGTAAGTCATTCTTTCATTCAACCTATTATGTGTTACCTGTTACATATTATACATGACCTATTATGTATTTGGCAACCCACTCCAGTACTCTTGCCTGAAAAATCCCATGGACGGAGGAGCCTGGTAGGCTACAGTCCATGGGGTCGTGAAGAGTCGGACATGGCTGAGTGACTTCACTTTCACTTTACTTTCACCTATTATGTATTATTCTGCATTGCCTATTATATCCCAAGAACTGTGATAGGAATGTAAAAATTAAAAACAATTCTTCTAAACAGTTTACAGTGCAGCAGATGGACACAGATGAGAAGCAGATGACTATAAGGCATTGTAGTAAGTGGCATGATACTAAGGAAAAGACATGGTACCCTGAGATCTAGAGAGTGTGGGAAGGTAGCCTAGACTTAAGAGCTGTAGCAAGGCATCCTGGGAGAAATGATATCTGGGAAGAATGAATTGGCCTTGTTAGCTGAAGAGTAGGTGATTGTGTAGATAAGTCTATTGTGGGAATGGGGGTGAGGGTGAGGAGAAGGCTAGTGTTCCAGGCAAAGGTCACAGCACTCGCAAAAGCCCGTGTCTCACTGGGACCCAGGCATTAGGTACTGACAGCTCTATCTGTCTGGGCCCATGTCAGCAGCCTTACAACATCATGATGAAATAGATCACCTGAGACATATTTGATGTTTCATCCTTATAACAACAAATGCTCTTTTTCTCTGACCTCTTTTCTTTTACCCCAGCCACATAAACAGACAGGAAGCCAAAGCTCAGCAGTCAGTGACACTCCTCTGGACTTGATCCTCTATGACATCACCCGGCTTTGTTTCCTCATGTTTAGAGAAAGACTGTGGGACCGTTGCCGTGGCAGTTCTATTAAACATGAGTCATTCTGGACACCTTCACACGTGCAGCACTCTTCCCTGAAGAGATCTCAGTATGCGTGCTGTTTGCAAACGACACAAAGTTCAGGGGTTTGGAACCTGCTCTTGGAAGCCTCAGAGAGAGTTCTGTAAAATGGAGGAGGGACCAAAGATTGGCTTTCACAGTGCATGCTTTAGGATTTCAACATGATAGAGGTGAATTTTAGCATAGAATAGTATTGAAAATAGTATAGCTAGTAGGGAATATCAACATACCCTACCTATGAAAGCTAACTTCTGTGCCATTTAATACTGATCTGCATTCTTCTCAATACAAGGAGCACAGTGGTGGATAATAAGGATGAGATTCTATGATGTCTCCTAAATCTGTAACACGTCTCCATGGATTTGTTTTAAGAATATTTTGTTCAACTTCTTATATACTCAAGACTGTATCTTGGAAAAAAATGAATTTATGAAAGAAAAAACACATTTTAATAAATATAAAACCAAAAAAACCCCACACAGAACGGAGAGAGCCACCTTAAATTTTTTTTGGAATGTTAATGAATTAAAAATAACTGACAAGGACAGAATTTAAAACAAGCTGTCTCATTCATCTCATTGCTAAATTTTCAAAGTAATTATGGGAGGTGGCTAGATCAAATCAAGAATAAAAATGTGAATAAAATAATTCAGAAAGGCCTTCTGTCTCCACTACCACTTCCCCGTGCCATTTCTTTGATGTTGTCACTAGTGTCGTTTGGTTTTTGGCTCTGCTGGTGGTTTTTATAGCTTTATATATTACAGTATTAGCTCTATTCTTGACTTGCTAGTTTTAGGTATGGTTTAGTTCCCCAATGAAGGAAAAGAAATGTAATATTTCACACTATCTCCCAATCCCATTTGGCCCTCAATTTTTTTAAGTTATTCTGTAGTTGTACTTTATCAGTTGCCTTCATGACTTCACAACATTCTTAAAACACTGTTTTGGATTTGCTGACTTTACATAGAGAATACTGACTCCTTTCAAGTAAAAAATTGAAATGTGTTCACTTTACTCTTTTTTCACTTTTCACTTCTTAATCTCCTTCCAATGATCATTATTTAAGCTTACCCCATGTTATAAATTTGAGGTCCTATTCCATTACTATAGTTAGTGTCATTTTGAATGTTTATATAGATGACTTAAAACTACAAGTAAATACATAGTATTTGGGACATTATTGATCTGAGCATTATGTCGCATCTATAGAGGAAGAGATGTCGTTTGCATTTCACCACTCCAAAGAGGACTTTTCTAGCATCTGTCAGTCTGTCTCAAAGTGTGTTCAGTTTTCTTCTCTTCTTAAAGGTTACAATCAGCTGTTACTCTTTCTTGAACGTCATACCATCCTCTTTCATGTTCTCCTTATTTAGCTTTTTCTTTCCCTGGATTATCTTTTCAACTAAACTTTTGCATTCTTTCTTTTCAACCTTTTATTTCATACTGGGGTATAGCCAATTAACAATGCTGCAATAGTTTCAGGTGAACATTGAAGGGACTCAACCATACATATACCTCCATCCTCCCCTAAATACACCCCCCCCACACCAGGCTGCCACAAAACATTGAGCAGAGTTCCATGTGCTATACAGTAGGTCCTTGTTGGTTATCCATTTTAATATAGCTGTGTGTACATGACCACCCCAAACTCCCTAACTATCCCTTCCCTTCGGTAACCTTAAGTTCATTTTATAAGTCTGTGAGTCTCTTTCTACTCGAATAAACTTTCTGACGTAGGGTGTGTGAGCTGTTAGTTGTCCACATTTTTATACATCTTAAAATGTATTTTCTTTTCCATTTGAGTGTCAGCTGTGTATCAAATTCTAATTTCAAAATAATTCTATTCTGAACATTATAGACACTGCCCATTGCCTTCCAATGCCCAGTGCTGCTGCCGAGAGGGTCACCGTCATCAGTCTGACTCTCACGCCTTTCAGGACACCTTTTGTTTGTCTCTGTGAATGCTTTCAGGATTTTTCTCTTAGGACATTTGGTTATAGATTTGAGATATTATTTATAAATCAAAAAGAAGATCAACATTCCCTTTAAAGAGGAATTGTTAACACTTTTGTATTGTATCATTTTCTAGTTTTCATATAGTTGAGTGTCACCTGCATTGTTAGGAGATGATTTGAGATACATTCCTGATCAGACACAATGATTTTTTCCACAAATGATTGTTATTTAAGCCAATGACCATCATATTATTGTTTCTTTCTACATGTCTCTTAATACACTTCCATCACAGAGCTTTAGCTGACTTCAAAAGCAACTCAAGATAAGGAGGAACTATGTGGGATACAAAGAAAGAGCCAGACTTGGCTTTCTATAAATGTACTATGTACTACGTCTGACTCATAATCATTTTGTTGACTGTTTACTTTCCCTGTTGTCAGCATGATAGAGCTAACACCAACGGCTTGGAAGTGAGGTACACGCTATTCTTAGTTTATTACAATCAGCTCTTAATAACTTGGGGATTCATTAGGTACTCTGTGAACTAGCTTCTTTTCCTTATGTGGCCTGGAAATGGCCTTGCGCTGAAGCATTAGACCCTTTTAAAGCCGGGACTTTTATCCCAGTGTAAAAGTATAAATAAGGGAAATGAAGAAAGACAAAATTCAGAGAACAATTGTGATGCTTAACGCAGGTTTAAAAACTTGATCAGTCTTTAGTGGGCCTAGAATTCTGTGGCCTCCGGTACTTTCTCTTAAAATTCTTTGATGTTATTAGAGTGGAGTTTTAGCTTTTGGCTAAAGTGTTGAATGAAGATGATAACTAGTTTAAAAAGGGGTATCTTGTTTCTTAATGGAGAATGTAACAATCTAGAGGGGATTATACTCGTTATGTTTCTTTAATGTGCATTCATCTAATACAGAATATAGCTAATCATCAGGGAAATGCAAATTAAAACTACAACAAGCTATTGCTTCACACGTTAGAATGCCCAGTATCAAAACCACAAGCAGTAAGTGTCATCAAGGATGTGAAGGAAAGGGACCAGTTTTGCACTGTTGGTGGGAATGTAAATTGGTAGGGCACTATGGAAAATAGCATGGAAGTTCCTCAAGAAATTAAAACTGCCATATGACTTGACACTCCCACTTCTGGGTATATATATGAAGGAAATAGAATCACCATTTTGCAAAAAAAATCTCTTTTTCGTGTTCAGTGCAGCATTACTCACAATAGCCAAGATGTGGAAACAACTTAAGTGCCCATTTTTTGATGGCTGAGTAGATAAAAATGTGATGTGTGTGTGTGTGTGTACATATATGTATCACATACACATGAACACTGTGGTTAGTAACTCAGTCATGTCCAATTTTTGCGACCCCACAGACTGTAGCCTGCAAGGCTCCCCTGTCCACAGAATTCTCCAGGCAAGAATACTGGAGTGGGTTGCCATGCCCTCCTCCAGGGGATCTTCCCAACCCAGGGATCGAACCCAGGTCTCCTGTATTGTGCATAGATTCTTTACAGTCTGAGCCACCAGGCAAGTCCATGCACACTGACATACTCAAGCACAGTGGAATATTGAGGTGAAGTGAAGTCGCTCAGTCATGTCCGGCTCTTCGCATCCCCATGGACTACAGCCCACCAGGCTCCTCCGTCCATGGGAGTTTTTCAGGCAAGAACACTGGAGTGGGTTGCCATTTCCTTCTACAAAGCATGAAAGTGAAAAGTGAAAGTGAAGTCACTCAGTTGTGTCCGACTCTTCGCGACCCCATGGACTACAGCCCACCAGGCTCCTCCATCCATGGGAGTCTCCAGGCAAGAGTATTGGAGTGGGTTGCCATTGCCTTCTCCTTACTCAGCAACAAAAAAGAAGGAAATCTTGCCATTTGCAACAACATGAATGAACGTTGAGGGCATTATGCTAAGCAGAAAAAGTCAGACAAAGACAAATACTGGGTGATATCACTTATATATGGAATTTAATAAGACAGACTCGTAGAAGCAGTTAGTAGAATGGTGGTCGCCAGGGATTAGGGTGGGGGTAGGAGAAATGGGAAGATGTTGATTAAAGTGTACAAACTTCCAGTTATAAAAAGAATAAGTTCTGGGAATTTAATATACAACATGATAGGTATTAAAAATTAAATCCAATTAAAATAAAATCCAATAAGTATTAAAAATACATAACAATAAAATAAATATCAAACATTATGAGCATTATTGAGTAGTGGATTTAAGAGCATGACTTTTGTAGTGAGGGCTTCCCATGTAGCTTTGTTGGTAAAGCATCTGCCTGCAATGTGGGAGACCTGGGTTCCATTCCTCGGTCAGGAAGCTCCCCTGGAGAAGGAAATGACAAATGACAACCCACTCCAGTATACTTGCCTGGAGAATCCCATGGACAGAGGATCCTGGCAGGCTACAGTTCATGGGATCACAAAAGTTGGACATGACTTAGTGCTATCTTTGGAGTGGGAGACTAATTTCAAGTTTTGATATTTCTTTTGACTACATTTATGACTTTGGTAGTTAATCCTTTATTGCCTTGATTTACTTGTCTGCAAAATGGTGCTATTATTGTGCCTTGGATTACTGTAAAGTTTGATTGAAATAGCCCATGTAAAGCACGGGATAATTGTAAGCACTCAAGCATTATTTTTTCTTAGATGCTTTTCTTCCTCTTCTTTTGCCTGAAATACATCTTTTCACTCTTTAACTAACTTGTTTTAGTGTTCAACTTAGAGATCAATTCCTCTAACAAAGCCTTCTATGACTATTGCCCCTAAATCCAGATTGCATGTTCTTTCTACATATGCCCAAGGCACAGATTATTTCTCCCACCATATTGTACCACATTGCAGTTCCCTGTGACTGCCACATGTTGTTAACTGTACTGAGATCTTAATGAGGGCAGGGGCAATAGTATGTAACTCAATTGAACCTTAAATGGAGGACTCTCTATTTCTCCCAGGGTTTAGCACATTGCCTAGCACATAAAAGTACTAAATGAATAATTGTTCAATATTTATATAGTTCATTAAAAATCTTTTTCATCTATACTTATACAGTCAATTGATTTTCCACCAAGATGCCAAATAAATTAAAGGAGAAAGGAGAGTAGTTTTAGTGAAGAATGTTGCAGCAACTAGATACACACTGATTCCTTATTCCATACATAAAAATAATTCTAGATTCACTGTAGATCTAAATATGGAACCCAAACCTTACAACTTCTTGAATTGCTATCTACTTTGGTAGTTACTAGCCACATCTGTCTATTTAAATTAAATTTAAAAAGCTTCCTAAGTCATTACAGTTCAGTTCAGTCGCTCAGTCGTGTCCGACTCTTTGCGACCCCATGAATTGCAGCACGCCAGGCCTCTCTGTCTATCACCAACTCCCGGAGTCTACCCCAACCCATGACCATCGAGTCGGTTATGCCATCCAACCATCTCATCCTCTGTCATCCCCTTCTCCTCCTGCCCCCAATCCTACCCAGCATTAGGGTCTTTTCCAACGAGTCAACCCTTCGCATGAGGTGGCCAAAGTATTGGAGTTTCAGCTTCAACATCAGACCTTCCAGTGAACACCCAGGATTGATCTCCTCTAGGATGGATTGATTGGATCTCCTTGCAGTCCAAGGGACTCTCAAGAGTCTTCTCCAACACCACAGTTCAAAAGCATCAATTCTGTGGCACTCAGCTTTCTTCACCGTCCGACTCTCACATCCATACATGACCACTGGAAAAACCATAGCCTTGACTAGACGGACTTTTGTTGGCAAAGTAATGTCTCTGCTTTTAAATATGCTATCTAGGTTGGCCATAACCTTCCTTCCAAGGAGTAAGCGTCTTTTAATTTCATGGCTACAATCACCATCAGCAGTGATTTTGGAGCCCCCAAAAATAAAGTCATTACAGGCACATATAAATTGCTTACTAGCTAGATATGCCTACAGGTTACTGTATTGGATGGTGCAGCTAAGGCAGAAAATTCAGTCATCAAAGACAACTGTATTAGACTGTGCTATTTAAAAAAATGTAAGAAAACATCTTTGAGACCTTGGTGTAGGCAAAGATTTTCTGGGCAGGGCACAAAAAAACACTAAACCATAGGAGGAGAAAAGTTGATATTTTGGACTTCAAAATTTCTGAGTCTCTAAAGTCACTGTTAAGAAAATGAATAGACAAGCCACAGACAAGAAAAAAGTATTTTTATTGTATGTATATCTGACCAAGGGTTTGTTATCTAAACCAATGAAAATCCAATCAAATTGATAACACAAAATCATTATACCCTTTAGAATGGCTAAAATTGAAAAGATTGACAATTCAAAATACTTTTGAAAGTGTAAATGAATGTGATCTCCCCTATATTTGCTGGTGGGAATGTAAATCTGGTGAAGTACTTTGGAGAACTGTTTGGCAATTTTTAATAAAATTGAATACACATCTAATTTATGATGCAGCAATTTCACTCATGTGTATTTACTGAAGAGAATATACAAAGTTGTGCTGAGCATCCATCTTCAAAATTGCCCCAAACTGGAAAAAACCCAATGTCTATCAACAGAAGGATGGATTTTAAAAATGGTGGTGTATTTGTACAGTAGAATGACACTTAGCAATAAAGAATGACACAATAACAGAGGAAACTCAAGAGCATTTTAGTAAGTAAAAGCAATGAGACAAAAAGATTTAAATGTTGTATTGTTTCAATCTTACGAGGTCCAAGAATAGGCAAAATCAATCTATAGAGATATGATTCAGCAAGTAGATGCTCTAGGAGCAGGGGAAGGGATGAATTGATTAGAAAGGGGATGAAGGAATTTCGGGAGGATAATAAAAATATTTTTTATTTGGCATTGACGGTTACATGGATGTATTGTCCATGTCAAAACTTATGAAACTGAGATCAGGGGTCTAAAGTTAAACTCTAGACCGAGACGCAAAAAAGACACTAACTCAGGGTCTCAAAAGTTTGAACAAGATAAAGTTCTAATTACTGAAATTATATAAGTGTATAGTTACCATAATCAGGGAGAGCTGGAGAAAGCATCAACCAGAGAAGGACCAACAGCAAATATGGCTTAATGTTAGCCACTAAACAAGTGGCCAGGGACACATTAAGTCCCCTCAGCCTCAGTAGAAACACAACCAATCGTAGTATATAGTACAGGATGGGCCTGTTATGATGAACAGTGTCTTTGAGAGCAAAGAACCACCAGTTACATTGCTACTTTAAGCTTAGATTCCACACTAAAATGGCCACACTTATGCTATGTGCCCCTGCCCAGTTTAGGGAACAGTCACCTCTCCTATACCTCTCCTTTTCCTAAGGGCTGTATTGGGAGGAAAGAGTTAATCTACTCCTTTCCAAAGTTTTCCATTTAAAAGTAAGTTTCATCTCCTAATTCTTTCCTTCTATCACATTTTCTTCACCTTCCATACCCCAACTTCTTGCTAACCTTACTTAAAGATATGAATGTTTCCTAAAAAATTTGCAAAAATAGCAAAAAAAAAAAAAATCACTGTTAAAAGTTGTTCAGCAAAGACCATAGAAAGCAAACTGAAAGCAACAAATTGCCTGAAAGGAGTGTGGTATCTATAGTAAGAAACACAGAATCTAAATTCATCTTGAGCCAGGGTGCAAGATATAAATGGAGAAAAAATGGTCCTCTTTTTAGATTTATTTTCTGTAATAAGAGATACAGTTGTCTATGGAAAGCGAACCAAAAAAGATTTTTAAAAAATGACAGAATCCTGGTGCCCAGATCCTTATATGTTTGCTTCCTTCCATCCTTCTTTGCTTCTTGCCTCTCTTTTCTCTTCTTCTTTTCCTTCTTCGTTTTCTTCTTCATAGTGGTAATGTTAAATTAAGTCAGAGTCACAATGGAAATGAGAGCTCAGGGAGAAAAGCAAATAAGCAAAAAAAAAACAAATGATTAACATTATCCTCCATATTTCAAGAAATTCTATCATTGCTACAAGCCATCCTGTTTAGCTACTGTGTGTGATGTGGAGTAAGGAGTGGGGATTGTTGTAACAGAGTGGGCTTCCTTTTCCACACATCATAGCAGAAAGCATTAGTTTTGGAATTAAGACTAGCTTTAGTTATAAGTTAGGTGATCTTGAACAGGCTATTCAAAACCTTAATCTCAGTTTCCTCATCTGATAAATGGGGATGACAAGAAATATTTTATAGGGTGGTTTCAAAAGCTTCCCTTGCACCTGATCCATGGTAGACATTCTGTTTGCTGCTCCTTTGGACGATCTATGTCCAGCAGTTCCTTTTCAAATAACCATTGTTTTCTTCATTGCTAACAAATTAGGACAAGTAGAAGATGACTTGGTAATAGAAATAAAAAACATTTTCTGTTTGTAAAGTACTTCACGGTGTAAAAGTGTTTTCCCATGCATAGATTAAGATCACCTCAGGAAAAGAAATGAGAAAAAACAGATGAAAGAGATCCCTTACGACCTACTCATCTTCCAGTTTTGGCCTATAGAAGGACCAATCTGTATATTATATTCACCCAGAATTTTCTATTTTTGTTTGCTTCCTGTTTCCTGTGACTAGTGAAACAGTCACACCATCTAAACTTTATCCATTATTTCCAATGAAATTATTCTGTCAGTATAATTTACATCACATTCATTAAGCTTATTCTTATTTAACAAATATTTATTAAATACAATACATTTTAAAGTACCTTGTGCCAGGTGCTTTCCTAGACATTGGAGATAAGTAGTGAGCTAGACATATGAGGTCCCTGCTCTCATTAAACTATAGTGACAGACAATAAACAAGTAGATAAACAAAGGTAGCAATTTAAAATGTTGGTAAGACTAAAAAAAATAAAGCAAGTTAGAGAAGGCTGAGGTGATAGTGGCTAACTGTATATTGAATGGATTAAAGAAGATCTCTTTGTGTATGTGTTTGAGCTTGGATGAGTAATAAGGAGAAAATCATGCAAAGATTTAGGAGGGAAATGTTAGGAGGACAATGTTTTTAGAAGGACAAAGATTTAGGCGGACAAATGCAGAAGGAAAAGCAAGTGCAGAGTCCCTGAGGCTGGTTTTGTTTTAAATCATAACACGCCTCTCTAGAAGCCCTTAAGAACAAACATATGGGGACTTCTCTTGTGGTCCAGTGGTTAAGAACTCGTCTTCCAATGCAAGGGATGTGGGTTCTATCCCTGGTCGGGAAACTAAGATCCCACATGCCACACAGTAACTAGGCCCAGGTGCCACAGCTACTGAACCCAAGTGCTCTGGAGGCCACACAACTAGAAAAGCCCACGCACAACTAAAGAAAAGCCTGTGTACCACAACGAAGACCCAGCACAGTCAAATAAGTAAATTACAAGAACAAGCATACATTGGCAATAAGTATCATACTGAATTGCGTGATCTACAAAAAAGATGAGTTACAAACATGTCCAGGTACACATTCCCAGCTGAATAAAATGGGCTAAGTTTTTTTTGCCTCCAAGTGAAGAATCTATGATCTATGACCCTCATCAACAAGCAGAATCAGGTTTATGTGTCCCCAGAGGAGACTTGGTGGATCACTTAACAGAATAAGTTCTATTAAATTTTATTCTTTGACTTTTCCTACCATTTGAGGAAGTATCCGGAAGAATGTAGGGATGGATGAGTTCTGTTCACATACCCTCCTCTGCTCTCACTCCCACTTCCTTTCTTTCTCTCTACAGAGGCACTTGTGACATCCTGTATGGATAAGGAAATGATGTGCATCTTCTACCACCCACTTAGAAATACTTAGGGGCCATTGGCCATGACTGTTATTCTCTCATCCCCACCTGCATCTCTAGCCCTGTCTACCTGGTATGAAAATAAGGTAATGGAAAATGTGATCTAGTGGTTCCCAAAGTGAAACTTGCTTATCCTTGGATGGTTGTATTAAGGGTGAGTATTTTTTTCACTGTGTTCTGCTGTGTTCAATTGTTTTTTGCAACAAGTATAATTAGGAAGATCCCCTAGAGTAGCTTATGGCACCTCACTCCACTACTCCTCCTTGGAAAATTCCATGGGCAGAGAAGCCTGGAGAGCTACAGTCCATGGGGCCACAAAGAGTTAGACACAACTGGGCAACTAAGCACACACACACATAAAAAGTTATTTTTTATTTTTAAAACATACGTTGTCTCACAGAACTAGATAAAAAATCAGAAAACAACCTTGATGTTTTTGTAATGGTTGCATCAGTCTCCCTAGTTGTAACATGCAAAAAGGGGGGCAATTTGTACTTGTGGTGGCCAGGTAACCTTGCTTTCTACAGGTGTAGGCTATTTTTGCAACCCACCTATGCTAAAATCTTCACTTAGATACAAGGTGGTGGATGGGTGGGAATAACTCTCTCCATTTTTTTTAAAGTTCTTAATAGTTCTTGAGAGAACTATTTTCAATAACAAAGATGTCACAGTGTGTTTAAAATAAATTTGATTCAGTCACAAATGTGAAAAACACCTCTAGCACAAAGAGAATTAAACTTGTAACAAGGGCTAGGGATAAGATAAACAGTTTGGGAAAGGATGTGATATCACTCCTCTCTTTAGGAAAGCACTTCTCTGTCTTAGAGCTCCAGGCAGAGGAAACGGGGCGGCGGGGCAAATATGGACGCGTTCCAGAGGAGATGGTGGGTCATGGAGAATGAATGAGTCAACTGGCATCAGAGGGCGTGGAGTGAGGGATGGGGAAGAGGCAAGAAAGGAAGCAGTAGGGCCTTTGAATACCCTCACTCCCACACCTGTGCACCCACACCGGGGCTCCTGAGGTGCATGAACAGCTCTTAGTGTCAGGACACGGTGACTATGTTCCCCAAGCAGCCAAATCACTGCCGGAAACCGGCCTGACTCTGGGGAAGACTCTGATGCACCAAGGTTAGAGAGGTGATGAAAGTAGAAGAATCACTGCAGTAGATGAGCCTTGTAAAGTGTCAACATTTTGGTCCTCTGTTTGAAGAGGGTAGGAAGGAAATGAGAAATCACTTCTTGAGAAGAAGCAATGCAAAGAAAGTAGGTGGCACTGACTTAGTTGTTGTAAGAACCCACAGAGTTCTTTCTATATCGTCTGTGTGGGATATTTTAGATACTCAGTGGACATGGAGGAGAGAAGGGCCATCATTTATGTGAGTATCTACTTCTGCACCTCAGGTCACTAGTATTAAGACCCCTGATGTTTGCCCAAGTCTTTTATTATATCTTGCTCATTATATTTACATTCTTGGCATTTAAAAATCCTTTAAATTTATGTAACACTTGATATTTCAAAGATATTAAAATTCTTTAAGAACTTTCTTACTTAATGCTTATGTACTTTTAATTAAACAAATGGAAGCACCATGTAAATTAATATGCCATACATAGTACCTAAATGTTATATAGCTATGTGAAACAAAAAAAATGGACAAAATATGAGCACTTAATTGTCCTCTAGTTAATGTTCTATCTTTTTGACACTTTTTTTCTGAAGTAAGGCAAAAAATGCTTGGAAATAAAAAGACTGGCTTCACCGTTATCCTCTTACAACTTCCAGAGTGATCTATTAAACTGTAAATGAATTATTTTACTCCGATGACTTGGAGTTTTTCCCACTAGAGAGAACAAAGAAAGAAACTAACTAAAAATCCTAACAACTTCATAGCCAAAAGCACTTTGCAATTTTACCCTTGCCTGCCTATCCACACTAGGGTGGTAACCATACACCTTTCTGTTGTTGTTATTTAGTTGCTAAGTCGTGCCTGACTCATTTGTGACCCAGTGGACTGCAGCACACCAGACTCCTCTGTCCATGGAATACTGGAGTGGTTTGCCATTTCCTAATCCAGGGGATCTTTTACACCCAGGGATCAAACCCGCCTCTTCTGCATTGCAGGCACATTTTTTATTACTGAGCTACTGGGGAAGCCCCATCATACACCTTGGTGTATACCTAATTGTCTTAAAGTCATGATTAAGAATGCATTCTGTTACTCTCAAAAATATTGTTTTCTAGTAAGTTGTGTAGGTGGTCACTCATCTCAAATTTCATTTCTTTGCCCCTTCTACTTTTTTCTACATTTGAGCTACACTGGTCATTTAAAAATATCTAAGATTTCATGAGGAAGCAAAACTCTTTCATGTCTTAGGGTCCTTGCCCAAGGCACCATTCTACCTGGAACACATTCCTCCTTTTTGAGTGGTTAACACTTAGTCATCTTTCAAGTCTGCTGAAATTCACATCCACACACCCCAGTACAAATCTTTGAGACTCTTTTATTACTCTTCTCATTGCAATGTCAAGATTTATAATATTATATTTGCATAAGCATTTATTTTTTGGTATTTGTCTTCTCCACAGGACTCTGAGGCAGGGACAAGACTAGTTCTCAGCTGTTTCTCTAAGGATTCCTTCATAAGGATCGCTATGGATCTGGTTTTTTCATGGCAATGCCCTATTCCCATCAGTGTCTAGAGCATAGTAGGCACTACAGGCATTTGTTCAATAAATAAAAGGATACAAAGTCATAGCATTCCCTCATGAAATTATTTTTCAAGAATTCAGTTAACATCAGTTTTTATTGAACTTTAACTCTGTGTAAGGCATGAACAGAATGGTTCAAGAGCCATCAGCATCAGCCAGTACTTGGGGGAAAGGCTGAAACTCAGGTCTAAACCTGAATCCAAATCTGCTATTTAACAAGATATACAGGTGACCCCAATTGTATATTAAAGTCCAAATGTACTAACTTAGTGCACATTTATGTAATAAACCTGGAAAAGCAAGAAACTAAACGACTACTCACTTCATTTTTAAGGAACCTTCCTGGGCTAATAAAATAGACCAATTCCTATTTTAAAAGTGGGTGAAAATTTTGCCAATTATTCTGAACTTCTTAAATGCTGTCCTTGATCTTTCTTGTAAATTATATAACAAAATAGATAACTCTGTTAGTCGGATTTCTGACTTTCTTTCTTGGTACATTATCCTAATCTGAGCAACTAAGATTTGGGATCTAATCTAAAATAAACATAAAAATATATAGAGTACTGAAATTCTGCAATGATTTTAAAATAAGTATAATTGTCTCACATAAAAAATATTAGTGATTAAAGGTAAAATCATCGTGATGCATAATAAACTCATTCACATTAGTGATTGATGTGTCATTTGTGCATGCCTTCAAAGGCCCAGTGAACTTTTGCACAAAAAGAATTTTTGCCTTTTACTTACTTCTCTAGAGTTCATTGATTTCCTGTTAACTGAGATTTTGAAAGATCAACCGAGGTTTGCTCTAGAATTTAAGGAAGACCCAAGCCAGCATTTGGATTGCCAAAGCTGGTCAAGTGAACTCTGATACAAAGCAAATAATATTACAGGTTCCATAGTTGATCTGGTATTCTCATCAGCTCTGGGGCCCTCTTTATCAGCCAGAATGCCACAAACAGGGCAGAGAGAGCAAACTCATTCTTATATGCCGAGGCATGTTGAGCTCAGCATTTAGCATGCCAGATAGCTGCCAAATACAAATCTTTGCACAAAATCTGAATAAATATAGTTGTCACTGTAGTCATTAAAATTTTTGACTCTAGTATTAAAAAAATAAGGTAAAGTACAAGTTTGCCTTCCAGGGCCTCAAACCCAGAACCAGAACATCAGATCGTACATGAATTCCTCAACTGAGTGTTTGATTGTAGTGTCCATTGATGAAGTAGGATGCTTTAGCTTGCTACTATTAGATTCTGTAAATGCCCAAATAAACAGAGAAGAAAGAACTAAGTTTAAATAAAGTGAATTCTGGGCGCTCTCAAAGTATAGGAGTGGCTAAGGCTTCAGAATGGAACCAGAAATGTGTGGAAGCCTCTAATATTTGGGAAGGGTCTAATATTGCCAAGGCAGCACAGTGGAGAGGTTACAGCTTAGGTTTTGGAATCAACAGGACTTGGCTGAAATAGTGGTTTGCATCATTTGTACTGAGCTTCAGCTCTGAGTAAACAATAAAAATTACTTTGGAATGATTTTAAAGGATTAAATCAAACCATCAGATAATACATAAGAGTTACTATTAACAATAAAAGAGGATACTAGAATTAAGATAAAACTATAAACAAAAATTAAGGCTTTGCTGGTGGCTCAGTTGTAAAGAAACTGCCTGCCAATGCAGGAAATGTGGGTTTGATCCCTGGATTGGGAAGGTCCCCTGGAGAAGGAAATGGCAATCCACTCCAGTATTTTTGCCTGGGAAATCCCATGGACAGAGGAGCCTGGCAGGCTATATACTCCATGGGGTGGCAGAATAGTTGGACCTGACTTAGTGACTAAACAGAACAAGTAACAAAAAATTAAGCTTTCCAGGAACTTCAGAGCATTCACAATGGCATAAATTAGCTATATTTTAACTCCATTCTTCCCAGAGCTTAGCTTGGGACAATTCATTTATTCATTCAGTGTATATTGATTGCAAGTCCACACTACGTTGTGCCCATAGCTGGGATACAAAAAGAACTCAAAGAGCTTGTGAAATGACACTTGGAATTTAGTGGAGGTAAGCATTTTTTAATAATAATTATACCTTCTAAAGCTATTTGAATTGTGATCAATATTACGGAAGAAAGTTATAGGATGCTCAGAAAATACACCAAGAAAAGCTAACTTAAATGGCAATGTCAGGGAAGTTTTCTGAGAAAAAAAAATGGCAATTCCCCTAAAATGTGAAGAAGGAATAGGAGCTTGCCAAGGCCAGGAGTAGGGAAGGGCAGTCCAGGCAAACAGAGCAGCATCAGTATAGCATTGAGTTTGACAGAGTTTGCACTATTGGAAGAGCTGCTTAGGCAAAAAACAGTGGGAACTCAAATGAAGCTGGACCATGCAAAGCTCTGGGGGTCTTTTATCCTGGACACAGTGGGCTGCTGTTCAAGGGTTTTAAGCAAATGAATGATGTGGTCTGATCATCCTAGCTTCCATGTGGGGGATAAAATAGAAAGTGACAATATTGGAAGCAAGGAGACTAGTTTATTAGGGGAGTGTCTTAAGACATTGGAACACAGATTTACCTTTAGCACACTCTCTGTGCAGACAGCTTCTTTGGAGCATGAAATACATGGGCCAAGTTAGGGTTTTATGAGCTCACATTCTAGTTCCCTTTAGACCACTTTCAAACATGTGTTTCCTGAGGGATTAACTGACAACTGTGTATGTTGGCTCATCCACTTCTAACAAATATTTATTAAAATTTCTCATGGGTTGATGACCCTCCTAGGCACTGGGAACCAAGCAGTGAGCAAAACATATGAAAACATTGCTCTCACCAGTGTTCTATTCTAGGGCCGAAGAACTTAAGTAAACAATAAATATATAATGGATAACGTGATAATTATTTTATGAAGAAAAGTAAATACAAATGAGAGTGCAGGAAGTTGATACAGTTTAGGGTGGTCAAGGGAGATCGCTCAGATAGAGCAATTTTTCAGCACAAATGAAAAGTAGGCCATTTAAAATCTAGAGGATGATCATTTCAGCCATGATTGATTTGATGCAAATGAAAGACAACATGATTTGATGCAAAGGCCCTGAGATTAATGTTGTGCTTAAAATTTTCAAGAAAGAACCTGGACTTTTGGTCAAGATTAATGTGATTCCAGGCTTCCCTGGTGGCTCAGCTGGTAAAGAATCTGCCTGCAATACGGGAGACCTGGGTTTGATCCCTGGGTTGAGACAATCCCCTGGAGAAGGGAATGGTTACCCACTCCAGTATTCTGGCCTGGAGAATTCCGTGGACTATATAGTCCATTAGGTCACAAAGAGTCGGACACGACTGAGCAACTTTCACTCTCTTTTCTTTTTCAATATGATTCCGCCATTATCACCATCATTATCATGTAACTTCCTAGAAGTTTTATAAGACTTGCTGTTGCTGAGCTCCATCAGAAGCAGTCTTACAACAGGCAGAGCTTAGAGCTCAACAAAATTCTAAATGTCTAAGTAATTCTAGGTTTTATAACACTTTGGTTTTAAAAATGAGGAAAAGAAGTCTTTTTAAGGCAGGTATTTTCAGTCTTTGTATGAATAAAAATAAATTGAGTTACTTACTACATGTGCCGGAAACCTCCCAGATAGCTTCTTGATGCAAATGGTCCAAGGCCTGTGCTTTGAAAAATGCCATTTAGGTCCATTTTCGTGATTGAGCTCTCACAACTCATAGCTCATAATCACTCTCATCGCTTCTCATCTATGCCTGAACTCAAAAATGGGGCATAATGCATTAGAAAAGTGACAGACAAACCAAGAAGAAACAACCTTAATGAGAAACCATCTACTACCTGAAAACTGATGGTGAAGGGAAACCAGTGAGTTCAAATTCATCGTCAACTGAAGAATGAGACTGATAACACATTAATAATTTTTATGCACTGAAACTCACTTTTCTAATTGGCCTCAGAGACATGTCTTTTTCTATTAACGTAGCTTAGGAGGAAATTCTTGAAATAGATATTTTTTATAAAATATCTTGGATTGCTAGAAAATATTGTTATGGTCTATGATATACCAAACATGATTTGCATAGCATTGTTTATCTTCAAGTATTAGAGTGTACAAATATGCCTAAGCTTTAGATAATTCTTCACAATATTTTCATATCTCAGTTAGTAATGATGATTATTTGTGTGCTGGAAATATTCAGAAATGCCAGTTAACAGAGGATTCTGGTTAGTAAAATGCTGGGTGGTATTACTAGAAAATCAGTGTAACTATATTTTCCCTTTAAACATTAATATTTGCAACATAATAGAAATACGCTTTCAATAAAATTTCCCTTGCCTTTATTTTTTTTTTTCTTTCTTTTTTTTTTTATTTTTTTAATAAATTTATTTATTTTAGTTGGGGGCTAATTACTTTACAATATTGTAATAGTTTTTGCCATACATTGACATGAATCAGCCATGGGTTTACATGTCCCTTGCCTTTATATCAAGAATCAATTAATATTTTCACCTTGCTTAATTATTTCATGGTAACCAAAGTCTCTTCTATACAAGTTTCATGACGAGATGATTACATCTTGTTAGTCAGTTTCCAATCTGTAAAAGTAGTTGCTGGATCTTCATCCTCTTCTGCCTTGGAAAAGGAAAGTGATAACTCATGCTGGTCAGCTGTTTGGATATGTATGCTGTTTTCCCTTCCCTTATAATTAGCTCTTTTTATTACTCATTTCAAAAAGGTTATTAAGGGCCTGGGTGACAGCTACTCTTTTTGAAAGCACATACCTGAGATTAGCATTTATAGAAACATAGCAAGGGATATTAACAAAGAAAACACTAATTTTAGATGAGACTCTAAGATTCTGATCTTCATATTTGCCACTCTCTGTGAAAATTTTTTCAGAGTGCTTTTAAAAATAATTATGGTTATTATGATAAATGATTTTAGCTGGAAGTTGAACTTGAAAGAGGACTAATATTTTTCCTTCTGTGTTTATCACTTCTCTATTTGGCCTCAAAACTCAAAATAACTCTTCTCCCCATCCCCACCTCCAGAATTCAGCTCCCAGTAAAATGGTAATTCTTTAGTCAGTTGTTTGCATTAAATGTTATTTTGGCTCCAAGTTAAGCACAGGATTTTTTTTTTAACAGAATCATTGCCATTGCTCCATTAGGGCTGCCAGTACTCCTAAAAGACATTTGATTGTAAGTTCAGTGAGCCTGAATTCTAAAATTCAAAGCAGAATTTTAATAGCTGAAGGCAAATTTATTTGGGGCCAAACCCCATCCAGCCCTCTCCAGAGTCAAGGTGCCAGTATTTCTCAGGAGTAAAGCACTACTCCTATTCCTTCTCAGGGGCAGTTTTGGAATCAGAAGCGCCAGTGAAACTGATTATCAAGTTTCCTGTCTTCAGATCATATTATAACTCCCATCCCGTGGTGATGATGATGATTTCTCATTTCCTTTGAAAGGGGAGCACAGAATTTAGTCTTTGCTTAAAAGGATGATAAATTTGGACCTGACTCTGGAGCTATTTGGGAGAGGGAAAGTTTATATTACCAGTAGGCTTTTGGAGGCTCCTCTTAGTCATTTTTTCAATTTCCTAAGAAAAAGCCACTCTTATTCTCCTCAGTATTGACAATGGGATTGTGCATGTTAAGGAACATGCACATTTATCATTTTATTTTAATTGGCTATTAAATGTTTTCTCCATGCTAAGACTTCTCCTTGGCACAGATATCCATTTTATACATGGTAGGTGTAAATTACAGTTCAAACAGAAACATCAGGTACAGTCCTTCCAATGGGGAAGATTACCTGGTAACCTGAGGCTTCTGCATCGAGTGTTAAGATTTCAGGTTTCTGTTCTAAGCATTGCTAATACATTCTTTTGATTGCATTTTTTTTTAAAAAAAGACCCCCGTGTGAGGATGCTCAAAATAATAGAAGTTGTTCATTTAAAATGATAGAAGGATCAGTATTTCCCTGGCTGTCCAGCGGTTAGGACTCTATGCTTCCAATGCATGGGGCATGGGTTCAATCCCTGGCTGGAGAACTAAGATCACAGATGCCCACTTGACTTGCAGCATGACGAAGGGAAAAAAAGCAAGATATGAGGATTGCAATGATTCCAGACAGGCTGATTCTTGACTGCTAGTGAAGGAAAACACATGTGTCCCTTGAGTTTTGGGCTTGTGCCAGTCTGGAGCTCTACTGTGGCATGTCAGTACTGTTGACAGGCACATGGAATAGTTCAGGAAGCTGAAATCTTAATATTCCATTCATCTCCTGGAATGTAAGCGCCATGAAAACAGCAGCTATGAGCAAAAGTTTTACTGTTTCTGTAAGACCTAGAGAGAGTCGAGCATGGAATTATTCATTAGTATTCATCCAAGTAAATGGAATTATTCAATCATTTATGGAACATAAATTTATTGATACTTACCAAGTATACATATTTACTGAACACTTGTGTGGAATACAGTGATAAATAAGATAAAGAGGTGAACCTTAAGGAATTCTCAGTTTATAAGAGGAGCTAAGTATGAGAAATCTGTGTGCAGGTCAGGAAGCAACAGTTAGAACTGGACGTGGAACAACAGACTGGTTCCAAATTGGGAAAGGAGCACGTCAAGGCTGTATATTGTCATCCTGCTTATTTAACTTATATGCAGAGTACATCATGAGAAATGCTGGACTGGATGAAGCACAAGCTGGAATCAAGATTGCCGGGAGAAATATCAATAACCTCAGATATGCAGATGACACCACCTTTATGGCAGGAAGTGAAGAACTAAAGAGCCTCTTGATGAAAGTGAAACAGAAGAGTGGAAAAGTTGGCTTAAAAGTCAACGTTCAGAAAACTAAGATCATGGCATCAGGTCCCATCACTTCATGGCTAATAGATGGGGAAACAGTGGCTGACTTTATTTTGGGGGGCTCCAAAATCACTGCAGATGGTGACTGCAGCCATGAAATTAAAAGACGCTTGCTCCTTGGAAGAAAAGTTATGACCAACCTAGACAGAATATTAAAAAGCAGAGATATTACTTTGCCAACAAAGGTCCATCTAGTCAAAGCTATGGATTTTCCAGCAGTCATGTATGGATGTGAGAGTTGGACTATTAAGAGAGCTGAGTGCCAAAGAATTGATGCTTTGAACTGTGGTGCCAAAGAAAACTCTAGAGTCCCTTGGACTGCAAGGAGATCCAACCAGTCCATCCTAAAGGAGATCAGTCCCGAGTGTTCATTGGAAGGACTGATGTTGAAGCTGAAACTCCAGTACTTTGGCCACCTGATGCAAAGAGCTGACTCATTTGAAAAGACCCTGATTCTGGGAAAGATTGAAGGCAGGAGGAGAAGGGGATGACAGAGGATGAGATGGTTGAATGGCATCACTGATTCAATGGGCATGAGTTTGAGTAAACTCCGGGAGTTGGTGACAGACAGGGAGGCCCGGTGTGCTGTGGTCCATGGGTTTGCAAAGAGTCAGATGTGACTGAGCAACTGAACTGAACTGAAGTGAAGTATGAGTTAAAATAACATTAGAAAATAATAGACAATATCAGACAGGTATTAGTTTTGTATTTTTAAGTTATTTTCAAAATATTTCCATACCCATTTAATATGATCTAATGCTTTGGAAAACTCTGAAATGTAGTGCATGCTAAATAAATGTGAAAAATTATTATAGTTATTAATGGCTCTGTTATCTCTGAAAAGAACCAATGTTGGGATCATTGCATTAGAAGACTTCTTTGTCATGGATTTCTACACATGTCTAAACAGAGTACAGGCAGTTTACAACATTATCATCATGGCCTGGTTGCTTATTAGAATCACGTTTGAAATTCTCAGGCAAAACCTGGGTCAATTAAGTCTGACTCTCCGCAGGTCCTATGCTGACTGATTCCATTGGTTGAAACCATTATTTTTAAGAATACCTGCACATAAGCAAGCATTAGCGGCACATAAACAGCTTCTAAGAATCAAGCCTTAAAGCCACGAGATTCTGATTGATTTTTCTGGAGTAGGACCTAGGCATAGATATTTTTTTTAAAAAATCTCTTGGGACTTCCCTGGTGGTCCAGAGGTTAAGAATCTGCCTGCAGATGTAGGGAACACAGGCTCGATCCCTGGTCCAGGAAGATCCCACATGCCTTGGGACAACTAAGCCCTTGCACCACAACTACTGATTCCATATGCCCTAGAGCCTGAACTCCAAAATAAGAGAAGTCACTGCAGTAAGAGAAGCCCATGTACAGCAATGAAGACCAAGCACAGCCAAATAAATGAATAGTAAAATAATTTTTTTAGATCTCTTAAATTCTCCTGTAGTACAACCAGGGTTGAGAAACACAGAGTTAGGGAATAACAAAAAATTATATCTAATTGCGGGGAAAGTACATTTTTGTCCTTGACGATTGTCACCAATCATCTGTGATATCAAAGTAATATCCAGTTTAAAGGACTACCCTGTTTAATTTTTCCCACTCATAACTGGTAATGAGGATGATCAGAAAGGGTTTCTATCCCTTAACCTGTGCCAGGTTGGGCCTAGACAGGCAAGGAGACTGTCCTGGAATTCTTGGCCTGTAAGCTGGTGTGGTCCTTCTTAGTCATTTCTCCTTGGTGGAAAAAGCCTGGGCATGAATCGCGTGCAAGCTTGTGTGATCATTTCAACAGAGATGTCACCATCTATACAAACCACCATCTGGGAAGGAAATCTATTTACTCCTTGCACATCTTACATGGATAAAATAAAACATTGTGTTAATTCAACTTTGGTCTGTAAATACTTCTTCTGTATAATCCATGACACAGTTTGGTACTTTCTTGAATTATCAGTTTCTCGGAACCATTGACGTAAATGGATCCTTCTGAAGCACTATATCAGCTGTTCAGGAAAAGAAAGTATTACAGAATTGAAAGTTTATTGAAAAATTCAGATACTTTCCATCAAAGGTAAATTTATAACCTTAATGTCAAAATTTAAATACTAGTATGCGGCTTTTACAATTTTAAGAGAGTCTATGTGATTTAAACATAGAAGAACAAAGAGGTCAATACAAGGTGAAGGAAAAGGTGAAATAATTACAGGAAGATTAATGATTCTAACTGAAATCAGCAGGAATGCTAGTGCTTTGAGAGAAAAGAACTGACTCATCTCTCAACACTTAATTCATTTTATTTAGATCACTTAATATAAAGTTTTCCTTATGCCTTCAAATAATTTCACATTTCCGTCCAAATGAGTCACATGGATGGTAGCCTAGGGCAGTTTATTTTGCTAGATCTTTTTTTAAAGCTCAGCTCCACCTGGACAAAATCTGACAAGTTATTATGGACTCATGATTGCAAAGATCTTTGGGAAAAGTAATTTTGGCAATAAAAGGAATGCAAGACAGCATTGCATTCACTGATGACTTTGTTCAACTCTCTTACACATCCTCTAACAGATCATGCCTTCAAATACAACTCTACTGTTACCTTGGCAGTGACACTTACCAAATTAAACTGGGGAAATTGAAAGTCAAACTTCAAGGGTCAGTTTCTCCTGGCTATCCTTGGTTTCTGCTGAAAACAGGCCTTCTTTCGGCAGAAGGGAAATTAACAAGCATGTGCTGAATACCCATTGGATATGTTATCCCATGTAATTCTCATCACAATCCTAGAAGCTAGGGGAGATAATTATACTAATTTTAAAGTGTAGAAACCAAAAGTTACTAGAAATAACAAATATTTATGTCTGTAAATTTTTATAGAAGTAAATACATAATTTGAAAACAAAAAAAAACCTGTATCTATATTTTAGACTGTTTGTTTGCACCAAAGTGATTCCATACCAGTTAAATGACTTGGTACCTAAGTGAGTTACAGATATTGAAAAAAAATTACAGACATAGGAAAAAAGAAAATCTGTGAAATACTAGACTCTAAAATATACAATGTAATGTTAAACATACTTGAATAAATGGGTTTTTAAAAAGCATGTGCCATATATTGTACTATCTCTGAAAAACTTGGAAAAGCCAATTTGTCCGTTGATATTTCTCTTCTTTTTAAATGACTCTTGTTTTTCTCAAGTTAGGGCTGTGCCTGTGTCTGAGCTGACAACCCAAAGCCCTTCATTAGCACATGTCTAGGAGTCAGAGAGGGGAATAGAGATTAAAATTCAAGTTCCTTATTGTGACTGTTAACAGCAGCTCCTGTAAAAGGTGTTGGGTGAGGCATGGCACTGTTGGTGGTGGTGCTTTGTTGCTCTTAGGACAATCTCAAATCTTTAATATGGCGTTAAGGTCCTTCCTAACTGCCCCCTTCATGAATGTTATCTCCCACCACCAAACCTCCTCTGGACTAAACCGACTACACAGACATTCTTCCAGGATTTCAAGCATGACACATCTTTTCTGTCTTAGGCTTTGCTTAGATTCCTTCTTCTATTTGAATAGGATACCCTTCTCCTCACTCCTTCCACTTAATTAAAGCATGATTAGAGCTCCATTTAAATATTTCCTTCTTGGGGCACTTCCCTGATTGTCCCTGAGTTGAAGTGCTCCTGGTATAGACCATCTCAGCATCTCTAGTTCCTCTTCTGTAGCACTTCTGTCTTCTTTAATGATAATGATGATGATAATATTTATTTAATATCAATAACAATTTAGGGAGCTATTAATGTTATTATTCCTACTTGCAGATGAAGTAACTGAGAATTAGTGATATTGAATAACTTACTCAAGGGGACTCAAGGTCTTCCCTGTAGCTCAAACGGTAAAAAATCTGCCTGCAATACAGGAGACGCGGGTTCCACCCCCGGGTTGAGAAGATCTCCTGGAGAAGGGAATGGCAATCCACTCCAATATTCTTGCCTGGAGAATCTCACAGACAGAGGAACCTGGTGATCTTGCACTCTGTGGGATCGCAAAGACTCGGACACAGCTGAGTGACTAACACTGTTACTACTACTTAAGGAGACAGGAGGGAATAAAGAAAAAAGTGAAAGCATTAGTCACTCAGTTGTGTCTGACTCTTTGTGATCCTGTGGACTGTAGCCTGCCAGGATCCTCAGTCTGTGGAATTCTCCAGGCAAGAATACTGGAGTAGAGAGTTATGTCCTTCTCCAGGGGATCTTCCCAATGCAGGGATCAAACTCCAAGTCTCCTGCATTACAGTCAGGTTCTTCATTGTCTGAGCCACCAGGGAAGCCCAGTAAGTGATAAGCCAGGGTTTAAATCTGGGACTTTAACTCTAAGCCATACTCTTGAGCACTTTATTGTTACCTGAGTTCCACCCTCTTGTCTTTTTTTCCTATCCATATCTTGTACCTCACATAGTGCCAGGCACACACCTTGTCACTCATACATGTTTACTGAATGTGGAATAGATAAGTTGAGAAAAGAGTAACAATAAAATAAATAAAATGAAATAAAATGAAAAGGCCTTGACAGCTGGCATTTCACAGGTAGGCCATGGTATCCTCCACTGAACACAAACTACATCCAACAAATATGTAGAAGAGTCAGACAGAGCCACGCCATGACCATGGTGGAGCAAGACAAAGGTAAGACCACATCCCAATCGTGTGAGAATAGAGACAGTGTGCAATGCAATCACAAAATATTCAAATACCCTTCTATCTCCACTAACATGAGTGGCTATCATTTTCTGACCAATGGAAAGTTTAGCCTTGCATACTTCCTCCTGACTGTTAAATAAAAATGTATAGGATACCTAATTGAATTACCCAAGCTCTCTGACAACACCCAATCCAGGAGAAAACTTGGCTTTCTCATATTCTCCTCTAAAACATCCAGCACAGACCCAAACACTATAAAAAGTTCCTCCTAATAAGTAGTGCATTCTCCCAGCAGTCTGACCTCATGTGTGTTCCCAGGGGACTTTCACTGGTGAGCATGGAAGAGCAAGTGAGAGTTATTTAACATAGCTGTGATAGGAATTTAACTTCAGAAAGTTAGGACTTATACCTATGAAACTGCTACAAGTCTTATTAGTTGTTATGCTGATATTGTTTACTATGCTGAATTATATTATTCTAACCAGTTTAATGAGATATTTATGGATTTAATTGACCAAGTAGGCATTCTCTCCTTTTAAAGAATATATTTGAGAACTGACTTAAAAAGCAAATGATCAGTCCCAGCTCATACTGTGGTTCTTTGAGAAGTATCATTAGATATCAGAAGTCAAATGGTAAGAAAAGAATGCTATAGTTAACTCATTTTATAAGCCCCATTGCATTAGTTACAGAATTTTCTTATCCTTGGGGAAACTGGTAAAATGGCAAAAACCATGTATTGATGCCCTCCATATCAGACACAACTGAGCGACTTTCACTTTCACTTCCATATCTCAGTAATATCACTTTCTCTGTATATCATCACTATTCCTTCCAGCCTTCAAAGCCTTCCTTCTGTCATTTCAATCCTCACAAGATCACTCTAACTTTTCAGCCAGGATCATCATCATCAGTAACATTTCACATTTTGCAGTTTTCCTTTACTATCCTCTCAATAAACTCCCTCTCCTGGAGGGGCATACTTTTCTGCTAAGATGATACATGAATATATGCTAATGTAGTTAAGGATGCTAATGGATTCATGACTCTTCCATCCTCCATGACTCTGGTCTTTTAAAGGGAGTCACTTGTCTTAATCCAAAGGGTTGATATTACTAATGGGAAGAACATTTATGGTTTAGGAGATCAAGATGCTGAGGAACGGTTCCAGATGAAAGGAAATTAAAGAAAACTGACACCTAAATGCAATATGTGATCCTGATTGAATTCTGAACCAAAAAGAGAGGTTAGCATGAGATTATCACTAGGAGAGCTGATAAAATTTGAGTATAGAGTGAATATTAGACAATAGTATATCGAGGTTAAATTTTCTGATTTTGATAACCTGACTCTGGTTTTATAAGAAAATATCCTTATTCTTAGGAAATAAACACTGATATATTTAGAGGCAGAGTTCTAGACATCTGGAACTTGGCCCAAACTGTGCAGAGAGAGAAGAAAGGAGTAGAATGAAATGTTCAGTGGTTAACTCTTGGTTGAATAATTTGCCAATGTATTGGCAAATTAGTGGTGTTAAAATAATATTAAATTGATTGGTGTTAAAATGTATTTTTAATCATTCTAGAACTTAAAAAATAATTGCTGCAAATTGTATCAAAAGCAAAATTTTATATATCCTTCTGGCTAGGAGAAGGCAACGGCACCCCACTCCAGTACTCTTGCCTGGAAAATCCCATGGACAGAGGAGCCTGGTGGGCTGCAGTCCATGGGGTCACTAGGAGTCGGACACGACTGAGCGACTTCCCTTCTGGCTAGCATGCTCAGACTCGTTGAGAGTCTAACTCTTTGTCTGGCTCTTTGAGACCCATGAATTGTAGCCCACCAGGCTCCTCGGTCCATGGAATTTTCCAGGCAAAAATAATGGAGTGGGTTACCATTTCCTACTCCAGGGGATCTTCACAACCCAGGGATCGAAACTGTGTTTCTTTCATCTCCTGTATTTGCAGGCAGATTCTTTACCACTGTGCCACCTGGGAATCCCTTATACTAATATACACTTAAGTTCAGTTTAATTCAGTCACTCAGTCATGTCTGACTCTTTGCAACCCCATGGACTGAAGCATGCCAGGCTTTCCTGTCCATCACCAACTCCCGGAGCTTGCTCCAACTCATGTCCATTGAGTCAGTGATGCTGTCCAACCATCTCATCTCTGTTGTCCCATTCTCCTCCTGCCTTCAATCTTTCTCAGAATCAGGGTATTTTCTAATGAGCCAGATCTTCACATCTGGTGGCCAAAGTATTGGAGCTTCAGCATCAGTCCTTCCAATGAATATTCAGGACTAATTTCCTTCAGGATTGACAGGTTTGAACACCTTGCTGTTCAAGGGACTCTCAAGAGTCTTCTCCAACACCACAGTTCAAAAGCATCAATTCTTCGGCACTCAGATTTCCTTATGGTCCAACTCTCACATCCATACATGACTACTGGAAAAACCATAGCTTTGACTATTTGGCCCTTAACTTTGTTCAAATAATTTTACTTTGGGATGTTTATTCTAGAAAATAATCATGGAGAGGAACATGGTTATGGAATAGGGATATTCATCTAAATTTGTACAAATTTGGAAAATTAGAAATAATTTACACACTCAGTAATGTAGCTTTGTTTTGAGATTATGCAGTCATTAAAATACTAGCCAATAATATTTGCATGAGTGCTGAGTCACTCAGTCAGGTCCAATTCTTTGCAACCCCATAGACCATCGTCTACCACGCTTCTCTGTCCATGGGATTTTCCAAGCAAGAAAGCTTAGTTGCATGTAAAATTGCCATTGTTAAATATTAAAAACAAGAAGCAAAGTGTTACACACAGAATTACTCCATTGCTGTGCATATGCTCCCAATCTCATTCACATAAAAGACTGTAAAACTATAAATCAAGATGTGGTAATTTAAGAATTAGGAAAACAGAGTAACTTTAAACCCATTTTTACTTAATAACACTTTAAAATTTTGTTAGAAACAAACATGATATTTTGTAATTAAAAGCTACAAAAAACAATTTGCTGCAAGTATAGGTTACATATTTTAAATAAGACATACATATGCATAAATTTTAATACAGTTTCTATTCTTTTCACGCACACCTGCACATAACTTCTTTCTAATGATGCAAAATTCTGCTGCTGAAGCTGATGAGTGACATTTAGAGCATGACCCTTAAACTCTTCTTTTAATGGAATATACATTCATGTTTTGGAGGAGCTCATCTAAAGGACATGAGCACTGGTGGATACTAGAGCTGGACCATGGCAACTGGAAGTCCCTCAGCCCCTCCTCTGTCCTGGCAATGTATGTCCTGCCAGCCATTCCCACAGTGGGAGCCTTTTTCAAGGACGCAGCCTTGAGAAAACAGTGTGTTATTGACACCATCTGGAAGGTATATGTGGCTGAACTACATTTTGTTGTTGTTCAGTTGCTCAGTCATGTCCAACTCTTTGCAATCCCATGGATTGCAGCACTCCAGGCCTCCCTGTCCTTCACCATCTCCCGGAGCTTTCTCAAATTCATGTCCATTGAGTCAGTGATGCCATCCAACCATCTCATCCTCTATTGTCCCCTCCTTCTCCTGCCTTCAATTTTTCCTAGCATCAGGGTATTTTCTAATGAGTCGGCTCTTCGAATCAGTTCTCCAGTGTATTAGAGCTTCAGCTTCAGCATCAGTCCTCCTAATGAATATTTAGGATTGATTTCCTTTAAGGTTGACTGGTTTGATCTCCTTGCTGTCCAAAGGACTCTCAAGTCTTCTCCAACACCAAGTTCAAAAGCATTAATTCTTCAGCCCCCAGCCTTCTTTATGGTCTAACTGTCAATCCATACATGATTACTGGAAAAAATCATAGCTTTGACTAGACAGACCTTTGTTGGCAAAGTAATGTCTCTGCTTTTTAATACTCCATTAAGGGCTTAATATAAAGTTTCAAGAATCTGGTGGGTGGTGTTGGCAATTTAGCCATCTCACCATTGCCCAAGACCTTGTAGATAAATTCCCTTGCTTATTCATTCTGCCAGCTATCAATCTGGAGTGTGCTGCCTGTTTGTTTGGTTTCTCCTTGCCCTCCTTGAATGGGGGCCGGGTTGTGACCCAACACCAGGAAATTCTGCTACCATTGTAGCAAACAGATCTGTGTCTGCTATACGGGCATAGCCTGTTGGATTTGTTGCCTAATAAGAGTATCAAGCCTGAGACTGCCCATTCTGATAAGAAAAAAAGATTATTAAAAGCTGTGTACAAGGCACACTTCTTTTATTATATGCTAAATTTGCCTGTTGTCATTATCAAGGACTTTCAAAGGAATTTCATTTTCTTGTGATTTGATTTCCAAGGTTAGTTTCTTACAAGTTTTTTTTAGGACCTAAATTTTAGATAGTATAGGCTAGAATTCAGAAATCATTTCTGTGATTTTTAATAAATATTTTCTTTGTCATTCAACTCTGGATGTATTATTTGTCGTTTTATATGTGTATTGCTAAAGACTGTTTATTTAATGTGTGTATGTGTGTGTGTGTCTAAAGAGGTAGGTACAATGTCTGTACCATTTTGTTTGGGGATTTTTTACAATCTAGATTGATCCCGGTGAGGAATCATTAGTTATATTGTCATATTAGTAATAAATATTGAACTTTTCTACCAAGTACCACAGAACAACAAAGAGCTGGAAAACAGGTATATTAAGCATACAAGCTACTGAATATTGGATCCCACGCTATGGAATAGTATAATGGAGACTGTGAACTGTTGGAGATTCTGAAGCACAAATTAAAAAGGCAGAAACAATGCTACAATGTGACACTTTACTTCAACTACCAGTCCTCATTAGAATTCCCAGTCTTGTCTTGTCAAGGAGAGCAAATTGTTACCTCTGAGAAGACCACTATCATTGTTGACTTCCACTAACCTGAAACCTCCTACTCCTGAATTCTAAATTATGTGACATGACCAACAGGTCAGGAGCCATCACATACACTGAGGGAATCAATTCTCAATATAGCTGCTGTGTATATTCTCCCGTTCAACTTTCTGTTCTGTGGTCCAACCCGTGTTTTATAAAGAAGCCCTACCCAGTGATAAGCGTATTATTTATATTTCCCCAGCCAAATTCTCCCTCTGTAATCTAGACTTCATCTTGTGTAAGCATATGACTCACAGGCATTGGTCCTTTTCCTGAAACCCGGGATGAGAGCCAACTCTCAGTTACCTGTGGTATAAATGCCAGAGATGACTGGAGAACTCAAAGTCGTTGGTGAGTCCCAACTTCCATTTTAACCAATAACGTTAACCTCCTCCATGGCCTTAAGCTTTCTTTAACTATTGATTCTAACGAACACAGAAAAGGCCAAAGAGAAAAGGTTGCAATCAAAGGGTATACAATTACTGAATGATTGAGAGCTTGTCATTTCCATTCTCTCTCACAGTCAAAATTCTAGATAAGTATTTTCTACCATCAGCCACCACCAACTCCTTTATCCAGGGCAATCTGACTTCATCCACCACTAAAAACACTCTTTCAAAATGGATGATATTCAGAAGTTAAAACCAGTAACATTTTTGCTCTTCTTCAGTTTCTTTTTTCCAAGTTTCTAGTGTACTGGACAGCGTTGACTATCACTGCCAATCTAAGATTTTTTTCTCCTGATTTTCAATGCCACTGTGCTCTCCTGGTTATACTCATCAGCAAGTCCTGTTGAAATGAGGTTCATTCTAAACACAGCCCAAGCTCAACCACTTCTCATGACCTCCAGTACTATCATCTTTGTCCTTGCCATGTTATTATTTAAGTAGAAATAAAATAAGCCCCTACCTTGTCTTCCAGGCTTTTTTTTTTTTTTGCCCCTCTTTATTCTATTTTCTCCAGAACAGATAGACTGGTCTTTTTGAAATACATATTTTTTTGACTGAAGTGTGTATATATAGATATACATACTTATATAGTATATAGGTATATCTGAATTACTTTGTATATATATATACATATATACAGGAATATATGAATTATTTTGTGTATATATATATATATAGGTATATCTGAATTACTTTCTGTATTTATATGTATACATAGATATATGCATAGGTATATCTGAATTGCTTTGCTGTATAGCAGACAATAACCATGACATTATAAATCACATATTTATAAAAGCTATATATATTATTTTCATTTTGTTTTTCATTATGGATTATTACAGGATGCTGAGTATAGTTCCCTGTGCTAAATTGTAGGACCTTGTTTATCCATTCTATATACAATAGTTTCCATCAGCCAATTCTAAACTCCCAGTACAACTCTCCTTTACCCTCCATATCCCTTGGCAAGCGCAAATCTGTTCTCTATGTCTCTGGGTCTGTTTCATAGATAAGTTCATTTGTGCCATGCTTTAAATTCCACATGTAAGTGATATCATATGATATTTGTCTTTCTCTTTCTGATTTACTTAGCTTAGTATGATAATCTCTAGGCTCATCCATGCAGCTGCATATGATATTATGAAATTCAAATTTTATCACCACTCTATTCCCAACCCTTTGATGGCTTGTTGCCTTTTTAACAAAAGCTGAACACCTTATCCAAAGCCTATACTTCCCAAATTTTCTGCCCTCACCTACTTCTCTGACTTCTCTCTTGCTTCTGTCCACGGAGCATGCTCTAGCCATGCTGATCTTACTGTCTTTTGAATATTAGAGTCCTTGTATTTTCTGCTCCAGATCCAGAATACTTTGGCTCCACAAGTTTGTAGCACTGTTTGCTCCCCACCCCCACACATCTATGCTCATATATTACTTCCACATAGATGCCTCTGTGGCCACACTAGCATGCGCACATGTGGCCACCCTAGCTAAAGCAGCCCTGACACCGAAGTATATTATGTATTACTAACTTATTTTATCACTATCCACAAGATCTTGGGTAAGTTACTCTGCCTCATTTCCTTCATCTGAGAAATGAATCTTATAAAAGTAGCTACATACCTTATAGACTTGTTATAAGGATTTAATGAGTTATTACTTTTTAAAAGCTTTCCAGTAAATGATAAGCCCTATATAAATGTTTGATACTATTATTGTTATTAATGTTCATTTAACTTCTTCTTTACCCACTAGAAATGCAAATTCCAGACATAATCTTTCTTGTTCATCCCTCACTATTGAGATGTAGAACTGTGAGACGTATACTAAGCCTTCAATAAATAATTTTTGAAAGAATGAATGAAACATTTAACCACTCCTTTTGCCTTCACTGGCTCTTCTTTTTTTTTTCGACAATTTGTTTGGTGAAGATATTTCCTCTATGTCAATCATTGGTTTTCTTGGCATTTTTCCTCTACCCTCACTCTTTGAAGTATTGAACTTGGAATGTTTCTCTGACACCAGCTATAGTCTCTGTGATGGGAGTTCCCACCATCACATCTTTAACTCACACCACACACCCAAGTTCCACATTAGGGAGGCAGCTCTAAGTAGATGGAAATTTGGGGATCTGTAGACCTGAAATAACATATAAGTTCTGTGACTTTACTTGTTTTGTGACTCAGAGAAAACCACAACGTTTCCAGAAACTATATTCTCTTGTAAGTAATAATTATTAATCTCCTCCTTCCGTCTCAGAGAATGCATTTAAACAAAGAGTTAATAGATGTGAAAGTGTTCTTTAAATTGTAAAATGGTATATATAATTTTGAGGTATTGTCCAATACCTCAAACATGCTGTTTCTATATCTTGTTGCTATCTTGCATTCAACATATTTATAGTAAATTAACTTCTTTTTTCCAAAGCTGAATTCTTTCTAATTTCATTTTCTCTTATTTCACATATCCAGTCACTAACCACTTTTGGTTTTCTCTATGTGATGTGTCAGAAATTTTCCTCCTGCTCTTTGTTATTTCAGATGTAACCGTAGTTGTAGCTTTCTTCAATTTATATCTAGGTGATTACAACACTCCTCTAGCTAGGAATTCTGGCTTCTTTTTTCAATCAATCAGACTGATTTTCTCAATCAGTCTTCTTAAATAAGCACCCTTAAACTTCCTCAAAACACTAATCATATTCAATTTATATTACTGCTGTAACACACTGCCACACATTTAGTGGCTTAAGCCAATAGATCTCATTGTCTTACAGTCCTATAGATCAGAAGTCCAATGTAGGTTTCTTTGGGCTAAAAGCAAGGTGTCGGCATTGGGTAAATATTAAGGCGTTGGTGAGGCTACATTCTCTCCTGAAGTCTCTCTGGGAGAATCCATTTTCTTGTCTTCTCAAGCTTCTATAGGCCACCTGCATTTCTTGGTTTATGATAACTTTCTTTGTCTCAAAGTCTCTAACTTTGTCTCAAGTCCTTCTCAGACTACAGCTCTCTGACCACAGCTGGGAACAGCTCCCTGCTTTTAAAGGCTCATGTGATTAGACTGAGTTCCACTAGGCTCATCAGAATCATCTCCCCAAATTAAGGTCTGTAAACTTAATCACATCTGCAGTGACCCTTTTGTCATGTAAGGGACCATATTCACGGGTTCTAGGAATTAGGACAAGGACATCTTTGGGGCATGGGGAGTGGTGGTGGATATTATTCGGCTTACAATGCCATTTTAATGGCATGTGTCCCCTGATCAAGAACTTTAAATGACTACTTATTACCCATTAATGTGAAGTTTATCTTCTCAGTATGATTTTGAAGATCCTTCAAACTAAACTCTAACTTATTCCCAAATAGAGATCTGACACTATTGTCAGGGTGGTTTCCCTTACATATCTTTAACATGCTATGATTTTCTTGATTATTCTTCCATTTAAAATGTCCCACAGTCCCTCCTTTGCTTGTCAAAGTCCTGTCAATCTTCCAAGTCCAGTTAAAGTCTCACTTCTTCAGTAAAAGCTTCCCCATTGACATGACCTTTCTCTAAATTGCTTGATATAATACTATTTAGTACCTATGGTGGGCTTCTGTCATTTGCCTATTCAGAATTCCCTTATTCTTCCTCTAGTAATAGCTCTCTGATTTTCCTCTGCAGGGAAAAGATTCTCCCATTAGGTACAAACTCTACGGCTTTTCAACTAAAATATACTAGTGGCCAGGCCAAGAGGTAAGGTCATGATCCCAGCTAAGTAATCAGATGCTGCCTCCCTTGACCACTTGAGCCCAAGAACAAAAATAGTTGGGATTCACACCTTCTAGAAGCAGTGCACTCCTAACTAAAGCACTAGAACTTCCTTGATTCTTTGGCTTTTATTTTAATTCTATCAAACCCCATATATCCTTCCCAGAAATTTATTCTTGGTTAAACCAGAGTCAATTTCAGTTTTTTCCCCCTAAAAGCCAAAGAACTGTAACTACTAAAGCCTTGCATTGTTCTTTATATGTCATGATAACTTCAAACTCCTCTTCTAAGTTTCTTAAAATCTACAGTACATTTAATACTTCTTTTGAATACTCTACAGTCTTATATATTACTAGATACTAAAAAAAAGATTTTCTATAAGTATTAATTGATTGATTCATAAAGTATTAATTTTTATCATTTTTCCAGAACATGAATTATCCCTGATGACAAGTTGAGGGCCATGGATATGATGTATTTCCCTGGTATCAATCCTGCTATCCAGAGAAAAAGACTAAACAGAAAACCATTGCTCCTTTCTGACAGATGGGCTGGAAAAATCACCTTTCCACTGATATTTTTATATGCGTGCCTGCTGAGTCACTTCAGTCATTTCTGATTCTTTGAGACTCCATGGACTGTAGCCTGCCAGGTTCCTCTGTCCATAGGATTCTCCAGGCAAGAATACTGGAGTGGGTTGCCATACCCTTCTCCAGGGGTTCTTCTGGACCCAGGGATCTAACCTGCATCTTCTGTGGTTCCTGCATTGCAGATGGATTCTTTACCACCAAGCCACTGGGGAAACTCATAATTTATTCATATTTCCTATACTTCCAATGAGTACAACCATGCCCTTATCCAAAGCTTTGTATCATCCTGTCACATGGCCTCCATTTAGCATACATTGGATCTATTAACAACTTCCTGACTCAGGAATCAAACCCAGGTCTCCCGCATTGCAGGTTGACTCTGTACCAACTGAACCACCAGGGAAGACCTATTAACAACACCTGCATTAAATTACTTGGCTGTGCCTATTTTCTTAATAGGCACAAATCTATCTCTGCAGTCTCATATGAAATTTTTGGAAGACTTTTCCTAAATATTTCTCTGAATTTAAATAAACTGAATGGCCTTCCTCTTTTTGGCTTTGTATTTTGGGTATTTACCATTAGTTGGCCAGACAGGATATTTTTAAAGGATCCGTATTTTATGTCTCTTTCTTAATGAATTCATGTTGGACCCTAATGAACAAAACAACGTCTTGTGACCATTTGAGGAGAAATATGTTCTAGAACTGACCAAAGTCAAATACATTGCCTACAGTTTCCTATTTTTAAAAAATTGTGATATTCTATCTAAGTCTGGTCTTCTGGGAGATTTTTCCTTCTGCATAATGCCTTCAAAATGGCCAGTTCTTCAGTTTTTCCATTGTTGTACAAATCTGAGGGTAATCCTCTCTGAAACCACTTGAAAGTGAACCATTCAGAAAAGTGAACCTTCCAGAAAAGACACCAGGTTTTTGGCCTGAGGTACAAAAAGGATGGAGTTGAATTTAATTAGATAGGAACATGGTAGAAGAAAAAACAATAAGGGACTGTCGGTCATTGAACATGTTACCTTTTAATGTCCAGTAGATATCCAAGTGGATAGGTAGTTTATAATGAAGTTTAGAAATCAGGGAAAATATCTAGTCGAGGAACAGCCAGTATACAAATGGCAATTAAAGGCACAAGGCTGTATGAAATAAAGTAGGGATTGTATATATAGAGAAAACTCGAGGAGGGCATGGCAACCCACTCCAGTATTCTTGCCTGGAGAATCTCATAGATAGAGCAGACTGGCAGGCTTCCATCCATAGTGTTGCAAAGAGTCAGACGTGACTGAAGCGACTTAGCATGTATGCACATAGAGAAAAAGTTCCAAAATTAAGAGCTCGGGCAGACTCCAGCATTTACAAATCAGTGGTGGAAGACAGAAGATATTAGGGAAGATCAAGGATGAGACTGAAAACAGGTTGACAACCAGATGAGTAGGGCACCTTGGAAGCTGAATGGGAGAAGTGTTTCCAGGAGTTCTTTTCCTTCCTTAACCCTGTGGGTTCTCAGACTTTGAATAGAATCAGTCTGATGGTTCTGTGAGATCTCAAGAAATTCATTTTGTAGAAATTTCTGTTTCTCCCCCACACAATTCCAAATTAAATCTCACATTCACTCCGTGTGATGGTCTGTTCTGCTGCCCCTGACATGAACCAGGTGCTAAGTCACTATAGTCGTGTCTGATTCTGTGCGACCCCATGGACTGTAGCCCGCCAGGCTCCTCTGTCCATGGGATTTTCCAGACAAGAATACTGGAGTGGATTGCCATTTCTTTCTCCAGGGGACCTTCCTAACCCGAGTCTCTTATGTCTCCTGCATTGGGAGGCAGGTTCTTTAACACTAGCGCCACCATGACCAGAGCTGCAGTGTAACTGGGGACCAGAAGACCTTGTTTCTCATCCCAGCTTCGTCTTTTACTACCAACTGTGACCCTGGACAAATTGGTTTATCCCCTTGTAAAATGGTCAAAGCTATGCCTCCCTGCCCTATCCAGAGACTAATGAAGTGGTCCAAGTTGCTAATAAAAGACAAAGCATTCTACAGATTGTTGAAGCATATACTTCAGAAGGTGTTACTGTGATGGAGGTTCAGAGGATCAATGTTTCCTGCTGTGTGGTGGTGTGCGTGCTTGATCATGTCCGACGCTTTGCAACCTTGTGGTCTGTAGCCCACCAGGCTCCTCTATCCATGGAATCTTCCAGGCAAAAATACTGGAGTGGGATCCCCTACTCCAGGGGATCTTCCAGACCTAGGGCTTGAATCTGTGTCTCCTGCATCTCCTGCATTAGCAGGCAGATTCTTTACCACTGAGCCACCTGGGAAAACCCAAACTCTTGGTTGGCAGATGTTGAGGGAATCATGGGACATGCTTCTGTCTGATGCACCTTTCAAAAGTTATTTCTCAGTAGGATATTTATTCTTTTTAAAATTTTTTATTGGGCTATAGTTGTTTCACAATTTTGTGTTAGTCTGCTGCACAATGAAGTCAATCAGTCACATGTGTACATATATGCCCTCTCTCGGACCTCCCTGCCATCCCCCATCCCACCCATCTAGGTCATCACAAAGCACTGAACTGAGTTGCCTGTGCTATACAGCAACTACTCTCTAAAAATATTCTTTTAAAATATACTAACATCTAGAATTTTATAATTAATGTAATTCCTCACATTTCAAAGAAATCCTTCACTATGGTAGGCCATAATCTATGATAAATTTATATAGTGCTTTCCCAAACTAAAACCAATGTCTTTAGACACATTATAGTCCTGTCACTGCTTTTAAGCTCTTTAATGTAGCATGGAAAAACAAAAGAGAATAAATCAATCAGTGACATTTTTAATGCAAGGTGTTTCATGCATTTTTATTTTTCACTTTTGTTTTTTCCAGTTTCCAACAAAAAATAAATAAAAATTAATAATATCCTATGAAGTATCTATAGTCTCCTTCAATATCTTAAGGTACACAATTATCAAAGCTGATATTGAACACAAACAAATTGATACAATTCAGTACTCTGATAAAATTCATTGTCAAATAAGTTACTTTAAACTGCATGTGATACAACTTTATGTTCTATAGCATCTTTAATATAAACTGTATACCAAAATGGCTGTTCAAACTTAAAAAGTGCAATTACAGAGTGCAAAAAAAGCAGAGAGAAATTCACTATCTTACATTTAACCTCATCCAACTTGAATAACAGGCATGTTTTAGATAAAATTATTCTTCAGTCAAAACATTAAAATGTACTCAAGCAACACTGTTTATATAAAAGTTGTTATTCCCCTTTTTCCCATACGAATAAGAATAGAAAAAAATCAGAAAGTATTGGGCAGCAAGTTAAACACATTTTTTCCCAAAAGTCTACCTACTGACTGTTGCAGCAAAAATGGTAAAATGGATCAGACATGAGTTTTTAAAAACTGCATTATTGAATTCAACAGAAATTAGAAGCTAGTATTATGTATTTGCTACATAGAAATTGATCTGACACCTCAGAGCAGTTGAATTTAACTAATCTTCTTCTCAGGACTCAAAAATAAAAATCTGTCCTACCAATGCACCATCTCTCTCCTTGCTTTGACTTTGGCAGAGAGATAAGAACAAAGAATGTCCAAAAGAACAGTGGCCTTTGATTGTATTTTAAATATTTAATATATTACACAAATCTTGATCAGGAGGTAACATCTTTAGCATCAATCTTAGAACCTCTTTGGTTATAGAGTATGTCTACTGGGTTACTGTGTGGTCTTGGTGGGAAGCCACAAACTAAGTATTTATGCATTGGTTTGCATTTAGTCTCAATATGTTAGATATGATAGATCTTTCTAGAAATATATATAGTGAGAATTTTGTGAAATAAGGAAGATAGACTAAATATGAGCCAGATATTTTTCATTGTTTGTAAGAAACATGAGCTGATAGCAATGGTTTTTTAATGTTTGCTCAGCATTATCTTCATTAAAACATTTTAAAATTAATTTTCACCCATAAAAGTAATCTGCATCCTTTTTTATTATTTAATATCAAATTATAAATAAAAATTTAACTTTCACAGGGGCTAGTTTTTAATCTTTATTTAAGCATCCTTAAATAAAGATTTACCATCCCAAACCACTTACAATTAATTATGTAATATGAATTGAAATGCTCAAGACAAACCAAAATGTCTCCCTTTCGTAACAAAATAAATGGATTACAGATTATTTCTTGGTTCATCAATAAATTTTTTTTGAAGCAATCAATATCACTCAAAATAAGCAGATCTCCTTTACATACAGTAGATGTCAATAAGGATGTGTAGGATTTAAAACATATTTTTACACAGCACATTTGACTTCAGCTATATTAGTGGGAAACAGAAATATGCCTTTAGATCTCTTTAGACCATATATAGAATAACTATCTTATATTACACTTTAAAATAACACAGTCCATCAAATTTTGGACTTTGATTTAATTGTAGAATTCTTTTGCAAAGTTCATATAGAAATAAATACTCTTCAAAAAAGAAGCACAAATTTTGGCTTCATGTGTGGATTTTTTTTATTAGTGCATGAGCAGCAGTTACCTAGCATAAATGTTGTACTGAAAAAAAAAAAAAACATTGTGAAGCTATACATAAAATTACATAAAAGATGGTAAAAGTTTTCTCAATTCATTTTCTTAAGGAAAATCTATTAGATCAGCAGTCCCCAACCTTTTTGGCTCCAGGGCTGGGTTTTGTGGAAGACAATTTTTCCATGCACCAAGGAGAAGTGAGTGATGGGGAGAGGCTGTAAATACAGATAAAGCTTTGCTTGCTTGCCTGCCACTCACTTCCTGATGTGTGGCCCATTCCTAAGCTGCTGTGGACTGGGAGCAGTCTGTGGCCAGAGGTTGGGGACCCCTGTATTAGACGGATGACTAATATCCATAGGAGTTGTGAATGAGCATAGAGAGTTGCGCACCTTCCTTCCAGGCAGTAAACAGTGAGGATGTGGGAGTGGAGGAAGCAGAGGGTGTAGTGTTTAGCCCAAGATCTATATTTGCTTCTCCCCAATTCCCATAGCATTACTGTTTCAATACATGGCACAGTGGTGCCAACTCAAACACCAAACTCTGATATAGTCAAACCAATTATCATTGATTTGAGGAGTAGAAAAATATATTAAATTGGTTTGACCATATTTTAGGCTTATAGAAATCTGTCACGAGCTGACACTTTCTAAACAACGAACTGGGCATTGCTCACTCCTATGCACCGTACACCAGGCAAAAAAGTTTTCAGTAAAGCATTTAGCCCAGAAAAGGATTTCTTACAAAAATATCCACTTTCCTTTTATATTAAATATTTTGTGTACATTATACATTAGCAATCTGTTAAAAATAACACAAAAATAAAAACTTTTCTTAGTATATTAAAAAATACATCATTGTTGACTTAACATATGACCCCACATAAATATTATTAATAAAATAGGAATATTAACATAACCAGGCATGCAGTGCATTCCTGCCCATAAGCTTAATGGCACCATTCAGACTTGCGGCAATGCCGGATCCCCTGAGGTCACTCTTTCATATTCCTTCTTTGGTTCTTTACTTTTTCGATTTCTGTACCTAGAAATATTCAGAAATGAAATCATTAGCACTGTAGTTAACAGTAATAAGAACAAAGTATGCTAACAAAAGAAACAAATACATGGACTCTAAAGGTACTTTAGCATGGTGCTTCCAAAATGACACAGGTAACCAGGTTTAGGCTGAAGGTGAGACAAAAGGGAGGGGGGAAGGAGTAGTTTCCCTGGACAAATAATTTTGGGAGGAAATGGTGAAATGCAGTTAAAGGAGGTTTTCAGATGGTCATGAAAATTGTAAAATCCCAGGAGAGTATGTGACCACATTTAATCCTGGATTCTTATCATTTCTTTCTTTTTCTCTGTCTTCCCTTCCCTTTTCCTTCCTTCTTTCCTTATTACAAATAAGAAAAAAAGGTACAAATACTTTGAATATCACTATTATACTCTACCTATCACATTGATGTAATGTTATCACCAATAAAAGTAAAAATAACTAATATTTATCAGGCAATTACTAGGTGACTGACAATGTTTTAAGTGCTATATATTGATTATTTATTTTATCCTTACACATAGCATTATCATTCTCATTTTACAGATGAAAAAGTAAAGTACAAATGATTATATAATCTGGCCAAGTTCTCCTAGCTAGGATTCATAAATCTAGTGGTTCAGAATCTTCATTCACTCATTCATTAAAGCTATCTACCTAATATTTTGAGTTCATTTTCTACCCATGTTGAAGATGAATCATGTAGACTTAAGGAAACTGCATAATGTTTTTGCTTAGTTGAAAAATACGATTAGGAAAACCTTTGTTTAGCCTTGATCTGGCTACTTGTCAATTAGACAAGCCAGGACATGTCAATTCACCTCTCTGGGTCTCACTTTCTCATCTTTCTGAAAGAAAGGATTGTAGTTAAAGACCTTTCAGGTGTGTTTAAGTTGTAATAATATTCAGTTATGTGATCGTGACTAATTAAAAAGGTATTATAATTTGAGAATACTTAGAAGTAAACACAGACCAAATAAATTTAATCTTGTAAAAGTAACATTTTTGGAGCTTCAAAAGTCAAAGTGCATTATTTTCAGCAAAAATAAAATAAAATTCATTCAAATGTACATTGAAAAATTTGTAGCCCTTCCAAACTAAGAAGGATTTCATGGAGATATTTTAAAGGCAGCTACTATTAAGTAGGGCTTCCCAGGTGGCATGGTGGTAAAGAGCCAGCCTGCCAATGCAGGAGACTCAAGAGACTCAGTTTTGATTCCTGGATCAGGATGATCCCTTGCAGTAGGAAATGACAACCCACTCCAGTATTCTTGCCTGGAAAATTCCGTAGACAGAGGAGCCTGGCAAGCTACAGTCCATGGAGTCGCAAAGAGTTGGATATGACTGAACACGCACACTATTTAAGTTATACTATTCCTGACCCTAACCTTAAAAAAGAGCCAATCTGATATACTGTCAAAGTTTCAACGTCCACTCAGTTATCAGCATATATCAGTACAGGATTGTACACGAAGATGGAATATTGAAGATGGAATTTTAAGGGATTGGCATGAACCAATTTTTAAAAGTAAGCTCTTACAGGTATCTGGACACTAGTCTGCCTTAAATTTTAAGATCCTAAGCCTCTGGGGTTATTAATTTACAAAGTATATTTTATGAAATACAAACTTTGATCTAATAAATACAAGTGGCTAAATTTAACATTGGCCTGATGCCTTATGATTTATTTTTGCATATTATACTCAATACTGATAGTAATCCTGTCATTAATGTAGAATAAGGATTTCTATTTGTATTTTATAAAGGAAGGAACTGATACTTAGTTTAAGTTGTATAAGGTCACAGAGGTAATAAATAACAGAGCCCAAAACAGAGTCAAGTCCATATGTTCTGTTGCTGAAACTTCCTTAAAAAATATCTTTAGTGCAGTCTGTCTTTTCCCACTAAATATTACTTTGCCATATTTTTACCCAGTTTGTGTGACTTGTATAAAGGTAATTTACAAAAGCAGAGTGTTAAAAAACAAAAACACTGGCTTACCATCTGCAGAAGTAGTATATGGAACCAGCAACTATGACAAGGAACAAGATAACAAGAATCACAGTCAAAGCCACATATTCTTTGCTCAGAGGTTTTTGGACGGTTAAAAAGAAATGCTCACACCGGACACCAGTGTAACCTACTTCACACCTAAAGGACAATGGAAGAGAAAGATCAATTATTTTAAAAAGAAATCTTGGTTCTGAATTAGTTTCATAAGAGGTCATCTCACACTATAATGCAAGATATCAATAAGGTCTGCCAAAATTTGTAAAGATGAATTCAAAGACTGACCTGGAAGCTGGCCCAACTTTGATAAAAGAGCCCCATGAAGCTCTCACATCGCAACTGTTATATTAAAATGATAGTCTGATTTAGCTGCCAGTGTGGCTGACAATGGTGTTTTATAAGTTGTGTGGGTCTGAGGTGCTTTTTGTCTGAATCAGTGGAGTCAATGATTGTAACAACAGCTGACATATAAGTCCAGCGAAAAGATTAAAAGTTGACCTGCTATTGTGGTAAATGTGAGAGGAAGATATCTGAAGCCCTCCCCATTCCACACCCCTGAAGTATCTATATAATCTGATAACTACCGTTTGTTCTACTATTTGTTCCCCAACTTAAAAGAAGGTGGCACTAGTGGTAAAGAACCCGCCTGCCAATGCAGGAAGCGTAAGAGAGCTGGGTTCCATCCTTGGGTCAGGAAGATCCCCTGGAGAAGGGAATGGCTACCCACTCCAGTATTCTTGCCCGGAGAATCCCATGGACAGAGGAGCCTGGTGGGCTACAGTCCATAGGGTTGCAAAGAGTCAGACATGACTGAAGCGACTTAGCACACACAGCACAACTTAAAAGAAAAACTCAATAAAGTTTCTAATAGTAAATATAAATTGCATGCTAATAGTACTAAAAACTGCAGCCCATGGAAATAATAGAGTAATTATTAAACAGATAAAAAAGAGAGACAATGTGGGTTTTTAAAAAATTGTTTGTTTGTGTTTGGCACATTACCTGCAGTAATTTTCACTCATGTCTACCAGGTAGATGCACTGTCCATGCAAACAGTAGCCATTCATGTCAGCACCACACTTTGTTATTGACACTTGAGCCACACGTGGATTATCTTCAGTTTGAACTGTGAAAGAAATGGAAAGTGGAATGTATTCTGTTACTTTCTTTGAAATAGTAATCATCCTTTCATAATAGTAACCACTCTCAGGCATTTGTGGACAGAAAGTCACTTTAGTTATCATACTCTCTAGACCAATAAGCAAAACACTGGACTCCCAAAGGAAAATGTCCAGAGGACTAAACAAAACAAAATAAAAACTGGGAATAAAATTCTCAAAAGACAATGTTTAAGGATAGAAAAGTTAAGTTGAAGGCGCACATGAAAAATCACAATACTTCACGGTTATTCACTTATCCAAATAAGGTTGTCTAATTTTTTCAAATAATTCTGACATTTGCAAACTGAATCCATTAATTAATTTAAGACAGCTTAAATCTATAGCGGGTTTTAAGCCAACAAGGCTTGTTTTGGTGTGCATTTTCTGGTAGCTCAGTCGGTAAAGGATCCGCCTGCAATGCAAGAGACTAGGGTTTGATCCCTGGAGAAGGAAATGGCAACCCATTCCAGTATTCTTGCCTGGAAAATCCCATGGAAGAACCTGACAGGCTACAGTCCACTGGGTCAAAAGAATCAGACACAACTTATGACTAAAACCATCACCCCAAACCCCAAATCAATCAAAGTCTCTAATGATAAGACCTGAACATGAACTAAGCAAACCCTGACTTATAAATGCCTTGGTTACACAAATACAACCATGAAAATAGTAGCCTCTTTAGAGTGCTACAACCTACACATAAAATTTACTTTAGAATTTTTTATAAAGAACTGTTTTTTTTTTTTTTTTACAATTTATTTACTTTTTTGGCCATGTGGCATGTGGGATCTTAGTTCCCGAAACAGGGATTGAACCCATGCCCTCTGCAGTTGAAGCATAGAGTCTTAACCATTGGACCACCAGGGAATCCCTAGAATGTTTTAATTACTAAAATTTGAAGAATCTATATGAAATAATCAAACAAGCCATCTTCACTGTAATACTCTTGTTCAAATAGCCAAAAATAGGGAGTGAGGCAAACCAAACCTCTAGAGTATGATGAGGAAGGACAAGAAAGGAGGTGTAATACTCTGGTTACTCAGGATAACTCTGAACTCAATAACTCAGACTGAATATAAAGCAGATCTCTCTTGAATCACAGTCAGAGTCCTCTGGAGTCCAAAGATAAGACTACGCAATACTTATCTGTGTGCATGTATGCTAAGTCGCTCCGGTCGTGTCTGGCTCTTTGTGAGGCTATGGACCATAGCTGTCAGGTTCCTCTGTCCATGGGATTTTCCAGGCAAGAATACTGGAGGGGGTTGCCATGCCCTTCTCCAGGGGATCTTCCCTACCCAGGGATCAAACCCACATCTTTTACATCTCCTGCATTGGCAGACTAGTTCTTTACCACTAGTGCAACCTAAGCATGGTATTTGGCATGTATTAAGTACTCTATAAATATTTTCTGAATGAATGCTGTAACTCAAAATAAAGGACATCATTTGTTCCTTTTACAAAAAATAACAACGAAATACGTTATCTACTATGTACAAAGCTCAAATTTGCCTATTTTGCCTGGGATTCAACCTCTCCCAATGGTTTCACAGCAAAGCTCTGAAATGATCAAAGGTAATCTGATTTTCTTTGTCCCCTCTCTTTAAGATCAAATCTTCACATATAACTAGATATCCAGTCCCTCTGCCTCCAGTTACTCCTTTATATAATTTTTCCAGATCATTGAGTTCTTTTGTTAATAGAGCATCTATCCCCCCCTCTTTTTTCCATTATCTCATATTTATAGTCTTTAAGTTTACATTTCTGTTAAGAATGAGTAATTATTTGATGCAACACTGACAAAGCTGGGCTTACCTAATGCTGTGCAGTTATCTCCCGACTCTCCTGGGATACATGAAGGAATCACAGTTGTACTGAAGACTGCTTGAAGAAGATAGAAAACTATTTATGGAGAAAAATAAAATACATAACTAGTGCTTCAAGAAAGAAACTCTGACCGGATTTCCACATAATTACAATAGTTGCAGATTTCTTTTAATTATTTCAAGAATTTGATCCATCTAAACCATGAAAGAAAATAATTCATGGAAACAGGCATATCACTGAAAATAAATGAACACCCAGCTCTGTGTCCCATGGTAAAAGCCTTGGCATTACATTCAGAGTTACAAACTTGACCTGCTCTAAACATTTCACAGTAACCTTTTCAAAGACCTGGTTTTAACATTTGATTTCTTAAGAAGCTTAGCATTTGGAAAATTTCCACCGTTTTACATCATGATGTGTTCAGAGTAATGCTCCAAGGTAGAACCTACCACAAAGAAGGCTTCAAATAAAACTCAGCTTCTATTTACGGTCACAATGAAATAGGACTCTCAACCGAAGATACATCAGTTGTTGATTTAAGTACCTACAGTACTCTTTGTATTACACATGAAAATATTAATAGATTTTAATGAACAATATGTAATCTAAGTAAAGTCAGAACATATCTTTTCCAATATGGGAAGGAACACACATGCTACATGAGCCATACTGAGCCTTAGAATACAGTTCCTGTCGGCCAGTAAGAGATTAACAAGGTGTTTCATTGTGTGTCTCCACTGAAAAGATAAATGTTGGGGAACTGGCATCAGGATGACTCAAGAAGTTTGTGAATTGCACGGAAAGAATAGGAAGAGTCATTTTAATTGCAGGAAACTTTACTGAAGAGAATTTTACTCTTTTCTTAGGAGTCATGTATTTGCTCTTTAATCATTCGTTTCAGGTTATATGAGTAACTGTTATATAATAAACATTATAGATGGTGGTGATGGTAGTAGTTGGCAGCAGTTGACATTTCTTGACCATGTACTATGTGTGGGCATATATAATTTTTATGGTCTGAGCCACCAGGGAAGCCCCAAGAATAGTGGAGTGGGTAGCCATTTTCTTCTCCAGGGGATCTTCCTGACCCAGGGATCGAACCTGGGTATCCTGCGTTGCAGTATGATTCTTTACCGTCTGAATCACCAGGGAAGCCCATCCTTACCTATACTATATCTTTAATCCACTCAGTGACCCTTTGAAGAAGATACTACTGTTCTCCCCATTAGCCATATGAGAAAAGTGAGGCATAAAGAGTTTAAGTAACTTTCTTCAGAGTACACAGCAATGTTGTTTGTGGGCCACATTACAGAATTTGGAAACAGGCAATAACACCAGAGTATAATGGTCATTACAGGGAATGAACTCAGCTAAATGTAACGGAAGCAGAGTATTTAACGCCATAAAGAGGCAACAAAGTATGGTGGAAAGGCAATTCTGGGAGAAAACCTGAGCTATGCAATTTTGGACAAATTAATTAAATTCTCTGGATCTCAATTTTTCCAAATTGATAGAGTTTGGGGAAGAATTAAATGAAATGGGACTCATGAATGTTCCATGCCATTCAACAGTTAGCCTGTTTTTAGCAGTAGTATATGTGGATAGTGCCCTCTACTGGTCTATAACAAGGTTATAAATCTCTCTGTACTTTGGCATTTTAAAGGATAATTAATCCCTATAATAAAGAATTTTATTTTTTCACAATCAGAGGAGGTGTGTACATGTTAAAGCAAATTGAGTATGATTTGAGTAAAACATAAGCATCAGAGTTTGTAATTTCTTAATGTTTCAAACCTGACACTGATAATAATCCTGTGAAGTAGTTATATTAACCTCAATAACTGCAGTGTAGTTAAATTAAATGTCTTGTCCAAGACCAATTATCTAGAGACTATAGAAGATAAGGGTTAGGAGTACATCTTATGACATCAAGTCCCAGAACCTTTCAGTGACTTGAAAGTATCTTTGGAAAGTTTAGAACTATCACCTCCGTGCTCCATATTTCTCCTACAATATAAGTGATACTTTGATTGTCCTTACAGGGAAAAAAAAAAAAACTTTCTTAAATGACAAAAAGAAATGTTTAAAATTTGGATTCCACTGTCAGTTGAACAGAGATGGAAAAGGATAACTGTCCAAACATTTTTCTAGGGGTGAGTTAGCTAGAGTTTAATCCAAGCCAATATTGTTCTACTTCTCAATATAATTTTGCCATAAACTTTCACTCTTAAAGAATTACCCCCTTTAATTTATACAATCTGCTCAACACAAGTTGGAGTTTTAGACGTGTGTTTTTACATCCCTGACATTCTTATCCTCCACGGCTCTTCAACTGATGGGAGGATATATTATCGATTCTCCTACTGCAAAAGGGCCAGCCAGGTCCACTGTGCAAATGCACATTTCTCTGCAAAGGATCGTTTCTTCATTCTTTGCAGAAATCAGACATTAGCCTTTCCTGTTCAGAACTGCTTACAAATGCAACCTGCAACTATTAAAATAAAATCCAGCTAATTGCTCTGAGGTGTTGCTTATTAGTTGTTGTTTTTTGTTTTTTTTCTCAAAGGTTTTTCGTATTGTTAGTTTTTCCACTGTTGGAAACTTTGTTCCAGCTGGTCAAGCCACAAGTGCAATATTTGTCTTTGTGAATTAAAGAATATTCAGGGCAGGGCGTGTCCCCACAAAAACTGGGCTGTCCTAACCTGGGACGCTCCCTTGGACATAGTCCATCTCTCAGGATGGTTTCTATAAGACTTGGTACATTAATCCCACATCCGGGTATTTCACAGATGGAATTGTAAATGATTTTAAATGTAGTTCTCAAATGACAGTGTTTAGATTACACTTTCATCATAGATATATGTAGCCAATGAACTACTAAGTGTTCAGTTCTTGTGTGTGCTCAGTCATGTCTGACTCTTTGCGACCCCATGGACTGCAGCCAGCCAGGCTCCTCTGTCCATGGAATTTTCCAGGCCAGAATACTGGAATGGGTTGTAGTTTCCTTCTCCAGGGGATCTTTCCAGTGACCCAGGGATAAGACATGCATCTTTCGTGTCTCCTGCACTGGCACGCAGATTCTTTACCACTAGCACCCCTTGGGAAGAATTACCAAAATTGGTTCTAAATGAACTACCAAAATTGGTTCTAAATCATGTGTTCATTCACACAGCTCTATTACTTCAAAACTGGTTTTCAAGCTGTCCTCAACCTCACATCTAGCCCAGGGCCTTGCAAAATGGGGTAAAGGAAGAGTGGGGAGCAATCAAAAGATTGAAAAAGTTTACCCATGGAGAATTTTAACATTCAGTATTAATAGCCAATTATAAATCACTACTCATTAAAGTCACACAGGGATACATGTTGAAGTCCTATTTGTATATTTCCTTAATCTTTCAGTTTTTCATGACTTTAGTGTTAATTGAACATAATGATTTTTCTCTAGGTCAATTATAAATCTTATATTTGAGTTTTTGATCTTGACCATGGGTCCCTGCTGAGAAAATATAACCCTATGATATTATGTGGATATAGAGTTTGGATAATGTCAGCATGTCAGCAAACAGATTGGTGGCCAGCCCTACATTGGTAACTAAGATAGATGCAGAGGAATTCCATGCTAAATGGTAATTTGTAAACTCAAAATTAGCCATTGGAACGTCTATGTCAATAATGTTATGAAAACAAAACTGTCTTTGGAGCCCATTATTTCTGTCCAATTTCCAAATGGGTTTCAGGAATTTAAAGCTCGCCTATTCATCTACCTTCACCTGTCAGAGATTTGTTTCAGTGAAATCTCAAATGTGCCAGCAGGAAGTGGCACCGGTGACTCACAGGATACAAATCACCTCTACTCTATGAGTCAGGGCTGAGCCTACACCTTACACAATACTGGGGACAGTGCGTGAGAGAGGTTGAGTGCCATCACCCAGTGGGGGAGGGGGCACTAAATGTCCTGGGCCCTGGGGCATCAAGTGAAAAGTGTGTGCCTGACCATCAGAAGGAATGCTAAAGGTAGAAAACGTCCTTTTTATTGCATACGGTTTCTTTTGTCCTTGCTTCCTTCTGGCCACACTGAGGGGCCATCTAGATGGAGACTGAGATTTGGCGACTGGTTAACCAAGCCTACTCTGCAATCATCAACTGCAATTCTCGGAGATAAAATGACTCTCCTGAATAACAATCAAGTCAAATAAAAATGACCCCAAATAAAATGAGATGGGTTACAGAATGAAAGGAATGCACTTTATTTTCCTAATTTAACCTTTTAGGATATTTAGACCAGAACAGCAAACTCATAATGAATCATAGTAATTGCCCAGCCCAAACAGGCAGCAAAATCCTCTTTGTTCACACTTTTGCTTGGTCACATGCCTACCTACTCACAAGACTGTTAGTTTTCTACCTTCTTCCAGGGCAGTCTGTAATTTTAGGATTTGTCTTTAACATACTAGGCTTGTTAGGTCTTGTATACTTTCTTTCAAGGAGTGAATATGCCTTCATCATTTCCAGACGTCTTTTTGTCTTAAATTTCACTATTACATAAAGTTAAAATAACTGTAAGCTCTGTTATCACGTCAGAGACTGAAAAGAACTACTGAAAGTACTTTCTAGTAATAGCCTATTTCTCAGAGAATAGCATATATAATAGTATATACATATCATAATGTATATCTATATAGCATAAACCTTGCTTCCTACCAGCAATCATTTTCTTTCTATAGCTTTTAATGTTAACTTTGCCACTAAGCATCATTAAAAAATAAATGTAAAAGCCAACAGTAACTATTTAGATAAAAACAGGATAACAGAATGAAACCAGAGGTTGATATAATGACAGGTTACAAATAAGTCTTTTATTTTGAATTTCAAATACAGCCATAAGATCTTGTCAGGTGTCAAGAGAAGATGTAATAGGCCATAGTTTTCAGTTCAGAAACATTAAATAACTCTTCAATTCTGGCAGTAATTTGTAAATCATACTTCAAAATGCTCATATATTTTAGCTATCATATAATACTATACTTAAAACTATTCAAATCAAGAATCATGTGTCAAAATATGAAAGTAGAGCTTATTTTATCATAAAAATGGATTTAAAGGTGTCTATCTTATTCATAATGGAAATATTCTCATAAGAGAAAGAATATCAACTATTGTATAAAGGATACAATTTGTACTAATCTGGATGTTTTGAAATTTTGTGACTAAGAGCTCTAAATATGGAATGTGCACCTCTAAAACCAAAGATTCACCTCTAGGGTATTATTTCAAATTATCTATTGAAATTGCTTTTTTTTCCTTCAAGATAATATTTCACGGAGGATCCTTTTACCACCTTTTCTATCTTTACCCCCTTCCGTCTTGCTGCTTACATGTATCCCCATTGATTCAATTCAGAACTGTAAATTACTATTACATCATTGTCTCAAAAGAAAAATCTTCTAAAGGAGAAACAGTTTGGATAAGTGTGTGCCATTTGCCTTTTCTTCCTTCCTTATGGTCATATTGTGGCCTACAACTTTGAAAACTTAACATTTTTAGAAGCATACTAACTCTTATTATTATTCATTCTTTCCAGAAGCCCATTGCCAAAAATGAATTTGCAAAAGGATAGTGTTTTCATCAGTAAGCATCAAAAAAAAAAAAGAAAGAAAAGAGGAGAAAACAAATACATAAAAGATAATTTTAAAAGCCTTAAGGCTAATTACATTTCATTCCAAGAATTTGTGTGATGCATCTAGTATAATGGAAGCTGCTAAGAAATTTTATTTTGTAAAAATATATTTTTTGGTTAACACTGGAGACTTCAACTTTTGTGTGAAGCACATGTGCATCCTTAGCATAACAGAAGGGTGGGAAGGGCTTAATTACACTTGATAAATGAGAGGGAAGGAAAGCAACTTAACTTATACTGTTTAGTAACTACCTGTTTCTAATAATATTTGTTAAACAAATATCTACCAAGAGTCTTCTATATGCATGATACTGAACAAGATGCTGAAAGGTAAACTGATGCAAAGGGCATAGCTTCTGTTCTAACTAGAGGCTAGACCCCAGGTGGTGATGAGGGAAGGAGGAACTTCATAGATGATACCACGTTTCTGAACAGAAAATACCAAGGAAGATGGTGCCATTAAAACAGTAGATAACATACGCAGGACAGCAGGTTTGTGACAGTGTATGCAGTTAGTAGACATGAAGGAGGACATAATGAATGAACGAATCTGGGTTTGCAGTTCATATATCATCTATTTATATTTATGAGGCACCCGGGAAAAAAGATCTTGAGTAAAGAATAGGAATGGAGTTGACAGGATCTATTTGAAAGTCTTATGAGGAAATACTACCTTTAAAAGATAGGAGTCATTCAAATGTTCCAAGGGAAAAAATACGGAATGGACAATCATAGAACTTGGGAAATAGGTGACAAGGAGTGGATAGAAATGACCAAGGAAACAGGAGGATAAAGGAAGTTCAGTCTTGCGGGAGTCAAGAGAACAGAATTATGAAAGGAGGCATGGGGTGGTTAGCAATGCAATGATTGGACAAAGAATAAATGACTCCATCATAAACAAGATTCATCATTATTCAGGGAAAATGGTGTTAAAATTGGCAATAAAAATCGCTAAGTTGATTTCTTAAACATTAGAATTGCTTTTATATTTGCAACAAGCTTACCGTTAACATGAATTTTATTTGTCTTAGTAGCTCAAGCACTGATTATTTAAACTGCAACTTACAAGTGGTAATGTTTTCTAGCAGTGGAAAACATTAGCTGGTGCTTCCCACCCTGGAGTAATTTTGCCAACCACAGACATTTATCAATGTTGGAAATATTTTGGGTTGTCACAACTAGAGCTGCTACTGACATCTAGTGGGTAGAGACCAGGATTGCTGCTAAATGCCCTGCAATGCATAGAACAGTCCACAACAAACTATCCAGTCCATAGTGTGAATAGACCCAAGGCTGAAAAACCCTCCAGGCAGATCCATGAGGTATGGAGCTAGTTCTAGCTTAGATACTGTTTATCTCTCTGTAGCTAGGTTTCCTTATCTCTGAAAATATCACCGGGGAGTGGGGTGGAGTAGGAGAGAGAGAATTTAGATTAGATTAAGGTTACTCTCATTTCTGAAATGATACTTTTTCTTGCTGATTATCCATCATTCAGTCATATCATTGCCCAATCTCCCTCCCTCTCTCTCTCACACACACATACACATATATACACATCCATCCACACACACACAGTGCTGATACACTTAAGTTTTGTTAGGCATACTGTCATTGAATACAGACTACATTGAGATAGAAATGGGGAAAACAGGGAAGAGAAAGTGTTCAACTTTATTATTAAACAGAACTGAATTTTCAAAAACTATTGTTCAGCCAAAATATTTGACTTTGCAAGCACATTTTCAAAGAACAGCTGTCTGAGTCAAAACAGAGTGCTAAGAACGCTAAATAGAGTACCATTCTCATCATCCCTCCAATGATATTGATTGACTGGTTAACATAAGTCTGTTACAATGTGAATGATAAAAGCTGAGCATCAGTAAGGAACGACAGGGCCAGGTACACACTTACAGTGTGATGTGAAAAGAGTGGGACAGGAGGATTCAGAGAGAAGCAAAGCGGGAGGGGGAGGGGCGGGGGGGGCGGGCAGACTGCACATTTATTTTCCAGTGGTGAGAGAAAGATGCAGGGAGGTATCAGAGAAGGCCTGATATTTTTCTTCAATCTTAAAGTCAAGTGAGTTGGGAGCATCCACAGTAGATGGCACACCATATTTTAAAAAGGAGACTTACATACTGTGTAACTCACTTCTTTTAAAGTGTGTGTTCTCATTTACAAACTGGGAAAAATAACGCCTTTCCTGGCTAAAAGGGAGTTACAAAGATCAAATGAGGCATTTTTCTAAAAGAAACACTTGCTACTACTGAAAACAATGCTAACTTTAAAACTGTTGCTCATTTTTAATATTACGATATTTATAATATCCATATACAATAACCTAACAGCATAGTTATTACAATCTCCATTTTACAGATGAGAAAACTAAAGCTCAAAGAGGAATAAATCTTTCCAAAAGTATGAAATAAAAGAAGCGGGATGTGAAAACTATATTCTATATACTATGTCTTGATGCAAAACTGTAAAGTATGACACACATATGTGTGTCTATAAACATATACATATATGCATTTATACATACAGATGAGAAAGAGAGATTTTTCCCCTTATCCTGAGGATTTTCAAAAAGATTTGTATTTCACTCACTTTCATGCCTCAAGTTTAAAATTCAGGCTTTTTGACCTAAGTAATTGAGCTAACTTTTTTTCTGGACAATTATCAAGCTGTCTTGGGTATTATTAACAGTATCCTAGTTAATGCTTTAACCTAGAATTTCACTGAAACTTTATTTGCCCTGAAACCAGACATCCAGCCTTAACATAAACTGCATCGCCAGAGGACACCGAGTCTGTTGTGTTACTTCATTTTCCAAAGGTTCCAGAATTGCCATACCAAGGCGATGGCTGCCAGGGTGCTCCTCCCTGAGGAGCCGGCCTATTACAGCTTTGGGGAGTCTTCTCATTGTCTTCTGAAGGGATGTTTCCAACAGCAGTTACAGCCATGGGAATTTGCATAGGCCTATATTCAGAGTGAAGACTGACAGATGAGAAGACCACACCTAAATTTACAGTCTCTTTAAAGAGGATTTCTTACATGACATTTGCATCTCCTGGGTGATCATTCACCAGGAAATGGGAGATTTCTGGGCAAAAATGAACAGAAGACATTCAAATTCAAGTTTCCCAAAGTGACTATGGGACCATTGCACTTTTTTTTAAAACCAAATAAGTAGGCCTATTTTCTCACTGTTAATAACGTATGCTATAGATTCCACCTTGATCCCTTGTCAACACTACATTCAATTCACAACATTGTGAATGATCCAGGGAATAAAAAGAATGTGGATTTCCTTCTCCTTGACTGCTGTACTTAACATACGTCTAGGAAACTGTAAAAATAGAAACAAAGGTCTCAGTCAACTGACGTCAATGATTGCTTCATAATAAAGTCATTTCCTGGATATTAAAAATGCTGAATATAGGTTAAGTAAAAATGTAACGTATCTGAGCAGAGCTTAAGGAAATAATCGCATCTTTTCTGTGCCTGGTTTTTTGAGTGATACCACCAGGTACCATTTTTGCACGTATGCCAGTGCCCATACTAAGCTCTGCAGCAACCCCCACACTACTCTAGGACTTCTCTATTAGAACCAGTTACTTTATTATGCTCCTGATAACTAATTCTGAGAACCTCCAGCTCTTTACACATTGACCCAGAATGACCTTGACATTTGTTGTCTCTAAGTCCTTGTAAGGTATCTGACATTTCTGAGCCTTGGTTTCTTCATTTGTCAAACTGGGCTAATCATCTCTACCTCATATAGTTATTTTAAGGAGTAAAGGATACATGGAAAACACCTCACACACAATATGGTTAGTTCACAGGAGGCATCTGCCTTCCCAGAGTCTGGATTTGGGTCTCAGGGCTGAACCACACATCCCAATTACCTAAGTTGCTTATATGGCAAGATGATGCGGAAGGCAGCTAGGGTGCCTGGGTCAAAATCCCGACCGGAGAGACCTGTCATTGTGTTTCTGCCTGTGATGTGTCATCTCAGGCTGTGCCAACACCAGGCAGCTCATAAACTCAGGGTCAAAAGGAAAGCTCCAAGGCGAGCCATTGCCTCACTGAGATCTATGCTTCTCAGATTTCAAGAAAGAATGCTTGTTTTGTCAATTCTCTATTATTGTGCAATGAAGTATGGATAAATTGTCTTGGATCTGTCATTCAGGAACATGCTCAAAAACCCACCTAGGTATCCTTGAACATGTTTGATTTTTAGATCAAGAGCCCCTAAACATTAATTGCAGACTCAATATAAAAATGTTTCCTTTTTATTCGGGAACAATCAATATCAAATATTTATAAAATGTAAAAGTGACCACATGATTGTGAGGTATGTGTAGCAATTTAAATCTGCATGTGTTGGAGGCAGAAGATGGAAATGAAAGTGTCTGTATTTTTTTCCACAGACATAAATTCATACAACTTCTACAAAAAAGGCAATAATAAAATGTTCACTGAAAACTCAAATGAATGTGTCTTTTTCTTGAAGGATAGATATTCGGGAAAAGTATTTCTAGGTAATCTTGAGTTTAGGGGGGAAATGGCAATTTCAGAAAGAACAGTTGGCCTTGCCTTTCTTCCATGTGCTTTGGAATAAGACTATTGGACTTGCATACCTGAATAGAGTGTAGAGATATGATACAGAACTTCAAACAGGAACTTTCCTAGTGGCAGAGAAATACCTAAACAAACTGGGAAAACAGAAACTGACCGAGCTCATTTAGAAATGGGCTTGGCAGCTGATGAAATAGGTGAACTATAATTAAGTAATGCAATAAAGGAGTTAAGCATTTTTATGACAACAAAAACACACACAACACATAAGCTAAGTGAGTAGTAACCAGAATATTCATAGGATCTTGATGTCTCAAATTAGAATACTCAATGAGTGGCCCAGAACAGACACTTGCATTGTTCAAAGCAACCTTACAGGTGGGGAAAAAAAAAGTGTTAAGCTATTCTGACCTCTAGGTTGATATCTAACTCTAGGAAGACTTCATAACAAAGATAGCAAAGCCACATTATTTACTGAGAAACTCCTAACAAGTTATTCTTAGAAGTTTTGGTAGAAACCACAGATCCAGTTCCCACCTATGTTCTTGAACTTGGACAAGTAAGTTACAAGTATGCATAGTATGCATGTCATTAGGTCTCCTAACCCCTAAGATAAGGTGTGTCGAAATAATAATTTAACTGTCACATCCTGCACAGGTAGAGTTAGGGGAATTCGTCACATTGCAATCCCAGAAATAACGCGAGATTGGCAACCTTTATTTCCTTAAGAAAATTTTCATATACAGCTCCAAACTCTCCTTGAAGTTTAGGAATTAGCAATATTTTTTTTTTTCAAAACCAGTAAAGTTACATAAGGATTTTTCCCCCTCTGTCCAAAAACACCCTGAATTATCTCAAATAAGAAGACAGGCATTAGTACGCTCAGCCACTACAGGCTGCGTGTGTGTGTGTGTGTGTGTATTGTGTGTGTATTGTGTGCACTACAGGCTACAGAGTGCAATTAACAGCAAGTGATGAACGCGTGGCCCGGGGGTGGGACTGGGGGAGGGGGACCGGAAGCGGCAGGGCCCGCGTGTCGCTGCAGCTCTAGGTGAGCGAGTAGCGCTTCCACTCGTAGAGTCCGGAGCTTCAGCGAAGCCGGCGCCGGCGCACGCCAGTGCCCCAGAAAGCTGAAGCCCGCTTAATGCAGAAAACCGAAGGCCAGGCAGGAGGAAACCGCTTTTCTTTCCCAAAGGTCTTTTATAGGCGCGGGTCTAGTCCCTACTCCCGCCTCCTGTCCCCGCCCTCACCCGTTTTCCCTTGTCTTTGGATTTCTTAGAACTGTCAGATTTTCCTAAGGGGGGAAAAAATCTTTTCAACTTTTTATTTCTCCCAATACGGAACTGTATTAATTCACGCAGAACACAGAGCCCAAGTTCCTTGATCAGCGAAAGGGATATTGAACACCGATCCCCGCTCCCCTGCCCCATCCCATCCATCCGCGGCGGGAGGAAAGGACCGGACTCGTCGCCTAAGGAGAGACGTGGTTGGAAGTGGAGGACCCTGGAGTCGGGTGGAAAGTGACAACTGCCCCGGGCCGCTCGAGTCTCGTCCTCTGCGTCGGGAAGGGGGCGCGGGACTCACCCAGGACGAGCAGCAGCGTGGGGACCCGGCGGGCGCAGCGCGGCTCCATCCTTCTCGCAGTGAGCGTGTGCGGGGGCGCGGGGGCTCCGGCTGGCTGCGGGAGGCGTCCGGCTGGGCTGCGGCGGCGGCGGCTGGAGCTACGGGGGACCACGCGTCCTTCGGTCACCCGGCCTGTGTCTGACAAGTGAGCTCCACGGCCGCGCGCTGCGACCTTTATTGGTCTGGGGAGGGGCCTGAGTACTCACTAGCGAGCGGGGTGAGGTACAAAGTGCCCGCAGTTTCATAATCAGCCCGGGGGAGGAGTGGCCGGAGGACGGTCCGGATGTCATCCTCCCTATCTGAACACCTGAGACTGACCGAGGAATGAGAAAATGCCCTTCTCGTGAGCCGGGGACTACTCCCCAAACTTTTCCCTCTCGCTCCCTGGCTACTGCGGGGAGCGTGGACCAGAAGGGTTGGTTTGTGGGGTCACCTGCCGGATGGCGGGTGGTTTGGGTTGCTCTGGGTGACGGGTGTTAACTTGAGTCAATCAGTCTTTCGGCCAGGGCTGGTGAGAAAATGCCCTTCTCGTGAGCCGGGGACTACTCCCCAAACTTTTCCGTCTCGCTCCCTGGCTACTGCGGGGAGCGTGGACCAGAAGGGTTGGTTTGTGGGGTCACCTGCCGGATGGTGGGTGGTTTGGGTTGCTCTGGGTGACGGGTGTTAACTTGAGTCAATCAGTCTTTCGGCCAGGGCTGGAGCTCCCAGTTCGTGCTTTTGGAAAGCTGTGTGTGTGTGTGTGTGTGTGTGTGTGTGTGTGTGTGTGTGTGTGTGTGTGTGTGTGTGTGTGTGTGTGTGTGTGTGTGTGTGTGTGTGTGTTAGTGACTTATGGACGTTCTTGAAATTTGTCTGTGGCTCCTTGTATTCACACCCGCCACCGTCCAGAGGTGTTTGTGTGTGTTTGTGTGTGTGTGTGTCTACACCTTACTTTGCAGCCCCTCTGCTTCCAGCGTGCTGCGAGCATTTAAGGCTTCCAAATGTGATTATGAAGAAAAGCCCCTAAATGATGCTTCCCCCATCCATCAGCCTACTGCTTTTAATTTAATTTCCCTGAATTTTGCCTTAATGCTGTCACCCTTCTGTACAAAATCTTTCAGTGACTTCCCATTGCCTTTTGGAGAAGGCCAGACACAATTGTGAACTCAACAGACTTTTCCCCTTCAACTCCCACTAATTCACCAGACAAGTTGTCTAGGTGCAGTCAGGCTGGGAAACTCAGTCTACCTTTGCTTATTCCTGCTGTCCTCACTGAGCCAGCAGAGTCCCAGTTTGGAGAAATGGAGCTGATCAAGCCTATTCACTTTCATAGTTCTCCTCAAAGGCCTGGATTGCTGGGGCCTCTCTCTCCATTCTGATCTGTCACAGCTTGTGTTGTTTATCTTTCCGCTAGACTAGATACAGAATTCTAGATGGTACTTTACACCTGATGAAACTACTTTGAATTAACTTTTCTTGTTTGTCAGTCCTATCTTTGGACCTGCGTGACTGCATGAATTGCCTTACTTGTTATTGTATTTACCCTGTAGGTCCTAAAAACAGTGAGTTAATATAGCAGTACTGACAGCATATTCTGTGATGTGTTTAGTCGCTCAGTTGTGTCTGACTCTTTGTGACTCCATGGACTATATAGCTCACCAGGCTAGAATCCGTGAGGATTCTCCAGGCAAGAATACCAGAATGAGATGCCATGTCCTTCACCAGGGGATCTTCCCAACCCAGGGATCAAACCCAGGTCTCCTGCATTGCAGGCGGATTCTTTACCAGCTGAGCTACCAGGGAAGCCCATACTTGCCTGAAATACTGACAGCATACTTGAATTGAAAATGAAATCTAATATGTTGATAACTCCTTACCTTTCTTTTATCTTTATGTTATTCCTTTCCTTTTTTCTTTTTTTCTTTCTTCCTTTTTCTTTTTTTCCTTCTTCCTTTCTTTCTTCCTTCCTTCCTCTCTCCCTCCCCCCTTCCTTCCTTCCTACTCATTTTCCTTCATATCACTGATGTCCTTTACTCATGTTGGAAGCAAATGTTTCCTCTTTCCCTGAGTTCTTCCCTAAGATCTCCCTAAGATCTTCGGTTCTGGATTGAGATTGCTTGCATGTGAATCCTTGGACAAGTTTTTTAACCACTTTCAGCTTCCTCATATGTAAACTAGGGATACTAATAGTATCTAACTCATAGGAAGATAGTGAAAGCTTCCCATAGTGCCTAGTACAGAGTTGGCACGCATTAAAAATGCCTGTTACGATATGCAGATACATGTTAGGATGATGGTCAGTATTCAGGAGCTAAGTGAATCAATGTATGGTAAGGTACAAGTAGGATTACCTGTGCCTCAGGAGTTCCTGAGTTTAACTTCTGAACTCAGCAAGGAAACAAGCAGTAACTTGTCAGTTGCTTTTTTCTAAAAGAATAAATGGAACCAAGAAAGATGATCCTGGAGGTGGGTTAGCTTTATGGGACATTGATAGGGATCACAAATTTGGTAAGTTAGAATTGGGAAAAGGGACTGCTGGTTCGTGATGGTTTTTGTTTTACAAACTGGATGTGGAAAAGAAATAGTCCTCAAGTGTCTGAAAAAACTAAAGCAGAAGTTAGTGGAAAGAATGAGGGGTCAGCTGGAAGTATTTCATTATTTTGCACAGTGGTGCCTGTCAAGTACTTACAAACAGTGACAGGAAGAAGACTGTCTTAGTACTAATTAATGTCTTATTTCAATAAATACAGTGTCGTGGTGTGTACACAAAAGAAGGATGGGGTGGGAACAGATTGGAAAAAATGGGGTCACGGGACAACAGTCAGCTCTTTGGTATTGATATGTCAGGAGGAATTTTTTTCATTTTGCAGCTGATGCCTGCAAGCAGGAGATACCATCATCATGAAAAAATCTTTATGCTTCTCCCAAAATTTTCCACAGCAATGTGCTCCTCTACTAGCTGATTTCACATGGTGTGAAGAAATCTTCTCTTTATTGGTTTTATGTTTACTCAATTTTCTAACCACTAGCTTTCAAGAATGACTCTGTCATGACACATCAGGGAAGACTGGCCGCTGCCTCCGCAGAACAGTCTTGTTTTTTTTTTTTGATAATTGGGAACCATTTTCATTAATCTTTCATTTAAATGTATAAACATAGTATCAAGCACAATCATAATTCCTCTTAAAGGCCCCCAACACATTTAAGGCAGGACAGTTTGGCAAGGAAACAATCAAGTCGTATAGAATTTTCCAACTGGCAGTAACTTTAAGACATCAACCAGGTCAGCAATTCCCAACCCAAGCGGTTTGGGGATTTTTTCTCAAAAACTTAGTAAATATAAATAATATTTATAGTCTGATATCTATCTAATACTGTTTTTTAAATGTATTGAGGATTGCGATTATTAAAGTGTATTCATTTAAAATTAATAATGAATTCAAGGTCACTTGCTGGTACGTGTATTTTAATTGATACATAACAAACATATTACCCCTGTCAGATGCGGCTGTGTGGCATTAAAAGGGGTCCTCTTAGAATTAGGAAACCCTGGACTGGCAGCATCCACACATCCTGTGCTGCCTACACAGGCCCTAAACTGATATCAGGTATAAACCTACTACACACCATAGCCAGATCGAGCCCTTGACCAGACCCAAAATCTAACATTTAACTTAGATGAATAGATGAAACTTCATAATTCTTCTCCCGTCACTTGCTTCTTTGGGACTGCAACTGGCACTTGTTTATTATGAAATTAATGGTTTTCAAACTAACAACAGAGCATACCTACTTTGGTGAATTAGCTTTTATATAACAAAATGTTTATAATTTTTTGTTAGGTAATCCTTAGCAAGAACTGCTGCCATGGAGTGGTATTAGATTGCTTTTTTAAAAATAATATTTTTTTTAAATTTATTTATTTTTTAATTGAAGGATGATTGCTTTACAAAATTTTATTTTTTTCCGTCAGACATGAACATGAATCAGCCATAGGTTGGTTTTTTAACAATAAAGATGTGGAAAAATATAGTAAAGTGTTTAAGATAAAGCTATTAAATTTAATATTCAAAATATGAGTCCTGGAATGTGAATTCTGTTCTATCATGCTAACTTTTGAAAAAAAATGATTTTATTCTAAATTTAGCCAAATATGAATCATATTTTACCAAGTTCTGCTTGAATGAAGAATTTATGTCCTTCATGATAATTATTTAAAAGTAAATTAAATAGTACCTTATAAAGTACAAACAAAGCACACATTTCCAAGCAAAATTCTAGGCTCCATATTTCCTTGTAGTCTCTGTGGGACTGTGACTGTTTAGCTTTTCTCGTTTTTTTTTTTTTTTTTGCTTTTCTCGTTTTTTAAGAAAAGTATTTATTTATTTGGCTGGGCCAGATCTTAGTTGTGGCACTGGTGTCTTTAGTTGTGGCATGCAAATTCTTAGTTGTGGCATTGAGATCCAGGTCTCTGACCAGGGATTGAACCCAGGGCCCCCTGCACCGAGAGCACCGGAGTCTTAGCCACTGGACCACCAGAGAAGTCCCCTAGCTTTTCTCCTTGACTGAAAATTAACAAACTGCCATGCTTTTTCATTGATTCATTTATTCATATTGTATCCTATTAGAGACAAAATAGAGAAAGGAAGAACTTATATTGAATGTAGTGATCCTCCCTTTGTTTAAATATCCTTTATCATAGACTTTTTAAAAAGGACTAATCCATTCTTAACAGAGGATTAGTTTGAAAATTCAGAAAGGAAAATGTCCTTGTGTTTCTTTCAATATATGCAGAAGTAGAAGAAAGTAAAAATTTAGAAAGCTTTAAAGTCTAATTAATAGTATACTATAATTTTTCATTGCTGCTGCTGCTAAGTGGCTTCAGTCGTGTTCAACTCTGTGCGACCCCATAGACGGCAGCCCACCAGGCTCCGCCGTCCCTGGGATTCTCCAGGCAAGAACACTGGAGTGGGTTGCCATTTCCTTCTCCAAGGCATGAAAGTGAAAAGTGAAAGTGAAGTCGCTCAGTCGTGTCTGACTCTTCGCAACCCCACAGACTGCAGCCTACCAGGCTCCTCCGTCCATGGGATTTTCCAGGCAAGAGTACTGGAATGGGTTGCCGTTGCCTTCTCCGAATTTTTCACTGACTGGCCTGATAATTTGAGTTTTCTTAAACCAAAAATGATTCCAAAACATGTAAAAATTTACATACCATTTGAACAGTGAGTGGTGTGGATGGTTGAGTGATTAGATGAATGAATTCACTAAAAGACAGTATCTTTTTGTGGTTCTGTTTTGATTCAGAACTATAGGTGGAAAGGAACATGAAAGTAGTGGATATTTGTTCTTAAATCTAAATCAGAATGTGCCTAATAATAATAACAGTAGCAACAACATCAACAGGTAGTATTTATATACCTAACATTTTTAACTCATTAGGTAGTTTAAAATATAATTGCTTATTTATTCCCCTAAATAACCCTGTGAGGTGAGTACATTTGTTTACAGATGAGACTAAGGCAGAAAGATTAAGGAATTTGTTCAAGGCACTTCAGCTCGTAAACAGGAGACGGAATTCAAACCAAGCAGCCTGACTCCAGGCAACACCAACTCTTTCACCATCACACTGTATTGCTTTTACCCATAGCAACATCTGGTTCACTGAAAGCAGTGTTTCTTTTTTTTTTTTTTAATTAATTTATTTTTTAATTGAAGCATAATTGCTTTACAGAATTTTGTTGTTTTCTGTCAAGCCTCAACATGAATCAGCCATAGGTACACATATGTCCTCTCCCTTTTGAACCCTTCCATCTCCCTCCCTACCCCACCCCTCTAGGTTGATAGAGAGCCCCTGTTTGAGTTTCCTGAGCCATACAGCAAATTCCCCTTGGCTATCTATTTTACATATGGTAATGTAAGTTTCCATTTACATTGTTTCTTATATGTGCATTGCTCTCATATATTTTCACTAAAATCCATGTTTCTGGAGTTTCTAGTCTCAATATTTGAAAAGAGCGTTCACGTCCCTTTGCAGATAGTTCTGATAGTCTTTCCAAGAAGAATGTCCCATATTATTGCTTTCCTATTAAGAAGGAAATCAGGTGTGTCAGTCTTCCAGTTTCCATTGCCAAAGCATTTGTTCATCTTCCTTTTATATAGATCATCATGCTCGTGTAAAACATTGTGTTCTAAAAATGCTCCATTGAAAATACCATGTGTGAATTTTATCAACAGCATCCTCTGAAAAATCATTCAAAATATAAGAAAAAGACAGATGCTATTTGATATTAGGAATCCGACATCTGAAGCTGCTGCTTCTTATACTTGTCTTGAGCTGTGACCTAGTAAGAGCCTCCCTTTCTGTCACTTATGCATACCCACAGAGCATTAATTACACATGCAGTGATGATGAATTAGGAATGCAGCCATCCTTATTTAAAGTACTGCTATTTCAAGTTTAGCTAATGCCTAGTAACATGCAACCATAGATTGCCTACACTGGTGCTGCTACTTCTTAATCAATGTCTTACAGTTAAAATGTTAACTTTCATAAGGACATTGATTCAACAATCATTCGATAAGCATTTTATGTCTCATACATCATCAGCCTTTGAGAAACTTTCCAACTTCTAAATAATTTGCGTGATTATTGCAATGATTGCATATGGACTTACGTAGTTTCATAAATAATTTAATGTCCTTCTTCCTTCTCTTTTCTCAACTATTTAAAGGCCTCCTCAGACAACCATTCTGAGTTTTTGCATTTCTTTTTCTTGGAGATGGTTTTCATTACTGCCTCCTATACAGTGTTACAAACCTCCGTCCATAGTTCTTCAGGCACTTGGTCTGTTGGACCTAATCCCTTGAATCTGTTTGTCACTTCCACTGTATGATCATAAGGGATTTGATTTAGGTTACACCTGAATAGCTACTTTCCCTACCTTTTTCAATTTAAGTCTGAATTTGCAATAAGAAGTTCATGATCAGAGTCAAGTCAGCTCCCAGTCTTGTTTTTGCTGACTGTATAGAGCTTCTCCATCTTTGGCTGTAAAGAATATAATGAATTTGATTTCAGTATTGATCATCTAGTGATGTCCATGTGTAGAGTGGTCTCTTATGTTGTCAGAAGAGGATATTTGCTACGACCAGTGCATTCTCTTGGCAAAACTCTTTGTTAGGCTTTGGCCTGCTTCATTTTGTACTCCAAGGCCAAATTTGCTTGTTACTCCAGAGATCTCTTGACTTCCTACTTTTGCCTTCCAGTCCCCTATGATGAAAAGGACATCATTTTTTGGTGTTCTAGAAGATGTTTTAGGTCTTCATAGAAGTGTTCAACTTCAGCTTCTTCAGCATTAGTGTTGGAGCATAGACTTGGATTACTGTGATATTGAAGTCTTAGCCTTGGAGACTTACAGAGAGCATTCTTCTGTTTTGAGTTTGCCCCCAGGTACTGCATTTCATACTCTTCTGTTGACTATGATGGCTACTGCATTTCTTCTAAGGGATTCTTGCCCACAGTATGGAGATAATGGTTACCTGAATTAAATTCACCCATTCTGGTCCACTGATTTTAGTTCACTGATTCCTAAAATAGAAGAAAACAATAGAATGGGAAAGACTAGAGATCACTTCAAGAAAATTAGAGATACCAAGGGAACATTTAATTCAAAAATGGGCACAATAAAGGACAGAAATGGCATGGGCCTAACAGAAGCAGAAGATATTAAGAAGAGGTGGCAAGAATACACAGAACTATACAAAAAAGATCTTAATGACCCAGAGAACCACAGTGGTGTGATCACTCACATAGAGCCAGATATTTTGGAGTGTGAAGTCAAGTGGGCCTTAGGAAGCCTCACTATGAACAAACCTAGTGAAGGTGATGGAATTCCAGCTGAGCTATTTCAAATCCTAAAAGATGAGGCTGTTTATGTGCTGCATTCAGTATGCCAGTACATTTGGAAAACTCAGCAGTAGACACAGGACTGAAAAAAGTCAGCTTTCATTCCAATCCCAAAGAAAGGCAGTGCCAAAAAATGCTCAAACTATTGCACAATTGCACTCATCTCACACACTAGCAAAAATTCTCTAAACCAGGTTTCAATGGTACGTGAACTGAGAACTTCCAGATGCTCAAGCTGGATTTAGAAAAAGCAGAGGAACTAGAAATCAAATTGCCAACATCTGTTGGACCATAGAAAAAGCAAGGGAATTCCAGAAAAACATCTACTTTTGCTTCATTGATGATGCTAAAGCCTTTGACTGTGTGGATCACAACAAACTGTAGAAAATTCTTAAAAAGATGGGAATACCACCTTACCTGCCTCCCGAGAAACCTGTATGCAGGTCAGGAAGTAACAGTTTGAACTGGACATGGAACAACAGACTGGTTCCAAATTGGGAAAGAAATATTTCAAGGCTGTATATTGTCACCCTGCTTATTTAACTTATATACAGAGTATATCGTGAGAAATCTCTGGCTGGATAAAAAACACACTGGAATCAAGATTGCTGGGGGAAATGTCAATCAGTTCAGTTCAGTTCAGTTCAGTCACTCAGTCGTGTCTGACTCTTTGCAATCCCATGGACTGCAGCACACCAGACCTCCCTGACCATCACCAACTCCCGGAGTTTACCCAAACTCATGTCCATTGAATCAGTGATGTCATCCAACCATCTCATCCTCTGTCATCCCCTTCTGCTCCTGCCCTCAATCTTTCCCAGGATCAGGATCTTTTCAAATGAGTCAGCTCATCGCATCAGGTGGCCAAAGTATTGGAGTTTCAGCTTCAGCATCAGTCCTTCCAATGAATGTTCAGGACTGATTTCCTTTAGGATGGACTGGTTGGATCTCCTTGCAGTCCAAGGGACTCTCAAGAGTCTTCTCCAACACCACAGTTCAAAAGCATCAGTTCTTCGGCGCTCAGCTTTCTTTATAGTTCAACTCTCACATCCATACATGACTACTGGAAAAACCATAGCCTTGACTAGATGGACTTTTGTTGGCAAAGTAATGTCTCTGCTTTTTAATATGCTGTCTAGGTTGGTCATACTTTTCTTCTAAGGAGTAAGCGTCTTTTAATTTCATGGCTGCAGTACCATCTGCAGTGATTTTGGAGCCCCCCAAAATAAGGTCTGCCACTGTTTCCACTGTTTCTCCATCTGTTTGCCATAAGGGTGGTGTCATCTGCATATCTGAGGTTATTGATATTTCTCCCGGCAATCTTGATTCCAGCTTGTGCTTCATCCAGCCCAGCATTTCTCATCATGTACTCTACATATAAATTAAATATGCAGAAATGTCAATAACCTCAGATATGTGGATGACACCACCTTAATTGCAGAAAGTGAAGAGGAACTAAAGAGCCTTTTGATGAAGGTGGAAGAGGAGAGTGAAAAAGCTGGCTTAAAACTCAATATTCAAAAAACTAATATCATGACATCCAGTCCCATGACTTCATGACAAATAAAAGAGGAAACAATGGAAACAGTGAGAGACTATTTTCTTGGGCTCCAAAATCACTGCAGATGGTGATTGTAGCCATGAAATTAAAAGATGCTTGCTCCTTGGAAGGAAAGCTATGACCAATCTAGACAGCATATTAAAAAGCAGAGAGATTATTTTGCCAACAAAGGTCCATCTAGTCAAAGCTATGGTTTTCCCAGTAGCCATGTATGGATGTGAGAGTTGAACCATAAAGAAGGCTGCGTGCCAAAGAATTGATGCTTTTGAACTGTGGTGTTGGAGAAGACTCTTGAGCATCCCTTGGACTACAAGGAGATCAAACCAGTTAATCCTAAAGGAAATCAGTCCTGAACATTTATTGGAAGGACTGATGCTGAAGCTCCAATACTTTGGCCACCTGATGCAAAGAGCTGACTCATTTGAAAAGCCCCTAATGCTGGGAAAGATTGAAGTCCAGAGGAGAAGGGGACGACAGAGGATGAGATGGTTGGATGACATCACTGACTCAATGGACATGAGTTTGAGCAAGCTCTGGGAGATGTTGAAGGGCACGGAAGCCTGGTGTGCTGCAATATACGGGGTCACAAAGAGTCAGACACAACTTAGCAACTGAATAGTAAGAACAGTGTCCTTCTCAGCTATGGAGAAAGGATGAAACATATACAGCCTGAAACTTGCTTGTCATCAATCTCTTCAAAGATATCTAAATCTATAGCTCAATAAATTTTATCTCAGTTCAGTTCCATCACTCAGTCATGTCCGACTCTTTGCAACCCCATGAACCACAACATGCCAGGCCTCCCTGTCCATCACCAACTCCCAGTGTTTACCCAAACTCATGTGCAATGACTTGGTGATGCCATCTAACCATCTCATCCTCTGTTGTCCCCTTCTCCTCCTGCCTTCAATCTACTGTTGCCTTATTTCTGTAGACCCTGGAGGTAAAGATATCTAGAAAATGGAGTAAAATGCCACAGAAATCCTAGGAATTGTTTTATGATTATTGTTTTTTTTTTCTCTGTTTAACACTACCATTAACAGACAAGTAAAAAATTGCTAGTGAAGGCAATAAAACAATAGCTATTAAAGTCTTCATTTTTATTGCATTGGATATTACTGGTAATACCTGTTAGATTTAGAAAATTATCCCCCAATAAAATTCCACACCAATTAGATTATATTCTGTCTTGCAATGTATCTTAGTCTGTAAGGAATGATTTGTATAATTGCTAATATTTTATTGTACAGTTGGCTAGACACTGATTCTCACCCATGGCTGCATGTTAAAGTCACTTGGATAGCTTCAGAAAAAATACTGCACCTGGGGCCTTATTTTCCCAGAGATTCTGATTCATTTAGTTTGGAAAGGGCCTCAAATGAATATATTCTTATAAGCAGAGAGCTTGATGTTTTAACTAAAACATGGAAAGCGAGAACGAATACTGAACCACATAGTTTAGATCCAAGTTCTAGTCCTGACTGAACATAAACTTTTGTGTGATCTTGTGTAGGTCATTTAACAGTTCTGGGCTAGACCTTTTTCATTCTTAAAAGGCAGATTTGAACCACACGATCTCCAAATGGGATAGCTTTCTATGACCTCTGAAATCTGGGACTGATGTAATGGAACCACAACATTATTATCTCACAACTATATTTGCTTTCTAAGCACTGAGCAATTTTAGACCTCCGCTGAAATATCCTAGAGTGATAGCACAGGTAACGTCCTTAGGATATGAAAAAGTAGTTTATCTTCCAAACAGGCTTCTCCAGTTTTCTAAAATCTTACCTTCATCTCCTCTAGGATTTTGGTTTAGGTGTTTTATTCATTTTCTTCCCATAGCTTACAACGTATGAATCATAAATGCCATGAAAACTATGTGGGAATTTAGAAACTTGAAAATCTTGATCCTGTCGTGGATAGAGAACTGTACTGTAGTATGACCTAAGCCATGTTTATGAAGAAATTTCACTTTTTCTGTTGGAAAGAAGGAGTATATGTTAAATGTGCCAAAAACAAGAAAAGAAAACATTTTTGCAAAAAAAACAAGACACTAAATCAACAGCCCTAATTTGCAATGCTAGCTCCTATCATTCCTGAGTCTTTTGACCTTATGACCTTATTTACACTGCTCTAGCCTCATCTGTAAAACCTGTTCCTGTCTTTCATTCATCTCAGTATTTTCACGGGATTCAAATGAGGTTAATCAATAAAATGGTGAGACAGAACTGTAAGATATAATTTTTGACATTAACAAATATCAGATATTTATTTAGTGTCAAGATATATAAGAGAGTCAAAAATTTAAAAGGGCAGTGGTGAGAGTGCTGGATTCCCAAAGCACAAGGTGAATGTTCCAAAGAGGTGCCTGTAGCAGGTGGAGCAATGAGGTCAAGACAGTAGGAATGGAGGAAGAGGTTTGGCAAGAATGAGATCACTGGTAACCTTTCAGGAGAAAGTTCAGTGTAAAGGAGAAGACAGAAGTCAGATTACAGACATGTAATGTCCTGTATTTCTTCTAATACTAAATATCACTGTCAGAGAAGAAGAGTCAGTGGGCCTCGCTAAGTGTAAAACTCTTGGAGCAGAGAGAAGTCATTCTTGTAGGCAGGCCTTTGTTTAACCCATGTAGTATTCAAGTGAACCCAACAGAGAAGCTGCTTACTGTGGGCTTTTCTATAACATGCATTTCTCATCTTTTTCTTATTTAATTTGGAGGGAAACCTCAAAAATAATTTTCTTCAATATTATATATATATTAGATCTAAGAAAGTAACCTTGTGTATTATAATAGAGGAATCAGGAACAAAGTGATTTTCTGAGATACTGAGATTCTATTAATATATACAGACAATCTCTTTCACTCCTTATTTAAATGCATTGGTCTCCTTTCATTCCTTTCCTACCGATACCTAATCCATTATTTGTGGGTGGGAGTGAGGGAGCACAGGGGAAAACATACAACAGGTAGTCTCTATATAGTATACATACACACACACACACACACACACACATATAGTATCTGTTGTATCTTCAGTGAGAGCAAGTAGCTGACTATAGAGAAAGAGACCTGGATCATCATCTCCAGTCTCTAAATGGAGCCATGGCACTTAAACTGATTTGGACTTCAGAATGACATAAGATCAAAAATATAATGACATGGAAGGAATATCCATCTTACAATTCCTAGTCCCCTCTCAAGTTATTCTGGCTCTTGGACTATAAATTCAGACTCAAGATTCTTCAAAACTCCCCTCATCTCACGAATCAACTCCCCAGACTCCCTGGAACAGCATTAATCTTCCTTTCTCTAAACATACCTCTTAATACATACCAATTTGTAAAAATCTATCTGTCTTTCTACTTTTGTAACAGAGGACTTAGTACTTCAGATCTATCCTTCCTGGGTTAGTGCATCTGCATTCCTAAGAATGTATGAAAAATAAAGCTAGAGGAAACCCAGAATAAAAATCTAGCTGTCTTTCTACTTTTGTAACAGAGGACTTAGTACTTCAGATCTATCCTTCCTGGGTTAGTGCATCTGCATTCCTAAGAATGTATGAAAAATAAAGCTAGAGGAAACCCAGAATCTCACCAGAAGGAAACCTGAGTTTTACTTGAATCTTGAGCCAATTTTCTAGAGGCCCCGCTGTACCCCACTTAGATTACAAAGTGTGTTTTGGATTTGGAAAAAATATTACCTGTATACCCATGGGTCTCCAAAAGGAATGGTTGTAAACTGCCCTTCTCTCTGCTTACCCTATGCTGCCAGTCTTGTAATGGGTATCATGGCATCTTAACATGAAACCTGTGCTTTGTTATGTTATTTGTTGTACCAAGCTCTCTAGTGAAAGTAAAAGTGTTAGTCGCTCAGTTGTGTCCAACTATTTGCGACCCCATGGACTATAGCCTGCCAGGCTCCTTTGTCCATGGAACTCTCCAGGTAAGAATTCTCTAGAATGGGTAGCCATTCCCTTCTCCAGGGAATCTTCCTGACCCAGGAATCAAACCCAGGTCTCCCACTTTGCAGTGAGATTCTTTACCATCTGAGCCACCAGAGAAGGTCTCTGGTGGCTCTGACAAATGCTTGACTTCCAAAATCACAAATCAATAGAAGATATTCAAAAGGGAAAACTAAATCAAGCACAGCAATGGATAGAAATAAACTAAGGATTTGAGAGCGGAAGCTTTGATGTTTATAACATTTCTACTTTACAAGACTTGTGAGTTCAAATACTTTTATGACAATTCAACTCCAGATTTTTGGCAGTTCTGCTTGTTTTTTGTCCTGGCTCATATTGAAATGAGTGTTAACTTTATTATCACTTTCTATGGGAGCCTTCTCGGATCTTCCTAGGCCATGTCAGGGACTTCCAGTGAAGTCTTTTATTACAGTCTGAACTTCCTCCAACATAAAACTTATCACTTCTTCATGCATTTGCTTCTTGTTTCTCTCATGGAAAGATGAGCTCTATGAGGAAAGGATCAATAGCTATCCTTATTCAGTAACTTGGAGTTAAAAATTTTAGAACATTGGCCAGCACATAAATTATACAATAAGTATGACTATTGTTATTGTTTGTGGTGGTTTACAAGTCATATTTTAAATACCAGATTTTAATATTCTTGAAGCCAAAGTGATGCCTTTCGTATGTTTGGATACTCTGCTATACCTACTTTAGTGTCTTGCATATGTGTGTGTGCTCAGCCACGCAGTCGTGTCTGACTCTTTGCAACCCCATGGACTGTAGCCCACCAGGCTCCTCTGTCCATGGGATTTTCCAGGTAAGAATACTGGAGCAGGTTGCCACTTTCCACTCCAGGGGATCTTCGCGATCTGGGGATTGAACCCATGTCTTTAGTGTCTCCTGTGTTGGCAGGTGGATTCTTTACCACTGCACCACCGGGGAAGTCCTGTCTTGCACATACTAGGCATTAAATATTTAGTTGTCAAATGAATGTGTTGATTACTAAAGCTGAATTCCATATTATATATTAAAGGAAGAGAAGAAAATTACACTGGGACTTGGGTGTCATATATCTGGTCAGTGATCCAACATGACTAGGTTAATAATTATTGCCAGCACAAATCCTATTACATTAATGGCATGCATACTATCTTAACAAGCTCCTGGACCGGTTTTGTTAGATATCTATGAATCAAACTTAGGGCCAGTGGTAAGGAAGACTTGCCCATTAAGCAGGCAATACTTAACAATACTTCTGTGCACTGATCAGTACTATTCACAAGTCACAGTGTCATAGGATAAGTTTGGTGTGGACAGCCAAAGGCCTGTTGAGCAGAAGAAATATCTGAAGTGATCTCCAGAAAATGCTGCTTGTTAAAGACTGTAACATCTTGAATCATGCTGAGAACTGGTCAGAGATGATATGAATCATTTGAGATAATCCTGCAGCTTAAGGAGCCAAAGAACTCCTCTGTTAGAAACCCAGCAATAGGAGTCCAAGTAACACATGACTCTTGTGTTCCACACGAAAAAGACGAACATGCTGAGGGTATTAGGATGCCCATTACTGTGAAAATTAATGCAGACATGATACCGAGGCCTAGATGATAAACACATCCCCAGTGTTATGAAGAGAAATGATATCATGTGGTTTCATGGATTAACTAAGATATTGCTCTTGCCATTTGTTACATTTAAAGTATCTGAAATACCTTTACATCTGTGTCTCTGATTTGTGGACTCAGCAACTATGATAAAAGGCTTAAGACAACCCAAGTTATTCAACAGTCTTAGGTTTAACCTGAACATTTATTTGATAGGGGAAAAGAGCATGGTATTTATAATGAATAAATTATAAATACATAAATAAAAATAAATGGCTAAAAAAACTGAGCTTCTTCTTTTTATTACTAACAAAATTTATGCCTCCAACTTCTTCATTGATTTGCCTGTATGTATGTTCAACCATAACTTTTTTTCTGAATAGAATTCCATTATATTAGAGTTGGGAGTTGGTCATTTTAAAATTATTTCACCAAGATGTTATCCACTTCATGAGGTTTTCTCAACCTCATGAAGCAGCAAGGGGTCTATCAGACTTTTCTTGCTTGGGGCTTACAATCATTTTACATTCTTATGCAGCATACTCAGGAATATATATCTTTCTGAAATAAGTGTGTTAAAATCAATATATTAAGCTTGTTGAAGTGTGTTGTGATCTCTTCTATTTTATCTCATATGAAAGATACAATGGCCTTCCCAGGTGCCACAAATGGTAAAGAAATCACCTGCCAGTGCAAGAGATGCAAGAGACACGGGTTTAATCCCTGGGTCAGGAAGATCCCCTGAAATAGGAAATGGCAACCCGCTCCAATATTTCTTGCCTGGAAAATTCCCTGGACAGGACAGAGGAGCCTGGCAGTCTACAGTCAATGGGGTCACAAAGAGTTGGACACAGCTGAGCATGCTCACGCCATATGCCACAAAGATATAATAGTTGAAATTCATTAAAATGTATTTACTGGCACACTAATTGGTTACGGTATGCAATTTAGGAAAATATAGACACATAGATCAGTGATGCTTTAGAGCAGTGGTGAATCCTGTGGATTCTAAAGCCCTAGGGGGTACATGAATGGGGAGGGGTGGTGGTGGTGGTGGTGGTGCTCAGAGCTTCTGTCATAGTCAGAAAAGCGAGAGAGAATGTGTGTTTTTAGAGTGGATGGATTCCAGGTTCTCACTCCCACTTCTGCTACGTTTTGCTCTATATGCAGGTCTTCCACGGAAAATTCCATTTAAAGAAACATATCACTGGGTAAAAGGTTTAACAACTACCTTTGTACATTATCATTTCCTTACCATATAGGTCAAATCCTGTTATAACAAAAAACACTACTTGTGAAATCACTTTATATAAACTAGAAGCTTTCTTATATGATTTTCTATTTATTTCAAGCAATACTTTATTTAGGCATGGAGTTTTAGTAAAATTAAAGTATTTGACTGGACCCTTATACATATATGTGTATGTATGTGTATGTGTATATATATATATATATATATATAAAATTCAGTTTTGCTTACATCTTTCAAATCTGCATCAGAATTTTGGAATTTATATTGTGGACTTGTGGTAAGTCAGTTAGATAATTTACATTAATTTTGACCCCTTTGCTCAGAATTCAGTGCTAACTTTTGATCACTGTTTTGGTTTCTGGGAAGTGAAGACATTCTCCTCCTCTTTTTATTTCTTGACCACACATTGCAGGATCTTAGTTCCCTGGACCAGGGACTCAACTTGGGACTATTGCAGTGAAAGCTCTTTTTGAAAATTAATTAAAATTAATTTTTATTAGAGTATAGTTGCTTTGCAATATTGTGTTAGTTTCTGCTCTATAGCAAAGTGAAGCAGCTATATGTATACATATATACCCTCTTTTGGATTTTCTTCCCATTTATATCACCACAGAGCACTGAGTAGAGGTCCCTGAACTATACAGTAGGTTCTCATTAGTTACTGGTTTTATACATGGTAGTGTATATGGTGATTGCAGTAATGAAATTAAAAGCACTTACTCCTTGGAAGGAAAGTTATGACCAACCTAGACAACATATTAAAAAGCAGAGACATTACTTTGCCAACAAAGATCCGTATAGTCAAGGCTATGGCTTTGCCGGTGGTCATGTATGGATGTGAGAGTTGGACTATAAAGCAAGCTGAGTGCTGAAGAATTGATGCTTTTGAACTGTGGTGTTGGAGAAGACTCTTGAGAGTCCCTTGGACTGCAAGGAGATCCACCCAGTCCATCCTAAAGGAGATCAGTCCTGGGTGTTCATTGGAAGACCTGATGTTGAAGCTGAAACTCCAATACTTTGGCCACCTCATGCGAAGAGCTGACTCATTGGAAAAGACCCTGATGCTGGGAAAGATTGAGGGCAGAAGGAGAAGGGGATGACAGAGGATGAGATGGCTGGATGGCATCGACTCGATGGACGTGGGTTTGGGTGGACTCAGGGAGTTGGTGATGGACAGGGAGGCCTGGCGTGCTGTGGTTCATGGGGTCGCAAAGAGTCGGACACGACTGAGCAACTGAACTGAACTGAAGTGTATATATGCCAATCCCAGTCTCCTAATTCATTCCACTTGCCAGATCCATATGTTTGTTCTCCGCATCTGTGTCTCTATTTCTGCTTTGCAAATAAGTTTATCTGTATCATTTTTCTAGATTCCACATATATGCGACATTATTATTTTTTTTTTTCTCAGTGAAAGAGCTGAGTCTTAACCACTGGACTGCCAGGAAAATCCCAGACATTCTTTTCCTTAAGAGACCAGATATTTTATCTATTGCTCTACTCTTCATGCCTTTTTAGATAAAGAACATTTCATTTCAGTGGAAAGGAAAAAATAGAATATTTTTTTAGATTTTATCAATCTGTCAGGAATGGGAACAGATCATTCTCAGAGAGAAATGTGGTGTTTCAAGGGCAAAAGTGGCATCCCATAATTTTAAACTAATTAAAAAGAATTAGAAATGATTATTAGAACTTCCTGAAGTCACATTTGTCTAAGATTGGGGACACAAACCCAGTTTTTAGAAGTGACTAAAGATTGGGATGTGGATGAGGGAGCGAGAGAGGAATATGAAGCCAAAGAAGCGAGAGAACTTGTATTTATGAAACATTTACTATCTGTGAAGCATTAAGTGTATTATACATATTCCTCCTTTTAATCCTCACATCAGTCTGGGTAGACATAATAATCCCTGATATACTGATGAGAACCTGAGGGTTAAATAACATGTCCAAGATCAAGCAGTGGTGGAGCTGGAGTTTGAAAATAGGTTTGTCAGATTTCAAATCCCTGGTCTTTCCAGATGTTCCTTTGGATCCCAAGACTGGTCTGTTTCTGCCTGGTTTCTGTAAATTTCCCTTCCCACTCCTTCCCAAACACCAGTTCTCACTGCTCAGGTCTGAATCCCCAGTCACTCTCCATCCTCTTCTCCATCTCCTCAGTCCTCTAACAGTCAATCCCTTTGTGCCTCCTCCTCCCATTTGGGGGCCCATCTCACCCTTCAGACTCAGCACTCTTTGCTCCACTTGTTCCTTGGCTTCCACTCGACCCCAAGTCAACTTGAATTTGTAACTATGCAACGGTAGGCTACCTTAGGTTAGAAAGCCCCTTGATTTAAAGCAATACCAGAACCCCACTTTGATAATCATGCAATAAAGAATAAAGAACCCTCCTGCAATGCAGGAGATCTAAGAGATGCCAGTTTGATCCCTGGGTTGGGAAGATCCCCTGGGGGAGGAAATGGCAACCCACTCCAGTATTTTTGCCTGGAGAGTTCCATGGACAGAGGAGCCTGGCAGACTGCGGTCTATAGGGTCGCAAAGAGTCGAACACAACTGAGGCCGACTTAGCACGCACACACACCATAGACACATCTCCTCCACTTACTATAGATTCCGAAAGCATGGCATTTACACATACACTGACACTTTGCCTCACAGTAACTCAGGCTTTGGAGAGAAAGCCTTTAAGTTCAGGATCCGGTCACCTATTTACATGAGAATTAGAGGAGCTGGAGAATTAAGAAGCCCAAAGGAATAAACTATTCCAGATCAGCAACTGGCTCCCAAATGGAGCCCTTGAAAGCACGCAGAGTCAAGAGTCAACCTGTTCCCAAACAACCCTCAGATAAGGAAGAGCGTCACTCAGAGGGGAGGGCATTAGAAAAGACAATCGGGGTGGGGATAGAGGTGACTGCATGCAAGGAGGGAAGAAAACTCAGAATGTTTTCTAGCCAAAAGCAGAACAGAAAAGGCTGGAGTGATGAGTAAGCCAAACATGAAACTGTGCCATCTGGTCTTGTAGAAAATGAACAGTAGCCAGACATAGCTTTTTGTGTGCATGTGTATGACATGATGGGCTTTCCTGGTGGCTCATCAGTAAAGAATCTGCCTGCAGTGCTGGAGCCATGGGAGATCCCTGGGTCGGGAAGATCCCCTGAAGGAGGGCATGGCAACCCATTCCAGTATTCTTGCCTGGAAAACTTCCATGGACAGAGGAGCCTAGAGGGCTACAATCCATGAGGTCACAATGAGTCGGACACGACTGAAACAACTTAGCATGCACGCATGCATGGATGACATGACAAGAGAATGTAATGCTGTTAAGGAAAGGGGATTTCCCTTTGCTTTGAAGCCTGTGTAGTAGAAAACAATCGAGAACTTTTTCTCCTGTAGATCTTTAAGAGCAGAGGTTTCTTGTACCTGGGATCCTGTTGACAAACTGGAGAACTCTGGTATAGAATTCACAATAGACCCTCCTCATTTGTAGGTCAGAGATGGATATGGGAGAAAGGTTGAATTTCCTCAGGCAACACTAGAAAGGTCTGAGGAACCCTTTTTTTTGTTTCTTTCCTTTTGTAGATGGTGAACCAGGCACCGTGTCTTACACTTGTTTCATATCTTGCAGCACGTGGCTATGTACCTGGAGCATAATTGTGCTCAGTCCTGTCTGACTCTTTGCAACCCTACGTACTGTAGCCTACCAGGCTCCTCTGTCCATGGGATTCTCCAGGCAAGAATACTGGAGTGGATTGCCATTCCCTTCTCTAGGGGGAACATAAATAATACTCCATTAATGATCGTTAGGTGAATGAAGGGATTTGGCATCAAATTGGATGATACATATGGAAGTATTGAAGAGGGTGGAGAGTTAAAAGCGTGGGCTTGGGGCCAGCTTGCCTGGTTTCACATCCATACCACCCAGTTTACTAATTGTCTGACTTGAGGCAAGTCACTTAAACTTTCTCTGCCTTAGCTTTTGGCCATTTATAAAGCAGAAATGAGATAGTACTATTTATTAAGGATATGGATCTTATATAAGCATAAAGTATTTAGAATTGTGCCTGACCCATGGTAAATGTACAGTAATTTAACAACTTGGAAATTAGAAACCACACAAGGTTTTTATTGTTTTTTTAAGTGATCAAGATTAGATAATAGGCTAATATCATCATAAGGAGAAGGCAATGGCACCCCACTCCAGTACTCTTGCCTGGAAAATCCCATGGATGGAGGGGCCTGGCAGGCTACAGTTCAAGGGGTCACTAAGAGTCGGACACGACTGAGTGACTTCACTTTCACTTTTCCCTTTCATGCACTGGAGAAGGAAATGGCAACCCACTCCAGTATTCTTGCCTGGAGAATCCCAGGGACGGCGGACCCTGATGGGCTGCCGTCTATGGGGTTGCACAGAGTTGGACATGACTGAAGCGACTTAGCAGCAGCAGTAGCAGTAATACCATCATAATTGTATGCAGTCATAATTGTAATGTATTGAATGATTATAACATGTGGGTAAATGAAATAAATGACAGTAATGTGATAAGGGACGGGAAGAAGAAATTGGAAATACCTGTTATAAGATGATTGACCTACACGTGAGGCACTATCATGTTATTTGAAGATGGCTTTAGTTTAAAATGTGTGCTTCAAACTCCTAGAGCAAATATTAAAACTTTTTCAAAAGTATTACAATTGATACAGTAGAAGAGGTGAAAGGAAATCATATATAATAACCAATTAAAACCAGAGAAGGCAGAAAAACAGTTGAAGCCAAAAGTGGAACATTTGTCTGGGTGGTAGTCTGTCCTGTAAACTCAATTCTCTAATAGGGCCAAGATAATTAGTTGATTTTCAGTTTGTCAGCTTTTTCTTGTTCTAAGGATGGGAGTGATATCTTCTAAGTTCTTTGTCTGTCAGAACTAAAAATGGATAGCCATCAAATCATTTTTTAAGTAGGGAAGATGTTAGTCAGAAATGACATTCTTACTTCGAATACATTAACTTCATTCTTAACAGCATTCCTCAGATAAGATCAGCTTATATATTTTCCAATTTGTAAAAAAAAAAATCCATTAAAAATTATCATGAGATAAAACTACTTTGTCAATGAAAATCAGAGATTTATTCAACCTCTATCTGTGAATTCATTTTGCCCTTGGAGTTTCCCTCACACTCAGTACAGAACCTATGAATTTAATTAGCTTATAGAATTGCACAGTAACATCAGAGAGCTGATAAAGACAGTATCTAGCAAAGAGGTTCCTATAAATCTACTGTTTATAACTGGAAACACTGGTTATGTGCAAAGAACCTATGTGATAACTATGATTATTATAATCACTTAAGAATGAACAATAATTTTGTCATGCATGCATGCTAAATCACTTTACTTGTGTCCAACTCTTTGTGACCCTATGGACTGTAGCCCACCAGACTCCTCTGTCCATAGGATTTTCCTGGCAAGAATGCTAGGGTGGGTTGCCATGCCTTCCTCCAGGGTGTCTTCCCACCTAGGGATCCAGCCTGCATCTCTTGAGTCTCCTGCATTGGCAGGTGGGTTCTTTACCAGTGGCACCACCAATTATGTCATCGATATGGTCATAGAAATGTACTGGTAAAAATATAGGCAAAAGTCATTAGATTTCTTTTGTTTATCTATTAGGGAAATATGGGGGTATCAAAATTATCCCGTTATTCCTATTGATCTCCTTGTTGAATATTCAGTAGTATAGGTATTTAGGATTGCCTGGGGAAGCCCCAGTACTTCTAGCCCAAAGTTAGAGCCATTTCCATTTGAAATAAAAACATGGATAGTGTTGGCAGTTAGTCTGTTCGCATAAGTTTCCAAATGGACTCCAAGAGTTTACTTGAGCTTGTGATTTGGTGGCAGGATTGCCCTGGGAAACTATGGTGAAACCTGAGAACAGATTCAGATCAGTGGTTATGCTGAAATCTCTGGGCCAAGCAGACAACCAAAAACAAAGCCACAGGAATGGGGTGTGTTGGGTAGGAAGAAAATCTCTCTGTTTTGAGTGCTGGTGAATAGAATTTCTCTCCTCTAGCTGAGACAGTGAAGCTGAATCTGGTTTCTTTACCCTGACATCAAATTAAATCTCAGAGACAGAGTTTTGGGTGAAGCAGAAAAGAATAGCTTTATTACTTTGCCAAGCAAACGGGAACACAGTGGGATAATACCCTCAAAACTGTGTGTCCCAACTTGGAGGGGGTAGTGAGACGTTTTATAGTAATGGTTCAAAGAGGGTGTGATCAGATCCTGGGCGTTCTTTTGCTTGATTGGTGGTGAGGTAAGTGGGAGTCAGCATCATCAACCTTCTGGTCTCAGTGGTTTGGGTACCATTAATTTCTCTCACCTGGTTGAGGGTTTCTGTATCTGCAAATTAGCTCAAAGATATTGTTATGTCTAGCTCTTAAAGGGGAACCAGGACCCTGCCCCAAGACTGCAAGATTGTTTCATTTGACTCTTCCTCCCTTACCTCCACATTCCCTCCAGTCACTAATGAGCAACTGATTGAACTTGCCCCTTGGAATTCAAGGAAAGTCATGGAGGCTGAATGAAACCTATTTCCTATAACAGGAAATGGGGGACACAGCAGGGCTTTTGTGTCCAGAAGGCCCACAGGATCCTGCTTTGTATAAACAGGACAAATCAGACTTTTCTTAAAGGATTAGAAGCTCTCAGGAGATGCTCTGGCAAGTAAGACCAGAGACTGGAGACTGGAATGGACCACAAGGGATTGGTGTAGCATCTTGGCCATGAGGCTTTGAAGGGGCTGCAGGAGGAATGGAAGGCAGACTGCTGTCTATGTTTGAAGTGCAATTTTATTTAAATACGGAGAAATGGACTAAGTGGGGTAATGACTGTTAATGATGATATTCACTATTTTTAAACTTTATTCATGAATCCTAGCTCCTTAAAAGCTAATAAGTATTAGCTTGAAGTTGTTTAGCAAGCTTGGATCACCATTTTATCTGAAGAATGGAGTTAACAGAGCATGCATCATGGGATACTTTTGAGGTTGGAACACTTTCATATATTAAAATGTTGAAAAGAATCCCTGGAACATAGAAGGTACTCATGAAATAAACTATCAGTTGCCCCTAAACACACACACACACACACACACACGCACAAACATACACAAACATACACACTTGTGCCCGACCATAGTTAGAGATAAACAATACATGCAAAAATGTCAGAAGGAGTCCTTTGCTTTTATTATTAAGTAAATAAAAGTTTAACAAATATAAACTTCCTCATTGTGGAGAGTGGTGCAATGTTGTGACGATTTAAGCAGTGTTTTCACGTATGTACAGTTGCTGGATATCTGTAAGATACTTAATGTCAACTGAAAAAGTACAAGCAACCTAAACAATGAGAGTTATGTCTTATTTGGTGGAAATTTTTAGGACTTCAAGCCTGGGAGACAGAATCTGAAGTAATCCTAAGAGAACTGGTCCAAAGAGGCAAGGGGAGGAGCCAAGTTACATAGAAGTTTTGCAACAAAGAGCAGGTAGTCTTGAGGCAGAATAGATGGATTCCAGGTTAGACATTTACAATTGAATTCTTGTTTACATTTTACGGGGAAGGAAGAAGTGGGCTTCAGGCAGGATACTTACAACTAGCCACCTATTTGCATTTCCTGAGACAAGAGATAGGTGGGCTCCTGTTAAGGCATTTACAATCAACATCCTGTTTGCTCTCGGAAATGGAAGTAACAACAGAAACAGGGTAAATAGCCAGTGTTTGTTCTTAAAGTAATAATCATGGCAAGGACAAAGAGGGGCCAAACCTCGTTTGGATAAAGAATTAAGGGATCTCTGCTTCCTGCTTTTTGGGGACAAGGGAGACACTACACATACAGAGAAAGGCCCTTGGGTGTCAAAAGTCAGGGGATGATACCAGGCCATAATGAATCTTGCTCCTCCCAGAAGCCTTCACTTTGAGATCCATCTTGGCTGTAGAGTGCATGCACACTTACGGGAGGGTCCTAGGGTAGGTCAGGTGTGGAAAAAGAAGCCAGATAATTGACTGAAGACCCTGACAAACTGCCCTATATAAATGACTTAACTACCTCTTTACTGAGCTCCTCCTCACTAGGAGAGATGCCAACACCCTTTCTCTTCTGATGTGCATCTGTGCTTGCTTCTGTTTTAACTAAACAAACCGCTTCCTTTGATACGCACCTCAGCTATCTGAGGCCAATATCCTATTTTCACATCCTGAGTTCCTCAGGGCTCAGCATAGAGAGTGGCTGTAGTCTGTTGGCTGCTAGACAGCAGGTACTCTTCTCCTTCTTGAGTTCCCTTATGACTCATGGGCTCACATTCAGTTCAGTTGCTCAGTCGTATCTGACTCTTTGCGACCCCATGGACTGCAGCACACCAGGCTTCCCTGTCCATCACCAACACCCAAAGCTTGCTCAAACTCATGTCCATTGAGTCGGGGATGCCATCCAACCATCTTATCCTCTGCCTTCAATCTTTCCCAGCATCAAGTCTTTTCCAGTGAGTCAGTTCTTCACATCAGGTGGCCAAAGTATTGAAGTTTCAGCTTCAGCATCAGTCCTTTCAGTGAATATTCAGGACTGATTGCCTTTAGGATTGAGTGGTTTGATCTCCTTGCTGTTCAAGGGACTCTCAAAAGTACTTCTTCAAAAGCATCAATTCTTCAGCACTCAGCTTTCTTTATAGTCCAACTCTCACATCCATACATGACTACTGGAAAAACTATAGCTTTGACAATATGGTTTGAGAGCTCCAAGAACAGTATAAAAAGGCCTCACGTTCAAGGGCTGCAATGGCTGATGACTATGACATTCATGTTTACTGACATGGCAGGAAATATTACATTTCTCATCAATTATAAACAATGACTCTTCAAAATATAGAGTGTGTAGAATCTTTGTCTTTCATAAAAGAGAGTTGAATGAGAGTACATACTCTTTTTTGATATTTTTTTGGGGGGGGGATAAGTAATAAAGAAAATAGGGGAAAAAAAAAAAGAAAATAGGAGTATACTTACCGTTAGGTACAATATGAAAACTAAACTTATTTTCAGCTGTTTATAATGTACTACATAATCAAGCATGAAAACAAGAAATAATTTAACGTAATTCCTTCCTCTAGTTTTTGTTTATTTATAAATGTGATGTCTGTCTTCATTTGGTTCCCGAATTGATGTCAGTTTTTTATTGTAAATGATATAATATAAACTTGGAAATCCCCAGCAAAATTTTTTCTTTAGAATTTTTTAGAAAGCATAAACATTACAACAATTTTTAAATAGCTGCATATTTGAAGTCATATTTTGTTCAAGGATATAGCTAATTTTTTTTAACAAGATTAGATAAACTCTGGAGTAGAAGACTCTTAAAAGTACACATTTTGTTGATCTAAAGTTACAAATAATCACCATAAACAGTAGTAACATTGTAGACAGTCTGAAAGTTTCTATAATCTGTAAATTCTGTAGTTATCTGTAAAAGTACAGGTCAACTTCAATTTGCTACAAATACTCATAATATTATTTATTCATTTAAACCTTAGTCATGGACCATATCACTTTATTGCTGGTGTTAAAATATCATAGGTTTTGCAATTATTTCCATTTACAGAGTCACTATTTTTTTCTTTTTTTTACCATTCCCATTGATCAGACTTGATATCACTGCACTGAGTGAGAATTATTTGCACTATCAAGATGAAAAATCATTATTTGAAATAGAATGGACAGTGATTTGTATTATGGGTTGAATTGTGTCCCTCAAAAACTCATCTGTTAAGTCCTAACTCTCAGTACACAGAAGAATTGTACAAAAAAGTTCTTCACAACCCAGATAATCACAAAGGTCTGATCACTAACCTAGAGCCAGACATCCTGGAATGTGAAGTTAAGTGGGCCTTAGGAAGCATCACTATGAACAAAGCTAGTAGAGGTGATGGAATTCTAGTTGAGCTATTTCAAATCCTGAAAGATTATGCTATGAAAGTGCTGCACTCAATATGCTAGCAAATTTGGAAAACTCATCAGTGGCCACAGGACTGGAAAATGTCAGTTTTCACTCCAATCTCAAAGGAAGGCAATGCCAAAGAATGCTCAAACTACTGCACAGTTGTACTCATCTCACATGCTAGTAAAGTAATGCTTAAAATTCTCCAAGCCAGGCTTCAGCAGTATGTGACTTGTGAACTTCCAGATGTTCAAGCTGGTTTTAGAAAAAGCAGAGGAACCAGAGATCAAATTGCCAACATCCACTGGATCATCGAAAAAGCAAGAGAGTACCAGAAAAACATCTATTTCTGCTTTATTGACTATGCCAAAGCCTTTGACTGTGTGGATCACAATAAACTGTGGAAAATTCTTCAAGAGATGGGAATACCAGACCACCTGACCTGCCTCTTGAGAAACCTGTATGCAGGTCAGGAAGCAACAGTTAGAACTGGACATAGAACACCAGACTGGTTCCAAAGAGGAAAAGGAGTACATCAAGGCTGTATATTGTCACCCTGCTTATTTAACTTCTATGCAGACTACATCATGAGAAATGCTGGGCTGGAGGAAGCACAAGCTGGAATCAAGATTGCCAGGAGAAATATCAATAACCTCAGATATGCAGATGACACCACCCTTATGGCAGAAAGTGAAGAAGAACTAAAGAGACTCTTGGTGAAAGTGAAAGAGGAGAGTGAAAAAGTTGGCTTAAAGCTCAACATTCAGAAAACTAAGGTCATGGCATCTGGTCCCATCACTTCATGGCAGATAGATGGGGAAACAGTGGCTGACTTTATTTTTCTGGACTCCAAAATCACTGCAGATGGTGACTGCAGCCATGAAATTAAAAGACACTTACTCCTTGGAAGGAAAGTTATGATCAACTTAGACAGCATATTAAAAAGCAGAGACATTGCTTTGCCAACAAAGGTCCATCTACTCAAGGCTATGGTTTTTCCAGTGGTCATGTATGGATGTGAGAGTTGGACTATGAGGAAAGCTGAGCGCCGAAGAATTGATGCTTTTGAACTGTGGTGTTGGAGAAGACTCGTGAGAGTCCCTTGGACTGCAAAGAGATTCAACCAGTCCATCCTAAAGGAGATCAGTCCTGGGTGTTCATTGGAAGACCTGATGTTGAAGCTGAAACTCCAATACTTTGCCACCTCATGCGAAGAGCTGACTCATTGGAAAAGACCCTGATGCTGGGAAAGATTGAGGGCAGGAGGAGAAGGGGACGACAGAGGATGAGATGGCTGGATGGCATCACAGACTCGATGGACATGGGTCTGAGTGGACTCAGGGAGTTGGTGATGGACAGGGAGACCTGGCTTGCTGCGGTTCATAGGGTCGCAAAGAGTCAGACACGACTGAGTGACTGAACTGAACTGAACCCTCAGTATTTCAGAATGTGATTGTTTGCAGATAGTCTTTAAAGAAGTGATTAAGTTAAAAGGAGTCCATTAGGCTATGCCTAATCCAATCTGACTGGAATTCTTATAAAAAGAGGTCCCTGGAAAAATTGTCTTCCACAAAACTGGTCCCTGGCGCCAAAAGTTTTGGGGATTGCTGCAGTAAGGGACATAGAGGACAGAATTGAGAAAAACAAGTAAAATAATAGTTATAAACAAAATTAAAATAATTACTATAGGCAAAAATCTTAGTTTGTTTCAAACTGATCATAGAAAGCGGGGAGATGATGGTATTTTGGATTAACCCTTTCACTCAGAATGCCCAGAAAAGCAGCACAGTGAAAGAAGGCATTGATCTGAAGTCATCAGATAGGTAGCAGTAAGGAACTGAGGGATCCATATCCAGGAGTAAGGGTGCTAAGCCTCTTAAAATTTGGACTGCTCTGGATGATTCACAACAAAGAAGTCAGTGGATGAGGGGCTGAAAAGCTGAGCAGAGCTATTGACAGACTTATAGGGATGGGAACAAAATTTACGGTTTAAATTCTTTCAAAAAGAAGGTCCTTCATGGAAAACAAACTTATGTTTACTGAAAGAAATAGCAAGGATGGGAGGGATAGATAAATTAGGAGTTTGGGATTAACAAATACATTATACTATGTATAAAACAGATAACAACAAGGACCTACTATATAGCACAGGGAGCTATATTCAATATCTTGTAATAATAACCTATAATGGAAAAGAATCTGATAAAGAAATACATATATATGTATAATTGAATCATTGTGCTGTACACCTGAAACTAACACAGCATTGTAAATTCACTATATTTCATTATTTTTTAAAGAAAGAACAAAAAAAGAAAAAAACCTGCTGTAAATAAAACATTATACAAAAATGTCATTTATTGCCCTATGTTGAAGCAAACTAAAATCTAGGATGATGCTAAGCTGCAAATAAAGTGTACACTTTGGCTTTGATATCAGGGGCAAAGTAGAAATGGAAATGTAAAGGCTGGACAGTGAATAAAGTTTATATAGTTATTTTTTAAAAAGGAGGGTCCTTGTTACCACATGCCCATCCTTTCATTTGGAACTTGAAGACTTACATTTTAATAGTAAGAAAGAACCAGAATACCTCAGATTTCACATTTTACAATCAAGGAAGTTAATGCACAGAGAGGTTTAACAGTTTTCCCAAGGTCATTCAGCCACTAACAGCAGAGCTCACTTGAACCTGGCTAGTCTGGTTTCAGAGTTCATGATTTTTATCATCATGGTTAGTATTCAGCTTGCCTAATATTGACACCCAAATCTAACAAAGTCAGTACAAAAAAAATTTTTTTTTAATTCACACAATTTTAATACAATAATAATCTTGAAAAAGCAGAAAATAAAATTCAGCAGCACTTTAAAAAATAGAAAAAAAAATCCCAAGAACACTTATGATTCACACTAACAGTGTAAAGAGGATTTAGCATAAAGGAAACTACCAATTTAATTCAATATATTAGTAGAACAAGGGCAAAATTGTAACAATATCCATAGATGATGAAATTCTTTTGATAAAATTCAATACCCATTCTTGACTTTAGAAATACTTTTACTGATATAAATAATAGAATTTACTTCTATTTTACATTGATGGAGTCAAGAATCCGTATCATATTGCTGGAAAACACTACATATTTTCATAATAAAACTGGAAATGATAAATTACTATTAGCTAGTGTAATTGTCAGGATTGGATGAGAGAAAGAAGAGGCAAAAATATTTAAATAGTACTGAGACAGGAGGGAATGGGGCAGGGCATAACCTCTATAAGAATGACATAGCCTGAGGACGTGAGATAAACTGATTAGAAGCAAATAGGTCCAGGATAGCAGACTAGTTGACCTTCACTAGTCTTCCAGCCTCAGTATACACTCATTGTAACAAATTAGCAAGCTAAACCCAAGCTTCATTAAGTCCTGAGACCAGGTGTGTGATCTCAGATAAAGGACTGTGGGTTCAAGTCCCACTTTGGGTTTTGGCTGGGTTTGAATCCTGGATTGTGGGTTCAATTCCTAGTATGAGTTTCAGTAAGGGTTTCAGTAAGAGGTAAATTAACCTTCTTAATAGAAGAAGTGATTCCATATGTTTATAAAAAAGGAATTCCATATGTTTATAAAAACCTTGAAAACGATTACAATTGAATAGGTATTTGAGTAAGATGGCCAGAAATTTTATATACAAAAATTGATGGCCTTCCTGTATAGAATTAACCACTAGTTAAAATTTAAAGTGGAATATGATCCACCTTACAGTAATACCAGAATGGATTTTAATAGCTGTGAAGAAATTTAACAAAAAATGTACAAGAATTCTATAAACAAAATATTAAAATGCTATTGTGAAAGATAAAAGAAGACTTGAATCAATTGGAAGATATACCCTAACCTTGGATAGAAACCCTGAACATCGTAATAATGTAAATTCTCTCTAAAGTAAGAGTATGTATGCATTGTCAGTTTTTGGAATAAGCTAGGTAAATTGAAGAAACAGAACAGAATGCAATACAGAAAACAATATGAGAGTAATATGGGAGTTCAGTTCAGTTCAGTCGCTCAGTCGTGTCCGACTCTTGAGACCCCATGAATCGCAGCACGCCAGGCCTCCCTATCCATCACCAATCCCAGAGACTACCCAAACCCATGTCCATTGAGTCAGTGATGCCATCCAGCCATCTCATCCTCTGTCGTCCCCTTCTCCTCCTGCCCCCAATCCTTCCCAGCATTAGGGTCTTTTCCAATGAGTCAACTCTTCGCATGAGGTGGCCAAAGTATTGGAGTTTCAGCTTCAACATCAGTCCTTCCAATGAATACCCAGGACTGATCTCCTTTAGGATGGACTGGCTGGATCTCCTTGCAGTCCAAGGGACTCTCAAGAGTCTCCTCCAACACCACAGTTCAAAAGCATCAATTCTTTGGCACTCAGCTTTCTTCATCATCCAACTCTCACATCCATACATGACCACTGGAAAAACCATAGCCTTGACTAGACGGACCTTTGTTGGCAAAGTAATGTCTCTGCTTTTTAATATGCTGTCTAAGTTGGTCATAACTTTCCTTCCAAGGAGTAAGCATCTTTTAATTTCATGGCTGCAATCACCATCTGCAGTGATTTTGGAGCCCCCAAAAATAAAGTTTGACACTGTTTCCACTGTTTCCCCATCTATTTGCCATGAAGTGATGGGATCAGATGCCATGATCTTAGTTTTCTGAATGTTGAGCTTTAAGCCAACTTTTTCACTCTCCTCTTTCACTTTCATCAAGAGGCTCTTGAGTTCTTCTTCACTTTCTGCCATAAGGGTGGTGTCATCTACATATCTGAGGTTATTGATATTTTTCCTGGCAATCTTGATTCCAGCTTGTGTTTCTTCCAGCCCAGCATTTCTCACGATGTACTCTGCATATAAGTTAAATAATCAGGGTGACAATATACAGCCTTGACATACTCCTTTTCCTATTTGGAACCAGTCTGTTGTTCCATGTCCAGTTCTAACTGTTGCTTCCTGACCTGCATACAGGTTTCTCAAAAGGCAGGTCAGATGGTCTAGTATTCCCATCTTTTTAAGAATTTTCCACAGTTTATTATATGGACAGAGTTCGTGACATTGTACAAGAGACAGGGATCAAGACCAACCCCATGGAAAAGAAATGCAAAAAAGCAAAATGGCTGTCTGAGGAGGCCTTACAAGTAGCTGTGAAAAGAAGAGAAGCGAAAAGCAAAGGAGAAAAGGAAAGATATTCCCATCTGAATGCAGAGTTCTAAAGAATAGCAAGGAGAGATAAGAAAGCCTTCTTAAGATCAATGCAAAGAAATAGAGGAAAACAACAGAATGGGAAAGACGACAGATCTCTTCAAGAAAATTAGAGATACCAAGGGAACATTTCATACAAAGATGGGCTCGATAAAGGACAGAAATGGTATGGACCTAACAGAAGCAGAAGATATTAAGAAGAGGTGGCAAGCATACACAGAAGAACTGTACAAAAAAGATCTTCACGACCCAGATAATCATGATGGTGTGATCACTCACCTAGAGCCAGACATCCTGGAATGTGAAGTCAAGTGGGCCTTAGAAAGCATCACTACGAACAAAGCTAGTGGAGGTGATGGAATTCCAGTTGAGCTATTTCAAATCCTGAAAGATGATGCTGTGAAAGTGCTGCACTCAATATGCCAGCAAATTTGGAAAACTCAGCAGTAGCCACAGAACTGGAAAAGGTCAGTTTTCATTCCAATCCCAAAGAAAGGCAATGCCAAAGAATGCTCAAACTACTGCACAACTGCACTCATCTCACACTCTAGTAAAGTAATGCTTAAAATTCTCCAAGCCAGGCTTCAGCAGTACGTGACTCATGAGCTTCCAGATGTTCAAGCTGGTTTTAGAAAAGGCAGAGGAACCAGAGAATATCAAGGTAGCATTGAACGTTAATGTGTAAGAACCAGTATTCAATAAATGTTGTTGAGAACCTGGAATAGGCATTGAAGAAATAAACAACTTTATTTGCTTACTCTTTACACTAAAACAAGTTTTGGATGGATCAAGCATGGATATTTAAAAATGAAGGTATAAAATTGTCATTGAAAATAAGCCATAAAATAAAAGATGGATGTATTCAATTATGGAAAATATTATAGGCATCAAAAAACACCATAAATAATTCAAAAGACAACAAATACTTGGAAAACATCTTTGAAGCAAAGAATATCCTTTTCTTTATATAAATGATGCATACTTTCTAACTAATGGTGTGGACACTTGGGTTGATAAAGAAATGGAAATATTAACATTTTAAATACAGAAAAGAGATGTATCTATGAACCAACAACCCCACATAGAGGAAGCAGCAGTCATATTTTTAAGAACTTACCCTTATAGATATGTTTTCAAATCTGTATCTTGATGTATATGTAAAAGGATATTCTTGACAACCCTGTTAGTTGTAGTGAGAGACTAGAAGCAATGTAAATATCTGCCAAGTAAAGACCAGTTAATTAATATGGTGCATGAAGCAAGGCAAAATTGTGCACTCTTGAAATAAATGACAGAGCTCGGATGCACTTGCATGAAATACTTGCAAAGATATTAGGTAAAAAACAAACAACAACAAAAAATTACATATATAGTATGTTAAAGTTTTGGAGCAAGCAAGCTTATAAATGATTATACTAGTTTATGTGTAGAATATCTCTGAGGTGGTACAAAATAATCAACTCTGAAAAGTATAAGTGTTGGTGATTGAGAAGCAATAATGGAAAAAAAGAATTATTAGTCTCTGAATTTTCTTTTTTTAAATTCTCTTTATCATGTTTATATAAAGCCTATTAAAAGTTGTTGTTTCAAAAGCTTAATCTGGAGATATAGACAATACAATTTTGAAAAATTGGCTTAATAATGAGGTTCTAACTTTACCTGATTTTTAAGCATATTATGTAGCCATACAGTTATTAAATATATGTGTTGTACTGATGCTATAAGAATGAAAGAGAGCCACAGAATTTCAGCTTGGAAATGTACATAAATATTAATTAAATATATGAAAATAAATCAAAAATGACTAAACACTCATCACAAATTAGAAAAAACATCTAAGAGTTTCAGCATTCTGTACAAAGAATCTCTAAAATTAAAAGTTACATTCTTGTGTGAAAACTTACTTTCTTGTCTTTCATTTCTTTCTCAAATGAAAACAACTTTAGTGTAGAAAAGATCTTTGTGAAAATTCCACTTTTCAAGTTCTGTATTTCAAAGAGAAATATAAACAAAATAAAAATGGAAAACAACTTAGAATAAACATTTGCAACACAAATGACAAATGGTTAGTATTTGAAGTATTTTACATTTTCTATATATCAATAAGGAACTGAAACAACCTAATTTTTTAAAAATGGGTTATGAAGACGAATAGGAATTTCATAAAAGTATATTTACAAATGATCAGTATACATATAAAACTATTCAGTCTTACTAGTTATGAAAAAACCTAATTTTGTTCCAGCGTAAGATGGCAATTTCACTTCTTTTTTCCAGTTTGTAATATTGCAACACAGATATGAAGAAATCATTCTCATAAATGTTTCAACTTTATGACCGAAGTTTTTCATGCTAAATTAGCTACTTCTCATGCCCAGTGCGTGCCTTGATATGAATCACTCCCTCTGAATCCAGTTCCTCTTGCTATTGGCAACTCAGGCTCAGGGTTACTCTTGAGATATGAATTTATGTCACATTGATAAGTGACAGTTTAGCATGGGCAGAGAAAGGAAATTGGACACATTTGTGGTCACATAATCTGGGGAGGAAATTACTCGGATGCGTCAAAGTTTGCCTGCCCCAGTCCAGTTCCTGGCTTGGGATTGTTTATATCTTCCTAGTTCTTGATTCTGGTAATCCAGCTTATCACATATATAGCCCGGTGTACCTCAAATTTAACCTTTTACACAACCTCGGACTGTAATGTCTTTCACAATTTTTTACTACTTGAGTAGACTCTCAAGATTCTCTTGAGAGATTCTTGTTGCAAAACCATGTCGCCGGTTTTTCTGGGATTCTGTTCTTCCTGTATGTTTTCTTTTATTACTTGTAAACTTTGTCTGTTAGGGAAACTGGCTGATGATTTTAATGTATTCTTTACTTTTACAGTAAAGTTCTCCTGTTACGGAGATTGAAGTACTTTGAGTTTGAAAAATAAGTGTCTGAAAGAACGGAGGTATTGATATAAAGAGATTAAGTAACCTGCCTAAGGTTACACTGCTGGTTAGCTAAGAAACCCAGTCTGCCAGGGGTCCATGCTCTTACCCACAAAGCCATATGCTTTGTTTCATCCTCAGCTTTTGCTGTTTTTCATTGCTAATTTTTCATTCATTGCTTTTTAATCAGAGAAAACTGAAAGTGTCAGTCACTCAGTTGTATCTGACTCTTTGAGACACCATGGACTCTATCCTCTGTCCATGGAATTCTCCAGGCAAGAATACTGGAGTGGGTAGCTGTTCCCTTCTCTGGGAGATCTTCCCAACCCAGGGATCCAACCCTGATCTCCTGCATTGCAGGCAGATTCTTTACCATCTGAGACACCAGGGAAGCCCCTTAATCCGAGAACATTTGTATAATTTCCATTTTTAAGATTCTCATTGAGGGATGATCTTGTTGTGGTGGACTCATAAGCATTCCTCATGTGCTTGAAAAGAATGTCTGGACCTTCTTTAAGGGACAGTGTGGGTATCAGATTTTGAATTTGTTAATTGTGCTATTCAAATCTTACATTAAGTTTTTGTTTGCTTATTCAATCAGCTCTTGAGAGACATTTTAAATTCTCTGCCTATGATCATATATTTGTCCAATTCTCCAGGTAATTCTGCCAAATTTGTTTTGTAGATTTCAGGTGATTAAGTAGATACCAGTTCAGGGTTATTATAGTTTTAAATGCATCATTATTTGTATCTGTGGGCTTCCCCAATGGCTCAATGGTAAAGAATCCTCCTGCAATGTAGGAAATGTGGGAGGCACAGGTTCGATCCCTGGGTCAGTAAGATCCCCTGGAGATGTGGGAGGCACAGGTTTGATCCCTGGATCAGTAAGATCCCCTGGAGAAGGAAATGGTAACAAACTCCAGTATTGTTGCCTGGAAAATCCCATGGACAGAGGAGCCTGGCAGCTACAGTCCGTGGGGTCACAAAGAGTCAGACATGACTGAGCGGCTACGAACACTTGCATGTATTTGCATCTATATCTCAATTCAAGGTTTTTTCCTTAAACTCTATTCCAATTAATATTTACATCAACTCTCTTTCCATGCTAATTTTATGTGTAGGTTTTATGCTATCTTTTGTAAATGACTGAATGCCTGCATTAAATTTTTTTTATTCCAGTTTGGAAATCTCCAACTCGTTACATTTATTATAATTTATAATATAGTCCAACTTATCATTACTATTTCATTTTGTTTTCTATTTAATATGAGTTTTTTCATCTTTTACTTTTCCCTTTCTGCCTTTTATTGGTGAAAGTTTCTCTGGTATATTTTTATTTATTCTCCTATTTTAAGAGTAATACATAGTATTCATCCTTAAGGCATAAATGTTTAATATTATTAATGGTATGGCAGAAAGTGAAGAAGAACTAAAGAGCCTCTTGATGAAAGTGAAAGAGGAGAGTGAAAACGTTGGCTTAAAGCTCAACATTCAGAAAACTAAGATCATGGCATCAGGTCCCATCATTTCATGGCAAATAGATGGGGAAACAGTGGAAACAGTGTCAGACTTTATTTTTGGGGGCTCCAAAATCACTGCAGATGGTGACTGCAGCCGTGAAATTTGAAAAGACCGTGATGCTGGGAAACATTGAGGGCAGGAGGAGAAGGGGACGACAGAGGATGAGATGGTTGGACGGCATCATCGACTCGATGGACATGAGTTTGGGTGGACTCCAGGAATTGGTGATGGACAGGGAGGCCTGGCGTGCTGCGGTTCATGGGGTCGCAAAGAGTCGGACACGACTGAGCGACTGAACTGAACTGAACTGAACTGAACTGATCTTCTTTTTCCTGGAAAATCCCATGGACGGAGGAGCCTGGTAGGCTGCAGTCCATGGGGTCTCTAAGAGTCGGACATGACTGAGTGACTTCACTTTCACTTTTCACTTTCATGCATTGGAGAAGGAAATGGCAACCCACTCTAGTGTTCTTGCCTGGAGAATACCAGGGACTGGGGTGCCTGGTGGGCTGCCGTCTATGGGGTTGCACAGAGTCGGACACGATTGAAGCGACTTAGCAGCAGCAGCATATTCTTTTTCATTCATTCTTAATTTTTATAATTTTATGCCCTAGTGTCTTTTTAGTCAATATTTCTCTCCTTGTTTATACAGATGAGGGAGCTTCCCAGGTAGCGCTAGTAGTAAAGAACCCTCTTGTCAATGCAGGAGATGTAAGAGACAGGGGTTTCATCCCGGGTTGGGAAGATCCCCTGGAGGAGAGGACGGCAGCCCACTCCAGTATTCTTACCTGGAGAATCCCGATGACAGAGAGCCTGGCAGGCTACAGTCCATGGGGGTCACAAAGAGTTGAACACGACTGAAGCGGTTTAGCACAGACAAGGACCTTATTACAATTTAACTTCTTTCTGAATTCCATCTCTAATATCCTTGTTATGATGTAGTGTTTAATTTTACATCATTTTCTAAATGTTGCCCCAGGTTAATTTTAACCAGAACTCAACATTTATCTCTATTTACCAAAATGTATCTCTGATTTCCTTGCTGGTCATTGCTACTTGCATGACATTTTTTCTTTCGTGATCTTTTTTCATCTTGTTAAAATATATTAATTGGCAGTTTTTTCAGTGATGATTTAGCGATAGGAAACTAAGTCTTTATCAGAAATAGAAAAATTATATGCTCAATATCTTTAATTTAGACTTTCCTAAAAAGAATAGTCAGAGGTTGAAAGCCTTTATTGAGTTTAATAAGAAATCTTGAGAATGAGAAGATAGTTACCATGGTCCTTGGAAAGTTAGAGTTCAGATTAAATCATAGGTCATAGCAATAACAGGTTAGCAAATATTAGCTGGTAAGTTAATTTTTTTTGTTTTTTTTATCTTATTGTAAAGTTCTGTATCTCTTTAAGTCTGTTTGCTAAAGATAAAGAAACATATAAGTTTGCTTGATTTATAAAGAAAGTGAAAGTGAAAGTCACTCAGTTGCATGCACTCTTTGCGACCCCATGGACATAGTCCATGGAATTCTCCAGGCCAGAATACTGGAGTGGGCAGCCATTCCCTTCTCCGGGGGATCTTCCCAAACCAGGGATCTAACCCAGGTCTCTCGCATTGCAGGTGGATTCTTTACCAGCTGAACCACCAGGAAAGCCCAAGAGTACTGGAGTGGGTAGCCTATCTCTTCTTCAGTGAATCTTCCTGACCCAGGAATTGAACCGGGGTTTCCTGCATTGCAGATGGATTCTTTACCAGCTGAGCTATGAGGGAAGCCCTAAACTAGAGACCAAAAATGTTTGTTTTTAAAAAACTGTATTTCTTAAAATATTTACTTCATCCAACTGTTCACCTGAAGCTGTAAACTATGTTTGTCGCAGGAAAGAAAAATGTGAGATGAACCCATTATATATGATTTAACTGAATTTTTGTAATCTCAATTATATATCAGTGATTTGAGCACTTTTGTTGGAAAGTATTAGTATCTTTTTTGGCTGAATGTCTTAATTTTGTTCTTAATATTAAAATGGGGGTAGAATTCTAGAGTAACATTGGTTTTACCTAAATATTTTGAAAATTACTCCCTTGTATAATAATAATCTGTTTTTGCTGAAGGGGAAAATGCCCTTATTATCAATGACTTATTAAGACAATATAGTTTTTTTCTGACAGTTTTAAGTGTTTTCAGTCCTTCATATCCTTCAGTATCATTGTGATTTGTTTAGGTGTAGATTTGTTTTCACTCATCTTTCTCAAGCCTAGGTATATGTCTTCAATTTGAAGGTTCATGTCTTCATTTCTGAAAGTTCTTGGCCATTATTTCTTAAATATTTCCTCTAAACTATACTTTCCTTCTGGAAATCATCTTGATTTATTTTGGAAGTTTTCATACCTTTTATCACTTTATTTCTCTGAGCTACTAGTCTAGATGATTTCTTCAGAACTTTCTTTCATTTCTCTAATTCTCTCTATCTTGTCCCTAAGCTATTAGATTTTATTTTAGTTTATCTAGATTTATTTTACACTAAAGACTGCATTTAGGATCATCACTTTTCTTTTTCCAGTTCCCTGCTCTTATTTTATGATTTTTTCCTTTTATCTCCTTGAACAGTTTAACCTACATATTTTAAAAGATGTTTTAGACTGTAATTTCTTTAATTACTTAAGTGACAAGTCTACATTTCTTGGATCTGTGGACTCTCCTTTCTGAAATTCTTTTAATGTTTTTTAATAATTTTTGCCTTGCGACAAAAACAAAACAAAACAAACAAACAAAAAAGGCAAAATGTTTGTCTGAGGAGGCCTTACAAATAGCTGGGAATAGAAGAGAAGTGAAAGGCAAAGAGAAAAAGAAAGATATACCCATTTGAATGCAGAGTTCCAAAGAATAGCAAGGAGACATAAGAAAGCCTTCCTCAGTGATCAATGCAAAGAAATAGAGGAAAACAATAGAATGGGAAAGACTAGAGATCTCTTCTAGAAAATTAGAGATACCAAGGGAACATTTCATGCAAAGATGAGCACAATAAAGGACAGAAATGGCACGGACTTAACAGAAGCAGAAGATATTAAGAAGAGATGGCAAGAATACACAGAAGAACTGTACAAAAAAGATCTTCATGACCCAGATAACCACGATGGTGTGATCACTCACCTAGAGCCAGACATCCTGGAATGTGAAGTCAAGTGGGCCTTAGAAAGCATCACTACGAACAAAGCTAGTGGAGGTGATGGAATTCCAGTTGAGCTATTTCAAATCCTGAAAGATGATGCTGTGAAAGTGCTGCACTCAATATGCCAGCAAATTTGGAAAACTCAGCAGTAGCCACAGAACTGGAAAAGGTCAGTTTTCATTCCAATCCCAAAGAAAGGCAATGCCAAAGAATGCTCAAACTACCACACAATTGCACTCATCTCACACGCTAGTAAAGTAATCTCAAAATTCTCCAACAGTACGTGAACTGAGGCTTCAATGTACATGAACCGAGAGCTTCCAGATGTTCCAGCTGGATTTAGAAAGGGCAGAGGAACCAGAGACGAAATTGCCAACATCCGTTGGATCATTGAAGAAGCAAGAGAATTCCAGTAAAACATTTACTTCTCTTTTATTGATTACATCAAAGCCTTTGACTGTGTGGATCACAATAAACTGTGGAAAATTCTGAAAGAGATGGGAATACCAGACCACCTGACCTGCCTCCTGAGAAATCTGTATGCAGGTCAAGAAGCAAGTTAGAACTGGACATGGAACAACAGACTAGTTCCAAATAGGAAAAAGAGTACGTCATGGCTGTATATTGTCACCCTGATTATTTAACTTATAAGCAGACTACATCATGAGAAACACTGGGTTGGATGAAGCAGAAGCTGGAATCAAGATTGCTGGGAGAAATATCAATAACCTCAGATATGCAGATGACACCACCCTAATGGCAGAAAGTGAAGAACTAAAGAGCCTCTTGATGAAAGTGAAAGAGGAGAGTGAAAAAGTTGGCTTAAAGCTCAACATTCAGAAAACTAAGATCACTGCATCTGGTCCCATCACTTCATGGCAAATAGATGGGGAAAGAGTGGAAACAGTGAGAGATTTTATTTTCTTGGGCTCCAAAATCACTTCAGATGGTGACTGCAGCCAAGAAATTAAAAGATCCTTGATCCTTGGAAGAAAATTTATGACCAACCTCAACAGCATATTAAAAAGCAGAGACATGCTTCTCAGTTCTCTCTGTTGCAATTTCATTCTCAGGCAGTCTATTGTCCTGTGGTAGCATTGATGATCTTTTGAAAAATCTAAGATTTCATTCTGATAATTTAGCATGCAATCTGAAAAATAACTTTTTCTCCCAGATAATCTCTATAAAAACCACAAAGCTGATTGTTTTTGCTATGGATTTAACAACATGAAGGTCACAGTTCATGTACTCTTGAAGCCTGGCTTAGAGAATTTTGAGCATTACTTTGCTAGCATGTGTGATGAGTGCAGTTGTGCAGTAGTTTGAGCATTCTTTGGCATTGCCTTTCTTTGGGATTGGAATGAAAACTGACCTTTTCCAGTCCTGTGCCCACTGCTGAGTTTTCCAGATTTGCTGGTATATTGAGTGCAGCACTTTCACAGCATCATCTTTCAGGATTTGAAATAGCTCAACTGGAATTCCATCACCTCCACTAGCTTTGTTCGTAGTGATGCCTCCTAAGGCCCACTTGACTTCACATTCCAGGATTTCTGGCTCTAGGTGAGTGATCACACCATCATGATTATCTGGGTCATGAAGATCTTTTTTGTACAATTTTTCTGTGTATGCTTGCCACCTCTTCTTAATATCTTCTGCTTCTTTTAGGTGCATACCATTTCTGTCCTTTATCAAGCCCATCTTTGCATGAAATGTTCCCTTGGTATCTCTAATTTTCTTGAAGAGATCTCTAGTCTTTCCCATTTTATTGTTTTCCTCTATTTCTTTGCATTGATCACTGAGGAAGGCTTTCTTATCTCTCCTTGCTATTCTTTGTAACTCTACATTCAAATGAGTATGTCTTTCCTTTTCTCCTTTGCTTTTCACTTCTCTTCTTTTCACAGCTTTGTAATGCCTCCTCAGACAGCCATTTTGCTTTTTTGCATTCTTTTTCTTGGGGATGATCGTGATCCCTGTCTCCTGTACAATGTGACGAACCTCCATCCATAGTTCTTCAGACACTTTGTCTATCAGATCTAATCCCTTGAATCTATTTCTCTTTTCCACTGTATAATCGTAAGGGATTTGATTTAGGTCATACCTAAATGGTCTAGTGGTTTCCCCTACTTTCTTCAACTTAAGTCTGAATTTGGCAATAAGGAGTTCATGATCTGAGTCACACAGTCAGCTCCGAGTCTTATTTTTGCTGATTGTATAGAGCTTCTCCACCTTTGGCTGCAAAGAATATAATCAATCTGATTTTGGTGTTGACCATCTGGTGATGTCCGTGTGTGGAGTCTTCTCTTGTGTTATTGGAAGAGGTTGCTTACTGTGACTAGTGCGTTTTCTTGGCAAAACTCTATTAGCTTTTGCCTTCTTCATTCTGTACTCTGTACAGAATGTTACAGAGTACATTACAGTACATTCTGTACTCCAAACTGGCCTGTTACTCCAGGTGTTTCTTGACTTCCTACTTTTGCATTCTAGCACCCTATAATGAAAAGGACATCTTTTGGGGGTATTAGTTCTAGAAGGTCTTTTAGGTCTTCATCGAACCATTCACCTTCAGCTTCTTCACCATTACTGGTCAGGGCATAGACTTGGATTACTGTGGTATTGAGTGTTTGCCTTGGAAATGAACAAAGATCATTCTGTCGTTTTTGTGATTGCATCCAAGTACTGCATTTCAGACCTTTTGTTGACTATGATGGCTACTCCATTTCTTCTAAGTGATTCTTGAGTTAAATTCACCCATTCCAGTCCATTTTAGTTCGCTGATTCCTAAAATTTTGACATTCACTCTTGCCATCTCCTGTCTGACCACTTCCAATTTGCCTTGATTCATGGCCCTAACATTCCAGGTTCCTATGCAATATTGCTCTTTACAGCATCAGACTTTGCTTCTATCACAGAGTCACATCCAAAACTGGGTGTTGTTTTTCCTTTGGTTTCATCACTTCATTCTTCCTGTAGTTATTTCTCCACGGATCTCCAGTAGCATATTGGGCACCTACCGACCTTTGGAGTCCATCTTTCAGTGTCCTATGTTTTTGCCTTTTCATACTGTTCATGGGGTTCTCGAGGCAAGAATACTGAAGTGGATTGCCATTCCCTTCTCCAGTGGACCACATTTTGTCAGAACTCTCCACCATGACCTGTCCATCTTGGGTGGCTCTACACGGCATGGCTCATTGAGTTAGACGAGGCTGTGGTCCGTGTAATCAGATTGGTTAGTTTTCTATGATTATGTTTTTCAGTCTGCCTGACCTCTGGTGAAGGAGGATAAGAGGCTTATGGAAGCTTCCTGATGGAAGAAACTGACTGACTGAGCGGGAAACTGGGAAACTTAGAAAAGGCAGAGAACCAGAGATCAAATTGCCAACATCCACTGGATCATCGGAAAAACAAGAGGATTCCAGAAAAACATCTACTTCTGCTTTATTGACTATGCCAAAGCCTTTGACTCTGTGGATCACAACAAACTGTGGAAAATTTTTAAAGAGATGGGAATACCAGACCACCTGACTTGCCTCCTGATAAATCTGGATGCAGGTCAGGAAGCAACAGGTAGAACTGGACATGGAACAACAGACTGGTTCCAAATCGGGAAAGGAGTATGTCAAGGCTGTATATTGTCTGTCACCCTGCTTATTTAACTTATATGCAGAGTACATCATGAGAAACGCTGGGCTGGATGAAGCACAAGCTGGAATGAAGATTGCCAGGAGAAACATCCATAACCTCAGATATGCAGATGACACCACCCTTATGGCAGAAAGTGAAGAGGAACTAAAGAGCCTCTTGATGAGAGTGAAAGAGGAGAGTGAAAAAGTTGGCTTAAAACTCAACATTCAGAAAACTAAGATCATCACATCTGGTCCCATCACTTCATGGCAAATAGATGGGAAAACAATAGAAACAGTGACAGACTTTATTTCTTTGGGCTTCAGAATCACTACAGATGGTGACTGCAGCCATGAAATAAAAAGACGCTTACTCCTTGGAACAAAAGTTATGACCAAACTAGACAGCATATTAAAAAGCAGAGACATTACTTTGCCAACAAAGGTCCATCTAGTCAAAGCTATGGTTTTTCCAGCAGTCATGTATGCATGTGAGAGTTGGACTATAAAGAAAGCTGAATGCTGAAGAATTGATGCTTTTAAACTATGGTGTTGTAGAAGACTCTTGAGAGTCCCTTGGACTGCAAAGAGATCCAGCCAGTCCATCCTAAAGGAAATCAGTCCTGAACATTCATTGGAAGGACTGATGCTGAAGCTGAAACTCCAATACTTTGGCCACCTGATGCAGTGACCTGACTCATTGGAAAAAAACCCTGATGCTGGGAAAGATTGAAGGCGGGAGGAGAAGGGGACAACAGAGAATGAGATGGTTGCATGGCATCACCAACTCAATGGACATGAGTTTGGGTAAACTCTGGGAGTTGCTGATGGACAGGGAGGCCTGGCGTGCTGCAGTCCATGGGGTCACCAAGAGTCGGACATGACTGAGCGACTGAACTGAACTGAACTGATAATGTGAACTCAGTTCACATGCTAGCAAGATTATGTTCAGAATCCTTCAAACTAGGTTTCAGCAGTACTTGAGCAAAGAAATTCCAGATGTACAAGCTGGGTTTCGAAGAGGCAGAGAGAAAGAGAGATCAAGTTGCCATAATTCATTAGATCTTGGAAATATTAAAAGAGTTCCTGAAAAACATCTACTTCTGCTTCATTGACTATGCTAAAGCCTTTGACTGTATGGATCACAAAAAACTTTGGAAAATTCTTAAAATAATGGGAATACCAGACCACCTTACCTTCTTCCTGAGAAACCTGTATGGAGGTCAAGAAGCAACAGTTGGAACTGGATGTGGAACAATGGACTGGTTCAAAATCGGGAAAGGAGTGCATCAAAGCTGTCTATTTTCACCCTACTTATTTAACTTACATGCAGTGTGCATGCTCCTGCTAAGTTCCTTCAGTTGTGTCTGACTCTTTGCAACCTTATGGAGTGTAGCCCTCTGTCCATGGGTTCTCCAGACTAGAGTACTGGAGTAGGTTGCCATACCCTCCTCCAGGGGATCCTCCCGACCCAAGGATTGAACCTGTGTCTCTTATGTCTCCTTCACTGGCAGGTGGGTTTTTTACCACTAGCACCACCTGGGAAGCCCAATATGCAATGCAATTTCCAGTGCACTGGCCTGAGAAATGCCAGGCTGGATAAATCACAAACTGGAATCAAGATTGCTGGCAGAAATATCAACAACCTCAAATATGCATATCATCACTCTAATGGCAGAAAGTGAAGAGGAACTAAACCTCTTGACTAAGGTCAAAGAGGAAAGTGAAAAAGCAAGCTTGGGGTTTTCTTCCTTCCTTCTATTAAGGTGACATATCACACTGATTAATTTTTGTTTGTGGACCCATTCTCAAATTCCAGGAATAAATCCCACTTGGTCACAGTGTATAAACCTTTTGATGTACTTCTTTGGTTTGCTTGTATTTTGCTCACGATTTCTATGTCAGTATTCATAAAGGATATTTGTAACTTTCTTGTAGTGTCTTTTCCTGTCTTTGATATCAGTGTAAAAGTTTTCAAAATATATGTTGGATGCAAAAAAAAAAAAAATTGAAACTCAACATTAAATAATTAAGATCATGGCATCTGGTCCCACTGTGCTTGCCTTCATGCTTACTCAGTCGTATCCGACTCTTTGCAACCCCATGGACTGTAGCCCTCTAGGCTCCTCTGTGCATGGAATTTTCCAGGCAAGAATGCTGGAGTGGGTAGCCATTTCCTGCTCCAAGGGATCTTCCTGACCCAGGGATCGAACCACACCTCCTTCCTTTCCTACACTGGCAGGTAGATTCTCTACCACTATGCCACCCAGGAAGCCAGTTCCATCAGTTCAGTTCAGTTCAGTCGCTCAGTCGTGTCCGACTCTTTGCAACCCCATGAACCGCAGCATGCCAGGCCTCCCTGTCCATCACTAACTCCTGGAGTCTACCCAAACTCATGTCCATCGAGTCAGTGATGCCATCCAGCCATCTCATCCTCCGTCGCCCCCTTCTCCTCCTGCCCCCAATGCTTCCCAGCATTAGGGTCTTTTCTAATGAGTCAACTCTTCGCATCAGGTGGCCAAAGTATTGGAGTTTCAGCTTCAACATCAGTCCTTCCAATAAACACCCAGGGCTGATCTCCTTTAGGATGGACTGGTTGGATCTTCTTGCAGTCCAAGGAACTCTCAAGAGTCTTCTCCAACACCACAATTCAAAAGCATAAATTTTTTGACTCTCAGCTTTCTTTATAGTGCAACTCTCACATCCATACATAACAACTACTGGAAAATCCATAACTTTGACTAGACGGACCTTTGTTGGCAAAGTAATGTCTCTGCTTTTAAATATGCTATCTAGGTTGGTCATAACCTTCCTTCATCAGCATCATCTTTAAGGATTTGAAATAGCTCAACTGGAATTCCATCACCTCCACTAGCTTTGTTCGTAGTGATGCCTCCTAAGAACCACTTGACTTCCCATTCCAGGATGTCTGGCTCTAGGTGAGTGATCACACCATCATGATTATCTAGGTCGTGAAGATCTTTTTGTACAGTTCTTCTGTGTATGCTTGCCACCTCTTCTTAATATCTTCTGCTTCTGTTAGGTCCATACCATTTCTGTCCTTTATCGAGCTCATCTTTACATGAAATGTTCCCTTGCTATCTCTAGTTTTCTCGAAGAGATCTCTAGTCTTTCCCATTCTATTGTTTTCCTCTATTTCTTTCCATTGAGCACTGAGGAAGGCTTTCTTATCTCTCCTTGCTATTCTTTGGAACTCTGCATTCAGACAGGAATATTTTTCCTTTTCTCCTTTGCTTTTTGCTTCTCTTCTTTTCTCAGCTATTTGTAAGTCCTCCTCAGACAGCCATTTTGCTTTTTTGCATTTCTTTTCCATGGGGATGGTCTTGATCCCTGTCTCCTATACAATGTCACGAACCTCTGTCCATAGTTCATCAGGCACTCTGTCTATCAGATCTAGTCCCTTATATCTATTTGTCACTTCTACTGTATAATCTTAAAGGATTTGATTTAGGTCATACCTGAATGGTCTAGTGGTTTTCCCTACTTTCTTCAATTTAAGTCTGAATTTGGCAATAAGCAGTTCATTATCTGAGCCACAGTCTGCTCCTGGTGTTGTTTTGCTGACTGTATAGAGCTTCTCCATCTTTGGCTGCAAAGAATATAATCAATCTGATTTAAGTGTTGACCATCTGGTGATGTCCATGTGTAGAGTCTTCTCCTGTGTTGTTGGAAGAGGGTGTTTGCTATGACCAGTGCGTTCACTTGGCGAAACTCGATTAGCCTTTGCCCTGCTTCATTCTGTACTCCAAGGCAAAATTTGCCTGTTACGCCAGGTGTTTCCTGACTTCCTACTTTTGCATTCTAGTCCCCTGTAATGAAAGGACATCTTTTTTGACTGTTAGTTCTAAAAGGTCTTATAGGTCTTCATAGAACCATTCAAGTTCAGCTTCTTCAGCATTACTGGTCTGGGCATAAAATAGACTTGGATTACCATGATATTGATACCAGTTCCATCACTTCATGGCAAATAGAAGGGGAAAAGGTTGAAGCAACTTTATTTTCTTGGACTCCAAAATCACTGTGGAGAGTGATTGCAGCCATGAAATTAAAAGACACTTGCTCTTTGGAAGGAAAGGTATGACAAACCTAGTGTATTAAAAAACAGAGGCATCACTTGCCAGCAAAGGTCCATGTAGTCAAAGCTATGTTTTTTGCAGTAGTCATGTACAGATGTGAGAGTTGGACCATAAAGAAGGTTGAGTGCCCAAGAATTGATGCTTTTGAATTGTGGTGCTAGAGAAGACTCTTGAGAGTCCCTTGGACAGCAAGGAGATCAAACCAGTCAATCCTAAAGAAAATCAACCCTGAATATTCATTGGAATGACTGATGCTGTAGCTGCACTACTTTGGCCACCTGATGCAAAGAGCCAACTCATTGTAGAAGGCCTTGATGCTGGGGATGATTGAAAGCAAAAGGATAAAGGAGTGGCAGAGATGGTTAGATAGCATCACTGACTCAGTGGACATGAATTTGAGAAACTCTAGGAGATAGGACAGAGGAGTCTGGTGTGCTGCAGTCCATGGAGTCACAAAGAGTTGGATGTGACTTAGCGACTGAACAACTGCTTCTCAGTATCTACTGTTGGGTGATGAAATGCTTTGACTGCCCCTGGGGATAGAGGTGAGGTGTGTACATCTAACCAGGTACAATGAAGGTGAAGGAGGATATATTCCAAAGCAAAATTGGGTTTCTATTTTCAAAAGAGACATGGGTTCCGGCCAGATCAGTTCAGTTGCTCAGTTGTGTCTGACTCTTTGCAACCCCGTGGACTGTATGTAGCACACCAGGTTTCCCTATCCTTTACTATCTCCCAGAGGTTGCTCAAACATCCAACCATGTCATTCTCTGTTGTCCCCTTCTCCTCCTGCCCTCAATCTTTCCCAGCATCAGAGTCTTTTCAAATGAGTCAGTTCTTTCCATCAGGTGGCCAAAGTATTGGAGTTTCAGCTTCAACATCAGTCCTTCCAATGAACACCCAGGGCTGATCTCCTTTAGGATGGACTGGTTGGATCTCCTTGCAGTCCAAGGGACTCTCAAGAGTCTTCTCCAACACCACAGTTCAAAAGTATCAATTCTTCGGTGCTCAGCTTTCTCTGTAGTCCAACTAACGCATCCATACATGACTACTGGAAAAACCATAGCTTTGACTAGATGGACCTTTGTTGGCAAAGTAATGTCTCTGCTTTTTAATATGCTATCTAGATTGGTCATATCTTTTCTTTCAAGGAGCAAGTGTCTTTTAATTTCATGACTGGAGTCACCATCTGCAGTGATTTTGTAGCCCAGGGAAATAAAGTCTGTCACTGTTTCCATTGTTTCTCCATCTATTTCCCATGGAATGATGGGACCAGATGCCATAATCTTAGTTTTTTGAATTTTGAGTTTTAAGCCAGCTTTTTCACTCTCCCCTTTCACTTTCATGAAGAGACTCTTTAGTTCCTCTTCACTTTCTGCCATAAGGGTGGTGTCATCTGCATATCTGAGGTTATTGGTATTTCTCCTGGCAATCTTGATTCAAGCTTGTGCTTCAACCAGCCCAGCATTTCATATGATGTACTCTGCATATAAGTTAAATAAGCAGGGTGACAACTACAGCCTTGACAAACTCCTTTCCCAATTTGGAACCATTCTTTTGTTCCATGTCCAGTTCTAACTGTTGCTTCTTGACCTGCATCCAGATTTCTCAGGAGGCAGGTCAGGTGCTTTGGTATTCCCATCTCTTAAAGAATTTTCCAGTTTGTTGTAATCTACACCTGATGCGAAGAGCTAACTCATTTGAAAAGACCCTGATGCTGGGAAAGATTGAGGGCAGGAGGAGAAGGGGATGACAGAGGATGAGATGGTTGGATGGCATCACCGACTCAATGGACATGGGTTTGGGTGGACTCTGGGAGTTGGTGATGGACAGTGAGGCCTGGCGTGCTGTGATTCATGGGGTCACAAAGAGTCAGACACGACTGAGTGACTGAACTGAACTGAACACAGTCAAAGGCTTTGGCATAATAAATAAAACATAAGTAAATATTTTTCTGGAATTCTCTTGCTTTTTCAGTGATCCAGTGGATGTTGGCAATTTCATTTCTGGTTCCTCTGTCCTTTCTAAATCCAGCTTGAACATCTAGAAGTTCTTGGTTCATATACTGTTGAAGCCTGGCTTGGAGAATTTTGAGCATTACTTTACTAGTGTGTGAGATGAGTGCAATTGTGCAGTAGTTTGAACATTCTTTGTCATTACCCTTCTTTGGGATTGGAATGAAAACTGACCTTTTCCAGTCGTGTGGCCACTGCTGAGTTTTCCAAATTTGCTGGCCTATTGAGTGCAGCACTTTCACAGCATCATCTTTGAGGATTTGAAATAGCTCAACTGGAATTCCATCACCTCCACTAGCTTTGTTCATAGTGATGCTCCCTAAGGCCCACTTGACTTCGCATTCCAGGCTGTCTGGCTCTAGGTGAGTGATCACACCATCATGGTTATCTGGGTCATGAAGATCTTTTTTGTATAGTTCTTCTTGCTTGCTGGCAAGGCAAGAAAATTAATTGTTACTGCATTTTACTACATGCTATATATTTCCCTAGGCATGGAAACAAAAACTACTGGAACATAAATTAATTTTGATCAGGTATGAGGCGGCCCTGAAGGTGTGCTCAGAGAAGGCTCCTTAGTCCCTCAAGCAAATGGACTTCAGTCTGCTCAAGACAGCTGTCTACAGACACACATTTTTTACCAGTCCCACCTAGACAGGCCTGAACCCTGATGGTAACATGTGTTAGGCTCAATCTGGGGACTCTAGTATATACCAAATTTGACTCTTCTTTTTTACTTCCTTTTGCTTAATGTCCCCTTTTTTCCACTAAATGCTTTGATAATTCTTAAGTGAATTCTTGCTGCTTGAAGAAGGTCTGCAGTTTGGCAAGATTTATTGCCTAGTGTATATTACTCAAGGGAGTCAAACTTGCCATTCCGAAAGAAAAAAAAAATACAAGAGGGGAATAAGTCAATATGAAAGGAGGAAGAATGGGATTTTTCACATTAATACTTTAAGTCAATAACATTTGGAAGAAAATCATCTTAGAGTGATTATGAATTTTGGAAGGAAAATATAGTCATGAGGTTTTCTGTCCATTTATAGTTTGATTAAAAAAGAAAAAACATAATGATAACGAGTCTGTCTGAGAGAACTCGAAAGCACAGTATCATGGGTCCTTGGAAATATGTGTTGGCATTCCTGTTAAAATTTAGACGGAGAAATGAAGGTTATCATAACCTTCAGTCCTTAAGGTCCTGGTATAAATATAATCAGAATATTTCGAGTGTCTAAAAATTATAATTAAGTTTTAGGTTGAGATATAAGAGCTGTGATCATTTCAGGATACAGTTTTATTTGAATGCTTGTTTTGAAAGTGAGCATTGCTTCTAACATAAAGGAACAGTTTCAGCATAATAAGAATTTGGGGTTTGTTTACACATAATTTCACCTGAGAGAAGCACTAGATGGATGCACAAAGCTGTTGAGCTGAGATGAGTAGACTACACCAAATGCACACTTGCCCAAATCACAAATATATGACAGCTACCTTGGTACAGTTTTGTGTTAAAAATATTTGCTGTTACAACTTTCTACCCAGTTTCCATAATCGTTCCTCTGTCACTTCCACAAGCAAACTTCAAGTGTTTTTTGAGGTAAAGTACACTACACACTCAACTGTTTATGTATTTTTATTATTTATTTATATATCTCTAGTCATTTAGAATGTATGAGACTATGCTGATTTTATTACTCTTTTTTGTTGAAGTATATTGACTTACAATATTATATTGACTTCAGGCATATAACACAGTGATTTGTTATTTTTACACATTATGAAATGATCCCTATGACAAGTCTAGTTACCATTTGTCACCATAAAACATAATTGCAATAACATTAACTAGATTCCCTCTGCTATACAGTACATCCCCATGACTTATTTATTTTGTAACTGAACGTTTGTACCTTTTATTCCCCTTCCCCCATATGTCCATTGCCCACCCCTCCCTTTTGGGAACCACTCATTTATTCTTTGTACCTATGAGTCTGTTTCTGTTTTGTTATGTTTGTTGGTTTATTTTAAAGATTCTACACATAAGTGAAATTATATAGCACTTGCCTTTCTCTGTTTCACTTTAACATAATATCCTCTAGGTGCACTCACGTTGTCAAAACTGGCAAAATTTAATTCTTTTTTATGGCCGATTAATATTCCATTGTGGGGCTTCCCTGGTGGCTAAGTATAAAGAACACACCTGCCAGACAGAGACACAAGTTCAATCTCTGGGTCGGGAAGATCCCCTGGAGAAGGAAATGGCAACCCACTCCAGTATTCTTGTCTGGGAAATCCCATTGACAGAGGAGCCTGTGGGCTACAGTCCATGGGGTTGTAAAAGAGTCAGACATGACTTAGGGACTAAAAAACAACAACATTCCACTGTATATATACCACATCTCCTTTATCCATGATTACTTAGGTTACTTCCATATCTTGGCTCTTGTATTTACATAATACTGCAGTGAACACTGGAGCTCATGTTTAATTTCCAGTTAGAGTTTTCATTTTCTTTGGATAAATACCCAGAAATGGAATTGCTGGATCATATGGCAGTTCTACTTTAAAACTGTGAGGGATCTCCATACTGTTTTCGATAGTGGCTGCACCAGTTTACCTTCCCATTAGCTGTGTACAAGGGTACCATTTTCTCTGTTTCTTCACTTACACTTGTTATTTGTTTTCTTTTTGATAATAACTATTCTGATGGAATTCCAGTTGAGCTATTTCAAATCCTCAAAGGTGATGCTGTGAAAGTGCTGCACTCGATATGCCAGCAAATTTGGAAAACTCATCAGTGGCCACAGGACTGGAAGAAGTCAGTCTTCGTTCCAATCCCAAAGCAAGGCAATGCCAAAGAATGCTCAAACTACCACACAATTGCACTCATCTCACATGCTAGTAAAGTAATGCTCAAAATTCTCCAAGCCAGGCTTCAGCAATACGTGAACCGTGAACTTCCAGATGTTCAAGCTGGTTTCAGAAAAGGCAGAGGAACCAGAGATCAAATTGCCAATATCCGCTGGATAATCGAAAAAGCAAGAGAGTTCCAGAAAAACGTCTATTTCTGCTTTATTGGCTATGCCAAAGCCTTTGACTGTGTGGTTCACAATAAACTGTGGAAAATTCTGAAAGAGATGGGAATATCAGACCATCTGACCTGCCTCTTGAGAAATCTGTATGCAGGTCAGGAAGCAACAGTTAGAAATGGACATAGAACACCAGACTGGTTCCAAATAGGAAAAGGAGTACGTCAAGGCTGTATATTGTCACCCTGCTTATTTAACTTATATGCAGAGTACATCATGAGAAACGCTGGGCTGGAAGAAACACAAGCTGGAATCAAGATTGCCGGGAGAAATATCAATAACCTCAGATATGCGGATGACACCACCCTTATGGCAGAAAGTGAAGAAGAACTAAACAGCCTCTTGATGAAGGTGAAAGAGGAGAGTGAAAAAGTTGGCTTAAAGCTCAACATTCAGAAAACTAAGATCATGGCATCTGGTCCCATCACTTCATGGGTAATAGATGGGGAAACAGTGGAAACAGTGTCAGACTTTATTTTGGGGGGCTCCAAAATCACTGCTGATGGTGATTGCAGCCATGAAATTAAAAGACGCTTACTCCTTGGAAGGAAGGTTATGGCCAACCTAGATAGCATATTTAAAAGTAGAAACATTACTTTGCCAACAAAAGTCCGTCTAGTCAAGGCTATGGTTTTTCCAGCGGTCATGTATGGATGTGAGAGATGGACGGTGAAGAAAGCTGAGCGCCTCAGAACTGATGCTTTTGAACTGTGGTGTTGGAGAAGACTCTTGAGAGTCCCTTGGACTGTAAGGAGATCCAATCAATCCATCCTAAAAGAGATCAATCTTGGGTGTTCATTGGAAGGTCTGATGTTGAAGCTGAAACTCCAATACTTTGGCCACCTCATGCGAAGAGTTGACTCATTGGAAAAGACCCTAATGCTGGGTAGGATTGGGGGCGGAAGGAAAAGGGGATGACAGAGGATGAGATGGTTGGATGGCATAACCAACTCGATGGACATGGGTTTGGGTGGACTCCGGGAGCTGGTGATGGACAGAGAGGCCTGGCGTGCTGCAGTTCATGGGGTCGCAAAGAGTCAGACACGACTGAGCGACTGAACTGAACTGATTCTGATGGGTGTGGGGTGATATCTCATTGTGGCTTTGATTTGCTTTTCCCTGAAGATGAATGATGTTGAACATTTTTTCATCTGTCTGTGTGGTCATCTGTGTGTCTTCTTTGGAAAAATGCCTGTTTAGGTCTTCTGCTTATTTTTAATCTATTTTTTTCCCTATTGAGATATGTGTGTTCTTTATATATATTAGATATCAACCCCTTAGCAGGCATATCATTTGCAAATAACTTCTTCCATTCAGCAGATTGCCTTTTCACTTTATTGATGGTTTCCTTCTCTGTACAAAAGTCTTTTAGTTTGATGTAGTCCCATTTATTTATTTTTTATTTTGTTGCCTTGCCTGAAGAGACAGATCCCAATAAATAAATAAATACACGAATAAGTAAAAACTGCCAAAATTGATGTCAAAGAGTATGCTGCCTCCATTTTCTCCTAGGAATTTTACAGTTTGGGGGGCCTTACATTTAAGCCTTTAATTCATTTTTATTTTATTTTTGCTTATGGTGTAAGAAAAATAGTTTTGTTCTTTTCCAGGTAATGGTCTAGTTTTCCCAACACTGTTTATTGAAGAGACTGTCTTTCCCCTATAATGTATTCTTGCCTCCTTTATCATAGATTAACTGACCATATAAATGTGGGTTTATTTCTGGGTGTTCTATTCTCTTCCATTGATCTATATATCTGTTTTTGTGCCAGCAATATTTATGTGGAATACTATAGCTTTAGAGTATAGTCTGAAACCAGAGAATGTGATACTTCCAGTCTTCTTCCTTCTCAAGAATGATTTGGCTATTTGAGATCTTTTGTAGTTTATACAAATTTTAGGATTATTTGTTCTAGTTCTGTGAAAAATGCCATGAGTATTCTGATAAGGAATACATTGAATTTGTGAATTGCTTTGGGTAGTATGGACATTTTAACAACAACTTTTCAGTTAGTGAGCAAAGGATATCTTTCTATTTGTTTGTATCTTACTCAGTGTTTTCCTTGTAGTTTTCAGAGGGCAAGTCTTTCACCTCCTTGGTATTTTGTTCTTTTTGAAGTAATTGTAAATTGGATTATTTTCCTAACTTTTATTTCTTATAGTTTGTTATTAATGTATAGAAATTAAACAAATGTCTTCAGATTAATTCTGTATCTTTTTGTAAATTTTGTGAAGTTGTAAATTTTTCAACTTTAATGAATTCATTTATTAGTAAAAATTGTTTATTGGTGGAGTTTTTAAGCTATTCTATATAATATCACACCATCTGCAAAGAGTCACAGTATTACTTCTTTGCTTCCATTTTAGATGCCTTTATTTCTTTTTCGTCTCTGATTGCTATGGTTAGGACTTCCAGTATCATGTGAATAAAAGTGGTGAGAGTGGGCATACTTCACTTGTTCCTGATCTCAGAGGAAAAGCTTTCAGCATTTCACCATTGAGTATGAGTTAGCTGGGGGCTTGTCATATGCAGTTTTTATTATGTTTAGGTTTGTACCCTCCATACTCACTTTGCTGAGAGTTTTTATCACATATAGATGTTGACTTTCATCAGATGCTTTTTCTGCATCTGAAAATGATCATTTTATTTTTATCCTTGGCTTTGTTAATGTGCTTTAATTTTCACTTTTGTTAATGTGATGTTTTACAATGAATATGTAGGTATTGCATCATCCTTGCATTCCTGGAATAAATTCCACTTGATCATGGTGTATGATCCTTTTTATATATTGCTAAATTTGGTTTGCTAATATTCTGTTGAGAATTTTTGTATCTATGTTCATTAGGGATATTGGCCAGTAATTTTCTTTTTCTTTTTATAGTGTCTTTGTCTGGTTTTCTTATTGGGATAATGCTGGTCTCACAGATGAATTTGGAAACACTTCCTCTAGTGTTTTGGAATAGTTGTAGAAGGATAGGTATTAACCCTTCTTTAAATACATAGTGGAATGTTCCTGTGAATTCATATGGTCCTAGACTTTTGTTTGTTGAGAGATTTTGATTACTGATTCAATTTCATTACTAGCAATTGGTCTGTTCATATTTTCTCTTTCTTCCTGACTTAGTCTTTGAAAATTGTATCTTTCTAGGAATCTAATTATTTCTTCTAAGGTGTCCCAATTTGTAGTTGTATGATTGTTTGTAGTAGTCTCTTATGACTGTATTCCTGTGGTATATGTTGTAACTTGTCTTTCATTTTTTATTTTATTTGGGATCTCTTTTTTCTTGATGAATCTGGCTAAAAGATTATCAATTTTGTTTACTTTTCATTGATCTTTTCTAATTTTTTTTTTTGGTCTCTATTTCTGTTATTTTTCACTTTAATCTTTATTATCCCATTCCTTTTGCTAACTTTAGGCTTTGCTTTTTCTTCCTTGTCTTGTTCCTTTAGATGTAAAGTTACATTGCTTGCTTGAGATTTTTCTTGTTTCTTGAGTTAACCTGTATTGCTATGATATTGCCTCATAATTGATTTTGCTGCATCCTATTGATTCCAGAAAGTTGTATTTCCATTTTCATTTGTCTCAAGGTATTTTTTAAATTTATTATTTGGTTTCTTTATTGATTTACTGGTTTTTTTAGTAGCATGTAGTTTAATCTCTATGTGTATGTGTTTTTTCTAGTTTCTTTCTATAATTAATTTCTAGTTTCATACTGTTTTGATTAGAAAAAAAGCTTGACATGAGATTAATCTTAAATTTATTTAGATTTGTGTTGTGGACTAATATGTGACCTATCCTGGAGAATGTTCCATGTACACTTGAAGAAGATGTGTCTTCTGTAGTTTGAGGATGCATTGTTTTGTATATATCGGTTGATCTATCCATTGATTTAAATGGGATGTTAAAGTCTCTACTATCATTGCATTACTGTTGATTTTCCCTTCATATCTGTTAACATTGGCTTTATATATTTAGATGCTTATATGTTGGATGCATACTTATTTACAAATGTTATATCTTCTTCTTAAATTGATCCTTTTATGATTATGTAATGCCCTTCTTTGTCTTTTGTTGCAGTTTTTTAAACTTTATTTTATCACATATAAGATTGTTACTCTCAGTTCAGTTCAGTTCAGTCGCTCAGTCATGTCCGACTCTTTGCGACCCCATGAATTGCAGCACGCCGGGCCTCTCTGTCCATCACCAACTCCCGGAGTCTACCCAAACCCATGTCCATCGAGTTGGTGATGCCATCCAACCATCTCATCCTCTGTCATCCCCTTCTCCTCCTGCCCCCAATCCTACCCAGCATTAGGGTCTTTTCCAATGAGTCAACTCTTCGCATGAGGTGGCCAAAGTATTGGAGTTTCAGCTTCAACATCAGACCTTCCAATGAACACCCAGGATTGATCTCCTTTAGGATGGATTGATTGGTCTCCTTGCAGTCCAAGGGATTCTCAAGAGTCTTCTCCAACACCACAGTTCAAAAGCATCAGTTCTGAGGCGCTCAGCTTTCTTCACCGTCCAACTCTCACATCCATACATGACCACTGGAAAAACCATAGCCTTGACTAGACGGACTTTTGTTGGCAAAGTAATGTCTCTGCTTTTAAATATGCTATCTAGGTTGGCCATAACCTTCCTTCCAAGGAGTAAGCGTCTTTTAATTTCATGGCTGCAATCACCATCAGCAGTGGTTTTGGAGCCCAAAAAAACTCTCAGCTTTGTTTTAATTAGCATGAAATATCTTTTTCCACCCCTTAACTCACAGTCTGTTTGTGTTTATAGATCTGGAGTGAGTCTCTTACAGGGAGCATATAGATAGGTCTTGTCTTTTTATATATTCAGCTACTTTAAGTTTTTTTGATTGGAGAATTTAGTACATTTACAGTTGAAGTGATCATTAATAGGTATGCTCTTACTGCCATTTTGTTAATTGTTTTTGGATGTTGTATAGTTTTTCTCTGTTCTTTTCGTCTTCTCTTTGTCTCTTCCCTTACGGTTTGATGATTTTCTTTAGTGTTTCTTTTCTTTAATGTCACACAGTTTTTGAGTATTATACCCCTAGCTTTAGTTTTCCCATATGACCTGTGGTTTTTATTGCTTAATTCTGCAATGTGATAACTTTTTTAGGAAGGCATATACAGGAGTTTCAAATGTTTAATAAATATAAGTAAAACTTATTGAATGAGCACTGTGTTCTAAATATTTTACATCGTTAGCTATCTAAGTTAGCTTAATCCTAAAATGACCTTATGGGTTCAGTTCAGTCGCTCAGTCATGTCCGACTCTTTGCGACCCTATGACCTGCAGCACACCAGGCCTCCCTGTCCATCATCATCTCTCAGAGTCCACCCAAACCCATGTCCATTGAGTCGGTGATGCCATCCAACCATCTCATCTTCTGTCGTCCCCTTCTCCTCTCGCCTTCAATCTTTCCCAGCATCAGGGTCTTTTCCAATGAGTCAGCTCTTCGCATGAGGTGGCCAAAGTATTGGAGTTTCAGCTTCAACATCAGTCTTTCCAATGAACACCCAGGACTGATCTCCTTTAGGATGGACTGGTTGGATCTCCTTGCAGTCCGAGGAACTCTCAAGAGTCTTCTCCAACACCACAGTTCAAAAGCATCAATGAGTTAGGTGTAATTATTATTATCCCCATTTTATAATGGATGCAACTGAGATTTAGAGTGGTTAAATAATCCACTCTCTATCACAGAGTTAGTAAACAGTTGGGACTCAGAACCCAGCTCTCTGGGATTTCTGATCACAACTGAAACTTAGCCAAAAACAAAAATCATTATAATACAAGGCATAACGTAAGCACTATTTCAGAGGTTAAACAAAATAATAATCAGGAAATTCAAAGGAAGGGAAAGATGAAATTTGTAATAATGTAATTCTTCAAAGAGATGAAAAGAAAAATTGCATGAAATCTTGACCAACAGAGATGAAGGAGGGTAATACATGTGGAGGGAATAGGTGACAACCTAATATACAGATAGAAATTGTGAGATCTCTTCAGAGAGCAAAGGGCAACTGGTGGCTGCAGCTGATGGTCTGAGTTGGGAGCCCCTGGGAGGATAGGTAAGAAAGAGACCACCAGAGCCTCCCTATAGAGAGCCTCACACTACTGGGAGGGGGGCCTTTGTTAAACATGGTGCACAATGGGGAGTCAGCTTAGTTTTTGATCAGGAAGTTAACATAAACAGGGTTGAACAATGAGAAAACAAATCTGACAAAGATCGTAGCAGAGAGTGACTGAGGGTGTGGGCAGGGCAGGGAATCTGAGTCATTGGATGCCGCCCCTGACAGCTTCCAGGTTCTTTCATGGCTTGAGTGTTTTGCAGTACAACAAGGCCCTCTACAGGTTACCCATATGACTAGATTGAGAGGAATTTAGATGAGGCAGGATCTTAAAATTAATCCAGTCAAACCATTGTGGCACACTTTAAGATCCATAGGAACCCTGAATGAGAAGCATAGTGACAGAAACTGGCTGGGTGTCCAGGGCACACTCCTGATCAAAGCTATGTTAAGAATATAGGGTCAGAGCTGTGTATCTCCTATTATATATCCTCTATCTATGAGATCTCCTTTAACTCCTCTTATATATCCTGTATCTCCTTTTTTTCTAGAAGCTAGATTTCTATAGTAAAACATCTTGATTTCTAAATGTGGGCTGGATTTAAAACAGATGCCTTGAAAGACAAAGGAAATATACCTGTGGACTGGATCTGCCTTATAGGCTACACATTTTCAACATATAACTTTCAACCAGGAAGAGAATGTGGAGGTCATCTCCAAACAATAACTTCTTCACTTAACAGAAAAAGATAGCTAGTCCAAATGGCCCCAGCAAAGTTAGAGAATCACCCAGCCAGACTAGATCACAGGTCCTTTAACTATCCATTCTTTGCACATTTTTTTTTTAATGTTGCTTCCAATTTTTGCCCCAAGCTGGCCCACTACCATTGACTGTTTTTCTCTGAAGTGTATATGGCACTAGGGTAGGATTGAGGGTATTGTGGTGGGAAGGAGGTTGTTGAGATTTTCCTAGAGATGTGAAAACCACTCACTCCTCACCTCATTACCAAACTGAACCACGATGTCCCTGTTAGGACAAGGTTAGTGCCAGAGAACCCTGTCCACAGGCTGGGATCAAGTGTTCCCTTGTGACCAACTCATTCCCTACATCCTGGGGATAAACCAGGGTTCATTTATAGTCTAAAGTCTGTTCCCAGCCTGCACATTCAGTAGGCACTTAAAGCTTGTTCTGGCTCCACCCTAAGGATGGTATGCATATTTTAATAATCTGCAGATGACACCAGGAAATTTTTGTGGTCGATTCATGACAAGGTCATTATTTTATATATTTTAAAGAAAATAACTTTTTTCATTTGATTGCAAATCTCTTGGATGTATATTCAAACTCATAAAAAAAAAAGAAAGAAAATCAACCCTCCAACACTAATATTTTTCATAAAATGTTGGGAACCATTTTCATATAGGGTTTAAATAAGGGACTTGGGCATTAGATCTATCTGGTTCTATCTAGATCTATCTAGGCTCTGCCACTGAAAGGCTATGTGACCTTGAAAAAAATGATTTGCCTTCTGTAAGTCTTAATTGCATACAGGTGTGGGTTAATTAAAATAAAGCTAATAATGCTTTTCAAGCATTTTAAATGCTCATAAATGGTAGCTATATTACACTATTACTTCAGTTTCATTTGATAAGTAGAGACTCAGTATTGAATCAATAGTTTTGTACAGTTTAAAAAATCTAAATATGCCATTGTTTTTCCAGAAAGATGTGAAGCCTAACTAACATTCTCTTAAAGAAAACTGCTAGTTTGATACCTGCTAGAATGTGGTATTAACAGAATTTTAATCTAAGTTACTTATGCTCCAATATTATCTGAGACATGAAAATTACAAAGAAAGCCCATGAAGTATAGGCATAAGACCTGATTAAACAATTCAATTCTTCTTGTTACTGTATAATCACATTCTTAATCTTTATGAGATACTTCTCTGGAAGCTGTAGGTATTGCCCACAATCTATAACAGCCCTCGTGTTTCGTTTTGGCGGAGGAGTAAAATGTAGTGATGGATAACATTTTTTCACGTGGTTATTCTCAAGGAGTGTTTAGTTACTTAGGCCTTGTACTCTGAGTTGTGCATTCATTGAACATTTAACAGAAATTTGGAGCTGAATCTGGAAGATATGCTTATGAATGTGCTACTGAATAGGGCTGTGCCAAAAGTTTGGACAGAAATGTGGACTCACCCAGATTAGCAGTCCCAAGCTCACAAATTAAATTTCAACACTTCCAGTTCATCTTGGCAAATGCTAGTATCCTGATGTCAGGCAGTAATGATGTAAGCCAGAAAGAGTGGTGTTTTGCAATAGAGAGATTCTGGTAACCCTTCCCATGAGTGTGGGTTGTAGGATACCAATATTTACATCATATCACAGAGTGTGTTACAGTTTGCAAGGCAGAGAAATTAGATGGTTTACTCACGGTCTTCTGTGGAGAAGTGTCCTTCTGTTCAACATCAAAAGCTTAAATTGCTCATGTTTGCATTGTTATTTCCTTAAGACATTCTTTTTTCAATTGCATATAATAAATGGACATTTTCTTGCGTCCACAAAATGGGACGTTTCAAAATTAAAGGGTTGTATTGTGCCAAGAAACACTAAAAGACAAACTGTATTATAATTTCATCTACTTCCAATATAATTATACAAAAAAATAACTCAGGGAAAGTAGTTATAATTCCTTTTTTGTAAATTTACTCGCTCAAGCATGACTGAAATTATAGTGTTTGCTCTGATTGCCATCATGCTCCAAATGGCTAATTAATGAAGCACTCATGAATACTGATGACTTAAGAATATGTTCTCAAGAACTGAAGGGCAGACACAGGAAGGAGACAAAATGGGAAATGAAAGCAATTGATGAACCCCATTGGCTGGTTTGACTTAGTCAAAGATGCCAGAAATATGTTCTCATTTCTTTGTTAAATGACCCACCATACCTAATAGCTGAAAATGCAGTTCTGATACCAGATCTTCACTGGTAGGCTTCTTTTCAGGGTCTTATTTCATATAGGAAAAAACAGAAAATGAAAGATTTGCAGAACATCTTATACATGTTCCTACTGAAGACCTGCTTACAAATGTAAATATTGCCATAAGAATACCAGGGATTCCTTCCTGGAAAATGAACTCTAGGAGTTATATGAGCACCAGATTCCTTTGTATGACAGATCATAAACAGATGGCTTCTCAGGAGCCACACTCTAAATTTCCATATTTCTCATTGGGTGGATTTTATAATGTTAATGCCTACTCTTCCAGAGGTGAAAAAAATTGGAACCTCTGTTGGTTTTCTGTTTTGATCTACTTTTTGGTTTGGCATTTTGGGAACTTTAATTTCTTGTTCAATATCAATTCAGTTATGTATACATTTTAGAAATACTTATAGACAGCAAATATTTGTAACTTTTTAGTTTATCACCTCTCCAGAGACTTTAGTCTTACTTCCTCTTTCTTTTCATCAGGAGGCAGTCCTTAATTAAGCTTTATTGTTTCTTCCTGGACTCTCCTCAGCTTTTTAACACCTATTTGAAATGCTCAGGAAGAGGAGTCATTGGGAGGAACCTTCACCTCCCCACTCCTTGGGATGATGTAACCTCTGCATACTTTGTGAGATCATGCAGAAAGTGCTGATGTGCAATTCATCTGCATTAAATTCCTTCTGAAGGAAAAACAAACTGAGCAAGTGAAATGCCTTCTACTCAAAGGAAAGCAGAAGGTAGTTTTATTTAGAAGTGAATGAAAAGTCACAACTTGATGTAAGAGAAGCCATTGCTACTAGGCTTCCATTGTAAGAAAATTCACCTTTGACCCCTTTTTTAACCCATGCCATGATCAAAATATTTTGCTTATCTCGATGGACATGGATTTGGGTCAACTCCGGGAGTTGGTGATGGACAGGGAGGCCTGGCGTGCTGCGATTCATGGGGTCGCAAAGAGTCGGACACGACTGAGCGACTGAACTGAACTGATTCCACAACAGAAAAAAAAAAAGTTCATAGTCTTAGATGGAATCTAAAAGAAACATGGTAGGTACTATTCTTTAATTTCATGTTTCACTTCCTTTAAGAACAAATTCTTAAATTATTATTTTAACAACCAAACACTAAAATATACACCGAAGATGATATCCAGTGGTGTGTTTCAAGGTGAGGGGTGAGACTGGGGACAGAGATGGAGTTGAGAATAATCACACTTGCAACACAGATGTGGAAAATTTTCTCCCTTCTGTCAATACGAAATTTTAGTGCTAGAAAGGCCTTGTGGAAAATGACATGAAAGCCCAAAGAAATTAAGGGGCCTAGGATTATTAGAATTAGGTGGAAGAATAATGATTAAACAGGTAGGACCATAATTTTCAAATTGTTATTTCTACCAATGTTCCATTTTCTCCACATATAAATCTTCTATCAGGTATCCAGAAATGGTAAAGAAAGTTTCCACATGTTCTTTGTTGGTGAAAATGTCTGGTCCTTCAGTTTCTATTTCAGAATCAATTGTAGAATTGTATTCATCAGTAGAATTTTAGAATTTCAGTCCAAATAGTCACCAGGTAATTCCACTAACAATAGGAGAAAGTGATGAACATAAGCATTTGAGGACTAGTGAGTCGAGCACGAAATTTTATAATCCATTTAGAAACAAAAATGTTTTGCCTATTCAAGACTCAATATCCAGATAAGTTTTCAGTCATCAGAAACTCTTTAGCTTATTCCATATTTCACAGTGTTGTCACAAGCTTGGGATGATTTATGTTTGCCTTGGCCATTCCATTTTCTTTTCTCTAGCTTAGACTTCAGTCACACGTTTGGGTCACTGGAGGTGCCATAGCACTAATCTCATCCGAGTAGTTGACATCACATTCTTTTAGACACCATGAAAGTAGCATTTTTTGGATTTGGTCCATAGAGCTGTGGTCCAAAATCCTGGTAGCAAGCATAGTGAAGAACCTAAGCATGGCCTTGCTTAGGCTGACTGCACGGTTGATAATTATTGTCATGAGAATTCACATCTGACGTAGTCAGAAGTGTAAAACTCAATATCCCATAGGGAGAACAAAAACCACACAGAAGCAGCAAACCCAGAGTAGGACTGTGAACTTGACTTCTGTCACTGAGCTTGTTCCCTTGGCTCCCATGGCACTTTAACGATGACGGAGTCTAAGGACCAACGTTGAAATTTATTCTCTCATTTCACCATGATCCCAACTTTCTAGTCAGCTTGGGAAGTTTTGTTGTTTCACTTGAAGATTTCACTTTGGGGCCCACTGATTTACACCAATGCCTCATGAAAATTTCTTACAAAGGCTTCACAGTGGTCTTCCTCCGGAACAGATATTGTAAGGTGATTTCAATTTTAGATACCTAAAACAGAGCATTGGTTTCCATATGAATTTGACTGCTGTTTGTATAGCTTATTGAGAATTATATAAATGCTCTGGTATAACAGTTGCTCTTGGTGTCCCACTTATATCCCCTTTACCATCCCCATCCCCCAGCAGCTGTGGGTATTGATAAGGCTCATGTGCTATGTGCTGTGATTCATTGCTCAGTCATATCCGACTCTCTGTGACCCTACGGACTGTAGCCTGCCAGGTTCCTCTGTCCATGGGGACTCTCCAGGCAAGAATACTAGAGTGGGTTGCCATGTCCTCCTCCAGGGGATCTTCCCAACCCAGGGATCAAACCCAGGTCTCCCGAATTGCAGGTGGATTCTTTACTGTCTGAGCCACCAGGGAAGCCCAAGAATTCTGGAGTGGGTAGCCTATCCCTTCTCCAGGGGATCTTCCCAACCCAGGAATTGAACCAGGGTCTTCTGCATTGCAGACAGATTCTTTACCAGCTGAGCTTCCAGGGAAGCCCATAATAAGACTCACAGCACCATCCTTCTTTAGAGGATTGTAGCATCATCCTTCTCTAGAGGACTGTCCTCAGCCAAGAGAGGATTTGCCTGAAGATTTCTGGGAGATTCCAAGGCCCTGTCCCTTACCCCACCAGGAGCATTCTGACATCCACACCTGATGATGCTGGGCACTAAAACCAAGATCCCTCTCCTCCTTGGGTTGGGTCAGAGATGCCATTCATGTTCTAGGTCTCCCTGTGGAATCAGACTGAGGACAGATTTCAGCTGAAGCTACATCTTTGCTTCCTTTCTCCTCTGCTCTAGCTTTCCTACTTCATTACAAGTTTCAGCTTTGAGCAGTCCCTTGACCAATCACTCACTCAAGAATCTCTTTCATAGTTCTTCTTCTAGGGAACTTGACCTCAGACAGCTGTCTCACTTACAATAAAAGGTCTTACTTCCTTTTCTTTGTTTTTTCTTTCTTGAGCTCTTGTGAAGCTGATTTAACAGGTTTTGTATCAATCGATCCACAATTGATATAACAAATTTTACTCTAAGGTGCAATTATTAAGAAAACATTTTTTAATGTTGTATAGTAATTTTTGATCATTTTAAAAATGACAACTTAGTTAATAGAGTACAGCAAAAGAAATGTATTTTTACTTTTCTTTAATGTATGTCACATATTTCTTGACTTTTCCTTATATGTGGCTTTTAGGTAAAATTACCAGTGTGGAAAGGCCAGAGATAATAATTAATAATTAATACATGAGTAATTTATACTTAGTGGATCAAATTTGTCTTCTTTATCTTTTAGCAGTAGACAGTATCTCCTGAAGGTACCCTCAGTTGATGTCTGGGAAGAAAATGGCCCAAGTTTGTTACACACTTTCATTAATTTAGTACTTATATTTTGATGTGTCCATTCAACAAATATTTCCGGAGCACATATGGTGTGCCAAACATGGTATTCAGCACTTCATATAGTTGTGCACAGGACACATGTAATTTTTACCTTTGTGGACTGACTCTCCTACTCATTTATAACTTTGATGTAGGCAGACAGAGATGAGGATGAAGAGAAATTGTAAATTGGAGCTATCCTACTGCAACTGCAGGTAAATCTTTACCTCTTGTCTGGGTTTATGAGAAGAGGCATCAAAACTTGCCAGGTTACAGCCATATTTTCAGTAGACAATTATATATGTCAATGCTTGGTACATTGTAGGGGCTCAGTAAATGTTTGTCAAATGAATGAGTATCTAGTGACTTCATAATTTTTTTTCTTACCTCTTTCTTATGTAGCAGTAAAAAATAACAAGCAAACCACTTAATAGTAATCCAACGCCAATCCCAATTGCAATGTATTTTTCATAAGAATCCACAGCATATGAAGTTAAGGTCAAATGCTCACACCTTTCTCCAGTATAACCAGTAAAACACCTTTTAAAAAAAGAAAACAATGTATAATTTTAAAACTCATGATGATAGAAACACATATGACCAATTTCAAAGAATGAAAACAATTTAATAAAAATGATTTAAATTAAAGAGGCAACTACCAAATGAAAGTTGATCTGTTAAAGAAGAAGAAGCCATGGATTTTACACTAATTATTTGATTAAAACCCCATATTAATGCAGCTTCCCTCATTGGTAGAAGGGAAAGGTAGGACACTTCCATGAGTTGACCTAGAAAATTGTTAACCTACTCTTTCATAAGAGGGTGCTGAGTAAATCAATGGTCATAAATAGTATCTCAGTTGATCTAGAACTTTATATTCCTGAAGCATTTTTGCCTACTCTTTCATAAGAGGGTGCTGAGTAAATCAATGGTCATAAATAGTATCTCAGTTGATCTAGAACTTTATATTCCTGAAGTATTTTTGCCATAGTTTCATTTCATCCTATAATCAACTTGTAAAAACTTAGAAACATCTTTGCATGTTGTTGAAAGCTGGTTTGGGATTCCCTGCTGTCTCAGATGGTAAAGAATCTGCCTGCAATGTAGGAGACCCAGGTTCAATCCCTGGGTCAGGAAGATTCCCTGGAGAAGGAAATGGCAACCCACTCCAGTATTCTTGCCCAGAGAATCTCATGGACAGAGGAGCCTGGTGGGCTATACCCTATGGGGTTGTGAAGAGTTGGACACGACTGAACAACTAACATTTTTACTTTTCAAAAGTTGTTTTGGATTCAGTAGTTTTGAGGTGTGGCATGAGTTTCTGAATTTCTAACAAGCTCCCAGGTTACACAGATGCTGCTAATCTAGGAACCATACTTTTAAGCAGTGAAAACTAGGTAGGTTAGAAAAAGACTCCTTAGATATTCAAATACAAAGAGAATTGGTGAATCGTGTTCAGATCATGTACCGTTTTTACTGGGTAAGATAGAGGTGTATATAAATGTACCATATGAAACACCATGTGAAAGGAGGCATACATTCTCCTCCCATCTCTAGGACTTGGGAAGTTCTTTGCAATTACCGGCAGATGGCTTTCTCCAACTCGTGGTGGAATGCACAGACGCCATTGATGCAGTAACTGTGGTGGTCTTCCAGGCAAGGGTGTGAGAACTTCAAGGCTATGGGTACTTCTGTGTAGTCAGCTAGAAAAAGGAGATGCTGTATTAACAGGTGAAGTGGGTCACACTTTCATAGTAGATTTGTAACACATATACAAAAAGGCCTTTCATTTTAAGAATATTCTTTGAGTGCTCTGCCATTTGAACTATTGATTCATTCCTTTCGCAGGTTATATATACAAAGGTTAATATCATCTAGACATATTAATAAATTAGGTGGTGGAGGTGGACTGATGATCATTCTCTTCTTTAGAAATTTCATTATAAGATATAGATACAAGTCTGCCAAAAGGTGGCAGCATTGATTCTAGTCAGTATGGTATCTTAAACAAGGCTTCCCAAATGTATCCTGGATGCTAATAAATATAGAAGCTTTCATATACCTGAGAAGTAAGCACTTAGGGAGATGTGGATATATGCTTGTGAGATAATGAATTTGATTTCTCTTCACTCCCCAGAGGAGTGAGATGAGAATCTGCCCTTGCTCTTTTGTGGACCATAAGTAGCTAATGGAAAGGAAGTTGTTTTCCATAACTGATTTCAGAAGAGGTATTGTTATGACCCATATGTGAAGCCAGAAATAACTTATGGCTCAGGCTTAACATAGCTAAGACAATACCTTTGGATGTTAATTAGAAATTTTACTCAATTAAGAGGCATTATGAGATTGTAGGAAAAGCTGTGGAGTTGGAATTAGAAAACCTGGGTTTTGATTTCTAGCTCTTAGACTATTCAGATGACCACACTTGGTAAAACTTTTGTGGTCAAGTGTCCAGAAGCCTTTTTATGGGAAACTTCCTGTTGGGAAGCTGTACTGTGGCAAAATACATATATTTCAGAATGGTTATCTTTCATTCCTTGATGTATTAAAGACATATGCTGTTCTTGAGGTTTATGCAGTGGGAATGACATTTGGGTAAAATGGCATAATTTTAGTATATTTTAATATTTGATTCTTAAATTCTTCTCAAGCAGAATTAGTGGCATTTTATTTTTGTCATTGTTGTGAATAAACATCATATCTCTTCAACCTCAGTTGTTGTGTTATATCATATTCACCTTGCTAAGAAGATTAAGAGAATCATACTTATTTGTTCTTAGGGGAAAAAGATCTAAAAAGGCATACTCTTTTATATAGAAAATACTAAATTTCTAGGTATTAAGACTCCAGCAGGATACTATTGTATAACTTGATTTTGGTTGAGAACACACAACATTCCCTTAAAATTCATATTCATTTTGTTAAATGTAGCATAGTAAATCTAATTTCTCACCTTGATCATTAACTCTAAGGCAGTGAGAACTTCCCATTATAAACTGTACAAGGTTCTTCCTACATCAAGATTAAGTTCAATTAACCAAGCCTGAATCAGGACTTACTAGAAAATGTGAGAACTGAAAGAAGACATTTTTAAAGAGAGAGTAGACTAGAAACTCATCTTTCCCCTAAGGATAAGAGTATTATTTATAACTTTACAAAAATTTTCCTGAGGTACTGGATTCAGATTTTCTAGATTAAATAATAAGCAAGGTCTAGAATTCCCCCATCAAGAACGCAAAGGAAAACTACTGAAGTGATATATTCAATCCCTTTTCTTTCCATTATTATTGCCTGTTAACTTGGAGACTATTGACTTGCAGTTCACTATTAGGGAAGAAAAACGGTGGTGATGGGCACACTGTTACAACACTGAGAGGAAACTGTACTTCTTTAATTCCAACAGTATTATCTTTCAACAAGGATGCTGTCTCTTTGTTTAAAGGCTCAGAGACATGAAGAATTTGGCTAAAAGTTATTCTAAAAGCCACACATTTTGTTTTTCAAATTAATATATGCTCAAAAATTCAAATGGGTAAAATATTTTAAGGAAGCTTTTTAAAATTTAAAATTATTGGTGAAATGAAGAATACTTAAATATTACAATCTTTCATGTTCACAAACAAAGTATTTGACTTCATCTTCTTTTATTTGCCTGGCTCTGAGAGCAAGATATCATGTTTCTTCTGTTGTAAATCACAAAGCCCATTTTCCCATCAGGGGGTGAGATTTGATTTGCCTGAGAATCACAGCCACCTGACACACAGGTCTTGGCAGATAACAAGCTTCCTAAACTCACCTCTAAGAGTTCAAAGAGTGTGGAAACATGCTGATGCTCAACAGCGGCCAGAAACTATTTTAATAACAATAATAAAATATATCATCAACAACAAAAATTGTGTACAGGTGGTTGGGAAATACAGCATACACTAAAACAACAAAAAACCCCAAAGACAAACAAGAAAAAAGACGTTTCTGAAGATTAGAGAAAGTAGATCAAGGCTTCATCTGCTTGCCAGAATCTTTTTGGCTGCAAAAGCTCATAATTACAGATCAAAATATTGTTACTCATCGAGAATGTAAAAATGGGGACAAATTGCCTCTAGACATGCCTGGGTTATTGGGAACTCAGCAGGAATCAGGCAGAAAGTGCAGCAGGTTTCACATCCAGGATTGTAACTGAAGACAATTTTCTCTCATCTGCTCCACTTCCTCCTTTTAAAAAGACGATTCTTTGAGACATATTTACCTGTCACTTTCATTTCACAATGTCCCAATAAAAGATTGTCTAATAATAAGATATATGTTTTAAAATGTCCAATGTTGCTTTTATCACAATCCAAATTTTGCTCAAACATTTTTTAAAAAGTCACTTGAAATACAAAAGTGTGAAGAAAAATACCTTCTGTTTTGTTAACTGTCCAGTTATTCTGCTGGGTTGTGATTGGGGGGCTTATAGTCCTGGCTGCCTCTCCAGTCAGTGCTGTCATTGCTGTGTGAAGGAGGGGAAAGGCATCTTTAGCAGGCAAGCCTCCTTCTATGTACAAGCAACAGATCAAGTTATTCTGTCTATTCCCACATCTGTTCTATTTTTAATTCATCTACATTTGAGATCCATAACCTATTAAGGGCAGTTTTCTGACAGTTTCTCATGAATATCAATTCCATTCACTACATTACAGCTAGAGAAAATAGAAACCCACTAATTGTTATGAGAAAATGAATACATTTATAAACTCACTCAATCACAAGGATGCTATCATATCATAGTTAAAATGTCTCAACTGCTCTTCAGTTGTATAGAACAAACAATACAGAGATCTCAGGAAAAAGGTATCAAAAAAAGAGAGGAACGTGTCAAAACATTACATAAGAAACTAAATGAATCCACGGATTCTTTGCTTGGATCTTTGTCATAAAGAACAATTGCTAAAAGCCAACTTCTCACTCAGAGAAAGCAAATCCTGTTCACATTTTACAATGACACAACATTAAGACAATAAAAAGAAATGACCTACCATTGAATAAGAGATAGAATGATACTGGAAACCCGAAATCCATTTCCTGCACTTGTTAATAGTATCTTGCTCTTATCCTCCTAGACCGATGGGTGGAAGGTTTTTATTGAGCTCTCTCAGAGGCTTTCTTGCATTTATATTTCATGAAGCGTCATCTGGCAGTTCTTAGCAATCAAAAAAATATGTTCTTCTGGCAGCAGCATGAAGCCTTGGGGCGTTCATGCACTTGTTTAGGATACCTGCGTTATCTGGTAGTGTGATCAAGTTTTTCTTTTGAAACACTGGTTTCCTGTTACCTGTGGGCATAATCATGTTTGTAAATGTACTTAAAACAACAAAAAAGAACTGAATTCAGGTAAAGCTCCCCTGGTGTGAACAGAATTGTTCTAGCTCCTAAGCTGCTAGCAATCTGTGCAGGATTCCAAGAAAGGGGAGTTTTGATATATCCAAACATCTTAACCTGTTAATAAAAGAAATATCCCTGAAGCTGTAGTTATTTACACTACTTTTTAGGACATATTGGGTTACACTGTAAATCAAGATATTTTGTTATTTAGTGTCAGGAGAGAACAATTAAATGTGCATAAAAGTAAAGGTTTAATATTCCATTTTAGTTTTTGCTACTTAGTTTTAGTATTTCAAGTTCTGTAAAAATAATTATTTTTAAGAGTATAACATTTATCTTTATGTTGTTTTTGCCATTTAATATTTTTCTGAGTAAATGGGATGGCTACTAAGTTCTAGGAACTACAGTTCTTAAAAATGTGCCCCAGGCTAGAGAGAACCAGTAAACCACCAAAAACTACTAACAACAGCAATCATAATATCATCTCCAATAAGATGAAATTAAAATATTTATATTTGGTACATCTAATGAATAGAAAGTTTCAAGTTTAATACAACATTCACTTTTTTTTTTTTGCTATTCATCTACTTATGATTATTAAAGTATCATTTTTAAGGCCAAAACATGTAATTATTGCTATTACTTTTTGTGACAATAGGAGCTTCCATAAATTCTCACTTGCCCCAATTTATAATAAAATAATTTATAAATATGTTTTGCTGAGGTGTTAAAGTTTTCTACCAAGAATTTTAATTGCTCATATTTTCTGTACCTTGAAAACTTGTATAAGTCAAGATAGGTTGTCATTTGCATCATGTCCACCCAGCAAATTCAGTTTACCAGAAAGGATCTCTTTCACTATTCAAATATAAACTTGGCTTTAGAAATCACACAAGAATGAGCTTGTTGAACTCATTATAACTTGGGCAATCGCTTACCACAGGAGTCATCCTTTTAAAGTTAAAGAATATATAGGACTTGGCTTATTTTAATGTGCCTACACAGTTCATTTTTCTACCTTTGTTAAGTTTTCTTTTTAACTGTTATTAGGACAATTTCTGGATATGATTTTTCCTAAGCAAATAATATTTGAATTACAAGTCATATAATCACCTTCTGTACCATTGGTACCATTAAGAAGAAATAATTTACAAAGGATTAAATAAACCACAACCAATTGCAGTTTCAGGAGGAAGATGCTAGGAATAATGTTAAATACCTTTACTCCAAAGACGGGGACATAGTACAACAACATCTTTGTAGTAACTGTTAACTGGTACTTAACAGTGCTTTGCATTTTGCAGAAGGTTTTCACACATATCTCAAATTTGTCTTCAGTAATCCTGGCTGGCCCCAACAAATCCAATGCCTAACATATAATGTATACTCAATCTATCTTGAGTGAAGAAAGCAATAAACAGGTCTTGTTTTAATTCCCATATAACAAATAAAGAATGAAGACTCAAAAGAAATTAAATGACTTGCCAGAGGACACACCCTAGAGTTGGGACTTGTGTTCAGATTCCAGGTCACGCGTCCTTCCCATTTCCCCAGCTGTGTCCTCTGGTATGAGTCAGTATACTGACCTTAGAGGAATTCACATTATCTCCTAAAATCAAGATTTAAGTAAATTACCCTTACCATAAGAATCTAAACATTAAATGAACTGTGGCTTCTGCACATATTTGGACTGAGAGAAGTGGACCGCTGTCTCTCTAGATGTTTCTCCACTCTAGTGGACTAAGCCACATAATATATAAACTCATCTACCACCTGAGCCTATGAAAATAACTCCAGGTTATCCTTTGTTTCTTTTCCTCTAGAACTCATCCTGATGGAGTCCACTTACACTCTCGGTAGGTAATCTCCTGTGTTCAAGTCTTCAGTCCTCTCATCAGGGAGAGCTTCAGCAATTCTGAAGAATGGGGGCTGTGGGTACTGTAAAGTAGCCATATGGATATTTGTATTCTTGATGCATGTTAGAATGAGAAAGAAAGCGAACAGCTGCAATGCCTATCATTTTTCCCTCTGACCATTTTTTCTGTCTTTTTAATTTATTCATCTCTCTCTAGTCATAAGCATCTCTGGAAGTGCCTTCTCTTTCGGCCCCTCCCCCTTAAGTTTATTTTTTCCTTCCCTTTCCTACTTGCAGTTTCTTTTCCTTTTCTTACCTCTCTTCATCTCTTCTCTCCTCTCCTTTCCTTCCATTTTTTCTTTCTTTCTTGCTCTTTGACTAAGAGTCACAATTTTTTTTTGGACATTGGCAGGAAATGGTAACCAGCACATTGCTTATCTTTCTCTAAACTTAATCTGTAATTCTCATGAATTCAGCTGTCATCCATTCAATCATAAACTACTTTATGCCTCTAACATCCAACGTTTGTAAGACAAGTAGACAAATCATACATGGGCTCTGACCTTAAGGAACTAGAGGGAGTCAAGGAAAGTACATACATAACTTCAGTGCTGGGTAGAGATAGATGGCTGGCGTGAATGTGTATATAAATGAGTATGGGAGTTCAGAGGTGGGACTTAGTCAAAGTCTCACAGCATTTCTCTTGTATGAGTTTCATTTGAAGTGAATCTTAAATAGCAAGTAGAATTTAGAAATATAGTGATAAGAGAAAGGATTCTAGGTGGTAGGGAGGTGGGCACTGAGGGGATAAAGTGATAGAAAAGAGAGTGGGTTCTGGCTCATATCACCCAACAGACCTTTCTTTGAATTTCAATTCTACCTTTCCTAACCATTTGGCCTTGGCTGAGACTTTTTCATAACCTCATGGGTTGATTTCATCATATATCAAAAGCAAAATATCAGTAACAACAACCTCAAAAATGTAAAACGCATAGCACATGCTCAATTAAGGATAGCTGTTACTATTGAACAAGATTAGAAAGATGCGGGGTGTATACAGTGGTCAATAAGGTTAGGAATTTAGTGGTTAACACACACTACTGTGTCTTAAATTTTCACCACTAGCCATAAATTATTTTCAATCCAGAGTGATATTATGTTAGGACTTTGATTTATGTACTATGTCATCACTGCAAACACAACATGTCTTAAATTGAACATATTATCTCTCCTCCAAAATCAGCTCCTCTTTACAACCCCCTCATGATAATCAGTGATAACATCCTCCGGGCTTCGACTTCCATGTTCTATCACTGACTAAATATGGTCTAAATTCTGATTTATCCAGGCTTTTTCTAATCCATTTCTGCTATTATCCAGCTATATTTCCACCACTCTGCAACATATATTTTTCACTTCAGTCTGACTGTTGCTGTTGCTTTCATATGTATTTGCTAAGCTCATTCTCACCTCCATGTCCTCATATTATTATTCAGTCCTCACTAATCCTTCAGGGTCCTTTTTACAGACACTTGTAGGAGAAGGGAACTTCTACAAATCTCCTTCACAACACAATCATATATCTATCTTTTATAGACCCCAAATAATACCCATAAGTAAAGTTGTGATACTGATGAACCAACTTCATTTCCTTTATGTGTTGACAAAGGCTTCCTTCTTGACCAAACTTTAGCTAGGCTCCTCTGAGTCCTTTCCTAACTAGGCATCAACTTAGACTGTTGAGCACAGTTTTAGCAAAGAAATCTGTTACGTTAGTTTATGGAGAATCCCCCCGCCCTGCTCCTTGTACTCTTGCCATATCTGATTAAGTTCCTCCTCTCCCACCCTTTATATCGGCCTAACTTTAACAAGAATCCTGGTGAGGTAGTTTAACAAAAATCCTTCCAGCCTTGGTATCTAATCAAGTTCTCTTAGTAATTTTCCATCTACTGATCCCCTCACTTTTTTCATTGCCTATAAATCCATTGATGTCTCAGCTATATTTGGAGTTGATTTCAATCTCTTCTATTGTGATAATCTTGACCCCACTGCAATAGTCATTGTTCGTTTTGGGAATTTGGGGCACTTAAATATTAATGAAGGCCTTTCTGATATGTTTGCTTGGGATCTTTGATTTTAAACTGCCATCAAGGGGCTTCCCTGGTGGCTGAGTGGTAAAGAATCCACCTGCCAACGCAGGAGACATGGGTAGAATGCCTGGTCCAGGAAGATCTCACAGGCTGCGGAGCAACTAAGCCTGTGCACCACAACTACTGAACCTATCCCGGGAGCTGAAACTACTGAAGCCTGCATGCCCCAGAACCCGTGCTCTGCAACAAGAGGAGCCACTGCAATGAGAAGCCCCCGCACTGCAACAAAGAGTAGCTCCCGCTTGCCGCAACTAGAGAAAAGCCTGTGCAGCAACAAAGATCCAACACAGCCAAAAATAAATAGATAAAAATAAAAAAAAAATAAACTATTATCAAGGTTATCAGACAAAGATTAGTGTGGAATGGGCTACAGAACATTTTTTTCCTTTTTGAGACATTTGTACATTTCCCCAGCGTGCTGTGAAGAGATAGATAACGAGTATAGGAACAAGGAAACTTATAGCTTAGGAAAAAAGAAGACATGTATTTCTTTCCAAACTGATTTTATTATACAGTTGAAATGTTATTAATTATAAACATCTAGTCTATTTTCACACAAATGATTAAGAGTACACACTAATAAAGACATGCATTGGGTAAGAATCATTATTGGTACATTAACACACTGAGATTTGGGCATGACAGCAATACAATTATGTGCCCAGGGTAGTCTCAAATAGCCTTCAACTGACAATCACATGTATTTTCTAATTTAAATTGTGTTAAAAACATGGCATCTACTGTGAGAACCAAATGCCATAAGAGAAAAGAACCTACAAAGCAGTAGGTTTTTAGTCATATCCTAAGGATTAGCTGTGGCACATTGTGTCATATTTTGCTATTAGATTTCTGGATTTGTGGAACGTATTATCCAAATACGTTTGTAGGAGAACAAAGAAATTACATGTAAGCCTAACATATTCTTACTGCATTTTTACTATGTCAAGTAGTCATTCACAATTTGAAATAATCAATACCTTTTCAACTAGCATGGCATTTTTGGGGTTCCTTGCATATTTTTCTTTCCTTGAATAGAGCATAATTTTTCATTAGTATGTCTTGAGGAGTACATTTGGGAAGTATATGAGATCAAAACTTTATTCTTAATATTTTATCTTTCTTTTAGCAAGTAAGCTCTTTTGTTCTTTCTCACCATACAATATGGGCTTCCTGCATAGTTCAGTCAGTGAAGCATCTGCCTTCAATGCAGGAGACCTGGGTTCAATTCCTGCATTGGGAAATGGCAACCCACTTCAGTATTCTTGCCTGGAGAATCCCATGGACAGAGGAACATGGCAGGCTACAGTTCATGGGATCACACAAGAGTGGACACTACTTAGCGCTATCTTTCTTTCAGCATACAATATAGAATATAAAATATATATAAAATTGAGTATGATTATGGCAAAATCTAAATTACATTTTACAAGGGAGCCTATTTGGCTGACAAAACGTTTGTTGAAGACACACTAGCTGTGATATTTGTGTCAAAAATATATGCATTTGTTATGAGCCCTTTATTGTCTTAACATTATGAACAAATATTATTCACAAAACAAGCAATTGTTACCAAAGTGTCATTGCAGTTGTTTTCTTTTTTCCTAAAACTCAAAATCCATTCAAAATATTCCAGTAAATATTAGCAGGAAATGCATAAGATTGTGTGAATCATCTGATCCACAATGATTCCACCCATGAAAAAATAAATACAATGTAGAAATAGCTTTGTAGTAAAATATAAAGATTTTTGCCTTTTGTCAAATAAATACGTAGCATGACTTCAGTTTGCTTTATTCTTTCACGCGATCTAGTAAATGATTTTTTTAGCTGCCAAAAGGGTGTTCTTGAGAAGCATCGCCACCGTCATGGGTCCCACGCCTCCCGGAACTGGAGTGATAAAGCTAGCCTTCTTCTTAACAGCTGATGGAGGAAACAGAAAAATTTCTTATTTTTTCTCAGAATTTCATATCTTTAAACATATGGAACTGTTAAAACTGTAAAAACTGAAGTGTATATTTTAAAACTTAAGAGTTTATGTGCGCAAAAATGGAGTCAAATCCGGCAGCACTAAACCTGAAGTAGTTGGAAAGCTTTCAGCAACAGGAGCGACTTATAGAGAAAAGGCAGAAACAAAGCAAGAAAATCACTTATTAGTTATAGCTTTAATGCCCAGCTTTATAGCCTAGTTGGCTGTTTGTGATACGTTGTCCTTTGCTTTCAATTTTGTAACCTTGAGGCATTTTCAGATCTAGATTTTGATTTGCTTACGTAGACAGCTGGGGCACTAGAGCCACCTCAGTCCAAGGGTTTCTTTGTTTAATTAACAGGATACACTGAATTTTTCTATATTACATGTATAACTCTAGCATCCCCAAATAATTTTTACAATGAAGCAGACTGTAACACACATACACACACTTCTGTATATGATATTGCAAGTATATAGAAAAAACACGAGGCCAACACTATAGGATAAAACTTCACGCAGCTCAGTTAGTGTTACATGATGAAAATCTAACCTACTGTATAGCACAGGGAATTCTGCTCAATGTTATGTGGCAGCCTGGATGGGAGGGGAATTTGGGGAATAATGGATATATGTAAATGTATGGCTGAGTCCCTTTGCTGTACACCTGAAACAATCACAACATTGTTAGCTGGCTATTCTCCAATATAAAATAAAAAGTTTAATAAAAGAAAATCTGTAACCCATGATTGACTCAGTTCAGTTCAGTCACTCCATTGTGTCCGACTCTTTGCGACCCTATGGACTGCAGCATGCCAGGCTTCCCTGTCCATCACCAATTCCCAGAGCTTGCTCAAATTCGTGTCTATCAAGTTGGTGATGCCATCCAACCATCTCATCGTTTGTCGTCCCCTTTTCCTCTTGCCTTCAATCTTTCCCAGCATCAGGGTCTTTTCTATGAATCACTTCTTTGCATCAGTTGGCCAAAGTATTGGAGCTTCAGCTTCAGCATCAGTCCTTCCAATGAATATTCAGGACTGATTTCCTTTAGGATTGACTAGTTTGATCTCCTTGCAGTCCAAGGGACTATCAAGAGTCTTCTCCACACCACAGTTCAAAAGAATCAATTCTTCGGCACTCATCATTCTTTATGGTCCAACTCTCACTTCATGGCAAATAGATGGGGAAACAATGGAAATAGTGAGAGACTTTATTTTGGGGGGGGGTTCCAAAATCACTGCAGATCGTGACTGCAGCCATGAAATTAAAAGACGCTTGCTCCTTGGAAGGAAAGCTGTGACCAACCTAGACAGCATATTAAAAAGCAGAGACATTACTTTGCCAACAAAGATCCGTTTTGTCAAAGCTATGGTTTCTCCAGTAGTCATGTATGGATATGAGAGTTGGACTATAAAGAAAGCTGAGCGCCGAAGAATTGATGCTTTTGAACTGTGGTGTTGGTGAAGACTCTTGAGAGACCCTTGGACTGCAAGGAGATCAAACCAGCCTATCCTAAAGGAAATCAGTCCTGAATATTCATTGGAAAGACTGATGCTGAAGCTGAAACTCTGATATTTTGGCCACCTAATGGGAAGAATCGACTCATTGGAAAAGACCCTGATGCTGGGAAAGACTGAAGGCGGGAGGAGAACGGGATGACAGAGGATGAGACGGTTGGATGTTTGAGCAAGCTCTGGGAGATAGTAAAGGATAGGGAAGCCTGGTGTACTGCAGTCTATGGGGTCGCAAAGAGTCGAACACGACTGAGTGACTGAACTGAACTGAGCTCACATCCATACATGACTATTGGAAAAACCACAGCTTTGACTAGATGGTGGACCTTTGTCAGTAAAGTAATGTCTCTGCTTCAATATGCTGTCAAGGTTTGTCATAGTTTTTCTTCCAAGGAGCAAGCATCTTTTAATTTCATGGCTGTAATCACCATCAGCAGTGATTTTGGAGCCCAAAAAAATAAAGTCTCTCACTGTTTCCATTGTTTTCCCATCTATTTGCCATGAAATGACGGGACTGGATGCCATGATCTTCGTTTTTTGAATGTTGAGTTTTAAGCCAGCTTTTTCACTCTCCTCTTTCACTTTCCTCAAGAGGCTCTTTAGTTCTTCTTCGTTTTCTGCCATAAGGGTGGTGTCATCTGCATATCTGAGGTTATTGATATTTCTCCCAGCAATCTTGATTCCAGCTTGAGCTTCATCCAGTCTGGCATTTCACACGATGTACTCTGCATATAAGCTAAATAAACAGGGTGACAACATACAGCCTTGATGTACTCCTTTCCCAATTTGGAGCCGGTCCATTGTTCCATGTCCAGTTCTAACTGTTGCTTCTTGACCTGCATACAGATTTCTCAGGAGGCAAGTAAGGTGGTCTGGTATTCCCATCTCTTGAAGGATGTTCCACAGTTTGTTGTGATCCACACAGTCAAAGGCTTTGGTGTAATCAATAAAGCAGAAGTAAATGTTTTTCTGGAATTCTCTTGCTTTTTCTATGATCCAACAGATGTTGGCAATTTGATCTCTGGTTCCTCTGCCTTTTCTAAATCCAGCTTGAACATCTGGAAGTTCTTGGTTCACGTACTGTTGAAGCCCGGCTTGGAGAATTTTGAGCATTACTTTGCTAGCATGTGAGATGAGTGCAATTGTGTGGTAGTTTGAACATTCTTTGGCATTGTCTTTCTTTGAGATTGGAATGAAAACCGATCTTTTTCAGTGACTGACTCAACTATGTGTAATTCCATTTAACTACTTCTAAAATACATGATATTAGTCTCTAAACGGAAGGCAGGATACAAACAGTTTAGCGCCATCCATTAAATTAAAATAGTCTTGCCAAGCTTCTCTGTCCATGGAATTCTCCAGGCACGTATACTGTAGTGGTTAATCATTCCCTCCTCTAGGGGATCTTCCTGACTTAGGGATTGAACCCTGGTCTCCTGAATTAGAGGCAGATTCTCTACTGTCTGAGCCATCAGGAAAGCCTTGTTATAACAATAGCATCATGTATATGTGGATAATACATTCCAGTGCAAGTTTAATAAAAATTTAAAGATATTAAAATTAACTGAGCAAATACACATAGTCCTGTTCTAAGGTATGAATAAAGATTTCTTCTTCAGTGAATATACTCAAAGAAAACGATGGAGAATTTTCAGCAAGTTTTATTTAAGAATGTTCTCACACCCACAATATTACAGGTGAATGGCTTCATGAATTGACCTACCGGTTCAGTGTTTCACCGTGTGAATAAGAAAAATGAAGTTTTCCCAGGTAACTCTTTTAATACAAGGTTAGCATAGACAATACTTTAATGCATACTCTGACCTCATTAATCACAGGCTATTTAGATAAATTGCCTTTTAAAAGTTTACTCTTAGATGCTGCTACATAAATGAAATCAGTAAATGTTTTCTAAATCTTAATTAAGCGTTACTTTTTTACAATTTACATTGCCTTTTTGAAATATGGTTTGTAAAATTTGCATTTACCTTAAGTGTATTAGTATATTGTAGTTTTTTACTCGTATGTGTGTGTGTGTGCTCAGTCATGTCTGACTCTGCGACCCCATGGACTGTAGCCCGCAAGGCGTCTCTGTCCATGGGTTTTCCAGGCAAGAATACTGGAGTGCGTTGCTATTTCCTACTCCAGGGAATCTTTTCAACCCAGGGATCTAACTCACTTCTCTTATGTCTCCTGCACTGGCATGCAGATCCTTTACCACTGGTAAAGAATCCACCTGGTAAAGCTTTACCCAGGTGGTAAAGCTCCACCTGGGCCTTTTAATCATAGGAACAGCAAAGGAATACATTCTTTTACTTGAAGAAAAGTCCAGATAAGCTTGAAGACATCACACACCAAAAAGCCAGCTAGTGTATATTATGAATCGTCTCATGGTATATAACAAAGAAAGGATAAGAGTATTGTGATTTGGAAGATAATATTTCATTTTTCCAAAATGTGCCTCTATATAGGAAGCATGTCCTTTCCTGGCCATAATTCCATCCAAGATACTCTATTCTGCAGAAACACTAGGCTGTGTCAACAGTCAATTCACAAATCAATATGAATTCTCGGTCCTTACTTCCTTTGCTCTTGTTATTCCTTCCACCTGGAATATGCTGCTACCTTATCCAAATAAACAACTTATTATTCTTTTAAAGCCAATAAAATGTTACCTGCTCATAATTTTCCTAAAAAATTCTCCCCCCTCAACATTAAATTAAAAGTGCTACCATCTATGTTTCCAGTCACTTTTTACCAAACTCTGTAATGAAATTTAGCACAGTGTGCTGTTCCTTTAATTAGACACTGGCCCCTAGAAGGCAGAAACTGTCTTTGGGATGATTATTGTCATTTTTAATATTAGAACTTCTCCATGCACAGGTAAGGCATTCAGTAAATTATGATAACATGAAGTAAATAGTTGTTGAAATTTAAAATCTAAAATCAATTTGCAGGAATGTGTCCACGTTTTTGACTGGATAAAGACAGAATCAAAACAATTTTGTTCAAGTTAATTTACTGAAATCCTCAAGCTACATAAGTTGCTGGAGGGTGACAAACTGCATTTTTCACTTTCCAATAAGCTAACTTGATGGTATGAACAGTACCTTCCAGGACCTTTTCTATAGGATTAGAGAAAAATTTCTTTAAAAATTGCATCAGATCTCTAGAGGAAATGTACTATACTGCTATTATTTATACTGATAGCATGTAAAATCATATATTTGTAAAGCACTGACTTTGAAATATTAATATATAAAAATAGAATATTACTGCATAATATAGTACATTAAGAATCAAGATCAAAGTAAATTTTCAATGGAAAACAAAATGGTTTATTTCATAGTTAAAATATAGAAGCAGACAAAATTGGGAATCCATTCTGGGTATTCAATCATTTTTTTATATAATTTGGTTTTCAACTTTGAAAAGTGAAGTGGCTTGAAATTATTTTTATATGGAAAAATAGTAATAACCATAGGCAGTATCCACTGAATACTTACTACTTGCCAAGAATTGTATACACATCATTTTAATAATTGATATTTAATTATCATTTCAATAGCTGAAGAAAGTGTGGCTCACTGAACTTATATTGGAGAATGATTTATCATTCTCCAATATATGGTAGAGACATTATTCATAGTCAGGCTTGAATCATTTTGTGGTTCCATAATTCCACCTCATCCCAATGCAACTGTATTACCATGACCTGAACAAGTAGAAAAGCTCCAAGAAAGGTTCATGTGCCCCAAATCAACTCAGTTTTCTCAAAGGGTTAAGAGGATATTAAGAAAAAAGAAACAAAAGGGGAAAGTTCTAATATGTAATTTACCTCCAATTTTACTATAAGTACTCAGAGTTCATCATCTTTGAATTATGTCAGCACTTAAATTTCAGCTGGCTTAGCAGTCTGAGTTGCTTTCTTTCTTGGGTGAAATTCAGATCAGATAAATCACTGGTCTGCTCAGGTGTTATGACCCTCCTTTTTCAAATTATGTTTTTCACAACATGCTTACTATTGCATTATTTTGCTCAAAAAGTGAGGCTTGAGGTGGAGGAATAGGGAATGAGAATGAGCTGTTGCTTGAAATAATACCTGCAAAATGTGTAGCTCTATGTCTGCTGTCTTGCACACTTTACTATGGAAACCAACATATATCTGTCCTGTCCTATCACTTCATAGAATCAAGACTATATGATGGGTAATGGGTCTTCACCTGTCCTGGGTGAGGACTTCTCTGGACTTCCATGAGCATTTAGTTGTATCAACAGAGCCTTGTAAATTATCACTAGGCAGAAGTTTATGACATCACTGTGAACACATCTGGTTTTATTCAAATACTTGTTTCAGATATTTTCATCTTTGAAATAACTAGGCAGGTATGAAAATGGAATTTGTACAGAGTCATGAGAGGCATACTGTTGAATCTGATTTAAAAAATATAAGATCTCTATTGCTTTTGATTTGATTTTAATTAGGATCTATGTCTGAGAAAGAACTGCTAAGTTTTGCTGCTGCTGGCTAATGTTAATGTATTCTTTGTCTATTCACATAAGGACCAGGATATGGAAGTAAGTGATTTCTCAAGAAAGATGAGGAATTATCACTGGCAAATGCCAATGGGTACAGATGCCAATGCTTAAAAGAAATTCTCTTAGTCTAATTACTTTGCATAACTATTTCAAGGCTGTCCTAAGTGACATGTTTGTGAAAAAGAGTTAAGTTCAATACCTGTCTGATGCTCTGAAAAGCATCTTCCCCAATCATGTTTGAGAAAGAGTAAGTTAAGAAGCATTACATCACCAGAATAATTTCTCACTGACTGGTCTTTCCCTGAGGGCAAATAGGGTTTGCACCTGTTTGCAGAAGATGATGCTATTAAAGATTAATCCTATTATGTGTGAGAAGAGGTGTTCTATGTGCTCCATTGAAAATAATTACAGAAGAATTTTAAGGCAATAATTTCATTCATAAACTTATTTACTGTGAGGGAGTATGTGTGTGTTTTAAGGAAAATACTAAAATTCTGTACATAAGAGAATCAGGAATTAGATCTTGAGTGATATTGATGCTTTCATGAGAGACTTATGAACAGATGTCACAAAACCATGATTAGATTAAATTTCATAAAGTCAACATGATTTTAGAGTTACTGAAACTGAAAATGGAAGCAAGTAAAATAATCCTCAAATCCTCGTTACTTGTATGGAACTTACTTTAGGGAATGAGATTTACATGGAAATGACTTGATGATTTTAAAGCAGTTTCCTAAAAATAAGAATATTTTGAGGAAAGGTGACAATCATCATGATAGTTTATCTGAATGACTTCTTTTTAAACTGTTGACTCTGCAAAATATATTCTATAATTTTCTTAAAAATAATGCCTATGATAAAAATTCAGACATTAGAGAGTGTGTGTTCAGTTGTTTAGAAAGAAAAGAGCAAGGAGCTTATGGATTAAAATCGGTCATTCTGGACACAAGCTTTGCCTTTGTAAATACTATTCTCTTTGACATACCATTCCTGCACTTCTCCATCCAATGAATATTTAGTCTTCCTTTTCAGATCTGGCTAAATGCTACTTCCTTTGTGGTGCTTGTTAACTCCCCAGTTACATTAACTATTCATTTATTGATCCATGAAATTTAGTAGTGTGATTTTCAATTTGTCATCATAGAGTATGTTGGAATCTCCTGAGAACTGTAGTCAAACTAGATATGCCTCCTCCCACCTCATGATTCCAGAAATGCACCACTGAGAATCATTGCTGAAATGAGAGATGTTTCTAATGAGGGTAGGGAATATTATACATAAAAACATATGTGGAGGAGATTCAAGTGTGGTTAAAATCCACTGCTTCAGTGAAGGTTACTTCATGTGGTGGCCTCCAACTTTCCAGTCAAGTCCCAGCCAGCCACCCCCAGTGTAACACCTGAATGCCTCACTGGTCAAAGCAAGTCACATGGTCAAGCTCAAATTTAAAGGCTTAGAATAGGAAGAATCGCCAAGTCACATTGCCAACAGGATGTGCCCATGAGGCAAGAAAATACATATAGTTATTTTTTATAATCTACTGTAATAAGTCTCTTGGATTTCAGTCTCTACCTTATTAGCCATATAACCTGCTGCCAGATTTATTCTTTAAAACATAGATTAGATCATTTCAGCTTATAAATGAATTTTGACTGTCTTTAGCCGTCCAGCTAGCTCAGTTGGTAGACTGCCTTTAGGATAAAATATAAATTCTTTGTCATGTCAGCTAGGATCTTTTATGATCCCTCCCTACATCCTTGTCTTGCGGTCTTTCTGAGCCATTGCATATTTGCTGAATTCCATTATTCACTGTTTCAACACATGCTCAAAACTCCCCAGAGAGATTTACCAAAAAAGTTTCTTGAGAAAGACAGCCATTGTCACTATCCCTTGGAATTTATAGTCTAGTTGGGAGACTTATATTATAAATAGAATTACCTACATAATAACTGTTCTACAAAAAAAATGCTTACTGCACTGTGACTATATTGGGAGGAACTGAGGTTGAGCATATGAGTATCTCTGCCAAGTCCAGAAATCAGAGGATGAACCAAACTTTTCCAGGTGAAATGGAGAGGTAGGGAATAAACAGTGTTCTTGATTGGGGAATGATGTTTGTGATGAGGTAGAAATAAGATTTCCCCCAGGCAGAAAATGGCATGAATTCTTGGAAACACTGCAAGAATGTCAGTGGGGTTGACATGTAGAAGTGAAGGGAAGAGTTTCAGGAGATGACATGGAGGAGTCTAGCTCATATAGAGCCTAGCAGATAATGATACAAATTTGGGGCATTAACCTAAGAGCACTGGTTAAGTATTTTATTTTTATTTATTGACGTATAGTTGATTTACAATGTGTTAATCACTGCTGTACAGTGACACATTTATATATACTCATTTTTAATATAGTCTTTTCCATTATGGACTATCATAGGATGTTGCATACAGTTCTCTGTGCTATACAGTAGGACCGTGTTGTTTATAACGTATTTTTAAAACTTTGAAAAAAAAATAGTCTGATGCAGGATAAGTCAAATGGGGAAAACTGCCTATTCTGTGTACATTTTTCTAGTGGGATGAGCTTATCATCTGGGCCAGAGAAGTGAGAACACCAAAGAAGCAACATAAAGGTAAACTTGCTAAGATGGGAATAAATTCTGGTTCTTGTGAGAGCACTTCAAAGAGGAACTGAAATCAAACTGGGGTCAGAGAATATCCGTAACGTGACAGAAAAGCTTCAAGATTTTATGAATGTCCGAGGGAGTAAGAAAGAAGCAAAGAATGCAGTGCAAATACCAGGAATAATAAAAGCAAAGGAATTTTGGACCTGACAATGAAGCTGATGCAATGGAGGAGCTCAAAAGTGCATTATGACTGAAGCACATGGTGCAAGCAGAGACTAGACAGAGAAGAGGCTAGGAAGGTGGTCATGGGCTGCATGACCACGAAGTGAAGGGTCAGGACACTTGGGTTGGGTGATGACAGCTGTAGTTACTGTGTTCAAGATGAATAGCTTTTGAAAAAATATCTTTTGTGAATAAACCTAGGCATTTATGTATTTAAGAATAACCAGCTTTTCAAAATGAGAAGTTGGAGAGAAAAATGTATGGTGGTTTAGTCACGAAGTCATGTCTGACTCTTGTGACCCCATGGACGGTAGCCCGCCAGGCTCTTCTATCCATGGCATTGTCCAGGCAAGAATACTGGAGTGTATTGCCATTTCCTTCTCCAGGGGATTTTCTCCACCCAGGGATCGAACCCCAGTCTCCTGCACTGCAGGCAGATTCTGTAGACTGCTAAATAATTTTCAGAAGAAAATTAAAATAAAGGAGAAATCCAAGTTTTATTTCCATAAAGTTTTAGGTTCTTGAATGCTATTCAATTATTTTTCAAGAAATCCCTTTTCAGCATGAAATATGTATCTAATCTGCTGTGCTTCCTTTTCTCCAATATCTAGACATCTACTCTTTATCATGTTATTGATTTCAAATTTCTAAAGGGAAGAATTAACACAGGTTTGGCTTGACATAATTTCTTACTTGAAGTCAACCATCTTTCAGTTTGAAGGTAAGAAGAGTAGGTATGGAGCAGAAGTTATTCATGTTTAAAATTTGAGGTAATGACAGGGATGATGAAAGAAACCAAGTGTTCAGATTAGGTGTGTGCCTTTAAAAAAAAACCAGGGGTGACACATGGTCACAAGGTGTGGAAATGTTGCTGATGAAGGATACTTATAGCGACATAAGGGACATTATGCCTTTGAACAACTAAGGTAAGAATAAAGGAAGAAGTGTGTGAGCGTTAACCTTTTGGTACCAGCAACCCACGCTTCATGACAGGGTATCTCTGGCTTGTGTGTTGTGTGTCATTATTTCGTCTGGAAACTTTACTTTCCCAGGTTTTCAAGACCTGGGTTTAATAATGCAGACTCTCATCTTAAACATTTTATTAGGAAGACTCACTAATTTTTAAGCAGATAGGGAATTTCTATTGCTATATGTGTGTGCTCATTTACTCAGTTGTGTCCGACTTTTTGTGGCTCTTTGCTCGCCAGGCTCCCCTGTCCATGGGACTTTCCAGGAAAGACTACTGGAGAGGGTTGCCATTTCCTACTCCAGGGGATCTTCCCAACTTAGGGATATTGAATCCACGTCTCTTGTGTCTCCTGCATTGGCAGACAGAGTCTTTATCACCACCTAGGAGGCACCACAGTATGTGATATACTACTCCAAATTTCCCGAATAATGGAATTTACATATATACCTAAATAGAATTAATTTTGCTAATACAGTTTGCAAATTGTATATTCTAGTTAAGTCAAAGAATATATTTGTGCTTTATAAATCTATTCTTGAGTAGAAGAGAAAGAATTGATATGTTAAATTCCCACAATACTGTTTTATTTCCATTTGCATTTTGTCCATTTCTCTGTCTCTTGCAAAGAAGTACTCTATGGCCCATATCAGATTTCCAGCAATGTTACAACTAACTTTTAAAACCAACTCCCTTCCCTAAAAGGAAAAGGAATGATTCTTTATTTGTGGCAACCAGCAGCAGAAGGGAAATTCCTCGTTCCCTTCATGTGAATTTCTGTCTCCTCCTATACATGTGTAATTGTCTAAATTAAATGCTTAGAGATTTTCCCTTGCTTCTAAATGCAGACCATTTAAAAGCATGACCTCCCAAACACATCCGCTGTAATGAAGGGAAGACAAGCTTCAGGAAAATGAAGTAGGTAAATAACAACCAGAAAAACCTGACTTGCATAAGACTGGAGAAATAGTATGACTCAGGAGATAATATGGAAAACACTCCACTTTCTCATATGGTTGATATAAAAAATGAGAGCACGATGAGCCAGAGAGAGAGTAAAGGGCTCCTTGACAAGTGAGTGGCTCGCCACTGGATTCTTGTGAGGCAACAGGGAATCAGGTGCCCCAGAGACAATTTACTATGCTTTCTCTTGCATTTATCTAGCTGCCTGACTCCTGGGGTTTCTACAAGTTATTATTATTTTTTTTGCATATATTAAGATACTCATTATTATGGCACCCAGTGGAATATTAATGGAACGGACAGGATTAATACTCTACTAGGGACAAATATATCAGACTCTGGTCATATTTTTATAAGTTTTTTCTTACAAAGACTTCCCTCAACTATTTAACTTAAACTGGGTAAGGTGGCTAAGTCTTTTCTTTCTTCTTCTTCTTTTTTGCTTAATCTGCTTTTCTCATTATGTTAAATCAAATCTATACTCACACCAGTATTCTTGCCTGGAGAACTCCATGGACAAGGAGTCTGGTGGGCTATAGTCCATGGGATCACAAAGAGTCAAACACAGCTGACTGTCTAGAGAGATGCCAAGAGAAATACAGATGTGAATATCTAAAACTACCACTCACAACTCACAACTCAGCCTTCAATGGAGCCAAATAACAAATTAATCACCTGATCAAAATTTGAAATTGTTTCAACAAACTCTGTGAACCATCAGAGGAACCTCCTCTCTGACCGTGAATAGTGTCAGCCATCATTGCTAGTATCCATTTTGGTGAGCAGGAGTAAGGATCTCCACTAGGATATTTATAGTACTCTGTCAACATGACTAAAATATCTTCCTTTCATGACTTCCTTTATAAAAAAAAAAATCATTTATTCTTGTCATTCTCCCCAGTCCTTTTTCTTCCCTCCCCAATCCTTTTTCCTCAAGCCTCTGAACATTTGTACAGCAGAGTGGCAAATCTGTAAACCTAGATAGGCTGTTTGGAGTATCCTCAAAAATCATTTGGCACTGTCTTGATCCCAGTAGTCTGCCATAATCAACCCGAGACACTAGGACATAAATTTTCCTTCCTATACATATTTTTATTTTTAAAAGACCCTGAGAAACAACTTAAAAAAAACTCACCCTGAAGTATAAAAGAAGAAGAAGGACTTCAGAGGCATCAAGCATTTCTCCTGTTCTGGTAGACAACCTTTTATGCTTCAACTTAACTCTCCTCCATATGTGTGTGTGCTCAGTCGTGTCTTTGTGACCGCATGGACTGTAGCCCCACCAGGCTCCTCTGTCCATGGATTTTCCAGGCAAGAATACTGGAGTGGGTTGACATTTCTTACTCCAGGGGATCTTCCCTACCCAGAGACGGAAGCCTAGTCTCTTGTATTTCCTGCCTTGGCAGGCTTATTCTTTATCACTGTTGCCACCTGAAAAGTCCAACTCTTCTCCATATAGTTAGTAAAGCATTCAATGTCAAATATGTTCTATTAAAATGAATGTCTCTAAAGGTTGACCCGATTTCAAAGACCTAGACTTTAAGCATCTTGCCCATGTTGAAAACAACAAGGTAGCAGTTGGCTCAATGGTAGCGATCTCACTGTGAACATCAGTGGTTCTACCTGTTTTCTGAAATGACAGGTTGGCATGATGACCACAGTGTTAGTAATAGTCTCTCTAACAGAGACTTTTGCCAGTTTCCATCAGCTCTTTCAAAATGACTGGAAGAGATCACCTCTGGGCTACAGTGTTCAGTTCAGTTCACTTCAGTCTCTCAGTCATGTCCGACTCTTTGCGATCCCATAGACCACAACACGCCAGGCCTCGCCGTCCATCACCAACTCCCGGAGTTTACCTAAACTCATGTCTTTGAGTCGGTGATGTCATCCAACCATCTCATCCTCTGGCATCTCCTTCTCCTCCTGACTTCAATATTTCCCAGTATCAGGGTCTTTTCAAATGAGTCAGTTCTTCACATCAGGTGGCCAAAGTACTGGAGTTTCAGCTTCAGCATCAGTCCTTCCAATGAATGTTCAGGACTGATTTGCTTTAGGATGGACTGGTTGGATCTCCTTGCAGTCCAAGGGACTCTCAAGAGTCTTCTCCAAAACCACAGTTCAAAAGCATCAATTCTTCAGTGCTCAGCTTTCTTTATAGTCCAACTCTCACATCCATACATGACTACTGGAAAAACCATAGCCTTTACTAGATGGACCTTTGTTGGCAAAGTAATGTCTCTGCTTTTTAATATGCTGTCTAAGTTAGTCATAACTTTTCTTCCAAGGAGTAAGCGTCTTTTAATTTCATGGCTGCAGTCACTATCTGCAGTGATTTTGGAGCCCCCAAAATAAAGTCTGCCACTGTTCCCACTGTTTCCCCATCTATTCGCCATGAAGTGATGGGACCAGATGCCATGATCTTAGTTTTCTGAATGTCGACTTTTAAGCCAACTTTTTCACTCTTCCCTTTCACCTTTATCAAGAGGCTCTTTAGTTCTTCAGTTTCAGCCATTAAGGGTGGTGTCAGCTGCTTATCTGAGGTTATTGATATTTCTCCTGGCAATCTTGATTCCAGCTCAATGCTTCATCTACTCTAGCATTTCTCATGATGTACTCTGCATATAAGTTAAATAAGCAGGGTGACAATAAACAGCCTTGATGTACTCCTTTTCCTATTTGGAACCAGTCTGTTTTTCCATATCCAGTTCTAACTGTTGCTTCTTGACCTGCATCCAGATTTCTCAGGAGGCAGGTCAGGTGGTCTGGTATTCCTAACTCTTGAAGAACTTTCCACAGTTTGTTGTGATCCACACAATCAAAGGTTTTGGCATAGTCAATAAAGTCGAAGTAGATGTTTTTCTGGAACTCTCTTGCTTTTTTGATAATCCAACGAATGTTGGCAATTTGATCTCTGGTTCCTTTGCCTTTTCTAAATCCAGCTTGAACATCTGGAAGTTCATGGTTCACATACTGTTGAAGCCTCACTTGGAGAATTTTGAGCATTGCCTTGCTCACCTGTGAGATGAGTGCAATTATGCAGTATACTTTGAACATTCTTTGGCATTGCCTTTCTTTGGGATTGGAATGAAAACTGACCTTTTCTAGTCCCGTGGCTACTGCTGAGTTTTCCAGATTTGCTGGCATATTGAGTGCAGCACTTTCACAGCATCATCTTTGAGGATTTGAAATAGCTCAACTGGAATTCCATCACCTCCACTAGCTTTGTTCATAGTGATCCTTCCTAAGGCCCACTTGACTTCACATTCCAGGATGGCTGGCTCTAGGTGAGTGATCACACCATTGTGGTTATCTGGGTCATGAAGATCTTTTTTGTATAGTCCTTCTGTGTATTCTTGCCACCTCTGCTTAATATCTTCTGCTTCTTTTAGGTTCATACCATTTCTGTCCTTTATTGTGCCCATCTGTGTATGAAATGTTCCCTTGGTATCTCTAATTTTCTTGAAAAGATCTCTAGTATTTCCTATTCTATTGTTTTCCTCTGTTTCTTTGCATTGATCACTGAGGAAGGCTTTCTTATCTCTCCTTGCTATTCTTTGGAACTCTGCATGCTAATGGGTATATCTTTCCTTTTCTCCTTGGCTTTTCGCTTCTCTTCTTTTCACAGCTATTTGTAAGGCCTCTTCAGACAACCATTTTGCCTTTTTGCATTTCTTTTTCTTGAGGATGGTCTTGATCATTGTGTTCTGTACAGTGTCATGAATCTACATCCATAGTTCTTCAGGCACTCTGTCTATCAGTTCTAACCCCTTGAATCTATTTGTCACTTCCACTGTATAATTGTAAGAGATTTGATTTAGATTATAACTGAATTGTCTAGTAGTTTTCCCTACTTTCTTCAATTTATGTTGGAATTTAGCAATAAGCAGCTCAAGATATAAGCCACTGTCAGCTCCCGGTCTTATTTTTGCTGGTTGTATAGAGCTTCTCCATCTTTGGCTGCAAAGAATATAATCAATCTGATTTCGGTATTGACCATCTGGTGATGTCCATGTGTAGAGTCTTCTCTTGTGTTGTTGGAAGAGGGTGTTTGCTATGACCAGTGCATTCTTTTTGCAAAACTCTTGGGACCTTTTAGGAAAAGATTAAGTCATGAGAGTTCCAACTTTTAATACTCTTAAAAAAAAATGATAGGGAGCTATCATGCTCTTTGTGACATGTAAAGATACAGTGAGAAATTAGCTGTCTATAACTCTGAAGGGGGTTCTCACCAGAACCTGAATATGATGACACTCTGATCTTAGACTCCAAGTGTCCAGAATTGTAAGAAATAAATATTTGTTCTTTATGCCACCTAGCCTTTGATAATTTGTCATAGCAGCCCAAACTGACTAAGACATATATCATCAAATAAAATAATTAACACGGAAAACTCAGTTTACTTTTGGTTCTTTATAATATCACCACAGATTAATAGTTCTCTAAAACTGATTCATTCCAAAATAGTTTTATTTCCTTAGAAACTGGTAACATGCTCTTACTCTCCCAGCTTTAGGACATACATTTGAGAGTAAGTAGTACCAAAATCCAGTTCCCAGGTGGCACTAGTGGTAAAATACCTGCCTACCAATGCAGGAGACCCTAGAGACACAGGTTCAATCCCTAGAGTGGGACGATCCCCTGAAGGAGGGTATGGCAATCCACTCCATATCTTGCCTGGAGAATCCCATGGACAGAGGAGCTTGGTGAGCTACAATCCATAGAGTTGCAAAGAGTTGGACATGACTGAAGCAACTTAGCACACACACACAGTACCAAAGCCACTTCCAAAAAATGGTTACTTTGACATGTAATCTAGAGAATATAGGGCTTCCCTGGTGACTCAGATGGTAAAGAGCCTGCCTGAAATGCAGGAGACCCAGGTTCAATCTCTAGGTTGGGAAGATACCCTGGAGAAGGGCATGGCAACCCACTCCAGTATTCTTACTGGAGAATTCCAGGGACAGAGGAGCCTGGTGGGCTACAGTCTATGAGGGTGCAAAAAGTAGGACATGACTGAGAGACTAACACACATTAGAGAATATAAGTTCTGTGAGAACAGAGACTTGGTCTATCTGTGTGTGGCTATATCCCTGGTACCTTGAAGGTGTGTTAAGTGAGAAGTATGCACTGAGAAAACCAATGTATGATTCAGTGGATGTATCACTACTGAATCTAGATTGCTGTAGATTAATAATGGTCAGATGCCACCTTCAGTGGGAGTTTTTGTTCCCATTCAGGCAACTGTAAGGAATTATTTCTGCAATGTAAGAGTAACACTAGAGATTTATAAGTTATCCAGGATTATCATGCAAATGGCCAGTGATATGATTGAGAAGGTTAGACCTGGTATAGGATGAAGATACAAAAGAAATGGAGGACAAGAAGCTTACATTACAGAGGCATACAATTTAGTAGGGAACAACTAAATAACAGTGCAAGGCAGTACAGGATTAAGAACAAAAAGAGTAGGGCAGATTGAGATCTACTATGGGAGTTTGGAGAAGATGGGGCCTATTGGGTGACAACAGACCTGACTGGAAGAGAGCTGAGGTCAGAAAAGTAATGAGGAGCTGAGTGGTAATTCAAAGGTGAAATTACATATTTCCAGGTTAGTACTGTAGTGGGAATGGAGAGAAAGGCTGAATAATGTGCACACTCACAAACACACACATACACTGTTTTCTGCCAGGTATCATGCTCAGGAAGTCTCATACATTAGCTCATGTGAGGTGATTATTTCATTTAATCTTTATAACAACTCTATAAGATAGGTATTATTATCTCAGTTTTTTGGATGATAAAATCAAGTCTCAGAGAGGTGAAGTGATTTGCCAAGATCCTAATTGTTTTAAGCAACAGAGCTAGAATTCAAACCTAAGTCAGCGTAACTCTAAATCATAGCCTTATATAAAATATTGTACATAACATAAAAACAGCATGGGGTAAAAGGTAACTCTCAGGTTTTGAATGTAGAGTACTATGCATAAATAAGACATCTGGAAGCACCTATACTAAAAGAAGAGAAAATATAGATGAAAAGCTGCTTTAAAAAGCACTTCAGGAGTTTTAATTCCTTTATAGTAGTTTCTGATAAGAACAGTACCTTCTGTGTAATTCTGGACCCACTTCTGTCCTCCTATTTTGACTACAGTGTTTGAATTTTGAGGAATAATTCTGACCAGATGGAGTCCCAAATTATAGGGTTCTTTTTGCTCTAGGAGAGATTTGTCTAGTGGAGATTCTTTTGAAGAATGCATGGTAAGGCTATAACTATTTGGACCAAATCACAATTATTTAGAATATCATACTTTCCTTATTCAACAAACAATGTTGGATCTCTTATTGAGTACATAAGGCCTTTTGGAATCTTTCCTCCTTCCTTTTGATCTGCTGTTCTCTTCCCATGGAAAGAACCCCATTTTTTTCTGCCCACTCTCTGCCCTATATACACATAAATAGATGAAATTCACTGATCATTTCAGACTCATCTCAAAAGAATACTTTCACTCCTGCCTATTTGAGAACTCTTAGCTGTTGCTGCTGCTGCTGCTGCTGCTGCTAAGTCACTTCAGTCGTGTCCGACTCTGTGCGACCCCATAGACAGCAGCCCACCAGGCTCCGCCATCCCTGGGATTCTCTAGGCAAGAATACTGGAGTGGGTTGCCATTTCCTTCTCCAGTGCATGAACGGGAAAAGTGAAAGTGAAGCCGCTCAGTGGTGTCCGACTCTTAGCAACCCCATGGACTGTAGCCTACCAGACTCCTCCGTCCATGGGATTTTCCAGGCAAGAGTACTGGAGTGGGGTGCCATTGCCTTCTCCGGAGAACTCTTAGAGTCATAAATAATTCTCCTCTTTCTTTTATATCTAATCACTTAGCCAATCATTCTAACTCTCCTTTTAAATTTTATCTACCATCTAACTACCTCTTAATACTTTCAACCATTACCACCTGGGTCCACACCCCATCTTGGATAATTTCTTACCTGGATAATTACAGTGGGTTCTTAACAGGTACCCTATTTATATCCTCACCTCTCTAAGGTTGATTTGTCATTCAAAAAACCAGGATAACATTGTTAAATGCAAAAAATGCATAAATATCCTGCAATGGCTGTGGCCCAAATCCTCCAATGGCCTTCCACTGCACTTAGAGTAAAATTCAAACTCCCTTCCATGGTCTGTAAGGCCATTCATGATGTGGTACTCCTGCTGCTTCCTCTTTATTTCCCAGCACTCTTCCCCTTATTTGTTTTGTCCCCAGTTACAGTGGCCTTCCTCAGCTCATCAAAACCAGCAGGCACACTGTACCTCAAGGTTTTCATACTGCTCATCCATGTGTCTGGACTGTTCCTGCCCCATATATCCACATGGCTCTTGACTTGACTTTGTTCAGATCAGCAGTTAGCCTGCTGTGACTACTTTTTCTCAACAACCTAAGGCCATAAATCTCTAGCCCCGCCCCCCATCTTGTTTTATTCTTGTAACATTAAATACTGCCTAATATAGTATATTATATATTTATTACCTGTCTTCTCCAACCAGAATGTAAGCTCTTTGTAGGGAAGGACTTTGCCTGTGTCAGTCACTGTTGCATCCCAAGTGCCCATAGCAATGCCTGACACTTAGCATCCCCCCCGCCCGCATCCCACTCCCAGCCCTTCTGTGGCCTCCAGGGATTCCAGAGAGGGCCCTGAGCACCTCTCCCCTTCCTACCATCCTCCTCAGCATTTTTTAGAAAGGGCTGTTGTGAGGAGCCAGAGAAGCACCTAGGCCTCTACTATGCAGAGAATTATGGGCCAGAGAGAAATTGCTGACAGGGGCTGGACTTGGCTGGTATATCCCCTCCACAGCTGGAGGTATTCTGTTCCTGGGGTAGGTTAAGAAAAGAGTGAGTCATAGACCTAGGAATGGATAGACAGACTGATCCAGCTTCTAACCTTCTCTTTCCTCTTACTGTCCCAGGGTGGTTGGCTAGATGCCCCCTTTTCCCTCTCTCTCTAGGACCACCCCACTCCTCACCTACAAATCCCTCCTCAAGTTCAAGCACAGACTCCATCATGAAAACTGTTTTCCCTGGTACCTTATGGAGTTTATGCTGGCCCTGCCTCCCTCTGTGACCTGCAGGGCAAGCTAACTCAGCTCCAGAAGGGCACTTGGCCCCATTGCCCTCCCAGACTCTCCATTCATCTATTGAGGGACGCTTAGGTTATTTTCATATCTTGGCTCTTATGAGTAAAACTACACTAAACAAGACATATCTTTTCTGTATCCTATTTTCATTTCCTTTGGATAAGAGAAGTGGGATTGCTGGATCATAAATCAGTAGTGTTGATTTAGTGTAGTTGATACTATACATAACAATGAAATCTGAAAATGAAATAATGAAGACTATCCTGTTCACTATAGCTTCATAAAACAATAAAATACTTAGGAATAAACTTAACCAAGGAAATGAAAGATCTATACAATGAAAACTGCAAGACTTTGATGAAAGAAATTGAAGAAGACACAATAATAAATGGAAAGATATTCCATGTTCATGGATTAGAAGAAATAATATTTTTTAAATGTCTATGAGCTTCTCTTGTGGCTCAGCTGGTAAAGAATCCGTCTGCAATGTGGGAGACTTGGGTTCGATCCCTGGGTTGGGAAGATCCCCCTTGGAGAAGGGAAAGGCTATCCACTATAGTATTCTGGCCTAGAGAATGCCATGGACTGTATAGTCCATGGGGTTGCAAAGAGTCAGACACGACTGAGCAACTTTCACTTCACTTCACATGCTACCCAAAGCCATCAATATATTTGATTCAATCTCTATCAAAATTCCAATGGCATTTTTCACAGAAACAGAGAAAAAAAAATCTTAAAATTTGTAAGTGGAAACACAAAGACCCTAAATAGCTAAAGCAGTCGTGAGAGCAAATGTGAAGGACCCATTTCAAACAATATTTTGTGCTTGTGCTGTTGTGTCCAACTCTTTGCAACCCCATGGACTATAGCCCACCAGGCTTCTCTGTCTGTGGAATTTTCCAGGCAAGAATACTGGAGTGGGTTGCCATTTCCTCCTCCAGGGAATATTCCTGACCCAGGGATCGAACCTGTGTCTCTTTCGTCTCCTATATTAGCAGGCAGATTCTTTACCACTGAATCACCTGGGAAGCAAACAATATATAAAGCTATAATAATGAACAGTAAAACAGACACATAGACCAATGAAAGAGAATTGAGAACTCAGAAATAAATCCCCTACATGGAGTCAGCTAACATTTGACAAGGGAGTCAAGAACACTTCACTGGAAAAGGAAAATCTCTTCAAAAAATGATACTGGGGAAACTGGATAAACACATGAAGAAAAATGAAATTGGGGCTCTAGCTCACAGCACTCACAAAAATTAACTTAAAATGGGTTAAAGTCTATTTAATACTTTATACCATAGAACTCCTAGAAGAAAACATAGGGAAGAAACTCTTAACATTGGTCTTAGCAGTAGGTTTTTGGCTATGACACCAAAGCACAGCAACAAAAGTAAAAATCAACAAGTGGGACAACATCAAACTAAAAAGCACCAGCACAGAAAAAGTAACAACAAAGTGAAATGGCAACCTACAGAATGGGGGGAAATACTTGCAAACCACATACTGGATAAGAATTTAATAATCAAAATATATGAAGAACCCATACAACTCAATAGTAAAAAAAAAAAAAACCTCAAACAACTCAATTAGAAAATGGGCCAAGGAACTGAATGGACATGTTTTCCAAAGAAAATATACAAGTGACCAACAGGTACATAAAATATTGCTCAATCATCAGAGAAATGCAAATCAAAACCACAGTGAGATATCATCTCACATTTGTCAGAATGGCTACTATCAAAAAGACAAGAAATAACAAGTGGTAGAGAAGATCTGGAGAAAAAGGGAACACTTGTGCACTGTAGGTGCGAATGTAAATTGGTACAAACACTGCTGTAAACTGGATGGTGTTCCTCAAAATATTAAAAATAGATCCAGTAATCCCACTCCAGGGTATATATCCACAGGCAGGTCCTAACAGCAGGTAACTCATCTTTCCTGGCTGGGCATACACACAAAAATCTTAGTCCTTGAACCAGGGGAAACAACAGTGCAAAGAAATAGAAGAAAACAATAGAATGGGAAAGACTAGAGATCTCTTCAAGAAAGTTGTAGATACCAAGGAATATTTCATGCAAAGATAGGCACAATGAAGGACAGAAACAGCAAGCATCTAAGAGAAGCAGAAGAGATTAAGAAGAGGTGGAAAGAATACACAGAAAAATTATACAAAAAAGGTCTTAATGACCTGGATAACCATGACGGTGTGGTCACTCACCTAGAGCCAGACATCCTGGAGTGTGAAGTCAAGTGGGCCTTAGGAAGAATTACTAAGAACAAAGCTAGTGGAGGAGATGGAATTCCAGCTGAGCTATTTCAAATCCTAAAAGATGATGTTGCAACAGTGCTGCACTCAATATGCCAGTCAGCAAATTTGGAAAACTCAGCAGTGGCCACAGGGTTGAAAAAGGTCAGGTTTCATTCCAATCCCAAAGAAGGGCAATACCAAAGAATGTTCAAACTGCCATACAATTGCACTCACTTCACATGCTCAAAATCCTTCAAGCTATGCTTAATGTTCAAACTGCCATACAATTCCACTCACTTCACATGCTCAAAATCCTTCAAGCTATGCTTCAGCAGTACGTGAACCGAGAAATTTCAGATGTACAAGCTGGATTTTAAAAAGGCAGAGGAACCAGAGGTCAGATTGCCAACATCCACTGGATCACAGAAAAAACAACAAAATTCCAGAAAAACATCTACTTCTGCTTCAGTGACTATGCTAGAACCTTTGACTGTGTGGATCACAACAAACTGGAAAATTCTTCAAGAGATGGGAATACCAGACCATCTTACTTATCTCCTAAGAAGCCTGTTTGCAGGATAAGAAGCAACAGTTAAAACCGGACAAGGAACAAGTTTTATTAAAGGCAAAATGAGGACTAGCCCAAGAGCTATTTCAGATAGCTCTGAGAAACTACTCCACAGAGTCTGGGGAAAGGTCAGTGATTTTGGTGAAGGGGAAGTACATGTAATCAGGCATGTATATTTTGCTGAAAGTTGATGCTAGTTTCCTGAAAATTACTGCTAGTCACGAGGAGCAGATGTCACCATGAAGGGTTTTAGTGCTTTTCTAGACACGAGGAGATGCAAGAATTGGGCTCATAAAATCTTCTGAAAATCTCTATCTGAAGACCTGTTCTGCCAGTTTTTCCCAGATCACACAGTGCCTCATTTCTATCTCCACCCTGAACTCCTTTCAGGGAATGTTGAAGGTCAGCAGCTGCAGCAGCTCATGATTTAATCCTTGTGGAGGCAGATGGCTAGTGCCAGTGTGTAGCTGGCATAACAATACCTACCATATAGGGTTATCATAATAACTGAATCAAAATTAAACAATACATGCTTATAGGGTTATTCATATGTAAAAGGCTGAGAACAATACCTAGTACCCTGTAAGTACTTCACAAAAACTGGCTATGAGAGCACAAAAATAAGAGCAGGAAACCCTAGTGGATGAAGGAAGATGCAGTTTAGAGGAAATTATATCTAAACCCAAAGAAAAATCTGACCTCAAAGTCAAAAGGAAATATTTATGGTGTTTTTATATTCTCTTTTGTCAAGAACTATAGTAAGTGTGATGCAACCCTTCATGTTGTATTTGATATAAAATAACAGTCTTGTTGGAGAGAAGCCTGATTTAAAAATGAAGTCAAAACATCTAATAATGAAGCAGAATACATATAGGCATGTGTACTTTCTTAGAAAGAAAATAGATTAAATAGCACCTGGTTCTATAAATCATTGAATTTGTAAAATAAACTGCAATTATTTACATATTTCCAGTAATACCTAAAGGGGGTTGTGGATGAAATTGTTCTTTAAAAATCATTCCCATTGAAGTAATCTACTTGAAGTAGGTCATCCTGTTTCCTTTATTAGTGAGCCAAGATTTCCGCAAGGACCATTTACTTCAGGTCTGCATTTTACCTGTATCTGGTTTATCTGTCTTGGCTATAGTTATAGTGAAACTTTCATCGATACTCACAAATCAGCCACAATTTCCCTGTGGCAATTTACAGCTGAGTGCTACCTATAAGTTCTGCAGCAGAACCCACGTGAAAGTCCCTCCCTCTCAGCTGCAGGATCATCCCTCACCTCAGGTTAAGTCCTGATGAACAATCTGAAGAGCAGCATGTCAAAACCTATCACTTGTGTGCTCCTCTGGGTGATTGAGTCATGGCCTCACCGGTAAGGCCTTCTTTACCAAGTCCAGGTCTTAGGGCTCTGGCTCCATGAACCAGCAGGGTGACAAGAGTGATATTATAAATCACATAGGCTTGTTTTATGATAGGGTCAGAAAAACCTGACTTTCTGAAAGTTTCTGTATTTTTACACAGTCACGTGGCAACACTCAGCTGAATGTCCAAGATGCACAAAGTGTTAGAGCTGGAAGGAACCACTGCCATCACTGCTGTCAACTGATAACAACATTGCTGATCAGAGAGGTTGCAAAGTTAATGGGTTGCAATACTAGGTCTCAGAGCACCTCTTCAGCCTCTCAGCCCAGTGCTCTTCCTTATATTTTAGTCTCTCAGGGTCATGTCCTTTTTTGTTTCATTATATAGTTGGATACGCATAACTATAATTTAATAGATACTACCAAGGGATTGTATACCTATATGTGACAGTGTATGCACCCACCCCAAAATGCTGATTTTTTTAAAATGTTTTCATAAAATCCTAATTCAATGAAATATCATATATGAGAAGAGTCTTATAAAACACTGCCAACTGCCAGCTACATAAGCTTGCCCCACAAGCACAGTCAAGGTTGTGAGCTGTGTTTAACATCCTGCTTTCTTGCGTTGAGCTGGTTGTCATGTGTTGTCGATGCCATCTGGATGCATCATAAGTGTGGGGTGATTTTGCAATAAACACACAGTAACTATAATGTAACCCAGAAGCAGAATGACTGCAAAAAAAAAAAAAATAACAAGGTCAACTTTTAAAATGAAATCTATCCTTACTTGAAATTTCAAGTTGAGAAATTAAAATATATTATTGATATCCGACATTAGCGATTGAACATGAAAAATTAAATAAAGAAAAGAGGTCATTCACTAAAGAGGTCAGTATGGACACACACATACACAGAGACACACATGTTCACTTGGAGAGCCACCCTGCTAGGTTGGCAGGGCTCCATGAATGACAGCCTGTGAGGGCAGCAGATGATGAGGGCTACCTGTACTTTGCTCTCTTCATCATTCTGTCTCCAGGGTTTTTGTCTTCAGGTTTTCCTTTTCTTTTTAGCACCATGCTTAGCATCCCTACTTGGACCTGGTCCTTGATACACCCTGGAATCTCACATTCAAGGGGCCAATACCTTACTCAGAAGGATGCTTCTGAGTCTCTGCATAGTCATTTGTATTCCATACCACTATAGGACTTGGGCAAACCATCAGCTAATGACCAAATTCCAAGGGAAAATGTGAAGTTTGAATTATTTTTAAATAGAGCATGATTTTTCCTGTCAATTTGTCTGTAAAGACACACTTTTAACTTAAGGACATTCTTGCATGACCCTGCTTTTTTGGCCAGAATGACAATCCAATACATAAAATATTTCTAATATGAAAAATATCTCTACTTTATTATATGACTGTATTATTAGACAGCTAAGATTCCTAGATTATACTGAAAAGCCCAATGCAGGTAAGTATTTGACAAAGATATTGGAAGTAAAATTGGATTAGGGGTCAGGCATCTAAAAATAATCTATCTCAGGGTTAAGTTTCTTCATCTATACAGCCAAGGCATTGGGTTGGAATTTCTTTTGTTCCTACACATCGGCTGCTTTATCTCCTTCATTGGCCATAGTGATGTTAACCTAACTCCTCTTTCTCATCCTCTTTAAAACACAAGTGAGGGATATCGACTTGAATTATCCAGGGAACTATTTAGATCTGAAATACAGTGAGGGATAGCAAACACATCCCAAGGTGCCTTCTGGCTCTGAGAATGAATGGCTGAGTATAAAGTATGGATGATGAAGGACAGAGATACACTCCCAATAGTCAAAACAATGCTCACTAAGAAAACTGCACTACAAGGAAGTTGGTCTTAAAACTAAATGTTAATGATGTCATTATATTTTTCTCCCAAGAAGGAAGAGGAGGAAAGGAAGGAGAGAAGGAAGGACAGAAGGAAAAAAAGAAGGAATGTAGGAAGGAAGAAGTAAAGGAAAGAAGTCAGGCAGAAGGAAGGAAATATGTGAGGGTCACTAAACTCTTTTCCATCAGAGGAAAGATTAATGTAATGATTAATAATAATGCCCAAATCTGGGCTTCCCTGATGTTCTAGTGGTTAAGAATCTACCTGCCAATGCAGGGGACATGGGTTCAAACCCTGGTCCAGGAAGATCCCACGTGCCGTGGAGCAGCTAAGCCCATGTGCCACAACTACTGAGTCAGTGCTCTACAGCCTATGAGCTGCAACTACTGAACCCATGAGCTGCAACTACCGAAGCCTGCAAACCTAGAATCCATGCTCCACGAGAGAAACCACTGCGATGAGTAGCCTGTGCAACACAATGAAGAGTAGTCCCTGCTCACTGCAACTAGAGAAAAGTCTGTGAAGCAACAAAGATCCAGCACAGCCAAACTAAATAATCTTAAAAAAAAATTATAAAAAAGTCATGCCCAATCAAATAGAAAATCTCTCTTTCAAGTATCAAAACATGCAAAGTTGAACCTCTGTTTTTCTTCACTTGTCAAAGGAGATGCAGTTTATTACCTTCAAAGTCCACATCTCCAACGAGTTTTGTCTTTCCTGTTATTGGGTCATGAACATAGTTGATACCAACATCGATTACAGCGGCACCTTCCTTAACCATATCAGATGTGATCAACTTTGGGATACCTAGAAGCAAAACAGAGCTGTAAAACACTGGAAAATACTTAAACTTTGTCCTTAAGCATAACAAAGATTTATATATCTGGTATTTTTGTTGTCATGGAAAGGTAGCACATGAGGGTATCGCTGGGTGAAATCCTGCTAGGGTTTACCCTTTCACTTTAGAGATTGCTTAGCAGACTTCAAATGGACCCAGCTTGAGCAGTCTCCTTTTGTATGTCGTGCACTATAAATAGCATGGGGAGATTATGGAGACAAAACAGGCTTCTGTTGAGGGTGAGTGCAGTGGAGTGAAAACAACTTGGAAGATGGAGGCAGAGACAAGGAAGCGAGCAAAGGAAGGAGGATAAAAAAGACAAAAAGTAAAGATGGTAATATTCATATTTCTCAGGGTTGTGGTAAACTATAAAGTGCTCTGCACAAAGTAGTATCTTATCATTTCCAAACATGAAAGACTATCCTGCTTTGATTTTTTCTTGGTTTGTTTGATTCATCATGTCTGTATATAACTTGGAATGGTAAGAAACAGTACATTCTACTCAGTGTTTCTCCATTTGAATTTGAAAGATAGCTCTACAGAAATGTGATGTCACCATCTATTTTTTATAACTCTTCAAATTTTATTTCAGGTGCAACAGTACCAGCTAACAATGGTTAGTGCTCCATTTTTATTTATTTATTTATTTTTTGCTGTAAGTTAACAAATCATTCCTAAACTGAGTGTCTTAAACCAACAACTTATTATTATGTTCCACAGTTGTGTGAGTTGACTGAGCTCAGCTGGATGGATCTTCCTGGGGGTCTTTCATATAAGTGGAGTCAGTTAGTGGCTGCAGTTTGAGGCATCTCAACCTGTGACATCGCTGGTTGTCTGAGGTGGTGCATTCACAGGCTTGCAGTTGAGCTCATCTGGGGATGCTGACTGGAGCACATAGATGCGGCCTCTCCATGCAGCTTGGACTTCTCACAGCCCTGCAGCTGGCTTCCAGGAGTGAATATTCCAAGTGGCAGGAAATAGAAGTCACCCATTGCTTGAGGATGGAACCTGGAAACTAGCACAGTGTTGCTTCTGTCATATTCTATTGGTCAGGCAGTGACAGAATCCACTTAGATTGAAAAGGAGGGGTAGAGATGCCACTTTCCAATGGGAGGAGAATCAAAGAATTTGTGTCCATCTTTATTCCATCAGAATGCCTCTAGAGGACACTGTGTCTGGAATCTGATTTACTCATTTTCACACTACATCCCTTAACCAGAATAGGGCAATCTGTTGTGTATCATCAGAGGCTTTCTTCTATCATCTGAATATCCAGATGCTTTAAATGTCATCTTGTGACATATGATTTTTAGTGATAGTAAGAATTAAAAGGCTAAAAAGACAGTGCCAAAATAGATGCAGCTAGCTGACAAGGTTCCTCAGCCACACCAGTGATACAACCACAATGGTTATCAATGCTTGAGAGATATTTTTTCTCTTGCTTTCCTATTCCAGAGAAGTTCTCCCTTTTTATCAGTTATAGCATAGATATTGAGTAATGCTCCAAATAAAGTCATAAAATCCTGTATATTCTTGGCAGCCAATAAAAAAAGAAACCATAAGTGATTATGGCAGCAGGAAATATTTTTAAAATTAAAATGACAATGAAGTAGTTATTAAAATCCAGCTACTATGATTTTGAGAAAGATCCAGATCTCCCTTCCAATTAGGACCATTCAATACAGTATCTCAATGAATATCAATTGGCAGTGGTCAAATACACAGTTTTCCAAAGCGAGGGAAATGTGAGCTTGATTTTAATTCTCAGGAAAATTACAAAATGGAAAACAACTGAATGAATGTTTGTTTGTTTTTTTCCTGATGATGATGGTACATATGTCCATTGCAGAAAGTGTCAAAAATATCTAAATGTTTAAGCTGAAAACAAAAATCACTATAATCTTGCCACCCAAAGATAATAAATGTATTTTTATTGTATTTGTTTCTAGGATTTCAAAATGTTTCTTCATTAGATATAAAGCCTATAAAAAGATATATAACTTTGTTTACATTGTGCATCATTGTTTATCTTTGCATTAAAATTAAACTGTAAGCATTTTCCTATTTCGTCAATTATTTAAAATTTAAAAGCCACATGAAATAATTTATTATATAAATAGTAAGTTATTCATTCCTGCAGTCTTTCCAATATTTTTCTATCATAAATAATGCAGTGATGATCATTTGTGTTCAGGAAACTATGATGATTTCTTATCTGCAGCAGCAAGTTTGACCGTTTTTCACTGAACCCTTATGATGGGGTTCAGTGAAACATGATGGAAAAACATGGGCTGAATAAAAGCTCTCAATGGTAGAGTTATGACTGGTTAAATAATACATTCTGAAACAGTTTATCAATGCATCTATAAGAAGGTCTCTTGAGGTCTTCCATGAAAAGTATCTTTCAGTGCCATTTTCAAATTTTGTGAGAAGAACTTGGAAGAATGCATTGGCATCACAATAGTTATTTTATCTTTGTCCTCCTCCAGGTCCATTTTCCATCCTTCTCTACTTTACTTTATTGCAGGGATGGGACTGATTCTTATAGAGGTCTTGTGTGTTTCCTCTCCCTCTTGGAACCCTGTCACAGCCATGAGAACAAATACAAGCCTCCTTGCTGGCAGATTCAAATCCCATGGAAGAGAGCTAGGTCGTTTCAGGGACGCCATCCTAGACCAGTCATCTAGGCAACCACCAGCTGAAGGCAGATGTTTGAACAAGCCAAGCCATAGTCAGAATATTTGAGCTAGGGTCACCATAATTGACCAGCTGATCCAGACTCACAAGAAATTTATTTTAAAGGGTGGTTGTTTAAATTGACTGAGTTTGGGGGTGTTTGGCTGTTTTTTAATACAGCAAAAGCTGAATAATCCATATTAGCAAATGACATAAAATTGGACACAATAGCTAGTAAGTAGCTACTTTGGAATAGTGGACTATCAATAGCAATAAGAATTTGAAAGAGGTTCTGTATATAATTCTGACCAGCTTGCTGTACTTGATTAAAAACTCACTAAAAACTATTAGGCTGTTCCAAGACAAATAATGTCCAGATACAGGGATGTAATGTTTTCCACTATATTTTCAGCAGACTCTCTCTGAAAATGCTGGTTGTATTCTGGAAGCTGATCTTGAGAAGAATGATGAGAATGGATCTGGAAATCATGTCATATGGAACAAGTGCTATCAAACTAGTTGGTTCAACTGTTTACCATCAGGTTGTGACAAGAAGAAAAAGTTTATGCCACAATGTAAATCAACTATATCAATAAACATGCTTTTAAATTCAGCTAGCTTTATTTTTTCATAGAAAGAATTTTTCAACGAAGATAGCAATATGTTGATTTTTTTTTTTTAACTTTGGCAGTGCTAGGTCTTCTTGCAGTGTGCAGACACTTTGTTGCAGCACATGGGCTTCTCTAGTTGCAGCACATGGGCTGAGTTGTCCCATGACATGTAGGATCTTAGTTCACTGACCAGGGACTGAACTCTTGTCCTCTGTATTGGCAGGCGGGTTCTTAACCACTGGACCATGAAGGAGGTCCCTGTATGCTGATTTATATTCTGCCACAGCTCTTTATATTGATGTGGATCTATAATTTATAGTTCCCAAAGGGTAAGGAACAGCCATGGGTCAGTATTGGTCCATACACTGAATATCTCTGAAACAGAAGAATGGTTGAATAAACTCAAGTTGCCTTTCTCAGGGGGAAAAAAAAAAACCTAAAAACTAAAAATAATCACACCCCAATAATTGTGTCTTCAATGTGTTAAACTGTATAGGGAACTGATTTACTTTATATATTTTCAGAAGAATGAAGGGACAAGGAAGGGAATAGATTTTAGCTCAATACAGAGAATATTTTAAGAATAATAAGCCACAAAGAGAAATACTGTCCTTATTCCCCATTAGAAATGTTCACAATAGGGTAAAGATGAGATTGAATTGGGAAAGTTAATGATGCTTTCAAATTTTATGATTTAAAGATTCTCTTTTGTCTAATTAAAATAATTTTTTTCTTTCTTCTCTCAAATAATTCATTTCTGAACCCTTGCAAGACTTCTGACCCTGTTATTCTGCTAAACAAAAGAAAGAAAGAATACAAATTGTAGTTAACAGTTGAAATGATAACAAATAGGCATATATGATGTCTACTTCAGATATGTTAAATAAGTTGTCCACTGACATTATTGTCTTGTAGAGACAAATGACTGGAAGTAAAGTTGTTCATTAATTGTACCTTAAAAGACACTGAAAAGAAATTTCTTAGACATGAGGTATTTGGTTCCCCAAATAAACAGATGCAATGTATTTACATTAAATTATTATCATTTGATAAAGTGACATATTAAAAACTATTTAAACATTTGGAAAAGACTTTCAGTTCAGTTCAGTTCAGTCACTCAGTCGTGTCTGACTCTTTGCGACCCCATGGACCGATTTTAGATATTATTTTTTAAAAAAAGACTTTAGATACTAGTAGAATGTGAAGTCAGAAAAATTTTTTATTTGTTTTTTTGTTAAAGTTGAAAATGAACTGTAGTTTCAAGTGAACATTTCCTGTGAACTTTTTCTTTTTGATGTGATAGTTCTATAGAAACCTATCCTTAATTCTTATATAATTTGAAGACTCAAGCATTATATGTGAGAACCAAAACCATCCACATCCACATAACTTACTCTATACATTAACATAACTTTATTATTTCATTGTTTTTATCAATGCAACTTTATTACTCTAGGAAACTCTTGCTCAGAAAGATAAAAGTTTTAAGCAATTTTATTGTCTCAAGAACACATCAAAAGACTTATTTTAATTAACATCAAACTGTTTGACATCTCAACAGATAGTATCAAAATTTTCAAGGCTCTTGGAAATCCTTACTTTAAATCCTCTCCTTATTGTGTCTTCAATCCTAAACTTTTATATTATGATCCTTACTTAATCCTATTCAAAATTTCTTATTAAGAGACTTGCCTTAAAACAAACTTCATGCTTAGTCACTCAGTCATGTCTGACTCTTGCAACCCCATGGACTGTAGCCCATCAGGCTCTTCTAACCATAGGATTCTTGAGTCAAGCATTCTGGAGTGGGTTGCCATTTCCATCTCCAGGGGATCTTCCCCACCGAAGGATCAAACCCAGCTCTCTTGCATTGCAGGCAGATTCTTTACTATCTGAGCCACCAGGAAAACCCCCCAAACAAACTTCAACTTCTAAATATTCCAACTTTGCTTCTACAGCCTAAGATGTTACTAAGGTAAAGTAGCTCACTGGGGCTGGTGGAGGGGGGGTAGATTCCTGATTTGTGGAATTTGGTGATTTCTGTGGTATAAGTATTCCTATCATGGATGACTTCAAGTTACCAAGGTGACATCACTGAACACGGAATTGGGAAGAGATGTTCAGAATCCTTCTCGGGCTAATAGGAGTTAGCTCCAGCACACCACTGCCTCTGAGGGACTGTCAAGATAGTGTTCTCCCATGCTTCTCTAACCTAAACTCAGATTTGTCTTATTGATGGATTGTTTGGAAGACATCTGGGGGAACCAGTGTTCAACAATACTGGGGATCTGTGAAAATCTAATCAAGAACTTCTCTTGGCCAGGATCTCCAGTTGGAACCATGGTTGCCTCTTTGGCCCTTTGAGCCTCTTGTGGCTACAGGGAGCTGTCGGCCTCTGTGACTGGGATGATGAGGTAAGTCTTGCATTGAGTCCCAATTCTGATTTCTTTTCTTTAAAGGTCCCCAAATGCTGAGTTTATTTTGTCTTCTTTAAATAAGAAATCCATTTTAGGAATCCTTTGATTATATGCTCAGTTAAATAACTTTTGGTTGGTGGAAGTCAGTGCTATTACTTACAACACAATTTGTCTCTATCACTGTCATCTTTTGTTGTATATCTACAAGGGGAGAGTTCACAGGGAGGGGATGTGGGTAAGGTAGATAAATCCATTACTCAAACTGACCCTGAGGACTGAAAAATTCAGAAAGTGTCTTTTGAATTTTGGAAAATCCTGTGGATAAGTTTTGCCTCAGCTCACTTGTTCCCCTGGCTAAGATGGTAAAAAAAATCTGCCTGCAGTGCAGGAGACCAGGGTTTGATCCCTAGGTCAGGAATATCCTCTCGACAAGGGAATGGCTACCCACTCCCGTGTTCTTTTCTGGAGAATTCCATAGACAGAGGAGCCTGGCGGGCTTACAGCCCATTGGGCCACAAAGGGTTGGATACGAGTGAAGTGATTAGCATTAGCACGGCATCCCAAATATCCAATGTTCGGCATTTTTTTTTATGTTTCTGAGGGAGTATCTGAGGCATTTAGATTCCAAAATTGTTCCCTTAAAATATGTCTTCACCTAGGCAAACAAAAAGTGAAAAACTAAAAGTGGTCTCGTTTAGAGTCTTCCAAGTCTTAGTACAAATCAAATAGCTCTTATTATTTATCTTCCCCCGACTTAAGTTTCTCCACTTCCTCTGACTTGTTCCTTTTACCTCTTAACTGGCTAGAAAAATCTCCAAAGTGTAATTACTTCATAAAATTAACCACCCCTCCCCCTACCATCAGAAACAGGGAAAACTGCATTGTTTAGTCTAGTCTCATACTGAGCCAAAAAGCCAAGTGATAAAATTTGCAGAGGAATTAGAAATAGTTTTAGCAGTCAATAATCCAGTACCCCCAAGTTCATATCAATTAGTACATATGTGTTCTGTTATGAAAGAGTTGGATGGAAAGATAGGATTCAAAGACCCAAATTTGCATAAGAAATCAGAAAAATTTAGAAAAGTTGTGTATATTAGACAAGGTCTTTTGGAAACTATCCCCTCCTGTGAGCATAGATTGAATGCTGATTCCATCTTATAAGCGAAGAAAGGAACCATCCATTGGAGAATTCAGAGACAAGTTCTTTAATACTTTTAGACAGTTTTCATAAGTAACTCCTGTTGCAGATGTAATGAGCTCTCTGCTAACTTTTTGCCAATACCTTTAAACCTGAAATAGAAAGTTTAATACACTAGAAACATTTAGAATTTAAACACCTATAATTTAAATTCTAGAAAAACTAGAATGGAATAATAGACCCATTGCCAGACATCCAGCAATTTACTGAGCGTTTTTAAAAGAATATGAGAACAAAGATAGAATAAGACTCAGATAAAACAATTAGACACTCCCTATGAGGAAGGAGAGGAGGAGGAAAAGGAATCAAATGCCCAATCTCTCATTTTATCCTTGAAAATTCACAAGGAGAATTTTGTCATAATGTTAGAAGGCAACTTTTTGCTTGATCTGGGCACTACTTTATTAGTCTTAAACTTTGCTATTTAATTCAACATCTCCCTTGGAATAAACAGACCACTCAGGTGGTGGGTGTTTAAGAATACTCAAACATTCCACCAGAGAAGGCAATGGCAACCCACTCTAGTAATCTTGCCTGGAAAATCCTATGGACAGAGGAGCCTGGTAGGCTGCAGTCCACGGGGTCTCGAAGAGTTGGACACGACTGAGCGACTTCACTTTCACTTTTCACTTTCATGCATTGGAGAAGGGAATGGCAACGCACTCCAGTGTTCTTGCCTGGAGAATCCCAAGGACCGTGGAGCCTGGTGGGCTGCTGTCTATGGGGTTGCACAGAGTCGGACACGACTGAAATGACTTAGCAGCAGCAGCAGCAGCAGCAGCAGCAAACATTCCACATGTCCTGGCTGAGAGCAGAAGTGCCGTCTTGCCTCCTCAGTGACCCCACACTTGCTAATTTGGTAGGGACAGATGTATGCTGAAAGTGGACTCATCAACAAATTAAGTGATTTCTTGATAGTCTCTTTCCTGAAAACTCTGAGGACTTCCTATTCATAATGAGGTTGCAACTAATTGGCATATTAACTTAGACTTCCTGTGTCTAAATCAAGTCCAAATTGAAGATCTCAAAGAAATGCTAGAGTTTTTGTGGGTAATACTTCTATAATATTGGTGGCATTAATAGGACTGAACTTCTATCTAAACCTCTATCTAAACATCTAGTGAGAAAAGCACTTTTGTTGAGACGTCCTTAAGTTTTAGTGAGTTTCACCTGGGGAGCTTGTTAGACTGCCTGTGTCCTGAGTCAGCAGGCCAGATATGGCCCAGGACTCTGCATTTTAACACTTCTCCAGGTGACTCTGATACATAATATTCTCTTAAAGCACAAGCTAAAGATAGACCAAAACTAATAGAAAATGGACTGGTTCTTAAAAATCCTGTCTTTCTAGGTAAAAACACCAATGGGTTGAGGATATAGAATCATTCAGAATCTTAGATCCATAAATAGAATATTCATTCCCCAGCTCCCCATAGTAGCAACCTCAAATTCTGTTTTATCCTTGTGCCTCCTGAGACAATATGTTTTAGTTTAGATCTGTATTTTGTTTCCTTCAGTGTCCTTTCTTTAGTATTAATCATAATCAACTTATGATTTCTTTTAGATCATAATAATCAGTACTTATTGGCCTTCTTCTGGAAATATCAACAATATACATACTTAGGCTATTGTTACACCCAGGAGTTTACTAAGTCATCCTCATAATTTTTCAAAATCCTCTATCAGGACCTAAAGAATCTGAAATTTTCCTGTAATTATATTCTTATCATTCAAAGGAAGATTTCCAGAAGAACATATATTTTAGAAGATGTGAATCAGAAACTGAATTTTAAGTTTCTAAAAATTCAAAATACTTTTAGGCTATGCTGGCCTATCAGCAAATGTATTTCTCAAGTAAATAGGTAATAAGAAACATTACAAGTACAATAAAATAGCTGTTAGATTTTATATAAATATTTGTTATTGCAAACTCCCTCCTTTATATTTAGCAATTTTCAAAACTCTCATATCAGTTCTTTAAATTCCTAATAAAACATATCAACTCTATATTCTAGGATATTCAGTAGCATGAAATTTCACTGTTGCACACTTATAATATCATCATTAAAAATTTCTAGCTTTAACCCTGCATAGCAAAAGCAATCTTGAGAAAGAACAGAGCTGGAAGAATCACCCTACCTGATTTCAGGCTATACTACAAAGTTATAGTAATCAAAACAGCCTGGTATTGACACAAAAACAGACATGTAGATCAATGAACAGATTAGAGAGCCCAGAAATAAACCCATGCACTTATGGTCTATTAATCTATGGCAAAGGAGGAAAGAATATACCATGGAGAAAAGACAGTATCTTCAATAAATGGTGCTGGTAAAACTGGACAGTTACACATAGAAGAATGAAATCAGAACATTCTCTAACACCATATATAACAATAAACTCAAAATGAATTAAAGACTTCAGTAAAAACAACAACAATAACAACAACTTATTAAAGACCTAAATTTAAGACCAAAAACCATAAAACTCTTAGAGGAAAACGTAGGCAGAACACTCTGACATAAATTGTAGCAATATTTTTTGGATTTGTCTTCTAAAGCAAAGTAAATAAAAGCAAAAATAAACAAAAGGGACCTAATTAAACCCAAAATATTTTGCACAGTAAAGGAAACCACTGACAAAACAAAACAAAAAAACCCACAACCTACTCAATAGAAGAAAATATTTGCAAATGATATGACTGATAAGGAGTTAATATCCAAATACATTAAAGAGCTCATATTAATACAACTCAACATAAAAAAAACAATTAAAAAGTGGGCAGAAAACCTGAATATACATTTTTCCAAAGTGACATGAAGATAGTAGCCAACAGGCATATGAAAAGATGCTCAACAACACTAAACATTAAGGAAATGCAAATCGAAACTACAGTGAGATATCATCTCACACCTGCAGAATGGCTATCATAAAATGAACACAGATAACGAATTGTTGGCAAGAATGTATAGAAAAGGGAATTTTGTACATTGTTTGTGGGAATGTAATTGATATAACCACTGGGGCAACAGAATGGAAGTTTTTCAAAAAATTAAAAATAGAACCAGCAATTACACTCCTGGGTATATATCTGAAAAAAACAAAAACACTAATTTGACAGGATAACACACCCCAATGTTCATACCAAAATTATTTACAATTGTCAAGATATGGAAGCAACATAAGTGTCTATCAACAGGTAAATGGATAAAGAAGATGTGATACACACACATACCGACACACACACACACACACACACACACACACACACACTGAAATAATACTCAGCCATAAAAAAGAATGAAATTTTGTCATTTGTAGTAATATGGATGGATATGGAGGGTATTATGCTAAGTGAGATACTTCAAAAGGGTAAGACAAATATTGTATGATACTGCATTTATGTGTGAAATCTAAAAAATACAACAAACTTGTGAATACAACAAAAAGAAAGCAGAAATAAACATAGAGAACAAACTAATGGTTACCAGTGTGGAGAAGGAAGGGGGAGGGACAATATAGGGGTAGGAGAGTAAGAGGTACAAACTGTTATGTAGAAAATAAGCTACAAGGATATATTGTACAGCACAGAGAAAATAACCAACATTTTATAATAACAATAAATAGGGTGTAACCTTTAAAAATAAATTAATTTTTAAAAATTCTAACTTATAAATAAAATTATATACTAAAGCCTGAGATAGGTTTATGGAGGTAGGCTTATGATTTTTTTTTACCCCAAGAGAATTAATCCATCTATGAAGTTATTTCTGACAGAAACAAAAGGTCTTTATGAATGAAAATTTCAAAAATAATTGGGATAATTATTTTAGAGTGAACTACTCTCATCAGAAAATTTAGTAAGATTTTGATTCATCTAAGATTTCTCTGTTGTAGGTGAAATCTCTTATTGATAAGCAGACTAACCAATGGATGGTATACACAGAATCACACTATTTCAAAGGTTTTAAGTTTCTTATTAGGCTATTTTAAATCTGTTATTTTGTGACTTCTTATATGACAAATATGAAATAAATAACCAATGCTGTTTTAGCAAAATATACTGGATAAATATAGCATTTATAAAAACAATAGCAATATTTAAAGTATAAACAGGACATGATTCTACACCCTAGGAGCTGTTTACTTTTATATGAAGGTAAAACCAACACTCCTTGAGTAAGTAGAGGCCATATCCTAGTTCGCAAGAATTTTTTTTTTAAAGTAATCTTTTCCCCATGAATCCTCCTATCACAGTCATCTTCCTTTATGAAATGGCTCAGTCAAGGCATCCTGATAAAAGGAAGCACCATATTTACACATCAATTTAATTAGTAGAGTTCAAAGGGCTGTGCAAACATTATCTAATTAAACTTCACAACAATTCAGTGAAGCAAGAGAAGGTTACCCATTATCCTCATTCACAGAAGAGAGATTCTGAGGTGCTGAGAGGCTAATTGATTTCTTGGTTTCACAATGATGAGTCAGAGGTGAGACTGGGAACAAAACCAGAATTCTCATTCAAATATAAAAGTAACACCGTGGAAATGCTTATTCAGATGCATCACTCCTTCAGCTGGAAGTTGTCCTAATACATAAATAACAAGAGCAATTGCAGTTGAATTTGTGTGAATGTATATGTTTCTGTCTAGATTAGAAAAAACTATGTTCAACAGTATTTGCTTTGGAGACAGTCGTATGATGGCTAAATGCATCCTAGCTCAATAGAGACTATATTAGTAGCGAGAGTACTTTAGTGTCTTCCCCAAAGAGTCCTCCAGTTACTTCTAGGAATCCCCAAGAAGTGGATTATAAGCCAGTGAATCAGTGGCAATGACCACAGAACATGTCCTCTTTTCTCTCTTTTTCCCTGGCTTCTTTGATTCCTATCTGACACCTGTTTGACTATGATGCTTGTTAGGAGAGTGATGTCTATACCTAGGGCAATCTCTGGATACTTCCAAAGCTTCTAATCCTTGGTGTGCCAGACCAGCCTTGAATTCCTTACAGAGCTGAGGACCAGTAGGATTCTGCTGTGTGCCATACTTGATTCTCTAGGGATATAGAATCCCTTTGTTTTCAGAAACTCATAGAATTGCTCATGAGTCGGAGAAGGCAATGGCAGCCCACTCCAGTTCTCTTGCCTGGAAAATCCTACGGACGGAGGAGCCTGGTAGGCTGCAGTCCATGGGGTCGCTACGAGTCAGACACGACTGAGTGACTTTACTTTCACTTTCCCTTTCATGCATTGGAGAAGGAAATGGCAACCCACTCCAGTGTTCTTGCCTGGAGAATCCCAGGGGCGGGGGAGCCTGGTGGGCTGTCGTCCATGGGGTCGCACAGAGTCGGACATGACTGAAGCGACTTAGCAGCAGCAGCAGCAGCAGTTATATCAGCTTTTGTTGTTGTTCAGTTGCTCAGTCGTGTCTGACTCTTTGTAACCATATGGACTGCAGCATGCCAGGCTTCCCTGTGCTTCACAATCTCCTGGAGCTTGCTCAAACTCATGTCTTGAGTTGGTGATGCCATCCAACTATCTGGTCCTCTGTCGTCCCCTTTCTTCCTGCCTTCAATGTTTCCCAGAATGATGGTCTTTTCTAAGACCTGATAATTGATATCAGCTTTTACCTTGAATCTTTTTGCTGCAAAGTCTAGTGGACCTCTTGGGGGGTGAGATGCATGTTTCTCTTTTCTTCCTCCCATTAACCAAACCATGTTCCTTTCAAATAGACACTGGTGCATTGAAGGCACAGGTGGAGGCTGGAGGACAATTGGGACGATAGGTTGTTCACTCAGTCATGTCTGACTGTTTGTGACCCCATGAACTGCAGCACGCCAGGTTTCCCTGTCCATCATCATCTCCCGGAATTTACTCAAACTCATGTTCTTTAAGTCAGTGATGCCATCCCACCATCTTATCCTCTGTTGTCCCTTTCTCCTCCTGCCCTTAATCTTTCCCAAGATCAGTCTTTCTCATCACATCAGGCGGCCAAAGTATTGGAGCTTCAACTTCAGCATCAGTCCTTCCAATGAAGATTCAGGGTTGATTTCCTTGAGGATTGACTGGTTTGATTTCCTTGCAGTCCAACGGACTCTCAAGAGTCTTCTCCAGCACCACAGTTTGAAAGCATCGCTTCAAAGGGCCTACACTGCCAATCTCCATGGGGTATACAGAGCACACAAATGAAATAAGGTTCAAACACTTTTTCATCTTTTCTTTACAGGAAAAATGTTTACCATGCTCACATGTAAAATGATCAAAGCAAGGATAGATGTACTCATTGAAAAAAAAAGGTAGGATTGGGGGAGCACCAGCTCCTTAGGTTCCCAAGAGTTCAGTTTGAAAGCCAGTGAGTTCAGTTCCTTTTGCTTAAAAACATAGCTCCCGAAAGCCAGATAGTCTAAATAATGTATACAAATAAGGCCGATATTTTGGAAACACAAATTATTTTTTTCATAATTCTGTTATTTCCTTTGTACGTAGTCTTAGACCTTCCCTTCTTCCGTCTTGTTGCTTGCTGGTCTCGGCCTATTGATAACAATGCTGTGGCTGAACCTGCTCTTTTGGTTCTTAGGATTGCAAGATGCCATCAGCAATAACCATTAAGAAATTTAAAAAAAAAGCTTATTGACACAGGAGCTGGAAATTACATGGCACACCTGGGGCACAAAGTCAGTGAGGTCACAGATAAAGCAAAAGAGAGTGAGAAAGCATGTAACTGGGGTCTGCTTTTTACTGGGGCTCCGGGTGGGGGGATAGGATTTCAAAGGCTCTCTCTTGTTTGTGAATTTAAAACAAAAATGGGAGTTAACAGCACAGGAAGAGAGAATACATGCAGCTCAAATCATCAGTTAGGAAAATCAACCAATATCTCTAAAACAGAGGAGTCTGGAGGAAATGGGTAGCCTAGGTTGTTTTATCTACTGGCTGGCAATGTGTTTATCCAGTGGCAATTTAGAATAGTTTCATAGGAATAGTATAGCATAATGTGTTGTTGTTGTTTTGTCACTGAGTCATGTCTGACTTTTTTGTGACCCCAGGGACTGTAGCCTGCCAGCCTCCTCTATCCATGGAATTTTACAGGCAAGAATACTGGAGTGGGTTGCTATTTTCTTCTCCAGGGTATCTTCCCAACCCAGGGATACAACCTGCATCTCCTGCATTGCAGGCGAATTCGTTACCACTGAACAACCTGGGAAGCCCATATAATGCATTAGAGTTATACATAAAAAAAAAAAAAACAGAGTCTTTAATTTTTTATCTCCATTTCCCTGTATTTGGGGACATGTGGCTATGAAAAATTAATATACAGAAGCATTAAATAAGAGTCAGGAGACCAGAAGTGGAGGTCTCATGTCCTGTACTGCTAGCAGAGCCCAACAGGAAGAAGAAAGAATTCCTCTTCTTTCCTGGCAAGAGCTCAGCAAATGAGACTGTCACAACTCAGTCAAAAAAAAGCCAAGGATGGTTATTTTACTACAGCTTCCCCAACTTCCTTTTCTCCTGTATAAAAGCATTCTCCTCTCCTTTTTTCTTTTTTTTTTTTTTGCTGAGGATTTGCTTGTGACTTGCCATGGTTGCAGACCACAAATTGCAATTCCTTGATCCTGAATATAGATGGGGAAACAGTGGCTGACTTTATTTTTCTGGGAAAACTCCAAGATCACTGCAGATGGTGATTGCAGTAATGGAATTAAAAGACGCTTACTCCTTGGAAGGAAAGTTATGACCAACTTAGACAGCACATTAAAAAGCAGAGACATTACTTTGTCAACACAGGTCCATCTAGTCAAGGCTATGGTTTTTCCAGTAGTCATGTATGGATGTGAGAGTTGGACTATAAAGAAAGCTGAGCACCGAAGAACTGATGCTTTTGAACTGTGGTGTTGGAGAAGACTCTTGAGAGTCCCTTGGACTGCAAGGAGATCCAACCAGTCCATCCCAAAGGAGATCAGTCCTGGGTGTTCATTGGAAGGACTGATGTTGAAGCTGAAACTCCAATACTTTGGCCACCTGATGCGAAGAACTGACTCATTGGAAAAGACCCTGATGCTGGGAAAGATTGAGGGCAGGAGGAGAAGGGGACGACAGAGGATGAGATGGCTGGATGGCATCACCAACTCGATGGACATGGGTTTGGGTGGACTCAGGGAGTTGGTGATGGACAGGGAGGCCTGGCGTGCTGCGGTTCATGGAGTCGCAAAGAGTCGGACACGACTGAGCTACTGAACTGAACCGAACTGATCCTGAATAAATCCATTTTTGCTGGAGAAATAAGTGTCAGTCTCTTTGTTTTAGGTCAACATGACTTTGTGGTTCCTTTATTTAAGAAGTGGAGTCTTTTTTCCATGCTTTGAATCTGAGCCTGGCCATAGAAATCTTATCAATAGAATGAAGGAAAAATGACAGAGTACTAGGAAAATTCAAAGAAATAGTTGTTTGCTGTGTTTCATCCTTAAATGAATGGGAATAATTCTAGTATTTCAAAACTGAGGATTTTTTCTCTATTTATTTTTGACTGATAACATTCATTAGATTAAGAAAATTTTCTCCATTCCTAGCTTGGAATGATTGTTTTAAAAACTTGTTTCTTTGTTGTTGTTTTATTAAATCACAAATAGGTGTTGACTATTATAAAGAGCTTTTTCTACATCTTTTGAGGTTATAAGAGTAATGGTGCATGTATGCTAAGTTGCTTCAGTCCTGTCTGACTCTTTGCAACTCTACGGACTGTAGCCCACCAGGCTCCTCTGTCCATAGGATTCTCCAAGCAAGAATACTGGAGTGAGTTGCCATGCCCTCCTCCAGGGATTTTCCCAACCCAGGAATTGAACCTGTGTTGCTTATGCCTTCTGCATTGGCAGGCATTCTTTACCGCTAGTGGCACCTGGAAAGCTGGGTAGTAATACAGTTTAAAGAATTCAATTTTTTTAATGGTAATATAGTTTAAAAAAATCTGAATTCTTGTCTTATATTCTTTTAATACTATTGTTTTAAATTTACTAATATTCATAAGTAAAACTAGACAAAGTTTTTTCATTCCCCTGTCACCTTTGTCCTTTTTTGATATCAGTATTATGCATGCATGCTTAATCCTTCAGTCGTGTCCGACTCTTTGTGACCCCAGGGATTGCAGCGCACCAGGCTCCTCTGTCCATGGGGATTTTCCAGGCAAGAATACTAGAGTGGGTTGCCATGCCTTCCTCCAGGGGATCTTCCCAACCCAGGAATCCAACCAGGGTCTCCTGCATTGTAGGTGGATTCTTTCCCAGCTGACCTACCAGGGAATCCCCATCAGTGATCTTATAAATTAAATTGGGTAATGTTTCTTCTCCCTCTTGTCCCCTTCCCCCACCTTCTCCACCTCCTCCTCTCCCTTTCTTCTCTTTCCATACTAAGTTTATATAAGACATAATTATTTATTCTTTAAAGAATTAAAAGTTCTTTCTGAAGTTACCTCCAGACCATCTAGTACTTGTTATTTTAATATGAGGAACTGTTTACCAATTCAGTTTATTTTATACTTAGTAGCTTAATCAAATTTTCTCTGTCTTGGGACAATTTTGGTCATTCCCCACCTCCTCTCCCCAGTTTTTTAAATTTTATTTTACTTATTTATTTATTTCTGGCAGTGCCACACAGCTAGTAGGATCTTGGTTCCCCAAGCAGGTATCAAACCTGGGCCCACAGTAGTGAAGGCACTGAATCTTAACCACTGAATCATCAGGGATTCCATTCGCTGGTTTTAACATGTTATCCAGGTTTTAAGTATCAATCTAGGTTTTAAAATTTAATGGCATAAGAATAGATAATTTTAAAATGTCCCACTGTGTCAGTTATATTTCCTGATTTTACTTTTTGTGACATCTTTCTTTTTCCTTTCCCTAATTTTGATCCTCATACCTACTTTACGTACATCTATGAAAATTTTGGTGTATTCTAATATAGATTATAAATTTATCCTTTTGGTGTATTCTAATATAGATTATAAATTTATCCTATTGAAAATATGAGCTGTATCAAATAATTCATACCATTAATTGAGATATTCCAAATTATAATTATAGAATTTAAAGATTAGATGTGTATACAGCTTGTGATATTTCATATTTGATTTTTCTTACAAAAGCTATATTTCAATAAATTATGGTTTATAATAAGTGCATGTAAGTGCAATAAAACCTGCAGAGTTTTGGTATTCCACTCATTGAATACTTATATTTGAAATTTCCAATTGCTTATGAATAAAATGCAAACAAAATTTAGATGGTTCATCTACAGAATTTCAACTCCACTCTAGTACACTTAGTTTGCTAACTAAAAAATTAAAATCAAAATTTCTATAATATCTATGATGAGCAAATAGAAATACATAGATAGCTGTACATATGTATATGCATATTTTTAAAACTTGCAAATTTGGACGATCACTGCTCTGCTTCAATTGGCAGAATATCTCATCTCATTTGGAAGAAATTCTGAATTATGTATGTACCACAATTAACCCCAAGGAATTTCTATGCATGGCATTTTTTTCTTAGATGCTTTAATGATGTATAATTCACCATTTAAATTCTACAATTCAGTGGTTTTCAGTATTCATCACCAGTCACAAAATTGTGTGTTTATCACCACAATCAATTTTTGACCATTTTCATCATCCTTTTATCCATTAGCAGTCACTCCCCAATTCTCCCTGCCTCCCCAGTCCCAGTCAATTACTAATCTACTTCTACCTCTATGGATTTCTCTATTCAGGTTATTCTATATAAAGGGAATCATACTATGGTGTTATATTTGTGTACTAGTTTTGTGTGGGGTTATGTGTTCTTTTTCTTGGGGTATATATCTAGGAGTGGAATTATGGAGTCATATGGGAACTCCATATTTAACATTGTGAACAGCCAGATAATTTCCTAAACCATTTTATAGTTAAATGAGACATGTATGTAGATTCCAATTTTTACTTTCTTGTCAACACTTGATATTATCTGAAATTTTGATAGTGACCTTGGTGAGTATGAAGTGTTATCTCATTTGGTTTTGGTTTGCACTTCCCTAATGATAATGATAGTGAGCATCTTTTCATGTGATTTTACTGACTATTTGTTTAACTTCTTGGAAGCATCTCTGTTCAAATCATTTGTCCATGTTTGAATTAGATTATTTGTTTTTTCATGATGAACTGTAAGAGTTCTTTGTTTATTTTGGGTACAAATCCCTTATCAGATATTTAATTTGCAAATATTTTCTCATATTCTTTGGGTTGCCTTTTTATTATCTTGATGATAACCTTTGAGGAATAAAGTTTTTAAAAATTTTTATAAAACTCAATTTATCTATTTTTTTTCTTTTGTTGATTGTGTTTTTGGTGTAATAGTTAAGAAGAATCTGCATAGCCCAAAGTTATGAAGATTTACTGCAATATTTTCTTCAAAGAGTTTTATAACTTTAGCTCTTATATTTGGTCTCTGATCCATCTTGAGTTAATTTTATGTATAGTATGAGAAAGCTGTCCAACTTCATTCTTTTGCCCATGTGGATATCCAGTTGTTCGAGAACTATTGGTTTAAAAGACTTAAACCATGGAGATTGCCACTATCCCTTATGTATTCTACAGATTCAGTGAAATTGTCAAAATTCCAACAGACTTTTTTCAGAATTGACAATTTAATCCTAAAAATCATATGGAAAATTATGAAGCATGAGATGAATGAATATGGGACCTTTTTCACTGTATTTATGTGATCTTTCAGTTCAGTTCAGTTCAGTGGCTCAGTCGTGTCTGACTCTTTGCTAACCCATGGACTGCACGCCAGGCCTCCCTGTCCATCACCAACTCCTGAAGTTTACTCAAACTCATGTCCATTGAGTCAGTGATGCCATCCAGCCACCTCATCCTCTGTCGTCCCCTTCTCCTCCTGCCCTCAATTTTTCCCAGCATCAGGGTCTTTTCCAATGAGTCAGTTCTTCTCATCAGGTGGCCAAAGTATTGGAGTTTCAGCTTCAACATCAGTCCTTCCAATGAACACCCAGGACTGATCTCCTTTGGGATGGACTGGTTGGATCTCCTTGCAGTCCAAGGGACTCTCAAGAGTCTTCTCCAACACCACAGTTCAAAAGCATCAATTCTTCTGTGCTCAGCTTTCTTTGTAATCCACCTTTCACATCCATACATGACTACTGGAAAAACCATAGCCTTGACTAGATGGACCTTTGTTGGCAAAGTAATGTCTCTGCTTTTTAATGTGATCTGTAAATCTCTTCAAAAATGTTTTGTTGTTTTTCAGGGTAGGATATTTTCCATTCTTTTTGTTGAATTTATTCCTGAGTGCTTTATTCTTTCTGCAATTGTTTCTTAATTTTGTTTTCAGTTTATTCATCAGTAATGTATAAAAATACAATTGATTTTTATGTATTGATCTTGTATCCTGAAGCTCTTTTAAATTCATTTATTGGTTCTAATAATTTTTAGTGGATTATTTAGGATTTTATGTATGCAAAATCATGTCATCTGCAAAAAGAGATAATTTTACTTCTTCCTTTCCAACATGAATGCTTTTTATTACTTCTTGAACTGGCTGGAACCTCCAGTACAATATAGAATAAAAGTGGTAAGAATTATCATCTTTGTCTTATTCTTGGTTTTAGGGGGAAGATATTCAGTCTTTCACCAGTAAGTATGATTTAAGCATGGAATTTTTAAAAATGCCTGTTATCAAATTGAGAAACTTTCTTCTATTCCTAGTTTGTTGTGCGTGTTCATCACTCAGTTGTGACCAATTCTTTGTGACCCCCTGGGCTGTAGCCTCTGGCCATGGAATTCTCCAGGCAAGAATACTGGAGTGGGTTGCTATTTGGTTCTTTAGGGGATCTTCCCCACCCAGGGATCAAACCTGGGTCTCAGGCATTGCAGGCAGATTCTTTACCATCTGAGCCATGAGGGTGTCTTTATTTTGAAAGAAGGTTGCATTTCTTCTGTGTCTAATGAGATGATCACAAAGCTTTTGTCCTTTATTCTCTTGATGGTGTGCATTACATTAATTGATTTTGTATGTTAAAGTAAAATATATTCCTAGTGTAAACCTCATTTGGTCGTGATATGTTACCCTTTTTATTCATAGCTGGATTCAGCTTGCTAGTATTTCACTGAGGATTATTGGATCTATATAAGGAGTATCAGTCTGTACTTTTTTGTGATGTTTCTATTTCAATATCTGAATAATATTGGATTCAGCAGCAGCAGCATAGAGGAAATATCCCCATCTTGTCTATTTTTAGAAAAGTTTCAGAGGAAGTGGCATTAATTTGCCTCTAAATATTTAGTAGAATTCATTAGTGAAGTCATCTGGACTTGGGCTTTTCTTTGTGGGAAGAAGTTTTTAAACTACTTATTCAATCTCCTAAATTGTTAAATGTCTACTCAGATTTTCAGTTTCTCCTTGTGTTAGTTCTGGTTGTCTGTGTCTTTCTAGGAATTCATCCATTATAGTTTTCCATAGTATTCCCTTACAATTTCTTTTTGTTTCTCTAAGGTTGTTAATGATGGCCTCTCTTTCATTCTTGATTTTAGCAATTTGATACTTTTATCTTTTTTTGTTTTTCCTGGTCAACCTAGGTAAAGTTTTGACAATTTTTGTTGATCTTTTCAGAAAAACAAATTTTGATGTTGTTTATAATCTCCATTGTTTTGTATTCTCTATTACTTTCATATATGCTGTAATCTTTATTCTTTTCTTCCTTCTCTTTCCTTTGAGTATAGCCAACTCTTCTGTTTCTAGTGTTCCAAGTTGGAAGAGTAGGATGCCGAGTCAATATATTTCCTCTTTTTAAAATAAAGACATTTGGAGCTAAATTTCTCTCTAAGCACTGCCTTAACTGCATTCCATAAGTTTTGCTATGTTAGGTTTTCATTTTCATTCAGTTTAATGTAATTGTGATTTCTTTTTTGATACTTTAGTCTGTTAGGAGGGTACTACTTAATTTCCACACATATGTAAATTTCCCAAATTCCTTTCTGTTATTGCTTTCTCATTTCATTCCACTGTTGTTGGAGAGCATACTTTTTGTAATCTCAATCCTTTAAAATGTACTGAATTTTCCTTGTAATGAAAGTCAGTTAGAAATGAATTCTCTTAGTTTTTAATTTATCTGGAAATGTTTTGCCTTAATTTTTGAGAAAGAATTTTACTAAATGTAAGGTACATGTTTGACAGCTTCACTTTCAGCACTTTAAATATGTCATCTCACTGTCCTCTGGCCTCCATTGTTTCTGATGATAAACTGTTAATTTTATTGAGGTTCCCTTATATGTAATGAGTCATTTTTTGCTTGCTGTTTTGGAGATTTTCTCTTTGCTTTTCAACATTTTAAGTATGATATCTTGGGGGTGTATCTACTTGAGTTTATCCCTAGTTGGAGGTTGGTGATTTCCTTGCCTTTGTTCATTAATGCTTTTCATCAAATTCGGGAAGTTTCAGCCATTATTTCTTCAAACATTGTTTCTGATCATTTCTTTGTCTCCTTTCATTCTATTAACTCCAGCACACATATGTTAGTGTGCTTATGAATTTTCCACATTTCTCTGAAGTTTTTTGCACTTTTCTTTATTCTTTTTACTATCTATTCTTCAGATGGCACAATCTTTACTGATCTGTTTCCAAGCTCACTAATTCTTTCTTCTAACAGTTCAAATCTACTATTGAGGCTGTCTAGAAATGTTTTCATTTTGTTATATTACTTTTCAACTTCAAAATTTAACCACTGATTAAAATGATAACTCTTTCACTACAAAAGTGTGTCACATTATAATAGATGAGATGATGGTAAAGTCTAGAATTACAAAATAGAAGTCACCACATCCATTCTGGATCTTCAATACAATAATAACAATACATACTACTACTATTACTACTATTATTGCAGGAAGATTCTTTACCATCTGAGCCACCATCTTATTCTTCTTTGTAAACTTTCATTCTTCTCTTATGGTTGTAATCCCTTCCTTATCTCTCTAATAACATCAAAATAACTTTTCAAAGTCCTTTCTAGTTGTACTAGTTGCTTATTTTCCTTAGTCAGCTTTTCTGTTTACCAAGTTGGTCATTTGTCCTTTATCATCTTTGTTAAGTTCCTGTGTAGTCATTTTTCATGGGTTATCTCCTCTAGGGCATCCTGGTCTCTTATAGCAAGTTTGTGGTGGCCTCAACATTGGCTCTGTTGGAAGTCTGGCTCCAGAGCAGGCCTGGAACTCAGGACTACACTCTTCACAGATCCAGTTCCTGATTTGCTTCTGCTAAGGCACAGATCCAGACTCTCATAATTCTACAAGACATGCTGCAGGAGCCCCAAGCTATATGGCAGGAGGTACTGCTGTTCTAAGCTCAGCCAAGAGAATACAAAGCAGGCGGCACCTTTCCCAGAACCCCTTTTCACTAAAGCTGTGCAGATGTGGTCCTGTGCTATATATACAACTTGTGTGGGCATAAAGATGCCAGTTCTTTTTTCCAAGCATTCACCTGAGTCTCCACCCTCTGCTACCTGTGGACTGACTTCACAGCTTCAGAATGTTATGAATTTTATTTGTTCCTCATTGCTTTTTCTCTTTTAGGGGAATATTCTTATTCTATTCTATAGAGACTTCTCTTTCTTGTTTTCTAGAATAACTATGTTTATTAATTTTAAAAATGTTTTGCCATATTGTCAAATGATAGGAAAAAAAAAAACACATTTTATTTTCCACTATGCACTTAAAAGAGAAAGGTTGGTTCAGTTTCAATTGGTCAACATTCCAGTTCAGATATATCCTGAATATTGAGACTTGGTTTCTCCACTGAAAATGTCAAAAACAACTAGTTTTATATTATATTCAATTCTTTGAAAAGCTATGGCTAGATATACCCAATGATCTGGAAGGATGGGCATGACAGAAGTACCAGTGGGGAGGAAAGATCTTCCAAATGTTGTCACATATTATTTTACAGTATTACAAATCCTATTCATTAATATCACCATTCCTCTCATGAGAAAAAAAAATTAAGTTTTTGGAAACTGTCAAGCTTACAGAGAGGACAATGCTTTTGCAAAATTATCTTTGCTTGAAATCAAGCTATAACCTAGTTCAGATGGCTAGTACAAGTTCACTACAACTCACTCCAGTGCCTTTTATACCCACCACCAGTCTTTACTCTCCTATCTTCCTTCCCACTAACAACAGCAGACCAGTGGGCACTCGGACCCATTTCCATCAAGACCAATAGAAGGATCTATCTTTATAACCAAGTAAAGACCTCCCCACTCCATCCACCTGTCTGATCTAAGGGTTACACCACTTTCCAGCACACTGGAAAGACTGTGATGATGAATATAATGAATGATCTCACTCTTCACTTGAGACCCCACCCCCTACAAATAGAGAGTGGCACAACCTTAACATATAATCATCACGTAACAACAGTTGGGACAAATAGTAACAAGAAGATTGCTCTGTCACACCTGTCAACAAACTGAATGGTGTTATTTCTAATCTGGTCTTCCATAAAGTATAACAACAATGTTAGTAAATGATGTTTGGGCCAAACTTTACAGAGTCCACTACCATAAATGGGGTCAGTGTACAAGCCAAAGTGAGGAAAGAATGGGCACCTTGTAAGAATGAAAAAAAAAAGCTCTCTGCTCTCTTAGGGATTTAATGGGTGGGTCTGTTACCTTGCCTACAAGCTTTGTTTTGGGAGAATAACTAGCTGATTATAACATCCTCTGTGATGCAAGTACCAAACAAAATTAAGGACAACACATTCACATTCATTTGGAAACACTAAACACATCCAGAGCATGGAACTCTGAAGAGGCTTGATATGAAAGCAGGGAAATCAAGGGAATAATTTTTTGAGGTTAAAAAAACTTATTAAAAACAAACAAATGAAACTACATAATAAAACTAAGTACCCCCAAAAAATCCAACACTTGTTTTCAAAAATGAACAAAATCCACACAAATGGATTAGAGAAAGCTTCAAAATTTCTTGATGGCATTTTATCCTACCATAACAACCTCTTCCCATGTAGCCCAGTAGGAGTGTGCTGAGATGCTAGGCTGACATTCAGGAGAGTAAGGGAACTTCATAGAGCCCCTGTCCTTAGGGAACTGGAATGTACTATGTGGAAAATGACTTCTAAACCTGAGATGCACAGTAATAAAAATACACCAGATGTACATGAAGTGCCTAGTTAAAACTGATAAAAGAAAACTGTGACAGTCTTTCTTGCCTAATATTACTAAATCCAGCATATGTCAGGCAAACAGCCAGTTCCTCTGGGAGGCCTTCTGTGACCACACCAATCCTGGTACCAACCAAGTCCCCTTCCACAGACGTACCCACAGCCCCTGCACTTTCTCACACAGTTTACAATTTTGCCATTATATTTGCATATTACATGTTTGTTTAGAGTAGATTATAAGCTCCATGAGGGAGAAGCTAACCAGCATGTGACACAGTGTCTGGCACCAGTATGTATGAACTCAATACGTATGTCGAGTAAATGAAGGGAGAAAGGATGAATGTAGCTAGACTAGCTTCAGGCATCAATCCTTGGAAAGTGGCACGCTAATTAAATGAGGAGAAAGGCAAAAGGAATCCCAAAGGAAAACAGGAAAGTCACCAAAGCTCTTGTTCTGTGTACTTTAACTTGGTGAAAAGGAGTTAGATTCTTGTTGAAAACTTAATTTGAGAAAGTTAAGTGAATAAGTTCAGTAAGTGCCTACTAGACCTCCTGAAGTAACAGATAAATCCTCAGAATTCTGACCAATAAACTCAGAGTATTTTGTGAGATGTTTCTTTCTTTTTGGTAGTGAGGCAGAAAGAACTTCCAAAAGGAAAGAGAACGTTAGTGGAATAGTTTCTCTCATTTGGGTCTTCTAATTGGCTTGGCTGGCACTGCAGGGCTATAGAGAAGCGAAAGGAAGGTGAAACAGCTTTGTCTCTACCAATCTTTGGAGTTTTGAGTGTCTTACCTGGATTGGCAGGATGAGAAAGAGAAGTGAGCAGAAAGTCCAGGAGTTTCAAATCACAAATCCCAGGGGGAAATGTGGATATGTACTGTTTATCTTCTCCATATGGCATAATCAGACAAAGTGTGACCTGAAAAACTCTTTAGGTAGGAAAATGGTATGATAATGACAGCTCTTCATTAGGAACTAGCAGTTACCAAGGAGGGTAACCAGGTTTGCCGTTTGGTCTGCACAAGCAATGCAGTCTGAGTCATTGGAAAGAACCTGGGCTTTGAAGGCAAACAGATCTCAACCTTGACAATTACAGATTGTATGTTCCTACACTAATGGTAAGACTGTATTCCACATTTATAAAAATAAACACAGTGACATTTCCCAAAACCCTAAATTTCTTGTAAAAATACAATACAATTAAATTAAGTAGATGAAAGCACAGAGCATGGTGCTTGGCATACAGCAGCATTTGATGAATGACAATTGCCTTTGGTTTATTTCTAAATAAATCAATATTCTTTTTATATGAGGAAGTTCTTTTCTGCCTCACTACCAAGAAGAAAGAAACATCTCACAAAATACCCTGAGTTTATTAGTCAGAATTCTGAGGATTTATCTGTTACTTCAAATTGTCTAGTAGGCACCCTGAATATTCATTGGAAGGACTGATGCTGATGCTGAAGCTGAAGCTCCAATACTTTGGCCACCTGATGTGAAGAGCCAACTCATTGGGAAAGACCCTGATGCTGGGAAAGATTGAAGGCAACAGAAGAGGATGGCAAAAGATGAGATGGTTAGATAGCATCACCGACTCAATGGACATGAATCTGAGCAAACTGGGAGATAGTGAAGGATGGGGAAGCCTGATGTGCTGCCACGGGGTTGCAAAGTGTTGGACACGACTTAGCGACTGACAATAACAACAAGCTTTAGTGATGTTAGGTTATCATAAGTGATCTTATTCCTATGTAACTAAAATGTCTTTCTTTATAAGTTGCTTCAAACTTTTTTAAAAGTCAAGGTATAATTAAATTTCTTTAAATAAATGTCATTGTTAATCCCCTTTTGACAATTTTAGCAATTCAATTTATTTTGTGTATATCCCTAGTTATTTTTTTAGGGTAAAAAATAAGTATGACTTAAAGGACCACATATAAATAAACCAAGATTATCTCAATTTTACCTGTCTAGCTACTATTATTATGTGGCTATAATCTCCAGCTGATTCTAGGAAAGCAATGGCATAATTAGTGAGGCACTGTTTTTCATCTCTTTGGTCAGGGGAGGGGAAGAGAGCCTTTCCCTTACATAATTATTCCAGGATTAGTGGTGTACCAACCAGTTTCTGTCTAGAGTTTACAGGTCAAAATCCCTAATGAGGACATTGGGTGGTGAGAAAACATTTAAGGAATATATAAGAATAAGAATAAATAGGTTAAATAATAGGTTAAAAAATTTGATATGAGTTCTAAATTATTTCCTTGGCCATGAAATCACACAAAAAATGTACCAGGAGTTAAAACTTTTCCAGTTGGAGCACAAATTTTGCTAAAAACAAATATGAGTCTATGACTAAAAGAGAGAGATGAAGGGACAATTTTTGCCCCTTTCAATAGATTACTGATTCCTAAAGAATGTCAGCATCACTCTGTGAGAGTGTGCTCTTAAGCATCACCACGCCTTATGAAAGGGACACATATGGCAGGCTGTCTTATAAGAGCTGAACCGGAATGAAGATGTAGCAAATACTCAGACAAGGAAAATGCCAAGTTTTCTGCTCTTTGAATATACAAATGTAAAATGTTATTAATTGGCAGAGAATTGTAGATATAACTCTTCAAGCTTTGAAAATTTAAACTCATGCTTGTCTTTTGTCTTCCTTAAGTGTGCCCCTTGAGTTCCATTAAAAAATGCTATGAATAAAATGTGGAATGCACCCAACATAGCTATAAATTCTTGAGAAACATTTATGCATGCATGATGCCTGCTCCTTCAGTTATTATAACACTTGCAGTTAACATAAAGCAAATAAATACAGAAAATGAAAGCACATCTTGCTTTCCAAAATTATGACAACAATAGCCAAAAGCAGAATGAAGAATTAAGATCAGGGGTTTTAGAAGAATCAACATCAGGGGCTTTGAAGAATCAAGATCAAGATGGGGTTCCCAGTCCTGGTTCAGGCACTCCATCATATGATTGTGGCAAATCAGTTCACTTTAAACCTCAACTTTTTGTATCTATAAGGATATTAAACATACTGACTTCATAAAGGTGTTATGAGATTTAAATGGGATGATTTTTAGAAATGCTCAATAAATATCAATCCGTATTCTAATAAATATTATGAATGCCAATATTTAAATAAAATGATGAAAATTCTATACTGAAATACTCCACTTACAGGTTACTTTAAAGTCTGTTTGAAGGTGTACAAACCTAGAGCCTATTATACAGAGTGAAGTAAGTCAGAAAGAGAAATATAAATATCGTATACTGATACATATATATGAAATAAAGAAAGAGAGTACTGATGAATTTATTTGCAAGGCAGAAATGGAGACACAGACATAGAGAACAGACTTATGGACATGGAGTGAGCAGGGGAGGGAGAGGGTGAGATGTATGGAGAGAGTAACATGGACACTTACAACACCATATATAAAATAGATAGCCAGTGGGAATTTGCTGTATAAGTCAGGGAACTCAAAGAGGGGCTCTGTAACAATCTAGATGGGTGGGATGGGGAAGGAGATGGGAGGGAGGCTTGGGAGGGAGGGGACATGGATGTACCTGTGGCTGATTCTTGTTGATGTTTGACAGAAAACAACAAAATTCTGTAAAGCAATTATCCTTCAATTAAAAAATAAATAAAGTGGCCAAAAATGTCTGTTTGAAAAAAATCACTATATTTTAAGAGAGAATGTCCATGATACTCAGACATATGAGAATGTACTAATTATTTAACCATATAGAAAAATCTTAATGTCCCTGTACATGCTTTTTCAGAAATATCAAGGACTAGCTTCTGCTGGAGATGAGTCAGATAAATTGGAAACTAAATAGGTTTCTCTAAGATTTAAACTATTATACAGGGGCAAAAAAATGAATGTGCCTCTATTTGTTACAAAGCTTACTTCAGTTAAAATGTGGATTTGTCCTTGACTGACTACAGATGAACAAGGTATTAATGGCATCTGGATAGCTCTAGGTCCTTGAGGCAAAAGGATAGAGCATCATAGGCAAGGAATGTTCAAGACAAAATGGCAAAGGGAGAAATCAGGGGCTCCAATGAGAGCAAGTAGAGGTTTTCCCTTCCTACCACCTCTTTCCCTCAGATTCTTGCCCTACTCCCTTTTGGTGCTACCTGAGAACTAGATGACTTTTTCATAGGATAAGGAGGCAACAAAACAAAGACAACTACACTGGCTTGATCTGGAGTCCCTGTCTTGGCTATAATTCTGATAATATTCCATAGACTTGAATCAACGATTTATAATGACTGATTGCTCTTAACAATTATCTTCTGTGTGGTAATAGAATGCTGTTTGCTTCATTTAAAATGCTGGTACAGAGAGATTGTAGTTGTGGGCACTTTAACTCAGGATATTACTGAGAATACAATTCTCAGTGATTGGGAAGAAATGCTTTTAAATTCCATCTTCTTTTTCTTTTTTTTAAATTTTAATTGGAGGCTAATTACTTTACAATATTGTAGTGGTTTTTGCCATACATTGACATGAATCAGCCATGGGTGTACCTGTGTTCCGCATCCTGAACCCCTCTCCCACCTCCTTCCCCATCCCATTCCATCTTCTTTTGGCAGTGTATGGCAAAAACTATTACAATATTGTAAAGTAATTAGCCCCCAACTAAAATAAATAAATTTATCTAAGCCAAAAAAAAATAAAAATAAAATACACACACAAAAAAAATCCTTTGCTGAGCATTTCAGTTTCACTAATGTAATCATGTTACATTACATGTGGCCTAACATCAAAAGGGTTCATTGCTTAATGACCAAGAACTGAGTATGTCAGGATGCAGGAGTTGGAAATGGTTTTAAATAAAGCAATTTCAAGTGAAAAAACAAACAAGTAAAACAAAACACTAGATTCCTTCTTCTGAATATTTGATAACAAATTTAAAAGCAAAAACTGCCCTCAATTTCAGCATTCCTGGGTCTTTCATTTCCCATCAGTTTTTATAAGCTTTCAGTTCAGTTCAGTCGCTCAGTCGTGTCCGACTCTTTGCAACCCCATGAACTGCAGCACGCCAGGCCTCTCTGTCCATCACCAGCTCCCAGAGTCTACCCAAACCCATGTCCATCGAGTTGGTGATGCCATCCAACCATCTCATCCTCTGTCATCCCCTTCTCCTCCTGCCCCCAATCCTACTCAGCATTAGGGTCTTTTCCAATGAATCAACTCTTCGCATGAGGTGGCCAAAGTATTGGAGTTTCAGCTTCAACATCAGTCCTTCCAATGAGCACCCAGGACTGACCTCCTTTAGGATGGATTGATTGGATCTCCTTGCAGTCCAAGGGGCTCTCAAGAGTCTTCTCCAACACCACAGTTCAAAAGTATCAATTCTGCGGTGCTCAGCTTTCTTCACCGTCCAACTCTCACATCCATACATAACCACTGGAAAAACCATAGCCTTGACTAGACAGACTTTTGTTGGCAAAGTAATGTCTCTGCTTTTAAATATGCTATCTAGGTTAGCCATAACCTTCCTTCCAAGGAGTAAGCATCTTTTAATTTCATGGCTGCAATCACCATCAGCAGTGATTTTGGAGCCCCCAAAAATAAAGTCTGACACTGTTTCCACTGTTTCCCCATCTATTTGCCATGAAGTGATGGGACCACATGCCATGATCTTAGTTTTCTGAACGTTGAGCTTTAAGCCAACTTTTTCACTCTCCTCTTTCACTTTCATCAAGAGGCTCTTTAGTTTTTCTTCACTTTCTGCCATAAGGGTGGTGTCATCTGCATATCTGAGGTTATTGATATTTCTCCCGGCAATCTTGATTCCAGCTTGTGTTTCTTCCAGCCCAGCGTTTCTCATGATGTACTCTGCATATAAGCTTTATGAAGATGTAATTTATGTCCCATATGATTTATCCATTTAATTCACTCGTCTTTTCATTTCTTCTTCTTTCAAGAAGAGTCATTTAATTAACATGTTTGGTAATTTGCAGGGGACAGGCCATTTCAGCTTTACACTGCTCCCATGCTCTTTTTTTTAAGTTTTAAAATTTGTTTATTTTAATTGGAGGATAATTACTTTACAATATTGTGATGGCTTTTGCCATACATCAACAGGAATTGGCCATAGGTATACCTAGGGTACCTCCAATCCTGAACCCCTCTCCCATCTCCTTCCCTACCCTATCCTTCTAGGTTGTCCCAGAGCACGGGCTTTGGATGCCCTGCTTCATGCATCGAACTTGAACTGGTCATCTATTTTACATATGGTAATACACATATTTCAGTGCTATTCTCTCAAATCATCCCACCCTCTCATTCTCCCACTGAGTCCAGAAGTCTATTCTTTACACCTGTGTCTCCTTTGCTGCCCTGCATATAGGATTGTTGGTACCATCTTTCTAAATTCCATAAATATGTGTTAATATACAGAATTTGTCTTTCTCTGTTTGACTTACTTCACTCTGTATAATAGGCTCTAAGTTCATCCACCTCATTAGAACTGACTCAAATGTGTTCCTTTTTATAGTTGATTAATATTCCATTGTGTATATATACCTCAACTTCCTTATCCATTCACCTGCCAATGGATATCTAGGTTGCTTCCAATAGTTCTAGTTATTGTAAATAGTGTTGCAATGAACAGTTCACTCCCATGCTCTTTTATATAAAAAGGTTATCAGTCCTAGAAGGCAACATGGACTTCAGACAGAATCTTGCCACAGATGGGGAATGGATCACCTTAACATTTTTTATTTCATTTCATAATTGTGAAATCAGTACATCTTGAAGAATTTATTTGGAGAATTCAGAGAAAGATAAACAATCAATATCTATCTATTACCTATTAGCAATTAGCATGAGGTAACAACTCTTCTCAAGTTGAAGTTTTTCACATGTGTGTGTTGTGGAGTTCTATTTAGATTTCTGTATAGAAATCTATATAGACATTAGGTTATGTCTGTAAATAATATAATTAGTTTTCAAAATATAACTGGTAGTAAGAATTCCTTCTTATAGCTATACCATCATTTATTAAATATTCTTGCATTGTTGGATGTTTAGGTGGCTTCAAACTTTTTGCTATCATCAATAAATCTGTGACGGATGTCCTTGAATATTTCTCTGAAAACCTCCTTACAATTTTCTTTAAACTCCTGGATGTAGTATTTTGAGACCTTATCTGTTCACAAGCTTATATCTATAACAAGTTTTAAAGTCTATTTATTTGTATTTGGAGAAATTTACTCAAGTTTACTATTTCATCTACTGCCCATAATAACTAATGCCATCTTATAAGTTCTTTTTGAGCCATTCAAGTACTCCTTTGCAGAGCTTCCAGTAAAAAAAACCAGAAAATGTATCATAAAGTAGAGGAAGAAGTCCTTCAAGCACTTTTTTTTAATTCGAGAAAAAGTAAATTTGGGGTAATATCTTAGTGACCTAAAAGAACGTATGATACTCAATATATAAGGAGGGCTTCTCACTCATTCTGACATGATGTATCACATTATTTTTAGGACTGTCCTAACTATCCTGTCAAAGATGTATATTATGTGTCCTTTGTTTTGTGTGTGTATCTATGTATGTCAAAGACAAGGTATATTCCTACTTATCTTTAAAATAAATATAAATATGAATTATTAAATACATACAACAGAAACATGATTGAAACATACCTGCCCTTTTTTTGCAATGTAATATGCAATCCCTGATGTTACTATCTTGATTTAAAGCACATACATTAGTAATATACTAAGAGAAGACTGTCTGCAATCTGCACACTCAGGGAATAACTATGACATTTATATTTGTTCCATCCACAGTCATAAAGCCCACACTCGTACATAGTACTCATTAATCTTCAAGTTTTGTAACAAAGGTAAATCATTCTAAAATAAACAATTATTAATTAATCAAATCAGAAATAAATTTGGGAGGAAATGCACTTAGGTGAAAGATGAGGAGACAGGGCTGGAAACATTTCTTTGACTATATAAATGGGTGAGAAGAAAGGAATTACACAGAAAGCTGCCTGAGGAGATCTGTGGCTGCACAGTGACTCCTTCCTTCCCATCTCTCTCCTTTAGAATCAAAGCCACACCTCAAACAGGTAGCTAGGTACACAGTCAGGTTCTCCATAGCCTCCTCTTCAATCACCACCTCCGTACAGATTATTACACAAGTGTTGATATGTGATACTTCATCCTTGAATTAAAAAAAATTTTTTTTTGGTTTCCTGTGTTTTAATTAGATATGTGGTGTTATCGCAAAGCCACAACTAATGGCTGACTATAGATCTATTGAAATCATTTCCCTTTCTGCCAGACAACACACATTTGGGATAAACATTCAGCAATACCGCAAATCTGAATGTACCACAGGAATGATGACTTCACCAAAGAAGGGCTCATACTTCTACCCACAATAGAGAGCAAAGCGATAGCATTTTCTCGCTCTTTCATTGAAGACAGTCATCATTTCTCAGATGTTTCTCGGCCTCCTCCCTATCTTACCTTTGAATTCTGTAGGTGTAAGCTCTGAGTCAGTGGTGCTGATGCAATGCCGTATTAAGCCTTCATGAAGTGGAACAGCCCCAAACAAGGTTTGAAGAAGAATCAAAGTCTGAGTGGATCCTGAAGAGATCATCTGCCCCGATGAAAGCTCTCTTCAAGTTGTAGAGAAAAAACTCTTAAACCAAAATAAGCACCTGACTTTTAAAACACATGTAAACCCATGGCTGATTCATGTCAATGTATGGCAAAAACTATTACAATATTGTAAAGTAATTAGCCCCCAACTAAAATAAATAAAAAAAAAAAAAAAAAGAAGGAAATGTATTCATTTAACAGTGAGTTTTCTAGTTCCCAATGTAAGGTTCTTCACGAGGCACAAGAAACACAAAGATAAATAAGACATGGTCCCGGCTCCTGGAGATCACAACATGGTATGAATAACGTCAGTGCTGTCCCACTTGTATTCATACTGTTTTTTTACTCATCACACATCTCATCTAGGTCCTCTGTATTTCCATTCTCCTTCTCCTCTTTTATTATTTTGTTACACTTCAAAATTTGCAATGTGATGCTTGAAAGAGACTTTTCTACTTTAAATAAAGGCACCCACTGTCATCCCATGTTAGTATCACGTATTTAAATTGTACATAATATTAAGGCATATTTTATGCCTTATACGGGTGTTGTTAGACAGCTTTTTTTTCTACAACTATAAACAATGACTTGATACAGCCTCATATAAAGTTAGGCCTACTAAAAAATTAATAAACTAGAAAGAGATAAGTCCATTGAAAGCATGGTTTTAAAAATTGCCTTATACCTCCTCTGTAGTCCAGAGTCAGTTTACTGGAGTCAGTTGTTGAAGTGAGTCATAAAATTCAAGGGCCATACTCAAAATGGCACAGAAGCTGTAGAGTAGATTTTAAATTATCTACTGATACACAAGGAAAATATCATGGTTTTAGGCACCATTCTTCATTAAATATGGATTAGATACCCTAGAATCTATTGTCTTTTAATGCAGAGGCAATAATTTGCTAAGAGAGGAATTTGCTGTTGTTTGTTTGTTGTTTAGTCACTAACTTGTGTCTGACTATTTGTAACCCCATGGACTGTAGCCAGTCAGATTCCTCTATCCATGTGATTTCTCAGGTAGAATACTGGGGTGGGTTGCTATTTCCTATTCCAGGGGATCTTCCCAACCCAGGGATCGAATCCATGTCTCCTGCATTGGCATTGGTAAGTGGATTATTTACCACTGAGCCACCAGGGAAGCCTAACAGAGGAATAAAGGATTTTTAATGGTTACTACCATGGTTATGAATGTCACGACCATGTCTGCCTTAATCAGACCCTCCAGAGTTGAATGGACACCATAGGAGTAGAATTATAAATAGAAAAAATATACTGGATGAACAGAAAAATAGCCTAAATGGATAGGAAAAACTACAGAGTATATTTAAAGCATGTAGAACTTTCATTTCAGATCCTAGTTTAAAAAAAAAAAAGAATGAATTTAAGTCAATAGATTATTCAAGCAAAAATTAAGCAGATCAGGCTCAGAAAACAGATAATCAGACCATAAAGTACTGAGAAAATCATTTGTTCCTATTTTTACAAAGCATTTAACCAATAAATAAGCATGAGAAATGCAGGTACTGAAATCAGGCTTTCTCTGATAAAAAAAATTATTTGACAATAAAATAGGCTGTGAGAATTAAGACTGGAAAAAGCAGGTCCACTGGGAAACTTAACCAAACTATATAATGGAAATCAAATGCATTGAATGATAAACAATAATTATGACAAATTTACTGTGAACATACCAGAAACACAAGCATGAACAGAAAAGACAAGCTGTGAGAAACATTTATTAATGATTTTTAAGTTTATATGTGGAAAGATTCAATATTTATGAATTTAAGATAATCATTCTGCTTTTAGAGTATAATTTTGTCTCTACTGTATGGGTGTATGGGACTTATGCCAACCAACCAGCATCAGATATGATGTAATTATGTAATCCACACAACTTTGCCATAAAAAAGTTGTTTGATAACACTTGTGTAAAGCATAAAACATGCCTTAATATTATTAATATGTAAAATTTAAACACATCAGGCTAACACGGGATGATGTGGAATGTCTTTATTTATAAAACTCCTCTTAAACATCACATTGTGAATTTTGAAGTGTAACAAAATAATAAAAGAGGAAGAGAATGGAATTGATTATATAAATACTTGTTTTGTCTAAACAAACTCACTCTAAGTGGTTTTATCCATGCCTCAGTGTCTAGTACCATTGATGCTAATGATTTCCAAACCTGTCAGTCCAGATTAGAGTTCTCTTCCTAACCCCAAATCCATATATCTCAGGCCTCTACTGGATTTCTCCACCTGAATATACTGTGTTTCAAACTCAAAAAGTTCAAATAAGATTCATCATCACCTCCCACCCTCTCATTTCTCCACACAAACCTTGCTTCCTTTCTGCATGCTGTCCCTTGTTAGTAGTAACAGCATATGCCCAGGATCCAAAGCCAGAAAGTCTAGTCTACTTTTTCTTTCTCTGTCTGACTTTCGACTATTTCTTATATTAGTTTAGAACCACATCAATGCTACTCCCAACCACATCCCTGCCCATGGGCTACCAGAATAACCCTTCAAAAATTTAAATATCATCATGTTATTCCAATGCTCACACCTATTTAAAGTTTACCCTTTCCCCAACCCTTCACCCCTGGTAACAATAAGTTTGTTCTTTAAGTGTGTGAGTCTGTTTCTGTTTTGTAAATAAGTGCATTTGTATCTTTTTTTGTTTTTTTTTGATTCTGCATTTAAGTGATATCATGAAATATTTGTCCTTCTCCATCTGAATTAGGGAGTTTGGAATTGACATGCACACACTGCTATATTTAAAATGGATAATCAACAAGGACCTACTGTATAGCACAGGGGACTTTGTTCAATATTATTTAACAATATAAATCGGAAAAGAATGCCGGAGACACAGGTTTGATCGCTTGGTGGGGAAAATCCCCTGCAGGAGGAAATGGCAACCCATTCCAGTATTCTTGCCTCGAGAATCCCATGGACAGAGGAGCCTGGCAGGCTATAGTCCGTGGGGTCACAAAGAGTCAGACACAACTGAGTGACTAAGAACACACACTATATGTAAAGTAGATAATCAACCAGGACTTACTGTATAGCACGAGGAACTCTACTCAATATTCTGTAACAACGTATACGGAAAAAGAATCTGACTACATACGTGTATATGTATAACTGAATCACTTTGCTGTACATCTGAAACTACCACAACATTGTTAATCACCTATACTACAATAGAAAATAAAAAGTTAAAAAGAAATAATGAAGTTCTTCAGGTTAAGAGAAAATGATATGAGAAATGAGAAATATATGCATATTTATAAAATATTTTCTCATTAAAATTTATTTTAAATATAATTGACTAGCAAATATAACAGCAACATATCATGGGGTTTACTACTATACACAAGTAAAATGTACAACAGTAGCACAGAGGATGGAAGGGGAAAATGTAAGTATGTTTTGTAAGTTTCTTACATTAAAAGTGAAGTGGTATGTTACAAAAATAAATCAAGTTTAATCCATAACTTACATGATAAAATCCAAATCTCTTCATTTATCTTGCTGTCTGACTCTTTCTGAATGCTATTTCATCTTTCACCACTCACAGAGAAGCATCATTTTGAAAGAGTTAACATTTTAACATTCAAGTAATCAGTCCTGAATATTCATTGGAAGGATTGATGCTGAAGCTGAAACTCCAATACTTTGGCCACCTGATGGGAAGTACTAACTCGTTGGAAAAGACCCTTATGCTGGGAAAGATTGAGGGCAGGAGGAGAAGGGGATGACAGAGGATGAGATGGTTGGATGGCATCACTGACTTGATGGACATGAGTTTGAGTAAGCTACGGGAGTTGTGATGGACAGGGAAGCCTGGTGTGCTCCAGTCCATGGGGTTGCAAAGAGTCAGACACGACTGAGCGATTGAACTGAACTGAACATTTTTTGATATATGCACAGTGTTTTACTGGAGTAGAAAATAGCACCCAATTCAAGAATTCTTGCCTGCAAGGTTCAATGGACAGAGGAGCCAAGTGGGCTACAAACCATGGGGTCACAGAGAACCAGACAAGACTGAGAAACCAAGCACACACATATGCACACACACATAGTGTTTTACAGCTTTAAGCTTCCAGAAGTCCCCTTCCCGTTGATTCTTCCCAGGGAATTTCTGTTCACTCTGTGGGATGGGACCCCACTCAATCATTTCGCCTTCAGGGTCAGTGAAACATAGCTGTCACTCCTCCTCAGTGATACATCCTCTGTCTCTCTCTATGTCTGTCTGTCTGTCTGTGTCTCTGTTTCTCTTTCTCTGTTTTTCTCCATCTTTGTCTGTGTGTCTCTGTCCCCCTTGGTCTCTGTCTCTCTGTGTCTCTACTGTCTGTCTTTCTGTTTCTCTCTTTGGTAGATAACCAGACATAAACATATCTACCCACAAATACTTCTAATACTGTATCAGCAAATTGTATTATACTAATTTGTACATCTTTCTCCTCTGCTAGGCTCTGAATTTCCCAAGAGCTGAATCTATAATTTATGCATCTTTGTTTTCCAGCACCTGATGGAGAGCAAAGTTAATATTTGTTCAAAGAAAGAATGAGCCTGAGGACATATGTACAGATTATTACTGTACAGCACTACAGCACTTTCTACAATCGCAGCAAACTGGAAATACATACATATCCATCAACAGAAAATGGATATTCAATCAGCTGAGTATTATACAACTAGTGCTGCATGTATTTATATGGGCAAATCTCCAAAGCATGATGTTAACCAGAACAAAGCAAGTTGCAGAAATGTACAGCATGTAGAAATTGAAAACACAACAATATTTAGATATGACAAACCTGATTGATGTTTGCAATATTGTTCTTTTGCTATATTTAAAAAAACACATTTTAAATATTTCATGATATAAAATGTTTAAAGACATGCCATAAAAACATAACAAAGGAATAATTCCAACCAGGGATTGAACCCAGGCCCTCGGCAATGAGCGCGTGGAGTTCTAACCACTGGACCACCAGGAAATTGCCAAGGCCTGTGATTTTTACACTACTATATACCATTGAAAATAACTGAAAAAAATTGAGATAAAAGACAAATTTAGGAAGGCAGAAAGGAATTCTAAATGGAGAAACAGAGGCCAAAGGGGACAAGATAAAGAATCAGAAATAGGATACAGGAAGAACAGTAGCTTCTGGAGACCGTGAAGTGGGTGAGCATCCATTCAGGAAGTACCCAGGACTGTGAGTGAGCAAGCTCCACTCCCGAGTTGCATGAGCTTCAGATGGCGGAGTAGAGTATTTCCATGCCCCACCCCTTGGAACTTCCTGCCATCCTGAAATTTACTAACCTGGCTTCAAGGAGGAGGAAATCTACCAGAGGGAAAGCTCTGAGCCTAGGATGTTGTGTAATAGGAGTGTGGCTAAAACTTGGTAATAGGATGGGAGAAGCAGTGGAAAGAAGTTATTTGGTCAGCTTGCATTTTATGACAAGTAAGTATGAATATTCCAAATTACTGAATTGCCCATTTATCCTGCTTTATATTACAGTGTCTATCATTAAAAGTGTTGCAATAGAGACGCTTCAGTTACGACTGTGAAGGTTCATTCATCACGCTGGCGGAGAGAGCTTAGTGGACAAAACACCAGCTTTCACTGGCTATGACACTCTGCAGCCAGAAGTTAATATGCTAGTGGCATTGACTCAGCAGCTCATCTTCTGAATGAAGCTAATTCCACAGAGTTTACTCAGATGGGTGGAGGGTCCTTTGGACAATGCCTGGGAAGAACATTGCTTATCTTGTCGGGATAATCAAGATTCCTACAACTTTTATAAACTAAAGATTTCCCCCAGCTTCCTGTAAGCATGAGATGTGGGTGAGCCAAAGGATCCATATTCTTAAAATTGGTTCCTTAATCTGGCTACTTTCCCCTATTTTATCATTATCTTACACAAAGCAATGGCAACCCACTCCAGTACTCTTGCCTGGAAAATCCCAATGACGGAGGAGCCTGGTAGGCTGCAGTCCATGGGGTCGCGAAGAGTCGGACACGACTGAGCAACTTCACTTCCACTTTTCACTTTCACGCATTGGAGAAGGAAATGGCAACCCACTCCAGTGTTGTTGCCTGGAGAATCCCAGGGATGGGGGAGCCTGGTGGGCTGCTGTGTATGGGGTCGCACAGAGTCGGACACGACTGAAGCGACTTAGCAGCAGCACATAAAGCCAATTTAGCCTTCCTCTAAACTACTTCTTTTCATTCAACTAATATTCTAATTATATTTTTATTTTTTAAATTTCTATTTTATATTGGAGTATAGTTGATTTACAATGTTGTGTTAGTTTCAGGTGTACAGCAAGGTGATTCAGTTATGCATATACATATATCTATTCTTTTTCAGATTCTTTTTCCATATAGGTTATTACAGAGTATTGAGTAGAGTTCCTTGTGCTTTACAGTAAGTCCTGGTTGATTATCTATTTTACACAGAGTGTGTGTGCTTAGTCACTCAGTTGTGTCTAACTCTTTGTGACCCCATGGACTGCAGTCTGCCAGGCTCCTCTGTCCATAGGATTCTCGAGGCAAGAATACTGGAGTGGGTTGCCATTTCCTCCTCCAGAGGATCTTCCCGATCCAGGGATCAAACCTGTATCTCCTATGTCTCCTGCACTGCAGGCAATTTCTTTACCCACTGAGCCATCTTAATCCTAACCTTCTAATTTATCCCTCCCCCTTATCTTTCTCCTTTATTACTATATTTTAGATGTCTATAATAGTCTCCTTATTTTCTTCATCCTGCTATAAGTTTTAATCTTAAAAATTTTTTAAACTTTAAAATCAATCCATTCATCTACCTAATGACATGAACTGATTTTTTATAAACATATCTTTCACTTCTATGGCTTTATCAATTTACAGTGACAAAGTAGGAAGTTTAGTAGTCATAAAAATAATTTTATCTCTAAATGAATCAACCAATATCTTAGACTAACAATTTCATCCTTATATAAGTATTCTTAAATATGTATCAGCTAAGTTTATATCAATTTGAAGAAATTCTTGCTCCAATTGTAATCTCAAGATGAATTGCAGCACACATTTACTGAGTACCCACTATGGGTCAGATACTGTTCTAAGCACTTGGCTAGAAACAGAGCCAATAACAACAAAAACCAGACCTGTCCCTGCTCTAGTCTAGCGAAGGTGACAGAGAACCACACACAGGTGTTACGTGCTATAAGCGCGGTACAGGGAAATACCCGAGAAACAGATCCATGCTTTCTGTGAACTCAGAGGTAGCTATAGAGACTTGACCTTCTTATTTCTAAATGCAGTTTGACAATCTGATTTGCAGATTTGAGCTTCTGTGTGTTAGTCACTCAATCGTGTCCTGACTCTTTGCGATCCCATGGACTGTAGCCCACAAGGCTCCTCTGTCCATGGAATTCTCCAGGCAAGAATACTGGAGTGGGTAGCCATTCCCTTTTCCAGGGAATTTTCCCGATCCAGGGATCGAACGTTTGTCTCATTATGTCTCCTGCATTGGCAGGCGGGTTCTTTACCACTAGTGCTACTTGGGAAGCAGTCTGAAGATCTGATTTTCAAATCTGAGCTTCTAAATTAGTCCAATTCTCGATTTTTGAAAGTAGATATTTAAAAAGTAAGTGATGTATAGTTAAACCTATGGGAATTTGAGAAACTGGAGGGGTGAGGTTAATATAAGCTAATTTTATTCATGCCCCAGGATTTTCACAAAATGATTTCCTTTTTTACCTTTTTCTTGTTCAAGTTCATTCTGAGATTTCATCATTACATTCTGTACTGTCATTTCTCAAACGTTATTAAACTTTCTGATACATTAGACCCTGCTCCTCCTTCTACTGTTTCCGACTTTTAGATGCAACTACTTCCATATATGCTGATGTCTTCATTATGATAACTATCCAGCCCTCCCTGTTCTAGCAACTCTGCTATTAGATCACTATCTCCTTCTTTAATACCCACTGCTAATTTTATTTGTTTATTCCCCACACATGATGATGTGGTCATTTTAGAAATATTTCATCCTGATCGTCTGGTTATATGGAATTTCTTTTTTACATTAATTTATACTTTACTGTAATTTATCAATATCTACATATTTTACCCTTAAATTCTCCAGGTGTTTATTAAGGAAGTGGAAATGTAGCAATCTTTAGTTATTTCTTACAATTCTCAATTTTCTTCCCTGAAATTTCCCATTATCCAAATATTGATTTCTTGGGGATGACGGGAGGGCTTTGTATAGGGCAGTCTTTCAGCTTTCAGAATACTTTAGTATCTATTAATAGTCGGAGGCATTAGAACTAGCATACAAGGCAGGAGCAAGACCTGTTTGCACAGCTTTCATTCAAAAATGTCTTCTCCCTCAGGATAAGGATGGAGTGTGCCCTCTGGTGGTAAGAGGATATCCTGAGCAGAATGGCTGCTCCACGCAGCCTCTACCGCTAGGGGCCTGAGTACCTCCTGGCTTGGTGGCTCAGATGGTGAACAATCAGCCTGCAGTGCAAGAGACCTGGGTTAGATCCCTGGGTGGGGAAGATCCTCTGGAGAAAGGAATGGCTACCCACTCCAGTATTCTTGCCTGGAGAATTCCATGGACAGAGGAGCCTGATGGGCTACAGTTTAAGCCATTCAAAAGAGTCGGACATGACCGATGGACTAACACTTTCACTTGTTCATTTTATACAGGCTTGGCTCCTCCCTTCCCTTCTCTTATTTTACTTTGTCTTTTCCTGTCTTATTTTTAACACCTTGTGTTCAGTGCTGATTTGTTGTTTTTGTTCAGTCGCTTAGTCGTGTCTGACTCTTTGTGACCCCATGGACCGCAGCACGCCAGGATTCCCTGTCCTTCACCATCTCTCGGAGATTGCTCAAACTCATGTCCATTGAGTCAGTGATGCCATCCAACCATCTTGTCCTCTGTCGTCCCCTTCTCCTCCTGCCCTCAATGTTTCCCAGCATCAGGTTTTTTTCCAATGAGTTAGCTCTTCCCATCAGGTGGCCAAAGCACTGTAGCTTCAGCTTCAGCATCAGTACTTCCAATGAATATTCAGGATTGATTTCCTTTAGGACTGACTGGTTTGATCTCCTTGCAATCCAAGGGACTCTCAAGAGTCTTCTCCAACAGCACAGTTTGAAAGCATCAATTCTTATGTGCTCAGCCTTCTTTATAGTCCAACTCTCACATCCATATATGACTACTGGAAAAAACATAGCTTTGACTAGATGGACTTTGTCGGCAAAGTAATGTCTCTGCTTTTTAATATGCTGTCTAGGTTTGTCATAGCTTTTCTTTCAAGAAGCAAGCATCTTTTAATTTCATGGCTGCAGTCACCATCTGCAGTGATTTTGGAGCCCCCCAAAATAAAGTCTGTCACTGTTTCCACTGTTTTCCCATCTATTTGCCATGAACTGATGGGACGGGATGCCATGATCTTAGTTTTCTGAATGTTGAGTTTTAAGCCAACTTTTTCACTCTCCTCTTTCATGTTCATCAAGAGGCTCTTTAGTTCTTCTTCTCTTTCTGCCATAAGGGTGGTGTCATCACATATCTGAGGTTATTGATATTTTTCCTGGCAATCTTGATTCCAGCCTGTGCTTCATCTAGCTCAGCATTTTGCATGATGTACTCTGCATAGAAGTTAAACAAGCAGGATGACAACATACAGCCTTGACGTACTCCTTTCCCAGTTTTGAACCAGTCAGTTGTTCCATGTCTGGTTCTATCTGTTGCTTCTTGATCTGAATACAGGTTTCTGGGGAGATAGGCAAGGTGGTCTGGTATTCCCATCTCTTTCAGAATTTTCCACAGTTTGTTGTGATCCACACAGTCAAAGGCTTTAGCATAGTCAATAAAGCAGAAGTAGATGTTTTTCTGGAAATCTCTTGCTTTTACTATGATCTAACGGATGTTGGCAATTTGATCTCTTGTTCCTTTGCCTTTTACAAAGTGCTGATTTAGGCCTTTACAAAGGAGCATATGGTGAGTCCATAGCAGGAACTCAAGAATGTATACTTGTAACATAAGCTTTGATTTAGTCACAAAGAATGTCAATGGTTCTGAAAAGAGGATTTTGATCACACATTTGTCATCTTTTATCAAAATAAAAAAAAAAAAAACATGAACTGAATGCACACTGAGGGATGTTGCTCCACTAGAGGAAAATATGCATTTAATGTCATATTTGATAAATGGGAAATGAGGTCAATGGTGAAACAGTCTTTAAAAGTTGGTAATACTGGAGTCAACAGCACCTTTTAAAGATAATGTGAATTTCATTCTGTCTAAAGTTAGAGACAAACTAGGAAGATCACTCTAATTTCTCTTTGCTCACCAAATGCTGAGACTGGTGCGTGAATCCTAGTATTTCTAAAAAGGAGTCGGTATTTGTCTCTGCTAATATATCAGCTGCTGCACAGCATTTTACTTAATGTTGACCTATGGTATGAAAACTTTTATTGCCTCTCTAAACATCTGATGTCTTACTTATGTCAATTCAGTTAAAAAATTTGCATTTGATATCTCCTGAATATAATTTTATATTCACATGCTAGTAAAGTAATGCTCAAAATTCTCCAAGCCAGGCTTCAGCAATACATGAACCGTGAACTTCCAGATGTTCAAGCTGGTGTTAGAAAAGGCAGAGGAACCAGAGATCAAATTGCCAATATCCGCTGGATCATCGAAAAAGCAAGAGAGTTCCAGAAAAACATCTATTTCTGCTTTATTGACTATGCCAAAGCCTTTGACTGTGTGGATCACAATAAACTGTGGAAAATTCTGAAAGAGATGGGAATACCAGACCATCTGACCTGTCTCTTGAGAAACCTGTATGCAGGTCAGGAAGCAACAGTTAGAAATGGACATGGAACAACAGACTGGTTCCAGATAGGAAAAGGAGTACATCAAGGCTGTATATTGTCACCCTGCTTATTTAACTTATATGCAGAGTACATCATGAGAAATGCTGGGCTGGAAGAAACACAAGCTGGAATCAAGATTGCCGGGAGAAATATCAATTAACTCAGATATGCGGATGACACCACCCTTATGGCAGAAAGTGAAGAAGAACTAAAGAGCCTCTTGATGAAGGTGAAAGAGGAGAGTGAAAAAGTTGGCTTAAAGCTCAACGTTCAGAAAACTAAGATCATGGCATGTGGTCCCATCACTTCATGGCAAATAGATGGGGAAACAGTGCAAACAGTGTCAGACTTTATTTTGGGGGGCTCCAAAATCACTGCTGATGGTGATTGCAGCCATGAAATTGAAAGACACTTACTCCTTGGAAGGAAGGTTATGGCCAACCTAGATAGCATATTTAAAAGCAGAGACATTACTTTGCCAACAAAAGTCCGTCTAGTTAAGGCTATGGTTTTTCCAGTGGTCATGTATGGATGTGAGAGTTGAACAGTGAAGAAAGCTGAGCGCCGCAGAATTGATGCTTTTGAACTGTGGTGTTGGAGAAGACTCTTGAGAGTCCCTTGGACTACAAGGAGATCAAATCAATCCATCCTAAAAGAAATCAATCCTGGGTGTTCATTGGAAGGACTGATGTTGAAGCTGAAACTCCAATACTTTGGCCACCTCATGCGAAGAGTTGACTCATTGGAAAAGACCCTAATGCTGAGTAGGATTGGGGGCGGGAGGAGAAGGGGATGACAGAGGATGAGATGGTTGGATGGCATCACCAACTCGATGGACATGGGTTTGGGTAGACTCTGGGAGCTGGTGATGGATAGAGAGGACTGGCGTGCTGCAATTCATGGGGTCGCAAAGAGTCGGACATGACTGAGCGACTGAACTGAACTGAATATAATTTTTCAGAAAAACAGGAAATGTGATTAATTTTACCAGTTTACTGGTGACTTCATGAAAATGTAATATTTCTATTTTTGCTCTACAAAGAGGCAAATTACTCCACATATATATTCTGAGTTCCAGAGAAGAGTCTATATTATTTAAAAAGTGAGTTAAACTTGATTGAAACTAATTTAAACTATTATCATTCTCTTCATCAAACTCAATTTCTTCTGGAACTGTTACCCTCCCTTTGAGTTTGTAAATATTCAACTTAACTGTAAAGTCTAGAAATTATCAGTAACATCTAATTGATAAACAAAGTGAAAAATGCTCCCATTCAAGCCTTGGATAAAACAAGAAGAGTCACAGTCGTCTGTAATGCAGAAATACTATGTGGAAAGTGTAAAGCTAGAAGTGAAGAGTAGAATTACTTTGTATGTTTGAATATAAAACAAATTAAGGGAAAATCTAGATTCATTAAACAGAAGTGCAATTAACTATTCTCTCTGTTTCTACTCTTACTGTTCTAGAATCAATTCTCCTTGACACAATATAAGTAATATTTTAAAAACATAAGCCAAACCATATTGATCTTTTGCTTACAGCCATCTTTGGCTTATATGAAAGTCCCTGGAGGGTTTACAAGATCCTACATGAGCTAGCCCTGACTACCTTTTCAACAGCATTTGCTACCAGTCTCCTCTTAACTTATTCATGTTTGGAACCAATCACGCCAGTCAAGGTAATTGTCAAAGTACACATTCATTCCTGTGCTTAATGTGTCATTCCAAAGAATATTTTGGCTTTCCATAATGAAGTAATGAATGCTAACGCAGGCATAATGGACCAATATCATGACTACCAAAAGACAGAATGGAAGTTAGTTGTACATATACCTAATTCTTCCAAGAAGCTATTCTTATAGACATGTCAGCAATCAGGGAAGGAATTAGTCTGCTGATGTGACATTTCAACAAATAACAGGCACTAAAGACTTACCTGCAGCAACTATGATAACATCTGCCAACAGAGTATGGATCTTCAGTTGCTCTTTGGGGGTATATCTGTGAGCTATTGTCACAGTTGCATCACCTGGAATGTAGAATAACTTCTATTAGTAGTTACTGAGTTTTTTTTTAAGTGAGGCTTCAATTCTAGAGGAGTTCCAGTAACATCCTAAGAATAGTAAAATTGCTTTGAAATTATCAAAACACATTGCAAGCAAAAGCTAGACATGGAAATCTAGAGACTCAAAATATTCCACCCTTCAACTGACCAGTAGAAAGTCAAATGAGACCAAATGAAGGTATGTGCTGTTCATCATAGGAGATTTGCAAGTAGAGTCCTAGAAACCAAGGATTTGAAAGTTTTATATTGACAGGCCAATACATAGATGCAGGGGTTACTCACTGGCTTGATAATAAGATATATAAATATTGAAAGCAACAAAGTAAGTGCAGTGAAAATGGGACAGTGTGCTGTGGAAACACAGGTGAGAGACTGTGCCTCTCTTCATGGCAAACGAAAGGGGAAAAAGTGGAAGCAATGACAGGTTTTATTTTCTTGGGCTCCAAAATCACTGTGGATGGTGATTGCAGACATGAAATTAAAAGATGCGTGCTCCTTGGAAGGAAAGCTATGACCAACTTAGTGTATTAAAAAGCAGAGACATCACCTTGCCTACAAAGGTCCATATGGTCAAAGCTATGGTTTTTCCGATAGTCATGTATGGATTCAAGAGTTAGACCATAAAGAAGGCTGAACACTGAAGGATTGAGGCTTTCAAATTGTGGTCCTGGAGAAGACTCTTGAGAGTCTCTTGGATGGCAAGATCAAACTAGTCAATCTTAAGGGAAATCAACCCTGAATACTCGTTGGAAGGATTGATGCTGAAGCTGAAGCTCCTATACTTTGGCCACCTGATGCAAAGAGCTGACTCATTGGAAAAGACCCTGATGCTGGGAAAGACTAAAGGCAAAAGGAGAAGGAGGTAGCAGAGGATGAAATGATTAGATAGCATCACTGACTCAGTGTACATGAATTTGAGCAAACTCCAGGAGAGACTAAAGGACAAGGAAGCCTGGTGTGCTGCAGTCCATGAAGTCACAAAGAGTCAGAAACAACAATAGCTGAGGAGATGTCAAAGAAGGCTTTCTAAAGGAGTCAATACACATTTTTAGCTCATGAAGTATGAACAAGAGTATACTAACCAGGGAAAGAATAAAAGGGCATTTCAAGTCAAAAGGATAGCAGGAAAAAGTGGACCAACTTTGAAATTATATGTTCAGGAAATGATGACATGATCTAGGATATAACAGGAAGTACTCCATGCTTTAATAAAGTGATGTAGGAATAAGAGGAGTTGGCAGTATGAGGGATACCAGAGCTTAATGTGTGAGCCAAGGAAAGGGAATGAGAGAAAGGCAGTGATGAGAGCAGTTAAAGGAAGGACTTCCAGTAAGAACATGGATGTGTTAAACAGGATCTTCTATCTGCTCCTCCCAGACAGCATGCAAAAGTGACACAGTTAATGACAACAAAAACTGCACAATCCCCCTTTTTAGCAAAACTAGAAGACATATTTTTTCACAGACTCCAAAAATATGTAACAGTTACCCAAGTGCAGCAGAGTTAGTAGATATCACACAGGGAGAAAGACAGAAAGAAGTTCAAACAATAACAACATGGCCAGTAGTGGCAGATCTCTGAAAAATGATTACAAAAATATACTTCCTGAAAGTGAAGGAGGTCATAGCAAATTGCAAAATCTCTCTCTCCTATTGCATGTATGAATAAAGCGAGAAGAAGCCCTCTTGCACCTCGCATAGTTCACAGTGAGTGGTAACACAAAGACTTAGAGGAGCCGTTTAAAGAGTAATTGGCTTGACTCTGTGAAAGTGGTGAAGAAAAAAATCTGAAGGCTGCCCAGAACGTCTTCCTCAAACCCTAGCAGAAGTATCTTGCAAACAGCAGATTAAAGAAAATCCAACTCACTTCATGATAAGTAATCTAAAAAAGGATTTTAAACAGTATCCATAATACTATATAGGGGCTTCCCTGATGGTTCAGACGGTAAAGAATCTACCTGCAATGCAGGAGACCCAGGTTCGATCCCAGGGTTGGGAAGATCCCCTGGAGAAGGGAATGGCAACCCACTCCAGTATTCTTGTCTGAAGAATTCCATGGATAGAGGAGCATGGTGGGCCACAGTCCATGGGGTCGCAAAGAGTCGGATACAACTGAGCCACTAACACTTTCATAATACTATATAAGGATCAGACCTGGGGAATTTTGATATTAGTGGTAGTTGCATGACCGTACATTTGTCTAAATTCATGGAACTATACACCAAAAAAGTGAATTTTACTCTATGCAACTGTTTAAATAAATTTTATTCTATGCAAATGTTTAAGTAAACAAGTGCCAGACGCAAGGTCAAAACACCAAAAAATAATTTTAAGAATTTACCAACAAAGTAATAAACTCAAAAAAAAAATGTTGTTATGGAAAAGTTGAATACTATCACCAAACACTATGCCAAACACTTGCTAGAACACATTGCCACTCATAATTCACAATTTGAATGATCAGTGCTTGAGTTACCAAGACAAATAAAATTCATATTAATGGTAAGCTGGCTGAAAATATAAAACCAATTCTAGTGTTAAAAACTCAACCTAGCAATTTTTATTGCTGATTTTAACATAATTTTCCCTGAATAATGATGAATCTTGTTTATGATGGAGTCACTCATTCTTTCTCCAATCATTGCATTGCTAGTCACCCCATACCTGCTTCCATAATTCTGCTCTCTTGACTCCCATAAGACTGAGCTCCTTTTTTCCTCCAAATTACTTGGCCATTTCTATCCTCTCCTTGTCACCTATTTCCCAAGGTTCTATGATTTCCCATTCCATACCATTTCCCTTGGAACATCTGAATGGCTCCTATACCTTTAAAAGTGATATTTCCTCATATGACTTCCAAATAGACCCCATTAACTCTATTCTTATTCTTTTACTCAAGAGCTACTTGCCCAAGTGCCACAGATAAATATAAATAGATGATATATGAACTAAAACCCAAATTCCTTCACTCATTGTGTCCTGCTTCATGTCTGCTAGGTGCAAATGCCACTGCAAACCTGCTATTCTGCCTATGTTATCTACTCTTATAATGGCACCACCTTCCTTGGTATTTTCTGCCCAGAAACTTGGCATCATCTATGAAGTCCCTCCTCCCTTCACCACCACCTGGGGTCTAACATCACAAAGTCTAGTTAGAACAGAAGCGGTGTCCTTTGTATCAGTTTTTCTTTCAAAGTCTTGTTCAGTATCTTGCATATACTGAGAGAACTCTCAGTAGATATTTATTAAACAAACATTATTAAAGACACGTAGTTACTAAAAGTAAGTACAGCTGTAAACAATCAACAAATGTAAAGTATATGTATAGAACCATCCCAAGGCACCAGAATTATGAAGCATCCTCCCATCTCTATCTTAATACAGTTATCTTATATTTAGAAAACTTCCCTTAGATGTTAACAGCCCACTCAAGCATTCTCTTGTTCCAAATGAGAGACCCCTGGGACTTCCCTGGTGGTCTAGTGGATAAGACTCTATGTTCCCAATGAAGGGGCCCAGGTTCGATCCCTGGTCAGGGAACTAAATCCCACATGCCACAACTAAGCCTATGTGCTGCAATTGCTGAGCCCATCTGTGGCAAGTAGAGAAGTTCATGCACCACAGCAAACAGCCTGAGAGCCCTGAGTGCCTCAATGAAGACCCAGCACAGCCAAAAAAATAATAATTAAAAAACCACCAAATGAGAGCATCCCAAATCCTTGCAAAAACCAAAATTAAAACCCAAACCAAACCAAAACCTCCCACTTCACCATTACTGATGATTTCATTAAGGAACTGAGTGATACATAGTTCAGTGAGTTATATACACATATAATTAACAACCTATAAAGCTTCAAGCAAAATAAAAAAAATTAAGATGAATTTCAATCAGCATGGAAAGATCTTTTAGATAACTCTACTTCTTAATTAATAATATTTAGTTAATTTTTTTTTTTTTTTACTCCTGAGTGTGGCTAGGAATACTCACGGTAATATCAAAGTCTTTTTTAGACTTGATGGATCAGTTTCTGATTGTTGTACAATCAAACCATGGGAAGGTTTTTAACCTACTATTCATCAGAGTAGATAATGACAGCAAAAGAGAAGTGAACCAAGGGAGTTAAGAACAAATGTGTTCAAATAATGCCTCAGACTCTTCTGCATTAGCTCCTGGATACCTGTTCCTGAAGGGACTCCCGTGGTGGCCTGGTGGTCCTGTGGTTAAGACTCCATGCTCCCGATGCAGGGGGAACAGGTTTGATCCCTGATAGAGGAACTAGATCCTACATGCCACAACTCAAGATCCTGCATGCTGCAGCTAGAAGATTGAGCACGCCACAACTAAGACCCAGCACAGTCAAATCAGTAAAGAAAAAATATTTTGGACTTCCCTGGTGGCTCAGCTGGTAACAAACCTGCCTGCCAGTGCAGGTAGATGCAAGACATGCAGGTTTGATCCCTGAGTCACAAAGATCTCATGGAGAAGGAAATGGCAACCCATTCCAATATTCTTGCCTGGAGAATCCAATGGACAGAGGAAGCTGGCAGGCTATAGTCCATGGGTTTGCAAAAGAGTTGGACACAACTTACTGACTAAACAACAAAACCCCATCTCTTTTCCTGAGAACTAGCTGTCCTAACCCTATTCTTATCTAACCTGTCTTGCTTGGCATTGTGAAAATTTTGTCTTCTGTTTTCAATTCTGGCGTTCCATCACTTTCCTTCAGTGAATCCCAGGGCTTGCTGTACCTAGTCACTTCTAGTGCCTTAGCCTGGGATAATCAGAACCAGCAAGTTACCACAGCCACTCCACCGAATGATGCATATCTTTGACCCTCAGATGACTTTTTCTCACACTCAGTTTACCCTCTTAGTGTGCATATGATAACAGACTGGGGTCAGGCCTCTTTTTCTCTATCACACAAATTTAGGTAAAAATGTTTTACAAGAAGAGTCTTAAGCAACTTTATTGTGCCCAGTGTTTTACATCATATTTGTAAGATATAATAAGAATGAAAGACTTAGGACCTATCTCCTAGAATCACAGAGCTCTGTTCAGTTCAGTTCAATCGCTCAGTCATGTCTGACTCTTTGCAACCCCATGAACCAGAGCATGCCAGGCCTCCCTGTCCATCACCACTTCCCGGAGTTCACCCAAACCCATGTCCACTGAGTTGGCGATGCCATTCAACCATCTCATCCTTTGTCGTCCCCTTCTCCTCCTGCACTCTATCTTTCCCAGCATCAGGGCATCAGGTGGCCAAAGAATTGGAGTTTCAGCTTCAACATCAGTCCTTCCAATGAACACCCAGGACTGATCTCCTTTAGGATGGACTGGTTGGATCTCCTTGCAGTTCAAGGGACTCTCAAGAGTCTTCTCCAAACCACAGTTCAAAAGCATGAATTCTTTGACTCTCAGCTTTCTTTGTAGTCCAACTCTCACATCCATACATGACCACTGGAAAAACCATAGCATTGACTAGATGGACCTTTGTAGGCAAAGTAATGTCTCTGCTTTTTAATATGCTGTCTAAGTTGGTCATAACTTCCCTTCCAAGGAGTTCAGTTCAGCTCAGTTCAGTCGCTCAGTCGTTTCCGACCCTTTGCGACCCTATGAATCGCAGCAGGCCAGGCCTCCCTGTCCATCACCAACTCCCAGAATTTACACAAACCCATGTCCATTAAGTCGGTGATGCCATCCAACCAACTCATTCTGTTGTCCCCTTCTACTCCTGCCCTCAATCCTTCCCAGCATCAGAGTTTCTTCCAATGAGTCAACTCTTCGCATGAGGTGGCCAAAGTATTCGAGTTTCAGCTTCAACATCAGTCCTTCCAATGAAGACCCAGGGCTGATCTCCTTTAGGATGGACTGGTTGGATCTCCTTGCAGTCCGAGGGACTCTCAAGAGTCTTCTCCAACACCACAGTTTAAAAGCATCAATACTTCGGCGCTCAGCTTTCTTCACAGTCCAACTCTCACATCCATACATGATTACTGGAAAAACCATAGCCTTGACTAGATGGACATTTGTTGGCAAAGTAATGTCTCTGCTTTTTAATATGCTGTCTAGGTTGGTCATAACTTTCCTTCCAAAGAGTAAGTGTCTTTTAATTTCATGGCAGCAATCACCATCTTCAGTGATTGTGGAGCCCAAAAAATAAAGTCTGACACTGTTTCCACTGTTTCCCCATCTATTTCCCATGAAGTGATGGGACCAGATGCCATGATCTTAGTTTACTGAATGTTGAGCTTTAAGCCAACTTTTTCACTCTCCTCTTTCACTTTCACCAAGAGGCTTTTTAGTACCTCTTCACTTTCTGCCATAAGGGTGGTGGTGTCATCTGCATATCTGAGGTGAGGTTATTGATATTTCTCCCAGCAATCTTGATTCCAGCCTGTGCTTCTTCCAACCCAGTGTTTCTCATGATGTACTCTGCATAAAAGTTAAATAAGTAGGGTGACAATATACAGCCTTGAAGTACTCCTTTTCCTATTCGGAACCAGTCTGTGGTTCCATGTCCAGTTCTCACTGTTGCTTCCTGACCTGCATACAGGATTCTCAAGAGGCAGATCAAGTGGTCTGGTATTTTCATATCTTGAAGAATTTTCCACAGTTTATTGTGATCCACACAGTCAAAGGCTTTGGCATAGTCAATAAAGCAGAAATAGATGTTTTTCTGGAACTCTCTTGCTTTTTCGATGATCCAGGGGATGTTGGCAACTTGATCTCTGGTTCCTCTGCCTTTTCTAAAACCAGCTTGAAAATCTGGAAGTTGATGGTTCGCATATTGCTGAAGCCTGGCTTGGAGAATTTTAAGCATTACTTTACTAGCGTGTGAGACGAGTGCAATTGTGTGGTAGTTTGAGCATTTTTTGGCATTGCCTTTCTTTGGGTTTGGAATGAAAACTGACCTTTTTCAGTCCTGCGGCCACTTCTGAGTTTTCCAAATTTGCTGACATATTGAGTGCAGCACTTTCACAGCATCATCTTTCAGGATTTGAAATAGCTCAACTGGAATTCCATCACCTCCACTAGCTTTGTTCCTAGTGATGCTTCCTAAGGCCCTCTTGACTTCACATTCCATTCCATTCACATTCCAGAGATGTCTGGCTCTAGGTGAGTGATCACTCCATCCTGATTATCTGGGTCGTGAAGATCTTTTTTGTACAGTTCTTCTGTGTATGCTTGCCACCTATTCTTAATATCTCCTGCTTCTGTTAGGTCCCTACCATCTCTGTCCTTTATTGAGCCCATCTTTGCATGAAATGTTCCCTTGGTATCTCCAATTTTCTTGAAGAGATCTCTAGTCTTTCCCATTCTATTGTTTTCCTCTATTTCTTTGCATTGATTGCTGAGGAAGGCTTTCTTATCTCTCCTTGCTATTCTTTGGAACTCTGCATTCAAATGGGTATATCTTCCCTTTTCTCCTTTGCTTTTCACTTCCCGTCTTTTCACAGCTATTTGTAAGGCCTCCTCAGACAGCCATTTTGCTTTTTTGCATTTCTTTTCCATGGGGATGGTCTTGATTCCTGTCTCCTGTACAATGTCATGAACCTCCGTCCATAGTTCATCAGGCACTCTGTCTATCAGATCTAGTCCCCTATATCTATTTCTCACTTCCACTGTGTAGTCATAAGGGATTTGATTTAGGTCATACCTGAATGGTCTAGTGGTCTTCTCCACTTTCTTCAATTTCAGTCTGAATTTGGCAATTCAGACTGAAATTCACCGGGAGCCACAGTCTGCTCCCGGTCTTGTTTTTGCTGACTGTATAGAGCTTCTCCATCTTTGGCTCCAAAGAATATAATCAATCTGATTTTGGTGTCGACCATCTGGTGATGTCCATGTGTAGAGTCTTCTCTTGTGTTGTTGGAAGAGGGTGTTTGCTATGACCAGTGTGTTCTCTTGGCAGAACTCTATTAGCCTTTGCCCTGCTTCATTCTGTACTCCAAGGCCAAATATGACTGTTACACCAGGTGTTTCTTGACTTCCTACTTTTGCATTCCAGTTCCCTATAATGAAAAGGACATCTTTTGGGGTGTTAGTTCTAGAAGGTCTTGTAGGTCTTCATAGAACTGTTCAACTTCAGCTTCTTCAGCGTTTCTGGTCAGGGCATAGACTTGGATTACCGTGATATTGAATGGTTTGCCTTGGAAATGAACAGAGATTATTCTGTTGTTTTTGAGATTGCATCCAAGTACTGCATTTTGGACCCTTTTGTTGACTATGATGGCTACTCCATTTCTTCTAAGGAACTCTTGCCCACAGTAGTAGATATAATGGTCATCTGAGTTAAATTCACCCATTCCAGTCCATCTTAGTTCGCTGATTCCTAGAATGTCAATGTTCACTCTTGTCATCTCCTGTTTGCCCACTTCTAGTTTGCCTTGATTCATGGACCTAACATTCCAGGTTCCTATGCAATATTGCTCTTTACAGCATCGAACCTTGCTTCTGTCACCAGTCCCATCCACAACTGGGTGTTGTTTTTGTTTTGGCTCCATTCTTCATTCTTTCTGGAATTATTTCTCCACTGATCTCCAGTAGCATATTGGGCATCTACCAACCTGAGGAGTTCATCTTTCAGTGTCCTATCTTTTTGGCTTTTCATACTGTTCATGGGATTCTCCAGGCAAGAATACTGAAGTGGTTTGCCATTCCCTTCTCCAGTGGACCACATTCTGTCAGACCTCTCCACTATGACCCGATCATCTTGAGTGGCCCCACATGGTATGGCTTAGTTTCATTGAGTTAGACAAGGCTGTGGTCCATGTAATCAGATTGGCTAGTTGTCTGTGATTGTGGTTTCAGTCTCTCTGCCCTCTGATGCCCTCTCTCAGTGCCTACCGTGTTACTTGGTTTTCTCTTACTTTGGATGTGGGGTATCTCTTCACAGCTGCTCCAGCAAAGCACAGCCACTGCTCCTTACCTTGTTAGAGCTCTGTTAGAACTTAACAATTAGCTGCTGGGCAAGAAATGCTTCTGACTATATAAGAGTCTGAAGTCAATCAAGAATTGTTCATTGGGAGCCAGCCCCCTGTACAATCTTCTATTACCTCTGTGATTTATTCAAAATTACAGATTGTAGCAAAGGGTTAGTGGCAATTAACACTGAGTGCCAACTGAGGAAATTAAGTTTTGATGTTAGGAATGCTAAGGCAATACAATATGATTCATTTTAGAGTATCATTTTTTTGTTAAAATTACCTAAATGAGGAATTTACTTTTGTCAGGCATTTCATTTATTCAACAACCAAGAAATAATCCCAGGGCCATGCCAAGTAATGGAGACACAGAATTCTCTATTCTCATATAAAAACAGATCTGTGAATCAGAACTGTAATACAGTGTGATAATTGCACATTAAAAGGAGATATAAGTTACAGAACTGGCAGAGAACCATGATCTACTCTAGCTACGAACCACACAGGGGCACTTAAAGCTCTTAGAGACAGACTCTTAATGTGAGCAGGAATTTAGTTTGCTTCTGCTTCAATTCCCTTATGCTTTTCCTATCTTTTCCAACTAATAAATTATTTTCCATAAAATAATTATGGGTATTTTATTTAGCCCAAACTGTTAGAAAGTCCCTCATGTAACAGTGAAACTCTACCTGTTTGCTATGACCCTAGATCTATCTTCCTCAATATCACAGGGCAAGTCTCATCTTCTTTATCCATGAGGCAAATCTTCAAACCTGTATTTTTTTGTCCCTGCATCAGCAGATGGAGCTAGAATCTCACATGTAGGGTATTGCTTTGTCAGCTTTTCTGGATAAGGGAAAATTGCATCATTCCTGATACATTTAACTTATACCAGGGTCTGGCTTAAGGGAAAAAATCACCAAGGAAATAGGAAAGAAGGAAAACTTCTTTTTGTCAAGAAGGAAAACTGAGTACTCATCAACAGAACAGCACTAGATAGAAAAATGAAGCCTGAGTTCTGTTTTTGGACAAATGACTCCAGAGGCCTGAAGGTTATGAATTTGAACATGTACTTCGTTCTCTCTTCATAAGCTGCTATTTTATATCTTTAAGCATGAAACAGAAAAACAAAACCCTTTCTACTAAGAAATTCTCCATGTAAGCTACATGGGCAGAACCAAAGCATATATGATAAAAACAACCCTTATGTAAGAACTTACTAAACAACTAGCACTGTTCTAGTTACATATATTAACTCATAACAATACTCACCAAACACTGCAAGTGTATTTTTGTGAGGTAGAAACTAACATTATTTACATTATATAAATGGGAAAAGTGAGAAAACACAAAGAGCCCATAATTTGTCCAAGGTCATAAATCTATGTAAGAGCCAGAATTCAAACTCATTTAGTCCAGCTCTTGAGGTCAAGCTCCTAGTCACTTTACTGCACAGCCTCCACATGGGACAGAAAGGAAAGGAGCTCACAGCAGTAGAATCAGAGCTAGTACACACTGTTTTTTGACTTTGGTCGGCAGAATAGCATTTCTGGGATTATCATTCTGATACTAGGGAGGCCAGGGAGGGATCTCGATGACACTTCTTTTTCCTTAGGCATAAATTCTGCCTTCAAATCCCACCCAGAATACAACAGTAGTACTGATAAGAGCACATCTGACGGAAAACATTATGTGCCTCTAACACAAAAAAAGACTGTTTAGGCTTTAATTTTTGTGTGTGCTCAGTCGATCTACTGTCTCTGACTCTTCATGACCCCATGGACTGTGGCCCTACCAGGCTCCTCTGTACATGGCATTTTCCAGGGAGGAATACTAGAGTGGGTTGCCATTTCCTCCTCCAGGGGATCTTCTTGTAAAATAATCACTAGCCAATTTTTCCAAGTGGGAAGCAAGAAGATCACTCCTTTAGGAGTCAATCCTAAAAGAAATCAATTCTGAATATTCATTGGAAGGACTGATGCTGAAGCTGAAGCTCCAATACTTTGGTCACCTGATGTGAAGAACTGACTCATTGGAAAAGACCCTGATTCTGGGAAAGACTGAAGGCAGGAAGAGAAGGGGAGGACAGAGGATGAGATGGTTAGATAGGATCACTGACTCAATGGACATGAGTTTGGGCAGGTTCTGGGATATGGTGAAGGGCAGGGAAGCCTGACACACTGCAATCATGGGGTCACAAAGAGTTGGACGTGACTTAGTGACTCAACAACAAGAACAATTTTCCCAGATCTTAAAATAATATTGTACTCTCTTGGCTCCTAAATTCCATTTACTATAAGTTTTCTGTTTCAATTTCAGCTGCTTTTTCTTTATTTAAATAACTTTAGATGTAGTTACAGAGCACTCAGATCTAAGCTTTCTTTTCATATTTAAAATGGGCCAGACTTTAACCTGGCATCTGGTCAAGACTAGGCTGGTTGGATTTTGCTGTTTATCAGTCTGTCGGTTATCTTCCAAACACTTTGGGTTGCTAGGTGGATGCAAACTAAGGAATATGGCTTCACATTTAGTCAAATACCATTTCAATTTCACTCCTTCTATGTCTATCTCAAATTTCTTTTGTGAGAAAGAGTATTAGGAAGGACTTACTGAATCAGAACCACCTATTGCTCTAGATAATTAAGAAATCTGCCCCTGGTTTCAGTCAAAAATTATTGAATTTAACTCAAGGATTCATCATCCAAAAAAGACAATACATAAATGAGCAAATAAATCTATAATAAAAATTTACATAATAATAAATGCTATGAGTTAAAAAGCACAGAATAAGTGAATAGAGAGCAACAGCATAGGTGCTATTTTGATAAGGTGGTCAAGGACAGCCTGTGGAGATAACATCTGAACAGAAACCAGAAGGAGTGAGGAAATAAATTATGCAAATGACTACAAAAAAGGGCATTCTAGGCAAAAGGAAAGCCAAAAGCAAATATCTGACACATGAGCATGGACGGCATGTTCTAGGAAAGCAAAGGGTAGGTGTGACTGGAGGGTAGTGAGAAGGTAAGAATGGTAGGAAATGAGTAAGGAGACACAGCCCAGGTCGGATCATGTAATATCTTGCATATGACAGCAAGGGATTTGGCTTCTATTCTGGCATTTTGTTGCTATGAGTATTATGAGAAGCCACCAATGACTAAGACACACCACTTGTAAAATAGACTGGATGTGGGAGATGGGACAAAGGCAGATGTAAATTTTATAAAATGTGTACATTTTATAGTATGAGATGATGGCTTACTGACCTAGGGTCTTATTAGTGAATGTGATGATATCATAGGTATGTTTTGCACAGATTGCTAATGGATAAGATATGGAGTGTGAGAGAGAGAAGTTAAGGATGGCCAGAGCAACTAGGTGAATCGATGGTGCCATTTACTAAGATGATGAGGACTACGGGGAGTAAAATTAAGAGTGAAGGTTTATATTTGGTAATTTTGAGATCCCTGTGGACCATCCAAGTGGAGTTGTCAAGTGGACAGTGGTTACATGGCTGTAGACCATAGGGGTGATACAAGTGGATTTAAAGCTATGAGGATGGTATTTGCAGAGACATGGATGGACCTAAAGGCTGTCTCACAGAGTGAAATAAGTCAGAAAAAGAAAAACAAACATCATATATTAACACATATATGTGGAATCTAGAAAAATGGTATGCTGCTGCTGCTGCTAAGTCGCTTCAGTCGTGTCCAACTCTGTGCGACCCCATAGACGGCAGCCCACCAGGCTCCACCGTCCCTGGGATTCTCCAGGCAAGAACACTGGAGTGGGTTGCCATTTCCTTCTCCAATGCAGGAAAGTGAAAAGTGAAAGTGAAGTTGCTCAGTCGTGTCCGACTCTTCGCGACCCCATGGACTGCAGCCTACGAGGCTCCTCCGTCCATGGGATTTTCCAGGCAAGAGTACTGGAGTGGGTTGCCATTTTCTTCTCCAATGCATGAAAGGGAAAAGTGAAAGTGAAATCACTCAGTCGTGTCTGACTCTTAGCGACCCCATGGACTGTAGCCTACCAGGCTCCTCCATCCATGGGATTTTCCAGGCAAGAGTACTGGAGTGGGGTGCCATTGCCTTCTCCGAGCTTATTTCCAAAGTATAAACAAAGACACAGATATAGAGAACAAACATATGGATGCCAAAGTGGGGGGAGGGTGGGATGAATTGGGAGATTGACATATATGCACTATTGATACTATGTATAAAATAGATAACTGATGAGAATCTACTGTATGGCACAAGAAACTTTACCCAAGGCTCTGTGGTGACCTAAATGGGAAGAAATCCAAAAAAGAGGGGGTACATGTAACCATATAGCTGACTCACTTTGGTGAATCAGTTTGTGTACAGCAGAAACTAACACAATATTGTAAAGCAACTATACTCTAATAAAAATTAATTTAAAGAATTAAAAAATGAAGCTATGAGGCTGGGAAAAAATGCCACAGAATGACTCTGGAATAGGAAATGAAGTCTTGGACTCATTCCAATGTTTTGAGCTTCATCCTCAATTGCTATCATAGTATTAGATTCTTTTATGAAGCTTTATAAAAAATGCTGATATTCAGATCCTCCTCACAAAGACTCTGATATAATTGTTCTGCATTGGGTTCAGATGGCTATATTTTTTAAAGCCCTCAGATGATACTAGTGGACAGCTAAGGCTGAGAACACTGGTTTAGAAGTTGGGAAGAAGAGAATGACTCAGAAACTGAGAATCAGAAGAAATGTATAAGTGAGATCAGAGAAAGACATGCCAGTGGTAGCTTTGACCTATGCTAAACAATGAAAGAAATAACTCTATAAAATATGACCATTTCATTAAATTATAAAGCATTATGAATATTACTCAGTCCATTCATAGTTTCCTGCTTATAAGGAATTTAGGAGACATTACCTTTTGGTTTTAATACCAGAAAATGCAGAAAATATTTTATATATTCTGAGCATGTGTTTATTTTTAATCCTAAAGACACTTAATTGGGTAACTAGTCATTTTGTTTTCCTGCTAAAAAGCTCACAGAATGAAATTACTGTCCCTAATACAGAAAGTGTAGTTTAGACCCAATTAAATTCACCAAACATATATTTAGTGACAGTATATAAACCGCAGTGTGCTTGGCAAGGGAAAATATCCATGAAGATTTAATGATATGCCTATTTTTAATAGTAGCTTTATTCATAACTCCATTTTAGTTTCAGGTATTATTTCTCCTTTTTCTTAACTATTTCTCATTTGCATTGTGCCTTGCATATTGTTGTGGACGACTCTAAATACTTTTTAGAGCAAGTACACTATAATAGCTAATATGAACTGAACACTGAATTTCAGGGAAATACAGGAACACAGGGTGCACTCAGGCAATATGATCAGAGAGCCTAGTCTCATTAACACTAGGCTCTCCTGCTCCAGGAGTCCAGCTTTACCTGTCAAGATTGCAACTATGGAGAGAACAAGTTGCCAGTTGTAAATGAAAATATTGGCTTTGGAGTCTTATATTTTTAGGATTATTTTCCTATTAATAGGGATGTGTGTGTTAGTCACTCAGTCATGTCTGACTCTTTGTGACCCCATGGACTGTAGCCCACCAGGCTTCTTTGTCCATGGGATTCTCCAGGCAAGAATATTGGAGTGGGTTGCCATTTCCTTCTCCAATTACTAGGGATAAAATTTGTTAAATCATCCACATGAATCAATTCCCCAGGTGACCAAATTCCTCATGGTACCAAGCTGCTGGGTCAGGACTGATGGTAGTATTCCTGATTGTGAAACAGATTTTAAGCTATAAAAACAAACAAACAAACAAAAAAACAAAAAACAAAGCAATCAGACCCTCCCAAATCCTAGCCAAAATGAGGTAGCCAACTCAGTCATGAGACAAAGGCTAAGTGTCAGCATGAGCCAAAGTGTTACCCTTTGCTTTCTAGTTGTTTTGGCTGGGAGGTGTGTGTATGAGGTCTATTTGTTAAAGCTTTATATAATTTTTGCATTTATTTTCTTTCTTCAAGAGTAACAGATGAAAATAAACTGAGGAATCTTATTACAATCTCTGCTTTTGCAAACTTGCTTATAAGGCCACAGTGTTAGTCACTCAATTGTGTCCAACTCTTTGTGACACCAAAGACCTGCCAGGTCCCTCTGTCCATGGAATGCTCTAGGCAAGAATACTGGAGTGAAATGCCATATCCTTCTCCAGGGGATCACCACAACCTAGGGATCGAACCTGGGTCTCCTGCCTTGCAGGCAGATTCTTTACCATCTGGGCTACCAGGAAAGCCTTAAAAGACAACAGACTGATGCTAAATAAGTTTTCTCAAGGTCCTGAAATTGAGAGTGAAAAATGTAGACATCTTGAAGAATGGCATCCTGCTTATTGCCCTATTCATCCTCTGTGTGGAAAAAGGCTAAATCTCTGGGGTATATCAGTACATATATAGCAAATATATAGATACAAACATGGCAACTATAAATATACATTCAGTTCAGTTCAGTTCAGTCGCTCAGTCGTATCCACCTCTTTGCGACTCCATGGACTGTAGCACGCCAGGCCTCCCTGTCCACCAACTCCAAGAGCTTACTCAAATTCATGTCCATCGAATCAGTGACGCCATCCAACCATCTCATCCTCTGTCGTCCCCTTCTCCTTCCGCCTTCAATCTTTCCCAGCATCAGGGTCTTTTCTAGTGAGTCAGTTCTTCGCATTAGGTGGCCAAAGTATTGGAGTTTCAGCTTCAACATCAGTCCTTCTGATGAATATTCAGGACTGATCTCCTTGAGGATAGACTAGTTGGATCTCCTTGTAGTCCAAGGGAATCTCAAGAGTCTTCTCCAACACCACAGTTCAAATGCATCAATTCTTCGGCGCTCAACTTTCTTTATAGTCCAACTCTCACATCCATACATGACTACTGGAACAACCATAGCTTTGACTAGACAGACCTTTGTTGACAAAGTAATGTCTCTGCTCTTTAATATGCTGTCTAGGTTGATCATAGTTTTTCTTCCAAGGAGAAAGTGTCTTTTAATTTCATGGCTGCAGTCACCATCTGCAGTGATTTTGGAGCCCAGAAAAATAAAGTCTCTTACTGTTTTCATTGTTTCCCCATCTATTTGCCATTAAGTGATTGGACTGGATGCCATGATCTTAGTTTTCTGAATGCTGAGTTTTAAGCCAACTTTTTCACTCTCCTCTCTCATGTTCATCAAGAGGCTCTTTAGTTCCTCTTCACTTTCTGCCATAAGGGTGGTGTCATCTGCATACCTGAAGTTATTGATCTTTCTCCCGGCAATCTTGATACCAGCTTGCACTTTATCCAGCCTGGCATTTCCCATGATGTACTCTGCATATAAGTTAAATAAGCAGGGTGACAACATACAGCCTTGACATACTCCTTTCTCGATTTGGAACCAGTCTGTTGCTCATGTCTAGTTCTCACTGTTGCTTCTTGACCTGCATACAGGTTTCTCAGGAGGCAGGTTAGGTGGTCTGGTATTCCCATCTCTTGAAGAATTTTCCAGTTTGTTGTGATCCACACAGTCAAAGGCTTTGGCATAGTCAATAAAGCAGAAGTAGATGTTTTTCTGGAACTCTCTTGCTTTTTCGATGATCCAACGAATGTTGGCAATTTGATCTCTGGTTCCTCTGCCTTTTCTAAATGCAGCTTGGACATCTGGAAGTTCACGGTTCACATACTGTTGAAGCCTGAGTTGGAGAATTTTGTGCATTACTTTAGTAGCGTGTGAGATGAGTGCAATTGTGCGGTAGTTTGAACATTCTTTGGCATTGCCTTTCTTCAGGATTGGAATGAAGCTGACCTTTTCCAGTCTTGTGGCCACTGCTGAGTTTTCCAAATTTGCTGACATATTGAGTGCAGCACTTTCACAGCATCATCTTTTAGGATTTGAAGTAGCTGAACTGGAATTCTATCACCTCCACTAGCTTTGTTTGTAGTGATGTTTCCTAAGGCCCACTTGACTTCGCATTCCAGGATGTATATAAATATACATATATAGATTTATATTGTTTTAGAGGGGAAAAAAATAACTTCCAGGGTCAAATACCAAAGACTTTTACTCTCTCAGTGTTTCACAGTGCTCACTATATTAAAGGCTATATTATATGACTAACTATATTTACAGTCAAGATATATGTTTGATTTTGTTTAACCCAGATTTCCCAGATTTGACTAATTTTTGTCCCTTCAAAAAAAAATTAACCAGCAACCAGTGTCAGTCGCTCAGTTGTGTCTGACTCTTTGTGACCCCACGGACTGTAGCCTTGCCAGGCTCCTCAGTCAGTACAATTCTCCAGGCAAGAATACTGGAGTGGGTTGCCAGGGGATCTTCCCAGGGATCGAAACCAGGTCTGCTGCAAACCCATTTAAAATATTTTTTTTTCTTTAGGTAAGAAATGGATTTATTTAGAGAGAAACACACTCCGTAGGCAGAGTGTGGGCCACCTCAGGAGGTAAGAGCCCCCAAAATATGGGATGGCAAGTTTATATGGGCTGAATAATTTCATAGGCAGATGAGTGGGAAGATTATTCCAACTCAGTATTATTTCAATTATTATTCTAATTATTCCCCAATTATTTAAGTATTCCCTGATTATTTTGGGGAAAGGGACAGGGATTTCCAGGAATTGGGCCATTGCCCACGTTTTGGCCTTTCATGGTTAGCCTCAGAACCATTTAAAATCTTGTGGTACATCAGGGCTTCTAAGACTACAGTATATGAATATTTTATAGCATAAACTATAGTTTATGAATAGACTACAGTTTATGAATAGTTTAAGACTACAGTTTATGAAATAAAAGGTTTTATTAAACCCTTTGTGATACTCATGGTCTACAAATAAAGTGATCTTTTCATTCATTTATTGAACAAAGAATTTTTGGAGAAATATTGTGCTATTAATAGATTCTGGAAATAAAATGGGAAGATAAAGAAATCTGGTTTTTGCTCTTGTGGAGTTAACAGTCCAGTAAGTATGATGAACATTAATCAATAATGACACAAATAAATTATAATTACAAACTGATAAATGTTGTGAAGGAAAAGTTCTTGAGTGTGTCTATAGAGCTGTGTGTGAGAAAGTAGGAGAGATTTTCAGAGAGGCCTGTTTGAGGAAGTTCTATCTGATGTTCTTACTTTATACATATAATAACTGCATGGAATTGAGTTGATTTTTTAAAAAGTCATCAAATCATCAATTACCATTATGGTATGAATTATTTATTTTGTATAGAGTGAACTTTTTTTCTAGATAGTTTAGAAATTTTTAATAACTTTAAGTAGTATATATTTTTGTTTTTGTCCCTGAGGTGGGATTTTTTTAGTCTGAAATGCAGAGTAGTGACAAAAGGTAGACTATTAAAAACATTCTATTGCAATAGTAACAGAAGATAGACATAAATAGGTATAACCTTCATGCAGAACTATAGTTAGAAATCATCCATTCCTTAAGCTTTTATTATAGAAAGCTCTTCTCTTTTGCAGCATTTTGCACAATTATGATTAATCATTCACACCTGATTGTTTAGTGATTGTCTTTCCTACTGAACTGTGAGCTCAAGAATATGATTCATTCACCATCATATTCCGCATACTTAGTGAGAAAGAAATCAGCCCCTCTGTAAGAAGGCAGTATTACATGTCAGCAGCATGAGAAAAAAAAAAGTCTAAACAAAATGATAAATTTTATGTTTTACTGGAAAAATGTTGTGACCTCTTTCAATTAATGCTGTCGATAACAACTCCCTTCTCTTCCCAGTACACTTAGGTCTCCTCCTCCTCCTGATGGTCATGAGGCATTCTCCTCTCCTATGATCTGATTCTTGGGGGAAAGGGAGTCATAAGTTATGCTTATATATAAATGTCTATAATGTTAAAATATGAAGGAGTTAGCGTGTAGTATGCACCTAGCTACTTCTCTCCCTCCTCCTCACTATACAGGGAATTTTTTTCCCCTCAATAAATAGCAATATTTTATTTTAAATCCCTAGCCTGCAGTCTTATTTTCTATAATACAGGCTCATGTTGTTGTTCAGTCACTAAGTTGTGTTTGACTGGGATCCTGTGGACTCCAGCATGTCATGCTCCCCTGTCCTTCACTGTCTCTCGGAGTTTGCTCAAGCTCATGTCCATTGAGTCGGTAATGCTATCTAACCACTTCATCCTCTGCTGCCTTCTTCTCCTTTTGCCTTCAATCTTTCACAGCATCAGGGTCCTTTCCAATGAGCTGCATCTTTTCCGATGATGTGAAGGCATCAGGTGGCCAAAGTATTGAAGCTTTGGCTTCAGCGTCAGTCCTTCCAATGAGTATTCAGGGTTGATTTCCGTTAGGATTGACTGGTTTGATCTCCTTGCAGGCCAAGGGACTCTCAAGAATCTTCTCCAGCATCACAATTCAAAAGTATCAATTCTTTGGTGCTCACAGGAGACACGAATTGATTCACTGACTAGCTGCATTATTACATGGCAATCTCAGTGCTAAATTTCAGAGATAGAAAAAGCCCAAGACAAAATATTTGTCATTAAGCAGCTCATGTTTACTATGCATGTGTAGAAAAGGGGAATAGGTAGACAACCAAGACGTAACAGAATTAGTATTGTGATGGCAGCATAGATAACCTTTAAGAGTTAGATTTGGTGCACATCATGAAAGATGGGCGGAAGGTGAGAGGAAAGCAGGTGAGGGATGAGAAGCAGCATTCCCTGCATAGGGAACAGGGTATGCAATGGAAAGGTGGCTTGGAAGAGGTGGTGTGTTTGGGGAATAATATGTAGTTCTATGAAGCTTCAGCAGAAGGTACCAAAGGGAACTTGATGGGAGAAATGGCTGAAAAGGCTGATGAAGCAGAACACAACATCCTTACAAGTCACACTTTGAACTATTGGGCTTATAAACATTGGAAAAGGAATGCTTTGTGCTGCTAATTAAACAAATGCCTGGTGCTCTGAGGTTACGATGAAAGAGAGAAAAATCAAAGGGAAAGAAAAGGATTTGAACTTCATTTTATTTTTTATATAGTGTTAAGTGTTAATTTCAACAGTGTAACTAATAGTTCCAGTTGCCCGATGTGAGGATATGTGGTATTTTTCCAAGTACTGTGCTTTCCAGATACTAGCTGGCTGAATTTCAGATACTCTGAAAATGAAACAGTACTCCTACTATTCAAACACAGAAAATGAGACTGCAACAAGCATTTGTTCTTTGCTATTGCTTTCCACTAAGCAAACTCAAAACTATAATTCAGTGAAGTCGACTCAACACAGAGGCATCACAAGACATAATATCCCCAATATCTTACCATGAGTACTTCTACCTTAGGAACAGTAGGATGGGAGGAATAAAGACTATATGCCTGGTGTCCCCCTGCCCCTGTTTGACAATGGTTCATTCCACAGAGGCAGTGAAAGTCCACCTCACTCCCCTGGCAACAAGACCAAGAATCTCAGTCTCGTGACTGAGACTTTGTGATTGTTTTGCGTGACTGCTCTCCCAGGCATTCCTTTTTGGCTCCTCTCTTTGAAACTGGAGGGCACCTGGCCCAACCTAGCACTGGGCTGAGCTTACTCACACATAGCGCTCATATCACATTGCACTGTCTGGAACATCCACTCCTGTATTACCACCTGACGGCCCCTCCTGTAGGTGAGAGGTAATGCTTCCAAGGTGGCAAAAATGTTCATTTTTCACAACTGGAGCCAATTTTCACAAAGGCAAGGCATTCCACTGACAAAATATCTTGAGGATTTTCCATTTAGATAGGATGTCCCTTGAATTAAAAAAAAAAATGTGCCTGTTACATAGAAGGTGAAGCAGATGGGCAGCTTGAGTGCAAAAGCTGAATATCAATGAGGAAGCCGAGCTTTAAGAAAACATGGTGTCCTGAAGGTGCAATCTTTCATCTTCTGGAGACAGGGGTCTGTGTGCTCAGTTGCTTCAGTCGTGTCCGACTGTTTGCAAGCCCATGGACTGTAGCCCTCCAGGCTCCTCTGTCCATGGGATTCTCCAGGCAAGAATACTAGAGTGGGTAGCCACTGTCTTCTCCAGGGGATCTTCCCAATCCAGGGATCAAATCCAGGTTTCTTATGTCTCCTGCACTGGCAGGCAGGTTCTTTACCACTAGTGCTACCCAAGTCTTTTTCAACACTCTACCACGCCCCACCCTAGTGTTTCAATGAGAATATGTACTGAACGCATACTGCACCAGCGAAACCAAGAATAACCCTGGGTCCATAGGACTCTAAGCAAAATCTTCCATAATGCTCTTTTTAAAAATCCCAGCATTAATGCCACTGCTATAGTACCACAACCTCACCATATGTCTTCTAGTGTGATTATCTTTGGCTTTAAAACACAAATGAATCATTAGGGCTTGAATCTTTTCTGGCAAAGAAATACAGCGTGAGCTGATGCTCAGCATTGTGAATGTCATCAGAACAAGGTCTATAGATAGGAATTTGCCCAATTAATCCTCCTTCATTATCTCTACTAGCTAACAATGCACAGCAGTCACTCCACATAATCACTGCTCTAACAGACACGGACATTTGAAATATTAACTTTCCCACAGATTCCAGATTTTCAGTGAGCAGCTCTCAACAATTCATTATACTAATCATATATGTCACCATACTCCTATTAAATGTGCATGAGATTAAACACCACCCATGTGAATTGACCAATATCATTTATAATATATTACCTTCTAGATACTGCAATTATAAACGGCACCTAAGTGCCACTATAATAAATACAAATTTAACCACCTGGCATGTAAGTAACCAGTACTATATCTAATTCTGCTTTTATTCAATTTTTAACATGTATTCAAGTGAACATATCTTGCAAAACAAAGTTCAGAATATTTATAAAGTTAATGTGTTTTATGACATAGAAAAATCTACTTTTAAATTGCATGAAGAGGAGGGAAATTGACTTTCTTAGACTTAGGTATTTTGTAGACAAATAATTCAAAATTGAAATTTATCAAGAAATTAGCACACAATATGTTAATATCTATATGAAAAAGTACAATATAAAGTATAATTTGGAATATTATAAGTCATATTTCTAATAGTTTATAAACTTTATAAATTATACATTTATGTAAATTATTACAACAAAGATTAGATTTCATCTAAATAAAAGCAAACAGAAAACCCACCCCAAATAGAAAATAAAATTTCAAATGAAGGTTAAAAATTCATCATTAACCTTGGATTATGTTACTCTAAACTTTTTCATCTGTATGGCTACAGATTATTGCCTTAAGCATAATAATAGAAATAATAGTAATAGCCATGGTTCACATGTACCACGGGCTTACTTAACTTACTGTCTCAGGTACTGTGAGTAGTGCTTCACATTCAAATCTAATTCAGTTTTTACGATAACCCAGCAAAAAAGATACAAATGAGGGAAGTGGAGGCTTACATAGATTAAATGACTTGTCCAAGGATACAGGGCTTCATGGGAGAGAGGTCTGACTTCAAAACTATTCTCCTAACCAGACAGTCAGCACCCAGCCTCCAGCTCTGTACACCATTTCCTTGAATGGCCTTGGGTAAGTTACTGAAGTTTCTAAAGTTCATTTCCTTTAGCTGCAAAATGTGAATATGAATATATTCCAGAATTATTGAGAACAAAACAGGATAGTTCATGAGAAAGTGTTGAGCAAATAATGAAGTTGCATAATGTTGCTTGATATGTTACTGATGAAATAATATAACAATATGTTGAAAATGAAGAAAAACCTGCCAAGTGACTCTTGGTCAAAATCTTCCAACAAAAATGGTATACTTAGGTAAATCTTTCTGGTTATTTTACCTTCCTTAACAGAAACTATTAAATAAAGGAAAATATGAATCAATATCATTATTACATCCTAAGAGACACATAGATGAGCACTAACAGACTATGCTAGAAGTAAATAATTAAGCTAGAGATGCATCTACATCATCTCCATCTCTTTGTAGGCTACCATCTACAAAGTTCATACTACCAGATTTGGTCTTTTGAACAGCTCTTCAAAACTAAGACTTTTAAAATAATTAATTAATTAACTTTTGGCTGCACTGGGTCTTCCTTGCTGCTCAGGCTTTCTCTAGTTGTGGTAAGCAGGGGCTACTCTTTGTTGTGGTTTTTCTTTTTGCAGAGCACAGGCTCTAGGCGCGCAGGCTCAGTAATTGTGGGGCACAGGTTTAGTTGCTCCAGGGTACAAGGAATCTTCCTAGACCAGGGATAGAACCCATGTCCCCTACATTGGCAGGTGAATTCTTAACCACTGGACCACCGGGGAAATCCAAAACTAAGGCTTTTTAAAGTTACTTTGAGTCACTATCAGGCCCAAGATAACTTTGATCCTCATACACATTTTGATCTGGTAATATTTAAGTCCTTAATCCCAGGAATGAAAAACAATATTTAACTCTCGTAATTCATCCCTTTGCATAAGTGATATGTTATCATTGGGCTTGTTTTTCCATTGGGCTTCACAGTTTAAAAAAATATTTCACATGCATTATGTAAACCAAGGTCATAAAATTAATATAGTTGACCCTTGAACAATGTGGAGGTTTAGAACACCCACCCTCTGTGCAGTTGAGAATCCACCTATAACTTTATAGTCAGCCACTGTATTCATGGTTCCATATTCACTGATTCAACTAACCACAGATTGTATAGTACTGTAGTATGTAAATATTTAGTGAAAAAAATGTAAATGGACTTGTGCAGTTCAAACCTGTGCTATTCAAGAGTCAACTGTATTTGAAAATGTTATAGCATGAAACTGGAATTCACCAAGGTTAATAATGGCAAAAAAAAAAAATCTTATATCCATGCATTGGTGATGTGTTTTAGTGAGATGGTGTACATGGGTATACAGATATCTATCAACATGTGATATTTATGCATCTAGTATGTATCTAGCCTTTCCACCTTTCTTTTTTTAATATTTTAATTTTTTATTTTTAATTGGAGGATAATTGCTTTACAGTGTTGTGTTGGTTTCTACTGTACAGCAATGTGAATCAGCAGTAAGTATACATATATTTCCTCCTTCTTGAGCCTCTCTAGCACCCATCCCCATCTCACCCCTCTAGGTCGTCACAGAGCACAAGGTGAGCTCCCTGTGCTACACAGCAACTTCCCACTGATTATCTATTTTACACATGTAGTATATATATTGAAATGCTACTCTCTCAATTTGTCCTAGTCTTTCCTTCCCCCGCTGTGTCCACAAGTGTCCTCTACATCTGCATCTATATTCCTGCCCTGCCAGTAGGTTCATTAGTATTATTTTTCTAAATTCCATATATATATGTGTTAATGTATGATATGTGTTTTTCTCTTTCTGACTTCACTCTGCATAATGGCTCTAGGTTTATCCACCTCACTAGAACTGACTAAATGCATTCTTTTTTATGGCTAGTAATATTTCATTGTATATATGTACCACAACTTCTTTATCCATTCATCTGTGGATAGACATCTAGGTTGCTTCCATGTCCTAGCTATTGTAAATAGTGTTGCAATGAACATTGGGGTATATGTGTCTTTTTTAATTGTGGTTTTCTCAGGCTATATGCTCAGGAGTGGGATTGTTGGGTCACATGTTAGTTTTATTCCTCGGTTTTTAAGGAATCTCCATACGATTCTCCATAATCTCTTATGTTTAAGGATATGAATGAAGTACATATAGCCAAAAGAAAAAATAGGAACAAAGGGACCACTTATTTTTAGCAATTCTTTTATATATTATCAAGGCACTCATGCCATTAGATGGAGTAGGAAGTGGCAACCCACTCTAGCATTCTTGCCTGGAAAATTCCTTGGACACAGGAGCCCAGCAGGCTACAGTCCATGGGGTCACAAAGAATCAGATATGACCGATCAACTGAGCATGCATGCACACGTCATTAGATGAAGAATAAGGGAAACCTTTATTTGCATTAAGCCCACAAATATGCTAAATCACATTTCCAAACACATTTTTATTTGAAGAGCTTAGGAAGTAAGAAGATTGTATTAATAAGAGTGCATAGAATCTCCAAGTGGCACCTACCTCCTGGCCGTTCGTGTTCTCCATCTGTGTGTAAGAGCATGGCAATGGGCATCCCTACATTCTTGGATCTTCCAGCCACAACCACATTTTTTCCAAATGTTTCAATTCCTTAAAACACAGAGTTTGATTTAAATGAAGAATAAACAACAAGAAGCAAAGTAATCATCTGAACAGCCAACTGAAATATTCTTTAAAAACCTCTAATTAAATTTGAATTATTTTGTGAAATGTCTGTAATGTTCCAACATTCATTATTTAGAAATATTTCTTTTTATACTTTTTGGTTTGTCACTTTCCCTCTCATTATGCCCTCCTTAAAAAAAAAAAAAATCACAAACATTTTCAAGTTGTCATTAAATTATTTTAAACATTAAAATTCACATGAAGAGGTAGAAGTGTGAAGACTTAAAATATATTAACTATTAATCATAAAACAGGCAAAGTACAACAATGTCAAGATTAACTGGCAACCAAACTTTGAGCAAATCTAGGACAAAATGAAGTGGGGAAAAAGTATTTTTCATAACATTTATGCAGTTTACTTCGAGAGAAGCACTAAATGTATGGATTTAGAAAGATCTGAAAAGTAAAGCTTACAGATTTCATACACTTAACCTCCTTGGGGCATAGCTTCTTCATAAGTAAAAAGAAAAAATTAGAATTAAAATTTTATAACTATTAAAATTCTACGAATATAATTCTAGGATCTGCTTTCCCTTGAAAGTTCTCTTTCTCAGTTAGAAAAGAACAGACTGGGATGAGGAGATGCTGCCAGAAACGTAAGTCACAGTGATGGAGGCAGGGGAACCATCACCTGCCTGCTCGAGGGTTTTTGAGAGCATGATTTTATTTAGAGGACAATTCAAGGGCAAGTGTCTACAATGAAAACCTAGGTCATTAGAGATGGCTCAAATGTTCAGCACATTTTGTTTTTAAAGGCAAGGAAAATAACATATTTTGAAAAATGTATATCAAAATACCTTAAGTTTATAGTTTTAAAGTAGGGAGATAAATCTATTATTTGGAAAATGCACTCCCTGAAAGCTGAAACAGCAGTTAATTGTAATCTGGTACCAGGTCTTCTTTTATCTTATTTCAGATTATTCTTCGATTTCTATAAATCTATTCCTGTAGATTTATCTATTCCTGTAGATTGAAGTTTAATGGCTTATCTTCTTTCACCCTTTCCATCAAGGCAATTCCTGTAGATTGAAGCTTAATGGCTTAGCTTCTTTTGCCCTTTCCATCAAGGCAATGCACAAATGCTCATGTGGCACTTAGCACCTCTGTCCCATAGACCAACCTGTTCTTCTGATAATTTCCCAAACAGCACTAGCAGTGGCAGGTATGAGGGAATGCTGATCAAGACATAGTCTTCCAATGTTAATAATATGAAATCCATCTACATCTTTTTCAGGGGCTATTCCATTGCAGACTGTCCGCTCATCCACATGGTCTGGAAGTAAATAAAATTGATTTAATTTTACAATTGTTATTTATTTGGAAGTCTGAAAAATTGTATCCAAAGGCCTTCAGACAGATCACTTATGGTTCAGCTTTAGTTAAGATATACAATCATTACTCTATTCCTTTTCTTGCCATGAAAATATTAAGTCAAAGTGCTCTTGACCAATAGCTGTAATTAACTTCTGTAAGAGTATATGCAGGTACAGAACCAGAAGTGACTAGCCTGGTAAAAAGGAAAAATTTGTAAAATAAAACAATACCAATGAGATCTGGGAATGGTCAGATGATAAAGCTCTGCTGCATAAGTTTGCATATTTAAAGCTATGTTTTTCCGATACAAAACATTTCCATGAACAGGCTTCTATTGAATATCGCTAGCATTATAGGTTAAAAGGGCTATTAGTGTTAAAAATAGCTGTAACATTATTAATGCCTAGCTTCCTTCTAAATGACATAAAAGAAAAGCAAATAAAACACACACACACACACACACATTCCCCTGAAGCATTATTAAACTGAAATCCAAAATATTATTATGGTTTCCTTTATGAAGGGAAAAGAACATAACTTGAGTAATGAATTAACCAAATAAAATATGAAATGCCAATCATCTCATTTTGAAAAGTAGGCTCTTAATATTATTCTGTATGGTGTAGCTTAGGTTATCCTAAACCCAACAATTAACACACATGCCTAAAATACTAAAATAAAGGTGTATTTTCTATATAAAAGTTTATTTATGCATTATACAATGAATGCCACTTATACATAATTTTTTAAACATTATCCATGCCTAAGTTCTAATTGTTTTCAGAGAGCCATGCTTTGTGTCTTTTATCTTTTGTATCCTAAAAGAGACACTATTGCTATCTTACTTTAAATAGCTCCAATTTGCCATTATTAGACTGCCAAAGTCCTTTACATATGTAAAAGTCACAATGACTCATATTCAAGTAGAAATTGGGTCTCAAGAATTCTTTCCAATGACTAGTTTGTCACTTTCATTATTGTATTCATTCTATAATGTCCTAGCAGAGTAAGACTCCATGTATTTTCTCTGAAGATAGAAGATGATTATTCGGGTTCTAGCAAAACTTTTTTAAAAATTAAATACTTGAGGACAATATTTACTATTTGAGGACAAAAACAGTGGTTCCTTTTAAACTGGATGGTGGTGATGATGATGATGATGGAGATGATACATTTCTAGACACCTACTCATGCAGAAGCTTCACACCATGAATATTTCTTAAAAGAAAATCAAAAGTTTTGTAAATAAAAAAAGAAATAACTGTAATTGAACTCTCCATTATGAGCTATGACTTAAATTAGTTTATTTCCAAGTTCAAAATTGGCTACAGTATGCTGCTGCTGCTGCTGCTAAGGAGCTTCAGTCGTGTCCGACTCTGTGCGACCCCATAGACGGCAGCCCACCAGGCTCCCCCGTCCCTGGGATTCTCCAGGCAAGAACACTGGAGTGGGTTGCCATTTCCTTCTCCAATGCATGGAAGTGAAAAGTGAAAGTAAAGTCGCTCAGTCGTGTCCGACTCTTAGCGACCCCATGGACTGCAGCCTACCAGGCTCCTCTGTCCATGGGATTTTCCAGGCAAGAGCACTGGAGTGGGGTGCCATTGCCTTCTCCTGGCTACGGTATATATGGGCCAATAATATATGAATTGGAGCTTCCATGGTGGCTCAGCAGCAAAGAATCCATCTGCTAATACAAGAGATATGGATTTGATCCTTGAGTGAGGAAGATCCCCTGGAGAAGGAAATGGTAACTCACTCCAGTATTCTTGCCTGGGAAATCCCCTGGACAGAGGAGCCTGGTGGGCTACAGTCCACGGGGCCGCAGAGTTAGACACAACTTTGCAACTAAACAACAACAACAAATGTATATATGATTGAAAGAATTCAACAAAGGCTCTTTGTAGATTTTGAGAGCCATCCTCTTATCAAGTAAGTCTGAACTATATTGAATTTAGCTGTCTACTGGTCTGTGCTGCTTTATTCACTAAAAATTACCTGTTGTAGTGAATAATACATCTCACACAATAGGTGAAATGCTCAGGGAAAATGTAAGCATCTGAAAATTTGGGGACAAGCACTAGAAACTGGCAATTACAGACCTGTTCTCTCTTGTGCTTCTTAAACTTTTAACTCAGATCATCATTCCTGAACAATTCTGCCTAAATTAAATTTTGTTTAAAAGCCAGGTATGTGGACATATAAAAGTTGTGATGTAGAGAACACATGAAAACTGATTTTTAGTGTGGTTATTATTTAATCTAAAGGGAAAAGCCTATGTGAGTAGATTAAAAATTGTCAAGATCATAAAAATAAAAAAGAAAGAAATTCATGGAGTTCTATGTAACTCTACATAATCTCAGCAGTAAATTATATCTCACCTACATCCTTTACCAGAAAACATGTAACTTTTATTATGTAATCTACAATATATGAAAATAATATGAGTTAATATATCTCATATTCAAATAATGCTTTCTAATGTTCATGTTACCATTATATAGATTTCCCCTTTGGTCTTCATAGTTACCGGGAATGAAGGTAGAAAAGATATTATCCTCATTTTAAAAATAAAGCTCAAAATTTTGAGACTTAGCCAATCTCAAACTACTACTGAGAGGAAAGTCCAGAAATCAAATCCCCATCTCTTTGCACTAAAACGAGCTTTTCTTTCTGTGTTAGATACAAATCATAAATATCAATCATCTTAAATAACAGTCATAAATTAATAGGAGAAAGGGTCCCTATCCCTTCTAATCAAGACATTGGATAATTCTAAAATATCCCAAGGAAGGCAGTGTTTCTTCTTATTGTTATTGTTCAGTCATTCAATCAGGAGACTGTAACTCCATGGACTGCAGCACATTAGGCTTCCCTGTTCGTCACCAACTCCTGGAGCCTGCTCAAACTCATGTCCATTGAGTTGGTGATGCCATCCAACCATCTTATCCTCTGCTGTCCCCTTCTCCTCTTGCCCTCAATCTTTCCCAACATTGGATATTTTCTAATAAGTCGGCTCTTTGAATCAGGTGGCCAAAGTACTGGAGCCTAAGCTTCAGCATCAGTCCTTCCAATGAATATTTAGGACTGATTTCCTTTAGGATTAACTGGTGTGATATCCTTGCAGTCCAAGGGACTCTCCAGAGGCTTCTCCAACACCACAGTTCAAAAGCATCAATTCTTCAGCACTCAGCCTTCTTTATGGTCCAACTCTCACAACCATATATGACTATTGGAAAACTCATAGCTTTTATTATATGGACATTTGTTGGCAAAGTAGTGTCTCTGCTTTTTAATACACTGTCTAGGTTTTTCATTGCTTTTCTTCCAAGGAGCAAGTATCTTTTAATTTCAAGGCTACAGTCACCATCTGCAGTGATTTTGGAGCCCAAGAAAATAAAGTCTGTCACTGTTCACATTGTTTCCCCATCTATTTGCCATGAAGTGATGGGACCATATGCCATGATCTTAGTTTTCTGAATGTTGAGTTTTAAGCCAGCTTTTTCACTCTCCTCTTTCACCTTCATCAACAGGCTCATTAGTTCCTCTTTCCTTTGTTTCTTCTAGAACTCCACAGACAACAGTACTCTTGAATTAACTAACATCTTCCTGGTGGCTCAGACAGTAAAGAATCTGCCTGCAATGCAGGAGACCCAGGTTCGATCCCTGGATTGGGAAGATGCCCTGGAGAAGGAAATGGCAACTCACTCTAGTCTTCTTGCCCAGAGAATCCCATGGACAAAGGATCCTGGTGGGCCACAATCCCTGGGGTCGCAGAGTAGGACATGACTGAGCAACTAACATGTATCTTAACACATGCACAAAAGCATCAAACATTTTACAGCAAATACTACCTTTTGTTAAATGAGTAATAGAAATAAATATATTTCATGATTTTGACTGACTGCTACTGAAAGTCCCCTGATGTCTCATCCCTGTGGCCCATGACTTGAAAAGAAGAAACAATCACAAGACTCAGTAGCATTCATTTTTTTCCTAATGGTTATAAAACATTTTTGATTCATAGAATACACTGGCAAACAACTAACCAGTTAATATCTTATACAAATGAATGGGAAAACTGGCATTATTCACTTTGTATGTGTTTTTCCTACCTATTTAATAATATGAAAAGTCATTAAATCATGCCAGGAAAAAAAGTCTTCAGTTAAATTCATAATACCACAATAGAACAGCTCAGAGAATGTCCTTGTGGACCATGCTTTAGAAATACAACACTGAATATATATTTCTGTGATTTATTTATAATATGTTTAATTGCCTTTGGACAAGGAACAACAACAAAAAGGAAACAGACAAATTACTGGCTTATTTTCCATCCAAGGATTTTCACCTTACTGTTTAAAAGTACTTCTTTCCACTTTCCCAATGCCTGTTGGAAAAGGACAAGCTCATTAGTACAGCAAATATATTCTTTAGCTTGATTATGTCTTTTGTCCTGTATTTTCCTCCCTCCATATACTTCATCCCTTTTCCTACCATTATTATCACACATTTTTACCTCAGGTCATACCAATCTGTGTCCCATTGCCAAGCCCTCAGCATTAATGTTTGCATTTCTGTATTCTTGTGCAGGATTATTCTTCCATTAGTAATTTCTTCCTCCCTATTCTTTCACATCCTATTTATTCTTCAATATATTGATCCGTTACTACCTACTTCCTCATCACAAAGTGAAATGAGACTTTGTTCTCCTCTGGTCTCCACAGAAATATACTATCAAAAGGACTTACCTCATTAGTTCAGTTAGATGATCACATTAGTTATTTAAGTATCTCTCTTAGTTAGGACTTTGTCTTGGAGGGCACAGTTCAGGTAGTTAGTTCAGTCACTCAGTCGTGTCTGACTCTTCCTGACTCCATGGACTGCAGCATGCCAGGCCACCTTGTCCATCACCAACTCCCAGAATTTACTCAAACTCATATCCATTGAGTCGGTGATGCCAACCAACCATCTCATCCTCTGTCGTTCCCTTCTCCTGCCTTCAATCTTTCTCAGCATCAGGGTCTTTTCCAGTGAGTCAGTTCTTCACATCAGGTGGCCAAAAAGTACTGGAGTTTCAGCTTCAGCATCAGTCCTTCCAATGAATATTCAGGACTGATTTCCTTTCCGATGGACTGGTTGGATCTCCTTGCAGCCCAAAGAACTCTGAAGAGTCTTCTCCAACACCACAGTTCAAAAGCATCAATTCTTCAGCACTCAATTTCTTTTATAGACCAGCTCTCATATCCACACATGACTACTGGAAAAACCATAGCTTTGACTAGATGAACCTTTGTCGGCAAAGTAATGTCTCTGGTTTTTAATATGCTGTTCAGGTTGGTCATAACTTTTCTTCCAAGGAACAAGTATCTTTTAATTTCATGGCTGCAAGTCACCATCTGCAGTGATTTTGGAGCCCCCAGATATAAAGTCTTTAACTGTTTCCATTGTTTCCCCATCTATTTGCCATGAAGTGATGGAACCAGATGCCATGATCTTAGTTTTCTGAATGTTGAGCTTTAAGCCAACTTTTTGACTCTCCTCTTTCACTTTCATCAAGAGGCTGTTTAGCTCTTCGCTTTCTGCCATAAGGGTGGTGTCATCTGCATATCTGAGGTTATTGATATTTCTCCTAGCAATCTTGATTCCAACTTGTGCTTCATCCAGCCCAGAATTTCCCATGATGTACTCTGCATATAAGTTAAATAAGCAGGGTGAAAAAATACAGCCTTGATGTACTCCTTTCCCGATTTGGAACCAGTCTGTCGTTCCATGTCCAGTTCTAACCATTGCTTCCTGACTTGCGTACAGATTTCTCAGGAGGCAGGTCAGGGGGTCTGGTATTCCCATCTCTTTCAGAATTTCCCACAGTTTATTGTGATCCACACAGTCAAAGGCTTTGGCATAGCCAATAAAGCAGAAATAGATGTTTTTCTGGAACTCTCTTGCTTTTTTGATGATCCAGGGGATGTTGGCCACTTGATCTTGGTTCCACTGCCTTTTCTAAAACCAGCTTGAACACCTGGAAGTTCACAGTTCACATGCTGTTGAAGCCTGGCTTGGAGAATTTTGAGCATTACTTTGCTAGGCTGTGAGGTGAGTGCAATTGTGCAGTAGTTCAAGCATTCTTTGGCATTGACTTTCTTTGGGATTGGAATGAAAGCTGACCTTTTCCAGTCCTGTGGCCACTGCTGAGTTTTCCAGATTTGCTGGCATATTGAGTGCAGCACTTTTACAGCATCATCTGTTAGGATTTGAAATAGCTCAACTGGAATTCCATCACCTCCACTAGCTTTGTTCGTAGTGATGCTTCCTAAGGCTCACTTGACTTTGCATTCCAGGATGTTGGCTCTAGGTGAGTGATCACACCATCGTGATTATCTGGGCCATTAAGATCTCTTTTGTATAATTCTTCTGTGTATTCTTGCCACCTCTTCTTAACATCTTCTGCTTCTATTAGGTCCATACCGTTTCTGTCCTTTATTGTGCCCATCTTTGCATGAAATGTTCCCTTGGTATCTCTAATTTTCTTGAAGAGATGTCTAATCTTTCCCATTCTATTGTTTTCCTCTATTTCTTTGCATTGATCACTGAGGAAGGCTTTCTTATCTTTCCTTGCTATTTTTTAGAACTCTGCATTCAAACGGGTATAGCTTTCCTTTTCTCCTTTGCCTTTTGCTTCTCTTCTTTTCACAGCTATTTGTAAGGCCTCCTCAGACAACTATTTTGCCTTTTTGCATTTCTTTTTCTTGGAGATGGTCTTGATCCCTGTCTCCTGTACAATGTCATGAACCTCCATCCATAGTTCTTCAGGCACTCTATCGGATCTGATCCCTTGAATCTATTTCTCACTTCCACTGTATAATCATAAGGGATTTGATTTAGGTCATACCTGTATGGTATTAAACTGATTTACTCATAGATTTCTCAGTTGATGGTAATTCTATCCTTCTGTGTTATACAGAAATCATGCTTACTTGCTAGAAAAATCTGAAGTCATTCTGAACACTTTCTTTCACATGGAATATCTAATCAACTGAAAAATTTATTGGTTCTTCCTTCACATCACATATAGCACTTCACTGGTCTCACCATGTCTATTCTGGTTCAAGAAGCCATTATTTCTCCTGTGAATTCTTGTAACAGCTAATTCTCTAGTTAATTGTTTCTATATTTGCATCCTTATAATCTGTTCTCAAAATAGCAGAGGTTTTATTTTTGAAATGCATGTCTGATCACACCACTCTTCTCCTCAAAACCCTGCTCTTCTTGCTATTCCTCTAACATATCAGGCATCTCCTAGCTTGGTTATCACTCCTCTGTCTGCCTGGAGGCTTTACCAAAAAAATTGTCAATTTGGCTAAATCCTTCTCTTTTTTCAAATCTTTGTTTAAATTCTACATTCTCTGTAAGACTATTCTGACCACATTATTTCAACATTCATGTCTAATAATGTTGGAGTTGTTTATATTAGACCAAATTTCTCAGGGAAAACAACTATAAACATTGGAAAAATATATTAAAAAAGAACTATCAAAGATGTATTGTACAGTACAGAAAATAAAGCCAATATTTTGTAATAACTGTCAATGAAACATAAAATTTTTAAACATTTTTAAAAACCACAGCTCTCTGAAAACACTGGAGAGTTACTTGAAACCGATTTGGAAGAGAATGGACATCTGAAAGCAATGTTATTGGAAGAGTTTCCCATTTGGGATGTTTTTCTAGACAGAATTTGGATAAAAGTCTGTGGTCTTTCTTGCTTAAGGAATCAAAGGACAAAGTTTGGGGCTACTACAGAAGCTGGAAATTGAAGAAACATATCCAGGAAAAGATAAAACCACAGAGGGGAGAGTCAAATTGTGTCTATAATTTCTTCCCCAAACTCTGACTGATCCCTGAACAATACACACAAGAGGCAAACACACAGAAGCCCATCTGATGCTAAGAGAACTGAACAGAATGCATCTGTGGCTCACCAAGGGCAACGCAAAGCCTGAAGTCCTCAATGTGACAGGCATTCACACACAAACAAACTTTTACAGCAAACATTATACTTAATAATGAAATATAGATTCTTTCCCCAAGATCAGAAGGTGGCAAAAGTGTCTACACCCACATTTCTATTCAGTATTTTATTGGAGATCTTAGCTGGTGTAATAAGAGAAGGAAAATTAAAAAAAGAAGTCTAAAGATCAGAAAGGAGGATGTTAAACTCTCACCACAGATGGTTGTTTATGCAGAATATTCTAAAGAATATACATGACAACAAAAGAACAAGTAAAATGAATTTAGCAAGATCACAGAATATAAAGTCAATATCCAGAAAAATAAATTGCATTTCTGTATACAAGAAACAACTAAAATATGAAATTTTAAAAATTCAGTTTATAATAACTCAGATCAGAAAATACTTAGGAATAAATTTTAAAATTTGGGGTATGATTTTTATAATGAAAACTACACAATGTTGCTGAGAGATGACCTAAATAAATAGAAGGTGTACTGTATTCAGGAGTCCTGGTGGCTCAGATGGTAAAGAATCTGCCTGCAATGCAGGAGACTCAGATTCCATTCCTGGGTCAGGAAGATGCCCTGGAGAAGGGAATGGCTACCCACTTAAAGGTTGGAAGATTCAATAATACTAAGATGTCAATTCTTCCAATTTGATCTACAGATTCAACATAATCTCAAACACAATCCTGTGAGGTTTTTTTTGTAGAAGTCGACAAACTGATTCTAAAATTTATATGGCTATGCAAAGGACTTAGAACATCCAAAGAAATCTTAAAAATGAACAAAAAGGACTTAGGATACCTGACTTTAAGACTTGCTACAAAGCTACAATAATCAGCAGAGTGGGGCTGGTATGAAAGTGAAAGTGTTAGTCACTCAGTCGTGTCCAGCTCTCTTTGACCCCACGAACTGTAGCCCACCAGGCTCCTCTGTCCATAGGATTTTCCAGGCAAGAATACCAGAGTGGGTAGCTGGTGTAGGGATAGACAAATAGATCAATGGAACAGAATAGACAGCCCAACTTTAGACAAACACTTACACAGTCATTTGACTATTTACGAAGTTGCCAAAAGCAATTTAATGGGAAAGGGAAAGCATTTTCAACAAATAACACTTGAATAATTTGACAGTCATATAGGAAAAACAACAACAACAACAACAAAGAGACAGAATCCTTACTTCATTCTGTGCAGAAAATTTGCCATATCAAAATGTGTCTCCTTGACATGAGATTACGTTTTATCTTCCTCTTCAAATTCTTCAGCTGCCTAAAGAATTTAGATAAAGGACTTGCTCCCAGAACAGAGGTACAGAGGTATCACCAGAAATATCTGCAAAGAATATGGGCTAGGAGTGCTGGGGGAACTCTAGGCAGGGCCTAGAAATCAGAGTCCACTCTGTGTCCCATTGTCTCTGCGTAGCCCAGCAAACATTTGCTTACTAAACATTTGCTTTTCTGTCTTCAGGTGAATTGCCTTCCTCTCCTTTGAAGTCCCAAACCTAACTGCCAAGAGACATGGGGGAATGTAAGAAAACATGCATGTTCGGAGTACTTTATTTGTCTGCCACAGAAAAAAAACAGATCTAAACTAGGGGTTGACAGAATTAAAGTAATGTCAGAAGACATGGGCTGGGAAAGGCTCTCTGAGCCAGTGGCATTTAAGCTAAGATCTGAAAGCTGGAAAAGAACTCAGCTCTGGTACGTTTGATAGCCAATGTAGTTAATAGATCAGAGGCTCAATAAAGTCCAGTTCAAGTAATAAAATGTGCATTATCCTAACATGTCCTCTGTATAATAAATACTCCAAAATAAAAATATAACATCCCAAATACCCTCCGAACATCCTGATCCTCTTTACCATGCTCTACTTTTTCTTTTTTCCCATAGCATATCAACTTCTAAAAAAAATACAGTATTTACTTATTATGTTTATTTTTTATTGTCTATCTCCCCTACCACTCCACAAAGGTAGAAATTTCTGTCCTTTTTTTCCACTGATGTATTCCTAACACGAATAACAGTGCCTGGAAATTTGTTAAATAAATAACTACAACTACCTTTGATTTATAAATGAAGATACTGAGACAAATGAGTGGTAAACTGGAAACAATTAGAATAGACTACCACAAGGAAAAGGTGCCTGATTTTCCTGCCATCTCTGATCTCCATCTTTTACAAATACAATGAAAAAAAATCAAAAGTAGCTTTAACTAAAATCTTGATTTGTCAATAGCTGCATCTACATTATTAGATATTTGGCATTTTTACACCCTCCAATGTAAATTTAATGTGTAAAAGATTCATGTTTCTTTGTTTTTCATTTATTTCTTCCTTTCAGGACTTGAAAAATAAGAAATCTCAGGTAAAGCTTTATGAAGGTATGTTAAAGTCCACACTCTGAACAAGTACAGACAAGACCCTGGAAATTCATTCATTTATTCACTCAACAAATATTTATAGATTTACAATATTGAAATGATTAGAACATGTGCCTAGTACTGCTCTAAAGTGAGAAGTGAAAGTGTTAGTCTCTCAGTCATGTCGGACTCTTTGCAACCCCATGGACTGTAGCCTGCCAGACTCCTCTGTCCATGGAATTCTCCAGGCAAGAATACTGAAGTGGGTTGCTATGCCCTTCTCCAGGGGATCTTCCCAGCCCAGGGATCAAACTGGGTCTCCTGCATTGTGGGCAGATTCTTTACCAACTGAGCCACCAGGGAAGCCCAGCACTGTTCTAAGGGTTTAGAATATATAAGTGAACCAAACAAACAAAACTCTTATCCTCTGGAGCTCACATTTTAGTCAATCATTTAGCTGTAGCCTCTTGATGAGCTGGGCTTCCCTAGTGGCAGCTCAGCTGGTAAAGAATCTGCCTGTAAAGCGGGAGATCCGGGTTTGATCCCTGGGTCAGGAAGATCCCCTGAAGAAGGAAATGGCAACCCACTCCAGTATTCTGGCCTGGAGATTACATGGACAGAGGAGCCCGGTGGGGTTGCAGTCCATGGGATCGCAAAGGGTCTGACATGACAGAGTGACTAACACACTTTCACACTCTTGATGAGTTAATTATTTTCTCGGAGTAAATAATGTTTTGGAAGCTGTGTTCACGGTTCTCAAACCAAGACATAATATTATTTAAGTTACACCCTCTGGGTTCTACGTCAATGTTTCAAGACACAAAATACGTATCAGGTGCTTACCTCTTGCCCAGTATCATTTAAGAATTGTTTCATCATAAAGCAGTGAGAAGACAAAAAGGCAATGGGAAGTGACTCCAGTCTCACTGTATTACTCCACCCCTAAATCTGAGAAGACAGAAGAACTTGGAGGCGGAGTGGATGCCCAGAAAGGGGTGGATCTGGCTCTCCACCCTTTCTTAGCCTCTTTCTCCTATAGAAACTACACAGACATTCCTAGGCAGGCTGACTTCACAGACTCTTTAAAAAGTTAATGAAGTGGGAATCTACACATCACGCAAAGGTTTGACCTTTATGTTTCTCGAGTGATGTGAAGAGTAGATGGAGATCCAAAGAGTGCATTTTTCTTCAGAAGTGGTGTTGAAGACACCCTGGTTTTCTAAACCCTTGGATTTCTAGACTATATACACAGTGACTTCTGTCAAATACATGGTACTGAACTTGAAGCTATGTCTTTTTCATAGAGGAAACAGTCTGATAACCAAGCGTATCTATTCTAATGAACTTCTTTAACACAAAAGGGAAAAGAAGAGATACTGTGTTTCAGGGACTTCCTTGCAAAGTTTTCAAGGACAGTGCGTCTCAAATTGTTTTCTAACCACCCCTTTTCCCTAGTGACTATCACAGAATCATATATAGATTGGATTCTAGGTAAATATTTTTTTGAACTGGAAAAAGAACAAAGAGGGTCTGAGAGCAATCATTTAAACACTTCTCTTTAAAGAATTCTACAAAGAAATATCCAGACGTTTCAAAGGGTCTTTTGATTTTGGTAAATTCCTTATCAAAGCTGAAAGCACTCAAAAATAGTTAAGGACAATATGACAGAGGAAAGAGAAAAATATGAAAAAAAGAAGCAATGACTGTTGTTCTAAGAAATTCCAGATTGTGAAGATACTTTGAGAAGTAAATAATCTCAAGTTATATGATATAGTCTGTTTATGATAGCAACTGCTCAAAAAGACTTAATTATATAGATCTGAGGGACTAAAATAACTCTTGGGATGGTTTCCATTTGGAAAGAAATAGGAAGAAACACATATGGCTACAGGGACCAACCAATCCCACTGATACATAAAGCACATCAAAGTGATATACTCAGCTTTCTCTATAAACCATTAAACAAAACACACACACACACACACAAAACACTGCTTGCTTAATGCTGCCATCATGTGGTTATCATGAGCCAGAGCAGGAGAATTTTCCATTTTGTTCCCCGGTGCTGTGCTGTGCCTAGTCGTTGAGTCATCTCTGACTCTGCAACCCCATGGACTCAGTCCATTAGCCTCCTCTGTCCGTGGGGATTCTCCAGGCAAGAATACTGAAGTGGGTTGCCATGCCTTCCTCCAGGGGATCTTTCCAACCCAGGGATCGAACCCAGGTCTCCCTCATTGCAGGCAGATTCTTTACCAGCTGAGCTACCAGGGAAGCCCTTTGTTCCCCTACCTGCCCCTCATACAAATTCTCTGAAGAAAGTTTTACCTATAAGAAAAATTTTTTAAGTAGATAAGTGATTTGCAGGGATGGCTTTGTTTCTTGGGCTTCCCTTGTGACTCAGCTGGTAAAGAATTCGCCTGCAATTAGGGAGAACTGGGTTTGATCCTTGGGTTGGGAAGATCCCCTGGAGAAGGGAAAGCTTACCCACTCCAGTATTCTGGCCTAGAGAATTCCATAGACTGTATAATCCATGGGGTCACAAAGAGTCGGACACGAATGAGCGACTTGTTTCACTTTCACTTGTTTCTATGTTAACACTAAATCATGTCAGGAAGGATTTGAACAAAGTATTGTTTAAAATCTGGCCCTTTTTCTTTGCATAAACCTTAAATGCATAAATTTTTGAATGACTTGTGACACAATATCAATATTGGTCCAAGAATAATCCAGTTTTAAATAATTAACTAGTTATGTTCATAGTAAGCTGGCATATGCAAATTTGCCACCCCAAACAAAAGTTATGGACTTGACAAAATCTATATTTAATCATGTATTTCATCCATTAACCCACCCCATTTCCTGCTCCAACCTTAGGTAAACTTCATCCTGCATCCTGTTCTTATCATTCCCTTGACTTCCTCTCCATAAGAGTTCTATTGCATCCATTTGTATTCCTAATAGATTTGTTTTTTTAAATAATTTTATTTAAGAATATTTGAATATAGTAGACCGCATATATTTAAAGTACACTATTGATAGGCTTTCACATATGTATATACTTGTAAAACCATTACCACAATCAAGATGATGAACATATATACCACTCTGGAAAGTTTCTACAGGCCCCTTTTCCTCATCCTGTTCTCTCTCCCTTTCCTGTCCCATAACCTTCAACTACTTTGTAAACACTTGCTATGGGCTGAACTGTGTCCCCTCAAAATTCATGTATTGAATCCCTGACCCTTAATGTAAATGATATGTAATTAGGTTTATATGAAGTCATCAGAGTGGGGCCCTCATGATGGGATTAATGCCCTTATAAGAAGAGATGTCAGCTTCTGGTTCAAGATGGTAGAGTACAAGGATGTGAGCTCATCTCCTCCTGCAAGAGCACCAAAATCCTAACTAGCTGTTGAACAACCATCAACAGGAGGATGCTGGAACCCACCAAGAAAAGATGTCCCACATCCAAAGACAAAGAAGCCACAGTAAGATGCTAGGAGGGGGACGATCACGATAAAAAATATTCCCACATCTGCTGGCAGGGGGATGACCCACAAACTGAAGAACAATAATACCAAAGAAGTTCTCCCACTGTTGCAAAGGTTATGAACCCCACCCAGGGGTTCCAACCCAGCCTGGGGATCCAACAAAGGGACTGGGAATCCCCAGGGATCTGAATCTGATCTTCCTGACCCAGGGATTAAATCTGCGTCTCTTGTGGTTTCTGCATCGGCAGGCAGATATTAACATAACCACTCCAGCTTTCTTTTGATCTACTTTAGTATAGCGTATCTTTTCCATCTTTTTTCTTTTAACCTCTCTAGGCTTTTATATGTAAAGTATATTCTTTGTATGTACCATATAGTTGGATATTGTTTTCTATTCAGTCTGACAACCTTTGACATCTAATTGGATTATTTACAACATTACATTTATGTGATTAAATGTATCATCTAGCTATGTGTTTTCATTGTTCCCCCATTTTCTTTCTTCCTTTAGAATAACTTGAACTTTTTAATGATTGGACAGTATCTCTTTTACTGGCTTTATTAGCTCTAACTCTTTGTTTTGTTTTGTTTCAGCAATTGCTTATGGCTTTATGTATACAGCTATAACTTATTTCAGTCTACTCTCAAGTGACATTTTATCACTTTACATATAGCATAAGAATCTAACAATAATGTTTTAGCACTTCTTCCTTTCTGACTTTTGTACTATTGCTGTTATACATGTTATAAACCACACACCACATTGTTTTTATTTTGGGATAAATGCCAATTATATTCTAAAATGATTTGAAAAATAATTTAAGAAAAATATCATAAATACTTATTCATGTGGCTACCAATTCCAGTGTTCTTCATTCCTTTGATAATATACATATTGTATCATTTCTTTCTGCCTGAAGGACTTCTTTTAGCAAGTTTTACAGTGTGGGTATGCATGTGATTGTTTTCACCTCTATCTGGACTCTACTTTCTCTACATTTCTAAAAATGCTTTTTTGCCTTTAGTTTTTAAAGATGTTTTCACTGAGTATAGATCTCATGATTGATAGTTATTTCTTTCTTTCAGTACTTTAAAGATTAAGATATTCCATTGTCTTCTTGCTTACATTATTTCTGAGAAGTCTGCTATTTCCTTCTTTTTGTTCCTCTGTATGTAATATGACTCCCCATCCCCTTGCCACTTTCAACATTATTTTTAATCACACTGGATTTGAAGAATTTCATTTTGGTGTTTTTGGTATAGTTGTCTTCCTATTTCATGAGCTGAGAGTCTGTTGAGCTTCTTAGATCTGTGTATATATAATTTTTATCATATTTGTGTTTCTGTGTGCATGTGTGTATGCTTTAATCTGAAACTCCAATCCACTATGGAAGAATACTTATTTCTTATTCATGTAAGCCTCTGCCAGGAATCCCACCTTCTGAGACTTCCCTGGTGGTTCAGTGGTTAAGACTTCCAATACGGGGTTGCAAGTTCAATCCCTGTTTGGGGAGCTAAGATCCCACATGTCTTGTGATCAAAAAACCAAAACATAAAAAGGAAGCAACATTGTAACAAATTCAATAAATTGAATTGGCCCACATTAAAAAAAAAAAATCTAAAAAAAAAAGAATCCCACTTCTTTTCTTCTTATAATTGGCAATCATCTATAACACCTAGATTTCAAGATAACTGCAACAGAAATGGCTGTGGGTGTGGGAGGCCACATAGCTTTTAACTATCTCAGTCCAGAAGTGACTCAAAAAAGTCACTTATCCTCACAGTCCAGTAACCAAAACTCACATGGCCCCTAATCTAATTGCTAGGAGAAGCTGGGAAATGTAAGGAAACGTGTGGCTGTTTGGCATACTTGAAAAGCAGATCTAACACAGGAATTGACAGAACTAAAGTAATTTCAGAAGGTGTGGGTTGAGAAAGGCTTTCTGAACCAGTGGAATTTAAGCTAAGACTTGAAAGTCAGATAGAAGTCGGCCCCGGTATGTTTGAAAGATAACCAATGTAGTTAAGAAGTCAGAGGATAAAGCCCTATTCAAGAAATAAAATGTACATTATCCTAGCATGTGCTTTGTATAATAAATACTATTGCTATAGGAAGCTTTCAAGAATATGGGGTGTAAGAGCCTCACCAAATACTGATCAGTGACAGAAATTAATAAATACACTACTCAGATGTAGAAGAATATGCAGAAGGATGAAACTTCAATGACACACATACACTAAAAACAGTAGCTGTGAAGCTACAGGGTTCATTTATTTCAGCAACAACATTCACTAAGAGTCTACCGTAAGGCAAGGTGGAATAATACTGTTGACTACAATTTCCCCTACTTTGGTGGAACTGATAACTAATAATCTAGTAGAAGAAACATATTACTAAAAAGCAATGAAATATTCTCTGTGGAATTGTTTTTCCCCATAAAGAAAAGGAGAGAAAGCTACAACAAAGGTGATTTCTAATTTAGAAGCTATTTAGAAATAAGCAGGAAAAAGCTCTACAAAAATGCAGAAGTCCAGAGTGATAAAAATTTCCCACGCTGGTCAAGAACGCTAAAAATAGAGCAGTAAGTATTCTGCATACATAAATTCCATAATCTCTCAAGAAAAACAACTATAGTAAGACCGTTTCCTCTCTTTTTTTTTTTTTTTCCTCCAAATGAAGAATCAAGGTTTAGACAAATACACATATCTACATTCACTAATTAGGTCAACATCCACATTTACATGCCTACTGCTGCTGCTGCTGCTGCTGCTGCTAAGTCACTTCAGTCATGTACAACTCTGCGCGACCCCATAGACGGCAGCCCACTAGGCTCCCCCGTCCCTGGGATTCTCCAGGCAAGAACACTGGAGTGGGTTGCCATTTCCTTCTCCAATGCATGAAAGTGAAAAGTGAAAGTGAAGTCGCTCAGTCGTGTCCGACTCTTAGCGACCCCATAGACCGCAGCCTACCAGGCTCTGCCGTCCATGGGATTTTCCAGGCAAGATTACTGGAGTGGGGGTGCCATTGCCTTCTCCGGATATGCCTACTAATTACTAGAAAAATTTATCTTTGTTAAATCTACACTGTGAATTCTAACTCTTCTTACTCCCCCTCTCCATATTCAATCTTTTAATCCTGTATTTCATTCTAATTTCTCTATTCAATCCTTTTACATAAATTGGAAGATGTTAATCCTCAAAGGCATCAAACTAGATAACTTAAGGGGAATATTTGAAAAACTATTTTAGAAAAAGATAGATAAGATAAAAAAATTTTCCCATTCTACTTGTAATTTTCTAACCAGAAATAGATGAGAAGTAGATTTCCTAGAAAGCAAAAAAATACAAAAAGGTGAGTAAGCATCTCCCTTGGTGCTTGACTTAACTCAGTTGTAAGACTGTGATTATGACTGAAAGAATGCTATAACTGGGTATCTAGAACTTCTTTGCTACTCATATGCTGTGACCTTAACAAGTTTCATTTCCTTAACTGTAAAACATGGATCAAAAAAATGTACTTACTGGTAAAGGTTCTTGTGAGTGTCAAATGATTTACATATATAAAGCACTTAATAACAATGCCTGGCAATAATAAATGGCAAAAATTTGCCATTACTAATACTAGTAATAGTTGTTGTCATGGAACAATAGTTGTAAAATAACACATTAAAATTTAATTGAGTGATTGCTGTTTACTGGCTTCCCAGGTGGCTCAGTGGTAAAGAATCAGCCTGCCAATGCAGGATATGCAAAAGATGCAGGTTTGATCCCTGGATCAGGAAGATCTCCTGGAGTAGGAAATGGCAACCAACTCCAGTATCCTCACCTGGAAAATTCCATGGGCAGAGGAGCCTGGCAGGCTATAGTCCATGAGGCCACAAAGAGTCAGACACAACTGACTCAGGATATATACCCACTGCTTTCTAGACTTATATCTGAATTGTTGTTGTTCAGTTACTCAGTTGGGTTTGACCCTTTGCAGCCCCACAGACTGCAGCACGCCAGGCTTTCCTGTCCTTCACTATCTCTCAAAGTTTGCTCAAATTCATGTCCACTGAGTCAGTGATGCCATTCAACTATCTCATCCTCTGTCACCTCCTTCTTCTGCCTTCAATCTTTCCAAGCATCAGGGTCTTTTCCAATGAGTCAGCTCTTCGCATCAGGTGGCCAAAGTATTGGAGCTTCAGCTTTAACATCAGTCCTTCCAATGAATATTCAGGGTTGATTTCCTTGAGGATTGACTGGTTTGATCTCCTTGCTGTCCAAGAGACTCTTAAGAGTCTTCTCCAACACCACAGTTCAAAAGCATTAGTTCTTCGGCGCTCAGCCTTCTTTATGGCCAACTCTCACATTGCTACATGACCACTGGAAAAAGCTTTGACTATACGGACCTTTGTCAGCAAAGTGATATCCCTGCTTTTTAACACATTGTCTAGGTTTGTCACAGCTTTTCTTCCCAGGAGCAAACATCTTTTATTTCATGACTGCAGTCATCATCTGCAGTGATTTTGGAGCACAAGAAAATAAAATCTGTCACTGTTCCCACCTTTTCCCCTTCTGTTTGCCATGAAGCGATGGGACTGGATGCCATGATCTTAGTTTTTTGAATGTTGAATTTTAAGCCAGTCTTTTCACTCTCCTCTTCCACCCTAATCAAGAGGTTCTTTAGCTTCTCTTCACTTTCTGCCATTAGCGTGGTATTATTTGCTTATCTGAGGTTGTTGATATATCTCCTGGAAGTCTTGATTCCAGCTTATGATTCATTCAGCCAAGCAGTCTGCATGATGTACTCTGCATATAAATTAAATAACTAGAGTGAAAATATGCAGCCTTGTCATACTCCTTTCCCAATTTTAAACCAATCAGTTGTTCCATATCTGGTTCTGACTGCTGCTTCTTGACTCACACACGTTTCTCAGGAGACAAGTTGGTCTGGTATTCCCATCTCTTTAAGAATTTTCCAGTTTGTTGTGATCCACACAATCAAGGGCTTTAGCATAGTCAATGAAGTAGAAGTAGATGTTTTTCTGGAACTCCCTTCCTTTTTCTATGTCCAACAGTATTTAAGGTGAGAGCTAAAACCATTTTGGAGAGTCACTCAGTTTTCCTGAGTCTCTCCCAAGTACACAAGTTACTAAACTTTTGTTTGTTTTTCTCTTGTTAATCTATCTCAGGTCAACTTAATTCCTAGACCAGACAGAAGAACCAAGAAGGGAAAATGTCATCCTCCCTGAAAACCTACATCAAAAGATTGATGAATAAATTTAAATACTTTATGTTATAATACACTGTTTAAGGTAATTGCATTGTGTTATGACTTTCTGGGCTTGCCTTGTGGCTCAGCTGGTAAAGAATCAGCCTGCAATGCGGGAGACCTGGGTTTGATCCCTGGGTTGGGAAGATCCCCTGAAGAAGGGAACAGCAATCCACTCCAATATTCTGGCCTGGAGAATTCCAGCTTATTCTGGTAAACAACAAATTTTATGTAGCAGTATAATGTACATTAGGTCGATAAGTAATATAGCTGAGTCTTCTCACCTGCAATATGAAGAAGATAATGCCTGCTCATAAGGCTATTTTGAGGAGTAAATAAAATCATCCCTATAAAAGAATACTTGCCACATAGTAAGCACACGTTACTCACAAGCTAACACTGACAAGCTGGTGAGGGTGGTAACATAATGGTAAAGGCACAAGGGACCCATCAGCCTGGGTTCACATCCCAGCTCTGTGACCTTAGAGGAAGTTACATAACTTCTCTGTACTTCAAATTCATCACTAGTAAAATGTACATAATAATAGCTCCCTATCTGCATTGGGAAATTCTGAGAATCCAGTGAATCAATAAATGTAAAGAGTATAAGACATAATAAATGCTTAATTTTAATCAGTGTTATTTTGTATGTTATTGGCTCTTCAGCTAGGTAGAAGACTGCCCTTTCTCAAAGCATCCAGATATGTGTTATCACCATATCCCTTTGGCTCTTGCTTTGCAGTTTCATTTTTTTTTAATTAATTAATTTATTTTAATTGGAGGCTAAATATTGTGGTGGTTTTTGCCATACATCGACATGAATCAGCCATGGGTGTACATGTGTCCCCCATCCTGAACCCCCCTCCAACCTCTCTACCCATCCCGTTCTTCAACATCATCCCAGTGCACGGGTTTTGAGCGCCCTGTTTCATGCATCGAACTTGGACTGGCCATCTATTTCACATATGGTAATATACATGTCTCAATGCTATTCTCTCAAATCATCCCAACATCGCCTTCTCCCACGGAGTCCAAAAGTGTGTTCTTTATATCTGTGTCTCTTTTGCTGTCTTGCATATAGGGTCATCGTTATCATCTTTCTAAATTCCACATATATGCATTAATATACTATATTGGTGTTTTTCTTTCTGACTTACTTCACTCTGTATAATAGGCTCCAGTTTCATCCACCTCATTAGAACTGCTTCAAATGTGTTCTTTTTAATAGCAATATTTAATTTAATAGTAATATTTCACTGTGTACATGTACCTCAACTTTCTTATCCGTTCGTCTGCCGATGGACATCTAGGATGCTCCCATGTCCTAGCTACTGTAAACAGTGCTGCGATGAACATTGGGGTACACGTGTCTCTTTCAATTCTGGTTTCCTGGGTGTGTATGCCTAGCAGTGGGTCATATGGCAGTTCTATTTCCAGTTTTTTAAGGAATCTCCACACTGTTCTCCATAGTGGCTGTACTAGTTTTCATTCCCACCAACAGTGTAAGAGGGTTCCCTTTTCTCTGCACCTTCTCCAGCATTTATTGCTTGTAGTCTTTTGGATAGCAGCCATTCTGACTGGCATGAGATGGTACTTCATTGTGGTTTCGATTTCCATTTCTCTGATAATGAGTGATGTTGAGCATCTTTTCATGTGTTTGTTAGCCATCTGTATGTCTTCTTTGGAGAAATGTCTGTTTAGTTGTTTGGGCCATTTTTTGATTGAGTGGTTTATTTTTCTGTATGAGCCGCTTGTATATTTCTAAAATGAACACAGGACTCAAGCAATTTATTTTAGTATAAGCAGATCACCATTGCCATCTAGTGGCAAATTGCTAGCAAATTCAATAAGGAGAAATATTGCCCATAAAGGGGTAAAATTTCTACAGATGTGAATTTAATTCTTTAAGATAAACTAGATATTTGGAAATTTGTGATACGCTTTCTATAACAATTTGAATTGGATACAAATATAAGTGGGGGAAATTTAAAAACTGAAAACCACAAGAACATTGCTTGGGAAATACAGCAGTACCAAAAAAAAAAAAAAGGATTCTTATTTTGCATGAGCCAAACAATTGGGTTTAAACTCAGTGCCAAAAAATTTTTGGACAGAATTGTGATGTTAATATACCCCTAATATTTTCTAGGTGCTAATCTTCTATGATATCAAATGAGTGTGCTGTATGTGTTGAATTCCTTTTGTAGTTATAAAAGTATGGGATAAATCACTATGCTAATTTTAACATGATGAATCTATAGTATTATCTGTTAGAAGCATTTTTCTTAAGGGCAAACCTTAATAACTTCTAAGATCCATTCCAACTTTTTGATATTTTAAATGCAGCAATATAAGAAGAAAAGAATTAGAAATGTGAATTTGGAGTGTAATTTAAACAGCACGAATGTTATAACATCTACTAGAATATTAAGTTATATTATTAGATAAGTTAAAATATTAGTACCATACAAAGAACACAGACAATTGCAGTATTCAGCTTTACTTTCTGCAAGTCAAAACCTATAAAAGAATTCAAAACTGCACAAAACTACTATAATCTATAATATTCAGGCTACTCCTTGCTTTGCTCATTGAAATATGCATGAATTTCAGAGCTATAATTTAGTCAAATGCCACCTGTCTTCCAACAACACAGTTCAAATTTTAGTTATCAAGGCGTCTTAACTGTGAGTAACTATATAAGAGCTGCCAACTCTCAGACAGTAAAGAAACTGCCTGCAATGCAGAAGACCCAGGTTCAAACCCTGGGTCAGGAAGATTCCCTAGAGAAGGGAATGGCAACCCACTTCTGTATGATGGGCTTCCTAAGGTGGTGCTAGTGGTAAAGAAACCGCCTGTCAAAGTAAGAGACATTAAGAGATGCAGATTTGATCCCTGGGTAAGGAGGATCCTCTGGATGAGGGAGTGGCAACCCACTCCGGTATTCTTGCCTGGAGGGCTACAGTCCATAGGACTGAAAAGAGTCAGACACCACTGAAGTGATTTGGCATGCATGCATGCATGCCGACTCTTGGGTCCAAATATCACTATGTAAGTAACAGATGAGCCTCATAAACAGTGACTAACAGGTCAGTCCTTTCAAAGTCTGTCAATGCTTGGTCACTGCACATCTGTTACTCAATTCAAACATAGATAGCAAATCATATTTCCTCCTTGGGTTTCAGGGATAAATTCACTGACATTTCAAAAAAGTACATATTCAAAAGAGGGAATTAGCCCATAAAGATGAAAATTCAACAAAGAAATAAATGTGATGATGCTGGAAGTGAAAATTGGATTTGAATAGAAGATCTGAAAATGGCAACAGCAAAGAAAAGATAGAAGAGACCTAGACTAGCAAGAAGATAAGGGCCATGAATGTAAAAGACAAAGTAAAGTCACTTCAATAGGATTCTAATGGACTGTAAATGGGTTGGTTGTACAATAAACAGGAAAAGACCCTAGAATGCTGACACCGTGTCCTTTGGAGTGATGCAGCTATGCAGCCAAAGGAACTTAGTCATCGCAAATGGATCAAAATAAATGAGGAACAAAAAGGATGACAATGCCCAGAGGAAGTGACACCAGAATTGAACCTCACACTAAAGAAACTCTCAGAGATACTTCGTGACTTTGAAAGGACAAAGGACAAAATGGAAGTTAATCCAAACTTAAAAAGAATTTGACAATTCAATTCACTGAGGCATAGAAAAAATGCTTGCTCCATGTAAGTTATATGATGAGAAGAAGGCAAGTAACTGTTCAAACTCCTCTTGATAAGATTTTGGCAATGCAATAAAGTACTTTCATGCTCTATGTTTCTAATGTTTTAAATTACAGTGTACTGGATAAATATTAGTTTCACTATTTTTTTCATCTCCTTCAGTTCAGCTCAGTTCAGTCACTCAGTCATGTCCAACTCTTTGCGACCCCATGGACCACAGCATGCCAGGCCTCCCTGTCCATTACCAACTCCTGGAGTTTACTCAAACTCATCTCCATTGAGTTGGTGATGCCATCCAACCATCTCATCCTCTGTCATCCCATTCTCCTCCCGCCCTCAATCTTTCCCAGCATCAGGGTCTTTTCCAATGAGTCAGGTCTTCGCATCAGGTGGCCAAAGTACTGGATTTTCAGCTTCAACATCAGTTCTTCCAATGAACACTCAAGGCTGACTTTGTTTAGGATGGACTGGTTGGATCTCCTTGCCGTCCAAGGGACTCTCAAGAGTCTTCTCCAACACCACAGTTCAAAAGCACCAATTCTTTGGCGCTTAGCTTTCCTTATAGTCTAACTCTCACATCCATACATGACTACTGGAAAAACCATAGCTTTCATCTCCTTACACATTTATAAACCACGGTAAGAGAGTTTTTAATGTTTTCAGAAAACATTTTAAAGGTCACAGAACAATCGTTATTTTCCTATTGATTTGTTAAGATCCTTTGCCCAATTTCAACTTAGTCATATTCATGGTCTCGCACTATTGTGCAAAACAAGAACTGCATGTATTATTGCCAAAGCCTAAAGTTTTCTTTCACAATTTTCAGTCACTATAAACATGTCATTCATAAATTGTCACCTTGGCTGCTACTATAATAGCTAGTCCCCTTCTGAACCTATTTTATAAATTACTTGTGGTGTCATGACATAATGTTGAAAGATGTCCTTGCTCCTAACCAAATTAGATACACAGAAGAGCATTATGTACCTGGCAGTGGCAACTGAACTAATATACCACTGACTCTTGGGTCCATGTTCAATTGATCAGTTATATCCAACAGTTCTTCCTGAGAAACATCCTTAGGTTTTAGAATGATCTCACTACAGATACCTGAAAGAAAAACAAGTACAGAAAGTCACTTGACTAACAAAGACGTGTTTTTTTCATTAATGGTGTCTTACACAGAGTTTGATTGGTTCCCTCTGTTCTTGTCCCACTGAAAGAAAATGCCCTTCTACAAAAGTGATATTCAAAGCACCATCAGGAGGGAGCTTTTAAATGGTACAGATGTTTTCTTATGATTCTCTTGCATTCTTCGGCCCAGTATCCCATGCGACAAATTGCACTTATTTGTGATGAGCTACTGTTAATGGATTTGAGGAGAGTAAAAATACCAATACCACCACCACCACCACCATGAACTAGCCAGGTTAATGTGATTCAAAAAAAAAAAACAAAAACAGGCCCTTTAAATGTAACAAGTTGCTCTCATGTTTCCCAATAGGATCAGAAATCACACTAAGTTGATTTAAAGAAATTTGAAGGAAAAAAGAGTAAGAAATGAATGTGAATGTTGGGAACTAAATAATCTACAGAATGGCAATAAATAATAATAACACATGTTATTCAAATAGCATTTAGTCAACAGTTATCATTCATAATTATCACACTTTGAAGTAAAATCAGAAAATGTTATCTAGTAACAAGTACAGCTAAAATGCTCCCCACCTACAGCAGCGGCGGCTTTGATCTTCCTCCTGACATATGTGTGGCTTGCTGGGTTATCACCCACTAATATGATACTGAGGTGAGGCCTTCTGTTCCCAAGGGAAACCCAAGAGTCCACGCCATGCTGGATTTCTTTCTGGATTTGTTTGGCCATTTCAGTTCCTGAGATAATAATTGCATCGTATCTGTGGAAAACAAACAAACAAAAAACAAATATACTACTAAAAGGGCAGTAAAGAGTATCCAGCTACATCAATTTAAAATACGAGAGTGAACATCTATGATCCCCTAAGCGAGCAACCAAACTTTGATTTTTTTCAGATATATTTGACACTCATTTTCAGGTTCAGAAACATATGCGTAACTTTTTAAAAGTAGTCTAACTCTGCTTTTTAGTTCTGCATTATGATCTGTCTATAGTATACATTTCTTCATAACTTTCACATATATGTTTTTTAATTATCAAATCACATACTCAAGACCTAGAATATTGGTTCTATTAAAAGCTCTGCTGTTTTTGTTTTGTTTTTTTTTCCAGAAGGGACAGATTAGCACAGTCAAGTTAAAATTGGCCCCTATCTTCAAAGCCCCAGACATGTTGTATATACCTGGCCCCATAGCCTTTTGACCCAAAGGCAAAGTCAGTTCATTCTTAACAGTACATCCAGCACAAAATCCTGAAATCATGAGCTCTATACTACACAGCTGTTCTCATTTACTCCAAGAAAAATTGTGTCCCACAGCTCTAGGACAACTCCATGACAACAGCTGCCAGTACTGCCATGCTTGTCATTGATGGGGACCAGGCCAGGAAGCAAATGGCTGTTTCCCCTTCTCTCCACACCACCATCCCCGCCATCCTGCTCACACCAAGGCATTATTTCTAACAGAAAAACCACACAAAACATTACTTCATGGCAGTTTATAAGTGCTTAAGGAGGTAAAACATGTTATACTTTGATAGACAACATAAATTTATTTCTGAAAAGGCATAAAAATGAATGCATTATGGGAAGGCTTTACTGCTCTCCATGATTTCAAATATAAAACTGGTGAATTAATATTGCTCCTACTACATGCAGGAGACATAAGAGAAGCGGGTTCAAACCCTGGGTCAGGAAGATCTCCTGGAGGAGGGCATGGCAATCCACTCCAGTGGAGAATCCCATGGACAGAGGAGCCTGATGGGCTATGGTCCCAGGGGTCACAAAGAGTCAGACACGACTGAAGCAACTTAGCATGCATGCACACACTAATGCATGTTTAGTTTTTAAAGGTATCAGATAAAATAAAAGATAGTTCCATCTGGTGCCTCCGTCCTTTCACTATTGAAAGGTCTGGTGAAAGCATGATCTATAGTGCATGAATATTATATAAAACACTAAATGTAGGTCAATGAATATTATGCAGGAGAAAGGAGGAAAGAAAAACCTTTACCAACTTAATTTTTTCAATCACCTGTACAACTTTTATGTTCTAATGAGAGCAGGCATCATGAATATCAGCCAGTACAAACAAAATGAAAACGTGTCACACCTTCCAAATAAGCCAGCTCCCCTTTCTGACAGGTTGGTGTACACACATGTAGAACCAGATCAAGAATACCCTATTTCAACCTGGCACCAGCGGTCCACAGGGTTCATTTAGGTTCATGCAATTTTGATGTCAACAACGTTCTGCTAAGAGGTGATCCTGAAATATAGTCTATGGATACATGCATCAAAATTGCCCGGGAAGCTTACTGAACTTGCAATTTCTGGACGCCTCCCCTCCACCACCACATACATGATTCAGGACCCCTGGGGGAGAAGAAACAGCCTGGCAATCTGCACATCTAACAGGCATCCACAGGTATTCTTATGGATGATCATGATTGAAAACCTTCTTCAGTTCAACACAAAAGTGTATTTTAATAATCATGTGCCTGCTAAGTCACTTCAGTCGTGTCCGACTCTTTGCAACCCTATGGAGGCCTCCAGCCTCCTCTGTCCATGTGATTCTCCCAGCAAGAATACAGGAGAGGGTTGCCATGCTCTCCTCCAGGGGATCTTTCTGACCCAGGGATCTTACATCTGCATTGGCAGGTGGGTTCTTAACCACTAGTGCCAGGTTCTTAACCTGGGAAGCCCAAATAATAATCATCAGTTCAGTTCAGTCGCTCAGTTGTGTCCGACTCTTTGCGACCCCAAGAATCGCAGCACGCCAGGCCTCCCTGTCCATCACCAACTCCGGAGTTTACCCAAACCCGTGTCCATCGAGTCAGTGGTGCCATCCAGCCATCTCATCCTCTGTCGTCCCCTTCTCCTCCTGCCCCCAATCCTTCCCAGCATTAGGGTCTTTTCCAATGAGTCAACTCTTAGCAAGAGGTGGCCAAAGTATTGGAGTTTCAGCTTCAACATCAGTCTTTCCAGTGAACCCCCAGTACTGATCTCCTTTAGGATGGACTGGTTGGATCTCCTTGCAGTCCGAGGGACTCTCAAGAGGCTTCTCCAACACCACAGTTCAAAAGCATCAATTCTTCAGCGCTCAGCTTTCTTCACAGTCCAACTCTCACATCCATACATGACTACTGGGAAAACCATAGCTTTGACTAGATGGGCCTTTGTTGGCAAAGTAATGTCTCTGCTTTTCAATATGCTATCTAGGTTGGTCATAACTTTCCTTCCAAGGAGTAAGCATCTTTTAATTTCATGGCTGCAATCACTATCAGCAGTGATTTTGGAGCCCCAAAAAATAAAGTCTGACACTGTTTCCACTGTTTCCCCATCTATTTGCCATGAAGTGATGGGACCAGATGCCATGATCTTGGTTTTCTGAATGTTGAGCTTTAAGCCAACTTTTTCACTGCCCTCTTTCACTTTCATCAAGAGGCTCTTTAGTTCTTCTTCCCTTTCTGCCATAAGGGTGGTGTCATCTGCATATCTGAGGTTATTGATATTTCTCCCAGCAATCTTGATTCCAGCTTGTGTTTCTTCCAGCCCAGCGTTTCTCATGATGTACTCTGCATATAAGTTAAATAAGCAGGGTAACAATATACAGCCTTGACGTACTCCTTTTCCTATTTGGAACTAGTCTGTTGTTCCATGTCCAGTTCTAACTGTTGCTTCCTGACCTGCATACAGGTTTCTCAAGAGACACGTCAGGTGGTCTGGTATTGCCATCTCTTTCAGAATTTTCCAGTTTATTGTGCTCCACACAGTCAAAGGCTTTGGCATAGTCAACAAAGCAGAAATAGATGTTTTTCTGGAACTCTCTTGCTTTTTCGATGATCCAGTGGATGTTGGAAATTTGATCTCTGGTTCCTCTGCCTTTTCTAAAACCAGCTTGAACATCTGGAAGTTCACAGTTCACATATTGCTGAAGCCTGGCTTGGAGAATTTTGAGCATTACTTTACTAGCGTGTGAGATGAGTGCAATTGTGCAGTAGTTTGAGCATTCTTTGGCATTGCCTTTCTTTGGCATTGGAATGAAAACTGACCTTTTCCAGTCCTGTGGCCACTGCTGAGTTTTCCAGATTTGCTGGCATATTGAGTGCAGCACTTTCACAGCATCACCTTTGAGGATTTGAAATAGCTCAACTGGAATTCCATCACCTCCACTAGCTTTGTTCATAGTGATGCTTTCTAAGGCCCACTCGACTTCACATTCCAGAATGTATGGCTCTAGGTGAGTGATCACACCATTGTGATTATCTGGGTCATGCAGATCTTTTTTGTACAGTTCTTCTGTATATTCTTGCCACCTCTTCTTAATATCTTCTGCTTCTGTTAGGACCATACCATTTCTGTCCTTTATCGAGCCCATCTTTGCATGAAATATTCCTTTGGTATCTCTAATTTTCTTGAAGAGATCTCTAGTCTTTCCCAATCTGTTGTTTTCCTCTATTTCTTTGCATTGATCGCTGAGGATGGCTTTCTTATATCTCCTTGGGTAAACAAGTAACTGGTTTTGGTATCGGGGTGAAACTGCCCTCATAGAATGAGTTAGGAAGTATCCATCCCTCTTCATGTTTCCAGAAGAGTTTGTGTAGAATCGGTTTTATTTCTCCCTTAAATGTTTGGTAGAATTCACTTGTGAATCTCTCTGGCCCTGGGCTTTCTTTGTGGTAAGGTTTAAAACCACAAATTTAAATTATTTAATACAGAGAGCTCTTTAGGTTATATATCATCTCTTCAGTGACCTTTTGTAGTTTGCATCTTGTACATTCTAATAATTGGTATTAATACATAATTATTAGACTAAATAAAGATAAAATACATTCACTTTTGAGTTTAAATTTTATTTTTCAGGATTAAGAAACAAACTTTTTTTCACTATTTACTTTGAATTCCTGATGCTCATTTGTTATTGATTCATTTAAGTGGACTTTTAATACTAAGGGCCTTCCCAGGTAGCACAATGGTAAGGAATCTGCCTGATAATGAAGGAGATGCAAGAGATATGGATTTGATCCCGGGTCGAGAAGATCCCCTGGAAAAGGAAACAGCAATTCAGTCCAGTATTCTTGCCTGGAAAATTCCATGGACAGAGGAACCTGGTGTGCTACAGTCCATGGAATTGCAAAGAGTCAGATACGACTGAGCATGCACATACACACACACACACAAACACACATACACACACATTAATACTGAGAGAACAAGGACCTCCTATATTAACGAGTATAAGGGCCTGCAGATATGGCAAACAGTTTCAACATGCTTTGTTTATAAGAAGTAGCAAAAAATATAATAAAATAAAAAAAATAATAAATAAAATAAGAAGTAGTAAAAAAAAAACGCTTTCCAAAAATTAAGTTGTGTCAACAATATTCAGATAAGCAAAATACTCTGCATTAGAAGCAAGTTTATCTGCTAACATACATCTGAAGTAACTTTTTAAGAAGTGACTTCAGATGTAAAGAACATAATTTGTATTTTAAAGTATAAAGCCATCTAAGCTCTATGTTGCATTTTAACAGCATATGGATAGCAATGCAGCTGCTTACATGTTTTATTAGTCAATTCTCTGTTAAATACAGTGATTTATTCATAGATTATTGTGAAACTGGCAACACTGGACATAATTCAGGATAATTACGGTCCAGAAACTACAAAACTGTGTGACCTTGAGAATGTCAGAGATGATAATGGCATAAACTGATTCCTGATTTCCAAAAAGAAAATCTATTTGAAGATTAAACTTGATTGCACCTTTTCTGTTGGAGGCTGAGGTGACAGGGCTTAGTTTACATGATAGCACTGATGTGCTAAATTGGCTTGCTAATTACATCTGACATGGTATAGCCTGGCCTAGCTTGTGTTTATGGGTGAACACTCATTTGATTGCCAACCAATTATGAAGAGAGACTTAGAGCATTTTCAGTCGCAACTGGTCCATCCCATGGATTTCCCCAGTCACTGGAGAGGCTGAGCAAGCCTGGCTCTGTGGAAGACATAATTTAAGGATAAATGAAGCAACCCCGAATTGCTGCTGCTGCTGCTAAGTCGCTTCAGTTGTGTCCGATTCTGTGCGACCCCTGGACTTCAGCCCACCAGGCTCCTCTGACCATGGGATTCTCCAGGCAAAAGTACTGGAGTGGGTTGCCATTGCCTTCTCCAACCCCGGATTAGTGGAGGGCCAATGCAAGATGCCTGCATCAGTCTACCTGCTAGAAGTACTGGTAAACATACACATTAAGAGCTCACATAGACCTCAGTGTATAAAGAAATGAGATTTTTTCAACAAAAATACTGTTGAAAACTGTTAAATATCAGCAACAACTCAAATGTTCAGCCACAGAAGCACACAGCTCCTAAGAATTCACCTTCAGATCTCGATCCCTGCCAGTTCATTCTCCACACTGCAGCCAGAGCAATTTTCCAAATGGAAACATGCCAGCTCCCTTGTTAAAACTGCACTATATACCCATTTAAAAATTAATTTAATAAATAAATATTGAAAACTTCTTATATGCTAGGCACTATTCTATGCACCAGGAATACAAATAATAGTACACAAAACAAATTACTCACTTTCACATAAACTATATTTGTAGTTGAAGAAAACATAACCAAAATTTTAAAGCAAATATTTCACATATTATGTGTGAGAAATAGAAAGAAAAGGCATATGTGGAGGCCAGAGTTACCATTTTCCATAAGAAGGTTAAAGTGTCACTTCTCTGATTAATCGGGTAACACCTGAGTGTAAACGAAGACGTGAAGGAATATGTTTTGTGGTTACCTGGAGAAAAGAATTTAGGCTAAGGGAAGTACACAGCAAGGTATAAAGGACTTTAAGCTGAAGCATGCCTGGTATGTTTGATGAATAGCAACAAGGCCAGTGGCTGCAGTGGAAAGAACAAATGGGTCAGAACAGGATGTAAAGTCAGAGAAGGAGTGTGACCTCAGATCACATTGTACTCCAGGCCTTTGCAAAGACGCTGGCTTTTACTGTGAGAAAGCAAGCATTTGAAGATTTGAGGAGTGCCATGACCTGACTTTCATTATTCAGTGATAACTGGTTAAAATGTGGAGACTCTATAGGAGGAAGCAGGGAAGTGAGGACACCAGTGAAGAGGCTAGTGTGGAATCCCAGGCAAGAGATGATGGTGGCTTGGACATGGGGGGCAGAGCAGGCAGTCAAGGCGCTGAGAGTAGTCTGATTCTGAATCTATTTTGAGGCTGGAGCCACTGGGATTTACTGAGATTGAGTATAGGGTATAAAGAAAATAGAACAGAAGTCAAACATGACTCCAAAATTTTTGACCTGAAAAACTGAGGAAAGGGAGTTTCAATTTAAATCCAAATGTCCTGTAGCTTACATGCCCCTGCATGAGCTTTCTTCAGCCTCATGGTGCTGACCAAGTCCCACAGTACACACAGCTGCATTTCAATTTATCACTTGTGTTAGTTTCTCATTTCTGAGCCTTCACATACACTATTCGTTTGACCTAAAACACTCTTTATCCTCCTTCTCACTTCTCTAACATCCCTATCAAATCTGCTCCTCATTCATTCCCACACAGTCCTCAAGTCTCAGCTTGGAAGGCAATCTGGGAAATGTCCCCTGATACCTTCAACCTGGGGATCTGCCTCTGCTAAGAGTGTGCACAGCACCCAGCTCTTACCCTCATGTAGAGTCTTAAGTCCTTATTAAAATTACTGTCTCCCTCACAACACTCTAAGCAGTGTAGGACAGGAAGCTTATATTTACTATGATATTCTTAATACTTAAGAGTATTTTTCACACTGTGTTTATAAAATATTTGTGGGATTATCAGAGTTAAATTGTTTATTGTATTACAGTTTGCTGGAGTTAATATGTAGCCACTGAAAATAACTATAAAAACAGCAATATGTTAAAATGCATAAAATTAAGTGAAGAAATTAAATGAAACATTATAGGTACATAATATTGTGAGAGGTAGTATTCTGGATATTTATCTTTCTATCTTAAAATGGTATCAGAACAGATCCTGAATTAAATTAAAAGTGAGTAAATGCAAAATATGTATGAAACATATGAAAAGAAAAAAAATAGTAAAATTAACAACCTTACTACCCAGTTTAAGAAAAATATTATCATCATCATTGAAATTGTGTGTATTGAAACCCTCCCCTATCAAAACCTTATCTTCTCCTAGAGAGTTAAACACAGTCCTGAAATTGGAGTTTATAATTCCATTGCTTTCCTTTATCATTTAAACTAATGTTTGTATCTCTAAACATTAAAAACATAATCATATATACTATATAATGTAACAACATATATCATATATACTACACATAATGTACATCAATATATGAGCTACATTATACATCTCACATTTATATATGATATAAATATAAAACATAATATCTCTCTAAGGTTTACACCCAGGAACGGGATTGCTTGATTATAAGATACATTTATATGTGCTCAGTTTATGCCACCTTATTTTCAAAGTGGTTGCACTAGTTCATAAATCCACCAGTAGTGTCTAAGAATTTCTACTTCCTTGAGATTGTCAAAGTTTTTACATAACACATTTGTTTAATGGCATTTTGTTGTAGTTTAAATATGTTTCCCTAATTAATAGAGGTTGAATGTCTTATAGGTTTATTGGCCATCTGGAGTTCCTCTTTTACAGAATGACTGTTTATCTCTATTGACCATTTTTCGAATGGATTATTAGTTGTGCCTAATTTGTAGTAGCTATTTATGCATTCTGAACACTAATCTCATAACATTAAGAAATGGAGTATTTCCTGCCATATCAGTAAACAAGGATGTCACAGTCATCAGGGATTCCAGCCCTCCAGGGCACTCAGGAGGGAGAAGACGACCTGTGCCATCTGGCAGCCATCAGACCACAATGCAGCCACTCTATATGGTGAGCACCAAAGAACTAGGATGTGAAGATTCACAGCAGGCTGGCCCCAGATAGCTGAGCTGTATTTGAAAGGAGGGATTTCAGTGAACCCAGATTCTTGCATCTTCCCATATATAGAAAAGTGCTAAATTCCTTAACTTGAGATATCTGGTTTTCTTTAATTCACAAAAATACTTTTCATGTTCAGACTACTTGTTCTTTGTTTCAAACTTCTATATAACCTGACTCCCCACTCCACCTCCTTGGAGCAGTTCTCTCAGGGATACTTAAGATGCTGCCTCCCAGGATTAAGTCCTAAAAATTTCTGCCAAATAAAACACAATTCTCAACTTTTAGGCTATGTCTATTTTTTAAGTCTACATCAGTTATATCTGTGTATCAAGTATCACCAGTATATGGTTTGGCTTTTCACTTATTTTACAGTTACTTTTGATGGGAAGTTCTTAATTCTAATGTGAAAATCATCTTTGCCTCTAGAGCTTGCACTTTTGTCTCTTAAGAAAACCTTCATCATCTCTGAAAAAAATTATTTTACAGTACATAGCAGGACTCAAAGTTGATCAGACAGATTGGCTAAGGAATTGCCAGGAACTTTCTGAGATGCTATACGCTAGATTTAAAAATCTTACTGGGCTTAACTAAAACCTCTATAAAGTGGTTCTGCCAAGCCTCAGTTAAGAACCACTGATTTACACCCCCATCATTCTCAAAGTAAAAATCCCTATTCTAGTATTCCTGATAGGTGGTCAACTACCTTTGTAACCAAGCAGGACCCCATGAAGCCTTCCCAGGAAAGGCTTTCCCCCATATCTTTTGCATTAGCTCCTCTCTGAGGGACTGGATCTGATAGAGTGCCTGATGAACTATGGACAGAGGTTCATGACATTGTACAGGAGACAGGAATCAAGACGATCCCCAAGAAAAAGAATTGCAAAAGAGCAAAATGGCTGTCTGAGGAGGCTTTACAAATAGCTGTGAAAAGAAGAGAAGTGAAAAGCAAAGGAGAAAAGGAATGATATACCCATTGAACTGAAGTACCTATATAATAATATTTGAAGCACATTTCCTGAGCTGTTTTGCAGATGTAAAAAAAACCTCCCTCATGCTAACAAATGAAAGATATTAACTATTTGACAATGATGAACACATAGCCCCAGGCCACCAGGAGCGGAAGGACTGATTATGTTAACTCCTGGGACACCACCCTCCTACCTCATCATCAGCCAATCAGAGAATTGTGCATGAGCTGATCACAGACCCTGAGACACTTCACCTCCCTCACTTGGTTTTTAAACGTGCACTGCTGACACTCTTTCGGGAACTTGTGGCTTTTTAGGGCATGAACTACCCATCTCCTTGCATTGCCTTGCTGTAAACCTTTCTCTGCTCCCAAATCCTATGTTACAGTTAGTTTGACATCATTGTGCATCAAGCATGTGAACTTGCATTAACACTTTCAATATAAAGAAACCTATGAAGCATGTGTATATGCTTGAAACCGGTCATGGGGTATGTATCCATAAACATGCAAATAAGCATACAATCTACCAACTAGGTCTCTTGGCGACCCCACGGACTGTAGCCTGCCAAGAGTAAGAATACTGGAGTGGGTTGCCATTTCCTACTCCAGGGAATCTTCCCGACCCATGGATGGAACCCGTATCTCCTGTGTCTCCTGCATTGTACGCAGTTTCTTTAGCTGCTGAGCCATGGAGGAAGCCCAAAAGTATAAATTGATAACAAATTAACCAATATTGTACACATAAGCTCAGTTATTATAACTAAATTACAAAGCTATTGTGAAGAAGTTTGTATTGAATACAAAAAATTATTTCATCACAGCAGAATGTACTCTCTTCACTGCCTACATGATTTTAAAAACAAGTGTTTAAAAATATATTTTGTAAATGAGCCAAAAAGTGTTCACTTTTGTTCAAAATCTACAGGAAAGTATAAACATATTCAAAAAAATAGGCCAAAGGCAGAAGGAGGACTTCAGATTTGAAACATCTAGTGAAATGCAAATACTGAAACCAAAGCTTACAATAGAAATGCATGCCTTCCCTCCAAAAGGAGGTACTGAGCTAATTAAACAATGATGCCTCAAACAATACACAAGCAATTTTGAAATTCTATTGCTGAGGGCTGAATTGTGTCCCCAAAAAGCTATGTTCAAACCCTAATCCCTGGTACCCATGGTTGTGATCGTAAACAGAAATAAGGCATCTGCACATGTAACTAAGATGCAGGATGAAGTCACACTGGAGTTCAGTGACATAAATACAGTATGACTTTTGTCCTTATAAAAAGACAGAGAGAACTCCACATGAAGACAGAGGCGAGATGACCACATGGCTATAGACGCAAAGTTGGGAGTCATGCAGTTGTAAGCCAAAGAAAACCAAGGATTGCCAGCAACAACAGGCAAAAACAGCGTGGTTCTGTGGATTCTCTTGATTTCAGGCTCTTGGCCTCTGTAAGTGTGAGGATAAGTTGTTGTTTTAAACTGATTGGGTTCAGGACAGGGTTCCCCAAGATGTGACACTCTAACATGCAGATTATTTCCAGCTGAAAACAACCAAGGCCCAAAAGATTTGGGACGAAACCTTTGAACTTCTCCCAAATGCCTAAGAGAACTTTAAGAATTGGAATTCCAGTTTCAGGAAGGAGCTGTCATCAGAGATAAACATACTAAAGTATAACTAGGTGCGGTGGACAGGGAGGAACCTAGCAAGGCCGGTTTGATCAAAGTTTCCTCTGTGTCCCTCTGTATCTAGATGGCCCGGCAAACATTTGTTCACCAAACATTAACTCTTTTCATCTTCCTGTGAATTACCTTACTTCTCTTCGAAGTCCTAGACACTTACCTTCTTCTCCTTAGTCCAGAATAACGTATAGACCTCATCTTGCCTGTCTTTGGAATTCTTCATGTTTATGTGAATTCCTCGTATATAGTTAATAAATTTGATTTTTTTTTCTGGTTAATCTGCCTTCTCTCATTTCAATTGCCAGCTCAAAGAACTGAGAGGAAAAAGAGGAGAGTATCCCTTCTTCTACAAAGCCATCTAGTTTGTGGTACTTTGTTTATGGCAGCCTTAATAAACAAATACATCTTTAATCCCAATTTAAAGTATCCCAATTTGTGGGAAGAACTTTTGGTGAATCTCCAGTTTTTTACTAAGTTTCAGTGAAGAGTTCTGACAAAATTTAGCCAACTGGAGGAGAGAATGGCAAACCACTCCAGTATTCTTGCCGCAAGAACCCCATGAACAGCAGGAAAAGTCAAAGAATATGACACTAGATGAACCTCGCAAGTCAGAAGGTGTTCAGTATGCTACTGGGGAAGAGCAGAGGGCAATTACTAGTAGCTCCAGAAAGAATGAAGCAGCTGGGCCAAAGCCAAAACGACTCTCAGTTGTGGATGTGTCTGGTGGTGAAGGTAAAGTCCGAGGCTATAAAGGACAATATTGCATAGGAACCTGGACTGTTAGGTCCATGAAATTGGATGTGGTCAACCAGGAGATGGCAAGAGTGAATATCGACATCTTAGGAATCAGTGAACTAAAATGGATGAGAATAGGCAAATTTAATTGGGATGACCGTTTTATCTACTACTGTGGGCAAGAATCCCTTAGAAGAAATGGAATAGCCCTCATTCAACAAGAATCTGAAATGCAGTACGTGGGTGTGATCTTACTTTTTTTAACTCTTAAAAATGTGGTTTCATCAAAAAATTACACAGTGACATTGCCATCAGTACACATCAAAAGTGAAGTCAATTTGACTCTTAGATATCTTTCACACAATGCACCCTGTCATTACTTGCTCAGGTGATAGCTCCTGCAAAGGCAGGAAATTTGGAAGTCACCCCAAAGAGGGCAAGACAAGGAGCTTTTCAGCAGTTTATGCTCCCCCTATTGCTGAGCTACAACTAAAAGTCCCTTCATTAGGAAAGAATACGTCATAATGGAGGGGCCAGGGAGGAGAGTTAGCAGTGGAGCAGTACAACACACTACAAATTACTCACCCAGAGCCAGAAGTCCTAAGAGGCAGCCCTGTTCACCCTCTAAAGCTGGCCAAGTTACTTAACTGCTTTCAAAGGCATGCAATTTCCTCATGTATATAATGGGAATATACTCTGTTGACCTTATATAAGAAGCTTTGACTAAGAGTTGATTGGTTCATTTGTAAAAATGGCTCTCCTGGTTTCTGTTAAGTAATAGAGAAATATTCAGAGAACCAGAAGTAATATGGGACTAAAAAGCCATCGGGGCTTCCCTGGTGGCTCAGTGGTAAAGAACCTACCTGCTAATGCAAGAGGCATGGCTTCTATCCCTGGCTCGGGAAGATCCCCTGGAAAAGGAATTGGCAACCTACTTGAATATTTTTGCCTGGGAAATCCCATAGACAGAGGAGCCTGGTGGGCTACAGTCCATGGGGTCACAAAGAGCCAGACACAACTTAGCAACTAAACAACAACAACGAGTCATCAACATTTAGTGTTGCTTCTATGAACTTGTCTATTTACCTATTCACTTTCCAGAAAATAAACTACAACCATCCTAATCTATGGTTCCTAGAACTAAATTAAGTGTTTAATTAGCTAAAACAAAGTAGTAAACAGAAGGGGAAAAAAATCACTACTTTTCTTGTATATCAAAATACTCTTTCACAAAATAGTAAAACAAAGTCCACTCACAAACAACAGTGTATTTAATTTGTATACTTGACATCTTGCTTCTGCATCTATATTGTAATCTCATTTTCAACCACAACTTTAATTAGAGCGGTAATAAACTGTTTTATGATCTATAAAGATGAAAAAGCCTAATACAGTCATTAACAATTAAAATATCTCTGCAGGTACTAGTATAGTTTAAATGCTGTGTATCTTAGGGCAAAATTTGAAGATTTTGGGGTTCAAATTAACAATAGTGACAAAACAAACTCAAGGGAACCAGGGCAAAATTGGAATACGTGTGGAATAAAACCAATCACTAACTAGTACGAGGGAGCCTTTCAAAGCAAGCGAATTTTTTTTTAAGTAAGTTAATATATAGAAATGTTAAGTTCATGGTTTTTTAAAAAATATTTCATTTCACATCCCAAATGCTTACACTGTGAAGTAAAGAAATTATACTTTCATAAGTCAATAAAAAGTAAAGTAAATTCTTTCCATTATGTACGATTCTTTCATTCAATTTTGTAACTTAACACTTTCAGAAGTCTAATCTGTAACTTAGAACATCAGTAACAACCTAAACCCCTGGAAAAGGAAATGGCAACCCACTCCAGTATTCTGGCCTGGAGAATCCCATGGATAGACGAGCCTGGAGGGCTCCAGTCCATGGGGTCACAAAAGAGTCGGACTCGACTTAGTGACTTAACAACAACAACCTAAACATCCATAATTTTTGCAGAAAAAAAATCTTATATGCTAAGCTTTGTACCCTGAGAACACTTGGGCAGTTTGTTAAATCCCATGTACATCTTCTCAGAACAATTTTTTTAAATGTTTAACATAAAATATACAGGTTTACAGAAAACCAGTTTTATTGAAATACTGTTATCAAATACCTTTTTTAAAAAAAGCATTAAATAAAACACCTAGTGGCAAGTCTAATTACTACCATAATATCAAAGAGTATTGGTGAGTGTATATGTTTTGAGATCTCTGCATCAACTGTGTTATTAATATACCTGTACTTTTGCTGGCAATATTATAAGTTGTACTCCTATTACTGTGGTTTGAGGCAAACATTCACAATTGAAGAAAATGCTAAATTTAGTAGAGATCAGTGACCTCCCATCTAAGTTTAGGGATCCTTAAATTCTATCCATGAAATCCCAAGTAAAGAGATACCCTGTATTAAGGAAATCTGACAACATAACTTTTAAGATTTGTATGCAAAATCAGTTGTCTTGATTCGCAAAAGTTCTGTAATTTAATAAGAATTTTCAGAATGACAATAAGCAATAGGGAAATTTATAAATTGCTTGTAGAGAAATGCACTAGATAGATCATGCAGGTTCCAACTCTATCTTCACCATTTATTTACTGTGTTATCATGGACAAGTTATTTAATTTCTTTAAGTCTCAATCTCCTAATCTGTTAACTGGGAATAGTAATAGTGTCTACTTCCTTCAGTTGTTATGAGGATTGAAGGACAAACTATATGTGAAAAATCTCAGCAAAATGTTTAACATAGAGTAAGGAAACATTAAATATTAATAAGAATTTATTTTTCAACAATACAACTGGATTGCTTAAAGCAAGATGATATTCATTGCAGAGTTAATAAACAGACAAAGAGGGAAAAGGAAACATCTATTTTTAAATTATAATATGCCCTCACTTTAGAATAACAAATCTTTGAATAGTCTCTTGGCTTGAGGCATACTCTTTAATGAGAATAATTCTAGAAACCTAAGTAGAGTTCAGATCATTAAGTGAACAAACTTGGTTGGTATGATGTTGACAGGAACACGACATGCATCTGAGAGTGAATTATTTCATATTTCAAGGACTAGACATTAACCAACAGCAAAATGGTTAGGTAAATTAAGGCCACTTGACTTAATGTAATATTATGAAGCCAATAAAATGTTAACAAAAACAATGGCAATACAGAAAATACCTATGATATAATATTAACAGGAGCAGCTGTATAAAACTTCTTGGATACTATCAACCCTGAGGTCTTCTTTGAAACTAATTTAGGTTTGTATTATATCCCATTCTGAACACAAATTAGTTGATTTTATTTTCTGGTCCAGATTGCACGTCTTAATAGTAAATCTCACTAATTACTAATCATTAATTTATCCCACTCATTGGACAATTCAGATTTCACCCAAGCTCCTACATCTTTAAGCATCCTTCTACAATTTAATCATCCCTAAACCAAACTATTTTTAAAAATCTTCATTGATTATCATCCAACTAGGGTATTAACATGAAAGAATAATATAACTACAAAGCATCTGAAAAACAAAGATTTGGGTCATTAAATAAATTGCTAGATTATCACTAAAATCATGACTAACAAGGTCTGAGATTAGTATTAATTTTCTCTGTTCACCTGTTCATCCATTTTAATCAGAAAATTTGATTTTGGAGACATTACATTAGAACATATTATCTCTTAACAGCTGAAGCACAGATATAAAACTAAGATATAAGACAATAAATGGTTAAACATTTAGGTTCTAAATTTAAAATGACACTAACTGCTACAGTCCATGGACTCTCACGAGTAGGACACAACTTAGTGACCAAATCACCACCAATAACTGCTTAGAAATAAAAACTGTAACCAGAGAGCTATCATAGCTCATTGTCATTAGAAGATGTAAGGCATTAAGACTCAAAAATCACAATTTGCCAGCAAAATAAAATGTGATTTTGAGAAACTGCCCTTACTAGCCATTGCCACAAACTCTATCTTGGTTGAAATAATTCCATGGAAAATCAGCTTCAGTAATGGTACTAACTGGAGACTGGGTCCTTTAAGCTTCACATGAGGATAAAATGATCTTTAAATAAATTCTACAGCAGACAGAGAAAGAGAAACTGAGTAAATACTAGAGGAGAGGGTCTCAAGGAAAACAAACCACCGTACATATACAATTTGTCTTTTTAAAATTATTAAACTATCCATCCTATGAAAGAAGAAGGTGTTAGTTGCTCAGTCGTGGCCGACTCTTTGCAACCCCATGGGCTGTAGCCTGCCAGGCTTCTTTGTCCATGAGATTCTTCAGACAAGAATACTGGAGTGGGTAGCCATTTCCTTCTCCAGGGGATCTTCCCCACCTAGGGACTGAACCTGGGTCTCCTGCATTGCAGGCAGATTTTTCACCATCTGAGCCACCAGAGAAGTCCTATAAGACATGATTACTTACATAACATAAACCAGTATCTCTTACTAGCTCCAAAAGTATAGGTTTTTTTATTTTAAAAATACCCTTGGGATATCCATTTAGTTACTAAAAATGAGTTGATGTAGTAAAGCATGGTTTGGGGAAGCCTCTGTCGGAGGATACCCAAAAATCCGCCTGGAGAACAGCATTAACATACAAAGTCTGTAAATTTGCCTCCAGATGGGATAGACTGCTGCCCAGCTCCATATACTTAAAAACACTGCGCCAGACTCACGTGATGTTTTACAACTCAAGCACATTTTGATTTGTAAACTTCTCACACAGCAAGGCAAAACTGGGAAAATTTAATCACCAAGAATTTTTTATTTGTAACTTTTTGGCTTTTTAGGTAATTCATTTCAAGAAACAATAAGCTGCAACAAATAGAAGGGACTTATTCATTTCCTTGACATTTAAATATATTTTCTTTCAATTAATAAATCTATTTTTTCATGAGTAAATGGGGAAAAAAACTCACTGCAAATTTTAAAGGGAAATCATTCTGAGATAAATATTAAATGATAAATAATAATTTTGTAATTTTCAAATTCTGTTAAACACTATTTCTTGAAATTCTCTACTAAGAAAGTATTTTTATGTTCCATTATAAGTATCTAATTAGCCAAAGATATGAAAGACAATCAAAAATACTTTTTTTCATTTGAGGCTCTATACCAGAAACTGGTACTAAATCTGTTAATTGAAAACAGTTAATATCATTAGGGAAAGAGTTTATCAAAGATTCACTGCAGTAAAAACACTAAGGCTCAAAGTTCAAGTCAAGAGGATAATGTAGGATTTAAACCACATTCACTATGAATAACTACACAACTAATGTGTCACTACATATTAACTCATTATTGACCGGGGGATTTTTGCAGAGACTAACACCTGTGGCCAGCAATTTGTTACCAAGTGATATTGATATATCTCCAGTCAACAACATTTGGGTAACAAAAGACATATTAATACGTCTCTGGTCAATAATGTGTTAAAAGAGATGACCGAGGATGGGGACAAGTGGGGAGGCAGACAGTGGCGACCTCTGGAAGATGGAATCTCTTCTCTCTGCTGGTCCTAGAAGAGAAAAGAGACACCAATGAGCATCAACACACTGTCCGGATTTCTCCCCACCCGAGACCCATCAGTCCACAGGTGTTTCTCAACCTTACAGCCAACTTCACCTTCATATATGGTACTTAGTGACAAGGGGATGTCAGAATGCCACCTATCCTAACCTAACTAGGGCTGCCTTGAAAAAATAAAAACCTATCAAAGGTATTACTTACTTCTATACAGCTATAATCTGAACGCAGCTGGGTTGAAAGTAACACTTCTTTATCTACATTAAAATAGCTTTCCAAAATTATTCCACTCAACTATTTTAAATGATAAAAGACCAGTCAATTTAAAAGGCTCTGAATTATCCATGTGTGTATGTGCATGTGTGTGTGACAACAAGTGGCTTCAACGAGATAGTTAGGTTTTTAGCTTTTATGGTTCTCATTCAGTGTATTGATACCTGGAGAAGACAAGATGATGGGGTTGTCTATTTACACCATCTGACAAAGGGAAATTAACCAACTTACACAATTTGAAAAAGGTTATCTTCACTCTGGGAAGAAGCCCTAAAATAACTCAAATTCAACAAATAATTATCTAAATAGTGTGACTGTGGTGCATAATTCCTTCAATTCTGTAATGCAAAGAGAATTCTACAGAATCTGCTTTTCCTGGGTTGCAGAGTTTGTAATTCCAAACCAACTGGCAATTTTTTTCAGACACCATGAGAGCTTCCACAATCAGAACTCTGAGTCATTGTTATTTTCTCACATATTCTCTGGAAGACAAACAGCAGTCACTACAAACTAAGTCCAAAGTAAACCCTATAGGATTTTTTTTTTTACTTCAATCACGCAAGACTAAGATCCAAATATATACAATGAAGAGTTAATCAATTTAAGTTAAATAAGCAGACACTATGTTTCCTCATAACTGATCTTTCCTTCCTTCCCAGCATAGTGCTGGGCATTGGGGCTATAAAAAGACGAATAAGGCACAATCTCTGGCCACGTAAAACTGCAGTTACAGCACGTTATTGAAATCCCTGTAAGTCTGAAAACAAATGGACTCACTGGCTCTGGGTCAAAACAAATTATTCTTAGCTTCTTAGATCTGAGTTTGTATAACAGCTACAAGTAACGAAAGGACGGACAAAGCGTACCATTTGTACAGAACAGTTAAAACCTACTCGCAATCTGCTAGCCAGCAACAAGGTCCAAAGAGATGCAGTGAATCTAAGATTGATCATGTCAATCTAAGACTGCAGACATTTGGGAAGCGCCATACAGAAAAACACCGAGAAGTCAAGATTAATGTCTGCTTTTGTGAAATCATTAAGAATTGTAGAGCTGGAAAAGACCTCAGTATTACCACCAACAAAGAAATTCAGAAACTCTAAATCATCTGGCCATCGTCCACTCCTTTGTTTAGGAAACACAGCCATAACCAAAACCAAACAAATGCTTCAAACAAACAGACCACGTGTTTTTAAGGCCCCTTTTCTGTGGGTCTCAGTGGTCTTCCTCAGTCACTCAACTGCACCTGCTGCAAAGATGGAACGTTCCAGTGAGCGCAGAGAACATCCAAGTTGTCTGACTTGAGGCGGATGCGACCAGCCGGCCTGGCCTGCAAGGCCAAGTTCCAAGGGGAGAAAGGCCTCGCCCTCGCCCCCGCCCCGCCGCGCGGCTGCCCCGGAGCCCCGGGTCACACGCGCGAGGCCTTGTCCGCGCCAGCTGCAGGCGCCCGGCCGGCCCTCCCACAGCCAGTGGCTTCGCACCGGGGAGCGCCCAGACCCGAGAAGGTCGAGCGTCCGGGAGCGCTCGTACCTCACGCAGCTGCTCCGAAAGCCCCGGAACGCCTGCCCTCCCGCTCCTGGCGCCGCGAAGGGCAACACCGCACTCCAGCTCAGCGCCGACACTCGGCCCAGGCAGCCGCGGAGCAGCCAGGAGCCGCGGGCCACCACTGTCATGGCCGCGAATGCCGGCTCCCTGACAGAGGCGCCACCTCCGCCGCTCCGGTCCTCACTGCGCCAGCCGGACTCCGCCCCCACCCGGCTCGGCGGGAGAGCGAGCGAGTCCCACCAGCCGAGGCCTCCCGGGGGCACCTTGCAGGGGCGGGGCTAGAAGCCGAGTTCAGGGCCGGGGGCGGGGCTGAAGGAGGCCCTGTACCGTCAGGGGGCGGGGCCGGGACCCGAGCCCCAGGCTGGACTAGCACGTGCGTCGGAAGGCAAGAGTTTGAGGTATGGCCTGGCGGCTTCTCTTGCACTGGGCACGCTGCTGATGTGCCCATAGCGAGGACACAGGGAAAGCGTCTAAACTAATCAGTTCAAGCAGCACGCTCCCTTTCTCCCAAACCATTGCTCTGCCCCGCAGCTGTCCAGACTACTGGTGATTTCATTTAAAGCAGGAAGAATATTACAGCTTCTCTCTCCCTTAGTGAGACCTTGGGATACCCTTCTCCTGAGAGTAAGAGAAAGAAAGACAAGTGTGAGTGTGCGAAGGGAGGAGGGAGACCTGGCTGAACAAGGCTTGGACCTAAGAATTTCTATTGCTCTACCTTATCGTTTCCACTTTGGAGAGGAAAACTTGTCATTTATTTTCTGGAGTCTATGATCTACCTACTACCTAGGAACCTGTGTTATGTGAAGAATTTGTAGTAAGAAAACAAAATAGCAGCTTCCTTTAAAAAGTAAAAATCAGACTGACCATTTTTTATGCTGAGATGTGGTAGAAGATGAACTGAGTTATGCTTTTATTTGAGCAAAAATCAACTTGAATCAGGCAGCATCCAACCTAGCAGATAGAAAGTTCTAAGGAGCATGTCTTTCACAAAGTGAAAGACTTGTAGGCAGAAGGGAGCAGAAGTTACACTAGACAAATAAGTGGTTTCATTTGACTATTGAAAGGTTACTTTCCTTTAAAACTGCAGAGATCTATCAGACCTACTACCTAACTAGTGATAATATGAAGAAAGAAGCAGAACTACCTTAATGCCCTTAAAGTAAGTATTGTTTTTTAAATTTTCCTTGTAGTCCAGCTTAAGGATAATGCAAAATATAGAAAAAGTTGTGCACAAAATGAAAAATACATAATTGGGAAAATTAAATATATTTTCTGTATTAAAAATACAGGATTATTTCTATGAATTGTTACATTCATTAAATTAAAAGTAATAAAATTATCAATAATAATAGCTAACAGTTTCTGTAGGTTTACTCTGTTCCAGGCATTCGTCCTTTACATGGATTGTTTCATTTAATCTTGACAATAATTCTCTGAGAAAGATCCTCTTATAATTCTCATTTTACATATGATAAATTTGATCTATGAAGAAATTGAGAAACTTGCCCAAAGCTACAAGTCTAGAGGGTGGTACATTCAAAATTCAAAGAAAGGCACTTTGATTCTATAGGTCAAAATAATAATAATAATAATAATCCATGGGACAAAGAAGACATGAGAAGGGAAAATGAACAGAGAATATATTAAAATTTGAGGAAAGCAGCTAAAGAAGTACTTCTGGAGAAATTGGTAGCCTTAAATGCTTATTTTATAGAAGAGTAAAGGTCTTAAAATCAATGGTTTAATAATCTCTAGGTCTATCCATGTTGCTACAAATGGCATGGTTTTATTTATTTATTTTTTTGGCTGGGTAATATTCCATTTTATATATGTACCACATCTTATTTATCCATTCCTCTGTTGATGGACATTTAGGTTGCTTTCATGTCTTGGCTATTGTAAATAGCACTGCAATGAACATTGGGGTGCATGTTTCTTTTTGATTTATAGTTTTTTTTTATGGATATGGGGCTTCCCAGGTGATACAGTGGTAAAAGAACCCACTTGTCAAAGCAGGAGACACAGGAGATGAGAGTTTGATCCCGAGGTCAGGAAGATCCCCTGGAGTGGGAAATGGCAACCTACCCCAAGTATTCTTGCCTGGAACATTCCATGGACAGAGGAGCCTGGTCGACTATAGTCCATGGGATTCCAAAAGAGTCAGACACAACTGAGCAACTGAGAACACAAGCACAGGTATATGCCTAGGAGTGGGATTGCTGGATCATGTGGTAGTTCTATTTTTAGTTTTTTGAGGAATCTCCATACTGTTCTCCATAGTGGCTATTCCAGCTTACATTCCCACCAACAGTATAGGAGGGTTCCCTTTTCTCCACACTCTCTTTAGCACTTCCTGTTTGTAAACTTTTTGATGATGGCCCTTCTGACCCATATGAAATGATACCTAGACTCATAGACTTTGAAAAATGTGGCAGGGAGGGATAAACTAGAAATTTGGGATTAACATATATACACTACCCTATATAAAATAGATAATCAACAAGAACCTACTGTATAACACAGGGGACTCTAATCAACAGTCTATAGTGACATATATGGGAACGGATATATGTAAAACTTAATTACTTTGCTGTACACCTAAAACTAACACTATATTGTAAGCCAACTATACTCTGATATAAAATAAAAATTCAAAATTTAATAAAATCAATGGTCTAAGCTTCTACAAATTAGAAAAACAGGAACAGTTGAGCTAAAGATAAGAGCCAAATTAAATAGAAAACAGAAAAACAGCAGAGGAAATTAATATTGTCAAAAGCGAATTTTGAGAATTAATCAATACAATTGATAAAATTGTAAGACTAATTAAAGGAAAAGAGCATTATAGGGAGCAATGCATTCCTCTTCTCATTCCTACATGTTTTGCTGAGAGTTAAGACTAGACCCTGACCACTTTTTACCTGGGCCATTTCTCAGGAGTCTTTTTTTTTTTTTTTAATATTTTCTCACATTTAAAGAAACTAGTATTTATTTATTTAAAATATTTATTTATTTATCTGCACCAGATCTAGCTGCAGCATGCTAATAAACTCAGGCCCCCTGAATTGGGAGCATGGAGTGTTAGCCACTGGACCACCAGGCAGGTCCCCATCTCTCATGAGTTTTCATGCAGCTGGTAATTCTGAGCAATGAGGTAATGACTCCCTGTGTACAAAGAGGATGCTTGCTCACTGCTTGCCTTAATGTGATGAGATCCTTAAGCTCAGAGTTCCTCGTCTGAGGTGCAACAGCCGACTACACATGCAGGCTTCATCTGGTCTTCCATGTCATCCTGTGGTATGTGGGGCTCAGGAAAATGCAACAATGATGCTAATGCTCCAGCAACTAGTTTTTTGGTCAATATCATTTGCTCATCTATTGCAAGGTTTATTTCTGAGCTCTCTATTCTCTTCCATTGTTCTGTGTGTCAGCATCACATCTTTTGATAACTGTGGTTTTGTAATAAGTGTTTAAATCAGAGAGTATGAGACCTCCAACTTTATTCTTCTTTTTCAAGATTGTTTTGGCTACTCAAGGCCCCTTAAGATTCCATATGAATTTTAGAATAGGTTTTTCTACTTCTTCTAAAAATGGCATTGGAATTTTGATAGATATTGCATTAAATCTGCAGATTGCTATGAGTCATGTTGGCATTTTGGCAATAATAAGTCTTCCAATCCATGAACACATGATATCTTTCCATCTATTTATGCCTCCTCTGGTTTCCTTCAGAAACATTTTGCAATTTTCAGTGTAAAGTCCTTCTTGGTTGGGTTTATTTTGAAGTATTTTATACTTTTTGGTGCTATTGTAAATGGAAATATTTTCTTCATTTCCTTTTTGGATAGGTCATTTTTGATAACTTCTTTTGCTGTAAGAAATTTCTTTTCTCTCTTCAGGAGTCTCATGTCTTCTGTAAGTCTTCATGGAACTGTAGGACTAATATATTAGATTGTAGATAGGGCTCAGATCTCTCCACCATGACCCTTCCGTCTTGGCTGGCCCCACACGGCATGGCTTAGTTTCATTGAGTCAGACAAGGCTGTGGTCCATGTGATCAGATTGGCTAGTTTTCTGTGATTATAGTTTCAGAGTGTCTGCCCTCTGATGCCCTCTCGCAACACCTACCATCTGAGGTAGGTGGAGAGGTCTGACAGAATGTGGTCCACTGGAGAAGGGCATGGCAAACCACTTCAGTATTCTTACCTTGAGAACCCCATGGATAGTATGCAAAGGCAAAAAGATAGGACACTGAAAGAGGAACTCCCCAGATCATTAGGTGCCCAATATGCTACTGGAGATCAGTGGAGAAATAATTCCAGAAAGAATGAAGAGATGGAGCCAAAGCAAAAACAATACCCAGCTGTGGATGTGACTGGTGATAGAAGCAATCTGATGCTGTAAAGAGCAATATTGCATAGGAACCTGGAATGTTAGGTCCATGAATCAAGGCAAATTGAAAGTGGTAAAACAGGAGATGGCAAGAGTGAACATCGACATTCTAGGAATCAGTGAACTAAAATGGACTGGAATGGGTGAATTTAACTCAGATGACCATTTTATCTACTACTGTGGGCAGGAATCCCTTAGAAGAAATGGAGTAGCCATCATGGTCAACAAAAGAGTCCAAAATGCAGCACTTGGATGCAATCCCAAAAATGACAGAATGATCTCTGTTCATTTCCAAGGCAAACCATTCAATATCACGGTAATCCAAGTCTATTCCCCGACCAGTAATGCTGAAGAAGCTGAAGTTGAACGGTTCTATGAAGACCTACAAGACCCTTTAGAACTAACACCAAAAAAAGATGTCCTTTTCATTATAGGGGACTGGAATGCAAAAGTAGGAAGTCAAGAAACACCTGGCGTAACAGGCAAATTTGGCCTTGGAGTACAGAATGAAGCAGGGCAAAGGCTAATAGAGTTTTGCCAAAAGAACACACTGGTCATAGCAAACACCTTCTTGCAACAACATAAGAGAAGACTCTACACATGATCATCACCAGATGGTCGACACTGAAATCAGATTGATTGTATTCTTTGCAGCCAAAGATGGAGAAGCTCTAAACAGTCAGCAAAAACAAGACCGGGAGCAGACCGTGGCTCAGATCATGAATTCCTTATTGCCAAATTCAGACTTAAATTGAAGAAAGTAGGGAAAACCACTAGACCATTCAGGTATGACCTAAATTAAATCCCTTATGATTATACAGTGGAAGTGACAAATAGATTTAAGGGGCTAGATCTGATAGTCAGAGTGCCTGATGAACTATGGATAGAGGATCGTGACACTGTACAGGAGACAGGGATCAAGACCATCCCCATGGAAAAGAAATACAAAAAAGCAAAATGGCTGTCTGAGGAGGCCTTACAGAGAGCTGGGAAAAGAAGAGAAGCGAAAAGCAAAGCAAAGGAGAAAAGGAAAGATATTCCCATCTGAATGCAGAGTTCCAAAGAATAGCAAGGAGAGATAAGAAAGCCTTCCTCGGTGATCAATGCAAAGAAATAGAGGGAAACAATAGAATGGGAAAGACTAGAGATCTCTTCAAGAAAATTAGAGATACCAAGGGAACATTTCATGCAAAGATGGGCTCGATAAAGGACAGAAATGGTATGGACCTAACAAAAGCAGAAGATATTAAGAAGAGGTGGCAAGAATACACAGAAGAACTGTACAAAAAAGATCTTCGTGACCCAGATAATCCTGATGGTGTGATCACTCACCTAGAGCCAGACATCCTGGAATGTGAAGTCAAGTGGGCCTTAGAAAGCATCACTACGAACAAAGCTAGTGGAGGTGATGGAATTCCAGTTGAACTATTTCAAATCCTGAAAGATGATGCTGTGAAAGTGCTGCACTCAATACGCCAGCAAATCTGGAAAACTCAGCAGTGGCCGCAGGACTGGAAAAGGTCACTTTTCATTCCAATCCCAAAGAAAGGCAATACCAAAGAATGCTCAAACTACCGCACAATTGCACTCATCTCACACGCTTGTAAAGTAATGCTCAAAATTCTCCAAGCCAGGCTTCAGCAATACGTGAAACGTGAACTTCCAGATGTTCAAGCTGGTTTTAGGAAAGGCAGAGGAACCAGAGATCAAATTGCCAACATCCGCTGGATCATCGAAAAAGCAAGAGAGTTCCAGAAAAACATCTATTTCTGCTTTGACTATGCCAAAGCCTTTGACTGTGTGGGTCACAATAAACTGTGGAAAATTCTGAAAGAGATGGGAATACCAGACCATCTGACCTGTCTCTTGAGAAACCTGTATGCAGGTTAGGAAGCAACAGTTAGAACTGGACATGCAACAACAGACTGGTTCCAAATAGGAAAAGGAGTACGTCAAGGCTGTATATTGTCACCCTGCTTATTTAGCTTATATGCAGAGTACATCATGAGAAACGCTGGGCTGGATGAAGTATAAGCTGGAATCAAGATTGCCAGGAGAAATATCAATAACCTCAGATATGCAGATGACACTACACTTATGGCAGAAAGCGAAGAAGAGCTAAAGAGCCTCTTAATGAAAGTGAAAGAGGAGAGTGAAAAAGTTGGGTTAAAGCTCAACATTCAGAAAACTAAGATCGTGGCATCCGATCCCATCACTCCGTGGCAAATAGATGGGGGAACAGTGGAAACAGTGTCAGACTTTATTTTTGGGGGCTCAAAAATCACTGCAGATGGTGATTGTAGCCATGAAATTAAAAGATGCTTACTCCTTGGAAGGAAAGTTATGGCCAACCTAGATAGCATATTTAAAAGCAGAGACATTACTTTGCCAACAAACGTCTGTCTAGTCAAGGCTATGGTTTTTCCAGTGGTCATGTATGAATGTGAGTTGGACTATAAAGAAAGCTGAGCGCCGCAGAATTGATGCTTTTGAACTGTGGTGTTGGAGAAGACTGTTGAGAGTCCCTTGGACTGCAATGAGATCCAACCAGTCCATCCTAAAGGAGATCAGTCCTGGGTGTTCACTTGAAGGACCGATGCTGAAGCTGAAACTCCAGTACTTTGGCCACCTGATGCAAAGAACTGACTCATTGGAAAAGACCCTAATGCTGGGAAAGATTGAGGGCAGGAGGAGAAGGGGACGACAGAAGATTAGATGGCTGGATGGCATCACCGACTTGATGGACATGGGTTTGGGTAGACTCTGGGAGTTGGTGATGGACAGGGAGGCCTGTGGTGTTGCAGTCCATGGGGTCGCAAAGAGTCGGACACGACTGAGCGACTGAACTGAACTGAACTGAGGGCTCAGATATATATATATACCTAAATAAAATAGGCAAATTTCTTTAAAAACACAAATCATCAAAAATGACCCCAAAAGAAATTTAAAAATTGAATAATTTCATGAAAAACTCAAGTTACTAATTGTCTTTTGACAAAGAATTTTTAGTCTTCAGTGGACTTCACTGATGATTTCTCTAAAATATTTAAGAAATCAATAGTAACAATATTATGGAAATCTCTCAGAAAACAGAAGAGGAAGGAAACTTCCCAACTCATTTATAAGGCCAATAGTACCCTGGTATCAAAACATTACAAGAAAGACACTACAGACCAATATCCCTCAACAACACAGTAACAGAAATTTTCAAATACACTAGCAAATTTAATAAAACAGTATACAAAAGGGGAATTTATCATGACCAACTGAGATTTATCCTGGGGATGTAAATCTGGTTCAACACTCAAAACCAATCAATTCAATTTACTATAGCAATAGACTGAAAAAATCAAAACAAAACAGTAATGATCTCAATAGGTGTAGAAAAAATATTTGACAGAATTCAACATTCATCCATGAAAAAAAATTTTAAACTTGCAGAAAATTGTAAATATAGGGATATTCATAAAACTTATAAAGGATGTCTATGAAAACACACAGATAATGATGGGTTTATTTCATGGTGAGAGATACATAAGTTTAACACAAGGCAATAATGTCTGTTTCCACAGTTTCTATTTTTTACTACTTATCTGTGGCTGACCCCAAAAGAGTACAAAAGAACTTTTGAAGGTGACAAAAATGATATAGATTTTGATTGTGGTATGGTACACAGTCTATTCATTTGGCAAAACTCATTAAACTACACACTTAAAATGGGAACATTTTATTGTATGTACATTTTTCAATTAAAATTGATTAAATATAAGGCTTAAGCATCTGCTGATTCTCCTTAGAAGTAATCTACATTCCTCAATAAGAAGCATTTTAGATATATAGATATATGTAGATAGATATGAATAGATCAATAGATCTACTAGATAGATCTATAGCATAGTGAGCTTATCAATATCATACTATATATCCATCCACCTATCTCACGTTAGTGTTTCATAATTAATTTGGCCACTAGAGGGAGCCAATAGTTCATGAATACAAAAGTTTGGCAATGATTTTAGTGACGTTATGGTCTATAGCCCAACAGTAGGATTCTCTGGGCAGAAATACTGGAGTGGGTTGCCATGCCCTCCTCCAGGGGATCTTCCCAACTCAGGAATCAAAACTGCATCTCTTAAGTCTCATGCATTGGCAGGCAGATTCTATACCATTAGCACCTTTCTGGGAAGCCCCTATTAAAAAGCACTGAATGTAAATTCATAGAAAATAATGAATATGAAAAGTTTTTATAAGATGTATAAGAAATTTTAATAGGATTTGGTAAAATCTTTTCTGACCATAATAATACAGGAAATAAAAATATTACTTGTGAAAGAGATGAAACTTCTTTCATGTATTTAAATAGTAGACCTGATTTTGACTCTCATCTAGATGTTGTGGGTCATTTAAACATAACCTGAGATTATTTTTTTAAAAAAAAAGGTTATAAAGTTATTCATGTTCATTACAGAAAACTTGAAAGTTGCAGAAAATCTGAATGAAAGAAAAGAACAAAGAAGAGAATAAGAATCAAAAGTATTATCGTCACCCTTCTCACAGTATGCAAAAACAAATGCTATAAAAATCTGGGTATATTGTCCCAGAGATTTTAGTGTACATCTTATTTTTACTTGATTGTAACCAGAAATGACACAAAGTTGAAATGTAACCTCTATTTGCTATCTTAACCATAAAAATGAAGTATAAATTGAATCTTTTTACATAATAGAGAAAGCTCATAACTACATTAACTATGTTCTTTGACATGCTTTTAAACAGTAATCAATTTTTAAAATTACAATAAAGGGTTATAGTATTTAGTAGTCACATTAAATGATCCTTTTGTGGCTCTAACTTTCTTAAGCAGGAAAATGTGAGTCATTACCATTGGAAACGGGGCACGCAGTGGATGGCAAAATCCTTTTTCCTTATTCTAAATGTCTCCATTTAATTTGTTAGAGGGGAAAAAAAGTATAATTTATGAACAGGAAAGTCTCAGATGAGAAGCACATTTTAAATTTATTAAAATATTGGAGATCCAACCAGTCCATCCTAAAGGAGATCAGTCTGGGTGTTCACTGGAAGGACTGATGCTGAAGCTGAAACTCCAATACTTTGGCCACCTGATGCAAAGAGCTGACTCATTTGAAAAGACCCTGAGGCGGGGAAAGATTGAGGGCAGGAGGAGAAGGGAACGACAGAGTATGAGATGGTTGGATGGCATCACCAACTCAATGGACATGAGTTTGGGTAAATTCTGGGAGTTTGTGATGGACAGGGAGTCCTGGCGTGCTGCGGTTCATGGGGTCACAAAGAGTCGGACACAACTGAGCGACTGAACTGAATTGAACATATTGGGCATATGATGTATTTCCAAAGAAACTGTACATGCATTCCCACCCAGCTTCTCCTTGCCGTATACCAATGATGTATTCATGCTTAAGTGGAGGGCGCAATGAAATGTATGATAAACAGTAAGTTTTGAGCTTTGTTGGAATTATGTAACTTTTATTAAGATCCATTTGGCACAAATGAGTTATATGTAGATTTTAACTGATGGAGGGGATAAAGAGGACAGAGTTAATATGAATGTTAGCAATTACATGAAAATAAATTGTATCCACTAATGTTTACTGAAAGCTTAATATCTTCCAGGTATGTTCAGTAATGTGTTATTTGTATTAACTTTTTAATATATGCAACAGCTTTGTATGGGTTTAAGCAGAACTACTGTTTTCCTTCTCATTTTATAAATATAGAATCTGAGGCTCTGAGAGGTTAACTTTTTCAAAGTGAGAACTGTTCAGTTCAGTTCAGTTCAGTCGCTCAGTCTTGTCCGATTCTTTGCGACCCCATGAATCGCAGCACTCCAGGCCTCCCTGTCCATCACCAACTCCCGGAGTCTACCCAAGCCCATGTCCATCGAGTCAGTGATGCCATCCAACCATCTCATCCTCTGTCGTCCCCTTCTCCTCCTGCCCCCAATCCTACCCAGCATTAGGGTCTTTTCCAATGAGTCAACTCTTCGCATGAGGTGGCCAAAGTATTGGAGTTTCAGCTTCAACATCAGTCCTTCCAATGAACACCCAGGATTGATCTCCTTTAGGATGGATTGATTGGATCTCCTTGCAGTCCAAGGGACTCTCAAGAGTCTTCTCCAACACCACAGTTCAAAAGCATGAGTTCTGCGGCGCTCAGCTTTCTTCACCGTCCAACTCTCACATCCATACATGACCACTGTTAGGTTGGTGCAAAAGTGATTACAGTTTTTGCATTGTTGAAATTTGCCATTTGATATTGGAATACATTCTTAAATAACTGTGGTTATGTTATACATTAATTTAATGTGCATTTCTCACTTTATATTTTTCTGCTAATGACATTGCTTGCTGTTTATTTTATAGTTATAGTTTATATTTATTTTATATTTATATTTAGACTATGGAAATGATGTTAGACAAAGAGCAAATTCAAGAAATTTTCTTGAGTTCAAAATGGGTCATAAACAGTGGTGAGAACTGGCAACATCAACAATACACTTGACCCAGGAACTGCTAACTACTTTACAGTGGAGTGGTGGTTCAACAAGTGTTGCAAAGGAGACAAGAGCCTTGAAGATGAGGAGCACAGCGGCCGGCCATTGGAAGTTGACAACAATCAACTGCGAGTTTTCTATCATTAAACTGATTCTCTTACAGTTACATGAGAAGTTGCTGAGGAACTCACCATTGACCATTCTAAGGTTGTTCAGCATTGGAAGCAAATTGGAATGGTGAAAACCTTGAAAGCTGGGTGCCTCATGAGCTGACGGCAAAAAACTAAAACACCATCATTTTGAAGTGTCTTCTCTTATTCCATGCAACAGCAATGAAGCATTTCTTGATTGGATTGTGACATGTGACGAAGAGTGGATTTTACACCACAGCCTTCGATGACTAGCTCAGTAGCTGGACCGAGAAGACGTTCCAAAGCACTTCCCCAAACCAAACTTGCACCAAAAGAAGGTCATGGTCACTGTTTGGTGGTCTGTTGCCAGTCTGATCCACAACAGCTTTCGGAATCCTGGCAAAATCATTGTGTCTTAGAAGTATGCTCAGCAAATCAATGAGATGCACTGAAAACTACAATGCATGCAGCTGGTCTTGGTCAACAGAAAGGGCCCAATTCTTCTCCACAGCAAAGCCTGACCGCACGTTGCACAGCCAACAGGACAACTTTTTTTGCAGGGAAAATGCTTCCACAACCAGCAGGATGTCCGAAATCACAGTTTCATTTGCACCAACCTAATAGAATGTTTCTAAAGTTGAGGTTCACACATAAGCCTGGTCTGGCTATAACAGAAGTACCTTTAACCTACACATTTCTATTTCCAGTAAGTACACACAAAAAACTCACTTAAAGCTGTTTTGCCACTTTAAGATGTATCACTAGCACCATGTTGTATTCAAAGAAGTCTAAAGAAATGATTTAAAATAATTGATAGTTACTTCAGTCCCTGAAAGCAACTCCAAAGTATAATATCTTTCCTAACACAAACCAAAGATGAATGTCTTAGTTTAAGTCTACTACTTTATCAAATAACAATAAAGGGAGTGGTTTACTCTTGTAAACCACTATTTATATTTTTTACGTGTATCATTATTTGTATATACAGATAAATGTAATATATTAATTGGTTCTACACCTTTCTGGTACCATATTTGAGTGGATATAAAACTCTTAACCTCTAAAATTAGAAGAGAGTAAAGCACATCCCCATGGTGTTCTTTATTAATGGTTTTTAGCTGGTATGGTGCAAAAAGAAGCAAATTTAGGAATCATGCCTTAAAGCACAGAATGGTGAACACTGTTGCATTTACTTATGAATATACAAATACAGTGATTTAAAAATTTTATTTAATAACTATTCAGCACATACCATCTGCCTATATTACTAAACTGACAATAGATTAAATTATCTGTAGTTATTGCTAAAGATGGATTAAGCACTTATTCAAGATTTTTAAAGCTCTTGATACAATATGATTGTACTTTTACTATTGGAGGGACTAAAGAACTCAAGAAACCATTTCAGCACTAAAAATATGCAAAAAATCAAATGAATGGCAAATGGATCCAAAAATAGTTTGTAATACTGATTAAAAGAAAACATTGGAAGACAGCTTAAATAAGACAGTGTCAAGAATGCTGCCAACTGAATACTAAAAATAAGCAGACAGTCACAAAGTCACTGCAAATGCTGAACCAGACAGATTTCATCCACTTCAAGGGGCCTGCTTCCAAGAGTAAAGTGGCGGAATTGAGCATGCCTGACTCATTTTTTTCCAAATAAGGCAAGATATTTCTACACTGAACAGAATCAAAAGGGAAGAGAGAGACTAGGAATGTTGTGCAAATTGAACTAGTTCAATTTAAAAAGAGAAGGGTGGAAAAGTATTCTCCCAATAGATATTTGTAAAATATTAAAAATAGCAACAGTAAAAATCTATATGTATAAGAGGAGTCAAAAGTCAACATAATGCCTAATGGTAGAAAAATAGAAGGAATAGATAGAAAGGCTTAACTTGAGACAAGGATGTCTGGAACCATTACTATTATATAACAGAATTTGGGATGTAGACAATGCAATTAGACAAGGGAAAGAAATTACATACAGTAATTAGAGCAAAAGAAGCAAAAGATGAGAAGAACCTTGACTATATCTATATAGAACTTCTTAACTAATAATGATCCGTTCCAACAATAAAGTAGTATAGCACACATCTTTCTGCATGTGTATTAAGTTGCTTCAATTGTGTTTGACTCTTTGCAACCATATGACATGGAATTCTCCAGGCAAGAATACTGGAGTGGGTTGCCATGTCCTTCTCCAGGAGATCTTTCCAACTCAGGGATCAAACTCCCATCTCTTGTCTCCTGCATTGGCAGGCAGGTTCTTTACCACTAGTGCCACCTAGGAAGCCCTCACACCTCTCTACCTCTAGGGAAACATTTAAAAATACTTGCTGAAATTGAAGAGTCACCGAAACATATTTTTACACAAAGCAAGCAGAGTGCATAACAGCGTGCATGGTATCTCCCATGTTTACCACAAAAAACCAAACACGAACAGACACAATGCATAAACGCATGTGCTAATTTAGCTATAGAATATTTTTTCCAAGACATCTACACACAGAAAATTGATAATCCTTGTATTTTCTGGGAAAGAGAAACAAAGATCTTGAACGAGAGGGAGAGATTCAGGTGTCTTTTATTAACTGTATAACCCTTTCTTACTATTTGAATTTTTATGATGTACACATATGTTTTTCTTCAATGACTAAATATAACCAGCTTACCTACTCAATAATACAAGTTTTAACCTGTTTACCTACTCAGTGGTACAAGTTTAACCAGTTTACCTACTTGATGGTACAAGTTATAGATTCTGAATGATCAGCAGCAGAATGAGTTAAGTATGATAGAAAGATCATAAGGGAATTTGGATCGCTTTCTGTTAGAGAGATATTAAATTTTGCAAGGCTCAAAGAAGACTGTGTCAGTTCTTGGGCCAACCAATAGAGTTTTGTATGTTTTGAGGCTTACCATGTGTACAAATAATAAAAATTTTTGGAAAGAAAAAGATGAGTAAGCCACTTGTTTATATGCTAAATTTGTCCCCCTAAAGTCCAGATACTGAAGTCCTAATCCTCATATCTCAGAATATGGCTTTATTTGGAAATAGGCCATTTTAAAAGGTAATTAAGGCAAAAATAAGCTCACTGAGGGTGGGCCTTAATCCACCATGACTGGGCTCTTGTAAGAAAAGGAGATTAGGACACAGATGATACAGAGAGAAGACCACGCGAACATACATGGAAAAGATGACCACTACAAGCCAAGGAGAAAGGCTGCAGAGGAAACCAATTGTAAGGACCCTTTGATCTTGGACCTCTAGCCTCCAGAACTCTGAGAAAATACATTTCTGCTGTATAAGCCATATAGTCTATGGTACAGTACTTTGTTATGGCAGCCTGAGCAAATTAATACACAACTGCTGCTGCTGCTGCTGCTAAGTCGCTTTAGTCATGTCCGACTCTGTGCGACCCCATAGACGGCAGCCCACTAGGCTCTGCCATCCCTGGGATTCTCCAGGGAAGAACACTGGAGTGGGTTGCCATTTCTTTCATCCAATGCATGAAAGTGAAAAGTGAAAGTGAAGTCGCTCAGTCATGTCCGACTCTTTGCGACCCCATGGACTGCAGCCTGCCAGGCTCCTCCGTCCATGGGATTTTCCAGGCAAGAGTACTGGAGCGGGGTGCCATTGCCTTCTCCGAACTAAGCCCAGTAATACTGGCTGTAGGTGATAAACAGCCATTGAAGATTTCAAGTAAAAGGATGACCAGACAAGATGAGCTCTTTTGAACAATCACTTTGCAGTGAATAAGACTGACTGGAGAGGCTCATCTGGGCGACTACTTAGGAAGTTATGTCAATGGTCGAGTGGAAGCCAATGAAAGGCATAATTAAGCAATTTCATAAGGAAGGGAGAGAAGGAGTTTCACATGAGAGTTGTTAAGGGGATGAAAATGGCAGGACGAGAGCCCAGTTGGATGCAAAGCAAAAGAAGTCAGTCTGCAGGGAAAGCAGGGTCCCTGGTTTCAACAACAGAGTGAGTTGTTCATAAAGCAAAATGGGAAAATAGAGGAGCATGTGAAATCTCGGGAGAGCTAAGTGGATTACAGTGGTTACTTGGTAACACTGGCAGCAAGGAGAAAATGTGGAGATGGGCATCAGTCAAGGTAAAGATTGTAGCACCTGATGATCCAGTGAAGGGAAACTGCTGGAGCTGGCAAGGAGTAGCAGTCAGGATGTCTTAGACGACCTGATGACTTACTGTGTCATGGGGAAGAAATGCGCCTCACCCAGAAATACACAGAGGGACTCTTTCTGGAGACTTTATGTCTCAGCATACCACAGAATCTGAGTGCAACCAGGGTGGAGCTGCCCTCACTAAGGCAGATGTAGTGAAAGAAAAGGAAGAGAATGGTCCTGGCATGTTTTCGCTCTGCCCTTAACAGGCTTTGTAACCTTGGGCAAGTCAGTTGATTTCCCTTTTCCTCACTTCCTATCGCTAGCAAATCAATGTGAAAATAAAATGATAGGCATTAGAACGCTTCATTAGCTCATTAACACTTGGAGGGCTCAGGAAAAGCCTCCTGTGGGAGGTGATTTACACACTAAGAGCTGAAAAACAAGCAAAAATACACAGCTGAATGAGCGAGGAGGTGGGGAGAAGCTGGAAGATGTTCCAGTTAGAGAGAACAGTATTTGTAAGACCCTGAGCCAAAACAGAAATGGTGTTTTCAGAGAACCAAGAAGTGATCTGATTCATGAGAGCACAGAGTTTCATAGAGATGAAGTGAGAAAATCTAAACTCTAAGCAGTTAAGTAATGTGCTCAAGGTCACATAGCTAGTAAGAGTCTGATCTCTGAATTGAGCATGTCTGCACCAGGACTTGCGTTTAAACTACGAATTGTGTACAGGCTCCTTATAGCACTATGCAAACAGAAGACTCTGATCGACAGTAATACAAGTCTAACATTTCCCAGTGTGTCTAGGAGGTGATAAAGTGAATATTCACATGAGCTTAGATAGAAAAATGAAGATGAGAATGTTAGAATGAGAGTCGTTAAGTGTATAAAATTTAGGTCACAAAAGTAAGGAAGTAAAATTTAGTCAAATAATTCAACAGATAATCTACTAACCTTTGTTTCCACTCTAGTCCCCTGAAAATAAATCATCTCAAAGCAAATTCTGTGACTAACACAAAGCAAAATTTTATTTTTATATTTTATATTTTATTTATTTTTAATTTAAAATGTGTTAAGTTCTGCTATACAGCATAGTGATTCAGTTATACATACATATACATTCTTTCTCAAATTCTTTTCCATTATGGTTTAACACAGAATATTGAATCTAGTTCCCCGTACTATACAGTAGGACCTTATTGTTTATCCATTCTATTACAATGGTTTGCATCTGCTGACTCCAAACTTCCAATCCATCCTCCTCTACAACAAAATGTTGACAGTTTTTTTTTTTTTTGTAAATTTGCTTACTACTCACTAAATTTTCACTAAACTCTTGAAAACCCACGGTAATTGCATTTATTTTACAAACAAAACACAACCCAGATCCAGGTCAGTTCAGTTTCATATGGACTTAGCAGCAGGGTGAACTGTGTTATAATCTACCCAGAAACTGGATGAACTGGTCTGTCCACGTCTCTTACCTGGAACACTGACCCATGGAAGATTACACTGATTTATTATAAGGTCTTCTATTAACTATTCCCCTTTACTGGTGGTGTTTCCATTTCAACACTGTTTCTGTACATTTCCCTGCATCTCCCAGTGCATACTTGCTCTTCAATCCTTACCTGAGAGTCTGCTCTCATTAGCCAGTTCCTACCCAATGGTTTGTCAAATGAACTGAAAGTCAAACCTTTAGCAATACTGTGTTGGAGTTCAAAGATTTCCATCTAAGGGGGAACAGGAGAGAGGAAATTTTGCTGAAAGTTTTTCCTAGCTAACATATCTATGGTTTTTTAAAATTTATTTGTTTTTAATTGGAGCATAATTGCTTCATAACATTGTGTTGGTTTCTGCCATACATCAACACTAATCAGCCATAGGTATACATATGTCCCCTCCCTCTTGAAACTCTCTCCCATTTCCCACCCCACCCCACCCCTCTAGGTTGTCACAGAGCATCCAGTTTGCAGATTCCCTCTGGGTATCATTGGAAGGACTGATGCTGAAGCTGAAACTCCAATACTTTGGCCACCTGATGCAGAGAACTGACTCACTGGAAAGGACCCTGATACTGGGAAAGATTGAAGTCAGGAAGAGAAGGGGATGACACGGGATGAGATGGTTGGATGGCATCACCGTCTTGATGGACATGAGTTTGAGCAAGCTGTGGGAGTTGGTGATGGACAGGAAAGCCTGGCGTGCTGCAGTCCGTGGGGTCACAAATAGTCGGACAAGATTGAGCAATGAACTGAAATGATCTATTTTACATATGGTAATGTATATGTTTTAATGATACTCTCTCAATGCGTCCCACTTTCTCCTTCTCCCACTGTATAATGAGGTGGATAAAACTGAAGCCTGTTATACAGAGTGAAGTAAGTCAGAAAGAGAAAAACTAATATAGTATATTAATGTATATATATATATAACACACACACACATATATATATATATATGAAATCTAGAAAGATGGTACTTATGAACCTATTTGAGGGCATCAATGGAGATGCAGACATAGAGAACATACTTATGTTATGATCTGCATAAGACAACTTATAGCCATTGTAATCACTTACAGGTTTAGTAGGCATAACAGACCCCAGACTACATAAAAAGTATAGCAGAGCTTTTGTTTAAATGTCAGTCTGTTTAAGAAGAAAAAATTTTTGCTTCAAGACCCCTTGGCATGTACTGTACCTCTCTTTTTGATAAAAAATCATCACCCATACATTCTCAGGAGCCAAGCAAATTTTCTCTTTCACTGTGACTCTAAAAGGAGACTATCTGGATTGCTAAACATGGAAGCAACAGTATATGTAGGGCTTCCCAGGTGGCACAAGTGGTAAAGAATCCACTTGCAGTGCAGGAGATGTGGGTTTGATCCCTGGGTCGGGAAGATTGCCTGGAGAAGCGAAGTGAAGTGAAGTCGCTCAGTCGTGTCTGACTCTCTGCGACCCCATGGACTGTATGTAACCTACCACGCTCCTCTGTCCATGGGATTTTCCAGGCAAGAGTACTGGAGTGGGTTGCCATTTCCCTCTCCAGAGGATCTTCCCAACCCAGGGATCAAACCCAGGTTTCTCACATTGTAGGCAGACGCTTTATCATCTGAGCCACCAGGGAAGTCCTCCGCTATAAAATCATCCCCAAATTCTACTGCCATACCAACAAAGCAGAATTAACTGCTCTTTCAGCTGGATTCCCGTAATGGATTCATACCATTTACTGTGGTTCCATATCATACAGTTATTTGTTTACACCCCTCTCCTCCTGTGTGCGCGTTAGTCGCTCAGTTGTGTTCAACTGTTTGCGATCCCATGGATTGTAGCCCACCAGGCTTCTCTGTCCGTGGAATTCTCTAGGCAAGAATACTGGAGTGGATTGCCATTCCCTTCTCCATAGGAACTTCCTAACCCAGGGATTGAACACTGGTCTCCTGCATCACAGGCTGATTCTTTACTGTTTGAGCTACAGGGAAGTCCTCTCCTCCTAGTTCTAGGTATCTATCCAGGGCAAAAACTGTATCTTATTTCAGTGTTTATCAAACATTAGGACCCAATCCACCACAAATGGATAAATCATTCAGTGAGCCATACAAGTTCTTTAATAGATTAGAACAGAAGATATCAGAGGCCACTGAGCAAAACAACAATTCATATCATTTTGAGAAACGCAGTTACATGTCTATGTATATATAATGAGTTATGACAAAATACATTTCTTACTGTGAGTTGAAGTAAGTTTGAAAAACTCTTACTTAACTTTTATCTCCAGTGCATAATGCCTAATACAGAGCAAGGCCTCAGTGGCTAAGACTTAGTGCTCCCAATGCAGGGGGCCTGGGTTTGAACCCTGGCCAGGAAACTAGATCCCACATGCTGCAACGAAGACCCAGCAGAGCCCAATAAATAAATAAATTTTTTTTAAAAAAAGAAACTGATTGCAGAGGTCAAAGTATTTGAGTGTCCATATTAAGAACATATTATCATTCCTTTTCTTTATCTGGCCAGATACGCTTTAGTATGCTCCCACAATCACATCACTTCTGTTCCTTTTTCCTTTTTATCTGCAATAATTAACTTTCTCACTGTGAAAAATTCAGTCATTCCCATAGAGAATTATATCTTTTGAATCCAGTCAGTCTTTTAAATTGTCTAACCTTCCAATGCTAATGTTCCTTCCTAAGTTTTACCTGCGTGAAGCTTCTGTACCATACATGAAAACTCCATCCTATGACTGTGCTCTCTTTCAAGGTATGAGCCTATTACTTTTCTTCCGTCCCCAAGTGTTTAAAAATAAGAATCAACTCTGCCTCCATTCCCTCTCCCACATCTTCCTAAATTGTAATTAGCTTCTGTTCAAGTTGCTAAGGAGTCCCAAGTTGCCCAAGAAGTGAGTAGTCCTTTCTCAGCTCTGAGCCTCAATTGCTCTACAATTGCTTCTGTGGAAGATGCCACACTAACCAGTATTCTCTTTTACCTCTCATGAATACATATATGAAAAGCACTTGAAATTAGGCCCAGCTCACAGTAACCAGTATGTAACTGTTAGTTGATATATTATCATTTATTCCTCCTCTTATCCTTGAGATATAGATTACTATCCCAGATTCTGTCCTCAGCAGTTTCCTTTTCTTCCTCTCCCATTTTCTCCCCGGGTCTTATCATCTACCCTCAAGGTTTTGATTAGCTTCCCTGTAGGAGCAATATACATCTCTCTCATGAATACAAACCAGTCTCCTAAATCCCAGGTCAACACTTGACATACCCAATGTTAATTGTCTTTTCCAAATGTTCTTAAATGTTTATGAATAGCACCACTATTGATTCTCATCATTTTTCACTTCACTCTTCCTCACCACCAGCACCACCACCACCACCATGATATGCAATCAATTTTCAAACTGTCAACTCTACATTCTCTATGTCTTTTCTTCCCATTTTCTAGTTCAGATCTTCTTTATCCCTCATCTACTCTAGCCCTCCAAGCTGGTTTCACAGCTTCCAAGACTCCACCCCACACTGTTGTCAGATAAATCTTTTTTTTAAAAAAATCATAGCTCTGACTGAGTTAGCAGGTCAAAACCTTTTAATGCATCTGCACTACTTTCCTTAAAAAGCAACACTTCTCAGCTGGGCACTCAACAGCCTCCACAGACCAGACAGCAGCAACCCTGTCTCTTCACCTTCTCGCATTATTCACAGTACCCACAACCTGGCCAAGCAGGAAAATATCTTTAGGATTCATTTCACTGACACCTTAGCTCAAACATATTCCTAAGAAACATTCCTCCCAATATTTTCATACTTCAGTTTGTCAACATTTTGTCAGTCTTAAATACCCACTCAAAACTTCAAATCCTCCACAGGTTTTGCTTTTCTTTCTTGATTACCTTTCTTGCCCTGCCCCAAAGATATTCACTCCCACTTTTAGATGTTCTTAGCCCTTTGCTGTTGTTGTTTGGTGGCCAGTTATGTCTGACTCTTTCGTGATCCCATGGATTGGCATTTCCCAGCCAAGAATACTGAAGTGAGTTGCCATTTCCTTCTCCAGGGGATCTTCCCTACCCAGCGATCGAATCTGAGTCTTCTGCATTGCAGGCGGATTCTTTACCGCTCAGCCACCAGGGAAGCCCTTAAAAGCAAAAACCATTCTTTAAAAAGCTTTATAGTCCTCGGACTGTCAGTGTATCTTCTGAATTTAATTTTTTTAAAAACAGAAACAAACATAGCAAGTCACTTAGAAGTTCTTAAAAACCTGACATCCTTAGGCTATGATGCTAAACGTTACCTTATGGAAACCCAGAAAGACCTACAGTTTATAATCAGATTGAGTAAAGGGTAGGGAAGAAATGAATCAAAGAGAGGGTGACAAAAGAAAACGGCCTTCCAGCTCACTGCTCAGTGTTTTATACAGCGTCCCTGGTAAGTAACATAAACAGAAAGTCAAGGCAACTGGATTCCAGTGCCAACTTACTTGCTTAGTGCCTTCAGGTCAGCAGCCTCTGAGTTTTTTCATTTACTCAACGAGGCACTGCTACTAGAAGACACAGAAGTTCCCCTCCTTAGGCACCCATGTTTCACCAAACCCTGACAAGTGCTCACAGTCTCACCTCACTTCCTAGGTCCCCACCCCAACATAACTCTGGTCCTGCTCTGGGCTCCTGCAACACCTGGGATCCCTGTATTCGAAAGTAACTCGCAAACTACCTGCCCCTGTCATTCCACAACTGAGCTGCAAACTGTGCCCGAGGAGAGCGAGGCACTCCGCTCGGGCAGAAGCCCGGCTTCCCGCCCCAGTCGCCTCTCCAGACCGAGGCGCCCACAGATCCGTCCAGAGCTGGGTCCCTGAGGCTGCAGGCACATCCCATCCGCCTGGGCCCCTCCTTTCCAGGACCGAAGCGTCCCGAGGACCTAACCACAGCCCTCCTCACCCAGCAACTCGAGGTTACCTGGAGAAGGAAATGGCAACCCACTCCAGTATTCTTGCCTGGAAAATTTCATGAACAGAGGACCCTGGCAGGCTCCGTGGTGTCACAAAAGTCAGACATGACTTAGTAACTAAACCATCACCACCACCAAAGATGTCCTTGTACTTCCAGAACCTGTGAGTATGTTACCTTACATTGCAAAAGGAACTTTGCAGGTGGGATTAAGTTAAGGGTCTTGCAAGGAAAGATTATCTTGCTTTATCCTGGGTGGCCTGATATAATCACAAAGATTCTCATAAAAAAGGAAGTAGGAGAAGTTGGAATCAGAAGGTAATGTGACAGAGCAGAAGGACCAAAAGAAAACATCACAGAGAAAGAAATGTTCCTCTCTCTAAGTTTTTCTGACTGGTTTAATAGTTAAATTGACATGGACAGATTAGCAGGAGTAATCAAAGAAAAGTTTAATAATATATCTACGTGGGAGAGACCCAGGGAAACTGAGTAACTCACCAAAATAGCCGAAGCCCTCACTTTAAATACCATCCTAAGCTAAAGACAAAAGATGTTGGGAGTAATGGTTATGGGAATTTGGAGAGAGAAGCAATTTACCTGGGGATAGAAAAGCCAATGTTTGATAAACAATATTTGCTGCACCATGCAGAGATAATGGGGCACGAAGTGGACTCTGATTTTTAGATCCTGCTTCGAGTTTGCCTCACCACCCCTGGCCCATATTCTTTGCAGAGATCTCTTCTAAGTCTATTCTGAAAACAGATTTTTTATCTAAATTCTTTTAGGCAGTTAAGGTGAAGGTTACAAAAAACAAAAACACCTTTCTGAATCTTCTTCTTATTAAAAATAACCTACAAAGAGACACATTTGGTGGGAGGCAAATTTTGGTGCCCTAGAGAAAGAGATTTGAAGAGGCCATGCTGATAGCTTTAAGATACAGGAAGATCATCATAAGCTATGAAACACAGATGACCTCTGGAAAGCAAAAAGATCAAGGCGATGGATTTTCCCCTAGTGCCTCCAGAATGAGGCAGCAATGCAGACACCTTGACCTTAGTCCAGTGGAACTAATTTTGGCCTTCTGACTTCCAGAACTGTAAAAGAATAAGTATATTCTTTTAAACTACTGAATTTGTAATAATTTGTTACAACAGCAATAGAAAACCCAAGTGTTGGGTATTCAAGAGGGAGGATAAAAGAGGTCAAGAAGTAAAAAAGAAACTTAAGCAAGAAATTTGTGTAAAAAGCTTTATTTTCATGTTATTTATAAAAATACATCAATAAATACTTAAAACTTTTCTATTCCAAGACATAGAGAAACATTTAGATAACTCACACTAAACAAGGCATTATGCCTTACAAGGAAGACATAAAATGTCCAAGGGATATTTAGATCACAGTCATTTGTAAAGGTTCAACATCAGAAATGTTGACTACAGACTGTGAAACATTTCAATAAATAACAACTGACAGTCTTCTCTACAAAAAGTAAACGTACACATGCATTCCCTGCATTAACAGTGATCGTGATCTATCTGTTTGCTTGAACCCTCCACTACTGCCTCTAGCCTTTACCATAGTGGATAGTACACTGTGGAATACCCCTTCCCCAAAAATAGTTTAATAAGTGAAGAACACTTAAAACACATCATCTTCAAATTAAATAAGTCAGGATTGAACTAACTTTGAGTTAACATAAAAATAAACTTTGAAACTAACAGTACAGAAAACTGCCAAACACATTCACACCTTTAAATATTAGAATATCAATACACAGGCTTTGAAAAATAAATAAATAAATACAGATGTAAATAAATAGAACTCTCAAAAAGAAACAGCCAAATACATTAAACACAGTCCAGATGGCCCCGGGAGCCATTTGTTTCTCTTCTTTTACTTCAATTTCACTGAGGCTGCTGCAGTGGAAGATGGAAGCTCCTTCTCTCTAGATCAGTTGGTACTAGCCCTGCGATGAGAAAATGGTTACTGTTAGTAGGACCCTAAAAACTGACCTCACAGCCCTGCACTATGTGGTTGCTACCTAGACCATTGCTGCACTGTGTGACAGAAAATGCCAGGCTCCTAAATGCTATTTAATTAGGAACACGGAGTCTGTGGTAGCAATCTTACTATTTTCAAAAAGCGAGAACATAATGCCACCTTGAGCTAAAAGAAAGTACATGCATGACATCACTTAAGCCTCATGGCAAACTCCATTAAATACCTATTACTATTATTCCCCATGTTATTGAGACTTAAAGAGATTAAGTACTTTCCCTGGGGTTACAGGAATAATAAAGGGTGGAACCTAGACTTGCCTTGTGTTGGCAGACGCCAAGGGGAGGGGCGGTCCCTGAAAAGTCCCCGGCTTCACCACCAAGCCTCAGAGTTCCATATGACCCAAACCCAAGACTTTTACCTCTCAGGTCTGAAGCCCATGAAAAACTTGAGGTAAACGATATTTGTTCCTTAACAGATAGGAAGCATTTTAGCATCATTGGCTAACTCTGCTTCACCTTTTGGGCTTCCTTGCTGGCTCAGATGGTAAAGAATTTGCCTGCAGTACAGGAGATCAGGATTCAATTCCTGGGGTTTCATCTTTTAGAAACACTCCTGAAAGAGCGAGAGGCCAGGAGGCACTGGAAGTGTCCTTCTGACACCAGAGCAGATTAATGACCTTAATGGCAAATTTAATTCTGAAATAATGATTTTTTTTCATTCTTTCAGCTAAATCCTAGGTTTCTCTGATATAACTTTCAGCAGGCAGAATGACTCTAATCACACGATGAACAAAAACTACAACTCACTTGTTCAGCATCTTATCGATCATTTTCTTAACCATGGGGGCGGTGGGATTCAGACACACGTCCTGACCAGTCTTGAGAGTGGCTCTGCAGAGAGAAGGGGGAATCCACATGAGTTGGAAGGTCCATTTGGGGGTCGGGGTGGGGGCATCGGGACGGTGGGTGGTGATAAGGAGGACAGCAACAGAAGTGACACGTACATGACTTCAGTTTGGTCGCAGTGGGGGCCTGGGGGCGTCACCTTCACGCTCTGGATGTTTTTGAGGTGAATCCCCTGCAAGGTCTGCAGGCACTGGCAGCGCAGTTCGTTGACCACGGGCGCCCCTGCGGGAAGGACAGAGTGGATTAGGGGCTGTCCTCATAGGCACCCACCCACCCCCGTCCCGCCCTGGGGATCCGGGTCTCACCTGCCGCGCGCTGGCCAGAGGCCACCAGGAGCAGGAGCAGCATCGCGGCACGGAGGAGCCGGGGGACGGCGGGGTTTGCGGCTCGGGCCATGGGTCTCAGCTCGGAGGGTCTGTGTCTGCGGCGGGAAGGCTGGCAGGAGCGCTGGCTGAGCGGGCTCTGTGGCTCCCCGACCCTAGCGAACCCTTTTTACCCTGATCGGATGGGAGTTGCCAGCCCCAGGGCCAGGGAAATTCCCGGTCCGGAAGGAAGGAAGGAAGGCGCGGCCCCGCCCGTCTCACGCGTAATCTGCGCATTCGGGGTGTCATCCCCGTACCCAAATCCCCACGGAGGGGTGAGTCGCCTTGCAAGAAGTGGTGTCACATCTTAAAGGAGACAGGCATCGTGACAAACGTTAGTTATGAAGATTGAGGGAATTAAGGCCAGGGAGAAGGGACGCAGAGAGAACTGATTTTCCACGTGTTACTTACACTTAAGTATCTTGGGACTTGATGATTTTTATCCACGTCTGCATAAATACACTCTTAAAGCACATGTCGTCTCAAATTATGCATGAGGATGTTCTCTTACTTCCTGGTATTTTACGAGCACAAATAAATCATACTTCATGTCATATTATCCCCGCAGTAAGTGAGGGGATGACCAGTATCAGAAGTTTAATTCTGTTTACATTGCAACTAAGTATCGCAATCCTACAAAGCTTCCTTCCCCGGTGAAATTCTGGAACTTCCAGAGCTCCAGTAGATTCACGAATACCAGCTTTTTATGTGTAGAGTGTGTTGATTAATCCATGAACTAAGGGACGAGTGGTCATTTGGACCTGTTCCAGGGAGGAAAAGGTGTGTCCCGGTCCAGTTTCTAGTTTTGTTCAAGAACAAAATAGGTCACTGGAATCGGGGTGTGGGCTTGAGGGGCGAGGAATACCTAGTGCCAGTAGTGAGAGTAGCACCCTTCGCTCTTCTAACCAAAAAAAAAAAAAAAACAGGTGTTCCTGTGAAGTATCTAAGAGCTAAAATCATGAATTTCATACCATTTACTTGTTTGATGGTCACAAATCTCATTTTATCTTCATCTTATATGGACTTTTCTGCTTCCAATGATTTGATTTCCTTCCAGAGAAATAATTGTTGTCTTATTTTATTTGTACCAATTTCTAAAAAGACACTTCAAGCAGTTGATTGAAGACTTCATAATTGTGTAGTTTATTTTTCACCGTTAGTTTTAATGTCCTTTGTTGGATTATGCTTAGGTAGGTTCAGATGGTTTAGGTGTGATTCTGGATGCAGATCTGTTAAAAGTATTGGGATACCCAGTGGTAAGCAAGAGAGAGGAGGGGAGTTTGGAAGGATGGGTAAAGACACAGATCAGGTCTCTGTTGGAGGCGGCAAAGTAGGAATTTCAGCTCTCGGAAATATTGGTCCATGGCATTTAATTGTCTGTGCCTTAGTTTCTCATCTGTAAAATGGAGATGAACTGGAATATCTACTTCAACTGGCTGTTACCATGAATAAATGTATTAGCATTTGAAAACACCTGTACATATTAAATGCTATACATAATTTTTAAAAAACTAAAATAGAAATTGTTTTTTCCATATTACTAAGCTGAAACTAATCTGTTTGCACAAAGAGAAAAGAATTATTGGAAAAAAAAAACCAAAATAAAAACAAAAACTCTTCCAACATAAAATGTTTGCGTATTTTTTCTTAAGAGAAAATAGAGTACATTTTTTGTTATCTAGTTTGTTGAGTAATCTTATAATTCTAGTTTTAGTTATTTCAACTACAAAATATGAATAAAAGTGAAGATCTATCATCTTATTAGAAAAGATTATGAATAACTAGACTATAATAAAGATTTGTCTTTACATTTTTTTGTCAGTACAGTCCTGAGAAAAAGAACAGGAAATTTAATTTTTTAAAAAAGAGTAGGGAATGAAAGATGACCTAAGGCTTATAAAATATGAGTAATTCTGCAATAATTGAGAATTTACTTAGATACTGTCGTTATTTTTATTTTTCTGGGATTCTTAATTGGAAATATACTTGACACGTGACTCAATGAACATGAGTTTGAGCAAACTCTGAGAGATAGTGAAGGACAGGGAAGAGTGGCATGCTGCAGTCCATGGGGTTGCAAAGAGTCACACATGACAGCAACTGAACAACAATACTTAACACTTGAACAACATGGGCTCAAACTGCGTAGGTCCACTTATACACAGATTTATTTCAATAAACATATTGGAAAAAATTTTGGAGATTTGTGGCAATTTGAAAAAAACTTGCAGACTAACCATGTAGCCTAGAAATGTCAAAAAAACTAGGGAAAAGTTGCTATGTCACAAATGGATCGAATCCATGTAAACACAAGTCTGTTCTTACATAGGCATAAGGTGAGTGATATTTAATATAAAATTAAGGTATTAGCTTTCTTCCTGTTTTATATCTTTGCTTTTATTACATTACCATACAGTATGCCTTTCTTTTTCACAATTAGAGAAACTATCATCACAGGTAAATTTTTAAAAAAATGTAACAATGTTTCTAATACTATGTTATGAATATGACTGTAATACTGTTGGCCATAAGGTTTTTATAATGGTTCATTCATTAGAATATAGGCTATGCTACTGTGAAGCAATTGTATCAATTACACTAAGCTACCACAAAGCAATCATATTGCTTCCTTGTTATCAATGTATTAATCATTGTATCTGTAATTAAATATGAATGTTTACATTATCTTTCATTTTTGATGAGTCATGTTATTAATACATATAACATCTACAGTGTTTTGTATTAAATAAGACAATGTTGATGGAGATACTGACAGATGATTCATCTTATAAATATATGACAAACTTACAGTATCAATAAATACAGTACAGTAATGTAAATGTATTTTCTCTTTGTTAAAATTTTCCTAATAAAAGTGCCCTAATTTTCTTTACTGTAGCTTACTTTATTTTAAGAATAAAGTGTATAATACATATGTGCTTCTCTGGTGACTCAGTGGTATAAAGAGTCCTCCCACCAACACAGGAGACTCGGGTTCTCTCCCTGAGTTGGGAAGATCCCCTGGAGAAGGAAATGGCCACCCACTCCAGTATTCTTGCCTGGAAAATCCCATGGACAGAGGAGCCTGGTGGGCTACAGTCCATGAGGTCACAAGAGTCAGACACAGCTTAGTGACTAAATGAAATATGTATTAATTGACTGTTTATGCCATTGGTAAGACTTCCAGTCAACAGTAGGTGATTAGTAGTTAAGTTTTTGGAAAATCAAAACAGAGTTAAGATCATTCAGAATTTGAGCTTCAGGCAGTGTAGCTTTAGCCACTCCACAATAAAAAATTACTTATTTTTCCTGAAACAAATGACAGTTAACTTCAGAAGAGCAGTCTTGTTTTGTTATCCTCATGGTTGAATAATTTAACTTCACCTTTCCTAAAACTTGAAAATAGCCAACTGCTCAAGAGTCTCCAGTGTTTTGTTTCACCAACAACAAGAATTTTCTTTTGTGTCATGAATAATATATACTTGAATTTAATAAAATCCATATCTATTCATCTAGCAATTTGATTTTCCAAATCAGTGGACTTCAACTCAAAAATTAGGTCAGGAATAATGACTCCACCCTGAGAGTTTCCCAGAAGGGAATTGAGCACTACCATCAGCTCTTATTTGCTGAAATAAGGATCACAGTTTGCTACTGACTTTGAGCACTTTGTCATATTTTATTATCTAAAATATTTTGCTTTCAGCATTAATTGGAGATTACGTAGACATTTACTCTCTTCATAACTTAAGAAATCAGAGACTGTTTGCTCTAATGCGTTCCAGATCCAAACCAAAGTATTGGCATAAGCCAATACTCAGGGTGAATGAATAGAGAATCAAAACACTGTAGTAACCAAAAGGATAAAACATATCAAGAAGCAGCATCATATTTGTAGAATTATCTTCAACTTTATGCCTAAGACTTTGTATATTGTCTTAATAAACATTGCTTAATGAATATTGATTGCTTACAAAATAAAGCACAAAAGATTTTTTCTACTTTAATATATCAATTCTCAAATTTTAATCCTTAATGGCACTATATTATTTTTCAGATCATTTAAAATGCAATAATGTGGGAATTCCCTGATGGTCTATTGGTCCACACTTTCACTGTGGAGGGTCTGAGTTCCATAACTAGTTGGGGAAAAAAGATTCTGCAAGCCTCACAACACGGCCAAAAACAAAAGAAAAAAATTAAAAAATTAAAAGCAATAGTATTCTGAAACCTACTAAAGTAACCCAGTTCTTCCCTTCTTGTTTTAAAAAACATCTTCCTTGACTAATTACTCATTTTATGAGCTGAATGGCAAATGTATATGCCCAAACTTTCAACTAAGGAAATCACCAGTTTTAAAAGTATAGAACCAACCCTATATTAAAAGAATTAGTAACTAAATTTCATTTTGAGCTACCGTATTTACAGCATTATGCAGATTTGATTGACATTATCTAATCTGCTTTAAAATCCAGAATTGTGGGACTTCCCTGGTGCTCCAGTGGTTAACACTCCGGGCTCCCAATGCAGGTGGCCTGGGTTCAGTACCTGGTCAGGGAACTAGATCCCACGTGCAGCAACATAAGCTTCGTGCAGCCAAATAAATAAATATTAAAAAAAAAACCTCCAGAGTTAGTGCTATATCCCCAGATGATGGAGCTTCAGGAATGGTCTGTGCTCTGCTGCTCTCCCCATGCCGGCCTTGGGAAGTTGTGCCCATAATTGCCAACCCTGTCTTGCCGCAATGATTACTTTGGGTAGAATGATTCTGGCACAGAGGGGAGAAGAATGAAGATGTTAGAAGCAATAAATCCCTGGATCCATCCACTTCTTCAGTCCGCAGCATTCATCCATTATCAGTGTCATGCCCCTGGTCCAGTCTCTAGTTTATTTGTCATTTCTGCCTGCCTTGAGCCCTTTCCTTCTGCTTCTGGTTACAACACCTTGGTTTTCCTGTGGGAACCATTTTTCTTTCTCCCAATCTGGGTAGCTCAGGTAGAGTGACCCTGCTTTAAAGCTCCAGGAGTGAACTGATGACTGAAGGTGATATTGGTCAGTCCTTCCAGTTTGGGTCCAACCACAAGCCATTCTATAGGTGCAGGAGTGATGAGTAACCTAAGCCTAGCCAAGTCAGAAAAATCCCTGGAGTCTTTTTGTCAAGAAATGGTCAGAAAAACAAATAAAAAAGCCCTTGCTTCCTGTGGGTTCTGAACAGAACCCAACCCTTTCTGTTCCTGTAGAGCAGAAATTTAAAACTTCGCCCGTGCTTGAGAAGAGCTTGCCTAAAATGAAGCCAGCACAGAGAAAAGCAGCCTGATCCAGAGTGAGACTGTTATGAAGTTTTGAACTGCAGCACTGAGCTTTATTGCATCTACTCATGAGTCTTTTAGTTTCATAGGTCAAATGAGTCCCTCTTCATTAACCCAATTCAAATTAGGTTTTTTGTTACTGACTCTATTTACTGCTAGAATTGTCTTATTAAAAAGGAGGGTGTTTCAACTCAAATTTAATGCCTTTCTTTCTCCATTTGTTTCTTCATTTTCAATGGTTATTTTTTCAGCTTTTTTAAAAAAATATTATGTTTATTTATTTATATTTTTGGCCTTGTGGCATATGGGGTCTTAGTTTCTCTACCAGGGATTGACCCTGTGCCCTCTGCAGTGGTAGCAAGGATTCTTAACCACTGGACCACCAGGGAAATCCCATTTTTTCAGCTTTTATAAGGTGGGAATGAAGTTTGGTGCTGGGAATACAAAGAGGAATAAGAGACTCTGCTACCATCTAACTCTCAATGCATTAGGAAATGAATTTAAAAATAGAAAAGTTTTGGAAAAGGTACCATGGCAAACCATTCCCAAGGTACAAGTCTTATAGAGGGTTTATGAGAGTTGTCAGACAAGTTTTCCTGAAAGAAGTGCTCACTCATGTGAATCTTAAGAATAAGGAGTTTTCCAGGTAAATGGGGAACACAGAGGGGTGGAAAGCATTCCAGGAGAGGATAAAGTGGGCAAAGGCATGGTTATTGAAAAGAGCATGTGAGTACTGAGGGAGCAAGTGTCTTGCATCTAGAGCTCACTCTATGTGCAGGAAGAGGCGAAAAGAGGCTAGAGGAGGTGGCAGGGCTGGGACACTGGAGGCCATGTGCTCATAGGATCCTGATTCTCCATCAAGACCCAGTTTGGATGTTACCTCCATTGGGAAGTCTCTCCATGCACCTCAAGGTGTTTCTATAGCCTTCTTGCACAGACTACATTGTGACTTTTATCAGCTGTCTACCATGGGGAGGAGGAAAGGCTAGGGTAACCTAAGATTCACAGTGTGTGCAGAAAAGGAGGGGTGGTAGATATTGTAAAAATAATAATAAATAATAATAATAAGCAGAAACTTCATAGAAATCTAAATAGAATAGAGTGATCAGAAGGGGGAGCTCTCACACTCTACAACAAGAACTGAGCCCAACAGAAAGAAGATAAGACTCCTTTCCCTGCAAAGACTCAGTCAATGAAAATCCATGGACTTTTTGTTTACTGTAGCCCTCCCAACTCCTTGTTCCTTTCTATAAAACTGTTCTTCTTCCCTTACCGCGTGGGGACTTGCGTGGAGCTTGCCATGGTTGCAGACTTCAAATTGCAATTCTTTGCTGGTCTTGCAAAAACCCATCTTTACTGGAGAAATATCTGACAATTTATCAGTTTTATGTCAGAAATATTAAGTCAAAGAGCATTTATAAAGCACATGCAATGTATTTATGCAAGAGATTGTGGTCAGTTTTGCAAAAGATACGTAGTGGAACAAGCTGAAACATGAAGTTCTTCTTCATGCGTACTTTCTTCTGCAAAAGAGCTAGTCTTACCTTCTGTTCCTGTCATAAAGACAGCCTGACAATTTCAAAATCTCTGAATATTTAAATTCATTTCAATTATCTCTGAATACCAAGTAATATATTAAGTTTGGTATTATTCCAAGTTTCTAAAGAATAGATTTCAGTGTAAACTTTGACTTTCCTTAAGATTGTCTTTAACATTTTCGTAAGATTGTTTTTTAAACTTTTGCGGAGGTAATTAAAGTACATCACATATGTATAAGCCAACGAAATACAGAAATGCCAAAATTACCAAAGAATATGTCAAGGAATAGATATAGGAAGTGAGGAAATGTCTCTGTGGAAATATTTTTTACCACTCTTGGCTATGATGGGCATGAAAGCAGCATGATGATCCTGTTTTGAAGCTTGATGTATTGCGGAAGCAAAATTTAGGAAGTTGAGAGATGAGTTATAAACCACAGCAAACATATCACGTACAGTGATATGTTATTACATATTTCAGCTAGAAAAGTTATAATCATCATAAAAATCTTGATGATCAGAGAATATCCTCTGTAACTTTTCAAGGTTTTAAAATTTGTTGATACATTCTTTATGACTCCTATACAATCTCTTTTAGAAAATGTTATCTGTGTCCTGGAAAACCAAATATGGTTTAAGCAGTTGTTAGGTGAAGCATGCCCATGTGTTTTTTTCAGGCCAGATTGTTTGGTCATGTTGTTTAACTCTTCTATATTGTTACTGATTCTTCACCGCTTTGTCTACTAAATATTGAGAGAAGTTTGTTAGAACCTTTAATTGTAACTGTGGTTTCATATATTGCACCTTTTAGTTTCTCTCCATTTTGCTTTATATATTTTGATAATGTTATTAAGTTCGCTAAGTATTTTTGTCCCTTGTAAAATTGCCACCTTTTTATTTTAAATCAGCCTTCTTTATCTCATAAGTCTTAACATATTATTTGGTTGTAATTAATATATCAATCAGGGACTTCCCAGGTGGTGCTAGTGGTAGAGGACCCACCTGCCAATGCAGGAGAAGTAAGAGATGCAAGTTCAATCCCTGGGTCAGGAAGATCCCCTGGAGGAGGGCCTGGCAACCCACTTCAGTATTCTTGCCTGGAGAATACCAGAGGAGCCTGGCAGGCTAAAGTCCGTAGGGTCGCAAAGAGTTGCAAAGAGATGACTGAAGTAACTTAACATGCATGCACAATATATCAACCATTAACTCACACTCACCTAGAGCCAGACATCCTGGAATGTGAAATCAAGTGGGCCATAGGAAGCATCACTACAAACAAAGCTAGTGGAGGTGATGGAATTCCAGTTGAGCTATTTCAAATCCTGAAAGATGCTGCTGTGAAAGCACTGCACGCAATACGTCAGCAAATTTGGAAAACTCAGCAGTGGCCACAGGACTGGAAAAGGTCAGTTTTCATTCCAATCCCAAAGAAACGTAATGCCAAAGAATGCTCAAACTAGGAGAAGGCAATGGCACCCCACTCCAGTACTCTTGCGTGGAAAATCCCATGGACAGAGGAGCCTGGTAGGCTACAGTCCATGGGGTCGCTAAGAGTCGGACACGACTGAGCGACTTCACTTTCACTTTTCCCTTTCATGCACTGGAGAAGGAAATGGCAACCCACTCCAGTATTCTTGCCTGGAGAATCCCAGGGACGGCGGAGCCTGATGGGCTGCCGTCTATGGGGTGGCACAGAGTTGGACATGACTGAAGCAACTTAGTAGCAGCAGTAGCAGCACATGCTAGTAAAATAATGCTCAAAATTCTCCAAGCCAGGCTTCAGCAATACGTGAACCATCAACTTCCAGATGTTCAAGCTGCATTTAGAAAAGGTAGAGGAACCAGAGATCAAATTGCCAACATCTGCTCGATCATTGAAAAAGCAAGAGAGTTCCAGAAAAACATCTATTTCTGCTTTATTGACTATGCCAAAGCCTTTGACTGTGTGGATCACAATGAACTGTGGAAAATTCTGAAAGAGATGGGAATACCAGACCACCTGACCTGTCTCTTGAGAAACCTGTATGAAGGTCAGGAAGCAAGAGTTAGAACTGGACATGGAACAACAGACTGGTTCCAAATAGGAAAAGGAGTACATCAAGGCTGTATATTGTCACCCTGCTTATTTAACTTATATGCAGAGTACATCATGAGAAATGCTGGGCTGGAGGAAACACAAGCTGGAATCAAGATTGCCAGGAGAAATATCAATAACCTCAGATATGCAGATGACACCACCCTTATGGCAGAAAGTGAAGAAGAACTAAAGAGCCTCTTGATGAAAGTGAAAGAGGAGAGTGAAAAAGTTGGCTTAAAGCTTAACATTCAGAAAACTAAGATCACGGCATCTGGTCCCATCACTTCATGGCAAATAGATGGGGAAACAGCGGCTGACTTTATTTTTCTGGGCTCCAAAATCACTGCTGATGGTGATTGCAGTCATGAAATTAAAAGACGCTTACTCCTTGGAAGGAAAGTTATGACCAACCTAGACAGCATATTAAAAAGCAGAGACATTACTTTGTCAACAAAGGTCCATTTAGTCAAGGCTATGGTTTTTCCAGTAGTCATGTATGGATGTGAGAGTTGGACTATAAAGAAAGCTGAGTGCAGAAGAACTGATGCTTTTGAACTGTGGTGTTGGAGAAGACTCTTGAGAGTCCCTTGGACTGCAAGGATATCCAACCAGTCCATCCTTAAGGAGATCAGTCCTGGGTGTTCATTGGAAGGACTGATGTTGAAGTTGAAGCTCCAATACTTTGGCCACCTGACATGAAGAGCTGACTCATTGGAAAAGACCCTGATGCTGGGAAGGATTGGGGGCAGGAGGAGAAGGGGATGACAGAGGATGAGATGTTTGAATGGCATCACCGACACAATGGACATGGGTTTGGGTGGAATCCGGGAGTTGGTGATGAACAGGGAAGCCTGGTGTGCTGCGTGGGATTCACGGGGTCACAAAGAGTCAGACACGACTGAGCGACTGAACACTCCTGAACTGAACAAGTATATCAATAATTTATACTAATAATAAATTAATAAGTAATTAATACATCAATATATTGATGCCAGGTTTCTTTCAGTTGGATTTTTGCGTGATATAATGCTTTAATTCTTTTCATTTCAAATGATCTGGGTCCTAATGTTTAAAGTGTGCCTTTTTTAAGCAACATTGATTCTTTTTGTCTTAATTACACAGCCTATGGTCTTTGACTTTTAATTTGAGTGTTTATCCCATTTCAATTTACTATAATTTCTAATATATTTGGATTTAATGTCTTATCTTTTTAAAAATAAACTTTCAATTTGCAATAATTTTCAAGGTTAATTAATTTACTCATTTTTACTTTATTTTTGACTGTGCTGTGTCTTCATTTATGCTCAGGCTTTTCTCTAGTTGCAGCGAGCGGGGTTACTGTCTAGTTGCTGCGCATGGGCTTTTCTTTGCAGTGGCTTCTCTTGTTTCAGAGCACAGGCCCTATGGTGAGCGGGTTTCAGAAGTTGCAGCACGGGTTTCAGTCATTGTGGCGTCCAGGCTGAAGAGTACAGGCTCAGTAATTGTTACACATGGGTTTACTTGCTCCGTGGCATGTGGGATCTTCCTGGACCAGGGATCAAAACCACATCTCCTACATTGGCAAGTGTGTTCTTTACCACTGAGCCACCAGGAAAGCCCCAGAATAATTTTAGATTTACTAAACACTTGTATAGGTAACACAAGGAGTTCCTGTGGACCTTGGCCCAATGTCTCCTCTTGTTGATATCCTATGTATTTATAATCACTTGTCAAAACTAAGAAATTAGCATTGGCATATTGCTGTTAACTAAACTCCAGCCTCCATTTGGGTCTCACCACTTTCCATGAACGTCTTTTTTCTATTCCTGGATCCAATCCAGCATACCACATGGCATTAAGTCCTGTGTCTTTTGTCTCCTTAGAGCTGTGACAGATTCTCAGTTTTGTCTTTCATGAATTTGACAGTTTTAAAGCATACTCATGAGTTATTTTATACAATGTTCCTGCATTTGGATTTTTAGGATGATTTTATCATGATTACACTGGGATTATTGTTTTGGGGTAAGAATATCATGAACATGAAGTGTCCTACTCATCACATCATATGAGTACGTGATATTCAAGTATAAGTGGTGATAATAACCTTAATCACTAGGTTAAGTGACAGATTCTCTACCGGAAGTTTATTGTTTTTTGTTTTTCCTTATCTCTTTTTGGAAGTAAGTCACTAAGTCCAGCCCAAACTCTGGTGTGTGTAGGGGGGTTGGAATTAAACCCCACCTTCTGGAGGCTCTACTTATATTATTAGGAATCCTTCTGAAAGGAAGCCATTTCTCCCTGTGTCATCTATTATTTTGTTCCTTTATTCCTTAATTTTTGTCTACTTATGTATTATAAAGGTACTTTCTTTTATTCCATTTTCTCCCCTTTTAATATTTTTAAATCTAAAATTTTGCATTTTCTTTCTAGTGGCTGCCCTAAAAATTACTATATTATGCCACATTGCAATTTTCTTTAATGCTTTCTCTAACAATGTATTATATTTTATAATACATTGTATTATAAATCTATTTATCTCCCTATCGTTGTTATTTTTGTCATATATTTTACTGTACAGTATGTATTTATCTCTACTAACCATTATTATTGTCATTTTAAACAATACAAACTGCTCCTGTTCTTAGGAATAATCTACTTTTCTATCTTTTTCTCCCAGCTTCATTAAAAGGAAAAGAATTACATAGCTGTTTGAAAAATCACTTATAAAAACAATTTAATAGGAACCCTTGTTGAAATATTGATAAAAATTCAACAGTTTATAAAGAACTAATTTTGAAAAACAAATTGGTCAGTGTGGAAAAAAAAAGCAATATTTTTTATAAAACTAGACTTCTCAAAATGGTTGAGGAAGGTAGTGTATCAAATATTACTTTTCAAATTAGAGAAAAAAAGGGAATAACAGCCAGGAGTTGACATAAAGTTAGGCACAACCTAAGCCTAAGTGTATAATACCTTGGGCACCCAGTAGGAACTAAAGATCAAGAAGAATAAAACAAAACCTAATCATGTTATTTTTTTTTTTGCAAAACGTTTATTTTCATACCATTTAAAAAATGTAACAGTAGTTTTAACTTCTTTGTTCCAAAACAAAGAGAAACACCACATAGTAAACATTAAACAAGGCATTATGCCTTACAAGCAAGACATGAAATGTCCAAGGGAAATTTCAACATAAAAATGTTGACCACATAATATGAAATCATTTCAATAAATAACAACCGACATTCTTTTTAAAAAAGTACAGAAATAGAAGTGCACGTACTTTCCCTGATTCTAATAGTGATTTCACTGTCTAATTGTATGAACTCCCCTTTCCCACTCACCCCCTCCACCTCTCTCATAGCGCCTGGAACTTTATGGTCTTCCAATAAATATCAGTTGAACAAAACATTTAAAACTCATCATCTTCATATTAAATAACAATCAGGACTGAGTCATGTTTGATTTAACATAATCACATCTTTAAACACTAACATGTAAAAGACTAAAACACCAGCTTTGAAAAATAAATACATATATAAATAAATAGAACTCTGATAAAATAGTCCAGCACATCAAGTCCTTTCTAGCTGTCCCTGGAAACCAGCCATTCTCTTCTTCATTTTCAGTTCCTGTAAGAGCAGAGACCACTTTTCAGGAACTGTCACCAAGGAACTTCTTGCTTCCCTCTAGGTCAGTTGGTGCTGCCCCTGTAATGAGAAAAGGGTTAGAGTTACAGGTGCTGAGGAAAGCTACTCTTCTTTTACAGGCCCCAAGGTAGGAGGAACTGCATGCACACCCTGGCCCAGCTCTGCTCAAAGGGACTAAAAAACTTTCACAGGCATCCTAGAACTCAAGGAGCTTTCACTGCAAAGTCCTGCTCTTCACTGCTAAGTTTCTGAGGTCCCTGTTGCCCAAAACCCGGGTCTCTATTTTTCAGGTAGAAACCATTGAGGAGTGGAAGTAAACAACATCTGTTCTTTAATGGGTTGGAAGCATTTTACCATTTCTGGTTAAATTTACTTAATCTTTTGAAATCGCTCAGTTGTGTCTGACTCTTTGTGATCCTATGAACTGTAGGCCACCAGGCTCCTCTGTCCATGGAATTTTCCAGTCAAGAACATTGGAGTGGGTAGCCATTCCCTTCTCCAGGGGATCTTCCTGACCCAAGGATTGAACTTGGGTCGCCTGCATTGCAAGTGAATTCTTTATCTTCTGAGCCACCAGGAAAGCCCTACTTAATCTTTTAGGAACATACAGGCTCATTTGAAAGGGGATGGAGAGGAGGATCAGGGCAGAGGGAGCTGGAAATAGCCTTCTGACACTAGAGCACATCAAATTTAATGGGGAAATAATAATGATTTTTAGTCCTACAACTAAACTGTGGGTTTATCAAATACTCTTTTCAGGAGGTAGATGCCGGGATTTGAGACCAATGGCTCTAGTTGCAAGTAGGAATAAAATCCATGACTTACTTGTTTAACATCTTATTGATGATTTTCTTAACCATGGGAGCTTCAGGGTTGAGACAAGCTTCCTGACCATTCTTGAGAGTGGCTCTGCAGAGAGAAGGGAAAATCCACGTGAGGCAGGAGGTCGGGCTGTAAGTCTAGGTTGGGGCATCCGGACTGCGGGAGTGATAAGGACAACAGTGGCTCTACTTACATGACTTCGGTTTGGCCGCAGTGGGGGCCCGGGGGCGTCACCTTCACGCTCTGGATGTTTTTGAGGTGAATCCCCTGCAAGGTCTGCAGGCAATGGCAGCGCAGTTCATTGACTACGGGCGCCCCTGCGGGAAGGACAGAGTGGATTAGGGGCTGTCCCCAAGGGTACCCACCCGTCCCCGTCCTGCCCAGGGGATCCCGGGCGCCGGGTCTCACCTGCTGCGCGCCTGTCGGAGGCCACCAGGAGCAGGAGCAACATCGCGGCGCGGAGGAGCTGGGGGGCGGCGGCGGTCGCGGCTCGGGCCATGGGGCTCAGCTCTCAGGGTCTGTGCCTGCTGCGGGAAGGCTGGCGGCAGCGCTGGCTGAGCGGACTCTGTGGCTCCCCAGCCGAGCGAACCCCTTTTATCCATGGTTGGGGCGGGAATTGGCAGCCCTGGGCCCGGGAAATTCCCGGATGCGCGGGTCATTCCCGGGTCCGGAAGGAAGGCTTGGCCCCGCCTGCCTCCCGGGGAGTCCACGCACGCGGGGTGTCCTCTTTGTGACCAAATCCCCACTCGGGGAATGAGTCGCCGCTAGGCTGGGTCTACCTATGGCCGAGATGGGTGCGTGGGCGCCCGGACACCCCTGGTTGTCAGCGCATTGTCAGACTAATTAGTATGGGGACTGCACCACAGCTTAGCGGGTGTTAATTTCTTTCAAAGACACTTCTATTTTGGAGATTGAAAGAGTTGAGGCTAGAATGGCAGCCTTTGTTTGTTTGTTTGTTTTGTCTGTCTTTCCTCTTTCTCTTTAATTTGCGTTTTGTAGATTTTATGAATCCCTGAAATGAAAGCACTGTTTAAAATAACATCTGTCATCTCAGTTTATATGTAAGAAACTTTGTCTAATTCCTGATGTTCTAGGATCAAAAATAAATCACGCTAGTGCCATTGTTTTGTTTTGTTTTGAGATATGGACTGGGGGCGAGGGCCAGGGACCTGACTATTAAATGGGTTGATTCCCTGTTTATTTTAGGATACTGTGTTGTAATCTCTTATCTGTCCTCTCTTCGAAATTCTGGAACTTAGTGATTCCAAGAGCACCACTTTTTGTTATACAGAACACTGTGTTTTCACTCACCCCAGATATCAGGTATTATAAAAGGCCACGTTGGGCTCAAGAGGTCCCTTTACCTTTCCTAGGCCTGTCTGTGGGCAGAAAAGATCTTAAGATCAGAAAGCGAGCGCCTAAGATTCCTGACTTTAAGCAGCAAACAGATATGGCTTTGGACACAAATACTAGATTACTGGTACATTTCACTCCGTGTTGTTTGAATTAGCCTGTTTCTTTGGACTAATTCCCTCTTGGGCATCAACTATCAATGTACTTACATTTCAAATTCTGTGTAACTGAGGCCTTCTCACTTTCAGCATCAGTTTCAATATCCCTTTCTGGATTAAACTGTAGATGGTCTAAATTGAGCCTCCAGAGTAGTTAAGGACCTTGGGGATATGTGTGATGTTCTGTGGATGCTGTGAGAAGGATTGGGGAGCAGAGGAAGAGGATCTGCCTCAGGAACAGAGGGAGTTTGTCAATCAGGCTGTCAAGGCTGAAATCTCAACTGCACCTTTACCTGCCGCGTGACCGTGGGATCATGGGCAATTATTTAATCTGTCCCTGCTCTGCTCTTCCTCTGTTAAACTGAGCTAATGATAGTGCCTGCCTCACAGAATTGTTATGAATATGAAATGTGTTGACATTTCTAGAAGAGTGTGTGCTCAGTAGTGTCCAAAGAGTAGCACATACTAAGTGCGATATAAACATTTGCTAAATAAAATAGAAGTGTTTACAACCTTACTGTTATGCGCTAAATGTTAGTGCCCTCCAAAAATTCCTATGTCGAAGCCCTATACCTCACTGAGATGGTATATGACTGTGGAGCCTTTTGGTGATTAGATTTATTTGAGGTCATAAGGATAGGGTCATCACAGTAGGATTAGTGCCTTTATAGCAAAAGATACCCAAAGAACTGGTTGTCTCTCTCAGTGATGTTAGAATAAAGCAAGGTGATTTCACTACCTGCAAACCAGAAGAGGATTCTCACCAGATATCAAATCTGCAGATACTTTGATCTTGCTTCCCGGTCTCCAGAAATGTGAGAAATTTGTTGTTATTCAGTCCCTGAGTCGTGGCTGACTCTTTGCGACCCCATGGACTGCAGCATGCCAGGCTTTCCTGTCCTTCACTATCTCCTGGAGTTTGCTCAAACTTCTGTCCATTGAATCAGTGATGCTATCCAACCATCTCATCTTCTGTCATCCCCTTCTCCTCCTGCCTTCAATCTTTCCCAGCATCAGGATCTTTCCCAATGAGTCAGCTCTTTCTATCAGGTGGCCAAAGTATTGGCGCTTCAGCATCAGTCCTTCTAATGAACCCTCAGGACTGATGTCCTTTAGGATGGACTGGTTGGATCTCCTTGTATCCAAGGGACTCTCAAGAGTCTTTTCCAGCACCACAATTTGAAAGTATCAATTCTTCAGTGCTCAGTCTTCGCTTATGGTCCAGTTCTCACATCTGTACATGACTCCTGGAAAAATCATAGCTTTGACTATTCGGACCTTTGTCTGCAAAGTGATGTCTCTGCTTTTTAATATGCTGTCTAGATTTGTCATAGCTTTTCTTCCAAGGAGCAAGTGTCTTTTAACTTCATGGTTACAGTTACCATCTGCAGTGATTTTGGAGCTGAAGAAAATAAAGCCTGCTATTGTTTCCATTTTTTCCCCATTTATTTGACATGAATTGATGGGACTGGATGCCATGATCTTAGTTTTCTGAATGCTGAGTTTTAAACCAGCTTTTTCACTCTCCTCTTTTACCTTCATCAAAATGATTATGCTTGTTATTTAAGCCTAGTCAACCCAAGAGAAGGGAAAGGGTACTCACTTCAGTATTCTGGCCTGGAGAATTCAGTCCATGGACTATACAATCCATGGGGTCACAAAGAGTCGGACACGACTGAGCGACTTTCACTCGCTCAGTGTATGATATTTTGTTATAGCAGCCTGACCTGATTAAGTTACTTACATAAACACAACATGCCAATCCACTCCAGTATTCTTGCCTGGACAATCCCATGGACAGAAGAGCCTGGTGGGCTACAGTCCATGGGGTTGCAAAGAGTCAGACATGACTGAGCAACTAAACAACAACCACAATAAACACAACAACCTATGCTGTAAACAGAATATATATATATGTGTGTGTGTGTGTGTGTGTGTGTGTGTGTGTATGTATATTTCAGAGAAACATTTCTTAATTTATCTTTAATTTTTTTCAGCATTAGAAATTTTGTAAGGGGAATGCATCCATATTTGAGAATCTTGGAATAGATTTTTAAAATCCACTGTTGCTTTCGATTACTTCTCATACAAAATATGAATAAGACTAAAAAAATTTCCCAATTCATTTATGAGAAAATATTTAAGAAATGACTGTCTATCTGCCTTGGGCATTAACAGTTGCTCAAACAATGAAAAGTATTAGCTGTAATGATTCCCAGACCCAACCCAAAGTAGTGACGTGAATAAATACCGAGGAAGAGTAGAATTTCAGCTTACTTACAACAGCAGCCAAAAGGATGAGACATGTCAAGAATCAAGTCTTTATCTGTAGAATTATCTAGAACATGACCTCTGGAACTTGTTAAATTAAAATCATTTACTTTCAGGAAGGAATAAAAAAGGATTTTTTTTCCTTTAATAATGCAATGCTTTCCATTATTTAATTCATGTCAGCCCCACAGTAAGTTTCAGAAAATTGTAAGAGCATCAGTGATATGAAACTCATTAGGATAAGCAAATTATTTATTGTTTTCCATGTGTCCCGAGTGCTACTTTTATATGCACAAGCCATAAATCAATGCAATCCTGAACTCAGTGGAATCATCTCTAAAATAGAAGCTCAATTTTCTAAATTCCGTTCTATTCTGTAATTGTAAGAGTATCTGAGATTTGATTAATACAAGGTAACATGCCTGCAGAATCTAAGGTTGCTGTTCCATGCTGAACACTGACCTTACTCATTGGCTGCATGAATGAGTGGTGTGGCTCTGCTATGTCCTAGCTCACCTTGAGAGCTCTGTTGACATAATTGCCACTGCTACCATTCCCATTTCCTCACAGCTGTGGTTTGTGTAGAACAGTTCTACACTTAAGGGAGAAAATGAAGATGACTGAACAAGTTACTAGAGTCCAAGATCTCTCATCCTTCTAAGAATGCTCAGTTGAACAACAGTGTTAACCTCCCCTTCCAAGCTCTACTATCAGTACGTCTGCTGCTTTCTCTACCTGTCTCCTGACTGGCAGCCACCCGTCTTCTTTTCTTTCTTTTTTTGGGGGGGAGGGTTTCACACAGGAGCAGGGGGGGTCTTACTTCTCTATTAATCTGACACTCTCAATAGTGAAAGTGTGTAGTCCTAATCACTGGATCACCTTCTGTTCAGTTCAGTTCAGTTGCTCAGTCGTGTCCGACTCTTTTCGACCCCATGAATCGCAGCACGCCAGGCCTCCCTGTCCATCACCAACTCCCGGAGTCTACCCAAACCCATGTCCATCGAGTCGGTGATGCCATCCAGCCATCTCATCCTCTACCATCCCCTTCTCCTCCTGCCCCCAATCCTACCCAGCATTAGGGTCTTTTCCAATGAGTCAACTCTTTGCATGAGATGGCCAAAGTATTGGAGTTTCAGCTTCAACATCAGTCCTTCCAATGAACACCCAGGACTGATCTCCTTTAGGATGGACTGGTTGGATCTCCTTGCAGTCTAAGGGCCTCTCAAGAGTCTTCTCCAACACCACAGTTCAAAAGCAATTCTTCGTGCTCAGCTTTCTTCACCGTCCAACTCTCACATCCATACATGACCACTGGAAAAACCATAGCCTTGACTAGACGGACTTTTGTTGGCAAAGTAATGTCTCTGCTTTTAAATATGCTATCTAGGTTGGCCATAACCTTCCTTCCAAGGAGTAAGCGTCTTTTAATTTCATGGCTGCAAATTCTTCTTAAAACAGAACCTTAGTTTTCCTTTGGAAATCCCCGCCTCTGCCCTTGGCAGTCCATGTGATTAAAGTGACTTCAATCTGAGCTCAACAGAGAGTTTGTGACCCAAGGACATTGCTGCTCCCTGCTTCCTATCTATGTCCTCGCCCACATCAACATGGGTTCACAATGGAGCCAATGAGTTAAGGTTGGCTAATAAGACAATGCCAATTGTGCGGGAGCGTAGGGAATTAAGAGGTTCTGAGAGGCTCTTGCTTCTAGCTGGGATTACTAAACTAGTAAGATGGAAATCTGCAGTCTTGCCATGACTTAAGGAAAGCTTGCCTGAGAATATAATACCACAGAGGAAAGCACAGACATAGCCTACACAGACAAGAGTTTTGGAGATGCTGTTTGTGAACTTGAGTCTAGCTTTGTCCTACCTAATCCATTATGGGCATGAGTTTGAGCAAACTCAGGGAGATAATAATGGACAGAGAAGCCTGGCATGCTGCAGTTAATGGGGTCACAAAGAGTCGGACATGACTGAGCGACTGAAAAACAACAAGAAATCCTTTGACTTTCACTGTCATATACAATAGATTCTCTTCCCTTGTTTAGCCAATTTGAGTTGTGATTACACCACATGCAGGTAAAGAGTCCTGAAAAATACCTCCATCTTTCATGCTGCTTCTAAAGTTATCTTTTTAACAGACTGAATTCTTCACTATTTAAATCCTTCCTTCCCTTTTTCTCTCCATCTATTCACTTTAAACTTAACATTTATGAGTTTGGAAACAAGCTAGCTTAAAGGAATATAAAAAAAACAATAAGATTGATTCCATTATCACAAAACTTTCAGTCTAATAGGAGAAGCAGACTTATATACAGACAATTATGAAGTGGCCTAGAACATCACATGAAAAGTATGCCTAGAGTATGGTAGGTGCCTAGAGGTGGGATACCTAGTCTTGTTCTTGAAGAGGATGGGCCAAACTCTCAGAGAAGGGCTTCAGAGCAGCTTCTCTGGAGGGAAGGTACCAATTGAGTTGAGTCATAAAGTTCAGTTCAGTTCAGTCACTCAGTCGTGTCCGACTCTTTGCAACCCCATGAATTGCAGCACGCCGGGCCTCCCTGTCCATCACCAACTCCCGGAGTCTACCCAAACCCATGTCCATCGAGTCAGTGATGCCATCCAACCATCTCATCCTCTGTCATCCCCTTCTCCTCCCGCCCCCAATCCTACCCAGCATTAGAGTCTTTTCTAATGAGTCAACTCTTCGCATGAGGTGGCCAAAGTATTGGAGTTTCAGCTTCAACATCAGTCCTTCCAATGAACACCCAGGATTGCTCTCCTTTAGGATGGACTAATAAAGGATGCATGAAATTTCCCCATGTGAACCAGGAGATCAAAGGATAGGGGAAACATTCCAGATGGTGATGCCAAATGTACAAAAACATTGAGGTTAGAATGAATATCATGTCTACTTGGAACAGACAGCAATTCATACATCTGGAGCTTAACCTGTGAGGCAGGGAGAGAGGAGAGATGGAGGCAAAACCTAGTCACTGAAGGCTATGTGTAGCCCCCACCTGTTACTCAGAAATCAGTGCAGGTGTTAATTCTAATTCCATTAGAATTATCTTGAGTCCATCTCAAATTTGACCTATGTGCACAAATTTCCCAAGTATGAAGTATGTGAGGGAGGGTCAGATTAAATAAAAGGCTCAGGATAAGACACACAAAAAGTGGAGGCCTTTATTAATTCCTTACTGTGTATAACATGTTAGGACATGATTTATAAGAGATGCAAAACTGGATAGACTCAAAACTCTTAACCTGACATTCTCAACTCTTAACTTGACATTCATTAATATCTACCCAGTGTACTCCCCTCTGTTTTTAGGTAACTTCTGTTGTATCTATAGCAAAGGTTTGGATGAGTTGAGCAATTTGCAATGATTTCAAATCATTTCAAGTTACACTAAGTCACTTTTAAAAATATTGGCTTTGGGCAATTTTTAAAAGATTTTAAGAAATTGCTTTAAGTTAGTTTTTCATCTTTATTTTCTTAAAATTGTTTATAATGTTTATGGAAGAAGCCTCAATTAAATAAATGCAACCATGATCATATAAAGCAATATGAAGAAACGGTGCTACGACAAGTTTTAAAAAGGGAACTCAACACAGGAAAAGAGGAAACATCTCCATGGAAATGCATATAGAAATAAATTTTTTTTGGAGAATAAAACCGTGATGACTATGGTTTCATGGAAGTAAAATTTAGGAAGTCAATAGATGAGTGTTGTTGTTCAATCACTAAGTCACGTCCAACTCTTTGTGACCTCATGGGCTGCAGCACACCAGGTTCTATTGTCTTCTACTATTTCCTAGAGTTTGCACAAATTCATGTCCATTTAGTCAGTGATTCCATATACATGTGTGTGTATAAATATATATATATATGTTTGTGTATATGTATATATATGTATTAAAGATGAGTATACATACATATATATATGATTGTGTGTGGTAAGTTGCTTTAGTCGTGCCTGACTCTGTGTGACCCCATGGACTGCAGCCTGCCAGGCTCCTCTGTCCATGGGATTCTCCAGGCCAGAATACTGGAGTGGGTTGCCATTTCCTTCTCCAGGGGATCTTCCTGACCCAGGGATGGAACCCGCATCTCTTACGTCTACCTGCATTGGCAAGTGGGTTCTTTACCACTAGTGTCACCTGGGAAGCCCACATATATATACATATGAGTGTACATAGATGAGTGTATAAACCACAAATGAAAGTATCACACACATGATGTCACAAGTTTTAGCTAGAAGAGTTAGAATAAAGAATCAAAAACTTGATTTTTGAATGCTGTCCATAGTGTAGTTTCCAGTGTTTTTTTTTTACTACATTCCACATATTTTGCACCAGAAATACTTTTATTTGTGTGTCAATTCCTCTTGACTCTGTCCATTTGTACATACATTTTTTTTAAATAGAGACACACACAGCATGTGTTACAAGTAATCAAAGTGTTATCAAACAAACAAAGCAAGATAAAAGCTCTGCGTGAGGGGATGGTGATAGCATTAGCATTTATCTGGTACTTACAGAAGGCCAGTAAGGAAGTCAATAGATGTTCAGGACAGGAAATAGCAAGATTTATTATTTGGGGCTGGAATGGAGTTTATCTGCCAGAGTCCAGCTCTGGCAGCCAGGGAAACGCCCTGAAGGGATGAACGGGGTCGGCAAAATGAAAATGATGCAGTCTCTCGCTCAAAGCACTGGGCTGCATGTTTATTTTAAGCATCAGGTTTTCTTTTATACTTTTACAAAAGCATTAGTTCAGAGGTATGACATCTTCAGTTTCCCCTCACCCATATTTACTGTCTCCATAAATCATTGTTGTCCTTCAGAGTTCCCTCTTAAGTGTCCTTACGATAACATTGTAACTCAAGTTTGTCTCTGGGCTGTGTATTACATTCCTCAGTTTATTTCTTATCTCTTTAAATCCTGCTATCCCCTAGAAACTTAAGCTCAGTTCAGTTCAGTTCAGTTCAGTCGCTCAGTCGTGTCCGACTCTCTGCGACCCCATGAATTGCAGCACGCCAGGCCTCTCTGTCCATCACCAACTCCCGGAGTCTACCCAAACCTATGTTCATTGAGTCGGTGATGCCATCCAACCATCTCATCCTTTGTCATCCCCTTCTCCTCCCGCCCCCAATCCTACCCAGCATTAGGGTCTTTTCCAATGAGTCAACTCTTCGCATGAGGTGGCCAAAGTATTGGAGCTTCAGCTTCAACATCAGACCTTCCAATGAACACCCAGGATTGATCTCTTTTAGGATGGATTTATTGGATCTCCTTGCAGTCCAAGAAATTCTCAAGAGTCTTCTCCAACACCACAGTTCAAAAGCATCAATTCTGCGGCGCTCAGCTTTCTTCACCGTCCAACTCTCACATCCATACATGACCACTGGAAAAACCATAGTCTTGACTAGACGGACTTTTGTTGGCAAAGTAATGTCTCTGCTTTTAAACATGCTATCTAGGTTGGCCATAACCTTCCTTCCAAGTAGTAAGCGTCTTTTAATTTCATGGCTGCAGTCACCATCAGCAGTGATTCTGGAGCCCAAAAAAGTAAAGTCTGACACTGTTTCCACTGTTTCCCCATCTATTTCCCATGAAGTGATGGGACCAGATGCCATGATCTTAGTTTTCTGAACATTGAGCTTTAAGCCAACTTTTTCACTCTCCTCCTTCACCTTCATCAAGAGGCTCTTTAGTTCTTCTTCACTTTCTGCCATAAGGGTGGTGTCATCCTCATATCTGAGGTTAATGATATTTCTCCCAGCAATCTTGATTCCAGCTTGTGTTTCTTCCAGCCCAGCATTTCTCATGATGTACTCTGCATATAAGTTAAATAAGCAGGGTGACAATATACAGCCTTGATGTACTCCTTTTCCTATTTGGAACCAGTCTGTTGTTCCATGTCCAGTTCTAACTGTTGCTTCCTGACCTGCATACAGGTTTCTCAAAAGACAGGTCAGATGGTCTGGTATTCCCATCTCTTTCAGAATTTTCCACAGTTTATTGTGATCCACACAGTCAAAGGCTTTGGCATAGTCAATAAAGCAGAAATAGATATTTTTCTGGAACTCTCTTGCTTTTTCGATGATCCAGCAGATATTGGCAATTTGATCTCTGGTTCCTCTGCCTTTTCTAAAACCAGCTTGAACATCTGGAAGTTCACAGTTCACATATTGCTGAAGCCTGGCTTGGAGAATTTTGAGCGTTACTTTACTAGCATTTGAGATGAGTGCAATTGTGCGGTAGGTTGAGCATTCTTTGGCATTGCCTTTCTTTGGGATTGGAACGAAGACTGACCTCTTCCAGTCCTGTGGCCACTGCTGAGTTTTCCAAATTTGCTGGCCTATCGAGTGCATCACTTTCACAGCATCACCTTTGAGGATTTGAAATAGCTCAACTGGAATTCCATCACCTCCACTAGCTTTGTTCGTAGTGATGCTTTCTAAGGCCCACTTGACTTCAAATTCCAAGATGTCTGGCTCTAGGTGAGTGATCACACCATCGTGATTATCTGTGTCGTGAAGATCTTTTTTGTACAGTTCTTCTGTGTATTCTTGCCACCTCTTCTTAATATCTTCTGCTTCTGTTAGGTCCATACCATTTCTGTCCTTTATCGAGCCTATCTTTGCGTGAAATGTTCCCTTGGTATCTCTAATTTTCTTGAAGAGGTCTCTAGTCTTTCCCAATCTGTTGTTTTTCCTCTATTTGTTTGCACTGATCGCTGAGGAAGGCTTTCTTATCTCTCCTTGCTATTCTTTGGAACTCTGCATTCAGATGAGAATATCTTTCCTTTTCTCCTTTGCTTTTCACTACTCTTCTCTTCCCAGCTATCTGTAAGGCCTCCTCAGACAGCCATTTTGCTTTTTTGCATTTCTTTTCCATGGGGATTTTCTTGATCCCTGTCTCCTGTACAATGTCATGAACCTCTGTCCATAGTTCATCAGGCATTCTGTCTATCAGGTCTAGTCCCTTAAATCTATTTGTCACTTCCACTGTATACTCATAAGGGATTTGATCTAGGTCATACCTGAATGGTCTAGTGGTTTTCCCTACTTTCTTCAATTTAAGTCTGAATTAATTTGGCAATAAGCAGTTCATGATCTGAGCCACAGTCTGCTCCCGGTCTTGTTTTTGCTGACTGTATAGAGCTTCTCCGTCTTTGGCTGCAAAGAATATAATCAATCTGATTTCGGTGTTGACCATCTGGTGATGTCCACGTGTAGAGTCTTCTCTTGTGTTGTTGGAATAGGGTGTTTGCTATTACCAGTGCATTCTCGTGGCAAAACTCTATTAGCCTTTGCCCTGCTTCATTCTGTACTCCAAGGCCAAATTTGCCTGTTACGCCAGGTGTTTCTTGACTTCCTACTTTTGCATTCCAGTCCCCTATAATGAAAAGGACATCTTTTTTGGGTGTTAGTTGTAGAAGGTCTTGTAGGTCTTCGTAGAATCGTTCAACTTCAGCTTCTTAGGCGTTACTGGTCGGGGCATAGACTTGGATTACCGTGATATTGAATGGTTTGCCTTGGAAGCGAACAGAGATCATTCTGTCGTTTTTGAGATTGCATCCAAGTACTGCATTTTGGACTCTTTTGTTGACCATGATGGCTACTCCATTTCTTCTAAGGGATTCTTGCCCACAGTAGTAGATATAATGGTCATCTGAGTTAAATTCACCCATTCCAGTCCATCTTAGTTCGCTGATTCCTAGAATGTCAACGTTCACTCTTGCCATCTCCTGTTTGACCACTTCCAGTTTGCCTTGATTCATGGACCTAACATTCCAGGTTCTTATGCAATATTGCTCTTTACAGCATCGGACTTTGCGTCTATCACCAGTCACATCCACAGTTGGGTATCGTTTTTGCTTTGGCTCCATCCCATCATTCTTTCTGGAGTTATTTCTCCACTGATCTCCATTAGCACATTGGGCACCTACTGACCTGGGTAGTTCATCTTTCAGTGTCCTATCCTTTTGCCTTTTCATACTGTTCATGGGGTTCTCAAGGCAAGAATACTGAAGTGGTTTGCCATGCCCTTCTCCAGTGGACCACAATCTGTCAGACCTCTCCACCATGACCCATCCGTCTTGGGTGGCCCCACACGGCATGGCTTAGTTTCATTGAGATAGACAAGGCTGTGGTCCGTGTGATCAGATTAGCTAGTTTTCTGTAGTTTTAGTTTTAGTGTGTCTGCCCTCTGATGCCCTCTCGCAACACTTACCGTCTTACTTGGATTTCTCTTACCTTGGGCCTTGGGTAATTCCTCTTGCCGCCGCCACCGCTGCCGCCGGCCCCAGCCCCCGGCCCGGCCTAGGCCCTGTCGGCCTTAAGTTCATCATCTCCTAAAAATGCTTTTAGCTATTAGTATCTCTAAAATACCTAGTTTCCATAAGCTATAGTAAAATATGCCAACACTACAACATACCTTAAACTTTTAGCTTCTAACTGTTCTTAATTATTCCTAACCCCTAAACTCAGGGAACTTGTTTTGCCATAAACATTCCCCTTACAGGCAGGTTTCAGATAACAGTGTTTCCCATGGTATCAAGCTGCAGCCTATGTGCTCATCCTGGAGCATTCTTTGTAAAGATCCTTGAACAAATGTCAATAGTTAACGTTATGGATTATAACATTCTTTCCAGCCAACTCAACCGGAGGAAGGAAAGGACAAGTCAGAATCACAAGACCTAACTCCTTCATCCTGGGACCACGCCTGCGGGATGAGGAGAGGGGGTTGGGGCCGTGCCTCCATTTTCTCACTAATGCCTATCGCAGCTCCTGACATTTATCCTCTGTTTTTCCTGTACCATGTGATCTCTCATCGCAGCTTCTTTTTTTTTTTTTTGTATCTGCTTTATTTTTTGTCCATTCTGCATTCCACCAGCTTATAGCCAACCTAAACATTTTTTACTTCTTTTAAAGTCCTGAAAATAGTTCATAGGATTATTATGAAAACAAATTAAGTTCACAATAGAAAAATGTGCTTGAAAGTAAAATAAAATATTGTTAAATAAAGAAAAATAATGAAATAGCTTATATTAAGAATAGCTTTTAAAAGCCAAAAGAAATACCATGCATGAATTTGTACTTGGTTGAGATTAAGCAATCAGTTTTATTGAGTTTGTATTTAGCAAATGGGTTCAGGGTGGGATAGTTATTTCTCAATATCAAGAAAGCAGAAGGAGAAAAGGCGAAGGCACAGAGAGATTTTGAGGATGAAGGGAGATGAGTTTAGGGGTCATCACAATAAAGTGGAACAAATCAGGCAATGAGTAGTCAGGGCTAAGGACAGGGCTGGGTGTTTGAGGGAAATGGTGAAGATTTGGAACAACAGCTGCTAAAAGTACAGAGGTAGTTGATCTTAATGAACAAAAGGACTGTAAAATATCAGGGAAAGATCACTTAGGATGATAAAGCATTAAAGTAAACTGATACCAACACACATGATTTCATTTCTTCATGTAACTCAGGGACAAAGACAAATAGTAAAACTGAGCAAGACTATCAGGTTAGCCCAGTGTAAACCATGAAGACCTTAATTTGCAGAAATGACTAACCACAGAGTCCAGGCTGAGATGGAAGGTGCAGGAAGCAGGATAAGGTATGATAGACTGAAAAATGGTGGTGGTGGGGGATAATATTTGAGGGACTTTCAGGTCCCTGGGGGATGTTGGGTGTGTTCAATGTATGTTTGAAAGTAGGAGAGTTTGGAAAAAAGTTCGTCTTGGAAAGTGTCTGTAATCTCATTGCTCCATTCTAAAGAGAATAATGTCAAAGGTGAGGTTCTGCTTGGGGGTGACCAACATAGTGTGTCATTTGAAGGTTCTGATGTAGAGGAGATTAAAGAACCATGAGATTCAGCTAGGACAGGTGAATGGGAAATATGGAAGAAAAGGGAGACAGGATGCCTTGGTTATGTATCTCATGTGATACACTCTACCTAAATATGTATCTATGCAATTAAACATTATTTCTTGAGCACATTTTGTGATACTTTGTGATTGTGATTGAGGGTGTGGATGGATAAATGAGGGGAAACGTTGGTGTGACCCTGAAAGTTCTTGGGGATACTTCGAACTGAAAAAAAAGACTAGAAACACTGTTGATGGTAATGACCTGGTGGGGGATTATCATATCTGTAAATTATTTTAATAGAGTTGAAAACCATGTTAGGTATTGATTGGTATTACTTTTCTTAATAATTTTTGGTTGGTTGAGTTGCTTATGCCAGTAACTTATCAAAAACATTAACCACATTTTTTTAGCATTTATTCTGGCTAACGTTTTCTTGGAATGTAGCTCTACTAGGAAGGACAAAGTTTTCTTCTCCAGAGGAAGAGATGAGAAGGACAAAGAAATAATGACAATAGATTTTAGAATAGCAGCCGCTGGAGGTTGGGAAACTGTCCTTTAAAATTACACAGTAGAAATTAGATTAGGGATTCTCAGGTGGTGCAGTGATAAAGAGTCTGCCTGCCAATGCAGGAGACGCAGGTTCGATCCCTAAGTTGGGAAGATACCCTGGAGAAGGAAATGACAACCTGCTCCAGTATTCTTGTCTGGAGAATTCCATGAACAGAGAAGCCTGGTCGGCCACAGTCCATGGAGCTGCAAAGAGTCGGATATGACTAAACAACTGAGCACAGCACAAAGATAGATTAGCCGAGACCGTTGATAATTAAGACTTGATAGTTCTCACTCTATTTGTGGTTGGTGACGCCTTTGGCTTCAAGCTTTCCTCTCCTCTATAAAAACTGGACACAGGTGCAATCTCTGTTGTGTCTGACTCAGTGAACTTATAAATAATTGATATGATTACATATTATGCTTATTTCTTATTTTTTTTTCACTGAAGAAAAAAGGTAAAAGAAAGTAAAGGTAGCCTCTCAATTACCAGATATACTTTATAGTCTTATAAACTTGGTGGTTGGCAGACTTAATAGACTTTTCAATTTCATTTGCGGAGAAATGCAGCTTATATTCAGTGTGCTAAACTTTTCTTTATTGACTGTAACACCCAAGCTTTGGGATGCAGTTCTACCAAAGAAAAATTTTTGCTTATCTGTGGTGTGCTTAGTGGGTTGCTTGTTAGCTCAGGGATTGTGCTGTTTGGAAATAATACATGTTCTAGATGTAAGGAACCAAAGGAAGAGGAGAAGAGTAAAATTTATTAGGTCCCAACTCTATGTCAGATGCAGTACCTGAGCTTTATTTAATATCATTTTCATAATTTCAAGAATGCTATGAAGTTGATATCATTATTCTCATTTTATCGATAAGGAGAGTGGCATAAAGGATCTTAAAGACAGAGTTAAAATTAAAACTGAAGACTATCCAATTCAGAAGCCCATTGGCTCAAAGTCAAGTCTTTCTCTGGATAAGGAAAGAAAGACAGGGAAGAAAAACACCATATAAATCTTAAGTCTACTGAGTGCACTTCATTTTTTAAGCCCTCCTAGGATATAATGCATTTATAAAAATCTTCAATTTAGTTTGTCCTAGGAATCAAATGAAAATGTATGAGTAATGACAACTTCTGGGCCCCAGAGTGTTAACAGCCCAGAGATCCTCTGGCTTGTACCAGCTCACCTCTAAACACTTCATTCCATGGAAATCTCTGAGACCTCCTACACTGATAATCAGATTAAAGGATCTGATAATTAGACTGAAGGTGGATGACAGGCAGGGTGTGTTAAAGGGCTAGCTGGTCTAAGCAAACTATCTCTACTAATTCCCCAAGTATCTTGGAAGGTGTTAATAAGGATTAGACTCTATCACAGACTGTCTAAGCTTGGTTCTGTCATAGGAGACTAAAACAATGCTATTAAACTACAGGTTGTGATGCATTAGTAGGCCATAAAATCAAGTTTGTGGGTTGTAACTATTATTTTAATATATAGTAGATAGAATACAACAGGATAGAAGAAAAGGAAAATATACTGTAATACATCACAAATAAAATATTGTGAAATTTTTTTTCGTATGTACATGGGTAACTATGTGAAGTTAAACCCTTGAATGTAGAAAAAGAACTTCCATAAGCAAAGATACTCTTTTGATGATTTTGTTTTTTGATCAAAGTTGTGACTGTGCTATAAGTTCCTAGATTGTAGACATTACCTGCTGAGAATTTCCAGGTAGGCAGAAAAAAAAAAAATTGAAGTCATGCCATTTTGATTTCATCACTCCCTGCAAATTTGCACAATGGGTACCTGCATTAAATTACCGTACAACCTGTGCTTTTCCTGGCAGGAATGCCTGCTTCTGATGCTTTTACAGATAAGGGTGACAGCTTCATAATGTTCTCAGTGGAGTTAATCTAAAATAAATGTTAACATGTAGCAAAATTTATTTTGGTTCTTTGGGCTGTTGGGTCAAACTAGGGAAATTGTTTGTAGCAAGCATAAGAAAGGAAATAAAAGAAGCAAAACCAGAAGATCCTACCACCCGCACTCCACTCTCTAATGTGTTAAGTTAAAAAAAAAAAATCAGTTGAAGTACTTGTATTTCAACTTTGATATTCTTTATTTTTATCAAAATATCTCTGCTAAATGTCTGATTCAGCCCATTATACTATGATAGCACAAAGAATAGCAATAATAATAATAGCGATTGTTCCTAATCACTAATATTTACTAAAAACATGCCATTTTTTATGTTGTTTTAAAAAACAGGACTGAGACTCTTGTGTGTGTGTGTATGTGTGTGTGTGTGTGTGTGTGTGTATAAAATCTCCTTATAATAACCGAGGAAATAGATATTCAAAATACACTCATTGCAGAGATTGGAAAAATAAGGCACATGTACCATGAATGCTAAGAAAGTTAGACCTTACACCTGGGGACACACAGAAACCTTGGATGTTTGTACGTAGATGAGTCTCATGGTTGTATTTTAACAGGATAATTCTTGTGGCATTGAAGGTTAAATATGAGGGGAAAATTCAGAAAGGGAGGAAAACTCTCAGAGAAATCATTATCTACTCTCTCTTTAATGCATATCTGCTCCATCCCTCACATATATTCTGCTTTTACAGAATAAACCCTTCTCTAAACATGCAATGATCATTCAGATTTTGATGTGTTTGCACCCATTTCTTCTTTTTTCAGTTTAGTTCTTTGCTTGACTGTTAGTAAGTCTCTCTTTGTTTTTTGTTTTTTTAAGATCAAGCTCAGCTATTGTACCTCCAGGAAGTAATTACTTACATGTCAGTTTCCTTTATAAGAAGCATGCTGTGATAGAAAGATAGAATTGGGAATCAAGCAACTTAAGTTTGCCTCTTTGAGCAAGTTTCTTAAAGATTTTGAAATCGCTCCCTTAAGTATAAAGTGGGGATATCACCTGCCTTGAAGTGTTACTGGGAGGGTTAGAAATGGTTCTTGACATCTAATAGGAACTTATGAGATGATACCATTTATAATTGTGCTTTTCCACAGCCCCCCAGACATTCTTGTCTCTATCTTCTTGGGGCACTTCATCTCATCTATGCAAACATTTGCTGCATTAGATTGGAATTATCTTAGCTTGTGAGCAAGGGCAGAGACTTCTGTTTGAATCCCAATAAATAGCACAATTTCTGGCCCAGAGCAAGATGCCCTTCATAGAATAATTGTTGAAATGAATGATGTGAGCTTATCCTGGGGGTAATGAGAGAGAGAACAGATAAATATCTGAAAGTTATATAGGGGGAACTATAGGCGTTGATGACTGCAACACCATTATCTAATTAGCAGTAGTGATCTGATGCTCAGAATGAAAATCAAACTGATGAGACACAATAGAGAGGCGAAATGCCTTGTATATTTTTGTATCACTTCAAATATTTTTTTTCATTTTGTTCTGGAATGCAGTTAGGTTATTTGGAATCAATTTGACTTTCAAGGCTTGATTTTAAACTTTTTAAAGCATGGATTCAAAATACCCTTTAGGGGTATTTCCTGGCTGTGCAGTGGTTAGGACTCTGCACTTCCATTGCCAGGGACCCGGGTTCAGTCCCTGGTCTGGGAATTAAGATCTGGCAAGCTGCCCAGTGAGGCCAAAAACAAAACAAAACAAAACAAAAAAACCAAAATGCCCTTTCGGTTCAGTTCAGTCACTCAGTTGTGTCCGACTCTTTGTGACCCCATGAACTGCAGCACACCAGGCTTCCCTGTCCATCACCAACTCCTGGAGCTTGCTCAAACTCATGTCCATTGAGTCGGTGATGCCATACAACCATCTCATCCTCTGTCATCCCCTTCTCCTCCTGCCTTCAATCTTTCCCAGCCTCAGGATCTTTCCAAAGAGTCAGTCCTTCACATCAGGTGGCCAAATACCATTTAGGCAAGGATTAATTTGACCCCGCTACTGAGGCAATACCTTTCTGAGAACACTACCATTGAGCTTGAAGTGTGCTTTGAATCAAGAGAATTTTCAATCTCATAAGATAACAGATTGATGATATTCTCTATTTTTGTAACAAAATTTTGTTAAATTCAATGTAGTTGTACGTTAGCTGGTTATTAAACAAATTTAAAAAATTTAAATTACTCTATAGTAATATGTTTATCCAGGGTATAATCTTTTTCTCAGATCTTCATAGCCACTTTTTTTCTCTATCTTGCATAAAAGTCCAGTATAAAAAATAGGTAAAAATAGTCAAAGCTTTTTGAAAGAGGCAGTCAAATCGTTCTATGCATTGTGATAGTTACAGTTAAAACAAAATCAATGTCAGTGGCTATGTTTTAAATTCTGAGCTTTCAACCTGCCCTTATAAAAATTCATTCTCTTAAAAACAAAGTTCATTCTCTACTGTGATCACTTTTTTGAGTCTTCAAATGCTGAGTAGTGAGTCTGAATTTTGCTCCATAAATTTGAGTCTGCAGGAAAATTTAAATTTCTTTATTTTCTTTAAGACAGATTAAAATTTGATTCTATTCCACCAAAAGGGAAATTACGCAATTTCAATAATTATTGTGGTTCCCTGACCACACCCCTTGGTAGAACAAAGGTCCTGAGGGATTTTCGCAGAGCAAAACATCCAGGAATATCCCTCTGAACTTTGGCTGAAACCTGTTTTCTGTAAAAAGGATAAACATTGGCACAGTCATTTGAAGCACAACACCGTGTAGCTTTTTCCCATTCTGGAACACAGAAATTGTTGCTATGGTTGGTAACACCAATACTTAAGCGTCTTCTAAGTACTGAATGCAGGCTTTTTTTTATAGTCTTGTTACTTACCTGGGAGAAGGGAACTAAGGAAAAAATCAAAATTGTTCATCTTGGCAGTGTGGGCAGCGTGTGTACCTCTGTGATAGCCCCCTTTCCATTTCCACTCTTCCATTTCTGTGGTATCCAGCAGGGAACTAGGTGAAGATAAAGGGTTGATCATGATTTCAAAAGAATGGGGGACCCAGAGAGCCATGAGAAAAATGACCTAAAAGAATGAAAGATCCTTGAAAGAGGGAAAAGAGAAGCAAATCCAAGGGATATGAAGTTTTTTTTCTTTTTAAGTTATTTAATTTATATATTTTATTTTTGACTGTCCTGGGTCTTCATTGCTGCACGGGCTTTTCTCTAGTTGTGGTGAGCAGGGGCTACTCTCTAGTTGCAGGGCTCAGGCTTCTCATTGTGGTTGGCTTCTCTTGCTGAGGAGCATGGGCTCTAGGCACACGGGCTTCAGTAGTTGTGGCACAAGGGTTCAGTAGTTGTGGCTCCCAGGTTCTAGAGCACAGGCTCAATAGTTGTGGCACACAGGCTTAGTTGCTCTGGGTCACATGGGATCTTCCCAGACCAGGGATCAAATCCATGTCTTCTGCATCAGCAGGTGGATTCCTTACCAATGAGCCACCAGGGAAGCCTGGATATGAAATTCTTTAGTCAACTTTGAGGCTTTGGCCAAGTGGTGGTCCAAGACTCATGAATGGAGACTTTGAAACAGAAAGTAAAATTAGGGGTAGCCATAAGGACACAATGGAGACAGGAGCCAGTTCTGTCTTTGAATGCCCTTCCTGTTTTATATGCTGGGCTTCCCTTGTAGCTTAGTTGTTAAAGCATCTACTTGCAATGTGGAAGAGACCTAGGTTCAATTCCTGGGTTGGGAAGTTCCCCTGGAGAAGGAAATGGCAACCTACTCCAGTATTCTTGCCTGGAGAATCCCATGGACAGAGGAGCGTGGTAGGCTACAGTTCATGGGATCACAAGAGTCAGACACAACTTAGTGCTATCTTTCTTTCCTTTTTTATATTTTCTTCTTGCTCCTTTTTGATGTTTACCAAACTAACATTAGGATGGTGTGGGACATGGACTATACGTTTCCTCTTTTCCATAGTAAGGGTAGAGTTCTAAGGATGTTGTTGCTATTGTTGTTCAAGTGCCCTTTAATATTCTAAAAATCCTGAAACTTAACTGTCTATTTTCTTGTCTAACAAAGTCCAGTCCCAAGGCTGTGTTGCCCCAAAATAACACAGTGGTGGGGGGAGTGTTAATGAATAATAAAGGTGGAGGTTGGACTCCCTTCCATTTTCTTCTGCCTTAGAATGCCCATGGAGAGCTGGAGGTGTGTGTTTTTACAAAAAAGAAAAACAAACAAACAGAATTTTCACAGAAGATGACCTAAAAAGCTTGGGGGAACTCAAAAGGGTTATGCACCCTTATGACCAACAATTTTCCCATCCTTTCAATAAACACAGCCTGAAGGCATCTGTCCACTGTGTGTTTTCTCATTTATTCTGGAAGCTCAGTGTCTAGGTAATGTATTGTAAGCAACCCATTATAATGTAATATAAACATGATGTAAAATTAAAATTCATGGTTCATTTTTGAATCTAACTAATGCTTTAGAAATCTCATTGAAAATTCACTTAGCAGAGTAAAACTTCTAATTAAAATTAATAATGCAGTTATCTAAGGATTCAAGTAACATCTAATTTGGCATGACTGTCTGAGAACACAAACCAGGTGAAAATTTCAATCATAAAAACTCAACAGGGACTTTCCTGGTGATCCAGAGGCTAAGATTCCAAGCTTCTAATGCAAGGAGGTCCAGGTTCAATCCCTGGTCAGAACTAGAACCCACATGCCAAAACTAAGAGTTTGTATGCCACAACCTAAAGATCCTGTATGCTGCAACAAAGAGTGAAGATCCAGCATGGTGCAACTAATAAATGAATATTTTAAAAAAATTTAAGAATAAATTCTGCTGAAATGTAGCCAAAAAAATAAATTTTAAGCCATGAATATAGCATAACTCATAAATTACATACCTTTATTTTGTATGCATGCTAACATGATTGGTACAATTATAGAACACCCAGGTTTGTGAAATAATAGAATTCATTTATCTTTGCTATTTTACTGACTCTCATCATATAAAATCCATAAGTTTTATTTACTCTTAAAATGCTTTTGGTATATATTTGCCAAGGTATATTTGTCAAGGTAGGAGGATAGAATTATTTCATTTAACATTCTGTTAACTTCTTTAGAAAGATTCAAATATTTAGACAGGGGAACGTGGAGCCTCCCTTGAACCTTCCTCCAAGACCCCACAATTATTAGAGATGGGCCTGAGTGTATAGATAATTTGGGAAAGGATTTCAGAAGCATCCTAGAGCAGATAATTGAGGAAATGAATTTTGGAAAAGAAGTTGAATAATATAATAATGTATTTAAATTTGTGCTCATGTTGATGCCCCCTTAGAAGACTTATCGCTCTTTGGAAACAATAATTGGTCATTTTCTATTTACATTTTTATTGACACAGGGTTCATTTTATAGTGCTTGGACTGCAACAGTGCTTAATGACTTGAAATAAGACATTCTTGGGAAGGAAGAGGAATGGAAACACATGTTTTATTGGCTAAGACTTCAGATGAGAAAGTTATACTAAGGGATGTAATAAGTATCTGTCTTTAAACATAATTTCTTGGTCAACTATTGAGTGCTATTTTAATTATAATCAACTCTTGATAACATAATACTATTTAAGGCATCATTAGGAAAAGCAGAATTGCTATCTTACTTTCAGTGATTCCTCAAAGTATTCTTAAAAACTTGTGCAATGGGAGACAGACTTACTTTTCAGCTGTTTGAGAATCTAACCTACACTGTACATTTATTCTATTTTAATTTGGCCTAGCTTTAAGCACATCTCTTTCATAATTAAATTTAAAATGCTGGTTTGTTCCATTTATTGAAGTACTGCAAGTTGTAGAACTCTCAACAGCAGGAAGGAAGTTTATTTCCCAATTTGCTCTTATTACTCAAGAGACATCAAATTGCTCATAAATAAATAGCAGGGCGACAATTGTCATTTCCTGATGTGAAACTATCACAGTTAAGGCAGAATGTCTTGGGAATATGTTCTCAGACAGCTGCGCCTCATGTTCAGTTTATACAAACAATGTGACTTTATTAAATAGAGGGGAATCCAGATCTCAGAACAAGGATGTGAAGTCAGAGGGTCTTGTCAAGTACGTCTTTGATACTTAACTTTGGCTACAGCTTCTCATTGACTGGCATTGCCACAGGAAATGCTGTTTTGTGGTTTACATAACTCGTTGGACTCATGGCTCAACAATCTAAAACATCAGCAAAATGAAATAGTATTGCGCAATGTGCTTTACTTAGAACACACAATATTGGGGAAAAAAAATCAGCAGGATTCAGCCTGCAGCCTCATATTTGCTAACCTAGAGTCCACTAAAAGGAACAGAAATGAAATAAGAGAAGGAACAGTCTGATCTTGGCAGGAAAGGCATCAAGATGCCTGCAGACTCAGGGTCATGTTGTTTACCCTCTTCTATTGTAACAGTGAAACCAAGCAGGACTCTGTGGAGCTCCTGGGCATGGAAACCTCTCTGTGTCCTCCATTTCTTGTTTGCGAGAAATAGGCTTCAGCCTCCATGACCTTCACTCAGTTCCAAAGGGCAGGTTCAAACAGCTGCTAATCAGAGAAGGATGGGGGTACAGAGACAAGGGAGGAGCAGTCAAGAAACAATAGCACAGAATTCCCTGGCCATTCAGTGGTTACAACTTCCTGCTTTCACTGCCCAGGGCCTGGGTTCAATCCCTGGTTGAGAAACTAAGATCCTACAAGTGGTACAGTGTGGTCAAAAAAGAAAAAAGAAACAACAGTGTAGCTTTGGGACAGGATCCTGGTTCTGTCTCAGAGAATACAGTATCTTTGAGCTCGTCTGCAAAACTAAAACTCCCAACAAATGGAAGATGTTAATTGCTTGATGGCTTTCAGTCTGTCTGTCCGCTGATTATCTGTCCTCTGAATTCTTAAAGAGATGGGAATACCAGACCACCTGACTTGCCTTCTAAGAAATCTATATACAGGTCAAGAAGCAGCAGTTAGAACTGGACATGGAACAACAGACTGGCTCCAAATTGGGAAAGGAGTATGTCAAGGCTGAATATTGTCACCCTGATTATTTAACTTATATGTAGAGTGCATCATGAGAAATGCTGGACTGGATGAAGCACAAGCTAGAATCAAGATTGCTGGGAGAAATATCAATAACCTTAGATATGCAGATGACACCACCCTTATGGCAGAAAGTGAAGAACTAAAGAATCTCTTGATGAAAATGAAAGAGGAGAGTGAAAAAGTTGGCTTAAAGCTCAACATTCAGAAAACTAAGCTTATGGAATCCTGTTCCATCACATCATAGCAAATATATGGGGAAACAGTGGAAACAGTGTCAGACTTTATGTTTTTGGGCTCCAAAATCACTGCAGATGGTGGTTGCAGCCATGAAATTAAAAAGACGCTGCTTCTTGGAAGAAAAGTTATGACTAACCTAGACAGCATATTAAAAACAGAGACATTACTTTGCCGACAAAGGTCCGTCTAGTCAAGGCTATGGTTTTTCCAGTAGTCATGTATGGATGTGAGAGTTGGATTATAAAGAAAGCTGAGAGTTGAAGAATTGATGCTTTTGAACTGTTTTGTTGGAGAAGATTCTTGAGAGTTCCTTGGACTGCAAGGCGATCCAACCAGTTCATCCTAAAGGAAATCAGTCCTGAATATTCATTGGAAAGACTGATGCTGAAGCTGAAACTCCAATACTTTGGCCACCTGATGCAAAGAGCTGACTCATTGGAAAAGACCCTGATGCTGGGAAAGATTGAAGGTGGGAGGAGAAGGGGATGACAGAGGATGAGATGGTTGGATGGTATCACCGACTCAATGGACATGAATTTGAGTAAACTCCGGGAGGTGGTGTTAGACAGGGAGGCCTGGTGTGCTCAGTCCATGGGGTCACAAAGAGTCAGATATGACTGAGCGACTGAACTGAACTGAACTGAACTGAACTGCTTGATGAAGCATTCTTCATTCCACAGAGAGATCATGATTTGGTAACCTCAAGAGCCACAGGAAACTGCCTGAGGCCAAATTAAATGAAAGCAGGCCCTGCACACACCCTAATCTTATCAGAAGCCCCACCCTTGAACCATTATTACATACCTCCTCCCCAACTCTGCTGGGTTGGGACACACAATTTTGAGGGTTATAGCCATCTGCATTCCCCTTTGCCTGACAAAACAATAAACCTATTTTTTTTCTACCTCACCCAAGACTCTGTTCCCAAGATTCAACTTGGTACCAGGGCCCAGAGGCTGAATTTTGACATCAGTGGCAGGCCCATGACAAATGTACACACAAATAGACTGGAAAAAAAATTCTCCAAGACAATTTTGTGGCAAATGTTTCCTTGATTTTCTTTGGCCTAGACTATGGATAATAGTTAACTTATTTTAGAGTCCAGCTCTTCCAGTTTTGCTCCAAGCTGGGGCATTTCATGCAGGACTGGGAGTGAGAGAGGCCAGAGGGCAGGGTGAGAATACAGTACAGTGTCCCTAATACTCCATTCCTTTCTCCCTTCCTCCTACTAGAAAGTTAACTGGAGGAATAGTGATTGTCATCTGGACCAAGGAAGAGAGATGTTTGTCATGTGAGGTGTAAAACCACTTCACTTTACACAAGCCCCTACTCAACAATCTCCTCTTGAAGAACAGAATATGTGCACTGACATCCTAGAGTAAAGCACAGTCATAGTTTCATTAAAAGAAAAACACAAAAGAAGTAAATTTTCTGTCAGTGCAAAGTTATCATCCCAAGGGGATTATTTCCTGGCATTGCTTAAGATCATTGCTGAGCTCAAGTCAGCTCATCTCATTGCAAGAACTGAGTGCTAAGTTAGTGACTCTGTTGTTTAGTCACTAAGTTGTGACTGACACTTTTGAGACCCCATGGACTGTACCCTGCCAGGCTCCTCTGTCCATGGGATTTTTCAGCTAGAATATTGCAGTGGGTTACCATTTCCTTCCCTAAGGGATCTTCTCCACCCAGGGAAGGTGGATTTTTAACTTCTGAGCCATCAGGGAAGCAGCAGTAATTCTGTTATCAGTTATTAATTCTTCATAGAATAAATTGGGCCATGGAGGAGGGCTTATACTGAAAGGTTGTTGCTGAACTACGAAAAGACGCCGGGATTCTTGGCCTCCTGAGGAGAAGAATTCAATCCGGGGCCAGAGACGAGGCTTGATCGCTCAGAGCTTTTGTGAAATAGAGTTTTATTAAAGTATAAAAAGGATAGAGAAAGCTTCTGACATAGACATCAGAAGGAGGCAGAAAGAGTACCCCATTGCTAGTGTTAGCAATGGAGTTATATACTCTCCAATTAGTTATTACAATGAATCAAAAGAATGTCTGGAGGTTGTGAAGACTTCACTAGACCTACTCCCATAATTTACATTTTAAGATAACAGGATTAGCCAGAAGGTTTTTTTCCAGAGACTGTCCTCAAGCAGGATACATTATTGTTATATAATCCTAAGGAATGTAGAGGGGAAAAAGAAGTTTGTCCTTTCTTCTTCCTTGAGAATTCAAGACCCATCTGTCCTTGGGGACCCCTGGACTTCTTATCAGTCTGTCTAGGAATTGACTCTCTCAATACCATGAAAATCAGCAAATGCTACAAATCTCGGCTTTTTTTGGAAACTTACTTTACCAACACGCTACTATATACATATATCCCCTCTCAGATCTGCATGAACATAATCCCCTACACATCCCCCTTCTACAGCCTCTGTCTTTTGGTCTAGAAACTAACCCCCTCACCACAAAACCCAAGACTTCGAGCCACATGCCAGAGCAGTTCTCCTGGGTTCCTTTACTCTGTTGTTCTCTGCTCTGGCACCCATTCCCAATAAAGTCTCTTGCTTTGTCAGCACGTGTGTCTCCTTACACAATTTATTTCCAAGTGTTAGATAACAGCTGACTCTTTGGCCCTGGAAGGGATCCCCCTTCATGCAGCAATAATGTTCATTCTATTCAAGAAATGCTTTTTTGGACTACTAGATATATATCTATGTGTACTTACTTATCCTAGGCATTGTACCAGGAGTTGGGGCTATAGACCAGTTCCCTACCTTCTTCTGAGAACCAAGATTATTTGTGTTAGCATGACTTAGTAACCCTGTGTTCCAGGAAATTCTTAACTTAGAAGAGAAAACTGCCATCTGATGGAGAACTTCATTGTTTTCTTCAGGAAATTCTTGTAAGTTAGTTTATCTGGGTCAGTAATCTGCCCATCTCAGCTATTAGCCCTTGAATTAGAAAATGGGCTGTTTATCAAGATTCCTGTCCAGACTCTCATCTCATTTGTCCACCAATCCTAAATTATTATATCAGCAAAGTTTGCCCAGTTCCAGACAATTCCCTTCCATGAATAACACGTTTTAAACTTTTTGATCCCAGTCCCCCTAATATCCTCCTTCTGAGACACGATGATTCTGTAAAAATGCTCTTTGTCATGTTGAATAAATCTAACACTTACCTTTTTCTGATCAAAACATTTTTTGTTGTTGGTATTTCTGAGGAGGTAACTGTGGATACATTCTACAGGAGGACAGGATGTAAGAATGAGGAATATATATTTATTATGAACTGTTTGGGTATAGCAGAGACCTTCACTTGTCACATTCTTTAGCAAGGTATTTGCCCTGGAAACATCTGGCTGCCTGTTGCTTTACAAACTTGCTAAGCATACATAGGTTTTTAATTGTATATCCCAATTTTTTATTTTTATTTACTCTTCAGTGCATACTTAGTATTGGATATTCTGCTCTCCGATTCTGAAAGTTTGGTGCCACAATTCATAGAAGAATGTAGAAATGGATGACTCTGAACACAAGTGAAAGAAAGGCAGTCATTGGAGGAACAACTCCAGGAGGCCACAGGACATTATGTCAAAGTATTGATAGATGAGAAGGTTTGTGACTTTATGTGATTCTAAAAATTATTGTTTTTATTTATTATGCTTAGACTTTACATCACTGTTTTCTCTAAATAGCCTTTTGTGTAAAATTCTGCCCCCTCTGACCACCCCATTGAAAATACTATCTGCAGCATGAAATATAATAAACACAAACAGTAAAATAGAAAGGGCAGGATTTACAGGACCCTAAGTTGGTCACAAGGAGATGGTTTCTGAGAGACCTCATCATGGCCTGGATGGCACACCCCTCAAAGCTTTCCACCTCCTTTGATTTTAAATGCCATCTGATCTTTGATTATTCAGGTATTTAGCAGAAAGAACCTTCTGGTTAGAGGATAGTAACATAGTGGTTAGATTAAGGTTACAATGAGTAGAAATATCAGTTTCTCAGAGAGGAATTATTTATTTATGTTTGTTTGTTTATTATGCACCTGCTGGGGTTTAGCATTGTGCTATGTACACTTGTCTTCAAAAACAAGGTCCAGCTTTTGTTCCAGAGTTTAAATGTAGGTAGGAAACCAAGTGATACCTCACCTGACACCTGACGGAAATCCCAGATAGAATGTCCTAAGTGCTGCAAGAATTCAGACTAAGGGCTTGGCACACAGCTGCCCAAAATTTCCTTGTGAGGCCAGAAGTCAGAATTTCATTCTTGTTAAGCAGAATTCACTCATGCAACAAGTATATATTGAGCATCTACTATGTCCCAGGTAGTATTATAGGAACTTTGGACCGAAGAGTGAATAAAACAGACAGCAATCCCTGTCCTCATGGAGCTCACATCCTGGCAGGAGTTTGGTTTATCTGCTTCGGTACTGGGTTTGAGTTTCCCCACACATGGCTACGTCCCATGATACTTTGCAGCACTCAAGATAAGCAGAATGGCTGAAGCAAGCAGGATGAGTCACCAGAATCCATTCTGAGAAAAGTAAGTAACAAAATAAGGAAGCAGAAATTATTTCCTCTTTGAACTTTACATCTTGCCTCAAGCATGTCCTTGAAAATTTCCAGTCCAAAGTAATAATTCATGGACCCAGGACACTTTCCATTTCTATAAAAAGTTCTGCTTGTTGGATGTACCAGCTGAAAGCTATATGACAGGATCTGTGGGGAGAGTGGAGAATGAGGGGCTCTGCTAAACCTGGAGTCTGGAAAACTGGGTCCATGGTCTCCACCCTGTAATGAATTGAGTTGTGTAATGAATTGACTGCAGGAAATGGGTTATTATCTCTTTTACCCATGACAGATCATTCTGAAAACTCCAAACCATTTCACAAATGTGTGAGACCATTGATATACATATTATTGTCTAGATTGACAGATCCTGAGGCCATAGACACCACCCTTATGGCAGAAAGTGAAGAACTAAAGAGCCTCTTGATGAAAGTGAAAGAGGAGAGTGAAAAAGTTGGCTTAAAGCTCAACGTTCAGAAAACTAAGATCATGGCATCTGGTTCCATCACTTCATGGGAAATAGATGGGGAAACAGTGGAAACAGTGTCAGACTTTATTTTTTTGGGGTCCAGAATCACTGCTGATGGTGACTGCAGCCATGAAATTAAAAGACGCTTACTCCTTGGAAGGAAGGTTATGGCCAACCTAGATAGCATATTTAAAAGCAGAGACATTACTTTGCCAACAAAAGTCCGTCTAGTCAGGGTATTTTTCCAGTGGTCATGTATGGATGTGAGAGTTGGATGGTGAAGAAAGCTGAGCACCGCAGAATTGATGCTTTTGAACTGTGGTGTTGGAGAAGACTCCAACTCTTGAGAGTCCCCTGGACTGCAAGGAGATCCAATCAATCCATCCTAAAGGAGATCAATCCTGGGTGTTCACTGGAAGGACTGATGTTGAAGCTGAAACTCCAATACTGTGGCCACCCCATGCGAAGAGTTGACTCATTGGAAAAGACCCTAATGCTGGGAAGGATTGGGGGCAGGAGGAGAAGGGGATGACAGAGGATGAGACGGTTGGATGGCATCACTGACTTGATGGACATGGGTTTGGGTAGACTCCAGAAGTTGGTGATGGACAGAGAGGCCTGGCATGCTGCAATTCATAGGGTCGCAAAGAGTTGGACACGACTGAGCGACTGAACTGAACTGAACTGAACTGAGGCCATAGTAGAGGTCACAATAAAGAACAACAACTTGGCTGCCAATAGAGAGGGGATTAAAATGTAAATTAAGTATCTTCCTCAGTGTGCTTCAGGGAACTGGATTTTTCCTGTGGATTGGTTTGTTTGATTCTCACCCCAGCCTTGAAGCTGAAAATGGCTTTTGTATCCCAACACAGAATTAAATCTAGGAGTCAGAGTTTTGGGTGACATGGAAAAGAATAGTTTTACTGCTTTGCTGGGCAAATTGGGCCACAGTGGGTTATTGCCCTCACAATTGTGTGTCCCAAACTGGAGGGGTTAGTGAAAAGTTTCAGAAAGAGTGTGATCAGTTCATGGACATTCTTCTGATTGGTTGATGGTTAGGTAAATGGGAGTCTTCTGATTCCAGCCAGTCTAGGGTCTACAACTGTGGGCAGCATACAGTTCTCCGTCCTGGTGGGGGTTTCAGTATCTGCAAAACAGCTCAAAGATTTATATTCCTTGATTTATATTTATATTTATATTTATATTCCTTGATTTATATTCCAGAATCTTGCCCCAAGGCTGCACTATTATTTTTCTTTTTTGGCCACACCACGAGAGAAGTGTGCTGAACTTTCCCACCTGGGGATTGAACGTACATCCCAGCAGTGGAAGCAGTTGAGTCTTAACCACAGGACCACCAGGAAAGCCCTATTGTTTCTCTTGGCTGTTCCTCCCTTATTTCCATATCCCCTCCAGTCCCTAAATAGCAACCATTTGAACCTACTCACTGGAACTCTGGAAAGGTATTAGAGGCTGAATAAAGCTTATCTCCTGTAATTTCCTGTAATCAAGAAATAGGGGACACCTTAAGACACATTCTGATCTCTGCATCAGGAAAGTGGATGTGTAGGCACAGTAAGTACAGGGATATTTCTAGAAGCTTGTCTTACACCAGAATAGTAAAAACAGAATCATTCATAATGTAACTGTGAAACAGTAAAATATATATCACTAAATCTAAACTTTCCATCCTTGGCTCAACTTCTTCTCAGCCACATCTCAAAAGCACAGCTATATCAACAGCATCCAGTATAAGCAGAAATGTAAAGAAGGAAAGTGGGAGTGAAAAAAAATAAGCAGTCATAGCCAATTTGGTTAAAATACATGACTTCAGCAAATTTTATAAAAATAAATGACTCTTTTTAGCCCCCATCACCTAAGCATTGAAAAAAGACTAAACTAGTGAGGGTCCTAGAACTTCAATTAATTAGCTTTGTAATACATCTGCCTATGGCTGTGATGAATTTCTCATCTATCTGAATGGCATCATTGCTTACAACATGTAAAATGTTCATCCTTATATTTAGGTTAGTAAATATGACCTTAGTAACTAGTGAAGCTGCTGTAGTGAAGCTGCTCAGTCATGTCCGACTCTTTGCAACCCCATGGACTGTAGCCCACCAGGCTCCTCTGTCCATGGGATTTTCCAGGCAAGAGTACTGGAGTGGGTTGCCATTTCTTTCTCCAGGGAATCTTCCCGACCCAGGGATCGAACCCAGGTCTCCCGCATCGTAGGCAGATGCTTTTACCGTCTGAGCCACCAGGGAAGTCACTAGTAACAGTGATAAATATATGAGGATTCTGTTGTATGGTCAAAATGGTGGATCAGATCCAAGTCACTGAAATATTTTTATGAAAAATATTTTCATAAATATTACATAAACTTATATAAGGGTAGGATTAAAGAGATCTTTTTTTTTCTTGGTTAGGATTTTGAACTAGTCACAAAGGTTTCTTTCTGTCTTTCTAAATGTCCACCCAAACCACTCACATCCATTATATTAAAATTTGCATATTAAATTTTAACTTATCAGATTCACAAACTAACTCTCACTTGGTTTCCTCTTTGGTAATTCCTAATAGCAAAGTTAATGTAAGAGATTTTTTCAGCGGCTGATTTACCCTCAGGGTAACAATGCCCTATTACTTTTTTTCAGGAGGCGCCTATGATAGAAATGTGGGGGGAAAGGGATTTTAAAGGGAGATTCTGAAATCGTTGGGAAATTCCACAACTGTTCTTTGTAGCCATGTCAACAAATGACATTGTCCAGGATCCATGATTCATGTGTCAGGCATGCTGATGTTGGAATGGAGTCAACAGAAGGAAGTTGGCCTCAGATACAGGGACTCTCAGCTGCTGAGCTAGAATGGCTATGAAAGATTTTTATTTTCATCAGACTTTTCTTGAACCTTCACTCTGTGTGAGGTGGTTGGGAATTCAAATTCAGCTCCCATGGTTAAGAGGAAAGAAAGAAACCAGGAAGTCACTTAGGAAGAGGTACCGTTTGGGCTACAGGAAGGCTCAGAGATAGGAGAGGACAAACCTTGAGACTTAACTCATACAGTGAGGTGGAGATTGAAAGAATGAGCTCTTAGAAAGTGCCCAAACAGTGGTGCAACCTGGCTTGAATTTCAAAGGTTGCGTTGATTTTGTCATGTAAAAAGGGGAAAGACATTCGAGACAGAGAAAAGAGTATGGGCAAAAGGTACAAGGTACAAGAATTTAAAAGACTGAAGCTAAAGATGGGAGGAGAGAGAAATCTAGAGAGGAGACTGGGGAGGTCTGACAGAGTCAAGCAGAGAAAAACTTCTATCAGGTCAAGAATGTGAACTATCCTGAAGACCATGGCAAGTGGTAGACACTGATGATTAAGCCTGAGAAAAGATATGGCCAGATTTATGTTTTTGAAAGTTCTCTTGGTAGAAGCAAGTGAATGGTGAGGGAGAAGGCTTGGGTTAGACCATTTTGGAGATTTCTATGGAATCTGGGGAAGAGAAAGGAGGACCAGTCTATTGTAGTGGAGATAGGAAGAGGGAAGAAATTTACCAAGAAATTATTTGAAAAATTTAAAAGACTAGGTACCATTACATGTTGGGACACTTCAGAGCTGCAAGTAGAACTAATAGCCAGACAATTGTGAAACAGAAGTACTAATTGATATAAAGAAATGCTGACAACACAAGAGAAGGTGAAATAACCAAGACATAAAGTCATGGCATATACAACACACGAGATTAAAATGAAATATATCAAAACCTTAAAAGCCATAATCTCTGGATAGTGAGGTGATAGATAATTCTTCTCTTCTGTTTTATATTTTTATATATTCAAAGTGAATCATATTTGTAATGTAGAACTATGACAAAAGTTAAGGAGAAAATAAGGATGAAAGGAAGTAAGTGAAAAAAGGGAAAAGGACGAAAGGAGAAAGATTTTATGTTAAAGAGATACACTCAGTGGTGTATGGGAAGTAAAAATGGCTCAATAGAGATAGAGTTATGATTTCTACATGGGCATCTTTAATGTAAACTATCTAGAAGTTTCTACAAAGTAAGCATCATAGGCTAAAGGACTATGGTCTCTTTGAGAGGTGATTAGGTCGTGAAGGTGGAGCCTTCACGAATGGGATTATAAGCATACCTTGGAAATATGTAGGTTCTGTTCTAGAAAATCCCAATAAAGTGACTATCTCAATAAAATGAGTCACACAATTTTTTTGGTTTCCTAGTACATATAAAAATTATGTTCCCAATTTGCTATAGTATACTAAGTGTGCCACGGCATTATGTCTTTAAAAAAAACAATGTAGATAACTTATATTAAAAAACACTTTCTTGCTCAACAATGCTAACTGACAGCTGAACATTTGCAGATCCTAAACTTTTGGCTGGTAGAAGGTCTTGCCTAAATGTTGATGGCTGCTGACTGAATACGGTTGAGGTTGCTGAAGGTTTGGCTCTAGCAATTTCATAAAATAACTATGAAGTTTGCATCATCATTTGACTCTTTCTTTCACAAACAATTTCTCTGCAGCATACAATGCTGTTTGACAACATTTTACTCATAGTAGAACTTCTCTTCAAAACTGAAGTCAATCTTTTCAAACTCTGTCACTTCTTTATTAACTGAGTTTATGTATATTCTAAATCCTTAGTTGTCATTTCAACACTCCTCAAAGCATCTTCACCAGGAGTAGTTTCCTTCTCAAGAAGCCACTTTCTTTGTTCACCATAAGAAGCAAGTCCTCATCCATTAAAATTTTATCATGAGATAATTGCAATTTAGTCACATCTCCAGGCTTCGCTTTTAATTCTAGTTCTCTTGCTATTTCTAACACATCTGCAGTTACTTCCTCCACTGAAGTCTTGAGCCATCAAAGTCACCCATGAAGGTTGGAATCAACTTCTTTCAAACTCCTGTTAATGCTGATAGTTTGATCTCTTCCTATGAGTCATGGAAGTTCTTAATGACATCTAGAATGGTGATTTTTTTCCAGAAGCTTTTCAATTGGCTTTGCCCAAATCTACCAGAGGAATCACTATCTATGAATAAAGATAAAGCCTTATGAAATATATTTCCTATAGAATAAGACTTGAAAGTTGAAATTAATCCTTGATCTATGGGCTACAGAATGTATGTTCTGTTAGCAGGCACAAAAAAACAACCTTAATTCCACCATACATGTCATCAGATGTCTGAGTGCATTGTTGATGAGCATTAACATTTTGAAAAGACTCTTTTTTCCTGAGCAGTGGATCTCAAGGTGGTTTTAACATATTCAATAAACCGTGTTGTAAACAAATATACTGTCATCCATACTTTGTTATTCTATTTATAGAGCTCAGGCAGAGTAGATCTAGCATAATTCTTAAGGGCCCTAGGATTTTCAGAATGGTAAAAGAGCATTGGCTTAGAGTCATCAGCCAACTTAGAGTCATCAGCTGCATTAGCCATTAGATTCAAGAGTCAGACTGTCCTTTGAAACTTTGAAGCCATGCATTGACTTCTCTCGAGCAGTGACGGTCTTAGACGGCATCTTCTTCCAATAGAAGCCTATCTCATCTGCACTGAAAATCTGTGGGGATGGTATTACCGTGCATGCATGCGTGCTCAGTCAATTCAGTCATGTCCAATTCTTTTCGACCCTGTGGACTGTAGCCCACAAGGCTCCTCTGTCCATGGACATTTCCAGGCAAGAATACTGGAGCGGGTTGCCATACCCTTCTCCAGGGGATCTTCCCGACCCAGGGATCAAACCTGGGTCTTCTGCACTGCAGGCAGATTCTTAACCACTGAGCCACCAGGGAAGTCTGACGTTAGTGTAACGGCCATTAGTTATCTCGGCTAGATTGTCTCGATAAGTTACTGCAGCTTCTACATCAGCACCTGCTGCTTCACTTTGCACTTTTATGTTATGAAGACAGCTGCTTTCATTAAACCTCATGAAGCAACCTTTGCTAGCTTCACCTTTCCTCTGCAGCTTCTTCACCTCTCTCTGCCTTTAGAGAATGAGGAGAGTTGGGGCTTTGCTCTGGATAGGCTTCAGCTTAAGGGAATATTGTGGCTGGTTTAATCACCCACTATAACTTTCTCCATATCAGTAATAAGACTGTTTCACTTTCTTATCATTTGTGTGTCCACTGGAGTAGCATTTTTAATTTCCTTCAAGAACTTTTTCTTTGCATTCACAATTTGGCTAAGTATTTGACACAAGAAGCTCAGCTTTCAACCTACCTTAGCTTTCAACATCCCTTCTTCCTTGAATTGAACTGAACTCTTCCCTAAACTTAATCATTTCTGGTTTATGATTTAAAGTGAGAGATGAACACTTGGGGTTATTGTAAGGTTAGTAATTGACTTAATTTCAATGTTGTTGCATCTCAGGGAATAGGGAGGCCCAAGGAGAGGGAGAGAGATGGGGGAATAGTGTTTGGTGAAGCAATTAGAACACATATATTTATTGATTAAACTCAATTTTATATGGACAGGGTTCATGATGTCCCAAAACAATTACAATAATTACATCAAAGATCACTGATCACAGATCACCATAACAAATCGACACGCACACTTCGCTATGTTTAAAGTGGATAACCAGCAAGGACCTAATGTATAGCACATGGAACTCTGCTCAATGTTATGTGGCAGCCTGAATGGGAAAGGAGCTTGGGGGAGGATGGACACATGTATTTGTATGACTGAGTCCCTTCTGCTGTTCACCTAAAATGATCACAATATTGTTAATTGGCTATACCTCAGTACAAAATAAAATTTTTAAAGCAATTGAATAATAATGAAAACGTTGGAAATTTTACAAAAATTACCAAAATATGATCCCTGGGTCAGGAAGATACCCTGGAGAAGGAAATGGCAACCCACTCCAGTACTCTTGCCTGGAAAATTCCATGGATGGAGGAGCCTGGTGGGCTACAGTCCATGGGGTCGCAAAGAGTCAGACACGACTAAGCAACTTCACCTGGAAAAAAATATGATACAGAGACACAACTCAAGCAAATGTTACTAGAAAAATGATGCCAATAGACTTGCTTGATGTAGGGTTGCCACAAACTGTCAATTTATTAAAAAAAAAATGAAATGTCTGCAAATAAGCAAAACACAATAAAATGAGGTATGCCTGTAGAGTTCTTATAAAAGAGATCCTAGATACCTCCATCACCCCTCCTGCCTTAGGAAGACACAGTGAGAAGAAGGCTGCTTATAACCAGGAAATGGGTTCTCACCAGACATGTAATCTGCTGGCTCCTCGATCCTGGAATTCTTTGTCTCCAGAACTCTGAGAAATAAGTGACTCTTGTTTAAGCCACAAGCCTATGATATTTTTGCTACAGCAGCCCTAACAGAGAAAGACCTGGACATTAAACAAAATACTTCTTATACCAAATCAGTTAAACTTTAAGCATGCTGAAAATTTGTTGAGACCTACGAGTGTTTGCCTCCCTCAGGGTTAGTTTCAAAGTGCAGGGGGACAGACTGGATTTTGTGTAATTTCCAGTAATGTAGTACAGGATGAGAACCCACATACCTTTAGTGTTGCAATAATATAAAAAGCCTCAGGAGCACCCCTGCCAACACAAGTCCTCAGAGACAGTCAAGCAAACAGTGTCTGGGGCTGCAGAAACCTGGAAAGAGAGAATCCAGGGTAAACATGACTTCCAAACTGACCATTGCTCTTTTGCTTTCTTGGCAGTTTCATGCTCTCTGTAGCATCGCGCAAAGGTAGGTACATACTTCTGATTACTAGAGCTTTCTTTATCTAATTATGATTCTCAGAAAGTAAGGCTTTAAGAACAAAATGCTTTAAGAACAACACTTATTTTCAAAACAAAAAAATTTCATTTAATGTGAACAAGGATGCAAAATGACTTCCATAGTCCTTGGACAACTTTACCTTTACTAACACTTTCTTTGGCTCTAAAGATTTATGTTTTCTTTTGATTTTAAAAGAAATTGAAATATTTTCACAGGCCCCTAAAATTACGGTGGTCCCTAGGCACTGCATCTACTATGTCTTATGCATAAGTCAGCTTTGATTGAATCAGAGTTTGAATTATTTAGGCTCTATCTCTGTTCCTCTGAGGAAGTTGTGATATTTGGGTTGGTATAAACATTTGGTTGCTAAAAATCAGATCTTGTTTTATAACACATTTATTTACATGTCTGAATATGAATTGAATTTTATAGACCAATGTATATGGGACTTCCTTATAGCTCAGATGGTAAAGAATCTGCCTGCGATGCAGAAGACCTGGGTTCAATCCCTGGGTCAGGAATCCTCTGGAGAAGGGAATGGCAACCCACTCCAGTATTCTTGCCTGGAGAAGCCCATGGACAGAGGAGCCTAGTGGGCTACAGTATATAGCATCGCAAAGAATTGGACACAACTGAGCAACTAACACTACTACTACTGTCACTATATATAAATACATATATACCTAAACCCAGTTACAATTTATATTATACTCCTTGGGATTCACAGTTGATAAATATTGTTCATTAACATTGAACTAGGTAACCCATATGTTTTAATTATCATTCTGTTGATGAAGATTCAGACAATAATCATTTCATATCTGTTTTGAAGACCCCATGAGGGATCTTAGACCCTTCTGAGAATCTGTTCTACAACAAGTAACATCTTGTTTTTAACATGTGGTTTCTAAACTTGAATTTTTCCTCTCATTAGCATTAAAGGATTTTTTTTAAAACACATCTCTGTGAAATCGACATAAGTTTCTATTAATTCTTTCTAAAGATGGTTTCTTTGTTGATGCTATTATAGCTGACCTCTTGCAAATACCATTATGGTTTCACAGAGGATTCTGCAAAATCAAGTGGAAGAAAAAGTGTCATAGGGAGGTTCAACATTAATTTTAAAAACTATAAATATTAGTTTTCTCATAGAAAATTACTCAAAGTAGTCAGCAAAAACATTTTCAATTCAGTTCAGTTGCTCAATCGTGTCCAACTCTTTGCGACTCCATGAACTGCAGCACTCCAGGACTCCCTGAAAGAAAACAAATGGAAATCAAAGGCTGGACAAAAAGTAGTCTTATTTGAAGCAATCTTCCTCTTAAAATTAAGACTTTTGTGTGTGTGTGTGTGTGTGTGTGTGTGATCCTTAACTCATTATGTTAGAGTTTAAAGAGTATGCAGCAGAGTTGTGCCTTTTAATGAAACTAGTGCCCTTTCCTTTATTATTTTCACTGCTTCCATTGTGCCAAGTCTGAGTGCACTGCTTCAGTGCCAATGGGTGGTAACATGTTCCATTCCTTTCCATTCAAAATGTGTCAAATAATGAAGAATGGTTCAGAATAGATCACATTGTAAAAGTTTAGGAATCATGTAATTGCTTTTAAAAGTGCTGAGTTATTTTGCATCTGGCAATGACGAATAACAAGGTTCTGGGTGTTCAGTGGTAAACAAAAATAAGAAATATCTTTGTTTTAATGAAACTTAATGTGGTGCAGATGTCTGTTTAGTTTTGGCTTGTGTTCCCTAGCTTCTGAATCCTAGAGGAGTAGTTTCACTTACTTGATGTAAACAGATTCCAAATCACCACCTGGGGAGCTAGTTAACTTCCATCCTTTAGAGTTAAAGTAATTGGAGAAGCAGGACAGAGTTTCTGCAATAATAAGTTTGAATTGGGAATGATTATGGCTTCCCTGGTTGTTCAGTGGTAAAGAATCTGCCTGCAATGCCGAAGACTTGCTGAAGACACGGGTTCAATCCCTGAGCTGGGAAGATCCTCTGGAGAAGGAAATGGCAACCCACTCCAGTGTTCTTGCCTGGAAGTCCCCATGGACAGAGGAACTTGGCAGGCTACAGTCCATGGAGTCACAAAGAGTGGGACGTGACCGACTGAACAACAACAGTGATTGAAGCAACTCTTGGTTCATGCTGGTTAACTTTAGCAATCTGCCTCCAGATTACCTGGGAATTCCCTTTACCGTGACTGCTGGGTCCAATGGCCTTTGGCAACGTAAGTGAAATGCTGCCGTGGCTACCGGAAAATTGTGAAGAAATCCTGTTGGGACCATTTCAGTCAACCACTGAACTCAAAGGACCATGATTTCAATGGCAAAAGAATACCTAAAAACAGGTGAATAAAGCTTCCCCCTATCTTTTTTTTTTTTAGCTCATTAACAAAGAGACCTCTGCTGAGACTTTAGAAAAAGTGGGTGCAGACAGTAGTTGTACAGATAGTTTTGAGGGGAAAAGTTGGTTTGATTTTTCGCAATTAAAATTTTCATTTATCATGGAATTTGAAAAGACCCTGATGCTGGGAAAGATAGAGGGCAGGAGGAGAAGGGGATGACAGAGGATGAGATGGTTGGATGGCATCATTGACTCAGTGGACATGGGTTTGGGTGGACTCCGGGAATTGGTGATGGACAGGGAGGCCTGGCGTGCTGTGGTTCATGGGGTCGCAAAGAGTTGGACATGACTGAGCAACTGAACTGAACTAAGGAAAACTCAGAAAACTCAGCTCCTCAATTACCTGATGGAGTCTCACTAACTCCAACCCCCCACCTTTTCTGTTGCTAATGCTTAAATGGTTTCTTTCATTTATTTGCCTCTTCAGTGAAAGAAAAAACCAGCAAAAGCAATTTTGCTTTTTTAATTACTGAAAATGTAGAGCAAAACAGTAAACTTAAAACTATTAATTTCTAAAAAAAAGAAAAAAAGCACAATGGAAAAGTTCCTTTGCTCTTATCTAATTCAATGTTAGCAGCAGCTTTGAAGGATGAGAAAAATAAATGATTAAAAAGGATAATTTTTCCATTATTTCCAAAAACTTCTCAGTAGATACGCTAACTTCAACTAAATAAAATCAGAGTTCTAGCCAATTCTGTTGGATTGGCACCCATACCACCCTATCCTTACTACTCACTGTATTTAGTCTTTCAGGGCTTTCTCTGGCCACCAATCCACTACACCAGCAGAATTGAAGACTGGAAATATTGGGAAATTAATGGCCCTGGAAGCAGCCTTTAATGACTCACCAGAGTAGCATGTAAATAGCTCTATCCCTCAGGTAGATAACTCCAAAACATGTTTTACATGGTTTCCAGTGAAGCTTTGGGCTTCCCAGGTGGCTCAGTGGTAAAGAATCCGCCTCCCAGTGCAGGAGACACAGGACACGCAGGTTCAATTCCTGGGTTGAGAAGATCCCCTGGAGGAGGGCATGGTAACCCACTTCTTGCCTGGAAAATCCCATGGACAGAGAAGTCTGGTGGGCTGCAGTTCATAAGGTCACAAAGAGTCAGACTGAAGTGATTGTAGCACACATGCAGGCAGTGAAGCTCCAATTAACCCATAACTATAAATTACACTTCATTGATTGCCTTTTTTTTATTCACTATTGCCTCTACCTCACCCACTTTGTTCACTGGGATCACTTCCAAAATAAACTACTGAAACTTGAATTCACAACTGAGTGATAGCTTTGGGACAACCAGTCCGAGACAGTAGCTTTGAATGCTATGCAAGGCTGAAAACGAACTGTTGTGTTTGGTTTCTTCTTAATTTCTAAAGTGGGTAAAATTATGCCATTTCCTATCACCAAGAGAATTTAAGGACATGTAAAATTCCTATAACTTTTAAAATAGTAAAATAAAACAATATTTTCAAATGCAATCTAGTTCAAATATAGTAAAACACATGTACATAGATTAACCAAATGTTAACACAATTATAAAGTGAACATATTAAGAGAATAATATAATGGCCTGTGCATGCTAAGTCACTTCAGTCGTGTCTAACTCTATGAGACCCCAGGGAGTATAGCCTGCCAGGCTTCTCTCTCCATGAGATTCTCCAGACAAGAACATTGGAATGGGTTGCCATTCCCTTCTCCAGGGGATCTTTCCGATGCAGGGATTGAACTCTGGCCTAGCAAAACATTTATATTTGTTTTAGATTCTTAATGATGTTCCATTAGAGAGCATTTGATGCTGCCACTCCCATCTTTTCTCTGCTGGCGGCACCCTGCTTATATTGCTTTCATGTTTACTCATTATGCTTGAACCCTGAGACTTGTGTTAGAGCAAAATTGCTACAATTTCATTATATTGAACAACAAAATAGCAAGGATTCACCAGACATTATGTTCAGGGTCATTGTTTATTGGTCAGAATGATTTATTTTGTACCATAGGTTGTCATTGTACAGGAGACCAGGATCAAGACCATCCCCAAGAAAAAGAAATGCAAAAAAGCAAAATGGCTGCCTGAGGAGGCCTTACAAATAGCTGTGATAAGAAGAGAAGTGAAAAGCAAAGGAGAAAAGGAAAGATATACCCATTTGAATGCAGAGTTTCAAAGAATAGCAGGGAGAGATAAGAAAGCCTCCCACAGTGATCAATGCAAACAAATAGAGGGAAACAACAGAATGGGAAAGACTAGAGATCTCTTCAAGAAAATTAGAGATACCAAGGGAACTTTTCATGCAAAGATGGGCACAATAAAGGACAGAAATAGTATGGACCTGACGGAAGCAGAAAATATTAAGTAGAGGTGGCAAGAATACACAGAAGGACTGTACACAAAAGATCTTCACGACCCAGATAATCACGATGGTGTGATCACTCACCTAGAGCCAGACATCCTGGAATATGAAGTCAAGCGGGCCTTAGGAAGCATCACCACGAACAAAGCTAGTGGAGGTGATGGAATTCCAGTTGAGCTATTTCAAATCCTCAAAGATGATGCTGTGAAAGTGCTGCACTCGATATGCCAGCAAATCTGGAAAACTCAGCAGTGGCCACAGAACTGGAAAAGGTCAGTTTTCATTCCAATCCCAAAGAAAGGCAATGCCAAAGAATGCTTAATCTACTGCACAATTGCACTCATCTCATATGCGGGTAAAGCAACGCTTAAAATTCTCCAAGCCAGGCTACAGCAATATGTGAACCATGAACTTCCAGATGTTCAAGCTGGATTTAGAAAAGGCAGAGGAACCAGAGATCAAATTGCCAACATCCACTGGATCATCGAAAAAGCAAGAGAGTTCCAGAAATATATCTATTTCTGCTTTATTGACTATACCAAAGCCTTTGACTGTGTGGATCACAATAAACTGTGAAAAATTCTGAAAGAAATGGGAATACCAGACCACTAGACCTGCCTCTTGAGACATTTGTATGCAGGCCAGGAAGCAGCAGTTAGAACTGGATATGGAACGACAGACTGGTTCCAAATTGGGAAAGGAGTACGTCAAGGCTGTATATTGTCACCCTGCTTATTTAGCTTATATACAGAGTGCATCATGAGAAACGCTGGACTGGATAAAGCACAAGCTAGAATCAAGATTGCAGAGAAAAATACCAATAACCTCAGACATGTAGATGATACCACCCTTATGGTAGAAAGTGAAGAAGAACTAAAGAGCCTCTTGATGAAAGTGAAAGAGGAGAGTGAAAAAGTTGGCTTAAAGCTCAACATTCAGGCACTGAAACATATATATGGTCATATGTGAAATGGATCGCCAGTCCAGGTTTGATGTACGAGACAGGGTGCTCGGGGCTGGTGCACTGGGATGACCCAGAGGTATGGGATGGGGAGGGAGTTGGGAGGGGATTTCAGGATGAGGAACACATGTACACCAGTGGAGGATCCATGTCAATGTATGGCAAAACCACTACAATATTGTAAAGTAATTAGCCTCCAATTAAAATAAATAAATTTATATTAAAAAAAAAGCTCAACATTCAGAAAACTAAGATCATGGCATCTGGTCCCATCACTTCATGGCAAATAGATGGGCAAACAGTGGAAATAGTGGCAGACTTTATTTTTTTGAGCTCCAAAATCACTGCAGATGGTGATTGCAGCCATAAATTAAAGGATGCTTACTCCTTGGAAGGAAAGTTATGACCAACCTAGACAGCATATTAAAAAACAGAGACATTACTTTGCCAACAAAGGTCCATCTAGTCAAGGATATGGCTTTTCCAGTAGTCATGTATGAATGTGATAGTTGAACTATAAAGAGAGCTGAGTGCCGAAGAATTGATGCTTTTGAACTGTGGTGTTGGAGAAGACTCTTGAGAGTCCCTTGGACTGCAAGGAGATCCAACCAGTCCATCCGAAAGGAGATCAGTCCTGGGTGTTCACTGGAAGGACTGATGTTGAAGCTGAAGCTCCAATACTTTGGCCACCTGGTGCGAAGTGCTGACTCATTGGAAAAGACCCTAATGCTCGGAAAGATTGAAGGCGGGAGGAAAAAGGGATGACAGAGGATGAGATGGTTGGATGGCATCACTGACTCAGTGGAGATGAGTTTGAGTAAACTCCAGGGATTGGTGATGGACAGGGAGGTTTGGCGTGCTGTGGTCCATGGGGTCGTGAAGAGTCAGACAGGGCTGAGTGACTGAACTGAACTGAACTGATAGATTGTCATTATTTTATTCAAATAAATGTTTTTGTCAATACTATTTTATTTATTAAGCTTTAAAAAATATGCTTATTCATATGCTCCTCAAAAGTTTCTTTTATCCCCACCATTTTGGTAGTTGGTAATGTACATGTTTACTCCACCCTCTCTACTTCCTTCTTTTCTTTTTTCCCCTCTCCCCTCTTTCCTTCTTTTTTCTTCCCTCCCTTCTTTCCTTGTAAATGTAAAATTTTTAGAAAGTTTTTTTTATTTTATGAATCACATTTTGACTTGGAAAATTTAAAATCTCCTTTGGAAACTGTTATACTTTTATTTTCAAAATGTAGAGCTAATTCCACAGAGGATTTATACACTTGAATTTCTTAGTTTGGGAATTTTGTCTTAAGTCCTCATAAGGAGTTATTTGAAAAAGTCCTTAGAGTTTAGATACTTGTTCCCAAAGCTGACTTCAGATTGTCTGTCAACCAATGAGTACACTTACCAATGCACTACACTTCTTAGGCTTCCAGCGGAAGGGGAGAGGAAATAGAATTTATGATGAGATTATCAGTCAGCTAAGCCAATGAAATTTGCACATATCAAGAAAAAATAACCCTCTGATTATACCATCCTGGGCATAAATTTACTAGCTTTGTGTATCTAGTTTGTGTCATATTGTCATTTTTCAGTCACCAAATCATGTCTGATTCTCTACTACCCCATGAATTGTAGCATGCCAGGCTTCCCTGTCCTTCTCTATTTCTCTGAGTTTGCTCATCACAAACTCATGTCGATTGAGTCAGTGGTGCCATCCAATCATCTTTTCCTCTGTCACCTCCTTATCCTCTTGCCCTCAGTCTTTCTCGGCTTCAGGGTCTTTTTCAGTGAATTAGCTGTTTGAATCAGGTAGCCAAAGTATTGTAGCTTCAGCTTCAGTCCTTCCAATGAATATTCAGGGTTGATATGCTTTAGAACTGACTGGTTTGATCTTATTAACTGTCCAGAATAATTCCATGAAGTGGATGAAATCTCTATTAATGAGAAAATTGAGGCTCAAAGAGGTTTCATAGCTTGTAGAATTTATCTAAGTAACAACAAGATAATAAAGCCAGGTAGATGCTCAAATGAAAGATAACCTGGTTGGATCTAGTCAGGATGTTTAGTTCCAACTACTATGCTCTGTTATCATTCTATCTTCAAGATACCCAGACTAAATTATAATATGTTTCACAGATCATAAGGCATAATGTAGACATTATAAGGTTTGGATTAGCCAGGGTATTGATTGTGTTAGAAGTTCTAATTATCTTGGATACACAGCACTTGAAGACTTCGTTTTCACCATTGCTGATTCTTGCTGTTGTTTGTTTCAAGACAGCTTTGTGAAATTACATCTATAGTTAACTGAGGTTTGAAAATATAACCATGTGACTTCTGCTAACAACTGGGCTTCAAACAGATGGCTTCTTCTTCCTTAGGTCCAATTTCTCTTAATTTTGAATCTACAGTGCATCCAAAGCTAACCATATTGTCCAATTGGAGTGATTATTAGCATTAGGCGAGGGTCTGATTATTATCCATTTTCTTCCAGATAAAAGACTGGCTTGACAATGAGTTGGCACTAGACAATAAGAGGAATATCGATTTTAAAAATTGCTTTCAGAAGCCAAAATGCTTTTCTTCATAAACGCTTTCCGTATCCTGACAAGAAATGAACTTTTTTCAAGGGTTATAAGAGTGAATAAGGTCATACTGTGAGGAAATAAGGCACACAACTATGGACTTGAAACATAAATCTACACACTTCTGTTTCCATCAAATGGAACAGGTAGCTAGATTGACTCCTGAAGACAATTTTCAAAGCTATATTAAATATTACTTTAAACCACCTTTGAATCTGTCAATAAACTGCTAAAAACATAAGGCAAACAAGCAAGAGAATGAGTAGAAGTTAGAATGCTTTTTGTGTGTTATGTACTTTTGTCTAATTATCGTTGTTCTATATCTTGTCTGCATATGTGCAATCCTCATAATAACTCAAAATAAGTAGTGTCATTTTAAAATTTAACAGATCAGGGAACCAAGGCACAGAGAAGTTAAGTGATATGCTTGTGGTTACATAGCTAGGAGGCTCAAGGCTGGAAAAAATTTAGGTATTCTTATATGTCTACAGACTTACAGGCACATTAGAGTTGATGAGAGTAGTCTGGTGCAATAGTTAGGAGAAAGCTTGAAACTCTGAATAAAGGTAGAGAGATTGAAAATTATTCCTATTGAGACCTAGTAAAGTCAGAGATAATTTAGGTGCACCTGAAATGTGCCACCAACATCAATTTAAAACATGATAAAAATTTCATTTTTCCACAATGAGTTTTCAGCTTATTCAATTAAGTAAAGCAAGAAGAAAAAGACCATCTATTACAAAATGTGGGAGAATAAATTTAAGTGAGAAGATGCTAATCCTTTCTGCCTAACAGAAATGCAAATTAAACCACAATGAAGTGCTGAGAAACAATACATCAAACAACTCTGAGCATTAGTATATGGAAAAAGGCGAACACATACATTGCCCAAAGAGAAATGTAAATTCATATAACCACTTTGCAGATGATTAAGTAGCTTTCTAAATTACTTTCTACCAGCAACAGACCATCTGGATACATAGACAAGATATATTTGACAGAGAATGAGGGGTACTGGGCTTCATGGGAACTGTCTAAGGTGGTAAGAAGTTGGCATCTATGAATGCCTACTTTCAAAGTACTTTTAAAAAGATTGTATTATCCTGAGTCTAGAAGTTAGAATTTGCAACTGTGTGATAATGTACGTGTTAAAACTATTGAGGTCCCCAAAACAAGATGTATTATTGAGAAGATAAAATTCTTTGAATAATCTATAGAATGAAAGAGATCTGGTGACTCTGGTCATACAGATCTAAAATTTATAGTATTAAGAAGGTACTTTGACAAGACTATTTTTACTCTCTTTAAAATACAGGTATATTAGTGCCACAGCATGCTAATGAAAACTATCTCAATACAAGGGAGAGATGGGGGAAAAATAAAGCATACTCCTTTTCTCTCCTGGGCGTCATTATAGAAAACTCCATGAGTTAAATCTAAAAAGCTTTTATTTAGGAGAAGCTCAAGTAATCAGCAAATAGAAGGATATTCTAGAGGGGAAGATTTGTGCTGGGGTTGAAGTATACTCTGTAGATGAAAAGTATACTGGATATATGAAAGGGAAGCAAGTAATGGTAACGTTGAGTAACTGAAGTCCATTAAACAATTTTGGATAATTATTTTTGGTAGAGACCAATGGTCTAAGAGCCTCTATTGAAGAACAGTTGACCAACACAACTACTTTGAAATCTCATCATATACATATTTCAAGTTGTCATAGTGAAAAAGAGTTCCAGGAAAAACTTGACTGACAGTGGGTTTCTGTACTTTTATTGGTCAACAAAGTTTGGCTGTTAAATATTTATTTGCCAAACCCTGTTATGAACTGTTTAGCTTGTTGTGAAGCCCTGGTTTCATAGTGAGATTATGAGATGGTAATACTGGGTACCAAAAACTGTTGAAAATAAGAAGAAAACCACATTTTCCTCCTCAAAAAGATTTTAATGAACTTTAATAGATGCTTCTGGACTGATCTGAGTACTCCCAATAGGATTTAGTACCTAAGAGGATGGTCTGTGTTGAAACTCACCCGGAAGAGCTGGTGTAACTCTGGTGATGGTAGCAGAAGCAGGTGCCTCTCTTTTCAGATGCAGCACCAGAAACGAACACTTTCATTAGACCAATCATTTTTTTAGGAGTTCAGGGGATCAATGATGCAATCTGTGGTGCTCCTATCCAGTGAGGAATAGCTATGTTGCCTTTGCCAGCTTCATTCTATTGCGAAATTCAGTTGACTTTTTTTTCCAGCTATGAGTCCTCTGGGCCAGACATTCTGGCACCTGAGGACGTTCTTTGAGATAACCAATTTCCATCTCTCTCTGCAACTCTAATGAAGCATACTTTTCCTACAAAAACTGTACATATTTAAAATGAAAAATTTTATGGTCTTTGGTATACATATATGTTTACGGAATCATCACCAGATTGTTCCATCATCAAAAACATTCATCTTGGTAATTAAAATATTCACCAGCCTAAAAGTTTCCTCATTCCCCTTTGTTATCTGTCCCTCTAACCCTACCTCTCAAGTCCTGAGGAAAACACTAGTCTGCTCAGAGATTCCCAAGAAGAGTGGTCCTAGGGATTAAGGTGAAGCTCAAAAGTCATGCCATATCACTTGTGTCACATCATATTTGTCAAGGAAGTCACTGATGTCAACTCAGATTCAGAGGAGGCTAATTAAATTCGGCCTCTCAATGGAAGGAGTAGCAAAAAAATTCTTAGCCATCTTTACTGCAACAGGACTGAAAACCACTACAATAGGCTAACCTCCCCATTTTGCAGGTGGAGTTACCAAAGTACAAAGTTTTGATGTGACATAAACTTTGAGTAAACACAGTTAACTCTAAAATCCCAAATAGGATGCTCAGGACTGAAAACTTTGAGTCAAAAACTTTGTTAGATACCTGCCATGTTGTTTTTGGCCTCTCAATAAAAAAAATTACCTTTCGCTGTCTTCTTAAACTTCTAAGAAGAAAGTCTTCCAATTTTTATCCACTTCTTATGCAGGCTAGAAAAAGGAAAAACATAATCTTCAAGGTACATGGGAAACATTCAGACCCCATTTTAAAAAGGGATGTGATCATTGCAGATACTCTGCATTATGTGGTTTCTGCCATCTTTCAGTCTCACAATTTCATATTGCAAACCTGTTTAGGGTATTACCAAGAAAAAAGAACTGCACTTCAAAACATCCTGAAAAGACTTAGATCATTAGAGAAAGTGTGGTCCTAGATTGACTTTTCAGGAAGCAGATATTTATGAAAAAGTTCTCAATATCTATTGAAAAACGAATTGCATGTAGTTAACACTACTGTACTGTCCACTTAAGCATGGTTAAGGGAGTAAAATTGATGTCATGTGCTTTTTATCACAATTTAAAAAAACAGGAGGCAAATTCCAAGATGATTTTGGAGTCTAAGACATACATTAAGAATCAAAACCTAAGAAAAAAAGGAGGAGGGAGCAGAATTGGACAGAAGAAAACAGTTGAATTGTTCTGCAAGCCCTACATAGATTTAGCCCAGAGAACAAGCCCCAGAGCAAATAATGTCACCCCACCTGGAGCTGAGATGACCCACCTTTGTACTCTCACTGAGCCACTGAATGCAGGCTGACCCAGGAAGGCCATGACCTTGGTCAAAGCAGCTCCCTGCCCCCAGACAGCAAAGTTCTTCCATGAAGTGGGGAAAGGGCTACGGAACCCTATGTCTACACCAACACTGGAGATAGGAAATTCAAACAATATAGGGAGAAAGTAGCATTTCTACTTTTGAGGATGTTGTCTGTGATCCCTGAAGGAAAAATATAGGACGCATAATTCAGTGAAAATTCCAGCACACTGTAAATAGAATTCAAGAGTATTTAGCACTAATTTTAGCTTGAAAAAAATGTGCTCCTTAGTTTCACACACACACATACACACACACAAATTATCTTTTAGCATGACTGAAAGGTCAAAAATAGATCATAAGGGAATAAGTATCAGGCACGTCATTTATTTATGCTTTGTAATTTCTATACTGTTGAGTTTGTTCATAATATTATCAGTTCTTAGGTGTTCTTCCAGGATTATTGCCTTTTTCTGTTATTTTGTGCACAGAGTCTCTAATCCAAAAATATGCTGATAACATTCAATTTGAAGCTTTAAAATGTTCCTAAACGGTGTTACATTGATTTACTTCATGTCATTTTTCACTTTCACATAGAACAGCTTTTTTTCATATCTTCAACCAGAATATTTTGAGGCTTCCTAAGAATCTCACTTGCTTTCTGCAGGAACTTAGACAAATTATTTATTTCTGCTAAACCTCAGCTGCCTCATCTGTAAAATGGCGATATGATGGCATTTACTTCATAAGATTCTTGTGAGCATAAAATGATTTACTATATTAATATACAGATGTTTATGGCAGTGGCTGGGACATATAAACAAGTCAACTTAGTGTAACACTGGTAATCATTCTTTCATTAGTAAAAATCAGCCATTACCATATGGAACCCCTTTGCAAAATGTATTTGTTGAGAGGTAACAATTTAGTAATTGAAATAAAATTTCTGACCCCAAGGTTCAGCCTCCAGGACTTTTCTAAATCTGTCACAAGGTGGCCCCAAATCCATATCCCTTCAGGCCTCTGTATTCATGGAAAATGAATCAAACAGTAAAAATTTACTACAGCAAAAATTTATGGTACTAATAATAATTGAATGTGTAAGTGGTCTCCTTAATAATCAATTGTCCACTGGTTGGAAGAAGATAGAAAAGCAAGCCTCATATGTTCGAAATGGGCAAGACGGCTATTAAATGTGTCTATATATTTTTCTTTAAGGCTAGTCTCAATAAAAGTGGTTAATAAATTATACTTGACATTGAACCCTTCAAATAGTGCATGGCCTAGCCTGCTTGGATGAGAAAATCTCTAATCTTTACTTTTTTCCTCTTTTATAAGTTGGTTAGTTAGCAATTATTTATTTTTTGGTTTTTACTAAAAATACTTGCAAAGCAGTTTCAGAACCCTTTCCTTTTTATTTTCTTCTACCTGAAACACAGAGAAAAGCTATAAATTATAAATCATGTAAGATTCTGTCAGGAAAACCACAGATTGAAAGTTTTATAAGATCATGACTAATTCATTATTTCTTCCTCTTATTTCCTTAAGGTCTTAAGATGGAGCCTCAAAGACTTCCTTCAAGACAGTGAAAAATGCTTTCCAGGCTAGATAATGTAATTCTAGGAGAAATGCTTGGCAATTGATTGCAACTGGTAGATATTTGAATAAATCATAAAATAATTAATACAGTGTCCATTTAAGAACTACCTTGGGCTTCCCTGGTGGCTCAGACAGTAAAGCGTCTGCCTGCAATGCAGGAGACCTAGGTTTGATCCCTGGAGAAGAAAATGGCAGCCCACTCCAGTACTCTTGCCTGGAAAATTCCATGGATGGAGGAGCCTTGTAGGTTAGAGTCTGGATCGCAAAGAGTTGGACGTGACTGAGCAACTTCACTGGTTCACTGGTTACTGTGGTATAGAGGTTAGAAATATCCATCATCCTCAAAAGTTATAGATAAGAATCAGAAGTTTGGTATTCTAGTTTAATTCAATAGTGGCATAGCTTGAATAAGTCACTTCAAGATAATCAAACTTTCTTCATGGAGGTTTTTATGAGATTTGAAGTAGGTCACATGTGCTTGTAAAGTGCTGAACATTTTGCCTGGAATATGAAAGAAAAAGTGAAAATGTTAGTCAGTCAGTCATGTCTAACTCTTTGTGACCCCATGAACTGTGGCCCACCTGGCTCCTCTGTCCATGGAATTCTCCGGGCAAGAATACTGGAATGGGTTGCCATTTCCTTCTCCAGGGGATCTTCCTTACCCAGGGATTGAAGCCAGGTCTCCTGCACCGCAGGCAGATTCTCTACTGTCTGGGCCACCAGTGAAGCCCTGCCTGGAACATGGTAAGGACACAACAGTACTTTTGGTTACCATCACGGCTTTCACTCGTGATGCCATGGGATAATGGAAAGAATTAATTTAATCTTCAATGGAAAGATCCAAACACGTTCCCAATGGTATTTCTCATCTGATTCTGAATTCAGCTTCAAAACCCAGCTCTAAATGGTGCACTATCTTCCATGTTGGTCGGTTTGGTTTTGCAGAGCAAGAAGGGGTCAGCAGTGTAGATAGCCCAGCATTGCTAGGGAGTGTGTAGCCTGGAGTTTAGCCAGGTGGTCTGAGTATACACTTTAGATAAAAATACAGAAAACTGTGTTTCCTTGAGTGAGCTTATAGGCTTTTCAGAATAATTGAGAAAGACTTGATGTGCACACTCTACTACGTGTTTGATTTTTGTCTCAGGAAAATAAGCAGAAATAAGATGAAACTGTTGAACTTACTAATCTATAGAAGTTTTTTCCTGCATCCTCTAAGAAAGTAATTTAGACCGTCTAGTTGTAGTGTAGGTAAATAACAATTAATAATTAAATGTGACTCACCATATGCCCAGGATTTCCAACTAAATGTTTTATGTGAGTTGTTAAACTTCTATTCTTAATTGTTTTATGGCTAGTGCTTGCAGGCAGTCATCAAGACAAAGACTTTAAACAGCATTTGCAATACTAGATGGAGGACACAAGTTTCATATTCTCTCTACACTTTAGAGAAAGCTATTCAGTTAAGACATGGTCACTTTCATCAAAAATGTGCTTGTACACCTAAAGCATTTCAAGATGAACTCAAATACAATATTCATACATAATCTTTTGAAACTTACGAAAACAAAAGTGCACTTTCAAAGATCAATTTTAAAATTGGAACAAAGATTAGCATAAATGGTTATATACATTGCACACATATACCAGGCATTCTGTTGCATATTTCATCTAATTGAAATGATAGTATTTTGTTAGTATTATCCCCATTTAACATATGAGGTAACCAAGAGCTTGATATACTAGATTAGTAGTTTCCAAAATGTTGACTATATGCTATTTTATTATTCAACAATTGATAAATAAAAAGAAATAATTACAAAAGATGCAAAATATAAAGCATTATGAAAAGCATAACAAAAATGCTCATGCATGCACACTGTGAGCGGCAAAGCTAGAATCTTGTCACTACTATTAAATCTATGTGCTTCTTCACTGATCTGTCCCTCTGTTTCCCATCAAAGTCAATTATAATCCTAAACTGTGATTCATTCTTACAGCTAGAAGTGTAACTATTTTCTGAAACTAGTCTAGGCATTAATTTATTTATCGATTCTTTTGGTTTGAGTAAAACTGCAACAATGTACAGGCAGTTATAGATTTATTGTAAACATGGTAACCATAATTTTCAGATTGTGTACTTTCTACTTAGGATTCATCTGTTGGTTTTGTGGTTTCAATTTAGTACTTACACATGCTTCCTGGACAATCACTTACTTTCCAATGATTTGATCAGAAAACTCAATTTACCATTGCCCTTTAAAATAGCTTTCTTAAAACTGTCCAAAATTTGAGGCTGAACAAAAATAGCATCAAATGCACATTTTCTAATTTCTTTTACTTGTTTATTATGTTGTCAAAGGGAATGTTGAGAATGTGGTAAACCAAAATAATTATTTTCTGCTGTTTATGTGCCAGAACCATCAGATTACAGAAATAGCTCAGCTTTTACTTTGGTTACTCTCATAGTGTACCTTCTATTTGCCAGGCATTGGCTACAGGCCTTATGCATAATCTAGCATTTAATATTTCTATCTGAATTGTTAATAATATTGATAAGATGGACTTTCCTTCCTTACTCTGATCAAATATTTATTAAGAACCTACCAAGTGGTGAAAGCTATACTGAATACTGGAGATTCAAATATGAAAAGATATAATCCAGAATGTAAGACATTACACAATACTAAGAGGATATGAATATGTTTATTTTTAAATTCATTTAATAAATCATTTACAAAAACCAATGGAATCTGGAATATGATGGAGTCCTAAAGAAATGTATGCAGGCACTATGGGTGTCTGGAATTCTGGGCTGTGAACCTTGGTGATAGGCAGCTGCTGCTTTGAGCAAGTGTCAACAAAGGGGAGAAGGGTGGACACCTCCTCTGGCCCAAGTCATCACCAACAATACTCACATACTCACACATAAGAGGGTAGTTGCAGAGCACTTTAATGAAGGCTTGAGAGCAACCAAAGGGAAAGTATGAGGTAAGCCTGAAATAGCCTCTCAAACTAGATAATAAGGAGATGTTCAGAAACTGAGAGGGATATGTCACAAGATTCACTTCTTCATGTACTGTATGATAATTATAAAGGATCAATATTTTAAGATTTGAATCCTAGTATTTTTAATATACTTGTAATTAAGTATGGAGAAGGGGATGTGTTCAAACATTCATGTGTGTGTTTGAGTATGTAGTAATATAGAGAGTTTTTCTTTTTTACAGCTTTTTGAATTAACCTTTTTCTCTCTTTTTCTAGGCGGGGACCAGACTCTGCTGGGAAAACTGGGATGAGCTGATGGGAAGAATTATGTCATCTTTGTGCTTAGACATATTATTGTGGATTCATCAGGGAAAATTGCAAAGTCATGATTGTTAAGCAGTTTTTCTTTTTGGTACCATCCCACCTTTATCCCCAAGCTTCTTTGCTTCTCCCTTGTTCTTGCATCTTGGTACCTACAACTTTATCAGTGCTCTCTGGCAAACCAGAGCCTGCTCTCTAGAGCCTCCTGTCTCTCCTTCCAAACAAAAATTACCCCTGCTCCTCCCGCATATGCACCCCTACTTCAGTGTTGCAGATAAAACAGTCATTGATCCGATTATAGTGCTTGATGATAAGATAAATGAATAGGCCATAGCTTTTACCAATGAACATTAAAGAGAATTTGCAGAACTATAAGCCATCTCTATTAGAAAAATGTGCTCAATCATTAAGTCATGTCTGACCCTTGTGACCCCATGGACTGTAGCCCACCAGGCTCCTCTGTCCATGGGATTCTCCAGGCAAAAATACTGGAGTGGGTTGCCATTTCCTTCTCTAGGGGATCTCCCCACCCACTCCTCCCCCAGCCACCAGGGATGGAACCCATGTCTCCCCACCCTCCACACATACACTCCCATGCTGAAAGTAAAATGAAAGAAATGAGCTTTTCCATCACATACAATCCCTTGCTTCCACTCATCTCCTCCCTTCCCCAACCTATATTTTCACACACAGAGTTTTAGTGGGAGAGGTGGGAGAGGTTTGTGTGTATGTTCTAACAGAGTACTCTTAAATACCAAGCTCCACTACCCAGAAGTGTCCTGTAGATTGACACATTGTTTTATGCAAAGGAATGAAACCTTGCTATTAGAAGGGAATATGATATTGACTTGGTCAGGATGAGGTTTAGAAAATGAGGTAAAGAACTAATATGTTATTCAGTATTTTAAATGATTTGTTTGTCCCAGTTATAAATAATTTAATCACCCAGCATCAGAATTCAACTATCAAACAGAAGGATGAAACGTCACTCTTACTTCTTTTGTACTCAAAGCATATTTCCAACCACATCAAAATAAAACAACTTACAGAAACACTTTTGATTTTAAACACAGGACGGTGCAGTGGAATTAGCTTAATTCTAATTTAAGCTTCTAAAAGGCTCCTAGTACTAACTCTGTCACTCTTAGTCTGGCGTATAGTTGGGTGGCTCCTTTACAGATGGAAAAACTGCCCAGAGAGGGTAGGAAGTTACTCAACATAGTAAGTAGAATCATAAAAAGAAACCAAGGGTCTCTGACTCACAGTCCAGTATTTTCTAAAGGCAGACCACACTTACATCTTTAGGTTCATTGCCAACAAACATAACTAACCATAGGGACTGAGATCAGGCCACTTGGGAAAAGTATACAAGAGCTGTAACTTCTTGAGCAAGCATAAAGCATATCCCAGAAATATGGTGACTCACTTTGTTTGGCTTCCCAGGTGGCTCAGTGGTAAACAATCTGCCTACCAATGCAGAAAATGCAGGAGAATCTGCCTGCCAATGCAGGAGATGCAGGAGATGTGGGTCCGATCCCTGGATTAAGAAGCTCCCTTAGAGTAAGAAATGGCAACCCATTCCTGTATTTTTGCCTGGGAAATCCCATGGACAGAGGGGACTGGTGGGCTATAGTCCATGGGTCACAAAAGAGTCAGACACTATTGAGTGACCGAGCATACACACACACAAATTTGTTCATTGCAACGTAACACTAAGGGGAGGTGAGGGGCAGAGCATCAGGGGTTGCATTATCACCATCCTGCAACTAAACTAGGATGCAAGATGTTGATGGTTGTGTCCAAAAAGAGAAAACCATAAGACCAAAGGAATGCAAACCAAGGAACTTTAATGTGGACAACTGGGTTATGGAAAGATAAATAGTTTTACAATCTATGGAACTCCCAGAGTGTTTCTTTTCTTTATTTATGTGATTTTTTTAAACTTTTTATTGGAGTATAGTCAATCTGCAATGTTGTGATAGTTTCAAGAGCACAGAAGAGCAGCTGAACTGTACATGTATTCATTCTGCCCCAAACTCTCTTCCCATCCAGGCTGCCACATAACACTGGGAAGAGTTCCACGTGCTATACAGTAGGTCCTTGTTGGTTATCTATTGTAAGTATAACAGTGTGTACATGTGGATGAAAGAGATGTATTTTTGTAGACAAAATAATTAAAAAAATTTTTCTCTCTCTCTTTTTAAAAGAATTGCCATAATTTTTGCTTTCCTAAGATCAGAATCTAAACAAGGCTTTGGGTCCTGGTAGTTCATCTGTGAAAGGATGCAGGACATCAGAGAAAAGAGAGAAATGGAACAGGGAAGTGTGTAAAGTCAGTGTAAGCAAGCATTCCTCATTGAGTTGCTGCTGTGGACAATAGGGTTTCCATTTCCCTGGAGCTTCCAGGAAGCAGACAATGTTGGGGAATTGAGAATATTCTCCTTTAAAGGTCTGGAGTCTGGAGTAGATAATCATCAGTTCTCCTCATCCAGCCAGTGGTTGAGGATGGCTCCCAGGGGCACAGGGGCATTAATCCTCCCTTCCTCCACCCATCCCCACCCCCCCGGCTCTGGGCCAGCTGTTCCAGCACACTAGTCAGACACACTCCTACTACCTTAGTGAAAGCTGTGAAAGTGGAATGCAAAAAGATGCCTGCTCTTGATGTGGGAAGTTCCCAGTGCAAGGTGTTGCTGAGATTATTGTCTGGAGCTCTTCCCCACTGTAGTGACACGGAGGGGTTTTTGACATAGAAAACAATAGAGGTATATGCCTCTTAGCTCTTAACCTAAGATGTTTTTTTCCTTTGGAAGGTAGCTGGAATAATAGGGTTGTAAACAAGATCAAAAGAATGGGATGGAGACTGACTTGATCTCAAAGAAGCCTCTAGCATTTGAACTAAATTATTTTTGAGTGGCTATTCTCTGTTATTTTGAGTTGCTATCATCAGAAATGGTAGGGACCTAACAGAAGCAGAAGATATTAAGAAGAGGTGGCAAAAATACACAGAAGAACTGTACAAAAAAGATCTTCATGACCCAGATAATCACGATGGTGTGATCACTCACCTTGAGCCAGACACCCTGGAATGTGAAGTCAAATGGGCCTGAGGAAGCATCACTACGAACAAAGCTAGTGGAGGTGATGGAATTCCAGTTGAGCTATTTCAAATCCTGAAAGATGATGCTGTGAAAGTGCTACATTCAATATGTCAGCAAATTTGGAAAACTCAGCAGTGGCCACAGGACTGGAAAAGGTCAGTTTTCATTCCAATCCCAAAAAAAGGCAATGCCAAAGAATGCTCAAACTATCGAACAATTGCACTCATCTCACACGCTAGTAAAGTAATGCTTAAAATTCTCCAAGCCAGGCTTCAGCAGTACATGAACCATGAACTTCCAGATGTTCAAGCTGGCTTTAGAAAAGGCAGAGGAACCGGAGATCAAATTGCCAACATCCACTGGATCATCGAAAAAGCAAGAGAGTTTCAGAAAAACATCTATTTCTGCTTTATTGACTATGCCAAAGCCTTTGCCTGTGTGGATCACAATAAACTGTGGAAAATTATGAAAGAGATGGGAATACCAGACCACTAGATCTGCCTCTTGAGAAACCTGAATGCAGATCAGGAAGCAACAGTTAGAACTGGATATGGAACGACAGACTGGTTCCAAATCGGGAAAGGAGTATGTCAAGGCTGTATATTGTCACTCTGCTTATTTATCTTATATGCAGAGTACATCATGAGAAACACTGGACCTGAGGAAGCACAAGCTAGAAACAAAATTGCTGGAGAAATATCAATGACCTCAGATATGCAGATGGCATCACCCTTATGGCAGAAAGTGAAGAGGAACTAAAGAGCCTCTTGATGACAATGAAAGAGGAGAGTGAAAAAGTTGGCTTAAAGCTCAACATTCAGAAAACTAAGATCATGGCATCCAGTCCCATCATTTCATGGCAAATAGATGGGGAAACAGTGGAAACAGTGGCTGATGTTATTTTTCTGGGCTCCAAAATCACTGCAGATCGTGATTGCAGCCATGAAATTGAAAGACGCTTACTCCTTGGAAGGAAAGTTATGACCAACCTAGACAGTATATTGAAAAGCAGGAACATTACTTTGTCAACAAAGGTCCGTCTAGTCAAGGCTATGGTCATGTATGGATGTGAGAGTTGGACTGTGAAGAAAGCTGAGTGCCGAAGAATTGATGCTTTTGAACTGTGGTGTTGGAGAAGACTCTTGAGAGTCTCTTGGATGGCAAGGAGATCCAACCAGTCCATCCTAAAGGAAATCAGTCCTGAATATTCATTGAAAGGACTGATGATGAAGCTGAAACTCCAATACTTTGATCACCTAATGCAAAAAGCTGACTCATTATAAAAGACCCTGATGCTGGGAAAGATTGAGGGCAGGAGGAGAAGGGGACGACAAGAGGATGAGAGGGTTGGATGGCATCACTGATTCAATGGACATGAGTTTGGGTGGACTCCAGGAGTTGGTGATGGACAGGGAGGCCTGGCGTGCTGTGGTTCATGGGGTTGCAAAGAGTCAGACACAACTGACTGACTGAACTGAACTGATTCTCTGTTTTATCAGAACATTAGCAAATTTTCACTATGAATAACTCAAAGCTCATTATCCTAATTCTCTCTGAACATTTTTTACTTTGAAAACTTCTACTGCCAATAGCCAGATCCAAAGCATTGTCTATTAGAGTGGATCTATAGGTCATCAGTCTTCCCTGATAGCTAGGTTGGTAAAGAATCCACTTGCAATGCAGGAGACACCAGTTTGATTCCTGGGTCAGGAAGATATGCTGGAGAAGGGACAGTATTCTTGGATTTCCCTTGTGGTTCAGCTGGTAAAGAATCCACCTGCAATGTGGGAGACCTGGGTTCAATCCCTGGGTTGGGAAGATCCCCTGGAGAAGAGAAAGGCTACCTACTCCAGTATTTTAGCCTGGAGAATTCCATGGACTAGAATTCCATGTCCATAGGGTTACAAAGCATTGGACATGACTGAACGACTTTCACTTACTTACTTACTTTATAGGTCATTGTGGTTGCCCAACAGAAAGAACTTCCAGATGATTCTGCACATTTCATCATCAAATTCAAAATAGGGGCAACTCCTAGAGATGCATTCAAGGAGCATCCACAGGGACTTCAACTGTGGTATAATTTTTTATTTCCTAAAGTGGAACAATTATTTACTAGATTATTTTTACACCATTCTTAACTTCTAAAATATTTTATAATAATTTTTAAGCTACTCAATTGAAAAGAAAGAAAGGATTATATACTTCTTTATGATTATTTACCTGTCAAGACTGGGAATGTCTTATTAGCTCTACAGCCACCTATAAATGATAATCAGTAAAACAATAGAGTAGATCATACAGAGATTTCATGCAAGTTCTTTTGTTCATTTACTTAACAGGAAAGAATTATTACATGATTGAGAAGCAGTGATGAATATTCTTCCAAAAGAAGTTTTTGCAGAATATATGACCTCTCTTTAAACTTCTGCCTGGCTGAAACCCTACACCATACTTTTCTTCACAAAGTAGATGCACACATCTCTCCTTCCAGAGTAGGTCATCAATCTACCTTTGGCTTTCCCTTGGTATTTTCTTTTTTCCTTTTCCTTATTTACTAATCTGTTCAATTCAGTCACTCAGTCATGTCTGACTCTTTGTGATCCCACGGACTGCAGCACATCAGGCTTCCCTGTCCATCACTCTTTACTAATAGCTGAACCTTTGTTTTCTTTTTAACATATTTTTAAATTTATTTTATTTTTGGCTGTGATGGGTCTTCAGTGCTGTGTGGGCTTTGCTCTAGTTGCAGTGAGCAGTGGTTACTCCTGGTTGCAGTGTGTTGGCTCTTCAATGAAGGGTGGCTTCTCTTGTTTCAGAGCACCGGCTCTAGGTGCATGGGCTTCAGTAGTTGTGGCGTACGGACCCAATTGCTCTGCAGCATGTGGAATCCTCCTAGACCAGAGATCGAACCTGTGTCCTCTGCATTGGCAGGTGGGTTCTTATCCACTGTACCACCAGGGCATTCTGAACTTATATTTTTATATTGCCAGGAGATGGGTGCTTATATTAAATATGATATTGTCTTTGTTAATATACTCATAACCTTACCAGTCAACTTGACTTGCTTCCAGTTATGTCCTATAAATCATAATCTTTTGCTTACATGTTCAGCACTGTCTAATTTCTGAGCATTCACTAATTTCTGAGAATTCACTTTAGAAGGTAGAATTGATGCTCTAGAATTTGCAATACTAATGCCTACAAGCTTCTTCTTTTGAAATTTTCAGGAGGGTGATGCATTAATTTTGAAGCATGCTAACATGGCATAGATATTTTATATCATAGATATAAATAGATATAAATAAATATCATAGATATTTTATATCATCTCACTCACTGCATCCTCAATATTTCTATTATAGTGTTGGAATCAAATTTGACTAACATTTATTTCAAAGTTATGTAAGACTCTTGAAACAACTCTGCAGGAAGAAAGAGATAAAAACATTAACAAGCCCCGCAAGTAGCAATCAATATTGTTCTTTTAAAAAAATTGCATGCTTATTTCCAAGGAGGTGGCAACCATTAGTATAGGTAGTTGCATCTTTAAATAAGTATCATCTTGTATTACTGGTGAGTAAAATTTTAAAGGAAATTATGGGCTTTTCAGACTTCTCCATGTCCCTATTGGAATATAAAAACAAATTCCTGAACAACCGTAGGATTTCCATAAGCAGATGAAAAGATTACTCAGAAGGTGAAATACTCTAGACCACAAACCACTTACATATAACTGCTTTAAAATTATGTAAAAGTCCTATTTTAAAAGCACTTATATCATCAAGAAAATAAACTTATTGTGCAAAAGTCATTTAATCCCTGACTCTTCCCTGAAATGTCTGCAGGCAATTCATTGAATTAAATTTCATGAAATACTGTTCTGAAGGAGATTTGTAGATTTCAAACAGATTTATTGTAATGACTGTAAACATTCTTTTGGATTCATTTTCTATGATGTACTCATACAGAAAAGAATTATATATCAATATAAGGACTTTTTGCTAGTGTGCATTCTATTGATTGCTTGCAGTTCTTTGATGAGCAAATCTCAGTGTATCTGACTCCAGCCATGTTTGTGGCCACTTAACCAGACTCTGTAGATTGCAATCTGGCACCCGGTTATTTCTATGGTCTAAAGACTGGTCCAAATTTTTACACACTTGGTTCCATTAATTATGTGGACACAGGCCTTGAGCAAAGAGTATCACCAGATGAAATGAATGGACTATATTGTGGTTGACTTGGTGGGCCCAGCAGAAGGTGATGAAAACACTGGACTGGCAACAGATCTCCAAAAGCAGCAATATATAGAACCCCACCCTGTATAACATCTCTATTGCTGCTACTGCTGCTGCTAAGTCAATACAAACTGATGAATGATCTTGACAATTACTATAAAACTCTCATCTTTAAATGTGCTAATGTGTATTGTGAATGACAAAGATGCAATTAGTCCATTCCTTTGTGAAAGTGAAAGTCATTCAGACTCTGCAACTGTATAGTCCATGGAATTCTCCAAGTCAGAATACTGGAGTCGGTAGCCTTTTCCTTCTCCAGGGGTTCTTCCCAACCCAGGGATGGAACCCAGGTCTCCCGCATTGCAGGTTGATTCTTTACCAGCTGAGACAGGAGGGAAGCCCAAGAATACTGGAGTGGGTAGCCTTTCCCTTCGCCAGGGTATCTTCCTGACCCAGGAATTGAACCGGGATCTCCTGCATTGCAGGCAGATTCTTTACCAACTGAGCTATCAGGGAAGCTCATTCATTCCTTTGGAGCTCCTAAAATCTTAAATGAAATTAATTTCTGTGCTGAACACAGTACTTAGTGCTTAGTTTCCAACCTCAGAGGCGAATAGCTTAACCTTAGAATACTATAAACCAGGAAAAAACTGGGAATACAAAGATCTAGTTTTTGTCATTGAAGAGATCATAACCTAGAGCAAGAGAGATACTTTATAATATAGATGTTAAGAGTTGCAAGGAGCTCCAAAGTGCATTTCATGCTCACTATATAAAAACAGAAAAGTTGATATTATATAAATTAATATTGGGTAAATTGACAATTTTATCTAACTCTAAAGGCTGTTATGAGGACTAACTGCAGAGGACTATCATAGGAACAGTGTTCAAAATAATTCTTGGTACATGTTAACTGTTAGCATTATTTGCACTTGTTATCATTATGGAAATTCCGCACTTCCTTGTGTTTAGTTCCTGTATGGTAGTAGCTACCATTCAATGGATGCCTACTACATACCATGTATCTTATTTGAAATAATAATTGTTAACCCTTTAATAACTCTCTGAAGTATCTTTTATAGATCCTGATTTATAAATGGAAAATTCAACATTCTGAAATTAAATAATTTTCCCAATTTTAGCTGCAGTAAATCTAGATTGAAAATTCAGTCTATACTTTTCTACTAAACTACACAGTCCCATGGATAGAGATCACTAATGGAGAATTGGGATTAAACTGCTTAGTTCTCCAGCAGTTCTGTTCTATAAGGGATTGGCTTTCTTTAATTATTTATTTACTGTATTTGTTTTTGGCCATGCTGGGTCTTCGATGTTGCACACCAACTTTCTCTAGTTGCGGTGAGCAGGGGCAACACTCTATTGTGGAGCACCGGCTTCTCATTTCTGTGGTTTCTCTTGTTATGGAGCATAGGGAAGCTCTGGGTGCATGGGCTTCAGTAATTGCAGCGTGCAGTCTCAGTAGTTGCAGCATGTGGGTTTAGTTACTCTGCAGCACATGGGATCTTCCTGGACGAGGGATCAAAACCATGTCCACTGCATTGGCAGATGGATTTTTAACTGCTGAACCACTGGGAAGTCTGGGATTGGCTCTTTCAATCCACCCTTTGCTCCTTTTTGAAGCAAAGACAGACATTTGAGATAGAGAACTGTTATAACTTACAGGGAACTGGAAAATATATACAAAGTAAACTCAGTACATTTTTCTAACACTTCCTCTCTTTTTACAGCTGGCCTGTAAAGAAGATGGAGTCTGTAATCCTCCATGAGTGAGAAAAAAGCATTTGAACATGACACTTCCACATCCAATGGTTTGTAAGAAAATCTATATTTCTAGGTGTATCATGTCATGTTCATAAGGCATTATTAATAATCTCAATTCATCCCAAAGCACTGAGCAATCAGGAGAGAACTGGATAAACATGATCCACGAGGAACAGGGCTGAATGAAGCTATAGGGAAGAGGCATGCTTTGCTTGGGCAGGACTTGCACTGGTGAGCTGACCAGCCTACTCTTTGTTTCCTTGCTATGTCCTTCTCAAAGTAAACTAAGTAGGCAAAATAAACTGTGATCAAACTGGGTTTTTAACAATACTCAACTGTCTTTTAGAATGGGCAGCTGTGTTTATTTTCAAGTTTTAAAACTTAGATATGTATGTGTGTGCATGTGCATATACACATTTTCCTTTTTTTAAAGGTAATAAAGGGTTAAAATTGATTAAATTGGTAACTGTGTGTCAGGATTATCTATTGTTTTACATTATTTCATTTAATCTTTGCAACAGCTCTATGAGTTAGGTATTATTATCCCATTTTCACAGATGAGGAAACTGAGGCCCAAAATAACAAGGCCTGGTAGTGTATATTGGAAGAACTGATGTTGAAGCTGAAACTCCAATACTTTGGCCACCTCATGCAAAGAGTTGACTCATTGGAAAAGACCCTAATGCTGGGAAGGATTGGGGGCAGGAGGAGAAGGGGACGACAGAGGATGAGATGGTTGGATGGCATCACAGACTTGATGGATATGGGTTTGGGTGGACTCCGGAAGTTGGTGATGGACAGGGAGGCTTGGTGTGCTGCGATTCCTTGGGTCGCAAAGAGTCGGACATGACTGAGCGACTGAACTGAACTGAGTGTATATGAGATCATAAAACTAGTAAAAATGACAAGCTAGACAGCCAAATGCTGTCCTTGAGTTTTTATGTGTGATGTTAGACCACTTTCTATGTTCCTTAGAATATTTGAAAAATAATTGAGAAATAAATGTTACATAATTGTGTTGCTAAGAGATAGTCAGTCTGTATTTTGAAACTTTTGTGTACATAGTGAATACTTTGCCAATGCAAAGTTTTCACATTTTTCACTTGATGTATCATAATGCACAATTTAAGATATTTTAAATTGTTTGAACATGATGACCTCTTCATTTTCCATGAAGAAAATCATTTATTTAACAACTTCCATGTTTTTAAGAATTTATGGTACCTTCATTTTTATCATAAAGATCTTATATTGATATCTTTGTGTTTAAAGTTTCTAATGCAGTTATGTAAGATTAATTTTTAGGATATATTCTTAGAAGTCTAATTCCTATCCCAAAGACATGATTTTGTTTTAATGCTCCAAATTTTTTTAATAAAAAATAATTTAGAACTTCCCATGAGACTTTCTGTCTATTCTTTTTGTTGACCCCCATTTGCCCTTTTGCAATGGCTTTACCTCCCAAAGAATTTCAAATTTCTAATCATTTAGAGTTAGAAGGCAAGCTCATTTCAAAATAAAGGCCACTGTTTACATTTAGCTGATGTTAATTTAACAAGTTAGTGTTTGGAATTCTTGAAATGTATTTTCTCCCAAGTCATTTTACTCACTAAATGCAGGCTTTGTTTTCTTGAGTACTTCTGGATCCAGTGCTGACTGTGCTGCCACTTACTCCAGAAAGTCTGGCTTTCCAGTTTCTCTCTTCCAGGCTTTCACATTCTGTCTGTCTCACAATATTACTCAACCGTAACTTCTATCTCTTGGTTCAAGCCAGATCTACTGCTTTCTTAGCTTTTCTGGAGGCTGAAGCCTTGCTTTCAGAGGGGACAGAGGTCTGGAAAAATAGGCTTTGCATTTGAGGATGCCTGCCTGCTTGTCCTCCCAAGTCCTCTGACTTCCCCTGGGAGCTGGGCTGTATGGTCAGACTTTTACCTGGAGTTGTTGGGTAACATATCATGTCTAGGCAGGTGGGAAAGCAAAAGTCTTCCAACCCACAAAATGTCTCATAAGCATGACCAGAGCATAATTCAAAAGCCTGGCGATAAGTAGAATTATGATTATTCTCAATACCATAATTCAGCACTTAACAAATTCACCATGAAGAGATAAGCTCCACTCAAACTCAGGTCTCCGCAATTGCAGGTGGATTCTTTACCATCTCAGCCACCAGAGAAGCCCTTTCAATTGCATACTTAGTGCTAAATCCACATTGCCAACAAAAGATATAATAACACAAGGTAACTGGCAAATAAGTCTAAAACTTTTAATGAAAGGACCAGGAAGACCTCCAAAAGTGCAAAGATGATGGCCATGGGAGCTTGCAGAAGATCATTAGAGACCAACTGTACTGTCCATGACAGCCTCCTGTTTAGATATTGGTGTCAGCATTGTAGAAATAGAGATCAGAATGAGTAGAATCCTGTGAATCAAGCTCAGGACTAGGAGATAAGAATCAGAAAACCCGGGGTCTAATCCTTGCCTTGACAATTACTTTATATATTTGAACAAATTATTTAACTTTTGTTTCTCAATAGCAAGGGCTAACTATGAGAGAAATTACATTACAATAACAAGTACTAACTATAAGAAAAATGATAAAGCAATCCTTTCAGGATTGAACAATTTAAAATTCTTCATCTGAAGATGTCACCATTGAATAATGGTGAATAAAAGTCACCATTCAACATTCAGTCCATATCATTTTTTAAATGTGTGTACGTGTCTTAATGTCAATATTTACAAAGTTTTATGAAAAAGTGGAAATTGTTGCCACATTCCAGCCTTTAATAGTTTAAATCATTCTAAAATGTTGGCCAACTGGTGGAGGCATTAACAGAGATCAAAGCCTCATGAAGATATTAACTGAGCATCACATGTCTTTGATTATTCATTTCCCGAAAGAAGAAAAATACAGACTCATTTTGTTAAACATATGTTGACAGATTTTTGGAACCATAGAAAAGGGAATAGACAATCTTTGTCAAAACCCTTTTAGACATTTATCTCTAATTCTTGGTGAAAATTCTTAGCAAAAAATGTATCCTGGCTGAGGCATGGGAGGTCAGGGAACATAGTAGAGAGGTAATGGGATAATCTAGGGATAGACAGCCGAGAGCTTGGAAGGCTTACGAATTCACTGAAACAAATACGGCTTGAGTGTCTGATCAAAATCTTGATCTTAGATAGGAAAAAACTAGAAAATAAAATGGAATACGGTGTGGAATGCATTTTCATTTAAAGCCAAACAGTCTAAGTAAAATATAAACCCCATTTTGTAATGGGATATGTAGCAAAAAGTTCCTAGGAAACTACTGCATTACACAACTTACCAAAGAAGTATGTTATTATTATTTTTTTGTTTTGTTTTTTGGCCACATGGTGCAGCCATGACCCACATGGTATCCTAGTTCCCCAATCAGGGTTTGAACCATGCCTTCTGAAGTGGAAATGCACAGTCTTAACCGATAGACCTCCAGGAAAGTCTCAGAAGTCTGCTATTATTGATAAAGAGGATCCTTTCCTTTCTAGTATGATCATTTATTCTAATGTGAGAGAGGAAAATAGACCTATACTAGTAGATCTCCAAGGATCTAGTCAATCAGTACTTGGAAAACTGTGCTGAAAAGAAAATCCACATCTTTTTGCTTGACAGAAAAATAAGATAGTAAAGTGCTAGGCTGGAGGCCCACATTTATATTTTCTGTCGTCAGTTTGCGATTTATAAGTGGGTTATATTCTAAAATTTTTAATCCAACTTGGGTTGTTAGTATTTGGCATGTTTTCCCTCTAGAAATAATGTGCTGAATGCTGGATTGTTTCACAGAATAATCCCTTTTCTGACACAGCGTCAACACACACACACACACACACATGCATATACACATAAATCCATAACCTTTCTAATCTCAAATATGAGGCAGTATGATATAGCACAGATTTTAGTGATGGAACACGATAATATCCACCAGTAATCATTTGGGGCTAAATTAGTGGCCTTAAGAAATATGTTTGATTCCTGTCAATTTTATTTTACTCATTCTGAAAATGGAAATCATAACTTCCTCATAGAGTGGTTAGCTGTCAGCCTTGAGTAAGGCAAGGTAAGCAAAAGTTCTTTTTACATTGCAGTATGCTCCAACGTGTTAATTATTAATGTTCTCTAGTACTCTATGGTTTAGCTCCTCTTTGGATTGAATCACCCTTTGTAAACAAAGTTGATAACTCAGCACTATTTACAATGTACCCGTAGAAAAAGGTGCATTGTGTGCCTAGAAGAGGCCATAGCAGGTTAAGAAGTATGGTGTCCCCAGCTGTGGTGCTGCCAGTCAGCCATCTGGCCTGTAGAAATATTTTTTCACTGAACCCTCATCCTGGCTCTAATGATCGCTGTTTCCCAGAAAGCAATGTATATCTATTCTCATGCCTCTGGTGGGCCCATGTTCTGTGTTCATCATATTACGCCCCCCCCTTTTTTTTTCATAACTGCCTTGGCTGTATTCTCTAGCTGCTCCATGCATCTGAGATTTATTTATTTTATTAGATTCTAAACTGTTAGGAGGCAAGACCCATATTTTGCACCTGTACACTCAGGGTACCTAGCACAACTTTAGGAACAAAATTGGCACTCGACCAATGCTAAGCAGAGACCAGGAGGGCACTTTCTAGGTAAAGTTAATGCTATCATAGAGCGAGAAGGTGAAAACAGCCCTGTTGTCTCCAAGAAGTATTGGTTTGGCCAAAAATTTTTTGGGTTTTTCTGTAAGATGGTATGGAAAAACCCAAATGAAAATTTTGGCCAAACCAATATTATACAGATTGAAGGAAAGGCAATAAATCCAAACCACAGGGCAGAGTGGTAGTGACGCATAAAAGATTTATGAGCCATGACCAAGCCTGAAGATATTTGAGAAGCAAATCACTTGATAAGAATGTTTAGTAAGCGTATTTACTCAAGAAACAGAGAAGTTCCTCACATCTAGAAGTTTAAAAAGATAACTTTTTAATGGGAAAAGAAAAAGGAATTTATTAGGAAGTCATTTTCAGGGGAATCAATTTAGGTTCATTCTATACTGACTAAATCTAAGAAATTATATAATTCAGGCCGCAAAGTAGATGTCTAACTCTGACTTGTCATCTGCACCACCTACAACAGATAGATAATTACCTCTCCTTTATGTATTTTGAGCTGTGTTGACTTAACTAAAAGCTTAAATCACAAATACAATAGTTAATATTTTAAATACATGCTGCTTTGTGCCAAAACTATTTCACCATCTTTGTATGGATTATGATATTTAATCATTGCACTAATGTAATGATTTAGGCACCACTGAGGAAACTGTTGCAGGTTTGATCCCTGAGTCAGGAAGATCTCCTGGAAAAGAAAATGGCCACCCACTCCAGTATTCTTGTTTGGAGAATCCCATGGACAGAGGAGCCTGGTAGGCTACAGTCCATGGGGTCACAAGGAGTCAGACACGACAGAAGTGACTTAGCACGGCACGAGGAAACTGTAGCTGAGAAATTTTAAACATCTTGCTAAGGCTGAACAAGTTGTGAAGCCAGGGTTGAACTCAACAATCCGTATTTCCAAACCACCTTTCTCAACCACTATGACATAACATCATTCAAATATGAAGAACACTTATTGACTTAAGTGTGCTAATTCTGTGTTTTGATGGGGAAAAAAATCTCACCTCCCTCTATGTTAATGCATATGTTGTCCTCTGCTCCAGATGCATTACAATCATCCTTTGTATTGGGTTGACCTGTAAGTTTGTTCAGGTTTTTCCATAAGATGTAACTGAAAAACCCAAACGAACTTTTTGGCCAACCCAATACTTTCAACTCCCAAATGCCCTGTCTGTTGGTCTTTCCTTCTTGCCTCATTTTCCACACTTTATCCAGTTGACAACATTACACAAGGGCTCATCTGCCCATTGGTGGTCTGTGGCTAATCTGGGTTATGTGTTAGTGGGAGTCAGAGAGCAAGCGGTCTGGCAAGTAAAGGAGTTGGTTTAGTTTCATACTACTCTTGTCCTTCTCTAAAACCCTGAAGTCATGATCCAAAACAGTGCCTAATCTTCTGCCTGGCTTCTCACCAGGACTGTCTTTGAGGCTAGACATACCGAGGCTGAGATCAGGGTGTGTGACTTTTCATCTCTCACAGCAGATGTAAAGAGGAGCTCAAAACTGATGCGGAGGCAACTTCTACATGTGCTCACTTTGTACCAGTCTAGCTAGTCTATATAAACTGTTTTCTGTGACCTTTACAACAGCCTTTGGAAGTGGAAAGTACCCTAATTATCTCAGAGGGAAACGAGGTGGTCCTGGTTCTAGAAAAATGTCCACATTCACACCACTTGTTTAAATATTTATTTATCAAATGCACTGGGCCTTCATTGCAGCACACAGTCTTTCTCTACTTGTGGCGCATGGGAGCTTCTCTCTAGTTGCAGCAGGTGGGCTTCTTCTTATAGTGTACCGGCTTCCCTTGTTACAGAGCACGATCTCTTTAGTCGTGGTGTATGCGGGTTTAGTTGTTCCCTGGCATGTGGGATCTTAATTTCCTGACCAGGGATCAAATCCAGATCCCCTGCATTGGAAATCAGGTTCTCAGCCACTGGACCACCAGGGAAGTTCCTCACACTTCATTAAATGACAGAACAAGCATCAAGTTTACTTGATTCCAAAGCCTGTGCTTTTTTTTGCTATGTTAGTTACATTCCCAGGGCTGGGAGTTATCCAAGGGCAAAGAGTTATGGGATTACAAGCTCCCTGCATGAGTACTTTTTGATAATAAAACCTATCCTTTTTTGAGCAATTGCTAAGTACATGCATGCTCAGGCGTTTCAGTTGTGTCCAACTCTTTTGTGACCCCATGGACTGTGGCCTGCCAGGCTCCTCTGTCCATGGGATTATCCTGGCAAGAATATCGGAGTGGGTTGCCATTTCTCCTCCAGGGGATCTTCCTGACCCAGGGATCGAATGCAGTCTCCTGCATTGGCAGGCAGATTCTTTACAATTGAGCCATCTGGGAAGCCCGCAATTGCTAAGTACCAGGCTCTTTACTGAGAGCTTTGCATGTGTCTGCTTAATTTAATCCCTCACAACTCTATGAAATAGGTACTGTCATGCTTATTAAGTATCAGGCACTGTTCCAAAATCTTGACAGGAATTACTTCATTTAATCTTCATAACAACCCTATAAAGTAGCCATCATTATCATCCTGTTTTATAGATGAGGAAAATAAGGCACTGATTGGGTGAATCATTTGCTCAGTACAACACAGCGATCAAAGGGCAGGATGCACTACGGAGATCATACTTCTGTGCTCACTGAGCTCAGCTGCCTCTTACCATTTGTGTTGGCACCAGAGCTCTCTTCCTAAAATGTGGATCCAGTCATATCTATCCTCCTCCTAAAGATCTGCAATAATTTCCCATTATTTCTGAAATAAATTTCCAAAATATTTGCTCAGCGTTCAAGGCTCTTAACACTTTGACTCGCTATATTCTATTCTATTTCTCCTTCTTTTGATTAGCTGTTCCATCTACTCTAGACTAACTGCCACTCTAAAACTAGCCAACCATACTCAGAAATTTGTGAATTTTTTTTTTTCCCCACAGACTGGAAGACTCTTCTTCAGGTTTCAGAATCCAAATCAATGTTCAAGCTTCCCACAATGCCTTCCTTGTTTCTCTTCACAGAGCAAACTTCACCTTCTTCCTCACTTATTGTACCTACGTAATATCATGTCTTTGACCCTGCTCTGCATTATATTGTAATGTTTGTTCCTCTCCCATTCTTATGAGATCCTGTATCTCTTGAGGTCAAGGACTGTGTCTTATTCACATCCCAGTGTCCAGCATTTATACAGATTGTTGACATGCATGAACATTCTTGAATGAACAAGTGTATGAGCAAGTGAATGAAGGTCTGAACATGTTTTTAACTTTGAGAGAAAAACAGAAGTTCTAAGTGTTACTGAGGTAAAATTCAGAGTAAGTAAACAAAAATTACTTCTGTATTGTGTGTGTGTTTCTGATAAGAGTGTAGCAATGTTTTCCCTTTTTGATAAAATTGGCACATCAGAAGTATTCACTTGTTCAACAAGATTTTGATGCAAAGGAGTTTTTCCTTAGTTGGAGATTTGAATAAACGGGCCCTATGATATTAGATGAGTGCAACTGCGCATCACCAACTCGATGGACATGAGTTTGGATAAACTCCAGGAGTTGGTGATGGACAGGGAGACTTGGCGTGCTGCAGTCCATGGGATTGCAAAGAGTTGGACACGATTGAGTGACTGAACTGAACTGATGATATTAGATGAAGGCAGAGAGCACTGTTTTCTCAAACATGTTTGAACATAATTCAAGAAACTGATATTATATCTTGAGTCCATGATTTTTTTGTTGTTGTTATAATACTTCCTATCTGTATTACTGGGCTTCCCTGGTGGCTCAGATGGTAAAGAATCCGCCTGTGTTACAGGAGACCTGGGTTTGATCCCTGGGTTGGGACGATCTCCTGGAGGAGGAAATGGCAACCCACTCTGGTGTTCTTTCCTGGAGAACTCCCATCGACAAAGGAGCATGGGCTACAGTCCATGCGGTTGCAAAGAGTCTGACACAACTGAGCAACTAAGCACAACACACATCTGTGTTAATAACGGTGCAGAATTTCTCCTTAGAGGCTGGGCAAATTCTCTTTCTGACCATGTTTTAAACCACAGTCCTTGCACTCTTAGAATTTACCCTGAAATTTCCTGGCTCCTTGCCTTTACTTTTGCTCTATACAAATGCCCATCTTCCTTCCCATGACTCCACCTGTCACTTCGCACCCAAATTCTTAGCCACAGAGGTCCATCTAAAACGTCCCATTCTCCACGAACTCCTGAGAAAAAACAATGTCCTCATTCTCTGCTACCAATGCATGGTATTTGTTTGTGTTTATAATAGCATTAATCATGTTTGCTTCTTTCTGTCTCTCCTGAAAGAAAATGAAAGCCGCTCAATGGTGCCTGACTCTTTTCGACCCCATGGACTGTGGCCCACCAGGCTCTTCTGCCCATGGAATTCTCCAGGTAAAATACTGGAGTGGGTAGCCATTCCCTTCTCCAGGGGATCTTCCCAACCCAGAGATCAAACCTGGGTCTCCTTCATTGCAGGTGGAATTTTTTACTGCCTGAGCCACCAGGGAAGTCATAGTCTGTGCCTTCTAGTGGATTATAAATTAATTGCAGGAGCAGATGCTGGCATTTAGCCTCATGTTCATACCACTTTCCCTAATTCACCCTAGTCCCCACTTGGTTCGTTTAGTGTGCCAAGCTCTTTCCAATATTACAGCTTTTGGTTTCCTCTGCCTGTGTGGTAGACATAAACTGTAGAAACCACAATCAATTTTCCCTTTTACTCAGACTATGACTGTCTTGTGAGAGATTACATTTCCTAGCTGCCCTTTCATCTAGCTGTAGCCTTATAACAAGCCATCTGACATCAGTAGCTTATGAGTGCAAGGGATTATCTCATTTAACTCTTTCAACAACATATAGACAAGGCAGTAATATTATCATTATGTGACTTTACAAGGAAGAAATAAGCTTAGAAAGTTTCAGCAACTCAGTCAATTAAAAACTTATACTTCTAAGGATGCTCTTGTATGCTCATATATCTCTTGTGAGTTTGATTTGCAAGAATCGGGTGCACAAAATCCACACTGTTCTAAAGCTTCTCTAGTTGGGATCCAGGTCCTCAGTTCAGTTCAGTTCAGTCGCTCAGTCGTATCTGACTCTTTGCGACCTCATGAATCACAGCACGCCAGGCCTCCCTGTCCATCACCAACTCCCGGAGTTTACTCAAACTCATATCCATTGAGTCAGTGTTGCCATCCAGCCATCTCATCCTCTGTCATCCTCTTCTCCTCCTGCCCCTAATCCTTCCCAGCATTAGGGTCTTTTCCAATGAGTCAACTGTTCGCATAAGGTGGCCAAAGTATTGGAGTTTCAGCTTCAACATCAGTCCTTCCAATGAACACCCAGGACTGATCTCCTTTTGGATGGACTGGTTGGATTTCCTTGCAGTCCAAGGAACTCTCAAGAGTCTTCTCCAACACCACAGTTCAAAAGCATCGATTCTTCGGCACTCAGCTTTTTTCACAGTCCAACTCTCACATCCATACATGACTACTGGAAAAACCACAGCCTTGACTAGAGGGACCTTTGTTGTCAAAGTAATGTCTCTGCTTTTTAATATGCTTTCTAGGTTGGTCATAACTTTCCTTCCAAGGAGTAAGCGTCTTTTAATTTCATGGCTGCAGTCACCATCTGCAGTGATTTTGGAGCCCCAAAAAATAAAGTCTGACACTGTTTCCACTGTTTCCCCATCTATTTCCCATGAAGTGATGGGACCCGATGCCATGATCTTAGTTTTCTGAATGTTGAGCTTCAAGCCAACTTCTTCACTCTCCTCTCTCACTTTCATCAAGAGTCTTTTTAGTTCCTCTTCACTGTCTGCCATAAGGGTGGTGTCATCTGCATATCTGAGGTTATTGATATTTCTCCCAGCAATCTTGATTCCAGCTTGTGCTTCTTCCAGCCCAGCGTTTCACATGGTGTACTCTGCATGTAAGTTAAATAAGCAGATCCAGGTCTTAGTGAATGACAGTGATCACACTCAGGCAGGTTAGTTCAATAATAGCCTATCTGAACATCCAGATGACCTTTCCTTTAAGTGCAATGTTCAGGTCTTTTGTTTAAAGTTCTTCCTATATATCCATCTCCCTTCCCTTCCTGCTGGCTGGAAATGATAATGGGAAGCAACTCTGAACATCACAATGGAGAAGACAGAGTTGCCTTTCTAGCCTGGATCCCCAGGTTACTTTACACAGCAGAGCCTGACAACCCATCCTGTACTAAAATGTGAAGGAGAAATGAGCTTCTTTCTTGTTTAGTCATTGAATTTAAGCCTATTTATTAACTATTACTCTGAACTGACACGCCTTGAAACATCTTTCAACCAGTAAATCCTACTGGTATTTCAGATCTCAGTTCAAATATAGTTTACATCAAGAGGTCTTTCTGGGCCTATCCACCTAAATGGTTTTCTCTTATACATCCTATTGATGACTCAGTTATTAGGTTAGAAAGTTCAGCACCAGCTAGAACTCCTTTTTATTTATGTAATTGTTCATCCCTCTCCCTTACTAGATGTAAACTCCATGACACTGACACACTGCCCAGCACATCATTGGCTCTCAATGAAGATGTGCCATGTAAATACAGCTAACAGCCATAATTTGGGCAACTACTGCCACTTGTTGAATATTTACTGTTTTTAGGAGTTGTACGAAGTGTTTTACATACATTATCTCACTTAATTCTCTCAATTAATATTATCATTACCCAATGTTGTTTGGAAAAAAGTAGGTTTAGAGAGATTTAGTAACTCATACAGTCACACAATTCAAAGCTTATATTATCAAACTAACTCTGTGATTAGTAAGAGTCAGGTGCACAATATCCAGACAGTTCTACTAATTGAGAAATCCAGGATTTCTGCTAATTGAGATCCAGATGCTAGTGAATGACGACCACATCAAAGCAGGCCAGTTTAACAATAACATGTCTGAACACTCAGCTAAGCTTTTGTAACCAAGCATGGACATTCCTGTGTCTGTGCAACTGCAACAGAAACAAAGCCCCAAACACTGTTTATAATAAAAACTATCATCTGAAGCCTATGTAGTTAATTCAAGATGACGCATGAACAAACATTATTTTGAACTCTATGTAACTCAAAGGGGCAACTACAAGCTTTTGTACATTTTTCTTTATTTTTTAGAGTCAAAGATTTGAGTTGGAATTTATTCACATTTCAGAGGTACACAGGATAATTCTGTTATTGCATGTTTGTTGTTAAATATTCCCTTACATACCAGATAAACCAAGCCAAGAGTTTGATAGTTAGCAGAAGGAAAAACTGTAAAAATACTTGTATAAAAGACTGGTAAGTAAGCAAGTAAGTAAGTGTTAGTTGTTTTAGTCACATCTGACTCTTTGCGACTCCCTGGACCATAGCCCACCAGGCTCCTCTGTCCATGGGATTCTCCAGGCAAGAATACTGGAATGGGTTGCCATTTCCTTCTCCAGGGGAACCTTTCAACCAGAGATCAAACCTGGGTCACTGCATTGCAGGTTCTTTACCATCTGAGGCACCAGGGAAGCCAAGAAAGTATTAAATCAGGAGTCAGGGAACTGATGGTTTAGGTCTGCACTGCCCAATACGGTAGCCATCACTCACAGTGGCAATTTTCATTTAAATTTAAACTCAAAAAATTTAAAACTCAGTTCTTCAGTTGCACCAGCCACTAGCCACATCTTAGGTGTCATCAGTCTCCTATGTCTAGTGGTCATTATCTGAGACAGTGCAGTCTGATAGAATATTTCCGTTGTGCTATGCTGTGTACTGTGCTAAGTTGCTTCAGTCGTGTCCAACTCTTTGTGACCTTTTGGACCATAGCCTGCCAGGCATCTCTGTCCATGGGATTCTCCAGGCAAGAATACTGGAACAGGTTGCCATACCCTCCTCCAGAAGACCTTCCTGACTCAGAGATTGAACTCACATCTCTTACATCTCCTGCACTGGTGGGTGGATTCTTTACCACTAGTGCCACCTATGGAAGCTCTAAATATTTCCATTACGGCATTGTTCCAGGACTGTGAATTTTTCATCTCAAGATACTTTTAAACTGTTAAAATTATTGAGGGTCCTAAAGAGTTTTCTTTAAGATACGGATTATAACCATTGATATTTACTGTATTAGAAATTAAAACAGGAAGTTTAAAATATCAACTTATATTCCACTAGCCACCAGAGCAATGATATCATCACATACCACGCAGTTACTGAAACTTCCACTGAACACTCAGAGAGAATTGGTGGGAGGGTGGTGAGGCATACACATTCTAATGTTATGAAGTCTTTTGACCTCACAGACACCCTGGCAGTGTCTCAAGATCTCCTAAGTGTCCCTAGACCACATGTGGAAAACCACTGGTCTATACTCCACTCTAGTGACCCTACTTTGTCACTACCTAGTTTCTTATTATGTCCAATCAATGGTCAGTGAGTGCCAGTGAAGTTGCTCAGTCGTGTCCGACACTTTGTGATCCCATGGACTGTACCCTACCAGGCTCCTCCATCCATGGAATTTTCCAGGCAAGATAACTGGAGTAGGTTGCCACTTCCTTCTACCAGGGGATCTTCCCAACCCGGGGATTGAACCCAGGTCTCCCGCATTGCAGGCAGACACTTTACCATCTGAGCTACCAGGGAATCAATGGTCAGGGTTGTGCCAAATGTTAAGCGTTTGGCTGACAAAGGTCTGTATAGTCAAAGCTATGGTTTTTCCAGTAGTCATGTATGGATGTGGGAGTTGGACCATAAACAAGGCTGAATGTCAAAGAATTGATGCTTTCGAATTGTGGTGCTGGAGAAGACTCTTGAGAGTCCCTTTGACTGCAACGAGATCAAACCAGTCAATCTTAAAGGAAATCAACCCTGAATATTCATTGGAAGGACTGATGCTGGAGCTGAAACTAATACTTTTGCCACCCGATGCAAAGAGCCAACTCATTGGAAAAGACCCTGATGTTGGGAAAGATTGAGAGCAAGAGGAGAAGGGGGTGACAGAGATTGAGATGGTTGGATGGCATCATCGACTCAATGACATGAGTTTGAGCAAACTCCAGGAGATAGTGAAGGATAGGGAAGCCTGGAGTGCTGCAGTCCGTGGGGTTGCAAACAGTCAGACATGACTGAGTGACTGAACAACAACAAAAAAGTAAAATAAAACTAACCTGAGTTTTTTGTCAAACTAGGCTTTTTTGAGGGGAAGGAAATGAAGACACTCTCATCCAGAGACCATTTCTAGCTGAATCGAGGCCTAACTGCCTCCTCTAATGAGTACATTAGAGTTTGAAGTGATTTTTCTGCTTTGGTTCCAGTAGGTTTTCCACTGTGGTAAGAAGTCACAGTGGTTCAGGTTTCACAGCCTCAGTCAACAGTTTGCTGTTTCCATTTCCAATCTCCCAATACCTCTTGTGTTCATCGTAGTGTCACTGTGTTAGAAAGGATCTCTTAAAAGATCAGTATGATGTTGCAAATGTATACAGTTATGGAATTATTATGCTGAACACCTGAAATGATATAATGTTATATGTCAATTATTCAATTTAAAAAGATCAGCATGCAGTACAAATGATAAGTTCAAAAAGTATCAAAATCCTGAATCCGACCTAAGCACTATTAAAATTATTTCAGAGCATTTGGTTTTAGACTAAGTAGTCATGGGTCCTTCCCACCTGGTCCTAAAGTGTGAAAATGTTCCACAATGCTACTCCACATCTTGAACTTCAGAGCTGATACTTTCTCTGCAAAGGCACTGTTTCTAAAAGTAAAAATTGATTTGCTGATAAAACACATTGTAGTTGGTTAACTATAATAGGATTTTCAAAAATTCATCTAGTGAAAATATGGCTCTTTGCTGGGAATTCATAAATGTCCTGTCTGCTAATTATCTGAATTTGAATGATTTTAATGACAAAAACTCAAGAAAGAGTCCATAGATTTTATTATTATCATAAGATCCAATTTACCCCTTTCTAGAGTGTCTTTTTAAAAGGTACATGATGTTTGAGATACATAGTGAATGAGACAGGAATGGAAGAATTCCCATTGCAGTAGACCCAACTTGGTGAAACACTTCATCAAAGGAAATTGTTGCCTCTTCTCTTCTGAAGATTCTTTGCTAGTCATTGGCAACAAAAGTAACTCACAAATAATCTCTATTCTGTGAATGACAAAGTCCTAATTTCTTCTTTCTAGGTCATATTTGTTCATCCTTCAAATTTTCAAAAAAATAAAAAAATTTTTTTTTTCTTCAGTGAATCAAGTGTCTACCTTAAGCAAGTGTGACCCCTGAGGCCATTAAAGCAAAGATTCTGAGTGATTCTACTTGGCTGGGATACTAGATTGATCTGCTTTTATTCCAACTTCTTTCATTATTTGAACCAGGTCTACAACTGAAGGCAGTGATTGATATAAGGAGGATATTTGTTATATATAACCCAAAGAAAAAGAAGTTACCTCTGCAGATTCATAACAGCCTGCCTCCTTCTCCACTGTAAGCCTGAACTTAGAAAGAAAGAAAAAAAATAAAGGAATGGGCACAATCCCATTATTGTTCTTGTTCTGTAGTTAGTGAATTGCTTCTCCAGCTTTGCTTTGGAAATGTCTCACTTATAAATATCTAACAAATACTAATCTGTAATTGTGCTGGAAACACATTGGGCTTGGCATCATGTGCTAGTTTGACCATTTTGATTTGAAAAGAAGAGAAGAAGCATTGTAAAATAAGTTCTCTCTCTCTCTTTAGTCACTAAGTCGTGTCTGACTCTTGCGACCTCATGGACTGTAAGCCTGCCAGACTCCTCTGTCCATGGGATTCTCCTGGCAAGAATACTGGAGTGGGTTGCCATTTCCTTCTCCAGGGGATCTTCCTGACCCAGGAATCATACCCAGCTCTCCTGCATTGCAGGCAGATTCTTTACCAACTGAGCTATGAGGGAAGCCCAAGTTACCTATATTTAATAACTGTATCACTACAAATTGTAATGCCTATGTAGCATGTTGTAAAGGATGAGATCTATCCAAAATACTGTAAGTCTCCCAAAGAACTCTAAAATAGTATTTTTTTTTAAATCATTATGAGTAGTGTTGGCCATAAGGTTAAAATTTGTATTCACTGAGCACCAAGTCTCAATTTTGCTTCTTGACTTCATTCTTGCTCTCTTTCTAATGCGTGATCATAACCTCTATTTCTGTTAGAGAGTATTATCAAATTCTTCCTTTAGAGCCAGTGCCTTTCTCTTTCAAGGATGTAAGATCAACAAGGTGTAGTACAAACTTGTTTGACCATTGCCCTCTGCATTGCTCCGAACTCACTAGCTCAAAATTATCCTTTTGAGGAAGTTCATGTTGTAGCATACATCTGATGTTTAGGGATGGAATCTCTACAATTCGCTCCAGGTTCAGAGACAGTGATCATACCCAGAGTAGATGTGCCTCAGTATTATCTGCTTTAGGGATAGAAGGGAGGAAATTTACCCTCCAGTATTGCCCAATATCCACCAAAAGGGTCAACTGCCTTTTGCGTCTAGATGCTCCTGTGTCAGACAAGTTTCAGGATATAAATTAAGAGACAGGGTATATAGCCAAAGCCAAGTGCTATCAGGTTATACCTGTGTAGAGCTGTCTGCTGCATAAATAGCTGGGTAGAGGATGTGCCAGGAGAAACGAGGCAGGACACAACTGAATAAAATAATTACAAATTGTTATAAGTAGCATGAAAGTCTGTGGAACAGATGGGGATAGTTTACACTGATGCAAAAAACCAAATGCAGGCATTGTGGCTGAATTTTCTTGGCAAAAAAATACAATTTCTTTGCTTGATATAGAATCTATACAATGAAATAAGATGAGCATAGAGCTGGGCAACGTTATGCCCATCTGATGTCCTGGCTGTCCTCAGATCTCAACTTCTTGATATTCCTGCATAGCTACATTTAGTCCCACCTTGTTGGGTTCTGAGAATGTGACCAAGCAAAGTAGGTTGTGGTTTTATTGGTAGAGTTCCTTATGCTCCTAATTTGATGGCTCACAGTGAGTCAATATATGGTCTTTGCTGTCAGCTCAATAGACTGTAGCTGCCTGCCCTTTAGTTGGTTTGGATCAGTGCCTGGGTTGCTTCTGTTGGCTAATGGCAAAGAGAGGACAGCCAAGTTCATCACAGGCCAGAGATAAACCTTTAGATAGCACTGATGATGGGAGGAGGCTAAGAGAAGCCAGAGAAGAGGGAGAAGAAAGGAGTGGCCCCCTCTGCAGCAGATAAGAAATAGCACATTCAGATGTGGGCTGGGGTTGTATTCATGGTTATGTCGACAGGGTGAGGAAGGGAAGGCTACATAATGAACTGAATCTCCCAATGACATCTTTTTTTAAAGTATTTATTTTTATTTGTTGGGCTGTACCAGGTCTTAGTTGCTGCACATGGGATATTTAGTTGCAGCATATGGGGTCTAGTTTCCTGACCAGGGATCAAACCCAAGCCCTGCATTGGGAGCACTGAGTCTTAGACACTGGGCCACCAGGGAAGTCCCTCCCGATAACATCTTGAACAGGCAGCCTTCATCATCATTTCTGTATTCTAATACAGAGGCATGCCTGCTCATCAGAGCCAAGAGCATGTATGATAGTTCTTTTAGGGGACTTACAAATAACACCTCATTAAAACTTCCTGAATTATGGGTCTTGATCCAATTAAGAAAATGGATGTTAGATAAGAGACCAAAATATCACCTTTACTAATAATAAAACTGGTATTGGAGATAATGGGTAGGTGAACTGGTCCCCCGAACTAGGCAGATGTACCTACCTGGTCACAAACTGGGCTGGAAAATCTCAGCCATCCCCCGTGGGGTGATGTTCACCTATGGCAGAGACAGGGCAGATCCTTTCCTGTAGGTGGCTCCCCTGAGAAAGGTGAGAGGGAGATGTTATGTCATATAAACCCTGTTAATTTATTACAAACTCACCCATTTAAGTAAGTAAATTTTCCTCTAAGAAGCAGAGTGGTCAGATTAGCTAGCTTTTTAATACCCCTTCTTCTCCACAGGTAGATACATGATGAGAGGGGTAAGCGAGTTTACAGGTGAAATGTCTGCTTTTCCTGAGCTGTACAACCAACAGCTCAACTGGCAAACCTCTGATGATCTGTTCTTTGTGGGTAGGTTTAATGCCAGATTCTTTATCTTTATGCTATGACTCATTCTGTTGCTATAGATTTTGACTCCCCTGGGTCAGTATTGAGATTAATAAAGAAAACACAACAAGGAAAGTAATATTTACATAGAAAATAATTTTTAGAATATTATATAAACTTGGTTGATAAAATGGCAGAAGGATTTTTTAATTGGAGTATAGTTGATTTGAAGAAAGTATTTTTATACCTATTTGCTTACTGAGTTAAAAAATGGAGCTTTAAAGATGTTAAGATCTGTGTGTGTGTGTGTGTGTGTGTGTGTGTGTGTGCGCACGCACTCAGTTGTGTCCAACTTTTTGTGGTCCCATGGACTGTAGCCCACCAGACTCCTTTGTCTATGGGATTTTCCAGGCAAGAATATTCGACTGGGTTGCCATGCCCTCCTCCAGGGGATATCCCTGACCCAGGGATAAATGCATCTCTTGCATCTCCTGCATTGGCAGGTGGGTTCTTTATCACTAGCTCCACCTCGGAAGCCACTTTAAGATCTATACTATACTCCAATGATTCTAAGATGCCTCTTTTACCATCCCTGAAATCACAATATGCTTACCACTAATGGGAAACATAGATTATTATTTGACTGATTTTTCCCTTTCTAAATGATTTCTATATAATGATTTCTTGTTGTTTCATGGTATCTCAGATTCAACTAGTAACAGATAAATGACAAGCCTAGAATTTGTCCCCTGGGTTGTATGATTTCAAATTTTATTTTCGGGCAACAACAGTTTTCTCCTGGAATACCCAAGGAATTAAGATAACACATGCTTCATATTCTTGCCCCACATAATTCCATGTATTGTCATGCAGTTTGACACTCAGTCTTACTTGACTCCATCTGTATAGAATTATGCTCTTTGGGAGTCAAATTCCTTCTTTCTCTGTGAACTGAGGCTACTTAGTAAGTTCTGTGAAGCAGACTGATGAAACATGTTTGTTATCACAAGTTCAACTAATAGTGGTTGAATGTTCTAGCAGCTGGGTCTTGTTAGAAGATGAATAAACTTGGGCTGTCACATTACTTTATGTAAACTCTGCTTAAGTGGAATGTGAGGGAAAAGACTTGGGAACTTTTTTTATTGCTCAAGACTATTCCTTGTTACAATTGAGAAATGTGGGAAATAACTGAAGTGATTGTATTATGGTTGCTTTCTCAAGCAATTCTTTGCAATCTTTTTTATTTAAATAAATCTAAATGTCTGCTTTGTGCAAAGCATGAACTAGTGGCTTCAGGAGATAAGATATGCCATCTACCACTAAGAATGTGCATGAAACACAAAGGGAATCACTGAATGCACTCATGACTAATAGATAAGGAGAGTAACAGGTCAGAGACCTGATATGCGGTTTTGAAGGAGGAAGAAATCACAAGTGTATGAAACAATCAAGAAGAGCGTTGTGGAAACAATGGAAGAGCTTTGAAAACTTGGGTCAAATTTTCTCAAGTAGATACAGGAGTGAGACTTCTTGTTTCCAAGAAGAGCAGGCTAGGTTATGTAGATGATAATCCCCAATGGCTCAGTAGATAAAGAATCCAGCTGCCAATGCAGGAGACAGAGGAGATGCTGATTTGATTCCTGGGTTGGAAAAATAACCTGGAGAAGGAAATGGCAACCTGTTCTGCTATTCTTGCCTGAGAAATCCCATGGACAGAGGAGCCTGGCAGGCTATAGCGGAAAGGCTTGCAAAAATTTGGATATAACTGAGAGACTAAGCAAGCACACACCCACAGAAAAAGCAAATAAAAATAGTAGATAAAGCATTTGAAAAAACCTTTTATAAGTTGAATAGTCAAAAAAAGAAAAGGATTAATAGACCAAAGTTTAAAAAGCATCAGGAACTCAAATAAATAAATAGAGCATGAAAGACCTCTTTGTCCCTAAGAAGATTTGTTAATTTCCCTATACCTGAACTTAATTTTATGTACCTACGAGTATAATAAAAGACTGCCTTCAGTAAGTTCATAACCTAGGAGACGGTATAGATAGGATAAAGAAGAACCAAATGTAAACTAGCCTTTGACCATATTCATATTGGATGATGAAGCCTAGGTGATATTAAACCTCAAACTTTAAGATTTAAGGTGGTCCTGGACAGGTAGCAACTTGGAGCACAAATCAGTTTTCAGAAAGGCAATGAACAGCATATGGGCACGCACCATCAAGTTCAGTACTTTATTTGCTGCTGGTAAGAATAAGACCACATCAATGCAAAAACTGAGGGCATGTAAGAGTGTGTATGTGAGTGTGTGTGTGCATGTCTGCGTGTGTGTGTGTTTGTGACACTGTAGATTGACCCTTTACTTGTAGCTATTACTTCTTTCTTTTTCCAAGCTGGTACCTTTAATGATGAGGAATCTGCCTGCATTTGTAATTTTCTCAAACTAAGATACTGCGTGAATATTTAAATAAAAATACCTAGTTTAAGGTTTTATCGGTATCACACATCTTTCTTGACACAAATAGTTTCTCTTATTCTAATAGTGGGGCTTCCCTGATAGCTCAGTTGGTAAAGAATCTGCCTGTAATGCAGGAGACCCCGGTTTGATTTCTGGGTCTGGAAGATCCACTGGAGAAGGGATAGGCTACCCACTCCAGTATTCTTGGGTTTCCCTTGTGGCTCAGCTGGTAAAGAATCCGCCTGAAATGTGGGAGACCTGGGTTCGATCCCTGGGTTGGGAAGATTCCCTGGAGAAGGGAAAGTCTACCCACTCCAGTATTCTGGCCTGGAGAATTCCATGGGATTGAAAAGAGTTGGACATGACTGAGCGACTTTCACTTTCACTTTCGTTCTAATAGTGGGCTTCCTTGGTGGCTCCTATTGAGTCATTTCAAAGAATTTTTGTCTTCAAAATATACTAATCATGGATCAATATCTTTTGAGAATTTGTAATCGAAAAAAGCAACTTTTCTTAGAGTGCATGGCAGACATTTTCTCTCAATTATTTTGACTATTGCTGCTGCCACAAATTCAGTGCATTCATGGTGGGGAGCAGGATTATTAGTTATTTGAAATACAAGTATAAACATTTGTTTTCCTTTCAGTCTCCACTGTTGGATCATCTTCCGTTTTCTTTCTTTCTTTGGCTGCATTGCACATAGGACCTTAGTTCCTTGACCAGGGACTGAACCAAGGCCCACACCAGTGAAAGCGCTATCTTGACCCCTGCACCACAAAGGAATTCCCAATCTTCAATTTTTTGACTCCTAAAAGCTGGCGTATACCCAGGTCCACCCTATGCGACCTTTTTCTCAATTTTATCTACAATCATGACCTACATCAACTGATCTCCTGCCATGGCTTTAATTGCCACTTACATGCACAATGTGCTTTTCCAAAAAAGAACTTGAGTTACTCTGCAACATGAACGTACTTAGTCTTCATCTTTATTTCACAAATGGCACTACTATTCACTCAATCACTAGGACCAAAACTGTGTTGCCTGTTTGGATTCTTCTCTTTTTTTTTTTTTTTCCGAACTCTGCATTGAATCCATCAGCAAATCCTATCTCTCTTCATAATATACCATTAATTCAACATTTTCACTTCCCCTCCAGTTACCTCCTGAGTCCAAGCCACCACGCACTGTCTCAGATGAAAAGCGGAAACAGCCACCAAGCATGTCTCTTTGCCTGCCCTCTCGCTCCGCATCCTCAACGCCTGTTCTCTATGCTGTAGCCTGGGTGACATTTTACAAAGAAACAGAACATTTCACCCTCTTGCTCTTAGGCCCTCAGTGGCTTCTCACCTGTACTACATGGAAAGGCTATAATATTTTCCACGGCTTCAAAGTCCTTTATTTTAGTTCCTGGCTACTGCTTCATTTATTCTATGATTTCAACTCTTTTCTCATTATTCTTCCTAGAACTTGCCACTCAGGTTTCATTTCACGAATTTTGCTCCTCCACCTGCCAGACATGTTCCTCCACCAGAAATTCACATGACCTTTTCCTTCATTTTATTCAGCTTCCTGTTCAAATGTCCCCTCCTCAGAAAAGCCTTTCTGGAGCATCCTAGCAGTTTCGTTGACTGTTTATTTTTCTTCCTTGCCCTATCTCATTTCTTTCTGATGTAAATATCAGAATAGTTCTAATATAACCTGATATTATGTGATGTATTTGTTTATTTGCTGTGGTCTTGTCTCCCCCATTATGGTATAAGCTCCACGAAGACAGAGTTTGTATCTTATGCAATTATTCATGGTTGTGCTCTGTGGTACTGTGCTAAGTTGCTTCAGTTGTGTCCAACTCTTTGTGACCCAATAGACTGTAGCCCACTAGGCTCTTCAGTCTATGGGATTCTCCAGGCAAGAACACTGGAGTGGGTTGCCATGCCCTCCTTTAAGGGATTTTTCTGACCCAAGGATTGAAACCAAGATTCTTATGACTCCTGCATTTGTAGGTGGGTTCTTTACCACTAACACCACCTGGGAAGCCCTATTCATGGTTATCATAACTGAAATTAGACCATTTTGAGGGATTGGAGTTATTGGGTTGACGAAATATTTCATTCAGTTTTTTCTGTAAGATCTTATAAAAAGCTTGAATGAGCTTTCTGGCCATCCCAGTATATACTTAAACTATACTAACTGACCACTGCATCACCAAAGAAACCCCAGAAATAGCTTCTTCTAATATTCAATTCTCATAAACAATGCAATAACTACTATTTGACTAAAATACTGGCAGTCTTTGCTGTGCATGCTTCCAGCTTCAACTGAAATTTGTGCATGTTGAAACTGGAAGCACGCACAGCAAAGACTGCCAGTATTTTAGTCAAATACTTGTATGCTTCCAGTTTCAACTGAAATTTATACATATTGAAACTGGAAGCATGCACAGCAAAGACTGCCAGTATTTTAGTCAAATGCTAGTTATTGCATTGTTTATCAGAATTGTATGTCAGAAGAAGCCATTTCTGGGATTTCCTTGGTGGTGCAGTGGTCAGTTAGTATAGTTTAATTATATACTGGGTTGGCCAAAAAGCTCATTCAAGCTTTTTATTCAGTTTGGTTCAGTCTAGTCACTCAGTCAGGTCCGACTCTTTGAGACCCCATGAATTGCAGAACTCCAGGCCTCCCTGTCCATCACCAGCTCCCGGAGTTCACCCACACCCATGTCCATCGAGTCACTGATGCCATCTGACCATCTCATCCTCTGTCGTCGCCTTCTCCTCCTGCCCCTAATCCTTCCCAGCATCAGGGTCTTTTCCAATGAGTCAGCTCTTCACACGAGGTGGCCAAAGTATTGGAGTTTCAGCTTCAGCATCAGTCCTTCCAATGAACAGCCAGGACTGATCTCCTTTAGAATGGACTGGTTGGATCTCCTTGCAGTCGAAGGAACTCTCAAGAGTCTTCTTCAGCACCACAATTCAAAAGCATCAATTCTTCGGCATTCAGCTTTCTTCACAGTTCAACTCTCACATCCATATATGACCATTGAAAAAACCATAGCCTTCACTAGATGGACCTTTGTTGGCAAAGTAATGTCTTTGCTTTTTAATATGCTATCTAGGTTAGCCATAACTTTTCTTCCAAGGAGTCAGTGTCTTTTAATTTCATGGCTGCAATCACCATCTGCAGTGATTTTGTAGCTCAAAAAAATAGTCTGACACTATTTCCATTGTTTCCCAATCTATTTCCCATGAAGTGATGGGGCCAGATGCCATGATCTTAGTTTTCTGAATGTTGAGCTTTAAGTCAACTTTTTCACTCTCCTCTCTCACTTCCATCAAGAGTCTTTTTAGTTCCTCTTCACTTTCTGCCATAAGGGTGGTGTCATCTGCATATCTGAGGTTATTGATATTTCTCCCGGCAACCTTAATTCCAGCTTGTGCTTCTTCCACCCTAGCATTTCTCATGATGTCCTCTGCATATAAGTTAAATAAGCATGGTGACAATATACAGCCTTGACACACTTCTTTTCCTATTTGGAACCAATCTGCTGTTCCATGTCCAGTTCTAACTGTTGCTTCTTGATCTTCATACAGGTTTCTCAAGAGACAGGTCAGGTGGTCAGATATTCCCATCTCTTTAAGAATTTTCCACAGTTTATTGTGATCCACACAGTCAAAGGCTTTGGCATAGTCAATAAAGCAGAAACAGATGTTTTTCTGGAACTCTCTTGCTTTTTCGATGATCCAGAGGATGTTGGTAATTTGATCTCTGGTTCCTCTGCCTTTTCTAAAACCAGCTTGAACATCTGGAAGTTCACGGTTCACGTATTGCTGAAGCCTGGCTTGGAGAATTTTAAGCATTACTTTACTAGCGTGTGAGATGAGTGCAATTGTTTGATAGTTTGAGCATTCTTTGGCATTGCCTTTCTTTGGGATTGGAATGAAAACTGACCTTTTCCAGTCATATGGCCACTGCTGAGTTTTCCAAATTTGTTGGCATATTGAGTACAACACTTTCACAGCATCATCTTTCAGGATTTGAAATAGCTCAACTGGAATTCCATCACCTCCACTAGCTTTGTTCGTAGTGATGTTTTCTAAGGCCCACTTGACTTCACATTCCAGGATGTCTGGCTCTAGATGAGTGATCATACCATCGTGATTATCTGGGTCGTGAAGATCTTTTGTGTACAGTTCTTCTGTGTATTCTTGCTACCTCTTCTTTATATCTTCTGCTTCTGTTAGGTCCATATCATTTCTGTCCTTTATTGAGCCCATCTTTGAATGAAATGTTCCCTTGGTATCTTTAATTTTCTTGAAGAGATCTCTAGTCTTTCCCATTCTATTGTTTTCCTCTATTCTTTGCATTGATCACTGAAGAAGGCTTTCTTATCTCTCCTTGCTATTCTTTGGAACTCTGCATTCAGATGGGAATATCTTTCCTTTTCTCCTTTGCTTTTTACTTCTCTTCTTTTTCTAGCTATTTGTAAGATCTCCTCAGACAGCCATTTTGCTTTTTTGCATTTCTTTTCCATGGGTATGGTCTTGATCCCTGTCTCCTGTACAATGTCATGAACCTCTGTCCATAGTTCATCAGGCACTCTGTCTATCAGATCTAGTCCCTTAAATCTATTTGTCACTTCCACTGTATAATCATAAGGGATTTTATTTAGGTCATACCTGAATGGTCTAGTGATTTTCCCCACTTTCTTCAGTTTCAGTCTGAATTTGGCAATAAGGAGTTCATGATCTGAGCCACAGTCAGCTCCCAGTCTTTTTTTTTTTGCTGACTGTATAGAGCTTCTCCATCTTTGACTGCAAAGAATATAATCAATCTAATTTCGGTGTTGACCATCTGGTGATGTCCATGTGTAGAGTGTTCTCTTGTGTTGTTGGAAGAGGGTGTTTGCTATGACCAGTGCATTCTCTTGGCAAAACTCTATTAGCCTTTGCCCTGCTTCATTCTGTACTCCAAGGCCAAATTTGCCTGTTACTCCAGGTGTTTCTTGACTTCCTACTTTTGCATTCCAGTCCCATATAATGAGAAGGACATCTTTTTTGGGTGTTAGTTCTAGAAGGTCTTGTAGGTCTTCATAGAATCGTTCAACTTCAGCTTCTTCGGCGTTACTGGTCGGGGCATAGACTTGGATTACCGTGATATTGAATGGTTTGCCTTGGAAGCGAACAGAGATCATTCTGTCGTTTTTGAGATTGCATCCAAGTACTGCATTTTGGACTCTTTTGTTGACCATGATGGCTACTCCATTTCTTCTAAGGGATTCCTGCTCACAGTAGTAGATATAATGGTCACCTGAGTTAAACTCACCCATTCCAGCCTATCTTAGTTTGCTGATTCCTAGAATGTTGGCAGCTGTGACAGACGGCGCAGAAGCACAGCCGAGAGGAGCTACCCCATGCCCAAGGTCAGGGCTGGTGGCCAAGAGTGCCAGTCTGTGTCTTTGCAGGAGGGCTGAGAGGAGCTCTCCGTGTTCAAGGTCAGGAGGGGTGGCCATGAGGAGATACCCCTCATCCAAAGTAAGAGAAACCCAAGTAAGAAACCCAAGTAAACCTCTGTTGCGAGAGGGCATCAGAGGGCAGACACACTGAAACCATAATCAAAGAAAACTAGCCAATCTGATCACACAGACCACAGCCTTGTCTAACTCAATGAAATTAAACCATGCCATGTGGGGCCACCCAAGACAGACAGGTCATGGTGTAGAGGTCTGACAGAATGTGGTCCACTGGAGAAGGGCATTGCAAACCACTTCAGTATTCTTGCTTTAAGAACCCCATGAACAGTATGAAAAGGCAAAATGATAGGATACTGAAAGAGGAACTCCCCAGGTTGGTAGGTGCCCAATATGCTACTGGAGACAAGTGGAGAAATAACTCCAGAAAGAATGAAGGGATGGAGCCAAAGCAAAAACAATACCGAGTTGTTGATGTGACTGGTGATAGAAGCAAGGTTCGATGCTGTAAAGAGCAATATTGCATAGGAACCTGGAATGATAGGTCCATGAATCAAGGCAAATTGGAAGTGGTCAAACAGGAGATGGCAAGAGTGAACGTCGACATCCTAGGAATCAGCTTTTATTAGATCCTACTAAATTGACTATGCCAAAGCCTTTGACTGTGTGGATCACAAAAACTGTGGAAAATTCTTCAAGATATGGGAATACCAGACCACCTGACCTGCTTCTTGAGAAACCTGTATGCAGGTCAGAAAGCAACAGTTAGAACTGGACATGGAACAAGAGACTGGTTCCAAAGAGGAAAAGGAGTACGTCAAGGCTGTATATTGTCACTCTGCTTCTTTAACTTATATGCAGTGTACATCATGAGGAACGCTGGGCTGGAGGAAGCACAAGCTGGTATCAAGATTGCCGGGAGAAATATAAATAACCTCAGATATGCAGATGACACCACCCTTATGGCAGAAAGCGAAGAAGAACTTAAGACCCTCTTGATGAAAGTGAAAGAGGGGAGTGAAAAAGGGCTTAAAGCTCAACGTTCAGAAAACTAAGATCATGGCTTCTGGTCCCATCATTTCATGGCAGATAGATGGGGAAACAGTGGAAACAGTGGCTGACTTTACTTTTCTGGGCTCCAAAATCACTGCAGATGGTGATTGCAGTCATGAAATTAAAAGACACTTACTCCTTGGAAGAAAAGTTATGACCAACCTAGACAGCATATTAAAAAGCAGAGACATTACTTTGTCAACAAAGATCTGTCTAGTCAAAGCTATGGTTTTTCCAGTAGTCATGTATGGATGTGAGAGTTGGATGGTGAAGAAAGCTAAGCGCCGAAGAATTGATGCTTTTGAACTGTGGTGTTGGAGAAGACTCTTGAGAGTCCCTGAGACTGCAAGGAGATCCAACCAGTCCATCCCAAAGGAGATCAGTCCTGAATGTTCATTGGAAGGACTGATGTTGAAGCTGAAACTCCAATACTTTGGCCACCTTATGTGAAGAGCTGGGAAAGATTGAGGGCAGGAGGAGAAGGGGACGATAGAGGATGAGATGGTTGGATGGCATAAGCGACTCAATGGACATGGGTTTGGGTGAACTCTGGGATCTGGTGATGGACAGGGAGGCCTGGCATGCTGCGATTCATGGGGTTGCAAAGAGTCAGAAATGACTGAGCGACTGAACTGAACTAAACTGAAGTGAAGTAAGTCAGACAGAGAAAGAGAAATATTATATGATATCATTTATATATAGAATGTAAAATATAATGCAAATGAACTCATGTACAAAACCGAAACAGGTACACAAAGAAAACAAACTTATGGTACCGAACAGGAAGTGGTAGGGATAAATTCAGAGTTTGGGATTAGTAGGTACAAGCTATCAATACTATATATAAAATGAGTATTATAAATTGATTATTGATTCTCCATCATTTAAAGCAATGTTTCTCAACGTTGTTGCTGTGATGGTGGTGGTGGTTATTGCCCACTCTCCTGCAAAGAGACTTTCTAAACATTATTTTCCTGATCAACTTCTACTCCTCCATGAAATTTTAAAACCAGAGATACATCTGTTCATGTACTATGGCTGTTTGGAAAGTCATGAGGCAACGCATTATCTAAGATCATTCTACTCTCCATGCGTCAATTTGCTGTCTTTTTAATGGCACTATAACCCTCATTGAAATTGCATATCTTAATGCAACTCTAAATTATTGGCTCAGTGGTAAAGAATCTGCCAATGCAGGAGATGCAGGACACTCAGGAGTTGCGTGTTCGATCTCTGGGTCAGGAAAATCCCCTGGAGAAGGAAATGGCAACCCACTCCAGTATTCTTGCATGAAAAATCCCATGGAGAGAGGTATTTGGCAGGCTACAGTCCATGGGGTCACAAGAGTGACTGAGCATACACATACACAATTTATTATATTCAGTTCCCATTAGAAACATATATAAATTTTAAGCCATACAAAGGAGTGTTGACTTAAAAAAATGTTCACAACCTAAAAGTTAAGAGCTGTATTTTATTTGGTGGGAATTTTTAAGACTTCAAGTCTAGGAAACAGCATCTCAAATAATACTGAGATAAGTGCTCTGAGGAGGCATGCAGGAGGAGCTAGGTTATATAGGAGTTTTGCAATAAAGGGCAGGTAGTTGGAACATCAAAACATGATTATTAATGAAAGAAAACCAAATATTCCAAATTAAGGAATTTAGTACCTTCTTATGGAGAAGGCAATGGCATCCCACTCCAGTACTCTTGCCTGGAAAATCCCATGGATGGAGAAGCCTCGTAGGCTGCAGTCCATGAGGTCGCTAGGAGTCGGAGACGACTGAGCGACTTCACTTTCACTTTTCACTTTCATGCACTGGAGAAGGAAATGGCAATCCACTCCAGTATTCTTGCCTGGAGAATCCCAGGGACGGGGGAGCCTGGTGGGCTGCCGTCTATGGGGTCGCACAGAGTCGGACACGACTGAAGCGACTTCGCAGCAGCAGCAGCAGTACCTTCTTATGTATGAGAAGATTCAAATCTGGGCTCACTGATTTCATTCCTTTGATAGGCACCTCAGCTATCTGGGGCCAGTATTCGGTGTTTTCACACTCTGAGTTTCCTCGGGGCCCACCATAGGGAGTGACTGTAGGGAGTAGTTGCAGTCTGATGGCTGCTAGATGGCAGGTATTCTTTTCCTTCCTGGGTTCCCTTAGGACTCAATGGCTCAACAGCAGTGAGCTACAGTCACTGCAGACTGTGATAACCTTTGCTTACTGATATGACAAGAAATTTGGCTTCCTAGGTGGTGCAGTGGTAAAGAATCCACCTGCCAATGCAGGAGACACAGGAGAGTTGGCTTGAGTCCTGAGTTGGGAGGATCCCCTGGAGAAGAAAATGGCAACCTACTCCAGTATAGTTGCCTGGAAAATTCCATGGACAAAGGAGCTCTGGCAGGCTACAGTCCATGGGTTCGCAAAGAGTTGGACACGACTGAGCATGCATACACATGGCAAGAAATATTCCTTCCCTCAGGAGAAAAATTGGCAATAGCATAGTCAGATGATAGTGACATCCTATTATTTAAGCAAACAGGCTGGGAACACAACTTCTTGAAATAGTCCAGAGTCAGAACCCTATCTGCTCAGTGGAGAAGGATCCACCTTCCCTCTATTCGTCCACCTTCCTTCAAATCTCTTCCCATTATCTTATCATGATGCCTGTGATTCTACTGTTGTATTCATTCTGGGGGGCTCAGCTCTTGTGTGGTCTCATCTCTGAACCACTCTTCCCTAACCCCATCCCTGTCCTGCTCTCTGGGTCAGTTGCAGCCATTCTCATCAGGCTCCTGTTACCCTTCCCTATCTATCTGAGTCTCCACTGTATGTCCAGCTCCTTGTAAAGTATCTTAGAAGGTTGTGTGGAACAACAAAAGAGAGGGCAAGATAAGGAGACCAATGGTGCTGGTGAAGGTTGGTAGCAATTGTAAATAGGCTGAAGGGTAGACTTAATTGGGAAGTTGGCATTTGAACAAAGACTTGAAGAGTGAGGGAGTTTCCATGGGGATAGCTAAAGGCAGTATACTCCAAGGAGAGGAAGAAGCCTGTGCAAAAACTCTAAAGCAGGCATGTGTATGGATTGTTCTAGGTCATCAACCAGTCAATGAGGCTGGAGAGAGTAAGCAAGGGGCACTTAGCAGGAGATAAGGTCTTATTGTTAGTAAAGCTATTATGGGCTGAAAGTGTGTGGTCCACCCCCCAAAAAAATTCACATTGAATCCCTAACCCCCGATGTGACTGTATTTGGAGACAGTATCTTTATGGAAGTAACTCAAGTTAATTGAGCTCATAAGGGTAGGACTCTGATCCAGTAGGGTTAGTGTCTCCATATGAAGAGACACCAGAGAGCTCATTTGTCTCTCTCTCTCCCTGCCATGTGAGGATACAGCAAGAAGGTGACCATCAGGAAGTCAGCAAGAGCACTCTCAGCAGAATCTGACCATGCTGGCCTCTGATCTAGCGTCCAGAAGCGTGAGAAAATAACTTCTGTTGTTTGAGCCACCAGTCTATGGTATTTTGTTATGGTAGACTTGAAAGGATGAGGTAGAGGAAATGAGAGGGGGAAGATAGCATAAGGCCTTGCTGGCCATTGTAAGAACTTTGGCTTTTCTCAAAGTGAATGGAAAATGATTGGAAAGTTTTGAGTTAAAGAAAGAAAAGCAAATATCGCATATTAAGGCATATATGTGGAATCTAGAAAAATGATAACATTTTATTTTCAAGCAGAAATAGAGACACAGACAAAAAGAACAAACATATGGACACCGGGTGCGGAGGGGTGGGATGAACAGGGAGATTTGGACTGACATATATACAGTATTGATACTATGTATAAAATAGATAACTAAAGAGAACCTCCTATATAGCACAGCAAACTCTACTCAGTGCTCTGTGGTGACCAAAATGGGAAGGAAATGCAGGAGAGAAGGGATCTATGTAAACATATAGCACTTCCCTGATGGTTCAGAAAGTAAGAGTCTGCATGCAATTTAGGAGACCCAGGTTCAATCCTGGGTGGGGAAGATCCCCTGGAGAAGAGAATGGCAACCTACTCCAGTACTTTTGCCTGGAGAATCCCATGGACAGAGAAGTCTGGTAGGCTACAGTCCATTAGGTCACGAAGAGTCAGACATGACTGGGTGACTTTCACTTTCATAGCTGATTTACTTTGCTGTATAGTAGAAACTAACACAACATTGCAAAGCAACTGTACTTCAATAAAAATTAATTTAATAAAAGAAAAAAAGAGGAATACCAATCCGATTTGTGCTTTTCAAACACAGTTATTGCTGCTATTTTCAAATAGATGATGGAAGTGACAGTGGCAAGTATAGAAACAGGAGGTCTATTTGGAGTTCAGGGCATCTCCAAGTGAAAGATGATGCTAACTCTAATCAGACAGGTAGTAGTTGAGGTGGTGAGAAATGGTCAGATTCCATATCTATGTTTTAAAGTTGGATTCCAAAGGATTTTCTGACCAAAAATTAATATGCAATGTGTAGATAAAGAGAAGTCAAGTAAAACTCCAAGATTTTTGGTCAGAACAGTTGGAAGGGTGAAGTTGCCATCAACTATAATGGATAGAGTTGGCAGGTAGATCAGTTCTTTGGGGGTGATCAAGTGTTCAGTTTTGCACATGTTAACTCTGAGGCGTCTATAACATGGAGATGTTCAGTGGGATTTTCGATATGCAAGTCATGTTCAGGAGTGATTCAAGGTTGGGGTTATAAGTTTGAGAATCACTGGCATATAGAAGACATCTAAAGTCATAAGACTGGACATGGGGGTCTGTTCTTTTTCTCTGCTTCTACTTTCTTTTTATTTATTTATTTTAAATTAGTTTATTTACCTATTTTTTAACTTTACAATATTGCATTGGTTTTGCCATACATTGACATGAATCCACCATGGGTGTACATGTGTTCCCCTTCCAGAACCCCCCTCCCACCTCCTTCCCCATCCCATCCCTCTGGGTCATCCTGGTGCACCAGCCTTTACATCATCTACTCATTCTGTTGTTTCTGCATTTTCTAGGATCAGAGCAGGGGTAGAGGGATATAGTGGAAAAGGCCAAATTTTTTTGTTTGTTTGTTTAGCTGGTACTATTTGCAGTAGTTTCTGGCTGACACTGACTGATTATACATTGTTTTTTAGCAGGCTACACATGTTAGCTTTTCATGGGTATGTTGGTTAGTTCTCCAAGTACACTTACACAAAATACCATGCATTTTTCCACTTCCTGACTGGGGTGGAGTGGGATTGGATGGGATGCAGGCCTCACCCAAATTCTTATAAACTCCTCGCTCCAACTTCTGCTTCCAAGGCACTGTTCCTCCAGCTTCTTCCTGCTTTTTTTACCTTGATCTAATAGGAGACACCTTTATAGTGTCCCTTAAAGATGACTTATGCCATTAGACTTATAACTAAAATAGGAAAACAGACTGAAAGGAAATACACTATAATGATGCATACTCAATCACTTCAGTCGTGCCTGACTCTTTGTGACCCTGTGGACTGTAGTCCTCCAGGCTTCTCTGTCCATGGGATTCTCTAGGCCAGAATACTGGAATGGGTTGCCATGCCCTTCACCAGGGGATCTTCTTGACCCAGGGATCAAATCTGTGTCTCCTGAATTGCAGGCAGATTCTTACCCACTGAGCCACCTGGAAAACCAAAATGATGGCAGTAATTATATTAACATAGCGAGACTTGGGTCTCACTTCCTCTTCTATTATCCAAAATACATTATAATGTATATAAATATGTAAAAGTAGATATTTATATTTATGAATATCTACACATATAGTTTTTACTATATATGTAGACAAAATACTACATATATAGTTTTTACCAAATATATACACCTACAGAACGACACACACAGACTCTATTAAGGAAACATTTAATGAATTAACCATACTAAAATAATAGTTTCTTCATAAGGAAAATCGAAATAAAATAAAAAATACAAATGAAAAGTACAAAGTAAATATTTTGCAATTTATTTGCAGAAAAATGGTATTTTCTCAATGTATAAACATCTCTTTTAAAAATTGATAAGGCTTATAACCAACAGAAAAAAAAAATCCCAGATGGTAAAATATAAACACATGGGGGAAAAAAAAAGAAAGAAAGAAATGCGAAGAACCCTAATACCACTCAGAATTAGAGAAATACAGACTCAAACAATGAAATGGCAATTTTCACCTATCAATCTGGCAAAGGTCAAAAATTTGATATTAAGCATGATTACCAGGTTGTTGTGACATAAGCAATTTCATAGTTTAAGAGGGAGTTTACCACAGCAAATTCTTTGGAAATGTTTTGGCACTGTTTATCAAAATGTAAAATGCACAGATCCTTTGACTCAGAAATTCCTGTTCTATGAATTTATCCTACAGATAAACGTGCATAACCTGTATGCACACACAGTACATAAATGTTCACTATAATATGATTTGCTATATTAAAAAAATTCTGGAAACGCCTGAATGTCCATCAGAATGGATTGGTAAACTAAAAATGGCACACACCTGCAATAAAACATACTGCCTCCACTCCCCAGCCTGAGGAAATCAGTAAATAGCTGCCCCGAAATGAAACAATGCTTCCAGTTTTGTCATAAAATATGATGATGAATGCACAGAACATTTCTGAGAATATATACCCACCAAATTGCTAAAAATCAATACTTCTAGGGATGGAAACCGGGCAATACAGAAAAATTAATATCTTCCCTTTAAAAAAGACTAATTCCTTACCCTACTTGAATTTTTGCCATGTACATGTTTTCTTTCAGTAAATGTAACATGTGTCCCTATTTGTTGATGTAAATTTGGCCCATGGATTGGAAATAGCAAATTGAATAAAATGATATTGCAGTAGAAGTATGGTATAGGGTAGAGTTATCATGATTATCCAGTTACCCAGAGTTATCATGATTTGAATAACTCCGAGAGAACTGGGTCAGAACTGTGTCCATTTAATGTGTTTTGAGATGAAAATTAAGGATGATAGATAGCTTTCATAAAGAATCTGGTTAATGATCTTTCCTAATTATTGACCTGCCTTGTAGATGAGGAATCTATCCCATTTGGTGAGATTTGCATGTTAAAACAATCTCTTTGCAGTGAATAAGAGTGACTGGAACAGGGACATCCTAGAATCGTGGAGACCAGTTTGGAGGCTCTTTTTAGGGTTACTGGTGAAAATATGAGATATCCAGGACTAAGGCAGTCACAGAAGGAAGAGAAAAGAGGGCAACATGAAGGCTAAAAAGGGTGTAGAAATGGCAGCAGCTAGAGCCTGGCTGGATGTGAGGCAGAGAGAGAAGATCAGTAAATGATGACCCTCAGTCCAGGCTTGCGTGTGTGCCTGCTCAGTCACTCAGTTATGTCCAACTCTTTGCAATCCCATGTGCTGTAGCCCACTAGGACCCTCTGTCCATGGGATTCTCCAGGCAAGAATACTGGAGTGGGTTGCCATTCCTCCTCCAGGGGATCTTCCTGACCCAGGGATAGAACTTGAGCCTCTTACATCTCCTGCATCGGCAGGTGGGTTCCTTACAACCAGCGCCTCTTGGGAAGCCCCAGTCTTGGCTTAGGCAGCTGGATAAACTATGGTATAAGAAAACAGAAAACAGGAAGACAGCAGATTTGGGGATGATAATAAATGCACCTTCTCCTTGAGCTCCCTCACCTATGAGATTAGGCACAGTCACGTGTAAATGTGTTTTTCAGGGTGCGGGCTATTGGTGAGAGACGGAGGATGATTTGTTTCAGCAGTGGGAATGATTGAGTCTCAAGTGGAGAGAAAAAGCTGTATGTGAATGACGAGTTCTAGAAGGAGATTTGGCTAAATTAAAATGATAGCATATTTTTGTTGGCGCTAAGAAGAAAATGAAGAAAGACAGGCATCGGTCCAGACCAAGATTATAGTATCTGATTAAAGGAGACTGGTAAAGTTGGCAAGGAGTAGAAGTCAGGATGTCTTGGATGACCATGTCATGGGGAAGAAATGCACCTCACCCAGAAGTATACAGAGGGTCTCTTTCTGGAGGTTTTATGTCTCAGCATCCCACAGAATCTGGGTGTAACCAGGGTGGAGCCGGCCCTGCTAGCTTAAACAGAAGCAATGGTGGTAATTGGGGATAAAAAATCAGGATTCCTGGCTGCATGCCTGGGCTGTGCCACTAGCTGGTTTTGTCATCCTTGGTAAGTCACTTAAGTTTGTGCTGATTTAAAAGCTTTCTCTGTGAAATGAGGTAAAATGTGAAGCAATTATAATTTTAACAGCTTATGTAGACAAAGAACACCCAGCCTTGAAGAGTTCGAGGAAGCCTCCTGGAGGAAGTTACATACTAACCAAGATCATTCTTCAGATTTTAGTTCCTTTAAATGTTAGGTCAGGGGAAGGGTAAGAAGGCATGGCCCAAGCAGAGGAAACAGTATAAATAAAAATTTTAAGCCAAGAAATGAAATAGAATCTTCAGAAAGACTATGAGTAATCTGATATGACCTCGAGATTATAATTAAATAGGCAAAAGGCATTCACTTATTTCATCCCTTTAATCACCCCCTAAAGTAGATACTAACGCTGACATTTTATGGAATGAGAAACTGAAATTTACAATAGTTTCTTGCTTCAAATCTCATAACCTCATAAATGGTAGAGCTAGTGAGTCTGTCTGCTGCAAATCCCGTGTGAACTACTTTGACCACCTCTCTGTGCGTGCATGCTCGGTCAGTAAGTCGCGTCCGACTCTTTGAGACTCCATGGACTATCGCCCGCAAGGCTCCTATGTCCATGCAATTTCCCAGGCAATAATACTAGAGTGGGTTGCCATTTCCTTCTCCAGCGGATCTTCCTGACCCAGGGATTAAACCCTCATCTCCTGCATGGGCAGGCAGGTTCTTTACCACTGAGCCACCAGGGAAGCCCACCACTTCTCCACATTAACGTATTAAGATGGGTGGGATTGGGGGAAGCAGTAATGAAGGCATACTTTTCTCTGTCCAACAGGTTATAGTTTGAAAGACTCTTTGAATCTAAAGAAAAAATCATAGTGAAAAAGATGTAAAATGTGTGAGTCATGAGGTAGTGTTTGAACCACAAGCATAAGGAAGTGAAAAATTTCTGTTAGAATTAGTCAAATAACTACATGAATCACTAACCCTGTGTTCTTCTTACTAGTTCACTATAACCTGCAGAAATCATCTCACCTTTAGGCAATGAACACAAGCCAAATTTGGTGACCTTGATTCCTCACAACAAATGTAAAGAAAAAAGCCACAGTAAATTAATACTCTTCTACATGGGTTTGGGTAAAGTCCGGGAGTTGGTGATGGACAGGGAGGCCTGGCGTGCTGCGATTCATGGGGTCGCAGAGAGTTGGACACGACTGAACGACTGAACTGACTGACTGAACTGACAACTAATTCATCCAGAGCAATTCCATTTTAGAAAACCATGTTATCTCCAGCAACCCATCATAGATTTGAGCCTCCTAGAGTCCTCCTCCAAGACCACTTGGGACACAGTAGGTCATGCTTACTTGTCCTAAGGTCTTTTCTGTGTGTTCTGGATCTTGCAGGTTCATTTAATGTAGTTGGGTGTGATTTTTGCTCTTCTATGTTGTTTAGAATCTGCTGGGCTCCTTGATTATGGTGGCTTAGTCTATCCTAGAAAATTTTCAGTTATTGTCCTTTCAAATATTACTTTTTATGCATTCTCCCTCTTCTCATAGTCTGCAGTTCCTTTCAGAAATAAGTTACATATTCTCATACTATACTTAAAGTCTCTTAACTTCCTTTTTATATATTCTATATTTTTATCTTTCTGTTGTGTCCTAGATGAATATAAAATAATTATCCCTCTAGCTCAAGCTCATCTATTAAGTTATCCAATGAGATTTTACTTTATATAATCATATTTTTATTTCTTGAATTTTTTTTTAAATTGCTGTTCCTTTTCCTATTATCTACTTGTCTCTGTCTCCCCCTCTACTCTCAAATCTGCTTAGTTTCCTAATATTATATTATTTTCTTAAGTTCCAAAGCCTTCTTTAATGTCTAATGATCTGAAACATGCTTATTCATTATGGTCTCTCATTGATTTTAACACTTTTAAGTTTAAGGATGTTCTATATTGTGGGTCTTGACTCCTGTTTAGTGTGGATGGTTCCTCCAGAGTTTTATAAATTTGGACTTAGACTCACCAGCTGCATGAGACTCTATCTCTGAGACTCCTTTGGGGTCCATGTTGAAGACATATCTTAGTAGGACAGTTTGACTTTCATTTCTGCCAGATATTGATCTGGGCCTCCTTCTATGCTACCTGGGAGTTTCCAGACTATACAAGGGCTATAAAGAAATCCCAAACTTACCTGAGGGCAAACTATTGGTACAGACTTTAAGGGGCCAAAAAAAAGATTTTTTTCCACCCATTGTCCATGTTGAGGCAGACATACATGCTTCCTTATCTCAAACCTATGTTTTTATAGTGGATTTATTTCCAGTGATGGTTTTGATTTTATACAAAGATCTTTGTCACAACTCTCTTCCTTATAAGGATCCAAAATCATGTCATCAGTCTTAATGAGAGATTAAAATGTTAGCATTCAAATCTTGATAGAGCAACCAGCTTTAAGCCTCACTCAAAACAAGCCACAGTATATACCTGGGAAATTTCCTTTCCTAGTTTCTGTTTCCTTTTTTGAGAGGAAGATCTTTGGGTTTTTCTCTGGCCAACTGAGCTATTCATTTGGAAGGATTCTTTCAAATCTTCAGGATTTCCAAGTAGTTTGTAGAATAAGGATTTTAGGCTATTTTGGAAAAACAAACAAATAAAAAACCACAGCAAAATAGAAAACCTTTACTCTTCCCTTAGTTTTGAGAAGAGTGCTCTCTGGGTTGTAGAGAGACTCTACTGAGTCATGTGCCAGCTACTCTGGAAATGAACTGTGTCACCCTGGGGCAGCTCCTAGAAGCCTTGCCTCTGTGATGCATTCTCACACTCCTGTCTACGTGTGGCTGCACAATGACTGGTTGTTGTGTAGTCACTCAGTCATGTCTGACTCTTTTGCGACCCCATGGACTATAGCCCACCAGGCTCCTTTGTACATGGGATTTCCCAGGCAAGAACACTGGAGCAGGTTGCCATTTCCTTCTCCAGGGGATCTTCCCGACCCCAGGATCAAACCTGTGTCTCCTGCATCACAGGCAGATTCTTCTACCACTGAGCCACCAGGGAAGCTTGGACTGTGAGTGGGTGTACTCAAACTGTGCCGATTAGATTCCTTTCTCTTGAAGTTTTGAATTTTACATTCCAAACTACTGTTAGTCTTGCCCTCATGGTCCTAAGATAGTTCTTTTAACAAGCTCAGTCTCAGAGCTAGTTGTTAGTATACAGCTTACTAATATGATTATTATTTTTGCCAAGATCTGCAGCTGTAAACAGTTTGGAGACCTGGTGTATAATTGTGCCTAAAACAATAGGAATAGGTACTGTGAAACTGGCTTTATTCAATACTAATTGGGAAGTGATTTTACAATTTTAATAAGGATAACACTGTGATTCTTCAGGCTTACTTTCAAAGCAACTTTAATTTTATTATTTCCTCTCCACTATTTTGCAAGTGATAGAGATACTTTGCTTTGTTTTTGCCAGGTTTTCACATTTACAAGAGTATACAGAAGCTCAGACACTTGTTCAGAACATGGCACCCTAGCCCCTGGACTTTTGGCCTAGGGCATTTTCAAGATGTGTGAATCACCTCTCCAAAGAGCAAGTTTCTCCTGAGGAACTGTGTTGTTTTTTTTTTCTGTCTGTTGCAGGGGACATCATGGAGAAGGTAGGATCTGTTAAGAGGTGTTGAGCCCAATGGGGATGTCTCTCACCTGCTGTATGAGTTCAGGATTATCCTTCCTACATAATGGAAATTGTATTACCTCTCCTCCCATTACTCCTCCCACAAGTAGCCAATCACTGGCCTGAAAATAATGTTTAAATCATCAGAATGAGTAGAGAAAGCAATTCAACCTAGTCCTAAATTAGCATAAATTGGTGCTATTTTCAAAGAAAACTCTGGACGATGTCCAAGTTCGTGATAATACAAAGGGCCCTTGAGACCCATTGAACGTGATGCTTTTTGTGTGGTCATCGGTTAAGGGCTCTACAATACAAGGAGAGTGACATGTAATTATACACATACACAGGATTGTCCGTTTGTAGTCTTTTGTGAGGGGGAAGAAAAAACCTCTAAAGAATAAGTTAAAAATTATGAAGTTAAAAATTAACTTAAAATAGTAAGTTAAAAATTATCAGTGGTCATAATGAAACACTTTACATCTATTATCTACTTCTCCAGTTATAAAGTAAGAGCAAATGAAAGCATGTCAATCCTCAATGTTAAGTGAATTATCCAAAATGACATCACTTATAGCTAGATGGTTCAGGAACGTTATATCATATCTGTAGGATTAAAAAAATCTCCAGTCTTCCCATCACATTACACCTCTCAACTGACAAGGTGGCCCTCAGGTGGATCACAACCTTCAAATTTCTCTTTTTATTTTCATTTTTTAATTAAAAATCAGCAAAATTTAGTTTTTCCTTTGTAAGTGGTTACCATTATAAGTTTTTCCATGATAAGTGGTCTTACCTGCTGCTATGACTTAGACAAACCAAATCAAAACAAAACAAAACCAAAAAACCCCAAAAGCTAGTTTGAGTTTTTCTTTTTTTCAGAAGTTAATCCAAATACACTCCCATTATCACCTGCCTGTATCTTCTCCATCCACCAGCTTACAAACTCTATTTGGAGTTTAGCTTCTAGAAATGCTGTGCCTCAAGTAATTTTTTTTCAAAGAGGGAGAAATTTTTGTCTTAAAATTTCTCATCAAATAGTTCTGTTGCTTCTGACTGATTTCTGTAAGAGAGCTTCTAGCAATTTTAATCACTTTTATATTCAGTGGAGGTATTTATAAATAGGTCAACTTCAATATCATGTTAAATCTGTTTGAACCCATGGTTCTCAAACTTGGGTGGTTTAGTCGCTAAGTCATATCCAGCTCTTTGCGACCTCATGGACTGTAGCCTGCCAGGCTCCTCTGTCCATGCGATTTTCCAGGCAACGATACTGGAATGGGTTGCCATTTTCTTCTCTAGGGGATCTTCCTGACTCAGGGATTGAAACTGCGCTTCCTGTATTGCAGTCAGATTTTTTACCAACTGAGCTACCAGGGAAGCCCATAATCACCTGGGAAGCTCATAATCACCTGGAGGGCTTGTTAGACACGGACTCTTGGGCTCATCCCCAGAATTCCCGAAATGAGCCTGAGAACTGGGATTTCCACAAAATTGCCAGGTGATGATAATTCTGCTGGCCTTGGAACCATATTTTTGGGTTTTCAGATATAGACTTGTTTTACTCTTAGTGTAATTTTATTCTGATATGTAGCAGAATCTGCATGCATTTCTAAATATATCTTTAATTAAAAGAAATGAGAGAGAATATTAATACGAGTCATTGAAATTAATTATACCTATACAATCTTTTTGATAATATTCATCACCCATTCAGCCTCAGGATCCAAACAAATTAATTTTCCATCTTTCAATGTGACTCTGAAAAGAAAAGAGTATTTTGGTTAAACTATAACTGTATATAATTTAACAACACTTGAAATTTATTCATTACAATTTCTGTAACATGAAATTCATATGCTTAAAATGAACACACAGATATTTTAAACTAATCGTATTATTAGAATGTGACTTTTCATCATATCAGTGTATATAACAATTGTTTTTAAAAAAATAAACTAGAAGATAAATTTCCTAGAGTCTTTTGAGATAGCAGCTGATAATCAGTGAACATTTACTAGACTTAAAATGCACAGGGTATAGTGTCAGACTCTGGAAAATCTGCATATAGAGGGTATCTTCCAGGCTGCCAGTTACCAACCACTTACTATGTACTGTTTATCACTACACCTCTGCTAATTTGGTTAGATTTTAAGACTTCATTAAAGCCTCATATATTATTGGGAGAGAGGAGGATACCATAAACTAGTTATTTAAATTTATTCTGTAGTTTCCAACTGCAATTAACAGAACAACAAAGCTCCATCCCTTTGAGGTTCATTACATGCGGACCAGTTAAACCAGTCAGTCCTAAAGGAAATCAACCCCGAATATTCATTGGAGGGACTGATGCTAAAGCTGAGGCTTCAATGCTTTGGCCACCTGATGCAAAGAGCCAAGTCATTGGAAAAGACTCAGGTGGTAGGAAAAATTGAAAGCAAAAGGAGAAATGGGCAGCAGAGGATGAAGTGGTTAGATAGTATCACTGACTCGATGGACATGAATTTGAGCAAACTCTGGGAGACAGTGGAAGAAAACAGAGCGTGGCCTGCTGTAACTCATGGGATCACAGAGTCAGACACAACTTAGGGACTAAACAACAGCAGCAACATTATAATGATAATAAGGTAATAATAACTCTTCAGTAAATTACCAATAAAAGGATAGCCACAAAACATCGCACACAATAGTGAAAACTTGAAAGTATTGTATTACCAAGACAAGAGAAAGTGTTAGTCATTCAGTCTTGTCCATCTCTTTGAGACTCCATGGACTGTAGCCTGTCAGGCTACTCAGTCCATGGAATTCTCCAGGCAAGAATATTGAAGTGGTTTGCCATACCCTTCTCCAGGACAAAGGTACCTGCCATCATCACAGTCATCTCAACAAAACTAGAAAGAGTCATAAGATCTCCAAAGGGGAAACTAAACTGCCATTATTCCCGTATGACAATGACAGATTTTATTTTCTTGGGTTCCAAAATCACTGCAGCCGTGAAATTAAAAGATGCTGGCTCCTTGGAAGAAAAGCTATGACAAACCTAGACAGCATATTAAAGAGCAGAGACATTACTTTGCCAACAAAGATATGTATAGTCAAAGCTATGATTTTTCTAGTAGTCATGTTATGGATGTGAGAGTTGGACAATAAAGAGGCTGAACACTGAAGAATTGATGCTTTTGAACTGTGGTGTTGGAGAAGACTCTTGAGAGTCCCTTGGACTGCAAGGAGATCCAACCAGTCCATTCTAAAGGAGATCAGTCCTAGGTGTTCATTGGAAGGACTGATGTTGAAGCTGAAGCTCCAATACTTTGGCCACCTGATGTGAAGAGTTGACTCACTGGAAAAGACCCTGATGCTGGGAGGGATTGGGGGCAGGAGGAGAAGGGGATGACAGAGGATGAGATGGCTGGATGGCATCACCAACTCGATGGACATGAGTTTGGGTAAACTCCGGGAGTTAGTGATAGACAGGTAGGCCTGGCGTGCTACGATTCATGGGGTCTCAAAGAGTCGGACACAACTCAATGACTGAACTGAACTGAACTGAGGATCTGAATCCCAATTAGAGAAATTTTAGAACAGTGTGGATTTTGTGCACCCGATTCTTGCAAATCAAACTCACAAGAGAGATATGAGCATACAAGGGCATTCTTAGAAGTATAAGTTTTTAATTGACCGAGTTACTGAAACTTTTTAATGCCTATTTCTTCCTTGTGAAGTCACATAATGATAATATTACTGCCTTGTCTATATGTTGTTGAAAGAGTTAAATGAGATAATCCCTTGCATTCATATGCTACTGATGTCAGATGGCTTGTTATAAGACTACAGCTAGATGAAAGGGCAACTAGGAAATGTAGTCTCTCACAAGACAGTCATATTCTGAGTAAAAGGGAAAATTGATTGTGGTTTCTACAGGTTATGTCTACTACACAGGCAGAGGAAACCAAAAGCTGTAATATTGGAAAGAGAAGACTCTTGAGAGTCCCTTGGACTGCTAGGAAATCAAACCAGTCAATTCTAAAGGAAATCAGTCCTGAATATGCATTGGTAGGATTGATGCTGAAGCTGAAACTCCAATACTTTGGCCACCTGATGCGAAGAGCCGACTCCTTAGAAAAGATCTTGATGCTGGGAAAGATTGAGGGTAGGAAGAGAAGTGGACGAGATGGTTGAATGGCATCACTGACAAAATGGACATGAGTATGAGCAAGCTCTGGGAGAGGTGAAGGACAGGGAAGCCTGGTGTGCTGCAGTCCATAGAGTTGCAAAGAGTCAGACACGACTGAGTGACTGAACAACAACAACACAAGTAAAGTGTTGATGGTTGCAAAATCAATACAATATTTTATATCTAAATGCAAATAACAACTAAAATGTGAAATTTTATAAAACTATCCTTTACAATAGGATCAAAAAGAAATAGCATTGCAGATCAGTGGGAAAATCATGATAATTTATTAAGTAGTGCTGGAACAGTTGATAAACCATAAAAATAAAAATGGATAATTCCCTCACACCATATGCAAAAATCAATTCTAGGTGGATTAAAGTTTTAAATAGAAAGGAAAACACTGTAAAAAAAATTTAGCAGATAATACAGAAGAATATTTTTATGAACTCTGTGAAGGGAAGTTTTTAACTAAAATACTAAAAGTGCTAACCAGAAAAGAGAACCTTGCTAATCTCAAGCATATTAAAAATAAATTTATACTGATTGAAAGGATACCACAGAAAGAATAAAAACATGAACCACAAATTGGAAAATGAGCTTTTCTATCCATAAATCTGATGAAGGTTTAGCATCCAGAATGTGTAAAGAACACCTGTGAGGCAGTAAAGAAAAGGTTATTAATAAATTTATTTACTCTCTTTAGAGAGTAGATCTGGAGAGTTCTCATCACAAAGAAAAACCTATTTTTAATATATCTATGAGATGATGGAGGCTAACTAAACTTATTGTAGTAATCTTTTCACAATATATATAATTCAAACCATTATGCAGTACACCTTAAACTTATAGTGATGTATGCTAATTATGTTTCAATAAAACTTGGGGAACAGTAAAAAAAAGACTTCTCTCTCTAGGTTTTCACTACTTACATGATTTCTTTTCTGTTGCAGTGAGCACCTTCAGGGATTATCTGGACTTTTGCAATGAATTTGAGAGGAATAAAGTCAGATTGTGTCTGAATACACTGGCATCGCAGCTCTTGGCTCTCACAGGGATCAGCTGTGTGAGAAAATAATAGTGAAACACCAAGAACAAAGACAGCCATGATGCTTAATTCTTTACTTATGAAATCTGAGATCAATGCAGCAAGATACTCAACTTACCAAATACTATCAGAAATCTTTAGGGAGACAATCACATAAATATAATCATTTGCTATTGCTATGATCAATGAAACTATTGAATGTCTATTATATTTGAGAAATGGGTAAGTGTATTAGACCAATACTTTATTGCTTGAAGTCATATATGGTCAATAAGAAATGTTTAATGGTAAAAATCAACTTCATTGCCTTCTATAAAATATTTTAAATATCAAAATTTTAGGTGAATTCTATCAGTTGAAGTGGCAATTTCCACCATTAAAATAAATGCCCTAAACCTTTTTGCCCTGGGCTGCTGCTTCTTCTTGTTCAGTCTTTAAGTCCTGTCTGACTTTTTGTAAACCCATGAATGGTACCCACCAATCTCCTCTGTCCGTGGGGTTTTCCCGGCGAGAATATTGGAGTGGGTAGCCATTCCATTCTTCAGGGGATCTTCCTGACCCAGGGACCAAACCTGTGTCTCCTGCATTGGCAGGTGGATTCTTTACCACTGAGCCACCAGGGAAGCCCATGCTGCTGCTATCATCTTTAATAAGAAAAGCACAGACCCTCACAGTGTACCCCTTTGCCAATGCAGGAGACATGAGAGACAGGCGTTCGATCCCTGGGTCGGGAAAGTCCCCTGGAGAAGGAAATGGCAACCCACTCCCCTATTCTTGCCTGGAGAATCCCATGGACAGAGGAGCCTGGTGGGCTACAGTCCATAGTGTTACAAAGAGTCAAACACAACTGAAGTGATGCCTTAGCACGCACATAAGTGTGTGGGGGTATTCATAATGTTCTCAATATTAATTAATTAATTCAACAGATTTTAAAAGTTTAACTCAACAGGAACTTCATTGATATTCCACAATCTGAGTGTATGTGCTGCTTAGGTTTTAATTTTATAGTTTCTACATTTTGCCCTAACACCAGATTTAATCTCATTCGATCTGGAAACATTTGGGCTTCGATTTTTTCCAAAGCCAAGAAGGAAAAGATGAAAGACATAGCTCCTTACCAAAAATGCCCAGGACAAGGAAGGCCAACAGGAGGAACATCTGTGAGGTCTCAGTAGCCATGTCTGTGCTTGATCTTGATGCTTGTCTGAATGGCAGTGGCAATACTGCAGCCTCCTTTATGTGCTCTCTGTAACCATGGAAGTTTTTTGTTGTTCTTGCACTCTCTTTCCACAAAGAATACAAGGAGCAGTTTCTTCAAGTGGCATATTTGTCACTTACAATTCAATGAGGAAGCTGGGTTTGTTTTTCAAGCTTTGTTTTAACTGAGGGTTTTCAGGCATGAAGAGATGAATTTATTGAATAGAAAAATGAGCCCACTATTCCCTGGGAGGGAAACTGCATGATTGTGAAGGGTTCAGTGCCAGTCACAATTAATAACTTACAAAATGGAATAATAAAAGATGTCTATACATCTTTTCAAAGGCCATGTTTGTACAGTGTAGGAAATGAAGATGCTTTTCCTCCTCAAGTATTTTCTTTTGGCTTTTGTGCCTATTTGCATAAATCCATTCAAGGTTATAATAGACTCTTCCAAGCTCTAATCATACTCATAATGTGGCATGCATGTGTGCTCAGTCGCCTCAGTCTTGTCCAACTCTGATCCTATGGACTATAGTCCACCAGGCTCCTCTGTCCATTGTATTCTTCAGGCAAGAATCTTGGAGTGGGTTGCCATACCCTTCTCCAGGGGATCTTTTCGACCTAGGGATGGATCCTGTGTCTCTTATGTCTTCTGCATTGGCAGGTGGATTCTTTACCACTAGCACCACCTGAGAAGCCCCATACTTAAAGTATGGGTAACCTCTAAAGATACTGAGGGCTCCCCTTGTGGCTCAAGTGATAAAGAATCTGCCTGCAGTGTGGGAGACCTGGGTTCGATCTCTGGGTTGGGAAGATCCCCTGGAGAAGGAAACAGCTACCCACTCCAGTACTCTAACCTGGAGAATTCTGTGGAGAGAGGAGACTGGCAGGCTACAGTCCATGGGGTCGTAAAGAGTCAGACATGATGGAGCAACTTGCACTTTTACAAAGATACTGAATAAAGTTCAGATTACAACAACCCTTGTCCTGTCAAGAACAGCAAATTATGGTTTACTTACGGTTTAAAGGCAGCAGTTTCAAAAAGCCTGAAGCTGAATTAATTCAGTGGATTATGAACTTCAATTTTTTTTCCTTAAGTAGTTTTATAAATGAACTTCATTATCCTATGCTGCTGCTGCTGCTGCTGCTAAGTCGCTTCAGTCGTGTCCGACTCTGTGCGACCCCATAGACGGCAGCCCATCAGGCTCCGCCGTCCTTGAGATTCTCCAGGCAAGAATACTGGAGTGGATTGCCATTTCCTTCTCCAGTGCATGAAAGGGAAAAGTGAAAGTGAAGTCGCTCAGCCATGTCCGACTCTTAGCGACCCCATGGACTGTAGCCTACCAGGCTCCTCCGTCCATGGGATTTTCCAGGCAAGAGTACTGGAGTGGGGTGCCATTGCCTTCTCCGCATTATCCTATACAGCTCATTTATTTATTTATTTTTGTATATCAATTCAGTTCAGTCGCTCAGTAGTGTCCGACTCTTTGTGACCCCATGAATCGCAGCACACCAGGCCTCCCTGTCCATCACCAACTTCCTGAGTCCACCCAAACCCATGTCCATCGAGTCGATGATGCCATCCAGCCATCTCATCCTCTGTTGTTCCCTTCTCCTCCTGCCCCCAATCTTTCCCAGCATCAGGGTCTTTTCCAACGAGTCAGCTCTTCACATCAGTTGGCCAAAGTATTGGAGTTTCAGCTTCAACATCAGTCCTTCCAATGAACACCCAGGACTGATCTCCTTTATTTTTTTTAATTTTTTAATTTTTTAATAAATTTATTTACTTTAGTTGGGGGCTAATTACTTTACAATATTGTAATAGTTTTTGCCATACATTGACATGAATCAGCCATGGGTCCACATGTGTTCCCCATCCTGAACCCCCCTCCCACCTCCCTCCCCATCCCATCCCTGTGGGTCATCCCATTGCCCCGGCCCTGAGCCTTTGTCTCATGCATCGAACATGGAATGGTGTTCTGTTTCACATATGATAATATACATGTTTCAATGCTATTCTCCCAGAACGTCCCACCCTCACCTTCTCCCTCAGAGTCCATAAAATTGTTCTATGCATCTGTGTCTCTTATTCTGTCTCGCATATAGGGTTATTGTTACCATCTCCTTTAGAATGGACTGGTTGGATCTCCTCGCAGTCCAAGGGACTCTCAAGAGTCTTCTCCAACGCCACAGTTCAAAAGCATCAATTCTTCGGCGCTCAGCTTTCTTTATAGTCCAACTCTCACATCCATACATGACTACTAGAAAAACCATAGCCTTGTCTAGACAGACCTTCGTTGGCAAAGTAATGTCTCTGCTTTTTAAAATGCTGTCTAGGTTGGTCATAACTTTCCTTCCAAGGAGCCAGCATCTTTTAATTTCATGGCTGCAGTCACCATCTGCAGTGATTTTGGAGGCCAGAAAAATAAAGTCAGCCACTGTTTCCACTGTTTCCCCATCTATCTGCCATGAAGTATATATATTTGCATTAACAAACCCAACACCAAAGCATTTGTTTCAGTTTCCTGGGACTGCCATAAAAAAAGTACCACATACTACGTCGCTTAGACAACAGAAATCTTTATCTCACCATTTTTGAGCCTAGGAGTCGAAAATCATGGTGTTGGTAAGGTTGGTTCTTTCCTAGATCTGGGAGGGAAGAAGCTGTTTCAGGTGTCTTTCCTTGGCTTGGGGATGGTCATCCTCTTTTTCACATGCTGTTCTCCTTGTGTGCACGTCCAACTCTGAATTTTCCCCTTTTGTGAGGACACCAGTCACATTGGATAACCCACCCCAGTGACCTGACTTTGGCTTGATTATTTCTGTAAAACCTTTATCTCCAAATGAGGTATTGGGGGTTAGAATCTTAATCTATGAATTTGGAAGGTGGGAGTAGGGGATGCAATTCAACCTGTAGCAACACTTAAGTGAAGAATCAGTGATTACTGAGGGCTAATATAGCCTGATGGAGAGGGCAATGGCACCCCACTCCAGTACTCTTGCCTGGAAAATCCCATGGACGGAGGAGCCTGGTAGGCTACAGTCCATGGGGTCGCTAAGAGTCGGACACGACTGAGAGACTTCACTTTCACTTTTCCCTTTCATGCACTGGAGACAGAAATGGCAACCCACTCCAGTATTCTTGCCTGGAGAATCATAGGGACAGCAGAGCCTGGTGAGCTGCTGTCTATGGGGTCGCACAGAGTCGGACACGACTGTAGCAACTTAGCATAGCATAGCATAGCAATATAGCCTGAAGATAAACTTAGTCTAATAAGAGTGTTTGTCTTTTTGGCTAATTCTCATTGAACAACCATTACCTGAAGGACTTTTGTTGGACACTAAGTATTTAAAGAGTAAAAATTGAGTTTTTGCTCTTGAGAAGTTCATGGACTTTAGGGAGAGGCAGACATGTAAACAGATTAAAGATGGTCGTCTGTGTTATAATATATAGGTACCCTGGAGGCAGTGGAGGGAGGACCTCCCCCTCAGAGCCAGGAAAGACTTTACAGTAGAGGCAACACTGGAGTTATTACAGATGAAAGGAAGCTCATATTAACATATCTTCATGAAAGGTTGCTGTGGTCTGAATGCTTGTGTCTCCTCCACAATTCACATATTGGAATCCTAACCCCTAATGTGATGGTGTTAGGAGGTGGAAGTCTTTGGGAGGTGATTAGGTTATAAGTGTGGGGCCTTCATGAATGAGATTAGTACCCTCATAAAAGTGACCCCAGAGGGTTCTCTCATCCCTTATGTCATGTGAGGATACAATCCAGAAGAGGTACTTCACCCAGCTATGCTGGCTTGGACTTCCTGACCTTGGACTTCCAACCTCAAGAACTGTGTGAAATAACTATCTTGTGTTTATAAGCCACCCAGTCCATGGTATTTTGTTACAGCTGCCCAAATGGACTAAGACAACAGTCTTGGAATGTTGAGAAAGTGGAGAAAAAATGCTGTTTCAATATTAAAATAAGTTACAATAACTTGATAACATGATCAGACCTTGGCCTTTTTACAAACCAAAAAGTTAAAAATAATTTAGAAACACTACTCAGACATAACCTTAATTTCTTTCAGTCTCATTTGTCTTCTACACTAAAATCACAAAATACTATGTTATAAAGTGTTTAGATATCGTGATGAGAATAGGAAAGGATACAAAGATAAGACAACCAATTGTTCAAAGACTCAAAGTAACTTAGTTTTTCAAGGCTTAAAAAATAGGCTCAGAAAAAAAGAAACAAGGCTCAGGACATCATGATAGTTATTAAGGAGTTGGCTAAAGAAAATAGAGCTCTAGAAATTGGCATTGAACTTCCATTGGTTCTCTTTGATCAATACTAAGTCACAAATGCATAGGGTGAAACTCCATAAGTTCAGGGAAAGGACATCCATAGATGTTCAGGCTGAGCAGTTCTCAGACCTCTTATGGAGTGGGGAGACACTTGAGGTCTGACTTGTTAGAGAGCTTGTGAGCACTCAGGGCATTCAGCAGAGACACAAAAGAGATATGACTCAGCAGTACAATTAAATCAACTCCAAAGCAAAGAACTCTCTCTAGACCACCCTAACTAAGCTGAAAAACAAGTCCTCAAAAAGATCAAGCTGATGCTCCAGTAAGTTAGCTGCCTGCCAGAACAGATGCTAAGACTCCAAAAGAAGAAAACAAAATCTTGATGCTCCACGACATAATATACAATTTTTCCTGCATCCAATCAAAAATTACTACACACGCCAGGAAGTAGAAAATCATAACCCATACCAGGAGGAAAATTCAAGCAATAGAAATAGACTCAGAAACGACAGAATTATAGGATTAATATATAAGGATATTAAAATACCTATTATAAATATGCTAAAAAAGTTTAAAAGAAAATGTAAACATGATGAAGAGAGAAGTAGAATATATATATATACATGTATATACATATATATATGTAGTGCAACTTTTAGAAATGTCCAACTAGAAAATAGAATACACATCCACTAACTCCTGACCCTCAGTGAGAGTCATCTCTTGACAGGCCATCCAACCTGTGAGCTGAGCAGACTCCTCTACCATCCCCCCCCTTCATACTCCCAAGCAGAGAAAACTCTCAGGAAAGAAGCAGGAGAGAGGAGCTTGAGTTGGGAAGCCACCAGAAAAGTATAGATGTTTCCCATTGTGACTTCAGAACTCATTGGTCAGCAGAAGGGATGTAAGTGGGGCATCAACAGTAAAGATAGGACAAGCCCTTCTCCTTGTTATTTATATGAGAAATCCCAGAAAGGAGAAATAGCATCATCTGTGATTCTGGATGGCCTCCATTGTGCTGTCACAGATCTGCCACTTCTGCCATCTCCCAGAGTTTCTCCAGTTACTTCTGGAGTCCTGAGAGGACATCTCTTGATACAGCTCACAAAGAAAGATTCGCAATAACAAAATGAGATACGCCATACTTTCTCCTCCTGTTCATTTAGTAACATTGCTCAGGAAATCTCAGTCACTGCTGCCATTGCTGTTTCTGGCTGATGATCCCTCAATGTTGTGACATAACACGTAATATTCTTTTTCTACTTCCTTCATGCTGTGACCGCCACCTCACATGCCTTGTGCTTCACTTCCTGCTGTGACACTTCCAAGGGACACTGCCCAGGAAATTCGATGTCAAAACTTCACTGCATATCCACCTGATCCAGCACTGAAGCTGAGATGATGCCCCTGGAGTTGGCCTTGAGGACCAATGGCAGATTCCTGGAGACACTGATAACATTTAAATCCCTGTACAACTTCAGAAAGAGTGTTCTGTCATTACCTTTACTGGGTAGAAGGAGAATTAAGGTTAGGTCAGGAACTCACCCTAGAGTACACAATCCACAACTGATAGAGCTGGGATTTACTCAAGTAAATATGATTCTTTGAAATGGTTGTCTTTAATCACCGTATGAACAGCAACATCTTTTTGCTTTTTAGGGCTGTGTTCTGTATTGACAAGTGCTAAGCGGCCTGTATAGCAAGTTCCATGTTTGAAGGTAAGGACTGGTCTTAAGGGTGAGGGCTTGATTGAACTCTGTCTCAAGTGGGTCACACTTGTAAACTTTTTCCCATGTCCTCTGACTTAGGATTAGGGAGCAAATGCTAGCATTTATGGAGCATCTAGACAATTGGCTTTAATTTATCCTGTAGGTCACAGTTTCTTCTCATCTCATAATCTGTACATTGGAATTATGAAGAGATGATCATTTTTTAACTTTTGTAAGTGTGAAACAAACCTCACAGAGGTTGTTTCTTGCTACCTATGTGTGTGTGTGCTGTGCTCAGTCATGTGGGACTCTTTGCGACCCCATGGACTGTAGCCTGCCAGGCTCCTCTGTCCATGGACTTCTCCGGGCAAGAATATTGGAGTGTGTTGCCATTTCCTACTCCAGGGGATCTTTGACCCAGGGATCGAACCCACATCTCTTCTGTCTCTTGCATTGGCAGGTGAATTCTTTACCACTGAGCCACTGGGGAAGCTCTAGAGGCATGGAGATAGCTAAATGGAGATAAACTGACATAAAAACCTGTTCTCTTGACTGACTAGAGATCCTACTCTAGGATAAGGGGAGGAAAACATGCTGAAGGGTGGTAACTAACACATTCAAATCTTAAAACCGTTTTACTGCATTTGATAAACTGATGTAAAGGGTTGGGGTAGCCTTAAACTCTTTAGTGAGATTCTTTACCATCTGAGCCACCAAGGAAACCCAAACTCAAAGATAGTTACTTATAAATGAAAGTTAGAAAACTGAACCCAAATGTCAATTATATCTTTTATAGGTTAATCAGCCACTTACTTTTTGTGCTTCTAATGATGACACAAAGTATTTGAGTTCTGAAGAAAAAAATTCTCTTTATTATCATTTCACTGCCAGTTTCATTAAATTGTTAATAGTTGTTTGAAAAATCCTTTAGCCAAAGCAGTGAAATGAGAGTTGTTGTTAAGATAGCTACAAGAGAAACTTCCTTGGTGGTCCAGGGGCTAAGACTCCGCACTCCAAGGGAAGGGGACCAGGGTTCCATCCCTGGTCAGGGAACTAGAGCCCGCATGCCACAATGAAGACAGGAGATCCGGGTGCCACAACTAAGACCCAGGACAGCCAAATAAATAAATATTTTTCTTTAAAAAATAAAGAACAGATAACATTTTTTAAAAAGATAGCTACAAGAATAAAAAAAGAAATTTTTAAAGAGGTATACTTGAGTAGCAAGGTAGCAAGATCGCAAGAAGCTCCTTGTAAAAAAACAGCAATATATTATTATTGCTTTCATAATGTTATAGTGACTCTCACACTAGGGGGAAGGGGCCAGCGCACAGTTTGGAAAGCACATTCTTGGGTTGGTGAGAGCCAAGGGGAGTGACAGCTATCAGCAGATGAAATTCAGTATAACTTATAGTTTGATTTATCTGTGTAGGAAATGAATGTCCAAGAGGAGAAAAAGAAGCTAAGAAATGATGTAAATCACCAGATTTATCCAGTAAAGGTAGAATTTTTTCCTCAGAAAAAAATGAAATAAACAGTATTTAGTTTGAAATATTTTATTTTCATGTTCTTTGTAAAAACATCAATAAATATTTAAACATCTCTTTTCTCAGACATAGAAAAGCACTGCATAATGAACATGAAACAAGGCATTGTGCCTTACAAGAAAGACATAAAATGTCTAAAGCGTATTTAGAACATTGTAGCTCTTAAAGTTTCAACATGAGAAATGCTGACCACATACTGTAAAATCATTTCAATAAATAACTAACATTCTTTTAAACATTTACAAAATAGGTGTACACATGCATCCCCCCACTGGACAATGAGTTCACTATCTGTTTCGATCCTCCAGCTTCTGTCACAGGGGCTGGCATAATGTGGACTCCTTAAAAATATTAACTTAATGACTGGCAAACATTTGCAAACCTTCTACTTCAAACTCAGTAAGAATCAGGACTAAATAAACTTTTTTTCCCATAAAATAAATAATACTAATAATGATAGGATGTGCAAGTAGATTTGATCACATCCTTAATCATGTCACATGTAAATATTAACATAGAATCTTTGAAACCCAAGCAACACATAAATAAATAAATAAGTAAATAAATAGGTGGGAGTACCCTCCTAAGAGATGTTCAAACATATTAAGCCTGATCCAGGTGGCCTTAGGAGCTGGCGATTCCTCTTTTCCCTCTTTCATTTCTGTAGGGGCAGGGCCTACTTCTGGAACAGCCATCCAAGAGCTTCCGTTTTCCACCTGGTCAGTTGGAGCTGGCCCTGCAAGAAGAAAAGATCTTCCTTAGTAGCTGCTCCAGAAGACTGAAGCAGCACTCTTCTCCTTTCCCTCTTCCTGGGTTCCAGAGATTTCTGAGTCCAGTCTTTCCAGCCTGGCATCAAGTGGCTACTGCCTGCCACCTGCTATACTGTGTGCCTCTAGGCTCTCTGATACTCTTATTTAGGAATGGAGGTGGGGCTTGCAGTATTCACTGTATTATTGGCTACAAATAGCCAATTCTATTTGATGCTGAAGCTGAAGCTCCAATATTTTGGCCACCCAATGGGAAGAGCTGACTCATTTGAAAAGACCCTGATGCTGGGAAAGATTGAAGGTGGGAGGAGAAGGGGACGACAGAGGATGAGCTGGTTGGATGGCATCACCGACTCAATGGATATGAGTTTGGGTAAACTCTGGGAGTTGGTGATGGACAGGGATGCCTGGCATGCTGCAGTCCATGGGGTCGCAAAGAGTTGGACACCACTGAGCAACTGAACTGAACTGTACAACACCAGTGAGAATTTTAATGAAAGCAGTTTAACCCACATTCATTTGAATGGGAGAGTCAGGGGCCATGATGGAAAGCATTGGCAATGCCCTGGCATCAGAGCAGATTAATGACCTTAATGGCAAATTTAATTCTGAAATAGTGATTTTTCATTCCTTCAGCTAAATCCTAGGTTTCTCTGATATAATTTTCAGCAGGCAGAATGACTCTAGTCACACGATGAATAAAAACCACAACTCACTTGTTTAGCATCTTATCGATGATTATCTTAACCATGGGGGCAGTGGGGTTAAGACACACTTCCTGACCAATCTTGAGAGTGGCTCTGCAGAGAGAAGGAAGAATCTACGTGAGATGGGGGGTCCATTTGAGGGACGGGGTGGGGGCATCGGGACGGTGGGTGGTGATGACGAGGACAGCAACAGAAGTGACACGTACATGACTTCGGTTTGGTCGCAGTGGGGGCCTGGGGGCGTCACCTTCACGCTCTGGATGTTCTTGAAGTGAATCCCCTGCAAGGTCTTCAGGCACTGACAGCGCAGTTCGTTGACCACAGGCGCCCCTGCTGGAAGGACAGAGTGGATTAGGGGCTGTCCTCATAGGCACCCACCCACCCCCGTCCCGCCCTGGGGATCCGGGTCTCACCTGCCGCGTGCCGGCCAGAGGCCACCAGGAGCAGGAGCAGCATCGCGGCGCGGAGGAGCCGGGGGGCGGCGGGGTTTGCGGCTCGGGCCATGGGTCTCAGCTCGGAGGGTCTGTGTCTGCGGCTGGAAGGCTGGCAGGAGCGCTGGCTGAGCGGGCTCTGTGGCTCCCCGAGCCGGGTGAACCCCTTTTATCCTGATCAGAAGGGAGTTGCTAGTCCCGGGGTCAGGGAAATTCCCGGTCCGGAAGGAAGGGGCGGCCCCGTCGGCCCCGCCCGTCTCACGCGTAATCGGCGCCCTGAGGTGTCATCCCGATACCCAAATCCGCACGCGAAAGTGAGTCGCCGCCACGCTGGGGTTCCAGCCCAGATGGGGGCTGTGCGTCTCAGGCCACCCTGGTCGCAGGGCAGGGAGAGGGGAAAGCTCTGGGGACATTAGGAAGAGACCCCCGCAGGGTTAGGGAGATAGTCTTAGAGAGAGACTTAGTTTTCTTTACTTATCAGACCGGGGGAATTAAAGAGAAGTAAGCAGGTAGATTTTGTTTAGTTATCTATCCTCTGCCTCTATGTATTTCTGCCTCTCTACATTCAATTTTACTTATTTCATACATGAGAACTGGGATCAGTGTCAAAAGCTGAATTCTGGGTTAATTTCAGGGAAAGTTGAGGGCTGTAAAAGGACCTAGTGTTTTGTGTCCTGCTCAACTCAATATTCTCTTAGCAACACTGGAACTTTCAAAATTCGAGGCAGATCTCCTTTTCCACGTAAGAAGTGTTCAGAGTTGGTCTGAGAATATGGGATTGGTGGTCACTCTGAAGCTGTGGGTGAGCTGGTCGGGGTCTCCTCTTCTGGTCTGTCTTTGGACAAAATTGCACATGGACACTAAAGAGTGCTTTTTGCAGCATAGCACCCTTACACGGATGTGCGCTGATGAAATAAAGATGAAAACACACATAAAATCCTGTTCCATTCACTGATGAGGGACCGTCAGTGTTGGTCCTCCTTTTTCTTGAAATATTGATGTCGCTCTTTTCTGACCACAAATTTCAGTTTTTTCACCTGATACCTTTACTATTTTTTCATCAGAAGTTTTAGAGCTCTTGCATTGACTCAACATGAACTCTAGAGGTTTAAGTGTAGTTATCCAGGTTGGCTGAAGATGCTTTCAAACTATAGTGTTGGGGAAGACTTTTGAGAGTCCCTTGGACAGCAAGGAGAACAAAACAGTCAATTCTAAGGGAAATCAATCCTGAATATTCACTGGAAGGACTGATGCTGAAGCTGAAGCTCCAATACTTTGGTCACCTGATGTAAAAAGCCAATTCATTGGAAAAGACTGATGCTGGGAAAGATTGAGGGCAGGAGGAGAAGGGGCGCTAGAGGATGAGATGGTTGATTGGTGTCATAGATTCAATGGACATGAGTTTGAGCAAACTCCAGGAGATGGTGAAGGACAGGGAAGCCTGGCGTGCTGCAGTCCATGGGATTGCAAAGAGTTAGACACAACTTAGCAACTGAACAACAAAAGCTTCAGGTTGGATTCAGACCTCCTGGAGACGTGGAATATTATGGGAGTGGGAAAAGAAGAAAAAAGTGGCCTCTGGCCTAGGGACAGGCATCTATGAACAGGGCTCTGGGCAGCCCAACTCGGTTGGTGATAACGCACATCCCACAGCCAGCCACTTTCATTGCCATCTGTTACCTACACACAAGGCTGTATATTGTCACCCTGCTTATTTAACTTATATGCATGATTCTAAATGCCGGGCTGGATGAAGCACAAACTGGAATCAAGATTGCCAGGAAAAATATCAATAACCTCTGATACGCAGATGACACCGCTCATATGGCAGAAAGCAAAGAAAAACTAAAGAGCCTCTTGATGAAAGTGAAAGAAGAGAGTGAAAAAGTTGGCTTAAAACTCAACATTCAGAAGACTAAGATCATAGCATCCAGTCCCATCACTTCATGGCAAATAGATGTGGAAACAACGGAAATATTGGCAGACTTTATTTTGGGGGGCTCCAAAATCACTGCGGATGGTGACTGCAGCCATGAAATTAAAAGACACTTGCTCCTTCCAAGAAAAGCTATGACCAACCTAGACAGCATATTAAAAAGCAGAGACATTACTTTGTCAGCAAAGGTCGGTCTAGTCAAAGCTACAGTTTTTCCAGTAGTCATGTAGGGATGTGAGAGTTGCACTACAAAGAAAGCTGAGCACTGAAGAATTGATGCTTTTGAACTGTGGTGTTGGAGCAAACTCTGGAAGGTGGTGATGGACAGGGAAGCCTGGTGTGCTGCAGTCCATGGGGTCGCAAAGAATCGGACACGACTGAGCAACTGAGCTGAACCGAACTGAACCTACACACTGTTAAATGTTTCCTTGCTCCCCTCACAGTGGTTATGAGAAGTGAGTTAACATGTGTGAGAGATGACTGGGAATAAATGCCTTATAAATGTTTGTTAAACAGATAAAATAGAAATAGCTTTTTTCAACATAACCTAAACACAAACTCTATCTGTTATGAATCTTACGATAAAGAAAAAAAAAGTAATGGAAATGTTCACCTCTCAATTTTTCTTTTTATATTTAAAAAATTTCTGCATTAGTTTTTTCGAAAAGAATGCACAGTTACACTCTACTAGGAGATGCACTTACATGGGATTTGGGCGGTTTTGCTTGTTTGCTTTTTGTTGTTACTTTTCAGACCTATCATTGATTTATTTTGTAGCCTTACTTTCCATCACCTCATCTGTTAGAAAGGAGTTTGAATTCAAGACTCTTCACCTTATTTATTGGAAAAGTCTTATTAAAATGAACAACTGTCTTTAAAAATATTCTGGTTTTTTTCAGTATGATCCTGAAAGAAAAACCTGGTACATTAAAGGAGTATTAACATTTGTATTGAAAGTGAAAGTTGTTCGGTCTGTCCAACTCTTTACGACCCCATGGACTGTAGCCCTCCAGGCTCATCTGCCCATGGAATTCTCCAGGCAAGAATACTGGAGTGGGTAGCCATGCCCTCCTCCAGGGGATCTTCCCAACACAGGGACTGAACCCAGGTCTCCCGCATTGGGAGCAGATTCTTTACTGTCTGAGTCATAATATTTGTATTAAGCAATAGAAATGAAAAATAATATAAAGGCTGTAAAATATGGTGACAAGCTCAGGAATAATTGAAAATTTGTGTTATTTCTTCCCTTGTTGTCAATTATTTTGTGGGATTTCATGGGAAACAGGCCAGGTATACAAAAGATAGTCTTTAAAAGTTGTAAAATGTGTTGTTTTGTTTTCTAATTGTAAGTAATGCTGGCTCAGTTTCTAAAGTTTATAAAAGTCAGAAAGGCATGAAGAGATTATTTTTCCTCTAATCTCTCTTAACTTTTGTCTACAACACAAATTTAACAAGTCACTGAAAATTTGCTTTTTTTCTTCAACAAATATGGTAGCTGACAAGTTATAAGAGTACACAGGGTTCTGGGTGAATATGAAAGAGGCCATTTAATTTATTTAGTTGTCACATACCATTGGCAAGTTACTAAGCCTCTGTACCCACCCCAAGGTGCAACACAATGATTTGGTGCCAAATTCCAGGCTCTCTTCTAAGAGTTATACAAATATTGACTCATTCAATCTTTCAAACTTCTCTGTGAAAGTATTTGTTATTATCTTTGTGGTACTTTTTAAGGTTACAAATAAGGAAACAAGTGCAAAGAGACTAAGGAACTTCCCAAAGTTCACCAGATATTGAAACTTGGGACTCTAACCCAGCAGAAATGACTTTTAACCATTGTGCTATTATAACAATGCTCTATGATATATGATTTAAAATTTTCAGGGGATTTCCCTGGTGGTTCAGTGGTGAAAATGCCTCACTTCCAATGCAGGGGACATGGGTTCCATCCCTGATTGGGGAACTAAGATCCTGCATGCTGAGTGGTGTGGCCAAAAAAAAAATTATTTAATTAATTAACTAAATAATTTTTTGGACTTCCTTGGTGGTTTAGTGGTTAAGAATACGCCTGCCAATGCAGGGGGCATGGCTTCGACCTCTGGTCCCGGAGGATTCCACATGCTATGGGGTAACTAAGCCTGTGCTCCACAACAAGAGAAGCCACCGAAATGAGAAGCCCACACACCACAACTAGAGAGTAGCCCCTCTTGCTGCAACTTGAGAAAGCCTGCATGTAGCAACGAAGCATCAGTGCAACAACAACAACAACAACAACAAATTCCAGAGAGGAGTGATTTTAAAAAATCTGTTTATAATTCCACTAGCTGAATGTTTCAAATTTACTTATTCTAAAATGCAAACACAGTATATGACAAGATACCTCCACAGTTTGGTTTCACTAACAGCATAACTGTCTCCTATGGCATTGATCTAGCCTGAAATATTTTCTTAAAGTGTCCAATTCTGGTAAAAATAGTAACTTTACCATAGGGAAATCTGGCAAACATTTTCTTATCTAAACAATTATGTTGAAGGTTAATATCATCAGTGTGATGTCATGTGGATATCATGTACTGCCTGATATGATGTGATGAGAAAGGCACTTCACTTCTTTGGTATTCCTTCCAAAGGTTCACATGGTTTTCAATCATAAGGAAAACATTTTTCAAACCTAAACTGAGGATTATTAAATAGCAGACTAGCATTCTCCATAAATTTCAAGATCATGAACATTGGGAAAGACTGAGAAACTGTCACAGGCCACAGGAAAATATAGAGACATGACAACTAAATGCAATGTGGTAACCTGGATTGACTCCTGGGACAAAAAGAGGACAATAAGTGAGAAAACTGTTGAAATTTAAAGAAATTTGTAGTAGTGTGCCACTGTTGGTTTCTTAGCTTTGACCAATGTACCACAAGGATGTAAAATGGTACAACAGGGGAAAAATAAATGAAGGGTACCCAAAAGCTGTATTATCTTTGCAACTTTTATAATTCAAAATTATTTCAAAATAAAAAGGTTATTTTTTTTTAAATGTATCTTTCTAAATCAAGTTAGAATACCACTACAATGAAATCAGTAGATATGCATACTTTACCTGATAGCTTCCTAGAAAGGGAATTAAATTTTTTGCTGAGTTCATATTTGCTTAAACATGGAAATCCAGAATATCTGCTGTCCCATTTTGGACACTTCATCATGTTTCATTGACTTAAAAAGTTTGTCTTCAGCATTAATCATGCTGTCCAAATCTCTCATCTATTTCTTGTAACTGATGAAAAACAGTAAGTGTTTGCTGTAATGGTCTCCGGACCCAACCCAGAACTGACGTAAATGAATGTGTTCAGGGCAAGTGGGACTCCAGTTTATCTATAGGAGCTGCCAAAAAAAAGAGGTAAAGTAAATGAAGCACGTCAAGAGGTAGCCAGCATTTATAAATCTTATAGAATTTGACTTCTGGGAATGACAATCAAAATCACTTGTTTTTGGAAATGAAGTAAAAATATTTCTTTTGTGGTTGTTATTATTTTCTCCTTCATATGCCACTTGAATTCATGAGATCCTTATCAACCCAAATGCAGAAATATTTATAAGCAAAGGAATGCTTAGTCTAGTGCAATAAACAAATTCGTTTTCTTATTTGAACAAGTGCCTCTTTAAGCCAATTACTTTTGCAAAAGTTGAAGACCAGGTTTTTATGCACAGTCTTTAAACTCATGAAAGCCACGACTCTTAAATAAATGAAATGAATTTTAAAACGGAAGCTTCAATGGTGAAATTCTACCAACCTTGTAATTGTTATGAACCTTTTGAAACTGACCTTTAGTAAAATCCAGAATGCTCACATCTTGGAGGTCCACTATTCTACCCTAGTCATTGCTGCGGCAACCGGCTGCAAGCAGGTATAAACTTACATCTCCTCACTTCTGCTCTACTTTCTGCACCAAGGTTTCTTTATCACCACAGTGAAAAAAATCTCTTGCCCAGTAGGGAACAGTAGGCAGTCAATAAATATTTCCCTCTTTCTCATGTTTCAGGCAGATATTCTACATGACTTCTCAAAGGGTCCCCACGGGATTGAACCCTAATTGCCCACACTCTCCTTTCCTATTTTACTTTTCCAAATTCTCCAGTTCTATACATAAGAAACATTTCCCCAAATACATCCCTATGTTGTAGGCTGACGACTCAGGTTCTACTTTTTGGTGGGATTACCTGGGCTAAGACGCTGCTCCATCCCAAAAACTAACTGGCAGGAAGATAAGGGCAGTGTCACTTTACTCTACCCCTAGCTTGCTGTAAGAACTTATTCCCTCTCAACTTCTGTCTCTGTGTATCCTACAATGATCTCATCTGACGTAATGACTCTGGCTCTGGGGGGAGGAAAACAAAGATGTCTGAACATGACATTAAATTTCTGGATCCATCTGTCTCTATAGGCCAATGACATTAGTGTGTACCAGCATCAAGGTATAGGGGAGGAGAATGTATCCTATCTTCTCTTCCTGGTTCTTTGGTTAGCCTAATAATTAAGTTGACATAAAATAGATTAATAGGAGAAAAACAAATTTCATTTCATACATACAGGAGCCCCACAAAAATATAAGACTCAAAGAAGTGACCAGAACAGGAAGTTTTTTGTTGTTGTTTAGTCACTAAGTCATATCTGACTCTTTGGGGTCCCATGGACTGTAGTAGCCCACTAGGCTTCTCTCCACGTGATTTCCCAGGCAAGAATACTAGAGTGGGTTGCCATTTCCTTCTCCAGAGGATCTTCCCAATCCTGGGATTGAACCTGAGTCTCTTGTATCAGCAAGTAGATTCTTTATCACTGAGCTACCAGAAAAGGTCAGTTTATAACTTTTAGGCAAAATAAAAATCCATTTGTGAGGAATTGACAAGACAAAGGGGTTTGGGCATGGGGTAGTGTATTAGTGAAGAAGTAGAAGTTGATTTATTCATCTTTCTTGGCCCTAAATTCTCTGTCTCTCTTGTCAAGGATGTCCCTTTTCTCTCCTGGTACAGGAAGGATATCTTTCCCATGGGAAATTTATTTCCTGCTTTCACAAGGACAAAAGAAGTTCAGAGTGTTCTTCTAGCGCCAGCTGTTTCTTAAGGAACTTTAACTTAAAATAATCAATCTGCCAGTTAATCTCCTAGTCTTGAAAATGCATCAGTTCAATCAAATATATGTCTCATTTTAGGAGGTGGTGATGGCAGCTGGGCTCCCAAAGTTAAGTCTATATTGTGTGAGAAATCAGGTAATTAGTAAGGCATTAACATGGAAACAAAAGAAAAAAACAGCAGTTATGATTGCAGCAAATTGTAATCCCGTCTCTGAGTTTTGACGATAGCCAGTTGAGACTATTTCTAGATGCCAGGCTCAAAGCATCTTCAGATAGGTTGGGGAAAGGTGGTGACAACATGACAGATTTCCCTGGTTTACAGTTTGAATGTCTGTGGTGATCTTTCTAAGTGGTACACAAAGCAATAGGCAAGAAGACTGTTTATTTGTGAGCTGTTGTGATTTCTATGAAGTTTATGTCAAGTTATCCATTTTTAGTTCTCTGGCTTTGTTGTTGTTGTTGTTTTTCCTCCCAGTTGTGCCATGAGGCTTTTAGGGTCTTATTACCCCAACCAAAGATTGAACTTGAGCCACGGCAGTGAAAGTCTGAGTCCTAACCTCTGGGCCACCAGGGAACTCCCTTGCACGGCTTTGGAAAAAGGGCAATTTTATTTCTTAATGATTTCAAGTCATAAGTTTGGGAGAAAAGTTGGAAATGCTAGTTTAGATAGCTGTAGCCAGGTATTAGAGGAAACCATCAATAGAAGAATTCAGGATCCAGCTGGTCCACAGGTAGAAAATAAAACCTCAAAGGTAATTAACAGCACTAGAATCTAATATCCATAAAGATATATCACTGAAACATAATCTGACTCTCTGCAAACATTCCATCTTTTATCAAAAATAACAACAAGAATAATTTGTTTGCAAATTAAGTCTAGTCTCAATACATTTGACCTGATTATTACATAAGTCCAGCAAGAATAGTGGTTGGCCATATAGGCTCTTTTATGTTTGCTTTGCTGGAACTTTTCATAAGGAATCTCAGACTGGACCTTTATAAATCCTTTTGAGGCTAGGAAGTCAAGCCAAAGAGTTTCTATCAAGTTTCAATGCTTATTCCTCTTTTATGTAGGTCTCCAAAATATCCTGAGGTTTCTGCACCTGCCAGGGAGCATGTCCTTCCTTCACATGCTCAGTCATGTGTGACCCCATGGACTGCATTACACCAGGCCTCCCTGTCCATCACCAGCTCCTGGCGCTTGCTCAAACTCATGTCCATTGAGTTGGTGATGCCATCCAACCATCTCATCCTCTTTTGTCCCCTTCTCCTCTTGCCTTCAATCTTTCCCAGCATCAGGGTCTTTTCCAATGAGTCAGTTCTTCGCATCAGGTGGCCAAAGTATTGGAGTTTCAGCTTCAACATCAGTCCTTCCAATGAACATTCAGGACTGATCTCCTTTGGGATGGACTGGTTGGATCTCCTTGCAGTCCAAGGGACTCTCAAGAGTCTTCTCCAACACCACAGTTCAAAAGCATCATTTCTTCAGCACTCAGCTTTCTTTTTGGTCCAACTCTCACATCCATACATGACTACTGGGAAAAAACATAGCTTTGACCAGATGGACCTTAGTCGGTAAAGTAATGTCTCTGCTTTTTAATATGCTGTCTAGGTTACTCATAGCTTTTCTTCCAAGGAGCAAGTGTCTTTTAGTTTCATGGTTGCAGTCACCATCTGCAGTGATTTTGGAGCCCCCCAAAATAAAGTCTGTCAATGTTTCCATTGTTTCCCCACCTATTTGCCAGGAAGTGATGGGACCAGATGCCATGATCTTAGTTTTTTGAGGCTGAGTTTTAAGCCAACTTTTTCACTCTCCTCTTTCACTTTCCTCAAGAGGCTCTTTAGTTCTTTGCTTTCTGCCATAGCAGTGGTGTCATCTGCATATCTGAGGTTATTGATATTTCTCCTGGCAATCTTGATTCTAGCTTGTGCTCCATCCAACCTGGCATTTCACATGATATACTCTGCATATAAGTTAAATAAGCAGGGTGACAATACACAGCCTTGACATACTCCTTTCCCAATTCCAATTTAGAACCAGTCTGTTGTTCTATGTCCAGTTCTAATTGTTGCTTCTTGACCTGCATACAGATTTTTCAGGAGGCAGGTACCTTACTTACCTGGTAAAGCTGCTATGAACCCTTCAAGGAAGTGCCAGACAGATTTTTCCAAGGAGGTTTATCGGCTCCGTAAAGTCAACCTTATTTTCTTAAAGCTGCCTGGCCATATCTTAGTCTATGTATGTGTGTGTATGCTAAGTCGCTTCAGTCTTGTCTGACTCTGCAATCTTATGGACTGTAGCCTACCAGGCTCCTCTCTCCATTGGATTCTCCAGGCAAGAATACTGGAGTGGGTTGCTATGCCCTCCTCCAGGGCATATTCCTGACCCAGGGATCAAACTCTTGTCTCTTGCATCTCCTGCATTGGCTGGTGGGTTCTTAACCACTAGCACAACGTGGGAATTCCCTAGTCTATGTACGTATATCTCTCTCAAATATGACATTCCAGTCAAAGCCAGAGACTAGAATCTCAATGAACTTATGCTAATAACCACATTGCCATGAAAATAAGAATACTCCCTAAAAGTCACTTAATTCTGGAGGAATCATATAGGAAAAAAAAATTGTTTTATCTTTGTTCATAAAAGGATATTTTACTAAATTTCCGTTAAGTCAGACATAGTTTAAGATGAAAGATTTCCTTACATCTGGAAAACAAGAGGTTAAAGAACCAGCAATAATTTTTAAGTCATAAAAATTATAATCATCCTTGTCAGTTCATTCAGCCCCAATTAATTATTTCTCTTCAATCTTGATGTTTTGTTAGTAGTTTTACGAAGCCATCAGTTTTTTTTTTATTAGAATTCTGTAATTTCTTACCCAGTTCAGTGGTATATTCTTAAATACATCAGAAACCTGTATTCTAGAGTACTTGTCAGGGTCCTTTCTATGAATATCTTTGAAGCAGAAATACTTCTACAAAAGAATCAGAGTAAAAGAGTAACTGTCTATAAATGACAAAAGACTTAAAAATTACAATGGTTAAAGATCAGGTGAAAGTTTATTGCAATGCAATTGACAAAGAAATTTAGTTATTTCTGTGACACAAAACATTTTAAGATAATAAGAATTACAGTAACATTAAATCAGGATGTATCGGATTTTTGGAATTTCATGTAATTACTAGAACAGATATTAACATATTAATAACATTCACCCATACAATATAAGCTAAGAAGTTTTCCATGTAGTTTAATGTACCAAATAAGCCTAATTAATCTCTCTCTCTCTCTCTTATTCTCCTTCTCTGTTTTTATATGAAGAGAAAACAAATCTTTTAAAATGTTCTAGGGACCCTCTGGAAAATCCCAAGTTAGTTTGAGGTCAAAAAAACCATTTAGAATTTGATTTGAGGAAGTGTGTCAAAAATATGAAAGATTTTGGACAGTTGATTAAAAGGAATCACAGACCATTATGAAACACTACCTATTTATCCATTTAACCAAAGTAAAAATAAGAGATTCCAAAGGCAAATATAGAAGGCTACATAATTCTGAGCAAAACTTAGCTCTTTTACTATTGAGAAGACTTGGTTTACTTAGGTAGTCAAAGACCAATGAAAAAGATAACATGGAGCATAGGAAGTTATTATGAAAAGACACAAATTCTTTGTTTTCTAGGCAGATCAATTTAAAAGACAAAGGAAATTCTTTTATAATATCTTCTCAAGAACAGAATAATAATCAAAGAAAACTTTGTCCTCTTAACAAATGAAAGAAAATTAAGTTCCAATTTTGCATAAATATGCTATTGATATTAAAGTTTATGTTTAAAATTCTTATAATAAATCCATTTAATCTTACCCAGTTTTATCACACATAAAATTCTTTTCCTAAGATTCCTTTTTTACAAATCTTCTATAACTTTATACGTTCATTTTGGTTTCTCTCTTATTCTCTTTCCCATTCTAAAATAATCAGCTTTAGGACAAAGTTACTTTATTTTCTTCAACAAAATGCATCTTAAGTTTTCATAGCTTTTCTTACCCAAAATACACATCTTATTTTTCCTGTATACAGAAGTGTTTCCTTTATTATAATATTTCTATTAGTAGCAGTTTTAATTATATATATTAATTAGAATTCTTAACATTTAGCTAACTTGATTTTTAGTTAAAACTAAGAAATAAGCAATTGTGAACTGTTTTGTCAGTATAGGTTCATATAGTCAAAGCTATGGTTTTCCCAGTAGTGATGTATGGATATGAGAGTTGGACCATAAGCAAAGCTGAGTGTCAAAGAATTTGATGCTTTTGAACTGTGATGTTAGAGAAGATTCTTGAGAGTCCCTTAGACTGTAAGGAAATCTAACCAGTCAATCCTAAAGGAAATCAACTCTGAATATTCATTGGAGGGACTGATGCTGAGGCTGAAGCTCCAATACTTTGATCACCTGAGGAAAAGAGCTGACTCATTGGAAAAGACCCTGATGCCGGAAAAGATTGAAGGCAGGAGAAGAATGGGACAATGGAGAATGAGATGGTTGGATGGCATCACTGACTCAATGGATGTGAGTTTGAGCAAGCTCCGGGAGATGGTGAAGGACAGGGAAGCCTGGCATGCTGCAGTCCATGGGATTACAAAGAGTTGGACATGACTGAGCGACTGAACAACAAAAGCAATACCAGCATTCTTTAGATTGGCAAATTTGCAAATATGTTTTACATTTTTTTAATAGGATACATTTCCTCACAATATAACAATGTTTTAAAATGTAGCAGAAGATTAAAACTAAATATCTTTAGTTTTTCTGTAATGAGAAGCCAAAAGTGGACAAACTTAGGTTTAATAATCAATGTTTCTATATTTTATCTTATTTGGAAATGATCTAGATAGTCAAATTTCATCATTCAATTTAACATAGCAAAACTGTCTCTTTTTTTTTATTAATTTTTATTGGAGTACAGTTGCTTTACAATTTTGTGTGAGTTTCTTCTGTACAGCAAAGCGAATCAGCCATATGTATACGTATATCCCCTCTTTTTTGTGTTTCCTTCCCATTTAGGTCCCCCAAAAGCACTGAGCAGAGTTCCCTGTGCTATATAGTAGGTTCTCATTAATTACTTATTTTATACTTAGTAGTGTGAATATGTCAATCCCAATCTCCCAATTCATCCCACCAGTCCTCCCCCTACACCCAGTATCCATACACCCATTCTCTATGTCTCTATTTTGGCTTTGCAAGTAAGTTCATCTTTATCATTTTCCCAGATTCCACGTATAAGCAATATTATATGATACTTGCTTTTCTCTTTCAGACTTATTTCATTCTGTATGACAGTCTCTAGGTCCCTCCACATCTCTGCAAATTGCACAATTTGATTTCTTTTTTATGGCTGAGTAATATTCCATTTTCTTTTTTTTTTTTTTTTTTCATCTTGTTAAAGGGGTCTTAAGGCTAGTGGTTATATTGCACTTCTTTACATCCATTTATAACATGGTCTCTATAGGGTAAGACAATTGCTTAGGATGACAGCACTCAAAAAATTCTTTTTTCAAATATGGGAGCTTTTCCAATTCAAAAGATCCATCGTCTGGCCATCGATGAGTGGTATATAGTAATCTCAACAGTGACTCAGACCAATAACCCTTTTTATGGCTTAACCAAGGAAACAAGAGGCATCCCACAATAGAGTGAAAAAAAAAGTTGCAGCCCTCACAAGATCCAGAAAATTAATTCCCAGTTAGCCTAAGAAAGAGAAGGCCTTCCTTGTCACAGGTGGTAAGAACTATGTAGTGAAGGGACTTCCCTGGTGGTCCAGTGGTTAAGAATCTGCCTTGCAATGCAGGGGACATAGATTCCATCCCCAGTCAGGAAACTAAGATCCCATATTCTGAAGGGTAACTAAGCCTGTGCACAGCAACTAGAGAGAAACCTGCATGCTTCACCAAAAGACCAGGCATGCCACAGCTAAGACAAGTCACAGCCAAATAAATAGATAAATATATATATTTTTTAAAAATTGTGTAATGAAAACAGTGTCTCTGGTCATTCATGGGAACGTGAGATGCCTTCAACTATAGATGCATTAATCTGTGAGAGGGGGCAGGTGCTACTGGAATGGGACTTTTCCGATACTTGACAAAGCAATGAAGATTGAGACAACAAAGGCCACTTATGGACTGCCCTTAAGACAAGCTCCTAATAGCTAGAATGGCCAGATGAAGAGAATGGAATCCTAGTCTGGGATGCACACTGGTATATGTACCTTCTGGATGGTAGAGATCAGAGACAACCCTCTCCGTGGTCACAAAGCCATGTTCTTTGGCAAGAAGAAGAACAAGATGAAAGGAAAACCTCATTGCTTTTTACACAGGGGACCTATAGCAAATTTGCCTAAATAGATACTAGTCTGCTGAGCACTGTGAACTCATCACAGTTCTATTCTATTCATTGCATTTTTCTATTCACTACATTTATTCAGTCTATTCATTTATCTCTTCAACATTTGTCTTTCACTCATAAGTATGTGTATGCTCAGTTATGTCTGACTATTTTCTGATCCCATGGACTGTAGCGCAAAGCTCCTCTGTCTGTGAAATTTTCTAAAAGAGAAAACTGGAGTGGGTTGCCATTTCCTCCTCCACGGGATCTTCCCAACCCAGAGATTGAACCCATGTCTCTTGCATCTCCTGCATTGGCAAGTATGTTCTTTACCAACAGTGCCACCTAGGAACTAAACTAGGTTCTAAATTAGTTTGCAAAGAGGAGAAAAAAAACAAAAACAAAAGCAGACACTCCAACTACCAAAAACAGTACTTTCCCACTACTCTCCCACTACCAAACTCAGTCTATGAGAGTATAACAAAGAGTTGCCTGGGGGTCTGTGATAGTTAGCACTGTATAGAGCTTTATAGGAACACAGAGAAGGGAGTATCAGACTCCCCTTATTTTTTTTTTTTAATATTTATTTATTTTGTTTTGCCAGGTCTTTGTTGTAACCTGGAGTTTATCATCAAGGCAGGGATGCATAGAGAGCAGGAAGACAGGCATGGCCCTGACACCAGTCATTCAGGAGCCATTTCAAATGTCCTCTCCATCAGAAGTCTCACAGTTCATCTAGGTGTTTACCTTGGCCTTGGATACAGGTCACATTGTGGGGACCACTGGTTCACATGCTCCCGTGCTGGGTTCTGTGCTCTCCAAGAAAACTATCATACCTTTTTCTCATTCTATCCCCATCTCCAATGTGAGTTGGATCCATACTCGTACTAAACATTCAGTAAATGTTTGCTGAAATAATGCATAAATTGAATAAAAGGTTTCAGGCCACTATCCTTGAGAGCAGGTCACCAGGAAACTGTCCTTAAATGATTGCAACAGCCTAGATTTTCTTACTTGCTTTTACCTGTTTTGTTCACTCAGCATTTGACCACTCAGCCTTTGAGTTTCACCACTCTGGACATTTGGCAAACCAGGATGGGCCAGAGTTTGTATTCCAGTGAAAGAGCTGGGGCAGTCAGAGAAATGAATCTGAACCAAAGACTGTAGAAAGTCCTGAGCCCATGGTCTGCCATTGAGTCCAAAGAACACAAGTAAGACCCATCAATGTGGTCAAAGTCAGAGGGCCTGAGCTGCTCAGATCTGGAACAAAATGGGAGCAATATCAAGAATATAGCAAAAAGACTTCCCTGGCAGTCCAGTGGTTAAGATTCCATGTTCAAAAGGTGGGGGGCATGGGTTCAGGGAAGATCCCTGGTCAGGGAAGATCCCTCATGAAGCACAGTATGACAAAAAAAAAGAATACAGCAAGGGAGGTCCTGATTAATTGCTACAAATAGAAGTGGAGTATGCTTGGCCTTTATGGGCCATTGGCCTGATGGTAAATGGGAGGATCCAGGTACTTAAAGTTACAAGGTCTGGGTAGGAAGTGAGTGGATAATAGCTATTTATTCCATATAGTTTCTTATTCAATTTGTTTGTAAGATGGTGATAGGTGTAGTATGAGATGTAAAGCTGGATAAAGTCCAACTTCTAACATAAAATTCTTTTTATAGCTTGTCTATTTTCTTCTGCAATGGTTCAGTTCAGTTCAGTTCAGTCACTCAGTCATGTCTGACTCTTCGCGACCCCATGGACTGCAGCACGCCAGGCCTCCCTGTCCATAGACTTTTCCAGGCAACAATACTGGAGTGGGTTGCCATTTCCTACTCTACTCTATTTTCTTAAAATAGTTTCCTGCGCTTTCTGAAAGTAGTACTCACTAAATAAATGACAATAGGATTGCTAAAATTGCAAAAGAATAAGGAAATGAGAAAACTTTTCTTAGAAAGAATCACATAAGGAATTTATTTTGGAAATGAAACCATCATTATGACATTAAGGTATTAATGGAAACAAAATTTAGGAAGTCAGAAGATGAATGTAAATAAATTGCAAAAGAAAATAGCATGCATAGAAAAAAGATTTCAACTAGGAAAATTATGACTCATCATAAAAACTTGACATTGAGAATAATCTCCATGGTATTTCCCAGTGTTCATTATTTTCCAATTTTTTAGCCAGAAATGCTTTTGCTTTTATTTTTCCTTTCCAGGCTTCTTCCATATACTCAGGTAATCTTGGAAACAGAGGATTCTGAATGATACTTATTTCAAAGAGGTGACTCTGCTACTGTATGATCTAGCTAGTTCATTGATTGACATTTCTGAGGTGGTTGACTGTATTAAAGAAATATGAGACCCAACTAGGTATGGTGGAAATTATGGCGGATGCAGAGAGAGTATGGCTTTGCTGTATTTTAAATATGTGTATATTACATATATGTATGTTACATATGTTTATGTTATGTATCAAATGTGAATATCAATGATCAATAATGTCTAATGAGCACATATTATAGCATTTATGTGTTATTGAACCATGTAGATGGACAGATGAGGGGAACTCTTAACAGATTCTCTAACAGTTATAAATGCGACTAACAAAAAAAAATTTATAAATCATTTACTGGGCAAATGCATGAGTGTGTTATGATGTCTGTGGATAGTTTGGTGAAATCTCTGAGGTTAACAAGGTCAGGAGTTGGGAAGAGTGTCTTTAACATTCAGCCAACTCTCTACTGGCAAGGTGCCTTATCCAGCACCCAGCTGCACCATTACATAATAGTACTAACTGCGTTATTATTTCCTCCATGTAGTTAATATCTGACAATCATTCATTTAGCACCAACACAGTCAGGCTGTTTTCTGGAAGTGAGAATGAAGAGAGGTTAATAGGCATGACCCTTACTCCTTAATCTAAAAAAGGAAAACAGATAAATAATCACAGTGCATTCTGGCTGTAATTCTAATGGGAGTGTTCATAAATTGCTTTACTTCTTTTTGCCCAGTAGATCCTATCATCATCCCTAGAATTACCAGAAAAAGAAGACTCTTTCCCCAAACAGCTGATAAGTAAGAGCTGATTGTCCCCACGAGGCTCATTTATCGCCTTCCTTTCAAGTTTACTACCTCACCACAACACAGGCTAGTAATACCTTAATCTCTTTGTTACGTCTGCCTCAGCAAAGAAATAAATATTTGACAAGGTTATATCCAAAGTTTATTCCTTTACCTTGCTTTCTTTACTAAATAGACAGTTAAGCCAGATTCCCAATCATCAGATGTCCTGTGGATTTTATAATCTTGTAGATATGCTGGTTGATAAACATTGTGGTTTTATTATTTGTTGTTCTTTTAGTTGTTACCATGAAGGGAAAATACAACCTGTGCCTATCATATTAACAGGTTATCTGCACTCAAATTTTGGGTTATGCTTCTGTAGGGGAGGGGGGGCAGTTACAGTTTGTTGACCACATTCTTAATGGATTGCTTCTTAGTTCAAGGATTGTGGCCACCACTGTTTGCAAATAATATGTGCTCTGAGGGCAAAATTCCAAAGAAAGGGAAGAAAAGTAGCTTTTACTTATTAAGTTCCAATTTTGACTCAGGCCTGGGATAGTTTCTATTACGAGTGAGATTTGCTCCTTTCCAGAGTCCTGTGGGGTGGACATTACTGCCCTTGTTTGGCAGATGAGAAAACTGAGGAGACTCAGGGTCACACAGAGTCAAAAGATGTAACCCAGACTGTCTTATTCAGAAGCTTGCTGGGTTAAAACCAGCAACCACAAGGATAAAGAAGAATCACACAGGATGAAGAAATAAGTATGAAACCACTAATTAAATTCAGTGAATGTCTTTGCTTCTTTCCCAACATGTTCTAGAAAGCAGGTGCTTTTGGCCCTCAATTCAGTTTGCATGAGACCCCCAAACCAAGATGCATGTGACTGAAGCAGAATGGACAAGGAATATAAGTAGAAGCTGTAAAGGACATAGAATCTCTACAATACAGAAAATGACCTGCTTGGTGTTACATCTTCCCCTCAAATACTGGCATTCTCATGGGCTTCTCTGGTGGCTCAGATGGTAAAGTATCTGCCTGCAATGCAGGAGACCCATGTTCGATCCCTGGGTTGGTAAAATCCCACGGAGAAAGAATGCAACCCACTCCAACATCCTTGCCTGGAGAATTCCATGGACAGAGGAGCCTAGCAGACTACAGTTCATGCGGTTGCAAAGAATCGGACACGACTGAATGACTAGACTAATACTTTCACTTTCATGGCATTCCCAAAGTCTTCATTACCAGATCAGGCCTGGAGACAGAGATTGAAGGCTGATGAAGCAGGGAGATTTAACAGTCCTGCTGATTCTGAGCTCTCTTGACCCTACTGACTTGCCAAGCATCTTGAGAAGCACAAATTAAAGTGTGGAATGTTAAAACTTGACTGTTTAATCAAAGATCTAGACAAGGTTTTTAAACTGTAAGTTATGATCCATCACTGGATTATGAAATCACTTTATAGGCTTGTGACCAACATTTTTTTAAGTGGATAAAATAGGATAGGGGTTTGAAAAAGCAAGACGTTATGGGGCCCTCCAAAGCACAAATCCTTTCTGTGCCCCCAATTCTTCTTTGTAGGAAGTAAGTTTCATTCAGCCTCCTAGACCTTCCCTGAGTTCCAAAGGTCAGATTCAAACAAGTGTTTATGGGGAAGGGAGGGGATGCAGAAACAAAGGAGGGGCAGTCAAGAAACAATAGTGCAGTCATGGGGCAGGGTACTGGTTCCTCTTCAAGTAATATATATAAATACCTTTGAGTTCTTCTGTAGGAACTAAGGCCCCCACCCAGGCCGAGGAAGGTGACTTCATACTGAATGCAAGATTCCTGGAACACCACCAAGATAACTCACCACTGACCAATCGGAAGAAAGTCCACACACAGGGGGAGATAATGAAGACTTTGACCCCCTTTCTCAAATGATTCCTCCTCCCTTTAGAATCTTCAGAGCTGGTTTTTGAACACAAGTTCACCTTCTCCGCAGGTTGCCAGACTCTTGAATGAAGCAACCTTTCCTTTTCCAACCAACACTCGACTCCCAAATATTGCCTTTTGAGCAGTAAGCAGCCGAACCTGAGTTTGGTGAGAAGTATAGAAAATAAAACGTCAAAATACACTACCGGTACAAAACAAGTATAAGTATCGTAATGTAAACTTATTTTAGGCACGTGTGTCTAACACTGAATACATACACACACAGTCTGCGTGTATGTATATATAGTGAAAGTGAAAGTGTTAGTCACTTAGTTGTGTCCTACTCTTTGCACACCCATGGACTGCAACCCCATCCTCTGTCCATGGAATTCTTCAGGCAAGAATACTGGGGTGGGTTGCTATTCCCTTCTCTGGGGATCCTCCTGACCCAGGGATCAAACCCAGGTCTCCCGAATTGCAGGCAGATTCTTTACCTATTGTCTGATCCACAAGGGTTGCCCCATTTATATATAAACAGATGCCAGATGACATAGGCTTATTATTTCCTTGGCCATGTAAAAACTTATTTTATGACTCCAAATTGAAATAAGAATACTTCCTAACAAATTTCAACATGATGAAGTAATTATTGTGTTCCTTTTATGATTGTGTACAATAGTATTTTATTGAAAATTAGCAGTTTACCTCATAACAATATCAAATAAGTAATATTTTGAAAAATAAAAAGAACATCTTTGAGTAGTGAAATTACATTTAAAAAAAAATTTTCTCCTCATTTCCTCTGTATTTCTATGTTATATACAGTGAGCATGCATTCATTGCCTTTTATAATGATAAAAAATATGAGTATATCTTTATAACCAACCAAGACCTCAATACTCCATGAACTCAAGAGGAAGTATTTTTTACCACAAAAGGCTTAAAAGGGAAAAAAATGCAAAAGAATATCCCAGAGCAAAATACCCTTTGGTGGTTTTGTTTTTTGATAGGGTCTATGACTATAGTAAGCGCCTAGTTTGTGGACATTTTCTGCTGACTAATTCCTGTCAGAAAAAAGGAAAGAAAGAAAGAAAAAAGTTCAAGTCCATTCGATTTTTATCACCCCATGAATGTCTGAACAGCAGGCAGCTACAGTAAATTGTTACCTGATTGAGACTTCCTGGCAGGAAAGCCCTCTCTCAGCGGCATTGCTGATAAAGGCGGCAGCTTGAAAGTATTCTCAGGCTGGTTAGCCACAGTGATTCTGAAGGGAGGATTTACAAGGCCCCAGAACTGGAGGACTTTGTAAAATTTGTTTTGGCCCTTTGGCCCTTTGAGTCATACTTAGGAATTACTGAATCCAACTATGTATGTTTTTTGAAGCAAGCAGTAAAAGAAAAACAGCCAAAAAAAAAAAAATATTTTACCATGAACGCCTCATTTCCAACGTATTCTCTCCCAAAGTTCAGTTAGCTTGAGAAACGTGTTGCTCTTACAACTGCTTTGTTTGTTTTGTTTTGTTTTGATAATTATTACCAAGAATCAGTCTATAAATGCCTTACTCAGCACTCCAAGCTGACTGGAATTGTGTGTTAAGAGCAGTATTGATAGAAATAATAATAGTTATTTATAATAGTTGCTAATTTTTAAGTACAGACTATATAAGAGGAGTTATGGCAAGCATTCACATACATCATCTATTTAGTCCCCACAATAATCTATGAATTCATTCTGGACATTCATCCCCATTTCATAAATGAAGAAACTAAGGCATAGGGGGGAAGTGAGTATAGCACATCCTTGTGGACCATGCTAAGGACTTTGGACCTTGAAGATAATTTGGGTGAAGGTGCACAAGGTGGACCAAAAGTGAAAAGCACCAAATGAGTGAAACTAGTTGGAAGACCTCTCCCTGTGGACACTCTAGTTCTGCAGAATGATAAACATGCTGAGGACCTAGTGGTCATGTGTCTTTTTACTTTGTCATCTTGTGACCGTTTCATTCTTCCTTTTTCCCCTTGACAAATACCTATACCACCTCCAAGAGCTGGTTTTGGGATCAGTTCCTCTCTGAAAAATGTGCTTGTGTGAAAGGCAGCCCACCGTGAAAGCAAGAACACAGAGTTAGAAGTCTGACCTGCTCAGCCTTCAGCAAAGTGATCCTGAGAGACTCAGTCTTTCTGAGACTGTTACCTCAACTCTACAATGGGAATAGTATTACCTAGCACGCAAAGTGGATATGGAAATTTAGATGATACTCTGAAATACTTTATCAACCTCTGTAAATAGTATCTATTTGTGCTAAATTGCTTCAGTTGTGTCCGATTCTTTGTGACCCTGTAGCCTGCCAGGATCCTCTGTCCATAGGATTCTCCAGGTAAGAATATGGAGTGGGTTGCCATGCCCTCCTCTAGGGGATCTTCCCAACCCAGGGATTGAACCCAAGTCTCTTGCTTCTCCTGCATTGGCAGATGGGTTCTTTACCCCTTGGGCCACCTGGGAAGCCCAGTGTCTGTTTAAGGAGTTAGATATCTCAAAGCCTCCTCACTTCCCCCACCTCAAGAAGACTGAATAGGGCATTCTCCATTTTCTCTTAGCAGTCGAAGCCTGCCTCTACACAAACACTGCCACCTTAGGTTGAAATGGCATTAGGTCATGGGTAAAGGTCTGTAGCTTTCTCCTGCTTCAACCAGTGCTGCTTTCTTGCCCATTATGGTAGGATTTCCATATCCTAACCTCAGAACAAAAGTCCGTCTAGTCAAGGCTATGGTTTTTCCAGTGGTCATGTATGGATATGAGAGTTGGACGGTGAAAGCTGAGCGCCGCAGAATTGATGCTTTTGAACTGTGGTGTTGGAGAAGACTCTTGAGAGTCCCTTGGACTGCAAGGAGATCCAATCAATCCATCCTAAAAGAGATCAATCCTGGGTGTTCATTGGAAGGTCTGATGTTGAAGCTGAAGCTCCAATACTTTGGGCACCTCATGCGAAGGGTTGACTCATTGGAAAAGACCCTAATGCTGGGTAGGATTGGGGGTGGGAGGAGAAGGGGACGACAGAGGATGAGATGGTTGGATGGCATCACCGACTCGATGAACATGGGTTTGGGTAGACTCCGGGAGTTGGTGATGGACAGGGAGGCCTGGCGTGCTGCAGTTCATGGGGTCGCAGAGAGTCGGACACGACTGAGCGACTGAACTGAACTGAACTGAACCTCAGAACCTTGTGAAAACGTCACCTTATAGAGCAAAAAAATATTTTACAGGGTCCTTTTAAGAGGTGGGCAGGGTGTAAGTAGAAGGGTCAGAGGTGACAATAAAAGCAGAAGTTCGAGTGATGTAGTTTGAAGACAGAGGTAGGGGCCAGGAGTTGTGGAATGCAGGGTGTCTTCTTGAAGCTGCGAAAGTCGAGGAAATGGATTGTTGCCTAGAACCTCCAGAAGGAATTCAGTTCTGAGGACACCTTCTGATTAGCCTGTAAGCCCCAATTTTGGCTTGTGACATCTAGAACTGTATGATAACAAATCCATGTTGTTTAAACCACAGAGTCTTTTTGGTACTTTGTTACAGAAGCAAGGTAACTGCACCCAGATGGTAATGCACCCATCTTTCAACACCATCCTTTCTTCCCTTAGTATAGTAGTGTCTTCTCAAAGAATAAATGAAAATACAACCTGTATCTCTCTTAATTTCCACAGCTGTTTAACACACAACCTCAATACCTCCAATATGACTTATGTGCCAGTGACAAACTGCAAGTAAGGTTTTGCTGAACCTGAGAATATTGAGGAAAACGTTTATTAAAAACATTTTCCTGCTCAGAGCAAAACTCGTGGTATCTAAAAGGAGTGTAATAAGAACCAATTCTGTAAGCTTGCCAAGTGTGGGATTTATTACGAGTATTAACATGAGCACGAGAACTGATTTTCTTTTTTTTTGACCATGCCCCACGACAAGTGGGATCTTAGTTCCCTGACCCAGGGTCGAACTGGTGCCTCCTGCATTGGAAGTACGGAGTTTTAACCACTGATCTCCCAGGGAAGCCCCCAAGAACTGTTTTAAATATTTCTTTTTTGTGAAATGTCAACATTATCAAAGGACCAATAATGAGTCAAATATTTTAATGTCATGCTCTGGAATATATTTCCATTAAGTAGTAGAGAATTCTAGTTTCATTTTTATCAATTTTCTATCCTAGGGTGCAGTATAAATTTTAAGGGGCTAAAAGCAGAGTCCACTGTATTTAATTTTTTTTTAGAAAAGCAGCTTAGAAGGTTTAAGTGCAATTAATATTTATTGGCAAAGCTAATTGTGACATTAATAGGTAAATAAGCAGTTATTAAGAAATACAGTTACAGAAATATGCAAATTATATCAGCCAACATATACTAAGTACAACCAGTCTTTATTAAACCAAACTTTCTTTCAAAATATATTTTTGCTTAAAATTCTGGAGATTTTTCTTCATATGAAATTGTGGTATATCAGTGTTATTTCTTTGCTCTATTGAGGCATACTGACTATCAAAACTTCATTTCTTTGATTTATGTAGAGTTTCAAGGTTAATAAAAACATCAGATGATTTGTTTTCCACAGGTAGATTGAAAATTAAAAAAAAAAAAAGAAACATTTTCTACAACAAAAGTAGAGATTTGGGCAGCTAACTCTTCAAAAGCCTCTTAATTACTTTCTTATACAGAGGATTCTGCTGGTCCAGGCAAATTTTCCTCCCCGTCTTCAGCGTAGCTCTGCCAGAGGAAGAAGAGGGGTGCGTTTCAGTCCTTGGGTTTGAATTTAGAATTAGGCTGGCGTGGAGGCGGCGGGGCTTAGAGGGACGGTAGGGAAGAGGAGAGCAGGGGGTGGACAGGAAAGCAGCAAGTTCCAGGACTCACATCAGTTGGGGGCTAGGACAGTGGAGCCCGGCCCCAATCACTTCCAGGCTGGAGATGTGCCTGGGGTGAATCCCCGAAGTGGTCTTCAGGCACACGCATTGCAGGTCCTCCTCTCCACCTTCAGAGTCCACTGGGAGCGGGACTAAGGTGGCAGGGAATGACGACTCTGTGAATAGTCAGAGGGACCTTGGGGATCTTCTCACTGCCTTGGACTTTCATTTCCTCATCAACAAACCATATCCCTCTGAAAGAGTACTACCCGCTAGGTGATTAAGCGCATCGGGCAGCACGTAGCACTGCGCCTTCACACTCAGCAAGCGCTCGGGAAATCCTAGCTGGGATCCGGAGATTACCGACTCCGTTCCCGGGACTTCCCGGACTCTCTGCTGCCCCGGACCTCTCCCCGCCCTGCTGCCATCAGCGCTCACCTTGGGCGAGGGCGATGGTCGGCAGGAGCAGCAGCCCCAGGAGAAGCAGCCCCGGGCTGGACCGCAGGCGGGAGGCGCGGGGGCCGACTGTCGGGTTCATCGCGCTCAGGAGTGCCAGCCGGAGCCGAGAGCCAGCGCGCGGGCAGCAGGACTGGTGCTCCGCAGACTCGTGGTTCCCCATCCTCTCCAGACCCGTTTTATCCCTGCCGTCTGTCCGCTTCTTCGGAAGCTTGAGGTGGAGGCTGGGGGACCGCCGTGCGGAAACGGACACTTCTGCAGAGTTGGGCTCTGGACAGACAAGATTAGGGGCGAATAAAGAAAAAAACCCCAGAGATCAGCAGTCTTACTGGGAGCTGGTGGCAGGATTCAACCCCTACCCTGAATTCACTTATACATTCGTACAGTTAGAAACAGTACTTCAACCTTATAAAAATTTCTTTATTATTCATTTATTTATTGGCTGTGCTAGATCTTCCCTTGTTATGTAGGGGCTTTCGCCAATTGCGAGCAGGGGCTACTCTTCTTTGCGGTGCTGGGGGAGCCTCTCATTACAGTGGCTTCTCTTGTTGGAAAGCACCAGCCCTAGACACAGGGGGCTTGAGTAGTTGCAGTGCACTGTGTGTAGTTGTCCTGCAGCATGTGGAATCTTCCTGGATCATGGATCGAACCTGTGCCCCCTGCACTGGCAGGTGGAGTCTTAACCGCTCGACCACCAGGGAAGTCCCTAAAAGTGTCTGTTTTCTTTGTTATGTGCAATAGTAGAGCCACTCTGCAGTCACTGTTTCGCAATTTGTGCAGCAGGAGCTTCTGTTTCCTTCTCCCAACTGCCTCCTCAAGAACTGCTCCTTCACTTCTGTTTCTTGTGGATGACCATTGAGTTGAACTTGGCAGCTCTGTTTCTTCAAGATGTGCATTTTGTCATGGTGTTTTGCTGCTAAAACGTTGAAGTTGGTCTCTAGGTGAGGACCTGGTTTCAGAAGTTAGGTGAATATGGAAATCTTCCTCAGTCTCTTGAATGGGATCTCCCCAGCTCTATCAACCATCAACCAATACATCCTAGGAAGCAAAATCTGTTGTCCTCATAAGTCCTCTTATTCTAAGAAGAATTGTAACATGAATATTTGGATGCATTCTTTCTGTAAAAACTTTCAGTTCAGTTCAGTTCAGTCATTCAGTTGTGTTCGACTCTGTGATCCCGTGACTCGCAGCACACCAGGCCTCCCTGTCCATCACCAACTCCCGGAGTCTACCCAAACCCATGTCCATAGAGTCAGTGATGCCATCCAGCCATCTCATCCTCTGTCGTCCCCTTCTCCTCCTGCCCCTAATCCTTCCCAGCATCAGGGTCTTTTCCAATGAGTCAGCTCTTCGCATCTGGTGGCCAAAGTATTGGAGTTTCAGCTTCAACATCAGTCCTTCCGATGAACACCCAGGACTGATCTCCTTTAGGATGGACTGGTTGGATCTCCTTGCAGTCCAAGGGACTCTCAAGAGTCTTCTCTAACACCAGAGTTCAAAAGCATCAATTCTTTTGTGCTCAGCTTTCTTCACTGTCCAACTCTCACATCCATACATGACTACTGGAAAAACCATAGCCTTGACTAGATGGACCTTTGTTGGCAAAGTAATGTCTCTGCTTTTTAATATGCTATCTGGGTTGGCCATAACCTTCCTTCCAAGGAGTAAGCATCTTTTAATTTCATGGCTGCAGTTACCATCTGCAGTGATTTTGGAGCCCAAAAAAATAAAGTCTGACACTGTTTCCACTGTTTCCCCATCTATTTCCCATGAAGTGATGCGACCAGATACCATGATGTTAGTTTTCTGAATGTTGAGCTTTAAGCCAACTTTTTCACTCTCTTCTTTCACTTTCATCAAGAGGCCCTTTAGCTCTTCTTCATTTTCTGCCATAAGGGTGGTATCATCTGCATATCTGAGGTGATTGATATTTCTCCCGGCAATCTTGATTCCAGCTTGTGCTTGATCCAACCCAGCCTTTCTCATGATGTACTCTGCATATAAGTTAAATAAGCAGGGTGACAATATACAGCCTTGCCATACTCCTTTTCCTATTTGGAGCCAGTCTGTTGTTCCATGTCCAGTTCTAACTGTTGCTTCCTGACCTGTATACAGGTTTCTCAAGAGACAGGTCAGATGGTCTGGTATTCCCATCTCTTTCAGAATTTTCCACAGTTTATTGTGATCCACACAGTCAAAGGCTTTGGCATATTCAATAAAACAGAAATAGATGTTTTTGTGGAACTCTCTTGCTTTTTCGATGATCCAGCAGATGTTGGCAAGTTGATCTCTGGTTCCTCTGCGTTTTCTACAACCAGCTTGAACATCGGGAATTTCACGGTTCATGTATTGCTGAAGCCTGGCTTGGAGAATTTTGAGCATTACTTTACTAGCATGTGAGATGAGTGCAATTGTGTGGTAGTTCGAGTTCATTTTGCTCACCCTGGAAGAGAGACCAAGGTGAGTTTTCAGGTCTTCCAGCCCCTGCTACCACCAGGGACAAGGTGAGGTGGGATGCACCATTGATGGGAGCAGTGGTGCTCTCAGGAGGATACAGAGCATCTGGGAGCTGACTGTGGGAAAGATGCACCAGAATGCTGCACAAAAAAGTTCAGGGATCAATGTGGACTGATCTCTGCTGGCCTCAGCCTGTTGCAGCTTGAAGTAGGGTTTCGGTTCCCGGCCAGAGATTAAGGTCAGGTGGTGGTGGGAAGAGCACCAAATATTAGCCACTAGACCAGTAGTCAGTGACAAGGCACTGGCTTTTCAGCTTTGCACAAAAAAAATCCCACAAAGAGGAAGAGTAGTGAAACAAGTGAAGTGTTTCTTAGGAGGAAAAAAAAAGAGTAGAGTATGTGTGGATAGACACACGGGTAGACTCAGTGATAGAGTCTTGCTCTCGTGGTAGTTTAAATCACTTACACGGGGTATTTCTTCCAGGTTTCTTTTGGCTTCATTTTTATTTTCCTGGTTCAGAGTCTGTATTTGGTACATCTCAGAATCCTCCCATGTGTATGCATGCATCACTTAACCAAGGTGCATTCTGCTGAAGATGTCGATGGGTAGTTAACATCACTTAATATGGAAGGGCATCTCCTCCCTTTTTGACTTCCAAGGAGCCTTTTTGTATACGACTGTGACTCAGATCATGAACTCCTTATTGCCAGATACAGACTGAAATTGAAGAAAGTAGTGAAAACCACTAGACCTTTCAGGTATGACCTAAATCAAATCCCTTACAATTATACAGTGGAAGTGACAAATGGATTCAAGGGATTAGGCACAGTGCCTGAAGAACTATGGGTGGAGTTTCATAACATTGTACAGGAGGCGGTGATCAAAATCATCATCAAGAAAAAGAAATGCAAAAAGGCAAAATACTTGTTTGAGGAGGACTTACAAATAGCTGAGAAAAGAAGAGAAGTGAAAGGCAAAGGAGAAAAGGAAAGATATAGCCATCTGAATGCCGAGTTCCAAAGAATAGCAAGGAGAGATAAGAAAAATTTCCCAAGTGAACAATGCAAAGAAATAGAGGAAAACAATAGAATGGGAAAGACTAGAGATCTCTTCCTGAAAATTAGAGATACCAAGGGAACATTTCATGCAAAGATGGGCACAGTAAACGACAGAAACGGTATGGACCTAACAAAAGCAGAAGATATTAAGAAGAGGTGGCAAGAATACATAGAAGAATTATATAAAATAAGATCTTAATGACCCAGATAACCATGATGCTGTGACCACTCACCTAGAGCTAGACATCTTAGACTGCAAAGTCAAGTGGGCCTTAGGAAGCATCACTACGAACAAAGCTAGTGCAGGTGATGGAATTCCAGTTGAGCTATTTCAAATCCTAAAAGATGATGCTGTGAAAATTCTGCACTCAGTACGCCAGAAAATTTGGAAAACTCAGCAGGGGCCATGGGACTGGAAGAGGTCAGTGTTCTTTCCAATCCCAAAGAAAGGTAATGCCAAAGAATGTCCAAACTACTGGATAGTTGAGCTCATTTCACATGTTAGCAAAGTAATGCTCAAAATTCTCCAAGTGAGGTTTCAACAGTACAAGAACTGAGAACTCCCAGATGTACAACCTGAATTTAGAAAAGGCAGAGGAACCAGAGATCAAATTGCCAATATCCATTGGATCATAGAAAAAGCAAGAGAATTTCAGAAAAACATCTATTTCTGCTTCATTGACTACGCTAAAGACTTTGACTGTGTGGATCACAACAAACTGTGGAAAATTTTTAAATAGATGGGAATAACAGATGACCTTTCTTGCTTCCTGAGAAATCTGTATGCAGGTCAAGAAGCAACAGTTAGAACCAGACATGGAACAACAGACTGGTTCCAAATTGGGAAAGGAGTCCGTCAAAGCTGTATATTGTCACCCTGCGTATTTAACTTATATGCAGAGTACATCATGCAAAATGCCAGACTAGATGAAGCACAAGCTGGGATCAAGATTGCTGGGAGAAATATTAATAACCTCAGATATGCAGATGACGCCACCCTTATGGCAGAAAGAGAAGTGAAACTAAAAAGCCTCTTGATGAAAGTAAAAGAGGAGAGTGAAAAAAATGGCTTAAAACTCAACATTCAAAAAATGGAAATCATGGCATCCAGTCCCATCACTTCATGGCAAATAAATGGGGAAAAAATACAAACAGTGAGAGACTTAATTTTCTTGGTCTCCAAAATCACTGCAGTTGGTGACTGCAGCCATGAATTAAAAGACGCTTGCTCCTTGGAGGAAAAGCTATGACCAACTTAGATAGCATATTAAAAAGCAGAGATATTACTTTGCCAACAAAGGTTCGTCTAGTCAAAGCTATGGTTTTTCCAGTAGTCTTGTATAGATGTTAGAGTTGGACCATAAAGAAAGCTGAGCATCAAAGAATTGATACTTTTGAACTGTGGTGTTGGAGAAGACTCCTGAGAGTCCGTTCGACAGCAAGGAGATCAAACTAGTTAATCCCAAAGGAAATCAGTCCTGAATATTCATTGGAAGGACTGATGTTGAAGCTGAAGCTCCAATACTTTGGCCACCTGATGTGAAGAACTGACTCACTGGAAAAGACCCTGATGCTGAGAAAGATTGACGGCAGAAGGAGAAGGAGACGAGAGAGGATGAGATGGTTTGATGGCATCACCTACTCAATGAACATGAGTTTAAGCAAGCTCCAGGAGTTGGTGATGGACAGGGAAGACTGGTGTGCTGTAGTCCATGGGGTTGCAAAGAGTTGGACACTCAGTTCAGAGTGACTGAACTGAGCTGAGTTCAGGGAGGGCTCCTGATTAGAGAATGAGAAATATGTGGCCTCTCATCTTCTATGTGGGCAGAGCCCAGCCTCTTCCTTTCAGTGTTCTTGCTATTTTTGTCTTGGGCTATCAGTCCACAGAAAACAAACTCCAACTCTTTGCTACGGGGCCCTTCTATCTCCTGCCTCAAGACCATCTTCCCTTCCCTTAGAAAGAATGGCTTTGGCTTTGATTAGGGAAAAATACACCCTCATCTCAAAGCCAGAGGCTCTCTGTCATACTGATTAACTGTGGTGAAGGGCCTTGGAAGCCCACTGGGTGGACCAAGCTGACCCCTTAAGGCTCAGCAGGGCCTGACCTCTGCAGGGATGTGCAGTTGAATTCCTAGACCTGGAATGTGCTTTCTCTTACTTTCTCACCACCTGTCCTGTTATCTAGCTAAGTTCTACTCATATTTCTGGTGTCAGCTGAAATATTATCTCCCCAGAGGGATCTTCCCTGACAGCTAAAGCACCTCATATTCCCCTTTGTTGTCATGTAGCACCCACTGCTCCTCCTGTTTGTCACAGCTCATATGAACACATGCACACGATACTCACACAAAACATGCATATATATTTAAATGTGTTTAAAATGGTTTCTCTTCCTAAATGAAAAGTTCCATGAGCTGTGAGATAGTATTGTCTATCACTATTCTAACTTCCTAAAAGTAAAAGTAAAGTTTTCATCGCTCAGTCATGTCAAACTCTTTCAGACCCTCTGGACTGTAGCCCACCAGGCTCCTCTGTCCATGGGATTCTCCAGGCAAGCATACTAGAGTGGGTTGCCATTCGCTTCTCCAGCTCCCTGGTAGGGACTCAATATAAAGCACCACATTAGTGAAGATGGTGAATGTTGAAAATGAAAATGTTGAAGCTTTGACATGTTCAAGTGCCTCAAGTGCCTCGTTTCTTTGTACAGTAGGAGCATACCTCTATACGAACATGTGGCTGTAATTATTTGTCAGTCTGTCTGCATCTCCCACCAGACAGTTATCTCTTCAAGGGCAATTCTCCATGACTTATAGGTCTTTGAATACTCAGCATCTTCACAATGGCTAGTACAGTGTGTGGTGTAAGTCATATGTATTTATGGAACTGAAACTTGAGATCTCATTTGGGTTAGCACAGAGGGAATGGATAGAAGAGTGGTTTAGCATATGGATGGGCAACATACTGGATTTGTACAATCTGACCCTTAGATTTCAATATTTGCAGTGTAAAGAAACCCAGAGAGTAGTGGCAGTTAATTCATTCTTTTTCTGCATCTAAATAGAATAATTCAATATGTGCACACAAAAGTAAAAGACATATGAATAATGAAGGAAGTATTAGCATAGTGTAAAAACTGTGTCGTATCTCAGGAGGTGGCCCTCCTGGATTTCAGTAGGAGATCCTAGAGAAATGAATGAGATGGATGAGATGCTGAGCTATTTTAAATTATTGGTGAAAAACTGATGACTTTGACTTTATTTATTACATGTCTATTTATGTGTATTATTTGTCAACTATTACTTAATAAATGTGTTTATTTTGTACACAAAACATTTAAGGCATTAAATCTATAATGATGAGAACATAATAAAAAGAAACCTAATAATGCATAGATTGTGAACTAAATGCTTCATACATAAGTGCTCGCTAAACTCCATGTGCAGGTTGGGGTAGATAAGCTGATGTCTTCTATAATCATCATAGGATGTTTAGTATGCTATTTAAGTATCAAGTCTTATTTTCTGTGTCAATAACATTATGTGAAACATAATATAATCTCTTCATTAGAGAAAGAAAAATCAAGCAAAGTGATAAGATGTTGTGGTTAATAGCACAGTTTCAAATCGTCCCTCTGTCACCTACTTAGTTGTTTGATTCTGAGGCAAATTTCCTAATTTCTTTGAACTTCGATTTTCTTCTCTGTAGCACTCCTGCTGCTGCTGCTAAGTCGCTTCAGTCGTGTCCGACTCTGTGCAACCCCATAGACGGCAGCCCAACAGGCTCCCCTGTCCCTGGGATTCTCCAGGCAAGAACACTGGAGTGGGTTGCCATTTCCTTCTCCAATGCATGAAAGTGAAAAGTGAAAGCGAAGTCGCTCAGTCTTGTCCGACTCTTAGCGACCCTATGGACTGCAGCCTACCAGGCTCCTCCGTCCATGGGATTTTCCAGGCAAGAGTATCGGAGCGGGCTGCCATTGCCTTCTCACTGTGGCACTGGGGATGCTAATTATAATAAAAAATAGTAACATTGGCCTATGGATTATTGTGTGACATGGATTATTTTCAGCACTTTGAATTTATTAGCTCTTAATTTTCACATCAACTCCATGAGATAAGCAATATTATTATGCCATTTTAGAAATGAAGAAACAAGGCACAGAGAGTTTATGCAACCTGACCAAAGTTACAGAGCTAGTAAGTGGTGGGCTAAGTTACCCAGTTATTCTCTCTTTAGAGGATGTGTTCTTAACCACATCATAGCCATATTGTAAGAGTTATTTAATTCTTTACAATTATTGAATTATAATGCATGCAAAACAATTATTTTCTCTGGCATATTAATATTGTTATTAATATAATAATATTAATAGTTATTAATAAAGCTTAGCTATTACTATAGTACATTAAAACAGCACAAATCATCAACTAGTGAATTTTGTTGTCCCTAAAGTTTTTAAAAAATAAAAAGATAATTAAGGCTTTTCCCCCTAATAATTCTGTTAAAAGTAATAATATATGACAGCAAAGCAATAATAAGTTTGATTTTATGTTAATATTTCTGTAAGAACAGTATGGGTATATTTTAAGAGATTAGAGTGAAAGAAATTCTGTTGACTATAAAATAATAATTAGTAGTCTGGTAAAGTTTAAATTCTCTCTTGTCCTTATTTGCAAGGCTGATTCTAATATAGAAAATGTAACCATGTAGATATTAAGTAAGCAAAAATGTACAAATATGTTGGGGTAAAATATTCAACACTAAGGAGAATCTGTTGTTATTAAAAATACTGAATCATTGAAGACATATATGATATCATATGCCATCACATATTGTTTGCTCTACTGGTATTAAATGTGTCTCCTTTAAAGTAAATAACCACCGCTCACAAGACTCACATTCTACAGTTTTGTTATTGTTAGGATTTGAAGGCTAAAGTAAACATTGGAAAAATCTTTCAGATAATGTTTTGAAACAAGACATCCTAGGATTAACACAATGAAAACTCTATTAAATCCCTAAATGTATTAATAAACATTTATTGAGCAAGTGCTACATGCTTGGCCCTGTGTGGTTTCTAATATCACTGACCATTATGGAATTATCGTGGTCATGTCTAGTCTATCAGTACAGTGGAGCACAATACGTTAAGACAAATGTATTTGGAAAGAAACTTTTAAAGAAAGAAATGCAAAACACGTTATCACATTTAGCCAAGAGTTAGGGAGTAAATCATATATTGTATTTTGAAACAAGCCTTGGTTACTTTTTTTTTTTTATTAATTTTTAAAATGTTTACACTATTTTAAAAGGTTACTTTCCATTTACAGTTATTACAAAATATTGGTTATATTCCTCCTGTTAGACAATACATCCTTGAGACTGTCTTACACTCTAGCCATGCTTACTTTTGTCTTCTCCCTGTCATCTATTAACCAGTCAACTCAGAGCAAATTGTGACTTTTTGAGACAGAATGGAAAACATATCCACAGTTTAATACAGTATGACTAGGTATCCTGGGTAAATAAGAACTCTAGAAAGCCAAGATTTCAACTTCTGTTCTTCTTGGGAGATAAAAACTTTTGACAGAAAGTGAAAAAGATTAAGCAGCTGGCCCACCATCTTCCAATATTTTCTGGACTATTTTCCTGATTATGAGGGCTTCTGGATTCAGGCAGATTTTCTTCCCATTCTTCAGCGTGGCTCTGCAAGAGAGAGTAGAATTATCTGTGAGCATCCTGGCACATCATCAGAAGGGGTCCAGCAGTGGTGGTAGGGAGGGAGTTGAAGGGCTTCCTTAGGGAGGCAATACTAGAGAAGCAGAGACTTACATTACTTCGACTTTGCCACAGTGGGGTCCTGCCCTGTTGACCTCCAAATTTTGGATGTTACTGGGATGAATGCCAGAGGTGATCTTCACACACAAGCAGCGAAGTTCAATGTGTAGCAATCTCTCCTTACTGCTAACTAGGGCAGAACATATGATTCTATTAGTGGTCATGATTATCTCCTAGATCTTATCTATTGATGGGTACCTCCCTCACAAGACCATTGTGAATACGATCAACCTGTCAGCCTTTACTAAAGCACCTAGCAGAATTCTTGGCGCAGGTCAAGTGCCCACAGAGTATAGTGTCTCCATTTGTAATTATTCATATAGCACCCTTCTCTAGTCCCAGAGGCACTAAGGCAGTCCCTCCCCCAGACACAGCTGCAGCAGAAGCAGCCTCAGGTGAGAAGCAGAGAGTCTACTATTCACCTCTCCCTAAAGTTTCTCTTACGTTTTCCAGTGGTGGAGGGAACCGGCATCGTCAGGAGCAGTGACATCAGCAGCAACACCTGTAGGACAGGAAGTGGGCTGGTCACGGTATATGAGGAGGTGGCGTCAGGTCTGAGGCTCATGGTGGAAAAAGACTTGAGTTAGAGTTGTTCCCAGGAGGGTGAATTGCTGCTCAGGAGTCTACCGCTAAGTGGTTTTCACAGTCGCCTGATGTCTTTTATATACTCTGCCTCAAGGCCAGTAAAGAGAAAAAGGATAGGGATGGGGGAAGTGAGGGTGTGGGGTAACACAAGTGTAAGAGTGGTCAAGTTGTGCCCAACCCAGATAAATGCCAGGCAAGTCAAATTCCTGCTAAATTTCATTTGCTGCATCCCTGCACATGCTCGCTCTCCCTTTCTCAATATCCATCTCCCTTACACATATTTAGGCAAGAACTAGACTGAAATATTACATATATTTTCTTTGAATAATTATGTAATATGCCCTGCCTTTCCTATAATGCAATTTAGAGGCCTTATAGACATTTTAGGTGTATCTGAAAGCATAAATGTGTGGCCCTTGCAAAAGAGAGTCATCTTCCCTTTCTGGATGCCAAAGAAAGCAGATGTTCCTATCTTGGTTGTTGATAAGTGCTAGGATTCGTTTGGAGTATGTGGATAAAATAGGAGCCAATTATCAGCAAAACTTAACTTTATGTATTAGTTTATGGACTCCTTTCTGTCTTCCAGATGTATTATCTTTTATAATTTCATCCAGAAACTAGAAGCAAACACATCCTCCTTTGTATTATAAAATAAACTACTTTTTACTTTTTTCTATCATCTGAGTCCACTTTAGAAAATAAGACCCAACAGTTTTATTTTTCCTTTTATCATTAATCTAACAGAGAAATGTATGATACAATTCACCGTAAAATATTTGTAAACTGCAGATAAAACATGCAAGTTCCTCTTCATCATTGCTCCACATTCTGGGTCTCCAATGGTAACCACTGGTAAAAATTTGGCATTAGTTTTCTATTCTATCTACATTTATATACACATATACATAGAGCCACATATATAATACATAGAGATATACATATATACATAGAGATAGACATAGATCATTTTTTATACAAGTGCAGTTATTACACAGCTTTTGTTCTTTAAAACTAAGTCTTCGTCATCCTTTCATGTTACCTCAATGTCATTTTTCTCCATTCTTTTCAATGTCTGCATAATAGTCTATAGATAGGCAATTGTCATCCAACCTCTGTCCTATTGGTAACCTTGTAGGTGTTTCCAGTTTTGCACTTATGGATTGCAGTGAGATCTTTATTAAAGTCTCAAACCCTAACTAAGGGTCTTGATCTCAAACCCCACATGATACTAACAAAGCCTGGCAGATGTACAGGGCGTGCCCCATATATCACATACTGGCTGGTGTATGCTATCGTCTGGATCTCTGACTCATCTATGAGATGCTTCCTCAATAGGACTGTACACTTTTGGCTTTGGGTTTTTTTTAAGTTTTTAAAAAATGACATTTCTTTAAAGTTCAGTTCAGTTCAGTCGCTCAGTTGTGCCTGACTCTTTTCGACCTCATAGATTTTAGCGCGCAAGGCCTTCCTGTGCATCACTAACTCCTGGAGCTTACTCAAACTCATGTCCATTCAGTCAGTGATGCCATCCAACCATCTCATCCTCTGCCATTCCCTTCTCCTCCCACCTTCAATCTTTCCCAGCTTCAGGGTCTTTTCCAGCGAGTCAGTTCTTCCCATCAGGTAGCCAAAGTATTGGAGCTTCAGCTTCAGCATCAGTCCTTCCAGTGAATATTCAGGACTGATTTTCTCTAGGGTGGACTGGTTGGATCTCCTTGTTGTCCAAGGGACTCTCAAGAGTCTTCTCCAACACCACAGTTCAAAAGTATCAATTCTTTGGCACTCAGCTTTCTTTATGGTCCAACTCTCACATCCATATATGACTATGGGAAAAACCATAGCTTTGACTAGATGGACATTTGTCGGCAAAGTAATATCTCTGCTTTTTAATATGCTGTCTAGGTTGGTCATAACTTTTCTTCCAAGGAGCAAGCGTCTTTTAATTTCATGGCTGCAGTCACCATCAGCAGTGATTTTGGAGCCAAGGAAAATAAAGTCTCTCACTGTTTCCATTCTTTCCCCATCTATTTGCCATGAAGTGGTGGGACCGGATGCCATGATTTTCATTCTTTGAATGTTGAGTTTTAAGCCAGTTCTTTTACTCTCCTCTTTCACTTTCATCAAGAGGCCCTTTAGTTCCTCGCTCTTTCTGCCATAAGGGTGGTGTCCTCTGCATATCTGAGGTTATCGATATTTCTCCCACCAATCTTGACTCCAGCTTGGGCTTCATCCAGTCCAGCATTACTTATGATGTACTCTGCATATAAGTTAAATAAGCAGCGTGACAATATACAGCCTTGATGTACTCCTTTTCCTATTTGGAACCAGTCTGTTGTTCCATATACAGTTCTAACTGTTGCTTCTTGACCTGCATATAGATTTCTCAGGAGGCAGGTCAGGTGGTCTGGTAGTCCCATCTCTTTAAGAATTTTCTACAGTTTGTTGTGATCCACATAATCGAAAACTTCAGCGTCGTAAATGAAGCAGAAGTAGATGTTTTTCTGGAACTCTCTTGCTTTTTTGTTGATTCAACAGGTGTTGGCAATTTGATCTCTGGTTTCTCTGCCTTTTCTAAATCCAGCTTGAACATCTGGAAGTTCACAGTTCACGTACTGTTGAAGCCTAGCTTGGAGAATTTTGAGTATTACTTTGCTCATGTGTGAGATGAATGCAATTGTCTGATAGTTTGAGCATTTTTTGGCATTGCCTTTCTTTGGGATTGGAAAGAAAATTGACCTTTTCCAGTCCTGTGACCACTGCTGAGTTCTCCAAATTTGCTGGCGTATTGAGTGCAGCACTTTCACAGCATCATCTTTCAGGATTTGAAATAGCTGAACTGGAATTCTATCACTCCCACTAGCTTTGTTCATAGTGATGCTTCCTAAGGCCCACTTGACTTTGCGTTCCAGGATGTCTGGCTCTAGATGAGTGATCACACCATCATGGTTATCTGGGTCATGAAGATCTTTTTTGTATAGTTCTTCTGTGTATTCTTGCCACCTCTTCTTAATATCTTCTGCTTCTGTTAGGTCCATACATTTCTTAAAAGTTAACATGTGCATAATAAGAAACTGAAAAACACAAGAAACAAAAAACAGTCATCCATAATCACAAGCAATTTACTGTTTGATACTAAGCATCCATTTTTATGTAAATAAGATCATGTAGTTATGTATCATGCTTTCTCACACATCATGAGTATTTACCATTTCACTATCCCACAGCTATATGAGTATTTTGATAACCAAGAATATACTATACCAACTCAATGCAGGAAAAAAAATATAATCCTGCCTTGGCAACAAATATTTCATAAGAGACAAAGATGGCAACAGCTCTCTAGATAAAGATATTGGTAGAGTTATGATTAAAATACTACATTCCCTTAGTGCTCGATTAAAAATGGGACATAGAGCAACAGAGTACACGCAGTATAATGCTTCTAAGAGGATTCATTATCCAAGCTAAACTATTAAAGTATTAGCGAAGAAGTATGTTTCCATTGAATTTCTTAACAAAATGTTCTTGTGATACAGCCTAGAGATGTATACGCATCAGTGGTTATCGTCTAAATACAAGTATGACACACCCATATACATCCCTCCTTTTATACTTCCTTCTGCTCATCTGCTGCCAACCTAATGAGCAAGTCCTGACGTACATTTCTCAGAGATGGTTTAACCATTCCATATCCAAGATCATTTATTTTTATCAATCATAGCAAAAATATTTGGACTTCCCTGGTGGCCCAGAGGTTAAGATTCTGCTCTCCAAACACAGGGGCCGAGGGTTCAATCTCTGGTCAAGGAAGATCCTGCATGCCTCATGGCATGCCAAATATATATATATATATATATATATATATGGGGGGGTTGCTTCCCGGGTGGCAGTAGTGGTAAAGAATCTGCCCACCAATGCAGGAGACCTAACAGACAGGGGTTCAATCCTTGGGTCGGGAAGATCTCCTGGAGGAGGGCATGGCAACCCACTCCAGTATTCTTGCCTGGAGATTCACCTTGGGCAGAGGACCCTGGCAGGCTATAGTCCATGGGGTCCAACAGAGTCAGATATAACTAAAGCAACTTAGCATGTATATATATATTTGAAGTGAAAGTTGCTCAGTCATGCCGACTCTTTGTGATCCCATGAACTATACAGTCCATGAAATTCTCCAGGCCAGAATACTTGGGTGGGAAGCCATTCCCTCCTTCAGGGGATCTTCCCAACCCAGAGATCGAACCCAGGTCTCCTGCATTGCAGGCGATTCTTTACCAGCTGAGCTACCAGGGAAGCCTATATATATGTATATATAATATACATATATATAATATACATTATATATATAATTATACATTATAAACATTATATATAATATAAATTATAAATATAACATATATAAATATATATACATATATATTTTGTTGTTTAGTCGCTGAGTTGTGTCTGACTCTGCAACCCCATGGACTGCAGCCTGCCAGGCTCCTCTGTCCGTGGTAATTCTCCAGGCAAGAAACAAAGATATTTACAAATTGGTTAATTCATTAGCTCTACTTTTTATCATACACTGTCACCTTAGGACATTTAAAAATCTTAGATGTTGCAAAATAATGAACCTTGTCCACAATAAACATAGGTACTTTACAAAAATGAACATATAGATCTATGGTTACAACCTAAAACCGTCTTCGAGATATGGAAACGTTAGCCAGGAGCCCTTCCCTTCAACCTTTCTCTTACCCCTCCTCCAGCATTCCAGGGGACAGCACTACATCTAGCTTCAAGAGGTGATTAACAGAGACACTCCCAGAAAACTTGGGCTTCCCTGGTAACTCAGCTGGTTAAGAATTTGCCTGCAATGCAGGAGACCCTGGTTCAACTCCTGGGTCAGGAAGATCCCCTGGAGAAGGGAATGGCTACCCACTTCAGTATTCTGACCTGGAGAATTCCATGGACTGTATAGTCTATGGGGTTACAAAGAGTCGGACATGACTGAGTGACTTTCACTTTCACTCCCAGAAAACACAGTCCTTTCTAAAAATTAAGGAAAGGGTATCAGTTAAGGGGTGATTTTACTACCTCTGCTTTTAATATACTTTGGGCATTAGCGCTTACTTATTTTTTAATTCACAGCAGTATTAACTAAAACACACAAGTAGAACAATGATTACATAATCTGAATGTGTGTGACTCGTGAGCACTCACTGACCCTTCTCTGTCCATTTTTGAATGCAGAGGCATGTGGAAGATGTCTGTGAATGCCTCATGTATCCTGTAGTGTGTAGGATAATGCAATGTACAGTAGGTCATAGCTAAACAGTATTAGTGAATAAATCAACTATTCTCATTAAAGGAAAGTTTCTCTTTCCTTTCCAATCATTCACAATTCTCAAACTAGACTTCACATGAACCCAAAGTACAAGTGGTATAAAAAAGTGATTTGGGAGGCTGGGAAGAAAGGATGGGCCCCCAGACACAGGTCGTCTTCCTCTTACAGCTTTGTAGAAATCTTACACAATATTCAAGCTTCCTATTTTCCTTTTTGCTTATTTATTTATACCTTCAAAATTCTAGAAGAAACTCTTAAGATGTTAAATGTATAAAATTACCCTTTATCATGACTGTGTAAATAATTTTTTCCAACTTTTTAAAAAATTCTAAGCCATTTTTTCCTGTTTATCAGTTCCTGACTATGTCTATTTAAGCTCTTAGTTCCTGATTTACAATGTATTCCTTATTTTTGTCCACCCTAATAGTTTTCTGCTTATAATTTGCAGTCTAGCAGTAGAACATATTAAATTAACATGATTTCCCCTCTCTTCCAACCCCAAAATTCATAGTCTAGCAGGTAAACTCAAGGAAAATCTTAAACTGAAAATTAGTATTCTTCCAAGAGAGACCGTGTGAAGTGAATTACAGAGAGAATTTCAACAGGAAACAGGACCAGGGGAATAAATTTCCTTCTAGTTCTTCCTGAGTGATGACTGTATAACCTTTCCCCATTATTGTGATTAAAATGTTGCAATACTCACAAATACTGTGAATTAAGAATAAGACACAAAGCAACAGAGTACACAGGGTATAATGCTTCTAAGAGGATTCATTATCCTATCTAAACTGTTAGAGCACTAGCAAGGAAGTATGTTTCCAATGAATTACTTAACAATGTATTTCTATAGTACAGTCAAGAGACACGCACACATCAGTGTGTCTGCATTGACTCACAAATCATATCTATCTGTATTCAAATGTAAGTTCAAAACCATTTCCAGAGTGAGACATAAAAGATTTTGGCATTATTCATAATCTCTTTCTTTTTCTGTCCTTCTCAGTTCTTCCCTCCACAATACATGCTGTTTACTCTTCTCACTAGTTTCAGTGCTTCCCTGGTGGCTCAGAGGGTAGTCTGCCTACAGTACAGGATACCTGGATTTGATCCCTGGGTCAGGAAGATCCCCTAGAGAAGGAAATGGCAACCCACTCAGGTATTCTTGCCTGGAGAATACCACGGACAGAGGAGCCTGATGGGCTATGGTCCATGGGATCGCAAAGAGTCAGACACAACTGACAGACTTCATTTTCTTTTTTTCTTTTCCCCTTCTTACAAATACTAACCACATTTCCTTCCTGGTTCACTTCGATTAGTCACAAGTTCCTAATCCTTTGGGGGAAACTATATGGGATGTTTTCTGAGCTAACAATGTTACTTGAGTTAGTTGATACCAGGAAAGAGGTAGCATGTAGCAGAAGATCATCAACTCATTGTCTTAATCAACAAGTGTATTTTGTCACAAAAGACACATCGTCAGCAAGGTTTGTGAGGCAAGATGAACATATTTCTTGAGTCACTAAAATTTCACAAGCCTATTAGTCAGCGTTTGAGGTAAAATGCTTTTTGCTAGTTTTCATTTATTCAATAAATATTAAGTATCTGCTATGTGCCAGGCAAAAAATGAGACCTCAAACATTTGTGCAAAGCAATGAGATGTAAATAATAATTTACTACTGCTACTATACACTACTACTGCTACTATTGCTAACTGTTCTTAATGTTGTGTGCATAACTTTTTTGGTTTCCATGAAGAGAAACATAATACTGACACTAATAAGTGCACTGTACAGAAATGGGTAAAAGAATATTTTAAATCAGTTATTTAAGCAAAACAAATTAGCTTATACAAAGTTACAATTCAAAAGAATGCCAGAAAATTAGTGTCAGATGTTATTGTGTTTAAAAATAACTTGACTGCTTTTTATGAAACTTACTTTGTCACCCTGTTTTTTTTTTTTTTTTGTGGTAACTTACTTTATCTCTTTTTCCTTTAAGTCACTGTATTAGAAATAGCAGTGTCATTCAGGAAATTAGCAAGCTTTCTAGGACTCAAAACAGAACTTATCTGTTAGCTATTTTAAAAGAAAATATCTAAAGACACTGGAGGAACATTAGACTTTAAAATTAAGACATATGTTAATTTTGCTTTATATAGACTGTTTTAAACTGACATCTCCCAAGTGTGAAGGGAATAAGCTATCACCTACAAATTAGTAGTAAAACAATTGATATAGAAGACCCTAGAAATGATAAAATGGAGAGTCAGTCTGTTAAAGCACTTTAATCAATAAGTTGAAATACTAGCCAACAAAATATTTCCTATGAGTGCTGAAATCTAATATGTTTTCTATATAACTTTAAGTGGACAAAAATGATCCAGACCTGTTTTAGTCAACTAAGTGCGTCCGACTCTTTTGCAACCGCACGGATTGTAGCTCAACAGGCTCCTCTGTTCATGGAATTTTCCAGGCAAGAATACAAAAGTCGGTTGCCATTTCCTCCTCCAGGGGATCTTCCTAGCCCAGGGATCAAACCCACATCTCCTGCACTGGCAGGTGGATTTTTTTTTAACACCTGAACCACCAGGGAACCCTTGACTTCAAATACTCTGACACTAATTTTTGAGGCTATATCCTACCCAGGGGTGGTGAGGCATGGGGTAGGAGTTGGGGGCGGAATATCTTCCTGGGTGCTCTTACAAAAGAACATTGCAAAGTTCTGCAGGCATGTGGATTTTTAATGATGTTGATTGCTGCCATTTGTTGAACATTAGATGCATGATGATCATTTTTCAATCCTCTTTTGCTGCATAACAAGCCATTCCCAAACTTAGTGGCTTACAACAAGTTGGTCATTTCTGATAATTCCGTGTCCTAATGAGAGGTTGAAGAGTTGACACATTGGAAAAGAGCCTGCTGCTGGGAAAGACTGTGGACGAAAGAGGGGAAGAAAAAAGATGCTGGAAAAGACAAAAGAAGAAGGGGGTGGCAGAGGATAAGATGGTTAGATAGCATCACTAACCCAATGGCTTCCCAGGTGGTGCAGTTGGTAAAGACTCTGCCTGTTCAGTGCAGGAGACACAGAGATGTGGGTTCAATCACTTGGTTGGGAAGATCCCCTGGAGGAAGAAATGGCAACCCAATCCAGTATTTTTACCTGAAAAATCTAATAGATAGAGGAGCCTCACAAGCTACAGTTCACAGGATTGCAGAGTCTGAGACAATGGAGCATGTGTGCACACTGCACCAACTCAATGGACATGAACTTGAGCAAACTCCAGGAGATTAGTGGAGGACAGCAAAACCTGGAATGCTTCAGTCCATGGGAATCCAGAGTTTGACATGACTTAGTGACTGAACAACAACAATGAGAAGTACTTCTGCTTTCATCTTGCCTGAGTACACTTGATTGGGTACGATCAAAGAGCAACTGGAAGGGCTGAAAAGTCCAAAATGGCCTCATTCACCTGGGAGGTGGTTCATCCTGGCGACTGACAGATTTCTGCTTCAGCACCTGGGTCCTCCTGTTCCTCCTCCTATAAGCAGTATCATGATATTTCTCAGGAATAAATGAAGGAGGAAGGAAGGAAGGGAGCAAGAGAGAGAAATGAGGGAAGAGAAGAGTAGGAAAGGGAGAGGAGGGAGAGACAAAGAAATAAAAGACAAGAATGGGACTTGCTTGGTGGTGCAGTGGTTAGGAATCCACCTTCCAATGCAGGGAACTTGAGTTCAATTCCTGATGGAGGAGTTAAGACCCCACATTCCAAGGGATAACTAAGCCCACATGCTGGAACTACTGAGTCCATGTGCTTCAACAAGAGAAGTCAGTGCACCTCAGTGAAGACCCAGCACAGCCAAAAAACAAAGAAAAAGGACAAGTACCTTCCACTCTCCTCCCCTTCCCATTCCCTCTCCTCTCGTCTCCTCCTCCTGCTCCTTCCTCATAAAGTACCTCCAGCATGCCTTTTCAGGATCCTCTGAATGGTGCACCACAGCTTTTTTTCCATATCTGTGGAAAACACTTCATATATTTTTTTTTAATGTTGTCACATCATTGACGGGATCACCGGTGGCTCAGAGGGTAAAGAGCCTCTGCCTGCAATACAGGAGACGGGGGTTCAATCCCTGTATCGGGAATATCCCCTGGAGAAGGAAATGGCAATCCACTCCAGTATTCTTGCCTGGAAAATCCCATGGACAGAGGAGCCTGTTAGACTATAGTCTGTGGACTGTACACCCAGGAGTACATCAAGGCAATCCTTCTCAGGAATATATTATTAATTTTGCTGACTAATACCCACCAGGGACCATCAGTCAAAATCAGAATCATATGCATGCTCCTTGTCTTCCGTGACTTAGTCAGTGAGGCAAGTTGAAATCCCCAGATGCTTCTGCTGCCTGGTAAATTTCTCAGTTTGTAACATCCAGGAAAGAATTAGAAGTTATGAACAACATGAGAATTAACCACAACAACTCTTTTCCTCATGCAAGAATTAAAACTATGATAGAAAAACTAAACCACTAGTCATATTTTATCATAGAGCTTGTCATATCTTTAGGAATTGAAGGATTATGTGAATGTGACACACCCAGAGGCAAACAAGAAAATCTGGTAGAATGAAGAGCATTGACTGTACACTGAAAATTGTCTGGATTGGGAGAGTAACACAGCACATTTTAGCTGAGCATTTGTTCAGTTCCCAGTGATTTCATATACGAGAGTGAATTTCAGAGGGATAGCAGAGTGAACATAGTATGTAGAGACTTGGAGGAAAATATAAGGTATATCCTTAGAAGACAGATATTAGATTAATTTCCCCTGGATCTGTTCCAGTATTCTTGCCTGGAGAATCCAATGGACAGAGGAACCTAGAGGGCTCCAGTCCACGGGCTCGCAAAGAGTCGGAGACCACTAAGCGACTTAGCATGTGCACATGTTGTTTTTGATTTTGCTAGTGTCTTTGATTGTCTTTGTCTTTGATTCTGCTGGTGGCAGGATCAATAGCAGCAGCAGGGTTGATGAGTAGTAGCTGTTACTGAGGTTCTTGTGTAGATTATACTTTGGTAATACATTGTGATCAATTTTATTTGTAGAACAGCCAGTTATGGCATGCCCATAACAAATACAACTTCAAGAACATTGCAATGAGGTGTTAGTCTATGATCTATAAGCAAACTAAAGTTTTAAATCTTGCTTCTGGGGAAAAAATTTCTTGAATTATGATAAAGAAGTAATTAGTAATGTTTATTTCTTCACATAGCTTGTGTTTTATCCATTCAAAAGGCATTGAATACACTTTCGTTGGCCATTATCAAGCACCTAATAAGTATTTTGGAGATAATATAATAAATGAGGGATTGTTTAAAACACTGAAATCTATAATTCAAACTTTTATAGTAACTTGGTTTGAGTTTTTAGTGTTTCCTTAGGATAAGGATATAAATTCTGGGTTCAAAGGAAAAAATGCTATTTGAGAGAGCAATAAAATACTACAGAAGTTTAATTTTTTTTAAATTTGAGGTATTTTGTGTTTTTTTATATTGCTGAAAAAAATTCTCAGCAAACTCATCTCTTTGAGTCTACTCTAGGTGCTATCATATCTTTGTATCTCTGGTTGCCTCTTACACACACTCTCTCTATTATATAGATATATTAATATGTAATCATAGAACATCTGTTAATCTAATTGATATTTTTTATATATGGAGAGAGATGAAAAGATATAGAATTACTTAGGTAAAATATGGGTATGTTAATAATATATTAGTATATATTATTAAATGTACATACATGTTAATATAAGCATATATAACATATTAATCCAATTGGAGTTTGTGTGTATGTATACTAATTGGATTAGTTGCTCTCCTTTTGTTTTCTTGCTTTTCCTCAGAATGAGCTATTTACCTTAAATTGCTATTTCAATACCAGGGAGACAGTGGGATTTGCTTAGATAACTAACCTGTTTAAACACTACGTGTTACTATGTGTTTGTTAGTCACTGTCTTACGAACAGAAGCGAATATGATAAATATAGTCTTCCCCTTATGAAGTTTACAGTGAAGTTGGAATAGACACTAAATAAATGATCACATGTGCATAGTCTCCATAGGCTCTACAGTCATGTTGGTGACAAAATGTTATGAAGGAAAAGAATAGTCATATGACAGGATATAAAAGGGGCTTTAATCGAGTGGGAGAGAAGGGTCAGAGAGGCCTTAAGTGACAGGTTAACTGCCTTTGGAAGAAGGATGGGAGTTAGGTGAAAGTGAGGGTTCTGTGTTTTAGGTTGAAGGGACTACGCTTACCAAAGCTCTTGTTGGATTATTGGTAGACAAGAAAGGAAAAAGGGTAAAGGAATTACAGTTTATTCAGCACTTACAATGAACCAGGTGATTGATTTTAGGATACTATCTACAACCTGAGTTTCAAGATAACTTATTTAATTAAGTCAATCTGTATCAGGTATTGAAGATACAGAGATGAATGAAATGTGGCAGATGCTCTGGGAGAACTCTAGTAGAGTAGGGTAAAAATCCTTTTAAGCAACTAAAAGCAATGCAATATTGGCTATTCCCATGAATTCAAATACTTAGAAGACACTATGGGAACATTAGAATGGAAACCATAAACTCTGCTGGTAGTGCCATGGAAAACTTCATGAAGGAAGTATTGTTTGAATAGAGCTTTGAAGGATGAATAAGCTTCCTTCTATAGACAGAAAAATATGAAGGCCTTTCCAGGCAGAGATCCTACCAAAGGCATAGACCTGGAAGGAAACTAAATTTGACCAGTAGGCATAGACCAGTAGGGAAACTAAATTCTTGACTGAAATTATGCTACAGAAAAATGACTTTGAAGTAGTAATCAAGAGTCATAACCTGATTTGTCATGCTCTGCAACTTGTATTTCTTGTTTAGGAAATAGGCAGGCGGTAAAGGCTTTAAGGTAAGGAAGTCTTACATATCTGTGTTTTCTAAAGAGCCCAAAGGTTGTTGGTGCTCTGAAGGAGGAACTGGAAGGGAAGTGAGCTTGGAGATAGGTTGAATTAACACAAGGACATTGGGAAATGAGGGTTCTCTCTGCTAGCAAAGAGGAGCATGGTTAATTTTTACAGTTTGGTAATGTAGAACTGGGGGCTTCCCCAGTGGCTTAGCAGGTAAAGAATCCACCTGCAAGGCAGGAGACACAGGAGATGCAAGTCTGATCCCTGGGTTGGGACAATTCCTGGAGGAGGGCATGGCAACCCATTCCAGTATTCTTGCCTGGAGAAACCCATGGACAGAGAAGCCTGGCAGGCTATAGTCTAAAGGGTCTCAAAAAGTCAAACATGACTGAAATGACTTAGCAAGCACATGTGCAATGTAGAATTAAGGAGGAATGACATTTTTGTAACAGTGCAATAAACTATGAACTTGAGTAAATTTTATAAATCTTTTATTTTTTTCCAAAGAACAAAAGAAGCAGTATAAACCATTGAGATACATTTAAAAAGAACAATTTTAACATAGTAATTGTGATGCATATGTAATTCTTAGTAACAAAATGGTCAAACACTTAAAAAGATACAGTATATGTGTCTGCAAATTTTAGCAAGGCTGTGCATTTTTTAAAAACTACATGACGAGTTTATATTCAAATACCTTGAATACGCTTTCAGAACTTTCAAAGTATAGATCATTGTTAAGATTGCCTTTACTCTTAAAAAACTAAAGGGATGTATTTCTATAAAAACTAGAAATAAGGAATTTACCTAGTTCCTAGCTTCTTCATTAATCCAAAATACATACTTAGTGACTAGAAATATAACACTCCTAATAAAATAGCTAATAAATATCATATAAAATCAAAGGTTTAATGAGTAAGTCATGACATTATGCCATACTAGGAAGACATGAAATGTCTAAATTTATAGAAAAAGAATATATTAGTCCTTATAGAATTCATATATTTAGAAATTCTAAATAAGGAAATATATTCTACACCGATAACTGTATAACACTCAGATTTCCAATGCAGTATAACTTAAATATCTTCCCAGGGTCAAGAGTAAGAAAATTCTCTAACATATGCCCCCCAAAACAATACTAAAGTAGTTCCTATAGTGAGGATAACAATTTATCTCCATATACAGCATTCCAATGAAATTCCATTCACTCTCACACAGCTTTTCTCATGGCAGTATAAGAACTACATTCTAGAAATAACAGTAGTCACCTTGAAAGATTAACAACCAGTGATTCCTTGATTCACAATTTAGTCAACTCTTAAAGATTTCAATAGCATAGCAGTTAAAATAACAGCAAATAAGGAGCAGGAAATACTATGCTAAACAGGACATAAACTGAGCAGAAAGCTGCAAGGACAAGCATAGATTCCCTCTTCCTTTCTCTCTCTCATAGTGGGGAATTCATACAGAGACCTAACTCACTGGAGAAAATGAGCCCTTGCTTCTTGTCTTCGGTGGGTCCAGAGGTCCCCAGAAAATTCTGCTGAAGCACTGAGCAATTTTTCCAATCATGGTCCTTTCTTTTAATTGTTCTTTCCACTGTTGAAAAAAGAATTATATCAGTTTAATCAAATTTCCACACACCTGTCTACCCCAACTTGTTTTCAAAACAGGGTTTAGGATCAATAAACAGCAGAGTAGAGTCCTTAACAAACAAAATACATCTCAGTAACGAGTCTGTGTAACCTCCTAGGCAATTCATATTGAGATTTGTGATAAGAGTTTTCCCAGGACTTTGGAGAACAACTTTCCCTTCTTCTCCAGAACATCTTTTTTATTTTAATCATGATCTGGAATGTGGTCGCCAAATCTCAGACAGAGAGTAAGGATTTTGAGAAATCCACACTCCAAGAGAGATTAAGAAACCAGAAAGAGCAAAGTGACAGATACCTGTCCAATATTTTCTGGACGATCTTCTTGATCAAAGGAGCTTCTGGATCTAGACAGACTTCCCTTCCATTCTTCAAGGTGGCTCTGCAGAGAGAAAACGAGGATGCCCCCATGAACTTGGGGGCTGAAGACTAAGGCCGGAGAATGGGGGGAAACCGTCCCTCTTGCCAAGATCACGGTGGACAGCGCCGAGCACCGGGACTTACATCACTTCCACCTTGGAGCACTGAGGTCCCGCGGCGATCACCTGCAGATCACTGACCATTTTGGGATGAATTCCCGGTGTGGTGGTTAAACACACACAACGCAGCTCTCTCACAACGGCCGCGACAGGACCAGCTGGGGTGGGAGAGACATCGTTACAGGGCAGGTTGCTGGGAGAGCTCTTCCCCAGCCCACCCGCCCGGGGCACTTCCCTACGCCCGGGACGCCGCTCCGCTCCACCCGCCTGGTGCGCTCGGCTGGTCTAGCGCTCTCACCGCTGGCGAGGGGCCCGGGCGGCGTCAGCAGCAGCAGCGCGAGCAGCGCGCACAGGGAGCCCGAAGGGCCGGAGACGCGGGCGGCGCGGCTGGATAGCACTCTCATAGTGGCGAAGAGAGGACTGCAGAGGGTTCCGAAGAAGGGAGAAGGCGCGGGATTCGAAGCTCCAGAGCGCTTGTGACTGCCTCGGGTCTTCAGCATCCCTTTTATCTGCACTGGCCCCTTCCCCCAGGCAGGAAGCTCAACCTTTAGGATGCTTGGGAAATTCCCTTAACTAAGGGGGGCGGGGAGAGGGGGCCGGGTGGAGGGGGACTGGAGGAGCGGGGTTTGAGGAGGGTGGTTGGGAGGAGCAGCTCGCGGTGGATCTGTTAGGTCGCCCAGCGGTGGCTGGAGTGGATGCTGTTTTCGCTGGAAGTAAGAAGCAGTCCTGCGGAGATTTTGTCCATCCGGGCCAGCCTGGGCTAGCGAAAGCCAGCTTCTCCTGGGTGACAGGTGTCTTTTCAGAGATGCCCCTCGTCTTTATCTAAACAGAAAGACTAGGCGCAAAGTAAGCCGCTGAAAGGGTTCTTTGGGGGGAGGGAGGTTGTTTTTGTTTTTTCTTTCTTTCTTTTTTTTTTTTTTTTTATTAATTTGGCTCTGCCCCGGGCGAGGAGGTTGGGGGGGCGGACATGTGGTATCTCTGTTCCCTAACCAGGGATCCAACCGAAACCCTGCATTGGAAGCATGGAGTCTTAACCACTGAACCTGCAGGGAAGTCCTTAGCTGGGAGGTTAGATTTCAGAAAATTTTCTGAACTCTTTTCTAATTATTATTATAACTGTAATAATTATTACAATTCAGTAAATGTAAGCTGTGACTCAAACTACACCAAACTGAAAAATCTTTCACTCCTGCTTGCCGGCAAACAGGTCTAGCTTCTTCAGATTAATTTATAATTCTCTGGACTTCAGCCAGCAGTGAGAAGCCAAGATAAGATGATGAAAGTATCTGTACTCCCACTTGAAGTCAGTGGAAGGAACAGGCTGCAAAAGCAAGTCCACTTTCTGGGAATTCTATAGGTAGTTTTGCAAACATGCGTGTCAAGGTGGCTTAACAAAAATCATCAAAAAATCACCCACCAAATTGCTCTGGGAAAAAATGCCTTGCTTTCAGCAGTTCAATACACTATGGAATTGGAAGGCTCTATGGTCTTGGTTGGATGTGGGATGAGTGCAGACTACAGCGATGCCCCAGAGCCCACCGTCTTGGTATGGCTCCAGACCTAACCAGATGTGTAATTGACCCAGTTTGGAGAAGCCCTGGAGTCTGACGAGTTTAAAGGGCTCATCTGGAAGTTTGGTTCTAGGGATTTGATGAATCAGTTTTGCAGCAAAACAGCACCCCACTCTGACTTCACTCAACCAACTTCATGGGATGGGAGGATGACTCACATACACAGGCTTCTGGAACCATCCTGCTTCATAATCAGTGGTGTGACCAAGCCTGTTTCCACAGTTCTGCTCTAGTCCCAGTGAGCCTACAGCTGCTCCCCGAAGCTGAGGGTGAGGTAGCTTTTTATCTCTGTGAAAGCAGTTAGTTTTTTGCTCATTTTCGTTTTTGGCCTCACCATGTGGCATGTGGGATCTTAGTCCCCTGACCAGGGATTGAACTCACATCCCCTGCATTGAAAGTGTGATCTTAACCACTAGACTGCCAGGGAAGTCCAAAGAACTCTGAAGTTTTAAGGGCTGGGTCTTTCACATGTCCAGTTTCATGGCAGGCATGGCAACGATATTGGAATGGCGTGTAGGCTTTCTTTCATGTAAATCTTACTAGATCCTATTCTGGATTATTCTCGACTCGTGTCCTCACAGTTGGCCAGCCAAGGCAATCAGTGAGCATGATGACAATCAGAAACCAGTCATGGAACAAGAATTGTCTCCCATGACCCTGGAAAATTTTCTTAACACCTCCACACATCTTCCTTGGTAGGCTATCACTTCCATTGGTGAGCACGGAGGAGGTGTCATAGACCTTTAGAACTTTAAGTCTAGAAGAAAACTTAGGAGATTCCCTAGTTAAGGAGGGCTGAGAGGTTTGACCTCATTTTGTGGGAAGTCAAATGGAAAGTTCTCTATCCTGCTGATCTTCCTGAGCCCATCAGCATCATACCTGACTCAACTGATGCAATCTTTCATCCTTCTAGGGAGCGGTGATGTGGGAAAATAGCTTCAGACTTATTATATTGCCTTTTTAGGCATTGTGTGTGTGTGTGTGTGTTAGTTCACTGTTTTGTCCTATTCCTTGCGACCCCACGGACTGTAGCCTGCCAGGCTCCTCTGTCCATGGAATTCTCCAGGCAAGAATACTGGAGTGGGTTGCCATTCCCTTCTCCAGGGGATCTTCCCCACCCAGGGGTTGAACCTGGTCTCCTGCAGTGTAGGCAGTTTCTTTACCATCTGAGCTACCAGGGAAGCCCTTTTAGACAATAGACTGTATCTAAAGACAAAAGCTTCACTGATATGGATCGGATAAAACTTCAAAAATATAATTAAAAATCTTAGGCAGTTAAATTCAACTTAACCATAGGGAAAAAACCACAGACAGTACAAGATTTTGTGGGAGGAAATTGTTTAATGACTCAAATAGGTTATTGAATTTTTATAAATGTGCTTATGTGTGTGTGTGTGTGTTTCAGATCCAAATAAGCTGTTTTAGGTATAAAGGAACAGATGAATTAGTTTTGGCATCAAATGGTAAGATCGTAGAAGGGTCATGAGATGTAATTTCCATTTCCTCTGAACACTCTTACAGATGTGTACGCTTCACCTGGTTTGCACTCTGAATCAACTTACCTTGGATTGCTTATAGAATATAAGGCAAAAATAAATGTTTCTATAGCTAGAAAGCAGGTAATAGGAAGTCCTCACTAGAAATTGGCTGTGGGTTGCCAAGAAGCAGCAGGTAACTTAACCTAAGTTCTCACTGAAATCATTCAGGTGCATTGCCCATTCTGGCTCCTGTCTAAGCATTCCCGATGTAGACCTTGTGCAAAGACAGATAGGAATGTGGCTGGTCTGAAGACTCCCTACAGTTGACAATGTACCACAAGAGGCAGAGCTCTTCAAAAGTAATTGCTTCTTTATTGCAAGTCTAAAGGGAAGCCATTTTGGCCTTCCTGCACCAGCATGCAGGTAGTAGAGAAAGTGTTACTTTTGTCCCAAGGTATAACAAAACAATCTGTAAAATGACATCCTGATAGCCTGAAAGGTTGACTGCTTGTCAAGAGCAATCTTTAGTCATAATACCACAGAGGAATGTAAGAGGAATTCAAACACTCTTGATGGTTTGCAGCTCTCAAAATGTGTTCATGATCTGTCAAGCCTCGTATTGCTTCTCAGAGGCAGATAAGAAATATTTTCCTATCATTCTTCAACTTGGGAAGAAAGACCAGAGAGTTAAGAAATAGAAAATTTAAGATTGGAAGTCAAGCACTAGAGAATCCACCTCACGAAAATTTTAATAGTTTCCAGATTACAAACCATTTTCTTCATAGTATTGGCAAACACCCTGTGGCTCTCCACATCTGGTTAACCTCTTTACTTTATTGCCCAATAATCATATTTTAACTGTTGAAATCTACTCCTGAGGTCACTATGATGTCAAACATCCAAGAGGCTTTCAGGCTAACCAGTCAAAAACTGCCGCCTGCTTTCTAAGTCCTTTCCTTTCTTCATGACCAGTTCAAAGTCTTATCTTCTCAGAGAAGGTTTATATGACAAAGCCAATGGAAATGTATTCCTTCCACTTTTGGTCTTTGAACAATTAATGTACTTGTAAACCTATCTCCTGAGACAGAGTTAATTATTAATTATTCCATAATTTTTCTCTTGTCTCTCCCAAGTTAACCATAAACTTTAAAATCAGCCCTGATGTTTTATATTTCTCCCATGACCTCCCATAAGTTCCAAGTTCAGTAGGAAGCAGTCTATGAACATTTGATGGCAAATATTGATAACTTTTAAATTTTGTAGTATTAAGTTACAAGTAGATCTTAAAATTAATGAGGAAAGAATAGGGCGGTTTACTGTCCTATTAATCATTTGAACTTATCTATTTTGAATTGGCTTTTCTCAATGTTGGAAATTGTCTCTTCTTAGGGACTGTACAGATGGTATTTTCAGTCTTTGGACTCCAAACTATTCAAAAGAATGTTCAGAAACCAGCAGGATATTTTATATCAAAAGAAAAAATATACTCAATGAAAGTATTGACCAAAATACATATTTTATGTAACTTAGTGATTGTTGGAGATAAGTGATCAGGGAAGATTCTGACTAGGTTATACTGTGTTGAATGTTAACAGTGTGGGGATGTTATTTTAAATTGATCTCTTCCAACAAATCAGAGAGGCCTTTAATGATTTAGTATATGACTAAGGCCATTTAGTTTGTGACACACCGTTTCACATATTTTTTTAAGTTTCTATTTTTTTTTAATGTCTACTACTCGTTATATTACCTTTAAGAAATAGTATATACTGCAGTAAAAGAAAATGTAGACATATCATTATCAAGTTCAGCACATCAAAGATATCAGTTTATTGCAGTAAGAGCTGAAGTGGAAAATCGAGTTACTTTTTGCATGCAAGTAACAAAAGAAAAGGAAAAGGCCAGTTACTTTGGGGTTAACTTGGCAAGATCAATGCAGTTTGTCTACTTCCACATTGGGCTTGACAGACCAATGAAAAAGGAGCATCATATAGGGATTAACTTGGCTTCAAAGTTGCCCCAGAATTACTATATGTCAAGAACGTTTTCCCTACTTTTGTTCATTATATAATTTTCCTGCTACCCATTTACAATTAAATCTGCTTGAGAAAGGAGTAAATTAGTAGTGAATTTTGATTGAGTCTAGATTAAGCAAGGCTCCAAGTAACCATAGGTGGGCTTTTCCTTGCCACCTCCTGGAATATATGGGGTAGCTAGTTATTTTTGTTTAGCCTTGCAATCCTGGCCTGCCAGAAATTTTTTTGACAAGAGATGACTACACAGAAAATAAAGAAAAGATAAGCATTAAAATTTTAAATTTTATCAAAAGCTTTGGGCTTCTTAGAAAAGGGAAGTTTTCAGAAATTTTGTCTGGGCTCAGCAAGAAGAAAATCTTAAAGGGGATCAGCTAGTCTAAATAACTTCATTTTTCTGATACAACAGAGATCTTTTGTGGAAGTTGGACTTCTAAGATTGCACTTAATAATGGTCATTTACTACACTGTTTTTGACCACCATTATCTTTGTAACATTTTTAAGGAGAATGTCCATTTCTGCATGAACTTACGATATCATTCATTCTCATTTAATATATATTAGAACATAATTGATTGCTTTTTTAATAAGAATAATTGTGATGTGCTTATATGTGTGTAATTTATGTACTTCCTAGAGAATCAGAACTCTCTGTTGGCCTCCCTTGTCACTACTTGAACAAATAGTGAAAGACTCAACATTTGACAAGTAATACTTTGGCCACCTGATGGGAAGAACTGACTCATTTGGAAAGACCCTGATGCTGGGAAAGATTGAAGGCAGGAGGAGAAGGGGACAACAGAGGATGAAATGGTTGGATGGCATCACCGACTTAAAGGACGTGAGTTTGAGTAAGCTCCAGGAGTTGGTGATGGACAGGGAAGCCTGACGTGCTGCAGTCCATGGGGTCGCAAAGAGTTGGACATAACTGAGCGGCTGAACCGAACTGAACTGATGACAATGTTCATGAACTTAAAAATCAAACACACAAACACCACCACCACTGCCAAAGACAACAGTGCTATGGTCTGAAGGCTTGTGTCTCCTCCAAAATTCATACATTGAAATCCTAATCCTGCATATGACGGTATTAGGAAGTCAGGCCTTTGGAAGGTGAGGAGGGCTGACCTATCATGAATGGGATTAGTGCGCACATAAAAGAGGCTCCACATGGCTTCCTTACTCCTTTTCATTGTGTGATAACACAATGAGAAGGCACCATCTGTGACTAGAAAACAAGATCTCACCAGACGCTAAATCTTTCAGGACCTGGATCCTGACCTTCCCAATGTCTATAGCTGTAAGCAATAAATTTCTGTTGTCTATGAGCTACCTAGTCTATGAGACTTTGTTATAACAGGCCAAAGGGACTAAAACAAACAGTAGCAACACCAACAAAACAAAATTCAAAACAGAAAAATAGGATGTTTACTACAAAATTTTCCATAAACCTTATTATGAATAACCACTTTTATGCATTTTTGAAATATTATTTTCATAAAAATTGGGAATTAGGAAATTGAGCCCAGTGACATAAGAGATGTTGCAATGCCAAACCAAAAGTCACAAAATCCTAGAAATTCTGGCTAATGATGGACTATGAGTAGCTTACCAACCAGTTGGGATTTTAAAGCATGGCTTCCTCTGGAGAGTAAACTAACCAGACCATTAATAAAATGTTTTGCTTTGAATCATTTTGGTTTAAAAAAAAAATCAGTTTTAGTAAATCAGACTGGAAGTAATTTTCTTTGGAACAGAATGTTCCTTGGGAACAACTTTCATTTTTCCCTAGTTTAAATTTGAAAACTAAACTGGTGAATGCTGTGACCAAGGACTATGTCATAGAAAAGAAAAAATAATAGTGACTAAGATATTAGAAACAGACTAAAGCTGGTTTTGCTCACAATATGATTATGCACAAGTAATTTTTTTAATAATAAATGAAAGTTGTGAAAGTTTTATATGAAGTATATCCAATTAGCTTTCCATGATGGTTTGAAAATAAAATCATAACTTAGATTAAGGGAGTACAGTTAATGAAGGGAAGAATTGACAATCTGGACTTCATTAAAATGAAAACTTACTTTCTGCAAAAGACAGTACCAAGAGAATGAAAAATCAGGCCACGGACTAGGAGAAAATATTTGTGAAAAGCATATCTGATGAAAGACAATTATCAAAATACCCAAAGAATTCTCGAAACTCAAAAATAAGAACACAAATAGCATGATTAAAAAATAGGAAAAAATATTTTAGAAAAACTTTACCAAAGAAGATATACAGATAGCAAATAATATGAGATACTAAATATTATTAAAAGATATTCTATAATATATATCATCAAGGAAATGCCAATTAAGACAGCAACAGTGAAATACCACTACACATCTATTAAAATGATCAAGATCCAGACACTGACACCATCAAATGCTGGTGAGCATGTTAAGTAATAGGAACACCCGCTCTTTGGGCTTGGGAATGCAAAATGGCAGAACCAGATTGGAAGACAGTTTGGAAGGTTCTTACAAAACAAAACATATTTTCTGTTTACAATCTCTCAATCATTCTCCATTACCTAAAGAAGTCAAAAACTATGTCCACACAAAAACTTGCACACAGGTATATACAGCAGCTTTATTTGTGATTGCCAAAACTTGGAACCAACCAAGATGTCCTTCAATAGGCAAATGGATAGATAAAGATGATATATACAGACAATGGAATATTATTCAGTGCTTAAAGGAAATGATCTATCAACCTACAAAAATAAGGAAACTTAAATGCCTATTATGTGAAAGAAGCTAATCTGAAAAACCATACATACTGTATATTCCAAGTATAAGACATTCTCACTAGAGAAGAAGAAGGCAAACCGTCACTTCATGGCAAATTGTTGTTGTTGTTCAGTTGCTCAATCATGTCTGACTCTTTGTGACCCCGTGGACTGAAGCACACCAGGCTTCCCTGTCCTTCACCATCTCCCAGAATTTGCTCAAACTCATGTCCATTGAGTTGGTGATGCCATCCAACCATCTCATCTTCTTTCGCCCCCTTCTCCTCCTTTCCTCAATCTTTCTCAGCATAAGGATCTTTTCCAATGAGTTGGCTGTTTGCATCAGGTGGCCAAAGTAGTGGAGCTTCAGCTTCAGCATCAGTCCTTCCAATGAATATTCAGGACTGATTTCCTTTAGGAATGACTGGTTTGATCTCCTTGCTGTCCAAGGAACTCTCAAGAGTCTTCTCCAGCACCACAGTTCAAAGGCATCAATTCTTCAGCAGTCAGTCTTTTTTATTATCCAGATCTCACATCCATATATGACTACTGGAAAAACCATAGCTTTGACTATATGGATCTTTGTTGACAACACTTTTTAATAATGTCTCTGCTTTTTAATATGTTGTCTAGGTTTGTCATAGCTGTTCTTCCAAGGAGCAAGTGTCTTTTAATTTCATGGCTGCAGTCACCGTCTGCAGTGATTTTGGAGCTGAAGAAAATAAAGTCTGTCACTATTTCCATTGTTTCCCCATTTATTTGTCATGAAGTGTTGGGACTGGATGCCAGATCTTCATTTTTTGGATATTGAGTTTTAAGCCAGCTTTTTCACTCCCTTCTTTCACCTTCATCAAGAGGCTCTCTAATTCCTCTTTGCCTGGTCATAAGGGTGGTGTCATCTGCATATCTGAGGTTATTGATATTTCTCCCGGCAATCTTGATTTCAGCTTGTGATTCATCCAGCCCAGCATTTTGCATGATCTACTCTGCATATAAGTTAAATAAGCAGGGTGACAACACACAGTCTTGATGTATTCCTTTCCCAATTTGGAACCAATCTGTTGTTCCATGTCCGGTTCTAACTCTTGCTTCTTGACTTGCATACAGGTTCGCAGGAGGCAGGTAAGATGGTCTGGTAGTCCCATCTCTAAGAATTTTCCACAGAATTTTCATGGTAAATTGATGGGGGAAGTGGAAGTAGCGACACATTTTATTTTCTTGGGCTCTGCAGCATTTAAATCACTGTGAATGATGACTGTAGCCATGAAATTAAAAGACGTTTGCTCCTTGGAAGGAAAAGTATGACAAACCTAGACAGCATATTAAAAATCAGAGACATCACTTTGCCAACAAAGGTTCATAATAGTCAAAGCTATTGTTTTTCCAGTAGTCATGTATGGCTGTGAGAGCTGGACCATAAAGAAGGCTGAGTGCTGAAGAACTGATGCTTTCAAATTGTGGTGCTGGAGAAGACTCTTGAGAGTCCCTTGGACTACAAGGAGATCAAACCAGTCAAACTTAAAGAAAATTAACCCTGAATGTTCATTGGAAAGATTGATGCTGAATCTGAAACTCCATTACTTTGACTTGGCCCAAAGATGCGAAGAGCCAACTCGTTGGAAAAGACTCTGATGCTTGGAAAGATTGAGGGCAGGAAGAGCAGGGGTGACAGAAGATGAGATGGTTGGATGGCATCACCAACTCAATGGATGTGGGTTTGAACAAACTCTGGGAGATGGTAATGGACAGGGAAGCCTGGCATGCTGCAGTCCACGGGGTTGCAAAGAGTCAGACATGACTTAGCAACTGAACAACAACAATATTACATTCTGGAAAAGACAAAACTATGGAGACAGTAAAAATATCAGTGGTTGGCAGAGGTTGCGGGGCTGGGTAGGGATAAATAGGTGTAGCATAGAGGATTTTCAGGGCAGAGATAATACTCTGTAGGATATTGTAGTGATGGATACTTGTCATTATGCCTTAGTCCGTACCATAAAATGTATAATACCAAGAGTGAATCTTATTGTAGACCAAGGATTCTGAGTGATAATGATGTGCCAATGTAGGTTCATCAATTATAAAAAATGTACCACTCTGGTGGGAGAATTTGTTAATGGGGAAAGCTATGCTTGTGTAGAGGCAGGAAATTTCTATACTTTCCTCTCAATTTTCTGTGAACCTGAAACTATTTAAACAAATAAGCTTTTTTTTTAATTAGAAAAAAAAATTTGAACAGAAAAAAGTGTTTTTTAACCATGATTGTTGCCCTATCTAGATTCTACTTATATATCAATGCCACTAACTTTCTGTGACATCTTAACTTATTACTTCTTTAAATGAAAATACCAAGACCATCTTCTTCTTCATATGACTGTTGAGAAGAAGAAAGAGGATAGCTATGAACTTTTTATTTTTTATGTTTCAAATTGAGATAAAATTTACATGTGAAATGCATACATCTGAAGTGTACAGTTCAATGAGTTTTGAAATATGTAGACAAGTAATCAAGATATAGAACATTTCATCACCTCAGAAAATCTGTGCTCTTTTCCGTTCAGTCTCTCTCTCCTCTCCAGAGGAAACCATTACTCTTATTTTTAGTTTGGCTGTATTTGCGTTTCACGTGAATAAAATCATTCAATATGTATTCTTTTGTGCCTTGTTTCTTTTGCTCAACTTAATGTTTGTGATATACAGCTGTGTTATTGTCAATATTAGTAGCTTATTCCTTTTCATTCAGTTGAATATTACTTAAATAATTCAAATGAGATTCAGGTGTACAAATATACCAAAATTTGTTCACCCATTTATCTGTGAATGGACAACTGGGTCATTTTCAGTTTGGAGTTAACAGTTTGGCTTTATGAGTAAAGTGTCCATAAACATTGTATAAATATTTTTGTGTGTTCTCAGAATAAAGATGGCCATAAATTATTGCTGTTTCTCTCATTTTAATATGGCACCAATTTTTCATACCCTTGAATCTGAACTGTTTCTGTGAATACTTAGGATCAATATAATTTGGCAGAAATGCTGCTGTGTAACTTGTGAGTGTTTATCTGCTGTGTCCACCTTTGTCTTCTGGAATGTTCCCTCTAGGAACCCAACCACTCTGCTGTGAGAGGCTCAAACTATGTGCAGAGACCACAGAGAAGAGAATCCAGGCGCTCCAGCTGATGTTCCCGGTGAATTTCAGCTAAAGCAAGCACCAGTTGACATCTATGTAAATGATTATTTTGTGCTATTAAGTAGTATGAGTTCCCTGTATATTTTAAATATAATAAATTGTGTTTAGTTTTTAACTTTTTTTGGCAGAACAGTTGCTCCATAATGGCTAGGAAAGGAAAACCTGGAAAACTTTTTATAAAGAGCTAAGTAGTGTAAAGTATTATCTCTAAGATTACTTTGTGTTAGTAAAGTTACATAAGATGATATTTAAGGAAGAGTCTTCCAGGGTAACTTCGTGGGTTCAGAAAGTTAATATGTTCATTCATCTGGGAGTGTACCTAAACATTAACTATTTTTCTCTTTCTGTCCCTTTCAGCCTTTTTATCTTTCAAGTCTGTTTCCCAGATTCTAGGAGGACTGTCTCATTTCCTTAACTTAAAGCTTGTTAACTTTACTTCTGTCAGTGGCAAGAGATTTTCATTATATGTATAATTATGCTCATTTCATTTTTTTCTTCTTGCACATTGTATATTGATAATATGCCACACCATGTCATGACTAAGGGTGAAGTTTTCCCATGGTCAGCTCTTTTATGCCTTGAATTCTATAACTGTTCAGGGTACTAATATTGAATTTTACTGAGGAAAGAAAAATTGCTGTGTCATTTTGTAACAGTGTTGGATTCTGTTGGAACCATCTTTAGGTCTTAAGAAACAAAACCACAGTGGATGGTCTTGTAAATGTGGGGATGTAGAAAAGCAGACAGTTACAAGAAAAGGAAAAAACACATTTCTGAAAGGAAGTTGGAAAGAGAAATCTCTAAGTTTAAAGGCAATCTCTAAGTGAAAAGGCATTAATAAAAATTTGAGAATTCAGAGATTTAAGTTTGTTTCTTCAGTAAAATTTTTCATAGACATCTCCATCTAACCTGAGCATTCAGTTGGAGAGTGATTTTTTGGTATATGGTGATAATAGAATAAAAAATGGTCTAGATTTCTTAAGCTGTCCTTAACACTCTCTGTGATCCAAGACAAGTTATAGGGCAAGTTTATATGTAAAAAGGAAAGTCTTCTTTGTGGAAGAGATAATCCTAGGGAAAAAAATTCAGGGCCAAGTTATATCTTTTTCTTCTGTATTGCACATCTGAGTATGTTATATCATTTGTTTTTATGCTAGCCTGATAAATAATCAGAGGAGCTGTTTGGGATATAAAACTTTGATACAGAATATTTGAATCTAATCAAATGTACCATAGAATTTTCTATTGACTCAAATCTTAGAATATTAATCTGCTTTTAATAAAACATTGTAAACAAAGTTTTTTTTTTTTTAACCTTTCAAGTAATTTGCCTAGAAAACAAAGATTTTGTGACTTGTCAAAATAATTTTCTGTGTTTATTTTTTTAAAGGTAAGAAATGGATTCATTTAGAGAGACACTCATTTTATATGTAGAGTGTGGTCTGTTTCAAAAGGTGGAAATGGTCCTAGGAGAAACACACTCCACAGACAGATACGGGTCATCTCAGAAGGTGAGAGGCCTAATTTCCTGTGTTCATATTAAGTCTTTGATTACTTAAACAGGCTAGGTCTTACAGTTATGTAACTGTCCATATTTGCCTACAAAGTCTTCATTGTCATTTTGGTTAAATGAATGACAAAGTATTATTTGTACAGTGACTTATGATCCTATATGACCAGATGTCTTGATATTTTTGACAAAATTCCTAAAATCAATTTTTCCTTATAAAAAAGGAGTTCAGTTCAGTTCAGTTCAGTCGCTCAGTCGTGTCCAACTCTTTGCGACCCCATGGACTGTGGCATTCCAGGCTTCCTGTCTATCACCAACTCCCAGAGCTTGCTCAAATTCAAGTCCATTGAGTCGGTGATGCCATCCAACCGTCTCATCCTCTTGCCCCCTTCTCCTGCCTTCAATCTTTCCCAGCATCAGAGTCTTTTCCAATGAATCAGTTCTTCACATCAGGTGGCCAAAGTAAAGGACTTTCAACTCCAGCATCAGCCTTTCCAATGAATATTCAGGACTGATTTCCTTTAGGACTGACTGATTTGATCTCATTGCAGTCCAAGGGACTCTTGAGAGTCTTCTCCAACACCACAGTTCAAAACCATCAATTCTTCGGCACTCAGCTTTCTTTATGGTCCAACTCTCACATCCATACATGACTCCTGAGAAAACCATAGCCTTGACTAGACAGACCTTTGTTAGCAAAGTAAAGTCCCTGGTTTTTAATATGCTGTCTAGGTTGGTCATAACTTTTCTTTCAAGGAGCAAGTGTCTTTTAATTTCATGACTGCAGTCACCATCTGCAGTGATTTTGGAGCCCAAGAAAATAAAGTCTCTCACTGTTGCCATTGTTTTCCCATGTATTTACCATGAAGTGATGGGACCAGATGCCGTGGTCTTCGTTTTTTGAATGTTGAGTTTTAAGCCAGCTTTTTCACTCTCCTCTTTCACTTTCAAGAAGCTCTTCAGTTCCTCTTCACTTTCTGTCATAAGGGTGGCGTCATCTGCATATCTGAGGTTATTGATATTTCTCCCAGCAATCTTGAGTCCAGCTTGTGCTTCATCCAGCCTAGCGTTTCTCATGATGTACTCTGCATATAAGTTAAATAAGCAGGGTGGCAATATATAGCCTTGACATACTCCTTCCCCAATTTGGAATCAGTCTGTTGTTTCATGTCCAGTTCTAACTGTTGCTTCTTGACTTGCATACGGATTTCTCAGAAGGCAGGTCAGGCGGTCTGATATTTCCATGTCTTTCAGAATTTTCTACAGTTTGTTGTGATCCACACAGTCAAAGGCTTTGGCATAGTCAATGAAGCAGAAGTAGATGCTTTTCTGGAACTCTCTTGCTTTTTCTATGATACAACAGATGTTGGCAATTTGATCTCTGGTTCCTCTACCTTTTCTAAATCCAGAATAGGCAAATCCAAAAGACAGAAATATTAGTGGTTTCCAGGCACTAAGCAAAGGGAGAAAGGAAGAGTGACTGCTAGTGGGGATGGAAGTTTCTTTTGCGGGTGATGAAAATATTTTGGAGTTAGTGGTGATGGTTGCACAACTTTATGAGCATATTAAAAACCACCAAAAGTGTACACTTTAAATGGATGAATTTTACAGCACAAGAATTTTATGAAGTATATCCCAATAAAACAATAAGTAAAAAAAATCATTGGGCCCTGCCCTAGAACTATTAAATCAAAATGGGGCACACGATGGGGGAAGGAGTTGCTAGGAATCTGTATTTAACAAGCTCTCCAGAAGATTTCTGTGCACAGTGTTTGAAAAGTACTCTTCAAAAATACTACATAACAAAAAAGAGACTCTAGATAACTCATGTTTGGAATGGGCTTTCTGGCTTCTTTCACCAACGATACAGAGAATAGAGCTCTTTATAAAGTTTCATAATAATAAAGTATCAGTCAAGAACAATAATAAAAGTAACGGCTACTATATGTGCTGATGGTTTTCTTGATGGCTCAGTGAGTAAAGAATCGTCTGCAGTGCAGGAGACGTAGGAGACAAAGGTTCAATTCTCAGGAAGATTCCCTAGAGGAGGAAATGGCAACGCACTCCAGTTTTCTTGCCTGGAGAATCCCATGGACAGAGGAGCCTGGTGAGCTACAGTGCAAAGGGTCACAAAGAGTCGGACATGACTGAGTGACTAAGCACACACTCACCATTTGTGCTATGCAGATTAAAAAAAAAATCATACAGCCATTCAGATGACAGCACCCCACATTCTCCAAGTTCTTTCTGCTGACTAAATGCCATGTAAAAGCTTTTATTTATTTATTTATTTATTCTTGGTCAGTTCTTTCTCCTCTTCCCTTCAACAATAGTTTGAAATTTCCTTGGTTTGGTCTCTTTGAGTGTTCTTTCTCTCTGTCTCTCCCTGGTAGAAATTTTCACAATTCAGATCTCCCTGTTTTCAGATACTTACGTTTGTACTTGACCTTGTTTACTTGCAATTCATTCCTCCATATACTCAATTTGTATTTGTTGCAAACCTTCACTGTACTAGGAGTTTAACATATAGTGATGAATAGGGTCATCAGTTTATAATCTAGTAGGAGAGGTTAAAATAAAACAGGCAAAGAAACAAGATAGAGTTTGTGATAGACGCTGTGAAGAAGGTAGAGTACATTTCATAACTTGATAAAAAGAATATCGACTGGGAATACTTCCATTAGAATAGTGGGCTTCAAAGTGGGCTTCAAAGTTAACGTTTAAGCTGACACCAAAAGCATAAAATTGACACAGCCCTGCAACCAATCAAGAGAAAAGGACTCCAAGCTGAAAGAGCAATAATATCAGAGGTAGGAAAGACCTTGTTGTGTGTTTTTGTTTTTTTTTTTAAAGGGGATGCATGTACGCCTATGGCCGACTCATGTTGATGTATGGCAAAACCATCACAACACTATAAAGTAATTATCCTCCAATTAAAATTGATAATTAAAATTTTTTTTAAAGTTTGGTGATGGCTAGAGTTTAGTTATAAAGGGGAAAATCACCATGAGTGAGGTCAGAGAGACAAACAAGAGTCAGGTCATGCAGGAATTTCTAGGCCTCCTGTTTTTTTAAATAAAGTTTTATTGAAACACAGTCAACAATGACTTTTTGCATATTATCTACATCTATTTTCCAACTACAGTGGCAATACTTGAATAATAGTGACAGGGACTGTATGACCTGCAAAGCAAAAGTATGTACTATGTTGTCCTTTATAGAAAAAGTTTGTCAATACCTGGTCTAGGTGAGAAATCTTGATGAGTGGACTAGGATGTTATCAGTGGAGATGTAGACACATCAGAAGATAATGAATATATGCTTCATGTATATACTTCATGAGTTGGATACAGCCAACTAAAGTGAAGAAGAACTAAAGAACTTCTTGACACAGGTGAAAGAGGAGAGTGAAAAAACTGTCTTAAAACTCAACATTCAAAAAACGAAGATCATAGCATCTGGTTCTATCACTTCATGGCAGATAGATGGGGAAAACGTGAAAACAGTATTAGATTTCATTTTCTTGGGCTTTAAAATCAACGCAGACCATGACTGCAGCCAAGAAATTAAAAGATGTTTGCTCCTTGGAAAAATAGCTATGACAAACCTAGACAGTGTATTAAAAAACAGAGACATCACTTTGCCTACAAAGGTCCATCTAGTCAAAGCTATAGTTTCTCCACTACTCATGTATGAATGTGAGAGTTGGGTCATAAAGAAGGCTGACAGCCGAAGAATTGATGCTTCTGAATGTGACAATGGAGAAGATTCTTGAGGGTCCCTTGGACTGCAAGGAGATCCAACCAGTCCATCCCAAAGGAAATCAGTCCTGAATATTCATTAGAAGGACTGATGCTGAAGCTGAAGCTCCAATACTTTGGCCACCTGACATGAAGAGATGACTCACTGGAGATGCCCCTGATGCTGGGAAGGAGGGGGGGACAATAGAAGACGAGATGGTTGGGTGGCATCACTGAGTCAATGAACATGAGTTTGAGCAAACTCAGGGAGATAGTGAAGGACAGGGAAGCCTAGCATTCTGCAGTCCATGGGATCACAAAGAGTTAAACATGACTTAGTGAACAAACAAACAAAAATTCAAGAATTATTCCTAGTTGTTTAATGAAAATAACTGAGTGTATGGAGATGTGAGTTATTGATATGTAAAAGACTGGGGAAGGAACATGTTTAGATGGTAGTAAAATTATGAATTCTCTCTTAAGCAGAAAAAAATTGAAATACCTGTGAAATATCCAAGTGGAAATGTCAAGGAGGTAGCTGCGTATCAGTGTGGAACTCAGGGAAGTTGTCTGTGCTGTAACTATTGTGTGGGAGACATCAGCACAGGGAACTATGTATGGAATCTACCTGGTGAGAGATCTGGAAAGAAATCGTGGTCTAGAACAGTGCCTTGAGGACCCCAATATACAGTGGTCTCTGGTGTCAAAGTACTAGATTCATCCTCACGTTTTTTGTTTTGTTTTTTAACTTTAAACACTTATTTATTTATTTTTGGCTGCACCACCTGGTTTGTGGGATTTTTAGTCCCCTGACCAGGGATTGAACCTGGGCCCTCGGCAGTGAAAGCATGGTGTCCTAAATGCTGGACCACCAGGGAATTCCCTTATCCTCATGTTTAAGAGATTTCCTTCTTTCTGCATTACCCAACCTTTCTCATCTTCTCTAGGATCTGGCACGTTAGTTCATATCAATTTTTAAGTAATTTTTATAATATCTTACAAAACAAATGCTACTATTCTCTGTACACATAGAAGGAAAAAAAAAAAATTCCAGAGAGGTTAATCAACTTGTTCCAGGTCTTCTAGATGACAGCTTCTGATTCTCAGTCCCCTGATCTTTTCTCTCTGTTATATCACTTCCCGAAGAGTCTTTATGTTGATATTTGCTGGAATGCAGCTAGGGGGAGATATCAGGTATCACTTCTGGTTGCTGTTCTCTCCTTCCTGGGGTGCAACCTACCCCTCATCAGGCCTCACAAAATGGACCTTTTCCAGAGATACAGTCAAAGAGTCTTCACGTAGACCCTCATGTGATCCTAACATATTGCTGAAGATAATAATGTCATTAGTTACAAAGAAAAAAATCACAATATAAGCAAAAAATAAATGTGTTAAAAAGATACTTGGAGGTAACAAAATTTCTAGCAGGATCAGAAGATGTTCATCAGGAACAATATCCAAAACACACAGCAGAGTGAGGCTGATGAAGACAACCCAAGCTTCCTCTCTGGTCACAGACACCATGGCTTTCATTGCTGCCACCCACTTGCCATGCTGAACAGTGGATGCTTTTATGAAAACTACTGCAGCTGAAGCAAGATATGTCTGCTTTCACTGCCCCTACATGTTGCTTCAGTTACAGTGCCTCCTCTAGCTGGATTTCACCACAAAGCACCTAGTTCATGAGGTGCTGAAACCTACTGAGGACTTCTGATAACATTTCCTAAAGCATCTATTTTAAATGCAAAAGAAATTCCATTGAGAAGACAAAGTGGGTTTCCCCTGTTTCTTATCACCTGTTGGCACACGCATGGTAATACTATCTCAAGTATGAACACTAATTTTGTAGCAAGTCAAAAAATTAGTCTTACTTGGCATGGGGGACAGCTTTTTGCTCAGCCTTAGACAGACAGTTAAGAGAGTCAGACTCAAAACGTTCCTAGTGGTTCAATGGCTAAGACTCCACTCTCCCAATGTAGGGGGCCCATGTTTGAAATCTACTCAGGGAGCTAGGTCCCACATGCCACAACTAACAGTTCCCAGAGAACAACTAAAAGAAAAAAAAAAAGATCCTACATGCCATGAGCTTCCCAGGTGATGCTAGTGACAAAGAACCTGCCTGCCAGTGCAAGAGACATAAGAGACACGAGTTCGATCCTTGGGTCGGGAAGATCCCCTAGAAGAGGGCATGGAAACCCACTCCAGTATTCTTGACTGGAGAATCCCATGGACAGAGGAGCCTGGTGGGTTACAGCCCACAGGGTTGCAAAGAGTCAGGCACGACTGAAGCAACTGAGCATGCACACACCCACGTACCCACAACAAAGATCAAAGATCACTTGTGCCACAACTAAGACCTGGGGCAGTTAAATAAATAAACATTTTTAAAAAGAGTATCATATTCAACAGACATTCACGTGGCTTTTTCCAGACTTCTTTTTCAGTTAGTGAGGCATTTGGATCATGGGATCTTATAACTCTCTAGCTGCCTGGTGGGCTACAGTCCTTAGGGTCGCAAAGAGTTGGACACGACTTAGAAACTAAATAGCCGCAGCAGCCAGGCAACTGTTAGCCAGCAACTTTTTAACAGATGTTTTTAATCTCTAACTAAGCAGTTATCCAAGATTTCTATTAACACTTCCATGAGTCATTTAACATTTTGATGTCTTATCTGCCTTGTGAATAGCCAACATTCATTTCATGTGCTGAAAGTACAGTAAACTTTGTCATGAATTTCCCTTCAATACACCCTACTATCCACAGGTAATGAAGCGTTCCTTAATTAAAAACTGTTTAGACTCAATTTGAGGGGTCTTCTATAAAGATACTCAAGATAAAATGGAATTATTAATACTTTTCCTTTCTCCTCACCTCTAACTTCTAGCAGTCAATGTGATTAATTTTTCCTTAGACTACTCTGGTGATATGGTATCAGGACCTCAGAGAAGATAAAAATAGTCTTGTTAATGTCATTATAGTTCACGTTGAATGTCCTTGCAATGAGGTACCCATGGCCATCTCTTCCTTTAATGTTACAATTTTACAATTTCTTCAAAGAAATACAGTCTCTCTTTAATGTACCCTCCATTGAAAAACACCAGAACTCAAACCACAAAGGTCTATTGTTGCTAATTTATTAATGTATTTATTATACAAACATTTTTGATTGTTATCTTTGTATGAAAAGCAAGACTGTTCCCTCATAATTTTAATGATAGGGACAAAATCAGGGAAGGTCTTTAATAATCCTTCTAGCCTCTGTTTGTTTTTTAACTGATAGAGGCATATCAGTTAGAGGAAAGACTTTAGTAGTTCAGAGTCTAGTTTGTCATTAGGAGACTAAACCTTTTCTATCCCTATGGCACCTTTCTAATTGTTTCTGAGAGGCCATGTTCTTAGTTCTAAACAGTGGTTCCTCAGATAGATAACTAAGTTGCTTTGTTGTGTTAGTAGAGACAAAAGTACGCCACTGGATTTTGGTCTTTCAAGTACTGAGTATATGTAGACTCCACTTAGGGAAGGAACCCTGGTTACCCACAACCCTCAAAGCTTTCAATGTGGAAGGCATGCCTTCAACATCCTGTCATGACATCAGAACCTATAACCAAGATATGAGCTGAGATCCAGGACTGACTTCGTGGTCTTCTTTAGTCCCTATTTTAAGAGTCTAATACTACTTCCCTCTCTTGCTTCTCCCAAATTCTAATTACTCCCACCGAAGAACAGAGTGATGGGATGGTCACTCACATTCTTAATTCATGTATGTCTCCACAGAAGCACTTAGCTGCTGCTAGCATCTGATCTCATATTTTCTTAGTGAACTTTATCTGTCAGAATCTGCTTTGTTGCTCCTCTCTCCACTATCCTCAGAAATAGCTTTTTCAATATCCACTCCTAAGAGGTTTCTATTTCTCCCTGTCATTTGGTGAGTATTTTAAGAATTAAATATCCATATCCCTTCTTTTGTTCACTTTCTTTCTCTTCCATTTTCTTTCCTTCTCTTCTCCAAATTCTAAATATCCATTCAATAATCTTTAATACATAGGCCAGAGTCTCAGAGGTATTGATAATCTTTGTTCACTGAAAAACTTCTATCAGGTTAGTTCAGTCACTCAGTCGTGTCCGACTCTTGGCAACCCCACGGACAGCAGAATGCCAGAAAATGTTCAGTCACTGAACAACTTCTATAGGAGGACATTTTCAACAGATTTGCATCAGTGTCCTTCTCGTTTTATTATTCTGCCTGTATTTCTCTAGGATGATTGAACCAGTGAAGTTGCTCTGTCGTGCCCAACTTTTTACAATCTCTTGGTCTGTAGCCTGCCAGGCTCCTCCATCCATGGAATTTTCCAGGCAAGAGTACTGGAGTGGGTTGCCATTTCCTTCTCCAGGGGATCTTCCTGACCCAGGGATCGAACCCAGGTCTTCCTCATTACAATAAGACACTTTACCATCTAAACTACCAGGGAAGATTGAACCCCTATTTGAAAGATACAATTCTGTAACTACAAGTACAGTTTTTGATACTTCAGCAATTCTGCCATGAACGTTAAGACCTATCCAATCACTGAGCCTGAACTATAGCCCAAACTTCATAGAAGCCTACCTAAAAGCTAAGAAAAAGCTGAGGCTTCTAGCTAGAGAAAAATTTCCTCTTTTGGGTTTGTCTTTAAAATTTTGTGATCACTGGTACTGACTTTTAGGTTAGCCTAGGGATCTTCCTCCCCTGACATGTTGGACAGTTCCCACAAAACCTAGTCTCCTTATCTTTCAAACATATATTCCTCTAAGGGCTCTGATGCAGGAAGAAAGATGGTTTGAGAGCTGCCCCATCATCTCTAGGTGGTACTGTCAAGACCAGCAGATATAGGACGGGTCAATATGACCTTTTGCTTCTCTCAGTTCATAGAACCTCTTATGTCACAGTGTGGCAGCCATGGGAACGACGCTCCCACTAATGCTACCAACAGATAGTAATATCTGAGATGGGGAAATGCAACTCCTCTCTTATGCCTGAGACATGATGTGAGCCTTTGCAATACACAATATTGAAAACCTTAAACATAAGCATCAAGGCTATTATAAGTTAGGTAGGCATTTGATGTGTTAGATGCTATTAAGTTACAAAATCTGCTATTTCCTAGAAATGACTGTTGAATTTACATCACCCTTCACCCCTAAACCATTTTCAGGTGTGTTTGTCTCCAGGCAGTTGAGAAGTTGCCCTGGTTATATTTGATTTGTCAGGATTCAGAACAGCCCTGTATAAAGATAATGTGCTGTGGCAGTGTGTCTCATGCTCGCCTTTTGTCTTGTTCTTCCTCAATGTCTAGGCCAACAGTTTGCCTTGTGTAAGGAGTCAAAAAGCACCAGAAAATTTCCTCCTTATTTATCATTAAGACAGCCTCATTCACTTCTTTCTTTGTCCCTTCTTTTTTTTTTTTTAATAAATTTATTTATTTTACTTGGGGGCTAATTACTTTACAATATTGTAGTGGTTTTTGCTATACATTGACATGAATCAGCCATGGGTTTACATGTGTTCCCCATCCTGAACCCCCCTCCCACCTCCCTCCCCATCCCATCCCTCTGGGTCATCCCATTGCCCCAGCCCTGAGCATTTGTCTCATTCATCGAACATGGAATGGTGTTCTGTTTCACATATGATAATATACATGTTTCAATGCTATTCTCCCAGAACGTCCCACCCTCACCTTCTCCCACAGAGTCCATAAGACTGTTCTATGCATCTGTGTCTCTTATTCTGTCTCGCATATAGGGTTATCATTACCATCTTTCAAATTCCATATATATACATTAGTATACTGTATTGGTGTTTTTCTTTCTGGCTTACTTCACTCTGTATAATGGGCTCCAGTTTCATCCATCTCAATAGAACTGATTCAAATGTATTCTTTTTAATGGCTGAGTAATATTCCCTTGTGTATATGTACCACAGCTTCCTTATCCATTCATCTGCTGATGGACATCTAGTTTGCTTCCATGTCCTGGCTATTGTAAACAGTGCTGCAATGAACATTGTGGTACACGTGTCTCTTTCAATTCTGGTTTCCTCGGTGTGTATGCCCAGCAGTGGGATTGCTGGGTCTTTGTCCCTTCTTATCTCAGAAAGACCTTCCTGAGGTGCTGGTCCACTTAGCTCTAAGGCTGGTACCAGACTTCATCCTGGCCCAGCACTTGTTGGTTGATGGCTCTTTCATATAACCTACAGTGGCCCATCTCAGGATGGGGTTGTAAAAGCCCTCCTCCTCTATGGTGGACATGCTTAGAGGGAGACTTTCCATGAACTTCATTCAAGCCATCTTCAGAGGGGAGAAATTTCCCTGGAGTCCCATAGCTGATGTGATTTAAATGTTGAATTTTACAATGAAAAAATTGTTTCATGTCCAACAATGAGTATTTTTGCCTTCGATGTCTGACTTTAGGATTCATTTGTTACTCATCAACATATCCAGTATTGGGGTTTGTAGAAAACCCCTGATACTTAATGACAGAGGTAAGAATGAGCTGTCTGTTGACTTTGTAGCATGAGATGTTGCAGTGCCAATTCATAGAGCCCCAATTAAAAACAACATTAATGCCCAACTGCACATTTCCGTGTCTGTGATCAGTCATTTCTGAGAGAATTTTCGTCAATCTGACTGCCCTGATCATATTGATACCTGTAATATGTATTTTAGCACTTAATGTTTTTGTACATATTAAAATTGTGAATTGGCTCCAAATCTATTCAAGCATTCTTTTGAATCATGGAAACCTTAAACGACACCACTGGATATGAGCTAATAGGAGATTTGCATGTTCAGTCTCTCGGTTGTGTCCTACTCTTTGTGACCCCATGGACTGCAACCTGCCAGGTTCCTCCATTCATATAATTTTCAAAGCAAGAATACTGAAGTGGGTTGCCATTTCTTACTCCAAATTAGGAGTTTTACAAATCTATTAAAGGTGCATAGTATATTGGGGAAATGAGAAAAGATAGACATAGCAGAGTTAGTATATAAAAACATCTTATAGAATTTTTGATCTTTTTATTATTGTGATCAAGTGTAGAAATAAAGTTCTATATCTACATGATGCCATAATTCATCTATCATTTCTCTGAATGCTGGTTATAAAGAGATTCCTTGCTTGTATTTTTCTAGATCATTTGATGGCCATATCGACTAAAGCAGAAGGTGCTTGTCCCTGGCAATGGTTGCTGATGTCGAGTAAAATTAGTCTTAACTATCCTTGTGCTTCTGGGATACATAATACTGGTTAACAGCCTACAAAAATAACAGGATGTGGTATAATATGACGCACTAAATCCTCTGCTAAATCAGTTTTTTTGTTTTCTCAACTACCTTCCTCTTTTCATCTGACGTTTGATCTGATTATGCCTTCTTTACCTCTATTCATGAAATCTAAAGTTCTCACTAGGTCAACACTAGAAAAATTCTGACAACTAGTGCTCTATTCAAAACCTCTCACTCTAAATAAGCATTTTAACAGGTGAGAAAGAACTTTGTTATCTAAATATCTGCTGCAGAGTAAACCCAATGTCTTGGATCTTATGATCCTCTTTGCTCTTTCTTTCGTTATTCCACCACTAACTAGCCCCGTTCTACCCTTTTACTATATGATAATGAACAACAGTTAATATTTGATGATAATGTCTTTGTGCCAATACAATGTATGAATTATCTTCATTTAATCCTCTCCTCAAGAATTCATTTAGTTCCTTTAGAGGTAATTGTATACAAGCTTGGAGGGGTTGGGTGACTTGACTAAAGTCACATAGGAATGTAGTAGAACTGGAGTTCAAAATCAGACTGTCTAACAGCAGAGTCAATACAAGTAACACTACCTGATAGTCTTCCTTGTCTCTCCTAAGGTTCACTTTGCATATATACAACCTTACCTGTCAAGGAGGATGGGAGTTGACCATTTCCAATGGCAGGCAGGTGTGCCAGAGATGCCACTGTGAACATTTCATGCTCTCGAAACCGACCCCCATCCGCTTCTCCATGTCTGTCTCGCTGTCTCTTCTATTTCTATGCCATTCATTCATTCCTCAAATATTTATTGAGATTCTACCAAGAAATTCTCCTATTACTGAAGATACAGCACTAGGCCAAAGTTTCTCTCTCAAGGAATAGTCACTATTGAGAGTGACAGTTGACAAATTAAATATATATATACATACATATATATTAATATATTAACATACACATATATATACATAATTGACAAGTTTATATATATATGTACACAATATACATAGTGTGTATATATACAAATTATATAGAGTGATCTGAGAAGAGCTCTATCATAACTATATTTCAGCAAAACACTGAAAGAAGTGACAGACAAATTTTGCTAGTTCTAGGAGAAATAGTACTCCAGGCAGAGAGACTATCAGGTGCGAAGATCCTAAGACAGGAGTTGTATGACGTATTTAAGGATCAGTGTGGCTGTAATTACTAGTAAAAGCAGTTTGAGATGGTGAGGTTGAAACATTTGTGCCTTATAGGGTATGAGAACTTTGAATTCCCTCTAGCTGAATCATAAAGCCATTTAGAAGATTTTTTAACAGAAGAGCTAAATTACCTTCTTTTTCAGGGTTTACCATCCACAGTGTGAAATAGAACAAACAAAGATGAAAGGAGACCAGTGCACAGGATTTTACAACAGTTCAGGCACAAGATAATGATGCTTTGTAGTAGAAGCCTTGAAGTTGGTGAGAAGTCATTAGGTAAAGGTGTCTTTGAAAGGTAGAGCTGACAGGACTTGCTAGTGAATTGACTGTGTGGCAAGAAATACATGATGTACTAAGGATGGCTCTGAGATTAGCTTGAGCAAGTGGAAGCATGGAATTACCATCACGGAGACAGGGAAACTCAGGGAGAAGATTGAATGGGAAGTGGCTTGGGATTTAAAGTTTTATGTTGATCTTTCTAAGGTTAGAAATTTCAATTTGATCACCCAAGTAAAGATGTAAAGTATTGAACAGCTGCATATAGTCATATATAGTTCAATACAGAAGTTTGGCTTAAATTATATAAATTTGGGAGTGATTATCACAGGATAGCATTTACAGTTAAAGAAGTGGATTGGGTCACTCATGGAAATGAGTACAGAATAAAGAAAAGAGGTGCCCCCTTAATAGTTCTATTAATATATCTTCACTGCATATCAGAATTTCCATGGGACTTTAAAATATATACACATACCAGAGTCCTAACATAAATTCATCAAATCAAGATTTTGCAAGTAGAACCCAGGAATCTACATTATCAATAAACTTCCCTAGGTGTTTGGGAATTAGAACTATAAGCATCTGTTTGTGTTACATTAGGAATTACTTTTTAATGCTAAAAAGATACTTCTCTCCATATAAACTGCCATCTACTCAAATGTAAGCTATGGTTTTCCCTCACCCTAGGTGTTCTACCAATTTTTTGCACAGTTAGCTCATACAATCTTTTCAAAGAATAAGTTTTCAATGCCATTATATCGTTCTCGAAGGCAACAGTCCGTAGCATGGCTTGAAAGATCCTTTCTGGTGTTGGCCATCTGTCTTTCCACATCATAAGGCATCAGTTCCCCACCTCCCACCCCCTTTCACAAGGCACTGCAACCAAACACTGGCTTTCCTCAGTCCCAAGTACACATCCACTTCCTCTTGCCCCTTGGTTTTGCACTTGCTGAATCCTCTAATGACTCTTTTCTCCCTTCTTTAACCTAACTAACTCTTACTCATCTGTTGACCTCAGATCAATCATCATTTCCTTAGGGAAGGCTTCTCTGACTTTTCTGACTAAGCCAAATCTCCCCATGGTATTAGGTTATGAAGTAAACATAGGAAATTATAATCAGCATTTTTTTAAAAAAGGAAATAGAATGGGACCAAAACTGTCAGAATGGGTTGCACATGGTAAGGATAAGTATTGTCTTATAAACTTTTGTTTCTGTGTACACACAGAAGATGTATTTTCCTTACTTTAACAGTTGCAATATGTTGTGTGTGTTATTACTAGCTTCAGTTCAGTTCAGTCACTCAGTTGTGTCCAACTCTTTGGAACCCCATGAACCGCAGCACGCCAGGCCTCCCTGTCCATCACCAACTCCCGGAGTTTACCCAAACTCATGTCCATTGAGTCGGTGATGCCATCCAACCATCTCATCCTCTGTTGTCCTCTTCTCCTCCTTCCCTCAATCTTTCCCAGCATCAGGGTCTTTTCAAATGAGTCAGCTCTTCGCATCAGGTGGCCAAAGTATTGGAGTTTCAACTTTAACATCAGTCCTTCCAATGAACATTCAGGACTGATCTCCTTTAGGATGGACTGGTTGGATCTCCCTGCAGTCCAACGGACTCTTAAGAGTCTTCTCCAACACCACAGTTCAAAAGCACTAATTCTTCGGCACTCGGCTTTCTTTATAGTCCAACTCTGACGTCCATGCATGACTACTGGAAAAACCATAGCCTTGACTAGACGACCTTTGTTGACAAAGTAATGTCTCTGCTTTTTAATATGCTGTCTATGTTGGTCATAACTTTCCTTCCAAGGAGTAAGTGTCTTTTAATTTCATGGCTGCAATCTTTTTTGGGGGGCTTAATTACTAGCTTACTGATTGACAAACTGTAAGTCTCATGACTGTGTTCCAAGTCCCAAAGTGTCTTGAAAGACTGTGTCTGCTTGCATTTCATTTTATCCATTGTCCTTGATCAAATGGCTAGCCCTTATGTAAGCAATCAAAGCACATTTGTGGGAAGGAGGGAGAAAAGAAGACAGATGTGGGAATTGATATTAGGAGTGGGGTAGACCGGAACCATCACACTTTATAGTATGACCATAATGAACTGCCAAGGCAAATTCTGTGGGCTTGATCTCATATGTGAAAACTATAATGCATCCCATAACGTTTATTTTTTAAATATTTAAATAAACAATGAAACACCTTCATTTACAAGTATAAAGTGAAATGGGAAGCTCAGCAAATCTGATTTTGTTGTAGATTACATTGTTTCTTTCTTTTTTTTTATTAAATAAATTTATTTATTTTAGTTGAGGGCTAATTACTTTACAATATTGTAATAGTTTTTGCCATACATTGACATGAATCAGCCATGGGTTTACATGTGTTCCCCTTCCTGGACCCCCCACCCACCTCCCTCCCCATCCCATCCCTCTGGGTCATCCCATTGCCCTGGCCCTGAGCATTTGTCTCATGCATTGAACATGGAATGGTGTACATTGTTTCTAGAGTGGAGATTTAGAAACCCAAGTCTTCCTGAGAACTGCAGTTAAGATCTTTTTGTTTTTCTAACTTTGGAAATTTATGGAAAATCTAAAGATAATATCAGGCATAATGAATGGGTGCCTTATTTCTGCCTGGGAATACTTTCTTCTTCCCCTTGGCATCTCTTTTACTCACCCCTATAATCACTGTTTCCAGCTTTCCTACTCAGTTATAATATATCTGTTTTATGTGTCAGAAAATTCAACCAAACTAGCTTCCTGAGAAAAGGGAATTTATTTGCTGTTTAACTAAATATTTCAGTTAAGAGTTAGTGTCAAGTCTAGCAGAACCCAGGACCCAACCACTGTCAGTCACCAAGTCTGGCTTCTTGGCCCCACCTTCCTGATGCTGGCTCCATTCTTGGGTTCCATGTACTTGCAAGTTGATGGCCAGGTGATTTCAGTTCTTCTATCTTCCTAATTTCATCCAGTGTATTTCCCAGCAAAATTTCCCTTTTTGTTCCATTAAGGTTCAAATCTGTCCCTAAGTCAATCATTTTGTGCAGAAGAATGTGAATTCCAATTGACCAGACCTGAGTCACATGCCTAGAGTGGATTCAACTTTCATAAAGTACATGGGCTGAGAATGGAGGTTGGAGGGGGGTTGAAGTGGTTTCTTGGAGGGAAATCAAGGTCTGGGTTACCAGAAGGAAAGTGAATAAAGGCAATGGCAACCATTATGCACCCCACCTACCATGACTCCTCCCTTTCATTTTCAGCAAATGATCTTCATTTTTACCTCAAGAGATCATACAGTTAACTAACTGCCCTTTCCTCATCTCTCTGTCTAGCTATACCAGCCCCTACCCTTACTTTATTTCCTGTCATAGCAGGGCTTTGGTATCTGAGACACCATCCACGTGAGTAATTATTAACTTGAATCCTGTTCTTTAATTTCTCTGGGACTTCATCAGTTATCTTATTTCTCCAATTTATTTACTCCTTGCTTTTCTCACAAAAAACCTATTCAAAGTTCCATGTTTACCAAAACTCCTCTTGACCTTACAACTCCTTTAGGTCATCAGCCAGTCTTGCTTCTTACCTCATAACCAGATTTATAAATGTTTTTTTCTCTATTAATTTCTCTTTCATTTGCTCCTGACTTTATGACAATATGACTTCTGTCTTTATTAAAATTGTTATGGTTAACATTCCAATAGCCTTAAAAGGGAACCAAAACATTTCCTTTTAGTCTCTCTCATTTATTTTTTATTGACCTCTCAGAAGAAACAGACACCAGTGTATGCTTTTTAAATCTCCTCTCTTGCATATTTCCACTTCCACTGCCATTCAGAATTCTATCATCCCTCCCCAAATACATCTACAGTTTTCTACACATGATTTTCTTGCAATCAACTCTCCTCCCTTGCGTACAGCTGACTACCATCACCAGTTAAAATTAAAGAACTAAATGTGATCATCTTACTTCCTTTTTAAAACCTTGTATCGAAACCCACAAGATTAAACAGCTTTCTACCCTACCATTAGATCAAGGTGTCAATTGTGATCAGTGGTCAGATGAGGCAAAGTAATTTGTTACCGATAAAATATCTAATGCTGATAAAATATCTAGTTTTCTCTCTTTTTGCCCTTTTACTTTTGAATTAAAAATATATCTCAAAAAATAGATGTCAAGATGATAATTTTATTAAAAAAATAACTCCCTTATTTGCATTCTAATATACTACCATAAGGAAGTCTGAGTGCAGAAGAACTAATGCTTTTGAAGTGGTACTGGAAAAGACTCTTCAGAGTCCCTTGGAGAGCAAGGAGATCAAACTAGTCAATCCTAAAGGAAATTAATCCTGAATATTCATTGGAAGGTTGACGCTGAAGCTGAAACTCCGATATTGGGCCACCTGATGCAAAGAGCCGAGTCATTGAAGAAGACCCTGATGCTGGGAAAGATAGAAGGTAAAAGGAGAAAAAGCCAGCAGAAGATGAGATGGTTAGATAGCATCACCAACTCAGTGGACATGAATTTGAGCAAACTCCGGGAGATAGTGAATGACAAGGGAGCCTGGTGTGCTGCACTCCATGGGTTGCAAAGAGTCAAACACAACTTAGTGAGTGAACAACAACAAAATGCTACCTTAACTGGAAGAGAAATAGGAGAATGTATAGTCAAAGTACTAGAGCTCATAGATAACTTTCCTTATATTCATGAGCGTATCCTATACGTATGAGCATCATCTATTAATTGAGGCAGAAAAAAAAAAGTTGGAAAACCTACAGCTTAGCAAACAAAGTCCTTCAAAATCTGAACCTTCTTCTCTTAGTTTTCTCCACTGTCCCTGCTAATATCCTAGCCACACCAATTTTTTTTTTAACAGTTCCTTAGGTGTTTTATGTTCTCCCATGACACTGTTGATCCCTTCTATCACCAATGCACTCACATCACAAACTCCTACTTACCCCTTGAGATTCAGGTTAAATGTCACTTCCTCCATGATGCTTTCTTAGCCTCTCATGAGGTGTCTCCCTTCTGCCTAGGAAGGCAGGAATCTGTGAGCCACAGGACAAGAGAAACTGAAGGATTATTAGTACATTCTCAGTTTCCATGTATTTGGCCTCACCAAGTTGAAAGCACAACTTAGTGGTGGACCAGCTGATATGAGAAAGACTAGAAACTGAACCATCTTGGAAAGTGAAGGTGACAGTTGTTCAGTCGTGTCCAATTCTTTGCGACGCCACGGACTATACAGCCCATGGAATTCTCCAGGCCAGAATACTGGAGTGGGTAGCCGTTCCCTTTTCCAAGGGATCTTCCCAACCCAGGGATCAAACCCAGGTCTCCCTCACTGCAGGCAGATTCTTTATGGGCTGAGCCACCAAGGAAGCCTAAACCGTCTTAGAAAGTGAAAGTGAGGTCGCTCAGTCGTGTCCGACTCTTTGCGACCCCGTGGCCTGTAGCCTCCCAGGTTCCTCTGTCCATGGGATTCTCCAGGCAAGAATACTGGAGTGGGGTGCCATTGCCTTCTCCAGGGGATCTTCCCGACCCAGGGATCGAACCCGGTTCTCCCACATTGCAGGCAGACGCTTTAACCTCTGAGCCACCAGGGAAGCCCGAACAGTCTTAGAAGGTTGATTCAAACTGTAAACCTAGCCCACTTCATTGACCTGTTACTGGGGGATCACTAAAGGCTTTCAACCAATAATGCATAATTTAAGAAGATGGTTCAGGTACACTTTGGGGGCTACCTGACAAGCCAATTTATGCTAGTGAGTTATGCCCCTTGAATCGGTCATCTGCATCGCAGACTCTTACAAAATTAAAGTAGAGTGAATCAATACAAGGTGAATGGGAGAAAAAATTCAAAGTCAGAGAGAGGGGTGAAAGCCTCAGTCATTTATAAGTTGTATAAACAGGATAACTCTCTACTGCATCTGTAGATAACAAGCCCTTTGTGTGCTTTATTCAATGGCTTAGAAGCTTTGCAGGCTGGTTCTTTCTAGTAGAAAAATGAGTCTTCTAACTTTTATTGGTGTATGCTAAAGTGTATTCTGTCCTTTCTATTCTTCCTGAAACCACTTTCTTTTGAAGTTGAGAATTTCCTCAAGGATATCTAAGTATTCGGCAGCAGAGAAGTGACCCTATGTGTTATTGTTGGTCATTATGGCAACCATCAGCATAAACAAAACCACCCCCACAACTTCTATTCTCAATCCATTCTCAAAAACACAAGAGATACATTAGGGGCACAGCCATACCTAATGTGAGACTAGATGTACTGGGGGCTGGGAGTACTAATAAAGATCTTTACTGTCTCTTTCAGATATGGCAAATGCAACTGACTCTTTTGAATAATCAGATGGATAGTCTTACCATCAGAATGCACAGAGGAATGGCTCCAAAATTGTACAGATGTACATGTATTTGTTTTAAAAAATAATTCTGTATTTTTTTTAAACAGTGGAAAACTGTAAAGTGGAAAATAAATAAAGGAACACACAAAAAGGGGAGTTCCTATAGCAAGTCTGGCATCCTGGTACACAATGATCTTTTCCTACTTTCTGGCTCACATCTCACAATTTTCCTCAGTTTTTCATACTCATTTTGCCATCTTGATCATGCAACAAAACTGTCTTAACATCAAAGAAAAGATACTATTCGGTGTTCTCTTTAAAAACACAGAAGAATAAGCACTATATAAAAATGTTTAGGTATTTCCACAGAAGGTTTCCGCTTCCTTCTAGGGTCGTATAAAAATAAGATTCTCTACCTTAATAGCAATGGAATGTATGGAAAAGAGAGACAGCCAAAAGCACCAGAAATGAACTTTTAAGAATATCAATTATTTGCCCCTGTTGTAGGATCATAGAGAAAACTAAATGACTTCTACAAAAGCAATATTCCCCAGAACTCTATACTGGGAATTACCCTAAAGGAAGATGTCATTACTTAAGGAACCTATTTCCTATAAGTTTACTCAGTATAAAATATAATGTAAAGCCACACCTGTGTATTCTATCTGCTTTCCTCTTGTTTTACACAGGATAATTAATGGGTAAAGTATGTTTGTCTTTTGAAATTCTGATGACTTTATCTGATACTATATAGGTCTATAGATAACTAGCCATATGTTCTTACGTGAAAACATGAAGCATTACCATGAAACCAAAGCATTGGGTAGCCACAGAAGTTAATAGTCAAGGATGTTTAAGATCAAGCTGTGAGGAGGGGACTTTGTCTTCCTCTTCAAACTGTCTTCTCCAAATCTCTCCATTTTCCTTCTAGCACATTCCTTTTATCAAAATACTTTTCCTCTGAAAAAAAGAGGCCTGATCTCAGTCACACACATCTTTCTGTAAAAGTTTGTGTCTGGTTGGGTGACAGAAATACTGTTTTTGGCATTTTAATCCAATTGTCTAATGGAGTAAAGGGCAGTTATCCTCACTAAAGAATTTCAGGCATTAGGGAGTAGATGGGGAATTTGAGGGAGGAAATAGGTACTTTCCAGTCACAGTCTAAAATTGCAACAATCCTGCTCATAGAAAATTCGCAGTGAGAGGAAACCTAGCCCAGTTTGGGTTGAATGCTTTGAAACTTCAACTATACTGCTTTATGTCTTAGTAAGTTTTCTATTAGGTATACCAGAATCATTATACTTAATTAAATTCAACTGCATAATTATTTTATGATTAATGTGTGTTTTTACTTTTCAAATGACATTTATTTGTCATTCGTACAGAAAAGCAGGAAACCAAAAAAAAAAAAAAGAAAAACAGGAACCCGTTCAAATGATAAGGTCCCAGTTTTCCTCTGATCACAACACACTTCTTTCTCTTCTCTCAGCTCTGAAGTAGGATCATTTAAATATTATTTTTTTCCTATTTCTACCATCTTCAAAATAATTGTTTTTTATTCCTCTGTCTTAGCATCTCTTCCTATTGATACTAGATTATCAAACTCCATTTAGCCCTCTTGTTTTCCTGTAAACTCTAGTGTAATTTTTTGGCTACATTATTATGTGGTAGTAGCATATTCTCCCTTAAAGAGCTATTTCTATTTTTTTTATTCCTCTTATGTCCTCTTTATTATAATCCCCTTATGAAAAAAGGCTCTGTTTCATCTTTGTATTCTAAAACACTTGCACCATGAATTCTTAAATTGTAGTTGCCCACTATGTAGATTTGAATTAATTAAAGATTAATTATGAGGCTTTTTAGGGCTTCCCTTGTGGCTCAGCTGGCAAAAAATCCGCCTGTAATGCGGGAGACCTGGGTTCAATCCCTGGGTTGGGATGATCCCCTGGAGAAGGGAAAAACTACCCACTCCAGTATTCTAACCTGGAGAATTCCATGGAGTGTATAGTCCTTGGGGTCTCAAAGAGTTGGACACAACTGAGTGACTTTCAAGAGGCGTTTAAGACTTATATCCCAAATATACTAACAACTCTTAAACTCATCAATAAGAAAACAAGTAACCCAATTTAAAAAATGGGCAAAACAAATCTGAGCAGACATTCTAATATAGAAGTATAGAGATGACAAATAACCATAAGAAAAGATGCTCCACATGATCTATCGTTGTTATTACTGTTGTTGTTCAGTCGTTAAGTCATGTCTGACTCTTTGTGACCTCATGGACTGAAGCACACCAGGCTTCCCTGTCCTTCACCATCTCCCAGAGTTTGCTCAAACTCATGTCCATTGAGTCAGTGATGCCATCCATTGCAAATTAAAACAGCAATGAAAACAATTATACACCTATTAGAATGGCTAAAACCCAAAACACTGGCAAAGATACGAAACAAGAAGAACTCTCATTCATTGATGGTGGCAATGCAAAATGATACTGCACTTTGGATTACAGTTTGCTAGTTCCTTACAAGGCTAAACATAGTCTTACCATATTATCCAGCCATCACACTCTGACGTGTTCACCCAACTAATTGAAAACCTATGTCTACCAAAAAAAAAAAAGACTTGAACAGGAATGTTGATAGCAGTTTTATCTATACTTGCCAGAAATGGAAACAAACAAGAAAGCTTTAATAGGCAAACGCTTAAATAAACTGATGAATCCATTTGATAGAATACTATTCAGTTGTAGAAAGAATGAGCCACCCAAGGACATGGATGCATTTTACATCCATGTTGCCAAGTGAAAGAAGTCAATCTGAAATGATAGTGTATTATTTCTATCTTCCTGACATTCTGGAAAAGGAAAAATAAACAGAAAGTAAAAAGATCAGTGTTTGCCAGGGGGTTTCTGTGGGAAAGGTGAGTAGTTTCAGTAGGTGAAATACAGGGGATGTTTTAGGGTGGTGAAACTTGCTACGTGGTGCTGTAGCATGCTGACACATGTCACAACACGGGTGAAACTTGAAGACACTATGCTAAGTGAAATAAGGCAGTCACAAAAGGACAAAAATGATATGATTCTGCTTGTAGTAGGTATCTAGATTAATCAAGTACATAGAGACAGAAAGTGAAATGGCATCTCCAGGGACTGGATGAAATGGTGAGTTGCTGTTTAATGGGTACAAAGTTTCAGTTTGGGATGATAAAGACATTCTGGAGATGGATAGAGGTGATAGTTTCACAATAGTGTGAATGTACTAATGCAATTGAACTTTACATTTAAAAATGGTTACATTGGTAAATTTTATGTTATGTACACTGTGCACACACAAAAATTTTTTCTAACTTTTTGTTCTAAAAAAATGAGTGAAAACTCTTTGCAGGTAAAATAAGACCTTCTTGTTATAAGTATTTAAGAACTAACACTTCAAATATCATGTAGTTCTTGCCTTAAGTAGAATAGCAGGTAAAGTACCTAGCATACTGCCTAGTATAAGGTGGAGTTTAATAAATGATTAAGCTACATGATTATGGCTGTCTATCATATGGAGTTTTGAAGTATGTTGCTGCTGTAAGTGTGATCATATGGAGTTTAGTGGCTGAATGTGGTGGGCCTATATAAAGCTCTAATCCCTTTTGGTGCCCATTGGGTCCACCCATTTCTCAAACAGAGAACTGTAAATGCGTGGGAAATCATTTTGTGGACTACTGACTGGGAGTCTGTCTCTTCGGTTTGACAATGCAAGGTCAAAGTGCCTCAGAAGGAATCCTAGAGGTTAGGGCACAGGTGATACCCAGCCTTCACCTAGAGACAGACCTAGCATAGGACGTAAGAAGTTCAAGCAAGGTGTCTATGGAGTTAAATAAAACTTTGTGAACTAATGTGTTTCTGGAACATTATTTCCTATGTGTATTTTTTCTCCTTGTTCTATTTGATAACTTTTTAAAATGTGTCAGTAGATCTCAATTATATTAAGGAAAACAAAGCAAGGGGTTTTCCATGTAGAGATTTAACATAAAAGGAAGTTCCATGAACTGAGAAAGCCAGCTTGACAACACTGGTGGGAGTCAGCATGATAAGGACCCACTAAGGGAAACTCAGAAAGACAAGGTCAGGCACTTAGAATCAGATAAACACCTCTTTACACTTTGATTCTTCACATCTGGCCAAAGAGGTTCTGTGCTTTGTTTTAAGAAAGGCAATAGGGCTTCCTACGTGGCTCAGTTGTAAAAGAATCTGCCTACCAATGCAGGAGATGCAGGTTTCATCTCTGGGTTGGGAAGATCCTATACAGTGTAAAATGACACCTCACTCCAGTATTCTTGCCTGAAAAATTCAATGGGCAGAGGAGCCTGGCCAGCTACAGTCCATGGAGTTGCAAAGAATCAAGCACAGCTATGCATGCTCACAATGTTTCCTTATTGTTGTCAGTCATTCAGTCATGTCCAGCTCTTTGCAACCCCATGGACTGCAGCACACCAGGATTCCCTGTCCTTCACCACCTCCCAAAGTTGCTCAAACTCATGTCCATTGAGTTGGTGATGCCATCCAACCATCTTATTCTCTGTTGTCCCCTTCTCTTCCTGCCTTCAGTCTTTCCCTGCATCAAAGTCTTTTCCAGTGAGTTGGCTCTTCCTGTCAAGCAGCCAAAGTATTGGAGCTTCAGCTTCATCGTCAGTCCTTCCAATGAATATTCAGGGTTGGTTTCCTTTAGGAGTGACTGGTTTGATCTCCTTGCAGTCCAAGGGACTCGCACGAGTCTTCCCCAACACCACAGTTAGAAAACATGAATTCTTTGGTTCTCAGCCTTTTTTATTGTCCGATTCTCACATCTGTATATGACTACTGGAAAAACCATAGTTTTGACTATACGTACCTTCCTGGACAAAGTAGTGTTGCTGCTTTTTAATACACTGCTTAGGTTTGTCATTGCTTTTCTTCCAATGTTTCCTTACATAATACTTTATCTTTGAAAGAGGGAAGTTTTCAAAATGCTCTGGCCTGATGTTAAAACTTTTGTTGTTGTTTTTTTTAAATGTATTTATTTATTTGGCTGCATTGGGTCTTAGTTGTGGCACACAGTATCTCTGTTGCATCATGTGGGTCTTTCTTTGTGATGTGTGGACTCGACTGTGCCTGCTTCAGTAGTTGTGGTGTCCAGGCTTACTTGTCTCGGAGCATGTGAGATCTTAGTTGACCGACCAAGGATCAAACCTGCATGCCCTGCATTGCAAGGCAGGTTCTTAACAACTGGACCACCAGGGAAGTCCCTTGATATTTAAATTTTTGGATTCATATATTTCAAAGAGAAGTAGAAACTCAAATGAAACAAACGCTATGCTGTGCCTCTTACAGGCTTTGCCAAGTCAAATTTGCTTGTAGTACAATTTCATTCCACACCATGCACACACAACAAAAGCTTTTTAAAAATTGTTATCAAAGGCAGTATTACAGCTCAGTATGTTGATTTCATAGAAGGAAGTCAAACTGAAAATTCAAGAATAAAAGAGAGAAATCTCAGTAGGGGTCTCTCAGTTTCTTCTCTTTTTGTGAAGTTCTCTGGAATGGCTTCTGATATTCCAGTTCCCCTGCTTTGATTTAGAAGTTTGCAATCCCAGAGTCAGAGAGGGACCAGCTTATTCAAAGCATTTGAAAAGCCATACTACTTCTAGAATACCAATTTTATTTATTTGTTCTGAATGTTTGATCATCTGAATCTATTTTGAGCTGATTATCTTAAGCTATTAGATAAATATAACACAAAACAGAACAGATAAACTGAAATGAGCATTTTTAAAGTGAGCAATCTATTCTGGAAATTTTGAAGTGAATATTTTTGGCTAGAAGCTCTCTTATAGGAATTACAAAGAGTAGATTTATTCTCAAAAAATGATAGATCTTTTGGTAGGCTTCTTGCTTTCCTTTTACAAGCATGTGAAAAGTCAACTTTTTGAAGTGTGAGTATTTTCCATAAGTTATAGAAAGAATTCAAAAGACTTGTGGCTTTTAAAAAAATCAGTGTAGAAGTGATATCACCAAAAAGGCAGCCTAGGACACCCCAGCCTCCCTCCCACAAAATTAAAAATTCAGCAGCTAGTCACAAATAAAAACAGCTCTGGGGGAGCTCTGGAGTCCGTTTAAGAAACTTTGTCAAACACAGTGGAACAAAAAAGGAGAAGGAAGTCAGTTTTGTTTTGCTTGCTTTTCCCCATCTCTCAAGCTGGCTCAGGGCCAAGAGGGACCTCCCCAGTTAAAAAATTTCCCCTCACCAGGAAAGCACAGTAAGCAACCAGCCTCTCCAGCCTTTGGGGCTCTGCACAAAGGTCCCACTTCCGTCTTACTCCACCCAGACCATTAATGCTGAGACATATAGAGACAGCTAGAAGAAAAGCAGAGGCTGAGTAGCAGCCCACAGAGGGAGCAATCATAGTTCACAGTGACCTGCTTTGCAGACAAACTCAGAGTCATTTACCATTGGAAAAAACCAATGGTCAGAAGAACTGCTGTAGACCTTCTGTAGATCTTACCAGCATTTGCAGCGCAGGTATTTGTGTTCGCTGGTGCCAGTCACCTAAGGCCCTTTCTGCTCTCCTCCTACTGCCCCTACTGGAGCCCAGAAACCACACTGGCAGCCAAACCAGTCCTTTGAATCTGTGAGAACGGAAGACACCAGCTTAGAACCCCATAACTGACCTTCTTCATGGTGCATGTAGCCCAGCCTGGCCCCTACATCTGTGCCCTTGTACACCACTGGCCTGACACTTATCATCAGATTCCACTGCCAAGTGCCTGCCTGGGGAGAGACTGTAGAGCCATGAGAGACCATGTCAACAGCCAGGGTCCCTACATCTGTCAGTCTACCCACAATTGGCCTGGATCCTTTCTGCACACTCTGGTTCCCACCACTGCATGTGTGTTTGTAACCACTCCCTATCACTACAGAGGCATCTGTAGCACACCACTGGCTCCAGCCACTATTGCTGCTTACTCTGGTCCCTGTATATGATTGAAGTTCAGTTGTTATCAGTATAAAATAGACTACTATTTATAAGATGCTTTATGTAATACTTGTGATAAAATAAGAATTTACTGTATGTAAAAGAAGATTTTAAAATGGATAAAAAAAGAGATAAATGGCTATAATATTGTAATTATCCTTCAATTAAAATAAATTAATTAATTTTTTAAAAAAGATAAAGAGAAGGGAATCAAAGCACATACCACTATGGAAATCATCAGTCCAGAAAGGAACATAGCAAGAGAGAAATAAAAGAAAAAGGAACCTATAAAACAATCAGAAAGCAATTAATATGATGAGATTAGTAAGTTTTGAGCTATCAATAACCACTTTAAATGTAAACAAATTAAACTCTTTAATCAAAAGACATAAATGTGGCTAGATGGATCAAAACATAGACAATTGCATGCTGCCTACAGGAAATTCATTTCAATTTTAAGGGCACACACAGACTTAAAGTAAGGGGATAGAAAAAGATATTTTATCCAAGTGGAGCCCTAAAGAGAGCAGGAATAGCCATACTTATATCAGACAAAATAAACTTTAAGCCTAAAATAGTAATAAGAGACAAAGAAGCTCATTATATGGATATGATGACAAAGCACTCAGTTCATCAAGAAAGTATAATAATTGTAAAGATATATACCCCAGCATCAGAACACCTAAATATATTAAGCAAATTCTAAGAAATCTGAAGGGGGAAATAGACAACAACATAGTAATATTGTGACTTTTAATACCATACTTTTAACAATGGATAAGTCATCCAGATGGAAAATCAACAGAGAAACATTGGACTTGGACTATACTTTAGGCCAAATGAGCCAAACAGATATAAATATAGAGCATTTTATACAGCAGAACGTACATTCTTTTCAAAGTCATGCAGAACATCCACCAAGAGAAATCATATTGATAAGTTATAAGTCTTCGAAATTGTAAGAACGTTGAAATCATACCAAGTATGTTTTCCAACCACAATGGTATGAAACTAGAAATCAATAACAGGAAGAAATCTGGGAAATATACAATTATGGGGAAGTTAAACAACACACTTTTGAGTAAACAATGGATCAAAGAAGAAATAAAAGGAAAAATCTAACTATATCTTGAATGAAATGAAAATGAAACACAACATATCAAAACAAAGGGGAAAAATCCTTTGACGTTTGTCTTGACAATGATTATTTTTAATATGATACCAAAAGCACAAGAAAAAAAAGCAAAAACAAATAAGTAGGACTACATCAAATTTAAAATTTTCTGCATAGCAAAAAAAAAAAAAGTAGCCTACAAAATGAGAGAAAATATTTGCAAATCCCATATCTGATAAGAGGCTAATATCCAAAATGTAGAAAGAACTCAACAACAGCAACAAAATAATCATTTTCTAAAAAATGGCAAAGGACCTGAATAGACATTTTTTCCAAAGAAGACATAGGCCAACAGGTACATGAAAAGGTTCTCAACACCATTAACCATCAGGGAAATGCAAATCAAAATGAGAATGAAATATCACCTTATACCGATTAATGTGGTTATCATAAAAAACACAAGAGATAACAAGTATTGGCAAGAATCTGGAGAAAAGGAAGCCCTTTGCACTGTTGGTAGGGATGTAAATTGGAGGCTCTTTAAAAAATTAAAAGTAAAGCTACTGTATTATCCAACAATCCTATTTCTGAGTATATATCCAAAGGAAATAAAAACAGGATCTTTAAGAGGTACCTGCACTTCCATGTTCATTTCAGGATTATTCACAATAGCCAAAATATGGAAACAACCTAAAGTTGTTTCATTCATTCAGGATGAATGAATAAAGGAGATGTGGTACATATATAATGGAATATTATTTAGCCATGAGAAAGAAGGCAATTGCCATTTACAACAACATGGATAAAACTTGAGAGCATTATGGTAAGTGAAATAAATCAGGTAGAGAAATAAAACACTGTGTAATATCATTTCTATGTGAAACCTTAAAAAGCCCAAGAAACAGAGAATAGAGTGGTGATTATCAAGACCTGGGATGGGGAAAATGGGAAGATGTTGATTAAAGGTACAAATTTCTAGTTATAAGGCAAATAATTTCTGGGGATCTGGTATATAGTGTGGTGGCTATAGTTAATAATACTGTATTACACACTTGAGGAGGCTTCCCAGGTGGCTCAGTGGTAAAGAATCTGCCTGCCATTGCAGGAGATGCAGGTTCCACCCATGGGTCGGGAAGATCCTCTGGAGAAGGAAATGGCAATCGAGAAGGAAATAGTATTCTTGCCTGGAAAATCCTAGACAAAGGAACCTGGCTGGCTACATTCCATGGGGTCACAAAAGAGTTGGAAATGACTTAGATACTAAACAGTAAGAACATTATACATATGAAAATTGCTGAAAGTGTAGATTTTCAGTATTCTCATCACAAGAAATAGGCATTATGCTGCAGGAAGGCTGTGTTAGCTAACGCTACGGTGGTGATCATTTTGTAATATATAAGTATATCAAGTCAACACACTTTACACCTTAAATGTTTTATGTCAATTATATCTCAATAAAGCTGGAAAGAAATAAAAGTCAATGTACTAGAGTTCAATGAGTTATGGACAGAAGATCAAATGATTTGGATTCAAGTCTCTGCTCTGCCACTAATGTGTAATCTCGGGTAAGGCATATTACTAAGACCTCTGACCTTAGCTCTTAGCTTTTATGCCTGGAATAAAAAGAATAAGTTCACTCAAGAGCACCATGATATAGGACTGAGACAGAATTTAAACTCAGAAAGTCTAATTCCTAGGAATGAGTTCTTAACCTTTAGACCACACATATATGGCCAACTGATTTTCTGCAAAGATGCTCAGGTAACTCCATAAATTACCTTTTTTTCAATAAATGGTGCTGGAACAACTGAATGTCCACATGGAATAAAATGAATATTGGTTTTTGCTTCACACCAAACACAAAAATTAATATAAAATGTGTCATATACCTAAACATAAAAACTAAAATTATCCAATTTCTAGAAGAAAACACAAAAGAAATTTTTCAGACCTTGGATTAGGCAAAGGTTTTTTAGGCAAGATTATAAAAGTACTAATACGAACTTTTGAAAAATTGTTCAATTTGACCCTATTGAAATTCGAATCTGCTGCTTTTCAAACACTTCTAAGAAAACGAAAATTTAAGACATAAACAGGGAGAAAGCATTTGTGTTGCATATATCTGATAAGATTCATAATTGAAATCTTTAAAAACTCATACAGCTCAACAATAAGGTCATTTAATAACAAAAAGGGACAATTTTTGAACAAGTACTTCATAGAAGAAAGTATATAATTGGTCAATAAGCACGTGAAAAACGTACTCAAGATCATTAGTGGCTAGACGGGTTGATAGCTTTATCAAAACTCATCAAAAACTACACTTTACAAGGATGCTTTTTACTGTGTCTAAGGTAATTTGGATTCATCTGCTTTTTCATATTCTTATTCAAATGGAACATCAGTGTAACAACTTCCAGGATTTGTCAAAAATGGGAAGTTGTGTCATCTTCACTTCAAAATGGCAGGCCTTAAGTATGGGGAAGAAGCCAACACCCTTTTGGAGCCATGAGTATTCCTCAGACTCCATCTGTTGCTCTGATTGGAATTTCAAGATTTACAGACAGACTCCTACAGGTGATGCTGTAGCACAGTACCCTCAGTTGAGTCATTCACTAGGTCATCCATAAATTGTGGGGCAATTTCTACCACTTCGCTTCATCATCTGAGGCCCAGATGACTCCAATTCTATCTGAAATTTTCATTTCAGCAAGGGAGGCTCAACAAATGGTATGAAAATTTCAAAAATGACTAATACAGAGCCCTCTCTTCTGAAAACCATAACTTGAGTGAAATAATTTTTAAAAGTTCTTAAACTTGCCATGTTTTAAAGATAAATAAAATGGTTTATAATCAAGAAGCTATAAAAGAAAATGAAGACTAATTTTAAAGTACTTATTGACTGTACATTATTATTTTTTGAGTTTTTATAGCAACTTTATTCTTTTTTTTATAAATTTGTTTTTAGTTGGAGGATAATTGCTTTACAACATTACATCAGTTTCTGCCATACATCAACATAAATCTGCTATAGGTATACATATGTCCCCTTCCTCTAGAATCTCCCTCCCACCCCATCCCACCCCTCTAGGTTATCACAAAGCACAGATTAAATAATGATGCATTATTAAAATAAAATTTTATAAATTTAAAATATAGAAAAATTAGAACATCATCATTTTTGATGTTTTACCCCTTAAAGTTAAAAGCTATTCAGAAGCAAAAGTTTTATTTGTTTTGGCTCAACATGTATCGTTTTTGGTGTTTAGTCACTAGATCATGTCTGACTTTTTTGTGAACCTATGGACTGTAGCCTGCCACACTCCTCCATTGGATTTCCCAGACAAGAGTACTGGAGTGTGTTGCCATTTCCTTCTCCAGGGCATCTTCCTGACCCAGGGATTGAACCTGTATCTCCTGCTTGGCAGGTGAATTTTTACCACTGAGCTACCTGTGAAAAAAAAAAGAAGCAAAAGTAGTATGCTTTTAATGTTTCTCTAGTGATTTAAAACAAATTGCTAAGCACTCCCATAGTTCTAATTTTCTATTTTTCAATGATTTACCAGAGTAGTTAACAAAATCAACTACCTCCAATTTCTAAAGGCTTTGTGAAAAAAATATATGAAAGTGAAAAATAATTTTTTAGAGCATTTCTTCGATCACAAGCACTTCAAATAATACAAATTAGATATCATTTTTATGTCTGCAAAATCATACTTTTCATGTTTGTTTAATGTAACTATCATGATAAATATGGAGGAAACTTTATTCAATCTCATTAAAAGTATGAGACGTTGTACAGATCATAGGATTTTACAGATGGAAAACAAGTCTTGGTTTTCCATCCCCAGCACACACTTTGACACGCTTATACCTTTAAGAAAATTTCCATTTTCTAAAATATAAATTTATTGTATAAGCCAAAAAACTTATGTTAACATGCACTGTACCATCAGAAATAGCAACCTGGGTGATTTCCTTTGTCTTACAAACAATGAGATAGCCACTCATAGTAAAAGTTTGAAAGCAATTTTGAAAAATTTGGGAACAAGTAAAAGCAGTATGTGAAAATAACTATTAATTGCAGGAGAGCACCACACACATTCTCAGAATGTTTCCACTCTGGTCCAAACGATAGGGGGGACAGGGCTAGTTTCAAGGCTGACATTGGGGATGACAGGAAGGATCACAGACTTGGTGACCTGTATGGCATTTCACCAGAAGCTGTGTTAGCATAAAAATGTTTTGGCTTTTCCCTTCAGCTCTGCCAGAGAAAATAATTTCTTCTGAGAATCTCTAGCTTAGAGTCTAGGTTAATGGAAGGTTTTTTTCTAAACCAGCCAAATTTTCTTTTTCAGAATGAAACCACAGAAGTAAATATGGTGTGAGGTTAACTAAATCCCATAACAAGGAAGAAGGAAGTTTGGCAAAAGCTCAAAGGGATTTTTGATGAAAGAATTACTTAAATTCCCTTCTTTTTCCCACTAAGAGAAAGAAATTTCACAAGCATGTTAAGCCTTTACACATTCAATTATAAAACCTTCAAGACTGAAAGTAAAAAAAGATATGTGCAACAATTAACTATCTAACCACTTCTGATATTAGGCAATATTAACATATTATATTAGCTTTAGACCTTTTTTAATGTAAAAAATTATATAGGTACTAAAACCCCACTGGGTAATCCTTTTTCCCTTTCACTGCCAAACTCCTATAGTAGTGTCATTCTCATTAATGATCTGAAGTAATGAAATAAAATTCCTATGTCAAGGCAAGACAAGAAAAACTTAACATAAATTTTTTTCTGTGCCCATTTCAGTCTCCTCCCTCCTCTCTAGTGTGCGCTATTCGTCTGGCTTATGCATTAACCAGATCTCCCCAATGGCAAAAATACCTGCTCAGCCATAAATTTCCATTTTTCTTCTTCTGGCACCAGCTATGTAACTCCTTTAGAAGATAACATTTCTTTCTCAGTCCTACAAAGGGTCACAATGGCCCACCACTCGCCTTCTATGCTCAGACCTCTTTGGTGAACTTTGGTGAACAATCCCAATATATCATTTCCTTTAAAGATAGTGGTTGGTGCTGAACAGACTGGTCAGACAGGAAGTTCTTAGTGTAAATACTTATGACCTTATTAATATTACTAGCTATCCCTGGTGGCTCAGAGGTGAAAGCGTCTGCCTCCAATGCGGGGACCCAGGTTCGATCCCTGGATCGGGAAGATCCCCTGGAGAAGGAAATGGCAACCCACTCCAGTGTTCTTGCCTGGAGAATCCCATGAACGGAGGAGCCTGGTAGGCTACAGTCCATGGGGTTGCAAAGAGTCGGACACGACTGAGCGACTTCACTTTCACTTTCATACTGTTAGTATTCTGCCTATTTTATAAGATCATTGCTTCTTGTATTATCAAAATTTGTGACTAAGCCTCATACAAAATTAATGTTGATTTATTGTTATTTAGATGCTAAGTCATGTCTGACTCTTGTGACCCCATGGACTGTAGCCCACCAAGCTCCTTCTCCTTGTCCATGGGATTTCCCAGGCAAGAATACTGCAGTGAGTTGCCATTTCATTCTCCATAAGGTTGGTTAGGTGACTTGAAATGATTGATCAAATATATAGTCCTGTAAGAGTCTTTTCTGGTAGCTCATCCGGCAAAGAATCCGCCTGCAATTCAGGAGACCCCAGTTAGATTCCTGGGTTGGGAAGTTCTGGAGAAGGGATAGGCTACTCACTTGGTATTCTTGGGCTTCCTTGGTGGCTCAGATGGTAAAGAATCCACCTGCAATGCAGGAGACTGGGGTTGGGAAGATCCCCTGGAGGAGGGCATGGCAACCCACCCTAGTATCTTGCTTGGAGAATCCCCATGGACATAGGAACCTGGTGGGCTACAGTTCATGGGGTCACAAAGAGTCAGACATGACTGAGCAACTAAACACAGCACAGCACAGCACTGAGATCGATGATAGTAATAGTGAAACTAGATATGGGAAGAAGCAACCAGAGGGGCCCATTTCCTAGACCATAACAGACTAGGAAGACAGGCAGTCCAGAGAATTTGGGCTATAGTTAACAAGGCTTTGTGCAATAATAGCACACTGAATCGCTATTAATGAAATCTTTGCCTGACCTGGGAATGAGCATTCCAGCACTGTGGGACAAATTGGTCACAAAATGCCTCCCAAACCTCGGTTGAAATTAAAACCGGAAAGGAGGGGTTGTAAAATAAAGAATATTGCCCAGCATCCAATTCTCCAAGAATCAAGTTGCTAACCACTGTGGTCACTGATCTATAGTAATCCTGAAAGCAATTCATGGTGAAGATCAATATGAGGCACTTTGTGTTCTAGGTAAACTGGCAGAACAGGATGGGAGAGCTGGACTATAAAGAAAGCTGAGCACAGAAGAATCGATGCTTTTGAACTGTGGTGTTGGAGAAGACTCTTGGGAGTCCCTTGGACTGCAAGGAGATCCAACCAGTCCATCCTAAAGGAGATAAGTCCTGGGTGTTCATTGGAAGGACTGATGTTGAGGTTGAAACTCCAATATTTTGGCCACCTGATGCGAAGAGCTGACTCATTTGAAAAGATCCTGATGCTGGGAAAGATTGAGGGCAGGAGGAGAAGGGGAAGACAGAGGATGAGATGGTTGGATGGCATCACCGACTCAATGGATATGGGTTTGGGTAGACTCTGGAAGTTGGTGATGGACAGGGAGGCCTGGCGTGCTGCAGTTCATGGGGCTGCAAAGAGTCGGACACGACTGAGCAACTGAACTGAACTGAACATTTACATGAATGGCATTGTACTGAACATATCAGTTTTTCAATTCAAAAGTCTGTTTTAATCCAAATTAATCCAAGTATTTAATAGATGGAGTAGTTACTCTGTATCATGGCACTGTTTATCAAGTTAACTATTGAGGGACAGTAGTTGTCTCCATGTTTTACTATTATGAGCAGTGTTTTATGAGCATTCTCATACATCATTTCTTACATACATGGTTGAGAATTTCCCTAAGGCAGAGAGAAATGATAATACATAGCTTCAATTTCAACCCAATATTGCCAAAGTGATTTCCAAGATGATTCTGTGCATTTACACTCCCTTCAGTGAGGAATTCAGTCGTGTCTGACTCTTTGCGACCACATGAACTATAGCCTGCCAGACTCCTCCGTCCTTGGAATTGTCCAGGCAAGAATATTGGAGTGGGTAGCTGTTCTCTTCTCCAGAGGACCTTCCAAATCCAGGGATCAAACCCAGGTCTCCTGCATTGCAGGCACATTCTTTTACCATCTGAGCCACCAGGGAAGTCCACACTCCCTTCAGCCATGCCCAAGTTCTCATTTCACCACATCCTCACCAAAAGTCAGTGTTACCAGATTTACCAATTTTGGACCACCTGATGGATATGAAATACTATCTCATTGTAGTTTAAATTTGTTTTTCTTTGATAACTAATGAAACCAAATATCTGCTAAATTTCTGTGAATTACCTATTTGCATTCTTTTTGTATTTTCCTATTGAATTGCTTGTCTTTGTCTTATTGATATATAGCATTTGTTCTACATTCCAGATAGCAATTGCAAGCACCATTTGCAAGCACCAATTTCATTTTAAGTGAATCTTAGTAGAAAAATTTTACAATTTGTTTCACTTCTGATTCTCAAGACTTACTCCTCAATATTATACACACGTTTACTTACCTATTCTAATACACCTTGAAATATAGATGGCAGAAATGCTAAGTTAGACACTTTCCTAAGAGAGGCAAATCTCTAACAGGTGACTTTGACTCTAGGATTCTGCAAAGACCTTACCAAACTTCCTTTGCCCAACACTACAGTCCAAAATGCCTCCATCCAACATACCTCCATTCCCCATATCACCCTGGATCAGATCTGCACATGGTCTGATGACCCTCTCGGTCTCCTCCAGCTCACTCCATTTTCTCTCAAATGCATTTAGCCTAACATACTTCTTGCACTGTAGGAGATTTCATGCTCATGCAATCACGGCCAATCCTTACACAATCACGGCCAATTTGGCTTCCAAGAGCCAAATATACCTATGTAATACTCTTTGACTAATTACTATTGAGACTTTCTCCATTCTCCTTCAATATAAGCATAAATTTCTTTACTTAGTTTTCATGACCCTCTAAAATCTATCACCATGCCCTTGGAAAGTGTCCATTGCAACAGTCAAGTTTTGATCAACAAATTATAAAGGTTTCCTGGTCATTTTCATATATTAGCTCCAGCCAGCCTTAAGTAATTTGTGGACAATTATATATGGGGAAGAACTGATGCTTTTGAACTGTGGTGTTGGAGAAGTCTCTTGAGTCCCTTGGACTGCAAGAAGATCCAACCAGTCCATCCTAAAGGAGATCAGTCCTGGGTGTTCATTGGAAGGACTGATGTTGAAGCTGAAACCCCAATACTTTGGCCACCTCATGCAAAGAGTTGACTCATTGGAAAAGACCCTAATGCTGATAAGGATTGAGGGTGGGAGGAGAAGGGGATGACAGAGGATGAGATGGTTGAATGGCATCACCAACTCGATGGACATGGGTTTGGGTGGACTCCGGGAGTTGGTGATGGACAGGGAGGCCTGGCATGCTGTGATTCATGGGGTCACAGAGAGTCGGACACGACTGAGCGACTGAACTGAACTGAACTGAACTTCTTGCATATCTAACCCTATCTACATCTGCTTCTCAGAGGATCTGGACTAACGCACATATTTACGAGCACATCTTCAGCTTTAGCCCACCTTGCTGTCTCTGAGTTAAGACACTGCCATGTATTTCATCATGCCTTCCACATTCGGTAACCCTCAATTCTATCACCCAGGTCCACATTCCACAGTGAACTCTCTTCCCTTTTCATCCACATTCTCTTATTCTATACTTCCTCACAGAACATTTACTCATTATTGTTTAAAGATTTTTTTTATTGAGGTGTAACATATGTACTGAAACGTGCACATATTTATTACAAGTTTAAACTGAACTAGCTCCCAGATCAAGACACAGAATATTACCAGTACCCCAGAGTCTTCTTTCATATTCCTTTCTAATTGCATCCTGTGTCTCAGGGTTACTGTAATTCTGACTTCTAAAAGCACACATTGCTTTTTGCCTATTTTTCTTTTCCATATAAGTGCAATTATTTAGTATATAGGTTACTGTGTCTGGCCTTTTGAACTCAACAAAAAATATGGTTGTAATATTCATCTATATTTTTGTGTATAATTGTAGATAGTTTATTTTCAATGCACTAACACTCTAGAATATGTGAAAGTATCATAACTGACATGTATTTTATGGCTATAGACTTTTCAATAATTTCCAATTTAGCACTGTTACAAATAGTATTGCTGCGAACATTCCAGCTGCTCCAAATCTTTACCAAGACTTGGACGTGTCTGTCTCTTTATTTTTGCCATTCTGATGGCTGTGTTCATTGCTTGTTTGTACTTAGATGGATCTCCTATTGCTTTGTTTCTGAACAGTTGTATCACCGAGAGTGATTGCTATTGATTCTTATTCTGCTCTTCTGCTAAGTTCTACTTGGCCTGTGGATGAGAAATGTTGCTAATTTTGTGTCTTTCTGGTGAATAGAATGAATAGAATAATAGTTATCTTCCATTACTCCTCCAGTTCTTTGCAGTTATTGATAAATAAGATGACTATTTTCTAAAGCAGTGCTTTAAGTGATAGATCAATGATACAAATTCTAGCAACTTAAAGTAACCTGAATGCGCTCTTTGGAAATGATCTGCTAACGTAATTTCTTGCACTTATTGTCATAGCTACCACACCCAGGATGGCAGAAGTGCTATATTCTCCTACTCTTTTGCCCTGAGGTTTGCCAAGATAAGAGCCGCATCCAGGTGGTTTCCAGTTCTATTGGTTTTGCAAAGATGAGTGGCTTCTCTCTCCTCTTCTTTCTACCTTTTCTAATTTTTTTTTGTTATCCCAGAGTGTAGAAAATGGCAACCCACTCCAGTATTCTTGCCTGGAGAATCCTGTGGACAGAGAAGCCTGGTTGGCTACAGTCCAGGGGTTTGCAAAGAGTCAGACATGACTAAGCAACTAACACACACACTAAATGCATCCAGCTTTGTTTCCAAATAGACCCAAATTCATTGTATATTTTCAAAAACATCAAGTGTTAATAGAACCTTTATTTAGAATATATTATTATCCCAAGCATTTGAATTTTAGCTCCAAAACTGAAAGACTTTCAGAAATCTCTTAAGTGAACTAGTTCTGCTTTTTCTTATCATCCAACTGATCTCTAGTTCTATATGCCTTGATTTCAGACCAACAAATGCAAATTCTGCCTTTGACTAGAGTTAGCAAAAGAGAATACCAAAAAAAAAAAAAAAAGAGGAAGTGTAGGTGCTCCTCTTGGTTGCATAACTTGTTTTCATGATCCCAAAGCCATAACATATACTAATAATCAAATCATTGCAGACTAAGTTCTGCTCTTGTCTCAATACTTTTTTACCCACAATCACCTTTACGACTGCTGTAAACGTAGTTTATGTGCTTAGAGAGGATTTACGCAAACACACAGGAAGAATTATCTTAGCAGGCTGACACAAGTCACACTTCTCAAGAAAGAGACAAATGATTTGCAGTTTTTAGAGTTTCATTTCTTTGGATTGTTTTTCCAAGAACAAGTGACTAGATGATTATTAACAACCCTCTCAACTCTGCATCTCCATGATTCAATGCTTGGCAAAATCCCTAAAGGATATGTTTTGTTTATTTTATATGTTTTATAGCCCTCACAACATTTGGCACATGTCATAGGCTCTTAATATATTTTATTCTAGTTTCTGTTTTTAAGAAAATAGTTATTACTACTTAAGAACTGAATTAGAGACTGAAAATTCTCTTTAAAAATAACACCTAAATTCCTTATAAAAGGAGTCCACACTTCCAAAAGTGATTTAGTAAGACAGGATATCAATAGATAATAATGACCACAATCACTGCCACAACAATAACAGTAAAATATGATCTTCATCTGTCTACCATATAATATCATTTGTAATAGTGACACCAATTCTTAATGACATTCCATCCTAATTAATTCCAGTACTTTCCCATAGATACTACTTATATACTGTTGAGTGTGATTATGCTGCAGTTAAATGAAATACTATTTTTCTCATTTGATATAAATACACTGTCCTCAGAAAGTGAAGATGTGGGAGAGAGAGAGAAAGAAAGGAAAATATAGTGAAAACAAAATATTTTGCTTACCAGGATTCCCTGTAAAAATAAAATTGTAATTGTTGACATAAACACAAATAGAAGATGAGCAAACAGAAGCATAGATGAGTTTTTTAAATGGCACTAAATGTGAGCTTGAAAAGAGAGGGAAAGAGAGTGGAAGAAATGAAGCAGTGAGATGTAGATGACTACATGATCTTCACTGGGCCCCTTTCCCCCTGCCGCCCAAGTATTACTATGTATGATGGGTTTCTAAATATAGAGACAGTATGGAGCTTGGTGGTGTATGTTTGGGGATATAATCTGGGGAGGACTTGGACTTTTCACCCCGATGAACACAGCAGGATGAGTAAGTTCTGGAATCTCACAAAATTAGTACAGTAGATTCTGGACTGTAACCAAGTCTTGAACATTGTGCTTAGGTCAAGTTTAACCAGGTGTCCAAGGACAGGAGAGCTCTAGCTGACATCTGGTTATAAAGGTAATGGTTACAGTCAATTCAGTCAGTTCAGTTGCTCAATCATGTCCAACTTTTTGCAACTCCATGGACTGCAGCATGCCAGGCCTCCTTGTCCATCACCAACTCTCAGAGTTTACTCAAACTCATGTCCATTGAGTTGGTGATGCCATCCAACCATCTCAACCTCTGTAGTTCCCTTCTCCTCCTGCCTTCAATCTTTCCCAGCATCACGGTCTTTTCAAATGACTCAGTTCTTCCCATCAGGTGGCCAAAGTACTGGAGTTTCAGCTTCAACATCAATCCTTCAAATGAACATTCAGGACTGATTTCCTTTAGGATGGACTAGTTGGATCTCCTTGCAGTCCAAGGGACTCTCAAGAGTCTTCTCCAACACCACAGTTCAAAAGCATCAATTCTTTGGCGCTCAGCTTTCTTTATTGTCCAACTCTCACATCCATACATGACTACTGGAAAAACTATAACCTTGACCAGATGGACCTTTGTTGGCAAAGTAATGTTTCTGCTTTTTAATATGCTGTCTAGGTTGGTCATAACTTTCCTTCCAAGAAACGAGCATCTTTTAATTTCATGGCTTCAATCACCATCTGCAGTGATTTTGGAGCCCTCCCCAAAACAAAGTCTGTCACTGTTTCCACTTTTTCCCCATCTATTTGCCATGAAGTGATGGGACCAGATGCCATGATCTTTGTTTTCTGAATGTTGAGTTTTAAGTCAGCATTTTCACTCTCCTCTTTCACTTTCATCAAGAGGTTCTTTAGTTCTTTGTTTTCTGTCATAAGGATGGTGTCATCTGCATATCTGAGGTTATTGATATTTCTCCCAGCAACCTTGATTCCAGCTTGTGCTTCACCCAGCCCAGCATTTCTCATGATGTACTCTGTATATAAGTTAAATAAGCAGGGTGACAATATACAGCCTTGATGTACTCCTTTTCCTATTTGGAACCAGTCTGTTGTTCCATGTCCAGTTCTAACTGTTGCTTCCTGACCTGCATACAGGTTTCTCAAGAAGCAGGTCAGGTGGTCTGGTATTCCCATCTCTTTCAGAATTTTCCACAGTTTCTTGTGATCCACACAGTCAAAAGCTTTGGCATAGTCAATAAAGCAGAAATAGATGTTTTTTCTGGAACTCTCTTGCTTTTTTGATGATCCAATGGACGTTGGCAATTTGAACTCTGGTTCCTCTGCCTTTTCTAAAACCAACTTGAACATCTGGAAGTTCACGGTTCACGTACTGTTGAAGTCTGGCTTAGAGAATTTTGAGCATTACTTTACCAGCATGTGAGATGAGTGCAATTGTGCGGTAGTTTGAGCATTCTTTGGCATTGCCTTTCTTTGGGATTAGAACGAAAACTGACCTTTTCCAGTCCTGTGGCGACTGCTGAGTTTTCCAAATTTGCTGGCACATTGAGTGCAGCACTTTCACAGCATCATATTTTAGGATTTGAAATAGCTCAACTGGAAATCCATCACCTCCACTAGCTTTGTTCCTAGTGATGCTTCCTAAGGCCCACTTGACTTCGCATTCCAGGATGTCTGGCTCTAGGTGAGTGGTCATACCGTCATGACTATCTGAGTTATGAAGATCTTTTTTGTATAGTTCTTCTGTGTATTTTTGCCACCTCTTCTTAATATCTTCTGCTTCTGTTAGGTCCATACCATTTCTGTCCTTTATTGAGGACATTTGACTGTATTTATGTCGAATCAGTTCAGTTCAGTTCAGTCACTCAGTCATGTCCGACTCTTTGTGACCCCATGAGTTGCAGCACGCCAGGCCTCTCTGTCCATCACCAACTCCCAGAGTCTACCCAAACCCATGTCCATCAATTCGGTGATGCCATCCAACCATCTCATCCTCTGTTATCCCTTTCTCCTCCTGTCCCCAATCCTACCCAGCATTAGGGTCTTTTCCAATGAGTCAACTGTTCGCATGAGGTGGCCAAAGTATTGGAGTTTCAGATTCAACATCAGTCCTTCCAGTGAACACCCAGGACTGATCTCCTTTAGGATGGATTGACTGGATCTCCTTGCAGTCCAAGGGACTCTCAAGAGTCTTCTCTAACACCACAGTTCAAAAGCATCAATTCTTCGGCGCTCAGCTTTCTTCACCGTCCAACTCTCACATCCATACATGACCACTGGAAAAACATAGCCTTGACTAGATGGACCTTTGTTGGGAAAGTAATGTCTCTGCTTTTAAATATGCTATCTAGGTTGGCCATAACCTCCCTTCCAAGGAGTAAGTGTCTTTTAATTTCATGACTGCAATCACCATCAGCAGTGATTTTAGAGCCCCAAAAAATAAAGTCTGACACTGTTTGCACTATTTCCCCATCTATTTGCCATGAAATGATGGGACCAGATGCCATGATCTTAGTTTTCTGAACGTTGAGCTTTAAGCCAACTTTTTGACTCTCCTCTGTCACTTTCATCAAGAGGCTCTTTAGTTCTTCTTCACTTTCTGCCATAAGGGTGGTGTTATCTGCATATCTGAGGTTATTGATATTTCTCCCAGCAACCTTGATTCCAACTTGTGTTTCTTCCAGCCCAGCATTTCCCATGATGTACTCTGCATATAAGTTAAATAAGCAGGATGACAATATACAGCCTTGCCGTACTCCTTTTCCTATTTGGAACCAGTCTGTTGTTCCATGTCCAGTTCTAACTGTTGCTTCCTGACCTGCATACAGGTTTCTCAAGAGACAAGTCAGATGATCTGGTATTTCCATCTCTTTCAGAATTTTCCACAGTTTATTGTGATCCACACAGTCAAAGGCTTCGGCATAACAGTACCTATAGCTACTTTACATGCAATACTTCCTAAGAAAAGAAGTGCATCTTGCTCACTCATATATAAAGTTACCTCAAGTTTCCAGCACAGAGATTAATAGTAGATGTTTGATAATGAATTCTTATGAAAATGATTTGAGTGAGTTTAATAAGATCCTATGTAATGAAGAGAGAGGATTGACTTAGGAACCAAAAGACCTAAATTCAAATCTTGGCTTGAGGTAAACTTCAGCAAGTTTCTTAAACTCTCTGAATTTTAGCCTTATCAATTGCAATATGGTATTTTATTACCTTTTTCAAAGTGTTGTATTAGAATGAGATCATAAATGTACCAATTAGATAACAGGTCTATGAATACAACGCATGTGCTTAATTTACATTTTATTTTGAGGACTTCAAAGATTGTAAGCCTGTTACACTAAAAATCTGTAGGATAAAGACTATCTTTCTTATATTTTGAACAGTCCTTTTGCTTAATGCTGTATCAACCCTGGGCCCCTGTGAAAAGATGTTTCATGAAAACTTAATGTGAAGTTTTCATTATAGTTTTTAGTATATCTATATACAACTTTTAGTGGCCATACTATATCTCTGAGTAGTGAACTAACTAGTAAATACACATGGTTCTTTTTTAGCATAAAATGAAACACAATGATTACTATCTTTAGAAGAATAAATAGTTATTTATACTGAAAGTAAGGAAGTATCTTATTAAAAAAAATTTTATCACTAACTTTTGCAATAATACAGTGCTTGCATAAAATATCTGGCATTATTTGTTCACTATTTTCATAGAAATTCAGAATTCAGAAATAACTTTTCTGTTGCCATTAGCAGTACATCCTCTCAGTAGCTACAACCTTTTTAAACTTCTAGAGGAAAAGCTCAGCACTGCAGAATCCTGGGAAATTTTAAAGGCCTCATGATGACTATTGCAACGTAGACTTAGAAATAGGTTCTTTCTAAGCCCAACTCAAAACTGTAAATGCTTTTCAAATCTTTATATAGGTTAATACCATTTTTCTGTGGCTTTTTTTTTTTTTTTAATACTCTCTTCACAACTGGGCTTCCCTTGTGGCTCAGCTGGTAAAGAATCTGCCTGCAATGTGGGAGACCTGGGTTTGATTCCTGGGTTGGGAATATCCCCTGGAGAAGGGAAAGGCTACCCACTCCAGTATTCTGGCCTGGAGAATTCCATGGACTGTATAGTCAAGAGTCAGACACAACTTAACAACTTTAATCCTGTGTTTGTGGCTCTTGCCATCTTATTTGTTTATTTATTTCTTCACAGCCAGTGATTCTTGGGAGGGGAATTTCAGGACAGATTGAGCCACCTCAGAGAGCTCATTTAGTAATTCAACATTTTTCTTATGAGTCCTTGGACTTTGTATCATATAACAACCACCCATGAGTAACAAAACAATCCCCACATGGATCCAGGTATTCTTTGCATTTTGACTCTCAAGATTTTGCTTCTTCATAAAAGTATATTTGCCTTAAAGTCTAGAACATCAGATAATATGAATCCTTTAAATCAAATTGGGAACAGATCGAATATCACAAAAGTTCTAACACATATGATACCAAAGGACAAACAACAAAATAAAAAAGGAGGTAATTGGACTTCATCAAAATTAAACACTTGAGCATCTAAGAACACTATTAACAGAGTGAAAAGGAAGCCCATGGAACTGAGAGAAAATATTTGCAAATCATATATCTGGTAAGAAGTTAATATCTAGGTTATATACAGAACTCCTACATCTCAATAACAATAAAAAAAAAAAACTCAATTTAAAAATGAGCAAAGGACTTAGATATTTCTCCAAAGAGGATATATAGATGGCCAATAAGCACAGGTAAAGATGCTCAATATCATTAATTGTTAGGGAAATTGAAATCAAAATCAACCTGAGTTATCCTTTCATACTGATGAAGCTGGCTATAGAAAGAAGGGGAGAAAGAAAGAAAAGAAAGGAAGGAAGGAAGGGTGAAGGAAAGAAAAGGTGAGAGAGCAAGGAGAGAGGAAAAGAGGGAGAAAGGGATAAAGTAAGGACAGAAAGGAGGGGTGGAGGAAAAGAAATTATGGGTTGGTGAGAATTTGGAGAAATTGAAATCCTACGCATTGCTGGTGGGAAGGTAAAATGGTGCCACCATGGGGAAAAGCTGTTGGGTGTTTCCTCAAAAGACAGAATTATCATTTGATCCATAAATTCCACTTCTAGGTATATTCCCCAAGGAATTGAAGGCAGGAACTCGAACAGGTATTTTTACACCAACACTTACAGCACATTTTACATTCATATTCACATTCATAGCATTATTCACAATAGCCAAAGGAGGATACGACCCAATGTCCATCTATAGATAAATGTTTGAATAAAATGTATGTACACACAATGGAATATTATTCAGTCTTAAAAAGATAAAAAATTTTGACACATGGTACAACAGAGATGAACCTGTGGACATAGTGCTAAGTTACATAAGCCAGTCACAAAGGGCAGATATTGTGTGATTCCACCGGTAGTAAGCACCTAAAGTAGTCTAATTCATAGCTGTGGAAAAATTGAATGATGGCTACCAGAGGCTGGAGGAGAAGGGCAAATGGAGAGTTACTGTCTAATGGGTACAGAGTTTCAATTTGGGAAGATGAAATTATTCTAGTGATTATAGTGGTGATGATTTCACAACATGAACACACTTAATGCCACTGAACTGTAAACCTGAAAATTGTTAAGATGGTATATTTTGTTATATTTTATCATAATAAAAAGTAAATTTTAACACAATAGGTAATACAGGTGACCCTTCATGGATAAACGACAGATAAATAACAGAGGACTTTTAGAATTATTTAGAAATGCCCTAACTTGAATAAAAAGGATAGTAAACACAAATAGGGCAGCTCTGAATTTGAACTTCTGTTTTGTAAATTATGGAATCCAGTACAGCTTATCCAAATTCCATTAACCATTCCTCACCTATGTCTACTCAATATAGAATCAGACTATCTCAGACTGTCTCTGTCTTGGGCTGTCATGTTCTTTGTTTTTAGGGTTCAATTAAAAAAAAATTCAATGTTATATTATAATTAAGCTGGAGGAGGTTCTGAACAGTCAGAGGTAGACACAGTACAAGGGGCAAGTTAAGGAGGTACCTAGAAGTTCAATCTCAGTTAATACATCTAAAGAACAAGTAGGGGAATGTACTTAGGAGGAAAAAGAAATGACCAGACGCTGAGGTTGCCAACAGAATGCAAGGTGAGAGACTATGCGGTTCAATAAAAGTGGTTTGTTGGTTTGGTGCTTATATTTTTACTCATCCTGCCAGTATTAACTTAAAAACTTGGAGAAATTGAAGCTCAGGCTTAGGACACTCTTTGAGCCACTTACAGGTAGCTGGGGAAAATAGAGTAGAAAGGAGGCACTCACTAACACTTTATTCTCTTTAATGTCTTCAGCCCTTGCCTCTGGGCTTCCCAAGGGGTGAAATGGTAAAGAATCTGCCTGCCAGTGGAGGAGACTCAAGAGACATGGGTTCGATCCCTGGGTCAGGAAGATCCCCTGGAGAAGAAAATGGCAACCCACTCCAGTATTCTTGCCTGGAAAATCCCACGGACAGGATAGAGGAACCTGAAGGGCTACAGTCCATGGGATCACAAAGAGTCAGACATAACTGAGCAACTGAGCACACGTTTTGTCTCTATTTTGTTACATTTCTTTTTATTAATAATTGAGCATAGTGTAAAAGTGAAGAATAATTTGACTTTTAAATCATGTTTATTGAAAAGCATTTCATTTGTATTTTTCAACTTTCTCCACCGTTCCGGATACAAAGAAACAAAAACACTGTTAACTGATCCAGCATTAATTGTCCAATCTGAATCTAAGGCAAGTAGACTTGAATGGAATCATGGAACTAATTAAAGAAGGAATGCCTGCAATGGAATTAATTAAAGAAGAAATACCTGTAGTGCCAGATTTAACTATCAGATAAAAAAATTCCTTTGAGCAATTAGTTTTTATCAGTCAATTCTGCAGTCCAAACTGTCAGCCAAAAATGTTTCATTTGGCAAGTTCTGTGTTTAAAGATGATTTTAATTGTTATGACTCCAGGAAGACCATGTGTTTTTCAGTTCACCACAATTCCTATAACCTCTTACTGATGGTACTGAGCTATTACATACATTTTTATAACGTATTTCAGATTTGGCAGGTTCTCAAAACATAGCATTCTTCAGTAACAGACTTCAAGGAAGGGAAGACAAAACTATATAGATCTGGTTAATGGTCAATTTAGCTCCATCATTGCGTAAGGGACATGATTCCCACACACCAGCTTCAAAGCCCAAGTTCCAGGTTCATTTTTTACTGGTAGAGAACTACAATTTACTACATGCTGTAGGTTTTTTATTTCTTTATTTTTGGTTCTCTTCTCCCCACTTATTTTGTTTAAATAAACATTTTTAAAGAACAGTTTTAGATTTACAGAAAAATTGAAAAGATATTACAGAGAGTTTTTCACTTCCCATATATCCCATACTCTGTTTCCACTATTATTAACACCTTACATTAGTAGGGTACATTTGTTACAATTAAAGAGTCAATATTGATACATTATTGTTATGAACTGAATGGACTCCCCAAAATTCATATGCTGAAATATTAATCCCCCAGTGAAACATTATTAAGAGGTGGTGCCTTAGGGAGAAAATTAGGTATCAGAGTAGAAGCCTCTAGAATGGGGGTTAAGATTACCCTCATGAAAAGAGCTTGCTCAGGCTCTTTGCTTCCTGCCATGTGAGAATACAATCAAAAGTAGTCATTCTGCAAAGAGAAGGAAGGTCCTCACTAGAACCCCATCATGCTGCACAGACTTCCAGCCCCTAGAACTGTCAGACATAAATGTCTTTTTTTTATAAACTACCAAATCCATGGCACTTTCTTATAGCAGCCTGAATTAAGACAATTAATATTAACCAAAGTCTATACTTTACTCATACTTTCATAGATTTTACTGAATGTCCTTTTTATGTTCTAGGATCAATCCAGGAAACATTACATTTAGTTGTCATATCTTCCTAGGCTTCCCTTAGATGTAACAGTTTCTCAGAATTTCCTTTATGATGACCTTGATAGCTTTGAGGAGCACTAATCAAGTATTTTGTGGAATGCTTCTCTGTTGAAATTATGTTTTTCTCAAAATTAGACAGGGTTCAGGAGTTTTTAGGAGAAAGACCACAGAAGTAAAGTGCCATTTTCACTACACTATTTCATTTTATCAATATGCTTTATCACTGTTGCTGTTGACTTTGGTTGACATGTGTTTTTCAGATTACTTTACTATAAATTTATTCTTCTTCCCCGCCTTACATGTTGTATTTTTGGAACCAAGTCACCATGTGCTGATAACTCTTCAGGAAATAATAGTTATTTATCATCTCCTTGGGGAAGAAATGTCTATATAAATTCTTTGGAATTCATCATGAGAGGTTTGTCTCTTCCATTTTTTATTTACTCAACCATTTATAACAGTATGGACTCATGAATGGTTGCTTTATGCTTGGGGTTATAATCAACTGCTTAATTTTGTTCACAGTTTGCTCTAGTTTGAGCCATTGTTCCAGTTGTCAGTTGGCTCTTGTTACCTTTGACTTAGCCTTATCAGGTTTTTTTTGGAGAAAGGCATTGCCTTGTTCTCTGATGCTAGAAGATGCTCAAGGCTCATCTTGTACGCTTCCTTTCCAGTCCTGTGAGCAAGGAACTTTGGCCCATTGTATCGGGAAATGGTTTTAGTAACCAAGATCTCAGTGCTCAGTTGCTGTTACTAGAGCATCAGTGCTTCTAGATCTTTTCAGTTAACAAAGGAAGGAAACGTGTTTTCTAACCCACCTGTATACACATAACTGTAAGTTCTTCTATATGTAGCCACCTGTATCTATAATATATTAAGCAAAACATGAATTCATACTGATTTCTCCAACTTTAATTCATTACTACGTGGATGATGTTAGCCTCTTCCTTTTAGCTTATCTGAAAATTTCCACTGTAACAGTGAGGAACCTGGCTCCCGTTATCAGCCATCCATTAACTTAATTTTCAAGTAAATTATTCAGATACTGATGTAACAGTATCAGAATTGTCAATCCATACCCTCTCTGACCATGGATATTTTCAGAAGTTAAAATTTCAAAAGTTAAATATGTATAAACTAATGTACTATATTATGTATAAAGGATTAGTCCCTTGGTTGTGCCCAATTCTTTGCAACCGCACATACTGTATCCTGCTAGGCTCCTCTGTCCATGGTATTATTCAGGCAAGAATATTAGAATGGGTTGCCATGCCCTCCTCCAGGGGATCGTCCCAACTCAGGGATCATACCTGGGTCTCCCACAATGCAGGCAGATTCCTTACCATCTGAGCCACCAGAGAAGCCCATATTATGTATAAAGCAAGTATAAAAATGGCATTTACTCTATTTCCGATAAATCCACACAGAGCATACCATATTTTAAAGAGAAAGTTTATGTATTTTTGTTCATTATAAAATCTGGCAAAAATTTTAAATAATTGGAAAAGATATGTATTGAAAAAGAACACATAGCTTATATAAAGTCTATAGAACATTACATGTGGAAGGTATCATCTGAATTCCAGTAAGTAGATATTACTAACTTTTATCTCTAGTTTAGATCAGTTCAGTTCAGTTGCTCAGTCATGTCCAGCTCTTTGTGATCCCATGGACTGCAGCATGCCAGGCCTTCCTGTCCATCATCAGCTCCCAGAGCTTGCTTAAATTCTTGTCCATCAAATAGGTGATGCCATACAACCATCTCATCCTCTGTTGTCCCCTTCTCCTCCCACCTTCAATCTTTCCCAGCATCAGGGTCTTTTCCAATGAGTCTGTTCTTCTCATCAGGTGGCCAAAGTATTGGAGCTTCAGCTTAAGCATCAGTCCTTCCAATGAATATTCAAGACCGATCTCCTTTAGGATGGACTGGTTGGATCTCCTTGCAGTCCAAGGGACTCTCAAGAGCCTTTCCAACACCACAGTTCAAAAGCACCAATTCTTGGGCATCCAGCTTTCTTTATAGTCCAGCTCTCACATCCATACATGACTACTGGAAAAACCATAGCTTTAACTATATGGACCTTTGTTGGCAAAGTAATGTCTCTGCTTTTTAATATGCTGTCTAGGTTTGTCATAGCTTTTGAGATAAAGAAAACAAAACAGAGTTTTAGTCAGCTGGGAGAGTGAAAAGATTCCTTCAGAAATAAAACATAGTGCTAGACAAGGAACAGGAAGTCTTTTCATATTAGCATAGGGGCCTCACTCAAGCTTTAGAGGAGGATTTTTTAACCATGAGATTTTTCAAAAAATCAAAGTATATAATTGGAAGGAAAGCTATGACAAACCTAGACAGAGTATTAAAAAGCAGAGACGTCATTGTTGACAAAGGTCCCTCTAGTCAAAGTTATGGTTTCTCCAGTAGCTATTTATGGTCCATTCTAAAGGAAATCAACCTGGAATATTCATTGGAAAGACTAATGCTGAAGTTTGGATACTATAACCACCTGATGAGAAGAGCTGACTCATTGGAAAAGACCCTGATGTTGGGAAAGATTGAAGGCAGAAGAAGGGGATGAGAGAGGAGAGGTGGTTGGATGGCATAACCGACTCAGTGGACATGGGTTTGAGCAAGCTCCAGGAGATGGTGAAGGACAGGGAAGCCAGGCATGCTGCAGTCCATGGGGTCGCAAAGAGTCAGACATGACTGTGACTGAACAATAACAAATGTACAACCATAAGAGCTGGACCACAAAGAAGGCTGAGTGCTGAAGAAGTGATGCTTTAGAATTATGGTCAGGAGAAGACTCTTGAGAGCCCCTTGACAGCAAGGAGATCAAACCAGTCAATCATAAAGGAAATAAACCCTAAATATTCATTGGAAGGACTGTTGCTGAAGTTCTAATACTTTGGCACCAAAAATCCAACTCATTGGGAAGACTCTGATGCTGGGAAAGGTTGAAGGCAAAAGGAGAACTGGGTAGCAGAGTATGAGATGATTAAAGAGCATCACTGACTCGATGGATATGAATTTGAGCAAACTTTGGGAGATAGTGGAGGACAGAGGAGCCTGGCATGCTGCAGTCATGAGATCACAAAGAGTTGGACAAGACTTAGTAACTGAATAACAAAAATATAATTGTAAATAGAAGGAATAATAACATTTCACTTAAAAACATTTTGGAACAAACTGTTTACTGACTTGGCTGGCATATACTAGAGAAGAATGAAACAAGTGTGGATAGTTGATGGAGGGATGATTCACAAGCCATGATGAGGTTGTTAGAGATCTCTAAGGCCTGAGGAGAAAACGTGGGCTTCCCTGGTGGCTCAGGTGGTAAAGAATCTGCCTGCAATGCAGGAGACCTGGGTTCGACTCCTGGGTCAGGAAGATCCACTGAAGAAGGGCATGGCAATGCACTCCAGTATTCTTGCCTGGAGAATCCCACAGACAGAGGAGCCTGGCAGGCTATAGTCCATAGGGCTGCAAAAAGTCAGACATGACTGAGTGACTAACACACAAAGGATTCCTGTATGGGGGCAAGGTGAATACCTGTGGAAGCATAAGGAAGTAAATCTAGAAAGTAAGTAAATCTAAATCTACGTTTAGAATGTTTTCCCATAAACTTGTTATTTAGGGAAACACTGAAAATATAAATGTGAGGGTATTTTGAAAAGCATGGAATGAATGCCAGACGATTAATTTAGGATGCAGACAGTGGAAACGATCAAATCAGAACTTGTTTAAAACATCAGCTGAACCATGCCCTATGAAATAGAATCACTAGACACATTAAAGCACTAGTACCATGATCTTTTACAAACCTATTATAATATTCCTCTAGATAAAATCTGAAGAAAACTTTGAGTGGAAGTATTTATGAATGCTTCCCCATTTTCCAACATGTTATGATTTTAAGTTCATCTATCATTTTAACCACATAATGTTTAAAAGTCTTGAAACAATAATATTTCTCCAACATGATTTTTATCTATGGGAATGCGAAGAGTATAGAAAACCATCTTTCTCTACTCATCAAGAGTTGGGTTCTTTGACCCTTAAGTAATCTTTTGGAGAATTTCTGGTTGCTCCATCTGTAACTCTTGCGGGAAGTAATAAGCCTGCTATTTATTCTGTTACACGAAAAAATTCCCCATTTGTTGTCTGATCTCTGCTCTGCAAATTCAGCAGATGGTTACCAAACTTGGGACAATTGCTGTCTGACCATTTTTTGAAGTGGGTAATGGAAAAATAGCTACCTAAGCTTTCTTTTGTTGTTGTAGGGTTAATACAATCTTGGGCAACGTTTAAAGTTATATTGCTACCACAAGCAAAAATCAAAACATTAAGTTTTGCATTCTTTCTTCTGAAGTTTTCAAACATAGCCTGGATGCAAAATAGATATTTTACAGTATCTAATAATTATCTAATTAATTACTAAACCTTGAATGAGAAATTTTGCTTAGGTGACTTCAGCCTATGATCTATTTACTAATGCAAAAAAAGGGCAATTATGAAAATTACTTGATTAGCAGGTTGGATGTACAATATATATGTTACAGTATTTTGCACTAAAATCAGTGTTAAGGTGAACACTTTATCTCTCCATACTTTTTTAATTGTGTGTACCTCTTTATTTACATTTGTATTTCTACTTGGAAAATCTTGATTTGTAATTTCTAATCCACACATGTGTATTAAATGCATGCGATTTTTTTTTCTAATTTTGCAAAATATTTTATTGTGAGTATCCCATACAAAGTAAAGGTGTATAACTGTGTAAAATAACAAAAATAAAAGGAACAACCTTGTGCTTATCAGCCAGGTTAACAAACAGAACATTACTAATATTTTTGAAGGCTACCGTATGCCTATGGGGCAATTGATTGTTTGCCGAACTTTATGTTTAAATCTGTGTCTATACATATAAGACTTGTGTCTATATACATATTTTACTAATATAATTGAAACAAAGCAAAACAAAATTTTCAGTTCTGCAAATTTACTGGCTTTTCCTTCTCTTTTCTCACATCCTCTCTCTCTTACTCTTTTTCATTTTTCCTTTTTGTCTTATTTACATGATGCCTAATCTTCAGTTCGGAGAAGGCAATGGCACCCCACTCCAGTACTCTTGCCTGGAAAATCCCATGGATGGAGGAGCCTGGTAGGCTACAGTCCATGGGGTCGCTAAGAGTCGGACACGACTGAGCGACTTCACTTTCACTTTTTCCTTTCATGCACTGGAGAAGGAAATGGCAACCCACTCCAGTATTCTTGCCTGGAGAATCCCAGGGATGGCGGAGTCTGGTGGGCTGCCGTCTATGGGGTCGCACAGAGTCGGACACGACTGAAGCGACTTAGCAGCAGCAGCAGCAATCTTCAGTTTGATCCACTTAACTGCTTTTTCAATGGAATACTGTGTTGTCTTACAGACAGTGACAATATAGATGAGAGAGTGAGGAAAATCACTTGGCATATTTTAAAAGTGATTAAAAATGAAAATAAAGAAATAGATTTTTTTAACTATTCATTATTAAGATTCACCAAATTGGGTAGATGTCTGCACTTTGCCTTCAGGGTTGTATATTTGTCATATTAAGGATGTGTACTTAACACATTAAGAGGTTTTGTATAATGTTGAGAGTATTTTTGATAATTCAGCCCCTAAATGACATTAAAAAGGCCCCAAGAACAGACTTTGGGTTGCTTTGTATGGCTTCCCATTTCTTTTTTGGAAGGAGACCCAGGAAAAAGAATAGCTTATAATGCTCACCATTTAAAATGAAGGTAATGGAATCCATTAGAATTTTTCAGTTCCACATCTTAGCCCTTTAGACCTTTCCATGGTCCATTTAGCACAGTTTTATCTGTTAATATTTGTTCCATTTTAGGCCAAAATCCACTCACCCCCAAATTCTTTCACTTCTCAAATCACACAAATTACTTCTCCCTTGTCTTCCAGACCAGTCTTCTCATATAGTCTTCTTCCCTTTGTGTGGCTAACCCCCACTCATCTTTCAGATTTTAGATTTTCTCAGGAAAGACTACCTAGGTTAGATAACTCCTTGCTACCTGCTTCTGAAGAACCCTATATGTCTCCCATCATCACTTTATTAAAATAATTTGTTATCTGTTATATTCACTATGTATGAAATCCACAAGATGACTACAAAGTTGAGTAGGACAAGGGAATTGTGAAAATCCAATTGGAGTCTGAAGAGAAGAATACTGGACATGAAATTTAAGCAGAACTCAGAGTAAGAAGAGGCCCCACAGCAGGGCTGGTAAAGATCAATAGGCAGGGAGAGTTTACCTCCAAAGGGAAACAATGTTTCTAAGAACAGAAACTACTGGAATTGAATTTTCAATTGGTTCCTGCTTTTGCATCACTCAAACCTAGATAGCATATTTAAAAGCAGAGACATTACTTTCCCAACAAATGTCCATCTAGTCAAGGCTATGGTTTTTCCAGTAGTCATGTGTGAATATGAGAGTTGGACGGTGAAGAAAGCTAAGCGCTGAAGAGTTGATGCTTTCGAACTGTTGTGTTGGAGAAGACTCTTGAGAGTCCGTTGGACTGCAAAGAGATCCAACCAGTCCATCCTAAAGGAGATCAGTCCTGGGTGCTCATTGGAAGGACTGATGTTGAAGCTGAAACTCCAATACTTTGGCCACCTCACGCGAAGAGTTGACTCATTGGAAAAGACCCTAATGCTGGGAAGGATTGGGGGCAGGAAGAGAAGGGGACGACAGAGGATGAGATGGCTAGATGGCATTACTGATTCGATGGACATGGGTTTGAGTAGACTCCAGGAGTTGTTGAGGGACAGGGAGGCCTGGCGTGCTGCGATTCATGGGGTCGCAAAGAATTGGACACAACTGAGCGACTGAACTGAACTGAACTGAACTGTGCATCACTCTCAAAAATTCTATATATATGGAATCTAGAAAAATGGTACAGAAGAATTTATTTACAAGGCAGTAGTGGAGAAACAGACATAGAGAATAAACTTATGGACATGGGGAGAGGGGAGGAAAGGGTGAGATGTGTGAAAAGAGTAACATGGAAACTTATAATACCATATGGAAAATAGATAGCCAAGGAGAATTTGTTCTATGGCTCAATAAATTCAAACAGGGGCTCTGTACCAACCTACAGGGGTGATATGGGGAGGGAGATGGGAGGGAAGTTCAAAAGGTGGGGGATATGTGTGTACCTATGTCTGATTCATGTTGAGGTTTGACAGAAAACATAAAAATTCTGTAAAGCAATTATCCTTCAATAAAAAATTAATTAATTGAAAAAAATTCTATTATTCTGGACACTTTTGAGTTAATATGGATTGGGAATTAGAAAAAAGAATAGGCTTTACTCCACACTGTTGATAATGCTGACTCAGAGAGAAAATGGCAGTTGCAGGTATCTAGGGTGATTATAAGGAGCTAAACAATATAGGAAAATTGGACTGCAATATGAACTAACAAATGAAAAAATAATAGAGGACTTTTCCTCACCCCAAAATGTGTAGCTTTTTTATAATTAAAAAAAAAAGTGGACTTAAGATAACCACATCAAAAGTAAATGTGCTCAGTTCAGTTCATTTCAGTTGCACAGTCGTATACGACTCTTTGCGACCCCATGGACTGCAACACCCCAGGCTTCCCTGTCCATCACCAACTCCTGGAGCTTACTCAAACTCATGCTCATTAAGTTGGTGATGCCATCCAACCATCTCATCCTCTGTTATCCCCTTCTCCTCCTGCCTTCATTCTTTCCCAGCATCAGGGTCTTTTCAAGTGAGTCAGCTCTTCACATCAGGTGGCCAAAGTATTGGAGTTTCAGCTTCAACATCAGTCCTTCCAATGAACACCCAGGACTGCTCTCCCTTAGGATGGACTGGTTGGATCTCCTTGCAGTCCAAGGGACTCTTAAGAGTCTTCTCCAACACCACAGTTCAAAAGCATCAATTCTTCAGCACTCAGCTTTATAGTCCAACTCTCACATCCATACATGACTACTGAAAAAAACCATAGCCTTGACTAGACAGACCTTTGTTGGCAAAGTAATGTCTCTGCTTTTTAAAATGCTTTATAGGTTGGTCATAACTTTTCTTCCAAGGAGTAAGTGTCTTTTAATTTCATGGCTGCAGTCACCATCTGCAGTGATTTTGGGGCCCCCCAAAATAAAGTCCGCCACTATTTCCCCATCTATTCGCCATGAAGTGATGGGACTGGATGCCATGATCTTAGTTTTCTGAATATTGAGTTTTAAGCCAACTTTTTCACTCTCCTCTTTCACTTTCATCAAGAGGCTCTTTAGTTCTTCTTCACTTTCTGCCATAAGGGTGGTGTCATCTGCATATCTGAGGTTATTGATATTTCTCCTGTCAATCTTGATTCCAGCTTGTACTTCCTCCAGCCCAGCATTTCTCATGATGTACTCTGCATATAAGTTAAATAAGCAGGGGGACATTATACAGCCTTGACATACTCTTTTTTCCTATTTGGAACCAATCTGTTCCATGACCAGTTCTAACTATTGCTTCCTGACCTGCATACAGATTTCTTGAGAGGAAGGTCGGGTGATCCTGTATGCCCGTCTCTTTCAGAATTTTCCACAGTTTATTGTGATCCACACAGTCAAAGGCTTTGGCATAGTCAATAAAGCAGAAATAGATGTTTTTTCTGGAACTCTCTTGCTTTTTCGATGATTAAGCGGATGTTGGCAATTTGATCTCTGGTTCCTCTGCCTTTTCTAAAACCAGCTTGAACATCTAGAAGTTTATGATTCATGTACTGTTAAAGCCTGGCTTGGAGAATTTTGAGCATTACTTTACTAGCGTGTGAGATGAGAGCAATTGTGCAGTAGTTTGAGCATAATTTGGCATTGCCTTTCTTTGGGATTGGAATGAAAACTGACCTTTTCCAGTCCTGTGGCCACTGCTGAGTTTTCCAAATTTGCTGACATATTGAGTGCAGCACTTTCACAGCATCATATTTTAGGATTTGAAATAGCTCAACTGAAATTCCATCACCTCCACTAGCTTTGTTCCTAGTGATGCTTCCTAAGGCCCACTTGACTTCACATTCCAGGATGTCTGGCTCTAGCAAATGTGCTGGGAGTTGGATAAACATTAATGTTCTAAGATCCTTGTTTTGACTAGAATGTAAAGTTAAGAATTGCTAAGTTGGATTTCTTAAAACTGATTGTTTTTATTGCATAATTTCTGGGGAGTTTTCAACCATTCACTTTAGATGTTGACCCTTTGCTCTCTCATCTGCTTGTAAAAATCCAACTGGACATCAATAAGTCTTTATCCTTGATTCTTCTATGTCTTTCTTTCTACTTTTCTAATTTACTACCTCTTTATATCTCTTTGTATCTCTTTCAATTCCAGATAAAGTATTTTGGGTTTATTTCTGATCTCCAGTTTTCTTTGCAGCTGTGTCTAATCTATTATAAAACTCATCCACTGAGTTTTTTGTGTTAGATTGTGGTTTTATTTTTAAGAGTTTTGTTTGATTTGTTTTCAAATATTCTTGGTCTTTAATTATATTTTTAATTTCTTTGTCTCATATATATAAGTTTTCCTCAATTAGCTGAGAAGTGCTTTATAATGAGTGCCCTCTTCCCTCTTTCATTGAGTGTCCAGTTGTGATAAGCTGTACAGACACCTAGGTTATCTGTTGAAAATCCAAAGTCACCTTTATTTAGTAAAATGGTGTAGAGTGGGAAGTTGAGACAACTTCCATCATTCTACGGAAAACTCTACTGATTGTAATCTATCTCTGGAAAGGAGTATGTTTATCTGAAAATATATTTCCCACATAATATATAAAATATTAAGGGTAAGTATTTATGTTTTTTAAATTGAAACATGATTTTTAACATAAATGAATAAAGCAACAAATCTTAAAACTACCAAAGAAAAATGAAGACAAACTCCTGATGACTCTGACAATGAACTTTATTTTAAATGTCTTATAGTTATATTCATATTTTCATACTGTCAAAAACAGTAGAAAGAACTGTGAACACATAAAAGCATCTTAAAGTAAAAAATAAAGTTGGTGTTGGAATACACAATAATTTAAAGTATAAGAATCTAATTGTTCAGAATAAATAAATAAATAATACAAAAAATTGCTTAACTCATATTGCCTAGTAAATTTTTACAGATTTAAGAAAGATAGTCTCAGGATTCACATGATTCAACACATCATTGCATTATAAGGGCAAGACCAGGCCAGGCATCTCAAAAGTAGGACTTCCAGTTCAATTAAAATTTCAGATAAATAATTATGTATTTATATACTAAAAGTTATCCATCATTTATCTGAAAGAAAAATTGACTGAGAGTCCTTTCTGTTTGTATCTTTTAATTTGCTAATCTGGTTACTATGATTACAATATAACAATCTTGATCAAAACATCACTTAATATATAAAATAAGTATAAATTTACTACCATCATTATACTATCTTATCAACAATGCTTCTTTCCCATTTCTCCAAATACATGCACAAACATTATTGTATTTGAGACTTAAATAAATATATAAATAGGTAAATAAGTTACACTTGAAAATAATTTACATGACCAAATAAAAGTTAAAGTGCTTCCACATGTCCTCACATCTCTGTGAGGTAGAAAGGTGGCTGAGATTTTTTTTCTCCAGTTTAGGAATAAAGAAACCGAGGCACAGTTGAACAGGCACTCGTGAATCCTGGCCAGCAGGCAAGGGTTGCAAGATCAACGAAAACAAAAAACAAAAAACAGGATTTCCAGATAGAATGGAATTTACAGTATGCAATGAATAATTTCTAAAATATAAGCGTGTCCTACATGGAACAATGTACATGCAACAATGAAAAAATATTCATTGTTTTACTTAATATTCAAATATAACTGGAAATTCTGTATTTTATCTGACAACCCTACACCAGACCCACACAGTACACGAGGCACTGAAGTAGATTTGTTTTGAAGTTTCATTGGCATCTTTACTGAGGAATTCTTGGAAGCAATGGAAAAAGGATTTTTGGTTGTTTCTTCTTTTTCATGGATCTTGCTTCTCAGCTCTGAAAATAAATAAAACAAAAAGTTTAAAAATTAGCAATGTTCTAATAAGGAGAAAGGTATGATTCTTAAAAATACACTTAATATAGAAATTAAGAGAGTCTTAGATATGCATGTGTTAGAAATGCTCTATATTTTCAACTACAGATAGAGAGATCAGATTAGTTATCTAAAGCAGAATATTTCTGAGATTTATAGGGAGCTCTACTAATGACAGAGGGCACAGGCATATACCCACACTTCTCTGGACAAACTGAGATATATGATTTCCCAGTCATGAGTACAACAAACTCACTATTGTTGCTATTTTTTTTTTTTTGATCAAAGAAGCAACTACTTAAAAGAAAATAATTTTCAGCAGCAGCAGAAAATTTAAAGGCTGACTTTTGAAGTAAATGTCACAGGATAAATGAAGAATATAAATTCAAGAAAAACTTACCTCTTCAAAAATACCTGCACAACCCTCTGCACCCACTTTTCCTTGGGGTTTAAGCAGACCTCTTTTCCATTGGTAAGCTTAACACTGAAATAAGAAAGATATGATTAAAATCAATATTTAATGGGCTTCAAACACCCCCTTGCCACTCAAGTCATAGTTCCTTGAGTACAGGCATAAAATGGAAGTCCAGACTAATTTTTAGCTATGAGTCATGGAGAGTCCCATATTTAAATGCCATGAAAACAAAGAATTTTTCCTTTCTATTTTTCTCACTATGTACTCCTAGCACCTAGAACTTTGTTGGATTCTTCCACGTCTCAATTCTAGGCTGACTAAAATAAAATATCTAATCACTTTTGAAATTACTTACATGATTTCTGAATGTTCACAGTGTGGCCCACTCTCAATCACTCTCAATTCTTTGATAAATTTGGGGTGGAAAGGCGTGGAATGTGTTTTTATGCATTGGCATCGAAGTTCTGTACTCATTCTTGGCAGAACTGCAGCTGTGGAAAAAAAATAAGAATTTATTTCATCCATAAGCACAGCTTGGCCAGCTTCATGCTTATTAATTCCAATGTGATCATTTGGTGAGGATCTGTTTGGTAAACATCACATCTTTAGCAAACTTATCCCTGAAATCGCTGGCTGGATATTCTCCCAGCCTCTGATTTCAATTTTTCTCTTTGTTGTAAAAAGAATCATTCCTGACAACATTGAATGGTGTAAAGACTTAGAGTTGTCTTTGGAAAATGTTGACATCTTCATGGTACCTTTTCTCCTCCTCAACACTGCATAATCCTCTGTGATACCACAATGTTATTAACGGCAGGCAAACTAAGATTCACCAAAAGGGAAACTGCCTTCAGGAGGAATTAATAGAAATATATGTGAGTTACCCAGCGATTGTACTCCATCTTAATAAAATCCTTAATGTTTAAGAACATATATACATATGCCATATTTCATATATAATGTTCATGGTATATGCCATAAACATTCTAAACTGTATTTCATAAGAGGGCTTAAAGACATATTATAAACTTTATTGGGAACCCTCTTATGAAATTTGGAATTCTCCAGGCCAGAATACTGGAGTGGGTAACTTTTTCCTTCTCCAGGGGATCTTCCCAACCCAGGGATCAAACTCAGGTCTCCCACATTGCAGGCGGATTCTTTACCAGCTGAGCCACAAGGGAAGAGCAAGAATACTGGAATGGATAGCCTATCACCTCTCCAGTGGATCTTCCCAACTCAGGAATCGAACCAGAGCCTCCTGCATTGCAGGCGGATTCTTTACCAACTGAGCTATCAGGGAAGCCCAAACATTCTTAACTGTATTGCATAAGAGGGATCCCAATAAGTTTTATAATCTGTATTTAGGCCAAAGAGCAACTGATAGCTGCCTGAAGCTCGTCAATTAAATAGCACATGGAGTAAAAGAACCTGAGTTACCTTACTCAATATTAATAGATAATATGGGTAAATGTAGCCTCCAATAAAATATACTCTATAGATTTATGTTAATTATTTGTATACTACAGAGTATGAATGATGATAGGAATAGAATGCTTATATAAATCAAACTTTCTAAATATATTGATACAACCTAAAAAATTAAAACTTCAATTTAACAGTAAATGACTGCAAAGATGGTTTTCTGTTGCTGAATAAAAAGGACCTTGTTTTCCAGGCATGAAGGATAATCTTGCTATCTGAGCATCACGTTTAGACACAGGAAACTTCTGTAGATCAGAAGGATATGCTTACCTTCACGTAGAGCTGCAGAAAGCAGGAAAGCTGCCAAGAGAGCAACAGCCAGCTTGGAAGTCATATTTGAACAAGAGGCTTTTTGTCAGGTTTCTTCTGGCTCTCGTTCTAGATGCTTGTGAGCTCTGCTGTCCCAGAGGACCTCTGTTAGACGGAGAACTCCTGTGGCTTTTTATATCATCGTAAGAGTAGGGAACAAGTACACCATCATGCTTGCATCATGTCAGAGGAAATTCCACAATATGCAACCATCCGCCCTTTGAGAGCACATCTGAGTCATCTGACTCCTCTAGTGATTGGTTTCTTATCAAATTTTCTGTGTGACCCAAGTTTTATTTGATCTTTCAAATAATTTTATTGATTTTGTTTAAAAACATGTTTCTTTTAAAACATTTTAAAATCTTTTTATTTTAACAGTCAAGTTTCTCAGTTTGATACATTATTGGCAATGATAGTCCTTTTTGTTTGACAACTTTATCATGGTCCCATCTGGCAGCTCTTAGACTAAGGTCACTTGTGATAATTCTTTTATGGTACCATCATTTCTTCAGGTAAATTATATGTGCTGTAATGATAGATAAGGCAACCTAGTCAACCACTTTTAATGGGGACACAATTTACAAGAAGTCCATTTATAAGCATTTTGGAAAGTTTCCAGGAACAATTACCGCTCTCAAGAAGCATGTTACAACTTTTCAAAAGATTTAGTTTTCTAATACGTGTTTAACAGAACAAAAGGGACTATCTTTCACAAATATTTATCAGTTCCACAAATATTTATTGAGTAACTTCTGAGTAATGTGGGAAGCTGGAGACAGATAGACTAAGTACTTGTTTTTAAAGAATATGGTCTATCGGAAGAAGAAAACAATATAAGAACCAGAATATATTATAGAACAGACAAGTGGTACCAAGATATTTATTCCAACAAGAGCACAAGGGCAGAATTTTCCATAAGTATATAGAGCAGAGTATTGAAGTACGGAAGACTCTAACAGAGAAGGATAAAAGAGAACACCTTCTAGATAAGGATACTGTTGAAAGACTCTCAGGTGGTAAAATAAAGAATTGTTCATGTTCCAGGATGTGGTTCAAAAGCAGTTGGTTGGGGTGGGATGTGGTGATGTGTAATGGAAAGGTAAGCAGTATATGCTTAGTGGAAAGAGCATCCGGGTTTAAACCCGGGATCAGCCACCTACTTTTGTGTAGCTTTTAAGCTTTCTGAGTTCCAGTTTCTGTATTTATAAAATGGGTTAATAACATCCACTTGTCTCATAAAGTAAATTTATGTAAATTACCTGGCTTAACTTGTAAACTGGTAAATTCCCATCTGCCCCAAGAGCCCTGGTTTGTATTTCTTATTTTTGTCAAATGATTGACTTTCAGACTACAAAGATATTTACCAAAAAATTATTTCCTAAAAAATTTTATTTGCCTTGGAAGATCTTGATGAAAAACTGGCTTTTGAAATACCAAGTTGAATCAGATTACAGTATATAATGCAATAATAGAATAGAAACATCAGTGTGAGTTATGATTTACTAGAATGTAAAGTTTGAGATCAAAATCTGTTTGTATTAGAGAGCAAGTGACCATTTCGGATTGAAAATCTGGAGTACAGAGTCTTAATTAAAATCTATGGAATTCCAGAATACTTAAAGAAATAACAAGTTTAAATATTTACATAGGATTTAAATTAAATTCTCTGACATAGAGCTGTTGAAAATTAGACCAAGAGTAATGATATTTCAGAATGGGAACATCTGTGGTTTGGGGAGAAAACTTCCATTGCTGAAAATTTTGTTTAGTGACCCCAACTACCTTCTTAAGTATCACTTCAATTTGCTTGATACCAGAGACCATGTGTATGTGTTTTAATCACAACAATAGGACAAGTAATAATGTCATCATTTTACTCATGAGGAAACTCAATAACATCTCCATGTTCATATATCTAAGTATTAGTGGAGGTGATAGTTTTGGTCCTGGTCTAAAAGCACATTTACAAAAGGGAGTTGAAACGACTTTTCTTCAGAACACTGGGATGCAAAACCACCTTTGTATGACTCAGTGACATTTCTTCACCCCTCATGAGTCTTGATTAGTCCAGAGTTCCTTGGGAAGAGAACCCTAAGGAAGGGAGCATACAGTAGTGAAAGCCTGTTCACCTCTGGGAAAGTACATAGCTTATAAAGAATGCAGCTTGATTCAACATCTTCCTTCTTTCCCAGGGAGCTTGATAGAGCAATGAGCTTGTCCACACAAGTGTGTGTGGAATAGTAATGCCACGTTTGAGGGTTTTCCAAAGAGGTTATTAGATTTCTGAACAACCATGTTTCCTTCTTCTTCCTCCAACCGACAGGAGACTAGAAGACAAAATAGAACCTTACATCAACTTCTGTAGCAATGCAATCCTTACTGTTTTTAAACCTACTATTTTAGGAACTTGACTGTTCACTTATTTATTTAATATATATTGATTATCAGCTAGTGCCAGTCTTGTAGTAGGAGATGTGACTACTTTGTAAATAAGATATAGACTGTGACTTTGAAGAGTCTGTGGTCTAATGTAGAATATGGACAACTGGCTACCTAAGCAAGTACAATACAGTGAATGACTATTACAATACAGATAACTACAGGAAGCTCAGAGAGCAAATAAATGGAAACTCTGATGTAGTTTTGATGAATAGAGTTGTCTGATGAAACATCTTTGAAACTGTGACAGTTTTGGTGATGAGTAGGAATAAGGCAAATGGACTGGGGAGAAAGGGTGACTGCTTTGCTAGTGGAGGCAAAAGCAAATACAAGGTAATGAGATGTAAGACAATATGGTGCAGTTGGGTTCCTAAAATTGGTGAGCGTTGTATAGAAAACATTTATGGAGTGAGGAAAGGAAAAATTGGGGCCAGATATATAAGCACAATCTGAATTTTAAAGAAATTCACAGTCTCCTTGCTTCAGTAATGCTGATTTCTTCAGCCAGGAAATATTCTCATATGGAAGGACCCTGATGTGACTGGTTCTATGCATCATCATTAGGACCCAGTTTTACCAGCGATACCACTAAGACAGGGCTTCCCTCGTGGCTCAGACAGTAAGGAATCTGCCTGCAATTCAGAAGACCCGGGTTCAATCCCCGGGTCAGGAAGATCCCCTGGAGAAGGGAATGGCTACCCACTCCAGTATTCCTGCCTGGAGAATTCCATGGACAGAGGAACCTGACGGGCTACAGTTCATGAGATCACAGAGTTGGACATGACTGAAGCAACTTGGCACACATGCTCACACTTTTCTCAGAATGGAGCATTCATTTATAAAGCAAAAGGACACCTTTGCAAATGTTGTTGATCTCTCATAGTGTAACCTGGTTGCATTATGTCTTCAGTCCATCTATCAGAGACAAGGATGGACAAAGAAAAGGTGACTAGATGGGGCATTATTCTGGTCTTGTCCCCCTTCTGTAAAGGTAACTCTATGAGCCACTACATAGAAAGTAGAAGGTCAAAATTGGGTCAAATAGCAGGGAAAAGGCTAATTAGCTTGTTTTGAGGGAATACTGCTTCAAAATAGAGCAAAGTGAAAAACTTAAAAGAAGAGAAAAGCTGCAGATAATTGACATTATACAAAGTGACAAATACAAGTGACTTTTTGTCATCCTCTAGGAATGAATGCAGAGTTCATGGGACTCCTGACCATTGATCTGTTTATGTAAGTTCCACCCAGCACCTAACAAAGAGCCTCCAGAGATCTTTACCATAACCATGGGACCAAGTCCATCATCCAAGAAAGGGAAGAGCTAAACAAAGGGCCAAGACAGACAAAGATGGGCATGTCCTTTTTCCACCCTTGACAAGTAACTCTTCTTTCATTCAACTCTTCACAGGAGAGCTGAATGTCTTTTTGATGTGTTAAACAATTTATGTCCCACCCACACTCTTCACCCTACTCCCACTTCAAATAGGTATTTTAGAATTAGGGCTTTTTTGTAAGCCTAATCTAAGTTGTATTCACAAAACAAAGCAGAATGTGGTGAAAAGAACATGAATTTTGAAGTGAGGTGAAATTGGATTTGAATATTTCCCCCATTGATTAACCAAGAGATTTTCAGCAAGCTGATGCTATGTTGGTATTGCATCTGCTACTGTTAAAATCTGAACCAACTTTCCCAAAACCCATACTAAAGTCTCAGCTTGCACCTGGAATTTTTTTCTTCCCTTGAGGAAGTTAGTCTCAGCTCAACAATCCTCAAGGTTAAGAGAACCATAAAGTGAAATTGTTATTCAGTCAGCCATGTCTGACTTTTTGTGACCCCATGGACTGTAGCTTGCTAGGCGCCTCTGTCCATGGGATTTCCCAGGCAAGAATACTGGAGTGGGTTGTCATTCCCTTCTCTAGGGGATCTTTCCAACTCTGAAATCGAATCCAGGTCTCTTACATTGTAGGCTGACTCTTTGTTGTCTGAATCACCAAGGAAGCCATTTAAGAGACAAATGCTAAATACTATCACTCAGTTTGAATTACAGTGTTGTTAATGCCAAGATCATAAACATACAATATCTGCCCCCTGAAGCTGGTTGTGGAAACAGACATTTATTATGGACAGATCAGCCTGTCTTCAATATGAAAAAAGTTAAATGGAATTGTTTACTTGTAGTCATTTCTTTGTTAGATTTATGAAACAAAAGTTTTAGGATTGTTTACTCCAAGGTTTATAATAAAATATCTATTTTTGAAATAACAGTCATATGTTATTTGGCACTAGAATTTCTTTCTTGTGAAGGAAAGATCATAGGAATTGAAATCATTTGGAAAAAAGGGAAGTCGCTGTATTAGAAATGAGTCGACTTCTGCATGTGTTTAATTATGTCTTGAAGTAACCAAGACCCATACGTGCAGTTGAGTCAAACGACAGTTGGAAGAAAAAGCTTTAAAATGCTGATTCAAGGTTGTATAAATATATACAGATATTTTCCCTCTTTCCTTAAAAGTTTCTTTGTTATTTTGACCCTTTGTTTTCATAGATATGTGAATTTTTTAAAAACTGAGTTGAGATGAAACTCAGCAATTTGATGAAAGTAGTTGGCATGGAAAATAGATCTTACGTTGCATTTTCTGTATTTTTTTTTTCTCTCACAACTCACCTTCTTAAAACTTTATTTGGAAATTTTTGTTTTAAAATGTGAGCTTCACCTTAACTAATTCTTTCCCCTGCTTTGGCCTTAGGGATCACCGAAGTATTTAAGACACAGTTTGATTGAAATCCAAATGCCATGTCAGATTCTGTTGAAGAGAGCTCAGCCTGTCTGTGGGATTGTTGATATAAGGCTCACCTGACTGGAAATTCCATAAGGTCAGAGACCACATCTGCTTTGTTCATACCGCATGCCAGTTTCTGGTCTAGTGCTTGCAACAAACAGGTGCTCCACAAACATTTCTCCAACGAAAGTAAAAATTCCCCAGTTCCCAGAGTTTTCCCACCAACAGCAGTATCAACAAAAGGAAGTAAAAATGTTTATCTTTGTCTGTTTTCGCTCTCCCACGGGGACAATTGCTTTATGTACGTGAACCCAGAAGACTCCAGTACGGAAACCAGAGTTCTGGCTCATACTCTCATTTAACAGTGAACAGATAAAAGAGAAACCAGTTCAGCAAAGCAGCAATTTTCCCCTTTGGTGAATTAACCATTCAGCACCTTATAGGCTGATACCAAGCTGGGGTAAGAGGTACAAAATAGGAGGCAGGGTGAGGGTGGAGAGCAGTATGCAGGGACTGTAAGTGTTTAGCATCCGCTGATGGGGGAGAGCTCTGCTGCTTCCTTCTTCCCATTGCCTTTGTTTACAGACCTTTGGAGAATCCAGAAGACCACACAGACAGTACTTCCAGAACCCAATGAATGAGCTTGAATGGTGACCCACGGATTTAGTCTAACTATAGGTATCACACAATAGTTCCTGTTGTTCAGTTGCCAAGTCATGTCTGACTCTTTGAAACCCCATGGATTGGAGAACTTAAGGCTTCCTTGTCCTTCACTATCTCCCTGAGTTTACTCAAACTCATGTCCGTTGAGTCAATGATGCTATCCAACCATCTCATCCTCCATTGCCCCCTTTTGCTCCTGCCCTCAATCTTTCCCAGCATTAGGGTCTTTTCCAATGAGCCAGCTTTTCGCATCAGGTGGCCAAGGTATTGGAGCTTCAGCTTCAGCGTCAGTTCTTCCAGTGAATATTCAGGGTTGATTTCCTCTAGGATTAACTGGGTTGATTTCCTTACTTTAAGTACTTAATCCTTTGAAAATGTAAGGAAAGCTCTGTGCCCTCTCCTTACCACAAAATCCACTTAAGCTTAAACATACAAAGTTGTGTCAGCAATTTTCAGGAATTCACTGATCTCTGTTAAAAACTCTTTAGGAATAAAACCAATAAAGGGGATACTGGAGGTAAAACACTAGAGAATAATGAAAGGATCCTGAGTTTACTGCCTTTAAGTCAAGTCAACTGAAAGAGAAGTGATATTTTCTGCCTGCTGCTTGCTGTCCCTGCATACATTCAGAACAGAGGCTTCAGGAAGAAATTCTTGATGTTGTCAAAAGAGGAGGTAGAGATTGGATAAGGACAAGAATGAGAGGGAGAAAAAGAATCTTCATATTCAATAAAGATACAAATGACCTGTAGTTTTCTTTTTGCCCATAAGAGTAAACCCAAATCAGTAAAAACGGTGAGTGCTGCTTTCAACTGATGCTAAAAAGAAGCACCAGGGGCAAAAGGCAGCTAAGATAGAGAATGAAGTTGATTCCTTTCATAATTCCCTTCAGCTTGCCAAATAGATACAGAATTTAAGAAAAATCTATGTGTTTTCACATAAAAAGAAAACAAAATTAGAAAATAATTCAGATTGTGTATGGTTTTGGAGATGTGAGCCAGTCTCTCAAAATTCCCCAGATTTATGCAAAATTAGGATATAAAACTTCTTTATCCATCTCCCCTCAATCTGATGCCCTGCATTATCTGATTTCCAGATTTGTGACCCTTTTGTCTCTAAGCAGTTTGTTTTCTCATCTAACATAATTTATAATTTGCTTCATCTAGGGTGTTCTTTCTCTTGACCATATCATGTTACTCATCAAAATTAAATCCCTGCTTGTGGTCCCTAGACCAGGAAGGAGGAAATCAGCACCCACAGAATCAAGTGGAGTTTTGAAACAAAGGAAAAACTGTCCACTCCAAACCTGTTGGATGAACTTTTCATGCACTTTCTTGCCCCCAGCTGTGGGGAGTGAACCTGGAAAACACCACTGACAACGTTGCTTGTAAATTTGGAGATAAAAGCAAAATGAGCAAAAGAGAGAAGAAACAGATAAGAACACACCCAATCAGAAAGAAGGGCCTTGAAAACACACACTGAAGAGACCCAAAGAGAAATGAAGCAGGCACTGGAGAGCCAAGGTTAATAGAGAAAATTAAAATGGCATATTTCTTTTCTGAGCTTCAATTACTTAGACCTTAGCAATGAGTGCAGAGAGTACTCACTCAAGAATAATTGTATTAATTGGAGATTATAAGTATAGCACATTAGTCATAATAACCCTATATTTCTGTATTATATATTCCCATTTAACAGATGCCAAACCAGCCTCAAAGAGATTGAGCAATTTGCAAAAGGTCACCCAGCAAGTAGGAGACAGAATCAGGAGGATTTGAACCTAAACAAGTCCAGAGATTCTGAGCCACCTCAACAGAGTTTCTCATGTCTGTAAGGCTCACAGACTTTGTTTTGAGCATATTTCCCTTCTTTTCCCCACCTTTTCCTGCCTGAAAGAAGTTAGAAAGCTGGAGAAGAGGAACTTGATTCAGCAAGGGGAGGTGGACGCATTAGTCTAATAAAAGGACAACTTCCTCCTCCTGTCAAGGCTTTGGGTTTTCATTTGTGAAATAAGGAAGTTTGTCTATATGGTCCTTACTGTCTGATGCTTTATCCTAAGAAGCACAGTGTATGTGTAACACGTGAAGAATTGTCCCTGGGAAACTTGAACACTTCTGCCAGGGGAGGAGAGTTGCCCAAACTTGAGATCTTGCAAATCTTGCAGAGAATCTGCACTTGCTCTTAAATGTTGTTAACTAAAAAGTGTCCCTTGCAAGATTCTCATCAACTGAGAAGAGCCTAAATCTTAATGATTTTAATGAAGAAAGAGTTTAGAATTGGGAGTAACAGGGATGGGGAGTTTTACCACCAGACTCCTACCTATCCCTCCTAGGCCTTCTGAGATGGCTCAGCAGGTGAAGAATCTGCCTACAATGCAAGAGACGCAGGAGACAAGAGTTCAAGCCCTGCATCAGGAAGATCCCCTGGAGAAGGAAAGGGCAACCCACTCCAGTATTCTTGCTTGGTAAATCTCATGGACAGAGAAGCCTGGCAGGCTACAGTGCAAAGGGTCACAAAGAATCAGACATGACTGAGCAACTGAGCACACACACACCTGTTCCCCTCATCCTTCCAAGAATGAGAGGAAGTGCTTCCGGTGCTGCCCTGTCTCCTGACACCATTTCCTCTTACTTGGTTTCCTCATGACTTCGTAGATCAGTTGCAACTCTTGACCATTTATTGTGAAACAAGTAATGTGGTTGGAGTTGGAAACATTTTTTGAAGGAATTAAAGTTCATCTGATTTGTTGGAAAGCAAAAACATCAATTTAATGGCTATTACTTGAAAATATATGCAAAGAGACCTCATTTCCCAACATTCATCCACTTAACAGATATTTTAAAAGTATCTTCTATATTTCAAGCCCGTTTTTCTAGTTGCTTGGGAAATGTTAGTGAATAACATGAATAGAAATGACTACCTTTGGTTTTAGGGCTTCCCAGGTGGCTCAGTGGTAAAGAATTTTGTCTGCCAAGCAGGAGACACAGGTTTGATACCTGGGTCAGGAAGATCCTCTGGAGAAGGAAATGGAAATCCACTCCAGTATTCTTGCCTGGAAAATTCCATGGACAGAGGAGCAAGGTGGGCTGCAGTCCATGGGGTCTCAAAGAGTCAACAGGAGTGAGTACACAGCACCCTTGGTTTTAGTTGTATAAAAGGTATAGGGGAGAATATAGAGCACGGCAGGGGGATCAGAGTGTCAGGTGGATGAGGGGGTGAGCAGATTACAGCACTGCGGAGTCTGGGGAGGCCCTCTTGAGAGGTTGAGATTTAACTAAGAATTGAAGGATAGAGAAATTGGCTAAACGAATATGTGGGAGAATATTCCAGGCAAAGGGACAGTTAGAGCTAACCATTTGATTGGGAGCTTGGTTGTATAATTGAGGGATAACAAGGAGGCCAGCTGGTACAAGGAGAGAGAAAATAATAGGAAAGGAAGACAAAGAGTAAGAGGCTGAATCAGATAGACTTTGTAGGTCATTACATGGATTTCAGCTTTTATTCTGCATGGAGAATCATTGGAGGGTCTGAAGTAAATCAGTGACATGATCTGACTCTCTAGCTGCTGGGTGGAAGTAGGACGGGGTGAGGGAAGAATCTGTAGGAGGCAAATCAAAATGACCATTTAGAGGTTATTACTGAAAGCCAGGAGGGAGATGATAATTGTTTATACCAGGTCACAGTGGTAATAGCAGAGGTGGTAACTAGTGTTTGGATTTTGGGTATTGAGGCCTGGCGTGCTGCAGTTCATGGGATCGCAAAGAGTCAGACACAACTGAGCAACTGAACTGAACTGAACTGAACACACTCTTAAAAGATTGGGTATGAGATTTGAAAAGAGAAGTCATTGATGATGCAGACTTTAAATGCAAGCTATTGGAAGGATAGAGTCTCCATCAACTTGACTCTCCGTATCTGAACTATGGTTGCAGAATTATTTAGGTGTGTGACAATTCTTGCTCAGTAGAAGTCTTCCAACTGCACCCTGAGGTGAGTTCCTCAATTACATGCACAGTTGCATGGAGTGGTGGCAAGAGCTGGTAGTGCAAAGAAGACAGGTAGGAAGGAGGTGGAAGTGAGGGATAGATTAAAATTCACTGTGTTTCAGTCACCGTACTAGATTCTTTTTTAAAAAAATAAAAATTAGGGACTTGCCTGGTGGTCCAGTGGTTAAGACTCCGCCCTGTAATGCAGAGAATGTGGTTTCAGTCTATGGTCAGGGAACTAAGATCCTACATGTCAAGGAGAAACTAAGCCCACATGCTGTAACTACTGAGCTAGTGTGCCGCAACTAGAGAGTCTGTGGGCCACAACAAAAGGTCCCACATGACACAGTGAAGATCCTGTGTGTTTCAACTAAGATCTGATGGAGTCAAAAAATAAATAAATATTTTTAAAAATTTTGTGTACAACATGATGATTTGATATACAAATGCATAGTGAAATGATTACTGAAGTCAAACTAATCATCATATCATTGCCTACAATGTTTTTGTGTGATGAGAATACTTGAAATCGACTCTCTTAGAAAATTTTTAGTGTTCTATACAGTGTTATGAACTAAGTCATCATGCTATATATTAGATCACTAGATATATCCAACCTATACAATCTGTACATTAAATCCCTAGAAGCATCCATCCTACATACTTGAAATTTTGTACCCTTTAACAAACATCTTCTCATTTCCCCCACCCTCCCACGCCTGGTAACTGCTGTTCTATTCTCTGCTTCTGTGTATTTAATTGTTTTAGATACCACATATGAGTGAGATTATGAAGATTTTTTTTCATTCTGTGTCTGGCTTATTTCATTTAGCATAACGCCTTCACATCCACCCATGTTGCTGCAAATGGCAAGATCTCATTTTCTAAGTCTAAATAATATTAATATTATATATATACAACAAACTGTGGAAAATTCTGAAAGAGATGGGAATACCAGACCACCTGACCTGCCCCTTGAGAAACCTGTATGCAGGTCAGGAAGCAACAGTTAGAACTGGACATGGAACAACAGACTGGTTCTAAATAGGAAAAGGAGTACATCAAGGCTGTATATTGTCACCCTGCTTATTTAACTTATATGCAGAGTACATCATGAAAAATGCTGGGCTGCAAGAAGCACAAGCTGGAATCAAGATTGCCAGGAGAAATATCAATAACCTCAGATACGCAGATGACACCATCCTTATGGCAGAAAGTGAAGAGGAACTAAAGAGCCTCTTGATGAAAGTGAAAGAGGAGAGTGAAAAAGTTGGCTTAAAGCTCAACATTCAGAAAACTAACATCATGGCATCTGGTCCCATCACTTCATGGGAAATAGATGAGGAATCAATGGAAACAGTGTCAGACTTTATTTTTGGGGGCTCCAAAATCACTGCAGATGGTGATTGCAGCCATGAAATTAAAAGACGCTTACTCCTTGGAAGGAAAGTTATGACCAACCTAGATAGCATATTAAAAAGAGAGACGTTACTTTGACAACAAAGTTCCATCTAGCCAAGGCTATTGTTTTTCCAGTAGTCATGTATGGATGTGAGAGTTGGACAGTGAAGAAAGCTGAGCGCTGAAGAATTGATGCCTTTGAACTGTGGTGTTGGAGAAGACCCTTGAGAGTCCCTTAGACTGCAAGGAGATCCAACCAGTCCATCCTAAAGGAGAGCAGTCCTGGGTGTTCATTGGAAGGACTGATGTTGAAGCTGAAGCTCCAATACTTTGGCAACCTCATGCGAAGAGTTGACTCATTGGAAAAGACCCTGATGCTGGGAAAGAATGAAGGCAGGAGGAGAAGAGGGCAACGGAGGACGAGATGGCTGGATGGCATCACCAACTCGATGGACATGAGTTTGGGTAAACTCTGGGAGTTGGTGATGAACAGGGAAGCCTGGTGCGCTGCGATTCATGGGGTCGCAAAGAGTCAGACACAACTGAGCGACTGAACTGAACTGATATATATGCATATGTATGTGTATATGTACATATATATATAGGCCTATGTATATATATATATATAGGCTTCCCTGGTGGCTCAGTGGTAAAGAATCCACCTGCAATACAGTTGGTTTGACCCCTGGGTGGGAAAGATCCCCTGGAGAAGGAAATGGCAACTCACTCCAGTATTCTTGCCTGGGAAAGTCCATGAACAGAGAAACCTGGTGGGCTACAGACCACAGGGCCACAAAGATTTGAACACAGATTAGCAACTGAACAACAATAGCAAATATGTATATATAGCAATTTCTTTTTTCTTCCAGCTTTATTGAGATATAAATGACACATAACACTGTATAAATGTGATATGTACAATGTGTTGATTTGATCCACTCATCCATTGATGAATGCTTGGACTGTTTCCATATTTTGGCTATTTTAAATAAAGCTACAATAAACATGGGCATACAGATATCTCTTCAAAGTACTTATTTCACTTCCTTTGGATATATGTCCAGAAGTGGGATTGATTATTGGATCATATGGTAATTCTACTTTTAGTTTTACAAGCAACTTCCATATTATTTTCCATAGCGGCTGCATCAATTCATATTCCCACCAGCAATATACAAGAGTGGTCCTTTCTCTACATCCTGGCCAACATTTAAATTATCTTTTATGGTTTCATTTTTGCTTTTTAAAAACTTTTGTAATAGCCATAGCAACAAGTATGAGGTGATGTCTTTTTGCGGTTTGCATTTTCCAGATGATTAGTGATGTTGAGCACATTTTTATATACTTGTTGGCCATTTGTATGTCTTCTTGGAAAAAAATGTCTACAAGTCCTTTGCCCACTTTTTCATCAAGTTGAGTTTTGGGTTTTGTTGCTGTTGTATTGCTATTGAATTGTGAGTTTCTTGTATTTTGGATAGTAACACCTTATCACTTATATGGTTCGAAAATAGTCTCTCCCAATCTCCAGGTGGACTTTTCAGTTTGTTGATTGTTTCCTTTGTTGTGCAGAGGCATTTTAGTTTGATGTTGTCCCACTTGTTTATTTTTTCTTTTGTTGTCTACACTTTTAGTGTCATATCCAAAAAATTCACTGCAAGGGATGATGTCGAGGATCATTATTCTTATGCCTTCTAAGTGTTGTGTGATTTTATGTCTTACATTAAGTCCTTAATTCATTTGGAGTTGATTTTTGTGTATAGTGTAAGACAAGGACCCAGTTCCACTCTTCTGCAATGTGGATATCCAGTTTTCCCAATACCATTTACTGAAAAGACAATTCCTTCCCCATTGTGTATTCTTGGTGCCTTTATTGAAAATTAATTGACTGTATGTACTTGGGTTTACTTCTGGGCTCTCTACTCTATTCCATTGATCTATGTGTCTATTTTTATGCCAGTACCATGTTGTTTTGCTTACTATGGTTTTATAAGATAATTTGAAATCACTTTATTTTCAAGATTATTTTGACTCTTCTGGGTCTTTTCTAGTTCTACACAAATTTTAGAATTTTTTCCCATTTCTGTGAAAAAATACCATTGAAATTTTGATAGGGATTGAATTGAATCTTTATTTAGCTTTGAGCATACTAGATTCTTTTTATAAGCTAAGGTATTTAATTCCCCAAAGCAAATTTATGCTTTTGGTGCTATCATCTTCATTTTACGAGTGAGAAAGCTGAGGCTAAGAGAGTAAAAATTGTGTACACCTAGCAAATGAGCAGTTGGGCTCAAATGTAAATTCATATCTGAAGCTCAGTCTCTCTGATCCCAACACCTGGGCCTTTTCCTCTCTGCAGAAAGGCCAGGCTGGGTGTGGGTCCAGCAGCCTGAAGAGAGTTTACACCTCAATGGCTTAAGTTCTGAAAAATGGCAAAAGATCATTTTAAGATTAGAAATTAAGGGCTACAAGCATATCAGGAAAAGCACTGCCAGATCTGAAGCTGCTTAGAGGAGCAAAAATGCCTGGCACCACCCCTTCCATGAATCTATTTGATAACATCTGTGGTTTATAAGCAGAGTTTATCAACAGGGTGGAGGTGAGGAATGGAAGTATATTTCACCAGAGTCTTGCATTCACAAAAACTCTTAAAGCTTGTCTTTGATGTTATCACTGAATAAGGTCACACTGTCAGTCACAGAGATACATTGATAGGATTGAAAACATTAGATAGTGTTCAACTTTGAACTGTTTATTCTATCCTGGACACAAAACCTAAATGAACTATGAAGTGCTTATATGTTTAATAACCTGACTACTGCAATATATTTGTACAATCTTAAGGGTATCATTTACTAAATATAAGAAGCTGCTTTATTAAGAAGTCTTATAATCCTGTTTTGACATTTCTTTTCCTTCTTACTCTTCTTTCTTCTCCTCCCCTTCTCTTCTTTAATAAAGAGGAAAGAGTCCACATTTCAGTAAGAGAGAGAAAAAGAAGGAATGGCTCAGGCTCACCTTGACATTGCAAGGGATTCATGAAGGAACCCTACAGCACAGCAAAGCATTTCCTACCTTCAAAAATATACCCTTTTGAGGGAAAAAGAGATTCTGAAAAAATAAGATATTTTGTCTTTTCCAGTTAAATAAGTGCTTCTGATGCTAGTCTTAAGCGATGCTCAAATTTCATCCTGGGAGCTTTCAGAATCCTGTGGACTGGTAAGTCAGTGTGTAGTAAGCTATTGTTGGTTGCCCTTAATTATATCTGGGTGGCACTGTAGAAAGGTTGCTAGATGTAAAAGGTGAACACGAAGAATCCTTGAGCTATTCAATCTGTCCCAATACAAGCCCCATCTTGTGGTCAGAAGGCAGCAATATCATCCTTTCGTCTATAAAAGAATTACCAAGAGCTGGAGCTCAGAGAGTTTCAGGAAATGCAGCTAAGCCTATCTAGACAAGCTTGTCATCCTCTATTTCTCAACTTTCTCATTTCTCTGGAATTGTACTAGTTCACTTGCTTACTTCACAGGGGCATGTATGTGCATGTGTGTGCCTGTGTGTGTGTGTTTAAACACCTGAGCTTGTCATTGGCTACATCTGCCATCTCTCAATTTCATCTTCATCACAATTTCCAAAGCCTTGTGGAAATCTGCCTTCCCAGATGTTCGTTCTTCAATTTACAATGTTAGGGTCAAGTGAGCTTAGTCTGAATTGCCTCAGTTCGGAATCAACATGAGGATTAAGGTGTAGCCTCAGCAACCGTGGCTGAGAAGGTTGTTTATGGCTGTAGGTAATATGCAAGTGTGTTGAAGAAAGAGGCAGTACATCTGTCTGTCTGTTTGTCCAGGGTGGGGAAAGGTGAAAGGACAAGAGAGGAAAGGATGAATAAGAAGAAGATGGGCAAAAGTTTCAGGACACCTCAGTTTTTCTCTGCAAAAAGCATGCAATACCTTAATGTCAGGACTATTAAAATGGTCACATCAAAACATCTCTGAAATATGTGCCAATACAGTGTATGTCAGCACAGACTTTAAAAAAAAATCGTGGTAAATTGGCCATAACATAAAATTTACCATCCTAACCATGTTAAGTGCACAGTTCGGTGATAGTATATTCTCAGTATTGTGCAGCCATGAAATCCATCCATCTTTTAACTCACAGTGCTGACTTCTGAATAAAAATAATCTTAGTTCAAATTGAGGTTCTGATGTTTAGCAGAATCATATGCCTGAGACCTCAGTTTATCTCACCTATAATTTTTTTTTTCTTTGAAGCAAATTGATACAGCTATTGTGAGGATTAAATAATAGTGTTTGTAAAGTGCTTACCAGAGTGATAAATGATTCATTACTGTTATCAGTATGGTTTCCTAGAATTCTAACCACTTGTTACTTCTGCGTGAATGACATGAAACCTTTCTCCCATCATCTTGTGATGCTAAATCCCTGACAAATAAACCTTGTTGCTACGTATATTTCTTTTTTCTTAATTTTCATTTTTTTTTTCTTTAGAACTGTGTGTCATTTCCCATAGCAGGGAAATGGGCCCAGAAAAAAAAAGTAACTGCCAAGGCAATCAAAGAACAATCTTTTGAATAACTCTGTTCCAGCACATTCAAATTATCTATTTATTTCAACAATTAGAGCAACAAATGCTCTCAATCAGTGAGCCAAGGCCTGAGAGAGGGCAGGGATCTAGGCAGCCAGTCCTTGGTACAGCTTTGGGAGGGCAGCCTCCATCCAAGAAGTCACACTCAAAGACCACGGCTTCTCTACGCCCACAGCCCTTCTCGTGAATTCCGTAGCCCAGGATAACACAGTGGACAGTCAGGCACAGCCCAGCCTACTTACTCTACTTATTCCTCTGTCTCTATAGTCACCTCATTTTCAATTATCTCCTCCTGTCCCAACCTTCTCTGCCCCACAGTACACCTGAATTCAGGGCCATAGTCTGCCAGGGCTGTTTTATAGACATATGTGTTTTTTTTAACTTTTTGGCCATGACAGCAGCATGCAGGATGTTAGTTCTCCCACCAGGTGTTGAACCCATGCTCCCTGCAGTGGAAGCATGGAGTCTTAACCTCTGGACCACCAGGGAAGTCCCTATGGGCAATTTTAAGACAGATTAAGTCTGAAAGACCGTTGTAGGGATTATAATTATCTCTGACTTTCTAGTCAGTCCTCAAATATGAACCTCTCTCCCTTCCTCCCTTCCTTCCTTCTCTCTTCCTTCCTTCCTCCTCAACATTTGTAGCGCTTGATTTTAAATATGATTTCTATTCAGTATTAGAAAATTGAGGAAATAAAGAAAATATAAAGAAGAATCCAAAATTATCTGTAATCTCACCACCCAGAGATAAAGATTTTCATATATATGCTCCAATATTGTTTGTTTTTATAAGCATATATTTCAAAATTTATATTATACTGTATAGACAGTTGTCTTCTCTGTTTAGTTCATCTTCCAGACTCTTGTCAGTATTTACTACTAGTCAGAGTTCCAAAGAAGAGCAAGGAGAGATAAGAAAGCCTTCCTCAGTGATCAGTGCAAAGAAATAGAGGAAAACAATAGAATGGGAAATAGTAGAAATGTCTTCAAGAAAATTAGAGATACCAAGGGAACATTTCATGCAAAGATGGGCACAATAAAGGACAGAAATGGTATACACCTAACAGAAGCAGAAGATATTTAGAAGAGGTGGCAAGAATACACAGAAGAACTATACAAAAAAAAATCTTCTCAACCCAGATAATCACAATGGTGTGATTGCTCACCTAGAGCCAGACATCCTGGAATGTGAAATCAAGTGGGCCTTAGGAAACATCACTATGAACAAAGCTAGTGGAGGTGATGGAATTCCAATTGAATTCCATCAAATTCAAATTTGAAATTCTATTTCAAATCCTAAAAGATAATGCTGTGAAAGTGCTGCACTCAATATGTCAGCAAATTTGGAAAACTCAGCAGTGGCCATAGGACTGGAAAAGGTCAGTTTTTATTCCATTTCCAAAGAAAGGCAATGTCAAAGAATGCTCAAACTACCGCACAATTGCACTCATCTCACACGATAGTAAAATAATGCTCAAAATTCTCCAAGGTAGGCTTCAACAGTACGTGAACCATGAACTTCCAACTGCTCAAGCTGGATTTAGAAAAGGCAGAGGAATCAGAGATCAAATTGCCAACATCTGCTGAATTATCGAAAAAGCAAGAGAGTTCCAGAAAAACATCTACTTCTGTTTTATTGAGTATGCCAAAGCCTTTGAATGTGTGGATCACAACAAACTGTGGAAAATTCTGAAAGAGACGGGAAACCAGACCACCTGACCTGTCTATTGAGAAATCTGTATGCAGGTCAGGAAGCAACAGTTAGAACTGGACATGGACAAAAGACTGGTTCCAAATTGGGAAAGGAGTACATCAAGGCTGTATATTGTCACCCTGCTTATTTAACTTATATGCAGAGTACATCATGAGAAATACTGGGCTGGGTGAAGCACAAGCTGGACTCAAGAATGCTGGGAGAAATATCAATAACCTCAGATATGCAGATGTCACCACCCTTATGGCAGAAAGCTAAGAAGAATTAAAGATCCTCTTGATGAAAGTGAAAGAGGAGAGTGAAAAAGTTGGCTTAAAACTCAATATTCAGAAAACTAAGATGATGGCATCTGGTCCCATCACTTCATGGCAAATAGATGGGGAAACAATGGAAATAGTGACAGACTTAATTTTGGGGGCTCTAAAATCACTGCAGATAGTGACTGCAGCCATGAAATTAAAAGACACTTACTCCTTGGGAGAAAAGTTATGACCAACATATACAGCATATTAAAAAGCAGAGACATTACTTTGCCAACAAAAGTCTGTCTAGTCAAAGCTATGGTTTTTCCAGTAGTCATTTATGAATGTGATAATTGGACTATAAAGAAAGCTGAGTGCCAAAGAACTGATGCTTTTGAACTGTGGTGTTGGAGAAGACTCTTGAGAGTCCCTGAGACTGCAAGGAGATCCAACCAGTCCATCCTAAAGGAAATCAGTCCTGAATATTCATTGGAAGGAGTGATGCTAAAGCTGAAACTCCAATACTCTCGCCACCTTATACAAAGAACTGACTCATTTGAAAAGATCCTGATGCTGGGAAAGATTGAAGGCTGAAGGAGAAGGGGATGACAGAAGATGAGATGGTTGGATGGCATCACCGACTCAATGCACATGAGTTTTAGTAAACTCCAGGAGTTGGTGATGGACAGGGAGGCCTGGCATGGTACAGCCCATGGGGTTGCATACAGTCAGACACAACTGAGCAAGTGAACTGAACTGATCTGAAGTAGTATAATATAATATAATATAATCTATTGTAACACATGGTTTTTCCGAGTCACTTTTTCAAACATCTCTTCTATTGGGGCTCTTCTCCAGCCACTGCACCACCATGAAAATTTCCACTTTGATCTAACCTCCAGCTTCATCCCTCCACTGTCTTCTCATTTCTGCCATGTGAACTTTCTAAAATGCAGATCTAACCATGTCTTTCCTTGGTTTTAATCTTCAATGATCTTCAACAAGTCATCGTTTGAGATAAGTCCTTCCCCATTGGGTGCCTCTGGACTCTACAGACCCTGAGTCTGTCTGTCTCATCTCCCTCCCTTGGCTTCCGTCCTTCCATTCTTGGCTCTTGGAGCCCAGTATACTCTGTCTGGAACACATTTCTCTACTCCCTCCCCCTTTTTTTCCTCAGCAAACCTACTGACCCTTTACAAAGTCTAGGCAATAGCATCCTCTCTCCCTCACCCTCAACTTGCCTGGTCTGGATTGGGGTCTCCTGTTCTGCTCTCCCTTAATATGGTGAGCCTGCCTCTATCCTTGTAGGCACAGCAGAATCACCTGGAAGGCTTGTTGAAACACAAATCTTGTAACTTTACTCCTAGAATTTCTATTTCAGAAGGTCTGGGAGGGGGCCAAGATTTTGCATTTCTACAAGTTCCCAGCTGTCAGCTATCCAGGGAACAGACTTTCAGATCTACAGCTATAGCCTAATGTACTATAACATAAGTGATCTTTTTCCTCCTTCTGGTCAGTGACTTCTGGTCTGAAGTGAATCCCAAGATCCTAGTTCACGATGAACACATAAAAACATCTCCCGAGGAAAGGAGCCCTTCCAGGAGTCGTGACTCAGCAGCAGAATGGTAACCGTGACCATGTGCAGTTGGCTTCCTCTGCAGGCTCCACTGTGATGAATTCCTGAGGGGTGACTCAGTAGAAATTCCTGACTAAGGCTGTTTGCAGACATGCTGCAGGAATCATGAGTACGAGCCCTTTGACCACGTGTGGAATTTCCTGAGAATTTTGGAAATCTCCCTTTAAATCCCCTTTCCTCAATGAGTTTTCTCTTACTAATGGCTGAAAAATAAAAATAATGGGGCATTGTTTTCCCGTAGATAGATCATCAATTGTATAAATGTCTGTAACTTTGCTAGTAAGAGTCACAAAAAAAGATATAGAGGAAGTTACATGAAGATTATTTTCAAATTTTGGTAAAAATTTTTTTTCACGTGCATATTATTTGTATTTCTGGTAGAGGCTAGAGAGCAAGAAGGCAGAACTCTACATCAAAGAAAATATAATGTCATGGGAAGGAAATCCCCCTTTGGATGTGACTTACAAGGGTTTGCTGAAACAGATTCTGTTTTATCCACTTCCCTACTAATCAAACTTGTTGAACCTAAATTTACCAAATTCAGGTAAGTGACTGTTCATTCAACTTCTCATAACCACATAAAGCTAGGAGCCAAAGTGGGCATGTGCTTAGTCACTCAGTCTTGTCCAGCTCTTTGTGACCCCATGGACTGTAGCCCACCTGGCTCCTCTGTCCATGGGATTCTCCAGGCAAGAATATATTGGAGTGGGTTGCTGCCCTCCTCCAGGGGATCTTCCTGACTCAGGGATCTAATCTGTGTCTCTTGTGACTCCTGCAAATTGTTCTGGTTTCATTTTTACATGTTAAACTTGTAGGTCTTTTTGGAAGTGTTAATAATTTTTATATTAGTAATTTCTATAACTCAATGCAAATAGTTTCTTTAGAGGTAATAGATGAAACAGTTAATACTAGCTCTGTCTTTTTAATGACACTCTGAAAGAAATTTCAGTTTCCTTAGACTAGATTGCATTAGACAGGCTTAGAAGCAAGCTTTCCTTCCTGGTACTGAAAGGAGGAACCAAAGCAATAGAAGCATTTTCTTTGAAAAAAAAAGTTGTGTTTTTTTTTTGCAATTATAGCCCAGTCTTTATGGGGTCACTACCTTTATGTTTGTTTTCTTTCTTCATTGAAAGTTAAAAGTTTTAGTGGCTCAGCTGTGTTCAACTCTCTGCAGTCCCATGGACTATAGACTGACAGGCTCCTCTGTCCATGGGATTTTCCAGGCAAGAATACTGGAGTGGGTAGCCATGTCCTCCTCCAGGGGATCCTCCTGACCCAGGGATAGAACCAGGATCTCATACATTGCAGGCAGATTCGTCACTACCTGAGCCACTTGGGAGATGCAAGAGACAGAGTCCATGGGGCTGCAAAGACACGACTGAGCAACTGAGCACACACACGATAATGCAGATCCATTTCAACTAATTTCTACCTATAAACAATATAAAGTATGGGAATGAAAGGACCTTTTCCCCTCCCTCCTAAAATAGGAGAACAAGATTTGCTTTGAATAATTCAGGCGCTCTTTAGTTCTATCCTCTTACTAGGTATATATAGTAATTCAATAAGCAGTAATAAAATCTCAAGAGTTTTGGTCTTTCACTGCAGCAGCAAGTGGTCAGTTCTAAGTTGCAATGCAGAGAAAAACTTTCTTCAACATTATTCAACCCTGAGTTGAAATTCAGAGAAGCCAAAAGCTATACATAGAGACACACACATACATAGAATGTCTGTAATGAAAGTTGCGTAAAATTCCAGAATGATAAAATGATGACTCATTTGAAATTTTAAAATTGTTTTCAGTATAAACTGATAAAGCCATTCAATTGAAGTTTTGCTGGTTTGACCTTATACTTTCAATTTGCCAAATTACACAAGTAACAGAAAATGTCAAGAATTTGTCAAGCATATAATTATGGCCGTGCTTTCCTTCATCTTTCACTGTTTTCCCAAAAAAGCTTCTGTAATTAATTTTGCTCATTAATGTGTTTCTTTCATTCACTCATTGCATTAATATTTACTGAATGCCATTAAATACTAGACATGATGTTAAGTACAAATGAATTTTTATTGAAATTTATTAATGCTTTTCACTAAATTTTTAGTAAAACTCTAAGAAATTAGGGATATCAATATTATTTTAACCACAAAATTTACCTTCAGAAAGCTCAACCTCAAAAATAAATAAAAAATGAATACAAGTGAAAGTGTTAGTCGCTCAGTCACATCCAACTCTTTGCAATTCCTATGGATGATAACCCACCAGGCTCCTCTGTCCATGGAATTCTCCAGGCAAGAAGACTGGAGTGGGTAGCCCTTTCCTTCTCCAGGGGTTCTTCTCAACCCAGGGATCAAGCCTGCATCTTCTGTGTCTTCTGCGTTGCAGCAGATTCTTTACCATCCAGCTACCAGGGATGCCCAATACAAAATATTAGTTCAGCCTGGAAATTATAGAAAACTATAATACATTTCCCTCACTGTACAAACAAAAGAAAACACAATATCATCATTATACAAAACTCTGACCAATGTCCAAAGTGGGGAGGGGACTGGGGGGAATAGAGAATGTGCATACTGTGCTTCAATTTAGCTCTATTTGTTTCCAGGTGACCATGTACTAGCATCTTCTTGTTCATGCTGCTTAGCACAGGAAAAAGAAAACCTATAAATCCTGGGTTTCAGATAGGAAAGTTAGACACACAATAGGCACACCTCAGTGCTAAGAAGGGTTATGACCACCATGAAGCTTCTACATGAATTTAATTTTTCCCAGATCCTCTCTCCTCTCTCTGCCAGTTGTTGATTCAAATGGTGTTGAGGTGTACAACAGGTTTTACTAGGTGTGTGGAAGAGAAAGCACAAGCTACCCTAACACTTGCTTCCTTCCTGATCATGACTCAGAGCTATACAGGCAACTAGATGTGACGAATGGCAACACAAACACAGGAAATGTTGCAGGTGTGAGGTTTCATGCTTCCATATCATCAAACACAAGATTGGAGCACCCTGGTCCCCAGGGTTACAGAGCATGTATAAGATTGTAAGAGAAGCCATGGATCCATGCAGGCATCACCCTGAAGCATCAGTTTTAATGGGTGTAAGTGAAATTTTTACTGTTATAATAAATTAATATTATCAAGGAAAACTTATTAAGTAGGAAATGTTGCTTGAATCTTTAAGTTAAAACAAGTGTTTTCTTTCTTTTCACAATTTTTTAAACTTTTTATTCTGTATTGGGGTATAGCCAGTTAGCCATGTGATAGTCTTTTTGTGATAGTTTTAGGTGAACAGTTAAGGGACTCAGCCATACTTATACATATATCCATTTTCCCCTAAAACCCACTTCCATCCAGGCTGCCACGTAACATTGAGCAGAGTTCCATGTTCTATGGACCAGCAGATCCTTGTTGGATATCCATTTTAAATATAGCAGTGTGTACATGTCCATCCCAAACTCCCTAACTATCCCTTTCCCCTAATAACCGTAAGTTCATTCTCTAAGTCTATGTGTGAGTCTCTGTCTAAAACAAGTGCTTTCAAAGGAATATCACACTTGTATGGTTCATCAGGCTTCTACATCTGGTTCCAAATCCCTAGGCTCCCTCTGCACTCTCCTGGGTCATTAGAGCTACTACCCTTACTATTATCCCTACCATTACCCTGTAGTTTGAGGCCAAACTGCAGAGAGGAAACATAGCCCCACCCATCAGCAGAAAACTGGATTAAAGGCTTACCAAGCATGGCTTCCCTTAAAAGAGGAAGATCCAATGTTCACCATAGCCAGTCCCTCTCATTAGGAAGCTTCTACAAGCCTCTTACCATCATCCATCAGAGGGCAGAGAGAATGAAAAACACAATCACAGAAAACTAACCAAACTGATCACATGAATCACAGCCTGTCTAACTCAATGAAACTATGAACCATGCTGTGTTGGGCCACCCAATACGGATGGGTCATAGTAGAGAGTTCTGACAAAATGTGGTCCACTGGAGTATTCTTGCCTTGAGAATCCCATGAACAGTATGAAAAGGCAAAAAGATAGGGCACTGAAAGATGAACTCCCCAAGTTGGTAGGTGTCCAATATGTTACTGGAGAAGAGTGAAGAAATAGCTCCAGAAGGAATGGAGAGGCTGAGCCAAAGCAAAAACAACACCCAGTTGTGGATGTGACTGGTGATGGAGGTAAAGTCTGATGCTGTAAAGAACAATATTGCCTGAAACCTGGAATGTTAGGTCCCCGAATCAAGGTAAATTGGAAGTAGTGTAACAGGAGATGGCAAGAGTGAACATAGATATTTTAGGAATCAGTGAACTAAAATGGACCAATGTGGGTGAATTTAATTCAGATGACTATTATGTGTACTACTGTGGGCAAGAATCCCTTAGAAGAAATGGAGTAGCCCTCATAGTCAACAAGAGTCCAAAATGCAGTACTGGGGTGCAACCTCAAAAGCAACAGAATGATCTCTGTTTGTTTCCAAGGTAAACCATTCAATATCACAGTAATCCAAGTCTATGCCCCAACCACTAATGCTGAAGAAGCTGAAGCTGAACAGTTCTATGAAGACCTTTAAGACCTTCTAGAACTAACACAAAAAGTGATATCCTATTCATTACAGGGAACTTGAATGCAAAAGTAGGAAGTCAAGAGATACCTGGAGTAACACACAAGTTTGGCCTTGGAGTACAAAATGAAGCAGGGCAAAGGCTAACAGAGTTCTGCCAAGAGAACCCATTGGTCATAGCAAACACCGTCTTCCAACAACACAAGAGACAACTCTACACACGGACATCATGGTCAGTACTGAAATCAGATTGATTGATTATATTCTTTGCAGTCAGAGATGGAGAAACTCTATACAGTGAGCAAAAACAAGACTGGGAGCTGACTGTGGCTCAGATCATGAACTCCTTATTGCCAAATTCAGACTTAAATTGAAGAAAGTATGGAAAACCACTAGACCATTCAGCTATGAACTAAATCAAATCCCTTACAATTACATGGTGGAAGTGACAAATAAATTCAAGTGATTAGATCTGATATAGAGTGCCTAAAGAACTATGGATGGAGGTTTCATACCATTGTAGAGGGAGTGGTGATCAAAACCATCCCCAAGGAAAAGAAATACAAAAAGGCAAAATGATTGTCTATGGGGGCCTTACAAATAGCTGAGAAAAGAGAAGTGAAAGGAAAAAGAAGAAAAAGAAAGATATATCCATTTGAATGCAGAGTTCCAAAAATAGCAAGGAGAGATAAAAAAAAGCCTTTCTAAGTGAACAATACAAAGAAATAGAGGAAAACAATAGAATGGAAATGACTAGAGATGTCTTCAAGAAAATTAGAGAACATTTCATCTAAAGATGGGCACAATAAAGGACAGAAATGACATGGATCTAACAGAAGCAGAAGATACTAAGAAGAGATGGCAAGAATACACAGAAGAACTATACAAAAGAGACCTTAATAACCCATATAACCATGATGGTGTGATTACTCACCTAGAGCCAGACATCATGGAGTGAAAAGTCAACTGGGCCTTAGAAAGCATCACTACAAAAGAAGTTAGTTGAGGTGATGGAATTCCAGCCGAGCTGTTTCAAATCCTAAAAGATGATGCCATAAAAGTGCTACACTCAATATGCCAGCAAATTTAGAAAACTTAGCAGTGGCCATAGAACTGGAAAAGGTCGGTTTTCATTTCAATCTGAAAGGAAGGCAGTGCCAAAGAAGGTTCAAACCACTTCACAATTGCACTCATTTCACATGCTATCAAAGTAAAGTTCAAAATTCTCCAAGGTAGGCTTCAACAGTATGTGAACCGAGAACTTCCAGATGTTCAAGTTGGATTTAGAAGAGGTAGAGGAACCAGAGCTCATAGTACAACATCTGTTGGATCATAGAAAAAACAAGAGAATTCCAGAAAAACATCTACTTCTCTTTTACTGACTTTGCTAAAGCCTTTGACTGTGTGTATCACAACAAACTGTGGGAAGTTCTTCAAGAGATGGGAATCCCAGACCACCTTATCTGCCTCTTGAGAAATCTATGTGCAGGTGAAGAAGCAACAGTTAGAACCATCCTCAGTTAGAACCAGACCTGGAACAACAGACTAGTTCCAAATTGGGAAAGGAGTACATCAACGCTGTATATTGTCACCCTGTTTATCCAACTTATATGCAGGGTACATCACGGGAAATGTCAGACTGGATGGAGCACACGCTGGAATCAAGACTGCCGGGAGAAATATCAATAACTGCTGATATGCAGATGACACCACCCTTATGGCAGAAAGAGAAGAGGAATTAAAGAGCCTCTTGATGAAAGTATCTGCAAAAATCTGCAAAATTTCTGCAAAAATCACTGCAGATGGTGATTGTAGCCATGAAATTAAAAGACGCTTACTCCTTGGAAGGAAAGTTATGACCAACCTAGGCAGCATATTAAAAAACAGAGACATTACTTTGCCAACAAAGATCCCTCTAGTCAAGGCTATGGTTTTTCCAGTGGTCATGTATGGATGTGAGAGTTGGACAGTGAAGAAAGCTGAGCGCTGAAGAATTGACGCTTTTGAACTGTGGTGTTGGAGAAGACTCTTGAGAGTCCCTTGGACTGCAAGGAGATCCAACCAGTCCATCCTAAAGGAGATCAGCCCTGGGTGTTCATTGGAAGAACTGATGTTGAAGCTGAAACTCCAATACTTTGGCCACCTGATGCTAAGAGCTGACTCATTTGAAAAGACCCTGATTCTGGGAAAGGTTGAGGGCAGGAGAAGAAGGGGACGACAGAGGATGAGATAGTTGGATGGCATCACCGACTCGATGGACATGGGTTTGGGTGGACTCCAGGAACTGGTGATGGACAGGGAGGCCTGGTGTGCTGCGGTTCATGGCGTTGCAAAGAGTCGGACATGACTGAGCGACTGAACTGAACTGAACTGATGAAAGTAAAAGAGGAGAATGAAAAAGTTGGCGTAAAACAGAGGACAAGATGTTTGGATGGTATTACTGACGCCATGGACATGAGTTTGAGCAAGCTCTGGGAGATGATGAAGGACAAGGAAACCTGGTGTGGTGCAGTCCATGGGGTCGCAGAGTCAGACACAATTGAGCGACTGAACAACATCACTTGCAAGAGTGAGAAGTGCTGATGTACTGTGGTTTTCCACTGGTTCCCCCACAAGCCCCTCAGTTCTACTGTGTTTAACATGGGGTTGCAAAGAATCAGACATGACCAAGCGACTAACACTTTGGGCTTCCCTGGTGGATCTAATAGTAAACAGTCTGCCTGCGATGCAGGAGATCTGGATTTGATCCCTGGGTTGGGAAGATCCCCTGGAGAAGGGAATGGCTACCCACTCCAGTATTCTTGCCTGGAGAATTCCATAGACAGAGGAGCCTGGTAGGCTACAGTCCATGGGGTCACAAAGAGTCTGACAAAACTGAGTGATTAACACTAACAATTGTTGTAGTTACTTAAGTGTGGCTGTTTTCTGTCTCTTACAAGACTGGCAGTCTGTGAGGAGAGAGACTGTGCCTACCTCCTCCACCATGCCCAGCATGTGGCTTAGTGCACTGCAAACAGAGCAGATTCATTAATTCCGGAACAAATGTTACTTTAGAAATAGTCATGTGGAGAGTTGATTACAAGTCAAATTGTGGAGAAGTCTGCTATCAAAGTTCTTGAGCTACCCCAATTCTATGCTCTACTTTCAGGTCCCAGGACCTTTCTCTTCTCTTTTCTCCCCCTTTTCAAAATCTCTCATTTGTTTTGCTTTTTACAATATGGTGTAAATGATTAATGAAACTTGAAGTGTTCTCCTTAACAGAAAAATGTGTGTTTGAACAAGGCATGGATCCTTAAACTAAAGAGAATTGCAAGCATCCATCAGTGGGTGGAGAGAAATTAATTTTGTCATAGGACATTCCCAGTTCTCCTAACCCAGAGACAATTACAAATTCCAATTACTTATAAGGACAGACTTGAAGTAATCCTTTGCTGGATCATATGAATCAGGCTGAACTCATTTTTTCTGAAAAAAAGTGATTTTCAAAGTTCAAAATGAGTAGTCATCACCAGATGACCTTATACAGTGTAGAAACCATTGGGATTAATTGCATGGGTTTAAATCTATGGCAGGTAAAGCTCTATTCTCTGAAATAAAGAGCAAGTCACTTATCCTGGTAGATTTCACTTCCCTCATCTATTAGATGAAGATCTTAGGCAGTTAGCACAAAGAATATTTAACAGAGCATTTTCTATATGATAAGAACTTTTTTCTGTGGCTTCCATGTAGTGAATCCTATAACAAACTTAAGAGGTCAGTACTACTATTGCCCTCAATTTGCAGATGGGGATGCTGAGGCAGAAGAGGCTACACAGCTTGTCCAAGGTCCCATGAAGCTGAAGTGAAGAGCAAGAGTTAACAGTCAAGAGCAAGAGCAAGAGCAAGAGTCAAACTCTGATATCACATTCCAAAACACCCTACGTCACGAGCTATGATGCTCTTCCAATACTAAGAATCTAGAAGTCTCTTGCATTCACCTGGATGCATATCTGATAAAACAGCATTAGAATGGAGCACCATAACAAAGAAACTGGCCAGTCTACAATACCTGCATAATGAAGAAATCATGAAGGTGGTGATATTTGTCTCCTGTGTCAAAGTTTCTCGCTATTATGATTATTTGAGCAAGAGTTATCTAAACCTCTCTGTTTTCATGTTATTTTAAAGTTCCATGGTATTTGGATTCTGGAATACTGAGAACACTAATAAATAACCATTAATGTGGAAAGTTTTATTTTTCCAATTAGCTGATCCTAGCAGAATGGACACATTTATCACATGTAATCCCACTGTATGCACGAGATAGCAATCACCGGGCAGGGACACACCTAGGATTTGTGAGCTATAAGTGTTCTTAGTAGTCTAGTCTAAGTTACACACTGAACATTATTATTTTCTATCTCTCACTTGTTGTGTATCCAGATCTTGAAGTGCAGCTACAATTCAAGGAGTCAGAAATAGCTGGCCATATTTTTTCACAGGAAAGGGATTTCTACTTACAAAGTAGGATAAAACTTCCAAACATTAAAAGGAACAACATTATTTATGACACAAGAATTAATCTATATATCAAGTTCTCAATAAAGAATCGTTATCCTGTAACCTGACTTGGATTTGGTGTTTCATCTAATGGACTGACCTAAACAAATCACTTCCCTTTATTTCCCTTTCAGTCAGAGATTTGGGTAATTTTTTCACAATAATGCATTTATAGAACTCTTAGACATTAAAATCTTGCTGCATGGATCAGACCAGAAAAACTTCAAATAATGAAGTCTATCCTGAAATAGCAAAAATTGATCATTAAATATATTAAAAGCTTTTTAATCAATTTCTCCTTTGCTTAAGTACTTTCCAGGAAGTCTACACTGGCTGGAATATCAGAGAACCAGTTTCTGAGCTCTTGCTCATCTGCTTGTCTGCTCTGTGACCTTCAGAAACCCACTCAATCTCTTTTGGACATAAGATCCTTCATCTACTAAGAAAGGAGTAGAGAATTCCCCAGTGGCTGAGTGGTAAAGAATCCACCTGCCAGTGCAGGAGATGTGGGGTTGACCCCTGGGTCAGGAAGATCCCCTGGAGAAGGGAATGGCAACAACTTCAGTATTCTTGTCTGGGAAATCCCATGGATGGAGGAGACTGGCAAGCTACAGTCCATGGGGTCACAGAAGAGTTGGACACGGCCTAGGGACTAAACAACAGCAACAAAAGGATTAGACTCATCTTCATCATCCTTTTCTGCAGTTGTCCTAGGGATTAATTTACAATGGAACTTCAACAGTGTTGGTATCATTTGATGAAACTGTCAGAATAACTAAATGTCATATTTTTTAAAGTTACTCCATCCAGCCACTCACAAAAAGTTGAAGCTTCTCAAAGTACAGCTATAACAACACCATGATATGGTTTTCTTTTGTCATCTTTCTCCTTTGAAAAACTGAAATTTTCATATGTACAGCTATGGCTGATTTATGTTGCTGTATGGCAGAAATCAACACAATATTGTAAAGCAATTGTCCTCCAATTAAAAACAAATAAGAACTGAAATTTTGTATATTTCAGAAAAGAATTCACATATCTAATGTGTGTGCTTATTTTAAAATCATAGTGTCTTTAAGATATATGAGATCTTATAAAATCAAGCTTGAATATGCTGTTCGAAACAATAAACAAGCATTAGAAGGAAAGTTTAAAGCAATCTCTACCTATGTCTAGTATAAACGGGCTATTTATTTGAACTACCCTAGTGTATAAGCTAGTCTTTAGTTTGCTGCTGCTGCTATTTAGTCACTAAGTTGTGTCCCACTCTTTTTCAACCTCATGGACTGTCGCCCATCAGGCTCCTCTGTCCTTGGGATTTCCCAGGCAAGAATACTGGAGTGGGTTGCCATTACCTTCTCCAGGGGATCTTCTAAACCCAGGAATCAAACCCACATCTCCTGCTTGGCAGGTGGATTTTTTTACCCCTGAGCCACCTGGGAAACCTAGTCTTTAGTTTACTGGTGTGTTGCTTTAAAATTTCTTCCCTTGGCTTGGGATAATTTTTGCATCTTAGGGAATTAATTAAGTAAAATGAATTTTAAAAAGAGAAAGTTTACAGTCTATCAGTAAATATATCTGGATTAATTTCCAGATTAGATGCATTTTAATAAGCAATCATCATCAGTATCTTGAATTTTGAGTAATTGTTAAGAACATAACTAATGAACCTGGGGAGAATTTTCATGAGTTATTCATTGATTTTCAGAAGCATCAATGTGTTTTCAGAATAGATTCACATTAGTAGATGCCATACTATTTGACTGCTATCCTTGAAAGAGGAAATGACCAACATTTCTCAAACAGTAACCAATTTAGGAGAGTATTTATTTAAAAAATGAGATCATGCCAAAAATATTTCATAGGGAATTTGAAACATCTCTGTTTAGCAATAACATTTTTACCTAGCTTCCTCAACTCAAGTCGATCTTTTGGTAGCTTGTGTTTATCTTTTGCAGTGACTGAGTCTGCCAATGGTATGGACCTAACAGAAGCAGAAGATATTAAGAAGAGGTGGCAAGAATACACAGAAGAACTGTACAAAAAAGATCTTCACGACCCAGATAATCACGATGGTGTGATCACTCACCTAGAGCCAGACATCCTGAATGTGAAGTCAAGTGGGCCTTAGAGAGCATCACTATGAACAAAGCTAGTGGAGGTGATGGAATTCCAGTTGAGCTATTTCAAATCCTCAAAGGTGATGCTGTGAAAGTGCTGCACTCGATATGCCAGCAAATTTGGAAAAGTCAGCAGTGGCCACAGGACTGGAAAAGGTCAGTTTTCGTTCCAATCCCAAAGAAAGGCAATGCCAAAGAATGCTCAAACTACCACACAATTGCACTCATCTCACATGCTAGTAAAGTAATGCTCAAAATTCTCCAAGCCAGGCTTCAGCAATACGTGAACCATGAACTTCCAGATGTTCAAGCTGGTTTTAGAAAAGGCAGAGGAACCAGAGATCAAATTGCCAATATGCGCTGGATCATCGAAAAAGCAAGAGAGTTCCAGAAAAACATCTATTTCTGCTTTATTGACTATGCCAAAGCCTTTGACTGTGTGGATCACAATAAACTGTGGACAATTCTGAAAGAGATGGGAATACCAGACCATCTGACCTGTCTCTTGAGAAACCTGTATGCGGGTCAGGAAGCAACAGTTAGAACTGGACATGGAACAATAGACTGGTTCCAAATAGGAAAAGGCGTACGTCAAGGCTGTACATTGTCATCCTGCTTATTTAACTTATATGCAGAGTACATCATGAGAAACGCTGGGCTGGAAGAAACACAAGATGGAATCAAGATTGCTGGGAGAAATATCAATAACCTTAGATATGCGGATGACACCACCCTTATGGCAGAAAGTGAAGAAGAACTAAAGAGCCTCTTGATGAAGGTGAGAGAGGAGAGTGAAAAAGTTGGCCTAAAGCTCAACGTTCAGAAAACTAAGATGATGGCATCTGGTCCCATCACTTCATGGGAAATAGATGGGGAAACAGTGGAAACAGTGTCAGACTTTATTTTTGGGGGCTCCAGAATCACTGCTGATGGTGACTGCAGCCATGAAATTAAAAGATGCTTACTCCTTGGAAGGAAGGTTATGGCCAACCTAGATAGCATATTTAAAAGCAGAGACATTACTTTGCCAACGAAAGTCTGTCTAGTCAAGGCTATGGTTTTTCCAGTGGTCATGTATGGATGTGAGAGTTGGATGGTGAAGAAAGCTGAGTGCCAAAGAATTGATGCTTTTGAACTGTGGTGTTGGAGAAGACTCTTGAGAGTCCCTTGGACTGCGAGGAGATCCAATCAGTCCATCCAAAAGGAGATCAGTCCTGGGTGTTCATTGGAAGGACTGATGTTGAAGCTGAAACTCCAATACTTTGGCCACTTCATGCGAAGGGTTGACTCATTGGAAAAGACCCTAATGCTGGGTAGGATTGGGGGCGGGAGGAGAAGGGGACGACAGAGGATGAGATGGTTGGATGGCATCACCAAATCGATGGACATGGGTTTGAGTAGACTCCGGGAGTTGGTGATGGACAGAGAGTCCTGGCATGCTGCAATTCATGGGGTCGCAAAGAGTCAGACACGACTGAGCGACTGAACTGAACTGAGTCTGCCAGACTTATTACCCACATCTTCTTTATACTTTTGAATCATGTTCCCACAATGACATTAAAAAATTGAGCAACCATGTCCCAAGGTTGGAAAGATTTTCTTTCCCAACCTGTGAAATATGTATTAAGAATAATCCCTCACCTTAGTCCTCATTCTCATATTTTATGAAATAATTATACCACGTGGTTCCTCACTTATGATTCACCAATAGGCAAGGCCCTCTTTTAATGGTTCTTGGTAATCTCTTTGCTGGTTTTTGGTAAGCATCTAAGAGTAGTTCATACCACTATATTTACCCCTCTTCCATGTTCTGGTGTTTAGGCTTAGATCTAACTTATAAAATAAAAATATAGATATGAGCATATCTTCATGTACCCCTGATTTAACTCTACAGAGCACAGACTGTGTGGGTAGGCAAACCTGGCTTCCAGCCCTAAATCTGACACACTTGCCAGTGGTTGACCTTCAAGAAGTCATTAAATGATGTCTTTGATTCCAGTGTGCAAATTTGGGATAATTATAAGTACCTTAAAGGATTAACCAATATACTGAATGTATGTAGAATAATCAACACACAATAAGCACTCAATGTATAGCTCAATTATCAGCACTGTCATTCATTGAGACAAGTACTTATAATTGCTCATTTTGAAGACCTAAATCAAATGAAATCTTAAATCCACTTCCAGTGAGTCAGGAGTTACCATGTCAAACATTCCATTCGTTTGAAAGTATGAACATGTGTAACTTGCCAGGAAGATGTTAAGGAAGACAGTCTAACATGGAGCATGACAACCTCTTACCTCACATGTTATTGGCACTGTCATGAGACAGCATTTCTTATGATGATTTAGAAAGCTTGTTCCTCATACAAGAAAATAAATGTCATTTGGATATGCCTACAAATCTACTTGGGCTTCCCTGGTAGCTCAGCTAGTAAAGAATCCACCTGCAAAGGAGGAGACCCTAGTTCAATTTCTGGGTCAGGAAGATCCCCTGAAGAAGGGATAGGCTACCTACTCCAGTATTTTTGGGATTCCATGCTGGAGAACACCCATGGACAGAGGAGCCTAGCAGGCTGCAGTCCATGGTGTCCCAAAGAGTCAGACATGACTGAACGACTAAGCACAGCACCATTCTACTCAGGATTCTGACCTAGAAAGTGTAAAAGGTCATGACTGTATTCTTTGACATCATGAGTCTAGCCTTACAGACATATAAGGCTATAATTTTCTTAGTTCCTTTTCTTTTTTTAATTTTAACATTTACGTTACCATCCTAGGCATGTTCATATATGCTATCTTATTTCATCCTAACATTTCTGTGAGATAGGCATTATTATTCCCTGATGTCAGCTTCTCATTGGCTGTGAGCTATCAGAGGAAGAATGTGGGTGTATAACCACTCCATACGAGGGCATGTCTCTTGGCAAGTGGGCAGCTGTAAGTCATTTTTAGCCAGCATTTCTGACAGCTAGGAAAAAAGAGGATATGGATGGGCACCAGCAGGATCAACTATATCCTCCTTTTGCAGAAAGTAGTAGGGAAATGGGAATCAGACCATTGAAGAGGCTACCAGGTTCCTCTATCTGATAGTGAAAAGCCAGTTTCCAAATCAGACTGCTTAGAAATAAAGACAAAGATGTAGAGAACAATTGTATGAATACCAAGGGGGGAAGAAAGAGAAGGGATAAATTGGGAAATTGGGAATGACATATATACGTAGTACTGAAACTATGTATAAAATAAATGACTAATGAGAACCTACTGTATAGCACAGGGAACTCTACTGAATGTTCTGCAGTGACCTAAGTAGGAAGGAAATCCAAAAAGAAGGGATATACATGTATATAAGAATGGCTGATTCACTTTGCTCTACAGTAGAAACTAATACAACATGGTAAAGGAACTGTACGCCAATAAAAATATTTTTTAAAGATAAAATAAATAAAAATCAATCATCAATCAATCAGACTGCTTAATTCCAAGTCAAGTGCTCTTTCTATCACACCACAGCTAAAGGATACTAGAAGGACTATTGTGAATTTATAGAAACTTCTTATGAAATAGTAGGTTGGAGGAAAGACATTAAGTACGTTGCTCACTATAAAAAGTGATAATTACTTAAAATTTCTTGGCATTTAGTCCTTCTTGATTTTAGCTGATGTCCCTTCACCTTTGTTTTATGGGAGCTGGAAAACAAGTCCATGGGCTCTCTATCCATGACATCCAGGACTGCAGGCAACTCTATTTCAAGTCTTTTCAGAAATTTACTCCAAACTCTAGTCCTGTCCTGTGCATCTGATCTCAGAGTAGTTTTTTCTTTTTATCTATTTAGAATAATGATCAAGTTTGGGACTTGACCAGAAAAAGCCTGATATTAAATGGGCCTTTTCTTGCATAGTGCATGCCCTATAGCTCCAGTCTGAATGACATCTGTGGTCTACCCTTAAACATTGACCACTACAAAGCATCATGATGGTAGAATGGCCAGCACTTCAATTAAGTAAGTTATGGATATTATTTTATCCAGGGGCTTCCCTGGTGGCTCAACAGTAAAGAATCTTCCTGCAATGTTGGAGACAGGGTTTCAGTCTCTGGGTCAGGAAGATCCCCTGGAGGAGAGCATGGCAACCCACTCCAGTATTCTTGCACGGAGAATCCCCTGGTCAGAGGAGCCTGGCAGTCTACAGTCCATAGTGTTGCAAAGAGTCATACACAGCTGAAGCGACTTAGCATGTACACATTTTGTCCAGAATGTTTCATAGGAATAAGCTTGGAAGGAGACCCTTGCTACAAGATAGTTTCACATTTAACTACTTATTGACCAGAGATGTATTAATATGTCTTTTGTTACCTGGATGTTATTGATCATAGTATTTCAATATTCATTTATATAACAAATCACTGGCCACAGGCACTAGTTTCTGCAAAAATCCTTGGGTCAATGTTTAAGGAAAAACTGGAGAAACATTTAGATACAGGAAACATAGAAGCCAAGAGAAGAGAAGTTTATTCTAAGTGAGAGGACAGGGAAAAGAATCTGGGAAGAGAATGTAATTAAACTAAACTTTGAAAACTGAAGAAATTTCAGTGAGTGGTCATTTGAAGGAAAACATAAATAAGAAAGAAGATTAAGGGACATAATTTGAAGGACAAACATTACCCCTTAAAGCAAGTCAGCTCAGTGCATTTGCTCAGTCATGTCTGACTCTTTGCGACCCCATGGACTGCAGCACATCAGGCTTCCCTGCCCATCACCAACTCTCAGAGCTTGCTCAAACTCATGTCCATTGAGCTGGTGATGCCATCCAAAAATCTCATCCTCTGTTGTACCCTTCTCTTCCTGTCTTCAATCTTTACCAGCATCAGGGTCTTTTCAAATGAGTCAGTTCTTCACATCAGGTGGCCAAAGTGTTGGAGTTTCAGCTTCAGCATCAGTCCTTCCAACGAATAATCAGGATTGATTTCCTTTAGGGTGAACTGGTTGGATCTCCTTGCTGTCCAAGGGACTCTCAAGAGTCTTCTCTAACACTACAGTTCAAAAGCATCAATTCTTCGGCACTCAGCTTTCTTTATAGTCCGACACTTTCATCCATATATGACTACTGGAAAAACCATAGATTTGACTAGACAGACCTTTGTTGGCAAAGTAATGTCTATGCTTTTTCACGTGCTGTCTAGGTTGGTCATAGCTTTTCTTCTAAGGAGTAAAGTGTCTTTTAATCTCATGGCTGCAGTCACCATCTGCAGTGATTTTGGGGCTCAAGAAAATAAATCAGAAGTCAGAACTATAATCAGGAAATAAAGCAAGTAGATAAATACCTGAAACCAAGACCTAGTAGCTCTGAATTTAAAAGCACAATGAGGGTCATATTTAGGACCAGATGTAAACAAATCTAAAGCCCAAAACAAAACCTAGGGTCACAAGTAAAAACAGATAAACATCACTCCCAGAAGGATGAACAAAAGAAACTGGAACTTAATTATGCAATGGGAAGTTTGACAGAGCCTTTTATTCAAAACGAAGCTACCTAAAGACTTAGGCAAGTTCATACTGGAGGTAGAGGGGGGTCATTAGGTAGCTTTTGTCTTATCTGACCAAAGTCATCCTGAAGCTTCAAATCACAACCTGAACACCACAACTGCTTCTGCAGGTAATAGTTCATGAAGACATTTTGCCCAAAAATCTCTTTGGAGGAGCAAAACGTCTTCCTTGGTCCCATTTGTAAGAGAAGCATAGGTCCATTTAGCTGAGCACTGGTTCTGAGAAGTGTAAAAGGAAATGGCTATCCTTCTTGAATGTCTTAGGTCTAATTACAGAGGTTAGCAATGGCCTTTGACATCTTATGGCTTTTTTCTTTCTCTTTTTCCCTTGCCAGTTTTGGACCACTTAGCAAGTCTTTACTGACCTTTCTTTAGTTCCAGATAATGATTAAGACTTACTGCTCTTACCAGAATAAAAATCATAATAATACATTTTATGTTCATACAGTTGAAAAGCAGATACAATCTTGTGTGTGTGTGTTAGCTGCTTAGTCGTGTTCGACTCTTTGAAACCCCATAGACTGTAGCCCACCAGGCCCCTCCATCCATGGGATTCTCCAGGCAAGAACACTGGAGTGGGTTGCCATTTCCTTCTCCAAAAGGAACTATAGAAAGAAAGAAAGAAAGTGAAGTCGTTCAGTTGTGTCTGACTCTTTGCGACCCCGTGGACTGTAGCCTACCAGTCTCCTCCATCCATGGAATTTTCCAGGCAAGAGTACTGGAGTGGGTTGCCATTTCTATTCAGGAACAAAGAAGGAGTGATGAAAATGTATTATTTGTTTCTTCTTTTATTGGACGATTACCCATAACTGGCATCACAGCTTTAAAGAAATCACTTGTATAACAAAGTATAACCATACACACTTTCTGGGGATGAATGAAAATCATTACAGCTTTGAGAGACCTTGAGGGACCTTATTATATCTCAGTGAGGCCACTGTCAGCTCTACTTTTTTGTATATACAGATATGATTGAAGATTAAAATATTTTCATAAATATATTATGGACTACTTACTCTCTGGTGGTGGTTTAGTCACTAAGTCATGTCCTTCTCTTTGCAACCCCATGGACTGTAGCCTGCCAGGATCCTCTGTCCATGGGATTTCCCAGGCAAGAATACTGGAGTGGGTTGTCATTTCCTTCTCCAGGGGATCTTCCCGACCCAGGAATCGAACCAGGGTCTCCTGCATTGCAGGTGATTCTCTACCAACTGAGCTATTAGGGAACCCCCACCAACAAAGGGGGTGATAAAGAGCAATTCACCCAGTGGAACTCATGACAGGATTCTCATGATTGTCTAGCACTTAATGCTGATCTAGTCCATATTTATCACTGCTATTCACCAAATACCTCTTTTGATAAATTAATTGTTTAAAAACTAATTACTAACAATATAGGCTAAGGACTATGAAGTCTTTGGGATAAAGTGGTCAGTGTAATAAATACAGTTTCTGCTCTCATAAAGTATACAGTCCAGCAGACTCAACAATCCCCCTATTTGAAGATTCTAGATTTCAAAGTATGTGGTTCCACAATTTCCAGAGCAATTATTCACATTTCTCTATCCCTTGGTCTAAAGTGTCGACACTAAAAATAGTCTGTGTGGGCTTCTCTTCTGCTCACAGTGAAACTGATATTTGTCATGCCAGTGGAATGAGGCAGAATTCATTCATAGAGAAAATGCTTATTTAATACTAAGTATAAACTAGATGATAGGATTTATATTTATGGCAACAGTAAACATAGTCTCAGTTCTCAGAGAATTTACATTCTGGAAAGATGGATGTTTAAAAAATGGGTCATTAAATTGTCATGTGGTACAGCACAGATCCCAGGAATAAGGTTCACTCTCTCGCCTGCTCCCACACTATGAAGTAAGCTCAGCCCCACCCAAGCACCTGTTATAAGATCTCACACCCGCTTATGAAACCCCATTTAGTGACTGTGGCCTTGAAGAACCTAGTGTCCTATGCAAACAGAATCCATAAGTGATGAGAATACTGTGTTCAACCTTTGTATTCATCTCCAAGGCAAAATCACTTGCCCACTTCTAACAGTCTAGTCTGCCAGAAAATCTGCAGATGACGCAAGTGAGAGCATTCCTCGGTAGTCTAGGCTTACCTGCTCAGAGGTGTTATGTGTGAGCATCACAAGACAAGAGCAGAGAGCTTGTAACTCTGGCTATGCCTCCTGAATCCTTCCCCATCATCTGGTTATAGGATTAGAATAACTCATTTGACATTGCTCATCTCTAATTGATGAATGAAGGACTTAGGCCAGAAGAAATAGAAAAGTTTGATAATTGCATTTCTTATTCATGTCATTCCAAACTTTGGAAGTATGGCTGAAGACAATATAGAAGACAAATACATATCTCCCATTTTTGATCATTACACTTTTCAGTGCAGGTAAATAATACAGCTTTTCCCTTAGGATAAGTCGTTCTTGGAATTTGGAGAAAACAGTCCCATGGGAGGTCTTGCAGCCTTCAACTCACATAGAAGGTATTATACGAGCAGATATGTTTGGGCCACTGTGTTTCCAGTGGTTAGAAACAGTCATTAACAATTTTTAGGTTAATGTGAAAATTAAAGGAGATGCGCTTATAAAGCACCTGACTGAGTACCGCAGAAATTAAATATGAAGAATCCTTTATTTTATTCTATTTTCCTTTCTTCCTTCTATCTGTTATATTTTGTTAATGCATAAATACATTTTATGGAGAAAAGAGAATCTTAAGTTTTTATGAAGTTCCTCTAAGATGTATTTTATTTCCTCACATTTAAAAACTTTCATTGTCTTCAGAGTTATAAAGTCATTCATTTTATTAGCAGATAAAATATCTTTATGAAATTACAAATATGATTAAATTTTACTTTGAGATATCCCAAAGAGATTCTTTCTTTAAAAAAAGGAAGCGGTAAGTGGGTTCTTGTTTTGTGCCAGCTGCTGTGCAGGGAATTATGTTGTGCTATACAAATATTGTTTTTATTTAATTCATGCCTGAATGCTGTGAGGAGAGTATTAACTTATCTACAGTAGTTCATCTAGAAGCTCACTTCCTCCTGCTCAGCTTACCTTTGGCCCTTGGCTTCCAGGACACTGCACTTGCCTGACCTTACTCTGTCTCTCCCATCATTCTTGGACTTCTTCCCTTGTCTACTCACACCACTTCTGATGACCTGGTGTGTCTTCAATACCTGACAACTTCCATAGTGCTGATCTCCTCTGCTAACCCCAGACCTGACTATCCAGCTGGCCTCTTGATAATCTCTCACTTGGACAACAACAGGAATCTCAGAATTTTCTTGTCCAAAATCATATAGGGATTCCTCCCGCAGGGTTTCCCATTTCTGTAGCTGGAAGCTCCATCTTTCAAGTGTCCCTGATTCCCGTGTTGTTCCCATGCCCTCTTTATTGCCATTCAGTCTGTTTCAGCCACTCTGATTTGTCTTCTTGATCTCACCAGGCAGGTCCCTGACTTTTTACTAGCACTTCCCTCTGCTGGAACAGTGTTCTCTCAGATGTCTGTATGACTCCCTCCCTTTCCTTCCTTGGAATATTTGCTTCTTGGTGAACACTTGCTTGATCAACCTATTTACTATTTTAACTCTTCACCATCCTCCGCTGCCCATCTCTACCCCAACAGACATGTCTTCACACCCTCCCTGATCTTTTGCTCTCTTCTATACTTATAAGCATTTGACATACTATGCATTTCACTTTTTCATCGTTTTATTAGTTGACTCTTCACATTGCCCCTCCTCCTACACGCACAATAGAAAATAAACTCAACAATGGTGAGGATTTTTGTACACGTTGTTCACAGGCACAGTGCCTGACACATTATGGGCACTCAATATATGCTTGTTGAATAAATCCCCATTTTGTAACCAGAGCAACTATGGCTCAACGAGATTAAAAACATTGATGTAGATCACACTGTATGAATGACAGAGCTGGGATTAAAACCAAGTTCTGTCTGCCTCTTAGTGTTCCCCAACTCTGAGCTATCAGTGTTTCATATTCATTCATTCTTCTGGGCACCACACAACTCCATACTTCAATAATATCCAATTGTCAACCTGACATCTCACTTGAAAACCAATAGGAATCTCAAATATAATTTGTCCAAAGGAAAAAAAAAGGACATTTGCTTGGCAGACCAACAGCTCTGGGGATTAGGAACTACTAATGGCCTTTCTCTTAGAAATGTTAGGATCTCTGATATGAAAAAAGAGAAAGACAGGACCAGAGCTCTTTTCTCACAGTACCTGGATCCTCCCCTCACCCTTTCTTATCGAGCTCAAAATGCACATCACATACCCTACTTTTCCAAGATGTTACTTACTCACATTCTTAATGCTTCAAGGAAACAGTAGCCATATGCAAATTAAATTCGAGGAAGAAAAGATTTATAAACAGTAAAGTTCCTTGAATTAGAGTTTTCATTAGTGCTTAAAAAATGTTCTTCTTTACGTGATTAAAGCATATAGAACACTTTATATCCATTTTTAAAGGGCTCTTATGCCAAAAAACAAAATCATGAATGTGAAAGTTGGAGAATGGATAAAAGCCTGAAATGCACATGTGTAAAAAATTTTTAAATTATGTAGAATAGTTTTCAAGAGCCTCACACATATTTCAGTTCAGTTAGTCGCTCAGTCGTGTCCGACTCTTTGCAACCCCATGGACTGCAGCACGCCAGGCCTCCCTGTCCATCACCAACTCCCATAGTTTACTCAAACTCATGTCCATTGAGTCTGTGATGCCATCCAACTGTCTCATCCTCTGTCTTCCTCTTCTCCTCCCGCTTTCAATCTTTCCCAGCATTAGGGTCTTTTCAAATGAGTCAGCTCTTCGCATCAGGTGGCCTAAGTATTGGAGTTTCAGCTTCAACATCAGTCCTTCCAATGAACACCCAGGACTGATCTCCTTTAGGATAGACTGGTTGGATCTCCTTGCAGTCCAAGGGACTCTCAAGAGTCTTCTCCAACACCACAGTTCAAAGGATCAATTCTAAGGTGCTCAGCTTTCTTTATAGTCCAACTATCACATCCATACATGACTACTGAAAAAACCATAGCCTTGACTAGATGGAACTTTGTTGACAAAGTAATGTCTCTGCTTTTTAATATGCTGTCTAGGTTGGTTATAACTTTTCTTCCAAGGAGTAAGCGTCTTTTAATTTCATGGCTGCAATCACCATCTGCAGTGATTTGGGAGCCCAAGAAAATAAAGTCTGCCACTGTTTCCACTGTTTCCCAATCTATTTTCCATGAAGTGATGGGACCAGATGCCACGATCTTAGTTTTCTGAATGTTGAGCTTTAAGCCAACTTTTTCACTCTCCTCTTTCACTTTCATCAAGAGGCTCTTTAGTTCCTCTCTGCTTTCTGCCATAAAGGTGGTGTCATCTGCATATCTGAGGTTATTGATATTTCTCCTGGCAATCTTGATTCCAGCTTGTGCTTCACCCAGCCCAGCATTTCTCATGATGTACTCTGCATATAAGTTAAATAAGCAGGGTGACAATATACAGCCTTGACGTTCTGCTTTTCCTATTTGAAACCAGTCTGCTGTTCCATGTCCAGCTCTAACTGTTGCTTCTTGACCTGCATATACATTTCTCAAGAGGCAGATCAGGTGGTCTGATATTCCCATCTCTTTAAGAATTTTCCACAGTTTTTTGTGATCCACACAGTCAAAGGCTTTGGCATAGTCAATAATGCAGAAATAGATGTTTTTCACACATATTTAGTACACACTGATTAATAACTCAGAAGGACAGCATAGATTATATTAAGAATATATAGCTTTGGGAGGCAGAGTGCCTGAGATTTGAACCTCAGTTCTACTATACAACTTCCCTGGTGGCTCAGATGGTAAATAATTTGCTATAATGCAAGAGGCTTGGGTTTGATCCCTGGGTCAGGAAGATTCGCTGGAGAAGGAAATGGCTACCCACTGCAGTACTCTTGCCTGGGAGAATTCCATGGACAGATGAGCCTGGCAGGCTACAGTCCATACAGTCCATGTTGTCACAAAGAGTCAGACACAACTGAGCAACTAATACTTTCGTTTTTCTACTTCATACTAGTGTATGTGATCTTGGGCAAGTGACGTAAGTTCTCTGTATTTAGTTGCTAATTCATAAAATTGAGGTTAAAAGAGTACCTACTTGACAATAGTGTGAGGACTTGATGATGTGAAATGAAAATATCTCCTGTCATATCAAGAAATGTCATAGCCATCAGTGATTTCTGGCCTCCAAATGTGAATGAGGGCACCCAAAACTGTGATCCAGAAGATGCCACCACTCCCTATGGTGATTGCTGAGGAGCTGCGGGGATGCAAGAAGCAAGGTGAACAAGGGAAGAGGATTGGCCCCAGATAGTTGAGGTGCATATGAAAGGAATGAATTCAGTGAGCTCCAAGGCTTGCATCTTCCCCTACATTGAATGCTAAATTCTTTAACTTGATACCTGATCTTTGTTGTTCAGACTGCCTGCTCCCTTTGTTGCAAACTTGTATATAGCCTGGCTTCCTCCCAGTCCTCCACTGAGCAGTCTTCTCTGAGACACTGAGAAGCTGTCTCCTAGGCTTTGAGTCCTAAACATTCCCGCCAAAAAAATAACTACTTTCAGGTTGTGACTATATTTTTTAGTAGACAGTGTGTTAATACAGGTGCTACAAAATTGTTGTCATTATTATTGCAAATCTTGATCTCCACAGGTAACAATGTGACTGGAAACCTATCTCAATGAAGTTGTAAAGGAGCTTCTTAAAATTTAATGGGGTAGTGCTCAGGAACACGTGTATGAAGTCAGATAACACTGCATTGAAGATACATTTCCAAAGACGACCACCAATATGGATTTACATCTCATTCTTTCCACATCTTCTTACTCAGTCGAAAACATTATGCCAGTAGTCCCTACTCCAAAATACAGTAAAAAATTAAGTTAGTAAGAAGCTATATAAAGTCTTCAAACAGAATCTAGTGTACAATTAGTGCTAAATAATTAGAAGCACTCATTCTTACAACAAATAAATGAAGCTTAATTACCAGATGGAAATTTTAAAACTTATTCCAAAGAATTATCTGACATGTGTGGTCTTACATACTATTTACTTGCAGAAAAAAAGCAAAGAAGAAAAGGAGGAAGACAGGGAGGGAGGAAGGGAGAAGGTGGTGGTGGTGGTTTAGTCACTAAGTCGTGTCCGACACTTGTGACCTCATGAACTGTAGCCCGCCAAGCTCCTCTGTCCATGGGACTCTCCAGGCAAAAATACTGGAGTGGGTTGCCATTTCCTTCTCCAAGGCATCTTCCCCACCCAGGGATCAAACCCAGGTCTCCTGCATTGGAAGCAGTTTCTTTTACCAACTGAGTTACAAGGGAAGCCCCAAGGAAGAAGAAAACAGTTTTTTTATGAAAAAACTTTAAATCTTCAATCTTTTTATAGCTCTGTCCTTGTCATTCAAGACTAAGCCAAGGATAATTGCCCAAGACACTGATCACAATTGGAATCCAAGAGTCATTGATAGTTTGGGTGTTGTAGCCACGCGTTCTGGGAAACAAACTCACTCAGAAGGACAATGCAGGTAGTGGAGTGCAGTTTATTACACCAGCGGGCCCAAAGCAGAGTCTTCTCTTAGCCAAGGACCCCGACCAGCATTTGTGAAAATCTTTTATACCGCACGTGTATGTGTCCGAACTCACCACCCCAAAGTCCTGAGACTTACATAAACAAAGGAAGGGTAAATACAATCACAATAATCCCATCATTCATGTGTTATGTGTTCAAACAGTTAAACAATTGGCCAATAATCAATAAGCCCGAGGTTACACTCCGATAGGCACAGAAAAATTTATGGCCTGTCCGGAGACAGGGGTGATTAGTGTATGTTTTCTCTTAGGCGATGAGTAACCTGGATACGATCTTCAAGTTTCCCCTGTCTGGAGGGGGTCTTATCCTTCTATTGTCGTTTCCATAGGCACTAAGCCCAGAGTTTAGAGTCCACTGGAGAGGTGGCCGAGCATGATCTGCATGAACAGGCCTAAGAAGGAGTCCAGGCCCTATGAATTCCCTCTTCATGGGCAGGCTTGTTCCTCAAACCTTGTCAAAACTCATTTCCCTTTTCATAATTACCTAATCCTAGTTCAACATCCTGGCAAAAAAAAACAAAACAAAATGTTCTTATATTTGTTATTGGTGTCATAGTTATTCACTTAAACATGAGGTTGCACATTTTGGAATAACTTAAGCAATGGTCAGAAAGACCAGACCTTTGTCAGAGTGGACCCAATCCCTAGAATCTTGCCCAATCTTTCTATTTTTTTCCTTCTTTTGCTGTTTGCTGTCAACCCAGAAGCTGAGGCAGCCTTCCCACCTCTGGGTCTCTCTGCTCCTTTTTCTTATCTATAAAATGGGGGAATAGTGGACCTCAGACCCAGTGTAAAGCCCTAAGGTAACAGCAGACCACACAACAAATACCATTATGTATGTGATGGTTATTTATATTAAAGTTGTCAGAGACCCAGTTAATCTCCTTAAGTGAATAATCTATCAATAGTTGCTAAACTATAATCTAAATAAAGGTAATATTTCAAGCTGACTCCTTAATTCTCCATTTGAGCTTTCTATTGCAATTTCTCACTTTCAGACAGGATGACCATAAATATTGTATCAGAAGAATCCTTAAAAAACAAGATATGATCCCAGTATATTTTTGTAGTTTTGAAAAGGCTCCTTAGATCAAAATGTGCTATCATTTCTCTGTTCAAGAAAACTGCATTTTAGTAAAACATTTACCTAGGAGATTCCATGATAGCATAATTAACTGTGTATCAGTGGTCACTTAACTAAGTTAAAGCACAGATAAAAAGTCAAATTGCTCAGAATTAAAATCCTAACCCTCTGCTCATTGCCTGTGGGACCCTAGGTAACTCTCTGAGTCCAAGTTACTTTAGCTGCAAAATAAACTAATACTTTCTCTTTACAAGATTAGTATGAAAGGTAACTAGCTAGAACCACATTTTAAAAAAATACATTACCTAGCCCAATGTACATTCTCAGTGTGTATTTGAATTTTCACCTTCTTTGTAACCTTTGCTCTACTGTAGTCTCAAAGTTCAATAATGAAGACATCAGTATGCATATTTATAATCACTCACAGGAGTATAACTTAGATCACTGGAAACTGAGGCTCTCTTTGCAAAGCTGCTGAGAAGTGGGCCCAGTTCTCCAGGCCCAGGAGACTGCTTACCCTCCACTCCCTCCCTCAGGGCCTCTCATACAGCTGATTCCAGGGTGACCTATTCTTTACCTAACAAATTTCATAAAGGGAATGTGGTTTATTACCCTGCTTAGAAAATTTCAGTAGAAACACATAAGACAAGATTTTCAATTGCAGAGGGAAGTCGTACGTGCTTTCCTGCCATGCTCCTTACTTCCTCAGATTGGGTCTTCCTTGCAGTTCTGGTGACTCACCACTTCTGCTGCACACACTTGCCCTGATGAGTGCTGTGAAGCATCATGGGAAAGGAGCTCTCATCAGGTCTATCAAAGCAACTAACCAAGCTTCAGCTAAAATACAAGTTCTCATGAGAGCAAGGAATTAAGTCTCTGTGTTCATGTGCTCAGTCTCATCCCACTCTTTGTGACCCCATGGACTGTAGTCCACCAGGCTACAGAGAATCCATGGGATTCTCCAGGCAAGAATACTGGAGTGAGTTGCCATTTCCTTCTCCAGGGGATCTTCCTGACCTAGGGATTGAACCTGTGTCTCCTGCAGTGGCAGGTGGATTCTTTACCATGAGCCACGTGGGAAGCCCGTTGTGTTTACAGTGGAGTTGTAATTGTTGAGATTAGTACCTGAAACAGAGGTGTGCTCAGTTGTTTTAATGAGAGAATTCTATTTCACTTGAATGGGGTTTCAATTATAATTTCACATGAAATCCCAGCCATCCATGATCTGGTGTTGAGTGTGAACTGCTGCTAAATTCAGAATAGTTGCACATCTCATGCCAACTCTCCACATCTGGACTGTAAACCATTCTAGGGCAAGGGCTGGGTCTTGCCTCTTGAGGAAAGAATACCTGTCCTGTTAAATCCAGAAGACATGCATAACCTCACTTTGAGGAATTACTTTGGTCTCAATTACCAAGTCACCTTTACAAACACAATAAGAGAATTCAGACAATTTGGAATACAAAGGGGTGTGGGTAACATTTTCTTTAAAACAAGCTAGAATGCCACTGTCCTAATCTACAATCCAATCAACAGAAGTTTGGTTAGAAAAGAAAAAATAAATAGATTGCAAATGAGGTAGGAAACTGTGGGCCTCCAGGCCAGACAGCTGGTGTTTGTGAAGTAGAGTAAAATACCAAGCTTTCTTCTCACCCAGACACCCCAAGGACAAAGCTACTGTAAAAGCAGAGCTGTGCTAAAGCAAAGAGGTTAGGCGGCCACTCCTGAGGTCAAGGAAGACTTCCCTATCTTCACTTGCACAGAAAGACTTCTTGGGGTTCAAAAAGGAAGGAGGCCCCACCCCATAATAAGTGTGTACATGCATCCATAGGCCTCTGTGATAGGATCCATCTTAGCAAAAAGTTGTGCACACATCTTGGGAAGGATCCATGGACCAGTCAGGTATGGAGAAAGAAACAAGATAAGTAAAGAATCTGCCTGCAATGGAGGATCTGCTACTGCCGCTGCTGCTAAGTAGTTTCAATCATGTCCGTCATCCAGGTTACCCAGGTTTGATTCCTGGATAAGAAACTAAGATCTCCCTTCAGGACTGCTCACTGCTCTCCCTCCAAGATCAGAATCAAGAGCAAAGGAGATGGATTTACTCCTGTCCCTTTGAAGGAGGAAACAGAACAGGCTCTATCTTGAAAGCAGGACTCCATCTTGGGCTGGACTATGGACTTTGAGCTATATGCCCAGTATCTATGGAAATGACATACCAACTGGAAAACCAGGCCCCCGGAAGGAAGAGCCCCAGGGCTCTCCATCACCTAAAAGAATACCCTAATTATCTATGTAACCGAATAGAATCATACATTCTATTATGCTTACTGGGGTATGACCACAGGCCTGTTGATAATTGTCCACTGTTAACTAACTAGGCTTAAGGCATATGATCACGGGGTTAACTTTGATTGTTATCTTTCTTTTTCCTTTGTTCAGACTAGTTTCAGGGAACCTTATACACTTAGGGTACATAAGGTTTTCACAAAAACAGGTCTGGGTCCTCGGCTAAGAGGAGACTGCCTTGGGCCCGCAGATATAATAAACTGCACTCCACTATTCGCATTGTCCTTCTGAGTGAATTTGTTTCCCAGAATGCATGGCTACAACACCTTCAGGCATGGATGGACCTAGAGATGATCATACTAAGTGAAGTAAGTCAGAGAGAGAAGACAAATATTATATGATATCACTTATATGTGGAATCTAAAAAAAATGATACAAATGAACTTATTTCAAAATAAAAACAGACTCACAAAGTTTGAAAACAAATTTATGGTTGCCAAAGGGGAAATGTTGGGAAGGGATAAATTAGGAGTTTGGGATTAACATATACACATTACTATATAAAAAACAGATAACTAACAAGGACCAATAACAGCACAGGGAACCCTACTCAATACTCTGTAATTACCTATACGGGAGAGCTTCCCTGATGGCTCAGCGGTAAAGAATTTTCCTCCAATGCAGGAGACCTGGGTTCGATCCCTGGGTCAGGAAGTTCCCCTGGAGGAGGTCACAGTAACCTAATTCAGTATTCTTGCCTGGAGAATTCCATGGACAGAGGAACCTGGTGGACTACAGTCCATAGAGTCACAAAGAGTTGGACAGGACTGAAGCGATTGAGCATGCACCTATATGGGAACAGAATCTGAAAAGAATGCACATATATGTATACATGAATACACTGAATTTCTTGGCTATCCACCTGAAACTAACACAACATTATAAATCAACTGTTGTTGTTCAGTCATTAAGTCATATCCACTCTTTTTCAGACCCTTGGACTGTAACCCCACAGGCCCCCCTGTCCATGGGGTTTCCCAGGCAAGAATACGGCAGTGGGTTGCCATTCCTCTCTCCAGTGGATCTGCTTAACCCAGGGCTTAAACCTGAGTCTCCTGCATTAGCAGGTGAATTCTATACCATTGAGTCACCAGAGAAGCCCTATAAATCAACCATATTCCAATATAAAATAAAAGTTAAATTTTAGGGGGGAAAAAAAAAGCAAAAGAGGTAGAGGGTTTGAGGGTTTGAGGGCTTTTTCAGCCGGGTCAGGGAGAGGCTTCTCCACAGAGCACCCACCTTCCAGTGGCCACATTGCTCAAGTCTCCACCCTGCTCTCTCAACTCCTTCTTTATTTAGATTCTATGAGGTAATTCATTTCGTCAAAGGGAAATTTTATACAGAAATATTCAAAGGAAACTGACAATACAAATCCTTAGCAAGGGAAAATATAGTAATCAATGTAAAACAAATTTTCCCAATTGGTTTGGGTAAATTTCCACTTTGGCTTTCTGTAGTTGTTTCTCCAAGGACTGCCTTTCTAGACTGCCTGCTAATTAACCCACCCACCTCTTGTTACAATTGTTGTGACTACAACTTCAGAAATGGACAACAGCATAGTCTATGCATACCCTCCAACAGCTGGAATGTTGTAAATTGGGAATGTCACAGAAGACAAACATGTTCAAAACTTTAAATAACAACATTAACACCAGCCATTTCCAGTGAAAATTATCATTGTACAGTATAACAACTAAAGATCATAACAATAATATTAACAGTGAGATTTTTTGCAATCTATCCTCCAGTCAAATGTGAGCTCCGGGAAAGCAGGGTCTTTGTGGGTATGCCCAGCATATGGGTCTGTGATTAACATATAGAGAGCTGTAGTGGTACATGGCGGGGCTTCCCTGGTGGCTCAGACAGTAAGCAATCCACCTACAATGCGGGAGATCTGGATTTCGATCCCTGGATTGGGAAGATTCCCTGGAGAAGAGATAGCCTACCCACTCCAGCATTTATGGTCTTCCCTGGGGGCTCAGACAGTAAAAAATCCGCCTGCATGTGGGAGACCTGTGTTCGATCCTTGGGCTGGGAAGATCCCCTGGAGGAGGGCATGGCAACCCACTCCAGTATTCTTGCGTGTAGAATCCCCATGGACAGAGGAGCCTGCCAGGCTGCAGTCCATGGGGTCCCAAAGAGTAGGACATGGCTGAGTGACTAAGCACAGCACAGCACAGTTGTTCATGGTGGAAGTCAATAACCATTTGCTGGGCTGAATGCACTTTTCTGTGGCCCTTGTAATAATGGTAACTTAGTAGACACCATGTTGTGATTAACAGTTCCCAGAAGAGGAAATCACGGACTTGATTACCACTGACTATTATAACTATAAATGAATAACCTCTCCAAACTTCCCTTTGCTCATCAGAAAATTGAGAGAGTTGGGGGTAGATTATTTTTTAGATCCCTTCCACTTGTAAGTGCTATCTCTCTCCATTTTCATTTAGGATAATTTAACACACCTTATCCCAAGGCATGCAGATTTTCTTTGGTCATTGCATAGAACAGTATTTTTAATAGAAATGGTGTGGCAGTAATGATAATGGATCCGGAACTGGTCACTGAGAATCTCTACTTGAAATCTACACACAGTAATTTGGGCATATAGACTGCACCATCAGTCCAGGACATTTGGAAAGGGATATCCACAAGAAATGAATTCTCGATCTTTTAACATTTCATTTCTAGATCCTTGGTTGGTGTCGAAAGAACCACCTTCACCAGTCAGTCCATGAGGATAAATTCCTAGGCCAAGCACTCTCTGCCACAAGAGCTGCCTGGATGGGAAAAACTAGAAAAATGAAAGCTAAGGGGAAAAAATGGAGCCACCACATAGAGAATGGTGCAGATGGAAGCCAGAGGTCCCAAGGGGCACGATGTTCATACAGTATGGGAGGTGGAACTAATTGACACTTGGAAACACATTGACCAACAATGGGCTCCAAAAGGACATGAGACTAGAATTCTCCCATTGTAGATTACTTATTTATTCTGGACATTTACTTCATTTTCATGAAACTTCATTTTGATATTAATGATCACTGTATTTTCACTTTAAGAAGTCAGTGTTCAGATTCTATTAGCCATGAGAAGATAGTTTATTGAGTTGGATTTTTAATATAATTTATTTATTTATTTATATTTTGATGGTCAGCACAGGTCTTCATTGCTGCGGGCTGGCTTTATCTAGTTGCGGTGAGCAGGAGCTACTTCTCACTGCAGTGGCTTCTCCTGTTCAGAGCATGGGCTCTAGAGCACTATACTCAGTAGTTGTGGTGTACAGGTTTAGTTACTTTGGGGCATATGGAATCTTCCCAGACCAGGGATCAAACCCATGTCTCCAGCATTGGCAGGTGGATTCTTAACCCCTGGATCACCAGGGAATTCTTGAGTCAGGTCTTGAGTAAAGCAATGTGGTTTCACTAAGTGCCAGACACCTCTGTTTCCAGGTTGAGATGATAATTACCATTCCTTTAGGGAACCCTAGCTGCTCTGAGATGGGAAGGGGTGGTTGGGAAAGAACTAGAATGTCAGTGAAAACCTCCTGGTATTCTCATTCTGCCCCAGGACCTCTCTCACTCCTAGCCCTGTTTGCAGGGCCTTGGCCTTTCTGTGAAATAACCACTCCTTGGCCGTAGCTTGGAGGAAAATTGAAAGAGCTAGACTCTAAGCGAATGTCTTCCATAGCTTAGGCCAAAGAAAACCAGAAAACATTTGGCACAAAGACATTGCCTTCGAGAAATTTTTTTCCATGTAGTATTTGCACAAATTTGTCATGGACCTGCCGCTTCAATACAAGGGGCTAACAGCATAACCTTGAGTTTAATGGCATCCTGTTGCCCTTTGCAGCCAGAGTCAGACCATTTCACTTCTTGCTTCAGTTCTCCTCCTCTCAGAGGACTCAAGGCTGCCAGATTTGACCAAAATTATATGTGTTATGAATGAGCAGTCTGAATTGTGCAACATTTCACTTGGCTAATATTTCAGTTTCTTGAGTCATAAGCCTGACAAGTAGCTACAGAACATGAAGCAGCATATACTGAGTTGGTACACGTGAGAAAGGAGTTTTAGCTAAAGGTTCAGAGTAGCAGGCCCTCTTGGGACCACCATCTGACTCCACAGCCTTATTCTGAGATGAAGATTACTCTCTTTTAACTCAGTGACATTTGTTCCTATAAATATAATGTAAACTTCAGACCTTTGGAAACATACCCTAAGACACATGATCAAACAATACCTCGTATGCAGTCTCCTCCTGTGCTAACTGTGAATGTCTCCCAACAGGAAATGACAATAACTGTCAGCTTATTAATTCATGAGCAGTTTGATGTCTCTTTAAGTGATTCAGGCAAGTCGAGAAATGAATTCCTACTGTTGAAATTCCGACACCTTAGAAACCGTTCAATGAACAAATATAAATTTGTTCTTTGTGTTAACGATGAAAAAAGAAAAAGATTTTCTTAAAACCAAACAAATTGTCTTGACAAATGTCAGTGTATGTTGGGTTAGGTAGGACCCTAAACCATCAATCAGTGGGTCTACAGTATGTTGCATTTTTTTCAAAGATCCATTGAGTATTCAAGACCGTAATTCTTCATTTTTCCAATCATGCCCCATTGTTCTATGCTATAATGAAATGATTTTAATTAAAACGTTATTTCATTAACTTTCCAAGAAATTATCCTTGAAAGAAACATATGTTTACACTCCAGTGGAGATGTCTCATCTGGAAGTCTTAACCACTGAAACTGTACCCCAGTCCCTTCCTCAAAATTTCCCCTCCAATTTTGGGTTCAAGGCCCTGTAGTATGAAAACTGTGAGAAGAAAAATTATAAACTGAAAAAGCTTTTTCAAAAATATAAAGCATTTTAAATGATCATAATAGCTGTTTATTTAAAAAACACAGGTCTTCAACTATTTCTTTCAGAATTCCTTTTCACAACTCTTCTCCCAATCCAACACTCCCCATGGAAAGTTGCATATCATGTACAACACTTTTTTTATGCCTTGATTACTTTAGCTTCTAGATACACTCCTTAAAGACAAGGGTCATGACTATTCCTTTCTTTCATCCCCAAAGGTCTGACCCAGAGCCTGAGGCCTGGAACCACACTCACCCATTGATCTGCCTGTCTCCTCAGCCATAGTGTGAGCTCCAAGGCATGAGAGAATGTCTTAACAGTGGTTCTCAGAGCCCTGCTCAGAAACTTGATGTCTGACATATGCTTATAGTGTTGCTAAACTGAATACATGTGGCGCCTCCACAACTGTGTTCATACTGAGAGAAGCAGGGACAGCAAATTCCTTGTTCTCATGGCCTAAATTTTAGTCTGACAAACGTCTGAAAAAACTACAAAAGAAATGCAAGGTTGGAATAGCTTAGGAGTCCAAGGTGAATTCTATGCCCTATTGGGTCACACACCTCTCTAACTGTAGCAGTGTCACTGTCGTTGACCTTCTGTTCACCTAGTTGCTCATCCCATTAAAGTCAGTTGAGGAAGTTCAGACACCTTCCTCTTACTCTTTTCTCCCATCACAAAGGCGCTTTGTCTTTTTGTATGCTATTCTCATACTCCTAGTGCTTCCCTCCCTGCTGAGCTCATTATCAACCCTCCACCTATGGCTCTCTCTGGGATGAATCACAGAGGGGAGAAGGAAGACAGAAAGCTATGCTACCTGCAGGATAATCCAATCTGTTACAATGATTAAATTAACCATCTTCTGGGCTGTGTCCTTTTGTCATCTCAACCTGTATGAACTCAGTAATAGGAGGAAAGGAACTTTAAAATCTCATTCTGCTACTGATGAGTTTTGTTTCAAATACATTGATTCTGAGGCACCTAAATGCATGCAGGAGAGAAAGCTGTCCAGGTAGATGAAAACATGGGCCTTAAAGCTCAGGCCTTAAAGCTCAGGTGGCACTTTTGACTTCCCAGGTGGCGCTAGTGGTAAAGAACCCGCCTGCCAATGCAGGCGACTTAAGAGACGTGGGTTCAATCCGTGGGTAGGGAAGAGCTTCTGGAGGAGGAAATGGCAGCCCACTCCAGTATTCTTGCCTGGACAATCCCATGGACAGAAGAGCCTGGTGTGCTACCGTCCATGGGGTCACGCAGAGTCAGACATGACTGAAGTGACTTAGCATTCAAAGCTCAGAGGGAGGAAGATAGTTCAGTTCCCCAGGACACCTTAGGGAGAGAGACCAGAATTAACACCTCTGTGTCTGAACCACGAGAACTCCAGCCAGGACTCCAGAGTTCCCTGTTCAAAACCAGACAACTTGCAGAGACTTTTGCAAAATTTCATAGTTAATGAAAACCACATTAATAGTTACAAACAGGATTCTCTGACCTGACTTTTGGCAGACCCTTCAAGGGCACGCCCCTGCAGTCCCTTCTTCTCTCTCACAATGGTTTTCTTTATTCTCTCTATTTTTAAAATAATATGAAATTAAGTGGATAAGAATAAAAATCTCTAGTTTAAAATATTATTGAGAAAGTAACATATGTGTAACCACCACCACCCAGATCAGGAAATAATACATTCCCAGCACCCTGAAAAAATCCTTTCCAATGTCAGCCTCTTCTGCCCTTCTGGTAACTATTTCCTGGTTCTTTTTGCCATGCATGCGTTCCTAAACAATACAACTCATTTTACCTGGTTCTGTACTTCTCCTAAATAGAGGCATACTGTTTGTATTTTTGTGCTTTGATTTTTTTTGCTCCACAGTATGTTTGTGTTATTCATTCATGACATTCCAGGCACTTATGGTGGATTTATTTTCTTTCCATCAGTGGTTATGAAGAAAAGCTCTATAGAGCTTGAATGAGCAGGCTTAAATTTCAGCTCTATCACTTTTAGATGTGTGAATTTGTGCCAATTCTCTCATCTCTTGGTACCTTTATTGTAATTTACCTGAAGTTGATTTCAAGGTATGTATGGGTCAGGGGTCTGTCATAGGTAGACCTCCCTAGGAAACCCACTCCAGTGTTCTTGCCTGGAAAATCCCATGGACAGAGGAGCTTGGCAGGCTGCAGCCCATGGGGTCACAAGAGTTGGGCCCAGACTTAGTGACTAAATTACCACCACCACCCTAGGAAACAGATTCTAAGATGGTAATTTGCACATGTGTTGTTTATTGGAGAATTTTTTTAGGGACAATACCCAGCCAAAAGTGAGGAAAGTAGGGTTGAACAAGGAAAAACTTGATTATAGAACAGATGCAGCAGAGGCCCCAGCAGATTCCATAGGGAGCTGTAGATCTGGGTTTGCCCTTCTATGATGCCTCATATTGATAGGTTTTTACTCCCACATCACCCAGACTTTGGAGATAGGCAACCCTCAGGAAGGGTCACAGCTTTGAACAAGGTATCTGCTTTAGGCCAAAGGAAATTCCTGAGGTGGGATACTGCTTTGAGCTATCAGCTAGCAATACTCCTGGCAGCTGAAGGATTAGTGCTACCATCCTGAAGGGGAGATCTGGACAGACATCATAGCATCCAATATAGGGTCAAGTTTAATTTTGCCCATGCAAGTACTCAACTGTCCCAGCAGTTCTCTCCACGGATATGTAATACTACTTCTTTCTTATTAAGTGCTCATGCAGAAATCAATTTCTGAGGTTGTGTCTTCAATTCTGTGCCCTTGGTCAGTTATCTAATTATGACAGATCAGTACCAACATATGCATGGATAACTGACCAATGAAACAGAAACAAGAGAAGAAGATCTGATCTATTAGATATAAAGAGTTTCTGCGCTGTTCCTGACCATTCGACAACCTCTCTCTCTCTCCTTCATGTACATAAAACATCCTCACTTGTCTTGTTTACCTAGGATGACTAGTTTACCACTTAACCTTCAACACTAAACTGAAACATGATTTCTCCTCCAAAGCTTTTGTTAGCTTCAGGTCCTTCTTTCACTGTGATTCTTCATTGCCTCAAGAGATGTCTAATAGATTGTGTAGGTTCAAGTTATGACTCAAGTCCTATTGCTGTGTGATCTTAGATTAGTTATTTAATCTCTATATGCTTCAGTTTTCTCAAATCTTTCTGTGAGCGTTCAACTTAAAGTATTTATTATATCACTATTTAGCTTTTATAATAGAGCTTGAGTTGTTCTTAGTTTCCACTTCAGATGACAAGATTCTACAGTGCTGGGGTCAAGGACCATTCACTCTCATCTCCTAGTTTCACCATATAGAAATGACAGAAATTTGAGACAGCACGTTTCATAATTTAGGCTCCCAATAGCATATTTGCTTACCAGAATGGACAATCAAGGACATTCATACATAAGTCACTTGTTTCTGACAATAAAGCCCCAACACTGGAGAGTTTAAGTTAAAGCCATAAAATTAGCATTTTTTCCCTTAATCCAAAGCCCCATGTTATACCTATTCTTTTCCCCAAGTGAAGGACACCCCCTCACCATCATCACTGCCTTATATGGAATCTCAGATTTCCCTGCAGACTAGGGGAAACGAATAAACTCAGGAATAAGAATAAAGAGAATGAGGAGAAAGAAGGAAAAGAAGAAGAGGGGCAAGGAAAAGAGGAGAAAAGAAGGTGAAAGAAGAAGGAGGAGAAAGAAGAAAAAGGAAGGGGAGGAAAGGGAGGGACAGGAAGGAGAGGAGGAAGAACAAAACTTACAGGAGAAATAAAACAAAAAGAAAATGTAAAATATGTTTATATACCCTTCCCCATTAAACAACTTTTTTTAAGATGCTAAACAGGATATCACTTAATATTCCAATCTGATATGATTTGGGCTATTTTTCTAAGTAGCTGAGCTACCCCAAGGAGAAAGAATAAACAAGTCCCAGAAGTAAGGTTAACTATCTAGAGGGTGAACTGCTTAGGACAATAAATGAGTATGCCAAAGGCAAACATTCTCCTTTTATCCTGGAAGTTCAGGAACTATATTTTTGACATTTAAAAAAAATAGCTACCTGATCCCTGTTTTCAAGTATTGTACATCCAGAAACATTGAAGTTCACATTTTAAAAACATATCTGGATTTGTTCTGCTTTGAATTTGTGTTTTAACAGAAATCTCAAACTTGGGACCATTTCAATAAAGGATATGTGTTAACTATACCAGTATGTATACTGGTCTGAAGAGACTAGAGATCTCTTCAAGAAAGTTAGAGATACCAAGGGAACATTTCATGCAAAGATGGGCACAATAAAGAACAGAAATGGTATGGACCTAAGAGAAGCAGAAGATATTAAGAAGAGGTGGCAATAATACCCAGAAGAACTGTACAAAAAACATCTTCATTACCAAGATGACCATGATGGTGTGATCATTTACCTAGAGCCAGACATCCTAGAATGCGAAGTCGAGTGGGCCTTAGGAAGCATCACTACGAACAAAGCTAGTGGAGTTGATGGAATTCCAGTTGAGCTATTTCAGATCCTAAAAGATGATGCTGTTAAAGTGCTGCCCTCAATTATGCCAACAAATTTGGAAAGCTCAGCAGTGGCCACAGGACTGGAAAAGGTCAGTTTTCATTCTAATCCCAAAGAAAGTCAATGCCAAAGAATGTTCAAACTGCTGCACAATTGCACTCATCTCACATGCTAGCAAAGTAATGCTCAAAATTCCCCAAGCCAGGCTTCAACAGTACACGAACCGAGAACTTCCAGATGGTCAAGCTGGTTTTAGAAAGGCAGAGGAACCAGAGATCAAATTGCCAACATCCATTGGGTCATTGAAAAAGCAAGAGTTCCAGAAAAACATCTATTTCTGCTTTATTGACTGTGTCAAAGCCTTTGTGTGGATCACAACAAACTGTGGAAAATTCTGAAAGAGATGGGAATACCAGACCACCCGACCTGCCTCCTGAGAAATCTGTATGCAGGTCAAGAAGTAACAGTTAGAACTGGACATGGAACAACAGACTGGTTCCAAATTGGGAAAGGAGTATGACAAGGATGTATGTTGTCACCCTGCTTATTTAACTTATATGCAGAGTGAGTAAGTGAAAGTCACTCAGTCATGTCCAACTCTTTGCGACCCCATGGACTATACAGTCTGTGGAATTCTCCAGGCCAGAATACTGGAGTAGGTAGCCTTTCTCTTCCCCAGGGATCTTCCCACCCAAGGGATTGAACCCCAGTTTCCCACATTGCAGGAGGGAGTACATCATGAGAAATGCCTGGCTGGATGTAGCACAAGCTGGAATCAAGATTGTCAGGAGAAATATCAATAACCTCAGATATGCAGATGACACCACCCTTATGGCAGAAAGAGAAGAAGAACTAAAGAGCTTCTTTATGAAAGTGAAAGAGGAAAGTGAAAAAGTTGGCTTAAAATTCAATATTCAGGAAACTAAGATCATGGCATTTGGTCCCATCACTTCATGGCAAATAGATGGGGAAAAAAAGGAAACAATGAGAAACTTTATTTGGGGGTGCTCCAAAATCACTGTAGATGGTGACTGCAGCCATGAAATTAAAAGACGCTTGCTCCCTGGAAGAAAAGTTATATGACCAACCTAGACAGCATATTAAAAAGTAGAGACATTACTTTGCCAACAAAGGTACATCTAGTCAAGACTATGGTTTTTCCAGTAGTCATGTATGGATGTGAGAGTTGGACTATAAAGAAAGCTGAGCACTGAAGAATTGATGCTTTTGAACTATGGTGTTGCAGAACACTCTTGAGAGTCCCTCGGACTGCAAGGAGATCCAACCAGTCCATCCTAAAGGAAATCAGTCCTGAATTTCATTGGAAGGACTGATGTTGAAGCTGAAACTCCAATACTTTGGCCACCTGATGTGAAGAACTGACTCATTGGAAAAGGCCCTGATGCTGGGAAAGATTGAAGGCAGGAGGAGAAGGAGACAATAGAGGATGAGATAGTTGGATGACATCACCAACTCTATGGACATGAGTTTGAGTACACTCTGGGAGTTGGTGATGGACAGGGAAGCCTGGCATGCTGCAATCCATGGAGTCGCTAAGAGGCGGACACGACTGAGTGACTGAACTGAACTGAACTGATACTGGTCTGTGGCAGGACAGAGCAAATATTTGATAAATGACTCTAGTCATTTAACCACCAAATGACAGCAAATGGCAGAGTTATTTCAGATGTAACCCCATAAAAGACCTTGTTAAGAAATAGGACCCTCACTGCTGTCTACTTGCCTTGTTGAAGTTGGGTGTTTCTACTGTGTCATATTCTTACTAATGAAGTTACTTGTATCATTTATTCTGATGTAATCATGTCAAAGAGCAGTAAGAATAGGCTCAATAAAAATCAAATCTACTAAGGAAAAATGGAACCAACAAATTTCCTTCTTATTTTCAGAAATTTCTTTGGGAAAGTGGATGTGAAATAAAGTCAGTAAAGTTGAATGCATAGCCGTATTCCTTGCCCAGGCTATGGAAAGAGGACGCAAAGCACAAGTTGACAGTGTTGTCTTCAAGGAAGGTCATGGGGCTCAAAAGTGAGCTGAGTCCAGGAAACTTTAGAGTCAAGGAGCTTTTTGGGTCTATTCACAAAGTCAAAAAGAATTGTTCCCATAAGCATAAAGCTTATGCCATGAACCCTGTGAATTAGGAGATTTTTCTTTCCCAGAGCTCCCTTTGTCTTCATTCAAAGTGCCATTACATGAGATCATGGCACAATTCAGTGAAGCAGAAAATGTCTCCTCCTTTGGAGCTTAACCTCCTGTGGAGCTGTTATTTAAGTGATCCTATGACAAGGCTCAGGACCTCAGGAATGTCAGTAGGTCAGTAGGGCGTTAGGAAAATAAGCTATACTGGCTGCAGTCATGCAAGAACAGGCCTGGGGAGTTGGCTGTTGTTTTCCTCCAGGCCCAAGTGAGAGAGTGCATTGTTAGCCCTGTCATGTGCAATTGGACTCCACAGTGAGTTTTAGTGGCAAAACTCTAAGGATAAAGTATCACACTGATTAAGTGAGTAACTGGAAAGACTAAAACTATCTGAGGACTTCAGAGTGTGCTGTATTTATTACTCTTCCTCAGCACACAACTATCTGAAGAGTAGATAATCAGGGCCAAGGTTCATATCAGTATGGTAATGGCCTTTCCAAGTGTGATGGGCTACTTCACAGGATTATTAGTCTATGGTTTATGCTCCCTGTGCTTTTTATACTCTTGGCTCAGGGAGACTCCAAGTTTATTTGTTCTAAAGCAGAGGAGGTCTAAAAACTAGCATTTTCTTCTTCTGGAAAAACCTGAAGACAATTATCCCAGCAATTCTGCTGGGGGATGAGAAAGAGCAGAGTGTCTTTGAGGAGAAAGACACTTGAGGATGGGAAAGAAGGCACATTATCCTAGACTAAGAAAAACAGTAAGATTTGAGTTTCGACTAGAAATGAGAACCCTGAATTTCTCTCAGATCTGGAGTGTTGACAGGACTCTGGGGAAATCTTCAATTTTATAGCTAGGAAAGTTAGATCAAGATTTGAAATTTCTGAATTGGCAAAGACTTCTGTGTTCCCAGCATGCTTCTCTGCACTTCACCAAACCATGTGGGCTTGTAAAATTGGCCTCTGGTAGATTTCAAGACCAGAGGAACATTCTCCAAATGTTTTCTTTTTCATATGTCTCCTGGGATCTTAGTCATATCTGGGAGGTGGAGTGGTAGAAGCCAAAGGGTCCCATTAATAACTGAAATTAAATCTCTTGCAATTCTGGGAGAATAAGGAATAAGGTCAGATTTAATGTTATTTTTTAAGTGAATGTGAATTTTCCCATATACTTAAGTTTGTAGTATAAGATTCATGTACTCTACACAGGCATAACAATCAGAAAGTGCTTGAGAGATAGTGGATAAGAGATGATTCTTAGTAAGGGAAGGCTGGGAACCCAGAGTTTAAAATTAGGCTACTGACTTTGCTATGGGTATTAATCTTAAATGCATTAAACATAGAATTGAGCTAATGACCACTTCTTATTTCATAAATCTTTGCCTGTTATTCTAGGCATGTTTCTACAACTCAAAAATTCCAAGCTCTAGAACATTGTCTGCATGAGAACGTGTCAGTAAAGGGTTGCAGTTGAGGTACATATGTAAAAACAGAAAGCTCTGTACAATCTGAGGATTTGCAAGCCTTAACAAATGACCTGTTTTTTATATACAATTTTATTTATTGATTGATTTTTTTTTTTTTTTGTCTGTGCCTGGTCTCCGTTGTTGTGTGGACTTTTCTCTAGCTGTGGGGATTGGGGACTACTCTGTAGTTGCAGTACATGGGTTTCTCATCACAATGAGAAAGTAGTTTCGGCTCCTGGGCTCTAGAGCACAGGCTCAATAGTTGTGGCCCATGGTCTTAGTTGCTCAAGAGCATGTGAAATCTTCCTGGATCAGGGATTGAACCTGTGTCTCTTGTATTGGCAGGTAGATTCTTTACCACTGAGCCACCAGGGAAGTCCAAGAGATGACTTACTTATGTAAAATAATGTTGATTTAAACAAAACTTTATCATCAAATGATGAGGATACTCTTTAGTAATATGTGAATATAATATCTGGTCTGTAGGATTCTAAGAGTGTAAAACTATCCTTCAAAGACAAAGCATGGGACTGCCCTGGTGATCCAGTGGTTAAGATTTTGCCTTCCAATGCAGGAGGTGCAGGTTTGAGCCCTGGTTGGAGAGATAAGATCTCGTATATCTTGAGGCCAAAAAAACCAAAACATAAAAGAGAAGCCATATTGTAACAAATTCAATAAATACTTTAAAAATGGTTCACATCAAAAAAAATTTTTTTAAAAGAGTATTACGTGGGATGTTTAGGTACCATGAAGTTAGTGGAAAATGGAAATTTATCATTTTTCTTGTATTTTAAACATTAGAAAAAATTTGTCAGAAGTGGTACTATAAATTTTGAATCCAGAAATACCACCACCACATCCACCAACAAGGGAAATTTGTATATGCAGGCCAGACCTCTTTCTAAATTCCACACATCTTTATAAAATTGCTTCTTCGAAATCACCATTTGCATGCTTAAAAAGCATCTCAAGTATGGCATCTCCAAAATGAAACTTCCATTCTCTCTCCTACATACAACCCTGACTCTCCTCGTATTCCCCTTTCTGTCAATAGCTAGTCCATTCTCCTGGTGGCTCAAGCTAAAACTTGATTTTAGTCATCTCTGCTCCTCTTATCCTATGTCCACATTCAACTATCAAAAACCTCTCTCTGCTATTTAACATATATCTAAAATTCAACTACCTACTTCTCAGTTCCTCTTCTGCTGCCACTGAAGTCCAGGCCACCATCATCTCTCACCGGAAGCATGGCCATACCTCCTATCGGTTTAGTTGGTGTGTCTACGTCTTCCCTCCTACCCTTATATTCTATTTTCAACTGAAAACCTATTCATTCTGAATGAATAAAAGAAGCAAAGGATTCTGTTCAAGTACAAGCCTCATCCTGCCGGAATCCAGCTCCAGCAGGTCCAGGGGTTCCCTCAGGATGGACGGCATCGGTGATGCAAATGAGAAGACACAGCGAGTCTCGGTGTTTCCAAGTGTCTTCCTAGTGTCTTCCAACTTTATTATTTTTAAGACAGCTTTTATATTTTTTTGTGGTACATAGAAACAAATGTAAAGTATAGAGTCATACCAATTCAGCTTAGTGGGCATACCAATTTAGCTTAATGGGCATATGAATTCAGCTTAATGGGCCTATAAATTCAGCTTAATAGGCCAGCAGTTTTGACCTTCATCGAAACCATTTGCATGTTTTTAGTTACCAAAAGCCTCATTTTGTTTACATCATCTTCTGGCCTGGGGGCCTGCTAACATCTTGTGACTCTCCATTGATAAGGGTTGATCAGTCAGAACACTTTTGTATCAGGCACAGCAGGAAAGAATTCATCAATAGAAAGTTTCAAGGTAAAACCTGTTTTCGGTAATTTACTCTACGCCTTGAGCTTAACAGAAAAGAATGTGGTCCCATTAAGTCATAGAAGAGCAAGCTGAAGGTCAGCTCTAAGTAAGAATCATCAGTTAAATCTACAATTGTCTTATTATTTGTATTAAAGCCAAACTTTTATAAATTTTTAACTATTATGCTTTCATTATATAGGCTAAATACGTTAAGAGTAAAAACATAGTGAGTAAATATAGACTAAGTAACAGTTTCATAAAGCAATATTTCTTATATTTCCTAACAAGCCTTTTTTTCCTGCGATGGGTTTTGTGCCCATAGGGGCTTTCTGTGCGGAGGCTCTCAATGCTGTTTTATTATTAAGGAGAAGTCATGTATATTAGCTCTAAAGGCACAGGCTTATTTATTAAACAAACTAATATGTTAGCAAAAGGAATTTAGATCAGCATACTCTATATCCCAGATAATTTTATTTAGGGTGCTACCGTTCAGGGGCCTTGTTGATTTGAGGCTTCAGAATGATCTATTTTAGAAGGGAATCAGGAAAGGCCTTTTGCCTAAGTCATAGAAAATAAGAAGAGGTTTATTATAGTAAACAACAGAAAGACAGATATCTTTAAGGTGAGCGCTGAGGCAGCCTTCCGAGAATCCCTGAGGTCTGAGAAGTCGTGCTCAATCATTCCTCTTACTCATGACTCTGTCATGGGTGGGATCTCGTGAGCTGGCTCCCGGCATCATCCTGTTACTACTAAGCTCAATATCTCCAGCTGCTTCCCACCTCACTACGATGCAACTCAGAAGTCATGGTGTCTTTCAAGTGACTATGTGATCGCCTCCTCCCACTCTCCGACCGTATCCTCTGCCATGTCTGTGCTTTGCTGCATATGTTGTATCTTCTTGCCCTGGCCTCCCTGCAGCTGCTGGCACATTCTAAGTGTCCCTCTGACCCAGAGTCTTCCTCATCTTTGCATGATCTTCCTTGTTTCCTTCTGTTCTCTGTGCAAATTTCCCTCTTCAGAAAAGTCTTCTAACTACACGGTTAAGAAACAGCAACTCCACAGAACTCTATTTCTCCAACCTTTCCGTGGTATTTGACTTACTAATTTGTTTACTCTGCCAGCATTTATTTTTCTTTTCAAATGAAGCAGTAAAATCATCAGGACTAAATAAACATTTTACAAAGAAACAGCCAATAAAGCTGTCAAAGAAGCGTCATGCTTCCTTATGTTCTCCATTTCTTTCCTTTTATCATCTATAAATCAGTCTGGTCTGTTTTCACTTATCCTGACATTGTGTTTTCTCCTACTGTCCACACCCAGAGTCCTGGGTTTTATTTCTGGTCACTCCCTATGTGGAGTGGCTTATGAACTATTTACTTCTCTCAAATGTAAATTTGCTCCTTATAAATAGGTACAGACATCTCTCTGTTCCATTTTGTCTTCTAGTGTTTCTAAACCTGCACCTTTATATAAAACACATACTATTTAATTATAAATTTCATAGCACTAACTCATTAGAAAAGACCCTGATGCTGGGAAAGATTGAAGGCAAGAGAAGGGGGTGACAGAGGATGAAATAGTTGGATGGTATCACCAACTCAATGGACATGAGTTTGGGTGGACTCCAGGAGTTGGAAATGGACAGGGAAGCCTGGCATACTGCAGTTTTTGGGGTATCAAAGAGTCAGATATGACTGAGCAACTGAACTGACTGACTTACCTCTACTTGTGTCTTATGGAGAGAATACTATATCAAGTTCCACTTAATTGTATCTGCAAAGAGATTACATTGCTTCCAAATAAAATTTTAAATAGTAGGAAGAAGTATAAAGTATCTAACAATAAAGAGGAATTTCAATCTGTGTGGTTGTAGATAAATGTTCTCACACGACTCCCCTCATTTAACAGATGAGGAAACAGAAGCAGAGCTTACGTCCAAAGACTGTGATTTTAGCAACAGAGGCAGGGCTAGCACAGGACAGAGGTGGAGTGATTTTCATTCACTCCTCTTTTTCTCTAGTAGATTACCTCAATGTGATTCAAATTCTAATATCATTAATAGAAATATTTGCAAAATTATCCTTCTAGCTTAAGAATTTTTCTTTCAAGGGAAATTTTATTCCTAGTTGGATTATGTGAAATTACATCAATGAAAACTTTAATCCTAATTGGATTGTCTGAAATCACTCCTTCATTTTTTTACAGAAGTCTATAATTTCAAGACTTGGCCTTTTATAAAAAATAAAATATACCAGCTCATAAATATAACTTTCAAAGGGCCATCACACATAGTCATATCGTGCTGTTCATTTTCAGTGTTTGGTTTCCACTGATTGTTCAGTGAGGTTACCCCACCAACACTCTTATATTTCAGTATCAAATATATACAAAATGCTCATATTGTGAAAATGCATTTAATTCCCAAAGAATAACTCAGTATTGCAAACATAAAATCAAGCATTGCATGGAGACACCTGCAAAATAGCAGCTTTCACATTGAACATGTAGAGATGACAGTATCCACAAGACAGAAGTGGCAAACTCAGCTCCAAATTGTAGACTAAAATGTATTTTGCTCGTAAAAATGGTGCTGGTTGAGGCCGTACATCTTGCACAAGACACTGCTGTCAGCTTTGAAAGAGTTGGAAACAAGAATTTGTATTCAGGTTTCTTGGTTATGTGCCTAGCCTCATTGCAGCACTCATGTGGTTTTTAGGCCTGTGTTTGTTGGTTGTTTTTTTTTTAAATTGGACTATAATTGCTTTACAATGTTGTTAGCTTCCACTGTACAATGAAGTGAATCAGTTATATGTATACATATATCTTTTCTCTCTTGAACCTCCCTTCCAACCCCACGCATCCCACATATCTAGGTCATCACTTAGCACTGAAAGGAACTCCCAGTGCTATACAGTAGCTTCTCACTTGCTAGCTATTTTACATATGGTACTGTATATATATCAAGACTACTCTCCCAATTTGTCCCATTCTCCCCTTCCCCCTCTGTGTCCTCATGTGCATTGATCACTTTCTATGTATGAGGTGCTAGAGGTATGGAGATAAAAATGGTGAACTTTGCCTTCATGGGACCGTCTGCTTCTGAAGAAGTGAAAATCTTGTCTTTCCTGTGGAAAGACAGGAGGAGCTGTGCTCCTCCATAGCTCACTTAGTAAGTTTGCATGACATGTGTTCACAGAATTGAACCAAAGATAATAATAAGCATAGTTAAGAAGAAAATAACAAACATGCTGTTGATAGCAAGTCCAGCAGACCTAGCCCAATCCCTAAGGTCCTTAGATGTTTTCTTGGTGTTTTTGGTTTCTCATAACTTTTTAAAAATAATACCCTGAATAGGGAATGAGAGAGTCTACCTCCTCCTCTGGGAGACATCGAAAGAGGCAAGGAAATGTTTCAATTTTAGACTATTAACATTCTGGCTTGAACAAAGTCAAAACATTATTATGTAAACAAAACTGTAATACACTAAAATAGACTCCCTTTCGTACTGTTTACCACTGAGGAAAAAAAAATGTATTAATAGTGTGTTTCTTTTCTTCTTTTCTACCCAAGGATTATTAATGATAGGAGCCCACAGAGTGTCTAAAATGTTAGGACATATCTTGCAATCATTTCTGCTTTCTTGTCCAGAAGGTTATCTTCCCACCTTCTTAATTTCATTCATCAGTTTTCCTCTTCACCTCCTGCCCATGATCACTCCCAGGAGATGAGCTCAAAAGCCTATCTGTCCTTCTCTCCCCAGGAATCCTCTGAGTTGAGAAGTTAGGAACACCCCCTTCCCTCACCTCTGTAGCCCCTCACTCTGGTGTGTTGGGTGCAGTCAGCCCATCTCTGACACCTTTCCACGACCCTTCCGGTCCTAATGTTCACTCATGAAGACACTCTGTATTCAAATGTTGTCAACCTCTTTCTCTAATAAAATATCATTTGAGATCAGCATCGTGTACATAGTAGTAAGTAAACTGTTCTCAACATTGGAGAAGATTATAGTTCTAGAGGTTTGTGAATATTTATATTAAAATAGGTAGGATGGCTGTGTAGACAGATCTAGCACTTCTTTCTTACCGTGCGCACACACAGGCGCACTTGACCATGTTGCCTACACCCCTATTACTGAAAATCTCTTCCACTGGCTTCACCAGGATTAGATAATTCTGATTCTACTATTTACTCTCAGTTTATTTTGCAGGGTCCCCTTTCTCGTCCATGTTTTAAAATATTGCTATTTCTCTCTCAAGTCTTTTTCTTTTCATTAGAATTTCCTGTGCCCAAGTAACAACAACCTATTTGTTAATAACTCCCAACCTATATCTTCAAGACAGACTTCTCATCTGAATTGAAGAACTGTGTGTCTGCTGTCTTTTGGATACACCTACTTGGATGATTTATGGTTCACCCTAGCCAAGTCAATCCCAAACTAATGCAGCATCTCCCCACTGACACTGGATCTCCTCTTTTCTTGTTTGTAAAACAAACCACCAGCTACTTACTTGTATAAGCAAATACACTAGACTCTCCCTGACTTGTCCCTCTCTCTTAATCCTCCAAATCCTATCAATAACCAAGACTGCTAATCCACTGACATTTCACCTGTCTACATACCCATTATACCTCATCTGGATTACTAGAAAATCTTGTTTCTCACTTCACGTCTTGCTTCACTCTACCCCATACTCCATACAGCCAGTAGAAATGTTTTTTTTTAAATAAATGATCTTTCTAAAACACAAAACTATTATATTATTTCTCACCTTAAAAAACTATGATGGCTTTTCTGTTGCTCTTAGAATAAAGACTAAATTTAATTTGGGAGTTTTAAGACCCTCTTTAGGAGAAGGCAATGGCACCGCATTCCAGTCCTCTTGCCTGGAAAACCCATGGATGGAGGAGCCTGGTAGGCTGCAGTCCATGGGGTCGCTAAGAGTCGGACACGACTGAGCGACTTCACTTTCACTTTTCACTTTCATGCCTTGGAGAAGGAAATGGCAACCCACTCCAGTACTCTTGCCTGGAGGATCCCAGGGACAGGGGAGCCTGGTGGGCGGCTGTCTCTGGGGTCGCACAGAGTCAGAAACGACTGAAGCGACTTAGCAGCAGCAGCAGCAGCAAGACCCTCTTTCAACAAGCCCCTATAGAGTTCTGCATGGTCTACTTCCACACAGATTTCTTATAATGTAAAATCCAGTCACAATGAAATGCTTTCAGGTATGAAAATAGACACGTTCTTTGTCTATATTAGACTTCTATACAAGCTTGTTCCTCTTCCTGGAACACACTTCCTTCACTCATATGTGCATACATGCTAAGTCGCTTCAGCCACGTCTGACTTTGTGCCTCTATGGACCGTAGCCTGCCAGGCTCTTCTGTCCCTAGGATTCTCCGGGTAAGAATACTGGAGGGAGCTGCCGTTCCAGGGGATCTTCCCCACCCAGGGATCAACACGTCATTTCTTACATCTCCTGCATTGGCAGGCAGGTTCTTTACCACGAACCACTGGGGAAGCCCATTTACACGTAAAAGTCTACGCTGCTTATATCTCAGTTCTTGGATTATATATAGGTGGTTTAATTTTTTGCTATTGCATTATTAAAATGTTATACAATGACATGTATTACTTTTATAATTAAAAATTCAATAATTAACATATGCATACCTTCTTACCCAGTAACTCACTCTGGATATATATACAACAGAAATGTAAATATATATTTTTTGCACTAAAGACCCAATTACTTGTGAGAGACTCTCTGTCCTTTCAAATTGAAAGTGAAAGTGAAAGTCACACAGTCGTGTCTGACTCTTTGTGACCCCGTGGACTATAGTCCATGGAATTCTCCAGGCAAGAATACTGGAGTGGGTAGCCTTTCCCTTCTCCAAGGGATCTTCCCAACCCAGGGATTGAATCCAGGTTGATCCGCATTCCAGGTGGATTTTTTACCAGCTAAGCCACAGGGGAAGGGAATTAATTTGCCTTTCAAATTAATTAAAGGCAAATATATTAAGATTTTGTAAAATAATAGTTGCTACCAGGTGAAGTGAACGGTGGACCTCTATATACTATCTTTGCCATTTTCTATTAATCTGTTTTGAAATAAAAATTTTAAAATATAATAATCATTGATATAAGCAACATGTTCTAATTTTAAAAAACATTCTTCTGAAAATCAAAATCTGGTTTGTAACTGAGTGTATGATGTGCTAAGTCACTCAGTTGTCTCCAACTCTTTGTAACCCATGGACTGTAGCCCACCAGGCTCCTCTGTCCATGGGAATTCTTCAGACAAGAATACTGGAGTAGGTTGCCAAGCCCATCTCGAGGGGATTTTCCCAACCTAGGGATCAAACCCAGGTCTTCTGCATTGCAGGCAGATTCTTTACCATCTGAGCCACCAGGGAAGCCCCCAACTGAGTGTATGAAATACAACAAATCATTGATAAAATGTGTCTTCAGAGTTAATTTACGGTGAATTTTTCTTTAAGTAAATCAGTTGAGTTACATATATTTATTGAAATATCAAAGAGATACATGCTGAACTATTGTTTAATAGGAGTAAGCATTTTCTTTTCCTGGTTCCTAGAACACAGTGAACCCAGGAGTTCATAGATTATGAAGGCTCAATGTGACAACTAGAATAACAAATCAAGAAGTATAACAGGGTTTCAAAGGCAAATAAGGATTGCAAAGAAAGCATATTTAAAGTAATTGCTATTTTCTGCCTGGGAAGTGCATCATCTCAGTCCCCAGCAAGATGGTCTGGGGAAGGCACGAGAGAGGAAAAGGAGTGAATGTTTTCTCAAGGGCACATGGCAGAGCCAAGGCTGGATTGATTACCTAGCAAGGCATCACCAACAGCAATCACATCAGTGAGAACCATCTCCTCCATGCTTCTTCCCCCTCCTCTCTTTACTCATGTCTCCTTCTTGTCCATGCTATCAATCCATCAGTCATACAAATAAAAAATTTTAAATATATATAATATAGTCTATAAATGGAAGGTGTCATTAGCAGTAATTCTCCACTTGGGAGACTTAGAGATTTCTCTAGCATCATCTGGCCAAAACAGAGGTCTTTATACTCCCTCCACAAATGGGCTCATCTCCAAGACTTCCTTGGCTTGGTGAATGGTACCATTAACCACCTAGTTGCTCAAGCCAAAAGCCAAGAACTTTTCTCCGATTCCTCTTTCCCTTCTCCGCTGCCACACTGCCATTTAATCCATCAGTAAGTCCTCTTACCTTTACATTCAAAATGCTTCTCAAATCTATCTGCATTTCTCCATCTTCACCGCTACTACCACTGTTACATTAGTCCAAACACCATCATCTCCTACCTGGATACAACATCCAGGGTGATCACTTAAAATGTAAATCGAATCGCATCACTGCCCTGCTTAAATGCATTCAATGACTTCCTACTGTAACTTATTTATATGACATTTATATGACTCTTCACCATAGCCCTTGAGGGTTCTCAAACTCTAGCCTACCTCTGCATCTCAGGTGGCACTCAGGCCTCCTGCCACCCCTTTTTCTGATCCTCATACATGCCAGTTGTGCCTTAAGGTCTTACATTCTGCCTGGAAAGCTCTGTCACCAGAGCTATGCATTGCTTCCATTCATAGCTCAATTATTGTCACCATCTAATGAAAGTCTTTTCTGAACATTCAAACTAATTTAACTCCCTTAATGTGAAATAATTCTAATTTTCATTTATTTACTCTTTTTTTGTCCTACCCCCTCCCAATTCCATGTAAACTCTAACTGAGTAGAGTTTGAGGGGCCTCGAATAGTCTAACAGGTAGTAGACTCTTTGAAAGAATATGTGAAGTATTTTTGACCATTTTTTTCCTCCCTTATCTTCCATCAGGATAACTAAAGTGTAAGGGGGGAAAAACGGCAGATGAATAAGAAAGAGATCAAGAAATAAGAGCCCCAAGGAAAATAGAACCGTTCTTCTAGATTCAATGTTTGACATGAAATGATGAGAAAAGAGATAAGTAAACTGTATTAATGGTGCAGTGGTAAAGAATCTGCCTGACAGTGCAGGAGACACAGGAAACCGGGGGTTTGATTCTTAGGTAGGGAAAATTCCCTGGAGTAGGAAATGGGAACCCACTCCAGTATTCTTGCCTGGAAAATTCCATGGACAGAGAAGCCTGGCAGGGTACAGTCCATGGGGTCACAAAGAGTCAGACATAACTAAGAAAGTGAGCAGACACACTCACAAACTGTATATCACGGGTAGGCAGAGTTCAATGGAGTTTTATCTACTGATTTTGGTCAGTATGACTATTATGCAAATACTTATTTGCTTTTATTGCAGGGGTATTATTTTCTACCACAGATTTTGGGTGGAGTGTAACCATGCTTTGCAAAGATGTTAAGATCTTATACTTCAAAAAAATGAAATCAAAACATTACTCACTCTATAATTACTGCCACACTGCCCAACTTCCTTCCCCCAGTTGCCATAAGTGTCTTTTCATTTGAAGTGACAAAAGTTCTTTCTATTTTAAAAGAAAATGAGAGAAAGAGAGGTGGAGGTTTAGATGACCATCCATTGAACGCTTGCATATAAAATAGGAATGCAATTCATATATATCTGTGACCAAGACCTGCCAAAGGACTGGGGGATGTCTCAATCTTTTTCTGAAATGTGTATTTGTTCTTTTTGAGTCATACATACTAAAAGTTGGCCATTATAAGACTCCACTCAAAGTGATGAGTCAAAATTTTTTCCTTTGTTTTTGAGTAGAGGTTTCTGTTTACCTAAGATGTGCCCTTTTCTCTATAGGTAAACAACCGGCCAACATGAATAGCAGTTTTGTTATCTCACTAGCCAAGGCATACAAGAGAATAATGAACTCTACCTAAAATCATTCTCTGAGACTGGTAGGAAAGAAGTTGGCTGTGTGTGCCTGTTTAGTCGCTCATTCGTGTCTGACTCTTTATGATCCTATGGACTGTAGCCTGCCAGGCTTCTCTGTCCATGGGATTTTCCCTGCAAGAATACCGAAGCGAGTTGCCACTTCCTTCTCCAAGGTATCTTCCTGACCCAGGGATCAAACCCACATCTCTGGCAGTTCCTGCATTGGCAGGCAGATTCTTTACTACTAAGACACCAGGAAAGCCCAAGAAGTTGGTTACTGTGCTTAAAATATCAACTAATTGATTCTGTAATTCCAGAGGACTGTGGGCCAACTGTTGGAGAGCTCCAGATAAGTCATTCTTAAGCTTGAAAAGGGCTTCCCAGGTGGTGCAGTGGTAAAGAAGCTGCCTGCAATCCAGAAGACGCAAGAGAGGTGGGTTAGATCCCTGAGTTGGGAAGATCCCCTGGAGAAGGAAATGGCAACCTGCTCCAGGATTCTTGCCTGGAGAATTCCATAGACAGAGGAGCCTGGCAGACTACACTCCATGGGGTTGCAAAGAGTTGGATACGACTGAGCACGAGCCCAAGATACAAAGCTCGAAAACCTTCTATAATTCTATCTAATGGTAAAGCGAATCAAGTCAAAAAAGACCTGAACAGTAAGTACCGTGAGAAAGAGAAGCAGTCACTTCTCTTTGTCTGAAATGATTATTTGTCACACCACTATGTCCACCTCCATCTAGCCTCAGCCTTGGGCTAAACTATCTACAGGTCTAATGAGCACTTACCTGTTGCCCCTAGAATTCCAGGTTTTCTGGTCATGTATTTACTGCTCAAGAAAAGGGAAGATGTTTCTGGAATTGAAGCAATAACAGAAAACCATGAAGAACAAAGTGTTGTCATGGAAAAAAGCCCAAGCTGAGAATCAGGAACCTTGTTCCTAAGCTTGTATCATGTCTGGTTTATTTAAAATGGCATTACCCTGTTGATCTCTATCCAACTCACCTGTCATACTTTTTTCATAACCCTGGTAGCCCCCTGATTTATAAACTTATCTAATATATTCATTGCTTGTTTTCTTGTGTCCGTGACTAGAATGCAAACTCCCCAGGAGAAGGGATTCCCAACTGTTCATTGCTGTGTCCCAGCACCTATAACAGTGCCTGGCATACAGTAGGTACCTAACAGACACTGTTGAGTGAATTAACTAAAGGCACTCAATATATTTGATCATCCTTCAGAATAGGTCAAAGCATTGGGCAGATGGAGAAAGAAGTTGTCAAGGCTATTTTCTACTCCTTAGTTGTTCCTCTGCTCTCTCTTCCAAAGGTTTGATAATGGCTTCCTCTCAGGAAACAGTTACAGATTATGGACAATATGTGAGGTTATCTGTTTCTGATCTGCAAATGACCATAAAGCTGTAATTTTCCAAGAGGGACCATTTATAAGGCACATTGTACACATTTAATTGCCCTGATAACAAATCAATTGGCTATAGTTTAGGGATAGATCTTTGAGGGATCAGTCAGTCAGTCAGTTCAGTTGTGTCTGGCTCTTTTCGACCCTGTGGACTGCGGCACCCCAGGCCTCCCTGTTCATCACCAACTGCTGGAGTTTTCCCAAACTTATGTCCATTGAGTCAGTGATGCCATCCAACCATGTCATCCTCTGTTGTCCCCTCCCCCTCATACCTTCAATCTTTCCCAGCATCAGGGTCTTTTCAAATAAGTCAGCTCTTCGCATCAGGTGGCCAAAGTATTGGAGTTTCACCTTCAGCACCAGTCCTTCCATGAACACTCAGGACTGATCTCCTTTAGGATAGACTGGTTGGATCTCCTTGCAGTCCAAGGGACTCTCAAGAATCTTCTCCAACACCATAGTTCAAAAGCATCAATTCTTCAGTGCTCAGCTTTCTTTATAGTCCAACTCTGACATCCATACATGACTACTGGAAAAACCATAGCCTTGACTATACAGACCTTTGTTGGCAAAGTAATGTCTCTGCTTTTTAATATGCTGTCTAGGTTGGTCATAACTTGAGGGGTATGAATTGATACATAAGGTTACCTATACCATATATGTGTCTGTTTGTGTATATACATATATATCTATACCTATATATCTATATCTATCTATTTATATTTCCAACCTTGGTTTTATTGATTTGGCTTAACTGCTCAGGTTCAGGAAATTTATTTAAACTTTAAAAGTATTAATAAAATCTAGTGATTATTTAGACAGTTTCCTCTTCCCCAACCTTTCCTGGAACCCCCTGCTCCCTGGCCTAAATTTTCAGTGCAATTTCCTAGCTTGACAGGTCCTAAAGAAGATAAAGAAAAAAAATAGAGAGGAATAAGAAGAAAACATTCATTTTCTCCTTCTTTCTCGGATTTGGATGTCAAGTCACTAACACTTCAGAAGCAAGGAGAAGTTTTATCTCCCTGAGTGATCTTGGATAGAAGACAGCTTGAAAGATCTGTCTGATATTTCATTGTGTGTGTGGAAGTTGCTCAGCTGTGTCTGACTTTGCAACTCCATGGACTGTAGCTCTCCAGATTCCTGTGTCTATGGAATTCTCAAGGCAAGAACACTGGAGTGGGTTGCCATTTCTTTCTCCAGGGGATCTTTCCAACCCAGGGATTAAACCCAGGTCTCCAGTACTGCAGGCAGATTCTTTAGCATCTGAGCCACCAGGGAAGCCCCTATTTCATTGAGTTCCAGCTTTGTATTAGAAATCATATCCTATTCAAATGATTATTGAAATCATTATTGAAGTCATTATTTCCATTTCTCCCACAAGTTTCTAGACAGCCTGTTGTATTGATCTGCTTGAATGTCCCATGAACATCTGGAGAAATTCCTTTCCCTGAATTAGACAATGGTGGAACTATACATACTTAAGGTATCCTATGTTAGATAATGTTTATGCCAAGAAAAACAAGTTAGCTTCTTGATCCAGGAAATACTCTTTTCTGGAAGTTAGGACTGAGAAACAAATTAGAAAGTTTGTTTATCAAGATTTAGTAGCTTCTCATCAAGTCAAGTCTTGCTTCAAGATATTGAAGTGTGCCTCAGTGTTCTCACCGATCCCTACTACCTCTCTCCTTGAAAAATCTACTTTAAAATCCCCAAGCTCAGGTCCTAAAATGCTATAGCTTCCCTAACTTAATGTAGCATTTTGAGACATCCCTAAAACTGGATAGTGTCCCAATGAACTTAGCATTGCTTGATCAGCAGGTTTTTCTGGTTGACTTTTTGAGAATTGATGGTCAACATTTAAGGGCAGTTTTTTGAATCTGACCTCATTATCTCCTCCCCAAACTTACTCTTTCTCCTTTGATGACATTAGAATCCATACAACATAGTCAGCTAAAGACAGAATTATTGTTGACTATTCCCATTCACCTCCAATAACTAATCAATCTTAAAGTCCTAATCATTTTGTTCCTTAAATATTTCTCAACTTTCCCCTTTATTGCTGCTGTCTTCCACTCTTTTTTCCATCCCCATCCGGAGTTTTCTAAGTAATAATTACACCTACCTGTCTGGAGTGATTGCAGACTAGCATCTTGTATGCTGCTTAATCCCACAGATGCTGCTTAATTTTTTAATAATTTTATTTGTTATTTATTTATTTTTGGCTATGCCTTTCATGCACTGGAGAAGGAAATGGCAACCCACTCCAGTATTCTTGCCTGGAGAATCCCAGGGACGGTGGAGCCTGGTGGGCTGCCATCTATGGGGTCGCAGAGAGTCGGACACGACTGAAGCGACTTAGCAGCAGCAGCAGCAGGTCTTCATTGCTGTGTGGGCTTTTCTTTAGTTGCAGCTAGCAGGGGCTACTCTCTAGTTGTGGTGAGCAGGCTTCTCATTTCAGTGGTTTCTGTTGCTGGAGAGCACGGGCTCTAGAGCACAGGTTCAATAGTTGTGGCCCACAGGTTTAGTTTCTCCATGCCATGTAGGATCTTCCCAGATCAGGGAGAAAAGCTGTGTCTCCTGCATTGGCGGGCACATTCTTTACAACTGAGCTACCAAGGAATCCCCTCACATATGCTGTTTAAATCTACATCTCTCAAGATGGGGGTTTGGGATTTTCCATTCCTTCGCTTTCATCCACAGATGAAAAAGCAGGATCTGCTGGGCACCCTCTCTCCTCCCTGAGTAATATATCCTCTCGGTTAGCGAATACAAGGGATTTCGCCTGGACCATCTTGGAAGGCACCACATGAGAAGCCCAAGCGTTTATATAGTTCAGTGCTATTTTCAGTTTCATCATTAGGTCAACAGCACACTTGGGCATGGCTTACCATGAGGCAATGCTCAGGGTTTGTTTTTCTTTGTTTTGGGGAGGAGGTCCCTCTCAAGTCAGCAAATAACCATTTAAGGAAAAATAGGATTAAACTACATGAAGCTGAAGAAACTAACACAAATATACAACTGAAGCATCTTCTTACAAACAAGCTTTATATTTAACAGTTAAATGCAGTCCCTTGGACTGCAAGGGGATCCAACCAGTCCATCTTAAAGGAGATCAGTCCTGAGTGTCCATTGGAAGCACTGATGTTGAAGCTGAAACTCCAATACTTTGGCCACCTGATGCGAAGAACTGACTCATTTGAAAAGACCCTGATGCTGGGAAAGATTGAAGGCGAGAGGAGAAGGGGACGACAGAGGGTGAGATGGTTGGATGGCATCACCGACTCAATGGACACGAGATTGGGTAAACTCTGGGAGTTGGTGATGGACAGGGAGGCCTGGGGTGCTGCAGTCCATGGGGTCACAAAGAGTCAGACACAACTGAGTGACTGAACTGAACTGAAATGCTAACGACAACCACACTTAACAAAACTTTATGAGATGCATGTCATTATTAAATTAATTTCACTGACGAAGAAACAAGAGATGACACAGTGAATTTAAACACTTTCCCAAAGTCACACAACACCTAAATGGTAGAGCTTGGATCTAACCCTGGGCCTACGTGCAGGGTTCTCTAGTGGCTCAGACAGTAAAGAATCTGCCTGCAATGCAGGAGACCTGGTTTTGATCCCTGGGTCAGGAACATCCCCTGGAGAAGGAAATAGCAATCCACTCCAGTATTCTTGCCTGGAGAATTCCATGGACAGAGGAGCCTGGCAGGCTACGGTGCATGGGGTCACAAAAAGTCGGACATGACTGAGTGACTAACATTATTTAGGTTAATGCCTATGACCAGTCAATGCTACATGCATAACCAATTTTACCAGTTTGTCAAAATGCATTCTACAGAAAAGTACTTCCACAAGATTCTCCATAAAAAAGTTATTACAGAGTCATTTAAATTACCTGAATTCATTGCAGTTCACCATTAACATTGTCAAATAAAGACTTGAGATCGGCTTAACTTGGTATTACACACACTTTTATGGCTTACTTGGGCACAGCACACTCTTCTCCATATCCACCACTAAGATCCCAGCAAACACACAGTTGCAGAAATACAAATCCACTGGGATGGCAAAGAATAGGATCCCAGGCTCCCTTCACATTTTTTCTGATTCAGAAAAAACATATCACAGAGGCTTGCTCCATATTTCCCAAGTGAGTCACAAAATAAAAACTCCTTCATGCAAATCTCTGAACATCTATGGCAGATTTCCGTATGTGTATCTGTGTATGTGTGTGGTCTTTAGTTTTATTGGGTTGGAAAATCCTCCAAGATAGATCAATCAAAGTCTTAGTGCATAAGATCACTAAGCAAAGTGCTAGACATGGGTTGTAACTGCTCTGTGGCTTCCTAAAAATGGAAAAACAGAATTACAACCAGCTGGCTGCCCTCTGAGGTCAGCGAAAGTTTCCATAGGCAGGAAACTATGATGGAAATGGAATGAAATATTGTGTCTGTGCTAAGTTGCTTCAGCCAACTCTTTGCGACCCCATGGACTATAGCCTGCCAAGCTTCCCTGTCCATGGAATTTTCCAGACAAGAATACTGGGGTGGGTTGCCATGTCCTCCTCCAGGGGGAATGGAATACTATTCAGACACAAAAAAGGAGGAAATCTTGACTTTTGCAACAACATGAATGGACTTTGAAGGCATTATGCTAAGTAAAATCAGTCAGACATGGAAAGGCAAATACTGTACAGTTTTACTTATATGTGTAATCTAAAAAAAGAACAACAATTAAAAATGAAACAGATGTCAAACAAACAGAGCTCATGCACACAGATTGGTGGTTACCAGAGGTAGGGGGTTACAGAGTGGGTAAAATGGGAGAAGAGAGTTAAAAAGTACAAACTGCCAGCTATAAAATGAATAAGTTATGGGAATATAATGTACAGCATAGGGACTATAGTTAATGCAGTGTATAGGTGAACATTGCTAGGAGAATAGATCTTTGAAGTTTCATAGCAAAATAAAAAATTGTGTAACTATATATGGTGATGGATGTTAACTAGACTTATTATGATGATCATTTCACAATATATACAAATATCTAATCACTATGTTGTACACTTGAAACTAATATAATGTTATATCAATTATATCTTAACAACCATGACACAAAATAGGCCCTATACCCATACGTACTTTTTGGTTGTTGAAATAACATATACTTTCATACCACTTGGCACATAACCTCTGCTCTTGTTCTCTGAGTGCTTCCCAGCCATCCTGGAAGCCTGAGACATGCTGGAATTCCCCAGGATTCAGGAAATAAAAGGTTAATGGCCAGCACAGATAAGCTCCAATCCCATTCTTCTATATTTGGTTAGTATCTTCACCAGTGACTGTGCTTCCCAGGTGACGCTAGAGGTAAAGAACCCACCTGCCAATGCAGAAGACATAAGAGATGCAGGTTCAATCCCTGGCTCTGGAAGATCCCCTGGAGGAGGGCATGGCAACCCACTCAAGTATTCTTGCCTGGAGAATCCCATGGACAGAGGGGCCTGGTGAGCTACAGTACTCGTGAAAACCAGCCAGATAAGTCCTATAAATCATGTGACCTCATATCCTGCTCTTATTCAGACACAAGCATCAGTGAGGTTTAAAATGTGATAAGCTGGCTCCCACCACTACTGATAACCGTTAGCTATACCTTCCCATGTGGTTCAGGGGTAAAGAATCCACTGCAGGAGACACAGGAGACATGAGTTCTATTCCTGGGTTGGGAAGATCCCCTAAAGGAGGGCATGGAAACCCACTCCAGTATTCCTGCCTGGAGAATCCCAAGGACAGAGGAGCCTGGCAGGCTATAGTCCATAGGGTCACAAAGAGTCGGACACAACTGAAGCGACTTAGCCTGCGCACACACACACACACACACACACACACTACCAGTTGCTACATATTTTTAATATCAACCCTGCTCAAGATGTAAATTTCTTTTTGAAAAGTCTTTTGGGATCCCAGAGGATGAAGTGATTAATTCCAATCCTGGAGATTTAGGAAGACTATAGAATGCAGTTGAAATGTGAGTTGAGTCTATAAGTGACCAAAATAAACCTTTCTTCTTCTATCTAGTCTGTTTTTTTGTTTTTTGCTTTGATGTTTCTAATTACTTCTATATTAATAAATAAAGCCATTACTTAGTTTTAAAAAATCATGTATAAATAAAGAAAAGCAAGAAGTTCAACAGAAGTTCATCTTTGCCCTTCCAAAAATACATACAGCCTACAGACCTCAGAGAAACAATTTTTCAGACAGAGTCCTTGCATCCATCATTGTAGTGTTCAGAGAAGCACACCCTTGTTCTTCCAAGTTGTGGGGAGTTTCAGTTTCTTAGCATGCAAAGGAGATAATGAATGTCCCATTGCAAAAGGTTGTTACAAATGTTAAGCAAGACGATGAATGTAAAGTGCTTAACTCAATGCCAGTACAAAGTAGATCTCACTAAAGTTGGCTATTTTTAAGACAGAGTAGTACTGCAGGAATGTGGCCTCAGGCAAATCACTTCCTCCTTCCAGGAACCCTCTGTCATGTGATGACAGTTTTCTTAATAGTTTCCTTGGCCAATCAAAAAAAGCAATGGATGAAGCTGTCTTCATTAGGTGGAAATCATATACAAATATAGCAGGCAGCTAGTCTCAACCTGACTCACAGGTTCTGACAAGAACAGGGTGGGTATTCAATTACTGGTTCTAGTCCCAGGAGTAATAAAAATCACTTAAGGAAACACAAACTAGAGTTCCCTGAATAAGCAGGTCCTGGTACTAATCAGAAAGAGCTTTCTTCTCACCTTGTGTTATTTACCAATGTACCATCAAGTTGGTGGTTGTCTTCAAATGATAGTAAAAAAGTAATGGCTAAATGTGTGAATTCTTACTATGCAGTCTCTGGGCTAAGCACTTTACTATATATTTTCAGATTTTATGATTACAGTAATTTAATGAAGTAGGTACTATTTTATGCCAGTTTTCCAGAAAACAGAGCCTTAGAGGGTGAAGGAATCCGTCTGAGGTTGCATATCAGTAATGCAGCAGTGCTTTGATCTGATCACAGGAATTCTAGAGCCAGCACTTTTAATAACTCTTCTGCACCGTCTAACTGCACCAAACCCACTGCCCTTCTGAAAGAATTCATTTTGAGTCACCTACAAGAAACTGTGTATATGTGACATAGATGCAGCTTTTCAATGGCCAGAGAAGCAATCAAAATGTTATTTCTTAAACCAGGACACACTGCTATGTTTCACCAACACTTTGCCCATATTGCATAGTTTCCAGTGATCAGAAACTCTTGTGTTACTTGAATAATGCCAACTGGATATTTCATTGGTTAAAATATATTCTAACTGCTTATGACCTGTTCATGAATGAGTCTTCTAATCCCTACATAGGGATTATTCCTCAAAACTGCAACCTCTGTCGTCAGTCAAACCATTAATAATACCAGTATTTCCTTTAGATTAAAGGTAATGATGAGGTTCAAGCAACCTAAAATCTTATGGATGTTAGGTGGGAAGATTATGTGATAAAGTAGTCAGATTAATATACTGAAAACAATGGAACGAACCCTAGAATTTAACTGTCCTGAAACTAGGACAGGTTAATACTGAAAACAATGGAATCAACCCTAAAATTCAACTGTCCTGAAATTAGGAGCCTTGTGACTGAATTGGTTGGTTATTTGTTTTGGCATAGTGAAGGACTTACCTCTAAATAGAATCTTTTTAATTTTGAAAACAGTTCATTTTGTGTTTGACACATATGTAGCACTTCAGCACTGGGCATATGAAGAAATTAATAGAGAAAGTCTAAACCCTTGAAATTTTATCTTTTAACCTTGAAAAACAGAAACCATAAGAAAGATATTCAATAATAATTAAAACAAAAAGTTGCTGCAAATTGGAGATCACAACCATCACCATACAGATTATTTTAGCACCTATCTCATGTAGCAGAGCAAATTTCTAAGTTGATGCCACTGGGGTACAGGCTCCATGTATAACTGCTAAAGCAGTTAGAGGTTTAAATTGGGATGGATACAAACGATAATAGTCTTACTTACACAGGGTTTTCTCTGTGGCAGACAGTGCTTTCATTTAATCTTCCTTACAGCCCTACGATGCTGGGGAGGAGAGTGAGGCAATGAGGTTAAATGAGGTGCAGCAATTCACCTGAGGTCATAGAACTTGCAGAGAAGGAAATGGCAACCCACTCCAGTATTCTTGCCTGGAGAATCCTGTGGATGGAGGAGCCTGGTGGGCTGCTGTCTATAGGGTCGCACAGAGTCGAATACGACTGAAGTGACTTAGCATGCATGCATGCACTGGAGAAGGCAATGGCAACCCACTCCAATATTCTTGCCTGGAGAATCCCAGGGACAGGGGAGCCTGGTGGGCTGCCGTCTATGAGGTCGCACAGAGTCAGACACGACTAAAGCAACTTAGCAGCAGCAGCAGCGTAAAACATTCAGTTGACAGAGCTGGGATTTGAAGCTGGAAAATAATGGCTCCAGAATCTGAGATCGTCACTACCATACTTGGGCTCAGTGTTACTCCTAAGAGGTCAGCTTTAAGTCTAAGGCAACCACTACTCATAAGGAAACCTAGGGAGGAAGTTCGTGCTCTGGGAAGACTGCAAGAGCTCCCCAGACTGAGGATGATGGGAAAAGCATAAACTAACTGGTCAGGATGACCAGCACTCATAGAACCGCCACATACAAAGAGTGAGGACAGGATGACCACCTAGGGGCGCTGCCGTGTGCCAACGCCCCTCTGGCCCTGACTGTTCATGTTTCAGAATAAAAGAAGGGAATCTGGCACATGTGAGCTCTCCTGAGCCTTCTCCCTACAGAGTATAAAGTGTTGCATCAAGTGACCAATGGGGACTGAAGACAGGGAAGTCACAGGTCTCTGCCTTCCAGAAAATTACCTTCTAAAGTTCCTTATTGGAAGCTATCCTTGATTCCCACTTCTCTGAGGCTTTCCTCGTGTATCTGTAAGTATTTCATTTTCAAGAAATTTCTAGTATCGCTTACACAGTGGTTCCGTCATTTTCAAAGGAGAAATGAGCTCACTGTCCACATTCATATGTCAACTCATGAAAACCAGCCAAACAAGTTCTATAAATCCTGTGCCCTCAAACCTTGTTCTGATTCAGACATAGGCATTGGTGAGACTTAGGATGTGATGAGCTGGCCCTCAGCACTACTGATAACCCTCAGGTGGCTCAGTGGTAAAGAATCTGCCTGACAATGCAGCAGACATGGGAGATGTGGGTTCGGTTCCTGGGTCAGGAAGATCCCCTGGAGGAGGGCATGGCAACCCACTCCAGTATTCTTACCTGGGAAATCCCATGGACAGAGGAGACTGGTGGGCTATAGTCATGGGGTCGCAAAGAGTCAGACACAACTTAGCAACTAAACAACAACAGTAACAGTGGATTCTGGGACCAATGTACAACAACAAACTTGGGACATAAATAGAGAGGGCTTTGTGCTACTAAAACAGTCTAAGCCCCACACCTACTCTGTATATGCCAAGTAATGCTAATTCATGGGTTGATTCTGTCAACACCACTTGATATATTCACAATAAGCTGGAGGATCATTGCCAAGCTGAAGCATGGTAATAGGAAAATTAGGACATATTCATTAATGCCAAGACAAGAACTTTGCCAAGTTATTTGGATGAGATCATGTATTTTGAGATTACTTTCAACACAAAAGTTATTGAATATCTACTATGAGCCAAGAAATGTGTCAATTTATTGGAATACTAAGATTAATCAGACACAGTCACTTCCAGTGAAGAACTTGTAATACAGTATTAGTGGAAGCAACAAATGTCCATGACACATTAATGCAACAGGGGCAAAGTCTGTCCTCTTTCCTCTCTGATTTCAAATTTTCATTGGTTGTTAACTTAGCAGTTGTTTATAAATAAAAACCTGTATACAGGTCAAGAAGCAACAGTTAGAACTGGACATGGAACAAAAGACTGGTTCCAAATTGGGAAAAAGGAGTATGTCAGGCTGTATATTGTCACCTTGCTTATTTAAATTCTATGCAGAGTACATCATGCAAAATGCCAGGTTGGATGAAGCACAAGCTGGAATTAAGATGCAGGGAGAAATATCAATAACCTCAGATATGCAGATAACACCACCCTTATGGCAGAAAGAGAAGAGAAACTAAAGAGCCTCTCGATGAAGGTGAAAGAGGAGAGTGAAAAAGCTGGCTTAAAACTCAACATTCAGAAAACAAAGATCATGGCATCCAGTCCCATCACTTCATGGCAAATAGACGGGGAAACAATGGAAACAATGACAGGCTTTATTTTCTTGGGCTCCAAAATCACTCCAGATGGTGATTGCAGCCATGAAAATTAAAAGATGCTTGCTCCTTGGAAGAAAAGCTATGACAAACCTAGACAGCATATTAAAAAGCAGAGACATTACTTTGCCACCAAAGGTCCATCTGGTCAAAGATATGGTTTTTCCAGTAGTCATGTATGGATGTCAGAGTTGGACTATAAAGAAGGCTGATGCTTTTGAGCTGTGGTGTTGAGGAAGACTCTTGAAAGTCCCTTGGACTGTAAGGAGATCAAACCAGTCCATCCTAAAGGAAATTAGTCCTGAATATTCATTGGGAGGACTGATTCTGAAGCTGAAGCTCCAGTATTTTGGCCACCTGATGTGAAGAGCCAGCTCATTGGAAAAGACCCTGATGCTGGGAAAGATTGAAGACAGGATAAGAAGGGAACAATGGAGGACAAGATGGTGAGTGACTGAACAAAAAATAAATAAAAATGCAATTTTGCCTTCTTAGTCTTAGATTTTGAAGAGAGCAAAAATGATCATACTGTTTTTAACTTTTAGGTGAAAACTTTAAAGAGTTTTTTATGGCAATGCAATAAGAACTCTTTTACTAGAAACACAACTTCCAAGATGCAAACTAAAGCCATTTTCATATAAAGAAATAAATTATTTTGGAGATAACAAGCCTGCTGATGATCCCACATGGGCCAATTACTGTTTAGTCACTAAGTCATCTCCAACTCTTTGCAACCCCATGGACTGTAGCCTGCCAGGGTCCTCTGTCCATGGGATTTCCCAGTCAAGAATCCTGGAGTGGGTTGCCATTTCCTCCTCCAGAGGATCCTCCTGACCCCAGGGATCAAACCTAAACCTCCTGCATCTCCTGCATCGGCAAGTGGATTCTTTAACACTGAGCCACCTGGGAAGCCTTCTTGATTTTTAGTTATGCATAAATTTCCTTCTTTAAAAATGTTTCAGAGCAAATTTCTGAAAGTGTCCATATTATGTCAAATACTTTTAACAACTTTTTTTCCTGATAAAATTGTGAGTCATCTTGTACTGAAGACAGAGGTATATTTTTTCACAAGTCAAAGTTATTTTAAAGAGGTTAGAGCAATTTGAAACACGCTTGGAGAAAGAATAGCATTTTCCTATTGTGGATAAAGATGATGGTGACCTCTGAAGTAAAAGCAATTCCTGGGAGAAATGCATATCAGATAAAAAATGAGATACCATCTCACTCCTGTTACAATGCCATCATCAAAGAGATGAGAGGTAAGGCTGGAGAGGATGTGGAGAAAAGGGAACCCAGGTACCCTGTTTGTAGGAACATAAACTGGCATAAACATGATGGAAAACAATATGGAGGTTCCTCAAAAAATTTAAAAATAGAATTACCATATCATCCAGCAATTCCACTGCTGGGTATTTATACAAAGAAAACAAAAACACTAATTTTAAAAGATATATGTATACCAGTGTTCACTGCAGCATTATTTACAATAGCCAAAACATGGAAACAACCGGAGTATCCATCAGAAAATGAAAGGATAAAGAAAATATAGTGTACATGCATGTGTACACACACAAATAATGAAATGCTATTCAGCTATAAAAAAAGAAGAGAATCCTGCCTCTTGTGACAACATGGATGGAATTTGAGCAGCACATTATGCTAAATGCAATAAGTCAGAGAAAGATGAATACTGCCTGGTATCACTCACACACCGAATATTTTAAAAAAATCATAGACAAAGAGAATGAATTTGTGGTTACCAGAGGCAGAGGAAAGGGGTGTTGGAATTAGATGAAGGTCGTCCAAAGGTACAAACTTCCAGTTAAAAGACAAATATGATTTAAGGATGTAAATTTCAACATGATGACTGCAGTTTACACTGTTTCATGGTATATTTGAAAGCTGTCACGAGTGTAGGTCCTGAAAGTTCTCATCAGAAGGGTAAAACATTGTAATTACATGAGATGACAGATGTTAACCAAACATATCATGGTGATTATTTCACAATATATGTATGCCATCATTATGCTGTATAACATGTAGTGTTACATGTCAATTATATCTCAATAAAACTGAAGGAAGAAGAAAAAGAATTTCCTGGGAAAGAGAAAGTGTCTTTTGTAAACGGCTTTCCCCCCCAGAAGTGGGTGGTGGTGGAAAGAGAGAGGAAAACAAGCAACTTAGGGCCTGGCTATGCAAAGTGTGGTCCAGGAACCAGTAGCAATGGCATCACCTAAAAGTGGACTGGAAATGCATAGGCTCAGGCCCCACCCAGGAACTACAGGACTAGAACTTTGGAGTTAACGAGACCTCAGGTTATTCACATGCACATTACAATTTGAGAAGCAATAGCTTAGAGCAGTGATTCTCCAGCTTGACTGCACTTTGCATTTTCTGCAGAGTTTTAAAAAAACACTGATGGTTGGGCCCAACTCCCAGAACTTCTGATTTCATTGTTCTGGGCTAGGGCTGGGGCCCTGAGGTTTTCTGAAGTTCCCAAGTGATTATACTATGTAGCCAGGCACTGCTTCAGTCTTCAATGGGTGATAGTGGCTTTCCAGCTATTTGTTCTCCTCAGTGACAATCTGCCTGCAATGCAGGAAACCGGGGTTTGATCCTGGGTCAGAAAGATCCCTTGGAGAAGGGAGTGGCTACCCATTCTAGTATCCTTGTCTGGAGAATTCCATGGACAGAGAAGCCTGACTGCCTCCGTGGGGTCGCAAAGAGTTAGACACAACTGAGCGACTAACACTTTCACTTTCAGTAACAATAGGAAGGAAGTTTCTCAGTTTTAGACCTCAAGCTATGAGATCCTATGATATAATAATGCTTTATGATCAGACATAGGATAGTCAACAAGAAGTCATAGAATTCTGAGTATAGACATGCTTTACTTTATACAACAGATCTTTCCTTACAACTTACATGTTCAATGATTCTTTATAAATATGAATAATTTTTGTGCTCTTTCTATCATCCACTGTACTAAACAATTCTTTTTTAATTATTCCATAAACTCTTACAAAGAAAGTATTATTGTCCCTCTTTCACAGACTGGAAAACTGAGGGCTCAGAGATAGATGTTAAGGCATTATCCAAGGTCACACTTCTGATAAACAATGTTGTCAGGATTTAAGGACTGGTCTTTCTGTCTCTGGGCTTTCCAGGTGGTGCTAGTGGTAAAGAACCCAACTGCCAGTGCAGGAGACATAAGGGACATGAGTTTGATCCCTGGCTCAAAGATCTTCTGGAGGGGAACATGTCAATCCACTCTAGTATTCTTTCCTGGAGAATGCCATGGACAGAGGAGCCTGGCTGGCTATAGTCCACGGGGCCGCAAAGAGTTGAACATGACTGAGCACAATGGCACACAACTTTCTGTCTCCAAAGTTGATGTCATTTCCCTTGATACAATTGCTTCCATGTACTGAAGCATAAGTCATATTCCACGTTCATCGTTTGTCATTTCCTTAAATAAATAAGATAAATCATTTTGAAAAACAAAGAGCTATCTGAAGCAATCACCCTAATTTATCTACTTCATACTTTACAAAGTTTATATAAATTTTCCCAAAGGAGTGTAGTCCAAGCTCCATCTTTAGCCCCTACATGGATGACTTTTAAGACAAATAACTAGGATAACTGCATCTCCTTTCTCCTAGGATAACTGCATCTCCTTTCTCCCTGTTCTTCACTGTCCCCACCTCACCACTGCCTTCAATGAAAATGCAGTGAAGAGTTGCAAGCCAAAAGAAATTACTTCATTATTGCCATATGCATATATTCAGCCTTCCAATTGCTTTAGCCAAAGGAAGTAAGCAAGGAATAATCAAAACATTATTGCCCTGGATGGGTTTAGCAGGACTTCTGTGGTGATTCTCCCAACAAGAAACTAAGGAGACCCAGTAAGTTGCTGCTGATACCCTGTATTCAAACCATTTCAGAATGAAATTTACGCTGCAAAGGAAACTCCTGATCATGAACAACTGGTAGGGCTTTCAGGAGACCATTTATAGCACAATATACCACACTACATCGCTTCTTAAGTGTCAGACTGCTAGTCTCTGGGTTAAAGAATGGAGTCTACTTAAATCAGTTAGTTGATAAAATGTCCTAAGGATGGGAAGAAAAGCCTCCAAAACAGTCTGGGCAGATGGCAGGTATCCAAACAGATAAAAATGATGCCTTAGAGAGGCCATCAAATGGCTGCTTGACTTGCAAATATATTGTTGCAAGTATTAGAAATCGACAAACACTATGCTAAGTGCTGTGTGTATGCATCTCTCCACTGAAAATTCATAACGGCTCTACAAGGAAGATTCTACTAATTTCATCTTACAAATGAAGGTGTCAAGGCAAGGAGTGGTTCAGTGACTTGCATAAAACCACATTACTTGTAATTGTGGACCGAAGAATTGAATGGTTGCGGCCTAAGTGGTCTTCCTGGATGGCTCAAGTGGTAAAGAACCCAGTTGCCATACAGGAGATGCAGGCAACACAAGAGAGGCGGATTCGACCCTTGGGTAGGGAAGATCCCCTGGAGAAGGAAATGTCAACCCACTCCAATATGTTTGCCTGGGAAATCCCCTGGACAGAGAAGCTAACCAGGCTACAGTCCATGGGGTCACAAATAGTCTGACATGACTGAGCACGCACACATGTACGACGAGCTAAGTCTAGGCCCCATGTTTTTAGCCCAATACTGCCACTTACAGGTAAAATGAGATATCACTTCTTTTTTTTTTTAATTAGTTTATTTATCTATTTTTTAACTTTACAATATTGTATTTGTTTTGCCATACATTGACATGACTCCACCATGGGTGTACATGTTTTCCCCTTCCAGAACCCCCCTCCCACCTCCCTCCCCATCTCATCCCTCTGGGTCATCCCGGTGCACCAGCCCCGAGCACCCTGTATCATGCATCGAACCTGGACAGACGATTCGTTTCACATATGATAATTGACATGCTTCAGTGCCATTCTCCCATATCATCCCGCCCTCGCCCTCTCCCATAGATTCCATAATACCGTTCTATTTATCTGTGTCTCTTTTGATGTCTCTCATACGGGGTTATCTTTACCGATTAACTAAATACCATATGTATGTGTTAGTATACCTTATTGGTGTTTTTCTTTCTGGCTTACTTCACTCTGTATAATAGGCTCCAGTTTCATCCATCTCATTAGAACTGATTCGAATGTATTCCTTTTAATGGCTGAGTAATATTCCATTGTGTATATGTACCACAGCTTCCTTATCCATTCGTCTGCTGATGGGCATCGAGGCTGCTTCCATGTCCTGGCTATTATAAACAGTGCTGCAATGAACATTGGGGTACATGTGTCTCTTTCAAGTCTGGTTTCCTCAGTGTGTATGCCCAGCAGTGGTATTGCTGGGTCATATGGCAGTTCTATTTCCAGTTTTTTGAGGAATCTCCATACTGTTCTCCATAGTGGCTGTACTAGTTTGCATTCCCACCAACAGTGTAAGAGGGTTCCCTTTTCTCCACACCCTCTCCAGCATTTATTGCTTGTAGTCTTTTGGATAGCAGCCATTCTGACGGGCATGAAATGGTACCTCATTGTGGTTTTGATTTGCATTTCTCTGATAATGAGTGATGTTGAGCATCTTTTCATGTGTTTGTTAGCCATCTGTATGTCTTCTTTGGAGAAGTGTCTGTTTAGTTCTTTGGCCCACTTTTTGATTGGATTGTTTATTTTTCTGGAATTCAGCTGCAGGAGTTGCTTGTATATTTTTGAGATTAATTCTTTGTCCGTTGCTTCGTTTGCTATTATTTTCTCCCATTCTGAAGGCTGTCTTTTCACCTTGCTTATAGTTTCCTTTGTTGTGCAAAAGCTTTTAATTTTAATTAGGTCCCATTTGTTTATTTTTGCTTTTATTTCCAATATTCTGGGAGATGGGTCATAGAGGGTCCTGCTGTGGTTTATGTCGGAGAGTGTTTTGCCTATGTTTTCCTCTAGGAGTTTTATAGTTTCTGGTCTTACGTTTAGATCTTTAATCCATTTTGAGTTTATTTTTGTGTATGGTGTTAGGAAGTGTTCTAGTTTCACTCTTTTACAAGTGGTTGACCAGTTTTCCCAGCACCACTTGTTAAAGAGATTGTCTTTTCTCCATTGCATATTCTTGCCTCCTTTGTCAAAGATAAGGTGTCCATAGGTGCATGGATTTATCTCTGGGCTTTCTATTTTGTTCCACTGATCTCTATTTCTGCCCTTGTGCCAGTACCATACTGTCTTGATGACTGTGGCTTTGTAGTAGAGCCTGAAGTCAGGCAGGTTGATTCCTCCAGTTCCATTCTTCTTTTTCAAGATTTCTTTGGCTATTCGAAGTTTTTTGTATTCCATACAAATTGTGAAATTATTTGTTCTAGTTCTCTGAAAAATACCATTGGTAGCTTGATAGGGATTGCATTGAATCTATAGATTGCTTTGGGTAGTATACTCATTTTCACTATATTGATTCTTCCGATCCATGAACACGGTATATTTCTCCATCTATTTGTGTCCTTTTTGATTTCTTTCACCAGTGTTTTATAGTTTTCTACATATACGTCTTTTGTTTCTTTAGGTAGATATATTCCTAAGTATTTTATTCTTTTCGTTGCGATGGTGAATGGAATTGTTTCCTTAATTTCTCTTTCTGTTTTCTCGTTGTTAGTGTATAGGAATGCAAGGGATTTCTGTGTGTTAATTTTATATCCTACAACTTTACTATATTCATTGATTAGCTCTAGTAATTTTCTGGTAGAGTCTTTAGGGTGTTCTATGTAGAGGATCATCTCATCTGCAAACAGTGAGAGTTTTACTTCTTCTTTTCCAATCTGGATTCCTTTTATTTCTTTTTCTGCTCTTATTGCTGTGGCCAAAACTTCCAAAACTATGTTGAATAGTAGTGGTGAGAGTGGACACCCTTGTCTTGTTCCTGACTTTAGGGGAAATGCTTTCAGTTTTTCACCATTTAGGATAATGTTTGCTGTGGGTTTGTCATATATAGCTTTTATTATGTTGAGGTATGTTCCTTCTATTCCTGCTTTTTGGAGGGTTTTTATCATAAATGAATGTTGAAATTTGTCAAAGGCTTTCTCTGCATCTATTGAAATAATCATATGGTTTTTATTTTTCAATTTGTTTATGTGGTGTATTACATTGATTGATTTGCAGATATTGAAGAATCCTTGCATCCCTGAGATAAAGGCCACTTGGTCATGGTGTATGATCTTTTTAATATGTTGTTGGATTCTGTTTGCTAGGATTTTGTTAAGGATTTTTGCATCTATGTTCATCAGTGATATTGGCCTGTAGTTTTCTTTTTTTGTGGCATCTTTGTCAGATTTTGGTATTAGGGTGACGGTGGCCTCATAGAATGAGTTTGGAAGTTTACCTTCCTCTGCAATTTTCTGGAAGAATTTGAGAAGGATAGGTGTTAGCTCTTCTCTAAAGTTTTGGTAGAATTCAGCTGTGAAGCCATCTGGTCCTGGGCTTTTGTTTGCTGGAAGATTTCTGATTACAGTTTCTATTTCCGTGCTTGTGATGGGTCTGTTGAGATTTTCTATTTCTTCCTGGTTCAGTTTTGGGAAGTCGCACTTTTCTAAGAATTTATCCACTTCTTCCAAGTTGTCCATTTTATTTGCATATAGTTGCTGATAATAGTGTCTTATGATCCTTTGTATTTCTGTGTTGTCTGTTGTGATCTCTCCGTTTTCATTACTAACTTTGTTGATTTGATTCTTCTCCCTTTGCTTCTTGATGAGTCTGGCTAATGGCTTGTCAATTTTATTTATTTTCTCAAAGAACCAGCTTTTGGCTTTGTTGATTTTTGCTATGATCTCTTTTGTTTCTTTTGCATTTATTTCTGCCCTAATTTTTAAGATTTCTTTCCTTCTACTAACCCTGGGGTTCTTCATTTCTTCCTTTTCTAGTTGCTTTAAGTGTAGAGTTGGGTTTTTTATTTGACTTTTTTCTTGTTTCTTGAGGTGAGCCTGTATTGCTATGAATCTTCCCCTTAGCACTGCTTTTACAGTGTCCCATAGGTTTTGGGTTGTTGTGTTTTCATTTTCATTCGTTTCTATGCATATTTTGATTTCTTTTTTAATTTATTCTGTGATTTGTTGGTTATTCAGCAGTGTGTTGTTCAGCCTCCATATGTTGGAATTTTTAATAGTTTTTCTCCTGTAATTGACATCTAATCTTACTGCATTGTGGTCAGAAAAGATGCTTGGAATGATTTCAATTTTTTTGAATTTACCAAGACTAGATTTATGCCCCAGGATGTGATCTGTTCTGGAGAAGGTTCCGTGTGCGCTTGATAAAAAGGTGAAATTCATTGTTTTGGGGTGAAATGACCTATAGATATCAATTAGGTCTAACTGGTCTATTGTATCATTTAAAGTTTTGTGTTTCCTTGTTAATTTTCTGTTTAGTTGATCTGTCCATAGGTGTGAGTGGGGTATTAAAGTCTCCCACTATTATTGTGTTATTATTAATTTCCTCTTCCATATTTGTTAGCATTTGCCTTACCTATTGCAGTGCTCCTATGCTGGGTGTATATATATTCATAATTGTTATAGCTTCTTCTTGGATTGATCCTTTGATCATTATGTAGTGTCCATCTTTGTCTCTTTTCACCGCCTTTGTTTTAAAGTCTATTTTATCTGATCTGAGTATTGCTACTCCTGCTTTCTTTTGGTCTCTATTTGCATGAAATATCTTTTTCCAGCCCTTCACTTTCAGTCTGTATGTGTCTCTTGTTTCGAGGTGGGTCTCTTGTAGACAACATATATAGGGATCTTGTTTTTGTATTCATTCAGCCAGTCTTTGTCTTTTGGTTGGGGCATTCAACCCATTTACATTTAAGGTAATTATTGATAAGTATGATCCTGTTGCCATTTACTTTATTGTTTTGGGTTTGAGATTATACATCCTTTCTGTGTTCCCTGTCTAGAGAAGATCCTTTAGCATTTGTTGGAGAGCTGGTTTGGTGGTGCTGAATTCTCTGAACCTTTGCTTGTCTGTAAAGCTTTTGATTTCTCCTTTGTATTCGAATGAGATTCTTGCAGGATACAGTAATCTGGGCTGTAGATTATTTTCTTTCATCATTTTAAGTATGTCCTGCCATTCCCTTCTGGCCTGAAGAGTTTCTACTGAAAGATCAGCTGTTATCCTTACGGGAATCCCCTTGTGTGTTATTTGTTGTTTTTCCCTTGCTGCTTTTAATATTTGTTCTTTGTGTTTGATCTCTGTTAATTTGATTATTATGTGTCTTGTGGTGTTTCGCCTTGGGTTTATCCTGTTTGAGACTCTCTAGGTTTCTTGGACTTGGGTGATTATTTCCTTCCCCATTTTAGGGAAGTTTTCAACTATTATCTCCTCGAGTATTTTCTCATGATCTTTCTTTTTGTCTTCTTCTTCTGAGACTCCTATGATTCGTATATTGGTGTGTTTAACATTGTCCCAGAGGTCTCTGAGGTTGTCCTCATTTCTTTTAATTCTGTTTTCTTTTTTCCTCTCTGTTTCATTTATTTCTATTATTCTATCTTCTGCCTCACTTATCCTATCTTCTGCCTCCATTATTCTACTGTTGGTTCCCTCCAGAGTGTTTTTTAATCTCATTTATTGCATTATTCATTATATATTGACTCTTTTTTATTTCTTCTAAGTCCTTGTTAAACCTTTCTTGCATCTTCTTGATCCTTGTCTCCAGGTTATTTATCTGTAACTCCAATTTGTTTTCCAGATTTTGGATCATTTTCACTATCATTATTTGGAATTCTTTATCAGGTAGATTCCCTATCTCTTCCTCTTTTGTTTGATTTGGAGGGCATTCATCCTGTTCCTTTACCTGCTGGGTATTTCTCTCCATTTTCATCTTATTTATATTGCTGTGTTTGGGGTGGCCTTTCTGTTTTCTGGCAGTTTGTGGTTCCTCTTTATTGTGGAGGTTCCTTGCTGTGGGTGAGGGTAGACGGGTGGCTTGTCAAGGTTTCCTGGTTGGGGAAGCTAGTGTCAGTGTTCTGGTGGATGGAGCTGGATTTCTTCTCTCTGGAGTGCAATGAAGTGTCCAGTAATGAGTTTTGAGATGTCAATGTGTTTGGTGTGACTTTGGGCAGCCTGTATATTGACTCTCAGGGCTATGCTCCTGTGTTGCTGGAGAATTTGCGTGGTGTATCTTACTCTGGAACTTGTTGGCCCTTGGGTGGTGCTTGGTTTCAGTGTAGGTATGGAGGTGTTTGGTGAGCTCCTATCGTTTAACATTTCCTGGATTCAGGAGTTCTCTGGTATTCTCAACATTTGGACTTAAGTCTCCTGTCTCTGGTTTTCAGTCTTATTCTTACAGTAGCCTCAAGACTTCTTCATCTATACAGCACCGATGATAAAACATCTAGGTTAATGATGCTTAATTGCTCAGTTATGTCCGACTCTTTGCAAACTGATGGACTGTAGCCCACCAGACTCTTCAGTCCATGAGGATTCTCTGGGCAAGAATATTAGAATGGGTTGCCATGCCCTCCTCCAGGGGATCTTCCCAACCCAGGGACTGAATGCAGGTCTCCTGAATTACAGGTGGATTCTCTACTGTCTGAGCCACCAGAGAAGCCCATGAATACTGCAGTGGGTAGCCTATCCCTTCTCCAGGGGATCTTCCCAACCCAAGAATCGAACCAGGGTCTCCTGCATTGCAGGCAGATTCTTTACCAGCTGAGCTATCAAGGAAGCCCATCACTTCTAACAGGGAAATTAAATGCAAAATCCTGGACAGACCTGACCAGCATCTATTCCCTCTGTTCCCCTTACCCATTAAATCCCTGATTTTCCTTTAAGGAAATATCTGTAGTAAGCATGTAGCAGTCACACAGTAACCATGATGTGAAAGGGGATTTATCCACTTCTGGGTCCAGGTGATGGTCAAGCAGCCTATTCTCATACCCATTGCAGCTATGGTCAATATATCTTAGTTCAATCTGCATGAAGGAACAGGAAATATCATTTGGTAAAGTGACCACTTTCTACCCTGGAAATGGACAAGAAAGCCTGTCCCCCTTTGTGATCATGCATCTCTGTGACTGTGAGTGACATTCCAGCTTGGGATAGAGCCAGAATGAAGAGCAATCTTAACCATATCCGATGTGGGATTGTCCTTTGACTTTCAGTTGCATGAGCCAATAAATCCACATTATTGTTTAAATCCCACTGACTCGAGTTTTCTGCAACTGAAAGCTCATCATTGATAAATAACCACCACTGTCTACTTTGGTGTTTGAAATTATTTTAAATGAGGGATTTACTTTTTACATGCTATAGTATAAGGGCCTCCTTGTGGACATCTTCTTGGGGTAAAAGATATAGAATTCCCTCCAGACTCAAGCAGTGATCAGATCATTTTTATGCAGTTCTTGTAGATTTTGTCATTTGAAATTCATGATAAGTTCATAAGAATAAAGGCGTTCATGCTGAGTCAATCTTAGTACTATTCACCAACTTGTGTAACTGTGTGAAATACACATTAAGTCAAACTCAAGGAAAACAAGCTTCGTTTTCTGAGAATTTGGAGGAAAATGTTATCAGTCATAGGTACCTTTTAGTTGGAGGACAGGAAGCCATATTGAGAAATAAAGCATGACCAAACAGACCGCTTCTCATTTTGTTAAAAGCCATTTCCCCCATGAAATTTTCCTCTAGGAATTCAAACACTTACATATATGGAGCATGACTCAGTCTCTCCACTGACTTCACTTGTTGACAGCTGCAAATTTTGGCTGCCCCAGGTCAGCACCCTGACACAGCCCTTGCCATCATGACAGAGGCCTCTACAACCCATGTCCAATCTACATTTCCGCACACTTCCCCTTGACCTTCCCTTCGTGTCCCATGGATCTTTCTACTTACTTGCAGGGAGGTGGCTCAGAGGAAACCACAAAGTTTCAAAATGCCTGACAAGAAAATGGCAAGAAGTGCACCAGCCAAACAGAAACTGGACAGTCATCTCTCCATAAGTGTTTCTATGTTTCTATGGTAAATAAATAAATGCCATATTCATTTATTCAAACACTTGGGAATGAGTAAGATTGTCAAGCATTTAACAATTTGTTGACCTATTATTAGTCTAAAGAAAAGAATACTGAAAGATTGAGGAAACAGGAGAGAAAATGTTGTATAAATTAGAGACATTAGGGCTTCCCAGATGGCGCTAGTGATAAAGAGCCTGCCTGCCAATGCAGGGGATGTAAGAGATGCAGGTTCCATCCCTAGGTCAGGAATATCCCTGGAGGAGGGCATGGCAACCCACTCCAGTATTCTTGCCTGGGAAATCCCATGAACAGAGAAGCCTGGTGGGCTATGGTCTACAGAGTCTCCAAGAGTCGAACGCAACTGAAGAGGCTTAGCACACACAGAGAGGTTAACCTGAAAAGCTGTTGCTGTTGCTACTGTTTACTTGCTAACTCGTGTCCAACTCTTGCGACCCTATGGACTGTCGCAAAGAGGATCATCCCAACCCAGGGATTGAACCCAAGGCTCCTGCAAAGGTAGGCATGTTCTTTACCACTGGTCCACCTGGGAAGCCTCAACCTGGAAAACTAGGGTAAGATAAATCAACTTTTGTCTGCAAAGCTCTAGTCAAGTTAAGTTGAAATGATCAATAGGCGAAGTAAAGAAGGTGTCACACCCTCCTCTGGGAATCCACTGTGATTGAACAAGCAGTGTGTGCTGCTGTTGTGTGAGGGAGAACTCACACCTTGGAGGGTGAACTCACAAGAAGATGGCATTCATTCAGAAGAATTTCTTTTAGATTTTGGGCTTGTGTTAGGTGATTTGGGGGAGGATTAGGAAGCAGGGCTTTGCTTTAGGTTGGATGTTACTAGGAAGTGGGGCACTTCTGTGATTGAAGTGAGGTGAAGTGAAAGTCGCTCAGTTGTGTCCAACTCTTTGAGACCCCATAAACTATACAGTCCATGGAATTCTCCAGGCCAGAATACTGGAGTGGGTAGCCATTCCCTTCTCCAGGGGATCTTCCCAACCCAGGGATCGAACCCAGGTCTCTCACATTGCAGGCGGATTCTTTACCAGCTGAGCTACCAAGGAAGCCCTAATTCTATGATTGGGTCCGTTAATAAATCCAACCTAAACAGAGGGATGACTAGAGTGAGGCTAAAACAGTAACTAGTAAAGAAGCCACAGGCACGCTCATCAGCCTCGATAGGGGAATAGTTGATTATTTTTATGGCTTAGTCCATGTTCATGGTTTAGTCTGTGCTCAGTTGTGGTTACGGTCTTGTTTGTGTCTGGATCCATCATGATCACAGAGCGGCTTATCTGATGTCAGTGTTCTGTGAAATTGTTTATTTTAAAAGAAGAACATGAAGATCTCGCTGGGAGTATGAGCCCAGCTCCTGGAGTTTAAGGACAGATTTTCTCTTTTCAGCAACAAACCATATAAAACACTTCTCCCTAGTAAACATGAAACAGATCAAAAAAGGCTGAGAAGGAGATTTGTAAGCCCAAAGTTATAATGTGAGTGAGAAGGAATTGGTTTCATCAAATTAACAGCAACTTTCCGTGGAACAAACTGATAAAATCTCTCATCGTCATCACTTAAATTTGGATAAATTTTTTAGACATCATCAGCACAAAATTTCGAAGTTAGCCAAACAAATTTTCTTTATGCCAAGAAAAACTGGGCAGAATTTTTAACAGTCCTCAAATACCCAAGCTGGAAATACTTGCAAGGTGTGAGCTATACAGAAACACATATTTAGATGTGTGCCCCTGTAAACTTTCATGGACCTTTTGAAAAACAATTAGGCCATAGAAGTCAGGAGGTATAAAAATATACTTGTGCTTTGAGTTGTTAAGACTGATCATAGGGCTTTATTCTATGTAAATAATCTTTAAAAAGAGAAGAATTACATACTTAAGATGTTACCATTAGGATTACTAGTAAGAATTAAAATCTAATAGTATCCTAATTTCAAACAATAAGATAAACTTTAATTAAATTGTCTAAGGTATAGCTTAAATGATAAGTCATAACTTAAATGATCATTACTGGGGCTGCAATGGCCCATCAGAGTTGTTCCGCTTCTAGTCCAATGGGTCTTTATATCACTTTATCAGTCATTGGATGTGGGCAGGGCCCAGAAGGACATGACCTTGGGTGAGGTCAGCTTGCCTCATCAGGTCACCTCAGCAGCTGAGGCAATTGCTGAAGGGTCTGAGCTGAAGGCCATCTGCTCACAATACTCCAGTGTCTGAGGTGATGAAGGAGAAACCAGGGCACAGCTATGTCCATTGCAGTCCACTCCACACTGTTGGAATCCACTAGCTCACATACATACAAGGAGCAGCTCTTCCATGAACCTTGGGATCTTTCTTCCTAGGGGAAACTTGGGCAAGGAAATGAAATGGGAAGAACTATGGTCCCCATCACTGCGACTAACATGGTCTCCTGCCTCCATTATCCATGGTTGCTACTCAGTCGCTCAGTCGTGTCTGACTCTTTGAGACCCCATGGACCACAGCAGGCCAGGCTTCCCTGTCCTTTACCATCTCCTGGAGTTTGCTCAAACTCATGTCCATTGAGTCAGTGATGCCATCTAACCATCTCATTTTCTGTCATCCCCTTCTCCTCCTGCCTTCAGTCTTTCCCAGCATCAGGATCTTTTCCAAAGTGTCAGCTCTTCACATCAGGTGGCCAAAGTATTGGAGCTTCAGCTTCAGCATCAATCCTTCCAATGAATATTCAGGGTTGATTTCCTTTAGGATTGTCTGGTTTGATCTCCTTGCAGTCCATGGTAGATTCCCTTTCTCTTTAGCTGACATCTCTGCTTGTCTCAGAGGCTTCCTGGTGATGTGATTTAGAAATCCATTCTCAAAAATACCTAAAGCCCTGACCACCAGGATCTTCTCAAGGCAGGATTACCATCCTTGTCTATTTTCCATGAAAACTGAGCCAAGAGGCACTTAAGTGGATCACCTGCATTTGCTCCAGTGGTATGGGAGGCTATAAAACACCATGTTCAATCAGAGGACACATTGCCAAAGGAAATGAAAGAGTCAGCCCATGACCATGAGCTTCACTGGTACTCAGTACAGTGCCTGGCACCAAGAAAGCTTTCATGATCCTCAGTGAAGATGTGAGGGAGGAAAAGGAGCCTACTGTTCAGATGAAATTGCTTAGAGGGGTGTGTGTGTAGGGGGTGGTATTTCGTTTGAACCTGAAGCATAGTAAATGCTCAATAAATATGATTTGAAAGAATTATGCATGTACATTTTGAAAAATAAGGTATTTGTAATCATTTACATTCTCCTTGCTATCTCCAAACAACATAGGAGCAGATGATCTCTCACCATGAAGGAAGATGCTTATATATTAAAGGATGCAGACTTTTTTTCTATTTCTATTATATTCCATTATATATTTTATTTTTATATTTCTATTATGTTAATCCTTTATATGGCTTCTAACCCTGCATTTGCCATTCCAGTCTGCTATCTTTAGGCTGAAGAAGAAGCTGATTACTATTTTTTCTGTGTGTGTCACAAATGAAAAAAAACTGAAAAAAGTAATAGCATGGACAGCACGATTAGTTACTTTAGCTGAGGTGGCAGCTTAGGCAAATCTCTTATCTGTGACCTCTGTTGTATAATAAAGGAGGCTGCCGGATATCAGCTCCTTTCCATTCTTAGATTGACAGTTTTTTCATGAAATGAAAAGTGCATTTGTAGCAGTCACAAAAAAGTCTCAGTGCCTGCCACTAGAGGGCGCGACAACCCAAGACTTGAGATGAGGTTGCCTCCAAGGCCACTGTCCCACAGCCGCAGTGAAAAACTGCATTGTATTACAACGCATCACTTTTTGCTATAAAGTGCTGCATTGAATTGCATCAGACTGTGTCATGTGAATTAGATTTATATGAAATTTAATTCAACTGCCTTAGAGAAAGTCTTCTCTATTTGCTATTACATTTTAAAACTAATACCTATAATTCATGTCCACGATTGTCACGTTCTTACAAAAACAGTGACTGAAACTGAAGTGCAAAAAGCACAATTCATCTCAGGAAATCTTTATCAGACTCATTTAGAAAGAGGAGGCATGTTCTAGTTGAAAGCGCATGAGTGATACAATCTATTTTGTGAACCACTGCCTCTTCAGAGCCTTCAAAACATTGCTTGCAGACGGTAGAAACTCAAGAACATATTTCAGTGAATTAGACATGGTTCTGTTCCATGTATGCTTTTATCATGGTGAACTTGGGCAAAGTATTTAATCCAAGATTTCTCAGAGTTGGTCCCCTGACTACCCATAATTGAACCTGTAGAAAACAGAAACAGGCTCAGACCCAGACCCAGAAAACAAACTTAGAGTTGCCAAAAGGGAAAGTGGGGGAGGGATAAATTATGAGTTTGAGATTAACAGATACATACAACATATATATTCATATATATATATGTATATATAAGTCACTTTGCTGTACACCTGAAACTAGCACAACACTGTAAATCAACTATACTGCAATAAAAAAATATAAATAAATTTTAAAAATAAGTTCTATGCAGGAAATAAAGCAAGCAAGAGGGATGGGCAGTGCCAGCATGGGGGTGGTAGTGCAATTTTAAGTGAGGAATCTCTCTGGAGGTAACAATTCAGCAAAAACTCAAGATAAGCCATATGCACGTCTTCTCTAGGGGGACTGTATGTCGGGATAAAGGAAACAGCAATTGCAAACACCTTGAGTGATCATCAGGAGGCCAGCATGGCTAGAAAAAAAGAGTGTTGATTTTCCCTGGTATATAAATTTGCTCTAGTGATAAAGAACCCACCTGTCAATCAGAAGACATAAGGTACTTGGGTTGGATCCCTGGATCGGGTGATCTCCCAGAGAAGGAAGTAGCAATCTACTTCAGTATTCTTGCCTGGAGAATTCCATGGACAGAGGAGTCTGGGGGGCTACAGTCCACAGGTTCACAGTCGAACATGACTGAGCATGTACACAAACAATACATTTATAAAAGCTCATCCAATGGAACATGTAAGATTTGCACATTTCATTATACCTAATAAAAGGGAATAGCATTTGGTTTATACACAAATAATGAACTCTAGTTAATCATGTTAATAATATGCATGCAGAGGTGTTTAGGGGTGAACAAGCTGATTTTTATAATTTATTTTAAGTGGATCAAAACATAACATGATAAAGAATGAATAGATGGATGCGTGGATAAATAAATACACAATTTAAAAAAGCAAGTATAATAAAGGGTTAATTGCTAAATCTGTAGAGAGAGTACATAGATATTCACTGTAAAAGTCTGTCTACTTTTCTGTATATTTGAAATTTTTCATAAAAAACTGACCAGTTCAGGTTTTCCTACCCCAGCACTGGTTCCAATGGAGATTTTGCTCATGGGTTTCTGTTCCAGTAAGTCTTGATTCTCTGTCTCTTCAACTTGGTGGAAGTGGTTTGACGGTGACCTCACTTCTCTTACAGACCTAAGAAGAGTTGCTGCATTTTCAGTCTGATCAGCATTTTACTTGTTAGAACAAAGTGGTGATTTCCAAGCTCCTTAATCCCAGACAGAAACCAGAAGTCTCTACTTTATTCCTTAGATTTGTGACTGAGGCCATGAAGAGGAGGCGTGCTGGTGGCAGCTGAAAGGCCAGCTTCACGGGGGGGACTTTCTGAGGCCGTGGGCATGAACGGGACAGCTGGAGCTGGTGTCAGTGTGGCTGAGAGTAGGAACTGTCTCGTGCATCTGCTGACACGTGCACCACTTTGGAGCCTCCACAGTGAAGAAGTTGGAAACCTCAGAATGAAACCCTCAGGTTTCAGCCTCTTCCAAAGAAACCCAGCAGCAGTGGAACAGGGGTGATCTCGGATCGTTGTAGATGGAGGTCATGGAGAAGAAAATGGAGGACTCAGGTGTGATCCCTAGAGAAATCTAGAAGCCCTAAGATGGGATTTTGCCGGGACTGAGTTCTGATGCTGTGTCGGTAGAGAACAAATCGTAGTGAACCATGGGTTATATTTACCCCAGATGGACCCACAGCTCACCCTCATGAGTGTCCACATCTCCCTTGATTGAAGTTGACAAATGATTAGAGCAAAGAGAGTCAGGAACACAGTAGATTTCAGTGGCAGAAAAGAAAATGTGTTGAAGTCTGCAGTGTTAGCAAGCCCCACATAGGTCAGGTAGTAACATGTGTAAAAAGCAAAATTGGTAATGTGCGTCCCGGAAGTACAGCCTCAATATCACTGAGCATGGGTGTTTGCAGCCTCAAGTTCTCCAGCTTTATAAAGAATGGCAAAGAAACCATACTCAAAGTGAGAGGTTGGCAGGAACAAGTGCACCCTCTGGCTATAAAATTGCAACAGAAATGTGAGTCTCTGAGGTTCAGGTTCCAGGAAGATGTACCAATAGGAGCCTAAATATATGAATGCCAGCCCACTGCTTCTGACAACTGATGTGGATTTAGAGTGGGGTGGATGGGTTAGTTAATCCCTGCTTGTTCACTGGAGGCCTAGAAATACATGAGTCTCAGCCTATGACAGCTCACCTTCTACAAGCAAAGGTGACCACAAGACCTTGGTCTGGATGCAGGAAGCTAAACTGTACACAGAATGAGGCAATGGGTTCTCTGCTCCCACCCCTACTATCTCTCTCTTTACCTTTTCCCCAGGCTTTAGTTTTGCTGGGATGAGCATCATGGGATGAGGAAGTAGGTAAGACTGATGTGGACTGCTGGACACACATGAAGTTTATAGAAGGAAGAGCTGCCCCCTAAATAACCTTCCCTCACTTATTCTTCCCTCATAACTCTTAAGAAACAATACTAGTCCCTAGAAGGATACTGTAGAAATGAAAACATTCTTCCCTTTGTCTATTGACCTTAATAGCTACAGTATTTGAAAACTCATTAAGATCAAAGCCTTTTTAACTGTATGGTGCTGGTGGTGGTTTAGTCACTAAGTCCTATCCAACTCTTTTGTGACCCCATGGACTCTAGCCCACCAGGCTACACTGTCCATGGGATTTCTCAGGCAAGAATACTAGAGTGGGTTGCCATTTTCTTCTCCAGGAGATCTTCCCGACCTGGGGATTGAACCCTTGTCTCCTAGGATTCTTTACCACTGATCCACCGAAGAAGCCTGTATATAGGTATGCATGTGTTTATGTTTGAGTCTATGTTTTCTCTCCTGGTGGCTCAGATGGTAAAGAATCTGCCTGCAATGAGTGAGAGCTGGCTTTGATCCCTGGGTCAGGAAGATCCCATGAAGAAGGACATGGCAACCCACTCCAGTATTCTTGCCTGGAAAATCCCATAGACAGAGGAGCCTGGCGGGTCTCAAAGAGTCAGACATGACTGAGTAACTAACACTTTCAATTTCACTTTGTGACTATGTTGGAATGGGGAGGAGCAAAATTGGAAACTTCTTCAGGCATTAAAATAATAGTAAAAACTTACACATATGCACACTCTGTGCTAGGAACTATTCTAAAGGCTTTGCACATTCACTCTGCTTACTCATTCAATCCTCGCAACAATCCTAGGAGGTAGATATAACTATTTTCATCATTATCACCATCCCCCAGATAAGGAAACCAGGGCACAGAGAAGTCAAGAGTGGAGACAGGATTTGGATCCTATTAGTGCTACAGGCCCTGGGTCACAGGGGCTGTCATCCTGGGATCCTTTTAAAAGGCACTGGTTGGGTGAGTCTACCTAATTCTACAGTTTGGTCCCACTGATACTGCTAATGAGATTGTTTTGCGGTGGGGTTTCCTTGTTCAGAAAGGGCTTGCAGGAGCACGTTGGAAGACTGGAACCTTTGCCTGTGGCATAGAATGGGACAGATTAAGGGAATGGAATGTCACATTTCAAGACATGTTTGGGAAAAATATTTAGAACATGGAGCTTCTTTGACCTCTTCCCTCCTTCCTTTCAACTTTGCCTTTCTGATACTCCTCTTCTCACTGACAGGCATCTTAGGCAGCCCAAGACCACAAGAAAACACCCCACTTTTTCCCTAAACTACAGGTCTGCTGGGTAACCCAGGGACTGACATGCAATTGTCTGCTGGTGGCCCATCATCACATTCAGTCATGTCTGACTCTTTTTCGACCCCAATTAGTGTAGCCCACCAGGCTCCTCTGTCCATGGGACTTTCCAAGCAAGAATACTGGAGTGGATGTCCATTTCCTCCTCCAGGGAATCTTCCCAACCCAGGTATCAAAACTTCATCTCTCATGTCGTCTTCTTCAGCAGGGAGGTTGTTTACCACTATCCCCACCTGGGAAGCCCACCTCCCACCCCACATTGGCAGGTGGATTCTTTACCACTGAGCCACCTGGGAAGCCCAAAATGTTAAAGGTATGGTTGATTTGACTTATGCGATTCAAGAAGTATCTTCCTTTCTGCAGCAATTATGTAATGATCATTGTAGCCAGCATCCAGTTAGTAGCCACTGTTGACAGGCCAGTATCATATGTTCTTACTAATCTATAAGACAGCCCTCCACAGTAATAGCTCCAGTTCACAGACAAGGAGACCGAAGCTTCTGCATTCTCCTTGACTGTCTTGATTCCAGCAACCTTTGATTTCTCAGTCTTCTAATTTTCCCTGTTCCCTCCTGCCCCAGACCTTTTTGTACATGCACATATATATATATATATATATATATATACACATAGACATATAAGCATATTCGTTTGTACTTTTAGAAAGGATTAAAATGATACTTGAGTCACACTGGAAAAACTAAAACTTCAAACTAAGTTTCCGTCTAACTATATTTCATTAGCCACAGTATACTTTCATTTTTCCTGTTGTAACTCCATCCTTCAGATATAATATATAACTTCAGTCTTGGAAGCATCACTTTTGAGATTTTTGCCCTCTCCTGTTCAGCTCAGTTCTGTCACTCAGTCATGTCACTCAGTCTATCACTCTTTGCAAACCCATGGACTGCAGCACGCCAGGCTTCCCTGTCCACCACCAACTGCTGGAGCTTGCTCAAACCCAAGTCTATCGAGCTGGTGATGCCATCCAACCATCTCATCCTCTGTCATCCCCTTCTCCTCCTGCCTTTAATCTTTTCCAGAATCAGGGTCTTTCCCAATAAGTCAGTTCTTCGCATCAAGTGGCCAAAGTACTGGAGCTTCAACTTCAGCATCAGTCCTTCCAATGAATATTCAGGACTAATTTCCTTTAGGATGGACTAGTTTGTTATCCTTGCTGTCCAAGGGACACTCAAGTGTCTTCTCCAACACCACAGTTCAAAAGTATCAATTCTTTGGTGCTCAGCTTTTTTTAGAGTCCAACTCTTACATCCGTACATGACTACTGGTAAAACCATAGCTTTGACTAAACAGACCTTTGCTGGCAAAGTAATGTCTCTGCTTTTAAATATACTGTGTAGGTTGGTCATAGTTTTTCTCCCAAGGAGCAAGCATCTTTTAATTTCATGGCTGCAGTCACCATCTCCAGTGATTTTGGAGTCCAAAAAAATAGTCTCTTATTGTTTCCTTTGTTTCCCCATCTATTTGCCATGAAGTGATGGGACTGGATGCCATGATCTTAGTTTTCTGAATGTTGAGTTTTAAGCCAATAAACAGCAGTAACAGCTGCTATATATTGAGCAACTATTATATGCAAGGCACAGGGAGGTTCACATACATCTCCATATACAACATGACTCCACCTGAGGTCTCTACCAAGGTTTTCATTTCACATATCAGAAAACTAGGGCTCCAAGAGGTTAGCTGCCCAAGACGCAAATTTCGTATGTAGCAGGACCAGAGTTCAAATCACACTTGATCCCAGTGTCTCTGTGTTCACACAGAAAAATGGCCAGAATGTCTAACTCAAACCATCTCCAACAACAGGGACTGCTTGATCCTTATGATTACAGTCAGGACAAACCACTTACCTTTCCCTTAATTTTCTCAAACTTCTGTTCCCTTTTCATTCTCCTCTCCTCTTACTCCTACAGAAAGAAAACTGAGAGCCCTAACTAAATAGTCACCCAGAAAATGTCTAAGGAACTAATTCTATATTATCTTTGGGAGAGAGAAAGATAAAAAGTAAGTTCACTTCAGTTCAGTCACTCAGTCGTGTCTGACTCTTTGAGACCCCGTGAACTGCAGCATGCCAGGCCTCCCTGTCCAACACCAACTCCTGGAGCCCACCCAAACTCATGTCCATTGAGTCGCTGATGCCATCCAACCATCTCATCCTCTGTCATCCCCTTCTCCTGCCCTCAATCTTACCCAGCATCAGGGTCTTTTCCAATGAGTCAGCTCTTCGCATCAGGTGGCCAAAGTAATGGAGTTTCAGCTTCAGCATCAGACCTTCCAATGAACACCCAGGACTGATCTCCTTTAGGATGGACTGGTTGGATCTCCTTGCAGTCCAAGGGACTCTCAAGAGTCTTCTCCAACACCACAGTTCAAAAGCATCAGTTCTTCGGAGCTCAGCTTTCTTTATAGTCCAACTCGTATAGTTAATTAAATGCCTCCTTTGTGTCAAGTGCTTTTCAAATGTTAACTCATTTACAACAAAGCACAGAATATTATTCACATTTTTTAGGTGAAGAAGACTTGGACAGGTTACAAAACTAAATCTCAGGTTTAGTTATGAGTCTTTTCCCTTTATAAACTTTTTCTGGACAATTTCATCCACGTGCATGTTAAAACATCAGCTAAATGTTGATTAGTCCTAAATCTAATAGGTGCTACCTATCTCCTATCTCTTTGTTTCCAATCATCAATTCTTTTTTTTCCAGTTTCTGGACTCTCCCACTCTACACTCTTCAAAATTATTGAGGACCTCAAATAACTTTTGACTATATGGAAGTGAAGTGATAGTCACTCAGTCATGTCTGAGTCTTTGCAACCCCATGGATTGTAGCCCTCCAGGCTCCTCTGTCCATGGGATTCTTCAGGCAAGAGTACTGGATTGGATAGCCATTTCCTTCTCCAGGGAATATTCCTGACCCAGGGATGGAACCCAGATCTCTTGCATTATGGGCAGATTCTTTACCATCTAAGCTGCCAGGGAAGCCCATTATATTTATTAATGTTACCATATTAGAAATTTAAGGCTGAGAAAACAATTTGAATTTATCTATTAATTTATTTTAAACATAAACTAATTATATAAATCATATAACACATTTTATGGAAAATAACTATATTTTCCAAAACAGGAAAACGTATGCAAGTGAGTTCTGTTCTTTCACAGTTTGCAAATTTCTTTGATATCTAACTTAATGGAAATTGTCTGGATTCTCAACTCTGTCTCTGCATTCAATCTGTTATAATTTTGACAAAAATTGATATTCGATATGTATATAGTTGGAATGAGGAGTATTTTAATAGTTTCTCTTTTGAATATTTAGGTAATCATATATATTCTTCTTTGATACTACACCAGAGTTCAACACATGGTAGTTTTTTTAAAGATTAGTTGTGATGTGAAATTTGAAACCATATCTGTGAACTTTTGGTATGCTAATACAATAAAGTCATCTGGTCTGTTTTGAACTTCGGATGGATCTTTCACCCATGCAGATTCTGTGACATTATGTATTGGCCATTTGGAAAGTATTGCTTTCCTGACTTATGCAGATCTCCCAAACATTTCATTATGTAATATCAAAAATCATTCAACATCAATCATTCAGTCCAGTTCAGTTCAGTTGCTCAGTCGTGTCCAACTCTTTGCGACCCCATGAACCACAGCATGTCAGGCCTGCCTGTCCATCACCAACTCCCAGAGTTTACCCAAACTCATGTCTATTGAGTCAGTGATGCCATCCAACCATCTCATCCCCTGTTGTCCCCTTCTCCTTCTGCCTTCAATCTTTCCCAACATCAGGGTCTTTTCAAATGTGTCAGCTCTTCCCATCAGGATCATTGGGACAATGCAAATTAAAACCACAATGAGATACCACTATATATCTAACTGAATGGCTAAATTTAATAAGACTAACAATACCAAGTGTTGGTGAATATATAGAACAATTAGGATTCTCATGTGGACAGAATGGGGGGCAGCATTACAAACAACCAGAGGACACTTCTGAGGGTAATAGACATGGTCATCATCTTGAGCGTGATGATGACTCCATAGTGGTATACATATATCAAAATTTATTAAATTGCATGTTTTAACTATGTGCAGATTATTATATATCAACTATACTCAATAAAACTCAATACATAATAAAAAATCTAACTGTCCAAACTGGAAGTTAAAGAAATGTACTCAGAATATTCCCTTCCCTTAGCTTCCACATTGCATGTGAAAAGTAACATAAACTTCACCTATGAAATCCATATAGCTATGAAATTATCTCCATTGTTCCTGTCTTCACCTGCAAAGATAAGAGGATTGGTGGGAAATGTCTGATGCCTGATAGGAGGAGCTCCATAAACATTTGTTAAATAAGAAGATAAACCTTCATCAGAACCCACAGCCATTCCAAGTAAATGTACAAGCTAAGCTCACCGTGATGACTGTACAGATGCCATTTCAAAACAAGCAAAATTGTCTGAGTTGCAAGGAACAGATCAATACCTGTCTGTGAGTAGGAGTAAGGGACTACAAGGGGCAGGAGGGAAATGTGTAGGCAATGGAAATAGTCTCCGTCTTGATTGCAGTGGTGGTTACAGGGTGCATGCATTCATCAAAACTCAAAACTGTACACTTAAAATGGATGCATTTTTGTATTATATATAAATTATACCTCAATAAAATTTATTTAACTAGTCCTCTAGATTTCTGGGTTTGTTAGACCAACAGAAAATAAAGCAACAAAACTACAGAATATCAGTTGTCAAAAGCAAAGAATATGAAGCTGTGGAAATTAGAAAAGAAATACATACCCTAAATGACAAAGATTCAGACATACTAATATTAATTCCAGATCAACATTCTATTCTAACTAAGAAGCAGACCCTAATAGCTCAGTTGGTAAAGAATCCATGTGCAGGAGACCTGGGTTCGATTCCTGGGTCGGGAAGATCCCCTGGAGAAGGGAAAGGCTACCCACTCCAGCATTCTGGCCTGGAGAATTCCATGGAGTCCATGGGGTTGCAAAGAGTCGGACACAACTGAGCAACTTTCACTTTCACACAGAAAGTATGTAATAACATTACTCAAGTGTTTAATCCAATTCTGTCAATATGCTGATTTATGTTACGTCACAAGAATTTACCTCAAGAAGGATCCTTTAGCATGAACAGGATATGCTCCACCAGCTGCATGTTGTGGCTGGAGCAAACACAACTCAACTGTATCCTATTTTCTGAAATCACAAAAGCATCTATGCTTAAAGTGTATGACAGAGTTGTTGTTTAGTCGCTAAGTTGATCCAACTCTTTTGTAACCCCAAGAACTGTAATCCCACCAGGTTCCTCTGCCCATGGGATTTCCCAGGCAAAAATACTGGAGTGGGTTACCATTTCCTTCTCCAGGGGATCTTCCCCACCCAGGAATTATACCTGCGTCTCCTACATTGGCAGAAGGATTCTTTACCATTGAGCCACCAGGAAAGCTTAGAGTGTATGACACAGTAGCTGGAGTCATTAAGGGTGGGACAGAAAGCAATTGTGAGCCTTCTAAGAAAAACAATAGTTAAAAATTCATGACATTTTTAAGTCAGTCATTATGTATGACATATTTACATGAAAAACTAAAAAAAAAAAAATACACATGCACTTTGTTACCCCCCCGCACCGCCATCTATGACTACAAACTGCTAAATGTCATATTTAGAAATACACTCTCACATTCTATTGAGTTTCTTTCTTTTTTGTAAACAATTATCAGTTTTCAAACGCAGTACTGTTTAACATACTGGAATCCCAGCTGAGCTATTTCAAATCCTAAAAGATGATGCTGTGAAAGTGCTTCACTCAATAAGCCAGCAACTTTGGAAAACTCAGCAGTGGCCACAGGACTGGAAAAAGTCAGTTTTCATTCCAATTCCAAAGAAAGGCAATGCCAAAGAATGTTCAAACTACTGCACAATTGCACTCATCTCACATTGACAGGGGAATTCTCTGTCACTGAGCCACCCCCTTTTTTAACTGTCAGTTCCTTTATTCATTCCTTTCTTTTTGAGATATAACTGACTTATAATATATTCGCTTCAGGTCTATAAAATAATGATTCAATATTTGCATATATTGTGAAATCATCACCATAATAAGTCTGGTTAATTAGACTTGTGTCCTTTTTAAAATTAGAAGTATTGAGGGAAAACAGCTTCCAAACAGAATTCTCTAGATAGTGACTAAATTACTACTCATTTCCTCCTGTATACTTTTACTACAGTAGTTTTCCAATTCAGGTGTTCACCAGATTCTTCTGTGAAACTGACTTAAAAAATACCTGCCACCTGCCCCAAACCTACTAGATCAAAGTCTTGTAGATGCTGAGACCCGTGGAGTCTAGCAAGATACAGAAGCATCTCTGGTTCCTTAGGAAGTGTGAGAACCACTGCTCTGTGTAATCAGGTGCCGGTTCGGAAAGGAAGTGGCAATAAAAACAAGGGGATATATTTCAGAAATTTCTAATTAAAAGACAAATTTTTAAAAAGAAAGACATGAATGATGACATTCCGTCCTCGTTGGTGTCATTTCTTAAAGAAGACTATTTCTCCACAGACCTGAGAGGAGAGATTAGAATGCATCCAATTCAGAGGGTAAAGCCTCAACCAATTCACTTGTCAATTCACCTGTCCTCAATATGTGTGACCGGACACCAAGGAGTGTCCCTGTCAGCTGCTGCGAAGAAAGAAAGTAAACACTCCCAACATGCACTGAGGCGCAGGGAGTGGCTCAGGTTCCTAACACTTCCCTGCTGTGGCGACAAGGAGTAATAATTAACAGCTTCTTTGGCTGGATGATTGTCGCAAGGGCACTGCCAGGCGCAGAGGGAGCTGCACTCGGCAGGAGCCCCCCCCCTCCTCCCGCACCTGGCTCCGACCTCACCTCCACCTCCGGAACAGGTGAGCAAGCGCTGACTCTCCGGATGATCAGAGTTTGTGACCGAGCACAGGAACGAACTCTCCGGGGCAGGTTCAGCTCCACAACTAAGGTAAAAAGTCTCCTCCTATTTACACCATAGCAGGTGAAAAATGGGAACAGGGGGTGAAAAAAACGCTCTAATCCACTCCCTGAGGTCAAGTTGAAGGCAAGTTGTTAGAAAGCAAAATCTATAGGCAGCCAGGTTTGAAGGTGTGCGTGTATCAGAGCAGCCTGAAACCCGGACATACTTTTCCTTTTGATTTTTACAGAACACCCTTTCCTGATCAAGGTAAGCATGGGAGGGAGACGGGGCAGGGGACAGGGAAGGGCTTGAAGCTAAGTGTGGCCGCCAATCTCCCCTCACTTTTTAATAGGGAGTGATCTCAAGTTCTTTACCTGAAATTGTGATTTTTGCCAGGACAAGTTACTAGACTCTTGCAGGACTTACTGCTTTCTCTGAGTATCCTTAGTTTGCAATGTTGCATTCAACCAGCGGACTCGGAAGACCTTTTTAATTGAGGGTTCAGCTAAAGTTCTATTATTTTCCACAAATGAAAAGAGACTTCTCTCCTACCAAAAAAAAAAAAAAAGTTAAAAAGGATTTCTGAAACAATTTAGGACTGCACCACACAATGAAAGAATAATCATAATTAAATAGGAGTTCATGAGTTAAGGATCCAATTCTGAAGCAGGAAACCTTTAGGTTCAAATCTTGCCTTGGTCACTTACTGGCTTGTCCCTTACTTAGCAAATGACTTAACCTAGCCAAGCCTCAGTTCATCATCTATAAAATAGGCATCATAAGAGGATGTTCCAATAGGGCTTTGGTGGGAATTAAACACTGGGCAAGCCTTCTATAAATAGCTATAAATAATTAGCATTAAGAAATTAACAGCTCTGCCGTAGTGTCCATTCAAGCAGTGTGAGCTGAGCTGGTGAGACCAGACAGTATAAGGGTACTGGAGTTGGACTGGTTTCCAGTGAGTGAGTGCAGGATACGTGAGCAGATGGCAAGTAGGCAAAGCATTACCTCTGAGAAACAATGATATTATCTGGCTTCTTGCCACTTTTCAAATAGAGGTTGTGGTGGCCAGTTCAAACTTTTTGCTATGCTCAGTCATTTTTATTTTGGAGAAGTCATACTTATGTTAATCTGTTATTTCTGACTAGAGAAGGGAATGGCCACCACTCCAGTATTTTGCCTGGAGAATTCCATGGACAGAGGAATCTAGTGGGCTATACAGTTCATGGGGTTGCAAAAAGTCAGACATGACTGAGCGACTAACAATATTAGAAACTATAATTTTTAAAAAGAGAGAAACACTCAATCCTATGTTGTGGAACCTATCAATTTTGAAGTTTATTTATAAAAGGGACTTCCCCTGAATAACACTGATAAAATTAGACAATATAATCCATGTTCTTATATTGTAGCACGTATTGTATTGTTCACAGTAAAGTGACACAGACTTTTATTTGTGTATAGACAGGAAACATTACACATAAAAAAATGATGCCTATGTTTTGTTGGTCTTTACCACCTAAACTTAAATTACAAGGAAGTGAACTTACTTTATGAGTTTTTATTTAAAGGGTACTTTTGTTATTAATAATATTGCTGATAGGTTTATTAATGTGGGTAATTTTGAGGTAAGAATAAACTTAGTAGGCATGACTAACAAAGTAATGCTATTGATGACATTTTATCTCTTTATTAATATAAAACATTTAAATATTTTGCAATTGATCTTAGTTTAGTATTATCATTGTTTTAATGAATTCTGCCCTCAAATTGCCGAGTTGAAAATCTGCACTGTATTTTTTTTTCTTGAGAGGGGAAAGTAACTTTTTTAATCCAGTTTTATTGAGATATAATTGACATTTAGCACTGTATAAGTTTAAGTTGTACAACACAGTAATTTGACTTACATATTCATGAAATGCTCTATCATCTCGCATAGACATAAAATTAAAGAAATAGAAGGAAACCTTTTACTTGTGATGAGAACTCTTAAGATTTACTCTTTTAACAACTTTCGTATAGTTCAGCTGGTAAAGAATTCGCCTACAATGCAGGAGATCTCAGTTTGATTTCTGGGTAGGGAAGATCCCCTGGAGAAGGGAAATGCTACCCACTCCAGTATTCTAGCCTAGAGAATTCCATGGACTCTATAGTTTGCAAAGAGTCAGACACGACTGAGCGACTTTCACTTTCATATACAACATACTTATTTAATTTATTTGTGGCTCTGCTGGGTCTTCATTGCTATGTGGGCTTTTCTCTAGTAGCGGCAAGCAGAGGCTACTCTCTAGTTGTGTGCACAAGCTTCTCATTGTGGTGGCTTGTCTTGTTGCAACCCCGGGCTCTAAAGCACAGGCTCAATAGTTGTGGGCTTATTTGTTCAGAGGAATGTGGGATCTTCCTGGATCAGAGATCAAACCCATAACTCCTGCATTGGCAGGTGGATTCTTTACCACTAAGCCACCAGGGAAGCCCTATCAATGTTGATTATATTTATCATGTTGTATATTACATCTCTAGTACTAAATTTATCTTATAATTGCAAGTTTTACCTTTTGATACTTTTATATGATTCCCTCCTGCCCCCCCTTATAATTGGATATTGACTGGAGAATTGGAGATAGAATTCTAAATCTAACTAAACTGAACTGTACCATATTACTGTCATCTGAGGTGTGATTGCATTTAGTGTAGTTTAACTAAAAACTTGCAAAATAATGCAATCTATTTAGAATAAGTTATAGTACCAGTGTTCACTAAACATTTTTCAAAAAAGAAATATGCTTTTATGCTAAACAAATATTTTTAGAATTTAAACGAGTCATTTGACTTTTTATTTTCATAATAGGCATATATCTAAATAGCAAGCAGTAGCCCCAACTAAAACAAATCTATTAACCATATTTGAGATTAATTTATTTAGCCACATAAACAGGTATAAATCTTCCTAAAGTTTATTTTAGTATATAAATGTGTTTCTACTATTTTTAATGCCTATAAAATTTCGTGATAAACTGTTAAATGTTTTGGTCAATCAGAAGAGAGAGAAATAACCAGCAGTGAGTAAAAAGAATAACTTTCTGGTTACATTTAAAATAATATAACATATGTGTAATATATATGTAGCATGTAATTTAAGGTTTCATATTTGATACTTGTTTTAACTTCCTTGAATAAGAGGTATCCTATACTTTTCATTGAAATGGAAATCTAATGCTGTCAATTTACTTGTGCAGATTCTTTGATCACAAGGCAGACAGGGAATTTAAGATTGTTAGAGATACATGGGCTTTATATAAAAGTTTAGATTTTTAAAAACAAGTCAAGTAAAGGTCAATTGAAAGTACAACCTCTGCAGCAGAACTTCTTTTGAATACTCTCCTTTTCATTAAAGTCTGGACTTAGAGAAGATTGGGATCTGTTGCAAAAATTAGTCTTTTAAAGCTATCAGGTATAGTGATTTCATCATTTCATAACATTATCTCAAGTACCAAATGAACCAGTATTACTGCTTTCAGTAGTTGAACATGAAGATGTCTCCTTCTTAAGGGATGAGGGTGTTATCTTAGTAGCGGAGATGGTTGAAGGACATCTCCATCATCATCCCAGAGTCTAGTAAATGGAGCTCAAGAGGAGAAAGGGATCATTCTTCTGCAGCCAAATAATGAACAGAAAAAATGAGCCATGGTCCCTGTAAAGTCAACCTTAGAATTTCCTCTTGGAAACCTAGATGAAGCAGAGAATCTGGAGCTGGATCATGGCAATGATTCCAGAAGATGTTGTCTGCAGACTGAGTAGCTCCCTCCTACACTCAGCGGTGGCAAGATACCTTGAATCCTGAAGTGGCTTCAAAACCTAGTTCGCCTCTCCTGCTGCTCCTGCTTTTCTCACCTCCCTGAGGGCACTTTGGGAAGAGTGGAACACCCAGGGTTAGCACCATGTAAACGTGCAGTAGCATACTAATGACTTGACGTTTCAAATTAGATTCCACTGGGACTGATGGTGATGGGATAGTCACATAAAAATCTGGTTGCTTGATCCACATTCTGTTTAGTCCTGTCTTAAAGACTATCATACATTTTTACTTGTATCTCAAAACAAACATTCCCTAACTGCAACCAATAGCATCTGATAAAGTGATAATATTTATAGCCCAACACTCAACTTTTACCATCTCTGCAAATGAAGCACATTCCTTAGAAAAAAATATGGTGTCAAGTATTTCCCAGAACCCATATTTTTCTTGACTTTTTTCCTATTTTCTAAGAATTGGATAACAATTAGAATTACAGATATTTTGTTTCCTTGAAGTGATATAATTGTATATGGCTCTGCTGTTCTGTACTATAAGGTTCCAGGTCAGAGCTTAGAGAAAACAGCTTTATTTTAGAGCTAAATACATATTTGTAACTTTCCATTGTTTCTTCAGGCCAAAATAATATTTAAAACAAAATCCTCCATGTGTACAGCCTTTAATATTATTTTACTTCATAACTGAAATACTCACATGCTATTCTAATGTGATACTCTCTAGTCCTTTTTTTTTTTTTTTTAGCAATATTTATAATGTGTGTTCTGGAGTAAGAAATGGCAACCAGCTCCAGTATTCTTGCCTGGAAAATTCCATGAACAGAGCAGCCTGGCAGGCTACAGTCCATGGGGTGGCAAAGAGTTGGACACTACTGAGAGTGCAGGCATGAATATGGTGTGTGTTATTAAGATATGCTCCTCATGTATGATTTAGAAAGTACATATGAAATCAAAAAGGAAATAATTATCACTCATAATTTCACAACTTTCAGTTTTACTGTTAATATTTTTGTACATCTCTCCATATACTGAATGACTTTTCAGGTGGCTCAGTGGTAAAGAATCCACCTGCAATGCTAGAGACACAAGTTCGGTCCCTGGGTCAGGAAGATCCCTGGAGAAGGGAATGGCAACACACTCCAGTGTTCTTGCCTGGGAAGTCCCATGGACAGAAGAACCTGGCATGCTACAGTCCATGGGGTTGCAAAGAGTCTGACATGACTTAGCGACTAAGCACATACATCACACACTGAACATAAAGATATTCATTGTTTTATATTAATATATGTTTTCTCTACATATATACATTCACTCTAGGAGTCAGAAAATAAAATAAGCCATCATCCTGTTCTATGGGAAATTAGGTAAAACAAAATATGATTAGGGAGAGAAGTGATAAGTAATTAGAAAGCCTCAAATGTTTTGCTATGAAAGTTCAAAGAAGAAATTCTCTTTGGCTGGAGGACCCAGGGAGTTAACACATGTATTTTTCTAGCTCACTGTAAAATTATGACTGCTCTGACATTTCCTGCACCCAATGGCCTCAGGAATCAGGGGCTGCAGATATAGATACAAATATAGGTTATGCTTCCTGGTTTAGCACGATAGCAGGCACAGAGAAGGAACTCATGAAATATTTGTTGATATACAGAGGAGCGAACCAAGTTTTCCACTTTTAAACAAGTAACCATTTAATTAAATCCATGCTTGAACCTGGGAAGGTATTTTAAATGACTGGTCCTTTGGTCCTTTTGAGTTTTATTTGGGCTTCACCTCACATCCTTTGGCCTCATTCTGGTAACTGGCCAGTCCAGGAAGTCCACATCTATGCAGGATGCAGAGTGGGAAGAGGTAAACCACAGATGCTCTCAGATGCTCCCGGTTCTCAGCATTGCCCATATACTGGTGCTGACTTATCCTGCTTTCTCAGGGTCCTTATCCCTGCTGCCTGCTCAGACTGATTCTATCTTCCTGGTCTTCTCTCTTCCCTGTTGTGCCTCCAAGGTCTATTTTAGCTTTGACTGACCTAGTACTTCCAGGACTGTTTATTTCTCCAGGATTTAATTACTTCCCTATTTAATTCTATATTGAGCTGTACTCTGTGTGGACAAAGTTTAAAAATAGATAGCCAAACATTGAATAAGCGATCTTATTTCCTACACTATCAAAGTCAATAAGCTCTGGCCCCAGGATGGGAAAGCCTGTAAGATTACCTTTCCCAGTAAAATACTTAAATTTTTAACAACTACCTTCCTTCTCAAGACATAGTTTGTGCTTAGTTGCTCGGTCGTGTCTTTTCGACCCCGTGGACTGCAGCCCACCAGACTCCTCTGTCCATGGGGGTTCTCCCAGCAAGAATACTGGAGTGGGTTGTCGTGCCCTCCTCCAGGAGATATTCCCAACCCAGTGTTTGAACCCAGGTCTCCCGCATTGCAGGCAGATTTTTTACTGTCTGAGCCACCAGGAAAGCCCAAAGTCATAGTTTATGTTCTACCAAAATAATTGTGAGCATTCAAAGTAAGACCCTTAGGCTTCTAGACCTGTAATTTTTCTTTTTTTTCATAAATCTTTCCGCTGATTTAATCATAACCTCTGGTTATCCTCCTCTTAAGCCTTTTGAGGAAACTAGCTCAGACCCTTAAATCTACCAAGTCTTTGTAATTTGGAGGATATTCACAAGGGCACTACCAGATTTTAATTTAAGATGAATCATGGTTAATGGGAATGGAAAGGGGAAACTGTTTGAATTCATAGATCTATTTATCACTTTAGCAATTAATAATAAGCTGGGACTTTTACCAAATAACCTTTTTACCTTTCAAGTATTTCAATTGTTTGAGTATTTTGCTTAGCCAACTTTTGGATTCAGTCAATATTATTTTTTATTCAATTAGCTTATAATGCTTATCAAGAAAAATGTTACCCCATTTTCAATTTCTTTCACAAATTTCATTCAACTGTCCTTCTTTCTAAGGTCAGAATAATGAAAGGACTTTTGAATCCTTTTCTGTTTGTTTTGAAATTATTTAATTATGTCTTCTGAAGCTAGCTACAATTTGCTTCAGCATAGGTCATGAGTGACAATATAATTACATTGCAATTGTTTGCTATCTTTAATGATATTTTAGCTAATATTTTTATGAATACAAACAGAGTAGGGACCAATCAGGAAACCATTGCAATGATTCTTCAGCCTATAATTGTCAATTTGCCTTTGTACTGCAGTTCAAAATATCGCCCACTTCCAGTCCTACCTAATACCATTTTAACTATGAGGTCAAGAAAAGTTTTATAAGTAGTGGTCAGTCCTTTGGATCACAGGTACAGCTTGACATTTAGTCAGTCACTAAATAAATATTATCTAAATTCCTTTTATGTTCTAGGCAAAATTCTGAGAAGTGTATGTGCATGAGTAAGCAAACAAACAAAAGCCCATATCCTAAAAAGTTCATGTTGTAGTTGGGAAAACAGTCAACATAACTAAATAAAATCCTTTCAGATACTGATGCATTACCTAGATGAAAATATGATAATTAAATTACCTGGAACAAGGTATAAATAGAAAAGAGAGGATGGCTGAGGGCAGACTATTAGAACAATGAAATGAATAATATGATAATGACTGAGAGTTGCTTAGAGAAAGTCTCTGACAGAGACTAAGACCAGCATGATGGGAAAGTCTGAGGTAAAGAACTCCAAGGAGGAAGAGCAGCAAGTTCAAATCCCTGAGGCAGGAATGAGCTAAGAGAGTGATTAAAAACCAGAAAGAAGGCCAGTGTAGATGAAATGTAGGCCAGTGTAGATGAAATGTAAACAATGAGAGAAGTGATAAACAGAATGAATACTGAATTGCTTGACAATACCTTGGGGGTTGTCATAAAGAGGTTCTATTTTATTCTAGTTCATTCTTGAAAGTCTTTACAAGGTTTTAATCACGAAATGACAAGATCTGATTTGCTTTTGAAAATTATCATCCTGGATGCCATGTGGAGAATGCAATATGGGTCATGATGTGGGTACAGGGAAACCAGTCTGAAGGCTGATGCAATAATCCAGGAGGAAGATGGTGGTGGGTTGGCTCAGAGTGGTAGCACTGGAAATGCAAGCTGTTGAGTTACCTGTTGGAGGTACCAATAGGACTTACTTTTGGATTGGAATCTGGTTATGAAGAGGAAAAAGTAAAACTGAGTTTTAGTTTTGGTGCCCTGTAGGGTGGGTGGGAAAGAATTGCGGAGGAGGGAATTCTGGAGTATGGGAGAAAGTCATTGGTTCTAATTTGGCCATGTTGGCCTTGAGATGCCTTGGATGGACATCCAACTAGAGATTAAGTAGGTAGTAACATAAGTCTGGAATTGACAGAGAGGCTGGGCTGGAACTGGATTAGATTACCTGGAAGAAAGTGTAGATAGAGAGGAGAGGGTGGTCGAGGATAGACTATTAGAACAAGCCAGCATTTTGTGATCATATAAAGGAGGAGCCAGCAGGGGAGACTAAATAGCTGAGACATGTGAGAGAGCCAGGAACTAAAGTAAGGTTGTTGTGGTTGCTGCTTTGTCTCAAAATCTCCAAAAACAGTGTTTCAAAAAGAGGGAACAACCAATTTTGTCAATTGCTCCTGAAAGGCAGAGAAAATGAACCACTTGGCAAGATACAGGGCAATGGAATGTGAGAGGAGAGGTACAGAAGAAGTAAAAGTATAGAAGTAAAAGAATGCATGCTCAATAATGGTAAATAATTTGGACCCAGGAGGGAGAAGGTAGTGTTTGACTACTGGGGGCGGTGGGGGGTGGCAGGTATATGGGGGGGAAATCTCACTAGGAAGCCCTAATTACTCTTTTTGTGGATGATATAATGACAAAATCTAGAGGCAAAACTCAGGTTTTAGAAGCAAGAGCAAAGGCTATACAACTAATCAGCCCAGACCAAATTTTTTGACTAACTGGGATTTGTTGAGCTCATGGAGCATGCTGTGTTTCTGTCCCAAGGCAGCCTGAAAAGCCCTTGTAGCTTCTGACCTACACATTTAATTTGCACGGTTGGCTAAGCTTCTGTCTCTTTCAGCACGAGTCCTCCATGAAACCGCCTTCCAGTGATGTGCTATGAAAGAGGGTGACATTTCCAACTAGAGGGGCACCAGTCACAGGAGGACACGACTTGAAAATGAGATAAGGTATAAAACGATCATGGCAATACCAGTGGGAAGCAGAGAGTGACATCACAGCAGTGTAGAAAACAGGCCATGGGGAGACTGATATGGTCCCTTCTGAGCAGAGACCAGAAGGAAGTAGAAATCTGAATCTGCAGAGATGAGGGAAAGGGAAATGGTGAGGAGAAACTGGATGACACGTGACCCCATTAGACTACAAAGCCTAGTATTAAAGAAAGTTTCAGTGTTGAGTTTGGAAAGGTAGGTTTTGGTGGAAATACAGAAAGCCTGAAAGTCAGGTTAGGGGACTTGAGCGGTATTTGTGAAGAATGAGATATCAGGAATATCTGATAGCAAGATGATGTGATGATCAAAATGGCAAAAGCATAAAGAGAAACTAGTCAAGCATTCAGCTTACAGACCATTATAATATGCTTGGTGGGACATGCTCATAGCTTTCCAATAGATTATATAATTTCAAAGTAACAATGTGCTGTAAGGGAAAATATGCATGAGGGATGGATTCTATGAAATCTCTTTTCTTCTTTTCTTTTTTTTTTTTTTTTGACTATAGTGTGTATGTTAGTCGCTCAGTGGTGTCCAACTCTTTGCGACTCCATGGACTGTAGCCTACCAGGCTCCTCTGTCCATGGAATTCTCCAGGCAAGAATACTGGAGTGGGTTGCCATTCCCTTCTCCGGGGGATCTTCCCAACCCTGGGTTCGAACCCAGGTCTCCTGCATTGCAGGTGGATTCTTTACCATCTGAGCCACCAGGGAAGCTATTCTGGAAAAAGAAAACATGAAATGTCTTCCACATACCTTACCCCAGCCAGAATGACCTGCTTTAGAATTACCTCCCTTTCTTTTTTAAAATTTAAGAAAAAAAATGGAATTTTTCTCTCCAGCCTATCTTTTTATTCTGACTATAGCCCCTATGATTCTGTAGGCTTGAAGCAATGATAATTGAATATTCAATTTCTGCAGAAGGGAATGACTAGAAAATATTATACAAAATCTCTGGTCACACCCTAATACCATTTATATGAAGACATAAATGAGGTTATTATTCATATTTGACCACAGTTTTCAGAGCCTGAAGGAAGTTTGAAGGATGTTATGTCACACTTAATTAACCCCATGAGTCAGAGCTTGATTTTGGCTGCCTGGCAACTTGAAACTGTGTTTGTGGAATGGGACAGGGTTCAGTCAGTTTGAATTCAATTGCTGGAATGAAAGGAATATGTTCTCTTGCAGAATCATACCAAAGAGAATTCTTTCTAGACATACTCCAAAAACAGACTTACCAAACTAGCTGATCCTTCTCTGCCTTGGGACAGTTTTTGTAGTTTTTCAGTTTATATAGTTTTCATAGCTTCATAGCTTTCAGTTTGCACACCTCCAGACATTGCTGTAGAATTTCTTCTCTACTTTAACTAGCTTGCGTTCTCATGTTGCCCCCCAAATTTCAATGATTGCAAAATTCTTTTTGGATCAGATAAGCCTTTGGGAATTTAATATCTTTTTAGAGAAAATAACACTTGGCAGCTATATAAACAGAACTTGAAAACTAGGTCAATGTTTTCACAAGTCTCTGGAAATTTTACTTAAAAATATAACAAGATATTTAATGTTTTTTTCAAAAATATCTGGAAATTTTACTACAAAATCTAAAACCAAGAAGACTTCTGAAATATTATTTCAACCAGGCAGAATTCCTCAAGGAGCTTCTCTTTTTTTTTCCTTTTTATACTTCTCAATAAAGCATAAGCTCTGCATCAGGAAACAGCTGCTTCAAACACCCTGAGCCCATCTGTGCATTTATGAAGAGATGGAGCAGGAGGATGACTTTTAAATCACTGAAACCTGGTACCATCAGAACTGTGGATAAATTGAAAAGATTCTTCTCATGTATTCCAAATCAAATACTAAAAATTCAGAGTAGGGTTCCTTACAATGGGAGTTATGCCAAATTTAGACATACTGGTGGGTACATTCATTACTGGGAGCATAGCTAAGTACAGCCATCAACTGGAAAGTAACTGTCAGCACAAATTTGATTCAGGATCTCACTTACACATTTGCAAATCATTAGCATTTACCATGGGCCAACATTGTAGTTTGTATGGTCCTTTGATATCTGTTCTACCTTTCTCTCTTCCCATTTCTCTGTCACACAGTTAGTTTCTCAAATTGATCACCAAGGGGAAATCTGTATGTCAAGCTAAGTACTTTTGACTCATCTACTGTTTCTTCGTAAGCCCTCTTTATCATCTTTCTTTAGAGGGTCAAATAAAACTATATTTTCCTCTTCCTTTATTGGCTACACTGGTGTAGCCAGCTAGTAAAGAATCCTCCTGCAATGTGGGAGACCTGGGTTCAATCCCTGGGTTGGGAAGATACCCTGGAGAAAGGAAAGGCAACCCACTCCAGTATTCTGACCTGGAGAATTCCATGAACTGTATGGTCTGTAGGGTCACAAAGAGTCAGACACAACTGAACGACTTTCACTTCATTCACTTCCTTTACTAATATTTTCCATAAAGTATATGAAGAATATAATTTTCAATTTAAAATAAGAAATGGGTATCAAAATAGGATAGAAATGGATTTTTTCTCAAGAGCATATACTGAGTAATAAGAATGGAATGAAACACCTAACTATCTTAAAGCTTATATGGTGGTGGTGGAGAGGAACAGAAGGGACAGAAAAAACATGTTATAACTTGTTTCCAAAACAAATTATTCTGTGAAAAGTGGGTTTACAGGATGGTATTTATTATCCACTCAAAGTGAGTTGTACTTAAAACTCTGAACTCTAAGTTTATTTTCTTAAAATTGAAGATTTTGGAGAACATTTTACTTATCCTCAATATTAATTCCGTTAGATGTAGGAAAAAGAGATCTTTGAAAAAAATCTTAAAATGGACAAATTTGTAGAAAATCAACAATATTTAATCCATATAACCTTTTTGCAAACTTCAAAAGCAACACTGGTGAAAAGAAAAAAATAGGAAACAAATATATTCAGACCTTGCTTCAAATGATTTGTTCCACTACTTACTGTTTGAAATGGAGATAGCAATGCCCCTACCTTGCTAGGAAGGCCTGAGGAGTAAATGAGATACTACCTATCAAATGCTCACATACAGAGTGTGAGATTCAAAGCAGACACATGGTAAAAAGTCTCTTTACTTCCCTCTCCAATCTAACCTTCATGCCCACATACACAAAACACTACTTAAAAACTCCCCCCAGAATATTTTTACACACTAGGGACACAACAAACAATTTCAATGTAAGCTAGAGACTGATTTATGAATGTATCCAGGAACATACTATTAATATTATTCTAATGTTTTAGGGTCGCCTCAGATGATCTCAGAAGGGGCAGAAGAGACTATGATGGCTCACCAGTCCTCTTCTTGGATCTTCATCAATGAAAGGACATTCATTACCGGGTAACTATACACCTGCAGCTATACACCTTATATATTATTCTGGTCATCAGTCATTTGTGGGTTGTACCTTATGTATATTATGCATTGTATCATTCTAACCATCATTTGAAAACTTCAGCTGTATTGAAAAAAACTAGGAAATGGCATCATTACATTTTCTAACTATTCTCATTTTTCTATAAAAAGAACCCAGTCATATATATTATAAAAATTATATGAGGGCTTTGTAAAATATTTCAGAACATATGAGATAAACACTGTCTAAATTTGGTTTTTCCATAGGAATTATAATGAAGTTTAAATGCATATCAATAAAAAAGCATGAACATATGATCCGTAAGATCAATGATACGAATCATCAGTTGAAACTTTGAATAACAAATTAACTAAATATGTTCCTGAAGACTGCAAAGCCATAGCCTCTCATGGAACATTCACTCTATTTCATAAGTAGTGGTCTAATTTCACCAAAAGCTAAATTTCTATGTTAGTATTTGGCACAGTTTTCAGGAGCAGCTTTCAGTAAAAGATCTAAGACGCATCATAAATGATGTATCAAAGAATTAGCCCACAGGCCTGAACCAGACTTTCCTGTCCTGTCCTGTCCTTCCCTTCCTTGCTCTTCAGGACACACTTCATTTTTCACTGTTTCCCTCTTGATGTTAGGTTATGTAATAGATGACCAGGAGCTATAGCTATCTTCTTATACACAGCAAATAGCATATATCATGTTAGTTTAGGAATAATAGAGCAGGGATTTGAAAACTTTAAGAGGAAAGATAAAAATGAACCTGGCTGATCTAAAGCAGAAGCTTAATAAGAGAAAGACACAAAGGTAAGGAAAAAAAAAAAGTGGCCCTGAAACATGACCCATGTCTTACAGGGAAGAGAAACAAAGCCAAATAAATGATAAAATAGTACAGATGGTGCAGGACTGCACAATGGGAAAGCAAAGAGAACAAATATGGTCAAATGGAATCCAAGCCACAGGTGGAGGATGAGCAAGAAATGCAAGAAATGGGAAGAAGGCAGAATGCAAAAGATAGAGAATTCACTCATTCATTCCTCAGATACTAGTTAACTGCTCCCTGTGGACAGGTACCCTTGTGGCCCTGAGAGTCCAGGAATGATTGAAACAAACCTTTACCCTCATAGGCGTGCTAAGTCACTCAGGTGTGTCCAACTCTTTGCGACCCCATGGACTGTAGCCCACCAAGCTCCTCCATCAACAGGATTCACCAGGCAAGAGTAGTGGAGTGGGTTGCCATTCCTCCTCCAGGGGATCTTCCCATCCCAGCAATCAAACCCGCATCTCCTGCAGTGTCAGTCAGTCAGTGCCATTGCTCAGTTAAGTCTGACTTTTTTGACCCCGTGGACTGCAGCACACCAGGCCTCCCATTCCACCACCAACTCCCAGAGTTTACTCAATTTCATGTCCATCGAGGCAGTGATGCCATCCAACCATCTCATCCTCTGTCATCCTCTTCTCCTCCTGCCTTCAATCTTTCCCAGCATCAGGGTCTTTTCCAATGAGTCAGTTCTTTGCATCAGTTGGTCAAAGTACTGGAGCTTCAGCTTCAGCATCAGTCCTTCCAATGAATATTCAGGACTGATTTCCTTTAGGATTGACTGGTTGGATCTCCTTGCAGTCCAAGGGACTCTCAAGAGTCTTCTCTAACACCACAGTTCAAAAGCATCAATTCTTCGGCGCTCAGCTTTCTTTATAGTCCAACTCTCACATCCATACATGACTACTGGAAAAACCATAGCTTTGACTAGATGGACCTTTGTCAGCAAAGTAAAGTCTCTGCTTTTATTAATGTCTCAGCATATTAATGCTGTCTAGGTTGGTCATAGCTTTTCTTCTAAGGAGCAAGCATCTTTAATTTCACAGCTGCAGTCACCATCTGCAGTGATTTTAGAGCCCAAAAAAGTAAAGTTTGTCACTGTTTCCACTGTTTCCCCATCTATTTGCCATGAAGTAACGGGACCAGATGCCAGGATCTTAGTTTTCTGAATGTTGAGTTTTAAGCCAACTTTTTCATCTTCCTCTTTCACTTTCATCAAGAGGCTCTTTAGTTCTTCTTCCATTTCTGCCATAAAGGTGGTATCATCTGCATATCTGAGGTTACTGATATTTCTCCTGGCAATCTTGATTCCAGCTTGTGCTTCATGCAGCCCAGTGTTTTTCATGATGTACTCTGCATATACGTTAAACAAGCAGAGTGACAACATACAGCCTTGACATACTCCTTTTCCTACATGGAACCAATCTGTTGTTCCATGTCCAGTTCTAACTGTTGCTTCCTGACCTGCATACAGATTTCTCAAGAGGCAGGTCAGGTGGTCTGGTATTCCCATCTCTTTCAGAATTTTCCACAGTTTGTTGTGATCCACACAGTCAAAGGCTTTGGCATGTTCAATAAAGCAGAAATAGATGTTTTTCTGGAACTCTCTTACTTTTCAATGATCCAACAGATGTTGGCAACTTGATTTCTGGTTCCTCTGCCTTTTCTAAAACCAGCTTGAACATCTGGAAGTTCATGGTTCACATATTGCTGAAGCCTGGCTTGGAGAATTTTTAGCATTATTTTACTAGCATGTGAGATGAGTGCAATTGTGTAGTAGTTTGAGCGTTCTTTGGCATTGCTTTTCTTTGGTATTAAGATGAAAACTGACCTTTTCCAGTCCTGTGGCCACTGCTGAGTTTTCCAAATTTGCTGGCATCATTGAGTGCAGCACTTTCACAGCATCATCTTTTAGGATTTGAAATAGCTCAACTGGAATGCCATCACCTCCACTAGCTTTGCTCATAGTGATGCTTCCAAAGGCCCACTTGATTTCACATTCCAGAATGTCTGGCTCTATGTGAGTGATCACACCATCGTGATTATCTGGGTCATGAAGATTTTTCTGTATAGTTCTTCTGTGCGTTCTTGCCACCTCTTCTTAATATCTTCTACTTCTGTCAGGTCCATACCATTTCTTTCCTTATTGAGCCCATTTTTGCATGAAATGTTCCGCTGGTATCTCTAATTTTTTGAAGAGATCTCTAGTCTTTCCCATTCTATTGTTTTCCTCTATTTCTTTGCATTGATCACTGAGAAAGGCTTTCTTATCTCTCCTTGCTGTTCTTTGGAACTTGCATTCAAATGGGTATATCTTTCCTTTTCTCCTTTGCCTTTCACTTCTCTTCTTTTCATAGCTATTTTTAAGGTCTCCTCAGACAACCATTTTGCCTTTTTGCATTTCTTTTTCTTGGGGATGTTCTTGAACCCTGCCTCTTGTATAATGTCACGAACCTCCATCCATAGTTCTTCAGGCACTCTGTCTATCAGATCTAGTCCCTTGAATCTATTTCTCACTTTCACTATATAATCGTAAGGGATTTGATTTAGGTCATACCTGAATGGTCTAGTGGTTTTCTCCACTTTCTTCAATTTCAGTCTGACTTTGGCAATAAGGAGTTCATGATCTGAGCCACAGTCAGCTCCTGGTCTTGTTTTTGCTGACTCTGTAGAGCTTCTCCATCTTTGGCTGCAAAGAATATAATCAATCTGATTTCGGTATTGACCATCTGGTGATGTCCATGTGTAGAGTCTTCTCTTGTGTTGTTAGAAGAGGATGTTTGCTATGACGAGTGCATTCTCTTGGAAAAACTTATTAGCCTTTGCCCTGCTTCATTCTGTACTCCATGGCCAAATTTGCCTTTTACTCCAGGTATCTCTTGACTTCCTACTTTTGCATTACAGTCCCCAATAATGAAAAAGAAATCTTTTTTGGGTGTTAGTTCTAGAAGATCTTGTGGGTCTTCATAGAACCAATCACCTTCAGCTTCTTCAGTATTACTGGTCGAGGCATAGAAACTTGGATTACTGTGATGTTGAATGGTTTGCCTTGAAAACGAACAGAGATCATTCTGTCATTTTTGAGATTGCATCCAACTACTGCATTTCAGACTCTTTTATTGACTATGATGGCTGCTCCATTTCTTCTAAGGGATTCCTACCCACAGTAGGAATGGTCATTTGAGTTAAATTCACCCATTCCAGTCCATTTTAGTTCACTATTTCTTAAAATGTCAATATTCACTCTTGCCATCCCCTGTTTGACCACTTCCAATTTGCCTTGATTCATGGACCTAACATCCCAGGTTCCTATGCAATATTGCTCTTTACAGCATTGGACTTTTCTTTCATCACCAGTCACCTTCACAACTGGGGGTTGTTTTTGCTTTGGCTCCATCTCTTCATTCTTTCTGGAGTTATTTCTCCACTGATCTCCAGTAGCATATTGGGCACATACCGACCTGGGAAGTTCATCTGTCAGTGTCCTATCTTCTTGCTTTTTCATACTGTTCATGGGGTTCTCAAGGCAAGAATACTGAAGTGGTTTTCGATTCCCTTCTCCAGTGGACCACATTTTGTCAGAACTCTCCACCATGACCCGTCCATCTTGGGTGGCCCTACACAGCATGGCTCATAGTTTCACTGAGTTAGACAAGGCTGTGGTCCATGTGATCAGATTGGTTATTTTTCTGTGATTGCAGTGTCAGGCAGGTTCTTTACTACTTGCACCACCTGGGAAGCTCCTACCCTCATGGGGCTGTCTCCTAAAAAAGGGAAACTGTCAGTGTGTAGGATAAGTATTAAACAACATGCACTATGAGATGCTGAAAGATATGAAGAATAAAAATAAAGCTGGAAAGAGAGTAATGATCACTGGGGTTGGAGATCCATGAGTTATGATTTCATATAAGATGGCCAGGAAAGGCCTCAGGGAGGAGGTAGCCTTGGGAGAAAAGCCTGAAGGAGGTGAGTGAATAAGCTGTGTTGGTATCTAGCTGGGAGGCTTCCAGGAAAGGGGATGCTAAATTCACAGCCTTGAGGCAGTTACATGCCTGAAAGAGTGGAGGAAGCCAGTGTGGAAAGTGAAATAAGAAGGACAGTAGGAGAAGGTGAGGTCAGAGATACAATGGGGCCAGGATATATAGGGCCTCATAGGCCACTGAGACTTTGTCTTTGCCACTTACAAGATGAGAAACCATTGAAGAATATTGAGTACATGAGTTCCTGGATCAGTCTGGTTACTCTGTTAAGGACAGACTGAAGAGGAGAAAAGAGTAGGAGCAGAGAAATTATTGAGAAACTTGGAGTCCAGAGTAGAGACGATAGTGGCTTGGACCAAGGTGACAGTGGTAGAGATAGGGGGAAAAATTATCAGATTCTGGGTATATTTTGAAAGGAAAGACAATAGAAAATCCTGAATGATTAGATGTGGGGTATAAAAATAATTAAGAATGAAACCAAGGATTGGGTCTAGAAGAATGGAATGAACACTTTCTGACCTATAAAGACTACAAGAGGAGCATGTTTGGGATAGAAGATCAGGAGTTCAGTACTAAACATGTTCTTTTTGAGAATGACTAATATCACCAAGGGGATAAGTATGAGCAGAGAAGATTCAAGGTCCAAGGGTAGAAAAGAGTGAAATGAAGTAGGAAAAGTAGAAAACAAGAAGGCAAGGCATTGGATGAAAAGTGGGCAGAAGGAATGTGGGCACAGAATGGAGAGGAGGAGCAGCAATATAGTGGGTATGTATATAAAGCACTACTTTGTGATGTCAATGTAGCTAACATTTTGGTGGAGATACAAGAAGGAAGTTGAGGAAATGGGAAATTGAAATGAAAGACAAATTAATCTTTGAAGTGCAGATGGCTGATAATGAAAGTGAGAGAAGGTAACATCTGTATAAAACCAAAAGTGAGAGAGACAGAAAGATCCTAGAGAGAAGTAAGACAGACATTGTTAAAAGTACCTGAAAGATGATAGTTTGGGAAGAGAAAACGGTGATAAAAGGATGTGAATGATCTGCAGGAGAAGCAGGAAGCAAATGAGATTCAAGTCAGAGAGATGATGGAGAAGTTGGGAGATGCTGTGAATAAAAGGGAAGAAGCTCACAAGAGGATGGGCAGAACAGGGTAAGAGCCCCTGGACAGCCCCGAGAAAGCCCCCCTCTTTGTGCCTCTTTCCCCCAAATTTACAGAAGCACCAAAGTTGTCTCCAGAGATATAGCCCTGAGTCTACACCACTGTTTCTTTGTGCATAAATACCTTCCATGCAGCGTAAGTTTAACTAACCAGGAAAGCACATTTACCATACCAGGAGAGAAGTTCCAAGGAGAAACATAACACAGCATAAGAGAAGAATGTACAAACCCATGTACATATTTTACTGTTATTCAACTCTGCCTAACTCAGGTTAGTCTGTGAAATCGTGATCCTTACCCCCCAACCAAGCCAGGGCATCACTAAACCACACCTGGGGCCACCTCTCAGTCTGAAACTACAATAATTTTCTTTTCATTTTCTTCAGCTATACAGCTGCTCTTCACCTCCTGAATTCCTGAGGAAGTAAGGTCCTTTCTCACTCACACCTTTAGACTTACTCTTGTTGTTTAGTTGCTAAGCCATCCGACTCTTTTGCGACCCCATGAACTGTAGCCCACCAGGCTCCTCTGTCCATGGAATTTCCGGGTAAGAATACTAGAATGGGTTGCCATTTCCTTCTCCAGGGAATCTTCCCGACCTGGGGATCGAACCCACATCTCCTGCATTGCAGGTGGATACTTTACCGTTGAGCCACCAGGGAAGCCCAGAACCCCTGTCACGAGATTACAATACTCTCTAAACAGGCACCACCTAACCCAAATAGCAATCCAAAGTCCCCTTCTGCATTCACTGGTCTCTCTCTGAACTAGGATGCCTCTTCCTCGACAAAACCTCAAGACAAATGTCATAGAGAAGCCCCAGTGCCCTCCCTAACTCCTGTCTGCTCTGAGGGGCAGTCCTGTTCTTCCCAGTCCTGCTACTTGTACACATGTGTTTCTCTTTATTCTCAGCCTTGAATCATCTGTTTCTCTAGAACAGCTTCCTTCCACCTTCATGAAACTCTTTGTTCTCTTCTAAATTGATGTATGTCAATCTCATTTGTATCTTAATGATAACTTCTCCTCCTGGACATCATGTTCCTTTTATTCATCTGTCTAATCACCATATGAATATCAAGAATTTCACTGAAATTAACACCTGTTCCATACTCTGGTGGTCACCAGGTCAACTTTTGGTTCCTTTATAATATTTAATTTTCCAGAGTCAGTTCCTTCCTTTTTTCATGAAATCTTCCATGAACTGCATTAAGATTTTAATTAGCCCATTAATTACTTGTGTATTTGTTCTTTTAAAATATTTCCTGATTATGGAAGTATGATTATTTTATAAATTATTGTTTTTATATATTTATTTCATAAACTGAGAAAATATAGAAACATATAGACTGAAAGAATAAAAATTATCCATAATTTTACTACTCAAAAAAGAAAATGAGTTTAATTTTGTCATGTTCCTCATCTGCTAAGGATTCTATTTTATACAGTTGAGATTATACTGTATCTTGTTTTACACACCTGGCATTATCAATATTTCCCCATACAATTAAAATAATCTTCCTGAAGATGATTTTAATGACATTATATCACTCAACAGCATATAATATGTCATAATGTAATCATTCCTTTAATTTTACCCTCAAGATGGCTCCAATATTTTGAATACACTAGAACTAGTTCACACAGAAGTAGAATTACTGAATCAAAGTATACAAGTAAATCTAATATTATTGTTACAGATTAGCTTTCTAAAAATGCTTGATGAGCCTTCTCTCCCACCAACAGCTTAAGGCTGCCTGCCTTGTCTCATAATAGGTGCTTGGTTTCCCAAGGTAGAATGTAAACCCTTTGAAGGTAGTATTTTTTGCATCCTCTTTCCCAAGGTGAGATACCTAGGTGACTTTGATACATGAGATGATTTTAGGTTAAAGATAAATAATTGGTTTTTATTTAAACACTTATGGAAAATATTAGAAAAATATAATTACCACATGAAGTCTTTGATTCCACAAACATTATTTCTCAGCACAAATAAAAGCTTACTTAAAAGGAGAATCAACTAAGCAACTTAGTTGGGTGTCAGTCACTCAAAACCACAGAGTTCTAGCAATAAAAAATACCTATCCTGAAGCACATGCCATCAGAACACTCTCACTTTATAATGTGTTATATTTTTAAATTTTATTCTTCAAATAAGACTGAAAATTTAAAAGGAAAGAGTGGTGCTTCATATATAATTCTGAAAATATGAACTCAATAAATAATACATGATTGTTGAGTAAATATGTAAAAAAAAGTCAACTAGAAAAATATTAAGTGACAACATATGATACTTGGGAGTTGGTAAACTCATAAAAGCAGTACATGAGTAATTATTTTGAACAGCACAGCCGTAGCCCTCAGCCATAATGGAGCAATCACTTTCCCACAAAGTAGCCTTAAAGTCAGTATTTTGTAATTTTTTTAATCTCTGAAAATATTTTTATAAATACATTCTAATAATTAGGAATATAAGGGAGAAAGAAAACTAACCATATTTGAGAGCTTATATGCACTCCCATTTTATAACTGGTCTATAACCAAATATGGGCTTCCTATGTGGCTAAGTGGTAAAGAATCCACTGGTAATGCAGGAGACACAAGAGACTCAGGTTTGATTCCTGGTTCAGAAGATCCCCTGGAGTAGGAAATGGCAACCTGCTCCAGTAGTATGGCCCTGGAAAATTCCATGGACAGAGGAGCCTGGTGAGCTACAGTCCAGGGGGTTGCAAAGAGTTGGACACGACTGAGTGACTAAGCACAGGTCATGATGAAATACGTCACAATGAAACCACATATTTGGGGGAGGACATTTCTGAAGAAGTGTCTGGATTTCTGGCGACCCTTATTTTGCATCGAATTTTGAGTTGACTAAATTAGAGACTTGCAGTTTATCTTCTATAGGCTAGAGCCCCTTTCAGGCCCTGGTATCCATCTATTATTGGCATTCTACATGGTAAAGTAACACAGCTTTTACACAAATGCCAGATGAGAAAATAGTGTTTCTCAAAATGTAGTCACGGGCCACCTGCCTCCTGATTAAGATATTTGTTAATAAGGCAGATGCAGTGGTCCACCCCAGTGTTAATCAGGTGACTTAGATGCAGTACTGAATTCTAGAAACTACTGCTTAGAGGAGGAAAGGATTAAAGTTTGAGAATTTCTGGCCACCAGAAATAAATTTCTGGAATTCAGGAAAATCTTTACAAAATAGTCACCAGAAATTATAGTGATAACATCCAACTTGTCATAAACCTGACGAACACCTCCATTCATTTACTCACTTAAAGTAGTTATTCAGCTCCCACTCTGCAACAGGCATTGTTCTGGCAAACAAGGCAGGAGTCACCAACTTATTAAGGGATGTTTATTTTCATGCAGAGAAATACATGAAAATGATGAAGACTAGTAGAAAAAAGAGTCCTTAATGAAAATTTTGCTTTCAGCAGATTTCATGAGAACTGTATATGATCTGTGAAATAGGAGATCTTGAAGCACAGTAAGCAATATAACATTTACGTCTTAGTACTGGATAAGAATTCTCTGAGTTTGGAAACTTCTCTGAGTGAAGGGCGTTGGCAGAAGTTAACTTCATGTTCAAGTAACTAAGGTTCCAGTTGGTATTTCCTTGCCTGGGGTTATTGCCGCTCTGTTGTTTCACCTGGTAAATATTCTAAGTGAGTTGAGTCGTTAAAAAAAAAAATGGTTCCATTTGGTTGCTTTCAAAGTGCTTTCATTTCAGGTATAGGCTGAAATCTGGGCATTTTAGGGGTGAGTAAATGCCTATCCTTAATTTGAAAAAAGATGTTCAAATCCAGTTTTAGGATATAGATCAGATTTCACCCTCAGAACTTGCTAGATTTTTTCTCCTCCTACTTAGGAACCTAATACAAACCCTTGCAGGCTGCCGCTTTTCCAAAAGCGGTCACAAGGCACGTGTGCATTCCTGTCCTTACCAACTAACTTTAATTAGCATGATGTAATAAATTTTAGCAGAAAGTACATCATTCCAAACAGTTTCTTTTTCCAAGGGTGTTGGCCGGCACCGTTTGTTGAAACAAAGAAACCAGCCACCTACACCTCTGAGCACAAGTTCAGCACAAAGGGCCAGGTGTTCCTGAGGCTGCCTCCTACCTGGCCAGCAGAGCCAGAGGGCCATGTTTGCCCAGGTCTCGTGGCCAGAGTCTTCTCTGGATCAAAGGAACTGGAACAAACACTGCGAGCCCCAGTGTGCCCTGCGCTAGGTGTTAAAGAGTGGGCACCACTGGACTTTTGTCTTTAAGAAAGCAGAAGAGATCCCTCCCTAACATATTTTTATAGGAGTGAGGATTTTAAAATGAGCCAAGAAAAAAGTTTGAGACATAGGTAGGACCATCTCCTTTAAAACTGAAGAATATTTTTTCTCTGTGGGAGTTTTCTTTTTTTTTTAATTTATGTAAAAAATTTCCATTATTCATGTTTGGTGGCCTAGTAAAAATACTATTTCTCTTTTTATTAAGAGAAACTGGATATCACAGTTTCACAAAAAGGTCAGTAATGTCACTCCCAGACAGGTGGAAATGGTCATTCAGCTTTATATCAGATATTTTTCAATGAGTGTATGTATATTGTTAACAGTCATTGAGTATACCAAGAGGATTGTTATTCGTGGTAACATTTATCTACTCCACATTTTACTATTTGATCACTTTGGTCCATTAAAAAGCAAGATCACCTGTCTGCCCAATACACACTGAATATGCTTCAGTAGACAGTCTGATGAAGTCAAAATTCAAAGACTCTAAAAATAGGTAACAGAGTTTACTTGAATTTCTGGTCATGTTAGCTACACTGGAAAAAGATCATTCCTCTCTAGGGTTTCCCTAGTTGTCCAGTGGTTAAGAAGCTGCCCTGCAATGCACGGGACACCAGTTTGATCCCTTGTCCAGGAAGTTCCCACATGCCACAACTTCTGAGGCTGCATTCCGGAGCCCAAAAGCCACAACTACTGAGCCCACATACAATGAGAAGCCCACACACTGCAACTAGAGAAAAGGCCCCAAGAGCAGCAACTACAGAGTCCACAGGCAGCCACTACTGAAGCCCGAGTGCCCTAGGGCCCATGTTCTACAAGAGAAGCCACCGCAATGAGAAGCCTGTGCACTGCGACTAGGGAGTAGCCCCCACTCTCCGCAGCTAGAGAAAAGCCTGTGAGCAGCGACAAAGGCCCAGTGCAGCCAAAAATTAATTAATTAGTTAATATAAAAAATTATTCCTCTTTAAAAGGTGGTCAGGATTCAGTTTTCTGTATTTTATTCCCTAAGCAAATAATTACTAAGAGCGCACCATGAGCCAGATGCTGTACTAGAAGCTTAGAAGCTGGGGTAGCAATTCTGAATGCAAACAGACCAGAGCCCTGCTTTCACGGAGGTTGTAGTCTGAAGCCATAAATCTCCAACTTTTGAGCCTTCATCAGAGTCACTGGAGAGCTTGGTAAAATAAAGATTGCTGGGCCTCATTCCCAGAGTCCCTGATTCAGGAGGTCTGGGGTGGCTCAGAATCTACCTGCCAATGCAGGAGATGCAGGAGACATAGGTTCGATCCCTGGGTCAGGAAGATCCCCTGGAGGAGGTAATGACAACCCGCTTCAGTATTCTTGCCTGGAAAATCCCATGGACAGAGGAGCCTGACGGGTTACAGTCCATGGGGTCGCAAAGGGTCACACATGACAGCACACGTGCATGAGCATTTGCACATATGACAAGGGCCCGGGTGGTACCAATGTTACTGCTCTCAGAATCACGGTGAGAACCACAGCTCTAGAAGCCTGATTCAGAAGCCAAAGAACCCTTATTCTCTGAGAGAATAAGGATCTAGTGTAAACAGGGAAGGCCAGAGATCTGAAGGAGGATCAAGCTAACAAGTTTAAGGAAGTCAGTGGGAGACCGCTCCTGATACAGGGGACCAGCCCAACATCCTCAAGCCCAGAGAGAGCACAGAGTTCCAGCAAGTCAGAGTTCCCAGAGTGGTTGAGGTGAAGAACCCAAGGAAAAGCGTGTCTGTCAAAGAGACTAAAGAGGAAGAGAGACCAAGCAGGACTTCACCTGCTGTGATGAGGATCTGAGGTTTTTATACCAAGAGCATTGGAGAGATATTAAAGGATGTTCGGCAAAGCAGATGATTCGCTTACATATGTTCTACATAATGTGGATAGAATGTGGGAGTAGATGGAAGATGCCCAGAATAGAAACAAGGAGGTTGCTTTATATATATATATATTTTTTCCAATATAAGGAAAATCTGTGGTCATAGTCATCGTGGCATTATTGAAGAGCTGTAAGAGCCTGTGGCCCAGGAGAGTCCTGCCTCAGTCTTTAGTTCATGCTCATGTAGGTGGCCTCAGGGATCACTGACCACTTGCTGTGTTTCAGACACTCTAGTGACAGTCCTGATGATCCAAGTGGCTAAAAGACATATCAATAAAAATAATTGAAAGTCTTCATTAACTGAATAGATAGATTATTTCCCCATCTCAAGGGAACAGGGACATCAGACTGTGAAGTCAAGGTAGTGATCGTTGTGTGTGTAGTCAGTCATGTCCAACTCTTTGTGACCCCATGAACTATGGTCTGCCAGGCTCCCCTGTCCATGGGATATTTCAGATAAGAATTCTGGAGTGGGTTGCCATTTCCTCCTCCAGGGGATCTTCCCAACCCAGGGATCAAACCTATGTCTCCTGCATCTCCCACATTGGCAGGCAGATTCTTTACCACTGAGCAACCTGGAAAGCCCAATAAGTACAAAATTCCCTCACTGTTCGTACACAAAGGTTGTCCTTTTACAGTCAGCCTGCAACTGCTCCAATCATGACGGGTATTGTGTGGCACACTTGTGTTTACTTTTTTTTTTCCCCTCAAGTTGATTTTTATTTTTTAAAATTAATTTATTTGTATTAATTGGAGGCTATTTATTTGCGTTTACTTTTTAACTGGCTCTTAAAAAAAAATCTATGGGACATGCATTAGAAAGACTTGAAAGTTTAAATCATGGAAAAATGAAAAGCAAGATCCCAACAGAAACTAGATACCAACCTCACTGTTTCATTCCCTCATCACTACACCCAGCCCCACAGCAAGTCCCATCAGCTCCACATCCAATATCCAACCACCTCTCACCATTGAGTCCAAGTGATCACTGTCTCCTGCCAGGACAACTACAACAGCCTCCTAATCAGACTGCCAGCTACCACTTCCTGGGCCTGCAATCCATTCTCCTAGCAGCCAGAAGGTCTCTTTACAGAGCAGTCACAGCATCATGCTTGAACCCTTCAAAGTTTCCTATCACAGACTCCTTGTCATAAGGAGTCTCTAAGGCCCAATGCAGTTTGGCCTGAAGAATATTTACAGCCTCATCCTGAACCACTCTTCCTTTGTTTGTCTCCTTCAAATATGCCAAGTTTAGTCCTGTACACAGGATATGGCTCTGGCATCTCTTGCTTTGGACTCTCTCTTTGACTCTTCACATGGCCGACTTCTTCCCACTATTCAGTTCAGTTCAGTTCAGTCACTCAGTTGTGTCCGACTCTTTGCAACCCCATGAATTGCAGCATACCAGGCCTCTCTGTCCATCACCAACTCCCGGAGTCTATCCAAACCCATGTCTATCTAGTCGGTGATGCCATCCAACCATCTCATCCTCTGTCGTCCCCTTCTCTTCCTGCCCCCAATCCTACCCAGCATTAGAGTCTTTTCCAATGAGTCAACTCTTTGCATGAGGTGGCCAAAGTATTGGAGTTTCAGCTTCAACATCAGTCCTCCCAATGAACACCCAGGATTGATCTCCTTTAGGATGGATTGATTGGATCTCCTTGCAGTCCAAGGGACTCTCAAGAGTCTTCTCCAACACCACAGTTCAAAAGCATCAATTCTGCGGCGCTCAGCTTTCTTCACCGTCCAACTCTCACATCCATACATGACTACTGGAAAAACCATAGCCTTGACTAGACGGACTTTTGTTGGCAACGTAATGTCTCTGCTTTTAAATATGCTATCTAGGTTGGCCATAACCTTTCTTCCAAGGAGTAAGTGTCTTTTAATGTCAGTTTAATATTTCAGGCCTTCTGATCATCTTTTCTAAAATGCCCTCTTTCTTGTGCTGCATCACAGGATGATATTTTATTGTTCCTATACCTCTTACCCATGTGTAAAATCAGCATATTTCTTTATTTGCTCTTTTTTTTAATCTTCTTTCTCCAGAAAGCAACTCTCATCACTTCAGGGGCTCCATCGGTTTAAATATTGCAGACTTCCTAGCACCTGTTATTTTGTCTGTTACATAGTAATCCTCCAATAAATTTGTGTTGATGATGAGTGAGTATGGGAGAATCAGACTCAAGGAACTAAATTAGGACTTTAGTATTTTGGTTTGACGTGTGTGTGTGTGTGTGTGTGTGTGTGTGTGTGTTAGTTGCTCAATTGTGCCTTACTCTTTGCAACCCCATGGACTGTAGCTGGCCAGGCTCCTCTGTCTGTGGAATTCTCCAGGCAAGAATACTGGAATGCGTTGCCATTCCCTTCTCCAGGGGATCTTCCCAACCCAGAAATCAAATCCGGGTCTCCGGAGTTGCAGGCAGATCCTTTACCGTCGGAGCCACCGGGGAAGCCCTTTGGTTTGATGGATGCTACCCTCAAACACTGTTTCATACCTAGTGGAAGGGTGATTATCTATATCAGGGCTTCTTTCCATTTTAATGCGCATGCAGACTTTCCTGGGGTTCTCGGCTAAAATACTGATTGTGATTTCTAACAAGATGCCTCTCAAGTGTTCAGACAATATTTGGATAGACAGAGTTACCCTTAAGTCTTGTGATAGCTAGAATAATGGCCTCCCAAAGATGTCTACTCCTTAATTCCTTGAACCCATGACTGTTTTCCATTACATTGCAAAAGGGAATTAAGGTTGCCAATGGAATGACAACCTTAGCTGTCAATGGCAGCTAATCAATTGACCTTAAGTTTGGGGGGATTATCCAGATGGGCTCAATATAATCATGTGCTGTGTGCTAAATCACTTCAGTTGTGTCTGACTCTTTGAGACACTGGACTGTAGCCCTCTAGGCTCCTCTGTCCGTGGGGATTCTCCAGACAAGAATATTGGAGTCGGTTGACATGTCCTCCTCCAGAGGAATCTTCCCGACCCAGGTATCGAACCTGAGTTTCCTGTGGCTCCTGCATTGCAGGCAGCCGAGCCACCAGGGAAGCCCCAGAGGTGAGATCCGTCTGGTTATATTACCTTATTGATTAGGTGACTAATGGATTGCAGGAAGCTCCCAGGTCCTTTTTATTATCAGTTGTCAGCATTGACAGAGAGTTAGAGTCTTAAGACAGAACTTCCAGGAAGAATGAGACAAGCCACAGTCACCATTCTCCCAACCACTGGCAGTAATTAATGATACGTGAGCACAGTTGTGAAGGATGTCAGAAAGGGCAGCACTTCAAAGGAAGTCAAGAGAGTTCAGTTCGGGGCTTCCTGATCCTTTTGGTTTTGCATTTTTACTTCAATCGAGAAAGCTTCCTCTGCCCAGCCTCTCAGTATTCAAATGATGGAACCCAATCCTTTCATTTGCAATGGAAATGAATAGCCTACTTTGAGAACTGAGCAAAGTCTCTAAGCAAAGGTTGAAAAGCAGCCTTTTTCCCTCATCTTCTGAGCCAGGAGATGAGGCCAAAGGCAAGAAGAACTGGAGCCAGGCTGCTTATTGAGGAAGGACTGCAGGAGATTGCACTTTCAATTCCAGGATTTGAGCTGACGGTAATGCAGGATAAAGGAAGTTAAGAGAATCTTGCTACTTCTTGCAGATGTCAGGACTATGGAATGATAGTTTGTTTGTCTTGGCAAAGAGCTTAATGATAAGCCTTTACTTGTTCTTTTGTCCTCATATTTCCTGGTTCACCTTTCCAAAAACATACAGGATGCTATATTACATTTTTATGGAATTGAAATTATGAAAACATCGACTGTATTATGCACTTACAATATGGAGTTTGGAAAGCATATAGAACGACAACACTTAAAAAAGTCCCAACCTAAACTCCCAGAAAATGGTCAATTTGCTATTTTACATGTTCATTATGTTGTTTATAAAAATCACTATGAATTAAGTTTTAAATTCAGTTTTTGAAACTGACGTTAAATTGTTAACCTCATTGCTGAAATGTAACATTATGAACAAAATGTGGTGGAGGGGGGTGACTAAATCTGTAAGAGAGCAAGCTAGCATTTTTATTCTGCTTTAATTTTTCATTTCTTTGAAGACACTGTCTTGAATGTTCTAGGTTCCTGCTCTTAAACGTGGCAACACACAAGGCAGGATGCCGTCTCTAGTGCTGTTGTCACTGTGTTGTTCAGTGGCTGCCTGGCCGGGATCCTGAATATTTTTCAGCAAGTCTCCAAAAGGCAGAAATAACACAAACTAAGGAAGCACAGCCATGACCAAATATGCCTTTGTTGACTACATGGGATTGTATTTTCCACTGAGGTTTATTTTGTGGCATGTGGCAGGTTCTGAAATTTGTGTTGGGCTTCCGCATACAAGAGTATTTCTGTTTGCCTTTGTCCAAATTATAGGAATCACATAGTAAAGAATAAGATGGGGTTTTTTGGTTTCCAGGAAGAGGGTTGGAGATCCACTTAGTTATGCTGCAAATCATTACTAAAAGGAGAGGAGAGAACTCACAACTAAAATTTGACTTGCATTCTATCTATGGATGGAGGGCACAACTCACTTCCACCATCATACTGTCCAGTGTCAATACTCATTACAGTTTGTAAAATTAAATGCAAAGTGTTTCTTCTGGCCAACCAGATAGCGTGATAAGATTGAGGAACTCCTTTCTTGCTCAGTCCATTATTCATGACAAACGTCAGAGTGTGGGTAATTCCCATCTGCTGAGCAGATGCCATTCAGACCACAAAGTGCAAAGTACACCTAAGCGTTTTACAGTCAGCTCTGGATCCACTATTACTCATTAAAACTGAGCCAGGAGCCTTAAAGGAACAGGGACCTTTAAAGGGACAGGAGCCCTGGCATCATTTCCCCTATACCTGTCACCCCCATGCTAAGTCTCTCCCTGGTGAGCACTTATCCAGGAGCCGTAATGACTAACTCTGGGTGTCCATCTGCATCTAACAGGGTCCTCTCTCTGCACTGTCATGCACAGTACCAGCTTCTGTACTGGGAAAGCTTATGATTCTATGTGTTCATTTAGTTAGAAGTCCAGTTTATATGGAGGCTTGTTATTCCTTAGTTTTGTAAAAACACTATTCATGTTATATACTGTGTAGTAGTGTTTTTTTTTTTAATCCTTGTGATATATTATGATACAGTATTCCATGTTTGGAAAACCAAGCTTTTCTTAGAAAATCAATTTACATATCACACATAAAGTCTGGCTTCCCTGATGACCCAGCGGTAAAGAATCCGCCTGCCAATGCAGGAGGCATGTGTTCGATCCCTGGTTTGGGAAGATTCCCCTGGAGGAGGAGATGGCAACCCACTCTAGTATTCCTGCCTGAGAAATCCCACGGACAGAGGAGCTACAGTCCATGGGATCACGAAAGAGTCGGACACAACTTAGTGACTATACCACCACCACAAAAAGTATACAGGTTGTTTGTATCATGTCAACTTCTTGGGTGTCCCTATGTCTTCTAGATGTGACAGATTTGTAAGCTGAGAAGACTGGATAGGGAATCCATTTCTTATCACCCATTTAATTGTTTTGTTAAGACAACTGAATAGTTGCTAAACAGTCTGGTCTAGGCTGGGTGGAGAATTCTCTGGGGCTGAAAGAAAAAGGTACATAAATTATTTTTTCCCTTTTGTTATGAGGTAGGGAGATCCATCAGTTCAGTTCAGTTCAGTCACTCAGTCGTGTCTGACTCTTTAAGACCCCATGAACCTCAGCATGCCAGGCCTCCCTGTCCATCACCAACTCCCGGAGTTTACTCAAACTCATGCCCATTGAGCCGGTGATGCCATCCAACCATCTCATCCTTTGTCATCCCCTTCTCCTCCTGCCCTCAATTTTTCCTAGCATCAGGATCTTTTCCAATGAGTCAGCTCTTCACATCAGGTGGCCTAAGTATTGGAGTTTCAGCTTCAGCATCAGTCTTTCCAATGAATACCCAGGACTTATCTCCTTTAGGATGGACTGGTTGGATCTCCTTGCAGTCCAAGGGACTCTCAAGAGTCTTCTCCAACACCACAGTTCAAAAGCATCAATTCTTCGGCACCCAGCTTTCTTTATAGTCTAACTCTCACATCCATATATGACTGCTGGAAAAAGCATAGCCTTGAGGTCCATAGGTAACATTTAAGTTAAATCCTAAAAAATATGTTGAAATTGCTATTGACAAGTCACCATATATATTAAATAAGTGTCCCCTTTCCTGGCTAGGGACTACTTAGATAACACTTTAGTGATTGTCTTTGGATTTCTTAAACCAAATAATTCCTATATCATTTTTAGGTCTCTTCTAAACTTCAGAGTCTTCTGTATACAAGGTACATTTGATCACCTTTCTACAGAACTTAGCCTTGACCCTTCACCCCAATGCCGTTGCAGTATTTCCACTCATTTTGCTGCCTTCATGTTTTTTACCTTGAAATCTGGATGGCTCAGTAGGTAAAGAATCTGCTTATAATGCAGAAGACACAGGAGATGTGGGTTCCATTCCTGAGTCAGAAAGATCCCTTGCAGAAGGATATGGCAACCCACTCCAGTATTCTTGCCTGGGAAATCCCATGCACAGAGGAGCCTGGCAGGCTATAGTCCATGGGGTTGCAAAGAGCTAGACATGACTGAGCAAATGTCTAGTTAATCTACCCTGTCTGTTATAAGTTCCCTAGTGGTCCTTAGGAGCATCATATCTTTCTCTACCTGAAAGCTCCAGTAACTGCCCATTCCCTGCAGGGTGAATTCTAAACTTCTTTAAAAGGTTCACAAGCTTCTTACCTGCTTTTTCCTACTTTACCATACCCCATCCTAAATGTCCTGTTCTCAGAATCAATTTTTTGAGCTTTCTCCACAAAAGCTATGGAAATATCTAGAAGGTCCCTGTTAATACTTTCTTTGCCTGGTAAGCTCCTCACATTCTTCTTGCTTATTCCTTTGCCTCCAAAGTGCAAAACAGGCAGCATCAATTCCTTGAAGCTCTCACTCATCCTCAGAGTGTGACTGAGACCTCTCTATTGTGTTCACACAGCAAGTGTGTGAATGAATGACCATTAGGACAGGTCTTCTCTTAGAGGACAAAATTTGAACCATTCATCAGATAAAAAATGATTAACTTGACAATAATTTCTTCAGTTCCTTGTGGACTGGTTGCCCAAAAAAGTTGAATTAGAATATTGTAGGCTATATTGTATTCCCAGTATTGTGTTAGGTCCATTGTTTCATCAGGTGCATACACTAATCATCTTTAAAAAGTTACTCAGGTAAGGTCCACAGGATGAAAATGTGATGAGGTTTTAAAATTTGGAATGCATTCACCATTACTATAGCTGTTCACCTAACTTCTGAATTTTCTAATTCTTCACTTTATTGCACCATTAACTTACCCAATTTTATCCCAACATGATTCTACCAAACTCTTCCCTTCTTCTGCATGCCAAAATCCTTCAAAGTGCCATTGTGGCATCAGAAAGATCCTGCCTGTGGTGAGGAAAATATGTAAGATATCTGTGGTATTCAGTTACCTTGTGTCACACACAGTTTATTGGTTGACCAAATACCTCAGTAAAGGATCAGATAATATGTATTTTAGGCTTCGTGGACCATATGGTTTGTGTCACAATCACTCAGCTCTGCAATTATAGAAGGAAAGCAGCTACAGACAATTAGCAAACAAATTAGTGTGGCTGTATTCCAATAAAATTTATTTATAAAAACTGGTGTCCTGGGAACCAGTTTGCGGACTCCCTGGGTCATATGGAGACTTATTTCCGAGGAGAAAGATTTAGTCTTGTTCTTTTCAGATATAGAAACATTTTCCAAAAAGCTTGCTCCCAGAGAATAATCTTTCTGATTAAACATGGTCCTGAGGTAAATACTTTGAAGGATACTGTACCATTCCTTATCATGCAGTTTTATCAGAAACAGAAGCTGAGGGAGTAAGATTATGTAAAAATTCATTTGCTTGTATTACAATTCTCACAGCTTAGCATATCAGGATTTGCATCCCAAGTGAACTGGAAATTTCCATATGCCACCCTGGCACCATAATGAAAGCTATAAAAGTGTTTATGCTCTTTACCAGTATGTTAGTTTTTAGGAACTATCCCACAGCAATGACTTCAACAAAATAAAATCCCTTGTGTGCTCAGTGATATTTAGAACAGAAATATTCGTCAACACGTCAATTCGTCAATTCTAAAGTAAGCCAGTTGGGAAATGGTACAGTAGCATAAAGTAATTCTGTAGAAAATTTTTTGTGGTGTTTGTGTGGAGTATATTGATCCTTGGAAATAGGTACGTTAAAAATACAAGTGAAAAAGTCAAATGGAAAGTATGTTTACATGATCTCAAACATAAAAATCAATATACATGAATTCTGTCAATCAGTATTCATAAGAGCCTATCATGAGCAAGGCTATGCTCTAATCACTGGGAAGACAGCAATGAATAAAACAGACCAAAATCCCTGCCCTCATGGAGGCAGGATTCTTATGGGAGGGAGACAGATGTTAAAGATCAAAGGGATTTTAGCAATTACTATACCTGAAAATTTAATATCATGAGCTATCTCCCACTTAAAACTGATGATATAAAAGAACTTCTCAAAAAAAAAAAAAAGAACTTTTCACCCTTTGATATGTTTAGTTTTATTTTCTGAATAATATCTTTTCTGATCATTTCATTCAACCAGTATTTGTTGAGTTCTTACTATTTGCCACGCTCTCTTGCAGGCACCTGAAATATAGCATGAACAAAATATAAAAACATGCTTATTCTCTTGGAGCTACAGTCTAGTGGAGGAGACAGAATGTTAGGTAAATAAGTAGAATATATACAAGGTTAGATGGTGACCAAGGGGCAGAGGTAAGGAGGAAAGCAAGATATGAATGTTGGGAGGAGGCAAATTTTCAGATTTGGTTATAAAGAAGGACTCTTTGAGAAGGTGACTTTGGAGGAAATAGTTAAAAAAAATGAATGCAGGACAGTGTGATAGCGGGCTGAAGGTCATTCTGGATAAAGTTTCAGCAGGTACAAAGGCCCTGGGGTGAGAATGTGCCTGGAGTACTCAAGGAACATCAAGGAGGTCAGCGGCTAGAGTACAGTAAGTGAAGGAGAGAGAAGCAGAAATGAGGTGGAAGGTGTAACATGAACCAGATCAAAGCTGGCCTTTGAAGTTGTTAGAAGAATATTGACTTTTATTGTAATAATGAGAAATACTGAAGAGTTCTGAGCAAAGGAGAGAGGTTATTAGGTTTACAGGAAAATTACTCCTGCTGTTGAGAATAGACAACAAATACAGGGAGGCTTTTAAGAGATTGCTGCCATAATCCAGGTGAGAGAAGGTAGCTTAAACCAACAGGGTGACAGAGGCCAGAAGGGGAGGTGGATGAGACAAGCATCTTGAGCCATAGTGGCCCAAAGGGAAGGATGGAGGTGTGGCAGGAACCAGTGTTCCCACTACCAGGGCCTACCTGCCATAAAGGTGAGATGCTTGGGAGCAACGACGGCTCCTGAACCGGTGCTGGGCCCACCGCTCCCCCCACCCCGCAGCGGGTAGCACAAGGTCAGGCACATACTAGTTGATGAACTTAAGTTGATTAAATTGTTGTAAAACAAAAATGGAAATGTGAAACAAAATCTACTTTACGGCTGTCTCCTACTACAGAATACTCTCCTCACTGCTTTGTCTGGAGTTATTTTCCATCCTTTGGTTATTTATTTATCTTTCTTTTATGAAAATATTTTTATTTTAGTTGCTAGCTGTCAAAATAAAACTAACTCAAAATTGAAAAAAAAAGAAACTGGAAGACCTTGACAACAGAGGTGACAGTAGGGAAAAAAAAAAAATGAAGTCATCTCAAATCTTACCTACCTAGTATAAATATATTGGTGTATATACTTCAGAATTGTTTTTGTGTTTTTTGACTGTGTCACATGGCTTGTGGCATCTTAGTTCCCCAACCAGGTACCAAACCTGGGCCCTCAGCAGTGAAAGCCTGGAGTCCTAACCACTGAACTGCCATGGAATTCTCTTTTACTCTAGAATTTTAGACAAAGAATATTTTTAAAAGTCAGTTTGTTACTGTCAGATAAAGAGAATCTATATTTAAACCAGGTAGAAAATGACTCCTTCCTTGTTTATCAAGAAAATCTTTCAAAACAGCACATAAATTAGCACACATTATATATGCAAAACTATGAGTCTATATATAGGTTTTTTTCCCCACATAGGGAAGCCAAAGCTTTCATCAGGGTTTCAAAGGATACTGTGATTTAAACAGGTTGAGAACCACTGCTTTAGATTTTATATTCAATTCAAACTTTTGCAGCCAGTCATTTCTTCATTACAGAAAATTTTGAAGAACTTTTAAAAAATCAAATTCAACTTGGAAATTATTAATACATATCTCCACCAAGGGAAAATAACCATCTGAAGGTCAGATTTTGTTTGTTTTACTTTGGTTATTCATTTATGAATTAACACCTTCAACATTTGGTGATGTCCTAAGAAGGCTTCAGCTTTCAATGACTTTCATTAAAATGACAGAATAGTAAAGATTCCATTGAACCATTTCATTCTATCTCATACCTTTATGAGTTGAAAGCATCATTATTGCCTTTTACCATTAAAGAGTCTAAGACTGACTGTAAGTGAATGTAATTTATTTTTCAGGGAACAACTGAATTCTTTACTGAAGACCTATAACATCTTTTATAGGAACCAGAAAAATCTGCATATTTTATATGGACAGGTAAGCTCGTCAAAGAAATGCAATACACTTTGAAAGTGAAAGTCGCTCAGTCCGATTCTTTGCGAGTATAGTCCATGGAATTCTCCAGGCCAGAATACTGGAGTGGGTAACCTATCCTTCTCCAAGGCATCTTCCTGACCCAGGAATTGAACTGGGGTCTCCTTCATTGCAGGAGGATTCTTTACCAGCTGAGCTACCAAGGAAACCCCAAAACTACAAGTTTTCTGAGAGTAGGCTGCATCTGCTGTATTGCCAGCCAGCACCCAGGGAGGCTTCTGGCACATGTATGTGTGTGTTAGTCATTCAGTCATGCTGTTTTATGACCCCCATGGACTATAGCCCACCAGGCTCCCCTGTCCATGGAATTCTCCAGGCAGGAATATTGGAATGGGTAAGCCATTTCTTCTCCAGAGGATATTCCTGACCCAAGGATCGAACCTGGGTCTCGTGCATTGCAGGCAGATTCTTTACTAGCTGAGCCACCAAAGAAGATTGATTCACAGGAAAAAAAAAACTTCTGTAAGAGTACGGAGAAGTCAGGATAAGTTGGAGTCCATAATACAAATGGTCTGGGAAAAACAGGTGAATAATTTTAGTTTTAGACTATACTGAAAATCCTAGTCCTAAAACATCTGTAAATTTCTAAGTATTTTTTTGGAATGGGAGAACATTTAAAGTAACTTTAATGACATATTTGCTTTCTACTTTAAAACAGAGTATGAATATCTTTTGAACAGCAATTCCACTAGAACTCTACCTACAAATAATTCAGCAAAGTCTTGAATCTAGCAAGCATTTTTAAGGGTACAACTATCAGGCTACTGTACCAACTGACCTTAGATTTTCTTTAATACGTTATTCTCTACAGGTCTCCCCACTCAGTCTTGTATCCTAATGGGACTCACTTCACATCTTTACAATATCTTCCTGGTCCTAGGGGACATTAGAACTGTCTTCAGATGTGATGGTACAGCATTGACTTTATGCCACCCTGGGCATTTGGGACAGAAGGAAATTTATAAACCTCTTTGGCCTTTACTACTTTCATGCACTGGAGGAGGAAATGGCAACTCACTCCAGTATTCTTGCCTGGAGAATTCCAGGGACAGAGGAGCCTAGTGGGCTGCCGTCTATGGGGTCGCACAGAGTCGGACACGACTGAAGCGACTTAGCAGCTGCAGCAGCAGCAGTGAGCCTAAATGATTTAGTTTGATCAGACATTTCAATTCCCTTCCCAAATGTGATTTTCTACAGAAGCAGGAAGTAGCTAATCCTTTTATAAAGAAATGGGCCTAAGTTTTCTAAATGGCTTAATTTAAAATTATTTCAATAATGTCCTATATCTTAGATCAGTAAAATGCATAACTGTAAAAATATAAACTTTAGGAAAAGATCAAAACTTTAAGGAAATTACTTTAGATTGTAATTCAATAGTTTCCATGTTTCCTTTAGGAAAATTTTGAATTTTGATGTGACAAGCATATAAATTGAGGCATGTCCTTCCTATTCTGTGAATTGGTGTTCAATTTACAAAAGTCATTTGATTTTTTAAAATAAAGTCTGTGTCTTACATAATTTTTTAAACTGCATGAATTAGAGTATATAGTGAGAATATCAGACTGCTTAATCTTTTCATCTTTACTTGCTGACAATAAAATTAGAATCCAGAATTTTCCAAGTCTCTGACTTAGTCATAGTGATGGACATGGTTCAAAGGGGCAGTGCATGGAATAACATCAGCTTTCTTAATCTCTGATTAATTAATGCAAAGACCATTTATTGTTTATAACACAGCAGACACTGTTCTAAAAGCTAGAGACAGCAATGAATAAACCAGAGAATGTCCTGCATTCATGCTCCTTACATTTTAGTAGATAGAAAAGGAACAAAAAAGTGAAAAAAAAAAAGTGAATTGTGTATTAGAAGGTGAACAGACTGTGGAGGATAGCAAATCAGGGAAGAGGGCTCAGGAATCTAAGTGGATGGATAAAGAAGAACATTTGACCAAAGACTGAAAGATGTCAGGGTGCTAACCTTGCAGAAGTCTGCGGAACATGCATTCTGAGTACAGACAGCAGTCTGAATCAAGGTCCTGAGCCTGGCTGGTGTAACTGAGAAACAGCGGGGAAGCCAGTGCACCAGGAACCTCACAAGAATGAACTAGTAGAGAATAAGGAACCTAAAGAGAGAACTGAGAAGGAGAGGGTACTAGAGCATGTGGGGTCTTGTGGATCACTGTGAAGACTTTAGCTTGTGCTTGAAGCTAGATGAGAAGCCCCTGAGGTGTAGAGATATGATCTAAAGATTCATTTTAAAAGAATCTCTCTAGCTAGTAGGAATACATAGAGGGACAAGAGAAGAATGAGGTAGACCACAGAGACACTACTGCAATAATCTGGCAAACAATGACAATGGCATAGACCAGAATCGTGGTAGCGCACATGGTGAGCATAGCCATATAGGGGATATATTTTTAAGGTCAACCTAATCAGATTGGCTAATGTATTGGTTTGGAGATGTTCAGAATGAAAGAAAGATTAATGGTGACTGTAACAATGATGACCCAAGCAACTGGAAGAATGGGAGTGATATTTAACAAGATGGGGAAGGCTGGGAAAGGAAAACATTTATGAGAGAAATTTCAAGAGTTAACTAGGATCATATTAAATGTGACATCAAGTTTGAAAGCTGAAGTTTAGGGGACAGGTTAAGGTTTGGGCTGGAGATCTAAAATTGGGAGCTACCAGTTTAGAGATGGCATGTAAAAATCATTGAGGTCACCAAGGATATTGGTGTAGATCTACATGAGAAAAGACCTAACAATTGAGGCAATGAGACTATAGAAATGTAACCAAACCTTCAGGGATAATTTATGTAGTTAATTTCAAAAGAGATGTTTTCTGAAATTAAAAAATATTCTCATATTCCTTACATGAGAAAACCTTATTGTCTAATTATAGTTGGAGTATTTCTTCTTGAAAGCAAAAATTAGATAACCACAGAAGATCAGTTATTCTAAAAGTTTTTGATATAAGGGATTCATGGAAGTATAATTAGACCAAGGAAAGATGTCATACATCAATAACTAAAATGTAGGCCCTGCATCATTTCAGAGAGCAAATTGTGTTCGGTTGTTAAGAACTGGGGATTCCCTGGTGGCTCAGAGGTAAAGAATCTGCCTGCAATGCGGGAAGACCTGAGTTCGATCCCTGGTTCAATCCCCTGGAGGAGGGCATTGCAGCCCACTCCAGTCTTCTTGCCCGGAGAATCCCCATGGACAGAGGAGCCTGGTGGGTTGCAGTCCATGGGGTCGCAAGGAGTCGGACAGAACCGAGGGACTAAGCACAGCACATAACACATTACCAAGTGACAAGTACCTGACCTCACAGTAATCTGAAATGTGGACTCAAAAGTGGGAAAAAGAGCAAAACTTTGTTTCAGGAGTGACTCCAAAGTAGGTTTATCAGCCAAAGAAATAATAAGCAACAACATTTACTGAGCACTTTAAATATCAGCCCCTATGATTCAGGGACCGTTATGATTTAATTCTTCAGAAGAAGCAGCCCAGGTTTAAAGGTGTTTGACATTTTGTCCAAAATCATATGGATAGGAGGTAGCAGAGCCACAGTTCAAAGGGCTATCTGATTCTACAGTCTGGAGTCTTCATTACACATTCAAATAGGAATTGAGTCACTTATGTTTTCTAATAATTGATTTTTCATAATAACAAGTAGCTATTGGATGTTATAGTAGTTACTGAATAGATGAAATATTCTTTCTATTTTTCAAATTTATTATAATAAAATAACTCTAATAAGAGACTTTTGCATATACAAGAGAGAAATGGGTTAGAAAATACATTCTATGTGAATGTGCTTAGATATTAATATTTACATTCAGAGAATAAGTGTTCAATCCTGTTTACAGTTTTTCTTTGCTTGCATGGAATTTCCTTCTTTTGTTATATTTCCAACTTAAAAGAGATTAAGTGCTATTGATTTTTTCAAAAATATCATGTTAAGCATTTTACACCTTTTTACATACATTATTTCACTTTTTCTGCATAAGTGTGTGGACTAAATTTTTCCTCTTCAGAAATGAGGAAACAACCACTAAACTGATCAATGCTGTTCTGATTTCTACCATAGTACAGCTTTTAATTTTGCTTTAAGTTAAATTGAATTAGAGAATTAAACTTCCACTGAATTGGAAAAGAGTTTAGAAAACATGTTAGCATACTGTGCCCTCTGGTGGGCACGTCGTTACCATGATGACTTACTTTGCTGGTTGTCACTGTTTTTAAAAATAAAAGAATGTTTCAGAAATAGGATTGTTCTGTAGATAAATTTAAAAGCCAAATAATCCCACCTGGGAAATTTTTTTTAGCTGTCAGAATGTCTTACAGACTTAATTTCTACACCTTCAGTTAAAACATTTACCTTCTATAAATAATACAAAAGCAATGTTTGAGATGGTTGGCTTCTTCCCTAGACTGAAGATGGTAAGCTAATTGTTGAAGGAACGTTGGACATTTTCTGGGGAGTAAAACGGCCTATCCAACTGAAAATACAAGATGAGAAACAAATCCCTTCTTTCAGTGTGCTGGAGTCACCAGAAGCTTTTTCTAAAAGGTGAGCTAGCTTTTATGGTTTTACTTCCTTAGAAAATGATCTTCATGATTATCTTTCTTGTGTGCGCTCTTGAAAATGAAAGCTCTAAAGTTTATGTCCAATCTCATTTAATCCCCCAGCAACTCTAGAAAGTAGGTGTTCAGAAACCAGGGCTCTGAGAGGTTAGGTGGTTTGTGCAAGATACCCAGTTACCATCCAGCAGAGCTGGACTGGACCTCAGGTCTGTGGGCACCAGAGTCTGTGCCCTTGACCTCTCTGCTGTAGTCCTTCTCTTCTGGGAGCCTACATTTTTTTCACTAGAATAGATAAGAGATACAGGCAAGATTTCATTAGCCCTGTGCTTATCAGCAAAAAAGGAGGATGAAATTTAAATTTCCCCTTTTCATGGAACAAAGGGCTTTTCCTGCTTTCTGGAAAGGAGACTTATGTTCCATCTGATTGTTGTGTCCTGTTAAACAGGATCAGGACAAAGTACAGGTGAAATACAATGCATGCACAAAACCGTTCCCTGTGCAGGTTTATGCGACTGTACCTTGAAGACATAAGTAGAGTTGATAGATATTTTCATTATCCTTTACAATATTTAAGCTTCCCTGGTAGCTCAGACAGTAAAGAATTTGCCTGCAATTCAGGGGACCCAAGTTCTATCCCTGGGTTTGGAAGATCTCCTGGAGAAGGGAATGGCAACCCACTCCAGTATTCTTGCCTGGAGAATCCCATGTCAGAGGAGCCTGGTGGGCTGCAGTGTTTGGGGTTGCAAAGAGTTGGATATGACTGACCAACTAACACACATATAAATCTTGTTTTATTCTTCCTTCCCTCCCTTTTTGCCTTCATTTTCAATCATTGGCTTTCTAATGCATCTTTCTTTTATGCATTCATGGAGATATCAATCCTTCTCTTCATCCACCCTTCCATGCATAACTAGATGAGGTGGAGTTCCAGCAGGACAGTGGACAGAGAGAGAGCAACCAGGACCTTTTCCTCAATCTGACCTTTGGCCATAACCAAGGTGATACCATATCACCTTCAGAGAAGCCCTACTTTTCCCTTGGAGAGACACAGAAGTCCCACACGTTGCACCTTGCCAGCCTTTCTCAAATGTTATGCTCCCATAATTCTGAACATTTTGTAATTGCCTACACATGTCATGTGGTCTCGTATTTCCCTGACTCTCTGCCTGGAAGCCTACCTGCTTCTCAACATCCACTTACTAGACTCTTCCACCAGTCTTTTAAGATTCGGGTCGGTAACATTTTCTCCAGAAAGCCTTTTCTGACTCTTCAGTCTGTAGTAGGTGCACTGACAACTTTTCTATGTCGCTTTCAGAGCACGCTGTTAATTGAATTTGCATATACCTGCCTCCCCCTCTAGTCTATGAGCTCCTCATGAGTAAGGAGCATGCCTTACTCATCTTTATCCCCATGCTCAGCAGTGAGCCAGCACAAAGACAGGACTCAAAAATATAGTATTGAATGAAACCCTCAGAATCCTGGTGGTTAAATACTTCTGCTCTGCTGTGTGAACCTTCTCTCCCTCTACCACTTCCGCTTAGTGTCCCATCCAAGCTATCAAAGGACAAAGAGTCCAGCACTTATGAAACAGCAGAAGAGAAACCACAGATTTAGGCAACCTGATGAAATCCTGTATCCTTCACCTTCAGGTACTAAGTGATTGATGGGCTGGTGGTTCTAAATGACTAGGAACATCATTTGAAAGTAGAAATTACCCTGGGTCCTACTTTTAGGAAACTATACAATATGTGAATTTGGCAAAATTAGCTATCATTCTTCATATTGCCTAAGAACTCATTGCAAAGTTCTCCGAGCAGTCAGCTCCTTTCGATGCATTTTAATTAGTTGAATCATGAAAACTTAATTAGTATGAGACATTATGGGGAGATGTCAAGGAAATGCAGTAAGCTACCTAAATTATCACATTAAGCCATCATGATTTTGAGTATGTATCCCAAGATATATTTTTTAATTTCCCAAATTAAAATTCAAAACACTTATTCCTAGAAACCCTAACTTGAGGATGAGTTTCAAGAGCTCAAGTAGACAAGGTATATTAATGCCTTTCCATATTCTATGGAAGATTATAAATTGATATTCTCGCGAGTTGCCTTCCATAAAATCCATTTGCCTTTTTCATTATTTATCAGAATAATGCTGTGAACCAAAGATAAATTATCTCCTTTAGGGACTTCCCTGGCAGTCTGGTGGTTAAGACTCTGCGCTTCCAATGCAAGGGGCAGGGGTTCAATCCCTGGCTGGGGAACTAAGATCCCATATGCTGTGTGGCATGCCCAGAAAAAAAAAAATCTATCTCTTTTTGTTCCAAGTTGAGAAAGACTATCCTTGAAAACTTTGCTTGCTCTTTACCACAGTAATGAGACTTACTGGGAGAATATTTGAAGTGCATATTTGCAGGATATCAGATTTTTCTGGTGAGTAAAAATTGTCAGAAAATGACCCCACTCCTCTTCCACAAAAGAGCAAGTTTAGATTCAATAGATTCAATTGTGGTTAATTATCCAAGAAGCCTTTGTGGGAATCAGCTGAACAGTTAGCCAGAATGTGCAGCACAGTTTGGAATAACTGCTCCTTGACCTCTTGTTCCCTAGTGGGGTGCAGTCCCACCTAAAGTATCATGTGTGCGTGAGTGCTAAGTTGCTCAGTTGTGTCCAGCTCTTTGTGACCCTATGGAGCATAGCCCGCCAGGCTCCTCTGTCCATGGGATTCTCCAGGCAAGAATACTGGAGTGGGTTGCCATGCCCTCCTCCAGGGGAACTTCCTGACTCAGGGATCGAACCTGTGTCTCTTAAGCCTCTTGCATTTGCAGGTAGGTTCTTTACCACTAGTGCCACCTGGGAAATCCCTAACGTATTATACTTTGTTTCAATTCAGTTCTAGACACCCTCACTCTGGTTGCCATCCTTTAGGTGGTATTATTTAAATTTTGAGCCTTGAGTGAAATTGTGCAAGGAAATGGACTATCTTCTCACTCCCTAAGAATTTTTATTGCTCCCTTTCCCAAACTGGGCTTCTGCGGGCAGAACTTACAGCTCTGTTCTTTCAGGTTCACAGACTTAATATCTCCAGTGGTTGGATGTGGTACAAAAGACATGGAAGTTGTGTACTCAGCTGCAGGAAGAGCTATAATCTTTTCTTTCAACTCACCTTTGGAGGGAATCAAGCTATTCTGTTTACATTATCTTTGAAATGAGTCACACTGAATCAGCTTAATGGGAGTGGTAATGGTTTAAAAATAAATCAATTTGAGCTGTGACCACTTGTGATTCTTTATGGAAACACTTTCGTGGGCAGTACTTTGATATCTCATAACTGGTCCAAGTATTTTGTTTTGGAAATTTTTTGTAAAAACAACCTTACTGAGGTTATGTTTGCTGGACCAGTTTCCCCTTCTGTTTTCAATGTCTTTCCAAAGTCTGCTTTGACATGCTTTGGACAAGTCATGGCAGAATGGCATAAAGAGCAGAAACTGGACAGATGTCCATTTGAATAACATCAATAGTGTTTTTCCTTTCTTACCATGCGGGTAGAGACGTGACCACCTTCAATTTGTCTGTCAAATTTTGACCTCCTCTCCTTTTTATTTTGCAGCTCATTAGAATACCTCCCCACAGTTTAAATTTGCTAATGGTATATAGCCTGAAACTTGGTCAGAACAAGGCTGACAGTCCCATGCTTGGGCAACTTAAACTATTTGATGTTACATAAAGTTCCACCAGTTTTCTTTAGAAAACTTTGGGCCATTGCCTTCAAGCTTAGTCATGTGCACAACTGTATATGGAGACACTTCCATTTACATAGTTTAGAGCTGAAAAAGGGTAGGCTGGGGGTTGGTAATTTGGGGGTGGAGGTGCTTGTTTTTGCTAAGATGGTAAGGAAGAAAAGGGGCCAAATACTGGCTATATTAAGCCATGTTTGTTCCCCTATATTTGTGTGACATCACTGAGCTGAGAGAAGGTGAGGCCAGATGCTAAGTTGGGCAGGACTGCCAAGAATTTATAGCACATCACTGGTCTGGCATGCTTGTGCTCTCTCATCTTCCCCCATGGGAGACAGCATTGGGTTGCTTTGACTTTTTAGTTTCTATTTTCACTGTTATTATATTTTTTTCCATGATTAACCCACTCCAGTATTCTTGCCTGGAGAATTCTATGGGCAGAGGAGTCTGGCAGGTTACTGTCCATGGGGTCTCAGAGAGTCAGACACAACTGAGCAACTAACACTGTCACTTTCAACACTCTGTCTATAATAATCACATCTGCCTTTTAAAATTAATCTTCTATACATTGATAATTTTGTCTATCAAAAGACTAATTAGAAAAGGGAACTCTCCTATACTACTGGTGGGAATGTAAATTGGTTCAGCCACTATGGAGAACAGTATGGAGGTTCCTTAAAAAACTAAAAATAGAGCCACCGTATGATCCTGCAATCCCACTTCTATTTGAAAAGATGCATACACCCCAGCGTTTAGAGCAACACTATTTACAATAGCCAAGACTTGGAAGCAACCTAAATGTCCATTGACGAATGAATAAAGATGATGTAGTATCTATATACATACAATGGAATATTATTCAGCCATAAAAAGAATGAAATAATTTCACTTACAGCAACATGGATGGACTTGAAGGATATCACACTGCATGAAGTCAAAGGCAAATATCACAAATATCATTTACATGTGGAATCTTAAAAATGATGCAAGTGAACTTATTTACGGAACAGAAACCAACACAGAAAACAAACTTATGGCTACCAAATGGAATAGTGCAGGAAGGGATAAATTAGGAGTTTGAGATTAACAGATACACACTGTTGTATGTAAAATACATAAACAAGGACCTACCACATAGCACAGGGAATTAGATTCATATCATCTAACAACCTACAATGGAAAAGAATCTGAGAAAGAAATATATATACATATACATACATATATCTTAACCACTTTGCTGTACACTTAAAACATTGTAAATCAACTATACTTCAATTTAAAAAAAGTAAAAGGAAGAATAACCAAGAGTCTGAGTCAGGGCCGGAATTGTTCTCCTTTGAGTTAAAGTTACTAAGCAAAGTTTTTGGACTTCTAGGACATTTGTTTTGACTGGCTATATCCTGGATGGTAGAGCTTGATGGAAAATTAATAAGCCAATATATCAGGATTATCTTATCTATATCACAAGGCTATTATTGTGAGACTCAAATGATATAGAAGATGTAAAAAGACTTCAAAGGAATTCAAAGGTCAAAGAAGAAAAGGATCATGTTTATTCATATTTACCACCATTAGTATGAATAAGCACTTTGTGCTGTTGTTGCTACCAGTGACATTTGGGTAGAATTAATGTCACAAACTCCCTATGGGTGAGTATATTTTGGCCATAAGGAAAACAGACATTGGAAGAGACTCTTAGTAAGAGCTAAGACTAGTCCCAGATATGATAGTTATCTATTAACCTAGAGAGATCTAGGAATACCTTGGATCCCTAATGGCTCCAGACCCATCATGAAATAGATATAGATGATGGGTACTGTGATGAGAATGGCAATGAAGATGAAGATGACCACAGTTGTTTTTTTAACACATATCGAGTGCTTACTGTGTATTGGGCACTTTTTCAAGGATTTTACATAAGTTAACTCATTTAATCTCAACAATCTTATCCTACCTCACTCTATGTTTATCCCTATTTTACAGGTGAGAACACTAATGCACAGAGAAAATAAGTAACTTATTTAAAGCCAGAAAGAAAATAAAAAATAGGCCTTGGTCCAACTGGTAAAGATAAGCAGTTGCCCAGTTTTATTTATTGTGGGCATTAGAATGCACTGAAAATTAATAGTACACTTTATAAATCATGATGTCCCAGAAAAGAAACCTTTCCCAGAGATTTTTCTGCTTTATAAATTGCATTCTTTGTAGTGCTCAAGGGTCTTAAAGATAGGTTTTATATCTTATTATACTGGAATCACTTTACCTTAAAATGCTTTGAATACAATAGGAGCTCAATACAAGTTAGAATAAACACTTTTGTATCTAAACTCACTGAAGAGCATAGTGAGGTATCTGTATAAGAATGGATTCTGTTGGTTTCTACACATTCCGTACATTTTACAGAATCTGTATAATTTTGTGTTTCAGTATGTAACTAAAATATTGTGTCAAAACATGCTAAGAATCAGTACAAGAATTAATTAAAATGCATGTTGACTACTCTGGGATAGATATCAGTTCAGTTCACTTCAGTCGCTCAGTCGCGTCCGACTCTGTGCGACCCCATGGATTGCAGCACGCCAAGCCTCCCTGTCCATTACCAACTCCCGGAGTCTACCCAAACCCATGTCCATCGAGTCGGTGATGCCATCCAACCATCTCATCCTCTGTCGTCCCCTTCTCCTCCTGGCCTCAATCCTACCCAGCACCAGGGTCTTTTCCAATGAGTCAACTCCTCGCATGAGGTGGCCAAAGTATTGGAGTTTCAGCTTCAACATCAGTCCTTCCAATGAACACCCAGGATTGATCTCCTTTAGGATGGATTGATTGGATCTGCTTGCAGTCCAAGGGACTCTCAAGAGTCTTCTCCAACACCACAGTTCAAAAGCATCAACTCTGCGGCGTTCAGCTTTCTTCACCGTCCAACTCTCACATCCATACATGACCACTGGAAAAATCATAGCCTTGACTAGATGGACTTTTGTTGGCAAAGTAGTGTCTCTGCTTTTAAATATGCTATCTAGATATAGTTCTAATAATATAAAAATTGTTATAATTTAGGTTGATGTGTCTACCCACAGAGGCCCATGGTACTATATTAATACTGTAAACCTGGAAACCATAATAGGCCCTTTGATAAACAGAATTGATATCACTTACGCAATTTATTACTTTTCAGGGGAATGACACGCTGGGGAGAATTTGATGATCTTTATCGCATTAGCAACTTGGACAGGGATCAGATTCCAGTGTCTGGAGGAACAGGTTCCCAGGAAGGTTAGTATCAAACTCTTATTAATGAGGAGGCTTTTTTAGCTAATATAATGCATGAATCCTAAATGTTTCTCTGAAATAAAACATTTTATATACCATTACTTATTAAACTCTTATTTTATATTTTAAAATTGTATCTTAGGAGCATACCAACTTAAGTCACTACCGTGCTCATATAATGTTTAAGAACCTTACTTTGCTATATAAAAGCATTGTTTAAAAAAATTGTATTAAGTCAATTAGCTTTATTGGATTAGGGAGAACTAATGGTTTGAATGAAGTTTTTCATACATAAAATTGTTCAATACTTTCCCCTAAGGATTAGGATCATTTATACTACTCAGTAGTTTTTTTATGTTAAGACCAAGCCCTTCAGGTTGAATTCTATATCTTTTGAGAAGCTAAACATTTTAGTTAATACTTAATATGACATGGCTTCTCAGAGGCAGATATACTGGGTTTGCTATATTTGATAGGGCTGTTTTAATCATTTATATGGCTAAGTTGCTCTGTTGCGTACTTGAAACTATCACGACATTGTTAATCAGCTATATTCCAATATAAAATAACAAGTTCAAAAAAAGAGAGAGAAATCTACTTAAACATCAAGTGAGTTCATATCAAATTTGACAAACCAATGGAAAATGCCAGCTCCTATGACTTGTGACATCAGTTATCATAACAACGATGATATAATACTAATAATATTAGTTTTCTGTCATTTACTGAGACAGGCATGATATCTTGTATTTCACATGGATTTTCATTTTTATATGGTATATAGAGATCCAAGGAGGAGTTGATGACTGAGACTGGGGTGGGGTTCACATTTCTGGAATGGTGATATCACCAAACTGATTTCAGATTGAAAAAGGGTTATCATGCTGGTATTATCGTCATGAATCTACCAGCAACTTCCAATGTGTAACTAATTTTTTCCAAAGCATTCTCAATTCGTCCCCTCTACTGTCCTTTAACAGCTCATATTCTATAACAAACATGATGCTCCTTCCAGGACTCCCTTATTTTTGTCTTGTGGCCTTTTGGCATGTTTTATATGAGGGTCCTTATATTAATAATTAATCCATTGACAACACTCATTTCAACACAGGGGAATTCCAATATCTTGCCACCAAAGATACAATAAAAATCTATTTGTATTTAGCACCAGTGCTAGAGAAAGATGGAACATCATTGCTTATACTCTGACTACAATTAAATTAAAATTCCCAGGTAAAATGAAACACAAGTGTCACCAGATGTCCCTATACTTAAACAATATCATTGTATTTTCTGTTTAAAAGAATTTTAGTCCATTGCTTAGCCACATAATTACTTATTAATACGAATCCATCCATGATGCAAAGAGATGAGCTGCTAAATTATATGGGTTTATAACCTTTATTCTTCCCAGACTATTTATCTTATCACAGTAGCACTCTGAAGCCTCATGCAAACGAAGAGCCTGAATCTCCATTACTCTACAGAACCATGAGTGAAGCAACCCTGGTGAGGAAAAGGATGAAGCCTCCGATGATGGACAGAAAAGACAGGCAGAAGCATAGGGCCTCTATTAATGGACACTTTTATAACCATGAAGTGAGTTACAATTCCATTAATGTCATTTAAAAGAATGCTGTCTATTGTGCTAACAATATCGCTGAATTGAATTTACAATTCAAACTTACAATACTATCAGATATACTACTGCTATTATTACTGGGTACTCTCTGTTTATTTGGCATGAAATTGTTTTGCTGGATTATCTCATTACTCACTAAAACATAATCATATGAAGTAGATACTATTATTTTTCCTATTTTACATATGAGTTAACTGAGGTTCACAGTTGTTGTTCAGTCACTCAGTCATGTCCAACTCTTTGCAACCCCATGGACTGCAGCACGCCAGGTTTCCCTGTCCTTCACCATCTCTCAGAGTTTGCTCAAATTCATGTTTATTGAGTCAGTGATGCCATCCAACCATCTCATCCTCTGTTGTCCCCTTCTCCTCCTGCCTTCAATCTTTCCCAGCATCAGGGTCTTTTTCAATGAGTTGACTCTTCGCATTAGGTGGCCAAATTGTTGGAGCTTCAGCATCAGCCTTTCCAATGAGTATTCAAGGTGATTTCAGAATTGATTGACTGCTTTGATCACCTCAGATTCACAAAAATTCACAGAGGTTACACAATTTGTCACAGATGACACTGCTTTTAAGTACCAACTCTGAACTCAAATCCAGCTTTGTCTGATGCCAGAACCCAAGTTCTTAACCAGCATGACTGGTGAACCCTAAGTGGCAGACACCATGATACACACTAGAAATATACAGATGGCTCAGCAGGTGCCTTTGTCAGCCTGGAGCTCAGCACTTGGGCAAAGAAACCAATACATCTATAAATGTCATTAGAATCATGGAAGTGCTACAAAAGATATTGGTTCAAAGTACATTCAAACATTAAATTTGAAATAAAAGGATTAAGTCAGCTGTAGCCCTGTTTATTCTGATCAGTTAAATTTCTAATTCTAGGTCTTACACATATATACATATCACTTTTTACACAAGTACAATTATAGTTTATATAATTTGTATTCTGATTTTTTCACTTAATATGTGTTGAACTTATATGTACCTTTCTGTAATATTTATAAGACATTTAACTTGGTTGAAGGTAGGAAATAGATCATTTTTTTCTAGAACTCAAATTTTTTATGTCATGTATTTTAGCGATCATTCATCCATTCCTTTAATAAATACTTTAAAACCACTCACTCTATGTGAGGCATCATTTTAAGCTCTTTCATACATAATATTAATTCATTCATCATAAGCTTTTTCCTTAGAGGGCTTTCTACCTTTTTCCTTCTTCCTCTCTTGGAAGGATATCCATATGTCCCTTTGGAGACTGGTGGGGAGAAATCTCCCTTGTGAATTTTTGGTTCAAATTAGACATTTTTCTGTCTCAAGAATTTCCTTCCCTGCCAAAACATAGTATTGACAGTCCCCTACAGATATGCAACTACCGATAGTTCTGGTTTCTTCTCTTCAGAATTATGCTGTATGTCATCAGCACATGTAGGGTTGTTTGTGTTAAGAAAGGCTGTGAAAGCCACGTATTCCCAAATGAGCAGCTTCCAGATTGGTCTGCAGTACTAAGAATGAAATTGGTACTAGGTTGGCAGCACAGCATCATAATTAAAATTCTTGGTCTTTGCAGTTTGATGACTTGATTGCAAATTCTTGCTGAGCAAATAAAAAATCTCAATCTCTTAGCTTTCATCCTTCCTTCTTTACAAGGCTGTTCATGGGATTAAGTGGAACGAGGTGAATTTAACACTTAACATAGTGTCTGCACAAAGGAAGAACTCAGTTTACATTAGTGTCATTGCTGTTGATTGAAAGAGATCAAGTGAAACTAAAGATATTTCATACAAATGTCATTCACTACAGTATAATAACTAGCAGAAAATGAAACCCCAAAACCCAAAGCACCCTATCAATGGGTATGCAATGATGGGCATCTAGGAATTTAAGTTGATATAGTTGTAAGATATGTTTTTATATCATGAAAGCTCTTGATAATGCCAATATTGAATAACACACCTGTTAGAGGCTTAGATTGTGATACAGAGTCCCAAGGGAATACATTCCAAGACCCCCAGTGGATGCCTGAAACCAAGGATAGTACTGAATTCTATATATACTATGTTTTTTCCTATACATACATACCTATGATAAAGTTTAACTTATAAATTAGGCAAAATAAGAGATTAACAATAATATCTAACAATAAAGTAGAATAATTCTAATAATATACTGTAAAAATGATATGTGGATGTGGTCTTTTCCTCCCTCTCTCTCAAAATATCTTATAGTACTGTATTCAACCTTATAAGGGCAGGACATGATAAAATGCCTATGATGTGATAAGATAAAGTGAGGTGAAAGACATAGGCTTTGTGATGCAGCATTAGGCCACTAATGACCTTCTAACAATAGATCAAAAGGAGGATCATCTGCTTCAGGTCATCCTGGACCATCAGGCTGTGATGAAGTTGATAGATGTTTGTTAGAAGCAGGCATTGTCAGTGGGTAGGGGTCTTGGGCAGGGTGGAGTAAGATGGTGCAAGATTTTATCATGCTACTCAGAATGGCTTCCCTGGTGGCTCAGATGGTAAAGAATCTGCCTGAAATGCAGGAGATCTGGGTTCAATCCCTGGGTCAGGAAGATCCTCTAGAGAAGGCAACAGCAGCCTACTCTAATATTCTTGCCTGGAGAATCCCATGGACAGAGGACCCTGGAGGGCTACAGTCCATGGAATTGCAGAGATGGACACTACTGCGCAACCAACACTTTCAACACACTCTCAGAATGCCACACAGGGACTTCCCTGGCAGTCCAGTGGTTAAGACTTTGCCTTCCAAAGCAGGGGATGTGGGTTCGATCCCTACCTAGTCAAGGAGATAAGATTCCATGTGCCTTGTGGCAAAAAAAGAAAAAACAGAAAACAGAAACAATATTATAACAAAGTCAATAAAGATTTTAAAAGTGGTCCATATCAAAAAGAAAAAAAAACGTAAAAAAAAAAAGAACGGCACACAATTTAAAATATGTGAATTATTTCTGGAATTTTCCATTTAATTTTTTCATCTCTCTCAGGATTTTATTTTAAAATAGGAACAAAATTATGAGTAAAAAATTTATAGTTATATGTTTCTTATGATTTTTATGGTGCATTACTAATTCCCAAGAGGGATGTGTCAGACTTATTGGGTCATGGCAGCTGTTTACCAAATTTTATCTAAAGGGAAGTCTATTGATTAGAGCAACTTGTGGGAAACATTGTTCTAAATATTCAATTATCAGCACTTTTACCCAAATTCTCAGTTGAGATATAAGCTGAATCAGATGAAATTGCCAACATTGGATTATTTCTGACCAACTGAAAAGGAATGATTTCATATGGTTCAAATGAAAACAATTTAGAACAATTACTCCCTAACAGGAGGGAATTTTGAAATCTTAAATTACAGTAAAGAATGGTATGATTATCTAATGAAAATATTTCAAATATTCTCAAGCAATGTTTTACCTAACTTACTCTAGAAACAATATAAAGCTGCTTAAAGGCATAGTACTCAACAACCAAAACAAAGAAAGTAAAAATAAGAACACAAAATTTTAAACTCATGATCTTGGATTTTTTGTGCAGAGGAAGGCCAGATTCAAGAGACAGACTCTTGTTAGTTTGTTACATATGTCCTTAAAATTACAATAATCTTTTTCTTTTTTTATTTTCTTCTAGACGTCAATTTTCACTCCAGCCTTTGGATCAGAAACTAAGGTCAGAGTAAACAGTAATATGAGAACTGAAGAAGTAATAAAGCAAATTCTCCAAAAATTTAAGGTACTCTTTATCAATGAACTGAAGTATAAATATCTTGTGTATAATTTAATTGTAAACACATAAATGGATTTTTCTGAAAAAGACATATAAGCATGTATACCTAAATTAAATATTCAGTTCCAAAAAATTCTTTCCTATGTATAGTTGACCCTTGAAAAACACCTGTTTGAACCCCATGCTGCTGCTGCTACTAAGTCGCTTCAGTCATGTCCAACTCTGTGCGATCCCATAGGTGGCAGCCCACCAGGCTCCGCCGTCCCCGGGATTCTCCAGGCAAGAACACTGGAGTGGGTTGCCATTTCCTTCTCCAATGCATGAAAGTGAAAAGTGAAAGTGGAGTTGCTCAGTCGTGTCCGACTCTTCGCGACCCCATGGACTGCAGCCTACCAGGCTCCTCAGTCCATGGGATTGAACCCCATGGGTCTATTTAAATATGGATTTTTTGTTAACTTTTTATTTTATATTGGAATATAGCCAATTAACAATGTTGTGATAGTTTCAGGTAAACAGCAAAGGGACTCAGCCACACATATTCATATACGTGGATTTTTTTTCAATGCATATATTACTGTTTACAATACATGGTTGGTTGAACCCATGAGTGCAGACCCGAGAGTACAAAAGGTCAACTGAGGGACTAGAGTATACATGGATTTTGGTATCCACAGCAGATCCACATCGTTTAGTAACTGCACTGAGAAATTACCTTATCCCCAGAGAGCAGAGAAGATTTTATATCTGAAAGTGAAAAATTAAAGTGAAGAATCAGATACATAATCTGGGTCTGGTTGGCTTAGAAAACACTAACAAAGAATTCATATCTGTTCATTTTTTTCCATTGACAGATTGAAAATAGTGCCCAGGATTTTGCACTTTACATTATTTTTGCAACAGGAGGTAAGAAAACTTGGTTATTCTTACATGACTGCAACGTGTTGTCATTTCCTGCCCATTAATAAGGCAGAAAAACAGTTTACCTCTTTCTGCGGAAGAAAGGGAGGGAGGGAAGGAAGAAAAAAGAGAGGTGGAGTGTTTTAGATTATTCATCCTTCACAGTTTCAAAGGAAGACAACCTAAGAATAAGGGATCCTAGAGGAGCTTATAACACAAAAGACTTTGCTTGTTGGCCAGGCATTAAACTATCTGAATGGTGATCAAAGAGCCCTGGAGAATAGGTGGAAGATTCCCAGGAATCATAGGCATTTCAGTTGTTGATCTTTGTACTCCTTTCTTTTTCACTTTCCCTTATCATTCTAGCTTTTACTAGAGTCATCATTACATACCGTTACTCTCTGATCTCATTGTTACCTCTTTCTTAGCACAGTGTCTGACACGTTGTGGGAGTGTTCCCTCTAGAGAAAAATGTGCAGAACTATGCGGTAGGGGTAAAAGTTAGCATCAGGACCTTGGGAAGAGACTATGTGTGGGGTGCTAAGAGCAAAGAGGAAAAGATGGATTAGAGAAACCCTAAGGCAATATCGTCTATGGGGTTGCACAGAGTCGGACATGACTGAAGTGACTTAGCAGCAGCAGCAGCAGTAAGGCAATATTGAAATGAAATTTTTGAAAGCCTTAAAATAGAAAACCCAGAAATAAACCCTTGTACCTATTGTCAATTAATCTATGACAAAGGAGGCAAGACTACACAGTGCTGGAGACAGTCTCTTCAACAAATGGTGCTGGGAAAATGGGACAGTTAAATGTTAAAAAAAAAAAAAAAGTTAGATCATTCTTTAACTCCATATACAAAAATAAGCTCAAAATGGATTTAAGACCTAAATGTGAGATTGCATACTATAAAACTCCTAGAGGAAAACAGGCAGAACACTCTCTGACATAAATCACAGCAATATCTTTTTCAATCTGTCTCCCAGAATATTGGAAACAAAAACAAAAATAAACAATGGGACCTACTTAAACTCAAAAGCTTTTTCACAGCAAAGGAAACAATAAACAAAACAAAACTATAGCCCACTGATTGGGAGAAAATGTTTGCAAATGATGTGAATGACACGGGATTAGCCTCCAAAAATTACAAACAGCTTATGATACTTAACAGCATCAAAACAAACAGCCCACTCAAAAAATGGGCAGAGGATCTAAGCAGACATGCTTCCAAAGAAGACATACAGACAACCAATAGGCACATGAAAAGATGTGTTCAACATCGTTAATTATTAAACAAATGCAAATCAAAACTGCAATGAGATATCACCTCACACCAGCCAGAATGGCCATCATTAAAACTGAAAAATTTTGAAGTTAAATTATAGAAATGGCTCAGGTTGTAATTTAAGTGTCTGATTGCTTGAGCCAGAAATTGAATAAATAAAATAATACATTTTGATCCAGAACAACTATAAGAAAATGGAAATTGGATATCCAAACATATACAAAATTAAAGTCCTTATAAACTGAGAGCTTAAATATAGGAAATATGTATATATGCATATAAATTTTTGAAAGTTCTGAGTGTGTGTGTGTGTTTTCATTCTGGCTGTTTAGGAGAAAACTACAAGATAAAAATGCTGGGCTGTATAAAATGTAAAAGATACAAACAAAAGATTATGAAGACTATCAGATGAAAGATTAATACCTACAGTATCAAAAAGTTCTTGCAAAGTGATAATGAAAAGGCAACCAATCCAATAAAAAATATGAAGAAGTATGATAAAGCAGTTCAGAGAATAACAAGATAACCTGTAAATATTTTTAGGAAAGTCTAAAACTTAAGATGAGATGGTTGGATGGCATCACCGACTCGACGGACATGGATTTGGGTAAACTACAGGAGTTGGTGATGGACAGGGAGGCCTGGTGTGCTGTGATTCACGGGGTCGCAAAGAGTCGGACACGATTGAGAGACTGAATTGAACTGAACTGAAAACTTAAGAGAATGCAAGTATTAAAGGAAATGCAAAGGTCAAGGACATGTATATTCAACCCACAATGCTGTATTATCTTTTATCTGATTCTACCTACTGGCTGGCACGGATAAGAGTAAAAGAGTATGTTCATGCAATTCTGGTGAAGATCTGACTCCTACTTTCTTGGAACTCATTTTAGCAATATTTATTGAAAATCTACAGTATATATATTCCTTAGCCCAGCAAATCCACTGGTGAGAATCTGTTCCACAAAAATCAAAGAACTGTTACCTACAGATTTATATGCAAGGTTATTTATAATGACAGAAAGCTAAAGGCAAAGTTACCCATCATAGAAGAATGATTTAATACATGATTAATATGCCCCTATTAAATGAAATGAGTTAGATCTGCACCAGTTGAATGGAGGGAACTCTAACATGCCTATAAATGTATAGAGTATGATTTCATTTTTTAAACAGAATTATAAATCCCTATTTAAATATGTGGTTTATATGAGTATATAATTAGGGAGAAAGGTATAGAAAGATAAATACCAAGCCATTAACATTGATTGCTTGGTTAGGGGATTGGGGAGATACAGAAAAGACAATGGGAAGGACAAAAAGCATAAAAGAAAAAAAGCAAAAAATAAACTTTGATTTTTAAAAATGTGTACAGTAAAAATAGCAAGTGTGATATGACCACTTCTATGTATTGCCTATGTGTGTACCTAAAGAGACATATGGAGGAGTGTCCTCTCAAAGTGAAATGCTGCTTATCTCAGTTCTGGGATTGTGGGGAATTTTTACTTGCTGCCTTGTGCTTTTCCTCATAATTACAACAGTGTATAAGGGTTTTTAAGTTTATTGATGAATAATTAGGATAATTGACAAATATAATTGAATATGTTTAAAGTGTACAACATGATTTGACATGCATATACACTGTGGACTGATTGCCAGGATCAAGATAAGCAACACATCTATGAGCTCACATAGTTAACTTTTTTTTTCTTGGTCTAAGAATGCTTAAGATCTACTCTCAGCAACTTTTAACTGTACATTAGATCCTCAGAATTTGTTCTTCTAATAACTGAAAATTTGTACCCTTTGACCTACATAACCTCCTTTCCCCTCTCACAACATGTATATTATTTAAAACCAGGAAAAAAGAAGCTTATTTTTACTATAAAACTATAGTTCTTTACATTTTACCTGTGAAAATCACATTTCTTATACATGAAATTTCTTGTACATGAAAGCCAGAACTGGAGGTAATCATAACTAAGACCTTTTTAGGGACTAAGAATAGAGAAAAGAAGGGAGTATAGAGCACCTGTTTGGGTAGTAATGTGGAAAATAGATTAGTGTATTTTTAAAACCTTTTATCTACTAAGCCCATGATCTATAACAGTGTTTCTCTAATTGTGACACACTTCAGAATGACCTGGAGAATTCAGTTAAAATACAAATTCTCAAACCCCTCCGGATCTGAGGACAGTCTGGGAATACATATTTCTAATAATTATCCCGGGTGACCATGAAGTAAGAAACATTGCTTTATATTATCAAGCATAAAACAAATTGAGGATGCAAACCCAAGTTAACATAAGATGTAAAGTTCAAAAGAAGGTTCTGCCATACGACCCAGCAATCCCACTGCTGGGCATACACACTGAGGAAACCAGACTTGAAAGAAACTCGTGTACCCTAATATTCATCGCAGCACTATTTACAGTAGCTAGGACATGGAAGCAACCTAGATGTTCATCAGCAGATGAATGGATAAGAAAGTTGTGGTACATACACATGATGGAATATTACTCAGCTATTAAAAAGAATGCATTTGAATCAGTTCTGATGAGGTGGATGAAACTGGAGCCTATTATACAGAGTGAAGTAAGTCAGAAAGAAAAACACTAATACAGTATATTAACACATATATATGGAATTTTAAAAGATGGTAATGACGACCCTATATGCAAGATAGCAAAAGAGACACAGATGTAAAGAACAGACTTTTGGACTCTGTGGGAGAAGGAGAGGGTGGGATGATTTGAAAGAATAGCACTGAAACATGTGTATTGCCATATGTGAAATAGATGACCAGTCCAAGTTTGATGCATGAAACAGGGCACTCAAAGCCGGTGCACTGGGGCAACCCAGAGGGATGGGATGGGGAGGGAGGTGGGAGAGGGGTATGGGATGGGGGACACATGTACGCCCATGGCTGATTCATGTCCAAGTATGGCAAAAACCACCACAATATTGCCTTCAATTAAAATAAATTAATTTTTTAAAAAAAAGAAGGTTCTGGTGGGTTAATGAGAAGAGCTGCGTTATCAAGGTTCCTCATTGCTTCAGATATCATAGAGGAACTAAAGCAGCAAACACTGACTCTGTGGGCACAGTAATGAATCATATCAGTAGCTGCGGGGAAGCTGGGCTTCTAAGTTCTGGACCCTGTCTTGCATACTTTTCCTGGAGAAGTCCAGTCCGGGGGATGAGAACAGTTTTGACCCTTGGAACTTTTAAAAACCCAAAGAAACACATGATACCAGAGAGGGGACTAACTGGTCTACCTTTTTCCCATCAGTCTACTTTAACAGAGCAGACACTTCTTTAACCATGTAAGTCAAACTGTGTCACATCTCTTCTCAGATGCTCCAATGGTCTCCCTTCTCACAGCAAAGTCAGAATCTTTGTGCTGGTCCCATTACCTCTTCTCTTCATCATTTAATAGCCCTCTCCTCATCTCCATACCAGCCACCTTGTTCACTAGTCGCTCTTCGACATCTTTAGGCATGCACTGACTTCATGGTGCTCAATTTACTTACTTATTCTTTTGACACACACTTCCCCTCAATAGCTTCAAGATTCCTCTCTCATCTCCTTCAGGTCTTCGCTCAAATATTACATCTTTGGTGAGGCCTTCCTCAGCCGTTCTATCAATAATTTAAAACTTTTCCCTTGCATACATGTATTTACACACGTGCACACTTTCTACCCCCTCCCTTGAGTAATTTTTCCCCTGAATCCTTATCACTGTATATGATAGGTTTTATTGTTGTGTCTTCCTTATCACCGTCCTCTCCATGAGTGTACGGTCCATGAGAGAAGTGATTTTACTCTGCTTTCTTCTGTGGTGTGCCCAGCACAGAGAACAAGGCCTGGTACATAGTAAGAACTCAAAAATTATTTGAAGAAGGAAGGAGGAAAGAAAATGATTGTAAGGGCACTGTGTCCTGTTCATGCTTCATTCTGATAAAAATGAAATCACAGATGTGAAACTACTTAGGCAAAAAATTAGAAATATTTTGTGGTAGAAGTGTTTATAACTTTTGGAAATTTGAAGTTCTGGAAATATACCAAATTGGAAGTTATTTTCTTTCTCATGTCATTATTATGGCTGAATGGATGAAGCCAATAGAGGAATGAAATAATAAAAAAATACTGCTAATGTAAATAACAATTCAGAATGTATTTTTAAAGAAAATGCAAAGATTGGATTTGGGGTGAGAGGGAAATGAAGAGTTGAAGATAATTACGAAGTTTTGGATCTGAGCTACTAGAAGGATAGAATTACATTAATGGAACTAGGAAAGATCAATAAATATTTACTGAATGAATGTTTTTAGGTTTTGCAAAGGCATAAATGGGACGGCAGATTTGTCTGAACATCCAAACCAAAGGCAAGGTTAGAATTCTGCAATAGAAAGTCAAATCCCAAAGGATAGCAAGAGAAAGTTTACTTTTAGTTCATTTAAAGGTTTTAATTTCAACTTGCTTTTTCAAGTGAGTAAAACAATTCGCATTCTTTATAGGTTTTACAAAGTAAGTAGAAGAAGCAAAATGAATGGACAAATTATGTTCCTTTTTTTCTCTAGGATGGCCTCCTGACTGTAGTTGATTCTTATTTTCATTTGCAGAGCAGAAACGGCTAAAGAAGACAGACATTCCGCTGCTGCATAGACTCCTACAGGGACCGTCCAAAATGAATGCTCGCATTTTCCTCATGGATAAAGATGCAGAAGAAATTAGCAGTGATGTATGGATGCCATTGCCCTGAATCTGTCTTTGAGCTCTCCTGACCCAGTACCTCTCACACAAATGCTCTACCATTTTGTTTTTTCTTTCAGGTGGCTCAGTATATTAACTTTCATTTTTCTCTCCTGGAATCCATCCTTCAAAGATTAAATGAAGAAGAGAAAAGAGAGATTCAAAGAACAAAAGCAAAGTAAGTCAAGAGCCTGCACACTGGGTGCTTGGTTCTTTAGTAGGTTCAATGCATGAAATGTGTCCAATGGTTAATACCCTTTTTCTCCTTTTTTTCAGATTCAGTACAGAAAAGGCAATCATATTGAAATATCTTCAAAGTAAACGGATAATAAAAACAGAGACAACAGTTTAGCAGTACAGGTCACTATTGCTAAAACACTTCAACAAAATTAGAAGGTTTTAGTACTATTTCAGTGCATAAATTCTATACTTGCATTTAAATAAAATTTGTGAACTTGAATCTATAGAAAATTGAATGTAAGGCTTGTCTCTCTCTGAAGTGGAAAGGTTAGGTAGGATTCACAGTTGGACTGAAAGAAACTTGAATTTAGTTTCAGTAACTAAAATAAGCTCGGATACTATGTATTCCAAATAGTTTTTAGAGTAAAACACTCAGTGAACTTGAATTTGAATGGTATCTTCAGATGCCATGTAGCTTAAGCTTATTTAACTTCAACTGTCAAGAGAACTATTATCAACCAGCTCTCAGAAATGATTCAGAAGTAATAGCATCCAGCTCTTGAAATAAAATATCAGCACATTATTATCCCACCAAGAAATCTGATCTTGATGGTATTTCACAGTTCCTTAAACTCTAGCCTTTTCATAAAACCTAGGAGTGTCTTTCAGTCCTTCGAGCTATCTATAACATCAGAGCTATCTGTCCTTTGGGACAGAAAACATTATGGACTCTGTTAAGAAATCTAAATCATAATTCTCTCAACCTGAGCCCTTGTTTTTTTCCCCCTCTGTTCTACTGATGAATTTCAAAAGTGTTCTTGAGATTTTTTCTTAAGTCAATTGAACTAGTTTTCTTTATTTTTCCAAACACACATATCACAGAGATTTAATATATTTCATCAGCTAGGCTAAGACTTGACTCATGATAACCATTTGTTGCTGAATGAATACAGAAGATAATGCGAAGCTGTGGGATCTGAAGTTGGGCAGGAAATCTGGAGCTCTGTTCTTTTTCTCCAAAATAACTCATTCTACGAGACAGGCCTCAGGGTCCTTCAAGTCCACTTCACCAGTCTGAAAAAGCACTGAGAATGCCGCAAGTATCACCTGTGATTTTACTTATGAACTCTGTATTAAAATGGAGATTTATGCAGCTTTTTTCCATTCTACTACTACTTCTATTTGCATTCCTTATAAGCATGGGACTCAATGAACTCACCGACTCAATGGACATGAATTTGAGTAAACTCCAGGAGTTGGTGATGGACAGGGAGGCCTGGCATGTTGCAGTCCATGGGGCCGCAAGGAGTTGGACACAACTGAGTGACTGAACTGAACTGAATAAGCATTGGATTAAATTGATTGTATTACACATACTATAGGATAAGGTTGAGTATAGTAAACTCAGTTGGAAGATCAGTTATCAAAATATGAAACATATTTAAGACAAAGATATTACTTCCCAAGTCACCAAATCCCAAACTGGACAAAAGTAAAAGTGTGCTATGAACTTTTCAGTCCTAGGAAATCTCCTTTATTGAATAAGACAGTGGCTTGCATCTTTATCCTTTTATCTATGAGTTAATAAGAAAGTCTCAGCTCACTAAAATAAAGAAAATGTAGTGGTTAAAACACAGTATACTTATTTAAAGTAGTCTCAAGTATCTGCCATAAACATGACAAAACATTTATCTTTAATATCTTGAAAGTCTACAAAATGGAAAAATAATAAGACATGTGGTTTGAAAAGTAAAATTTCAAAAGAGAAAATGCAAATAGCTACTAAGTGTGTGGGAAAAGTTGTATCTTAATAGTGATCAGTGGTATTAGTCTGTGTTTAATGAGGAAACAGAAACCACAGTCATTTAAATGGGGGTTATAATTTAATATAAAGAATTATTTAGCTGTGGTAATAGGAGAGTAACTATAAAAATGGAAAGGCAACTCTAAAGGGTACCCTAGCCTGAGGAAGAATACCCAACTAAGGAAAAGCTTGGAGTAAGGAGGTGAAATGCACTGAAGAAGGTGTGGCTGCAGCCCATTGCATAGAGGAAACATCCTCTGCTCCCAGGACACAGCAGGGCCATAGCCATAGGATAAGCAGGAACAACCCTCTGGAGTGTGGATCTAGTGGGCAAGTGAGCACAGGGGCTTCTCTGTGGGCACAAGGCCAGATCACACAGTGTTGGTGTCTGGAGGGCTGCAGGAAACAAAGTCTGGGGAACAGGTAAGCTGAGGCTGAGGGGTAGGCACCCAGATGAAGCCAGAGGCGCTGCTGCCAGTGCTGCTGGGACTGTGAGCTGCGGGAATCATCTCTGCAGGAACCTAGTACAACTCTATGTATGCCGTGGGCTGTGGCATCTTTGAGGTTGCATGGGACAGAGATGGGACAAGTGGCTTACTAGATGGTCAGCCCCATAGAGCACTCTCTGGAAGCAAGCACCAAGGTGAGAAGGTGTGGAGAGGAATGATCTGAGTTAGAGCACAGGACTGTAAAGGGCTCCAGGCTGTGCCACCGCAAACCAAATCAAGAGCTACAAAAGGGGTTGCAGGAGCAAATGCCAAAGAAAGCTGCAACCCACAGGCAACTAGCGCTGGAGAAACCACTGTGGGGAGAGCAGCAGAGGAAGAAAGTCAGCTTCCCCGAGAAGCTGGCCAGCCAGCCCCTACAAATCAGGGAAGCCCTACTTCCTCCTACAGTGCTTCTCCAGCGCCCTCTACTGGCAAAGCATGATACCATGTAGGCTGCAAAGGAAGCATATTTCAATGCTCTCTCCTGCCGCAGCTGGGGCCCCAGTAAAGCCTGGTCTGAAAATAAATCAATATGGTTCTCATGTCCAGTTTCACAGAGACAACAACAAAAAGTGAATTTGAGACAGAGAGGCAATAAAATAACTGGCATGTCAACAAAATGCAAAGTAAAGAAAGTGAAACTGGTCTATTAAAAAAAGATGAAGAAATGGTAATATTAAAAACTCAACAAATTACAGTGAGATGTACTCTACTCAGTACCTAGACTACTGGCCTTCCCTCGTTGCTCAGTGGCAAAAAATCTGCCTGCTAATGCAGGACACCTGGGTTTGAGCCTTGGGTTGGGGAGATCCCCTGGAGAAGGAAATGGCAACCCACTCCAGTATTCTTGCCTGGGAAATCCCACGCACAGAGGAACCTGGTGGGCTACAGTCCATGGGGTCATAAAAAGAGTCAGACATGACTTAGCGACTAAACAACAGAAGAGATACAAATGAATATAACTTTCCTTGAGAGCAAATTTAGTAGTAAGTTCACCCTATAATTTTACTTGTAGGATCTTACATGAAAATAATCAGATGTACAAAGACACTATGTAAAGATGACTATTATTTATTGTGATGAAAGGAAGTAAATAGCCTAATGTTCAAAAATAGAAAAAAAAGATTAAAGAAGGAAAAACATTTACCCATAGAATGTAATGCAGCTCTTAGAATTGTTTTCTAATAAATTTTAATTATAAGAGTAAATTCTCCTATGTTAAGAATATAGATACAAATATCCAAAAGTGTACTATCTATAAGATAATATAGATGATTTTATATGTATATATGCTGTTATTGTATATATACATGTAAGTATGTAGTATATATACAACAAACCAAAAGCATGTTAAATATGGTTATCTCTGGTTTGTAGAATAAGGTATGGGTGATTCATATTCTTCATATTTGTTTATCTTATTAAATAATCTATAATGAACATGTATTACTTCTTAAACCAGGAAATAGAAAATGTATGATTAAACAGTTACCAGCAAAAAAGTAGCAAGTACACGCAATCAGAGTTCTACTAGCTGCAAAAAAAGCCAAATAAATTTTTCAAGTGAGACATTAACATCACTGCAGTGGTAGTTTTGAATATGTCTATGAAGGCCTTTCAAGAGACAGAGTCTAATCCTCCTCACCTTGCTGATGGGCTGGACTTAGGGACTCACTTTTAAGGAACAGAGGAGAGCAGAAGTGCCAGGCTGTCGCCTGGGGAGACTGGGTCATAAAAGTCACTGCGGTGTCCTCCTTGCTTCTTCTCTTGGATTGCTTGCTCTGGGGGTGCCAACTGCTACATCCAGAGTAGCCCTGAGGAAAGGCCTATATGACAGGAACTGAGTCCTTCTGCCAAAAGCCAGCAAGGAATTGAGGCGTCCACTCCACAGTCCACAGCCGTGTGAGTGGGCCATCAACTCACCCCAGTCAGCCTTCAGATGACTGCAGGCCTGTCTAAGAGCTTGCCTACAACCTCATGAGCGACCTGAGCCAAAACACAAAGAAAAAACCAGCTAAACCACTCCTGGATTCCTGATCCTCAGAAAATGTTTGTTGATATCCTGCTACATTTTAGGATAAGTTGTTACATAACAATAGATAACTGATATAATTTCTGAGACAAAAATCTGTTCATTTCAGACACATCTTTCTGTCATACAAGAATATAAGGTTTTGTAACAGAACTATTCATCTTTGTTTTCAATGGTCCAAATATTTCACTACCAGTTACATATTAGTTCAAATTCAGTTCTAGATAATGTTAAACTTATTAATGGTAGAGGTCCTGTCACATTCATCTTTGTATAGTTTGCTGTATTTAATATTGTGTCCTTTGTATAGGATGTGCTCAATCAAAGAACTGAATAAATTAATGAATGAATAAAAGAATGAGTGAATAAATTGTCTAAAATATTTTTATAAAATCCCCTGTAAGTAAGCTTCCTTTTTCACAAATCTGATCTAGCAGCTAAAAATATATAGAAACTTTTCAAACGGTTATTCTCTAATATGGTGGTGTATTTTATTACTTCTTGGCAGTATGAAATATTCAGTTAGGCAGTGTTACTATGGAATTTTGTTTAGGGTTGTTCCACATGGCTTCAAGCACTGAAGGAGAAAGAAGTACATTTGCAAGGCAGTTGATGAGGTGGAAAAGATGGCAGATGTATCTATTATATTGAGATATCTACATGTGAAAGGAAAGAAAGGAATAGAACGCAATTTAAGAGGGCAAAATCCTTCAACAGCATCCATTTGTCTTCTAAATAACAGCTAACCTATTAGACTGAGACATTTGAAACTGTCCATATTTAGCCTACAAAGGTAACAATTTCATATTGTTGGAACTAACCTCACAGCATTTGTCAAGCACTATTTTAAGTGCCTTCCATAGTTCAACTCATGTAAAGTTCATTACACTTCCAAGAGGAAATTAACCTTTAAATCCAACTGTAAAGATGAGGAAAGTAAGTCATGGAGAGGTTAGGAGGTTTGCTAAACTCTTTAGTAGAAGACCAAGGCTCTAGAATCTTTGGTTCTATGGCTCCAGAATCTGCACTATTAACCACAAGAGTATATGGCTTCACCCTAAACTACACACCTTCAAACGGCAGTCTGTCTGTCTTCATTTGTAGTAAAGAAATAATAGTACCTACTTCATTATACAGTTGTAGAAGTTACAGGAATAATACATTTAAAGGCTGACACTTTGCATGTAAGAAGTGTATGATAAATACTAGCTATTATTATAACTAGGCTTCCCTGGTGCCTCAGACAGTAAAGAATCTACCTGCAATGTGGGAGACCCGGGTTCAATCCCTGGGTCAGGAAGAACCCCTGGAGAAGGGAATGGGTACCCCAGTATTCTGCCTGGAGAATTCCATGGATGGAGGAGCCTGGCAGGCTACAGTCCATGGGGTCACAAAGAGTTGGACACAACTGATCTACTAATACTTTTCATGTTAACTAAGCTACAATATGTTTCCACCCAGCATTGTAACCTAGGCTTTCACTGAGTCTTACTACTTTACTCTTGTCTTAAAACCCACCATGTGCATTTTCTAGTTGTTGGCCAGGGTCACTTCTCCCATGAACTTTCCTGGTCTCTGGGGTAACGTGTGATCTCAAACCCCTGGGTTCTACCTTATCAGTTAGTTCTGCTCTTGTGACCCTGGAAATGTGAAATCTGCCCATTATTACAATTCCTCATGTGACTATATCTTGTTTAAATTCATTAGGGATCTGGTCGTATCATATTCATATCATTCCCTGCAATACGTAGCACAATTTATTGAACATAATAGATACTTCAATGTTTTGGGGATTTAATTTGCTAATATATATATGAACACATTGATTGGAGTGAGGAAAAACTGAAATCAAGTATAGAGCACTGAAAAGACCATTAAATATTTTCTCTAATCAAAATCGTTCATTTAGTAAGCACTAAAATATCACTGCTTTTTTTTTACTTCATTACACACAAAAAAAATCTGGAAAACTAAGTCCAAAGAATAAGGTCTTTATGTCTTTCTCCCAGGAATTCTGGGGAAAAAAACTGCTGATACACAACATCATTGAAAGTTCAAGTTAATATGAATATATTGGGATTCCTTGGTGACAATGTCAGCATCACATATCTAGGGTAAAGATGAAAGAGAATACTGTTACAAAAGTAACTTTCTTATAAAACCATTTCATTTAGCTCATCAATAATCATTTTCAGCAGTGGTATGGATAGAAATCCTAAGTGGCACTTTCGATCTTTTTTATTCCAGAAACCCAGCAGCCAGGTCCCAGCTTGATGTGGCATGTGGCAGCCCATTATATCCACCTGAGACCTTTGAAAGCCACACACCCCCCTCCCCATCCTTGAGTTCATATTTCCATTGCTGCTTCTGAGATGTAGAAAGTTTATGAGGAGAAAGGAGGTTGCAGAAGAGCTGCAATAAATAGATTTCTCTGCTGAGTAAGAAACTAGAGATTTAGTGTAGATTGGCTAGTGTTCTTGGGTAGCATTGTGAGTAGATGAAAACTGACACCACTGATTTTTATTCTGAATATTAAACATTCATTTCATTATTCATGAAAAACAAAATGCAGTTCTCAACAAAGATCCTACGATGACATTTTCTGGAATCATTTAGCCTCCCAAAAGAAGCTGGCACTTTTTGATCAGTTTGGACCCCTAAAAAAAAAAAAAGCAAATAAGCACATCTGTGAGAAAGAGAAAACAGCTAAACATCTCTGATCCCCAAATAGAAAATCTTTAAGACTTCCCTGTTGCATGCCTGAGATATGTTCTAATATGCCCACCTCTCAAGGTCTTAGAATAGCACTGCTCATAGGCCTAGTCCCTTAGCTTAAGGACTTAATTCACTGCAATGACACCTACATTCAAGACCCCAGATTTGGCATAATTAAAAATTTGCTTCCTTCTTACTAAAGTATGGCACTCTTTTGCTGCAGAGTAAAAATGAGCAATCAACATCAGCTTCCCACTACATTTTAAAACAGCTCTAGGGTAATCCCATATTACATATGTACTCTGTCGCTGAGTTGTGTCCGACTCTTGGCAACCCCATAGACTGCACCCCACCAGGCTCCTCTGTCCATGGAATTCTCCAGGCAAGAATACTGGAATAGGTTGCCATTTTCTTCTCCAGGGGATCTTCCCGACCCAGGGATGGAACTCGAGCCTTCTGTGGCTCCTGCTTTGGCAGGAATATTCTTTACCACTGAGCCACTTGGGAAGCCCATACATACGTGTGTGTATGTGTGTGTGTGTGTGTGTGTGTGTGTGTGTACATACACATGTATATTTTTAAAATATTTATTTATTTATTTGGCTTGCCAGATCTTAATTGGAGCATACAAGATCTTTGATTTTCATTGTGACATGCAAGTTCTCAGTTGCAGCATGTGAGATCTAGTTCCCTGACCAGAGATTGAAACCAGGCCCCCTGCATTGGGAGTGCAGTCTTAGTCACTGGACCACCAGGGAAGTTCTTCTATTTATTCTTCTTAATATTCTTTCCCATTATAAGTTATTACAATACACTGAATAGAGTTCTCTGTGCTATACAGTAGGTCCTTGTTTATCTATTTTATACACAGTAGTATGTATATCGGAGAAGGCAATGGCACCCCACTCCAGTACTCTTGCCTGGAAAACCCCATGGATGGAGGAGCCTGGTAGGCTACAGTCCACGGGGTCGCTAAGAGTCGGATACGGCTGAGCGACTTCACTTTCACTTTTCCCTTTCACGCACTGGAGAAGGAAAAGGCAACCCACTCCAGTGTTCTTGCCTGGAGAATCCCAGGGACAGCGGAGCCTGGTGGGCTACCGTCTTTGGGGTCTCACAGAGTCGGACACGACCGAAGCAACTTAGAGTATGGATATATTAATCTGTAATTCCTAGTTTATCTCCTTCCACCCTCTACTATCGCCTCTGGCAATCATTAAGTTTGTTTTCTGTGTCTGTGAGTCTATTTCTCTTTAGGAAATACATACAGTTATATCATTTTTTAGACTTCACATAGAAGTGATACAGTACACTATTTGTCTTTCTCTGTCAGACTTACTTCACCTCTTATGATAATTTCTAGTCCATCCATGTTGCTGCAAATGGCATTACTTCACTCTTTTTATGACCAAGTAATATTCCATTGTGTGTGTGTGTGTGCGTGTGCGTGTGTGTGTGTGTGTGTGTGTGTGTGTATCCTTTATCCATTCATCTGTCAGTGGGCATTTATGTTGCTTCCATGTCCTGGCTATTGTAAATAGTGCTGCTATAAACTGCGGTGTATGTATCTTTGAAAAATTAGAGTTTTAAGCTTTTCTGGATATATGCCCAGGAGTGGGATTGTGGGGTCATGGTAGGTCTGCTTTTACTTTTTTAAAGGAACTTCCATACTATTTTCATAGTGGCTGCACCAACTTACATTTTCACCAATAGTGAGGGAGGGGCGTTCTCCACATCCTCTCCAGCATTTCTTATTTGTAGACTTTTTAATGAGGGCCATTCTGAGTGGTGTCAGGTGATACCTCTCTGCAGCTTTGATATACATATCTCTCATAATTAGCAATATTGAGCATCTTTTCATGTGCCAGCTAACCATCTGTTTGTCTTCTTTGGAGAAATATCTATTTAGGTCTTCTGCTCATTTTTCAATTGGATTGTTTGGTCTTTTGATATGAAGCTGAATGAGCTGTTTGTATATTTTGGAAATTAATCCCTTGTCAGTAGCATTGTTTGCAAACATTTTTCTCCCAGTCAGTATGTTGTCCATATAGGAGACTACTAACTTATCATTCATCTGAACTTTGAAATAAATATTGCTAGTCTATTTCTCCACATCCTGTGACATGCTTTTCAAGACTCTCTACATTCTAGATACAGCAGGATATAACAATTTTCCAACATCCTTTCATCTCTTTTGAAATCCCAATTCAATAATAGTAGCAATATACCAGAAAGAATAAAGCATATTGAAAAATCCACCATCAAAGTAAGAGCTATTGACAAAGTTCTGAAAAATAAAGTTATTGATATGATATTAATCAACATCTCAAAATGCAGAGATAGGAGCTCAGAATAGCAACATGAAGAGATATTCCAGCAGTAAAAGACCTGAAAGTCGTTGATTCGTAAGATACTTCGGTTCTTATCTGCTGCTCAGTCCATTTTTTAAAGCTTCCTAAAGATTCCAGCAGTCACTACTATCTTTTCAATGTACTATTTTTTACTTAAGTTATCCAGAATTTAACCCCATTATTTACAGCTAAAGAATTCAAACTAACATACAAGCTAAAAAACAAAACTGTATAAATATATGGATAAAATAATAATTTAAACACATTGGGACCCCAAAAGTTTTTCTCCTGGGTTCCCATTCTGAAAAAATACATAAATACATTCATACTTAAGAATTTAGCCCAGAAAAAACTGAAAAGAATCCAAGAAAAAAACACAAAATGGAATTTTAGAAATAGTCCATTTTACCCAAAGTTACACTGGGAAGACATTTTCCATGGATAGTCAGTTCTAGAAATAACTAGGTCCAAACTGAAAGATTAAGTCAGAGGACTTTTCAAATACAGTTTTAAGGTGATAGAATATTCTATTACAAAAACTGTGTAATTAAGAACTGATACAACTTAGTGGTGTGATGAAAGCAGATGCTTTGCTTGTCAACGTGGAAAAAGAAAGGTAATTAGAACCTCTCAAGAAAGAAGGATGTACGAGGAAATTATAGTCCAAATATGTAAAACTAAGCAAATGTGGCATATTTTCTGTAATTAACAGTAAGAAAAAAACTTCATTTAATCTTGGTATTTTTTAAGCAATACAGGATAAGTCATTGAACTATTGGTCAACCCATTCATCGTATGGCTGTAAATAACATTAAAGTTAAACACACTATTGAATATACTATTTATTGGTTTTCAGTTTTTAGCATCAACCTATTGACAAAGTGTATACACCTTACACTTTGGAGAAGGGCATGGCAACCCACTCCAGTATTCTTGCTTGGAGAATCCCATGGATAGAGGAGCCAGGCGGGCTACAGTCCATGGAGTCACAAAGATCAGACACAACTAAAGTAACTTAGCATGCATACACCTTACATTTACAAAGCAGGATAAACAAACCTAGAGTGTGTGGAAATAATAGCATAGCTTTAAGAAGGAAAGCTGGCAAAGAAATCGAAGGAAATTTAGACATTAAATATGTTGTGAAAAATCACTATATGCTGACTAAAGTGTAAGGACCAAGGAAGAATATAACCAATAAAAGAAAAATACTTTACCTAAAAATATATTGAAAGTCTACTAGTGGTATTGTTGAAGTCAGCGTAAACACACTATATTCTTTAAGTGATATCAATATTTTAAGAAGTTACTAAAATAATAACGTTAATCACTAGGAGTACTAAAAGTAAAGATTTAAATTGCTTATCTTTTGGGAATGGGAAATGTACTCTGCTTTTCTGTCTGAACTTTTGCCATACTTGTGTTGATGTATTACTTATGTAATTTTCAAAAACTGTCTAATGTATCAAAAGAAACTAAATACAGTATCCCAGAATGACTTGATCCATATGATAGAGATATCACATTGCTTTCTGTGATCCTTGCTTTTTCTCCAGAAATGCATCCCAGGATTGCAGTAGCTTTAATAGTAGACCCATCAAATTTTAAGCATAGGCTACTAAAAACAGCAAGTCTTTTCACATAAACTTGTATTGAGTCATAACTAAAAGCAGAATACTGCTTTTTTTATTATTAAATTTCATGTATTATTTTCAAACCATCATTTCAACCTGCCCAAATTTATGCTAATTCTTGTTAACTTTCTTCTATGTTATATTCTGTTGGCTGACAGATAATTATCTCAGGCTATAATTATCATTCCCCACTGACATGAGTAGTTTTCTTCTTAAAACTGCTGATGTCTGCAATTCACATTATTACCTCATGAAATATGAGATTCCTTTTCTTTGGAAGATCCAAATTCACCTTGTATGGCTGAGTTTCTTATTTCATTCCTTCTTTTTGTTTCATTCTTATTCTTATCGACATTCCAACATTAACTTCGGCTCACTTTTTTCTCGTTAGAATTTTCCTGCATTCTGGTTTACTTCTCAGAATGTCTTCCATCTTGTCTAAAAATGTTTTATCATCCCACCAGTCATAGCTAGAAAGGCAATCTTCAAGCCTGCCCACTTTATCTTTCAGCAGGCAGAACAGGTCCACATAATTGACTATTCAAATCTCAGGAAAGAAAACAAAGTAAATGCCTGTAGGTCCCCGCAGCAGTTAGTCTAACTGGAAAATCTACAGACAGCTAATTGGCTAAGCCTCATCACTTCTAAGGCTTCACAAGTGGCACAGTGGTGAAGAATCCACCTGCCATGGAGGAGACACAGGAAATTCGCATTCCATCCCTGGACTGGGAAGACCTACTGGAGGAAGGCACAGCAACCCACTCCAGTATTCTTCCCTGGAAAATTCCATGGACGGAAAAGCCTGGTGGGCTACAGTCCGTGGGGTCACAAAGAATTGGACACAACCGAACACAAACAGACTTCACTTTGGGGACTTTGGAGACTCCCAAAGCCACTAGGAATTATTCCTTTGCACTACAGTCAATCCAAGCCCTCTACCACAAACAGAGACACACAAATTCTTGCTGATAAGATTCCAAGCTATTTCGATCATATATTCCTATATTTTTGGCTAAGCCTATTCGTATAACATGAGATTATTTTTTGATATTCCAGTCTTACCTTTTTTATTTAATGTCCCCCAAATTCTTTCACTTGTTTTTCATAAAGAGGTTACTTTTCAATTGCTTCATTATTTTTGTTACTGTCCTTTGTTCCAACGTCTCGCTAGGAGTTAGATATATGAAAATATTGGGAGGGGATGGGGGACTAGTGTATGATTATCTACTTTCACCCTAAAGTGGTTCCTCAAGTGTTCTCTAAACCAGTAGCATCAGCAGGTCCTGGGAACTCGTCAGACCCCACCCCAGATCTATTGATCTATTGATCAGAAATCCTGTGAGTAGAAAACACTGATTTTGTTTTAACTAGCTCTCCAAGCAACTCTGATGCACACAAATATTCCAGAATCACTGCTTTAGAATAATCATAAGGAGATAAACTTCATGAAACTTAATAGATGATGCATAATTACAGATAATAACCATTTTTTATCTGAAGAAGTTAATCTAGCAAATGATAGCTAATATGATATATTCTTCAGATAGCTCTTATTTGCTTCTTTAATTTGTGGAGAAATCCTAAAGCAGAGAGGGAAGGGAGGAAATTTGGGCTTTTCAACCATTAAGTTGAAGATTGCTGTTTGACAAAAAGTGTGGGAAAAAGCACACAGAATCTTCCTATCACGCTATTGGTGAAATAGTTCCAGCAAGAAGTATTCTTGTTCAAGAGCAAGAACATATCAAGAAAATTCTCTAGGGAATTCTTAAGTACAGGCCTTTCTGAAAAACTGTTTATGAACTGACTCATTGGAAAAGACCCTGATGCTGGAAAAGACTGATGGCGTAAGGAGAAGGGGATGACAGAGGATGAAATGGTTAGGTAGCATCACTGACAATGGACATGAATTTGAGCAAATTCTGGGAGATCGTGGAGGACAACGGAAGCCTGGCATGCTGCAGGCCATGGGGTTGCAAAGAGTCAGACACGACTCAGCGACTGAACAACAAAAACAAATGTTAATTATATTTATCATGTTGCAAATCATATCCCTGGCATTTGTTTATCTCGTAACTGATTCCAAGTTTGTACTTTTTGACCACCTTCTTCCCCATACAAAGATATTATAATATTATTAGCTATAATATATATATTATATATAAGATACATAATAATAACTATAATTGTTATTATTATTACTGTTGTTACTCAGGTAGCGATGTGTTTTTTAAATACTTTACAAAAAGTAAAAGGGCTTTAAAATGAAAAAATGGACATTTGTGACTGTTTTCACTTTGTGTATCAGCTAGTCTGGCAGTCAGCAAAGTTTTTATTGTGAACAGCCAGGTAATATTTGGGACTCTGTAGTTCATTCAGTCTCTGTCAGTTTTACAACTATTCGATTCTGCTGTTGTAAAAAGCGGCGGCAGACAACATGCAAATAAATGGGCAGGGCTGTGTGCCCACACAACCTTATTTACATAAACAGGGAGTGAAGCTAAGTTAGCCAGAGGGCAGTAGTTTGACTACCGTGACCAGGCTACGAAAGTGAAAGTGAGAGTGAAAGGCTCTCAGTCGTGTCCAGCTCTTTACGACCCCACGGACTATACAGTCCATGGAATTCTCCAGGCCAGAATACTGGAGTGGGTAGCCTTTCCCTTCTCCAGGGGATCTTCCTAACCCAGGGATCAGACCCAGGTCTTCCACATTGCAGGCGGATGTTTTACCAGCTGAGCCACAGATTATGGCTATTGTTCAGTCACTAAGTGGTGTCTGACTCTTTGTGACGCCATGGCCTGCAGCACCCCAGGCTTCCCTGTCCTTCACTATCTCCCGGAGTTTGCTCGAATTCATGTCCATTGAATCAGTGATGCTATCTAACCATCTCATCCTCTGCCTCCCTCTTCTCCTTTTGCCTTCAATCTTTCCCAGCATCAAGGTCTTTTCCAATGAGTCAGCTCTTTGCATAATGTGGCCAAAGTAAAGGAGCTTCAGCTTCAACATCAGTCCTTCCAATGAATATTCAGGATTGATTTCCTTCAGGATTGACTGGTTTGATCTCATGACAGACCAAGGGACTCTCAAGAGTCTTCTCCACACCACAATTCATAAGTACCAATTCTTTGGCTTAGACTATAGATATGTGACTTTTAACAAAAGCACATGTACAGTTTAGTTGAAAAAGCAGAAAAAAGCTAGCCGGATTCTTTAGCAACTGAGCTATGAGGGAAGCCCAGAAAAGAGTCACTGAAGGTAATTAAGGCATTCATGAAAATTGTTACCTGTGAAAATGTTCCCCTAGGCCATTGCTAAACCCCAGCCTTAACTAGCCCCAACCTGTTTTGACTGCAAAGGTTGCTTTATTATATATATTTTTAACCATATACTTGGATTCTTCTACTCAGATACTATAACCTACTATAACCAAATTTCTGTTTCTCACATCATATCTGCAGGAGAGTGGCCATCCCAGGTCCCTTCCATGAATTTACATGAATTTTCTGTGCCTCAGAGTGATGGTAGAATTACCATGATACTCTTAGAAATTTAAGTCACATAACTTTACCACCTTATGAAAAGTCATTTGTTTGTTAACTGTATATAATTAGATTGATAACACAAAACAGTCAGTTTAGTGGATATGCACAAAGAGACACTTTTTTCTGATCGTAGTTTCTCTTTCTATTCTTCAACCCCCTATTCTAATGATCTGCCACTGAGAATCCTTTTCACCTAGTTAACTGGTTTCCTAGTTAAGCCCCAAACTACCTTTAGTGACTCTTTCTGATTGTGCCCCCAGAAATTTCTAAAACAAAGCTACAGCTTGCCCAGACAGGCCTTTAAGCTGTTATTTGTTTAAAATTTCTCTATATTTCCAAGGACAATTTTTCTCTACAATGACCAGAGCCTTGCTCATCCTTCTTCCCCCCACCCCCAATCCGAAACATCTCAGTTCATCTGAGGTCAATGACTTTATGTTTATCTCTTTTCATGTCTAACACACCTAGTTTCTGCAAATGAACATAAATATTAGTATCTCTTCAACCAAAATACTTAGTTACACCAATCCACTGAGACTGTGATTTTCTCCCAATCCATGACTAGAATGAGGAATTTTTTTTAAACTTAATAATCCCTGAGAGTGCTAAGAGAATAAACAAGGAAACAGAGATACCTCTTCTTGGAAACACGTTTCACTTTTCTCTGCTTGGCAGCACGTCTCCACCAGGTGAGCAAAATCCACAAGAATTGATCGGAACTGCATCTCTGCTGCATATGGTTTCTGCTTCACAAGGTTGCTGAGGAGTCTGAATAAGAAATGAGTGGCAAAAAAAAACAAGCACTCACTGAGTTCTAGAAGGCCGGCTTGCAAACCTGCCTTACTTATTGAACGCTGCATACCACCCATGCCTTTGCATAGCTCTCACTCTCAAGTTTAAAGGATCTGAAAATGACCTGATGTTCTCACAGTTTTCACAATGTCCATCTCCATCTTCACGTTTATTCAACATTTTTATTCAAGCACATCTCAATATACTTATTATAGTAAATTTAATTATCTTTATGTAATTATTACTAGGACAAATACTTTTTTCTATTTTTATTACATTGGGTAGAAAATAGGTTATACAATACATTAGCTTTTCCTATAGTATTTTCTTGTGAACATTTATCCTAAAAAACTAACTTCCCAATAAATATTGCAAATATAACACACCTGGACATTGAGGGCCCTTTATATATCATTAATGATAAAGCCAATACACTAATTTGAAACTTTAGTAGTTTGACAATCAACTCAGATGTCTCTTACAGAATAGTTTCCCAACAACCATATAAACGTCAGTGATTCAATCACTTTGAATATTCAAAATTATAACCTGGTGTCTGTCTAGTTAATAAAATATGTTGTCTTTTTTTTCTGATCAAGAAAGATTTAACTACAAAGAAAACAAGATGTGAAGAGTAGGGAAAATGTACCTTAATCCATATTTTATTGCTTACCCAAAATAAAAATTTGCTTGGTCTTCATTTTCAAATTCAAATCGAAAACATCTAGTGGCCTTATTTGTGCTTGAATAGGTATAATAGACAATATCTCAAAGTTTCAAGTAGCTATTTCTATGACACTCTAAACCAGGGATCCAACAAATATTAATATTTTAGGCTTTTTCTACCAAGAGGCAAAATTAAGGATATTATATAAGTCTTCCATCACAAGACAGAGAACTCCAGCCCCATCACACCTCTAGGCTGGGCTGCCCTGGGTGGCTGGCAGACACAGTTTGCGCCAGCTGCTATCAGCTAGAGATGATGGGGAAGAAGGACCAGCCAGCAGAAGAGCAGGTGTGCACCGCATCAGTCTCACTGTCCAGCCCAGTGACACGCCCTTTTCTTCTTCCTGAGGTCTCAGTGCAGGCAGCTGGCCCAAAGCAAGGTGACTCTGAGTCTCTTGACTCCTGGACCGAGATGCCACCAAGCCTTTGCTGCCTGACAGTCGTCCACAGTGAAGTCTCCAACGTGTATGTGGCACCAGCGCAGGCACTGGGCAAAGTAAGCTGTGGCCGAGGCAGGGAGGCAAGAGTGAAGTTGGGAACAATGGAGAAGCCAAGGTAGCCCTCTGCAGCCCCCAGACTTGGCTTATCCAAGTGGTGCCCACACGACACACAAAAACAGCCCTGGCCAGATGGCCGTAGAATGCTGATCCCATCTAAACAATCAGACAGATACTTAGCTTAACTGGATAGCCCTCTGAACATGCCTCTGATCTTCCCATTTCAGCTCCACCCTCTCCCACCTCCACCCTAGCCCCGCCTTGATAACGGACAAAGGCTGAAAAGAAGAAGGACGCACAAGCCAAGTTTCTTTTCGGAAACTATTATTAATACAATATGAGGCAGGTTTGAGAAGCACACAGTCACTGTATCCTCTGAGCACCAGCAAAACACAGTCAAAGGATTAGGAGATTCTAATTAACTCCATGTTAACCCCTAATTCCAAGTCCTGGGAACCTAGAAAAAAAATCAGAGAGGGGACAAAGACATATGTACAAAAATATTCATTGTCACAATTTATGACACTTAGAAATTAAAAACAATTTTTGTGCCCAGCAACAGGGAATAAATTCATTATTGTACACATGTGTTGTTGTTGTCGTTCAGTCACAAAGTCATATCCGATTCTTTTGCGACCCCATGGACTGTAGCCCACCAGTCTCCTCTGTCCATGGGGTTTCCCAGCCAAGTATACTGGAGTGGGTTGCCATTTCCTTCTCCAGGGGATCTTCCCGATTCTGGGATCAAGCTCACCTCTCCTGAATTGCAGGCAGATTCGTTATTGCTAAGCCACCATTGTACCCACATACTGGAATATTAAAAAAACCATTAAAATGGCTGTATTGAAGACTAACGTGTACATTATATTTTTTAACTACATTTAAAAAAACAATGAAACAGCCAACATCTTTTGAGTGTATTGATATTTGCTAGGTTTCAGACAATGTGCTGATAATTTATAAATGCTACCCAATGTAATGCCTTCTGTCACCTCCTTAAAATAAGGCTCTGTGTCATCTCCACTTTGAATTTGTAGGAGTAGTTTCAACTCCTTGGGAATAGTATAGTTCTGGGCAAATATAACAAGCCAGTGCGGCGAGCTTCCCTCTCAGAAAGCACTGAGGGTTGAGAACTACTTATGAGAACTTGTCCTGAGACAAGAAGTCAGGTTCACAGACTTCTGCCCATTAAGAAAGGCCTGGGCAGTACAAGACAGGAGTAATTCAGTGGTTCCCCAGCTGGGCCTCCATTAGACTCAATTCTGAGTTACGTGGTATCAGGATAACGCTTTGAAAGGGGGCTGTGTGAGTACTGTCACTAAAGTTCTGCACACCATTAAGACACAACAACACTGACCAAACAAGTGCAATCCTGGGGTCTGGGGAAGGTATTATTTTTTCCCTGAACAACAAAACACAAAGCTGCTTTGTCATCCCTTGAAAGGGATGCAGTCTGCTGCTGAACAGGAGACAGCAGTACCTGGAGGGCATGGCTGATCCCAGTGGCGCAGGAGTGGTGCCAAGGATCATGCCTGGAGAACTCAGGGAGTGAGGCAATGGGAGTTTCCTAAGCGCTCCCCTGAGGACTCAGAGATAATTGCTGAAACTGAAGTTCTGTATAAGCAGGTAGTAGCACGAGTGTGCAAAGCTTGCATTATTAAGCATTCAAACCATAGATGGATGGACAGAGGGCAACTGTGGGAGTGTGCACTTGTATACATATATGACATTCTATACTCCTACACTGTATATATATTTATTATGGGTATTTCTGCAGTGTTGGAATAAAAGTATTATGATTTTCTTCTCTTTTCTGTATTTTCTAAATTTTCTGCAGTGATTATGTATTACTTTAAAAATAAAGTATACCAAACTTTTACAAAGAAATGCAATAATATAGACATTCCTTTTTCTGTCCAACTGTTCTGCACATATTTGATCTTTTTCTAAATTATGTTTTATTAAAGTATAGTGGATGTATTCAACTTTCCCATTAGAACTAAACTTGATCCCACTTGAAAGGAAACACTGCCTTATGTCTCTGTATCATTCAAGTCTGTGCGGTTATGTATGATGTATAGTCAAAACAGTTGATACTATCTTTGAATAATAATTATCAGTTTTTAACACATTGATTATTCAAAGTGAGAAATATAGGCTATTTCCCATTTGAATTTTGGTGAATTTTGTCTCAGAATATATTTTTCCCACAGAACCAGTATTGCTCATGATGCTGAAATTCACTGACCAACCTATAAAAGCACAGGATACCTTCAGTCCCAGGCTACAAAAACTAACCACCGCTTGTACCTACATAGTGAGACTACCCTATTTCCCAGCACCTACTGGGGCTTCTGTGAATTCAGAACTCCAAGTAGCCAAAGCCAGTATAGGAAGGGCAGAGGGTTTAATGCAAGTTCATACAAAATCTGGACTTCTCTTTCCTTCCAGTGTCATGAAAAAGGCACAAACTTTGCAGTCAAACTTACTTTGGCTCAAGTTAGGTCCTCCACTCACTAGTGTGTCTGATGATGGGTAAGATACTTGACCTCCCTGACCCTCATCTACAAAAAGAGAATTTGAGCACCTACAGCATTCGCCTGCCAATGCAGGAGATGAGGGTTCAATACCTGGTCAGGGAAGATCTCCAGGAAAAGGAAATGGAATCCACTCTAGTATTCTTGCCTGGGAAATTCCATGGACAGAGGAGACTGGTGGGCTACAGTCCATGGAGTCACAGAGAGTCAGACATGACTTAGTGACTGAACAACAACAAACAATACTTTGCAAGGTTTTTGTGAAGACCAAAAATTATGCTATGTTAAAAGACTGAGTACAGTAACTGACATACTGAAGGCCCTCTGTACATAATGGCAAAGATAATATGAGTAATTATATTAATTATTTCATCAAATGATGGCAAAGATAATGAATAATTATAGTAATAGCATGACTTGCAACTGTCTGTTTCAAATTATTGGTTGTTTCCAACCGTTGTCTCCCTTCTCCCTGATTCCCACAATAAATAGTACATTGTCACAACTTCTTACCTATTTACCCATTTACTCATTCAGTAAATAATGGATGAGCATTTTTATAATTTCCCTGAGGATTTTAGCTGTAGATTTAACAATAATAGAGAAGACAGACGAGGTAGGAAGGCTCCCTCATAGGTACTCTTCTTCTCTTTCTTCACAAGCTGTAGGGATTCCGGGTGTCTTCATGGCTTGGCCCCTCCCAAGCCCTCAAGTCTCAATCCCCAGAATTTCTCTCCTCTCGCTCACCTATGCCTCAGACACTCTGAACTGTTGGGCTCTCCTCAATCCTGCTGGGTCAGCTGGCTTCTGCATGCACTTCCCCAGAGGCACCAGTAGAGGGACCACTGAGCTTCCAGAGCAGACAGAAGCAGCTAATCTAAACAAGGAGAAACACTCACTGATCTAGGATAGGTAAGTGGGGAAAAAGGCTCCCATAATGAGAATGCAAGCCTGGGAATGAGTTTTAGAGCAGAGGTATCAGCATCACGTTGCCTTTCCTTGGCACTCCGGATATAAACGCTGCCTTTTCCATAGCTGGGGACTCGGTGACATTTGGAAGCTAGACACAAGGACCCCTACAACTTGTCACGTACTCGTGATCTGCTTGCAGTGGATTTATCTCCTCTCCACTTCCTCCCACCTCCACCTCCCCATCTCTCTACCTCTCAACCTGACTGCTATTTAAAAATTCCCCTAATTCTATGTATTCCTTTAGTTTTCAATTTTTCAATTTACCTTTTTAAATCTTAGATCCTATTTTTAATCCTCAATACCAAATTGTTTCTGGTTCTTCATTTCAGTGATTCTGATCTTTTATTTTCATTACATCTATCCATCCTTTCATTTGAAGCACACTCTAATCTTAAGTTTTAACTATCTTATGTCTAACCCTTCTATCTGAAGTCTTAACCCTTCAACCCTGTGTTTTTCTTCACTGGATTTTAAATTCTTTTCTCTTAAACCAGCATTGTCTTTCTATTTTCTCTATCTTATTGCATGACTTTATTTCTGCCTTCTCTTTATAATCGTGCTGAATTTTGTCTTTTCCTTCCAGGAATCCCTTCATTTTCTTTTTTCTTTTCATGTGTATGTGGACTTATGCTTTGACAGAACTATATAGGAGAGAGCCCTACCACTTCCCAGGAAATGGAGGGCTTTGTCCAGCCTGGCTCTCAATTCCCAGTATGTATTTTCCCAGAATATTCTAAAAATCTCTACATTATCAGTCTCTGTTATTGCTTTCTCCATACAGAAAACACCATGAATTTACCAGAACAGGGATGCTTCCTAGTATTTCACACTTTTTATTATCTAGACTTTACATGAAGAGTTTTAAGTTTTAAAAATTATAGCCAGCATTATAACCCTTTGATGATGGCACACTAACAGTTACATGTTGATAGTTAAGCATATGTGCTCTGAGCCAAATAGCCTGGGTACAAGTTCCAGTTCAGCAACTTATTTACTCGCTGCATGATCTCATACCTGTTCTTCTTGCCTTCTTAACCTCGATTCCCTTACAATTAAAATGGGGTAGTAATATTATCTACCTCCTGAATCTGTGGTCAGGATTTGGTGAGATGACATACATAAAGGATGCCTATTTGTACCAGAAAATTTCCTCAAGGGAAAGCTAATCTTGAACTCTAAAAATAAAGTATTATATGCTCACATCAGCCGGGGCTAAAGAAAGAATGGTTAACTAAGTGTTACAATGATCATCGGACGCTTACTGGACAGTTTTAAAGACTAGTTTGTGATCAGTTCACTTTGGGAGCAAAGAAAGGACTTCAAGTGTCAGTTGGTTTATGAATTTTAAATACTGTAATAAAACAGAACAAGTGACAACCTTGTGCTTGCCACGAGAGTGTGTTTATTCTCAAGGCAACAAAAACTGGGCCTCACTTGGAAAGATGATATTCTTGGACTAACAGTATTTAGACCCAGAAAGAGCAAGTCTTAGAATAAATAACTTAATTAGAAATAAGCTAGCACTTCTGTTGATCTTGAGGGAGAAAGAACTATGAGGACCAGTCTCCTTTCTCCTGAGGATAAAATGCGGGGCATGTGAGGAGGGTGGGAAGAGAGGGTGGGCACTAAAGCGGAACCTGTCCCACTGTCAGGAGGCGGAGTGACTTCAATTAATTGTGTATTTGTCATTGCTGTTGCTGTGTGTACAAAAAGATCCTTACTTTTGCTTTTCAGTTTGTAATTCCTCCTCTTGAGCTTTGCACAAGTCCTCTTTAAGGTTGATGGCTTGGTCACAGGATAAAGGTGGAGAAATGTAGGTTCCATCGACTTGCAGGTCATCAAAGCAAGGCTTTCTGAAGGCGTACGAGTCATCACAGCAGTGACCCACAGCAGCGTTGATGGGCTCCGTCTCGTGCCTTCTGCATAAAGCTCCGAGAATTAACTTTGCCTTCCCCAGAAAAGAATTAAAATAAGAGCCATAAGTTTCGTGGTCATTAGGATTATTTTTTTAATCCATAGAAAACTATTCTCAAGTTCTAGTTTTTGCTAAACTCAGCCTGAATTTTATCATCTGGGAAAGAGAAAGAGTGTCAGGTGAAGCCTGGTTCTCAGCCTTGACCTCCACCTTCCTATTATCCTCAAGGTGAGTTCCCTTGGACCCCACCTCCCAAATTCCTTCCCAGCCCAGTTTACAGACAAGTGTTGGCTTGAGGCAGGAGTTCTTTATGCTGCATCAAGTTAAAATCAAGCCTCTGGTCAACACAACTGCTAATTTGATCCAGATATAAAGCTGATGATTGGATTTCTTACTTAAAAAGCTCAAATCCAATGTGTTTCTATGTTTTATAACTGGATAACCACCATCAAACTTGGTATATGGCAAATCCTGTGTAAACATTTGTTTATTGGAAAAAATGAATAAATGAATGGTGAAAGGAATCCCTGAATCTTCTTTCAGTTACCTCTGTAATTTTCTTGTCTCCTTCTAGAACAGTCACCTTACCTTGCTCCTATTGTGCTGTCTGATACTTACTCTAATGCAGTCTGCAAGCCTGCTCTATGCCCCTCTGAGTGTGACCACACAAATGCCCTGTCACTTATGTATGTGGGGATGAAGTAGCTGAAACCATGCAGCATCAGCATTCAATTTACGAGTTTATCCATTTCTCACAGTAACCAAAGAGATCACTTAAAAGCAAGGTCTTAGGAATATAAACCATGAGTTCCCTGAGGAGGGCATGATTGTTAATAAAAATTTAAAATAAAAGGAAGATAGAGCGGGGTAATAAAAATTTTAAATCTGCAACCAAAACGATTATATTTTATCAGAAAAAATACTCACACATCTGGTGCTGGAAGTGTTGTGAGTATGATAATTGGGTGAGAGTTAAGGAGATACACAGAGGAAAACTGGCTGTTTTTTACTACATTTTTGAGTAGGATGAGTTAGTCTGAAATCAGCAAAATCACTTTTGTTGACTTGAAAATCCAAGGAACAGATCTTGAGATATGATCCAGGCAAAGGCCTGATGAATCTGACATCCCCAGTTTTTCCAAAGTGATGGTCTTACCCCTGCTGTCAATCAAAGACAATTGGCATGAACCGACCAGAAAGAAATTCTCCCAAGGACAGAACAACTCACAGATGTGTCCACCGACATGAGACTGATGCTGGGGCCTGGAGTTCAGAACTTCCCACGACAGCAAACATGCAGTCAAGGGTGTGCTTACCGAGTCCTCCATGCAGACAAACTGGTGCTCTTGATTCAGCGGGCAGCACTTGGTGGCAGCAGCTGCCATGTTCTTCGTGAGTACAATCAACTCCTGAGCAGACAGTTGTGGGGCTTTCTTAGTATAAAGGACTATGAGCCTGAAAGAATAATGTCTTCTTATTCCTGGAAATGACTCTGTGCCTCAAATGAAGAATTCTACAAAGTGTTTATCATTATCTGATATTTGTCTCTGATGTGGGATAAGCAAGTTATTAAGCTGGGCTTAAGTCTATTCTTTTAGTTCCTATTTCAGTGGTCCAGTGGCTTCTTCAGTAGACCCAGAATTCTCTTTCCACATCACACATTGCTCCACTCTGATCCAGTTTTTTCTACATAGGATCAAGGATGCTATGATAGCTAATGTGGGTGACTGCAAAATCAGACTCAGAGTAAACAGCTTCTGAAATAAATATATGCACAGGTCTTTAAGGCATGTATTGGTTGTCTGTGATGTGTAGGAACAGAAGCTACAGCAGCGATCAGGCAACATTTCCTGCTCTCATGGGCTCATGCCCTAGTTGGGGAGATAAAAGAGTACACTCAGTGTGATGAGAGGAACACAGAATGCTATAGGTATACATGGAATGGCATCTAATTCCATCCCAGGGAGGTCAGGTAGGCCTCCCAGAGGAAATGACATGGAGCTGAGATCCTGACAATAACTGAAAATGACCCAGGTGAAGGGGAGTAAAAGTAAGAGTGGAACATTTAGAAAGTCACTGAGTGAGATTTTGTTTTTCTTAATTGGGGGGATTGGAAATTGAAAAGAGGGGAAAGAAGAAAGCTTAACTATAGAAGCAGCTTTACGATGTTTTTAAGATCATTACGGTTGCTATATAAAGAATCAATTGCAGGTGGCAAGAGGCAGAGTGAGGGAAGGAAAAGCCACGCCAGTAATTCAAGTGAGAGAGGGTGGTGGCCTGAACTAGGAGAGTGGTGGTGGGAGCTGAGGAATACAGGGAAAGATTTGAATGAGAATGACTACAGAGCTGGACTTGAGGGCAACAGAATATCAGAATCATTTATTGCATTTATGTTATAATGGAGTTAGGGAAATAATGTAGCTGCTTCTTAAAGTACGACCCCTGGATTGACAGTATCAGTGCCCTTGGGTACTTGGTAGAAATATTGATACATATTCTCATGCACCATCCCAGATTTACTGACTCAGAAACTCTAGAGGAGAGCTGTGTTTCAACAAATCCTCCAGGTAGTTTTGACGCACTCTGAAGTTTGAGAGCCATGGGTCTAACCCTTAAACTAGACTTTAACAAACACAACAGTTAAAAGAAAATAAAAACAAATACTCTGTCTGAAACGAGAATAGTTTCTCTGGTTCCATTATTCCAATCATTTAAGTTCAATATTATGGACACTATGTCAAACTGAATTTTTCCCCAGTACTCTGCTTCTAAATAGACTATACTAGAAAGATCTTAAACATAACTGAAAACTGGCTTTTTTTTGATACCTTAATCTTTGACATGGGCTTCCCAAGTGTCTCAGTGGGTAAAGAATCTGCCTGCAATGCAGGAGACCAGACAGACTTGGGTTCAATGCCTGGGTTGGGAAGATTCCCTGGAGAAGGGCATGGCAAACAATTCCAGTATTCTTGCCTGGAAAACCCCATGGAAAGAGGGGCCTGGTGGGCTACAGTTTGTAGGGTCAGAAAGAGTTGGACACAACTGAAGCGACTGAGCACACAAGCTCACAATCTTTGACATTAATGGGATTTGCCAGGCCCTCTGCACACAGAGTTTTTTTGTGCACTCCTTCTGACTAATAAATACGGTATCCATTTATTTCCACTCTTGATGGTGAAAATACTGTAGTGCTATGGTGATCTGACTTGAAACTGACAGGGCAACCCTAGATTAGATCTCTGTTGCAGCCTTGACTCCAAATTGCAGGCAAAGCCCCAAGCTAAATGTACAGGTGAAAGGTAGAGGCTCCTATGAGATTGCAGAAGGGGGGTCAGGGCCTGCTGGCTCCCTAACCTCTGGGCATTGATTAGAATCTGGAAACTGGACCAAAAAGCAAAGTAAAAGCACACAAGGTTATGTAGTCAAGTATCTTATCAAGATAAGCATAGCTGGGTTAATTTGGAACTGATTTTTTCCTTGGCCTCTGAGGTTTTAAGGTTGAATATAGACTCTTAGCAACTCTTAGCAGCAAAAGTTAAAAAAAACTAACAAGTATAATCTGGACAATATCTTAGAAGCATACCTGTTGTGAAAGTTACTATCTCCTAATTTCTCACATAAATCACACTGATTTTTCACACGCTCATGGCTTTCACGAACCACTCTTTGAAACATCCCTTCCTGAAAAATAAAGATAATCAGTGTTTGCCGGTTGTTGCGACAATATATCTTGAGGTTAGATTGCAAAATCATCTTCTGTAATAGTTTAATGTAACTGTTTTACTAAACCCAGGGTTTTATTTACTCAGTGAGTTTGGAAATGTTGAAAAAACACATTTTTCTATAACAGGAATGGCCATGTACTTTGTGGAGAAAAAAAGTGGGACAGCCAGACTGATGCTTAGTTTCCTCTGATATGAACTGATTTGTGGGTTTAAATGGCATATTTTACAAGTATGAAGCTAGTCATTCATCAATCCAGAAAGAGGTCCTTAAAAGTAATTTATAGATCAAAGTTCAATTGATCAAAATATGTGTGTATATATTGGTTATTTTTAATAACACAGCATTTTTATGTAAACAGTACAGATATGGAGATACGGATGTAGATATAGAAATACAGATACATATTAAGAAGTATGGTTTAATAAAAACACGTACCAGATGTGAAGCACTCCACAAATATACATTGAAGGAAATCACATGGAATTCTCAGAGCTAAGTACAAATTGAAAAAGTTCTTGAACAGTACAAATAAAATCCCAGTGGGAAGACACAACTGGCCTTGCAGACAGATTTTGCTAGGAACACTGGTTATCATCTTAAGTAATGAGACCCAGTTCACCTGATCCTAATAAGCAGTGTTCAGTAGTAAAAATTTTACCCAATTTGCAAACTGTTTGTCTGGATTTAACCCTTCTTGCCTGAGTGGCACTGGACTAGTCACTTGAACCTTCTGAAACCCAATACTTTCCTCTATAAAATGTAGCTAGTACTTCTGCCATTACCTATCTTTCCAAGCTGCTGTGAGAATAAAATAGGACACTGGTTGTAAAGCTACTTTGTAAACTCTAAACACCCATCTTCCTATAAGGGGCTATTATCATAATAAGGGTGATTGTGAAATCTACCAGTGATGCATTGAAAGGGTGCTAACCAGATCTTCCAGGATCCAATGCCTGATGATATCAGGTAGAGCTGATGTAATAATAACAGAAATAAAGTGCACAATAAATGTAGTGTGCTTGAATCATCCTAACCATCTCCCCCCACCTCCCCACCACCCTGGTTCATGGAAAAATTGTCTTCCATGAAATGGGTCCCTGGTGCCAAAAGGTTGGGGACCACTGTTAACCTACAGAAGACTAAATCACCTTCATTTAGCTTTCTCTCCAGGAACGGGAAGATGCCAGATGTACCTGCCTGGACTCAGACAGAGCAAGAAATGCCATCGCCCTCTATTCCCACCTCTCTGTAAATGCACAAGCCACTCATTAGCATAACAAAAGCCAGAACCTCCTGGCTCCTGGTAACCCGTGGATGACAGATCACCTGGTCAGAGATTTGTAAGGTCACCTGCTTTTTCATGTCAACTGCACAACAGGAGCGGCTGCCTGCAAACAGTATGATTTCTGGCTTGAAATAGGGACAATGTCCAGGCCTGCTTGGTGGAAATGGTTAACCTTCACTCACCCTAACAGGCTATGCTTTCATGCTACCTGCTACCAGTCCAAGCAAACTTAAAAGAGAAAATTGCACAGAGAATGTTTCATAAAACACAGAATTTATAAGGCAGTGACTCACACAGAGAGTTGCTGCGGTGTAATGATGTGACCTTTGGTTTAGATGGAAATCATAGTTTTTGTGTAGTGCTTGCAATTAGAACATGCATAATTATCTTATAAAAGCAATGCGCTACTAATAGCACTGGACTTTTCTCTATTTGTAATCACACCACAAATATGAGGAATAGGTTTTTAAAAAAGGAATTTACCCCATGGCTATAGCATTCCAGAGGATTTTCTGATTTACAGCATTTTCCCAATAAATTTTGATATGCTGTATCCACTCTTAAAATGACTGGAACTGCCAACTCTGGATGTCTTCTTGAGTATTCATAAAGAAACCTGTTTCCACACGAAGCAAATTAGAGAGGAAACAGTAAGTTTTTGAAGTCATATTTTTTCTTTCAAAAGCCATCTATGCAATTTATTCAATATTTTAACTGACTTTAAGGTATTGGAAAATCTTGGGTGACTGGCAGGGAGGTTTTTCTGGCTATGTTTCGAGACAAGGAAACCAAGTCAGCAAAATTACATGATTTTTCCAAAGTCACACAGCAGTGAGTGGCAGATTCAAACGTGAACCTAAAATATTCTGATAAGCTTTAGTTCTTGGCTCAGGGTCTCTCCTTACTGTTACTAGAAATTCATTTCAAGTGTGTAGATGAGAACATTTTTCCTAATGACCTTTGAGGCTAGATTTTATAAATATTACAATTTTTGTAAGTATTAAATCACCATCTTCCCCTTGTCCATAATCTATATATTTTTCTGGGCTACAAGAAAGAGAAATTTGGACTCTAGAATACTTTCAAAGGAATCATAGAATTGCAGGAGGGACCTTTGAAGTGCCTTAAGGAGGGACCTTATCTAACTGCCTCAGTTTACACTTGGAACATAAAAGCCTGGGGAAATTAAATGGCTTGAACTGCATTTCAAAGTAGATGCATGACTGAATTAGACTGGAACTCCGGTCTCTCAACTCACAGTCTAACGTGATTTCCTCTAAGTTGTGCCTATCCACTTTTTCAGTACCAAATGCAAGTCTAGGGAAAGTGAGTTCAGATAGTGACATTTACTTTTATAAGCCAATGTCAAATGTAATTGCAGAAATATAGCTAAAGTCACTCAACAGAAAACTTTGAAGAAAACCCAAATTTTTATGCTTTGTTAGATTTTAGTTGCTCCAAATAAAACTTTACACAGTGACTTTGGAAATATTTCAATCACACAGTAATACTATCTTAATATTGCATCTTGAAATCAGTTTGTTTTATGACCCAAATAATTTGTACTTCCGCATGGGCACCAGAGATGTTAGTACTCCATCTCTTTAATCTTGAAATGCTATGCAATGGCTTTGATAATAGGTATTAAAATAATCAGAAGAGCTGGCCATACTAATCTGAGGCCCTTACTTAAACATGACTCTAAGTCTCTCAGAGCAAAGCTTGCACACCCTTGACACTCTGTTTTTAAAAATTCCTATATTGGTTGTCAACATTTAGAACCCAAGAGACCTTCAACTCCCTCCAAATGCAGTTGATCCAACCACCCAAAGCCTACATTCCCATATGGCCACAATTAGCTAGAGCCAAATAGTAGCTGCCACCTTGGACTCCACAGAGCATATCCTCTTGGCCATTTAACCATTGACTGATATCACTAGCTAGCCTCTGCCATCATTCAAGTTTGCAACTTCTCCCAAAGAATCCATAAATACATTATCCCTTTATTAAGGTTTTACAAAAAGCCTTATTACTCTTGTAGGAAGAAATCTTGCTTGTCAGTGAATTGTTTGCATACAGACTGATCTTCTGTAAACCTGCGAAGGGGCAGGGATGAGAGATCAGGTTTGTCATCGTTTTCTGAGTTGATAATGCATTCTCCTCGGAATGGTTCTGGCAGTTTACAGCATGGAATGAATTTGCTAGATAGAATAGCCTGTTTAGAGCAGATGTAGTTCATAAGCTGACTCTATAAAACAGAAAGGGAAGCAGTTATTTCTGATGATTTCATTCTGAACATATTTATTTTTATTGAGAAAAGCAGAGAAAAACTTGACCTCATATTGCTTTTTTCTTGGCAAACTGAAAGACTAGAAAGGCCATTTATACTTACTTTTTCTAATAAGAAAGCTTCTATACTTGACCTTACTCAAGTCTCACAGCTCTCAAAGAACTTAGAGGAAGACAGACTGTATTACTGTTTCCAAGTTTAGCTCAACAAAATACAAATAAAGAGTTTTATTACTTGCTCTTGTTATTGTTTTAGGATCCCAGTTGAGAAAACATTTTGTCTCTGTCATTTTCTATATACATTACCATAATATTACTATTACACTTACATATTTACTTATATGTTAAAAGTAGAAGTGAAAGTTTTAGTCACTCAGTTGTGCCCAACTTTTTGCCACCCCATGGATTGTAGGCCACCAGGCTCCTCTGTTCATGGATATCTCCAGGCAAGAATACTGGAGGGGGTAGACATTCCTTTCTCCAGGGAATCTTCCTAATAGCAAGAATACACAGAAGAACTATGCAAAAAAGATCTTCATGACCCAGATAACCATGATGATGTGATCACTTACCTAGAATCAGACATCTTGGAATGAGAAGTCAAGTGGGCCTTAAGAAGCATCACTATGAACAAAGCTAGTGGAGGTGATGGAATTTCAGTTGAGTTATGTCAAATCCTAAAAGATGATGCTGTGAAAGTGCTGCACTCAATATGCCAACAAATCTGGAAAACTCAGCAGTGGCCACAGGACTGGAAAATGTCAGCTTTCATTCCAATCCCAAAGAAAGGCAATGCCAAAGAATGCTCAAACTACTGCACAATTGCACTCATATCACATGCTAGCAAAGTAATGCTCAAAATCCTCCAAGCCAGGCTTCAACAGTACGTGAACTGTGAACTTACAGATCTTCAAGTTGGATTTAGAAAAGGCAGAGGAACCAGAGATCAAATTGCCAACATCCGTTGGATCATCAAAAAAGCAAGAGAGTTTCAGAAAAACATCTATTTTTGCCCTATGGACTACACCAAAGACTTTGACTGTCTGGATCACAACAAACTGTGGAAAATTCTGAAAGAGATGGGAATATCAGACCACCTGACCTGCCTCCTGAGAAATCTGTATGCAGGTCAAGAAACAACAGTTAGAACTGGACATGGAACAATGGATTGGTTCCAAATAGGAAAAGGAGTACATCAAGGCTGTATATTGTCATCCCGCTTACTTAACTTATATGTAGAGAACATCATTCGAAATGCCAGGCTGGATGAAGCACAAGCTGGAATCAAGATTTCCGGGAGAAAAGTCAATAACCTCATATATGTAGATGACACCACCCTTATGGCAGAAAGCAAAGAAGAACTAAAGAGTCTCTTGATGAAAGTGAAAGAGAAGAGTGAAAAAGCTGGCTTAAAACTCAACATTCAGAAAACCAAGATCATGGCATCTGGTCTCATCACTTCTTAGCAAATAGATGGGGAAACAGTGGAAACAGTGACAGACTTTATTTTTGGGGGCTCCAAAATTACTGCAGATGGTGACCACAGCCATGAAATTAAAAGACACTTGCTCCTTGGAAGAAAAGCTATGACCAACCTAGACGGCATATTAAAAAGCAGAGACATTACCTTACCAACAAAGGCCTATCTAGTCAAGGCTATTGTTTTTCCAGTAGTCATGTATGGATGTGAGAGTTGGACTATGAAGAAAGCCGAGCACTGAAGAACTGATGCTTTTGAACTGTGGTGTTGGAGAAGACTCTTGAGAATCCCATGGACTGCAAGGAGATCCAACCAGTTCATCCTAAAGGAGATCAGTCCCGAATATTCATTGGAAGGACTGATGTTGGAGCTGAAATACTTTGGCCACCTGATGCAAAGAACCTACTCATTGGAAAAGACCCTGATGCTGGGAATGATTGAAGGCGGGAGGAGAAGGGGATGACAGAGGATGAGATGGTTGGATGGCATCACCGTAGCAATGGACTTGAGTTCAAGTAGGCTCCAGGGGTTGGTGATGAACAGGGAGGCCTGGCATGCTGCAGTCCATGGGGTCACAAAGAGTCAGACACAACTGAGTGACTGAACTGAACACACACACACACACACACACAAATTAGTACGTGTGTATATGAACAAACTAATCTCTACACTTAAGGAACTCACAGGTCTAGGTGGAGAGTTTAAATAATTAAACAACAAAATAATGCATTATAAAATAAATTGTTAGAGAAATATGTATCTTATACTTTGGATGAGAAAAGAGAGATTGCAATCCAAACTGGATAAAATCAGAGTAAAGATCTTGAATGATTTCAGTCTTGAATGACAAATGTAAGTTAGTTGGAAACAAATGGAGAGAAAAAAGTCTACTAGAATTATCCATATTTGTCTATAAAGAGTCTTAGAGGTGAAGACCATGACATACTTGGGAAATGATATATAGGATATTTTGAACTTACTGTGAATATTTAGTTGAGATGAAGATCAAGGGATCAGGAGAGAAGGAGAATGTACCAACAGTCTAGATCTGAGAGTGGTAAGTGCAAGCTGCATTATGGGGTCAGGTTGAGATCAATAGGGAGAATGTCTACATTAGTTAGGAGACAAGCCTGCCCTCAGTGGCCTACTAGGATCAAATCTGTTTCAATAAAGTCCTGTTGAAAGGGGAGGCATCAGGCCTGTGGGCAGTAGTTCTGGCAACAAGGATGGCAGAGGCTCTGTCATCATCAACCTGTAGATTCTAACATTGCCCTCAGGTTGGGAGTGTTTTGGCCAGGAGATTTTATAGGCCAGGCCTAGAAATGGCATTGGAAAAGACGCACTGGTAAAGCCCCGGATGCTGTGAAAGATTGAAGGCAAAAGGAGAAGGGGGCAGCAGAGGATGAGATAGTTAGATGGCATCACTGACTCAACAGACATCAATTTGAGCAAACTCCAGGAGCTGGTGAAGAACAGAGGAGCCTGCCATGCAGCAGTCCATGGGGTGGCAAAGAGTTGGACATGACTTAGCAACTGAAAAACAACAACAAAAGAAATGACATAAATCACTTCTGACTAGGCTCCACCTATTTGTAAGACTGGAGTAGTCTTACTCCATTTTCTAAGAACACTGTCTTGGAAAAGAATAATAAATTGAACAATCCTTTTGCAAAGGATTTTTGCAAAATCCTTTTATAAATATATATACCTGAGGGATAAGGAGGTATAGTTACATAATTGATGTTTTTAGTTATCCAATAATAATATTGTCAGGCAGAACTCTATTTCTAAATGAGAAAATACTAGTGAAGGAGAAGTTTTAAAGGAAAGCGTATATTTCAAAGCCCTGACATAAATAAGGATAGTTGAGTCTCATTATTTATAGTAGTTATAAACACTGAATTCGTGAATATTGAATCATCTGCCCTAGAGGAAATAGGGGATAAAGTTTCTACAAGTCAAACATGGCCACATGTTCGTTCAACAAATCAAGACATAACCCTTGTTTTGTGTATGTTTCTGTTTAAAAACTCCTTATTTAACATACAGTAGTCCCCCCACCCCTGTTTACCGCAGGGGAGACATTCCAAGATCCCCTAGTGGATGCCTGAAACTGCAGATAGTACCAAACCTTCTATATTTTTTCCTGTACATGCATACATGTGATAAAGTTTAATTTATAATTTAGGCACAGTGAGAGATTAACAAAAGTAACTTATAATAAAATTGTAGCAATATAATGCAATAAAATTATGTGAATATGGTCTCTCTCTCTCAAAATACTTAATTGTGCAATTTTAATGCCCTTCCCATCTTAATGAACTAAGCACTTATCATGCACTGTAGCCAAAATTTTGGCAGTTTGAGGTGTGACAACAAAACTAACACAAATTTATTTTTCCTTCTTTACAATTTTACAGATAAAAGATTTGGTAAAAAAGATCTATGGTAAAAAAATCTTTTACCATAGATCTTGGTGACCTCAGCATATGATTTCTTTTCTTTCCCTATTAAAGAGAACTTTCACCTTTCCACCTAAAGGATGCACTTTACAGCTTCTGTTTGGCCAGCATCACTATGCTTATGCACTGAGGTCAATGTGTGACTTGAACCCAAGCACCGTGATCCCAGGCAGCCAGTCTGGTGACCTATATGACTATTAAGTGACTAATCCACAGGAAACGCCTGACAAAGAGATGATTCATGTCCCAGATGAGATGGAACAAGATGGCACAAGATTTCATCTTGCTGATCAGAATGGTGCACAATTTAAATCTTAGGAGTTGTTTATTTCTGGATTTTTCTGTTTACTGTTTTCAGATGGAAGTTGACTATGGTTACCTGAAACCTTAGGAAGCAAAGCAGGAAGTAAGGGGGACTACTGAGTATTGGCAATTTATTCACATTGAACTCACAGCCACTAACACTGTTACTCATGCATGAACAAGGCTTATCTAAAATGTATAGTCTTTCTTCAAGGCACAACACAGCTTCTTGTGCTTAGGAACACTGGGCAATTCTTCAGTGTTATATGCACGCCCATTTTAAACTGCTAAATCATCAACAAAAAACACAGACATGCAGAAAACATGGCATTAAATGAACGTTTCTTGAGAGCACGAGAGCTACAATGGGAAGGCAGAGAGCATCGCCTTGTTCTAGGGCAGCTGAAACCATGTGCATCAGACAACTTAAATTCCCACTGTTTTGAACATGCGCACGTTTCTGGGAATGACCACAGAGTGCTGTGAATATTGACTTTGGGGTTACAAAAAATTTTGCCATGTAGGTGAATTCACAAGGACAGAATTCATGAATAATGAAGATTAGCTGAGAAAACATTTAAATGAATCCATAACAAAGGAAATGGAAAAGCTGTTATATCTCCAGGTTATATCTCCATCCCTGTTCCAGTTTCACAGACAAACTTTCACAAAATAGATAGGTTACAGTACTATTTATTTCAGAGAATTCGAAAGGAAAAAAATTCTAATCCATTTCTTAGAAGTGAGCATAACCGGATACCAAAACCTGATAAAGTATGTGCCGAAAAAGACAGTTCCAGATCCAGTTCACATCTAAATATAAATGCAAAAATTTGACATATATATGTATAATATACATAGAGAAAGGCAGAGAGAGAGAGAAAGGCTAGAGATAGAGTAAAATGAGATTGACTTGAGCAATGTAAAGATGGGCAAAAATTAATAAATCTTTTAAGATAATTCACCAATGGATAAGTCAAACAATATAAATCAAATGATCATCTTTAGGAGATAAAAAAATATTTACTAATGTTCAGAATCCACCCTAATTAAAACAAAGCAAAATGACCTCTAAAAAAGGATGAAAAATTACATATAAACAATATCTTTGTGAAGCCAATAACTCTAAACCTGTTACCTTTACAGTCTGGAATATGGCAGGAATGCCAGAAGTACCCACAGTTATTTTATATAGGTTGGAATACTAGCCAATACTATTAAATAACTGGAGATCATTCTAGCACATCTGTCACGTGGTTTCAATGGTTTAGTCACTAAGTCATGTTTGACTCTTGCGACCCCATTAACTGTAGCCCACCAGGCTCCTCTGTCCATGGGATTTCCCAGGCAAGAATACTGGACTGGGAGGAGGAACCCATTTCCTTCTCCAGGGGATCTTTCTGACCCAGGAATTGAAACCAGGTCTACTACATTGCAGGCAGATTCTTTACTGACAGAGCTACTAGGGAATCCCACGTCTGTCATAGTATAGGCTATAATGGAAGCTGTTCTAGAGTTACCAATTTGGAATAGGTATTGTTTATGTGTTAAAGGACTTCAGCAAATTTGTCTTGTTTTAACAACAATGGATAGGCTTCAAAGTTCCCTGTAATTTCCCCCCAAATTCATGTAATCTTCATGCAGACAGAAGTCTGAGAGCCTGTCCTAAAGAGCCAGCAGGACTCCTAAGAGTGCAGGACAGTATTCCTTCCAGTATCAGTTGAGATTCTTGCCATACAACAACTACTCCAAGGAACAACTTCACACTGCCTATCTCCAGGATGGAATTCACAGTGGCAGCCACCACCTTTACAACCGGTCAAGATGAACATGGCACTGACCTCAGCAAGCAATGGCCAACTGCAATAGTTGCCAAGGAAAAGCTATGGCCCTACCCCAACTCTCTGTTCCAGCAAAGTAAATATTTGAGAACTTAGAATTCTAGGGATTCTGTTGAGTGTTCTAGTCAGTGATTTTTCTATTTTAACTACAGTTGTTACCCGCATCCCTTAATTTGTTGTGTGCCTGCATGCTCAGTCACTTCAGTTGTGTCAGACTCTCTGTGACCCCATAGACTATAGCCCACCAGGCTCCTCTGTCCATGGAATTATCCAATCAAGAATACTAGAGTGGGTTGCCATGCCCTCCTCCAGAGGATCTTTCTGCCCCAGGGACTGAACCCGCATCTCCGGAATCTCCCGCATTGCAGGCAGATTCTTTCTCCACTAAACAACCCAGGAATCTGTTGTGTAATGGGACTAAAATGGTTGGAGGTGGGGCTTCCTGCTCTTAAGAGTCAAGGATTTCTCTCTGAAATCATGTTAGTCTTACTTTGCTTCTGCTTTATTTTTTAATTGTGATGAAAACTATTAGTTTTCAAACTTGCAGAATGAATAGGAACATGACTTGTATATGATTGTAATTTACTAAACCCTTGTTGGGTTTTTAACAGCTACAATATTTTCCTTTTCTGGGATTTTGAGACTTTACATTTGCACCTGGGGCAGATAAATTCCATGTTGCCCATGCCCCAGCCCTTACCCCTTGTTGCCATATCTTTGTTCTGGTGGTTTCTTCTCCCCTCTAGGCTGATATGGCCTCAGGGTATAGTTTGCAATTATAGGACTTGCTAGAGATTCAAAGATGAACGAAATACAATCACAATTTGGGAGGAAATTAACAGTCAACTCCAAAAATTTAAGAATAAAATAATAAAGTAAAGTAAGACAGATTGAGGAAGAAGGGAAAGGGAGGGAAGAAGGGTGAGGGAGAGAGGGAAAGAAAGAAAGAAAAAAAATGTTGCATGAGAAGAGAAAGGAGAGGAGACATCATTTTACTGGTAATATTAAGAAGTAATAATTACTCTTTCATATTTATTATATACCATATTTATTATATTGTATTTATAAATATTTATAATATTTATTTAAGAAATACAAATATTTTAAAAGTTGAGATGAGTTTTAAGAAAAGAGAAAATCTTACCCTGCCAAGTACACACACTACTGCATTTCCTTCACAACAGATCCGATGCAAATTTTTAATAGCCACAGACAGCTTGGTAATTTCAGAAAAATTAACTTTAGGTTGCTTTTTAGTCAGCAGAACCAATTCCCTGGGGGGAGAAAAGTGCATTTTAAAATTTTTGGATTCAATTCTTTCTAAAATTAGTTCTAGTTCAATGAGTAATCAAAAGAATAGAAGTACATTTGCAAATGTAGGATGAAGATAGTTGCATATTATGTTTTCTATTTCTTCAGTGCTAGAACCCAGAGCCATACAAAAATCTAAGTCACAAAATGAAAATTATTCAGTTCATAATCATGTAAGTATGGTCATTGTCATTATTCAGATTATTGCTTAAAGAAGTTGAGTTGCTTGGACAAGTACTTTGGGAATTTATCTGACCTAACTTTCTCAATAAAATTCTTTTCCATAAAGACAATAATTATAAGAGGTTTGGTTCTCCCTTGCCCCTCTCTGTTGACAACTGAACAACATCCCTGAAATTTTTTTTGTTCTGTTGTTCTTTAGTCACTAAGCTATGTCCAATTCTTTTGTGGCCCCATGGACTGTAGCCTGCCAGGCTCCTCTGTCCATGGGATTTCCGAGGCAAGAATACTGGAGTGGGTTGCCATTCCTTCCCAACCCAGAGATCGAATCTCATCTCCTGCTTGGCAGGAGGATTATTTACCACTGAGCCATGAAAAATAGGCTTGCCTTATGAGAAGAACTGAGCTTCCAGACAACGTAATATTGTCCTAAAATGGTAAGAAGGTGATAGAAGGAAGATGCATGTACTCAGGGGTAAACAGAAACAAAATCTGGGCCAAGAAAGAGACACATTGAATGACATCAAATTCTCCTCCCATCCCACACTCCTCTATGCCCACCCCAAAAAACACCACTCAATTTTTCCATTTTTTGTGACATTAGAGCCAGAATCTTTCTTATCTTCCAAGAGAAAAATACCTTTTGTCCTTCAGCCTTAACCATACAGAACAACTAAGTGTATGAATCTGAATATAGAGAATCTTTTGTACATTGGAGAAGAGCCTTAAAATTTTGAGCTGCTGGAGGATATTGAGACAGGAAACAGTGAGTGGAGATGAGGACTGTGCAAAGTGAAGCATAGCCAGGGTTTCCCGTCGGATAGCTGCGTAGCACAACTGCAGAGAAAGGAACCAGGTTCATGCTGAGAGACATTAGTGAACAAAAGATAGATGACTTTTCAATGAGTTTAATCGGAGGGTGATCCAAAGCAGCCAAGTCCACAAATCTAAGTAGGTAACTTACACAGCTGTTGCTACTTTGTGGTTGAATTTAATCCCAATTTCACATAAATGGTGATGCCTCAAAGATATTTCTCTAACGTACTTTCCGATGGGTTTCAGCTGTAATTAGAAAAATGACTCATCAAAGAACTACAGTAATAACTGAAAAAGTTCACCTCATGGTTAGTAAAGAAGGGAAAAAAATCATGTATCTTCTCAAAATTAGAAAGTTCTTATTGCCTTACCTATGAGACCAAACATAAAAGCATAATTTGGTGAAGGTTCTGTTTTTTTGTTGTTGTTTTTTGGGTTTGTTTGTTTTTTACAAAATAGTACTCTTCCAGAGATTGCTTGTCCCTTAACTTAGACATTTGACGTATAAATGAGAACAAGACAGTGAACAAACAAGAATCCAGAGAGCCGATAGAATAAATTTCAATAATGTCTTACAGCTGTATTTTGGTTTTATTCAAGTTACTAGCCTTGTCATCTTGAACATGTCTTCAAATGATTATCTATAATATATGCTCCTGTTTTGCAATATAAATTAATGGAATCCCCCCAAATCTTCATATTCTTTAACTCAGAATTTTGACTTTTGAAACTCTATTCCAAACAAATGTCTCTGAATAAATAAAAATATAATTATGCAAAAAGAAGAACATGTATGCCTTGCTATGGTAGCAAAATTTTGGAGACAAAATGTCTCAAAAGAATAGAGATGCTCAAGTGAATAATAACACATTGCTTTTGAAAAGATGTGCACTTCTAATGTAAAGTACACATGTTTAAGTCTCTATTCAAAACTATATATTCAATTTGGTCACAACAATGTACAAAATAAAACCTGTAAATGAAAAAAATTGAATAAAACTAAATATACCAAAATTAGTATCTCTGTGTGGTGATAATATAAGCGACATTTAAAAATTTCAGAATAGCTCTATATATTGACTCACAACATTATATTGACCATATATTAATTTTACCTTGGGTAACAATATCTTGCAATGCTTTTTTAAAGAACAAATTAAAAAATGTATACAGAGGCAATATTCAAATCACAAATCTGGCACTATGATAATATTTAAACTTTATAATTAATTATAAATATAATTATTATTTTATTCTTATTTTGTTGTATTGCACTTATTTGAAATGAAATACAAATAAGGTTATTCTCTACTTCACAAGAGAGTCTGTGAAGGCTCAACTCACAAAGCACATTCTGTGATCACAGACACCACTTTAACACAATTGACTATGCAGGCTTCTCTGGGTAAGGACTAAGAACTCCTGGGAACAGACATTCTGGAGGCAAGCAAGACTGTAACAATCATAGAGTGAGGGAGAGGAGGAAAGAACTTAACTAATTCAAAAGCACCTACTTATGCTTAACATTATAGCGACACATAGCCGGACCTAGAGATTATTGTACAGAGTGAAGTAAAGTCAGACAAAGAAAGATGAATATATGACATCACTTATATGTGTAAAGAGCCTCTTGATGAAGGTGAAAGAGGAGAGTGAAAAAGTTGGTTTAAAGCTCATCGTTCAGAAAACTAAGATCATGGCATCTGGTCCCATCACTTCATGGGAAATAGATGGGGAAACAGTGGAAACAGTGTCAGAATTTATTTTTTTGGGCTCCAGAATCACTGCTGATGGTGATTGCAGCCATGAAATTAAAAGACGCTTATTCCTTGGAAGGAAGGTTATGGCCAACCTAGATAGCATATTTAAAAGCAGAGACATTACTTTGCCAACGAAAGTCCATCTAGTCAAGGCTATGGTTTTTCCAGTAGTCATGTATGGATGTGAGAGTTGGACGGTGAAGAAAGCTGAGCGCCGAAGAATTGATGCTTTTGAACTGTGGTTTTGGAGAAGACTCTTGAGAGTCCCTTGGACTGCAAGGAGATCCAATCAATCCATCCTAAAAGAGATCAATCCTGGGTGTTCATTGGAAGGTCTGATGTTGAAGCTGAAACTCCAATACTTTGGCCACCTCATGCGAAGGGTTGACTCATTGGAAAAGACCCTGATGCTGGGTAGGATTGGGGGCGGGAGGGGAAGGGGACGACAGAGGATGAGATGGTTGGATGGCATCACCGACTCAATGGACATGGGTTTGGGTAGACACCTGAAGTTGGTGATGGACAGAGAGGCCTGGCGTGCTGCAATTCATGGGGTCGCAAAGAGTCGGACGCGACTGAGCGACTGAACTGAACTGATATGTGTAATATGTATTAGTGGTACAAATGAACTTATTTATAAAACAGGAATAGAGTCACAGATGTAGAAAACAAACTTATGGCTATCAACAGGGAAAGTAGAAGCAAGGGATATATTTATTGGGAGATTGGGACTGACATATACACACTACTATATATAAACTAGATAACTAATAAGGACCTAGTGTATAGCACAGGGAACTCTACTCAATACCGTGTAAAGACCTTTATGGGTGTAGAATCTAAAAATGAGTGGGTCTGTGTATATGTATAACTAATTAACTTTGCTATACAGCAGAAAGTAATATAACATTATAAATCAACTATACGCCAAGAGAAAATTTTTTTTAAATTATAGGGGCATATTATACATTAAGGAAAAATTTCCTCTGAAAAGGATTAAAATTAAGAAAACCTTGTAACAAATTAGCTGAAAAAACTAACAGTCATGTAAAAGTTCATTCTTCCAAAATGCCTAGTAATGTAACATAAGTCTACACAATCACTTGTTTTTGTTGTTTTTAATAATATGAAACCAAAAAGAGAAAAAAAAAACTGTCCTTCTTAGGAATTCAGAATTTGCTTCTGAAGGAACTGGAGTTAACTAGAGGAAGAATGGAAGAGAGGTAAGAAATATACGTGTGTGTGTGTGTGTGTGTGTGTGTGTGTGGCTTTAACAATAACTATGATTATTGCATACTTAGTATATGCCAGAGACTCTTTAGATACATTATTTAATTTCTTACACAAAGTAGAAGATGAGGAGCTCAATAGGAGAACTACAGTTAAAGGAATAGAGAAATAGGGGTTGAGAGGATTAAGAGAGACATTCTCACTGAAGAGATCAAAGAAAACAGTGGTACTGCACTGAGCCTTGAGGAATTCATCAAAATGATTATCAAATTACTATTCATTTCAGTGTGACCTTTGGAAAATCCACCTGGTGTGCCTTCTTAAGACAGTTATTTTATGTTGGTATCCAGAACCTTTAATGAGCATACATTAAAAAGTACTTTTATCATGGAACTAATCACTGATTTACGTCTATTCAGTGAAGGAGAAAAGGCCATATGGTTAAAATTAAACGTGTGGCTAACAGTATTTTACAGGGTTAGCTACAATAAAGTCTTCTATCTCATGTTTTTCTTACAATGAGCTTTTGTTACAGTGTATTTACTTTCTCCTTCAAAGTTTTGTGATATTTCAGCCAATAGAGTATAACAAAGGTAACTTTTGAAGCTTGGTCATAAAAGGCCATAGGACTTCTGCTTTATCCGTAAGAATACTCATACTTGAGACTCTGGCCATATGTCAGCAGTCCAGCAGACCTTGGGCTTCCACGCTGTGAGGAAGCCCAAACCAGCCAAGTCAGTGAGACCATGTGGAGAGGCCCTAAGGTAATATGAGAAGAAAGAGATGTTGAATCAGCTCCTAGGTGCTTCAGCCCTTCAGAGCCCCAGATCCAACCATTGTCTGAGTGCACCACATGAAAAATCAGGATCCAGAACAATCCAGATAAACCCTTCCTGAATTCCTGACCCACTGAAACCATAAGAAATTGTAAAATAATTGTTATTGTTTTTGAGCCACTAAATTCTAAGGTGTTTTGCTATGTATAAATAATAACTGAAGTATTAAATATGTATTATGAAGTGATATTTGTGCTGGATCATGCTTCTCAAATTTTGAGGACTATATGAATGGCCTGAGTTTCTTGTTAAAATGATGTCTTATTCAGCAGGTCTGGAGAAGAGCTTCCTTCTGCATCTCTAACAAGCTGCAAGGTGATTCATATGCTGCTGGACCACAGTCCACACTTAGCATAACAAGTTCCTAAATAACAGTTGACATATAAATAGTTTACCTTTGTCTGGAAGCATTCAGTCTTATTTTCTTCTTGGCAACATGATTGAACAGCTGTTTCATAGCAAACAGACATGGTTAAAATAGTGGGTCCATACAAGAATGGATACTTCCTAGAAGTTTCATAAATGTACCTATAATTTGACAAATACAAAGTCATAATAATGGAATTATTGTGGAATAATATAATTTGAAATTCAAGAACATGTTCTGACACTGTTTCTTAAGAACTTATGATTCATTTAGTTTTGTTGACCTGAAACTTCCAGAATTTCATGGTAACAGAAATGGGATACCACTACACTTAAACGTATCCAAGGTTTACAACAGACACGTCATTGTGAGGTTAGACAGTGCCCAAGAAGTAATCCACTGTATCTTCTGGGCCAGTGAGAAAAGGAAATCACTAATTAAAAGTGTTCATTTTTATATAAGTAGTAGAAGTAGAAAGTTCAATAGTCTAAACTGATTGTAAATGGAGGATAGTACAGCTGGTAAAGGGGAACTAAATTTAGAAGTTATTGGTGAATGAAAAGGAATCTTTCAAGATCATCTGTAAGTTCTTTTTTGACTATGAAAGTTTATGCCATTGTCCTCCAAGATGTGTCACTCAATATTTTGCTTTATGACTAAATCTGAGTATTAATTTGTTTCTCAAATTCATTCTTTTCTCTTTTTTTACATTTTTAAGGTCACATTTTGTAGAATGTGGGATCTTAGTTCCCCAAAAAGAATCGAACCAATGCCCAGTGTATTGGGAGTTCAGAGTCTTAATCACCACGTAATGCTTGTGTGCTTGCTAAGCCACTTCAGTCATATCCAACTCTGCAACCCTATGGACTGTAGTCCTCCAGGCTCCTCTGTCCATGGGATTCTCCAGGCAAGAACACTGGAGTGGGTTGTCATGCCCTTCTCCAGGGTATCTTCCTGACCCAGGAACAGAACCCATGTCTCTTATTTCTCCTGCATTGGCACGTGGATTCTTTACCTCTAACACCACCTGGAAACCCCAGACCACCAGGGAAGTCCCTCTCAAATTCATTCTTTACACTCACTATGGAGTCTGGGCACCAGGCCTGCCTTTTACTTATCACCATATGTCCTCACACTATTCCACAGAGCTTGCTCAAATTACTTACTCCCCATCCCTCCTCCCACACACAAAGACCCAGTGAAGGTTGACATTGCAGACAAAAACTGGCTTAAGGCTCAAATAAATGCATTTTCTCTTATAATCACAGGAAAGTTTCTTTTCAAGACTCCCTTGCAGTTAGGTGGGAACATGCCATATACCACTTTTAGGCTTGGCTGTTAATTACTTTGCACGTTTTTTGTTCTCTTTCTTTTTCGAAGTAACCTTTGAAACACATGCTCCAGGTGGTATAGCTCCAATATGGAAGCATCTTTCATTTCTGAGTTACTCCTTAGAGGAGAGTTGTCAGGAGCTGAGCTGAGCTGAGCTGGAGAAGGCTGAGAGGCCAATGAAGACAAAAACCAAACTGAAAGTATAGTCAGGCTTTAATTATTTACAGGGATAGTATAATCAAAGGGGGCTTCCCAGGTGGCTACTGGGAAGAATCTGCCTACAATGTAGGGGATGTGGGTTTGATCGCTGGGTCAGGAAGATCCCCTAGAGAGGGGAATGGCTACCCACTCCAGTATTCTTGTCTGGGAAATCCCATGGACAGAGGAGCCTGATGAGGTTCAGCCCATGGAATCACAAAAGAGTCATTCACAACTTAGCGACTAAACAACAGCTTAAGGGAAAGGAGAGAAAATGGTGTCCTCCCCCCAACCTTCACCCCAGACTCAACCGGTTTACTCTTGAAAGTTTAATCAACAGACTTGTTTCATTTCAGCAAGATTTCTTAAGCTTAACTTGTAGGGAAAAAAAAAAAATCCGAATTCATATTACCAAGATATAACTGCCACCCAGGAAAAGGCAAAATTCTTGGCCAATAGGAAATCTCAATGGAGTCATTCAGTATCTTTGCTCTCTATTGGGTACGAAGCTAAAATAAGACTTCATTTTTGTGCTGCAGTAACTTAGTTCCTTTCAAGAATTTTCAGTACAAACCAATCTAATTTCAAATCTCCAAAGGCAAAGTTGAACTTTGTATGAGGAAAAATCTTTCTAATAATCAGAGCCATTTAAAAATATAATAGAAGGTCCTATTGTAAAGTAACACAGAGTCACACTTGGTTGGAAGTTGGGTGCTAAAGTAAGATATACAATAAAATTTTACCATGATCAAAACTGTTTTGAAAACTCCTTAGATAATCCAAATGTATAAGAAGGTACACATGTATAATATACTATCTTTTGATTAGAGCTGACTTATCCTCCAGCTTTGATATAAGTTACTGTTCCTTTGATTGAGAATTAAAGTTGTTGGCTTATAATATGAAGCAAGTAGTCAGAAAATTATTTTCCCCTGAATATGTATAGCTGTATGCACTTAAGTTAAATTAGCATATAAAATAACCCACTCCGGTATTCTTGCCTGGAAAATCCCATGGACGGAGGAGCCTGGTAGGCTGCAGTCCATGGGGTCGCGAAGAGTCGGACACGATTGAGCGACTTCACTTTCACTTTTCACTTTCATGCATTGGAGAAGGAAATGGCAACTCACTCCAGTGTTCTTGCCTGGAGAATCCCAGGGACGGTGGAGCCTAGTGGGCAGCCGTCTATGGGGTCGCACAGAGTCGGACACGACTGAAGCAACTTAGCAGCAGCAGCAGCTGCATATAAAATAACTCCTCAATACTGACTTTGGAGAAGGAAATGGCAACCCACTCCAGTATTCTTGCCTGGAAAATCCCATGGACGCAGTAGCCTAGAGGGCTACAGTCCATGGTGTAGCGAAGAGTCAGACATGACTTATTGGCTAAACCACAACAGTAACTGATTTAATTGTAAATGTTCAAGAAGAGATTAGATTCACTGCCTGAGTGTTAGTTAGGTTTCGTAATCTCTGAATGTTCAACCCAAACCTGACTTTATAACTCTCACCTAGAATGGCTAGTAAATAGGTAGCCAAGCTCATATTTCAGTTTCTCATTTAGTTGCCCCTCATGTCAGACAAGTTAGAACCTGCCCAATCTGCTGTCCCTTAATCCTTTCACCCAAAGTGACTGGGCCGTTTAAGTTCTCCTTGAAGACTCAGTAACTCCTGGGGGATTTCTGCCTCTGGATGGTTGAATTAAAGGTGTTTACATTGTTTAGCATCAGGTCACTAGATCTGTTCATTCATTTCTGATATAGAGTTTAATGTCTAATATCTGAAATTATGAATGATAGAATCAGCACCACGCTTCTTGCACTATATCCAGCACTCAGGTCCTTCCCTTATTCCTGGTGTCTGTCTGAAATGACCAGAACTGCATTCCTTGAGAACTGAAGCTTTGTACTTCTCCTGTCATTTTTGTCTCTCTTGGTATTGGTTTCCTGCCTCTGAACCCCAGATACTGGCTGGTAAGTCTCTAAAGATAGTTGTCCATGGTAACTAAGAAACCAAAATATGAACACAACTACCCATGAGCTATAATGCTATCCACTGTAGGTAGGAATTATAGAATCAGAGTTCTTGAGTAGAAAACTGATCTCTGTCCAATCTACCGTTATCGTTCATTCCTAGGTTCCCAATGACAGATTCTATGCCTGTCAGTTATCCCTCCTGTTATACCTCCGTGAACCTCCCAAGTACCGGCCCCTTGTCTAAGCTGTTACCTGCACTCTATTCCCAATACTCTGCTTATTATGCTTTGCCTACTAGATTGTAGTTTTCAACATCATTTGCTACTGGTCTGACCAATCTAACCTTTAAGGAGATGGGTCCTTTACAGATCCTAGTCATTTTCAGTGTTTCATGACACAGACATGTTCATGCCCTCCAGGGTTCGCTAAGACCATGTCGTCATTCTGAAGGAAAAAAATAAATTGTAACTCAAATTTTTACTTTATTTATATATAATAAAGCATTGTGTACTCAGAGGCTTTATCTAAAAATCTCTCTTCAAAATTAGAAAATACTCTTTTTCAAAGACCTGGCAAGGAAGGGTGATTTACCTGTCTTTCACTGGTACTTGATTCTCTTTGCCCATCTCACAGATCCGCTCAGGATTTGAAATCTGGAATATTTCACTGTAACCTGCATCATCCTTTTTGTGTAATAGGAAACACTTATGTCTTGCTGTCTTATTTATATTGCAACAGTCAGTAAATACACGTTTGTCAGCCATTCCTTGGTTATTGCAAATATGCTCTAGGAAGGTAGCCATCTGTAGAAGGAAATAATAACATGAGGGAAGGCACATATGGTCCACATTCCTAACCATAGAAAAGCTCAGGAATTATAAAGAAAAGGCAACTGAGCGTATAATCTTATACTCCATATCCAGTAGTTCTTGGACATAGCTCTTTTGAGCAAAAGTCTTTTAAAAGATTGTTAAGTCCCATGTGCTAGACATTGGCCAAATAGAATTTGTCATTCTCTCCCTGCTTATATGAGTGTTTCATTTTCATACAGCTGAGAGGTATTAAAATAAGCATAAGCCAAAATGGCCAGGGCCTAAAGAAATCAAGGTATTTTTAATAAGAATTATCCACCAAGAAATATGAGATGGCTTGCTTTCCTTGTTTCATGATGGCTTTTAGTTGGTTTCCATGGGGACTTATTTTAAAAATTGAGCTCTAAGGCAAATGTATATTCAGTGTCAAATATTCTAACAGAAATATAATTATTCAGTTTTCAAATGCCTTTCGATGGTGGTAAATGTGTGGGATGCTGTAAACCTCAAATGACATGGCAGATTTAGGGGATAAAGTCAGAAAAAAGTCATCTCTTGAAGTGGAAATAAGAAGAAATCACTGTACAATAAGTGCAGAAGTGTTTCTAGTAAAGTGTGGTTCTAATACGGCTAATGATTTTTCTATGACTGTGTGCATGCCCTACTAAGTCGCTTCAGTCGTGTCCGACTCTGCAAATCTTTGGACTGTAGCCCTCCAGGCTCCTCTTTCCATGGGATTCTCCAGGCAAGAATACTAGAGTGGGTTGCCATGCCCTCCTCCAGGGAATCTTCCCAACCCAGGGATCGAACTTGCATCTGGTGTATTGGCAGGCAGTTCTTTCACTACTAGCACTACCTGCGAAACCCTTTTCTATGACTACTTAGATTCTGATAAAAAATAGATTGGTTTTAGCCCAAGAAGATAGAGTGGAAAAAACCTATAAATAAAGAAGAAAATTATTTGTATTTAAATTGTTGATATGAGAATAATCGATCCAAAAATATGTAGATTATAAGCATATGTTGATATGCTTATCAATAATTTTCTGGGAATTCTCTGGCAGTCCAGTGGTTAAAACTTCACCTTCCAATGCATGGGGTACGGGTTCGATTCCTGGTCAGGGAGTTAAGATCCCATATGCCTCACAGCCAAAAAACCAGAACATAAACAACAAAAGCAATATTGCAACAAATTCAATAAAGAGTTTAACAAAAAAAGTATTTTTATAATCATAAGATACACACTTTATAAAATAATTTTCAAGATTTTCTACTAAGTGGGTAAAAAAGCCTATAATATTCACTTTCTTCTTTTTTATACTCTCTTAGACACTTTTTTAAATCAGTATTTTAATTTCCCAAGAATCTTCATATGAGATGTCATACAATAGTAGTCTAGTGACAGAGAAAGAGCAATCAACTTAGATGAACAAACTGACATTCTAGGGTATAAATCATTCTCTCAAGCCTTTGGTTCTCAAAATGTGATCTCCTAGATATGAGCTTAATAAACTGTAGGTTCATAAACCCACAAAGATTATATCTGGAGTGTGACTCATGTACATATTTTGCTTTAGAATCACTTGCTTGATTATTCAATCAACCCCTCCCATAGTAACATCTTTTGTTTGCAATTTAGTTGTTTTTTTTTTAAATAGAGAGAAAAAGGCAGAACATGATTCACCTACCAAGTGTTGACAGGATTCTGAAGGTAATTCATGTGACTTGAGGTTCTTGCACTTTTCTGCAAGATCTAGCAACTCTTGAACTATGATTTGTACTTCTTCATAAGTCAGTTTCTGGAGAAACTGTGCAACCATAATGCTAGTGCTGAAACAGAACACTTGAATGAATGTTGAAGCCAATCAAACCCCTTCCATCAGTCTTGTTATATCACTGCCCTACTCCCCTAAAAAATAATATGAGTGTAAATTTCAAATAACAAATTTTGATAATAAAACTCACACAGCTCTTAAGTTCTCCTCTAGATAATTCTGGCCATTTGTTTGCTGCGTGGCTGGAAAAAAAATGAGATTTTTATTTGCAGAAGAGGAAATTTTCCAAGTTGAAATCCCCTTTTTACAATTCAAATCTACATTTATTCACTCATAAATTTTCAGATCTTTTTTTGTTTACATCATAAATCAGGATAAATTTTATAAGAATATATATTTTCTTGTATTTGGGCTTCCCAGGTGTCTCTGGTGGTGAAGAATTTGCCTGCAATTCAAGAGACATGGCTCAATCCCTGGGTCGGGAATATCCCCTGGAGGTGGGCATGGCAACCCACTCTGGTATTCTTGCTTGGAGAATCCCATGAGCAAAGGATCCTGGAGGGCTTCAGTCCATGGGGCCATGAAGAGTTGGACATGACTGAGCAACTGAGAACATTTCTTGTATTTAAGCTGTATTCTGTGAATGATTTATTTCTAGTCCAAAACATCATGTAGTTAAAATCTGTCAAATATATATTCTTATCTGTCATTGGCCAACAAATGTTACACATATCTGTATTGACACTTCGGAGTTAACTAAACTTGACTTTTTAATTAAATAACTCTTATTAGAAGTTACTAGCCACCCAAAGAACACTAAGAAAATTAAATGCTGGCATTAGGAACAACAATATAAACATTAATATTTTGCAAAGACTAACTCATATATCTAGGATTCACTCAACATCTTCATCACTCTCGCTCATCTTGTACACATACACATGCTCTCTATTGAAAACATGTCTTCCTTCTTATACCAACAGCTTCTAAAGACTTTGCTGTTGTTCAGTCACTAAGTCTAAAGAGTTTAACCACTATCTATTTAATAAAGAAACGGTATCGTTAGCAATATTAGCAGGGAAAGGCTTTGGAGACAGTTATTCTGAGTTCAGCTTCTAGCTCTGATACTGAATATGGGCTTGAGAAAGTAACTTAAGCACTCAGAGTTTTTGTGTCTTTATCAATCAAATGTTAATCTCTTTTACTACACTGGATAATGGTTAGGATTAAATGAAAGCCTACGTGTGAAGCAGTGGGCACAGTGCCTGGCACATAGTAGGTGCTGAATAATGTAGCTCATGGTATTAGTCTATAAACACTGTTGCTCAATCTAAAATAATTTATCCAATTTTAAATACAAATTCAAAATATATCATTCTTTCATCTAGACTGGAAGTAAGATGTGTGTGTTTCCTGCTTATGTTTCCCCAATATATTAATTCTCTTTTTCTATCTATGAAGTTTTGTCATGACGTTTCATCTCCTGGCCCAAGGATGTATAGATTATAAACAGAATTCCCTACCTGCATCTAGTAAACTTCTCTGAAGAGTCTGACATTTAATGTAGCTGAAGAAAACAAGAAAAGATATGGATCTAACAGTCTTCATTATTTCAGATAAACTTTATAGAAGGTGTTCTACCATTTGAGAGAATTGAATAATCCTTTTATATTCTTTCCAAATAGTTACTGTTAATAATTAAACTTCTTCTGGTGAATATTTTCCCCAGGCCACTATAACCCTGAAAAAATTAAAGAAATTCATGATAATGAAGAAATATTTCTGATAGATAGCATTCATTAATGAATACTGGATTTTAAAATGAGTCATGTCAATCTACTTGTTTTTTCAAGATTACATCACATAGGACTTGAAATAAAATAATCAATAGACGTTTTTGGTAAATGTCTCATTTCCTAGAAATATCTGTTTACATGTACAAAGTTCTAAAATGGCAGGAGATCAGGTAAACACATACAATGCCAGATTCAGATAAATGATGACAACCCTAGTTTCAGTGCTGGACACATTTTTAGGTCCCTACTGAGAGTGGGGAGCACAGATTGGGAAGCAAACCCATGAGAATGCAACCTAATTTACTGCGTGTTCACTGCAAGTCTAGCACTTTATATGACTGTATTTAGGTAGCCATATTCCTATTTCTTGAGTAATAAGTGAAGACTTGGGGTCATATAATTTGCTCATGAACTCACAGGTAGAAATTCAGGTCTTTCTGATATCAGAGCTCACACCACCCAAGAGCTAGTAGTAAAAGTTGAAATACCAACATCTCTCAGCTGTTTTCTGCTTTGCCTATAATCCAGTTCTTTAGTCTAGGGTAGGACACTGGTGACTATGGATTAACTTAGAAGTTCAAGCTAAACTTAAAGCCCCAAAGTTTTGGAAATGGGAGACCACTGGTTACTACTTTAACCATTCCTGTCCTCAGTTTCCTCATTTATAAATGGAGGGTTTGGATCAGATAATCTTCAAGGCTGCAAGTCCATTGCTTGATTTTGCTACCCACATAATCTCATTTTTGGTTTCTTAGGCAAAAAAAATATCATAAGTGAGAGAGATACATCTGCCTGAAAAACAACAACAAATCTGTCATTATTTAGATTTGGGAAACACGTTAGCTTATGGTAAAGAATATGGATGACTTGTGTGGTAGAAAACCACACAAGGGAAGACTACCTTGCCAGGTTTCCATATGCTTTCCAGGGTTCTCTAAACAGTCCTAATGCTCAGCATCTCTTTCTGTCTTGCATTCTTAGAGTGGCTCCCTTGAGACCATACTCTAAGCTTCCTGGGGCTACCAGAAACGGACCTATTACTCTAGGGATGACAAATGCTTTGGATGACGGCTTTCAGACCATCACCCATTGTAGACATTACTCTTTCTCTATGACTAAGCCTTAGAATCATTCACAGTACCATGTCACAAGACAGCCACCATTAACTGATTGGAGCTGGCACTTAAAGGAAAAAAAAAACTGTTCTATGTGTGCTAAACTAGTTCCTCTTTACAAAAAATTATTTTTGGACAAAATTAACTTCTCATGAGCATCCTTTTGTCACAGGAAGAGATTCTTTAAAACATAGAAGAAGTTAAATTCTTTATTAGTGACTGATAGTGGAATTTTAGATGAGAGGAAAGACAGGTTGTGGGGATTATTTAAGCAAAGGCTAAGGAATAGGTTTTGTGATAGAATTCAAAAGATGGCACAGAATCTGTTCTCTAAGAGAGGAAGATCTCCACACTGACCTTTAAGATAAAAAAAAAAAAAAGGAAGGTGTGCAAGTGTAAGACACAATGATGATTTTTAATAAATATTTTTACCATAAACCTAATTCTTGTCCAAGTCATTGAAATAGAGTTTGAAGGAACATTAGAAAAACCAAGGCTGGATCCCTAGATCCTGCGGAAAACCTGGGTAGTGATTGCTCATGCATGTGCAGTCTTGGCCCTCATTATAGCACCATGAGGCTGATGACATTTACAAGCATCTCTAGTACTAGAAGTCTTCCTGCACCGACTGAGTCCAATTATGTTCTACTCATTGGTATGAGCTCTGTCTGAGCCATACAGAGTCAGTATGACTTGCTTTTGTTCCAAATCCTCTCTTTCCAGGCCAAACAAGACTTTTGAAAAACCCAATTCGCTCCCTCCTTTCTTTCCATCATACTGGTTACCTGCCTCTTATCACTGTGTTCTTTGGCACATTAGTAGAGGGAGTTGTATGGCAGTTTCCTCTATGATTATAGTCTTATGATGGCAGAGGTCCCTGGGTCTTTGATTTCATATCTGTGGCTCTTAGCACAGCACTGGACACATAGGAGAATCCACTATCAGGTGCAAAATTGAATTAGCAAACTGCACTCTGTTTCACTTCTGTTTGCTAAACTTATTATTCATTATTTCAGTAAAATTTTCTTCCTTGTCATCCTTGACAATAAACAAGAGTGTTTGGAAAAATGGCAAAAAGAAAAATTAGCTTCATCAATTAAACACCTACTGTCTGCTGGCCATTGTATTTGGATACTTTATATAGTAATTTATTACATCTTTCTAAAGCCTTTGTGATGGAGTGATTATTCTTCCACCCTACACCAAGAAATGGTGGTCTTAGATTGCAGGGAACTTGTGTCTGAGGCCATACAGCAAGTAATAATAGTAGGAATATAACTCCCTTCTACTCCCCTCCCACCTGCAATTTAAGCTTGGATGGAATGCCATTGCCACATGTTCCCACAGCAAGGCCCTTTTTCCATCCTGCACCTATGACATCATATGTGATTGCTTACTGACTTCTCCCCTGCCCATTAGACATAAGAACAATGACTAATTGGCTTATATTTGGTTATATTTGCATTATATTGGATTATATTGTACAATGTCTAACACACAATAGGATATAATAATAAATATTTGTTGAATAAATGAATAAGAATCCCAAATACTGTGTTCTAAATGTTAAACCAAAAGAACTCAATATTTTCATGTATTATAACTTAGATGGTCATCATCTTTTATTTCAGACACTGAAACACTAAAAAGCCTTAAAAGTTTAGAGAACAGCCAGGATCATCAAGCCATTGGCCCACAACCAACCTTCACTTCCTGGCTTCCCAGTTCCTACCATTCCCTCTCATCACTTACAGTTCCAAAATAACAGCAATTTTGATGCGGAATGGAGGGAGAAAAGAACCACTGTTGCTGATGCCTTGGCCCTTTCCCCCTTCTCTGAATAACAGATTTTATAGGACACCCATGACACAGCCTTACCTAGGAGGTAGTGTATACATTGGCTAAGAATATTGTTCTGGAATTAGAGGGTTCAAATTTAAGCTTTTGGTTCTGCCAATTACTAATTATATGACATTGAACAAATTCATTTATTTCCCCAAGCCTCAGTTTCCCTGTCTGTAAAACAGGAATAAAAAATGTTTACTTCATAGAGTTGTTAGGATTAAATGAGATAATACATTTGAAGTACTCACATAATGTTTTTACATTGAAAACATTCAATCGTAGCTAGTAATAGTAGGAGGAGGAAGAGGTGGAGGTGTGCTACAAGCCCACAACACCCCAGTTTCTTCCCAGTAGCAACAAGAACAGAATCTGTGAGTATTTTGTCCACCAAATTGCTATTTCAGAGTCCTGTCTCCCATAGAGTCATAGATTTATTCATTTTGCTGTACAGTAGAAATTAACACAACATTGTAAAGCAACTATACTCCAATAAAAATTAATTTAAAAAGAAAAAATTAAAAAATATATTTTTATAAAAAAAAGAAGTACATTTAGCCAGTGAACCAATGATGCTGATGGAATGAATGACTCGATTATTTCATTTTGTTAACAAGTTGACACATGACATTAGTCTTTGAGAAATAACTTTATAATGTTGCTGTTTATTGCTTGCTGCAATAACATTATCTCAGACAACAGGTACAGAAGAATCTGTTTACTGTGTTCTTTTCAGAAAATGAAATTCACCACAGGACAGCTAGGAAGTAGGTAAGTTGGTCTTCCTCTCTTTTCTCAGAAACCTGGAAAGAAAAAACAGTATCTTGTGCAGCAAGGGAATATGAAATGATAGAAAGCCATATACATGGCTCAATATCCCATATACATGAGCTAGAAAGCCATAAAAAACTCTTAGTGGTAGCGGTGTTTTGCTTTTTGTAGATCCAAACCTGCCCTCTGGCCAGGTGGTGGGGAGGCAGGGGGCGGTGTTGAGGTTTCTCTTTCCCGACATTGAACATCATGCTATGTCTACTCAACCTTTTGTTTCTAAAGTCTGTGAATAAGTCTTCCAGAAACTGCAGGGGAAAAGGGATCCTTTATATACCTTTTTGAAATTACAAACATACCACTTTTCTTTTATGTAAATCCTGTAGTAAGGCTCTTAGAACAAGTTACTGAGGCCTGTCTGCCCATCCCAGCCCCCTCCTCCCCCTGTGAACTTTCGTATTAATAGATTCTTTGCCTTTCTTTTCTGGTCCAGACATCTGAGTGCAGTAGCAGGAAGGCAGAAGAGTGGATGTCTTTATATTCAGAAAACTGCTGGGACAGTAAGACGGTGCTATAGCACAGACACAGCAGTGCCATCCCAGCCATCAAGAGTGACTGACACCCAGAGACACATTACAGGACCAGTACTGGGGTTTGTTAGTGCAAGGCCAGGGGGATAAACCAGAAATGTTAGTGCAAGGCCTGGGGGATGAACTAGAAATCGACAGTGAAGCATGAGAGGGGAAAAGCAAAAACGACCAAAGAAGTTACCAATGCATTTAGCCTTTGATTGAGATAGAAGGCATTACCTTAGGTGGGTTTTACTTGATGTTTTTCAAGCAGCCTGACTTTTGGCTGCCAATTTTGGACTCTGAGAGAGAAAAAATAGAAATAAAAACATATAGGAAAATTTTTGAGAAACCTCCATACTGTTTTCCCACAGTGGCTGCCCCAATTTACATTCCCACCAACAGTGTACAGGGGTTTCCAAACACTAAAAATAAAACTGCCTTATGACCCAGAGATATATATCAAAAAAAAAAAAAAAAGAAACTCACTAATTTGAAAAGATACAGGCAGCCCAGGGGCTTCCCTGGTGGTCCAGTGACTAAAACTCTGCACTTCCAATTCAGAGGGCCTGTGTTCAATCCCTGGTCAGGGAAGTAGGTCCCACCTGCCACAACTAAGACCCAGTGCAGCCAAATAAATAAATAAATAAATTTTTTAATGAAAAGATACATGTAGACCAATGTTCATAGTAGCATTATTTACAACTGTCAAAATATGGAAGCAAGTTTAAATGTCCATCAACAGATGAGTGGATAAAGAAGATGTGGTATGTATGCACAATGGAATATTACTCAGACATAAAAAGGAATGAAATTTTGCCATTGAAACAACATGGATGGACTTGGAGGGAGACATCGCAAGGAGGAAGCAGGGTCCTGTGGGGACTTCCATTTTCTTTGTTTGACCAGGAATACCAGTTGAATTCCAGAGAAAAGAGCTGGAAATACCTCCTCTTTGAAGCAGGCCTCAGGCTCCTGGGCTTTGCAGCACTTCTCCACCACATTCGTGAAATCCGCCAGCAGTGACCACAGTTCCTCCCCTGCAAGCTCAGGCTTCAGTTTCACTAAGTTGACAAGAAACCTGTGACCCAATGATGTCAAACAGAATCAATTAACAGTTTCTTTCTGGAACCCCTCTTCTCCAGAAGGCTTGTTACAGAATTATATCTTTGAAATCTCTGTTTAGGTGAATGTAAAAAGTTAAAATAGTCTACTTTTGAAAGGAGGTCCTGAAACCTTTCTGCTAAACACATGGGATGGATTGATTCCATGATAACATTCTTTGGAGGCTTATGTAATTATGGACAAAATTGTATAAAATGTGGGAACATATAGAAAGTCTTCTCTATGCACAATATTGTAGAATATGTGACTTTTGATGTTTCTAGAAAATTCATTTCAAAGCATTCTTTCTTCCTCAGTAACTGAGTTCTGTTTCCACTCCACTTGGTACAGACACTGCCTACATCCAAAAAAAAAAAAAAAAATCTGATTCTTTGGCATTTATAGCATTGCCTGAGGAAACAGAAGCAAAATTCCTATCCCCTTTGGGCCTCTCATATCGTCAAACATTAAGAGAGATTCTCAGAGTAAGTATCTATGACATTCTGTCATTTAATAATAAATCTCTGATTTATTATGAACCTCCTATTAGCCTTTTTATGGCCACCCTCACTCACGTTTCCAAATCACAGTCTGGACACTCCAAGTCTCTAGCAAAGGAAAAGACTAAGTTTTATAACTGGATAGACTGGACAGTTTGACAGAAGGAACAGGATTACAACATCAAGATCACACATCCATTACAATAAACCTTCTCATTAAAACATGATGTGTCTTCAGCCTGAAGAAAATGATGAACAGAAGAGAAGGTTGATACCTGTCTTTTTTCCTCTGGAGTTCCTCGTTATGAGCCTGACACAAGTCTGCGTGAAAGGTAAATAACCCTTGAGAGGTAGATGGAGGCACATATGTTTTATCAGGTTCCAAGCTCTCAAAGCAGGACCTTCTGAAGGCAAAATTTGTTTTACAACAGTGGTCCACAGTAGGGTTGATATTTCGATTTTCATTTATTCCACATAACTCTCCAAGAACTAAATCCACCTGTACCAATGAAAGTTGCAATGGAGTTTTGAAATATGGTAGATGAATTGTTAGTTTGTTCTAATATCACTGTCAACTTAGAAAAGCCTCTGCAATCATAACATGACACTATGCGCAAAAAAAAAAATAGAGGCTGAAGTACTAAATGGCATTATAACAAAAATTCAAGCCATAGTAATTTAAATTCCTATAGAATTAAGCTTAACATATATACAAATTTGTGACTTCGAGCTGAGAGCTGCAAACAGCTAACTGAAAGCATCAGCAGGACACAGTGACACTTAGATTTTGTCCCCTCCTGGGATGTCCCCCACACATGGGCCACCCCAGACCTAAAGAGATATGCCCAACACAAACTGGACTGGAAGCAGTAATTCTCTTACTGACCTGGTGGGACAAGAAGGAGAATTTATAATGTTACTTAAAATTATGAAGTTTTCTCTGTCATCCTGAAACAATACTATGATTCCAAGTAACTTGCTCTAACGAATTACTTCCAGTATAAATAAGAAGAAATGGGACTTGGCTGTTGGTCCAGTGGTTAAGAGTCTGCTTGCCAATGCACAGGACACAGGTTTGATCCCTGGTCCGGGAACTAAGATTCCACATGCTGCAGGGCAGCTAAGCCCGTGCACCCCAGAAGCCCATGCTTTACAACCCCTGCTCTGCAACAACATAAGCCACCGCAATGAGAAGCACATACACCACAATCGGAGGGTGGCCCCCACTCGCTGCAAGTAGAGAAAGCTCACCGGCATCAACAAAGCCTCAGTGCAGTCAAAAAACAAAGAAGTAAGAAAGATGATCTGGAGATCCCCAAGCAACTATTCAAGACATTCTCTTTAGTTCCTCAGGATTTTGACACAGAGAGCTAAAAATAAAACTTGACATTCCTTGCTTAACAATGTGAAGAGAGGAAGGCAGACAATCACTTATAAATCAATGAGTGCAGGTATCGTTGTTTTTTTTTTTTCTTTTTAGGAACAGTCAGGTATGTGGGCCAGGCTCACCAAATTATCAACGCAGGCGAACTCTTCACTCAGGGTACAGCAGGTGGTCAAAGCTATCACCATTTCCTTGCCAAGAAAGGTCAGTTCTTCAGTGGAGAGCTGGGGGGCTAGCTTCGTGAGATTGATGAGGTAACTGAAAGAGCATATGTCTGTTCTGAACAAAAGCAGAAGCCCATCTTCCCTTGCTTAGCCACCTGAAACCCCAACCCTGCAATTCTAGGGACAACCAATGGAAGGGTAATGTAAACCTCAGCTCTCTCATAAAATGGTAGAGATCAGTCTCTTCACCCCCCATTTTCCTGCATCCTGCCTCCTATAGATCTCTGTATATTGGCTTCCTTCTAATTTCATGACAACTCAGAAACTATCAGATTTGCACATCGTGTGTCATCTGTGATGATAGGAGTGCCTTGGCGGCAAGTATCTTGGCTAGCTGGTGTGTAAAATCCTACTTGAAATCCCTTGCATTGTAAATAAACATTTCAAAGGCAAAATTTAATAAATACATGTTGGAAAAGGATAATCTGAGATGAAGGAAGCAAGAAACAAAGATCTTTCATGGACTGAGTTCCCAGCTAACAACCCAACTGCAGAAATAGTGAAAACATATTTTTTAAACTGTGTTTTGTTTTGAAGATGTTTGGTTTCAATGTACAATACATTAGCATGGTAATTAATTTTAAAAATTCAGAAAAAACTTCACATTATTCATGAATGTTCAAAAAGTACTTAAAAAACAAATATTAAAGTGTTAAGCAAATCCAAAATTATTTCTTTAAACTCCATAAGATGGGCTTAAATCTTGGGAAGAGCATCTTTTCCTTGGGAAAATATAACAACCTGAAGTTTGCTCCATTCCATTCCCCATGCCTGAAATGGGGCAAAATGCAGCAATTCTGTGTTGAGAGTGAAAAAGATAAGTCTAAACAAAAACTAAAGCATTAGATAATCAATTTGCCTGATTCCTGACAAAGTTTTAAAATGACAGCTCAGTGTGAATTCTTAACTCTTATGATATTATTCTTTTCAGAATTTATGAATTCATCACAAAAGGGCTGAGCTAAATTTTTGACACTTTGTGGCCATCTTTATTTTATCCTGGTCACAAGGATTAACCTGCTTATTGAAACAACTTACTGGTATTTCAAGTCATCCTTCCCCAAATTCTGAAAATGTTCACATTCTCGTTGTACTATCTTGAGGCTTTTCTCTGTTGTCTCATTGAATCTATTTTCCTGGAAATAAGAACAATCATGCTTTTGAAAATTTTATCTAATCATAAATTTAATCATAATATTCATGTTGACTTGTCTAATTCCTTTTTTATACTTACATAGTATCTTCAAACTATCATTATCATAAATTAGTCACTAAGTTGAGGGTAGTTTTCTATATATGTATGTTAGAATTTGAATCTTTTTAATAATAGTTAGATTTATAGATATGGTATTTGCCAAAATGCCGAAGTTTAAATTTTCATCATCATTACCTCCGATATTTTATAGAGCTTTAAAGTTTACAAAGTGGAATTCAAATCTGATACTGACAATGATCATACAGATTTTCCCTTTAAAGTGGCCAGAGAAGTCATCGGGCCCTGTGAAGTCAAGTGACTTGCCTAGAATTACCCAACAGGCAAGTATTGCTACAGAACACTTTTAATCACATGTATCTTTTTTATACCATCTTTTTAATCGTTTAGAATTGGAATTTAAAACCTCCAATAATTGTCTGCAAATATTTGACAATCTCTCACATAGCATAAAGTTGGACACCAACTAAGTGGCCACCAGGGAGAAAACTACACACCCGTGGATGGATGCTGTAGGATGAATTGTATCTTCATATAATAAAAACTTTTTTAGCACTATGCTCCATTTAAGGATCAGGAACAGACCTCCTCATTAGGGACAGTGGCAAAGCTAGACAAAACTCAAGTCTTCTTACTTCTTGCTCAAATATGAATGGGTATAAACTGGCATTTTTGGCAAGTGGGGGTAATTTTTTAAACAAAGCGAAGCAACATATATCAAATGAATGAGAAGCAAATCAAAAATGTCAAATAAATAATTTCTGTAATACACAAAAATGCATATGAACTGATATTAAAAACACACTAATTTCAGCAGGAAAACCAGTAAAAGATGTGAACAAACTGTTCACAGGAAATTATAAATACAGTAGCAAAAATCATATAGGAAAAGCTTAGCTCCATTATAAAATAGATTCTTAAATGTTTAATTGAATAACTTTGCTATGCACCTGAAACTATCACATTTTTAATCAACTATATCCCAATATAAAATAAAACGTTACAAAAATCAACTAAATTCTTAAAACACAGTCACTATTTAGCAAAGTTAATTTTCATGTGCAGTGTTGGTGAAGGTGGGGGTGAAACGAACATTTTCAACACTATATTGGACTATATGCTGGTAATAACTTTCTAGATAGCAACTTAGTCATTTGTATCAATTATTTTTTTATTTTGAAGTCTATATATTTTGATGTAGTAATTTTCCTTCTGATAATCTATCTTAAGCAAATAGCCATAACTATTAATAGAGATGAATGAAATGAGATACTTAGGGTCACTTATAAAATTTATAAAAAGCTAAATAAATATCCAAAATGTCAAAGATACAGTAGAAGAGCATTTAGATATATTATTATGATGGAATACCATCATGTAAAATAAAGTGAATTTTTTTAAAGTCTGTTTAATAATGTAAAATGTTTTTTATGACAGCAAATAAAAACAAATCCAAAAACTTCTTCAGAAAATATTGTCCAAATGTTATTTTTAAACATACATATAAATAGACTCATATATGCATAGAAAAGATGAAAAAAATGTTAATTAAAGCTATTTGTTGAGGACAGAATAAGAAAGTTTTTACTTTTTTCTTTATAACTCTTAGTAATTTCTTAATCATCTTTAATAATCATTTATTATTTTTATAATCATAAAAAATCCAAGATGCCTCAAGAAAACACAAGAACACATAAATAAAAATACAAATATTTAATCAGAAGAGTTTTTTGCCTCAACACATAGGATGCGTAGTTCTAAACATTATGTGTAACCCAAAGAGATGATGTTGGTCTTCCCAGTGATAGCTTACACTGAATTTTAGCTAGACTCAGATTGGTCAATCACACTTTCTACCCTCTGAACCAGAATTAAATTTTGATAGTTTTTAAGTGTTTGTTGTTCCGTTTGTTTAATTCTCTGAGCCTACTAGGATGGAACCTACCGCATGACGGTAACACTCGGGAGGGTTTTCCATGTTACAACACTCTTTCAGGAGATCCTCATACACTTTAGCAATTCTTAACAGCTCTGGTGTGGACAGTTCTGAATGTCTCCTTGAGTACTCATAAAGAAACCTGTGACGTGCAAAATATTTTGTACATTAGAACTTCAAGAAAGAGCAAAACACCAAATCCTGCTATCTTTTACTCTGGGAAGACCTTTTATTACTGAGTCTGCCTTCAAATCCTGTTTCATCTTTCTCTGGTGAAGGAGTGACTTAAGAGGACATTTTGACAAAAGAGACCATGTTACAAAGATTTTCTTCCATATTATGTTTTAAAATAGCAATATTTTTTACTTGGAGGGATAGAAAGGTTAAAGGTATTTATCATTCATTGTTAAAATGATTTTATCCATAAAGCATCAGAAATAGTAGATAATGCTACCAAGGCTTTAGGATATACATATCGAGTATAATTCTGTTGGAAAATGCATTTGGACTTCCATCGTGAGATTTTGGGAATATGGCTTCTCCTAACTCCCGCTGCACCTGGGGAGAGATTGTGGAGCAGACTTTGCCCATTACTTCATCCAGTCACTTGTCATTTATGGGAGTAATCACCCCTGCTGGTCCAAATCATTGGCAGTCATTTCCATGACCTCAGTGAGGCATTGTAAGGGTAGAGGTGGGTGTGATTAGAGGACAAAGTGGGAAAGGGAGAGGAAGAGGCTAACACTTATTAAGCCCTTAGTAGGTGCAAGGCATTGGATCAAGCTTTGGGCATAGGAGACAAAGATTGGCTTCCTAGCCTTTATAAAACACTGTCTCATTTAACTTCATTTAGCCCTCAACATAAGTAGTATTTCACAGCTGAGGAAACTGTCTCAGCCCAGTAAAGCACCTGGCTATTGGCTTCCTTGGTGGCTCAGACAGTAGAGTCTGCCTGCAATGCAGGTAGACCTGGGTTCAATCCCTGGGTTGGGAAGATCCCCTGGAGAAGGGAATGGCTACCCACTCCAGTATTCTTGCCTGGAGTCATGGCCAGAGAAGCCTGGCAGGCTGCAGTCCATAGGTCAGGAAGAGCCAGACATGACTGAGCGACTAACACTTTCACTTTGTAAAATTTGAACCTAGGTCCCAGAGGACGCCTACTTCATTCTTTTTAAACCAAGCCAACTCTCTTCTCAAGAGAGCTGTTTTCTTTAACTACCCTGTGCTATTTGCAATTTTCTTCATAGAAATATCATCTTTATTCTTTTGAATTAAGTAAAAATGATCTATGTTTTGTGAGAGTCATATGTCACGAAAGTTTTTCAAGTCCAAGGGACTTTTGTCATCTCTTTTTGTCTTGTAGGCTTTTTTCTCTTGATTAATCTTGGCTTTTCTGACATCTCTCCTCTTCTCCATTTACCTTCTCAGTCCCAGTTGTGAGATATAGTCCCATATTCTAAAGCAGTGGTGTTTAACTTCAGAGAATCAAGGGCTCCTTTTAATATTTCATACAAGCCATGAACTTTTTCCTCAGGAAAAAAATTACACCCAAAATCTCACCACCAAAATATTGTAAACAAAAACCCCTGGAAGAAAACCCCTAGCGTGGCAGATCCACTGAGGTCTTGCATCAAATATTGGCATCCAGAAAAACTTCACCTAAACTGTTTCTGGTTCAGCGTGTTCATTGCTGCTCTATCATTTCTCCCCATGCTTCCCACCCTATCTTAGTTGTCATGGTGATGATGCTGGAGATGATGAGAATGAGGATAAGGATGAAAACTGCTTCCATTTAGCAAGTCTATGTCAGGCACAAGTGAAATGTACTGCATAAATCATTTAGTTTAATTTGACTGAGCATCCATGATTCATGAGAAGCAATAGAGCTTAGTGGTTATAAGAACAGGAATCTGGAGCCACATTGGTTGCATTTGAACCCTCACTCCACCACATATTAGTTGTGTGACTTTGAGCAAGTTATTTAACATCTGTGCTTCAGTTTCCTGGCCTGTAAAATGATGATTTAAAAAGTATTCTAACCACAGAAGTTTGTTTTGAAAATTAAATTGATTGACAGATGAGAAGACCTGAAAATTTGTTTAAGTATTCAATAACCTGTATCTTCAGTCCAGACATCCTTCCAGAATTTCAGGTTCATATATAAAATCATCTTACGACATTTCCACTGCATTACCTCACAGGCACCTCAAAGTCAATGCGTGTACCCCTCACAGGCACCTCAAAGTCAATGCGTGTATCCTAAGATGCTTCAGTCGTGTTCAACTCTTTGCAACCCACTGGACCGTAGACTGCCAGGTTCCTCTGTCCATGGGATTCTCCAAGCAAGAATACTGGAGTGGGTTGCCATGCCCTCCTCCAGGGGATCTACTTTACCCAGGGATTGAACCCTCATCTCTTACGTCTCCTGCATTGGCAGGCAAGTTCTTTACCACCAGCGCCACCTGGGAAATCAATGTGGTCAGATAAAAATAATTTCTCTTTCCCACAAACCTTCCCCCATACTTCCCATCTCATTGAGTCTGAAAACTACTTACCAACCACCTAAGCCCCAAACTGGGATTCATTCCAGATGAAGTTTCTAAAAGACAAAAGTGATTTTGTCCTTCCTTATTCTTCAATGAAAACCCTTCGGTGGCATCTTGTTACTTAGCATATCTGGATGATCTGACCCCATGTGCCTCTCCCTACCCTCTTCTCTCACTGCAGAAACCCTAGCATAACCACATACCATGCAGTTTCACACTTCTATCAGTGTTCTACCCCTTCTATCCAGATTATCAGCATTTCTTCAAGTACCTCCTCCCCATCAAGACTTTTCAGAGTTCCCAAGGACTTCCTCTTCTGTCCCCATATTGCCTATGGTCTAGTGCTTTCAGAAATTAAAGAGTGTTTCTTGCACTCATATATTTATGAAGCTGTCTCTTTCCACACCACACTTCTATTGATGAAAGCTTATTGGAGGTTAAAACCCTGTTTAACTTGGTAAAGCCCCTGTATTATATTGAGTTGGCCAAAAAGTTCATTTGAATTTTTTCCATAACATCTTACAGAAAAAAATCCGAACGAACTTTTTGGTCAACCCAGTTATTACTGACAAACTTTGAATGATTGAATATACTCATATGAATTTTATATACAATTCCTAAAATACAGACAGGTTAGCTTGTCCCAATGATTCTACCAGGATTCAAATCTATTTGCTTTTGCTTCCAAGTCAGCTAAACAGTGGTGGGAGCTGGGGGAGAAGGCAGGGGAGAGCGTGGCAGATAAGCCTGCAAATTCTTGGGAAGAACCTCCTGGGTCATATCCTTAATCTGCCATATTTTAACTGTGAAACTTAAACAAATTATTTAACTTCTCTGTACATCATTTTGCTCATCTGAAAATTGGGAGAAATCACGCTTATTTTACATGACTGCTGTGAGAATTAAAATAGATAATCCCTACTCAGCCCACTGTCTGGCACATATCAAGTACTCAATAAATGTTAGCCATCACTGTTATAGCACAGTTGCGATTTCTAAAATAATGTAAAAGGGTTACAATCTAAAACCATGATTTTTAAAAATTATGTGGTATACCCAATGATTTAAATGGTTCCTACGTCTTCCACCCAAGTTAGCCAAAATAGATCAAGTCATAAGTTTCTGTTTGCCTTATAAATGTCAATATAGAGGTATGTTACTCAGCCATGAAGTTCGCTTGGTCAGCATCTCGTTTCTCACACACATTGTCACTTTCAATAAATTTTGCTTCTCTTAAAGATAAGTCGTTTGGTCTATCATCTTTATTGGAGTAAATGATACACTCTCCACGCTCTGGTATTTTCTTTTCACAGCAGTCTTTGATTTTGCTGGAGATGGAATCTTGTTTTGAACAAATATGGCTCATAACCTTGCTCTGTATCAAATAAGAATGAGAAATGACTTTATTTTCATAAGTTCTTCAGGGCTAGATTTTCCTTCATAAATGGAATGCAAAACCAACCATATGTATAACATCTATAATTGTTTCATCAACTAATTTGATAGCTAATTAAATTTTGTATTGATTTAATACAGTGAACTTTCATTTTAATGCAAGCTTGATTTCTTAGGATTTTAGATGGTGTAATTATGAAAAATAGACTCATACATTTATTATTTGTTAGCTGGAATTTTTTTAAAGGTGGTCTAACCCCTGCTTCTTCCTCCAGACTCTTCAGAATGAGGCTGTACATTTCTCCTACTCGCTGTTCCAGCTTCACGTGAACTACATTGAGTTTCATCAAAGTGCTGGATGATTCCAGACACTCCAACTCTGCTCAAGCTGTTCCCCTTCCTGGACTCTTCTTCTGGGGAACACTGAAAGTGAGGAATGAGATGGAGCTCCAGGCTGAGATGAGAAATGGAATGGAGGTTCGTACCATGTTTCCAGCAAATCACACAGAACCAGGGAGTCCATCTTTGCAGACAAATATACATCTCACCTACGGCCATCATTATTCAGGGCAACACATCTCTTACTGTCTGAAATTTCATTTCTATTTTGAATGAAGTATACCATTCAATTGCTCTTATTTCTACATAAAGCCATCAAAAAAAAGGATTTTAAAAATATAATATGATCCCTTAGTCTCAGCTCCAAACTTCACAGAAAACTCCAATTATATCCTAATTCAGTACATTAAATTCAATATTATAAAACCAACATCCCTATAAATGACCAAATAATACACAAACAGTGAGTGAGACTGCTTTTCATTGCAATAAAGTTAAGGACAAAATAATTCTTGGGGACATCTATTGTCCATTACTTGAAATAAAATATATATATATATCTCTCTTCATACTCCAAAATTCAAGTTATTTAATGAGCATGATGTTTTGTTTTGAATTTAAAACAGTAAGACTAATTTAAACATCACTAAAAAAAAATCTAATTTCAACTAAGAAATCAGGATTATTTTTAATGAAATTGTGTTACCTTCATATGCATGAACAACTTCAACTAGGTCACTATTATATTTACCAGTATAAGTCCTTAGAGAATCACTTTAAAGACTACAATAAGAGTTATTTTAAATGAACATATTCACTTATTTGAAAAGACTGTTCCTAAGTATCCTGAAGAAACTCCGAGAGAGCAACTCTTATAAACATAAAGATCACCAGTCATTTTCTGAGCTTTACTGCTAATTTCTAATATCTCTAAAAGAGTATTTGTAATATTAAAGAAAACTTTGGTCTGGCTGAATGAATGTTCACAAATTCTAAATTCCTGGGGATTATGTCATGTGCATTTAGTCACATAAAATAGAATCAACTAAGTAATGTAAAAGCAATCTCATTCATTAAAAACTCCAATGCTTTATTTGGCCTCATTTGTTAATACTTTATTTTTTATTTTATTTGGTTCATGTTATTATTTTACAATTGATTTTTATTGAAGTATAGGTGTTTTACAATGTGTGTTAGTTTCAGTCACATATATATATATATATGCATACATATATACATATATATATAACTGAACATATATGTAAAAGACTATATATTATTTTTTCAGATTCTTTTCCATTTCCATTAGAAGATACTACAAGATATTAAATGTAGCCCCCTGTACCAAACAGGAGGTCCTTGTTGTTTATCTGTTTTATATATGGTAGTTCTATCTGTTATTCCCAAATAACTTATTAACATTATTATTTTATTGTAGTGAGTAGCCACAGATTAAGGCAACTTCAGAATAAAAAATAGCCACCCTGAAATCACTATTTTTGCTTGGTTTTATAGAATATTTACCCTGCCACGGATGCACTGCACAACATCCCCTTCACAGCATCCATCATATTTGGAAGAAACATCTTCTAGAAGGGAGGTAAGTTGCTTAAATTCAATCTTGGGGAATTTTTGACTAAGTACAGCAATGTTTCTGGAAACAGAATTGATAAATCACTAAAACAACTTGAACAGCAAATAGACAAAAAGAAGTTCTTTACTAATACAGTATATGTAGCTGCAGTAAGCATTGGTATCCTTGTTTTTTCACCAATAGCTTTACCAAATAACTGTTTATACATTCATTACTTGGCCCACATGATCATTTTGAAACTCTTAGGTTGATATTTTGAGTTCTAGTTCAGGACTAGGGGGGAAAAAGGCCTGAAAGATATGCCCTCTTCCACAATTGTTATAGAAAAACACATTTTTTAAGGACCACCATTTCTTCTTGTGAGTCCATGGCAGGCATAGATAACTCATCACATCACCCTTTTTCACTGATCTATTTTAAATCTCAGAATTTCTCACAAAACATTGCACTAGTACCATTGCTCTTTGGCTAGGTAAGATGCGAAATAAAATGTATCCCTAGAAGGTAGTTTCCTGGTTATTAAAGTCAAAGATGGATGGATAAGTCATGTCTAAAGCATTTGGAGGTTTTAAAACTCTGACTGGGAACTCCCAGACCCATTCACATTCCCAACTAACCAAAAACTAACTCAGAAGTAGCCCTCATTCTCCCTGGGGTCTCCCCATCTTTCAGGGCTTCTCTCATCCTGATCTAATGCCCTTGTTCTGAGCAATCCAAGCAGATTAATCCCCACCTCAAAACCCCTGAGGATCTAAGAAGAGTATAAATAAAAAGTCATCAATGATTTAACAAAAATGGAACACAGACCAAAAAAAAAAAAAAAAAACAAATAGAAGCAAAAGATAGATTATAAAACTCACATAGATTGTAAGATTTGTGGTCCAAATTTCATAAGTGCCCCACAGGCATTTTTTTGATAAGAAGACAATGCTTTTAAATAGTATATGAAAGTTTCTGCCTGAAGGATAAAGAGAAAATTCTGTTGACGCAAGTGGAAAAATCCCACTATTCTCTTATTTCCTAACCACATGTCAACCAAACAATCCCAATGTTTCCTCAGAAATAGAAAATCTATGGGGTTTTTTAATCTCAGGAAATGTGTATATCAAAATAAATATAAATGTGTGGCACATTATAAAGGCAGAGCCAGTCTTCCTGATGACCAAATTACACTTGCTGAGAAGTGCAGTGCGCAGCAAGCTTGTGCCTCTCTATCAGGATGATTCACTTATATGGTTAAGGACTTGCCCAAGATAGAAGATAAAATGTCATTTTTACCCTGGTTAGTTACTCACTAGTGTTTCCTTCCAATTTACAAGGAAGATAAAACCAGAAGAGACACCCTAGAAATGGGCAATTTTTCAAAGGTCTCAAACAATAAGAAATTTAGATCAGTTAGCAGGTGGCGAATGGGTTGAAAAAACAGTGAAAGTGACAAGAGAACAGCTGATAAGTGGTAAAAAAAAAACTCTTTTGCTATAATTTAATTGTAAGTAAAGATCTACAATTTAGGGTGACTCCCTGTCCTTTTTAATAAGTGTAATACCTACCTTTGTTAAATGGAATGAATGTATATAATAGTAAATGGAATGCCCACCTTTGTTCGAAAGCAGTTAGCTTTCTCTTGTTCTTCACAGCATGTTTTAGTCATCTCCTCAAAACGAGCAGCAACGGTTAGAAGTGTAGGAGCAAAAACGAAGGGGTTCCTTCTGGAAACTTCATAGACATAACTTCAAAAGGAAAAAGAGAAGGAAGGAGGGAAGGGGGAAAACAAGAAAGAAGTGAAGGAATGGTAGACAAGGGAAGGGAAAGAGAAGATTAAAAAAGACAAGATCAAGTTGCGAGAGTAAAGGTGAGAGGAAGAAGGCCGTCCCATTACTGAAGACTTCAAAGGAAGGCAACATTACTCAGTCTCCAAAAATGTCATACCACTGAAGTTGCCAACTCCCAAATAAGAATGATGATTGCAGTTCTAATCTTGAATGCAAGGCCCTGGCTATTCTCTTTTCTTCCCCATGAGGCCAGATGGTCTGCAGCTCTCCTTGTCATGAAAGAACAGCTACCTATACAGACTCCATCTGAGATTCAGAGATCGTAATCACTTACATGTAAAAAGAAAACTTTGTGATTTAAGCTTTCCAGAAAAAATCTCTGCTTCTGCAACTATTGCATTGCTAAGCATCCATTGACTTAATGTTTATCTTTGGTAAAAGCTGCACCTTCCCTTTTGAAAGACCATGTATTTCCTCCAGTAGTGCTTTCATACCATGCACACACTTGGGCTCTGGGGCTTATCCCATTAGAAAATACACATCATTATTGAAAGGATCTTGAAAGCAGGTTTCATATCTTGTTCATCTTCTCAACAATGACCACAGAATCTGACACACAAATGCATGTTGAATAAACTAACTGATCCGTAAACCCAGCTATGTTCCTTTGGAATAGATACTGAATTTAGCCTAAGAATAATTCTTCAATTAGATGATTTTTCTACTAAAATTAAACTTACTTATTCAAAAAAGATTCCCTGTTATTTTTGTAAGTCTGGCATTTCTCTTCAGGATCCAGAGTAGGGAGAGGAGGCAAAAACCCTATATCAGCTTTCTTATTATGGAAGAAACAGTGTCTTCTTTCAAAGTCAACCTTACAGCAGCAGTGTGAAAAGTTATACTTTTGTGGCAGTCCCTCCATGGCACATATGTTTTCCAGTAAAACCTCATTCTGGACAACAGAAAAGGAAAAGACACATTTTATTCATTGCAACATTTTTCAGGCTTCTGAGATGACACAATGGAGACAATGAGTGGTGAGTGTCACTCTTTGAGAAAGATTCCAGGATGTTCCCAATATTACCAGCAGAGCATCTCTACTCACAGCCTTGACAACCATCCTACACTTTGGGAAACTCTCTCTATCCTATCCTGAGTCCTCTTAACCTCTTCCTATCTCTTTTCTGCCTACATCTCCCTTACATAGTGGCTTTTTTTCTTCTCTCTCAAGGTAACAGGGTCAGAGTGTAATGGGTTGGCAAAGTATTTAGTGGTAATGTTTAGTAATAGCTTTCTAGCGATGCAGATGGTTACTCTATTGAGGGGATGCCAAGAAAAGAGGGTGTGACAGTAGAGTACATATTGAGAGGCAGATAAAGAAGGTAACTTTACTTCCATGCACTTTGCATGGCTTTTGGTTTAGTCTTTCTATCTGTGTACTTATGGCAAGGACTGCAAGCTCATAGCCAATTCCTCCTGTGCATCAGTACACAGAATTGCATCTCTCCTAAGAAAGTGCCTTATCCTAAATACTGAAGTCAGGCAAAGTAACAACAAAAGCATAGAGCATCTCTATATTTTCAAGCCAAACATTCTCTCACTGTTGACAAATAAGCTTGTTTGTTTAAGAAATGCAAACAATTTACTTACAGATAGTTTTGAACACTCTGGGAGTGTCCTGTCAGCCAAGCATTTATCTCTGTATTCTGTCATGGCTTTTACCAACATTTCTACTTCTTCAAAGGATGCCTCCTGAATATATTGAGCAAATGCAATGATGGTGCTGCAAGAGTCCACACAGAGTACACAATGATGACCTGCAGAATTTTCATTTATGTCCAACCAAAATCTCATAGGAACACCCACTTGCTAACTTTAGAAAATTATCAAAATATTAAGTCTCTAAGTTTTATAACTTCTTGACAGTTCAATTGCTTCATCCAAATTTTTCTTTAATACTGTATTCACTTTTTAATATGGTATATATTTAATTAATATGTTAGCATTAATAATTCTGGAAGATGTCAGATAAGCTTATAATAAACACCATCATCATCAGAACAAGTTTAGAGGAACTCACATATATCCAACATTATCCTCTATAAATTTCTGGGTGATTCTGACATCATCTGAAAGCAAAGATATTTAAGTTATTATATACCCTGGTATTTTAATATTTTACCAATAAATTGCTATATATAATACATTTTAAAAGTATGAAATAAAAAATGATATAGAAAAAAATAGCATATTTAATATGAAGAAGAGACATCATATGAGCCAAATATTACATCTTAATCACAGTTGATTATGTGCTTAAAAATATTCATTAAGTTGAATTAGCTTGAATTAATCTCAAGACTTTAGATATACTATTGATGACTCCCCAGCCACAAATGTCAAACACAAGCACCATTTCCATGCTAGATAACAGGTATGACTAGAAAAGTAGTATGAAGTTTCATTGTTAAGTGATATAATGCTACAGTTGCACCCAGCAAGAGATTCCAGGCATGCTGGTGGTAGTGTATATTATGATGCTAGCCAGACACAGACATTTAGGTGATCTCTGAACTAGTCTAACACCACTGGTTCCTTTCCAACAAGCACATACTTATCAGAGCACATTTATATTTGTTCATATAGGCTATTTTCACAGAGTCTTTACTTTTTCAAAGTATTGCACTGATTACTATGAGGGAATCAATGATAACTAAAACATCTCCCCTGGACCTTGGGTTCCTAAATACTCTTATAGTGCAGGTGATTCATGAACATGACTGTAATCCAATGTAAAATGTATATGATATTCTACAGTAAAGTGGGTACTAGACAGCATATTAAAAAGCATAGACATTACTTTGCTGGCAAAGGTCTGTATAGTCAAAGCTGTGGGTTTTCCAGTAGACATGGATGGATGTGAGAGTAACAACCATAAAGAAGGATGAGCATCGAAGAACTGATGCTTCTGAACTGTGGTATTAAAGAAGACTTTTGTGAGTCCCTTGGATTGCAAGGAGATCAAATCAGTCAATCCTAAAGGAATCAACCCTGAATATTCATTGGAAGGACTGATGCTGAAGCTGAAGCTCCAAGACTTTGGCCACCTGATGCAAAGAGCCAACTCATTAGAAAAGACCCAGATACTGGGAAAGATTGAAGGCAGGAGGCGAAGGGGATGACAGAGGACCAGATGGTTGGATGGCATCATTGATTCAATGGACATGAGTTTGAACAAGCTCCAGCAGGTGGTGAAGGACAGGAAAGCCTGGCGTGCTACAGTCCATGGGGTCGCAAAGAGTCAGACACGGCTGAGCAACTGAGCAACAGCAACATATAATAGGAATGCTTATGGTCTCTGGGTGAGGAACCAGAAAAGGATTATAGGAGGAGGGGTATATAAGTTGAGCCTGAAAAATGTCCAAGGTTTCAGCTAACTGAAAAGTAAGGAGGCTCATCTTTCTGTGTAGAGAGAATGATGTGAGTAAAAGCACAAAGGTAAGAAGTCCTGGGATGTTTGGGGAACATCAATTAATCAATAATCTCCCACTTTGATGAGAAAGTGAGTCATAAAGAAAAGTAATGGAACCAGAAACAGAAAGAACCTGGATCCAGATTATGTGTGCCTTTCATATAAAGCTGAGGAGTTTGGGCCTCAACTGGAAATCATGAAGAGCCACTGAAAATGTTTATATAGAATAGTAATATCATCATTTCTCTAAACTAAGAAATACCAGCCAGGTAATGGTACGTCTAATGTTCTGGGATCTCCCACAGTATCTAACAAATAGAAAGTAACAAGAACTATTTGTCAAATAGATGTGAGAATGAATGGATGGAGAGGGGGAAATCAAGAAGCTCATTAGGAGACCTTTGCAACTGTCCTGTTGAGAAGTTAGCAGGACATGAATTTTGGTAGGAGTAACAGAGGTGCAAAGGGAAAGGTGGATGCAAAAAATATTGGAGTCAAAAATCAACAGAACTTTTTTTAAAACAAGTTTTTACAAGGGACAAAGGAGAAGGAAAACTCAAAAATGACTATCCTCCTTTAAGCCCTGTGACTGGGCTCACTAGCAGGCACTGTGGTGGTGGTGGTGGTTTAGTCACTAAGTCATGTCCAACTCTTGTAACACCATGGACTGTAGCCTGTCAGGCTCCTCCGTCCATGAGGATTCTCCAGGCAAGAATACTGGAGTGGATTGCCATTTCCTCCTCCAGGGGATCTTCCCGACCCAGGAATCAAACCCAGGTCTCCTGCGTTGCAGGCAGATTCTTTACTGACTGAGCTACAAAGAAAGCCCTGGCAGGCACTGTAAGGGGTACCAAATTAAGACATCCTACACAACTTCAGGGCATGGTAACACTTATAGTATCTTGGTGAACCGCAAAAAGATGATCCTTTCTGGCCAGAGGGATTATAAAAAAAATACCTCCAAACAGATGAAATGTTCCCTTTTTGAGTAGAAGAAATACAAAAGTCACACTTTCCTCCAGGCTGACACTGCTTCAGCTAGGCTTGAGGAAATGTACAGGCTTGCAGGGATTTAAAAATTCCCCAAGTGTGTACAGTTGGAAGAAGCAGGGTCTGGATACTCTTAAGGTGTTTACCATATAATTAGGAAATATGATGAATGACCAAAGTTTCAGTAAAATCTCAACTCATGTCTAATGTTCCACTGTTTCCATACATTACACATAGTTGCAAGAAACATTAATATTTTCAAATCCAAATTATATCTCCCAGCAACACTGCTTATATTACCATTATGCTGGTGACCAATTGCTGGGTGTGATAATTGTCTCTGTCAGTAGATAGGGTAATATGATCCAAAATACAATATCTGGAAAGGTTAGATCAGGGTATCTGATCAGTATATGTAAACTAGGGAGAAGGAGAAAAAAAGCAAGTGAAAATTTAAACTGAAAGAAACCAAAGTTAAAAAATAGAAATTAGCCCAACTTAGTCATTCCTTAGTGGATAGACAAGTAAATTTCTTACCTACATCTTGAGGCTGTGTGGGCAAGGTTAGGGATTCAGTCAAAAAGAAAAAGAAAATAACAAAACCTGTAAGTTTAAACTGTTTCATTTTTTAAGAAATTACATTCACAAAAGAAAAGTAACATGAATGAGGAAAATCAAGTTTTTATATTATTCTTTGACACTATTAGTAAAAAAGTAACTTGCTTAACCTATTTCTCATATACCTCATATTTGATTTTTATTTGATCACTCTGCAGAATTTTTTGCTAATTATTAACCAGGAAAAAAAATTCTCTCAGTGTTTTACTGGAAAAATCTATTGAGTTAGAAAAAGAAGTCCACAGGTTAAGTATGCACAATACCTAGTCAAACAGACAACCCAAAAAAAAAGAAAAATCTTTAACCATTGCAAATGCTAAAAGAGAAAGGACAAGAATAAAAATTCACCAAAGAGAAAGTATAACTAAAAAGATGCTAAATTTCTCTGGTAATCAAAAGGAGTTGAATTTATATTAAATAATTTTATATACTTGATAAAATTAGGGGAAAAAAGATGCTAAATTTCTCTGGTAATCAAAAGGAGTTGAATTTATATTAAATAATTTTATATACTTGATAAAATTAGGGGAAAAATAAGATGTTATTCTGGTAAACATATAGCAAAACAAGTACCCACAAAATCAAAGTTTCTGAACAAGTTTATTATAAGAATTAATAGCCTTAAAGATGTTTGTGTTTTTCATGTTGATGTTTGACAGAAACCAACAAAATTCTGTAAAGCAATTATTTTTCCATTTAAAAATACATAAATTTTAAATTTTATAAAAAAGGTGGTTCTGTTATTTCAACCAGTCACTCAAATTCTGGGAACCTAACTAAGATCATGATCCTAAATAAGGAAATGTTTTTAGTACATGATATAAAAGAAGAAATCTATTTCTTAGTTATGGCCACTGAAAGGACACAAAAACAATAGCTACCAGGTAGCTATTTGGTGCCCTGGGAGCCCATTTTGTGCGTCTATCAGGTTTTAAACACTCTTCTCCACTGTAAGAATCCTGGACTTCTAAAACTAAGGAAATTTTCAAAAACAAATGGGGACATGTCAAAAGAAGATAGAAATCAGTGGGACAATTTGACAATTAAGTAAATAATGTAAGGAATGCATTATAACACATTAAATTATTTTTTAAAAATCCCATGAATCTGTACCAATACAAAATTAAAATAAAAGAAGAGGAAGCAAAAGCTCTTCTCTCTTTAAGAAGATCAACTAATAAATGTAAATAATCGTTTGTAACTCTCACAGTAGCAACTGATCTAAATCAGTTTCATGAATGGATGCTAAAGTTACTGGTGAGAAATTATCAGACAATGGCACATTTACAGTTGTAAACTATAACTCCATAGATTACTTATTAATTACCAAGCAAAAAGATATCTTTACAGATGGATAAGTAAACAGTGGTATAGAGAAAGAGAAGTGGGGAGAGAAAGAGACAGAGGTAGACAAAGTAAAAGGGAGAGGGAGAGAGAGAAAGAGAGACTCAGGTTTCTGCAACTAGCTTGGTCAGCATCTTTGACTGCAACCAGTAAATGTCACTGATGATGCTGACCTCTAAACAGCCTTTTGTCGTTTCAACTATTCAACTATTACATCTACTTGCTTTTCATTTTCTTCTCAGCTATGTTACTTATGATTTCTGATTACTGGTTCATGCCTGGCACTTATGTGAAGATGGCTCCAGTTCATCTAGTTCGCAAGTTTAAGTCCCCTGTCACTGATAGGAATGTGATTTTTTTTGTGTGACTGTATGAAATAAAAGAGCAGTCGATGCTGAGTTAAAAGCTTAATGTATTTAAACCAATTTTCTTCCTGGTCATTTTGAATTTGCCTGGAATTATCTCACTAGTATCGTTAACAATAAATAAACTTTGAAACTTACTCAGATAAACATGCTTAAGAAGTCTGGCTTTAGCTATATAGACACAATCATAGACATAAGGATACTAGGGAAAAAAGAGGGAGCTAGCCAGCAGAATATTCAAAATCTTGAGAAAATCTCAGAAACTAGCACAGATGGGATCTAGTTGATAGAGAAAATAAATCAGAAGGAATCTGAGCTCCAAATATGGAGGATAAGACCAACCTTCCCCAGAAACTCTGAGTCTAAGGAGAGATATAGGCTATAGGGCGATAATCAGAACAAGCTAGAAAGCTACGTTCGGAAGAGTTCAGTCAGAAGGCACCACTTCCTGCTCCCTTTCTCTACCACCACACACACGTAGAGAACAAACTCGGGTCTCAGTGGTTACCTCCAGGTCAAAATCTAAAAATGACTTTTTCTTAGTTTGGGTTTTCCAAAAACAGACCCTCAAAGACCTGTAATTTATTTTAAAGATGATTGAAGGAGGCACAAGTGAGGAAGTGAGACCAAAAAGCGAAAAAAGCTAATGAAGTAGGTGTTAATAATAATAATAAATAATAAAGGAGGAGAAGAGTAACCATGTAGGCAACTGGGTATAACTCTGTCTGAGAAGTGGAAGATGATCTCCTAGAATTGTCTCGGCCAGAGACTGGGAAGCTGACTGAGGGATGACCACATAGTATAATTATACAAACCCTAAGGAGAGGAAATACTGGGATATTTTTTTTCACAATTTTAAAATTTATTTTTTTATTGAAGTATAATTGACATACAGCATTGTATTAGTTTCAGGTATATAACATGATTCAATATTTGTCTACATTACAAAATCCTGACCACAATAAGTTGTTAATACTCATAATCATACATAGCTATAATTTTTTCTTTTTTATATTGAGTACTTGTAAGACCTACTCTTAGAAACTTTCAAATACGCAACAAAATATTATTAACTATAGTCACTATGATTTTGACCCTCCTGTTCATTTGTTTTGCATATCTCCCCTTGCCACTCAGCAATCACCAATCTGTTCTCTGTGTCTATGAGCTTAAGATGTGTTGTTGGTTGGTTGGTTTTGTTTTTAAATTCCATATATAAGTGAGATCATATGGTAGTTGTCTTCCTCTTTCTGACTTACTTCACTTAGTATGATAATCTCTAGTTGCATCCATGTTGCTGCAATTGGCATTATCTCATTCTTTTTAATGGCTGAGCAAAGCAGCACTACTAGATAATAAAGCATTCTAAAATAGCATAATAATTAAAACAGTGTAGTATTGGCAATCAAGAGAAAGATGCATACAATCAAAATTTTAAAATTAAGTTCAAATGCCTATCCATGCACTAGGAAAATTCCAAATAGATCACAGATCTAAATGTTAAAAGGGGGTGGGGAGAGTAGATGTACTAAAAGAAACACAAATGAAATGGGGAGAATTGTCCTATGGTACAAAATTCAGAGGCAGTAATAAATTCAGCTACCCCTAAAAGTTTTTAAGACTTTATATGGAAAAATATTATAGGCAAAGTCAAAAATGCAGAGGAAAAACTGGGAAAAGTTAGTTGCAATCTATCAGTATACAAAGAGACCCTGAAATATGAAAGAAAAAAAGACCAAGAATCTGATAGAAAAACAGCAAAATGATATAAACAGACTGAATGCAAAAAGAAAAAACATTTAAAAGGATCTTTAACCTAAAAAGATGCTCATAATGGGAGAAGTGAACATCTAGCAACACATAGCACCATTCCTCACCTATCTGGCAAAAATCTAAAAGTTTGACAACATACTTTGAGGATAAAACTGTGGAGAAATAGGTCCTCTTATCCAGTACTCCTGTGAATGCAAACTGGTGGTGCAATACCTGTAGAGAATTTGGCAATATCTAAAAATATATGTGCTTCCCATGTGGCTGAGTGGTAAAGAATCTGCTTGCTAATACAGGACACACAGGTTCAATGCCCAGGTTGGAAATATCCCCTGGAGGAGAAAATGGCAACCCATTTCAGTATTCTTGCCTGGGAAATCCCATGGACAGAGGAGCATGACAGGCTACAGTTCATGGTGTCACAGAAGACTCAGACATGACTCAGCAACTAAAAAATAGCAAAAATACATGTATTTATCCTTTGAAATCAAATTTCTAACAGGTACCTATACTAAAATAAATAAATAAATAAGTAAAATGGGCTTCCCTGGTGGCTCAGACAGTAAAGAATCCGCCTGCAACACGGGAGACCTGGATTGGATCCCTGGGTTGGGAAGATCCCCTAGAGGAGTACCCACCCCAGTATTCTTGCCTGGAGAATCCCCAGGGACAGAGGAGCCTGGTGGGCCCCAGTCCATGGTGCCACAAAGAGTTGGACACGACTGAGCAACTAAGTACACATATGCTAAAAATATGCTACCAATATGACTAAACAATTAAAGCACTATGTTCTTCACTGTGGCATTATTTGCCTTAGCAAAGGATTAGAAATTATCCAAGTGTCAATATAAGGTCAATTAAAAAACTGTAGCCCTAATCTCACAAAGAAATTCTGTGCAGTTGTTTAAAAATTGAAGAAAAAACATATGCATAATATGGAGTGGTCACCGAGATTATATTTTTAAGTGTAAAAAGGTGCAGAACAATATATTCAAGTATGTAACCCCTTATGTAATATAGGTAGAATGGTGCAATAGGAAAATTTTTTAAATACGTATTTGCTTAACTGTTAAAAATACAGAAGAGAATGGATAACCAAGCACTGAGAAAAGCTGATATCTATAGGAGAAAGGGAGAACGGGGCAGAAGGAATACAGTGTCTAAGTTAGCTCAGGCTGCTATAACATAACACCATAAAGTGGGGGGCTTATCAACAACAGAAGTTCATTCCTCTCAGCTCTGGAGACTGGGAATCTGAGATCAGGGTGCCAGCCTGATCAGGCTACAGTGAGAGCTCTCCTCAGGGTTGCAGGCTGCCAACATCTGGTTCTGGCCTCACATGGCAGGAAAAGGGTATCAGGGTAATATTGGCCTCACAGAATCAATTGGACAGTAGTCCCTTCTCTTTAGTGTTTTGGATGAGTTTGTGTAGAAATAGTATACTTTTTTCCTTCAATGTTTAGTAGAATTCACCAGTTTTCTGGAGTTTTCTGGGAATGATCTTAACTAAATTTTGCATTTATTTAATAGATATAGAAATAATCAGATTATCTATTTTTTTAAGGGAGCTTTGCTAGTTTGTATCTTTCAAGGCATTTGCTCATTTCATCCAAGTTGTTGAATTTATTGGCAAAATATTTTTCAAAATATTCCCTTGTTACTTTGATATCTGAAGTGATGTCATCTCTTTCCTGGTCCTAGTAATTTAAGTTGTTTTTTTTTTACTCCTTGAAAAATCCATGTAGAGATTTATCAATAGTAGTGATCTTCTCAAAGAACCAGTATTTGGTTTTATTGATTTTTATCTATGTTTTTGTGTGTTTTCTATTTTATTGATTTCTGCTTTGATCTCTGTTACTTCCTTTATTTGGCTTGCCTTGTTTTAATTTGCTCTTTTTGCCTTAAGGTGGAAGCTGCATTCATTGGTTTGAGATCTTCTTTCTTTTCCAACGTATGTTAACTGAAGATAACAGAGTGCTATAAATTATAAAACAGAGTGACTTTGGTGCTATACATTTTCTTTAAGTGGTATTTTAATAGTATCCCACAAATTTTGATATGTTGCATTTTCATTTTAATTCAATTTAAAATATTTTAATGCCCTTTTTATCTCTCCTTTGATTCATGAATTCCTTAGGAGTATGCTATTTAGTTCATGAACAGTGAATTTCCAGATATCTTGCAATTATATATTATCAATTTAATTTTATACCATCAAGCAATTTTCTGAAATCTCCCTTAACTCTTTGAAAGTAGCATCATTGGGAAGAGACAAATTCTTTGTACAGTAATCCACCAGTCCTGAGGCAGTAGGGAGAGCTTGGAAGAGTCATTTTTTTAAGAGTGACTGATCTATACTCCAAGTTTCCCTGGTAGCTCAGATAGTAAAGAACCTGCCTGCAATGCAGGAGACCTGGGTTTGATCCCTGGGTTGGGAAGATCCCCTAAAGGAGGGCATGGCAAGTTACTCCAGTAACTTGCTGGAGAATTCCATGGACAGAGGGGCCTGGCAGGCTACAGTCTATGGGATCACAAAGAGTCAGACACACGGATTCAATCCCTGGGTCAGAGAGATCCTCGGAAGGAGGGAATAGCAACCCACTCCAGTATTCTTGCCTGGAGAATTCCCATGGACAGAGGAGCCTGGCAGGCTACAGAGCAAAGTGTCGTAAAGAGTCAGACAGGAGTGAAGTGATTCAGCATGCACACACAGTCTATACTCACCTGCTTTCAACAGTTTGTAGCCCAGCAGGAAATTAGTCCTATCCTAATTAGTAGCAGTAGCAGTGTTATCCTGTAGACATCAAACTTTTGGATTTTGCAAATATGGTTAAATTAAGGATCTTGAGATGAGGATTATCCCAGTCGGGGTCTAATCCAATGCACAATGGTTTTAAGAGAAGAGCAGGGGGAGATTTGAGACAGAGAAGAGGAAGGAGAAGACACAGGCACACAAAGAAGATGATGGGAGAATGGAAGCAGAGACTAGAATGCAAGCCCAGGAATGCTGAGGCCCCCACCAGAAGCTCAGGGAAGCACTGCCCTGGTGGTGACCGCAGGCCTCCAAAACTGTGAGACAGGGAAAACTGTTGTTCCAAGCCACCCAGTTTGCAGTAGTTTGTTACAGTAGCCACAAGACACCAACACGTCTTCATTCTACACCCTAACCAAACCTTAAGAATCTTTAACCTTCTCATTGATTTCTTATGTTTTTTATGTTAATTTCTCAGACCCATGCTTATCTTGTGGCTTTTAGAAAATGGAGCTAGTATTTATGGAATTTGTTGCAACGCTGCTTCTGTTTTATGTCTTTGCTTTTTGGCCCGGAGGCATGCGGAATTTTAGCTCCCTGACCAGGGACCAAAACTTCACCTCCTGCATTCAAAGGCAAAATCTTAACCATTGGACCCCAGGGAAGTCCTGCTACTAGGAATTTTAAGTGGAAAAGTGGCATACTGTACTTCAGCTAAAGATCACTACAATTATTATGCTGAGCTGGCAATGAGGCAAGAGTACCTTTTAAGGAGAGCAATTAAGCTGTGGCAATAATCCCTGTGGCAGGACTGTGGCTTGTACTGGTGGTAAAGGGGAAAAGTCAAATTTTGGGTGTACATTGATGGTAGAGTCATCAGGTTTTGTTCATAGATTGATTGTGGGGCTGATGCAGAAGCAAGGAACCATAGATGACTCTAAGGTTTCTGGCTTGAGTAACCAGAAAGATGGACAAGACAGAGGGAGACATAGATTTGGGAGTACAGTTTAAACTGTGCTAAGTTTGGGTTGTCTTCACATTATCAACATGGAGACGTTAGGGAGGAAGCTGACACAAGAGCCTGGAAATTAAGGGGAAAGAAATCCAGGTTTGAGATATAAATATGTATTGTCAATATTTAGATGGTATGAATGTACCAAGTCTGTATGAGATTACCACTCTAGTATTCTTGCCTGGAGAATCCCATGGACAGAGGAGCCTGGAGGGCTATAGTCCATACGGTTGCAAAGAGTCAGGCAATGAAATGACTTAGCAGTCAGAGAGTAATTTTATATTTGGGAAGAGCAGCTCTGGGACACTGCAACATTTAGAGGTCAAAGAATTGCAGAAAATGTAGTGAAAAATATTGAGGAGATTCAGTCAAGAAAATTGGAGGAAAATCCAGAAGCCAACACAAAAAATGTTTCAAGGAAAAGGCAGTGATCTATTTATTGTGTTAAATTCTCACAAGAGAAATCAGGTAACTGATTTTACACCATGGAAGCCATTGGTAGCTTTGACTAGGAAAGTTCCTATGTTGTGTCTTTATTTATTGTTTGCTTAACTTGCCTTTTTCTAAGAGGTAGAACTGTTCTAAAATCTCCAATTGTTTGTTGTATTTGTGTCAATTAGTCCTAATGCTTCAAAAAAATTTTTTTTCTTTATATATGTCCATGAAATATCATTTGGCTCATATGTTTTCCAAACAGTTTAATCTTACTCGAACTTTCCTCTTAACAATAAAAAATTATTTTCCTGTTAAATGCTTTTATGTTGAATTCTACTTTATCTTACTGTGATCTTTAAGTTAATACCTTTTAGAATTACACCCAAATCAGGCAAAGTCCACAGATACTGCAACAGAATTGAAATAAAAATGTGAAGGACAAAGCAACTGAGTTAGAATCAAAAGCTCATCCTATTGCTCTGAGCAAATGTTTTCTCCAGCAACAGAGGCCAAAACATAAATACACCTTTTAGATTTCTATTCAAATCTAATACAATTAACAGCCTCCCTACTCACAGGCCGATCTTTTTGTCACCACTTAACGACCTTGTCGGAGAAGGCAGTGGCACCCCACTCCAGTACTCTTGCCTGGAAAATCCCATGGACGGAGGAGGAGCCTGGTAGGCTACAGTCCATAGGGTCGCTAAGAGTCGGACACGACTGAGCCACTTCACTTTCACTTTTCCCTTTCATGCACTGGAGAAGGAAATGGCAACCCACTCCAGTATTCTTGCCTGGAGAATCCCAGGGATGGCGGAGCCTGGTGGGCTGCCGTCTATGGGGTCACACAGAGTCGGACACGACTGAAGCGACTTAGCAGTAGCAGTAGCAGTAACGACCTTGTTCCCCGTTACGCTTTTCCCTGCCCCTACTCTCCATACGCTGGGCTGGATGAAGCATAAGCTGGAATCAAGATTGCTGGGAGAAATATCAATAACGTCAGATATGCAGATGACACCACCCTTACGGCAGAAAGTGAAAAACTAAAGAGCCTCTTGATGAAAGTGAAAGAGGAGAGTGAAAAAGTTAGCTTAAAGTTCAACATTCAGAAAATAAAGACCATGGCATCTGGTCCCATCACTTCATGGCAAGTAGATGGAGAAACAGTGGAAACAGTGGCAGACTTTATTTTGGGGGGCTCCAAAATCACTGCAGGTGGTGACTACAGCCATGAAATAAAAAGATGTTTACTCCTTGGAAGGAAAGTTATGACCAACCTAGAGAGCATATTAAAAAGCAGAGACATTACTTTGCCAATAAAGGTCCGTCTAGTCAAGGCTATGGTTTTTCCAATAGTCATGTATGGATGTGAGAGCTGGACTATAAAGAAAGCTGAGCACCGAAGAATTGATGCTTTTGAACTGTGGTGTTGGAGAAGACTTTTGAGAGTCCCTTGGACTGCAAGGAGATTCAACCAGTCCATCCTAAAGGAGATCAGTTCTGAGAGTTCATTGGAGGGACTGATATTGAAGCTGAAACTTCAACACTTTGGCCACCTGATCCGAAGAACTGACTCATTGGAAAAGACCCTGATGCTGGGAAAGATTGAAGACGAGGGGAGAAGGGGATGACAGGGGATAAGATGGTTGGATGGCATCACCAACTCAATGGACACGAGTTTGAGTAAACTCCAGGAGTTGGTGATGGATAGGGAGGCCTGGTGTGGTGCAGTCCATGTGGTAGCAAAGAGTCGGACATGACTGAGCAACTGAACTGAACTGAACTGAACTCCCCATCCTCCATATCTCATGAGTTATCTCCTTAAAAACTAATTACTCTCCTTAAATATTACTTTCATCCCCTGGTGCCCATAAGACTTTGTTCAAACCCTTTGTGGTAAAACCCATGAGAATCCATTCAATCCTATATAGTACGCATGTCTTGTTTGATCTTCCATGTCTATACATTCATTCATCATGGTTTGTCATAGTTCATGTTTTCCTTTTTCATGTATTTGCCTTCTTTACCCATTCATCTTCTAAGACACTTACATGTTTGTCTCTGCCAGTGTGACTTTCCACAGTCACAGCTGGTCTCACCCACTCTTTCATTCTCTCAACAATATGTTGCCGCCTCTATAATGGCCATAATCTTGTTACATTGCTATTAGTTGCTTCCTTCTTTTCTTGAGCAACTGCAAGACAATGACTGCACCCAGAACAGGACCTGAGACACAGTGAGTGTTCAACAAATACTTGAAGAATAAAAAGAAATAATAATAATTGATGTCAGTGTTAATTACTATCAATCAAAATAACTACAGTAAACACTATGTTTTAAAAGGTCTATGAATAGAGAACTAAACAAGATTAAGAAAAAAGTAGATGTTACATTAGAGTACTTAAGTGATATTTAATGAACAGTATGCCCTGGAAACACCAAATAGTGCTTTACTTGGGAGCATTTTTTTAGTTCATTGTATAATTTAGTCTTCAGTGTCATGAATCCATCCTTGAGTAGCTTTAATCTCCTTCAGGAACCAATACTCAGTGCTTTGTGACCAGAATCTCCTTCAGACAATGGGATACAAAACGATTTAAAGAAATTATCTACATGTTTTCATAAATAAGCAGGCTAGGAAAAAGGAAACATTTGAAGGTATTTTATTTCTGTGATAGGGAAATCTCACATAAAAGTCTTCATCATTTCTTTAATTCACAAAAAGCACAATCAGTCAGAATTAAAGGGAAAAATTCACACAAAACAAAAATAAAGACTTGTTTACTTCTCTTCCTCCTGTAACAAGAATAAAAATATTATATAAATATTAATTAAATTAATAGGTGCAGTAACTGATTTTATTATTTTGCATCAGGTGTGTGTGTGGGGGTGTGTGTGGGTGTGTGTATACATATATCAGATCTGTATCAGATATACTGATAGGAAGGCCTCCTGATGGCATTCTCTGAAGCCTGTGAAAAAACCTAAAAGAATTTTGAGTTATTCAAATCACCAGTTTAACATTGTGAACATTATTGTGTTCCAGGGTTTTTAAATAATTTTTTTTTTTACTGAATTTCCCTGATGCTAGGAAAGATTGAAGGCGGGAGGAGAAGGGGACGACAGAGGATGAGATGGTTGGATGGCATCACCGACTCAATGGAGATGAGTTTGAGTAAACTCTGGGAGTTGGTGATGGACAGGGAGGCCTGGTGTGCTGCAGTCATGGGGTGCAAAGAGTCGGACACGACTGAGGGACTGAACTGACTGACTGACTTAAGAAAGTATTTAATGCTAGCTCTTAGGATGCATTTCACTATGAATCAATATTTGGGGAGAATCAACAGTATAGTTAGCCTTTTCTGAATTTTTTGTTACCTGAAGTAATTTAGACTCCCAAAGCAGCACGAGTTTTTGAAATCAGTGCTGGACCCTGCAAATTAAAAATAAAAAAGAATCATCAATAAACTAGTGACTATAACAAAAAAGAAGCAGATTCACAGATATAGAGAACAAACTAGTGGTTACCAGTGAGTGGGGAGAGGAAAGAGGGAGGGGTGATAAGGAGGGAGAGGAGATAAGGAAGGAGGGGAATAAGAGGTATTTGGTATAAAATAAGCTACAATGATATATTGTACAACCTGAAGAATATAGCCAATACTATAAATGGGGTAGAACCTTTAAAAAATTGTGAATCACTATACTGTATATCCATAACTTATATGATACTGTACATCAACTACTAATAAAAAATGAAAAAAATAAAAAGTAAACTCAATCAGTAAGACTCATCAGATTAAAAAGTAGATGACTATGCTAGTCATGACACAGTTAACTCTCCACTAGCTAGGGGTAAATTCACAGGTTTATAGATTAAGTGGTTTAAAATAAAGATATGCAACTCTGATGTCAACAAACTGGGACAACGGAAGCCAGAGGTGGAAAAAATCCTCCACTCTGATCAACAGTAGATATTGTATTTCCTATACCAAACTCCAGATTCTTACCAAGCCTCATCCTCTCTCCTTTCTCTAAAAATCAGTCATAGAGATCGAAAGGTTTGCAGAGAAAATACCGCTATGCTATTTGTTAATGTTCTCTACCTGTAAATTAATGTCTTCTCAGAACAGAGGACATTAATCTTTTTGCATCATATTTATCATAAATAGTTTACATAAAATCTATTTTATCTAGTTTTATCTGATTTTGCTATCTGTCCCACCCACTTCTACCAAAAACACAAAACAGACACATACTAATAAGTATACACATTGAAACACACATAATTATATTATCTATTGAAAAGCTCAACATTTCCAAATATTATCAAATAACAAAACATCTAAACTATATTATGAGACAGTCAAATAAAAGAGCAAAAGGCTGAAATATAGAATATCTTTTTAAAAATAGTGATGCTATATTCAAATGTATTTAGTAATACAAACTTGAGGCTTACAAAGTGTAACCAATTTGTAAATCCAGCTAAAATTGCTAAATAATTATAGTAAGATAATCCTTAATTACTACTCTGTTAATATTCAAAGGCTTGCTCTTAAATGAGTTCAATATACTTTCTATAAATATTCCCCCGATATCCTGTTTGCCAATTAATTTGCAGCTAAATCCTTTTCATCCATTTGCTGAATTGATAAATTTTAGGCCAGAAGCCATCTAAATTATCATCAGTTAATTTTATATTCACTTAATGGTTTTCTCCACTACGAAATAAATCAGAATTACTAACTTTCATTATACATTCCAAATTGCACTTCTTCCTAATATTCAGTAAGAGAACTATAACCATTTTTATACATTATAGTCTTTCGATCTGTTTCTAAATTAAATGTAAACATTTCTGGCATTATTTTAAAATTATAAATTAGTGAGATATTCTTTTCATTTTTCATTACAGAAAATTCCATACCAAGTGTTTGAGTATAAACATGAGCTGCACCTACCTCTTCTGTAAAGCAGACTTCCTGCTCTTGGCTTTGGCAGCACTTTTCCAGGAGGCCAGAGAAATCTGCAACGACAGCCTCAAGTTGTTCCTCTGTTATTTGTGGCTTCTGCTTCACAAGGTTAATGAGAAACCTATGTTTCAAAACAAAACAATATATAAGAGAAGTCTGCTTTGCGATGGTATTTTTCTAAAAACTTCCTAGTAGAGAACTTTCAGAGCTCCAGCAATCCTCGCTCTATATCCTCATTCCATCAGTTATCATCAGACTTACCACATATATTTTGTCTAATATTTATTAGAAAGACTGAGGCTAGAACCATGCTAAATGTTCCACTGGGCTGGATTTGTGCAGATTATAGATGAAACACTACTTCATAGTTCCGCCATACTTGTATGTAGTGAAATATAGTCTTCTTACTTGCCTAAAATATTCTTTCTGATTGGTTCTCTCTTCTAAAATATGTCTCTTATCTACACTCAAAGGCTCCAACTTCCAAACCCCTGCCATTCACAGTTATCACACCCCTACCTGAACACTGTCCATCCTAATTGCCTGTACTACACATTAAGTGCTGAAATCCACGGGGTCGCAAAGAGTCAGACACAACTGAGCAACTGAACAACAGCAACACATTTAGTAATATATTCATGCTGGAATTAACATTAACTGAAGAAATGGGACAGGCTTGCCAGAGGAGGCAGCATTCTTACATGCCTCAGATTGTGACAGAAAAAAGGGAAGAAAAGGTTTTCCAAAATGAAGGGAGACCTTTCACAAAGCATGGGAGTATTAAAATGCATGGAAATTTGGAGAAATGAATTCCACTTTGCATTACTATCATCATTACAGAATGCATCCCATGATGAACTGAAATGTGCATTCCATTTCCTAACACCCATACTTCATGGTTGAATCAAATATTACGGTTATTTTCTTCAAAGAGTAAATAGTGTGGAAAAAATGCAAAGGCGCTTTTTCAGTCCTTGTGTTGCAAGTACCCAAGACTTCCTATAAAGATATATCCTAATTAACCCTAAACAGATTGTCCCCTTTGTCTCAATCCCAAAACATATCACAACAATAGTTAAAGTGGAGACTGTTTTTACAAACAGGAACATCTGCCCCCAGTGAATTTTTCCAGGCTAAAGGCTATGAAGACACTGAGACAAGACTATTTTGAGTCACTTTAAGTGCTTTGGAGTAATAATGTTCTCCTGGTGAGCCCAAGAGTGTTGGGTGCGCGAGGCAGAAATCTCCACCACTATTTAGGGTTGTCAGTCTTCCCCACAGTAGCAAATAACCATTTCTTACTGTTGCTTCATTGTCTGCAGTGCTACACCCTGAACTTGGCATAGATCCTTATGGAAGATGAACTTGTCATCGGAGAATGGCGGAGGCACGTATGTCTCATCTGCCACCAGGCTGCTGAAGCAGGGCCTCCTGTTGGAGTATGAAGATGTGCAGCACTGGTCAACACCAGGGTTTATGGGATTCTCTTCATGTCGGATGCATAAGTGTCCTATGATAAGGTCAGCCTGATTAGGAGAGCGAGAGAGGAGAAAGCAAAGAGAAGAGCATTAACCAGAGAATTGATTCAGGAAAATTGTTGCAGTAATGTTTAATGTCCAGTAATATTCACATTACAGGAAAACGTGTTGTCTGTATCAGCACACGTGCTGCCACATTTACCTATTTACCCACTTGCTTGGGATAAACTTCAGCTTTTAGTTACCGATGTTCCACACATGATATGGAAGACAGCCCCTTCAGCTATTTGTGTCAGCTCTTGAAAACACATTTTCAGTCACATACATACTTCCGCAGGGGAAAAGTCTCTGCTCTGACCCAGACAATCATTACATGGCTTACATTTTCCATGTATATTTAGTTGACCTTTCCATTTTCCTTTTGGGATTCAGAGAATCACTTTCTGAAGGTAAGAAGACCAAAACCTAACCTCTTCACATAGTTAATACACAAGTGTTAGTCGCTCAGTCGTGTCTGACTCTTTGCGACCCCACTGACTATACAGTCCATGGAATTCTCTAGGCCAGAATACTGGAGTGGGTAGCCTTTTCCTTCTCCAGGGGATCTTCCCAACTCAGGGATAGAACCCAGGTCTCCCACATTGCAGGAGGATTCTTTACCAGCTGAGCCACAAGGGAAGCTCATAGTCCTAACTGAAAAGAAATAAGGCCTGTGTGTGTGTGCGTGTGTGTGTGTGCGCGCGCATGTGTGTGTTTATGTGTGTGTGTGTCCTTAAGGCTTTCTTCATGTAGAATTCACCTACCTTCCGCACTTGAGAGATACCTTTTTCTTTATTATTTCAAAAAAGTTTTTATATGGACCAATTTTAAAATCTTTATTGCATTTGTGATAACATTATTTTTGTTTTATGTTTTGATTTTTTGACTGTGAAGCATGTGGGATCTTAGCTCCTCAACCAGCGATTGAACCCACACCCCCTGCATTGGAAGGTGAGGACTTAACCACTGGACCACCAGGGAAGTCCCCAGAGATATTTAAGCACCTAATAATAACTTGTAATAAGGGCCAACATATTTTGTATGCATACAATGTATCACGCTAGTGCTGAGCGAGTCATACTGATTATCTCATTTAAGACAGCCATTGTATGAGGGCACAACTTCTGTTCTCAGACGTCAGATGAAAATTCTCAAGCTTAGTGAGATGACCAGCTTTCCCAGTGTGACAAGACTAACAAGTCGTGAAATGGGACAGGAATGTAGGCAGAAGGCCCCCAGAAACTATACCCCTGAAGCTTTCTACCACCCTTGTCCCTGCATCCTCCTAACATGTGGGATTCCATAAATGATAAAGATGACAATGCTTAATTACAGGAAATTTTCTTTTTACTTCTAACCTTTGACAAAAAATTCCAGGACATGAAGACTTACTAGCAATTAACTCCTCATTATAGAAAAGAGGAAAAATGAGGAAAAAAAAATACACAATTTTATTCACAATTGTGACTTTAAGGGAAAAAATAATGAAAAAATTCAACCTGTGATCATATGTATGACACCTGTGGCGTTAAAAAGTAAAGGTTATTGGCCTTACCAACTGGAAAGTCATTTTATTATTCAGAACGTGGGACTACCTTGTTCTATATTCTGTACCCTGTTAAGGGGGATAAATTGTCCCTAATATCATCATCATAAAAATTAAACTACAAAAGACAAAAACATAGATATGGCTAAAAATAAAATAGAGACTCTGAATCTGTCAAACCTGAAGCTTTTTCAACATTAGATACTTGGTGAAATCATGAATCTAGTGATGTGTCAGTCTTTCTGCCATCCCTGTGCATAAAGCTTGCTCAGACATTGTTGAATAGACTCACTGCCATTCTAGAAAGACAGGAAGCCTGCCCACATGCCAACCATTCAGAGTTGAGTTTTTACACCCCTTCAACTGCAACTAATCAAGCAAGTCCAGGAAGACTATCTCCACACTGGTTCTTAACCATTTCCCCCGGATGGGAACCGTAAAGCTATTTCGAGTCCAACAGAGCAGAAACAGGATGGGACCAAACAAAACACTCACCACTCCCTCGCCACAGGCCAATTGTTTGTCTTCACTGAGATGGCAACAAGTGGCTCCTGCGTTCGCCATTTTCCTGGTCAAGGCCATCAGCTCAGGTGAGGTCAGCTGAGGAGCCTTCTTTGTGTAAGCAACAAGAAACCTGAAAGAAGCGTTTCCCACCAAATCTTGCTGAGTTCTTCACTTGTTTCTGGACCCCACTCCTTCTTAAAGACCTTCTTCTGGCATCAGAAGGTGTGAATTCAGCTCACTTATTTCATCCGCATGGTGCCTGGACCAGTATTGGGGGCGCATTTAATCTGACACTCATTCCCTACACCCCTCTTATACCAACAGATCTCAATAGGAAAATAAACTCTGGGCAGCAGACTGACTCCTGTTCCCACCCTCAAAAGTTTCCTTGAAATGAACTTTGATCTTTTGGTGTTTTAACTTTATGGTAGAAGGGGTATCTTTACTGCAAAAATCTGCATGATTCGGGCAACCCAAAGCCAGATTTTGGAGGCCATCTTTACAAGCCATCTGTTGTTCCTTAAGAGAGGGGCCTGGGGAAGGCCGCCTGTTGGAACAGGAAACTGGATGATGGACAGTGGAGCCTGGTGGGCTACAGTCCATGGGGTCACAAAAACTCGGACACGACTGGGCGACTGAACACACCAGTCCAACTAGGTGATGAAATTAGCATAGCCATGGGTGGTTAATTTAGATGTATCTTTCCCTCATCAGTTAATGATTTTAAATCACTTAAGTGTTAGTTTCACTCAGTCATGTCTGACTCTGTGACCCTATGGACTGCAGCCCACCCGACTCCTCTGTCCATGGGATTCTCCAGGCAAGAATACTATAGTGGGCTGCCATTCCCTTCTCCAGGGGATCTTCCCATGCATCACTTAAAATATTGTTTAAACAAAGCATACGCATTTTGTAAGTAATATTCTCCTAATTTCTGAAAGAGACCACAGCTTCGCTTTGCCAGGGCTTGACTCTCCTGGATATATTTCTCCAATTCTTCTTCCTGAAAATACAAGCATTATTACACACATTTTTTTTCTGTCTGTACATGCAACTTTATGTGTAAAATTTGGCCAAATAATATCTTTTTCTATTATGATACCAGTCTTAGAGAAATCACTTTTAGAGGTTTTTTTAATATCAAAGGTGAATTATGACAATTAAAGCAAATAGACTTTAGAGATTTAAGTTTAAAACTGTGTGAACCACAAGTTATTGTATGATAGAATTCAATCCTTGGATAAAAAAGTTACAATTCTTTCTATACAAAATTCTTACCTTTCTGGAGCTATTCAAAAGGAATATTATTTTTATTCTGTGTGTAAAAAAACTTTTGGTTAAAACATTTGTATTTCTGAAATAAGCCAAAAGTTGATGACTACCAGTTAATCACTAGCTAGATAGCTATTTAATAGATATAACCAGCTAACAACTCATTAGCAACTAGATATTTTCAAACAAACGGCACTTTCAATACATGATATCAATCTAGTTTTTCAGATTTTCCTTAAAAAAACAGAGCAATTTACCCCTTTATCCTGGCATTCAGAAGGGTTTTCAGACTGGGAACACTTCTCCAGTAATTCCTGATATCCTTTAGCAACTCTTAGAATTATTGGAACAGCAAGCTTAGTGTGTCTTCTTGAGTATTCATATGTAAATCTGAAATATGTGTGAAAAAAACAAGTTATTGGAGTTAAGAGACAACTTATTCCTCTGCTATACGACATGCAGAAGTTAACATTGAAGTAACTAAACCTAGAAGTCAAATATGATTCAACTATATGCATGGCAAAACCATTAATGAAAATTATGACCCCTCAAATTGTTCTAAAATGGTATTTTGCTTTCTTTTGCATTCTTCGCTTTGGCTTTTCACTTATGGACTTTAAATGTATCCATCCAACAAATATTTTTCCACTGCCATCTCTGTTCAAGCATTTTCTTCAAGCAGGAAGGTTTCAATAATGTATAAGATAAAATGCCTGGCCTCTCAAAAGCATGCATTATAGGGAGACAGAAACAAATAAGAAATAGGTCATCTAATTTAAGTATTGCTAAATCAATGAAGAGAAATAAAAGAGGGGAAAGGGTGACAATTTAGAGTGTGTGGTCAAGAAAAGTCTCTTTGACCAGCCTTTCAAAAGAAAAACCTAGTTGAAGGAAGCCACACAGAATGTTTGAGGAAAGATCATTCTTGGCTAAGAAAATTTCTACTGGGAAGAACCTTTCCAATTGAAGAACTGCTTCCATTAAATGAACAGCCTCAGAATGTATGAATGGGTAAATTTAAAGAGAATTCTTGAATTTACTGATTATATTCCCAGATTATAGAAACAGGTCATATTAGTCTGCCTCCAATAATATTGTCCCTGAGTTTCTGAAATCCAGATTTTGTTCTTGTTTGCATAATTTAATTTAGCAGTGCAAACAGTGTATGCCTGTCTAATTTTAAGGCAACAATAGAGTAATATCCTCTGGGATTATTAAAAAGAAAATTGCACTATTATTTTCATTACCACATTAAAAGCAGACTCTTAAATTTAGAAAGACCTTTGGAAATCATTAAGTATAACATCCTAAGAGCTGCACAATCCCTCCTCTAATAGTGTCCATTGATACACACTGTACAATAAAGGAAAATGTACTAACTTAGCTACTCGCTCCCCTTAAAGGCAAATAGAATGAGAACATATCCTGTAAATTACAGTTATTAGTGCCATATTGCACATATCTAAATGCATTTTGATTTCCTTAAAAAAATAAAACATATATTCAATAAATAGCAAATAAACTGCTACAATAAAAGCCCTTCTATCTAGCACTATCTATTAAGTTATACTTGAGGGAAAAGTTTTTAAAACATACACAGTGAAAAAGCACATTCTTAATTATGAGCCCTTCTTATTATAAAAATATCTATAACCTATTCAGAAAAACAACGGTGATCTTTATATGAGTAATACATACAAGGATGATAATGCTTCTGATCCCAGAGAAATTGATACAAAACAAAATGCATCCTCATAAGCAAGCCAGTGAGCAACAGCAAGGGTGAAAGTCTCATCAGTATAACAGATCCCATTCTTTCAGTTCAGTTCAGTTCAGTCATTCAGTCGTGTCTGACTTTGCGACCCCATGAATTGCAGCATGCCAGGCCTCCCTGTCTATCACCAACTCCCAGAGTTTACCCAAACCCATGTTCATTGAGTCGGTGATGCCATCCAACCATCTCATCCTCTGTCGTCCCCTTTTCCTCCTGCCTTCAATCTTTCCCAGCATCAGGGTCTTTTCCAATGAGTCAGCTCTTCACATGAGGTGGCCAAAGTATTGGAGTTTCAGCTTTAGCATCAGTACTTCCAATGAACACCCAGGACTGATCTCCTTTACGATGGACTGGTTGGATCTCCTTGCAGTCCAAGGGACTCTCAAGAGTCTTCTCAAACACCAAAGTTCAAAAGCATCAATTCTTCAGCGCTCAGCTTTCTTTATAGTCCAACTCTCACATCCATACATGACCACTGGAAAAACCATAGCCTTGACTAGACAGACCTTTGTTGACAAAGTAATGTCTCTGCTTTTTAATATGCTATCTAGGTTGGTCATAACTTTCCTTCCAAGGAGTAAGCATCTTTCAATTTCATGGCTGCAATCACCATATGCAGTGATTTTGGAGCCCAGAAAAATAAAGTCAGCCACTATTTCCCCACCTATTTCCCATGAAGTGATGGGACCGGATTCCATGGTCTTAGTTTTCTGAATGTTGAGCTTTAAGCCAACTTTTTCACTCTCCTCTTTCAACTTCATCAAGAGGCCCTTTAGTTCTTCTTCACTTTCTGCCATAAAGGTGGTATCATCTGCATATCTGAGGTTATTGATATTTCTCCCAGCAATCTTGATTCCAGCTTGTGCTTCATCCAACCCAGCATTTCTCATGATGCACTCTTCATATAAGTTAAATAAGGAGGGTGACAATATACAGCCTTTATGTACTCCTTTCCCGATTTGAAATCAGTCTGTTGTTCCATGTCCAGCTCTAACTGTTGCTTCCTGACCTGCATACAGGTTTCTCAAGAGGCAGGTCAGGTGGTCTGGTATTCCCATCTCTTTCAGAATTTTCCACAGTTTATTGTGATCCACACAGTCAAAGGCTTTGGCATAGTCAATAAAGCAGAAATAGATGTTTTTCTGGAACTCTCTTGCTTTTCAATGACCCAGCGGATGTTGGCAATTTGATCTCTGGTTTCTCTGCCTTTTCTAAAACCAGCTTGAACATCTGGAAGTTCATGGTTCATGTATTGCTGAAGCCTGGCTTGGAGAATTTTGAGCATTACTTTCCTAGCGTGTGAGATGAGTGCAATTGTGCGGTAGTTTGAGCATTCTTTGGCATTGTCTTTCTTTGGGATTGGAATGAAAACTGACCTTTTCCAGTCCTGTGGCCACTGCTGAGTTTTCCAAATTTGCTGGCATGTTGAGTGCAGCACTTTCACAGCATCATCTTTGAGGATTTGAAATAGCTCAACTGGAATTCCATCACCTCCACTAGCTCTGTTCATAATGATGCTTCCTAAGGCCCACTTGACCACACATTCCAGGACGTCTGGCTCTAGGTGAGTGATCCCATTCTTTATTCCCTTGTTATCTGCCTAACTATATTTTGGCTTAGAACATTCTAGCATCATCCTCACTTACTGAGTTCAAAAATCATTTCAACAACACAAAGCTGTCAGTCACATAATAATTCTTATTTGTATGAACATATTTACAGAGTGCGTTACCTTGCCATGGAGAGATCTTTCTCCTTTGAAGAAAGTTGGTTGAAATCTCTCTCTCCTAAAAACCTATTCACATTTGGAGATAAGCCTTCAGGTTTGTCATCATTTTCTGCATGAATTATGCACTGACCAAGTTCAAGTGTGGTGGGCAATTTGCAGCACTCTGCTATTTGTCTTGACAGAATATCTTGTTGAGAACATATGTAGGACAAAACTCTTTCCTGAAATAGAAAAACAAAGTCTAAGTTTTAAAAATTTGTTCTTTAATTCAGGATCTTAAGGCCAATCCTAGGAAGGAAAGAAGGAAGGAAAAAGACATTTGCCTTGTCTCCCCTTTTATGGTAGTGCTTTCTCCTGCTGTCTTTCTTCATGTTTTTCCACCTAACCTTGTTTGTTCAATTCTTCTTTTCATACGTGTCAGCTAAAATCTATTTTATCCTCATAGCAAGTTTTTAAAAACATAAGAAAAATGTATGCCTCAAAATGAATGACATGCATGTGGTTGCATATCTTTCTACTAGTATTGAAATGTGCTCTAAACATTTGTTATTGATGGCATATCATGGAGAGCAAAAGATTCATTTTTAGCAAAACAATCTGGAGTAACCCATTGCGACCTCCAGATGGCAGTCTATAGACAATGGAATGTTCAGGGCATGTATGTGACCAAGAAAGAAGCTGAGCTTACATGTCCCTCTCACAGTTCTGAAAATTATATGCATTCTTATCAGGAACAATTAGAACCTATTTATTCAGCTGTTAAAATCCAACTAATATACCATACTTAAATTATTTTTTCCACCTTAAAGGAAAAGGATGGTTATGCACTCCAAAAACTGAAAAAAACTAAACTTTAAGAAATGACCATACCACTTAGTAAAATTGTCAACTAAAACTGATAACAAAGAGAAAATTGTTATTACCATTCTTAATATGAAGGTAAGTGCTTCTGAAAGGAAAAATAAATGAGATAGGAAAATCTGCCTTGGAGGCAGCATCCCCAGTTCACTTTCCCCAACTCCTGACACCAAGATTCTTTGCCTGGGCTCAGAGAATCACCCTCAGGTCTCCCCAGCAGCCTTGGCTTCTTGCTGACTTTCAAGTCTATCACAGACAAATTGCCACTGGACTGGTTGAAATGAGCGTTTTACCCTCACTTTCAACCTTCTGGAAACCATGTTCCAGCCCTGGTTTCAAGCCATCTAAATATCTAGAAACAATGATTTTAAGCCTCCTGGAAGAAGGAGGTGTATCACAGGGGACCAGAGAGGGAGAAATTTGGAGACAGACAGGCCTATTGCACAACATCTAAAAAGCCAAAGGTGGCCCAAAATAGATCAATGCCACACTGCTTAAAGCTCAACTGACTATGGCATGCTTGAGGGTTCTGTTTTGGGTGTATTTGTTTCTGGTTTTTAATTACCTTAGAGCCCTTTATTCACACCTCTACTTGATGGCTAGCTTTTTACTTTGTAGAATAGTATTTTGTGTTATTTTTATGTTTCTTATATTATTTTGTAGTATTCATGTGATAGCTCTATGAATATAATATAGAGTGCCTTCTATGTGCCAGGTATTGTGCTGGTGGCCTACAGAAATAACAGCCAACCAAAGATAGTCCCTAACCCTAACGAGGTCACATGTCTTATCTATCCTATCAGACAGTAAATTCCTTGAAGTCAGCTTGTGTCTTCCTAATAGGGGACCCCAACAGTGGTTAGCACAGAGAAAGTATTCAATATATACTGTCAATTGAAAGTACAAGTGGATGGAAAAACAAATATATTAACAGTAAAGGGTCTGCCCCCCTCCCCCAATTCTATGTGGAGGGCTCCCAAGAAGTTACCATCTCCTTTCAAAGTAAAAATGAATGGTTTAGCAAGAGGAGCCTATGCTTGAAGTAAAAAACAAAGTCAGCAAAGACGGTTGTTCACTGTCAGCTAGTTACCACACCTATGACCAACTCGCAACAGCCTTCTCCCATTTAGAATGAGAGCGAAAGAAAGAAAAGAGAGTGGAAATATCTTTTTTATAGGAGGCAAGACTCTTTCACCCCATCCTGCAGACACTCCAGCACGTTTCCTTTGCAGCATTCCTCATGTATGTGGGCCACATCCATGACCAGTTTCTGAATTTCAGTAAAATTAGCTTTGGGAAACTTTTGACTCACTTTAGTAACAGTTCTAAGGGAAAAAAAGAATTAGAAATCAATCATGGCTATCTATCAAAATGAAATAACATGCACAGAGTATTCATCTAGTTGCATTCCAAGGAGAAAAGGCCAAAATGTTCCTGTTTATAAAGAAAAGGGAAAGTGTTACCCATCTTATCAATTCTACCCCAGTCTTTCAAGGCAGTGACTCTATAAACTATGACCTGGCCCTATAAATGGTGTGGAACTAATTTATCTTTCCCTAAAAACTTTCCTGTGATTTGCAACAATATTTATCTCTTTGTTGTTGGACCCTGATGCTGAGTATTTGGGATCCTTGTCGTGAGAAGGTGGAAAAAATCTGAAAACGGTAAATAATTAAGAAATGGAAAATTCTTTGAGAACAGTAATCATTTTTTTACTTGGGAGGAAAAAAAAAAACACTCCTGAGAATATGGGGAGGGTCCATATGTGCGAATCAACAGGAGCAAGAAAGCAAAGCCAACTGAACACTCAGATGTGTCATCATGCCAAGACACATAGTATGACCCACAAAGGAAGTCAGAAATAAAAGTTCTTATTCCTTCTGCATATTTTGTGTAAATTTTGAGAGCTGTCTAGTTGAGACCACTGCACCCTAGAGTAACTGGTATTGTTGCTGCTACTAGTCGACAGACTTTCTTTTTTAATTAAGAATATTTAACTTTAATTACTTATGGATATCAAATGATAAATAATATCATTATAATAATATCTTTTTTCCTTTGGTTTTTATTCTATTTTTGGTTTTGGAATTTTGAGAATAATATGTTAACTTACATTGTTTTACTAAGATAAATTTAAATAAAGTAGGTCATGAATTAAAGTTTCTAATAGAGTTGGAGGGTAGTTAAAGCATAGTCTGACCTCCTCCAAGAAGAATCAATCAGTCTTGGAACTAAATCCATGACTTAAAACTTTAACTTTTTACCAAGTACAATATTTTTAAATGTGTCATTTAACAAAAAACCAAATAAACATACTTTACATGCATGTACTTGGCACTCTTCAATTAGCAGGCCAGATGTTTTTCTATACCAGAAATGCTTCAGTGTAAAACTGAAGAGTACTTTGAACCAGTTATATAATTTAAAATTTCCTAGCAACCATACTAAAAAGTAAAAAGGAACAGGTTAAATTTGCTGTAATAATATGTTTTTTAGCACAATATATAAAAAATAATATTTCAATCCACTTTAAAAGTTATTTTTAACTACTTTTTATTGAAATATAGTTAATTTACAATGTGTTAGTTTCAGGTATACTAACTGCGGAGTGACTCATTTTTATATGTTTTATATATATACATATTCTTTTTCAGATTCTTTTCCATTATAGGTTATTACAAGATATTGAATATAGTTTCCTGTGTTATACAGTGGGTCCTTGTTGTTTATAACAGTAAGCCTATTAATGAGATATAGTACATTTTCTTTTTCATACTGAGTCTTTGAAATCTGGCTTTACAGTTAGAGTACAATTCCTCATTTACACTAGCCACATTTCAAGTGCTCGGGAGGTTCCCGTGGCTAGTGGTTGCCATACTGGCTAGTGCAGCTCTGAATCACTGATAATTCTGATTCCCATATTTGACCTCAAAGTCTCAGTTATCAGGATTCAGACAATTAGAGATTACTGACATAGCAGACAAGTAGATGTGATGGAAATAAATCCTGACAAGGACCTAGAAAAACTTGGTTTTGATAACCAGTAATGTGGTCTTGTTTTAATCTGCTGGACTTCAGTAACTGCTTTAATCTGACTGGACTTCAGGTTACTCATGTCTGAAGATGAAGAGGTTGAACTACATGATTCAGTTGTTTGGGTTTTGTTTTTTAAATATTCCTCTCATTCTAACAACAAAAAATAGATAAATCAGATAAATTAGATACATAGGTGATAGATTAGATAGATAGATAGATACACAGATACATACATACATACAATCGAGGGAAGAAAGAGAGGGCAAATATGCTAAGTACAACAGTCAATTGAAAAACTCCCAATTTGCCTCTGAGCTTTTTTAGCATCTGGGACAAGAAAACAGATTCAGTGAGTTATTAACATACGCTTTCATCAGTTAGGAAAATACATGCCAGTTCTTCAGAAATGACAATTTTGTTTTCCTCTGGACAGTAGATTCTAATATTATTGCTTCAAGTGAATATTTTATGAAGAGCAACAATTGACATAATGGATTTTTATAGCAGAGTAGGAAGAAGAATTAATATAAAAATTTTTTTGTTAAACCAGAAATTTTAAATGGTACTTAGAGAAAGCTAATCTACTTTGTAGAGAATGCAGGAAAATAATTATAATTATGAAACATAAATAAGTTGAAATCCAGAACTTGAGTATCTAGAAGAATAGGTAAGTAGCATAAATCTCTGAAGTCTTCTCTAAGCATTATCTTGTCTAGACTTTAGAAAGTTTTAAATAGCAGTCTGATCTGTTCTGCCCATTCCTAAGGCTTCATGATTCTAACCACAGTGAAAAGTGAAAGTGAAAGTCATTCGGTCGTGTCTGACTCTGCAACCACATGGACTATACAGTCCATGGAATTCTCCAGGTCCGAATACTGGAGTGGGTAGCTTTTCCCTTCTCCAGGGGATCTTCCCAACCCAGGGATGGAACCCAGGCCTCCCACATTGGAGACAGATTCTTTACCAGCTAAGCTACAAGGGAAGCCCACAGTAGCTCTCCTCAATGGGAACTTCATTCTCTACAACGGTAATAGTGAGAAAAGTGGACTTAAATTACAAAATGGAAATTTTGCAGATATCTTCCAGGTAGAGCTCAAACTTACATGGCTCGGAAGGTCCGGGGTCCAAATTTTCCCATTACTGCACATATATGTTGATTTAACAAACTGCTTTCTCTTAATTCTTTTGTAATTGATGTTACCTAGATAGAAAAAAAAAAAAAACAAAGTGTCAAGAAAGGATGCATTTTTCCCTGTTAGACTCTAATAATTAGAAAAGCAACAGATACAGCTAAAGTATTTATTGTTGTTGTTGTTTAGTCACTAAGTCATGTCTGACTCTTTGTGACCACATGGACTGTAGCCTGTCAGGCTTCTCTGTCCGTGGGATTTCCCAGGCAAGAATACTGGAGTGGGTTACCATTTCCTTCTCCAGGGGATCTTCCCAACCTAAGGAGCAAACCTAGGTCTCCTGCATTAGCAGACAGATTCTTTATCACTGAGCCAGCCACCAGGAAAGCCCACAGATAAAACATGAAACTCTACAAAAACTTTTTGCTAAAAATTATAAATGTCATATATTTTTTCATGCTTTTTTCTTTTAGATGGGTTTATATACATCTATGCCAGACAGATTTATTAAAAGTACCTTGAAACAAAAACACTGCGATTTTCATACTTGAGAATGAATAAATAACTGTAATTTTGAACAAATTGAAGCCTGATCATTTCTTAAGTGGCTGCTCAGTCACGAAAAGTGAGATTGCATCACAGCCTGATGTTCTAGGAATAGTCACTGTCCTTAGGAAATTTTTATTATAGGACTTTCAATTCAGTTCAGTTCAGTCGCTCAGTCATATCTGACTCTTTGCAACCCCATGGACTGCAGCACGACAGGCTTCCCTGCCCATCACCAACTCCCAGAGCTTGCTCAAACTCATGTCCATCGAGTTGGTGACTTTAAGCAACAAGTAATGAATTGTGGATGTTATTCTAGCTCTCCAAACCTAAGAAATCTATTCACATCTCTAAATTTAAATTTCCTTGTTTGTTAAATGACAGTAACACTTCCACTTCGAATTTGTTCTAAGGTTTAAAAGAAATAACAAATATAAAGCATTTATCATAGTTCTCTTTCACTTTTTTCCCTCTTTTCCTGCTCTTTTCCTCCTCTTCCTCCTGCCCCATCTTCTTTCACCTTCTACTCCTCTCTTTCATTTATTTATGTTATCACTTCTACCTCTGTCTTTATCCCACTAAACTTACTTCCTTAATAATAAAATAATCATTGTCTGAATGAATGGATGGATAAAGGAATGAATTTTAAAAAAACATAGCAAACCCAGGTGTTTAGCCCAAAGAATAGCAGACTACTGAAATATATCCTATTCTGAAAATGATTATACACAGAGCGTATTTCTATTTTTAACTTTTTTTTGGCTTTAGTCAGTTATAATCAGATTGAAGTTATTGGTTCAGATATCCCTACAAATATAATACCTTTGTTTCAAAGCATCCAGTGGCATTTTCAGCTTTGCAGCAATGTGGAATAATTTTATCGTATTGAGTAGCCAAAGAAAGAATTGTAGGTGAGTACAGGACAGGGTGCCTTCTTGCTATCTCATAGATGTATCTGAAATGAAAAGGAGCAGTAAGATTTACAAACACATTAAAATAGGACTGCTATTGCTCGGAACTGGACTCAGGAATTGTTTAAAGATTCGGAAAATCGTCATTTTTTCCACTTGCTGTCAAAATTTTCCTCACTAAAGATCCTCCAGGGGGAGGAGATATATATATATATATATATATATATATATATATATATATATAATTATGACTGCTATGCATTGATGTACAGGAGAGACCACCATAATATTGTAAAGCAAGTATCCTCCAATAAAAATAAATAAAGATCCTCCAGGAAAAAGAAAAATCTGACAGCCAATCCTACATTCTATTATGAGAGCAAACTAGGCAGAACTGATTCTTATTAAAGTATCCTTTTCAAGAAGTCTACTCAGACATGTTTCTGGAGTCAGAAAGGCCAGATTTTCACTAAATAAAGCAGAAAGGTAAAGTATTTTTTCTTATCAGTGCAAAATGGGATTATCCACCCTGGCAATCACTGTAGCAGAGATGTTCTAAGGGCAGGTTCTATGTTTCTTTGGATTAAGCACTACCAGGGAAGATATAAGTGATTAAGAATTAGACACAGGCTTCCCCAACAGAGAACCTGGACTCAAATACCCCTTGGGAATGTACTAGCTGTATGCCTTCATTCAATTGCCTTAACTGTCTAAACTTCAATCTCTTCATCTGCAAAAAAGAAGCAGGAAAGAAATCAAGAGGAAGAGGACAAGGAAAATTGATAGGCTGTTTGTGAGCATCAATATGATCATATGTGCCAAGCACACACGTGCCTAAAACATACCAAGCGCTCAGTAAATGCTAGACGTGCTTATGTATCTTAAACATTCCTGGATGGCTAATATTTTTTTTTTTTTATTTTCAAGCAATTTGATGAACACAAAATACCAAATGTTTGGCTGTAGAAGGAGTCATTTGTGCCATAGAAAAATTGGACGAGCTAAATATTATTCTTGGGCAAGCTAAAATTAGGGGGAAAAAAGTGTGTCTAAGAGACTAAAGGAACAGCTGGTGGGTCTCCTGTGTGGTCTACACCTATCTATTTACCTGTTGTGGAGACAAAGTTACATTTAACATTGCTTACTTAATTTCACAGGGCAAGAGTTCAGAAGATGCCACAGAAAACATTTTTTTTCTCCATGCATTAGACTACATTCACAAATTGCAGAATTTCTAGATTCTGCTTGGCATTGCACTCTTTCTGGGGTCTTACCTGTTCATGAACAGCTCTCTATTTTCCTTGTATGATTCACAACTCATGACAGGTTCCGGAACTGGGAAGGGTGGAATGGAAGCTGGAGCAGCCTTTTTGTGTGCCAGGAAACAGTCATGTCTTTCCTCTCCACTTCGGCTGCAGCAGCCTGAAAGCCCATACTTTTCAGGAATTTCCTTTTCACGGCAAATTTCTTCCAGAAAGGCAGATACCTAGCAGATTTATTTGTAATAAAAGACAACTAACTTTACCTAAAAAATGCTGCAAAATACATGAAAAGTTTTCTAATATCTAGAATCAGAACTGTGGATTAGGAAAATAATTCCTCCCTACAAATTCTAATATATTTAGATTCATCCTGATGGGATAGTTTTCTTTGATGTGTTTGGAAAATGAAATTTAGTTGCCAACCTTGAGTAATACATGTGACAAAATTATTTTATCTTAAAAGGAGGACATAGATACTCCATCTGATATTCTTGTGATAAGACACTGATCTAAAAATTGGAGATTATTTTCAGACAAAAATCAAAATAATTTGAAATGGAATAAAAAATAGCCTCAAATACTTTTAATGGGTCTAATCATACATTTAGCTAAAATGTTTTAGGGAATTCCCTGGCAGTCTAGTGCTTTAGGACTTGGTGCTTTCACTGCTGTGGCCAGGGTTTGATCCCTGGTTGGATAATTAAGGTCCCACAAGTCCCACAGTGCAACAACACCAAAAAAAGTTTTAAAATGTACATTTTAAATGTTTAAAATCCTTCTTTGTTGCCTTAATTTTACCAAAATCAGGTGATGACACCACTAGCCTGATGAATGCTTCTGAGAATTATGTGTGTTTCATTCACTTAGGGAAACTTTTTATTTAGCTTTTCAAACTACTAATATTTAGAGAATCCTGGAAATCTTAACTAAGACTTCCAATTCCAAATTTACGTAAAATTATGTCTTTAGGTTTACAATGATAAATCACTATCCTGTAACATCACCTTGGATATCTCATTGGATGTAAAGTTGTGATATAAAATGTATTTTGCTTATTTTACATACATATTTAGACTATCAGGTCAAGTCAAAAATAGAGATGCCAATCATGGACTTTTATTAAGTCATCAATTTCAGAGTTATAAATACTTTATATCTTTAAAAGGGTGCCTCCTTTATAATAATTTAGATGCATCATCTTTTGGCTACTTCATTAGCTCCATCATGACAGAGGATTCTCTGGGCATTTTGTTTCATAATTGGTAGCTCTAATTATTTTAAGGTTCTTAGTTATTTTCTATATTGAGATAATAATAACCAATAATAACTGTCATTTATTGATCTTCTACATTAGGGTATCCTATACTAAAAAAGTAGTCATTGTTAATCTGAAATTCAATTTTAAGAGGGCTTCTTATTTTTTTGTTGTTGTTTATTTGTTGAATCTGGCAACCCTAATCTGTGCTATGCTCCTCACATTCGCTATAGTGTAGAGTCTAGTGTAACGAAGCCACTGAGGATGTTAAATCCTAGTTGTGAGTTGCCTTTAAGAAAATTATCTAACTTCTCTGTGCTTTGGCTTCCCCAACTGGAAGCCTTCCATCTGCCCCCTAGGATTATGGCAAATATGTAATAAATTAGCGTTTGCAAGCAAAGCTGATACTCTGCCAACAAGGCCTACCCAAAATCTCTTGGCTCACTGAACATTCATTCTGATTCATCAAAGCTATGTTCCACGTCACAAAATATTTTGACTATCAATAGGTACATAACATTCCCAAGAAGAATAGCTGTCACACTGTTTGCTTAATAAAAATTAACTCCTACTACTCATCATATCAATCTCCATGACAATCCAGAAATGGAAGCTATTATTATCATTCATTTTATAGATAAAGAAACTAAACTCAAAGAAGTTTAGTAATATGTCCACAGTCACCCAGATACTCTGATTTCAGAACCTTAGCTCTTAGTCCCCATGCTTATAACATCTCTTTACAATAGACATCCATTGTTTTCTCCTCTGCTCTCTCCAGCAAGTCAGAATTAAATCTCCTCTCATGAAACAGGTTTTCAAATAATTCAATGTATTTATTTCTTATGCAGTCCCTACATCTTCTCTTCTGCATGCTGAGTTTTAGTCAAATATCACAACAATTTTTTTAAAAAATTGCTGCTGTTCACTCACCTGGTTTTCTAAACACCCAGCAGGTTGCTCACTGCCAGTGGATTTCTCTATTACAGTCAATACATCTTTTACCATTTGACTTATTTCCTCGTAAGTGGCTCCTTGAACAGACTGGGCAAAAAATATGGTAGCTCTGAAACAAAAATATATATGAATGCTTAAGAAACAGATTTATATCATTCTTTTTCTCAAGGTTAGTTTTTGGGTTTTTTGTTGTCTGCTATATTATAATCTGCTTAGGGGATGACTTTTGCTAAAAGTGTATGTAAATTTTAGCCATCCAGAAGAAATGTCCATCTTCTTTTTGTCCCTTTCCCCCATAAATACACATATATCTGTAACAAAAAAAAATAAGTGGATTTCCCCTAAGATCCTTCTTTTGTGGTCATCCACCCACTGCAATGTATCCATACTTGAAGGTATCTATATTCTTTGCAGTTTGTTTTTGTTTTTTTTTTTTTTTAAACAGAGAAGTAGTCAGTAGACCTTTGCCTGAGTCTACTCCCAGGGTGATCAAGGTCTGATCATGGATTAACCCAAAGCATTACTATCACAGGTTTCTGTGTGCAATCAATATCTGTAACACATGTTTTTAAATTCATTATTAGAAACTTCAGAAGTATGAAACAGAAAGATAGCATTCAAGAGAACAACATACCCTCTACAAATAACCAAAAAGAGAACATTTTACCTCCTACTATTTACTACTAGGATTAAACAGTATTCAGATTAGGAAATATGGTATTATCATCCTATTGGTATTGATGAGAAAAATTCTTGAATTTGTATAGAGTTACCATCAGTCAGACATTATTCTTCAAGTTCTAAAATCTGATTCTGTTTGTTCCATAGATTTACAAGGAATCTAGAGGTTGAGGTTAACATCTAAGGCATGGACCAACAGTTCAAGCTCTTCAATATCAATTTGATACTCAACATAAATAATTTTTCTTAACATTGTCTAGTTTTCTTTTACATTTTTAAAAACTCATAGAGCTAACCAATTTTATTCAATTATCTAAATTAAATTTTCATTGCTGTACATACTTGAAGTGCATTTATACAAGCAAAACTTACAGGCCAACTAAATTTGTCTTTGAAGAACATGAGGAAGAATCCAATATGGAATCTGGAAAGCAAGATAAATTTCATGAGAAATGGTGTTTTCAACTGCAGTCAGGAAAGTCATCATTGTTGATATGTTTGTGTCTCTCATCTCAACTGAGATGACATGGAATCATCTATCCAAATAGCTTAATTTTGTACTTGGGAAAACTAAGAAACTTGGAAATAAAGTTAAACAGAATAATTTATAGTAGACTTAACACTAAAATTCAGATTTTATATCTTCCAGTGTTTTAAAACCATTGAACTAGTCACAGATAATGTTCAACACTGCCATGATTTTGTAAAACTCTTGTACTCTTATAAAGATATAAATTTATCATTCATTTTAAGCTGTTCACCAACAAAATATGTATCCTCTATGTGGAGCAATATGATAAATAATTCAAAGCAAGTGAATAAATACAAATTTAAGAATTTTCATATAGAAAAAAGACAAAAGAGAAACACAAACTATCTTACCTATTCCATATGCATTTTTATGCATTGTTCTGGAATCACTAAAATTTGGTAGAAAAAGTAAAAAGAATGATACCACCCACTTCATGCTTGCTAGTTATTTCGTCCTCCGTGGTGATGACTGGGGTAGAATATTGAAAACTGAGCTGAAATTCTTTTATAGTCTTCTCTAGCAAGGCCTGTTAACTAGTAATCTTTTGCCAGTACATCGGTTACTTTATTTCCTTACATTCCAAATAGGATGACTTGCTAATAATTAACAGCACAGGGATTATTTGCGTTTTATGTTCAAGGACACAGACCTCCTTTGGGTGGAAAAAGGGGAGGGGGATGAAACTTGCAAACTCATCCCATTTTGCAAATATAACAAATATTCTTCTCAAACTACAGGCATTCAAGGAGGTGACTTTTCCCTAAATTGCACAACAGAAGTTAACAGGGCCATAGATAAAATGACATCAGACTTTGTATGGAATTCAACTAAATGCACAAATTCATTACTGCCTTATAATCAGAAGGACAATATATATAATGTCATGGTTCAACATGAGGACTTAGGGACCAGGTTTGAATTTTTGCCCTGCCACTTAGCCACAAAACTTTGGACGAGTTGTTTAACTTTTCTGGGCTTTATTTTCATCATCTACAATATAAGGAGACTGATAGAATTCTTTCATGATTAAATAAACTACTGAGTATAAATAGCTAAGAATAGGGTCTTGCGCAGAGTGGCACTTAATAGATGGGAGATTTATTTATTCATTCAACAAAAAGATGAAGTTATGGGAGTAATTAGCAACAAGAAACATGCACCACCCCTGTTCTCACTGAATTTATCATCTAACGGGAGAGACAGACAATTATCAGCAATCACAACATGGTGCGATGTGCTGGGCTTCGTCACTCAGTCATGTCCGACTCTTTGCTACCCCGTGGACTGCAGCCCACCAGGCTCCTCTGTCCATGGGGATTCTCCAGGCAAGAATATTGGAGTGGCTTGCCATGCACTCCTCCAGGGGATCTTCCCAACCCAGGGATTGAACCCAGGTCTCTCGCATTGCAAGTGGATTCTTTGGTGCAATGGACGCAGTGCTAAGCAGAATGAGAAGAGAAACTTCTGACATGTTGGAGAGGGTCAGGGAAGGCTTCCTGGAGAAAGCAATCTCTTAGTAGGGACCAACAGAAAAACTGGGGGTGAGCCAAAGAAAGGGAAGTAACACTTGGAGACCCGTTAGGAAGTCAGGCAAATGTAGAAAGCAGTGAAAACGCCCACAAGTGAGGGCCAGAGCAGAATATTTAAGGAATTGGAGGAAATGCAATTGCAAAGAAAAACAAAGTTAAAAGATGAGAGAACATACTCTATAAAGGGACTTCCTGGCAAAGTGAGCAGGACTACATCTCAAAGACATTTTATATCAAGTTTGCACCTCATCCCAAGATAACAGAGTCTACAAAAAGATCTAATAAAAATCACATTTGTGTTTTGAAACAATCTCTGTGTTACCAAAAGGAGACAAGATGTGATAGGGAGAGCCTTTAGAAAGCTTTTACAGTAATAAGCTCAAGAAGTGTCCTGGATGAGAGTAGTGCTAATTAGAAACACTGTTGTGGATGAAAGTAGGTGATATGAATGAGTTACCATCAAAAGGACTGACTTACGAATGTGCGTTCAGTTTTGCATATAATGAAGTTAAGACAGAGTGACCAGTTCACTCTGGTTTATGCCTGTTGCCAATGCTAAGTCATTTCAGTCGTGTCTGATTCTTGGTGACCCCATGGACTACAGCCCTCCAGGCTCCTCTGTCCATGGGATTCTCCAGGCAAGAATACTGGAGTGGGTTGCCATGCCCTCCTCCAGGCAATCTTCCCAACCCAGGGATCAAACCCACATCTCTTATGTCTCTTGCATTAGCAGACAGGTTTTTTACCACTAGTGCCACCTTAACTTAGAGTAATTATTAAGCAGAACACCCTGGTTTGCAAGTTTGAAGTAAAAATCTATGCTAGAGGAGCTGATGGGCAGTTGAATAGTAATCATCAGCTTATAGATGGTTATTATAGACATGTGATGGGACGAGAAAAACAGATTGTAGTGAAAAGAGGTACCCTGAGGAACACCAAATTTTAAAATATAAGCCATAAAGAGGAGCTCTGGACCACAGTTTGTCTACTAACTGCAAACAACCTTTGATGTATATGCGTCATTGCTCAAAGTGTCATCCAAAGTACACAGTTCATGTCAAATATTTCCATTGCTCTTATTCTGACTCATTGGCTTTTTAATAAATCTATAATACTGCCCAGAAAGAGCATAGCAGGGTAAACTGGACTTTTGTATTAGCCAGATGCTGATCTTGGCTGTAACATTTATTAGCCATATGACTTTGGGCAAATAATTTAGTCTCTCTGATTCTTAATTTTCACACATATATAATGAAAATGAGAATTTTCCCCTCAAACTATTTTGTGTATAGAAGGAATAATGTATTTAAAGTGTCTTATACTTAACAGATATTTTAAAAAATATTTATCATCATTATGCTAATAAGTATTAGCATTATGATTAGTGTTAAATATTAGAAGTACTTTTCTTCAAAGTAGTTAGGCTGTACATGAGGTTGTTAGAAAACGCCTTCTATTCAGATGACACTGGCTACTTACTCCTTCTGGGCTCTATTTTGTTCTTTGTTGATTTGACTGGTTAGTTATTTGAAAGTTGAGGGGGGAGCTTAATCTCTCTTCCCCTTCCTCATTGACGCTTGTAAAAACTTTATTCATTCTTTAAGGTTGGTATTGGGCTTCCCAGGTGGCGCTAGTTGTAAAGAACCCCTTTGCCAATGCAAAAGATGTAAGATACCTGGGTTCAATTCCTTGGTTGGGAAGATCCCCTGGAGAAGGGCATGGCAACCCACTCCAGTATTCTTGTCTGGAGAATCCTCATGGACAGAGGAGCCTGGTCGGCTACGGTCCATGAGGTCGCAAAGAGTTGAACACGACTGAATATCAAATAATCTTCCATGAATGTATATCTGATTACCCCCTAAGGAGAGAAGAATGCGCCCTCTTTTGGCAACCTGTAACACCTTTTAGATTGTTTTCTCTTGGTACTTCTCATTTGACCTTACCTCACAGGCATTTGCAAGCTTACAAAGTTCTTCTTAAAGAGTGGGCTTCTTGGATTCAAAGACTCATCTTCACAACTCCTGCAATGCCTGGCACAATGTCTGGCACAAAGCAGATCTTCACATGTAGCAACTGAGTGGCCTGGAATCAGATTTCTGTAGTCAGGGTTTATGCACTAACTGTAGTCACTCACTCATTTAACATAAATGAATGACACATCTCTCATACCCTTTCAACCAGACAGCATTACTGAAATGTTTACATTCATATTTTCTCTGATGGTCAAGGTCCAGAGGCCCTGGGTCAGCTTTGCGAAGAGGACAGTACCGAAGATCCTGGTGAGGAAGCTGATAAGTCTGGAGCTCTTTTGTGATGACATATACTTTCTCTGATGATGAAATGCTTATGATCCATCTCTTCCCAGATGCTGTAGCCAAGGCAGAGTATGAGAAATAACAAAGGGGTTGTCTGACATTATGCCATCATCAGCATAACTGCTGGACACTCCCTGTCCTTAGCAAAGTGGAGTGATAGCTCATTGTCTTAGGAGCTTCAGAAAAATCCCCTGCATGGTCCACAGGTTTCACACACTTTTATAGACTGAATTTTTTTATCCTCTCAAAACTCATGTATTGAAGCCCTAACCCACCACTGTGATAATATTTGGAGACCGGCCTTTGGCAGGTAATTAGGTTAAGATGAGGTCACGAGTGAGAGGGCTTAGTGTCCTTATTAGAGTAGACACCAGAGGGCGCTCTTGCGTTTATGGTCTCTCCCTCCCTCCCTATCTCGTTCTATTTCTGTTTCTCTATTTCTCTCTCTCCAAATTGTGAGCATGCAGTGAGAAGGTGACCATCTGCAAGGCAGCTAGTGAGCGCTCACCTGAAACTAAAGCCTATTAGATATCTATCTTGGAATTTCCTGCAGTCAGAATTATGAGAGAATAAATTTCTGCGATTTAAGTCACCTAGTTTATGGTATTTTGTTATGGCGGTCCAAACTAAGATATATACACACACACAGACACACACATCTGTAAATATGCATTCTTCTCATAAGACATGTATAAGATAAAAGTAGAATTATTGTCTATTGTTCTTAAGCCAATCACGATGCACCCCAGAACATAGACTACCTCTCTCTAAACAGATTCTCTTTAGAGAACTGTGCCTTGCTTTTGATGTTCCTGAAAAAAAGAATAAAAACATATGTGCCCTCCAGTATTCTGTGGGAAGTAAGACATTTGTGAGTGGATTGTACTGTGGACTCATAATTTCTCTCATGCTGCTAAGCTGCTAAGTCACTTCAGTCATGTCCGACTCTGTGCGACCCCATAGACGGCAGCCCACCAGGCTCCACCGTCCCTGGGATTCTCCAGGCAAGAATACTGGAGTGGGTTGCCATTTCCTTCTCCAGCGCGTGAAAGGGAAAAGTGAAAGTGAAGTCGCTCAGTCATGTCCGACTGTTAGCGACCCCATGGACTGTAGCCTACCAGGCTCCTCCGTCCATGGGATTTTATGAGAAAGGTAATAAAATGGGTCAGAGCACCTCTGCATTCCCATCCTCAGATCCTCATGGTGGTTCTTGCACTCAATCAGTTTTGCCTCAAGCCGTACATCTGTTGCCCACCCCATCACAAAGTGAGGGAACCCAGCTCTCTTTTCCAGGACTGTTCTGACGGTAGAAGAGCCGATCCCTCAGCACTGGGAAGAAGCAGTGGAGTGAATCTCTGAATATGGTTGTGGTGTTCTACATGTTTTTCCTTGTTGCAATTTAAGAAAGAAACCGAGGGAGCATCTTTCCCACAGTGCAGAGACTTCCTTAGTTTGGGCACGTATTCTTCTTGCCAGCCTCTCGAGCCCACTCGGCACTCTGCTCCCTTTTAACTTCTGCTCTAGTGCCTAGTGCTGAGCCCAGTGACATGCACTAACCCTATTTGAAACTTCGGGGTGTTCTTCTGCCTTGTTGGTGTCCCCTTCATCCCTGGAGGATGTTTGTGACTCCTAGTACTCGAATGTGTGGCTTCTAAGATTATTACTCCATTCAAGGTCCTGCTTTGCCTTCCCTCTGGCAAAGGGTGAGATTTGTCCAGGGTCCTGTGACGGTGGAGAGGGGACATGAGCCGCCTGTGGTTGAGTAGGACCTGCTGGTGACAAGGATGGTCCCCCTCAGGACTCTGCTTCCACCCCAGTGGCTGGACACTAAAGCTGAGGGCAGAGTCTCTGGTCCCCCCTCCTGCCAGCTTTGGACCAAGGAAGCCAACAGGGCCCAAGACCATTTCCAGAATGTTCCTTCCTAGGCTCCAACTCGTCCCCTACAGCTTTTCGGCTGCTGGCCCCCTACGATGTCCCCCATCAGGACAGACTTGACACTACAGGGTTTTCTCTGCCATACCTCAGCCTGGCCCCACCTCGCCACCAACCTCTTGTCCCTGACCTCTGGCTCAGGGGAGTCCCACACTGGTGCTCCCGGAGGCCCGGGCCCAAGGTGGGAAAGCAGTCAGGCACCAGGGGTCCCCTGGCCAGGCTCCCATTCAGTGCACCATCTCACTCAGCTGTGACCGTCATCTCTGACACCAACCCGACTCAAGAAGGCCACGGAGCTGCCCCCGGTGTCCAGACCCAAGCCTTCCTCTCTGCTTGAGGAAGAGAGGATCCTGGCCCTTCATGAGTCCTGACACCCAGAGCGGGGTCTGCAGGTACCTAGTCTTCCTCTCAGCAACGTGGGGCTTACTTTACTGATTAAAGAAAATAAAACGTGCTGTGCCATTATTTTTATAACAGCATCAGTGTTTGTAATTTAACAAAGTATGTGTTGTACCAAAAGTGTGTATTTCAACAGGTGGTTTTCCGCACATCTGGGGAAAAAAGTGCCACGTTATTCCACCTGAAGTGGATGAAGGTTCAGCCCATCCAAACAGGATGGACTTCTCTCTGTCACTTACAACACCCGCTGGGGTCCCACTTATTCTTTAATAATGCTGCTCCTAAATTCACTTCTCTTGAGATTCTTAAGGCCAGATTTTTTAAGGAGCTATTTCCTAGGGTCCAGGTATCAATAGACTAAGTCAGTGAATGAAGGTTCAGTATTGTGTATAACATCTTAATTTTTCACCAGAAAATTTCACCTTCTAACTCTTGCACTTCCTCAATCCAATATATCTCAATCATTTTTTACTTGACTTTTATCAAGACTTCCTATCTTCTCTTCCAAAAATGCTTCTCCACACTTGTTAAACTTCTTACACACTCCTTTTATTGTCTTCCTAAACTGTCATTAAATTTCTTCAGGATCAGGTTTTTTTCTTTTCTAATTCAGTTAATTACCCTAGTCCCTCATCTATGGCTTCACTTTCTGAGGTTTCAGTTACTCAGATCAACTATGGTCCAAAAATATTAAATGGAAAATTCCAGAAATAAATAATTAATATGCTTTAAATTGTACACTGTTCCCAGTACCATGACGAGATCTCAAGCCATCCTGCCCCAGACATGAATTATCTCCTTGTCCAGCATATCCCACCCGTCACTTAGCAACCCTCTCAGTTATCAGGTCAACTATCCTGGGATCACAGTGCTTATGTTCAAGTCACTCTTATTTTACTTAACTACCACCCCACAGTGCAAGAGTAGTGATGCTGACAATTGGGATCTGTCAAAGAAAAGCCATTAAATGATTCCTGAAAGTGAAAAGGTACAAGTTCTCAATACGATAAGAAAAACAATCATATGCTGAGGGTGCTAAGATCTATGTTAAGGATATATCTTTCATCTGTGAAATTGTGAAGGAAAAAGAAGTTCATGCTGGTTTTGCTGTCACATCTCGAAGTGCAAAAGTTGTGGCCACAGATGGAAAAGGCATAAAAGTAGTACAATTAAGTATTTTGAGACGGTGAGACCACATTACAGTAGATTGTAATAATTTTTCTTATTATTGTTAATCCCCTACTGTGCCTAATTTATAAATTAAGCTTTATTATAGGTATGTAAGTACAAGAAAAAACTTAGTATATATAAAGATATATTAGTATATATAAGATATATCTGCAGTTCAGTCATCCACTGGGAGTCATGGGATCTATACCCTGCAGATACAAGGGGACTTATTGTATCCTTACAATCATCTCTATCTTCTTGGTCTCCACATTTATTATTCAGCCCTAGTATATAGGCAAAAGCCATGCTTTATATGCCTTACCTATACCACAGTTCCTATTCTTCTATCCAGAATTATCATAATGTTAAAATATTACTTTGAATGCTTAGAATCCACAACTCAGAACAGTATTAATGTTTATTTTACATAATTAACCCATAAGGAACTAGAAGTCCTCCATTGGAATGGGGAAAGAGAGAACAGTGGGACTTTTACAGCACCTACACAATTTTCAGGATGGCAACACATCTTTGAAAAATAACAGTCATGGACAGTTATGTTAGATTCTTTTCATTTTTTATTAATTGTAGCACAAACAAAAGAAGCAAAATATTTAAAGGAATTTATGTTCTTTAGAGAGGGTGTTGGTTTAACACCAACAGAAAAGAAAAACAGATGAATAAGCTCTGAGTTTTCATTTCTCTTTTTTCCTCTTACTCTCAGGGTAGGCTGAAAAACAAAAGATAAATATAATTACTGTTTATAAAATGGCATGTGCTTTTTCAAATATATTCAAATGAATGCCAGATTGCTTAGATTGTCTTTCTATTTCCACCAATGAAAACAATTCAAGCCTGTCCTAGAATCATGGCAGTTGAATTCTTCTGCTGGGCAAGGGGAAAGGACAGAGCAATAAGGTTTGTAAAGTTCTCTCTTCATCATGATGTCATCAGGGTTGAACATTGTAACACCAGCTTTTCATCATTAATTCTCAGAGTCATTTACTTAACAACTACTCTTTTTTGGCCACACCATGCAGCACAGCTTGCGTGATCTTAGTTCCCTAACCAGGGATCGAACCTGTGTCCCCTGCAGTGGAAGTGTGGAGTCGTAACTACTGGATCACCAGGAAATACCTGACACCTACTTCTTACCTAAGTTAATTACAAATAAAAAAGTTGCCTTCTCAAAGTTAGACCTCTGGAAAGAAAATCTTGCCATTTAGGACTGAAACAAATCACATTTTGAAATGCCCCCATTTGCAAAGATATGAAGCTGTTTCCTGTCCTGAATGCACAAAATATAGGTATTACCTTATAGGCAAAGAGCAAGTTAAAATCCAATAGTGGAATAAACATCACAGTCAGTTTGAAAAATATAAAAATAATTCATGCTAAAGAACAGTTGGGCAACTTGTTTCAAAAATGAAGTTCATTCTATTTTTTAACTTTCCCTACAATACTATACTAAAATGGGTTAAACACATTTATGTTCATACATCTAAGTTTTAAAGTGAACCTTTTGTCATAAGAGAAATTCTCTTAAGACTTAGCATCTTGACACATTGGAAACTTAATAGCAAATTATTTACTTGTAGTAGAAGTTCACACAAGATAGACCTCTCATATTCGCCAATGAAATGAATTTGTTTTTGAGCTATTTGGTTGAACCATGTGAAATCATTGATATTCAACTGTTTTTGTGCATATGAAAGTGCACTTTCATACAATTCAGCCTATTACCTGCAGGATCCCATTGCTGAGACAGTACTTAGTAGAATGACTCTGTCTTCCGTGTCACATTAGGGCACAACAAGATAGTGGTTAATTCTCAAGCTCTGGTGTGAATTTTTAATTTTGGCTCCACCTCTCACTGATTGGATGGTCTTTGGGTAAATTACTTAACCTATGCCTTGATCTATACTTTCCTTTTCTCATCTGCAAAACGGGAATAATAATGGTTTTCGACTCGGGTAACTATTTTGAGAATTAAAGAAGAATATATATAATGAGTTTAGAATAGTGGCTGGCATTAATCAGTTGATCTTTGCTATTTTAATAACTAGGGGCTTCCCAGGTAGTGCTAGTGGTAAAGAACCCGCCTGCCAATACAGGAGACATAAAGAGAAGCAGATCCAATCCCTGGGTCGGGAAGATTTCCTGGAGGAGGAAACGGCAACCCACTCCAGTATTCCTGCCTGGAGAATCCCTTGGACAGAGAAGTCTGGTGGGCTACAGTCGATGGGGTCACAAAGAGTCGGACACAACTAAGGTGACTTCGCATGCATGCATGCATTATAATTACTTTTTAAAAATAATTCTGTTTACTTATTTATTTTTGGCTGTGCTGGGTCTTTGCTGCTCAGGCTTCACTCTGGCAGGGCATAGGGGCTAATGTGCAGGCTTCTCACTGCAGTGGCTTCTCTTGCTGCGGAGCACAGGCTCTAGGGTGCACAGGCTTCAGTAGCTGTGGCTCCCAGGCTTTAGAGCACAGGCTCAATAGTTGTGGTGCACGGGCTTCGTTTCCGCAGCATATGGGATCTTCCTGGATCAAAGACTGAACCCACGTTTTCTGCATTGGCAGGCAAATTCTTTGCCCCTGAGCCACCAGGGAAGCCCTATATAATTACTTTTTTAAGAAAATCTAAAGTATAGTTCCTGGAGGAGGGCATGGCAACCCACTCCAGTATTCTTGCCTAGAGAATCCCTATGGACAGAGAAGCCTTGTGGGCTGCAGCCCATGGAGTCGCAGAGTCGGACACGACTGAGTGATTAAGCACAGAAAAGTATAGTTACCTGAGATGCTTGTGGTTGTGTTGTGTTTAGGCTAAGGATTCTTGAGTTGCAGCAACAAGTTTTGGACCCTAAATACAAAGAAATGACAGATATGGGGCAAATATTAGCACCACTGTTAGGATTTTTAAAAAGTAACATTTATACAGCCATTGGTGATTACAAAGTAATTTTTCATATATCACATCCTTTAACAACAGTTCAGTACTAGACTCTTCAGAAGGAAGCTCCCTGATATGCCCCCAAAGGAATAAAATACTGTCAAGTCGTAGGGGGAAATATTAAATGATTCATGCATTTAAACAGAACTTTCCCCTGTAACTTGTAAAATCAACTATTCATATTCAACTAAATCACAAATTACCATTTTCAAGAAAATGTTAAACTAAATTAAGTTTTGGTTTGATGATGTCTCTACCAAAAGATTTCAGTCTTTAGAAATATTTCTGTCTAAATTCATAAACATACAACTTTGGAAACAGAACAAATATTAAAACACAACTACAGTGCAGGAAGAGATTTTTTTTTTAAAAAAGAGTATTTCAGTCATTTGGTAAGACAATTGTATGAAGAATAAGATTCCTCTTCCACACACACATAATTTCTTTCAGGTACTTAAACCACTAACCCCTAGCTTGACCAAATGCAACAGCAAAGGAAATTAGACATATTAAAATGAAGACAAACAACTCCAGTACCTCCAGAGCAAAGCAGGCCTCTTTGATATCAGCTGCGCAGCACTTGTTTAAAAAGGCCGCAAAATTCTCCATAACGGTTTTCAGTTGTTCCTCCGTTGCCTTGGGCTTGTGTTTCAACAGCTCAACAAGTGCACTGCATTTGAATAAAAGTGAAAGAAAGTGAAGTCGCTCAGTCATGTCCCACTCTTTGCGACCCTGTGAACTGTAGCTCTCCAGGCTCCTCTGTCCATGGGATTCTCCAGGCAAGAGTACTGGAGTGGGTTGCCATTTCCTTCTCCAGGAGATCTTCCCGACCCAGGGATCAAACGCGGGTCTCCCGCATTGCAGGCAGACGCTTTACCCTCTGAGCCACCAAGGAAGCATTTGAATAAAAACAACAAAAACCAAAAAGAAATGCACTCACTAAAGAAAAATGGAGATGGTAAGAATGGGAGCAGTGCTGCTTAATATTCTAAGTTTTAGAGCCAGACAGCTCTGGATTTGAGGCCCAGGCTTACCATTATAAGCTTAAATATTCTCACTTGCATAATGAGAATAAAATCCACCTTCACAGGGTTGATGGAAGGATCAAATTAAGTAATCAATGTAAATTGCTCAACATTTGTAGTGTCAGTATATCTCAACAAATGGTTCTTCAGTAAATCACGGGAAAGGATGATGTCATTGCATTCATACGTTATCTGATTTGGGGAGTCACACCATATTGAATTGTACAAATTTAAGAGCTAAAAATCAGAGAAGGCAATGGCAACCCACTCCAGTACTCTTGCCTGGAAAATCCCATGGACAGAAGAGCCTGGTAGGCTGCAGTTCATGGGGTCGCAAAGAGTCGGACGTGACTAAGCGACTTCACTTTCACTTTTCACTTTCATGCATTGGAGAAGGAAACGGCAACCCACTTCAGTGTTCTTGCCTGGAGAATCCCAGGGATGGGAGAGCCTGGTGGGCTGCCGTCTATGGGGTCGCACAGAGTCGGACACGACTGAAGTGACTTGGCAGCAGCAGCAAGAGCTAAAAATAATCTTAAAAATGTACTTATCCTGGACTCCATTTAAAAAGTTTCTAATCTGAGAATGTTTCTCTTGGTATTTTGTAATCTGCCCCATTCAAAGTTAATAACAATCCTGACCCAGGGATTGAACCCAGGTCTCCTGCATTGCAGGCAGAGTTTTTAACTCCTGAACCACCAGGGAAGCCCTAATAGTATAGAGGCCATAGGAAATAAAACTATCCAATTCAAGGGAGCTGGTGGCTCTCTTTCTTTGACATCTGCAGAGACAATAGGGCTAGAGAAAGAGTCATATGGGCACAGTAGGTTTTACAATATTACTTTAAAGTCTAGCTCTATGATCAGAAGCCACCAGAGGTAATAACAACTTCATGTTGCTAAATTTCTTGCAATTGTAACCCCTTGTGACTGCAGTAAGGAATCAAGGGAATCAAGCCTCTGAACTCAAAATCCCAGATGTTTTTAATCCACGTTCCATTCTCAAAAGTTAGATCTTAAGGGGCTGCCTCATCTGTAGGTCTACACAGAACAAACTGAAAATAACTATTCATGCCCAGAATTAAATTCTCATATGATTTCTACTGACTATTTCACTATTTACAAAAATGCATCAGTTAATTATTCAGCTTATTCTACTGGGCTAGCCTAAGATATAATTCTGCTGCAGTTTTTGTCCACAAGATTATTCTGAATGGTTTGTAGGCAAGATGATGAGGTCTTTTTTTTTTTCTTTTGCTAAGAAAACAAAAGGCTATCCATTTTATTCTTGACACTTTTTATCTGCTTAACATGGCCAATACTTCTGTACTTCAGGTATATAATCACTATTTCAGAGAAAGTTGCTTGTTTACAGTTCTCACTATCAAGGCTACCAACACAAAGAGTAGTGAAATACTCCTCACGTTTGTTTCTTGATTTGTTTCTCAGTATCGGGAAGGGTGCATATATCTGCATGGAAGGTGAACAATTTCTCATCAAAGGGTTTGGGTACATATGTTTCGTCAGGTGTCAGAGCAGAGAAACATGGCCGTCTGTTCACCAATGACTCCGTGCAGCACTTGGTGACTTTTTCGCTCACTGGTGTCTTCTCATGCAACACGCACAACCGGTTCAGGACCAAGCTCAGCTAAAAAGAGGCAGGAACACAGAAGTTCAAAGAAAGCATGATGAAAAGTTTTCCATGAACTCCTACCTTCCACTGGACCAAAACAAATTCTATCTTTTAACTCACAACATTGAATCCAAGGTTGATTTGAGGCAACAATTTACTTTAGAACTACAAGTAAAAAGGGACTTTGAAAAATCTTCTCAATTAAATATGTCTACATTTTAGGAATAATATATTTGAGAAAATAATTGATTACATAATTTAAGATGAGTCCTGAGATATGTGTTGGCGTAGGGAAGAAATAGTCTTATACTGATACATTAAAGAAAAAACCACAAAAAAGTAAAAATTTAGAAAACGCAAGGATGGAACATTAAAAGGTCATGAAATTTTTTCAAAACAACTTATCACTTTTGGAATCTTATCTAAATCCTCTGATGGTCAAGATAATATAGGCAACCAAATCCTGGTTGCCACTACCATATAGACAACACACACACACACACACACACACAAGTGAAAGCAAGCACTTTCACTTGCTTCTGAAAGTTTCGTCAACATCTAAAGGCAAAAATTCGTCCTTATTGACAGCTCTATTCTAAAAGACTCACATAGTCTTCAGTACAGGGCATTCTTTCTGATTCAGGCTTTGCACAACACTTAGTGCCCACTTTTCCTAGGCTTCTTGAGATTTCCACGAGACTTGGAGTTGACACTTGGGGTACTTTCCTGGTGTAACGAACTAAGAGCCTGTAACAACATAATCCAGGTGTTTTCAGTCAGACAAGAAACTCTTTTTCTAACACATCAGGTCAAGCAGAGAACACTTAGCCAAAATCCACCAAGATGGTTTCCAGGGAAGACCTATTTCATTCATAAATTGTCTTCATCTTCACATGGGTGGAATAATGTGGGTGAAGACCTTGTCCTGAGCAACTAAGTAACCTAGCTTTGGATTCCACCTGTACTATATAATCTTAGCAAAGTGGTTTACTTTATTATAATTCAGTGACATTAAAATACTTTTTAATTGCTTCTTTTTTTTCAATAAAACCTACTGAGAGCTTAATATACATCAGCACTATCCTTAATTTGAAAGATATGGATGAATTTTCTCACCTATAAAACAGAAGGAAATACACCTGACTCAAAAGGGATGGTGCAAGGACTAAATGAAAAGAAACAAAGTATGCCATCAGCCTGACATGGTATCTAGCATGTAATAATCATTTACTAAGAATGCTAATCACTATTGAAACTCAATGTATGACCATAATCTACTCAAGGGAAGAAACTATGTCTTGTTCATTGTTGTTATTCCAAGCATCTATAGTTTAAAAAGTGGCAACAGGTGTAAGCTAAAAAATAAATATCAACTAAATGATGTGCCCCTTCCTGTCTTAACTTCCACAGATAAAGCTCTATTTAATCAGAACATTAGTCTATCACCTTATTGAGCTATAGCCACTGAAGACTTATTTTCTGCTCTGTAAAGCATTGCTTTTATTTTGTTCACTCATAAACTATTTCTTAGCTGTCAAACAGCATTCTCAGTACCTATAACCCAATATTTGATATTTTTCCTCCCAGATTTGAGCCCAGTTTTTTAAACTGCACTCAAATATAGGCTCTTCACCCCATCAACTATTTTATCTCATTTTTCTCTGGTCTTTCTTGATGGAGAATGATTAGAAATAAGCCTTTACTTTCAAAATTAAAAATTCTATGATAGGTGGTCTAGGAATATCATCTTAAATATTTACTAAATGAACAAGAAAAATTAGCCAATAAGCAAATATACTCACGCATTTTGGAATCCATACTCTCCTCCAAGTTTTTCGAATAGGTCACAGTTTTGTTTGATTAAATTCTGAGGCTCATCCACAAGATGCTTAAGTTTGTCAAACTGAAAAAGAAAAGAATTGTGCTTACAACATTCTATATGAGGACCAGATGCAGGTTGTTTTTCGCCCTTCTAGGCAGAATGAGATCCTTCCTCTTCTCTGCCCAAAGTCATGCAAATAGCTTTTTGATGTCAAACCTATTATATGTCCAAACTGTTTATTTGGTAAGACTGTATGAGTGATTAAGAACATTCAGACTCTGGAATGCAAATCCTAGTGTTTAAGCCAGGTCATCTGACTGATTTTCTAGTTGTGCAACTTTACTTCCCATCTCAAAGCTCTAGAACCCTCACTTCTAAAAAGGAGATGAAGATGATACTCACCTCAGAGAATTACTCTGTAAACCTCCTGAGCTCATGAAATTAAAACAGAGCCTGGGATATAGTAAAAACCTAATAAATGGTAGCTATGGGCTTCCCTGGTAGCTCAGTCAATAAAGAATTTGCCTGCAGTGCAGGAGACCAGGGTTCAATCCCTGAATCAGGAAGATCCCCTGGAGAAAGAAATAGCAACTCACTCCAGTATTCTTGCCTGGAAAATCCTATGAACAGAGGAGCTTGGTGGGCTACAGTCCATAGGGTTGCAAGAGTCAGACATGACTTAGCGACTAAAGCATCAAACTACCACGTAATTATAAATACTCATCATTATTAAGCCATCTCTGCAGTTGGATCTGGAGATGGCAATGGCATTCCACTCCAGTACTCTTACCTGGAAAATCCCATGGACGGAGGAGCCTGGTAGGCTGCAGTCCATGGGGTCGCTAAGAGTCGGACAAGACTGAGCGACTTCACTTTCACTTTTCACTTTCATGCATTGGAGAAGGAAATGGCAACCCACTCCAGTGTTCTTGCCTGGAGAATCCCAGGGACGGGGGAGCCTGGTGGGTTGCCGTCTATGGGGTCGCACAGAGTCGGACGCGACTGAAGCGACTTAGCAGCAGCAGCGGCAGCAGCAGTTGGATCCCGAGCTCACTGAGGTAAGAGATTTTGTCTTGGTCATCGGTTCTTGTATGGCGCTTGGCATATAACCAGTTTCTTGATAGAGGAAAAAATGACTTTCTTCTGATTCTTAAGTTTGAAAACCACTCTATGTACTGCCGCTGCTGCTAAGTCGCTTCAGTCATGTCCGACTCTGTGCGACCCCATAGACAGCAGCCCACCAGGCTCCGCCGTCCCTTGGATTCTCCAGGCAAGAACATTGGAGTGGGTTGCCATTTCCTTCTCCAATGAATAAAGTGAAAAGTGAAAGTGAAGTCGCTCAGTCTTGTCCGACTCTTCAGGACCCCATGGGCTGCAGCCTACCAGGCTCCTCCGTCCATGGGATTCTCCAGGTAAGAGTACTGGAGTGGGTTGTCATTGCCTTCTCCACTCTATGTACTAGGAGTGCTAAATATCTCAAACATCAGCCATTTGCTAAATATTTGCTGTTGCTCTTATTCAGTCGCTCAGTCATGTCTGACTCTTTGTGATCCCATGGACTGTGGCACACCAGGCTTCCCTGTCTTTCACTATCTCCCAGAGTTTGCTCAAACTCATGTCCACTGAGTCAATGATGCCATCCAACCATCTCATCTTCTGTTACCCCCTTCACCCTCTGCCCTCAACCCTTCCCCACATCAGGGTTTTTTCCAATATGCTAAAATCTTATCTTAGCATAGCTAAATGTGCTAAAAATTCTTGAAGCAGATTTCTTCTCCTTATTTAATTTCTTTTAAAACCATTCCTAAACTGTTTCAAAAGATATCTGAAAATATTCTACATCAATAGATTTCACCATCTTCGCTAAGATACTAATTCTTGATTGTTTAATAAAACTCGAAAACAGCTTAACCTTCTTTATATCTAAGTTAAATTTCTTTTAATTAACATTTAAATTTACCTTATTTTGTTCTCAGGAGTCTAAAAAGGAAAAAAAATGCATGGTCAAGATTTTGTAAAATTCAGAGAGTGCTCTCTTTGACCTTTCTTTTTATTGAAGGTTATTATTCCTATAATGTTTACAGGCACAGAACTGACATCATCTTAAGAAGAGATCTACATTGCATGACATAACAATCTGGCATCATTTTTCTTTCCTGTTATTGGAATCATCAATCAAAGAGCTACATATTTTCCTTCCAGAAACTTACCACTGTGGCATAGCATGCAGGTGGATCATCTTTGGCACAGCAGTCCTCCAGTGTGGCTTCATATTCCTTGGCAAGTCTCAATAGCACTGAGACAGCGTACTCAGGATGCCTTCTTGCATATTCATACAAAAACCTAATTAAGATGACAACAAAATAGATTTTGTTGGACAAATGAGCAAGAAAAACCACGTAATTAACCACAAAAGTAAATCATATCCTAAAGGTTTGAATTGGACTAAACCCTGTGCAGTCAAGGACTAAGGGCTTGAAGGTTCAGGGTTAAAGCTATCAAATCCTGACTCCACCACTTGTTTTATTATATCTCCTTAGGTGACTTATTACAATTATTGAGCCTTGGTTTCCTCCTCTGTGGAATGGGGATGATAATAGTATGTCTCAGAAGGTGAACTGTGAGAAATACATGATGTAATCTATGCAAAACACATGCTGTTGGGCACATATTGTTTAATGAATGACACTTGTTACTATTAGGTACATCTTGTCTGATTTGGACTATACTTCAAAAATGTTCTGATAGATAACTAGAGATCTATTCTTAATTTTTTTCTTCTCTGTATGAATAAATTCTTTATGGGTATGTAATTTTATGAAAGATTTAGTGCACAGGATACTATAATTGAGCAATAAAAATTTAAAGTTTATCACCACACTTACTGATTTTATATAATCATTGATTTTGTCATTTAATTGTATGCTGCCTTGCATGCTACTGGATTCTGGTCTTTTCAACCAAATCTGACTCATTTTCATTTTAAAGCACCTGGTAGCAGATTCCATACTTTATAGTTCTTTGCTGGCATCAGATAGATAGATAGATATACAGATATAGAGACATAAAGATGTATTACATATATTCACACATATATAAGTTCTAGAAATACACTTTGAATGAATGCATGAGTGAATAATATATATAATTTACATGTAAACAAAATATTTCTACATGTATTTCCAGAAATATTCCTAAGGAGTCAAGAATGGGAAAAAAATAAATTTTTATTATTACATTGTACTCTATTGATAGAGCATCTGCCATAAGCATGTATTATTTTATGATAATTTTTTAAAATCAATTTTTCCAAAAATGTTTAAAGGCCGGGAGAGGAAAGAATAAAGAAACATTACAGGTAACATGAAAACTGTAGCAATTCCATAGGAACGCCTAGAATAATTTCCTAAATTCTGAGATCCTATAAAAGTATGAAAGGATCATTTCTTATCCACTTACGTGCCCAGGAAGACATCTTTCGCTTCCTGATAGTTTTTGCAAACCTCCTTATCTTCAGCAAAGTCAGCAGTTAATGGGGGCAGGTTTTCAGGCACGGCATCTTCTTTTACCTCAGCAATGCAGTGGGATTTTTCCAACAGAGGCTTATCACAGCATTCCTTCAGTTTACTGGAGATTGTATCTTGATTATCACATATGTACTTGGCAAGATCTGCCTACAAGCAAGTAGGTGAAAAGTGTTCAGTGTAAATTGACATTCCTGTGCTTCCTCCCCAGACTTTTATTATGTTGACAGAACGCATTCATTGTGTTTTAAGACCATACTTATACCAACATGCCTTCTATGAACATTTTCAGTCTGTGCTGTTAAGCCTAGAGGCACAGATAGAACTACTAAAACATGATTGGAAAAAAATAGTCTTAATTGGGGCTCATGTCAGTTATTTATTAACTTTATATTCCTACTTTCAAAACACTTAAGTTTTTAAATTAAAACTCAGTAGTGGTTTTCTAAATATCCCCGCAAATTAAGTGCAGGCATCTTGAAACCAAATAAACAAATAAGGTGCTAGAGATTTTTGAAAAGTTAGTCAAGATCATGGTCACAGACCCCACTTACAGATGTAAAATATCTGCCTTAAAGTTTTCAGAAAGTGTCCTGAGAGGTTAGGATTCTTGTATTTTGTCAGTTTGAGAAGAAAAAAAAAGATGTTATTCCAAATATTTGTATTTTTAACATAGGGTGTTAATTAAGAGAGAACATAGAGGGAAAAATTACATAATTTTCAAAGCTCTCTTCAGGTTCCAGCCTTTCTTCAACTCCTCCCACCTCCTCAAAAAATCTTAGAAATCTACCTTTGTGACTGTTCTACTTCTGCTTTAAGAAATTGAATGAAAAGGATTACAAATTATAAATGAGTCTATTAGATCATTTAGTGAATAGGATATCAGAGAGAAAGAAAGAAAGAGGGAGGGAAGGAAGGAGGGCAGAAGGAAGGAAAACAGGGAAAGAATTGAGTAGACTGAGCAGACAAAACAATCTCAAACCACTCTCAATTGTTCTGATGCTAAACAAACTGATTCTACCAACTTAAGCAAGTGTGTTACCATAAAGCATACTGAGGATTCTTTACCCTGTCATCTGCACACTCAAGTAGGTCACCATGGCAGCATTCCTTGTGGACTTTTGTGAGATCTGTCACTATCTTGGTAACCTCTGCAAAGTCAGCCTTGGGAAATTTCTGGCTCAGGCGAGCTACTGACCTAAAAAGAAAATTCTCCCGTCAAAATATTATTAACAGACAACGTTTTAGGTGAAAGCACTAGGAAAATACTACACATAACTAGAAAACTTAGGCTCAAATAACATACAGAAATAATTTGTAAGATATATTAGCTCTTATTTTAATGCTAATTCTGAACCAAATGTTAGAGCAAAATGTTTCCTTAGGGCAGCACACATGGAGGTTAAAAGTCCAGCAATTCATAAAAACAGAAATCAAAGAGGGATTCTAAAAAAGGCAACATGCTGAGAGGCCCCAGGTTTAGAGCCCAGGAGTGACTTCCAGATCTGGCTTTATAAGCTTAATAATCGTGTGACCCTAGGCCAGTTACTTAGCCTCTGTGAGCTTCAGTCCCCACAGAGTCACAACATTGTTGTGAGGATTAAATGAGATAATCTCTATGAAAGCATTTTATGAACTGGGAAATGCCATACAAATTCCAGTTACCGCTGTTTTAAATTATTAACCAAAGCACATCCTTCCTGACTTCTAAAAGTCTCTGAGAAAATGAACTTCTACAAAAATTACAGAGTTTTGATTCAGCATACTTTTACCAAGAAATTGATTCAGCATAATCTCTATATTCATTGAAAAGATGTATAACCTAATATCCACCAGTTTTCTCAAATCATTTCAGAGTCATTGAAATCAGATAAAAGACACTTCTTCCCCAAAACCAATCATACCCTATTTAACTAAGTATCATTTCATGTTAGGGTTGTTTTGTTTAGTGATTTTGTTGATGATAGGGATGATAGGCAAGATAGTTCAAGTGACAGTTTCTTGAGAGCTTCCAAAATGTCTGTTTTCAATTGATTTTCTGCCTGATGTTGATTTATCATTGACTAGAAAGTAAGGGATTGGTGGTGGGGATGGTAGGAGGTTGCAAAAGGGATTCCTTGGTTCGAATACTGAAGGATGCTTCTAGAGCTAGCTAATAATATCAAAACAGAAGCCCAAGCAAAAACAAGAGATTAAGAGCAGAACTGGTGCTACCAAAAAATGAGAAGAAACTTTGATGACTGAAATTAGTTATCAGAACATAAAAGACAAGCAGACACCTTCAGATAATTGGTTGGAGGGATGGAGGAGAGATAAAATTAGATAAAAGACCCTGACTATAGATCTATAAAAACAGTGGTTTATTATACTAAGATCACAATCATTAAAAATACATGGGAGTCTAAACATCTGTCCTGGAAGAACAAAAAAGTTGTCCTCTAAATTCTCTGACTACTTAGGGGAAAAAAGTTTAAAAATAATGACAAATTGATGCTCTGGTTTTCATCTCTGTCAAATTTCTACCTTTTAGACAACCAAACAGATGTATGTGAAAGCACTATGTAAAATGACATATGATGTACAATTTTGTCAACTGAACCATCATTTACATCATGAAAAAGATGCAAATTAAATTTAACATACCATGCTTTTAAAGCTCTTTCTCCGAATTTTTGAATACTGGCACACTTGAGTCTCTGTCTGGCAGATGAACTCAGTACTTTTTCTCTCATAGTTTCAATCTGCAAAAAGAAATAATTTGAGGAATATTAGAAAAGGAAATTTATGTGCAGACCACCCCTTCTTGAGCTCAGATGAGACTATGCCAAATTAAATCTTAAAGAGAAAATTTAAACCTCAATTCCCAAGTATTCATTATTGGCAAATAATTATTTTGTTCTATAGAAAGAGGAAATGTCAGTCTGGTCATAGTGGAACCTCCAGGTGGTTAAGAACCAGCGTGGAGGTATTGCCAGGGAAAAGGGAACGAAAGGAAAAGTAGAATAGTGTACACTATATCCAAGGGAATAGAACTTTGTTGACTTCTTAATTTTGCACATAATCCATTTTAATCCTTCCTCCACCAAGTCCCTTAACATCAATAAACTCCCTAGAAAAGAGAATGCAGTGTAAATATTTATGGGATGAATCAATAAACCTAGGCTTCTAGATGCAGTTAAATTCTCCCCCACTTTGAATTCCTCCTCCAATTAAAAAAAAAAAGCCTCATGAAAAGAGAAACAAAAATGGTATCCTCTTACTGTGCAATTCTAAAAATGAGTTTCTGCATTTCACTATAGCAACTAGCAGGATATTTAGACACATACACAGCGATTCCCTCTACGAGATCCACTTTGGCAAATCTTATTAGAAGAAGGAAAGTGGAAGACATAGCCCTTCAAAAAAGCTGAAAAGATCTTTGTTTGGGAGAAAGAGGGAGGAATATTTTTTAAACCATATAAAGAAGTTTCTACTGGAGGCTTCGGTTTCCTAAATTTAGCCATTCGATGTCCCAAAACTGAGGTTTGATTATAAATTGGTTCTTCTATCCTTTCTGAGGAATACCTTTGGTAGCAGGCAGGCCCCTTTATCTTCAGCCTGGCAGCATTCTTGAAAAACTCCATTATATTTATTAGCATAATAAAGGAGTTCTGGTGCATAAAAGTAGGGATGTCTTCTGGCAACTTCGTATAGGTATCTAAATTTTTAAACAAAAAAAAGTCACTTTCCTATAGCAGGAACAAATGCATGGCAGGGACATTTATAATCTACTTTCTCCCCAGAGCCTTCAAAATTCAAAGACTTCTAATTTACCAGTTAAGCTCAATTTGCAAATGAACTTGCCTTTGTCATTCTTTAAGTCAGTGAAAAGGTTAAATTCATACATATATATATACATATAAATATATACGCATGCATAAAATAGTTTAATTTCAGTGATATGTTATTGACTAATTTGAAATAAATTCTGAGAATGCTAAATATATACATATATCTTTATAATATCTTAATATATGTCAACTTCAATTATTTTCATACAGATCATATCTTGTTCTGCAAAAGATCTTTGATCGACTTTTTCATCATGTAGAATGTTGTAGTATGTTAATTACTATGTAAATTACTTATTTACTACATAAATAACATAATAAGTACACTATTTCTTTGAAAATTGCCATTAGAACAAAAACTTCAAGTCTTAATATTGATAATAATTTTCATAATAGTAATTGTTATAGTGACTCTTGACTTAGTTCATAATTTTTAATTTTGAAGCTTAAAAATCTTATTACTTACTTTCCCCAAAACTTCTTTTCATCTTCCTTAAACTCAGCACACAAAGTATCGGGGTCTGGTTTCAATTTAGGGAGGTCTGGGTTATCGTCTTTGTGTTTCAGGAAGCATTCATTTCTTTCAGGCTCTTGTTTCTCACAGCAGTCAGCCATGTCACCATAGGTTTCGCGAAGGGTTGCAACTTTACACAATTCATCTCCAAAGAGAGTGTGCTACATGGAAGAGAGCAGGCTTCAAATTGCTGAGCAGCATTTTATTTTCCTTATACCCAAAGAACAGTACAAGAAATTAACATCTTGGTAAACCTTGGTTGCTGCTAAGTCGCTTCAGTCGTGTCTGACTCTGTGCGACCCCATAGACGGCAGCCCACCAGGCTCCGTCATCCCTGGGATTCTCCAGGCAAGAACACTGGAGTGGGGTGCCATTTCCTTCTCCAAACCTTGGTTAGTATGTCATATAAAAATCTACTTTTTTTCTCAGATTTAGAGAGTTTCCCTTGATTTGACCATCTATGGGTGATTACCATAAGAATTAAGTGTCACCCTATTACTTATAGTGGATAAAACAGAAAGGCAAAAAGAATCCCTTTAAGGAATGAACAGAACTCCTGTTTCCAGCTGAGGCTAAAGGCCAGAAGAGAAATCATTCAAGTAAAAACTCAAGGGAAATTATCTTCTAAGTAGTCATGAATTCACATTAGGGAGGACAGTGTTCAGATAGTTTCTCATTTGATCTGCTCCTTTTCCAGAGGTCCAAATTTTTAGTAGGAACCATTCGAAACTGAGGAGTAACACAATCTACTGTATATTAATTGTTACTGCATTAGAATATAATTTTTTTGTTCTAGAAATATTAGCCTCAATGCACAGTCCGTTAAATGAATCCTTTCTGTATCAATTAATTTTGATTATGAAAGTAACGATAACTTCAGGGGAAATAGGCTCAAGACAAAATTTGTTAATTTCTTTTAAAATGTATTTTTAAAACTCATATTTAGAGTAATATTATTGTGGGCAGTTAAAGAACTGATTCTGCCTTGAGACAGAAGTACATATAGAGAAAAACAAGAATGAAGCCTTCTGTGATAAACAAAAAATTGCCTTGTCCCAAGAAAGGTATATACAAAGTGGTAAGAGAAATATAGACCTATCTTTGTATTACAGATCTATCGGAAAATATCACAATTTCAAAGTCCTGATTTTTTATTGTATGTAAAAATATGAATATCCCTAAAAACAAGGAATACATAGCCATACTGTTGTTTTTACTTAGATAACAAGGTAAAAACTATCCTATCATTATTAGTGTCTATGAAAAGAAATTTAACTTTAAATTAAAAAAAAGAAACTTCTAAAAATAAAAAATTTCCAAAAATGCTATGACTTTTGGGTGTGGTTTCAGTAAAGAAATGTTTTTTAAAACTGTGATACACTAGAACATCTCTATCATCAAAGTAATGCTATACCCACTTTTGAGTGTTGCTTACAAATATAGTCTTTGATAATAATTGAGAAAACTAAAATGAGATATTTTTACTTTTTAAATGTTCAAGATTATGTTATAGAAGAAGAAATACTATTCAAAATCATAATATACTTACAAGTGACTTTTCACAACCTGCATGTGACTCATCGTCAACACATGTTTTTGCAAAATCAGTTATTTCCTTCACTAATTTTACATGTTCATCAAATGGACACTGCTGCAGATACTGAGAAAAGGCAATCAGTACCCTGAAATAAAGAACAAAAAAAATGTATAATAAAATTTTAATATACACTAGGTTGCTATATTAGATAGCAAATAGTGTGTCTGTATATGTTCTGTATTTTACACACCTTTCTCACAATTATTCAGAGATCCTATTGACATCAGCTGTGATCTGAGGCCTAACCAGGAATATGTGGCTTTCTAAGCAAAGAGGATGTATATTTCCATCATGTTTAAATATATGTTTGTGCAGGTCAGTATATGCATACTATCACATCATCTATGTGAGCAAGCAAGAAAAATGTATTCTAAATAGATCTATTGTTAACCAGGGCATTACACAGGTCCTTCAACTATTTAAAACAAAAATAAAAAATCATACATACATACATAAATATCTTATTTAATCAGGCAATAGGATGAGACAGACTTTGAAAAATAAGCTATTTCCTCACCTTTTACTAGATTAAAAAATATTCAAATTGTCTCAAAAAACCACAGAAATATTTGCTGGGTAAAGAATTTAGTAAATGAGTTGTGAAAGGAGTCATATAGTAAAATGTTTTCTACCATGTAGCTTACATAAGAATTCCATATCTACACTGTCCAAACAGTTTTCATTAGCCAAAAGTGACAATATATATTTTAAAAAATTAAAATTAAATACTGTTTAAATTTTTGACCCTCAGTTGCAATTGCCATATTTAAAGTCCTCAATAGCCACAGTGGCCAATGGCAACTATATTGGTCAACACTGATATAGAATATTGCCATCAATGCAAAAAATCCTATTGGAGAGTACTGTTCTACAATCTTTGATGACAGGACTACAAGGACTTCAAAATTGTAACCAACACTATTAGAAACATTAAATTTGATTCTTCAATATTTTAACTTACAGGCCTTTGAAATTGTCTTCTCCCAAATCTTTAAACCGATGAGCAATCTCACTCTTGTCTGGAGGGGAAAATGGGGGAAAAAAAAAAGATTTGCTTTAAATTCTGAAGGAACAACTGGTTACGATATTATTTTTTATGTTTCTCTCCATTTGACTTGGGTATTCATCTGCTCCAAGATATTAAGCTCTGATTCCCTACAGAAAATCTTAAGATGATAATGAAATATTTCTTCTGCATTTAAGCAGAAGAGTTATTTAATGACCAATGATACTACTTGAAAACCCATTACAGTCATTACATATTTATAGCTTTATATTCAAACTTGGATAGGATCTAATGTTCTTGCAGTGTTTATAACCTGAGAGGATAGTCCGAAATGGAAAATATAAATACAAGTTCTATTGATAAGATTAAAATCACAAATTTTGTATTTTTTATATAAATTGAAGTATAGCAAATAGGCCTTCGGAAACTTGGATTTTTAAATTCGATCTTCAACTATATTTTGTGAAGGTTAAGTCACTCTGCAAAAACTCCTTCATGTGCAATAGGAAATTACAGTGACTAAACAATTCTCACTATTTTTTTTTCACCTAGGATGTTAGAAATGTATTAATAAGGTATCTTCCTAAGGGTTCACAAATACAAAATATAGTAACAGTCTAAAAATAAATGCTAAAGGAAAACTTTCTTCATTAAAGGTTTACTGAAACATTTTTGTCTAGGAAAGAAAAGTTGAACAACTGAAACATAGAATTCTTACGTGTATCTCGACGAAACACACCCCTGGAATAAGCAGAGCTGAAGAGAAGGAGAAGGGAAATACAAGTTGCCCACTTCATTGTGCCAACGTTTTGTGGGGTTGATAGAAAAGATAGTATGAATAGAGGGAAATCAGCACTAATATACTTCTTTAGCCAATAATTGTAGATTATTAACTAGACTCATCTTTGTATTTCATTGGTTCATAAGCGATTACAAAATTCATAGCATTCTTGCCAAAAAAATTGTTTAACTGAATCCCTTGCGTATGTTTGCTGTCTGGAACTGGTTTTTCCACAAGACCTTGCCAATTCAATAGTTATGTAAAACACCTTATCAAATTTTACATAAGAGTTTAAACAATTTGTACCATTACTGTGTTCTCTATCTGTGATTGATTTACTATTTGAACATTTTAGTTTTCAATATTTTCAAAAATTTGACCAAATCAATAACTTAGCTTGGAAATAAGATATATTAAAAGAGTTAATCTCTGAGCCACCTATCGCTGATTCATGTTGATGTCTGACAGAAAACAACAAAATTCTGTAAAGCAATTATCTTTCAATTAAAAAATAAAAGTCACATGCTTTTCTTTAACGTTATTTTAAATTTCAGAATAAATTTAATTTGGGGTCTAAAAACAAAGCAAAACAAAGATAATTTTTCAAAAATGTTTTTTCAAAGTTCCTTCCTTATTCTCCCCACCCAAGATTTGATCTCTACCTCTGAAAAATTATTTTCTCTGCCCTTTTGCTCTACAGATGAAGAACTATGGATTTCAATCAGTAGGAAAACTGACTCTCTCGGACACTACTTTCTCTATCTTCAATTATTATCAATCCAGATATTTCACTTAATTAAATAACTGAGTCAATCAAAACTGTCATGTTGCCCTATGGCACATATAAGCACAGAGACTAGTAAGTACTTAAGAGAAGCATTATTTTTCCTATTCAGTCATATGATGTAAGAAATACACTTTCTATTATCTTATTTTCAGGATACTGATTAAGTAATCAAGCACAGAAGAGGAGATAATAGAAAAACAAGTGACAGATATATAGATAGATGACAGAGATGGATAATACACATATAGATGATGACTGGGTAGCTAGAGCTGATAAAAGTTTTTATTAATGGCTTAAGAGAGTTCTGAAGAATGGAGCCAAACATGTCTTTCTGGCCATAGCTGAACAGAAATAAATTAATATCTGCCTATGGAATTATTTCCATTGGAGAAAAACATTTCTTTAAAGTCTGAAATTGTATACTGTAAAAGGAAAAAGGAAACTATGATAATTTTCTAAATAAAAATATAATGCCTCTTGGGGTACACTATGGCATTCTTTATTTGAAGTCAGTATTAAACCCTGGCCTTTTCCTTAAAATGCATCTTCTGGGAAGACTTGATCAAACACACAGTCCTTATCATTGGACATAATTGTGTTACTAATTCCAAAATCAGGTCTTTGTCATTTACAAATATACTTCGTGCATATTTTTTGTTTAAAAAATGAAAAGAATATTAGTTTCTCCACCTAGTTTGCACTGTAACACTATATTGAAATATAATGGTAATATAAAAAACAAAAAAATTAAATTCATTATGATTCTGCAAACTTAAAATTGATATTCTTATGTTTAATGAAAATCTCATAGTTTTCAAATAAAAGCTGAAAACACCTGAATCTTTCTTTATAGTATCAATAATGCATTTTCCATGTGTGTATCCTTTTGAAAAATTAGCAGATGTATGAGAAATTTAAATATTTAATTTTCAACATTATCTGCTTAAAATTTATCTTAATCAATCTTAATTAATAAGCAACAGTTCCCAATATAAGGATACCTATAGTCTTCTTTGATTAATTCTGCAGGTACATTCTAAACTGACAAGAATAAAACTACACATTTGTTGGTTATTTCTAAAAATTCTCTTCTTCGAAGCTTTTAAACTCATATTTAGTTAATCATCAAAGGAATCTGGCGTGGGAGTAAATGCAAATATTTAAACCAAGAGTTATAAATATGGCTTAAAGAATCTAGTTTCTAAGTAAATAGGAAGCTAGCTCCAATAATTTTTCAATGCTTTCCCATTTTTATGGAAGAAGTTTAAAGAGAGAGTGGTCAAGATTACTTCTGGACTTCCCTGCTGGTACAGAGGATAAGAATCCACCCGCCAATGCAGGAGACACAGGTTTGACGCCTGGTCCAAGAAGATCCCATATACAGCGGAGCAACTAAGCCCATGCACCACAACTACTGAGCTGGTGCTTTAGAGCCCACCAGCCACAACTACTGAGCCACAGGCTCTGCAACAAGAGAAGCCACCGCGAAAAGAAACCTACACACAGCAATGAAGAGTAGCCCCTGCTCACCGCAACTAGACAAAGCCCGCACAAAAGCAACAAGACCCTGTAGCCATGTGTCGCAACTCCTGAAGCCCGTGAACCCTAAAGTTTATGCTCCACAACAAGAGAAGCCACTGCAATGAGAAGCTACTGCAACCAGAGAGTAGCCCCGACTCTCCACACCTCGAGAAAAGCCTGCGCAGCAACGAAGACCCAGCACAGCCAAAAATAAATTAATTAAAATTTTTTAAAAAGAAAGAAGATTACTTCATATGGAAATATTAATAATGTACTGATCATTTAGAATAGAAAAAATATCTCACTTGAAATATAACTGGGAATTAAACCTGAGCCTTTTTCCCTTTTGTCGTTTGTTTTTGCATTCACTTCGACACGACAGAAAAAGCACAGTTTTGAAACAAATGAAATCTCTCTTGAGACCAGTCCCCCACTTATTTGTCATGCTAACCATAACCTTAAACTTAACACCCTCCTACTAACCTCGGGATTCCTGAAGCTCCTCACCAAAGTCATCCAAACCAGGTTTCCTTTCATCTTTTCATTTTCTGGGTCCAACCCTTATGCTGTCTCCTTTTGTGATAAGATTACTACCTCTGGATTGCCTTCTCTTAGAAAAAAAGTGAAACGTGCATTAAAATGCAACAACAATATCTGATAATAGCCTTGGTATTTAAATAGAGACTTTCTAGAAACACTTAACTCAAAGTCATTCCAAAACAAAGGAAATTTGGATCTATTTGGAGAGAAATTTAAGAATAGGAAAATCTTTTCTTAGTATGCTTCCTACTATAGTGTGGACTTAGATGTCTGTATGTATGGACAGGTGGGGTAGATCCTACATCGAGAAGGCCCTGGACTGCTTTGCAAAAAATACAGAAGGGTAGAAAAGTGAAAGACAATTAAGCATCAAACTAACTAACTGAAACATGGTAAGCAATTTAACTTATTCACTCGTGAAGATACATTTCCCATTAAAAAGTAAGAAAATAAATTGTCCAAATTGCATGAACTTATATAGGCATTTCAAATACAAACAAAAAATTGTAATATAATCCAAATACCAATTGTCCCCTCATCTCCCACTGTAAACACTTGATTGGTAAGAAAATTCTTTGCTGAAAATTTTGTAGAGAACAAAGAAAAGAAAGTTTACATTATAAAACCCACATTAGATCACCACTGCTGGCTTGTCCCAGCTAGCAAGACCTTGTCTCTCCAAATCTCCCATGGCAGGAGGGTCCCTTGTCTCCCTATCCTCATGTTACTTTGGGCCTCTAGAATTCACTATACCTTCTTTCAGATTTCCTATCCATGTATTTCAAATTCCTCAACTCTTTACTATCTATGCAGTTTAATTCATGTTAGTGCAAATTCTAGCTCCAAGCTTGAACACACAAATCTGTTTATATCTTTATGCCATATGGGTGAAGCTGGATTAACTCATGGTTAAGGACCCTTCTACCTTGAACATTCTGTTATTCCATATAGTCAGTGAAAGAGTCAGAGTGGGGCTTCCCTGGTGGCTCAGTGGTAAAGAATCTGCCTGCCAATGCAGGAGACACGGGTATGATCCATGACCCGGGGAGATCCCACATGCCACAGAGCAACTAAGCCTGTGCACCACAACTCCTGAGACTGAGCTCTACGGGCCATGAGTCAACAACCACTGAAGCCTGTGCACTCTACAGCCCATGCTGCACAACAAGAGAAGCCACCACAATGAGAGGCCTGCACACCACAACGAGACGGTAGCCCCCACTCATCACCAAGTAGAGAAAAGCCTGCGCAGGAATGAAGACCAAGCACAGCCAAAAAATAAAATGAATAAATAAACAATAAAAAAAGAAAGAAAGAAACAGTTATAGCGTGAGAAAAGGGCCTGACAGAATGAATATAACAAGTTAGGGAATTGGGATACAAAGCTGAGAACTGGTCCATTGCTAAGCTGCCCAATGGCTCCTCAGACATAACTTTCCATCTAGTTCTCTAGATGGCTCCAGGCTGAGCATCTGAAGTTTGCTCCCTGTGGACAGACCCTCCGAGATGAAGATAATAGCAGGAGCAAGAGAGGAGCTGAATCCTTCCCAGATAAGAGACCACATATTTCTCATTCTTGAGGTCAAGGAAATGTTCCCAACTACAGATGCATAGAAAGGCTCCTCAGAGGTCAAAATGGAGGGGCCATCACTTCATAGTAAGTGATGTTAACCTACCCATAGGCCTCTTTGCTAGAATCCATCTTGGTGAAGAGATGCAGTGCACATATGAGAGGATCCTGAGATATACCAAATACAGACTCAGAACCAAGCAAAGCAAGATGATTGGTCAAAGGAAACCAGAAGAAATGCCCCAGATAAGTGATTCAAACTCCCAAGGGCACAACACTCTCCAAGTCCACTCATATGAGTCTATTCACATGTACACTTTCCCTCCGAATAAACACTTTACTTGTTTCACTACATTCCATCTCTTTGTAGGAATTCAATTCTACAAAGTCGACAGGTCAGGTCTTGTCACTGGCCACTGGCCCTGGTGGTCTAGTGGCTAGGATTCAGCACTCTCGCTGCCACAGCCTGACTTCAATCTCTGTCTGTGGAACCAAAATCCTGCTTCAAGCCACTGCAAGCTGAGGCCGCAAGAGATCAGTTCAGGTTAACATTTTTAAGAAATGAAAAGATCATTTAGGTTGTCTAAATTATAAAATGACATGTTCCCATATATTTTCATCATTTTTCCAAACCAAGAAAAATATAGCTAACGCCTGAAATCCATGTTTATCCACTCTTCATATAAGTTAGCAACAGTCTACAGACATAGAAATTGAAGTTAATGCTAGTAACTCCTCTCTCACAATAGTAGCTACAGATTGAAATCAAACAGAATTTAATACACTACTGATCATAGAAAAAGCAAGAGAGTTCCAGAAAAACATCTGTTTCTGCTTTATTGACTATGCCAAAGCCTTTGACTGTGTGGATCACAATAAACTGTGGAAAATTCTGAAAGAGATGGGAATATCAGACCACCTGACCTGCCTCTTGAGAAACCTATATGCAGGTCAGGAAGCAACAATTAGAACTGGACATGGAACAACAGACTGGTTCCAAATAGGAAAAGGAGTACGTCAAAGCTGTATATTGTCACCCTGCTTATGTAACTTATATGCAGAGTACATCATGAGAAACGCTGGGCTGGAGGAAGTACAAACTGGAATCAAGTTTGCCGGGAGAAATATCGATAACCTCAGATATGCAGATGACACCACCCTTATGGCAGAAAGTGAAGAAGAACTAAAGGGCCTCTTGATGAAAGTGAAAGAGGAGAGAGAAAAAGTTGGCTTAAAGCTCAACATTCAGAAAACTAAGATCATGGTATCCGATCCCATCACTTCATGGCAGATAGATGGGGAAACAGTGGAAACAGTGGCTGACTTTATCTTTCTGGGCTCCAAAATCACTGCTGATGGTGATTGCAGCAATTAAATTAAAAGACGCTTACTCCTTGGAAGGAAAGTTATGACCAACCTAGACAGCATATTAAAAAGCAGAAACATTACTTTGCCAACAAAGGTCTGTCTAGTCAAGGCTATGGTTTTTCCAGTGGTCATGTATGGAAATGAGAGTTGGACGGTGAAGAAAGCTGAACGCCAAAGAATTGATGCTTTTGAACTGTGGTGCTGGAGAAGACTCTTGAGAGTCCCTTGGACTGCAAGGAGATCCAACTAGTCCATCCTAAAGGAGATCGGTCCCGGGTGTTCATTGGAAGGACTGATGTTGAAGCTGAAACTCCAATACTTTGGCCACCTTATGCAAAGAGCTGACTCATTGGAAAAGACCCTGATGCTGGAAAAGATTGAGGGCAGGAGAAGAAGGGGACAACAGAGGATGAGATGGCTGGATGCATCATCAACTCGATGGACATGGGTTTGGGTAGACTCAGGGAGTTGGTGATGGACAGGGAGGCCTGGCATGCTGCGGTTCATGGGGTCTCAAGGAGTCGGACACAACTGAGCGACTGAACTGAACTGAGTCTACAGACATAGAATTGAGGTTAATGCTAGTAACTCCTCTCTCACAATAGTAGCTACAGATTGAAATCAAACAGAAATTAATACACTGCTGAGAGTTTAATAGTGCTGACTCTCTTCATATTCTCTACTTCTTTCAAAAGTAATTCAAGAGACAATACTTAAAAAGATTAAAGTCACAAAATGGAACTATTTTTAACTTCCTGTAAAACCACAAAAGTTGTGTAGCTAAAATATTCTTAAGTTAAAAGGTCAGTGGATTAATTTAGGAAGTTTTCATTAGAGGATAAAAATATTTTTCTCCTTGATGTCTTCTAAAGCTTAAAATTTAGCAGATGTTTTGCAATATTGCAGGGCTGGACTTTAGCTGAAACTTCTCTGGCATGCCACCCAAGTGAGCCATGAAATTTCAGTCTTGAAATTCTTGTCAGCTTTTTAACCATCTTTGTATGGGTTAACATCAAGAAATAAATAATTTGACTTAAAAAAATTGTAACTCTTAAGAAATATATCACATAAATAATTGGCCTAATTTTCTCTTTTTAAATAGAAATTCTTCTCTAGCTTAATTCTAATAAACTAATGTAAATATTTTAAATGATTTTAAATACAATTATTTCACATATAAACATTGAATTGTTCAAAATTGGTTTTTCATTATGTAGATACCAAATAGAACAAAACTCTTTTGTTAGAATAATATTTTTAGGTTTGGAGTTTCTGTTTGTAAAAATAGTTATTTGATAATAATATATTTCAATAAAAATATGCATTCAGATGGCATAAAGAAGTAATTTCAGTAACATATGACGTTGACAATGGCACTCCCTTTGCAAAATGCTCTTCATTTACAGTTGTGAGATATTCGGTATATTTAACACCAATATTTTATTATATGAAATATATACAATTACTATTTTGATTGTAATTTTCTACTAGATATTCATTCATTGATTAAAATTATATAAATTGGTGTCTCAGCATTTACTGTCTTAAAGGCAAATACTGTTATTGACGAGTTCAAATTTCTCTTTGTTATTGCATAGAAGATTGGCAAAAAAAAAAAATACACATTGAAAATCATGGCATCTAAAAGCAAACATTGTCCTAGCATCAACAAACCCATTATTTACTTAGGAACACCAGTGTTCTTGCTGACAAGGCAAAATTCTGCAAACAATGTTTCAGACTTATTTTATTACTTATTATTTTAAGCAGCACCACCTAGTCTTTCATTTATGCTCAGAATGTACTGAATGCTGGCTAAATGCCAAGCATTTCCTAGGCTACTAGGATACAAAAGATTAATAAGATATAGTCCCTGACTTTTGAAGTTCTTGAAGACCCCCCTAGATCTTAAAAGCCACCATTTAATAGGGAAAATAAATACATGAAAGATAATTACAATGCAACATTGTAAAGTACTGTGGATGTAGAACAGAAAGTACTCTTGAGCTGATAAAGAAGTATCAGAGAAGCTCTAAATCCAAGGGCAATCTCCTCTGTAAATAAGATGTGTGGACTCTAGATTTTTCAGGTAATTATGCAACTGAACAGACTGTAAAGCTTCAAGTTTGCATTCTCTCTGTTCATGTTTGCTTATGAAGGAAATTTCCCTGAAGAAATGGAATGAGTAGGTACAGGATTGAGGGAAGGAAAGAAGGTATAAATATGTGTAATTTCTAAATGCTTCATAAAATACAAAAACGCAGAAAGCAAAGAGGATTCAATTTAGAAGATAATGAAATTCCCTGTAGAAGTGGAAAAGCAGGCTGGCAGTCAGAAAAGAAAAGCAGAACTTGCAGTTATTTGGATTACAGGCAAAGCTAAGGATGAGATTGGTCACTTTAATAGTATAAGCCCCAGAGAAATGCACTGTCCTTGTAGAAAGCTATAAAACTTCTATGGGGAAATAGTTCATCTAAGATTATTGACAAAATTAGAAGACCTCCCAAATATTTAATGACAAAACAGTGTTCTTGATCCAAGTTGTAGCTATTTAACAATATTGTGAGTCTGGAAGTCTGAAAGGGATCTCCAGGGATGTGACTTTTAAACCGAGAATTTTTTAAATGAGCATAAAGAAAGATGAAAGAAAATAACCTTCTAGGCACAGTGTACAAAATGTGCAAATGCTTGAGAAAAGAAAGGGCATGAAAGAAACTGAGAAAGGATAGATAAAGAGTTAAGAAAGAGCACAATGTGAGATAAGACACATGAGTAGATGGTTAGTATGTCATATTAGCTACAGTAGTATTTTTGGTTTTCAGTCTGAAAGCAATGAGATGTTGAATGATTTTATTAGCCCAATGATAAAATCTGATTTATGCTTCAGGAAATTACTCTGGTTGAAGTCTAGGGAAGAGATTAGAGAAGGCCAGAGTATTTTTAGGAAGACTAGTCTTGGAACTAATGCAATAGTCCCAGCACCAGACGGTGAGATCTTGACCTATAACAATGATATAGAAATGCAGAGAGATGGGCAGATTGAAGAGATATTTAGCAGCAGTCCTGGTCTTGGACCCAAGCAAGAGATCCTCTTCTCTAAAATCCATGCTTTAGAAGGCCTCCTCTTGCTTATTCCAGCTATAGTCTGCCTCAGCTATGTTCTGCTTCCAGCTATGCTCTGCTCACAAAATCAAGGGTATGTCGTCCTCTTTTTCTAGACCATGATTCAGGTACCTGACCCTAAAACTCCTTGTCCAAACAGCTCTGAACCTCTTTGAGAGCCAGAGAGCCTCTTACATGAGTACATCTTCCCATGGGCAGATCATATCACTGATGTATTTACTCCAAGGCCTGAGAAGTGGCCAAGAGGCAGTTTTCTGAAGTGATATGGACAAAGCTGGGATATGATGAATGCCATGTCCACATGTCAATAAATAAGGCCCCTTCACAACACAAAACTCCAAAGAGATAAAATTAGCAGGACTGGATGGATTGAAAATGGGTAGTGAGAAAAGTAGAGGTGTCATGATAATTTCTAGATTTCTGCCTTATATAATTCAATGATTGTGGCATGACTCACAGGTCTAAGGAGCATTGGACAAAGACCAGAGCTATGTAGGAATATCATGAATATGATTTATACACGTTTCATTTCATGTATCTTTGAGACATCTAAGAAGAGAACAAATAATTTTAAAATTTGAATGGAACCACAAAAGGTTCTCAACAGCCAAAACAATCTTGACACTTCATGACTTCAGACTATACTACAAAGCTACAGTAATCAAAACAGCATGGTACTGGCACAAAAAACAGACATATGGGTCAATGAAATTTAGTAGAAAGCCCAGAAATAAACCCACATACTCATGGTTAATTAATCTATCAAAAAGGAGTCAAGAATATACAGTGGAGAAAAGATTTTCATCAAGAATACCACAAAGAAAACAAACATTGACAATGAGAAAAGGGAATACTTGTACATTGTTGGCTGTACTGTTAATGCAACCACTGTGAGTAGCAGTATGTAAATCTTCAAAAAGCTGTAGAATTATTATATAATCCAGCAATTCCACCCTTGGGTGTATATCCAAAAAATAATAATGTGAAAAGATACATGCATCCCAATGTTTATAGTAACATTACTTACAATTGCCAAGATATGATAGTAACCTAAGTGTCCATCAACAGATGAATGGATAAAGATATGATATATATTATCCCATGAAATACTACTCATACAAAAGAATGAGATTTTACCATTTTCAAGAACATGGATGGACCTGGAGGGGATCATGCTTAGTGAAATAAGGCAGACAGAGAAAAACAAACACTGTACGCTACCACTTATAGGTGGAATCTAAAAAAATAAAACAACCTAGTGAATATAACAGAAAAAGAAACAGACTGGCAGATATAGAGAACAAACTAGTGGTTACCAGTGGAAGGAAGTGGAGGGACAAAATAGGTATAGGGGATTAAGAGGTAGAAACTACTATGTATAAAGTAAATAAGCTGTAAGAGTGTATTGTACAGCATGATGATAATAATCCATTTTCTCTAGTAACTATAAATGGAGTACAATTTTTTAATTGTGAGTTGACATCTGAAATTTGTATAATATTTTAAATTAACTATACATAAATAGATTTTAAAAATTAAAGGAACACTGTAGAAAGGAGGCATCAAGTGAGACAGAGTTTAGAGGTCAGAAGCAAGGCCTGAGCTTGGAATACTATTTCTGAGTCACAAAGCAGTGCAAGATTGAGATAGTCTGGTAAGAGAGTAACATCAGACAAGGAGGGGCCCATTATGGAGTGGAAAGAGCAGAGCTCAGATAACAGGTGGCCAGAGAAGAGGAAAGAAGTCAAGGCACTGTTATACCAGAGAACGTAAGGGAAGAGAATGTTTATGTTGGAACAGGTGGAGTTCCAACTGTTACTGACAGGAACGGTAGACAAAAATTGAAATTATACCTATTGCAAGGTCTTTACTAATGTCCTTAATACAGCTGTTTATTGGAATGATGAGACCAAAAATCAGACGGTAGTGGCTGGGAAAGTACATGGGAGGAGAGGAATAAATAATACAGTATAGATGACTCTTCCAAGAAAGTTGGATGTGAAGGGAAGCGATGGAAGAGGATTGAGGGTCAAAGAAAATTTTCACTGATGAGCATTTAGAACCAGTGACCAGGATTCCACTGATTGTGGCTTTTCTCTATAAGGAAGGGATTAGTGAAAATTAAAGGCTTGGAATTGAATATTTGAGGGAAATTGAGAACGTTGAAGTACTCATAAAAAAAGAGGGCATGCACTGAACAGGGAGACTTATTACCTGGGGCTAAATTGAAAAGTAAGAAAAGTCTACTCGTGGCACTCACTCCCTCTTCATTCTCTCACGAAAGCTCATGATAAATCCTCTCTCCCATTACATTGTCCTCGGTTCAGTTCAGTTCAGTAGCTCAGTCGTGTCCAACACTTCGAGATGCCAGGCCTCCTTGTCCATCACCAACTCCCAGAGTTTACTTAAACTCATCTCCATTGAATTGGTGATGCCATCCAACCATCTCATCCTCTGTCCTCCCCTTCTCCTTCGGCCTTCAGTCTTTCTCAGCATCAGAGTCTTTTCAAATGAGTCAGTTCTTCGCATCAGGTGGCCAAAATATTGGAGTTTCAGCATAAGCATCAGTCCTTCCAATGAATATTCAGGACTGATTTCCTTTAGGTTGGACTGGTTGGATCTCCTTGCAGTCCAAGGGACTCTCAAGAGTCTTCTCCAACACCACAGTTCAAAAGCATCAATTCTTCGGTGCTCAGCTTTCTTTATAGTCCAACTCTCAAATCCATACATGACTACTGGAAAAACCATAGCCTTGACTAGACGGACCTTTGTTGGCAAAGTAATGTCTCTGTTTTTTAATATACTGTCTAGATTGGTCATAACTTTTCTTCTAAGGAGTAAGCATCTTTTAATTTCATGACTGCAGTCACCATCAACAGTGATTTTAGAGCCCAAAAAGATAAAGTCTGTCACTGTTTCCATTGTTTCCCCATCTACTTGCCATGAAGTGATGGGACAGGATGCCATGGTCTTAGTTTTCTGAATGTTGACTTTTCACTCTTCTCTTTCACTTTCATCAAGAGACTCTTTAGTTCTTCTTCACTTTCTGCCATAAGGGTGGTGTCATCTGCGTATCTGAGGTTATTGATATTTCTCCCATCAGTCTTGATGCCAGCTTGTGGTTCATCCAGCCCAGCATTTCTCATGATGTACTCTGCATATAAGTTGAATAAGCAGGGTGACAATATACAGCCTTGATATACTCCTTTCCCTATTTGGAACCAGTCTGTTGTTCCATGTCCAGTTCTAACTGTTGCTTCCTGACCTGCATACAGATTTCTCAAGAGGCAGGTCAGATGGTCTGGTATTCCCATCTCTTTCAGAATTTTCCACAGTTTATTGTGATCCATACAGTCAAAGGCTTTGGCATAGTCAATAAGCAGAAAGACATGTTTTTCTGGAACTCTCTTGCTTTTTCGATGATCCAGCGGATATTGGCAATTTGATCTCTGGTTCCTCTGCCTTTTCTAAATCCAGCTTGAACATCTGAAAGTTCATGGTTCACATACTTTTAAAGCCTGGCTTGGAGAATTTTGAGCATTACTTTGCTAGTGTGTGAAATGAGTGCAATTGTGCAGTAGTTTGAGCATTCTTTGGCATTGCCTTTCTTTGGGATTGGAATGAAAACTGACTTTTTCCAGTCCTGTGGCCACTGCTAAGTTTTCCAAATTTGCTGGCATTTTTAGTGCAGCACTTTCACAGCATCATCTTTTAGGATTTGAAATAGCTCAACTGGAATTCCATCACCTCCACTAACTTTGTGCATAGTGATGCTTCCTAAGGCCCACTTGACTTCACATTTCAGGATGTCTGGCTCTAGGTGAGTGATCACACCATCATGGTTATCTGGGTCATGAAGATCTTTTTCGCATGGTTTTTCTGTGTATTCTTGCCATTTAAAATTAACTCTGTAAAATCTGAGTCTCTCTTTACCTCAACCCCATGGCTTCCCTGGTGGCTCAGATGGTAAAGAATCTGCCTACAATGCAGGAGACCCAGGTTCTATCCCTGGGTTGGGAAGATCCCTAGGAGATGGAAGTGGCAACCCATTCCAGTATTCTTGCCTGGAAAATTCCATGGACAGAGGAGCCTGGGAGGATACGGTCCATGGGGTTGCAAGGTGTCAGACACAACTGAGTGACTAACACACACATGGTCCTAAAACCCTTAGCACTTTATTTTCTCCACAAAACTCTACATAACCTTCTTAGAAACAGAGGCATTTTAGATGACTGTTGTTCCGTCTGTGAGTTTCTGAGTGGACTCTCAGACAGGTAACCAAGTGAAGAACCTGAGGCAGTGGTTCCATAGCTCTCAACTCTCACCCTGCAGGTGCTAGCCCACTAGTACAGAGGTTAACTGACTCTTGTAAATAGCCTGTAAGACCTGAACTTTGGTGCATGAACTTTGAAATCTCTATTTGGTTGTTCAGAAATTTATTTTGCTCTCTCTCTTTTTTTTTTTTTTGATTATTATGATTGTTAGATAAATGTTTCCTTACCATTAAAATGCTGCAATTTGTATCCTACATGCCCAGTATAATAAGGTCCTTCAAGGCATAATCCATGTATTATGTTCACTATACCTAACACCAGATTCAGTGGATGCCTAAGGTATGGAAGCAGTTCAAAACTTTCACTCACTGTCAGTTTAATTTGATGGACAGAGAATCAAGTGCACTCATGTGGTAAGAGGCCATGAGCAACCTGATATTGATACTGTATGTCCTCCCACATTTTTTTGTTTCTCATTGGAATGTAATCTGGGAATCAGTTTAGTTGGAGGGATAAAATGGAGGTGAACATATTAGCAGTAGACTTCGATTCTGGCCAACTGAAAAAGCTGAGACACTCTTGCCATTAGGCATGTGGAGAGATATTTATCAATAAATAACCCAATGATACACCCTATTGACCCTGTAGCCACATTCATTGCCTGGAGTGTTGCTCAATTCTTAGCCTGTTGCTGTATGACTGACACTTCTTTGCACTCCTTATCCAAATCCAAGCCCCAAGTCACCACTGATTACCATTCATAATCTTTTGCATGCAGTTTAGGGGAGTAAACAAACAGGGTGCTAGAAAAGTTCAAATGTGAAAATCTTTCCAATGACTCAACCATCCTGTGACACAAGGCCATCTGTAGAGATTTGTTCAAGGCCACTTACTACCCTGGTACTATTGCTTCTTCATTAACCAAATTAAACTGATAGTTACAATAACCTAAATTGGTCCATTCAGAGGTTGCTTCTTTGGTTCATTTTTACTTTACCTTAAAGTTGTGAGCATATTCCTGGGAAATACCAAATATGTGATATATTTGCAAGCATGAGGAGAGAAGGTATGAGTAACATTCCTTTACTCTCTAGGAAAAATCTGGTGTAGTCAGACATTAATACAGATATCCTTCTTTTTAAACTAAAATACAATTTTATAGAAAAAACTATGATTAGATTGCATGCTATTTTTAATATTCTTTGCTATCCAGATCCTGGGGTATGTTTAACTAACTTGTTGGAGTCTGTCTGTAACCATGATCACCTAGGAAGTATTTCTGTACCCTGTGAACTTGAAATTATTTCCTAACACCTGATGGCACAACCCAAAATCAGTATTAGCTTGCTCCTTATTGCCAAAAATCTCTACAATGCATCAACTACAATAAGATCCTGATTTTCAACTATCTTTAGAACAGTTTTTCATAAAGGGTCACAAAATAAATTTCATGTAGTGACCAGAAATTTTTAGAAAAATGAAATGAGCAGAACCGATTAGAGTGCATTACATATTGTAGGAAAAATATCATTTTGCAGAATGTTTGCTATATATGTGTATATTAGTTCATTGTGTAAAATGTATTTCTTACTATGGTCACTGTTAAAACACTTGAAGATCTATTCCTCCCCTTACATAAGCTCAGTATGTGAGTATGTTCAAAACCGATTTGTCATCTTCCCACCACAACCCTCATTTAATATTTTTCCAAATTTATCCATTTGACTTATTATTCCTTAATTCTTGATGTCACTCATTTTTATAAGCTTGTAGTAATTTTAATATCTCTTTCTCCTTAACCTCAAGTATCCAATCTGTCCCTAAATAATTTTGATTCATTCTTTAAATCTCACATTTATCTTTAACTCCAAAACACTGACATAACTCTGGTTAATTATTTGTCACAAAATAATGCCTGAGTTATTATAATAAACTCTTAATTAATGTTCATATCTCATCTCCATATCTTCTAATTAATCCTAAGACATTTTTTCCTTGAAATCTTTTAATGTTTTCCTGTTACATTTTAATAAATTTCAGGCTCCTTACCTTGGTATGCAAAATGTTCAGAAACTTGATTCACTAGTTTATAAAATCCATGAAAGCAGAGGCTTTATCTTTCTCCACTCCTTCAATATCCTCAGGGAATAACACATGATTGGCATGTAACAGATATGCAATAATATTTGTTGAATGAGTGAGTAAATGAACAAACAAATAAATGAAGGAATGGTCTCTGTAGCATAATCTTTTACTTCTCTTTCACATATGAGTTCCCTTGCTGAGTCAGGAATATTCAGTGTAACATTTTTCATAACCCTATAAAGTATATAACACTGTAAAGTGTGAGAAGACTGTGCAAGGGGCTGCAAGGTCATCTTCATCTTATCCAGCCTACCAAGTTCACGTCCGGACCAAGGTCTCTGTTTATTAGGCAGTCTACCACCATGATGACTTTCCCTTGCTTTCTATTTACATAAATTCTCCTCCTCTTCAGAGCATACCCCAGAACTTTCTCTCCCCCAGCCTTATAGTCTTATCACTGTCTTCTAATAGTTTCTGCTAATTTTATTAGTTCTTAATATAGCTCTTGAATTTTATGGTTTGATTAAATTTTCATTTTTTGTAAAGTAAAGATTTGTTCCCTGGTGGCTCAGATGGTAAAGAATCTGCCTGCAATGCAGGAGACCTGGGTTTGATCCCTGGGTTGGGAAGATCCCCTGGAGGAGGGCATGGCAACTCATTCCAGTATCCTTGCCTGGAGAATTCCCATGGACAGAGGAGCCTGGTGGGTTACAGTCCATTGGGTCGCGAAGAGTCAGACACAACTGAGTGACTAAGCACATTGCATTCTCCACAAAATTTCAGTCCAGTACTAGACATCCAGTTCAGTTCAGTTCAGTTGCTCAGTTATGTCCGACTCTTTGGAACCCCATGGACTGCAGCACACCAGGCCTCCCTGTCCATCACCCAATTCCGGGAGCTTGCTCATACTCATGTCCATCAAGTCAGTGATGCCATCCACTGGCCTCATCCTCTGTCATCCCCTTCTCCTCCCAACTTCAATCTTTCCCAGAATCAGGGTCTTTTTTAATAAGTCAATTCTTCACATCAGGTGGCCAAAGTATTGGAGTTTCAGCTACAACATCGGTCCTTCCAATGAATATTCAGGGCTGACTTCCTTTAGGACGGACTGGTTGGATCTCCTTGCAGTCCAAGGGACTCTCAAGAGTCTTCTCCAACACCGCAGTTCAAAAACATCAATTCTTCGGCACTCAGCTTTCTTTATAGTCCAACTCTCACATCCATACATGACTACTGGAAAAACTGTAGCTTTGACTAGAGGGACCTTGGAGGCAAAGTAATTCTCAGCAAAGTAATGATGCCTCCTGCCTATAACTGCCATTTAAATTCACTAGAACAACAGGGAATGAACACAGCCAAGCCCATCAACAGACATCTAGTAGAGAACTGTTAAATCCATCAATTAAATTTAATTTTAAAAATGTATGAAATTATTGTATTTGAGAAATAGGAAATGTTATTAAATATCCATCTCTAGCAAATTTAAGAGACATACAAGTAATTGCATACATTCTTCCATATAGTATTTATGAGTATTCATTCACAATATTTGTTGGGTGAATGAATAAATAAACAAACAGTTTCTAGTCTAGCGTCTATAAACCCTTTGATATCCATAAAAGCATCATGAAAGTCCATGGATTTATTGTCAATACTGCAAATAATAATAATAGAAATTTTGCATTCACTCATGATGAATCTTCAAATATTAAGATCTCAAGCACCTTTACACTAGGTTAGAGCTAGTTCAACTATACTGAAGCACTGCTGGGTCTGTCAGGAGAAAAATGCAGCAGTTTATTTAACAAACATTTATAAAGTGCCTACAGTGTGCCAAATCCTGTTTCTAGCAGTACTCAGATTAGCTCATTTGCTCCTCAGGAGAACCTTACAAGGGTAACACTGTTATTATCTTTATTTTACAACGGAAGAAACTGAGGTCAAGTAACTGAGGTTACATAACTAGCCCGAGGTCAACAGTTACTGAGCAACAGAGCAAAGATTATGAGCAAAGATATGTAGAGTTAATCGGTAATGTCATTCAAAAAATTAGGGCAGTTGTCCTCCACTGATAATCCTTAAAAACTTGCATTGTGCTTGCAAAGCCACATACACTGGCATTGACAACAGAAATATTTTTCCTTCAGTTTGAGCTGCAGAAGCTCCCATAAGGATCTACCCTTCGCATTTTACGCTTTATTCTTTGTTCTCCTAAAATCAAGTCTCCGTCATAGAGGCCTGGCTTTTCACCTTTCCTGGAAGAATCCCAGAGGGTGCAGCAGCAAGATGGACAACTGGTAGAGGTGACAGTGCAAGATAAGGAGGAAAACAGACACTGGCAACCACACTGGGAATCAGACACCAAAGTATCCATAAATATTTCAAATTTCAGATGACCCAGCAATAAATTAAAGCTGGAATCTACTATTTCATTTTATTTTACTATTTCAAAAGCAGGCACACAAATCTTTATCTTAAAATATTTTAACATATTCTTTTTAATCACTGCTCTTCCACTTCTAGAAGACCTATGAAAGGATGCTCTTCCATAACTCTAAAAGCCAAAGTCCTTCTAAGCCACACAAAGTCCTGCTCATCCTAGGAAGATTAGGTTTGAGGTTGTTTTCAGTTTAGTTTTACTAACAATTGCCTTTCAAGCTTAGTGGGTTAGATAAGACATCTGTGGAATTTGTTTAAAGACAAATGGATGCTCAGATATAAAGCTGCTGGGTTAAGCAGAAGCAGAGTGGACTGGAATGATAAATACAAAGACAAGCCATGTGAAGATGATATAATTGACATTTACACTTCAACTCTTGAGAGTGAAGTTGTTCAGTCGTGTCCGACTCTTTGCAACCCCATGGGCTGTAGCCTACCATGCTCCTCCGTCCACGGGATTTTCCAGGCAAGAGTACTAGACCGGGTTGCCATTTCCTTCTCCAGAGGATCTTCCCGATCCAGGGATCTAACCTGGGTCTCCTGCATTGTAGGCAGATGCTTTACCTTCTGAGCCACGAGGGAAATCCAAGGTGGCAACCAGAAAAAAAAAACACAAGGTATTCGTGGTAATGTGCATCCTCTCAGAAATAATTATTTGGGAAATTTCTGGATGAGATCATATAGCCACGACAGAGAACTGCTACTGTACATTTTTCTCTTTGTTATTTATTCATTCAGCTCATTCAAATGAATATCTAATGTCTCTTATATTCCCCACATATTTCTAGAGTCTCTGTTAGATACTATATGGGTCAGTATCAGGTATTGAGCACAGACTTGGGAACAGATTTCCCAAGTTTAAATATCAGTCCCACAGTTGGTTATATGGAATTAGGCAAGTTACTTCTGCTTTCTCTGCCTCGATTTTCTCTCCTCCGAACTGGGGATAATGTTAATTCATGGGATCATTATGAGGATTAAGTTAGTTAATGCATGTCAGGAGTAGACAGTGTCTGGCACATATTGACACTTAATTAATTTTAGGAAAAGGAGGCTGGGACTAGCACAGGCTCTTACTTTTGAGTGTGTTAAAATGAAATTGAACCTATAGACACACATGCAAGAGCACTTTAACTAAGAAGGCAAAACAGCATAGGGCTGACTGCAAACAGGCCTTTAGAGACTCTGAAGTTATCCAGACAGGAAAGGCTACAGGGAGCTCATCAGAGCAGGGTGATCAGAGGTGTGACTTAATCTAGGTCTTAGAATATGGGTTCCATCTGGACATTTTCCTATCCTCATTATTCTGACCATACAGTTTTAAGGGACAAAAGCAAAATCTTAGGACTAGAAAAGTCCTTATAGATAATTGGTTCCATGTCTTTTGTTTTACAAAAAAGAGTATAAAGGCCAGGTAATCAGCTCATTGTGCTTCCCAAGAGTTACTAGCAGTAAAGAACCTGCCTGCCAATGCAGGAGACATAAGAGAAGCGGGTTTGATCCCTGGGTCAGGAAGATCCCTCGAAGGAAGGCATGGCAACCCACTCGAGCATTCTTGCCTAGAGAATCCTATGGACAGAGGAGCCTGGCAGGCTACAGTCCACAGGGTTGCAAAGAGTCAGACATGACTGAAGCAACTTAGCACACACACACATGCCCAGCTGATCAACAGTTTTTTTTGATAACCCACTACTCTAACAGGTCTTCTCTGACATCCTTTCATAAAGCTATAGCCCTTCACTAGTCACATTCTCTCTCAGTAACTGACTTTATTATCTCCGACTTATCAGTACATATTAGCAATTTATCTATTTACTTGTTTATTTGCTGTCTTTTCTACTGGAATATAGGCTCCTTGAGGCCAAGGAATGTATATGTATGTTTTGCTTAATGATGAATCCCCAGCACCTAGAATGGAGGCTGGACATAGGATATATATGCTCAAAAGAGTAGGACACCACTGAGCATCTGAGCATATATATAAATATACTACATCCAGCCTCTATTCTAAGTGCTGGAGATTCAGCATTAAGCAAAACATACATATACATTCCTTGGCCTCAAGGGACTTACATTCCAGTAGAAAAGACAGCAAATAAACAAGTAAATAGATAAATTGTTAATATTGTACTGATAAGTTGATGATAATAATGTCAGGTACTGAGAGAGTGTGACTAGTGAAAGGCTACAGCTTTACAAAAGGATGTCAGAGAAGATCTGTCTGAAGAGGTGACATTTCAGCTGAGATACCTATGATGACGAAGAGATAGGCATGGTGAGATTGGGGCTGGGGCACAGGGCACTCAAAGTAAAAGACACAGTCAGTGAAAAGGCTTGAAGAGGTCAGAACGACTATAACACAGTGAACAAGGGGCCAGTAGGAGAAGATGAGTTGTGGAGAAGGAAGAAGCTGACTCTCTCGACCTCAGCAAGTAACTTGAACTTTCCTCTGGTGGTTGTCCAGAGTCACAGATCAATTCTTGAGCAGCAACATGACAACATCTAACCTAAGCTTTAGCAAGATCACTGTCTGGATGTAATCCATCATGTTGGGCAAGTGTGGAGGTAGAGAAGCCAACAGGTTTGACAGTAGCCCAGCGAGTGATGATGGTGGCATGGATCAGTGGTCAGATTCTGAATGTATTTGGGAAGTAGAGCTATCAGCTGTTAATGATAGGTTGGATGTTAGGTGTGAGGGGGAAAAAAAGACTCAGTGATGACTCTTAGGTTTTGACCTAAAGAATTGAAAGAATTCTGGAGCTGTTTATGGAGATGGGGAAGGCTTGGGGAACAAATGGGGGAGAGGAAGATGGGAGACAATATTCAGGTTTAAGGAAGTTAGTTGACAGTTCTGTTTGGCCTTGTTAAGTGAGATATCTGTTAGACACTCTGGTAGAAGTATAACCAACAGTACTTAATAGAGCTGAATATATGGTGAGAATTCACTAAGTAACTGTTGATAGATTATACACATATGCGGCTTTTCAGGTAGCTCAGTGGTAAAGAATTTTCCTACTAATGCAGGAGAGGCAGGAGACACGATTTCAGTCTCTGCCTGGGGAAGATCTCCTGGTGAAGAAATGGCAACCCACTCCAGTATTCTTGCCTGGAAAATTCCATGGACAGAGGAGCCTGGCAAGTTACAAGTCCATTGGGTCACAAAGAGTAGGACATGACTGAGCGCACACATATACATATATGTGACAATCAAAACCAGATTTATCTTGATAAAAAAGATAATAAATTTCTACTTTTACTTATTTGCAGTCCCACTAAGTTGCAAATGGTATTTTTGTGTAATATTGCTTGGTTATCCTTATGAATAATTCATTGGTTGGTCACATACACTCTCTAATTTAATGATACAATATGTATCTTGGCAACCATACCTATATATCTTGACCCTACACTTGAAATATTCTTGTGCAAATAATGAGATAGATTTATAGTTGCATTTAGTTTGGACGAATAGTTAATTCAAAATCTTTCTTGAGAATATATGTTGTATTATAATCAATTTGGGGCCTTTATGATATGCACAAAAATATGACTATGCACAGAAATTTCTCCCAAAGATTTTACAAATTAAAAAGCAGAGAAAAGCCAAAAAATCTATGATACAAGACATTTAGCCATGAGGGCTAAATAAAGATACAGGCAAAAAGCACTTCTGTTCATTCAGAGTTTGGTTTCACATTTTAATATATAGAAATATCTCATCCTTTAAACTTTAGAATCACCTCTGACCATAGTTAATTTCTTTTGCATACAACAAAGCATCCTGTAGAAATCTTTCAATATACTAAAGAATGAAATCATCTAAAGATTTTTTTTTTAAACTATAACATCATGCCACATCATGTTGAAGGCCAATAACCTGATGTTTACACTTTAATCCTTTACCACAGATAATTTGCAAAACCCAGGCAGACAGCAAATACTTTACGACTCTGATCAACAAAGAGTGAACTATGTCCATTGAAAAGTATACTCTGGGCAAATGAATTACAGAAAGTCCACAGAAAGAAATGACCTCCAGGGAGTAGCCTAGCTTTGGTGAGAAGGAGAAATGCTGAGTCCAGCATTTGTGTTATCAGTCAAGGAGACCTTTCCTGGTAGATATTTAATAAATGTTCCATCATTCTATAATGTGGTGACAATGAACAATTGTGAAGAGCTTCAATGGTAAATACAATAAAACAAGCACAAACTTAAAATATGACAGTGATCTATATTGGGGAGTTATTTTAAACTATTTGTTATGTCTCACATGTTCTGCTGAGTCCCCTTAACACATCAGTGAAGAGGCATTTGTAAGGGACAAGCTGGTGAAGTAAAACTAGAGATTCTAATATCAGTTTTCTATAATACCTGACATCACTTAACCTCTTCCAGTATGAAAAGTCTTAAAAGTGTGGCTGTGAGTGTCATGCATGTGAGCATGCTCAGTCGCATCTGACTCTTTTGCAAGTCCATGGACTGTGGCCCTCCAGGTTCCTCCCTTCATGGAATTTTCCAGGCAAGAATACTGGAGTGGGATGGCATTTCCTATGCCAGGGGAGTGGGTGCCATCCTACACAAAAATTAGCAAAATGATTCCAGGGACATTAGACTTTGTTTGTAGAAGTTCTTTTTCGCTCTGACCTGCTGTCAAAACCTCATAATGTATAATGTAAGAAGAACCCACAGCTCTTATAACAACACTTTCATGTTCAGAGAGAAGCAGCTCAGCACACAGACTATCTTGGTGTGATCTTCCCTCCACCAATTACTAGTTTTTGCCATTGGACAGGTTACTTCTTCATGCCTCAATTTCCTCAACTACAAACTGGGGAGATGAGTTTGTTTTGAAGGATTCAGTGATTTAATACATGTAATGTACCTAGAAAGTACCAGGCACATAGCAAGAACTCATGCTAAGTTGCTTCAGTCATGTCTGACTCTTTGTGACCCTAAGGACCTTAGCCCTCTAGGCTCTTCTGTCCATGGAATTCTCTGGGCAAGAACACTGGAGTGGGTTGCTGTGCCCTCCTCCAGGGGATATTCCCCACCCAAGGATCAAACCCTCATCTCTTATGTCTAATGGCATTGGCAGGCAGGTTCTTTACCACTAGCACCACCTGGGAAGCCACAAGAATTCAGTAAATGTTGACTATTATTACTATATCTTTTATTATTGCTATTATATGTTATAAACACACAAGAACATGTATATGTGGAAATTATGGTGTCCAAAAAGAAAAAAAAAGGCAAACAAATGGGAATAAAGAGTCCAAGATGTTTAGCAAACAGGATATGCTTTAGGTGTAGAGGGATAAAAAATGCACACAGCAACTCACATATAGCTTATTTTTTATTACTGATATGTGCCCAGATGACTCCAGGAAATGTTTGCTAGGTTAACCTAAACAATCTTTGTAAATAACTTTTACATTCTCCCTGTTTCAAAGTCTTAATATAGTTAAAAGCAGCCAAGATTAATCTGGGAGCCCTAAGGGGAAAAATTTTAAAAACCACTAGAAATGTTTTATTTTATTTCATTTTAGATGTACATGTTAAATGCCTAGAATAGTGCCAGGCACTGAGTAGGACCCTGATACAACTGTTAAAACAGGAGTTAAGAGTCAGTTTTGAACTCTGCCTCTAACAGGCTGTGACCTCGGAGTGAATTACATTTCTGTCTCAGTTTTACAGCTACAAATGCAAGAGATAATAGTTACTACCTCTTATTCTTAAGTGTCCTCTGGTGTTCAGCACTTAAAATTTTTTTAATGAATTGTCTCATTATTGAATAGTCTTACTTTATCATTCTCCAGAACATCACAGGAGAGATCATTTCTCTAAGGATTCTTACCTTTTGTCTTAATTTGACCAAAAATAAATTCTTCAGGATGCCCTTATTTTATATGAAAATTCCCAAAGTTTGGGGGGTGGGGGTTGCTGACACTACTGTCACTGGTTATTTACCAAATACTCACTAACTGAAGATGGTCTGACTCCATAAAATAAAATATCGGTACCTACGTGGTGGGATAACATTTGATCTAGTAAGTTCTCCTTTCTACATAAAATGTTGATTTTTGTCAAAAGTAGTTAAGGTATTCTGTGCTAAATGCTTTGAAGGAGGGCTATAAAAGAATGGACAAAGAGTTCTCTTTAATGTTGGCTTCTAAAACTTAAGCTCTTAGAGGAGTTGAAACTATTCCTGAAGTAAACAAAATGTTTGGGAGAAGTGCTTGGGGAAGAGCAAAGGACAAGAGATGAGACAAGAAATAATTTATTAGGCTGGGGAGAGGAGACAGACATGGAGAGAAATATTAAAAATACGGTCCCTGGCAAATAACATATGAAAGGACTCATACGTGGAATCTAAAATATGATACAGGGACTTCCCTAGTCATCCAGTGGTTAAGAATCCACCTTCCAATGCAAGGGACGTGGGTTTGGTCCCTGGTGGAAGAACTAAGATCCCACATGCCAAGGAGCAACTAAGCCCTCCTGCCACAGCTAGAGAGAAGCTAGCACACCACAGCCAAGAGCTGATGCAGTCAAATAAATAAATTTATAAATAATAAATAAAACATAATACAAGCAAACATACATACAAAATAGAAACAGACTCACAGACATAGAAAACAAACTTACGAAAGGGGAAGGGGAAAGGGGATAAATTAGGAGTTGGGATTAGCAGATACAAACTACTATATACAAAATTTAAAAAGCCCTACTGTATAGCATAGGAAACTTCATTCAATATCCTCTAATAAGCCATAATGGAAACTATATGAAAAGAAATATGTATACACATATGTCAGTACATACATACACTGAATGTACATATATGAATGTACATATATGTATATGACTGAACCACTTTGCTGTATGCCAGAAACATAACATTTTAAATCAACTATATTTCAATTTAAAAAAAAAGAATATGGTCTCTCAGAGTCAGAGAGAAAGGCTTGTCTGAAAGATTCTTTTTCTCCAAGAGTGTAGGAAAGATACAAAAAAAATTAGTATCTTGAGAGAAGGACAGACCCTGTGTTCTACTCAGGAAGGGTTTGGGAGGGAGCAAGACCCTAGAGATGAATAACTGTGGGAGTTGTCTTACGTTATCCCAAAGTGAGGAAGATGAAAACAACTCTACTTAAGCAGGTTCAAAATTGAAAGAAATTTCACTTAAAAAATTTAAGGACATTTGTATTCTTACTGCTTTATTTACAAATACACACATGTATTTAAATAAATTAAAACTAATTTTTCTTTGAAAATTGATCTATATCCCCCAAATTTTTAGGAAATGTCAGGGGTATCACAAATGCACGATACATTTAAGAACCTAGGATGCTGCTGCTGCTGCTGCTAAGTCGCTTCAGTCATGTCCGACTCTTTGCGACCCCGTAGACGGCAGCCCATCAGGCTCCCCCGTCCCTGGGATTCTCCAGGCAAGAACACTGGAGTGGGTTGCCAGTTCCTTCTCCAATGCATGAAAGTGAAAAGTGAAAGTGAAGTCGCTCAGTCGTGTCCGACTCTTAGCGACCCCATGGACTGAAGCCTACCAGGCTCCTCTGTCCATGGGATTTTCCGGGCAAGAGTACTGGAGTGGGTCGCCAGTGCCTTCTCTGTAATTTTAAAAATAATTTAAATAGATTAATTAGTCAGACTTGTTTTTGCTATTATTTATAAATCATATAATTTTATGAAAATAAGTTATAGTACAAAGATTTTTCAGAAGAAACTGGATATAAGAGCCATGTTCAAAATGTCCTTCGTCTTGATTAAATTATCGATATCTCTAAATACATGTTTTTTCAATATATAGTCACAATATTTCATATATTTGCACATATTCAGAAGCTTCCGTCGTAGCTTAGTTGGTAAAGCATCTGCCTGCAATGCAGGAGACGAGTTCACATACAATTTTTCGATAGCTTCTATTAGTTATTTTCTTTAAACAATGGAAGTCAGATTTATGATTCAATCTGACAACCTGGATTTGCTACATTTCTTTCTGTTTTTATATCACTGTTAAGTATATTCACAGAATTTAATCATATACCATAGTAAGAATTTTTATAACCCTTTAGCTAATTTGAAATATACTAAGCATTCATTGTTTTAGTCAGTCATTCCACAAACTTTTACTGAGTGCCTACAGAGTACTAGGAATTATGCTAAGGTATAAGCAAAATACCTTGTTACCAATACACCACTGTTGAATAGTCAATAATAAATATTTTCAACATGTAGCTTTTAACACATTTTCATAAAATCCAATGTATGAGTGGAGATTATAGTGAGGTGATTACACTACTAGAATTCTGTAGTTTACAAAAATAGGGAAATTAGAAAATTTCATTAATATGAAAAATTCATAGGAATAGCTAATTTATTTTTCAATTACATATCTTACATGAAATTGAAATGGAACAAAAACTTATCCTCTCATATTCCATTTGATTTACATTATTCATCCATATTGCTATATCAGTTATAGATGTAATTTGACAATTTAGTAGTAAATTTTCAGAGGAGAAGAAAGAAGGAAAAAAGAAAAACACACCTTGGAAAACACATATCAGTTGCAAGATGCTTCCTAATTTTAGAAATGCTACAATGATAAAATAAATACTCATTTTAGATTAGGAAACTAAGGTATTTAAAGACCATTTTGAGGTTAGTATTTTCTTTCCATTCAGCAGATCTGTACTACTCAGAATGTAGAATACAAATTTAAATGGACTACTCCTTGAAAATTAATAGACAACTTTTGTCAAAGAAATATCTAACGAAGTATCACTACTTCAAATAACCAATCTATCTGAACCTATCAACTGCAATCAGAATTGATCAGCTAATTTTAATATCGAAGATGTCACACATACCATCTCATACATTCTATTAATTCTGCATATACATCAAATCATAGATCATTGTAGTATCTGATGTCCTGGTCTCAAAATTCAAAAAATAAATAAATTCTATAATAAATTGTAACAAATTTTATGTTTATAGCAAACTTGCATATACCCTTGCAAGTTTGCTATAACAACAGAGAAATTAGAGAGTCAATGAATGCAGGATGCATTTAAAATGAGTTTAATTTAATTTGATTCAAATTAACACAAAAGATGGTATTCTGGGTGCTGGGAAAAATAAACTAACAGGTATGTGATATCAGTCCAATTAGAGAGTCAATCAAAGTAGAAAAGTATATCAGACCTAATTCATTCACCTAGTCTCAATGACCCTTCCATGTTATATATCCTTTTAAAGGTTGAAATATATGAGAGAATATACAATCAGTCAGTCAGTCAGTTCAGTTGCTCAGTCATGTCTGATTCTTTGTGACCCCATGGACTGCAGCATGCCAGGCTTCCCTGTCCATCACCAACTCCCGGAATTTACCCAAATCTATGTCCATTGAGTCGGTGATGCTATCCAACCATCTCATCCTCTGTCGTCCCCTTCTCCTCCTGCCCTCAATCTTTCCCAGCATCAGGGTCTTTTCCAATGAGTCAACTGTTCACATCAGGTGGCCAAAGTATTGGAGTTTCAGCTTCAACATCAGTCCTTCCAGTGAACACCCAGGACTGATCTCCTTTAGGATGGACTGGTTGGATCGCCTTGCAGTCCAAGGGACTCTCAAGAGTCTTCTCCAACACCACAGTTCAAAAGCATCAGTTCTTTAGCACTCAGCTTTCTTTATAGTCCAACTCTCACATCCATACATGACTACTGGAAAAACCATAGCCTTGACTAGACAGACCTTTGTTGACAAAGTAATGTCTCTGCTTTTTAATACGCTGTCTAGGTTGGTCATAACTTTCCTTCCAAGGAGTAAGCGTCTTTTAAGTTCATGGCTGCAATCACCATCTGCAGTGACTTTGGAGCCAAAAAAAATAAAGTCAGCCACTGTTTCTCCATCTCTTTGGGGAATATACAATAGGTCCTTAAAATTGTTGTCTTAACTCTGAATTTGTTAATACCACAGTAACAAGTTACTAGACAAAGTACCTAGAAACCTAAAAAGCAATACTGAAATATACATGGGGCTGGCTAGACCTTTTAGGTGACAGCCTGGCTTACAGTAAATGTACAACAAATATTTTATTTATTTGGTGAAGGAGAGAATAAGTGAGTGACTCACTCAACATCCCAACATCCTCATTTAAAACATGTCTCAGCACAAGTATCAACTTGTACATGCAAAGGATTTTCAGAGTTGCTTGAAAGTAATAGTAACTGTGAATGTTAATCTGCAATTTCTAAAGATCTAACATTACAGATAGGCATTGAATTTAGGATCATGACAAAACTGAGAACTAAAATATTGCCTGCCGTATCAGTAAACAAAAGATGTTGCAGCCATCAGGTCTTTAATATTTCAGCCTCCAGATGGTGAGCCCTGAGGGAACTCAGGGAAGAGACAAAAGGGCTGTTCACTACCAAGCCCATCTAGCAGCCACCAGCAACAGCGTGCCCGAGGAGACGCAGGATACTGGCCCAGACAGCTGAGGTACATTATCAAAGGAATGATCATGGTAAGCCCAGACTCATGCATCTTCTTATACATAGAAAAGCACTAAATTCTTCAACTTGGGATATGAGGGTTTCTTTTATGAACTGTAATTTTTTGATGTTCCACCTACCTGGTCTTTGTTGCAAAAACTCGTATATATCCTGGCTCCTCCCTTGCCGCTTTGGAGCAGTCCCTCAGAGTTACCTGAAATGCTGTGTCTCAGGCTTGAGTTATCAGATTTGTCCACTGAATAAAATGTAACTCTCAACTTTTAGGTTGTGCACTATTTTTTAAGTTGACATAACAGTAAACTCATTATCAGAAGGTCAACGAGTGACTCACTTGGCTCCAACAAAGAACTAACATAAATCAAAATCTCAGGGAGAATAGGACTTCCCTGGTGGCACAGAGGGTAAGAGTCCCCTTGCCAACGCAGGGGATGTGGGTTCGATTCCTGGTCTGGGAGAATTCCACATGCTGTGGAGCAACAAATTCCGTGTACCACATCTACTGAGCCTGCACACTCTAGGGCCCGCGAGCCACAACTAATGAGGCCCTGTGCTGCAACTACTGAAGCCCGCGTGCCCTAGAGACAGCAAGTCACAACTACTAAGCCTGCATGTTGCAACTACAGAAGCTCACGCGCCTAGAGCCTGCTCTCCACAACAAGAGAAGCCACTGCAATGAGAAGCCTGTGCGTCACAACTAGAGTGTAGCCCCCACTCTCTGTGACTAGAGATAGCCAGCATACAGCAACAAAGACCCAGCACATCCAAAAATAAACAAATACATAAGTATATCAGTGTGTACATGTCAGAAAATAAATTTTTTAAAAATCTCAGGGAAAAAAAAATACTTGTATAGAAATACTCCTTACAAGTAATATCTTTCCCTTTCTCCCTTAATACAATACATTTGTTACTGCCTGTCTCTATGCGTGCTTCCTCCAGTGTGGCGCACAAGATTTTGCATGGTAAATTGAATTACTTAGAATTTAGTTAATTTACACACTTAGAATAAAATTGCATTAAAATTACTTTTTCTAGTGTTTTATCAGATACAGTGAGAATACTCTCTTTTATATTTACTGCTATAAACTGAGGCAATGATAGCATGTATTCTTGTTATAGAATGCCATGGACTGCTACTGTTCTATCCTCAGTATTCTCTGTTTTCCATAACCCACCAATCTTTTTTTGTCAAAGAAAGTAGAAATATTTCATTTACTTGGACCTATCTTAAGCATCTGTAGCTGCATACTGTTCTCCCTCTTAACAAGAATTCTCATTTGGGGGCTCAGACAATCCACATAAAGTACCAGAAAGCAAAAGTCAGAGTAGGCCTGGGAAAGCCTCACAAAGCTGGAGGCTTTGAAATCTGGAATTTTGATACTGCACATTAATAAAGTTTTCCACATACATAAAACTCTAAATGTACAAAATTAGAGCATCTTGAATCAGAGAAAGACAAAAAGTGCAAGTCAGGGGACTCAAGCTTTACTTAGGTTTTCTTATTCCATTTCTAGCCTTGGATAAATTAAAGCTCTTAAATCTCACTTCCACTTGGTGGGTCTTTGTAATTAAAGAGGCTCAAAAAATCTGAATATTTCATGATCCAAACTAGATTAGGGCAGACCCATCAGTAACAAAGCTGTAACGGGCTTACCTGCCTAACAGGAGTTTATTTAAAGTGATGTTGGACAAGCTGTGGAAAATTCTTAAGGACATGGGAATACCAGACCCTGACCTGCGTCTCAAGAAATCTGTATTCAGGTCAGGAAGCAACAGTTAGAACTGGGCATGGAACAACAGACTGGTTCCAAATAGGGAAAGGAGTACATCAAGGCTGTATATTGTCACCCTGCTTATTTAACTTATATACAGAGTACATCATGAGAAATGCTGGGCTGAAGGAAGCACATGCTGGAATCAAGATTGCCGGGAGAAATATCAACAACCTCAGATATACAGATGACACCACCCTTATGGCAGAAAGTGAAGAACTAGAGAGCCTCTTGATGAGAGTGAAAGAGGAGAGTGAAAAAGCTGGCTTAAAGCTCAATATTCAGAAAACTAAGATCATGGCATCTGGTCCCATCACTTCATGGCAAATAGATGGGGAAACAGTGGAAACAGTGAGAGACTTTATTTCAGGGGCTCCAAAGTCACTGCAGATGGTGATTGCAGCCATAAAATTAAAAGATGCTTGCTCCTTGGAAGAAAATCTATGACCAACCTAGACAGCATATTAAAAAGCAGAGACATTACTTTGCCAACAAAGGTCCATCTAGTCAAGGCTATGGTTTTCCCAGTAGTCATGTATGGATGTGAGATTTGGACTATAAAGAAAGCTGAGCCCTGAAGAATTGATGCTTTTGAACTGTGGTGTTGGAGAAGACTCTTGAAGAGTCCCTTGGACTGCAAGGAGATCTAACCAGTCCATCCTAAAAGAGATCAGTCCTGAATATTCATTGGAAGGACAGATGTTGAAGCTGAAACTCCAATACTTTGGCCACCTAATGCGAAGAACTGACTTACTAGAAAAGACCCTGATCCTGGAAAAGATTGAAGGCAGGAGGAGAAGAGGACGACAGAGGATGAGATGGTTGGATGGCATCACCGCCTCAATGGAGATGAGTTTGAGTAAACTCTGGGAGTTGGTATTGGACAGGGAGGCCTGGCATGCTGCAGTCCATGGGGTCACAAAGAGTCGGACACGACTGAGCTACTGAACCGAACTGAACTGGATGAGCAATTCAACTTCGTTGATTCTCTCAAGTTTCTCATCTATAAAATGAAAGGACAGGGATAGATGATTCATAAAGTTTTTTCTCCAATTTGGATTCCTCTTAAGTCCCTATAAAGGGCAGATTTTTTACTCCATGTCTAAAAACTAAATCCCTAAGAGTAAGGCTGTATGGCATCAGCCAGAGGAAATGAATGTTTACTCCCTCAAACATGAAATAGCCCTTACGATGAACCTTGCTCTAACCACTTTACCCATAAGCACACTTTGAATCCTCACAAGCAAGACAGGTATCATTATTACGTCCAGTTAACAGATAAGGAGCTTGAAGCATCAGGTTAAGCAGTTCAGCTTGTTCCAGAGTACATAGCTAGTAAATAGTGGAATCAGGATGCAAACACATGCAGTTTGGCTTGAGAATCAGTGCTCTTTACACTGGTTATGTTAGACTCGCAGAACTTTCCCAGATTCCCTACACATTAACTAAGGTCAAGGGACAGGACTGACTAGATGTGTGTTGTAGGAGCTTTGGAAAGATATGTGACTCAAAACTGCTGATGTTGCAAAATTAACAGTGGTCAAAAGTGTCCTATCCTTGGGGAAAAAAAAAAATTATGATAACCCTGAAGTTCCACCCAACATTATAATGATATTTTCTATTAATTCCATTCAATATTACCTTTAGTTGGAAACATAACTGAATATGATTTAATTTTATATACTATACGTTAAGTCTTGCCATTTACTCACAAATTAAAAAAAAAAACTTCTTAGACTAAGCATGTATTTTTGTTTGAAATATGATCCACATAATTTAATTGAACAGGCCCTGGTCTTTTATTCCAGGACTTTGTGATAGTTGTAATAATGCTGTATATCAATGCAACATAATTTCTCATGTAATATTAAACATAATTATTTCAATAGCTCTGGGAGACAATGAAAATAGTCCAGAGAAAAGGACAAACACATCCAAGGTTAAAATTTGGGTAAGTAGTAGCAGGACATAAAAGCTGGTTCTTCTAAGTTGTGGTCTAGCCGCTTTTCATTATCCTAGTCCTCATTTAAAATAGCTAAAGTAGCTAATCAGTGAAAGAATAGAAAGATTTATCAATTACTATCCAAATATCCAAAAGATACATACGTCAAATAAAATATTTTCAAAGCAACATTTACCTAAAGAAAACAAAACTACAACAACAACAACAAAAAAATACACCCATGATTTATTCTGTATTTTTGGGCAGGAGAAAGAATGAAACTGGGAAATAACAATAACAATTGTGGTTTGGTTATGCATCGTAAGGTAGAAAGGCAAGCTTGTCCTTTTAGGAACTTTAAAAGAAAACTGAGGACCAATCGCAATAAAACTAGGAAAGAAGAACCTAAATGAGCTTTAGGAGGTACTTACTAAGTTAATGTGCTTGCACACTAAGCATCTATTAAATGAGTTTTCATGAAATTCAATCTCAACCAATTATGGTTTATATGGTCTCATTGAAAGAGCAGTCACTGTTGCAATGCACAAAAGATCTCTTCAATTAAAAAGAAGATATCTGATTTATACTGTTGCCTTAAAAAAATGCACAATGTGAGAGTTGTGAGCTAAGTTTTTTGGGGCATAAAATGAGGATTGCAGCCCAGGAGACAGCATTTCAGATAGCTCTGAGAAACTGCTCCAAAGAGGAAGCGGGGGTTATATACATGTGATTAAGGTGAAAGAGGAATCCATACAATCAACACATATTTCTCCAGAAAGTTTCTGCTACTATGACGAAGTTTTATGCTAGCCACAAGGAACAGTCATTACCATGAAGGATTTTAGTGCTTTTCTAGCGAAAGGCAAAGGAGAAAAGAAAAGATAAACCCATTTGAGTGCAAAGCTCCAAAGAATAGCAAGGAGAGGTAAGAAAGCCTTCCTTAGTGATCAATGTAAAGAAAATAGAGGAAAACAATAGAATGGGAAAGACTAGAGATCTCTTCAAGTAAATTAGAGATACCAAGGGAACATTTCATGCAAAGATGGGCACAATAAAGGACAGAAATGGTATGGACCTAACAGAAGCAGAAGATATTAAGAAGAGGTGGCAAGAATACACAGAAGAACTCTACAAAAAAGATATTCATGACACAGATAATCACAATGGTGTGATCACTCACCTAGAGCCAGACATCCTGGAATGTGAAGTCAAGTGGGCCTTAGGAAGCATCACTATGCACAAAGCTAGTGGAGATGATGGAATTCCAGTTAAGCTATTTCAAATCCTAAAAGATGATGCTGTGAAAGTGCTGCACTCAATATGCCAGCAAATTTGGAAAACTCAGCAGTGGCTACAGGACTGGAAAAGGTCAGGTTTCATTCCAATCCCAAAGAAAGGCAATGCCAAAGAATGCTCAAACTACCACACAATTGCCCTCATCTCACACACTAGCAAAGTAATGCTCAAAATTATCCAAGAAAGGCTTCAATAGTACATGAACCATGAACTGACAGATGCTCAAGCTGGATTTAGAAAACGCAGGGTAACAAGAGATCAAATTGCCAACATCCGTTGGATCATCAAGAAAGCAAGAGAGTTCCAGAAAAACATCTCTTCTGCTTTATTGACTATGCCAATGCCTTTGACTGTGTGGATCACAACAAACTGTGGAAAATTCTGAAAGAGATAGGAATACTAGACCACCTGACCTGCCTCCTAAGAAATCTGTATGCAGGTCAAGAAGCAACAGTTAGAACTGGACATGGAACAACAGACTGGTTCCAAACAGGGAAAAGAGTACGTCAAGGCTGTATATTGTCACCCTGCTTATTTAACTTATTTGCAGAGTAAATCATGAGAAATGCACAAGCTGGAATCAAGATTGCCGGGAGAAATATCAATAACCTCAGATATGCAGATGACACCACTCTTATGGCAGACAGTGAAGAACTAAAGGGCCTCTTGATGAAAGTGAAAGAGAAGAGTGAAAAAGTTGGCTTAAAACGCAACATTCAGAAAACTAAGATCATGGCATGCTGTCTCATCACTTCATGGCAAATAATGGGGAAACAATTGGGGAATTTATTTTGGGGAGCTCCAAAGTCACTGCAGATGGTCACTGCAGCCATGAAATTAAAAGATGCTTGCTCCTTGGAAGGAAAGTTATGACCAACCTAGGCAGCATATTAAAAAGCACAGACATTACTTTGTCAACAAAGGTCCGTCTAATCAAGGCTATGGTTTTCCCAGTGGTCATGTATGGATGTGAGAGTCGGACTATAAAGAAAGCTGAGTGTTGAAGAATTGATGCTTTTGAACTGTGGTGTTGGAGAAGACTCTTGAGAGTCCCTTGGACTGCAAGGAGATCCAACCAGTCCATCCTAAAAGAGATTAGTCCTGAATCTTCATTGGAAGGACTGATGCTGAAGCTGAAACTGCAATACTTTGGCCACGTGATGCAAAGAACTGACTCATTTGAAAAAACCCTGATTCTGGGAAAGATTGAAGGCAGGAAGAGAAGGGGACAACAGAGGATGAGATGGTTGGATGGCATCACCAACTCAACAGACATGAGTTTGAGTAAACTCCAGGAACTGGTGATGGACAGGGCATGCTGCAGTCCATGGGGTCACGAAGAGTCCGACATGACTGAGCAACTGAACTGAACTGAACTGAGGTCTGAGGAGATACGAGACTTGGGCTCATAATATCGGCTCCTGAAAATATCTAACTATCTGAAGACCTGTCCTACCAGTCCCCCCCCCTGCTACCCTCTGCCAAGCTGAGAATGCCTCATTTCTGCTCTCCACCTTGAACTCCTTTCAGGGGATGTTGAAGGTCAGCAGCTCAGCAGCTCATGATTTAATCCTTGTAGAGGTAGATGGCAAGTGCCAATTTATAGTTGACAATAGATATTTCTGCTTCAGCAGCTAAGAGACTAAACAAGAAAAAGCCTAAACTTGAGTTTAGCAATCAAGTTGTGAGCTTAGTCCTGTTGTTTGCACAGAGAATGTTGAAGACCCCTAACAACTGTGTTAGGCCACCTGACATTTATTAATAAACAATTAAAATTAAACTCCAAAAAGAACAATCTAAAATTGTGGGATATGGGAAAAAGCAAACATAAAATATAGTCACCCATCTGTAGAATCAAGAAACCTATAATGGAATATGATTACCTGAACCTTGAGATAAACATTAATGATTAAAATGTGGATGATGGGTCCCCAAAATAAGAAACTTTTGCTTGCACTGAAAGTATGTCAAGGTTATCACTGCTTTTCACTAAACAAATTCTAAAACCCACGCATGGTAACCTTTGAAATTTTAACAGAGCATCATCAGACTTGCACTGATTGCTTCAGTTTACATGCCACTGGTCATAGAACTTTGAACTGATCATTTTGTTTGGAAAACTTGAAGATATTGTATCTCTTTAAGTTAAACAAACCCTTGGACATACACACATGCTGTTTAATGAGTGTAGTCCCCCCCAAATGGAAAATTTTCCTGATAAGGAACTGAATGGAATAGTACAAACCAAATCAGAGTCCCCATGTTGTAAAAATGCTCAAATTTTCCATCTTTTCTCTCATCTATATATTATATACTTATATTTTTTAAAAAACTGTGCCTTTCTGTTTCATTATTCAAGACAATGGTCCTTTATAATCTAAAGCTATACCTATTTGGACTTAATGTTAAAATGTCTTATTTAGATATCATAGATATGATAAAACTTCATTTTAGCTTTACAATATCTTTATTCAAATACAGAGATGTTTATAAGCAAATTTCTGATAGTGCAATTCTATTTTTCTGCTTAATTTCATGAAAATATCATTAGCATATTTTATAGGAAAAAGTAGAGCCCCTTGGTAAACCAAATCTACATTTAATTCAATAGCAAAGAAAGTTTAAGTTACTTAATTAAGTAAATGAAAATAATTTCCCACAAACATTGACAAAAAAGTTCTGGATACTAATAATTTTATTGTACCTAATTACTACATCTCAGAATGAAAATATCAAACAGAAAATAAACAGCTGTGTTAACTCTGACAGTATTCATTTATTTTTCTTTTATTGAGGTTTTAAACACATTGGTGTTTGCTTTTTGTCTAGATTTTTCTACGGCTTCAGACTAGGCTAGAAGTGGGTGGAGGTTAGAATACATTCAAGCACTTGCTAACAATGCAAAAATTGCCCAGTCTAAGCTCCACAGTGAAGGCCGATCATAGTGACAGTTTAGTGAAGTGCTCCTATTGTCTTTTCATTTCCCAAACTTTTAAGTAAGTCATGAGCAAAGATAATATAAGAAATCTGAAGTTCAACCTATGTATCCATTTGATACAAGGCAAAGTTGTATGACTAGCCCATGTGACAGGAACAGAAACTCAATGAGAGACCCTTCTTTTTATATCTCAGTTTAATAGAAGCATTCTCAAAACAGGTTGTGCAAATGCATATAAACTCACATTGTTTATCCTGCAGCAATGAGCTTTTTAAAAGCCTCTCAATTTACACATCCGACTCTTTGCGACCCCACAGACTGTGGACCACCAGGCTCCTCTGTCCATGGAATTCTCCAGGCAAGAATACTAGAGTGGGTTGCCATTTCCTTCTCCAGGGGATCTTCCCAACCGAGGGATCGAACCTGTGTCTCCTGCATTGGCAGGCAGATTATTTACCACTAAGCCACCTGGGAAGCCTCAATTTACATACCATTGGGTGGAGCACACCCTATCCAGTTTACCACAGGAACATCATTCCAATAGTTTTATATCTAGCCTCATTCATATGTTTCTGTTCTACCTATCTGGTCTTGGTTGACAGTTGATTTTCTAACACTGTGTTAAACTGGCAGGTATCCACGAGAGCAAAGAGAACTTCAGGAATGTCTTTTTTTATCATGACAACTAAGGAGAAAATGATTGTTTTAAAGTCTAGGAACATTTACAATTTTATAATTCCCCCAACTGAAAAAAAATAAGTATAGTCAAGCTGATTAGGGCAGTGTCAGGAAGCCTGGAGCTCTGTAAGCCTCGTTTCTACTCTGGCAAAGGAGCCCTGGTAGTACTGGATCCATGGACAGTAGCAGAGGCAGGCTTCCCTATGATTAACAGAAAGATAAAAGAACGGGAAGTCATGAGGCCTCCCACCACTGCGCTCTGTATGCTCAGTCATGTCCTAGTCTTTGCAACCCCATGGACTGTAACCTGCCAAGCTTCTCTATCCATGGAATTTTCCAGGAAAGAATACTGGAGTGTGTTGCCATTTCCTACTTCAGGAAATCTTCCCAACCCAGGGATTGAACCTGCATCTTCTGTTTGCAGGTGAATTCTTTAGCAATGAGCCACCTGGGAAGCCCACCCCTGTAAGCCCTGTGAATGTAGAGTTCAGTTCTTAACAAGGATTTTTAGCACATCTTGTAGGGAGATTCAACCTAAAGAAAAGTGTGCCATAGCCATGGTTCTCCCATGTGCAATTACCTGATAATGACACCTAAATGAAACTACTCATTCCTTTCAGTTTCTTTCAAATGCTTTCCACCTGTACCACTTCTCTGAATTGCCTCTCAAGTAGAGTATTCAACCGTAGTAGGAAAATATTTGCTACATGCTTCATGCATAAGAGAGGACCCAGTCAATGGCATTTGACTGGCCTCTTTAACATTGATTCCATAAAATTACATTATTATAGTTCCTCATTTCCTTGAGCCAATTGTTTTATTTTTTATTTGCTTACAACACTTTTTTATCATCTAATCAAGGGCTTCTTCACCTTCTATTGAGTCAGTCAAAAATCAGTCAGTTCTTTCTTCTTTGGGTCTTTCTATTTGCTCTCTGTTTCATTGCAGTTAATGTATTATGGGCATACTTCAAACCACAAGTAGGACCTGCACATTATTTCCACAAATATCTTCCTAGAATATCATGTGCAATCATTACTCTCCTTTTGCTCGAAAGTTTATAATGATTCTCTATTGCTTAAAAAATTAAATCCAAACTAATAATGTGCTGGATCCTGTGCTTGGTATACAAAGGAATTGGGGACAAGTAATATCACCTGCAATATCAGTAAACAGTGGTTGCTGTGGCCATTAAGCCATCAGCCAATGCAGCCACAACTCCACCCCATCTCAAATATGCAGAAATTAACAGAATCACATGACGATAGAGTTCTTTAATATGATCTACAACATTGTGTCTTACTAATTTATAATCATATGTTACACAAATGAAGGAGAGGTAGGACACTAATGGGTGTGAAGTCGGGGTAGGACAACCCTATTTGGTGAATTCTGCTTTGCATCTGAGTGTAGCCATATATGGTGCCACAGAGCTTTATCATAGTTATGTGCATGCAGTTGAATTTTAGCATTTTCTCCCCTGTGTAGAGAGTATGCTGTAGAATCTTGTGGAATAGAACTGTTAAATGCAGGAATACTGAGAAGACTACACAGTACTCCAGATCAGTGAAAGTTAAACACATATATTCAGCAGATTTGGAAAGCTAAATCTTAATCATTTCTTCAGGTTAACGCTAAATCAGAAAAGAAATAAGGTGCTGAACAGTGATCATCACACTGACCTTCTTGGTCTGTCTTGTGATAAGAACATGGTATTCTGGACAGGTCTCAAGCAGAGTGGCCCAAAACATCAGGGGGTAACAGCCCCTTTGGCAATAGTTTAATCACTAAGTTCAATGTCACATGGAAAAGTAATCTAGAACATTCACAATGTGTCTTATCCCAGAGAGCTCACCCACACATGTTTGTCTACTATGTGCTTTACACAAAATTTTACCACTCCTACTGAGAGCTTGTTTGTTGACCCAGCCATGAAGCACTAAGCTCAGGATTAGAAGTCACACATTACCAAGAGAGAGCTCACTCCCTCAACAAAAAATAACAGAGGACAAACATCCCTTCCTTCTACAATTTTCCATTCTTATTCCAATGTTTTCTCACCACTCTCAACAAAACACCATATCTCCAAAACACCAAACAAACCTTTGGCATTTACTTCCAGACAAGATATAAGAATCACTAACTTCCTTCTTTTTTTTTTTTTCCTGACATGGGCCTCCTTCTCACTTGCATGAAGAGAATTTCCTCTCTCTAACCCTTTATTTACTTCTAAATTTGATGTTCAGTGGGATTTGAAAATATCTGGCCTTGCAGGAGAGAGTATAAATGGGAAAAAGCAGTATTATTTGCCATTCTGAAGCCACCAGGTAAATGTGAACCAAAGAAATACATGTGAGATCCCACTACCATTCTAGGGGCTGTTGCTGCTAAGTCACTTCAGTTGTGTCCGACTCTGTGCGACCCCACAGACGGCAGCCCACCAGGCTCCCCCGTCCCTGGGATTCTCCAGGCAAGAACACTGGAGTGGGTTGCCAGTTCCTTCTCCAATGCATGAAAGTGAAAAGTGAAAGTGAAGTCGCTCAGTCATGTCCGACCCTTAGTGAATCCATGGACTGCAGCCCATCAGGCTCCTCTGCCCATAGGAGTCTCCAGGCAAGAGTACTGGAGTGGGTTGCCATTTCCTTCTCCGATTCTAGGGGAGTAGGTCTCAACTGTTCATGTGTTTAAAATCAGCAGTGGCGTAGTAGGATATTTCTTACTAGACCGTATTCTTTCAACAACATTCCACACTAAGAATGATTTAATCCAAATTTTCAAATGATAAAATTTGCACAGGTAAAATTGTTATTATATGCAGATGACATGATGCTATATATAGAAAAACCTAAAGACACCTAACTATTAAAACTGCTAAATGAATGCAGCAAGGTAGTAGAATGCAAGATTAATCTACAGAAGTCAGCTGCATTTCTTTACACTAACAATGAAATATCAGAAACAGAATATAAACAACAATCCCCTTTAAAATCACATCAAGAAAAATACTTAGGAATAAATCTAACCAAGGAGGTGAAAAGCTTATATGCTGAGAACTACAAAACAATAATAAAGGAAACTGAAGATGATTCAAAAAATGGAAAGATATCCTATGCTCTTGGGTAGGAAAAATTAATATTGTTAAAATGTCCATACTATCCAAAGCAATCTACATATTTAACGTAATCTCTATCAAAGCATCCATGACATTTTTCTCAGTACTAGAACAAATAATTCCAAAATTTATAAAGAATCATAAAAGGCCCAGAATTGCCAAAGAAATCATGAGGAAAAAGAAGAAAGCAGGTTGGCTAATCCTTCCAGACTTCAGACAATATTACAAAGCCACAGTAATCAAAACAGCATGCTGCTGCTGCTGCTGCTAAGTCACTTCATTCGTGTCTGACTCTGTGCGACCCCATAGACAGCAGCCCACCAGGCTCCCCCGTCCCTGGGATTCTTCAGGCAAGAACACTGGAGTGGGTTGTCATTTTCTTCTCCAATCAAAACAGCATGGTATTGTCACAAAAACAGACTCATGGGTCAATGGAACAGAATAGAGAGCCCAGAAATAAACCCACACACCTATGGTCAATTAATCTTCAACAAAGGAGCCAAGAATATACAATAGGGAAAAGATAGTCTTTACAGAAAGTGGTTTTGGGGAAGTTGTACAGCTGCATGCAAATCAATGTAGTTTGAAAACTCCCTCACAGCACACACAAAGATAGATTCAAAGTGGTTTAAAGACCTAAATATAAGATATGACACCATAGAACTACCACTATTGGTGGAAATGTAAATTGGTGCAGTCATTATGGAGAACACTTATAGAGATTCCTTAAAAAACTAAAAATAGAGCTATCATATGATCCATTAATCACCCTCCTGGACATATATCCAGACAAAACTATAAGTTGAGAAGATTCATGCACCTCTATATTCACACTAGCACTATTTACAATAGCCAAGATGATGTATGATATTTTATGTGTGTATATAACAGAATATTATTCAGCCATAAAAAAGAATGAAATAATGCCATTTGCAGCAACATGGATGGACCAGTCTGTTGTTCTGAAAGATGACGCTGTGAAAGTGCTGCACTCAATATGCCAGCAAATCTGGAAAACTCAGCAGTGGCTACAGGACTGGACAAGGTCAGTTTTCATTGCAATCCCAAAGAAAGGCAATGCCAAAGAATGCTCAAACTACCGCACAATTGCACTCATCTCACACGCTAGTAAAGTAATGCTCAAAATTCTCCAAGCCAGACTTCAGCAATATGTGAACCATGAGCTTCCAGATGTTCAAGCTGGTTTTAGAAAAGGCAGAGGAACCAGAGATCAAATTGCCAACATCTGCTGGATTATCGAAAAAGCAAAAGAGTTCCATAAAAACATCTATTTCTGCTTTATTGACTATGCCAAAGCCTTTGACTGTGTGGATCACAATAAACTGTGGAAAATTCTGAAAGGGATGGAAATACCAGACCACCTGACCTGCCTCTTGATAAACCTGTATGCAGGTCAGGAAGCAACAGTTTGAACTGGACATGGAACAACAGACTGGTTCCAAATAGGAAAAGGAGTACGTCAAGGCTGTATATTGTCACCGTGCTTATTTAACTTATATGCAGAGTACATCATGAGAAACGCTGGGCTGGAGGAAGCACAAGCTGGAATCAAGATTGCCAGGAGAAATATCAACAACCTCAGATATGCAGATGACACCACCCTTATGGCAAAAAGCAAAGAAGAACTCAAGAGCCTCTTGATGAAAGTGAATGAGGAGAGTGAAAAAGTTGGCTTAAAGCTCAACATTCAGAAAACTAAGATCATGGCATGAGGTCTCATCACTTCATGGCAGATAGATGGGGTAACAGTGGCTGACTTTATTTTTCTGGACTCCAAAATCACTGCAGATGGTGATTATAGCCATGAAATTAAAAGACGCTTACTCCTTGGAAGGAAAGGTATGACCAACCTAGACAGCATATTAAAAAGCAGAGACATTACTTTGCCAACAAAGGTCCGTCTAGTCAAGGCTATGGTTTTTCCAGTGGTCATGTATGGATGTGAGAGTTGGACTATAAAGAAAGCTGAGTGTCGAAGAATTGATGCTTTTGAACTGTGGTGTTGGAGAAGACTCTTGAGAGTCCCTTGGACTGCAAGGAGATCCAAGCAGTCCATCCTAAAGGAGATCAGTTCTGGGTGTTCATTGGAAGGACTGATGTTGAAGCTGAAACTGCAATACTTTGGCCACCTGACGCGAAGAGCTGACTCATTGGAAAAGACCCTAATGCTGGGAAAGATTGAGGGCAGTAGGAGAAGGGGACGACAGAGCATGAGATGGTTGGATGGCATCACCGACTCGATGGATATGGATTTGGGTAGACTCAGGGAGTTGGTGATGGACAAGGAGACCTGGCGTGCTGCGGTTCATGGGGTCACAAAGAGTCAGACACGACTGAGCGACTGAACTGAACTGAACTGAACTGAACTGTTGTTCCATGTCCAGTTCTAACTGTTGCTTCCTGACCTGCATACAGGTTTCTCAAGAGGCAGGTCAGGTGGTCTGGTATTCCCATCTCTTTCGGAATTTTCCAGTTTATTGTGATCTACACAGTCAAAGGCTTTGGCATAGTCAATAAAGCAGAAATAGATGTTTTTCTGGAACTCTCTTGCTATTTCAATGATCTCGCAGATGTTGGCAATTTGATCTCTGGTTCCTCTGCCTTTACTAAAACTGAACAAATATTTAAGGCATGAAGTAGTCTTACGGAGAAGGCAATGGCACCCCATTCCAGTACTCTTGCCTGGAAAATCCCATGGACGGAGGAGCCTGGTAGGCTGTAGTCCATGGGGTCGCTAAGAGTCAGACATGACTGAGCGACTTCACTTTCACTTTTCCTGTTCATGCACTGGAGAAGGAAATGGCAACCCACTCCAGTATTCTTGCCTGGAGAATCCCAGGGATGGCGGAGCCTGGTGGGCTGCCATCTATGGGGTCGTACAGAGTCGGACACGACTGAAGTGACTTAGCAGCAGCAGCAGCAGTAGTCTTATGAATCTTAGTACTGGTAAATTTTTTTGTTGTCATTGTTCAGTCACTAAGTTGCATCTGACTCTTTACAACTCCATGAACTACAGCATGCCAGGCTCCTTTGTCTTCCATTATCTCCCAGGTTTTGCTCAAATTTATGTTCATTGAGTCAGAGATGCTATCTAACCATCTCATCATCTACCACCCCCATCTTCTTTTGCCTTCAATCTTTCCCAGCATCTGGGTCATTTCTATTGAGTAGGCTCTTTGCATCAAGTGACCAAAGTATTGGAACTTCTGCTTCAGCATCAATCTTTTCAATGAATATTCAGGGTTGCTTCCTTTAAAATTGACTGGTTTGATTTCCTTGCTGTCCAAGGACCTCTCAAGGGTCTTCTCCAACACCACAGTTCGAAAACATCAACTTTTCCACACTCAATCTTCTTTATTGTCCAGCTCTCACACCCGCACCTGTACATGACTACTGAAAAAACCATAGCTTTGACTATAAGGAACTTTGGCAGCAAAATGATGTCTCTGTTTTGTTTTGTTTTTTTTTTTTTGCTGCAAAAGCTTTTTTGTTTCCATTTGGTCCAAGGCTTGAGAGAGGGCTCCAGAGTGTTAAAAAAAAAAACTGCCTAGTGGCTGCAGAGAGGGGCTTCAGGCAGATCTGATGTTAAGGGAGCTCCTCAAAGGCCACTGGGTTCCAGAGGCTCCTAGTCATGCTTGAGGATGAACCTTTCAAAAAGATATTTGCCCAACCCAGCCTGGGAATCGGCCAGCCTGCAGAAGTGGGTCAGGTGGTCACCCATCTTTTTGACGAGTTTCACCTCATTTGGAAGTTGTTCTCCCGGAAGTCACAGATGTGGGGGTCTACGCGGGCAGAACCCAGTCTATGCAGACCCAAAAGGGCCTTGTTCAGATTCTTCTCCTTGAGAAGGGCGACTTCCATAGCATCCTGGGTTTTACCCCACTCATCTTGAGATGCTTCTATACCTCTCGGGAGAGGGTGCACTGCTTTTGCATTTTCAAGAGACGCTGTGTGTTCTTGTGCTTCTCCTTGGCCAACTTGCAAAACAAACAAAAAAAGTGGCCCACACCCTCCAGAACCACATCGTCCTGATCGAAACAGAAGCGCAGAGAGAGGTAGGTGTCGGAGACCCTCAGATGCATGTTGACCAGGAGGTGGAGGGCAGTCTCCACCTCAGTTGAATAATTCTGACGAATCTGGGAGCTCATGGTTGATCGGTAATAAGGAGTTAAGATTGAAAAAAATGGTGGCTGGTCCCAGTGATCGCGGACAGCTGAGTGGCTGATTCTGAAGGTTGTGACTGGAAAAAAGGTTGGACAGTGGTCGGAGCCTGGAGTAAGTGGCATCCCTGGATCGGTTCCGTCCAAGCACTGTTGAAGCAAGAGACAGATCCGCGGGACTGTTGAGCGTACTTCCGATGTCTCTGCTTTTTAATACACTGTCTACGTTTGTTTTCTCTCACCATCATAATACTCCTAGGAAAGTATAGATGACATCTGAAATCATGTATTTCATAAACCTTCTTATATAGTTGTCACAACTGGCTCTAGTCGCCAAGGAGAATGAGAAACTGCAGAAGCATACTTCAGAAGTTATATCTAGCTTTAAAGCTTTAAAATCCAATTAACTCAATCATTGCACATAGTATTTGTCATTTTATAAGCACTGAAGAATAATAGAATTGATCTTAAGGAAATTAAGGAAAAGCAAAACAGAAAATTTACCCTTTGCAAATGCAATCATTTTCATACTAGTTGGAAACTAGACAACAAGCTATATTAATGTACACTTTATTGAATAGCCCCTCTAAGATTATGAGGTTCTCTCAAGCACACACCATCTTTTACTGATCCTTGTATTAACCAGTATCTAGAGCAGTGATTTTCAAGTTATGTTCTGTGGACACTGGAGTGCTTCAGATAGTCTGAAAATATTTTATTTACTTCTTTTAATTATATATAGTATTTAAACTATGTAGGTGTTATATACATCATACATATTAATAAAAATATATATTATATATAAACACATTTTATTTATGATTTTATATCCAAATTGGAGACTTTGGAGACAACGAAAATATTAAGTTCTGGGGATATCCCTGGCGGTCCAGTGGTTAAGACTCCATGCTTCCTCCGCTGGGGACACAGGTTCGATCCCTCATGCTGCATGGTGCAGTCCCCCCCCCAAAAAAAAAGAGAGAGAGAGAACAAAATAATAACTTCCATGACTAGGGAATCTTATTTTTAAATAAATCTAAGAAAAATCTTCTCTGTGCATATATTAGAGCTTCTGAACATGTCAATGCTTAGGAAGGTTGAAACTTTGCAACTGGTGTTTTTCTAACATTCAGGACTGGACACATCCATGTATATAAAATTTTATAGAAGATTCATTCTGTTCTGCTGCTCTTCAAGGTGGATGGTGGTTTAGTCGCTAAGACGTGTCCGACTCTTGGCGACCCCAAGGACTGAAGCCTGCCAGGCTTCTCTGTCCATAAGCAATTTCAAACTGATTCTTTCTAGTCCCTCTTGGATGAAGAAAAATATTTGACTTCAAGTTACCTTACTCCTTAAGATGGCTAAAGCCTCCAACCTTTTGGGAATGTGTGCATTACAAGTGTCTTGGGCCACTGTCAAGGTCACTGTCAGGCAGAAAATTATCTGAAAGGGGTCTGAGCAGAGCTTCAAAGTACAGAGGATGTCTCTCCAAACTGGATAAATGATGGAGAACTGACCCTTTTGGTGGCTGGTTTTGACCAGTGACAACAATAGAACAACATGGAACTCTTCCAGGTTCCATGAAGTTTCCCAGTTCTAGAACATTTGAGAAACACCTGCTCTGGCTGGTTGGAGTGAAGGGGAGGGGATTGTGAAATTCCTTCTCTTACCTCTTCTTTAGTCATGTATAATTTATACCTGTGTGTGTATTCTGTATACCCATGGGAAAGTCGACCTTGCCATCTTGCTGATGTCACTCTAGATACTTGGAACTATTTTTCTTGAAATCTTGCAACCTTAGTGTTAAAGACATTTGAAAAAAACTAGCCCAGGTCAATAACCATGACAAAAAAGCAGGTTGAAGACAAGTTTAAAATTCCCTTCTTATCCAAGTAAAATCATTTTAGCCTTAGCAAAATTCAAAGAGTCATACTGCATAGTTAAAAAGGAAAATTTGAGAAATATATAGGTTGGAAAGTAGTCTTGCAAATATTGTTACTTCAACCTTGAAGTAAGGAGATAACATAAGAATTATGAGTCATTGTGAAGTAATTTGATTTCAAGAACTTGATTTTAATAACCATAGATGGACAAAACAAACTTACTTTATTCATGAGGGGTTAGTTATGCTAAGTAAATCATAAATAATAGTCTTATTTTCAATAGCCCTTAATGCTTTTTCAAATTTGGTAGAATATATTTTACCTTTTAAAAATACATGCCATTTATCTATAAGTGAGAAAACGTTCACATATAGTCTTAATAAACTAGGCTTTATAAATATAAATTCTCAATATTTCATACAAGAAATAACTTTCTCAGGTTATTTCACACCTGTCATTGATTCATTCATTCATTCAACAAATATTATTGCTGCATGTTAATTTAAAAATTCCTATTGTCATAAAATTTACCTTCTAGCACAGGGAGCACAAACAATATTAGCATAATAAATAAGTATATTTTAAAGGGTGCATGGTATTATGGAAAAATTAAAACTAGAGCAAATAAAGAGAGACTCAGAGTGCAGGCAATATAAGATTGCTTGCAATTTTAAATAGTCAGAGTAGACCTCACCGAGAGTGTGATAGCTGAGCAAACACTTGAAGGAGATAAGGTAGGTGCCACATATGTATGAGGATAAGGAATGTTCAAGACAAAGGGAAGAACTAGTGCAAAGGCAGGAGCACCCCTGATGTATGGGAGGAATATTGACCGTCAGTGTGTCTTAAATAGAGTGACCAAATGGAGAGAGACCAGAAGAAATCAGAGAGGTAAAGACAGCAGATCAGAGAGCATCCTATTGGCCATTGAAGGGATTTCAACTTTCACCCTGAGTGAAATGGAAAGGCAATGTAAGATTTGCCTATATAATATAGAAAAACTTAGTATTACTCTTGCACAATAAGAATTGCATAATAGCATAAAAGTGAAAGTCACTCAGTCATGTCCAACTCTTTGCAACCCAGGGGACTGTACCTCTCTCCATGGAATTCAACAGGCAAGAATACTGGAGTGGGTTGCCATTCCCTTCTCCAGGGGATCTTCCCAACCCAGGGATCCAACTCAGGTCTCCTGCATTGTGGGCAGATTCTTTACCATCTGAGCCACTCTCTCTATGCATGCATGCTCAGTAGCTTCAGTTGTGTCCAACTCTTTGTGACCCCATGGACCAGGCTCCTCTCTCCATGAGATTTTCCTGGCAAGAATACTGGAGTAAGTTGCCATTTCCTTCTCCAGAGGATATTCCCAACCCATGGATTGAACCCTCATCTCCTGTGTCTCCGGCTTTGCAGGCAGACTCTTTACCAGATAATGGCAAATTATGAGTTCTATGTGAATGTATGTGCTTCATCACTCAGTCGTGTCCAACTCTTTGTGACTCTATGACTGTAGCCCACCAGGCTGCCTTGTCCATGGAATTCTCCAGGCAAGAATACTGGAATAGGTTGCCATTTCTTCCTCCAGGGGATCTTCCAAACCCAGGGACTGAACCCATGTCTCCTACATTGTCAGGAGGATTTTTTACTACTGAGTCACCATTTCTTATATATATATATATATGTATATATATATATATATATATATATATATATGTATATATATAGATGGTTGGATGGCATCACCGACTCAATGGACACGGGTTTGGGTAAACTCCAGGAGTTGGTGATGGACAGGGAGGCCTGGCATGCTGCGATTCATGGGGTCGCAAAGAGTAAGACACGACTGAGCGACTGAACTGATATATATATATGTATATAATTCTTCCTCTAAAATCCTACATTCTGAGGAGATTTTATTCTAAGACCCTATTATGAAAATTATTGAGTAGTCACTATGTTCCAAGTGATATTCATTAATTAATTCAACAAATATTTATTAAGTGCCTTAACCATCTTCAGACCCAGTTTTCTCATCTGAAAAAAGAGTAATAAATATATTTATTAAGTGCCTTAATCATCTTCAGACCCAGTTTTCTCATCTGAAAAAAAGAGTAATAAATATATTTCTTATGCTATCATTCTTTTGTGAATGATATTCTGGTTGTTATATGGAGAGTAGATATTAGTGAGAAAACATAGGGAGTGTTATTAGGGGATATAGCAATTATTTAAAGGAGAGTTCAAGGTAGTGGCAAAAGTAGTGAAAAAATCATCAAATTCAGTACATATTTTGAAATTTAAGCCAACATGATGTAATGATTGATGAATTCAATGTGGCATGTAAGGGCAAGAGATGAATCAAGGATAATTGCTATGTTTTGGCCAAAGTTACTGAATAAATCATGGGTCCATTCTATTGAGTTGTTGAGGGTGGACATTTTGGAGAAGAAATGAGTTCTATTTTGGATATATTACATCTTGGTTACCTGATAGGCATCCAAGAAGATTTCAAGTAGGCTTTTGGATATATAAATTTAAACCTCAAAGGAGAAGCCAAGGCTGAAGATTTAAATATGGCATATACCAGATGGTAATTATACCATGAGATAAAATTAATTGCTTAGATAGAGTAAAAGAAGATGACCAAGAACTGAGCTCTGGGGAGGAATCAGCAGAGGAAAGAGAAGTGGTCAGTAAATTAGGAGGAAAACTTGACAAGTGAGATGTCCTAATTTAAAGATAAAAATCATCAACGATAAGGAAACAATCAGGAAATAATAAGGAAATATCTCAAAATCCCTTGAAATTTTGAGGAAATAAGACCTGAGATTTGACCATCAGTTATAAAAAAATGAGGAGGTTATTGCTGACTTTGACAATAGTAGTTCCACTGGAGTCATGTGGCCTGACTGAAGAGAGAATATGGGTGGGAGTTAAGAAGTAAACGTGGAAGAGTAATTAAAGACAATTCTTTTTTTCCCCTGAATTTTGCTATAAAGGGGGGCAGAGAAATGAGGCTGTACTGGAAGAAGTCTTGGGCCAAGTGAGACTCCTTCAAGATGGTAGTGATATTTATATTCGATGGGAATGATTCCAAAAAAAGGCAAAAACTAATGGTGCAAGAGAAAGGAGCCAAATGAAGGAGAAAATCCTTGACTAGGCCAGATGATATGGGATCCAGTACATGCGTTGAAGAATAGACCTTTAGACAGGAGCTAGGATAGTTCAGCTACTGAACAAGAGAACACAAAGCTTAAGAACAGGTGAAGACAAGATGGTAATTTGGGGGTTGGAAAGATGAGGTAGCTGTCTTATGATTGTGTCTGTATGCTGAGTTAAGAAGGAATCACAGTCACAGCTTAGAACAATGAGGAAGAGAGATGTGTTTTTTCTGATTTTCTGATACTTTTTTCTTCCTGGAATCCTTGGCCACTTCATATATGCATGTGCTGCACCCAAAAGGGATCCACTTGATTTAATGCTCTGCTGCTGCAGTCTTGAAATTCTTAATAGTTTTTTCAACAAGAAGCCTCATATGTTTTTTGATTTCTTGTTGAGCTGCAGAAATTAAATAGTTATCCCTGCTGGAAGCTTTTGAATCTTCATCACCAGTGTTCTAGAATTTCATGAAGTATCTGGTATGAATTTTTTCAGCCATTGCACTGGATCATAATTCCCTCTTTTCAAAACAGTCATTACAGTTGACCCTTGAACAATAGGGAGATAGGGCTGTCAACCCTCTGCAAAAATCTATGTATAACTTTACAGTCAGCTCTTTATAACCATGGTTCCTCATCTGCACATTCAATCCACTATGGATCACGTACCATCACTATGGAAAAAATCCATATGTTAGTGGACCTGTGCAGTTCAAACCTGTATGTTTGAGGGTCAGTTATAATGTTCTTCAGGTCTAAGAATTTTCCTTGCATTGCTTCACTGACAATTTCCTCTCTTCAGTTTTTCTGTTTATGCAGATTTATAGTTTGATTCCTGAAGGCACAGTGAGGAAATCAGAAAGTAAGACAAGGAAAAGGGAAAAGGCGGTGAAGGCTGTGTTGATGGGTAAGTTACTACTGTGGGCACTTGGGGCTCAGTCCCACTGGAGATCCCTTGAGGGCCTGAGCGGAGCACAATTTAGAACTGTCAGCAGCTCTATCCCTCATCAAATGAAGACTGTTTCTGGGGACTTACCCTCCAGCCTGCCCCCATGTCCTCTCATAGCAGACACTATGAGGATGCTATGATGGCACATTATAGGCTCTCAGTAAACACTGATTGAATCAATAAATGAATAAATAAGATATGTAGAGATTTCTGGAGACACTGGATAGAATAAGACTAGAGATCTAAAGATATCTTTAAAGCATACTAACAATTTTTAAAAATAAAACAACTAGTGTTAGAGTTTGCTTCCGTTTGTTTTCCTGTATAATATTATTTAACTCAGTAATCTTCTATAACAGAAAGACCTTGAAATACCGTGGCTTATAAAGAGGAATAAATTTGAGTCAGTTGTAGTGAAGTGGATGAACCTAGAGCCTGTTATATAGAGTGAGGTGGGTCAGAAAGAGAAAAACAAATATATTAACACATGAATTTTCCAGTAGTCATGTATGGATGTGAGAGTTGGACTATAAAGAAAGCTGAAAGCTGAAGAATTGATGCTTTTGAACTGTGGTGTTGGAGAAGACTCTTGAGAGTCCTTTGGACTGCAAGGAGTTCCAACCAGTCCATCCTAAAGGAGATCAGTCCTGGGTGTTCATTGGAAGGACTGATGCTGAAGCTGAAGCTCCAATACTTTGGCCACCTGATGTGAAGAACAGACTCATCGGAAAAGACCCTGATGCTGGGAAAGATTGAGGGTGGGAGGAGAGGGGACAACAGAGGATGAGATGGCTGGATGGCATCACCGACGTGATGGATATGAGTTTGAGTAGGCTCTGGGAGTTGGTGATGGACAGGGAAGCCTGGCGTGCTGCAATCCACGGGGTCACAAAGAGTCAGTCATGACTGAGCTGATGTGGAGTCTAGAAGGATGGTACTCATGAACTTATTTGCAGTCCAGGAATAGAGATGCAGATGTAGAGATCAAGCTTGTGGACATGGGCAGAAGGAGAGGGTGGGGTGAATTGAGAGAATAGCATTGACATCTATCCCGTGTGAAATAGATAGCTAATGGGAAGCAGCTCTGTAGCACAGGGAGCTCAGCTTGGTACTCTGTGATGACTTAGAGGTATGGGATTACAGGGGGAGGGGAGACTCAACAGGGAAGGGATATATGTATGCTCATAGCTGATTCACATTGTTGTACAGCAGAAACCAACACAACATTATTAACCAATTATACTCCAATTAAAAATAAAGTACAGTGGCCTAACTAAAATACAAACATCATTTCCCTAAAGTAACAGCCAGATACAAGCAGTCTGGGGCTGACATACCAGCCATCCTTAATCCGATGCCACCCATCTCTGGACTCAAAGCAATTGTACCATGCTCTGCATCCTCCAGCAAGTGGAAACTGGCGGGAGAGCTGGGGGAAATAGGCTCATCCCTTTGAAAGACATACCCAGAAAAGGCACACCTCACCTTTTACTCACATCCTGTTGGCATATAGTCACATGGACAAACCTAATCCCAAGGAAGGATGGAAATGCAGTCATTTTCTAGGCATGACCAGATAAACTCGGGAGTCTATTATTAAGTGGTTCTGGTGTAGAGGAGGCAGTTCCTTACAAAATATATACAAATATAAATATACATTTACACATAAACAATATTTCTGGCTCAGATGGTAAAGAATCTGCCTGCAATGTAGGAGACCCTGGTTCAATCCCTGGGTCAGGAAGATCCCCTGGAGAAGGGAATGGCAACCCACTCCAGTATTCTTCCCTAGGAAATCTCATGGACAGAAGAGCCTGGCAGGCTACGGTCCCTGAGGTTATGAAAAGTTGGACACGACTGAGCAACTAACATACACACACAATGATTTCTGGTGTGGCGAAATGGAACTTCAGAAGCTAGGTAGGAGACTAGCTTGCATGTGTGCTAAGCCACTTTGGTCATGTCCGACTCTTTGAGATCCTATGGACTGTAGTCTGCCGAGGATCGAACTAAGAAATAGCATCTCCTGCATTGGCAGGTGGGTTCTTTACCACTAGTGCCACCTGGAAAGCCCAGAGAGTAGCTTACTTGTTTGGTAAACCATTTTACAGAATTTGAAATAATTACCAGATATGTCTATAACTGTAGTGGCTTTAAAAATTTATCCTCACTACACTCAGATGTGTGATAAAAAAAAATAGCTTTTTTGTTTTCCATAAGTAACTATGAGTTCTTTCCCCACTGAGGGAAAGGGGTAAATTTTTAATTTTTGAATTACAGTATCTTGACTTCCCTGGTGGTTCAGTGGTTGGGACTCTGTGCCCCCACTGCCAGGGGCTCATGTTTGGTCCCTGGTCAGGGAACTAAGATCCCACAGGCCACGCAGCCAAAAAAATTAAAATGACCAGATGAATTACAGTATCTGTATTAGTCAGACCAGGCTGCCATAACAAAATACCATAGATGGGAGGCTTAAAGAAAGTAAATCTGTTTTCTCACAGTTCTGGAGGCCGGAAGTCCTAGATCAGTATTCCAACATGATCAGGATCTGGTGAGAGCTCTCTTTGTGGCTTGCAGGTGATCATCTCCTCTCTGTATTCTCAATGGCACAGAGAGAGAGGTACTAACTGAACTGATGAGGATCCCTCCTTCATGGCCTCATCTAAACCACATTACCTCCTAAGGTTCCCACCTGCAAATACAAGCACACTGACAGGGCTTCAACAAATGAATTTTGGGGGGAGACACAATTCAGTCCATAGCGATATTTTCATCTCTCCTACTTTAAATAATCTGCTTCATAAGTCAGTCCGTTTTGTTTTGATTAAGTGGCTATTCTTTCAAGTTGTGCTCACCCCAGCATTACCCCTAAATGGCATCAAGCTATATGAACACAGAGGTCCACGTGCCCTTGTGGCCTTGGGTAAAATTAAAGGCCTTCACATATACTGTAGCCATGTACTGCCCTTGAGGTGTGGTCGGCCAGAACCCATCGCTGGACACTTCACTGTCTGTTTCAGGGTCTACAGCTACGAAGGGGGAGGATTATGAGTGTGAAGCATACCTCATATGTCTTGGCCTCCCCACACTGTTCCACCCATTTACTCTGTTAGGGCTGCCCCTTGTGGAGCAGGGTCTCCCTGCAGACTGGTGGACACCCAACTGACCAGAGGAATGGAGCAAAAACCCCTATGCTCTCAACACCCACCCACCAGAATAAATGCACCCATGCCCTCAACAGACCTAAGAGTTGGACATGACTTAAACTGAGCAGCAACAACAACAATGCCATCAACTGACCTAACACATCTCCCCTCTAGGATTTCAGCCTGGAGAGGGGAAGTCAGGATATGTGTATCTCATGACTCTCTTGGTATCTAATTCTCAGTCTCCTGGGGACTAAACAGGCAGATTCAGGCTTTCTTCTTTCTTCAAATCCCTTCTCCCCTCTAGAATAGTAAGCCTCGTGGTACAGCCATCATCCTTAGAGCCAGTATCATTTCAAAGTTGGGAAGAAACTCCATGATCAGAACCCCTCAGAGCTGGTTCTTGATATTCATGTGGACTAAGAACTTGGAAAACTTTTTTCTTTCTCAACCGAATCTAGATTTCAAATGTATTTTAAAAAATTTTCTTGGCAGAAAAGAACCACTCTATTTTGTTTTTATGTATTATTTAAAATTTGCAAAATTACACAATAGTACAGGGCATAGTAAAATGTATGCATCACCCACATTCAAAAATTATCAACATTTTTGGTATTGTTCAACCTACAACTCACTTTTTTCTTCTGAATTATTTTAAAAGGAATTCTACATACCGTGTCATTTTTTCTTCCCCTTTACATTCTTTCCATAAATCCAAATTCTACCAACACTCAAAAAATAGAAGCTAGGTGCCTTAGGCTAACTAGGAAAAAAATGTTTGAGCATGAAAATACGTAAGAAAAAACTTTCCTGGAACATTAGAGAATTGCCAAATTAAAAGACATGTGTTTTATAGTAAGTGCTTTACATTAAAATATGTTTCATTTCATTTTCAATAGCAAGCTCTAATTCTATAATTATTTTCTCACTTTAGTTTAACAACTTTCACTTAAAATCTTTCATGTTTAAAATTTAATCATCCTTTCAGTGACCAATTTATAATTGACTCACATTTAAACAAAAGTATCTGAAAATTTAAACTTTTCCTTTTATACATTCTCATTTAAAAGTGTAATGCACATTACATTATGACATTAAGGAAAGTCGGAATGGAAATTTTATGTGTACTGTGAGTATAATTATGTATTTTAAGTAGATACATGGAAGGAAGGAGTATAAACTAGAGAGCAAAATAGTGATGTAATTACCTTTCTAGAACTGAACCAGAAATTTTCTCCCATTGAAGTTTCCAGATATTCCAAAATGTAGTTACAGCACTTCTATAGAAGAATATTATTTTTAAAATAGAAATATATATATTCTAAGGATTTTCTCACTAAAATTTCTCTTGTTTTTTTTCATTTTATATGGTGTCTTGCCAAATTACAAATTATTTCCAATGTTTACCCAGTTACACAGTGTATACCAAGAGCTCCAGATGGCTTCTTACAACAAAGTGAAAGCAGTCTTGTTTCTATTAAACACACTCCATGAAAATTTTCAAGAGATAAATGATGCAAATATATTTTGACAGGGAAACCAAACACTAGAATACTTAAATCTCTTATTTGCTCTTTGGGGTACGTGGGAAGATTCTGTAACATTACTCAGATGGTGGCAAAATTATGTTGAGTATACAAAGGGGATTGAACAGGGAGTCAGGGAGCCTCAGTTCTAATCTCCGGGCTGCTTTAAATTGCTCTGCAATTTGGTGGTTTTCTAACCTATTTGATCCTAGTTATCATCTGTAAAACCTGAAGATTATCAGCTTCTCTCACATCACAGTGCTAGTTGGCAGATAAAGTTAGAGTACATTAATGTTACGTTAACTTAATTGGTTATGAATCACAATACAAAGGCAACTGAAATGATAATTGTGGCAAATGTCTGATTAGCAACAATATTAAACAGGCCTAATTCAATTCCTCAAGCTTAATGCAAATCAGAGTTTGGGAAGAAAAAACGGGTTTAGCAAGAAAGTGAGGACATTAGTTTGAGCAAACTCCCGGAGATAATGAAAGACAGGGAAGCTTGGCATGCTGTCGTCCATGGGATCACAGAGTCAGACACGACTTAGCAACTGAGCAACAATAATAAAGTGATAAGAAGAAAATTAGTTGGAAAATATCAGAGTACTCAAAAGAAAGACATGGACTTTTCAGAAACATTATCTTTAATTAACCAAAAAGCTCAACATTAATTACTGTTAGTAAATTATGTTTGCCCACATGTCTGCCCCTTTACTAAATTGAAACCCCTAATGATGGTGTCAGTTCATGTGCTCTGCTATCTTTTTCCATCAATACATGCACACGTAGCATTTTGGTTCATGGATAACAGTCCTGTTTGTAAACCTCTTTGGCCTATTTCAGGTGCTCAGATCATGTTTGTGGAATATAATTGAATTAATTATACAGGCTACTTAGATATTGTGCAAAGAAAGCTACCCAGTTTCAATAGGGGCCAAAGGCCCAAGAGAATTGCTACTTGCACATAACTATTTAAATGTCTAATGCACTTTAAATGGTCCATAAATTATATAAGGCAAGAAATGCATAAATTTATTTTAAGGCAAGACATTTTTACAAGTAATGCATTCATATAAAAGAAAAACTAACACTGTAAAAGTATTTTTCTTTGACTTCTAGGAATCAAAAATCTCTCAAAGTGACTATAATTCATACACCTATGATATAAAAATATCTTATTTCCCTAATTCTTAGATTCCTTAGGAAGAACTTAACAGTAAAGATACTACACATCTAGAAAGAGTATTTTGCATTGCCTTTGTACACCATTAAGCAACTTGAATTATTTTGTCAGCCAGCTAATATTTTAACCACCTGTGGCTTCCTTGGTGTTCACCCAAATATTTGTTTTTTCACGTAATGTTCACTCCATGGCTGTGGTAGCTTTTAAACATTAAGTTCTTCTACCTTTGGACTTCAGGGCATTAACAGATGTTAGGCATTTCTGCTGTGTTTTCTATGAAGGGAAAAAAAAATTCCATAGTGTTTTATATCGTGGGGAAAATAGTCCATATTCTATACTGGTTGGATATGTGTAATTACAATAAAAAGCTAGCCCTTTCTGAGCACTTATAATGTGCCAAGCACTGACTTTTACAGGTATTATTTCACTTAACCCTCACAGCAAGAAGAGGAAATGGATGCTTAGAGGAGTTAGGTAATTTACCCAAGGCCATAGACCCAGTTAGTAAGTTAGCCAAAATTCAAACCCAGATCTGACTTAAGCACCTGGCTCCTAGCACACACCATGCTGTTAGTTCAAGAGCACTTTACTAAATCTTTCAGAAAATGTGGTGTTTCAAGAATATAATGTATCACAATATTGTAAAGTAATTATCCTCCAATTAAAATAAATTAATTTTAAAAAAGAAAGTAAATTCAATTATAAAAATAGTATTTTAGTCTTAGCTTTAAAAATACTAGAAATAAAGAATAGTGACAAGATTGAAATATTACATGTTTTGAAAGAAAACCCCAGTTCAGTATCCCATTAATAAAATGTATTCATGATTTCATTTTTAATATTAATTAACATTAAATAAGGATCCAGTGTGTTATCTTTCTATAATAAAATCTGAGCAAAAAAAAAAAAAGGAATATAATGTATACTAAGACTTAAATAGTATAACCTTTCCAGTTCTTCTGTATATTAAATCATTATTTTACCTGTGCCTAGAGCTGTAAGAAAGGAAGGAAGAGAAGGAGAGAAAAGTGAGGGGTGGATAATATTTTTTATTTTTCTCCGCTGGAAAATATAAGTTAAATTCCAAAATTATATCATTTGGGTCATATTAATTGATTCTTAAACAATTGTCTCTCAACTCCAAACCCATTTTTCCTTTCTATATTTTGTAAAGCTGGGATTGAGATTCTGAAAATTGCACTTCTCTTTTGTCAGCTAATCCCTTTTAAAATCTGCCAAAGGTAGCATCAGAAGGAAATTAGAAGGCTGAAGGAGGTATGATATGTAATGCAGAGAAAAGCAGAAGTTGCTGGAATAGGAAAGATGCAACAGAGAAATTCAGTAAACACAAAACATGGTTCTTTAATGATTTTAACAAAATTTCCAAACCTCTGACATAACTGATTGAGAAAAAGAGAATGCAAAATCTTATGTAGCATACTTTATACTAACATAATATTGTATATCAATTATATTTCAATTAAAGAGTGAGACAGTGAGAGCATATATATATATATATATATATATATATATATATATATATATATATAGGGGCTTCCCTGTGGCTCAGCTGATAAAGAATCTGCCTGCAATGTGATCAAACTTGGGTTTGATCCCTGGGTTGGGAAGATCCCCAGAAGAAGGGAAAGGCTACCCACTCCAGTATTCTAGCCTGGAGAATTCCATAGACTATACAGTCCATGGAGTCACAAAGAGTCGGACACGACTGAGCGACTTTCACTTCGCTTGCATGAAATGTTCCCTTGGTATCTCTAATTTTCTTGAAGAGATCTCTAGTCTTTCCCATTCTATTGTTTTCCTGTATTTCTCTGCATTGATCACTTAGAAAGGCTTTCTTGTCTCTCCTTGCTATTCTTTGGAACTCTGCATTCATATCCATATAGTCAAAGCTATGGTTTTTCCAGTAGCCATGTATGGATGTGAGAGTTGGACCAATTGAAGAAGGCTTTACACCAAAGAACTGAAGCTTTCAAACTGTGGTGTTGGAGATAATAAATGCTTAGTCACTCAGTCGTGTCTGACTCTTTGTGATCCTATAGACTGTAGCCCATCAGAAGGATGGGGTCCTCTAGGCAAGAATACTAGAGTGGGTAGCCATTCCCTTCTCCAGTGGATCTTCTTGATCCAGGAATCAAACCCAGGTCTCCTTCATTGCAGCAGATTAATTCTTCACCATCCGAGCCATCAGTTGTTTTGTTTTTGTTCAGTCACTCAGTCGTGTCCGACTCTTTGTGACCCCATGGACTCCAGCATGCCAGGCTTCCCTGTCCATCACTATCTCCCGGAGCTTGCTCAAACTCATGTCCATTGAATCAGTGATGCCATCCAACCATCTTGTCCTCTGTCATCACCTTCTCCTCCTGCCCTCAATCTTTCCCAGCATCAGAGTCTTTTCTAATGAGTCAGCTCTTCGCATCAGGTGGCCAAAGTATTGGAGTTTCAGCTTCAACATCAGTCCTTCCAACGAATATTCAGGATTAATTTCCTTTGAGATTGACTAGTTTGATCTCTCTGCAGTCCAAGGGACTCTCAAGAGTCTTCTCCAACACCACAGAGCCACCAGAGAAGCCCCAAATAAATAATAAAGGTAACTACTCAGCATACTCTAAAGCAGTGTCCAGACACTAGTTATCTTTCTCAGGTTGTTGCTATACTACTTTCTGCCCTCGGTCCTATTGTACCAGCGTAATTTCTCAACCACACCGATGGCTCTGTACCCGGTTAGCTGTTCAGTCTGTCAGGCAGTCTTCCAACGGCAGTCAGACCTACCAAGGTCTCCTGAAGCTGCGTGTCCTTTAGCTGAGGTACTGCTCTACAGCACTCACTGGGATGAGAGCGCCACCTCGTGTTGCCTCGCTGACTGTTCACAATCCGCAACATGATTTCTTTTCACTAGAACTTCTTGCAGATGAGGCCCCTGAAGCTTCCTCCCGGGAGTAATTTGGCCACGAAAGTTGCTAACAAATATTTTCCCAAAAATAACAGAAAAAGAGCCCAAGACCTTTTCAATACAGTAATGATGCTAATGCCTGAACTTAGTAGATTGGTCTCTACATGCTGGTCCCCATATCCTTAACCTATGTCCTTTGAATGTTCGCTATATTTGTTTTTCAAAGACTTTTTAAAATTATGTTTTAAATTACAACTGAAATTATGATCTGAGAGCTGAAATAGATTTGGTAGAAACCCACCCTGCTCTCTCTCATAGAGGCCCATACTCAGTAATAAGTTCTGAGAAGAGATTCCAAGAGGTTGTTTGAAAGTACATTCCTTGGTGTCTGCAGAACAGGCTACAAGCCTTTGCAGGCAGACCAACTATTTAAACTATTTTAAAACAATTATTAGAGAAAAAAGTTTTCTTAAATTTATGGAGAATGACCATGCTGCTGCTGCTGCTAAGTTGCTTCAGTCGTGTCCGACTCTGTGCGACTCCATAGACGGCAGCCCACCAGGCTCCCCCATCCCTGGGATTCTCCAGGCAAGAATACTGGAGTGGGTTGCCATTTCCTTCTCCAGTGCATGAAAGCGAAAAGTGAAAGTGAAGGTGCTCAGTCGTGTCCGACTCTTAGCGACCCCATGGGCTGTAGTCTACCAGGCTCCTCCGTCCATGGGATTTTCCAGGCAAGAGTACTGGAGTGGGGTGCCATTGCCTTCTCCGACCATGGATAGACTCTTATTGCCTCTTCCTTCTCACAGTTTTCCACAGGCAGTTTTGCTTTACTTTTCTGCTATTCTGGAGAAAAATGAGTTCCCATTTTTTCCTTGCATTTGTTGAAAAATGAGCTCCCAATACCTGGGAGCTTGTTGATGCTTTCTTAGTTAAAGTATAAACCATTACACTCTCTCTGTGCCCATAACCACTATACTTTATTGCCTTTAAATATAAAATGCAAGGACTTTCCCGGTGGCTCAGCAATAAAGAATCTGCTTGCAATACAGGAGACAGAGATTTGGGTTTGATCCCTGGGCCAGAAAGATCCCCAGGGGGAGAAAATGGCAACCCACTTCAGTATTCTTGCCAGGAAACTCCCATGGAGAGAGGAGCCTAGCAGGCTACAGTTCATGGGGACGCAAAAGTGAGACACAACTGAGCGACTGCATATAGAAAATGCAATAATTATAAGGATATACTAGTGCCCATACCTCTTAAGTAAAACCTAAGATAAACAAATTATGTGTAAATGTCAAAATAAATATAAATTTGGAGGTAAGATGATCATTCAAAACTTACCATAGAATTTAGTATCAAGACAATGTAGTATTGGCATAAGGTTAAAATATATATTAATGTAAAAGAATCGAGAGTCCAGAAATGAATCCATATATCCATGATCAACAGATTTTAGGTAAGGTGCCAAGACTACTTATAGGGAAAGAATAATCTTATTAACAAATAGTACTGTGACTAATGATAACCACATACAAACAATGAGGTTGGACCCTTACCACATACCAAATACAAAATTAACCCAAGATATACCAAAGACCTAAATGTGAGAGTAAAAACTACTAAACTTTTAGAAGAAAATACACATAATCTTCATGACTTTGGATTAGGCAGTGATTTCTTCAATGACATTAAAAGCACTAACAATAAAAGAAAAAATAAATTAGACTTTATCAAATTAAAAACTTTTGTCCTCCAATAAGCACCCTCAAGAAAGTAAAAGGTCAACATATAGAATGAGATAAAATGTTTGTAAATCCTCTATCTGATTGGTACTAGAATATAAAAGGAACTACAACAGCTTCATAGTAAAAAAGATAAATAATCCAATTCTAAAATAAGCAAAGGATCTGAATAGATAGTTCTTAAAAAAAAATATACAAATGGTGAATAAGCATATGAAAAGCTGCTTAAAATCATTAGCCATCAAAAAAATGCATATAAAAAACAATAATGAGATACCATTTCACACCAACTAGGATGATTTTAATAAAAGAGAAAGACAATAATAGGTGTTAGCAAGAATGTGGAGAAATTAGAACCCTTATACATTGCTGGTAGGGCTGTAAAATGGTGTTGTCACTAACAGTCTGGAAGTTCCTTAAATGGTTAAACGTAGAGTTCCTATATGATCCAGTCATTCCATTCCTAAGTATATACCTACAGGAAATTTATACACAAAAATGTACACATAAATATTCAAAGCAACAATATACATAATAGCCAAAAGGTGGAAATCCACATGTCCATCAATTGATGAATGTATAAATAAAATGTGGGATAGTCATGAATAAATAGGCCTTCACATTGCAGTTTTGGACTATTATTCATAATAAAAAGAAATGAAGTAATGATGCATGCTATGACATGGATGAACCTTGAAAACATGCTAAGTGGAAAAACAGTCACAAAGTACCATATATTATTTGATTCCATTTATTCGAATTACAAGAATAGGCAAACGGATAGAGACAGAAAGTATATTGCTAGGGCTGGGAAAGATGAGATTAAGGGGTGACAGCTGCAGGATGTAGGGGGGTAGTTTTCAGGTAAGGAAATATTCTAAATAATTGATTGCACTGTTCAGTTCAGCTCAGTCGTTCAGTCATGTCCAACTCTTTGCGACCCCATGAACCGCAGCATGCCAGGCCTCCCTGTCCATCACCAACTCCCTGAGTCCACCCAAACCCATGTGCATAGAGATGGTGATGCCATCCAACCATCTCATCCTCTGTCATCACCTTCTCCTCCTGCCCTCAATCTTTCCCAGCATCAGGGTCTTTTCCAGAGTCAGTTCTTCACATCAGGTGGCCAAAGTATTGGAATTTCAGCTTCAAAATCAGTCCTTCCAATGAACACCCAGGACTGATCTCCTTTAGGATGGACTGGTTGGATCTCCTTGCAGTCCAAGGGACTCTCAAGAGTCTTCTCCAACACCACAGTTCAAAAGCATCAATTCTTCAGCTTTCAGCTTTCTTTATAGTCCAACTCTCACATCCATACATGACTACTGGAAAATCCATAGCCTTGACTACATGGACCTTTATTGGCAAAGTACTGTCTCTGCTTTTTAATATGCTATCTAGGTTGGTCACAGATTTTCTTCCAAGGAGCAAGCATCTTTTAATTTCATGGCTGCAATTACCATCTGCCGTGATTTTGGAGCCCAGAAAAATAAACTCAGCCATTGTTTCCACTGTTTATCCATCTATCTGACATGAAGTGATGGGACTGGATGCCATGATCTTAGTTTTCTGAATGCTGAGCTTTAAGCCAACTTTTTCACTCTCTTCTTTCACTTTCATCAAGAGGCTCTTGAGTTCTTCTTCACTTTCTGCCATAAGGGTGGTGTCATCTGCATAACTGAGGTTATTGATATTTCTCCCGGCAATCTTGATTCCAGCTTGCACTTCATCCAGCCCAACGTTTCTCATGATGTACTCTGCATATAAGTTAAATAAATGCGGTGACCATATACAGCCTTGACGTACTCCTTTTCCTATTTGGAACTAGTCTGTGGTTCCATGTCCAGTTCTAACTGTTGCTTCCTGACCTGCGTACAGGTTTCTCAAGAGGCAAATCAGGTGGTCTAGCATTCCCATCTCTCAACTGGAATTCCATCACTTCCACTAGCTTTGTTCATAGTGATGCTTCCTAAGGCCCACTTGACTTCACATTCCAGGATGTCTGGCTCTAGGTGGGTGATCACACCATCGTGCTTGTCTGGTCGTGAAGAACTTTTTTGTACAATTATTCCGTGTATTCTTGCCACCTCTTCTTAATATCTTCTGCATCTGTTAGGTTCCTACCATTTCTGTCCTTTATTGAGCCCATCTTTGCATGAAATGTTCCCTTGGTATCCCTTGAAAAGATCTCTAGTCTTTCCCATTCTATTGTTTTCCTCTATTTCTTTGCATTGATCACCGAGGAAGGCTTTCTTATCTCTCCTTGCTATTCTTTGGAACTCTGCATTCAAATGGGTGTATCTTTCCTTTTCTCCTTTGCTTTTTGCTTCTTTTCTTTTCACAGCTATTTGTAAGGCCTCCTCAGACAGCCATTTTGCTTTTTTGCGTTTCTTTTTCTTGGGGATGGTCTGGATTCCTGTCTCCTGTACAACGTCATGAACCTCCATCCATAGTTCATCAGGCATTCTATCAGATCTAGTCCTTTAAATCTATTTCTCACTTCTACTGTATGGTCATAAGGGATTTGATTTAGGTCATACCTGAATGGTCTAGTGGTTTTCTCCACTTTCTTCAATTTCAGTCTGATTGCGGTGATAAATGCATAATTATGAATACATTTAGCCCTTAAATTGTGCACTATTTTTTTTACATGCTGCACAGGCCTGGGCAGTGAAAGTGCCAAGTCGTAACCACTGGACAGTCAGGGAATTCCTGAATTGTACACTTTAGATAGGTGAATTGTATAGCACGTGAATTATATTTCAATAAGACAATAAAAAATGCTAGTTGTACATGATGGTTATTCAGGAATATTTTTCCTTGAACACAGAAACAGATAATCATGTGCTGATTCTGAGAGACATCATAAGCCAGATGTGAATGCATAAAACTGCAAGCCTCTAAGCCTCATGTGGGCTTCCCAGGTGACTCAGTGATAAAGAATCTGCCTGCCAATGCAGGAGATGTGTGTTCAATCTCTGGGTGGGAAGATGCCCTGGGAGAGGATAGCAACACATTCTAGTATGCTTGCCTGGAAAATTCCATGGACAGAGGAGCCTGGTGGGCTACAGTCCAAAGGGCAGCAAAGAATCAGACATGACTGAGCATGCACAAAGCCTCATGTAGTTGCCCTTCAGAAATGTGTTAAAGATATTACTGGTTTCAAAAACAAGAGGGTTAATGAACAAGCAAAGAAAAAGTACTTAAAGTAGTGAAACTGCTATAAAGCTTACCTTGATGATACTAAAGATACAAAGTCATATTGGTAAGTCATTAGCATAGACATTCAGAGCTTATTTTCAGGTTTTTCTTTGCTATTGAAGCAAAGAGAAAAATTAGTCAATATTCTTGTGCAATAAATAACATATTGGTCAGCTTGGAGATTACTCAACTTTTTAAATAAATCTTAAAATGACAACAAATTTATCAATTTGTTGGTATTATCGATACTTCAGGAGAAGTCCTGTTCTTGAACCAATATTTGTAAAATCATGAACTGCTAAGGAATACTGCCTTTTAGAGTAGGCATGCTTCCCCAGTGACTCAGCTGGTAAAGAACCTGCCTGCCAATGCAGGAGACACAAGAGATTTGCGTTTGAACCCCAGGTCGGGAAGATCCCCTGGAGAAAGAAATGGCAACCCACTTCAGTCTGGAAAATTCCATGGAGAGAGGAGCCTGGCAGGCTACAGTCCATGGGGTTGCAAAGAGTCAAACAAGACTGAGCACACATGCGCACACACACGTAGTACCTTAATAATGAAGAACTGCTTTTAAAAACTTCATTTTTACCTGGAAGAGCCATTCAAGGATTCAAGGCAGAAATTTCAAGGCATATTCTAAGTAGAAATATAGGGCAATTTCTTTAACGTCAGTTCTATACTTATGTTATTTTTAAATTGCTTTATATATAGTATATAATAAAACATGTATATCCATATATAACATGAAAGGAACAAATTAGGAAAGAAAGAAGGGCTCATGAAGGGAAGGAAAGAGTGGAATTGGGGGAGATGAGAGATTGAAGAGTGAGATCAGGGATGAATATATATGTATATTAAGATATGTGTATACATATATGGGCTTCCCAGGTGGTAGTGGTAAATAATCCTCCTGCCAATGCAGGAGATGCAAGAGATGCAAATTCAATCCCTGGGTCAAGAAGATCCTCTGGAGGAAGAAATGGCAACCTACTCCTGTATCCTTGCCTGGAGAATTATATGAACAGAGGAGCCTGGTGGGCTATGGTCCAGGAGGTCACAGAGTCAGACATGACTGAAGCAACTTAGCACAGCACAGCATATGTATATATACATATTACCTTTATGATTTTTAAATTAAATTTTAATTGGAGGGCATTGCTTTCAAGTTTTAATTTTGAATTAATATCCAACCATTGATGAATGTACTAATCATCTTTTGCTAGATGATGCTGCATTAACAGAAATCTTAGTCTCTCAAGGGCTTATAGCAACAAAATGTTATTGCACTTGTCAGTTGGGTGTTAGCTGTTTACTCCACATTCTCTTCCCTACTCCATCCAGATAAAGAAGCAACCTCTATGTGGAACTTCATCATAGTTGTGGTAGGTGGAAAAAAGAGAGAGCAGAACCTGGGATGACTCAGAGCTTCTGATCAGGAATGGTACACACAGATTCTGCTTATTTTCCATTGGCCAATTTGTGTTGCCTGGTGATGCCTGATACCACTGAGTAGGGAAGTGTAATCTTCCCACAGGGAAGGGCAATTCTGCGTGCATGACTAAGCCTGACATAACAGTATTGGAAATTATCAAAGTTTCACTGGAAAAAGCAACAGATATGTTAAGAACAATAATCTACCATCACCACGAACCATACAATCTGAAGAAAATCTTAGTGATCATCTATTTCATCTTATTCAATCTCATCTGTGGATGAAAAGTCAGAGGCTAGAAAGGAAAAATTAGTTCCTTAGAGTCATATAACTAATTTAGAGTCAAATCTCTGATAAACAGTCCACTCTCTCTCCCCATAGCAGAATTCACCTTTGTGTTTACATGAATAATCTATAAGTGAAAAATAAATAGTTAGGTAGGTCAACTTAGCTATAAATTTACACAGAAGAAAAATATGCCCAGAGTAACTATTTTTAACCAGCTCTGGGAGCTGGTGATGGACGGGGAACCCTGGTGTGCTGCAGTCCACAGGGTCGCAAAGAGGAGGACACTACTGAGTGACTGAACTAAACTGAATTCAAGGTTGGATAATTTATATCCAACAGGACACTTATATAGAAGAAGAGAAATTATTTCTATTTCTTGGAAACAGTACAAATAAGCTCTTGATTTGTTGATTTAAGGACAGATTTAATAAAGTTATGGAAAAAATACTGATGATGCTGATTAAACTTAAAAGTGTATGATGTCATACTACATTGTAAGTAGCATGAAAATATTAGAGAAATTCTTTCAGTATTTGAAAATTGTATCTGATTCAGTAAAAAAAAAAAAGAAAAAGTCACACACAAACATAACTATAATACAAAGCAACAAGTAGCCAAAAAGAGTAGGAAAGATAGTAATGAAGCAATGATGTTCCAGTGCACTTTCATCAGAAACTACAAATCTAAAAATAGGAATGATGTTTACACGTGTTCCCAGAAATTAGAAAAGTTTTATTACAAACATAATTAGAATTAGTGCTTATCAGAGTGTTTTGTCATAGTAAGTGATCAACACACATCTTGAATTGTACTAAAGGTGAATGTGCCAGACAGAAATATCTGTAGAGGGAGAAAAATTGGCAAGGACTGAGTTTAAGAAGAGGCTCAAAAAAAAAAAAAAAAGAAGAGGCTCACTTATGACAAGACAGAAAGGTAGCAAGGGACATAGTGGTCACTAAGTCGTATCCAACTCTTTGTAATCCCATAGACTGCAGCACACCAGACTTCCCTGTCTTTCACTATCTCCCAGAGTTTGCTCAGATTCATGTCCATTGAGTCAGTGATGCTTATCTAACCACCTCATCCTCTGTCAACCCCTTCTCCTCCTGCCCTCAATCTTTCCCAGCATCAGGGCCTTTTCTAATGAGTCAGCTCTTCACATTAGGTGGCCAAAGTATTGGAGCTTCAGCTTCAGCATCAGTCCTTCCAACGAATATTCAGGGTTGATTTCCTTTAGGAAGGCAAGAGACATAGAGGGAAGTTGATATTCTAACAGTCACACCCGTGGTGAGACAGATGGTAGAACCAACTCATTCGGAGGTGGGGGGGCACAAGTAATTGGCATCTTCAGAAGTTCTAAGGCCTGGGTTCCACCTTGAACAGTATCCTCAAAGGAACAGGATTGAGGGCAGATAGATACAGATGTCAATTTCTCTGTCTTTCATTTTGAGTTACCTAAAAGAAAAACTTCAGGCTTCTTTTCAGGGCTTTCAATTTTTATGCTTTATGAGATTTCAAGCATCCCATTGACTCTCTCATTATATATAGTCTCATCTCTTGCAGATACTTTTAAAACCCACAAATGGAGAACAGGAGTTAAATGCAGGTGGAGACTGAAATTCAAATTAGCTTCAGATTAAATGTTATCAGATAGCAAATAAGCATCAGTGATAGATTCTCTGATTTTCCCTGGTTTTGACGGGATGAATAAAGAGAAGAAGGCAAAATAGATAAATGATACATAGACAAGTCTGAAGAAGGGAAAAAAACTGCAAAAAGGAAAATTTAGGAACAAGACAAAACTCTGAACTTTCACATCTTTGACCTCAGAAACAAAAATTGTGGACTAAGATATTTCATGACATAATCGCAGTTGTAGTTTAGGTTTCATAAAGGTTTTTTTGCTTTTAGATTATTTTTAAGTGAGAAACCTCCCTGGGAATGTCTAACCGAGGTGTCAAAATGAGTGTGTTGCTTTCATTTCCTTGATTTGCATACCAGAAGGATGTACCCATTGTTTTATTTAATAATGTGGTAGAAAGAAATAAGATGCCATAATCTCTAGAGTCTACTGCATTTGTAGTAGATTAACTTACATAAGCAGAATTTTTCAACTTGATAAAATGAACAATAAAAATGGCCTTGACAGTTTGAAAAACAAAGATTTAAAGTACTATAGATAGAATGTGTAGGGTACCCAGAGTGCATCTAGAGGTAAATTTAAAGTCTTAACTGCATTTATGGGGGATGGGGGAGGGGAAAGGGGGGAATTAAATATGTTAAGAAAATATTTAGAAGCAGAGGAGAGAAGATCTAACAAACCAGCTCCAGAAAGGAAATAATCAGAAACTGAAGAAATGGCAAAGAAAAAAACTGAACAGAAAATCTGAAAGCTGAAATAAATAGACAAGTTTTTAGCAATCAAGGGGAAAAGACACAAAACAAAGCATATCGGGAATGAATCAAGAGGAAATCCTTAAAATTATAAAATAATAATGTAAGTTTTGTCAATAACTTTTGGTTTTTTATATTTTATATTTTAGATAGTACATTCACATGATTTTAAACTCAAAATGCTCCACATCTATATAATAAAAATTCTCCTACCACCATATTCTCCAACTACCCACTGTCTCTCCCAAAAGCACCCTAAGGTTTGTCAATTACTTATAAAAGCTTCCAGATACTTTATCCATTTACAAATTAACACAAATATGACTTCTCTTACCCCTTTTCTTGCTTGCTCCTTGGAAGAAAAGCTATGACAAACCTAGACAATATATTGAAAAGCAGAGACACTACTTTACTGACAAAGGTCCATATAGTCAAAGCTATGATTTTTCCAGTAGTCATGTATGGATGTGAGAGTTGGACCATAAAGAAAGCTGAGCGCTGAAGAATTGATACTTTTGAACTGTGGTGTTAGAGAAGACTGTTGAGAGGCCCTTGGACAGCAAGGAGATCAAACCAGTCAGTCCTAAAGGAAATCAGTCCTGAATATTCATTAGAAGGACTGGTACTGAAGCTGAAACTCCAATACTTTGGCCACCTGATACGAAGAACTGACTCATTGGAAAAGACTCTGATGCTGGGAAAGACTGAAGGCAGGAGGAGAAGGGGACGACAGAGGATGAGATGATTGGATGGCATCACTGACTCTATGGATGTGAGTTTGAGCAAGCTATGGGAGTTGGTGATGGACAGGGAAGCCTGGTGTGCTGCAATCCATGGGGTCACAGAGACGGACACGACTGAGCAACTGAACTGAACTGACCACTTTTCTCAAGCGTAAAATAAATGTAACTGGTAGGTTTAAAAGATTCTTCATGACAAAAATGTATAGGTATATTTCCCAAAACCTTCAAGAAGTATATCATGCCTGTCTTATAAAAGCTGTTTAAGATAACTAAGAATGGGGAAGATTTTACACAGACATCAATGTGGATTGGCTCATTCAGTACTATTCCACCTCCTTAGAGCAGCAGAAGTCATATAACATATAGCATTTCCCAGAATTGCTCTTGATCAGATTCCAGATGTGATTTGGGCTCTGCTATGCAATTTTACTCCTGTGAAACTGTAATTTGAAAGTGAATCAAATGGGGAAGGAGGCAGGTTGCAAGGCACCCACTGTGCTGTGGTGGATTATGACAAACTCACTGTAGTTCCTGAGCCAGTAACAAGCAGCGATGTCCTGACTGCAGAGGATGTCCTGGCCAGAAGACTTCCAGATTAGTAGAGGTGTTATAATTTTGGAACTGGCAATACAGAAGCTTCTGTATACTGACTGGTAGGTAACTTTCGGATTCAGTGACATTCTAATCTTGGCAGAGAAGGTAGCATCTTAATCTTTCAAAAATTTTTATTACTAATTTACTCTCCTACATCATTCTTTTTTTAATTGAAGTATAGCTGATTTAAAATGTTACATTGGTTCAGGTGTACAACATAGTGATTTAATATTTTTATAGATTATACTTCATTTGAAATTACAAAACATTGGTTATACTCCTTGTGCTGTACATTATCTTTGTATCTTACTTAATTTATACCTATTCAGTTCAGCTCAGTTCAGTCGCTCCGTCGTGTCCGACTCTTTGCGACCCCATGAATTGCAGCATGCCAGGCCTCCCTGTCCATCACCAACTCCCAGAGTCCACCCAAACCCATGTCCATCGAGTCGGTGATGCCATCCAACCATCTCATTCTTCGTCGTCCCCTTCTCCTCCTGCCCCCAATCCTTCCCAGCATTGGGGTCTTTTCCAATGAGTCAACCCTTCGCATGAGGTGGCCAAAGTATTGGAGTTTCAGCTTCAACATCAGACCTTCCAATGAACACCCAGGATTGATCTCTTTCAGGATGGATTGATTGGATCTCCTTGCAGTCCAAGAGACTCTCAAGAGTCTTCTCCAACACCACAGTTCAAAAGCATCAATTCTTTGGCACTCAGCTTTCTTCACCGTCCAACTCTGACATCCATACATGACCACTGGAAAACCACAGCCTTGACTAGACGGACTTTTGTTGGCAAAGTAATGTCTCTGCTTTTAAATATGCTATCTAGGTTGGCCATAACCTTCCTTCCAAGGAGTAAGCGTCTTTTAATTTCATGGCTGCAGTCACCATCAGCAGTGATTCTGGAGCCCAAAAAAATAAACTCAGCCACTGTTTCCACTGTTTCCCCATCTATTTGCCATGAAGTGATGGGACCAGATGCCATGATCTTAGTTTTCTGAATGTTGAGCTTTAAGCCAACTTTTTCACTCTCCTCTTTCAACTTCATCAAGAGGCTCTTTAGTTCTTCTTCACTTTCTGCCATAAGGGTGGTGTCATCCGCATATCTGAGGTTATTGATATTTCTCCTGGCAATCTTGATTCCAGCTTGTGATTCTTCCAGCCCAGCATTTCTCATGATGTACTCTGCATATAAGTTAAATAAGCAGGGTGACAATACACAGCCTTGACGTACTCCTTTTCCTATTTGGAACCAGTCTGTTGTTCCATGTCCAGTTCTAACTGTTGCTTCCTGACCTGAATACAGGTTTCTCAAGAGACAGGTCAGATGGTCTGGTATTCCCATCTCTTTCAGAATTTTCCACAGTTTATTGTGATCCACACAGTCAAAGGCTTTGGCATAGTCAATAAAGCAGAAATAGATGTTTTTCTGGAACTCGCTTGCTTTTTCGATGATCCAGCAGATATTGGCAATTTGATCTCTGGTTCCTCTGCCTTTTCTAAAACCACCTTGAACATCTGGAAGTTCACGGTTCATGTATTGCTGAAGCCTGGCTTGGAGAATTTTGAGCATTACTTTACTAGCATGTGAGATGGGTGCAATTGTGTGGTAGTTTGAGCATTCTTTGGCATTGCCTTTTTTGGGATTTGAACGAAAACTGACCTTTTCCAGTCCTGTGGCCACTGCTGAGTTTTCCAAATTTGCTGGCATAATGAGTGCAGCACTTTCACAGCATCACCTTTGAGGATTTGAAATAGCTCAACTGGAATTCCATCACCTCCACTAGCTTTGTTCGTAGTGATGCTTTCTAAGGCCCACTTGACTTTCCATTCCAGGATGTCTGGCTCTAGGTGAGTGATCACACCATCATGATTATGTAGGTCATGAAGATCTTTTTTGTACAGTTCTTCTGTGTATTCTTGCCACCTCTTCTTAATATCTTCTGCTTCTGTTAGGTCCATACCATTTCTGTCCTTTATTGAGCGTATCTTTGCATGAAATGTTCCTTTGGTATCTCTAATTTTCTTGAAGAGATCTCTAGTTTTTCCCAATCTGTTGTTTTCCTTTATTTCTTTGCACTGATCGTTGAGGAAGGCTTTCTTGTCTCTCCTTGCTATTCTTTGGAACTCTGCATTCAGATGGGAATATCTTTCCTTTTCTCCTTTGCTTTTCGCTTCTCTTCTCTTCCCAGCTATCTGTAAGGCCTCCTCAGACAGCCATTTTGCTTTTCTGCATTTCTTTTCCATGAGGATTGTCTTGATCCCTGTCTCCTGTACAATGTCACGAACCTCTGTCCATAGTTCATCAGGCACTCTGTCTATCAGGTCTAGTCCCTTAAATCTATTTGTCACTTCCACTGTATACTCATAAGGGATTTGATCTAGGTCATACCTGAATGGTCTAGTGGTTTTCCCTACTTTCTTCAATTTAAGTCTGAATTTGGCAATAAGCAGTTCATGATCTGAGCCACAGTCTGCTCCCCTTTCCCTATTTTGTCCCTCCCCATCCTTATAAGTAACCACTTATAATCACTAGTTTGTCCTCTGTATCTATGAGTCGGTTTCTATGTTTTTATATTTATTTGATTGTTGTACCTTTTAGGTTTTACATATAAGTGAAAGCATATAGTATTTTTCTTTCTCTGTATAACTTCATTAAGCATAATACTCTCCATGTCCATTCATGTTGTTGCCAAAGGCAAAATTTCATTATTTTTTATGGCTGAGTAATATTATATTGTGATATAAACCACAGCTTCTTTATCCATTCATCTGTTGTTGGATATTGAGATCACATCCATATTTTGACTATTATAAATAATGTTGCTATGAACATATATGTTTTCTAATTAGTATTTCCTTTTTCTTGGGGTATGTACATAAGAGTGGAACTGTGGATCATATGGTAGTTCTATTTTCAGTTTTTTGAGGAACCTCTACACAGTTTTCCATAATGGTTCATACCAACTTACATTCCCACCAACAGGGCGCTAGTGTTCCCTTTTCTCAACATCTTGGCCAACAATTATTATTCATTATCTTTTTGATGGTGTCATTCTGACAGATGTGAAGTAATATCTCGTTGTGGTTTTGGTTTGCATTTCTCTGATAATTGGTGATATTGAGCATCTTCTTATGTACCTGTTGGTCATCTGTATGTATCTTTGGGAAAATGTCTAATCAGATCTTTCGATCATTTTAAAATTGAATCATTTGCTTATTTGATATTGAGCTGTATGAGCTCTTTATATATTTTGTATATTAACCCCTTACCTCTTATCAGATAAATCATTGCAATTATCTTCTCCCATTTGGTAAATTTGTCTTTTCACTTTGATGATAGTATCCTTCACTGTGCAAAAGCCTTTAAGTTTAATTAGGTCTCATTTCTTTATTTTTGCTTTTATTTCCTTTGTCTGCAGAGAGAGATCAAAAAAATATTGCTAAGACTTATGTCAAAGGGTATACTGCCTATAGTTTCTTCTAGGAGTTTTGTAGTTTCCAGTTTTAAATTTAGGTCTTCAATCCATTTTGAGTTTATTTTTTTTTATATGGTGTGAGAAAATACTCTAATTTCACTCTTTTACATGTAGCTGTCCAGTTTCACCAATACCACTTACTGAAGACACTGTTTTTTCTCCATTTTATATTTTTGTCTTTGTCATAGATTAATTGGCCATATGTGTGTGGGTTTATTTCTGGGCTCTCTCTTCTGTTCTGTTGATCTGTGTCTGTTTTTGTGCCAGTACCATTTTATTTTGATTACTGTAGCTTTGTAGTATAGTCTGAAGTCAGGGAGCATGATACCTCCAGCTCTATTTTTCTTTCTCAAGATTGCTTTGTTTATTTGAGGTCTTCTTCTTGAGGTTCCAAAAAAATTTAAGATTATTTGTCTTAGCTCTGTGAAAAATGTCTTGAGTATCTTGATGCATTAAATCTGTAGATTGCTTTGGGTGGTATGGACACTTTAACAATATTAGTTCTTCCAATCTACGAACATGGATTATCTTTCAAGTTCTTTGCTTCAACTTCAGTTTCCTTCATCAATGTTTTATAGTTTTTAGAATTTAACCTTTACCCCCTTGATTAAATTTAGTCCTATTTTATTCTCTTTGATGCAATTGTAAATGGGATTTAAAAAAAACCCTTTTTATTTTGTATTGGCATATAGCCAATTAACAATGTTGTAATAGTTTCAGGTGGAGAACAAAGGGGCTCAGCCATACATACATGTTATCCATTCTCCCTCAAACTCTCCTCACATTCAGGCTGCCACATAACATTGAGCAGAGTTACTGGTGCTATACAGGAGGTCCTTGTTGGTTATCCATTTTAAATTTATCAGTGTGTACATGTCCATGGAATTATTTTCTTGCTTTTTCTTTCTGACAAGTCATTTATTAGTGTGCATAAAAGCAACTGATTTCTGTATTATTAATCTGGTATCCTGCAACTTTACTGAGTTCAATTATTAGTTCTAATAGCTTTTTGGTGGAGACTTTAAGGTAATAATATTTTTTAGATTTGATATCAAAAAGAAAGATAATGACAGCAAAAATAATGAGATACATTAAACTAAAAAACTTCTGCACAGCATAAGAAGCAAACAATATAAAAAGACAACCTATAGAGTGAGAGAAAATAATTGCAAATCATATATCTGATAAAGCATTAATGTCCAAAATATATATAAAGTCATACAATTTAATAGCTTAAAACTAAACAATCCAATTTAAAAACAAGCAGAGGAACTGAGTAGACATTATTCCAAAGAAGACATACAAGTGGCCAACAGGTACAGGAAAAGGTGCTCAGTATCACTAATTATCAGAAAAATATAAATCAAAGTCACAATGAAATACATCTCACAGCTGTTAAAATGGCTATCATAAAAAAAATCAAGAGATAAAAAGCATTGTTGATGGTATGGAGAAAAGAGAACCTTGTACACTGTGGGAATGTAAATTGGTGCAGCCACTGTGGAAAACAGTATAGAAGCTCCTTAAAAGATTAAAAATAATTATCATATAATCCAGCAATTCCACTTTGTGGTATACATCTAAAAGAAATGAAAACAGAATATTGAAGTAATGCCTGCCTGCACTCACACGTTCACTTTAGCATTATTTGCAATTAGCCAAAATATAGAAACAACCTGTGTCTGTCCATGAATAAATGGATAAAGAAAATGTAAGACATATAGAATATATGCATATATGTGTATGTAACAATGGAATATTAGTCATCCATGAGAAAGGAAATCCTGCCACTTGTGATTACATAGGATTTAAAGGCCTTATGCTAAGTGAGATGAGTTAGATATGGTGCTGGGAAAACTGGTCAACCACTTGTAAAAGAATGAAACTAGAACACTTCCTAACACCATACACAAAAATAAACTCAAAATGGATTAAAGATCTAAACGTAAGACCAGAAACTATAAAACTCCTAGAAGAAAACATAGGCAAAACACTCTCCGACATAAATCACAGCAGGATCCTCTATGACCCACCTCCCAGAGTAATGGAAATAAAAGCAAAAATAAACAAATGGGACCTAATTAAACTTAAAAGCTTTTGCACAACAAAGGAAACTATAAGCAAGGTGAAAAGACAGCCTTCAGAATGGGAGAAAATAATAGCAAACGAAGCAACTGATAAAGAATTAATCTCAAAAATATACAAGTAACTCCTGCAGCTCAATTCCAGAAAAATAAATGACCCAATCAAAAAATGGGCCAAAGAACTAAACAGATATCTTTCCAAAGAAGACATACAGATGGCTGACAAACACATGAAAAGATGCTCAACATCACTCATTATCAGAGAAATGCAAATCAAAACCCCAATGAGGTACCATCTCATGCCAGTCAGAATGGCTGCTATCCAAAAGTCTACAAGCAATAAATGCTGGAGAGGGTGTGGAGAAAAGGGAACCCTCTTACACTGTTGGTGGGAATGCAAACTAGTACAGCCACTATGGAGAACATTGTGGAGATTCCTTAAAAAACTGGAAATAGAACTGCCATATGACCCAGCAATCCCACTGCTGGGCATACACACCGAGGAAGCCAGAATTGAAAGAGACGTGTGTACCCCAGTGTTCATCGCAGCACTGTTTATAATAGCCAGGACATGGAAGCAACCTAGATGTCCATCAGCAGACGAATGGATAAGAAAGCTGTGGCACATATACACAATGGAATATTACTCATCCATTAAAAAGAATACATTTGAATCAGTTCTAATGAGGTGGATGAAACTGGAGCTTATTATACAGAGTGAAGTAAGCCAGAAAGAAAAACACCAATACAGTATACTAACACATATATATGGTATTTAGAAAGATGGTAACGATAACCCTAAATGCAAGATAGCAAAAGAGACACAGATGTATAGAACAGTCTTTTGGACTCTGTGGGAGAAGGCAAGGGTGGAATAATTTGAAAGAATAGCATTGAAACATGTATATTATCATATGTGAAACAGATCTCCAGTCCAGGTTCGATGCATGAGACAGAGTGCACAGGGCTGGTGCACTGGGATGACCCAGAGGGATGGGATGGGGAGGGAGGTGGGAGGGGGGTTCAGGTTGGGGAACACATGTACACCCATGGCTGATTCATGTCAATGTGTGGCAAAACCACTACAATATTGTAAAGTAGTTAGCCTCCAATTAAAATGAATAAATTTTAAAAATTAAAAAAAAATTTAAACAAAAAAAAGAGATATACAAAGACAGATAATAACTGCATAGCATCACTCGCATGTGGAATCTTTAAAAAAAATCAAATTCATGGAAACAAAAAGCAGAAAATTGGTTGCCAGGAGCTGGATGGGGTGGGGCAAATGGGAGAAGTTGATAAAGGGTACAGAATTTCAGCTGGGGATTCCCAGGTGGCACTAGTGGTAAAGAACCCACTTGCTAATGTAGGAAACATAAGAAATGTGGGTTCGATCCCTGGGTCAGGAAGATCCCCTAGAGGAGGTCATGGCAAGTATTCTTGCTTGGAGAATCCCATAGACAGGGGAGCCTGGCAGGCTACAGTCCATAGGACACAACTAAAGTGACATAGCATGCGTGCACAGAGTTTCAGTTTAAGATGAGTAAATCCTGAGTATCTAATATAAAACATGGTGATTATATAGTTGATAACACTGGATTATGTAATTGAAATTTGCTAAGGGAATAAAATTGAAATATTCTTAAAAAAATTAAAAATAATTATGTGTGGTGAGTGAGTGAAGTCGCTCAGTCGTGTCCAACTCTTTGCGACACCGTGGACTGTAGCCTACCAGGCTCCTCCGTCCATGGGATTCTCCAGGCAAGAATACTGGAGTGGGTTGCCATTTCCTTCTCCAGGGGATCTTCCCGACCCAGGGATCGAACCCGGGTCTCCTGCATTGGAGGCAGACGCTTTACCCTCTGAGCCACCAGGGAAGTCCTATGTGTGGTGAGGGCTAGGTTAATTAAAAGGGAAGAATCCTTTCACAATGTATTTGTATATCAAATCACCATGGCATACAATTTAGATATCTTACAATTTTACTTGTCAATTATACTTCAATAGAGCTGATTTTTTTCAATGATAATGAAGTTGATTTACTTTTCCACCTTAAGCAAGAAAAGCTTTTGAAAATGTTGCCATCTAGTGGTTTCAAACTTAAAAGAAATAATTAATAACTAGTAAATCATTCAACCAGGTTTCCTCAGAAAAACTTCCTTAGCTGTTTTCAAATAAACAAATGTTACACTTGTGCCTCTACCTTCAGAGGAAGTACTCTGGACTTAAGCTATTGGACTTTAAAATATAGCTTCATCATCTACTAACAACTGAATGATAACTGCCACAGGCAAGATGCTTAATATCTCTGGGAAATGCATATAATAGTACTTCCTACCTCCCAGAGTTGTTAAGAAAAATTAATAAGAAAATCCACATTAACTTGTTTAACACTGCATTTAACTCACAGCATACACCCAACAAGTAGTAATGAGTATCTTACTTGATGGGGAAAGAGTTGCAAACTGTTGAGCTGTCAGTGAAAATGAAGTTTCAGTGATACAGCACTTAAAACTATGGTACTTTATATTGTCAATTCTGGTTAGAGTATTATACTTCTTTCTTAAAATAGAAACATTGGTATAATGTTGCTATCTCCATGGCAGGTATTAGTGACTGGTATTCTGTAATTGCAAAAAGTCACTGAATCAAACTATAATTGTGGTTTACTGTAAAAATATTTATAAAATATAATTCATCCCTGATTTGGTATCTTGGCTATTTTATTTTAAAAATGTAAATCTTTCTATGAGAGCACAAATGGAAGTGGAGGAAAGGCAGCTTCACTAGTTGGTTAAAAAAAACTGAGGCTCATATAAGATGCAATCATTTCTAAAACTGCCTGTCATGAAGGCAAGGCTGATGAACTGGTCCTTTCTTTATGATATCCTTGAGCTGTAATATTGCAATGACTTACTTTATTCTTCAAAGCAGTTTCTGCAGTTTATTTTAACTTGATTTCACCTATCCAATGATGCAAAAATAGTGTGACTTTTAAAATATATTTGACTAAAATGTTTCCTGAAATCTCCAGGAATATGATGACAAAATGTTAGATCACACCACTATTGAGAATGCAAAGGTATGCCTCCCGCAATATTCATAGTATTAGTGGACTAGAGTCAACCTGAGAGGAAAAAATCATGCCACAAGACTCCGTCATGCTGCTGCTGCTGCTGCTAAGTCGTCTCAGTCGTGTCCGACTCTGTGCGACCCCATAGACGGCAGCCCACCAGGCTCCACCATCCTTGGGATTCTCCAGGCAAGAACATTGGAGTGGGTTGCCATTTCCTTCTTCAGTGCATGAAAGTGAAAAGTGAAAGCGAAGTCGTTCAGTCGTGTCTGACTCTTGGCGACCCCATGGACTGCAGCCTACCAGGCTCCTCCGTCCATGGGATTTTTCAGGCAAGAGTACAGGAGTGGGTTGCCATTTGAACACTTCTTTATTTTCATCAGAAACTTCATGAATATAGCATGCTTTCTTTAAGTTGCAGAAAATTCTGGGTGAATAGCTATGGCAGGCAGCCTCTAAGATGACCCTAATTATTCCTGCCTCCTGGTATTCACACCTTGGTGTGATCCCCTCCCCTTGTGTGTGAACTGGTCCTAATGACTCACTTCTAATGAATGTAATATAGCAGAAGTGATGAGAGACACCTCTCAAATTAGGTTATAAAGAGACTCTGGCTTCCATTTTGCATGCTTTTTTCTTCCTCTCTCTTACTAACTCACTGTGATGGATCCCAGCTGCCCTATGGAGAGGCTTCCCTGACTAGAAACTGAGGGAGACTTCTGGCCAACAGCCCCAAGGAACTAAATTCCACCAACAACCACACAAGTGAGCTCAGAAATACATCCTCTCTTAGCTGAGGCTTTACATGAGACTGCACTCCAGATACCTTCATTATAACCTGATAAGGGACTTTCAGGCAGAGGCAACCAGATAAATTATGCCCTGGATTCTTGACCCACAGAAACTTTGAGATAATATTTTCCCATATTGTAAGCCACTAATTTGTGGGGATAATTTGTTATAAAGCAATGGATAATTAATTCAGCTGATCAGGGGTCAGCAAACCACAGCCTGGGGGCCAAATCTGGTCTAAGGTCTGCCACTGTATGTCCCTTGAGCTAAGAATAGTCTTTACATTTAAAAGAGTTTGTTTGTTAATGAAAGAAGGCTTATATGTAAAAAAGACCCAAGGCTCACAAAGACGGAACTATTTCACTAGCTTTTTCAGAAAAAGCTTGCCAACAGTAAATAATATAACCAATGGCAGAATCCAGATTCAAAATGATTACCTTCACTCCCTAAAATAAAGAAGTGAAGGAAATGAGATAAAATTTAGCAGTCATTAATGAAATGTTCTGCCCTGAATTTCAAAACTCAATCTCAGTTATATAGGATTAAAAAAATAGAAAGAAATATAGGATAGTGATCATATGACTAGAATTAGAATATTTCAGTGGACCCCAGTCTCACAAAAAGCTAAAATAGAGAATGGATGCTTCAAGTTAATATAATCCAAGATTGCATTAACATAAATATAAATCTACTTCACAGAGAAATATCACCTCAAGTCTACCCAATTCAATACATGTGGTCTATTTTAACATGGATCATTTTAAAATTGTTTCGAGACAATGGAGGAGGAATTTGTTTTAGTGGAAAAGGCTTTTAAATTTACTTTCTTAACTAACTGCAAGGTACTTTTTAAAAAAAATCAACATGATAAGTGGAACTACTAGCATCCAAATTTACATATTTTATCTATATTAATCTTTCTCCATATTTTTTACTTGAATCTTCCTTTGATGCCTATTTGTCTTTTGTAATGTTTATATTTTTTATGGGTGTCTTTCCCTTCCCCTAGTCAACTGGAAAAATACACACAACCTAAAAGTTGAGAGTTATGTTTTATTAAGTGGGAATTTTTAGGACTTAAAACCCAAGAAGCAGCATCTCAAGTAACCTAGAGAGAACAGCTCTGAGGAAGGAGCAAAGGTGGGAAGGAATCAGGTTATATAGAAATTTGCAATGAAGAGTAAGTAAGTAGCCTGAATGTCAAAAATATTTTTGTGAATTAAAGAAAACCAGGTTATCCCAAGTTAAGGGATTTAGCACTTTTCTTCTTGGGAGGGCTTCCTAGGTGGCTCAGTGGTAAAGCATCTACCTGCCAAGCAGGAGACCTGGGTTCAATCCCTGGACTAAGAAGATACCCTGGAGAAAGAAATGGCAACACATTCTAGTATTCTTGCCTGGGAAACCCCATGGACAGAGGAGCCTGGCTAGCTATAGTCCATAGGGTAACAAGAGTTGGACACAACTTAGTGACTAAACTACTACTTCTGTATGAGAAGATGCAAGAGTCTAGGCTCACTGAAATCATTCCTTTCATAGGTATCTCAGCTGTCTGAGGCTAATATCTTGGTGAGTTTTTCAGTCTCACCATAGGGAGTGACTGCAGCCTTATATCTGCCGGATGCAAGTATTCTTTTCCTTCCTGAGTGCCCTTAGGGCTCAGGAGTTCACATTTGGAGGGCAGGAATCCCTGATGACTGTGACATCTTTGTTTACTGATATGGCAGAAAATACTCCATTTCTCACCTTTTATAACAAGAGCAACATACCTGTGTTTGACTATGGAGTTGGGAGATAATTGTTGTATTTAAGAGTATTATGTCCTAGGTATCTTCTATAACCTCTTGAAATTGGTCTATTTCTCTTTATCATGCTTTCATATCCTGTATACATCTGTGCCCAGAAATGTATCCTGGAGCTTTGAGGTAGGAGTTACTGCAGAATGAAATGCAAGATCATTCATTTTAAACACTTTAAATTCACATTTATACTTGTCATGAATAAGAAACATAGAGACTAACCAAAAATGTTTCAATTTATTTGAATTCAATGAGTTTTGAAGACTGAAAGATATGATGCATCCAGAGACATAATTAGCTCTACTCATTCCTTTTTTACAGTAAAATCTACCCTCTCCTGGCTTTTTTTTACTGATGTAGCTTATTTTAACATCAGAGCCTACAATTCCTTGTTTCCTTTATTCCTGAGAAATTGCTCTGAACATAGTAAGAAGTCACTGACTCAGACCCAGTGGCTTCTTCAGCTTTCACACCAGCCAGTGGTAGATAATCAATGAAGACTGGGGATAAAAAGAAACTTTGATGCTGAACTCTGAAAAGCAGAATGTGGAGGAATTAACAGAGTTCCTCTCAAGAATATTTCTCCCTGAGAATGAGTGAAAAGTGGCTGCTATTTTCATATTCTAGAAGGAGGTGCAGACTTACACTAAGCTGACTCAATGATGAAAAGATTGAAAGAAAGAAAACACAGAGGAGAGAATTGGGGTAATAATACTTCGGCCTATACTGAACTACTATTTGAATTAAATTACTTAAATATATAAGGTTAAAATTTAAATCTCAAACCTATATTTGCGTAACGGTCACATTGGACTCTATTTTTTTCTACCAGCCCATTACTGGTAGCTTTCCACAATAAACTTCACATTTAACTTCAGTCAGTTCAGTTGCTCAGTCATGTCCAACTCTTTGCAACCCCATGGATTGCCGCATGCCAGGCTTCCCTGTCCATCACCAATTCCTGGAGCTTGCTCAAACTCATGCCCATTGAGTCAGTGATGCCATCCAACCATGTCATCCTCTGTTTTCTCATTCTCCTCCTGGCTTCAATCTTTCCCAGCATCAGGGTGTTTTAATATTCTCTTAATATTTAAGTCATAGATTATGATATTCTATAAAAATCTTTAACTGCTAAGGATGTAGATGGAAATCATTAAATTAAGCATCTTAATAATCAGTGTCTCCATAAAAAAATGTATTTCTTATAAACTTTAATTTGACAATTAGAAACTAGGAGATGAAAAAAATTCTTTTAAGTTGTTTTAATAACTTGGGAAAAAGAAAGGGAAACCAAGAATGAAGTAAACCAGAAAACTGACGTGCTCGCTAAAAAGGAAATTACAAGCATATATAATGACTTTATATTTGTAGATTAGTTATCGAGTAATTTACCAGAGATTATTCAAACTCTTTAATATGAAGACTTTAATAGAAGGTGAGCTTTATTGTTCAATATGTTTTTGCTTGTCTGAGAAGAGGAAAGTCACACGTCCAGAAAATATTCTTTTTGATATGAGATATATATAGTTATATGCCTATTGTACCTTTATTTTGAATTGCGGTTTTTCTCTGTTACCATGTACTAGCCTTAACAGATTCACAGGTCAATTAGAAATGAAAATGCCTCTAAAATTAGTGTTTCTTAATATAATTTTTATCATTTAATTAATATTAAATATGCTAGTATTTATATCACTAATACAATTATTACATTTTATACTTATATATACGGAGACGGAAATGGCAACCCACTCCTGTATTCTTGCTTGGAGAATTCCATGAGCAAGGGCCTGGCAGGCTATGGTCCATGAGGTTACAAAAAGTCAGACGTGACTGAGCAACCATCACTCTCTCACTCACTCATATATACTGTGGAACTTCATTTTTCTCCTGATTTTTCTAAAGTAAACAAACAAAATGGCAGTAGAAAAAATATATATATTATTGGCATGTCCCACTAACACAGTCTGTTTCTTTTTCCTTGTTCCCTTATTATCATGCCCATATTCATCTTTATTATAAATTATTGTTTTTGTGATAGACAAAATGTTATGCTTTAACTTTTTATTTAAAATTATAGCAAAATATTTTCTGGTTGCTTCATGGATTCAGAATGATCATCTTAATGTGCTAATGCTCAAAGACTTTGTAAAATGAAATAGAGTGTCCCCTGTGGAAGGCCAGGTGATTAGTCATATCCACAAGGTACCACTTACCTTGGTAAATTCTTCACTCTCTTCTCCTTTTACAGACTGGGACACCCAATTTGTTTCCTGTCCTAGAACTGATTGAGTACAGGGTCTCGTTTATTCTAAGAAACCTTAAAGAGATTGATGTATGATGAAACTAGAATAGCAAGTTATTAATTTATAATGAGAAATAAAGAGTAAAGGTGGAAGATTCCTTCCTGTGTTTGCTTTGACCTGCCTATCACATTCTATCCCTCCAGGCAAACTCCATGAGATGTCTAATGGTAAAGGAGGTAGCCTGACTGTGTGCTGTACTTAGTTGCTCAGTTGTGTCCGACTAGCATGATGATAAACAAAAAAAGAATCCTTGGAATTTCCCTGTTGGTAAGACTCCAAACTCCCAAAGCAGAGGGCCCAGGTTTGATTCCTGGTGAGGGAACTAGATCCCACATGCATGCTGCAACTAAGAAGTTCGCATGCCACAATGAAGATCCCTCGAGCCACAACTAAGACACAGCATACCCTAAATAGATAAATAAAAGATTAAAAAGAAAAAGAATCTCTAAGAAGTTTGAATGCTTGTTTGCATAACCACCTTAAATACATCTTAGAAAGATGATAGTGTCCTAATCAGTGCTGAATTGGCACATACCAGTTTTGTTTTCAAGACCTCTCCTCTTCATTGTTGTCATTTCTATCACCAAACAACCCAATCCTCAGCTGGTGCATTCTTTCATTAAATGTATCAATGAGTTCATTCAGGTTACAATTATATATTAATACTTTGGACTTGAAAGCCAATCTCCTTCTTCTGTCCTCATCCTTTATGCTTTGATTTTACTGCCTCCCTCTTGCAAAAACAAATATATTTTTTTCTTAAATATTAGTTATTTAAAAACACCCATTATCCCCATATACCCCAAATATTCCTTACAAATGGCATCATAGTATTACATTGAGTTCCTCCACCATGATTTATTTAAGCAGTTCTCTGTCAATGGCCATTTGTATTTTTCCCTTTCCCATGCTATGAAATCATAATGAGTGTCCTTTTTTCTTTGGCATTTCTCACAAGGATAAAGTCCTATGAGAATCAGAGATTCAAAGGGAGAATACATTGCATACCTTTTTATATTTATTGCCTAATAACTTCACAAATGATTTGAGTAATTTATACTGATACTAGCAAAATACAACAATTTCAAAACAATCTCACCATTTTAACTTCTCTGAAATTTTTAGTATGTTAGTAAGAATAAAATTATAATATGTTGCTATTTCAAATTACATCTCTATTACTATTGGCATGTCTCATTATTAATTTTTCTTGTTAACTGAGTCAAATTATATTCCTTGTTCAATTTTTTTTTCAGAATTTGGTATTTATTTGTATAAACTGTTTATATGACAAAGATATTATTTCTGTCAATACAGAGTCTAATATTTTCCCAATTATTATTTTACTTTAAAATGTTCAGATAAGCTCTTCTGTGTTTTATAAATCTCTTCAAATTGTGTTCAGGCCATTTAACGTATTTCAATATTTACTTTTTTTTAAATAATATCTTCCATTCATTTATTTCCTTATTGTTCCAAAATAGTTCATTTATCATATGTTAAAATAAATGATTACATATAGCTAGTTTTTCTTTTCAACATGGCTTACAATATTTATCAACCATCTTGCTTCTGCTGCTGCTGCTAAGTCGCCTCAGTCGTGTCTGACTCTGCGCGACCCCATAGACGGCAGCCCACCAGGCTCCCCCATCCCTGGGATTCTCCAGGCAAGAACACTGGAGTGGGTTGCCATTTCCTTCTCCAATGCACGAAAGTGAAAAGTGAAAGTGAAGTCGCTCAGTCGTGTCCGACTCTTAGCGACCCCATGGACTGAAGCCTGCCAGGCTCCTCTGTTCATGGGATTTTCCAGGCAAGAGTACTGGAGTGGGGTATGAATAAATCCCTGCAACCTCACATTTCAACAACACTACATAAGAGTTGCCCCTGAAAGAAACAGCTCAATCACAAATCTATGCCAAAAATCAAAACTTCTTCCTTTGCAAATTTTGATTGAGGCTCATATTTAAAACTCCTGTTCACTTTCTTCATTCACTGTGTTTTAATATTTATGACTTGTCTCTCACAATTTAAGTAACACAGGACTCAGTTTCAGTTGTTCTGGAGAATTACTGCCTATCTTTTTGAAGTGCTCTCCACAAGATCTCCATAGTGATTTATTTAGATTGGGTTCCTGGGCTTCCTGAGTACATGTCCTATCATAATATATTTATTATATCACATTATAGTATATATTACATCACTTTTCCAGTCACTTAAATTCCTTTGCATTTTGATGTGTAACTCAGTAGCCTAAGGGTGGTCTTTCTCAGTCGCTTCAGTCATGTTTGACTCCTTGCAATCCTATGAACTGTAGCCTGCCAGGCTCCTCTGTCCATGTGATCTTCCCAACAAGAGTACTGGAGTGGGTTGCCATTTCCTCCTCTAGGGAGTCTTCTTGACCCAGGGATTGAACCTGCGTCACCTGTGTCTTCTGCATTACAGGCAGATTCTTTACCCACTGAGCCACTGGGGAAGCCCAGCCTAAGGGTATCCTGAAACTAATAATTACACATGTTGAAATATGTTAAAGACAGTATTCTTCAAAGTATGGTAAATTCTCTCTGTTACTTGCATCAGTTATCAGACTCTACAGAGAGAAAAATGGAGGGAAGTAGGGAAGAGAGGGAACAGGATAGAATGAGAATAAAATTTAGAGTAATACAACTTTCTTCAGCATATAAATGGAAACATTTCTTTTATTATTTGTAAATGATTGCAGTTTTCACTTCCAAGATGCAAGGCTCTCTACCAATCTTGATAATAAAAACAATGAGAGGTTCTGATCACACTTAGACATTCTGTGGTAGAAGGTATGACTATACATCTTCCGACTTTTGTATTCCCAAATTCTAAATATAGGAATGTATAGATTTAGATCTACACAGCCAAAGGCAACAAAGAGAACCTTTCAACTATGCAAAGACAAGTCTTTTCCTGTTAGTCTAGTCCTGTCTGTTTCACTAAAACTCTTATGTATATCTCTAGATTGTCACAGTGTACATGAGTAACACAGTACACATAGGAGGAAGTAAAAAATGAGAAAAAAAAACACATTTAGAACAGAAGACCAGATTAACAGCTTTGAAATAATTAAGGCATTTTAGAGTGAAAACAAATAGAATTATAAGAGGGAAATATCATTATAATTTCTCACTCTGTAATATGAGTAAAAATGAGGGTGAGGTGCAGGGGATGGGGTGGAGAAAGAAATAAAATGTTATGATGCTTACCCTATTCCTGAGTAAGCCCCATGACCATGTTTAAATGATCCCTGGTATTCATCCAATGTAGTCAAATCACTTTGGAGGACAATGATTTTTAAGTCTTTACCACCCTCAGCAAACATACTTAAGCGTGGAATTTCACATTTTAGAGATTAACAGCAAAGTTTTCTAGTCAAGACACTTGGCCAAACAGATGGCTTTGTTTGCAACAAAAAGTATTATTTGCCTTGTGAACATGGAACCAACAGAAAGTATTAAAAGTTATAGATTGTCACAGTTGATTTTTAATATTTTGGGTTTAACATGAACCCTAAAATCATAATTGAAAAAATAAGATTTTTTAAAAAACTTTTATATATAACAGTATATATACATATATACTTTTTGACAGATATCTCATATATACAAAGTGAGCTTTGGTAAAGATACATAATTTAGGGCCACAGCAGAAGAGCAGCTGAGAGGCGGCAAGGGATTAAAAAAAAAAAGAAATATAACTTAAATTCTCAAAAAGAGATGATTTTCCCCTAACCATCCTATAGAAAGTAAATGATTTTTCAAAAATCTATTCATGTTTTTAAAATATAAAATCCTAATAGTCATGCCGCAAAATTATCTAAAAAAGATACTTTCTGCTTCTTTAGATGAATATAATCTTCAGTTAAAGAAAACAAAAAACTCTTCCTTTAGATCTTATGCACTATTAAATTTTTCCATTAATATTTCATTATACCCCTTTCTACATGTTCTAATTTCAAGTTGAAGGTTGAGGCAGAAGGCATAGAGTAGAAGGTTCACAAAATGTTGCCAACCTAGTCTCCTTTTTAAAATGATTTCAACAGTATATCCTTATTCCCAACCATCTAACCTCTAAACTATTTCTCAGGGTCCTAGAGTTTCCATGATCTGTACCTAACTTTCCTACTTTATTCCCAATAACTTTGAGTATTCGTCTTCTTTTCTGGTTGGGCCTATTAAACTAATTCATTCGATAAGTATTTATTTAGTGTTTACCATGTGGCAGGGGCTTCCCCCTAGTGGCTCTGCAGTATCTGTCTGTAATGTAGGAGCTGCAGGAAATGCGGGTTTAATCCTTGGGTTGGGAAGATTGCCTGGAGGAGGACAAGGTAACTCTTGCCTGGAGAATCTCATGGACAGAGAAGCCTGGCAGGCTACAGTCCATAGGGTGGTAAAGAGTCAGACACCACTGAAGCTACTCAGCACACACGCGTGCACCATGTAGCAGATACCAAACCACAATGTAGTGGTGGCACAGGTTCCAGAACTAGACAGACCAAGTTAAAATACAGGTTAAAATACCATTTACTGTGAGGTTCCTTAGGGTGTGAGTTTCCTTAACCTCCATTTGCCTGTTTCCTTATCTTTCAAAAAAGGGTAATATAGTATCATAATTTTATTGTAAAGACTAAAGGAAATAATACATATCAAGTACACAGAACAGTTCCTGACACATAGAAAGCGCTCAGCAAACATTATGGTAGTGTATACTGTATAAGAAAATTAAAAAACTGAAACAAAATTCGGTAAATGCTAATCCAGGGGAACTACAGGGTGTTTTGGCAGGCTCAAAAAGGCAAGTACATTGAAAGAAAAGGTTTCCCAGGGAAGTGACATTGAAGCTGAGTCCTGACAAATTGGAGTCAACTTGGTAATAGAAAAAAGGAGTAGTCCAAGCAAGAAGAACTATATGTGAAAATGCATTAACATGGTACTTTGGTGAAACTAAATGAAATTCAGTAGAGCTGAGGAGTGAGAGATGAGTCTAGAGAAGTGAGGCAGGACCCAGGTCACAGATTCTTTGAGTTTCAACTCCATACCAAGAGTAATAAGAAGGAATTTTCGGATTTTAGGAAGAAAGGCAACCTGATTCTATTTCAGGTTGAAAATAGGTAGCTGCAGAGTGGAGAATAAACTGGAGAGAAAAAAAAGAACAGGGTTATCTCTTGGGTCTTACAGTTATAACAGGTTCCACTATCTTTCATAGATCATATAAACACCATAGTCTTTAGAAAGCCTTTCTTCACTTCTTGAACTCTCATTGATCACTTTCTTCCTTCTAAACTTCCTTCCTCCACATTTGTTTACTCTGACAATGTACCTTTAATTCATAATCTCACTAGAAGACTATTATCTGAGAGGAGGAAGGCAGAGGAGAGAATTAGTCATCTGTCTTTTCAAGCATGGCTCCAAGAAAGACTCACAAGCTATTCACGTCTTGCAGGTTGGATTTCTAGAAAGCAGATTCTGAGACTGAGTTTAGTGTTCAGGGAGAACTTGTGGGACTAAGGTGTACCCGTGGGATTGACACCGGTGGAAGGGAAAAAAGAAAGCAGGAGTGGGAAGAGAGAGAAGTGGGTAAAGCTCCAACCAACCCTTTTGAAAGCTTTGGAGTTAGAATGGCCTTTAGATGGCAAGGCCTTTATACTCAGTCCACTATTGGATATAGGACCCTCCACATGGTTCTCTGGAACTGAGGCAATCTTCGAAGGCATTGAAAGCTCATGGCTATGTATGGATAGCCCCTTCAGTAGCTGAGGCATCAGGCCTTCACTGAAGGGATCCAGGTGGTGTATCATAGTGCCACCACACTAGGTTAAGATAGCTGAGACTGCTTATCCAAGAAACTTGGCCAAAAATCTTCATCTGATTTCCATATATTCCATATACCTCCTGGTAGCTATGACTTCCTTCCCAGAAGAAGGATGAGGTTTCAGTATAGACAAGTGGAGAGGAGGACTGTGGAAGAAAAGAAAAAGACAAGGAAGAAGCTGAGCTCCAAACTGAGCAAGAATGTTAGGGGGAACATGTCCAGGCATATATGTTAGCTAGGTATCTGCTGATACAAGGTTATTGTCATCAACTAGCCAGAGACACACAATGCTGTGGACTCCTCGAGCACTTAGACACTGAACTTCACTTGAGTATAGTATTCCCACAAGCCACTGAAAAAGTTTACTGCTGCTCTCATTATTGAATATATATATATATCCAAGAATGCATATATATATGTAAAATATTTGGCCTATTAAATGGTGTTCTTGAAACAGGGAGCAGATAATAACTGTGAATTTATAGTTGATGGCATGATCTATTTTGCACCTGTGGCTCAAATTCAAAAGAGAAAAGGGAACATATTTCACTCTTAGAAAATTTCTGTCCTTTAGAATTCGATAAATGAAATATCTATGGCAATCTCTCAACCCTCTTTACTCCTTTATTGGGGCCCTGGTACTCTTTAAGAGAAGAATGAGAAACCCAAATTCTGCCAGGATTTATTTGCAACCTCAAAGCTGTGCTGGTATGAGATTGTTCACCTCCAAGGCTTTAGATCAACTCAGAGGGAGCATGTAATCTTATTCCACATTCAAGGAAGCATTGTTAGGGAATGGTCTTCTGTACACACTTGGAGAAATTTAAGTATCTGGTGATACTCTTGAGCAATTAGAACACTCAGCTGTTTTATTTTGATTCTCCATGATCTAGATGTGTCAAAAAATATGGCCTTATATGATTGCCTGGGTTTCACAGCCCTGGGGCCACTGTACCATCTTCACCTCTGAAAAAATTCCAGCAAATGTATCTCTGAGACCTCTGAGTCTGAATGTCTAGGCTGGATTGTGTGAATTTAGCTAATACTGAAAACCACATTTCTCAAAATTATTTTCCCTCTGTGTTACTAGGTTAGAGTTGACCAAAATTGCTGCATGAGGTTTAAAAAGGAAAAGTGAAGCAGAGACCATCACTCTTAGAAAGTCATCGTGGTCAGACACAGTGACAGACTGACACAGAGTATTAGCAAGTCCCATCCTATCCTCCCCCACATTTGGCTTATCCTCAGCTGCTGGCCCTGCTGGCCAACAGTGACCCCAGGCTCTCCACCAGGTACTAGACTGCTTATATCAGGTATATATAAAGCAAAAGAAATCTATGAGTTTATTGATGGACAAGGTTAATCATGTTTGGAGAGTCTTTTCTTGAAGGCTGCCATGGGCGGCCTACAACCACAGTCAAAGAAGAAAGACTTTATCAGAGGGTATTAAGTGGCAAACATTTAGGCCAAGCAGAATCCAAGGAATCTCCAGAATTACTGGAAGCAGCCCTGAAGAATCAAGAAGTCGTTTTCACCAAAGTGAATTAAAGACAAATGTTGACCTGACTGGATGCTGGGAGCCATTCAAGACCCCAAACGTGAAACACGATACACAAGGATATATGCCTGCATGCTAAGTAGCTTCAGTCATGTTCGACTCTGAGACCCTAAGGACTGTAGCCTGCCAGGCTCCTCTGTCCATGGGATTCTCCAGGCAAGAATACTGGAGTGGCCTTCTCCAATAATAAAACTTTTTTAATACATACCATTGTTTATACGACTTGCATCAAAGCAAGCTCAAGATACCCTAAGAAAAATTATACCATGATCCTCAGAGCTCATTAAAAACCTGTTACGATGGTTTGTCATAACCCTTCACGTCCATATAGATTTTGTATAATTCTTAGTACTCCCACCAAGATGGGGCACAAAGTATCCTTTCCACTAGATCATATTCTGCTTCAGAGCTTTCTCCCACTTAGTTGGTAAGCTTAATAACAATAGGGGCCATGTCTGTTTTTATTCACTATTGTATCTTTATTCTACCCCAATGCCTAACACATATATGGTAGGTGCTCAGTGAGTATCTGTTAAATAAATGAAAGCTTAAGTTGACAGTCTCAAACACTAAGTGAGGTAATACAGAGAGAAGACTTTGTGGCTAGTCTTAAAACAGATGCGCACCACCTATTATTCCTATTACTACTTTCTAACCTACACAAGAACATGGCTCCTGACCCATAAAGTGGGGGACCTTTCACTTCCAGGTTTTCCATCCCTGTATCCCAAGTTCATTTTCAGTAATCCTTGTGCACATGTCCCTACAACTTCACTCTAGTGAACTCAAATCCTTTGCAATTTACCCAGCTGCCAGAGACAAGGAGCCAAAATACACAGTAGAGAACGATCTGGACTTTGCCATTATTATAGCTAATTCTGGTACTTCATCTGGTACATAGTAAAGGAAAACACCTATAAACAACTAGTATTGTGAATTCCTCATGTAGGTTCCAGTGGTTTGGATTGAGGGATACTCCATGATCAGAAATGTGGGTTATGGTCCCTACAGAAGTAGGGATTGAGTCCTTACAGAATAATGAAAATGAAGCAGTTTGAAGTGGGAGTGATTATTAGAACACTCTTTTGAGAACAGGCCAAGAATAAAAAAGAAGAAACCAAACAACAAAGTCTAGTTCAAAGGACAGGAGGAGAACTATAAATTGGGAATGGAGCCACAGTCAAAGGCCAGATGAACTATGGAATGAATGAGTGCAGATCAGAAATCTGGGAGATGTCTACACAATAATTACAGTGAACAGATCAGAGCAGGCAAATGCCTGGGGCCATAAGGTACAAAGGTAGACTAAACCTCCTACTAAAGAAAACTGATTCCTTCAAAGGCAATCCCTGGGAAAGTCTTCCCTTCCTTGAAAGGGCAAGCCAGGGTGTTTGTACAGTAGTCAGAAGGAAAATGAACCCATAATTAATTTCCTTTCATTCAGGCCCCCCCACATATTCAGTACATGACCCACATCCAATAACAATCAAGCTTGAGTAATAGGCAAGCTTCTCTGGTAATTAATAGGGAGCTTCAAGTAATCCAGCCCATTTCACAATGAGTGCTAAATCCGTTAGCTTCATTGCCATCTTACTCCTTTCTCCTACTGTTTTCTTGTGTCATGACAAAGCATGACCTCTGATTTGTCTTCCAGTATTTAGCCAGTCATTCCTTGCATCTGACAACAGATTCAGTTTCACTGACTTATTCTACAGGTTTTTGACTTCAGTTCAGTTCAGTCACACAGTCGTGTCCAACTCTTTGCGATCCCATGAACCGCAGCACGCCACGCCTCCCTGTCCATCACCAACTCCCGGAGTTTACCCAAACTCATGTCCATTAAGTCGGTGATGCCATCCAACTATCTCATCCTCTGTCGTCCCCTTCTCCTCCTGCCCTCAATCTTTCCCAGCATCAGGGTCTTTTCAAATGAGTCAGCTCTTCACATGAGGTGGCCAAAGTATTGGAGTTTCAGCTTCAACATCAGTCCTTCCAGTGAACATCCAGGACTGATCTCCCTTAGGATGGACTGGTTGGATCTCCTTGCAGTCCAAGGGACTCTCAAGAGTCTTCTCCAGGCGGTGCCACCTTCCCCTCCCCCCGGCGCGGCCCCGCGCGCAGCACTGCTCCCCAGCCCCCCCCCCCCCCGGATGTGACTGGAGCTTGAGGCGCGCAGGGCCAGAGACGCCGCAGACCCAGGACCCGGAGCAGCTCAGAGGCGGTGAATAATAGCTCTTCAAGTCTGCAATAAAAAATGGCCTCCAATAAAACTACATTGCAAAAAATGGGAAAGAAAAAAAATGGAAAGAGTAAAAAAGTTGAAGAGGCAGAACCTGAAGAATTTGTAGTAGAAAAAGTACTGGACCGCCGTGTAGTGAACGGGAAGGTGGAGTATTTCCTGAAGTGGAAGGGATTTACAGATGCAGACAATACTTGGGAACCTGAAGAAAATTTAGATTGTCCAGAGTTGATTGAAGCATTTCTTAACTCTCAAAAAGCTGGTAAAGAAAAGATGGAACAAAATGAAAATCTTTGTCTGACAGTGAATCTGATGATAGCAAATCAAAGAAGAAAAGAGATGCTGCTGATAAACCAAGAGGTTTTGCCAGAGGTCTTGATCCAGAACGAATAATTGGTGCCACAGACAGCAGTGGAGAATTAATGTTCCTCATGAAATGGAAAGATTCCGATGAGGCGGACTTGGTGCTGGCAAAAGAGGCAAATATGAAATGTCCTCAAATTGTAATTGCTTTTTATGAAGAGAGACTAACTTGGCATTCTTGTCCAGAAGATGAGGCTCAATAATTGTTTGCATTGCCTTTTATATATATTTATATATATATATAAAATGTGGGTCTTGGTTTTTTGATTTCTTAGTGTGAAGAAATAACTACATTCTAATGAAAATCAGGTTTGATATGTTTGTTTTGAAGTAGTATTGGGGAAGTTACATTGGGTTTTTTGGTTTTTTTTTTTCCATCTGTAGCACTGGTTACTTTGAACAGATAAATGCTTTCTGTAGTTGCTTCCTTCAGCAGGAAAGAATTTGATACCATGCTATATTATTTCCTCAGCATTAGAGAACAGTTTTTCTAAATGTTGGAGGAAATCTCCATAGTCATTACTCAATCAGAATTTAGAATTTGCGTTTAACTCATATATGCCTGAGGACCATTCTAAGTTTTTTGTATGTGTATACATAAAAGACATATGTAAATGATTTGGGAGTTAATTTTTTGTTGTGGTATTTGTTTTGGTAAATATATTTAAACAACAGCCTTTCATAACCATGGATAAGCCCATGTTCTGGAATTTCATCATTTTGAGCAATATAAGAAATAACTTCAACTTAGATTGAAAATTTAAGTCTTAACCTTCAAATTAAATAATTTTGTAATTAGACAAATTAAACAGTTTAAATTGGGTAATTTTTTTAAGCAACCCTATCAGAATCTGCATCCATATCTGCATATAAATGCAGTTTTACATGCAGAAACCCTGGAAGGACAATTTTTATCACTATCAACAACCTTCCCAACCAAATGAAAAAAGTAGAAAAATTCTGGTATGTTTTAATATAGCAAAGCAAAACTTAGTTAAATGGACAGTTGATGGTTCCTTTTGATGAACCATTGTTTTACAAGAAATTGAAGTCTCTGTGCTATATTTAGGAAAGGTTGTGATACATGGGATGTCTCAGATTTGTTCATGGATACCTAATCAGATAGTTTTAAAATATTGGCAATTTACGATCTACAGGAATAAAGAAGTGAACAAACTTTTCTAATCTACGCTTGACCTGCATGTTGTTTCAGACTTGATTCCAATCCATTCCTTACATGAAGGCTCAATTTTCTCAGTGTTTTGGGTTACTAGTTCAGCAGAAGCCAAGAAAAACAATAACTTTGTAGTAATCAGAATGTTAATCAACTGTATATTGTTTACTTTATTGTAAATACTGGTGAACAGTGGTCAATAAATAGTTTTATATTCCTTAAAAAAAAAAAAAAGTCTTCTCCAACACCACAGTTCAAAACATCAATTCTTCAGTGCTCAGCTTTCTTTATAGTCCAACTCTCACATCCATACATGACTACTGGAAAATCCATATCCTTGACTAGATGGACCTTTGTTGACAAAGTAATGTCTCTACTATTTAATATGCTGTCTAGGTTGGTCATAACTTTCCTTCCAAAGAGTAAGCATCTTTTAATTTCATGGCTGCAATCACCATCTGTAGTGATTTTGGAGCCCCCCAAAAATAAAGTCAGCCACTGTTTCCACTGTTTCCCCATCTATTCGCCATGAAGTGATGAGACTGGATGCCATGATCTTAGTTTTCTGAATGTTGGACAATGCTTTATATTTATTATTTTAATCTCCTATTTCTTCTAGCTACTCCAGATAATTAACTAATCTACTTGATATTGTCTCTACAGTCCTTCATTTAGTTTAAAATTTAATGGCTGATGTCTCTACCTAACAGAAAGAGTAAGGAGATGGCACAGGATGAGCTAGAAGCAGCTAGATTTTGAAGACCTTGCTAAGGATTATGGACTTTATCCTATGAACATTGAGAAGTTATTGACAGATTTTGCAAGGAGCCTAATATGAAAGCTTTGTCTGGTTTTTTTTTTTTTTAAAAGTCACTTTGGAATGTTTCTTCTTGTCAAGACAAGTGACCAGGATTAGATTTATTCTTCTACCTGAAGTAAGTATAGAAAAAGATAAAATTTATATATAGCTTTTGTAATTATATCAGGCAATAAAGGACATTTGTTCTCTGTCAAATGGGAACAAATGAAATAGTCTATATCATAGCCCCAGCTTACTACATGGAAGAAGTTTCCCAGCTGCAATGTAGAGAGAAATAATTTTGAGTTGGGAAGGAGCCGAGAGTCTAGCTAGGGAAGTCAAGGAAGCTAGAGGTGGCAACACTGAACTGCTGCTGCTGCTGCTAAGTCGCTTCAGTCGTGTCCGACTCTGTGCGACCCCACAGACGGCAGCCCACAAGGCTCCTCCATCCCTGGGATTCTCCAGGCAAGAATACTGGAGTGGGTTGCCATTTCCTTCTCCAGTGCATGAAAGGGAAAAGTGAAAGTGAAGTCGCTCAGTCGTATCCGACTCCTAGCGACCCCATGGGCTGCAGCCTACCAGGCTCCTCCGTCCATGGGATTTTCCAGGCAAGGGTATTGGAGTGGGATGCCATTGCCCTCTCCGAACACTGAACTAGAGAGGAGAAAACTACACAGAGATAGAATTCCGGAGATTTTTCAGAGAGTGCTCTTTTGTAGTAGGCTTGTACTGGTCAGAGCTCACATGTGAGGAAACTATTTGAAGCAAGGAAAAGAACCACCCAAAAGGATTAGAGGAAAAAGTATTAATAGCTCATACATGGACTAAGGTAGTGCCTGTTCCCAATAGCAACAGTGGAAAACTTCATATTTTAGAAGAGATCAGATAAGATACTAAGAAGGGTCTTGCCTCAGTGGTGGATAAAATTTAATGCTAGACTAAATGTTGTTCTGGTGTTGTCTAACACAGCTTAATAGTAAAACTTCTTAGATCCAGTTACAATGAGTGAATCTTAAAAGCAGAGAGAGGAAAAAAAAGATACATGATGTAAAGGGAATTAAATATAAAGATGAGAGTAAATTTCTCACCAGAAGCAATGCAAGCTGGAATATAGTGAAGCAACATCCTAAAGGTACTAAAAGAAAAAACCTCATCAATCTACAATTCTTTTTCCTGTGAAAATATCCTTGAAAGAAAAAGATGAGGTAAGGACTTCTTCAAACATAAAAGAAGGCTGAAAAATTAATTATCAGCAGACCTGCACTATAAGGAATAGTATAGAAAACCCTTCAAGCAAAAGGAAAATAATGTCAAACAGAAACCTAAATCTACATAAAGGAATGAAAAGCCCCAGAAATTGTAACTACCTGGGTAAATAGACTTTTTCTTGGAGAGTGATGTTAGCAGATGGTGGAGTAGGAGAAATCAGCCTTCATTCCTCTACATAAAACAATTAGCTGTCTGAGAATTAAAAGATCCTTGGGAAAGCTCAAATTAAGAAACTGTAGCTACATTATGGAGCAAAAAAAAAAAAAAGTAGAATAATTGCATGTAAAGGATTGCTCTGGAAATTGGCATAGCTGAGACACCTAGAGACAGCTAGATGTCCCTGATGAATATGGATACAAAAATTCTCAACAAAATGCTAGAAAATGAAGTCAGCAAAATATTAAAAGCATAATACACCATGATCAACTGGGATTTATCCCTGGAATGAAAAGAAAACTCAATGTCCACAAATCAATAAATGTGATATTACATGAACAAAATAAAGGATAAAAATCATGATTATTTCAATCAAATTTTTTTAGTTCAGTCGCTCAGTAATGTCCAACTCTTTGCAACCCCATTGACTGCAGCATGCCAGGCTCCCCTGTCCATCACCAACTCCGGAGCTTGCTCAAACTCATGTCCATCAAGTCAGTGATACCATCCTACTATCTCTTCTGTCATCCCCTTCTCTTGTCTTCAATCTTTCTCAGCATCAGGGTCTTTTCCAAGGAGTCAGTTCTTTGCATCAGGTGGCCAAAGTATTGGAGTTTCAGCTTCAGCATCAGTCCTTCCAATGAATATTCGGACTGATTTCCTTTAGGATTGAATGGTTGGATCTCCTTGCAGTCAAAGGGACTCTCAAGAGTCTTGTCTTCTCCAATACCACAATTCAAAAGCATCAGTTCTTCAGGGCTCAACTTTCTTTATAGTACAACTCTCACATTCATACATGACTACTGGAAAAACCATAGCCTTGACCAGACAGACCTTTGTCAGCAAAGTAATGTCTCTGCTTTTCAATATGCTGTCTAGGTTGGTCATAGCTTTACTTCCAAGGAGCAAGCGTCTTTTAATTTCATGGCTGCAGTCACCATCTGCAGTGATTTTGGGGCCCCCCAAAATAAAATCTGTCACTGTTTCCATTGTTTCCCCATCAATTTGCCATGAAGTGATGGGACTGGATGCCATAATCTTAGTTTCTAAATACAGGGAAAGCATTTGACACAATTGAACATCCTTTCATGATTAAAAAAAAAAAAACCTCTCACAAATTAGCTATAGAAGGAATGTTCCTCAACAATAATAAATGTCATATATGTCAAGCCCACATCATATTCAAAGGTAAAAAACTGAAATCCTTTCCTATAAGATCAAGAACTCTAAAATTAAAAAAAAAATTCATAGTCAGCTAATCTTCTACAAAGGCACCAAGAAAACAAGGAAAGAATAGATTCTTCAAGTAATAGTGTTAGGAAAACTGGATATACACATGCTAAGAATGAAACTGGACCCTTATATTATACCATACAAAAAAAAACCCCTCAAAATGGATTAAAGATTTTCATGTAAGATCTGAAACTGTAAAACTTACAGAAGAAAAGAAGGGAAAATCTCCTTGACATGTGTGTTAGCTATGACTTTTTGGATTTGACACTAAAAGTCAGAGCAGCAAAAGCAAAACTAACACTATATCAAAGTAAAGAGTTTCTGCATAGTAAAGGAAACAATCAACAAAATTAAAAGGCAACCCATGGATTGGGAGAAAATATTTGTAAACCATATATCCAATAAGGGCTTAATATCAAAAATACATATGGAACTCATACAGTTCAATAGCAAAATCAAACAACCCAATTAAAAAATGGGCAAAGGATTTGAATAAACTATTTTCTGAAGAAAACATACAAATGGTAAACAAATGTATAAAAAGATACTCATATTACTCATTATCAGTGAAATGCAAATCAAAACCACAATGACATATCACCTCACACCTATTAGGACAGCTAATATCAAAAGATATCTAAAGTTGAGAGGATATGGAAAAAAGGATCCTTTGTGCACTATTGGTTGAAATGTAAATTGTTATGATCATTATTAAAAACAGTATGGAGGTTCCTCAAGAAATTAAAAATAGAACTACCATATGATTCAGCACCCCCACTTCTGGATATATATTAAAAAACAAATGAAATCTATCTTGGAGAGATATTTACACTTCCATATTTATTGAAGGATTATTCATTGTAGCCAAGATATGGATCACATTAATTGTAAATGGTCTAAATAGTCTCATTTTAAAACTGGAGACTGTAAGATTGGGTAAAAAGCAAGATCCAACTATATTAACATATAGGTCTATAAAAAAAAATCATGAAAAAAACCACTCCATGTTAAGATTAACCAATAGAAACCTGGGATGATTATATAAATGTCAAACAAAATAGATTTCAGAGCAAATAGTATTACCTGAGTTGAAGAGTAGGTAGATGCTTTATGGTCTGAGCCACCAGGGAAGTCCATAAAATGGATAGATTGCTTGAAATACACAAACTACCAAAGCTCACTGAAGAAGAAACAGATAATCTAAATAACTTTATAGCTATTAAATAAACTGAATTTTTAGTTAAAAATCTTCCTATGAGAAAATTCTAGGCTCATATAGCTTCACTGGCAAATTCTACCAGATATTTAAACAAGGAATAATACCAATTCTATGCAAACTCTTTCAGAAAATTGATAAGGAGGGGATACTTCCCAAATCATTCTGTGAGGATCACATTACTCAATACCAAAATCATAAAATTACATTTTAAGAAAACTACAGACCAATGTATCTCATGCTTATACATGTAAGGAGAAGGAAGTGGCAACTCACTCCAGTATTCTTGCCTAGAGAATCTGGTGGACAGAGGAGCCTGGTGGGCTACTGTCCATAGGGTCACACAGAGTCAGACACAACTGAAGCGACTTAGCATGCATGCATGCACACATGTAAAGCTTAACAAAATGCTATCAAATAATATACCATAATATACAAAGAGGATAATACATCACTAGTGGGGTTTATCTGAGTAATATAAAATTATTTTAATATTCAAAAACCAATCAATGCTAATTCATTGTAGTAACAGACTAAGAAAGAAAAATTACATGATAATCTCAATAAATACAGAAAAAAACATTTGAGAACACATGCCTAGTAAAAACTCTCATAAAACCAGAAACAGAAAGGAATTTCCTTATTCTGATAGATAATACATGTGAGAAACTGATAGTTAACACAGTGAAAGACCAAACACTTTCTTTCTAAAATCAGGAATAGGGAAAGGATATTTATCTTACCAGTTTTAATCAACACTGTACTTTTGGTTTTAGTAGTGAAATTAGGAAAGAAAAAGAATTAAAAAACATATAGACTGGAAAAGAACAAGTATAACTCTATTCACAGACAACATGAATTCCGTGAAGTAAATCCTATGATGTGTACAAATAAGTTACTAGCACTAATAAGGAAGTTTAGCAAGGTTGCAGGATATAATTCATACACAAAAATAAATTAGATTTCTATATAGAGCAGAGCATCACTTCATGCACTTATTTGCCACCCATGTATACTTAATGAATTAATTGTCTATTCAATTATTTCATCCATTATTAGAAGGTAAACATATATTAATATCTGCAATGTGACCCAGACATTCCTGGGTCATATAAAAAAAATCCCTGGTCATGCCCTAATCTCAGGAAATTGTACACAGCAATATGTAACCTTAAATGGCAAAGGGGACTTGACAGGTACGATTAAGTTAAGGCTCTTGTGATGTAAAGACTATCCTGTATTATCCAGGTGAGCCCAATGTAATCTAAGAGTTCTGAAAAGATGAAAGAGAAAGAGAGTTAGAGAAGATGTGATGATGGAAACAGAGTGGGAGGAATGTGCTTTAAGATGGAAGAAGAGGTCACACACCAAGGAATGCAAGCAACTCTAGAAGCTAGACAACTCAAACAGAATTTCCCCTAGAGCATGCAAAAAGAATGCAATCCTAACAACACTTTCCCAGTTTAGCCCAGAGAAATCTATTTCAGACTTCTGATCCCCCAAATTGTAAGATGATAAATTTGTACAACAGCAATAGGAAACAAATGCCCTTGACTTATGAGAAGATTATTTTGTAAAGCTTCTATTTTTGCTTGAATAAACTTATATTCTGTACAAGAATAGAATGAATCGAGAATTAACCTATTACTGTGCAACATTGGAGAAGGAAGTGGCAACCCACTCCAGTATTCTTGCCTGGAGAATCCCAGGGATGGTGGAGCCTGGTGGGCTGCCGTCTATGGGGTCGCACAGAGTCGGACACGACTGAAGTGACTTAGCAGTAGCAGTGCAACATCTAAATTTAGTATAACATTCAAAGAATCACAAATAAAGATCATTTATTTGATGAGATTTGTCTTAAAAAGATACAATGACTGGAAGCAGGAAAGACAGTAACTGACATTTGGGCTGAAATATTCACTTATTTAATAAAACAAAATCCAACCTGAGAAGATACTCCATTTGGCATAATTTGCTCTGAGTTTATCAGATACTTATATTAACTGATATAAAGAGCATGTTTCCAATTAAAAATACTGAGGTCAAGAGAAAAGTCAACTGAGGGCATCAACAATTTAAAATTTAGTAAGCGTAAAATTGCCGAGAGAAATATCAATAACCTCAGATATGCAGATGACACCATCCTTATGGCAGAAGGTGAAGAACTAAAGAGCCTCTTGATGAAAGTGAAAGAGGAGAGTGAAAAAGTTGGCTTAAAGCTCAACATTCAAAAAACTGAGATCATGGCATCTGGTCCCATCACTTCATGGTAAATAGATGGGGAAACAGTGACTGACTTTATTTTGGGGGGCTCCAAAATCACTGCAGATGGTGACTGCAGCCATGAAATTAAAAGATGCTTACTCCTTGGAAGGAAAGTTATGACCAACCTAGACGGTATATTAAAAAGAAGAGACATTACTTTACCAACAAAGGTCTGTCTCATCAAGGCTACAGTTTTCCCAGTAGTCATGTATGGATGTGAGAGTTGGACTATAAAGAAAGCTGAGTGTCGAAGAATTGATGCTTTTGAACTGTGGTGTTGGAGAAGACTCTTGAGAGTCCCTTGGACTGCAAGGAGATCTAACCAGTCCATCCTAAAGGAAATCAGTTCTGAATATTCACTGGAAAGACTGATGCTGAAGCTGAAACTCCAATACTTTGGCCACCTGATGCGAAGAGCTGACTCACTGGAAAAGACCCTGATGCTGGGAAGGACTGGGGGCAGGAGGAGAAGAGGACAACAGAGGATGAGATGGTTGGATGGCATCACCGACTCGATGGACACGGGTTTGGGTAAACTCTGGGAGTTGGTGATGGACAGGGAGGCCTGGCGTGCTGTGATTCATGGGGTCGCAAAGAGTCGGACACGACTGAGCAACTGAACTGGACTGAACTGAGATGTCAATTATATCTCAATGGATCTGGAAAAAAAATGCATTTTTCAGAAGTGAAAATATACATGAGACAAATATATTTGTGAAACTGATTAAAATACATAAATATGTATAGAATAATTATTGGCTGTTATTTTGAATGCACTAATAATCAGTATTAAGCAGTTTTAATATTTTCTATTGTATCCAGACTTCTTTTTGAAAGTTTTCAAACAGACCATTTTATAGGGACACCAATATAATAAAACCAATTTGCTGGCTAATACGTAGTTTAAAAATTATGTAAGTTTAATTGTTTACTGCTCCATTTTAATTCTTAAAAGTGTCTCAGACTGGACAACATAATTTGTTGTCATTAGGTCTTAATAGTGACTTGTGCCATTCCACAGCCACCACTGTGTTCTCAGACCAATGTGCTCTGTTATTAGAGTAAGTATCTGATTTATTTAAGACAGTACTCCCAACTTGCTTCTTAGATCACAAGTGAGTTCTTCAATAGACCATCCCACCACTGTATAATGTCACTGCTTTATAGTTCAGTAATCACATGGATTTATAAACTATTTAAAACCAGCGATCACATGGTTGTTATTCTTTTACTTTAGTTCATCTACATTGAAATTAGTTCTTTGGAAAGATGCAATGTTGTAGGAGATTCTCTTATGCTGAATAAGCCATTCCATTATTTTATAAATAGCATTGCTACAGGAAGTAAGGCAGGCAAGAGAAATAAAGATAGCTGCACAATAACGATCTAGTCTATGTAGACAAATTGATGCAACCTATAATTCCTGGGTCGGGAAGATCTGCTGCAGAAGGGATAGGCTACCCACTCCAGTATTCTTGGGCTTTCCTTGTGGCTCAGCTGGTAAAGAATCTGCCTCCAATGCGGGAGACCTGGGTTCGATCCCTGGGTTGGGAAGATCCCCTAGAGAAGGGAAAGGCTACCCATTCCAGTATTCTGGCCTGGAGAATTCCATGGACTGTATAGTCCACGGGGTCTCAAAGAGTCACAACTGAGCAACTTTCACTCACTCACTTGTATAAAGGTGAAGTCAATAGACTCAACCTGTCACCATGTGGCTGACTAGTACCCCTGGTGTATGATGTATCAGGTGATCAGCATTAGCTTTCTATTGCTGGAAGATTGGGACTCTCAACTATAGCAGTAGACAGATCAGCCCTGAGGAAGAGAACTCCATGTTTTTCTGAGATCATAAATAACTTCCATCTCTGTCTTCATAATTTGGTCAGGGAACCATTGACCAAGCACTGGCTAGCTGGAGAAAGAGGCTAACTAGTAGCCACTGCTGCTGCTACTGCTGCTGCTAAGTCGCTTCAGTCGTGTCCGACTCTGTGCAACCCCATAGACGGCAGCCCACCAGGCTCCACCATCCCTGGGATTCTCCAGGCAAGAATACTGGAGTGGGTTGCCATTTCCTTCTCCAGTGCATGAAAGGGAAAAGTGAAAGTGAAGTCGTTCAGTCGTGTCTGACTCTTAGCGACCCCATGGACTGTAGCCTACCAGGCTCCTCCATCCATGGGATTTTCCAGGCAAGAGTACTGGAGTGGGGTGCCATTGCCTTCTCCGACTAGTAGCCACAGAAGAGGTCATATCAGCTACCTGATCAATGATAAGCCTCCCCTGCAGAGGTGATCTCTTTTGTCTGCTGCTATTGCTGTTGTCGTTGGCATATTCATGAGATACAAATATGTTCACATTCTTTTAACATTACAAGAGGTCCCAAATGTACTTATCCCTCAGTCCTTGCCTCTTATTTTGTCCATGTCCCTGTATGCCCAGCCAGACCACTAACCACTACCCATAAATAGGAAAAGGACATTACTTTTCCAAATTGAAAATGAGGTACACTGACTAAAGCTCTTCCCCTTGGAGTTAACACTGAATAAGAGTGTAATGCTACAGCAATCTGCTTCTGGCAGGAGCCAGCTCATTTTCCAGAACCATCTGTAAGCCCGGATTGAATTTTTTCTTCCTGAGTCAACTGGTCATAGAGAATTCCCTGTGGGGTTGGTCACCACAGGGATGTTTGGATTGACAGAATGGTGGCATTATATACAGAGTAGGTGGTAATGTGAGCCACCTACATGGTCATATCATTTACTAGTGGCTTCAGTGACTCCAATCTTCTATACATCACTTTGAGTTGATGTTGGAGTGGTTCTGGTTATATACAGCTTTACGGCTTGTTAGGTTAGATAAAACCCAGTTTGTGATGATCATCCAAGACGTCAAGGTCTTAAATTCTCATAGTAAAATGTTCAGTCTCTACTAAGGCTCACAACACAAGCCCAGGAATTTTCTAAAAGGAGAACAGTTGATAATACAGCACTGATTCAAAGTCCTAGGAGGCTACACCATTATTCTTCTGGCTCCAAACAGCATCTTGATCTGTTATAGACTCTTAATCTGTTGTTGCTGTTGTTCAGTCACTAAGCTGTGCCCGACTCTTTGTGACCCCATGGACTGAAGCATGCCAGGCTTTCCTGTCCCTCACCATCTCCTGGAGTTCACCCGAGTTCATGTCCATTGAATCGGTGATGCCATCCAACCATCTCATCCTCTGCCACCCTCTTCTCCTTTTGCCTTCAATCTATCCCAGCATCAGGGTCTTTTCCAATGAGTCAGTTGCTCGCATTAGGTGGTAAAGTATTGAAGCTTCGGCTTCAGTATCAGTTCTTCCAATGAGTATTCAGGGTTGATTTCCCTTAGGATTGACTGGTTTGATCACCTTGCTGTCCAAGGGACTCTGAAGAGTCTTCTCTAGCAACACAACTCAAAAGCATCAATTCTTTGGTTTTCAGCCTTCTTTATAGTTCACCTCTCACATATGTAGATGACTACCGGAAAAATCATACCCTTGACTATATGCACCTCTGTTGGAAAAATGACATGTTTGCTTTTTAATACGCCATCTAGGTTTGTCAAAGCCTTCTTTCCAAGAAGCAAGTGTCTTCTAATTTCATGGTTTCTGTCACCATCCACAGTGGTTTGGGAGCCCAAAAAGAGAAAATCTGTCATTGCTTCCATTTTTCCCCCTTCTATTTGCCATGAAGTGATGGGCCCAGATGCCATGATCTTAGTTTTTTGAATGTTGAGTTTTAAGCCAGCTTTCTCAATCTACTTCACCCTCATCAAGAGGCTCTGTAGTTCTTTAGAGTGGTGTCATCTGCATATTTGAAGTTATTGATATTTCTCCAGGCAATCTTGATTCCAGCTTGTAACTCATTTAGCCCAGCATTTTGCATAATGTACTCTGTATATAAGTTAAATAAACAGGGTGACAATATACAACCTTGTCATATTCCTTTCCCAATTTTGAACCAGTCAGTTGTTCCATGTAAGGTTCTAACTGCTGCTTCTTGATACTCATACAGGTTTCTCAGGAGACAGGTAACAGGGTTTGGTATTCCCATCTCTTTAAGAATTTTCCACAGTTTCTTGTGATCCACACAGTCAAAGGCTTTCACGTACATAGTCAAAGAAATAGATGCTTTTTCTGGAATTCCCTTGCTTTCTCTATAATCCAATGAATGATGGCAATTTGATCTCTGGTTACCCTGCCTTATCTAAAACCAGCTTGTACATTTGAAAGTTCCCGATTTAAATACTGCTGAAGCCCAGCTTGAAGGATTTTGAGCATAACCTTACTAGCATGGGAAGTGAACGCAACTGTCCAGTGATCTGAACATTCTTTAGCACTGCCCTTCTTTGGAATTAGGATGAAATAAATCTGTTATAGAACCTTAATCTACAGCCTAGACCAGCTAAAAAGTTCTCTTGCCTTGAGAACATTTCAAAGTTGGTAACATTAAATAGATTGGAGTAGTGTATCCAAATGTAGTGAGTATGTGCTAGGTCGCCTCAGTTGTGTCTGACTCTTTTGTGACCCCAAGGACTGTAGTCCGCCAGACTCTTCTGTCTATGGGATTCTCCAGGCAAGAATACTGGAGTGAGTAGCCATATCCCTTCTCCAGGGGATCTTCCTGACCCAGAGATCGAACCTGGGTTTCATACATTGCAAGCAGTTTCTTTACCATCTGAGACACCAGGGAAGTTCGAAATGGTAGTATATGTTAATTTAAAAATTAGGAAGAGGCTCATCAAGTGCTTTCTTAGTGATATGGGGGAAAGGTGCACCACTTTTCCTATTGTGTTGGCAGGAATACCTTGAGATGCCGAGACCACCTGATCCTTAGAAATTTCACTCAGGTCACAGTTACCTGGATTTTCATTGGAGTTTATCTCCTGGTCCCTGAAATCCAGTTACCTATTACTATATCATTAAACTAGTTTGCCAGTGTAATGTTATGTAGAATTATAAGATGGTGAGATGTTAAAGTCTCTGCAGGCTAGATTGTAACTGAGAGCTAAAGAATTGACACAGATCAGTGAAAGTGTATTTGTTTCTTCAACATAAAAACAAACACTTTTTTGGAGTCCTATTCTTACTGAGATGGGGCTTCCCTTGTGGTTCAGATGGTAAGGAATCTGCCTGCAATGCAGGAGACCCAGCTTCGATCCCTGAGTCAGGAAGATCCCCTGGAGAAGGGAATGGAAATCCACTCTAATACTCTTGCCTAGAGAATCCTATGGGCAGAAGAGTCTAGCAGGCTACAGTCCATGGGGTCGAAAAGAGTCAGACCCAACTGAGTGACTACACTTGCACTTTTACCTTCTTACCAAGATACAGTGAAAAAAACAATTGCCAGATTAATAGCCATATTCTAACTGCTAGAGGCTATGTTGATTTACTTTATTAAAGACAGCATGTCTGGAACAGCAGCTGTAACTAGAGTCACCACCTGATTATATTTACAGTAGTTCACAGCTATTCTCCAACACTCCAAGACTGTTCTACTTAGGCAAAAGAGGATAGATAAACATGAATAGAAAAGAATCATTGCCACTACATCTTTCAAGTCTTTTTATGGTAGCACTAATCATGCAGTTTTTCCAGGAATGCAGCTTTACCTTACTTAAAAATTACACAAACGACAATTCTATTTGGTGGATCACAGTGGCACGCCAAGGCTTGAGGATTCAATTTTGCTGAGTCAGCATCTAGTAATTCCAGGGTATTCCCTTTTCCCAATTGATCAGCTATTGCTATGTAGCAAACTTTCCCCAAATTCAGTGGTTTACACAATTATTTATTCTTGTTCACATCTATGGGTCAGCTTCCCTCGATTGCATTAGAAAGGTTTAAGAAGCATACACAAATGCCATGCATGCATGTGTGCCAAGTTGCTTTAGTCGTGTCTGACTCTTTGCAACCCTACGGACTGTAGCCCGCCAGGCTCCCCTGTCCATGGGATTCTCCAGGCAAGAATACTGGAGTGGGTTGCCATTTCCTCCTCCAGGGGATCTTTCCAACCCAAAGATTGAACTTGCATCTCCTCTGTCTCCTACATTGGCAGGCACGTTCTGTACCACTAGTGCCACCGGGTATGCCCACACAAATGCCATATATTATCTCAAAAAACCCAAAGAAGCTCACTGGCTGTGTCTTTTTTTTTTTTATTGGTAGTTCTGCTGATCTCAGCTGGGCTTTGACACATATCTTTAGTTGAACTGAGGTACAAGTTTGCTAGTGTGGATCTGTTTCACTCTTTTTCCTTGAATATGTGAAATATTAGCTAGGATGTCTTCTCATGACAGTGATAGAGAGGCAAGAAGTCAAACAGACATGTTCAAATACCTGCCACAGCTCAGAAATGGCACATTGTTACTTCCATTTACATGATCCGGCCAAAACAAATTATAATGCTGGGCCCAAAGTAAGGAAGCAGGAAAATACTCTGTGGCTATGGTAAGGAAATAGCAAGGATGTGGCTAGAGATAGGGGTAAGGAAATGGGGCCAAGCATTAGTAAATATCCATGGGCCCCTTATAGAAAGTAAGGAGAAAGGGACTTGTCTATTGGTCCAGTGACTAAAACTCCACATTTCCAACGCAGGGGGCCCAGGTTCAATTCCTGGTCAGGGAACTATATCCCACATGCCACAACTAAAGATCCCACATACTGCAATGGAGATCAAAGATCCTGTGTGCCAAACTAAGATTTGACACAGCCAAATAAATAAAAATTCAAAAAAATGTAAGGAGAAAGATTTACAGCATGTATCTGTGATACATGTATCTTCCTCATGTGACCACTTCTTGGAGTTCTTAGGGACTATAAAGTGACTCAGGTTTAGAGACTAGGTAAGAAACTGTGATTTTCAGTATGTTTTAAGTTATATCCAGGTCACCATTTTGCACAATTCAGTCAGTCAGGTCAGTTGCTCAGTCGTGTCCAGTCAGACTCTTTGTGACCCCATGGACTGCAGCACAACAGGCCTCCCTGTCCATCACCAACTTCTGGAGCTTCCTCAAACTCATGTCTATTGAGTCAGTGATGCCATCCAACCACCTCATCCTCCGTTGTCCCCTTCTCCTCCTGTCTTCAATCTTTCCCAGCATCAGGGTCTTTTCAAATGAGTCAGTTCTTCGCATCAGGTGGCCAAAATATTGGAGTTTCAGCTTCAGCATCAGTCCTTCCAATGAATATTCAGGACTGATTTCCTTTAGGATGGACTGGTTGGATCTCCTTGCTGTTGGAGGGACGCTCAAGAGTCTTCTCCAACACCACAGTTCAAAAGCATCAATTCTTCAGTGCTTAGCTTTCTTTATAGTGCAACTCTCACATCCATACATGACTACTGGAAAAACCATAGCTTTGACTAGACAGACCTTTGTTGGCAAAGTAATGTCTCTGCTTTTTAATATACTATCTAGGTTGGTCATAGCTTTTCTTCCAAGGAGCAAGTGTCTTTTAATTTCATGGCTGCAGTCACCATCTGCAGTGAATTTGGAGCTCCCAAAAATAAAGTCTGTCACTGTTTCCATTGTTTCCCCATTTATTTGCCGTGAAGTGATAGGACCGGATGCCATGATCTTAGTTTTCTGAATGTTGAGCTTTAAGCCAACTTTTTCACTCTCCTCTTTCACTTTCATCAAGAGCCTCTTTAGTTCTTCTTCACTTTCTGCCATAAGAGTGGTGTCATCGCAGTGGGTAGCGTGGCCGAGCGGTCTAAGGCGCTGGATTAAGAGTGGTGTCATCTGCATATCTGAGGTTATTGATATTTCTCCTGGCAATCTTAATTCCAGCTTGTGCTGTATCCAGCCCAGCGTTTCTCATGATGTACTCTGCATATAAGTTAAATAAGCACGGTGACAATATACAGCCTTGACGTACTCCTTTTCTATTTGAAACCAGTCTGTTGTTCCATGTTCAGTTCTAACTGTTGCTTCCTGACCTACATACAGATTTTTCAGGAGGCAGGTCGGGTGGTCTGGTATTCCCATCTCTTTAAGAATTTTTCACAGTTTGTTGTGATCCACACAGTCAAAGGCTTTGGCATAGTCAATAAAGCAGAAATAGATGTTTTTCTGGATTTCTCTTGCTTTTTTGATGATCCAGCGGATGTTAGCAATTTGATCTCTGGTTCCTCTGCCTTTTCTAAAACCAGCTTGAACATCTGCAAGTTCATGGTTCATGTACTGTTGAAACCTGGCTTGGAGAATTTTGAGCATTACTTTGCTAGTGTGTGAGATGAGTGCAGTCATGGGGGTAGTTTGAGCATCTTTGGCATTGCCTTTCTTAGGGATTGGAATGAAAACTGACCTTTTCCAGTCCTGTGGCCACTGCTGAGTTTTCCAAATTTGTGGGCATATTGAGTGCAGCACTTTCACAGCATCATCCTTTAGGATCTGAAATAGCTCAACTGGAATTCCATCATCTCCACTAGCTTTGTTCGCAGCAATGCTTCCTAAGGCCCACTTGACTTCGTATTCCACAATGTCTGGCTCTAGGTGAGTGACCACACTATCATGATTATCTGGGTCATGAACATCTTTTTTGTATAGTTCAAGGGTGCACAATTCTCACTTGTAGTAGGTCTTGTGCTCCAAGAGATACCATCTATACAGACTACAAAGTAAATGTTGCTTAGAGTTATGTGTAATGTGGCAACCCTGACTATTCTTGTAAGCTGCCTATCTATTTAGTCCTAAGAAGCTTCATGATCATTTTGCCATTACCAAAGATCTTTCATTCTGAATTCCACTGTAGTCTTACAGTTATAGCAATCATATCTACAGTGTTTCTGTTACTTAAATGCAATAAATTGGCCTGTAGATTATCCTATTTCTATTAAAATAAGAGGGCCTCTTCCAATAGTACTTCCCCCCCCCCCACCTTATCTCCAGGCTTTTGATGATGGAAACAAGAGTGTTGAGCTTTTCAAGACTGCTGACACTTCTGTCACTACTTTGTCAACATCTCAATGAGGAGAGTTTGGGCTCTTCTGGGAGACAATGGAAAGTAGGAGAAAGAGTGAACATGATAAATCACTCAAGTTTTTCTTTTTTCCTTAAATCTATTTGTTCCTCTACATTTTGTTAAGGAACTTCTGATATCTCAAATCCACTTAATTTTGTCCACCAGCAAAAATACATTTCAGTTTCTCAAGCCAACAAATGATTATAACTATTCCAAAATGATTACATCTAAACTAATTATTAATATAACTACATGGATGAGACTCCTATATCAATACGTTTGACTCTAAATTTGTATTCCTTTCTTTTTTTCATCTTCATACATATTTCCAGTTTTCTGAAGCTTATCAAAATCTTGCCACTCTTATTCATAGACTCTTAACAGATTATGACTCTAGTTACAGATCTGGACTGGATACAAGAATGGGAGAGATATGACATGTGATAGCTCCCTCAAGTGGGTTGCTACAAGGATTTCAGGGAGGGAAAGGAAAGTCTTAACAAGAAGAAGGCCTGCTAGCAAGGAAGACACAGTGAAGTTTGATGTTTTGTGAACTTCAGAGTTACCTGAATTCACCCAAATGTTCTCAGGGTCCTATTATGTCCCAGATAGTCCCTGATTTTTACATATAAGCCATGGAAATCCTGTGAATTCTCAGCCTTCTTTCTAACCCTGCAATTTGGAAGATCAGATTCTATGTCTTATTTTCAGGTATGATTTCTCTGGACCTAACTATGCAAGTTTTGCTTAGGGCAATTATAGAAGCTCCCAAAAACGCTAATCATGCCTAGAGCCTGGAATTTAAAATCTTGGTTTTGTCATGGTCTTTATCTAAGCTTTTTGTTTGGTATAATTAAAAGCAGACAACCCACGCCACAAACCTGTATTCCTCATTCACATTATATTCATATGGCTTGCCAAAGTTTTGACATCAGTAAACACTTCATTCCAGGAAATCACCAGTGATTATTTAAGCTACAGATTTCCTGGGTCCCACTCACTGATGCTAAAAGGACTCTTGCCTGTTTAAAACCTACTCAGGTCAGATAATCATTCACAAGTTCACATTTTCTTGAGAAAGTCACTGCTGGTACTTTCTGTTGGTCAGAGTTAAATTGAAAGCGGTAAAATATACTGTGGTTAAGCAGAAAGCAATATATTATAGGACACTGAATGGCTTATAGAATTTTTTGATGGATGAAAGAAATGGATTTTAGGTGAACGTCCAGAAGTAAGACCTAAAGCCACACCTCAAAATAAGGGCAATAAAGGAGCTATTTGGAAGGGAAAATAGTAACCCAATCCAGTGAAGATAATTTTATAGGGTACAGAATTCTACACTGGGGTGTTTGCCTCTCAATGATTTAAATATTTCACTTCACTCTCTTTGATTGCATGGTTTCTGAAGAGAGTGTTAGTCGCTCAGTTGTATCTGACTCTTTATAACACCATGGATGTAGAGCTCCTCTGTCCATGGAATTCTCCAGGCAAGAACACTGGAGTGGGTAGCCATTCCCTTCTCCAGGTGATCTTTCCAACCCAGAGTTCGAACCCAGGTCTCCTGTACTGCAGGCACATTCTTTACCGTTTGAGTCACCAGGGAGCCCACAAAACATGTCCACACATTTTTGACATTCCCTTGCTTCAATTGTGTTAGTCGCTGAGGTGTAGCTGACTCTTTGTGACCCCATGAACTGTAGCCTGCCAGCTCCTCTGTCCATGGAATTCTCCAGGTAAGAATACTGGAGTGGGTAGTCATTCCTTTCTCCAGGGGATCTTCTTGACCCAGGGATGGAACCAGGGTCTTCTGCATTGCAGGCAGATTCTTTACTGCCTGAGCCATCAGGGGAGAGTCGGACATGACTTATCAACTGAACAACAACAACCAAGAAGTTAAATGCTAATTCTTATCTTTGCTCCTCTACGGGTAAGGTATTTTTTGCTTCTGGCTTCTTTCAAGATTTTTTCTTTATTTTTGATTTTCTTAAGTTTTAATATATGTCTTGTTGTTGCTCAGTTTCTAAGTCATGTCCGACTCTTTGCACCCCATGGACTGCAGCACACCAGGCTTCCCTGCAATGCCTGCCTTAAATAAATTGATATATCCATTATATATTCAATACAAATGACATCTAATGCCATGAGAATATGCTCACATATATTAAGTAAAACAAAAAAGCATGCTAAAAAAGCAGAAGCAACATTCTCATTTAAAAATACACTTCAGTTCGGTCGCTCAGCTGTGTCTGACTCTGCGACCCAGGGACTGCAGCACCCCAGGCCTCCCTGTCCATCACCAACTCCCAAAGTTTGCTCAAATTCATGTCCCTTGAGTCAGTGATGCCATCCAACCATCTCATCTCTTCCTGTCATCCCCTTCTGCCTTCGGTCTTTCCCAGCATGAGGGGCTTTTCCAATGTGTCAGTACTTCGCATCAGGTGGCCAAACTACTGGAGCTTCAGCTTCAGCATTAGTCCTTCAAATGAATATTCAGGACTGATTTCCTTTAGGATTTACTTAAGAGACTAAAACATCATCAGTGGCTATCTCTAGCTGATGGAACGATATGTTCCTGTGTGTGCTTTTCTATTTTGTTAATGTTCTACAATCAATATGTATTGTTTTCTTTACATCCAGACGTCAATTATTTTCACAATTGACTTTTCACAAAGTAGAGAATTAACTCAGGTGGCAATGTCAAGCATAAAATGGAGTAGGATAGGATCAGAGACAGAGAGATTCATAGACTATTGCAATAGAATGGGTGAAAGATGGTAGAAGCCAAATTAAGGCAGTGGCTGTGAGGACAAAGAAAGTAGATAATGAGAACATAGACTGAATAAATAGGATTTGATAATCTTGGATCCATTTAGCTTGCAGATGAAGGCTAAGGAAATACTAAACACTGTAATTCCACTGGTAGCCCTGGACCTATATGGGTTGGGGTGGAGATAAGGGTTATGAATTCATTAGTCTTAACTATAGCAAATAAAATTGTGAACTTATATGCAATTACTTAGGAACAGTCAAAATAGAAGTAGGGCAATGGCCTGAATCATGGGAAACTCAATATTTAAGAGCCAGATAGAGGAAGAAAGGCCTATAAAGAATAAGTAGGATTGATTAAAAAGGTAAAGCAAATAGGTTTTCATGGAAGCTAAAGGAAGGAAGTTTCAAGCAGGAATTGGTCAATGGTATTAGTAATGAATGCATCCTACTTCTAACATTTACTCCTTGTGAAAGGACTTCAATTAGTTCTGGGTCTTCCTCTATGCTTAGGGAGATTTGAGTGACTTACAAAATTAGTAAATTTCTGAAGAATGTCTGATTTGGCTTTGTCCTCCAACCTCCAAGAACAAAGTTGTCCAGAGACCGAATTTTCATTTGATCTTCCATGCTGTCCCTGTCAGGTGTTGCTAGGAATTGGAGGTATAATGCTAGGAATTGGAGGTATAAATCTAATTCTGGGGATCAGTTGGCAGGCCTATTTACCCAGTAAGCAACATCAACCGACTTAACTTTATCAGTAATAAAGTGATATTTTGGTCCCCATTTCTATCCTTTATTTTTAACTTGTTCAGAACCTAGGCAAGAAAAGGGGAATTAGTTTACTGGGACCACTTGGAAACTACAACTGATGTCACATTTCACACGAGATAAGTCAGGGGTTGAAGAGACTAATGGCTAATGACTTTGGCAGTTAGGAAGTAATCATAAATCACTATCTTCCTTAATAAAGTCAGTCACAGTTTCTCTAAGGAAGGCAACCGAGGAAATATCTCCATGGGGGTTTCGGTGGGATAATATTAACTACTGCCCCAATCCTTCTTTTGTAAGATTCTCTAAGAATGGAACTATGTCACCCAGAGGACTACAGTGTTTTAGTTGCAAACGTGTAAAACCTACCTTAAAGTAGCTTAAATGAGAATGGCAGGCATGGGAGGGAAAAAAGAACTTGGTGGCCACTTAATTAACGGACAATGGGTTAGTCTATGATCCCAGATTTCAAATGCATCTAGACTCTACTTTCTATTGCCAATATTGCCTTCTTCTTCTTTTTCTATGGGTGTAACTTACTTTGTTATGTTTCATTTATTGCATTTTGCAGATACTGCATTTTTTAAATAAAAGGTTTGTGGCAACTCTGCACTAAGCAAACCTATCAGCACCATTTTTCCTACAGCATTTGCTCACTTTGTATCTCTGTCATATTTTGGTAATTCTCACAGCATTTCAAACATTTTTATTATTACTATATTTGATTTGGTGATCTGCGAAAGTAGTTGTGATGCTACTACAACTCGCTGAAGACTCAGATGATGGATAGTGTTTTATATCAATGAAGTATTTTTTAATTTAAGCTATGTACATTTTTTAAAGACATTAACGGTATTGTACACTTAATAGACTACAATATAGTGCAAAAGTAACTTATAAACACTGGGAAACCAATAAATTCATGTGACTCACTTTATCAGTATTTGCTTTATTGTGGTAGTCTGGAACCAAACCTGCAATACCTCTGAGGCAAACCTGTTTATGGTAAGATAGGTTTGCTCCCTGTTGTGTCAAAGATGGTGAGTGGCAGCTCTAGCCTGATTGTCATACATCACTCTCGAGACTGGCTCAATTCATGCACCTATCTTTATGGCAGAGTAAAAGTCATGTAACTGAGAGCTTTATTCCATAAAAGATAGGAATCTCCTGAAAAGATAGACATACTAAAAGTGTTGTCCACTACATTCTACCCCTTGGCTACTTGGCACCTATACTTGTCCTTTTCTCAGTATGTAGAATTTTTTAAATATCCTGGCCTAGGACTATGTAATTATCCCAGGGACAATTGAAATACTCTCTACTCAGGTAGGAGACATGCCAATATCTCATCCAATTTTTTCATCTTGCTTAGAAACCAAGAGTTCTAGGTGATATGCATTTCTTTTAAACATGTTTGGATGTAGCTCATCACAGTATAGCATGACAAAGATAATTTTATTAGGTATTGGTACATACTGAAGGAAAGTAAGGGCACTCTAATTAGTAGCAGATGAGGTCCTCAGTCAGTTAATATGTCTTGAGTTCGCTCTCTCGAAGATGCTCCCTGATCCCTTGCCCATACATCAGAGGGTATCAGAATTAAGCAAACATAGGTCTTTGTTTGCAAGGCTTTGTAAGTTTTGTCTGAACAAGTCTCTTAAAATCTTAGTTGGTTACTGGTCACCTTGTTTTTTGGTAACTCCATGGTTTAGAAACCAAAACCAGAGATGGTGTGTTAATCTGTTTTCTGTCCCTTAGCAATGTGTTGCAAGGCTGGAAAGCAGTGTTCATGCTCTAGTCAACTAAACTAACTGTGTATTTCCATTTTGGCCTTCGCATCCAATATTATAAGCCGAGGAATGAGTTTAGGGATAATGCAGCTAGAATTTATCTCTGTTCATTTGCCCCCACGTTGCATCTCAGGGAATGGCTACTCACAGTGGGACTAATTTGTCAACAATTGTCAGACAGGATATATACAGCAAGATGCACGAGGTGATCAGGAATCAGGGCTTTTTTCAGGATTCCAGTTATATTTTTTACTAAGTTTTCAACTCTTTACCTCTGTTGCCCTACTTTAGCTCAGAACAGAGAATATGGGTTTTCCAAACCTACAAGATGCAGGTTTGATTCTCAGTCACATAGGTTTCTGAGTACAATCAAAAAGGGGATGTCTGAGAAATACACAATTGTTTCTCCATCCTCAAAGGGGACTGGTTTTAGGACCTGCCACAGACACCAAAATTGCAGATGCTTGGGTCTAGTAGTCAGCCCTCTAGATCTGTGGATTCTAAATTTGTAGATTTAATCACATATGTGGAACTCGCCAATACTGAGGGCCAACTGTATTTATTTAAAAGGGTCAACTGTATTCTTTCTTCTGCATTCCTAATGCTAGCTTGAGCTGAAATGTATCCCTTTCTTGTACACACTCCAATGGAGTGTGCTAATGGACACACTCCAAAACCTGATGTTTTCCTACCAATTCCCCTAAAATGTTAACCTTGATGTAGACATTATCTAAGATCTAAAATTTAACAATTGCTTGCTGGGCTGCAACACATTAAATATCAACAAACCTCCTAGCCAGGGCCAAGGAATCGTTATCAGAATGCAACCCACCCAGACTCACTAGTTTTACATTTCAGGGTATGTCAGTTGTTGACACTGGTATTATTTTATGCACTAGTCAAGATTAAAAACCTAAACCTTGCCATGTTGAGATTTCTTACCCTTTTCCAGTTTAACAGTCTGTTTTGAATTTCATATCAATTTTGGATGCAAGTTTAGAGAATTCAAACTAACATATTATTAGGCTTTTCTCTAAGATTTTATCCTGTTGCTGGAGGTAGGTCCTTCATCATCATGGCATTGTCAGATGGGTATCTGCCTGCTATCTAAATTTGTTGCTCTAAGGTCTACCATTGATACAGTTTGCAATCTAGTCTCTCAAAAAGTGATTGTTTTTTGTCTGCCCTTACTTTAGAATTTATGGGTGTGTCTTAACAGGATCTTCTATCCAATCCATGAACCCAGAGCCTCTGCCAGGAGTTTGAATCATCTTGTACTGCAGCAAGCCTGTGTAAAGCAAATGGGCTCTGTGAATCCAATTTACATACCTCTTATGGAATTCTGTATTTCCTTTTCAGTTCACTGCAGTCAAGGAACATGCAGAAGTGGGAGTGGTTATCAATGCTGCCTGGCCCTCTGCTTAACATATTATGCTGCCATTTCTACTTGACTGAGGTTGCCTGTGTTGGGCAAAGTTCCAGGTGGGAAGCAGGGCCTAAGCCACAGGCTCCCTGCTTTTGAATTCTGAAGTCTTCCTGGCAGTATCCATCCCTTATCGATTAAGGTTTCAACTCTGAGGAGAGAGTCAAGAAACATGTGTCTCAAATCATGAGCACTTTTCCCCCTCTTGCAATATCACTGAAACTGTCTCTACTTTCTTGAAATGATTTCTCAGACAGTTTCATGCCACTTAGCAACCAAAGGCAACAGATAATTTAAGTTTTTGCTTAACTTCAGCCAGAGTGAGGTGCCTTGCTCAATAAAACTAGCCAAAATGTGAGGAGGTCTCTGATTGGCTTCCTTTTGTTAACCTTCCCATTCCTAAACCAATCACCATGACTGAAGGATTAGGGTCCTCTGGTTAGCTTGATTCATGGGCTCACCCCTCTGGTATGAGAGTTAAGGCCAGGAAATGGATGGTTGCACATGGGGTAAGAAGGATAGGTCTATCCTAGTAAGGACAAACTCTCAAATCTCAGTGGGTCACACAAAAGAATGCATACGAACTCTAACACAATAGGCAGGCAGCTACCTTCCAAGTGAAGATTCAGGAAACCAGAATCCTTCCTCCTTGTGACTTCACCATCTTTAACACATGGTTTCCAATACAAATGCTTTAAGTTGCTGGGCAATATGGAGATGCTTGAGGACTTTTCGTGTGACATGTTTTATGTACCAAAGATGCAACAGAAGCACATCACTTTCACTTACATTTCACTGGTTAGAACCTAATTGGCACATCTAATGGTAAGCCTAATTGCAAAGGAGGCTGGAAAATATAATTTAACTGTGTGCCCAGAAAAAGAATCTAGAGCCTGTAAGAGCTCACTATTCTGATAACTAAATATCTATTATATTTCATCTCTCTTCCCACACAAAGAACACATCCTACCCCAATAAAGACAATCTAAAAGTTCTATCTAGTTACTAGGTCAGGCTTAAAGTCTAGTTTTTAGGTAATGTGCAGTCCTCTTCATAAGGTCCAGATGCAACCTATGAATTAAATGCATGAGTTATCTCTAATATCACCCCAAGTTCCAAGGAACATGATGTACAGTTTTGTTGTTGTTCGGTTGCAAAGCCATGTCCAACTCTTTACAACCCCATGGGTTGCAGCAGGCCAGGCTTTCATGTCCTTCACTAACTCCCGGAGTTTGTTCAGACTCATGTCCTTGAGTCAGTGATGCCATCCAACCATCTCATCCTCTGATACACCCTTCTCCTCCTGCCCTCAATCTTTCCCAGCATCAGGGTCTTTTCCAGTGAGTCAGCTCTTTGCATCAGGTGGTCAAAGTATTGGAACTTCAGCTTTAGTATCAGTCCTTTCAATGAATATTCAGGGTTGATTTACTTTAGGATCAACTGGTTTGATCTCCTTGCAGTCTAAAGGACTCTCAAGAGTCTTCTCCAACACCACAATTCAAAAGCATCAATTCTTCAAGCATCAGCTCAGTTCAGTTCAGTCGCTCAGTCGTGTCTGACTCTTTGCGACCCCATGAACTGCAGCATGCCAGGCCTTTCTGTCCATCACCAACTCCTGGAGTCTACCCAAACCCATGTCATCGAGTCAGTGATGCCATCCAGCCATCTCATCCTCTGTCGTCCCCTTCTCCTCCTGCCCCCAATCCTACCCAGCATTAGGGTCTTTTCCAATGAGTCAACTCTTCGCATGAGGTGGCCAAAGTATTGGGAGTTTCGACTTCAACATCAGTCCTTCCAATGAACACCCAGGATTGATCTGCTTTAGGATGGATTGATTGGATCTCCTTGCAGTCCAAGGGACTCTCAAGAGTCCTCTCCAACACCACAGTTCAAAAGCATCAATTCTGCGGTGCTCAGCTTTCTTCACTGTCCAACTCTCACATCCACACATGACCACTAGAAAAACCATAGCCTTGACTAGACGGATCTTTGTTGACAAAGTAATGTCTCTGCTTTTAAATATGCTATCTAGGTTGGCCATAACCTTCCTTCCAAGAAGTAAGCGTCTTTTAATTTCATGGCTGCAATCACCATCAGCAGTGATTTTGGAGCCCCCAAAAATAAAGTCTGACACTGTTTCCACTGTTTCCCCATCTATTTGCCATGAAGTGATGGGACCAGATGCCATGATCTTAGTTTTCTGAATGCTGAGCTTCAAGCCAACTTTTTCACTCTCCTCTTTCACTTTCATCAAGAGGCTCTTTAGTTCTTCTTCACTTTCTGCCATAAGGGTGGTGTCATCTGCACATCTGAGGTTATTGATATTTCTCCTGGCAATCTTGATTACAGCTTGTGCTTCCTCTAGCCCAGCGTTTCTCATGATGTACTCTTCATATAAGTTAAATAAGCAAGTTGACAATATACAGCCTTGATGTACTCCTTTTCCTATTTGGAACCAGTCTGTCGTTCCATGTCCAGTTCTAACTGTTGCTTCGTGACCTGCATACAGGTTTCTCAAGCCTTCTTGATGGTCCAACTCTTACATTTGTACAAGAAAAACCATAGCTTTGCTCTAATACACACCTTTGATGGTAATGTGATGTCTCTGCTTTTTAATACACTGTCAAGGTTTTTTCTTCCAAGGAGCAAGCATCTTTTAATTTCATGACTGCAGTCACCATCTGCAGTGATTTTGGAGCCTAAGAAAACAAAATCTGCCACTGTTTCCATTTTTCCCCCTTCTATTTGCCATGAAGTGATGGGAACAGATGCCATGAATGTAGCTTGTTGAATGTTGAGTTTTAAGCCAGCTTTTTCACTCTCCTCCTTCACCCTCATCAAGAGGCTCTTTAGTTCCTCCTTGCTTTCTGCCATTAGAGTGGTATCATCTGCATATGTGGGGTTGCTGATATTTCTCCTGGCAATCTTGATTCCAGCTTGTGATTCATCCAGTCCAGCATTTCACATCATGTATTCTGCATATAAGTTAAATAAACAAGGTGACGATATACAGCCTTGACATACTTCTTTCCCAATTTTCAAACAGTCCATTGTTCTGTGGCCCACTGTAACTGTTGCTTCTTGACCTGCATATAGGTTTCTCAGGAGGCAAGTAAGGTGGTCTGGTATTTTCATCTCTTTAAGTTTTTCAGTTTGTTGTGATCTACACAGTTGTCTGATCACAACAAACTGTGGACCAAAACGTACAGTGGTAGATCAGAAACAGGTAACTAGAATATGCTCTCATTGGAAAAAGAGAAAACTGTGAGACACTAGGCAATACAGATACATAAAAAGAATGAAATATTGAGCAGGTATTTTGTGATCCATCTACCCCAAGGGTGGAGGAAAGTTTGATGAGATCCCAACTTACTTTCGGAGAGAAACATGTGCCCTCTGTCTTCTATATGGCCTCTGAAATGTTCTTTGTCCATTATTCTCCATGGCCACATCCTATGTGAGTACTGCTGCTGCTAAGTTGCTTCAGTCGTGTCCAACTCTGTGCGACCCCATAGACGGCAGCCCACCAGGCTCCTCTTTCCCTGGGATTCTCCAGGCAAGAATACTGGAGTGGGTTGCCATTTCCTTCTCCATGTGAGTACCGGGGAGCTGTAAATCATTTATGTCCTATTTTCTACTTATGCAAATTTGGGGTTGAACAGTTGCATCACAGGAACAAATTTTAATTGGGTTCATGATCTGATTAGTGGTAAAATTTGTTAAAAGTTTAGTCCTATCAACTATTTGATTCCAGTAACTACACCCAAAGTTCTTGCTTACATAATTGTCAAAAATGATTTACTTTGTTTCCTTGCCCCCATGTTAGTTTTGTAAGAACATCATCCCAGCTATCCTGAGGCCATCTAAAATAATGGTCTTGGATGGAAAGGCCAAAGTCTTGATCTGATCTTTGTTCCGGGACTAAATCTTGACAAGACTGTACTCAAGGCCTCTTCTAGTTTCATATTTTACTCTTACAGGTCTAGAAAAACTCGGCTTTTCCAATCTTTCCAAATACTTTTATGCATGTTCATTTCTGCAACTGTTTCCTGAGCTTATCTTTTTAGTAATATCTTGCTGAAAGTAAAACTCAAAATATAGTATTACTTTGACTCTTTTCAACTATTTCCTCCTATTACTGAGACTGTACTGGGTCACAATCTCAATAGGTAGGTAATATGCTTTTCAATTATCATGGGTAACAGTTTTAAACACCTCTTTTGCCACTGCAAAACATGGGTCTCCTTCCAGTCTCTGATGCCAGTATCTCTAACATCTGCTGCATCATCACCAAGGCAATGTAACATATTTTAGGTTACGGTTTTAGCATACTCCATTTCCAGTACCAATTTCTGGGTTAGTCATGGTCATTCAAGCTCTGGAACATATAAATTCTCAAATCTCAATTTTCTCTCGTACAAGAAGTCCAAAAAGGAGTGTTTCTAATTTGGAAGTATCTGTATTCCAAGTAGTAATTTAGCACCCATGATCTTTCTCTGGCTCTGGCATCTTCAATATACTCACTAGCTTCAAGGTGATGGAGAAGGAGTGAGGATGGAAGGACTTCATTAAGCCTGGAAATGAGCACATCACTTCCACTTACATTTCATAGGCTAAAAGTCAGTTACAAGACCACAACTAACTAAATGGAAGTTGGTAAAATTAGTCTAGCTGTATCTCCAAGAATAAATAATTTTCATGAATGACTCTGCTACAAGGTTCTAAAAGGAAAAAAAAATGCTAGATAAAAGTAACAGAAAGTCGCTCGAGGGGCTTTGTCCATTTCAGTAGGTTCACCCTTATTCTACTAGTTCCAATAAATTAATTATTTCCTTATTATATAAAAGAGTAAGAATTCATTTTCTTCTAAATAATGAGATTACTTAAGAGTATTTTTGATAGTGTGATAGGTGCAGAAATTAGACTGCAGAGAGTTAATAAATGAGATTCAGATAATAAAAAGAGACACTGAACGTAGAGTACTCTTTAAAGCTTGGTTGTGGAAGAAAGGAGATAGAGTGGAAGGACAATTGTAGAGGACCGAAGACAGAAAAGATAAAAGAGAAATACGGGATTGGAACTAGAGAACAGATGACAATTCATCTTTTTTTTTTTTTCTAAGTTTACAATATTGTATTTGTTTTGCCATACATTGACATGAATCCGCCATGGGTATACATGTTTTCCCCTTCCAGAACCCCCCTCCCACCTCCCTCCCCATCCCATCCCTCCAGGTCATCCCGGTGCACCAGCCCTGAGCACCCTGTATCATGCATCGAACCTGGACTGGCGATTCGTTTCACACATGATAATTTACATGCTTCAATGCCATTCTCCCATATCACCCCGCCCTCTCCCATAGAGTCCATAATACTGTTCTATTTATCTGCGTCTCTTTTGATGTCTCGAATACACGGTTATCTTTACCGATTAACTAAATACCATATATATGAGTTAGTATACTGTATTGGTGTTTTTCTTTCTGGCTTACTTCACTCTGTATAATAGACAATTCATCTTATGTAAAAGCAGGGAGTGTTTCATTCCACTGATATTGGAGGAAAGGAAAGATTCAGAAGTATCTAAGTTTCTAGCATTTGGAAAATTGAAGACATTTTTGTCTAATAGCATCAGGCTTCTTGTGAAGCTTGAAGTCAAGTTACATAATTATATGTGGCTGGGATTTAAAGACTGCAAAAGTATTCTAGTGGGTAGGGTGAAAAAGGTGCTTCAGAATATACAAGTAGGAGAGAGGAATCCACCTAAGGTTATGACCTAAATGTGCAGTGTTAAGATATACAATGTACTGGGCTTCCCTGGTGGCTCAGAAGGTACAGAATACATGTACCAAGTCTGAGGTACCTGAGGATGAGGGAGACCTCGATCCCTGGGTTGGGAAGATCCCCTGGAGAAGGGCATGACAACCCACTCCAATATTCTTGCATGAATCCCCACGGACAGAGCAGTCTGGTGGGCTACAGTCCATGGGGTTGCAAAGAGTCGGACACGACTGAGCACCTTAGCTGCACAATACTGTTCTGCACTTAGCAACCACTGTACAAGAGGAACAGGCAGATGGTTAGCACTCTGTGTGCTTATTCACTGCAAAGCCCCTGGAAACAGACTTAAATTTTATAAACTATGCACATAGTAGGCACATGATTTTTTTCTTGAATGAATCGATTTAGTCATTGCCAATTCTGCCATAGTACTCTGCAGACTACTGGCAACTGCCCACATTTCATATGGTATGCCAATGCTAAAGAGAAAAAAAAAAAAGCTAAAAAAATTCAGGCACACTCAGCTAAACTTAGCAGTCTTAAAATGGCAACTATGTCAGCTGAGGCATACTTTTTATCTTGTGCCAGTACATCTGTCTTTGATGTTTCCTTCATTTTCCTTATGCTGCTGTGCTCTTATTGAACCTGAAAGGGATAATTGAGTTCAATAAGCTACGCTATTATTTCAAAAGTCCTGCAAGTTCTTCAGACACCCACAAATAAACTCACAACCCCTATCACAATATTCCTTCTAAGAGATCCACAGATAAGGATGATTACTTATGATGCTTACTTCACATATAAAAGCCAAGAAGGTGATGGAGTGGAAGGACTAAATCGGGGTCATTCACTAAATCGTCTGCAAAGTCAGGCACAGATCCTGCTTTCTTCTCCTGTCTTCAGCCCTTTGGAAACTTTAGAGTTGCAGTGATCTCAGACATCACTTAATCGAACTCCTTATGTTGGTAACACAAGTGTAAACTCAGGTTCAGGAAGTCTATGATCCAAGACTCAAACTGAGGCAAAAGGGGCTCTTTCCTTTATACTACGCCAGCTCTCAAGATCCAAAGCCCTAACTCACCATTTGGCGGTGGAAAAAATGGCCAGGAACGAAACTACGTACGGCAGTCCAGAACCAGGCCCCACCTCCCGGATCAGGCTGTCCGGGCCTCCTGCTAACAAAGCGTCTGGCCCGAGCTTCCGTACTCGCTCCCCACCCGGCCCGGGCTGCTCCTCTCCAGCCCGCCCGCTCGGCCGCCCGCCCCATGCACCGCAGCACCGCCCGCTCGCGGAGGCCGGGGACCCGGCCCTCTAAGTCTCACTTTCGTCTTTCGGCCACCCGCGCGCCACCGCTCAGGCGACGGCTGATGGCGTCACTTGTACTTCCGCCTGCGGCTGCGTTCTAGACACCAGCGAGGAAGGAAGAAGGGAGGTCTGAAGGGCTGTGTGTGGGGGAAATAGCGAGGAAAGAGAAGCGATCCGGGTGCTAGCGGGCGCTACGGCACTCATCGCGGCCCTCCTCTGTCCCCGCCGTCCCCCCCCCCATCGGAAGTCGCCCTAGGCACACTTCCCCCGACTCTCGGTAGTCTCCCCTCTGCTGGATCTCCGGGCAATCGGGTCTCCCTCTTCGCTCCCCCCACCCCCCGCCTTGCTCCCTCACGCTCCCTCCCTCTCCCTCCCTCCCATCGTCAGGTTCCCCGCCCTTAGTATCGCGAGACGAGGTGAGAGCTGGCGGAGCGGCGGCGGCAGCGGCGGCAGTAGAGGTGACCGAGGCGGTGGCGGCGGAGGCGGCACCGATCGCTGTGTCGGCCCCGGTGCGGCCGAAGTCGCGGTAGAGCGTAGCCCCCACGCCCCTCCCCCGTCCGCGCCCTCCCTCTTTCCCCGGAGATGGAGAAGGCGACGGTTCCGGTGGCGGCGGCAGCGGCGGCGGCTGAGGGAGAAGGGAGCCCCCCGGCGGTGGCGGCTGTGGCGGGCCCCCCCGCGGCGGCGGCGGCGGCGGCGGCAGCGGAGGTCGGCAGCGGCATTGGCGGCGGCAGCGGGGCTCGCTCGGCCTCGTCTCCTCGTGGGATGGTGCGAGTCTGCGATCTGCTCCTGAAGAAGAAGCCGCCGCAGCAGCAGCACCACAAGGCCAAGCGTAACCGGACTTGCCGACCCCCTAGCAGCAGCGAAAGCAGCAGCGACAGCGACAACAGCGGCGGCGGTGGAGGCGGAGGCGGCGGCGGCGGCGGCGGAGGCGGCGGCGGTACCAGCAGCAACAACAGCGAGGAAGAAGAGGACGACGACGACGAGGAAGAGGAGGTTTCTGAGGCAAGGGCCTGCCTTCAAAGGAAGGAGGGAGGAAGGGAGTGTAAAGGGTCGGGGCCAAAGGTGGGAGGGGACTTGCGAGGGGACAGATGCCTGCGGGCTTGATCTGTCTTCGGGGCCAGGCTTTCCACCGCTCGCTTTCTTTCCCGGGCCGAAATCGTGAGGTGTGGACATGTGGGGGAGGGTAGCTGACACGTGGGGGTGGGAGGACCGCAGAGTCCACAGACTTGGTGCACAGCACGTTACCCTGGCAGGGTTCACACGTTTAAGGATGGAAGGAATTGGTTAGATTCACTGTGTGCACACCCGGCGGGGTCGACCTCAGGCCAGTAGGGCCCTATTACTCCTGGGGCGGGGGCGGGACCAAAGCGGGAGGGGTAAGATAATAGGTAGGAGAGTCTCTTGGGGAACGATTAGGAGGTTGGTAGATTTCTCCCACTAGAGAGGTGGAGGGGAGCAGTTTGAGGGGGAGGCAAGCTTGTAATGGACTGAGAGCTAAGTATTTGTGTATGTGAGAGACACGTGAGAAGCTGTACTTTTCCATACTGTTCTGCTGCAGGTCCCCCCCCCCCCCATAATTGTGGCTGCTGAAGTCACCTTCACTTCCTCGATCTTTCAAAGATTTTGGATGAACTGATCTTATATCCATTTACGTTGATATATGACTCAGTGGATGAAAAACGTATTTGATCCTTACATGTACATACTCATACATTTTCAAATGCTTCCTTGGTGAGGAAGAATTAAGCTAGGCCCTGTTGCTTTCCAAAGAATGTGGAGCAGCCTAAGAGGCTGCTTGGGAGCCAGGCTTGGTTGTGGCGAGTTGGAATAGGAAGAAGGCCTCTTGGTCTGTCCTAGTGATCTGGTTTCATAACTGTTTATAATTTTTCCTGGGTTCACAGACAGGCGGCGTTGCAGGCCCTCATTCTTCAAAGAAGGCATTTAACCAAAAGCTGAGTAAAACATACCATACTGAGAACAAGCTAAGAGTTAGCCTTACTAGTTAGCAGGTCTTTTGTAACTCTCTTGTCTGCTTCCTGAAATTGAAGCTAGAAATTCTGGATCTGAAGAAAGAAGTTGTAACTTAAGGCAACAGAGGGAAAACCGCTTTTTAAAGGCTGATTATAAATTTAGTTATAAGAGAGAACAACTGAATTATCTGAAAGTACCACTTGCCATTTATTCTTTTCCACAAACACAGCTTATTTTGATACAAGGCTGGGTTTTTTGAAAATTGCATTATTGGAGCTTGGGTTCCCTAATTTCAAATAAAGAAATAACCTTTTGAAGAATTTGAGACTTGTCTATTAGTAGAAGACCAGATTCTCTTTCACCTCAAACTGACTGAAGTTATATCTGAAGAGATGTAATTGTTGAAGTATGTATACCAAAAAAAATGGACACTTGCTACTATTTTGTTTAGCCTACTGAATTCCAAGGGTACATTTGTATTGATAGATTTTGTATTGACGTAGTTGAATGTTTCAGAATAGTGTGTAGCTCAGCTTGCATATGAAACAGTGAAAAAAGGATAGAACAAGATCCTTCCTTCCAGTAAAATCTGTTATGTTAGTTAGAACTCTTTAATTGCATTATTTTTACAGAGATGAGAAAACATTTTAGAGATAATCTCATCCAACCTTCTTATTTTAAAAATGAGGATAAAGAATTTTTTTTTTTTTTAAGAAGCAACTGACAGTGGTGGTAGCAACAAAAGTGGAGATCAAAGTTTTGTGCTGATTCAGACGAGTATACTTTTCATTACAATTTAGTCCCTGTATTCCCCTCCTGACCTCTTTCAAAAAATAGGCAGTCCATTGCAAGCTAACACAGTCAAACAGCTTATGCAAAATACCCGTATTTTATTAAAATTTTAAATTCTATAACAAAATATCAAGTTCTGGTTTGGAACTTAATATCAAGTTGAGTGTAGTACTTACTGAAATATTATTATTCTCTAAACTTTACATACCTAGATAGTTCTGTCCGTTGGAATTTGGCTATAATAAGCAAAAGTTAGTAATTCATTAAATCATGTAGAATAGGCTCAAGCTTGTAGGTGTGTTAGTTTTGTAAGTTGGGTTTGGTTTTCCTTGGAAAATAGGAGTGATATATGTTGACTGATCAATTAGAGAAGTGTTTTCCTTATTTTTAATATGCTTTATTCTGTCTTCTGTCCAGCAGTATAAACAATGGGTTTGTCATTTGTTACGGAAATGAGTCAGGAGAAATAAGTGGAAGAAAGCACAACCATTAAAAATAAATCTGTATAGGTACGTGATGAAGGATAAGCAGACAGAAGTACGGTATGTCTCTGCACCTGCCTCCATCCTTGACCAAGATAAATAAATAAACCTAGTTATCAGTATACATTATAAGCTAAATGGATGAGTTACGCAGTGTTTTTTGTTTCACTACCATTTCATCGACATGTCAGCAGAACTTTAACTTTACAAGGCTAGGAAATCTTATGGCTAATAGTTGTACTTAAGTCCTTTCTCTGATTCACCCTGTTATTTGCTACATGATGAAAAATATGGATTGCATCTTTGAGATTATCCTTCAGATAAAAATCATCAAAAGGTTATAGTTTTGGGGTTATTTAACCTGAAAAAGTGGAGGATAATATAACAAAAAATATTATGTTTACTTTGATGAAATCCTAGCTGGATATTTTATATATTTGCTAAAAGAGGGAACATTGGAAGGAAAGGAGATTCGATTTAAATAAAAGCTTTATTTGAATGTTTAAGAAGAAGAATCTAACTTTTTCTAAATGTTAATGTAGGTTATTGAGAATTGGATTTTCTCTTCAGTGTTTCAGAATGGGATAACCATGTTGTAGATAATTTGTGCAACTTCAGATACTCCTTTACCCACCTCCCCAATGTGATGCAAAACCTTAGATCAAAAATTGAAAATTATAATAATTCTGTCAGCTTTCAATGAGTGACTGACCAATATGGAAAATAGATGGAAATGTATTTCCTAACATAAAAAGTCTGATGCAGTTTAACTTGAATAGTATAAGATAAAATTATTGAAATTGCAGGAGTTGATATTCCATTTCAGAAACAACATTACATTCTGTTGAACCTATTTTTAAATGTTATTAAATGGCATCAGTGTTTGCTAAAGCAGAATTCAAAGGGGAAAAAGCTTGCTATTAAAGGTAGAACTCATGTTCAAAAGTAACATTTTTGTTAAAGATGCATAAAATATAATACAGTAGGAGTTGATCAGAATTCCATCTATATTTGGTAGGTAATTTGAGGTTTTAAATTTAAATAACAAACCTAGTGAAGATATTTCAGACAACAGGAGCCCAGTAAATAAGTTAGGACTTACTTATTCATTCACTTTTGAAAGGATTTGCAAGGCCAGGGAGCATCTGTTTATAGACAGACATCAAAGAGTAGGGTTGTTTCAGAAGTAGATTACGTTTCCTCAAGTTCACTTCCAAATCTTTTTGTTAGTTTTTTCATAGAAAAATGCCAAGTTCCTTTGTTGTTATGGTAGAATCCCAGATTAGCCCAGAGAAGACAAAGCAGTATTTGTAAATAAGATGGTAAGATCTTTGAGAAAGTAATTCTGTCATAATTATCTTGTCTCCTATTCTACTTGAGCATAGTACTTAATAAAAATTTTTTCAGTAAATAACTAATAACTAAGGAAGATCCGGAATTCATTTAGGAAACCAGGAGTAGGTATAGAGTTCCTTCCTTCTTGGATCTGTGGCTGACCAATAACTGAAGTTTGGATTTTAACAACTTGCAATCACTTAATTACTTCTGTTAGTAATGGTGATCTCATAGGTATTAAGGCAAAGCCATTTAAACCAAGACATTGATTGTTGATTGCCTGATAAGTACCTAAAGATAGATTTATATTTATCAAATTGAGCACCTTAGATATATTTACATTTTAAAAGCATAATATGAATTATTATTCAGTACCAGTCTAACGTAATGGTTAAGGGCAGGAATGGAGCTTGAATTCATACCCTTGATCCATCACACACATTTGTAATCTTGGGCAAGTTACCTAATGTCTCTCTGGTTTCCTCATGTTTAAAAGATGATAATAGTAGATTCTACCTTACAGCATTGTTTTGAGAATTAAATGAGTGAATACAATTTTCATATATTCCCGTTTTCACCGTAATTCTATGGTGTCATCATATTTGTTTCATTATTCATAAATGTTTGTAGTTTCTATTATATAGGAGGAATTTTGCTGTATTAAGTAAGTAACAGTGAGCAAAACTTTTTTAAGACACACTGATTTAAAATGCACCAATGATTAAATATAAGTTTGAGGAAGTATGAGAGTGAAAGCAAATGGTTAAATGTATATCCCGAATGAAGTATGATAAGTATACAAATGTTGGGAGGAGATATTCATCATATTCATTTAAAATGCAAAGATACAGGGTTAAAAGGGTTTTAGATAACTTCATCAGGGCCACATAGCTGATAAGTGGCAAAGTGGAACTTAACCTTTGATTCAAAGCCTGCCTATTCATTCATATATTCATATGCTCTGTTATGCTGTATGATGTTGAGTACAACTTCATCTGATGTTGACATATCAGGTAAAGTTAAAACAAATTCAGATGACATAGGGGAGGATACTTTTTGGTAGTATGGCAGTTACTGAAGACAAATTAGCTACCCTGAATATTGCTTTTCTTGTCTATAAAGTTGGTGGGTTGGGAGGAGAAATACAGAGAGCACAGATAAGTATATTCACATTTTCACCATTTAGAATTAGCAGTTAACATAATGAAGCTTTATAGTGAAAACCACCTCCTCTACTGGCAATCTTTTGCTTCTCCCTGCCTTTTAAGGCTTAAGCATTTCAAGGTTATCTTTATTAAGCTAAGAAAAAAAAAATCCTTTTAAATAGGCGATGTTAAGTTGGGGTCTGGATAAGCTGCAAATACCCTGGAGTTAAATAAACCCAAGATTTTGTTGAAGGTGCTTATATATATTTTTTCTTTTTTCTTTTCTTCCCTTCACCTATAGTATGTGTGTAAAACTTTCGTTAGATACCATATTCAGAGAAGTATTTGACTTCCCTCCCTCCCACCTTGTTAATTTGAAACATTCTTACTGCAGTGGTTGTAGGAAATCAGGCAAGCGTTTATACGGATTGTTTAGAATTGGGAAACTTGTTTCTAAGGTACTGTGGTAATGAAGAAGGCATATTTGTGTTGTGAAGTAGGAGATCCAAGATTTATTTGTTCTTTCTGGTTAATTAACACTATGCCTACTCTCCTCTTAAATCCTTATATTTTGCCTTTAAAGTGATGAAACGCTTTTATCTAGTCTGCTGTGTTCTGTCAGACCTGAAGATAGAAACCCTTGTCTTACGCATCTCTTTATCTCTACTGTATTCTACCGTACTATACCATGTGTGTTATATAGTAAGTCTTAGCATCTTACCTTTGTCAGGTTTTGGTGAAGTCGGATCTCTGAAGTAAAAATAGTTTGTAAATATATCTTCTTTAGTCACTTACTCTGGAAATGTTTGGGACCTCAAATCTTAAGTCTTAAGGTTATAGAACTTGGTTGCCACTATTTATGGTGGACCCCTGTCAGATGCTTTTATTAGATTATAATTATTCAGTTTAGTCTAGTCATTAACCTCACCAACTTAATTGGAATTAGTATTTTAAAATTTTCGATGTGGAATAATCATCAAAGCAATATGTTTTGACTCCCAGAAATTCACTGGACTATTTGCTAGTCTGCGTCTACTGATATCCAAAGTAAACCAGCTGTTGACTAGCAGGTCAATTTTTAGGTCCTTGAAACAGTGTGTTTGCACTCTGACTGTAGTTTTTTCTGCATTTTTGTAAGGATAATTTAGTGGGTTAGGAAATGTGGATGTAATGAGCATCCTTATAATTTTTCAATACTTTATTATAGATGAAAAGGAATTTTCACTTAATAATGATATGTGAATTCAGTTCAGTTCACTCGCTCAGTCGTGTCCGACTCTTTGCAACCCCATGAATCACAGCACACTAGGCCTCCCTGTCCATCACCAACTCTTGGAGTTTACCCAAACCCATATCCATCAAGTTAGTAATGCTATCCAACCATCCCATCCTCTGTCGTCCCCTTCTCCTCCTGCCCCCAATCCTTCCCAGCATCAGGGTCTTTTCCAATGAGTCAACTCCTCGCATGAGGTGGCCAAAGTATTCGAGTTTCAGCTTCAACATCAGTCCTTCCAATGAACACCCAGGACTGAACTCCTTTAGGATGGACTGGTTAGATCTTCTTGCAGTCCAAGGGACTCTCAAGAGTCTTCTCCAACACCACAGTTTGAAAGCATCAATTCTTCGGCACTCAGCTTTCTTCATTGTCCAACTCTGACATCCATACATGACCACTAGAAAAACCGTAGCCTTGACTAGACGGATCTTTGTTGACAAAGTAATGTCTCTGCTTTTAAATGTGCTATCTAGGTTGGTCATAACCTTCCTTCCAAGGAATAAGCGTCTTTTAATTTCATGGCTGCAGTCACCATCAGCAGTGATTTTGGAGCCCCCAAAAATAAAGTCTGACACTGTTTCCACTGTTTCCCCATCTATTTGCCATGAAGTGATGGGACCAGATGCCATGATCTTAGTTTTCTGAACGTTGAGCTTTAAGCCAACTTTTTCACTCTCCTCTTTCACTTTCATCAAGAGGCTCTTTAGTTCTTCTTCACTTTCTGCCATAAGGGTGGTGTCATCCACATATCTGAGGTTATTGATACTTCTCCCGGCAATCTTGATTCCAGCTTGTGTTTCTTCCAGCCCAGCGTTTCTCATGATGTACTCTGCATATAAGTTAAATAAGCAGGTTGACAATATACAGCCTTGACGTACTCCTTTTCCTATTTGGAACCAGTCTATTGTTCCATGTCCAGTTCTAACTGTTGCTTCCTGACCTGCATACAGGTTTCTCAAGAGACAGATCAGATGGTCTGGTATTACCATCTCTTTCAGAATTTCCCACATTTTATTGTGATCCACACAGTCAAAGGCTTTGGCATAGTCAATAAAGCAGAAATAGATGTTTTTCTAGAACTCTCTTGCTTTTTCAATGATCCAGCGGATGTTGGCAATTTGATCTCTGGTTTCTCTGCCTTTTGTGAATTACTGCCTGCTGATACTACTTATATTTTTCTAAGGACCGATAGGGGGCACCAACGTCCATGGTAGCCTATGCCAAATATGACTTCTTTCAGCTTTCACCTTTTGAAAAAAAAAGTCATTAGGGAGTAGAAGGTGGTGGGTAAATATGAATACTCCTTCTAGTCCCTGGAACCTTACCTTTATGGTAGAGTTGTACCTATCGACTTGCCACCCAGAAGCAAAATACCGTTTCTGACTTACAGTGTTTTTACTTCTTAACTTTTTTTTTCTTTTGTCTTTAGAAACTATTTTTATCCAGTCAGAGTGGAAGTGGAATTGTGGAGCATTATAGGTATTATTTTATCATGATTTGTAATTTGGGGTTTTAATTATTGAAAGGGGACATGCTGGAAGTTTTATCTTCCCCAAAAATGCTGTGAAAAAAATCGATATAGACCTAATTATTGAAAGTATAACTTCGGTTGACTTCTGTCATCCTGTGAAACTCATAAACATTACCTGATCTTTTTAGAGTTGGCTTTTTAAGTTTATTTCAGGGTGAAACTAGAGGTAAAAGAGGGTCAAGTAGAAAAACGTGTAAAGATCACAGTACTTTACGGATTCTTTCTAGAGCTGATATTGTTTTTATAAGTAATTTTGACATATAATAAAAACTCTCTCAAAGTATGCAGATAATGTTGAATTGTGCTGATGGAAATGGACAACAAGATTATTGAGAATAGATTAAAAAGGTTAAATACGGTTATATGAGTTGGGTAAAAAATGAGCTGTTTTGATTAAATGGTCTGAAACAAAGCCTGCTTTTTTAGTAAAAGTACAGCATAATGTTGAACAAGATTAAATAAGGTTTTGGAGATAACCAAAATCATAATTCTTACTTTAAATAATAGTAAGGTACATCTGCACAAAATAGGTTATATATGTTTCTGTCTGCTGTAACATGAAAATGAAATGATGACCAAAACTAGGGAAGTTCTAAAGTGAGAGCTGAAAAATGATTGGTGGATTAGGGATGGATTCCATGATCAAGGAGGACTGCAGATTATAGTTACATTCTCATTACTCTTGTTACTTAAAGTTTCAATTAACCAGTAACTCACATAGAGTCACAAAGTGAAGAAAATGTGAGGTGTATTAGATAGTGTTAGTTCAATTTTGAAAATAAGTAAACTCATTTCTTGAGATAATTTGAAAGTATAGACTAGACGTGGCAAATATATGAAACTAGTTTGTAGCTACGCATCTCTAGCAGGGCATATTCTCCTCTCAAGCTATCATTTACTCTCATTTAATCTTTCATTTTTTTAATCCTCCCTTCCCCCAATAAAAAAAGAACAGAACAGAAAAGAAAAAAAGAAAAGTGAAGAAATAAAGACCTATCCTAAAATTAATTCTTGGTCTGGTTTTTCCTTGTGAATTGTTTTTCAATTAAAGAACCTTTGAATGAAAAATATTTCAGAGAGATCTGCAGAAAATTGGTCTTGTCAGTTTTGAATTTGGAATGCTGCTAAGTTGCTTTAGTCGTGTCCGACTCTGCGACCCCATAGACGGCAGCCCACCAGGCTCCGCCGTCCCTGGGATTCTCCAGGCAAGAACACTGGAGTGGGTTGCCATTGCCTTCTCCAGTGCATGAAAGTGAAAAGTGAAAGTGAAGGCGATCAGTCGTGTCCGACTGTTAGCGACCCCATGGACTGCAGCCTACCAGGCTCCTCTGTCCATGGGATTTTCCAGGCAAGAGTACTGAAGTGGGTTGCCATTGCCTTCTCCAGAATTTGGAATAAAAAAACGTTAACATGAAGTTCTATTCCTTTTCTTCTTTCCTGTTGCCCTAAACCTGAAACCTGAGAAGAAAAGGACATCTTATGTTTGTGTTATACCAGGTCTATTTCACTTCTGTCTTTGACCTCAATATTGTCTTTTTCCTTCTCTGTGCCATGTTTCTCTCTCGTTTTTTATGTGAAGTTAATAACAAAACTAGTCCTGTTGCAAAGCCTCTAGTGTAGTTCTTTCTCATGTGAGATTCAATGTAGGAGTTAATTCTTTTACTTGCCGAACATTTATTGTATATCTACTACATGTGGCTGTTTTTAGTCTATATTGTAATAATCTCAATCATTTCCTTCTCAGTGGATATGAAAGTTAGCCATATTTAAAATCATAGCTGTATGCATTATAGTTAGTAAAACTTTTAAACTTGCATACATGAAAACTTAGCACAGTGTTGGAATTCTGTTTTCTATGATTTTTAGAAGATAGGTATCACTATTAGTATATTTTTCTAAGTTTTTTTTTAAGACGCATTATTGAGACCTAGCATAATCACTTAGGAATTATGAGGATTTTGAAAACACTGAGACATTATTCCCAGCTTCATGAAATTTAAATCTCATTGAGACAAAATTAATAATAATTAAAAACTGTGAGGATGGTTTTAATCCTGTGTAATTACCTGGAAGTCTAACATTTTTCAGTGTATCTGTTTGCTTTTAGAATTGGTCTCATAGAGATTGTTCTGTTTTTGCATACCAATGGGGTGGACTCTACATCTTTTATGAATGTCTCTTAGAATACTCGCTAATTCTTGGTATTATGCTCTTTTTTTTTAACAATGAGATCTGTATGTGACTTTTTTATAGTGTCCTAGACTACTAAGTTACACCAAAGAATCATCCACTCTAATTTGACCTTGAAGATTTTGTGGTAAGAAAAGAGGTAGCTATACTAGTATGCTTATGGTTGCTGCAGGTAGAGATGTGTAAAAATATGAAAAATTTAATTACAGAACAGTGCAGAGTGCAACGTTAAATATCTTTTAAGTTAGATTTTAAATGCAGTGTTTATATAATTGTTTTTATTCATTTCCTAAGTTGTGTCCAATTCTGCAACCCTACGGACTGCAGCACGCCAGACTCCTCTGTTCCCCACTGTCTCCTGGAGTTTACTCAAATTCATGTCCATTGAGTCAGTGATGCTTTGAGTTTCTATAATTAAGTGTACATATTTGTAGACACTTACACATATTTGTTGGAAATTTGGCAAAATCAAAGAAATCTGAGAAATACAAAAATCATTTATAATCCTCTTTCCAGAATTAATCATTATTATTTGAAATCATCTTTGCATTCTTTTTCCTTCATGTGTATTAATCAAATTTTCATACAAAGCAGAGCTGTCACTTAAAAATTTTGTCTTCTGTGTTTCATTTGTGATCATTCTTAGAATATATCAGTTAAGGAGATATCTTCATACAATGATTACATATTTATTTAGCTGTAAGAACTAGTGATACATTCATACTTAAAAAAAATGTCTTCTAATACATAAAGGTTTTATCCAACACTTAGAGTAAATACTGCTAGTTTCATGTATGTCAAATGTTTTAGTTTCTTTCTTGGTGAGAGGAAGTGAATGAGAGAGAAGGTGTGAGTGTGGGTATGTGTGTGTTGAGGGGTGTGTCTGAGAGTATATTAAGATTTGACTTGTTCTCATTTACTTATGAATGTTTCGTAGTATGATGTTTGTAACTTATTTGATCTTTTATGTTGGTAGACATTTAGACTGTTTTCAGTACATTGCTATGCATATACATTGCTGAAGCGAACATTCTTTTACCATTATTTTTGAGTACAAAAGTATTTCTTTGGAATGGATTCCTGGAAATGGAATTTGAGGGCGAGAATTTATTCACATGTTATGTTTGATAAATTCTCTCATTTTACTTCTTTCAAAAATGTGTAAGAATGATACTGGATTTGATCATCTTAGTTTTTAAAATCTGTTAAATAAAAATTAGTGTTTTGGTTTTGTCTTCATTTTCCTTATTACTGTTGACATTGAGCAAATTTTCATGGTTATATTTTATTTGGATTTATTTTGAAAATTTCCTCTTTTATCTTTATTATTCTACTAGAGTTTTTTTTTTTTTCTTTAGTGGTGTGTGGTTGTATTTATATTTATGGCTATTAATCCTTCATGGTGTCATTTGTTACACATATTCTCTATCAGTTTACAGTATTTCTACAATGTAGAAAATTTTCTGTTGTTTTGTAATAAGTTGTTCTAGAAATATGACTTCTAGAGACCTTCTTTACCCCGATATTTAAACAAAATTTCTTAAATATTTTCTTTTGATATTTCTGACTTTTTTCCTCAAAGATACATGGATATCTTTTTTGGATATAGTATTTAATTGTTTCATTAGCATTTGACCCTGTTGACCAATCCTTGTCTCTTAAAAAGTACTGTTCTCTTTGCTTATGTAATACCACCCTCTCCTGTTTTTACATTACTAGCTGGCTTTTTTTGGTCTTATTGCTTCGTCCTGCCTCCTTCATTGTATATCCTTTGGTTATTTGGTACCACATTGCTCTTCCTGGACCTTTTTCATCTTGTATCTGCTCACTTCTTAGGTGTTTTCATCTCATTTTGTGTCTTTATATATGCAGTTGCTAATGACTCAAGTTTATGTCTCCGATTTAAACCTTCCTTCTTGAGTACCAGACTGAAACTTCTGACCACTTAACAATTGTACAAACCTTTCTTCCACTGCATAGTCTTCTTTCTCAAGAGAATCAATCCAGAGTCCTAGCTGGAAACTACATATAGGTCACAGTGTAGGATATCTACATAATGCGTTTCTCCTTAATTCAGTCCAGTTGTCTGTAAAATAAACAACATTATCTATCCTTCTTTTGCTCAACCCATTGTATAGTGGTGAGTAGGAACAGAATAATCATAATAATAGCTTCTTTGGAGAAGGAAAGAATAAGTAAGACCACAGTCATTGGTCCGTAGTAATAATGAAATCCTTCTGGACAGGAGAAAACTACCCTGGCAGCTATGTAAAATCCTTGATTAAACTCTTGGTTTTGCTCTATAGGAGGAATGCCTTTTTGACTGTTGTGTGTATCCTTGGCTTTGTTCTTAGGTGATTCTTCTTTTTATCTTCTTTTGCCTCATCTGAAGTAGTAGGTATTTGAGAGTGTGACATTCCTAAGATTGCAAAGTTTTATAGCACCATACCAGTTGGCATACATTTAGAGGCTGCAGGGTTACTTAAAGTTCAGTTATAGAGTTTTATAGGCCAGTAATGTGGTTTGATGGTAAAAGTCAAACATTTAGTTAATCGATTTCTAAGTCAGCCTGTGATACTAACTACAGCAGAAGATCTCTTTTTGTTATATTTTTTGAAATCAGCTCATTCTCTTCTCTCTCTACTAGACTTTTTCCTTTCTCCCTATGTTACCTGGCTTCCTCTAGGGCATCTGAAATATTCAGCTCAGGTGACATATCAGTCAAAGTTTAACTAGAGAGGCAGAACGAGTAGATTTATGTATGTTAGATAGGTAGGTAGGTAGGTATTAAGAGCTTACAAGGAATTGGCTTACACAATTCTGAGGGCTGGCTAACAAATAAGAAATTTGTAAGGTAAGGAGTTGGTTAAGAGCTCACCCAAGCTGGACCCCACGGGCATATGCTGAATGTGTTGTTCATAGACAATTAGAAAAGGAATATCCGGCAAAGGGATACCAGTTATAGACTCAGTATTTGGAGTCACACTCGTCAGGAAGAACCCGATCGTTTACAAGCTCATCCAATTTAGGCTCAGTAAAGGTGATCACTCTGGCTTAAAAATATCAACTTATTAGGAACTTTAACTATATCTGTAAACCCCCCCCCTGCAATCCCAAAGAGCAGCACCTAGACTATTGTTTGAATAACTGAGAGAAAGTATTTACAAAGTGACTGTTGCCCTTCTTTCCTCTTAGTTTTCCCTAACCAACTTGACACATCAAAAATCATCATGGGTGGGAAAGCAACACTCTTTACCTATCTTTGCTATATCTGACAAAGAATCTTTGAGGTCACAAAGTTAACTCTTGGTATTTGGAATGCCAAGACACTTGCCTTTCCCATACCCAAGAGACCTCCAGATTACTGGGCTCTTACAGGGTAGAGTTTGCTACTGAGAGATCTTCTCTCAGTGGCACTATTTTCATATCTATCTCTGCTTACAAACTGCTTAAATTCATAGGTGAGTTGCTGTTTTTAGTCATTCATTAAATAGCTAACACATCAGTGTCTTTAGTTTTTATAACTGCTTTTCTTATAGCCCCATACCTGGTAGTTAGGTGATTTGTCCTACTCATTATTGTAGGCAAGAGTTTTACAAAATGGTTTTGCTTCTGCATAACAGAGGTTGCTAGGTTCCCAGCCTGAAATATGCTTCCTTGCCACCTATCTTCTAAGCCTTATCAGAGTTTTTAGAAATTTATTATTGCAGCATTCCACTTCTAAATTTTTGATTAGTTACAGTATAGGATAGGTTAGTTGAACAAAGAGACTCCAAAATACATGAAGTTCAAGCAAGGTAGATTACGTGATAACCTGGGGGTAGTCCTTCAGGTCATTTTGTGTATCTTAAGTTTCTGCTCTGTTGTTACACCATCACTTAACCTGGGCTGTCTAGTATGGTAGTGAGTGCTTGAAATGTAGCTACTACAACTGAGCGTCTGTATTTTTAATTTTATTTAACTTTAATTAATTTAAATAATCGTTTGTGGCTACCATATTGGAGAATGAAGGTCTAGAACATTTCTGTCATCGCAGAAAGTTTTATTGAACAGCCCTGCCTTAGAGTATTAACTCCATCTGCGAGGTCTGCTCCTTGGCTGACCAGCATTGTGTTCGTGTTTCACCCTATTATTACCTGAACTGTTTTCCTCGGAATTCATGCTGAAGCCCTAAACCCCAGAATCTCAGGATATAGTTATATGTAAAAATATGACTTTAAAAAGGTAATTAAAGTTAAGTCAGGTCATATGGATGTTCTCTAATCCGGTCTGACAGGCATCCTTAGAAGAAGAACTGTGGACATAAAAAGAGACACCAGGGATGTGTGCATGCAGAGAAAAGGCCATATGAGGACACAGTGAGATGACCATCTCTAAGCTAAGGAGAGAGGCCTTAGAGGCCTACTGATACCTTGATCATGGACTTCTAGTTTTAATAACTGTGAGAAAATAAACTGCTGTTGTTAAAGCCACCCAGTCTATATATTTTGTAAGGCAGCCCTAGCAAACTAATACGTAGCCCATGAGAAATAAGCAATAGAAAAATGAGCACAGATAACTTCCTTATGAGGAATTGACCAAGAAATTGCAAACATAACTTCATGTTATATCCTATTGGCCAGAACTTAATTATGCATCTATACCTAAGACCTAGCTCTTGCTCTGTGGCCATTATACCCAGATATAACTTGTGGGAGAAGTGTTTTACTAAAGGAAAAAAGGGAATGTGGATATTGAAGATAATTAATATCTTATACCAGTATAATTTTAGGATTACATTGTTCTTATGGCTAGCAATATAAGAAAAAAAGTCACTCCTGGTTCCTGAAAAAATCTTTTTGGCCTTGCTTGGGTCACATCTCCATTCCTGAACCAGCAGCTTCAACTGTGGAAGAAGATTTTTGTTCAGACCTCAATCATGTCTTTTCCACTCCATCTAAGATGTAGACTAGGAGAGGTTGTTCCCACTTGAGCCTCATGAAGTGGTTTCCCAAAAAGACTGTTTCTGTTGCCAAAAAGGTGGTGTAGGAGAATGGGAAGGGAAAGGGTATTGGACATAAGACCTCCAAATTAGACCTTGAAACTTCCTACCTTACTCCATCTTTGCTGCCATTACCTTGGCACTTGTTATTTTCTTACTTAGACTTCATATAGAAGCTTCCTAATTTGATCTTGCTCTCTCCTCTTGTCTACCATATTCCACTTATTATTCATGCAACATTTAGGCTAGTCTTTCTGAAATGTAAATTATTGTTTGATTTCTCATTGCTCTTAAAGCCCAAACTTCTAACTTGTCTGTAAGGTTTTGTATGCCTACTCCTTGTTTCTAGCCTCATTTTGTATCACTTTCAGTGCATTCTAATCACACTGACCTTTTTCTTAAAACATGTGGACTTTCTCACTTGGGGTCTATTTACTTTCTTTCTAGGATGGTCTTCACTTGGCCCTTCATTTCTTCTCATCTTTTAGGTTTCACCTTAGATATCCTTCTCTGTACAGGATTGTTTGCAGGAACTTTTCTCCTCTACTTTTTTCCACCTTCCCTTTCAGTTTTCTGCATGTACCTGGGTAGATTTAACTGGGGTGAGAAATAGAAAGCTCTGTAGCTCTTTGACAAAGCTTTATTAGTATTAAATACTTCAGTGGACTCATATCTGTTTCTTACCACTTTAAAAGGAATTTGTGGGTGGTAAGAGTGGAGGAGTTTGAGTGTTTTAGCATCCCCAAATTCCTAACAGCTATTTGTCTTATTCATATGTCCGTATCAATTTTAGCTGTTAGGTTGCACGTTTTGAAATTGTTTTTTGTACATCACAAGTCATCAAAAATATGATTTCTGTGGTTCAGTCTAATGTGTTTGCATGGCTTAGAGGCAGTTCTTCCTTATTGATCTTCAAGAATTTGGGATATTGTGTGTTTAACTTGTCAGATGGCTTTTGTAAATTGTCATTAAATATGCCTATTGAGATCTTGATTGAAATACATTGAAATTTGGATTAATTTGAGGAGAGATAGATGTATAGTATGAAACATTCCTATCTTGGAAATATAGCATGCCTGTATTTTTCACGTCCTTTGTCTATCTTTAATAAAATTTTACAGTTTTCATGTAAGTTTTACACATTTGTTGTGGAGTTTATTCCAAATTATTTATAGTTCTTATTGCTATCTTGAGTGGTATTTTTTCTTCTGTTATGCTTTCTAATTTAGTTATTTTTGAAGTCTAGGAACATATTGATTTTGATATTTTGATCTTTGTGTATATGGCCACTAAACTTAATTCTTCTAAGTCAGTTTTTTTTTTGTTTTTTGACTCAAATGCTATATTGAGTCTAATAATGATTGTTTTCTCTTTTTCAGTATGTACATCTGTGGTTTTCCTTTTCTTATTGCATCAGTTTCGAACACTCCCAAAATGCTGAATAAAAGTAATATAGGCTATTTTTATCTTTCCCTTGTAATGGGAGGGCTGTTTGGTCTCTAAGTATAATCCTGTATTAATTTTGGCTTCCTAGGTGGCACTAGTGGTAACGAATCCTCCTGCTAATGCAGGAGACGCAGGAGACATGGGTTCTATCCCTGAGTCAGAAAGATCCCCTGAAGTAGGAAATGGCAACCCACTCCAGTATTCTCGCCTGGAAAATTCCATGGACAGAGGAGCCTGGTAGGCTACAGTCCATGAGTCGCAAAGAGTTGGGCACAACTGAGTAACTGAGCATGCATACATGCATACACATACTCCATTCTTTATGAGCTTCCCTGGTGGCTCAGACAGTAAAGTATCTGCGTGCAATTCAGGAGACCTGGGTTCGATCCCTGAGTCAGAAAGATCCCCTGGAGAAGAAATGCTGAACACTCAAGTATTCTTGCCTGGAGAATTCCATGCACAGAGAAGCTGAGAAGCCTGGTGGGCTACAGTGCATGGTGTTGCAAAGAGTCAGACACAACAGAGCAACTAAAACTTTCACTTTATCAATTTAATATATCTCTTTCTCTTACCCTACTAAATAGTATCAGAAAAGGTATACTGAATTTTATCAAATGCTCTTTTGGCATCTATTGAAAAGATAATTTTTTCTTTCTTCCCACTCCCAAGCTATTCATATAGTGAATTGCAATAATAAATTTACTAATATTAAACTGTGTTTGAAATACTTACTATGATGTAGTTTTAACATTCTGTTGGGTTTGATTTTAGTAACATTTTAATTTGTATTTTCTATGTAGATTATTCATTTCATATTAGAGCTTTAAACTTATTGAGAGAAACTATAATTTCAGTCTTACATCAGTCTTACACAAATTGTGCTTTACAGATTTAATTTATATGTAGCCTTTTTCCTTTTAACCTTATATGTTTTATTTTTAACTGTTTTGCCATTGAGCTGCTAGAAGTTTGATCAAGTGCTTTATTTCATCTCTTTATAGTTAAGTAATTGCTTAGTGGTTTAAGTAATTTAGTGTGTACTTATTAATTTTTTATAATTAAAATAATTGTGGCTACCAATACAACAGAAAATTTGTTATTTTAACCATTTACACGTACAGCTAAGTAATGTTACATACATTCACATTGTTGTGTAGTAGATCTGCGGAACTTTTTCATTTTGTAAAACTGAAATTCTATACTCACTGGGCAACAGATTTCCATTTCCCTTTTCTCCAACGCCTGGCAGCCAATGTTCTACCTTCTGTTTCTATGATTTTGATTATTTTACTTTAGATACTTCATATAAGTAGAATCATATGGTACTTGTCTTTTTGTGACTGGCTTATTTCATTTAGCATGATATTCTTAAGATTCATCCATGCTGTATCATGTGACAGTATTTCCTTCCATTCTAGTACTAAATATTCCATTGTATGTATATACTACATTTTGTTTTATCCATTCATCCATTGATGGACATTTGAGTTGCTTCTACCTCTTGGCTATTGAGCCTCTTAATTTTACATTCAATTCATATAATTTGAATTTATATTGACTTTGGAGGAAGATAGGAACTTAGCCTTATGTTTCCAAATAGTTAATCAGTTGATTTAGCTATTTTATCATCTGTCATTTCATATATTTAAATAATAGAATGATAGACTGGATTATTTCTGCTCAGTACGTACATCTTTGTATGTATTACATTTGTATAAGCTTACGGTCCTTAAAATTAGTTGTTAGCACTAAGCAGTTTCCTGTACTTTTTAATAAATAGCTAACATCTGTAGGGTTTTATGGTTAACAAAGTAATTTTCCATATTTTTCACTTTACTTAGTGGTCTTTTTAAATCCATGTGTGTATATATATATGTATATATGTATGTATATATATTTTTCTTCCTGTAAACCTGTAAGCAGGCTTGGCTTCTTTCTTCCCTTCCTCTCTTCCAAGTTTCTGCTAAAGTAGGTCCTTTCAGCACCAGCATCTATGTTGTTTAGTTGCTAACTCGTGTCCAACTCTTTATGACTCCATGGACTACTGAGCTGCCAGGGAAGCTACCAGCATCCACGTGTGCTGTGCTTAGTCGCTCAGTCGTGTTTGACTCTTTGTGACCCCAGGGCCTGTAGCTCACCAGGTTCCTCTGTCCATGGAGATTCTCCAGGCAAGAATATTGGAGTGAGTTGCCATGCCCTCCTCCAGGGGATCTTCCCAACCCAGGGATCGAACCCAGGTCTCCCACATTGCAGGTGGATTCTTTACCATCTGAGCCACCAAGGAAGCCCAAGAATACTAGTGTAGCCTGTCCCTTCTCCAGGGGATCTTCCTGACCCAGTAATTGAACTGGGGTCTCCTGCATTGCAGGTGTATTCTTTATCAGCTGAGCTACCAGGGAAGCCCACCATGATCTATACCATGTTCTTATTGATTTGTGATGTTGCTAGTCTTAACTAGGCTGCCTTTGGACTTGAACACCTCCATACACTTTTAGGGCAGAATCAAGAAACTATGGATGTGTTTTAGTTCTCTTGCATTATCATTCTAGTGTTCTTTAGTTTTGTTTCAATATTTTAAAGATATATTTCAAGTAAACCAGGAATAATTTAATACTTGTGCAGTTGCTATTTAGGAAATACCAAAAAAGAAGAGCTGCTATATGACCTGAGATAGACAAGTCTTAATTGTACTGAATCCTTTAAATTAAACCTTTGGAAGTATGCAGCCAAGTTGCTAAACTGTGACTGATGTTTGTTTTGTTTGTTTAATGTTGGTGGAATCTTAAAGGGAGATTACATTATCTTTTTTTTCATCTTTTTCTATTTTTGTTTTATTGGAGTATAATTGCTTTACACTGCTCTATCAGTTTCTACCGTACAGCAAAGTGAATCGGCTATATGTATGCATACATCGCTTTTTTTTTTTCCTTCCCTCTTCCCCCATCTCCCTTTTTTTTAATTTCCTTCCCATTTAGGTCACTACAGAGCCCTGAGTATGCATTATCTTCTTTCTGTTTTTATTAAGTCATGTAGTAAATATAAATTGTAAACATTTAAACAGTAGAGGAAGATAAAGTATGAGTCAAAGCTCCATTCTTCTATAGCCCAAGGTATAGATTTTAGTCGCCAAGTCACGTCTGACTCTTTTGCAACCCCATGGCCGGTAGCCCACCAGGCTCCTCCATCCATGAGATTTCCCAGGCAAGAATACTGGAGTCAGTTGCCATTTCCTTCACCAGGGGATCTTCCTGACTGGCAGATTCTTTACCATTGAGCCACCAGGGAAGCTCCCAAGGTATAAATTTTAAGTGTATAGATTTTCATGGCTTTCTATGTATTTGCACATATATATCTGCACATGTATCTGTGTAAGCAAATTTTTGTTTTATGTAAAGGGGGTCATTATATAGATATTCTGAAATTTTCTTTTTAAAATTAATAATCTTACCATAGACTCTTCCCATGTAAACGCATATTGATTATCTTAATCCTTTTAATGGCTGTGGAATGTTCCCTTGTCAGGTATCATGATTTCCCTGTTTTTGTTGAATGTTTATAGCCAGTGTTTTGGTTTTGTCCAGTGTTCTTCCATTACAAATAATACTGCAGTGGATTCTTTTTGATATGTATCTCTTTGTGTGTATGTTTGTATTTTAGGATATATTTCAGTGGTGAAAGTGCTAGACCAAAGGTACATGGGTCTGTTTCTGTAACTCACATTTTATTATGTGAATGAGCTCTGTATTTTTTAAACTATAATGGTTTTTTAGTGGTTTAGTATGTTTTAGGATGTGCTATGTCATATGTCGGGTTTCAAGCCCCATTAATATCTAGTCTCTGTGGATGTCACTCTCTGTTAACTGTTTTATCCATTAAGAGACAAATAAAATATCACCTCTTTCCTGAAAGTATTCATAACACTTAGCACATTGGGTAATTATAACCCCAATAACTAATATTTTAATGAGTGTTTACTATATACTATAATTATGTATAAGTATCTTATTTAATCCTCACAACTCTTAAGAGGTAGATAATACTATTATCCACAGTTTGTAGTTGAAAAAAAATCAAGGTAAAGAATAACTTGCTCAAGGTCACAGTAAATGATGGAAATAGAATATAAACATGAGCAGTCTCATATCAAAGTCTGCTTTTTTTTTAACTGGTATAGTTCAGTGCTTCCCTTCTGTTCCCTGATCTCCCTAATTGGCTCAAGAGATATTTGGTATAAATTATAGAACTCACTAGCTCATTTTATCTTGTATTTAGGTCTTATTTACAGATCTGTGTGAATGATGTCTTTTTCTAATTTATGACATACCTCTGGGTCATTATACATAAGTAGTAATAGTCCTGGTACATTTAAGAGTTGGTTAGAACACCAGATTATAGAACTGCACCCCACTTCCTTAAAAAAAAGACTCTATTGGAGTGTAGTTAATGTTACTCTGTTCTGTTACATCTTGTTATTTCCCTGAGTCCATCTTTAGCAAAATTCATGTGATCTTGAGATGGATTTCATAGATTGTGAGTAAATAGTATACTATTCTGTACCTTTTCTGGAACATCAAATCAAAATACATAACTTGTAGATAAGTTGTTAAGATGTGAAGTGAGAAGTACGCTGTCTTAGACTTACTACATGTCTTAATTCATGCTGTTAAGTAAGTGTGATAGGCGAGCTGAATCTCAGAGCCTCACATAAGAGGGACATCATAATATCTTCTTTTGGGTGGGGGGGGTCAGATGAGATCATTGTGTGAAAACATTTGTGAACTCGTAACAGTCTCCATAAATACTAGTTCTTAAAACTGAAGTTTGAGGAATGATGGAGAGCATTGTGAATTGGGTTACTGTTTAGTGGTATGTTTGACTGTTTTTAAAAAGTACAATTTAAAATCTGTAATTAAAAAAATTTTGACTCTCTTATTTTCTTTCCTAACTCCATTTAATTTGATTATTTTATTGAATCCATAGATTGCCAGTAAAACTCTTTGGCTGTAATTGTGCATGTAGATTAATTTATTTTGGGTGAAGCCAATGTTAGCATAGAAAGTGGGATTCTATTGTAAAGTGTTAGTCACTCAGTCATGACCTATTCTTTGTGACCCCGTGGACTGTAGCCTGCCAGGCTCCTCTGTCCATAGAATTCTCCAGGCAAGAATACTGGAGTTGGTTGCCATTCCTTTCTCCAATTCTGTAGTGAAGATTTTACAAATGATAGTTGTATGGATTAGATGATCTTTTAGGATTATATTCAGAATTCATTAGATCTTTAGTACTTAAATAGAATATATTCTTCAGTTCCTCCAGAATTTAAAATTTTTTACTGCTTAACCATACTGTTAATAGAGGGAGAGATAAGAGTAATGGAAAATGCAGCATCCTTTTCTTATTCTTATCTGCTTTTTTGGGAATCATGAAGCAAACCATATTTCAATGACTTCTCTGCTGTAAACTTAGCAGGTGATTCCAGTGGTTCTAGATAAAATGGCAAAGTATAAAGCAAAGATATGAGTATCCTGTTTTCTTAAATCTCAGAATCTTTAAAACATAGCCCTAACTTGCTTTGTGGATTGTTCTTTCATTTGTACCTTTCCTGCTTTGCTTTTCTTACTCTGCCCAGTATTACCATCTCCCAGTCAGCTTTCTGGCTCCAACCCAAACTCTGATTCTGAATTCTCTTAGCCAGAGCCTAGTTCTGGAATATATTTTAAGTTGTTAATGTGTCTTAGGTATGTGGGAGGTCTTTGCATATGTAGAAGTTCTTACCTGCTTTAGCCTTATCACCTGATTCTCTTATTATCTTGTATCCCAAGACATAAAAAACATGGGCTTGGTATTGTAGCTTTTTGTCTTCCATGCACAAGAAACTTCATTTTGTTTCCCACAGAGCCCAGAAGAACAGAATAGCAAGAGGACCCATTCATTGGGTCTTGAATGTTAAGATTCATAAATCTTAATCAAATACTAAGGTCTCTTGACCTCACTTCTAGAAGCAGAAGTTTCCCTAAAAATATTAATTGAAGGGTATTCCAGTTTCATTAAATCCTAGACATGTGGATACCTGATAATTTCTGTGCCCAACATAATATTACATTCCATTATGAAATAACCCATTGCCTTTTCGGAGTAGGCAATGGCACCCCACTCCGGTACTCTTGCCTGGAAAATCCCATGAACGGAGGATCCTGGTAGGCTGCAGTCCACGGGGTCGCCAAGAGTCTAACACGACTGAGCGACTTCACTTTCGCTTTTCACTTTCATGCATTGGAGAAGGAGATGGCAACCCACTCCAGTGTTCTTGCCTAGAAAATCTCAGGGACGGGGAAGCCTGGTAGGCTGCCGTGTATGGGGTCGCACAGAGTCGGACATGACTGAAGCGACTTAGCAGCAGCGTTGCCTTTTATTTTCCAGTATTTCTCCTGGAGCAGCGGGGGGGCATTGTATAGAAAGATTTAATTCAAGGGGGGAAACTTACTTTTGTATCCTGCTTTAATACGGTGTGGCTTTGGGAAAGTTATTACTTAACTTCTTTTTGTTCATCCATGTTGGAACTAATAATTTTTTCTAAAGAATGGAGATAATGTAAACATCTAGTACACTATTTTATATATTGGAGGTATTCATTACTTGGAGTTTTTGTATTTAACTGTTAAATGTATTATTTGAGTGAAGTCCTCATTGTTCTTTTACAGTCAGGAGCAGTTTTCTTTACCTTTTATAGCTCCTGGATTTTAGTTAGATTCTGAAGAAAACTGTGGACCTATGCTCCCTCACATGTACTTAAATATATTCATACAATATTTTGCAGATTTTTCAGTAGGATTAAACTTTTGAGGCATAGGTCTTTGAACCTTGGATTATTTATATTAGCTGAAGAGTACCAGATTTCATCTTTCATCCATTGACATCAATGACCTGTGCTTTTTATCTTCTCTAAAATTAAAAAGTAAACAACTCCTTCCATACCTCTCTCCAAATAATCATATCAAAGATAAATAATTTTTCTTCCAGAAGTTGACACTATATAACCTTTCAAAGGATTTTCTTTGGGGATATAATAGATTAGTACATTTTAAATCACTACCAAATTTTCCTTCCTTGTTCTTTTTGAAATCATTGGAATCTTGACTCGGGGGTAAAACTTGTTGAGAGATAACTGGTTTTTGTATCTGCTTTTTTTTCCCCTATAGGTATGACATATGTCTTAGGGAATGATAAGATGTACTTAATATTTATAGCTATTTCCTCATTCTGTGTTTAACACCAAACTGTAAATTTTAATTTGACTTCTTCTGGCTTATTTTACAGTTTTTGTCTTAACTTTTCTTTTAAATATAGTGCATCGATTGCATTCCTTTAACTTTCTTTGTTCCCAGGATCCCACTTAGGTTATTTAAAGATTGAACTAAACCACAGTTTTGAAAAGCAAGAAACAGATGTTATTACATTGGTCAAACTACCTTAAAGAGGAGTAAGGGACCTCATTAGCTCTTTAACTTTGTGTGTGCTCAGATGTGTGTGGGGAAGAGGGAAGAAGATCCAACTTTAGGCATAGATAAGTCCAGGTTTGAATAATATTATCAGTACTGGTTTTCTCGCAACATTTTTAGTCTTCCTTTTCTTCTTGAATTAGTTTTATTTTAAGCTAGGCAAAGATGGCTGCCAAAGGAGAGGGACTGGGATGTTCTAGCCAGTGGTGGCTGGGAAGACTCACCTCTACCCAAATCACGTGGAATATTTTCCCCACAGACATGAGGGATTATATTACTAGAAAAGTGGGCTGGGGATAAAGCATGTTGAATAGTAAAATTACAGTTCACAGTCCACTACAGGTACCATCAGAGGACCAGAAATTTTGAAGAAGATAGAAAGTTCACGGGATCGCATTGACAGCAAAATCTCAAAGGAAACTGGAACCCAAGATACCAGAGGTAAGCTCAGGTTTTCCTAGGGGAACCTTGGAAAGGCTCCAGGCTTGGAGTCAACAAGTACAGAGAACAGTAGTAATTGGGTAATAATCAAGAGTTTTAAAGAGTTACTTTCCAAAGTGCTGGGTTAGTTGGATCTCCATCCTGCCCTTCCTCCAGTCTAAACAGCTCTGGTGGCAGTGGTGCCTGCCCTCAGGCCTAAAGTCTAAGAACTGTTCTCTTTTAAGAAAGTAGACTAACAGTTCAGTAGGACATCTGAGATCTTGGAATCTGAGAGAGTAGCAGAGGCACTGAAGCTTGCTTCTTTAGAGAAAAGCACTTTTGGTGGATCCCAGCAAGCCTGACTTCTTGTTTAGGTACCTTTCTGGGGTGCCTGCTTATCTGTATGCCCTGACTACTTAAATGGTATCACACTCCCATTTAAGTGAGACACCATTTGCAAAAACAAGTCCGAACAACGTCAGAGAAAGCCAAAAGTAATCTTTTATAAGCCAATATAAACAAACAATTGAGGAGAATCAAGATGGAAGATGATTAAGAGGAATGAAAGAACAACTGACCTCAGATAAAATTCCGAAGAAAACTTCAAAGAAAAAAAAATGTAATACATATTTTACTAAGATTTAAGTACATGTTGCAATGATTAATCAGAGTTTCACTGAAAAAGTGGCAGAGAACCAGAAGAGGTTTTGAAAATTACAATGATAAATGTTTATGAATGGGTTAAATAATAATTTAGCATTAATCAAGACTGTGTTATTGATTTTGAGCTAAAGACAAAGAACTCTAGATATAAAGCAAAAGAAAAAAAGATCTGGAAAAATGGAGAGGTATGGAAAATATATCACAAACTTTTCACATCTGTAAACATTAGTTCTAGAAGTAAAGTACAGGAAGTGGGAAGGAGAAAAATATTGAAAGAAATAATTGAAATTTCATGAGCAGAAGAAAGATAACAAATTTCAGATTAAAGGAGCCCATGTAGTACCATGCAGGATGAGTGAAAAAAGACCTACATCTAGACACATCTGGTAAAATTTCAGAGCTCTAAGGATAAAAAGAAAATTCTCAGTTACTGCCAGAGAGCGGGAATAAAAAATGAAAAATCAAATAACTGAAATCTTAGCAGCCATGCTGAATGCTTGAAGACAAAGCAGTATTTTCACCATTTAGGGAAAAATAGATTTGGACCTAAATTTTTTATACTTTACTATTTATCATGAGAAGACAAGTAAATTTTTACCCTTAGAAAAAACTATGTATCTTATATAAATATATTTGAGATACTATTATACAATGGGAAATATAATCCAAGATAGAGGATGTGGTGGTAGGGAAGTATCAGGGGAGGAAACTGGTACCTACAGTGGCAATCGTGGACCTTCAAAAAGAACTAAAGAGAACTAGAAAAAAATTCTTAGACTACACGGACACTTCTCGTTCAACCAGTTATGTCGCATTTCCTTCAGGGGTTAGTATTTACCTAGTCATGCTATAAATGCAGTTAATTTTTAGTTTTTAGAATCAACCTAGAAAATATATAAAATAGACTTAATTATAGTTGTGAAATAGTTAAGGAGTATAGTTACAAAATGGCAACCCACTCCAGTGTTCTTGCCTGGAGAATCCCAGGGACGGGAGCTTGGTGGGCTGCCGTCTATGGGGTCGCACAAAGTCGGACACGACTGAAGCGACTTAGCAGCAGCAGCAGCATAGTTATAAACTTTCATAATAAAAAATGTTATAACCCTTAAAATTGAGAGATAGAGGGCAACAAAGGAAGAGTCAGTGTTCATTTCTTCAGTGGGCAGTCAATAGATAACACATAAAAATTAATAAATCAAGAAACAGAAGTCAAATGGTATTAAAGTTAAGCTTGTAACCACACTACAAATCAGTTAGCAGTTGTAACAGTGTATTGCTATTTTATTGCAGGCAAGTAACAAAAAGACTTACTGCTCATCTTGTGCCTTTGCAGCCTTTGAATTTTTAAAATCCCACCTTCATGCATCACATTTATAATACTAAAAACATTGCAGATGTGTTGTATTTACCTAGTTAGATAATGATACTTTTATTTATAAAGTGACATTCCAGGACCACATAGTTTTTAGAAACTATGTGAGGTAGAAATAGAGGACACATGAAATTAATTCCAGGAAATTGGGAAGTTGCATAGCATATATGAATATTTTTATGTAAGATGCATAAGTATTTCTTGACTGACTTACCCTCTTGATTTTGTATGTCAATTCTGGACTCATTTCCATGATTCTTTTTTAAAAAAAATGTTTGTTGTTAAAAATTTAGATGTATTAGAAAATTTTGAGTCCTTCCCACCAATAGCCCTAAATAAAATGACATTCATTTTCTCTGACATACTGAAGACTGGGATTAGAAGCATGATTTGTCCATAAGAAGGAAGTCATGTGATCAGGGAGAGCTACAGCTACTGGAGATAGGATTATCTTCTGGAAGAACTGGAAGAGTTGAAAGATGGGAATAGAAATGGCCTTTGTTATCCTTCTAAAGATGGGTCTTATGTCCCTGACTGGACAATGCTTACTGAGTGAAGGAATTAATTTTATTTTGATACCACTTAAACGTAAAGATAGGTTGGCATCCTGTTTGTACTGCACATAGGTAAAATGTTTTTTGAAAGCCTAATTTTAGGAATGTTGCATCAGAAACATATTTTGGGAAGCGTATTTCTAATTGTATGTTTTTCACATTTGATTTTAAAAATCATTAAATCTTATGCTATTATATATCTTTAAGTATTGAAAGTGTAAAATACAAAAGACCCTAAGACTGATGTACGTTATAATGATTCTACTTAAATTACACGTAGTTTTCTAAGCAAGCTGAAGTGCTAAAAAAAAAAATCAAGTTATGCAAATATATACTCTTAAAATAATTTATGAGAAGTACTTTTAAAACGAAGCATTATACTGGGAATCGGGGAATTTGTGTAAGAGAGAGTTTACTGAGCATAATATATTTGGCAGTTCTGTTACACTTTTAAACAGTTTGTAAGCTATTAGTTTTTCAGTGGCTACCATTTAAACACTATTAATTACTTTCACAGAGAGATGTTGTGATACATGTTCTTGAAGAGGATGGAAATTGTCGATTGGTGAGGGACCTTTTGAAAGATAAGAATGTGGGTTAAGTTTTCTTTCATAAAACATAGTAGTAATTTCATAAAATATGATAATGTTTATCTGTTACACACATAAAAGTTGTAAATATTAACTTCCATTTACTTATATTGTGTTAGTTTTTGTTGGCAATTTGGTAGTAAAACTAAATATTTGAAATTTGTGAGAGAAGTTGAAAGTAATGGTAACATTGCTTCTCACATAGCTATGTTGTGAGATATCCTCATGATGACCAAAGAGTCACAGTTACAGTGAATGAAATCAGTATTTTTTTATATGTATATATATGTATGTGTATATGTGTGTGTATATATATATATATATATATACACACACATATTTAAATATATGTGTGTATGTATGAGGGTGCTTGTATTGGGATCCCGTCTGTAGATCCACCTTGGAAACTTTAGAATGTCACAATTATGCTCTGACAATTATGCTCTGACAATTATGCTCTGAGATTTTCCTTTTGTGAAGACCCCTAAAGATTCTCTATCTCTAGTCAGGATCAGGTTAATGGAAAAGCTTTGCAATTTTTGGCCTAGTTTTTTGAGAACATAGGCAATTGAATGCAATACATATCTTAGGAGATGGATTATGAATCTGAAAGAGTACTTGCAGCAGTTGCTTGCAGGCAGACCTTTCAAGATTTGTTGTGAATAGATTAGGCCAGGAACAGCAGAGTGGTAACGGGCATCATGACAGAGCAGACTGATTGGAGCTTGTTGCCAGCAACTCCAGACCATCAAGTAACCAGAGAGAGAGATGAGATTGCAAGGTTGCTTGGATAGTTTTTACATCCTGATTATCTTCCATGCCTTTGATACTATTGTAAGTGACCTGAAACTGTTTGTTATGTCCCCTGGAGTAGAATATTTGTCCTTTATAAAGGTAGTAGATATTGGTGACTCAGAAAATTGGGTTTGGGCTTGTCATTTGTTGTTATTTGTGGTTTTGTCCTCATCCTCTCTACTCTCCCCACCACTGTGTCTGTGGAGTGGAGGTAGGGAGGTAGGCTCTGTGTGTGTGTGTGTGTGTGTGTGTGTGTGTGTTTGTATGTGGTATATTTATTTTACAAGTAGATACTTCCTCCTTTTAAATATAGGACATTTAGTGTATTGCTCACCAAATTGAGAGTGCTGTACTGTCAATAGATTTAGCCTATTTGAAACAAAACCCTAAAACATTGAACTTATTCCTATTATATATGTCCTGTTTTTTTCTTTTTGAAATGTTGTACAGACAAATTTGGGAGGTGAACTTCCTCTAAAAATAATAAATATCATATCAATTTTGTATGAAAGTGAAAATGTTAATCACTAGACCCTATTGTGAAATACTAGGAGAGAATGAATTCATGGTGTGACCCCATCATGGGTGGAGACAAGAAATGCAAGTGTCCAGCAGGCACAACTGTAATTGCAGATGTGAAAGGACGGAAAGCTGCTTTGTTTTTTACTTTGCTTAGTATATTACTTATATTTGGACAAGATTGTGCTTGTATTCAGTTCTGTTCTGGGTGGAATCTACGTCTGGATGAAATATTTGTTTAAATATAATAATACTTTTTGTACTGTTCTGAGTGGAGTTTTGAGTTTTATTTATTAGACTAAAGAAAAATGGAAAGGAACTATTTATCAGAGAAGATGGAAAAAATCATTGAAGATTTTGATTTTAAACTTTATGAAGAATCAGGATGAAGTTTTTCTAAATAATAGACTCTTGAAGGTACAGTAACTTTGTCATTCTATATCCACTGTTGTAGTATCAAGCCTGTCACCTAGTAAGCACTCAGTAAATATTTGTATAAATGAATGATAGTTATAATGATCTTTCCAAAAAAGTTTACTGGAGCCTTTTTATCATGTTAGACTTGAGAAGATTTTTATTTAAGAAATAAATACTCTTTGTCACGTGTAGAATATACTACTGCATGGTCTTTGCATGGTTTTTTGTATGAGAGTATAATTTTATATATCCTTACTTAATCCTTTGTTACCTAAGCCTTTTAGCTGTTCCTCACATATCTAAAAACCTGTCCAACTGTTAACATTTATTTTGGAGGTTCTGGTGAAGTTTTAGTCATCCTTATTTTAAAATAATATCATCAAAATTAGACCTGGGATATATGTGAGGAGGCTATGATAGAAGCTGTTTAATGCTCTTTGTGTTAATAAAAAAAACATCTTTTTCTTAGTTTGCATTCAATTTTTTTCCCAATAATGATGGAAGGATTACTTTAGAATTTTATGCTTTCAAAAAGAATAGTTTGAAATAAATGTGGAAGGCAGACTAACACTATTTTATTAGTTTAGTAAGAACATACCCAAAGAATTATACAGAATTATTATATGCAGAATCCTTACAATACTAAATTCTGGCAGAAACTTCACAACTTACTAAGTTGAATCCATTAAACCTAGATGGGATTTGTATTTAACAGAAGTAGAAGTTTTAGAAAATTAGATAATTTGTCAGTTTTATTTTTTTATAATTTTATTTATTTTATTTTTGGCTGCACTGGGTCTTGTTGCAGAGCCCAGGCTCTTTGTTGCTGTGCACGGGCTTTCTCTGGTTGTGGCAAGTCGGGGCTACTCTCTAGCTGCAGTGTGCAGGCTTCTCATTGAGGTGACTTCTCTCGTTGCAGAGCGTGGGCTCTAGAGCACAGGCTCAGTTGCTCTGAGGTATGTAGGATCATTGTTCCCAGACCAGGGAATAAACATGAGTACCCTGCACTGACAGGTGAATTCTTAACCACTGGGTGCCAAGGAAGTCCCAACATCAAGTTTTTTTTTTTTTTTAAACTGAAGGATAACTGCTTTATAATGTTGTGTTGGTTTTTTTGCCATACATAAAATGAATCAGCCATGGGTTTACATATATCCCCTCCTTCATGAACCTCCCTCCCTATCCCACCCCTCTAGGTGGTCACAGAGCAGCAAATTGAGCTTCCTCCATCAGACAACAAATTCCCACTAGCTATCTATTTTACACACAGTAATGTATATGTTTCAATGCTACTCTCTGAATTTGTCTCACTCTCCCCTTTCCTGCTCTGTGTCAAAAGTCTCTCCTTTATGTCTGCAACTCTATTGTTGCCCTACAAATAGGTTCATCAGTACTATTTTTCTAAATCACACATATATGCATTAATGTACAATATTTCTTTTTCTTATTTCACTCTGTGTAACAGCCTCTAGGTGTATCCATCTCACTAGAACTGACTCAGATATGTCCATTTTTATGGCTGAGTAATATTCCATGGTACATATACACCACAACTTCCTTATCCATTCATCTGTCAATGGACATCTTGGTTGCTTCCATGTCGTGGCTATTGTAGATAGTGCTGCACTGAACATTGGGGTACATGTGTCTTTTAGAATTGTGGCTTTCTCAGGATATTTGCCAAATTGTGGGATCGCTGGGTCATATGGTAGTTTTATTCTTAGTTCTTTTTCTTTAAGAAATCTCTGTACTGTTCTCCATAGTGGCTGTATCAATTTACATTCCCACCAACAGTACAGAGAGTTCCCTTTTCTTCACATCCTCTCCAGCATTTATTGCTTGTAGATTTTTTGATGATGGCCATTCTGACCAATGTGAGGTGATACCTCATTGCAGTTTTGATTTGCATTTCTCTAATAATGAGTGATGCTGAGCATCTTTTCACGTGTTTATTAGCCATCTGTATGTCTTCTTTGGAGAAATGTCTGTTTAGGTCTTCTGCCTGTTTTTTGATTGGGTTGTTTGTTTTTCTGATATTGATTTGTCTGAGCTGCTTGTATATTTTATAGGTTAATCTTTTGTCAGTTGCTTCATTTGCAAGTATTTTCTCCCATTCTGAGGATTGCCTTTTCATCCTGTCTATGGTTTCCTTTGCTGTGCAAAAGCTTTTGAGTTTAATAAGATCCCATTTATTTATTTTTGTTTTTAGTTCCATTACTCTGAGATGTGGGTCATCGAGTATCTTGCTGTGATTTATGTCAAAGCGTCAAACATAAGGTTTTTTTTTTAAGGCAGGGATTTATTGTTATTCTGTAATTAATAAATTTTCAAGTTGGTTATGACACTACCCCACACTGTATACCACCATTCGCTAGTACAAAAGTTTTTAAACCATACTGAGGCATAGGGCAGAGAGAGCAGAGACACATGAATATCATCCTTAACAACTTCCTCTTAGTCATGCCTCTGTCTTAATCTTTGTACCTGTTTTCTTCCAGGGGAGAGTGTCAGAACAGTGCATAAAATAGTGGGCAACCTGCCATTTACTGTTTTAATACCAAGCAACTTACAGAAGTAATGGAATTCAGCTTGTGTTTCCCTTGATTTTACTAGTCTGAACTCATTTTAGGTTACTTTAACATTTTAATTTCCCTTAACTGTACATGAGAGAATATGATGACTAAGAGAATACTGAACCAGAGTCAGCCAAATATACTACTGACCCCAAAGTTATGTTTTAATAGGTCCTAAAGGAATTTGGCTCAGATGGTAAAGAATCTGCCAGCAATGCAGGAGATCCCAATATGATCCGGGGGTTGGAAAGATACCCTGGAGAAGGGAATGGCTACCCACGCCAGTATTCTTGCATGGAGAATTTCGTGGACAGAGGGCCTGGTGGGCTGCAATCCATGGGGTAGCAAAGAGTCGTACATGACTGATTGACTAGCAGAGGAATGTACCACCCCAGTAGTTTGAGAGTTCAGCAGTGACATAGTTTTAAATCCATGTTTCCATCAAGAAATTTACTGTACGGTTATATTCAAGTATATGCAGAGTATGTATGACCTTTTGTTGGGCATATTCATTGCAGTATTACAAAATGTTAGAGCAACACAAATGCCCATCAAAGGGGAACTGATTATAATACAGGATTTTATTAGTGAAATTTGAATAACTATCAAAATCAGAGAGAGAGATAGACATATACAAATCTGAAACGATTATAGAATATTACATTTTAAAATGGAGACGTAGGAAAGTATGTAGAATATCCTTCCGTTTTTATAAAAAATAATCTTGTGCTAAGGTATGCTTCATATATGTAGGTTATTTCTGGAAGAAGACACAAGTTGTGCCTTTTAGGGGTTGGTGAGAGATAGGTTTACTTCTCCCTATATTGTCTTTTATACAGGAATGTTTTCTATGTTTGCACATTGCTTTGTAGATAAAAACCATAGTTTAAAGAAAAAGTAACCTGTGAAGGTAATGAAAAGAATATTACTATGCTGTATTAGATACATCAGAAAGCCCCAGTCATATTGTAACATGATTGGTTTAGGAGAAATATAAGGTAAATTTATAGAGATAGTTATATATAGTTATTTTAGTAATGTATATACACTATCAGAAATTTGACCAGATTTTGATAGCCTTTTAATTTAAATTCTGTTTAACTTTTTAATGTATGTATGTCATTTATGCTTGGTCCAGGCTATTTTACACTTCTGCTGAAATAGAGTAGAAACGAGAAAAATAGAGATGTAATGACTACATTTCATACATTATAAGAGGTGAGATTGGTTCAGATTTTCTTTTTCTAGTAGTTTGTTTTTATGTAGATGGGTGAAATAATTATATTTATGCTGCAACCAATTAAGTGTCTTTGTTTTGTTTAAAAATGTGGATTTTGAAAAAGTCTTGACCTTTCCTAAATAGAAAAAAAAATTTGATGGGAGCAGAACTTTACAAGGAAGATTTGATTGGAAAAAAACACAATGTTTTATGTGGAGGAACAAAACCATACAAAATAGGGTTGCTTGCTTGTCAACAAATTTCTGTGTGTGTGTGTGTGTGTGTGTGTGTGTGTGTGTTTGGTTTTCTTTTTCTTTGTTCAAAGAAATAAGTGCTGGGCTAAATAAAACTAAATTTTAGAAGATTCCTTTATCTAGTCTTGCTATTTATTGAGCTTCTTCTGTCATTTTCCTCTACTTTTTATGAGAAGCTTTTCTCTTCACTTTGGACATTTGGAGCTTATTGTATTAAGTATTCTCCTTTATGATTTAAGTTACATTTGTTTGTGTTTGTTTGCATAACTGTTAGTAGGTTAACTATTATTTATACTTTAATGCTTTTGCCCTAGGTGAAAATTAAAGATTTTAAAATCCATTTTAGGCACATGGGGAAACAGGTTTTTTTGCCTTCAAATTGTGGTTGAACTAGAAGGAAGTTGGCTTACTATTAGAATGTAGGATCTTACAGCAGATGTATATGAATCTCCTTTCACACACTCGTTCCCCCAAAGTAACCTGTGCTGTGGCACAGGTCCTCATATTAACAAAAGAACCAGAAAATAAAATTAAGAAGAAATTATTACTTTGCTGTATAACAAAGAATTACAGAAAGTCTCAAATGTATGTTATGTTTAAATTCAATATTTCTAATATCTTATTTCAATGGTCTAAAGATAATAATCGCAGAACAAGTAATTCTTAGTGGTAGCAATATTTTAAAAGGGATTAGGAGAGCTTCCCTGATGATCCAGTGGTTAAGAATTCACCTGCCAGTGCAGAGGACACAAGTTCTATCCCTAGTTTGGGACGATTCCACCTGCCGTGGATATGCCACAGCTAGTAAACCCACTTGCCCTAGAGCCCATGCTCTGCAACAAGAGAAACCTGTGCACCGCAACAGAGAGTAGCCTCTGCTGACTACAACTAGAGAAAGCCCACACATAGCAACAAAGACCCACCACAGCCAAAAATAAATAAGATAAATTAAAGGGATTAGGATGCATAACTGGATGTCAGATGATTCCTTTATTCATGCATTTGTTAATTTAATCAACAAATATTAAGTCCTTGCTCTCTGCCAGAGACTGCTGGCCCTGGGTATACACTGGCAAACAAAGCATTTCCTGCTTTCATCAAGCTTGTGATCTGTAAGGGAGAGATATGATACATGATATATAAACATCTGTAATTCTGTAAGAAAGCTATAATGACATCTTTATTAGTAAAAACTTAACAGTAAATGTCAAAAGCTTAAGAGCAGCACTGTATAATCCTAGACCAGAGGATAAAGAGACAGTGAATGGTTTGATTGACTTGAACCTTAGGGGCCTGATTATTTGTCAAAGTTAGAAAGCCTATTCTTATCTTATGGGAAATAAGAGTGAACGTGAGTTCCTTGGATTCAAATCTGTCATTACTTGCTTCTCTTGGAAAAAGGTTTGAGAAAGAGAAACTTTGTTGTTGACTTCTCTTAATCTAAGGATGAGGCAATTTATTTGAGGTAAGGAACGGACTGAACTGGAAGGAGGGAAATAGTGAGAGCCAGTTTTCTAGTTCTTCATAAGCTGTGTCTCTACACGACATTCTTTTGTTTGAGAAGCTTCCAACAGAAATGTAAGCACTATATATGTTCTTGGGAAAACATTATTAATATCATTTGCTTTCCATTAATTTCACACATCCTTTGGAGTCAGACCATTCTGGGTTTGAATCTCACTTCTGCTTTATAACTCTGTATTGTGTGCAACTTGATTTTCTTACCTGTAAACTGAGGATCATATGATCTGGAGGAAGTATAGTAGAGGGTTCAGAGGACAAACTCTGGAGCCACTTACCTGGGTTCAGAAACATTCAGAAAACTAAAACCATAGCATCTGGTCCCATCACTTCATGGCAAATAGATGGGGAAACAGTGGAAACAGTGGCTGACTTTATTTTTTTGGGCTCCAAAATCCCTGCAGATGGTGATTGCAGCAATGAAATTAAAGTATGCTTACTCCTTGGAAGGAAAGGTATGACCAACCTAGACAGCATATTAAAAAGCAGAGACATTACTTTGTCAACAAAGGTCCATCTAGTCAAGGCTATGGTTTTTCAAGTGGTCATGTATGAATATGAGAGTTGGACTATAAAGAAAGCTGAGTGCAGAAGAATTGGTGCTTTTGAACTGTGGTGTTGGAGAAGACTCTTGAGAGTCAGTCCCTTGGACTGCAAGGAGATCCAACCAGTCCATCCTAAAGGAAATCAGTCCTGAGTGTTCATTGGTAGGACTGATGTTGAAGCTGAAACTCCAATACTTTGGCCACCTGATGTGAAGAGCTGACTCATTTGAAAAGACCCTGATGATGGGAAAGATTGAAGGCAGGAGGAAAAGGGGGCGACAGAGGATGAGATGGTTGGATGGCATCACCGACTCGATGGACATGGGTTTGGGTGGACTCCGGGAGTTGGTGATGGACAGGGAGGCGTGGCGTGCTGCGGTTCATGGGGTCACAAAGAGTCAGACACAACTGAACAACTGAACTGAACCTGGGTTCAAATCTTAGCTTGTTAACTTAGTTGAGAGTAAGTTGGGAAAGTTGCTTAACTTCTCTGTACCTCAGTTTCCAGAATGGAGATAATAATAGTTCCTGCCTTTCTTTTATGGAGATTTAATGAGTTAATATATAGAAAGTGCTTAAAATAGTTTATCACATATAGTAAGCACAAGGTAGTTATTAATGGTATTAGTTTCAATTATTATCACCTAGGGTATTGTGAAGGTTAAATAACTTGTTTATTTAAAAAATAGTGATTTGTGTATTGCCTGACACAGTAAAGATGGCTCCTACATAATCAGAAACTGAGTAGTAGATACTTTATCTCATTGAGTCTTCATATATACCTGTTTAGAAGAAATTTAATCTGTCTTGTTGATTGTACCTAGGATAGTTTCTGATATACAGTAGATAGTACATATTTGTTTTTTGTTTGTTTTAAAGATTTGCTTATTTTATTTTTGGCTGTGTGGGCTTTTCTCTAATTGTTGCCAGTGGGGGCTACTCTCTAGTTGCCTGCACAGGCTTCTCATTGCAGTGGTTTCTCTTGTTGCAGAGTACGGGCTGTAGGATGCACAGGCTTCAGTAGTTTTGGGTTCTGGGCTCTAAGAGCACAGGCTCAGTAGTTGTGGTACACAGGCTTAGTTGCTCTGTGGCATGTGGTACCCTCCTGGACCAGGGATCAAATGCATGTCTCCTGCTTTTTTACCACTGAGTCATCAGGGATGCCCAACAATCCATTGTTGAGTTAATGTTATCACATTTTACAAATAAATAAACTAAGGCCCAAGAAAATTACAAGATGTTTATAGTAAAAAACAACATCACTTTGAGAAGACATTACTGGCTGGAAAGGCCATTCATATCATCACTTAGATTTGACCATATGTGTTATTAATAACTCCCTTTAATTTTTTCCTTTTTCCTTCCCTTTAAAAAAATTCACTTTCTTTAGTTAGGTTAGAAAAATTTAGACTAGAGGAACTGTTCACCTTAAAGTTACAATTAAAGTTGTTAATCTAATTGAGTGATTACTTCAAGTTCAGTTTGTATGGCACTCTTTAAAGTGCAGGGTTACTGTGTTAATACTATAGAATAGAGCATAAAACATTTTTCATTTCCCATTGTGTTTTCTATATTCCAGATTACATAAGGAAGAAATTTGACAGAGTATTGGGTTGACCAAAAAGTTTTGAGTTTTTCTGTAAGATATTACGGAAAGCCCCAAGCAAACTTTCTGGCCAACTCAATAATTTCACTGAAATGAGGCTCTATTACACTGGTAAATATAATAAAAAATTAGCTCTATCATGAATCACCCATATTTGCTATTTAATTATCCAGAAACAGTGTTTCTAAATTTCATGCATCTGAAATAGTTTAATCTTTTGTAGTATTTATTATAAGAGAGGGAGAGGCCATTTCTTTGGTTGGTAAATAAAGTTAAAGGCATTTCTAGAAAATGCATATAACCTTGATGTGTTATGGCTTGCTTCAATGATTGTGAATCTGTTGAATATTAATCTCATTTCTCTTAGATATTTCCAAGTGGTTAGTTTATAGAATACCATATTACCATTAAAAAGCTACATTAAATTATTATTGTAACACCTGCAAGTCAGCTCCTATATGTATTATATAATGCAAATGCCCGATGTAACAAATTCCTAATTTGATATCAACTTGCCTCCCTCTTTGTGTATTTAATACAGCCATTAATCTCACTAAGATTTACTAAGGATAAATTGCTACGTAACCCACTTCAACCTCTTTTGTTCAACCAGGAAGCCAGATGTGTTTAAGCTTTTTAAAAAATACATTATTATTTCTTTTTTGAAATTTTGGAATTTTAAAATTTGAAATGGTAAAATATAAGAGACTGTATCTATTTTGTCTGTTGAAATTACTTGACTGAAGTTTGCTTTGAAATAGAGCTTCTGTATCTTTAAAAAATACACAGTGAGTCACCCCCTGCTCTTTTGGTAGATGCCTGGCTAGTGAACAGCTAAGCTGCTTTAGGCATGTAATAGAACATTCCATTTCCTGTTCCCTTGCTGACACAGAGGAGTGTTCCTGCTGGCAGTGATCTAATCATAGTGCAGTGAGAAACATGGCAGTTTGCTAAAACATGGTGGAGGCAGCGGCTGAGATGGAAGCATATGTTCTAGAAGACATTCTTGAGGTAGGGCTAGGTTTGTAAATGGAATGAAAGTCGAAATCTGAACAAAGAAATCTTATCTGCAGGAATTATTTTACAGATGAATAGATTAGAGGAGAGAGCAAAGGGAGGCAGAGCATAAAAGCAAGATACGGTCAGACCTTATTCCGTGTGAGAATGTGGCAATCTAGTTCACATGATTACTAAATAAGTCTAGAATTAATTTGTTTAAACTTAATGTTTTGTAAATTGTAGATATATGTTTGATAGGGGAAAAAAAGAAAGAAGGAAAGGGCTTTGGACTTAATAAAAAGCCTTGTGCTGGTGGTGACCTTTAGATTAACTCATTAGAAGGTGGGGTCTGCAAAGCAGCTTTGAGTAGGTTTAGTATCATATGTCTTAGAATTCATTTACATATCTAAGCCCACAACTCTTGCTTGCAGTTAACTATTAAAAACAGCTGCTTATTTTAGTTCCTAGGGTAAAATTAAACATATATATCAATTGCCTAATTTAGCTGGTACATTCTGGTTCTAGGTTTTTCATGTGGCTTTGATTATTATAAAATAAATTATTAAATTAAAAATGAAAAGACTGTAAAATTTAAGGTACCATTGCTTGAAGAGCTCACAAAAATCTGCATTTTGAGTCATGAAAATTTGAATTGTATTTTCTCTTTTTTCCTCCATGTGTCAGTGTTATAGAACCTATTTGCGTATAAATCAGTTCAAGGAAATACATATCAAAGTGAAACTATAATTGGTTTTGGCCTCGGATGTAGTATACCATCAAATATTTTTATTTATAGATATAAATATTTAACTCATTTTCTTATTTTGGGGGCTATAGGGTTTTTCCCTTCTCATTAAAAAAACTGGCTAATTTTTATGATGATTTAATGATGATGAGTGATATTCCTAATACTTAGACTGTTAAGATAATTTATTAAATATTTTACTATCTTCAGGAAAAGAGTTTGTTATGGGGAGAGGGCTTAGGAGAATAAACTGCAAAGGGAAGCCAGGCGGGGTTAGCAGGAGAAAAAAGCCTATGCGCATTATAAAGTGCTGCATGATCAATGAGCATTTTCTGGAGTCCCTCAGTGTGTGCTTGGAGCTGACATTGCAGCAAGTCTCATGGTTGTTCTGCAGAATGAAAACTGATTCTATTGTGTTATCTAGCTCCTTGCAGACACCTGCCAACATACTCTTTCCCCCTCTCCTTAGAGCTTATTATCTGAGTTGAAGTCTGGTTAATTTCCATTCTTTTCCTCTTTTCTTTTTAATTTTGATACTATTAGTGAGTTTCCTTAGAAATAGTATGGTAAATTATCCACTTAGAAATAGTGATATATATTTTCATTGAGGAACTTCTGTGATTAGCAGTGGTCACATGACTATTAGTGGTTCAGATTAAGCAAGTCTATTTATAAAGTTCTAGGAGGACATTTTTATTTGCTTTTAAAACTTTTGCTTTGAATTTTAAAAGAAGCGTACCTTATAGATTTCAGTAAATTCATCTGACATTGTCTTTGGTCATTTAAAATTTCAGCATATAATGATTTTAGAATATTTATTTTCTGGGAAAAACCTACTTGGGCATAATTTTGTGCCTTAAGTATAAATTTTTCTAACACTACCTTAAAAATTGACTTTTCATTATTTCCACTAAAGCACTAAAAGTGTTTAATGTCATGGTAAGATTTTACATTACCTAACTTGTTCATAGTTACTAGTTAGTTGCAGAGGTTATTTACTCTCTGTAATTTTAATTGTCCTAATTTTCTCTCTCTTAATTTGATTCCTATATTCGTGTCACATTAAACCATACTAAGTGAGTAGTTTTGTCTTTATTTCATGTTACTTTATTTAAATGAGTATTTGTCAATTATTGGCTGACTAGAAGTGAAAAATTTCCAACTAGTAATGAAATATTCTTCTTTTCAAAACTTAAAAGTACTCATAATGGGAATGTCCCTAATGGTCCAGTGGCTAAGACTCCACATTCCTAATGCAGGGAGCCCCAGGTTCGGTACCTGGTCAGGAAACTGGATCCCACATGGCACAACTAAGAGTTTGCATATCATAACTAAAGAGCCTGCATGCTGCAACTAAGACCTGGTGCAGCCAAATAAGTATTTTTTAAAAAGTACTCCTGATGACCTAATGCTAATAGTAAAAGTTTAAAAAGAATAAACTTCCTAACTCTGAAGCTAAATGTACCATTTTCTAAAGTACCTCATGTTGCATATTTTATACAAAGAGCTTCCTAGAAAAAAATTTTAATGAGTTAACTCTTTGTGTAAATGTCTAATAATGAATAATGAAGTTCATCTATATACCACAGTGATAATTTTATTATTGTATCTAATATTAAGCCATTTGAAGTTTATCACCATAATTTTTTCCATAATTTTTATCATTATGACTTATTTATTGAGCATCTGGAATTTTATGTAGATTCCTGGTTATTTACATTAAACACTGAATTCCTTTTTTTTTTTCTGTCTTTGTATATAACTTGGTCTTTTGAATCATACATTTTACAAGGTACTTTTATTTAAGTCTAAATAAAGAGAAAACTTAAAATCAACATCATTAGTGAATTAGTGCAGATTAATTCTTGTAATGCCATGGTTTACCTTTTAAATTGTGATTGTTTATTGTATATACTTGTATTGTGTATACTTGTATTTAACATACATTTTTAGGTGATCATCAGTCTTGAGTAAAATACTGTAAGTTTCTAAAACTTACAGTACAACAGAAAAAGATTGATTTCAACTTATTTCATTGCTTCTCAGCTCTCTATAGTAATGGATTTAGTAGAATAATTTAGTTATTTAAATTATCTAGATAATCTGGTCAGGGATTTTTTTCTCCAAACCAAAGTAGTCGAAGTGTTTCTGTTCCTTTTGCCCACTTTAGCTAATACTCAGGAAAATGGCCACATACAGATGATAGGGAGCCTACATAAATACCTCTTTCTCTTTTTTTTGCTTATGTTATTTTTGCTGAGACATGATTATAATTTTAGAACTTTGATGTTCTTCCTCTGAGTTGTATGTAATAATGGATCATAGTACTTAGATCAATAAGAAAAAAAAGTTCTCCAAACTTTTTTTTTTAATGGTGGGGAGTGTTTCCAAGTTTGTGTGTCCAAGTGCTATGCATATAAACCTGACATATTATATAAGCTTTTTAAATATGAAAACATAAAGCATATGAGAGGTCAGATACTCAATTACTATATATTCTAGTTTTATTCTCTTTGAAACATGTTTAGTAGTTTTCTGTAAGAATTGCTTTAAAAATGAAAATTTTTTACAAGTATTTCTTTTAATTTTAATCAAGTTCAAAATACTTTCTTCAGGGTATAGCATTTGATACATTTTTGCCTTTAAAAGTACCAGTGTTTTGAAAATAAAAATATTTACATTGTTAAGAATAGTAACTTGCCCAGTCTTGTCCCTTTGTCAGCTGGATCCAGAGTTTCTAGCTTCATCTGTACTTTATTTTACAGGTTGTAATATGTAAGCTAAAAGCCCTACATCTCTATGGTTGTTCCTTAGATATTCAGTGGGTTGAGGATTTGGCTGAACTTTTTAGGGTATAACTAAATTAAGGATTCGATTAAACATATTAAGTAGGTTTATTATGGAACTATTTCTTGGCATTTGTATTTATCTTGAGATTGGAGGGTTTTGAATAATCTTGAAAGAGTCACAGGGACATTGTTATGTGATTTGTCACCATTATGGGCTAGTGGTAAATAGTGCATTTTCATCTAAACAGGGGAAGTCCACTTGCTATTTATTTAAAAATTATTTTTAGTAATGATATAAAAGCTCTGCAAACTAAACTCTTTTGACAGTTTCCTGCTATATTTCTTTTTATTCTATGAAATATATTGGCCTATGTAATGCATATCCTTCATATGTTATATCAGTAAGTCTCCCATGAATTTCTAAATTCTCTATCTATATAGTTAGTATAATACTGGTGACATTTTTCACTAGGAAGATTTAGAGTTACTCGTGTGTGTGTATGTGTGTGCGCGTGTGTGTGCACGCTCGCGCACCTACTCAGTCATGTCCGACTCTGCAACCCCATAGACTATAGCCCGTCAGGCTTCTCTGTTCATGGAATTTTCCAGGCAAGAATACTGGAGTGGGTTGCCATTTCCTACTCCAGGGGAATCTCCCTGACCCAGGAATAGAACCAGCAGTATCTTGAAAGAAAGAAAGTGAAGTCACTCAGTCATGTCTGACTCTTTGCGACCCCATAAACTGTAACTACCAGGCTCCTCCATACATGGGATTTTCCAGGCAAGAGTACAGGAGTGGGTTGCCATTGCCTTCTCCATCATTTCATGAGGCACCTGGTATTCTAATCATTAGCAAAAAACAGCCAGAGAGAGTCTCAGCTGTATACAAGAAAACAGTGCCCCAACGTACCCAGGCAAAACAAGAAAGCATTTCACTTGTCTCTTTGGTCTTTGCCAGGATGATTGATATAAAATGATTGATATTGGCAGACAGATTCTCTATCACTGTGCCACCTGGGAAGCCCCTGGCAGTTACTCTTGAGACATAAATATAATTTGATCTAGAGACAGAAAAGTTTAGCTAAATATGTAAGTTATTTGAATTAATAAATGGAACATTTTCCATTCATTAAGAGGTTTTGGAGACATTAGACATGTTGGGTATATTGAATCTTATAATTTCACTCCAGAATTTATTGAGCATCTTCAATATGCTAGGCAGTTGAAATTCAATGAGATTAGTCCAGATAGCTTTGCTTCATCAAAGTAAAAATTCAGCAGACAGAATGTCTGTCATTGGTATTTAAACATTCTTGAATTCAGGATGTGTATAGATGTATGATTGAATGCTTGTATTTTACTTCATTTGTTTATCTGGATAGTTGTAGCATTCTGATTTTTTAGTAAGCAAATATTTTTCTTTAAGCACTTTTAGGTTTTGTGTGTGTGTGTGTGTGCTTATCTAATTGTTAACGCATATTTATGAATGTCAGGCTGTCTAGAAAGTCCCCTAGATCTCATTGTCATCTATTTATTTGTAAAGATTTTGCTGTTACCAGTTATATCAGTATGTTGTTATACATATGTTCATATAATATGCTCACATATGCTTGCTTCCATATACTCTATGTACAAACATTCACGTCCCTGCTGTATTATACTTTATGAATACTCTTATTTGAAAGTTGAGTCTATCTTGAATGGAGGGGCAGAAGTTGCAACATTGCTTTCACACACCAACTTTGAGAGAATGCATATGAGAGTAGTAGAAGATGACTAAAAGATAGACTTAACGTTGTTAGTAATCCCTCTAAAGAAGACTAATATTTTAGTGGAGTATGAAGGTTTCAAACAGCTTGCAAAAAATAGTGTAACTACAGATATGTAAATTAATGTTACTCTCACATGAGAGTAATGTCAGGATTGTCCAAATGCTATTCAGTTCAGTTCAGTCGCTCATTCGTGTCCGACTCTTTGCGACCCCATGAATCGCAGCACGCCAGGCCTCCCTGTCCATCACCAACTCCCGGAGTTTACCTAAACCCGTGTCCATCGAGTCGGTGATGCCATCCAACCATCTCATCCTCTGTCGTCCCCTTCTTCTGCCCCCAATCCTTCCCAGCATTAGGGTCTTTTCCAGTGAGTCAACTCTTCTCATGAGGTTGCCAAAGTATTGGAGTTTCAGCTTCAACATCAGTCCTACCAATGAACACCCAGGACTGATCTCCTTTAGGATGGACTAGTTGGATCTTCTCACAGTCCAAGGGACTCTCAAGAGTCTTCTCCAACACCACAGTTCAAAAGCATCAATTCTTCGGCACTCAGCTTTCTTCACCGTCCAACTCTCAACATCCATACATGACCACTGGAAAAACCATAGCCTTGACTAAATGGACCTTTGTTGGCAAAGTAATGTCTCTGCTTTTAAATATGCTATCTAGGTTGGTCATAACCTTCCTTCCAAGGAGTAAGTGTCTTTTAGTTTCATGGCTGCAATCACCATCTGCAGTGATTTTGGAGCCCAAAAAAATAAAGTCTGACACTGTTTCCACTGTTTCCCCATCTATTTGCCATGAAATGATGGGACCAGATGCCATGATCTTAGTTTTCTGAACATTGAGCTTTAAGCCAACTTTTTCACTCTCCCCTTTCACTTTCATCAAGAGGCTCTTTAGTTCTTCTTCACTTTCTGCCATAAGGGTGGTGTCATCTGCATATCTGAGGTTATTGATGTTTCTCCCAGCAATCTTGATTCCAGCTTGTGTTTCTTCCAGCCCAGCGTTTCTCATGATGTACTCTGCATGTAAGTTAAATAAGCAGGGTGACAATATACAGCCTTGATGTAATCCTTTTCCTATTTGGAACCAGTCTGTTGTTCCATGTCCAGTTCTAACTGTTGCTTCCTGACCTGCATACAGGTTTCTCAAGAGACGGGTCAGATGGTCTGGTATTCCCATCTCTTTCAGAATTTTCCACAGTTTATTGTGATCCACACAGGCAAAGGCTTTGGCATAGTCAATAAAGCAGAAACAGATGTTTTTCTGGAACTCTCTTGCTTTTTTGATGATCCATCAGATGTTGGCAATTTTATCTCTGGTTCCTCTGCCTTTTCTAAAACCAGCTTGAACATCTGGAAGTTCACGGTTCACGTATTGCTGAAGCCTGGCTTGAAGAATTTTGAGCATTACTTTACTAGCGTGTGAGATGAGTGCAATTGTGCAGTAGATTGAGCATTCTTTGGCATTGCCTTTCTTTGGGATTGGAATGAAAACTGACCTTGTCCAGTCCTGTGGCCACTGCTGAGTTTTCCAGATGTGCTGGAGTATCGAGTGCGGCACTTTCACAGCATCACCTTTGAGGATTTGAAATAGCTCAACTGGAATTCCATCACCTCCACTAGTCCCACATTAATTCAACATAAGTCTGGTGGTTAAGGTGGAACATATTGTGAAACATGCATTAGGAAAGGTCTACATGATGTGTTACCTGCATACACATGTAGCAGCATTGGCACTTTCTGTTTTTGAATTATTTCTGGCCCTGTTCTGACGCTTGACTGAATAACTCATTCTGATGTTGAAGTGACTTGATCACTACAGACTTGCTGAATATCAAAGTCTTGTTTAATCACTGGTTTGGTTTTAGTACATAGCTTCCAGATTTGCCAAAACAAAGGTCTTTCAGGAGGTGTTTACAGATGTCTTGAGGTAACATTTGGTTTTAGTTTAATGAGTGGCTAGATTGTTGGCCATTAATATTGGTCTTAGATGGAACCATGCTTCTAACTGGCTATATATGGACAGATAAATGTATGTTGTTCATAGGATACCCACATAATTTTATAGTGGCAATGGAAATTGACCACATTAGTTAACAATTTATTGGAAATTTAAGTTATTATACAGAAGGATTGTGCTATTACAGTTTAACATAATTTTATAAAAAATAACTTTTCCGAAAGAAAAACAACTGAGAAGAATGGCGTTATTTTAGATTTTTACAAATACCTTTGAAGTCTGGCTTAATAAAAGATATGTGTGCTTTTATATTTAGTCTGTGGCAATACATTATTTTGGAGGAAGTCTAAGAAAAAATATCATCTTAACATTTAGAATATTTTAATAGCCCTTTTGATAATTGTGAATATTCTTTGATACCAGTTCTAAAACTATGATGGTTTCCTGGAGGTTAGTTGTAGTGTAGAATCTGAAACTTCAGCGAATTTTTTGAACTTTGTTCAATTAAAACCCACTGGTTTTTTGTGTATCTTGAGTAGATCATTTGGTGTATGATTTTGTAGCATCATACTCTGGTCAGTTGGAAAATACTGATTTAGTTGACTTCTAAATATTGCTGCCTTTTATTCCACAATATAAAAAAATAACATTTACTAATACATCACTCTTTTCCTTAGAAAAGTAAAGAACTAGAAAGCTGTCACATTCGGTGGCAGATATAAATTTTCCAAAATTATAACGTATACTTGAAAGTTTAAATTTATCACTGATGAGAAAGTAATTTGTTTTTGTTGAAATGATATCAGTGTTCCATGAAAAAAAGATACTGGTTTAGATCACATTTACACAGGTGTTTTTCTTGAGATAACTGCAGTATCTAGGTATGCAGCAGAAATGTTTTCCATTTTGTTACACTGAATATTAAAAGGTAATATACTCAAGGTGGAAAATTTAAAAATTAGTACTTTTTACTACTTCATAATGGAAATTCACCCTTAATTTTTTTCACTTAGTTATGAGTGCATGGCAGACAAGATATGATGATTGGTGATATGGCCATGATTTGTGTTAAGGGAATAGCAGTTTTACCCACCATTATTTTTGTATTATCAGTGTAAATGTCAACACATTGAAACAGGCAAATAGCATTTTAGTACTGTATTATAAAAATAGTTTTGACTTCACAGATGCTCTGAAAGAGTTTTGAGGATCCCCATGGATCTTGTGGATCATACTTGAGTAACTGCTAGTTTAGTATATTGCCCAAGTTTACAGTCAGTAATGGCCAAAAAACTAAGATTTAGATTTAAGTCTATTTGATTAATAGGTTAGCTTTTACTATATTATCAAATTTTAAAATTTATTACATAGTCCCAACTTCTCTAACCTCTTTTGTCACTCTAGGTTTCTCTATCCTTCAACTACAATATAGCAGATATAAAATAAAACAAGGGAAAAATTTTGTGGAAAAAAATTTACATATTGTTTTCCAATTCATCATTCAGAATTTATAAAAAAGGATTTTGAAGATTCCATAGTGAAATAGTGAGTGAAGGAAGCTAGATATAAGTAGACGTGGTTTTGCTTGCAGAATAACATTATGTAATACTTTTAATTTTGATAAAGATGAATAAAGATTAAAAACTTAAATGGGTTATGAATTTCATCAGATGTCTTGTTACAGTTCAGAGTGATTAGGAAAGGAGTTTATAAATTATAACTTTGAATTCATATTTTAGCAAGTGGAAGCAAATAGATGAAGTATGTGTCAAATTCAAAAATTTTTCTCTTTGAAGATTTTAGGCTTCTTTTCATTTCCTTATTTAGATGCTTTGGGTCTTAGTTATGGCACACAGGTTCTTTTTCATTGTGGTGCACAGGCTCTAAAGTGTGTGGGTTCAGTAGTTTTGGAGCTCAGTAGTTGTGCACAGGCTTAGTTGCCCTGCAACTAAGGGCAACTTATCTTATGTGGGATCTTATCTTAGTTCCCTGACCAGGAACTGAACCCAGGTGCCCTGATCTTGGTTATCCAAGACTAAGCCATTTCACCTTCCTTTGCAAAGTAGCAAATTAAGTTGTTTAAAATCTACTTTATACTTTCCTCTTGTATTTGTATGTACTATGTTTTTGCCACAAATTAATTTTGAAATTGGCCTTGAAATCATGTGGTCTCATAGGAAAAAAGGGTCTATAACATCTGTACATCTCTTGTCTTTATGCTTCTTAAATGCTGCATCCAACTCTTCTCTTCACCTCCCAAATTCCAAGTGACTATTGGAAGATTCCCCTGGACAAGGGCATGGCAATCCACTCCAGTATTCTTGCCTTGAGAATCCCATGGACAGAGGAGCCTGGTGGGGTTGCAAAGAGTTGGACATGACTGAAGTGACTTAGCACGCACACATTGAGATGAGAAGCAATGTCAAGCCAGTGTTAACACTGCTTGTTGGTGATTTCTATAGTCTGAATTCCATTTTTAGTCTCAAGCCTTTTACCATTTAGCCTCCTTTTCTGACTTTTGATACTTGCTGTCCACTTTGTTTTGATTTCTTACTCCTGCTACAGATTATCTAGATTCTGCTCCTCTTCTTGATGTTTGGATATTATGAACAGCGTAACTCCTCGTTTGTTGACCTTATTTTTCTAACTAGTGTTTATCCTTAACTGGTTCTAACCTTGAATTTGTCCTGTTGCCATTTCTTCAGTCTTTGTCACATTCTACACTTGTAATTTATGCCCTGTTATCATAAAAATGTCAACATATATTTGTATGAGCTATTTAAGCAAGTTTGAGAAATAGTTTCTAAATTCTTATGTTCCATAAGGAAGTACTGGTTAAGATTTTCCAAAAATTTGTGCTGGTGTTGAAGTGTTTACAAATATTGGAAAATTTTCCTTTTTATTATTTTGTTACATTTGTACAATATTATCTTCTCAAAATATCTTTCTCAGTTTATTTTTCCTATTTTTTTTAGTTTTATTTATGAAATTAAATGGAGATAATAGTGGGTAGAAAGTTGCTTTCTTCTAAAAAATGTATTTATTTAAGAAACCAAAATATTAAGATTAGGCCCTATATATGCCATGAGAAAAAAGTCTTCTTAGGTAGATCATTTTGTAAATATTTTATGACTTACAAAGAATATATCTTTTATAAAGTATGATAGATGAGAATGCTAAATTACATCGACATTGACTTTTAAGTATTTCTATATTTAATAGGCTTCCTTTTTCATTGTCTTGAGCTTATAGTGAGATTGTATGATTTTCTGTGAATAGTTTTATTCTTCTGGATGTCCTCAGTGACTTAGCATTGTATCTTGAACACAGTAAATGTTTGTTTTTCATTTGGAGTTACACATGTACAATGAAGGAATTACTGTACTGTCTTTTTATCTTGGACAGTTCTCTGAACTCTTAGTTTTCGTTAGGTATGTACATGGAATGAGAAAGAAGAGCTAACAGTTAATCACGTTATTCAAATCAACCCAGGTGATCTGTAGGTTGGATTCTAACACAGTCGTCGTATGTTATTTGAAATAAGTATTTTTCTTTTTATTCTTGCACTTTTTGGTCTCTAAAGTTAAATTGTACTGTATAGTTTTTCTAAGATCCCTTCTATATATATTAAAGTCTTAACTAGAACTCTTAAGATAGCAGTTTCAGTAACTTCTAAACAAAAAGTTTGACAAGATGGTGTGTTTTACAAGTTTTAAAACTTGTTTTGCTTTGTTATTTCACATTTAAGAACCAAATACAAGTGCAGTTTTACACCTGAACTATTATTTGACATCTTTCTATCCACCCAACTTTATTTTTACATTTAATATGAATTGTTTGCTTTTACATTGTCGTATAACATTCTGTTACTACTTACAGTGTTTACCTGCTACCCTCTTCAACATCTATTCATTATTCAAAGTTCTACTCCTTCCCTAGGGTTTTTTTTCCTCTCTAGCCTTTATTTCAAGTTCATTATCTCATATCCTGTTCTACTCTTAAAAAATAACGTTAAACTGTGTACATTAGAAATATTTTAATGTCTCTATAATGTACTTGATAAATGTTGAATTCTTTAATATGGATACCTTGAATCTTTTTAAAAAAGATTCCTTATGCATTTATGTAAAAGATACGTCATTCCACAAAAGAATTTGAAGTATCTTATAAGAGTATATATATTCTGAAAAATAAAAACACAAAAGTCAGAATTAGTAAATTATGACCAGTGGTAAAATAGACTTAGATTGAATTGACTAGCAACAAGAGCCAAATTAGAAACTTGATGAGCTTTGAGATTTGTATTTGTTCATAAGCTCTGTAAGCATGCTAGATGATCTGGAGAATTGATATATTTTGTGCAATTTAGATCTTAGAAAATAATTTCGCTTTGTGCCCCTGTATTGAACCTACTGCTTGTTGTACTAAATAACTCCATCCTTCTAAAAGTAAACAAGCTTGATATTAGTTTCTACAAAATGTAAGCCAAGAATTTACTGGTAAAATTCAGTTGGGTTAAAAAAAACTAGTACTGTAGCCTGAGTACTCAGTTTTCTGGTAGTCTCGTTTGTTTCAAGGATAAAATTTAGAACACTCAGGGAAGAGATTGCAAACTCATGGCTTCTTGGCTGTATCAGACTTAGGAATGTATTTTTTTTTAAATGAATTTATTTATTTTAGTTGGGGGCTAATTACTTTACAATATGGTAGTGGTTTTTGCCATACACTGACATGAATCAGCCATGGGTTTACATGTGTTCCCCAGCCTGAACCCCCCTCCCACCTCCCGCCCCATCCCATCCCGCTGGGTCATCCCATTGCCCCAGACCTGAGCATTTGTCTCATGCATCGAACATGGAATGGTGTTCTGTTTCACATATGATAATATACATGTTTCAATGCTATTCTCCCAGAACGTCCCACCCTCACCTTCTCCCTCAGAGTCCATAAGACTGTTCTATGCATCTGTGTCTCTTATTCTGTCTCGCATATAGGGTTATCGTTACCATCTTTCAAATTCCATATATATGCATTAGTATACTGTATTGGTGTTTTTCTTTCTGGCTTATTTCACTCTGTATAATGGGCTCCAGTTTCATCCATCTCAATAGAACTGATTCAAATGTATTCTTTTTAATGGCTGAGTAATATTCCATTGTGTATATGTACCACAGCTTTCTTATCCATTCGTCTGCTGATGGACATCTAGGTTGCTTCCATGTCCTGGCTATTGTAAACAGTGCTGCGATGAACATTGGGGTACACGCATCTCTTTCAATTCTGGTTTCCTCGGTGTGTATGCCCAGCAGTGGGATTGCTGGGTCATATGGCAGTTCTATTCCCAGTTTTTTAAGGAATCTCCACACTGTTCTCCATAGTGGCTGTACTAGTTTGCATTCCCACCAACAGTGTAAGAGGGTTCCCTTTTCTCCACACCCTCTCCAGCATTTATTGCTTGTAGACTTTTGGATAGCAGCCATTCTGACTGGTGTGAAATGGTATCTCATTGTGGTTTTGATTTGCATTTCTCTAATAATGAGTGATGTTGAGCATCTTTTCATGTGTTTGTTAGCCATCTGTATGTCTTCTTTGGAGAAATGTCTGTTTAGTTCTTTGGCCCATTTTTTGATTGGGTCGTTTATTTTTCTGGAATTGAGCTGCAGGAGTTTCTTGTATATTTTTGAGATTAATTGTTTGTCTGTTGCTTCGTTTGCTATTATTTTCTTCCATTCTGAAGGCTGTCTTTTCACCTTGCTTATAGTTTCCTTTGTTGTGCAAAAGCTTTTAAGTTTAATTAGGTCCCATTTGTTTGTTTTTGCTTTTATTTCCAATATTCTGGGAGGTGGGTCATGGAGGATCCTGCTGTGATTTATGTCGGAGAGTGTTTTGCCTATGTTTTCCTCTAGTAGTTTTATAGTTTCTGGTCTTACGTTTAGATCTTTAATCCATTTTGAGTTTATTTTTGTGTATGGTGTTAGCAAGTGTTCTAGTTTCATTCTTTTACAAGTGGTTGACCAGTTTTCCCAGCACCACTTGTTAAAGAGATTGTCTTTTCTCCATTGTATATTCTTGCCTCCTTTGTCGAAGATAAGGTGTCCATAGGTGCATGGGTTTATCTCTGGGCTTTCTATTTTGTTCCATTGATCTATATTTCTATCTTTGTGCCAGTACCATACTGTCTTGTTGATTGTGGCTTTGTAGTAGTGCCTGAAGTCAGGCAGGTTGATTCCTCCAGTTCCATTCTTCTTTCTCAAGATTGCTTTGGCTATTCGAGGTTTCTTATATTTCCATACAAATTGTGAAATGATTTGTTCTAGTTCTGTGAAAAATACCGTTGGTAGCTTGATAGGGATTGCATTGAATCTATAGATTGCTTTGGGTAGTATACTCCTTTTCACTATATTAACTCTTCCAATCCATGAACACGATATATTTCTCCATCTGTTTGTGTCCTCTTTGATTTCTTACATCAGTGTTTTATAGTTTTCTATATATAAGTCTTTTTTGTTTCTTTAGGTAGATATATTCCTAAGTATTTATTCTTTTTGTTGCAATGGTGAATGGTATTGTTTCCTTAATTTCTCTTTCTGTTTTCTCATTATTGGTGTATAGGAATGCAAGGGATTTCTGTGTGTTAATTTTATATCCTACAACTTTACTATATTCATTGATTAGCTCTAGTAATTTTCTGGTAGAATCTTTAGGGTTTTCTATGTAGAGGATCATGTCATCTGCAAACAGTGAGAGTTTTACTTCTTTTCCTATCTGTATTCCTTTTATTTCTTTTTCCGCTCTGATTGCTGTGGCCAAAACTTCCAAAACTATGTTGAATAGTAGTGGTGAAAGTGGGCACCCTTGCCTTGTTCCTGACTTTAGGGGAAATGCTTTCAATTTTTCACCATTGAGGATATTGTTTACTGTGGGTTTGTCATATATAGCTTTTATTATGTTGAGGTATGTTCCTTCTATTCCTGCTTTCTGGAGGGTTTTTATCATAAATAGATGTTGAATTTTGTCAAAACTTTTTCTGCATCTATTGAGATAATCATATGGTTTTTAATCTTTCAATTTGTTAATGTGATGTATTACATTGATTGATTTGCAGATGTTAAAGAAACCTTGCATTCCTGGGATAAAGCCCACTTGGTCATGATGTATGATCTTTTTAATATGATGTTGGATTCTGTTTGCTAGAATTTTATTAAGGATTTTTGCATCTATGTTCATCAGTGATATTGGCCTGTAGTTTTCTTTTTTTGTGGCATCTTTGTCTGGTTTTGGAATTAGGGTGATGGTGGTCTCGTAGAATGAGTTTGGAAGTTTACCATCTTCTGCAATTTTCTGGAAGAGTTTGAGTAGGATAGGTGTTAGCACTTCTCTAAATTTTTGGTAGAATTCCGCTGTGAAGCCGTCTGGCCCTGGGCTTTTGTTTGCTGGAAGATTTCTGGTTACAGTTTCGATTTCCGTGCTTGTGATGGGTCTGTTAAGATCTTCTATTTCTTCCTGGTTCAGTTTTGGAAAGTTATACTTTTCTAAGAATTTGTCCATTTCTTCCAAGTTGTCCATTTTATTGGCATATAGCTGTTGGTAGTAGTCTCTTATGATCCTTTGTATTTCTGTGGAGTCTATTGTGATCTCTCCATTTTCATTTCTAATTTTGTTGATCTGATTCTTCTCCCTTTGTTTCTTGATAAGTCTGGCAAATAAATGGTTTGTCAATTTTGTTTATCTTCTCGAAAAACCAGCTTTTAGTTTTGTTGATTTTTGCTATGGTCTCTTTTGTTTATTTAGCATTTATTTCTGCCCTAATTTTTAAGATTTCTTTCCTTCTACTGACCCTGGGGTTCTTCATTTCTTCCTTCTCTAGTTGCTTTAGGTGTAGAGTTAGGTTATTTATTTGACTTTTTTCTTGTTTTTTGAGGTACGCCTGTATTGCTATGAACCTTCCCCTTAGCATTGCTTTTACAGTGTCCCATAGGTTTGGGGTTGTTGTGTTTTGTGTTTTCATTTTCATTCGTTTCTATGCATATTTTGATTTCTTTTTTGATTTCTTCTGTGATTTGTTGGTTATTCAGGAGCGTGTTGTTTAGCCTCCATATGTTGGAATTTTTAATAGTTTTCTTCCTGTAATTGAGGTCTAATCTTACTGCATTGTGGTCAGAGAAGCTGACTGGGATGATTTCAATTTTTTTGAATTTACCAAGGCTAGATTTATGGCCCAGGATGTGATCTATCCTGGAGAAAGTTCCGTGTGCACTGGAGAAAAAGGTGAAATTGATTGTTTTGGGGTGGAAAGTCCTGTAAATACCAATTAAATCTAACTTGTCTATTGTATCATTTAAAGTTTGTGTTTCCTTGTTAATTTTCTGTTTAGTTGATCTATCCATATGTGTGAGTGGAGTATTAAAGTCTCCCACTATTATTGTGTTATTGTTAATTTTCCCTTTCATACTTGTTAGTATTTGCCTTACATATTGTGGTGCTCCTATGTTGGGTGCATATATATTTATAATTGTTATATCTTTTTCTTGGATTGATCCTTTGATCATTATGTAGTGTCCTTCTTTGTCCCTTTTCACAGCCTTTATTTTAAAGTCTATTTTATCTGAAATAAGTATTGTGACTCGTGCTTTCTTTTGGTCTCCGTTTGCATGAAATATGTTTTTCCATCCCTTGACTTTCAGTCTGTATGTGTCCCTTGTTTTGAGGTGGGTCTCTTGTAGACAGCATATATAGGGGTCTTGTTTTTGTGTCCATTCAGCCAGTCTTTGTCTTTTGGTTGGGGCATTCAACCCATTTACATTTAAGGTAATTATTGATAAGTATGGTCCCGTTGCCATTTACTTTGTTGTTTTGAGTTCGTGTTGAAACATCCTTTCTGTGTTTCCTGTTTAGAGAAGATCCTTTAGCATTTGTTGGAGAGCTGGTTTGGTGGTGCTGAATTCCCTCAGCTTTTGCTTGTCTGTAAAGCTGTTGAATTCTCCTTCATATCTGAATGAGATCCTTGCTGGGTACAGTAATCTGGGTTGTAGATTATTCTCTTTCATTACTTTAAGTATGTCCTGCCATTCCCTTCTAGCCTGAAGAGTTTCTTTTGAAAGATCAGCTGTTATCCTTATGGGGATCCCCTTGTGTGTTATTTGTTGTTTTTCCCTTGCTGCTTTTAATATTTGTTCTTTGTGTTTGATCTTTGTTAATTTGATTAATATGTGTCTTGGGGTGTTTCGCCTTGGGTTTATCCTGTTTGGGACTCTCTGGGTTTCTTGGACTTCTGTAACTATTTCCTTCCCCATTTTAGGGAAATTTTCAACTATTATCTCCTCGAGTATTTTTTCATGGCCTTTCCTTTTATCTTCTTCTTCTGGGACTCCTATGATTTGAATGTTGGGGTGTTTCATATTGTCCCAGAGGTCCCTGAGGTTTTCCTCATTTCTTTTGATTCTTTTTTCTTTTTTCCTCTCTGCTTCGTTTATTTCCACCATTCTATCTTCTACCTCACTTATCCTATCTTCTGCCTCCGTTATTCTACTGTTGGTTCCCTCCAGAGTGTCTTTTATCTCCTTTATTTCATTATTCGTTATATATTGACTCCTCTTTATTTCTTCTAAGTCCTTGATAAACATTTCTTGCATCTTCTCAATCCTTGTCTCCAGGCTATTTATCTGTAACTCCATTTTGTTTTCAAGATTTTGGATCATTTTTATTATCATTATTCTAAATTCTTTTTCAGATAGATTCCCTATCTCCTCCTCTTTTGTTTGGTTTGGTGGGCATTTCTCATTTTCCTTTACTTGCTGAGTATTTCTCTGCCTTTTCATCTTGTTTAGATTGCTGTGTTTGGCGTGGCCTTTCTGTATTCTGGTAGTTTGAAGTTCCTCTTTATTGTGGAGGTTCCTCACTGTGGGTTGGGGTTGGACGGGTGGCTTGTCAAGGTTTCCTGGTTGGGGGAGCTTGTGTTGGTGTTCTGGTGGGTGGAGCTGGATTTCTTCTCTCTAGGGTGCAATGGAGTGTCCAGTATTGAGTTTTGAGATGTCTATGGATTTGGTGTGCCTCCGGGCAGCCTGTATATTGATGCTCAGGGCTATGTACCTGCGTTGCTGGAGAATTTGCGTGGTATGTCTTGCTCTGGAACTTATCGGCTCTTGGGTAGAGCTTGGTTTCAGTGTATATGTGGAGGCTTTTGGATGATCTCTTATTAATTAATGTTTCCCCTGGCTTTCAGTCTTATTCTTGCAGTAGCCTCAAGACTTCTTCATCCATACAGCATTGATAATAAAACTTTTAGATTAATGGTGAAAAGATTCTCCACAATGAGGGATACCCAGAGAGGTTCACTGAGTTACATGGAGAGGTGAACGGGAGGGGGGTTGAGGTGACCAGGAGGAGAACAGGGGGACTCAAATGTGGAGAGAGCAGTCTAGCCAGTAAGCACTTCCCTCTGTGCTCTCCACAGTCTGGAACCCTCAGAGAGGTTCACGGAGATACATAGAGAGGGGGGAGGAAGGTAATAGAGGTGAGCATGAGTAGAAAGGGAGGAATCAATTGGGGAGAGAGAGATCTGGGCAGTATTCTGTTCCCGAAGTGTTCTCCGGTGCCCAGAACACCCTTAGAGATTCACAGAATTGGGTTGAGAAGAGAAGGAGGAGGGTGGGAGATAGAGGTTCCCTGGGGAAGAAGAAAGAGTGTCAACAGGGGGAGAGAGTAATCAAGCCAGTAATCACACTCCTGAGTAAAAATGGGTACTAAAGATTGGGTTTTTAAATGTACTAAATTGATATCAAATATGTAAAACAAAGATTAAAAATCTACAGTAGAGGTTAGACTCTTGAAAAAATACAATATAAAAAAAAGAAAAAAAACAAAATCACAAAAAGTATAAGATATATGTATGCAGTTTGCTTTAAAAATAGGGTTGTTTTTTTTTTTTGCAAGGTAATAGGAACGTATTTTGTATAGCTGACATAATGTAGGCCCACATGATGGTCATTTATTTACATTTTTAAAAAATTTATCTCAGAAGTTTTGTGTAGTTTTCACTTTGGGCCTTACAAATGTTCTATTAAACTTTTCCCTATAAGGGATGGAAGACTCCTCTGTCCTCTTAGATTCAGTGGTTGAGACGTGCAAATTGAAAAGAAATCAAAATCCAAAGAAGCAATTAGGCTTGGGAGCTTATATGCCATCTTTTTTTTTTTTTTTCGGTTCCATCAGGTCTTAGTTGTGGTGCACGGGCTTAGTTGCCCCATGGCATGTGGGAACTTAGTTCCCCAACCAGGGATTGAACCAGTGTCCCCTGAATTGGAAGGCAGATTCTTTACCACTGAACCACCTTGGAAGTCCTGCTTGTATGCCATCTTAACAAAGGATGATAAATTGTGTCCTAACTAGCCAAAGGAAAAAGAATTTGGACTTCTCGGGTGGAAAATTGTAGGAGGGCAACGATATGGGAAAACTGATTGGTAATAGTTGTCGTTGTTGTTCAGTCATCCAGTTGTGTCTGACTCTTTGTGACCCCATGGACTGCAGCACGCCAGGCCTCTGTCCCTCACCATCTCCCAGAGTTTGCCCAAGTTCATGTCCATTACATCAGCGATGGCATCCAGTCATCTCATCCTCTGACACTGTCTTCTCCTTCTGCGCTCATTCTTTCCCAGCATCAGCTATTCGCATCAGATTACCAAAATACTAGAGTTTCAGCTTCAGCATCAGTCTTTCCAGCAGATATTCAGGTTGGTTTCCCTTAAGATTGACTGGTTTGATCTCCTTACTGTCCAAGTAACTGGGTTATCTGTTGAAGTTTTCTTATGCAGAGTTAAGTTTGAGCCATCACCAGTGATAAGAGTCATCTCCAGTGACAGTGATTAAAAGTCTTTCTCCTCTTCTTGGTTTAGGAGAGGCCAAGATGAAATACTTAAATTATTATAAATGATAATTCTTTATATTTTATTTGGCAGTTGTTTATTGCTTATATATAGGAATGCAATGGACATTTGTATATTGATCTTATATCCTGTTGGCTTGCTAAATTCACTTGGTTAACCAGGGTTGTTTTTTGTTTGTTTGTTTGATGGTAGAATTTTCTACATGCATGGTCATCTCTGCAAATTAAGTCAGTTCATCTCTCCTTCTCCCCTGTTTTTATGCCTTTAATTCTTATTTCTTGCCTTGTTGGCCTACATAGGACCTCCAGTAAAATACTGTATAGAATTGGTGACCTATCGGACCAAGTTGCCTGTTCCTGATCTTAGCGGGGGAAGTGTTCAATTTTTCCTAATTAAGTATGGTGTTCTTTATACTTTTTTCTTGATTCCCTTATCTGGTTGAGATATCTACCACTAGTTTGCTAAAAATTTTTATTATCAAAAGATACTGAATTGTCAGGTGTTTTATCTGATTCTATTGAGATGATCCTTGATTTTCCTCCTTTGTTCTGTCATTGTGTGAATTATATTGACTCTTGGATTTTAAACCAACTTTGTATTCTTAAAATAAACTGCATTTGGTCATGATGTATGACCCCTTTTGGATATGGCTGGATTTGGTTTACTAGTATGTTATTAAGGATTATTGTTCTTCACAAGGCATATTGATCTTTAGTTTTCTTAAAAAAAAACATTTGACTGTTTTGTATCAGAGAAATGTTAGCCGTATAAAGTGTTTGGAAGTGTATCTTTCTTTTCAATTTTCTGAAAATTTGTTTGAGTGATTGAGTTGACTGGTGAAGCCATCTCTACCTTGTGTTTTATTTGTGGGAACATTTTTAATGAAAAATTCATTTCCTTTGATAGATACATGGCTATTTAGCCTTTCTTTGTCAATTTTGAAAGTTTTAATTCTTTTTGAGTAATTTGTGTATTTCAATCTAAGTTGTTGAATTAATTGACATAAAGTTGTTCATAGTAGTCTTTATTATTTTAAATGATGGTAATCTGTAATAATCTTCCCTCTTTCAGTTCTGATAGTGATAATTTGCATTTTCTCTTTTGTTCTTGTAAAACCTTTATTGATTTTCCTTTCTATAAACTTTAATTTTTATCTCGTGTCGTTGACTTTTCTATATTATCTTCATTTTCTGTTTCGTTGACCTATGCTCTTACATTTCCTCTGTAGATTTAATTTGTTCTTACTCTGGTTATTTTAAGTGGAAGGTTAGATTATTGTTTTTAATGTTTCATCTTTTTTACTGTATTAAAGGCTTGTAAATATCCTTTCTGTGCACTTCTTTAGGTATATACCACGCATTTTTATGTGTTGTGTTTTCATTATAATAGTTCTAAATGTTTTATAATTTTCCTTGTGATTCCCTCTTTGATTCATTCTGCCTTTCTCAACTGGGTTTCATGGGAAAATTACACTTTAATGCTTAAGACATCTCTTTTCTCATGTGCATATATAATCATATTGTTTATATAACATCCTTGGGAGAATTTAGAAAATAGTCTCTCAAGTCATTTTTGGTCATCTGTCAGTCAGATGAGGAACTATTTTGGAGAAAGTTTGTGGATTATTTAAAAGTATTGGTTAGAGAATATACTGTACTCCAATTTCAGTTCTTTTAGATATATTGAAACTTGTTTTATGGTCAAAAATATGGTTCAATTTTGATAAAAGTTCATGCGTATATAGAAAGAATATATTTTCTACAGTTGTGGGGTGAGTGTTCCATAAATATCAATTATATTATGTTCATTAATAATGTTCAAGTCTTTTATGTCCTGACTGATTTTCTGTCTACTTGCCTAGCAAGAACTAAGAGATGAGTTTTGAAATTTTAAACTATATGAAGAGTCTTGTTTTTTCTTTCTGATCTGTCAGTTTTTGCTCCATTATATTTTGGAGCTCTGTTACAAGGTACGTAAGGATTATTATATATTTTGCTCCATTATATTTTGGAGCTCTGTTACAAGGTACGTAAGGATTATTATATATTCTTGCTAAATTGATCCTTTTATGTAATTAAATGACCCTTTTTATCTTTGTTAGTATTCTTTGTTTTATCTCAATTCTGCTTTGTCTGATATTAATAATAGCTCTACCAGCTTTGCCACAGCTGATGTTTTCATGGTATGTCTTTTTCTGTTCTTTTAACCTCTCTCTCTTTATCCTTAAAGTATGTTTCTTTTAGACATCATATATTAGCTCTTGCTTTTTTATCCAGACTGTCAATCTCTGCCTTTTAATCAGTGTATTTGATCCATTTTCACTTAATGTAGTTATCAGTATTTTATGTTCAGGTCTACTATTTTGCTAATTGTTTTGTTTGTCCCACTTTGTTATTGTCCCTTTTTCCATTGTTCATATATTTCAGTAGATTGAGTATTTTTAATATTCCATTTTATTAACCTCTGTTGGGGCTTCCCAGATGGTGCAGTGGTAAAGAATCCACCTGCCAGTACAGGAGAGGTGGTTTCAGTCACTGGGTTGTGAAGATCCCCTGGAGTAGGAAATGCCAACCCACTCCATTATTCTTGCCTGGAAATTCTATGAACAGAGGAGCCTGGCAGACCGTGGGGCTGTAAAGAGTCAGACACAACTTAGTGACTGAGCATGTAAGCACAACATCCTGCTGAAAGTGACATTGCCTCTGTATTTTTTTTTTTCCTCTTCAAACTTTAGTTCAGATAGTATTTATTGCTCTGTCTCAAGTTCATTCGTCCTTCTGCAGTGTCATCCAGTTCATTTTTAATAACAAATACTTTATTCAGCAATGGAAATTCTCTTTGATCTTTCAATTTTATAGATTTTTATTTCTTGCGGCACTTTGTTCACATTCTCTTTGTATCCATGAGCATTATTTTAAAGAGCTTTAAAGTCTTGTTTGCTCATTCTATGCCTGTCATTTCAAGATCTGTTTCTATTTATGTTTTTTCCCCAGTTACTGGACGTACTTTCTTTTTTGCAAGTCTAGTAATTTTTGTTTGATGCTGGATAATGTGATTATTGGGCTTCGTAAAGAGTCCACTTGCTAATGCAGGAGATGCAAGAGATGTCGTTTCAATCCCTGGGTCAGGAAGATCTGGAGAAGGAAATGACAACCCACTCCAGTACACTTGCCTGAAAAATCATGTGGACAGAGGAGCCTGGAAGGCTACAGTCCATGGGGTTGCTAAGAGTTGGATATGACTGAGTACACATACACTTAACTTAGTGTGATTAATACATTGTCAAATGTCTAAATATTATTGTACTTCTAAGAAGTTGAATTTAATTTTGACTAGCAGATTACTTGCAAATAAGATTCATTCTTTTGAGTCTTGTTTTGAAGCGTTCTTGTGGCATCTTTCTAGTATTTATACACCAAAGTTAGAGAAGCCCCTCTCATTCATATATGTGACCTTTCTGGATTCTCTACCAAATACCCGAAGTGTTCAGTGAAATCCTTTTCCTCTGGCTGGTTGAATCTCTTCCTACAGGGTTGAATCCAGCCCTATAGGAGCCCCTATAGTTGTTAGGTTTTAGCTCTGTAATGATTCTGTTCCTGGTTCTTCTTTCCAGTTTTCTGCCTCACACATTTTAGCTTTCTCAGCTTCTCCAACTTCTGGTCTTTGTCTCCTGAACTAAATAGGGCTTGAGTTCTCTGCTTTGTTTTCCTCAAATAATGCGGGATGTAGTAGAAAGATGAAGAGGTAGTAGGATTCACTTCTTTCTTTGCAGTTATCATACCTCTGTTTTGTCTGAAGAAATGGGAAGCTTAGTCAAGTACCAGTTACTTTTTTGTAACTCTAAAACCATACAGTCACTATATGTAAACTGCTGGGATGTGGAGAGAGTTATACTAAAATAGACCAAGTTGTGGCAAACTTGCAGTGAAATGTCTATGGTGGCCAATAGAATGTCACATCTTATAGTGTTTCTAGCCCTTCATAACTTCAGTTCAGTTCAGTTGCTCAGTCGTGTCCGACTGTTTGTGACCCCATGAATTGTAGTACGCCAGGCCTCTCTGTCCATCACCAAGTCCCGGAGTCTTCCCAAACCCGTGTCCATCAAGTTGGTGATGCCATCCAACCATCTCATCCTCTGTTGTCCCCTTCTCATCCTGCTCCCAATCCTACCCAGCATTGGGGTCTTTTCCAATGAGTCAACTCTTCACGTGAGGTGGCCAAAATATTGGAGTTTCAGCTTCAACATCAGTCCTTCCAATGAACACCCAGGATTGATCTCTTTTAGGATGGACTGATTGGATCTCCTTGCAGTCCAAGGGACTCTCAAGAGTCTTCTCCAACACCACAGTTCAAAAGCATCAATTCTTCGGCGCTCAGCTTTCTTCACCGTCCAACTCTCACATCCATACATGACCACTGGAAAAACCATAGCCTTGACTAGACGGACCTTTGTGGGCAAAGTAATGTCTCTGCTTTTAAATATGCTATCTAGGTTGGCCATAACCTTCCTTCCAAGGAGTAAGCATCTTTTAATTTCATGGCTGCAACCACCATCAGCAGTGATCTTGGAGCCCAAAAAAATAAAGTCCGACACTGTTTCCACCGTTTCCCCATCTGTTTCCCATGAAGTGATGGGACCAGATGCCATGATCTTAGTTTTCTGAACGTTGAGCTTTAAGCCAACTTTTTCACTCTCCTCTTTCACTTTCTTCAAGAGGCTCTTTAGTTCTTCTTCACTTTCTGCCATAAGGGTGGTGTCATCCGCATATCTGAGGTTCTTGATATTTCTCCCGGCAATCTTGATTCCAGCTTGTGTTTCTTCCAGCCCAGCGTTTCTCATGATGTACTCTGCGTATAAGTTAAATAAGCAGGATGACAATATACAGCCTTGACGTACTCCTTTTCCTATTTGGAACCAGTCTGTTGTTCCATGCCCATTTCTAACTTGCTTCCTGATCTGCATACAGGTTTCTCAAGAGACAGGTCAGATGGTCTGGTATTCCCATCTCTTTCAGAATTTTCCACATTTTATTGTGATCCACACAGGCAAAGGCTTTGGCATAGTCAATAAAGCAGAAATAGATGTTTTTCTGGAATTCTCTTGCTTTTTCGATGATCCAGCGCATATTGGCAATTTTATCTCTGGTTCCTCTGCCTTTTCTAAAACCAGCTTGATCATCTGGAAATTCACGGTTCACGTATTGCTGAAGCCTGGCTTGGAGAATTTTGAGCATTACTTTACTAGCATGTGAGATGAGTGCAATTGTGTGGTAGTTTGAGCATTCTTTGGCGTTGCCTTTCTTTGGGATTGGGACGAAGACTGACCTCTTCCAGTCCTGTGGCCACTGCTGAGTTTTCCAAATTTGCTGACATATCGAGTGCAGCACTTTCACAGCATCACCTTTGAGGATTTGAAATAGCTCAACTGGAATTCCATTACCTCCACTAGCTTTGTTCGTAGTGATGCTTTCTAAGGCCCACTTAACTTCACATTCCAGGATGTCTGGCTCTAGGTGTGTGATCACACCATCGTGATTATCTGGGTCCTGAAGATCTTTTTTGTACAGTTCTTCTATGTATTCTTGCCACTTCTTCTTAATATCTTCTGCTTCTGTTAGGTCCATACCATTTCTTTTAGGTCCATACCATTTCTTCATAACTTATACATGCAATATTTACTCAACAGGTACAGTGTCAAACAATTGCATTGTAAATGCTTCTGACACAATCAATTGCCAGTATTAACTGTTTATAGCATACTGTGCTTTTGCAGCGGCATTTAATATACTATGTTTCATAGTACATTTTAAAGAGGCCTAAACATGCTTAATGAGAAATTCTAAAAATTGCTTTCAGCTGCCTATGTTTAGGAAAGTAAATACATTTTGAAGCAGTTTAAAATAAACTGTTTAATGTTATTACTAGTGGCAAACATTCTATTGTCAGGTTTTTAGGAATGAGATGGAATGTTTCATTAATCATAAAATTTCATAGAAAACTTGGAAATTTTAAAATGGTTCAAAGAAAGTTAAAACGAGCAATGCTAAATTTTTGTTTCCTTTCAGTCCATTCTTGATGCAAATACAGTTACACGCACCTTTTTAACAAATCGGAACCCTGTTATTTTAAAATATTATATAGCTTGATTTTTCCCACCACACATTGTATTTTTAATTTATTTTTTAATTGGATGAAAATTACTTTACAATATTGTGTTTGTTTGTGATGTACAACAACACAAATTAGCCATAATTATATGTATCCTCTTCCGCTTGAGCTTCCCACCCCATAGATCATCACAGAGCTCCAGGCTGCGCTCCTTGTGTTATATAGCAATTTCTCACCAGCTATCTATTTTACACATGATAGTATATATTGTTCATGCTACTTTCTCTATTCATCCCACTCTCCTTTGCCACTGTGTCTACAAGTCAATTCTCTGCATCTGCATCTCCATCACTTCCCTGAAAAAAATTCATCAATACCATTTTTCTTTATTCCATATATTAATATCTGTTGATATACGATATTTGTTTTTCTCTTTCTGACTTCACTTGATAACAGGCTCTAGGTTCATCCACTTCACTAGAACTGATTCACATTTGTTCTTTTTTATGGCTGAGTAATATTCCATTGTATACATGTACCATACCATCTTTATCCATCCATAGATAGATGGACATCTAGGTTGCTTCCACGTCCTGGCTATTGTAAATAATGCTGCAGTGAAAATTGGGGTACATGTATCTTTTAGAATTGTGGCTTTTTTGTGGTATATGCTCAGTAGTGGGATTGCTCGGTCATATAGTAGATTTAGTCCTAGTTTTTTTTTTTATGGAATCTCTATACTCTTCTCCATAATGGCTGTATTAGTTTACATTCCCACCAACAGTGCAGGAGGGTTCCCTTTTCTCCACATCCTCTCCAGGGTTTATTGTTTGTAGATTTTTTTGATGATGGCCATTCTGACTGGTGTGAGGTGATAACCCATTGTAGTTTTTTTTAATTAATTTATTTATTTTTGGCTGTGCTGTGCCTTTGTTGCTGCACAGGCTTTTCTCTAGTTGTGGAGAGCTGGTGCTACACTCTAGGTGCAGTATGTGGGCTTCTCGGTGCAGTGACTTATTTTGTTGTGGAGCATGGGTTCTAGGGTGTGCAGGCTTCAGTAGTTTTGCCTTCTGGGCTTTAGAGCACAGGCTCAGTAGTTATGGTGCATGAGCTTAGTTGCTCCACAGCATGTGGAATGTTCCCAAACCAAGGATCAAACTTGTGTCTCCTCCGTTGGCAGGTGGATTCTTGATCACTGAGCCACTGGGAAAGCCCTTATCTTTCATTTCTTTCATCAGTGTCTAATAGTTTTCTGCATACAAGTCTTTTGTCTCTTTAGATGGGTTTATTCCTAAGTCTTTTATTGTTTTAGTTGCAACGGTGAATGGAGTTGTTTTCTTAATTTCTGTTGTGGACTTTTCCTTGTTAGAGTGTATAGGAATGTGAGGTATTTCTGTGTATTAATTTTATATCCTGCGACTTTACTGTATTCTTTGATTAGCTCTAGTTAATTTTCTGGTGGCATCTTTGGGGTTTTCTCTGTATTAGTAAATATCATGTCATCTGCAAACAGTGAGAGTTTTACTTTTTCTTTTCCAGTCTGGTTTCTTTTTATTTCCTTTTCTTCTCTGATTGTCCTGGCTAGGACTTCCAAAACTATATTGAATAATGGTGGCCAGGGTGGGCACCCTTGTCTTGTTCTTAATCCTAGAGGAATTGCTTTCAGTTTTTCACCATTGAGAATAATGTTTGCTGTGGGTTTGTCATATATCACCATTATTATGTGAAGGTACGTCACTTCTATACCTACTTTCTGGAGAGTTTTACCGTAAAAGGATGTTGAAGTTTGTCAAAAGCTTTCCCTACATCTGTTGAGATGATTATATGGTTTTTATTTTTTAATTTGTTAATATGATGTATCACATTGATTGCTTTGCATATATTGAAGAATCCTTGCAGCCCTGGGATAAAGCCCACTTGATCATAATGTATGAGCCTTTTAATGTATTGTTGGATTCTGTTTGCTAGAATTCATCCAAAAACAGTAGATTGGACTTTTTACTCAAGTGTACATGGAACATTCTCCAGAATGCCTGTGGAACATTTTCCACATCTTGGGTCACAAATCAAGCTTTGGTAAATTTTTTAAAATTGCAATCATTTCAAGTATTTTTATCTGACCACGGTGCTTTAAGATTAGATATCACCTTTGCTGACAAATGTCGATATAGTTAAGGCTGTGATCTTCCCAGTGATCATGTATGACTGGGAGAGCTGGACCATAAGGAAGGCAGAATACCGAAGAATTGATGCTTTCGAACTGTGGTTCTGGAGAAGACTCTTGAGAGTCCCTTGAACAGCATGGAGATCAAACCAGTCAATCTTGAAATCAACCCTGAATACTCATTGGAAGGACTGATGCTGGAGCTTAAGCTCCAATCTTTTGGCCAGCTGATGGGAAGAGCCGACTCATTGGAAAAGACCCTGATGCTGGGTAAAATTGAAGGCAAAAGAAGAAGAGTGCAACAGAGGATGAGATGGTTGGATAGCATCACTGATTCAGTAGACATGAACTTGGGCAAACTCCGGGAAATGGTGAAGGACAGGGAAGCCTGGCATGCTGCAGTCCATGGGGTCGTGAAGAGTCGGACACTGCTTGGCAACTGAACAACAATCACTGATGAAGATAGATGCAAAAGTCTCTTCACACATTATTTACATTTTACTATATCCTTAAATATTTTCTGGAAGTATCAATTTAAACATGGCAGTTTTTTTCTTTTGCTATTATAAATAATTTAGCAATGAGTATTTTCCTGTGTTTTCTTCTGTATTTCAGAAAACTTCTAGTAGATTTCTAGATCAAAGGAAATGGATTTTGAAACCTTAGTTAATTACATTAATATATATATATTGTGTAAAGATTTTGAAGCATAAAGAAAAAGCATATCTTAATATTTGTATCTCGGTCTTTTGCTCACATCTGATATATTTTTACTAGACTTCAGAATATTATATCCTAACTTTTAATAGATATACCTTGAGCTTTTTTCTATTTTATTACTCTTTTGTTTTAATAATAATTTTGGTGATTGCATAATATTCTAGCTGAAGAATATGACTGTGCTTTTATATTGTTGGATACTTGGGTTATTTTTAGGTTTTCTACTGGAAAAACATTTTTAAAATGTTGGTTGGTCATTTTCTAAGGAAATGTGGCTTTGTTTTTTGAAGAAATCTCTATGTACTGATGTGAATCTTTGTCAAATGTGACAAATTTTTTTCTGGAAAATTTACACTTTGTATAAGGGTGTTTTATATGTATATGATTTTTAATTTAGTTTTTAATTGAAGGATTTCTTTACAGAATTTTGTTGTTTTCTGTCAAACATCAACGAGAATCACCCATGAAGTATATATATGTCCCCTCTCTCTTGAGCCTCCCTCCCATCTCCCCCCATCCCACCCCTCTAGATTGTTACAGTGCCCCTGTTTGACGTCCCCTGAGTCATACAGCAAATTCCCATTGACTGTCTCTTTTACATATTGCAAGTTTCCAAGTTACTCTCCCCATGTATCTCACCATCTCCCTCCTGTGTATCTTTGTGAAGAATGTCTCCTTTTATATTAAAAACATCTTTCCTCTTCTGGAGATCAGATAATATTTATCTATATATTTTTGGATCCATTCCTACTATATTTTATATTGTGATACATGATGTGAAAAGAAGTTAAGAATCTTAACTTTTTCCCCTAGCACTATATAGTGAGACGATTAATTAGTGAGGTTTTTTTGTATTTCAGGACACCTGTTCTTTACAGTATCAACATCTTTTTTACTAGGATTGACTAAATCCTATGAATAATCCTTGAGTAAGAACAGAGTTAAACTTGAACACTAGTCCTCCAAAGGTGTACATTTGGCATTATAGTTGTTCTTTGATGGATGATACTGTCCAGCCCCTGTTGGAAAGCAGAATGTGATCATGGTGGTGGTTGAGGTGAGGACGTCTTAAAGGTAGGAGTAGATGCTGGATCACAAGAATACAGTGATCTAGCTTTATTCATCAGTGCCTAGCATAGTGCTGAGTACATTAGAAGTATTTTGATGTGTTTAATAACTGAGAGAAAGCATGAGAAAGAAAGATTCTGATGGCCTTTATGTGATTTATAAAATATTTGGTTGTTTTTGAATATAAACAAAAGCTAATAGCATTTAGAAGCATTAAATGCCTTTCAATTAAGAGAAGCTGTTTTTGTCTTCATATATAAGCTACTTTCATGATGGAGTTAATTAATCTTCACCTTTTGAGCAGTGGTTTAACCTTGGTCTTGCATTTGCATTACCTAGGAGCTTTTAAAAATTCTTAATGCCCAAGCCATACCCCTACATGATTAAATATCTAAGGTTATCTCCCAGGCATTAGTACTTTTTCTGTTAATTTTGCTGTACAGCTAAATTTGAGAACCACTGCACTAAGACTGGTTAAACAGAATATAAAGCAATATGGCCCCTAATTCTCCAGATGTCTTAGTCTATTTGGGCTGCTGTAACAAAGTACCATAGATTAAGTGGTTTGTAAACAGAAATTTACATTTCATAGTTCTGGAGGCTGGAAGTCTGAGATTTCAGGGTGCTGGCGTGGTGTTAGGTTCTGCTGAGGAGCCTCTTTCATGTTGCAGAGAGCCATCTTCTTGTACTTTCTTGTGTTGGAGTGCAAAAAGAGGAAGCATGCTCTCTTATGACTCTTACAAGGGTGCTAATCTCATTATTGAGGGTGCCTTCCTCATGACTTCTAATCCTATTACTTCTCAAAGGCCTCACCTCAGTATCATTACATTGTGAGGTAGATTTCAACATAAAGATTTTGTGGGGGACACAAGCATTGTAGTCCATAGCACCAAGGAAGTAAAGTTGCATCTTTATTAAATGCTGAATAGAAGCAGACCTTTCAATTGGCTGATGAAAAAGTAAGAGAGTAACAGAAAAACATCTATTTCTGCTTCATTGACTATGCCAAAACCTTTGACTATGTGGATCACAATAAACTGTGAAAAATTCTGAAAGAGATGGGAATACCATACCACTGACCTGTCTCTTGAGAAACCTGTATGCAGGTCAGGAAGCAACAGTTAGAACTGGACATGGAACAACAGACTGGTTCCAAATAGGAAAAGGAGTACGTCAAGGCTGTATATTGTCACCCTGCTTATTTAACTTTTATGCAGAGTACATCATGAGAAACGCTGGGTTGGAGGAAGCACAAGCTGGAATCAAGATTGCCGGGAGAAATATCAAGAACCTCAGATATGCGGATGACACCACCCTTATGGCAGAAAGTGAAGAAGAACTAAAGAGCCTCTTGATGAAAAGTGAAAGAGGAGAGTGAAAACGTTGGCTTAAAGCTCAACATTCAGGAAACTAAGATCATGGCATCCGATCCCATCACTTCATGGCAAATAGATGGGGAAACGGTGGAAACAGTGTCAGACTTTATTTTTTTGGGCTCCAAGATCACTGCAGATGGTGATTGCAGCAATGAAATTAAAAGACGCTTACTCCTTGGAGGAGAAGGCAATGGCACCCCACTCCAGTACTCTTGCCTGGAATATCCCATGGATGGAGGAGCCTGGTAGGCTGCAGTCCATGGGGTCACGAAGAGTTGGACATGACTGAGTGACTTCACTTTCACTTTTCACTTTCATGCATTGGAGAAGGAAATGGCAACCCACTCCAGTGTTCTTGCCTGGAGAATCCCAGGGACGGTGGAGCCTGCTGGGCTGCCATCTATGGGGTCGTACAGAGTCGGACATGACTGAGGTGACTTAGCAGTACTCCTTGGAAGGAAAGTTATGACCAACCTAGACAGCATATTAAAAAGCAGAGACATTACTTTGCCAACAAAGGTCCATCTAGTCAAGGCTATGGTTTTTCCAGTGGTCATGTATGGATGTGAGAGTTGGACTATAAAGAAAGCTGAGCGCCGCAGAATTGATGCTTTTGAACTGTGGTGTTGGAGAAGACTCTTGAGAGTCCCTTGGACTGCAAGGAGTTCCAAGCAGTCCATCCTAAAGGAGATCAGTCTTGGGTCTTCATTGGTAGGACTGATGTTGAAGCTGAACCTCCCATACTTTGGCCACCTGATGCGAAGAGCTGACTCATTGGAAAAGACCCTGATGTGAGGAAAGATTGGGGGCAGGAGGAGAAGGGGACGACAGAGGATCAGATGGCTGGATGGCATCATCGACTCGATGGACATGGGTTTGGGTGGACTCAGGGAGTTGGTGATGGACAGGGAGGCCTGGCGTGCTGCGGTTCATGGGGTTGCAAGGAGTCGGACGTGACTGAGCGACTGAACTGAACTGACATTTACTAAAAAAATTCAGAAGAAGAGATTCTGCAGTCTGTTATGATAGACTTTTTCAGTGTTTAAATAATCTGGACAAAAATGTTCTTTCTGTCTTTATTTTATAATATAAAGCCATTTTGTTCTATAATCAGCGCAGACAGAGACAAAAGCTCTCCTGTGTTTCTTTTGTAGGATTCTGAAATTCATGATGGGTTAAAAATGTAAGTCAATCTCTGTTAGCACAAGAACATTTTTAGTGTTTAATGCCTTTCTGGCTTCAAAAAGGGATATATACTAAACTGTATGAATTTTCATTACAATTATACTCCTCTAGATGAAAAAGATATAATTCATGGATATACTCAGAAATATTTTAAGATGATTAAAAATGTGGAAAGCATGGAGATGTATTTCAGGGTTTCAAAATAAAGGGCTCATCAAAGTTAAATGTTTTTAATAATATAATTTAATGACATGATTCAAGAAATATTTATTGACTGCTTCCTTGGTGTACTGCTGTTGGCTTAAGACTACAGCAATGAAAAGGTAGATGAAGTTCCTACTTTCTTGGGACTTTTATTTTAGTTGAAAAGACTGACAGTATGTAATTTGACTAGAAAATAAATAATATAAGTTAATGTTATCATTGCTACTACTGGGAAATGAAGTCAAGGTGATGGGGATGAACCATGACGGAGAGGAGGAGGGTTCATAGTGTCACAGAAACCTACTCTAAGGAATGACAAATTTAAGTGAAACCTGAGTGATCAGAAGAAACTAGCCATTTGAAAATCTTAGTAAATTGCAGCAGAGAGGGAACTGTAATTGTAGATTTCTAGGGTATACCTCTACATTTAACTTTTTAAAAAAATTTTATCTTCATTTTTAATTTTGGCCACATTGAGTCTTGATTGTTGTTTATGGGGCTTCGTTAGGTGTGGAGAGTGGGGGCTACTCTCTTCTTGTGGCACATGGGCTTCTCATTGTGGTGGCTTCTCTTGTTGTGGAGCACAGACTTGGGGGTGCCCAGGCTTCAGTAGTTGCAGTGTGCGGGCTCTAGAACACAAGCTCAGTCGTTGCACAAGGGACTTAGTTGCCCTGCAGCATGTGGGATCTTCCTGGACCTGGGGTTGAATCCATGTTGCCATCATTTGCAGATGGATTCTTAACCACTGGACCACCAGGGAAGTCCTACGTAATGTTACGAAGGGGATTCGAAGAGGTTGAATTAATGATTCAACCTTGTATTTTATATAAGATAATGGAAAATTGAGAAAATGTTTTCTTCAGAAAAATAGATGACTTCATGCTGAAAGGTGCCTGGTGTCCTATTTCTTTGTCCTGCTGGATTTTTTTTCCCCTTTCTTTCCCCTCCCACTTTCCTTGTCTCCTCTTTCCACCCACCTTTATTGCCATAATTTGAGGCAGATGGAGCCACAAATAGAAAAAGATGTGTTGGGGAAAGAATGGGTAATTTTTAGAATGTACTATAGCTGCTTTCTCTTGGATGGGCTCACAGGAAGTAAGAGTTGTTAAGATCTTTGATATCAAACTCTTCAAATTCTTGTATATATTTTTCGTTGTGTGCTCAGTTGCTCAGCCGTGTCTGACTCTTTGGAGTCCCATGGACTATAGCCTGCCAGACTCCTCTCTCCATGAAATTTTCCGAGGAAGAATACTGGAGTGGGTTGCCATTCCTTATTCCCGGGGATCTTCCGGATCCGGACCCTTATTTATTTATTTACTTGGCTGCACTGGATGTTCATTGCTGCATGCCGGCTTTATCTAATTGTGGCAAGTGGAAGCTGCTCTGTAGTTGCAGTGTGCTAGCTTCTCTTGTGGAGTGCTAGCTCTAGGGCATGAGTGCTTCAGTAGTTGTGGCACGTGGGCTCGGTAGTTGCATCTCTAGGGCTCTAGAACATAGACTCAGTAGTTGTGGTACATGGACTTAGTTGCTTCACAGCATGTGGGATCTTCCCAGACAAGGGATTGAACCTGTATCCCTTGCATTGGCAGGTGGATTCTTAACCACTGGACCACCAGGAAAGTCTGTCTTGTATTACATAGAAATGTAAGCTTTAGGTTACCTTCCTTAGCTAGGATATTTCACTTTCACAGTTTTGAAATTTTGTAATTTGTTTTGTTCATGACTCATCTAATGTATTATGTAACTCTTTGAAGAATGTATTTGGGTATCGTTTTGTGAAAGGGTGGCTTTGATTTTGTTGGAGGGTATGTGGTAGTGGTTAGATGTCCAGTGAAAAGAATTTTGTAATTTTGGTTTGATCTCCTTTGTAATTTGAGGTGAAGCTATAGTATACTTGGGCTTTCCTGGTGGCTTGGCTGGTAAAGAATCTGCGTGCAATGTGGGAGACCTGGGTTCGATCCCTGGGTTGGGAAGATCCCCAGGAGAAGGGAACAGCTACTCACTCCAGTATTCTGGCCTGGAGAATTCCATGGACTGTCTAGTCCATAGGGTCGCAAAGAATTGCACATGACTGAGCGACTATCACTATAGTATACTAACGTAAATTATCTTTAACTTTTTTCTAGGTGATACTAGACTATACTAAGAAATTACTTCTTGAGTTATTAATTTTAAATCGTGGGGCTTTCAACATTCAAATTGTCTTTTTTCTTTTACAAAAAATATGGATTTGGTATGAGATGTTGCATATGCATATATATCAAAACCATTTTGCTAGCATATCTTGTAGATAACTTAGCCACATTTCTTAGGAAATCTTGAGCTTTTGAGTGTCAAAAAGACATATTCTTAAATAATATAAGTTTTTATCAAATGGAACATATCGCCAATAGCTACACAGTTAATTTGTTGGGTGTACATTTGCTGTACCCCAAATGGGATTTTCATTTGCAAAGATAAACTAAAGTGCATGATGTTTTGGGATAATTTAAGGAGTTCAGTGTATAGACTTAAACATTTTTATTGCTAGTTAAATAATAAATTTATATTATTTTATTAATATGACTCTGTGCAATGGATCAAAGTCACTGATATTTTAGTAAAACTATTCTGCTTCATTGAATGCTTCTTGAAAGTGAAGGAATTCTCATATACAATCATTAAGTAGATGCAGTGACCATATGTTTCAGTTTGCTTGAGACAATTCTAGTCTATATTTGTTTTCTTGGGATAATTTCAAAAATGTTCTGACTTAGATTATATATGGATACCTAAAGTTAGGTGAATGATGGCAGTATTAAGTCTAAGGGTATTTTGGTTCACAGACAGTTTTTCTCAATCTTTTTAGGTTTTGTACCACTGGATAACAGGAGCAAATGTACAGTATACTAGCACACTTGAGTGTGTGTGTGTGAAGTCGGTTTAGTCGTGTCCGACTCTGCGACCCTATGGACAGTAGCCTGCCAGGCTCCTCTGTCCCATGGAATTCTCCAGGCAAGAGTACTGGAATGGGTTGCCATGCCCTCTTCCAGGGCATCCTCCCCACCCAGGGATCAAATCTGCATCTCCTGTGTCTCCTGCATTGTCAGGCAAATTGTTTACCACTAGCATCACCTGGGAAGCCCCACCACATCTGGATACCCCAAGTCAAAGAATAGATATTATAATACGATGCTCATTCACCTGAATTCCTTTGTCTTGGCTTAGTTTGGCTATGTGTTCTCTCTTGAAAGTGCTCTTACAGGGTTCTCTTTTAAAAGTTAAAATATATTTCTTTTTTTATTTTTTAATCAATAACTAATTTTGATTGCACGGGGTCTTTGTTGCAGTGCTCAGGGTTCTCATTGTTGTGACTTTTTTTTGTTGCAGAGCACTGGGTCTAGGGCACGTGGGCTCACTAGTTGTGGCTCATGGGCTCTAGAGCGCAGGTTCAGTAGTCGTGGCACAAGGGTTTAGTTGCTCTGTGGCATGTGGAATTTTTCCAGACCAGGGATTGAACCCGTGTCCCCTGCATTGGCAGGTGGATTCTTAATCACTGGACCGCTAGGGAAGTCCGAGACATTTCTTTATTTGTGGTGTTCTGATTAGAGTTGCTTAAGTTTTGAGTGGAATGTTCCCAGTCCTATTTTTTCCCTAAGCCATCTTATTTTTAATGTGCTAGTTTGCAGAAGATGAGGTTTGTCAGGATATATTCATTGTGTTATAGCACAATGTCTATGCTGTAAACAGCATAACCTTAATTACATAATGTTAACAGTATTCACTGTATGACTACAGTGATATAAGACTTCAGTGGTATTTGCATAATAACTGCCTTTCCACCTTCTACTGCAAGAACTCTTATTGTGGGTGGGATATATTGGCAACACAAGATCTAACAACTATTGCTACTCAGTTTAGAATATTGGTGAGGAGTTGGAGTCTAAAAGAGTTCTATTCAGAATATATACTGAGTTCTTAATAACCAGCAGACAAAAAGAACATTTTAGTTACAGAAGACTTATAGAGTTCTTTCTGAAAATTGAATGTATTAATTTCTTTCAAGCATTTTAAATGTAGTAAGTAAAATATGCTGTATCTGTGACATTTGATGTGTGAAGTACTGTGGTGGAAACAGATTAGTAAAGGTGTATATCCTACAAACCAGGAGTTATTGATCTCATTATTAAGACTCATCCAAATTAATTAGCTAAGAATGTCTGCTGAGTTGAATTGGTCGTGAAGATTCTTTTAATAATTCAAATGATAATTAATTTTAATCTTTGTAATTTAAGATATTTATCATATTTTTGCTTAACTTACTACAAAATAGGCCTGTTCCTAGGATGAAGACAAAACTTTTGTGGGAACATTGTGTGACTCAACCTGTATTCCTGCTACTTCTTGTTTGCCAGCAGACAATAAAATTAGTGAATTAAAAAGATTTCTTTGGGGAAACCAAGATAGGAGGAGTAAAATCCTGACAAAATATTAGCAAACAGAATATAGCAATATACAAACAAGGTTACACATCATGAACAAATGGTGTGTATTCTAGGAATGCAAAGATGATTTAACGTTTGCTAATCAATCAGTGTAATTCGCTATATTTACATACTTAAGAAGAAAAATTGTTTTACAATCTCAGTATACGTACAGAAAGAATTTGGCAAAATTCAGCATGCATTATTGAAAAAAGTTTCAGCAAACTAGAAACATAAGAGAATGCTTATGTTTGCTGAGAATTTTTTTTAACTTGATAAAGGGTATTTTTAAAAAGTGTATAATTAATGTCATACTTAATAGTGAGAATGAATGCTTTTCCCCTGTGGTTGAGAACAAGGCAGAGTTGTTCATTCTCATCATTCCTACTCAGTAGTCAGGTAAGTTGAGAAGAAAAGAAAGAAGCACAGAGATTGGAAAGAAAGATATTATAAAATATCTTTCTTCACAGATGTCATGATTGTCTATGTACAAAATCTGATGGAATCTATAAAAAGGTATACTAGAACTAATCAGTGAGTTTTAGCAGGGTCTCATATTTCTATATATTAGAATGAACATTTGGAAAATGAAACATTTTTGAAGTGTTAAACATGAAACACTTAAGCATAAATAAAGTATATATATAATTTATATGCTGAAGACTATAAAATATTCATGAGAGAAATCAATGATGTTCTAAATAAATGAAACTATATATGCTCTATTCATAATTTGGAAGACTCAATCCTATTAAGATGTTATTCCCTTCTCTTTTGTCCCTTGAAAATGGCTTATAGCATAATCCCAATCAGAATTCTACCAGGCCTTTCTTTTTTTTTTCCTGGTAGAAGGCGACAAACTGTTTCTAATATCTGTAGAGAAAAGACTCTAGAATAGCCAAAACAGTTTTGAAAAACAAACACAAAGTTGGATTTTAACACTTATTATAAAGCTATATTAAATTAAGACGCTGTGATTTTGATGAAAGTATAAGCATGTAGATGAATAGAATATAGAGAAATCCATTTGATCAATTGATTTTTCATAAAGGTGCCAAGGATATAGTCTTTTCTCAATAAATGGTGCTTTAATGTTTGGATATACTTTTACAAAAGGAACTTTAACTCATGCTTGCACTTGATGCAAATATTGACTTGAATTAGATTATAAATCTAGATATAAAAGGTAAGACAATAAAACTTCTAGAAAAGAACATAGAAAATCTTTGTGACCTTGAATTAGGCAAAAATATTTTAGATCGAGCACAAAAAATGCAAACATAAAAGCAAAAATGATAATTTGAACTTATCAAACTTAGAAAACTTTTTGTTCTTCTAAAGCTACTGAAAAGAAAACAGATAAGCCATCAGCTTGTAGAAAAATTTGCAAACCATATATCTGATAAAGGATCGTATCCTGACTACATTAAGGATTCTCACAACTCAATAATGAGGGGACAAGCAACTGAATAAAAAATGAAGAAAAGTTTTTTTAGCAGATACTTTATCAAATAAAATACATTGATTTCAGTTAAGCAGAGGGAAAGATGCTCAACATCATTTGCTAGGCAGTAAGAATTTCAGAGCAAAACAAAAATGTTAATTTATCCTAATATTAATAGCTAGTGTGTGCATGCTCAGTCGCTTCAGTCCTGTCTGTTTGTGACCCTATGGACTGTAGTCTGCCAGGCTCCTCTGTACATGGGATTCCCTAGGCAAGAATACTGGAGTGGATTGCCATGCCCTTCTCCAGGGGATCTTTCCGACCCAGGGATTGAACCTGCATCTCTTATGTCTCCTGCATTGGCAGGCAGGTTCTTTACCACAAGTGCCACCTGGGAAGCCCTACATTAATATCTAGAGTGGAGGAATTAAAGAAAAAACTAACAATACCAAATGCTAGTGAGAATCCAAAGCATCCAGAACTCTCATACATTGCAGGTGGAAATGCAAAATGGTACTGTCATTTAGAAAAGTCTGCTGTTTTCTTAAAAATTTAAAAACACATTTTTTTCTCATGTATTTATCCAAAGGAAATGAAAACATGCCCACATAAAGCCTTGTACTCAAATGTTCATTAATTAATGAATAGCTAAACAAAGTGAAATATATTCATATGATGGAATGGTATTCAGCAATAAAAGGGAATGAACTACTGATGCGATGCGTGCTGTAGAGTAGATGAATTTTAAAGGCATTGTGCGTTTGTAAAAGAGGCTGCACTCGAAACTTGGAATAATTCCATTTCCTTCTGGAGAAGAGAAAATGAAAGTAACAGAAAACATGATTACTAGGGTGGTGGTAAGAGATTGCCTATAAAGGAGCAGGAGAAATGTTTGAGTATGAGAAATACTGTCTATCTTGATTGTGGTGAGAATTACATTAACTATATATTTGCCAATATCCATAGATTTATATGGGACTTCCCTGGTGGCTCAAGATGGTAAAGAATCTGCCTGCAATGCAGGAGATGCAGATTTGATCCCTGGGTCAGGAAGATTCCCTGGAGAAGGGAATGGCTACCCACTCCAGTATTCTTGCCTGGAGAATTCCACCGACAGAAAAGCCTGGCAGGCTACAGTCCGTGGTGTCACAGAGTTTAACACAACTGAGCGACTAACCCTTCACTTGCAATCTTCCCTCCAATAGATTTATACAACTAAAAATGGGTGAACTTTATTCTGAATTATACTTTGATAAACCTGATTTTCAAAGAAATTTAATTGGCTACAGGAAGAAAAAGAATGGAGGGAAATACAGTGTTCTCCTGATTTTACTTCTCTTGGGAAAACAAGCTGTTGCTGTAACTGAATCTTACAGTGACTTAATATTGATGTCAAGCTGTGCTGCGCTTAGTTGCTCAGTCGAATCTCTCCGTGACCCCATGAACCGTGTAGCCCGCCAGGCTTCTCTGTCCATGGAATTCTCCAGGCAAGAACACTGGAGTGAGTTGTCATGCCCTTCTTCAGGTGATCTTCCCAACCCAGGGATCAAAAGCCAGGTCTCCTGCATTGCAGGCTGATTCTTTACCATTTGAGCCACCACCAGGATGCCCGATGCCAAGACTTTTTTTTTCTGTTTACTTAAAAAGTATTTCTGTTGCATGTGCATTTCAGACCGAATTACATATACTAGCAAGTTAATCTTATATACTTCAAAATAATACAAATTGTTTTGATACTTCTTTTGTAATTTTTGTTAGAAATATGGAAAGAAGTTATTCTTGATATTTTTGAGGATCTAAAATGTAAAGTATTATGTTTTCTTTGAAGATCTAAATTATTAAATTATTTGCTAAGATAACACAGTAGAAAACTATATGGTCCTTTTATTGGTATTTTTATAAGGTAAGCAGTAGCGTAGAGAAGGGTAGAGATAAATAAAAAAGTAAAATTCTCTCGTTGATTTCACTCCTTGATCACCACCTGGGTTATATATCTTTAAATTTTTGTTTTCTTGAATATGCATGTATTTTGTTTTTAATCAACTTAAGCAGACATATACCATGCCTGCTTTTCTGAGGCTTACATTTTTCACCTACTGAAATGTAATATTGATACCTTTCCACATCAGTGTTTGTGTATTCATTCAGGAAATGTTTTTGAGTTTAAGCTTAATGTTTTTAAGGCTCTGTTCTGTTTGCAAAGGAAAGAGCAAGGAACAAAGTATGGTCCTTGCCTAAGTGCATTTATATTCAAATGAGATAATAAACATTGGAAAATGTCACTGCATTGTTAAGTTTCATAAAGATAAATAATGAAGTCTAAAGAGATGAAAATTAAAGGGACAGAAAGAATAGAATAGGTACATTTAAATAGTCATGGTGTAAGTCTTTATATATAGATCTGCTTTATTCTTCAGATGGTTGTTCATTGCTTCATAACTTATAACTATTATTCTGTTGTTGGGTGTATGGATTATGTAATTTTTTCTGTTATAATCAGTACTGTAATAAACATTCTTGTACATTTTTTTTCTGACATATACAAGTATTTCTACAGTCTAAATTCCTAGAATGAAAATTGCATTTTAAATGTTGATTATAGATTCTACCATATTATTCCCCCAAATAGGCATCATCTGTCAATGGATAAAAAATAATACCTCATTTTAATTTGTACTTACCTGATTGCCAGTGAGGTTGAGCATATTTGTTGTTCGTTTGTTATGTCTTGTATAAATTGCCTACTCATATCATTTTGCCTGTTGTGGGGTTTGCCTTTTTCTTACTGAAAGTTTAGGATTTCATTAAAATTCTGTTTATAATATAACCATCATATTTTATAACATTTTCTGCTAACCTGTCAATTGTCTTACTTTATGGAATCTATGGATATTTCATTTTTATACTGTCGAAATCTATCAATCGTTTCCTTCCTAGCTTCTAGGTTTTGTGTCTTTCCAGAAAAGCCTTCCTATAGTAATTTAGCCTCTTATGTTTTCTTCTACTATGTCTTCAGTTTTATTTATGTTTCTAGTAGATTTTAATTCATCTGGAATTTTTAAAATATATGTTTTATGGCTGAGACCTAACTAATTTTTTCATTTTTGTAACCATTCTCCCAAAATAATTTATTGAACAATGTCTTTTTTTCCCCACTGACTTGAAGTATCATCTGTATCATAATTTAAAAGTCCAAAGTATGTTTGTTCTGGATTTAATACTCCATTGTTTTGATGATTGTCATTTTATATTTGACATCTGGTAGGGCACCCCTCCCCATTGTCTTTTTCAAAAAAATTTTGGCAATTTCTGTGTATTTTCTCTTCCAGATGAACTTTAGAATCAACATGTCAAGTTCCATTAAAAATCCCTTTGGGATTTTGATTGGAAGTGCATTGAATTTACAGATTAATTTGGGGAGAATTGACATCTTTACACTATTGAATCTTCCCATCCAGGAACATGGTATGCCTCTCCATTTCTTCAGGTGTTCTTTTATGTCCTTTAGTAAATTTTATTGGTTTTTTTTTTTTTTTTTTTATGTAGGTCTTACATTTTTCTCGTTAGGTTTATTCCTGGGTATTTTGTAGTTTTTGTTGTGACTGTGAATTACATCTTTTCTTCCATTTTGCACTTTATTTTTCAATTGGTTATTGCTAGTATATAGGAAATCTACTGATTTTTGTATGTTGATCTTACCATTTGCTTAATTGTCAGTTGATTCTCTTGAAATTTCTAGAAGGATGAGTGCATTTTCTGCAAATGATGGCATTTCGTTGTTTCCTTTTTCAGTATTTATACTTCTCTATTTTTTGTTTTGTTTTCTGATCTTATTGCATAGCTTGGGTTTCCAGACCTGTTCCCTACTAGTTCTGATTTGGACATCTTTTCTGATTTAAATGGAATGCTTCTAATTTTTAAAATTCTCTGTTTATATATGCCTTAGATTTCTGATAGAATACGTTGTCAGGAACAAAAGTATCCTTCTTGGCTTAAAAGTATTTCCGTGGTAATAGATAATATGTTTTATCATGTGTTTTTGTTAAAATGGTACATATTCTTTTCACCTCTAACATTTCTATGTAGTGAATTACATTAATATATTTGCCTAACATTGGTAATGGTGTTTCTCATTTTTAGTATTTATTCAGCAAGTGTTTGGATACTTGTAATATTGGATATTGCATTGTGCCAGGAACTTTGCCGCAAACTGGTGATAGTGCTGAGTAAGTCTGATTGGTTCCCCTCTTTTAAATGGAGAAGAGAGATAATAAGCAAGTACTCAAGAACAAGATAATTTTAGACTGTGGTAGTACTGTGGAGGAAATAAAGAGAATGGTATGGTAGAGAAATGAGGAGAGTACCTCTGATATTATCATCTGAGAAGGTAAAATATAAACTAAGACCTGAAGAAGGGTGAAAGCATTGGCAAAAACTTCCAGGTAGGGGAAGATCACATATGAATTGTTTCATGTTTTCTTGATCCCCTTTCATGTACGTGTTGTGCACTATACTTTTTATACAACTGCCAAATTAACTTTGTAAATAATATAATAATGTTATGTTCCTTCTGAAAGGTAGAGATATAACTATCATTAAGATTTCTTCTGTGGATGTAGTCTATTACATTTCTACCTTCCCTTGAGGTAATTTTGATGATTTTTTTTCTTAGAAAATCATCCATATGTTTTTTAGACTTTTCCATTTACTGATGTATCAGTTGTGCTCATTGGAGAAGGAAATGGCAACCCACTCCAGTGTTCTTGCCTGGAGAATCCCAGGGACGGGGGATCCTGGTGGGCTGCCGTCTATGGGGTCGCACAGAGTCGGACACGACTGAAGCGACTTAGCAGTAGCAGCAGCAGCAGCAGTTGTGCTTAGTTCTCTAATGATTCCTTGTATTTTTTATTCTCTGGTTTTCCATAATCAGACTTGTTAAAGGCTTGTTTCTTTCTTGTCAGACTTACCCAAGACGTGGTTTTTGGTTTTATTTATTACTTTTGTATCTCTCTGAATTTCTTCATTTCTATATTTATCACTGTAAATTATATTGATATATTTTTATTTATATTTTATTTTTGAAACTTTATGTATTTAAACCTTTTTTGTGTTATACTGAATATATTTAAGGCTTTAAATTTTTCTGTAAGAATTGCTGTGACCAATTCCATTTGAAATGATATGCTCACAATTTTAGTTTTCACTTTCTCTGTATTCTTAGAGTTCATTAGTAGGCTATTTTCTTTTAAAATTTTCAAGTGTAGTGTTATCCTTTTATTGATAATTTTTAGTTTCCTTTAGCTTTATGGACCATGGATGTATCCTGTGTGTTTTTTTAAAGAAAAACCTGTTGAGATTTTCCTTTGCTTAAGATATAATCTGGTTTCTATTTGCTTTCAAAGACTATGTTCTTTGTTCATATACTAAGTTCTGTTTCACTATGAAATATAAGTATAGTTTGTTAATTCTATTTTTGAATTGTCCATATCTGTATAGCCTACTTATTTTCCTCATTTTCTGATAAGTATTTGGAAAGTTTCCCACTAAATTGTATGAATTTTTTAAGTTGATTAAGTCTATAATATTTTTACTTTATATGTTTCTGTGTTGCATTGTCAGGGTATGTAGAAGTTGAGCTGGCACACACTCCCAGTGTATTGTATCTGTTATTATTATAAAATTTTTTTCTATCTAATATGTTTTGCCTTGAATTCCAGCTTTACTCTTGTTAATAATGGCACCTTTGATTAAGATTGCTTTTTTACACCTCTGTTTTCAACTTTTATGACAAAAAATTTTAGATCTTTTCTCTTGTAGTACCATGTAGTTGAGTTTTTTCCTGTTTTCTTATTTAAATCCTAATCTATATGTCATTTTTTTAAAGTAAGAGATTTTTCCACTCACTTTTATATTAAGTTAGTCTTTGGGTTTTTGGTTTTTTTCCTAACATTGACAGTTAATGGCAAAGATGCATTTTCTTATTATCCCACACCCTGTCCCCCTTGTGTTTAACTGAATTTGAGTTTTTTTAATTGTTTCCCTCCCAGTTTGAAAAATATGTTTTCTTCTTGTTCTTCAGAAGGCATTTGATTGAGTTTAAACAGTATTTGTAACTAGTTGCTTCCTTTTTTATTAACGACTACCTGAAATGTTAACAATAGATTATATTCTACTAATTTCTTTTTTAACTGCTTGGTCTTATGATTTCAAGGCTGTCCTTTTCTTGGATTCATTTTAGTTGTTGAAGGCATAAATTCTCTAAATTCAGAGCTGTTTGTGGTTTTTAAATTTTCAAAGTACTTGCATGTCTAAAAATTATTTTGTTCTATAGTTTAGAATTTTTAAAAAATAATTGTGCTTCACTTCTTTTCAGATTGTCTTCTAGCATTTAGTTTTGTATTTGAGAAGTAAATTTTACCAGGTTATGACTGGGGTGTGTGTGTATGAGTAATCTGTATGTGTGTGTAATTTGAATGTGTGTGTGTGTTTAATCTGTATGTATGTGTATATTTGCATGTACATTTTAATGCCATCTTACAAAAAATCATTTTATTTTGAGGCTCTTTTTATGATAATTGATGAATAATGATATATACCAGAAGTAGGCTAAATTTATAACTAAATTGCTTTGTACTGTTGTTATTGGATTTGAGGAAATCTTTGAAATAATATTTATCTTTAATTTTGTTAATAAAAAAATCCACTTACAAACTCTAGATATGAGAATTCCATGCAATTTTTACTTATTTTAACCATTAATAATTTGTCCACTTTATAAAGTTTATAATTTCCAAATTTTCATACTGAATTGTTGTAATTTCATAGTGAGCTATTGCAGGCAGATAAGTACTTTGAAGCATAAGAAAAGAAGTCATGTTTTACTATTTAGCTCTGTGATAACAGTGCTTAATTTTCTTTATACCACTGATTCTTAGCATGTTCCCATATCTTAACTTAAATTTATTAGAAGGATAGATAAGTATGAATGAAAGAATCTAGGTATAAAGCAGTGTTAAATCAATCATAAATCAATGAGAAAGCTAAATTTATTTTAGTCAAATTTTCTTTAGTTTTATTTATTTTAATCTTATGATACCAGTACCATAATGTCAGGCTCTTCATTGATATTCTTTTTCCAGAGACTTTTAAGTGGGCTCTTATTTATTTTCTTATTTTCTTTTAATGTATATATAAATCAGTGACTGATTTCAGTGACTCTACTACTACTGGAAAAGCGTATCCCAAATATACTAATTTTGGAATAGTTTAGTCTTTATTAAGAATTGTACTATTTTAGCTGGATTTTACCCTATTTAAGACCATAAAAAATACAGAGCAAAGAAATCTTTATTAGGCTTCAGGATCATGTATGGAAGAGAATAATTATGATGACTATATATTTCTTATTTTATGTATAATAAATCTGTATTCAAAGAACTAAGAAGAACACATGCTATGTTTCTCTGGGCTTGTTTGAAAGATGTAGTGTAAACTATTAAGAATTTACTCAATCAGTGTTATAAAATTATCTTAGATTCAAATTAATCTTTTTTTTTATATTCACCTTTTTATGTGTGACCTTTTGATATTATTATTATCTTGAAATTCAGGTTACCAGCTTGACATTCAATGATAAGTGGAGGGTAGTTTTCAGAACAACAGAAACAGTAGTAAATTGGTGATAGTGATGGCATAGGAGGATGGGAGTGTTAAAGTTCAAGATATCCAAATTCTGTAGTTGCTAGCATTCTCATTTTTTAAATTATGTGTCTCTTTAAGACTGACTCTTTTTTCTAATCCCCACTTTGCATAATCTTTCATTTGCTATATTGATCAAATGATTGATAATTCCTAATTGGTGTCTTTATATCTGTTGTCCTGTCTGTTTAAAACCATCTTTGACGTGGCCTCTGTCTTTCTAAAACACTATTTTAACGCTTAAACCCTTCAGAAGCTACCATATAAACTGTGGACTTCTGCGCACAATACTGAAAGGCTCCATCTTCTTTAAGCATTATTCTTTTTACTATTTTCATTTGGAATTGTTTTTTCCTTCCTCTCTACAGTCACTGTGTTAGTATCTGTTTAGTACTATTTTCCAATCTTGTTTGATACAGTTAGCTGTTTGTACATAGAGTTGCCTTTAGAGTTGCCTTTTTTATATAATATTTGTGGGAGGCATTGATTATTAAAAAAATCATTTTGTATTACCATTCTCCCTTGGCTGTCCTACTACTTTGCGCATAGTATGTAATTGGCAGTGAATATTTGTTAAATTGAATGGAATTTGTAAATATGATGTCTAGTTAATCAGATGGAGAAGGAAATGGCAACCCACTCCAGTGTTCTTGCCTGGAGAATCCCAGGGACGGGGGAGCCTGGTGGGCTGCTGTCTATGGGGTCGCACAGAGTCGGACGACTGAAGCGACTTAGCAGCAGTAGCAGCAGTTAATCAGGATATACTATATCCTTATTCTTTGGCTTCCCTGGTGACTCAGATGGTAAAGAATCTGCCTACAATGCTGGAGACCTGGGTTCAATTTTTGAGTTGGGAAGTTCCCTTGCAGAAGGGAATGGCAACCCACTCCAATATTCTTGCCCAGAGAATTTCATGGACAAAGGGGCCTGGTGGGCTATACAGTCCATGGTATCACAAAGAGTCAGGCACCGCTGAGGGACTAACACTTTCACTTTCACTTTATTCTTTGGTGTGAATACTAATTTATTACACTATAAAATGGACTGCTCTTCTCTAATATAGCAGTGATAATATATTTGTTCTGAAGAGGAGTTAGTTTGAAATGTTTTGCTAATGTTCACAATTGGTCCAGATAACCCTTTATTTCCATATTTTCTCGTGACTTTGTGTTTTGAGTATTCAAGGATTAGGACTTCCTTTAATAGCATTAACAAATTCATTCACCTCTGACCATTGTTAAAAAGACTTTGGCTTTTATTGTTAAGCATTTGTGTTCAGTTTATTTTGAGGAGAAAGTAAAAAATAGCTTGTTAATTGGATAGTATTACTGTTAAGTAGTTTTTTTTAAACAAAAGCAACATCTGTAGTAAAACATCACCCTGAAACTTTAAAAACTAAAAGGATTTAATGTACACAAAAGTATACAGACTAGTGAAATAAAACCTCTGTAAATCTCCTTTTCAGATTTAGCATTATCAAGAATTTGCTACACAACTTTTGTTTTCCTGAAATATTTTATGGCAAATTCCTGACAGTATTTCTGTATACTCCCAGCATGCATCTCTAAAATATAAGGGCAGTTTCTTACCTAACCAGAGTGATTCCTTTATACTATTTAATACACAACTCATATTCAGATTTCTTCATTTGCCTTGAAAATTTCAAGTAAGGTCTCTATTATTTTACTGGTTATGTCTCTGGAATGTCTCTAATTTAGAACAGTTCTTCCCTTTTACTGTCTTTCTCTCTCTTTTAAAACATATTCTATATTTTAGTTGTTTCTGTTTGCTTATGTTTAACTCAGTGGTTCTCAACTTCCCATCCCTAGAATTTTTTGTTTCTGTTACATCCTCCAAGGGGACATTGGGGAGGTCTGGAGACACTTTTGGTGTCACAGCCTGTGACAGGGTTGCTACTGGCATCTAGTGGTTAGCGGCCAGGGATGCTGCTAAACACCCTGAAGCGTTAGGACAGCTCCCAGCAACCAAGAGTTACCCGGCTCATAATGTCGGCGGTGCCAAGATTGAGAAGCCCCAATTTAGTTTGTTCCAGATACTTGCCTTAATAATTTTTATAAACTAGAAGTTAATTCAAGGAGGCAACAGTACTTCATAGGAGGTACTGTGTATTTTATGTTACATAAATCAGGGGCATATAATGTTTAGTTGTCTCAATTTTGTAATTAAACATTGGATTCAGATAATGGCAGCTTAATCCATTAAATACAGAATTTAAAGTTAGGTTTTCTAGAGCAAAGTGAAACAACAGCCTCTTTTACTGGTGGAAAGAATATTGGAACTTGTTAACTGTATAACTAATCTCTTGGTGTTAGATGTTTAGAAACTTGCTGTTTAAATACGGATCCTGTGCTTCTGTTTTCTCATCTGTAGCAATAAACTGAACCTGGTGATTTTTAAGACTCTTGCATTTTGATGGTGATTTCTAAGACTTGCATTTTGATAGTGATTTCTAAGACTTGTGCATTTTGTTCTTTGCATTAGACAAGAATTTGATGCGCATACACCATTTTATAAAATATCCAGCTAGTCAAAACCGCAAATCCAAAGTAGTTTAGATATAATTTAAATTATTATGCTTTGAATATCGATAACTTTGACAGATTATTTTCTTTAGGGAAGAATGAATTTAATAAGGACATTCATTTCCTTCTGTCTCTCCCCTCTTCATGAAAGTTATTTATACATTTCATCTAAGGAGTTTCAGAATATTTGTGTGAATTTATTATTCAAACCATTTTTAGTGTTCCAGAACTTAGCTGTGATTGAAAATGAATTTTTTCTATAGAAATAATATGATAAAAATGAGTTAGGTTTGAATCTAGCCTAATTGTATTTTGGTTTTTAATCTGAGTTTCCTTAGCTACGGGCATATTAAGGAGGTGTATGCCCATAACTTAGGTGACATTTGAATAAAGAGTTGCTTATTTTTGTATTTTTGTGACTGTATCTCCTTATATCTACATGTTTTATAATGTCATTCAACAATCTTTTCAGGTAGGAAAAGAGGAATTGGTGTTAAAGCAAGGAGTTGTCTTCTACTTCCTCTTCAGAACTCCTGTGACTCTTTTTTTTCTCTTATGCACTTATACTCTGTATTATTGTTATTGTATACTTTCATTCTCACATTAGAGAAGTAAGTTCCTAGATAAAAGGCTTAATTTTACACATCTGATAGTAATAAACAGCCGTATCTCTTACTCAAAGACTGTAATAAAAGTGTGTTTAATATATCAATGAATATAGCATTTTGCCATACCTGCTACCTAATACTTGACTTTTCTATATCTAGAAAATATACCTTTAAATAACTACTTCTCCCTTCTCCAAATACACTACAACCTTTTAGAATCTGAAAAGAAAGGAGCCTCAAATCATCTCTTATTTATTCAAGAATTATTTGAGTCCTCACAATGAGATAGGCATCATTTTAGTGGCTCCATACCAGCGCTCCAAACAAATTCCCTATTTCCATGGAGTTTAGATAGACTCTGACTCTCTCTCTCTCTCTCTCTCTCTCTATATATATATATATATAAAATTAGTCATGTGAAAAATTTATGACAAAATTGTGCAGAATAAGCATTTAGAGATGGATGCGATAACTTCCTTAGCTCTCATAGGTAGCAAATGAAGCGGTAATGGTACCTAGGTCTTTAGATCCTGATGGTATCCTTGAAATTAGTTTCTTCTTCATAAACTGGAAGGTAGGGCAGGATATAATAGACATCCATTCCTGTTCTTTTCTTTCATTGTATGCCTTTAAAAAAAATCTTTATAGGGAATTTCATAGGCATTTGAATCTACTGTTTTTTAAAATATCAGGTTCTTCACATAGTAAAAATAGTGGGGGTTTCCCAGGTGGCTCAGTGGTTAAGAATCCGCCTGCCAAGCAAGAGTCGAGGCTGGATCCCTGGGTTGGGAAGATCCCTTGGAGGAGAAAATGGCAACCCACTCCAGTATTCTTGCCTGGGAAAAGCCCATGGACAGAGGAGCCTAAAGGGCTACAAGTCCATGGGTCGCAAAAGAGTCAGACATAACTTAGTGACTAAACAACAACAAAAAATAGTGGGCTTTAAAAATCAATATAAGAGCTTTCAGAAGCATTGATTTAGCTGTTTGGCTGTGTGGGGTCTTAGCTGCGGCTTGTGGGCTCTTCATTGTGGCACACAGGCTTCTCTCTAGTTGTGGCGTATGGACTCAGTAGTTCCAGTGGCTAGGGCTTAGGTACCCCTCGTTCTTTGGTATGTGGGATTTTAGTTCCCCAACCAGGGATCGAGTCCCCTGTGTTGGAAGGTGGGATTTTTAACCACTGGACCACCAGGGAAATCCCTGTAAGAACTTTTATGGATGGAAATTTTCTTAGGATCCAGTGGTTAGTACTCCTCGCTTTCACTGCTAAGTGCACAGATTCAATTCTTAGGCGGGGGAATTAAGACCCTTCAAGATGCATAGCCAAAAAAAGAACTTTCATGGAATTGATTTAACAAAACATATTTCTGCACTTTGTATGCCTCATGAAAAGATTGAGGTGTATTTTTCTTAGTAAATTTTCACCAGACTTAGTTAAGATGTGGTGTGGAGTAAGAGGACCTTATATCAGGAAATTGCTTTTGACTGAGATTTAATACCTTCTATGATCTAATTTTGGAGAAGGCAATGGCAACCCACTCCAGTACTCTTGCCTGGAAAATCCCAGGGACGGAGGAGCCTGGAGGGCTGCAATCCATGGGGTCACTGAGTCGGACACGGCTGAGCAACTTCACTTTCACTTTTCACTTGCATGCATTGGAGAAGGAAATGGCAACCCACTCCAGTATTCTTGCCTGGAGAATCCCAGGGATGGCGGAGCCTGGTGGGCTGCCGTCTGTGGGGTCGCACAGAGTCGGACACGACTGAAGCGACATAGCAGCATGATCTAATTTGTAGCTTTCTGACTTTGCCTATAGTAAACCCTATATTCTAGCATGTAGAAATTTTATGCTTGCCTACCAATACTGTATTCCTTCTTCTCCTTTTTTCTTATACCAATTAGTTATTTTGGTCAAAATCCCTTTTTATTTTTTTTGCATGCATTGTCTCCTTTGAACAGTTTTAGTACCTTTGCTCTGTACTTTTGGTTTGGCATTCTGCACTGCTCTTTGCCTCAGCTGGTAAAGAATCTGCCTGCAATGCAGGAGACCCAGGTTTGATCCCTGGGTCACAAAGATCCCCTGGAAGAGGGAATGGGTACCCAATTCAGTATTCTTGCCTAGAGAATTCCATGGACAGAGGAGCCTGGCAGGCTACAGTTCATGGCGTCACCAAGTCAGACACAACTGACTGACTAACACACTTTCACTGCTCTTTAATACCCTTTGTTTTCTAAAACATTAAATTTGAAATATTTAATTTTTCATCTGTTCATTTTACCTATGTACATTTTTTTCATGGTTATTTACTCTTTTTTTTTTGTCTTCTAGTGTACTGAAAACCTGTAGATACTTTAACAGAGAAAATATCGTTGGGATGCAATGTTTTCTCTAGAAAGACTCATATTCTGAACCATGGTTAAAGATAGAAAGACATAGTTTTTACCATGCTATAATTTTGAATCACATATTTCTATGACCAAACCATGGTGGAAAGTCCACTTCCTAATATATAACACTTAGGCTTTCACTGCTTCCTTTAGAAATAATTTAAAGTTTATTTAAAAAAAATTGTTTTTTTAATCTCCTACCCATCTTAGCAGTTGTTATAGATTTTTAAAGTTAATATACAAAGTTTTGGAAAATTTTCAAAGATTTAGAGATTATTTTCAGAATATTCTCTGTGTATTATATTTGAAATATTAGAAATATGAAATATTATTTCATATTAAACTGCATTAGCTTAAGGGAAATTTTGAAAGAAACATTATCTCCCCCAAATTTAACATTCAGTATTAAATATATATAGATTAAAAATAGGATTTATGTCTGATTGCTAAACAGGTGATTTTCAAAGATGGAATGATACAGAATTACTGATGGTATGTTGGTTAAGAATTTATTTCATTTTAGTTATTACAGTGTTAAAAGTACTTTAAACTTATGAGATAAATTTTACCCAATCATGTTAGTGATATTTTATATAATAACTATCACCTTTTTATCAGCAAACTAAAAAAAAAAAATACATCTTTCTACCTATTCGTACATAGCACTATGACAAGGGATGTCAAAATAAAACTTTTCCCTTAAAAGTCTTAAGAGCTGCTATTTCTAATTCTTTACATTTCTTTTCATTGAGTCTGGTATATGTTACTGTATTAGTGGTTCTCACTGTATGATCTGCAGCTCTCTCAAGTTCTCAGAAATCATTTCAGGATGTTCAAAAGATCAAAATTGTTTTCATCACTATACTAATATGTTACTTACCTTTTTACTGGGTTGATGTATTTGCACTGATGATACAAAAGCAATGGTAGGTAAAATTGCTGGCTTCTTAAGGCCATGGCATCAAATTGTGCTAGTATCATTGTATTTATCATTGCCATATACTCAGAGTTAAAAAAGTAAAAAGCCAGTTTCACCTGAAGAATAATCTTGATAAAGCAGTAAATATTAATTTTTTGAAATCTCCATATATGATTACATATCCTTTTAATGTTACTATGTGATAAAATGGGAAGTACACATAAAGCACTATCACTGACAGACACACTATGTCTATCAAACTTAAGACATTTGGCAAATGTTCTCAAAAATGATTGAAGTGAGCCTGTCACTTTAAGGGAAGCAGTCAGTATTTGTTATTAGTGATAAAATTAAGCTTTCAGGCACAAATTAGAATTTCAGAAATTTTATTTGCCTGAGCTTCACAGCTTTGCAGTACTTAAAAACTTTTGTAATGAAACCAGTAGTGATATTAATGATGTGATTTTTGGTATTGTTGGAGAAGGAAATGGCAACACACTCTAGTATTCTTGCCTGGAGAATCCCATGGACAGAGGAGCCTGGCAGGCTACAGTCCATGGGGTCGCAAAGTCAGACACGACTGAAGCAACTAACACTTTGATATTGTAGTTTGATTTTGAATTCGGTAAATATTAGTAAATATAACCCTTAAGGGAAGTCTTTGGGAGCAGCACAGTACTTCATAGGTGTATAAGCGTGTCCTGAGAACAAAAGATTTGAGAACCGCTGATGTAAGTCTTCTACCGAAGTCAAACATTTCTAAGTATTAACATCATAACCTCCCTCATCTGCTACCCTTCCCCCATGAAAAGAGACGAACACCTATGATTTCAGTAAGAAAAACAAATAAGATTACATATGATATGAATAATACATTGTTAAAATATTCTACAGATTTAATTTTCTACTTTGAACTGTGGGCTTATATATTCCATTGAAATTATTTAGGATTGCATTGTATTTATCATTGATACTGACGTTAAAATATTTTTCTCTCTTCTTCCTTTTTCTTCTGTTTATTTCTCTTCCCAATTTCCTTTTCTCCTTTCATTTCTCCCTTCCTTCCATTTTTGGTATTTATTTTCTAGGTGGAGTCTTTCATTTTGGATCAAGATGATTTGGAAAATCCAATGCTGGAAACGGCTTCCAAGTTACTTTTGTCAGGTACTGCTGATGGTGCAGACCTCAGGACAGTAGATCCAGAAACACAAGCTAGACTGGAAGCTTTACTAGAAGCTGCAGGTAAGTCTGCAAACTCTACATATATAATAAGCCTACCTAATTTTCCAAAGTTCATATGACTCTTAAAAATTCTAGTTATTATAAATATGATCTTAGATATTTATAAAGACTTCATAAAAGTTAAGGATTACTTTCTGGAGAATTACATGGAACATTTCATGAAAACACGTTTTCATTGCCAGAATACAATTGACAGATTACTGTAAACCTTATAAACAGAGCCTTCAGATACGGTCATATACTTCATATACGGTCAGTTTATATTCATCTTGAATTCCATTTTTGCAAATTCATCCACTTTATAAAATGTATTTATATCCCCATATTAATACTCCCATCACTGTCTGTCTTCCATAGAAATGTACAGAACAGTGAAAGTTTTGAGTTGTTCTGTGTGCATGTTTTCTGCTGACATGATGCTCTCTGCCTTCTTGTGTCAGCTCTCATAATCAAGTGTCCTTTCCACAATCTACTTTGAGTTACATTTTCCACATTTTTGTGCCTTTTGTTGGTAATTTCACTGTTTAAAATGGCTCCCAAGTATAATGCTGAAGTGCTCTCTAGTGTTCCTAAATGTAAGCAGGCTGTGATGTGCCTTGTGGAGAAAATAGGTGTCTTAGATAAGCCTTTTCAGCTCGAGTTACAGTGCTGTTGCCTGTGAGTTCAATGTTAAAGAATCAAGTATAATATATTAAAAACACACATGAAACAAGCCTATGTATTGACTGGTTAATGCAGATGCTCAGGCCAGAGTCTTTCAGGCACCTAGCTCTATATTTCCTCTTGGAGGAGTCGTTAAGTATTCATTAATTGAGTGTTCCCAGTGATTTTACAGAACATAATTACCATGAATAATAAGAATTGACTGTGAATAATTCCTTCCACTTTTTGGGTCATACACTGTTTTTTAAAACCTTGTAAAGTGAGGGAAATGAAAATTGTGAAATTATTTAAAAATATGTCATAAGAGTAACAGGGAATGATTCTCCTGAAGATGAAGAGACTGGAATTGAATACAAGAGAGCTGTTTGTTTTCTCTTGTCCAAAGAGGCAAAACCAGGTTTAAAGATCCTACATGAAAGTAGACTTCAGCTGAAAGGAGCTATCTTTGGAGGTAGAATTCCTTTTTATAGAATGCTAATAGTTGCTTTTTCTCATCTTTGTGTTTATTCCCATTTTTTTCCCATTTTCTTTATAGTAGCTAACAATCAAGATATCAGCTAAGCTGAGTTCTCCTCTATAGGCTGTAGAAAAAAATTCACTTCCAAGTTTATTATGTCGGTAGCAGAATTCAGTTCCTTGGAATTGTGGGACTGAGATCTTGATATTCGTACAGACTGTCAACTGGAACTGCTGTCCTGTATAGCAAACCTGTTTGAGACTGTCCACATTTCCTTCATCTTCATATCAGCATGGCATGTAGAATCCTTGTGCTTTGAATCTCTGACTTCTTTTCTCCAGCCAGCCATAGAAATTTCTTTGTTCTTCCTGGGGTCATGTTTGATAGGGTCAGGCCCACCCAGATAACCTTCTTATCTTTAGGTCAGCTATTCCATGGGAAAAGTGAAAGTGAAAGTCGCTCGGTCATGTTGACTCTTTGCAACCCCATGGACTATGCAGTTCATGAAATTCTCCAGGCCAGAATACTGGAGTGGGTAGCCTTTCCCTTCTCCAGGGAATCTTCCCAACCAGGGATCAAACCCAGGTCTCCCACATTGGAGGTGGATTCTTTACCAGCTGAGCCACAAGAGAAGCCCAAGAATACTGGAGTGAGTAGCCTATCCCTTCTCTAGTGGATCTTCCCAATTCAGGAATGAAACCGGGGTCTCCTGCATTGCAGGTGGATTCTTTACCAATTGAGCTATCAGGTAAGCTAATCATGAGGATAAAAGTCTGTCAAATTCACAGTCCCAAAGATTATATATAGTGTATACACCAGAGCTGGGTAATCTTGGGAACATTTTAGAATCCCTAGTATACCAGTGATTGTACAGAAGCCACTCCATTTCTTTGAAACCCCAAATGTCAATATCTTTAAGTCTTTTCTCTGTGGCTGTTTAATTTCTTGCCTGTTTTTGTCTAGGTTTCCCTGGTGTCTTAGATGGTAAAGAAGCTGCTTGCAATGCAGGAGACTTGAGTTTGATCCCTGGGTCGGGAAGATCCCCTGGAGAAGGGAATGGCAACCCACTCTAGTATTCTTGCCTGGAGAATCCCATGGACAGTGGAGCCTGGTGGGCTACAGTCCAAGAGTCGGACGTGACTGAGCAACTAACACACAACACATACACATTTTTGTCTAGTGAATTAGAAATGCTGGCTGCCAACGTTTTGAGAGCTGAGAGTAGAAAGGGGGCCAAGGATCTCACTGTTTATCATGTATATGCTCATCTGATCCTCATTTTCAATTTAGTATTATCTCTTCTTCATCTATACTTGATGTGTCCTAGCCCAGGGTCTTTCTAGTTTAGTTTGTTTAGAGAACAGTCATCTGCTGTGCAGTTTGTGGATGGAGTCTTAAATGTCTAAATGCTCCTCATAGGTGTTCAGCCAGTCTATCTGTTTTCCAACCCAGACCTCACCCCTGTACCTGGAACCTGTATATAGCTACAGGGCCGATCACCTTGTTTCTCTTGATTATCTATGGTTCTGCTTACTTTGTTTTGCCAAGTCAGTTACATCTCCTCTTTACTTTGTATTCATTAATATTAGCTTTGATTTACAGATTTCTTCTAGTTTTATCAAAGATAAAAAAGTTCCTGTTGTATTTTAGTTTTCCTTTGAGTAAGTTCTAAGAAGAAAAAGGGTGGAAATAATTGTCTTAAAATAATCTTGAAATAAGAAATCTAATCTTCTAATTCACCTTTTCTCTGAAGTTATATGGTTCTATTGTTCAATTGATTAAATGTCTTAACTTGGAAAAAATAATCTGGTCATGTATCTTTTATTTGATCTCAACTGATTAATATCTAATAATTGAATAAGACTAGTAAAAAAGATCACAGTAATCCAGAATAGTGAGATTAATTTTCAATCACTATTTATTTGAAAGGTTACTATGTATTTCTTAGATTACTTCCTAGTTATTTTTATAAAATAGATATCTTATGAAGATAAAAGAAGATCATAAAAATTTAATATAGAATATTTTGTTTTCAATGTTATTTCTTCTTAAAATGGGAATTACTTTCTACTGATCCAGATGTACTCTCTTGTTTAATGGTTCTGTTGCTGTCAATGACAAAACATTGTTAAATAGCCAGTGAGAGCTGGCTAAAATATTGGCTCTAATTCTCTCCTGTGAGAATGCATCTGTAAGCTTGGTCTTAATAATGTTAGGATATTTAACTAACCACAGATGTCTTATTGACTAAATACTACTTTAGCAGGTTTAGACTATAGCTGGCTTTTGATATTAGTAATAGGAATTATACAGTAGGTATCTGTCTTATCAAACCAAGACTCTTTTTATTCTTTGTACATCTTGATTGTAGCAGACACTAAATTTGATTGCTCCTTACATTTGTTACATCTAAAATCAGAAAGGCTTCTTGCCAGATTTATTCCATAAGATGTTATATTTCATATCTTGAATTTTTCAGAAAGAAAAGCAAGTGCATATAAACTTTTTATAAACTTCAAACACAAACTTATATGATATTTTTGAGCTCTTCCACTATTAAAAGAAATCTGCTCAAATATGTTTATTGTCATCATTTGGGAGATCTTTTTGGTCTTTGTCTTAGTTAAATAGTTTGTTTTAAAATGTATAATTATATTTGAATCACTTGGGGGTCTTCTTTAAAAATGTAGGTTATCAGTTGGTAATTTTGGGTTCTGAGATTCTGCATTTCTAACAAACTCCCAAATGATAGTAATGCTTCTTGTTTATGAACAATGTGTTAAGTAGTGGGGTTCCTTAATATCCCTTATCACATTAGATATTTTATCTTCAAGTTAGAGCAAAGGTTCTTAAATCTTGGCTGTACATCAGCATCTCCTTAGAGTTTTTAAAATATGTTGATCCCTAGGCCTCACTTTTACCTGAATTATATCTTTAGATATAGGGTAGCTCAACATTTGAACTCTTGAAAGGCTTCACTGAGGGGCAGCCTGTTTTAAACACCACTGAGTTGGAATAGTAAAAGTTAGAGATCAGCTTGCTTTATAGTAATATCTAGAATAGCAACAAGTTATGTCTCATGTACATGGTAACTAACCATTTCTGCTTTTGAAATTTTTTTTAAAAATTTGCTATTCTAAATGTCTTTTATAGACATGATGCTTTTAGACATGATTTCGGGTGTGTTTAATAAGTTATAGTTGTAATTTGAAGCAAATAGATACTCACAGGTAGGTTATCTTTTATGTAGCCTGTAATGTCTTTTCAGGCCATTTTTTGGTCATAAGTGGTAGTAGCCCGACTAAATATTCTTAAGCTGAAGTGACCATATACCAAAAGTATGGGGTTGGTGCTAGCTTCTGACACTGCTAGAATCAATGAATCAAATATAACTTTATCAGTAATATCTCCTTTGTATTTCTCTGCTCTCCCCTATGTTGACTTATTTCGGATAGTCTTTTTCTCCTTGTGGTGATAAAAGTGGCTAAATAGCACTTGGCAATTTGGCAACCTTTAGACATAGGTTCTTCTTCTAATGTATAGCAAACCTCTATGGATACCCAGTTGTTCCAGCATATACCAGTGACCCATTTCTAGAACCAGAGAGTCACAGAGTTCAGCACATATGGACCACATAGAAGGAGTAAGATTATTAGACAGTTGGAGAATAGTGTTTTCCCAAAAGATTCTGGCCAGGCAATATATAGCTGTCCAATATATCATTTGGAAGTTAACATAAATAGTTAAGTAACTTGAATTTTGCTTTGTTTCTCCTTTTGGGTATATCCAAATTGGTGTGAAAATAATGTAATAGGAATAGGCAAATTATCTACGGCTGATGGTAAAGCCTTTGCAGATCCTGAAGTGCTTCGGAGGTTGACGTCGTCTGTTAGTTGCGCGTTGGATGAAGCTGCTGCTGCACTTACTCGTATGAGAGCTGAAAGCACAGCAAATGCAGGGCAGTCGGACAAGTAAGTATATTTCTACTGTGATCAGTGTAAAAATATTTTCTTAAAGATAATAAAAATAGCTAACATTTACTGAGCATATGTTTTGTGCCTGACACCATACTAAATAACCACTTTACATGTGATACCTTGCTTATACTCCAAAAAGCCTTAGGTATAGATTTTATTTTTATTTCCATTTTACTTATGAAAAGCTGAAAAGAAGTAACTTAATCAAGATCAAATAAATAACAAGTAGCAGAGCCAGAACACCCCTATCTGTCTGACTTCAAAACTGACTTCTTAGCCAATATGTTATAAAAGACCTTTAGCTGATTTAGATTTTGTTTTTTTTAAATGTTTTCCTGACAAAGAAGTCAATGACTTCTAATTATTCATACCATTTTCTACTTCATGTGCATGAGAAAAAAAAAAGTGAAAGTTGCTCAGTCATGTCCCAACCTTTGTTATCCCATGAACTGTAGCCCACCAAGATCTTCTATCCATGGAATTCTCCAGGCAGGAATACTGGAGTGGGTTGCCATTCCCTTCTCCAGGGGATCTTTCCGACACAGGGATCAAACCCTGATCTACATTGCAGGCAGTTTCTTTATGGTCTGAGCCACCAGGGAAGCCCACTTCATGTGTATGGTGGTGGTGGTGGTTTAGACGCTAAGTCGTATCCGGCTCTTGCCACCCCATGGACTATAGCCTACCAGGCTCCTCTGTCCATAAGATTCTCCAGGCAAGAATACTGGGGTGGGTTGCCATTTCCTTCTCCATTTATGTGCATAGTTCTGACCATTTTGAAGGGATGGTTTTTATTTGTTTTTGAATGTTCAAAAATGTTGTAGATCTAGTTTCCATAACTTGAATGTGATTGTGTTTCAAGGATGTTATCTTTCTATGTCCTATAGTTCCTTTTATATAATACTTCACATTTATTAAGAACTCAGTAAATATTTTGTGACTTGGCCTTTTAAGTTTTTCTAATGATGTTATGCAATAAAAAAAATAATCACATCATCTTGTATATAAAACAATTATGGATAGTATAGTTAAAAATATAATGCCAGGGAAGCAGCTGGAAAAGAACCATTAATAACATGTTACTGTCTTGATTCCTCAAAGGCTTCTTTTTTTCCCTTTAATTAAAAAGAAGCCATTAAGCCATTTTATTTACAGTTGACCTTGAACAACACAGGTCTGACTGCACAGGTCCATTTAATACACAGGTTTGTTTTTTTTTTCTTTCTTTTTTGGGCTGCACTGCGGAGCTTGTGGGATCTCAGTTCCCTGACTAGGGATTAAACCCGGGCCACGGTAGTGAAAGCCAAATCCTAACTTCTAGACCACCAGGGAACTCCCAGCACAGGATTTTTTTGATAATAAATACTACACTGCTGCACAGTCTGTGGCTGGTTGAATATATAGATACAGAAACACAGATATAGAGGAACTGTAGATAACAGAGGAACTACATATATGGAAGGCTAACTATTAAGTTACTTGCAGATTTTCAACTGAGTGGAGTGTGGTTACCCCTCACCCCCATGTTGTTCAGGGGTCAACTGCATTTTAGCCATTGCCTTTAAACAGTTGAGGAAATAGGAATATTCTTTTGTGTGTGAATTTAGAGAATAAAAAATAACATTCAAGAACTGTCTTTTGTATAGTAGTATTTTTAAGACTGAAGGAGAGGTTATATAATACCAGCAAGAGTGTGAATTTTCTGTTTCTCTTAACTCTGTCTTCATTCATCTAAGTTTTTATTCATTTATTTTACCATCCTTCTCATTGATTGACTCTCAAGTTAACCTCAGGTTCTGTTCCTTAGTTACCATTCATTTTACTAGCCCACAATATTATTGATATTCTCTAGATGGTTTTTAATGTGGTGCGTTCTGAGACTGGCAAGAGAAGAGATTTTAAACACCTTGAAGAGTATAGTTCAAATGGGAAATAAGAAAAATAAAGAGTCATTGATTCTTTGGCATTGAAAGTAATAGAAGTGATCAGCAAAACAATAAAGCATGTTTGTGACAGTCATATTTGTTCAACAAAGTTTGAGAAAGAAGGGGAGTGCAGTGATGCTATGTCCCAGATTTTACATCAGTTAAGTGTGGAGCCATGTGCCAGATTTAACATACATTTTGCTTGGAAGTTCTGAAGTTCAGCTGTTGCTAGAGTAGTTCCTGAGAGGCTGTTTTAAAGCTAACACACTTAAGGAAATTGAGTGAAAGTTCAAATGGGAAAATAGAGGAGGATCTGTGCCTGAGGGGAAAAGAAAGAAAGAGATCACCTGACAGGGAGAAAAGAGTGTGTTTTTTTACAGGAAATGTCATGTGGAAGGGATTTGTCCTGAACTTACTTAAAGGTGATAGAGAACACTGAATCTACAGACTGTCAGTGCCTGTAAAATGCAAGATTAAGAGAGAAACTTATTAAGTGCTGTTTAAGACTTTCACCGGAGAAGGCAATGGCACCCCACTCCAGTACTCTTGCCTGGAAAATCCTATGGACGGAGGAGCCTGGTAGGCTACAGTCCATGGTGTCGCTAAGAGTCGGACACGACTGAGCGACTTCACTTTCACTTTTCCCTTTCATGCACTGGAGAAGGAAATGGCAACCCACTCCAGTATTCTTGCCTGGAGAATCCCAGGGATGGCGGAGCCTGCTGGGCTGCCGTCTATGGGGTCGCACAGAGTCGGACACGAATGAAGCGACTTAGCAGCAGCAGCAGCAGCAAGACTTTCACTTTGGCAAGGGTCAGTACAGTTAACGAGGGACTTTAGGCAGAAAACATTGAATGGGAAAGTGCTAAGGTAGTGTTTGGGTTGGAGGTCATGTTGTATTTTTAATAAGAGTAATCAGGGAAATCCTCACATAGAAGGTGGTTTTTTAGCAAAGGCTTGAAATAGATAAGGCAATGATCTGTGCCTAAGAGAAGTTCTCTTGTCAGGGGGATAGCAGATACATAAATCTTGGACCTGCAGCTGAACTAGCATTTTTAATGAAAAACATGAAATCCAACTTGGCTAAAGTGGAAAGAGTAAGAGTGAGAATAGTAGGTGATGAAATCAGAGAAGTAAAAGGAGTATGAGATCCTCCCACTGGACAGGATAAGAATTTAACTTTTACTCTGAGTAAGGATAGAGGCCAGTGGAGGATTCTGAGCAGAAGAGTGACATGATCGACTTCCTTTTTAAATAAGATCTCTCTGGTGCCATCATTGGAAAGAGCCTGGAGAAGAGCCAGGGGTAAAAGCAAGGAGACTGCTTAGGAGACTTTACCATAATCATGGCCAAGGATGATGTTGAAACTGAGTGCTAGTGATAGTAGGGGTATGGAAAAGAGGTTATCCTTGGATGCCTTTAGTACCTAAAGTGACAGGGCCATGTTTTAATAAGAGGTTGTAAGAACTGAGGTTTATTTTAAATAAAGAGAAAAATAAGAAACTTGGATTTAGTGTTTTGCTAAGAATGAATTTTATTTATAAGTGAAAGAATCTTTAGAAATGTCCATAATTGTAATTCTTACGGGCGATTTACAGGGCAAAAACTTACACTCTCAGTCTGATTTTCTGTTGTTCTACCACTTCTTCGACTCTCCTTTTTGCTTGAATTAAGCCTTTGCCTTACCTGCATGCTTTATATACTTCCCCAAAATGTGATGGTATAAGTAAACACTTAAAAAAAAAAAAGAATCTGCTTATCAGTTATTTATCAGTTCAGTTCAGTCACTCATTCATGTCTGACTCTTTGCGACCCCATGGACTGCAGCATCTGGGCTTCCCTGTCTATCACCAACTCCCGGAGCTTGGTCAAACTCATTTCTGTTGAGTCGGTGATGCCAGCCAACCATCTCATCCTCTGTCATCCCCTTCTCCTCCTGCCTTCAATTTTTCCCAGCCATCAGGGAAAATACTTTGGCTCTTCACATCAGGTAGCCAAAGTATTGGAACTTTAGCTTCAGCATCAGTCCTTCCAATGAATATTCTGGACTGATTTCTTTTGGTATTGACTGGTTTGATCTTGCAGTCCAAGGGACTCTCAAGAGTCTTCTCCAGCACCACAGTTATTTATAGATTAGTCCAAAGTACATGCTCAAAACTTTCCTGTCTCATTTCCCTTTACTTAATTGAAGAACCCAGATAGGCCTTTATAATTAGTGAAAATTTTACCCATTTCATTAAATTTTATAAAATTTTTCTAGTGGCTGAGCTGTGCAAACAGAAGTATAGTTGTAACTCAAATTTTTCTTCATGTGATTTTCTATACAATTTTATGTTTTAAATTTTGGGTTTTTTTTTCTCTGCAAATAGTAAATAAGATTGTCTTTCAGTTACATGACTGAAAACAGTTTGTAATGTTGATCATTAATTGAGTGACTTTTATATGTAGATTTTAAAAACTCAGGCTTCCCTGGTGGCTCAGACGGTAAAGAATCTGCCTGCAATGAGGGAGACCTGGGTTCAGTCCCTGGATTGGGAAAATCCCCTGGAGAAGGGAATGGCTACCCACTCCACTCAGTGAACTGAATCATTTTATTTTCTTTTTGTTATGAGTCATATTGAAATAATCATCCTTATTTAGTGCTACTGTCCAGATTAACTTCAAAAATCAATACTTAATGCTAGGCAATTTTTTATTTTCTTACATCCTGATGTCACAATATTCTTCTCCTAATAGCCGCAGTTTGGCAGAAGCCTGTTCAGAAGGAGATGTAAATGCTGTGCGAAAGTTACTCATTGAAGGGCGAAGTGTAAATGAACATACGGAGGAAGGGGAAAGCCTTCTTTGTTTAGCTTGTTCTGCTGGATATTATGAGCTTGCACAGGTTTGTATTATCAAAATAAAGCTCACAGGGTTTTTTTTGTTTGTTTTGTCAAAACTTGGTCTGTGTATTAAGGAAATAATAAAATGAAATCAACCATCAGGCTCATTTCAAGAAATAGTTTTGTTAGATACATTTTTTGTTTATTGGCTTTTTTCTGTAATATGACTAGGTAGGTGTTATCGTAAATGTATGTTCAAGAAATTTTGATGAATATATAATTTTCTAATATCCTTTAAACTTTTTCTTCTGTAAGGTTTTGTTGGCAATGCATGCGAATGTGGAAGATAGGGGGATCAAAGGTGACATTACACCCTTAATGGCTGCTGCTAATGGAGGACATGTCAAAATTGTGAAGTTGCTGCTAGCTCATAAAGCTGATGTCAATGCACAGTCTTCAACAGGTTATGCATACCTCTTTTTCAGTATTTAAATCTTAACACCCTCTGTTAGTAATTAATTCAGATGAAAGTGCTCATCAGTGATGCTTTTGCAGTTATCAATACTGCAGATTTGTGTACGTCCGTGCATTAGGCTTAAAGTATATACAATGTGTTTTGAATGAAATTTCTCCTGTTTTGAGTATGAGGGCTATCTTGGCCTTGGTTCTTTTATATTAAACACTGACTGGGTTAGAAGGACCATTTTCTTAGAAATAAAGAAGTATGGGCTACACCTCCCAAACCCAGGTTTTCTATTTATCAGGGATGAAGGGAAGGGAAGATAGGGAGAAGAACAAGAAGGATATGCAGCAGAAGGTAGGTCTGTCATTGTCTAGTGTTATTAAATTGTGGCCTAGAGGAAAGCAAAGACATTATGCTCCACAAGAGACAGAATGTGAACCTAAATCAATTTTTTTTTCTTTCAAACTTGGGCATACATTAATTTGTATCAAAGCTCTAAAATATATGAAAATATATTTTGTGCATTTCCTTCATGCAAGATTTTCAAATTTATTAAATATTTTAAATAATTTTAAAGATCTATAGGTTCTGATTTGAGGAGGTTTTAGAAATCCTTATTTTACCCAGACCTTAACTTTTTTTCCCCCTCTTAACATGGGAGATTTTTATCATTAAGAGGGAATGTTTTTGAAATTATTTTAACTTTGACTACCAGTTAATTGATGTTTAAAGTTGTATTAAAAGCAACATGTGATTAAAAGGACCAGTATGAGGTATATCTATATATGATGAATAATTGCAATCTAAAGAAAAAATACACTTTGGGAAACATTTCTCAGATTAAAGTTAGAATGAATGTGACTTTTTTGTCATGAGAAAAGTTTGTTTCATAATTGCTCAGTTCTTTTATAATTCTACAGTTGTGATAAGTGTATATGATTTTCCTCATGTGTTTAACCCTGATTTTGAAATGGAAAAAGTAAGGAATTGGTTTTAGTAAGATAAAATGTAATAAAGAAAAGAATTATATGTATAAGTGTAATAGCTAAATTTATTAAAGTTTTATAGTCTCCTATGTCAGTTTTCTCTTTGATACTAAATAAACCTGTTTCATTTTGCTATTTTATCTGAATGTCTTTATTTTTCTTCATTAAAATAGGCAATACAGCACTTACATATGCTTGTGCTGGAGGGTATGTAGATGTTGTAAAGGTGCTCTTGGAATCCGGTGCTAGTATTGAGGACCATAATGAAAATGGTCATACTCCTCTTATGGAAGCTGGAAGTGCTGGACATGTGGAAGTAGCCAGATTGCTGCTAGAAAATGGGGCTGGCATTAATACGCATTCCAATGAATTTAAAGAGAGTGCCCTTACATTAGCTTGTTACAAAGGTACAGTAAAGAAAACTTTTTTTTAAAAAATGAAGTTTTTAAACTCATGAAATGACAGTTCATGTAGTATGGTTATTCACTTAAAAAATAAAAGATGGTAATAGTATGTAGTATGTTATAAATAAAAGTGTTTAAAGTATTTCAGAGGTTAAAAGTTTTTAGTATGTAAAGTTTATATAATTTAAAAATATTTAATTATTATAAATATGGCCAATGAAAAATAGTAATTGATCCAGTTTTTACCAGAAGCATAATTTTAATATGCATTGTACTTTTTAATGTTTATGCTTGTGTTTTGCCTGGTTTACACAAAAGAATCCTATTGAATTCAGAAGTATTTAGCCTGTAAATTTAAAGTAAATGCAGTGGAAGCTAAAACGATTTAGTAACAAGAAGGTATGTAAGCTGTTTCTCATGAAGAAGGAGAAAAATGGAAGAGAAAGGGAGGATATATGAAAAAAAATTATAAGTGGTGTGGAGGGAGTTTGTATTCAAAAGAACAATTTTTTAGAGTATCATCAACACGTGTAATAAAGGAAGAGCTGGTTGAAATTGAATCTACCTGCCCAGATATAGTTGTACAAAGGGGTTAGTAACACAGTCTTCGAAGTGACATCAGTCAACCTGAAAATAATGATAACAGAGTAAAATATCTTATTTGGGGGGTGAAGATAATTGTCTGAATAAATACTTAATTTTCAGCTAGCTAATGATTTAGATGCTGGATTCTAAAATAATAACCACAGAGCCATACATTTTTCAGAATCAACCTTTATGACAGATAAATGTCTATAAATGAAGAAACTTCTCAAAAAGAAATATATGTGCATGGCCATTCAGTTCAGTGTTTCTACCATCTGCAGCTGTGTCTTGTTTCTATCATACAATAGGTGATACATTTTTGACCCGGAGGCATCAAGAAAAAGCTCTTGAAAGGCAAAGTACAAAATTTAAGGAAGCAGTCACTCTCGGTGGCTGAAGTTTCACATCCACTAGCTTGTGAGTGAATGTCTCCTTAAATTTTGCACCCAGGACTTTGATTCCCTCATTGTTGTGTTGGCCACAATGTTGTTTTTCTATTTCAGAGCAGCCAAAGTTTTGTTAGATCTTTTGGAATAGTTTCACTTAAAAACATGGCTAAAATAATCCTTATACAAATAAATGACTAAAATTTAAGTTAAATGTTAAAATAGGCTCCCAAGGACTATTGATTATCTGGTGTTACAGATAATTCAGATTAAGGGTGCTTCGGAAGCCCAGCTGAGGTCTCTTAGTTCTCCACTTCTGTTTGGTAGTTAAGCAGGGGTTGATCTTCATTGTGAGGAGAGGAATTAAGCCTTGGGGCAGCCTCTCTAGGGCAGGCTGATTGGGTGGCTTTCCTCTCACCTTTTCTCAAATAGTTTGAAAGCGAAACTGGCTCCATTTTATCACTGAAAGCCAGCTGGCCAGTGAGCATTGAGATGGGGTTATATATAACTCCTCTTCCCTCTCTACTTTGCTTGTAGCCCCATCTTGCTGAGGTTAGGACTTGCAGGCTTTTATTAAAGAGGCTGGATACTGAGATACTGGAGAACATTTCTGCTACTTCCAGGGATCTGTGCACACAGATCTGTGCACACACTCTTTCCTCTATTTCTCGTGAGGTCTCCTAGGATACAAATTGACATGGAGGAGATGGAGAAGGGATAGATTTCAGGCCAAGACTAAACATTGATGTGGCTCTTTGGGCAGAGAGAATGACAGAGAGGAAGGAAATATAGTTTGTCAGCAAAAACAAGGTATGGCAGATACAACACTTACTCACCAAAGCTAATTTAGTTTTAACGATGATTCCGCTATCCACTCCTTCCCTCCATTCCCAGTTGATTGAGAATTGACTGCAGCTCATTCCAGATAAAGTTGGGGAAAAAATTAGTAACTTTTCTATTGTTTCTTACATGGTATCTGAAGTCCTTTTTAAAATATAATTGGTAATCTTTGTAACTACTCATAAGTTAATCATTATGTGAATTGAAGATTATGGTTTATTTGAAACTATGTAAATATATATGTATGTGTCTATATATATATACGTTAATATCTAAATGGATAAATATAAATGGTGTTGTTTCAAGGATATTTTTATATATACAGTTTCCGACTTACAAAAAGCTTGTTGCTAAAACATCTGTGAGTTTGTTATTGAAACTTAAAGCTCATTGCCTCATAAAAATAACTTCATTGGTGATTTTTCATCCCAGGCTACAGTTCACAAAAGCTAATTTAGTCTATAGTATAAATAACTGTTACATGCCTGGGCTTAACAAGGTTGTGGAGGGGATATTCCAGGTGTTGCATTTTAGTGCCAACCTTATTCACCTGCAGCAAGGATTCTAGTAACAGCATTTTCTGGGGCAAAAGGGTAAGGAGTAGAACAGCACAGATTACTTGTATAATTTGTGTTGGGCAGTCGAGGGTGGCTTGTAGCTGATTTTAGTATTCTGCTGATATATTTATTGCTATAAGTTAAATACAAGTTTTCAAAATATTATAACTTTACTTTTTTGGAGTAATAAAATATTTTTAAGTAATCTTATAAACTTTCGGTTTAGGACATCTAGAGATGGTGCGATTTCTTTTGGAAGCAGGCGCAGATCAAGAGCATAAAACAGATGAAATGCACACTGCTTTAATGGAGGCTTGCATGGTAAGATTGGTGAAATACATACTTAAAATTTATATATTAGGTAGAGACAGAGCCAGTAGATAGTGAATGCCATTTCCCCCTGGATTCAAAGATTCTGTTTATCATGACTTACCGTGGATCAGAACCTTAGCTATCTGAGTTATCAGTCGTTTTCAGAACCAGTTGAACAAAATTAACTTTCATCAGAGTGCTTTCTGAAGCTTTGTAGCACAACCTTCATTTTCTTGGTCTTACATAACTAGACTGGTTTTATATAATTGGTGCGAAAATGACTTTCTGACAGATTGATCAAGGATGTTAAAGATGAGATCAAATCCACAAGCATATGTACGTAATACAAAGTGAACATGTTTGTCAAACCCATAATTTAAAATTTATGAAAAATTTGAAATTAGAATATTGTTTGTGTTACATAATTCTTCCTCTATTGTGGTCTTTTCTCAACCCCGAATTCCTTTTTTTAAGAACTTTAGTTTGTTCTTGAGAATGTATAATAATAGTACTCATAAACTTTTGTATTTCAGTCTATGACTTGTGGCACAGAAATGTATCATAATAACATTATAGACAGATTTATGAGAAAACATACCAAAGATAAAATGACCTCAATTTGGTTTCTTGTCTCCACTTCCCTTCAGAGAATGATTATTAAATTTTAATTAGTAATCTAAAAAATATTTTAAGTACCCATTTAAGCCATTTTTGTTTTTCTTATTGCCATACCAGTGTTAAATCATTCTTTTGAACAAGCAGGTTTTCTTGGAGGGTTTAGAGTTCCCCATCTGTTAAAATAAGGATAATATCCTTCTCTAGGGTTGTTTTGAGGATTAAATGACAAAAGTGTGTAAAATGCTCAGTAATATCCCCGTGATAAGGAATTTAAAACAGTTTTGCCACCCCCACTAGAGAAACAACCTATATGTAGATTAAATAATTCAAATGGTATATTCTGTGGACCTACTCTGCATGCAATGGATTTAAATGTTATAAGCAAATGAAAGATATTAGTAGGGGCCATAGGTTTAGAGACTTGCTAAGAGACTGAGGTTTTAAACTGGACTTTGAAGGAAATGTAAGAGTTGACTGCTTATGGAGAAAGAAAAGTCTGAGCCAAGGAACAGCATGGTAACAGCAAGTAAGTAAAAGTCATAAAACCATTAAAGTTGTGTAATATGGCAAGTACCAAGGTAAAAATGGGCATGACATGTTCGAAAGAAGATGAAATATCTGTGAGGTAATGAAAAAGGGAAAAGTATATCAAAAGAAGAAAGAATGGAAAAGTGAGCCGTGGAGTTGCCAATAGTGTGGGAAAGGGAGGAAACCTGTGGGAAAGGGAGACCGATAAAGGAGACAGAAGATATTAAGTGAGAACTTCTTTTTTTAATTTTCACTGGCATTTGATTGTGAACAACAAAGAAAGTACCATGTACATATTGTGTTCCCCTTTCACTAGTACATCATGCTGAATTCCCCCACTGTAAAAAGTATTGCATTTTTCTTTTTCTACCTAATCAGAAATTTGCTTGTCCTTAAGGGTCCTATGAAAATCCTACTTTTCCCTTTCTAAACTTTATCCTTTTAGCATTTAAGCTTATACTACGAAGTACTGATGTTATCTCACAGTAATCTCTTGTTTTGTGTACTTAACTGTGTTTTTTTCCTGATGGTAAATAAGTTTTTTAATTGGAAGTATTTTTCTACATATTTTATATCCTGTCTCTATTTAGCACTACAATAAATACTAAAGGAATAGAAATAAATCAACTTGCTTACTCAACTCTTAAATGTAGATTTATTAATTCTTATTTGAATTAAGATCAGTGAACTTCATTGTATAGCATCTGAGAGGTATTTTTAATGATTTTTTTTAATGGTGCTGATTCACTTTTTTAATTGCATTGTAATCAGGATGGCCATGTTGAAGTAGCTAGGTTGCTTCTTGACAGTGGTGCCCAAGTGAACATGCCTGCTGATTCATTTGAATCACCATTGACTTTGGCTGCATGTGGTGGGCACGTGGAACTTGCAGCTTTGCTTATTGAAAGAGGAGCTAGCCTGGAAGAAGTCAATGATGAAGGCTATACACCACTGATGGAAGCCGCTCGTGAAGGACATGAAGAAATGGTGGCTTTACTTTTAGGCCAAGGTAACCAATACCAATCAAGATACTAAGGCATAAATGTGTAACATATAAGATGATAATTTATAAAGTTGAATTTAATTATTTCATCTTTCCAGTAGATTCATAATGAGGTGGTAAATTATTTGCTCTGAAAATAACTCCCATACTGTGCTAAATAAAATTAAATATACTTCTTTAATATTTAAGAGCTTTCAGAGCCTTTGTGTGCTGTGCGAATAAAAACAGAATGAGCTGGGGGTGGGGTAGGGTTGTAGGTTGTATAGTTCTAACTTTCTGTGCCTTAAAAATTATCATCTCTAGTAGTATTGTGAGAGTTTATAGATGTGTATAAAGCTTTTAGGACATTTTTGTCATATTGTGCCACTTAAGCGTTAGCTGTGATGATGGTGATAGTAGTGATGATAATGTTGTTGTGACCTTGGACAAGTTAATTAATCTCATTTCCTTAGCTGCAAAAATGGAGCTAATAAAAATATGTAAAATGCATTAAATATTGCCTGACAAATAATAGCATGTTAAATATTATATGTTATTTTCATCAACATCTTTACCATCATTATTTTGGATCTTTATAACAAGGGACTATGTTTTATTTTTCCTAAGTCCTTAAATCACATGACTTGTATCAACGCCTTCTGGCTGAATCTTATTCCAGCAGTGTATATCAAATATGGACTCATGGATGTGGTTTTGATAGTTTTCTTTATTTTTAACTGCCTCTTGAAGTGGGGGGAGAGGCACTTCATCATTTAGTAAAGTGATATAAGTGTTCATTTTTGAAATATAGTTTATTAGGAAATAACCATACTTTGCTTATCTCTGGGAGAAATTAATGACTTTCTTTAAATAATTAGAATCTTTATTTTAGGAGCAAATATCAATGCACAGACAGAAGAAACTCAAGAAACTGCCTTGACTTTGGCTTGCTGTGGAGGCTTTCTGGAAGTGGCAGACTTTTTAATTAAGGCAGGAGCTGATATAGAACTCGGGTGTTCTACCCCTTTAATGGAAGCTGCTCAAGAGGGTCATTTGGAGTTAGTTAAATACTTACTAGCTGCAGGTAGGCATTTTTGCATTTGGGAGGTTGTTTTTTTTGCATGATTTATATAAGTAAAAGTGTTACAATGCAAATTTAAGTCTTTTCTGATGTATGATGCCCTGAATGTGTAGAAAAACAAGAAGATGCATTTTTGTGTGTATTCTGAGTAAATAATTTACCTTATTGCTGTTCAAAGTATCTACAGTTTTAATTTTAAGCAGTAGCCTGTTTCTAGTTTTTTTTCTTTTTTGCTTTTAAAGATGCAGACAATATTCTATATTTCTAGAAATAAATAAGGCTATGTTGTGTAACGTGTGTATGTTGTGTTATGTGAGGCGATATGGCTTCTCTAAAAGAAATTTCAGTATCCACATTTGTGTCTTATGATTCTTTCGTTAAGGCTGTGTGTCTAACACCACTGCAGGAGCTAATGTTCATGCAACAACAGCAACAGGGGATACAGCACTAACGTATGCCTGTGAAAATGGTCATACTGATGTAGCCGATGTCTTACTTCAGGCAGGAGCAGATCTGGTAAGGCATGGCACTTTCTAAATCTTAATACTTAAAAGTAAGACAAGAAATTAACTTAAAATCCTGTGGAGACTGTAGACAAAAGGTATTTCTTTACTTCTAATTTTATGTTCACCTTTTCACCATTGTTTATTCGTTTAGTCATATTTTTTCCCCTACGCTGTTTTGTGTCCATTTTATTTCCTTGTTAGCAGCAATATCCAGTCAACTACCCCTTTCCCCCTACAAAAAAGGGAAAATTTTGTGTTTGATATGTTAATAATTAATGGTAATAATTAGTACAAATTTTCTTTTAGGTGCTTAACTACTTTTAGAAGTTTCTTTGATTTGTCATAAAAAGGCACATATTGCTTAGGGGCATTTCACTGTAGTTTAGGAAATAAATTGTACCTGTACCATTCAAAGCATTATTAAATAAAGGAGTTAAAAGATAAGTAATATTTTCTCTCAGATACTTTTTTTTTTTTAAGATTTATTTATTTAATTTTTTGGCTGTGCTGGGTCTTTTTCTAGTTATGCTGCTTGGGCTTTTTCCAGTTACGGCAAGTGGGGGGTGCTCTCTAGATGCAGTACGTGGGCTTCTCATTGCAGTGGCTTCTCTTGTTGTGGAGCACAGGCTCAAGGGTGCACAGGCCTCAGTAATTGTGGCTCCCTGGACTCTAGAGCGCAAACTGAGTAGTTATGGTGCAGGGGTTTCGTTGTTCTGCGGCATGTGGGATCTTCCCAGATCAGGGATCGAATTCCTGTCTCCTGTATAGGCAGGCGGATTTTTTGCCTATACTGATCCACCAGGGCGGTCGCCTCGGATAACTTTTAGTGAGAACGGTGAAATACTGAGGTCATTCTTAGGTTATAAAGAGGTGTCATGGGGAAAGGATAAACAGAAAGCTCAGAAGAGGTGAAGACATCATCTGAGATGTTATGTTTGGGGCTGGATAAGGTTTAGAAAGGTAGATACCATGATGTTGTAACAAAAGAGGTACCTCTGGTTAGAAAAAATAGTATTGAGTACAGACTGAGAGCTAAGGAAAAATAAAGCAATTCTGTGTGGGGGAAAAAAGGCATTCTTCCAGTTTAGCCTGTGTGGGAGTAAGAAAGGTAGGTTTCAGTTAAACCATGAGCACCTGTGTGTTTTCATGTAGCAGTTCATAGTTATGACAGAAACGCACACAGGCAGAAACAGACTCCTCAATTAACTGGTTTCTTAAAATTTATTTTAACTTCTCATTTGTGAAAGGAAAAGGTTAAATTAGATTATACTGTTGTGGTCTCTTTCGGCTCTGTCTGTGTTGGTACAACTCTTGAAGAGCTTACGATGCGTGTTATATTTTAGCTAGTTATGTGCCTATTTCTCTTACTAGCTTTTGACCTACTTCAGCTTAGGAGCTATATTTCCAGTGTTTACCACAGTGACTGGGGAACATGGCAGCGATGTAATCTTGCTTAGTTAATTGCAGTTAAAACAACTTAGTGTATGACTTAAGAGAAAAGTCATCAGATGTAAGTGTAAAAAGATTGACATGTAAAATGCTTTATAAAAGGTAGTTTTCTCAAACCTTTATACTGTAAGACCTGAAAATTTTTCCTGCGCTGATATTCTGAATCACAAGAATGCAATTGGTTCTGCATCCTTTTGAAACCCAGAAACCTGTAGTAATATCTTGTCATTGGTAGTATTAAAAAGATATTTAAATTATCACTGTACATGTAAGGTAAAATAGAAATAATGAGAAGTATATAAGAGAGAGAGTGGTGTACTTTAGAAATTCATACAGATAGGATAAAAACTTATGAAAAGAAAATTACTTGTAGTGGATGAAGATAATGTTGATTGTTTGGAGAGGGCTATGCTAGAGTGCCTTTCATTGCTCAAGTTCCACAATCCTTTTTGTAGAAAGAGAAGGAAAAATTAGCCAGATGGATTCAGATAAGGGCATAGCAATCACATGAATATAATTTCAGTTCTTAATTTATTTCCAAAGAACATGCTTCTAATTTGAGATAGTTTAAATTAAAGAATGTATTCCTTGATTTACTTCAGAGCACATTATTTAATATATTTAGATTCCAAAACTAGTCCAATTCTTTTCCTATTGATTTTCATGAAAAAGAATAATTGTTCACTGGAAATTAAGTATCAAGTAAGTCTGTATTTTTTTGAACAGGAGCATGAATCTGAAGGTGGAAGAACTCCTTTAATGAAAGCTGCACGAGCTGGCCATGTTTGTACTGTTCAGTTCCTAATTAGTAAAGGTAGGTTTGTGTAAGGCAGTGATTTTATTCCCAGAGATGTCTATTCCCTGCCCTCGGGTATTAAGAGATTTAGAGGTAAAGGACATTTTTTGGGTATCATGTGATGGAGGAATGCTACTGAGATTTTTGTGAGTGGGTAATTGATAAATACCCTGCAACACATAGAACCATTCCATGAAGAGTTGTCATACTGGGTAACATACTTGTTGAGTACCGTTTCAGTAAAAAAAATTTCTCTGTGTAAATGAGGGTTTAGATTGCTTGAAGTCTGTTCTGTTCAGGTAATAATTTATCTTGAAACCTGGATTTTTGTGCCAAGTTTCTGTCACTGATTAACTTGAAGGCAAGACACTTTTCTCCTTTATGTATACTTCCCTGGGCCTAGGTTTCCTTCTTTATATTTTACAAAGAAGTAATCATAAATATAGCACAGCCTACCCAAAAAAAGCTAAGCATTGAAATGGAAAAAATATGCCAAAAATGCATTTTCGTTTGTGGTCATTTATTCTATTTGAAAACCAACATCCTTATTAACAAAAGTAGCATATTATTACTTTCTTTAAATTATTTCTTATGTATTTACTATATGAGTTCAAGTTGAAACTTTTTCATGACCTTCAGTATAGGAGATTAGAGATTTTACTTTTGATTCAACAATGATAAAGAGAGACTATGTAGACGATATACAATTAAAAAGGCAATATATGCCATTTCTTTTTTACGAAAAATGCAGAAGTTTGTTGATAAATCAGAAATCATTTATTGGTCAAATTATTTTAGGCAATTTAAACACTTACTTGTGTTACATGTTTATGAATAACACATGATATTCAAGAATGAAATTATTTTCAGTTACTATCTCCTCTCTTCCTTTGTTTAATTTTAATGAATCTGATTCCAATTTCTTGCTGCTATTTTTTCCATTTCCCACATGCCTCACACAGTGCTGCAAATCAGGGATGAGAATTTTACTACTATTGCTTCCTATTTTTTGTTAATTCTTTCCATTATTTGGCCCATAGAGGGCAGTGTGATTTATTTATTTATTTATTTGTTTGTTTGTTTTTTAGTCATCTTGCCCAGTGAAGATACAAAAAATTTAGATAAAATTTTATATTTTACTTTTATAAAACAGTGATTATATTGAGTAATATATACTTTTATCCTTAATTTTTAATGTGCATACTTAAACATTTATGGATGAAATTATATGTTTGGGATTTATTTTAGAATAGTTCAAGATGGGAGAGGAGAATGGACGTGGGTATATGTAAAATGAGATTGGCCATGTTTATAATCATTGAAGCTGGGTAATGAATATGTGGGGCTTCATTATCCTGTTCTCTCTACTCTTTGATTTTGAAGTCTACCATAATTTAAGAAACAACATTTTATTAACATTTTTCATGGATTGTCTGTTTTAGGAGCAAATGTGAATAGAACCACAGCTAATAATGACCATACTGTACTGTCCCTGGCTTGTGCAGGGGGTCATCTGGCAGTAGTGGAACTACTTTTGGCTCATGGGGCAGATCCAACTCACCGTTTAAAAGTACGTAACTCAAATGTTTCAGGTAGCATTGTGAATTAATCTTCACTCTTGAGCATAACATGTTATCTACAAGTTCAATTTGTGTTGACATTCTGAATGTGTTCATTTTCTATTTTTAGAGGAAAGTGTTCTTTATTAAAATTGAAACTGTAATGTGTCTGGGACCTGTTGGCTTTATCTTTCTTAATGGTTCTGTAAATTAATTTGAAAAACTTTTTTCCCTTTCCGTATTCACTTTTAGGATGGCTCGACTATGTTGATAGAAGCAGCAAAAGGTGGTCATACAAGCGTTGTTTGCTATCTTTTGGACTATCCTAATAATTTGCTTTCAGCCCCTCCACCAGATGTCACTCAATTAACCCCTCCATCCCACGATTTAAATAGGGTAAGATTCTAAATTAAAGCATTTTATATTATATTATCTTTATCCCTTTTTCAGTCATAGTTCCAGATTAAGCTAGAATGATTGTTTTTTGTTATAATATACAATTCTCTTTAAAGATAATATACTCGATATGGTTAATGACCATTCAGTATAATACTCACATTCTAGATTGATATGATTTTGCTTTGCTTTCTTACTGTGGCCAGAATAACCTTTTGATTTCCAAGTCTGTTTAAAAAAAATATCTTGGAGGGATTTCCTTGTCCCAGTGGATGGGACTTTTGTGATATGGCCAGAAAAAGAAAAGTCATGGAAATAATTTGATACCAGCATATTTTAAGTAAATATGTTGTTCCCTGAGATTATGTCATGTTAAAAAATATTTTGAAAGGATCTTCATAACTTATTCTTCATTCTGTGGCATCCAATCGCACAGTCATATCCGACTCCTTGCGACCCCATGGATTGCAGCCCACCAGGCTCCTCTGTCCATGGGATTCTCCAGCCAAAAATACTGGAGTGGGTTGCCATGCCCTCCTCCAGGGAATCTTCCCAACCCAGGAATCGAATGTCTCCCACATTGCAGGCGGATTCTTTTACCAACTGAATCATTTAAAGTGTATTATTTAATGAAAGGTATAGGAAAGGCAGAAATATAATCAATTTCATTTGTCTTAGGCTCCGCGTGTACCAGTTCAAGCACTGCCCATGGTTGTCCCACCTCAGGAGCCTGACAAACCACCTGCCAATGTTGCCACCACTCTTCCCATCAGGAATAAAGGTCAGTTATACTTCTAAAGCCTTCAAGTTGTCCAAGTAAAAATGATAAGATTGAAAAAAAATAGCCATTTAAAATTATTTTTCCACAAAGAAATGAATTTTACTAAGTTGGCATAAAAAATTTTTTTTTAAACAATGAAAAAAGCATGTTATTGGGAAAGAACATAGTTGAGAGCATGAATTTGTGCTGGAATGAGAAGTATTAATAGAAATTCAGATGCTCATCTTTGATGCAACTCTGATTATCTGTGATTTTCTCTAATAACTAGTAATTTCTATTCATGTTAAAATATTAAGACTGGGTATAATTGGGTGACATTTTTGTAAATTACTGAAATTTCTATAGTGATATAAGGCATATTAATAGCTAGATCAAAATTAAATTTTATTTTAGAATAACTGGTTTAATATAGATTTTATATCTGAAATACCTTTTCTCAACCAAGAATTCAAAGTTACTTCAGATATGGTTGTTTGTTTCTCTAGAACTCTCAGGTCCATATTTTACTTGTGGATGTTACATCATGTATGATTCATAAGTCATGTCCCGAAACAGCGGCTAGTTTGAATCAGTTTTTCTTTTTAGAACAGCGGCTAGTTTGAATCAGTTTTTCTTTTTACAAAGTTTTACCTGAAGAACCAGTGTGGCTTTAACTTTTTGGTTTTTGGCTACCTATATTATTTTACCAACAGTAATACTAAGTATTTCCACCTGTTCTTTTCAATCACTACTACCAATCTAGAGCCTTGGCACCTTTTTCAGTTGGTATACCAAGCAAATGATTGCTATACCGATAGCCAGATACGTTTATTCACCTGGCTGTCGGAAGATATGATGAATGTCATAGTTCAGCATCTTTTCTTCCAGGGAAACTGAATTCCAGTTGTCTACTGGCCAAACAGCTTTAAGAATATGTGAATTTCTATCTTACCTTTATCAGTCTTGAAGATGGTAGGCCCCAACAAAGATTTATTTTAGCTGAATTTTAATTTCCTGGTACTTCACAGTGGTTTGAGTACTCTTTGTGTGTATGTGTGTGTGTTTAAAAGGCACAGATTATTAAATGTAGAAAAACCTTGACTTAGAGGTTTAAGTTTTCTCTACATCATAATAATTTAGCATTATTTTTCTGTTCTTATGATAAGTTTTTACATCTTTATGATCAGGTGAGGTATCTATCTACACTTAGCCTTAGATTTTATTTTAATTGTACCACTTTGATATCACAAATCTGCATCCCTCTATTGTCTAATTTTAGCCATGTGATATTTTTAAAATTCTGAAATTGATTTCCCAAAGATTATTCTATGCACATAAAAACATACATTTTATATTTATGATAAAGAAGGTGGATTTGTTTTTAGCTCCTTAACAATGCATTTTCACCTTCTGTGGATATAATAACTTGGTGCATAACTGTTGGCACTAAACCTCCCAACAGTAACTCTGTAATGAGGATGCCATTCATGTGCACTTCTGAGGGGGTTTCTTTTTCACACAGCTGCTTCTAAACAAAAGTCCAGCAGCCATTTGCCAGCAAACAGCCAGGATGTACAGGGTTACATCACCAATCAGTCTCCAGAGAGCATTGTAGAAGAGGCTCAGGGAAAGTTAACAGAACTGGAACAGAGGATAAAAGAAGCCATAGAAAAGAATGCACAGCTGCAGTCGTTGGAACTGGCTCATGCTGACCAACTTACCAAGGAGAAGATCGAGGAGCTGAACAAAACAAGGGAGGAACAAATTCAGAAGAAACAAAAGATTTTGGAGGAACTACAGAAAGTAGAACGAGAGTTACAACTGAAAACTCAACAGCAGCTAAAAAAGCAGTATCTAGAAGTTAAAGCTCAAAGAATTCAACTTCAGCAGCAGCAGCAACAGTCTTGCCAACATCTGGGACTGCTAACTCCTGTTGGGGTTGGAGAACAGCTTTCTGAGGGAGACTATGCACGGTTACAGCAAGTGGATCCTGTTTTGCTTAAAGATGAACCCCAGCAAACTGCTGCTCAGATGGGTTTTGCACCAATCCAGCCTCTGGCCATGCCTCAAGCTTTGCCTCTGGCGGCAGGTCCCTTGCCTCCAGGGTCCATCGCAAATCTTACAGAACTGCAAGGAGTGATAGTTGGACAGCCAGTACTGGGCCAAGCACAGTTGGCAGGGCTGGGGCAAGGAATTCTGACAGAAACACAACAAGGGTTAATGGTAGCCAGCCCTGCTCAGACCCTCAATGACACGCTGGATGACATCATGGCAGGTGGGTTTATATTGTTATGAGCAGGTATCAAATATGATTTGCTTAAGGCGAGTAAGAGTGTGCCAGAATTTTTTGCCGTTACCCAACTTGAGAACTATTTCTGGACTCTTGACCCATGTATATCTTTAGAAATATTATTTCAATCTCAGAAGTTCTCAGATGGATACAGGTCAAATTAAAAGTTAGCTCATTCAGTGCAAGTGGCTGAAACTTTCTGGCTTAGGTGGGTAGGCTGGGAATCTAGGTTTTTTGGTAGTCGGATTGATGTTTAATTTTCTGTTTGTTTCTTGTTTTTTTCTAAGTTAAGAATACTGGTAGAATTTTGGCTTTTTTGCTTCTGTAGTCACACCAGTAAACTGGGAAACTGATAGAAGTTGAACTACAAAACTAGTAGGATACATCAGAAATCTTATTTGTGAATAGAAATACTTTATATCCTGATGGATCAGACTTCAAATCTGATGAATATTAAAAAAAAAAAATGTAAATACTTTTACAACACTAAAAAAGTACAAAACCAAATAAGATTTGATTATATAGTGCGTCAGTGATTTATCCTTTGTGAATGTTAAAGTGTAGTTTTGTTCTAATTGTAATTGTATTATGGAAAGGTGTAGTCCCCTGACAGTATCATAAATGATATATCTTTAACTGGGTAGCCAGAGAATATTTTTTACATTTTGATTAGTTTCATTGGCAAAAAAAATATATTTTAGGAAGTTGTTTCAGTGGTTCTAGTTCTGTTTACTTATTGAATATTTTTTGTGAATTTTATAACAAACTAGTAGAATGAGATTTGACAGGGTTATGAACCGTAAGAATACTATACTGAAAAGGACAATTTTTTCCATTAAAAAAAAAAAAAAACTAACCAGAAAAGGAAGGAACAGGGATTAAATAGGTGAATTTGGTTATTTTTATTTGCTCTCTTCTCCCTGTTTAGTTCTTTGGTTTATATTTAAAGGGTGATTGAATTTTTCTAATTTTGAAACTATGTTTAAGTAGCATTATATTTGATAGTGAGATTATATATAATTTAACTTTTAATTTTTTAAAAGAATAAGAAAAAACTAAATTATATAGTGTTGAGATATTTAGTTGGGCCTCCTGGTTATTCAGCAGTAAAGAATCCACCTGCAGTGCAGGAGATGTGGGTTTGATCCCTGGGTAGGGAAGATCACCTGGAGGAGGGCATGGCAACCCACTCCAGTGTTCTTGCCTGGAGAATCCCATAGACAGAGCCTGGTGGGCTACAAGTCTATAGGATCCCAAAGAGTTGGATATGACTGAAGTGAAGACCAGGCATATATGAGATATTTAGTAAGTAACATTGAGAAAGAAACCAAGAAACCACCTAATGAGACAGATTTTGTTGTACTTAGAAATTACTCAAAAGTTTCCCAGTTCTCTTCTAGTATCACCTCAACAGTAATATGTGGAATGAAAATTGCTGCTGATCTTAGAGGGTCCAGTAACTACATCAGAAAAAAATGCTATTAATCATTAGTAAGAACAATAAAGATTCTTGTGTATAGAAGTATAATTTTTTTATATAGATTTGAAAATTACTACCAATCAACATTAGCTGTTTATAATAATTGGGAATGTAATTTTAAAAACAGTAGATATATTATGAAAATTGAAGCACACATTAGTAGCTCTAAATCCCAAATTTGATATTTCTTTCATGACCATTCGTTTAGATCGTAATGGTATTCTTTCTATTATGTAAATTGAACTACCAAAGAATGTATAGAATTGAGTTACTTATTCAATTAAGTGAAGAATGGCCATTGCATACCAATGAATATTTTTAAAATTTTCATATGCTATCAGAATTTACCTGATGTTCTTGGGCATAGTTATCAATAATGATTTGCCAGTTGTATATTTTTTATGCCAGTCAGAATCATTGGATGCTTGTAGTTTTTCTGTGATTTGTTTACCAAACAAAAACAATTAAATTCTCCCTGTGTTACAGGTATCTTCATATAAAAATTTTTTTAAGTGTCTAACTTTTCAGGAAATATGACAAATACTTGTCATATTATAAAAATACTTTACTTGTTTATTCTCATTTATATGGGGAGAGGAGAGATGACCAGAACAAAGAACAGGATTAAAAACCCCCAGCTACCTCCCTGCAACCCATCCCTGCATCATGCATGTGCACATGCACAAACATACACATATACACTCACTTCCACAGCATTTCTTTAAACTTTTCCTGTGGTAGTACTTGTTATTTCAGTTGACTAATAACCATTTCCATTTCTTTGGATTTTTAAATATCTTACAACTTCATTAGGCTTAGTCTTGTCTTTTTTCCTTAAGCATAATCTCTGTCCTTGATTCATTAGTCCCAGTTTATTAGATGCTCTTAATAAGGTTCATTCGCTTTTTCTCTAGCACTTGGCTGCCCAAGACCTTCTATCTTCCCTGGTTTCTAGCCAAAGCAAGATCAGTTCTCTGTTTAACCAGTCTTAACACCTTGCCTTTGCTGTGCTCTCAAGATCTCCTCTTTCCTTACCTGTTAAAACCTCTCTGAACTCTTAACACTAATGAAGTTCCACTTGTAAAGATCTGGTCTGTACCATAGTTCCTTCAGATACCTACATATTTAGAGTTATTAATTCTAATTGTAGAGAATGGATGAGTGACAGGCAGTTATTTAGTTTTAGTAAAGCAGTTTCATAGGTACCTGAAAGGAAGTGATAGGAGGAAATTGATTTTTCCTATCTCCTTGACCAAAAATAAGAAAACCAATTTAATATCTTCTTTAGAAGAACTTATTCTAACTGAAATATAAATTATAATTTAGTCATTTAACAGTAAAGCTGAGAATTTTTTGTTGTTGTTTAGTATCATGAAGTAAAAATCACTTTTTTAGACAGATTGATGTTCATTCTGTTTAAGCTAATTTTGTCTTTAGGTTAGCATTTTCATTTGTGAATATTTAATCAAAGGGAGAATATGAAATCTATTTTAAGAGCCATAGATTTTATATGGTTTTGAAATTTTTATCTAAAATGTGTACATCTGAATTGTCTTGATCTTTTTCTTAATGTACAAAACTACCAGCATGGAGTAACAATATCAAGGTCATTAGGTGATTAATGAATTAGTACATACCCTTTTCTATTGATCTGGATCCCTAAGGATTTGAAGAGTGTGTTTTGTTTGTTTTGTTTTGTTTCCTCCTTTGTTTTTCTTTTGGCTTTTAAGTGGACCTAAAAATGTATAATTATAGAATGTGTGTTGCTATAATGTATAGTGTATGTTTGTGCCTGAACTGAAGATTTCATGTAAAATAGATTTTTTAATTGACAGTTATGTTTATAATTGTTATAATAAGGTCAATTTCAGTTTTGTTCTTGGTAGGATCATAAATAACCTCTCTTGCTGGTTTCAGATCCAGTTGTGAATCATGATTGTTTTCTGTCTGATGTAGTTGATAACTACGTTGATAACCTACATCCATACTACTGTTGATCATTCAAGATTAGCATTTTCAATAAGGGGGGAAACGATTGATATTCACATGTCAACTCCAAAAGTCAGTTGATGAGGGAGTAAAGGACCCTCAACTGCTACCACCTTGAAATTCTCCCACCTCAAGTACTGACCTAATTAGCCCCTGCTTAATTTACTTATTTTGGTGAAAATAATATCATGGCAAAATTACACTTATAAGAACTAACAGTAATCTATATTTGAAGGATGGTTGCATGCATGCATTTATTTCTACCTTAATCTTTTAATTTTGTCCTTCTAAGTCCAGTGTGATTGCTTGATTGATTGGGCATTTTACCTCCTTCAGAATAATTCCTGTATGTGAGAAACTGTTTCTGTGTGAGGATCAAATTTATATATATACATACTGTCATACTGAGGGCCACCCCCTATCTACAGCTAATAAAAAAATAGGAAGTATTTTAAATAGTCCATAGTGACCCCCAGTGATATTACTATCATTAGTTCTAGACTGTGAGGTATGAAATTGGCAGGTAAAAGTTACATTTTCTCCTTCTGAACTTGACTATTTTAACTTTTATTCCTTTTCTGATTAAGAAGACATATGGATAACCGTTTGCATATATATTAATTTTAATTCATAAAAATATTTTTGTTTTCAGGGTTGTTTTGAACTAAAATTTCATGATTACATACCATAAGAGGGGAATTTATTTTCCACATGGATTATTGTTTAGCAAATGGGTTACTTTCAATATATATTTAAATTTTGCTCTGTGTCCAATGTTAGAAATAACCAGGAAAATGAGTTATTAGTGCTATGGCAGTCTCTCCGTAGATATTTTGTTTTTAAATATCTTTAACTATTTTCTAATAATTATTTCTTGCTGTTACCTAACAGTGTTTCATCCTTATTAAGTGCAGTTATTTTGTCCAACAGCAGTCAGTGGAAGAGCATCTGCAATGTCAAACACTCCTACCCACAGTATCGCTGCTTCCATTTCCCAACCTCAGACTCCAACTCCAAGCCCTATCATCTCTCCTTCAGCCATGCTTCCTATCTACCCTGCCATTGACATTGACGCGCAGGTAAGTCCACACTCAGGAGTGACAGCTCTAACTGCATTATATCATTGTGAAACTTTTATCAGTGATTTAAATCATCCTAGACTGCTTTTGTCTCTGGGCAAAGACCTGAGCCACAAGTATAAATTACAAAATCCACATTTGAAGCAATAAAATTCTAAGCACAGATTATTACTGATAATTACTGTGAAGATTTGGTTTCCAGAGTCATCAAGTAATCTTTTTTCTTAAACTTTAGAAGTGGATGTCAAGAGATGTGTATTTTATCTAAACTTTAATTAGAAGCTGTATTTTAAAACTCATATTGGATTCCATTTAATATCATATGTATACTCAGTTGCATTTATATTGTCTTTGAAAATTCTGATCTTGCTGACAGAAGTATGTAGTAAGTCTGTGTGTCTGTATATATAACACCTGTTAAGTTGTTTTAAAAAAAGGTTATTTTAAAACATTCACTTACCATGAAACCTCAGAGCAAAGTGAGGTTGGGAAGAAAGGATAGCTTGTGTTTTGTCCAGAAGTAATGCCAAAAGGCCTAGCTTACAATACTGCTGAAGGAGGTAAGGGTATGTGGCTTTTTTCAGGACTGAGAAATGTTTGCAGTTTATTTAGTTATGTGTTTTGATTAACACCTGATAGACTAGTATGAGAGTGGTGGTGTACATTATAAAACTTGTTTTATAAATGATCAGTTCTTTATAAATATCAGTTTCAGGGAAGGAGACAGGGAGAGAGAAACTGTGTGTGTGTATGTGTATCATTGCACCATTAAGGGGCTGTACTATTAAGCTATTGAAAATAAAGCCTCCTTTTCATCAAAATGTTTCTTGGTAATACTGTGGAAAAGGAATTTAATTTGTTCTTACTTGCTTTTCTTATCGGAGAAGGCAATGGCACCCCACTCCAGTACTCTTGCGTGGAAAATCCCATGGATGGAGGAGCCTGGTAGGCTGCAGTCCATGGAGTTGTGAAGAGTCAGACACAACTGAACGACTTCACTTTCACTTTTCATTTTCATGCATTGGAGAAGGAACTGGCAACCCACTCTAGTGTTCTTGCCTGGAGAATCCCAGGGACGGCGGAGCCTGGTGGGCTGCCGTGTATGGGGTCGCACCGAGTCGGGCACGACTGAAGTGACTTAGCAGCAGAAGCAGCTTTTCTTATTATAAGAGCTAACTTTTTTGTTGTTGTTTTGAGCACTTAAAATTGTCAGGGGCTATTTTTAAGGAATAACGTTATTTAATCTTCAGACTACACATATGAGTAGCTACTCTGAAAACCCCATTTTCCAGATGAAAAAAATCGAGGCTAAGAGAGACATTAAGAATTTGACTTACAATCACTTCATTTAACTAAGAAGTGGTGGCACTGGTAGTCAATCTTAGGTTTGTTTAACTTCAAAGGTACCCTTCCGGATACCATACTATAAGCCTCATTTTTCATTAAAAAAAGAAAAAGACATTCATTTGATGAACCACAATGGTTTACATTTCATAATGATTGCATTATAGAATTGGATTGAACTTTTTATTGAATTTGCATTATTTTCTCCAGCCTGTTTTACTTTGAATCTGTTAATGTTTTAACCAGAAGTATTTTTTCTAGTTTTTATGGGGTCAAAAATTGGTCCATAAGTAAAAATAAAACTTCACCAAAATACAAAAGGATTTCTTTTTTAATGCTTTAAAACAAAACAGCCCCAGAAAAGGTTCCATTAAGTATGATCATGAATTTATTGAATTTGAGATTATTATAATGAAATGATAATAAAATTTTATCTAACTTTACCACTTAGCCAGCATAAATTGATTTCTGAGAAGCTGCATAAAAATACTTTTAAAACATTAAAATTTAAAATACAACATATTTAAAATACAACATATATTTTAAATGTAGTACACATATTTATTTAAAAAGATTTGACTATAGCTCCTTAAAAATCTGTTTCTTTACATGAGGTTTTTCAGTTGGGTTAGACTAATTTGAGTTACAGTACTTTTCTTGAAGTTTACCATAATTGCATAGTTAGGAATTAGAAATTTCTTGTATTACATGTTTTGGAATACAGTACAGAATAAATATTCAGAAATAATTATTTACCACTTTAACTTTCAGTGTTGCTTTTTTAAACTTACTAGTTTTTATGATACTAAGAAGTTACTTAAAGTGGTATATATAAGATTCTTTGGTGCTTAATCCATCTGAAGTTTTTACTAGATTCTCAAATACAAATGCCATGAGATTTTACATAATGCATATTTTGATTTATGTGTGACAATACTGTGCTATTATAGACAGGTGGTATGATGAAAAAGTTAGTACCAAGATTCTCCTATTTTGAAAGATTAGAAGTTCTCTAATAATTGAATCCTTCGTGTGTTTAGTTAACAAAACTTAAACTTTTTGTTCTTAAGACTTTACAGATACTTACTTCTTTAACTTAATCTTTATAACAGCACCATGAAGTAGGTACTGTTACTATTCCCATTTTACAGGTGAGGAGAGAGGTCTTACCTAAAAGCCAATTTTTAGTGTAGCCAGCTGTCAAACAAATGAACACTCTGGGTCTAGAATCTAAAAAGTGAATCTGCCTAGATACCAAAGTGTCATGTGTGTTTAATCTTTGCATTGTTTTAGCATATTTCCTTGATCATACCACGTATTTATCACAAATTTTAAGGAAGAACAGAAGAAGTTTCATTTTTAATGCTTCAGTACGTCTCTTTTTTGGGCTTCCCTGGTGGTTCAGATGTTAAAGATTCTGCCTGCAATATAGGAAACCTGGGTTCCATCCATGGCTCAGGAAGATGCCCTGGAAAAAGGAATGGCAGCCCACTCCAGTATTCTTGCCTGGAGAATTCCATGGACAGAGGAGCCTGTCACAAAGAGTTGTACATGACTGAGTGACTAACACACACACACACACACACACACACACAAAGAATTGTACATGACTGAGTGACTAACACACACACACACACACACACACACACACCTCCTTTCGAAATGCTAATGATTCTTGGAAAATGGTTGTTTAGTTGATCATTACAGTTGGGAACTAATATTTGATTTCATTTATTCATTTATTTATTTATTTTTTGTTATGCTTGGTCTTCATTGCTGTACTCAGTCTTTCTCTAGTTGGAGTGATTGGGGACTACTCTTACTTGCAGTGTGAGCTTCTCACTGTGGTAGCTTCCCTTGTTGCAGAGCATTGTCTATAGGCACACAGGCTTAATTGTTCCGTTTAATTTCTAGCCCTTAAAGAGTGCTAAAGATAACAAGTTTGCATTCTTTATAAGATTCCTCAAATCTTATGTTCTATAACTAGAAGTCACCCCTGGTGTGTGTGCCACAGGCTCTTCGCCTCTCATGTAATGGTTTTATTGAATTGTTTGGATATTTTCCAGACTTTTAAGACTACTAATACCACACACTGTGCTGGTACCAGAATTTATTTTAGCAAACATCAATAAATGATAGTTTGAAGTGAGTATTTGGGACTGTTTTACTATATATTCTGATAACATAGCTCTGCTCTCTATTTTTATTTTGCTTAAGTGATATAATAAAACTTATACCTGGATACTGTAGATTTAGAAACATGTAGATGGGAATCATGTAGAGATTTTTAAGAGCTATGCTTTTATATGAAACAGTAAATCTGGTTGACAGAGTTGAATCCCCTGAGTTAAATATTTTCTATATATTATCGTATTAAATTTTAATTAACTCTACTAGACACTAAAAGTGAGAAAGAATTAGTTGTTCTGTTCATGAGTTCTAAAACCTGTGCTCTGGCATGAGCTGAATTTGTGTTCCAGTTCTAAACTACTTGACACTTTTATCTCAGATTTCTAAAGGCTTTCCTTAAACTTGGAGTAACTTATTGTAGTACATCTCAAAAATGGGAAAAGTAAAAGCTTTCTAATGTAATTTTGACTTTTCTCCTGTTTTTAATAATTACATATATTTATTATCTTTTAAAGAAGGTAAATACATATCAAGACTGAAATTGTAAAACTATGTGTTACCTTTAGTGGTATAAACATCATTTGGTACTTCTCTCTTTTTCTGTCTTTGCAACATGGAAAATAGTTTCATCACGATTTAATGAGAGAAATTAAGGAGACCAGAATAAAATGAGTTGATAGTAATATGTAATACTCTGCCATTAAAGCATTCTACATTAAAATGCACCTATTCTACTTGTTTATATGAAGTGTTTTAAGTGGGTTGTTACTATCTTACTGATTTGTCTCATTTATTGAATGCCCTAAAGTGCTATCCTTTTTAATCTTACATATGACCCCTAACATGGTTAGAGAATGAGATGTTTGGGATTGTGGAGGTCTACAAGTGTTCATCTCTTTAAATTCTAACAGTTTTCAAAGTAATTTAATACAATTTCTTTTTTTATAGTTCAGATATATTTTTTCAATTACATTCCAACTCATTAAAAGTTGCCTTTTCCTTTAATATTGCATTTATCTTATGATTCTTCCTTGTTTTTTTTCCTCTTATAAAATTGAGTAATCATTCCTGGTAACTTATAAGCCTGAATCATCATAACAACATACTATGATACAGAATGGTATATTTCATGATATTGTGAGCTAAATGAAAATTTTCTTTAGAATATAAACCTGGAAAGCTCTTAACAAAGCTCTTCTTTCCAGATTTCTCTTCGATTTATGACCAAGAAGGTGACTTAGTAACCAGTATAATGTAAATTCAGTGTTACTTTACCTTTTAGAAAATCATCACCTGTATTTCATTTCCTAGATTAAAAATATTCAAAAAACGGTTTTTTTTTTTATATCTCCTCAGTAGTTAATTTTAACCCAAATTCCTACTTTAGTTAAACTGTTTCTTGATGTATTGCAAATCAGGATATTTCTTACTATTTTGGGAACAAGTTTGTTCCTTATTGTTCTAATAGGTTGTTGTAAAGTATTAGCTGCTTTAATTTCCCCTTAATGCAGAAATATAGTGAAGTTACCTACTTTTAAGTTCCCCAAGGAATTTGACTAACCAACCACCCTCCTCAGCTTTAAATATTTTTTCCTCCCTCATATATTATTCATATTTCTCTCTTAGTTTGAACCTAAATTTCCTTTGTACAGTACCTGTAAGCTTCTAGTAAGCAGAGACCTTTGTCAGCCCTGGAGTTCCTTGCAGAGTACTTTGACTGTAAAAGGTGCTTAATAAATGTCAACTGAATTGATATTTTATAATGTGGAAAAAAACCCAATTTTACTGATTGTCTAAAATTTTTCATGCTTACCTTTTCGAAACTTTGTCTCTTCATTCTCTATTAAGAGTGACACGAGTTCCCTAAATTACTCTTTAACTCCCAGAAAACTTTTAGAAAACTTATAAACTTGGTAAAGTTGACTCTACATCATAAATATGACTCTTCTACTGATAGTCTGTACACTAACATAGAGAGTGCATAATACAGATAGCCTTAATATTACGCTTCCCTCAGTTGGCTGTGCCTTAGGGCTGTGCTGTGATGTTATAGGGTAAGCAGCATTTTGTTACCCAAGATCCTCTTGGTTTTTTTTACACCAATCTTTATCACTCATTAGCATGTATGACCATCAGGTCATTTCTCTGACATTTGTCTCCATTTCTCTGAAATCAGACACAATAATTCCTTCCTTATAAACCTGAAATGAAGATCAAATACTGTAACACAATCAGAGCTCTCACTTATTTAAGTATTCTTGTCCTTCTCCATTGTTGTAGTTGGTGCATCTCTCGCTTGTGGCCAGTCCATCCCTGATCTCTGCAGTCAGTAGCTCTGCTCTCTGCCAGCCTCTTCTGCAGAGCAGCTTTTGCAGTCTACCTCTTCATCACTGACTAGTAGGCTTTTTCTTATTTCTTGATTCTATTTTTTCCTTTTGTGTCTTGTTACTCAGTTTTTTATAATGGAGCTTGGTTTCTAGAGTTACTGAACTTACGGGAGATTATGCCTGTCCTTTTTGCATTTATTATATGACATAATATATGTATCATATATGTAGTCTTGTTTTAATTAGCCATAGTCTTTGATTCTATTACCCTGATAGCTACTGTCATTTGTTCAACTTAATTCTCATCTATTGTTTCCTAGGCAAGATATCACTTGCAAGCATAAATAAGACATATTCATTACCTTCCAATAATAGATAGTCCCATGAGGGTGATAGATACATAATTGCATGTTTTCTGGTAGCCACATTTTAAAAAAGCAAAAAGAAATAGAAATTAATTTTAAGGCTATATTTCATATAATATATCCATGATATTGTTTAAACATGTAATCAATACTAAAAAGTTACTGAGGTATTTTACATTTTTACTTCATACTGAAGTCTTCAAAATTTAGTGTGCATGTTATACTTATAGGTTAGAGTGGTAAAATCATAAGTTATAAACTTTCCTGACTTTAGCACCAAAAGCCTCTCATCCCAAAAACTGCCTCCATACTGGGCAAATCCAGATGGCTTGCCAGTCTATTTTTAAATATATATCTCATGGAAAATATGTCTCTTGGAAATACTTGATTTGCATTTAGATTTGATTAAATGTATGACTGAAAAAGTAGGTATCATTATTTAATTTACCTCAGACATACAGAAAAGGTTTCTAATAACCAAATCATCAGTTTTTAATTTAAAATTAAATAAAATTTAAAATTCAGTTCCTCAGTCACTCTAGCCATATTTTAAGTACTAATAGCCACATGTGGCTAGTAGTTAACTTTTTTTGTATAGCGCCAGCTTAGAGTAATAAAAACGTGAGGACTTAACTCACTAAATAAGTATTTAAACCATGATAGAGTATGACCACTGGTAAATCCAATATTCGTCCCTATCATTGGTAGAAGTCAGAAGTAAACTATATTAACAGTGTCGTCATGTTTCAATTATAGGTCTTTGTGTTTCAAAGTACTCTATATCTTATGTATATTTTTTGTTCCTTTGACTTTCTATGGACTTTGTTCCCTGAATGCAGTGACTTGAAAATAGTGTTTTCATTTCAAGACTTATTTTTCAGCTTGCTTAGTTGAGTCCAGAGTAGCTGATTTGGCCCAATGGCTGAGGATTCTTCTTGATATTCTGTGTGTTTTGAGGGTCTTTCTGCTCTGCTGTGGGAATCAAACCATTCTCAGTCTTGTTTAACCTCTTGGTGTTGTTTAGCCCCTTCTAGTGGTCTTTCCCTGGCCTCCAATAATTTTCCTTATGCACATGTGCTCACCAGAGCTCAGCTGAAGACTCTAGGGGAGCCCTCTGTGGATCTCTGGAGAACCGTCTGAGTGTAGCGCCTTCCTCCCCAGTAATCTGCCCCATGAATTCTAGCCACCTTCACTTTTCCAAACTCTTTTTCAATTCCAGGGAGACTGCCAAACTCTTTTTGGGTGTCCTTTCCCTTCACTTTAGCCTGGAAACTCTCCAAGCAATACAATAAGTTAATCATTTCTGTCTGCAGTGATCAGTGTCATGTATTGCCTGTCATTTCAAATAACCTTCCTTTTTTGTTTGGAATAGAAAAATAAATCTTGTCTGTGCTACTCCATTTATGTGTAGAAGAGAAAGTGAGTCCACAGTAGTATTCTTAAAACATGTAGCTGAAAATAGCATATGGTTGGAAAATCATACTTTTTTTCTTGCTTGCTTTAAGAATTGCCCAAAAAGTTCAAATATTCAGTTCAATTCAGTTGCTCAGTCATGTCCGATTCTTTGCGACCCCATGAACCGCAGCACGCCAGGCCTCCCTGTCCATCACCAACTCCTGGAGTCCACCCAGACCCATGTCCATTGAGTTGGTGATGCCATCCAACCATCTCATCCTCTGTCATCCCCTTCTCCTGCCTTCAATCTTTCCCAGCATCAGGGTCTTTTCAAATGAGTCAGTTCTTCGCATCAGGTGGCCAGAGTATTGGAGTTTAAGCTTCAACATCAATCCTTCCAGTGAACACCCAGGACTGATCTCCTTTAGGATGGACTGGTTGGATCTCCTTGCAGTCCAAGGGACTCTCAAGAGTCTTCTCCAACACCACACTTCAAAAGCATCCGATTCTTCAGCACTCAGCTTTCTTTATAGTCCAACTCTCACATCCATACATGACCACTAGAAAAACCATAGCCTTGACTAGACTGACCTTTGTTGACAAAGTAATGTCTCTGCTTTTTAATATGCTGTCTAGGTTGGTCATAACTTTCCTTCCAAGGAGTGTCTTTTAATTTCATGGCTGCAGTCACCATCTGCAGTGATTTTGGAGCCCATAAAAATTCAAATATTAGTCTTTATCTAAAAAAAAGTCACAAGTTAACTGCTAATAGGGAGAAAAAGATTTACTATCCAATTATTTGATACGGTAGAGTGGCATATGTGTGGGTGTGTATTTGGTATATGTACATATTATGCAATTGATGTTAACATTTTTAACTGTCTAATGAACTAATCAACAATTAATTTTTTACAGACTGAGAGTAATCATGACACAGCGCTAACGCTTGCCTGTGCTGGTGGTCACGAGGAACTGGTACAAACTCTGCTGGAAAGAGGAGCTAGTATTGAGCACCGAGACAAGAAAGGTAGACAAGAAAAGTTCATTAACTTTTTTCTGAATTTGTATCTACTACTTGTAGTCCTATATTCATGCTTAGAATAGAAAATAGCACTATTTCTTTGCTTAACTAAGATCTTTATTTTACTTCAGGTTTTACTCCACTCATATTGGCTGCTACAGCTGGTCATGTTGGTGTTGTTGAAATATTGCTGGACAACGGTGCAGACATTGAAGCCCAGTCAGAAAGAACCAAGGATACACCACTATCTTTGGCTTGTTCTGGGGGAAGACAGGAGGTATTGTTGTTCCCAAGTATAATTTCTTTTCCCCCCTCCATTTGACAAATATATGGTTTAATTTATATAAATTTAGTGGACAGACATTAAGATTTATCAGAGTAACTGAAACTATTAGCTTTTAGCTAAAGGATAAGAATTAACGTTAGCATAAGCTGTCCTGCCAAAAAAAGCATACATTGTTAATTATCCTACTCATCTGAAAGTACTAATTTCCATTGAAATCCCTCTATACTGCATTCAGACTAATAGAATGATTAAGACATCCCAAATCAAATCAGCAAGCTTCCCATAAGTAGGGCCTATATTCACTCATCTTTTCCTCTCCCAGAGTACTTAGTATGAAAAGTACTTAAGCTCAGCCTTGGTTGCTGTCTACATATAAGATTAGTAGAGAATTAAGAGTGTTCAATTTTTAGTTCTTTTGAGTAATTTTATCTTTTAATTGTTCCCCAACCCTTAACTCTGAAGGTTCTTGGGTAATATTATACAATCTTTTAGCTTTTTTAGCTAGAACAGCTGGTGTACTTAGGTGTGGACTCAAGAACTTATAATTATACTCACTTGTGTGTCTTCTTAGGGCATTTAGTAATCAGTTGGATAACCTCATTTTAAATCCATTTTTTAAATCCAATTCTGTTCACCAGTGTGCTGTCTCTTTGGATTGATAACTTCTCAATAGCAAATTGTTGAATCTTATTTTTAGGAAGCACTCTAGGTCATTCTAGATGAGCTTCCTAATCTCAGCTTAGAAATCTTTTTCTTTTTATTTCACCATTCTCATTATCTTATGTATCCCACAGTGGAGGTGATTCTACCAGTCAGAATTGTAAATGTTCTGTTTTTGAAATATAATGAATAAAATTTTGACTTAACTCAAATTTTCAATCACTATGTGATTTGAAGAGCTTCCCAGCAAATCTATATATCTCAATTTAAACTTCGTTGGAAATACTTGATCTGTGTGTGTGTGTGCTCAGTCACTCAGTCATGTATGACTCTTTGCAGCCCTATGGACTGAGAGACTGAGCACGTGTGCACGCACGCACACACACACACACACTTTATTGCTTAAAGGACTCCTTGTAAGATAAAATAGCCTAATGCCAATTTGGGGACTTGATTTATAATCTTATTACATAAGCCATTTAGTCTTACTGACTAAAGGAAAAATTTGATAGAAAGTCACAGCTTCAGAAAAAGACAAAAATTGTATGATATTGCTTACATGTGAAATTTCAAAAAAAAAAATGATACTAATGAACTTATATACAAAACAGAAATAGACTCACAAACACAGAAAACAAGCTTACAGTTACCAAAGGGGAAAGGAGTAGGAGATGAATAAAAGAGGAGTTACGGATTAACATATCCTCACTACTATATATGGAATAGATGACCAACAGGGACCTACTATATAGCACAGGGAACTATACTCAAAATTTTAGAATAACCTATAAGGGAAAAGAATTTGAAAAAGAAAAAATTGTATATAACTGAATACATATGTATTCAGTGTATATATATATATATGTATATGTATATATATATATGTATATATAACTGAATTATTTTGCTATACACCTGAAACTAACACACAGTAAATCAACTATGCGTCAATAAAAAATAAAATTTAAAAAAGAAAGTGGTTAAGAATGTGAACTTAAAAAGACAAAAAAATGGTATAATAGACTAAAAGACCCCTGAATGCCTCTTAAGTAAATGCTTATATTCTCAGCTATCAGGGAATGCAAATTAAGACCCAGTGAGATGTCACATCTACTAGAATGGCTAAATTAAAGACTGACAGTACTAAATTTTGCTGAGGATGTGGAGCAACCAGAACTTGTTGATGACTGTGAATAAATAGTACAACCACTTTAGTAGTACATCTGGCAATTTCTTATAAAACTAAGCATACACCCAGAAATTCTACTGCTAGGTAGAACCCATGAGCAATGAAAATGTATTTCCACAAGAAATGTTTATAGCAACTTTATTCAGAATTGCCCAAACTAGAAACAGTAGTGACGTTCATCAATAGACTAGATAAACTAGTGTATTCACTTAATGGAATGCTGCACAATACATACAAATTACTCTCAAACACTGTGTGATTCATTTATATGAAGATCTATGGTAAATGAAACTAACCTGTGGGTAGAATTGACTGGAAAGGAACATGAGTAAATAACAAATGGGAGGGAGATTCGGGAGGGAAGGGACATGGATGTATCTATGGCTGATTCTTGTTGATGTTTGACAGATAAACCACAAAATTCTGTAAAGCAATTATCTTTCAATTAAAAAAATAAAGTGGAAAAAAATAACATTTAAATTAGTTTTATCCATTTGTCAATACTCGGTGAATATACACTTTAAGTTTTGTGGGTTTATTTAAAGTTACAGATTTCACCTAAAAAGAAACAAAAAACCTGAAAAAAAATAAGAGGTTAGTTAATTGTGCACATGCTGATGTATTTAAGGGAAATTGCAGGTGTCTACACCTACTTAGAAACAAAATGCGTCAAAAAATGATGGACAGACAAGTAACTGATAGAAAAGTAAGCACAGTAGGATATTAATAGTAGAATCTAGGTGATGACTGTATGTAATTTTTTTCAATTTTTCCATGTGCTTGAAAATTTTTATAGTAAAATGTTGGGGAAAAATAAGTATTAGCCTTATTCCAAAATTTTTTTTACATTTAGTTTTTGATTTTAAGGACATTTACATGTACAAATGAAAAAATCTTCTATAGAACACATGAAGTCTAGATCTTTCAATGAAAATACTGTCATTTCAACAGATTGCAAAATGGATTTTACTTATCCCTTTGTTGACTTCTAAGACCTTTTGCTTTCATTTGAGACTGATTTTGTGCAAAGGATGAAAGGACTTTCCCTTTCTTTTATTATAGACAATATACCAGAAAAAAAGAGAAATCATAAATATACACCTTGCAAATTGTCTTGCCATAGAAGAAAACCATTTTTTCCCTTTTCTTTTTCCAGGTTGTGGAGCTGTTGTTAGCTCGAGGGGCAAATAAAGAGCACAGGAATGTTTCTGATTACACACCTCTAAGCCTGGCTGCTTCTGGTGGCTATGTGAACATTATCAAAATATTACTAAATGCAGGAGCTGAGATTAATTCTAGGTAAGTTTTATTCTCTCTCTCCAAGTCCCTTAAGAGTGTTATGTTAAAGATATTTGTATAACAACACTTCTTTAATGCCATATTTAGGAAGTGCCTACATTACAATTTTAGAATTCAGATATAAGTATTTAAAATTATTGACATACAATTTGAAAAAATTATCAATTACTATTTCTTACGGAATTGAGTAACTTCACTTTAATAATGAATTAATTTGTTTTTAGTTCAAGTCATTATACAGAAAGTATTCTGGTTCTGGGTAGTAAAGGATTTGAAGTGTGTTCTTAAATAAGTCTACAGAATAAAGAATCTTAATCTTCAGTCATGAGATAGAATTCTGTATTATCATCCAATTTTTCCAGGACATTTAAAAATGTATATTTTTCCTTTTGTTCTTCCCAAACTTCCACCCCCAGAACTGGTAGCAAATTGGGCATTTCTCCTCTGATGTTAGCAGCTATGAATGGGCACACAGCTGCCGTTAAGCTCCTGTTAGACATGGGCTCTGACATTAACGCTCAAATAGAAACCAATCGGAACACTGCCCTTACCTTAGCCTGCTTCCAAGGAAGAACTGAAGTGGTTAGTCTTCTCCTTGATAGAAAAGCAAATGTGGAACACAGAGCTAAGGTAAGAAGAGGTCTGAGATTAGCCTATGGATTTATTTCTTTGACATTTAAGGTATACATAGCAATATGCTTATTATAATTCTAGCACTTTGTAGTAATAGTCATCTCTTACATATATATTTATATATTTAAACAGAAACCATTCTGTATGACTCGGTTAAGCATCACCTCTTTAAAATACCTCAGCAGTTGTTTTTTTTTTTAATCCTCGAAAGAAACAGTGCTTTCTTTATTTTTTAAAAATTTATTTGTTTATGGCTGTGAAAAGTCAATTTGTGGCATGTGGAATACTCTTTGTGGGCATGCAGGAATCTTCATTTCACACGTGGGCTCTTCATTGCTGCAGTGGGCTTCTCTCTAGTTGTGGCCCGTGGGCTTAGTTGTCCTGCAGCATATGGAATCTTAATTCCCTGATCAAGGATCGAACCCACGTCCCCACATTAGAAGGTGGATTCTTAAGCACTGGGCCACCAGGGAAGTCCAGCAATAGATTTTTGTAGGTAGTAATGACATTAGGGTTGTCAGCTAAAAGCTATATACTATCATGAAAGAGAAGAGGGGGAACAGAGCTTCCCCGGTGGCTCAGCGTTAAAGAATCCACCTGCAGTGCAGGAGACCAGGTTCAGTTCCTGGGTCATGAAGATCCTCTGGAGGAGGAAATGGCAACCCACTCCAGTATTCTTGCCTGGAGAATCCCATGGACAGAGGAGCCCAGCAGGTTACAGTCCATAGGGTCACAAAGAGTTGGACACGACTAAGTGACTAACACTTTAACTTCCATATGCCAAGTACTTTCATCGTTTTTTCCTCCACAAATTGACATTAGGCAGAATCATCTGCTTTCAGTAGATGTCACTGAAACTGAGAGGTTAGTAGTGTCAGTATTGAAATTTAGATGTGAATTTTTGTAACAGCTGTATCATATTGTTCCCTCAAATTATTATTCTTTAACATTTTGGTACTTTCTAGTCTCTTAGGTGTTGTTTTTTATTTTTCACTAAACCTAGACTGGCCTGACACCACTAATGGAAGCTGCCTCTGGTGGTTATGCAGAGGTGGGCCGAGTTCTTTTGGATAAAGGTGCTGATGTTAATGCCCCTCCAGTGCCCTCCTCGAGAGATACAGCTTTAACCATAGCAGCAGATAAAGGGCATTATAAATTCTGTGAGCTTCTCATTGGCAGGTATGATATTACCATACTGCACATGTGATATGGGGTTACTAGTGATTACTATTCTCTGTGTAAATTGTGCTATTTAAAAATCAGATGTGATTACTTCTATTAACAGTGTGTTTTTTTTTTTAATGTTTTAAACGTACCTATGTTATTTTCCACCCATCCAGAGCTATGCTGCATTGTTTTTTTCAGTGCAACCTAGAAATACTTTACTTCCTTTCTTGTCTGGGTATACACTTTTGAAGTACTATAATAAGCTGTTGTCAGCCATAGTCCCATCTCCTATACAGTTTTGCAGAGATGTCACCCTAATTCGTGTAAATCTGGAAATAATCTAGGCTTCACCATTGATTTTCTTGTTCTTTATGATAATTAGGGCTTTTAAGTGAGTTATGTAACTGTTCAAGATATGAGATAGAGTCCAGAATGTTTTTTATTTTAAGTCACTTAGAGGTTACCTGACAGTCTTTCAGAGTTGCTTGTCTGCTAAATTGGATTTCCTACTTTAACCTTCCTAAAGACTGTGGCATGGTGTCCTAATAGTAGTATTTAGTAGTAGTCCTGGGCGTTCGTTGGAAGGACTGATATTGAAGCTGAAACTCCAGTACATTGGCCACCTCACGCAAAGAGTTTACTCATTGGAAAAGACCGTAATGCTGGGAAGGATTAGGGGCAGGAGGAGAAGGGGACGACAGAGGATGAGATGGTTGGATGACATCACCGACTCGATGGACATGGGTTTGGGTAAACTCCGGGAGTTGGTGATGGACAGGGAGGCCTGCCGTGCTGCGATTCATGGGGTCACAAAGAGTCGGACACGACTGAGCGACTGAACTGAACTGAACTGAACTATCAACTACTGTTACTTGCCATGAGTCTTATTCACCATGGTGCCCACTGAGTGCTAAACCTTCATGTTATTTTAGGATTCATTCTTTTCCAAAACCATGTAATATAAATACATGAATACAAATAATCTGAAAGATATAGTCACCACATAGGATACTGTTTGTGCTCTAGGATACAGTTTAGTATATTTTGATATTAACAGGATGTATCTTCTTATTTCTCTAAAAAATTTTTACATTTTCTCATGATTTGAAATCAGAATTATGCACAAAGAATGAATTCTTTTTAATTTAAAATTATAAAAGCAGTTATTGATGTATCATTAATTTTGATTTAATGGCTTTTAATTTGATGACATAGTCCATTCAGGTATGACCTAGATCAAATCCCTTATGAGTATACAGTAGAAGTGACAAATAGATTTAAGGGACTAGATCTGATAGACAGAGTGCCTGATGAACTATGGACAGAGGTTCATGACATTGTACAGGAGACAGGGATCAAGACAATCCCCATGGAAAAGAAATGCAAAAAAGCAAAATGGCTGTCTGAGGAGGCCTTACAGATAGCTCGGAAGAGAAGAGAAGCAAAAAGCAAAGTAGAAAAGGAAAGATATTCCCATCTGAATGCAGAGTTCCAAAGAATAGCAAGGAGAGATAAGAAAGCCTTCCTCAGCGATCAATGCAAAGAAATAGAGGAAAACAACAGATTGGGAAAGACTAGAGATCTCTTCAAGAAAATTAGAGATACCAAAGGAATATTTCATGCAAAGATAGGCTCGATAAAGGACAGAAATGGTATGGACCTAACAGAAGCAGAAGATATTAAGAAGAGGTGGCAAGAATACACAGAAGAACTGTACAAAAAAGATCTTCACGACCCAGATAATCACGACGGTGTGATCACTCACCTAGAGCCAGACATCCTGAAATGTGAGGTCAAGTGGGCCTTAGAAAGCATCACTATGAACAAAGCTAGTGGAGGTGATGGAATTCCAGTTGAGCTATTTCAAATCCTGAAAGATGATGCTGTGAAAGTGCTGCACTCGATATGCCAGCAAATTTGGAAAACTCAGCAGTGGCCACAGGACTGGAAAAGGTCAGTTTTCGTTCAAATCCCAAAAAAAGGCAATGCCAAAGAATGCTCAAACTACCGCACAATTGCACTCATCTCACATGCTAGTAAAGTAATGCTCAAAATTCTCCAAGCCAGGCTTCGGCAATACGTGAACCATGAACTTCCAGATGTTCAAGCTGGTTTTAGAAAAGGCAGAGGAACCAGAGATCAAATTGCCAATATCCTCTGGATCATCGAAAAAGCAAGAGAGTTCCAGGAAAACATCTATTTCTGCTTTATTGACTATGCCAAAGCCTTTGACTGTGTGGATCACAATAAACTGTGGAAAATTCTGAAAGAGATAGGAATGCCAGACCATCTGACCTGTCTCTTGAGAAACCTGTATGCAGGTCAGGAAGAACTGGATATGGAACAACAGACTGGTTCCAAATAGGAAAAGGAGTACGTCAAGGCTGTATATTGTCACCCTGCTTATTTAACTTATATGCAGAGTACATGATGAGAAATGCTGGGCTGGAAGAAAGACAAGCTGGAATCAAGATTGCCGGGAGAAATATCAATAACCTCAGATATGCAGATGATACCACCCTTATGGCAGAAAGTGAAGAAGAACTCGAGCCTCTTGATGCAAGTGAAAGAGGAGAGTGAAAAAATTGGCTTAAAGCTCAATGTTCAGAAAACTAAGATCATGGCATCTGGTCCCATCACTTCATGGGAAATAGATGGGGAAACAGTGGAAACAGTGTCAGACTTTATTTTTTTGGGCTCCAAAATCACTGCTGATGGTGATTGCAGGCATGAAATTAAAAGACGCTTACTCCTTGGAAGGAAGGTTATGGCCAACCTAGATAGCATATTTAAAAGCAGAGACATTACTTTGCCAACAAAAATCCGTCTAGTCAAGGCTATGGTTTTTCCAGCGGCCATGTATGGATGTGAGAGTTGGATGGTGAAGAAAGCTGAGCGCCGCAGAATTGATGCTTTTGAAGTGTGGTGTTGGAGAAGACTCTTGAGAGTCCCTTGGACTGCAAGGAGATCCAATCAATCTATCCTAAAGGAGATCAATCCTGGGTGTTCATTGAAAGGACTGATGTTGAAGCTGTAACTCCAATACTTTGGCCACCTCATGCGAAGAGTTGACTCATTGGAAAAGACCCTAATGCTGGGTAGGATTGGGGGCGGGAGGAGAAGGGGACGACAGAGGATGAGATGGTTGGATGGCATCACTGACTCGATGGACATGGGTTTGGGAACACTCCGGGAGTTGGTGATGGACAGAGAGGCCTGACGTGTTGCAATTTATGGGGTCGCAAAGAGTCGGACACAACTGAGCGACTGAACTGAACTGAATTTGATGAATGGAAGTTCTTTGTAATGTAATTTTGAGAGAAATACATTTTAGTCCTATGTATTTTTAAATAATTTTTTTCCTTTAAAGAATATTTTCACAAGTTAATAGTTGATTTTTATTATTATTTGTGTCATTTCATTTGAAAGTGATATTTGTGTCATTTATTTAGGGGAGCTCATATTGATGTACGTAACAAGAAGGGGAACACTCCATTGTGGCTGGCAGCAAATGGTGGACACCTTGATGTGGTTCAGTTACTGGTGCAAGCAGGTGCAGATGTGGATGCAGCCGACAACCGCAAGATAACTCCTCTTATGGCAGCATTTAGAAAGGTAGAGATCTTTCATTCTCATCCACTTGGATGTTTTTCACTTAGACTAGGAAGTTCATAATTTAATTATCACTAAAGACCCTCATTTTAGGAGCTAACAGCAAAGATAAAAGCAGTAAGATAATAAGCAAATAATCACTCTGATGGCAACATTGAAAGTTAGATAATAGGTATCCCAGAAAAGCTATCAATAGTATCTGTATTGGATGTCAAAGCTAAATAAACTTTTAAAAATTGTTCTATGTAGAATTTTCAAAATCTAGTTGCAGTCTTACTCTTTTGCCAAATATGAATCCGACTAAGTAATTAATTACTTATTTATGAATGAGTGTTTTCTTGTATTAGCACAACAGAGAAAGTTTTAACTTATATTGATTTTATTTTTAATTATTCACATTAATTTCTAGGGAAGAAAAATGAAATTTCAGCTGCCAATATTTGAAACCTTCAGAAGTAGAAATAAATTTTGTTAAAAAGAAACTTTCTTTAGTGGCTAGCATAGAACTGTATATAAGTTACTTGATTTAATGATTTGGTTGATTTCCTAAATGCAGGTCTGATTTGTTATTTGGAAAGCCAGTTTATTATTCTAGGGATTATAGTTTTGAGTTTTGTCATTCCATAGGTAAAATCTCTTACAGATTCCAAATTATTTTGTTGTATTGAAAAATTGTTTTAAAAAAAATCATCTTTTCCTTTTTTCTCTTATTAATCTCCCATTATTTATACCATCTCTTCCCTGGGTGTTGCAGGCTACCTTCCCATTGCTGAATTTTTTTACCTTGCTAATCATAGTTATTCTCAGTGACTAGCTCCCTCTTCAAACAAGCTAGCATATCAAGTTTATCTTCCTAACCATTTCACTCTGTTAGTATCCTCTTCAAGAAACTTTTCCTGACTCGCTAGTCTCTGTAATCCTCTGAAATCGAATCTTAGTTTGTTTTTCAGAGAACAGTCTAGTGCCCTTTGAACTCATCTCCCATTGAGTCCCTCATGTGATTTTCTACTTGCTTGGTCTTTTTTTGTGTCACTGTCTCTCATATCACCTTTGTTCTCATCTCAGGAATGCCATGTCCTTCCTCATTTTTCTAAAATTACTCATTTCTTGGGTGCAGTGTAAATCTCCCCTTCTACAGAAACTCTTCCCATTCCATTTGAGCTCACATTGAAATACCTTATCTCTTAAAGATTATAGAAATTCTACAATTTGTTATTACCTTTATCATTTATTTTGACAAATATATTGTTATTATCTTAACATATAACATGGATATGCCTCATGTTTCCAAATAGACTTAGCTCCTTAAGAAGGGCACTTATCTTTTATATCTTTCATTATTCATTTCATTACTTTTTTTCTTATTACCTACTGTGTACAGTTGTACAGATTCCAAGTGTTGCATTTTGTACAAAGTGTAATAATCAGGGATCTACACACAATCAGGTAACTGAATTGTCCCATATAAATATTTTTAAATACTGTAGAAGTGTTAGTGAGGCATCAAGCAAAGGTACAAATGCCATTTAAGGTATTCATTAAAAGATACAGGTAGTTTTTAAAAATTAATTAATTTATTTTAATTGGAGGATAATTACTTTACAGTATTGTGGTGGTTTTTGCCATACATCGACATGAATCAGCCATGGGAGCACATATCCCCCCATCCTAAATCCCCCTCCCACCTCCCTCCCCATCCCATCCCTCTGTGTTGTCTTAGAGCACCGGCTTTGAGTGCCCAGCTTCATGCACTGAAGTTGCATTAGTCATCTGTTTTACATATGGTAATATACATGTTTCAATGCTATTCTCTCAAATCATCCCACCCTCGCCTTCTCCCACATAGTCCAAAAGTTTGTTCTTTACATCGGTGTCTCTTTTGCTGTCTTGCATATAGGGTGGTCGTTACTGTCTTTCTAAATTCCACATATATGCATTAATATCCTGTATTGGTGTTTCTCTTTCTGACTTGCTTCACTCTGTATAATAGGCTCCAGTTCATCCACCTCATTAGAACTGATTCAAATGTGTCCTTTTTTATAGCTGAGTAATATTCCATTCTGTATATTACCACAACTTCTTTATCCTTCATCTGCCAATGTACATCTATGTTGCTTCCATGTCCTAGCTATTGTAAACAGTGCTGCAGTGAACATTGGGATACATGTGTCTCTTTCATTTCTGGTTTCCTTGGGGTATATGCTCAGCAGTGGAATTGCTGGGTCATATGGCAGTTCTAATTCCAGTTTTTTAAGGAATCTCCACACTGTTCTTCATAGTGGCTGTACCAGTTTGCATTCCCACCAACAGTGTAAGAGGATTCCTTTTTCTCCACACCCTCTCCAGCATTTATTGTTTGTAGACTTTTTGATGGTGGCCATTCTGACCCATGTGAGATGATACCTCATTGTTGTTTTTATTTGCATTTCTCAAATAGTGAGTAATGTTGAGCATCTTTTCATGTGTTTATTAGCCATCTGTATGTCTTCTTTGGAGAAATGTCTCTTTAATTAAAAGATACAGGTAGTTTTAAAAGATGCAGATGAGAAGGAAAAAAATAAAGGCAACAGAGGAAATATACTGACTATAAACATATGTTTATCCGTCTGTTTAGAGGTGTTGTGTCAGTAATAGTATAGATTAGAGAAAGTAGAGAGTCTCTTGAATACTCTATAAAGATTTTTAACATAGTGAATTTTGTCAACAGTAAATAATATAACCATCATTCAAGCTTTAGGCAAGTGTATCTTATTTCCTTTGCATTACCTAGTACAGTACTATCCATTCAGTTTTTATCTGAAAAAAAAAAGAACAAAATTTTTATTTCTACTCTTTTGATGCTTAAAATTGAAATAGAATGCTAAGTTCTAATGAGTTAGCTGGGGCGGTGGAGGGGGGGAGGTGAGGTTTTTCTTTCACACATATCATGTATTTCTTCATACTGACTTTTGGTTATCTTTTTTAAAATTCAGAATGGTTTAGACTAACACTGACTGACTGACTAGAATTTTAGCTCAAATTATCCTGTATCTTTTCAGGAGTTGGAATGAAAATTAACAGTGTAGATTTATCTAATTCATTAGAACCAAAGCCTGTCTCCTTTTTTTTGTTTGTTTGCTCAGTCGCTCAGTCATGTCTGACCCTTTGCGACCCCATGGACTGTAGCCCGCCTGGCTCCTCTGTCCATGGAATTTTCTAGGCAAAAATACGGGAATGGGTTGCCATTTCCTACTTCACTTTTTTATTTGAAATGTCAGTAATACCCAACTTAACTCTTTATTTTGTGGCACTAATGTCATTGAAATCATTATTCAGACAGAACAGATTTTCTGAATTCTGATAGAGTGTTTTCAATCTGACATTGATATCTGTTTTTTAGGGTCATGTGAAAGTGGTGCGCTATTTAGTCAAAGAAGTCAATCAGTTTCCATCAGACTCTGAATGTATGAGATACATAGCAACGATCACTGATAAGGTAATACACTGATTAAATTCATCCCCACTCTATGAACTTGGGATCCCATTTGGCTTTTATATATTTGTATATTCCACATGAAGAAAATAAGCCTTAGTTTGGGCAATAATGTGTGGCATATAACTATTTTCATTTATGTAGTATTTGGGAATGAAATATGCTATTTAAGAAACTCTTTGGATTATTTACTTACCTAATGAAGTAATAAAACATTTTCTATGATAGAATTACTTTGGCTTTTTAGATAGTACTTAAGCTAATTTAATTTTAATGTTGATACTAAACAACCTAAAGCAAATTATTGTTACTATTCATTAGTGATATAATTTATCCAGACTGATAACTCTTCTGAGAGGAACAAGTCAGTGAATTTTTTTTATACTTAAACAAAAATTAGCATAGTACTTTTACTTATGGTCAAGAAAACTCTTAACATGTTCAACATAATACAAAAATCAGACTGTCAGGTTAAGAATGAATTCGCTAGGATTTTTTGCAGGAAAAGTGTAGAACATAAAATAAATCCCTTTAGAATTCTAATTGAAATCAAAATATTGGAATGAAATCCTAAGACATGCCTCTGAAAAATGTAAAAATGTCTTTCATTTTCTCAGTTATTATGTGATAGCAACTTTTCTCATTAATTTTTGATTTAACATAGCTAATGCACTGTCTTGCCTGCCTCTAGATTTTTTCATGAGAATTAGTATTCCTACATGTCATTGGTCTCTATGTGGGGGGACAGAGATTGAAAACAAAGCTTTATCAGTATGGAAATATCCCTTTCCTGTCAAAAAGTGTGTTCTGAAAAATGAAATCAGAGAAAAGTCTATAAATATTGTTTTTTATGAATGATTCTAGATTAAGAAATTACAGAAACAAACTAAGTATTTGAGAACAGTTCTTGCCAAATAAGTATTCAAAAAAATTTTAAACCGCTTTTCTTTTGTTGACATTGCCGTTTTCCTTTAGGCTATTAACTACCTAACAGATTATTGCAGCTCTATTTGCAGTATGATTTCTCATATTTAAAGTTATAGGACTAAATAATTTTAGTACCAGTCAAATGGATATTATTTTGAAGAACAGTAGAAGCTCATTGCTTATGTATTTTTAAAAATATACCATTTAAATTATGTTTTTATTTGCACCCTTTTTGCCCTACTGTTGATCTTTATTGCTTAAGTTCATTTGAGTACCTTATTTAATATTTTCATGTTTTCAGGAATCTCTCTAAATGTTAATTTTTTGAGGTTAGAAACATCTTAATTTTTTTGTTTTAGGAGATGCTGAAGAAGTGTCACCTTTGTATGGAATCAATAGTACAAGCCAAAGATAGACAGGCTGCTGAAGCAAACAAAAATGCCAGCATTTTATTAGAGGAGTTAGACTTGGAAAAGGTAACCTTTGCATATGATAGCCTTTACATATGAAAAATATTATCTACTTTTTTCCTTTCTGCTTTTCTTCCTCCTGATTTGTAATCTGTGGTTTTTTTGCTTTGTTTTGCTTTTGCTTTAAATTATGTACATGGTTTTCTCTCCAAGTTTGGCTCCACTGGTAGAATTATGAGTATTTTAAATATTATGTCATTAAAATAGTTTTCTTTATAGTTAAATTAACAAAATGTTATTGTAGAAATTGCATTGATCTGGAAGTGAGAGAGCCTAGCCTCTAGTGCTCAGTTATCTCGATGAATGTTCTGTTAATCCCCATCCAAATCTCTTTCAGGCATACTACAGCATCATCCCCATTATTCCTGCAGGGAGTAAAATACTCCAAACATTGTATAGTCTGGACAGTCCCATAGCTGCTTCTTTACTCTCTGTTCTGTCACTAACTGTCCTCTAGAATGTAATATTATAGAAATAGTAACCATAGCAGGAAAAGAATTGTTTGGTATTGAATATTATAGAATATATATTCTGCCATGTTTTATCTTTTTTAAAAAGGTTAAAAGTGCTATCAAGTTTAACATCAGTTTTTAAATATGTAGTGATAGTGGGGCTGGAGCACTGACCACTTCCCCATGCAGCTGAAAATCCATGTGTAACTTTAGAGTTGGGCCCTACATATCTGCAGTTTCAAGTCCATGGATTTCAACCAACTGCAATTTGTGTAGTATGCTAGTACTTATTATTTTAAGGAGTTCACATGAAATGGGCCATGTTGAAGCCCATGTTGTTCACAAGTTAGTTGTATATTGGAATATTTTTCATTAGAGTCAGGTACATTCTTTTTGATTAGACTTACTATGTTAAGCTACATATTTCATCTCACATGAAGAAAATAAAATTATTTTAAACATTTTTTTCTAAAGTCAATGTGAAAATACTTTATTTTCTGAAAAATATATTTAATATTAAGGTTTTTCATTTAAAAAACTTTTCTAGTTTATATTCTGATCAAATAAAAATTAGCTTTTTTGGCCACTTTGAGGTTTTAATTGAATATGAACACATTGTTTTAATCACTGTAACAATTGTTACAGTGATTGTTACAGGATATTATAATACAGTATTATAGTATTATAATATCCTGAGAACAGATTGTTATAATCACCATAACGATTACTTTACCTGTCTGGAAGTTAGAGAGCCTAGCCTCTGTAATGCTCAGTTATCTCAACTAATGTTTTCTTAATCCTCATCCAAATCTGTACTACACTGATCCTGGACCTTGTAATTTGTTGCCAACAGATTTATCAGAAGTACCAAATGCACTAGGAAGACATACACTACCAAGGCATAACCAGCTAGTGAAATATGACCAGTTGCATCTAGTATTTATTTAATGTTTACTAAAATACCAGGCAATATGTAGGGCCAAATTATATGAGAGAATATAAATTATTTGAGTCTTCTCTGTGAAAGTATTATTACCCTCATATTACAGATGGAGAAACTAAATCTATGGGATGTTAAGTAACTTACCTAATCTAGGATAGGATTTAAATCTACTTCTTTTCTATTCTCAATTCCCTGGTTTCCTTGCTCCCCTTAATTGAAGTCAACCTGCATTTTAGTGCTTCCTCCTTACAGTATTATAATATCCTGTTTTTGCATTACTCTCTCATTTTGAAGTGTTAGAATCTCTAAGTATTATTTAATGATATTGTTTCTTTTTGCATTGTTATGAATCTTAGAAGGGCTTCCTTGGTGGCTCAGTGGTAAAGAACCCGCCTGCCAATGCAAAGGACACAAATTTGATCCATGGATTAGGAAGATCTCCTGGAGAAGGAAATGGCAAGCCACTCCAGGATTCTGGCCTGGGAAATCCAATGGATAGAGGAGCCTAGAAGGCTACAGTCCTTGGAGTCTCAAAGGAGTGGGGCACGACTTAGCAACTAAACCAAAACACAGTCGTAGAAAGCATCCTTTTTTTAGCTGAGACATAAATGTCTGTTTTTAAATAAAATTTTTGTTTCATCCCTTTGTTGTTTATACATTACATGAAATACATTTAGGAATATACTGTAAGCCTGTGGATTACAGAGTCAAACAGCATTTAGGCATATGTCCAGTTGTGCATGTCTATTTTTAATCAACATGAATGGGTTTTTCTTTGTTACAATATGTGCAGTGTAAACTGTGAACTGTGCAAAGTTGCCTCATATTTTAGTCTCCCTTTCACATCTTTCTACTCTTCTTCCCTTCTTTATTTCCATGTTCTGATATTCTGAATACTGCATTTTACTTAACTTGTTTGTCTCTCTCTACCACTAGAGTGTATGAACCACAAAATGATGCCTGGCATGTTAGTAAACATTTGTTGAACACATAAATATCCATGTATATGAAGATAGTATACTTTAAAAATAAAAAAAGAATCATGTGAACATAATACTCTAATACTTGCTTTTCCCACTCTCAATAACTGAAAAATATTGTTAATTTATAGTGATTTATAACTGCATAATATACTACATGGTAAGTTTCCAGTATTATCACTACACATAATGTTGCTGTAAACATTATTATACATATTTTGTTATATTTTGGCACTTTTATTTTTATGGAATAAGTTTCTTTCTTCACATGAGTCAGTCAGTATATTTTAAATTTGATACTTCCAGAATATTTCCCTAATACCATCAGCAATACATAAATGTTGTTTCCTTGAATTCTTGCCAGCCTTTCTTAACCTTGATGTTCATGCTTTCAGAGCCTCAGATTTAAAGCAATTCAAAAGGAACTTCTTTCAGTGTCATTGCATATTTCCCCATAATATTAATTCTTAATCATAAATTAATTAGATATAAATTATTCCACATGTATTGATACTTTATAAACAGTTTTGAATGAGAGTGATATATAGATAGAATTTTAGATTATGGAGGAGACTCTTCTGCCTGAACTGCAGCTTCTTTCTAGTGTATATGGTAAATTATCAGATTGAGATGTGTTAGGGTTTGTTTCACTATTTTTTACTTACGATTTACATCTAGAAAAATACACCTTTTTGCCATTTGAGACTTGGTACATTCTGGCTCCACCATTTCTGATTTAGAAACGTCATTGAAGTTGGTCTTATCTAGTTTAACTTGGATGTTCTACATGGATAAATTATTACTTTGATCAACCTTTCTAATTTGAAAATGTTGGTTAATAGGTTTGTGAAAATTGCTGCTCAATACTGCTTGTTATATTTATCAGATTCCCTTATTCTTAAGCAGCAAACATTTGATTCACTGACTGTTTATTGTGTGCAAGAGTTCATGCTCTAGAGCAGTTCCTCTGGTCTAACTATGGAATACTCACAGTAAGTTGCTTGATCTCTTAGAATATTAACAACTAGGTTGTGTTTTGGGCTGTTAGAATCCATGGTGGATGTTATTGGTCTGCATTTTTAATGTTTTTACCCCTGTACTTTATCACTTATTATTTCTCCCCTCTATAAACTTTGATTAATCTTTTAGGGAATTATGTAGGGTATATTTTTAAAATATTTCTAATACATTTTTTTTTTTTGCAACTACTGAACCGATTCATATGCCCACCTCACAATCACAGTTTTATACATTTCATTCTCTGATTATCATGTCTTATCTTTTCAGCTTTACTCCCTCTAGAGTAAAGCTGCCTCCAACAATCCTGAAAACATTCTGTCTACCAATAAATTGTCGGATCCATTTATAATGCCACCCTTCACTGGCCTGACTCTTCTTTCTCCTTATTCTTACCTGAAGCCTAGTAACTGTAAGTGTCTAAGAGAAAAAAAGCTTCAGTCTTGATGACTAATTTTACTTTAAATGTGTGACAGTGAACCCTTTAATGCTGCCCAAGAGTCATACTATATATTTCCCTAGTTTATTCTGCCACTCATGTAGACCATTATTTCTCTCTCCTTTAACCTGTGACATCTAGTATATCCTCTTTTTCAACCTCAGTTGATGATCTTGCATCCTACTCCAATCAGTGAGAAAACCGAAGCATCAGAAGAAAACTGCCAGAGACTTCCCCCGACCCTGTCTTCCCAACCCACCAACCCCTGTACGCATATACTTCCTACCAGTTACTGGATAAACTTGTTGTAACCAATCCCTCCATTTGTGAACTAGATCATATTTTCTGTCTGCTATAGCTTACTCAGAAACGTTGTAGCAATTTTCTTTTCTTCTGTATCATTTTGCTCTCTTTCCTGGATCATCCTCATTGTCATGCAAATTTATTTATCCAGTCTTAAGAAAGCTTTTGATTTCTTCAGTACTTCTCCCTTGCCCCTGTTTCTTTGGCTGCAAGCCCATTTCTTTGCTCCCACTTGCAACAGAACTCCTTGTCTCCTTTGGTAATTTCGAATTCCTTTTTTCTTGAATCTACTCCTGCTGGGTTGTCACTCCCTCAGCTCTACCAAAACTATGTTTTTGTGATCTCCCACAGCTCTACCAAAACTATGTTTTTATGCTCTCCAGGGATTCTCATGTAGCTAAATCCAATGATTACTTCTCTATCCTTATCTTACTAAACCTAGTAACACTTGATATACTCTCTTTACTTGGCCTCCATTACATTATACACTCTTGGTTTTTCTCTTAATCTTTCTGAGTATTCTTGCTGTGTCTCTAGTTCCTCCTCATCTCTCCTCTTAGTGGGTAAGCCATTTAGCTTTTTACAGGATCTTCTTTATCCATTGATCATCTCATCCTGCTTCTTACCTTTATGTAATAGCTGATCTGAAATCTCTTATCTTTAGCCCAGACCTCTTCCCTACACTGGAGAAGGAAATAGCAACCCACTCCGGTGTTCTTGCCTGGAGAATCCCAGGGACAGAGGAGCCTTGTAGGCTGCCGTATATGGGGTCACACAGAGTGGGACGTGACTGCAGTTGACTTAGCAGCAGCAGCAGCAGCAGCTTTGCTACACTCCAGTCTCTCATATCCAGCTAGCTACTCAGCATGTCCTTGTGGAAACCTAATTAAACATCTCATACTTAATGTCCAAATATGAACTCCTGATCTTTGCCTACTCCAAACCCACAACTCTATAACTGCTTAGGCTAAAAATCTTGATACGATCTTTGATTTTTCTCCACTGTGTTGCAAAATTGAGTGACCTTTGCCTTGGATCTCTACCTGAAATCCTAGTCACTATTCATCACTTCTCACTCTGGTTCAAGTCATTAATATCATCTCTTACTTTTATTTCCACAGTAGTCATTTAACTGATCTCCCTGATTCCATTGCTGCTCTGCAGTCTGTTCTCTGTTTAACACTTAAAGTAATCATCTTGTATCACTTAGACCAAATCACTCTTTTGCCCAAAACCCTACAGTACCATTTCACTCAGAGTAAAAGATAAAGTTTTTAAAATGCCCTGTGGGATGTGTCTGGTGGTGAAAGTAAAGTCTGATGCTGTAAAGACCAGTATTGTATAGGAACACAGACTGTTAGATTCATTAATCAAGGTAAATAGGATGTGGTCTAACAGGAGATGGCAAGAGTGAATCAGTGAACTAAAAATGGATGGGAATGGGTGAATTTAATTCAGATGACCATTATATCTACTACTGTGGCAAGAATGCCTCAGAAGAAATGAAGTTGCCCTCATAGTCAGCAAGAGTCTGTAATGTAGTACTTGGATGCAATCTCAAAAACGACAGACAGAATGATCTTGGTTCATTTCCAAGGCAAACCATTCAACATCACAGTAATGTAAGTCTATGCCCTAACCACTAATGCTGAAGAAAGCTGAAGTTGACTGGTTCTATGAAGACCTACAAGACCTTCCAGAACTAACACCAAAAAAAAAGATGTCCTTTTCATCATAGGAAACTGGAAAGTAAAAGTAGGAAGTCAAGAGATACGTGGAGTAACAGGCAAATTTGGCCGTGGAGTACAAAATGAAGCAGGGCAAAGACTAACGGAGTTTTGCCAAGAGAACACACTGGCCATAGCAGACATCCTTTTCCAGAGACACAAGAGACGACTGTACATATGGACATCACCAGATGGTTAATACCGAAATCAGACTGATTATATTCTTTGCAGCCAAAGTTGGAAAAGCTCTATACATTCAGTGAAAACAAGATTCAGAGCTGAGTGTGGCTCAGATCATGAACTCCTTATTGCCAAATTCAGACTCAAATTGAAAAAAGTAGGGAAAACCACTAGGCCATTCAGGTATAATGTAAATCAAGCACCTTATGATTATACAGTGGACATGACAAATAGATTCGAGTGATTAGATCTGTTAGAGGGCCTGAAGAACTATAGACGTAGGTTTGTAACATTGTACAGGAGTTGGTGACAAAAACAATCCCCAAGAAAAAGAAATGCAACAAGGCAGAATTGTTGTCTGAGGAGGCCTTACAAATAGCTGAGAAAAGAGAAGCGAGAGACTTCCCTGGTGGCCCAGTGTCTAAGACTCTGAGCTCCCAATGCAGGGGGCCTGGGTCTGATTCCTGGTTAGGGAACTAGATCCTACATGCCACAGCTAAGACCCAGTGGAGCCAAAATATATATATATATTTAAGAGACGTGAAAGGCGAAAGTGAAAGATATATCCAACTGAATGCAGAGTTCTGAAGAATAGCAAGGAGAGATAAGAAAGAAAGCCTTCTAAAGTGAACAGTGCAAAGAAACAGAGGTGGCAAGAATATACAGACCAACTGTAAAAAAAGATCTTAATGACCCAGATAACCACAATGGTGTGGTCACTCACCTAAAGCCAGACATCCTGTAGTGTCAACTCAAGTTGGCCTTAGGAAGCATTACTGCAAACAAAGCTAGTGAAGGTGATAGAATTTCAGCTGAGCTGTTTCAAATCCTAAATGATGATGCTGTTAAAGTTCCGCACCCATGCCAGCAAATTTGGAAAACTCACCAGTAGCCACAGGACTGGAAAAGGTTTTCATTTTCTATCCTAAAGAAGGGCAATGCCAAAGAATGTTAAAACTACCACACAGTTGTGTTCATTTCACATGCTAGCAAAGTAATGCTCAAAATCCGTCAGCCTAGGCTTCAACAATATGTGAACCGAGAACTTCCAGTTATACAAGCTGGATTTAGAAAGCCAAGGAACTAGAGATCAGATTGCCAACATCTGTTGGATCACAGAAAAAGCAAGAGAATTCTAGAAAAACATCTACTTCTGCTTCCTTAATATACTAAAACCTTTGTGTGAATCACAAAAAACTGTGGAAAATTCTTAAACAGATGGGAATACCAGACCACCTTACCTGTCTCCTGAGAAATCTGAATGCATGTCAAGAAGCAAGTTAGAAGAACTGGACATGGAACAATGGACTGGTATGGAATGGTTAAAAATTGATAAAGGAGTACCTCAAGGCTGCATATTGTTACCCTGCTTATTTAACTTATATGTAGAGTACATCATGCAAAATGCCAGGTTGGATGAATCACAAACTGGAATCAAGATGGCCAGAAGTAGTATCAATAACCTCAGATATGCAGATGGAAATATTTTTTACTATTAATACTATTTCTACTATTATACTACTATAATATTTTCTACTATTTCTACCCTAATGGCAGAAAGCCAAGAGGAACCAAAGAGCCCCTTAATGAAAGTGAAAGAAGAGAGTGAAAAAGCTGGCTTAAAACTCACTGTACAAAAACCTTAAGATCATGACATCTGGTCCCATCCCTTCATGGAAGATAAGATGGGGAAACAATAGAAACAGTGACAGACTTTCTTTTCTTGGGCTCCAAAATCACCTGAAGATGGTGACTACAACCATGAAATTAAAAGATGCATGCTCCTTGAAACAAAAGCTGTGACAGCCTAAACAGCGTACTAAAAATCAGGGACATCACATTTCCGACAGAGGTCCATATAGTCAAAACTATGGTTTTTCCAGTTGTCATGTACAGATGTGAGAACTGGACATTAAGAAGACTGAGCACCAAAGAATTGATGCTTTTAGACTGTGGTGTTCGAGAAGACTCTTGACAATCCTTTGGACAGCAAGGAGATCAAACCAGTCAATCCTAAAGGAAATCAGTCCTTATATTCATTGGAAGGACTGATGCTGAAGCTGAAGGTCCAATACTTTGGCCACCTGATTCATAGAACCAGCTGTTTGGAAAAGAGCCTGATGCTGGGAAAGATTGAGGGCAGAAGAGTAGGAGGCCACAGAGAATGAGATGGTTGGATAGCATTATCAACTCAATGGACATAAGTTTGCGACATTTCCAGAGACAGTGAAGGACAGGAAAGCCTGGTGTGCTTCAGTCCATCTGGTCACAAAGAGTCAGACATGACTGAGCAACTGAACAACAAGAACAACTACAGTGTCATTTCCAGCAGAGTAAAAGATAAAAGTCTTTAAAATGCCCTGTGGGACTTCAGGTAATCAAGACCACTGATATGCTATCTGAAAGTGATTTTCTACTATTCTCAATCAAACTGGCCTACATAAACATGCCAAAGAATGTTCAAAGTACCACACAATTGCACTCATCTCACAGGCTGGTAAAGTAATGCTCAAATTCTCCAAGCCAGGCTTCAACAGTACGTGAACTGTGAACTTCCAGATGTTCAAGCTGGATTTAGAAAAGGCAGAGGAACCAGAGATCAAATTGCCAACATATGTTGGATCATAGAAAAAGCAAGAGAATTCCAGAAAAACATCTACTTCTGCACTATTGATTACGCCAAAGCCTTTGACTGTGTAGATCACAACAAACTGTGGAAAATTCTGAAAGAGATGGGAATACCAGACCACCTTACCTGCCTCCTGAGAAATCTGTGTGCAGGTCAAGAAGCAACAGTTCGAACCGGACATGGAACAACAGACTGGTTCCAGAATGGGAAAGGAGTACATCAAGACTGTATATTGTCACCCTGCTTATTTAACTTATATGCAGAGTACATCATGTGAAATGCTGGGCTGGATGAAGCACAAGCTGGAATCAAGATTGCTGGGAGAAATATCAATAACCTCAGATATCCAGATGATACCACCCTTATAGCAGAAATGGAAGAAGAACTAAAGAGCCTCTTGAGGAAAGTGAAAGAGGAGAGTGAAAAAGCTGCTTAAATTTCAAGATTCAAAAAACTAAGATCATGGCATCCAATCCCATCACATCATGGCAAATAGATGAGGAAACAGTGGAAACAGTGAGAGACATTATTTCCTTGACCTCCAAAATCACTGCAGATGGTGACTGCAGCCATTAAATTGAAAGACGCTTGCTCCTAGGAAGAAAAGCTATGGCCCACCTAGACTGTATATTAAAAAGCAGAGACATTACTTTGCCACCAAAGGTCCGTCTAGTGAAAGCTATTGTTTTTCCAATATTCATGTATGATTGTGAGAGTTGGACTATAAAGCTGAGCACAGAATAATTGATGCTTTTGAACTGTGATGTTGGAAAAGACTTTTGAGAGTTCCTTGGACTGCAAGGAGATCCAACCAGTCAGTCCTAAAGGAAATCAGTCCTGAATATTCATTGGAAGAACTGATGCTGAAGCTGTAGCCCCAATATTTCGGCCACCTGATGCAAAGAAGTGACCCTGATGCTGGGAAGGATTGAAGGCAGAAGGAGAAGAGGACATCAGGGAATGAGATGGTTTGATGGCATCACTGACTCGATGGACATGAGTTTGAGCAGGCTCTGGGAGTTGGTGATGGACAGGGAAGCCTGGCATGCTGCAGTCCGTGGGGTCGCAAAGAGTCAGACACAACTGAGTGACTGAACTGAGAGGAAACGTGGGTACTTTTGGAAGATCAGCAAAAATTTCTAGGGGGCAGATACTATGCAAACAAATTCTATATCTCCAGTTTCCATTTGTGTTCTTTCCTGAAATCCATCTGCTTGAGAAAGTATCTGGTTTTCTATAGATTCTCCTTAATTATTTAACTTTACAAAAACAAAAGTCTTATCCCTTACCCAAGAGAATGTAATTATGGTGCATTGCCCCCAGATGTGAAAACTTTCAAGGTAGCAAAACCTTTCACCCTGAACAGGGATTATTTCAAAAGGGAGGACTGTCTAACAAAGGCTGGAGACTAAAAAAATGAAATCGGACTTTTTCTGAAGAAAATTAAGTCTGATTTGGCTTATAAGCTTGTCTCTAAGCAGTGGTTTTGTTAGTTAGGCTATTGTGACATTTTCCATAAACTGAGTATCATTGTTTTGACATATATTTAAAATGCACATAAAATATTTAGATAGCTTCCCAGGTGGCACCAGTAGTAAAGAATTTGCTTGCTAGTGCAGGAGATACAAGAGAAGTGGGTTTGATCTCTGGGTCAAGAAGATTCTCTGGAGGTGAAAATGGCAACCCGCTCCAGTATATCTTGCCTGGAGAATCCCATGGACAGAGGAGCCTGGTGGGCTACAGTCCATGGGGTCTCAAAGAGTCCAACATAACTGAGCATCTGAGCACAGCTCAGTGTTCTGTAAATGTATACTGTTGTTAATTTATCCCCACCCGGGATCTCCGCACATAAATTTGCCTTGTTTCCTTTTACTACCATAGTAATCAAATTTTGCAATGGAAAGTATTAAACCTATGTTTTTCTACTAGAGGTAGACATTTTATAGAATATATTCTTAGGATAAGCATTTTGTAATTTTCATAGAAGGCTTTCAAATTACCTTTCCAAAAACGTTAATATTTGTACCAATGGCAGTGTAGGAAAGAATTCATTTTCCCAAACTTTTGCTATCTGATACCTCTTATAATTTACATTTCCTCAGCGATTATGGAGTTATGTATATCTTTATCAATCATCCATTTTGAAATGAGGTTGTCTTTTATCATTAATTTGATCTTGACATTTAAAAGTATTATCTTTTCTTTACAGTGATTTGAGTATGATTTTGATCAAACAGTGAGTTGAACTAAGATAACTTTGAATTTTTTGGTATCCCAGTACCTTTATGATGAATGACATTCTGTGACAACATTTTTCCAATGAAAATTCCAGTGTTATAATTCTGTTTTATTGATTCTTTAACAGTTAAGGGAAGAAAGTCGAAGGCTGGCTTTGGCTGCCAAACGAGAAAAGAGAAAGGAGAAGAGACGAAAGAAAAAGGAAGAACAAAGAAGAAAACTAGAAGAAATTGAAGCCAAAAATAAAGAAAACTTTGAACTCCAAGCTGCTCAAGAAAAAGAAAAGCATAAAGTTGAAGGTATTTTCTCTAAATCGTCTAATTTGTTTCATATAATGCTTTCTATTCAAAATTATATTTCATTAAATATAAATAACTTAAGATCACATTAAATATCAGTGTGTCAAGATAACAGTAGATCTTTTATGTTATTAAACCCTAAAGTATCTATATGCTCTTTTTATTTATTGACTTCATCCCAACTTTTTATTGTAAACAATTCCAAACCTACACACAAGTTGAAAGAATGATAAAACAAATACCTTGAATACCCTTCACCTAATTTAAAAACAAACATTTTACTATAGTTGCTTTATCTTTTTCTCTAAGTATATATACTTATTTTTTCCCTAAGCTCTCTGAAAATAAATTGCAGATGTCTGATATTGCACCTGGAATAAATACATAAAATCATAAAAAAATTATCAGTACTTCCATAATTTCATCTACAGTCAAGACTATGTTCAGATTTTTCTTAAATGAGGAAATTACTTTTAATTACTTTCTAACTAAAAATCATTTGAGGTAAGGATATTGTTAGAACTATTGTCATTCAACCACCAAATATATATGGTGTGTATGTGTGTGTTTCCCTCTCCTCCAGTCTTTTATTTTGAAAAATTTCAAGCTACAGAAAAGTTTAAGAATTAGTATGATGAATACCTGCAAGTCACCTAGATTCATATAACATTGTGGCACATTTATAGTTTTCCTCTTTTTTTTCTGAATAGTCTTATATATGTTGTACACATCATACAAAATTACCCCCATATACTTGAGCTGCTGCTGCTGCTGCTGCTAAGTCGCGTCAGTCGTGTCCGACTCTGTGCGACCCCACAGACGGCAGCCCACCAGGCTCCACCGTCCCTGGGATTCTCCAGGCAAGAACACTAGAGTGGGTTGCCATTTCCTTCTCCAATGCATGAAAGTGAAAAGTGAAAGTGAAGTCGCACAGTCGTGTCAGACTCTGTGAGACCCCACGGACTGTAGCCTACCAGGCTCCTCTGTCCATGGGATTTTCCAGGCAAGAGTACTGGAGTGGGTCACCAATGCCTTCTCCATATACTTGAGCAGTATTTCCCAAAAAAGAACATTATTTTACGTAATCACAGTAACATTATTACACTTGAGAAATTTAATAATTACGAATAATATGTAATATATAGTACATACTCATTCCCAAAATATCTCCAAATTTTTTAAAAATGTTTATTTATGTATTTGTCTGCACCAGGTCTTAGTTTCAGGACACAGGATCTTTTTTTAGTTGCAGCATGTAGGGTCTTTACTTGCAGTGTGTGAGATCTTGTCTGTGGCATGATGGATCTAGTTCCCTGACCAGGAATCAAACCTGGGTCCCCTGCATTGAGAGTGTAGTGTCTTAGCCACTGGACCATCAGGAAGAGCCCCTGAAATATTTTTTTATAACTTCCTAGTATATGTTGTTTAGAACTTAGGAACAGAGAGGAGAATAGATAAATCATATCCATCTCATTACTAGTGAATGATAGGATGACTGATGACTTTATATCTAATAGTAAGGTAGCCTCTCAGTTTATTTTTGTCAAGTGCTTAAAGCTAAATATATGCCAAGAACACTAGAACTTGCTAATTCAGTATTACTGCTTCTACAGATGAGCCTGAAGTCTTGACAGAGCCTCCAAGTGCCACAACCACTACTACCATAGGTATATCTGCAACGTGGACCACTTTGGCAGGTTCCCATGGTAAAAGAAATAATACCATAACTACAACCAGTTCAAAGAGGAAAAACAGGAAAAATAAAATTAATCCAGAAAACGTTCAAATTATATTTGATGATCCACTACCAATCTCATACAGTCAGCCAGAGAAGGTGAACGGAGAGTCCAAGAGCAGCAGTACCAGTGAGAGTGGAGATAGTGATAACATGAGAATTTCCAGTTGCAGTGATGAAAGTAGTAACAGCAACAGCAGCCGAAAGAGTGACAATCATTCACCTGCTGTGGTCACTACCACTGTGACCAGCAAGAAACAGCCATCAGTTCTGGTTACATTTCCAAAGGAGGAGAGAAAATCTGTTTCTGGCAAGTCTTCAATAAAGTGAGTTCCAATTTTTATTTTCACAATTTATAGTATCATTATGAAACATTTTGTTGAATTTTTTAATAAAGCAGTCAAATGAAAAAGACAAAGTAAGTGTTTGTTCTAAAGAAGGGACATTCTTTAAAGAATTACTATGTAATTTCTTCATTTGGATTGTTAAACTTAACTCATGATAAGTATCAGTTGTAGTTTTTCAGAGATTGTTATTGTATTTCAGTTCCGTTATAATTGACCTCTAGATACCACCTTCTTAAAATTGCCCCTTCATATTATGCCCAGTATTGGAAAATGAAAAATAAATTTCTCATTTACTCATAATAGTTATTCAAAAAATAAAGAATAAAATTATGTAACAGTTTGCTGTTAACATTAAAAAATTGTTTGTCTGTTCTATATTTAATGTGTGTTTTTCCTCCTTGTTAAAGATTGTCAGAGACTATCAGTGAAGTGACCAGTAATTCTCTCTCCACTTGCACAAAATCTGGTCCATCTCCCCTTTCCTCTCCAAATGGGAAATTAACAGTAGCAAGTCCCAAGCGTGGACAGAAGAGGGAAGAAGGATGGAAAGAGGTTGTAAGAAGGTAATTGATTATTTCTTTGTTTTTCTCATTCTTTTTATATGTGCTCTATTTCACAGAGAAGTAAGTCTACCGTATGATTAAATTCCCCTAACTGTTCCAAATGCTGCAAACAAACTGGTGGCCCAGGGCTGCCAACGGAGGCAACCTATACTATATTTTATATGGAAAAAAGTATATGTTAATACTTTCAAAACTGGTAGATTTTACATAAAAAGTTAGGTCATTGTGTGTCTGCTTCACCTGCATAGATACTGGCTTTTGGTAGTGAACTAATTTCTTTAAGGTGATAGATTGTCTTATTCTTCCTTGTAACCTTGGAGCCCAGTAGGTAGTGTCTACCACATGCTTATAAATATTTGGGGAGTGAATAAATATTGGTTTTAAACTATTCTTGTCTTCAAATCATAGAATATTTTTACTTCAAGAGTTTTAGAACTAAAATATTTTACTGTATTTTGCTTGGAATTTTTAAAATAATGTGTTAAAAAGGAAAACAGTATCCCAGAAACTGAAAGGTGATCAGATATCACCTACCCAGAAAGGATGTGACCAAAAAAAATATATAACGTACATCTCTTTTCCTGTTTTCGGCCAAGACTTCCCCTCAACCTCCATCTCTGTCTTCATCTCTGTCTGTCACACCGCTATTGAACTAATTAAAATCGTAACACCAGAGTTTATTCACATTGTTAGTTGCTCAGTCATGTCCGACTCTGCAACCCCATGGACTGGGACTCACCAGCTTCCATTATCCATGCTCTCATATAAAAATAAGATAATTCTATTTTTTGCATGCAGTTTTATTTATTTCTTTTTGGTTGCACTGGGTCTTCATTGCTGTTGTGGGCATCTCCAGTTGCAGCACTTGGGCTCCTCTTGTGGTTTGTGGGCTTCACTTGTTATAACAAACAGACTCTGGAGCACTCAGGCTCTCTAGTTGCGGGTGCCTGGGCTTAGTTGCCCCAGGGCATGTGGGATCTTAGTTCCCCAACCAAGGATCAAATTCTCATCCCCTCCTTTGGAAGGCAGATTCCCAATCACTAGACCACCAAGGGAAGTCCCTGCATACATCTTATAGTATACAAACAAATTCTTAACTAATTTAAAATAATGATCCCTGAGTTATTATGTTCTTTAAGGGAAAAGGAATTATCAGATGACTTAATTATACATATAAAAGGGCAGGGAGGCAAGGTTTTTAAACACTACCATTTTAAAAAATTCTAATTCAATATTTAATCTACTGTGAATAAATAATTTACTTATTCACTGCAGCATAATTGGCTCATTCTTTTTATTGAGAGTTGTACTGTTTTTCTTTTAGAAGTATTCTTTAGTTTAGACTGGTAAAAAATTTATATCTACCCTTCCTGAATCTGAGTAATTTTGTGTTAGGTGGGTTTTGCTTTTTGGAATTCCAACAGGCTTTTCTGTTTCCTCACACAACTAAACATACCTTAGCAAGTGTCCATATTTGTGGATAATCATGAAGGCCTGTAGAAGAATGCAGGAAAACGGTGAATTTTTAATATCCTTTCAGTTATATATTGGGTATTAAAAACAAGAATGTAAGTCAGGCACCTAAAGGCACTCACAAGAAACCTTTCTTAACTCCTTGGGCTAGATTAGACACCCCTATCAATGTGTCTTTATGATACCCTGTTACATGACATCGTGTTATGATTTTCTTACTTGGTTTCTACATAGTCAATATATGTGGGTGGGAACCCGTCTGTTTTATTTGCCATTAGTATTTGCGTTTACACAGTGTATGTCTACATGGGTGTGCTTTATAGATCATAATGAAGGATAAAAGTCAAAAAAGCAAACAGTTTTTGGTAATGAGATGAGAAACTCATTCTTTCTCTTTTTTTCTGTGACTCTAAGTTGCCTTGTATCATTTAGGATGAGACTAGGTAGAAGAGGCTTTTTCAACAATGTTCTGCATTTATAGAAACATATTTTAGTATAAATGTCTTAATTACAACCACTGATATTTATGATTTATCTTAATTTATTTTTCCAACCATTAAACAGGTCAAAGAAAGTATCTGTTCCATCAACTGTGATATCCAGAGTGATTGGAAGAGGAGGCTGTAATATTAATGCTATTCGGGAATTCACTGGTGCACACATAGATATTGATAAGCAGAAAGACAAGACGGGAGACCGGATAATAACTATAAGGCAAAATTTTGTCTCTTTTTTTTTCCCCTTTATATTTATTGCACTAGAGCTTAAAAATTATAGATAAACATTTGAGTTTTCAATGGAACTTTGTATTTAGTAGCATACTTTTAAATGAGAATTTGATTTGTGTTGGAGAAAATAACTCTTACAATTTGTTTTTCTAATTTATATGTTCTTAATGAATTATTTCAAAGGACTTTAAAAAAATTTTTCTTTTTTGTGTGTATGACAAAGATTTGAATAATTTTTCCTTATATAAACATTTAATAAGGCAGTCTTAAAACTTATTCTGAGAATTTTTAAGAAGGAATGGATTTCTAACACATTTTAGTAATTTTCCATCTTTCTCTTAAATTAGCATTTGAGATTTATTATTCTCAAATTGTATCCATAGAATATGAGCTCAGCAATAGATTTAAATCTAAAGTAGATATTTGTTTTGAATTGAATATTTGAGTATTTCTGTGCTGTAATATCCTTAAAATAAAGATGATATTGTAAGAAATCATAAATTTGTTTGTAATAGACTGGTGCCATTCATGGTATTAGAGGGGCTGATAGTTTAACAACTTGCCTCAACAGGAAGAAGCAATTAACTCACTCTGTTTTATACTTATCCTCCTCTCCTATCTTTTTTATGCTTCTCCTGGGGTAGTTGTGGTCACACTTGCCTTATCCAGAGAAGAGGGAAAGCAGAAACCCTTTATGAGTAATTTCCACCTCAGGGTTTCCATAAGGTTTTCCTGTCAGTCACATATATTCCTAAACATTGAAGACTGGGTTTTGACGTTATGGCCATTGTTGGCATTATCAGGATTCTTCTCTCATGAGACATCTGTCCAAAATAGTTACAATAATCACTCTACTTATAGAGAAACCAGTAGTAAACATGCTGTAAATAGAGTCATTTTACATACCTGAATTTAAAATAAAAGACTGTTTTCTTACTCAGTGATATTATTGTTCTTGCTTAATTGTACTGCTTTTAAGATTGATCAATTGTTTAACTTAATGGTAACAATATAGATTATGTAGGACTTTAAGTGCAGTGATTTTTCGATCTAGAATGTATTTCACAGTTGGAAAATGATTGCTTAGCCTGAGGAAACAATAGTGAAATTAAATTTTTTGAAAAGAAGTAATTTGTTTCTCCTTTGAAAAATATAGTGGTGTGTTGGACCAGTTTATCTCTTTGCTTGCAAAATACCTCAAAAATAGAAAATTTTCTGCTTGACTTTTTGTCTGTTCTCTGTATATATGGGCATACATATGCAGTGCACACACAAATGAATTTAGGCTTTATGTATCTTAAAAAGGGGAAATTAGACCTAATTTTTTTTTTTGGTCAACTTGTAGGGGTGGCACTGAATCAACAAGACAGGCAACTCAGTTGATCAATGCTCTGATCAAGGATCCAGACAAAGAAATTGATGAACTCATTCCAAAGAATCGTTTGAAAAGCTCCTCAGCAAATTCCAAAATAGGGTCATCAGCACCTACCACCACTGCTGCTAACAGCTCCTTAATGGGAATTAAAATGACGACTGTAGCTCTGTCATCAACATCTCAAACTGCCACAGCACTTACTGTGCCTGCAATTTCTTCTGCATCTACTCACAAAACCATTAAGAACCCAGTGAATAATGTGAGGCCTGGTTTTCCAGTTTCTCTTCCATTAGCATATCCTCCTCCACAGTTTGCACATGCTTTGCTTGCTGCTCAGACTTTCCAGCAGATCCGTCCACCAAGGTTGCCCATGACCCACTTTGGAGGTACTTTTCCACCAGCTCAGTCCACTTGGGGTCCTTTTCCTGTCAGGCCTTTGAGCCCTGCCAGAGCTACTAACTCGCCTAAGCCTCACATGGTGCCTCGCCATAGCAATCAGAATAGCAGTGGTTCTCAGGTGAATTCAGCAGGTTCTTTAACTTCAAGTCCAACAACTACAACCAGTTCATCAGCTTCAACGGTGCCTGGTACATCTACAAATGGCAGTCCGAGTTCACCTTCCGTTAGAAGGCAGCTTTTTGTCACAGTTGTGAAGACATCCAATGCCACCACCACAACAGTCACAACCACAGCAAGCAACAACAGCACTGCACCCACAAATGCCACATATCCTATGCCTACTGCCAAAGAACACTACCCAGTATCATCCCCATCTTCCCCGTCACCACCAGCGCAGCCAGGAGGAGTTTCTAGAAACAGCCCTTTGGATTGTGGAACAGCATCTCCAAATAAAGGGGCATCTTCCTCTGAACCGGAAGCAGGTAGTCCACCAGTAGTAGAAACAACAAACAGTAGACCTCCAAATAGCAGCAGTTCTTCTGGGAGTTCATCAGTTCATTCTACTCAGCAACAGCCTCCGGGATCTGCTTCTCAGGAGCCAAGACCACCTCTTCAGCAGTCTCAGGTTCCTCCCCCGGAAGTCAGAATGACTGTTCCTCCTTTAGCAACCACAAGTTCTGCTCCAGTGGCGGTGCCTTCTACTGCCCCAGTGACTTACCCTATGCCTCAGACACAAATGGGATGCTCCCAGCCTCCTCCTAAAATGGAACCCCCTGCTATTAGACCACCCTCTCATGGCACAACTGCCCCTCACAAGAATCCAGCTCCAGTGCAAAATTCATCTGTTGCAGTCCTCAGTGTCAATCACATTAAAAGACCTCACAGTGTTCCCTCCTCTGTCCAGCTACCTTCAACCTTAAGTACACAAAGTGCTTGTCAAAATTCAGTACATCCAGCAAATAAACCTATTGCTCCTAATTTCAGTGCCCCCTTACCATTTGGGCCCTTTAGCACATTGTTTGAAAATAGCCCGACTTCTGCTCATGCCTTCTGGGGAGGATCTGTTGTTTCATCTCAGTCAACACCAGAATCTATGCTATCAGGAAAATCCTCATATTTGCCAAATTCAGATCCCTTGCATCAGTCTGATACTTCTAAAGCTCCAGGTTTCAGACCACCATTACAGAGACCTGCTCCAAGTCCCTCAGGTAAGTTTCTATTTTCTGACATTCTACACCTGCTCATTTACACAGATGATGCAAAAACTCTGGTTATTTTTTAATATTTGTACTCTGACTGAGCCAGATCGACAAACTGTTGTACTAAATCAAATGCTGTTGTGAGTATTGAGCGTATTTAGTATGGCATTATTATTTTTTTAAATCTTTTTAGAAACTGCAATGGACTTTACCTTAAATTTACCATAAGTAAATTTCTTCATCAGATACATTTTTCTCTCTCAAAACAAAAAAATTAAGTCTCTTATATTTTAATTTAATAAGGTAATGCCATCAAAAGTTTGCTTTTATTTCAAATAAAAAATACCACATATTTTTAAAATTTTATTTTACTTCCACTTTACAGTCAATTCTACCTTCAATCTGCAACGCCCCCACCTCTGATATCCACAAATCTGATCTTTTTCAACAAGTTTGTTTGTTTTAAATTCTACAATAAATGAAAACGTAAACTTTATCTTTCTCTGACTTGTTTTACTTAGTTTGGTGCCCTCATGGCACATCCATTTTATCAGAAATGGCAGAATTTCCTCCTTTTTTAAATATATATATGGCTGAATAATACCCCCCCCACACACACACACACAGTGGAATATTCAGCCATATTAAAAAAAAAAGTGTATGTGTGCCACAACTTCTTTTCCATTCATCCGTGAATGGATACTTAGGTTTTTTTCCATGTCTTAGCTATTATAAATAATGCTATAATGAACATGGGAGTGTAGGTATATTTTCAAGTTAGTATTTTTGTTTCTTTTGAATATATTTCCAGAAGTGGAATTGCAGGATCCTTGTGGTAGTTCCACTTTCAGTTCTTATGAAGATCCTCCATCCTGTTTTCCATAGTGGCTGTAGGCTGATCATATTTCAAGTACTTACTTAATGAGCAGATACAGCCATATTGGACAGCGCAGATGTTGAACACACCTGTTAACATAAAAAGTTCTATTGGGCAGTGCTGATATTTAAAGAAGATCTAAAGATCTGGTTTTGAGTGGTTGCTTTTTCTTTTTTAACTTTTTACTTTGAAATATTTTTTTATAAAACAGTTCTATAATTACTCCAGTTTCCCCTAATGTTAAATCTTACATAAACATGGAACAGTATAATTAACTAGACTGGCGACTTGATTCATACTCCACAATTTTCCTATAATGTTCTTTTTCTATTTCCATGCTCTACTGATGTCTAAAAATATTATTTACGCCTTTACAGAAAGGTTGCCAACTTGATGTATGTTATTGAAGAGATGACATTCTGGGACTAATGGGAACTGATTGTTACGTTTACCTGTTAGCACATAAATATAATGTAATGAACATGATCAGTAAATATTTCTTTGCTGGGAGTTGATTGAAACATTTTTTGTGTATTTTCAAAAGCAGTTTTTCTTGAGTACTAAAACAATAGAATCAATGTAATTTACTGTAAAGCTTCATACGCTAATACATTGGTAATGCTTTTTTTAAAAAATTTTATTGGAGTATAGTTGATTGACAATGTTGTGTTAGTTTCAAGTGTACAACAAAATGAATCAGTAATATATGTACATATATCCACTCTTTTTAAGATTATTTCCCTATATAGGCCATTACAGAGTAGTAAGTAGAGTTCCTTGTGTTGTACAGTAGGTTCTTATTACTTATTTTGTATACAATAGTGTATATATGTCAATTCTAATCTCACAATTTGTCCCTTACCCCCTGGTACCCATAAGTTTGTTTTCTACATATGTACAGAGCTACATCTATAACTTTATTTTTGTTTTGTAGATAAGTTTTTTTTATTTATACTCTTTTTTTGAATTCCATATACAAGCTATATCATATATCTGTTTTTCTCTGTCTGACTTCACTCAGTATGACAATTCTAGGTCCATCCATGTTCCTACAAACGGCATTATTTCGTTCTTTTTTATGGCCAAGTAATATTCCACTGTACATACGTACTGCATCTTCTTTATCCATTCCTCTGTTGATGGACATTTGGATTGCTTACATGTCCTGGCTATTGTAAATAGTGCTGCAGTGAACACTGAGGTGAATGTATCTTTTCAAATTATGGTTTCTCCAGGTATATGCCCAGGAGTGGGATTGCTAGGTCATATAGTGTGTTAGTCGCTCAGTCGTGTCCAACTCTTTGCAACCCCATGGACTGTAGCCTGCCAGGCTCTTCTTGTCCATGGCATTTTCCAGGCAAGAATACTGAAATAGGTTGCCATTTCCTTCTCCAGAAGATCTTCCCGACCTAGGGATCGAACCCAGGTCTTCCACATTGCAGGCAGATTCTTTTACCTCTGAGCCACCAGGGATCATATGGTAGCTCTGTTTTTTTTTCCTAAGGAACCTCCATACTGTTCTCCATAGTGGCTATACAAATTTACATTCTTACCAATAGTGTAAGAGTATACCCTTTTCTCCATACTCTCTCCAGCATTTATTGTTATTGGGCTTTTTGATGGTGGCCATTCTGACCAGTATAAGGTGATACTTTGTGTAGTTCTGATTTGCATTTCTCTAATTAGTGATGTTCAGCATCTTTTCATGTGCTTTTTAGCCATCTGTATGTCTGCTTGGAGAAATGTCTATTCAGATCTTTTGCCCATTGTTTGACAGGGTGTTTATTCTTTGAATATTGAGTGGCATCAGCTGTTTATATATTTTGGAGATGAATAAGAAATGTTTTTTTATTTAATTTTTGTAAAGTTGGAATTTAGTGAAAATACTTTACTTTTCAAAAAATGTGAAATCTAGGTAATGTGTTCACTTCAATTCAGTTAAGTCACTCAGTCATGTCCAACTCTTTGTGACCCCATGGACGCAGGACGCCAGGCCTCCCTGTCCATCAGTAGCTCTTAGAGTTTACTCAAATTCATGTCCATTGAGTCGATGATGCCATCTAACCATCTCATCCTCTGTCATCCCCTTCTCCTCCTGCCTTCAACCTTTCCCAGCATCAGGGTCTTTTCAAATGAGTCAGCTCTTCACATCAGGTGGCCAAAGTATTGGAGTTTCAGCTTCAACATCGGTCCTTCCAATGAATACCCAGGACTGATCTCCTTTAGGATGAACTGATTGGATCTCCTTACAGTCCAAGGGACTCTCAAGAGTCTTCTCCAACACCGCAGTTCAAAAGCATCAATTCTTCCATGCTCTTCTTTCTTTATAGTCCAACTCTCACATCCATACATGACTACTGGAAAAACCATAGCCTTGACTAGACGGACCTTTGTGGGCAAAGTAATGTCTCTGCTTTTTAATATGCTGTCTAGGTTGGTCATAACTTTCCTTCCAAGGAGTAAGTGTCTTTTAATTTCATAGCTGCAGTCACCATCTTCAGTGATTTTGGAGCCCAAAAAAATAAAATCTGTCACTGTTTCCACTGTTTCCCCATCTATTTCCCATGAAGTGATGGGACCAGATGCCATGATCTTAGTTTTCTGAATGTTGAACTTTAAGCCAACGTTTTCACTCTCCTCTATCACTTTCATCAAGAGGCTCTTTAGTTCTTCTTCACTTTCTGCCATAAGGGTGGTGTCATCTGCATATCTGAGGTTATTGATATTTCTCCTGGCAATCTTGATTCCAGCTTGTGCTTCATCCAGCCCATCATTTCTCATGATGTACTCTGCATATAAGTTAAATAAGCAGGGTGACAATATACAGCTTTGCTGCTGCTTCTGCTAAGTCGCTTCAGTAGTGTCGGACTCTGTGCGACCCCATAGACGGCAGCCCACCAGGCTCTGCCGTCCCTGGGATACTCTAGGCAAGAACACTGGAGTGGGTTGCCATTTCCTTCTCCAATGCGTGAAAGTGAAGTCGCTCAGTCATGTTCAACTCTTCGCGACCCCATGGATTGCAGCCTAACCAGGCTCCTCCTCCATCCATGGGATTTTCCAGGCAAGAGTACTGGAGTGGGTTGCCGTTGCCTTCTCCAATACAGCCTTGATGTACTCCTTTTCCTATTTGGAACCAGTCTGTTGTTCCATATCCAGTTCTAACTGTTGCTTCCTGACCTGCATACAGGTTTCTCAAGAGGCAGGTCAGGTGGTTTGGTATTCCTATCTCTTTCAGAATTTTCCACAGTTTATTGTGATCCACACAGTCAAAAGCTTTGGCATAGTCAATAAAGCAGAAATAGATGTTTTTCTGGTGCTCTCTTGCTTTTTCAATGATCCATCGGATGTTGGCAATTTGATTTCTGGTTCCTCTGCCTTTTCTAAAACCAGCTTGAACATCTGGAAGTTCACAGTTCACGTATTGCTAAAGCCTGGCTTGGAGAATTTTGAGCATTACTTTGCTAGCGTGTGAGATGAGTGCAATTGTGCGGTAGTTTGAGCATTCTTTGGCATTGCCTTTCTTTGGGATTGCAATGAAAACTGACCTTTTCCAGTCCCGTGGCCACTGCTGAGTTTTCCACATTTGCTAACGTATTGAGCGCAGCACTTTCACAGAATCATCTTTCAGGATTTGAAATACCTCAACTGAAATTCCATCACCTCTACTAGCTTTGTTCATACTGATGCTTCCTAACGCCCACTTGACTTCACATTCCAGGATGTCTGGCTCTAGGTGAGTGATCACACCATTGTGATTATCTGGGTCTTGAAGATCTTTTTTGTACAGTTCTCTTGTGTATTCTTGCCACCTCTTCTTAATATCTTCTGCTTCTGTTAGGTCCATACCATTTCTGTCCTTTACTGAGCCCATGTTTGCATGAAATGTTCCCTCGGTAGCTCTAATTTTCTTGAAGAGATCTCTAGTCTTTCCCATTGTATTGTTTTCCTCTATTTCTTTGCATTGATCACTGAGGAAGGCTTTCTTATCTCTCCTTGCTATTCTTTGGGACTCTGCATTCAAATGGATATATGTTTCCTTTTCTCCTTTGCTTTTCGCTTCTCTTCTTTTCACAGCTATTTGTAAGGCCTCCTCAGACAGCCATTTTGCTTTTTTGCATTTCTTTTTCTTGGGGATGGTCTTGATCCCTGCCTCTTGTACAGTGTCACAAACCTCTGTCCATAGTTCATTAGGCACTCTGTCTGTCAGATCTAGGCCCTTAAATCTATTTATCACTTCCACTGTATAATCGTAAGGAATTTGATTTAGGTCATACCTGAATGGTCTAGTGGTTTTCCCCACTTTCTTCAATTTCATTCTGAATTTGGCAATAAGGAGTTCATGATCTGAGCCACAGTCAGCTCCTAGTCTTGTTTTTGCTGACTGTATAGAGCTTCTCCCATCTTTGGTTGCAAAGAATATAATCAGTCTGAATTCAGTGTTGGCTATCTTGTGATTTCCAAGTGTAGAGTCTTCTCTTATGTTGTTGGAAAAGGGCGTTTGTTATGACCAGTGCATTCTCTTGGCAAAACTCTATTAGCCTTTGCCCTGCTTCATTCTGTACTCCAAGGCCAAATTTGCCTGTTACTCCAGGTGTTTCTTGACTTCCTACTTTTGCATTCCAGTCCCCTATAATGAAATGGACATCTCTTTTGGGTGTTAATTCTAAAAGGTCTTGTAGGTTTTCATAGAACCATTCAACTTCAGCTTCTTTAGCGTTACTGGTCAGGGCATAGACTTGAATTACTGTGATATTGAATGGTTTGCCTTGGAAACGAACAGTGATCATTCTGTCGTTTTTGAGATTGCATCCAAGTACTGCATTTCGGACTCTTATGTTGACCATGATGGCTACTCCATTTCTTCTAAGGGATTCTTGCCCACAGTAGTAGATATAATGGTCATCTGAGTTAAATTCACCCATTCCAGTCCATTTTAGTTAGCTGATTCCTGAAATGTTGACATTCACTCTTGCCATCTCCTGTTTGACCACTCCCAATTTGCTTTGATTTATGGACCTGACATTCCAGGTTCCTATGCAGTATTGCTCTTTACAGCATCAGACCTTGCTTCTATCACCAGTCACATCCACAGCTGGGTGTTGTTTTTGTTTTGGCTCCATCTTTTCATTCTTTCTGGAGTTATTTCTCCACTGATCTCCAGTAGCATTTTGGGCACCTACTGACCTGGAGAGTTCATCTTTTGGTGTCCTATCTTTTGCCTTTTCATACTGTTCATGGGGTTCTCAAGCAAGAATACTGAAGTGGTTTGCCATTCCCTTCTCCCGTGGACCCCATTTTGTCAGAAATATGTTAAAAACGACTAAAATTTGGAGAAGAAAATGGCAATCCACTCCAGCATTCTTGCCTGGAAAATCCCTGGACAAAGGAGCCTGGTGAGCTGCAGTCCATGGGGTTGCAAGAGTCAGACGCAACTTAGCGACTAAACCACCCACCACCACAAAGTAAATATATGCCTAAAGATAACATGTGAAAGGATATTTGCCATATACTAGCTAGTTTTGGGGAGAGGAATGGGGTAGCGAATTAACCAGGAAGACTTGGGATTATTTTTCCATCAACTTCCATTTTGTATTTACTTATAATGACCATTATTTTTACTAATACTGTAAAACTATGAAAATGAAATAAATAAAATTACTAAATGTTAAAAAAAAAATACTAAAATTAAGATTTAGAGAAAAAGGAAATACTATTTTTTTTGGAAAAGTATAGAAAAAGGACACAATCCATAGAGAGGTGAAGTTTTAAGGGGTATACAGTGATTAGAGCCAAAATTAGCCATGAAGTTCAACTTTCAAGTCCATCAGAGGGAAGTATTAGATTCAGGTCAACACAGGCATGTTTGCCTTCACAGCTACACCGCTATTTCTGCACCCTAGAAAAGGGAAATTAATTCAGTAATAGCACCCAGTATGTAGAACCATCATGCCAGATACATCCTTTATGCCTATACATTCTATTTTCTCTCCTTTTGATGCAGCCATCAAGGTTCATACATTGCTTTTGGCTATTATGTCTCTTTGATCTCCTCCAGTCAAAAACATCTCACCACCTTCTTTTGTTCTTCTCAACATTGAATCCTTTGAAGAATGTCCTACATTTCAGATTTGCCTGTTTTCTCAATCCATGATTACATTCTGGTTAAACATTTCTAGCAGGAATATCAGATAGGTAATGTTTAAATCTCACGCTACATTTTATCAGGAGGCACTCAGTGACAGACTGTCCCTCAATTAGCTATGGAAAGCACGGTCACTTTAGTTAAGGTGCTGATCATCAGATCTGTTTATTGTAAGAGTATATCTGCAGTCCTTTCTTTCTATAGGTTTTTTGTTTCGTTTTTTGAGGGTTTTATTTTTTTTAAGTAGCACTCTTAAGTTCACAGCAAAATTGAGAGAAAAGTACAGAGATTTCCAATACCACCTACCTCTATACAGGCATAGCCTCCTTTATTACCAACATCCCACTCTAGAGTAATACTTTTGTTACAGTTGATGAATGTACATTCACACATCCTTATCAAAGTCTGTAGTATATAGAGGGTTCACTCTTGTAATGCTGTACGTTCTGTAAATTTGAACAAAGTCTGGTGATGTGTATTCACCATCATTCTATCATCCAGAGTATTTTCAGTGTCTTAAAAATCCTCTGTGATTTGCCTACTCATCCCTCCCTCCCCTTAAGTGTTTTTTTTTAATGTTTATTTATTTTTAATAAATTCATGATTGATTGATTTCTATAAGTTTTTTTAAAGATAAAATTTGATACAACTCCTTGCCCACCAAACCTATGTAAATTCTAGTGTTATATTAAATCTCCATGTATCCTATAATAAATAATAATCTGTCAAAATTAAAATTAAATATAAAATGTTTTTCATGGTAATTTCCTATTTATAGCTATCTTTATAAAATAAAGGGGAAGATAATGAGTCAGTGGCCTGGAAGAAGTAAGCAAGGAGAAATTTTTTTAATAATCCAAAATATATTTGGATTTATTAGGCACCTCTTGGAATTTTAGGTTTTTCTAGTTATATATCTTAAGGGTAACTATTACAAATTATGATTTATCTTCTACATTGTAGGTATTGTCAATATGGACTCACCATATGGTTCTGTAACAGCTTCCTCTACACATTTGGGAAACTTTGCCTCAAACCTTTCAGGAGGTCAAATGTATGGACCTGGGGCACCCCTTGGAGGAGCACCCACAGCTGCTAACTTTAACAGACAACATTTTTCCCCACTTAGTTTGTTGACTCCATGTTCATCAGCATCAAATGGTGAGTAATACACAATAATTCTAGAGGAAGAGTTTGCCTTTATGTTCCCTTAAAAAAAATTTTTTTAAGTTTTTCAAAGTTAGGAATTTCTAGGTTTTAAATCTCTTAATAATTTAAATACTATACCTGGAGAAGGGAATGGCAACCCACTCCAGTACTCTTGCCTGGAGAATCCCATGGACAGAGGAACCTCACGGACTACAGTCCATGGGGTCATAAAGAGTGGAACAGGACTGAAGCAACTTAGCATGCAGTAAACCATAATTAAAAAGAATATGGAAAGCAGTATATATGTACATGTATCTGTACATATATATATATATATATATGGAAAGATTGAAGTCAAAAGGAGAAGAGTATATATTCTACACCAGAAACTAACAAAAAGTTGTAAATCCTATACCTCAATAAATAAATAAATACTATAAAAATGTAATTTATGTTCTTGGCAATCTGAAATTAGGAGGAATTTAAATAGAGTCTCTAGGTTTTTCTTTCTTTTTTTTTTAAGTCTCCAGGTTTTTAAAGTATTAGAATCAACTTCAGTTCTGTCAAACCTAGAATATTGTATTTTTGAGATTTATTTCTAAGACAGATAATTTTTTGAGAATCAAAAGTCTTGTTTTGTCATTGTTGATTTACATTTACTTTTAGGTTTGAGAATGTAGCTTCCAAGAAGAAGGATTTGTAGCCTTAAAAGTAGTACAAGGCTACTTTTTTGTCTACTTTAAATCGCATCTGCTACATAAACAGAGAATTCAACTCACATTAAGAGAATTCTGTAATAAGGGTAGTAGGTTTTTTTGTATTTGTGGTTATTTATTTATTTAGTGATAATAAAGACATCAAATTGCTTTCACTTTGAGGAAATTTTAATAAGAATCCTTTTTTTTGTTTGTTTTAAGTTTTAACAATTTCTTCTAACAACATTAGAGCTCAGTTAATAGAGACTGGTTCTCTGAGTGAAAGAGTTAAAAAAAATTCATATTTGAGAGATTTGCATGTCTGCCAGTGAAAACATGAATATATATAGTGAATTTACATATTGTATAGTTTTTCTTGTGTTTGTCAGTCAAATAACAAAGACTGTCACATGGAATATTACGTATCCTTGTACAGGTGTCCCTAAATTAAAAGAAATGGTTTAAGAAAGAATTCAAAGTGACTGTGACAAAAACATGCCAGAAATAATGTAATAAGCATGCAAATAATGTGCCAAGATAAAAAGAAAAAAGTTCACAGCAATTCCTATTGAAGATACTTTACCTATCTTTGAAAAAGCTAAAGAAGGTTTCTTAAGAATCATAATTGAGATAAAGTGAATATAGTATAACATGGCTATTTACCCTGGTTTATCTAAATTTAAGCTATTAATAGAACATTGAAAGTAAATATAACTATAAAGAATAACTGATTATGACATTTTAGTCTTAACTATCTGGCTTATCATAAAAAGTTACAGCCTCAGTTATTTAAAGCTGTATTCAATACAACATAAATTTGTGTACTGGAGGGATATGGATATTTATTTATTTATTTAGTTCATTATAAGGAAGATTGATGGGGCTTCCCAGGTGGCACCCACCTGCCAATGCAAAAGACATAAGACATGCAGGTTGGATCCCTGAGTCAGGAAGATCCCCTGGAGGAGGGCATGGCATCCCACTCCAGTATTCTTGCCTGGAAAATCCCATGCTCATAGAAGTCTGGCAGGCTACAATCCATGGGGTCACAAAGAGTCAGGCACAACTATACACACGCACACACAATTGTCCTAAAACATTTTTATAGATCTTTTCTGCTTTTGAACCGTGAACCACTTAAGGTAAACGTGTTGTTTTTCTTTTTTAAGGCAAACGTGTTGTTTTTCTTTTTTAAGGTAAACATGTTGCATTTGTTTATATCTCTAGGGTCCTTTAAGATAGCATAAAGAACCCTTGTGTATTTCCCCCAGCCTCATTCACTACTTGTTAACATGTTGCCACATTCCTCCCTTTCTCTGCTGTGTATCTGTGTGTGTGTGTGTGTGAGAGAGAGAAAGAGAAAGTGTGTGCGTGTATGTGTGTAGAGTATGTGTAGGGATTGTAGGGGTTTCTTACTGTACCATTTTAGAGATAGTTGCAGATACAAACTGATTTCCCCTAAATACTCCAGATTATAATATTTTGGAATCACAAGAACTTTCTCTTCCAAAACTACAATGCAGTTATCAACTTCTGCAAATTTTACTTTGATACATTATTATTATCTAATATATAGTCCACACTCATATTTCACCAGTTGTCCCAATAATGCCTTTATTGTCTCCTCTTTTTCAAGATTAAAATCAGTATCACAGATTGCATTTAATTCCCATGTCTTTTTAGTTTCAAATAACCTGGAACTGTTTGCTTAGACTTTCTGAATCTTTCAAAGAAAGCTTTTTTTTTTTTAAGGTTACAGATCAGTTGTTTGGTAAAATGGTTCAATTTGTTTTTCTGATATTTCTTCATTTTTAAGTTTAAGTTATATATTTTTGACCGAAACATTCCTATTAGTGTTGCAGCCTTCTCACTGTATTACATTGGAAGGCATAAAAATGTCAGTTTGTGCTGTTAACTTTGACCACTTGGTTTCATAGGTTTCTACACTTTCAAATTGTCGTTTTTCCCTTTGTAATTTGTAAAGTAATCTGTGGGCACTTACTTCGAAACTGCTCTTATTCCTTATCAGACTTTCAGGCAGAATGTAAGGAAATAGGGAAGAAGTAGAACTTATCTCAGTAGTAAGTAATAGTTTTGTTTTTGTAGCCATGTTAATATTCACAAATTTAAAACAATCAACCTTGATGAAGGGAAAAACACTAAAATTGAATATAAATAGAAACAAATAAACCTATCTGCATTTTAAATTACTAACATAAACCTACTAAAAGAAAAACAATCCAAAAACTCTTGAAGACAGTAGTATTTTGTAAATCCAAAAGACAGACTACAGACAAAATCTTCACTTCTACTTAGGACATTTGTATTTTATGTTATGGATGAGCAATTTTAAACCTATGCGGGGTATATTATAGGGCTGAGCAAATGAATAAATAATAATATTGAAAATGATGTAATCCAGGGCTCTGATTGTAGGAAGAGAAGAATGTAGAGTAAGGCAAGGAAGAATGCTATGAAATTATATTGGAGTTATAGGATCAATATGAACTCATGATTTTAAAATGACATTATGTTTTGGATTGAATCACATAAAGTTGCCATTTTCCCCCCAGAACTATCTACTGAAAAGGGCCTAGAAGCAGTGGATCTTCATTAGCAGTAAGCACATTTAGCATCCAGATCTGTCTGTTAAATGTTTTAATCCACTAAAAGAAACTAGGGCTTGTTGGGGAAATAGCTGATGTGAGAGCTGGGGCAGGAAGAGTATAAGGGAAGTCTGCAACAAGTCTTGTAGTGTCAGAAAGTAATTAAGTGCTAAGAGGGGGCATGTCAGAGGAATGCAGGATACAGCTTGAAGGAGCTCCCACTAGCCAAATTCAGGACAATTTAACCATCAAAATGAGTAATGTCAGCTCACTGGATAAAACAAGAATCCATGGAGTACGTAATGGTTATTAATAAAAATTTTAAATGCAGATGGGGGAGTTACAATGTCATTACAGTATAATGACAACTCATAAATGTAAAAGGAATTACAATTTGAGTCATCATTTTGGAACTATTAGACTGATTGATTCAGCCAAGATTCTCAGACTTTTCCCTTTATTACTGAACTTTTAACTAGTTTGCATTTCCTTACCTACCCAGGCTTGATCCCTGGGTTGAGAAGATCCCCTGGAGAAGGGACTGGCAACCCACTCCAGTATTCTTGCCTGGAGAATTCCATGGACAGAGAAGCCTGGTGGGCTACAGTCCATAGGGTCACAAAGGGTTAGACACGACTGAGCGACTAACAGTACTACTACTAATAATATAAATCTTAATACTTTTCAATGACCATTTAGTTTGTTTTACCTGACTTCTGATTCTTCTTTATGTTATCTGTTCACATAAATGTCATTTCATAGTTTTGTTTATTTATGGTAGTCTTTTAAAATTTTGTTTTTCATATTTATCTATATATTTTTCATAAAAATTGCCATTCTGGATACTGTTGGAAAACTAACCCGAGAAGCATGACTTCTTCTTCACAATATGTTTATCTGGTTTTAGGTATTTGAACAGGTTTTATCAACATTTCTCTGTGCATTCCACTTCTCTTTTTCCCTTCTCCTCGATAGGATGTCAGGACATGATATTAGGACTCTGGCAAATTAAACTAGGATGTGGGGGACATGAGTCCTTTACTTCCAAATAAAAAAATTTTTTAAAAAAGAAAGCAGAGAACCTTCTTTGAGTCTGCAGAACAACAGACTGGTGATACCCAAGATCCTTCTGCATACAGGCTAGGCAGAGATCCCCGGAGCCCTTATCCCACTCAAACTGCTAAGATCTATCCTATCAATGCTCAACCAGTCCATGCTTTGAGTACTGATCACTGGCTCTCTGTGAGTTTCAGGCTTTGGCAAATTTAGTCAGTGGGTCATTTTGACATTTCAATCTTATAAGGCTCTTTTGTATCTAAAAGCAGTAAAAATAATAATGACAGTTTTTTTAAGGAAAAAATTAATTTTACATCATGACTCAGTACGCATATACCTGTGTATGACTGAAATGTATCTATGAAACAATACTTACATCCTTACAGTATATGTTCATGCTGGTATTTTCTATTCTGTTTTCTTTAACCTTCAAAAAATTTTTTTGTTACTCATGACTAACCACAGTCATCTCATGGTCTACTGTAGTTCAGCTAACACTGAACTGAGGCATGACCGTGCAATGCAGTTTTCCTGCAGGAGCCCTTTTTCCATTTTTAAGTCACATTGCTCTTCCAATTTGAATTCAGAACTGAAGTGGATTTACTGAAGCTTAAGTTTCAGGGTATCTCATTTGCAAGGGGCCCTGCCAAGGTCCTGTAGCGAGTTTTGTACTTGTATTTTTTTTTTTCTTTCTAAAACAGATTCCCAAGATTGTATTCCAACAAAACCTGTAAAATCTGTTTTTTCTCTATAAGTTAGCATATTTAATAATATGACTGAATTAGATTTTGCTTGTTTATTCTAATTAAAGAAATTATAATAATTAGGGATAAGAAAAATTATACTTAGGCTCTTTTCGTAGCAAGGACTATAGATCTAGGAATCTCAAGAAAAGTGGTGCTTATCTCAAGGCTATACAGGGTGATCTTTGAAACCATCCAAGATTTGAGACAGCTATTCTCTCTCTCTCTCTCTTTAGAGGATTTATGGTCTCTCACTCATGGCCTGTTTCTTGTCAGTCCTCCACTACTGACTCTCTTTACATATAGGCTTCTTCATAATCTCATCTTGTATGTAGCCCTCAAAGATTCAATTCATAGTTATTTAAACCAGTTTTTCTGTTTTCAAATAAATTGTTGCTATGCACTATGCAGGTAACTGTTTTGACTTTTTAAGCTTCAAGTTCCTCTACAGTTTAGACTCTATTTAATTTTAAATATGCTTTATATTTAGACTTTCATAAGAAAAGTATGGTTGGTTTTGGTTTTCCTTCTTCACTATGGTGGCTTCCCAGGTGACTCAGTTGGTAAAGAATCCACCTGCAATGCAGGAGATCCAGATTCAATCCCTGGGTGGGGAAGATCCCCTGGAGAAGGAAATGGCAACCCACTCCGGTATTCTTGCCTGGAAAATCCTATGAACAGAGGAGCCTGGTGGACTACAGCCCATGGGGTCACAAAGAGTCAGACACTACTGAGCATCTGAGCATGTATGAAAAAAAGTAAAAGAGCTTGAAATATATCCCAAGTTCTACTCCAAAAAAGGTTGTTGTTGTTGTTGTTGTTTTGGGCTTCCCTTGTGGTTCAGCTGGTAAAGAATCTGCCTGCAATGCGAAGACCTGGGTTCCATCCCTGGGTTGGGAACATTCCCCTGGAGAAGGGAAAGGCTACCTGCTCCAGTATTCCGGCCAGGAGAAATCCACGGACTGGATGTATGTAGTCCATGGGGTCACAAAGAGTCGGACAGGACTGAGCGACTTTCACTTTCTTTCACTTTCTTCACTATAATGTATAAAGAGACTAAATCACTAATGAATATTCCCAAATTGCGTGTATTAAGAACTAGCCTTGTTTTGATAAGTAAAGCCTAAATTGCCACTTCTAAGAGTGTTCTGTGGAATATCCACAAGATACAGTGAATCAGTTGGGTTATGAAACATAGCCTTCTGTTGGTATTTTATCAGCATATTAAAGTTCTGTGAAGTCCTGATTTAAAGAAACTTACTTTTTTCTTAACATACAACCAAGGGACAAAATATTCCCAAGGAAAATAGTTTGAAAATTGCCAATACAATCAGTGATTTTCCCCACCTCCATTTTGTTGTCATTATTGTTGGTTTTTTTTTATTTAAACATTGTCTTCTCATTGCTCTGGTGTTATATTTTACTTATGGTCAAGGGCAAATTAATTTAAATATTAATTAGAGTGCAGGCAGCATTCACATTTCACATTCTACTATCCTGAAACTAAATAGGAAAATTGTGAGCCAGATTAAAAAATGACTGCAAAGTCACAGAACTTTAACCAGATTTTAATATACATAATTTATTATTTAAGCATTATACTCATATTTCTAAAATTTTGTTTACAAAATTACAGGCTCTATAGAGACAGTGTATATTATTTCACAATATCTTTTCTCTAGACTCTCCTGCACAGTCGGTATCCTCTGGAGTTCGTGCACCTTCTCCTGCCCCATCATCAGTACCTTTAGGGTCAGAAAAGCCCAGCAACGTTGCTCAGGATAGAAAAGTTCCAGTCCCTATTGGGACGGAACGTTCTGCACGTATCAGGCAAACTGGAACTTCAGCTCCATCTGGTATTGGGAGTAATTTGTCCACATCAGTAGGACATAGTGGCATCTGGTCCTTTGAAGGGATTGGTGGCAATCAAGGTATGGTATGCTATTCTGCTTATTGGAAGTTAAGTTTATACATTTAACTAAAATATTAAAATATTTAAATAATTTTAATTTAAAAAGCAGTATTTAATTATCATAGACATTCTTTTAAGAAAATCTGTGTTCATATCTCTTCATTTTGACTATAATCAATTTATTTAAGAGTTTGGAACTTTTTTTGTTCACCTGTGATCTCTCACTGAGTTAATTATTGCTGAGTATAGTTTAATGCAAGCATATTATTTTCTTCATCATATTAAGGAGACATTAATATTTCCTTTGGGGCTCTTTAGTTTTATCTTAGCTTTTTTTTTGGTTTTGTAACACAGAGTGTTTAGGTTACATTACTAGGCTATTGTTTCACTACCTACAAACATGGAAATATTGTGGTAAAGATATAAAAGTAGGTCATTATTCTGAAGGAATTCACAATCCAATGTAGAAAATATTAGAAATATATAAAGTTTTTTTGCTGTTTTCTGATTTTAAATATCTCCAATTATTTTTTTCTGCCTCTTCATCTTCCCTCAGACAAAGTAGACTGGTGTAATCCTGGGATGGGAAGTCCTATGATTCACAGGCCAATGTCTGATCCAGGAGTGTTTTCACAGCATCAAGCAATGGAGCGAGAGAGTACAGGAATTGTAACTCCTTCTGGTACATTCCATCAGCATGTTCCTGCAGGATACATGGACTTTCCTAAAGTTGGGGTAATGGTGATTTAAAAGCATGTTCATTAGTTCTAAATGACTTTCTGATTATTAGCCTTATTTTACTTCCCATGTATAAGCATTTATGAAATGGTGCTGGAGCTTTGGCTTGAAATTATAGGTGAAAATCTAGCTAAAATATAAATATTTATAAATCCTGATTTTGTCCAAGTTGTGTAGAGAAATGTTTTTTGACAAAAGATTTTATATACTAGGCTTATACTGTCTTCTGTCTAATGCTGGAAGAAATCATATATTAGAAACTAATTTTTAAATCACCTAGATAACTTACATTTTCCAAAATGAGGTGAAGTTTCAAATACAATTTTAGGGTATTGATTATACTGGGAAAAATAACCAGTGACTTGAATGTGCATAATCTTTGTTTTCTTTTTTAAGGGTATGCCTTTTTCTGTGTATGGGAATGCAATGCTTCCTCCAGTAGCACCACTTCCTGATGGTGCTGGAGGACCCATATTTAATGGCCCTCATGCTGCGGACCCCTCTTGGAATTCCCTGATAAAGATGGTTTCAAGCTCCACAGAAAATAATGGCCCTCAAACGGTAAGGCTGATCATTACATGAATATTTATTTAATGATTATAAGCTGCCAAGGGGCTTCCCTGGTAGCTCAGACAGTGAAGAATCTACCTGCAATGCGGGAGACCTGGGTTTGATCTCTGGGTTGGGAAGATCCCCTGGAGGAGGGCCTGGCAACCCACTCCAGTATTGTGACCTGGAGAATTCCACGGATAGAGGAGCCTGATGAGCTACAGTCCATGGGGTCGCAGAGCGTCGGACACGACTGAGCGACTAAGCATAGCACATGGCTGCCAAGACAAATATAATAGAGATAAATCACGGTTGTGAGAGAGTTTGGTGAATGTGGGCAGTTGGGAAAATTGAGGGAAATTTATTATAGCTGAAATATAGCAGAGGGATATGGAAAAGGGTACCAAAGGTAGTGGTTTGGGGCTAAAATTAGGAAAGACATAATATATTCCATTGACTAGCAGGTGGTAGGTAAAAGATTTTAAGTTGTACAGTTTTGTAATTTTATGTATCAAAATTTACTAGTTGTGGGAAAAGGTCCATCTAGAGGTTATTTATTAAAAGTATTATAAATGTCAAAATAGTGTGTAACTGTGAAAATGCATAGAGATGGTTGTATATTTTAACTTAATTGTGGTATATATTTAATACCTGATTTTCACTCCAGAATCATCAACCTATATGTACTCAGGAAATGGTTTTTTAAAAATGATGGTAATTCAGATCCTGTTTGAGGGATAAGAGTAGAGGCAGGAAAACAACAGATAATAGTGGTTTATCACTGCTTTTCTTTATTGTTTCCCAGTATGTTGCCAACTGACTGAGAAACTTAGCTGGTTTAGTTCATAAATATTCCTTAGTGTTTAATAAGAGTTTTATTTTAATCAAGTATATGTTAAACATATATTTCATAAAACGTATGCTTTATATTCATAGGTGTGGACTGGACCCTGGGCACCTCACATGAACAGTGTGCATATGAACCAGCTTGGCTGATGAGGATCAGCTTGTTAGCCTGCAGATTCCTTTTCATTCAGAGGAAATCACAAGTGGCCGAAAAAAAAATTTATGCTCCCAAATCATTCTACTGATGTGCTTGACTGAAGTGTGTAGGCTTTTTGCAGAAGAACTTACTAACTGACCTATTTTCTGTGAACATTTGTGACTGCCCATTCCCCATCATCATCCGTTTTACCTTAGTTAGCCTTTTTCTTATCATTTTTCTTTTTTTCTTTTCCCTCTTCCCCTTTGGACATAACTTTCTGTTGAAGCTGTTCTTTGGCTGGTTGGTTTTAGTACTGTAAACTGCTTCTGAGCAAACACGGAAATTTAGCAAAATTATGTAAACTTGATCCTGAAGTTTTAGAATGGCAAATAAATGTACAATTGTTTACATAACAGAAAAGGCTAAGCAGAAAGTAAATTTCAATATGTCAGTATAGAGGCTCTACTTTACGTAGACTTAAATTAATGTGAGATATGTACCTTCATATTCAGAAATCTGGATGTTTCCTTCATACATTAAACTATTAATAAGTATAACTTTTCTGCTTGTGTAATTTAAGTATAAAGTAAAACAATGGGCATTATCAGTGAATGTTTCCCGACGCTGGCTTTTAAAATAACCATGCTGCTCTCCTTTTGAGTTTGTTTGCAGCAAGGCACATATAGAGTAAGAAATTTTAACACTTTTTCATGTCTTTTTATTACCTTGTCACACTTTTAAAAACTAATACACACTTCTCTCTTCACTCTGTTTCTCTCCTCACCCTTACCACTAATACCAGAAAAATTTTCTCTCTGATCATGAAATAATTCTATAAAGATTTTTAGTCTAATGGCTGCTACAGAGAGATGGAGAATCTGCATCATCACCTGTGGTTTCTTCTAACCATAAAACATTCAGTCTTTCTGAGAATTTAAAAAGCCACCACTGGTTCCCAGTCAGCATACACAAGCTCTTAATATACTGTTTATTATTAAACAATTCAATGTACTATTTTATATTGGATAATATTGATTCTTAACATTGGCTTTGGAGTTGTCAGGAGTCAACATAAAAATTCCAGTTTTCAATAATTTAGTTAAAGTTTTTTTTTTTTTTCAAATTTTAAAGCCTTCTTAATTTCTACACTTGTTTGTATATTATCAGAAAGGGATCAACAGCTAACTTGGGGCAAGTAATAAAATAAATTTGGCATTTGTCATTAAGACAACTTATCGTAGACATGAATGCACAGGTTACAAAATAGGTTAAACCTGTTTATGTAAGACACAGGGCCACACTAAATTACTCAGCGGGATTTATCTATTCATTTCACTTGAAAAAATAAACAGTAACATATTCCAAGAAGAATATGTGTCCTACCCTGTCTCATGTGATAAAATAAATTATATGGTTGAAATAGAAAGTAAGCATAAAAGTGAAGTAATGTCTTTAAAAAATAATAAACATAATTCCTCTTTGGTGAAACATAAACATTAACGAAAATTCAGATAGATCACCCAGGTTAACAATATTAGTATGGTTCCTTGACTATTCAAGTAAATGAAATGATTTCTTTTACTCTGGTTGCCTAACTAAAAGAGTAAAAAGATTTCTCAAACATATCAAGAAATTTGTAAACACATTTGTATCTTTTAATTTAGGAGGTGGCCTTAAAATATATAAATTTTTCTCCCTGTGATTGATACAACCAAATTTAAAGGAAAAGCTAAATGATATCCTACAAATAAATGTAGCTATGACATAAAATTATTGCACTTTACTAAAGAAAGGGGTATAATGCTATTTAACAGTATTTTATGTATAACTTTTGCCACTATCCTATAACTTTTTGCTTAGTTTCTTTTCTGTGTTTACTACGGTTATTTTCTAATTAAAATAATCCTGCTAGATAACAGATACCACCCAGTATTTATCACAACACATGACTTGTGTTGACTCATGAAAGTGAATTTCTTAAGATAGGGTGTCTTGCTAAAAAACAGAGAGAAAACTTTTTTTTTTTTTTACTTCAAAGCTATGGGACAGGGGAATATTGATTGGAATGCTCCTAATTTAGTTTTTGGGATCAGGCTTGTTAAATATAATACCATGGTTTTAGAAGTCTGTACTGGGAACATTTTTCAGATACATTTTTTATATTTCAGATGTAATACAGTGCACTTTTATTTGAACAATAAAAAAAAATCATCTTTTGAGACCATGCAGGTCTTTTTTTTCCCCCTTTTTGGAAAGTATGTGGTATGTATAATTGCAGACTACATAAGGTATTTCTTTTATTCTTTTAAGAAGCAGCTTAACTCTTAGATGTAACAGTTAGGTTAGTTCACACTTTAAATCCCAAAAGAATTAATATCCCAATTATTGTGTAATCTGTTTATACCAATCATTCCATTTTAGAAATGATTTTGTGTACTGGTGCCAAGAGAATTCCCATGGCATGCCTTTTCAACATATATTTCAGCATATACCAGTATATTCCAAAAAAGTGATTTTAGTATTTATGTGAAAGGTATTTTTCCCTTCTGTTTCCTGTTACTATAAAGTTAAATCAATCTATTAGTAATTGAAAATTACTTTGTTTTTGGTAATTACTATACTTATCTTAGAGTCATTTTTCTTCTCAGGAAAAAGGAGGTAAATAGTTCACCTGTCTTGTTTTTCATGAAAATATTATTCTATTTTTCTATTGATTAAAATGACCTAATTATACATTTCATAAATATTTTTGCACACTTTATTTTTAAAAACAATACAAAGTGTTAGATTAAACAGATAAATCTGGCATGACGTTTAAAGAATGTTAGAACTTTCAAATAACAAATTTTTAACTCAGGATTATTTCAGAATGATTCAAAATATCAAAGGAAAACTATTTCACTGTTTTTCATTACTAACATGGAGATTCAGTATTCAAGTACTCAGTGTATTTTTACTTTAGATAAATGCATCTATTCAGGTGTCTTAATATCAATGTTTGGGATATTTACATTATAATTTGTAAATTCTAGATGCTCCTGTATCTTTTTGGAAATATATATATCCCAGAATAAGCAAGTCACAACATTCAGTTAACTGGCAGTATTGTGAATTAACTGCTGTTAATTCCAAATGATTGGAATTTAGGATGAGAGCATCATTCATGCTCTAATATTTAATCTACAGTGTTAACACACCTTGATTGCAAAAATACCATCATTTATATTTTGGATAAGTGAATACAGAGAAAAATGTGTTACTGTGGCTTTAATAAAGCCACAGTATTTAATAAATTAATAAGAAATTATTTAAATTATTATTATAGGAATTATTAAATTCTTATTTAATAAATAAGAATTTATTTATGTGACAGTAAAAATATAGGACTAATAGATGGGTCATAAGAGGTTTCATATTAAACTTCTACCTTGAAATCAGTTCACACTTTTGAAAAGTAAAAGCCAATATTGCATACTTAGTATTTAAAAGTCAATGATAATTCAAGAGAATTTTTTTTAATGAGAAAAAAGCTAATTCTACATTAGGTAACTTTGGTTTTAAAAGCAGTGCATTAATAGGAAAAAGAAATTAAATGTGATTCCAAGGGATCACTTTAACATATGCTCATGAAAATATCCTTTAAAGTTTCTTTTGTTAAACACTTGAGAAGGCGTATTTGGGAAGAGAGACATTTAATGACTGTACATATTGACAGTCTCTCTCTCTACATATATAATAGCCTATACTCACATTTTGACCTCCATTCCTGTGTTGAGCACAGTGATGGATAAAAATTTCAGAAACTTCTGAAAGTAAATATATAGTCTTTGTTTTTTAAGGAGCTTTAAATAAAATTAAGAAAAAAAAGTTAGCTATGTGATGTAGTACGAATAAAAAGACAGGAATAAGCTAATAATAAGTAGTTGAACTTTTTAGAAATGTTAAAAACATTTTAAAAATGAACTTTTTAAACATATATATCCATTTGCAAAGCATTAGGGTTGATGTGATTTCAGTTGGTTTGGTTTCAGTTGGTTTGCCCAATATTTGTATGGTCACTCTGTAGTATAGTTTGCCACTCAAAATACTCAGGGTATCACAATGTTTGTTACCAGTACATACATATACACTTTGTATTTGCATTGGGCTTTGTAATTGACAAATACTTCTCCCTACATTCTGTACCAACTAGATAGCCAGTCCTGATCATCTCCATTAGCCAAACTGTAAACTGTATGTTTAAGTATATGAAATAAGGGTAAATATTCATAAATTTTATTTAGATCACAATATTCAAACTTAAAGCAGTGGAATATTTTTAAATGAGACTATAATCTGTGACCCCAAAATGTAGCAGAAAAGGTGAACCTACACTCACTGAAGAAGTTCCAGCCCCGACTCCTGATACAAATCCACAGAAGGAAGTCTTAGGAATTTGAGGAATAGCTTGAAAAATTCTTGATTTAAATTATCTGAACAGTGAATGCATAAACATAGAGTTTTTATTTTAGGATCTCTTGCCTTTCATCAACTCCTTTTCTCCTACATATCAAAAGGTCACCGTCCTTAGGCTTAAACGACGCTGTGGAAATGCCAACTCCTAATGTTATCAGGTCTCTGCAACGAGAGGAGTGCAGCAGCATAGAAGTTGTTCCTTTGCTCCTTCAACCTTCAGGCCAAGATAATTCCATGTAAAATTCTTTTCCACTTTAACCAGTAGTCAGTAGCAATAGATTGCTTGTTTTAACTTGACAAACGGATAGGGAGACAGTGATACAGCCTTTTACTTTTGGAAAAATAATTATGTAACATGTTGGGATGCGTGTGTTAACATATAAAATTTCATGAATGGATTTAATAATGCAATTTGAAGGAAGATTACTTCCTGAACCCAGAGAAAATATATCTGGTACCCCTGGGTAGGTGCACAGTGAAGCAAGAACAGGAGCTCCAGTTTGACATTACCCCAATATTGGCCGGCACCTTCGTTTTTAATCAATGATTTTGTTCCTCAACACAATTTGGCCTCTAGGTCTAGGGATGATCATTATGTTAGGAAACTCTATGTCATCCCATTGTGTTCCCAGGAACACAAATCTAAAAACTAGTCCATGTACATCTAGCCCGCTCCTTTTAACCAGAAGACACCTGATGTTGCTGTTGAGGCTCCTGAAAGTTTATATAGGATGTTAAGCCCCAATAAAGAAGTCAGTCACCGTGCTGCCAGTGATAATTCCCCTTAACTCAGGAGATGGTTCTTTACTCTTAATAAATTTACTGCTCTTTATAATGAAAGATGAAACACTAAAATTGGTTCTAAAAATGCTTATTAGGACAGACGAGCCAATCAAATCTTTATACCACAGACTAAAGGATGCTTAGTGCATAAAGATTTGATTTTAACAACCCAGAAACTCACGCCTCTCTCCAAACTGGCATTTTAGCAACGCGTTCAAGATAGATTGAGTATAATCTATCTCAATTCCTAGCGGAAGCAGTTGGGGCGCACATAAAGACGTGGGGGGCTACCTTCTGATCACAAAAAGCTTAAATCATGACACGATTAGCTAAATGAAAAACAAAGGTATATGACCGAAGACCGACTTTACAGAACGCGAGCTTCCTAGAGAACGCCTCGCCGGGATCCGGGCACCAAGTCCCACCCCCAACACTACAATTCCGGTCTAGTCTCGAGGAGCTCCACCACAGCAGGCGAAAGTATCATGTTTGCGCAGTAGGCTTGCTCAGTGCCGCGTGGGAAAGGTGGGACTTGCCTGCCTCGTGCGTCATCTCTAGTGCGACTCAGTACGTCACTGGCTTGACCGGGAAGGTCAATTGTGGCTACCCGCGTGCTCACGCCCACTTTACGTCGGGATCGCCGGCGCATGCGCGTAGCGGCCTCGGAGGAGTGGTGCGAGTGCGGCTGGTGAGTGAGGCTGGTGTTTCCGACCCAGTCCTGGCGGAGAGATGCTGTGCCGGCTCAGCGTTAGGTGGCTGCGGCCCCGGCCTGCCTTGCAAGTCCGGGTCCTGGACCCATGGCTCGCACGGGCCCCAGCGGGCGGTGCCAAGCGCTCCGCTCTGCCAGTGTGGGCGGTGGCATCGGTCTCCGCAGTTGGCCCGAGCGGCGCGGGAGGCTGGTACGAGGCCCTGGCTACGTCGGCGCCGGTGCAGGGCGCAGAGGACGTGCTGCTCTTCGCCCACACCGCCTCGGGCCTGCCCTGGTGGGGCAGCATTCTTCTCACCACCGTGGCCCTGCGCGGGGCCGTCACGCTACCCCTGGCCGCTTACCAACACTACATCCTAGCCAAGGTGAGGGGCGCCGAGCCGCGCGTGGACCGTGCGTACCCACTTCGGTGGTGAGGAGGGTCAACGTCCACCCGGGGCTTAAGGTCCCAGATACTTCCGCAGTACTTACTGTTAATCGTCAGTACCTTTTAGGCAGTAAGCTGCTTTACAAAAAGCAGTTAACACAGGCAGAAGTAAATGCAGATTTTTTTTTTTTTTATGGCTCTGTAGCTACACAGAGCATATTAAAGACTCTTAATAGACTACCGTTTCTTCATTTTATATTACTGGAAAACCCAGGTATTGAAACATTAAAAGTGTGGAGTGTAGGGCTTATTTAATCCTTAAAATAACCCTGTGAAGTAGGTGCTGTTATACATTTTATGTAAGAGGGAACAAGACTTCAGAAGTTGAATAATGTGCCCAACATCACACTGATAAGTGTTCAGTGCAGTCGCTCAGTCGTGTCCGACTCTTTGCGACCCCATGAACTGCAGCACGCCAGGCCTCTCTGTCCATCACCAACTCCCAGAGTCTACCCAAACCCATGTCCATCGAGTCAGTTATGCCATCCAACCATCTCATCCTCTGTCGTCCCCTTCTCCTCCTGCCCCCAATCCTACCCAGCATTAGGGTCTTTTCCAATGAGTCAACTCTTCACATGAGGTGGCCAAAGTAATTGGAGTTTCAGCTTCAACATCAGTCCTTCCAATGAACACCCAGGATTGATCTCCTTTAGGATGGATTGATTGGATCTCCTTGCAGTCCAAGGGACTCTCAAGAGTCTTCTCCAACACCACAGTTCAAAAGCATCAATTCTGCCGCGCTCAGCTCTTTCTTCACCGACCAACACTGATAAGTGTATAAGCTGAAATTTGAATTTGATTGCAACTGAGGATATCTTAAGTAACATCTTGTGAGCAATCTTATAGTTTCTTGACACAACCAGTAAACCACATTGTTTTAAATGAGTTTAGGGAATAGAGAGTAAAATTATGAATGATTATGAATACAGATCTTTAATGTGCTCATAACAAAGTCTACTTTTTTTTAGCTAGGTGGAAAATTTACAGCCAGAAATAAAAAACATTGCACGACATCTTAACCAAGAAGTTGCAGTTCGTGCACATCAGTTGGGATGGTCCAAAAGAGTTGCCAGGTAAGCTAATTCTCTGCATATAAGACCATGAAAAAATATATATGTATGTATTATTACAGGTATTCTGTAGCTTTAGCAGCAAAGTAGTCCTTTTTACTCTTTAATATTTTTAAAAGTTTTTGTGGCATGATAGTTTTATATACTGGATTGAAAACACAGAAAGAGAGAAAGGAGAGTTCCTTGATCTTAAAGGACTCCAGACTAGTGAAAAAGACAGACATGTAATCAAATAATGACTGGATTAAGTAACTATAAAAACGATTATGTACAAGGAGTTAGGTCATCATGGAAAGTTAGGGAAGGCTTCACAGGATGCAGACACTGTGCCAGTTTGTTGAGATTTTAGTCAACAAAAGATACAGGTTATTTACAAACTTGACCTTTTGACAGCATAGAGCAAGTAGCTGCCCAAAAGAATGAGGAGACAGAAAATATAAATGCCATGGTAAAAGCAACTGGGTAGGCCAGGAGTTGTTACTCTGCTGTAGTTATCGTGTTGTCGTCTCTCTGAGCTCTTTGAGAGCCCTTGCCCAAGGGTGCTTGACCATGTTGTAGTTCTATGTGGGCAGCCATCCACTAAGAATTTCTAAGTCTTCCTCCTATCAGCCTACCCTAATTCTGCTTAGTTAGGTTCCCAAATTCTGCTTCTTACTAGACTGTGACAAAGTGTTCAGCAGCTCACATCAGTGAGAAAAATAAGGGTTTTTTAGTATGAATATGTAATGTGTATATATATGGGTATATGTGTGTGTTAGTGACTCAGTCATGTACAACTCTTTGTGACCCCAGAGACTCTAGCCTGCCAGGCTCCTCTGTCCCTGGGATTCTCCAAAGAATACTGGAGTGGATTGCCAGTTCGTTCTCCAGGGGATCTTCCCCACAAACCCAGGTCTCCCACAATGCAGGCAAATTCTTTACTATTTGAGCCACCAGGGAAGGCCCTATCCATATATTTTTATCTATATAGGTATAAATTTGCCAGCTATCTTCAATATGAAATTAAGTCCATCTTTATATAGTGTTAAAAGGACCTGCCATTTTTTAAAAATCATTCTTATAGCTTAGTGTCTTTACTTGATAAAATAAAAAGTTGGTAAACCTATAGTTTTGAAGTTTTCTGTTCTAGGAAGTCTGAGGGCTACAGCTCTAGACCAGAAGAACACATTAGTAGCTGCTCACGTGGGTTATAAATGCAGCCTAGACAAGACTGTGCCACCGTACTTATGCAGCCCTGGCAGGATGATTGTCCAGACACATCCTTACACAGATGAATGACTTTCTAGAGGAAGACATTATCTGAGGGTTTCCTGCATTGTCAGTGGAACTGGGTTTTGAAGAATGAAAGGGAATTTGTCAGGTGAACGAATAGCCAGGAAAGTGGACAGTCTGCAAAGAAGATGTAATAACTTCCAAGGCATGCTGATGTGAAAGTCTGAGTTGTTGGAACCAGAAAAAGAGTTACAGGAAATGAAGTTGAGACAGTGGGTGAAGACTGAATTACAAGGAGCCTGGAATGTCTCTGTGTACTGTCTTAATTCAGTGCATTATAATTTGATTAAATTCCGCAAACCTATTGAAAACCTACCTTGTACAAAACATGCCACAAGAGATTTAAAGATGAAGACCCATCCAATACTGTAGTCTAGAAAGTGGGACATAAGAACAGGAGTTGGAAAAAAAAAAAAAAACAGGTGTAACTAATATGGTTAACAGAGAAACAGTAAGAAAATCTTTATGAAAGAGTTGATTGAAGAATGGAGACTGTTTTGACAGGTCAAGAGCATACATAGTATAAAACCACATTGCTCTGAAAGGTATGTTCAGGGATCAGGTGATTGAGTTTGGCTGGAGTGGAGAAATTTGAGTAAAATGTGCTTTCACCTCTAGTATTTCTGATTTAAATTGTGGTCATACCAGGTTAGTAGTGAAATTTCCCTTGTTAAAGCCTAGTTTGCCTAAGACCTCCAGAAACAAAGCCTATAGTTTGACACTGTCAGATTTCTGACATTGCTGTGTAATTTGCTTACATTGTGAACAAACTTTGAGTAAAAGGCTTTATTTTCCTTTTTTTTTAGGCAACCCCTTGGTGTAGCTTAGGAGCTTCCCTTAAAGCTCAGTTGATAAAGAATCAGTCTACAATGCAGGAGACCCCGGTTCAATTCGTGGGTCAGGAAGATCTGCTGGAAAAGGGCTTGGCTACCCACTCCAGTATTCTTGGGCTTCCCCGGTGGCTCAGCTGGTAAAGAATCCGTCTGCAGTGCAGGAGACCTGGGTTCCATCCCTGGGTTGGGAAGATCCCCTGGAGAAGGGAAAGGCTACACACTCCAGTATTCTGGCCTGGAGCATTCCATGGAGTATGTAGTCCATGGGGCTGCAAAGAGTCAGACACTACTGAGCGACTTTCACTTCACTTTGGTGTAGCTTATGACAACCTAAAATCCTGCATAAATCCTTTAGCCAGGAACCACAGCATGGGTGTGTTTATCCTGTAGGAATGAAACACAACTAGTATTCAAATGATATTTTCTCCTTTTCCTTTTTCCTTCTTCCCTCAAACTAGGCTCACTTACCTAAAGACTATGCGGAGGCTTGTTTCAGAGCTCTATGTTCGGGATAACTGCCACCCTTTCAAAGCAACTGTGCTGGTCTGGATTCAGCTTCCAATGTGGATCTTCATGTCTATCGCTCTCCGAAATTTTAGCACAGGGGCAACACATTCAGAAGGTAGTTACTATTGAAATGTAATTCCTCCAAGCAAGTTCTCTAACACTGTCTTGTATTCTGAAGAAAAAGCAAAAAAAGAAAAGAAAAAACATCCATACTTTCTGTAACTGGAATACACTTTTATCATCTCCCTTACACAGGTATAGAATTTGAAATATTAAGTGTAACCAAACTAGCTGTATTGAGAATACAAATCAGTTTAGGAAGGATGTCACTAGTACTACTTCTTGTAAGTCTTAATGAAAGTAGTGTTGTATGTAATTCCATAATATGGTTTCAGGGCTATGAATTTTTTCTATTTGTAAATTTAAGAAGCCAGAAAAACTTTCATACTTATAAGTGTAAATATTAATATGAAAGGTTACAAACTAAGGGGCTTGTTTTTACTTTCATTTAAAGGCATTTCTAACCATAAAGTAATCTAAATTGACTTGAAAGAAAGCAGCCTATGGACAAGTAATTTTTTTAATTTCAGTCTGTAAAGGTTACTGCTACATGTCTTTAGTGTCTCCACATCCGTTTGCTCCAGAAACTTCTTACCTCTTTCTCAGTACAAGAACTAACTTATGTTGTGGAGTGAAAATAACCTGAATAAAAAATGCAAGTCTTCAGTGTGAGGAACACCTTACTGGAATCACTTCCCTTTGCTGTTTTTAGAAATTCTTTTGTTTTATTTATAAAAATGTTTCAGCAGGTTTTTCTGTTCAGGAGCAGTTAACTACCGGTGGGGTCCTATGGTTTCATGACCTCACTGCTCTGGATTCCACTTGGATTCTGCCTGTCTCCGTTGGTGTCATCAATTTATTAATAGTGGAGGTCAGTGGTTTTAAATAAGATTTGCTTGCCATTTAAATCATTGAGATTTTTGTTGCTGTCCCAACATCAGATGTAAATGAATTTGAGTTACTGGTGATAGCTCTGAGCTAACATTGAGACTCCTTGGTTTTTTGGTTTTGTAATATATATTTGTTTATTTATTTGACTGCACTGGGTCTTAGTTGTGGCACGTAGGAACTTTGAGTTGTGGCATGTTGGATCTAGTTCCCTGACCAGGGATCAAACCTGAGCCCTCTGCATTGTGGGCACAGAGTCTTAGCTAGTCATGAGACCCCTTGGTTTTGGTTGCAGATCAGCTGTTGATTAATTTTCTGGGGCCAGTTCCTTAACCTCTCTGGGGGGTCAGAATGCTCATAATTTAAAATAAGAGAGCTGAACTGGAACAGTTCCAAAATCTCCTTCAACTGAAAAATTATACGATGCTAGTACACAACGGTTCTGTGATTTGCTTTTTGGTAAAGGCAGCAATTAAGATGTCAGTCTGGTCTTATTCCCACAATATGTTGATGTTTTGTGTATATGTTTAATGTGTCAATTAAACATACCTGACTGCCATTTTTAGTCATAGAAGTTGTTTATAAAATAGAATGGAGAAACATACATATAAAATACGACCTCTTAGCCATATCTTACCATTAGCTCATGCTGCTTTACTCAACTTGAGTTTGGGGGAAACTTGTCTTTAGTTCCATAAAGAATTGTTCTTAGACTCTTGAGAAGAACGTAGACCCTTTAACTAGAAGCAATCTTAGGAAAGATCTAATGCAGTTGAGATTTCACAGACCTCATATCTGCTGATCGCTGTTTGGGAAATCTAATACACCCCTTATTTTTTCAGATGAGGAATATGAAGATTCTCAGGTCTTAGGTGAAGGTTTCCTGAGGAAAGACTCTATGTATAGTCTAAGTGTGTTACCCTAAGAGCATCTAGCATAGTTCTGTGAACTTGGTTAGTAATTAGTATTTCTTAGGAAGAAGGAAGTGATGACACAAGGTCACAGTGAATTATTGTCAGGCCTCTCGTCTTTCCTTTATTCCGTCTAACAACCCAGTATGCATAAATTTAATAAAAGCCTATTCTTGCTTAACATTTACTATGTACCAGGCACTATTGTAAGCAATTCACATGAATTAACTCATTTAATTCTTAACAATAGTCCTATGATGTAGGTGCTGTTATTATCCCCATCTTAAGGTGGAGAATGGGAGGCACAGAAAGGTGAAGTAACTTGCCCAAAGTCACGTAACCACTAAATGCAGGGCTGCCATGTGAATCTCATAATTTGAGTATAGAATCACAGAATCGGTGCTCATAATCATTAAGCTAAGCTGCCTTGTAAGTAATTCATGAACCATAACTCCTCTTCCTAGCCTTCTTAGTTCTTTTCCATGGTCCATGTAACCAGATCACAAACCTTTCAGATACCTGTTAAGTTCTTTCTCTATGCCAGGCCCTGTATTTAGGTGCCAAAAAACAAGGGTAATGATTCATACATCATACCTATCTTGAAGGGACTTCAGTTTTACAATCTTTAAAAAACATTGACCTATAAAAATTATTCCTTTGATCCTATTTAATATAGATGAATCTCTTTATTGCTGTTACTTAGTTCCATTTAAGAATTTTACATAATTACCAAGTGTTTTAAAAGAGTTGATCAACCAGTGATAGTTGACCAACAAATCAGTGTTTTGTTTTTTAATTTTTATTGCTTTTTTTAAAATATAGGTAGAGGCTAGTCGAAAAGCACTTTGCATTTTAAAGCTTGTCTCATTTAATGTGTATTTAGATAATCAGCATGTGTGTGTTTATTTTACCCTTTCAGATTTTTGCTCTGCAAAAACTTGGAAAGTCTCGTTTTCAGACATATATTACATACTTTGTTCGTGCAATGTCAGTGTTGATGATTCCAATAGCAGCGACAGTACCTTCAGTGAGTAAGCACCAGCATTGTGTGAAGCATGAGCTAAATATAAATTCTCTCTGTTTTTAGCTTAGACTGACTGACATTGTGCCTCTTCTATTGTGCTTCCTCTGACTGCTTAATCCCTTACTGGCTTCTGATTTCTGTAATAACATATCTACTGACCATCACCAAGTGACACCTGAATATTTCTTGAGATTGGTTAATCTTCCTTTACGTGAAAGTGTCTTAACCCTCCATTTTCCTCTTTTTTTTTTTCAGTCTTTCAGAGTACCATGAACAGTACTATGAAAGCAGCATTTGCTCTGTTTGATTAGTTGATATATTGAATTCTTTTTGTCTTCACAGAGGGATCCAAGTAATTTAGCATTTAAAAAAGAAACAAAAATTTTTCCCCACCAAGGGTCCACATGGGTTCATATGTAGTATTATTTGATCTCATAGAAGTTTTATGAGATAGGTATACTTGTTCCCATTTATATGTAATTAAACTTTTATAGAAATAGAAAAATAATGTTATATTTGCAGTTATTTCATTTTTTTAGCCTTTTGCTTATTTTTCATGGATACTTTAGTGCTAAGATGGGTAAAGCTGTGTCATTATATCTGTCTTTGCTCAGAATCAACACAGAGACCATAAAGTAGTAGTCATTTGTTGCTGGTAGTTCGAGTTCTGTCCCTTGTATAAAAGTACTTCATAGGACTTGTCTTAAAAATCTGAAATAGTATGTTTTCAGCATCGAAAACGTCTGTTAAATACTTTTCATCTGTCGCTTAGACATAGTACTGTCATTAATCCTGTGTAAAATAAGTTTCCTCATTTCTAAAATAGACACCATAATGTCTATGAAAATTAATGAAATAACAAGTGCCTGTTACAGTACTTCTCATATAATAATAATGTTATAAAATACTCTGTAAAAACAGAATAATGCAAATTCACTACATTTCTAAGGAGAAATAATACCAATTATAACTGAGGAACACTGCAGATCAAGTAAAATAGCAGTAAAGTTCTAATGAGAAGTTGGGTTCCAAGTGAGTAACAGAGACCTTTTCATATATAGGAAAGTCAGAATTAGGCATTTAATGTAGAGCTGATACAGCAGCTCTGTGAAGACATGAGAAAGACTACCTGGTACTCTCTCAACGCTGCGTCATCCACAACCTGTCATTCTTGTCTTGAAGGCCACAGGATAGTCATGATGGCCACTGAAGTTTGTTCTCTAGCGGGAATAGTAAAAAGGTGCTTCACCTACAGTCAACCACTTAAGGACCCTTGCCAGATGCCTTACCAAACACTTTTGCTTACATCTTAAATATGTAGCCATACTGAACTGCAGAAGAGGATGAAAAGTAGAGTCTTTTCTGTTTTTTGGAGTCTTTTTTTTTTTTTTAGATGGCAATATGCCTTGCTGAAAATTAAGATTTTATTACTAATGAAGATGAATGATAACTTAGCAGGCAGTTTGTAGTCTGAAGTAGTTGAGCCCACAGTACTGTTTGCTTCATAGATAAGTTCGATGATGATGCTAATATTTATTCAACATGAACTTTGTGCCAGGCCCTGTTTCAAGTCATTTATATACATACATATACACACACACACATATGTATGTATTAGTACATATATTTCTCCCAACAGTGCACTGAAGTCGGTGCTATTATAATCTCCAATTTAACACTGAGGCACAGAGAGGTTTAGTAACTCATGGTTGCTCATCTGTTCAGTGGCAGAGTCTTCACACACATCCAGGCATTTTGGCTCTTACTCTTTAGCTACTGTGCTAATCTGCCTTTAAGATTTCATTACTTCCCTTAAAAACTTGTTCTGGAACAAATAAATGCTTAATATGAGCCACTTGCTGTGCTTACCACACTAAATGAATTTTCTCATTTATTCTTCACAGCATCCCTGGGTACAGTCTGTCCCTCATTTTATAGGAGAGAAAACTGAAACAAGAAAAATAACTTGCCAAAAGTTAAATAGATTTCAAATTCAGGCAGTTTGACCCTAAGACTGGACTCAGCCAGCACATGGTCTTGCGTCTGAGGCCTGATTACCTTCTGATGCCAAAGAAAAATTTAGAGAAGACGTATTTTTTTATGGATGTATGTTTGTATGTATATATGGGGATGTTTCAAGAGGCTGTAGACTAAAAGACTACTAATTATAACTGAGGAAACCCCCAGATCAAATAAAGTAGCAGTAAAGTTCTAATGAAAAGTCGGGTTCCAAGTGAGTAACAGAGACCAAAAAACCAATGTCTTAAATATCCAAAAGTGGATTCTTTCATATATATAGGAAAGTCAGAATTAGGCAATTTAATGTAACAGCTCTGTGAAGACATGAGAAAGACAGCTCTTTGACCTAAATAACTGAATCTCAGTGGTGGTAAAAAAAGAAAATAGAGGGTAATGCTGAGACACTTTGTCTCAGGAAAAGGCAAAGATAATCTATTCCTGACTACACTTAGAAACTAGTTCCTGGGAAAATTTGGAAGATAGGTGACTATATATAGGTGTAGGGAAGCTAAGTTTGCCATCATAAATGGCCATGCCTCCAGTAGCCTGCCTGCCATGTAGCAGTTTGTCGAGACTCTTGGTGGGGAAACAGTATGCTTAATTGCCAAAGAAGGAAGTGAGATCTCTCTTGGACCCCTGCCTGGGAACAGTTCTCTGCGTTCCACTTTCTGTCATGAATACCTCTCCTTTTGGTTTCTTTTCGCTTTGGGTCTTCCTTTCAACTTTCTTATCTCTCTGTTAGATCTGACCCATGTATCTATTAGCTACTGAAGGTGTTCAGTCCTGATGTTCTGTTTACAGAGATTGTTAATTTTCTTTTTTATTGCCTACCTGTCTCTAGACCTTGGAGAATGGAGAGATGCTAACATTCGTGTCCTTTCTTCTCGTTACAGTCAATTGTCCTCTACTGGTTATGCTCCAGCTTCATGGGCCTTTCACAGAACTTGCTGCTTCGTTCTCCCAGATTTCGCCAACTTTGCAGGATACCGTTGACAAAGTTAGATTCAGACACTCCTTATAAGGACCTCTTGGCTGCCTTTCACTCCAAGTTCATTTCAAAAAAATCACGTACTTCCTAGTAATTCTGAAACTAATTACAGGTTTCACTGTTAATGTATTTAGAAGATTTAGAACTTCAGATATGATTTAATTTGCTTTTGTTTAAAATCATGAGCTCTGAAATATTGTGGATTAAGATATAATCCATATATATATAATATTTAAAATCTTTTAAGTGCTAAACATGTAGTATATTTAATTGTATGCTAAGGCTATATCCTAAGACTATAAAAGTGGAATCAAAGTGTCAGACCCTGTTTATAAAATTACAACTTGCTAGAGGTTCCAGAACTTTGGAGAACAGGACTAGAAAAGTTTATAAAGTAAGAGAATCCAATGAGGTGATTTCTAAAATTTGAGGAATGTGGAGGATCATAGACCTGTTTGATCTTTTAATAAAGCCATGGTTTTCTCTTCAGAAAAGTCCTTGAAATACAACATGGAGGCCTTTATTGAGCCCCCCTCCCACTTCCTGAAGACCTTCTGGTAATTCCTGGTTAGTAAATATTATTCTAATGGAACAAGTTAATGTATGATTTTAAAATGAAAGGAACTTGAGATACACGCTGTGGAGTAGTCCACACATGTAAGAAAGTACCTAACATGGTAGATGGTGTTGCTTTTCAGCTGTGCTCTGAAAGAATATAAAAAGCGTACATTCCTTTCTCTATAATTTAAGAAGTCTGTAATACAGGGTATAGCACTGAGTACTGCTGGAACCCAAAGTAGAAAATCTTAAGCTAATCATATAGGCTATGAAGGAACTCAGTATCTCTGATAACCTGTTAAGTAAGTAAAAATTTTGTATTAGGGTCAAGATAATGCTAGTCGGGAGATTTCTTTAGACCTGTATGTCTTGATGTGATAATACGTAACATTAAGTTGGTCTGAGAATATTATATATTACCAAATTCATAATTTCGTAACTTAAAAAAAGGAGCCAAATTTTAAAAGCTTGAACAATCAGGATAGTATTTATCAAGTTTTAATAATAATAATTACTGAATACATGAAAATACATTAGTTTCAATATTACTAGAAATTAGTACATGAAGAATCAGCTTATTCGGCCAGAAAGCATGCAACTGAACAGCATGTCTTCAGTCATTAGAGATGTAATCATTGATCACATGATTGTGAAATAGGATTGTTGTGCAGAATTCTGGAGACCAAGTTGTTTGAGTCTTTTCTGTAATCTCAAAGTATAGGAGACCCTTCTCTGTTGTGGCCCCAAAGCCACAACCACTAAGAGCTTTGAACTGTCAGCAGCTGGAATCCCAACAAACAGCTGGATCAAACTTATTAGCTAAGAACTTACATAGCCATGGAGAGGGAATGATTCCATGATTCCTGTACATAATAACTGGCCTGCCATCATTTGTGGAATACAGTCTAAAAGTAAAAAGGACTGTTAAAAATCTTTGAACTTTATTTGGTAATTGTGTGGCCCTTGTAAGTATTGTGTTTCGTTTTGGAACTCTTATTGTCAGATAAAGTAAAATGATATTTACTGGTATATTTGTTTTCTGTGGATGCTACTAACAAAATCATCATGCTGCTTATGCACCAAGAGGAAGCTTCTGTTGAATATATTGGATATCATATATCTCTTTCAGATTTTTATTTTAAGGGATGGATTTAGGGATTGCCCTTGAGAAAGAAATAGGTCCTACAAGAGGGTCCTCCCCACAGTTCACCACCCCTGTACTCAGAAAGCCTAGCCTTCATGTCTGTTTCACCTAAGACTTCCCATAACTCAGCTAAGAATAGATAAAATTCATGTTTTATAGCAAGATAAAAGCTTATGGTTTTTCTTTACCCCTTTGGGCTTCCTCCCTCCCCTTTAGCCTATATTGTGCATCTACATAAACCAGAGCTCCTTAGGAGATGACAGTCCATCTTAATCTCATCAGTGGACATAAGGAGATACACTTCCTTCTTTTTTTATTTTGTTTTGGTTTTGTGCATCAAAAGTTTTAATTAATACTTCAATCAAAAAGCCCACACATAAATCTCCCACACTCCTCGTAAGGGACTGTGATGACCTGTGACTTTACACAGATTTCCTGTGGGTCTGGATTGTGTACACTCTAAACAGCATAAACAATCAGTGTCATACTATCATTTGTCATAAACTCAAAAGGCTTTCCCGGTGGTTCAGTGGAAAAGAATCCACCTGCCAAGCAGACACAGGTTTGATCCCTGGCTTTGGAAAGATCCCCTACAGTACAGGGGGATACAACCCACTCCAGTATTATTGCCTTGGAAATCCCATGGACAGAGAAACCTGGCAGGCTACAGTCCATGAGGTCACAGAGTCAAACACGACTGAGTGACTGATTACCTGACACCAATCCTCATCTTTGTCCCCAAAACTTAACACGCTTTGACCTCTTAATTGGCAGAACAGTACCCAGGGCTTTCTGACTGTCCCCCACATTATAATCCTCAAATTGGCTTGAATAAAATTTTCCATATTTTTTCTTACACTGTTGATTTTTTCTGTTGGCAAAGCTGTATATTAAAGCAAACTATTCAATATCATGGTAATCCAAGTCTATGCCCCGACCAGTAATGCCGAAGGAGCTGATATTGAACGGTTCTATGAAGACCTAAAAGACCTTCTAGAACTAACACCCAAATAAGATGTCCTTTTCATTATAGCGGACTGGAATGCAACAGTAGGAAGTCAAGAAATACCTGGAATAACAGGCAAATTTGGCCTTGGAGTACAGAATGAAGCAGGGCAAAGGCTAATAGAGTTCTGCCAAGAGAACGCATTGGTCATAGCAAACACCCTCTTCCAACAACACAAGAGAAGACTGTACACATGGACATCACCAGATGGTCAACACTGAAATCAGACTGATTGTATTCTTTGCAGCCAAAAATGGAGAAGCTCTATACAGTCAGCAAAAACAAGACTGAGAGCTGACTGTGGCTCAGATCATGAACTCCTTATTGCCAAATCCAGACTTAAATTGAAGAAAGTGGGGAAAACCACTAGACCATTCAGGTATGACCTAAATCAAATCCCTTATGACTATACAGTGGAAGTAAGAAATAGATTTAAGGGCCTAGATCTGATAGAGTGCCTGATGAACTATGGATGGAGGTTTGTGACACTGTACAAGAGGCAGGGATCAAGACCATCCCCAAGAAAAAGAGATGCAAAAAACAAAATGGCTGTCTGAGGAGGCCTTACAAATAGCTGTGAAAAGAAGAGAAGTGAAAAGCAAAGGAGAAAAGGATAGATACCCATTTGAATGCAGAGTTCCAAAGAATAGCAAGGAGAGATAAGAAAGCCTTCCTCAGTGATCAATGCAAAGAAATAGAGGAAAACAATAGAATGGGAAAGACTAGAGATCTCTTCAAGAAAATTAGAGATACCAAGGGAACATTTCATGCAAAGATGGGCTCAATAAAGGACAGAAATGGTAGGGACCTAACAGAAGCAGAAGATAGTAAGAGGAGGTGTCAAGAATACACAGAACTCTACAAAAAAGATCTTCATGACTGAGATAATCACGATGGTGTGATCACTCACCTAGAGCCAGACATCCTGGAATGTGAAGTGAAGTGAGCCGTAGGAAGTATCACTACAGACAAAGCTAGTGGAGGTGATGGAATTCCAGTTGAGCTATTTCAAATCCTGAAAGATGATGCTGTGAAAATGCTGCACTCAATATATCAGCAAATCTAGAATACTCAGCAGTGGCCACAGGACTGGGAAAGGTCAGTTTTCATTCCAATCCCTAAGAAAGGCAATGCCAAAGAATGCTCAAACTACTGCACAATTGCACTCATCTCATATGCTAGTAAAGTAATGATCAAAATTCTCCAAGCCAGGCTTGAGTAATACGTGAACCATGAACTTCCAGATGTTCAAGCTGGTTTTAGAAATAGCAGAGGAACCAAAGATCAAATTGCCAACATCCGATGGATCATCAAAAAAGCAAGAGAGTACCAGAAAAACATCTGTTTCTGCTTTATTGACTATGCCAAAGCCTTTGACTGTGTGGATCACAATAAACTGGAAAATTCAAGAGATGGGAATACCAGACTACCTGACCTGCCTCTTGAGAAACCTGTATGCAGGTCAGGAAGCAACAGAACTGGACATGGAACAACAGACTGGTTCCAAATCAGAAAAGGAGTACGTCGAGGCTGCATATTGTCACCCTGCATATTTAATTTAGATGCAAATACATCATGAGAAATGCTGTGCTAGAGGAAGCACAAGCTGGAATCAAGATTGCCAGGAAAAATATCAACAACCTCAGATATGCAGATGACACCACCCTTATGACAGAAAGTGGAGAAGAACGAAAGAGCCTCTTGATGAAAGTGAAAGAGGAGAGGGAAAAAGTTGGCTTAAAGCTCAACATTCAGAAAACTAAGATCATGGCATCCGGTCCCATCATTTCATGGCAAATAGATGGGGAAACAGTGTCAGACTTTATTTTTGGGGGCTCCAATATCGCTACAGATGGTGACTGCAGCCATGAAATTAAAAGACGCTTACTCCTTGAAAGTTATGACCAAGCTAGACAGCATATTAAAAAGCAGAGACATTACTTTGTCAACCAAGGTCAGTCTTGTCAAGGCTATGGTTTTTCCAGTAGTCATGTATGGATGTGAGAGTTGGACTATAAAGAAAGCTGAGCGCCAAAGAATTGATGCTTTTGAACTGTGGTGTTGGAGAAGACTCTTGAGAGTCCCTTGGACTGCAAGAAAATCCAACCAGTCCATCCTAAAGGAGATCAGTCCTGGGTGTTCATTGGAAGGACTGATGTTGAAGCTGAAACTGCAATACTTTGGCCACCTGATGCGAAGAGTTGACTCATTTGAAAAGATCCTGATGCTGGGAAAGATTGAGGGCAGGAGGAGAAGGGGACGACAGAGGATGAGATGGTTGGATGGCATCACTGACTAAATGGACCTTGGTTTGGGTGGACTCTGGGAGTTGGTGGTGGACAGGGAGGCCTGGCGTGCTGCAGTTCATGGGGTTGCAAAGACTTGGAGTCGACTGAGTGACTGAACTGAATTGAAGTGAATCCTGGTTGATTTCCTGTCCATCGGAACTGCAAGACCTAGCAGTTACCACAAGAAAGAAAAATTACCAGCTGAGGAATGGCAGCAAAAGATTAAATAGAGGGAGCTGTTTTACACAGAAGCCTTGCCCGGTTCTTAAAACAATAACTTTTTGCTTTGCTGTAACTTGAACATGAGGGAAATATACAACTGTGCCAAAGGAATATATAACAAATCCCTGTTCCTTTGTACTCTACCACTGACTACCTCTTAACTACCCGGTTTTTACATAACCTTTGCAAGATCATCTAATTGCTTAGGCCTATACTGCTGATTTTGTTCTATAGAATGAGGACTCTGGGGTGTTTGAGAACAAAAACATTGATGGAAAGACCTAAAATAAAAATAAATGCTTCAGGAAAGCACCCAGTCTTATTGAGTTGTTCTAAGGCAACACAAAAAAGTTTCTATCCTTGAAGATCCCTGCTAGACCCCAGAGGGCCAAGCATTACATGACAAAGAAGCCTCTAGGGATGATTTTGAGGAAACTTCAGTGGGCACACTTTTTCTCTTGTATCCCTGATAAGGCGATTATATTTGTTTTTCCTTAGTTGAAAAGGCTGCATTATATTTAGCTTTGGTTTTTGTCTTCTGCCTAAGTTGTAGCTCTCCACGAAAACAAACCTGGAGTATAAAATAGACTGAACTATATCCCTTCCATTGCAGCTTTATTTCCGCATGTTTCAACAGTGGTATAATTAATAATTTGAGGAATTTCTTCTAATTATAACCTCAAACTTCCTGGATTTTCTGAGGGTAAAGAGTATTTAAAGTACCAATTCTGTATCTATGTAAGAATTAACAGCCTCTTATTTCATACTATTCAAAATGTATCCCATGCATTGCTACACTTGGGGAAACTTCTGTGAAGTTCCATTATAGAAGCTTCAGTTATGCTTGTATGAGGCTTCAAATACAGATGTTCCATTTTGGGATCCAGATAAAAACTAGAAATTCCCATGTAAAATTACAGTCATGGTTTAAATATCAAGTCCTAGTAAAAGGTAGTGAGTGCTTGTAAAAAAAAAAATTATAGTCACAGGACTTCCCTGGCAGTCCAGTGATTAAGATTCTGGGCTTCCAATGCAGAGGGAATGGGTTCAGTCCCAGTTTGGGGAACTAAGATTCCGTATGCTGCATGATGGCCATGATAAGATAAAAGTTACAAGCAAGTAGAGATTTTGAAATGAAATATGTTCTCCCTTATCTTTGTTGTTGAGTCACTCAGTCATGTCGACTCTTTGCAACCCCATGGACTGCAGCATGCCAGGCTTCCCTGTCCTTCACCAACTCCCGGAGCTTTCTCAAACTCCTGTCCATCGAGTTGGTGATGCCTTCCAAACATCTCATCCTCTGTCGTCCCCTTCTCCTCCTGCCTTCAGTCTTTCCCAGTATCAAGGTCTTTTCCAGTATCAGGGTCTTTACCAATGAGTCAGTTCTTTGCATCAAATGGCCAAAGTATTGGAATTTCAGCTTCAGCATCAGCCCTTCCAGTGAATATTCAGGACTGATTTCCTTTAGGATGGACTGGTTGGATCTCCTTGCAGTCCAAGGGACTCTCAAGAGTCTTTTCCAATACCACAGTTCAAAAGGATCTATTCTTCAGTGCTCAGCTTTCTTTATAGTCCAGCTCTCACATCCATATATGACTACTGGAAAAACCATAGCCTTGACTAGACAGATCTTTGTTGGCAAAGTAATGTCTCTGCTTTTTATTATACTGTCTAGGTTGATCATAGCTTTTCTTCCAAGGAGCAAGCGTCTTTTAATTTCATGGCTGCAGTCACCATCTGCAGTGATTTTGGAGCCCCCAAAAATAAAGTCTCTCAGTGTTTCCAGTATTTCCCCATCTATTTTCCATGATGTGATGAAACCAGGTGCCATGATATTAGTTTTCTGAATGTTGAGTTTTAAGCCTACTTTTTCTCTCTTGTCTTTCACCTTCATCAAGAGGTTCTTTAGTTCTTCACTTTCTGCAATAAGGGTGGCGTCATCTGCGTGAAAGTGAAGTTGCTCAGTCCTGTCGGACTCTTTGTGATCCCATGGACTGTAGCCTCCCAGGCTCCTCCATCCATGGGATTTCCCAGGCAAGAGTACTGGAGTGGGTTGCCATTTCCTTCTCCAGGGTATCTTCCCGACCCAGGGAACGAACCCAGGTCCCCTGCATTGCAGGTAGATGCTTTACCATCTAAGCCACCAGGGAAGCATGTCTGAGGTTATTGATATTTCTCCTGGCAATCTTGATTCCTGCTTGTGTTTCATCCAGTCCAGCATTTCTCATGATGTACTCTGCATGTAACTTAAATAAACAGGGTGACAATATACAGTTTTGACATACTCCTTTCCCGATTTGGAACCAGTCTGTTGTTCCACGTCCAGTTCTAACTGTTGCCTCTTGACCTGCATACAAGTTTCTCAGGAGGCAGATCAGGTGATCTGATATTCCCATCTCTTTAAGAACTTTCCACAGTTTGTTGTGATCCACACAGTAAAAGGCTTTGGCATAGTCAATAAAGCAGAAGTGGATGTTTTTCTGGAACTCTCTTGCTTTTTTGATGATCCAGCAGATATTGGCAATTTGATCTTTGGTTCCTCTGCCTTTTCTAAATCCAGCTTGAACATCTGGAAGTTCACAGTTCACGTACTGCTGAAGCCTGGCTTGGAGAATTTTGAGCATTACTTTGCTGGCGTGTGAGATGAGTGCAATTGTGTGGTAGTTTGAACATTCTTTGGCATTGCCTTTCTTGGGGATTGGAACGAAAACTGACCTTTTCCAGTCCTGTGGCCACTGCTGAGTTTTCCAGATTTGCTGGCATATTGAGTGCAGCACTTCCACAGCATCATCTTTCAGGATTTGAAATAGCTCAACTGGAATTCCATCGCCTCCACTAGCTTTGTTCATAGTGATTCTTCCTAAGGCCCACTTGACTTCACATTCCAGGATGTCTGGCTCTAGGTGAGTGGTCACACCATCGTGATTATCTCAGTCATGAATATCTTTTTTGTATCGTTCTGTGTATTCTTGCCACCTCTACTTAATATCTTCTGCCTCTATTAGGTCCACACCATTTCTGTCCTTTATTGTGCCCATCTTTGCATGAAACGTTCCCTTGGTATCTCTAATTATCTTGAAGAGATCTCTAGTCTTTCCCATTGTATTGTTTTCCTCAGTTTCTTTGCATTGATAACTGAAGTCTTTCTTATCTTTCCTTGCTATTCTTTGGAGCCCTGCATTCAAATGGGTACACCTTTCCTTTTCTCCTTTGCCTTTAGCTTCATTGCCATCATTACCCCTACCATAGTTTGGCCTCAGTCCAAACAACAGAACAAGATCTGGGGTCTAGTTCTCACCTAACTGGTATGTAGTTACCTCTTTCAGCTGAGTGAGGGCCTTAGTTCCTTCAGGACTTCACAGGTATATATCAGATTGTTAGGTATGTCCTTGAGGAAGAACTGGGACTCTGTTTTATCTTTGAACTGTTTGATTCTTGACTGCTTTCCCTTTGTTCCTGCATTCCCTTATGATAGTTGATTATGGAGACTTGTTCAGAAGGCAAGCACTATGGGCAACCTTAGATCACAGAACGGCTTAGGCCAAAAATGGCTTCTCTTACTTTGGTACAGCCGTGCCTGGGTCACCCCCTACCATATCTGCTTGCAGAGTCAGTACAGATGACACAGTCTCACAAGATTACCCCTCCCCTCACTTCAGCACCAATCTCAGATACTACCTACAACTTCTGCCTGACTAGGTTGCAAATCTGCAGTTCCCATAACCCCTTCCTTGTGTGTGATAATTTGCTAGGACAGCTCACAAAACTCAGGAGAGCATTTTACTGACTATTATCTATCTATATTAAAGGATGCAATTCAAGAACAGCTATATGAAAGGACTGCATGGGTCTGTGTGTGTATGGCTGAGAACACAGAATTCCCGTGCTTTGGAGGCTTCATTATGTAGGCATGAGTGAACACATCATTGGTCAGTGGTGACTGAATTCAGTCTCTAGCCCCTCTCCTCAGATGGAAGGTTAAGGGATGGGGCTGAAAATTTCAACCCTGTAATATTGTGATTGGTTCCTCTTGTGGTATTCAGCCTCCATCTTTGGTTATCTAGGAGAGGATTTCTGAAAATTCCCTTGTTACCATAAACTCAGCTGTGTTTGGAAGGCCTTGTTATGAATAACAAAACTCATAACTCCTTTAGGAACAGTTTCGGGAGCATAAAAGACCAAATAGTATAAGTAAAGATCCTTCTGTTGTTCTTTTCACCTAGGAAATTACAAGTGTTTTAGGAGCTGTGTACCAGGAATCAAGACCAAATACATCTTCCTTATATATATTGGACTGTAGCCTACCAGGCTCCTCCGTCCATGGAATTTTCCAGGCATGAGTACTGGAGTGGGTTGCCATTTCCTTCTCCAGGTGATCTTCCCAGCCCAGGGATGGAACCCAGGTCTCCTTCATTGCAGGCAGATGCTTTACCATCTGAGCCACCAGGGGCCCTCTTATATATATTACAGTATCACAGAGTTTTAGTTGATGAAATTAGTGGCTTTTTAATCACCACAATGGATATTTGAAATAGGTTCTCATTGGTCAAATTAGTTGTATGAAGGCATTTGGATTAGTTGAGATAGTTTAGAGACATGCGCACATTTGAATGAATGTTGTTCATTTGCTGAACAATTGACTCTTTGCAATCTGACTTTGTGTCTGACTCTTTGTGATTCCATGGACTGCAGTATCCAGGCTCCTCTGTCCTCTACTATCTCGTAGAGTTTGCTCAAATTCATGTCCATTGAGTCTGTGATGCTATGTAACCATCTGTACCTACAACCTCAGTGACGGTCCTAAGGCTTAATCTGTGTGAGCAGTTCTGATTTCCTTTCAATAGCAGAACCCTGCCTGTAGTGAGTCTTCATGTCAGATGTGATGAGATCACCTGAAAGAGACTGGGATTTCACAGAGCTCAGTGCACAGAGCTGAACTTTTTGTGTCTACTTGCTAATCACATTTTTTTCTTGTTTCATAAATGTATATGTGGTAGAAGTTAGTCTGAGACTTCCTTTCATTTTAATTTGCTAAGGAAATTGGAAAGTAAGATTGGAATAACTAACATTCACCCCTATCAAACTGGTGAAAGAGTTAACCATTACCAGCCAAAAAGAACCTTATTTGTTTCTTTTAAAACCCACTGTCCCAAAACTAGTTGTTATGGTGAGAAAAAAAAAAAAAGCTTTCAAAAAGCCTTTGAAAAGACATTGTCATCAAGATGTTCTGTGAATTGGTGTTTTTAAGAAACATTTTAAGAACCTTTCCAATAGTGGTAAAGGAAAACTAGAGTGGCTGCCCTACTGGGATTGGTCCCTGGGCCCTGATTTCATCACTGGCCTGCTCTTATGAACTAGGACAAGCTCAGAATCACAACTCTTTTTTGTTGTTTTCTAATTTGTTTACATACTTATTTGGCTGCACTGGGTCGTAGTTGTGGCACTCAGGATCTTTAGTTGTGGCCTATGGGATCTAGTTCCCTGACCAGAGATTGAACCCAGGCCCACTGCACTGGGAGTACGGAATCTTAGCCACTGGACCACTAGGGACGTCCCAGAAGCACAACTCTTCCAGGCCTCAGTAGGTGCCTCTGAGCAGACCCCAACCCCTGCGCAGCTAAAGCTCATTGTTTGGGAAAACACATGGTTGCCTAATCCATTGTGCCTGATCACACTGGGTCTTTCTGTTATCTGTTCTCTCTGAAACTCTCATTCTGATCTAGGTTTCCCTTCTCTTAGCTAAGGCTCCCATTGTACCCCTACTCTCCCAGACTTCTCCACTCTGCTTATCTGTCTTATTTCCATGATAAACAAAATTCCTCAGAGTGTTCACATCCCTTTTCAGCTCTTTTTTCATTTCCCTAGTGATGAGGATGGTGAATGGTGAGGGACCTCTTAACTCTTACTCATAGATTACTATTCCCTTACTTTTATGTAAAAATAACTTTTTCTTGATACACTGGGTATAGCACTACCTACCCTCCATTTTTTCTGACATCTACTGACTCCTTGTCACCCCTCTATTTAATGGCCTCCTTTATGTCCTCACTCCCGTCATCGCACTGGGTGACTTTGGTAGCTAAATAGAGGTTCCATCAGGCAACTTTGCCACTCAGTTGTTCTACCTGTCCAATATGTTTGTAATTTCCCTTCCACCCTTCAGGAGTAAGGTTTTTTGTTTTTTAACCAGTTGACAATTCATTCCCACTGCAGGCCGTAGATGATTGGGTCAGGGCTGTTCAAGTAGCCCAAGCTGGACTGATTAAATCTCTCTTGGAAATTTGAACTCAGATAAGGAGATCAGGACTTCCCTGGTGGCTCACTCAGTAAAGAAACCACCTGCAATGCTGGAGACCTGTGTTTGATCCCTGGGTCAGGAAGCTCCCCTGGAGAAGGAAATGGCAACCCACTCTTGTATTCTTGCCTGGAGCATCCCATGGACAGAGGAGCCTGGTGGGCTATAGCCCATGTCGCAAAGAATAGGACACAATTGAGTAACTAACACTAACACTTTGAAGGAGACCAAGGGCTTACCAGGTGGCGCTAGTGGTAAAGAATCCATGAGACAATGCAGGAGATGCAACAGATGTGGGTTTAATCCCTGGGTTGGGAAGATCCCCTAGAGGAAGGCATGGCAATCAACTCCAGTATTCTTGCCTGAAGAATCCAATGGACAGAGGAGCCTGACTATAGTCCACAGGGTCAGAAAGAGTTGGACACGATTGAAGTGACTTAGCATGGCAAGGAGACCAAGTCAGCTGGGGAACAGATTCATGCACAGTGAATGCTAGACCAGCCATTCACAGCCCAAGCCCACATGATGATAAAGCTAGGATGTTGCAAAGCAGGCAAGGGTAGAAGAAGAAAGCCTATATGATAAGAAGGGAGGCAAAATTATACTATCTTACAAAAGGAAGCTGAGATTGAACCATGTCATAGTTTCCACCCCCTTAAGAGATGGAGCAATTAGACACAATTCCAAATTTTGAAGTTCTCATCACATATTGTTTTCCTATTGCTGCTGTAGTGAATTACCACAAACTTAATGACTTAGTGTGTGCTTATGTCACTCAGTCCTGTTCGACTCTTTGCAACCCCATGGCCTGTAGTCCGCCAGGCTCCTCTGTCCATGGAATCTCCAGGCAAGAATACTGGAGTGGTTAGCCATTCCCTTCTCCAGGGGATCTTCCCGACCCAGGGATCGAACCTGCATCTCTTGTGTCTCCAGCAGTGCAGGTGAATTCTTTACCTGCTGAGCCATTGGGGAAGTCCTTAAAACAACCCACATTTGCTGTCTTGCAACTCTGGAGGTCAGATGTCTGCAATGGGTCCCCAGAGCTGCATTCCTTCTGGAAGCTCTTGGAGAGACTAGTTCTCGCCTTTTTGAGCTTCTGGAGGCTGCTTAAGTTCCTTGGCTTATGATCTCTGCCCCATCCCCCCAGCTCTCTTTCTGTTGTCACAACTCTTTCTTTCACTGTGACCCTCCTGCCTGCCTCTTTTAAGGACTCCTGTGCTCTTATTGGGCCACTCTGATAATTCACCCTGGAGAAGGAAATGGCAACCCACTCCAGTATTCTTGCCTGGAGAACTCTGTGGACAGAGGAGCCTGGCAGGCTACAGTTCATGGGATTGCAAGAGTCAGACATGATTAAGCACTATCTTTCTTTTCTGATAATTCAGGATAATCTTCCCATCTCAAGATCCTTAATTTAGGCATGCATATCTTTGACCTTGTTTCTCAGGTCCAAGCCCTAGTGCTTGTAGATCAAGAGCAGTGGGGATGAAGGCACTCCTCCAACATCCATGTTGCCGTTACTCTGTCTAGATCCGAGGAGTCACTTCATCTCCCATAATCTCTTCCCTTTTTCCTCCTATCTGTAGTCTGCTAAGATGGAGGCAGGGAGAGCAGAGTCACTTTCTGATGCTCTTTAGAGAAACATCTTCAATTTGTGTCTTGAATGTTAATGCCAGTGCCTTGGGCAGGGTGGGTTTTCTTCTTTCCATCTTCCTGGAGGCAGGAGTTTATTAAAATACCTTACCAGGATAATCCTGACCATGGTCTCTGACTCATCCATCTTACATGTGTTAAGCTTCCAGTAGTCAGTTATTTGTATGTCCAAAATGCATGTGTGACATTTCTGGACCCGATATCTGGTTTGCTATTCCTGTTGCTGCACGTGAATAACTGGTGTCTTTTCTGAATATCAGTGATGTGCTGGACTTCCCAGAAAGTAAGATGTTCATTCTCCCAACTCAGCCCCAGCTTAATCTCTCTGACACCTTGTCACTTACTCTAAAATTGTTTAATGGAAGCAGGGCACACATTCAGAGATAAAAAATGTGAGGCATTCACACAGCTGGTAATTCCTCGTGGCCTTGTAGGTATGGCAACTCACACACTGGCCCTGCTGTTGGTTTTGTCCCATGTGCAAAGTTGCTCACATTGTCAATGAGATTCTGCTAAAATTCTCAAGATTTGGATTCTTCTGAGGATAGGGATAGACTTTTTTTTCCTTAGAAAATTATTTTAATTGGAAAAACATCATCACTAGTATCTTTTTTTATTAAACTTTTTAATTTTGTATTGGAGTACAGCTGATTAAAAATGTGATAGATTCAGGTGGACAGCAAAGGCATTCAGCCATACATATACATGGGGAATAGACTTTTTTTTTTTTAAGAAGAAAACCCTGCCAAATGGTACATTTCTTTAGTAGCTACCTCTCAGTTTTTCCCTATTGACCACACAAAGTAAAGCAAAGATATTTTTCTCCATGATATCTAGGCTAGAATTTGGCCTTCATAAGTGTAGGGAGGAAAGTGATCCATCAACAGAAGTGTGTATATAGGTTTTACTCTTTGATTTTATGAAAAAGCTTCAGGGACATGAATTCTATGAGTTTGTTAAAATTAGCCAGGGTAGCCCACTGTGGTGGGTAATGTATGCTCAAATGAACGCACTGGCCACCAGAGTCACATTATCAGTCAAGACACTCTGCTCTCTTTGTCCTGAAGAAACATTTCTGCAAGAGCGCTTGAGGTGCTCCCCAAGTGTCTAGAGGTAAGATGTACAGACTCAGCCTCCCATGGGCAGCATTTCTCAGGAGATGGCAACTATACCCACAGCCTTTTTTTTTTTTCCAGCAAGCTTTTCTTAACATTTCATCCTTACAAGTAAGGGCCCAGTTCTCCCCTTCACCCATGTCTGAAGCTTCAGATGTTTTAGATAAAGTTTTACAAGTTCTCAAGCTCTATCTGAGATATAGACAGCAGGGTTAGAATGAAATAATTTAGGACTTCATATGTGCCCAGGGCTTCCCTGATATTTCAGTTGGGAAAAAACCCGCCCACAATGTGGGAGACTTGGGTTTGATTCCTGGGTCGGGAAGATCCGCTGGAGAAGAGAGAGGTTACCCACTCCAGTATTCTTGGGCTTCCCTTGTGGCTCTGGTGGTAAAGAATCCACCTGCAATTGAGGAGACCTGGATTCGATCCCTGGGTTGGGAAGATCCCCTGGAGAAGGGAAAGGCTATCCCCTCCAGTCTGGAGAATTCCGTGGACTGTATAGTCCACAGGGTCACAAAGAGTCGGACACAACTAAGCGACTTTCACTTTTACTTTCATGTGCCCAGGTAGAGAGGCATGGATTGTGGGGGGCCCATCTACTCACCACTTTCTCTCTCCTCCAGTATTCCATACTGTTCTGATGATCTTTTTGGTGGACACCTAAATCTCCATGGTTACCCCAGACAGAAAATATATGCTGAAGTTATAGTTTGAGAATACCACCTTACAGTAGTCCTGGGACATGTCCGGTTTACACAAACTAGGAAGATAAGGGAGTAATGATGAGCCCATGCTTGAAATCATTCCATCATTTATATCTAATAGCCCACTCCAGTTCTAAAATTTCTAGGTTTTTTGTTTTTTGTTTTTTTTTAGTTTTTTGGCCACACTACTCAGCTCATGCGATCTTAGTTCCCTGACCAGGAATTGAATCTGGGACCACAACAGTGGAAATAGAGAGTCTTAACCACTGGACCATCAGGGAATTTCCTAAAAATTCTAATTTATAAGTGGGATACAAAGCTCTGTAATTCCATAGGCCCTCAACTAGCAAAAGCAACCAACTGTTCCTATTCTTTTCTTCTCTGAAATCATCTTATATTACACTGACACCAAGCCTTCCAGGACTTCCCCTGTGGCACCAGTGGTAAAGAACTCACCTGCCTATACAAGAGACGTTAGAGATGTGGGTTCAATCCCTGGGTCTAGAAGATCCCCTGGAGGAGGGCATGGCAACCCACTCCAGTGTTCTTGCCTAGAGAATCCCATGGACAGAGGAATCTGGCAGGCTACAATCCATGGGGTGGCAAAGAGTAGGACACGACTGAAGTGACTTAGCACGCATGCACCCAAGCCTTCCACACAGATGTGAGGGTGTCCCATGTAGGTCCAGTACTGGTGCAGTGACACTGAGTTACAGTACAGAATGCTCAACATACAGAATGGTCACCAGAATGCTCAGTTCAGTTGCATATAGAATGCTTACCTGCAGGCTTCTTCGTCAGTACCGGGATAGAATGGCTCCACCCCTCTTGCAGTGCCTGAGGCTGCCGAGGGTCATCAAAGGAGAGAGAAGGCAAGGTGGTTCCCTAGCGAAAGTGTAACCTCAAGTGAAAATGGTGAGAAGAATTGGAAATCCAGACCCTTAAAAACAACGACCCACCTGTAACTCCCAGGTATAATGTCTCTAGTTCTCTACAGTGGATGGGACAGGGCCAGTGTTTGAGCAAGGATTCCAAGCGGCTGTGTTTGCCTTTGGCTAAGGTAACAAGTACACACATATTTAACACTGATGCAGTACATTAGATGAGCTCCACAGGGAAGTTTCAGATCTGTTTCTCTAAAGCTGTCTACTACTTTAAAGTATCTTGTTCTTCCAAAGGCTTACCAAACACAATGAGATTGTCTTGGTCCACCATTGTGTCCAAGGAATTTGCATTCCCAAGCACTTTCTCCAGATCAGGTGCTGAAAGGTAGTTGGGGTCCCCAAGACTTAGTGTTTTGTTCTCTAAAATGTAGAGTTAATTATTTTTTCCTTTATTTTATCCTTATTTTCCTTTTCTCCCCCCATTAGACAGCTATTGACTTGTCTACAAGATTTTTCTTCCCTTTTATTCCCAGGTGTATTCAGATATTATGTACCCACTAGCCTCTGTCTGGGGGCAGGGGTCTTCAAATGGGTTTAAAATGGTATCTCTTCAGTTGGTCTAAGGGGTCAGACTGCAAGTCTGCCACCCTCAGCCAAGACTTCGCCTGCTCTGGAGGGAAAGATTCTTTCCTGCTTTCTTTGGGAAAGAAATTGTGGACCTGTGGCAATATCAAATCAAACCTTTCTCACCTCATGCAGTATATTGAAGGGAAAGGGGTTGGTTCCTCTTCTGTTGTAGACAGTAATCGCTCAGGGCAACATTAGAATAAAACTTTGCTCTAAAATACTGACCTAAGAACATTCTGACACAGGGGAGGAAGGCACCAAGGTTTTCCATAACAGCAGGATGAGTCTTCTGTGAAAATAGCCATTTCTTAAATTTAGGAAAAGATCCTGATATTGGGAAAAATTGAAGGCAGGAGGAGAAGGGGATGACAGAGGACAAGATGATTGGATGACACCACTGATCAATGGACATGAGTGTGAGCAAGCTCTGGGAGATGGTAAAAGACAGGGAAGCCTGGTGTGCTGCAGTCCATGGAGTTGCAAAGAGTCAGACACGATTGAACGACTGAGCAACAATGAATTTAGGAAAGCCATCATCACCGCAGCAGATACACCATTTTGAAGTCCCAACATGGAATATTGATCTATTTTAGTCAATTTGTCATGTGCCATATTCCACGTGTCTTAATTTTGTTGGATTCCAAAATCCAGAGACTCTGACATTAATACTTCATTAATATAATGCTTTATGTTAGTGCTAAGTCACCTCAGTACCATAAGACTCTTTGTGACCCCATGGGTTGTAGCCCACGAGCCTCAAGAATACTGGAGTGGGTGGCAATTTCCTCCTCCAGGTACTCTTCCCAACCCAGGGATCAAACCCGTGTCTCCTGCATTGGCAGGTGGGTTCTTTACCACTAGCGTCACCTGGGAAGCCAGTAAATTATGTTAGTAATTTTCTATAACAAACCATTTTTTTTCCTAGGATATTCCCTAGTTAGTTTGATTATAAGGCCTCTTTTGATCATGGTAGATGACACCCTAATTCAATCTAACTTCAGAAAAAGGAGAATATATTTATTCACATTTTTAACTACAAAGTTTATAGGTCATGTTGGGTTTGAGCATGGATGGGCCTAGAAGTTTAAATTGTATCCTCAGGACCATTTTCTGTTATCTTCCATCTTTGCTTTCCCTTGGGTTGGCCTGACCCTTGAAGCTCAAGTGGCAAATATGGCCAGTAGTTGGCTTTCGGCTCACAATATGTCTTCAGTCATTGCTTCCTACACTTCTAGAAAATAATTCTAGGCAAGACTTTGATTGACTTGTGTGGGTGTAGTATATTGTTTGGCCAAATATGGGTTATGTTTACCACTCCCAGAACCAGGGCTGGGGTAACTCCAACCTGAACCATGTGAATGGAGTGTTGGGAAGGAATGGATTTTCAAAGGATGTTAGACTTCTCCACCCAACACCTTAGCTACTCAGCAGCATACATATGTATAATATAATTAGGTTTAATGTATAATTATGTAGAATTAATATTAATTTTAATATAATTTTAAAATTACATTTAAATTGTATATAAATATGTCCTTTATGGGGTTTTCCTGGTGGCTCAGTGGTAAAGAGTCTGCCTGCCAATGCAGGAGATGTGGATTCAATCCCTGGTCCAGAAAGATCCCCTGGAGAAGGAAATGGCAACCCACTCCAGTATTCTTGCCTGGGAAATCCCATGGACAGAGGAGCCTGGTGGGCTACAATCTCTGGGGTCACAAAGAGTCAGACACAACTTAGCAAACAAACAACAACAACAACATGTAGTTTATATAAATATATAACTTAAAACATAACTATTCCTTCTTAACAGAAGACAACTCAAATTCCAAATTCTCCTATATTTCCTGCATTTGCTTTAAGAAACAAGTGGTTGAAAGGCTCTAAAGACAGGCTGACAGTTGTCTTTTCCCCTGTCTTCATATTTGCCAAATCCCTAAGCTTAAGAGTATCCTCAGAACTGCTCTCTCCTTTCATATAACACCTTGCCTGCATATGCTTTCCTCATCATTTCTAGTCCATTGATGTTACCCTTCTTTTTCATCATTGCTATATATTCTTTTTAAATCTCTCTCTCTCTCTTTTTTTTTTTTTTGTAATTTCTAGCGATTTGAGGAGTCAGATAGGCATCCCAGTCTGTTACCTGGATTCCTTCTTTCTCTTCCATCATTGTGTCAATCAGTAAACCTCTGCAGCCCTCCTCAGACTTTGTTCAATCCTTATTTTGCTCAACTTCTTAATTTCAAACTCTGGGCAGCATTTGGTGTGCTTAACTACTTTTTTCTTCTTTAAACACCCATTTTTCTTTAATTTCCGTGACAAAGCACGCTTGGAGTCTTCCTCTCCTATTTCTAAGACTTGCTTTGTGGCCTCCTATTCCTCCTAAGTCTTGACCATTCGAGTTTTTCCTAGGTCTTCTCACTCCGCAATCTCCTCTTGGAGGATCTCATTGGTTCCTTTGGCCTCAGTATTATCTATGCGCTGATGTATTCCAAATCTGCACCTCCAATTCTTCAGCCCTCTAGAGCTTCAGACTAACAGAGTTACTTGATTAGTGGCCATTTCCATGTGGCTGTCTACAGGCAATCAATGCAATATACTTAAAGTTCAGCTCATTATCACCTTATGATAAAGCCCCTTCTTTGTTTCTATATTCTCTGCTAAGATTAGAGAAATAAGGTTTATTTGTTGTAATCAATGCCTAGCAACACTCCCTCTTCAATCATTCTGCAGCTGAAGTCATTTCCTCTGGGAACTTTCCCTTATCTCACAAGTGGTCCTCTTCTTTGCTCCATAGCGCTTACCTGATTCCACATGGCACTTATTTACACCATATTGTAACTGACTTGGATGAGTATCTCATCAGCATGTACCCAATATGAGGGCAGATAGAATGTCAGGTACAAGTTTTACCCCTTAGACCTAGCACATGACAGGTCCTTGATAAATTCTGAATGAAAAACAATGAATATTTCCCACATATTTCATGGTACTTCTGTTATACCCTGTCCTGAGTGTTTTTTATGCTTTCACTTATTTACTCCTTGCCCCCTCCAGTATTCTTGCCTGGAAAACCCCATGGACAGAGGACCCTGGCAGGCTACCGTCCATGGGGTCGCAAAGAGTCAGATGTGTCTGAGTGACTAACACTGTCCACTGTCCACTCCTTGCAAGAACCTGGTAAGTTATAGGCTGTTATAATCCCTGATTGACCAATGAGGACATTAGGTTTAAAGAGGCTAAATCTCAGACTCAAGGATAAGTAATAAGTAATCTTATAAGTAGTAAGTCTGAAATTGAATCAAAGTCTCTACTGAATCCTAAAATGAGAATGGAAAGAAGGAGGCTGGTGGCTGGAGAGGACTATTAACCAAATTTGTATGGGAATAGTGGATGCGGGTACATGAATCCAAGACATTTACTTTATGATTCCTTTACAGTAACTTAAATGAAAGCATCTGCTATAGGCTGAATGTTTGTGCCTCCCCCACCAAATTTACAAGTTGAAATCTAACCCTCAAGATGATGCTAGTTGGAGGTGGAGTTTTTTGGAGGTGATTCAGCATGAGTGTGAAGCTCCTCTAAATGAGACTAGTACCCTTAAAAAAAAAGACCCTAGAAAGCTTCTTGCCCACTTCTGTCATATGAGGACAGAGCAAGAAGATGGCCATCTATGAACTAGGGTGTGGGCCTCACCAGACACTGAATCTTAGGGCACTCTGAGGTCTTAGACGACCTCCCAGCCTTCAGAACTATGAGAAATAAATGTTTGTTGTTTAAGCCACCCAGTCTCTGTGTTCTATTATAGAATCCCTAATAGACTAAGACAGTATCAGAGTTGGTAAAAGTCTGTATTAGAAAAGTCACTACAAGGTGTCCTCAGATACCCAGGAGTCTACTTAAAATAGCTGTCTGAAATGAATGAAGGCATCTGAATATGGAAGCGTCTATAATTATTGCCTGGTTTTTTAATCCTTAGGTTATGCTCAGATATAAAAAATGTTACAGACACTGCTATGTTTAAAATGGATGACTGGTGAGGAACTATTATATAGCACATGGAACTCTGCTCAATGTTATGTGGCAGCCTCAATGGGAGGGGGTTTTGAGCGAGAATGGATACATGTACATGTATGACTGAGTCCCTTTCCTGTTCACCTGAAGCTATCACAACGTTGTTAATCGACTATATCCCTACAAAAGTTCAAAAGAATAAAAAAATTGGGTATAGATATTTATCAATAAGAATATTCATTACAGTGTTATGAAATCAGAAACAATCTTGAGTTTCCAAAAAGGCAATTTGCTTCATTTTTTCTTATGCCCATGATGTAATACTGTGTAGACATTAACAAAGATGATGGAAAATGTAATTAATTACAAGGATATTCATGACATAATATATTGTCATGAATAGCTTCCAACAAACATAAGTCAACAACCATATGGCATCACAGGTGAATTCTACCAAACATTAGAGAAGAGTTAACAGGTATCCTTCTCAAGCTATTCCAAAAAGTTGTGGAGGAAAGAATGCTGCCAAACTCATTCTATGAGGCCAATGTTGATACCAAAACCAAACAAAGATATCCAAAAAGAAAAATTATAGGACAATATCACTGATGAACATAGATGCAAAAATCCTCAACAAAATGTTAGCAAGCCAGATCTAATAATACATTAAAAGAATTAAATGGCATGATCAAATGGGTCTTATCCCAGGGATGTAAGGATGGCTCGCTATACACAATCAAGTAATGTAATGCACATTAACAAATTGAAGAATGAAAACCATATGACAATCTCAATAAATGCAGGAAAAGTTTTTTGATGAAATTCGACATCGATTTATGATAAAAATTTTCCAGAAAGTGGGTGTAGACGGAACACACTTCAATATAATAAAGGTTGTATATGATAAGCCCACAGCTAAAATCATACTCAACAGTGAAAAACTGAAAGCATTCCCTGTACAGGAACAAGGCAAGGATGCCCATTCTTGCCACTTTTATTCAACATAGTATTGGAAGTCCTAGCTGCAGCAATCAGAGAAGAAAAAATAGAAGGAGTCTAAATTGAAAAGGAAGAAGTAAAACTGGTAGTTTGTAGGTGACATGATACTATATATAGAAAATCCTAAAGACATTACCAGAATGTTACTAGAGCTCATTAATGAATTCAGTCAAGTTGTAAGATACAAAAGTAATGCACAAACATCAGTTCCATTTCTATGCACTAACAACAGACTATCGGAAAGAGAAATTAAAGAAACAATCTCATTTACAATCACATAAGAAAGAGTAAATTACCTTGGAATAAACCTACATAAGGAGATAAAAGGTCTGTAGTTGGAAAATTATAAGACAGTGATGAAAGAAATTGAAGATGACACAAACAGATGGAAAGATACACTGTATTCTAGGATTGGAAGAATTAATATTGTTAAAATGGCCAATCTCCAGATTCAGTGCAACCCTTATCAAATACAAATGACATTTTTCACAGAACTAGAACAAATAATTTTAAAATGTGTATGGAAACATAAAAGTTCCTGGATAGAAAAAACAATCTTGAGAAAGAAGAGCTTGGAGGAATCATGCTCCTTGACTTCAACTTCCAGTACAAAGCTACAGCAATCAAAACAGTATAGCACTGGCACAAAAACAGAAACATAGTCAGTGGGACAGAAGACATGCAGATGGCCAACAGGCACATGAAAAAATGTTTAACATAGCAAATCATCAGAGAAATGCACATCAAAACCCAAGGAGATACCACCTCACACCTGTCAGAATGGCTATCCTCAGAAGGAACACAGATAACAAATGTTGGTGAGTTTGTAGAAATAAGGGAACCCTTGTACAGTGTTAGTAGGAATGTAAACTGGTGCAGCCACTATGGAAAACAATAACAGAGGTTCCTCAAAAAGCCAAAAATAGAACTACCATATAATCCAGCAGTTCCACTCCTTTTGTGTATATCCTAACAAAATGAAAATACTAATCTGAAACGATACAGGCACCCCAGTGTTTATATTAACAGCAGCACTGTTTATGATAGCCAAGATATGAAAGCAACCTAAGTGTCCATCAACAAAAGGGTTGATAAAGATATATATATATATATATATATATATAAGAATACTACTCAGCCATAAAAAACAGAAATTTAGCCATTTGTGAAAATGTGAATGGACTTGGAAGGTATTACACTTCGTGAAAAAAGTCAAACAAAGAAAAATACTGTTATCACTTATGTGGAATTTAAAAGCTAAAAGTAGTGAATATAACAAAACAGACTCACACATATAGAGGACAAACTAGTAGTGATTACCAATAGGCAGAGGTGAGAAAGGAGGGGAATATAGGTATAGGGAATCAGGAACTACAAACTATTATATATGAAACAAATAAGCTTCAAGGATAGATTGTACAGCACAGGGAATATAACCAATATTTTATACATATAAACGGAGTATAATTTTTTTTAAGGTAAAATTTTTTATTTTTTTATTAATTTATTTATTTTAATTGGAGGCTAATTACTTTACAATATTGTAGTGGTTTTTGCCATACACTGACATGAATCAGCCATGGGTTTACATGTGTTCCCCATCCTGAACCCCCCTCCCACGTCCCTCCCCATCCCATCCCTCTGGGTCATCCCATTGCCCCAGCCCTGGGCATTTGTCTCATGCATCGACCGTGGACTGGTGTTCTGTTTCACATATGATAATATACATGTTTCAATGGGAGTATAATTTTTAAAAATTGTGAATCACTATGTTGTACATCTGAAACTTATATTATAAATCAATTATACCTCAATAAAAAATAAATTTAAAAAAGCAAAAGTTGTTACACCAAGGAAAAGCCACAAAATATAAAGTGATATTTTCAAAATGTTAAGGGGTTTCTTGTTTTTTGTGATTTTACTGAACAATTTCTAAAGTTAAAAATAGTGAAATATTTACCATCATAAAAAAGGTAGTCATACATGTCTTTTCAGAAACATTTGGATAAAGCAAAGTTTATATAATTGTTTCCATTAAATAAGATCTTAAGTCTTTTTTGAAAAATCATAATTTTAATGAGTTAATACGATAATTGAAGTGATTAATTAAAGCTTGAGCTAAAAATATCAGAGTGCAGCCTAATGATTAACTTATAGTGAAAATGAAATGAAATCTAACGCTAGGACTTTACTTCTTTAGATTTTTCTTGATCTGTGTGGTTGGTGGGTATTATAGCACAGGTGAGACAGTACTGTTAGAGTAACGGGCAAGTGGGCTGCTGACAGTTCTGAGAAGCTGCAGAGACTGTTCGGTGCTAGAGGAATTCTCTTTGCCCACCCTACAGGTAGTTTATCTTAACTAGATAGCCCAACACTGCCCACTAGTGGTTTGTAGAAAGAATCAGTTCTAATGAAGAGCAGATGTTTTAGTAGGCTTTTATTCCACAGAGGACTTTCAAATTATAAGGAAATATTTGTATGCCTTATAATTCATAAGAAACAGCCTCTTTATTTTACAGACAAGAAACTGAAAAGTTAAATGAGTAGCCATAGATTCCAACTAGGTAGTGATATAGAGGCTAGAACCTGGGACTTCAGTGTCTATAGCCAACATTATTTCTGCCAAGCTGAGCTCCTAAAAGTTTTTTTAAAAAAGTTTGAGGTATTTGTAACACTCAGTCCTGAGTTGTAGGCTCAGGAAGGAGCCTACAACTATGATTCCTATGATTCTTTAATCATAGGAAGCCCATGCTTGTGCATGCTAAGTCGCTTCAGTCATGTCCGACTCTTTGTGACTCTATGGACTGTAGCCTGCCAGACTCTTCTGTCCATGGAACTCCCCAGGCAAGAATGCTGGAGTGGGTTGCCATGCCCTCCTCCAGAGGATCTTCCGGACTCAAGGTATGAACCCCTGTCTCTTATATCTCCCGCATTGACAGGTGGGTTCTTTACTACTGGTGCAACCTAGGCCCAGGAAGCCCATAGTTCCTTATTTAAACTATCTCCTAACTTTGCCTGGTGATTTGTAATACCTTGGGTGTAGATTAGCCTTTGAAAATTGGGGACTCTGTTTATGTATTCTAGTTACATAAATAAGATATAACAGATGATCAATTTAAAACAGTACCCAGATATCTTGTTATTGCTGATTAGATAAAGCCGGCACACGAAAGATCGTGTTAATGGAAATGGAGTCCTTGTCCCTCATAGCAATGGTAACTGGAGGATCTACTAATAACATCATTTATTGCAGACACAGTTTCATTGTTTTAAAAGGGCTGCTGTTTCTTGAGTTAAGGCTTCTGTGCAATTATTGTGCTTACACTTTCAATTCTACCCAAAGGTAGAATTGTGGGCTTTGTATTGCACATCTTTCTTGTGGAATAGGCAGCAAGTGAAACCACAAACATGCTAACGAATGAGATGGAGACAGATAAACCAACCATTTGACAGGGTGGATCTGTTTGCACATCTCTTCATTTAGTCTAGGTCACTTCTCCTGACAGCCTTTAGAGATGGGAACCCCTTACTGGATTAATTTTTCAGTCTGTGACTAGAGGAAGAACTCACCTGGATTTTGAACTGACTTGAATCAGTTCCCAGCAATAGGAGTCAGATGGGGGATTAACGCCTCTAGGTGGTGCCTGTGACCTACATTTGGATCTGGCAGCTTTGTCGGAGGCAGAGGAAAAACACTGTGGGGGAGGGGGAAGGGACTTTTGTGGGTGCGTGACTGTGTGTGTGTGTGTGTGTGTGTGTGTTTTATCCTTTCCCAGCTCTGTGGGGAGGCAGTGTGAAAGACCCAAAGGAGCCTGGGGACCCTCTATATTTAGAGTTCTCATTTTCCCAATTCCTTTTGTTTTCTTCCTTTTTAGAACCAGAGTTCACAAAATTGATACAAACAAGACTATGAAATTCGAGAAGAAAATTTGGAATTTTAAAATCTCACGACTAAAAGTGCCTGTTTTTAGGAGTGATGAAATGAGACTTTTATGTGTACATTAGCATATAATAGTTGTGTAACAAGCATATACAGAAGGCATTCTGTTCGAATTCTAATCTTTCTCAGTGATGTTCATGTGCAGACTGTCTTTTCCTCTTCCTTTGCATTTCAGTCAGAATGAATAGAATATCCATTGTTTTCAGCTCATAGGGTTAATTTTACCACTCAAGTATATTTTTCCAGTTGACTTCCAAGTATTAGCTTAGAAAGCAGAACTGGAAGGACCTTTAGAGATCAGCAAAGAACTAAGTTTTCAGATCTTTGGTTTATTAGATCAACAACCCTTTCAAGCAGAGTGGGTTTAATCACATCTTGGTCACATAATCTGTAATTAATAGATTCTGGGGCTTCCCTGGTGGCTCAGCTGTAAAGAATATTTGCCTGCAATGCAGGAGATGCAGATTCGATCCCTAGATCGGGAAGATTCCCTGGAGAAGGAAATGGCAACCCACTTCAGTCTTCTTGTCTGGAGAATCCGATGGACTGAGAAGCCTGGTGGGCTACCACCCATGCAGTTGCGAAGTTGGACACAACTCAGCAACTGAGCATGCACGCACACACAGGTTAAAGCCTGGGTCAGCCAGTCTCCGGATTGAACTGTCTTTTTGCCATACACACTCTTTCAGAAAAAAAATTTTTTCAGTACATTTCCAGTGATATCATAGGCCCCAAATTTGGGGTCAGTTTTGGGTTGGTGATGTTTTACTTAATAAGGACATTCAAGTCACCCCTAAGATCAGGTCATTATTGCTTTGTAGAAGGAGGAATGTTTTAACACCAAATGGTTAAGAAGATTTGTTCTCAGAACCAATGGCAATCTTTTACTTTAGTAATTTAATTTCATGTAATAAATTAAATTTCTTACATGATTTCTACATTGTTCATTTCACCTAGAGCAAATGAACTCTTCTTTGTTGATGTTCCAAGAGCTGTATTAAGAGAGTCACTGATCTATGACAATCTCTCCCTTTTTTCAAATGGAGAAACTGAGGCCTCAATAAATTAAGTGGTATGTTTGAGGTTATATGTCTGTCCAATGAGTAGCAGAGAACTGAGTTTTCCTTTTCAGTTTCAGTAGTTAGGAATATGGATGGTTTTCTCCCACTCTTTTCAGCTGTTGCTAAATGAAGGACACAAAAGTAAAGAAGAATCAGTATATGGCAGGCAGATAGTATATCTCATAGTGAAAACTTCAATCCTGTGTCATTATGGCAGTTTGATTTTCTGTCAAATCCATTTTGTTTCTTTTTTTTTTCCTTTTTCACTGTTTTGTTTTTATTTTTCCCCAGCTTTATAATGAAAAAATAAAATTGCATATTCTTAAGGTGAACAATCTGATGATTTGATATGCTAATACAACGTGAAATTCTTACCACAATCAAGATAATTAACATATCCATCTATTCCCATAGATACCATTAGTGTGTGTGTGAAAGGTCTATTTTGTTTCTGAACCCTAGTTAGGTATCTATCATTAGTTATTCAGGGGAAAGAAATAATGTTTACTGAATACATGCTTTATGGCAGGCACTTTGTGAGGTGTTTTGCATACTTGTGTCATTTTTGCTTATCTCACAGGAAAGAGTGAAATCTTTATGAATAACATTAAAAGCCTAAGTTTTCCACACCACTGATTTTCATGATGTTTGATATTTTCTTTAGAAGTGCAAAACAATATCTTCTTGCCAGTGGAATTAACCATATTATTGTCTATATATGTATACAAATTCTCTCTAGTTCTTTTATTATAGCTGTCGTCAAAGGAGGGGCTTTTTAGAAGCACCAAGCAGTAGAATTGGGGGAGGGAAATAAATTGTGGTGAGCTGAATCTGTGTGCAGATTAATGAAGGAGGAAGGGTAGAAGATTCATCAATGTCATTTCATCTTTCGGAACCATTTCCAATTTAAGAAAAATGAATGAAAATCTCCGGGGCAACCAGTCTCACTACATGACCACCAGAGGGCGTTCGACACTGTCAGATCGCAGTGGTTCTCTCGCCAGTAAAATTATAGCACCACAGGTTTTCTGTAATTATGTCTTTTCTCTCTGTCCATCCTTAATTTTTCAGAATAAGTTCACTAGGCAGACACTTTATTCTTTAATATGTCTTGACTTCTGATGCTCTAATAAGATTTCATGTAAAATAAATAGTCCTTTTATAAGGTTAGATTATATATTATATATGAAGTGTTGAACTTTACCATGAGATTGCTTCCTAGGACAAACTTTCTAGAACATTCCATCAAGACGATTCTGCAGGATGAACATGCCACTCGAATGCCCTCAGGCTCCCTTTTCCAGTTTTCTCATTCCATGCCAGCCCATCCTGTACAGTCAAAACTTAAATTCCTTTCTCTTTGATGAATTTTTTCCTGGTCTCTTGGTTATCAGAGAACTTCCTTCTAAAGTATTTTGGTGTCAGATTCAAAGTCTCCACTTAGTCCTATCTTGTCTACTATCATTAACTTCTCAAGTGTTTCTTTCCTCCACCAAGTCGAGGACTCCTGGAGAATAAAACAATTGAATATTTTCTCCCCAGGCCACAATGGTATAAGGATGAAACTGTGGTCTCCATAACTTACTCATTTTGTGAGAATTCCAGCTCCCCCAGATTCTTCCAAACTAGTTCTGGTTAGAGTCTGCCTAGATTTTCTTCTTCGTGTTTCTCAGTCAGTCGGAGTGGCTGTCAGGGGTCCACGCTTTCTTCCCTCCTGCAGTGACACTGTTGCTGCTGCCACCAGACGCACCTGGAGTCCCTGCTGAGTGGGTGATTCATGCCAGCTCTGCAACACTACCCGGGCTGCCCACCAAAGCACGCCTTCTCTCTGACTTCTTTGGCGGATGTGGTCCCTTTGGCCTCCCTGCCCAGGCCTCTAGGCTACAAAGGAGATCTGAAGGGGGTGCGTAGTTGCAACTCTCACTTGTGCTATGTTATGAAGCATAACTCAATACAGTATAAACTTGCATCATCACACCTTACAGAAATCTTAGAAAAGTAGATGTTTTAGTGCTTAGTACTGGTGGCTCCTGCAAAGCAGGAGACCTGGGTTCAATCCCTGGGTTGGAAAGATCCCCTGGAGGAGGGCATGGCAACCCACTCCAGTATTCTGGCCTGGGAAATCCCATGGACAGAGGAGCCTGGCGGGTTACAGTGCATGGGATTGCGAAGAGTCAGACATGACTGAGTGACTAACATTTTCACTTTTCACTCTTTGTATGCTGCTGCTGCTGCTGCTGCTAAGTCGCTTCAGTTGTGTCCAACTCTGTGCGACCCCATGGACTGCAGCCTACCAGGCTCCTCCATCCATGGGATTTTCCAGGCAAGAGTACTGGAGTGGGTTGCCATTGCCTTCTCCATCACTCTCTGTATACCTATATCCTTAATGAAAAGCCATCCTTTAAATGTCTCCAATTTACAAAATTTGCTCTTACTTTATTGTGACCTTTCAAACCCACATGAGTGAGATTTACAGATTTTGTATTTTAGAGCCTCCTTGGTCACCTGTGCTATTTTGGTTATGCTAGCTTAATAAAATGAACTGAATTACCTGCCAATAAAGTTATCTGGTCCTAAAATCTTTTATTAGAGGTAGTTAGTTGATAGCATTCAATTCCTTTCAACTTTATCGATCTTTTTTTTTGATATTTTTCTTGATTTAGTTTTTATTATATATTATATATATATGTTTCCTCTCAACCTTTTATTTTGTGGAGATTTTGGAATTTATCAGCACAGGCTTGTAGATTGTAATTATTTGATTTCGGAAAAATCCCATCTCTCTTTTCATTATAAGGCCCTCCCTTCCTGTTCCTGGGACTTAAGTATGAGAACATAGGGGTAGGATTGGACGAATGTCTCAGAGACTGACATTGAGCTTGACTCATTTACTCTTCTCTCATCACCTGTGAACACATACATGATTTGAGGTATGTTATTTTATTTGTCAAAAATTAAATTATTATAGAAAAGAAGTGGTTTTTTTGTTCTGTATTTGTAGACTGTGATCCTATGTACCATGCCACAGCTAGCTTTTTATTAGAATGAATGATTTCTTTTCCAGGAAGCTCTCCAGTTCCTCCTACAAATAATAGTCTAGACTGAATTCAGGTTCCCTTTTTTCAGACAATCCCAGGTATGTCCGAGTCCTAGGATGTGATCTTTCAAGATGAAGTCTGTATGACATATATTGGAGCTCTTCAGTGTGGCTCCAATCTGAAAAATTATCAGTAGGCAGAAGTTATACGAAGTTGGACTCAGAATCAGTGTAAAGAAGAATTTTTAATAAATCGTGTCCCAAGCTAGGATGGGCTTCTTTGGATGGTTATACTCTCATCATTGGAGGTATTGGAAAACTGACTGAATACTCATTCAGTGAATGTTTCAGAAGGAACTCAAGCCTTTGAGAGAAGCAATTCAACTGGGTAGTAGTCTCATCCTGTCCTGGGAGTCTATGGTTATGCTCTTGGAATCTCCCACAGTGCATAGTTAAGTGCCTTATCACCGAGTGAGCAGGAAGTCAAAATTAATAAGCTAAAAGTAATCTGCAATAATACTTCAGTGTTATAGGAAGCAGAGAAACAAACATGCATGATGGAATCTGGCTCAGGCTGTTTCTTGGGTTTAGAGAGACCATGGAAACTATAAACAAATACTATTGCTGATGTTAATAATATTTAAAAAACCAAAATTCAGTTGAGTAATTTAAAGATCATATTGCCTTTATTCAGTGATTCATGAGTTGGGCAGCATTTCACCTAACAAAGAGAAAGGAGTTCCCTGGAGGTGTACAAAAATGAAATTTTTTAAAGGCAGAAAGGGGGTGGGACAAGGAAGTCATAAACAAAAGAATTTCTTTTTTCCCCAGCAAAATCACCTTCCTTTGTGGAAGAGTGGGGTCTGCCTTGCAGATTACCTCACCAGTACTAATCAGGTAATTCCAGATTGACTAGTTAAAGGTCACATTCCTGGGAGATACTGAAACTGTAATTAAGTCTTGGCTTGCTGACATGGGACTCAGCATAAGTGACTCCATTTGGAGCTTGTTATTTCTTTTTGAACAATACTAATCATAGTAACCCTTATGATAATGGCCATCAACTGAGCCCCTACATATTGACCATCTATAGCAAGCATTTTGTCCGTGATATTTTATTTATAGTTCACAAGTGCTCTGTGAAATAGACATCATTTGCCCTATTTTATGAACTGGTACCCTATAGTTAAAATAAGGAAACTGGACTCTTAAGAGTCCCTTAGACTGCCAGGAGATCAAACCAGTCAATCCTAAAGGAAACCAATCTGAATATTCATTGGAAGGCCTGATGCTGAAGCTGAAGCTCCAATACTTGGGCCACCCAATGTGAAGAGCCGACTCATAAGAAAAGACCCTGATCCTGGGAAAGACTGAAGGCATGAGGAGAAGGGGACAATAGAGGACGAGCTAGTCGGATAGAATCACCGACTCAATGAACATGAGTTTGAGAAAGCTCCGGAAGATGGTGAAGGACAGGGAAGCCTGGCGAGCTGCAATCCATGGAGTTGCAGAGTCGAACAGGACTGAGTGACTGAACAATAACAACAAGGGTTGTGTATGCAAATCGATTGAAGGAATGCCCACATATGATCCTCTTAGCCCTGGAGATGGGTAGGAAGAGCATGAAACATTTGGGTTTCCAGACCAATCATCCTTGACTGAGTGCTACCTCTCCCCAGTGTTCTATAGAAATATTATAATTTGCTACGCCTACCAAGACATGAAAATTGGAAAGCACATCAGGTTACCTAGCTAAGGTGACAAGCTTTGGTAGAGCCTAATTAGAGATCCAAACCAAAGTGTGTATGACGCCAAAGCTCACTTTCTTTCCTCGATACCTCACCGTCTTTAAAGATTTGAGACGCGATGTTACAGAAATGTCAAGTCCTTCAGATGGAAGCAGAGGGAGGCAGTAGAAGATGGCTAATTATGTAACATGGGTTTCAGATAGAAGATGTAGATTTTAACACTTCAGCACCTCAGAGGCTGGACATGATATACGCTAGCATGAGGTTAAGATTGAGTTCTGTTGTTGTCAGTCTGCCTGGATTTAAAACCAGACCCCATCCCTTACTAGCTGTTTGATTTTGGGAAAATAACTCTGCTTCTCTGTGCTTCAGGCTTCTCATTTGTGAAATAAAGGTTAATTTACTGAATGAGTAATAAATATTTGCTGAGAGACTTCTATTTGTTAGGTACTATTCTAGGGTATGAAAATGCAGCAGTGAATAAAGTACTTGATCCCTGAGTTTATCCTACTTGGAGTTCTTGAGCTTCTTGGGTGAACAGATTACTTTTTTCTTCAACTTTATTGAGATATAATTGAATATAACATTGTGTAACTTTAAGATGTACAATGCGTTGATTTGATAAGCTTATTTATTACAACATGATTGTTATGGTAGCACTAGCTAACACTTCCATCATATCACATAATTACCATTTCTTTTTTGTGGTGACAACATGTAAGATTTATTCTCTTAGCAGCTTTCAAATATATGGTACAGTATTATATTGCATACATGGTACTATATATATGTGTGTGTGTGTGTGTGACATCATACAGGATATGCTTTTCTCTCTCTGACTTATCTCATTTAGCTAATGTCCTCAAGGGGGCTTCCCTGGTGGCTCAGATGGTAAAGAATCTGCCTGCAATGCAAGAGACCTGGATTCGATCCCTGGGTCAGGAAGATCCCTTGGAGAAAGGAATGGCTATCCATTCTAGTATTCTTGCCTGGAGAATCCCATGGACAGAGGAACCTGACGATCACAGTCCATGTAGTTGCAGAGAGCTGGACACGATTGATCGACTAACACTTTCAATTTCTTTCATTTTCAGTGCTGTCAAGGACCATCAATTTGGTTGCAAATGCTGGTATTTTGTTCTTATGGCTGAATAATATTTTGTTGCATAAATATTTGCTATATCGTCTTTAACCATTCATACATTAACGGTCACTTAGGTTACTTCCATAGCTTGGCTATTATAGATAATGTTGCAATGAATATGAGAGTTCATATATCTCTGAGATCCTGTTTTTATTTTCTCTGGATATACTCAGAAGAGGGATTGCTGGATCATATGGTAGTTCTTTTTTTTTAAATTTTTTGAGGACCCTCCATACTATTTTCCATAGTGTCTGTGCCAATTTACTTTCCTGTCAACAGTGTCTAAGTATTCTCTTTTCTCCACATCCTTAACAATGCTTGTTATCTCTTATCTTTTTGATGATTTCCATTCTAACAGGTGTGAGGTGATATTTTACTGTGATTTTGGTTTACATTTCCATGGTAATTACTGATAGTGAGCATCTTTACAGGTGCTTGAACGTCATTTTTATGTGTTCTTTAGAAAAATGTCTGTTTAATTTCTCTACCCATTTTTAAATTGGGTTGTTTGTTTTTGCTATTGATTTGTAAAATTCTTCACAGATTTTGAATATTAATCCCTTATCTGATATATGTTTTGCAAACATTTTCTCCTGTTTCATAGATTTAGTATGAAGTAGTCCTACTTGCTTATTTTTGCTTGTTACTTGTGTTTTTGTGTGTGTGTCACATTAAAAAAAAAATCATTGCAAAGAACTATGTCAAGGAGATTTTCTTCTAGGAGTTCTATGGTTTCAGGTCCTACATTTATGTTTTTAACCTATTTTGAGTTAATTTGGGGACGGAGTTAGAGATAAAGTTCCAATTTTTCTTCTTTTTCTTTTTTTGGTATGTGATTATTTAGTTTTTCTAACAACATTTGTTGAAGAAATTATCCTTTCCCCACATAAGTATTCTTTGGCTCCCTTGTCAAATATTAGTTAATTGTTAGATTAATTTTTTATACCATATCTGAGAAATTGTTAACCACTGTTTATTCACATTTTTTTTTTCTGCCACTTTCTCTTTATTCGCTACTTCCATGACTTTCACGGTGCATATTTTGACAGCTTGATGGTTTCTCACAGGTATATGAAACTCTTTTCATTTTCTTCACTAGTTTTTCTTTCTTTTATTTAGCCTAGATAATCTCAATTGACCTGTTTTCTGATTCTTTTTCTTCCAGTTCTGCTATGAAGGAGCAGCAGAGAGTAATGTTTGAGGTGGTGTTACTTTATCTCTGGTACGTATGGAAGCCCTCTGAGGAGGTGACGTTTGACTTGTGACTTGATAATGGGTAAATAAATGCTTCCTAAACATGGTGGGCTGTTCTCAGGCTGAACTGTAGATTCTCATTCCATAGGTTGGAGAAGGGAATCAATCCTTCCCTGGTGATCTCCATAAACGAACGCATTTGATGGAAATTTTTGTGTCTCTACTTGAGCTCTCCAGATATGCGATACAAATAAATGTTCTAGTTCTGAGGGCTTTATTTGTTAAAATAACTCATTGCTGATAGTTCTAAAATCCCTTGCATTTGCACAGGAACCTTTATTATTTAGGCAGACTTGAGAAGTAGGAGGACTTAATTATAGTTTCAACACACATTGGCATGCTTGGAACAATTCAGAAGGAAGTAAAAAAATTTTGAGAATGTAAGCCAAGATACTTATTTCATCTTAATAATGTTGTGACTTGACGTTTATTTTACTGCTAAATATTCCCATAAATATCAGGTAATTGGGCTTTATTCTATGGCCTGAAGGCCAATATTTCTGAACTTGGTGAAATCAACTGAAAAAGATGAATTCCAAAGATGGAATCTCTCCATGGAAAATGTGTTTCTTCCAGCCCTTGGTATTCACACCTAAGGCCTGTTGGCAACTGTTCTTTGGCCAGCTGAAACAAGTATTCTGCTACGTAAAGGTAGTTTCTATGGAAACCTGAACTCAAATGATACTGAGGCTTTGATGATCAAAGGCAACACCCTGAATTGTTTGCAGAGCCCAATGAAGGTTTCAGAACTTTGTTGTTCTCCACTATAGCCAAGACTTTGAAATGTTTTCTTCTCCAGGTACATTAGAGCCATGCAGACAAGAGAGAAGTTTGAACTCTGCTTGTGAATTTATCTGTTCTAATTATTTTACCAGCTACTTTACAACATGTATCTCTGCCATAAAGAAAATTATCATCTTCCATTTTCCCTTTCTCATCTTTATTTGATTAAATATGTGAAGCCATAAGACACATAGAATATGCTGAACTTGTACTTTTGGCTTCAGACAATGATTCCTGCCTTTCATAAATCATGGATAATTTATTCAGTATATCATTTTTTTCACACTTTAAAAAATAAATACAAATGACCACATTGCCAGATGCAGCTGAATTGCACTTGTGCCCGTAGACATTTGATCTACAATAGTGTTCCCTTACATAGTGTAGTCTTTGAACTGATTTCTTTAGTACTTATGACTCAAACCCTGTTATCACAACCTTAGAAGAAATTAAAGTACAAGAAAATATTTTCCCATGAATATATCTTCCCAAGAGTACATTTTATGTTTATTTTGTGGATCTTGATATAGATATGTTTCTTCTAACAAGTTCCTATTTTATAAAAGCTCTGATGAATAACAATGGGGCATATTTTTCCTTGTTGATAGATGTTGTCAAGATAAAATATCTGAATTTATGTATTTATCTGTGGGCATTCATGTTTGTGGTTTTAGGGCCATTGTAGAGTTGGCTGGATATATTGTGTATGGTTAGTTACAGTATTCAAATGCACCATATTCAACATGAAGTAATAAAATGAAGACTATGTGTGTTACACCAAGATTTACAGTTAATCTATGTACATAAAATATGGAGAATGGGAATGGTACAATTTAACCTTTATGACTTCTCAAAGGTGTCCAGAGCCAAAGTAGTAAAGCTACCTAGACTGTATTTACTGGAGTCTAGTTTTTGCAACATTCCTGCAGGGAGAAGTTACTGTTTCCCACCTTATAAAAGCAAACCTTCTCTGCCCTTGGCCTTGGGGCAGCTCCATCTTGTCTCAGCTCCGTTTCCGGGTGGTTTCTATGTATTCCCTTTACTTCTCACTCTTGCTTTTATCTCTCATCTATAGAGAATCAGGTGTCCATTCGCCAAAATCTTCTCTCATTATAGCTCTATTTTCTCCTTCCCCTTCCATGAAGAAAGGACATTTGACTTCGAATTGTGATATACCTTAATCTGGAATTTTAACTTCTATGTAAAGCATTAGATTTCAGTAGTGATTTATAACTGGAGTTTTAATCAAACTGGCAAACAGGATGTTTGCCATTTAATATACAGACTCATAGGATGCAAGATATAGAAGGGACTTTGGGGAGTGTTTGTCAGTATTTTGCCATCATTTTCCACTAAGGGATTTCTAACACAGAAGAAAAACAGCCTATTCACCAGATGTCTGGAGGAATATAGTTCCACTCAGAATGAGCATCATATGTCTTTGAAGTCTCCTATTTTATCTTTTAAAAATCCTACAACTTCAAAATTGACTCCAAGTTGTATCTTTCAAATGTTTTGTTCTTAAGTTTTGTTTTGTGGTATAGCTGATTAACAATGTTGTGATAGTTTTAGGTGAACAGCGAAGGGGCTCAGTCATACATATACATGTATGATTCTCCCTCAAACTCCCCTCCCATCCAGGCTGACACATAACATTGAGTAGAGTTCCATGGCTATATAATAGGTCCTCGTTGGTTATCCATTTTAAATATAGCAAGATATAAAGGCAACTATAGGTTCATTCTCTAAGTCTGTGAGTCTCTTTCTGTTTTGTAAGCAAGTTCATTTGTATAATTTCTTTTTAGATTCCACACATAAGAGATGTCATACAATATTCCTCATTATCTGTCTGACTTACTTCACTGAGTAGGAAAATCTCTAGGTCAATCCTCCAATTATATCTTTACTTATTTTCTATTAAAAGAAGAATTTTAAATTACTTACCAATGAGTATAATGGTCCCTACCCTTCCCCTTTATGTACCATTTAGCACATGTCCAATATCAAAATATAGACCAGACAATTATATCCTATAGTAAATGAATGAACTGACACCATGAAATGTAAGGAGATTTGCTTAAGATCACGGTAGAATCAACAGAGAATTGAGGACTAGTGTCTTCCAGCCCAGTGGGTTTCCCATCAAACTCTGACAAATGTTTCTACCTGATGTCTTTTCCATATGGGTTCCTGGAAATTAGAGTTTCTGGAAGTTGGGAAAATCTGGAACCTGACTGACCCCATTTAACCTGTAAGTAAAAGTAAGTAAACCTAGAAAACCACTGTAAGAGTAATGTACATCTATATATGTGTCTTATAGCAGCCTGTCTCAAAAGGGGAGTTGTGGGGACATGTGTGTGTGTGTGCGTGCGTGTGTGTGTATGAGACAGTGGCTAAATGAAGGGTGAGAGGTCGTAGTGGCAGCAGTGGTGGGTAGTTTCCAACAGTAGATCATCATAGATTCCCATTTGCTGAAACCACAACTCTTTGCTGAAGCCCGTTAGTCTGGTTCAGGCTTCAGGCTGCTGGAGGAAAACGTCATTTAGTGAGTGCTGTAGGAGTTGATTCTTGTGGAACCCGTGAGAGTTAGATCTTGCTGATGTCTAAATTTTCATGGGATTTTGAATTTTCAGTGACATTTTGTACTCTGCTTGTGAGCTTGGTATAAACAGTCTTGTTCTTTGTCTCCCAGATGAAATCCATAGATAAAAAGAACTTAATTTGTCCCCTATAGAAGATAGAAAATATATTTGAGTGGCTGAATAGATAAATCTATGTGGATGATCATCACTCAAATTTAAATTGCCATTTTCATGAAAGGTGGGGAGGGATTTGCTATTTTAAACCTAATTGAAGAGTAGAGATAGGTAATAGTGTGTCCATTGAAAGACTGAAATAGAAGAAAAATGTACATACTCTAATCAATCAAACAGAAATAAGAAAAGAACTTTGCTGCTTCCTCTCATTGGTCAGATTGGAGAATTCTGGCTCCTCTCTGGTCAGGTGAACTACTCATGGGTTTTATTAAGTGAATGCGTTCATCATTCCTTCTTGGTACCATCACTCATGTGAAAGTCGGGAATACAAAGATGACGAAGGTCATTTGAGCCTCAAGTTTCTTACAATCCAGTGAAAAGACAATTGCGTGAATAATTAACCAGAGTATAATATGCTTAACAAATTTTATGCTAGTGATATAAACCAGAAGAGGGATTGTGTTCATTGATATTATCTTGGGATAGTATGGAGGGTTTTACTATGAAGATAAGTTGAAATGCAAGGATATATAAACATTTTTTTCCAGGCAGAAAAAGGGCAAAGGCATTGTGGAAGGAGGAGTGCAAAGGAGCCTCAATGGGTGAATGTGGGAAAGCGCGGTGCTTGATCTCTTGGGGAAATAAAATCAGACAAGGTAACTGCGGGCTTACCAGTGCGGACATGGAAGGCAACTAGGTTTTCAACCAAGAAATCACTGATTGGACATGGACTGTTTAAAATGATATCTCTGACAAGGCCTTGTAGAATTAATTGGGTGGGGGCGGTAAAAGAAGACTGGATACAAAGGGGAGGCAATGTTATCTAATTCTGTAACTGCTTTTTGCATACAGATTCAAAAAATGTTGCTAAAAATAGGTTTTAGAAAAGCTAATTTCATCTCAAATTGGTGGCCTAGGCAAAAGTATATACAGATAAAAAGAAGTTGCATGCAATGAGAGAGTGGTAGGTCTAGGAACTGTATAAGGAAGGAATAAAAAGCTCTTTAATTTCATGTATTTATTTTTATTATTGGCTGCGCTGAGTCTTCATTGCTGTGCTCGGGCTTTCTCCGGTTGCGGTGAGCCGGCCCACTCTCCAGTTGCAGTGTGCGGGCCTCTCATTGCTGTGGCTTCTCCTGTTGCGGGGCACAGCACAGACCGTAGGGCACGAGCGCTCAGTAGTTGTGGTGCACTGGCTTAGCTGCTCCTCGGTGTGTGGAATCTTCCCGAACCTGGAAGGTGCCCCGTGGCCTTGCTTTGGCAGGCGTATTCTTAACCACTGGACCACTGGGAAGTCCTAAAAACTCTTTATAAGAAGAAATTCAGAAAATGATTTGTCTGATGCTGTAGATATATTAGAAGCAGTTACAATATTATCTTTTAGCCAAGAGAGGGAATGAAAGAATGTAGAGAAGGTATATCCATATTATGCATTTATTTATTTATTCTGTGCGATTTAATATTAAAAGAAAAATATATAGGTAAGAAATTTAAAAAAATAGACATATCCCCCAACCCTCACATATGCAAACTCCTCAGCTACCAACATCCTGCACCAGAGTGGTACGTTTGTTAAACTGATGAACCTACATTAAGGCATTATCTTCACCCAGAGTCCCTGCTTCATATTAAGGTTCAGTCTTGGTGTTGTATCTTCCATGGGTTTGGACAAATGTGTGATGTCATATATCCACCATTACTGTGCCTTTCAGAATGGTTTCACTGCACTAAAAATCCTCTGCACTTGGTAAAAATTTTTGATAATCAATTACATTTTTAAAGAAACATGTGATATACATATGATACATGTATGTAAAAGATTAGAATTAAATTCGGCAGCTTGTTTTTTGTTTTCTGAGTGTTTTTATTTTTTAGTAGCACTTAATGGCATGCAGAATGTTAGTTTCCCAACCAGGGATCAAACTTGCACCCCCTACAGTGAAAGTCCAGTGTCTGAACCACTAGCCTGCCAGGGAAGTCCCCAACAGCATGTTTTAAGAGTCCTGATTCTGGCTTATAGATTCATATTTCCTGCTTACTCACAGGGCATACCACCATCCTTTGCTGTCATCTGACCTTTTACTACACCCAGTGGACATGTTTCATCATCATACCTAAACAATGGAGAAATCTGTATCAGGAGACAGTTCCTTTTTTTTCATGAAAATTTGCAATAAATTATGGGAGGGGGGAAGAGACTACACTTAACTCCATGTGAGAGCAGTGAAATAAACATGCTAGGGACCTCTAAGTAATTTCAGCATATTCATCTTCCTGGTGAAAGAGAGCAGTCATTTAGAGCCCAAGTGCTCATATCACTGTCCTTTCAGATCCTGTGATGGTAGAGTGAACGAGCTAAGAAATCCCAGCACATCCAACTGCAGCAAAGCAGCTGCAATAGGGTGGTGCATGGGTTTAGTTATGAATGGGTTCAAAACGAATTTTCATAGCATTCTTTAAATAGGAGTTCTAGTTCTGTCTGAAGATAGGTGGATAGTTACAGGATTTTAGATAAGAGAGAAAGCCCAAGTTCACGGACAGTCTTAGAAAAGGAAAGACTGATATTTTAATAAAATCCAAAATTAGAATATTTAAAGAGGAAATGACTGGTGGTGTTTTATGGGATGAAGGAATAATCCTTAGAATGCTTTTCATTTTGTCCATTACCCTCACTTCCTTGTGAATTAAATGTGGGCACAGTTGCCTTGCCGCACAGCCACCGCTCAGCACTCCAGCACTGCACAGCTGGAGCAGTGAGCAGCGGAGAGGAACTACCCTATGTCCAAGGTCAGTTGCGGCAGCCATGAGGAGATACCCCAAGTCCAAGGTAAGGAGCAGCGGCTGCACTTTGCTGGAGCAGCAGTGAAGAGATACCCCATGTCCAAGATAAGAGAAACCCCAGTAAGACGGTAGGCGCTGAGAGAGGGCATCAGAGGGCAGACAGACTGAAACCACAATCACAGAAACTAACCAGTCTAATCACGTGGACCACAGCCTTCTCTAACTCAGTGAAACTAGGCCATGCCGTGTGGGGCCACCCAAGACTGACGGGTCTTGGTGGAGAGATCTGACAGAATGTGGTCCACTGGAGAAGGGAATGGCAAACCACTTCAGGATTCTTGCTTGAGAACCCCATGAACAGTATGAAAAGGCAAAAAGATAGGACACTGAAAGATGAACTCCCCAGGTCAGTAGGTGCCCAATATGCTACTGGAGATCAGTGGAGAAATAATTCCAGAAAGAATGAAGAGACAGATCCAAAGCAAAAACAACACCCAGTTGTGGATGTGACTGGTAATAGAAGCAAGGTCTGATGCTGTAAAGAGCAATATTGCATAGGAACCTGGAATATTGCATAGGAACCTGGAATATTGCATAGGAACCTGGAATGTTAGGTCCATGAATCAAGGCAAATTGGAAGTGGTCGAACAGAAGATGGCAAGACTGAATGTCGACATTTTAGGAATCAGCAAACTGAAATGGACTGAAATGGGTGAATTTAAGTCAGATGAACATTATATCTACTACTGTGGGCAACAATCCCTTAGAAGAAATGGAGTAGCCGTCATAGTCAACAAAAGAGTCTGAAATGCAGTACCTGGATGCAATCTCAAAAACAACAGAATGATCTCTGTTCGTTTCCAAGGCAAACCATTCAATATCACAGTAATCCAAGTCTATGCCCCAACCAGTAATGCTGCAGAAGCTGAGGACTAACAAAAAAGATGTCCTTTTCATTATAGAGGACTGGAATGCAAAAGTAGGAAGTCAAGAAACACCTGGAGTAACAGGCAGATTTGGCCTTGGAGTACAGAATGCAGCAGGGCAAAGGCTAATAGAGTTTGCCAAGAGAACACCCTGGTCATAGCAAACACCCTCTTCCAGCAACACAAGAGAAGACTCTACACATGGACATCACCAGATGGTCAACACTGAAATCAGATTGATTATATTCTTTACAGCCAAAGATGGAGAAGCTCTATAAAGTCAGCAAACACAAGACCGGGAGCAGACTGTGGCTCAGATCATGAACTTCTTACTGCCAAATTCAGACTTCAGTTGAAGAAAGTAGGGAAAACCACTAGACCATTCAGGCATGACCTAAATCAAATCCCTTACGATTATACAGTGGAAGTGAGAAATAGATTTAAGGGCCTAGATCTGATAGACAGAGTGCCTGATGAACTATGGACAGAGGTTTGTGACATTGTACAGGAGGCAGGGATCAAGACTATCCCCAAGAAAAAAAACCCAAAAACCAAAAAGGCTGTCTGAGGAGGCCTAACAAATAGTTGTGAAAAGAAGAGAAGTGAAAAGCAAAGGAGAAAAGGAAAGATATACCCATCTGAATGCAGAGTCCCAAAGAATAGCAAGGAGAGATAAGAAAGCCTTCCTCAGTGATCAGTGCAAAGAAATAGAGGAAAACAATAGAATGGGAAAGACTAGAGATCTTTTCAAGAAAATTTGAGATACCAAAGGAACATTTCATGCAAAGATGGGCTCAATAAAGGACAGAAATGGTAGGGACCTAATAGAAATAGAAGATATTTAGAAGAGGTGTTAAGAATACACAGAAGAACTATACAAAAATGATCTTCACAACCCAGATAATCACGATGGTGTGATCACTCAACTAGAGCCAGACATCCTGAAATGTGAAGTCAAGCGGGCCTTAGGAAGCATCACTATGAACAAAGCTAGTAGAGGTGATGGAATTCCAGTTGAGCTATTTCAAATCCTAAAAGATGATGCTGTGAAAGTGCTGCACTCAATATGCCAGCAAATGTGGAAAACTCAGCAGTGGCCACAGGACTGGAAAACATCAGTTTTCTTTCCAATCCCAAAGAAAGGCAATGCCAAAGAATGCTCAAACTACCACACAATTGCACTCATCTAACACGTTAGTAAAATAATGCTCAAAATTCTCCAAGCCAGGCTTCAACAATATGTGAACAATGAACTTCCAGATGTTCAATTTGGTTTTAGAAAAGGCAGAGGAACCAGAGATCAAATTGCCAACATCTGCTGGATCATTGAAAAAGCAAGCGAGTTCCAGAAAAACATCTATTTTTGTTTTATTGACTATGCTACAGCCTTTGACTGTGTGGATCACCACAAACTGTGGAAAATTCTGAAAGAGATGGGAATACCAGACCACCTGAACTGCCTCTTGAGAAATCTGTATGCAGGTCAGGCAGCAACAGTTAGAACAGGACATGGAACAAGATACTGGTTCCAAATAAGGAAAGGAGTATGTCAAGTCTGTATATTGTCACCCTGCTTATTTAATTTATATGCAGAGTATATCATGAGAAACGCTGGGCTGGAGGAAGCACAAGCTGGAATCAAGATTGCCGGGAGAAATATCAATAACCTCAGATATGCAGATTACACCATCCTTATGGCAGAAAGTGAAGAAGAATAAAGAGCCTCTTGATGAAAGTAAGAGAGGAGAGTAAAAATGTTGGCTTAAAGCTCAACATTCAGAAAACTAAGATCATGGCATCCAGTCCCATCACTTCATGGGAAATAGATGGGGAAACAGTGGAAACAGTGTCAGACTTTATTTTTTGGGGCTCCAAAATCACTGCAGATGGTGATTGCAGCCAAGAAATTAAAAGACATTTATTCCTTGGAAGGAAAGTTATGACCAACCTAGGCAGCATATTAAAAAGCAGAGACATTGCTTTGTCAACAAAGATCCATCTTGTCAAGGCTATGGATTTTCCAGTAGTCATGTATGGATGTGAGAGTTGGACTATAAAGAAAACTGAGTGCTGAAGAATTGATGCTTTTGAACTGTGGTGTTGGAGAAGACTCTTGAGAGTTCCTTGGACTGCAAGGAGCTCCAACCAATCCATCCTAAAGGAGATCAGTCCTGGGTGTTCATTGGAAGGACTGATGTTGAAGCTGAAACTCCAATACTTTGGCCACCTGATGCAAAGAGTTGACTCGTTGGAAAAGACCCTGATGCTGGGAAAGATTGAAGGCAGGAGGAGAAGGAGGCGACAGAGGATGAGATGGTTGGATGGCATTACCGACTCAATGGAGATGAGTTTGAGTAGACTTCTGGGAGTTAGTGATGGACAGGGAGGCCTGGCGTGCTGTGGTCCATGGGGTTGCGAAGAGTCAGACATGACTGAGCAACTGAACTGAAGTGAACTGAACTGAACAGTTGCCTTCTTAAAAACATTGGGATGCCACCTTTTGAAATAGTTTCCATTATTTATTTATTTTTTGGCTGTGCTGGGTCTTAGTTGCAGCATGTGGGATCTAGTTCCCTGACCAGAAATGGAACCTAAGCCCCTTGCATTGGGAGCACCGAATCTTAGCCGTTGGATCACCAGGGAAGTCCCTGAATCCCTGAAATACTTTCCATTTTTTAAAATGACTTGTTAAATAAGAACATATTTTGGATATGCTCGAGAATGCAGGAAAGATTTGGTTATATTGAAATCTATATCTAGCTATAAATCCATTATCTTTACTGGTTGATTTTTGAAGCCAGTGGTGAGAGAGAGCACAGCATGTGCTGAGTATATGGATAGAGACAAAAGGATTTCTTGGTCTGCTGTGAGGCCAGTTTCTCCACTCCTCTCCTGCCCTCACCATTTCTAGAGTTTTGTCCTGAATCCATCATAAATGTGACCCCAGCAAAGCGCATCTCTCTTCTTCAGAGCCCTGTTCACAGTGTTAATGTGTGTTCCATGTCTGAGCTGCTTCTGTGTAAATAATAAGTGCTGCTTTATCAAAATCAGTAGATGCAAGGGTATAGACTAAATATCAAACCTTCAAACTTTTTTCCTGACATAATTACCAGTGCTAACTCTAATTCATTATTTATGTAGCAGAAGAAATTATCCTTCAATAAAAAATAAATAAATTAAAAAAAAAGTGTGAGTGGCAGTAGACGACAGTGGGGAGGTGTTCCTGCTCACATAAAGATGTTAGAATATCAGGAACTCTTACCAAAATTCCTTTTTGCAAGGGGTTCTCTAAGACTTCTGGGAAAAGCAAACTAACCGGCTCTCTAACTGACCTACTAACTAACAACAGCAAAGAGAGATTCACCGAACTGGACCCTTATGCTGTATGTAGCCTTCTAAATATACGATACATTTAACAAAATTTACATTAAGAAATAGCGGGGAGGAGGGAGGTTGAAGAAGGAGGGGACAAACATATACCTATGGCTGATTCATGTTGATGTATGGCAGAAACCAACACAATATTGTAAACCAATCTCCTCCAATTAAAAATAAGTAAACTTGAAAAAAGGGAACAGAACAGAACAAAACAAAAAAGAAATAGTGGGAGAGTATTTGGGGATTGGCAGCTACCCAGGCCACTGACATTTAAACAGTAAAGAGAGAAATACTGATGCTGGTTTCTGGTGAAAATATCACCTCCAGGTAGGCAATTCACCTGGAGATAGCCAACTACTGGCCCTAAAACTTGGGATACTGTTTGATTTTTCTGGGGGAAAAATATTTTTGAGACTATCACTTAAAAAAAACCCAACACTCTTCATCATAGCTCTGGGGGAGTGTGTCCCACATTCCATCAGCAAGGGGGCCATAAATATTGAACTAGCAATCTGTATTTTAGTTGTCAAACATATACTTGTACACTTGCAGACGGATGCTTGAGAATTGGAAAGAGAAATTCATCAAAGATGAGATATGAGAATTTGTTAAGAAGTGGTCCAGCACTAGTGCAAGCAAGACTGCTAGAAGAATGGAAATGATAGCAATAACAAAATTGGTTAGGGATTTTAATCCAAGGAGAAAATGACCCCTGACCTCTCCAGGACTCAGTGATACAGGGAAGTATTAAGGATTTGAAATCTTAGAGCCTAATATTCAAATACAACTAGGATTCATACCATATATTTGATTGTCCCTATAATTTCCTCCTCTCCACCCTAGCCCCGCTCCTTATAAGTGACTTGGGGAACAGGGTTATCTTTTAATTGCTATTTTAATTGTCATCATATATTGATGGTTTCTTAAATAGGAATGATTTCAGGAAATAAGGTTTACATTTTAAAATAGCTTGAGTGTGGAGGATGGACTTCATTTAAAATATGTATGTATGAAAGTATAAACCATGGACAGAGGAGCCTGGTGGGCTACAGTCCATGGGGTTGCAAAAGAGTCAGACACAACTTAGTGACTAAACAGCAGCGACAATATTTAATCCTCTCTTATGGCAATACTCACTTCACACATAGATAATAAGCAACCTGTTTATTTAGGGCATTGTGCTAAGTGACAAGTAGGGTACAAGTTAAGACCTAGTCTCAGCTCTGAAGAAATTTATCGAGAGAACTGATAAACTATTAATCTGTTTCCAGGTTTTTAGTTCTAGGACTGAGTGGTGGTGTGTGTAATGAACTATTCAAGATAGGATAATTGCTGTAAAAACAAAACACTTCCCAAACTGAGCAGCTTACATGTCATCGTTTGTTGCAGGTCATTGCAGGGAGGGTGGTGGTGAGTGACGGATCTAGTCCATGCAATAATTTAGAGCCCTGGATTCCTTCTGTTCTATGCCTCTGTATCTTGCCAAGTCTTGGAGTTCTTCCTTGGATTCTCTGCATCTGGGCTTCAGTTAGGGGCCAAGCCTGGAAGATTTTTTCAGTCAGTAGGTTTGAAAGTGATGAATGTCACTTCTTTTACATTCTAACGGTCACATGACCCACTTACTGAAAGGAGATCTGATTGTTGCCGTCTTTCTGTGTTCACAGAGGAAAATAAAGTTGAGCCTCAACGATGTGCGGTATAGTTTATGCCATTGGAAGGAAACTCTCAGGATGACATTTTCTAATTTCTGGGAGCTTCAAATGGGTTTGATTATCAGTCATTAAATTTCCCACCATTTAGTAGGAAATGAATGCATGGACGACAAGGAATACATCAGTTGCCTACTGCATACCTGAGTACGTATGTGCTAAGTTGCTTCAGTCATGTCTGACTCTTCACAACCCTATGGACTATAGCCCACAAGGCTCCTCTGTCGATGGGATTCTAGAGGCAAGAATACTGGAATGGATTGCCATGCCCTCCTTTAGGGGATCTTCCCAATCCAGCTTTTGAACCCATATTTCTTATATCTCCTGCATTGGCAGGCGGGTTCTTTACCACTAGTACCATCTGGGAAATCCCTTATGATCTCAATTAGCCCTCAAACAAGCTACTTCAATGGGTATTATTCTAGATTACATATGCAGTTGCTGAAGCTAGGAGAGATTAGGCAGCCTGCTTGAGAATAGTTAGAGAGTATTGATTGAGTAAGTATAGGTCCACACGGGTGTTTCCAAAGCATTTGCTCTTTCATTATCTCTGAAGTATGAAGTTTGGTTCAGGAAGAACAAATATTTGTTGAATGAATGAAAAGGTAAAAAAATTAAGTTATACAAAAAGACAAAAGTAAGCAGTTCAGAAAATAATTCAAGAAACAATTATGGGGTTTAATAAAGAAGAAGAAAAAATAAAAGAAAAAGTAAAATGTGTGTACTTAGAATGATAAGAAATAGACGCTCAGCACTTAGCATCCTAATCCTAGGAAGCAGTGGTTGGTTCTTTTGTTTTTAAACCATTCTTTCATTAAACAGCCATTTAATGAAAGCCAACCATGTATATGGGATTCCCTGGTGGCTCATTTAGTAAAGAATCCACCTGCAGTGTAGGAGACCTGGGTTCGATCCCTGGGTCAGGAAGACCCCCTGGAGAAGGGAATGGATAGCTACTCTAATATTATTGCCTGGAGAAATCCATGGACAGAGGAGCCTGGCCGGCTATAGTCCACGGGGTCACAAAGTATTGGATACGACTTAGTGACTTTCACTTCACTTCAACCATGTATATATAAGATGTGGGGATAAAGAAGACATAGTTGTTTCCCTCATGAAGCAATTTTACACACACATGACATATGAATAACCACTCTTGTACAGCTTTTGTTGGATTTGGGCAGCCCTGTCATTTTTCTGCCTGCTGTGGTTGAATCTACCTAATGAGAGCTTTGTTCTTTCCAGGCAGAGGAAGAATTCCTTCTTGTAAAGCAGGGATTTGAGAATTCTTTTATTTGAGGAAGTGCAGTAATAAGAAAATTGTTTTTTATAACTGAAGCCTTCCAACCACCAGTCTGCTTTTCTAGAAGTTGTTGGATGGTTTCTCCCAGACACAAAGGGGAGCATAACATTTAACTGTAATATCCAAAAGCTTCTTTGGAGCAGTGTGGTTAAATAGGTTCTTAAAGGTTGAGGTTACATCTTTTCAGCTCAGCAAAATCAGCTTCTATCAGCTTATAGATGTGCATCCTTCTTAACTGAATGTGGTGATTTTTCACTTCCGAAATTGATCTGTGGTAGCAAGATCTCTACGACTGGGGATGTGAAGAGGAAATATCAGGTGCTGGGCAAGACTTTTTCACTAACTCTGCAGCTGGAGAGTCCCTGAATGAAAACCACACCAGTAAAATACAACATTATAAAATAAATAAATAAAAAAAACCCCCATGATTATTTCTTTAAAAATAAGATTCTAATTATAATTTTAACACATATTGAGGTGCTACAGTAATCTATAATACAATCATTTTTAAATTAGATTAAGTTCAATATATTCAATAGCCAATGAGCTAACTCTTCTCCATATATACCATCTCTTTCTGAAGTTTCTGATATGTCAGTTTGGAAAAGCAGCTTTCTCCTGTTGAAGTGTTAATCAGATATATTTAATTTTTTGGTCACTTGAAAAAGTTATTAAATCACATCAATATTTCTTGAGTGTTTCCAGAATTACTCACTTTGTTCTCTTTTTATGGTTAAATTAAATTTTCTTTTTCTATCATTCAACAAATAATCATCTAGCGTTTTTATGTATCAGGCCCTGTACTAGGAATAATCTATGAACCAACTGGAAAAAGTCCCTATCCTTGGCCTTGGCTCTAGCAGAGGCAGATAGACAATAAACATTAAGAGTAGTACATTATGTGGTTTATGTTTTTAGGGTGGCCCTCCTTGAGAAGGTGATTTTAGAACAAAGACTTGAAGGAGATAAGGGAGTAACCCTATGTATATCTTGACAAAGAGGCTTCCAGACAGCAGGAGCACTCACTGCAAAGGCCCTGAGGCACGATCATGCTTGGCATTTTTGAGGAGTGGTGAGGTCAGTGCCTGGAGCAAAGTGGCAGGGGAGATGAGCTCAGAGGGGTAAAGTGGGCCAGCTGGCTGCGGAGGTGTAGGCCATTGTGAAGATCTTGGCTTTTATTCTGATGGAAGTAAGGATTTTGGAATTTCCCTCCATCTAGTTTCTTCTGTTCTAACCCTCTTTTGCTGTTAGACATTTTTGTAATATTTATAATGGTGTTATTAGTAGTCTCCAATCATACATAGGGTTTCCCTAGTAGCTCAATCCATAAAGAATCTGCCTGCAAAGCAGTATACCTGGGTTCGATCCCTGGGTTGGAAAGATCTCCTGGAGGAGGGCATGGCAAACCCAGTCCAGTATTCTTGCCTGGAGAATCCCCGTGGACAGAGGAGCCAGGAGTCTATGGGGTCGCAAAAGGGGTCACAAAGAGTTGGACACGACTGAGCAACTAAAGACACACAATCAAGAATAAATTCAAATTTTTATCTGGTATCTGTTGCCTACAGAATACAAAATAAAGACTGCTACAGCTTAGTTATGTAAACAAACAGTTCTCTCTTTGTGGGATTTCAAGTGGTCGGGAGATTTCTGCATTCTGATTGACTGACTGCTTGTGACCCAGTCAGTCCAAATATCAGCCTGGATGTACATTTACAGAGTGCAGATGTTAGTATTTAATCTTACAATGAAGTAATATTTGCACATTTTATAACTTACTGATTCTATTTCTTCTAGATGGATCTCTGAACATTTACATTTTAATAAACTTCCCCAGACGAAAGCTTTCTCCATTTATGCAATTACTCTCTTATATGTTTGAAAACAGGAGAAAGCATGTGTTTTAAAATTTACATTCTCTGCCCTTCTGTGATGGAAGTGTGGGACCCTTCTAACGGAGTATTCTGTTTTTTCCAGTTATGTTCAGAGGATGTTTTAGACATTGCCCCACATGCATGATCTGGAGAGGTTGTTGCCCAGGTTGCCCAATTCTCTTCAGGATAATGGCCAGTAGTTAAGTGTGTGAACTCATGGAGCTATGTGCTCCTGACTTCAAGTACTGGATCCTTTTGAGGAGAAAAGTTGTGGTTCTAGAAGAGCCACAGATTTTCCAGCTTCATACAATTTCACACAGAAACTTTGAGAACTGAATAAGATTTATCTGAGTTTGATCATAACTGCATATAAAAAAGTTTTCACAATCTATAAACTCCTAGAAGATAACATAGGAGAATAAGTTTATGATCCTTTTTTTTTTTGAGGAGTCCCAAATACATTTTTAATTTCAACACTTAGGCTTTTCTCCTCCATGTCAGCTCTCTTAGAAAACAACCAATAATTACTTTTCGGAGACAGAAATTTAAGTTGTGTACTCTTCTCAAACCAATTTCCACCAGCATTAAATTGCTTCCTTCAGCCCAAGAAAAAGTTTGCTTTAGTACACACATATTTTAAGATTCAAAACAATTTTTTTGAAGTGTGAAATATCATCAGCAAATGAAAGGCAGGATAGCTGTAATCATTAACACTATTTTAATTAGCTATTATTTATATATGCTGTCTTATACTATACTGAAGAATTAGTTATTTCATGATCATTCTTCATTTTCATTCAAAGTTTAAATATTGAAAGAATCATTTAAATGCCTTCTTGATTTCTTTGCCAATTCATACACAACATGACTCATATATAAAAGTTCACTGCTTTATGATATTTAGATTCCACTGAGATTGAAAGCGAATAAGAACTAAAGAGCCTCTTGATGAAAGTGAAAGAGGAGAGTGAAAAACTTGGCTTAAAACTCAACATTCAGAAAACTAAGATCATGGCATCCAGTCCCATCACTTCATGGAAAGGTCCATCTAGTCAAAGCTATGGTTTTTCTAGTAGTCATATATGGATGTGAGAGTTGGACTATAAAGAAAGCTGAGCACTAAAGAATTGATGCTTTTGAACTGTAAGGTTGGAGAAGACTCTCGAGAGTCCCTTGGACTGCAGGGAGATCAAACCAGTCAATCCTAAAGGAAATCAGTTGTGAACATGCATTGGAAGAACTGATGCTGAAGCTGAAACTCCAACACTTTGGCCATCTGATGCGAAGAACTGACTCACTGGAAAAGACCCTGATGCTGGGAAAGACTGAAGGCAGAAGGAGAAGGGGACGACAGAGGGTGAGATGGTTAGATGGCATCACTGACTCAATGGACATGAGTTTGAGCAAGATCCAGAAGTTTGTGATGGATGGGGAAGCCTGGCGTGCTGCAGTCCATGGGGTCACAAAGAGTCAGACATGACTGAGCAACTGAACTGAGATTGTTTACCTATCGGAAACTTCCCAACCAGTAAAGTACCATACTCAGCTGGAATTTAACACTCTTCTCACTTTCCCTTTAATAAGTTTCTGATCTTGATGTAGGGAAATATTTCTTGTACAATACACACAACCATATTTTGGAGAATGTAATGAGCACTCTGAGCCTTATTTTCCAGCTTCCTAAATTTTGTTTACAACATAAGGGAGTTTATGGATCTTAAAAACTATTGAAGTAGGTGTCTCAGAATGAGGAGACACTAGACAGAAGTCTCTCTCTGTATATATATCAGTCAGGATAGGTTAGAGTATGTTTCAGTAACAAAGCCAAAAATTTCAACAGCCTAAGACTACAAAGTTTATTTTTTACTCATACTTCATTTTCATTGTGAGTCAGCTGGAGGTCTCTGATTCAAGTTACCCTCACTCTGGGATCAAAGCTGAAATAGCAGCTAGAATTTGAAAGGTTGCTAGTTGCTCTTGGGGGGTTCTCAGCAATAATGCAACATTCTTCCTGAAAGTGACATACATCACTTCTGCCCACAACTCTTCTATTAGAACTAGTTATTTGGCCCTGCCCAAGCAGAATGGGAAGTACAATCGTTCCATATACCAGGAAGGGGAAGGACCAGAAGCATTTCAGGAACAATACTGCTGACCATCATGTTGGACTCCTACCTCAACTAGGAAAAATATTGTACTTTCTGAGATCCCATTTTTCCTTCCTACATATGGTCTTTAATATTCTTCTCCACCTTCTAACACAGTGTCTTTCTTCCTAGGAAGGGGATATCTAAAATAATTAAAAACAAATCATAGTAACTATGAGTTGACATGAAAGGCACAGATAAATTTCACATCAAAATCTAATTATAATTCAGTTGTACAAGGTGATGGGCAATTAGGACATTAAGTATGCAATAACTAGTAAGGGGAGAAGTCTATCTGATAGCAGGAAGGAAAGGTATCAAGGTAGCTAAAGACTAGACTAGCTGGTGGCTAGTATGCTCTGGTTTACTTTCCTATTTACAGCTGGTATACATTCTGATTTGGCAAATACATCCATTCTGATGTATTTTTCATGTCATGTCTGTTCCAAATACTTGAGTATCATCTCTAGTTAGTAGAAATAAGTGAATTAAATTAATGAATTTAGGAGAAAATACAGGTCAGCAGGAACTTATAAAGATATAGATAAAACATGTAAGTCAGAAGAATTATGAAATGTTTTACCTCCTTACGTCTATAAAACTGAGATAAGTCAAGAGCATAGTTGGAATTTGATCAGTTAGAAGATCCAAATGAGGCTGACCTTATGCCCTCCTGGTTGCCCTGGCAACAGGGTCCCCTTTCCATGCTAGCAATATTATAGGGTGAGTGAAGTAAGAATTGGCGATAGAGAAATATGTGTTCATGTCAACTCCTACTTCTGGGAAAGTTAAGGGAATAGTTTACTAAAGACAAAGGATGAGGTCATGAAAGGGAAAGAATTTCAATTAAAAACTAAAAAAAAAAAAATTAAGTATGCCCTAAGCTTTAAAGCTCCTGGGCATAGCACTCCATATAGCAAAATTTCTTTCCTGACTTTTGCTGAAGGCAGGTAGATAGTAAATCATATGGTTGCATATCTACATTATCTCTTCCACCATAATCCAGAAAAAGCACTGGATTGGAAAACTGTGATCTGTGTAAACTGGCTTGTATTGGAGCCATCTGTTGTGTGGATTTCTCTGCTTGCTCTTAATGTTCCTTAGGAAGTTCTCATTTGCCTGAAAGGGTCAAGAGGGAGTCAGAACAGCTTTCCCCATATTTTCTGTGAATTTATTTTGTTTTTGTTTTTATTTTTAATTTTTGGAAGTGGAAGTGAAAGTCACTCAGTAATGTCTGACTCTTTGTGATCCCATGGACTGTCCATGGAATTCTCCAGGCCAGAATACTGGAGTGGGTAGCCTTTTCCTTCTCCAGGGGATCTTCCCAACCCAGAAATTGAACCCAGGTCTCCTGCATTGCAGGCAAATTCTTTACCAACTGAGCCACAATTTTGGCTGTGTTAGGTCTTTATTGCTTCGGATGTGCTTTCTCTAGTTGCAGTGAGTGAGGACTACTTGGCTGAAGTGTGCAGGCTTCTTATTGCGATGGCTTCTTTTGTTCTGGGGCACAGACCCTAGGCATGTGAGTTCAGTAGTTGTGGCACATGGTCTTATTTGCCCCATGGCAAGTGGAATCTCCCAGGACCAGGGATCGAACTGCATTGGCAGGTGGATTCTTATCCACTGTGCCACCAGGGAAGTCCTAGCTAGCTTTGTTTTTAATGTTGTCCTTAGGTGTATTTTATTCTTGCCAAGTACTTTTCAAATCTTGAAAACAGAATTTTTGCATTGAAGAAGCATATTTAGGGGCAACGTATTTTAGTTTTCTTTGGTGGATTGTCTACAGTACCTGTAAAAACTTAAAAAAAGGGTGAGAGAAACATCAGTTTGCTGGTCATACAGGTCAGAGGCACAGAAGCAATCCTCGAATCTTCCGCAGTGTTCAGCTTTCTCACCAGGACAAAGGGCTTCATCAAGGCTCCAAGACAGTGAGATGATTTCAATTCTGTAGCCTTGTTCTCTATGTGCATGTGTTTTTCCAACCACTTAGCAGGACTGACATTATGATTTTCATGGGCATTTGGCACTATTGATTTAATTTATCTCCTTCCTCCAAAAAAGTATTGAGAATTATGTTTTATGTTGGTATGAAGTGTCTTAGCATGCATACACACCTAGCACACGAAGATTAATATTAGGGCTTCCCTGGTGGCTCAGGGTAAAGAATCTATCTACCAATGCAGGAGACATGGGTTTGATCCCTGGATCAGGAAGATCCCCTGGAGAGGGAAATGGCAACCCACTCCAGTATTGTTGCCTGGGAAATCCCACTGGACAGAGAAGCCAGAGGAGCTACAGTCCATGGAACATTTTACAGTTGCAAAAGAATCTGACATGACTCAGCAACTAAACAACAACAACAAAGACAAACATTATATTCTAAAATATTTTCTGATCTACAAATTTATTTTCTTTCTCCTTCTAAAAGAAATTAGAACATTTTCGTGAGCAGGTGGAGAGAATAGAAGAGAGAAGAGTGACCAAGTAGTATATAATATAGGTTGTTACACTTTATTGAAGGAGAAAGTGATGGTTCTGAGAAAGCTTATGGGAAGAGCACCTAACTCAGATTTGCAGGGCACAGGAGCAAATAAGCTTTTACAGATGAAGTGAAATCACAGTTGAAGATTGTAGGGTAAGTAGGAATTAGCAGATGATGAAAAGACAGAGGAGTGGGAGAGGAAGAGAAGGCGGGAGCATGGGAAGATCTCAGGCTGCCAGAAGAGAGTGTAAACGTTCGGTGGGAGGCAAGGAGGGGCACAGGGGGGAAAACAGGGTGCATTAGAGGAACCACAAAGAGTGTGGTATGAATGGAACATAGTACTTTGGGGGAAAAAGGAGAAGTTAGAGAGTTGGGCAGAAATCATAAAAACAGGGTGTTGAAAATCATGATGAAAGTTTGAACTTTAATATAAAAGCAGCAGGGAGCCATGAGGAGTTTTAAGCAGTGGAATGGCATGTTTGTGTTTGCATTTAAGAAAGATGATCCTGATTTTAGGATAGATTGAAAAGAGAAGAGTATATGTTGGGGAGAGGGAGAGAAAAGGGTCCATTGCCATTAATCCAGGCAAAGAAGATCGTGAGGACTTGAGCTATACTAATGGCAGTGTCTATGAAGAAAAACAGATGTGTCTGAAAGATATCTTCCTAGGAGCTCTCATCGACAAGACTTGTGATAGACTATGGAAGCTGAAAGAGAAGTTTATCATACCCTGGTTTGGGGTGTGCGTGCTCAGGTGCTCAGTTGAGTCCAACTCTTTGTGATGCCATGGACTGTAGCCAGCCAGGCTCCTCTGTCCATGGGATTCTCCAGGCAAGAATACTGGAGTGGGTTGCCATGCCCTCCTCCAGGGCATCTTTCTCACCTAGGGATCAAAGCCACATCTCTTGTCTCCTGCATTGGCAGGCAGATTCTTTACTACTAGCACCACTTGGGAAGCCCACTCTGGTTTGGGGGCTAATATTTGTGGTATTGTTCAACGAAAGAGAGAGGGACTAGAAAGTGAATTGAAATAAAAATCCCAGGGAAGATCTTTGCAGATTAACACTGAATTCAGCCTGATCATATCTAGGTGTGATAGTCCTATAAAACTGATGCCCAATTTGGCCTCTATCATAACCACATCCGTGGTAGCACCATTCTGTACAATTACCTTATCTTCTTGTCTTTGCCCTCTTCTTTTCATCCTATAAGCATACCATTTTTCACTCCAACTCCCATGCCTTTGTAGAAGAAACAGCCCCAGAATGCCAGTCTCACGGTAGGGCTGTTTTCAGCAGGAGACTCAGGCAGGACCAGCAGCTCTGGCAGCACCTTGCTCTGGCTGTTGGATGAAAGCCCTAGACAAGAATGTGCTGCAGTTTATTTGGGCATCACTTGATTTTTGAATTGGCCAAGGAACACTATTGCCTTAGCAATTTGTGGAGAAAAGCAGATTGTTACTAAAATTTCACCACACAACCTCTGAAGCTGCCAAACTTGCCTCTATCTGGACTAAAGGTCATTCCATCTTGGGTTAAATTTAGGGGAAAGAATCCTGGAGTGGTGAGTGAGTGGGTGGAAATTTAAGGTACAAGTCCTATCAGATATTTTCTCTGAAGATGGTGTTTTTCTCTGAAAAAGATTATTGTTTCTTTTTTCTTTTTCTTTTCCCCATCCTTCCCCTTTTTTCTCCTCTTCCTTCTTCTTTAACATGCACTCTCCATCTCCCCTAATTGTGTCTTGCAATCCACAGAGGTTTGCCTGGCAAGTAAGATCAAGGCGGTCAGAAAAATGAAACAGCAGCAGAGTGTTCGGTGTGCCAGGTACTGGGGCGTGAGCTCTAAAGGAGGCAGTGCTTTCCCAGTGCCTAGTGAATGGTGAAAATGTTTTACTCTCAATCCTCCTTTTTTTGGAGGGGGATTGTTAGAAAAGCATTGGGTGGAAAAGTTGGGTTGGACTGGAAAAAGGGAAGAAGAACTGCGAAAGTGTTTTTCTGTGGAATAGCTGAGGTCTTTGTACCATATCTTGTATTTGGTTTACTTTTCATGGGCTCATAGTTTAAATACATACCAGTTAGGTGCCAAAAGGATTGGAAAGTCATTTGGAATAACGATAGGAGCTGTACATGACCTCATGGGAAGAATGTTGCTCAGTGGAGGCAAGTGGGAAACTTACACAGATGTGGGAGATTGACACATTGTTCACTTTCCAGGGGAGGCTTGGTGGAGGAAGCAGGCCAAAGGCCAGTAAACTGTTCTCAAGGGCAAACCTTGCATGACCTGAGAATTGGAAATTTTAGGTTGGTTTCTTTCTATTGCTTCATTTTCCAACTCCTTCTTGGGCATAGGATAGCTCACTTCAATTTTCTCGTAGGCTGTTAATTCCTTAATATGTAGGCCTTTGTCTCATTGACTAAATCCAAGCCAAAGGTGAACAAATGAGAATTTATGGTCTCACAGTGTTGTGAAAATTGAAGTTATGCTGCCATAAGCCAAGGAACTAGCAGAAGCTGGGAGAGGGGCTTGGAACAGATCCTTCTCTAGCACCTTTGGAGGGAGTGTGACCCTGCTGACACCTTGATCTCCAACTTCTAGCCTCCAGAACTGTGGGACAGTAAATCTGTTTTTTAAGCCATTCATTTTGTGGTACTTTGTTATGACATCCCTAGGAAGCTAATGCACACCATCTAAACCCTTTAACAAGGTGAGTGCCAGGGTCTATGCTTCACGGGCCTTCTCTCTTTGTCTTTCTCTTTAAAAAAAATATTTATTTATTGAATTTATTTGACTGCATTGGGTCTTACTTGTGGCACACGGGATCTTTCCCGGTGGCACGTAGACTCTCTAGTTGTGACACACAGACTCCAGAGCTCATGAGTTTCAGTAGTTGTGGTTCACACGCTTAGTTGCTCTGTGGCATATGGGATCTCAGTTTCCTGATCAGTGATCAAATCCATGTCCCGTCCACTGCAAGGCAGATTCTTAACCACCAGACTACCAAGGAAGTCCCCTCTTTGTCTCTTTCACAAACATTTTTCTCTGGCAGGAAGATATTAATACCTAGCTCACAGATGGAGTCTTTGCAATATCATTACCAGTAGTTTTGTTTCTTTGCCATTTCTGCCTATGTGGTTGAGGTGAGCATTGCTGAGTTATGTGAATTGAAGTATTTCAGGATATGAGCTCTGGATGAATATGTCCTTTATTTTTGATAGTTCTTAAAAATATTTGAAAAAAATACTTTTATACTTTTAGATGGATTTCAAGGACAGCTTAACACTTTCTGCATGTAAATTAACTGTTAGAATGAGTGAAGTTGGACAACCTCAGGTAAGTCATTTACCTTTCTGAATCATACTTATATTTTGAAAATGATGGTAACAACAGTTTCCTGCTTATATCAAAGGGTTTCTTTAAAAAAACAAAATAAAGAGTGTAAAAGGCCTTTATGAACTATAAAATATTATACACTCTTGTTGTTGACATTCAGCAATTATATGATTTTTGCTTTATTTATAATTTTTACTCTGCATTCTTAAACAACTTACAATGAAATACACAAAATCTAAGATGATTAAAATAGAAAACAAAACTATTTAGAGAAAAGAGAACACAAATATACCCCAAATTCTAACCTAGAATAGTGTGGTGGAGATTGACTTAGCAAAGAGCTAGACTACAACTCCCAGCCTTCTGTGCAGTTAGAGTAACTGTGTGACTTGGTTCTAACCAATGAGTCCGACTGGATGGAAGTGATCTGTGCCAGTTGCAGACCTGACTCATAAAGCTTCTTCCTACAGGGGCTTCCTTGATAGCTCAGTTGGTAAAGAATCCACCTGCAATGCAGGAGACCCCGGTTCGATCCCTGGGTTGGCAAGATCCCCTGGAGAAGGGAACGGCTACCCACTCCAGTATTCTGGCCTGGAGAATTCCATGGACTGTATAGTTCATGGGGTTGCATGAATGAGCAACTTACATAGGGTGCTTCTCATGCCATAACTCATTCATAAAGGATGAAGTGGTGACATGAAGACCAGAGTGAGCTTGGAAGTCATACACTGAACATGGCAGAAGTTTGTTAGCCTAGCACGATGGTTAGAAACTTATCCTTTCTTTCCTCCACAAGGTAATCAAGAGCACCTGCCCTTGCCTGCTATCTGAGGCAGGCAATGTAATGAACCTCTGCTGTTAGTACATTTTGGGTCTGCTTGTTATAGAGGTTTATGCTAATATTGGATTGGCCCAAAAGTTCATTCACTCCATAAGATATTACAGGAAAACCCAAACGAACTTTTGACCAACCCAATATATACAGTTATTGTATTTTAGTATTAAATTTAGCAATCAAAATGCTTGAATCATAGACTTCTGCAACTGGAAGACACTTTAGAGATCTGGTCCACTCCATTCAAACTTTTCAAGTTGCCATGTCTTTCTGTTTCAAATCCCCCAGAGGCTCCAGATTGCCTTTGTAATTAAATTCAAAGTTCTTAACATGGTTCACAATCCATGTTCCAATTTCTCCCTACTTCTCCATCTTGTTTCTTGCCACTGTTTTCTTGTAGATCCTTCTCCAGTTAAAAAGAAAAACTTGCCTTTCCTCTAGCTTTCTCATTTCTGTGCTTCTTGACTATTATGAGAATATCTCAACCTCACCTCCTTTGGAAACCGTTTCCTAACTCTCCCTGTCTCCTGACTGGTTAGATGTCCCTGTTACATGTTTTTACAACACTCCATGTGAATGATTCTCATAATACTTTGTTCCATTATAGTCACTGGTTTGATTTAGGGACTTGTTAACTAGATTAGAGTTCATTGATGGCAGAAGACATTCTCTGAGACATTTTATCTCCCTAATTCCTAACTTAGTATCTGGAATGTTTTCAAATAAGTGAACAATTTATTTCAGCAAATATTTATCCAGTGCTTCCCATGGGCCAGGCACCTGGTTAAGTGCTGGGAATACAAGGGCAACCCCAAATTGACAAGGCTCAGTTGCAGTCAGAGATTACAGTCTAGTGAAGGAGACTGATATGAATCAAATAATCACACAATCAGAAATACAACCTTGGTAAGTGCTGCACATATACATTAGCTACTAGTTCCTTTCCAGTCTGATTTCTCAGCACTTGAGCAGAAGATATTTATGATTTGGCATGCAAAATTATACATTTTGAGTTTCAGAGGACTTCCTTCATGGTTCCATGGTTAAGATTCTGCTTCCACTGCAGGAGGTACAGATTCGAACCCTGGTCAGGGAACCAAGATCCTGCATGTTGCATGCTCCCTCCCTCCCCCCAAAATTGTTGCGCTTTCTGAGCATGTAGAATCATTGAATCCCAGAAATGATAATCTTAACTATCACATTTGAGTCCTTTTGGAGATAAGGCACCGAAGGATTAGCACATTAAGATCTCATTGAATCCTCATAAAAATCCTATCAGCTATTGCAAGGAAATGAATTTATAATTAGGATCTGCAGACCAGATTCAGAATTAGAACCATCCATATAGGAGTGTAGTCAGGCACAGATAGGGGAGCTGATTTTCAGATATGCCTCAGAATAGCTCGGATCGAACACTGGGAATTGTCTGGGAATTGACCTATAACTCACCTTTCTTCACAGAGGGAATTAAACAATGGGGTGCTTCTTAGACTCTCTCTAAATGAGTAGTATCATTGGCATCTATGTATTTCCCAGATTCTTGGGGAGGCCTGGGAAAGTATCTCCACTTGAAAATTTACTGCATGCTGCCTCCCTTCCTCCCTTTCACCTTTCTTTCTTTCTCTTTTCCACCATTTCCTGCTTCCACACAGTTATCCCCATTTTTCAGGTAAGAAAGTTGGAACTTAGAGAGACTGTGTTATAGAGATAATAAGTGATAAATCTAGAGATGTAATGTGATTTGCCTAAATTCAGTTAGGAAAAAATAAAGAAAGCTCTGTTCTCATACATATGAGAACTGATTTTATAGAGATAAAAAGAACTAAGTTTATAATTTCAGTTGTCTTTTAAAAAAGGGAGCACTCCAGTTTTTTACGTGATACACTTTTGGCCTTTAATTACAGAAGGAATTGTTTAGAATTTTACTATTCATTCATTCATTCATTTACTCTTTCCCATATGAGAGTGAGAATGCTCCATAGAACATTGTCCTTACTCTGGAGGAAAATGAAAGAGATATACAAGCAAACACAGGAAGGAACTGGCATTTGATCTGGTCCCTTTGTGTGTGTGCTAAGTCACTTCAGTTGTGTCTGACTCTTTGTGACCCTATGGACTATAGCCCTCCAGGCTCCTCAGTCCATGAGATTCTCCAGGCAAGAATACTGGAGTGGGTTTCCATGCTCTCCTCCAGGGGATCCTCCCAACCCAGGGATTGAACCTGCGTCTCTTATGTCTCCTGCATTGGCAGGTGAATTCTTTACCACTAAGGCCACCTGGGAAGCCCCTCAACCCCATCCCTTTAGTCTGAGTGAAAATTCATGAAACTGAAAGAAGAGAGAATGTATACACTAGGTAGACGTTCAGAGTGTAAATGAGCTTGAAAGTATTACTGGGCATGTAGATAAAGAACAGAGTTGAGTATTCTTGTCACAGAGGTGCTGGGAAAGTGGTGGTGGTGAGAGTGTTTGGGCGGCCAGACCATGGAAGTCTTTATAGGCTATGACTAGAAGTTCAGATATTATCTTATATGAAATAATGAAAAGTGAGATTAATTAAAATATTTGGGACAGGAAAAAGACATAATCACATTGGTGTTTTCAAATGGTAGAGCTGAAGATAGGAAAGGGGGATTGCTTTGAGGAGCATCTTTTCAAGATAAATTTAGGGGATAGAATCTATGGGACCTGATGGCAAAAGTGATTTAGGTGATATGAAGGACTAAAGTTGTGCTTTTCCATAGGACAACCACATGTGGTTTAACAGTGACATGATTCCAAAACCACTGTAGATGGTGACTGCAGCCATGAAATTAAATGATGCTTGCTCCTTGGAAGAAAAGCTATGACCAACCTAGATAGCATATTAAAAAGCAGAGACATTACTTTGCCAACAAAGGTCCATCTAGTCAAAGCTATGGTTTTTCCAGTACTCATGGATGGATGTGAGAGTTGAACAAAATGAGCATTGAAGAATTGATGCTTTTGAATTACGGTGCTGGAGAAGAAGTCTCCTTGGACTGCAAGGAGATCAAACTAGTCAGTCCTAAAGGAAATAAACCCTGAATATTCATTGAAAGAACTAATGCTAAAGCTGAAGCTCCAATCCTTTGGTCACCTGATGTGAAGACCTAACTCACTGGAAAAGACCCTGATGCTGGGAAAGATTGAGGGCAGGAGAAGAAGGGGGCAACAGAGGATCAGATGATTGAATGGCATGACTGACTCAATGGGCATGAGTTTGAGTAAACTCCTGGAGACAGTGAAGGACAGGGAAGCCTGGCATGCTGCAGTCCATGGGGTCACAAAGAGTTGGACATGACTTAGCGACTGAAAAACAACATGGCTACTTAAATTTATATTAATTAATATTAAATGCAGTAGAAATCCATTTCCTCAGTCCTACTAGACATGTTTCATGTACTCTGTAGCCACAAGTGGTTAGTACCACCATCTTGGACAGAATAGACACAGGACATTCCCATTATCACAGAAAGTTCTGTTGGACAACATTGGAGTAGAGAATTAGTCTGTTTTAAATTCGAACAGTGAATGACAATGGCACTTATATAGGGAATATAAGAGAAAGAGAAAGTTTGCAAGAAAAAGAAGAGGACTTGTATTTTGGACACCATGAATTTGAGATGCTGTTCTGTTGGACAACATTGGAGTAGAGAATTAGTCTGTTTTAAATTCGAACAGTGAATGACAATGGCACTTATATAGGGAATATAAGAGAAAGAGAAAGTTTGCAAGAAAAAGAAGAGGACTTGTATTTTGGACACCATGAATTTGAGATGCTGTCGGGCAGTCAGCTGAAGATGTCAAGTATGCTGTTGGAAATTAGGTCTGGCACTCAGGATAGAGGCAAGAGTTAGAGAGATTTCAGAGTCTTCATTTTGTAAGTACTAACGGAAGACTTGGCAATGGGTATGAGAAGAGAACCAGGAATAAATATCCCACGGTTTTCCTCCACTTGAAGGGAAGCAGAGGAATATTGGTGCAGTTCAAAAAGTAATCCAGGGAGGAGCAATCTGAAAAGTCAGAGGGAGAATCCTGAGAGAGTGATAATCCTGAAGTCAATAAAGACAAGTCAGTCAAACATGACCAGAGCCTTAGAGCATCCAAATAGGACTGGTTTATGGAAACACTCCTTTGGTTTTTAGAGATCAGGAAGGCATTAGTAATTTTGCCTGGAGAGATTTCAGTGAGTGGTGCTAGAAAGAGCTTAACTGCAGCAGAGCCAGGATGAAATTGATGTATATGGGTAAGTGGGATGGGCTGTGGAGAGGAGAGGGGCTTGCATAATAAGAGAGCTCTCCCTTTGCGAAGTTTGGCTGTGAGGCTGACAAAAAGAGGTTATTAGCTTAAGGGACAGGAAAGAATAAGGGAAAGTTTATTTACTTTTTTTAGAAAATGTGAAACTTGAATTTGCTTTACCTGCAAAGAAAGAGTGGGTGGAGTGGAAAAGACTTCATTGAGCTTGGAGTGAAGGTGTAATTACTGAGCCAAGAGTCAGAGATAGTGGAAGAAAGGGTGGGTGAACCTCGGAAAGGGAAAAAGATTCTTCTGTTTCTCAGATCCAAGATGGAAGGAAAGAATGATTAATATATGAGGGTTGAGGCAGAGAAACTTGGAACTGTTAACATCTTAGTTTTCTAATATATTGTTTCAACTATGATTTAGAGACAATGCAAAAATATTATATGTATGGATAATGTTGAACCTTGATAAAATCCAGAAGTGTGTGTTCAGCATATAACTTAATTCATTTAATTTTACACTGTGGAAAGCTAATGAGGTCCAAATGAACAATAGTCTAAACTGGAACGACTTGATAGTACATTCATTAGGCTAGCTCTTCATATGTCAGTGTTTTAATTAGACATCCATGGACCTGATTATTAATCAGCTCAACTTAAATTTTGTGGTTAAGTGAGATCCAAGGAAGACTAAATAAACAAATAAATGAACTTACGCTTGGACACATCATCGTGAAACTGCACAACACTAAAGACAGAACATAAAATAAAACCTGAAAAACTAGCAGTGAAGAAAAAGCATTATCTCCAAAGGTAGATAATTAGGTTAGATTGGCAACAAACTTCTCAGTGGCAAAAGGATAGAAGAAAAATATTTTTTAAAGAAATGTGAGTTGATGATCTAGTATATCCAACTAAATTATGATTTAGGGGCAAAGGTAAAAGGAAGACATTTAACAATAATCTTGAAAGAATTCACTATTCATTTTCATTGAAAAAATTACTTGAGAAAACACTTTAAAGGAATTAAAACATTGCAAGTAGAAGAAAAGAATGAGAAGCAAGAAGCAATGTGACAAGAAGAAATTGGTAAATATTAGTGTATCTAAATAATCACTAACTCTGTACAATGACAAAAGTAACACTGATTACTTTGAGGGTAAAAGACAAGTGGAAATAAAATACTAAACAATAATATTGTATAAAATAGAATGTGATTGGAATGAAAAATTCCTAAGACCTTTTATTATTCAGGAAGAAGAGGGATAAATTGTTTAGATTTTAAGCCAAACTATGCATGTGGAAGTACTAAGGGTAAGCACAAAAGTTATAGAAATAGAGTAAATAAATTCTAATAATTCAAAATCTGAAAACAAAAAGATAAAAGAAAACTTAAGCCAAGTAACAGAACAGAAAAAGAATTGTAGAGAATTTTTCACAATGTGGCAACTAGTTTTTTTAATTTTAATTAAAACATTTCTCACTATTAATGAATAATTTTGAGTATATGGGCTGAGGGAAAAGGGAGAATATGCTGTATTCCTCTCTGCCTACTATGTGCCAGGCAACATAGTGCTAATAATGAGTGTTATGTAGTGTCAGTTTGGTGGTGAAATGATCATATCCATAGAAATTCCAACAGAGTTAACAGAAAACTTAGACTATAAAGAGAATTTAGGAAAGTTTTCAGTACAAGACCAAATATTTTTCCTATACCAGCAACTATCAACTAGAAAATACAATTGAAATAAGATGCTATTTATAATATCACTCACAGTGAATAAATTTCTAGGAATCAACCTAAGAAAGAAATATTTCTTTGTGGAGAAATATTTAAAACTCTATTAAAGACATATGAAAAGTTTTGAATAAATGGATAGGCCAATTCAATATAGTAAAGAAGTTAATTTTCCTCTAATGAATCTATAAACACAGTACAGTATCAGTCAAAATTCCATCTATGTTTTCTGAAGAACTTGAAAAACTCTTCTAAAATTTATTTGGGAAAATGATGGTCCATGAATAGCTAAGCCACAAGTGAGAAAGAAGGGAAAAGGCAAAATTTACTATATTAGATATTAAGACAGTTGACAGTTATGTGGTTTAAAAAGCATATAATTGAAAAAATACAAAATAAAAAGCACATAATTGGTTATGGAACAGACAAATAGATCAGTGGAAATCAATCAGATCAATCAGAAATCAAACTGTGTATATGGGGGACTTTTACAACTGACAGATAAAGTGGCAAGAGAAGAACAGATTATTTTAGTGACAATGGAAAAATTTTCACTCACAAATTTTCACTGTATACAGAGGCAATTCAGCATGCGTTAAAGACATCATTGTGAAAGTTAAATCTTGTAAATCTAATAGACAAAAGTATTCATACAAAAACATCAGCATAAACAAAAACCAATAAGAAACTCAGGGAAGAAATGGGTTGGGACTATATAAAGGCAATGTAGAGAGGGAAATCTGAATGGCTAACAAGTTCACAGAGTTCTTAAATGCTATAATCAGAGAAATTAAAGCAACAGTGAGATGCCATGTTGATGCTATCAAAACACAGACGTTAGAAATATGCATGCAAAGTGTTGGTCAGGATATGTAGTGGTAAATACTGTTATGTTCTTCTATGGATCTGTGAAGTGGCATGTTCATTGTTGTTATGCCCTGTGACCTAGCTTATTCTTGGGTGTTTATCTCAGAGAATTTCTTGCATGCATCTATGAAGATACACAAAAGCAACGCTAAAACATGAAATAACGTGTGTGTCAGAACTGATGAAAGTATGAAATATTTGAAGAGAGGAGAAAGTAGGGTAGATTGGCCAGATGCCAGTAAACCTATCGTTTCTTTGGGGTTTGAGTCTTGTGGGAAGCCCATAAAGCCATCTGGATAGGTATGAGAGAATCCTGAAGTGTCTGGATTATTTGTGCAGGTCATTATGCAAAGCCTTGCTTTTTGGCTTGAGCCACATCTAACATGGTGAGAGAAGGAAAGAAACACAAGTGGAGAACAGTGTCTGGAGAAATAAACCAGAGGTAGTGTGCCTTGTTCCACAGTGCAGAAGGCAGTGAAACGACCAGAGACTGGACTCAGGAGAAAGAGGCAGCACTGTGTGGGGACTTTTTGAGGACAAACCGATGACTGTGTCCACTGGCTTCAGCAGTGGGTGTCCACATGATGCTCCATGGGGCTAGGAGTGACTGGCCACATTTCAGAAGACATCATCATAAAATGCCCAGGGGCCAAGCCATGTCCAGCTGCATCACAAACCCAGGTATACCAAGAAGAGGCATGTGTGAAGTGAAAGTGTTAAATTGCTCGGTTGTGTCTGACTCTGTGACACCATGGACTGTAACCCGCCAGGCTACTCAGTCCATGGACTTCTCCAGGCAAGAATACTGAAGTGGATATCTATTCCTTTCTCCAGGGGATCTTCCTGACCTGGGGATTGAACCCAGGTCTCCCACATTGTGGGCAGATTCTCTACTGTCTGAGCCACCAAAGAAGCCCCAATAAAAACCTATTAATACAAGTGAGGAATGTAAGCCCTCTTTCTTTTGATGGTTAAAATCACATGAGTTCCCTTATACTTTCAGAAACTGGAGAGGAGAGAGGGGAAGAGGAGATATTCTAAAAAGGCAGAAAACTTACTGAAAAGAGAGTTAACCTGAAAGAAATAGTTAAACAGGAAGAAAGGAGATATCTTTAATTGGCATGGGAGATTAGATCAGTTTTAAAATAAGACAAATCTGTATTTCCCCCTATATACCTGACATAAAGTCTGTGGCATGTCCTTGCTATATTGCCATATGCATTTTCATTGTACCACATTGAATATGTGATTCAGGCAATTTTTTTTCACATTTGATCTAGACAGATGGAAACCCCATGGAGTAAATTACAGGATGATTCAGTGCAGGAAACAGACTTTCACAAGGAAACAAGAATCATGAGGCCATGGTATTCATGTGTAATGGGTTCACCCACAACTTATTAAACAGAAGTCCTTCTGGAATAAAAGCAAATTCCATAAATCCTAATAGTTTTGACAAGCTGGGAAGCTTGAGTCAGCCTCACTCAGATGAGTTCAGGGTTCCATAAGCTTGTCTTCATTAAAAAAAAAATTATCCTGACAGAGGCTGTCCTTTGCTTAACAATCCTAAGTGAAAGTCTTTATTTTCCATTAAAATGTATGCAACTCAACTTAATGTTGATTTAAAGCAATTTTCTCCAACAAAGAAAATTTATTGTAAGATACCTGTTTCTTAGTTTTAATTAATCAAAGATATGGAACAGTTTGGGGCTTCCCAGTTGGCTTCCCACCACCCGTGATCAAGAAAGAACCCACCTGCCAATGCAGGAGACATAAGAGACTCGTGTTGGATCACTGGGTGGGGAAGATCCTCTGCAGGAGGGCATGGCAACCCAGTTCAGTATTCTAACCTGGAGAATTACATGGATGAAGGAGCCTGGTGGGCTACAGTCCATAGGGTCACAAAGAGTTGGACAAAACTGAAGCAACTTAGTATGCATGCATGAATAAACAGTTTAAATTAGAACTTTTGGTCAGCATCGTGATCTAGCTCTTATCACTTCACTTCCTTGGTATTCTCCAGGCTAAATTACCTCCACCATACACATTTACTGCTTCCAACGCCTCTAAAATGGAGGCAGAGTGAACTAAGAAGCTAGTACAGTGCGGTTAGGGGGAAAGGACATGATTAGTTATTGAATCAGGTCACATACTAGCTTGAGACAGGGACGCCTGGTGTGCTGCAGTCCATGGGGTTGTAAAGAGTTGGACATGACTGAGTGACTGAACAACAAGATCTTAAACTGAGTCTCAGTCGTGTAAAGGAGATAATGGGACTTCCTGCACTGTCATGAGGAAATTTATTTGGTTCAATATGTGTAAAAGTTCCTTGTATTACATACAGTTTGTCATAGTTATTCTAATTTCAGGAGTTGTTTATAAGAAAGTGGCCTAATATATGGAAACATGTATGTACACAGACCTATTTGGTAAGCATTATTTATGTATAAGTACAGTATTTCAGTTTTGCCCTATTTTTATTTAACTTTACTACTGGAAACAAGTGTTAGTTGCTCAGTCATGACCAACTCTTTCGGACCCCATGGACTGCAGCCCGCCAGGCTCCTCTGTCCATGTGATTCTCCAGGCAAGAATACTGGAGTGGGTTGCCATTTTCTCCTCCAGGAGATCTTGCTGACCCAGGGATCGAACCCACATCTTCTGCATTGCCAGCAGATTCTTTACCATTTGAGCCACCAGGGAAGCCCTGCTATAAACAAGGAGGCTCTAAATAAGAATAAAAGCTAAAGTTAGTAGTTATTTAAGAAAATTTGGTGAATTCTTTGTTGGAATTCCTCCCAGAAATTGAGACAGTGAAGGAATCTAAAGTGGGTAACAATGTTTTTCCCAGTGAGCTACTTTCCAATTCTTTAATCAGCTGATAGATCATCTAACAAATTTTGATTATAGAACACTATTAGTTTCCTGGGCCCACTGTAACAAAGTACTACAAACTGGGTAACTGAAAACAGCAGTAAGTGATTATCTTACAGTTCTAGAGGCTAGAAGCCTGATATCAAGGTGTGAGCAGGGCCGGATTCTCTCTTAAATCTGTCACTGAGAATCCTCTTAGCTGCTTCTAGCTTCTCTTGTTTGCCGGCAATCACTGGTATTCCTTAGTGTGGAGATACATTGCTCTAATCTGTTGTCAGATGGCTATCTTCTTCTCATATGCCTTTACCTCATCTTCCCTCTGTGAGTGTCTCTGTCTCCATTTGTCCTTTTTGTAAGGGCACCAGTCATATTGGATTGGGTTTCCCTGGTGGCTCAGACAGTAAAGGATCTGCCTGCAATGTGGGAGACCTGGATTCAGTCCCTGGGTTGGGAAGATCCCTGGAGGAGGGCATGGCAACCCACTCAAGTATTCTTTCCTGGAGAATCCCCATGGACAGAGGAGCCTGGCAAGCTGCAGTCCATGGGGTTGCAAAAAGTTGGATATGACTGAGCGACTAAACACAGCACAGCATATTGGATTAGAGGCCCACCCTGCTCCAGCATGACCTCATCTTAACCTAACTAACTGCTCCTGCAACAACCCTATTTCCAAATAAGGTCACATCTTAACATACTTGCAGTTAGAACTTCAACATATGAATTTGGGGGAGAAGGGAAGGCAAGGGGGCACCATTCAACCTGGGGTTTCCCTGGTGGCTCAGATGGTAAAGAATCTGATGGCAATGAGAGACCTGAGTTCAATCCTTGGGTTGGGAAGATCTCCTGAAGAAGGAAATGGCAACCCACTCAAGTGTTCTTGCCTGGGAAATCCCATGGACAGAGGAGCCTAGTGGGCTACAGTTCATGGGGGTGCAAAGAGTCAGACACAACTGAGAGACTAACACACTAACATACATTAACTATTCAACTCATAATGAGGAGAAAGTTAGAATTTTAGAGAAAAGAAATTGCTAACTCATAGCCAGGTGATTGACCAAGAACCTTGATAATTCTGTATGTTTTCTGTTTTTTTTTTCCTCCAGGCTCTGAGTCAATAAAATTTGGAAGTTAACTGAGTCTCTGGTTGGAGAGCTCTTTGAAGGCTGTCGATCCATCAGAAGCATAGTTCTATTCCAAGGCAGCTTGGTATATGGAGCCCTCATGGTTAAAGGCAATGGTAACGTGTCGGTGAGTCAGCAGGAGAGGTGGATGAGTCCAGACACAAGTTGAAAATGATCTTTCTACTCCAGATTCATTTCCCAGCATGTCACAGGAAGAAATTCCCACCAGACCCAGGGAAAGCAGCTATCCTCTCAATAGAATAGTGACCCTCTCCTTCCAGAGTCTCAGATTTATGAGTTTTTCTGTTGATTTCTTTATTTTCATCTCCCTAGTTGCTTAGAGGAAAATTGGGATAATTTTGAAATTAGAGCTTTCAACCTAAGGTCTTTTATTGCTCCTGAGTTTGTGGTTTTGTGTATTACTCATACATTTACATCCACAAAGTAAGCCTGAGTTGTTGAAATGTGGCCATTAATTAATCAATTAATCTAAGTAAAATCTTCCCTGTTAAGCATTTCTTATATCATCTTTCTAGTGAATTTGAAACCAGGTTTCCAATACTTTCTGATCATGAAGTATCCTCTGGCTTAGGACTCATAGTAGAGAAGTTCATGGAAAGCCTAGGGTGTTAGCTTCTTTCCCGGCTATATTCCAGCTGGTTTTAAATCCCTTTGCTTGCTTTGGCTTTCCCACATTACCTCTTTATGTGGGTGTTATTGGAACCTTCCTCTTGGTGTCCAATAAAACTCACCCCTTCCCTCTCGGTCTTGCTACAAAAGGTTGGAAAAAACCCAGTGGTGATCTTACCTTAAAATTAAGGCCAAAGGATAGACAGAGGCAACTAAGAGGGTGAAGTTAGGAGTGGTTATAATTTTTCACACTGAACTGTTTCTGAACAACAGTCAGGAAAGAGCCCCACAGAGAATATGGCCCTTTATGTAATGAGTTCTTTGGAGGAAATATGAGTCTCATGAGAATTAGAGGTTCGCCTAGAGGTTTAAGAAAGGATTAGCAACTCGTAAGTGCTATGAGCCAAAGGCAAAAGGAAGTTGTTCTTGGGTAGTGGGTGGTCAAATGTCCTCAGAGCTGTGGGATTGTCCAACAGAGATAAATAGCAAAGGAGAAAAATAAAGAAGGAATTTCTTCTAAGCAGATAACTGGACTATTAAGTCATCCAAGCACTGAGCACTGAGGGTGATGCTCAAATGTGGAGAGCACCACACATTCCCAGGAACCCCAAGGATTTGGCTTTTGTGTCTGTTCTACCATTAAGTAGGTGGAGGATTGAGTGCAACCCTTTCATGTCTTTGAATCTCACTTTCTGAACTTAACACTCTTTACCATTGGCTCTGGTTCAAGTAACGTTTTCATGGGTCTGTCCTTTTGCTTAAAAGCTCTTTTGACCTGAATTTTGTTTAAATACACATAAATGCATTTGGGAGGAATACTATTAATATTAGTGCTTTTTAAAAAATACTACTACTGGTATTGAGTCATGAAGACAACTCTGTGACAAGCACCACAATTTGAGTGGTTGATACCCGCCACTTTCTTTAATCATAATGGTGATCCTGGAGAAGGCAATGGCACCCCACTCCAGTACTCTTGCCTGGAAAATCCCATGGATGGAGGAGCCTGGTGTAGGCTGCAGTCCATGGGGTCGCTACGAGTCGGACACGACTGAGTGACTTTACTTTCACTTTTCCCTTTCATGCACTGGAGAAGGAAATGGCAACCCACTCCAGTATTCTTGCCTGGAGAATCCTAGGGACCGCGGAGCCTGGTGGGCTGCCGTCTATGGGATTGCACAGAGTTGGACACGACTGAAGCAACTTAGCAGCAGCAGTAGCAGCAATGGTGATCCTAAGAAGAGGTTGTTGTTCAGTAGCTAAGTTGTGTCCAACTCTTTGTGACTCGATGGACTGCAGCATGCCAGGCTTCCCTGTCCTTCAGTATCTCCCAGAGTTTGCTCAAACTCATGTCCATTAAGTTGGTGATACCATCCAACCATCTCAACCTCTGTTTCCCCCTTCTCCTCCTGTCCTCAGTCTTCCCCAGCATCAGGGTCTTTTCCAATGAATTGGTTCTTAGCATCAAGTGGCCAAAGTATTGCAGCTTCAACTTTAGCATCCATCCTTGCAATGAATATTCAGGATTGACTTCCTTTAGGATTGACTGTTTTGATCTCCTTGGTGTCCAAGGGACTCTCAAGAGTCTTGCTCAGCACCACAGTTCGAGAAGTATGATCATCCTTTACAGCTGGTTAGGAATGTGTTCAAGTGGAAATGTTAGTTAAAAAGCACCCAACCAGTCAATAGGTCCAGTGGAAATGGGACTCAGGCTGATGAGATTGTAAAGGTGGGAAAGGCCTGTGATGAGGTTGGGGCAATAGGGGCTGCCTTGTTCAGGGAAGGGGCAAAGAGCAGTGTTTGGAGGACAGCGATAGCTGCTGGGCATCTCAAAGAAGAACCAAACACAGGGGAAAGTACAGGAAAAGAAGATGCTAAAAGACGAGATTTTCATTAAAAACCATTTCCCCCTTTTTATAATTGTGAAAATAATATATGCACATTGAAGAATAATCAGATGATACAGAAAAAATTAAGGAACTGAAGAAAAATATACTATAGACCTTCTTCCACAATTATTTTCATTGTTGTATATTACCTTATCCTGTGGATGATTCCACTCTAATGACAGAAAGCAGAAGAACTAAAGAGCCTCTTGCTGAGGGTGAAGAAGGAGAGTGAAAGAGTCAGCTTAAAACTAAATATTAAAAACCTAAGATGACATTTGGCCTCATTACTTCATGGCAAACAGAAGGGGAAAAGGTGGAAGTAGTGACAGATTTCCTGTTCTTGGGCTCTAAAATCACTGTGGATGGTGACTGCAGCCATGAAATCAGAAGACATTTGCCTCTTGGCAGGAAAGCTATGACAAACCTAGACAGTGTGTTGAAAAGCAGAGACATTACTCTGCCGACAAAGGTCTGTATAGTCAAGGCTATGGTCTTTCCAGTGGTCACGTACGGTTGTGAGATCAGGGCTGTAAAGAAGGCAGAGCACCAAAGAATTGATGCTTTCAAACTGTGGTGCTAGAGAAGACTCCTGAGAGTCCCTTGGACAGCAAGGAGATGAAACCAGTCAATCTTTAGGGAAATCAACCCTGAATACTCGTTGGAAGGACTGATGCTGAAGCTGAAACTCCAGTATTCTGGACATCAGCTGGGCATAGCTGATTCATTGGAAAAGTCTCTGATACTGGGAACGATTCAGGCCAGAAGGAGAAGACGGCATCAGAGGACGAGATGGCTGGCTGATGCATCACCAATGCAATGGATGTGAGCTTGGGCAAACTTTGGGAGATGGTGAGGGACAGGGAGGCCTGATGTGCTGCAGTCCATGGGGTCGAAAATAGTCAGACACGACTGGGTGGCTAAACAACAACAACAACAACAACATATTACCTTCTAATTTTTGTCTAACATTCTAATTTTCCTCAGGTTTCAATCTGCTTAATATTAAATCATAAACAGTTTCCTATGTCGTCATATAATCTTTATTATCAATATTACCATTTTACATGGCAACATACTAGTTCATATTATATAAAAAACCTTTTCTGCATGGTTGGATAATGGAAACTATGCAATATTTATGGGTAACTTGTGTGAAATGAAAATATCTCCTGCCATATCAATAAACAAGAAATGTCATAGCCATCAGCGATTTCTGGCCTCCAAATGTGAATGAGGGCTCTCAAAACTGCAATCCAGCAGATGCCACCATCCCCCACAGAGATTGCTGAGGAGCTGGGAGAAGGCAAGAACCAACGTGAACAAGGAAACAGGACTGGCCCAGATAGCTGAGGAGCGTATGGAAGGAGTTAATTCAGTGAGCCCAGAGGCTTGCATCTTCCCATACATAGAATGCTAAATTCTTTAACCTGATATCTGATCTTTGAAGTTCAGACTGCCTGTTCCCTTTGTTGCAAACTTGTGTATAGCCTGACTTCCCCTCTGTCTCCTTGGAGCAGTTTTCTCAGAGCTACTGATACGCTGTCTCCCGGGCTTGGAGTCCTAAACATTCCCACCAAATAGAATAACTCTACTTTCAGGTTGTGACTATATTTTTCATTTGACACTTGAAATAAGCTTTTTTCCTAGATGGTACTTTGATTCATTACATTTGCAGGAATCTGGTTTCTAGGGACACTCTTGGGTTCATTGGACCTATGAATTTATTAAAAATGAGAGTTACCCAGTATCTATTCTACCAGCCGTTTGTAGAAAATAAATATTGGAAAGTTGCTAACATGGAATTAGTATTCTAAAAAAAGATTTAAAAAGAATAAAGGAGTGGAAAGTGCTCCTTGGGTGTCAAGGAGAGTAAAAGAGAAATTTAAGACATCAGTAGAGAGGTTGGTGACTGTAATAATGTATTTCTGTGTTCCGTATAAGAAGGCATACGGCATAGTCTGTGCAAAATGAAGCCAGAATTCCAAGCAGAAATGGAATAACCTTAAGAAAACTTTTCTTGGCACTGTAAGCTCACACATGTACTTTTATATGCTACAAAGCTGAAAAAAAAAGTTAAAAAATTCTGAAGTATTGAGGCCATAGCTATAAAAAAATTAAGGTTTTAAACTAGATTTGTGAGAGTAAGAAAATATGTGTTCTGGTATGCTGCTATTCTGTACAGTACTTTTTCATGCTGGTAAATATTCTGTTTCTGCCAATGTGAACAATTATTTTTTCTGGCAAAAACAGTTTGAATAAAAATAGTAGCAAGCCACCATTTCTTAACATAGTAAAGTTGAAAATTTTAAACATTTAATGGAAATTATTTACACATTTATTTCATTGCTATTCAAAGGAAGTAGTAGGAATTCCATGAAAGTTTGTGTTATGACAAAAGTAAATTGCTAGTGTAAAGGTGTTTGGAAGCTAGAAGAATGATAAATAGGAGATGATTTAGAAAGAAACAAGTGTATCTATTTTAAAACATTGTTATTATTAGCTTCAACCTTCTCTGACTTGCCAAGACTCCCTCAGACTGGAAAAGATACGGCAAGTAGACTACCAAATATTTATTCATTTCTTCTTTGTATTTAACAGAAGCTGAATTTTGCTCAGTACATCCATGGTCCAGGTAAAGTACTTTCCCAGACTTGTTTGCAGTTACGGGTGACTATATGACATTTTCAGCTGATGAAATAATGGACAAAACTTGCTAGGTTCAGCCCCTTTGCTCTTTCTTTCTCCTTGTTCTTGCCTGGAAAGCAGGTAGTGAGGTTGAAGGTAATAGCCAATCTGAGACCATCTCACAGCAAAGATGAAGAATTAAGCTACCCAATGAGGACATGTGCTTAGTCGCTCAGTCCTGTCTAGCTCTTTGCAGCCCCATGGACTGTAGTGCCCCAGGCTCCTCTGCCCATGGAATTTTCCAGGCAAGAGTATTCGAGTGGGGTGCCCAGGGGATCTTCCCAACCCATGGATAGAACCTGCATCTCTTGCATCTCCTGAATGGGGAAGTGAAAAAGAAGTAGAATCGTGTGGCACTGGTGAAACCATGGAACCACTGGGCCACTCTTCTCTGCACTTTGTTTATGAGGCCAACTATATGAAGCTATTTAGTTAAGCCACCGTCATCAGATTTCTGTTACATCCAGTGCACACAAATCCTAAATAACACAAGAGCCCTTGATGTAGTCTCTGTAACCTCTACTTTTATTTATAAACTGCCCATTATGATAATGATGAGTTTAATGATTTATGTTCTCAAACCGTCTGAGCTATTAATTACATTAGGAAGTTAACATTTATTAAGTATTCCCTCTTCCTCATCCTTGTATCTAATACCAAAAAGTGTCTGACACGTTGTGTGCACTTAATAAATATTTACTTACCAGCAATTTGGAAAGTTGTTTTAACTCCAAAGTGCATGTGTATGTATATATATACATGCACATATCTTTACATAAACAAGTAGATGAGCAAACATTATATATAATTATAAATTATGTGTGTAAAAATACTTATATGGCTTTTAAATACTCAGATATTAAAGAATTACTCTATGAGAATCAGTTCAGTCGCTCATTCGTGTCTGACTCTTTGCAACCCCATGGACTACAGCATACCAGGCTTCCCTGTCCATCACCAACTCCTGAAGCTTGCTCAAACTCATGTCCATTGAGTCGGTGATGCCATCCAATTATCTCATCCTCTGTCGTCCCCTTCTCCTCCTGCCTTCAGTCTTTCCCAGCATCAGGGTCTTTTCCAATGAGTCAGCTCTTCGCATCAGATGGCCCAAGTATTGGAGTTTCAGCTTCAGCATCAGTCCTTCCAATGAACACCCAGGACTGATTTCCCTTAGGATGGACTGGTTGGATCTCCTTGCAGTCCAAGGGACTCTCAAGAGTCTTCTCCAACACCACAGTTCAAAAGTATCAATTCTTTGGCACTCAGCTTTCTTTATAGTCCAACTCTCACATCTATACATGACTACTGGAAAAACCATAGCTTTGGCTAGATGGGCTTTTGTTGGCAAAGTAACGTCTCTGCTTTTTAATATGCTGTCTAAGTTGGCCATAACTTTTCTTCCAAGGAGCAAGTGTCTTTTAATTTCATGGCGGCAGTCACCATCTGCAGTGATTTTGGAGCCCCCCAAAATAAAATCTCTCACTGTTTCCATTGTTTCTCCATTTATTTGCCATGAAGTGATGGGACGGGATGCCATGACCTTAGTTTTCTGAATATTGAGTTTCCAGCCAACTTTTTCACTCTCTTCTTTCGCTTCCATCAAGAAGCTGTTTAGTTCTTTTTCACTTTCTGTCATAAGGGTGGTGTCATCTGTGTACCTGAGGTTACTGATATTTCTCTTGGCCATTGTGATTCCAGCTTGTGCTTCATCCAGCCTGGCATTTTTCCTGATATACTCTGCATATAAGGTACACTGTTTGAGAATAATCACCACTATTTCCTTTCCAGTTAGGATTTGTATAGGGCTGTAATAATCAACACTATGTATTGCACTAAACTCTAAGCTCTTAGAGAGAAACACAAGAGAACTAATGTGGTAGAAAAGGCGATAAAGAAACAATGACTTTAGATTCCCTCTAGCGGCATTTGTCAGACCACCTGAATAAGCATTCTTTGTACAAACAATACAAAGGGGGTTCCTAGGTGGTGCAGTGGAAAAGAATTCGCCCAGCAATGCAAGGGACATGGGTTTGATCCCTGGTCCGGGAAGATTCCATGGGGAAACTAAACCCCTGTGCCACAATTGAGCTCTGCGCTCTAAAGCCCACAAACTGCAGCTAATTAGCTCTCTGTGCTGCAACTACTGAAGCCTGCACGCCCTAAAGCCTGTACTGCTCAACAAGAGAAACCACCATAGCGAGAAGCCTGGACACTGCAACAGTGAATAGCTGCCTATCAGCACAACTAGAGAAAAACCTACGTGCAGCAACAAAGGCCCAGCACAACCAGAAATAAATTAAAAAAGAAAGAAGACATGAAGTTTGGAAAAGGGAAGAAAACTTAACACTTTTTACAGAAGACAGAAATTCTTATTTTACCATGAGGGTGAGACATTTATTTTGTTCTCCATTTTATTTTTGGTGGCCAGAAAACCTATGTAATACATAAGTGCTCAATAATACTTGGTGGAAAGGATGGCCTGATAAAGAGAGGAAATCTCTTGAGAAACCAGCACTCCAGAGAGAAACACTCTGGTAAAGCCGTTCAAGAGCCATGACTTAATGAGCTTTCTGGAGATTTGAATATGCTGCACATACAGCTTTTTCTCCAAATTCTTGCTGTTTGGAATTTTGATATTTTTAAATATTCAGTAATAGAAAATAAATACTTGATGACTATTAATCAAAATCCTTCTCAACATAGTACTCCAGGGAACTGCTAGCAATTGATTAAGGTAGACAAGAGACCTTATTGCTATCTATAGTATAAGACTTAATATTGTTTTTTCCAGGTCAAGTAACTGAAAATTGTTTTGTAATCACCAGGGGCTTCCCTGTTGACTCAGTGGGTAAAGAATCCGCCTGCAGTGCAGGAGCCTCAGGAGACTCATGTTCAGTCCCTGGGTTGGGAAGATCCCATGGAGGAGGAAATGGCAACCCATTCCAGTTTTCTTGCCTGGAGGAGTCCATGGACAGAGATCCTGGTGGACTACAGCCCATAGGGTTGCAGAGTGGACATGACTGAGCAAAGACACCATAAAATCACCAGAATCACCTCCCTAGCATTATCTGAAGACAGGTGATTTTTTTTCTCCTCAAATACTATTGTGGTAGTTTTAAAATAGTTTCAAATTCTTTGATATTCCTCTCTTTGGTGGAAGGGAAGGAAATTCCCTTTCCATTGAGTATGAGCTGGAGTGGACTTAATGAATCTTTTTTTTTAAGCTCTTTTTTTTTTTTTTTGTAAAGTGGTTTTTTTTTTTCCCTTTTAAAAAAATGTAGTTTGTTTATTTATTTGGCTGTACCAGTTCTTAGTTGTGACATTTGTTGCAACATGCAGGTTCTTTTTGATTTTTAGTTGCAGCATGTGGGATCTAGTTCTCTGACTAGAGATCAAACCTGGGCCCCCTGCATTGGGAATGTGGAGTATTAGACCCTGGGCCACCAGGGAAGTCCCATGAATCTCATCTAATAAAAAAAGAATATGATGAAAGTGACAGTGCATGGCTTTGAAGACTGGGTATAAAAGGCACTGTGACTTTCTGCTAATTCTCTTTCTCTATCTCTCTCTGTTAGGTGATTTGCTGTGGGAAAGCTGGCTGCCATGTGGCAATAAACCAAGGCCTCCTGCAAACAGACATGTGCATGAGCCATCCAACAGTGGCTCCTCTAGCCCCAGTCAGGCCTTCAGGTAAGACTGCAGCATCTGCCAGCATCATAGTTACAACCTTATGAGAGACTGAGCCAGAGTCATCCAGCTAATCCACTTCCAAAATCCTGACCCACAAATAGTAAATGAATATATATTTACTGTTTAAACCATGAAATTTTAGAGTAATATTTTATGCATAAATGGATAACAATGTTGTTGTTGTTCAGTCACCCGTCGTGTCTGACTCTTTGCAAAGCCATGGACTGCAGCACACTAGGCCCCCTTGTCCCTCACCATCTCCTAGAGTTTGTCCAAATTCATGTCCATTGCATCGGTGATGCCATCCAGCCATCTCATCCCCTGATGCCATCTTCTCCTTCTGCCCTCAATCTTTCACAGCATCGGGGGCTTTTCCAATGAGTTGGCTATTCACATTAGATGACCAAAATACTGGAGCTTCAGCTTGAGCATCAGTCCTTCCAATGAGTATTCAAGTATTGAGTTCCTTTAAGACTGACTGGTTTGATCTCCTTGCTGTCCAAGGGACTCTTAGGAGTCTTCTCCAGCAGCACAGTTCGAAGGTATCAATTCTTTGGCACTCCAAATATTGTTATTATCTGGATAACAATGGTTTGATCCCTGGGTTAGGAAGATTCCCTGGAGGAGGGTATGGCAATCCACTCCAGTACTCTTTCCTGGAGAATCCCATGGACAGAGAAACCTGGCAGGCTACAGTCCAAAGGATTGCAAAGAGTCAAGACACGACTGAAGTGACATAGCACATAGCTATATTAATTTTTTTTTAAAGAAATCAAACTCATTTACAGCCCCTTTTAAGACTAACAGCCTCTATTCCCAATTTCACCACCTTGGTATTGTCAAGTTAGCTACTTACCCATCAATACCTGCTTTTTTCTTTCTTCTACAGCAGGGTCAGAAAACCCTTTTTATACAGGGCTAGATAGTAAATAGTTTAGGCTTTGTAGGCCATGTGGTCTCTGTCACAACTAGTCAGCTCTGCTCTTGTGGCAGAGAGCAGCTGTAGACAATATTCAAATGAATGAGTGTGCCTGTGTTCCAATAAAAGTTTATTTATGGATACTGAAATTTGAATTTCACATAATTTTCACATCATGGAATGTTATTCTTCTTTTGAATTTTTTTCAACCACTCAAAAATATAAAAACCATTCTTAGCTTGTAGGTCACTTGAAACCAAGCCTTGGGCCAGATTTGGCCCACGAGTGTAGTGTGCTGATTCCTGTTCTAAAGTAATGGAATTCTTGATATTTAGCTGGCACGTGGATGCCCAAATAAAGACTTTTTTTTTTTTCAGACAGTAGCTGTGTAACCACACTATGGTTAATGAAAAGTAGGTGATAAGTGCAAATTCTGAGTCATGCTCTTAAAGGAAAGTAGTGTACTCTCCTCTTTTATTCCCCCTTTTTCACTTTTCACTGGCCAGAATGAAGATCACCTTGGACCATGCGATGGCAGAAATATCCTTGGTATGGTAGAAAAAATAGAAAGAGCTCGAATTCCTGCCTCTGGACCGTGTGTGGTCATACTGCTATAAGAATGAAAAATAAGACTATGATCGTTTTGTAAAGGGACCTCTGCTTTAGGGCCTTTTCACACTTTGCCAAATCTATATTCTAACATCAGCTGGTTAGACTTTGGCTAACATCTCTAAATGTAATGATAGGTTAATGTGTTGTACTTTGAAGAAGCACTTCAGAAACTTTCAAGAAACAGGTAAGTGTGGAGTTAAAAAATTCATTCTTGGTTCCTTATCAAGTCAAGAGAGTTTGGATATAGGACAGCTTTAACTTTTTATTTAAATGCAAAATTTCTAAATATTGCAGGTGTTTTGCCTTTTGTTCTGATTGTTGATTTCCTGTGATTTGGAAGTGAACAAAGGTGTCTTTTTATCCTTTTGCTCCTATCTCCATCACACTTACAGCCAAAGAAAGAACATTAGTAATTGGGAGAAACAAATAATTTACTTCTTATAATCTCTGATGAATAATTAATTCACATTGTCCTTTGTGGATTTTATTTATATAAATGAACGGATTTAAAATCTAGCCTCCTCTCCTACCGCCCACAAGTATCCCATGGTCCTATGGATTTTCTCATTTATATGATAGCTGAAAGAAACCATAGTTATAAGAGACATACTTGTGAGCATATTTTATTTTCCACAGCAGAACTTGGGGGGGTCCCAGGCTGTAAACAGCAGTGGAAAAATGATCCCACAGACCACCATAAGAATCGTCAACCACCATTCAGCTGCACCGGAGTATCAGGCATTGTCCAAACACCGTTGTTTGAGTTCTTGTGCTGAGCCACAGTATTTCCCATTCACCTCTCTCTCCCTCTTCTCTCCTTACCAAAAATCAAACTAGCTTTAAGTAGGCACAGTCTTTCAAGTCCTGGCTGCTGTTGTCCCCAGGAGATTTCAGGAAGAAGCAGTCTTGGCTGATCCTTAGAGCCAGAGGTGGAGCTGTGAGAGGAACAGTGTCTGGCTTTTGAGAGCAGCCAGGGCTTCGGAGGGAAAAAGCAGCTTGGCGAATGAGGAAAGAATGTGCTTGTCACTTCAAGAGGCAAGAAACTTCCACCCCCCCCACCCCACCCCCTGCTTCTGCCAACTAGTGTTTATTGGAAAGGACAGGGTGGTGATGATGGCAGGTGACTTTGGTTTGGATTTTGTGGAATTTTTCATGTTTATTTTACCTTCTCAAAGAGCAGATAAATGTGCAAATCCCTCAGTTAACTATTCTGAATTCTGCTTGTGTTTTTATTGGAAAACGGAGAGTTGTTCCTCAGTTATTTTGAAGAATGCCACCCCTGGCCCATTTTAAAACTCTGCTTGCTTTCCTTGTATGTAAGCTAATATTTGTTATAGGGGTTTTGGAGAAAAGTAGCAGAGGGTATTTAAATGGAAAGTGAAGGTCCAAGGGAGACAAGATCCTGCTCTGAGAACACGAGCGAATTTACAGTTGAGAGGATCAGGTGGGCCCGTGTAGACAAAATAGTTTTAGCTGAAACCAAAGGTGAGCTTATGAAAAATTTGACATGGTAGGGGGGAAAAGTTTTTTAAGGTGTCATACTCTCTGGTCATGTTTTGATTTGTTGTTGATTTTCTTGGATTCTTATGGAAATGGATAGAGCAACAGGGACTATTTTCCCATTCTGAATTCCATTTGTTAGACTTGGAAAGTGTGACCTGATTTTAAATATCATTTTTAAAATGAACAAAAAGACATTCCAATATTAATATTTGAAAAATAATGTTAACCATTTTAAAATCTTTTTCCTCTCTCTCTGAACTCTCAACATTTTTGCCTGCTTCCAGAATTCTCCCTTTAGTTGTACCTAACTTTTATTTATTTATATAAGTTTGGCAGTAGGAATGTTAGTTGGATCTTGGGACATAAATACATGTAAAAATTAAAATGGGGAATAAGGTGGGAGTATTGGGAAAAATATTTCTTGGGTTCTGCCTGTGTGATAGACCTGTTTACTAGGTCCTTTCCTTGTTAGAATCTGTGAAGTAAGAATTATTATGACCATTTGGTGGCGGGGGTGGGGGGGCTGCGCTTTGAGGCTTGAAGGATCTTAGTTCCCTCACCAGGGATCAAACTGGGGCCTTCAGCACTGAACGTGCGGAGTCCTAACCACTTGGCTTCCCTGCCAGGGAATTCCCTGTTACAACCATTTTAAAGAAGGGAGACCGAGGCTCAGTAAGGGTCTTTATAACTAATATTACCTGATGGTCTATTAATAGTAAAGTCAAGTTATCTGTATTTAAACATACTTGTGATTCCATATTCTTTCTACCGCTCTTTGTCCACATAATAATATCTACATTGATTATGTTTAAATTGATTGTTGTTTAGTCACTAAGTTGTGTTCGACTCTGCAATTCTGTGGACTGTAGCACACCAGGCCCTTCTGTCCATTAGATTTCCCAGCAAGAATACTGGAGTGGGTTGCCATTTCCTTCTCTAGGAAGTCTTCCTGACACAGGGATCAAACCTGTATCTCCTGTATTGGCAGGCAATCATTAAAAATTGATTGATCAGGTACTTCCCTGGTGGTCTAGTGGTTAAGATTCTGAACCACTGTGGCCCATTGCAGGGGCCACAGATTTGATCCCTGGTCAGGGAACTGGATTCCACATGTCGCAACTAAGACCCAGAGGAACCAAATAATTAAATTTTAAAAACTGATCAGAAGAAACCTGTGTATAATTATTTAGGACTCCTCTTTTGCTAATGTACTATGATTCTAGGGAATAAGACTTTGTTACAAGGATTCAAGGGAACGTAGAGTCAACTACATAGTTACTTTGCACCTCCAAATTTCCAAGACTAGAATTAGTACTTCTCAAGATAAAAATAATCTGATGTGGTCTCTTGTCATTACCCGTGATGAAATTCCTGGCCTGGCAATTTCACCAAACTACTTCCGACATGGTGGCCTTGTACATGTCCTGTGTGGTAACTTTTCTTGATCTTTGGCACTCTTCATTGAGGCCAGAGTAGAAGTTTCACAAGGCATGTCTGGTGTGAATCATTACAACTTCTTTGTAGAAAGTATCTCTCAGAGATGCTGTTCATATAAGTAGATTGTGAGCAAAGCAGGAACTTGGAATTTCATACTCTTTCCCAGCACACGTATAAGGAAATGAACTGGATGTAAAGAAGTCAATTAAAGGAGTCAGTGAACCTCAGAGAATATCACAAGAGCAACATCTACTACAGTCTTTTTTATTCACCAGCATCAAGAGCATCTCCAATGGGTTGACACAGTTTTCCTTTTTTTGAGTGTCTGCTTTGTGTTAATTGTGCTGAAAATATTAAGAATACTTTTAAAAGTTAGAAAAATTCTTTACTCAGAGAGATCATTGCTTTGCTGTGTTTACAAATAAAATAAATTAATCACAAACATGGCTTAAGGAGTGTCTCAGCCACTCTGGAAATGTAGAAGTATTTCTTTTAACCCAGAATATTTAATGAATCAGAACTTCTAGTTCCCAAGCATTCCAAGTAATTAGTATTTTCCTTTGTGAGTGTCAGCTGAAGAATCATTTGCATGATGATGACATATCTAGGTTGTTTAATACACTTTCTTCTGAATCTTTCTTTAGCATGATGTGGGATATACATAGGAAATGTACATTTAAACAGTCACAGCAGTGATTGTAATGATTTCCAAGTGGGACTGCATGCTCTAATGCCCATGAATCGAGGGGTAATATATTTATGTTACTGTTTTCTGTAATAAATCCTAAAACCAGCTGCATATGTCTGGCAATGTAGAGGTTTCAATAAACTAACGCTTGGTAATAATATTGATGTATTTCTCCTAGGGATTAAATAAGTGGAATTAAAAAAAATTATTTCTTTTATTGAAGGATAACTGCTTTACAGAATTTTGTTGTTTTCTGTCAAACCTCGACATGAATCAGCCATAGGTATACATATATCGCCTCCCTTTCAAACTTCTCTCCCATCTCCCTCCCCATCCCACCCCTCTAGGTTGATCCAGAGCCCTGTTTGAGTTTCCTGAGCCATACAGCAAATTCCTGTTGGCTATCTAAAGTGGAGTTTTTATTCTACAACTATTAATGCTTTTTAAAATAGTGTGTAATCGTGTAGAACCAATGCTATTGGTGTAACAGAACTTTGCTATTAAGATGATTGAACAAAACATGTAAAAATATTTTCTCTCGCCAGTGCTCTGTTACAGGGCAAAGTGGATCAGAATAGTTGCCCAGGATGATGTAACTTCACAGGTTTCATGTTGCTATTGTCTTTATTGTAAAATTGAAAAGTTTTAAATATACATACTTCTATGGGCTTCCCTGATAGCTCAGTTGGTAAAGAATACACCCGCAATGCAGGAGACCCCGGTTCCTGGATTGGGAAGATCCCCTGGAGAAGGGATAGGCTACCCACTCCAGTATTCTTGGGCTTCCCTTGTGGCTCAGCTGTTAAAGAATCTGCCTGCAGTGTGGGAGACCTGGGTTTGAACCCTGGATTGGGAAGATCCCCTGGAGAAGGAAAAGGCTACCCACTCCAGTATTCTGGCCTGGAGAATTCCATGAACTATGTAGTCCATGGGGTCACAAAGAATCAGAAAAAAATTGACAATTTTTAAATATGGATGCTTCTATGTGTGAGAAGTTGAAGAACCTATTTCTAGATATTGTAATCTGATATTTTAATGAGTCACTAAATAAATTATTAAATTAAAATATTTATTAAGGGGTAATTTTTGATCATTTTTCTAGTTTAAGTATATTATTTTTAATGTTTTAAAAGCTCATGTGATTAAAATTAAAGAACAACTGGATAGAAAACATTGTCTGGTTATATCAACTAGTCAGTATGCCCAGTCTGGGCTTTTCCTAGGACTGACTCTGGGCTAGTGCTACCACTGGACATGGTCTGGCCTGGGTGCTCAGATTTTAGGGGCTTGAATTACCAGGCATCAGAGAAACTAAACAGAGCTTAGCACACCTCTCTTTATGTATAGCAATTTAGCTCTATTTAAAGTTTTAGCAATTTAGTAGAGGGGTTAATCACATAGGTTTCTAGAGACAGACTGCTTGATGAAACCCTGGCTTTGCTTTTTACTAGATCTTCACTCTGACCTCTGTCAGTCTCAGTGTCATCATCTGAAAAATTAGGAAGATAACAGTACCTCATCTGTTACTGGGAGAAGGCAATGGCAACCCACTCCAATACTCTTGCCTGGAAAATCCCATGGATGGAGGAGCCTGGTAGGCTACAGTCCGTGGGGTCGCTAAGAGTCAGACACGACTGAGCGACTTCACTTTCGCTTTTCACTTTCATGCATCGGAGTAGGAAATGGCAACCCACTCCAGCATTCTTGCCTGGAGAATCCTAGGGATGGGGACGCCTGGTGGGCTGCCGTCTATGGGGTCGCAGAGTCAGACATGACTGAAGTGACTTAGCAGCAGCAGCAGCATCTGTTACTACGAAGCATGAATGAAATGATGCTTGTCAAGCACTTAGCCCAACTCCTCGCAATACTAAAGACTCAATAAATGTTGGATGCTACGATTGTTATTGATGATAATCTTACTATTGTGGTTCCTCATCTTTTCATTACTAGCATGAGCATTTTTTAAATTATATAAACCAGAAAGTTAGTAAATGAATTTATAATAAAGCATGAGATAGTGCCTGGAATGCTTGTGTAACCTCTCTTCATTTCTTGGTTTAGAGATAATTTAGATATAGAATGAATAGTTAGAAGGCTGCCTGGTTAATGAGGAGAAAATATCAGTTTACAGACAAATTAAAGCATCTCTTTTTTTTTGTTTGCTTGAATTCACCTTACAATAGAAGTCCCTGCCTCTGTTGATAGAATGCAGGATGTCAGTATATTTATTTTTGATTAATTCTTTTTATTGAGGTGAAATTCACATAACATAAAATTAACCATTTTGAAATGCACAATTCATTGGCATTTACGACATTCACAGTGTTGTGTAAACTCTCCCTGTGTATAGTTACAAAACATTTTCATCACCCCAACAAAAGCTCATGCCCATAAACCAGCCACTTTCCATTTCCTGCCCCCACCAGCTCCTGGTAGCCACCAATCTGCTTTCTGTCTTTATGGATTTACTTATTTTGGGTACTTCATATAAATGGAATCATACAATATCTAACCTTTTAAGTCTTGCTTCTTTCACTTAGTCTAATATTTTTGAGGTTCATCTACATTGTAGCATGGATCAGTATGTTATTCCTTTTTATGGTTGAATAATATTCCTTTGTGTGTGTGTGTATATATATATATACACACACACACTATATTTATCCACTCATTTACTGATGGTCTTTGATTAATTTTTAAAATGGAAAATTACTTAATAAATACAGCCCAATAAAAAAACACTTTCAAGATGGGATTCAAAAGGGAAAATATTAGGATTAGGAGGTATAAACTCTACGTTTACATAGCAACCACTGGATCTCCAATGACTAGTATAGTTTGTGGCACATAGTAGGTACTCAACAGATATCTATTGTGTGAGTGAATGAATAAACCACTGTAATATGATGTTAAAAACTGACATATATAGAATCAATGCTCTCTATCACCCAAACCCAACTGAAAGGCAGAGGGCAAGGAAATTCCATGATAGCATTCATCCAGGTCAATCATGAGGGTACAAAGCAGAATGGAGAAGGGTGAATCTGGAACTGCAAACTGAGAAAGCCAGCATACGCACCAAGAGTCACTCAAGTCACATGTGGGCAAGTGGCAGCATCTCATCTCATTCAGGTCCATATAAGAATTAGTGTTAAATACCATAGACATGGGGCTTCCTTGGTAGCTCAGTTGGGAAAGAATCTGCCTGCAATGCAGGAGACCCAGGTTCAATCCCTGGGTCAGGAAGATCCCCTGAAGAAGGAAATGGCAAGCCATTCCAGTATCCTTACCCAGAAAATCCCATGGATAGAGGAGCCTGGTGGGTTGCAGTCTATGTGGTTGCAAAGAGTCAGGCACGACTGAACAGCTAACACTTTCAATTACTTCCCATAGACGTATGGGCTTCCCTGCTGGCTCAGTGCATAAAGAATCTGCCTGCAATGCAGGAGTCACAGGAGACTCAGGTTTGATCCTAGGGTTAGGAAGATCCTCTGGAGGAGGGCATGGCAACCTACTTCAGTATTCTTGCCTGGAGAATCCCATGGACAAAGGAGTCTGGTGGGCTACAGTCCCTAGGGTCACAAAGAGTCGGACATGAGAGAAGTGACTGAGCACAGATGTCCATCATAGACTTAACACCTCACTCATGTGCTTTCCCTCATTAAACATCTTATATTCTGGTTATTAAGGTTAGGAGTTAAAAAATAGCATAGAAAAACTAATGATTTTGATTGATATTCAGTTACATTTTTGGAAACCGGGGAATTTTAAGACCCACAGAGTGACAGTAATGTGAAACTTTAAGAAAAATGGAAACTTACTACATGATGAACATCATATGTCCTAGATTGAATTTCAAAGAAGCAAAATGAAATTAATAGAAATTTTGCCAGTTTAAGAAGTCCAGTAAAAGATCTTGTGCTGAAAGAACTCACTACATTGTGCAAACATGAATCAGCCTTTAAAAAAATATTTATTTATTTGGTTACGCTGAATCTTAGTTGTGGCACGCAGACTCTCTAGTTGCCCCACAGCATGTGGGATCTTAGTTCCCCTACCAGAGGTTGAACCCTTGTCCCCTGCACTGGGGGCTTCCCTGGTGGCTCAGATGGTAAAGAGTCCACCTGCAACGAAGGAGATGCGGGTTTGATCCCTGGGTCAGGAAGATCCTCTAGAGGAGGGCATGGCAACCCACCCCAGTATTCTTGACTGGAGAATCCCATGGATAGAGGAGACTTGCGACTGAATGGCTAAGCATGGCCCTGCATTGAACGGTGGATTCTTAACCACTGGCCCACCAGTGAAGTCCCCATAAATCAGCTTTAAGACATAATTTTCCTTGAATGGCTAAAGAATAAATGTCCTTCTTGGCCTATTTTACGGGGATAATCAGGATACTTTTATCACCCAAAACACTGTTGGGTTCTTCTGAAGATTGAAATAAATTTGCTCTGCCTTAGAATCTCCCAAAGTCCCCCTACATGGGCTTCCCATGGGCTCAGATGGTGACATCGACTAAACACGCATGAATGTCCTATATTCTATAATTTTTTAAGCTGGGAGTAATTTCAGGATGCTTTTATTTAGCTAGCTTAATTCAAGATTTAAACATAAATGCTTTTATATAATTTTTAAATAGTAGTTTTGTGATTTATGAATTTTCCAGCAATTAGATGTAGTCTATATACAGAGCAGTTTGACGAATTTCCTTGAGAGATAAAAAGTTAAGAAGTTGGAGGAGAAAAACATACATGAGTAAAAGACAGGAAAATAATAAATGGGAAATGGCTAAAGAAATGGATATAATTTAACTTAAATAAGGGATGTTTGAAAAAGAATTAATATGGAAAATGCGACTAGCTAGATCATTTTCTTTATTAAGGACACAGGATAATGAACTTAAAAAATATAAATTAAGGATATGAATACTGGATTCAAAGAGACTTGGGTTAGAGTCCTATCTCCAAACACTTGCTAGTGGATTATAACTTGGAATTAGTAAAACTTATTCTTTATTGTTATAACTTATTCCTTAACTTATCTGATCTTCAGTTTTCCCATAAGAAAACTACAGATAATAACAGTAATTACCTTATTGAGAGGATTAAATGAGCTCAAATCTGCACCCTGATGCCCAGTAAATAATCCTGTAATGTCAGCTACTTTTATTGTTCAAAGTCAAGGACAACTTAAATACTGGAGTAGATCATCAAAGGAGTAAATCCTTCTCTTGAGAACAGCTGAGAATATGAGAGGGTCATCTCTGTCTGCAAGTGGCTTTCTTCTCCAGATGACCCATTTATGTATTTTTCTAGCCCACAATCCTAGAAGTAAACTATAAATAAGAAGCAACTGTTGTAAAAATCCTTTTTATACTCTTTCACTATTGGCTTGCTATCTCTGGGAAGGAAAATTTTCCTGCTGAAATTTCATGTTTGTCATTCTGAAACTGGGTTGGAATCTGATGGGACTATACTGAAGCTTCCCGCTGGTAGCCAGTGTCGGAGGCATAGGCTGCTATTTGTGGCATACTCTCATTTCTTGGGCAAGCCTTGCTATCTCAGTGAGACCAGCCATATCTTCCCAATGTTTCTTCCAGAGTCAAGGACATCTACTTTGCCTGGGCATGTGGCAGGTGAAAGGGCCAGGGAAGTGACACCCCCAGAGCAGCCCTCACCAGTGCCTATTGGAGTTGGTAAATGAGCTCTTCTTTCCGAGTGAGAAAATATTCGTTTACACTGTTTTCTCATGGGAGCCCATCCCAGACACTCACACAGGACTGTCTTGATTTTCCAGGCAAGAGTACTGGAGTGGGTTGCCGTTTCCTTCTCCAGGGGATCTTCCTGACCCAGGGATTGAACCCAGGTTTCCTGCATTACAGGCAGACGCTTTACCATCTGAGCCACCAGGGAAGCCCATTCATGAATGATGATCATTTGCCAGGTCCATCCCAAAACTTATTCCACTTCAATCTCATGATAAACCTGTGAGTGAAGTGAAGTGTTAGTTGCTCAGTCATGTCCAACTCTTGCTGACCCCATGGACTACAGCCCACCAGGCTCCTCTGTCCATGGGATATTCCAGGCAAGAATACTGGAGTGGGTTGCCATTTCCTTCCTTTCACTTGTCATGAATAGTAGCTGAAAATATACACCCTCTCTCCGAGTCTCTTCTCTTCTTCCTTTTCTTCTTGCCCTGGAGACATACAGAAAAGGAAGTGTTAGGACAAAGCATGATTGCACTTCTCCAGAGGATCTTCCCAACCCAGGGATCAAACCCAGGTCTCATGCACTGCAGGCAGATTCTTTACCAACTGAACTATGAGGGAAGCCCAACCTGTGAGATAGGAATATTAATCAGTAAAAATGCCACCTTTTACTGATGAGGACATTGAGGCACAGAAAAGAGCTAAGTTGTTTTTTTTTTTTAACTCAGAGTTTATGATTTCCTGATTTCAAAGCTATTACCCACTGCATTATACTACTTCTCTTTTGGAAGAAGTAAGTGTGGAGTGGACAGCAGTTACTGCGATTGTTATTATCTGGACTGGTGCAACAGCTAGGTGGAGTCCACTGAAGGGAGAAGCCCAAGTGCTGAGTTCTGCTTACTTGGGGCATCTAAAATCAGAAGAAACCAGAAGGAGCAGTCATCATACTGAAAGTCATTTGTTTTTATTATTGACTTTGGTGAAGTCTACAAAAAGTATTTTGGATTTGGAGTATTTTGTTCAGTAAATTCATCCTTAGCAGCTGCTGAGAGCATCCAACAGAGGAAAAAAGAATAAAAAATTAATTAAATCACAACAACACCAATGCCAGAGCTATAGAGTAAGTATTTTGGCCTGTGGTTAATCATTTCCTCTAAGAGCCCCCATACAGCATCACCATAATTCTATAGTACTTTAAAGTTTATCTTTTTAAATAAAAGCCTTAAATAAACAAAATCATAGCTTTTCTGCTATGCTCCCAGCATTTTTGAATTGTTTAGTTTTTTTGAAGTTTAAATTTTTTGTGTTCATAATCTAGTTACTTGAATGAAAATGTTTGCCATTAAATTAACAGTTGGGGAGAAAGTTGGCCTAACTGGCATGACTTTTTAATTTTTTTTCTATAAATACCATTTTAAATCTAGACAGATGAAAAAATGGACCGTATCTTTTTATAAATCAATAATGAAAAACTAGACATTTAAAAACCAGACATTTAAATACTTTTGAAAATGTTAAACACCATGCATTCTCATGCTATGCCAGAGCAGAACAGGTAAGGAGTACACAGACAAGCTAGGAAATGGGATGTGTGTGTGTGTGTGTGTGTGTGTGTTCAGTTGTGTCTGACTCTTTGCTACCCCATGGACTGTAGTCTGCCAGGCTCTGCTGTCCATGGAATTTTCCAGGCAAGAATACTGGAGTGGGTTGCCATTTCCTCCTCCAGGGGATCTTCCTGACCCAGGGATCGAACCTTCATCACTTGCATCTCTTCCATTGTTAGGCAGATTCTTTACTGCTGTGCTGCCTGCCAGGAAACGGGATGGTCTGTTTTAAACATGTAAGCTCAGCATTAATGAAAAAGCTCTGCAAATTCCACTATAATCCATCCTTAATCTTCTTCTTGTAGACTAATAGTCTTATTTATACTCAAAATCTACTATAATCTGTGCAATGTTAAACATTTTTTTCAAATAAAACATCATTTGAAGCATTCCATCTTTATAATAGATTTAAAAATACCCACATCGTCAGAGGCCCTAAAAATACTGCTCCAGAGATAAAAGAAGATCATAGAATACAGTGACTGGACGTTTTGAGCAGTGATTGTTTCAGATAGCATTCTTATAATCAACTTTAAGACATTTTCCCATCATCCACTTGAAACCCTGTTTCCCCTTTAGACCTGGAACAATGTTTACTCTATACCGCAGACTCCCAACGGTCTTTGAGAAACAACCTGGAAATGTTAACTTGCTGCTCTTGGTGATGGCTGATGGTAATTCCTCTTTAGGCTGAAGAGGAAAAAATCTGATGCGTTCATCTAAAAACTTTATTTGCTATGGGAATTGCTTTGGCTAATGCAACTTTTAAGACCTGTTGGTTCACTCAAAGGTCAAGGAACATTTATATAAGGAATCTTCAATAACATTCTTTCAGCTTGGCAAGCAGTGAATGCCCTGATGCCAGTTTTTCCCTCTTCTGAGTATTAAATTTGTGTATGCCTTCATTTGAATTCCCACTAAATAGTGAAATCGTTTTCAAAATATGCAGATAACTTCCTGTAAAGGTAGAGACAGTTATTCTACCTTTGTTCGTTGTAGTTGTTGTTCAGTCACTAAGCTGTGTCTGGCTGTTTGCAACCCCAGGGACTACAGCACGCCAAGCTTCCCTGTCCTTCACTATCTCCCAGAGTTTGTTCAAATTCATGTCCACTGAGTCGGTGATGCCATCCGGTTATCTCATCCTCTGCCGCCCTCTTCTCCTGCCTTCAGTCTAACCCTCCTGAATCAGTCGCCCATAAGAGTCCCTCTGCGTGGCGTCAGTGTTGTTTGAGCTAATAGAACAAGACTGCGTGCTGTTCAGAAGCAAAGGCAGTCTTTCTTCTTTTATCAGAGGATGGAGAGGTTTGAGCTTGCCCTCTGGAGCACAGCTCTGTCCCACTCTCCCTGCTCTACCTGACAGGCTGTGAGCGGGGCTGCTCTCGATGGATCTCGCGAGTAGAGTGGAGTTCTTGTGGGGCGAGCGCAGCTGTGCTGCACCGGCTTCAGACAGCAGTGCTGGGTGCCGCCTCTCTGCACACGGCCTGCCGCAGCCATCTTGAATTGCCACGTCATCTGCAGTGCTTTTGCACTTGCCCGCCAAGCTACAGTGTCGGGCACAACAGTTTTGCACTAGGAACTCTGGTCTGAACTACCGGGGCAAGGTCTCTGCCCATGGCCCCCAGGAGCAAGCGAAACTACGAAGCAGAAAGCAAAAGGGAAAAAAACGAAGGTTAGACTTTATTTTATTACTCAGATTCTATTTTGATTTCCCGGAAATTGCTAATGGGCTTTACTGGTGACAAATCCCCCCCCCTCCGTCTTTTGTCTTGCTGTCATTCTTGAGGTGCACAGGTCTTTCTGTAGCAGCTTCCTGATGGGTTGGGGGCGACTGTTGTCATGACCCAAGGGAAAGAAACAGAGCTTCTCCCCAGCAGCCTTTAGATGTTTGTCCCCAGACCTCAGCCCTGACTGTTTGCATCCCTGAGTGACCACCTTTTGGAGACAGAGGACACTGGACGATTTAAAATATTATGGCTCCAATATTAGTGAGAGAATAATGATCACATGATAAATTACTCTAAAAATGTAGGTATCTAGGTCTTTCGCCTGTAGGCACAAGTGTGCCCTGATGTGGAGGCTCACTGCCATGGCCTGAAGATGCGTGCTCGCACTTTAGTTGTTTTTCAGAAGCAAGAGAGGTTCACAGGAGTACTCCAGGTGGTCCATTGCCCCAGCTTGTTTCTCCACTGTTTGGGGCTTAGGGGCTTTCTTTCCTGGAGTGTGATGTACCCACCAAGTGAACTACTGCAACTTGAGGGCAGAATGAGCAGTTGGGATCAACAAATAGGGTCAGTTCCCCATAGGAGAGAGCTGATCTTGGAGGCTGCCGGCTTTCCAGGTTTTTAGGTTCACTCAGTCTCCTTCTGGCCAGAAGTGGTGGGGAGCCAGGTCAGTGGGCGCAGGCAGCATGGTTACCAATATTCCGTGAAGGCTTTCATGGTTTCTCCTACCTGGATGGCACACTCGAGTGGTTCCATTTTGAAGAGTAAGTTGTCGCTTCTCTTAGGCTTGGGGAATGGGTCTACCATATATAAATTCAAATGCATTTTCTTTTAAAAATATTTATTTTTATTTATCTTGCTGCTCTGGGTCTTAGTTATGGCCCATGAGATGTTTTAGTTGTGGCATGCAAAGTCAGTTGTGACATGTGGGATCTAGTGCCTTGACCAGGGATTGAACTTGGGCCACCTGCATTGGGAGTCGGAGTCTTAATCACTGGACCACCAGGGAAGTCCCTAAGCACACTTAACTTTAATTTATCCCTTGGGGCCAACTGTGCGCAGAGCAGGACAGTCAGAAACAACTTACACCAATTTTCTGGAGTCTTCTGGAACAGCTTGGCTAAGGCCTGTTTCAAGGTCTGATTCAATCTCTCTACTTGCCCCAGTGATTCGGAGAAGGCAATGGCAACCCACTGCAGTACTCTTGCCTGGAAAATCCCTTGGACGGAGGAGCCTGGTAGGCTACAATCCATGGGGTCGCTAAGAGTTGGACATGGCTGAGCAACTTCACTTTCACTTTTCACTTTCATGCATTGAAGGAAATGGCAACCCACTTCAGTGTTCTTGCCTGGAGAATCCCAGGGATGGGGGAGCCTGGTGGGCTGCCATCTATGGGGTTGCACAGAGTTGGACATGACTGAAGTGACTTAGCAGCAGCAGCAGCAGCAGCCCCAATGACTGGGGTCTCCAGGTTGAGTGCAAGGTCCACACTGCTTTTAACAGCTTCAATAAACACCCGTTTATTCTATGCAGTAAGAATACCTCTTTCTTTCCAAATAGCTCCATGTACATGTAGGATGCATATGCATACAGGGAATCTGTAAAAACATTTATGATTTTCCTTATCCTGAGCTCTAAGGTTTGATTGAAGGCCACCAGCTCTACCTTTTGGGCAGAAGTCCCTGAGGATAAGCTTCTTGCTTTTATGACCTGGGTCTGGGAGGTTACTGTTAATATGTATCCTGCCAGCCTTTCCCCCTCTTGCATAAAACTCCTTTTGTCTCTGAACCATTCCTCTTCAACATCTGGGAGAGGTTCCCTTCCTAGGTTGAGGTGACTGGAATAGATCATGTCTAAGCCTCCCAGGCTTCCCAGGTGGTACTAGTGTTAAAGAATCTGCCTGCCAATGCAGGAGATGCAAGAGATGCGTGTTTGATCCCTTTGTCCAGACTATCCCCTGGAGAAGGAAATGGCAACCTACTCCAATATTCTTGCCTGGGAAATCCCATGGACAGAGGAGCCTGGTGGGCTATAGTCCACAGGGTCACAAAGAGTTGGACATGACTTAGAGACTAAATGGCAACACTCTAGAGGATTGCCATTCTATTTCCTTAGAACTTACAGCCTGAAGTTGTGTGGAGCCTATATAATGATTGGCTGACCAAATGTTAATTTTCAGCCTCCTTTAGCAGAGTTCTAGTAGCAGCTACTGCCCGTAAGCTCTATGAATGCCCATTCTTGAACCTTTCCTGATACCCTCATAATTCTGTGACTCAGTTTGCCTGATCTGGTGTTCAGAACCAACTAAGCCCCACCAGTATTGACTAAGAATTTGACAGGCTTTCCCCCAGTGTCCACTGTCAGCTGTATCTCCTCGAGGGGCAATTGGAGTGTCAGCTTAGGAGCCCACTGCCCCATCATTCTTCATCTGTTGAGAACATCTGCCATCAAGGCTGGAGGTTGGGATCTGCCATTTACATCTTTCTTTGGGGGCAGTGAGGACATTCTCTTTTCCAGTGTCCCTCTTGTTTACATGGGGTACACTAACTGGGTCCTAGTTTCCTTGGTTTGCTATCCCTTGGAGGGGACTGGGGGTCATTCACCAGAGTTGAGAGTCTTTGTGAGTAGTTAGTCCAGATTCCCGTGCCAAGGGTTGACATTGGAAGGCAATAGCCAGTTGGTGGGCTTGCTGCTGGGCCTTTTTATCTTCTACCTTTTCTCTCTCTATATGTTGGTTATTGAATACCTGGTAGGCAACCTCAGTCAAGTAAGATGTAGGTTGTGTTATCTGGGTCTATTTCCAGTTTCTGAAGTTTATGCCTAATGTAGGGGGCACCTTGGGAAATGAAATACAACCTCAGGATTGTATTCCCTTCCAGTGACTCAGGGTCAATGGTAGGCCAACTTGCTCTGTTAGGTAGTGGCACAGCTGTTTCAGAAAACAGGGTCTTCTCTTTCCCTCTTTTGGACAAAAAGGAGGAGTTTTCAGTCTTCCTGCCAGGTGAGGGTTAAAAGCACGAGGGATTCCCACGGGGTACTCACCAGATTGCTGGGGCAGCTGGTGTTCCATGCCAATAGCAGGAGAGGAACCCATGGAACCTTGGTTGATAAAGAATCACCCAAGGTTTGCCATACAAGCAGAAAGGGGAGGGGAGGTCGGGTGGTGGGTGTTTTGTGTTCTGTTCACCATCTCACAAGGTTTCCTGATGTGGGGTTCACAGTCTTCTGAGCGGTTCACAGGGCTTCTCAGCTCATTTCAGAGAAACTAGTGTTGACAGGAAGAGGTCAAGTTGCTACCTTAGAACACTTCTGCACTTAGGTGTCCCAGATGCTTTTGCTGAACTCAGATCCTGCAACCTCATTCATTCATTTTGCCGTTATCTGGACCTTTTCACTATTTGGCCTCTTGGCTCACAGGGGTGGCCTTTTTTCCTTTACCAAACAGAAAGTGACTATGGAGAATGGTACCGTTGACCTCTAGAGGTCAGAAAGAAGAGCAAAAAGCCCTAGTGTGGCTGCTACTGCCTTGTACAGGGATCAAGAGGATGGCTCTACTGGCAAGAGTGCAAGCGACACCACCGGGGCTCCCTCTTTTCTGTAGGTCCTACCATCCCTGAGCATCTGGCACTATGAGAAGGCCAGCAAGAGCAGCAGCAGACATGTATGATTTTTAGTTTGAGACTCCCAGTGATGTCACAGGGTGATCTCCTTAGGGGGGCATGGTCCAGACTGCTCTGGGAGCTATACTGCACGTGTACCACACCCAGATACTGCATTGCGGGGGTGTATTTGGTTGAAAGCTGTTGCTGTTCTGTCTCATCAGAGTGTCCTCAGAGAACAGAGTCAATCCTCATCCAAACCTTCCCAAGCCTCTACTGTCCTCCTGCTAGAGCAGGGGCAAGTCCAGACTTTAGTGGATAGGTGCTAGTGAAAAAGGCCATCTGGGTTGCCAGAATTTGTTACCAATCTGCTTGAGTTGGGCCGCCAAAAGGGTCCTCCTGCCCGGTGTTGTTCCAGGCAATAAAACAAGACTGAGTTCAGTCCAGAAGCAAAAGAAATCTTTCTTCTTTGATCAAAGAATAGAGAAGTGTGAGTTCATGCTCTAGAGCATACATTCTCCCTGAAAGGCCATCAGCAGGGAAGCTTTATAGGGTTCTTGTCAGTGGGGAGGGGGAAGGGCAGAGTTCTTGTAAGTCAGGTGCAGCTATTTTTCTCACAGTGCAGCACTCTGGGTTGCAGAGACGGGTGCACCATCTCTGCACAGTCCTGCCAAAATGAAGTATTAGGCATAGTCATTTCACACTAGAAACTCTGGTGTGAAGTGCCAGGTGCAAGGCCTCTGTACATAGCACCCTATGAGCAAGTAAAATTAGACTAAGCACAGAGGAAAAAAAATTAGATTTTATTTTGTTACCCAGATTCTATTTTTATTTTCTGGGAATTGTTAATGAGCTTTGCCAGTGACACAGCTCATTGATTTTCTTTCTTTATCAAAAGCATTTGGTTTTGGACATTTATCACAAGAAAAGCCTGCTTTATATTTATTTTGCCAAACAAATCAGTTTGCATTAAAGATGCTCCTTAACGGAGTGCTTAGTTGCATATCCCAAAATATGTTCTGCAAAGCTTTCATTCTGAACACTGGTTTTTAGGATGGGAATAGTTGTTATTTAATGAAGATCTTTTATGATTAAGTAAGTTTGAGTGATTCTAGGAATGTAGAATGTCTTTCTCCTGCTTCCAATTTAAAGTTACTTAGCTCTCTTGAGCCAGGTATCTGTTGGGCATGTGGGCCCTGGGGTGCGGGTGAGGCTTTAAGCACTGTTCGGTCCTTTTTGTGAAAACTGGTTCAGGGTTTGCTTGGATTACAGAGTACTTTGTAAGTACTTTGTCTGAAAGTCAGGCACTCAACCCTGGAAAATTTTGGGGGAAGAGCTACCTTAATTTCAGGTGAGTGTGCTAAGTCTCCCCTCCCTAAGTGTCCATAGAACAAGAGAGAGCTGAAAGGCTAATCTGCACCTGACCTGCTATTCAGGGAAGGAGGTTGCAGAGAAATCTTGCTGGCTGGTGCCCTGCCTTTTTCTTTTCACTACAGGCCCCTGGTCCTGAGAACACTTTGCCTCTCGCTGCCCGTGAGTCTCACTGTCCTTTATGCTATCTCAACAATAAAATCTAAGTTCCAAAGAAGCTACAAAGAACGATAAGCCCAGTCAAGAGGGACCAGCTGCCCAAGAGGGAAGGAACAAGTTGAACCATCAGAGCACATGCCATGGAAATACAGAAATAGAAATACTGGGGAGGAGATTTCAGTTCAAAATGGTGATGTAGGAAGATCCTAGTCTCACTTTCTACTGGGAGGATACAGGAAATCTGTAGCTACATATGGAAGGGCATTCTCTGAGCAGCTGAGCAACTCCTACACATGTAGTGAATGAAGGAGGGCCCATATCAAAGCTACTAGGAGAAGCTGGGACACAGTACTGCCGTAAGCCCCATAGCTAGTACAGCAACCCACAACTGGGGAGGAACTCAGAACCTGGAGTTTTCCCCTGAGGAGTGAAGGCTTTGAACCCCACTTTAGTCACTCCAAATTTAAGACCTACACCTAAGAGATGAGCCCCAAAGCATTTAGCTTTGAAAATCACCAGGGCTCATGTCCACAAGACTCACAAGGCTATGATGATCTGTGAAACAACTTTTAAAGGGCTGGCACACTTGGACTCATCTGCATCAGAACTCAGTGCAGAGGCAACCCTTTGAGGGGTCCTAACTGTGTGCTGCTAAGTCGCTTCAGTCATGTCTGACTCTGTGCGACCCTATAGATGGCAGCCCACCAGGCTCTCCCATCCCTGGGATTCTCCAGGCAAGAACACTGGAGTGGGTTGCCATTTCCTTCTCCAATGCATGAAAGTGAAAAGTAAAAGTGAAGTCACTCAGTCGTGTCCGACTCTTAGCGACCCCATGGACTGCAGCCTACCAGACTCCTCTGTCCTTGGGATTTTTCAGGCAAGAGTACTGGAGTGGGTTGCCATTGCCTTCTCCACCTGACTGTGTGAATAAGACTCATTTATTAACTTTGAAGTGTCAACCTGAAGGGCAGACATCTAACTTAGTATATATCTAGGGGCTTGCTGGCTGGTGGGCACCATCTATATGCTCTTCCTTTGCTTCATTCTAGCTGGTAGGCATCTCTTTAAACTCTCCAGCTGCAGCTCTCCCATGCTCCAGAATACCAGTGTCTCTCAGAGGGGAGATTTATATACTTCTAGTGCCTTGGTTTTTGTGGCTGCCACTCAGGGGACAATTTTTGATTGCCTGTCTTTGAAGGCCAGGGGTCTTATGGTCTTGGTTCCCACAGGACTGTAACAATTGGAGAGACAGTTCTTGACAGACTACCATACCACTCAGGGCACTGCATAGGTTGCAGACTGAAACACACTCCCAGTCTTTCTGTGAAAGAGACTTATTTGCTTGTCCAGGATCTGAAAGGCAAGCTTCTGGTTTGGCACACATCTAGAAATTTACAGAGGTGCCTTCAAAACAGAGGCTGGGGGACATTATTTTTGCACTCTTCCTCTTCAAAGGAGATCAGTCCTGGTTGTTCATTGGAAGGACTGATGTTGAAGGTGAAATTCCAATACTTTGGCCACCTCATGCGAAGAGTTGACTCATTGGAAAAGACCCTAATGCTGGGAAGGATTGGGGGCAGGAGGAGAAGGGGACAACAGAGGATGAGATTGTTGGATGGCATCACCAACTTGATGGACATGGGTTTGGGTAAACTCTGGGAGTTGGTGATGGACAGAGAGACCTGGCGTGCTGCAATTCATGGGGTCACAAAGAGTCGGACACGACTGAGTGACTGAACTGAACTGAACTGAACTTCTTAAATACAGCTCACTAGTCTTTCCAGAAAGGCGCTTACACACTCACCTGTAGCCCCTGTTTTTGCAACTGCTAAACAGGTGATGTCTCCAGATTGCCTAGGTCTGGTAGCTAGCAGTTCCACAGGATTGTATGTATTTGCATATTTAAAGCTGCTGCCTGCTAGTCTGGTTTCCTATCAGTCTTAACCTAGATGCTGACTGAGATCCTCCCCTTTGGGACATTGATAGGTCTTGGCCTTCCTCAACTACTAGGAGCTATTAAAAAATAAATTAGACTGCTTGGTAAAGGTTTGAGAGACAACCAAGACCAGGGCAGAGTTGAGTGATAAGGTTCGTCTACTACACAAGGCCAACCCTTCAAGACTGGGCAAGGTGACTGTTTTATCTAAGGCATAGAAATCAACACAGAGAGTCAAACAAAATGAAGATGCAGAGGAATATGTTTCAAAGGAAAGAACAAGATAAGACCTTAGGAAAAAACCTTAATGAAAGTTAGATAAGGAATTAACCTGACAAAGAGTTCAAAGTAATGGTTATAAAGATGAAAACAGTGTAAACTTCAACAAAGAGATAGAAAATATAAGAAAGTACCAAGTAGAAGTTACAGATATGAAGAGTACAATAATTGAACTGAAAAAAATACACTGAGTGGTTCATTAGGAGACCTGCTGAAGCAGAGGAAAGAATCAGTGAACTCAAGGACAGGGCAGTGGACCTCACCCAATCAGAACAGCAAAAAGGAAGGACAGAGAAGTACTAGAAAGGAGATAAACACCTGAATTAAATTATTAGAGTACTTTAGGTGATCCATATGCTACATAGAAAAGAATTTTGTAGCTTAAAAATATGATATGACTTAAAAACAAAAATATTCAGAACTTCCCTGGTGGTCCAATAGTTAGGAATCTGCCTGCCAATGCAGGGGACACAGGTTTGATCCCTGGTCTGGGAAGATTCCACATTCTGTTGGGCAGCTAAGCCCATGTTCCACAACTACAAAGCCTGCACTCTAGAGCCCATGAACCCACTACTGAACCTACATGCTGCAACTACTGAAATTTGCATGCCCTAGAGGCCAAGCTCTACAACAAAAGAAGCTGCCACGTTGAGAAGCCCATGCATTGCAACTAGAGAGTAGCCCCCAATCACTGCAATTAGAAAAAGGCTGGAATGCTGCCACAAAGACCCAATACAGACAATAAATAAATGCTAACAAAAAACAAAAAATATTCAGTACATGAATAAGGGTCCCTGAAGTGAAGAAGAGCTAAAGGGCCTCTTGATGAAAGTGAAAGAGGAGAGTGAAAAAGTTGGCTTAAAGCTCAACGTTCAGAAAACTAAGATCATGGCATCTGGTCCCATCACTTCATGGGAAATGGATGGGGAAGCAGTGGAAACAGTGGATGACTTTATTTTTTTGGGCTTCAAAATCACTGCAGATGGTGATTGCAGCCATGAAATTAAAAGACTCTTACTCCTTGGAAGGAAAGTTAGACCAACCTAGATAGAATATTAAAAAGCAGAGACATTACTTTGCCAAGAAAGGTCCATCTAGTCAAGGCTATGGTTTTTCCATTAGTCATGTATGGATGTGAGAGTTGGACTGTGAAGAAAGCTGAGCACCGAAGAATTGATGCTTTTGAACTGTGGTGTTGGAGAAGACTCTTGAGAGTCCCTTGGACTGCAAGGAGATCCAACCAGTCCATCCTAAAGGAGATCAATCCTGGGTGTTCATTGGAAGGACTGATGTTGAAGCTGAAATTCCAATACTTTGGGCACCTCATGGGAAGATTTGATTCATTGGAAAAGACCCTGATGCTGGGAGGGATTGAGGGCAGGAGGAGAAGGGGACGACAGAGGATGAGCTGGCTGGATGGCATCACCGACTCGGTGGACATGAGTTTGGGTAAACTCTGGGTGTTGGTGATGCACAAGGAGGCCTGGCATGCTGCGATTCACGGGGTGGCAAAGAGTTGGACCTGACTGAGTGACTGAACTGAACTGAGACACAGGTTAGTGGTCCAGAAAACCAAGTGCAAGAACTAATATCAGTACGTAGAGCAGAAAACTAGATGAAAATTATGAGGAAAAAGATTAGAGATTGGAGGATAAATCTTGAAAAATGAACATATGGATAATAAGCATTGAGAAAAGGGAAAGAGAACAGATGGAGGAGAAATGGGATCCTCCTATTTCTGAGATCCTCTCCTTTGGGACACTGATAGGTCTTAATTAAATTCTAGGGCTGAACTAAGTCTTTAAGATTTAAAGCACACAAGTTTCCAGGATGGACTGATGAGAAAAGATACTCAGTTTTTTTCTGATAAAACTCCTGATACTCTAATAGATAAAGAAAAACTCTTTATAATCTTCCAGGAAGGAAGATTAAATAATAATACCATCTATAAACGAAGGAAACTAAAAGACAAATGAGTGACATCAGAGGAAAATGATAGAACCTTGAGAATGCCATATCCAGCAAAAATATCTACCTGAATAAAAATATTCAAGAATAGGTGACAAAGCAGAATCATTCAAGTAACTCCTCTGAGCAAAATACTTGAGCTAGTCTGAATAAAATATAGATGAGCCAAATTAAGAACTCAAGGCAGAGGAAAGAAGAAGAGGACAGAAATAAAAGATGAACAATGAGTTTTGCCATATGAACAGATTCATTCAGTTAGTATTTATTGTGTTCCTAATATATGCCAGCATGACTCAGCCACTTGGTGGCTCAGTTGGTAAAGAATCTGCCTGCAATGCAGGAGGCCATCTGCAGTGCAGGAGACCCAGGTTCAATTCCTGGGTTGGGAATATCCCCTGGAGAAGGAAATAGTAACCCACTCCAGTATTCTTGCTTGGAAAATCTCCTGGTTAGAGGAATCTGGTGGGTCCATGGTGTTGCAACAGTTGGACACAACTTAGAGACTAAACCACCAATATATGCCAACATAGTTTCTGACAATTAGAATACTGCTGTGGATAAGATAGATAAGAATTAAATCTTAATGGATGAATGTGATCTGTCTGGGAATAAAATAATGTTAGTTAAGGATGACTGAATCACAGGGAACACACTATAATGAATATTTAAGTAAATGCTAACATATGCCTGTAAAACATGAGAACAGGGGTGGGGATGAGTGAATGAGTTCCAAAAGCTTTGTGGAGGAGAAGGAAATGACAGATGTTGAGGACTGGAGAAGTGGAATTAAAAGTATTCTAAAGAATGTTTTCTACTGGGTAAAAGTGGCAAAGTAATTGTTTTACTTGCAGACGTCAGCTGTGGTAGGCTGAAATCTAAAGATGACCCCTCACAATTTCTTGCACTAATCCCCAGGACTGGGAATATGATAGGATATCATGCAGTTATCTTGCATGGCAAAGGAATTTTGCAGAGGTAATTAAAGTTACTAATCAGCTGAATTTGAATTCCTCAAAAAAAAGAAATCATGGGATAGACCTAATCTAACCCCTTGAGCACCACAAAAGCAGAGTTTTCTGTGCTGGTGGCGGAAGAGGAAGTTATTCAAAGCACAAGAAGGATTTGATGCACTGATGGTTCTGAAGAGGGAAGGGGCCATATACAAGAACTGAAGAGTGGCTTCTAATTTTTGAGAGCAACCTCTCAGCAATAGCCAGAAAATAAATGTCCTACACATGCAAGGAACTGGATTCTAAAAGTAATGTGAATGAGCCTGCAAGCGGATTCTTCTCAAATCCTTCAGGTGACTCCAGTATGGCCAACCTCTTGCTTTTGGTCTGTGAGTGACTCCAACTGCCCAGACTACTGACATACAGAACTGTGAGCCGATAAGTGAATATTGTTTTATACTGCTGAGTGTGTGGTAATTTGTAGTGCATCAGTACAAGACTAATACAGCAGTTTCTGAAAGGATTAACTGACATTTGATATCTATTACACGTTTGAATGGTTTTAACTAATAATAATTTTCTAGTTAAAATTTAATAGCATTTAAATAATTAGTTTATAATAACTAATAACAAATATCTAAGCTGAAATAAATACTAAAGAAAATAAAGTATTTGGAAGCCTTTTGTAGATCAGGGAGTGTAATATATTCTGTAGAGTGTATAGAGAACTTTAAGACATGAATACAGAGCATTATTCTTCAGTTCGTTGACTCACTCCTCAGTATGTCTCTTGTTAACATTAAATGTGTTAACTCAAATGGAAAGTGACCTTTCACTAAATTAATATGATGCTTTTTTAATGCAAAACTTTAACACAGAAAATTGCTATATGCCTTTTGCAGAGACTTGTCTGGTTAATAGATTTTTATCATGTTTTATCACTGTAACCTTTTATATTTAGGTATATATTTTTTAATTTAAATTTTCATCATGTCATTCTCTTATCTTCAGCTGTGTTTTCACTTTTATGGTTTGTATCCTCCTCAATTTTTATAGGGACTTCCCTGGTGGCTCAGATGGTAAAGAATCTGCCTACAGGGCAGGAGACCCAAGTTTGATCCCTGGGTCGGGACAATCCTCTGGAGAAGGAAATGGCAACCCACTCCAATATTCTTGCCTGGAGAATTTCATGGACAGAGGAGCCTGGCAGGCTACAGTCCATACAGTCCATGGGGTCACAAAGAGTTGGACACAACTGAGCGACTAACATTTCCACTTTTCTTTCAGCTTTTACAAATGCAAATTAACCATGTTATTCCTGTCTGTGGAATATGGAATATAGAATTTCTCAAATAACTAAGATACTATTTCTGGGTTTACTTAATCTCATGGTTTCTTACTTAGAAGATATTTCAAAGTTATACAAAGCTGGAGAGGCAGTGTGAAACAGTGGAAAGAATGTTATGCAGTATTAGAAGCTGGAGAACTGGGTTCAGTCTTCAGACTTCCATTAGCTAGTATTGCGTACTTTTGACATATTTCTTCTCTTCCCTCTCAGGCTCTACCTTTTAACATCTGAAACTCAAGGGAGTGGTTTTCATGCTGTAGAACCCTGATTATCCCCAATTTTGCTCTAGAGATAAGAAGCCAGGAACCAGCAGGGTGGCTTTGGGTTGGCTACTCCTATTTTAATTGATGTAATTTTTAAAAAGCTATTTTATATACTGGCTTCTGCATCCCATTGGCTTCCCATAGCTCAGTTGGTAAAGAATCCACCTTCAATGCAGGAGACCCCAGTTTGATCTCTTTTTCGGGAAGGTCCACTGTAGAAGGGACAGGCTAACCACTCTAATATTCTTGGGCTTCCTTGTGGTTCAGCTGGTAAAATATCTGCCTGCAATGCGGGAGACCTGGGTTCGATCCCTGGGTTGGGAAGATCCCCTGGAGAAGGGAAAGGCTACCCACTTCAGTATTCTGGCCTGGAGAATTCCATGAACTATATAGTCCATGGGGTTGCAAAGAGTCGGGTATGACTGAATGACTTTTACTTTTCACTTTGCTTTTATGTATCATATTTCATTTCAAAAAATAGCTGTATGGCTTTTTAAAATGAACACCAGGGGATTAAATGATTTCTAAGATTTACCCTATTTTAAATATAGGTTTCCTTCTCCACTGAAATCTCTCTTCTTAGAATTCAGTAAGTTGAACAGATCAGATGCAAGGGATATACAACATACTATGTATTAGTCATACTCCATAGGAATAGACCCAACAGGATATATTTATCTTAAGGATTTAACTCATGTGATTGTGGAAGTCTTTAAGTCTAAATCTTCAGGGTAGCTAGGCTAGAAGCTAAAGAAAGAGTTCCTTTTTGAGTCCAAAGGCAGTCTGCTAGTAGATTTTCTTCATGGTTTTGATGGGGTGTTTTTGATGGTGGTGTCTGTCTTTGTTCTATTAAGGCCTTCAAATGATTAGATGAGGCCCACTCATATTTTGGAGGGTATCCCAAAGAAAGGTAATGCCAAAGAATGCTCAAACTACCGCACAATTGCACTCATCTCACACGCTAGTAATGCTCAAAATTCTCCAAGCCAGGCTTCAGCAATACATGAACCGTGAACTTCCAAGCTGGTTTTAGAAAAGGCAGAGGAACCAGAAATCAAATTGCCAACATCCACGGGATCATTGAAAAAGCAAGAGAGTTCCAGAAAAACATCTACTTCTGTTTTTTGACTATGCCAAAGCCTTAGGCTGTGTGGATCACAATAAACTGTAGAAAATTATGAAGGAGATGGGAATACCAGACCACCTGACCCGCCTCTTGAGAAATCTGTATGCAGGTCAAGAAGCAACAGTTAGAATTGGACTTGAAACAACAGCCTGGTTCCAAATAGGAAAAGGAGTATGTCAAGGCTGTATATTGTCACCCTGCTTATTTAACTTATATGCAGAAGTACATCATGAGAAATACTGGGCTGAATGAAGCACAAGCTGGAATCAAGATTGTCGGGAGAAATATCAAAAACCTCAGATATGAAGATGACACCACCCTTATGGCAGAAAGTGAAGAAAGAGCCTCTTGATGAAAGTGAAAGAGGAGAGTGAAAATGTTGGCTTAAAGCTCAACATTCAGAAAACTAAGATCATGGCATCCAGTCCCATCACTTCATGGCAAATAGATGGGGAAACAGTGGAAACAGTGGCTGGCTTTATTTTTCTGGGCTCCAAAATCATTTCAGATGGTGACTGTAGCCATGAAATTAAAAGACACTTACTCCTTGGAAGGAAAGTTATGACCAACATAGATAGCATATTAAAAAGCAGAGACATTATTTTGTCAACAAAGGTCCGTCTAGTCAAGGCTATGGTTTTTCCAGTAGTCATGTATGGATGTGAGAGTTGGACTATAAAGAAAGCTGAGCACCAAAGAATTGATGCTTTTGAACTGTGGTTTTGGAGAAGACTCTTGAGAGTCCCTTGGACTGCAAGGAGATCCAACCAGTCCATCCTAAAGTAGATCAGTCCTGGGTGTTCATTGGAAGGACTGATGTTGAAGCTGAAGCTCCAATGCTTTGGCCACCTCATGCAAAGAGCTGACTCATTGGAAAAGATCCTGATGCTGGGAAAGATTGAGGGAAGGAGGAGAAGGGGACAACAGAGGATGAGATGGTTGGATGGCATCACTGACTCAATGGACATGAATTTGAGTAAACTCGGGGAGTTGGTGATGGACAGGGAGGCCTAGTGTGCTGTGGTCCATGGGGTCACAAAGAGTTGGACACGACTGAGTGACTGAACTGAACTGAACTGAATCTGCTTTACCCCAAATCCACTAATTTAAATGTTAATTTTGTTCAAATAACACCTTCACAGAAACATCCAGAATAATATTTGATCAACTGTCTGGGCACTATGGCCCAGTCAAATTGACACACACAATTCACCCTCATATATTAGAAAGAGAAAAAAAAATGTAGCTCTACTGTTATTCTTATGCCATTAGAGGAGAACATGTACTGATTAGATACATTACTAAGTGGGTTTTATTTTATGGAAGATAACAGAATTAGAAAAAAAATCAAAGTTTTATTCCAGAAAGAAGTAAAGGACACTATTTTGTGAAGCTAAAACAACTTCAGATTTTTTGGTAAGTTGCTTCGAAAAAAATTTCTCTCCTTTGAGTAAATGGTGGACATAGTATTATAGAGAAACATCTGCTCCCAAGTGAGACCTACTTCTTCAACCAAAAAACTATGTCCATGGTCCTTAGAGGCCCATGGATTCAGTTTCCCAATCTTAATCTCTGCTCCTTTCTGAATCTTTTCTTCTCATATCTGTTTAGTGTTTCCCTTTGTTATTCTTCCTGTTTTTGTTCATATGTTGCTATTATCCTCATAACATTTTACAAGAAATAAGTAAACATGATCTTAGTAGATTGTGCTATATAAATAGTATATCTTAAAAAAAATTTTATTATTTATTTGGCTGCACCTGGTCTTAGCTGTGGCACTCAGGATCTTTGATCTTCGTTGTGGCATGTGGGATGTTTAGTTGTAACATGCGAGACCTAGTTCCCTGAACAGGGGTTGAACCCAGGCCTCCTGCATTGGGAGCTCAGAGTCTTAGCTACTGGACCACCAAGGAAGTCCAATTTGGAAGTCTCGTTTTTTTACATTTTTTTCATTTGGTAATTTTTCAACAGGAAAGGGCAAAGTACATTCATTTTACAGAACAATAGAGAAATGAGGGCGTTGTTCAGATTTACTGATAAACATTACGAATAATGAAGGTTCCCTTTTCTCTGAGGCCCAAATGAAATTTACATAATTTAGTAACATGTATTATAGAATAAAAATAGCTTGTGTAGTGCTGCAGTTTCCCTTGAAATAGATTTTCCAATAGTATATTTTTATTGCTTATTTAATCATCTTGTTATCTGTGTCTTAAGAATTATAGAGCTACCTAGATGTTAATATGCCTTTAAAAGGGGCATTTCATTGTGAAATGACATGCATGATACATTTGCTTATAATCACACCATACTGCCAAATTCCCAAAGCAGCAACAGCAAAGTTTCTCAAGCCCTCCTAACAACTCATTTGTATTCTTTCAACATGAATCCTTGATTAAGCACTATTTCCTTGTGTTGGGCCAAGGTTATAACTGATTTATAACTGATTTTGCAGCCTCAGGAAGAAACCTGTATTTTATCTCTTAGAAAAAAGATGATGAATGAGAGTTTCAATATTGTTTAAGACTGAAAAGATCTGACATGAAACTCTGGAATAGAGAGTAAAGATTTTTCATGCTCCCAAAGTAACTAAATTCAAGGAAAAAGCAATTGGTCAGGATGAGCAGTGAAGACAACAACCTGATAAGCAAGAGTGCCCCCTCCATCTTTCAGGAAGTGGTCAAAGGGTGCTCAAAATATCACCAGATTTTTGGAAAAACATCACCTGCTAACCACCCTGGTTTGAGTCACTTTAGAAAAGAAAATAGGGGCTCCGAATTGCCTTTGAAATTGTTCTACAAAAAACATTCACTTATTGCCAGAGGTTAAAGGAGAAAGGAACAGAGTTAAAAAACTTGAACATATAGTGTTTTACAGTTGAATTAGTATTTCTCTCGCCACAGGAATATTTCCTCCCCTTCTGCTTTCCAGTTTTATTAAGACAAGGACTGTGTTTTATTTATTGTTGTGTATGTGGAATCTCACATTGATGTTGGGGTAGGATTGAATGCTAAAGAAACATTTATTAAGTTGAGCAGACCAAACTAATTTCTTACTATTTGTATGTTGTATTTTTTCTAGATTTGCTTATTCTGCTCTACTGAGGGATCATAGAATTACTGTCATTCTTTTAAAACTCAGAAAGAAGCAACTAAACAGCAGTGGCATGTAAAGTAACATCATCTGCTTTTATGAATCAACATACGGAAGACTTAGAGGCAAATTTCAGGCTTAAATATAGAATGTTCATTTCCAGTGAATTCAGTCCATTACTTCCTCAGAATTTCTTTCCTAAATTTTCTCTTAAAGCCAACTAATGAATAGCTATGCCCCTCTGTACTTACCCATACATTAGTATCTTGCTTTATCACCTGCATTTGGTTATTTCTAATGCTGACCTTATGAGCAGATAGAACTAGAATCAGAAGTTGCAAACTGATGGTCTGCACCCAAATGTGGCTCTCATAGCTGGTTTTGTTTTGATTTTTAAAATTTAGTATTTGTATATGGAGGGGTTCCTTAAACCACTCTCAGGTTCTGTGAGTGATTTACTAGGATTTACAGAACAAAGAAAAACTGTTATACTCGTGGTTATAGTTTATTACATCAAAAGGATTAAAGATTAAAATCGGCAATGAAAAAAAGTGTGTAGGGCAGAGTTCAGGAGACACCAGGCAAAAGTTTCCAGTTGTCCTATCCCAGTAGTCATGGGGACAGTGTTCAATTCTTCCAGCAACAACTTATGACAGCCTGCTTGGTATATTGCTTTGTTGTTGTTGTTCAGTTGCTCAATCATGTCCGACTCTTTGAGACCCCACGGACTGCAGCACACCTGGCTTTCATGTACTTCACCATCTCCTGGAGCTTGCTCAAACTCATGTTCATTGAGTCAGTGATGCCATCCAACCATCTCATCCTCTGTCATCCCTTTCTCCTCCAGCCTTCAATCTTTCCCAGCAACAGAGTCTTTTGCAATGAGTCAGTTCTTTGCATCAGGTGGCCAAAATACTGGCACTTCAGCTTCAGCATCAGTGCTTCCAAAGAATATCCTTTAGGATGACTAGTTTGATCTCTTTGCAGTCCAAGGAACTCTCAAGAGTCTTTTCCAACATCACAGTTTGAAAGCTTCAATTCTTTGGTGCTCAGCCTTCTTTATAGTCCATCTCTCACATCCATACATGACTACCGGAAAAACCATAGCTTTGACTATGTGGACATTTGTCAGCGAAGAAATGTCTCTGCTTTTTAATATGCTGTCTAGGTTGGTCATAGATTTTCTTCCAAGGAGCAAGTGTCTTTTAATTTCATGACTGCAGTCACTGTTCACAGTGATTTTGGAGCCCAAGAAAAGTCTGTCACTGTTTCCATTGTTTCCCCGTCTATATGCCATGAAGTGATGGAACCAGATGCCATGATCTTAATATTGTGAAAGTTGAGTTTTTAAGCCAGCTTTTTCACTCTCCTCTTTCACCTTCATCAAGAGGCTCTTTAGTTCCTCTTCACTTTCTGCCATAAGGGTGGTGTCATCTGCATATCTGAGGTTATTGACATTTCTCCCGGCAATCTTGATTCCAGCTTGTGCCTCATCCAGCCTGCCATTTCGTATGATATACTCTGCATATAGTCAAGTAAATAGGTTGACAATATTTAGCCTTGACACACTCCTTTCCCGATTTTGAAGCAGTCTGTTTTTCCATGTTGATTCTAACTATTGCTTCTGGACCTGCATACAGGTTTCTCAGGTGGCAGGTAAGATGGTCTGGTATTTCTCTCTCTTGAAGAATTTTCCACAGTTTGTTGTGATCCACATGGTCAAAGGTTTTAGTGTAATCAATGAAGCAGAAATAGATTTTTTCTGGAATTCTCTTGCTTTTTCGATGATCTAGCAGATATTGGCAATTTGATCTCTGGTTCCTCTGCCTTTTCTAAATCCAGCTTAAACATCTGGAAGTTCTCAGTTCACTCTTGGTACTGTTGAAGCCTAGCTTGGAGGATTTTGAGCATGACCTTATTATCATGTGAAATGAGTGCATTGTGTGGTAGTTTGAGCATTCTTTGGGCATTACCTTTCTTTGTGATTGGAATGAAAACTGACCTTTTCCAGTCCTATGGGCACTTCTGAGTTTTCCAAATTTACTGGTATATTGAGTGCAGCACTTTCACACCATTATCTTTTAGGATTTGAAATAGCTCAGCTGAAATTCCATCACCTTTGATGCTAATTAGCAAAGTTATCTGAACCTTGGTATCTAGTGTTTTTCTTGGTTGGTCATGTAGGTATGACTGACTACCTATGTGGCAGGCCTTATTCTCCATTCTCTCTAGAGGTCAAGCTGATATCACATGACCCTAGGTCCCTATCATAAATCATATTATTAGCATAGACTATCTGATGTGGTCCAAGGCCCTTAGATAAACAAAGTAGTCCTATCAGATGGGGTATTCCAAGGCTTAGAGATTACTTTCTAGGAGCCAAGGGAAGCCAAATCCTTCTTTGGAATGTAAAGAGTATAGTCAACCCAGATCTGTTGAGTCAATACTCTGCTGCACAGTATTAATTGTAAACATAGGAGCTTCAAGAGATTTCACATTAAATATGGATTTTTGTAGTCTCTTGAAAAGCCTGATGATCTGGCCCACATGTTAATATGGATGCCACTGATGGGAGCTGAGCCACATTTTTTACTTTGGAAAAGGCATGTGCTTTCTAAAGATTATGAGTCCTTCAATATTACACCCAGTTTGTTTCACGGAACTGTATTGTAACTGAAAGTGGGGACTGACTGCTCACCACTCAAAAGCCAATAAAGAAGCAAGCTTGGTGGAAAAGAAAGTTTGCTTTATTTTGGATGCCAGCAATCAGCCGGGAGGGCAGACTTGTATCCAAAGGCTGTTCCCCTACCTGACAATCACTCAGCAAGAGCTTTCATAGACAAAGGGAGGGGGCCACATACAGAAACAGCACAACTAGTTCTGACAGTCATCTTGAAATTGGTCATCGGTGGTCTGACCAGCATCACCTGATGGTTTTAAGTACAGTTAGTGTTCAGTTCCATGGTTGGTGTGTTCCCATTTCTTTGAGGCCAATTTTCAGAATGGTGGCCGCTTATGTCATGGCTCCAGTCTGGTCATTTATGTAGTTAAATTCTTCCACGTGGTAGGGATTTCAGTATCCGTCCAGGATATGGATCAGAATGTTATCTGTTGCCCTTGGGGAGGTCCTTGACTATGCTTAATGACTACACTATTATAATTTAGTCTTGCTGAACTGTTTTTCTTTGTTTCTGCATTTTTTCACTTCTTTGATTAAACTTATTCTTTGGCTATAGTTGTTCCACAGACTAGGCAGGAAGAGTACTTGGGGGAAGGACCAGAGGGTCCTGTTCCGTTTCAACATGACTTGCTTAGCTCTTAAAAACATTGGGTTATAGATGGTTTGCAAACTAAGAGATTTGTTGAAGATTGAGAATCATCTGAAAAAATATTATCTTTTTACCTCCTGAATTTGTCATGCATCTCTTCAGGGTGCTTTTCTGTGCTACTCTGTTCATCATTTCTTTGCTTAATCCATGGAGTAAATTGTTATTCTGAGAATATTGTCATTATCCAAATAAAAGAATCAGAAGATTAGAGTAATAGTTTAAATTTTTTTTTAAATCTGCAGACTAAAAATAATTTCTTTGCAGTTGTCTGTTTTTTCTAAACTCATTCATTCCTTTCTCTTACTAAACTACTCTTACCAAAATTAAATGAATCAATATTGTTCCTTATTTTAGTCAATATCACATAGAAATTTTAGCTTGGGAACTAGGACATCAATTTTAGATTGCATATGACCACTTGTAACACTTTTTGGGGAGACCTGTCATAAATTACTCTCCTACAATCTAGCTACTAGGTTAGAATGAAAGCAATTTGCAGAACAAAAATACCACACATTCAAGTATTTGTTAAATAGGCATTCTTCAGAAAATAGGCACAAAACAATTGATTATTTGGTAAACTTGGTGAGCTCTGTGTTCTTCCAGATTCTTTTGTTGCCTTAATCATAAGAACATTTTCTTAAGGCACACACCCATCAGTACAGAGGCAGGAATAAGGCAACTGAATTCCTTCTAATCCAAGGCATCCAAGCAGGAACTTTAGGGACCAAGCCTGAGCCCTACTCATAAAGGTGCAGGCCAGAAGCTTCCAAGATTCTTAGTCTCTGTTCAAGTATGTTTGAGAGTCATGAAAATAATTCAGTTAATACACGTCTTGAATACCTTGAGCTCATTTCTAACATTTGTCTTGCTAATTAACAAACCAGTAATTTCTCAGTAAAAACCATTTCTGATGCTTACTTCACTAGTTAACAAAGCCCCAGCTGTTGATGGAGATGTGGCTAACCAAATTGCCAGTAGTGGCCACCTTGGAGTGTGATTTTTCTGAAATAACACTAACTGACTCTCCTTATAGTCTGAATTTTACAGAGTGATTGTAGAATTGAAGCTTGAACTGACTGGCACATTCATAAGAGCACACTGTCTCTGCTGAATTATTTTAAAATAAATTACAAATATCTTAACACCTTTCCAGATTTCTAGTGGTAATGATTTCTAGAGGTAATGATTTCTAGATTACTCCTTGAAAAAGAAATATGACCTGCTCCCTACTCTGAAGCAGGAGTTGCACTTAAAATATGCACATCTATAGATGTCTGTCATATTCTTAAATTCTGGGATCCTGTGAAGAAAGGAGAGACTTCGTTAGTGAGTTGGTGGTTTTTACACTTTAACTCTTTTGCTGATACTTATTTTAAGAAAAAAAAAAGCCAAAATTTTAAACTTAAAAAGTGATGATTAATAAAGGAACATGACTTATATTACATAGAGCATAAGGTTGTAAAGCAATAACTCATAATGAAAAACTAGCACCCAGAATGTAAGGGTAAAAAAATCACAGGTTGCAGCAGCTTATTTCACTGGCTTTGAGATTTGCTCTTCATAACAATGGGCAAAACAATTATTAAAAAGTCTAAGAAATGTTGTGTTAATCTTAGTGCAGTAATGTAAAAGCAAGGTCTTTCCCTTGAGTTAGTAATTATCAAGAAATGAAAGTTCCCTTTATAGCTATGTCCTTAGAGCCGTTAAAAAGTCAGCTTTATTACTGAAAGTCCTGCAGGAAAGTTAAATTTGTTATTAAGACTCTGGAACTCTCTAGCTCTCAATCTTTTTCCCTCCATTAAAACCATTATTTTTACAACATGGTTTTGGATAATTGTTTTTAGGAACATAAGGATCACATTATAGCAGCAGAGATGGTATTTAATGCAACTTTAACAGTATATATGGGACTAGAAAGAAGTAGGAGGATTTCTGAATATTTGAGTTATTTCCTTTAAACCTTGTGATTTTGTCTTTCAAGTAGACTTTTATCTTATTAATGGTTCATTCTTTTGATGTTTAAAAACAGAATGATTTTTCTTTCTTAAAACTTATATCACACAATGGGTCCTTGAGCTTATTCTTTGTTATAAACACAATATTAAATATTACATTTTGTATATTTGTATACTCAATTGTGTATACACATATAGTTATACGCTTGCATATACCCTGTTGTGAATCTAGTTTTCTTCTCCAAAGAGTTCTTCCTTCATGTGTTCAAATTAAATCCATTTTAGGATTTCTCCTCTTTGCCTGCTCATTCAACAGCATTCACATTGAAAGATAAAAGTGATTTGGAACATATATAAAATACAGTGGGTAAAGGAGCAGTGAAAAAAAAAATGGAAAAAAATTCTGTCAGGAAAAGGGATGTTTTATGTGCAGGAACTCCAGAAGGCAGTAAGATGTTGGGCAGTATTTCTCCAACATTTGAAGGAAAGTCATAAAATGTGTTAATCATTAAGGGAACCAAACCCTTTTGGATACCTCATTCATGTGCTATCTTTAAATAAATCTGAAGCTGGTGCTTGTTCTGTTAGTAATTTCCTGTCTACAATGGGGAAAAGAGGTACTATTTTTAATTATATTATAGTGAAACCCTTGTTGGTAGGGCACATTGCCTTCATTTGAGAACCACTTTGCTATTTTGATTTCAGGGATGTTAACAGTGTATTTTATCAGTTTTGAAAGGTTTCCAGTTAAAGGTTTAATGAGGGTGAGGCTGAAGGGTGAAAGAGACAAAATAGAATAGGTCCCCAAATTCTCTTTCCAATGCTAGCTAGAAAGTGCTCTGTACTTTGAATTCTCCCTTTAGGAAAAAAAAAAAAACAACAGAGAAACTGTGGTGTGTGTGTGTGTGTGTGTGTGTTTAATATTCATCAACTGAATAGGAAAAAACTCACAGAATTCCAGTTTGGTTTTTTTTTCATATAAAGCTGTAAAGACCCAGTATTTAGAAATAAAACTCCAAGTTCATATTTAGATTAAGCCCAATGAATATATATCCATTGTTTGTATATTAAATTTTATTACTCTCCCAAGTACATCCCTTTACATAACCAGATACATTTCCTAAAAACTTCTGGCACATACATATAACTGGTAGTCATCTGTAGGAAGATGATGACGATGATGATTTGAAATCTGTTTTTATAGGTGATCCATTGTAGAGTCTGGTGGTTATTAAATAGGTGATCCACTGTAGAGTCTGATAGTTGTTAAGCTTCTTATCAGTTTCACAAAGGTTGTGGAGAAGTGAACAAAACTGTGAGCTCTGAGATCTTCATCATCTTCATCTTTGTATGATGAAGGTACCCTGGTATGGTTCCTGGTACTTACATAGTAGGGATTCAACAAATGTTTTAGCTTGAGTAACTGGAAAAGAGAAATTCATAAACGGTGATTGACACCAACATGAGACAAAAGCATTGTCTCATTGAATGCTGAAACCCTTGAGGTAGATACTATTTTTATCTCAGTTTTATTAATGAGGAAACCTTGACTGGTGAGTTTCTGTAGCTTGTGCAGCATCACATAACATAAGAAATGGTGGAGCCGAAATTTGAAGGCACGTTCTCTAACTGCCTGTTACACTAACTTGCTTTTCCCATGGCATTCTGAATACTTAAAAATTTTTAGAAGAAAAAAGTGAAAGTGAAAGTCGCTCAGTCATGTCCGACTTATATAATCCATGGAATTCTCCAGGCCAGAATACTGAAGTGGGTAGCCTTTCCCTTCTCCATGGGATCTTCCTGACCCAGGGATCAAATGCAGGTCTCCCTCATCGCGGACGGCTTTTTTACCAGCTGAGCCACAAGGGAAGCCCAAGAATACTGGAGTGGGTAGCCTATGCCTTCTCCAGCGGATCTTCCTGACAAAGGAATCAACCAGGGTCTCCTGCATTGCAGGTGGATTCTTTACCAACTGAACCATCAAGGAAGCCCTTAGAATGAAAGGAGAATTTCAAAGTTGGCCCTGAGAGTGCTTTTGAGACCTAGTGGTTCTGCTATCCCAGCACAGTGATTGGTGCATAAAGATTTTAAATGATGTTTGAATGCTTTGAGTTTCTGCTTTGGGCAGGAGATTTAAAGGCAGAAAAAAATCTCAGAAATCTTTATTATTTCTTGAAGAGTCTTTTGGAAACATGCGAAGAAGTATTTCAGCCCTGTGAGGCAGGGGCTTGGATGCAGATACCAGCAACTGTTAGAGCCGATTACCGCATTATGCTAATAATGACATCGACTTATTGTCTTTCAAATTTCTACTCAATTTTCAGTCTAAGTTTAGATTTTTGTAACATTAAACTGTTTCTGAAGCAGTTTCTAAGGGAACCTCTCAGGCAAGGCACTTTAGTTAATAATTAGAAAGTCATGATGTGTAAATTCAGTGAAACAGGCTGTGTGCCTAGAGGAAAATAGACAGGAAGGGGCAGTTTCAAAGGTGTCAGCTAGAGTGGTTGCTGTGTTTGATTCCTTTTCCAACAGCCCTCCCGATAAACAAGTTTTCCAAGGTCCCCACGGATGTTTAAGGTCAAAACATAGGAACAATTTTTCATTTATCAAAATTTGTGTGCCAGCTCTGATTCCCAGTGATCTTGGAGCCTCGCTTCATCCCTGAACCCTCTCTCTTTCGGTCACCCCTTTCCTCTCCCCCTCCAGCCCCCCGGACTGCACATAGGTGATTTCAGCAGTGGGGATGGGGAACATGTGAGAGTGTTAGGGCTTGGATATTCTCCAAGTACCCCAGCTCTGGGATTATTTTATCTGTTAAATTTCACTGAAATGCATGCAACTCCCCATCCTTTAAACTCACATATTATGTCTGGTGGGGCTGCAAAACAATTCTTAATGTTTTGGGCAAAATAAATTTTTTTGTTGTTGTTACCGGGCAAGGGATAGAGGTTGTGATATCCCTGACCACCTCTAGCTCTGAATTCCTGCCTCTACCCTTCTGAACTCTCTCTGCTCTGTATTTTGCTGTTCTCCACTCTTTTCTTTGCTGACTTTCCCCAGATCAAAAAACTACATCCTATTCTGCCATTCACAGCAATTCAATTTTCTGCAGCCATGACTGTGAATGTAACTCTAGACCTACTTATGCATATTTTTAAAAAATATCAACAAATCTTGCTAAATGTAACTTCTGTGCTGTTAGCAGCATGAAGCACCCTCAGAAGCTTTGAAATCACAGTTTTTCCTTTATCTTGGGCCAGCTCAAGTTCTTGGGCAGGACTGTCTCCTCCCTAGCAAAGCAAAAGGCCACAGTCAGTATTGTTTATTTTGTTAATAAAGAATACTTTTTTCCCAAGTTTCTTGTTTCCAGGCAGAGAAACATTCAGTACTGCAGGGGAGGAAATTTTTTTCCTAGCCCCTTCTTTGGCTGGTGTAATAATCAAATTAACAGAACAGTTTGGACTGATTAACAGGACCAAACCAATTTAATTACATATGTACAGGGCCTCATAAAAATATACGACTCTCAGGTAGTCAGACAGTTGAGGTTTATATGCCATCCTGAGTTAAGGAAAAGTAGGTAGGGGTCTAGGACTTCATAATGGAAGAAGACAATTCACAGTGAGATGGGAAGAGTAAATGTTTGGTAAACAAATATTTACCATGTCATGCAGAGACAATGGAACACAGAGAGGAATTTGATCTTGAGACTCAGCCAGCTCCCCTCCAGCTTACCACATCTAGCCCATATTCTTAGTATTATAGTTATCTATGGTGATAATGCTTTTCCTGAACAAGGCCTTCTATCTAAATTATAGGCAGTTAAGGGACAGGTAAAAGTTTTTCTCGAATCTGCTGGGCCTTGATTACTTTCAGCTCAAAATAGTCTACATACCAAAGTGACGCATTTTGGGGAGAGTTGTTCGATCCTCTTAATTATGGTAACACATTTGACCTCTCTTCGTCCCTTCATTTTGTTCTTTGGTGAATCTGGGACAAGAGACTGGGCATGAGTGGCCCACATCCTTCCTCTGAGTCTTGGTGCTTGTGTTTGCCTGCCTAGAAGGACTGTACATTTTGCATTGGTCCCTCACCACCAATGTCATGTTCCATTATTACCAATATCCTAAATCCCTAATGCCCGTTCCTCTCCCCCTTCAGTCTCAGAAGACAATCTGATCTCCTCTTTCAAAGGGAGAATCAAGCCAGCTGTGTCTTCTTTTGCCTTAAGTCATGAAGCTCCTTCCCCTCTTTCTGCTAGCCTTCAAAGAAGGAGCTGCTCCGCTCTTGGTCTAACCACTTTACATTGCTTTTAATCTCATGCCCTCAAACCTGCCCTCAATAATAGGACATTACTCCATCTATTAGCACCCTGTCTGTTGAACCACTAATTTCTCTCCTGCTTACTCCTTTTTGGTGGCTCAGACAGTAAAGAATCCACCTGCAATGCGGGAGACCTGAGTTTGATCCCTGGGTTGGGAAGATCCCCTGGAGAAGGCAATGGCAACCCACTCCTGTATTCTTGCCTGGAAAATTTCATGGACAGAGAAGTCTGGCAGGATACAGTCCATGGGGTCCATAGAGTCTGACAAGAATGAGTGACTTTTACTTCATTTCATCTCCTTTTTCTGCCTATAAATATACTTATGTGTCCTTAATCTTAGAAATCTTTCCCGGTACCCTGCCTGCATCTTTTTATTTATTTGTTTATTTGGTTGCACCAGGTCTTAGTTGTAGCACGTGGTATCTTTCAGCTGCAGCATGTGGGATCTCATTCCATGACCAGAGATCAAACTTGTGCTCCTTATATGGGGAGCATGATGTCTTAACAACTGAACCACCAGGGAAGTCCCCACCCTATCTCTGTCTCGTGCCATATCCCTCTTTCTTCCCTTCACAAACAAGTGCCTTTGAAGAGTAGTCTATTCTCACTGATTACTTCACTAGGTCCATTTTTTTCTATGAATAATTCATTAAAGTCAGGCTTCAATCCCACCAGGCTAATGGAACTAACAGAAGCAGAAGATGTTAAGAAGAAGTGGCAAGAATACACAGAAGAACTGTACAAAAAAGATTTTCATGATCCAGATAACCACAATGTTGTGATCACTCACCTAGAGCCAGACATCCTGAAATGAGAAGTCAAGTGGGCCTTAGGAAGCATCACTAAGAACAAAGCTAGTGGAGGTAATGGAATTCCAGTTGAGCTATTTCAAATCCTAAAAGACGATGCTGTGAAAGTTCTATGGTCAATATGCCAACAAATTTAGAAAACTCAGCAGTGGCCACAGGACTTTAAAAGGTCAGTTTTCATTCCAATCCCAAAGAAGGGCAATGCCAAAGAATGTTCAAACTACTACACAATTGTACTAATCTCACACACTAGCAAAGTAATGCTCAAAATTTTCCAAGCAAGGCTTCAACAGTACGTGAACAATGAACTTCCAGATGTTCAAGCTGGATTTAGAAAATCCAGAGGAACCAGAGATCAAATTGCTAACATCCGTTGGATCATCAAAAAAGCGTTCCAGAAAAACATCTACTTCTGCTTTATTGACTATGCCAATGCCTTTGACTGTGTAGATCACAACAAACTGTGGAAATGGAAATACCAGACCACCTGACCTGCCTCCTGAGAAATCTGGATGCAGGTCAAGAAGCAACACTTAGAAGCGGACTTGGAACAACAGACTGGTTCCAGATTGGAAAAGGAGTATGTCAAGGCCGTTTATTGTCACCTCGCTTATTTAACTTATATGCAGGGTACATAATGCAAAATGAATGCCTGGATGAAGCACAAGCTGGAATCAAGATTGCCCGGAGAAATATCAATAACCTCAGATTTGCAGATGACACCACCCTTATGGCAAAAAGTGAAGAGGAAATGGTGAAAGTGAAAGAGGAGAGTGAAAAAGCTGGCTTAAAGCTGAACATTCAGAAAACTAAGATCATGGCATCCAGTCCCATCAGTTCAGTTCAGTTCAGTCGCTCAGTTGTGTCCGACTCTTTATGACCCCATGAATCGCAGCACACCAGGCTTCCCTGTCCATCACCAACTCCCGGAGTCTATCCAAACCCATGCTCATTGAGTCAGTGATGCCATCCAACCATCTCATCCTCTGTCATCCCCTTCTCCTCCTGCCCCCAATCCTTCCCAGCATTAGGGTCTTTTCCAATGAGTCAGCTCTTCGCATTAGGTGGCCAAAGTGTTGGAGTTTCAGCTTCAACATCAGTCCTTCCAATGAACACCCAAGACTGATCTCCTTTTAGGATGGACTGGTTGGATCTTCTTGCAATCCAAGGGACTCTCAAGAGTCTTCTCCAACACCACAGTTCAAAAGCATCAATTCTTCCGCGCTCAGCTTTCTTTATAGTCCAACTCTCACATCCATACATGACTACTGGAAAAACCATAGTCTTGACTATACGGACCTTTGTTGACAAAGTAATGTCTCTGCTTTTAAATATGCTATCTAGGTTGGTCATAACTTTCCTTCCAAGGAGTAAGCGCCTTTTAATTTCATGGCTGCAATCACCATCTGCAGTGATTTTGGAGCCCAAAAAAATGAAGTCTGACACTTTTTCCAGTGTTTCCCCTTCTATTTCCCATGAAGTGATGGGACCAGATGCCATGATCTTAGTTTTCTGAATGTTGAGCTTTAAGCCAACTTTTTCACTCTCCTCTTTCACTTTCATCCAGAGGCTCTTTAGTTCTTCTCTTTCTGCCATAAGGGTGGTGTCATCTGCATATCTGAGGTTATTGATATTTCTCCTGACAATCTTGATTCCAGCTTGAGCTTCCTCCAGCCCAGCGTTTCTCATGATGTACTCTACATATAAGTTAAACAAGCACGGTGACAATATACAGCCTTGACATACTCCTTTTCCTATTTGGAACCAGTCTGTTGCTCCATGTTCAGTTCTAACTGTTGCTTCCTGACCTGCATACAGGTTTCTCAAGAGACAGGTCAGATGGTCTGGTATTCCCATCTCTTTCAGAATTTTCCACAGTTTATTGTGATCCACACAGTCAAAGCTTTGGCATAGTCAATGAAGCAGAAATAGATGTTTTTCTGGAACTCTCTTGCTTTTTTCAATGATCCAGTGGATGTTGGCAATTTGATCTCTGGTTCCTCTGCCTTTTCTAAAACCACCTTGATCATCTGAAAGTTCACGGTTCACCCATCACTTCATGGCAAATAGATGGGGAAACAATGGAAACAGTGACAGACTTTATTTTCTTGGGCTTCAAAATCACTGCAGATGGTGACCTCAACCATGAAATTAAAAGATGCTTGCTCCTTGGAAGAAAAGCTGTGACCATCTAGACAGCATATTGAAAAGCAGAGACATTACTTTGTTGACAAAGTTCTGTCTAGTCAAGGCTATGGTTTTTCTAGTAGTCATGTATGGATGTGAGAGTTGGACTATAAAAAAGCTGAGCACTGAAGAATTGATGAATTTGGACTGTGATGTTGGAGAAGACTCTTAAGAGTCCCTTGAACTGCAGGAGATCCAACCAGTCCATCCTAAAGGCAATCAGTCCTGAATATTCATTGAAAGGACTGATGCTGAAGCTGAAACTCCAATACTTTGGCCACCTGATGCTAAGAACTGACTCATTGAAAAAGACCCTGATGCTGGGAAAGATTGAAGGCGGGAGGAGAAGGGGAGGACAGAGGATGAGCTGGTTGGATGGCATCACTGACTCGACGGACATGAGTTTGAGCAAGCTCCAGGAGTTTTTGATGGACTTGGAAGCCTGGTGTGCTGCAATCCAAAGAGTGGACTTGGATCTTGTGCTGGTGTCAAAAAGAGTTGGACACAACTGAGTGACTGAACTGAATGCATTTATTCTCATAAAAGCCTCCACTGAATTCTTAATTATGAAGTCCAGTGAATCTTTTTCATTAATCATTCAACTTTCCTCTCTGCTTCAACTCATTTACCAACTCTTTCTTGAAATCCCTTCTTGGGTTTCATGGCACTGCTCCACTGTGTATTTTCTGGAATCTATTAGACTGGGGTTTCCATTCTACCTCTATCACTTGCTGTGAGGCTTAACCTTTCAAAAACTCAGTTTCACCATTTGTAAAAGAGTGGCAACAACAGTATCCTTCTAATAGAGTTGATGGGAGAATAAAGTAGAAAAAAATGCATGCTAAACTGTCACCCTAGTCCACGGTACTAAAAATCTTCGGTCCTACTGCTCCACTGAAATGGTACAAGGTGGGGCTCTGTGTCATTGAGTCCCACATATTTTTCATGCTCATCATTTTGAGTTATCACAATATTCAATACTTTGGTCTATCTTTAAAACATTCTCTTCTCTTGGTTTCCTGGATACCATATGCTCTTAGTTTTCCTCCTATCCCTCTGGCCCCACTCCCACCTTCCCCTTCCAGTCATCTTTTCTGACTCATTTATTTAATATTCAAGTGGTTAGAGTTTCTTTTTTGAATATACTATTATTATTATTTTGGCTGTGCCAGTATGTGTTGGGGCATGCAGGCTCTTCATTGCTGCACGTGGGCTTTTTCTAGTTGTGGGGAGGAGGGGTTACTCTCTAGTTGAGGTGCAAGGGCGTCTCTTGTTGCACAGACACTAGGATACGAGGGCTCAGTGGTTGCTGCACACAGGCTTAGTGCCTCATGTCAGCTGGGATCTTAATTTGTGGACCAGGGATCTAATCTGTGTTTCCTGCATTGTCAGGTGGATTCTTAACCACTGGGCCACCAGGGAAGTCCTTGCTGCTACTGTTCTTTAGTCGCTAAGTTGTGTCTGGCTCTTTGCAACCCCAAGGACAGAGGAGCCTGATGGGCTACTGTAGCCCACCAGGTGCCTCTGTCTATGGGATTTCCCAGGCAAGAATTCTTGGATTGCCATTTCCTTCTCCAGGGGATCTTCCTGCCCCGGGGGTTGAACCCAGGTCTCCTGTGTCGCCTGCTTGACGGGCAGATTCTTTACCACTGCACCACCTGGGAAGCCCCAGGGAAGTCCCTAGAGTTTCTTAAAACCCTCCTGTCTTCCCATGCTCTATTCTCCACCCGGATGATTTCATCCATATTCACAAATTCAGTTCTCATCTATCCACTGATTACTCTTAAATTTATTTTTTCTAGCTAGCCCTGTCCTCTGAGCTGTACAGCTATATATCCACCTATGTACTCTTGTATATCACAGGGTGTCCACAGACTCTCCACGCCTCAAACAAAACTGAAGTTGTTCTCTTCCATCACCAAACCCTGACTTATCCAGAGTTTTCTAATATCACTGTTTTTCCCCAGAAATCTTTCCCACACTCATTAGCCTAGGTCAAGCTCCCTACTTCAATGTTCGTAGCATCCTGTTTCTCTATCATAATATCATTACAGTCTTAATTGCATAAATAGTCATGTGAAATCTTCTTTCCCAGATAGTACAAGCTGTATGACAGCTAACGTGTCTTCTTAACAACTAAATAAACAGCTTGCAGCATTTTACCTTATATAAACTTTTTTTTAATTTGCAAGATAATTGCTGTACAGAATTTTGTTGTTTTCTGTCAAGTATCAACCATAGGTATGAATCAGCCATAGGTATACATATGTCCCCTCCCTCTTGGGCCTCCCTCCCATCTCCCTCTCCATCCCACCCCTCTAGATTGTTACAGAGCCCCTGTTAGAGTTCCCTGACTCATACAGCGAATTCCCATTGGCTATCTATTTCACATATGGTATTGTAAGTTTCCACTTACATAAACATTTAATAAAGAGGTGAAATAATAGTATGTGAAAAGAAATTTACTAAGTTTCTTGACCTACAGCTATTACTCAAAAGTGTTAGCTGTTACAATTTTAGCCCCCATCTCTTTTTTAGCCCCCAATTTTTAACTTCTCTTTTCTTCTCTAGCCCTTTCCCAAAGTTTTTCTTTCTCTTATTTGATACTTTACATATCCTTTCTAAGCAGTATAATGTGCTCTGTGGTTTTTATCTGTCCCCATTGTGCTGATGTTATGATAAGGCAACAAATTTATACTGAAAGACCAGGGAGAGATCTCTGAGGAGTGACAGTAAGTGCTGAGACCTACAGGCCAGAGGATGTGCAACCACTGTGGGAATTAGTAGCTCCAGAAAAGGCTGCTTTGATTTTAAGTCAGCCTCAAACTATGAGGATCTGAAACTCGACATTCCAAATAAATCCCGCACGTACTACTACTGCTGTTTCTCCTTGTATTAAATCCCCCTTCTCTCTGATTTGCTAAAGCAGTGCCACTCGGCTTGACTCTGGCATCATCTTCTGTTGCCTTCCAGGCGGGTCATTCACTAAACTGCAGTGATTCTTCAAGATGCTGAGAGGAAGAATGCATCTCACCCAGGCTCAGCACTGTAAACAGTTAAGGTGAGACACAGCTATATGGTTCTGGGCTCCCACTGTTAAATCTCTTTTACTGACAGTCACTCATTCAACCATTTTTAACAAAGCAAAAATTATTAATAATATTTCCTTTCACTCTCAAAAATTCTGTATTTGAATGATGCATTGTATGACCACCCTCCTTGAAGTCCACCCAACCTACAATGGTTGGGTGATTGAAGAAAGAGAAGGGGTTCTATTTCTAGCCATTTAATATGCCAAAACCTAACCTCCCTCATACAACTGAGGTCCTGGCCTTGAACCAAGTTCACCAATCTTTGACCATCTCTTTTGTCAGTTTGAATGCCTTCTTCAGAACCTTTATTAAACTTCATAGACAGCTGGCCTCATCTGGGACCTCGTCAGTGCTGTGGTACTCTGTTTACATTGAATGCTAAAAGATAGGGAATAAATTTCAATCTCTTTCATACATGGGAGCTCTCAATCTCCTAATGTGAATTCAAGCACTTTTTTTTTTTCTGGGATCCTTTAATTCTGCATACCTGGAAGCCTAGAAGCTCTAATTTTACCTTCTACTTATAAAACATGATTAAAATAGTCCACTGATAAGATTCAGCTAAGAATTAAGATCTGTCCAAGGTTACAGATTATCATTACTGAGAGACTTAGAAGTGGCTTACAACTTTTAAATGGCAAATTCTTGCAATTTTACTTATGCACATATATATATACCATACATGCACACATTCATGTATATAAGCATAGAAAAAAACCTCAGGGTTTATGAACTGGTAAACTGGAAAAGCTGTTTTCAAGTCAAACTAAAGAATAAAGGCAGACATAGAGATCATCCTGGGTACATTTTCCTCAGCAAACGTTTTCTGATTACTAGCTACATGATTGCTAGGCATTGTGTGAAGAACTGTCTTTTTAATAATATAAACAATAAAATGATGTATTTTGGAGAAAAGTTGATCTTTCTTGTAGTTTGTAGTTCTCTGACCAAATGAATTGCACATTTATTTTTCTCCCATAGAACATCATACTCACTCCCAAGATAACACACTTTACAGTGTATAGCACCTATTTGCATCCGTTTCTATTGCCTCTGCCAGTCTGATCTTCTTGAGTAGAAACCCTATCTTTTCATCTTTATAATGCCAACTACTGGCCCAGTTCCTAGATTATAATAGGTGCTATTTTTTCCTCTTGATGCTAGATTCTTAACTTTTCTTTATATAAATCAATTTACAGCTAAAATAACTGAGTGGAGCTGAAAACTGTGTGGAATAACTTTAGCAGCAAACTAAGAAAAAAGACACCAAAATAACTTACTAAGTTAACTGAATTGAAAATAAACATATAGACCTTGATGTAAAATTAGTTTGGAGGACAATGTGTAAGTTTCAAAATGAGGATGAAAACTGAAAGTGTTAATTGCTCAGTCATGTCCGACTTTGCGACCTCTTGGTCTGTAGCTTGCCAGGCTCCTCTGTCCATGGAATTCTCCTGGAAAGATTACTGGAGTGGGTTGCCCTTCTCTTCTCCAGGGGACCTCCCTGACCCAGGGATTGAACCCGGGTCTCCTGCAGATTCTTTACCATCTGAGCCACCAGGGAAGCCCCAAAATGATCACAGGTTCCAACACATTTATTTAGAATTGGCATGTGATGAACTTTATTTTGAGTAAGAACCATGTCTTATCGTATCTGTCTAGTCCACCTAGATAATATCTTAAGGTAGGTGCTAAATAAACTCTCATAGAATAAATTGGCCTACATGTAAAGAATTTGCATTAAATGTTCTGCTACAAGTAGCATTTGTTTTGGTGTTAAATACTTATCTAATAATAAGGAGTGCTAATGTAGATTATAAATAAAGCATATGCTTAAGAGTTAATATTTCCTTATGAGCAGAGCAATTATTAAGTGCTCAACAAATATTTGGCAAAATAAAAAAATCAAGTGACCACAGTGCTCTTCTCTGTGACTGGTCTAGCAAAATTGGATATTTTTCCTACTGTTGTTTCTTAATTTGTGTATGTTGTAGTTTTTATTTTTATGGTCAGTATTTCTTATACAGTAGTCCCCTCATTATCCATAAGGGATATATTCCAAGACTCCCAATGAATGCTTGAAACCTTGGGTAGTACAAACTCTCCATATATTTTTGGTTTTTCCTATATATACATAATAAAAGTTTAATTTATAAATTAGGCACAGTAAGAGATTAACAACTAATAAAATAGACCAATTATAACAATATACTGTGATGAAGGTTATGTGAATGTGGTCTTTCTCAAAATATCTTATTATACTGTACTTACCCTTCTTGTGATAATTTAAGGTGACAAAATGACTACGTGATGAGATGAAGTGATGTGAATGGCATAGGCATTTTGACTAGTTTTAGGCTACTACTGACCTCCAAAATCACTGCAGATGGTGACTGCAGCCATGAAATTAAAAGATGCTTACTCCTTGGAAGGAAACTTATGACCAACCTAGACAGCATATTAAAAAGCAGAGACATTACTTTGCCAACAAAGGTCCATCTAGTCAAGACTATGGTTTTTCTAGTGGTCATGTATGGATGTGAGAGTTGGACTGTAAAGAAAGCTGAGCGCCGAAGAATTGATGCTTTTGAACTGTGGTGTTGGAGAAGACTCTTGAGAGTCCCTTGGACTGCAAGGAGATCCAACCTGTCCATCCTAAATGAGATCAGTCCTGGGTGTTCATTGGAAGGACTGATGTTGAAGCTGAAACTCCAATACTTTGGCCACCTCATGCGAAGAGCTGACTCATTTGAAAAGACCCTGATGCTGGAAAGATTGAGGGCAGGAGAAGAAGGGAACGACAGAGGATGAGATGGTTGGATGGCATCACTGACTCAATGGACATGGGTTTGGATAGACTCCGGGAGTTGGTGATGGACAGGGAGGCCTGGCGTGCTGCGGTTCATGGGGTTGCAAAGAGTCAGACACAACTGAGAGGCTGAACTGAACTGACCTTCTGAAAATGTGTTAGAAGGAGGATCATCTGCTTTGAGTGATCTTGGATCATCACACCATGACAGTGTAAATGGGATGTCAGGAGCTGACAGTGTCAATGGTGGGGAACCCTGGACAAGACAGTGAGAGAGCAAGAGATTTCTGCACTCTACTTAGAATAGCATGTAGTTTGAAACGTATAAGTTGTTCATTTCTGGGATTTTCCACTTAATCGTTTTGGACTGCAGTTGACTACAAGTAACTGAAACCTTGGAAAGTGAAGCCAGTGGATGGGGTGGGGGAGGAATCTGCTGTAGTTAGTTTTCTCACCTGTTGACCTTATTCACCGTGGGCCCTTCAAGGGGCCAGTGTGCAGCAGCCTGAGACTGTGGCCCAGCTTCATCCAGCCTCTACGTCCTTTGATTCATTATTCAACTTCTGAGAGTCTCAGTTTCCTTGTCTGTGCTGCTGCTGCTGCTGCTGCTAAGTCGCTTCAGTCGTTTCCGACTCTGTGAGACCCCATAGATGGCAGCTCACCAGGCTCCGCCATCCCTAGGATTCTCCAGGCAAGAATACTGGAGTGGGTTGCCATTTCCTTCTCCAGTGCATTTAAGGGAAAACTGAAAGTGAAGTCGCTCAGTCGTCTCTGACTCTTAGTGACCCCATGGACTGTAGCCTACCAGGCTCCTCCATCCATGGGATTTTCCAGGCAAGAGTACTGGAGTAGGGTGCCATTGCCTTCTCCGTTCCTTGTCTATAAAGTAGAGTAAATAATACCTTATCTCATAGAACAATTTTGAAGATTCATTGGGATTTTATGAATAAGCTGCTTCATGTCACCTGGATTTCCAGATATGTGAAGTCAGGTTTTCTATGCAAAAAGGACTGATTCCCATCAGATAAAGTAGGAAACCCAATGCCTTCCTAATATTTCTGTGGATTCCCAAGCAAGGTTTGAGGAGGAGCTTCCATTCTACTCCTGACACTTGAAGTCTCTGCTCCAGGCTTTCCCCCCATCGTAACTTCAGCTGCTATTCCCTGTCCTTTCCCTCAAGTTGCTGACCTGTCTTCACCCCTATGTGAACATCTTCCCTTTTCTCCAGAACACCATTCATATGTCAGTATTGAAAGTACCAGATTTTCAGTGGTTTTATTGCTGATTTGGAGGTAATAAGACTGAGGTGTTAATTTCCATGCAGAACAAGAACAGCAAATTCAGTATCAGTTTTCACTTCCTAGACTCTGATCACCTTTGTTCACCCCAAGAAATATATGATATACTAGTCCTACCTCTCCTTAGGTCCCGATCTTTCACCAAGCCACAGAATCCACAGCTAGAAAGTGTGTGTGTGTGTGTGTGTGTATGTGTGTGTGTGTGTGTGTGTGTATATGTGTGTGTGTGTGTGTTGGGGGTGATGGAAGAAAAGGATGACTTGTTATCTTTTAATGATCTCAGGCTTGGAATTTAACTCTGCCTTTGTATAACCTTTAAGGCAAATTATTATTCTTCAGTGTGTAGTCTCATATACTGTTTCTTTAATCTTCTTAGGTATTCTGTGAGCTCCAAATATTTTTTACAAAAACATTTTATTGAAGTGTAATTTACATTCAGTACAATTTACGCATTGTAAGCTTACAGTTGATGAATTTTAACTGTGTACCTGTGTGTAATCACCAACACGATCAAACTATAGAATAGTCTTCGATCCTCAAAATTCCCGTGAGCACCTTTGCAGACAGCCCTCTTCCACCAACCCTCAACTCCAGGCAACCACTAATCTGCTTCCTGTCATTATAGATTAGATTTCCCTTTATTAGATATTTATATGAATGGATTTTTCTGGCTTCTTTCTCTCATATCATTTTTGAAATTAATCCACAGTGTTGCATATATCAGGAGAGCATTCCTTTTTATTCCTGCATAGCATGACACTGTATGACTATACTAAATTTTATCTATGCATTCACTTTCTGATGGACATTTGAATTGCCAATTTTGGACTATTATGAACAAAACTGCTATGAACATAAACGAGTATAAGTCTTTACATAGTGAAATGTTTTTATTTCTCTTTGTCAAGTATCTAGGCATAGAATTGCTGAGCTATATAGTAAGTATATATTACACTCTATGAGAAACTTTTTTTCCACAAGAGTGATACCATTTTAAATCCTCACTAGCCACATATGAGAGTTTGGTTGCTCTGTCTCCTGACCAATCCTTGATATGGTTAAGCTTTTAAATTAGACATTCCAGTGGGCATATAGTGGTATCTAATTTAATGGTTTTAGTTTGCATTTTCCTGACAACCAAAGATGTTGAGCAGCTTTTCATATAGTTACTGGTGATTCTGCATATTCTGTTGTGAAGTGGCTACACAATCTCTGTAAAAACCAATTGGATCCTTTTATGTGTCTGTCTGCTAACTCCATTAACTCTGTTATTTCTCTATTTGTTTCTGTTGATTGTTGATTTTCCTGCTTACAGGCCATATTTTTCTGCTTCTTTCTATGCCTGGTCAATTTTGTTGTTGTCAATGTAAGACATTGTGAATATTTTGTTGTTGGCTGCTGGATTTGTTATATTCTTTTAAATATCAATATTTTGGGGCTTTGTTCTGGAAGGTAGGTAAGTACTTGGAATCTGTTTGACCCAGTTAAAACTCTATTTGGGTGTGTCTAAATATAGTCTTTAGAAAAATAGTCTATGGACTGAAAGTGAAAGAAGTGAAAGGGTTAGTTGCTTAGTCATGTCCGACTTTTTGAGACCCCATGGACTATATATAGCTCACAAGGCTCCTCTGTCCAAGGAATTCTCCAGGCAAGAATATTGGAGTGGGTAGCCATTCCTTTCTCCAGAGGATCTTTGTGACCTGAGGATTCAGCCTGGGTCTGCTGCATTGCAGGCAGATTCTTCACCATCTAAGGCACTGGGGAAGCTCAGTCTATAGACTGCTGCTGCCAAGTCGCTTCAGTCGTGTACGACTCTGTGCGACCCCATAGACGGTAGCGCACCAGGCTTTCCCGTCCCTGGGATTCTCCAGGCAAGAACACTGGAGTGGGTTGCCATTTCCTTCTCCAATGCATGAAAGGGAAAAGTGAAAGTGAAGTCGCTCAGTCGTGTCCAACTCTTAGCGACCCCATGGACTGTAGCCCTCCAGGCTCCTCCATCCATGGGATTTTCCAGGCAAGAGTACTGGAGTGGGTTGCCATTGCCTTCTCCAAGTCTATAGAGTAAGGCTATAAAAATATACTTCTGAGGATTCTACCTATGGACCCCTTTATTATGAAATCTTTTCAGTCTGTCTTGTGGGACAAAAATCATCTCATCCTGGGTGAAATCTGAGAATTGTTAGAGTAAGGCTATAAAAATATACTTCTGAGGATTCTACCTATGGACCCCTTTATTATGAAATCTTTCCAGTCTGTCTTGTGGGACAAAAATCATCTCATCCTGGGTGAGATCTGAGAATTGTTAGATTGTATTAGAACCACTGCTTTTCGGTGGTCCTTTACCCCACTTATGGAGTATGAGGGCTCCCTGGTGCCTCAGATGGTAAAGAATCGGCCTGCCATGTGGGAGATGCAGGTTCAGTCTCTGGGTCAGGAAGATATACCCTGGAGAAAAGGAATGCAACCCACTCCAGTATTCTGGCCTGGAGAATTCCACAAACAGAGGGGCCTGGCAGGCTATAGTTCATGGGGTCGCAAAGAGTTAGACACGACTGAGCAAATGACACTTTCACTATGAAGTGTGAATCCTTGTAGGCACAGACCAATAGTCAACAAAAGATTTAAGATGAACTCCCTCCTCTTCTGTACTCTGTCCCACAAATTCTAAATGCTTTCACCTTCTCATACTCTGATCTCTATTTCCTCAACCTAGTATCGTGGGGCTCTGTTTGTGCTTCCCCTCCCTGTGCTGAGGCATGGAGAATTTCCCAGGCAGGAAACTAGGGCTTATTTAATTCATTTCTATTCTATCAGAGATCCCAATGGAGTACTGTCTGTTCTCCAGTGTCTGAAAGCATTTGTTGATATAATCTGTCTAGTTTTCTAGTTGCTTCTTAAGGGAGGGTAAATTTAGTCACTGCAGTTTCTTCATGGCTAGATGCAGAGGTTTATGTATCAATATTGTTGACAAACTTGAGGGCTGTAATAGGATTAATAGATTAAGAATTTTTAATTCTCTAATTAAGCAAACAAAAGGAAAATTTATACTTATCACCATCATTTCATGAAAAAAAGTATATTTAATGGTAAAAAGATAAGAAACAGTTATTATCACTATGTGGGATAATCTTTTCTATTAATAGTAAATAAATTAACTTCATGAAAAAATTACATTATTAATTTCCCTCATTTTGTCACATGGGGGTAGAGTTTACTTACTAACCAGCTATAATCTATGTGATTTATGTTCAGAAACCACTGATCCAGGCCATGCCATCCTTTTCTTATATTCACTTTATAGAAAAAGCACTGAGATTCAGATAAATTAATGAGAAAGTGATAAATGTTGAGCAATATAGCCAAGTCTAAGACTCAGATTTCCTAGGTCTTAGTTTAGTCCTTCTTTTCTTGCATCACAGTGAGGTCTTCCTGTATGTGTGAAGATAGTAAAACTGAGCTGCTGGACACTCTAGACATTATCTTTCCATTGAAGTATAACACCTCATAAAATTATCTTTATCCTTTGTTACTATCCTTTAATCTGAGTTAAGTACAATTACTATTATGACAAAAATGCTATCTATTGCTGTGTAGTGCTTTATACTGTTTATACTGAGTACATGTTATTTTTGGCTTCTAGAAAGTATGCTCAATGAAGCAATTAAAATAAGATCCTTAATACTGCATAAAATACTTAAACATATTCAGATAATATTTACTGAATTGAATTGCATTTGATAAATATCAAACTGAAGACCATTAAGCTTGAAGAAAATAATTCACTAAATTCTATTCTTTTTTTTTGTGACTGTGCTGGGTCTTTGATGCTGCACATGGAGGCTTTCTGTAGCTGTGGTGAGAGGGGGCTACTCTCTAGTTGTGGTGCATGGGCTTCTCATTGCAGTGGCTTCTCTTATTGCAGAGCACAGGCTCTAGGCATGTGGGCTTCAGTAGTTGCAGCTTGTGGGCCTGGAACACTGGCTCAGTAGTTGTGGCACATGGACTTAGGTGCCACACGGCATGTGGGATCTTCCTGGAATCAAATCCATGTCCCCTGCATTGGTAGGCAATTCTTAACCACTGAACCACTAGGGAAGCCCCCTACCCCACATATTATATTTAATAAATGATTGAGAAGTTACCTAAAGAAATGGCTTTATCTTACAAAGCACTTGACATTTTTACTTGGGTATCTCCAGGAAATTAGGATTTATATTTTCTGAAACGAAATTCATTTCCCCCCTCAAAAATCTCTTTTTTACCACTGCTCAATTGCACATTTCAACATCTTAGAAAGTATACTTGATTCTTCCCTCTTCCTCAACTTCTACAATCAAGTCTCTAAATTTTGACAGTTTTACATTCAAAATGCATATCAAATCCTTGTATTTTTCATATTCATTACAAACCACTATCATTTCTCACTCTTAGAAGGACCTCAGCTATTGTTTGGTTTCATCACATCTATGTTGGTTCCTATTCTTTACTTAGCAGACAAGAGGATCTTTAAAAGATTCAAAACTGTTCATGTAGCTGGAGTTCACTAATGCCTCCATCTGCTCCCTAACGATTATTTGCTTCCTAGATTTAGACCCTGATGCTTGGAAAGATTGAGGGCAGGAGAAGAAGGGAGACAGAAAATGAGATGGTTGGACAGCATCACTGACTCAATGGACATGAGTATGAGCAAACTCTGGGAAATAGTGAAGGACAGGGAAGCCTGGTGTGCTGCAGTCTATGGGGCTGCAAAGAGTCGGACATGACTTAGCGACTGAACATCAAGAGTTAGGGAGGCCATGTGACTAGTTGTAGCCAACTGACTGTGGGCAGAAGTGATGTGTCAGTTTTAGGCAGAAGAATAGAAAAACTGGAGTCTGACTCATCAGCTGCCTTTCCTCTGCTGTGGGGACTGTGCTGTCAGCACATTCCTGATGGTGAAGTTACCAGTAAGTCGGGTTTCCTTCAGCCTGGATTTTTGAGTGACTCTGGGGAGAATAGTCCCTGTCAACCTGCAATGGACATATAGTATGAATTAAAAAATGAACATTTTTCCTTAAGCCACTGGGATTTGGGTTTACTACAGTATAATTCAGGGCTTCCCTGGTGGCTTAGATGGTAAAGAATCTACCTGCAATGTGGGAGACCCAGGTTTGATCCCTGGGTTGGGAAGATCCCCTGCAGGAGGACATGGCAACCCACTCCAGTATTCTTGCCTGGAAAATCCCATGGACAGAGGAGCCTGGTGGGCTGCAGTCCATGGGATCACAGAGTCGGACACTACTGAGCGACTAACACAACACACAGTATAATTCAGTCTATACTGCATTCTCATTGGTTATAGGATACAGTCCCGGATTACTAACGAAGCCTTGAATGATTCTGAACATACCTGCCATTCTCCATCATCATCACAGTTTGATCACATCAGTTTTTCTCTTTTTTGTTAAATATTCTTTTTTCCTTAAGCTATTGCATATCCTGGCAACTTTGAGGGTAACCAAGTGTTATCTTTTGTATACTGCCAGTTACTGTGATTGTGCTATTAGATTGAGTTAATTATAGCATGTCAGCATACATTGGGTGAAATTTTTACTAAATAGAGTATTCTTCTTAGCTGGTATAGAAATGGTCTTGTCAGGCCATGAATTGACTTAGGGGTAAATGGGAAACACAGTATAATGTTAATTTTTAATGAAAAAAGAGGCTAATCTGAAGTAATTTTAAAAGTCAACAACATCAAGTAATATTTATTGGAAAGATATTTGGGTATCTCAGGGAAGCTATTTGGGTATCTCCTAAGAAAGCTATTTGGGTATCTCCTAACATACTGGGATAGAATCAAAAAGTACATCTTATCTTAGGCAATGCTTTTTCCCTTCAGTCTCTGGCCTCTGATTTACTCACTATACTGCTTTACTCTTTTCTGTCAAGTGAAATTATCTGCTTCTTTTTGTGCATGGGGTGGATGACTACCCCTGGTTCTCAGGTTGGCATTATCTTGGTTCTGGTCATGTAGTGGAAGCTAATTAGCTATCTCTGAGCCTTTATTCCAAATTCCTAAGAAAAATATGTTTAGCCTAGTTAGGGTGAGTTGTGTGTGCTTGGGAGGGGTGTGTGTGGTATGGGAAGTAGTTCTTAAAGAAATGGACTTATTGTGAAGTAAGCAGAGGCCCTAAAGTTATTTCCATCCATTTGAAATCTGGGAAGTAGTGTCAAGAGCAGATCAAATTGTTGGAAGGTAAAATTCACCAATTTTATCTAGGAAAAATAAAAAATCTAAAACCAGAAAGTTTAGTTAAGAATCAAGAGAATTACTATTATTTTTTAGGCTGTTTATTTTGCATTGTAGTTGATTAATAATGTTGTGTTAGTTTCAGGTGTAAGGCAAAGTGATTCAGCTACTCATATACATGTATCCATTCTTGTTCAAATTTTTTTCCCGTTTGGGTTGTTACATAATATTAAGCAGAGTTCCCTGTGCTATACAGTAGGTCAAGAATCAAGAGAATTATTGATTGAAGATATGAACAGAGGATGAGAAAAATGCTAGATTTTGCTTAATTTTTAAAGGCTTATTTTGATTGGCCAAATGCTTATTAATTTAATGAGCTATAATACACAACATGAACAGCATTCAGGAAGCATTGGTAATTCCACCTCCTCTCTCATAGGTTTCCAACTTAGGTTGCTTTAAAAGAAATGCATAAATGCTGGAAGGGTTATTGGTTATATGAAGAGTACAAATCAAGCATATAATAAAAAGAAGACTAAAAGTTTTCAGAATTTCCAAAACAAGAATTTAAGGAATCTCACAGGCAGCAAGAGTGTTGTCAGAGTGAAGGAGAGCCTGATACCTTATGCAGAGGGCTCCAAAAGGTGTGCACATTCCCAAGGATAAAATGCTGGAGTGCAGAAACAGAACATAATTTCTGCTTATACTTCTTCTTTACCTAAAAGTTAAGAAGGAAATGAAACCTTGCTAATATTTCATATGCAGATCAAAGGTAGTAGCCTAACTTGAATTGTATGTTAGACTAGAACTGCCATGTGTTATGCATGATAGAAAGGGAATAGGCAGTACAACAAATATCTTGAACTTTGCAATCATACTCTCTGGGTTAAGTCTCATCTCTTAGACAAACTGCCTGTGTGACTTACATGAATTACTTAACCTCCTTCTGCCTCTTTTGCCTCATGAGTGAAATAGAAATGAAGATAATATCTCATGGAATTGTTCTGAAGATAAATGAACCAATAGATGTAAAGTGCTTGGAGGCATCGTTGATACACAGAAGCATGATTATGAGTGTTAGGAACGACTATGAACTTGAGAGAAGAATGGGGCGCTGTACCATGGAGAGGCTGACAGTGGTGCCTTTCCTCTTCTGTTCAATTTCAGCATTATGTGATACATTGTGATTCAGATGCATTTTATCAAATGGAATCATACAGATTACATCAGTTACTTTAAGTGAGAATAGAAGGCTTCTTGGTATCTTTAACATATAGAAATTAGCAACAAATTATTTTTCATGTAAATGTAGAACAAGAACTCTTGATTTTGGCTCTCAGTGACTCTAAGTTCTTTTCTTTCTTGAAGTGATAGTTTCTTGGCTATTGTTTGTTATCCACATCCAATTTATTTGAACCATTTTAAGGCATTTAACTTAATGCAAGAAACTGACCAGAAAAACACTATTCGATTAGTTGTATTGGGCATTGGCACTATGATGGGATTTTAAATTGTGGTCAAATTAAAGAACCACATCATCTTTGACTTGAAAAATAAAAACAGACCCCTAAGGTAGAATGTGTGCCCATAATTGTTATAATTATTAGAAGGCCCTGAATAGGTTGAATTGTTCAGATTGTTCGGTCTGGTTGGAAACAGGAGCAGGTGATTGAGAGAATCTTCATAGAGGATGGGTTAGATTAGATCAAGGAACTAATCATGTAATGAAACTTGTACATATAAAACCCTCTGGGCACCTTTGCCATTGTTGCATAGATGGGTAGCTGAGAAAGCATTTCATATTTTGCAGAAAAGGCAAAAACACACCTGAACTGATATTGAGAATGTTTACAAACAATGGGAAGTGTTTTCACATGATTTCCTAGGATTTAGGACCAGGAAGACCATCCCTAGTTGTGGTCCCTTTGGCCTCCTTCTATTTTCCTTCACTGTGATTAGAGAGTCAGAATTTGGAGAAGAAAAACAACCACGTTGAAGGATATGCTCAAATTATGTTATGGTTAGTTTCATGTGTCAACTTGACTGGTCCACATGATACCCAGGTATTTGGTCAAACATGTTTTGGATGTGTCTGTGAGGGTATTTTTGATGAGATTTACATTTGGAAATGGCAACCCATTCCAGTATTCTTGCCTAGTTCCACAGACAGAGAAGCCTGGCAGGCTACAGTCCATGGGGTTGGAAAGAGCCAGATGTGACAGAGCAAGCATGCATGCACACACAATTGAAATTAGTAGACTGAAAAAAGCAAGTTGCTCTCCGTTGTGGGTGGCCCTCATTCAATCTAGAGACTTGAATAGAACAAAAAGACTGATGATTCCCAAAAATAACAGGGAACTTTTCCTACCTGACCTCTGAGATTGGACAATGGTCTTTTTCCTGTCTTTGGACTTGAATTAAAACATAGATTTCTCTGGGTCTTAAGCCTACCAGCTTTCAGACCGGAACTCTCACCAGACTCTTATGAGTCTGTAGCAGAGTGCAGATCCTGGGACTTCTTAACCTTATAATCATATGAATCAATGCCTTTATGTGATAAAAATACAAATATAAGTTGGAAAAAGAACTCCTGTTGGTTTTGTTTCTCTGGAAAACCCTAATACAAGTTTCAATAGAATTAGGAGTATCAGAATGAATAAAAATGGCCCACATACTGGCTTAGGCAATATACACTTAAACATTGAATTCAGTGGAGGAAAGAAATGTAAGTCAAGCTTAAATAAAGTTTATATGCATATAAAACGTGAATAACTGCATCTTTTAATAAGACAGTATACTCTTCAGAATCATTCCTTACATTTCTGGTGTATTTTTTGGAGCTGAACATTAACAATAATATTTTCAAGGGTTTTAAATTTGTCTTTGTCTTCTAAACTTTAATTAACACAGACGCCACCATTCACTTAACAATGTGGCACTGTGATTTGGCAGTGCAGGAAATAAACACTTGTAGCATGGCTTTTTATTACTCCCTAAGCAGCCATGAAGCCAAATAAAGAAAAGATGAAACCCAGTGTGTTGAATTTCACTTCTTTTCCTATGTGCAAAATAGTCTGAGTTTAGTGAGAAAATATTCCCTTAAAACCTTGGAAAATGTTTACTTGGATCGAACCTCAAGAAAAATTAGAGTTGGCAAAAGGAGAAAGATGCATTTTAATTTTCTGAATTAAAAAAAAAAGCATAGGTATGATCAGTTCTCAAGTGGGACACTCTGCATGTTTTTGATGAGTTCTGTTATCTTGGCCTTTGAAATAAGCTGGGTAGATGCTTCGATAAGCAGTGGGACAGTGGTATTAGTGAAAGTGGTCAAGCGTCACTGAACCTAGCTCTGGCTTTACCAGTCTGTGTTTGCCTAGGCTTTTCCACCCGTCTCAGGTATGCTTAAACTAGTTGGAGATTCTGGGATTGATTTCCCTAGGCTTCAAATAGCCAAAAGTCAAATACTATTCATATTTCATTCCCAGTTTCACCACAAGTCCAAGCTTTTGCCAAATATCCCAGTTCTTGAATCCAGAATGTATTCCTTACACACTTCTTCTCATAAGGTGTTTTTTATGGGACTGTCTTGGGATTGTATAACATGATTTGATTTAACCAAAAGGTAAAAACAATGCACTAGATGCTGCTTTTGAGACAGTGTCTGTATGAGAACAGTGGTCTTTTGAGGAAGAATTAGATGTGCATGTATGGGAAAGCCTGCCAATTTCTAACAATAAAATCAGACTTCTTGGCAAAACAAGTTCTGGGTAGTATGTAGCTCTTACTTACAGATTGGAGGGGTCCAGCTCTTGAGCACTAAGGAAAATAAATCCAGGAAGGTAGAGTGTGAGGGAGATTGTTGCTATTTTCCCCAGACAAGCAATTTTCAGTGCCAATGGGAATGCACAGTTCTGAGAACTGCTCTGGTTTCTTGGTAGGGGCTAAGAAAGGAAGGTTAGATAATGTATTTTATGTCAAAATATAAAATGAAACTTTTAGACTGAAGTTTAACAGTTAGATTAAACCTTATGGGGAAGGGGAATCAAGGGATTTCAGTTTCACATGTTGGAGAATTTCAGCCCTGTCTTTAAAAGCATGATAATTGTATGAAACAAGAAACAATAAAGTCACAGCTAAAATAGTGAATTGATCAACTAATTTTCCCAGACGTCTTTCTTCTTCTTTCGCCAGGCTGCTCTCTCCTTTCCTGCCACCCAGAGTCTTGATCCTTCATCATGATTACTTTTCCCGTGTCATTTCCCCGGAGGCTCTTTCAGATTCTAATGATAAACAGCTAAAAATTCTGTTTGGGTGATAATTCCAGGGACCAATTGTTGTTTGATGTGCTATCCCTCCTAGGTAATATCTGTAGTTTAAATAATAGTTTTCAGCACCTCTATCCAAAGGAGCAACCCATGATAAACAGTTTAGGCTCCTCGTTGTTATTCTAAACACCACTCTTTGACTCAAAAAGGCAGGTAGATTAAAAAATCATTCTAGGTCTTAGGATTAATTCAACACATATTTAATAAAAGTCGACTACTTGCCAGGAACTGTTCCTGTTCCTGGAGAACTAGAATGGAGAACATAGGAGAACAAAGATGATAAAATAACAACCCTGTCCTCAGTGAGCCACTGTTAGTGAAAGGAAAGTATTCGAGTCCCCAGGTGGGAGGAGGTCATTCATTGTGAGGGTGTGATACACCTAAGTTAGAGGTAAGACTTGGGAGATTCCAAATGCCTTGGACAGCAAGGAGATCAAACCAGTCAATCCTAAAGGAAATCAACCCTGAATATTCATTGGAAGGACTGATGCTGAAGCTCCAATACTTTGGCCACCTGATGCAAATAGCCAACTCTTTGGAAAAGACCCTGATGCTGGAAAAGCTTGAAGATAGGAGGAGAAGGGGGTGACAGAGGATGAGATGGATGGTGTCACTGACTCAATGGACATGAGTCTGAGCAAACTCTGGGAGATGGTGAAGGACAGGGAAGCCTGGCATGCTGCAGTCCATGGGGTTGCAAGGACTCAGACATGACTGAACAACAACAAAAGTGATATACTGATCCACTCCTCTGTTTCCTGTTGTACCACCCACACCTTGTCTTCCTGACTCGACTGTGAGGTCCTTGCTCAGGAAACAAGTCCATCAGTACTTGTAGTCAGGAAGCCAATCGACAGTTCAGATTTTGCTACTACAACCTACCGTGACCTGGAGCACATTCATTTACCTCCTCAAGCTTCAGTTTCCTCATCTATTAAAAATGAGGGAACAATAATTCTTAAATTGCTTATCTAGGGAAGGCTTTAATTGGATAATTCATGCAAGGCATATAGTGCTGTTCCTAGCACATAGCAAGCCTTCAAAAAATGTTGTCAAATGTAACATAAATAAAAACTCATGTCAATGTATGGCAAAAACTACTACAATATTATAAAGTAATTAGCCCCCAACTAAAATAAATAAATTTATTTTAAAAAAAAGATTATTAAAAAAAACAAACAAAAAACTGACGTACCACATGGCTCAAACTTTACAAGGAATGAAATCAAAGGGAATAGAAATCCAATCCCAGAAGCCATGATGAATAATGTAGAGCTCTGGTGTCATTTCCTTAAAGAAGCTGGTCCAGAGATTTTTACAGAGTCTAATAGATAAACATACTTTCAAGAAATACACTAGAGTATGTCTAGTCATTTGTTCCATTGTTGCCCCAGATTCCACAGCATTCATGACAATTGCTAAAACCTCTCTCTCTTTCTTAGGTAAATTTGTCTTCCCATTAACTTTCCCCTCCTCTCTTTCCTGAAGAGCCAACTCACTATTCATGCTCATGCCCACACTTTCCACTCACTTCCCCACCCAGAAGTATGACCAGCTCTACTATGCACGTATGTGTGTGCTCAGTTGCTTCACTTGTGTCCGACTGTTTGTGACCCTATGGACTGTAGCTTTCCAGGCTCCTCTCTCCATGGGATTCTCCAGGCAAGAATACTGGAGTGGGTAGCCATTTGCTTCTGCAGGGGACCTTCTAGACCCAGAGATTGAACCTTCATCTCTTGTCTCCTGCATTGGCAGGCAGGAGACTAGCACCACTTGGGAGGTTTTCTCTTATATGCATTTGTTTTTTCATAAGCATTAGTCCTCCTGAAATTGTGGTGAATCAGTTGCTATATTTTGTTGCATAATACTAATAACTCTATTAGTAAATGAATAACCAACTTATGTCAGCTGATAAAGGATGAAAAAAGTCCTAGATAATACGGAAACAGATGGGGTGTGGCTATGTCCCAAATAGAAAACACATTTTAAAAAAGCAAAATCAAGTGGTTTATAGTTTACTGATACCTGATGTAGAAGTTTGTCAACCACTGTAAGGACTTGGGTTTTACTCTGTGGACAAAGGATAATGTTAGAGGGTTCAGGGCAGAAGCATGGCATAATCTTACCTTGAAAAGGATCCTCTGGATCTGTGTTGAGAATTAGCTATAAGGAAATCCTCCTATAGGTAGGGAGAGAATGATGGCATGAAAGTGAGAAGTTATGGGATTCTGGGGATATTTTGAAGATAAATATTACAGGACTTGCTGATGGATTGCATGTGGGTTGGTGGTTTAGTTGCTCAGTCGTGTCCGACTCTTGCAACCTCATAGCCTGTAGCCCGGCAGGCTCCTCTATCCATGGGATTTCCCAGGCAAGAATACTGGAGTGGGTTACCATTTCCTTCTCTAGGGGATCTTCCTGACCCAGGTATCAAACCTGGGTTCTCCTGCATTGCAGGAAGATTCTTTACTGACTGAGGCATATTAAAAGTCTAGCAGTGGGATAGTTGTTTAGAAAGCAGTTCAGGAATCAAGTTGAGGCCTGCTGCTGCTGCTGCTGCTGCTAAGTCGCTTCAGTCGTGTCCGACTCTGTGTGACCCCATAGACGGCAGCTCACCAGGCTCCGCCATCCCTAGGATTCTCCAGGCAAGAATACTGGAGTGGGTTGCCATTTATGCTGGCCTGAACTAAAGCAATGGCTTATTGACTTTATGCACAAAACTGGCATGGTGTAGTTGTGAAGGAGTGTGGGTGGGGCAGATATTTACTCGCTGATATTCTTTTCATATGGCAAAACTATTGATCTGCCTTATTTCATGTCAACACATTTCTTCTGGGCTGCTAAAGCAACTTAAACTCAAGAGAAAATGTGAGCGGTTGCTGATAACCTTCCTCCTTGCTCTGTCTGAATGGTGCGTACCCTCTCAGCCTCTAGGGGGTGATGGTTGCATGCCTAATACAAAGACAGCCCTAATGTATGACTTGGTTTCTTGTCTTTATTCTGCAATTTATTATGTGAGAATTTGAATCTTAGTTATAGTCCTAAGAAGTTTTCCACATATATTATCAAGTTTATAACCACCTGATTATTTAATACATATTTCTTTTTATATTTTATATAACACACCTTTGTTTTTATGTTTTTATTTTGTCATATACCATAAAAGGAAAAAAAAAATCACTGCTGTTTGAAACATCATGCTTCTCTTCACCTCAGTTGTGAGATACATCCTGATTTTAGAGCTGTCAGTCAGTCAGTTCAGTTTCTCAGTCGTATCTGACTCTTTGCGACTCCAAGGACTGCAGCATGCCAGGCTTCCCTGTCCATCACCAACTCCCTAAGCTTGCTCAGACTCATGTCCATTGAGTCAGTGATGCCATCCAACCATCTCATCCTCTGTCATCCCCTTCTCCTCCCACCCTTAATCTTTCCCAGCCTCAAGATCTTTTCAAATGAGTCAGTTCTTTGCATCAGGTGGCCAAAGTATTGGAGTTTCAGCTTCAACATCAGTCCTTCCAATGAATATTCAGGACTGATTTCCTTTAGGATTGACTGATTTGATATTTCTCCTGGCAATCTTGATTCCAGCTTTTGCTTCATCCAGTACAGCATTTCGCATGATGTTCTCTGCATTTAAGTTAAATAAGCAGGCTGACGATATACAGCCTTGATGTACTCCTTTCCCGATTTGGGACCAGTCTGTTGTTCCCTGTTCAGTTCTAACTGTTGCTTGCTGACCTGCATACAGATTTCTCAGCAGGCAGATCTGGTGGTCTGGTATTCCCATCTCTTTAAGAATTTTTCACAGTTTGTTGTGATCCACACAGTCAAAGGCTTTGGCATAGTCACTAAGGCAGAAGTAGATGTTTTTCTGGAACTCTCTTGCTTTTGTGATGATCCAGCGGATTTTGGCAATTTGATCTCTGGTTCCTCTGCCTTTTCTAAATCCAGCTTGAACATCTGGAAGTTCATGATTCATGTACTGTTGAAGCCTGGCTTGGAGAATTTTGAGCATTGCTTTGCTAGTGTGTGAGATGAATGCACTTGTGCGGTAGTTTGAGCATTCTTTGACATTGCCTTTCTTTGGGATTGGGACGAAAACTGACCTTTTCCAGTCCTGTGGCCACTGCTGAGTTTTCCAAATTTGCTGGCATATTGAGTTCAGCACTTTCACAGCATCAAAAGATAGAGCTGCCAGCATGTTAAAAATATGTGTCTTAAAAATCAATGAAAAACAGCAAAACAACAATGTAAGCTGAAAACCAAATGAGTTACTCTTTTGCACTTTTGTGCTTTTGTCCTGGGCACCCACAGTGCATCAGAATGCTTTTTGGAAACTCCAATATTAACCATATCTGAATTTCCAAAATAATTAGTATAATTTATAAAGTCTACTTAAATTATATTTTAGTGGATATTAAAAAATTATGCATTTTAAGAGACATCATTTGCTGACAAAGGTACATATAGTAAAAGCTATGGTTTTTCCAATAGTCATGTACGGATGTGAGAGTTGGACCATGAAGAAAGTTAAGTGCCAAAGAATTGAGGCTTATAAATTGTGGTACTTGAGAACACTCTTGAGAGTCCCTTGGACAGCAAGAAGATCAAACCAGTCAATCCAAGGAGATCAACCCTGAATATTCATGGAAAGGACTGATGCTGAGGCCCCAATAATTTGGCCACCTGATACGAAGAGCTGACTCACTGGAAAAGACTCTGATGCTGGGAAAGACTGAAGGCACAAAGAGAAGGAGGAGGCAGAGGATGAGATGGTTAGATAGCATCAGCGACTCAATGAACATGAATTTGAGCAAACTCCAGGCAATAGTGGAGGACAGAGGAGCCTGGCATGCTGCAGTCCATGGGGCCACAAAGAGTTGGACAGGATTTAGTAACTGAACAACAACAACAACCAAGTCATGATTATAATGGCCGTTTGTGTTTCCAATACCATTCTTTTTGTTTTACTCTCTATGTCTCCTTTGCCAGTTCTTTCTCGTTTTCATATGTCCTTAACTTTCAGGTGCCCTGGGGCTCAATCCTTGCATATCCAGTCTTCTCTTTCCATACTTGGTCCTCAGGTGAGCTCCCTAACTTCCTGGTTTTAAACATTTTAAATATCACCATCAGCACCTCCTTCTGGACTTCTTTCCTATAACCAAATTATACAGTTGTCTATTCTACCTGGATGCCTATTGAGCATCTCAAACCTGACATCTCCAAATGAACCCCTCATTTTCCTTCTAAAAGTTCTTCCTTTGGACTTCCCTGGAGGTCCAGTGGTTGGGAGTCCATCTGCCAATGCAGTGAACACGGGTTCAATCCCTGGTCAGGAAAGATTCTACTTGTCATGGAGCAACTAAGCCCATGTTGCACAACTACTGGGCCCAAGCTCTAGGGCCCACACACTGTAACTCCTGAAGCCCGTGCGCACCCCAGAGCCAGTACTCCACAACAAGAGAAGCCACCACAATGAGAAGCCTGTGCACCACAACTAGAGAATAACTCTTACTCTCTGCAACTAGCGAAAGCCTGCATACAGCAAGAAAGACCCAGCACAAAGATAAAAAACAATAAATAAAAGTTCTTCCTCCTGCAGTCATTTTTATTTCAGCAAATGACATTTCCATTTGCTTAGGTCAAAAACTTTGGTGTTCTCTTTGACTTCTCTGTCTCACCTCACACATCCAAGCCATCAGTGAGCTCTTCTCACTCCCCCTTCAGAATATATTAAGAAACTCACGTGTCTCCACCTCCACCATGATGACCGCTGCCCCTCACTTGGAGCTCAATAGCCTCTCCCTGCTTCCACCCCTGCCTCCCTAGCACCCATTCTCTATCTGGTGATTATTGGTGATCAGGCCTTTAAAAATGTGATCAGACTATGTCACTTCTCTGGTTAAACCTCTCTGATGGCTTTGAAACTCTTTCAGAGTAAATATCAAAGTCCTTACCATGATCTACAAGGTCCCACATGGCCTTGGCCTCTGCCTCCTCTCTGACTTCATCTTCCATCTCTCTTGTATTGTCCCACATTGTTTTGTCACAGGCTTCCCCGGTGTGTTCCTAATACAGTCTTGAGGCTACTGGCATGTGCTCTGCTGTGGCAGAGGAGGGGGGGTGTTCTGTATATTGTAGAGTGTTTGGTAGCATCCCTAGGCTCTACTCAATAGATGACAATAGCAGTCCCACATTGTGATGATAACAAACATCCCCAGACTTTGCCGGATGTCCTCTGGGGGTGGCGGAGCAAAACAACCATGGTCAAAACCCACTGCTTTGACATATCAAGAATGCTTCTTCCTCAGGACCCTTGTATCTGTTCTTTCTGCCTTCTCCCAGGTACCGCAGGACTCACTCCCTCATTTGGGCAGGTCTGTTTCAAACACCATCTTAACATAAACTTGCCGTTCCCTCTCTCATTCCGTATTGACCTCACTCTGCTTTATTTTTCTCTGTTGCACTTACTGTTGCCTTGTTTTAGCCACGTGCTTTTCCCAGGGGTTTCCTTCAATGTGCAGGGAGTGCAATTAGTAAAGCTCTTGGCCTCTTTGTTCACTCCACCCCAGGAACATGGATTGATTTATCTGATTGGCCTATTGGGTAAGAACAAAACAGGCGTTTTGGCTCAGTGTTCTTTTTTTCCCCCCTTGGAGGTGTGTTTCCCTCCAGGGCAGGTGAGAGGACCTGCTCCACTTATGCTGTCTGCGACCGCATGGGTAAGTTTTCCTCAATCTGAGGTTCAATGACGTTTAGCGTTTTTAGCCAGACTCTCCTATTTAGCCTTTGTCAGTAACAAAGGTACTATTCTGTGCTCTTTATGCTATGTCATCTTACACCTCAGTTTATTCAGAACTGAGAGATGCAGTTTTGATCTCTGGGTGGGAAAGATCCCCTGAAGAGGGAAATGGCAACCCACTCGAGTATTCTTGCCTGGGAAATCCCATGGACAGAGAGGCCTGGTGGGCTACAGTCCATGGGGTCACAAAGTGTTAGGCACGACTTAGCGACTAAACAAACAAACAAGAGATCCCTGTGCCCTTGCTGAGGCCCAAGCAGCCCTGGCTCTCTGAGGCCCAGAATCCACAGTCTTGACCCTGTAGAAAGAGAGTGGACTATGGAAACATCTGTCCACAATGAAGTCATCACCAAGGGGAAAGTATTGCATGGCCGGAGGCCCAAAGCCTCTTGCCCAGGCCACAGTAATTAAAAACTGCCCAAGGATAATCCTCTACAAATGGCTAAAGTCAGTATACCTACCCTCACAATAAAATCCCAAACCAGAAGCTGCATGCTCTCACCACACCAGAATCCTCACTTGCTCACAAATTATTGCACTTCCCCAACTTCCAATCCTTTCTTTATTTCTCAGTTTGTCAATCATTAGGGCCTCCAGAGATCTGGTAAATATCACTTCTTTTCCCTAGTGAGGAGAAGGCAATGGCAACCCATTCCAGTACTCTCGCTTGGAGTGAAACTGTTAATTGCTCAGTCGAGTCCGACTCTTGTCAAAGTGAGTTCCTTCTCACTATGTGGTCTTGAGTTGGTTTTTGATTGGTTAATTTTGTATGAGGGAGAAAGTGACAGGAAGCTGGGTTTTTAGGTCTAAACAATCTCTTGATGAGTAGAAGAAACAGCCATTATAGCCTTGAACCAAGAAGTAGCTATTGTAGCCTCGAACCACGTTCGCATTCCAAGGGAGTGTGAGCCTAAGGATCGTGAATAGAGCCCACACTCATTTTACAAATCAGTTCAGTTCAGTCGCTCAGTCGTGTCCGACTCTTTGCGACCCCATGAACTTCAGCACGCCAGGCCTCCCTGTCCATCACCAACTCCCGGAGTCTACCCAAACCCATGTCCATCAAGTCGGTGATGCCATCCAACCATCTCATCCTCTGTCGTCCCCTTCTCCTCCCGCCCCCAATCCTACCCAGCATTAGGGTCTTTTCCAATGAGTCAACCCTTCGCATGAGGTGGCCAAAGTATGGGAGTGGGGTGCTGTAATTAGTAGCTCAACAGAGAAATGGAAATTAGATAAGCACAGTGGAAATATAAGGATCCTTGACAAAGAACTGGTGAGTGGTGCTCTCACCAATGTGAAATTTCAGTCTTGTAAGAAGACAGCAGCTTGTCAATGCTACATACTGAAAGGAGACACAGTAGGGAGGTGGAGTCCTTCCTCCTCTGTGTGTTAAATGTTTAATTAAAGCTAACTTCTTACCGAAATGAGTGAGTGACAGTCACCCAGTTGTGTCTGACTCTTGAAACCCCATGGACTGTAGCCCGCCAGGCTCCTCTCTCCATGGAATTCTCCAGGCAAGAATATTGGAGTGCCTTACCATTTCCTTCTCCAGGGGATCTTCCCAACCTAGGAATCAAACTCGGGTCTCCTGCATTGTAGGCAGATTCACCTGAGCTATGAGGAAGCCCTATTCTCCTAATCTTAAGTCCACAGGCTTCCCTGATGGCTCAGAAGATAAAGAATCTGTCTGCAGTGTAGGAGCTGCAGGAGACTCTGGTTCGAGCCCTGGGTTGGGAAGATCCCCTAGAGAAGAAAATGGCCACCTCCACTCCAGTACTCTGGCCTGGAGAATCCCATGGACAGAGGAGCCTGGAGGGCTACAGTTCCTGGGGTTGCTTGCAACGAGTCAGACACGACTGAGCACAGCACAGCATCAAGATAAGTCCCGAGGTCTTGGGCTTTGGGCATCAGGTTTAGACTGATTGACATTCTGGCAAAGCTATCTATCCTCAGTTTTTAAAACAGATAACACAGAGTCTCTGCAACACTAAATATTTGGTTTAAGATACATAGTTTTTCCTGAGATAATAGTTTTGGAGGGATTTGTTTATCTTCCAATTTAGTGGGTGCTGGCTGGTTCTGTGACATACTTATGTGTCCAATTAACTTTTTGGACTCTATAATAAGGGAACTGCATCAAAGACTTGGCAGTGGACTTACATAGCCCCTAGGCAACCACTTCTTATAAGAGACAGCACACACTGCAGCTGATTAAAGGACCCCCAACTATACCCTGACTATAAGAACCCCTTTCGAGCAGAGTAAGAGACTTTGGTGAAAAAATTTGGATCTGAATTTTATTGACCTTTAACTCTCATGGGCAAGAGTGTTTGATTCCATTGAATTTTAATCCTTTTGGACATTAAATTGCAGAGATTTAATCTTTTGAGCTTTTAATTTTTCTCTGAAATTACATAACAGAAGGGAGTTTATATCTAATCATGGATCATTTTTATTGGGCATGTTATTATAGAGTGTCTTACATTGTTTATTTTTACTAAAGAATCTCTGGTACGCTCTTTTGGACAACATGGTTTATCATAGTTGGGTGGGAGAAATAGGTTTCCAACCTTGGTATAGAGTGACCTTGGAGTTAGTTTAAATAATTTAGGGTGCCAGTAGCTACCTCCTGGTGGTATTCTTTTTTAAGAAAAAGCTTTTTATTTTATATTGGAGTGTAGTTGATTAACAATTTAATGGACTATATTTATGGGCAAGATATCTTTACCCCAAATATATTTACCTATCCACCTTCCTGGGCACCCAAGGACTTTCTGAACTAATCTAAGGGAATCAATTTTAACTACAAAAAATATTTTAGGGTTTTTTTGGGAGCAAATTCTAAACCTCCCAAGAATATACTCCCTAAAAAAGTTAGGATATTAGAGGAGTTGCTTCAAGAAGACAACAGCAGGATTATTCTAATAAATTGCTTTCCTCTCCTCTGAGATGGCTAGCAAAACCCATGGTTAATTATAAGCTTAATGGTTAAGCCCAATGGATTAAAAAATCAAAAGGCTGGTGAATGTTGAAGAAGAGGGTAGAAGTACTTCTTCAAGGCTTCTAGGTGGAGAGAGTTATATTATCATATTTACATATTTGGCTTTAGCTCACATTGGGCTTTGTCTTTCAGATGTCCTCTTAAAACTCTATTCACAGGACTCATTTCTTCCTTTGCTTTCTGGATTTAGGCATGTATACATTTGGGCACTCTCGTGTTCATTCTCAGGCACTTTCATTTCTTTAGTTTCCTTTCTTCCTATGTGGCCAGCCCTTAGTAATGTTAGAGTTTTGAATTAGGAGTGATTATGAGGCAAAACCACAGGCTTAAACTTAATTTTGTGTATGCATATGTATGGGTTTCAGTTCAAGCCCAGTTAAGAAAAAAAGGTTTGCATTGCCTTTTTGTTGTTGTTGCTGTCCCTCATGCATAAAATTCCATTTGGAATCTCAGGAAAGGGGTAGCTCCGTTAGAATTCTGGTATCCCTGCATTTCAGTGGTCACAACGCTAACTTAATATCATCTAAACTTCACGGCCAACTCAGTTAGAACTCTTTCTGTTAAAGGCAACAGAAACCAATCTGTGGTAGGCAACCACTGAATGTTCCCACTGACCCCGTCTCCTGGCATTTATAGCTTTCTGTGGTTCCTTCCTTTCAAGATCAGGCTAGTTCTAGTGACTCACTTCTAATGAACAGGATGACAGAAATAGTGGGAATCACTTCTGAGATTAGATTATAAAAGACTGACTTCTATCTGCCACATTCCCACTCTCTTGCCTACTCACTCTGGTGAAGGCAGTTGCCATGTTAACAGCTGTCCTGGGGAGAGGCTCACAAAACAAGGAACTGAAGCAGCCTCTGGCCGACAGCCAGTGAAGAACAGAGACCTTGAGTCCAAGAGCCTGTGAGAGACGAAATCTTGCCAATAACCACTAACTGAGCACAGAAGTGGATTCTACCTCAGTTGAATTTTGAAATGACATTAGCACTGCTGATACCTTCATTGCAGCTCTTGACATAGCTTCACTTGGAGGATCTAAGTAAGCTATGCTTGGACTCTGAGCCATAGAAACCATGAACTAAGAAATGTGTGCTATCTTAAGCTACTAAGTTTTGACAAAATCTATCACTCAGCAATAGATAAAATATACATTCTAAATCTATTACGAAAATTGATATTTAATGATTTATTAATTTGCATCTTCTTCAATTTTAATTAAAAGCAAAGAAAAGGAAATCATTTGACTTGAAAAAGGATTTGTTACTCAATCATTAGAATAGTTTACTTTCTCACTTTCTGGGAATCATACCAAAATGGTTTTATCAAGACTTAACAAATAATTACCGGTAATGTGTGCTGCTTTTTAACTTAAAAGCTCCTTGTTTAATTCAATATACTAAAAAAAGTGGGAAATTTGGAATGGTTATTTTTTAATTTTTGTCAGTTCAGCATTTTTATATATTTTTAATCTTTTAACATTGCCTTAAGTATATTTTTTCTCAAAATATTGAAGTTGCAAATTTAGCTCTTTCAACTTACAGAACATATCTGCCAAAAACCTAATTTCCAAAGTCATTTTTTATGTTCAAATTAATTAAGCAAATTGGATTTATGATCTGTTGGAAAGAGCCTGAATTTATTTAAAAATTTTAAGCATGATAACACACATTTTAAGATTATATAAACCACTAAGAAATAAATTGTGTTACACATCATTTAAGATCCTCTTCAGAACCAATTAAAGAGTGCTGGGTTTATTTTTGCCTCAAACAGCAGAAATACAGCCTCTGATGGAAGAAAGAAGAAAGTATGTTTTTGTCAGATGTTTACCTGGAAAAATGAGCTCTGGGAAGAATTCCTCAATTGAGTAGTAGAGAAGATTAAGTTTCATTCCTTATGATGAGTGTCTCAATATATAACTTTCTTAGTGAAGCTCAAATCTCATTTCTGGGTTTAGGGAAGATAAAATTGTTGTGTAAAAATAATCTTATCCATAGAAATAAATTATTAGATTTATTCTATGGAGAAAAATATCCTGCATAGAATAGAAAGACATCCTCCAGAAAAACATCTTTTTTCACATTAGGTTGTAGGAATTTGATGGGATGGTCAATGTGAAGTTGTCTCATGTAAGTCCTAAAACTTTGTAGATACCAATTTTGTTTCATTTTGTTTTTTAATTCATTGATTTAAGGCCATTAGTTTGTGTTTTGCAAGTAAAAACAAATGGCAGAAAGTGGTTAGGATATCTAGAAATCAAGGGTTTTGAGCAAAACTTGGAAGTTGCTGATAATATTTCAACTTTCATAATATATATATGTTTATGTTTATATATAAACATATAAATATATGTGTAAACATATAAACATATTAGCTATCTATCATGTCAGGAGCCTAGACTTTTCTTTTCTAGAAAGAACACAATACTGGCCCTTAAGGCAATATGGGAGGGAAAGTTGGGTAACCCAATGGACTGCTTAACTTTGGAATGAACTACTAAGTGAAATTGTGAAATCCCTTCCTCTGGCTGCCTACAGAAGTAGTATTTTCTCATCTGTCTGGTATGTTAAGACAGAGATGGGATAGCCTGGCAGGAAATCGGAGATAACCTCTCAAGGTCCATTGAGTCCTAAGAGTGACTAATTTTGCAAAGGAATGCATGATGTTGGGTAATGGGGAAATAAAAATATCTATCTAGAAAGCATGTTATGAATTAGAATTTGTAATTCTTGGGAATTTTCTCAGGAACTGATTAGTAACATTTTTTGTAGTCTTAATTTTAAAATGATAGTGGGACTTTCCTGGTGGTCCAGTGGTTAAGACTTCGCCTTCTAATTCAGTGGGTACAGGTTTGATACTCGGTTGGAGAGCTAAGATTTCATGTGCCTGTCTGCCAAAAAAATAAAAAAACAGAACATAAACAGCAGGAACAATATTGTAACAAATTCAATAAAGACTTTAAAAAAGATTTGTTTAAAAAATAAAATGATGGTGCCTACCTTTACACTTTGCACATTTTATATTTACATATGATTTGTATATAAATATAAAATTGCTTCCCAGTTGGTGCTAGTGGTAAAGAATTCACCTGCCCAGTGCAACAGACATAAGAGACACGGGTTCGATCCTGGGTTGGGAAGATTCCCTGGAGGAGGGCATGGCAACCCACTCCAGTATTCTTGCATGGGGATTCCCAAGGACAGGGGAGCCTGGAAGGCTACAGTCCATGAGTTGCAAAGAGTCAGACACGACTGAAGTGACTTAGCATGCACGTATATGATTTGTATAATGCATCCTTTTGTAAGTAGTATATACACAGATCCCTTTTTTCTACTAGCTCATGTGCTCTTCTAGGCAGACACCATGTCTACTTTATCTTCATGTGCTTAGAACTTGGCACAGTGCTGGAACTTAGTAGGGCCAAATGAACGTTTGATGGACCAACTGACCTGGACAGACCTCTCCTGTGCTTACCCCTTTAACACTCTGTACCTTGCCTTGTAGCATTTATTTTACTCATATTGGGGCATTGTCATTTCTATTTACTTTACCTTCAGCATTAAGTTTTGCTCTTCTTTTGTCTAAGAGAAACAGTGTATTTTAGTGCAAAGGCATATACTCTACCAGACTAAAAAATCTTCTCAGGTAATCTGCTGTGTAACCAGGGGCAAATTCCTTAATCTCTCTGTGCTTCAATGTCTTCATCTGTAAAACAAGGGCGTGGATTATAGCCACTTCAGGGTTTCTTTTTCTTCTTCCAGCTTTATTGGGCTATAGTGTACATACAGCACTGTGTAAGTTTAAGGTGTGCATTGTAGGAATCGGACTTACACACATCATGAAATGATTCCCAAAATGAGTTTTTAGTAAACATGAGTCATCTCATATACGTATAACACTAAAGAAATAGGAAAAAAATTTTCCTTGTAATGACAACTCAGGATTTACTCTTAACCATTTTGTTGTATGTATATAACATACAACAGTATTAATTATATTATCATGTTGTTCATTATATCCCCAGTATTTGCTTATCTTCTAGTTGAAAGTTTGTACCCTTTGACTACTTTCATACCATCCCCTCACTTAACTGAACCTCAGGTAACCACAAAACCTGACTTCTTTTTCTATGATTTTTTGTTTGTTTTTATAGTATAACTGACCTGTAACACTGAGTTTCTGGTATACAATGTATTGATTTGATATTTCTGTATAATTCAAAATGATCATCATGTTACTTCTAGTTGTCATCTATCACCTAAAATGATACACTATTATTGAGTATATTTCCACATGATATGCTTCATACCTGTGACATCTATTTTGTAACTGAATCATAGGGTTTTGTGGACTAAAGGTGATGCTTCCCAGGTGGCACTAGTTGTAAAGAATCTGCCTGCTGATGCAGGAGACGCAAGAGACAGAGGTTGAATCCCTGGATCGGGAAGATCCCTTGGAATGGGAAATGGCAATCCACTAAGTATTCTTGCATGGAGAATTCCACGGACAGAGGAGCCTGGCAGGCTACAGTCCATGGTGCCGCAGAGAGTCAGACACAACGTGACTGAGCACCCGACGCTGATTCAGTATGTAATGCATTTAGCACAATACCTTTAGTTGGTAAGTCCTCAACAAATGATACCCAATTTTACCTTACTGTGCAGCCTCACAGGCAGCTAATTTTCTGAGTGAGAGACATGCAATCCAAGCTGCATTGAAGTAAGTTAGGATTTGGAGGAGGAATAGCCTATAGCAGAAGGGGGTGGAGATTTGTAAGAGATGATTATTAAGTTAATGTTTGACTTAGTATTCAACATATTTTAAATAGATATATTTTAACTATCATAATTGTTATTTTTTTTTAAAAGTTGACCTTATGTAAATCCTCATCAATCTTCTACATTTTGCAAGTTATGTACAACCTCATTTAATACCATGTGTTTCCATGTGAGTTTTATGAAGTTAGTACCTTTGGCATTAGGGAACTCATTCTCAGAGGCTATCATGGGATGCAAGAATTTCATTTCAGAAAAGCATAATTGCTATAACATGTGGGATACACTTATGATGGTATATAAATAAAAAGTGCTAGTGTACATGTTTGGAGAAGGCAACGGCAACTCACTCCAGTTCTCTTGCCTGGAAAATCCCATGGACAGAGGAGCCTGGTAAGATACAGTCCATGGGGTTGAGAAGAGTTGGGCACAACTGAGAGACTTCACTTTCACTTTTCACTTCCATACATTGGAGAAGGAAATGGCAACCCACTCCAGTATTCTTGCCTGGAGAATCCCAGAGATGGGGGAGACTGGTGGGCTGCCATCTATGGGGTCACACAGAGTTGGACACAACTGATGTGACTTAGCAGCAGCAATGTACATGTTCTCATGGCTACACTCTGGGAGCAGCTTTAAAACAGTTTTTGTTTCTAAATTAGGAATAATTCATTTAGAAGGACTGCTACTATTCATCCATTAATCTTCAAATGTTAATACAGCTCCGTATGTCTCATTGCATTTTATTGTCCCCAAAAGAATTAAAAACAAAAACTGTGATAGTAAGGTGAGATGATTTATATCATGAGAATATTATCAATAATGAGCTACTCAGAGTGGCTTATTTGCTCTCAGATCCATTTCCCAACTCCTCTCCCACTCTATTTTTTTTGGACTGTCTTGAAAATGCTTTCTGGCAAGGTTTGGCCAGTGGAAGATCTTGGTGGGAGACCAGGGGACAAGATGCCCTTTACTTGCTTGAATTGGAAAGTCTTATCTGACAGTGGCTGTGTCTCATCATGGTTATAGGTTCTGCAGGACTGGCCCTCCATCATTGTTCAGCTGGTATTTGAGCTTTTGTCGCACACTTTTGCTTTTGAGGTTTGTCCCCTCATCTCCTCCTCTTTCAGTCAATCTAGACCTACAAGTTATTAAAGATTCTGTTACTCATTACTAGATTGCCCCAAGGACCCACCTTTGGTTATTCAGCTCTTTCAAACACCCGTCAAATCTTTCTGTTGAATTATCTGACATGAACCTTGATGTTCACAGTAGGCTATTCAGGGATTTTAGCAATTTGGATAGTTAAACAGAGACCTTTGAGTTTTTATCTATATGTAGCAGATACATAGTTGATATCTTAGTCCATTTGGGCTGCTGTGGTTTATAAAAAAACAGAAATTTGTTTTTTACAGTTTTGGAATCTGGAAAGTCTGAGATGGTCCTGCATAGTCATGTTTTGATGAGAGCCTTCTTCTAGATGGTTCATAAGCTAGTACCTTCTCATCATGTCCTCACATGGTGTAAGGAGCTAGGGAGCTCACGGAGTCTCTTTTATGCTCAGACACTCAGTTGTGTTTGATTGTTTGTGACCCTATGGACTGTAACCCGTCAGGCTCCTCAGTCCATGAGATTTTCTAGGCAAGAATACTAGAGTGGATTGTCATTTCCTTTTCCAAGGGATCTTCCCAACCCAGGGATCGAACCTGGGTCTCCCACATGGCAGGCAGATTCTTTATCAACTGAGCCACCAGAGGGTCTTTTTTGTATCAGTACTGGTCCCATTCATGAGGGTTGCACCCTCATGACCGCAGCACCTTCCAAAGAATCCATCTCCTGATAGCATCACATTAGGCATTAGGATTTCAACATATGAATTCTGGGGGTACACAAACATTTACACTACAGCAGTCGGCATTGCAGAAGTCTCTGGAATCTTGTTCCTTTGAGCGCAGGGGATAAAACTTTGTTTCTTAGATCCTCTTCAAAGGACTTGAATGCTTTAGACAAAGATTTATTTGTCTGTAGCTCTTCCCTTATTGAAATTCCTGTACTACTTCTCTGTAGCTAAAATTTGCAGAACAATTTTTTTTTTTAGTTGATAAGAAGGACAGAGGAAAGAGAATGTGGAGGCTCTATACATCCTTCCTGTCAGCTCAGAAAATTTATTTCAACCTCAGGCTCTTCTGTGCTGGTCTTTAACTTTCAGTGAATAAAGAATAGTTCTTTTCAAAAAGGGAAAGAAGGGACTTCCCTGGCAGTCCAGTGGTTAAGATTCTGTGCTTCCATTGCTGGGGGCATGGGCTAAATCCCTGGTTGGGAAACTAAGATCCCACATGCTGCTCTGCACTGCCAAAAGATGAAAAAAAAAAAAAAAGATAGTAGTGCTGATGGATTGGCTGGTGCTGGTGGGTGTAATACCTAGAGAACAGGCTCATCATAGTTATGAAAGGTCTTTCTCCTCCTGCTCTGATATTCCCTTTCACAGGGAGGAATATTAAAAGTTTTGACTTATACCACATGAACGTTATCAATAATGAACTGCTCAGATTATTCTGGATGTATATATGTATTAGTCTTAAGCAAAAGAAAGTGCCAGAAGCAGTGTTCAAGAATACTATTAATAGGTTACTACTTAGTCAAATAATTTCCTTATTTATTGTTATTTGTAGTACCCAGGGTTGAATTGAAAACATTTGCTTCTTTCACTCTATTAAAAAATTTTTTTTGTTAAAAATTTTTTATTTTAATAAGAATAAAATAAAAAATTTTATTAAAAAATTGTTTTGCTGCCATTGAAATTTGTTCAAGTGTTTTTTTCCTTCCAGTTTTATTGAGATATAATTGACATACAACACTGTTTAAGTTTAAGGTATACAAAATAATAATTCGACTAATGTACATCATGAAAAGATTACCACATAAGTTTAGTGACATCCAGTATAAATATAGAAGAAAAGAAAAAAAAAAATTTTTCCTTGTGATGAAAACTCTTAGGATTTACTCTCTAAACAACTTTTATATATCACATACTGCAGTGCTAATTAATCATGAGAGACTTCCCTGGTGGCTCAGATGGTAAAGCATTTGTCTACAACGAGGGAGACCCGGGTTCGATCCCTGGGTGGCAAAATCTCCTGGAGAAGGAAATGGCAACCCACTCCAGTACTCTTGCCTGGAAAAATCCCATGGACGGAGGAGCCTGGTAGGCTACATACAGTCCATGGGGTCACAAAGAGTCGGACATGACTGAGCGACTTCACTTTCACTTTCAATTAATCATGTATGCTTTACATCCCTAGTATTAATACTTATTTGTCTTATAACTAGAAGCTTGTAACTTTTGATTGCCTTCCTCGAATCACCTCCCTACTCGCCACTGCCTCTGGGAATCATAAATCTATCTCTCTTCTAGGAGTTTGTTTATTTTTTGAAGTTTAATTGCCCTACAATGCTTTGTTAGTTCCTGGAGCACAGCGTAATGATTCTATATTTCTGTGCATTTCAAAATGATCACCATGCTAAGTCCAGTTACCTCTGCCCCCATATAGACATCAGTCAATCAGTCAATCAGTCAATGTGTCATCTTAGTTGTGTTCAACTCTTTGCTACCCCATGGACTGTATCCTGCCAGGTTCCTCTGTCCATGGAATTCCCCAGGCAAGAATACTGGAATGGTATCCATACTATTCTCCAGGGGATTTTCCTGATGCAGGGATAGAACCCAGGTCTTCTGCATTACAGGCTTATTATTTACTATCTGAGCCACAAGGGAAGCCCCAATATAAAGACTGTGTTTCCCTCACTGTACATTTCATCTCAACAATTCATTTGTTTTGCAACTGGAAATTGTACCTCTTAATCTCCCTCACCTATTCCCCAATCCTCACCCCCACAGCCTTTGGCAGTCACATGTTTGTTCTCTGTATCTATGACTGTTTCTATTTTGCTTCGTTGGTTCATTCCAGGTTCTAGTTTTGACTGCTTCTAATTCCTTTGAAAGAACACAAAGTCAAATATCCAAGCAATGATTATTTCAACCGGAAGAGAATTAATTTCTTTCATTTAATAGTATTATTTCCTAAGAGAAGAAGATGCTATTTGGAGATAAAAGGCCAGAGACAGCATTTATTAATTCCCAAGATGCCTGAGATTCATAGCCCAGCACATAATTTCTTGTGGTAAAGAGAAACTCAAAACAACAACTACAACAACGAAAATCTATGTTTCAATGAGAGACTATCCCTGCCAACAACTTCATGACCTTCACGTAGCTTAAATTTATGGTTAGACATAATGTTTTTGAAGGGAAAAATAAATTGGCACTAAATTGTGGCATTGGCTCCATGTTTTTTGGATATACTCTGTAAACATTCTTATAAAGCTTATTTGGAAAATTTCTTCACAATTTTACATATGTGTATTCTTTTTACTAGTTTCATTGCCAAAATAAATACGTTCAGGGTCAATAACTGTCTTTCAGTCTGTCTTTTTCTTTTTAAAACATTTGAGAATTTTCTCTGGGGAAGTCATCCAGAAGACTAGTGGTGTTTGTACTGAATTAAAGGCTTAGAATCTGAAGTTCGGCTCAGTGAACATTTTTATTATCTACTTTGTGCTATGAGTAAGGCAAGTCCTGAGGACGGTACGTTCTCACATATTATCAGAATCTCCTGAAGATCGTGCTTAACCTCTCCCCTCCTCAGAGTTTCTGATTCAGCAGCTCTGAGTTGAGAACCCCAAATTTAAACAGTTCCCAAGTGATACCGATACTGTTGGATTGTGGATCACAAAAAGAACATAAAAATGTACGATTAAAGTATGATTTACATGCAGAAGAACCACAAGGATACACAAAGTGGTATTAATTTGAAAATAATTAAATTCACTGTAGGAAGGAGGTTGAAAGTGACTTAATCTGTCACTAAGTCATGTCTGATTCTTTGAGACCCCATGGACCGTAGCCTGCCAGGCTCCTCTGTCCATGGAATTCTCCAGGCAAGAATACTGGTGTGGGTTGCTATTTCCTTCTCCAGGGGATCTTCCTAACCCAGGGATCAAACTTGAGTCTCCTGCATTGAAGGCAGGTTCTTTACCACTGAGCCGTCAGGAAAGCCCTAGTGACCAGGAAGAGCTTCAGCAAAGGTGGGCACTTGAGCAGGATTTGATAGCATGAATGAGAATTCAAAGAGAAACACTGGGGGGTATGGGAAATCCTATTAAGTATCAACACACTGAAATGCACTGAGGCATGTCGGAACGTGTTATCATTCCCCGTTGATAAGCCCACCACCAATCACCCTCTTCCATTAGCATGTTAATTGTTTAAAGCCTAGGTGACTAGCTTTTTATCAAATGTTCTATACACGTGGGCTCACTCAGTATGCAGGAAAGTTTATTCTTGTGTAACTTCTCAAACAAGTAGCAGGGAGTAATTCAGGCAATTGGGAAAATGCAATTCGATATTTGTTTAATATCTTAAAAATCATCTTTAAACAAGTTATTTCCTGTTATATTCTTCTCTCTAAGTTTAGCTGGTGGCTCTATTGCTGTTCCAAATTTAAAACTTAGATGTTATGGAATAGCTTAGAGCATTGGGAAAATTCTATGTAGAGTACAGAATATAGAGCTTGTTTTTCCTTCTGCTAACTTCAAGGAATATTCAGTGAAGATGATGGGAATCACATAGGAGAACTTCCTCAAGCCCACATTCTTCTAGGGCAATTCATGTCTTTCATTATATATTCAGCTCTTGCCATGCTAAAATGACCCACTTGATGAGGACATAACTTAAATATTTGTGCTAAGCAGAATTTCTCAATGGCCTGCCAAAGATGCCCTGCAGAGGATCTCTGAACCTGTGAGTAGAGTTGTCACTCTCACAGTTACGTTATATTATACGGCACAGGTGACCTTAAGATAGGGAAGTTTTCTTTCTGGACATAATACAATCACATGAGCCCTTAAAAGGTAGAGTATTTTCTCTTGCTGATAGCAATAGGGAAAGTCAGGGAGACTCGAAGTATAAATACTCAAGGACCCGAGGCTGCTTTGAGGACTAAGGGAATCAGGTGAAAAGGAACAAGGGTACTTCTGGAGTCATGAGTGGTCTCCTATTGATAGCCATTAAAAAAAATGGGGTCTTCAGACCTACAACTGCAAAGAACTGAATTCTATCAGCAACCTGACTGAGCTTTGTTATAGGCTAGTTAGTGTCCCATAAAATTATATGCTGAAGTCCTAACCCTCAGGGCCTCAGAATGTGACTGTATTTAGAGATAGGGTCTTGAAAGATGTGACTTAATTGGAATGAGGTCCTTAAGGTGGGCCCTAATCTGATACAGTGTTCTTGTAACAAGAGGAAATTTGTACACAAACATGCACAGAAGGAAGACCAAATGAAGACAGAGAAAAGATGGCCATCTGGAAGTGAAACAGAGAAGCCTCCAAAGAAACCACCCCTCCTAACAGCAAATCATGGACTACTGGCTCCCGGAACTGTGAGAAAATTAATTTCTGTTGTTTAAAGACACTTAGTCTGTGGATCTTTGTCACTGCAACCTAATAAACGTGGGAAAGGATTTTTTCCCTAGTTAAACTGACATCATGATTTTGGTTTTGGGATACCATAAACAGAGATCCTGTATGAGTCTGTCTGGACTTCTGACCTATGGATTTGTGAGATAGTGTATAGATATTTTAAACCACTGAATCTGCGGTAACCTTTTACCGAGCAATAGAAAACTAATATCATATCCTAAATCACTAGTTTCTGAATGTGTTATTTAAATATTTTTAAGTCTTAAAATGTCCATAAAAGTATTATTCATTTCAAGTGGAAATTTGGCTGGTTTTAGATTAATAGACTTTATCAAATTCAAAAATATGTTGACATTTTTCTCTTTGATGAGAGAAACCTTTGTTGCTATGTACCAACTTTGCTTAGGCTTCTTACTGAAGGTGGTGATGATAACCATGAATCCAGGTTGAACTGATATAAGTCAGGATCGAGGGAGAAAGAGACAATGGTTACAGTCGGTAGAGTTTTGTACTGCTGCTGCTGCTGCTAAGTCGCTTCAGTCGTGTCCGACTCTGTGCGACCCCATAGACGGCAGCCACCGGGCTCCGACGTCCCTGGGATTCTCCAGGCAAGAGTTTTGTACTACATGATTGCTAAACTAATATTTAATACTCCATAATTCAACATATTTTAATTACTTCCATCATCTAACTATTACTTTTGAAAGACGAAATTCAGAAAAAACACAAACGACTGGATAAATTAAAAGCATGTAATTGATACCCTGGAGTGAATATCTTTCCCATGGCCCATGAACCTCAGGAATAGCTGAGTAAAGTCATACAATGAAATGTATCACCAACTACCTATAGCTTTCTGAGGATTTCCTTCAATAATGTATCACAACCATGAGGGTTAAATTGGCCCCTCCTAAGTGGTCGACTGACCACACCAAGCTAAACATAAATTTGCAGTTTAAGAAATGAAAACCAACAATCAAGGCATACTTTTATTTCCAGCATAAATCACTATTGCAGAGAAGATAAACGGGGTCAAGTGCAGAGTTTGTAGGACTGTGGGGAATATTTGAGTGTTTGTCACATACTGCAATTTCCTCTGAATAATTTTGGAGTCTGAGTAAGCAAGACATAAATTAAAATAGCATGTCTGTCTCATTTTTTCCCCTAGAAAGTGAATTCGTTTTTGACTTATATTTGGGAATAACTAATTTTTTCACTTCCTGACTATTGTTCACTTACTCATTAGGTTGCTACATTTCACATAACTATTCCCATATGCTTATCTGCTTTGTAGATTATTATGCATAATTACTCATTTCTCATTCTCTGCATTTTGAGTACTTTCTTGATCAAGCAATTTTCTTACCAGATTACAGGCAAGAGAAAAATAGTGAGAGTGAAAAATACACCTGGCTGTTGTGAGGATTAATGACAACCCTAGAGGAAGTTTGAGATGACAGCAGAACAATATCAAAGACTTATCTTTGGTCACTAATGTGTTATTGTCACCTAAAAAAGCACACAGAAGGCACATGGCATTTATTGCACAAATGAATAGGAATTCTGGATTACTTGTGGGCTTTTTTTCATTATTGAGTGAGCTTAAATAGTTTCTCATACATATATTGGCTCGTATTTTTTCTTTTATGAGTTTTCTATTCATATCCTTTATCATTTTTTTGATTGATGTTTTTATTATTAACCTGTAAAATATTTTATATATGTAAAATAGTACAATTGTGCTATAAATTTTGCAAATATTTCTTTTAGCTTATTGTTTACATAATTGTCATTTAAATTATAAAGCTCTTTTATTCATGTAAAACTTTTTTACTTAAAATGCCAAAGAAATTTTCTAATCAAAGACAGATATTAACCTAGACTTTCTTCATTTTAGATATATTATTTCTTATGACTTAATCCACTCATCCATTTGGCACTTATTTTGGCATATACTTCAACATTAAGATCTAAATTAAATCTCTTTTGGTAAATTAGCTGATGTTTTTCAGTTCAGTTCAGTTCAGTCACTTAGTCGTGTCTGACTCTTTATGACCCCATGGACTGTAACATGCCAGGCTTCCCTGTCCATCACCATCTCCTGGAGTTTACTCAACCTATGTCCATTGAGTCGGTGATGCCATCCAACCATCTCATCCTCTGTCGTCCCCTGCTCCTCCTGCTTTCAATCTTTCCCAGCATCAGGGTCTTTTCAAATGAGTCAGCTCTTTGCATCAGGTGACCAAGTATTGGAGTTTCAGCTTTAACATCAGTCCTTCCAATAATGAATATTCAGGACTGATTTCCTTTAGGAAGGACTGGTTTGATCTCCTTGCAGTCCAAGAGACTCTCAAGAGTCTTCTCCAACACCACAGTTCAAAAGCATCAATTCTTTGACGCTCAGCTTTCTTTATAGTCCAACTCTCACATCCATACATGACTACTGGAAAACCATAGCCTTGACTAGATGGACCTTTGTTGGCAAAGTAATGTCTCTGCTTTTTAATATGCTGTCTAGCTTGGTCATAACTTTTCCTCCAAGGAGTAAGCGTCTTTTAATTTCATGGCTGCAATCACCATCGGCAGTGATTTTGGAGCCCAAGAAAATAAAGTTTGTTACTGTTTCCATTGTCTCCCCATCTATTTGCCATGCAGTGATGGGACCAGATGCCAGGATCTTAGTTTTCTGAATGTTGAGCTTTAAGCCAACATTTTCACTCTCCTCTTTCACTTTCATCAAGAGGCTCTTTAGTTCTTCTTCACTTTCTGCCATAAGGCTGGTGTCATCTGCGGTTATTGATATTTCTCCTGGCAGTCTTGATTTCAGCTTGTGCTTCTTCCAGCCCAGCATTTCTCATGATGTACTCTGCATATACGTTAAATAAGCAGGCTGACAATATACAACCTTGATGTGCTCCTTTTCCGATTTGGAACCAGTCTGTTGTTCCATGTCCAGTTCTAACTGTTGCTTCCTGACCTGCATACAGATTTCTCAAGGGGCAGATCAGATGGTCTGGTATTCCCATCTCTTGAAGAATTTTCCACAATTTGTGGTGATCCACACAGTCAAAGGCTTTGACATGGTCAAAAAATCAGAAATAGATGTTTTTCTGGAACTCTCTTGCTTTTTCGATGGTCCAGCAGATTTTGGCAATTTGATCTCTGGTTCCTCTGCCTTTTCTAAAACCGGCTTGAACATCTGGAAGTTCACAGTTCACATATTGCTGAAGCCTGGCTTGGAGATTTTTGAGCATTACTTTACTAGCATGTAACATGAGTGCAATTGTGCGGTAGTTTGAGCATTCTTTGGCATTGCCTTTCTTTGGGATTGGAATGAAAACTGACCTTTTCCAGTCCTGTGGCCACTGCTGAGTTTTCCATATTTGCTGGCCTATTGAATGCAGCACTTTCACAGCATCATCTTTTAGGATTTGAAATAGCTCAGCTGGAATTCCATCACCTCCACTAGCTAATGTTTTTAGTTAGCAAGAAATTCACTCTAGCTTTGGACAGAAAAGGAACTTATTAAACAGGTATTGGGTAAATCAAAACAATAGAATGGGAAAGACTGGCCATCTCTTCAAGAAAGCTGAAGGTATCAAAGGAACATTTCCTGCAAGGATAGGCATCATAAAGGACAGGAACAGAAAAGACTTTACAGAGGCAGAAGAGATTAAGAAGAGGTGGCAAGAATACGCAGAACAGTACAAAAAATGTCTCGATGACCCGGAAAACCATGCTGGTGTGATCACTCACCCAGAGCCAGACATCCCTGACTGTGGAGTCAAGTGGGCCTTAGGAAGCGTTACCCCCAATAAAGTTAGTGAAAGTGATGGAATTCCAGTTAAACTATTTAAAATACTAAAAGATGATGTTAAAGTGCTACCCTCAATATGTCAGCAAATTTGGAAAACCCATTAGCGGCCATAGGACTGGAAAAGGTCAGTTTTCATCTCAATTTCAAAGAAGGGCAGTGCTAAAGAATGTTCAAACTACTGGACAATTGCACTCAGTTCCCATGCTAGTAAGATTATACTCAAAATCCTTCAAGCTAGGCTTCAGTAGGACTTGAATTGAGAACTTCTAGATATACAAGCTAGGTTTAGAAAAGGCAGAGGAAAGAGAGACCAAATTGACAACATTCAATGGATTGTAGAGAAAGCAAGGGAATTCCAGAAAAACATCTACTTTTGCTTTATTGACTATGCTAAAGCCTTTGACTGTGTGGATCACAACAAACTGAAAATTCTTTAAGAGATGGGAATACCAAACCATATTACCTGTCTCCTGAGAAACTTGTATGCTGGTCAAGAAACAACAGTTAGAAGCTTACATGGAGCAACTGACTGGTTCAAAATTGGGAAAGGAGTATGACAAGGCTGTATATGGTCATCCTGTTTTTTTAACTCATATGCAGAGTACATCATGTGAAATGCCAGGCTGGATGAATCACAACCTGGAATCAAGATTGCCGAGACAAGTATCAATAACCTCAAATATGCAGATGATACCACTCTAATGGCTGAAAGCAAAGAGGTGCTAAAGAGCCTCTTGATGAGGGTAAAGGAGAAGAGTGAAAAAAGTCACTTAAAACTCAACATTCAAAAAACCTAAGATCATGGCATTGGGTCCCATCACTTCATGGCAAATAGAAGGGGAAAAAGTGGAAGCAGTGACAGATTTTCTTTTCTTGAGCTCCAAAATCACTGTGAATAGTGACTGCAGCCATGAAATTAGAAGACGTTTGCTTCTTGGAAGGGAGGCATGACAAACCTAGACTATATTAAAAAGCACAGACATCACTTTGCTGACAAAGGTCTATATAGTCAAAGCTATGGTTTTTCCAGTAGTCATACATAGACGAGAATTGGACCATAAAGAAAGCTGAACACCAAAAAATTGATGCCTTTGAAATGTGGGGCTAGAGAAGACTCTTGAGAGTCCCTTGGACAGCAAAGAGACTAAATCAGCCAATCCTAAGGGAAACCAACCTTGAATACTCATTAGAAGGACTGAACCTGAAGCTCCAATACTTTGGCTACCTGATGGAAACAGCCAACACATTTGAAATGACCCTGATGCTGGGAAAGATTGAAAGCGAAAGGAGAAGCAGGCAACAGAGGATAAGATGGTTGGATGGCAGCATCAACTCAGTGAACATGAATTTGAGCAAACTCTGGGAAATAGTGAAAGACAGGGAAGTCTGGTGTGCTGCAGTCCATGTAGTTTCAGAGTCGGACACAACCTAGTGACTTAACGACAAAGTCACAGAATCACCAAGAAATTTGGGAAAACAGTGCGGAGACTGTGCAGACATCAGGTCAATTTCAGCCTTCATATTTGTTCTTAAGAACCCAGTGCTGCTCTGGCTGAATACTGAAACCTGTCCTTTACACAACTGAAAACAGTGGCTTTGGACATTGGACATTCCAGGCATGTGCAGCCCACAACACTCAATCTTTCTGCCAGAAACACTGCCACCAGGAAGAATTTTCCATGTTCCCTGCTTCTTGGGTCTGAAAAGTGTAAATGAAAGTGTAAGAGGCTCAGTCATGTCCGACTCTTTGTCATCCCATGGACTGCAGCTCTCCAGGCTCCTCTGTCCATGGAATTCTCCAGACAAGAATACTGAAGTGGGTAGACATTTCCTTCTCCAGGGAATCTTCCCGACCCAGGAATCAAACCGAGGTCTCCTGCACTGCAGGGAGATTCTTTACCATCTGAGCCACCAGGGAAGCCTAGTCCTCAATTTAGAGTCTACAGTAAGTGTGTTATCTGCTAGAATGTAGAGCACAGCTCATGACCTAGCTCAAGGGAAACTGAGGAAATAAAAACTGCATTTTTAATCACAATAGTGGAAGGCAAGTTTTTTTTTTCTTCTGCCTCCAACACTCTTGAGTAGAGAGATTTAGATCCTGGGTTATATAGTTTTCTTTCTTGCTGTATATGGCACAGGGAACTCTGCTCAATATTCTGTAACAACCTAATTGGGGAAAAAAATTGGAAAAGAATAGATACATGTATGTGGACAACTGAATCACTATGCAGCACACCTGAAACTAACACAACATTGTTGATCAACTATACTCCAATGTAAAATAAGAAGTTAAAAAGAAACTATAGAGGAGTACTTCATTATATACCTTAATCATGCTTGCAAAAAACTCTGTGGTTTGTGGAAAATATTGGGTTGTGGGGAATGGAGTCGTGGATATGAGTACATACTGATCCTGGTGTAGAATTTAAAATATGATCTTTGTGATGTAACTGTTGGATTTGAATTCTGTATTCTAGCTTTGTGATCTTAATCAGAATAATTAACACCTCTCTTAGTCTTGTGTTCAGTCGTGTCTGACTCTTTGCAGAGCCCATGGACTGGGCTTCTCTCTCCATGGAATTTTGCAGACAAGAACACTAGAGTGGGTTGCCATTTCCTACTCCAGGGGATCTTCCTGACTCAGAGATGGAACTCGAGTTTCCTGTGTCTCTTGCATTGGCAGGTGGATTCTTTACCACTGCATCACCATTCACTATGTTGTGATGATTATAATTGAAATGGAGGTGAAATGCATAACACAGTGCCTAGCACAGAAAATGCACTTAAAAAATGTTATCTTTATTGGTAACAGTTGTTATTGGTTTAATTTATTTCCACTGTAGCTGGGTTATTGTCTCTGATCATCTACCTTGGCCTATTAAATTTCAGAGAAAGATGTATTTCTTACTGTAAGAAGCTTGGATCAACTCCAATAAATATCATAGTAAAAAATCATCCCTCTCATAATGTTTTAGGGTCTGCATAGCCTCTTTTCACCCACTAAGGGGTCATATTTTGGGGGTTTACGATATATAGGAATATAAGATAACATCCCGATTCTGTATGATGGTTGATATCAATTGTAAAATTTTCAAATATACACAAAATTAGAAAAAATAGATCATTTACTCCGCTGCACTTTGTAGCCAGCTTCAATAATTATCATAATTTCACTACATTTGTTCATGCAACTTAAGTTAATGTATTACATTTAATTGGAAGCTAGCTCTGGGAGTTTTAATAGATACTTGTTTAATTTTTTTGGTAAAAGTATATGTTAAAGGTAGAGCTGAATGCATATTATATCACAGCAGGAAGCATACAACATATGGTTGTCCCGCTTTTACGATGCTAAGATTGATCATTGAGTTCCGGTGGTGACAGGCTGATACTCCCACCAAAAAATTCCTCATGAACCCTTTCATCTAATGCTTTCATTCACTGATGATGTTTTCCTGACTCAAATATTACATTCAGTTCAGTTCAGTTCAGTCACTCAGTTGTGTCCGACTCTTTGTGACCCTTTGGACTGCAGCATGCCAGGCTTCCCTGTCCATCACCAACTCCTGGAATTTGCTCAAACTCATGCCCATCGAGTCAGTGATGCCATCCAACCATCTCATCCTCTGTCGTCCCCTTCTCCTCCTGCTTTCAATCTTTCCCAGCATCAGAGTCTTTTCAAATGAGTCAGTTCTTCACATCGCTTGCCAAAGTATTGGAGCTTCAGCTTCAGCATCAGTCCTTCCAATGAATATTCAGGACTGATTTCCTTTAGGATGGACTGGTTTGATCTCCTTGCAGTCCAAGAGACTCTCAAGAGTCTTCTCCAACACTGCAGTGCAAAAGCATCAATTCTTCGGCGCTCAGCTTTCTTTATAGTTCAAATCTCACATCCATACATGACTATTGGAAAAACCATAGCTTTGACTAGAGGGACCTTTGTTGGCAAAGTAATGTCTTTGCTTTTTAATATGCTGTCTAGGTTGATCATAGTTTTCTTTCAAGGAGTAAGTGTCTTTTAATTTCATGGCTGCAGTCACCATCTGCAGTGATTTTGGAGCCCAAGAAAATAAAGTCTGTCACTGGTTCCACTGTTTCCTCATCTATTTGCCATGAAGTGATGGGACTGGTTGCCTTGATCTTAGTTTTTTGAATGTTGAGTTTTAAGCAAGCTTTTTCACTCTCCTCTTTCACTTTCATCAAGAGGCTCTTCAGTTCTTTGCTTTCTGCCATAAGGATGGTGTCATCTGCATATCTGAGCAGTTACAAAATGATAATTTTTCTAATGCTATGATTTATTGCACATTTAATACTCAGAATTTTCTTATCATTTAGGGCAATTGGCTACTCTGAGATACAGGAAAGCCAGGAATAAGGCAAAATAAATGTTCAATATTTTATTTTATTACTAATATTCAGAATAAGGAGCTGGCATCCTGGTCCATTTCAATGGCTTCTGGTATGGTTTTCTTTTTTTAAATTTTAGTAGGATATATTAATAATGGAATCTATTGGCAAGTCAGATTAAAACACTGAACAAATTTTTATATTTTTCTTTTCCTGGTTTTTGTTTTGCTTCCCAATCTTATGTTTATTCATATACATGTTGTTGTTTTTTTAGTTGCTAAATTGTGTCCAACACTTTCGCAACCCAATGGATTGTAGCCTGCCAGGCTCCTTTGTCCATGATATTTCCCAGGCTAGAAGACTGGAATGGGTTGCCATTTCCTTCTCCAAGTGATCTTCCTGATCCAGGGATCAAACTCATGTGTCCTGCTTAGCAGGCAAATTCTTTACCACTGAGCCACCTGGGAAGCCCCATTCATATGCATATACACGTACATAATCCAATAGTCATGTAAAGATGTGAGAGTAGGCTCATAAAGAAGGCTGAATGCTGAAGCCTTAATGCTTTCAAATTGTGGTGCTGGAGAAGACTTTTGAGAGTCCCTTGGACAGCAAGGGAGAAGGCAATGGCACCCCACTCCAGTACTCTTGCCTGGAAAATCCCATGGACGGAGGAGCCTGGTAGGCTTCAGTCCATGGGGTCGCTAAGAGTCGGACACGACTGAGCGACTTCACTTTCACTTTCACTGGACAGCGAGGAGATCAAATCAGTCAATTCTAAAGGAAATGAACCTGAATATTCACTGGGATGACAGATGCTGAAGCTCCAACATTTTGGACACCTGATGCAAAGAGCCAATTCTTTAGAAAAGACCTTGATGCTGGGAAAGATTGAAAGCCAGAGAAGAAGGGGACAGTAGAGGATGAGATGGTTAGAGAGCATCATTGACTCAATAGACATGAATTTGAGTAAACTCTGGAAGATGATGGAGAACAGAAGAGCCTGGTTTGCTGCAGTCCACAGGGTTGCAAAGAGTTGCACACAACTTTGCAACTGAACAACAACATTCATATACATACTATAAATCTTTTTTTTATTGAGATATAATTAGCATATTAGTTTCAGGTGCACAACATAAGGATTCAATATATGTATATATTGTGAAATGATCACTATAATAAATCTAGTTAACATCCATCATCACACATAATTGCAATTTTTTTTCCCTTATTATGAGAACTTTTAAAATCGACTCTTTTAGCACCTAGCAAACATAAAATACAATATCATTAACCATAGCTACCATGGTATACATTACATTCTCAGGACTTATTTATTTTATAAATCAAAGTTTGTACATTTTGACGACCTTCACCAATTTTGCACACCCTCCACACACACAATTTCCCCGTCCCCTGTCTCTAGCAACCACCGATGTGTTCTCTATATCTATGAGAGTTTGTTTTTTGCTTATTTTCTTTATAAGTTCTACATATAAATGAGGTCATACTGTATTTATCTTTGACTTATTTCACTAAACATAATATCCTCAAGGTCCTTCCATGTTGTTGAAACTGGCAGGACTTCTCTTTTTTTGTGACTGAATAATATTCAATATTCATGAACAGTATGAAAAGGCAAAAAGATAGGACACTGAAAGATGAACTCCCCACGTCAGTAGGTGCCCAATATGCTACTGGAGATCAGTAGAGAAATAACTCCAGAAAGAATGAAGAGATGGAGCCAAAGCAAAAACAACACCTAGTTGTGGATGTGACTGGTGATAGAAGCAAGGTCCGATGCTGTAAAGAGTAATACTGCATAGGAACCTGGACTACTAGGTCCATGAGTCAAGGCAAATTGGAAGTGGTCAAACAGGAGATGACAAGAGTGAACTTCAACATTCTAGGAATCAGTGAACTAAAATGGACTGCAATGGGTGAATTTAACTCAGATGACCATTATATCTACTACTGTGGGCAAGAATCCCTTAGAAGAAAGGGAGTAGCCATCACAGTCAACAAAAGAGTCTGAAATGCAGTACTTGGATGCAATCTCAAAAACAACAGAATGATCTCTGTTCGTTTCCAAGGCAAACCATTCAATATCACAGTAATCCAAGTCTGTGCCCCAACCAGTAATGCTGAAGAAGCTGAGGCTGAACAGTTCTATGAAGACCTACAAGACCTTTTAGGACTAACAAAAAAGATGTCCTTTTCATTATAGAGGACTGGAATGCAAAAGTAGGAAGTCAAGAAACACCTGGAGTAACAGGCAGATTTGGCCTTGGAGTACAGAATGAAGCAGGGCAAAGGCTAATAGAGTTCTGCCAAGAGAATGCACTTGTCATAGCAAACACCCTCTTCCAACACAAGAGAAGACTCTACACATGGACATCACCAGATGGTCAACATCAAAATCAGATTGATTATATTCTTTACAGCCAAAGATGGAGAAGCTCTATACAGTCAGCAAAAACAAGACTGGGAGCTGACTGTGGCTGAGATCATGAACTCCTTATTGCCAAATTCAGACTGAAATTGAAGAAAGTAGGGAAAACTACTAGGCCATTCAGGTATGACCTAAGTCATATCCCTAACAATTATATAGTGGAAGTGAGAAATAGATTTAAGGGACTAGATCTGATAGACAGAGTACCTGATGAACTATGGATGGAGGTTTGTGATATTGTAAAGGAGACAGGGATCAAGAAAAAAGAAATGGAAAAAAGCAAAATGGCTGTCTGAGAAGGCCTTACAAATAGCTGTGAAAAGAAAAGAAGCAAAAAGCAAAGGAGAAAAGGAAAGATATACCAAGCTGAATGCAGAGTTCCAAAGAATAGCAAGGAGAGATAAGAAAGGCTTCCTCAGTGAGCAGTACAAAGAAATAGAGCAAAACAATAGAATGGGAAAGACTAGAGATCTCTTCAAGAAAATTAGAGATACCAAGGGAACATTTCATGCAAAGATGGGCTTAAAGGACAGAAATGGTAGGGACCTAACAGAAGCAGAAGATATTAAGAAGAAGTGGCAAGAATGCACAGAAGAACTGTACAAAAAAGATCTTCAAGACCCAGATAATCATGGTGGTGTGATCACTCACCTAGAGCCAGACATCCTGGAATGTGAAGTGAAGTGGGCCTTAGGAAGCATCAGTACGAACAAAGCTAGTGGAGGTGATGGAATTCCAGTTGAGCTATTTCAAATCCTGAAAGATGATGCTGTGAAAGTCCTGCACTCAATAGGCCAGCAAATGTGGAAAACTCAGCAGTGGCCACAGGACTGGAAAAGGTAAATTTTCATTCCAATCCCAAAGAAAGGCAATGCCAAAGAATGCTCAAACTACCGCACAATTGCACTCATCTCATACACTAGTAAAGCAATGCTCAAAATTCTCCAAGCCAGGCTTCAACAATGTTTGAACTGTGAACTTCCAGATGTTCAAGCTGGTTTTAGAAAAGGCAGAGGAACCAGAGATCAAATTGCCAACAACCGCTGATTCAGTGAAAAAGCAAGAGAGTTCCAGATAAAACATCTATTTCTGCTTTATTGACTATGCCAAAGTCTTTGACTGTGTGGACCACCACAAACTGGAAAATTCTTCAAGAGATAGGAATACCAGACCACCTGACCTGCCTCTTGACAAATCTGTATGCAGGTCAGGAAGCAACAGTTAGAACTGGACATGGAACTACAGACTGGTTCCAAATAGGAAAAGGAGTATGTCAAGGCTGTATATTGTCACTGTGCTTGGTTAACTTATATGCAGAGTACTTCATGAGAAATGCTGGGCTGGAGGAAGCACAAGCTGGAATCAAGATTGCTGGGAGAAATATCAATAACCTCAGATAAGCAGATGACACCACCTTATGGCAGAAAGTGAAGAAGTAAAGAGCCTCTTTATGAAAATGAAAGAGGAGCGTGAAGGAGCTGGCTTAAAGCTCAACATTGAGAAAACTAAGATTATGGCATCCGGTCGCATCACTTCATGGCAATTAGATGGGGAAATAGTGTAAACATTGGCAGACTCTATTTTTTTGGGCTCCAAAATCACTGCTGATGGTGACTGCAACCATGAAATTAAAAGACGCTTACTCCTTGAAAGAAAAGTTATGACCAACCTAGACAGCATATTAAAAAGCAGAGACATTACTTTGCCAACAAAGGTCCATCTAGTCAAGGCTATGGTTTTTCCAGTAGTCATGTATGGATGTGAGAGTTGTATTATGAAGAAAGCTGAGCATCGAAGAATTGATGCTTTTGAATTGTGGTGTTGGAGAAGACTCTTGAGAGTCCCTTGGACTTCAAGGAGATCCAACCAGTCCATCCTAAAGGAGATCAGTCCTGAGTGTTCATTGGAAGGACTGATGTTGAAGCTGAAACTCCAATACTTTGTTCACCTGATGTGAAGAGCTGAGTCATTTGAAAAGACCCTGATGCTGGCAAAGGTTGAAGGTGAGAGGAGAAGGCGACAACAGAGGATGAGATGGTTGGATGGCATCACCAGCTCAATGGACATGAATTTGAGTAAACTTGGGGAGTTGGTGATGGACAGGGAGGCCTGGTGTGCTGCAGTCCATGGGGCCGCAAAGAGTTGGACACGACTGAGCAACTGAACTGAACTCAATATTCAGTTGCAGATATATACACCATATTTTTTTTATCCATTCATCCACCTCTAGTCACTTAGATTGTTTCCATGTCTTGGCTGTTGTAAATGATGTCACAATGAACATGGAAGAGCAGATACTTTTTCAGAATAGTGTTTTCATTTCTTTTGAATGTGTGTGCATGCCTGTTCAGTCACTCAGTCATGTCCTCTTTGCCACCTCATAGATTGTAGTCTGCCAGTCTCCTCTGAACATGGGATTTCCCTGGCAGGAATACTGGAATGGGTTGCTATTTCCTTCTCCAGTGAATCTTCCCAACCCAGGGATCAAACCCGTGTCTCCTGCATTGGCAGGCTGATTCTCTATCATTGAGCCACCTGGGAAGCCTACCCAGAAACCAAATTGCTAGAGCATATGGTATTTCTATTTTTAACTTTTTGAGGAATACTGTTTCCATTGTGGTTACATCAGTTTACATTTCTGCCAACAGTGCATGAGGGTTCCTTTTTCTCCACATCCTTGTCAACACTTGTTATTTGTGTTCCTTTTGGTAATAGCCACTCTAACAGTGATTTGCATTTCCTTAATGATTAGTGAAGTTGAATACCCTTTAATACACCTATTGAACATCTGTATGTCCTCTTTGGAAAAACAACTATTCAGATCCTCTGCAAGTTTTAAAATCAGATTGTTGGTTTTTTTCCTATTGAGTTATATGAATTCTTTATATACTTTTGATGATAACCCCTTATCATTTATATGATTTGAAAATATTTTCTTCCATTCTATAGATTGCCTTTTTATTTAGTTGATGGTTTCCTTTGCTGTGCAGAAACTTTTTTTTTTTGATATAGTTCCACTTGTTTATTTTTGCCTTTGCTTTTGGTGTCAAATATGAAGAGTCATCTTCAAAACCAATATCAAAGAACTTACCTCCTATGTTTTCTTCTAGGTAGCAGTTTTATGGTAGCAGTTTTATGGTTTCAGATCTTCTTATGTTTAAGTCTTTGATCCATTTTGAGTTGATTTTTGTGTATGTTATAAGATAGTGGTCCACTTTCATTCTTTTCCCATGTCCAATTTTCCCAGCACCATTTTGAAGAGATTGTACTTTCCCCATTATATGTTTTTGGCTCTTTTGTTATAAATTAGTTGATCATATATGTTTAGGCTGTATGTCTTGGCTTATTTCTGAGCTCTCTATTCTGTTCCATTGGTGTATGTGTCTGGTTTTATGCCAATGCCATACTCTTCTGCTTACTTTAGCTTTGTAATATATTTTGGGGTTAGGATGTGTGATGCTTCCAGCTGTATCCTTTTTACTCAAGAACTATTTTGCCAAATTGGGGTCTTCTGTGGTTCTATGCAAGTTTTGGGACTGTTTTTTCTGTTTTTGGTGGAGAGGGAGTAACTTTCTCTCCTTTACATGAGTTTTTATATAATTGGTATGTTTATTCTTTAGCATTCAAAATTTTTATCATGCTCAGATTGTTCTGTCTTTACTTAATGGGAACCTCTTCATATTGGCTTCTGTGTTTTTTTTTGATGTCCTTTTCGTCATAAACCACACTGTGCAGTATACTAGAACTCATAGGAAGTTGTAAATTCTGAGTATACAGTAATTTTCAGTAAATTATACAAAAATATAAAATTATACAACTAAAAAGAAATATAGTGACATGTTCAGTTCAGTTTAGTCATTCAGCTGTGTCCAACTCGTTGCAACCCTATGGACTGCAGTACACCAGGCTTCCCTGTCCATCACCAACTCCTGGAGCTTGCTCAAACTCATGTCCATTGAGTCGATGATGCCATCCAACCATCTCATCCTCTGTCATCCCCTTCTCCTCCTGCCTTCAATCTTCTTAATAGTCAATAAAATATAATAAATTTGTTGGTAAATTGAGTTCCATACCACACATAAGACACATGCTGGCACTGTATTTCAATAAACACTGAGGACTAAAAAACAATCCACAGATAAACTAAATGTAGAAAAACTGATGTAGATAATACAGGGGAGAAAATATCTCAGTAAACATTGGTACAAGTTAAAATAGTAAATTAAATACATTTACATGAACACAGGTAACAAAAGTACAATATGTGAAAATAAATCATTTAATTAAGTAACTGGTACAAAATATAAAGCGAAAAATACTATCAAAGGAATTACAATACATTCTCAGACATACACTGAAGACATATTTTCCAAGATATATCAGAATATTTCATTATTGGTATGCAGCCGAAAGAGAAAAAACATAGAATTCTATTGGAAATTTATGTTCAAGAAAGACCATACTATGTAACAAACACAAACAATAAAAATTTTAACTATCTTTAAAACCTAGAACACAATAATCTTCAAAACTAGATATACTATCAATCATAAAGCTTGATAATCCATCATCTTTGCAGAAATTCTACACTTATTTTATTAGACTCAAAGTCATCACTATCTTTAAACTGTTGTTTTATAAGTACTGTTACTATGTTCATTTGAAGAATCTATACCTAATTTTATAGTAATATCTCATTACTTTTGAGAGGTGGATTATAGAGATAATAAATAATAAATATAAATATAGGAGAATAAACCAAAATCTAATTCTAGTGAGTATTTGGTTTGTGGCTTGCTGTTTTTCATGAAAACAGTAATACAAATCTCTGTTAAAGAGTGTGCATTTCTTTCTTTGGTGGGAAGCTTTCCGTTGCTCTGCTCCACCTCTAGTGGTAACATTCTTATTGTTATTTTGGAATGAGTGGACTAATAGTCTTGAATAACCATTCTAGACATGTCAGTTATGTTTGGCCTTCCAACCATAATATAGACTTTTCATATTCAGGTAAACTCACAATTTTGTTGTTGTTAAAAAAACTGTGTCTGTATGCTGGAAGGTAAAATTTTCTTTGTTGTCAAGTGTTGTCATATATACCCTAGGAACATACAAATTAGCTCCTATGTAAATTTTGGTTTATTCTCCTATATTTAAGTTTGTTATTTATTATCCCTAATCCATCTCTCAAAAGTAACGAGATATTACTATAAAATTAGGTTCAAGTTTATTGATATAGATTCTTCAAATGAACACAGTATGCAGTAAGTTCAAAAGTCACTGTTCCCCAGAACAGTTTTAAAACTTCTTGAAACCGATGAATATTTAAAATATTATTATGCAATCAGGACATTGATGAGACTCAGCTTGAAACCATTTTTCATACTTCAGTGACTGTCTACTCACTTTGATTTAGGATAGGCTATCCTGAGGACTTTTAAGCTCTTGGATATTTGCTAATAAATTCTGAAGCTGTAACATGTCCTAAACATTCAGGACTTCTTTGCTCTCTGTATCTTTGCAAACATGGTATTCTAGGGACACCCAGTGATTCATCAACTTTTGATGCAAGTTGACTGTTCTCAAATTACCAATATATATAGTGCTAATTTTTATATGTGTATCAAAAATAGTAGATTAAGGGAATTCATGTATTTCATCTTCATGAAGCTTACTTATATCACTTTGGTTCTCAACTTTCTTTTGCATTACAGAGACATAGAATCTAAAAAGACATAACATTTTTTCCCTAGAGATTATTTTCTAAGTATATAAAGTCAAGTTATAAAGCAGTTCAATAGCTTTGTGGGAGTGTATGCATTCTTCTGGGGATGGTGGAACACCATGCAAAAGTCAGTGACTTCTCAATGGAAAAACACGGAATTAAATTCAAATTTTGTAAATGAAACCAAAATAAATATTCATTCTTAGCAGTATGTTTCCAAAATAAGGCAGATGCTATTTGGTTTAGTGCAACGGACTTTGACATAGCAACTTATAAATCATCTTTGGCCTTGAATTAATTATGAATATATGTGTTTTTTAAAGTGAACATTTCTAAAAATCCTGACTCTCAATTGTATATAAAAGCAAACTGAATCAAATTTGCTTCTAAATTTTGCTTTGCTCAGGTATAGTGAGTTGGTGTTGGAGCATGAAAACTGAATAAGGCACTTCATGTTGAATTTGGGTCACTTCATTCCCTGAGTTCTTAAGGTAATGGAGTCATCTTTGATAAAATTTACACTAATGCCATGTAAGCAAAGGATGGATTTCCAATGCCTATTTTATTATTAAGGTCCAAGAAGCTGAAGAAACCCTTGGAAAAGGTCTGCAGGATTTCCAACTCTGCTACCTGAGAAATTGATGATTGTCAGTCTCAACCTTATCCTGTGAAGCTCTTCCTTTGGCATCTTGGTAAAAACTTACTTATGGTTTTTCAGCCACAGGGCCTTAGATCAGATTTACCTTTTACACATGACCAAAAACACTGGCCAAGCAAGCCAAGCAATGAATGAATATCTCTCTCCCAGATTGTTCTGAGTGGGCTTTTTTCTCTGAAGTTTAATCATGTACATTGACTTGTCCCCTCGAATACCTATGAGTGTCCATACAGTAGAAGAAAATTATAATCTTATTCCACTTTTGGACCAAATTTCTTTAAAAAATGATGATTCAAGGGGCCAGCACTGGTGAAGTTGACAACTTTCATAGCAGCAGAAAAGACTTCTTTCATTGGTCTTGGCCAAGTCTTTAATACCAACACAAGCCAGTCTGTACAGCAATGCATTCCAGTGTCATGGGTTGCTTCTCCTTCACCAGAGCAACAAAACTAGATGTATGTCCATGCATCACAGGTGTTCTATTTTGCACAAAATATCAGAATTTTCTTTCAGTTGAAGTGTTTCTTGGCAAAGAAATAATGTTGACAGACCCTAGAATTTCTAAAAGGGGCTCACAAAATTCTTAAAAGAGCTCATACAGATGTAGATAGTTTTATCTGGCTGAGTCCTGAAGGAAAATGATGTTTTTCCTACCATGATTGGATTCAAAACCAATGACATTAGAGGAAATGTCAGTGATTTTGTACTGAATAATACAGTTTTGCAATGACAGACTTTTGATTTTAATTCCACAGATCAGCTCAACAATTGTGTGGTACAATTTGTCAACACAGCCTCTTTAATCATGTGGGAGTGTTTGCTGAGTCACTCAGTCGTGTCCAACTCTGCAACCCTATGGCCTGTAGCCTGCCAGGCTTCTCTGTCCATGGGATTTTCCAGGCAAGAATACCGGAGTGAGTTGCCATTTCCTCCTCTAGGGGATCTTACCGACCCAGGGATCAAACCCACGTCTTCTGTGTCTCCTGCATTAGCTGGTGGATTCTTTATCACTGGAGCCACCTGGGAAGCCCCTCTCTCATCATGTTTCTGTTTCTGGGTGTGTGCTCAGTCATCCGACTCTTTGTTGCCTCATGGACTGTAGCCCACCAGGCTCCTCTGTCCATGGGATTCTCCAGGCCAGAATACTGGTGGGGTTGCCATTTCCTCCTCCAGAGGATCTTCCCAGTGCAGGCATCGATCCTGAGGCTTGAGTTCTTGAGGCTCCTGCAATGGGAGACAGGATTCTTTACCACTGTGCCACCTGGGAAGGCCCTCTCTAATCATGTTGTGTGGTTATTACCTGTCAGTGTGATCAGTAATCTTTAGGTTGCTTCAGTAAAAGCTTTCAGTGATGGAGGAAAATGGATATTTTGGTAAAACAGCATCCTTTTAAAATTGAGCCTTCTTTTCATGATGAAAATCTGCTCTGTTTTGTATGTTTTCAGGATGGAGGTCATCAAGGATCATTTCAGCTTCTTTGACTAAGTACCACCATTGGCAAGAACCTTGGCATGTAAGACCACTGAAGTTTTATGTTTCATTAATTTAAGTGCTAAAACTAAACCAAAGGATATATAAACATCACTTTCCTTCCTTCTCTCCTCCACCCCCTTCATCTTTCCATTCTTCTTTCCTTCCTTCCTATTTTTAATTAGGTCTAACCATTCTCATCATAATTATAATAATGGTAACTAGTATTTTGTGTGTTCTTAGTTACCTTTGGTTAGGTATTATTATTATTACCATTTTACTGATGAGGAAAACGAAGTATAGAGATTAAATAGCTTGTTGAAATTACGCAGTTAGTGAGTAATCAAGCCAGTATTCCATCCAGGTTGTCTGGCTCCTAAACTGAGCTGCTAACATTTCTGCAAAATCATTATTATCTTGTCATGTATAGTAGCATCCTCAGCTACCCTCTATGTGTTTGGAATAAACATTATCGTAGTAGTGCAATTTACTTTAAAAGAGTTTTTCTAACAAAACAAGTTTTAAAGTAATAGGTGGGGAAAGGTAATTTTCTTTTTTTGTGTGGGAATCTCTATGGATTGCAGATTAGAATTTTAATGCCATAGAATTTTTCTTTCAGAATATTCTCTCTTATTAATTAGCCAATGCTAAGGTACTGGAACCATGCAATGTTTTGAGATATGGCTGTGGACTTTCAAAAATAATGGTTAATTAACAATACATTTCCATTGTTTGCAATAGATATTTTGTGATATTGCCTTTCTGACACTCTGTGATTCTCTTTCAAATGTTTTCATTTATTTTTTAATAAAAAGGCAGTCCTAGGGAATTCCCTAGCATTCCAGTGATTAGGACTCTGTGCTTTCATTGCCAAGAGCAGGAGTTCAGTCCCTGGTCTGGGAAACTAAGATCTTGTGAGCTGCACAACCAGAAAAAAAAGGCAGTCCTAGTATTCCTGAAGAGAATTCAGATGTCTTCATCCTAGAGTGAAACAGTATATGAGCCTGTCTGATAAGCATTAGTGCATACAGCTTTCTCTGCTTCTATCTGTCCAGTAAGAAATGCCAAGGTATTCTCACAGCCTTGTTGCATTTTTGTCATAGATCCCACAACTGATTTGATACAATCTGGAGTAGAACCCAGTAAATAAGTACTGGTTCATGGAAATGTTTTTTGTTTTATTATAGCGATGACAACATGCATTCATTATAGGGTCATTTTAATAAATGTCCTCATAAATAAATTATGTCTACATTTTTAAAGAGGCCTAAATATCTCCTGCCTCTTCTAACTTTCTTAGGTCAGGCAATCCCAAAGTTGATAATGAGTTTCATTCATTTTGTCCTTCATGAGTTTCATCCAGAACTCTATTTTTAAACAATATTTTGTCATTCTCTTTATCAGAGTTCTTTCATTCAGCAACTACATTTTCATAGATTTTGGCCATTAAACCAGAAGAAATAAAATGTCCAAAACTAAAGTGTTGATTTTTGTCAGACTCTTGGTCCTACTGTGGTCTTGCCCATGTCAGTTGATGGCAGCTGAATCTTATCTGTCACAATTTACATCTAATTCATTAGTTAATTCTGCTGCCTCCCTGCTTCAAGCTGTATCCAGAATTTGACCACTTCTATCTTCCCCACAGCCACCTTGAACTACATCACCAAAACATCTTGCTTGATTTAAGTTTAGTAAACTCTTAAATCATGTTCCTGCTTCTACTGTTATCACCTTAGTCTCTTCACCCACCAACAAGATTATACATTTTTAACATAAACCATATCATATCATTCTTTTGCTCAAAAGCTCCAGTGGCTTCAGGCACGATTTAGTATAAAATCCAACATTCTTAGCAAGGAGTCATATATGTTCTTTCCCCTGGCTACTTTTTTTTAGTTAAGTGTCCACTGGAACATTCAGTTCAGTTCAGTTCAGTTGCTCAGTCATGTCCGACTCTTTGCGACCCCATGAATCGCAGCACGCCAGGCCTCCCTGTCCATCAACAGCTCCCGGAGTCCACCCAAACCCATGTCCATCGAGTCGGTGATGCCATCCGACCATCTCATCCTCTGTCGTCCCCTTCTGCTCCTGCCCCCAATCCTTCCCAGCCTTAGGGTCTTTTCCAGTGAGTCAACTCTTCACATGAGATGGCCGAAGTATTGGAGTTTCAGCTTCAACATCAGTCCTTGCAATGAACACCATTACCGTGTAACAAATAAACTCCAAAATTTCCAAAATTGTAGCTCAACAATTCCTATGGGTTTTTTTCTCCTTCACAGATTTGCAGGACTGCTGGGGCAGTTCTATTGCAGGCTATGAGGTGGATTTGGCTCTGATCTAAATGTCCCTCACTCAGAGACCAGTGCCTCCCCAGGGCCTGAACATTTTATGGCAGATGTAAGGAGAACTGGAAGCCAAAGCAAACCTTGAAAGCCTTTTAAATCTTCTGCTTAATTCTTGCTGGCTAATGTTCTATGACTTCACCTCTTAACACTTCTTTTCTCCTTTGTCTTAATTAATTGTTTTAATTAATGTACCTACACAGTAAGTTCTTAAAATCAAATAGTGATTCCTTCTACTTTATTCATCTTCAAAATGTTTGGGCTATTTTAGTTCTTTTGCCTCTTTCTATATGCATTAATATAAATTTTTGATAAAAATTGCATGGAATACATGGATCAGTTAGGAGAGAAATGACATCTTTATTTTGTATTATTGTGTTATGTACTAAGGTATCCATTCCATGACAAAGTTCTCTGATTTCTTTCTTCAGGATTTTGTAATTTTCAGCATACAGATTCTATTTGCATTTGGTTAGATTTATATCTAAGTATTTTGTTTTCTTTGGAGTGACTGTAAATGGTATTGTTTCCAGTTTCCAATTACTTAGGAGTTTGTTTCTTAAAATTTTAGGATTTAAATATACACATATATATATGTGCCTGGGCTTCCCTGGTAGCTCAGCTGGTAAAGAATACACCTCCAATGGAGGAGACACCAGTTCTATTCCTGGGTTGGGAAGATCCGCTGGAGGAGGGTTAGGCTACCCACTTCAGTATTCTTGGACTTCCATGGTGGCTCAGATGGTAAAGAATCCTCCTGCAATGTGGAAGAGCTGGGTTGGATCCCCAGGTTGGGAAGATCCCCTGGAGAAGGACATGGCAACCCAATCCAGTATTCTTGCCTGGAGAATTCCCATGGACAGAGGAGCCTGGCTCATGTATGTGGTGGTCATACAGTAAAGCCATAAGTTTTTCCTCTTGAATTTAGTCAGATAACTTTTCTGGTCAAGCACATATAGCTATATTTGTTCCTTGGGTGTTTGCAAAGAAGGTATAATTCTGTTTATAGGATATAAAATTGAACCTGATCATTTTTGAATCTGACATGATCACTTATATTAGAAAATCTTTTGTAGTCTTAAAATGGTCTTATTTTTTCTAAACAGCTATAAAACATTAAGAGTGATAAGTTCAAATACCTGATTAAAATTAGTTTTATTTTGTATATCAAATTATTTTGTATATCACTGATTTGCTCTCTACTTTACTTCTTTTTCACATAGTAATAACACCTACATTTCAACCAGTGAGTATCATTTGGTTTGTGCATGCTTCTTTTATATACATATATTTGGATTTTGTTCTTACTTTTCTCTAAAAGTCTCTGTCATTTACCTAGGAGTTTAAGTTCTTTACATAATTATATTTATATTTATTATAAATATTTACACTTTAATTTTTTCTCTTTGTATTTAATTCTTTTTCCATTTATAATGCCTTTCTGATTCCTAAGCTTCCTATCTTTTTATGTAGAAGCAATAGTTTTCTTCTTTATTTTTGAGTGATTTGAAAGATGTCTACTTGTAGTCCTCTCTATGGTCACCATTAAGTTTCATACAAATATAATTAAATTTACATTCTTCTAAATCTACAAGTGAAGATTTCCCTACAAGACAGATATTTATTCACCCATCTATTTCTGTTTTTACTTTCCTTTTCCCTCTGTTTCTTTGTCATTGTTAATTTAATATGTAAATATATATCTAGACTATTATTAACAACTTAATATTTTACTTTATGCATATTATTTTTTAAAATAATTATTTTATATTTTCATTTATTGTGTAACTAACCCAACTTCATGACTAAGACATTGTTGTTTACCAAAAACCATTTGTAAAATGAATTCCTCATTTTTGAAACCTTTATTTTAATTCACCCCTTGATTGGTAGAAGTACATCTTTGAGTAATTTATTTTAAAAATGTACTTATCTGGTGTGTTTATAAAGGTAAAAGGATATTTTTTTCTATTTGCTCCACACAATTGATTTCTCACAGAATATATCTTCTTTATAGCTCCTTGGATAACAGCTTTATTATCTTCTAAAGCAGTTATTAAAGGAGACATGGTGTTACAAAGTCTGGCTGTCTTGCGTGTGTCTGTGTGTGTGTGTAGGATATATGCTTGACATAACCTTGCTTACTACTAAGGAACTAAAGCAAGAAAATTAAAACAAAAAACCTTTCCTCTTTTTAATTTTTGTAAACTTTAATAAAATGGCTAGAATTTGTCTAATAATAGGTCACTTTCTGTCCTCTGTTTTGGCTGGTTAGTGGAGAGCATTTCTAATATGGCCTCTTCTTAGCAAAGTTTTATTGTCATTGTTTACCTATAATAACTTCAATCATTGTATTTTGTTAACATCTGGGGACTTCTCTAGGACTCAGCAGTATCTCACAGGTTGGTACTTTGCTCTCCTTTTTTCATATCTCCCAACCTCTCTCCAAAAAATTTTCTCTTTTCGCCCTTGTCTCCTTTTTCCTTGGAGAACTTTATAAGCTTTACATCCACATTATTTTGACTTTTAATGTATATAGTTTCTAGTCTTTGGTTTCTCTCATAAAGATTTTAATTATTGAGTGTACTTTTATTTGCTTGTGGAAATTCTTTATGACGTCTATTTTCTTTTTCATCTCTGTTTCCATCTTTTGTATCTGAGCCAGTGATCTCTTCTTCTAATCTTGATTTTTCTGTGTAAACATTTTCTCTTATCTTGGAAGGTATGCTTTCCTTTTCCTTAATTAAATATGAAGCTATAATTTCTAAAAATTATTTTTCTATGGCTAGTGCTTTGATGAACAGCGAGGCCAAGATCACAGGCCCAAGTTTGCTGTTAGCATCAAGTGAAAGCCAGTGACTAGTCTGGCCACACAGTAATACACAAACATCATTGTTGTGAACATCAAGGGTCAATACAGCCATATCACAAGGCATGCATTATAAGAAATTGAATTTACAAAGCTTCTTTTAAAATCCACAGTTCAACATAGGAGGCTTTTCTTCGTTTTTCTGAGGACTAGTATGGACACTGAACCTCCTTGGGTGGCAAGGGCTGCTGAGGACTGTGTTGCTGCCTTTTCCATTTATCTCCAGGACTTGTTGCTCACTAGAATGCTTTTATGATCATCTTTTACATCATTTCCATTAAAAATTTTTTTTACAATAAAGATTGAATTACATTAAAAAAATTAAAAAAAAATAAAAACTATTTTTCTGGGTTTTATAACAATTTTCAAAAGTAATCTTTTTGGTCTGAACCCTTACCTTACTTTCAATCCATGGTAGATTGTTCTCTGCACACTCATTTTTCTTCTTCTTTTAAACAGATTGCCTCCCAATTTAAAGTAATTATAAAACAATGGCTACTTTTCTCTATGCTGTACAACATATTCTTGCTGTTTATCTATATTATACATAGTTTTTACCTCTTAATCTCATACCCATATCATTTTTTTCTACAGTATTTTTAAAAATAATTTACTTATATATTTGGTTAGGGTAGGTCTTTGTTGTTGCACATGGGCTTTCTCTAGTTGCGACCAGGTGCACAGACTTCTCATCAAGGTGGCTTCTCTTGTTGTGGAGCACAGGCTCTAGACACACAGGATTCAGTAGTTGCAGCACAGGAGCTCACTAGTCATGGCTTGAGGGTCCTAGAGCATGGGGTCTTCAGTAGTTGTGGTGTGTGGGCTAGGAGTTGTGGTTCATGGGCTTCAGTTGTCCTTGACAAGTGAAATCTTCCCAGATCAGGGATTGAACCCATGTCCCCTGCGTAGGTAGGCAGATTCTTATCCACTGTACCACCAGGCACGTCCCATTCATTTCTTGTTTTTTTTTTTTTTTTTAATTTCACATATAAGTGATCACATGTAGTATTTGTCTTTCTCTGTATACTGCTGCTGCTGCTGCTAAGTCTCTTCAGCCGTGTCCGACTCTGTGCGACCCCATAGACGGCAGCCCACCAGGCTCCGCCGTCCCTGGGATTCTCCAGGCAAGAACACTGGAGTAGGTTGCCATTGCCTTCTCCGTTCTCTGTGTACACTCCCTCTTAATTGTCAATGAATGAGGAAAGGTTTACACAGACTTGGTGTTTGTCAAAACACAGGATTTGTATCTATTTCAAGATGGCCTGCTGCCAAGGTTAATGGGCCTAACTTCTTGGCCAATTTCTTTTGCCCATCAAAGATTCAACATTTGCTGAGATATACAAACTTTCTAACTCCCACTGTATAATTCTTTGAATCTGTGAGAAGATGAGGTGTGTTAAGTACCTCAGCCTGCAGCATGCATTGCTCTAAATACTCTCCCAGCCTATTCCCTAGGCTATTGTGCTCGCCATGTGGGGATGACAAGTTTGCAGACTGGCACCACCTCTCTTTTTCCTCCACCACTGGCCAATAATGCCAGGAATGCAGTCTCTGAATATGTGTAAAAGAGATACTGAAGGAACATGGAAAGGAAGACAAATACAACATGGAATGTCCCATTGGTATAATTTTTATACAGTCAAGCAATGACGTTTCATTTTCCAGTTTGGAACAGATCCAGCATTGGAGTCGTGATTAAATGGTAGATAGAGAGTGATGATAGGGTTTTGGGTAGATGATGTGAACTGGCCACAACTTCCTTCAGCTTAACTCCAAGAGAGACAATCTCTACTTTTTTATTCTGTAAAGCAGGCATAGGCTGTTTATTGTATTTCTCAACCTTGATACACCAGCCTTGTAACAACTAGAAATTTATCCCAATTTCTGAATTAATATCTTCTTTTCTTACACTTCTTTGATGCAGTGAATATTCTTCATTACTTAAGCATTTTACTGAAAATTTGGTATGAGGCAGTTAAGGAAATGCAAGTTTTGTTCAGATGTCTTCAAAGGTTTAAAACATTTTTTCTGTTTCTGAATTGAGACTTTTTTCCTAAGAGCTTCTAGGTTCGGTTCATCTGCATGGCAAAGATTAATATCATTTTCTCTTAAAAAAAGTTCACACTTGATTTATAGTGTGATTGAATTTAAATCTACTGGTCCTGGACTTACATATCCATCCAGCACTTAACTTCTACTTGCCCTTTCTCACGAGCCAAAGGGCTGATTCCATAGTGACTTTGTCATACTTGACTTTAGAGTTAGCTCCCCTTGGAAGCTTGGCACGAGCTAATTCAACCATGCCTCACATCCCTGCCTCACTTGCTCGTTGCCTAAAATGTAACCTCCTCTGTTATCTCTTTTTCCCTATTTGCTTCTCTTCATATTACCTGATGCTCGGATGCTTTTCCTTTCCACGTGGCTATTCTCCTAATTGCTACAAAGCTGTAATTTCCAGAAACGATGATTTCTAGTAGCAAATTCTCCTCTATGTGAACTGCTTCACTGAATGGTATGCATACTTAAAAAAAATCCACAATATGAGGGTTGCCAGTTAAGTTTTATTTGGGGCAAAATGAGGACTGCAGCCTAGATAGCTTTGAGAAACTGCTCCAAAGCAGCAGGGGAAAAGTCAGTGTACGTGAGATTTTGGTGAAGGGGGAATACGTGCAATCAAGCACATGTTTTTCCAGGAGATTTCTACTAGTCTCATAAAGTTTTTGCTAGTCATGAGGAACATTCTTCATCATGAAGGATTTTAGTCATTTTCTAGGTATGAGGAGATACAAAAATTGGGTTCATATAATCAGCTCCTGAAAACATTTAACTATCTGAAGACACATCCTGCCAGTTTTCCCTGGAGCACAGAGCGCCTCATTTCTGCTGCCCGCCCTGGACTCCTTTCAGGGGGTGTTGAAAATCAGTAGCTGCAGCACATGATTTAATCCTTCTAGAAGCAGATGACAAGTGATGATTTGTAGTTGACAGGTAGAAAGAGAAAAGATTTTTTTTTTCTTTCCTTAGTTCTTTAGCAGCAAGCAAGGATGTTACCCTTATCTCACACACACACACGTATTATTCATGTTAGCCATTTATGGTCCATCCAGCTTAGCAATTTCCATAATGAAATATGAGTTTTTATAATCCAAGAAATGGCTCTATTTCTCAGCATAAAGAGATGTTCAAGGAATACATAGCAAAAGTAAAACAGGCCATATGATTCCTTCGTACGCCTCTGTTTTGAATGTATGCATGTGCATGCTCAGTCGTGTCCAACTCTTTGTGACCCCATGGACTGTAGCCCACCAGACTCCTCTGTCCATGGAATTTTCCAGGCAAGAATATTGGAGTGGGTTACCATTTCCTCCTCCAGGGGATCTTCCCAATGCAAGAATCGAACCCACGTCTCTTGTGTCTCCTGCATTGTCAGGTGAATTCTTTACCACTGAGCCACTTGGGGAACACTCTGTATAGAAAGCTATGTTCTTATCTACTTTAGTCCCTTCTTGTTACACTAGTGAGTGTGCCGTGTGGCATTGGCAACAACCCTAACTTTCTCTGTTGTCTTAAGCAATGCTATGGCCTGAGTCCAGCTTTATTTATGTGTTAGCTGGCAATTACAACAAAAGTTAATTGGACTGACAAAGGGACTAGACTGACACCCCCACCCCCTCAACTATGATTATAATTGAAACTTTTTTCTTTTTTTTAATTAAAGTATAATTAATTTATTAATAATATATTAGTTTCAGTATATGACTAGTGATTCAATATTTTTATAGGCTATACTTCATTTAAATTTATTACAAAATAATGACCATACTTATTTGTGCTTTATAATATATTCTTGTTGCTTAGTTACTTTAAACACAGTGGTTTGTGTTTCTTAATGCCATACACCTGTCTTGCCTCTCCCACCTTCCCTCTCTGCACTGGTAACCATTAGTGTCTTCTCTATACCTGTGAGTCTTTCTATTTTATTACATACATTCATTTGATTTTACTCCTTATGTCATCTTACTTTAGAGCATTTGCATGACACTGTGATTCATAAGAAATACATATTAGGGTTTTTTTTTTTTTGTCATTTCTGGCAGAAAGCCCCTAAAACCACTGGAATTTTTTCAGTGAAGAGAGCAAAGTATCTTTTGTTATGTTAATGAGGCAACTTTTGGGAAAACGTCTGAAAATGAGGGCTGGTTGATAGTGGAGCCAACCAGGTCTTTAGAGGGTTGGAACTTTCAGTCCTATCCCATAGCCTCTGGGAAGGAGAGGAGGGGGTCTGGAGGTTGAATCAATCACCAATGGACAATTATTTACTCAAATCTTATCTGTGTATTTAAGTCCTCATAAAACCCAAAAGAACGCATTTCAGTGCGCTTCGCAGCTGGTGAAAACATGGAAGTGTGCGCAGAGTGGTGCACTTGGAGGGGGTGTGGAAGTTTAGTGCTTCTTCTCTGTATGTTGCCCTGGGCTTCTCTTCAACGTACTCGTTCCTGAATTTTATCCTTTTACGGTAAACTGGAGATCTAGTCAGTAACATGTTTCTCTAGTCAGTAACATGTTTCAGTTAGCTAGTTTGTCAGAGTAGAGGTAACAGCCTGGACATGTGACTGGCTTCTGAAATTCAAGGAAGAAGTTCATTGGAACGTACCGTCTATGGCTTGTCGGTCAGATACAGTGATAACCTGGGCTTCTGATTGCTCTCTGAAGAGGGGAGGGTCTTGTAGGACTAAGCCTTCAACGTGTAAGACCTGGTGTTATCTCCAGGCAGATTACATCAGAATTGAGTTAAATTGTAGGACACCCAGGTGTATCAGACCATTGCTTGCTTGATGTTCTGGTGGGAAAAGCTCCACCTCCACACACTTGAGTTGGTGGCCAGAACTTTTTTAACCTGCCTTTCCATTATCCTTCTTTGCTGGGACCTGGTGGCTGAATACTGATTAACTGGCAACTTAATAAGGACCAATACCTCACTCATACATTTTCATCCTGGCTGAGATGGACATCTCCATTAACTTGATGGTTAACCACTTCCTTCTTCTTGAAACTTGACTCTTCTTGTTTCCAAGGTGCTGCATTCTCATGGTACACCACTCACCAGTAGGACCATTTTTTTTTTTTTTTTGCATGTTTCTTTCCTTAAACATTGGTGATTCTTGGGGTTTTGGGAGTGTTAATCGTGTCTTTTTCCAACGTGGCTTCTGAACCAATGGAGAAGTAGACACAGGATGCAGATAGAGATCAACATACTAGTTTTGCTACAGTAACACTGAATTGAAGAGTGCAATCTGGACCACAAATGGATGACTCAGTCTTTTGACAGAATTGGATGGGCTTTTTCACCCAGTTGCAGGCAGTGAAGCAGGAAACCCTAAGGCCTCCCCACTCAGGGCAGAGCCTGCTTCAGTAGCTTCCTGCAGTAGAAATAAGAAAATGAACCCACAAGGTAGGTCAACTAGTCTGAAGCTGAAGGGCCACACTTGTGCGAACACATTTTTCTGTTTTACCAATCTAATAAATCACTCTTCTTTCCTTAAAGGCCTGAGTGTTTGAAAATATGTTTTTTACTTTGTAGGCTGTCCAGCCTGATAGGCAGATATCCTCCCAATATCTGATTAATTCCTCTCCTTGTTGCACAAATAATAAGTCATCAGTTCTTCATATGTTATTAATGATGGTGACTGCCCCAACCCTAACTCCTCATGTCTACACCTAAACCTTGATTACTGTTCCCTTAGTTCTTTCATGCTTATTTAGTTCCCATTCCAGATCTTAGGAAAAAAATTAAAAAGATTACAAATACTCATTCTATAGTAATCCTTTTAGGCTTAGAAAAAAGATACCTTTTGAGAATATTTCTTAAACTTAGAAGGCATTCTCTAAAGTTGTACGTATACTTAAAGGTGTCATCATGATGTTTTCTTATAAAATTGTGCTGTGTTTTCCTTGTGACCCTTGTGCTAGGATTTTGAATAGAAATAGAATCTCACCTGGCCTCAGAATACTGGTGTTGATGAAGCCTTATATTTTACATGAGTCTGAAGATTGATTCAAGAGTAATATTCTGAAATCTGGAAAGATTTGTCACTCAGAGGGTGATAAAACATCTAAGATATCTTTTTAGTATTCCCAAGTGAGTCTCAGCTGAGTTGGGGAAAGAATTATGGATGGTCTGTTTCTCCCAGACTAAGAAACTGCATTACATTTTAACCTCTTTGATTATAAGGCTTTTAAAAAAAAATCCTCAAACCTGAGCACATCCATGTGTATATAGGACTTGAGTTATTTCTTCCATGAGGGCTTCCCTGATGGCTCAGACGGTAAGGAATCTGCCTGCAATATGGGAAACCTGGTTTGAATCCCTGGGTAGGGAAGATCCCCTGAAGGAGGGAATGGCAACCCACTCCAGTATTCTTGCCTGGAAAATCCTACAGACAGAGGAGCCTGGCTACAGTCCATGAGGTCACAAAAAGTCGGACATAACTGAACAACTAACACTTAGTCTAACACTAGTGGCAATGCCCTTTCCAGTGTGAGATAATTCTCTTGACATTCATGAAAGTACAGACCTGCTTTGACTTGGACAAAAAGCAAGAGACAGTGAACGCTTAACAGGGAGTTCAGACCTAGAAGGCAGGAAATTACTTACTGTATTAATCAACATTTGATAAGCACCTCCTGTGTGCAGAGACTGATTCAAGCACTGTGGAGAATAAAGAATATTTCATTAGTTCACATTATCATTTTGTTGTCATATGCCTATTTTCTGATTGAAACCTTGACAGAGCAATTCTTGTGCTTCAGTCTATTAGTCTGTCTAGTAATATTTTCAGATTTGGGTTAATATTTCTAACTCCTAGGACGTGTATGTCATCTACCCAATCTACAACACCACTCAACTTGTAGTACTCAGGAGTTCCCCCTTCTAGATTCATATATGCTTTCTAGATGAGCCATATGAACAGATAACCAACCTGAGTGTCTCTTTTTCCAATCTTGGACAAAGAATATCTACAATCATGGGGGAGCAAGGATCCCCACAGGGTCCTGCTTGGTTTTATTTCCTATTCTTTTGAGAAAAAATCCATTAGAATATTGACATATATGCTGAACCGTTTACTGATTTCTTCACTCATTTATTCAATAGTATTTATTGCTGGAGTACCAGGTTTACAAAGATGAATAATATAGGTTTCTTGACTTTGAGACACCAAATATCATTGAGCAAAAGTAGAAATCACCAGTGACAGGACAGTTTAATGTGTGAATTAGCAGTGTTGCCAAACTCAGGTTTGGCTGCTCGCTGCTCAAAAGTCAATAATTGAGAGGCAAATATCAGTAGAAAGGAAAGATGAAGGAAAGATGCTTTAATAAGAAAAGTCAGCAATCTAGGGAGGAGGGGGACTCATGTCCCAAGACCAGATCTGAAGATTCTATTCAGCCATGATAGTTTTTAAAGGGTAAAAGAAGCAAGAATCTCAATGAACTGAGACAGGAGTTTGGGTTCTGCATCATTCTCCATTGTCTGAAGATTGGCTGATGTTATCTTGCTTGAGTGATCTGCCTATAGGACATCTAAGGAGGGTGTTGAGGGTAGAGAGCAAGTCATTTTTAAACTACTTCATTCTTCATTCTTCTTTTTATCTAAGAAGAGTCAAGAGGTTAGGCAAGACATGGTGTGTGTTCAGGAGAGCATAAGACAGGAGTTAGTTTAAATTGCCTACCAATCAATTGTAAAGGAAATCAGTCCTGAATATTCGTTGGAAGGACTGATGCTGAAGCTCCAATACTTTGGCCATCTGATGTAAAGACTGACTCATTGGAAAAGACTCTGATGATGGGAAAGATTGAAGGCAGTGGGATAAGGGGATGACAGAGGATGAGATAGCATCACCAACTCGATGGACATGAGTTTGAGCAAGCTCTGGGAGTTGGTGATGGACAGGGAAGCCTGGCGTGTGGCAGTCCTTGGAGTCGCAAAGAGTCGAACATGACTGAGCAACTGGATTGAACAGAAGTGAGTGATATCATTCCTATAATTAAGTTCTTTTAAGGTTAAAGGGGGACAGAAGTGGGCAAACAGGAAAGGGGCAAAAGAGCTACTTTGAACAAGAGTGTGTAGAAAGCTGAAGGAGTCAGTTGCCTTGGGATGAGAAGAGGAAAGTGAAACATTTAAACTTTGTCTTAGATCACCTATGGAGAGTTCTCCAGGTAGAAGGGGAGCCTACACAAAAGAATATATGCTCAGGAATTGTAATTATGTAGCCTGTCAGAGTATTGTTTATTTGTGGGTAGATAAACAATAAGGTTTAATGTAGGAATTGATTAACATTGAAGGACTGGTTTTCTTCTGAATAGAGTGAGGTTCCTGGAGCAAAAGAGAGGAGAATCATTCTTATACAGAGAAACATTACAAAATCAAGTGGGCTAAAGACAATTTTATATTCATGCATTCGGATACTTGCTTTTCACATTGTTTGTTTTGTTGTTGTTTAGTTGGTCAGTCATGTTCAACTCTTTGTGACCCCGTGGACTGCCACATGCTAGGCTTCCCTGTCCTTCACCATTTTTTTCTTTTTTTTTAATTTTAAATTAATTTTTAAATTTTAATTGGAGGCTAATTACTTTACAATATTGTAGTGGTTTTTGCCATACACTGACATGAATCAGCCGTGTGCGTACATGTGTTTCCCATCCTGAACCCCCCTCCCACCTCCCTCCCTATGCCATCCCTCAGGGCATCCCAGTGCACCAGGCCTGAGCACCCTGTCTCATGCATCAAACCTGGACTGGCGATCTGTTTCACATATGATAATATACATGTTTCAATGCTATTCTCTCAAATCATCCCACCTTTGCCTTCTCCCACAGAGTCCAAAAGTCTGTTCTTTACATCTGTGTCTCTTTTGCTGTCTCGCATATAGGGTCATCAATACCATCTTTCTAAATTCCATATGTATGCATTAATATACTGTATTAGTGTTTTTCTTTCTGACTTACTTCACTCTGTATAATGGGCTCCAGTTTCATCCACCTCATTAGAACTGATTCAAATGCATTCTTCTTAATGGCTGACTAATATTCCTTTGTGTATATGTACCACAGCTTTCTTATCCATTTGTCTGCCGATGGACATCTAGGTTGCTTCCATGTCCTGGCTATTGTAAACAGTGCTGCAGTGAACATTGGGGCACACATATCTCTTTCAATGCTGGTTTCCTCAGTGTGTATGCCCAGCAGTGGGATTGCTGGGTCGTATGGCAGTTTTATTTCCAGTTTTTTAAGGAATCTCCACATTGTTCTCCACAGTGGCTGTACTAGTTTGCATTCCCACCAACAGTGTAAGAGGGCTCCCTTTTCTCCACACCCTCTCCAGCATTTATTGTTTGTAGACTTTTTGATAAAAGCCATTCTGACCGGCATGAGATAGTACCTCATTGTGGTTTTGATTTGCATTTCTCTGATAATGAGTGATGTTGAGCATCTTTTCGTGTGTTTGTTAGCCATATGTATGTCTTCTTTGGAGAAATGTCCTTCACCATTTCCTGGAGCTTGTTCAAACTCATGTCCATTGAATTGGTGATGCCATCCAACCATCTTGTCCTCTGTCGTTCCCTTCTCCTCCTGCCTTCAATCTTTCCCAGCATCAGGATCTTTTCTAATGAGTCAGCTCTTCACACCAGGTGGCCAAAGTATTGGAGCTTCAGCTACAGCATCAGTCCTTCCAAAGAATATTCAGGGTTGATTTCCTTTAGGATTGACTGGTTTGATCTTGCAGTCCAAGGGACTCTCAAGAGTCTTCTCTGACACCACATTTTGAAAGCATCAATTCTTTGAGCTTCAGCCTTCTTTATGATCCAAATCTCTCATCCATACATGACAACCAGAAAAACCATAGCTTTGACTAGATGGACCTTTGTTGGCAAAGTAATGTCTCTGCTTTTTAACATGCTGTCTAGGTTTGTTATAGCTTTTCTTCCAAGGAGCAAACATCTTTTAATATCATGGCTACAGTCAGCATTTGCAGTGATTTGGAACCCCAAGAAAATAAGATCTTTCATTGTTTACATTGTTTCCCCATCTATTTGCCATGAAGTGATGGGACCAGATGCCATGATCTTAGTTCTGTGAATGTTGAGTTTTAAGCCAGTTTTTTCACTCTCTTCTTTCACCTTAATCAAGAGGCTCTTTAGTTCCTTCTCGTTTTCTGCCATAAGGATGGTTTCATCTGCATATCTGAGGTTATTGATATTTCTCCCAGCAGTCTTGATTCCAGCTTGTGATTCATCCAGCTGGAATTTCACATGAGGTACTCTGCATGTAAGTTAAATAAGCAGGGTGGCAACATACAGCTTTGACATACAATGCAGATAGTGGAGTGCAGTTTATTACACAGTCAGGCCCAAGGCAGAGTCTCCTCTTAGCCAAGGACCCCGACCAACTTTTGTGAAAATCTTATATACCTTAAGTGTACTGCTCAAGCCCACATCCCCAAATTCCTTCAACCTAGCTTGGAAAGTGTTAAAGGAAGATACAATCTGGTTACAGCCATGATTCATAATCAGAAGTGTTAGTTGGTTATACAGTGTAGCCTACACCAGTGGGTGCCATAAAGATTACAAAGGTGATTGACTACTTATGCAATTATTACATTCTTTTTGATGATGGGAAATCTTGGTGTGGAATCTGGCATTTATCAGTCCAGGAGGCCAGTTCAGCCATAGGTATGTTATTTCCATGGCTACCAGGCACATAATCCAAAGCTCACTGAAAGTGCAAGATGGAGTTTCCTTCTTTTTCAAGATGGAGGCAGCTCGGCCTGTTCCTTTCCTCCCTCAGTCCGTTGTTCCCTGTCCAATTCTAACTGTTGCTTCTTGACCTGCCTACAGGTTTTACATATGTACGGTAAAAAACCTTACAGGTAAGGTGGTGTATTAAGTAAGGTGATCTGGTATTCCCATCTCTTTAAGAATTTTCCACAGTTTGTTCTGATCCACACAGTCAAATGTTTTAGTATAGTCTATGTTGCAGAAGTAGATATTTTTCTGGAATTCCCTTTTTTCTATGATCCAATGGGTGTTGGCAATTCATCTCTGGTTCCTTGTTTGTTTATAAAGTTCTAATTTAAAATTACTTCAAGACCCAAATATTCCTTTGATTGTGCATATATTATTGAACTGGGACAGCATGACTAGAATAATCTTGGTGCGGCCATATCTTTATTTGATTTTTCTCCCCTTCTTCCAGGATTATACACTGACTGTGAGCAGCCAGACCAAAACCTCTGTGGCCAAGAATAAGGGCTGGGTGAGCCAAGAGTGAAGGGGCAACAGATGTTAGATGACTCTGTGGTCAAGGCAACAGCATGTTTGACCTCATTGCCATGAATGATTACTGAATTTTTTAGACTAGGGGAACTCGGGTAAATGACTGCTCTTGTACTCAACTGACCACACTGGAGATTTGTGTGCCCACTAGCCCCCAGCTTGTTTTGGATAGACTAAGCAACCCAGGGGGCAGAGGAAGCTAGAACTTAGTGCTGCTTTGGCTTTCTTTGTAGAGTGAATTTGTTGTTGCTTAAATTTGTTTTAAAATATCTTTCCATTCCTGAGATTCCTCTTCATTTTCCTATTCAAATGGAAATCCTCCACATAAGTGCATAGTTCTTTGGATGCTGCTGAGGGAAAAAAGAATGGAGAGTTTACTTTTTAATGCTTGTTATAAAATGTATTATAGTTAATATTTTGGGTGGTAAATGAAGTGGACTCACTAACACACATGTTAACATCTTTGCTTTTAATGTGTTAGTTGAGATAGAAATATAGTATGTCAGAGTATATATGAGTTGCCTTTCCCCTGGAAAATTTGCTTGTGCACTGCACTGGTAATATCAAAACAAAACATTTCATGTAAGATATTTTCTAGTCCTTCCATCCCCTGTATCTCTAAGCACATTTTTGTTTACCTTGCATGATTATAGTGGCATTCCATAATCCACCTTTGTTTCCATCAGTCACAGATAAAAATCACTGTCAATAATCCATGGTAGCTTTCATTTAATAAATCATATATTCTGGACTTTTTTTACTCTTCTCTTTATTTGGGCAGCCATTATTTCTACCCACTAAGAAAAACTGATATAGAGAATGAGAAATAAGGATCAAAGTGCTTTGCAAGACCTGCAGTGTGAATATATACTTCTTAAGAAGCAGGATCAGATGCCATACTGTTAGAAGAACTCTACACTTATTAATTCAGTTTCTCTAACTGTAATTCCCAATCTATAATTCAGTTTTCAAATGAGCTAAATGAAGCCTAGAGGTTTTAAGTAACTTGCTCAAGACCTAATTGAGTCACTAGAGCCTGAATTCAGGCACTGTGTGCTGTTAACCATTTTGCTACAAATAACTTCTGAGTTTAATGGGGAAAAAAATCAGTTTTCTTGATTGGGTTTACTTGGTAAAAGATAATTACCTTATGAAATCTATTTTTATTTCAATTCTCCTGATTTTATAAGGAGGACTCATTTAAGTGTGCTTAGTGGTACTGTACTTAGTTTCAAAGAGATGAAATCAGGTGGCTGTACTCTGGCACACTAAGCAGCTATATTGAGACTCATGACTAACACTTGGCTAGACCCCTCATCTGGTACTGGGCCACAGTAAGCACACCCCCCTGGCTGAACTCAGAGATTCAAAACATTCAGTCTTTGCACATTAGCAGACTTCTGCTTTGTTCATACTAGTGTGGATTTTACTTAAAGTACAAGGCAAATATGCATGAGGCTTTTCAGAGGAAGATTGTATTTGGAGGGGTATTTCATCTTCAGGTTATTTAAATTGGATGTTGTTAAGTAGTTAGAACAAATGAAAACCTCCATATGTTATGTAAATTAGAAATTATGCAAAAGAATACAATAATAGTGGCTATTGGTGGTGGTGGTGGTGGTTTAGTTGCTAAGTTGTGTCCAACACTTGTGACCCCATGGACTGTATGTAGCCTCCCAGGCTACTCTGTGCATGGGATTCTCCAGGCAAGAATACTGGAGTGGGTTGCCATTTTCTTCTCCAAGAGAGGCTATTGCAACTCCCATAAAAAGAGAATATTGAGCAGTAAGTAGTAAAAGATGTTATGATTGGAAGCTTAGGTTCAAAGACCATCTGATACTTACTAACTATGTGATACTGAAGTCTCTGACTTAGTTTCCTCATATATAAAATGATGATGATAATGGCACCAATGTCATAGAGTTATCATGACTATTAAATCAAGTAATAAATAAAAAGCATATACAGAGTGCTTGTCACATAGTAAGGTCTCAATGTTAGGAATTATTGCATTCTTGAGAATGTGTATATGAATTGCTATTTGTCTTAATTATACCATGACTGACTTCAACCAATAAGAACTTGTTAATAAGCCATTTGTTTATACCAACTATCAATACCCAACCAATTAAATTTAGGTGATAGTTGATGTCATATATGTTTGTTTACAGAGTGAATTACCATGGTGGGTGCCTTATGATACAATTAAAAGAATATAGAGAATGAGAGAATGAGATAGAAATATAGATAAAGTTCTAAGAATGGGTGAGTCTATGACAAGGCCAGAAAAAAATTGAATCAGTGTATGTATAATCATACATACAGGCTGAGTCCCTGGTGGCTCAGAGGGTAAAGTGTCTGCCTGCAATATGGGAGACTGGGGTTCGATCCCTGGGTCAGGAAGATCCCCTGGAGAAGGAAACAGCAACCCACTCCAGTACTCTTGCCTGGAAAATCCCATGGACGGAGAAGTCTGGTAGGCTACAGTCCATGGGGTCGCAAAGAGTCAAACAGGACTGAGCAACTATCTATCTATCTATCTATCTTATCTATCTATCTATCTATCTATCTATCTATCTATCTATGTATAATCAGCAATGTTTATCAACACTGTATGAGAAATATAATGGATTTATTTGTCTGTTTAAATCTCTTAATTAAAAATGAATTAGAGGTGACTGAACCAAAAAACAGACTATAGTGTTCCATATTTTGTGAACTGGTAATCAGCCCACTTTAAAACATCAGATTTATTTTTAAATTCTCCATGTTATTATCTGCTATTCATTAGCATTTACAAATGGTTACTAAATAAATTTTAAAATGTTTGAAGAAACCAAAGACTTCATATGCCACGAGTGTATTCTGGAAAAGCTGGCCAATTTTCCCAAAAACTCAGACTACTAATACAAAGTACTAAAAATAATAAACTTTTATAGAATTCTTGCTTTACTATACTTCTATGACTTTTTACTGGAATGCTTGCCACATGTAACTTGCTAGAATCTTTGGGTTTTAATCAGTATACTGATTTTACTCTTGTATTAGGAAGCTACCCAAACACCCAGTTTGGTATAACTCCTGCTTCCTTGAATGTCTCAGAATTAAGTTTATATAAGCTGTGAATTTATAGCTTCTCATCAGATTATAGGAAAACATCTGGAATACAAAAGCAAAGTGATTTCTGTGATAAAATTGAGGAGTCTATTGGGAGTGAGAGTGGGCTGGTCCTTTGTAGGACATCCCAGACTTGGAATCTATACCATGTGACTTTACAGTGTGGGCTTAAACATATCTTTTCCAGGCCTCAATATTGTTGTGTCTGTTGATGTTTTAACTGTTGTCCATCTTATGGATGGGGGTAGGAATATGCTGATTTGGAGACTAGAGAAACTAAGAAACCATTCACACCAAGTAAGCTAATGCTCCATAAACATTATTCTTGAAAGCAGAGATGAGGACTAAGTTGTACCAAATGGAATTTGCAATGGAGAAAGCATTCTGCTGAGCCAGTTGTTTCTGTGTTCTTTAGTAAACAGAACAGAAAACTGAAGACTTTCTTCAGTGCCAAACTATTTAATTGCGTACATAAAACTTGCATGAAATATTGACAGCATTAGTTTGAATAGCCTGGGAAACCCCATGGACTGAGGAGCCTGGTAGGCTGCATGCAGCCCATGGGGTCGCGAAGAGTTGGACACGACTGAGCGAATTCACTTTCACTTTTCACTTTCATACACTGAAGGAGGAAATGGCAACCCACTCCAGTATTCTTGCCTGGAGAATCCCAGGGATGGAGGAGCCTGGTGGGCTGCCATCTATGGGGTCGCACAGAGTCGGACACAACTGACGTGACTTAGCAGCAGCAGCAGTTTGAATAGACTGATCTGTAAAAGGGATAGAAGCCCAAAGTATGTGATTGAATGATGGGAGAAACTCATTAAGGACTGTTGCTCACTCTTAGGAAGCAGCAGGAATATTATCTAGGTTTTTCTGATAAATCTGTATGCACTTGAAGAGAAAAAGTGCCATTTTGCAGTTATACTTCTTATCATGTATAATTGTGTATTTTCACTTTGTATGAAAGTGAAAGTCACTCAGTCACATCTGATTCTTTGCAACCCCATGGACTGTAGACCACCAGGCTCCTTTGTCCATGGAATTCTCCAGGCAAGAATACTGGAGTAGGTAGCTGTTCTCTTCTCCAGAGGATCTTCCCAACCCAGGGAGTGAACCCAGATCTTCTGCACTGCAGGGGGATTTTTGCCATCTGAGCCCCCAGGGAAGCCCTTCACTTTGTATGCACACTACCAAAATGGGGTCACAAGGACTATCCTACAGTGAAAAACTAAGGAAAAAGGAAAAGAAAAATCTACCAATTGTTAACCTAATTTTTTTTTTTAATTAATTAATTTATTTATTTTTTTAAATAAATTTATTTATTTTAGTTGGGGGCTAATTACTTTACAATATTGTAATAGTTTTTGCCATACATTGACATGAATCAGCCATGGGTTTACATGTGTTCCCCTTCCTGGACCCCCCACCCACCTCCCTCCCCATCCCATCCCTCTGGGTCTTCCCATTGCCCCGGCCCTGAGCCCTTGTCTCATGCATCGAACATGGAATGGTGTTCTGTTTCACATATGATAATATACATGTTTCAATGCTATTCTCCCAGAACGTCCCACCCTCACCTTCTCCCTCAGAGTCCATAAAATTGTTCTATGCATCTGTGTCTCTTATTCTGTCTCGCATATAGGGTTATCTTTGCCATCTTTCAAATTCCATATATATGCATTAGTATACTGTATTGTTGTTTTTCTTTCTGGCTTACTTCACTCTGTATAATGGGCTCCAGTTTCATCCATCTCAGTAGAACCGATTCAAATGTATTTTTTTAATGGCTGAGTAATATTCCATTGTGTTAACCTAATTTTTGTCAGACACTGTGCTATTTCAGTATATCTTTTATTTCAATATGCCCCATTCAACCAGTCCATCCTAAAGGAAATCAGTCCTGGGTGTTCATTGGAAGGACTGATGCTGAAGCTGAAACTCCAATCCTTTGGCTACCTGATGTGAAGAACTGACTCATTTGAAAAGACCCTGATGCTGGGAAAGATTGAGGGAGGGAGAAGAGGACGACAGAGGATGAGATCGTTGGATGGCATCACCAACTCAATGGACATGAGTTTGAGTAGGTTCTGGGTGTTGGTGATGGACAGGGAAGCCTGGCGTGCTGTAGTCCATGAGATCGCAAGGAGTTAGACACGACTGAGCGCCTGAACTGAACTGAACTGATTGAAGCCCTATCAAAGCCTATTGGGCCTCCCAGTGGCACTAGTGGTGAAGAATCCACCTGCCAATACAGGAGACGCAGGAGATGTGAGTTCAATCTCTGGGTCAGGAAGATCCCCTGGAGGAAGAAATGGCAACCTGCTCCAGTTTTCTTGCCTGGAGAATCCCATGGACAGAAGAGCCTGGTGGGTTACAGTCCATAGGGTTGCACAGAGTTGAACATGACTGAAGTAACTTAGCATGCATGTATCAAGGTCTATTACAGGTCTCACAAATAGCTGATGGATTTTTTTTTTTTTAGTTCAGAAAATAATTGTTTGGGCTGTATAGTGTTATCCTGTGCAGAGAAAGCTACTAAGAATCTAATTTTACAAATGAAGTCACTGATACTAAAAAAAATTGAGTAAATTGTTTCCATACCTAGTATTTGATTCTGAGAGACTGAATGTATCAATGGACAATGGCCAGACCATATATAAAAATTGATTGCTGATCTATTAATACAACCTGTAGCAACCAGCCCAGGAAGCCAAGCCACTCTCTGCAGTAATGTAGACTAACAGAGATTTGCTCTCATATTTTATTCTAAAAGTTTTATGCCTTTACCATTTATAGTTATATCTATGATATATTTAGTTAATTTTGTATGTGGTATTAGGAAGTGTTTCTTTCTTTTTTTTTTTTTTTTTTTGCATGTGGGTATCCAGCTTTCTCATTAGAATTTGTTGAAAAGAATATTTTCAACTGGTTGAAAATCAATTGACTGCAAAAGTGAGCTTTTAAGTCTTCTGATCCATGAACATGAAATGTCTTTTCATTTATTTATGTTTTTATTAATTTCTATCTGCAATATTTCATAGTTTTCAGAGCATAAATTTTGCATGTAACTTGTTAAATTTATTGCAAAGAATTTCATTTTTTAATGCTGTTATAAATAGAATTATTTTCTTGATTTCACTTTAAGGTTGTTTACTGCTAGATATAGAAATTCAGTCAGTATTTGTGTATTGATACTTTACCCTGTATGCTTGGTAAGCTTGTTAATTCCAATTATGTTTTTATGGATCCCTTAAGATTTTTCATATAAACAATCATGTCATCAGTAAATAGAGATATCTTTACTTCTTCATTTCAAACCTGGATGCTTTTTATTTATTTTTCTTGTCTAATTTCCCTGGCTAGGACTTCTAGTAGAATGTTGATAGAAGTAACAAGAGTAGGCATCCTTGTTTTGTTCCTGGATGTAGTGTAAAACATTCAGTCCTTCAACATGAAGTATGATGTTAGCTCTGTATTTTTCACGGATTTTCTTTATCGGGTTCAGAAAATTTCCTTCTTTTCTGATTGAATGTTTTTCTCTTTGCCCGTTTAACATCATGGAAGACTGTTCAGTTCAGTTCAGTTGCTCAGTCGTGTCCAACTCTGTGCGACCCCATGAACCACAGCACACCAGGCTTCCCTGTCCATCACCAACTCCTGGAGTTTACCCAAACTCATGTCCATTGAGTCGGTGATGCCATCTAACCATCTCATCCTCTGTCATCCCCTTCTCCTCCTGCCTTCAATCTTTCCCAACATTGGGGTCTTTTCAAATGAGTCAGCTCTTTGCATCAGATGGCCAAAATATTGGAGTTTCAGCTTCAACATTAGTCCTTCCAATGAACACCCAGCACTGATTTCCTTTAGGATGGACTTGTTGGATCTCCTTGCAGTCCAAGGGACTCTCAAGAGTCTTCTCCAACACCACAGTTCAAAAGCATCAATTCTGTGCTCAGCTTTCTTTATGGTCCAACTCTCACATCCATACACGACCACTGGAAAAACCATAGCCTTGACTAGACGGACCTTTGTTGACAAAGTAATGTCTCTGCTTTTTAATATGCTGTCTAGGTTGGTCATAACTTTCCTTTCAAGGAGGAAGACTGTTAAATTTTGGCAAATGCTTTTTTTGCATCTCTGGAGATAATCATGCAATTTTGTCCTTTGCTCATATGTATTATTACATAAAATAATTTCTGGCTATTAAATAAACCTTACATTTATTGGATAAATTTCACTTGATCGCAGTATATAATCATTTACTTTAGTAAGAATATATTAATGTATAATAATTAAAATATCTTGTATTATATGTTCATTCCCTTTTGAATAATCTGATGTTATTGAAGCTTATCTTAATTTAATTAATTTTTTCATTAAAGATAGAGCTGAGAAAGGACAAATCAGATTATTCTGTGTCATGTGTTTTTTAAAGCACTCTTTAGAGAGTAAGAGAGATTTTAAACCTAAAATGAAATTGAAGCTCCTACTCTAAGGGAATACTTCTTACATTGTTAATGTACTGCTGTGGCTCATGAGCCTACAAATGATCAGGAGGAACATTCAAATAGAAAGAAGAAATAACTGAAGAGTGCTGGAGGAAATAGCAGGTGTTGCTGAGTAACAAACTATGCCAAAACCCAGTGGTTTAAAACAATAGTTAGTTATTATTTTTCATGACTTTGTAAGTCAACTTATCTATGCTAAGCTCAGGTAGTCAGTTTTGCCAGTCTTGGATGAGTTCACTGCAGTTGGCTGGCTATGTGGCTCTGCCCAATGTATCTCTCACTGTCCTCTTCCTATGACCAACAGATAGCGTCGAGATGTTCTAATGATGAGGGAAGAGATGTAGGAGAGTAACTGGGAATGTGCAAGGCCTCTTGAGGCCTAGGGTTGGAACAGGGCACTGCAACTTCTACTTCATTCTTCTGGCCAAAGCAAATCACACTGGTTGTGGAAATAAACTTTGCTTCAGTAGGAGGAATTCGTAACTCACATAATAAAGTAAAGAATTAGGGTCAATCATGCAATCAATCTACCACAAGGAATTAGGGAGGAAGTAAAGAGTTTTCCCAGTTTAGTTACTTATGTCAAACGTAAATTGAGTTCCATTTTTGTTAGACTAGAAAAGAACAACCTCTTGAAAACTATACTAATTCTGTCTTGTTGAGGGATGTGTACAGTATAAAAAACTAGAGGAACCTAGGATGGAGTTCACCAGTCGTTTAAGTAAGCAGACTGGTCCTTACAATATGTGCCTTTTCGTGATATGTGTGTGTGTATGTATGTTACTTGCACAGTCATAGCCAACTCTTTGTGACCCTATGGACTGTACCCACCAGGCTCCTCTGTCCATGGAATTCTCCAGGCAAGAATACTGGAGTAGCCACTCCCTTCTCCTAGGTATCTTCCTGACCCAAGGATCAAACCCTGGTCTCTCACAATGCAGGCAGATTCTTTACCATCTGAGCCACCAGGGAAGCGCCGCCCCCACTTTCATGATAACAGTGCTCATTCTGTCCTTTCTTATTTGCATGTCTCTTGTATGGGTATAGAGAAAGTTATTCTGGAAAGCAGGTAACTAAGCATTTCTAGTTCTTGGGAGGTTTATTCTTTACTTTTCTCAGGAATGTGAAACATCAGCAGGTTTTGTTTGTCTTTAAAATGAGGAGGATTCTAGCGAAGCTGACTTGTTACTCCACAAATATCTTAAAAGTGTGGAACTTTCCCTCTGGAATTATTATATGTGAATGGATTCCTACATTTTACAATGGAAAAGCATGAAATCATAGCCGGCTTGGCTACTGCTATTATTCATTTAGCAGCTTTTATTCTTTTAACAGTTAAACTTCCATTATGTTTTACTATTTGTTACATACCATTTTTGTGTGTTTTATGCATTTTGCAGTTAACTATTTGAAAGAGCGTTTAGTTCTTGAAAGTAAGAGTGATTTACCATTCTCATGCTTTTGTCTTTACCAATGCCATGTGTGTTTTTAAAGATAATAATAAGTTCTGCTATTAAAAAAATCTAATAACACACTTTATTTTTCTTTCTACCTATAGCAAGTCCTAATGTTTCAAGTGTTAGGGCATGTGCTTGGGAAAGTATTGATGTACAACATATATACCTACAAATATTAGATGCTGCATCAAACACACTCACAAGCACAGGTGAATAGGAATAGAAAACTCTGGCAATCAGTACACAGATTTTTGGAAAACACACACACATACAAACAATAGGCTAAGCTGAAAATAGTATTCTATAATGCTAAGTTTTGCAGAAAATATATGAAATCTTGAAAGAATTCTTTTTTATTTATCAGAAGTTTTATTCATTATTCATAGTGAAAAACAGACAATTTTAAAACCAGATTAATTCTGGTATTAGGAGTTTATTTACTTGAAGAATATATGTTTCTATGCATTTGTAATAATGATTTGCAAAATTATAAGAAAGTGAAGTGATATTTTCTTCTATTAGGTTTATTTCTATATGTTTATATATATATAAAGTATGACTTTAAGATAATGAGAATATTGTACATTGAAAGGAAACAGTTTAAAATGTATGGAATGTATACTTCAAAATATATGTTGTCCATCAGGTCATCAAAGGAAGTTGTTGTTGTTTGGTCACTCAGTTGTGTCTGACTCTTTGCAACCCCATGGATTGCAGTATGCCAGGTTTCCCTGTCCTTACCCATCTCCCAGAGTTTGCTTAAACTCATGTCCATTGAGTTGGTGATGACATCCAACCATTTTGTCCTCTGTCATCCCCTTCTCCTCCTGCCTTCAAGCTTTCCCAGCATCAGGGTCTTTTCCAATGAGTCGGCTTTTTGCATCAGGTGGCCAAAGTATTGGAGCTTCTTCAGCTTCAGCATCAGTCCTTCCAATGAATATTCAGGGTTGATTTCCTTTAGGATTGACTGGTTTGATCTTGCAGTCTAAGGGACTCTTGACAGTCTTCTCCAACACCACAACTCGAAAACATCAAATCAAAGGAAGAAGTCAGATCTTTTTTGAAAAAAATTTTTAATTGCTCCATGATGAATTAGCCTGGGTTTTATAAGAAAATCACTCTCATTTCCTTATTTTCCTGAAACTAAGTCAGACTTGACTTGTAAAATAAATCTATTTTGTTAATAGTGAATATATTCACATGATTCTCTGACTCAGAAGCTACCAAAGTTTCCCTTTTGTGGATATTTTCAGATATAGTTTAAGAAAATACAATTATATAAGTGTGTTTATTTCTCTTGTATTTGTCAACATAGATAGTAAAATGCTCACAATTTCTCAACTTACTTTTGTTTTATTCAGGAATCACTTGATCTCCTGATGCCTGTGATTTTTCCTCTGCAAAGCAGGAAAACAGCCCTGCACCCCAATTTGTGCAGCCTCATTATGACAGAGAAAGGAGATGACAGCAAGGGAATTCCATCTTGGCCTGCTAAAAATAAACAAAGTCCATCCCTTCTTTGAGGCAGACTTTGGATAAGTATCCCAATTCAGAGACTTTTCCAAACTAGAAAGAATGGCAAGGAGGTTAAGTATATAGGCTCTACCACAAGGCACATTGCTTTCTACTACAGGCTTACCCAATTTAAGCTTCTTATTGGATAGGTATCTTCAGACAAGTTATTTTAATCATTCAGAACTTATTCCTCGTCTTTAAAATGAGGTCTTTAAAATCATCTTTATAATGATGCAAACATGGTAGAATTAAATGAACTACAAAATAATATACTTAAAACAGGAGCTAAAACATAGTAAGTGCTATAAACATTATACTTACATGCTGACCTGTAGGACTTCTGCATTTGAACATCCAGAAACCTCTATTTATACCTCTGCAGCAGTATTTATCTTTGTTTCAAAGTAGTGTTTTGATTTATATTAGAGCTATTCTTGTCCTTGCCTTATTTTTTCCACTAGATTTAATGAAGTTCCTGAGGGCAGAAATTGTTTCATTCAGTTTTGATTCCCTAAACACTTAGGCCTGCTTCACAGTAGCTGCTTAGAAGTATTTACTGAATAGTATTGAAAAGTCAAAAGTACATGTAAAGTGTATAACATATAATGAAATTAATTTCTGTATGTGTTGTGTGAAATCCATATCATCACATTCTTCTTTATAGAATGCTGTCATAGATAGAGACTGAGTTTTGGAATTAGATAGTCATGAATTCAGTTTTCATTCTTCTGCTATCTTTGCAAAAGTGACTTTACTTTCCTTAACCTCAGTTATAAAACTCAGGAAATAATAAATACTTTGCAGAGCTATTGTAAGGGTTGGAGATAATATATTTAAAGCTTCTAGCATGATAGTAGTAGTCACAATATATGAGTGGCTATTATTTTATTTTTTATTTTTCATCTGTACAAACTCTGAAGTTTATTTTGTATTAGAATAGCCTATTTACACATAAAATAGAAAAAAATTCCACTGATGGAATCCAAATACATGACTTCAATGAAAAGTAAATCTCAAAAACTTTTAAGTCAGCCAAAGTGAATACTTCAAAAGAAATGAAGCAAAATGACAGCCAGGAGATGGTTCCTTCTGTTTATCTGAGAGAGCTTATATCCTGAAGCCAATCTGAAGGCTTTCTCTATTTAAAACACATGACTTTAATGGACTGAACTCAATGGTTCAAAAGTAATCAAGATCTCCTCCAGGGATTAGGGTGGTGGGGACGATAAATGGAAGCTTTCAACTAGTATGAACTAGTGTGAAGAAATAATCTCTCTGTTAAATCACTGTTAAGCGACAGTTTTAGGCTAAAACAGCAACACAGCCTGCCGTGAAACACAGAATTATCAGTGACCAGAAGGAACCCACACTACCAAGGATGCCTTACAGAAGGATGATGTAATAATTAGGAAGATCTCCAGCACCCAATGACAAGTGGAAGACCCAGTTTACTTATTAGAAACTGAACATTAATAAAGAGCTTATTAATAAAAATTTGCCAATATATAGTTTTTTAAAATAGCTGATATCACATCCTTAAGTTTCCATATGGGCTATTGAAAGGGCATTCTTTTCAAGTCATGAATCAATGAGTATGAATAATGACTGATTAAACCATTATATAGTCTAATAAAAGCATCATTGCATATATGGTTATAAAAAGGCTTAACTAAAAGTTTTCTAAGAATTTATTTCACAAAATTGTAATGCATGCTTGATTTGCATGTAATACTTAATTCTCATCCAAGAAACCTTGGCAGAAGCTTTATCCCACTGGTATTACTCAGTGATTTTTTTCTTTAAGTTGAAAGGAAGAGGAGGAAGCCAGCTGCAGCTTTGACACTTATAATTGCACCCCTTATAATAGCAATAGTTATGTATGAGCTGTTTAATTTGAAAGTACCATCAGCCATGCATATTTCACATCAACTAAAGGTAAAGGGAGAAAAATGTCTGTCAAATGGAAAAGGGTTAAATTACTAGGATTAAGGGAAGGAAATTATTTCTAATATTCTGTGAAAGTATGGCTAGGAAGTAATGTAAAAACATTGAAACATGTAAAGTTAAAATGTTACTTAGGTACTAAATTGTATTCATTTTCACGTAGCATTCCAGAAAGATCTGGTAACCCTCTGGGTGGTGTGTGTAGCAACTCTCAATGAAAATCTTAAAATCTGTTTGGAAGAATACCAGTTGTAATGATATGACTCCTCAACCTCAAATGGCTGTGGACCATAAGGTTCTGAAGTTGGCTCAGCCTACACTGATGTGAGAGTGATTACTGAGGACATTCCATTGTGCTCTGGGGGTTGGAAAGTGGTAGTAGCAGGCATCTGTGAATCAAGTTTATACGTCCTTGCATGCAATCTTTTGTTTCCTTGCTCAGAAAGATAACTCTATTCTTCCAATTTTATAAGTGCATTTAGTTGGGCTAAAATTATTACATGTGTCTGTAATATTCTTACAGGAATATTCTTATAGGAAATCAGATCATAATAATAATAATAATGAAATCTCGGAGCTAACTTTGGAAAAACCAAACCTAGTACAAGTACATGGCTCATTCAAGGTCACTGAGCCCCTTAGCATGAAAGTTGGGTCTTAAAGTGAGAGGATTTGGTTGTAGCCTCCCAAGCCTTTCTTTTCCTCTTTGCTACATGAACACTGAAATCCTTTCTAGCTCACAAATACCACAGCTCCCAAAGTAAATGTCTCATTTGTCTTATTTCTTCAAAATTTTATTTTGGAGGGAAATTGTTTTGAAAGAAATTTTACTTAGACTGTATTTACTATAAAATAATACTTCAGTTTTTATAACTTAGAAATAGATTGAAAGGCTAGTTATTAATTTTAGAACATAGAATGTGCAACAAACCAGTGTCCTGTATTTAGAATACCATAGCTAGTCACATAATTCAGCATAACCAAGGAAATCCCTTTATTGTGCTACCAATATCTAGGTGATACTAAACTGAAGAAAACTCTAAATAATTTTTCTTAGAAACACTATATGGTTTAGGAATATTCATTCTGGTTCTACAAACAGACTTTGTTTCTTTTGGAAATCATTCCCTGATAGCTCAGTTGATAAAGAACCCACCTGCAATGCAGGAGACCCTGGTTCGATTCCTGGGTCAGCCAGATCCACCTGGAGAAGGGAAAGTCTACCCACTCCAGTATTCTGGCCTGGAGAATTCCATGGTCTGTATAGTCCATGGGGTTGCAAAGAGTCGGACAAGACTGAGTGACTTTCACTTTCACTTTCTAAACTAAGGGATGTAGTTTCTTCATTTGTAAAATGGAGTCTCAGACTACTTGACTTTAATGTCAAGGTAAAACAAAACAAATCACCGCCCCCGCCTCCCACCCCCAACCGCCTCCCTCCCCCCCAAAAAAACCCAGAACAACAGATTTCACTTTATCAGGATTTATTAGTAGGGTTTTTGCTTTTGGGATGATGGAGACATACTTTCCCCTCTTTCTCCTACTAAGTACAACTAAAACTCCTACATGTTATAAATAAAACAAGCTCTTGCACATCACACATAAAACAAACCTAAGAAGATTCTGATGGATGGAAAGAAGAAGCCAGACAACCTTGGACATCAAGACCTAAGAAAGGACACATTAGTGAATTTCCTAAATTTTCTTTTTACCTCATCTCAGATTTGGAGCAGAAGCCGGCAATCCAATAATGCCAATCAATGGCTGCAGATAAACACAGCTCCAGCCAACACCTTCTTTCTCTAGTCAAAGAATCAGGAAAGGGACTGCCAATCAAGAGTAAAGCTTTTATTTATTTTTTTTAATAAATTTATTTATTTTAGTTGGGGGCTAATTACTTTACAATATTGTAGTAGTTTTTGCCATACATTGACATGAATCAGCCATGGGTTTACATGTGTTCCCCTTCCTGGACCCCCCTCCCACCTCCCTCCCCATCCCATCCCTCTGGGTCATCCCATTGCCCCAGCCCTGAGCATTTGTCTCATGCATCGAACATGGAATGATGTTCTGTTTCACATATGATAATATACATGTTTCAATGCTATTCTCCCAGAACGTCCCACCCTCACCTTCTCCCTCAGAGTCCATAAGACTGTTCTATGCATCTGTGTCTCTTATTCTGTCTCACATATAGGGTTATCATTACCATTTTTCAAATTCTGTATATATGCATTAGTATACTGTATTGGTGTTTTTCTTTCTGGCTTACTTCACTCTCTATAATGGGCTCCAGTTTCATTCATCTCAGTAGAACCGATTCAAATGTATTTTTTTTAATGGCTGAGTAATATTCCATTGTGTATATGTACCACAGCTTCCTTATCCATTCATCTGCTGATGGACATCTAGGTTGCTTCCATGTCCTGGCTATTGTAAACAGTGCTGCGATGAACATTGGGGTACACGTGTCTCTTTCAATTCTGGTTTCCTCAGTGTGTATGCCCAGCAGTGGGATTGCTGAGTCATATGGCAGTTCTATTCCCAGTTTTTTAAGGAATCTCCACACTGTTCTCCATAGTGGCTGTACTAGTTTGCATCCCCACCAACAGTGTAAGAGGGTTCCCTTTTCTCCACACCCTCTCCAGCATTTATTGCTTGTAGACTTTTGGATAGCAGCCATTCTGACTGGTGTGAAGTGGTACTTCATTGTGGTTTTGATCTGCATTTCTCTAATAATGAGTGATGTTGAGCATCTTTTCATGTGTTTCTTAGCCATCTGTATTTCTTCTTTGGAGAAATGTCTGTTTAGTTCTTTGGCCCATTTTTTGATTGGGTCGTTTATTTTTCTGGAATTGAGCTGCAGGAGTTGCTTGTATATTTTTGAGATTAATTGTTTGTCTGTTGCTTCGTTTGCTATTATTTTCTCCCATTCTGAAGGCTGTCTTTTCACCTTGCTTATAGTTTCCTTTGTTGTGCAAAAGCTTTTAATTTTAATTAGGTCCCATTTGTTTATTTTTGCTTTTATTTCCAATATTCTGGGAGGTGGGTCATGGAGGATCCTGCTGTGATTTATGTCGGAGAGTGTTTTGCCTATGTTTTCCTCTAGGAGTTTTATAGTTTCTGGTCTTACATTTAGATCTTTAATCCATTTTGAGTTTATTTTTGTGTACAGTGTTAGGAAGTGTTCTAGTTTCATTCTTTTACAAGTGGTTGACCAGTTTTCCCAGCACCACTTGTTAAAGAGATTGTCTTTTCTCCATTGTATATTCTTGCCTCCTTTGTCAAAGATAAGGTGTCCATAGGTGCGTGGGTTTATCTCTGCGCTTTCTATTTTGTTCCATTGATCTATATTTCTATCTTTGTGCCAGTACCATACTGTCTTGTTGACTGTGGCTTTGTAGTAAAGCCTGAAGTCAGGCAGGTTGATTCCTCCAGTTCCATTCTTCTTTCTCAAGATTGCTTTGGCTATTCGAGGTTTCTTATATTTCCATACAAATTGTGAAATGATTTGTTCTAAGAGTAAAGCTTTTAGACAGTATAGCTCTCTTCTATCCAAGCACCACAAAAACCCTCTGGTTCTTCCCCCTATTTATGCCAGCAAAAGTTGAATGAATTAGACTTTCAGCCTAATGAGGCTATCATGAAGCGTGACCAAGAATCAGAAAAGGCCAAGTAAGGAACAGGAACTTTCATCCTTGCTGGCTGATAATGGGTCCACCCATTGTGATGACAGTGGATCCCCTGTGGTGAACCTACTTCCATCTCTACCCAGCAGTAATAAGGCACCCTTCACCCTCTGCCTGGGGTAATGTCAGAGGAGGCCTAGTAGAGACTCAGAACTTTTATAGTCACTCATTCAGCACTAACAAGGCCACCCCCACCTAAGAGTCAGTGGAGGCCAAATCCCACCCCTGCCCAGCAGTAAAGAAGAGCACCACCACTGTTGGGTATCAACAGGGGCCAAGTGGGGAATTTGAGCTTCTGTGTCCCTCTGGCCTGTGATGAGGTGGAAGCACCCTCCCATGCTAGAGCACTATCAAAAAAGGTCATTTAAAACAGGTTTAAATTTTTTTTTTAAGAAAAAAAAAAAGGAGTAAAATTAAAAATATAAAAAAATATATAAAAAGTTTTGTTTTTCATAATTTAAAAACTTTCTCCTCAAAGACACTTTCAGGCTCAAGTGTTTTCACTATCAAATTCAACCAGTTATTTAAAGCAATAACATCAAAGCACAGATCTGGAAGGAACATTTAATATTTATAATATCTCTTTTCAGAGGTAATGACTTTTAATTTTTTGACTATTTTCACCATATTTACTTTTAAAATACAAAATTGGAATTATGCCACATGTATTCTTATTTCATTTCTTCATTAGTGTTGACACACAAATAATTTCCTCCTTCTCTAAATGTACTTGTAGAGTATAATTTCAGTGATTGTATAGATTTTATTGAATAGATATACCATAATTGATATAACTGATTTTTTATTGTTGGGTAAGTGGATTTTTTCCCATTACATTGTAATTCATGACAAATAGAAGGGGAAAAGTGGAAGCAGTGAGATTTGATTTGGGGGCTCCAAAATCATTGCTAATGGTGGCTAAAGCTATGAAATGAAAAAGACACTTGCTCCTTGGAAGGAAAGCTATGACAAACCTAGAGAGCATATTAAAAAGCAGAGACACTGCTGACCAAGGTCCATATAGTCAAAGCTATGGTTTTTCCAGTAGTCATGTATGTATGTGCAATTGGACCATAAAGAAGGTTGAGCACCGAAGAACTGATGCTTTCAAACTGTGGTGCTGGAGAAGACTCTTGAGAATCCCTTGGACAGCAAGGAGACCAAAACAGTCAATCCTAAAGGAAATCAATCCTAAATATTCATCTGAAGGATTGTTTTTGAAGCTGAAGCTCCAATACTTTGACCACCTGATGCAAAGAGCTGACTTATTAGAAAAGACCCTGATGCTGGGAAAGATTGAAAGCCAAAGAGAAGTAGGCAGCAGAGGATAAGATGGTTAGACAGTATTATGGACTCAACGGACATGAATTTGAGTAAACTCTGGGAGATAGTGGAAGACAGAGGAGCCTGGCTCCTCTGTAGTGCTGTAATCTGTGGGGTTGCAAAGAGTCAGACACGACTTAGCAACTGAAAACCAGCAATAAAATATGGTTATTCATATTCCAAAATGTAAGAGTTAATAAGAAGGAGGCTTGATCTAAGCCTGATTTATGTCTCTTAAAACTGAAATTCCATCTTTTCTGGTGTTCCAGTTCACTCTGATTCAGTTCAGTTCAGTTCAGTCGCTCAGTCATGTCCGACTCTTTGCGACCCCATGAATTGCAGCACGCCAGGCTTCCCTGTCCATCACTTACTTCCGGAGTTTACCCAAACCCATGTCCATTGAGTCGGTGATGCCATCCAACCATCTCATCCTCTGTTGTCCCCTTCTCCTCCTGCCCTCAATCCTTCCCAGCGTCAGGGTCTTTACCAATGAGTCAACTCTTCACATGAGGTGGCCAAAGTATTGGAGTTTTAGCTTCAACATGAGTCCTTCCAATGAACACCCAGGACTGATCTCCTTTAGGATGGACTGGTTGGATCTCCTTGCAGTCCAAGGGACTCTCAAGAGGCTTCTCCAACACCACAGTTCAAAAGAATCAATTCTTCGGCCCTCAGCTTTCTTCACAGCCCAACTCTCACATCCATACATGACTGATTATGGTACTTTTATTTTCATAAGAATGTGACTCTGTACAAATTGAAGGAAATTAGTTTTAGCTCTGCTCTCCCTCACTTATTTCTTTCCCCTTTATCTTCCTCTGTCCCCCCTTTCAGAAATGTTTAAATACAAATATTGATGTCTGTTGTCAAAAATCTCAAAGAAAGAAAGAAGAGGAGATAGAATTTTGGTTGTCACAGTAACTCATCTTGGAATCAGGAAATAGTACTTGAATTTTTTGTCTTCATTTTCTTCAACTATAAAGTGAAAAAATTGAGTTAGTAGTTGTCTAAGGTTATTCCCATCTGCTAAATTCTTATGTTTTCCTTCAGGCCATCATAATGTTACTGAAGTCATGTATTCATAATTTTTCCAGTTTTTCCTGTTCTTTTGCATGATTTTTCAGAGGTTTATTGTTTATCTTTGTTTTATTATTACTTTTAAATTTTCTGGCATGATTGTTTGTGTGTAAAGAACATAGGGGGATACATTTTTCCATTGCCATAAAATTTCTCTATGTTTTTCTTCATCTATGCTGGGTGGGTGGGAGAGTTAATCATCACCCTGAATTTCTCAAAACACTATGTATAGTGTTACAAGATATAGAATATGTACCAGCTCTTACTTTTTACAGCCATTTAGTTTACCTGACTCTTAGTTTCCTCATCTGTAAAACAAAGAAAATTATCTACCTTGCAGTTTTCCCTTGAGAAAGATTCAGTAATGTGGTAATGAGCCAGAATGTCCTCCGTGGAATATAAGTCAGCCCTGGAGGACTATCCGAGTCACAGACTATAAGGGTCTCTCACCACTAGATGGCAGAGTGAAGCATAGAGTCTGTCCATCCTACACTGAAGTCAGTTGACCTTAGCTAGTCCAGCCTCTTATGCCAAGCATCTATTTCTTTGCCGTTTTCATTAATCTACCCTTCTGATTCTACCCCCTTAGCTCCTAAGACCTCAAGACTGATATTTTGAAGTTCTTCTTATGTTGTCAAGAGAAGGATCTTTTCCACATGTTTTCAGTTGTCCATCCCCAGTCCCTAGCTACTTGTTGGCTCACTAGCCTTGACTACTCAGAAGGGAAGGAAAGCATCTTGACCTAGAGAGTTTGGTCATTATCTTATCAAGTTAGAAGCCGATAACATAAAATTTTCTTACATATGTCCATATGGGTTGTCATTGTTTGGAGGTCTGACATCGAGGACACTCCTGAAGGACTGAGTGTCAAGATAAAGAACACTGTGCCCAGCACCTGGGAAGTCAGTTCACATTCAACCTGACCTCCCTGGAGTGGGGTGATTTAATATTTTATAATGGACAACAAAATCCTGTATAGTTTATGTCTGATCAGAATAGTTACAAATACAGTTCTTCACTGTTTGCTTTGTTTTCTTTAGATAAAAAACATTGGAAATCTATACATAAAAAATAAATGCAGTTGTTTTCTTTTCTACTATGAAAGCTTGTGGTAACTCTGAGTCATGGAACAAGGTTGAACACCCACAAGATTACTCCAAACACAGGGTTTTCCTTACAAACAGGCAGAGTAGATGGTACTTCAAAGATGTTGTCTACAAAACAAATGTTGAGAATTTCCTTTCTAAAAGTATCTTCTTTGGAGTCCAGCTGGGATGTTCAACTTTCTCTTGTTTGGGTTTAAGGCATTATTACTCTTTGTGTGCCCCATAAAAGTGTGTGTCCCAGGGGGTTACAATTTGATATGAATTTGTTTTTAGATTTACTATGTTAGCATGAGGAACTGGGTCCCATGGATCCAGTAAGCTAAGTAAACTAAGCTGAGTAATAGCTGAGGTCAAGTTAAGATTCCTTAAACATAGTTAAAGACTGTGTTTTGTTGCAGTTGGAGCATAAGATATCTCAGAGGAAGAAGAGAGATCAGAGCAGCAGGTGGTATCCAAAAATATTGAGTTTCCACAAGGAGGAAGAGTAGTGTAGGCTTAAGGGTTAGCAGAAGGTTAAATCAGATAATATGCATGAATTTTTTAGCCCAGAGCTTGACTCAAAGTATATCCTCAACAGTGAATAGGAGAGGTACTTCTATTTTTTTTTAAAAAAAAGAACAATAAAACCAAGAGAAACTGAGAAAAGTATTACAATCACTACAATGTGCCTTGCAGATTGATGCTGGGGCCACAAAAGAGAACAGTACAGGCTTGGTTCTTGCCCTTGGGGAACTAAACTTGGGTAGATGGGCAACTAACTAAAAATTATAAGAGAGTGTATGGTAAATGCTGTGCTGGAGAAAGGTCAGAGCAAGGTGTTTGAGGAGTATTTAGAGTTTTCTAGAGAAGGTGATTTTCTCTTCTGTGACCTAAATGAGGAATGGGTGGTGTGGGGAAAGGAGGAGAGTTTCAAACAGAAGAAACACATACATGAAAATCCAGAACAAAGACTGGGAAGGACATGTGCTAAGAGCTGAAAAGAATGTTATTGCTGGAGGGTAGAGTACTAGGGGGTCACTGTTTTGAAATGACACTGAAGAGGTTGACAGAAGAAGGTAGAGTGGAAAGTGGTGGGCATAAAAGACATAGCTATAGCTGTTTGAAGCTGCAACGAGCTCCTCCAAAGTGAGAAAATCCTTAGTCAGCAGTGCAAATCTGCTAATTGCTTTTGAAACATCGATGCTACAACCAACTTCTGATGAGTTTGGGAGAAAACTGAACATTCTTATGACCACTTTCATGCTCTGAATCAAATGTTACAGTTGGATGGCTGTTGCTTCTCTCCTTACTCTTCTCTTCCCTTCAGAAGCATCGGAGTGGGAGTGGTCAAAGGTCACTTGCATTTCCTGATGTCTACCACTGTATGTCACCACAAAGAACAAGCAAGGGCCACTGGGTATAGAAGAGAATAAAGCTGAATAAACAGGGAGCTCAAAATTTAAAAAAAATAAGAAGTATACAGGACAAGTAAATAATATAATTTATGTCACATCCACTCCCACTCTCTTTCTTCCCAGATAACTAGTGTTAACAGATTGGTGTATGTCCTTTTCTACCTTTTGCTAAGACCAAATACAAGTAAAGCTATACATACATACAAAGCTGTTCCCTTGTTTTTAAAAGGGGCTGTACTTCACACATTACTTTGAAACTTGCATTCTTATTTAACAGTATATTATGGACAACATACCAGTTTTAGAAACATAAATAATTAATCCAATCTTTAATGCTGCATACTATTCTGTAGTATATTTTGCTGTGATTTAATCAACTGCTCCACTCTTGAGGGGACTTAAGATAGTTCTTTAGGTCACACTGTAAACATGCTATAATAAAAGTGCATATTTATCAATTCCTACAGATGTTTTCTATGGGTTGTCATCAGTCAGTCAGTTCAGTCGCTCAGTCGTTTCTGACTCTTTGCGACCCCATGAATCGCAGCACGCCAGGCCTCCCTGTCCATCACCAACTCCCGGAGTCCACCCAAACTCATGTCCATCAGGTCGGTGATGCCATCCAGCCATCTCATCCTCTGTCGTCCCCTTCTCCTCCCGCCCCCAATCCTTCCCAGCATCAGGGTCTTCTCCAATGAGTCAACTCTTCGCATGAGGTGGCCAAAGTATTGGAGTTTCAGCTTCAACATCAGTCCTTCCAGTGAACACCCAGGACTGATTTCCTTTAGGATGGACTGGTTGGATCTCCTTGCAGTCCAAGGGACTCTCAAGAGTCTTCTCCAAAACCACAGTTCAAAAGCATCAATTCTTCAGTGCTCAGCTTTCTTCACAGTCCAACTCTCACATCCACAGATGACTACTGGAAAAACCATAGCCTTGACTAGACGGACCTCTGTTGGCAAAGTAATGTCTCTGCTTTTTAAAATGCTATCTAGGTTGGTCATAACTTTCCTTCCAAGAAGTAAGCGTCTTTTAATTTCATGGCTGCAGTCACCATCTGCAGTGATTTTGGAGCCCAAAAAAATAAAGTCTGACACTGTTTCCACTATTTCCTCATCTATTTGCCATGAAGTGATGGGCCCAGATGCCATGATCTTAGTTTTCTGAATGTTGAGCTTTAAGCCAACGTTTTCACTCTCCTCTCTCGTTTTCATCAAGAAGCTTTTTAGTTCTTCTTCACTTTCTGCCGTAAGAGTGGTGTCATCTGCAAATCTGAGGCTGCTGGTATTTCTCCTGGCAATCTTGATTCCAGCTTGAGCTTCCTTCAGCCCAGTGTTTCTCATGATGTACTCTGCATATAAGTTAAATAAGCAGGGTGATAATATACAGCCTTGACATACTCCTTTTCTTATTTGCAACCAGTCTGTTGTTCCATGTCCAATTCTAACTGTTGCTTCCTGACCTGCATACAGGTTCCTCAAGAGGCAGGTCAGGTGGCCTGGTATTCCTATCTCTTTCAGAATTTTCCACAGTTTGTTGTGACCCACACAGTCAAAGGCTTTGGCATAGTCAATAAAGCATAAATAGATGCTTTCCTGGAACTCTCTTGCTTTTTCGATGATCCAACGGATGTTGGCAATTTGATCTCTGGTTCCTCTGCCTTCTCTAAATTCAGCTTGAACATCTGGAAGTTCACGGTTCACGTATTGCTTGGAGAATTTTGAACATTACTTTACTAGCATGTGAGATGAGTGCAATTGTGTGGTAGTTTGAGCATTCTTTGTCATTGCCTTTCTTTGGAATTGGGATGAAAACTGACCTTTTCCAGTCCTGTGGTCACTGCTGAGTTTTCCAAATTTGCTGGCCTATTGAGTGCAGCACTTTCACAGCATCATCTTTTAGGATTTGAAATAACTCAACTGGAATTCAGTCACCTCCACTAGCTTTATTTGTAGTGATGCTTCCTAAGGCCCACTTCACTTCACATTCCAGGATGTCTGGCTCTAGGTGAGTGATCACACCATTGTAATTATCTGGGTTGTGAAGATCTTTTTTGTATAGTTCTTCTGTGTATTCTTGCCACCTCTTCTTAATATCTTCTGCTTCTGTTAGGTCCATACCATTGCTGTCCTTTATCGAGCCCATCTTTGCATGAAATATTCCCTTGGTATCTCTAATCTTCTTGAAGAGATCTCTAGTCTTTCCCATTCTATTGTTTTCCTCTACTTCTTTTCTTTCCTCAACAGGAAGGCTTTCTTATCTCTCCTTGCTATTCTTTGGAACTCTGCATTCAGATGGGAATATCTTTCCTTTTCTCCTTTGCTTTTCACTTCTCTTCTTTTCACAGCTATTTGTAAGGCCTCCTCAGATAGCCATTTTGCTTTTTTGCATTTCTTTTTCTTGGGGATGGTCTTGATCCCCGTCTCCTGTACAATGTCATGAACATCTGTCCATAGTTCATCAGGCACTCTGTCTATCAGATGTAGTCTATTTCTCACTTAAATCTATTTCTCACTTCCACTGTATAATCATAAGGGTTTTGATTTAGGTCATACCTGAATGGGTTGTCATAGTGGATGCCAAAAAGTGGGTTGAATGAATCAATGTGTGAATATAAACTCTGTATTTTCTCTTTTGAAGATGCCAAATGCTTTCCTTTTTTTCCCTGAATCCTTGAAAGCAACCAGTTCTCAAATTTTGGGTGAGAGAGTGGTGATTCTTGGCTTTAATCCTCTTCTTATCAAGGCATTGTATAAGCCACCAGCATTCACACTTGTTGGTCTCAAGAAACTTACACTGCCAAATATGATTGAGAATTCTGGAGAGCTTTTTCAGCAATAGAAGTAGTCTCTAGCAATATTTACCATCCAAGCAATTAAAACCAAGAACTTTAAAAAATATTTATGATTTCCTTCAAAAGTAGCAATAATAAGTGCATTGTATATTAATACATAATATATTTTATGAAAAGCACTTATTATTTCCAAAACAAAAAATTAGTGGAAAGAAAAGCATTGGTTTTCTTTTTTGCCCATTTCTTTAATATCCAGCCTAATAGAAGACAGTTGGATTCTGATATCTGCTTCTGCATTCTAGTAAGTTGTTTTGGTTGAACGATATAAAGAAAATTGGGGCTCACACAAATATGTAGTTGGAAACAGAACTATAAAATAGAATTTTCAGATAATTGTGGATATTCTTCTTTGATACTATATACAACTTGACAAGAGGTAGTTTCATAAAGGTTATATGCAATTTGGAATATAAAACCATATCAAAAAATGTATATCCTTAATACATTACAGTTCATTGTCCTATCCTACTTCTTGAATGAATCTTTTTACTCATATATTGATCATTTAAAAAATATTGATTCTGTGAATTGTATAGGGTTTTTTCAAATGCAGTATTTAACTTCACTAACAATCTAATCCTTTGGTATTAGGGAAATGTGAGGACCTTAGTAGTAAATACTAGTTTTCCAAAATCCTAATTTCCACTTTAAATCTCAAAGGTTATCATTGGAAACATTGTTAATTATTTTCCTTGAAGTGACAGATTTACTTCACTCATTTTGAATTACGTATTTCCGGCTCAGCTGGTAAAGAATCCACCTGCAATGTGGGAGACCTGGGTTTGATCCCTGGGTTGGGAAGATCCCCTGAAGAAGGGAAAGGCTACCCACTCCAGTATTCTGGCCTGGAGAATTCCATGGACTGTATAGTCTATGGGGTTGCAAAGAGTTGGACACGACTGAGCGACTTTCACTTTGCTTTACATTTGCCAAATACTCAGTTATGAATAACCATAATTTGCCTATGATTAGTCTCTCATGAAAAAGAGGCTCGTTTAGCTTATAACTCAGTCTCACAGGTGTTTTTCTTGAGTCAATGATTCATACCCAAAGGTACACCTAATTTATTTATTCCCAAAGGATACTAAAAAAATGTGCATTCAGTGGTCAGGATTTAAGAAATTCAGTATGTTTTCCTGCATCACCAAAAACATTCTTAAATGTAACTGGACTTTTTTTTTTCTCGCAAGTGTGTGACAATGAAGAAATTAATGATGACTTCTACACTTTGGTTCCGGTGCCTTTATTAAAACTCCTGCTGCTTAGTCACTTCAGTTGTGTCTGACTCGATGCAACCCCATGGACTATAGACCATCAGTCTCCTCTGTTCCTGGAATTCTCCAGGCAAGAATACTGGAGTGGGTGGCCATAACCTCCTACAGGAGATCTTTCAAACCCAGGTATTGAACCTGGGTCTGCTGCACTGCAGGCAGATTCTTTACCACTGAGCCACCAGGGAAGCCCCCAAAATTTTATCCTCCATTGCTTTTGTACCATCGGTGCAAATGCCAATACAGAAAAAAAGGCAATAGATTTTGGTCTTATTTTGAAAGTATTTTGACTCCATTAGCACTGTGAAAACGTTTCAGGTAATTTTAAGGGTACAACCAATGTTGAAGATGACTCTTTTGGATTAATGCTTCTTAAATGTTAATGCACACATAAATTACCTGGGGATCTTACTAAGATACAGATTCAAATTCAGTATTCTTGAGGTGGGACCTGAAAGTTGCATTTGTAAAAAGTTCCCAGGTGAAGATGATGCTTTCTGTAGGTGGCTACACTTTGAGTAACAAGTCTCTAGCCCTGCATTATCCAAACAGTAGCCACTAGCTCCATGTGACTACTTTAATTTAAATTTAAAGTAATTAAAATTAAATAAATTAAATACTCAATTAGTCAGTCATATTAGCCACATCTTGATCACTCAAAGCCACCTGAGGCTAGTGTGTATCATACTGGACAGAGCAAACAGAGATTTCCACCATCACAGAAATCCATCAGACAATGATGTTCTGGATTGTCTACATGGAGTTAATAATGACAAGCCCATGTAACTGAGCTTATTTAAATATTCATAGAAGCTACCCTTCAAAATATGTAAGCATAATTTATGAATAAGTTCATTTTTCTGATCAGTGCTAAAAAGGCAAATGATTTAGGATTTTAAATAATGTTTCGACTCAGTAGTTTCAAGTTACCTGACTAATTTCTTATAAACTTCTTAATGAAATGTCTTTATGAGTTTTATCAACTGATATTGCCAAGACCATTGCATGATATTCTATTTTTTTGTGGAAGAAAGCATTCTACTTAAAAGTTTAAAAGATTAAGAGTGACTGATATAGAGATAGAAAAATTCATACTCACTGTAAATGATTTTTATAATCAAAACATAGTCTTCCATGCAACTCACAAGGAACAATTTTGGTGAAAAAAGCTCCACTGGGGAGAATAAAAGGTTATGCCTCAAAGGTTAGCAGGACGGATAGTGTTTCTCCTGGGCACGCGCCAGGGCAGACAGCGTGCTGAGAGGCATTCCTTGGAGTTCTTGGGCAGTGCTTGCTCCGATGAGAGCTGGCCAAACTCTGCATACTCCACCTGACTCAAGGAAACGTTCCAAGGTAGGCTTTCCAACAGCATTCCTAGTCTGCAAAGTTCACAAGCTGAGACGAGCCTGGTTGGAGTGAAGAGCAAAGTAAAAGCTAACAAAAATAAGAGGAACGTGGGGAGGGCATTCTAGACTGTAGTGTGGGCTCTTCTTTAGTGTTTTTTCAGTCACTTCTCTATCCATAAGTACAGTCTGCTGTATGCTGGTAAAGAATAGGTCATAAATGCGACCCACCTGAAACAGGCTTTTCTTTATGGCTGCGAGAATATGTCAGTGGCCAAGCACAAAGTCTTTTGTTGAGCATTCCAGTTTTAAAAGTGGATGTGGTGCTGGATGCTTTGGGAGAAACGAAAAATTCCTACCCTGTTAATGGTCTCTCTTTATGTACCTAACGTGCTTCCATAAAATTCTTCAGTCAGAAGACAAAGACTGTTCCATGACTCTTGGCCACTGGTTTGCCACTGCCCAGAAGCACAAGATTAGCAGCTCTTATAATTTCATCTTCCAGGGTAGGTGTAGATGCTGTTCTTGTCAGTTGAATTCTCATTTGAGTCGATGTATCTTGGCTTTGAAACTTTCCAGATATTAGTGAAATACCACGCAAGGGAGCAGGGTGGAGTGATGAACTCCATTGAAATCTCCACCTGAGAGACATGTTTTCCTATTGCCACGTTAGCTGTCCATCTGTGGTTTTCAGTCAGTAATTGACCATCCTCTCAGCCTCCCAGGTCCCATCTTCATGTCAGAGTCACATCTTAATTCTATGCTCTGTCTCGGACCCTGGAGTCAAATCCCAGGGGTCACCATTATTGTGAGGGATCAGGCGAGGGGCATTGTTTTTATTGTTTTGTTGAAATAAAATAGGGACATTTAAGGTAAAAAGCAGGATTTCCTTTTGCTCTTTGATGTGAAGGTGGGGCAAGAGGGGAGGCCCATGTGCTGCACTAGGCTGGCATTTTTACAGACAACATTCTGTAGGAGCTCAGGGCACAGTGCCTGTCACTCTCAGTCAGACGTGGCCTCTACCTGGGCAACTTACCTCAGTCACTCCACCTGTGTGAGTCCTACATTTGCTCATGCAACTCCTTGTTTATGGCATAAATCTCTTGTCAGCCTCATAATCTAATATATCTCTGGACATCAGAGAGGTAAATGTTCAGCAGCACCACAGTAAGAAATGCCAGTTTGTAAAGACAGGGACCTGGTAGCCAAGTTTCCTGCTACAACTTCTCAATGAACAACCATATTTATCAAGAAAATACTATGTGCAAAGCTATGACAAACCTAGACAGCTTATTAAAAAGAAGAGACATCACTTTGCTGGCAAAGGTCCATATAGTCAAAGCTATGGTTTTGGCTGGTTTTTCCAATAGTCATGTACTAATGTGAGGGTCGGACCATAAAGAAGGCTGAGCGCTGAAAAATTGATACTTTCAAACTGTGCTCCTGGAGAAGACTCTTGAGAGTCCCTTAGACTGCAAGGAGATCAAACCAGTCAATCCTGAAGGAAATCAATCCTGAATATTCATTGGAAGGACTGATGCTGAAGCTGAAGCTCCAATACTTTGGCCACCTGATGTGAAGAGCCAACTTATTGGAAAAGACCCTGATGCTGGGAAAGATTGAAGGCAAAAGGACAAGAGGGGCAGCAGAGGATGAGATGGTTGGGTGGCATCACCATCTCAATGGACATGAGTTTGAGCAAACCCCAGGAGATAGTAAAAGACAGAGAAGCCTGGCATGCTGCAGTTCATGGGGTTGCAAAGAGTTGGACACGACTTAGCGATTGAACAGTGACCAAGAACAACTGTGTGTCAGGCCATAGGTTAGGTGCCAGCAGATAGTGGACTTCCTAAAGTTGTTTGTCAAGACAAGAAAATAAAAAGAATATCTTATGGAATTTTCACAGCAACCAGATCTGTTAATGTGTATTAGGACTCGAGAGGCTTAATATTAAATACAATGGAGTAAACCCTGAAGGTAAGCAGGAAAGATTTTTAGAATCTTCCATCTATCCTTCCTAAAAGGCGAAATGATTTGAGATGTCTGCATTGAGAATTTTCTTTTGTTTCTTGTTGGTTTCAACACGATTATCTCAAACCTTAGTGTGCTTAAAATATTGTATAGAACTGTATATAAAACCATGGTTTCTCAGATTTTATAGTTTACCTAAAATTTTATCCAAGGGTAATTTTCTCCCTAATCAAGTTTTGCCTTAGAAGCTAATTATCATAACTACCTGTGGGAAAGATGAAAGATTTAAGGATTAACATTACTTCAAAGCTGTATTTTGGGGAAACTAGACAAGAATCTTGTACTAGGTGAAATTTTAATCGTGAGTAGTTTGAAATGAGACTGAGTTCCCACTTTGTCTTCTTCCAAAGTTGACATCTTTTGGGACAATTTGTATATAAATGAAGTGCTTGTTTTCTAGAAAAAAACCTATGAGGACATGGGTTGTTCTCTGTAGTTGCAACTTGGCTTGATTTTTTTCCAGTTCAGAACAAATGTAAACTACCTGTTCTCAAAAAGAGCAGTTTATCATTAGTTGTAGAAAAACAAAGATGAAAGTAGCCTAGCCAAGGGTGTACCAGGAGGACCTCCCTTTTAGACTTTTGCTGTCATCTTTAAATAATGTTGCATATTATTTAAATGAAAATGAATGAAGGTGCATCAGTTTGTACTTACGTCCTTTGAGTGGATAATATTGTCTAAGATGATGTTGACCTTTTCTCTTAAAACTTGTAACTGGCTTATAAAAAAAGCAATTATTTTGCATTGTGTTTTTCTACACTAAAGATGTTATTTTGTCTAGCATAAAGACTCAAATAACAATTTTCGAATCTTGTTTTGGTGCTTCTTCACTGAGAAGTAAAAGCATACGTAAATACAGTTGATCCTTGAACAACACAGATTTGGACTCCCTTGGCCCACCTATACAGGGATTTTTGTTTGTTTGTTTTTTTCAGTAGTAAATGCTACAGTGCTACATGACCTGAGATTTGTTGAATCCAGGGATTCAGAACTATGGATGTGAAACTGAAGATAGTGCATGAGGGCCAATTATAAGTTTCAAGCAGATTTTGGACTGCTGGGAGGGTTGATGGTATAAGAAACCTGAAAAACCAGAAGTGCTCTGAGCCCCTCTAGGCCTCTAAGAATTTCTGTTTGCAATGTAAATCACATGAAATTATTTTTAACTGACAACTTAGAATATTACTTTATGTGGTACAATTAGATAATTCAGCCACAATTAATTGCAATCTAATTCTTCCCAGAAACTCTTTTAGAGGCAGCCCAATTAACACATTAACTTTTTTCTCTAGCTTTGGCCCTATGTTAACCTGAGTAATGGTGCTAGTTCGCTAGATTCTTAGCCAGGCTGTTATTCAGGCTCCTAATGTCACTATGTTAAAATTTCCCCTTGGCTCTAAGCTTTTATAGAAGGCTAGAGACTCAGATTTATTTCAGGTATCATTTACTCTGGTTCCTTCATTTTAGGAGCTTCCCTTGTGGCTCAGCTGGTAAAGAATTCTCCTGCAATGTGGGAGACCTGGGTTTGATCCCTGGGTTCGGAAGATCCCCTGGAGAAGGGAAAGGCTACCCACTCCAGTATTCTGGCGTGGAGAATTCCATGGACTGTATAGTCCGTGGGGTTTAGAAATGAAGAAATTGAAGCCCAAGAAGTTAAAACACTTGCTCAAAAACACAAGGGTAGTAAGTTGTAGAATCAGTACTAGAAAACAATGTCTCTTTTCCTTTACGTGGCAGCCCTCTGGCCATGGCAGTCGCTCCGCTCTCCTCCTCCCTGTGTCTTTTTTCCTGCCGGCATCTTATCTGTAGCTTCTGATTTTGACCACCTGGGTGAGCAGTGATGAGTAGAAAGCATTCATTCTGCTGAATATTTAGGAAATTCTTTTAGATGATAAACACATCCATGTTTGTTCATTGCCAACAGTAGTGCTTCCAAAAGGAACCCACATTCCATACACCGAGGGCAGAGTTTTGACTGAAAGAGTCCAGGCTGGCCAAGTTCTGTGCAATGTGTTTTTTTGCATACTTTCTGAAATTAGGTAAAATTAAACAAAGCATCAAACTTAATATCACCATTGCTTGTGTAATGAAATTATTCCCATATAAGCACCAGGACCAGACTATGTGGCTTCAAATATATTCTACCACATCAGTTTGGGGACCTTGAGTTAAGTAACTATGACTCAGTTTCCTCATGCATAAAACGGGGCTATTAATAGTTCTTACTGGAGAAGGAAATGGCAGCCCACGCCAGTATTCTTGGCTGGAGAATCCCAGGGACGGCAGAGCCTGGTGGGCTGCCGTCTATGGGGTCACACAGAGTCGGACACGACTGAAGCGACTTAGCAGCAGCAGCAGCAGTATTAATAGTTCTTACAGAGTTTCTGTAAAGAATAAATGAAATATTACATGTATAGCTTTTGGAATATTGCCTAGAACCTAGCCATTATTGGTATTTTTATTGTTTAGTCTTTTTTCTTACTAAAAGGTATGCATGATGGGAATTTGGGAGCATGCATCTCAAATAGATGCATATTTCTTTGTTATAGTTATATCACCATACTATTACATGTGGGCTTCCCAGGTGGTACCAGCAGTACCAGCGGTAAAGAGCTCACCTGCCAATGCAGGAGACATAAGAGACAAGGGTTCCATCTCTGGGTCAGGAAGATCCCTTGGAGGAGTGCATGGAATTCCACTTCAGTATTCTTGCCTGGAGAATCCCACGGACAGAGGAGCCTGGTGTGCTACAGTCCATAGGGTTGCAAAGAGTCAGACAAGACTGAATCAACTTAGCATGCACTGTCGCACTATTACATATCACATGTAAACTATAAAAATAGAAATTAAAATTTATGAGATAAAGCATTAAGACTTTTTGGATGCCAAGATACTGTTGCATATATATCTCCACTGGAAATTCTGGACACCACTGGTCTACTTTCATGCCCTCTATTTTCTGCTATTGCTTCCTTTAGTTTTATTTCAGTCTACCATCAACCACAAAGTGAGTGAAAGACAAGCTTCTTTCCTCTCCCAAAGCAATCATTCCTATGATAACACTGCTAACTTTAATTAAATTTAGTGGTTTAAAGTTCTGGTAAACTTACAACACATATCTTCAGTAATTAAGGATTTCCCCCCATCTGGCACCAGTGAAATTGTTCTGTGGTCATTAGTCAGTCATAAGCTGTAACAAGTTACATTGTATGCTCAGTAGTTAGAATTTTCTTATTGCTTAAATCTGCAGGCCATAATAGCTTTTCATTGTCTTTGTTTTTTAAAAACTGTTTTGCTTATAGATGGAAATGCATCAAGACGTTCTCTTTCTTTTCATATTTTTTAGTTTGTCAGTGGAGACTTTTGCATGTGGTCCTAGTTACCACAGGGAACCAAAGACATTCCACTGAAGTCTTGGATGTACCATATGTCAGAGTCCCAGATGGGCTGCAGATGATGTTTAAAATGAAGGTTGTCTTTGGATGGCTTTACACTGAGACATATCAAACACGATTTATAAGATGATTAATGCTACAGGGATCATTTTTCTCAATTTTTATGTGGTTACAGAAGTTGTTGAAGCACCTCCAAGATGATAAGCAATTATGAAAATTCAAATCAATTTTTTAATTTAAGGATTTAAGTTGGTTAACCCATTTTCATTTTAGTGCTGGTTCAGTTAACAATGGCACAATAAGCATGAGTATATGCTGGGATTGTTAGCAAGTTTATTTTATAACTTGTCTCATATAATTTTATTACAAAAAGCAATTATTTTGAAAACTAGTTCCTTGTCAGTCTCTTTCTTTGCAAATACTTTCTCCCTTTCTGTGGGTTGTCTTTTCATTTTGTCTATGGTTTCCTTTGCTGTGCAAAAGTTTTTGAGTTTAATTAGGTCTCATTTGTTTATTTTTGTTACTTCCATTACTCTAGGAGATGGCATGAAAAGATCTTGCTGCAGTTTATGTCAGAGTGTACTGCCTATGTTTTTCTCCAAGAGTTTTATAATATCTGGTCTTACATTTAGGTCTTTAATCCACTTTGAGTTTATTTTTTTGTATTGTGTTAAAGAATGTTCTAATGTCATATATTTACATGTAGCTGTCTAGTTTTCCCAGCATAATTTATTGAAGAGACTGTTTTCCTCTATTGTATAGTCTTGCCTCCTTTGTTAATAGAATAGGTTTGCTGTACACCTGAAGCTAGCACAAAATTGTTAATCAACTCTGCTCCAATATAAAATAAAAATGTTAAAAGTAATTATTACATTTATTATGTGAAAAAGTGACAGTGAAAGTCGCTCAGTTGTGTCCGATTCTTTGTGACCCCATGGACTATACAGTCCATGGAACTCTCTAGGCCAGAATACTGGAGTGAGTAGCCTGTCCCTTCTCCAGGGGAACCTTCCCAACCCAGGGATCAAGCCCAGGTCTCCCACACTGTAGGCAGATTCTTTACCAAATACTAGAGTGGATAGCCTATCCCTTCTCCAGCAGATCTTCCCAGCCCAGGAATCAAACTGGGGTCTCTGGCATTGCAGGCAGATTCTTTATGAACTGAGCTATCAGGGAAGTCCTAACTATTACGTACTGCACTAGAATTATTCTATAGTTTACCTATATTATTTAATTAATAGTATTCTGTTACATGTTACTTTAGATATAAAAAAAATTATATCTTTAGTTTCCAAGTGTTAGTCACTCAGTCATGTCTAATTCTTTCGTGACTTCATGGACTGTAACCTGCCAGGCTCCTCTATCTATGGGATTTTCCAGGCAAGAATACTGGATTGGGTTGCCATTTCCTTCTCCAGGGGATCTTCCTGACCCAGAGTTCAAACGCAGGTCTCCTGCATTGCAGGCAGATTCTTTACCATCTGAGCCACCAAGGAAGCCCTTAGTTAGCAAAGTCTCATTCAGTTATTGTAATTTTAAGTATTTGGGGGGTATGCTGTGAGAATTTATAAAAAATGTAGAAGACATAGTACACAACTTATAAGTAAAAATCACACAGAGATAAAATTTTTAGAAATAAACAACCAAATCTCGAAACATAAAAGTAAGTACACATAGCAATAATTAAGTGTAAAAATCAGAAGGGCAGTTGATTTAAAGAGAGTGAGTCAAGACTAGTCACTGAAGTATCTGAATTCAGCTATGATTAAACTAGAATGACTTTATGATTAAGGAGGATTTTTGATAAGTACTCTCAAGGTTTAGAGGAGAGGAGGAAACACATTTTCCAACCCTTAAGAGAGTTAACATGACCTACAAGAGGCTAGAATTAGGAAATGTCAGAAGGTTTCTTGGTTCAAGTCTTAAATTTGAGGAGACATTCATGTGTTGGCTGTTATTGGGTGTCAATTTGTACAAGCAAGCAGAAGTAAACTATTTCACAAATGTTGATATTAGCCTGGGATATTCTCCAGTTAGTTGTCTAGGCACCATATTGCAAACAATTTAGGGGGTTGCTGCTAAACATAATGACTAACCATAAATGATGAGCCACTTTTGTTGGAGGAGATTAATGTAAGCCTAGGTCTGCTCCAGATAACCACAATTTTGTGATCACTCACCTAGAGCCAGACATCCTGGAATATGAAGTCAAGTAGGCCTTAGGAAGCATAACTATGAACAAAGGTAGTGGAACTGATGGAATTCCAGCTGAGGTATTTCAAATCCTAAAAGATGATGCTGTTCAAGTGCTGCACTCAATAGGCCAGAAAATTTGGAAAACTCAGCAGTGGCCACAGGACTGGAAAAGGTCAGTTTTCATTCCAATCCCAAAGAAAGGCAATACCAAAGAATGCTCAAACTACCACACAATTACACTCATCTCACACACTAGTAAAATAATGCTCAAAATGGTCCAAGCCACTCTTCAACAGGACGTGAACCGTGAACTTCTGGATGTTCAAGCTGGTTTTAGAAAAGGCAGAGGAACCAAAGATCAAATTGCCAACATCTGTTGGATCATCGAAAAAGCAAGAGAGTTCCAGAAAAACATCTACTTCTGCTTTATTGACTATGCCAAAGCCTTTGACTGTGTGGATCACAACAAACTCTGGAAAATTCTGAAAGAGCTAGGAATGCCAGACCACCTGACCTGCCACTTGAGAAATCTGTATGCAGGTCAGGAAGCAACAGTTAGAATTGGACGTGGAACAACAGACTGGTTCCAAATTGGGAAAGGAGTACATCAAGGCTGTATATTGTCACCCTTCTTATTTAACTTATATGCAGAGTACATCATGTGAAATGGTGGGCTGGATGAAGCACAAGCTGAAATCAAGATTGCCAGAAGCAGTATCAATAACCTCAGATATGCAGATGACACCATTCTTATGGCAGAAAGTGAAGAAGAACTAAAGAGCCTCTTGATGAAAGTGAAAGACGAGAGTGAAAAAGCTGACTTGAAACTCAACATTCAGAAAACTAAGATCATGGCATCTGTTCCCATCACTTCATGGCAAATAGATGAGAAAACAATGGAACCAGTGACAGACTTTATTTTTTTGGGCTCCAAAATCACTGCAGATGGTGACTGCAGCCATGAATTTAAAGACACTTGTTCCTTGGAAGGAAAGCTATGACCAAGCTAGATAGCATATTAAAAAGCAGAGACATTGCTTTGCCAACAAAGATTCATATAGTCAAAGCTATGGTTTTTCCAGTAGTCATGTATGGATGTGAGAGTTGGACCATAAAGAAAGCTGAGCGCTGAAGAATTGATGCTTTTGAACTGTGGTGTTAGAGAAGACTCTTGAGAGTCCCTTGGACTGCAAGGCGATCCAACCAGTTAGTCCTAAAGGAAATCAGTCCTGAATATTCATTGGAAGGACTGATGCTGAAGCTGAAGCTCCAATACTTTGGCCACCTGATGTGAAGAACTGAGTCATTGGAAAAGACCCTGATGCTGGGAAGGACTGAAGGCAGGAGGAGAAGGGGATGACAGAGGATGAGATGATTGGATGGCATCACCGACTCGATGGACATGAGTTTGAGCAAGCTTTGTGAGTTGATGATGGACAGGGAAGCCTGGCGTGCTGTAGTCCATGGGGTCGCAAAGAGTCGGACATGACTGAGTGACTGAAGTGAACTGAACTGATGTCCCACTTTAAGGATAGTTTGTGTGGTGATTTTTTTTTTTTTTAATGTGTCAACTTTGTACTCGGTTGTTTGTCAAGCAAATGGGTCTCAACCAACAAGTTGAAGATCTTATGAGGAAAGACTGAGGTCTCATGAGGAGGAAGGAATTCTACGTCCATACGGCCTTTGGACTCAAGACTACAGAATCAGCTCTTTCCTGGCTATCCAGCATGCTAGCTTGCCTCACAGATTTTGGGCTTGCCAGCCTCCACAATTGCAGAAGTTAATTTCTTAAACTAAACCAATCTCTCTCCTCCCTTCCTGCCTCCTTTCCTTCTTCTTCCTCTTCTCCTTTGACTCCTCTTTCTCCTCCTCCTCTCTCTTTCTCTCTGTAAATGCATACTAATTGGTCTGAGTCTGAAGAACTTTGACTAATACTGTTGCAGGAAGGGGGACCCCTTCCAAGGCCTGAAACTGGGCTCTTGTCTAACACTCAGAAATGAATTGTCCGAGGAGACACATGTGCTGCAAAGCCAGAGATTTTACTGGGAAATGGCACCCTAGTGGAGAGCAGTCGGGTAAGGGAACCCAGGAGGACAGCTCTGCCACATGGCTTGCAGTCTCGGGTTTTATGGGAATGGGATTAGTTTCTGGGTTGTCTTTAGCCAGTCATTCTGACTCAGAGTCCTTCCTGGTGGTGCAAGCCTTGTTCAGCCAAGATGGATGCCAGAGAGAAGGATTCTGGGAGGTGGTTGGACATGTGGTGTCTTAGTTTGACCTTTCCCGAACTCTTCTGATTTTGATGGCTCATTAGTTTCACGTTCCTTATCAGGACCTCCTGTCGTAAAACAACTAATGCAAACAGTTACTATGGTGCCTGGCCAGGGTGGGCGGTTTCAGTCAGTGTGCTTCCCCTAACAATACAGGATGTCAACATTAGCTATTACTCATGGTGATTAATATTTCCTCAGAGGCACAGTAGGACTTTATCTTTCAGTAACCATACATGCTACTACCGCTATCTATTTGAGGAACAATGTCAAAAATGCAATCACAAAGTCACCTTTAAAATATATATATATATGTGTGTGTATGTGTGTATTTTAACCATATTTCTAAATTTATTTGTATCATGTTCCATAAAAACTAATTCCTGGGAATTTAAAAAATATATTTTTATTGTCTATCTATGTTTTTGTTACTTTTAAACTTGTGTGACACAGAGTATAAGCATGTTATATTAATATTTACATTTTATTTAACTATATAAAACTATTTCTTTCTCCTTCTTTCCTTCCCCTACTTCCCCTTCCCGCCTTCCTTCCTTTCCTTTCATCAGCTCTCTAATAATATTTTGAGGCCTATTCATAATATTTTAATATAAGAATATTTTCACTTGCCATTAATAGAAAACAGTTTATTTTACTCACACAATTTCCTGATTTTAGCTCATATTTATGAAATAGTTGAGTTGAAAAGTGTGTACAGGTGATGAAGCTTCAAAATTTTTATTCTACTAATAATATACAAGGCTCCGATTTGCTGTGTGTATGTTAGTCATTCAGTCATGTCCAACTCTTTGCAACCCTATGGACTGTAACCTGCCAGACTCCTTTGTCCATGAAATCCTCCAGGCAAGAGTACTGGAGTGGGCTGCCATTTTCTTCTCCAGGGGATCTTCCCAACCTAGGGATCAAACCCAGGTTTCCTGGTATTGCAGGCAGATGCTTTACCATTTGAGCTACTAGGGAAGCCCGGTCTCTGATTTGCTACTTTATTCTTTATCTTCAAATTTATTGTGTCTAACAAGAGGAAATTGCTTATTTTCAGTGATTTCTGATCTACAAAATCATTTTTGATTACGAAAAGCCACTTACGATCCACAAAGATGTTGATTTTATCATGTAGCCCATCCAAACCTAAAGAAACTTCATTGACATCTAGGATTACTTATGTCCTAGCATGGGAAGGGATAACAGCAAGTGGCCTTAAAACCCAAATGCTGCCTGGGTTTCGCTGAGCCAGTTAGGGAAGGCTTCTGCCTTGGGTGGCTCAAGTATAAGAGAGATCAGTCCTGCAGGCTGATCAGGAGGATACTTTGAGCATGCTATAAAGAAGACAGCTCAATGAAAAGGAGATTTATTAATGAATGTTATTGCTATAATGATGGAATTGGTTCTTTAAGGACAATTTTTTGGGTGATAAGGATAACAAGATTACCATAATTCCATTCATAGCTAGGAAACTTATTTCTATTTGGAAACTTAAAAAGAGAAGATGATGAAGTAAAGGAAGAGAGATTCTTTTATAAAGTACAATAAAAGGGCCAAGACTGGGTCATGGCTCTGAAATGCATGGGAAAAATTAGAATCAGAATCATGAAAAACATCAGCAGTCTATACAATATAAGTAAGAAATAGGAACAAATCAGTGTAATATAATCATGAAGTACTTCGGTACCATTAATGTGGGTTTCCCAGGTGGCACTAGCAGTAAATAACCTGCCTGCCTATGCTGGAGACATACAAGATGAAGGTTCAATCCCTGTGTCAGGAAGATCCCCTGGAGAATGGTATGACAACCCACTCCAGTATTCTTGCCAGGAGAATCCCATGGACAGAGGATCCTGGCAGGCCACAGTCTCCGGGCTCACAGAGTCAGACACGACTGAAGTGACTTAAGACACACACCATGAATGTGTCATAAAAATTTTAAACAAAGATGACAAATAATGCTTTAGAAAAGTTATAAGTTGTTGATTTTGAAAAGTATTTTGAAAACTTTTATAATTCCAAATATTCTGCTCTCAGTTTTTCTGTACTAATTGTTGTCTTCCGCAACTTAACCCACATTTTTATTTTGTACACAAAATGAATGCCTTAAAAACATGAATGAGGTAGGACTGAAATAAGAAAAAGAAAATAAGTGAGGTATAATGTTTTATTACTTACTTTAGGAGGTTTCAGATAGGGCTACTTCTCTGAATATATGTAGGTGAGCTACAATCCTTAAGTTAAAAGAGCACTCTGAATTTTGCTGTGCTAGAACTTGTCATATAACATGTGGTTCACTGAAGGTCATTCCCTCAAGTACATGATGTGCTGTGTGAAGTTTGAAACTAGTAATCTTGACGGTACATAAAATGGTAGGATTGAAATGTGGTCTGAACAAGATGCCACAAGATGAAATACCAGAAGAAAGACATTAGCACAGTGCTGTTTGCCTTGGAATCACTCCTATATCTATTTACTTTAGTTTTCTTGTTTGTTTTCAAATCGACTATAACCCAAATACTTGAGTTAATTCAGTGGACTCTGCTTATTTGATTTTTGAGATATAAGTAATTATAGCATAATTTTAAATTGTTTAAATTAGCCCAATAGGTACACATTAAGAAAATTTAAGGAAATTTCCTAAATATCTTTAAATTTTACACCTTCCTGCAGAAGATGGAGGCTTCTTCCATGATGCTTTAGAGATTTATCAACCAGAAGTCTTCAAGTATAACCATGTAAGATTTTTAAAATAGAAACATTCCACATAAAAATCTGTTTTTCAAGCTTCTCTTGAAAACTGAGAACACGTTGGCAACATCAGGCCTGCTTCCTCCCACGGCAGCAATCAGTTGTGGAATAGTAAGTAGTGACTGCTTTTAGACTAGGCAAATGTTCTTCCACTTGCCACAGTACCACCTTCCCCCACTCCTGGCCCACCTCATGTAAGTCCTATTTACCTTATTTCTATTGGTTTCTGAATTTGTGACTGAGTAATGCATTACTTTGCCAACAAAGGTCCATCTAGTCAAGGCTATGGTTTTTCCAGTAGTCATGTATGGATGTGAGAGTTGGACTGTGAAGAAAGCTGAGCGCTGAAGAATTGATGCTTTTGAACTGTGGTGTTGGAGAAGACTCTTGAGAGTCCCTTGGATTGCAAGGAGATCCAACCAGTCCACCCTAAAGGAGATCAGTCCTGGATGTTCATTGGAAGGACTTATGTTGAAGATGAAACTCCAATACTTTGGCCACCTGATGTGAAGAGCTGACTCATTGGAAAAGACCCTGATGCTGGGAAAGATTGAGGGTAGGAGGAGAAGGGGACGACAGAGGATGAGATGGCTGGGTGGCATCATCGACTCGATGGACATGGGTTTGGGTGGACTCCAGGAGTTGGTGATGGATAGGGAGGCCTGGCGTGCTATGGCTCATGGGGTCGCAAGGAGTCGGACACGACTGAGCGGCTGAACTGAACTGAACTGAACTGAATGCATTGGAGAAGGAAATGGCAGCCCACTTCAGTGTTCTTGCCTGGAGAATCCCAGAGATGGTGGAGCCCGGTGGGCTGCTGTCTATGGGGTCACAAAGAGTCGGACACGACTGAAGTGACTTGGCAGCAGCAAAGGGACATGTTTTAGTTCTGCATCACAAGTTTTTTGAGGTAGAGTTGATAAAATACCAGTTTCAGGTATAACATAATGATTCAATATTCATGAATATTGCAACGTGCTCACCGCAGTTAGTCTGGTTAGCATCTGTCACCATACATAGTTTTTTCTTGTCATGAGAACTTTTAATGTCTACTCTTTTAACAACTTTCAAACATAGTCCCCAACATGACAACGTTAGCCTTCTAACAGTGAGACAGGCTGCCTCTTGAGGTGGTGGGTAGCCTTGCTCTGAAGTGTTAAAGACGGTCTGAGTGTAGAGGGAATCAAGGAAAGTAGGTGTGAGACTTGGCTAGATGGCCTCTTAAAACTCTTTTCTTCTCTATACTCCTTTGATCTCTTTCATTAGCATAGCATCATTTTCTGAGAAGTGTTAGTTTTTACAAATTTCACTTAAAAAAATTTTTTTACAAGAAAAATAGCGATTTTATATGATAAGAAATCAAGACATAGAACTGGCATGATTTAGATAATGAATGGAAGATGTCTATCCCTGGACCAAGCGCCTCTCTGTATAATGTATCTGTTCTTTCAGCGTTTGTTTATTGAGCTCCTTCTATGTGTTCAAGATTTTGGCAATGTAGGCTACAGTGAACAGACAAAATATATCCTTTTATGGGAGTTTGTATTGGACTTTAGAAAATAAGTATATAATTTCAGAGAATGGCAAGTGCTGTGAAGGAAATTGAAGCAGAGTGAGGTTGTGTGTGCTCTGTCGAAAAGGTGACTGAAAATACTTCCAAGAAAGAAATATTTGAGAAGCAAATGAATGATTAGAATGGGTTAGCTATACAAGGACATAAGGTTAAGGAACAGGAATGAATCTGACTTCTTCAAGGTACAACAAGAAAGCTATTGTAGATGTAGCCTAGAGAGCAGGAGAGAGGGGGCAAGAAATGAAGCCAGATTGTAGAGAAGGCTCTGAGTACAATGGGAAAACATTAAGTGATTTTAATCTGGGGAATGATGTGATCTTATTCAGAGTTTGAAGGGCTTCTGTGGCAGATTTGTTAAGAAGAGACTGCAGCGGGCAGAAGAGGACACAGGAAGAGCAGCCAGGCAGCTGCTCCTGAAATCTAGTAAAGGGGAAAGTCTCACAGTCCTGTCTGACTCTTTGCGACCCCATGTCCATGTAATTCTCCAGGCCAGAATACTGCAGTGGATAGCCATTTCCTTCTCCAGGGGATCTTCCCAACTCAGGGATCAAACTCAGATCTCCGGCATTGCAGGCAGATTCTTTACCAGCTGAGCCACCAGGAAAGCCCCCTGTGGTCTAGGATGGGTGATAATGGTGAAATGGTGGGAAGTGATGATACAAGGTTTATATCGAAACGAGATAAAGGTTTATAGCGAAAAGAGAAATGACAGGATTTGATGATGGACTGAATCAGGTAGAGGGAGAGCAAGAAGAATCAGGAATGACTCCTACATTTTTGGACTGAGCAACTGGAGGAACGATTGCTGGTAACAGAAATAGTGTAGACTGGGAGAAGCAAGTTCTCCCAACAAAAACCAAGCAACACATTGAATCTTTCCTGGCAAAGGCAGGGCATAAATACACAAATATATTGAGTACTAAGCATGAGTATACATATTTTCACATGAAATAAATATGCACACTCCCTCATCTTGGAGGACTCGTAGTCTGGTAGGGAAAGCACATGTCAAAAAAGTCATAAAAATTTATATCCAATGTGCTAGAGATGTGAACAAAGTGGGAGAGGAGGAGTTTTCAGATTCTCATTTCCTTATGATCAAGAGGTAAATAGCTTTAACATGGGCTCACTTGTATGTCTGAGGAATGGCTAGCAGCGTGACTTATGAACATAAGAAGAAATTATTAATCACCATCCACCTATTCTTTTATGGGGAATAGACTGGATTTTATTTAACCTTTTCTCAGAGGTCTTATTTTCTCACATTTTAATCATTCCCATAATTCTCTGGGAAATCACCCCTTTACATCCCATGATGGAAAAAATATGGAGTGTGGAAGAAATTTACTTCACTCTGTCTCTTTCTTCTACAAATTCTAATCTTGTTTTCACTCCCTTATCTCTCTTCTGTCTCAACAGCAACCAAAACCTACCAAGTGTTTCTTAAGAGTCTGTTCTGAGCCAACTACTTGTTTTCTTTCCACATTCTCTTTACTTTCTGGCACTTGAAACTTTGAGTATGCTAAAATTTCCAGCTGTTATTTTAAAAGCATTCTTAGATTTCCTCTCTTCCTGACTCAAAGTTTTATTTTCTTCACCATCTCCTATCTGTCTCTTTCATCTTGTTCTCCATTTCCACCTTTTTGCTTAACTCACCAGTAAGCTGACAGGCTGCCGTGTTTTTACTTCCTGTGATTTAGCTCCCTCCCACCTCTCTCCCCATGCTTCTTTCCCATTTCTGCTTTAATCGGAGCTTCCATATCCTTCTTGGTGACCTTTTTATTTTGTTTTTTTTTTTCTTCCCTAGGCTGTTTCCTGTCCATATCACTTAATTCTGCTTTCTCTAACATGGTCTGCTGCCTACCATTTCTTCAGTAAGTCCGTATTAAAACAAATTTAATATTTGAACTTCTTATGTAGCTTAAAATAGTTTGACAATGTTGATTAGATTAAAGATGTTCCAAACATCATTATGAATGGTTAATCCTGCCAAAGAGCAATGCCTGCATTTTTTCCCTTCTTGCTCACTGGGGTTTCCATTGGTGTATTTTCTTAAAAGAAAAAAAAAAATTGTGAGCAACTGATCTGCTTGTCTACTTGCCTGGTTTTAATTGGGCAGTGACTGAGTCAAGACTGTAATTAAGTATGTTCTAGAAGTCCCAAATAAAAATCCAACTAAGTTAGATTTAGAGAAGATAATGAGACACAAATGAAGATTCACATGAAGAGAAAAGCAAAGAATGTAACAGATTTCCAAGGTCCTTACATGTCAATAGATATTTAAGAGCCCCTTATTGGAAATTTCTGTCATTACAGATGCAGTGGGAATTATACTTCTTTGAAACTGAACAAGTTCCCTTTTCCCCTAACCACTGTTAGAAAGACTGAAGTCAAGTTTGTGGCCTAAAGTAACTTCTCTTTCTTTTTTCGTTGACCCACTCTCAGAAAGACCTTTTCAGGCCCCAGAGCTTTTCCTTTCCTTATCTACTGCCTATTTTTAATTTGTTATCTTGTTGCTTAATATTTATCTTTGTGAGCCACCCCTGTTGTTTCTGGTGAGAGACGGAGAGATGAGATATAAACACCCTTCCTTATAAACACCCTTTCTAACCATTTGGTGTCACTCTTCACCCTGTTTTACCTCAGTCTTAACTGACTAGAATAGGAGCCATTTGGTTAGAAAAGCTGTCACATTTGGAAAGGAGCAGCCAGTCAGAGAGAAATTAAATTGTTTTTCTTTGTCTGCCTGCTGTTCCAAGTTTCTGCTGGCGTTGCCAGTCATTTGGAGGGAGAAGTCTGGGGCTTGTTCAGCTGTCAGTGAGTGTGAAGGAGGTTGGGTGGATGCACGCCAGCCTCTCCTTTTTGCGGTGGAGTCAATAACTAAAGGCTGGGTAGGCACTAGGGCAGGCTCCGCCAGGTCACCCTAGAGGAAACAGCCAATACTTCTGAGGAAAGAAAGCTTTGTCACTGTTGGGAAGCTGATGGCATTGCTCTCAGAGGCAAAGCATGTATTTCCCACTTTGATATCTCTGACACTAGGAGTCTTTGTGGGCAAAACAACTTGATTCTACTCACTAAAGCTGAATTTGTCATAAGGTTAGTTCAGGCATTCAACAGGGGTGAGGTGCTGAAATAGTAAGAATTTCTCTGTGTGAATCAGTCTCTTGAGACGGTCCAGTAGTGTTGGGTCAGATCGCTTTGTATTTGTCTAGAGTGATGGTGGAGATATTGAGAGGTGTGGCTCTCAGGTGTGATGCGAATGAGGAAGGCGTAGATGGAGTGAATCTATGCTTGCCTGAGAAAAGTTATTAAGGAAAAAAACTAATCCTAAGAATAGTGAAAGATATATAAATCATGGAGCTCTCTATAAAATACAGAAAGTTAATATGTGATGTTTAAATTCAGAAGCCAGCTTGCCAAACATTCAGTGTTAATAAGTATATATTTCCAGGCTTATAGCAGAAATAAGTGACTCAACTGATGAGACATTTATTTAGTGGCTTGAGGGCTATGACCCTTGGGAAAAGCACATGTTAGAGACAATAATAGGAAGAAATTTCTCTCCCCCCACCATTTTGCTGTTTCTTTAATGATTACCTGTGCTACTATCTATACTAAGGGCTTTGAATGCATTGTATTATTTACTACTTACAACAAGTTTATGAGGGCAACCCTTTTATCACCTCTGTTTTCTGAATGGATTTCTTCACTGAGACTGAGAAAGTTAATGAAAAAACTTGTCCAAGGTTACACAGCTAGAAAATGGCACGGCGAGATTCAAACCTAGGCACTGCTCAAGTTATTTACCATCATACTGTACACATTTCATTCAGGATGTGTATATGTGTTCACTCAGTCATGCACAGGACTTTGTGACCCCATGAACTGTAGCTTGCCAGGCTCCTCTGTCCATGGAATTTTCCAGGCAAGAATACTGGAGTGGGTTACCATTTCTTCCTCCAGGGGATCCTGCCAACCCAGGGATTGAACTCGAGTCTCCTGAGTCTCCTACATTGGCAGGTGGATTCTTTACCACTGTGCCTCTGGGAAGCCCTCATTCCGGATATAGGTGCGAAAAAGAAAGTGGAAAGTTATCTTATCTTCAAATCTGTTATCCATATACAGACTAACATTTGAAAGGAATTATTGAGCCATTGACACATTTCTAAGGAACACAGAAGACAGAAATAAATGCTTACATCATAGAACTTTGCAAGAGGAGGTCAAACATGACTGCAACATAAAAACAGTTTTTGACCGGATGCTGGAGATTAGTAAGGTAACATATGACGTTTAGTGAGACCTAGTCGTGTACTGGGCTCATTTTCATCATATGTCACTGGTTTAAAAATAAATTTTATTAGTTATTAATTTAATTCATTTCTCTGGATTTAATTTTTCTCTTTTAAAAAATAAGGACAATAACTGTACCTACTTTGTAAGTTGTGATGATTAAGTGAGTTCGTATAGTAAAAAATGGTCTGGCATGCAGTGAGTTCTCAAGTGTTAGCCACCACCACTGTTAGCATCATCATCATCTCACTGAAATCCTTTTATTTCTCACACCCAGCTTTTACTACATGACAGGCAGTGTTGTAAGTACTTTATATTTATTAACTCAGTTCATGTTTGTAACATAAGTGTGGGCATTGTTATCATGTCCATCTTACAGTGAGATCACTGAGGCAGGACTTAGACTCAGGATGGTGGGCTCTGAAGTTGACTTTCTTCATCATCACCCAAAGGCTTCTACATACTGTAAGCAATCAACCCAACTTCAGACAGCTACCAAAGGCCAGAACTGGAATTGGGACTAGCACTTTCCCACCATACATCTAGATTCTGCAGTTTTTGGGAGGTGTAACTTGGAGACTGATTAGAGCTGAAAAACTGAAAGCAAGAGTCTCTCTACAATCAGAGATGCACTAACATTGCATTTCAGCACATGAATACACTTTAACTTGCCAAAATCAGACTTTCTGGAAAAGAGGAATTAAATATACAGAAAAAAGATTAATAAATAAAATACTCAAAATAAGTAAGAAGAGAAATAATTTTAATGAAACAATATAAAATAACAAAATGGATCAAAAGAATCTAAATAGACACCGTTTCCCAAATCTAAACCATAAAAGCTCGTGTTAACATGGGAAAACAAATTGGGAATAAAATACTGAATTATGTTTGTTTGCTATTATATTTTATGTTTCCAATGATATTGAATGAGAAATCATATCTAACTGCAACAATTTTACAGAGATACAAAATAATTTAGCATTTTAATTTTTTTATTTTTGACCTGATCAGTTTTTGTATCAGTTCAAATTTATTGAAAGCACCTTCTATCTACCTTTCTGAAGATTCAAATGGGAAATGTCAGCTCAATTATCATTCATTGAATGTTCAAAAGACTCAGAATTTCATACCTCAAATACAGTACCTATAAAAACCAGTAATATGCAAATAAGATCTTTTTACTCCAGGTTTCTGCCTCTCTTTCTTTCTTTGCCTCCCACTCTGCAAAACCAGGAAAGACTATTTATTAGGCCTTCTCCTTTGGATTGTTCTAGATGCTGTGGATCCAGTGCTAAAAAAATTAAGGCAAACTAACTACTTGCTCTCCTAAAATGAAGGAGAAAAATAAAACAATTACAAATGCCTAAATGCAAGATAGCAACAACAAAAATGGTTGTAGTCATCTTTTTAATGCTGTAACTGCCACTGAAAATGAGCTTGCTAAGTGGCACTAGTGGTAAGGAACCACGCTGCCAATACAAAAGAAATAAGATATGCAAGTTCTGTCCCTGAGCCTGGAAGATCCCCTGGAGGAGGGCAAGGCAATGCATTGCAGTATCCTTGCCTGGAGAATCCCATGGACCGAGGAGCCTGGCAAGGTACAGTCCATAGGGTCACAAAGAGTCGAACATGACAGAAGCAACTTACACACACACACACACACACACACTACTGAAAATAAGAATAAAAGTAATAGTAATGATAATAATGATACATGATAGGTAGTAGTAATTCTATTATTATTATCATTACTATTACTTTTATTCTTATTTTCAGTTGTGTGTGTGTGTGTATGTAATACATGATAGGTAGTAGTAATTGCGGAGAAGGCAATGGCACCCCACTCCAGTACTCTTGCCTGGAAAATCCCATGGATGGAGGAGCCTGGTAGGCTGCATTCCATGGGGTGGCTAGGAGTCGGAGACGACTGAGCGATTTGACTTTCACTTTCCACTTTCATGCATTGGAGAAGGAAATGGCAACCCACTCCAGTGTTCTTCCCTGGAGAATCCCAGGGACAGCGGAGCCTGGTGGGCTGCCGTCTATGGGGTCGCGCAGAGTTGGACAGGACTGAAGCGACTTAGCAGCAGTAGCAGCAGTAGTAATTGAGGACTTATTCCTGCGAAATACTGCTAAGCATTTTATATGTATTATATCTTTCAGTTCAGTTCAGTCGCTCAGTCGTCTCTGACTCTTTGCGACCCCATGGACTGCAGCACGCCAGGCCTCCTGTCCATCATCAACTCCTGGAGTTTACTCAAACTCATGTCCATTGAGTCGGTGATGCCATCCAGCCATTTCATCCTCTGTCGTTCCCTTCTCCTCCTGCCCTCAATCTTTCCCAGCGTCAGGGTCTTTTCAAATGAGTCAGCTCTTCACATCAGGTGGCCAAGGTATTGGAGTTTCAGCCTCACCATCAGTCCTTCCAATGAACACCCAGGACTGATCTCCTTTAGGATGGACTGGTTGGATCTCCTTGCAGTCCAAGGGACTCTCAAGAGTCTTCTCCAACACCACAGTTAAAAAGCATCAATTCTTTGGTGCTCAGCTTTCTTCACAGTCAACTCTCACATCTGTACATGACTACTAGAAAAACCATAGCCTTGACTATATGGACTTTTGTTGGCAAAGTAATGTCTCTGCTTTTTAATATGCTGTCTAGGTCATAACTTTTCTTCCAAGGAGAAAGCATCTTTTAATTTCATGGCTGCATCACCATCTGCAGTGATTTTTGGAGCCCCCAAAAATAAAGTCTGTCACTGTTTCCATTGTTTCTCCATCTATTTGCCATGAAGTGATGGGAATGGATGCCATGATCTTAGTTTTCTGAATGTTGAGCTTTAAGCCAACTTTTTGACTCTCCACTTTCACTTTCATCAAGAGGCTCTTTAGTTCTTCTTCACTTTCTTCAGTAAGGGTGGTATAATCTGCATATCTGAGGTTATTGATATTTCTCCCAGCAGTTTCTCCCAGAAATCTTGATTCCAGCTTGTGCTTCATCCAGCCCAGCGTATCTCATCATGTACTCTGCATATAAGTTAAATAAGCAGGGTGACAATATACAGCCTTAACGTACTCCTTTACCAATTTGGAACCAGTCTGTTGTTCCACGTCCAGTTCTAACTGTTGCTTCCTGACCTGCATACAGATTTCTCAAGAGGCAGGTCAGGTGATCTGGTATTCCCATCTCTTTCAGAATTTTCCAGTTTGTTGTGATCCACACAGTCAAAGGCTTTGGCATAGTCAATAAAGCAGAAATAGATGCTTTCCTGGAACTCTCTTGCTTTTTCGATTATCCAGCGGATGTTGACAATTTGATCTTTGGTTCCTCTGCCTTTTCTAAATCCAGCTTGAACATCTGGAAGTTCATGGTTCATGTATTGCTGAAGCCTGGCTTGGATAATTTTGAGCATTACTTTACTAGAGTGTGAGATGAGTGAAATTGTGTGGTAGTTTGAGCATTCTTTGACATTGCCTTTCTTTGGGATTGGAATGAAAACTGACCTTTTCCAGTCCTGTGGCCACTGCTGAGTTTTCCAAATTTGCTGGCCTATCGAGTGCAGCACTTTCACAGCATCATCTTTCAGGATTTGAAATAGCTCAGCTGGAATTCCATCACCTCCACTAGCTTTGTTTGTACTGATGCTTCCTAAGGCCCACTTGACTTCACATTCCAGGATGTCTGGCTCTAGGTAAGTGATCACACCATTGTGAATATCTGGGTCATGAAGATCCTTTTTGTACAGTTCTTCTGTGTATTCTTGCCACTTCTTCTTAATATCTTCTGCTTCTGTTAGGTCCATACTATTTCTGTCCTTTATTGTGCCCATCTTTATATGAAACGTTCCCTGGTATGTCTAATTTTCTTGAAGAGATCTCTAGTCTTTCCCATTCTATTATTTTTCTCTATTTCTTTGTACTGATCACTGAGGAAGGCTTTCTTATTTCTCCTTGCTATTCTTTGGAACTCTCCATTCAAATGGGTATATCTTTCCTTTTCTCCTTTGCTTTTCACTTCTCTTCTTTCCACAGCTCTTTATGAGGCCAATTATCTTTGAATACTCACAATTCATTCATTCAGCAAGAATTTGTTAGAAATTTATTTTGTGCCAGGCATTCTTCTAGAGCAGAACTTTGACCAGTAAACAAAATAAAGTCTGTGCTCTGTTGAAGTTTATATTCTGGAGCTACTAAGTAGTGAGAATGTTAAAAAATGAACTCATGGTAAATGTTCTTGTGACAAAGATAATAAAGAAGGGGAAGAGACTTCATGAAGTAATGGATATAACTATGACCTTGACGGTAGTGATGATTTTACAGGTGTATATTTATTCCCAGTGTCATCAGTTTTATATTTTAAATATATAGCTTTTTACATGCCAATCATGCCACATAAAGTGGTTAAAAAGATACGAAGTGTTCTGATTTGGCAAGATAAATTAATGGTGATATCCAGAATAGAAGTAGGGTGATGGGGAAGGAGCGTTAATTTGGAAAAAAAGATGAAAATGTTAGTTTATAACAGGTTGAATTTGAGGTTGTAACAGGTCATACGAATGGAAATGCCTACGGCCATTTATAAATGGAGAAGGGGCTGATGGGAAATAAGAACTGGAGAAGGATATCTGGTGATTACCTTCTTAGGAGACAGTGGAAACAGCGGCATTTATAAACTCACTGACTGAAGAGAGTGTAAAAATATGATGAGCAGAGGACAGACCCTTGAGACACACAAAAGGGCAGGAATGATGAGTAAGAGTTATCTACGAAGAGAGAAACAGGGCAGTCAGAGAACGAGAAGAGACCAAGGGAGTTCTAAATGCAGCAGTGAGCTCAAGGTAAAAACAGAGACTATATTTTGGCAAGAAAATGGCTACTGATATCAAAAGAGTGCTTTACATAGAGTGGAAGCAAAGAGAGTGCAGAAACCAAATGCAAGAGATGGAGTGGGGCGGGCAGGCAGGAAGTGGCCACTGTCAGTACAAGGAAGCAGAGACAGGATAATATCTAGAATGGCTAGGGGGCAGTTCCAAGAACAAAGTGACATCGCTCAGTTCACATCTAGTCTCTGGGTTCCAAAGACTACTGAGAAAGAAACTGGTATTAGCTCAATGAAAAATTTCTTATGAAACACGGAAAAAATAACCCATTTTTCTACACAGTAGTTGGCTTTCAGCATACAGCCTAACACTCACAGGAGACCTTGGTATCGTTTCTTGAATATGAAGTGAGAAACTCGTGCCCTCCAATGTGAACATTTCATTTTCCCATCTCCCTTCACATAAAGATTTATCTTTTGCTGTCAGTCAGAAGGGAACATTGTCTGCTGTAGGTAGTAGGGTTTGAAGCAAGGGAGAAGATGAGACATACTCTGTCAGCAGGTTGCATTTGTAATAGGAAAATATCATTTTGGCAGGAGAGACGCTGTGATTTGTCAAGCAGATTAATCTCTGGAGTGGAAAGTCCTAATCAAATGGTGAAAATTTTAATATACCTCTTGGATAGATAGGTTGGCTGTGGCTCTGTAACTGCTATGGGTGTGAAAAGAGACTCAGACCATCTGCAAGAATCTAATGGATGGAAGTCATGATAAATTTGGAGAATCTGTATAATTAGATTTGCTTAGTGTTGGCATGTTCCCACTTTTAGCAATACAGCAGAACAAGTAGAAAATGCTCATTTAGAGCATAGTAGTCTATGTATATTACATTAAGATTCTTTTAATCTATCTATAGGTTTGAATGGCTAGAAAACTAGAGAAATAATCAGAATAATCTTCCTCTTTCACTCTAATTATATTTGTTATATTTTCAAAATAAGCAAAAAGGAATTGACAGGCAGAAAATTCACAATACACAAGAGCTAGAATTTTTCTTCAAACTTGTAAATGGCATTCCAGTTGAAACCATATTTAATGGTGAGCTCATTCCAATTATACTCTGAAATTCTTGTCCCATTAGGGGGTCCTTCAGGAAATATATATTTTTTTTAATTAATTTTTTTCTTACTGAAGGATAATTGCTTTACAGAATTTTGTTGTTTTCTGTGAAGCCTCAAAATGAATCAGCCATAGGTATACATATATCCCCTCCCTTTTGAACTTCCCTCCCATCTCCCTCCCCATCCTACCCCTCTAGGTTGATATAGAGCCCCTGTTGAGTTTCCTGAGCCATACAGCAAATTCCCATTGGCTATCTATTTTGCATATGGTAATATAAGTCTCCATCTTACTTTTTCCATACGTCTCACCCTCTTCCCATGCCCATAAGTCTATTCTCTGTGTCTCTTTCTCCATTGCTGTCCTGTAAATAAATTCTTCAGTATATTTTTCAACTGATAGATGTACAAAAGCTGTGCTTTACGTGCTAATACTTCTCCATATATTTAATTACAGGAAAGGTGATAGAAGTAAGTGGTTCTAGAACACTGAGATATTTGGCTTTGGTAAAGCTTCATTTCATCACAGCAAGGTTAGTACCAATGTCTATGTATCCTCAAGGTAATTAGCAGAGTGCTCTAAGGGTAGTAAATAGTCATAAAATGTAGTTCAGCATATGAACACAAAGAATATTATCATATTTTCAACTGTAGTAAGAGCAGTTTAAAAATTCCATAAAGAGACCAAATGGACAGAATTTAAGATTTCAGTGCATGCGAATTTAGTTGCTCGGTGTTATCCCACTCCACGCAACCCCATGGAGGTCTCAATATATATTGCTAATTACAAAATGATTATTTTCCAATTTCTAGCTATTGATGACTTGGGTATATCTTGAATTACAATTTTTGATGACAAAAGATTATATCCAGTGTTCCCAGCTCAGTATAGTCAGAAAGGACTCTCCCAGGTGGCGCCAATGCAGGAGAGTTGAGAGACATGGGTTCAGTCCCTTAGTCTGGAAGGTCCCCTGGAGAAGCTCATGAAAACCTACTCCAGTATTCTTGCCTGGAGAATTCCATGGACAGAGGAGCCTGGTGGGCTACAGTCCATGGGGTTGCAAAGAGTCAGACATGATTAAAGCCACTTAGCACACACACATGCACAGAAAGAAAGACCCTATTTGAGAGAGTAACGGAGCTTCTGTTTGATAGGAAACAGCCTATGGAAATACAATACATATGGCTGGATGCTGCCTCAAGTGTATGTAAACTGCCACTACTTTATCAAATTGTAGTATCTCTCCTTTCAAAATCTTAGACAGCTTGTTCATACCATTTGCTCTTTGTCTATATTCCTTCTGTGCTTTTCTTTATCTAGAAGAATGGTTCTTGAAATTCTTACAGTACTCTTCATACCGTTTGCCACATATTTTGAGAAGCATCTGGTTGGAAAAAGTCCTACTTTCTGTATTTGTTCCCAGCTGTCTAGTGTGTGCCATGTTTCTTGTGAATCTAGTTTTGTTAACTTTGGGGTTAAAGGCTTTTGCATTTCCTTCAGTACATATTTATGGTGAGACTAATAGCCTAAAGCAAGTTGCTAACGGTTGTATAAATGAAAGACTCAGCATCAAGAAGACTTGATTAATTTTCCTGACATCTAATTTGCACAAGGTTACCTGAAAATTGGTGTTTGTTTCTTTTGCTTGATGATTTCAAAATGGACCTTGTCTCTTTAAGGGATCCTGGATACCTTGAATACTTTCTCAAATATCTGCTCTAGTTTCATCAGGAAGACTTTAGGATAGCTATAATTCACATAGCTTTCCTTCAGCAAACAAGGCACCTACCTGTCAGTAAGACAAATTTTCCAAGGAGCTAGAGAAATGAAGAGTGTTATAAAGGAGCTTTGAATGTTAATAGGGACAGAACCTTCAGTTAAGTGAGCTGTGGGATTGTCTGTTGCTATCTACTTTTTACTTATTTTTATAGCTTTTTTAAAAAAAATAACACTCACATTAAAAATTTGGAAATTTAAAACACACAAAGAAGAAAATTAAAATCATACATAATGCCTAGAAATAATCTCAATAGCTACAACTTTTGTGGTGTCACTATGAAATCAGTGCCATTTTAAGTGCTTCACTTCTATTAATTCTTTTGACTTTCTTGGTGATATTATGATGGAAACTATCATACTGCTTGTTGTAGAGATGAGGAAACTGAAGCATAGGTTAAGTTACTGTCCAAGGTCACCTGACTGAGAGGTGGCAGAGAGATACTGACAGTCTAATTCCAGGGTCTAACTCTTAACTGCTATGCTGCGTCATCAACTCTTATTTATTCCTATTCACACTTAAATGAAATTCCTTCCAGATTACTTTCAATCAAGTTTTTAAAACAAAAGTGAAATAAGAGACCATTTTTAATTATTTGCTTAATTTTACTTACTTAACCTTGTAAAAAGTGTTACACCACATTATCTACAGATGTTTGGTAGATGTCTTTGTAGCAAAGATGCTTTAAATTAGTAAAGGGCTTCCTTCATAGCTCAGTTGGTAAAGAATCCGCCTGCACTGCAGGAGACCCCAGTTCGATCCCTAGGTTGGGAAGATCTGCTGGAGAAGGGAGGGATTGGCTACCCACTCCAGTATTCTTGGGCTTCCCTTGTGGCTCAGCTGGTAAAGAATCTGCCTGCATTGCAGGAGACCTGGGTTCGATCTCTGGGTTGGAGAGATCCCCTGGAGAGGGGAAAGGCTACCCACTCCAGTATTCTAGCCTGGAGAATTCCATGAGCAACTTTCACTTTCACTTCAAAGCTGCTGAGACGAGACCCCTTACTTCATTTATCACCTATTTCCCAAAATTTGCTTTGCCTATCGAGCAGTAACATAGTACAGAAGAACAAGTGCAGGGTGCCAAGTTGGTGCAGGTCTGAGTGAACCACTTTGGTCAGTCCCTTAGCCTCTTTAAGTCTCAGTTTCCTCCTCTATAAAATAAGAATAAATATATTGATACAGGGCTATAGGGTTGCCATGATGACTAAACATTATGCATGTGAAGTGTGCTTACTAGGGTATATGTAGCCATTTATAAATGTCAGTGATTGCTTTTCACGGTAACAATAGTAATGATCATGTCCAGCCACAACTGTCAATCCCTAGAGGAAATTCTTTCATAGTTGAGGGAGGAGATAAGAGAGGTTTATCAAAGAAATGAACACAGAACTCTGTCACTGTCAGGACCTATTGAAAAATCCTTTAATAATGGTGATGGAAACACTGAAAAAATTACCAGCGTAAAGAAGATTTCCATGTTACTTCCTTCTAGACTTTTGTCTGTTAAGTTTTCTGTTTTATTTTTTTAATTTTGCCATTTGACTCCTTTCTATTCTAAGGTCAATGAATTGCTAAGTCAACTGCTTTCATTTTCCTCCCCTTTCTTTTAAAAAAAAATTATATATATATATATATATAAAATTGAATATTTATATATTCATATATATATAAATATATATTTATATTTAACACCAAAAACATTTTATATTGGTATATAGCCGATTAACAATGTTGTGGTAGTTTCAAGTTCCTCCCCTTTCAATTTGCTATTTATTCTTTCATTTCTCTCCCTTCTACTTGGTTACTTGCTTAATGTCTCCCTTTTCTCTTCTCTTTCCCGTGTCATTGTACTAAGTGCTTCTGCTTGTAGACAAATCCGGTCTTGGGTGGGGGACTGGAGTCTTGCCATGGACCTTTGAGAGGTGCCTGTTTTTCCCTATTCTCTCCCTTTGTACAGAACCACATCTGCATGGTTTCAGGCACAGAAACCTGTACACTTGAGGTTGAGCCCTTCAGACAAAGAGATTCTGACTCCGTATTCACAATACTGCAGCAATCTGCAACCTAAAACCATAAGAACCAAGTTGCTAAATGAACTGCTTTGTAACTGACCTGGCTTAACCACTTAAGAAGGAGATAATATTCAAAATGTGAATAGAATGATAAAGAGGGTAGATTGTTTTTAAACTCCCAGGTTCTTCTAAAATTGGTTGAAAATATCTACAAAAAATTGCACAGATGATATTTTATATGAAACTCTGATTCTCCAGCTTTTGCCATCTTTGGAAATTGTTGGTAGTAGCTCAGCACATACTGACAAATTTTTGTATATTCTTTTAATTTGGGGTTTGGCACTTACATTAGAAATCTTAGCAAGACTGAAAGGGAGATCCAGCTGAGGTGGAATACCTGCCTTATAAACTTGTTATGGAGATATTCTTGAGAATATGTGAAAAAAGTACCTATATTCTGAAAAGATATCATTAGCCCCTGCCCACTGCCTTAAATTCACGTTGCCCTGTCCAGAGAAAGTACTGTAGAAAATTCTGAAGTGGACAAGTCTAGACAAAATATTTTTGGACACTTTGGGCATATCCCTCCAGATTAAAGAGTGTTGCCAAGGGGTTAATTGGACTCAAAAATCCCTCCCCATGAGGTTTGAGAGTCTGTGATATAAATTCCATCTGTTTCTTGAAGCAGTTTATGGGTTTGGCAATATGATGTGTTGGCTTGACAATTGTTTAAAAAATCCCTCTTAGTCTGATACAGGTATAATTTTTTTTATAGTATCCAGATTTATTTTCTTCAACATCTAATTTTAAATTAGAAACCACTCCAGCTCCGTGTCTGGGATACCAAATTTGTTCTGAATGTGAATACTACATAGCCATCTCTTGACCAAAGAGGTGTAACTTTCATACTGTAGTGGGAGTAGAACATTATTCCCCAAGTTTAATGCTATGAGAATTGGAATGTTATAAATAGTGAAAGTCAGACTTGAAATATTTCCTGACTGTACTTTCTTTGATTCAAGGGATTGTCTACAAACTGTCTTCAGTTTGTAGAATCTGAGATGGTCTCTAGTCTTATACAGACTGTGTGCTCATTTTCCAGGATTAATTTTCATAGAGATAAAACCAGATTTTAAAAAGAAGAGAAGTAAATACAGTCTTAAATAATTAAAATTGGGAAAAGTCAGCTTTCATCTCAAGACGGTGAATGTGCTAGTCATGGAAAGGTGGGATCTGCTTCCCTCTGGCCCCTTCCTCACCCGTGACCCTGGTTTTGAATTTTATACAAAGGGCTTGTTGTTGTTCAGTTCCTAAGTCATGTCTGACTCTGGGCAACCCCATGGACCATAGCCCGCCAGGTTCCTTTGTCAATGGGAATTCTCCAGGCAAGAATACTGGAGTGGGTTGCCATTTTCTTCTCCAGGGAATCTTCTGGGACCAGGGCTCAAGCCCACATCTCCTGCACTGGCAGGTGGATTCTTTACCACTGAGCCACCAGGGAAGCCCACAGAAAGGGCTACCTTGGCTATATTCATTCATGGATAGGAAATGCCTTCAGGTCTCTCTGTGTCAGCTTCCTGATGCTCTATGAAATAGTTGACTTTTTATCATGCCTCCTATCCTCTTCTGTAGACCTGTTTGATCACATGATTAGGTTGTAAACTTTTATTCTGACCTGCTTCCCTTTAAATTCTACTTCTAATCTAATAATTTTTCCTGGCTCCACACTCCACCATTGCTGGCAAGGAAGGGGCTCTGTTCCTCCAGTCTGTACCAACTGCTCAGGAAACTTTCTATCTGGGTGGATATTAGTGCTTCAGCTTCACTTGTATGGAGAAAGAGATTGGACAACCTTCACTAATTGTTGGTCAGCTCTCAGAGAAGACAGAGTTCTTGGTCTATGAAGACATTGCACCCACTGTATACTTGCCCAATCTACAAACAGGAGATAAGAAGCCTTAGGCCTTGCTCTGCATGGAAGGAGATGTCATTTCCCATTATTTAGAACTAAGAATAGCAGATTTCTGTCTCCAGAACAAGATGATGATGACCTCAGTAGCATTAACTAGTTTTGTGGACCAAGTAAATAAACCTGAAATATCAATTTCTGGGAAAAAATATTTGACCCTAACCCCTACAGACACATAGGGAAACCCTATGTAGGACTAGTGCCCATGGCACTCTTGTCACCTTCTAGTCATTTCGACTGACCTTTTCTTCTTTAGATTGTAATTTGACACTAGAAATATTTCCTCACCCTCTGTTCCAGGATTCCAGGTTAATAGGTTTGGACTCCTTAAAAAAAGAAAACTGAGTGTCCTTAACTCTATGAAGACTATGAGTTAGCATCTGGAGCTGCTCCTTGCTTTTGTGGATGCCTGATCTCTTGGGCTAATGTTTATTCCACCAGCTGCCCTTTTTTAACATGCCCAGCCTCCCAAGAGCCAGATAAAAACGCTCTATATCCACCTGCTTTTCCACTCAGAACTGTCTCCTGGCTCCATTTCTCATCATCGCCTCCAAACTGCCTTCTTATTAGCTATCAGTCTCCATGTTCTTTAAATGTCACTAGTCTCCCATCATTGCTAGTTCTCCTTTGAAATGGCATCTTGATTTCATGCTGGATCTCATTAAATATGCCTTTGAGGGAGTGTTTTGGTAAATACCTCCATCAAAAGGCTTCAGATCCATGACATTATAGCTATATCTTTGGCTTTCCTGTGACTTTAGACACTAACTGAATGCTGTGTGCTTTACTGGTTAATTAAAAAATTCTAGTGCTGAAAAATCAGGTGGCATTTCCTGCCTCTAGATCTAAGTGACTATCTAATCCAGGGCATTGATTCCATGTGATGAGTTGCATCTAGTGTGAGCAGACATTAAGCTTCCATGTGGCAGGGACTTCCTTCCTTCCTTTCACTTTAAACTAACAATTCCTCGTTTTAAAAAATTGAAATATAGTTGATTTACAATATTATATTAGTTTCAGGTGTATTACATAGTGATTTCACATTTGCATGCATTACACAATTAGCATCAACCTAGTTATCATCTATCCCCATATAAAATGATTACATTATTAACTGTATTCCTGATGCTGTATACTACATCCCATGGCTTATTTATTTTCTAACTAGTAGTCTGTACCTCTTAGTCCTTTTCACCTATTTCTCGCAATTCCGACCCCTCTTCTCTCTGGTAATCACCCATTTGTTCTCTATATCTATGGGTCTGGTTTTGTTTTTGTTTGTTTTGTTTTCTAGATTCTACATCTAAGTGGTTATATTGTATTTGTTTTTTTGTTTTTTGGTCTGGTTTATTTCACTTAGCATAATGCTGTCTAGAGCTATCTATGTTGTTTCAAATAGCAAGATTTCAAGTTTTATGGTTGAGTAATATTCCATTACATATATATATATATACACACACACATCACATCTTCTTTATTCATTCATCTAGCAATGAGCACTCAGGTTGCCTCCATATTTTGGCTATTGTAAATGGCTGCAATAAACATTTGTGCATATATCTTTTCAAATTACTGTTTTTACTTTCTTCAAGTAAATAATCAGAAGTGAAATTGCTGGATCATACAGTAGTTCTGTTTTTACTTTTCTGTGGATCCTCCATACTGTTTTACACAGTGGCTGCACCAATTTATAGTCCCCTTAACAGTGAATGAGGGTTCACTTTAGTCCACATTATCACCCTTGCCTATTATTTGTTGTCTTTTTGGTGATTGCCATTCTGAAATGTGTGAGGCAGTGTCTTATTGGGTGTTGATGAGCATTTCCAGATGAGTAGTGACGCTGAACAACTTTTCACGTGTGTGTTGGCTGTGTATATGTCTTCTCAAAAAATTTCTGTATTCAGATCTTGTGCTCATTTTTCAATTGGATTATTTGGAATTTTTGATGTTGATTTATGTGGATTCTTCGTATATTTTGCATATTAATACCTTATCAGATATATTGTTTGCAAATATCTTCTTTCATTCAGTAGGCTATCTTTTCATTTTTTTGATGGTTTCCTTCGCTATGAAAGATTTTTAATTTGATTGTAGTCCCGTTTATTTTTGCTTCTGTTGCCCTTGCCTGAGGAGACCAATCAATGCCCATAATTTCCTCTAGACATTTCATGGTTTCGGGTTTTACATGTAAGTCTTTAGTATTTTGAGTTTATTTTTGTATGTGTTATGAGAAAGTACTCCAAGTTGATTCCTTTGCATGTAGCTTTCCAGTTTCCAGTGGCATCCCAATACCACTTATTAAAGAAATTCTCTTTTCCCTGTAGTATATTATTGCCTCCTTTGTCATAGGTTTAATTGACCACATAACTGTGGGCTTGTTCCTGGACACTATTCTTTTCCATTGATCTATGTGTCTTTTTTTTTTTTTTTTTGGTGCTAGTACCATAATGTTTTGATCACAATAGCTCTGTAATATAGTTTGAAATCAAGGAGTGTGATACCTCCAGTCTTGTCCTTTTTTTTTTCCTCAAAATTGCTTTGGCCTCCTGTACAATGTCACCAACCTCTGTCTGAAATGCTAGGCTAGATGAAGCACAAGCTGAAATCAAGATTGCTGGGAGACATATCAATAACCTCAGATTTGCAGATAACACCACCCTTATGGCAGAAAGCAAAGAGGAACTAAAGAGCCTCTTGATGAAAGTGAAAGAGGAAAGTGAAAAAGCTGACTTAAAACTCAACATTCAAAAAATGAACATCATGGCATCTAGTCCCATCACTTCATGGCAAAGAGATGGGGAAACAATGGAAACAGTGACAGACTTTATTTTTCTGGGCTCCAAAATCACTGCAGATGGTGATTGCAGCTGAAATTAAAAGACACCTGTTCCTTGGAAGAAAAGCTATGACCAAGCTAGACAGCATATTAAAAAGCAGAGATATTACTTTGCCAACAAATGTCCATCTAGTCAAAGCTATGGTTTTTCCAGTAGTTATATATGGATGTGAGAGTTGGACCATAAAGAAAGTTGAGCACCGAAGAATTGATGCTTTTAAACTGTGGTGTTGGCCAAGACTCTTGAGAGTCCCTTGGACTGCAGGAAGGTCCAACCAGTCAATTCTAATGGAAGTCAATCCTGAATATTCATTGAAAGGACTGATGTTGAAGCTGTAACTCCAATACTTTGGCCACCTGATGTGAAGAACTGACTCATTTGAAAAGACCCTGATGCTAGGAAAGATTGAAGGCAGAAGGAGAAGGGGTTGAGAGAGAATGAGATGGTTGGATGGCATCATCCAACAATGGACAGGAGTTTGAGCAAGCTCTGCGAGTTGATGAAGGACGGGGAAGCCTGGTGTACTACCATCCAGGGGGTTGCAAAGAGTCGGACATGACTGAGAAACTGAACTGATACTGATACTGACTGCTGTTAAGAATGCAGTGAAATAGGTATTCATCTTATGGAAGTATCAAGTGATATATGAAAATATTAATCACAAAAGTTTAGAAATGCAGACAAGTAATTATCTAAAGGAGACAGACATTAATTTTATATTCAACAAAAATAAAGGAATTAGAAAATTTTTTAAATGAAGTAGAACAAAAACCATATTTTAATGTGTAACGTGATTATTAAAATGTAAAAGAATCACTTCTTATTAACAGCTTAGTATCTGAGGCTTCTCATTAGTGGAAAAACTTGTGTTATCCCCACAAAAATTCTGAGAGCAAACTATGGATACATTTGACATAATAAACTAACAAACAGTGTAGAACTGAGTTGAGTCTGTCTATAATCTTCAAATTCCTTGATGTAAACTTAGAGAAAGCAGGATAGGGCAGTGAATGGTGGCTGGTCTCTAAGGCAGAAGATGTGAGTTCTATTCTAGTCTGCCATTTATGGTATTACCTTGTGCATATCAATTTCTCACTCTAAACTCTAATATACAGCCTAGAAGATCATCAATAAATGTTTCTTGCTCAAGTTACTTGTCCAAGGCCACACAGGCATTGAATGTTGGAACATGTGAGGGTTGGTGGATTTAGGCTGGCTGGAATATAATCAAATTTAGGAAGGGAGAAAATTCCAATCAGAGAGAATAGTGTGAAGAAAAATGATGACATTCAGAGCACATGTGAAGCTGGTTTATGTAGCCAGTACAGACAAATATACATAATCTCTCAGCATATTAGTAATATTTTATAATAATATTATATTTATTATAATATATAATATCTCAGCTTTCTTTTTATATATTATAATATATGATATCTAAGCTTTCTTTCTATTATAGTTTTATAATCTAATTGCTTATACATTTTCTTATTTGGTCTTCTTGGAAGATCTTTGGAATTTGAATTAACAGTTACTATCATCCTCACATACTTTTGAATTAAAATTAAAAATTTAAGATACCCTTTCCTAAGTAAGTACTAGGTCAGGAAATTCAGATAGGCACCTCATAGTAATTTGATGGAAAATATTGAACCTGATGGAAAGCAACTTAAAACTCAGCACGGGAAGGTAGTGGAGACGCAGTGGCATACCCCAGAGAAGTGATTGACAGAGGAGGAGACTGTTAGTGCAAGTTTATATTTTTGTTTTTGTTTTGGCCACACTGTGTGGCTTGCAGGATCTTAGTTTCCCAGCTAGAGATTGGATCTGGACCCTTGGCAGTGAAAGCCCCGAGGACTAACCACTGGACCATTCAGGAAACTCACTCAGTGCAGATTTATACAAAAGATATTTGCATACAGGGGACTCAAGGTCAGAATCTAGGACAGTGGAGAGTAGTAAAGGAAAAAGATAATCTCCAAGCAGCGTCTAGAAACTGGGTGGTAAATTTATCCCCCACAGTTCAGAAGGAACCAATGAAACCTGTAGAACACTGAAGAGGAGATTGACTTGGCGCGGTTGTAAACCTCAAACTGGTGATTTTGTGAGATTTCCTTTCTGCCTTAAGGCAAGACCACACCTCAACCACCTCATACAGGCAAAAGTCTTCCCTTAAAAGACATCAAGAAGAGGTTTCTCAATTGTATACACCTCAAACAAGTCTTTGTTGGGCCAAAACGGGGTTGGAATGATCAGAGCTCTGTCTGCCTTTTCTGCCTGTTCAGCCAAGTCAGATTTTGGAAACTGACTCATGTATTGTTGCTGCTGGACATCAGAGCCTTGTCAAACCAAGAGAGCGCTGTTGGAGGCTCCAGGGTAGGGCAGGGTGGGCCTTGTCTCTGGTTCCTGGAGGCACAGCTGATACTTCTGTATGTTTATAAAAGCAACCTCAGGTATCTGAGATCCTCCGATTCCCCAGTCTAAGGCTTATCCACCCCCTTGGAAGTTACTTTAGCAAAAAGTTGTTGTTTAGTTGCTAATTTGTGTCCAACTTTTTTTGCGACCCCATGGATTGTAGCCCATCAGGCTCCTCTGTCTCTAGGACTTCCCAGGCAAGAATACTGGAGTGAGTTACCATTTCCTTCTCCAGAGGATCTTTCTAACTCAGGAATTGAACCAGTGTCTCCTGCATTAACAGGTAGATTTTTTTACCACTGAGCCACCAGGAAAGCCCCCAAAATATGGTCACTTAATTCTACAACTGGGCAGAGAATGCCAGGTGGTATAGACATGTTTTGAAAATATGTGTTTTAAAAAAATTTAAACATATATATATATATATATTTTTTCATAGATTGAAAAAAATCAATAGGGATGAAATAAGCTTTTAAAGTGAGCTTTAATAGTTTATTTATGACTATTTATATATACAAAGTATACACACACACAGATTTATTAGAAAGAGGGCCCACCTGTGTGCTAATTGGTCATGTGCTCAATGATCTATGAGGTCATCTCCCATTTTTGTATTAACTTGGGGGCCAGATAGGGTGAGATTAGTGGTGTTATGCCACCCATGAAATCCTTGACGAATGGTGTAGGAATTTTCTCAGTCTCTTTTCCTAAGCTAGTAGAAACTCACCAAGCAGGTGATTTGACAACCAAATACTCTTTTCCTTTAGGATCACTCTTATCCTTCACTCAAAAATCTCTGGAAACATTCCTATTCACTTGAAACAACAGTCTCTTCATTAGTTGGCTCCTGGATGAAAAAATATTCTTCCTGGAGTAGAAGTAGATTAGTTATGCTTTTATTCAACACCAGAACAAAAGTCATAATCTTGTTTAATTTTTAGGATTAAATAGCCAAGCAATAGTTCTTACTGATGACCTGATTCTTTTGAGATTTCTCAAGTAATTACATGTTGCTTCATATTTCCTCAAAAAAACCATTCATCCCACACTTTATCATGGGCCAGAGATTGAGAATTCTTTGGAAATTCTGTAGCTACATGTAAGTTTTAATATTAATTCCTCATGATGTTGTATAAGGGATCTGAAAAGTTTTCACGTGGAAGTTCTACTATTTCTGATGATTAAACATTTTACCATGCAAGAGACACCAATCATATAGAAGAAATGTAGGTGGTTTTGTTTGCTTCTTTCTGGACAATTTTTTTAGAGCTGGAAGCAAGAGAGTACATACAAGCTTAAGAATTCTCTCAAAGTTTTCAGAAAGTTTTTATAGTTTCTATGAGTTTTCTCAAACTCTCTATTTCCCCCAAACACAAATAAAGCCCAAATTACTAACAAGTTAGAACTAGCTGTTGATTCTTTCCTTCATATGAGAGGCTCTTTCATTCTCCATTTAGATCCTTCCAAAGGACTTATAAATATCTGTGCTGTGGCTAGCTACCAGTATAATGTTCTGTATGGCAGCATAAGTAAGGAGGTAGAGAGAGAAAGTATATACAAGTTGCTCTGATGTGGTAAGAATGGCTCAGGCAACTGCATTAAGTGAAGTTCCCATTCATCAGGTGATGAAATAGCATTTACCCTTTAACTTCCCCTATAAATAGGTTAGCTATGGGTCAGTTCAGGTCAAAGTCCTACTGTGTCTAGACTGATATCCTTTCTAGCTAAGGTTTACTATAAAAGTGGTGGCTCTATAAAAGTCCTTAAATACTGATTTATTTGAGTAGTGGACATTGGTGCCTAATTTCCTAGAACATAGTTTTCCTTTTGCCATGATGACTGCTCAGAGTTGTTTGGCCATTAATTTTATTTTGACCATTTTTCTCAAGTTTGCCCTCTTCCTATCCGAGGTCATGTGGTGCCATTGTCTTTGATTTCTTGGCAGTAACATAGGATAGTAAAGAAAATATTCGATCAGAAACTGGGAGACTTGAGTGTTCCTTCAAGTTTTACCATTACCAGCTAGGTGAACTTCAAGGTAATCACCTAATTCTCCTGTGTCTCTATTCTTTCATCTGTAAAATGAGGATGTTGGACTAGACGGCTTTCCCAGAAATCAAGTTCTATGAGCAGGCACTATTTTATACCACTCTTTGTTTCCATGTTTTGTGCTGCAGCAAATTTTCTCTTATTATTTTTAAAAAGTAAGATGATAAAAGTAATGCATACATTTAGTGTAACAGGTGGCACAGTGGTAGAGAATCTGCCTGCCAATGCGGAGATGCAAGTGATGCTAGTTCAATCTCTGGGTCAGGAAGTCTTCTAGAGAAGGAAATGGCAAGCCATTCCAGTATTCTGGCCTGGGAAATCCCATGGACAGAGGAGCCTGGAGGGTTACAGTCCAGGGGATCACAAAGAGTTGGACATGACAGAGCACACACACACACACACAAAATTAAAGAAGGCAATTACCAAAACAATTCCCACCCCATCCAAAGATAACTACTGTTAACATTTGTTGTATTGGGTGTCAGTGTTTTTCTTTTATATATGTATGTATTTGACTTCCATTTTATAATATATGTGTCATTATAAGTATATTTTGTAGATGAATAAAAATACATTTACAAAATGTGTGATAATACTAAATATATATAGTTTTATATGCTATTTATTTCACTTAACAGTACATTATGACTGTTATTTAATATTCTTCAAGAATATTATTTTTTTCAAAATATTAATTTTAGTGTCTACAAAGTATACAGTGTCTGAATAGAAAAAAATCTAGTAAGTTTTCACTTTAATTATGATATTGCTATATAAAAATTCATTAAAAATCATTTCTATTCAGACACAGGTTATTTCAATTTTTTTCTATTATGAATAACACCGTATTGAACCTACTCACAATGAATGAATATTACTTTAGGAGAATGTATTAGTTACCTTTTGCTGCATAACATATTATCCCAAAATTTGGTGTATTAAAATAGTTAAAAATATTTACTGTCTCATAGTTTTTGTGGTTGGGAGTTTGGGAGCAGCTTAGCTGGCTGCTTTTGTCTCAAGGTCTCTAATATGATTATAGTTAAGTTGTCAGCTGGAGCTGCAGCAATCTGAAGGCTTGACTAGGGCTGGTGGATTTGCTTCCAAGGTGACTCACTCTCATCACTGGCAAGTTGACCTTGGCTGTTGACAAAAGGCCTTAGTTCTTCATTAGTGGGATTTTTTGTGGGCTACTTGAGTGTCCTTACAATGTGAAAGCTGGCTTGGTTAGGACAAGTGACCTAAGAGGAAGTTAGGCAGAAGCCACAATGTTTCTTATGACCTCACCTCAGAAGTCATGCTCCATAATTTCTTCAATATCTCATTTATTAAACAAATCACTCCATTTAATGTGGAAAGACATCAACATCAGGAGACGAGACTCACTGGAAGCCATTTTGGAGGCAGACGACCACAGATATTAATAGATTCCTTGAAGTGCAATTATAGGATCATACTTTAGTAGAAAAAAATAACTTTTTAATTGATCATATTATTTAATATTTATGCCAATGTAACAAAAGTATGTGCCGTCTTACATTCCCAAGTTCCCTAACCTTCCTGGGTCAACTTGTCCTTTAATACTTAAAAGGAGTGATTGAATCTCCTGTAGTCGCAAAGATGTTTTGAGAAACAGAATTCTTCCCTTCCCACCAACCCAAAGATTTTGCACGTTTTATATAGTTCTGGTTACCTTTTTTTGTAATTTTGCAAATCCACTGAATTTTCAGTCTCTTCTCTGCATTTCTCTTTCCTTCTCAGACTGCTTTGTCCCATGTATATGACCCTCATTTCTATTTCAATCAGTGTTTCAAGTGAAAGTGTTATAAATATGTAGCAGATTTTTATTAAGTATTTGGGGATGGTAAGGAGAATCAGAGTGCAGCATGGTACAAAAATAAAGTTAATATTAGGCATTGCTGTCCAACAATTTCATCAGCTACTTCCTTCTCTAGAAATTTCTTGATGGCTGTTCCAATTTAAAACTTCTTGTCTTTTTCCTTCCCTATTGCCAATTTCTCTTTATTCTTGAGTCCCATCCCCAGTTTGTCTGAAGATTTCTTTTGCTTGATTATGCAGAATAATGCAGCTATATCTCTACTATACCATTTTCTTCCAAAGTCTCCCATGAGAAATACAAATTTGACATCAAGAGGCATATCAATAATTTTCCTGAGCAAAGAACTAACTTTCTTGATGTGAATCATACCGTTCTTGTAGCATGTTAAGTGGTTTCAGTAATTTTCCTTTCTTATAAATATTACTTAAATTTTCTCCTTGCTTCTTTTAACATTTTTATTTTGATATAATTATTTGATATAATTTTATTTTGATATAATTTCAGAAAAGCTGCAAGAATAGTAGAAAGAGTCCCTATATATACTTCGCCAGGTTTCCCCACATAATAACATTTTACCACATTTGCTTTATATGTCTTTTTCTGTGTGTGTGTAAATTTTCTTCTAAACCATTTGAGGGTACTTGGAGACCGGATTCCTCCTTATCCGTAAATTCTTCAGTGTGTCAATTCTAAAAACATTTGCTTACATAACTCAAGTGCAATTATCAAAATTAGACAAATGACAAATAACAATGATATATCATAATTGTTTCATATACAGCCTTTATTCAGATTTTGCCAGTTAGTCTAAGAGTATCATTTTTAGCAAAACAAAACCCAAGATCTTGTGTTTCATTTGGGGGTCATGTCTTTTTAGTCTCTTTCTATCTGGAACAGTACTTCAGTCTGTGACACTTGTGAAGCATGCAGGTCAGTTATGTTGCCGAATTTCTTTCAGTTTGGGTTTGTCACTATCTCCTCATGATTAGATTCAAGTTGTGGTTTAAGAGATGTGTTGTTCTTCATGAACCATATCAGGAATGCATGGTAACAATTTGCCCCATTGCTAGTGATTGGGGATTTGGGTTTAATTTTTTTTCTTGATACTCATAGCATGATTATAAATATTTATAATGTAATGGCATGGAGCTTTTGGAATTTCTTCACAAAGTAACTTTATTATAGTTCTGTTTTCTCAAAATCAAAGAAAATTAAGCCTCTTTCCTGGACAATTCTTTCTTGTTTCCTATCTAGGTTAAGCCTTTCTAGGTTTAATTCAAATTCTTCCTCCTCTGTGAAGTCTTCTCTGTTAGCCTATGCAGAAGTAATTTTTCCTGAACTTAAATCTTATTAAACATAATGAACCTAGTTTGAAGCCTGACATTTTGTAAGTACTCATTAAACATTGTCTCCTTTCTGCTTTTCTGCTTTTTATCTGATATCTCACATTTATTGTATTTTAAATATTTTATTTGATCATGAAATTTTAGATATGAAAGCAAACTCAATCATAAGTTAATATCATTTCAGTTTATGTATGAACAAAGGTTATATTACTCTGGAACTTATATCTGGAGTTCATAGAATCTCAGAATTTTAAAACCCCTAACACGTTTTGTTTCATGGAGATAGGACAGGGACAAAGTGGATGGTTTAGCAGTTGCAGTTCTAGGTTCCTGCCAGCCCAGTCAACAAAGTTTCTCTGATTTTTTCTGTTTTATATGTTGCATTTCTATATAAGAATTTTTACAAAAAAGGATTCAGCTACTAAAAAGAAAGCAAAAAATAAAAATATGAAAATAGTTGCTCTGTCCCATATCAACCCAATGTACAACCCCTGCTAGGGGACGTATAAGCTATACTTTTGATCCTAGAGACAAGGAACTTACTGACTCCTCAATCACTGAGCACTTTCCACATACCAGGCGTCTTGTAGGCATTGATCATACAAAGATGAACAAGACATACATAGATACTGCTCTCATGTAGCTGATAGATTTAAAACTTAAAAAACACTCTTTTATATCAAGTTGAAGTCTACTTACTTGTGAGGTGAATGTGATAACCACTACATTACGGAAACAAGTCTACTGACTTGTCATTTCTCTCTTCAGTTCAGTTCAGTTCAGTTCAGTTGCTCAGTCGTGTCCGACTCTTTGTGACCCCATGAACTGCAGCACGCCAGGCCTCTCTGTCCATCACCAACTCCTGGAGTCTACCCAAACCATGTCCATCGAGTCAGTGATGCCATCCAATCATCTCATCCTCTGTCGTCCTCTTCTCCTCCTGCCCCCAATCCTACCCAGCATTAGGGTCTTTTCCAATGAGTCAACTCTTTGCATCAGGTGGCCAAATTATTGGAGTTTCAGCTTCAACATCAGTCCTTCCAATGAACACCCAGGATTGATCTCCTTTAGGATGGATTGATTGGATCTCCTTGCAGTCCAAGGGACTCTCAAGAGTCTTCTCTAACTCCACAGTTCAAAAGCATCAATTCTGCGGCGCTCAGCTTTCTTCACTGTCCAACTCTCACATCCACACATGACCACTGGAAAAACCATAGCCTTGACTACATGGACTTTTGTTGGCAGAGTAATGTCTCTGCTTTTAAATATGCTATCTAGATTGGCCATAACCTTCCTTCCAAGGAGTAAGTGTCTTTTAATTTCATGGCTGCAATCACCATCAGCAGTGATTTTGGAGCCCAAAAAAATAAAGTCTGACACTGTTTCCACTGTTTCCCCATCTGTTTCCCTTGAAGTGATGGGCCCAGATGCCATGATCTTAGTTTTTTGAACGTTGAGCTTTAAGCCAACTTTGTCACTCTCCTCTTTCACTTTCATCAAGAGGCTCTTTAGTTCTTCTTCACTTTCTGCCATAAGGGTGGTGTCATCTGCATATCTGAGGTTATTGATATTTCTCCCAGCAATCTTGATTCCAACTTGTGTTTCTTCCAGCCCAGCGTTTCTCATGATGTACTCTGCATATAATTTAAATAAGCAAGGTGACAATATACAGCCTTGACATAGTCCTTTTCCTATTTGGAACCAGTCTGTTGTTCCATGTCCATTTCTAACTGTTGCTTCCTGACCTGCATACAGGTTTCTCAAGAGACAGGTCAGATGGTCTGGCATTCCTATCTCTTTCAGAATTTTCCACAGTTTGTTGTGATCTACACAGTCAAAGGCTTTGGCAAGGTCAATAAAGCAGAAATAGATGTTTTTCTTGAACTCTCTTGCTTTTTTGATGATCCAGCAGATATTGGCAATTTGATCTCTGGTTCCTCTGCCTTTTCTAAAACCAGCTTGAACATCTGGAAGTTCACGGTTCACGTATTGCTGAAGTCTGGCTTGGAGAATTTTGAGCATTACTTTGCTAGCATGTGAGATGAGGGCAATTTTGTGGTAGTTTGAGCATTCTTTGGCATTGCCTTTCTTTGGGATTGGAACGAAAACTGACCTTTTCCAGTCCTGTGGCCACTGCTGAGTTTTCCAAATTTGCTGGCATATTGAGTGCAGCACTTTCACAGCATCATCTTTGAGGATTTGAAAAAGTTCAACTGGAATTCCATCACCTCCACTAGCTTTGTTCGTAGTGATGCTTTCTAAGGCCCACTTGACTTCACATTCCAGGATGTCTGGCTCTAGGTGAGTGATCACACCATCGTGATTATCTGGAACGTGAAGATCTTTTTTGTACAGTTCTTCTGTGTATTCTTGCCACCTCTTCTTAATATCTTCTGTTTCTGTTAGGTCCATACCATTTCTGAAAACTAGCTGCCTAATCTACATAAAACTCTTAATTTTACAAAGATAGGTTAATATTTTTTCTTCTCCAGGGTAGAACTTCCAAAGTCCTTCAACTAATTTTTTGGTGTGTCTATTTTTTTTTTTCTTTTTTGTAGGACTTCATTTTTCAGAGCAGTTGTAGGTTTACAATAAAGGAGAGTAATAAGATTTCCCATGTACACCTATCCTCTGCTGTGACACAGCTTAGCTTTCCCTATTATTAACATCACTCGCCAAATAGAACTTTTAAATTATTTTTTCTTTTTTAAAATGTATTTATTTATTTTCAGTTATACATATACATGTATCTGTTTGTACCTTTTTTCTAAAAACCAAGGATGAACCTATGTCAACATATCACAATCACCCAAAGTCCATAAGTGCTCGCTCTTGGTATTGTACATTCACTGGGCTTGGAAAAATTACGACATTTTCATCGTTATAATATCATATACAGTATTTTCACTGCCCTAAAAATACCCTGTGTTCTGCTTATTCATCTCTCCCTCCAACTATCTTCTCCGCACCCCTGGAAATCGCTGATCTTTATCTTGTCCATAGTTTTGCTTTTTCTTGAATGGTATGTAATTGGAATCCTACAGTATAGTAACCTTCTTAGATTGCCTTTTTTCACTTAATAGTGTGCGTTTGAGGTTTCTCCTTGTCTTTTCCTAGCTTGGCAACTCAGTTATTTTTAGCACTGAATAATATGCTGTTGCCTGGATGAGCCTCAGATATTTATCCATTCACCTAATGAAGGATATCTTGGTAGCTTCAAGTTTTATAAATATAGATAAAGCTACTATTGACATTCATGTGCAAGTTTTTGTGTAGAGATAAGTTTTCAGCTCCCTTGGTTTCTTATCCAAGAGGGAAATTATAGGATCGTATGATAACAGTATGTTTAGCTTTGTTGAAAAACCACCAAACTTGTCTTCCAAAGTAGATGTACCATTTTGCATTCCCACCAGCAATATGTTTGCACCCTTTAACTATATGGAGTTTTACACATAGTAAGTGCTCAAACATAATTTAACAATAAATATTTAAAAGAGTACACATTGATATTCAATCATAAGATGTGGAATTTTGGTTGTTTCAGCCAGAATTGTTGTAGAGGCATTTGTTAGCTGAGGAAAATGCTATGTGGAGATAAGAATATTTCCTTATTTGTCTCAACAATTACATCATAAATATAAGGTATATGTGGAAGTCAAAGTGTTGAGAGAAGTTAAAGGAGGAAAATATGTGGTTAAGCATTTATTAGAATGTCTAATTTCTCCTTATATAATTATAATTTCTTTGAATAATTATAACAGTATTTTTCCCACTTCTATTGGAATGAGCAAAAGTACTTTCTACCTGAGTTTCACAGAAGAGCTATTTACCATCTTTCCCAGAAATAGTTCTTTATATGACTCATAAATTACCATACAAATTGGAAATGACTATTTTGTTCAGTCTGAAATATAGCTTTTTGTATACTAAATGGAAATAAAGAAATGAAATATTTGCTTTGTTTTACAATGCTTATAGGATATAGTAAAGGGAAAATAATTTTTTCTTAATGTTTCTAACACTGTTTGCTTCTTGTGGATAATGTTAAAAAATGAACATTTTTTTTTTTTTTTATAAATACTGAAGGGAAAAAGGATGACAGGAGCCTTCTCTCTTTGCTATTCTGCATTTTAAAGGAAAAACAGTTATAAATGATAAAGATTAATAACAAAATTATTTAACTCCATTTTCACTGACTTGTTTCACCCACTCCTTCACACAATTGCCTCACCTTTCTTATAGAAAACATATATTACTTCTTTTAATTTAAGCTTTCTCATCTCAAAATAGTAAGTTATTGCTTTACACTTTGGTTAGGATATAAGGTAGTGGAAACCAAAGAGGGAAATATATATTTGAGTAAGACTTTGCCCAACAAAAAATGGTATATTGGAGTCATAACCCCCAAGAGTCTCAGAATGTGAATTTATTTGGGGATACAGTCTTTACAGAGGTGATCAAGTTAAAATGAGATCTTTAGTGTGGGCCCTAATCTGATATGATTGATGTTCCTGAAAAAGACGGGAGTGGAATATGGAGACAGTGAGAGAAACACTTAGAGGGAAGGTCACATGAAGGGACAGCTACAAGCCAAGGAGAGAGCCCTGGAAAGATCTTTCCCTCAGAAATGCCAGATGGAGCCAACACTGCTGACACCTTTGATTTCAGACTTTTAACCTCCAAAACCTTGAGACAATACATTTCTGTTATTTAATCCTTCCAGTTTGTGGTGCTTTGTTCCAGAATATATATGGAATTGTTCACAAGTATAAGAATATTTATTATAAAATCAGACAAAGACAAATACTGTATGATATCACTTGTATGTGAGATCTATAGAACGAACTAGTGAATATAATGAAAGAGAAACAGACTCAGATATAGAGAACTTCTGTGTGCCAAGTTATAGTTCTAAGTACAATGTAACTACTATGTAAATAGTTGCCAGCATGTGGCAAAATCAAGTTTTGCTTTTAGGTACTTTTGGGAATTTTTTTTTAAATCAGCATTTAGTGGAATTCATGGATGCAAAACCTAAGGATAAAGAGGGCTAACCGTACTCTTAACACTACATTGGATACTACACATTGCCTAGAGAAAGTTTGTCATACATACTACCTAGAATTTGACAAATTATAGAGTAATTTCTTTACCTTTTCAGAACTTGGGAAGATTCCTTTTTAATTGGTGAGATTTTTCAGTATTAGTGCTTGTGTTAGTTTTCTGTGGTGGCCATAACAAATGACCACAAACTGGATCATTTAAGACAACAGAAATTTATTTGCTCACTGTCTTGTAGGCCCAAAGTCTGAACTCAAAGGCCACAGTCCCCTCAGGGACCCTAGTGGCCGTTCCATTCTCTGCCATTTTCAGCTTCTGGTGGCTATAGTCACTCTTTGGTGCTTCTTGGTAGTATAACTCCAGTCTCTGTCTCCATGGTCACACTGCCTGCTGCCCTTCCTCCTGTGTTTATTTCCTCTGTGTGTCTCTGATAAAGACTCTTCTCATTGGATTAGGGCCCAGATAACCCAAGAAGATCTCATGTCAAGATCCCTAACTTAATTACATCTGTAATAACTCTTTTTCTGAGAGAGGTGACGTTTACGAGTTCCACAGATTTGATTTAAAATACAAACATCTATTAGAGGGGCCACCGTTCAACCCACTACAATGCTGTGTCATGTTTTAAATTCAGTGTGCTTTTCTTGGGGTCATAGTGAACCAAAATCATTTAGGGAAACTAATAACAAAGACAAGAAGGAGAGGAGGATGGGGGAAAGAAAAAGCTTACTTCTACGGAGAATAACAGTTACAAACCTTTATATGTTTCAACATTTGCTACTAAAACTTAATCCTCATTATTTGAGAGTAGTTTAAAATAAGGGGAAAAATTGGAGATTTCTTGGGGGAAAATGCAGTTAAGTACTTGAATAAAAATATGAGGAGAAAGAATTTTTAAGGCACTTGAGATGAACTATTTTAAATTATAAGCCATTCAAAAAAGTATTGTCATAAACAAATTAAAATAAGGATCTTAATCATCATAATCTTTAATAGATCTATCTTCCTGTGTCTGTTTCTATAGTGAACAAGTAACATTTCGGCATAGTACGATTACCCCAAGACTAAGAAACAATTTGTCACTGGCAAGTCTGGTGAATGCAAGACATCAGTGAGTCCTCAGCATGTGAATGTTCTTAATAACTTGCCAAAGCCTCAATTAAAACCCAGAATTTTAAGAAACTGAAATGTTATTCCTAATGAAAATGCTAGAACTTAAAAAAAAACTTTTCACAGCCTAATAATAATAAAACAATAAACATGAACAGACAACTCACAAAAGAAACTCTATAAATACTGAAAATAAAGTTCAAACTCAGTAATAATCAAAGAAATGCAGGTTGCATATTTTTACCCAATGGAGTGGCAGTGATTAAAAAGAATAACAATATCCAGTATTGTAAACTGTATGAATAAAAGGGTATTTTTGTAATTACTGGTGAAATGTAAGCTAGGACCAATTTTCCCAAGGGCAAGTCTTCAAAATCTGCAGAGAGTTTGATGCAACATTTCAGTTCTAGGGAATATACTCTAAAGAAATAAAAATACACGTATTCAAAGATATATGCACAAACAGGCTTATTCTAATGTGTTTTCATTAGTTATAAATTAGAGACAATATATATTTTCCATATTAAGATATTGGCTAAGTAACAGTGCATCCACATGATAGAATCTATCCCTTGCTGGCAATGATGATGAAGATCCATGTCTACTGGCATGAAAATGAATTGTGTTAATGATACCTTTGCACGTGAAAAAAGAAGGGTACAAAAGAAGATAATACCATTTTTGTGAAAAGCACATTTTAATCTATTTTATTCAGACATATATATTTCACACATTTATTACATAGGAATAGCTGGCAGCAAAAAAAGTTAAGAATATTGTCTATTTGATAATAAGATGATGTGAAACTTTTAAAATATGTATCAGCTTTATAAATTTTTAATAATGAATTTAAACCACATTTAACATAGACAAGAAAGTATTTTAGAGGTATTTATTTTATTTTTTTAATTTATTTATTTTTAATTGAAGGATAATTACTTTACAATATTGTGTTGGTTTCTGCGATACATCAACACAAATCAGCCACAGGTATACATATGTCCCCACCCTCCCCCCTCCCACCCTGTCCCATCCTCCAGGTTGTCACAGAGCCCTGTATTGAGTTCCCTGAGTAATACAGCAAATTCCCGCTGGCTATTTTACTTATGATAGTGTATATGTTAGACGTACTTAAATACACTCTTTAATGGGTTCTTCATCAGAAAAGGAATTAATATGTTGGGCAGTGTTTCACAAGCACATTTTGGAGATTTGCCTCATTAATATTTGCATTGTGGATATACATACTTAATAGAAAACACACAGGTTTTTTGTTTGTTTGTTTTTTGAGGATAAAAATTGGGAATTTGTTGCCATAAAGAAAAATAAATTTACAAAGCTAAAAAAATATAATAGTATGTTTCTGTTTGCTTCAAAAGGACAGACATTCAAAATTTATGATAGATAGTTAATTGGCAAGTTAAGAATGCTCAGGGCTCAAAGAAACAACACTAAATGAGGAGAAATTGGCAAGTATTAAAAATTAGGTAGAGGTTTTCTACTATTCTTGCTACTGCCATCTTTATAGTCTAGAATAAAGTATTGCAAGGACATTTCTTCACATTCAGTTCAATTCAGTAAATATTGAGCTCACAGAACTCATTGTGTTCAAGAATGAACAAATTAAGAAGACACAGTCGGTATACTTCAGGAGATCAAGTCTGGAACCTCTCATATTCAAGTAATTTTCTGATTCATGCAAAGGAGACACTTCACTAGTAGCACTCAGAAACACTACTTGGCAATGTGACTCTGTGAAATTCAAAATTTTCAGTTGTTAGCTTTCTTTTATCTATGCTGTACTGAATGCCACTATAGGCAGAAGACTGAGGCTAAAAACGATTACTTCTTCAAAGTAAACATTAAAAACTCTTTGTACCTTTTCCTTCTTCTATAGCAATTTGCTAATACTCTATCTTTGTTTGGGTTGCTATAACGAAATAACACAGACTGGGTAAGCTTATAAACAACAAAATTTAATTCTCATGGTTCTGGGGGCTGGGAAATCCAAGATTGGGGTGCAAGATCATGGTCATGTTCTGGTGAGGGTGCTTTTCTTGGTTCATAGCTGGTGTGTTCTTGCTGTGTTCTCACATGGTGGAAGGGGCTAGGGAGCTCTCTGGAGCCTCTTTCATAAAGAATTAGTCCCATTATCATAACATGACTCATGATATAAGCATTTCTCGAAAGTTTCCACCTCCTCAAACCATTATCTTTGGCAATAAGACTTTCTTTCTTTTTTAGGATTTCAACATAGGAACTCTGGAGGGACCCATTTGGACCATAGCATGTGTCAACAAAAACTATAAATAAGACAGATTTATTTAAATATATTTAAAATATTTATTAAAGATACACACACATATTAAAAGTGAAATAGAACCCAAAAAGACTTAAAACAAGAGGGAAACACTCACTCTATTTCTTACTCTTTCCCACTCCCAGTGCAGTTTCTGTAGAGGCAACTATTTTAAATTATTTTCTTACAAATTCCTCCATATTGCTAAATAATCCATCTATACTGATTGTATTCTCTGGGCTTCCCTGGAGGCTCAGATGGTAAAGAATCCACCTGCAATGCAGGAGACTCAGACTTGAACCCTTGGTGAGGGAAATCCCTTGGAGAAGGGAATGGCTATCTTCTCTGGTTAATGTATTCTCTGCTTCCTCTTAGGATATAGAGATTTACTTTCTCACACCACCTTTTGGCTTTGCGTTCATCCTTACAAAATCATCATAAATCTTAATTTTAGGTAAATCAACTGACAGTATTTGCATTAATAAGAAGAAATAAGTGATTTTTGTACTGCCAAGAATGAACCTTGGATTACATTTTATTTCTGTTAAAATTTTGTTTGCTGTAGTTGTGAATTGTTTTACATCTTTTTAAAGGAATTTCTTAGAAATGCTTATTTTTCCCAACTGTATCATCAGAGCCATTTTGCTATACATAAAAAAAAAAATGGAGCTCAATAATCTTTTGCTGCACTCTAGGCCAGTGGCTATAGGCCATGACCATGGTCCTAGTAGTTCCTTTGTGTATGACCCTGAATAGAATTCACTATGTCCGAGGTCATAAGACTTCCTTCTTGGTGTAGTCCTTGGTATGGTAAGAATTACCATAACCTTAAGTGTTTCTAGAAAGAGTGCACAGAAGGTAAGTATATGTATCAATGATGTCTGAAAATGTCTTTATTTAACCCACATTATGACTGATCATTTTTTAGGACATAGAAACAAGCAAAGAGCTCAAAAATAAAAGAAAAAAGTAAGAGACAAACTGAGGTATCTAATATTTGACTAATAAGTGTTCCAGGAAAGAGACAAAGAAAACTTGGAACAAGATACAGTTAAAAAAAAAAATTAAAGGGACTTCCCTGGTGGTTCAGTGGTTAAGACTTTGTTTTCCAATTCAGGGAGTGTGGGTAAAATTACTGGTTGTGAACCTAAGATTCCCCCATGACTTGCAACCAAAAAACCAAAACATGAAAAATAAAAGGAATATTATAATAAATTCAATAAAGACTTTAAAATTGTCCATGTTAAAAAAAATCTTAAAAAAAAACCACACACACAGTAAAGAACGATAAAGCTCCAGATTGAAAGAGAAAGCTACGATTTTTCCACAGACTTTGAAGAAACTGTCTAATGCCATCTTGCATCCAGTGTTGTAGACGACAAGTCTGAAGCGATTCAGGTTTTCATTTTTGTAGGTCCTCCTACTCTGTAGAAGTTTTTAGGATTTTGAAAAAGACTTCCAGAATTCTAAAATTTCATAATGATATGCTTTTCTGTCAATATCTTTAAAAATCACTTTTCTTGGTATTTAGTTTGCTCCTTCAATGTGGGACTTTATGGTTCTTTAGCTCCAGCAAGTTTTTATTTTGTTTTGGCTTAATTTTGTTCTTTTCCCCTACTTTTTCTTTTCTAAAACTCTTTCAGTCAAATATTAGATTGTTTAGATTTGTCTTTTATGTCTCTTGCATTAAATTTTTTTTCAATTATTTGCTTTTTTCTATTTTTCTAAGAAATGTCCTTTACTTTCTAAACTTTATGCTGATTTTAAATTCAAGTATTCAAATATTTAATATCCAAGAGCTCTTTGTTTTCTTTAACTGCTTATTTTTGAAATGGCATCATTAATGAAAGTTAGTTTGATTTACAAACAGGAGGATATTATTGTTACAGTTATTCTCCTATCTCCTCACTTTTCTCTTTTTCTCCTGAGATAGTTTTTCTCATTTATTTTATTTGTCTTTTACACTGTGGTTTTATTTTTTTTTAAGTGATGATTTTCAATTGCCAGTTACACAGTTGACTTCAACCTCTGCATCCGATTTAATTTTCAGTTGGAAATTCTTCCTGCTGGTGATCAAACAGAAAGCCAGGGGTTCACAAAATGTCAAAACATCAGACATCTGTTTTGTGGGTTTCTTCATTTTCCCCAGAGAAAAAGCCTTTACTCTCCTAAGAATAAGATTTCTGACTACTGCCTTTCCGTCTATTCTGCCTGAAGTGGGATATGGCAGAGTGGACATGGAATTGGAATGACCATATGCAGACCATATGTCAGCCCATCACTTTATTACCACTACCAACATCAGCTTTCTGTCTGTGGTTCTCCGGGACATGTTGCATCTTCTATTCTGTGCTCTCTATAAGCACTCTAAAGTAAGGTCTTACTCTAAGATGCTACATCAGTTGCCATTATTCTACTTGCTTCCCATTTTCTAGAGTTATGTGAAATATGTCGTCCTTTGGTAGCTCCCTTTGTATCTTTTGCTCATTCTTGGCTTAATTGCATGTGTCTTAATTCATCAAATACCTGCTTTGTGCTTGTTGCTGTGAGAGGTATAAGACACCTGTAAGAGGCAAAGACTCTGGCTTGAAATTTATTCAGGAGGAGAAATTAAATGTACAATTTAATAGGCAGACAAAAGACTGATACAAATGACAGTGAATAACTGAGTAGATTTATATAGCACTGAATTACACACCCCAGTTTTATGACACTCTAGGGGTTCAGGGCACTTGGAGTGAGCTCTGAATGCAGAAATATTTTGAACTTGGGGAAGAATGAAAATTTGCTGCAAGTATATGTCACTGATCTTCCTGGGTGTTTACTTAGATATGTGGCAGTTCTATAGACTATTAAGGAAGCTGACTGGCGAGTGCAAAGGTAAAGTATTGAAGAGTAGCAGGAGTGGATAATCAGGACTTTAAAATTTAAACTTCATGTGACAGTAATGATGATAATAAAATAAATAAGAAGGTATACATGGCATGGCAGTTAATGTCCTCTAACTCAATTGTATACATTTAAGAAGCAAAGGCCTGACGATTTAATCTGGTCTTGAGTTACAAAGGAAGAGATCTTGGAATCTAGTGCAAAGATATAGAACCCAAGCTCTCTAACGTATAGCCCGAGGCCTTTATTACTGCACGTGGTATAAACCTAATTTCTGGTGATAACTCATGAGTTTTGTTTCTTTCGTGTAAGAAAATACCACACATATCCTAAGAGGTTGCCAGCTGACCATATAATGCATAATTATAAAGCAGAATACATGCTTTATACAACAGTATTTTGAATAATGTCCCTTGCTGTCTTCATTCACTGATTCATTCATTTGTTCATTAATTCATTCAATATTTTATTCATTCTTTCCATGAAGGTCTTGAATGCCAGGAATTCAAGTCCGAGTGAGCCATTTCTTTCAAATGGCTCATTTTGTGGATGTAAAGGGACAAATTTATGTTGCTTTGCTTTCCTGTGATTCAGACAACTAATTTAACTCCTTGGATGATTAGGGTTATATCTCACTGATGCTAGTGTTTGTGTTTTGTTTTCTTTTTTCTTTCATTTCACCCACAATCTGAAAAACAGAGTTTACTTTTTCCTCTTCCTGTTAACCCTCAGCAATGAAGACACTATGGTCAAGTATTGGATTTAGCAAACACGTCTCCAAAGTACTTTTTCCAAAATAACTGAAAAAATATTTTGGAGTTTGTAGAACCTGAAACTCAACATATTAGAAAATTTTCCCTCTTGATTTCTAAATTCTGACTCACTTAACATGTAACTCAGCTCAACATTATTTTGTGAGAGTGGTTTAAAGCCCAAGAATTTTCCTGGGCTTTACTTTTTTTCATCCTAACCCCAACTTAGCTCCGCATCCAAACAAAGACATCCTGCTATATCTACACAGCCCTAAATATTCAAGTTCTGCTTAAAATAAAAAAATCAGAAAGTCTTCAAATTTATATGCCCATGACCCTATGGCATATCTCTCCCTCCACTGGGTGAATATTTTTCAGGAATAAAAATAGGGGAGGTAGGGGAGCAAGGAAAGGGCAATTTCTTTCCGCCAGTGCTTTGGCATGTTCAGTTCTGCTGGATCTTACCCACATGCAAGTGTAATCATGAAGACAGATGGGACATTCTTTTTCCTTGAAGAATATGCTGGCATGAGTATTTTTTGTTGGAACATGGACTTTTGTGAGAACCATGCTGAATCAGAAGAAGAAAGGAGTGGTGATGGAAAGTTTCAGCATCATTCTGCCTTCCTCTCCTTTCCATCCACAAGAAAAAAAAAATCCCACAGAGAATATGCAGCACATTCCAAGAGAGTTGATCATTATTTTGTTTCAGCAACCTTTGGACTTTATAAACAAATATCCAGATTAACCTGGTGGAGCCCGTAGTTTCACATTGTTTTGCCTTCCAGTTGCTCACATTATTACTATGGCCATTACCGTTATGATTAATGCAGGCATGTCACTGTGTTTTCAAACAAAAGGCTGGCTACCCTTTCTGAAAATTTCATAAAGGCTAAGCTCCCTGTAAAATTTTAAGGAAACATTTTAAAGCTAAAACCGCACAGGTTCAATCTGAACTTCATTAGTGGCCTCCTTGAAGCCAAACACAGTCTTGCGAGGCCTATTAGTGTGAGCTGGAGACACTGAAGGCCCACATAGTTTTTTAGAGTCCAAAAATGCCTCACTCGGGCTGGCATCCTTCCCTGAACTCTGCTGTTTGAGGCATTCACTGGATCCAGGTAAATTCACATCTTGTTTCTTTCTCTTGATTCTGTCAGCTAAGAAGAAATCTAAGATAGTGCTAGCCTGCTTGAAGAATTAGCAGCCAGGTGAAGGGCTGTCTTTCTTGGCAGAGCTGAGAGAGCTTTTCTGCTTGCTGCATCCATTTAGCAGAATATCCTGATGTTGCTCTGTGGCATATGCATTTATAGGTCTTTAATTAAAAATGCACATTTTCTCATTCTATGGTCAAATATGTAACATGGCATCCATGGGAAATAGCATTCTTCATAGGGTCTGGAATGTATCTGCACCTTCCTGGAAAAAAGAATCTATGGAGGAAATTCTATATCCCTAGTCTTGAAGATTAGATCTAGTGATGAATAGGCTCACTTTTGAATGGTTTAGTTTCAATTCTAATAAGAATGGTTTTCATTTACCCATTCAACTAATACTTGTAGACAATTCCTTATGTACCAGACACAATCCTAGGTACTGGAAAAATAATGGTGAACAAGATAGACAAAAGAGATCCCTTAAAGAACTGGCAATAGAATGATGGAGACAGGTAAATACACAAAACTTTTTTTTTTTTTTAATATAGTGCTTTGGATAACTCCTTTAAAAACAAGTAAAGCAAGATGATAGAATGGAAAATAATGAGACATGTGCATGTGTGGTAGCTATTTTAGATATGGTAATCAAGGAAAGACTTCCAAGTTCAGTTCACTTCAGTCACTCAGTCGTGTCCGACTGTTTGCGACCCCATGAATCGAAGCACACCAGGCCTCCCTGTCCATCACCAACTCCCGGAGTCTACCCAAACCCATGTCCATCGAGTTGGTGATGCCATCCAACCATCTCATCCTCTGTCGTCCCCTTCTCCTCCTCCTGCCCCCAATCCTACCCAGCATTAGGGTCTTTTCCAATGAGTCAACTCTTCACATGAGGTGGCCAAAGTATTGGAGTTTCAGCTTCAACATCAGTCCTTCCAAGGAACACCCAGGACTGAGCTCCTTTAGGATGGACTGGTTGGATCTCCTTGCAATCCAAGGGACTCTCAAGAGTCTTCTCCAACACCACAGTTCAAAAGCATCAATTCTTCAGTGCTAGCTTTCTTCACCGTTCAACTCTCACATCCATACATGACTACTGGAAAAACCATAGCCTTGACTAGACAGACCTTTGTTGGCAAAGTAATGTCTCTGCTTTTCAATATGCTATCTAGGTTGGTCATAACCTTCCTTCCAAGGAGTAAGCGTCTTTTAATTTCATGGCTGCAATCACCATCAGCAGTGATTTTGGAGCCCAAAAGAATAAAGTCTGACACTGTTTGCACTGTTTCCCCATCTATTTCCCATGAGGTGATGGGACCAGATGCCATGATCTTAGTTTTCTGAATGTTGAGCTTTAAGCCAACTTTTTCACTCTCCACTTTCACTTTCATCAAGAGGCTCTTTAGTTCCTCTTCACTTTCTGCCATAAGGGTGGCGTCATCTGCATATCTGAGGTTATTGATATTTCTCCCAGCAATCTTGATTCCAACTTGTGTTTCTTCCAGCCCAGCATTTCTCATGATGTACTCTGCATATAATTTAAATAAGCAGGGTGACAATATACAGCCTTGACTTACTCCTTTTCCTATTTGGAACCAGTCTGTTGTGCCATGTCCATTTCTAACTGTTGCTTCCTGACCTGCATACAGGTTTCAAAGGAGATGGCATTTAAGAGGTACCTAGACACAATGAGAGAATGACTCCATTCTCTCATGGGTTGTCTGGGAGAAACCTGTTCTGGGAAGAGAGAACTGTAAAGGCAGTGCCCTGAGGTTGGGATGAGCCTGTACACTTGGGGAGCATCAAAAATCCCAGTGGGGAGCATCAAAAATCCCAGTCTGGAAAGAAAGAGTTAAAGTAGGATAAGTATTAGAAGATGAAGTTAAAGTATGTGGCATATCAAATGACTGGTCCCAATTCTTTAGCTTTTACTGTTTCATCAAGGTTCAAATGTATCTCTTGCTCTTTGACCTTGAGGTCATCCACATGATGTTGTGTGGCTAAAGACAAGTGGGCAGAGTTGACAGGATGCTAGTTCTGACCAGAGGATTTGAGAGGCCTGCAACATTTCTGTTTCTACCACAGCTAGTTTGTTGGACCCAGGAAGTGGATGAGAGAAGCATACAGAACCTTCTAAACTATTGCAGCCTGAAGATATTCTGCTCCAGGAATGACTATGAGGTCAACTCAGCCAACTGAAGATCTATGAAAATAAATGATTGAAATCCTTGAGTTTTGAGGTTGTTTTCAAAACATTATTATGGCAGTGGCTAATCAATGCAGGGACCTGATCATTTAGGATCTCAAGGGTCTTGATAAAAAGTTGGACACTCTTCTAAAAGTAATGGAAAACCACCAGTTGGTTTTAAGTTGAGAAATGACACAAATTGAATTAAGATTTTAAAAGATCACAAAGGTTTAAAAGATCATCACTGTCTGAAGAATAGACTGTAGAAGAAAAATGATATAAGGAAGTTTGGGAGTAGTGAGTCAAGAAAAAGATGGTGGTGGTTGAGATACTCCCTTGTTTATTTAAAAAACAGTAAAAATGATTAGTTCTGATTTCTGTTAGAAATTAGGTAATTATTTTATTTTAAAAATATTTATTTATTTAAAGTCTACAAACAATAAATGCTGGAGAGGGTATGGAGAAAAGGGAACCCTCTTGCATTGCTCGTGGGAATGTAAACTGATACAGCCACTACAGAAGACAGTATGGAGACTCCTTAAAAAGCTAGTAATAAAACCACCATATGACCCAGCAATTTCACTCCTAGGCATATACCCTGAGGAAGTCAAAACTGAAAAAGACACATGTACCCCAGTGTTCACTGTACCACCATTTACAATAGCTAGAACGTGGAAGCAACCTAGATGTCCATCAACAGATGAACATACAAAGAAGCCGTGGTACATATATACAATGGAGTACTACTCAGCCATAAGAAGGAACACATTTGAGTCTGTTCTAATGAGGTGGATGAAACTAGAACACATTATACAGAGTGAAGTAAGTCAGAAAGGGAAATATAAATATCGTATACTGACACATATACATAGAATCTGAGAGATGGCACTGATGAATTTATTTTCAGGTCAGCAAGGGAGAAACAGACAGAGAACAGACCTATGGACAAGGTGGGAGGAGAGGAGGGGTAAGGGTAGATGTATGGAGAGAGTAACATAGAAATTTACAATACTGTGTGTAAAACAGATAGCCAATGGAAATTTGCTGTATGACTCAGGGAACTCAAACAGAGGCTCTGCCACAGGCTGAAGGGTGGGGTGAGGAAGGAGATGGGAGGGGGCATGGGTGTACCTATGGCTGATTCTCGTCGATGTAGGACAGAAAACCACAAAATTCAGTAAAGCAATTATCCTTCAATTAAAAAAAAATTTTAAATTGTTTATTTATTGCTGTGCTGGGTCTTGAACACTGTGTGCAGGGTTTCTGTAGTTGTGGCACATGGATTTCTCATTGCGATGGCTTCTCTTGTTGCAAAACATGGGCTCTAGGGCACCAGGGCTTTAGTAGTTGGAAGTGCAGGCTCAGTAGTTGTGGTGCCTGGGCTTAGCTGCTCTGTGGCAACAAGGATCTTTAGGACCAGGGATAGAACCTGTGTACTCTGCATGGCAAGGTGGACTCTAAACAACCGGACCACCAGGGAAGTCTGGTGTTTAATACTTGGTGAAATCAAAAGTGCTTATTTGTTTTGTGTTAACTAAAGATCTGTACTTTAACTAGAATGAACCTTGCTATAACATAGTCAGATCTAGTAGAATTATCTTTTTTTTTTTTACATTTAAGGCAAGGAACACAGAGCTTGAAATTTGGAAGAATCTCTTCGGATGACAGTTTTTAAGGATGGAAGGGAGAATCCAGAGAATGGAGAGAAGAAATCAAATGTCTCTTTAGCCCCATATTTAAAGATCTCAAGAATTATTCAGATATAATGTGGTAAAAAGGAGAAAGATTCAAAGAGAGAGAGAGTACTTGGATAGTCAGTAAGTTAGGATAGCTAACATATTGCTGTTGTCGCTAAATAATCTTGAGCAAGTGGAAGTCAAGGTTTTCATTTAGCCACAGAAAAATGGGAAAATACCACCTAATCTATGTATAAGTTTATCCCGAGGGTGTTGTGTGCACTAAGGCACTTTAAAAGAAAGCATAAAATGCTATTCCTATGGAAAGTGCAATTATACAACTTGAAAACCAGTCAAGGTCTTTTCTAATGGAAGATCGTTTATATTATACATAAAAAAATTCCTACTAATTTACTTCAAATGTTGTAATTACAAACATATATAGGGGATTTCCATTTTTATTGAATATAGGTTAGAGTAAATCTGAGCAAATGTGACCCACCATGTCTGCTCTTACATTTAAATACTGAGCTAATATAGCTTGACATTGTAGGAAAAAAAAAACAAAACACTAAACTTAAAAGTGCTTTACTATTGCAGAGGTATAGGGAATGATGTAAACTTTTCTGGATTTTTTTTTTTTTCTGTATTAAAGAAGAATTCAGTCAAAAAGCAATTAACTTTTTTCCTCTCTCTCAGGGAGGGAAAAAAAAAAACCACCAAAATTACTGATACTTCCCCAAGTCTAGAAGTAACTTCACCCACAGCACACAAACTGTCTATTGTAATGTTTGTCCTGAAAGAGAAAACCAGAAATAATGACCGCTCCTGTGTATGCATTTTCAATCTCCCCTGCCTACTTCTCTGTAATCCCTGTGTCATCTGAGGAAAATTCTCCTTTACTTACAAAGACAACTGTAAAATCTTCATGTGAACTGACATTTTAAAACCAAACTGCCCACTTGTATTTTATAGTTTGGTCAGAAATATTCTTCATCTCGTGTCCCAGGTGAAACCAAAATGAGGCCACAAGTGGGACAGTCAGGTGAGGTGGTGAGTACACCATCCAGAGGAGATGACCTGGCCAACTGGCTTTCCTTCTCAGGTAACAGGGAATTGCGGACTTGCCAGCCCAGGTGACCAAAAGGCAGAAGTTTTTCTTCCTTTCCTTCACCCTTTCATGTCCTATGGAACCCACCCTCCAGTTTGGGATTGAGCCTTGCCCTTTGGCACTGTATTTATGACTGTCATTGGGGTTCCTCACTAAGAACTCAGTTGCTGTGTGCAAGCTGACAGTAGACTCCATGTTAGTTTTAACTGTGAAATAGCAACAAATCCTTCCTTTCATTAGTTTTCTGGTCTTCCTATCATCAGATGTGGGACACTGTGGGATGTGTGTGTGTGTGTGTGTGGTGTGTGTGTGGGGTGTGTGTGTGTGTGCTCAATTGTGTCTGACTCTTTGCCACTCCATGGACTATATCCCACTAGGCTCCTCTGTCCATGGGATTTCCAAAGCAAGAATACTGGAACGGGTTGCCATTTCTTACTCCAGAGGATCTTCCAGACTCAGAGATTGAACCAGCATCTCTTGCGCCTCCTGCATTGGCAGGAGGATTCTTTACCACTGCGCCACCTGGTATATGTAAATCAGACCACTTTCCTGAGAGCTGAGAGACACACTGCAAGTGTTGCCATGACTATCATTCCTCACCAGCAGCAAGGAGGGAAAAAAACTAGGGTACTGCTCCAATTGCTTTTTCTTTCTGATTGATGGTTTAACTATTACTAGTTTAACTCCTGTTTCAACTTAGTTGTTTCTTAGTTTCATAGATTTTTTTCTTTTTTGCATTAATATTGTTTGTAGCACTTCATTAGCTATGATTTTTGAGCTTTAAGGAGAATGTATGCAAATTTTTGTGTGTAAATGAATATATATATTACAGCAGATTAAGTATCAGAAGCTTTCATGATATTTTCAAAGAAGTCCATGATGCAAAAAATGGGTTAAGTACTATTAAACTTGCTAGTAGGTCTTCCCTGGTGGCTCAACAGTAAAGAATCTGCCTGTCAATGGAGACACGGGTTCAGTCTCTGAGTTGGGAAGATCCCCTGGTGAAGGAAATGGCAACCTGCTCCAGTATTCTTGCCGGAGAAATCCCATGGTCAGAAGAGCCTGGCACGCTACTGTCCATGGGGTTGCAAAAAGTCGAACACGACTGAGCAACTAAACAGCAACAACAAACCTTGCTAATAAAGATACCATTCATGTAATCAACTTGAGGATGTTAGCCTTAAACCATTAGGATGCCATCTGACCCATCGTCTAATGGGATATGATAGAAGCTGGGCAGCTATCCGGTTTGCGCACTGAATGGCTCCAGATTCTATCACCCAATTACTCTACTTCCTCCTTTCTTTCCTAGTTTAGAATCCTTGGTTTAGAACCTGGATACTTCTTTTCTAAAGCATGTTACCTTGTTATTGTTAGGTTGTTTGAACAATCTGTCATTTTGATTTGTACCTTACTTACACCAAAATCAAAAGAGGGAACAGGAATTGAGAAAGGATAGCAGAGGGTTGACGGGAAGAATGAGAAACTGTAAATCTTTTCTTTGTTCTTAGTTAAGCTTTATTTTTATTTATTTATTTATTTTTTAATTTTAGTTGGGGGCTAATTACTTTACAATATTGTAGTAGTTTTTGCCATACATTGACATGGATCAGCCATGGGTTTACATGTGTTCCCCTTCCTGGACCCCCCTCCCGCCTCCCTCCCCATCCCATCCCTCTAGGTCATCCCATTGCCCTAGTCCTGAGCATTTGTCTCATTCATCGAACATGGAATGGAGTTCTTTCTTGATGTCAATTCTAAATTCTGAATCCAGAACCATTGATTTTAGGGTCCCAGGCCCTCTTACTGCCTGGGAAAGAAATTTTGACATGTAGTAAAAGTTTTGGTGGTTCTAAGAATAAAAAGGCTTTCCAGAACTGTTTTTCTTCATCTAATTCAAGGATTCCATTCCAACCACTCCTGCCCTGTGGGGAACGTTTCTTTCAATGTCTAGCACACAAATGGGTTACCTCCTTCTCTTTACTTGGATTGACTGGATTGGCTCCAGAAGCCATCTGCATCTGGTTTGGAGTTTCCTGTTGTCTGGTTTCATGAAGATGATCCTTCCTTTCCAGGGCTACTTGGACTATAGGAAGGTTGTATCTTGGCTCATTTTAATCTTACTTCTAGCTTCTTCTTAAAGTGCTTCATCAGACAGGATCTGAAATAGGTCTCTTTCTGATCTCCTGAAGTATGTCTATTTAGCAGGTTATAACTTTTCTTGATCTTCTCTTTGAATGTAATCCTGGATGAAAGAACTTCAAAATATTTAGGTATTTCTTGACTTCAGACATTCTAGGAGTAAGCTGCTGCTGCTGCTGCTAAGTCGCATCAGTCGTGTCCGACTCTGTGCGACCCCATAGACGGCAGCCCACTGGGCTCCCCCGTCCCTGGGATTCTCCAGGCAAGAACACTGGAGTGGGTTGTCATTTCCTTCTCCAGTGCATGAAAGGGAAAAGTGAAAGTGAAGTCGCTCAGTCGTGTCCAACTCTTAGCGACCCCATGGACTGCAGCCCACCAGGCTCCTCCGTCCATGGGGTTTCCCAGGCAAGAGCACTGGAGTGGGGTGCCACTACTGATCATTAGTTTAGGGCTTCTCAATCTTGTTCAAAAAATTGCAAATACCAAAATACGCAAAGTTGGAATAATAATAAATAAAGATTGTTGTGAAGCTAGGAGTAAAATGAAAGTAACATTAGAAAATCCAGGGTGAAATTTGGCCATATAACTTATTCTCCAAAGGAAAGCAGGTTATACATCCTATGTAATGACTCCAATACTTTGGCCACCTAATGTGAAGAGCCGACTCATTGGAAAAGACCCTGATGCTAGGAAAGATTGAAGCCTACTGGAGGAGGGGGTGGCAGAGGATGAGATGATTAGATATCATCACTGACTCAATGCATATGACTTAGAGCAAACTCCAGGAGATGGTGAAGGACAGGGAAGTCTGGTGTGCTTGTAGTTCATGGGGTTTCAAAGAGTTGGACATAGCTTAGCAACTCAACAGCAACAACAAAATGACTCCCTGATCTCTGAGGCTGACCTAGAAGTAATTTATATTCTGATTCTAGTCCTTAACTCAGTAATATTGACTTTGTGCTCACATTAGGCCTTAATTTTTAATGATTTGGGGGGGTCTTACGATTGCTTACCTATAGTACCTAGCTACTACAATGTTTGCACCTTTTAAATATTCCTTGATACAGAAACACACTCTTAAACACATAGATAACTTCATATAGCCAGTAAAAATCATACAGAAGGTACATTTTAACATCTTCTCTAGATCTAAACTACTTCATAGGATTGAATCATTTTTTGAAGTTGCATTAATGTTTCCAAGTTCCTAGGCTGACATTAGGACACTGAACCAAGAGTAACAACAGTTTGATATTTATAAGAAGCCAAAAAACCTGGAGGCAGAAGTAAATAGAAGAGTGCATATGTCACTGGTAACACAAATTATTCTGATGACATGTTTTAACAAAATGTTTACTTCAGAGCACTCTGTTCAGCTGAACTGAGTTGAAAGTTGCCAACCAAAATGGTTAATTAGCGATTAATCAAGACAGCAAAAATGAATAGTTGGTTCTCATGTGGCTCACCTGGTAAAGAATCTACCCACAGTGTGGGAGACCTGGATTCATCCCTGGGTTGGGAAGATCCCCTGGAGAAGGGAAAGGCTACCTATTCTAGTATTCTGGCCTGGAGAATTCCATGGACTCTACAGTCCATGGGGTCACAAAGAGTTGGACATGACTGAGAGACTTTCTCTTCATCACTATCTTTGAGCATGTATCATGTCTAAAGAGTGTTTTGAATGAGTTTGACTCACCTGACAGATGTCAACTGTGACTGGGTCACTTGTAAGACTACTTTAAGTAAAGGGACAGCAGGCTGTTTAGAACCTCAGACTGAACTCATCAACGGAACCAGATGTTTCCAGAACTCAGATGTGTTCCTCTGCACGAGGATTTGGTATTCTGGCACTGAGGTCAGAGGTTCCACTTACCAAATCTGAGCTTACTTCAGGGTTTTGCAATAGTTAGTACTTCTTGATATTTTTTTAAGGTACTCTTCTTATAGCAGAATTTTCTTTTTCCTTCTTTCCTCCATCCTTCTTTGTTTCTTTCTTATTGACATCTGTTCTTAACATTTATATTTTTCTATAGCTAGATTTGGTTTTTTCTTTTATGTTCAGGATAAAGCATAAGAACCTGTTTTGGAAGTACTGTATCATATTTGTTCAATAGGAAGGTCTCCAGGATACAGAAAACAGACTGAGAAGGCAAACTGGGGGAAGGTTTTAGTATATTTTCAGGCTGCTAATAAATGTTTTTACTCTCAACATTTATTTTTCCTTTAATAATCAAACCCAGTATTCCTCAAAATCCAACATCTGTTGGGATTCTGTGTTTAATTAGCTATCTGTTACAGTGGCCATGAAACTTTGCCTTTATGTTTCCCTTTTCAAATATCCTTGCTGGTCTGTTAGATTTTTCTTTAGACCACTCTCCTTCCTAATACCTCAAAAGTAGAAACTAATTTCACATTTGTAGTAACCTTTATTAACTATAAAATATTTTTTCTCAAATTTATTTACTTGAAGTCTAGTTTATCCACGGATTCTTCACTAGCCAACCCTCACATCCCTGCATTTGTCATGGTCTTTTATGTCTTCTTCATGTCTTCTTGGCTCATGTTATTTCTTTACTTTATGTTCTTCTCCAATAGGTATGACTACACTTACTCCACAGAGTGTCCTGCAGCTTGTTTTCTCCAGGAGATTCCCGTTAACATTCTTTACACACGGGGACTATACCAATTTTCGTTTTGTGGCAGAGTTTCTAAAGTATCTGTAATTCACATGATATAGTGACTTTGTTAATAGCTAACATTAGAGGTGATTCTCCTCTTCAATTCCAATGCTTGTGACAGGGTTGATTTCCAAAATATATACTGATTGAATACACTAACATAAAATTTCTTTTCTTTCTTCACATATTTCTTTATGTGATAAACACAGTGGTATACTGCAGTTGGCTCATATTGGATTGTGAGAGCTGATGAATAACTTTTCAAGAATTTTACAAACTTGTTATTAAAAGTTAAGTCATATAGATGTGCCATTAAATAAATTAAATTAAAAGTAATATGTAAAACTCATCACTACCTAATTATTTCATTGTTGTTTAATCACTAAGTCATGTCTGACTCTTTTGTAACCCCATGGATTGTAGCTGGCCCGGCTCCTCTGTTCATGGAATTTCCCGGCCAAGATTACTAGAGTGGGTTGCCATTTCCTTCTCTAGGGGATCTTCCCAGCTCAGGGATCAACCCCCCATTTCCTGCTTTGGCAGGCAGGTTCTTTACCACCTGCCCAATCATTTCACTGCCTTTTACTATTATCTATATTCTTGAGGTTATTTACACCTATTGTATCTGTATGGTAGAAATACTGTGTATACTCAGGCTTTTCTCATTTCTGGGATCCATAGCCACCGGTTCCACGTCTGTGCATTCAACTAAATATAGATGAAAGATTTTCCAAAAAAACTTTCAGAAAGTTCCAAAAAAGCAAAACTTCAATTTGCCACATGCCAGCAACTATCAATATTTATATAGCATTTGCATTTATTAAAGTATTTTAAGTTATTTAGAGATGATCTAAAATATATGGGGCTTCCCTGGTGGCTCAGCTGGTAAAGAATCTACCTGCAACGTGGGAGACCTGGGTTGAAGCCCTGGGTTACGAAGATCTCCTGGAGAAGGGACCAGCTACCCACTCCAGTATTCTGGCCTGGAGAATTCCATGGTCTGTACAGTTCATGGGGTCGCAAAGAATCTGACACAACTGAGAGATTTTCACTTAACTAAAATATATGGGAGGGTGTGTATAGGTTATATGCACGTACTATGTCATTCTATGTAAATAATGTAAGCATCTGTGGATTTTAGTTTCTGAGGTGGTCATAGAACCCATCCCCTGTGGATACTGGAGGCGAATGTAATGATGTTGTACATCTCTTCTCAACAGTGAGGTTGAAATTGACCACAATGGGAGTATTCTGACCACAGGAATTGCCAAGTGCAAATCAGGCCATGATTTATTGTTTTGTTGATTGTCTAGACATAAAGTGATCGAGCAAATGTTAATAATGGTGACCAAACTTAAAGTGTGCTATGTCTGTAGTCATTACAATATGAATAGCACCATAAGTTGAGGAAATATTTTTCCTGTATTCAAAAATTGTCATCTTATGCAACCAAAACATTTCTTGCATAGTTGGTGAATGAGTGAAGTCCTAATATATGTTTTTATTTCTTCATTTTTGTTTTATTGATTAAAATGAAAATATCCACCTTAAATCATGTTGAATTACACTTACTTATCAACTGCAACAATGGGTTGGCTACAGAAACAAGAGTTATCCAAAAATCAAAGAAAACATTCATTCTGTGAAAATTAATTGGCTATATATAATTTAAAATGAAAACTTATGTATTTCATATTATTTGTAAATTGTTATTATTTAACAATTTATATCAATTGTTATTATAGATGTTTTGATGTCCTTTTTATCAATAAATAAGTTTATATAAAGGGTAATAAATTGATATAAAGGATATTAATACATCTATAATAAATGTATATAAGTACATATATTTTTATATATGCATACTTTTTCTGGGCTTCCCTGGTGGCTCTAAAGGATCTGCCTGCCAAACAGGAGATGCAGGTTAAATCCTTGGGTTAGGAAGTCTCCTGGAGAAGGAAATGACAACCCATCCCAGTATTCTTGCTTGGAGAATTCCACAGACAGAAACGTTTGGCAGACTACAGTCAATGCGGTCACAAAGAGTTGGACATGACTTAACGACTAAACAACAATAATATTTTTCCAGAGATTTCCCCCATCAGTTCAGTTCAGTTCAGCCGCTCAGTAGTGTCCAAGTCTTTGCGACCCCATGGACTGCAGCACGCCAGGCCTCCCTGTCCATCACCAACTCCCGGAGTTTACCCATGTGCATCGAGTTGGTGACGCCATCAAGCCATCTCATCCTCTGTCATCCCCTTCTCCTCCTGCCCTCAATCTTTCCCAGCATCAGGGTCTTTTCAAATGAGTCAGCTCTTCTCATCATGTGGCCAACGTATTGGAGTTTCAGCTTCAACATCAGTCCTTCCAATGAACACCCAGGACTGAGCTCCTTTAGGATGGACTGGTTGGATCTCCTTGCAGTCCAAGGGACTCTCAAGAGTCTTCTCCAACACCACAGTTCAAAAGCATCAATTCTTCGGCGCTCAGCTTTCTTCACAGTCCAACTCTCACATCCATACGTGACAATGGGAAAAACCATAGCTTTGACTAGACTGACCTGTGTCAGCAAAGTCAAGTCTTGCTTTTTAATATGCTGTTAGGTTTGTCATAGCTTTTCTCCCAAGGAGCAAGCGTCTTTTAATTTCATGGCTGTAGTCACCATCTTCAGTGATTTTGGAGCCCCCCCAGAATAGTCTCTCACTGTTTCCATTGTTTCCCCATCTATTTGGCGTGAAGCGATGGGACTGGATGCCATGATGTTAGTTATTTGAATGTTGAATTTTAAGCCAGCTTTTTCTCTCTCCTCTTTCACTTTCATTAAGAGGCTCCTTAGTTCCTCTTTGCTGTCTACCATTAGGGTGCTGTCATCTGCCTTTCTGAAGTTATTGATATTTCTCCTAGAAATCTTGATTCCAGCTTGTGCTCAGTTGTGTCCAACTCTTTTTGACCCCACAGACTGTAACCTGCCAGGCTCCTCTGACCATGGAAATTTGCAGGTAAAAATACTGAAGTGGGTTGCCATTTCCTACTCCGTAGTTTTAGTTTTTTAAGGATCCTCCATACTGTTCTCCATAGTGGTTTCACCAGTTTATATTCCTACCAACAGTGTAGTACAGTTCCCTTTTCTCTACACCCTCTCCCGCATTTATTATTTGTAGATTTTTTGATGATGGTCATTCTGACTGGTATAAGGTAATACCTCATTGTAGTTTTGGTTCTCCTAGAATGATTGTTTAAAATTTGTTTTAATTACTAACGAAGTTTTCCTTCAGCTTTAAAACTTGTTTGAATGTCATTTAATTTTTTAGGATTGTTGCCAAATTTGTAAAAATCTTTTTCATATTTTTTTTACGTGTGAAGTGTAAGATTTTGGTTTTTTGGGGGTGTGTATGATGATTAATTATAATTACATTTTTAATTCATATTTATTAACTAATATGTCATTGATGTTCTCATTGTAGTGACATGCAAATTTTCTACTAACTTAGTCAAGTCAGTGTTTTATGTTAAGTCAACAAGAGCCAGTAAAATAAAATAATTAGCTAAGGGAAGAGAATGAGCAAAGTTCTTTTCCAGTAAGCATAAGCAATCCAGTTTGGATAAAGTATGCTGTGCTGGTAAGATAGGAGGGGGCAAAAAGGTAAAAAAAAAAAAATCTCGGAGTCAGAGAGAAGTAGGAACATACTATAACTTCCTGAAGGGAACTTAAAAATAGATAGACTTAAGAAGCTCTGCTGCTGGATCACTAAGCCCATGAAGGGCAGTCTAATGGAAGTGTTAAGCACATTATATAGTCAGACTAAGACAGGTTTGAGTCCTAGCTCTGCCATTTACGAGCATATGATACCTTGCTACCAATTACTTGACTATATTTTCTCGGGCTTCAAAATCATGGTGGACTGTTACTGCAGCCATGAAATTAAAAGATACTTGATCCTTGGAAGGAAAGCTATAACAAACCTAGACAACATATTAAAAAGCAGAGACATCACTTTGCTGACAAAGGTCCGTATAGTCAAAGCTATGGTTTTTCCAGTAGTCATGTACAGATGTGAGAGTTGGACCATAAGGAAGGCTGAGCACTGAAGAATTGATGCTTTCAAGTTAAGGTGCTGGAGAACACTCTTGAGAGTCCCTTGGACTGCAAAGAGATAAAACCAGTCAATCCTAAAGGAAATCAACTCTGAATATTCATTGGAAGGACTGATGCTGAAGCTCCAATATTTTGTCACCTGCTGCAAAGAGCCAGCTCGCTGGAAAAGACTCTGATGTTGGGAAAGATTGAGGGCAAATGAGAGGAGGATGGCAGAAGAGGAGATGGTTAGATAGCATCACTGATTCAACAGACATAAATTTGAGCAAACTCTGGGAGAACAGAGGAGCCTGGCATGCTGTGGTCCATGGAGTGGCAAAGAGTCAGACGTGACTTAGCTACTGAACAACAACAATCCATGGAAATGACTATACATCATATACATGTATCCCACTTAACACCAAACTAACACTGCCCTCAATTCTCCCTTAGCCAGGTCCTCCAAATGCTGTGGCTCTTCCAAAATCACTTAGTATGAGGGGAAGAATGGTAGAGAAGTTGGAGTGAAAAGAGTTGGTGGTATTAGCCAATTGCAGTAAAAATACTTTACATTTTGCAATTTTTAAGAAATCACGATTCTGGGGTCCCTTATGGTACCTTAGAATGACCTATGTAAGTGAGAGGCCCTAAAGGTTATGCTTTATCAGCTTCACAGTAAATGAGCCTCTGCTGGAGATGTTATGATGGGAACGACATTTTGGATGTTTCCCACGCAACCAGGATAACCACAAGTCAAGGGGAAACTGAGGTTAGTTTGAAGTGGCTGCCAGCTTTGCATTGTTCTTTTCATGCATTTATGATAAGATCACCTTTCTCTGTTTGGTAGTGATCTGTCTTTTAGCTGCTGCAGAAAATGAGAAGTGGGCAAATGAGAAGTTATTGGGCAACTGGAAAGAACTTTCAGAAATCATTATATTCATTTGCTGCTTCTGGCAAATTTCAGTTTCTTGGAAAAAACAAGGAACAGTGAAAGACAAAGGACTACACTAACATATTGTCTAATATACTGTTCCCCTTAAAAGTTCAACCCATTTTAGGCTTGAGATAGAGGTGTTTTAAAAAACAAAATTTTTGATTTTCCAAAAATTAGGCAAAGAAGAACCAAGTTTTTATAAATGAGAAGCATTATGTTTGCAGTTCATAGTTTGTGTTATTGTATTAAATGCTTAAATTCACAAATGGTTGTTATAAAATGCTTTTATTTTATTATATTACTGCTTCTCTATAGTCTTACCTCTGAATGTGTCTTCTCTACCAGGTCAGTGGTTATTAATCTTGGCTGTAAAATAGACTCTCTGGAGTACTTTAAAAAAATAAATCCGTTGCTTCCCACATCCTGAAGTATCTGCAATTTTAAAAAACATCATAAATAATTCTGATGCACAATGAAGGCTGAGAACCAATGTACCAAACAAATATTAGAGCAACACAACTCTAGTCTAAGCTTCAACAGTTCCATTACTGTGCTAGGATTTGGAAAGAGGAAACAGAGTCAGGATGGATGGTCCCATTCTAAAAGTACTATAGCACCACCTACTGGGAGATCTGGCCGTTAAAAATGAGTACAGTTGACTCGAGCAAGGTGGGTTTGAACTGCCCAGGTCTTCTTACACCTGGAAGTTTTTCTGTAGTAAATACTACAATACTATGTGATACTTGGTTGGCTGAATCAAAGAATATGGAAATTTGTAGTATATTGAAGGTGACTTTAAGTTATAGGCAGATTGTTTGAATGGGTAGGGAGTTGGCACTGCTAAACCCAGCATTGTTTGAGAGTCAACTGTACTCTGGTCCCTACGAATATCATTGATTTCATTTTGGTCATTGGCAAAATAAATTTAATCTTGATTAACAACAACAAAAGTTAGTTTCCAAATACTATATTTTAGAAATCAAGTAAAATTCCTAATTTCTTGGTCATGGTGTAAGGTAAGGCAGATGTGGATAAACATATCAACATATTTATTCAAATATTGAGGATTATTTGAAAGAAAAGCATTGCATTCTATCTTTACTTCACAACTCAACTGAATATTTATTCTGGAGAATTTCAACCAAAACTTACTGATGCATGGAACAACTATCACCTCTTCTCTTTCATTCAGTGTTTGGGGACCATGCAACTTGAACTAATCATTACTGCCTTTTTGTTCTTTTTCCTTTTTTTTTCTTCTATGGCTGTCATGTTCCTTGAATCTGAAGTTGTGGATGAGTAGGGAGGTGTTTTCACATTCCTTCATTCATCAAGTAGATATTAAATGCCTTCCATGTGCCAGACACTATGCAGGTGTGGTAGGTTTGTTGGGGAGCAGAGATGTGGGAGGTTATTTGAGTTCCTTTCTTCACAGTTTAGGCCCAGAGGGATGATGACTAAAAAGTTTAATGAGATATTGGAAACAACTCAAAAAAATCCAGTTCTATGATGATCTGATCATTTGGTGAGGGAATGAAGATGAAAGAGTAGTATTAATGTAATGTCTAGAGTACAGTATATTAAAGCTCTCCCAAGGCAATATAAGGAGGGGGGGATTTCCATCCCACTTTTAGCCCAAGTTGCATCTACCACTGAGACTCATGCAAACACAGGAAAATGTAAGCTAATATCTTGGGTGGTCTGCAGATATGTTTGCATAGATTGATTAGCATGGGATAGGTTGACAGCCAAATAAGAGGAAAGTGGAATAAAATGGAGATGCAGAAGGCAGCAAGGTATCTGTTGAAACATTAGTCTCTTAACATGGGGTCATAGACTCATTTCTAAGACTTATGGAAAGATAGACTTCAAGCAAAATCTTAACCTTGAGCCGAGGAGCACTTTGCTGGCAGCACACAGGCATCTGAGTATGAAACAGGAGTAGGAAGAATATTCAGCTCCCCACGCCTGCTCAAGTATAGCACTCCAAGGTCAAATAATATCAAGAGAATCAGATGCTAATAGTCTTGGCAGAATCACCAGAATTCTTTCTGTGCTTCTCCTTATAGTTTCGAAGTTAAGGCAGACTCAAATAACTTCACAGGCAGTGACATCAATGAGTGAGTAGGAGTAGGAAGAGTGGGTAGATTCCAAATAGTTAATGTGGCTGACAAAATGGTTCTGATAGACGTGACATACCTGAGCATTAGTAGATGAAGAGATGAAACTTCATAGGGGGATGGATCTTTTAAAATATGAGTCATTATTGTTAACATGATTGTGTGCTCAGTCATGTCCGACACTTTGCAACCCCATGGACTGCAGCCCACCAGGCTCCTCTGTCCATGGGATTCTCCAGGCAAGACTGCCAGTGTGGGGTTGCTATTTCCTACTCCAGGGGCTCTTCCCAACCCAGGGATTGAACCTATGTCTCCTTCATCTCCTGCATAGGCAGGTGGATTCTTTACCACTGTGCCACGTGAGAAGCCCCATTAACATGATTACACATACCTCTATACATCTTGCTTGTATAGAAGGATAGAATTGGTTATCCGTTTTGTTTTTCTTACTCTTTTTGGTGCATTAGGATTCAAAGAACCTCGATTTTCTTCCCAATTCTATTACTCCCATCACAACACCACAGTGCTATCTTCTCTTTTGAGAACATTTGAAAATTAAGCCTCTCTCTTTGCTTTCAAGGAAAGACAAACCACCTCTTTGGTAATCACTTGTGTCTGGTTATGATGTGCTATCAAGATCTATTAAGAAAGCAAGGAGAAAAATTAATTGATGAGGAGATAGAAAGAGAAGGATTAAGAAGTAGTGAAAAAATTAAAAACCATACAGATGACTGTGAGTGGGAAAAATAAGTGAATAAGATGTCAGCCTGGAGGTTTGTAAAACTATCCTGGAACACTTATCCAAGGAGCAGGGGTGAAGGTTGGGAGAGAGAGACCATTGCCTAGCAATTGCCATCTTGGTGAACCTATCAATAAGAAGACAACTTTGAGAGCATGTTGGTTAGAAATTATAAACAACAACAGGAACCATTTAAGTTTTCTCACCAGCTTGGAAGTAGGCAGGTGGGCTCTGATGATCTGGGATGAGCTTGTCTGATGCCTGGTAGGCTTGCTCATAGGTCTGAAATTAGATATTAGGTTGGCTGGAGCTGGTTGATCTGGGAGAGACTTGGCTGGGATGATTCCTCATGTGCCTCTTGCATCCCTCCATCAGGCATGTTCTCAGGGCAGAAACAGAGTTCTGAGGAAGGAAAAGGAACTATGCATGTACTTTTTTCAAGTATCTGTTTGAGTCAAACTTTGTATTTCCCATTGGTTGAAGCATGTCACATGGTCAAGCCCAGCATCACTGTGGAAGGATGCTATCAAAGGTGTGGGTATAGGCTGCTGCTGCTGTTTAGTCACCAAGTCATGTCCTATTTTTTGTGACCCCCATGGACTGTTGCCTGCAAGACTCCTCTGTCCATGGGATTTTCCAGGCAAGCATACTGGAGTGGGTTGCCATTTCTTCCTTCAGGGCATCTTCCCAACCCAGGAATTGAACCCGTTCTCCTGCTTGGCAGATGGATTCTTTACCTCTGAGCCACCTGGGGAGCATGATATGGGCATAGGAAAGTGACATTATTCAAACTCCCAGGTGCCATTTGAGAAGGTGACCACTTACTGTTTACATAACAGAGATCCTCTCATCACCTGCACTGAGGACTTGCACCAGGGGTTCATACCAACCTAGAACAGACATAGCAAGAAGCTTAGCTTGGTTGGCATTTAGAACTCACTTTTGCCCTCATGAATTGAGGGCAAATTGAGGGCCTCAATTCATGAGGGCAAAAGTTTTGGTTATGTTTAAAAGTTCCATGATGTTTAAAAGTTTTGGTTACACTGTTTTAATTAAAAGTTTAACAGAAAGCTAAAATACTCTGGTGATGATATAATCCTTCAAGTACATTTAAAAAAACCTTAATCTCCTATTTTCAAATACTTGTAAAAACTTAGGTTCATTAATTTCTAGTTTTGAAGCAAAACTGCTTTCTTAAAGACTCTTGTTGTGTCCACTCAGAATGGAAGTATAATATATACTGTCTTTTTGGACTGGCCTCATTTGAATTTAATATTAGCATTGTCAATGCTATGTAAATGTGTACTGCTGGTATATACTATCCATTTATTTTATCCAGAAAATTATAAAAAAGATAAAAAAAGCACAAAATTAAGTCTAAAAAAGTTATAAAGCATAAAGTGAAAGGTTGCATCTACAATCAATAACATGGGTGGATGTTTGTATAGTATACAATATAATATTTAGTACAAAAGAAAGTTCCAGAACATTGTGCACAATGTAATATACTTGTAAAATTAAAGAACAACAAAATGAGTAATATGTATAGATTTAGGAATATTTATTAAATATAACTTTATTTTCAGAAAAGCAAGGGAATGATACACACAGGATTAAGGATAATAGTTACCTAGAGTGAAAGTTGAAGGGGATAGGATGAAGGAGAATCACAGGAAGATGTAAGTTTATGTTAAAATTTTAGTTCTCATGATGGATGTTGGGATACAAAGACCTATTATTATTAGAAATGCATTCATACATATGTACCAAGGGGGGCCAAACATAGACCACTGGTGAGACCACAACTCTGTACATCTGAGTGTATTTTTAAAATTTTTATTTTATATTGGACTATAAGCAGAGACATTATTTTGCCAACAAAGGTCCATCTAGTCAAGGCTATGGTTTTCCCAGTGGTCATGTATGGATGTGAGAGTTGGACTATAAAGAAAGCTGAGCACGGAAGAATTGACGCTTTTGAACTGTGGGGTTGGAAAAGACTCTTGAGAGTCCCTTGGACTGCAAGGAGATCCAACCAGTCCATCCTAAAGGAGATCAGTCCTGGGTGTTCATTGGAAAGACTGATGTTGAAGCTGAAGCTCCAATACTTTGGCCACCTGATGTGAAGAGCTGACTCATTTGTAATGACCCTGATGCTGGGAAAGATTGAGGGCAAGAGGAGAAGGGGACAACAGAGGATGAGATGGCTGGATGGCATCATTGACTCGATGGACATGGGTTTGGGTGGACTCAGGGAATTGGTGATGGACAGGGAAGCCTGGCGTGCTGCGGTTCATGGGGTCACAAGGAGTCAGACATGGCTGAGCGACTGAACTGAACTGAACTGATTTACGATGGTATGTTAGTTTCAGGTGTACAGCAAGGTGATTCAGTTATACATATACATATATCTATTCTTTTTGGAATTCTTTTCCCATTTAGATTATTACAGAATATTGAGCAGAGTTCTGCATGCTATACAATAGGTCCTTATTGGTTATCTATTTTAAATATGTGTGTGCTTAGTCGCTCAGTCGTGTCCGGCTCTTTGAGACCCTATGGACTGTGGCCTGCCAGGTTCCTCTGTCTATGGGGATTCTCCAGGCAAGAATCCTGGAGTAGGTTGCCACACTCTCTTCCAGGGGATCTTCCCAACCCAATGCTCAAACCCAGGTCTCCTGTATTGCCTGTGGGTTCCTTACCGCCTGAATCACCAGGGAAGCCCATTTCTCTCAGATTTTAAATATAGACTGTGTATATATCAATTCCAAATTCCCAGTTTATCCCTACCCCTGCCTTTCCCCTTTGGTAACCATAAGCTTGTTTTCTAAGTCTGTGGGTTCATTTCTGTTTTATAAATACGTTCATTTATATCATTTTCTTCATCATGATGTAAGTGATATAATATGATATTTGTCTTTCTCTAACTTACTTCACTTTGTGTGATAATCTCCAGATCAACCCTTGTTGCTGCAAATTTTTCATTCTTCTTTAGGGCTGAGTAATATTCCATTGTATATATATATATATATATATATATATATGTATGTATGTGTGTATGTGTGTATGTATACCACATCCTCTTTATCCATTCATCTGAAGATGTACACTTAGGTTGCTTTCAGTTCAGTTCAGTTCAGTTGCTCAGTCATGTCAGAGTCTTTGTGACCCCGTGAATCGCAGCATACCAGGCCTCCCTGTCCATCACCAACTCCCGGAGTCCACCCAAACTCATGTCCATTGAGTCGGTGATGCCATCTAACCATCTCATCCTCTGTCGTCCCCTTCTCCTCCCGCCCCCAATCCTACCCAGCATTAGGGTCTTTTCCAATGAGTCAGCTCTTCACATCAGGTGGCCAAAGTATTGGAGTTTCAGCTTCAACATCAGTCCTTCCAATGAACGCCCAGGACTGATCTCCTTTAGGGTGGACTGGTTGGATCTCCTTGCCGTCCAAGGGACTCTGAAGAGTCTTTTCCAACCCCACAGTTTAAAAGCATCAATTCTTTGGCGCTCAGCTTTCTTTATAGTCCAATTCTCACATCCATACATGACCACTGGAAAAACCATAGCCTTCACTAGATGGACCTTTGTTGGCAAAGTAATGTCTCTGCTTTTTAATATGCTATCTAGGTTGGTCATAACTTTCCTTCCAAGGAGTAAGCATCCTTTAATTTCATGGCTGCAATCACCATCTGCAGTGATTTTGGAGCCCAGAGAAATACAGCTGCTTTCGTGTCTTGGCTATTTTGAGCAGTGCTGCTGTGAATGCTGGGGTGCAGGTATCTTTTCACATTATGGTTTTCTCCAGTTCTATGCCCAGGAGTAGGACTGCTGGATCATATGGTAGTTCTATTTTAGTTTTTAAGGTAGGAAATCATCCACACACAAATATGAGGTGTTTTTTGTTGTTGTTGTTAAGCAGAATTACTTAAAAAAAGGTTTAAATGGTCAAGACAAATGACTTAATTTTGAAGATTAAGTCATATGCCTCTTTTAAAATACTTTTTGGTTTTTCCTTAATGCTTTTCAAGAAATGGGTTTGGTATACATAAAATATGCTATTTAAATTAGCTTTAAAATTCACTGGTCTCTAATGAACTTGGAGACTATCAATATAGTCTCTATCAATATCAGTGATTATAAATCTTACCTCCTTTAAATTTGGTTTGGTTAACTACCAGTAAAATGTGAATTAGAGAACTCTGGTTTATTTCCATAACTATTCTATAACAATTACACACAAAGTTAATTTTCAATATCCTATCATTTGGCTGCTATGGCTAACAAAGTTATACAGATGTAGCAAGTTTATTTTTCTCAGATTTTAGAATAACAAGGGGACAGACTATGACTTGGTTGTTATTCACTTGAAATTTCTGTTTAAAATAATGAAAAAAATCAATGTAAGCAAAATGCTTACAAATTATTACAACCAACATCAGCAAGACAAATAGAAATCTAGGAAGTGAACCAACACTGACAGTTACTGACTAAATTATATGAGTTTTACCCCAGGCAGGGGAAAAGGTATCATGAAATACCACCACAATCCTAAATTAATAAGAGGGAAATGAGTGCTGTGAGAGACCAGAGAAAACAAAACCAAGCACTCACCCTGAGGGTAAGGGCAGATGTTTCCTTCAAAGATAATTACAAGTGGGAAGCAATTAGTGACAGTAAGGTCCTACAGAGAATCCCTTCATTTAAGAAGATGCTTTAAAAGAACTTATTTACAGGGCACAGCTATCTTTGTGTGATGTTAGAATTAAGCAAAATTAACTCCTCAAGGATTTAACCATAAGGAAGACTCCTGTGTAAAGGCAGCCTGGGAACTCAAACATTATGAATTAGACAACAGAGGAAGTCTTTTTAGAGGACAGTTAGCCAGTGGTTCATTAGCCAGTGGTTCATAAAGTTCACTGGGATAGGGCAATTATGGAAGCAGTGGGACAAGACATCTAAGCACTCTGCTTGTGAAGGTTGCTTTCATTTTTTGAGACATTCACTCTTTGTTAGAAAAGAATACAAGTGTATTATATTCTGCTTCACTCCTAGGGTCTCTCTTCTGGAATTCCAGGCTACCCTTTTTATCATCCTTTTCCTCTGCTCTCAAATATGTTCATAAATGCTACTATTCATATAGGAAGTTAGTCTACTCTCAAAAAGACTATGATTAGACTTAGAGCTTAATGCCTCTCTAGGTTTAAATATATTTATATATCCCTTTGAGCTTCCCAGGAGGAGCTAGTAGTAAAGAACCCACCTACCAATGCAGGAGACAAAGGATGCGAGTTCTATCCCTGGCTTGGGAAGATTCCCTGGAGGAGGGCATGGCAACCCACTCCAGTATTCTTACCTGGAGAATCCCATGGACAGAGGAGCCTGGCAGGCAGTCCATAGGGTCATAAAGAGTTGGATACGACTGAAATGACTTAGCACACATGCATATTTCACTTCCCTTCCTTAATCTATGCAAACTTTCTAAGTGAAGGTGAAATTAAATGTGAGCTTTCGGGGGCTTGTCCCATCATTGACCTCAAACAAGATAAAAATTAGGGCATTTGTCAGCATATGCACAAAATGCCTTTATTCTTTTGTGTGTGTGCATGTGTGTGTGCATATATGTGGTGTGTGTGAAAGTGTTGGTGACCCTGGAGATCAGGGAAATAAGCATGGTTGATGAGACACCAGGGTATGGTCTCTCCAAAGCAGTGGCAGATAGACCCCTCAGTGGATGGTAGTAATTTTGAAATCAGCTCTTTCTTGGCTCTGGCAGCAATTCCTGATGCCCACAGGGGTCCTGTCAGAATCAGCGTAGAACAGTGTACATTGACCAAGTACATATATGCCCTGGAACCAACTGATGACTATTGTAAACACTAAATCAGGATAAACTAGGACTGAGGATTTACAAAGAAACCAGGCTTCTATAGGAGTATGGAGGAAAAGTGAACATGAACCACTCTTAGATCCTATTGTTGCAGAAACCGAAAGTCACTCAGTTGTGCCTAACTGTGACCTCTTGGACTGTAGCCCACCAGGCTCCTCCGTCCATGGAATTCTCCAGGCAAGAATACTGGAGTGAGTAGCCATTCCCTTCTCCAGGCGATCTTACTGACCCAGGGATCAAACCCAGGTCTCTGGCATTGCAGGCAGATTCTTTATTGTCTGAGCCACCAGGGAAGCCGTGGAGTGGATTATCATTTCCTCCTCCAGGAGATCTTCCTGACCCAGGAATCTCCTGCATTTCAGGTGGATTCTTTACCACTGAACCACTTGGGAGGGCAAGGAAAAGCCAATTCTGACTCTATATTGAAAGTGTTTCTTTGACTTGCTTTTGTTATTATAATCATACATAACGGCAAGAATCCTGCCCCTTTGCTTGACTGTTAAACTAAAGTTCCTTTGTTCAGAACCCTACCCACCTGTAGGTTGTAGGAAGAAAGAAATTAACACATCCCCCTGCCTGAGGCTCACCATTCTAGGAGATATTTGCAAGATTAATGGCCTTTTTTACTTTGTTTCCTCACCTCTCCCTATCTCTGATCTATAAAAGAATCTGGCATCCAGACCACGATAAAATGATTGTTTATAGGCATTAGTCTGCCATCTTCTTGGTCAGCTGACTCTCTGAATAAAGTCGTATTCCTTGCCTCAGCATCTCGAGTCTGGTTCATTGACCTTCATGAGGTGAGCAGAGCAAGCTTGGACTTAGTAACACTCTGAGGGACCTAAAATAAATACCTAATTAGTCAAGAGAATGGGTAGAACAGAACTCCCTTAGGTAACAAACCTAGGAAGTAAGATTTGATAAAAGAATGTTCTGCATGTGAATTCCTAGAAGAGTAGCTTTGACAGAGACCAGGATGGTTCAAGGCAATGTCTACCAAATGGGACTGTGGATCCTGCAGACCCATTATGAGTTGAACCTGGGCCACTCCATTACTTAGCACACAAGTGATGATCAGGGTATGGTAGCACTTTGGATATCTGGATATCAATATCAATTGAGACCCCATATCTAACAGAACTTGAAATGACTGAGTATTATCCTTTCCCCAATTCATAGTTACACAAATAAATGTCCTAGGCACTTCTTCTCTCAGGATCTGCTCTCGTAGGGATCTGGCTTCTCTTGATGCCAGAGAGTTCTGACTCTGGAAACTAGCTCAAATCTGGATAACAGCCCAGGGACTGTGGCTTTTTTATTTTATTGAACAGCTTCCGTCAACTTCTTAACCATTCTCCCTTAGTTTCGTGTCATTAAGCAATGTGTGTTGGCTGCCTATCCATCATGCTTCTAGGAAGACTATACATTGTTATCTGCATAGTTCTCCATGGGCTTCCCAGATAGCATTTGTGGTAAAGAACCTGCCTGACAATGCAGGAGATGTAAAAGATACAGGTTGGATCCCTGGGTTGGGAAGGTCCCCTGGAGGAGGGCATGGCAACCCACTCCAGTATTCTTGGTTGGGGAACCCCATGGAGAGAGGAGCCTGGTGGGCTACAGTCCACAGGGTCACAAAGAGTCAGACATGATTGAAGCTATTTAACACATAGTTTTCCCTAATTGGGGTCACGCCTGGCTACTACTTTAACCTTGCTTCTCATTGTAATAATTGCACCTACTTTGCTTCTCATGGTGAAGTTACCACCGTCTGAACTCTGTTATTATTAGAGCTTAGTTCTACGACATCATCTCCTATCCTTGCTCCTATCCTGCAGAGGGTACCACCACTGAACTTATCAACAATGCTTTGTGCCCCTCTCAGCACTGCTTTCCTTACCCCTTTGGTAAGTGAAGTTTTCTCTGCTCCTGCAACAAAACATATCAAATATTTGGCCAGTGGATTTTCTAGCATTTTGTAGTGTATCTTGGGGGTGGTGGGGTGGGAGTTTGTAATTTCCTCGGTTGTCTTGCCACAGCAAAAATTTGAAGTGATGGATGGATCAGTGTTACAGCTCAGTTTTATTTGGAAAGCAAAGGGAAATACATCCCTGGGTCGTGAGGGCGGGCTGACCCCAAAGACACAAAGAGAAGCCAGCAGCTCAATTTTGGCTCGTCTTTTTATATGTTATTTTTCCTCCCCCTGAGCCTGCCCTATGTAAATTGGGCTAGCCAGGAGGGCTGTTTGTTTTACCTGAGGTTCTCACTCCAGTCCTTGGACCTTCCTTTGTTCTATTTTCATGGGCTTTTCCTTTTCTTTGTCTTTTAGCCACCGCCATTATGGACTCCTTTTTCCTATTCTAACTATCTAGCATTCCGCCCTCAAGAGATAGGAGGCCCAGTTGTTTAAGAATAGGGGCATCAAAAAAGAGGTCTCTCTGGCTACTTCCTGCTGAGCTGGGATGACGAGGGACATTGGACCTCCCCCTCTTGCTAGTCTCAAGCCTCAGAGTCCTTATAGCGGTGTCCATCTAAGGGTGAGTGATATTTTCCATGGTTGGGTGTAGTTGTATATATCCTTATTGAACTGGCACTGTATGTTGTAGCTTGTTGACCTGGACAGAGACAAAATGGGTTAGACAATTGATAACACATGGAGCAATCATAAACAGCATCACTATGGTGATAACAGGGATTAGTAGGGGCACTGCTGCTGCTGCTGCTGCTAAGTTACTTCAGTCGTGTCCGACTCTGTGCGACCCCGTAGACGGCAGCCCACCAGGCTCCGCCGTCCCTGGGATTCTCCAGGCAAGAATACTGGAGTGGGTTGCCATTTCCTTCTCCAGTGCATGAAAGGGAAAAGTGAAAGTGAAGTCGCTCAGTTGTATCCAACTCCTAGCGACCCCATGGGTCTTCAGCCTACCAGGCTCCTCCACCCATGGGATTTTCCAGGCAAGAGTACTGGAGTGGGGTGCCATTGCCTTCTCTGAGGGGCACTAGCCAACTCCAAATTCCCACTGGCCAGGAGAAAGATCTCCCAAAGAGAGATTGCAGCCACCCTGAGAACTCTCCAACTCGCTTTTTGAGATCCTATAGGATCTGAATGTTTTTCTTGAGATTGTGAGACTTTCTTTAACTTAGCTGGAGGTATTTACCCAGAAACAGCACGTCTCATTCAAAATAGCTCAAGTCCCTCCTTATTCAGGGATCAGGAGATCTATTTCCTGTCTATTTTGGAGTACAACCCCTGCCAAGCTGTGTTGGCTCTTTAGAGCTGTCCTGAGAAATCTTATCCCAAGAAATTTAATTTTGGGGGTGTTCATTAGAATGACACTCATTTGTGGTCCTGAATAGACATCTGAGATCTCCCAGGGGCTCACAGGTGTATTGAGTGTCCTCTACTGTTTTCTTCCATGACTTAACTCCTGAATAGTGAATCCAGGAGTCGTATCCTGGTACCTTGACTGCTGTGGGGGTAGTAAGTATTTACTCTCAATCAGGGTAGGGGTCCTTCCAGGTAGGCTGGAGTTGAGCCTTTGGGGACCCATCTTTCCAGACATTAATTAGGACTTGAGTCCCTGGAGCATATAGTGGTGGCTCTTTAGAATTTTTTGGGTCCTGGTTGACACCTCACACACACGTATGTATATCTTGTTGGAATTGCCCAATGGCCATGGTGTAAGACTGGATGGTCTGAGCCTCTGGATCTAGGAAGAGGTCATTGACATAAACAAAAGGTCTCCCATAAGGACTCATGGTCTCCCATAAGGTCTCTCATAAGGATCTCATAAGGACTAAGATCAACCTGTTCCTTAGGGGCAATGTGGGTACAGAGGAGAGCTATTGGTAAAGCCTCCTTCCATCCCAGGGAGGTCTCCTGGGTTCTCTTTTTTATCACTGATTTTAAGAATTGGTTGACTCTTTCTACTTCTCCTGAAGACTGAGGCACAATGGAGATAATAAGTAATGCCCAATGCTTTAGAGACCCCTTGGGTGACCTTAGAAGTAAATGATGTCCCACTGTCACTTTGTAATGACCTGGGAAGACCAAATCTTGGAATGATTTCATGGAGCAGTTTCTTTTATCACCTTCTCAGCCTTCTCAGTCTAGGTGGGGAAGCCTTCAGTCCATCCTGTGAATGTATCTATTATGACTAATAGGTATTTATACCCTTGAGAAACTGACATCTAGGTGAAGTCCACCTGCCAGTCCTCTCCTGGGTAGGTCCCACATTGTTGGACAAGCTGGATGAGCTAGGGTCTTCGAGCTGCTTGGGAGTTGTTTAATTGGCAAGTGAGACAAGAGGAGACCACTTGCCTTATAGTTGTTTGGAGGTCTGTTTCTCTGAAAGACCTTTCTTGTAATCTTTGGAGGGCCTTCTCCCCTAAATGAGTGGTGGCATGTAAGGAGTTAACCAACTTCCATTGGAGGTTCCCAGACAGAAAAAGGAGTCCCTCCTTTTGGAACCACCCCAGATAACCCTCTTGAAAGCCCTCACTCTTAGCTTTAAGAGTCTCACCTTCAGAATATGAAGGAGTTTCTGGCAAATTAGTCTGTGAAACTAAAGTAGCAACCCCTATTAGGTCATTGTTCTGTAATGCTGCTTTCTTAGGTACTTGATTGGCTGCTTGGTTCCCTCGTGCCACTTCCATGCTCCCTTTTTGGTGTCCTTTACAGTGGGAGACTGAAACCTCAGTGGGCAGATGAACTGTCTCCAAGAGCCTGAGGATTTGATCACCATATTTGATTGGAGACCCTTGGGTGGTCAAGTGGCCTTTTTGTTTCCAAACAGCAGTATGTGCATGTAGCACCAGAAAGGCATGCTCGGAGTCAGTGTAAATGGCTACTCTTTTTCCTTTTCCCAGCTCTAAAGCTCAAGTCAGGGCTATGAGCTCAGCTAATTAGGCTGAAGTACCTGGTTGCAAAATTAGAGACTGTGGTCTCAAAATTGGAGACTACTGCATATCCAGCTCTTCTTTTTCCATCCAAGACAAAGCTGCTTCCATAAATGTACCAGATTTCCTCAGGATTGGTCAGAGGATCTTCTGACAATCCCTCTCAGGATTTTTTCTAGTGGTCCAGAATTTCTAGGCAAGAGTGAAAGGGAAGAGAGCCCTCGGGGGTAGGTAGGAGGGTAGCTGGATTAAGAAACTCCCAAGGGGATATAGTCAGGCCTGGATTTACCATCAGCACTACTTGATATCTGAGGATCCTTTGATCAGACAACCATAAATGACCTCTCCCATTTAGGAGTTGTTTCACTTCATGGCTGGTAAAAATAGTTAGTCTGCTCCCAAAAGAGAGTTTTAAAGCATATTTTATCAGGATTGCAATAGCTGCAAGATTTTGAAAGCAGGGAGGACAGCCTTGGGTGGTTGGGTCGAGCCTCTTGGATAAGTAAGCTACAGGCTGGGGCTCAGGTCCCAACCTTTGAGTTAATACTCCCAAGGCTGTTCCTTCCTTTTTGTGGACATAAAGTTGGAATGCTTTTTTGGGGGTCTGGCAACCTCAAGGCAGGTGCTTGAGTTAAGGCTTGTTTTAGTGTAGCCTCTGCATTCTTTTGAGGAGTTCCCCACATCAGCGGAATTGAATCATGTCCCTTCAAGCTTCCATATAAGGGCTGAGCATGTAGACAATAGTTGGGTATCCAGATTCTACAATACCCAGTTAGCCCCAGGAAAGCTTGCAATTGTTTTTGAGTTGTGGGGGAGGGCAACTGGAGGATTACTTGTACTCAATCCGAGGACAGCCTCCTGGACCTGCATGTAATCTGAACTCCCAGGTAAGTGACCTTTGTCTCAACCATCTGTGCCTTAGTACAGGAGACTTTATATCCCCTCTCTTCCAAAAAGTTTAGAACTTAAATTGGATGTTGTTGGGAATTTTCCTCATCTGGGAACAGATTAGTAGGTCATCTATGTATTGTAAGATTTTCCCATTAGGTCCCAGGTCCAGATCTAGGAGATCCTGGCTAAGAGCCTGCCCAAACAGGTGGAGTCTCTCTCTGAACCCCTGAGGTAATATTGTCCAAGTCATCTGTTGGTGTTTTTCTCCTGGAGCCTCCCACTTGAAGACAAAAAGATATTGGGATTCTTTAGCCAGTGGTATGCAAAAGAATGCACCTTTGGGATCCAGGACTGTAAACCACTTGGCACCGGGCAGGATTTCTCCCAAGATTACATATGGATTGGGTACTGTAGGATGGATGGGGACTACAGCTTCATTTATGAACTGGAGATCTTGAACCATTCACCAGGTCCCATCCTTTTCCTTTACAGGGAGGATTGGGGTGTTACACGGCAAATTGGTGGGGACCAATAGCCCACACGCAAGGAATTTATTTTTTAGAGGCTGAAATCCTTCTTGAGCTTCTCTTCTGAGGGGGTATTGTTTCCCGTTTGGAAACTGAGTGGGATCTCGGAGGACAATGATGACAGTTCAGCTTGGTGGGCTCATCAAGGAGTCCCCTGGTCCCACACGTGGGGGGTAATTTTGTCCTCCCACAGTGTTTGATCCCTCCCTATTGGAGAGGGTGTAATGGGTTCCTCAGTAGTAACCAGAAGCTGTAGGGCTTTAGGGGTTGAAAAGCTTCCCATCACAAGGGTGGTCCCCAATTTAGTGAGTAGATTTCTTCCCAATAAGGGAGTAGGACACTCAGAGACCACCGAAAACTGGTGGGAAAATATTCGTCCATCCCAGCAACAAAGAAGTGCTTGTGTGAATCTTTTTGTAATTGTTTTTCCTGTAGCATCCCAAAGGGCACAGGTTTGGAAGGAGAAAGCTCCGAAATAGGAGATCAGGACAGAGTGGGTAGCCCCTGTGTCAACCAAGAAATTCTCAGACCTACCTGTCACATCCAGCTGCACACTTGGCTCCAGCCCCGTGATGGTTGTCTGTGACAGGTAGGCTGGCTGGAGCAGGCTGCCTTAGTCCTGTTGAACCATCCTGAGGGAAGGCTTGTCATTTGACCTTGAGGCCCTTGGGTCCCGAGGGCAGAGTGCCACCCACTATCCCAACTGAGAGTGTTTGTAGCAAGCCATTTTAGGAGACTTGTCATGATTTGGACACTGTTTGGTCCAATGTCCCACCTATCTACAGATTAGGCATTTGCCTCATGCCTTGTCCTTTAAGGACTTGGGGTTTGCCATAGGGCTTCCCTGAAGGGTGGCCAGCATCTGGGCATGCCTTGTCTCTTTCCTTTTCTCTCTTTCCTGGGCCTTGGCCTCCCTCTCCTGTTCTCTGTTATAAAAGGTATTGGTGGCTGTCTGGACCATCTCATCTAAAGAGGCAACAGGGTCCCGCTGCTGTAGCTGTTGTAACTTTATCCTGATGTCTGATGCAAATTGGGACAAGAATTTGTCCTTTAAAATCACCTGTCCCTCATAAGAGTCTAAGTCCAGATTGATAAACTTTTGTAGGGCCTCTTTTAACCTTTCCAGAAAGGCAGTGGGGTTCTCACTGGACTCCTGAGTTATTGCTGAGACCAGGCACAGTCCCACAACTAATAGGCTTCCTTTTATTTCCATGGGTGGATTTCCTTGGGGGTGAATCTTTTTGAAGCTTAGCCTACCTAGTATTGTTGCAACCTGAGAGCCAGGCATCCCCGGGTCAGGGTGCAGATCCCCAGGCAAGCTGAGGCATGGCAGCCTCCTGGAGATCAAATCCCCAGGCAGGTTGAGGCACGTCGGCCTCCCAAGAATTGGATCCCTGGGCAGGTTGAGGCATGTTGACCTCCTGGGACCCCTGGACTGGTGGATCGCTGAGCAGATTGAGGCATGACAACGTTTCGAAGACCAGATCCCTATCGAGGCAGGTAGACGTCCCGGGGCCCCCAGACTGGAGTTGGGCATCCCCAAGGTCTCCAGCATGACCAGTGCTGGTTAGTATTAAGGGGTTGTAATCAGAACTCATTGCTGGTTTGTCTACTGCGGATGGGAATAGAAACCATGATGTAAAGCAATCCAAGCCTGTGCCGTGAGAGTGGGAACCTGGTGAAAGAGCCATCAGGCCTTATCCTCTTATTGCTCTGAGGGAATGTAAGTCACTTATTTCCTCCCCTAGTCCTCCATACGGAGAAGGCAACGGCACCCCACTCCAGTACTCTTACCTGGAAAATCCCACAGGTGGAGGAGCTGGGTAGGCTGCAGTCCATGAGGTCGCTAAGAGTTGGACACAACTGAGTGATTTCACTTTCACTTTTCACTTTCATGCGTTGGAGAAGGAAATGACAACCCACTCCAGTGTTCTTGCCTAGAGAATCCCAGGGACGGGGGAGCCTGGTGGGCTGCCGTCTATGGGGTCACACAGAGTCGGACACAACTGAAGTGACTTAGCAGGAGCAGCAGCAGTCCTCCCTAAGAGCAGTTTAGGGTGTTTTCAATGGTAAACATTTCATTGTCATAGACCCACTTTAGGTAATAACGGAAATAATGACAAAGGAGTGGGTTATCTGGTCCTGTTATAATAAGTGGGGTGGAGCAATGTTGCCTACAAGGGGGCAGGGTCCTGGTTGTAGGAGTTAGTAAGTGGCTTAAGAACGAATTGATTAGAGGCAACAAACAGCTGAGTGGAGATTTGATCCAGGGTTATGTTTGTAACTTTAGGAGAATGGTGATAACAGTTTGGGACCAAAAGGCCTGCAGGGCTGACTCCCAAAGTGACAAACATTATCCCTTTGAGCCCAACTGCCCTTGAAGGGATGCCACCAACAGATGGACTTCTAGCAGGCATTGTGTGCCTGTCACCCACCCTAGCAGGTTCACTGAGAAATGGTGCTTTTGCACATGTTATTGGAAACATGGAAGATAAAGGCCTGAATATCTAGAGGGATTGGGTATTATACAGTATTTCAGTACCAAAGGCCAGCTATTTTCTGGTTGTCCCTCCAGAAGACTGTAGAGGAAACGTTGTGGGCGGGGACAGGGCTCAGGAAAAGAGCATGAAACAGGAGGGAAGGGGGCAGGGCACAACTTTTGAAAGAATGACGTAGCCCAAAGGCATAACATAAACCGATTAAAATCAAATGGGTCCAAGATGAAAAGCCAAATTCAACTAAACCTTGATCCTCACTCTGTAAGCTAAATGACACACCCAGAGGTGCCAGGACATTTCCAAGGCACTGTCAAAAACCAAGGAGTAGGTGGTTCCCCAATTGTTGGAATGGTCCTCCCACTCATTAGCATTTGAAATCTCTCAGCTCACAAAATCTAACCACACCACATTCCGTGGCCACCTCACTTGCCCTCTGTGATGGTCCACACCCTGTGGAGTGTGCTTCTCTAAATCTGAACAAATCCACCTCTTACCTATCTCTGTGTCTCTCACCTAATTTTTTTGCAATGAGACATCAAGAGCCTGAGTTTCATTAGGTCCTAAAACCATCCACCATGGGTTCTAGCCAAGCTCAAGTTCCAAGAGAGAGGAGCTGAAGGATGGGAGAAAAAAACAGTGGGAAAAACGTGCTGAGGAATCCCCTCCATAACCTGCCAGAAAATTTGCTAAGTATCTGACCTGTGCTCACAGTTTTCATTGGCCTGATGCTTGGCACAAAGAAGATAAAGGACAGAAGAACGCTCACCCACTTGGGCAATAGCTACTAGGGCACAGCTGACAGTGGAGCCTTCAGGACACACTGGGGGGTCCCTAAGCTGCACCCACTGCCACTTGCCTGTTTGCAGGGGGTTCAAAGAAATAAGAAACGAGAGATTGTAAAGGAATTAAGATTTTGTTAGCCACATATCCTTCCAGTCATGAGGGTGAGGACTTCCTACCCCAACCGAAGGTCTTCTGAAATCTGAGACTGAGCCGTGTGAGCTTTCTGCTGAGTTTGTATTTGCTGCCCTGGTTTCCAGCATGCTGGGCCTTTTGTCACTTCCCCTGAGCTGGGTTTTCTTCATGTTCATCTTCCACTGTGGGAGCTTTGGCTGAGTTGGGCTTCTTCTGTGCTTGCCCTCCACCTTACGGGGGCCAAGCCGAGGTTGTTTCAGCCAAGTTAAATCTGAGAAACGGTACCATAGATGTTGGGGGAGTTTGTAATTTCCTTGGTTCTGTCTCCCCGCAGCAAAAATTTGAAGCGATGGACAGATAGGTGTTACAACTCAGTTTTATTTGGCAAGCAAAGGAAAATACATCCTTGAGGCATGAGGGCTGGCTAACCCAAGAGATTCAAAGAGAAGAGAAGCCAGCGGCTAATTTTGTCTCCTCTTTTTAAGTGTTATTTCTCCTCCCCCTGAGCCTGCCCTGTGTAAATTGGGCTAGCCAGGAGGGCTGTTTGTTTTACCTGAGGCTCTGCTCCTTGGACCTTCCTTTGTTCTATTTTCCTGGGCTTTTTTCCTTTCTTTGTCTTTTAGCCACCGCCATTATGGACTCCTTTTTCCTATTCTAACTACCTAACATATCTATTCTATCCTGTCCACCTTACTGAGTATTTTTATCCATTTCTTTACCATATAGCATAATAGTTCTGCCATTTATAATTTCCTGATAGAGAGCCATTGCTGTTTTCAAGTTTTCACGAGCCATGCCAGTAAAGTAGTAACTCTAAGTCCCAGAGTCTTTGTCTGTGTTATTAAATTCTATATTATGACAGTATTATGACAATTGAGTCTCTCTTATCCAATTTACTGTTTCACTCCCTTGATCTAGAACCACCAAGAGACAGTTCATTGCTTAATTTCCCAAGTTCCTTCCAAGATGTGTTAGCCAGATATTCCTTTATTTCAAATTGGGCTAGACTGGGGTTTTATCCTTGTTATTGGATTGGTTGACAGGAAATGATATGAGGATAGATATTGAGGGGACAGGCGTTATCTTGTAAGACTCCTGTCTTGTTTGAGATCTGTGTACAGTATTAAGCAATGGGCTTTAAAGCAATATCTTTATATAAAATGGAGTTGACTGTGTATGCAGGTCCAGCGTGTTCATGGGTATTTGGGAGGTTAATGATCTCAATGCGTCCACCCAGATTTCTCCAACTCAAGTCTCAGTTTCCTTCTCCTACATGATTTTGGCCTTGGCATGAAGGACCTGTTAGTGCTGAGAATTCAGCCTTCCAATGAAGCTCTGCTACTCTTATAATTGTCCTGAGACTGTTCCCAGTTCTTTCCCTCATCTACAAGAGATTATGGGTTTTATTAAATGGCATTAGGACACACTCTGGCTTTTGAATTTTGCCTTGTTTTAATTTATCACTCTAGATCTCTCATTATCTCTCTTCAGGGATACAGTGATACTTAGTAACAGCTACCCAGTTCCACAATTTCATCTTTCCCTCATACTTCAAGCATCAGAGAGTGAGACCTTGCCACCTAGGTGAGCCATGTAGTCCAGTCATGGCTCAGCATGAATTGGGGGGCAGGGAAGAATATGTTTGGTGCTAAGCTAATCCATAAGATGTCTATTGGTGCTCCCATGCCCAATTTTAACAGTGAACAGTCAGAAAAACAGTTGCCATGGCCCACACATGGGCATGGTAACCTGGAGTTCAAACACCTCAGGGACTGAGGCTGTGGGTTGCTTCACCAGCAAAGGTGCTAGCTGGAAGTGAGGGAATCTAGATTAAATGTAGAAAAGAGGAGAATGATAAACACTGATTATTGGTTGGAAATCAAGCACCAACTTGAAATGTAGTTCCTACCCTTGCTAACTCTCTTTTTGTTTCCCCTAAGAATGAAAGCAACTGGCATCTTGGAAAAGCTGTTCCCAGTTGGGCATATACTCCTGCAGTATATACTGTGACATTTAGCCCAGAGCCCCTCCTTAGGGTGGCATGCCTATTACCATCTGCTAATAAGTACAGCTATTGATTACTCATATATATGCCCCTCACTGGGAATAGCTCTTGGCTGGAAGAAAGATTGTGTCTAAGATTATGTTACTTCAAAGGGTGTGGCTGTCTGTCAATGACTATCTGATGTGGGGACACAAAAGCCCAAGCTCTTTGCCTGAATTTGGGACAACTCTAAGAGGTCATTATAGCTCCAGAACTTGCTGTGGGACTAGCTGAGGCCTTAGTTGTAGAATATTGTATATGTGTTTCTTCTCTGCCCAATTTTGTCTTCCTTGCTGTCTTATAGCTGTGTCCTGCGAGGACTTCCCAATTTATCTTCCAGGTGCAACTCTCCATCTCTGAATATGTTTCAAGGGAACCCAACTCAAGACTCTATTTCATTAAACCAGTATAGTCAGATTTCTGTGGATGCAACCAAGTGCTATCCCCAATGCAGATACAGTTTAGGAAAGATTCTTGAGAAATGAGGTCTTTATTGGTACATTTCAAATGAGATATAGCCCTGTCATTCTTATTTTAACAAGCAGCATTTAATTAAAAGAGCCAAATCTCTTGTTTAAGTGGCAAGTAATTGGTAAACTGAACTATCACCCAAGTGAGAAAATACATAAAATATCAAAACAGAAACACATCAAACATCAAACAGGAGAAAGTACCCACGACTTTGAGCAGATTTCTTATAGGCTATGAACAGACACACCTTGAGATAACTATGACCTAATTTGATTGTTTTTTTCTTTTCAATTAACTTAAACTAACTTCTGCTTTTTTACTTATGAATTACTTCTTTCTGTTTTACAAAAAAAAAAAAATTTTTTATTTTTCTAGCTCTCAAGTTGAATCCATAAGGCATTTATTTTCATTCATATGTTGGGAAAAATCAGAAACAATTTTTTGGAAACCAATTACATCTTATCTTCAGTTCAGTTCAGTTCAGTCTCTCAGTCATGTCCGACTCTTTGCAGCCCTAAGGACTGGAGCTTGCTCAAACTCATGTCCATCGAGTCGGTGATATCTTCCAACCATCTCATCCTCTGTCATCCCCTTCTCCTCCTGCCTTCAATCTTTCCCAGCATCATGGTCTTTTCCAATGAGTCAGTTGTTCTCATCAGGTGGCCAAAGTACTGGAGTTTCAGCTTCAGCATCAGTCCTTCCAATGAATATTTAGGACTGATTTTCTGTAGGATTGACAGGTTTGATCTCCTCACAGTGCAAGGGACTCTCAAGAGTCTTCTCCAACACCACAGTTCAGAAGCATCATTTCTTCAGTGCTCAGCTTTCTGTATAGTCCACCTCTCATATCTACACATGACTACTGGAAAAACCATAGCTTTGACTAGATGGACCTTTGTTGGCAAAGTAAAGAAACTAAGAGCCCCTTGATGAAAGTGAAAGAGGAGAGTGAAAAAGTTGGCTTAAAACTCAACATTCAGAAAACTAAGATCATGGCATCCGGTCCCATAACTTCATGGCAAATAAATGGGGAAACAGTGGAAACAGTGGCTTTATTTTTGGGGGCTCCAAAATCACTGCAGATGGTGATTGCGGCCAGGAAATTAAAAGACACTTGCTCCTTGGCAGAAAAGCTGTGACCAACCTAGACAGCATATTAAAGCAGAGACATTTTATCTTAGAAAACACTAAGCTGACTCTTTCAAATGTAACTGAGACAGGTTATATTGGTGGAATCTAGGAAAAAAATTTCTAAGCTCTTAAATTAAAAAAAAAAATTCCTTCTGTAACCTATCCACAACATCCATATCGCAAAAAGATATTCTATTTTATTTATGTTTGCTATTTTTTTGCCCCGTTTTTATTCCCACTGCAATTTAAGCAGTATGGTCATTTGAAAAGGCTTCTCCATTTTAAATGAAATTAATATTTCAAGTATTTGAAACTTAAATGTAGTGTATCATAAATCCAAGATTTCTAGAGTTTTTAAAGTTTGGATCTTAGTACAATAAATTATAGTAAGAAAGTCAGCTAAGAACAGTATCTCTAACAAGTTTGCAATCTAAAAATAATCTTGATTTCAATGGGGTTATTTTAGTGCATTCACCTAATCATCATTTTTCAATCTTAAATTGTAGTGACAAAAATATTGAACATAAAATACCTTAAAGGAAAACTTCTGCAAAAGTCTGAAAATACTACATTTATATTTGTTACATAACTTTCTACAAAGCAGTGATTGAATCTAAGATGCTTCTTTTTATTATAAAAATATCTATGAATCCATGTGTTCATAATCTCTGCATCTTCCTTTCTTATTTCCTGTTCAATGTCTTTTCTCATCTTTTGATTGTCTTTTCCACTACAAGCTATATTAATTCTACTCTTTGAGTTCTAGGCTTGTCAATTCTATGGTACTTTGGTCATTTCTTTGGTAGTGAAAGTGGAGGGTAAATATAAAATGAAACCAAACAAGGCAATGGTGAAAGTAAGAAAAGAGACAAAGGTCTCTCCTTGTATATTTTTATCCATAAATGTATCATCTTCGTTAACCTCAATATCCCTTTTTCTGTTGTGAGATCCTTCATTTCCTAGGTTCAAGAACTGAAGAATTTGACAAAATATGCAATTTGATGTTGGATAGGCATAGACTTGAATCCAAATGTTAAAACTTTACTAGTGATGTGACCTGGAGAAGTCAATGGCAACCCACTCCAGCACTCTTGCCTGGAAAATCCCATGGACGAGAGGCCTGGTAGGCTGCAGTCCGTGGGGTCGCTAAGAGTCGGACATGATTGAGCGACTTCACTTTCACTTTTCACTTTCATGCATTGGAGTAGGAAATGGTGACCCACTCCAGTGTTCTTGCCTGGAGAATCCCAGGGATGGCAGAGCCTGGTGGGTTGCCATCTATGGTGTCGCACAGAGTCGGACACGACTGAAGCAACTTAGCAGCAGCAGCAGCAGCAGTGATATGCCCTTGGGCAAGTTTTAGTAACCTCTCTGTAGCTGTTTCCTCCTTCATAAATGGAGAGATTGCCTACCTTGCAGAGTGTTTGTAACAATTATACATACACACATAACATACCTCCATGTTCATTTGCTCATTCTCATATTGGACAAATATGTAATAAACATCTTTTATGTGCCAGGCATTATACTAGGCTCTGGAGTGTACTTAAGTTTTTGAGAAATAAAACCAGCACATTTCAGGCATAAAATGAATGATAGCCAATAAAAGACTCAAAAATGTACTCCAGAAAGAAGCTTAATAACTCCAGGAACAAGTAATGGTATATGAGACTTGATAGTGAACAGAGACATTATACAAACTTATTCATTCTCCTCAAATATTGAATGTGAAAAAAAAAATGAAGAACAAATAAGGAAAGTAAAAGATTTCTCAAGTTGTTGACATGTTCTGGGAAAAGTCATAAACATCTATACACTCTAGATATTAGAAAATATTAAATTTGATTATGAATATTCATCCTTGTTTAGCAGTAGATATGAGGAGAATAAAAATGGAATATTGCATATTCTCCATCTAGTAAACAATAGAATAGAGAAGATAATATTTGAACAAAGAAAGAGTGTAGTTAAAGCTAGTGGGAATAGAAAACAGATTAAAATGTTAGATATAAAAGGGCATAATATGAATCTGGCAATAAATGAAAAATTTTAAATTCAAATACCTGGTGCTACAGCAGTGCTTGATAAACATGAGTGAAGACTAAGAGAATCCTGTCACTGCTTGCTTTTACGTCATGGATTTCCTGAGCTGAAATAATAAATATCTTTCTAGGTTTGCCTTGATAGTTGAAATTTTTTTAATTCATAGGCAAAATTATTCTCCGAACTATCTATTTTATATAATAAGAAATAACTGAAATGTATATAAATTTTCATTATATATTGCAATTTATTTGTTGCCCTCAACTATTTTACCTACTCCAAATTAAGTTCCACTTAACTTACTTTCATTTGATACATTTTATACAGTAACCAACGTTCTTCATTCCCTATGAAAGGTACAGTCTCGATCCTGTAGCATTCTGAGTGCTTATGGCCTGTAATTTACTCTGTTATGTTTTTATAAATGTACTATAGCTCCCACTTGTTGAAGGATAGTTTCGTTTATTCCCAAACATTTTATGCCAGTAGTATTTAATATTTTAATGACAATTTAATTAAATATCTTTGTAAATCAATAAAATATGATTGGAAAAAGAAGTGAAATATTTGTATGAAAATTAAATTCATGCTCTGGAATGTCCCAATAAAGAGAAACAGCTGAAAATGATGTCAAATTAGATGTCAGCAAGATATTTAGAAAAGATTATAAAACCATGGAAATCTAAAAGGATTTAACATGTTTTTGCTTCACTGAAGAATTTAAATTCTTGAACCTTTTAGCAAACCAAAACTGGAAATCTTAGTCAATGTTATGGATGTGGTTTACACAGAGAAGGCCAGATGGGATTCCCATCAGTGGATATATTCTCAAGGGAGTAGCTTTCTTCTCACATCAAAAGATTAGAACTTGAATACATATTTATTTAACACAAAATATTTATAATACCTCTAATTTTTGTTGTTCCCTAGGTTAACTATGTATCCGGTTAATCAGCTAACTACCATACTCAACTGCACTGACTAAAAGTATTTCTGTTGCATGTCATGCATTTATTTTGCTTATAGTATACAAAGCTAATGAATTTGTAGGTGAATAAGTCAGTTGCTTTTGCTTCCGATGCAACTGGATTTCAGGCTTCTGGTTGAACTTCAGATGATTTACCTGAAGATGGAACAGAACTCTGACTTTAACATGAATTTTCTAAAGTCATACTTGGAAGTTTAGTGTATCAAGATGTAGTATGGCCAAGTAAATTTCCTGTGTTGGCAGTTTTTACAATGTGAACCCTTTCCAGATGACTATATATGTTAGTTATTTCTACAATTAGTTGTGAATTCTGAAGCATTTTTGTCCAACATATAACAAAGTTACCCTTATTTTACCAGCAGCGATTGACTTGTAATAAGTTAGTTACAAGAAAAATTGCAGCAGGCCTCCATTTTGCTTTGGAACACAATAGTGAGCTTTGCCTATGTAAAAAAAGGAAGTCCACTAGAGGACACCTTCCTAATTTACCACTGAATTTCAAAATGTTCATCTGCATAATTTAGGGTGTATTTATGGGTGGTCTCTTTCCAACACAATTCTGTCTTGTTATTTCATTACAGAGTAGATAGCATCTCATACACAGAGTGAGTTATTTGAAGACCCAGGTTTATGGCAGCCTGAAAGTGAAAGTGTTAGTCGCTCAGTCCTGTCAACTCTTTGCAACCCCATAGACTGTAGCCCACCAGGCTCTTCTGTCCATGGGATTTTCCAGGCAAGAATACTGAGTGGTTAGCCATTCCCTTCTCCAGGGGATCTTCCTGACACATCGATCAAACCCAGGTCTCCTGCATTGCAGGCAGATTCTTTACCACTAAGCCACCGGGCTAGTGCATCTTATTCACAATTCAGAAGGTTAATAGCAAGCATGTGGGTGCCATTTGTTGTGGAAATCAAGGGGATAAGTTATTAAATACACCATAATACATACTTAACCAATTATGGTATTACAAGAAAACCTGACTTCCGGAAGGAGGCTTCACGGATTTTATAGCCAAAGCTAAGTATGTGGTGGGAGGATTACCAAATGGTGGAGTGTCAGTTCTACAGTTTAACTCCTCAATTACTAGGCTGAGAATAGCTTTACCAAGTTTCTATCTTCATTTCTGTGTTGATATAACAGTAAAAATTATTCTCAGATGACCCAAATCCAGTCAGTGCAGAGAGTTGGAGAGCTAAGAAACTGGCATTTATAACTATTTCACACTATCATATTTTCTCAAAAATTAGCAGAATTTTGGCTTAATTTTTGGAACAGAATTATACCTGCCATATTAATGATTCTTACACCCTCCTGTGTTTGTACAAAAGGGCAACCCATCGTAAAGACCTTCTATAACAGATCCTCTGGTATCCTGTAGATATTTATAATACTATTATAAATATTTTCCTTCTGAAAAGTTTAAAAAATTTGTAAAAAAAAATCTGACAGAAGTCATGGAACTGACTTCATGCTCTGCCAGTATTTAGAGAGGCTGCTCTGGTAGAGTAAATATTGGATGGAGGTGAGGAAGATAGGAGTTCTAGAGTGCTGCTTGAGATGTTTTTATAGCTCTGGCCCCTCTGATTTTTCTGTGCCTCATTTTTCTTAACTGTAAAATGGAGAGTAATCATGTAGCTACCTTGTAGGTTGAGGTGAACTACATATATGTATGTGAAGCATATTAGACATAGATAACTGCCCAGTGCCTCTCAGCTATTGTCTCATGGGCCTGTTTCTTCTGCTTGGGACTAGGCTGTGAGGTCCTCTTGGAAAGCTGCCCTGCAAATACTTTCTTTATGTTCTCAGTGAATTGTACAGGCATAAAAGAGTTTTGTTATTAATTGGGGAGACCATCTTGTAGTGTGGGTTTTCTTTCCCTTTTTGGCACTTGGTGGATAAGTGGTGTCATACTGGGGCTACTAGGGGAGGAGTGGATCAGAGTGATATGGCAGAAACAGGCTGACAGCTTGATGCTCACACTGAAAAGTTTTCTGTTTTCTGTCTTCCTCCTCCGCATGCCTGCTGTGCAACTCAGAAAGAATTAAAGAATAAAAGGAGAAAGACAGTGGCCTCTGGGTTGGAACTGAATGCATGGGAACATGGGAGGTAATGTGAGAAAGAGAATGGGGAGATTTGGCTATTTAAAAATCTATAAAATGAAATTGTGGAAGCATTCTAGCTATTGATTTCTCATTTAGCCCTAGGGACCAATTAATCTTGATGAGATTTTCCAGTCAGTTTGGGGTTAATGGATCCTCACAGAACTCAGACAAATGGAATCAGAAAATTGCAATTAAATACCAGGCCTCCAGAGCATCTGTTGTATGGTCCTGCATGTCTCAGTAGTGTTTTCTTTATCTATCATAAATGACATGTTGTGACATAATCTGTATTATGTCATTGATTCTTTTGTAATTATTATAATGTACCACAACAGATATTATGGGATCATGACTTACTCATCTTTTTATTCCCAGCATCCAGCGTGATAGCTTTCATATAATATATACACAATATCTTTGAGGAGAGAAAAATAAGAGTGAAAGATAAAAGAAAAGAAAAGAAAGAAATGAAGGAAGGCAAGAGGACAGGAAGTTAAAAAGGAAAGTAGGGAGGGAGACAGAGGGAGAAAGGGAAATTCAGGCTAGTGCTTATTAGTATGGCTATTGTAAATGACTGCAGACAAATTTTCTTCTTAAAGAGCTCTAAGAAGTATAATATAATCTTTCCCAATAACATATTCCAGAGAATAGCAACTATTTGAGTAGAGATATTATGAAGACATAGATCTTTACATAATTGAATCTTTACTCTAGAAGAGCAAGTTTTAGAGATATAAGAAATATACTAAAGAGAAGCTAATCTGATTAAATTTAGACAGTACATATATCAAAAAAAGTCATGTGCTATAGTTAGTGGGTAAAAAAGGTGATGTGATCCAACAAACATTTTACATGATGCAATTGAGATGCTATTGTATTATTCATCAAGACTCCTTCCGAAGTACAAATATGAACTTTTCACCTGTTATTAGTTCTCTGGTACATTTTATAAACCAAACCATTTCACTTTTGTTAAACCAGAATACCTTTCAAAATTTTCTTAGCCTCTTGAGGTTGATGAGTTATTTATTGTTAAGCAACTGGATTGCCAAAAGGAGACAGTCTAATGAGATTTTGGAAGCTAAATATGAATAGTCTCATGATTTTGAAAGAAAATAGTGCACTTGTTGAGACGTGGATTACTCAGATTCAATAATTAGTTCAGCAATGTGCCATTTTTCACATATATTGCTAACTATTCTAATAACTTCAGCTTATAAGGGGGAGGTGACACTTTCCACTGCTATTTCTATCAGCAAGCATGGAAAAATATTTTTTAAAAAAAGTTTGATATTGTAAATATCTGCCAGAGGTAAACTGATGTTGAGAGAGAAAGCACAATTCTTTCATAAATGCATTGATTCAAAATAAAATGTCAAAGGGATGAATGGCCAAGAGAGTAGACTAGGAGAACCCCGAGCTCACCTGCTCCCATGGGAACACCAAAATTACAGCTATTTACAGAGTACTTATCAATGGAAAAATCAGAAGACTAGCAGAAAAGATGTTATACAACTAAAGATATAAAAAGGAAACCACAAGAAGATAGGTAGGAAGGCAGAAATGTGGTATAGTCAAGTCTTAGGGTGGACAACCCACAAAAGGGAGGATAATTATAATTGCAGAGGAGCACAGGTGGCAGTTTTAAAAGTGGCACGTTGCCACTAATTCTCTGGAGAAAATGCAGGGGCTCATATGGAAAGCTATGAAGAAAGACAGGCTCCAAGTTGGGTCACTCTAGTTATTTGGGATATTCAGAAGTGCTGTTTCTGCCAGAGCAGACAGCAGCTGTGAAAGTACTATCAGAACCAGAGAGGGACAGAGGTTAAAGTGGTAATGGCAAATTTTATGCAGGACTATTGCAATTATGGAGGAGAGACACTAGTATGAAACTGGGCTTCCTTCCAATACAAGAGAGACAAGGATCTAATGATCTGAGTCTCATGTCAGGCTCCTCAGCTCTGGGGTTCTGCACCCAGAAGATAAGCTCCTAGAATGTGTAACTTGGCTTCCTTTTGGAGAGTCAGAGGGCTGTGGGAAATGGGGACTTCACTCTCAAAAGGCACACACAAAATCTCATATGCAGTGAGACCCAGGGCAGAATCAGTCATTTGGAAGAAGCTTGCGTCAGAACCACCCACTGATCTTGGAGAGCCTCCCAGAGAGGGACAAATGGAGCTCACCCGGGAGACACAGAGCCTGGTAGCAGCCATCTTTGGGAACTTGTTCTATCACACAGACACGGTGCTGCCAAACACTGTTTTGAAATCCTCCCTCAAGCTTATTAGTGCCAGGACCTAGCCCCACCCACCAGCCTTTTTGCATCAGTACTGGGACACTCCAGGCCAAGTAACTAGCCAGGCAAGGAGAAAACTCCACTAACCAGAAAGCCTGATGCTTTAAGACCCCCTGGGCCTACAGCTGTCCCAAGACCTGGCCCTATGCATCAGAGAGCCCCGGACCCAGTCCCCTATACTAGTATGTAGGTACTAGTCCTGGAACCCACAGGGTCCTGCAGCCAGAGACCCTGTGACCTAGTTCCACCCATCAGTGGGACCAGCCTCACCCACCAGCAAGTAGGCACTGGCCCTTTTGCCCACTATTTTGCCCACCTGAGAGCTGAAGCACTAATTCTAGGACCCATGCAGTCCAAACTGGGGGCACCTGCTAGAACAGATACCTCCTAGAGATCAAACAGGAATGAATTTGGGGGAAGCAAAGGACATCTTCACAAAAAGCCACTTCTCCAAAGTCAGAAAACATAAAGAATCTACCAGATACATAGAAATAAAAGCAGCAAATTAGGCAAAATGAGGTGACTAAGGAATATCTTTTAACCAAAGAAACAGGATAAACCTAAGTGAAGTGGAAATAGGTAATCTACCCTATGGATTATTTAAGGTAATGATCCTAAAGATGTTCAAAGAACTTGGGAGAAGAATGGATGCACAGAGCAAGAAGTTAGAAGTTTTTAACAGAGAGTTATAAATATAAATAAGATTAACATAAAGATAAAAACAGAGTTATAGTATAAAATAAAGATATTAATATAAAGAAGAACCAGAAATGAAGAAAACAATAACTGAAAAAAAAGTACACTAGAAGAAATCAACAGTAGATTAAATAATGATCCAGAAGAATGGATCAGTGCACTGGAAGACAGAGTAGTGGAAATCATGGAAGAAAGCTGACTAGAAAAAATAATAAAAATAAATGAGGACATTTTAAGAGACATCTGCGATAATAAGTATATTAACGTTTGAATTACAGGGATGCCAGAAGGAGAAGAGAGGCAGAAAGGGGTAGAGAACATATTTGAAGACATAATAGCTGAAAACATCCCTAACCCAGGAAACATCCCGGTCCAGGAAGCAGAGAGTCCCAAACAAAATCAACCCAAAGAAGAACACACCAAGGTATACTGTAATTAAAATGGCAAAAAAGTGAAAGATAAAGAGAATATTAAAAGCATTAAGGGAGCTCCCACAAGGCTATCAGCTGACTTTTCAGCAAAAACTCTGCAGGCCAGAGGGAGTGGCATGATATATTTAAAGTGATGAAAGTGAAAAACCTGCAACTGAGAATACTTTGCCTAGCAAGGTTCCATTCAGACTTGATGGTGAGATCTAAAATTTTACCAACAAAAGCTAAGGCAGTTAGGTACTGCCAAACTAGCTCGGCAAGAAATGTTACAGTGACTTCTCTGAGGTGAAAAAGAAAAGGCTGACACTTGAAATATGAAAATTATGAAAGGAAAAATCTCTTGGTAAAGGCAAATGTACAAAGCTAGTAGGAAGGTTAAAAGACAAAAGTAATAAAATTATTTGTATCAGCAATAAGTAGTTAAGTGATACACAGAAGAAAATGGTGTAGAATGTAATGTTAAAACAGTAAACACGGTGGGTAAAAATACAGGGTTGTTAAAATGAGTTTGAATTTAGGAGATTAGCTACTTAAAATAATCACATATATATATAGATATAGATTGCTAATAACCATGTAACATCTTTGTATGGTGACATATCATAACTAGACTTATTGTGATCACTTTGAAATATAGAAATACAAATCACGATGTTGTGTAACAGGAACTAACTGTTATAGACCAATTATCGAACAAAAACAAACAAACAAAAATAAACAAAAACTCATAGAAAGATAGAACCAGGTTTGCAGGGAGTAAAGGGAGGGGAAATTGGATGAAGGTAGTCAAAAGGTACAAACTTCCATTTTTAAGATAAATAAGTACAAGGGATGTAATATACAACATGATAAATACAATTAACACTGCTGTATGCTATCTATGAAAGTTGTTAAGAAAGTAAATAAATCCTAAGTCTTACCACAAGAAAAAAATTTTTTCTGTTTCTTCAATTTGTATGTATAAGAGATGATGGATGTTCACTGAGCTTCTTGTGGTAATCATTTCATGATGTATGGAAGTCAAATCATTATGCACCTTAAACTTATGCAGTGCTGTATGTCAACTATATCTCAGTAAAACTTAAAGAAAAAAATAGGATGTCAAGATTGTAATTATAAAGGAAAATATGCCGTTTAATTCAAATTCCCTTGGATACCAGGACAGAAGTAATGTGTTCTAGATTTTTATAATATTCTAGCTTGACCAAGCAAAGGTGAATGGACTCAAAAACATGTTAACAAACTCTTAAATGTAGTGTTTGTATCTTCAGAGGCTGTGAAATGCCCCCCACAACTCCTTTAGTTTTCCTATTTTAAAGGAGAAACTCGAGGCTTTTCTGTGACATGTATCTCCTGGGTATATATTATGGCATGTGACCCTTATCCATATATGTATTCTACATACAGATGCGTCAACACTCCAGCAGTGCCAGGCACACAGGCAGCATTCAATAAATGTTTGCTGAGCTGAAACTAGTAGTTAGCACTTGGAAATCATTTGAATGAATGAACAGATGCTGACGCATGAGTAATGAACCTCTTGTTGACTGTCACCATTATTTAATGCACATTAGCAAGAAATACTGAAAATTCAGTCTTGCTCTGGAGATCTGTTCATAGAAATAAAGTTTCCTTTTTTAAATTCAGTAAACATCCCGATTTCAAGGACTGTAAATATATACTGTATAGAGCAAATAACATGTAATGAATAAAAGCAGAACACACAACATTTACAACAACCGAGTACCTGCTTTTCCTAAGCAGAGAATCGTGTGGATGACTTCTTACATTCATTGAAACAAAGAAAATGGTAATTTATTATTTTATAATGGTATAATGGAATTTCATTTTCTTGAAGGTTAAAATTTTTTCAATGGCTTTTCCTTACACTTTTCAGTAAAAAGTGGACAGGGATTAAACACGGAATGTCTCTCAGTTTACTGTGATTTTTTTTTCAGGAGTAACAGCCAACTATGCAAAAACTATGAGAATGGAAATTATATCCTCACCTCACCCGTGTCTTTGTATGAGGCTATCTTTGACTCCTTTCCTAGGAAGACTTCATTGGGCCAGACATATATTTGTTTTGAGATACTTGGGTTAGTAATTGCCTTAGATGGGGTTCGAATTGAGCCTAGTGTTTACTTCTATTATGTGGCAAAGGGTATTGTATCTCTCGTTCAGACTACTAGTAGCAATATTTTTGGTTCCTCAGCAGATCCCACAGAATCTTAAGCAGGCTAAGATAAGTTACTTGAACCAAACCTGGCCACAAACTGCTTCCTGAGAACAGGTTTAGTTTATAGTTTGAGAAGAACGAGTAGAAACATTCTCAACTCTGCTGCTGCTGCTAAGTCGCGTCAGTCGTGTCCGACTTTGTGCAACCCCATAGACGGCAGCCCACCAGGCTCCCCCGTCCCTGGGATTGTCCAGGCAAGACTACTGGAGTGGGTTGCCATTTCCTTCTCCAGGGCATGAAAGTGAAAAGTGAAAGTGGAGTCGCTCAGTCGTGTCCGACTCAGTGACCCCATGGACTGCAGCCTGCCAGGCTCCTCCGTCCATGGGATTTTCCAGGCAAGAGTACTGGAGTGGGGTGCCATTGCCTTCTACTGTTCAGTAATTTGTTTTTTTTTTAAGAAGTTGACAAAAGAGGGTTTAAAGAAAGAACATTTAGTAATGAGAATAGTAAGTCTATTCCTCTGTGCAGAGGAAAAAGAGTCAAATAAAAGGAGAAATATTAGAGTTGGAAAATTCAGTGGAGATAATATATGTGCAGTTTACCTCCTCCATTATATAATTCACCAAAATGAGTTCTCGGAGGACAAATGATTTGACAAACTCATTCTGTGTTGAACAGAGCCAGGACTTCAACCTGAACTTCATGTTACATGTCTATAATAGGATACCTTAAATGAGCATAACCCTAGATATCTGGGATTTTGAAAGAATTATGTGAAACTGAGTGTGAGCTGCTTTGTCCTGCAGAGAAAATGGAGCCACTCTTCAATATTCTAATGCTAGTGGAGGAATGCCTCCACTGGAACTTGTCTCCATACAGATGGCATTTGGAGACGAGTAGAAGGGAAATGAGAACATTTACATTCTTTTCGTTAACACCAAAGTAGAGTAGATGTGTTGAAATACGCATTCAGTGAAGAAAAAGTTAGACATAAAATAGCACTGCATGTTGTTTAATGCCCATATAGTGGTAAATAAAGAATTCCACAGAAATAATGGATGCTCAATCTAAGATATTGATTACTTTAAGGATGAGAGATGGTAACAAGCCAAGAAAGGTAAATGAAATACTTTATTATAGTAATATTTCATTTTAAAGCTAACAATGTTATTCTTTAAACCTGTGTATATCTTAAATATCATACAACTCTGCAAGATTATGTGAGAACAGCCCTTAATATAGGATGTAGTTATAAGCTTTATGCCTATGTTGATATACATTTCTGTTCCCGTCCCACCTCCCAAATACTGAATGAAGATACAAAGTTATGATATTCACATTGTTTCAGTCTCAAAATTTAACATTTCACATTATGAGCCTAATTTTCAGACTCTCTATTAGGTGGAGAGAAAAGAGATTCTCTTCTTTCTCACGCTTCACTTCTCACGACCTATTTCCACAAGGTATGTTTCCACCTGTCCTGTCTGGACCCTGGCACTCTTAGGCTCACACACTCACCATCTTTTATAAATCCAGATCTGCACACTATCATGCTTGCTTGCCTGCCTGTTTCCCTTTCCCAGTGGTGGGGAGAATCCATTTCACTAGGTTCAATGTTCTGAAAGTCTCAACTATGTACTATGGACATCACTAAACACTTTCTCCTAATTTTTTCATACCAATAATAGAGGCTGCTCCCTATCCTCATCACCTGGCTCCTGTGACATTTGAATCTGAGAAAAAGCAAAAGAACTTCTACTTAGATGCAACCAAATGTCCATCCAGGCTTAAAGATGTGATAATGCAGCTTGTTGCCTCAAAAATCTCCCGGGAGTGATCATGAAGTACAAAACCATGTGAAAACATATGGCACAGCATTGCACTCCAGGTGCAGCTCACGATGGTCTAACTTCCCAGGAAACCTCAAGGGTGTGCATAGGTGGGAGTGAAAGTGAAGGCCGAGTTTGTACCATGTCAGAAGAAAAAAACCTAAGTGCCAGCAGAGCAGTGTCACGAAAGAGACACCAAACCTGAACTCTTATTTTCTTTCTCTCCTCTATCACATCTATCACTGCAGCACGTGTCATGAGGCAAACAAATACCATTCGGGGAGAGAACTTGTTTGTAACTTTAACTATGGCAAAGCAAGATATGTCCAGTGTCAGGCCAGGGGTAATCAACTCTGGAGAATCCCAGGAGTACTTGTTCTGATTTGAGATTGTCCACTTAGGAAGGACTTTAAAGGTTTCAGCTTTCCTGGTTGGCCTCCACTACTGACCTTGATGTTAACAACAACAACAAAAAAGTAGATGCCCTCATTTCCCCTCTGCTGGTCTCCAATGCCATGTGTATGGAGACAACTTTTGCAGGAGGCATTCCTCTTTTATGGCCCATAGTATTTTGACTCAGCAGCCTGTGGTACCGTAAAAGTCATTACTCAGAACAATTGGTAGCTAAACCACAGAAGCATAGTCTTTTCCACATTGCCAACTGGGAGGGGCAGTTGAGAATTTGGCCTAACCTGGACTTCTGATCTCTTCCCTGGTGGCTCAGAGGTTAAAGCGTCTGCCTGCAATGTGGGAGACCTGGGTTCGATCCCTGGGTCAGGAAGATCCCCTGGAGAAGGAAATGGCAACCCACTCCAGTATTCTGGCTGGAGAATCCCATGGACGGAGGAGCCTGGTAGGCTACAGTCCACGGGGTCGCAAAGAGTTGGACACGACTGAGCGACTTCACTCACTTCACTTCACTTTGGACTTCTGATGGGATTACGCTGGACAGACTAGAATATTTCAGCTACACACCCGTTTAGCTCCCCAGTAGCTCTTTTAGCTTGAAAATTGGGAGAATCATTCAGGGAGCTATAGGATCTGAGAATGAATCCAGTGTCACTCTCTTGTTTCTTCGATGCCACCTCAGGCTTTTGGTGGGTGATAACTGAGGCAAGGAGATTGCCAGATGTCTCAGTGGTAAAGAACCTGCCTACCATTTCGGAAGACACAGGAAATGCAGGTTTGGTCCCTGAGTCAATCCCTGGGTTGGGAAGTTTCCCCTGGAGAAGGGAATGGCAACCTACTCCAGTATTCTTGCCTGGAAAATCCCATAAACAGAGGAGCCTGATGGGCTGCAGTCCATGAGGTCACAAAGAGTCGGACACAGCTGAATGGCTGAACTCGCACACACACAACTGAGGCAAGATTCCTAAGAAGCTACTCAAACAGTAGTTTGGTTTTCAAATTGCACCAAATAGGGACTGTGAAGGAGTTTCATGATGATGTTAGGAGGGATAGTTTAGACCATGTGAAATGTAATTTTGGTCTTTTAAAACAGGCCTCTTAAAAAATTGCCTCTTTGTGAGTTACCTATTCCTTCCCTGTAAGTTTCTGCTTCCTTTTGATTTGAAGAGTTATGGTGTACCTATGAAAATGTGTTTACTACTCTGCAGTTGTAACTCAACCCAAAAACAAGTGGACTAATTTAGTTCTCACAAAAATCTCAAGAAGATGGTGTCATTATCATCACTACTCTATAAATGAAATTGACTCAGAGAAGCTAAAGAAATTGTTCAAAAACACATAGCGATTATGCCAAGTGCTGTATTGTAACTAAAGGGACTTAATTCGTGTTTGGTTAAAATTTGTAGCCTTTAAAACAACTAGCTATTTGAGTTCAAGCAAATATACCTGTATATGTCTAGGGCTTTTTTTCTTTTTCTCCTTATACTGGAAATAGAATTAAGTAGTGAGTAAAATGTCTAAAGGATGGATAATTTGAAAGCTCTACTTTCCAGTTTCTGTCTGCCCATGTGCAATTTTGTATCTAAATTCCTTTGCAATTAACGTTATGTTATAAGCATTTACCATATTGTCATAAAATCTTTGTAAGTATTGTTTGCATCATATTCCATCACATAGCTGTATTACCAGTTACCTAGGTGTTCTGTTCTGCAAATGAAAGCAGGTTTGAATTTCTCTGTAGCACAAATAATGATGCAATAAATATTCTTGTGGCTAATGTGTATTTATAATTACTTCCTTAGAACAGATCCACAAGAATCGATTAAGGAGTATGAGTATTTTTTAAAACTATTATTGTACACACTAAACAATTTTCAGTTCAGTTCAGTCTCTCAGTCGTGTCCGACTCTTAGCGACCCCATGAATCGCAGCACGCCAGGCCTCCCTGTCCATCACCAACTCCCGGAGTTTACCCAAACCCATGTCCATCGAGTCGGTGATGCCATCCAACCATCTCATCCTCTGTCGTTCCCTTCTCCTCCTGACCCCAGTCCTTCCCAGCATTAGGGTCTTTTCCAATGAGTCAGCTCTTTGCATCAGGTGGCCAAAAAATTGGAGTTTCAGCTTCAACATCAGTCCTTCCAATGAACACTCAGGACTGATCTCCTTTAGGATGGACTGGTTGGATCTCCATGCAGTCCAAGGGACTCTCAAGAGTCTTCTCCAACACCACAGTTCAAAAGCGTCAATTCTTTGGCGCTCAGCTTTCTTTATAGTTCAACACTCACATCCATATATGACTACTGGAAAACCATAGCCTTGACTAGACAGACCTTTGTTGGCAAAGCAATGTCTCTGCTTTTTAATATGTTGCCTACCTTGATCATAACTTTTCTTCCAAGGAGTAAGCATCTTTTAATTTCATGGCTGCAATCACCATCTGCAGTGAATTTTGGAGACAAAAAGATAAAGTCTGCCACTGTTTCCGCTGTTTCCCCATCTATTTCCCATGAGGTGATGGGACCAGATGCCATGATCTTAGTTTTCTCAATGTTGAGCTTTAAGCCAACTTTTTCACTCTCCTCTCACTTTCATCAAGAGGCTTTTTAGTTCCTCTTCACTTTCTGCCATAAGGGTGGTGTCATCTGCATATCTGAGATTATTGATATTTCTCCCGGCAATCTTGATTCCAGCCTATGCTTCATCCAGCCCAGCATTTCTCATGATGTACTCTGCATATAAGTTAACTAAGCAAGGTGACAATATACAGCCTTGACATACTCTTTTTCCTATTTGGAACCAGTGTGTTGTTCCATGTCCAGTTCTAACTGTTGCTTCCTGACCTGCATACAGGTTTCTCAAGAGGCAGGTTAGGTGGTCTGGTAATTCCTATCTCTTTCAGGATTCTCCACAGTTTATTGTTATCCACACAGTCAAAGGCTTTGACATACTCAGTAAAGCAGAAATAGATATTTTTCTGGAGCTCTCTTTCTTTTTTGATGATCCAACAGTTGTTAGCAATTTGATCTCTGGTTCCTCTGCCTTTTCTAAAACCAGCTTGAACATTTGGAAGTTCATGGTTCATGTATTGCTGAAGCTTCGCTTGGAGAATTTTGAGCATTACTTTACTAGTGTGTGAGATGAGTGCAATTGTGTGGTAGTTTGAGCATTCTTTGGCATTGTCTTTCTTTGAGAATGGAATGAAAACTGACCTTTTCCAGTCTCGTGACCACTGAGTTTTCCACATTTGCTGGCATATTGAGTGCAGCACTTTCACAGCATCATCTTTGAGGATTTGAAATAGCTCAACTGTAATTCCATCACCTCCACTAGCTTTGTTCATAGTGATGCTTCCTAAGGCCCACTTGACTTCACATTCCAGGATGTCTGGCTCTAGGTGAGTGATCACATCATCATGATTATCTGCACCGTGAAGATCTTGTTTGTATAGTTCTTCTGTGTATTACCACTTCTTCTTAATATCTTCTGCTTCTATTAGGTGCACACCATTTCTGTCCTTTATTGAGCCCATCTTTGCATGAAATGTTTCCTTGGTATCTCTAATTTTCTTGGAGAGATCTCTAGTCTTTCCTATTCTATTGTTTTTCTCTATTTCTTTGCATTGATCACTGAGGAAGGCTTTCTTATCTCTCCTTGCTATTCTTTAGAACTCTGCATTCAAATGGGTATAGCTTTCCTTTTCTCCTTTGCTTTTTGCTTCTCTTGTTTTCATAGCTATTTGTAAGGCCTCCTCAGACAGCCATTTTGCTCTTTTTCATTTCTTGTTCTTAATCCCTACCTCCTGTACAATGTCACGATCTCCATCCGTAGTCCATCAGGCACTCTGTCTATCAGATCTAGTCCCTTAAATCTATTTCTCACTTCCACTGTATAGTCATAAGGGATTTGATTTAGGTCATACCTGAATGGTCTAGTGGTTTTCCCTACTTTCTTCAATTTAAGTCTGAATTTGGCAATAAGGAGTTCATGATCTGAGCCACAGTCAGCTCCCAGTGTTGTTTTTGCTGACTGTATAGAGCTTCTCCATCTTTGGCTGCAAAGAATACACTCAGTCTGATTTTGGTGTTGACCATCTGGTGACGTCCATGTGTAGAGTCTTTTCTTATGTTGTTGGAAGAGGGTGTTTGCTATGGCCAGTGTATTCTCTTGGTAAAACTCTATTACCCTTTGTCCTGCTTCATTCTGTACTCCAAGGCCAAATTTGCCTGTTACTCCAGATATTTCTTGACTTCCTACTTTTGCATTCCATTCCCCAATAATGGAAAGGATATCTTTTTTGGGTGTTAGTTCTACAAGACAGGTCTTCATAGAACTGCTCAACCTCAACTTCTTCAGCGTTACTGGTAGGGGCCTAGACTTGGATTCCGTGATATTGAATGGTTTGCCTCGGACACTAACCAGCATCTTACTCTGACTTTGTTTCAGTTTTCTCTTTTGCCCTTGGTGAATAGAATCCTGAGAAAGTTCTCTTTCCTTTTCAGTACTTCCTTGCCTTGGCCTTTTGTTAGTGATAATGAAAGACAAACTTAGCATATTTCTTCAGTTCAAGCAAACCTTTCTCTAGGCAATTTTGAGATTCAAGTCCACCATGGAGTGTGGGGAACAGACATAAACCATGTACTCTTCATCCACATTTTTCACAATGGTCTCAAATGTACTTTGAAGGCACATTGAAGTGGGAGATACATTTTGTTTGATGATGAATGGATATAGTAAACCATAGAGTTAGTTTAATCAGGTAAGTTCTTGATTGACCACTCTCTACCTCACTCTAAAACCTAAATACTATGTTGTATTGCAATGAAATTTGTATGTGAAGCTGAATTTCTCCTTTGCTAGCTTGTAAACATCTCAAGAGGAAGATGAATTTTTTCTTACTCATCTAACTCAACTAGAAGAGTGCCTGACCCATGAAAGTGAAAAGAAAGTGAAGTGTTAGTTGCTCAGTCATGTCTGATTCTTTGTGACCCATGGACTGTAGCCTACCTGGCTCTTCTGTCCATGTAATTCTCCAGGCAAGAATTCTGGAATGGGTTGCCATTCTCTTCTCCAGGGGATCTTTCTGACCCAGGGATTGAACCAAGTCTCCTGCCTGACAGGCAGATTCTTTACCATCTGGGCCATCAGGGAAGTCTTAGTAGTAGTAGTAGTGTTAGTCACTCAGTTGTGTCTGAATCTTTGCAACCCCCCCAGACTGTAGTGCACCAGGCTCCTCTGTCCATGGGATTCTCCAGGCAAGAATGGGGGACTGGATTGCCATTCCCTTCTCCAGAGGATCTTCCTGACCCAGGGATCGAAGCTGGATCTTGTGCATTGCAAGCAGATTCTTTACCATTAAGAACACTCAGTAAATGCTGCTGCTGCTGCTAAGTTGCTTCAGTTGTGTCCGACTTTGTGAGACCTCAGAGACGGCAGCCCACTAGGCTCCTCCATTCCTGGGATTCCCCAGGCAAGAATACTGGAGTGGGTTGCCATTTTCTTCTCCAATCACTCAGTGAAAAATACTTATGGAATAAATGAATAAATAATTTTGGTTTCAGGGATTGAACTACCTCAGTTTCACCTGATTAACAGCATCTGTGAATCACTGTAACATAGCATGGCTATAGTATAAAAACATCAAAATGCTAGACCAATGATTAGGAAATAGGGAAGGAGGGCTCGGCAATTTTAATGACAGGATCATATTTTAATTTGTCCTCTTTTCATGAGCAAGTCCAGTTTGGGGGTGTCCCAACTGTGAAACAAGCTGGTCAGGTATGTGAGGTCACACAGAAGAATAATCTTTCCAGCAATGTCAAGAAATGTATTTACTTTTTCACCATCAATAATTTCATTCATGATATATTATTAATTTATTAAATTAAATAAATTGTATTATATTTTATATAATATAAAATATATTAAATTATCTTAACTTTTGTAGTTTAAGTAATGGCTTTCATGCCATCATCACATCTAATCTCTAAAAAATATATTGAAATTTAGGAACTGATAGGTTTTGACCACAGTGACACAGCATAAAGAGGTAAATTGAATCTAAATCTTCTCAGTCCAGATGTTCTTTCCATCATGTCATAGATGCACACACAACCTTCTGGTGGAGAACTCACAGCTGAATCAGTCATAAACTGTCCAAGTATAGGGTCCACATAATTGACCATTGTTCAAGTAGAAATTGGAAGTACCATCAGAGAAACCAAGTAACTTGCAATGGAGGATAAAAGAGTGAAAGCTGATTTCCCTCTAGGGGAAGGGAAAAGTCTTCCCTGACTGGGGATGAATGGGACCTTTAGGATGCCAAGAATTAGGATTGTAGGGAAAAATAATTTTAAGTTGGAGAAAGTGCATAAGCAAGCACGGAACTTGGGTTGAAGATCAAGGAACAGCAAGTGGCTTAGTCTGGCAGGATCTTGAATGGGTGTAGAGTATAATATGGTAGGAAAGGTCAGCTGGAGCCAGATTGTGAGGAACCTGAATTCTAGACTAACTCATTCAAATGATTATTGAGACAGTGATCACTGAGGATGCAGGTTTTCTGAGTGGACCATTGAAATTGTTAATGGGGGAGTGTTATGCTTGGACTCTGGCCACTGTACTCACATCCCCCTTTTTTAAAAAAATCAAATCAAATATACGTGCACCTGTTTCTTTGGCCGATGTCAGGAAATCCTTTGATATTTCCCCAGGGTAATATTTTCCTTGTATACCTCAAAAAGGGAAACTGAAGATCCTATGAGCATTTCCAAGAAATAGGCTGTCCCAGGGCAGTGAGCCCTGACTTCTGCCCGACAAAACAGGCCTGCTTTGAGCAGGGTGTGCATTGCACACATTCAGTTGATAGCAATGGGAAAAGCAGATATTCCATCTGCCAACAATCAAACACATAAAATCACACAGGAATGTACAGTATGCTGGTTTGAACTACATAGGCGTTTGCCCCAACCAGAGAGAAAAGACCTGCCTATTTATGTCCCCTGGTAAGGACATTAGTGAAGAAAAGCTTTGATGTTTAAGCAATCATCTAATTGACTCTATTGTTGGATTCAGAAGTCCAGGGTTGGTTTCAGGAATGAACACTAAACATTTTTAATGGCACTATGAATAAACAGAGGCGTGTGGTTGAAAACGGTGAGTAGATAGACCATTATCTGTAAAATATTCTGAGCATGCAGAATTTAAACTTTACTTTTCAAAATTTATACTGCCAGTGTGGTTGAATTTAGGTTTTAGGTACTGCATCCCTGGGAATCTAAAAAAACAAGACGGATTCTCAAATGTGGTTGTGTGAGTTTTGTGAGGACAAGGTAAATGGAAAGGATTTAGATGATTGCAGGACACATCTGTCCTTGGATTTTTATGATTAGAATTGGAGTCAATTTCTCATCCTTTTACTTCACCCCATACATCCAACAAATTTACCCAGTCTTATCAATTCATCTTTGACAGAAATACATCATTTGCCCCTTTTATGTCAGGAGCTGACTCCAGGACTTCATCGCCTTCTTCCTGGATAAGTGTAATAGTTTCTTAACTGCTTTTCCTGCCTCCAGCCTCTTCTTTCTCCTATCCAATCTGTGAACTACGTCCCTTTTCCCTCTTTCCAACCTGCAGTCATTCCAAACTAACATTCTTAAAATACTGCTGTTGTTCTCGTACTCATCTGTTCATACCACCTTGTGGTTCCTCACTGCCTACTATACAACTGGGCGTTACCATTCTCCTGATTAAGGTACACAACACAACTAATACTCCTTGATTCCAGTATCCATTCACACATACCCTTCACTATGCCACACTGTTGACATTTTTCTATTTCATGTTTTTCTGAGATTTCCTCCCCACCTCATCTTTTGATTAATGTACTCTTTCTTCTAATCTTCCTTTTTATCAGCCTAAATCTCAACTTTTCCATGGCTACAACTTTTCTCATTGGTTTCTAAGTTTTTAGAACATCTTTCCAAATTTATGTCTGAACTCCTAACTCGAGCACTAAATTATAGACTGCCTTATTTGGTTATTTAACCACTTTTCATCTGAGTCTTGTCCCCCAAAGTGATTTTATGTGCCAAGAAGGTGAGGATCATTTGTGGTTTCACTTTTGTAACCTCTAGTGTTCAACATCTTTGTAGAGTGATTTCAAGAAAACTGCCTTAAAAATGAGTTTGATAGAACTGGATTATTTTCTCACAGACAAATAAATGGCAAAAAGTTTAACTAACTTATTTTATCCATAAATCAGAAATAATTTAAAAAATAAGATAAAAAGCAATAACTAACAATTAAGTTACTGTTTATTTTGTTCTACATATACTTTTATGAACATTTGGTGCATGATTTTATTTAATTTCTTCACCAAACTTGTGAAGTAGATACTAACATTATTCTCATTGTATAGAGAAGGAAACTAAAACTTATTGGGGTCAAGACACTTGTCCAAGGTCACACAGATGGTAAATGATGTTTAAGCACATGCTGTTCACTTTAGAAACCGTATTATTAATTACTCCTTGCTATGGTCTGAATATTTGTGTGAGTGTCTGTTAGTCACTCAGTTGTGTCCGATTCTTTGCAACCCCATAGAGTGTACCCTGCCAGGCTCCTCTGTCCGTGGGATTATCCAGGCAAGAATACTGGAGCAGGTTTCTATTTCCTTCTCCAGGGGAATCTTCCTGACCCAGCAATCAAACCTGGGTCTTCTGCATTGCAGTCAGGCTCTTTATTGTCTGAGTCACTAGGGGCTTAATATTTGTGTCCCCTCAAAAGTCATAGGTTGAAATCCTCTAAAGAGATGGTAATAGGAGGTGGGAACTTTGGAAAGAGATAAGGCCTCAAACTGTAGGAAATAAATTTCTGTTGTTTATAAGCTACCAGTCCATAAGTTATTGATATAGCAGCCCAAACAGACTAAGACACTCCTATAGCCTAGATTTCTTAGAGGAGCATTAACTTACTATTTGTTGTTTATTAATACAATTATATTTTTATGATAAAACATGTTATCCATCTAACATGTGAGACTACTGGTACTAGAATGAAAAACAACTCTACTCATATGAGGGCTTCCCAGGTGGCTTAGTGGGTAAAAAATCCTCTAGAAATACAGGAGACAAAGGAGATGCAGTTTCAAACCCTGGGTCAGAAAGATCTCCTGGAGAATGACGTGGCAATCCACTCCAGTATTCTTGCCAGGAGGATCCTATGCACAGAGGTGCCTGGTGGGCTACCATCCATGGGGTCGCAAAGAGTCAAACACAACTGAAATGACTGAACATACACAAGCACTACTCATAGAAAGAAAAAGTGGAAATGACTTTATGAAAAACAAATATATTCTGATTGAGATGGAAAAAAGTCATAGAATAATGCTAAGAAGCATTAATACAAGCATATAACTTATGCATTATGATTTATATTTTGTAGTCTGAACATATATTGCACTGCTATTTATAATCAAAAACCATTATTTTCAGTAAGAATCAGCTATTATTCTGCTGACTTTAGCCATAATTTGTCTTTCATTGGAATTTTTTGTTCAGTTTGGAGTTTGATGGCTGAAATAAGTTGTAAAGACAATAAAGTTAGGAAAAAACTTCTAAATCTAGGATTATTTCTCTAAAGACATATTGTAGAATTTTATAGGAAGCACAGCATTCCAGGTGATATAAATTTTCAACGAAAATACATAAATGGAAAATGAGTATTCTTCCAGCAGAAGTAAATGTTGTGAGTTTGGGAAAAACAGCCTTCTGACTAAGAATTATCATTGCATAACATCCGTGTTTAATATATAATGTTTTGTGACTGCTATTAAAGAAAAGTAGTGGGAGCTCCACCTTGCCCTTGGAAATGTCTACTTAATTCTTCAATTGCAGAGACATTCAGAAACTGGTTATGAATGGTGACCAAAAGTTTCTCATACATCAGTCATCTCCACGGATTAACTCAGGGCTGAAGAATCTCAGACAGGAAGCAGGGCATAGTGGGTGTCCAAAATGTGAGCAGGAGCATAGAAAAAGGAAAGGTTGTTCTCCTTTGGCTAAAAGACTTTATTTAATTCTCAGTAGTTTCAGTGAGATTACCTGTAACAGCAAGGCCATCTAAATAGCCTAGTTTAGAACAACTTAGAAGTCAAACACTCTGGAACCAATAGTGATAAAGAGTGCTGAATAATCAATTTATTGAATAAATCACTCAAAAAATAGCTTTTAGCCAACACCTTTATACAATAAGCACTCTACTAAGCACAGAAGTTGTTTGTCTTCAAAGAGGTCAGCATGGTTTTGAACCAATAATCTGTAAAAGAGAAGTGGGCTATGACTGACATTTAGGGCCCTGGAGGTATCATGGTGGCGGGGACTGAAATAGATGCTGCAAAGTTGCTTGAAAATTTTTTTCTTCATCTCCCCAGACTCACTCTAGGTATTTCAAGGGGAAAGCAAAGGTGCTTATTCACTTAGTTTAGTAGAGACAGGAGTCATTTTGCCAAGCTCAGCTTTAGCCCTGAGGCTCATCAGAGACCTTGCAGTGTGTTCTAATCCTGGAAAAACAGAATTGGGGCTGGGGATAAAATCTACAGTATATCTCATCTGCACCATTACCTCACAAAGGACCTTACTTTTAAATCAGCATCTTAGTTGAGTCTTGTGTTCAGTAAAGTTTGAGAATCTCTATCTTAGCACAGAGCAGTAGTTCTTAACTGGAAGTGATTTTGCCCCTAAGAGGACACAGAGTAAGTGGATGCTGCTGGTGTCTAGAGGGTAGAAGCCAGGGATGTTGCTCAACATCCTGCCATGCACAGGACAATCCCCAGAACAACAACAACAAAATCATCCAGCCCAGAATGTCAATGGTGCTGTAATCCTGGCATAGAGCAAACAACATCATGCCCATGTAAGTGATCAATAAATGTTTCTTGAATAAACAATTTTGTGGTGAAGTGGGTAGAGAAAAGTAAAGCTGAGTGCTCTTTTTTGAGGGCTCAGGTGCATTTCTTCTGGGACATGCCTGGTGGGCGTGCTTTACAGCTTTGTAAACTGTCCAGGTGTGTGGGGACACAGAGGCTCAGGACCTCCAAAAACCCATCCATTCCAGTGACTATACATCACATTTAACAACCTATAAGAGACAGTCTTTTTCTTTTTTAATGTTCAGGGTGTCCCAGATGGTATAGAAATCTGCCTACAATGTGGGAGATCCAGGTTCGATCCCTGGTTGGGAAGATCCCCCGGAGAAGGGAATGGATACCACTCCAGTATTCTTGCCTAGAGAATCCAATAGACAGAGAAGCCTGGTGGATTACAGTCCATAGGGTCACAAAGAGTTGGACATGACTAAGCAACTAATACTTTCACTTTTCATTTTACACATATAATTCTATAATATTAGATCAGATATAAAAACTAAATACAATATTTGGATAGAGTTATTTCTGACTCTTTTATTCCAGTACAATTTCTCTCTTTTGATTTTTGGCTTAAAAGGTCTCCAGCTCTGTGTTGAGGTTCTCTGGCATTTAAATAACACTTTGACTATATAGCATCAAGAAAGAAAAAAAAAATGAGATTCAATGATTCAATTATAGTTGGGCTTCCCTGGTGGCTCAGACGGTAAAGCGTCTGCCTGCAATGCAGGAGACCTGGGTTCGATCCCTGGGTTGGGAAGATCCCTTGGAGAAGGAAATGGCGACCCAGTCCAGTACTTTTGCCTGAAAAATTCCATGGATGGATGAGCCTGGTAGGCTATAGTCCATGGGATCGCTAACAGTTGGGCATGATTGAGCAACTTCACTGGTTCACTGGTTCCATCTTAAAATAAATTCTTATTTTTTAAAAAAGATATTTATTTATGTAGGATGTTTTAGGATATATATAAAATGTTATAACAGTATAGATTCTTCCACAAGTTCTGTGAAGAATTTGGACACAGACTATGTTATTTTCCTCTTTTTAAAAAATTTTTAGAAGTTCTAGTTTGTTCAGGTCAGAAGTAAAAATGAATTTGAAAGACTGGAAAGTCTTTAATAGAATATAAAAACATTTTTCTTGGGTGGCCTCCCTGTAACTCATCTTTTTTTCCTTTTTCTTCTTCTTATCACCTATATTTTCAAACATGTTTCAGTATCAGACAAGCGAATTAAGGGGAAATAACTTCTTTTAAAACCTATCTAAAGAAAGGAGAAATGCAAAAACTAATTAATAAGAGTGTCTTACACTTTCTCTTCAGCATTTAGTATGAAACTGACTTTCACTGCTGTCTAATAAAATGAACGAAGAGTGAAAAGTTCAAATATTAGGCTTTCCTGTGGAGCTTGTTTCATGAGGTCTTGAGAGCCAACATTAGCAGAGTGACAGATGGGCGTTCATGTTTCTGTCTAGTCTGTGGTGTACTGCTGAGATGGCTACTTGAAGCAAATAAAACTCTCCAAACCAAAATGTAACCTGCATCTCAGAAGTTCAGTGACCTAAGGTGAAAGAACTTTGCTTCGTCCCCGCTAACTTCCTCTGCCTTTCACCAACCCCTCTCCCCAGATTGCCTCCTTAAAGCTAAACAAACAAAAAAGGCAAAACTCCAGACTTCTCAACAAAAGGCATTTTGTGTTCTACCCAACTGTTGTGTACAATATATGAAAGTCTCAGTCATGGCAAAAGGAAACTTACATTAAATTAACATTCCCCCAAACAACTTAAAATCAATGGATGTGTTTTCCTCCAGAGAAATCCATAATTACCTTGGCTTCTGCACAGCAGAAAATAACAGAGTATCATAGACAGCTTTTTGAGTTGACTATAGTTCAGATTAAGGCCCACATATGCTATAAATCTTTGTAATGGCAAGTAACTATCAGGGACCTATCTATTGAGCCATTTAACAATTTAAGTAGTCCATACCAGAATGTCCAAATAGATTGCAACAAGTGTTCATTTCTCATGGAGTACCCTGAAATAACCAATAGACAAAGTTAAGGTAGCATCTTAGACATTTAAGCCTGTATGTGTGGAATAAGGGTGCCAGATAAAATACAGGGCACCCAGTTTACATTTGAATTTCAGAGAAACAATTGATTTCTTTTAGTATAAATATGTCCCAAACATTATATAGGACATATTTATACTAAAAAAGCATTTGTTATTCATCTGAAACTCAAACATAATGAGGTATTCTCTATTTTTATTTTGTATTTGCTAAGGCTGGCAACCCCACCTATGAAGAATTTCAAACTTTAATTTTAGAAACTCTGTTACTAAACACTAAACAGTTGGATAAATATATACTTATATATATAATTTTAAACTATGCAGGTATATGAAATGTAAGAAATTGAATGCCAGTACTAGTAGGCACAATCAGTGTAAAGGTAGTTAATGAATAATAATATAAAAAAGTTGTGGAGTTTTTGTAAACCTGAGACATACTTAACCCATCTCACACACAGGTTAACCCTGTTAATGCTTAATAATTGTGATGTTTTGGGTCATGGGCAGCCACCTGTCCAGAGATTATTTGATAGAATTGAATATTTAATTTACCTTTGACACCATCGATTTAGTCGATCTAAATTTGACCAAAGCAGAATTATTCTCTATCTGCAACTAAATAGTTGTTCTCAAATGATGTGTAGGTCCCAGAGTAACATTTTCTTTCTATGGGTTCTCGATAAATGTATTTTTGTGGTCAATACAGGATTTTGCCTCAGATACTAGTTCTGCAATTTGTTTGTTGCATTAATTGGATAAACTCTCTAAGCCTCAGTTTTTTTTTTAATTTTATTTATAGAATGAAAGAAAAACCCTAACTCTTAATAAGCTGTTGAGATTACAAACTCTTCAATGACACCATGCAATTAAAACAGCGATTGACACTTATTAATGGCTAAACTATCAATTCCCGGGATGCCATGAATTTCTCTGTCTTGTTCATGATATAGCATCAGCACCAAGCTCATTGCTTAGGACATAATGGGAGCTAACATATTTTATGAAATAATACTTCTATAAATAACTGTAGTAATAGAGGTAGTCCTAGAGTAACTGATAGAGCCAGAACTTTAATATTTTAAAAGAAACAATTGGTATTTATGGGTTTCTGAAAGCTTTGGGTTTGGGGCAGTGTGGAAGCAAATTTTTAAAACAGATACATTTTATTTTAAGAAAATCAACAGTAAGACTCTTGAGTTACCCCACTAAGTACCAATACAGGGGATGGTAATGTGAGATCATCTTAAATTTGAATATAGATGCTGCAAATTGTGTTGTTTTCTGTTTGTTCACTAGCAAAAGTTATAGTTTTTCTGCTTTATGCCTTTGAAAAATCAGAGTAATCATTACATAAAGCATAGATTTTGATTGAATTATAGACATGCCTTATATGGTGCTGTTTAAGATTAATGCAACATTCAGGAAATATTCTATTTAATTTTATTTTTGTCCTAATAGACTCTAGGTCACATTTCATGAGTAGAGAAGGGTTGTGACTTTTTTGAAGAAAAGGATATTCCAACCAATGATGTTCCCTGGGTGGTGGATGAGGAATTTTTAATGTGGGAGAAGGACCCTCCATTCTGTAAGATTAAGAGTTGCAAGATCAGACTTGGAGACATGGAAATATTCAAAACGCAAGCACCACGAAGGATAAAGCTGGTGGAGGTAAATCTGGTAAATGCTATGGAAAAACTGGTTGGGATCTTAAGGTATGTTTAATTCCTATAATTTCATGCAGCCATAAAATTAAAAGATGTTTGCTCCTCGGAAGCAAAGGTATGACACAGCTAGACAGAGTATTAAAAAGCAGAGATGTCACTTTGCTAACAAAGGTCTGTATAATCAAAGCTATGGTTTTATCAATAGTCATGTACAGATGTGAGTTGGATCATAAAGAAAGCCAGATGCCAAAGAATTGATGGTTTAGAACTGTGGTGCCTGAAAAGACGCTTGAGAGTCTCTTGGACTGCAAGGAGAACAAACCAGTCAATCCTAAAGGAAATCAACCCTGAATATTCATTAGAAGGACTGATGCTGAAGCTAAGGCTTCCCTAGTGGTAAATAACCTGCCTGCCAATCCCAGAGACATAAGAAACGTGAGTTCAATCCCTGGGTGGGAAAATCCCCTGGAAGAGGGCATGGCAACCCCATCCAGTATTATTGTCTGGAGAATCCCACGGACTGAGAAGCCTGGTGGGCTACAGTATGGTTCATACGGTTGAAAAGAGTTGGCCTTGACTGAAGCGATTTAGCACACTCGATTTTGAAGTTGAAGCACCAATATTTTGGCCACTGATGCTAAGAGTTGACTTATTGGAAAAGACCTGGGAAAGATTGAGGGAAGAAGGAAAAGGCGGAAACAGAGGATGAGTTGGTGTTATAGCGTCACCAACTCAATGGACATGAGTTTGAGCAAACTCTGGGAGATGGTAAAGGACAGGGAAGGCTGGCATGCTGCAATCCATGGAGTCACCAAGAGTCGGAAATGACTGAATAACAACAATTATTCTTATAAAAGTCAGGAATAGCCTTGTGAGACACTGAAATTTGTACTTCTATCATTCCTTTAATGTTCAATGAAATTTTGCAGAACACTGCAGGAAGGATCTAGACACATTTGGAAAATTAATCAAGGGCTTTGTGTCCCTGCTTGGAGAAGGTTGGGCTAAGGAGTGAGCTCACAGAATCCAATTATGAGATGATGTGATGTGACCTGCAAGGGCTCTGGAACAAAGGTTGGGAGTCCAGATGTCTGACTGAGCTGAAAAGAGACCACCAGGATGGATTCGTAGAATATGTAAGAATTCCTCAGCAATTCCAGATTCCCAGAAATCACTTGGGAAGAGGAACACAGAACAAAAATGGACTTCCTGAAATTGATTTGGATGTTAAAAGAGCTGTAGTTTTATTTTGCATTAAAAGTAGGTGAGGTTTGGGGACACACTGACTGCATTGTGTTCATCTTGGCAGCCAGAAAGCTTAGAGCAGAAAGTATTGCTTAATTATAATAATAATCTCACCTGGAATTCCTAAAATCATTAAAAGCTACCAGGAAGGGAAATCCAAATACAACACCTTCTTTCCTCTTAAATGGTTTGTGACCTTTCTTTTAATCTTTATTATTATAGCAACGTTTTGTGTGTTTACTAAGGGGATCTGACTTGAGCATAAGCTGGGATTTAGATCCGCCTAGGCATGTGCAGTGAACTGGAGGGCAGCCTGCCAGGAGTCTGGTCAGATGAGTGACTAGGAAGACTGCTGAGGAAGATAGAGTCACTCACAAGCCTGGCCCCAAAATAGACCCACAGAGTTGGAGGGGAGAGGTGACTCTGTATAATCATTTTGTAACTTGTGTTAGTCATTGGCTCTGCCTCCATGGATGCATGTCTAGGTTATCAGGGAGGAAGTGGAAGTAAACTAGAGGAAAAAGTTATTTTATTGAAACTTGAGCATAGTCAGAAGCAACATTGCTTAATTCTCCTAAAAAAAAAAAAAAAAATGTTAGATCCCCCTACCTTGACCCTTCAAGGATTTCCGAGCATTCACCATAGCATCAACTAGAAGACTTTGGTGCTTTGTGGAAGATGGCTTTGGAGTCTGGTGACAGAAACTAATGGGTGAAGGAGGAACAGCTGTGCAAAGCAGCAGGAGGAGTGCCTGGCAGGCCCAGAAACACACAGAGGAACCAACGGGTAAGTGGAGCAATTCTCCGTATGAGAAGTGGCAGGACTCTCTTCTGGATTAAACTTCAGTCAGCCTCCTCTACAGCCTCTAGGCCTGAACTCTGGCATCTGTCCTTATAGGGCTTGAAACATCCAGTTGTAGAAACAAGCTTGTTGTCAGTTTTATAAGAATTTCCACCCTCAAAATCTGTCTGATCAAATTCTTCATCTCCTACCTTTGGCATCTGATCACTCAGGCCTACCTTCATCAATAATCTTGTCAAATGGGTTTAACCAATTAATTCCTCCTTGCTTACCCTTGATGTTTCCTCTTTGTAATTTTTCATCCACTGACCTCCATTCTGCCCCTTGGCTATGCCCCATTTCTCCATGTTGTATTTGAAATTGAGCCCAGTTCTATATACCAAGATCTCCTTTTCCTCATTGCATTAGTTCCTTCCAGAGTGAGAGCTGCTTTCACTGCTTTGACTTGTCTGGCTCCTGTTTTCTTTATGAGAAGTGATACTTAGCTGATCTGGCATCAAGTAGATCTTGGCAGTACTTAGCGTAAGGGGTTATGGTACCCAGAAGTGTTGACATTACCAGCAGTACCAGCAGAGGCAAAAGTGTATTCTGAGTGTGTAATGACACAGGTGACTGCATACTTGGTGAGCACATTTGAGACTTCCCCTGATGAGTCTCAGAATACAGGGAAGGAATCTTTCCAAAGAGAAAGCCAGAAAAATAGAGATTATATTTAATTCTCCAAATATACAAAGCATTCATTATAAATAAAATATCATGTGCTTAGTCACTCAGGCGTGTCCGACACTTTGCGACCCCATGGACTTTAGCCTGCCAGGCTCTTCTGTCTATGGGGATTCTCCAGGCAAGAATACTGGAATGGGCTGCCATGCCCTTCTCCAGGGGATCTTCCCAACCCAGGGATCCAACCCAGCTCTCCCACATTGCAGGTGGATTCTTTACTGTCTGAGCTCTATATTCACATTTGTATCCTTATACTAAGTCACTTTAGTCGTGTCCGACTCTTTGCAACCCCTTGGACTGTAGTCCACTAGGCTCCTCTGTCCACAGGATTTCCCAGGCAAGAATACTAGAGTGGATTGCCATGCCTCTCTTATAGTTAATAAAAACTGATGCTTAGAAAAGTGACTTTCCCTTATAAAAGGCAGAACTGGGACATAAATCCAAGTGCTCTGATGTATTTTCAACGTTTATTCTACCACGATACAGCTGCCCCTCATTTAAGGTATTTCCTATACAGATTTTGATGCCCTTGTCTTTTAAAAAAATTATATGATGTATGAATTAATAAATTTCTCATTTTTTATATGCCAGATAGAATAAATTTCATACCTTCCTATAACAGACTTATTAAAATTTAAAATTGAATTTATTCATTAAAATGTGTTGAATTTTATTCATTAAAAAGATGCTTCCCCCATCTTTATTTAAAGAGAAATTTACTAAATTTAAAATCAGGATATATCTTCCAAAATCAAGCAAGGAGTAAGAAGATACACTGGGGATTCTGAAGAAGCATCGTAGAGTTCTATCATTGTTTATAAAAGCTGCTATTGAAAGGGTAGTTCAAACAAGATGGCGACATGGGGGCACACTGGGTCAAAATTATAGGACTTGCCAGTCAGTCCAGGAAAACTAGAGCAGGCATCAGATTCAATCCACCAGCAAAGAGGCAGTCAAAGTCAGGCTCTGGAATCTTGCCAGAGACTGAGCAGGGTGGATGCTGGAGGAGTAGCCAAGAGAACAAGCCAAGGATTAGTTAGTAGAGAAAGCAGCAGAGGTAACAGGAGACAAGAACACAGGAAGTGGGTCTTAGGGCTATCTCCTTTGCTTCTGGACAGTGTCTCTGGACAGTGTCAGTGTCTCAGGGCAGTGAGGCACGATAATGCCTCACTTCATGCTCCAGGCATGAGCTCACTGCATAAGTGTCTTCAAGGTAATTTTCTACACCCGATACCACACAACCCCAATCTAATCTTCTACCCCTTATAATACAGGATTTTTGTGCAATGAGTGTCCAAATTATCTGGGTTGCCATTAAGGTGTGCAGCAGTCTTTCTGGTCAATTTCTTGGACCTGTGATCATCCATGTCCCCCAGCCACCACCTGGCACTGAATAGTGCCTGATAGAGTCTGGAAGATATATTCACATTTCCAGTCTATTGTTTTGGAAGTAAGAGAAGTGAGGTTGTAGATGGAGTGTGGAGATAAAGAACCCAAGGGACAGTGTGTTTGCCTCAAGCCTGGAGAAAGTCATAGAAAGAAGTCCTTGGTATTAAAATCTTGGAACTCAGGGAGGGTTATGGAGATTAACATAGCTTTTAAATAGCCAAGTAAAGGGATTGGTCAGCAGGATTATTAGATATGGTTCACTACTCTGAGGGATCCCGTGGTGTCATAATATCTATGAATATCATCCCTGCAGTGAGAGTTGTATGGTCCTGAACTTGTGGTTTGAGAATTTGTGAGCAGTGCCTTCTCCTTTTTCTTTGACTCAGAGCTATTCTGTGGTTGTTGTTTAGTTGCTAAGCCATGTCTGGCTCTTCGCAACACCATGGACTGTAGCCCACCAGGCTCTTCTGGCCATGGGATTTCCCAGACAAGAATACTGGAGTGGGTTGACATTTCCTACTCCAGGGAATCTTCCTGACCCAGGGATTGAATCTGTGTCTCCTGCATTGGTAGGCAGATTCTTTACCTCTGAGCCTTTGGGAAAGTCCCCAGAGCTATTTTATTTGACCCTAAAATGGATGATGCTCGGGATAACAATTCTCACAATTGATATTTTAAGCAAATAAACCTTATTTACTTTTGCCAAAAACCAGACTAAACCCCAGAAAGCAGGGAAAGAGTTGAAGACAAAGCAATAGGAACAGCAGAAATAATGTCCTACTACTTGGAGAATGAGGGACTTCCCTGGTGGCTCAGAGGTTAAAGCGTCTGCCTCCAATGCAGGAGACCTGAGTTCGATCCCTAGGTCGGGAAGATCCCCTGGAGAAGGAAATGGCAACCCACTCCAGTATTCTTGCCTGGAGAATCCCATGGACGGAGGAGCCTGGTAGGCTACAGTCCATGGGGTCGCAAAGAGTCAGACACAACTGAGCGACTTCACTTTCACTTTCACTGAGAATGTGGTGGGGGGAGTGTCTGAACCACTTGTCTTCATCAGACCAGTGACTGGGCATAGGGCTTGTGGCGGAAACTGGAGAAAATCAAAAGACATAACTCTGCCAGAGAAGCATGGATTGGTCGGACTTTTGCTGAACTCTTTGCTGTATCATATTTCTTAAGTTGCTGTGAAGGCATGCTATTGTTTTGAACTTGATTTCTTAAAATCTTTTACAACACCAGCCAAATAAGCAATGGGGGTCTTAAATCATTCTTCCTACAATTTTAATCCCTAAAACTTTCTTAAAGTGAAGAATGCATGCCCAAAAGAAACTTAAAAAAAATACTTGCATGAAAAGAAAAGAATTTAATAGAAAATAAGAAGGAAAATAAAACAGAGAGGCAAGGACGAGGTGAGTTCAATCATTCTACACAGAAAGAATGTGTGAATTTAAATTTTTATATAATTTGAACCTGTTGGAAGGAAAGAGTCAAATGAATTGTATGGTGTTCATCAAGAAAATTTTTCACTACAGCACCTGGCCTGCTCACAGTTCTGCTTCTCAGTTATTTATGACAGTTGTTGTGCCAATAAATCTGGATGATATGGTCCAAAATGAAAATGCCCAGTGACCGTAGCCTAGGTGTTCTTGGTGTAGGTACAATTTTCAACACTATGCGATAACTCCACAGGGAGGAAGAAGGATGACAGGGATAAAGTTGATTCATGCAGCCCTGTCGGTGCTAATCCAGCATGTACATTTCCTGTTTGTCGTCTTCTTTGGACTATGGATAATAGCAGAAGACAAGTGCACCTTCATTTGAGGATGTTGCAGCAAATACAGCCTAGGGTGACTGCCCACTGAGTCACACCCTTTCCTTGAGTGTGAGTGGAAACTGTGGTCCCCTTGTAACCAATAGAACATGGTAGAGATAAAGGGATTTTCCACATATAGATCCTCAATCACTGGATGGTAAGTTAAGCCCACTGAGTCACACCCTTTCCTTGAGTGTGAGTGGAAACTGTGGTCCCCTTGTAACCAATAGAACATGGTAGAGATAAAGGGATTTTCCACATATAGATCCTCAATCACTGGATGGTAAGTTAAGCAAAAGAGGGAGAATCCTAGGTTGGCCTGAACTAATCAGGTGAGCCTTAAAACACCAGAGCCTAGGCTTCGCTGAAGGCAAAAACTACAAGCAGCAGTCCTTCTCTTTTTCTCCCTGTTTGGGGTCTTCCCAAAAAGAATCAGACATGACTGAGTGACTTTCACTTTCACTTTCTTTCAGGTCTTCAAGAAGCAAACTGAGATGCATTCTCCAGCCTCAAGGATCTAAATACTGTCAACAACCTGACAGAGCTTGGATGCTGCTCCATTTCTGGTAGAGCCTGCAGATGAGAATGCAGTCTGTCTAGCACTTCTATTTCAGCCTTACAAAGCCCTAAGCAGAGGATCCAGCTTAAGGTATGGCCAGAATTTGAACGCACAGAAGCAGTGTGCTCATAAATGAATATTGACATAAGTGTCTAAATTTGTGGAGATTTGTTATGCAACAAGAGAAAACTAATACAGACACTGATCCTTCTCAAAGGGGAAAATGAGCAGAGGCCCACAGTTTAGGATTACCCGACCTTGGATTGTGGAACTCTAGACATTTTACCTTAAAAGGGTAGCCATGTTGAACATGGCAAAGGGCAGGGGGCAATTTTATGCAGAGAAAGATCAATCCTTTTTGTGTGTATGAGCACATCTACAATGAAAAAGATGGTGCCATGGCCATGGTCAGTAGTAAAGCCCATCAAAACAATTTCCTAGAGTCTGTTTTTGTTTTGCCATATTTGTTCATTTATATTGTTTTTTAGCTTCCACCTATAGGTGAAAATATACTGCAGTTGTCTTTCTTTGTCTAAATTATTTTGCTTAACAGAGAAAAGAGAACAAACTAGTGGTTACCAAAGAGAATAAGGTAGGGGGAGGGGTGAAATAGGCGAGAGTAATTAAAAGGTACAAACTTTAAAATAGTTATAAAATAAGTTACAGGGACATAATGTATAGCACAGGGAATGCATATGTGCTCAGTTCCTCAGTCATGTCTGCCTCTTTGCAGCCTCACAGACTGTAACCCTCTAGGCTTCTCTGTCCATGGGATTTCCCAGGCAAGAATACTGGAGTAGATTGCCATTTCCTTCTCCAGAGAATCTTCCCAAACAGGGATTGTACTCACGTCTCCAGCATTGACAGGAAGAATCTTTACCACTGAGCCACCTGGGAAAGCACAGGGAATACACTCAATATTTTATAATAAAATATAAAAATATTAAATCATTTATTGTATGCCTGAAACCAATATAATGTTTTAAGTCAACTATACTTGCTCCTTGGAAGAAAAGCTATGACCAACCTAGATAGCATATTAAAAAGCAGAGACATTACTCTGCCAGCAAAGGTCCATCTAGTCAAAGCTATGGTTTTTCCCGTAGTCATGTATGGATGTGAGAGTTGGACTATAAAGAAAGCTGAGCTCCGTAGAATTGATGCTTTTGAACTGTGGTGTTGGAGAAGACTCTTGAGAGTCCCTTGGACTGCAAGGAGGTCCAACCAGTCAATCCTAAAGGAAATAAATCCTTTTGTTCATTGGAAGGACTGATGCTGAAACTGAAGCTCCAACACTTTGGCCACCTGATGCAAAGAACTGACTCATTTGAGAAGATCCTGATGCTGGGAAAGATTGAGGGCAGGAAGAGAAGGGGATGACAGAGAATGAGATGGTTTGATGGCATCAGCGACTCAATGGACGTGAGTTTGAGCAAGCTCCGGGAGTTGGTGATGGACAGGGAGGCCTGGTGTGCTGCAGACCGTGGGGTCACAAAGAGTCGGACACAACTGAGTGACTGAACTGAACTGAACCGATACTTGAATAAATATTCACAGAAAAATAATTTCCTAGAAAGATGTAAACTTACAACATGAGCATGAGACTTCTCATTCTACCTTAGAAATTTAAGGAGAGGTAAATACTGAGCCACCAGCACTTTTGCCATATTGAAAGGACAGTTTCATGATGTCAGGCCCATTCTCATGAGGACTGCCATAAGGGTGCAATTGAATGCATGAATGCATGTGCCCTGGTAGGTGGAAACAAACGTATACCAGGTCTTCACTAATGGAGGCCTCCTCTAGGTATATGCCTAGGATGACAGATGCTTATGAGATGGCATGGGTAAGTGGACCAGCTGCTAATAAAATGAGATTCAAACAGGCAGCAGGCTGAGGTGGACTGCACAAGGTTCTTAAACAGGGTGAGTTGTTCCTATGGGGGATAACAGTAACTAGAATTTGAATCAAGCAAAAAGCACAACCTGTGTCACTATCTGAGTTTTTCCTGTTTTACTAGATTCTGGACCTCTGTCTTATAATGGAACAAACATGACCTTTCAATAATGTCAATGATTTGCTTTTCCCAAAAAGGCTGTCTGCTGAGATAGTCCAGCTCTCTGTCTTCTCTAAGAGATAGTGATAAATAAGGGTTGTGACCTGGACAGCACCTGTAGCCTTGATGACTTTCATGCAAGTGCTCAGCTGAATTACAGGTCTTGTTACCAGTCCTTGAAACACACAGAGCTCTGGTTTGGGGAAGCAAATCCATTAGATGTGATGAAGAGCCTTTCCCAGCCTCAGAGGTGGATGCCATTCCTACTATGGTCTGAGGAGTAGCTCCTCGGCTTCACCTAGTTCACAGTATGCACGAGTGTACAAAGGAACCCGTGTGTGCGTGTGAGCTAAGACGCTTCAGGCATATTTGACTCTGTGACCCTGTGGACTGTAGACTGCCAGGCTTCTCTGTCCATGGGCTTCCCCAGGCAAGAATACTGGAGTGGGTTTCCATGCCCTCCTTCAAGGGATCTTTCTGACCCAGGGATCAAACCCACATCTCCTGGTGGCTCCTGCACTGTAGGTGGATTATTCACCTCTGAGCCACCGGGGAAGCCCCACATGGGAACCCAGGTGGTGTTAAAACCAATGGCCAGCTTGGTCCATTGTTCAGAAGCAAAGGTGAATATATGGTTCAATCTGTGATCTGAGCAATGCATCATGTTGTCTGTCAAGGTCAAGGTCCTGGGAGTCACAAGGAAATATTATTAGAGAATGGGACACATTAGAGTTTGTTTGAGTGAGACTCACTGAAAGACAGCAGCCAAAGCCGCAAAAGATAGGGATATAGTAAGCAGTTGCTAAGGCAATTTGACTAATTATTAAAATATCAGATGTCGTCTGATCAGTATGATTGTAACAAAACAGACACATGCCAATATCTGATTCAGTGAACGGATCATAATATAATTAAATCTAAATAATACAAATATTTGAATTTGTTTGCACTTTGTTTGTCATCAGTCACATATAAAACATGGACCATTGACATTTTTAATCCTGAGAAACAATGAAGCATTGGAAAAGAGGTGAATTTTTCTCTCCAATCACAGAATTCTAGAATGTGCTGTTTGTGTAGGAGCAAAGAATGAGTTACCTTACTTTGGACATTTCTCAGGAAACAACCAAATTTCCCTTTCCCAAAATAAACATTTTAGGTGTTCTAAAATTCTTTCCTTTATTTAATAAGGTTAAATTTGCAACAATCCTAATGAAGCTATTTTATTCTAGATTTTAGCAGGTAGGTCTATTTCTGCTTTATTGACTATGCCAAAGCTTTTGACTGTGTGGATCACAATAAACTGTGGAAAATTCTGAAAGAGATGGAAATACCAGACCACCTGACCTGCCTCTTCAGAAATCTGTATGCAGGTCAGGAAGCAACAGTTAGAACTGGACATGGAACAACAGACTGGTTCCAAATAGAAAAAGGAGTACGTCAAGGCTGTATATTGTCACCCTGCTTATTTAGCTTATATGCAGAGTACATCATGAGAAACGCTGGGCTGGAAGAAGCACAAGCTGGAATCAAGATTGCCGGGAGAAATATCAATAACCTCAGATATGCAGATGACACCACCGTTATGGCAGAAAGTGAAGAAGAACTAAAAAGGCCCTTGATGAAAGTGAAAGAGAAGAGTGAAAAAGTTGCCTTAAAGCTCAACATTCAGAAAACTAAGATCATGGCATCTGGTCCCATCAATTCATGGCAAATAGATGGGGAAACAGTGGAAACAGTGTCAGACTTTATTTTTCTGGGCTCCAAAATCACTGCAGATGGTGATTGCGGCCATGAAATTAAAAGACGCTTACTCCTCGAAAGGAAAGTTATGACCAACCTACATAGCATTTTTAAAAGCAGAGACATTACTTTGCCAACAAAGGTCCATCTAGTCAAGGCTATGGTTTTTCCAGTGGTCATGTATGGATGTGAGAGTTGGACTATAAAGAAAGCTTAGTGCAGAAGAATTGATGCTTTTGAACTGTGGTGTTGGAGAAGACTCTTGAGAGTTCCTTGAACTGCAAGGAGATCAAACCAGTCAATCCTAAAGGAAATTAACCCTGAATATTTATTGGAAGGACTGATGCTGAAACTAAAGCTCCAATATTTTGGCCACCTGATATGAAGAACCGACTCACTGGAAAAGACCCTGATGCTGGGAAAGATTGAGGGCAGGAGAAGGGGATGACAGAGGATGAGATGGTTGGATGGCATCACTGACTCAATGGACATGGGTTTGGGTGGACTGCAGGAGTTGGTCACGGACAGGGAGACCTGGTGTGCTGCAGTTCATGGGGTCACAAAGAGTAGGACATGACTAAGCAACTGAACTGAACTGAACTTATAATCCTAGGCCACAAACTGATATCATCATCGATTTGTGTGCCAAAATGCAGCTCTGATTTTACTTTAACATTTTTGCAATGTTATTTGTTTTATCTTGTTAATCATAGGATTTCCTTAAATTCTGCGCACAGTTGGCCAGGCCTCCAGGGGCTCAAGAATTCCAAGACCCACCTCCTTTCTAAAGTGCTGCCTGACTAACTGTGCTTGTGGGCAGGCATGGAATCCAGGCAGTGTCCAAGAAGGTCATAAGCAAGGTCAGAGGCCTGCTCTCCTGCTTCTGAAGCCTGAACAACACTTGCTCCATTTTAATTTCTCTAATAGTCAGCTTCAGGACTGTTTAGGCTGAAGGTCATAGGAATAAGGCAAAATAACATGAGCAGTCTTGTTAATTCTATAGGTCAGATAACAATTTCAAAAGGTAAGAAGCAAGATAATTGAAGAAATAACCAAGAGGTTAAACAAAGCAGAAAACAATTTCTGAGCAGTAAGGGATGTAGTAAAGAAAAAATCTCACCATAAATGAGAAGTATGTTTTTGTACATTAACTCCTATACCCATTAACTTATCAGCTGCAATAGCAGTGACAACAAAATATTCTATCAAGGTACGATTACATTTTTCTATGAAATTTTATAATACTTTGGTTTCTTGCAAAACTTTACATAGGGGTTCTAAGGAAAAGCTAATATTAGGAACAGACAAAGTAGTAAATAGCATTTGAGTTGATAACACATGAGTTTTTATGGGGGAAAAATAATGGGTGGTCCCCTAACACTTCCACTTTCAATATAAATGATCAATGTGTTAAGCTCCCAGAAAAAGGGGTTCCTAACTGATATGTAGTAGTTCCTACACCATTGGCTACAATATGTACAAATTGAGAGACTATTTCAAAAAACAGGATTTGGGGAAGATAGTCCATTCACAATAGTTGGTAGAGTCCTCCAATAAGCAGGGTTCCCCAAATGCGAGAAGTTGGTCCATAGAGAAGTCCCTCAGTAGCCTTGTCATAGTCTGTCAGTAAGTGGATATGACTGTTAAAGTAACACATGAAATTGGCACATAATACTTGTGTTCAAGTATTGAGTTATATCTTTACCAGTGCTTTATAACTTAGCAGACAGATAAATTTTGTCCATAGAAAGTCAAAATTAAGAAAGGACAGGCCTTGTTTGCTGGGCAGATGAAGTTGTACTGAGTTCGGGTCCAGCTCATGTTTCTCCAGCCGAAGATTCTCCAATAGCTTTCTTCATATTTTTCTTTTAATTGTAGCATATCCTTGAAGGCTGAGGTGTGAATGACAACCCACATTACAGTCAGGCTTTCAAGAATAATCTACTCATGAGAATAGCAGTGAGTTAGTGGCACATATTTCCATGTTTTCTGTCCAGGGATCATCACTAATAAGGTGTTTGTCTTCCCCTGCAAAATCACATCAGCAGGTATGGGAGAATCGTTAGGCCCCTTTACTTAGACTTTACTCCAATTGCATGTATTTCATTTGTGGATCCAAACCCTTCATCATCCCTAACCATTAATAAGTGGGAGGTTCTCCTTTTTGCACTTTGCCAGTTACACATGGAAGAATCAGCAGTTGAGCAATTCAATCATGTTTATTAATAAAGAGATCATACTTTCCATCACTTTGTAAAATTACTCAAATTTCTCCTTGGTAGTCTGAGTCTATAATTCCCCCACATACATAGTTCCTTGTGCATACATTGATATTCCACCACCTCTTTTAATGCTAAACTGGAGCAATCTTTGATTAATCCAAAGTGTCCAGGAGGCATTTTGATTCCAATACCAGTTGCAATATCACATATCAATCTTTTAGTAAATCTATGTTCAAATATAGAGTACAAATCCAGTCCAGTGGCCTCAGGAATAGCTCAGAAAGGAGCTAATGCTCCTGGGCTAATTTCCCAATAATCAATTGTTTCAGTATAGAAGTCTATTTTTATGAATCTTTAAGTTTAGAATAGTCATTCTCTTTAAAGGAGGTTCTTTTTATTAAAAAAAAAAAAGAAACAGTGAGTTAATGTCAATTTGTTACATGCATAATGTCAGAGAAGATTTATAGGATAATATGATTTTAAACTTAAATGTAGAACACTTAGTAATATGCTATATTTATCAGATATATGCTACTACAATAAAGTTGCATGGTAAAGGACTACAAAATCTCAGTGGTAAAAGATACTAAACATTTATTAACTCCTGAGTCTCATTAGTCAGGGCTTAATTAATCAGGCTGGGCTCATGTGTGTATGTGTGTGTGTGTGTGTGTGTGTGTGTGTGTGTGTCTGTATGTGTGCTTGTGCCCAGTCATGTCCAACTCTTTGTGACCCCCATGGACTCTAGCCCACCAGACTCCTCTGTCATGGGATTTTTCAGACAAGAATACGGGAGTGGGTTGTCATTTCCTTCTCCAGGTTAAGGAGGTTCTGATTCTCCTATTGTTGTTGTTCAATCACCAAGAGTCTTACTCTTTGCGACCCCATGGACTATAGCATGCCAGGCTCATGTGTTTTTCACTATCTCCCTGAGTTTGCTCAGACTCATGTCCATTGAGTTGATGATGTCATCCAACCATCTCATTCTCTGTTGTCCTCTTCTCCTCCTGTCCTCAATCTTTCCCAGCATCACAGTCATTTCCAATGAGTCAGCTCTTCATATCAGCTGGCACAAGTATTGGAGCTTTGGTTTCAGCATCAGACCTTCTAAAGGATATTCAGGGTTGATTTCCTTTAGGATTGACTGGTTTGATGTCCTTGTTGTCCAAGGGACTCTCAAGAGTCTTCTCCAGCACCATGATTTGAAAGCATCAGTTCTTTGGTGCTTAGTCTTCTTTATGGTCCAACTCTCACATCCATACATGACTACTGGAAAAACCACAGCTTTGACTATATGGACCTTGGTTGACAAAGCAATGATGTCTCTGCTTTTTAATATGCTGTCCGGATTTGTCATAGCTTTTCTTCCAAGGAACAAGTGTCTTTTCATTTCATGGCTGCAATCACTATCTGCAGTGATTTTGGAGCCCAAGAAAATAAAATCTGTCACTGTTTCTTCTTTTTTCCCCATCTATTTGCCATGAAGTGCTGGGACTAGATGCCCTCTAAAGCACCCCAAAGTCATCTAGATGTCAAGAGAAATCATTAGACTTTGATTTTAAGAAGTTCTGTCAAAAATATCAAAGGATTTAGAACATCAGTCAGATAAGATCATAGGTCACTATGAAACAACAGTTATTCACTCAGCCAAAGTAACAATAAAAGATTTCAGAAGCAAATACAGAACAAATCACTTAGGAGGTAAAGAAACTTAATATCTGTTATCAAAGGCAGTTCAACATCCCAAGAAAACTTGTACCATGCATAAAACTCTTTTCTCAGGGTCCACTTTCCACTGATCTTTCTTATCACTTTTTATATTTATCACTTTATTTTCCCATTCAGAAACAGACACCTGTAAGTCAGGCCTATTGTACTTCCTTTTCCCTTAACAACATGCAATTCCATTCCTCATAGCTTCTTTACTAAATACATGCATCCTACTTTCCTTAAGCAACTATGAACTCTCCTTTATATTAAAATTCTGTGAGCATAAACACCATTGATAATTTCTAAAAAAATTTAGTTTCCTTGGTACCATCTCAAGATGGTACCAAATATATTCATTAATAATTTTAAATCTTTTTGCTTCTGTGTTAAAAAAAAAGTCAGTGCTTAGTAATTACTGTTTTAGCACCTTGTTTTGTTTGGAAATGACCTAATTATTTAAAATTCCATCATTTAACTTAATTTAGCACAACCCTATAAATTCAATTTATCAAAACCTGGGGGAACTATTTTAGGTAGACATTCCTAAAGCGTAATTATTCTTAATAAACTTTATCTAAAAGCTCTTATCTCATTTACCTTTTCTTTCCTTAAAAATTTCTTCCCATCAAGTTACTTTGTAAAGCAGACTCAAAGTCTGGCTCAAATGTGAACTATGCTGTCACCAGAAATCAAATATCCCTATAAAGTTTTCAGCCTCCGTTTTGTCCTGGGATTTTTAAACTCCATTATCTTTGTGTGTGTGTGTGCTTAGCTGCTCAGTTGTGTCTAACTCTTTGCAGCACCATGGACTGTAGTCCACCAGGTGCCTCTGTCCATGGAATTTTCCAGGCAAGAATACTGGAGCAGGTTGCCATTTCCCCCTCCAGGGGATCTTCCCAATAAAGGGACTGAACCTGTGTCTCTTGCATCTCTCCCACTGGCAGATGTTTTCTTTACCATTGTGCCACCAGGGTCTTTGGTAACATCTCTCTGTGTTCTTTAGCTCATTGTAGTCCCCAAAACTTTACAGTCTGGGTGGGTTCCTAAATTTTGGAAGAATTAATCTCCTATCCCAGTCTATCCTTGCTTTAACTATTACCAGATGAACTTTCTTTTTGTTAACCTTGCTTCACCACTTTCAGTATTTAACTTGTGTAAACTTTATAGCAGTTCTTTCAACTACCAACTGGAAAGTGGAGACTTGGTCAGCTAAAGTGTAATTTTGACATTGTAAAATGGGCAATTGTCCTTGCATATCACATAATTAGATCTCCAACTGTGACTTCTCTTCAATCAATTTTAATTTGGTTTCATGTACCTCATTGTAGGCAGAGAAGAGGATCCAGCCTCTTCAACCTAGAGTGGTACATTCTTGTCCTTCCTCAATTGGCACCAGCCATAGGCATTCAATAACTTGAAAAGTTTGGCGCACTCTAATTTAGGGTCCCATTTCTCATGCAGTACAGTGTATTTGCCCCATTCAGTAACTAACAAGCAGTAAAGAAGAAAAGCTATGACAAACCTAGACAGTGTATTAATAGCAGAGATAATACTTTGCCAACAAAAGTCCATATAGTCAAATCTATGGTTTTTCCAGTAGTCATGTATGGATGTGAGAGATGGATCATAAAGAAGGCTGAGTGCCAAAGAATTGATGCTTTTGAACTGCAGTGTTGGAGAAGACTCTTGAGAGTCCCTTGGACTGCAAGCAGATCAAACCAGTCAATCCTAAAGGAAATCAACCCTGAATATTCATTGGATGGACTGACGCTAAAGCTGAAACTCCAATACTTTGGCCACCTGATGCAAAGACCTGACTCTTTAGAAAAGACCCTGATGCTTGGAAAGATTAAAGGCAGGAGGAGAAGGGGATGACAGAGGGTGAGATGGTTGGATGGCATCACCGACTCCATGGACATGAGTTTGAGCAAGCTCCAGGAGATGGTGAAGGACAGGGAAGCCTGCCATGCTGCAGTCCATGGGGTCTCAAAGAGTCACACATGACCGAGTGACTGAACAACAGCAACAACAAGCAATAAGGCAAATGTTCCTATCTGAGGAAAGGGAAGCTTTATTAATCTTAACCTCTTTCTTCTTAGAGTGGTATTTTGTTTCATGAAGCCTGCTCACAGCACCAATTTATGTTTTCCTGAAAGTTTTACTTCCATTTCAGATTTGAAGACTTCATTATCAAAAGGTACCACTCGTTGCACACAATTTCAACATTTAATAGAGACTTGCTTAACTTAATTTCAATATACAATCATTAAAAGAAAATGTTGCAGGAAGGGGGACCCATTTCAAGGTCTGAAACTGGGTTCTTGTCTAACAGAAATGAATTGTCCAAGGAGACAGTGTGCTGAGAAAGCAAGAAACTTTATTGGGAAGGGATGCCCAGGTGGAAAATATTGGGATTAGGGAGCCCAGGAGAACTGCTCCATCATATGGCTCTCAGTCTTGGGTTTTATGTTAATGGGATTAGTTTCTGGGTTGTCTCTGGTTAATCACTCACTCAGGGTCCTTCCTGGTGGCCCACACATTGCTCAGCCAAAATGGATGCCAGTGAAGATTCTGGGAGATAATAGGCCACTTGGCATCTATCCCCTTTGACCCTCCTGAATTCTTTTGGCAATTTTTTAGTTCTCTGTTCCTTACCAGGACTCCCTGTTATAAAATAACTCATACAAATGGTTACTATGGTGCCTGGCCAGGGTGGGCAGTTTCAGTCAGTGTTTTCACTCTAACAAAAAAGAGAAATAGAAGCAATAGAGTAACAGCACATACATCACCAAATTAGGCTGACCAACATCCAGTCTTAAACAGCTTGCTAGGAAGTCCTTTGTTAACAGCAATCTTGTATCCCATCTGGGAAAATGTCCTAGGAAATGTGTCCACTCCACAGGTGAGATTTCAAATTGTAGTTTGGGGGTCTCCTGCTTATAATCCCAGGCCACAAACTGATATTATCATCAGTTTGCATGCAAAGATGCAGCTCTGGTTTTACTTTAACATTTTTACAATGCTGTTTATCTTATGCGTCATAGGATTTCCTTAAATCCTGGGTGCAGTTGGCCAGGCCTCTAGGAGCTCAAGAATTCCAAGACCAAATCCTTTTCCTTATCTAAAGTGCTGCCTGACTAACTGTGGTTGCAGGCAGGCATGGAATCCGGGCAGTGTCCAGGCAGGTCAGAAGTAAGGTCAGAGGCCTGTGCTCCTGCTCCTGACGCCTGAACAAAACTTCCTCCATTTTAATTTCCCCAACACTACCTAACATGGAGGTTTCCCAGGCAGCTCAGTGGTAAAAAATCTGCCTGCCAATGCAGGAGACACAAGAGATGCAGGTTCTATCCCTGGATTGGAAAGATCCCTTGGGAGAGGAAATGGCAACATATTCCAGTATTCTCATCTAGAAAATCCCATGGACGGAGGAGCTGAGCTGGCTACAGTCAATGTTGTCACAGTCAGACACAACATAGTGACTGATCATGCAAACACAAAACTATCTAACAAGTTAGCACCAACTAGTGGCTTAGAATAACATATATTTGTTATTTCAATTTCTGTGGGTCAGAAGTTCAGGCATGGCTAAGCTGGATCCTCTGTTTAGGGTCTCTTAAGCCTGTTATCAAGGTGTCAAATGGGCTGCATTCCTTTCTGGAGACAATCTTATGTAATGAAATTTAACCAAGAGAATAAATACCCCATCACCTTTGTCATATTCTGTTGGCTAGAAGCAAGTCACAGATTCAGCCTAAACACAAGGGGAAGAAATTATACTTAAACAAAGATGTAACACATTAGGGGGATCACGTTTTAGGATGTGTCAATCATATCCTTATATGACTTTTCTCTCTAGCTGATCTTAAGAGTTTTTATTTGTCTTTGGTGTTCTTCAGTTTCACTATAATTACTAAGGTATGGATCTGGTTTAATTTTTTGTATGCAGCTTATCATTATGCTTCTTATAAATGTATTTATATCTTTCAATTATTCTGGAAATTCCCAAGCATTTATTGGATTTCTATCAATCCGCGACCAGATAAATTTAATTCCTCAGTTTGAATTTTCTGTGAACACATGGAATAATGTAAATTTGAATCCTAGCTATGTGTGTGAGGGAGAAGTTTTGAAATTTTTAAATCTCAGAGGAGAATATATTATTTTTATTTTTTGCACTCGGAGTTCTAGAGACAAATAAACTTCCTCTTAGTCCCTTGACCTGTTATGCCAATTTTTCTCAGTCAACATTTTCACAGAATAAATAGTTGGTTTGGTTGTACCAGCTTTTTGTGGGGGTTTCAGTTCAGTTACCCTATTTTGCTTAGACCCTAGGTTCTGTTTACTGTCCCTCCACATGCAGCCATTGGGTCCCAATGATATGTGATCCTGATGTTGTCATTTATCCCAGCTTAGCCTCGTTTTCAGTTTTTTCTTGCTATCTTGGTTTCAGCTTACGATTCATTTGTTTGTTCTTTTGGTTGTTTGCTTGGTTTAGTTTTGTTTGATCTTTGGTGATTTTGTTATTCTTTTACTTATGGTGATTGAGAAATTTATTTAACTCTATTTTTGTCACCATTTACCTAATATCTTCATGTTTATGTGGACGTGATATTTTAGGGCATAGCCATATTGCTGATGTGGCAGTAAACATTTTTAAACTGTCTTTAATCATCACTCATCATCCAGGCTTGGTTTTCCTCTGAGAATTAAGTAAAACACTTCTCTCTATCCACATGGACAGTCATCTTGGATTTCTAAGCTGTTCTTTCAGCTGGCCTATGTCTTTCATGTTCCAGGAATTCAATCACGTGAGAAAGACCTTTCATTTGTTCATTTCTTCAAAGAGGATGAACATCTTTTAGCAATAATTTTCATGATCTTTTAGTATAGAGGTAGGAATGGATTGAAAGTTGGTTTGCTACAATCAGCAGTTAAAATGTTTTATTAGAAATAACCTAAAATGTTTTCTTATAACTTTTAACAAAGGTTTAAATTTATTCTCTGTTTATAACATCCAATCTCTACCTTATAAATCTGAAAATCAGAATAACTATTTTTACCAACTGCCAAGAAAACTTTGTTGTATCTTGAGTTATGATGGGAATTGGTCTGTAAAGAACTTTTTATCTTTGATCTTTTCCCTTCTTCTATGCTACAGAGCTGCTTCTACCTTCACAATTAAAATCTTAGAAGATATCCAAACTTTAGTGTACATAAAATTGGTGTGCTTGATAAAACTGTTTATTCTCTACCTACATATCTGTTTTGCTTCTATAAAGTGAATAAGACTATATTTTTTGCATTTTAAACAAGAACGCTTGGTGAATGTAATACACAAGGACTAAGGATCATAACCTAAGCAACCCTGTAGTGTATTGATTAAACAAATCATTCTAAAATCACTTTCTTCTCTTTTATGTGTATCTGTCACAGTGCTTTCAACTTTAGGAGGTATCATGAGACCAGCAAAATACTGAATTTAACTGGATTTAAAATAATAATTTACCTACATGGTGATTAGTTCCAGACCTAGATGAATTTGTTTCATGTTCTGGGTCTTTTCTGACTTGAACATTTTCATTTTATTATGTTCCTAGTATTGTAGTTATAAATTATAGTTTTGACATTTGATAATCTTCTTGGAATATTTGAATATCTCCTTTGGCTGTACAACTTTATATTTTTTTTCAATTCACTATCAGTACTTATTTGCCTTTTTCTTTTCTCTTTTTGCAGTCATACTGTTGAGACTACAAGCATCAGCATTTCCCATTGAGTTTCCTTCTAGTCATGCTAATTAGATTTTTTATTGTGATTTCCTTTAATTATCCAGTTATTTGTTTTATACATTTATTCCAGTAATATCTCACTTATAATAACATTATGTGTTGTGTTCAAATTTTACATAAAATGCAACTGATGGGGATAGTTTATAAAATTTATAGACTTATTTTATAATCAGGTTTATCTACTTTTTGTTTAATACAATTTATCACTTAAATAACGTACTCTTGTATTTTCTTGAATTCATATCCATCATTTATCTAGTGTTAAAATAAAAGGATTACAATTTTATTCTCAGAAAAAAATTCGACCTTTTTATATAAAGTGAGTAATTTACTATAAGGGTAGTATAAAATATCCACTGAGTAATATCTCAAAGTAAGTTATATCTGGCCACTGTCAGGACAATAGCAAAATATCTTACACAGTTAAGAAGGAGTTTGTTCTCTAGAAGGGAATAGATTAAGAGCACATGGAGTCATTCATATCTCAGGCCTTTATTGTTCAAAATTAAGCCTACGGTGATGATTTGCTAGGAAAGCTCAGCAGACACTGAGAAAATCAGAGTGGCTGGAGATTTAAATCTAGTGGCTTAAGATGTCATCCTACAGTAGAAGGGGTGAAACCCATACAAAAAAACTAAACATGAACAAGATGAACCAAGAACTATTTTCTTTGTTAAAGTTTTCTAGCAAATTTACCTCATAGTGAAAAGAAGAAATACAGCTACCCAGGGGCTTTCTTGAGCCTGTCTTCTGCTCTCCAGTGGCCACAATCAGGTATCTTGGAGATTTCGCTACAGTGCTTAGGCATTTGGGGCCAGAGCTCACCCTCTGAGAAACATGGTAATATGTGCTGGGAACCAGGAGAGATTAGAGGACAATAGCCTCAGAGTAGCCTTGACACAGCTGCAGCAATAGAGTTTAATTGGAAAGGAAAAAAAATATCTCTATATATGCATATTTGATCTAGTAGACTTTAAGCCTTACTTTCAAAATTTCATTTCATCATATTTAATAAACCTACAGTTCAATAGGCTTTTGTACCAGAATTGATCATTCTCATAGCTTGTGTGGGTTTTTCATAATATGATACAATATTTATTCACTTGGATCAAGGAAATTAAATATAGCATGTCAGTTATAAGAATCATTTAAAATACATACATAGATACATACCTAATCCAAGAATGACAAATTCCAAACCACTGCTATATATTTTTTTTTCTGCCTTTCTGATCACCCTAAAATGTTTAGTATTAGAAAAATTTTGGACAATTAGATCTCTTCAGTCTTCAGCTGTCATATATTTGCTGTACTGCTCTTCACCAGGGATCATGAAAGTCATGATTCATTATAACAATAGCAAATGTATTGTGGAATCCTTTTGTGGAGGAGATACTCTTAATATCTCAAGTCTTCAGGATTTCTCTACAGTTCTGTTCTGGATGTGTTCAGTGAAACTCATTGATCCTGTTTCGCAAATCAGGAAAACTGAAAATCACCGAAAAACATTTGCCAGAGTATCTGTGGATATGTTGAAACCAGTTTACTGTGACTGAAAACTATGTTTTTCAAGAGAGAAAAAAAATTATATGCTCTTTAGATGTATTACTATGAATGAGAGCTCAAATTTGAATATTAAATCTTTAAGTTGAATAGTTTGCTCTTTTTATACTTTTTATGTGCCAAGGTATAATACTTGCTTGTTTATATCTCAATGCCTATGTTGAAATTCAGAAAGTATTTCTTTAACAAGTTTATTGATTTATTTAATTTTTGGTCACACCCTAAGGCATGAGGGATCTTAGTTCCCTGACCAGAGAAACCTCATCCCCTTCATTGGAAGCTGGAGTCTTAACCATTATGTATTTTAATGATGACATGCTTTTTCAAACTACATATTTCCTTCTCAGAAAAAATGACATTATAGAAAGCAAGGGCCTGCAGCATTAGCAATAGCGGAAAACGAAGAATAAAATTTAGATTTGTTTCCCCAAAATGTAAAGAATCCACCTACAATGCAGGGGACCCAGGTTTGATCCCTGGGTAGAGAAGATCCCCTGAAGAAGGAAATGGCTACCCATTCCAGTATGCTTGCCTGAAATATCCCATGGACAGAGGAGCCTGGAGGGCTATAGTCCACAGGGTTGCAAACAGTCAAACATGACTGAGTGTCTAAGCATTATTATTATCCTCAAAATATAAAGCTTTTAAGTGGAATAAAATACTAGAAAGGGGATAGGTGGAACTTTGGTTTTGCTCCATGCCATGCCCCATCAACTCTGCCTAATGTTTTTAGAGTCTGAGGTACTCTCCGCTTGTCTCACTGAGAACTTTCCTGGGCAGAGTAGCGGTGAGGAAAATGGGTCACGATGTAGAGTTTGCCTTCCAAGTATTGTACTTTTTTCCTCATGTACCAAGCTACATGTCATCAAATTCATCAAAAAAAACAAACAAAAAAAATCAGCCAAGCTGCAAAAAAGAAGAGTTTCTGATATCTCAGATTCTGATCCAGAATGGTGTATATATGGAGAATCAACATGATTGTGGAATAAAGTATCAGTTTTGTTGGTACTGGATTGACAGTAACAATAACGATGTAAGAATAGTAAGAAAGTTGATATTTGTTTAGTGCTTCCTATGGTGTGCCATGCAGTTTACATTTATTAGCTTATTCATTCCCACAGTAACCCAATAAGATATATATATGTATATTTTAAATTTTATTAATTCATTGATGTTGGGGGTTTCACTGGGTGTTTGTTGCTGCCCGGGCTTTCTCTAGCTGCAGCAATCGGGAGCTACTCTTTATTGAGTGCTTGGGCTTCTCATTGTGGTGGTTTCTTTTGTTATGGAGTACAGGCTCTAGAGCCTGTGGGCTTCAGTAATTCTGGCACATGGACTTAATAGTTAATGGCTCCTCTGCTCTAGAGCACAGGCTCAATGATTATGGCAAACAGGCTTAGTTGCTCTGCAACATGTGGGATCTTCCTGGTTTGGGGATCAAACCCAAGTCTTCTGCGTTGGCGGGCAGATTTTCACTGAATCACCAGGGAAGTCCTCCAATTAGATAACTTTATAAATGTTATAATTATCCATATTTAACTGTGGTGCAGGAGAAGACTCTTGAGAGTCCCTTGGACAACAAGGAGATCATACTAGTCAATCCTAAAGGAAATCAACTCTGAATATTTATTGGAGGACTGATGCTGAAGCTGAAATTCCAATACTTTGGCCACCTGATGTGAAAAGTTTGAATCTTTTCCGACTCATTGGAAAAGACCCTGATGCTGGGAAAGACTGAAGAAAGGAGAAGGGGGCGACAGAGGATGAGATGGTTGGATGGCATCACCGACTCAATGGACATGAGTTTGAGCAAACTCCAGGAGATGGTGAAGGACAGGGAAGCCTGGCCTGCTGCAGTCCATGGGGTCGCAAAGAGTCAGACACAACTGAGCAAGTGAACAACAGCAACAACAAGGAAGGTTTAACTATAAAATTTATCTTTTACTATAAAACTTGTTTATTAACCACTAATAATTTTAATGCTGTTCTAGTTATTCCAAGTATAAAAGCATAAGCAGACTAAATAATATTTAGGATTCTACTGAAAAATAGAACTCTATGTCTTTTCAATATCTTCATTCTCAGACAAAGTCTGAAAAAAATAGGTTTAAGTCACAATAGACATAGAAGTAAATTCATATTTGTCATAGATTTCAAACAGCAAAAACATGTCAGTTCAAATTCTTTCTCTCTTGCTTTGTCTCCCTCTGTTCTTTGTCTCTCTCTGCATCTCTTTTTGTCTCTGTCTTTCTCTCTATCAATCTGTCTCTCTTCTGTCTCAATCTCTCTGAATACATTACTTAATGTGTCTAAGCCTCAATTTCCACATCTATAAAAGCAAGCATGGTAATATGCTTCCTAGTGTGTTTTAGGAATTTAATTCGATGATACAAGTAAAGTATTACTCAGATTGCCTCTTACATAATGCATTATTTTCCATTTCCTCCACTCAATCTCCTCATGATAAAGTGTTGATATTTAGAAATCCCACACTCTATGAATGTTAATCTTTAAAAAACGTCAAGTGGGCCTCAAATGGCAATTTTTGTATTTTATACTCATTACCAGGAAACCAAAGTAATTTCAGAATATATACTGTAGGTTATGAAAGAACTATGAGATGTTGGATAATATTTCAATACTTAAAAATGTGATACATATATAAACAACTTGGCAGTGAGACGACATTATATAAAGTTATATTGACATAGCAAGGTGCTGAATTATATGTGGCCAAGAGGAGAGCAAGATAGTGTACAAAGTGCTAGTTGTTCTGCAGGAATTAAAAAGAAACTTAAGGAAATAAAGACCACAGAGGCCTGAGGCTTTTAGAGAAAGCCTTGGGTAGGCCCTGGAAGGATAGGTGTCCTATGAACATATGGGCAAGAGAAGGAGGGAATTCTAGACAAGAAATACTTGAATTAAGGTATAAAAATAGGAGTAATTGTGTGTATATGTATGCGTGTGTGTGTGTGTGTGTGTGTGTATGTGTGTGTGTGTCCATGGCGTGAATGTGTGTGGGCTGGGGCTAACAACCTGTCTGGATTACAAACTTCTTACTTGTCATCAGCAAGAAATAAGATTGGATGGGTTTTCAGTTCAGTTCAGTGGCTCAGTTGTGTCTGACTCTTTGCAACCCTGTTGACTGCAGCACGCTTCCCTGTCCATCACCAACTCAAACTCATGTCCATCGCATTGGTGATGCCATCCAACCATCTCATCCTCTGTCATCCCCTTCTCTTCCTGCCTTCAATCTTTCCCAGCATCAGGATCTTTTCCAATGAGTTGGTTCTTCACATCAGGTGGCCAAAGTATTGAAGTTTCAGCTTCAACATCAGTCTCTCCAATGAATATTCAGGACTGATTCCCTTTAGGATGGACAGGTTGGATTGCCTTGCAGTCCAAGGGACTCTCAAGAGTCTTCTCTAACACCACAGTTCAAAAGCATCAGTTCTTCAGCACTCAGCTTTCTTAAAATAGTCCAACACTCACATCAATACATGACTACTGGAAAAACCATAGCTTTGACTAGACAGACCTTTGTTGGTAAAGTAATGTCTCTGCTTTACTGAGGCCGGATTATGCATTCCTGAACTCCAAGCCCAAAGAGCAGTGCTTCGTCACGGGTTTGGCATGAAGATTCTCAACAATTTCAGTTAGCAATATTGATTGGCCACATATCCCCAATTTGTGAATACTGGGCCATTTTCCCCACTTATTTGTGTATTTTCTCAACTTTCAATGTATTTGATTAGCATTGATTTTGTTTCTATTAAAGGTAAAGTATATTTATGCATTCTGCCTCACCAGGCACCAAGTTTGTGACACTAGGAAGAAACTGAATTAAGGTCAACATATTTATTCAGTGCCTATTACGTATCACACTCTGGGTGAAGTACTGAGGAGACAGCAGTGAACGAGATACAGAGAATGTCTGTATCCACACAGTTTACAGTCTAACAGAAAACCCAGATGTTGATTTTTTAAAAAGAGAATGCAAGGAGTTTTGAGAGAACAGACATCTAGAGTGCTATAACCCAGTCTAGGGAATAAGTGAAAATTCACAAAGGAGAGAAGGGCCAACACCTTTTCTTAATGGAGTTACAAAAAAGTTGAACACATCTTTCTATTGTCTCCTCACTCTCTTATGGCAAGTTAGGTACTTAGAGGGATAATGGGTCTTTATTCATACAAGTTTCTTTGTGTCTACTATCTGTTCAGTGCTTTTGCGAAGAGGCAAACTTATCAAGAAAGCCAAACAGCTCTTAAGGAATTGTTGAGAACTAAGGTAAACACATTTGAGAAAGTCATTAGTAATGAGCCGGAATTCCCTTTTATTTCAGAGATTCAAGGGATTAGATCTGATAGAGTGCCTGAGAACTATGGATGGAGGTTAGTGACCTTGTACAGAAAGCAGTGATCAAGACCATCCCCAAGAAAAAGAAATGCAAAAAGTCAAAATGGTTGTTTGACAAAGCCTTACAAATAGCTGAGAAAAGAAGAGAAGCTAAGCGCAAAGGAGAAAAGGAAAGAGATATCCATCTGAATGCAGAGTTCCAAAGAATAGCAAGGCAAGGTAAGAAAGCCTTCCTCAGTGATCAATGCAAAGAAATACAGGAAAACAATAGAATGGGAAAGACTACAGATCTCTTCAAGACAATTAGAGATACCAAGGGAATATTTCATGCAAAGATGGGCACTATAAAGGACAGAAACACTACGGACCTAACAGAAACAAAATATATTAAGAAGAGGTGGCAAGAATACACAGGAGAACTATACAAAAAATATCTTCATGACCCAGATAACCACGATTATGTGATCACTAACATAGAGTCAGACATCCTGGAATGTGAAGTCAAGTGGGCCTTAGGAAGCATCACTGCAAACAAAGCTAGTGGAGGTGATTGAATTCCAGCTAAGCTATTTCAAATCGTAAAAGATGATGCTGTGAAAGTGCTGCACTCAATATGCCAGGAAATTTGGAAAACTCAGCAGTGGCCACAGGACTGGAGAAGGTCAGTTTTCATTCCAATCCCAAAGAAGGGCAATGCCAAAGAATGTTCAAACTACCGAACAATTGCACTCATCTCACACATTAGCAAAGTAATGCACAAAATTCTCCAAGTGAGGCTTCAACAGTAAGTGCACCAAGAACTTCCAGATGTTCAAGCTGGATTTAGAAAAGACAGAGGAACCAGAGATCCAATTGCCAACCTCCGTTGGATCATAGAAAAAGCAAGAGAATTCCAGAAATCATTTACTTCTGCTTTACTGGCTATGCCAAACCTTTGACTGTGTGGATCACAACAAACAATGGAAAATTCTTTAAGAGATGGGAATACCAGACCACCTTATCTGCCTCCTGAGAAATCTGTCAAGAAGCAACAGTTAGAACTGGACAAGGAACAACGGACTGGTTCCAAATTGGTAAAGGAGTACATCAAGGCTGTATATTGTCACTGTGCTTAGGTAACTTATATGCAGAATACATTATGCAAAATGTCAGACTGGATGAGGCAGAAGTTGGAATCAAGATTGCAGGGAGAAATATCAATAACCTCATATATGCAGATGATACCACCCTTATGGCAGAAAGTGAAGAGGAACTAAAGAGCCTTTTGATGAAAGTGAAAAAGGAGAGTGAAAAAGCTGACTTAAAACTCAACATTCAAAAAACGAAGATCATGGCATCTGGTCCCATCACCTCATGACAAATAAATGGGAAACAATGGAAACAGAGACTATTTTGGGGGGCTCCAAAATCACTGCAGAAGGTGACTGCAGCCCTGAAAATAAAAGACGCTTGCTCCTTGGAAGAAAAGCTTTGACCAACCTAGACAGCATATTCAAAGGAAGAGACATTACTTTGCTGACAAATGTCTGTCTAGTCAAAGCTACGGTTTTTCCAGTAGTCGTGTATGGATGTGAGAGTTGAATCATAAAGAAAGCTGAGCGCCAAAGAACTGATGCTTTTGAGTTGTGGTGTTGGAGAAGACTCTTGAGAGTCCCTTGGACTGCAAGGAAATCCAACCAGTCCATCCTAAAGGAAATCAGTCCTGAATATTCATTGGAAGGACTGTTGCTGAAGCTGAAGCCCTAATACTTTGGCCACCTGATGCGAAGAACTGACTCACTGGATAAGACCCTGATGCTGGGAGAGATTGAAGGCAGAAGGAGAAGAGAATGACAGAGGAGAAGATGGTTGGATGGCATCACCAACTCAACGGACATGAGTTTGAGCAAGTTCCGGGAGTTGGTGATGGACAGGGAAGCCTGGCAAGCTGAAGTACATGGGGTCGCAAAGAGTCAGTCAGGACTGAGTGACTGAACTATAATGATCTAAACTGGGCTCAGCCATCATTTGAGGTGATGGCTGTTTCTAGGTACACCACAGCTCATCTGTGCTACTGGGTTAAACTCCTAGAGCAGGACCTCCAGGATCTAATGTCTGGTGATCTAAGGTGGAACTGATGTCATAATAACAGAAACGAAATGCACAATAAACGTAATGCACTTGATTCATTCTGAAACCATCTTCTACCGTTCCCCTCTCCAGGTCAGTGGAAAAATTGTCATCTACAAAACTGGTCCCCAGTGCCAAAAGGGTTGGGGACCGTTGTCCTAGAGGATAGCCATGTGGAGTTTGATGGTTAAGGCAGATCAGTGGCTGCTGACCCCCATGTTAACATTTAGGGTTCTGGAGCCGCCATAGGCCAGAGCATGCTGGCAGGACGGAGACTGTGTGACAAGAGCCTTCAATAGCATTGACTTTTGACAAGTGTTGCTGTCAGATTCTTCTTCAGAGGGTGAAGCAGGGGCCTCATCTAAGCTTTCAGACAGAATTCAGATGATGCCCAGAAGCTGTAGAAAGTTCTCATGCAAAATACCCCTGCCTGAGACATGCTAATAGGTATTCTTTGGGAAAAAAAAAAGATCAGGGGAGGAGAGGCTTTTCCTTGTTTTTGTCAAATAGGTACACAGTATGTTTATGTGAGCTGTGACTATGGAGTGGGTGATGGCATGGGACACTTCCCCAGGGTAGCTCATTATAAGCTCTCATAACAACCAGATACACCAGTGTTCATGCCTGGTTTAGGAAAGTCTACAGTAAACCATAGCAGCCTGATCTTGATTATGGTGGCATTTTTATTCCTTGACATCTCTGAGATCCAAATCAGTCTTTCCTCATTTTACATCCCTGACACAGTGCCTTTGGCCTAGAGCTGAAACCAGTCCTGGCTTGTCAAGGGAAGTGACTGAAGCCAGATTGAGTGTTTTTTATCAAAGGATGCCACACACAAGCTTTTAGAAACTTGACTCTCAGGAAGTCCTTAAATACTGCATCCAAAACAAATTAAATGCCTCATGCTCTAGCTTCGGTCATGTATTTCTTGTTTTAACCTCAGTGGAAATTCAAAGCAGCTGATAACTATTATATAATCATTCTCATATATTTATTTACTGTTAGCCGATCATTCCTTAGTTGTTTCCTTTTAAATGATGAATTATCCTAGTTCCTTTTAAATCTGTCACATTGAAACAAACATTTGTTTCATTTCTGGCAAATAAATTAACCCATGTCCTCTTGGTGGTAAAACCCTGTAAGGAATGTCACTGTTCATAAATTTTCTATAAAACTTTTTGGAAGAAATTTGCATATTCCGGAAACACTTCCTTAGCTGTACTTAAACTTCAGTCCATTTGTGAAATGGCCACCAATTTCTGTGACTAATATTATTGTTTTTACTCCTGAGTTAGGATTGCCAGACAAAATACAAATGCCCACTTACATCTGAATATCAGACAAATAAGGAATAGTATAGTATGTCTCATGTATTAAAAAAATTACTTCGTGCTTATCCAAAATTCAGATTTGACTAGTAATCCTGTATTTTCGTTTGCAGTATCTGGCAACCCTAATGAGATACTTTGAAAAGCACGCATGAAAATTGTGTTTTCACTTTAAAATGTCGCACACCTCTTTTCTGCCTATATCGGAAGCAGAAAACATTCCAGAATTCTTGAATAATACCTCTTGTTGGCTCTAATGTTGATAATTGACAACTGATGTCAGTGTTTGAAAGAGTTTCTTACCTACCACAGTGGAAAGCTTAGGAATCATAAACGCAGCCATGACCGCATAATCTTAGACAAGTTCCTTAATGGCTCTGAATGTCAGACTCCTCAACCGTTAATGGGGATGGTAATAACTACCTTATAGACCTGTGGCAAAGATGACAGTAATGTAATTTTTGTAATAGGCCCAAAACAACACATGGGGCTTCCTTCTGCAACATCCCACAAGTATTGGGGCACTGACAAGATGTGGTAGGTGTAGTCCTAGGCACCAGGGGATGAGAGTGAACTAGGCAAGATCCCTGTCAGGTAATAAACAAGCCAAGAAACCATGAAACAAGGGCGAGTTTAAATAATGGTGAGACCTAGGCAAAGCACTGACTGGGTGACCTTGAAGCCATTAGATGGAGGCACACAGCTTAGAGTGGAGGTTGAGGGAGCATTGCCAGGACTGCCCGGAGGTGGTAACACTGAGACTAAGTGAAAGAAGGACCAGGCCACGCAGAGACCTGTGGGCAGGGCATTAGATGCAGGAGGAGTTCTGAGTAAAGGCAGAGAGAGCTTGTCTTGCTGGGAAAGTTAGGGGAGCAGAGGGGTGGGGGTAAGAAACGAATAGTAGGGCTGAAGCATGAACAAGGAGCAGGTTTCTAGAACAGTGTTTCTCAAACTATCTGTGGTGAAGGGCAGTTTTTAAAAAATTTGCCCTACTTTTATAAAATACAATAAAAATTATCATGAAAATGAAATGAAGATGGCCACATGCAAAATACAAGCTCATATTTCTTAATTAGATTCAGCAGCATAAGAGCATATTTCATTAAGTGATATGAGAACAAGTATAACACTAAGAAATTTTAAAATGGTTACACATTCACTGACAGTGTGCACTTAGGCAATTAATATATACTGTTCATTTAGCTTTGCCCATCAATCATACTTGTGAATGTGGAATCAAATGCTGTATAAGTTTCTTAGCCTCACTCTTGCAGATGGGCTTTGGTGCAGGCACCACACTTTGCATAAGTGATGAACTGTTCTTGACTAGAAAGGCAGAAAGGCAGAGGTCAAAATGACTGTGATAAGAAGTCAAGATTTAAGTGTTAGCCAGACAGAGAGTGCTAATAAGGAAAATTTGGTTTTCCAGTCAGCTGTGAAGAAAATGGGATCCTCTTTATCCTAAACTTCCCAGAAGCTTAAATCTGAGCAGGGTGAGTTCATTATAAAAAATGTCCACATTGGCAAAATGTCTACATTCTTCCGAGGTTCCTACCATTTCCATAGCATCAGGTGGTTCCTCCCTTCAGTGGCATGCTGGATCTAAATGGGGAGACCAGATAAGTCAATTTTAGTCTAACTAATAGCAAGGCCTGAGAGTTTCTTAATATTTCCAGGTCCTAGTTTTCTCATTTGTCAAAAACAGGACTAGCTAATATCTCAGGTACTTTTAAATTTGAAAATTTTATAAATCTCTGATTCCAGCTGAGTCTTTTCTCAACAGAATAAACTTTTCAGAACGAAAAGAACTTGCTAAATTAAAATCAGATTAATAAAAGTAATTTTGACTTTTTAATTGAAACAAATGATTTAAATCAAATTAATCAAAGCTAGAATCAAAACAATAATTTGATTTTAGTGAGATGAAACTACTAAAAAATATCTGAACAGCTAAAATTTCTAATATTTACCATATTTTGTTTCTGAACTGGATTTGTTATCTTATTTGGAAAAGTCTCCAGCATACTCTGGTCAGGCTGTCTATAGGTTGAGAAGTTAGTATTCATTCACTTTCTAGCTTTTTTATTCTTATGCCATGGTACTCTTCACCATGATTCAAACTTTAGGTTTATTCATTTCTATATACTCTGTAGTACTGTAGGGAGGTATCAAAAATAATAATTCACTCCTAGAATATTTTAAATGTAAATTTAGAAATGATAAATAAAGCTGTTCTGGAAGCTATCCGTTCATCAATTAAATGTTTATTAAACACTTTGTTAAATATCAGAATAATACAAAAACAAATGGTACCCAACCATGCCCATGAGAAGATTATGATTCATTTGGGGGGAAATTCAATGGGTTGTTGTGTTTGGTTGCTCAGTTGTGTCCAATTCTTTTGCAGCTCCATGGACTGTAGCCTGCCAGGCTCCTCTGTCCATAGGATTTTCCGGGCAAGAATACTGGAGTGGGTTGCCATTTCCTTCTCCAGGAAATCCTCCCGACCCGGGGATCGAACATGTGTCTCCTGCTTGGCAGGCAGATTCTTTACCACTGAGCCACCAGCGAAGACTGAAGAAATACAAAGTGCTTTGAGAACCCAAGGGCTGTAATGACTGGCTTCCTGGGAGAGGTAAGACAGGTGGGTTTGGAAACATTAGGATGGGATCTTGAAGAATCACTAGAAATCTGTATTTCTATTTCTATCCGGAGGACACACTTATGCCTAGGTACAGGAGGGAGAAAGGTGAGTGCAGAAGGCAGGGCATTCTGTGAGGCATCTGGAAGCAACAGATGTGTGCTGCTAGCATTGTATTTTGAAGGTCCACTATCATGTTATCAAGTTTGGAAATTATTTTGTAATAAATTATAATATATTTTAGAGGATTTAAATCGAAAAATAAGGAATAGAGTCCTGGAGAGCCAATAGTGTCTGGCATTTTACCAGTATTCCTTCCCTTAATCATGATCTTTCTTAGCTCACAAAATGAGGGAACTGAGACTCAGAGAGGGTAGTTAACTTCCCCAAAGTAACAGAGCTAGTAAGTGGCAGAGTTGGCATTTGAATCTAATTGTTTGACTTCAGAGTTCCAAAAGCCAGCATTTTATCCTCAGCACCAGGCACCCAAAAGAGGCAGACATGTCCTTGGTGGGAAAAGCTCTCATCTGTCTTGTCACTCAGGCCACCCAACTTCTAATGTTCCCTTCAAAATGTTCTCCTCCAGGGCATTTTCTGTGCAAGGGGATGGGAATTTACCTAACTTCAGAATGCAGAGCCCCTCCTTATCAACAATGGCCTCAAGGGGTCTGCCTTCAGGCTTTTCATCCCGTTCAGGCAGGTCCGGCAGAGCAGTTCACAGGCGACTCGGACAAACTTAATTAAATTCAAGTGAGTGTTGTTACGAAGACCTGACAGGCGCAGTTGTGTGGAGCTGAATAATTGAGTTGTGCGGAGGTTTTTTTTTTCTCTTTGCCTTCTTGGTGGTAGGCTTTTTTGGGGGGTTTTGTTTTGTTTTCTTCGGGTTTCTAAAGATGACCCTGACACTTTTCATAAAGCTGTTTTCTAGTCGGAACGCCCTCCATCAAAGAGACGCAGTCTGGTTGCCAGGCTACCGTGAGAAAAGAGAAGTCCGCAGTGACAATGCCGACCTTTTCTTGGAGTATCCAGGGTCCATACTTCTTAGTACAAAAGTACCTCCCATAGACCTCACAGCTAGAACTCCACAGTGTCACTACCTGAGCCCCAGACGGTCAGGACTGCGCGGCGTTGCCTGACTAAGCTCACAGCGAGGACTGAAAAACAAAGCACATCAAATCTGTAGTGAGGAAAAGAAGAGGTCATTTAGAGATTCGTTTCAAAAATATCACTCATTATAAGCACAGATGAAAGCAATTAAGGAGTATTTTCTCCATGCAGCCCTCTGGCACGGGGAAAGATGACGCCTGGTTGAGAAAGGCAGCAAAGGTTTTGCCGCTGATTTGCTTACACGTTTCCGGATAGATGGCTTGCAGTCAGTGCCTGGATTGTAAGAGACTTCCCTACTTCAGATTTTGGCTTTCAGAGGTTTTTTTACATAATCTTTTTTTTTTCCTACAGGCTGTTTAAATATCACTAAGTTTACAACTCAGGGGTTCCTCAGTTCCTGCTTCCCATTGATGAACAGTAATCATTTAGTCTTTGTATTAATTTCTAGTATGAAATACAGATATAAATGATAATGGATAGTTGTAAAATTTCTATTGTTCTTGACATGTGTTTTTGTAAATCAATATTTGAAAGCATTATGACTGGTAGAAATTTTTAGTTTTTAATCACCATATAGGTTTTTATCCTAGTGGCTCAGAGGGTAAAGAATCTGCCAGCGATGTAGGAATCCTGGGTTCAATCCCTGGGTGGGGAAGATCCCGTGGAGGAGGGCATGATAACCCACTCCAGTATTCTTGCCTGGACAATTCCACAGACAGAGGAGCCTGGCAGGCTACAGTTCACAGGGTCCCGAAAAGTCAGACATGACTAAGTGACTAGCACTTTCATAGTTTTTTTAGATAGAGTTTTTGGTTTGAAATACTTCAATATATTTCACTACAGTAGCCCATGCTGTCATCCAAAGTCATTTGAGTGTTTATAAATTAGATGTGCACAATATATTGAGTTTTCTTCTTTTCAAAGTATTTTGATGGTATGGAACTTGGCAGATCATAAAATGCTATCTTTTACACAGAGAATTTTTAGATGATTTTCTCTTCTCCAATTCCTATGATGTAGCTTAGGGTAAATATTGTTATCTACATATTACATGTGATAAAATGGAGCTTAAGTCACTATCAAAAATCATATCCTTCTTTGCCAAAACTATATTGTTTCTAAAAAGTCTCCTGATTCTTGTGCTAGAGCCAGTAAGGGGGAAAATTCTGACTCTCAGCAACTCCATTCCAGTCTCTGCTTTTTAATTTTCATTTTTGTAGTAGTATTAGAAAAGTTCCTTCTCTCTTTCTCTGGATCTCTGAAGTTCTTTGGTTTTCAGGACAACTCTACAGTAACACAAGATCTGATCACTGCTGGCCAAGGATAAATTCTTCAGTTCTGTGGTTTTCTGTTTTCAGTCAGCAAATATTCTGTAGAGTTTTAACTATTCATTTTAAAAAGTATCAAAAGGTGGTAAATTGATTCATTTTCAACTCTATCAAAGGTATTGTGGTGGAAATCCTCTGAAATGTATAGATGAAATAACTAAAGCACCTACTAGGTGCTTAATTTAACAAGATAGCTGGTGAGCATCTAATGTATGTCAAACATCATTCTAAAAGATGGAACTCTAGCAGTAAGTGAAGAAATCACCTGCCCTTATAGTGAACCTAGTTCAGTTCAGTTCAGTTCAGTCGCTCAGTCGTGTCCGACTCTTTGCGACCCAATGAATCGCAGCACGCCAGGCCTCCCTGTCCATCACCAACTCCCAGAGTCTACCCAAACCCATGTCCATCGAGTAGTGATGCCATCCAACCATCTCATCCTCTGTCGTCCCCTTCTCCTCCTGCCCCCAATCCTTCCCAGCATTAGGGTCTTTTCCAATGAGTCAACTCTTCACATGAGGTGGCCAAAGTATTGGAGTCTCAGCTTCAACATCAGTCTTTCCAATGAACACCCAGGACTGATCTCCTTTAGGATGGACTGGTTGGATCTCCTTGCAGTCCAAGGGACTCTCAAGAGTCTTCTCCAACACCACATTTCGAAAGCATCAATTCTTCAGCACTCAGCTTTCTTCACCGTCCAACTCTCACATCCATACATGACCACCGGAAAAACCATAGCCTTGACTAGACGGACCTTTGTTGGCAAAGTAATGTCTCTGCTTTTAAATATGCTATCTAGATTGGTCATAACCTTCCTTCCAAGGAGTAAGCGTCTTTTAATTTTGTGGCTGCAATCACCATCAGCAGTGATTTTGGAGCCCTCATAGGTTGGTGGATGTCAATTTCAAACAAACATGTAAGGTCAGGGCTCCAAGAGTGACACAGTAATAGTCCTTGGATGGTGTTGGCATACTTTTCAAAATGTCTGTAGGTTATTCTGATTGGAGAAGGAAATGGCAACCCACTCCAGGATTCGTGCCTGGGAAACCCCATGGACAGAGGAGCCTGGTGGTCTATAGTCCATGGGGTCGCAAAAGAGTCAGAAACGACTTACCAACTAAACAACAGCAATGTCAAAGGTGATTCTGGTGTGCTACCATTTGTATTTGGGGTGTGATGCAAGGCTTTCCCCTCATACTTGGGGACTTTATTTAAAATGGTCTGCAGAGTTTGGGGATATAAATATAAACATTTGTTTTATAAATGTCAATCAAAAAACATTGTTTTGAGAAATTCATATAATTTATGAAGTTTGGATGTAAAGACCAGTAGGCAGTCTTCTGGGAAAATTGTAGCTGATGATGTTTTGTGGAAAATGTAGATATTTGAAACAGGGAATTTAATCCCTGGAATTGGTTAAACAGATCAGGAAAGAGCCGAGAAGCCAAACAGAGGTCACTGAGGCAGAGATTAGTGACAAGAAGTTGTGGTAGCCCTGGCTGAAAGGGAAAAGCAGAAGGTTCAAGGGAGCCAGGGCCACAGAGCAGAAGCTGGAACAGGCTGGCTCAGCCTAGCAGGAGCTGGAGACCCGAGTCAAGAGGCTGCCCTCTTTCTCCCTTCTTCCCATCCTCCATGATTCCACTAGTGCCTTTCACTGGTTGAACTCAATCAATGAGTTAACAAGGGAATATTAGAAAAACGGGCTTAAGGAGAGCAGACAAAGAGAAGAAATGAGTCTGATGGATTCTGACCCAAGACCGGCACATTTAATGACTTTTCTTTGTTCAGAGAAGGCTCTGGAACCAAACTGCTTGGACTCAAATCCTGGCTTTACTGCTAATTCTGTGTGTAACCTTGGGTAAATTACTTAATCTAAGTCTCATCTTCCCCATCTGTAAAATGAGGACCACATAGAAATGGCATTATTACGTTGTAAGGTTGTGGTGAAGATGAAATAATGTTTTTAGCATGTTAGGATTATCATTATTACTGTATAAGACATTGTACTAGGTGACATGAGAAATGTAACAAAGCCATCCCATCCCCACAGTCATGTGTAATCTACTTGGAGAAGAAAATACATTGATAAATAATATAAGGGAATGTACCATACAGAGGGAGGAGTGAATGTTGCACACAGTTGTACCGTGTTTTATTGTACTTCACAGATATTGCAGTTTTTGCAAATTGAAGTATTGTGGCAACCCTGCACAGTCAGATGATGGTTAGAATTGTTTAACAATAAAGTATTTTTTCAATTAAGGTATGTACATTTGGGGGGGACTTTTTAAAGCCATAATGCTATCACACATTTACTAGAGCACACTATACTGTAAATATAACTTACATGCACTAGGAAACCAAAAAATTCATGTGTTCTGCTTTATTGCAGTGCTTGCTTCATTGTGGTGATCTAGAACTGAAGCCACAATAGCCTCAAGGCATGCCCTGTGTCAGCTAAGAATGGAACCAGTCTATTCAGTTTCCAGCTTGCAAACTGAAAGGGATGGTTCTATGTGAAATTACTTTTAAGTCCTTGCAGTATGATTAATGTTTAAATGTACTATCTAGATTTGTGGGCAAAAGAGCAGTTTGTTTTTTATATTTATTTATTTATTAAAAAAGTAATAATATTCATTGTACAGAATTACAATGACACAGAACAACACAAAGAAGAAAACAGCAATTAGTGGTAAATTTAACTTCAGGAGATGGTCATATATATTTGACATATTTTCTACCAGTCCTCTTTAATAAGTGTATTTAATGTATATATACATTATTTCACTTATAAAACTTAAAACATAATTATATATAGCTATAGAGTAATGGCTCCCAAGTGGCTCAGTGGTTAAGAATCACCTACTAATGCTGGAGACACAGGAGACATGGGTTCAATCCCTGTGTCAGGAAGATCCCCTGCAGTAGGAAATGGCAACCTGCTCCAGTATTCTTGCCTGGAAAGTTCCATGGACAATGGAGCCTGGCAGGCTACAGTCCATGGTGTCACAAAGAGTCCAATACAACTGAGCAACTGAGCATGCACGCGTACAGTGATACCTTTCCTGTTATTACACTGGAAGGATTTCCAGATATTATTAAATATAATTTACAAAAACTATTTGTCTATATAATGTTGCATATTATATCTGAGCCTTATTTTATCTATTTTCTTATATTTGGATCTTTGAGGAAATTTTAGTTTGTTCACAATTAACAGTAGTGGTGAAGTGGTGTCACTCTAAACCAGGGAAGTCAAGCTCAAATGCCTGCCGGACCAGGTCAAGTCCCTACAAAACTGTTAAGCCTGGGGCAATATGGAGTCATGAGGTCTGTGGTAGATACTGCAGAATGCACACCCTGTGGAAGGGTATTCAAACCACAACCACCCAAACAGCAACAGCAATAGACAGAGGAGGGATTGGACCTTGTTGCTAGTTTGACTACTTCTGGACATTCATTAACATTTTCCAGAAAAGTAAAATACCTGTAAGGAGATTGAATGCTTGGACCCATTCTTCCTCCTCCACTAAATCCACGACCCTGTGGTGGTTTCATTTGGATGGAGCATATGTCCCTACTCTTTGGCTCACAGTAGGTCTTGTGATTCACTTTGCTTTATGCTCTGTGCTGAGCCTGAGTCCTAAGGTTGCCCTTCTGTATCTCTCCCTTTACCATGAGACAATCTTGCTCTGGCCAGCACACTTCAGAAGAAGAATGAGATGTATGTTAGAGGAGACCGCACCAACAGGAATTTCAGTATGGAGCAGAAACCTGCCCCAGAAACCTGTAAGTGAGAAACAAATGCTTATTTTTGAAAGCCACTGAAATCTTAAAGGTGTTTGATATGCAGTGATAGTCAAGCAATACAATATCAGTTTTTCCCAGAAAAGTATAAATTCGCATTCCCATAGCATTATATGAAGTAAAAGTAGCTCATGGCTTGATTTTGCATTCATTAAAGTTTCACTTTTAATTTCACATGCTTTTTGATCATTTCTCCTTTTCATCATATCCTTTGACAATTTTTCTACCATATCTTTATTTATTTGTAAGAGCTCCTTACATTACATATTAGAGATCCAAGGCTTTATTCATTTATTCAGCAAATCTACTATGTATCAGGCACTGTTCTTAATCTGTAGTCCTTGTTAGCATTTTTTCTGCAAATTTCTATTTGCCTTTTAATTTTAGTCTGAGATTATTTTTACCACATATGATCAAATTTTTGCTTCCCTGTTTTTCTTTTCCCTTGTCTTTAATGCTTAGGAATCAGAAGATAGATTTCCAATCTTAATGTTTCACTCTGCCGATTTTGCAGTTCTTTCTGTGACATTCAGCCTTTCTTCCTCCTGCTGTGCCTGGTTTTCCCTTCCTTATGCTTGTTTTTTTACCCTTTCTGATTTTCTCACTTTCTAATACCTTTTTCTCCTATAACTCTAAATATTGTTGTTGTTCAATCGCCAAGTCATGACTCTTCATGACCGCGTGGTCTGCAGCACATCAGTCCCCCCTATTTATAGAGGCAAAGCATGTGCTCAGTTGCTCAGTTGTGTCCGACTCTTTGTGACTCCATGGAGTGTATCCCTTCAGGCTCTCTGTCCTGTCCATGGGATTTTCCAGCCAAGAATACTGGAGTGGGTTGCCATTTCCTTCTCCAGGGCATCTTCCTGACCCAGGGATCAAACCCACGTCTCTTGAGTCTCCTACACTGGCAGGCGGATTCTTTACCACTTCACCACTTGGGAAACCCCTCCCTATTTAAATATGACTCTAAGTATAGTCATATATAAAAATGGAGGTTCTTTTAAAATATTTTAATCTATTATTACAAATTTGGATTTTCTGTTCATACTGTATGAATACAGCAATTAACTATTACTTTTCTTAACTATATTAAGTTACTTTTAATTGCTAATGACTCTAAATTAAGTATTTAGGTGCATAAATCTCCTACCTGAAAAACATTCAGGGCTAAAGAACAATTCAATTCAATAAATATGTAATTTCTATTATGCATTCAATGACCCATGAGGAATTCATTAGAATACTGTAATAAAACAATAAAATGAGAGTTGGAGGAAAGGAGGCTAACATGATCACAGAAATAATACAATACAATATAGAATATGGCAGTTGGCACAGAAGAGATACAAAAGGTATGAACTGGGAATTTAAAGAAGGGAGACGTCACAATCAATTTGAGATGTGAAAGATTTTGATGATGGAATCTATTAGATATACTTTGAAAAAGATGTTAATTATATCTGTTAATTTCATCAGCTCAAAAAGCATTTTCTTGTCTTCTGATATTTTCACCTTGATTTTCATCCAGAGATAAGCTATCTTCCATCTTTTCAGGCTATGTGGTTGGGTGAGGTTGACCCCATCCTTGTTTCATGATTTGCATGTGGCCCAAACTTGACCAACCAGGTAGTGATTAATACCTTGAAGATATATGATCCAATACAGTGGAAAGGCACTTTTTAATTTAGGGGCGGCTGAACTTGGAGCTACAGAAGTTAAGTTACTACACTCCAAGTTACTACTCTCCTCAAAACTCAGTATGTACTTTACACTTCCAGCTCATCTCACATTTTTTGTTGAAGTATAATTGATTCACAATGTTGTGTTAATGACTGCTGTACAGCAAAGTAACTCAGTTATACATACATTTTTTTCATGTTCTTTTCCATTATGCTTTATCACAGAATATTGAATATAGTTCCCTGCACTGTATGGTAGGACCATGTTGCTCCAAGTTACTACATGGAGAGATTTTGAAAGTAAATTGAAACCAATGCAAAGGAAAGAAGAGGTGAGGGATGAAGAGAAAGAAATGAACAGAAGTAGAGAAAAAAGAAAGAGGTAGGGAGGATGAGAATGAACTTCACATCTTGATAACATTATCCAAGCCTCTGTGTGCAACTGCTTCTCATATTAATATCTAGACTTTTCAGCTACACAGCCAGTCAAATGTGTTTTTGCTTATACTTTCTTGAATTAGGTTTTAGTTATTCATTAATAAAAGAGTCCTAATGGGCAGGACTGGGGGACAGGGAGCTATATTAGAAGCAAACAGAATGAGCAGAGGCATGAAGGTGGTAACAAGTGGGGGCATGATAGAGAACAGGCTTATGGATACAGAGCGGGGAGAAGGTGGGACGAATGGAGAGAGTAGCCTGGAGATATATACACTGCCATAGGTAAAATAGATAGCCGGTGGGAGCTTGCTGTATGATTCAGGGAGCTCAACCCAGTGCTCTGTGATAACCTAGAGGTGTGGGATGGAGTGGGAAGTGGGAGGGAGGCTCAAGAGGGAGGGGACATATGTATACCTATGGCTGATTCATGTTGATGTATGGCAGAAACCAATACAAATCTCCTTCAATTAAAAATAAATTAAAAAAAAGAATGAGGGCATGGTTAGGGAATAGCAATCATCTACTGTTGGGAGATTACAGTGGATTTAGCATGAAAATCTGAACAGTGTATGACTAGGTGTCTGGGCCATCACTGTCTAATAGAAACATAATGTGAACCACATATGCAATTTTTCATTTCTATTACTCACTTAATAAAGGTGATATTAATTTTAACAATGTGCTCTAACACAGCACATCCATAGTATTACCATGTAAGCATATAATATGTATATTTCAATCATGAAGATATTTTATAATTTTTGACTCTATCCTCAAAATTCAGTATGTAGTTACACTTCCAGCTCATCTCATGTTTTTTATTGAAGTATAATTGATTCACAATGTTGTGTTAATTACTGCTGTACAGCAAAGCTACTCAGTTATGCATGCATTCTTTTTCATGTTCTTTTCCATTATGCTCTATCACAGGATATTGAATACAGTTCTCTGTGCTGTACAGTAGGACTGTGATGCTTATCCATTCTATATATACCAGTTTGCATCTGCTAATCCCAAACTCCCAATCAATCCCTCTCCCACCACCCTCCCTGGCAATCGCCAGTCTATTCTCTATGTTCATACCTCTGTTTCTGTTTCATAGATAGATTCATTCGTGTCATATTTTAGATGTCACATACAAGTGATATCATATGGTATTTGTCCTTCTCTTTCTGACTTACTTCACAGTATGATAATCTCTGGTTGCATCGTCTCACTTTTTAATATCCACACTTCAGGCTCAATAGCCACAGGTGGTTAGTGGCTAGTGTATTGAACTGCACAGGTCTTGTATTGAACTGCAGATGTTTTGGTAATGGGGAGCCATTGATAGTTTTTGAGCCACATATCACAGTACTCATACTGTGTTGCTTTTCAACAGCTTAATGTGTCATAGTTTCCAAGATTATCTGGGGAATGAAAGAGGGAAGTAGAAGGCTGTTAATTGTATTATGTAAATATTCCAGGCATATTTAAAAAAGCTTAAACTAGAGTAATAGAAATTGGAGTGAAACAAAGATACACTAAAGACCAAATATATATAATCTGACAGATAGTTGATATAAGGGTGATAGAGATTAAAAAAAAGATTAAAATAGGTAACAATGATTTGTTTCCTAGCAAGAAAACAATGATTTGTTTCCTAGCAAGGATGTTAAAAGGAATACTTTAGGGGTAAAAATGATGACTTCCACTTTATAGATGCTGTTCAAGGTAGTTGTACATCTAAGGACATCTAAGGACATCTAAGGAAGAATTCTCATTAGGTAATTGAAGCTGTGAGCCTGTGGTTCCGGATATGGAGTAGGTAAAAGGTACAGATCTGAGAGAAATATATGACTGCTGGGGTCATGGGAGACAAAACAGTTAATGAGAAGAGATTAAGCATAGTTAAGGGAATCACCTTGCTGAATGTAAGAGAAGAAAAGAAACTAGTTAAGAATGTGGAAAAGGTTAAGGTTGGATACACAGTAGAAAACATAGTTCTTTCCTGGTGGCTCAAACCATAATGAGTCTGCTTGCAATGCAGGAGACCTGGGTTTGATCCCTGGGTCAGGAAGATCCCCTGGAGTAGGAAATGGCAACCCGCTGCAGTATTCTTGCCTGGAGAATTCCATGGACAGAGGAGCCTGGCAGGCTACAGCCCATGGGATTGCAAAGAGTTGGACACGACCGAGCGACTAACACACACAGAAAACATAGTATAAAATAGATGTCACAAAAATAAAAAAAGGAAGTTTTAAAAAGGAATGTTTAGCAACTTCATATGAAGCAGAGACCCATAGGGATGAAAACACGAAGGGCTTTTATAAAAATAACTGCTATGTGCCCTTGGCGTATCATGAAGCATTGCTTCAACCTTCTCATCTGTACAAAGAGAGGGTGAATGTATATGTCTGTCAAACTCCCTTTAGTGCTATCACCCTGATTAGGTCAGCAGAAATTCACAGGCAGAAAGGGAGTCAGACTTTAAAGCATTATGCAATGAGTGAATGATTAGGAAGGGGAAATAGATATGAATATTATGTTAAAATATAATACCTTGGAAGAGAAAACTAATGAAGGGAAAATTTCTTTTTTCCTTAGGAAACCATCTAAGTACATTTGTAGGCAGAAGGTAAGAAACTTGTAGAAGTAAGAACAAAAGGCAAATACCAGAAGTATAATAAGTAGAGAAAGCTTGCTGTGGAGGAAAGAGGTGATTCAGATACACAGATTTCCCCAACATTTACTGAATGCCTCCTCTACACTAAGTACCATGTGAGATGTTCTTACAGATGATATCCCATTTAATTCTCATTACAGCTCTGTAAGGGCAGAATTATTATTTATATCTTTTATAAAGGCAGTTGTGGTATTGCTGTTAAGACCATGAGTTTTGTAGTTAGACTTTCTAGGCTCAAATCTCAGCATATCTAATTAGCTAGGAATACCTGGGAAAGTTTTTTACTTTTTCTTTCACTTTCCTTATCTGTAAAATAATTTCAATCTCATGGGAGTTTTGTAAGCACTAAAGAAATAATGTATCTGAAATCTTTAATGCCTGAGAATATTCTGCTGCAGCAGTTTTCACCTGGGGTAATTTTGTTCCCAAGGGGATATTTAGCAATGTCTGGAATCATTTTTGACAGGTGCATGCTACTGGCATCTAGTGGGTGGAGACCAGGGATGCTGTTAAATATTCTGCAATGTGCAGGATGGTGCCTCACAACAAAGAATTATCTGACACATACGTCAACAGTGCCAAGGCTGAGAAACCCTGTTTTACAGACATTAGCTATTATTACTACTGCTCACATAGAAGGAAATGAAGCATCCCAGAATTTAAGTAACATAGTAAAAACTACACAGTTAAAAAATGATAGAATCAAGTTTGAATCTGTTTTTCCCTCACTCCAAGTCTGAATCCATTTCAAGTGCACTTCCCACACTATATCACAATTGGCACCTAAAAGTAAATTTGTACCTATCATCCAGGTCTCGATTTCTTTCTCTTTTTTAGAGACGAGGGTACATTGTGTATTTTTTCCAAGTTTATTGGGAAATAATTGATGTGAATCACTATATAAATTTAAGGTATAGTATGATGATTTGATTTTGATTTATACACATTGTGAAATGATATTAAATCAGATTGTAGTTTCTAATACCACTTTGGTATTAGAACTTTGGTAAAAGGAACCAAAGTTTTTTGGAGAAATAGCTGATTCCAGAGCTAGGGTAGGAGATATACAAAATGATTTTGGAATAATATATAGTGCCAAAAAAGTATGGAAGTGCTGAAAAAACTAACCAAACAAATAAAAACACAGATACCAATGATGGGAGTATGTCAAAGGGCACCAGATTCAACTGAAGAGCTCCTGATGGCCAAAATTGGAACAGTTTCAACAATGACATAATATAGTATTGGATTATAATCCAGAGTATAAAATAAATACCTGTGAGTCCATAATGATATAAATAAATGATTATAAATGAAGAATTTGGGGAGAATAGACAAATCTCCCAAGCAGAAGAATTCCAAATGATTTATGTAGCTACTCTCCGCCTCAAGAAGGAGGAGACTAACTCCCTACTTCTTAAGTGTGGGATATGTCTAATGACTTCGGTCCAAAGAGAGCGACCTAGAAAAAAAATAACTTTACAGGAGAGAAACTTGAAGACCCTACCTCAGTAAAGGATCAAGGCTAACATCAACAATAAAGTCATAGTGACAGCATGTACCCTTGATATAATGTGATGAAAAGTACTTTACCTCTGTGGTCTTCCTCCCCAAAACTTATAATCCTTGTGTGATCATTATCCATCTTAGAGATATTTTACAAAATTATAAGAGAAGTCTAAGCAGATATGACAACTAATTGTAATGTGGTATCCTGAATGTGATTCTAGAACAGAAAAGGGGCATTAGATAAAAACAAATGTATGAATAAAGTATAAACTTTAGTTAATAAAGTATTGGGAATTCCTTAGTGATACAGTAGTTACTGCCAGAGCCCAGGTTTGAGCCCTGGTTGGGGAACTAAATCCTGCAAGTTGTGTGGCATGGTCAAAAAAAAGGAATAAGTAAATAAGGTGTCAATATTGGCTCATCAATTGTGACAAATGTGTTATACTATGGGCTTCTCTGGTGACTCAGTGGCGAAGAACGTGCCTGCAGTGCAAGAGATGTGGGTTTAATCCCTGGGTCAGGAAGATCCCCTGGAGGAGGAAATGGCAACCCACTCCAGTATTCTTGCCTGGAGAATCCCACGGATAGAGGAGCCTGGCAGGCTAAAGTCTGTGGGGTTGCAAAGAGTCAGACATGACTGAGTGACTGAGCATGCCTACGTGCAAGATGTTAATTACAGGTGAAACTGAATGGGGTTTATGGGAATTCTCTGTACTATCTTTGCAAATTTTCTGAAAATCATAAACTACTGTAAAATAAGACGCTCATTAAAAAAAAAAACAGCAATTTAAAAAAATTACTCTTAAAATAGAGATCCGATCTTTTTTTCCCTTCTTGTGGACAAAAGCCTAGCTCAGTTCAGTTTTTGAGGAGAAGAGCTGAACTTACGGAAGAAGTGGCTTGAGTATTCTCAATAAAGTAGACATCAAGTGGGATATTCTGAAACATGATATTCTGAAACAGGTTTGGAGGAAATTGTGTTCTTGAAAATGATGTAAATGATTTGAAGTAGTAAATTCAATAGAAATTTTAGGGTGAATATCAATAAGTACATTGTGTAAATTTTTTAAATTGTTCATGTGAAGAAGAATGTATTTAAATTGTTCATGGAACAAAATTTATTTCTGTGATTATTTAAAATAAGCATAACACTTATGTTGTTCAGATATTTCTAGAGTCATTACATACAACTCATGTAACTAGTAGGAATCAGCTGTTATGGAACCAGTCTCTAGAAATACACTATTTAGACCAAAGAAGATGCTTCTGTCAGAGAAGGGTGTTCAGCAGATAATGTTCTTTGTCTGTTCAATGTCTGTGGCTTGTTTCTGTTATTGAAAGGTCCTCAATTTTGTTAAGGGAGGCAATGAACCACCTAAAATAATTCAATATGCTGACATCCTTGAAACTAGAGCTGGCTATGGAATACAATTGTGGCCAATGAGGATTACAGTGAAAGTTGCTCAGTCATGTATGACTCTTTGTGACCCCATGGACTATACAGTCTATGGAATTCTCCAAGCCAGAATACTGGAGTGGGGAGACTTTCCCTTCTCCAGGGGATCTTCCCAACCCAGGGATCAAACCCAGGTCTCTTACAGAGAAAGTGCCAAATATTATCTTCACTGTTTCTCATTTTTCCTTCCTTCCTGTGACACCAATTCTAAACCCAGAGTGTAGGAGTAATTCTGTGACTATGAGGGCATAATTGTAAGGCTGCAGCTCACACACTAAGGAGAGTAGGATGAAGAGATGGACAGCCAGATCCTTAAAATATTTTCGAGTGACTATGCTAGCCTGGGCATATTACTACCAGACTTCTAGTTATCTGAGGAAAATAGCATCACTTAGTAGTCAAAAGTAATCCTTAACTGATATAATCCTCCCTGAACTGATCTTGTGACTTAAAGAGTAAAAGAGAAAGGGAATATTGATTTAGTTCTTAATCAATCAGTGGGATGGCTAATAGAGAAATATCATCTCAGTATCCACAATTGCATCAAAAAGAATAAAATATTTGAGAATAAATCTAATTAAGGAGGTAAAAGACTTGTACTTGGAAAAGTAGGAGACACTGGTGACATACATTGAAGATGACGCAAACAGATAAAAAGATACATCACACTCATAGATTGGAAGAATTAGTATTGTTGACTATTCTATCTGAGGCAATTTACAGATTCAGGGCAACCCTTATCAAAATACCAATGGCATTTTTCACAAAACTAGAACTAATAATTCTAAAATTTGTATGGAAACAAAAGATCCTGTATAGCCAAGACAATCTTAAGAAAAAAAAACAAAACAGGATGTACCATGCTCCCTGATGTCAAACTAGGCTACAAAGATACAGTAATCAAAATAGTTGGTACTTGCACAAAAGCAAACACATAGATGAATGGAATTAAACAGAGACCCCAGAAATAAACCCATATTTATAAGCTCAATTAACCTGCAAAAAAGTAGGCAGCAATGGGGTAGAGACAGACTCTTCACTAAATGGTGTTGGGAAAAGTGGACAACTACATGCAAAAAAATCAAACTGTATTACTTTTTCACAATGTATACACAAACTCAAAATAGATTAAAGACTAAAATGTATTAATAAGACCTGAAACCATAAAACTCCTGGAAGAAAACAGAGGCAATACACCCTTTGACATGAATCTTAGCAATATTTACTGTATATGTCTCCTTAGGCAAGGGGGAGAAAAGCAAAAATAAATGAATACATCAAACCACAAAGGTTTTGCACAGAAAAGGAAACTATCAACAAAATAAAACTCTGCCTGCTGAATGGCCAAAGATATTTGCAAATGGCATATCCAACAGGGGTTAATATTTAAAATATACAAAGTACTCATAGAACTCAAAATAAAATAAAACAAAAAGGCTGATTAAAAAATAGCAGAAGACCTGAATAAATATTTTTTCCAAAGAAGACAACAGATGGCTAACAGACGCATGAAAAGATATTCAACATCGCTAATCATCAGGGAAATGCAAACCAAAACCACAATGAGATACCACTTCATACCTGTCAGGATTGCTATTATAAAAAATACAACAAATATTAAGCATTGACCAGACATGGAGAAAAGGAAACCCCCATGCACCATTGGTGAGAATGTAAATAGATGTAGCCACTGTGGAAAACAGTATGGAGATTTCTAAAAAAAATTAAAAATAAGCTACCATATGATCCAGCATTTCTACTCCTAGGTATTTAGTCTATAGGAAAGGAAAACTCTGATTAGAAATGATTAATGTATGCTTGTGTTTATTGCAGCACTATTTACAATAACCAAGATATGAAAGCAATTAAGTGACCATGGATAGATGAATGGATAAAAACGTGAGATACACACCAGATACACAGTGCAATATTACTCAGCCATAAAAAAGAATAAAATCTTGCCTTTTGGGACAACATAGATGGACCTAGAAGGTATTATGCTAAGTAAAACAAGTCAGACAAGGAAACAATACTGTATGATTTCACTTATATGTGGAATCTAAAAACAAAACAAATGAACAAATATAATCAAATAAAAATAGGGAAGATGGGCGAGGGAGGAGAAAAGTAAGTGAGAGAAATTAAGAGGTACAAAATAGATGTCACAGTATGAAATGTGAAGCATAGAGAATATAGTCAATAATCATGCAATATCTTTGTATAGTGGCAGATGGCAACTAGAATTATCATGGTGATCATTTTGAAATGTATGGAAATATTGAATCACTATTGTGTGCACCAGGAAATAATATAGTGTTGTAGGTCAATTATACTTCAATAACAAATGAACAAAAAAAAAATCTCACAGGAAAAGAGATCATAATTTGTGGCTACCAGAGGTGAGGGGACGAGTTTCCCAGGTGGATCAGTGGTAGAGAATCCGCCTGCCAATGCAGGAGCCGCAGAAGATGAAGGTTTGATCCCTGGGTGAGGAAGATCCCCTGGAGAAGGAAATAGCAACCCACTCCAGTATTCTTGCCAGGATAATCCCACAGACAAAGGAGCCTGACGAGTTACAGTCATTGAAGTTGCAAAGAGTCAGACACAACTGAGAAACAGGGCAGGCATGCAAAAGGTGAGGGGACAGGCAGGGGGAATTAGATGAAGGTAGTCAAAAGGTATAAAATTTTCAGTTGTAAGATAAGTAAGTATTAATGATGTAATGTTCAACATGATAAGATAATTAACCCTGCTCTACTCTATAAATGAAAGTTCTTAAGAGAATAAATCCTGCAAGTTCCCATCACAAAGAAAAATATATTTTCTGTTTCTTTAATGTTTATATGAAATGATGGATGGTCACTAAACCTATTGTTATAATCCTTTCATGATGTATTTAAGTCAAATAATTATGTTGTGTATCTTAAATTTATACAGTGCTGTACTTCAATTATATCTCAATAAAACTGGGGCAAAAAAAGTGAACCTCCAACATAGCCTAATCTTTAGATTTAAAGTGAAAGAAATTTGTTATGCAAAATGAAATGGATTATTGTTAATCCATGGAGGAAATATATTCTCTCTAAACAAAATGGCTAAAGGAATCTCTGAAGTCCTGGAACAAAACTCTCTTTGCAGCTGTTTTAGAAGATGCTGGAAGCTAGGGAAAATATGAAGAGAGCAGCATAGACTTTTCTTCCACTCATGGACAAAAGTAAGTCTAGTATTTTCCCAGATGTCAAAGGACAAACTGACTCAGTTGTTAAGCACTGTTTTCAGAGACTTCATAATCAGAGGAAGAGATAAAACAGAAAGTATAGAAACATATTGTGGAATGTCAGTAGAAGGCATTTTAATGTCGAAAACTGACAGAAAAGTTCTACATTAACAAAGCATATTAATTAAGCATATAAGACTAATGCTCATACTACTTGAAATAAAATTACCAATGAAATATAAAAGTAAGGAGTAACTTCATTAAATCTGATAACCCAGGAAGCAGTGATTTTTTTTCTCTCGGAGAAACTTTGAGGAATTTTGAGTTGCTTGAATAAACAGGATTGAAATAAAAAAAATGGTGGATGGAACACATGATTCTCCATAGGTGAAGTACTGAGAGCAAATTCAGAAGACCTGGCAAAATCCATGTGAGCCACCAGCCCTTTCCCTTTTCCACCATCCAAAGTCAGTGGAACAATGTGGATCCTATTACCGCTTCTGGGAAACACAATTGGTTCCAGGAGGTCATGGCAAGCAGAGGCGCCCAAAGTGGCATTTACTCCCTGCCTATTTGGCCCACTAGGTAAGGAACGGGGCTCTTCATTGGCTAGCTTCTAACAGATGCAACTGTGCCAGGCAAAGAATGGTGGTCCTCTGCCAGCTAATTCCTGGCCACTACTTGCTGTCTTTGGCTTCAGATACTTCCTATTTCTCCCCAGGCCACTGTACCTCTGAACTAGCAAAGTATGATTACAGTAAATCTTAACTCTTCCTATTTGTGTGTTTTTATGCTAGAAAGATTTTGAACAGAGAAAGTCACACAGTCCTTGATAGTTCCCTATCAGCTTCTATTTGTGGGTAATAAGAGAATTTTCTTTGTCTCAGGTGTGTCTGAGGAGACAGAAAAATCATTAGGCACATCAGTTATTTCTAGGACAAAGGAAGGGGACTGCTCTGAAACATTAGAACTTACTCTAAGAAGTAAATTTTCAAACTTTGTTTACTCAGATTCTAGAATGTACTACATTATGTAACCAATATGATCAGTGATGAAAAAGCCCAACCAAGGGCAACTCAACTATCATTTAAAGGAGATTAAAAAAAAAAAAAAAGATGGCTACCAAATAAGAAACAGTGAAAAACCTCTTGAAGAAAAGTTTGCATATTTTAGCAAAGTACATTCTGAGAGTTTGACACGTTCAATAAATTGTCCAAGAGCCCAAATAAAGAGAAACAGATTAAAATGATGAAAGAAAATATGAGGTACAGACACATGAAAGAATTTCAATCTAAAATGGAACGGGAGACTCTGAAATAGAGAATCTCACATGCGCACCCTCAGAAGAATGATACTTAAGAACTGAGAGGCTGCCTTCCCATAAATGCCTCACTTACAAATGACTAAGGATTATCTTCTGACCAATGAACATCTGCTAAAAATCCCTGGCCATTCTCAAGCCAGTGAACTTACTGCTTGGTCTCTGGCTGGACTTCGTCTTCTTTGCACTCCTTGCCCATAATAACAACCCATCCCAAACCCTCAACAGACTTGTCTGTAGCTTGCTACAGCATGTATTTCCTTTACTATTCTCGAATTAACTCAGTGTCTTGTAATTTGAGCTTGCCTCAGTTTATCTTTTCATTTGGGTTGACAGAAGGAAGGAATTCAATATGCCTATATTACACAAAAAGAGAAAAAAAGCCAAGGAAGTACTAATGTAAATATAAAAGAAGTTTTAATCAGCTGAAGAAAGTCTGAGTCTGAAACTAAAATCGGTTCCCTGAACACAAGGCAAAATAAATGAAAAGAAAGATTAATAGCATAGGTTTAAAGAAAATAAATCCAATTATTTCTAAGCAACTCATAAACAAAAGAGAAAGTTTACAGATAGTAAAGATAGTTGAGAGACTACACAGAAAATAAGAACAATGAAATTTTAGTGTGTTAAAACTTACAGTAAAGGATCAAAGCCATTCTAGAAAACACTAGCCTATGTGTTGTTTCTATTATTAAATACAAATGAATGAAAAGAAATGATTTCAAAACCTCAAAACATTTGAAAATGAGCTGTCAAGTTTAAGGAAAGCAGGAGAAAGAAACTAATACAATACGTAAAATAAGTAATTGCAAATTAAAGATCTATAGACAGTGTTAAAAGCTAGGAACTGGACCTTTTAAATACATCAAATATATAAAACATGCTGGTAAATCTACATAACAACAAAAAGAATTAGCATGTTAAAATGATATATTTATAAAAAATTTTAATTAGCTACTATATAACTATATTGTGTGTGTGTGTGTGTGTGTGTGTGTGTGTGTATGTGTGTGTGCGTGTGCTCAGCTGTGTCTGACTCTTTGTGACTCATGGACTGTAGTCAGCCAGGTTCCCTTGTCCATGGAACTTTCCAGGCAAGAATACTGAAGTGAGTTGCCATTTCTTACTCCAAGGGATCTTCCTGACCCAGGGATCAAACCCATGTCTCTTGTGTCTCCTGAAATGTTAAAAAACTTAATGATATATATTTTATAGAAAATATAAATTAATAAGATAGATTCTAAAATAATTAGAAAACCTCAAAAAACCTCCAAGCTGAGAAATAATTAAAAATTGTATTATTTTTTTAAAGTTTCCATCTTGATAGTTTTACAGGTGAATTCTTCTAAACATTCAAAAAAGAGAAAATATAAAGAGCTTAGGAAAAGGAGGAAAATTTTCTAACTCAGCTAATATAAACCTACTAGCAAAATCTTACAAAGTATAGAAATCTGCAGTTGTTTCTCAGTTATGACAAACAATGTAAACATTCTAAATATACAGCAAATATAAGACAACATGATTTTAATATAATAACATATCATGACTGAGTACGAACTATACTAGAAAATAAGAATGGCTTAAAGTCAAGAAATTAATAAAGCAGTCCATAGCAACCATTGGCCAGGGAAGAAAGGTTACATAAATATTTATTGGCCTTTGATGTGGGGTGGTGGGGAGAGGGCAACAAATGACTTTTATTATCTTACTTGCTACTCCTCCTATGAACCAACTGAGATGTAGGCAAAGGAGATTAAAATATAGTCATCACTCTGTATGCACCAGGGCCTCTCCCCACCTCCCACCCATGGATACCAAAATCTACTGATGCTCAAGTCCCTTTTATAAATGTCCTATATTTGCTTAACCTACACACATTCTGTCCTAAACTCTAAGTCATCTGTAGATTACTTATAATACCTAATACAATGTGAATGTTATGTAAATAACATTTTGGATCCTGGACCCAATTCCAATATGTGTGTGTCAACAAGCAATTCTCAGATCAGAAATCAACTCAATTCTATCCAGAGACAGCATCAAATTCTACAAGTAAAGGGTAGGACTGCCTCCACTTCAGGCACCAAATGCAAACCTGAGTTGTTAACTGCTACTGACCAACCAGCTTCAGAATGGAGGTTCTAACAACCCCTCCAATTCAAAATGCCAACCACAAGTCCAGGTTGTTACCTATACTTCTGAGCAACTGGCTATAAATCAGACATTCCCATGACCCCCTTATCATTTTGAATAATTTGCTAGACTGTTTCACAGAACTCTGGAAACATATTTACTCGCTAGTTACCAATTTATAAGAGATTAAGAAGAGGTGGCAAGAATACATAGAGGAATTATACAAAAAAGATCTTAATGACTGGGATACCCACGATGATGTGGTCACCTAAAGCCAGACATCCTGGAGTGTGAAGTAAAGTGGGCCTTAGGAAGCAGTACTATGAACAAAGCTAGTGGAGGTGATGAAATTCTAGCTAAGTTATTTCAAATCCTAAAAGATGATGCTGTTAAAGTGCTGCAGTCAATATGCCAGCAAATTTGGAAAACCAGCAATGGCCACAGGACTGGAAAAGGTCAGTTTTCATTCCAATCCCAAAGAATGGCAATGCCAAAGAATATTCAAACTACCATATAATTGCACTCATTTCACATGCTAGCAAGATAATGCTCAAAATCCTTCAAGCTAGGCTTCAATAGTACTGAGAACTTCCGGATATACAAGCTGGATTTAGAAGAAGCAGAGAAATCAGAGATAAAATTGCCATAATCTATTGGATCATAGAAAAAGCAAGGGAATTCCAGAAAAACATCTACTTCTGCTTCATTGACTATGTTATAGCCTTTGACTGTGGACTGTGTGTATCACAACAAACTGTGGAAAATTCATAAAGAGATGGGAATGCCAGACCACCTTACCTGTCTTCTGAGAAACCTGTATGCAGGAAAAGAAGCAATAGTTAGAACAGGATATGGAACAACTGACCACTTCCAAATTGGAAAGGAGTACATCACGACTGTATTTTTTCATCCTGCTTCTTTAATTTATATGCAGAGCACATCACACGAAATGCCCAGCTGGATGAATCACAAGCTAGAATGAAGATTGCCTGGAGAAATGCCAACAATCTCAGATATGCAGGTGATACCACTCTAATGGAAGAAAGTAAAGAGAAATTAAAGAGCATCTTGATGAAGGTGAAAGAAGAGAGTGAAAAACCTGGCTTAAAATTCAACATTCAAAAAACAAAGATCATGGCATCTGGTCTCATCACTTCATGGCAAATAGATGGGTAAAAAGTGGAAATAGTGACAGATTTTATTTCTTGGGCTCCAAAATGAAAATGGACTGTGACTACAGCCACTAAATTAAAAAATGCTTGAAGGAAAGCTATGACAAACCTAGACAGTGTCCTAAAAAAGCAGAGATATCATTTTACAGTCAAATCTGTGTTTTTTCTGGTAGCCATGTATGGATGTGAGAGTTGGACCATAAAGAAGGCTGAGCACTGAGGAATTGATGCTTTTGAACTTTGGTGCTAGAGAAGACTCTTGAGAGTCCCTTGCACTGCAAGAAGATCAACTAGTCAATCCTAAAGGAAATAAACCCTGAATATTCATTGGAAGGACTGATGCTAAAGCTGAAGCTCCAATACTTTGGCCACCTGATGTCAAGGGCCAACTCACTGGAAAAGCCCTGATGCCGGGAAAGACTGAGGGAAAGAGAAGGGGATGACAGAGGATGAGGTGATTGGATAGCATCACTGACTCCATGGACCTGAATCTGAGCAAACTCTGGGAGATAGTGAAGGACAGGGGAGGCTGGCCTGCTGCAGACCATGGAGTAGCAAAGAGTTGGATACAACTTAGTGACTGAACAACAACAAAGGCTATTAAAGGATACACAGATCCACAGCCAGATGGAAGGGTTTCATAGGGTGAGATCCCAAACAGAAGAACTTCTGTCCTCTAGGAGCTTACGGCCCAGCACCTTAGCATATGGAAATGTTCTAGTTCCCCAGCTTGGAAACTCTCTGAACCTTCTCCTTTGGGTTTTTTTGGAGTCCTCATTACTTAAGCATGATTGATTAAATCATCAGTCCATGGTGATTGATTGGCCAAGCAATCTAGCCCCTCCTTCCTCCCTGTAAATCAACCCTCTCTTCAAGATTGGTTTTCCTTGCCACCAGCTCACTTTCTGAGGTGTTTTACTTAATTAAAGTAAATCAGTTATATGAAAAGGGACTTCTGAATAACACAACACTCATTTCACCTTTGTGGCTCTGAAGCATTTTTAAGAACTGAGGCCAAGAGACCAAATACAATAATAAAAGATGCACCCATTGCTCAGGAAATTCCAAGGGATTTGGGAGCTGTGAGCCTGGAACTGTGGATGAAGACCAGATATATATGAGAAATATTTTGATCATCTGAGTGACCAAACATACATATTTCTTATAAATCACAATATTGCAGATAATATATAATCTGGATGTTTAACTACGGTAGCATTATAATTTTATTCTTCAGTTGCTAAGTCATGTCTGACTCTTTACGACCCCATGGACTGTAGCCTGCCAGGTTCCTCTGTCCATGAGATTTTCTAGATAAGAGTACTGGAGTGGGTTGCCATTTCTGACCCAGGGATCAAACCCCCATCTTCCGCATTGGCAGACGGATTCCCTACAGCTGAGCCACCAGGGAACCCACACAATGTTACACATATAAATATATAAAAGTAACAATATAACACAAATATTACACAGTAAAACAGATAAAAGAATTGACTTTAAAGTCAAGTCAGCTTCCTTTCAAGATTCTGCCTCACTGGAAGGTTAGAGCTAGAATAGAAACAATTCCATGACTGAGACGGAACAGCATAGAGTTACCATCCAGACCTAAAAAGACTGGGAGAAAGTGAGTTTGATTCAGATAAAATCTTAACAAGTTTTCTTTAAAAGATTATTTGTTTAGTTGTGCTGTCTTACTGGCAGCATGCAGGATGTTAGTTGGGGCATGCAGCTCTCTATTATGGTGCACTGACTTAGTTGTTCTGCAGCATGTGGGATCTTAGTTCCCTGACCGGGGATCAAACCCCCGTCCACTGGATTGCAAGATGGATTCTTAATCACTGGACCACCAGGAAAGTCCTTTCCTGAGAGCTTTAATTTCTAAAGTAAATTGGTACTGCATACTCAGGTTTGTTGTTTACCAAGTTAAGCAGCCTCTGGTTTGCATAGTTATAAGAATTTTGTTTTGTTTCCCCCAAGCTTACTGAGTCTAAAGGAGTTATATTTGCAGAGCATTTGTTAGAATATCAATATAGAAAGTTTTACTTATATTAATGTAATAGCTTTTCAGAAAACTTCCTAAGATGGTTCATTATTCATGCATGGCTTTGAATAGTGGGCTTTTGTAATAGTGGGTTTTCTCTGATTAAAATAAGATTTCACTTTTGAGGTCTCTGACACGTATGGGAAAATATTTAGCAATAGACACATATGTGATATAATAGATTAAATATATAGTGTTTTTAAAGAACAATCTATAATACTTGAAGAAGAGGAGTTTAGAATATGTTATTGAATTGGGCCTAGATGGAGTATTCTATGAAAAGCGTTTTTATGAAGTGATAAGCAGATTTTTCATGGTTAAATGTTGATTATCTGCCAGTGATATTTTCAGCTTATCTTTGCTTATAGAAAATGGAAATTTGTTTACGTATTTGTTTAGCTTCATGTACACATTACAATACAAACTTTAAAGAAAAACACACAGGGGAAAAGTGAGGAGTACCTTGGTAGTCCATGTGATAATAGCTCCAAATGGAAACCTTTACATGTGAAAAGACCCTGTTATGGAAGTTCAGTTCTTCCTGAAAAAGAATTGTTTTGTACCTGGGATTCTGAGCAGGAACTGATTCTTTCTACCAACTGGAATTTAAAGTGTCCCTCCCTCAGCCACAACAGGATGAAGGGGCCCCAGGCTAGAATGCACCAGGGCTAAGTTCCTAGACGTCTCTCCCAGAAGGAAAACAATAGACTGCTGGCATTTTTTAAGTTGATAAGAAGGAGGAAACCACTAGAACTCAAGAGAAATTAGTTGGTAATGATCTTAAAGGTGGCCATGAACATTTGCAGTTGCAAAGCACAGAACATCTTTCAGCAAAGAGGCTCTTGATAGAGGAAACAACTGGTCACTTTGAACAAGGAACAAAATCAGCTTGATTCACAGGAATGATCAGCCAAGCTTGAAAAATGCGAGGAAGTAAATCCAGACCCAATTTAATGTTAAGGTAACAGCCGCTTAGCCACTCCAGAGATTCTCACCAATTCCCTAGTTCAAAGCAAGAGCAGTTTATAGCAGAGTTCTACTATATACTCTATAGTTGTTTGTTCTTACATAACCACGAGGTAAAATACACTTGAACTTTCCCTTTCTGTCCATTGTAGGGGTTTGATTTCTCTCAATAATTTTTTTTTTCTCTAAATTTCACAAAGTCTCAACTTAGAAACTTTCCTAAGTATTGTTATAACTATGGGTGGATACCATCTCCTTATTATAATCTCATGCCTGGAATGAACAAATGTAAGTTCACCAGGTATAATTTTGCAGCAACTGGGGTGTTCAAGAAATATTACTTTTATTTGATTTAAATTTAGCTAAAACATATTTAGGGCTTCCCTACTAGCTCAGACAGTAAAGCATCTGCGTGCAATGCAGGAGACCTGGGTTTGATCCCTGGATCGGGAAGATCCCCTGGAGAAGGAAATGGCAACCCACTCCAGTATTCTTGCCTGGAGAATTTCATGGAGAGAGGACCCTGGCAGGCTACAGTCCGTGGAGTTGCAAAGAATCAGACACTACCGAGTGACTAACACACAAAAACATTTCTAAATCTCTAGATATCAAGGCTGGCAGGAAATTCAATCTCAGTTACTTGGTCTCTCACTTCCTGGAATTTCAAACTCACCAAAATACAGAAAGTGATCCCTCTTGGTTTGGGCGGCACAGGTTACCTTTGTGATGCCCTGTGAACCAGCCTCTGTGGCATGGTGAGCCACCCACACATGCTGGGTTTTAGCTTCTCCAGGCCCAGTTAGAGCCTTGCTAACTCTATGGGCTGTAACTCCCCAGGCCTTATGGAAATGAGATAGCTCAATATCTCTGATTCTGTCTCTTTCACCAATTAAGAGAAATCACCCACTTCTGTCCCTTTAAGCTTTGGGGAAACAAAAACACAAAAGAAAAGCTGTATGTGGGACATTTCTTTTTCTTTTTGGCCTTTCCTCGAAGCAAAGAAACACAGAACTTGGTGTGTGTGGCAAGATTGGGGGTGAAGAGGATATAGTAAAAAGAATAGTGATAGAACAAAATAAAACAGTATGTGCTGCTTCACAGGTAATTAACACCTTTTACAGACTGTGCTCTTAACAGGACTTATCTGTATCTGCATATTAATAATGAGAACACTTCATCTATTCTCATAGAAGATGAAAAAAACAGCATTTTCTAGAGTGATCAAAGGGATTAATGGGACATTTACATACCCAGAAACAGGTTTAATGAGGCCTTATTCTATGGATATAAGAGATTCACAGGCATCAGGAATCTAAGAAGTTCTACGTGGCTTCAAACATACGCTAGAATATTTGAATTACTTAAAAGTGAAAGTGAAAGTCACTCAGTCGTGTCCAACTCTTTGCGACTCCGTGGACTATACAGTCCATGGAATTCTCTAGGCCAGAATACTGGAGTGGGTAGCCTATCCCTTCTCCAGGGGATCTTCTGGACCCAGGAACCGAACCAGGGTCTCCTGCATTGCAGGCGGATTCTTTACCAACTGAGTTATCAGAGAAGCCCAGAAGTACTTAAGACTTACTCTTATAAGTAATTAATCTAATAGTAAGAGTAATTGAAGTCCCTCAAATCACTGAAGATGATGACTGCAGCCACAAAATTAAGATGCTTGCTCCTTGGAAGAAAAGCTGTGACAAACCTAGATAGCATAGTAAAAAGCAGAGACATTACTTTGCCAACAAAGGTCTGTCTAGTCAAAGCTATGGTTTTTCCAATAGTCATGTATGGATGTGACAGTAGGACCATAAAGAAGGCTGAACACCGAAGAACTGATGCTTTTGAACCGTGGTGTTGGAGAAGACTCTTGAGAGTCCTGTGGATTACAAGGAGATCAAACCAGTCAATCCTAAAAGAAATCGGTCCTGAATATTCATTGGAAGGACTGATGCTGAAGCTGAAGCTCAATACTTTGACCACCTAATGTGAAAAGCCGATTCATTGGAATAGACCCTGATGCCGGAAAAACTGAAGGCATGAGAAGGGGACGACAGAGGAAGAGATGATTGGATGACATCACTGACTCAATGGACGTGAATTTGAGCAAGATCTGGGGGATTGTGAAGGACAGGGAAGCCTGGCATGCTACAGTCCATGGGGTTGCAGAGAGTTGGACACAACTGAGCAACTGAACAAAAACAACTACAGTCCTAAAGAGTGCCTTGCAGTTAGTCTTTCAATATCAGCATCAACTAAGTCTTTCATCTTCACTTTCCTAAAGATGAATGATCTCAGACAGTTCCCTGAATTCTGATGCTCCTTTTGGATAAAGTGCTAATGGAGAGCTCATTGTGAGCATTTCTCCATCCTTGGTCGTAGGCAGTTCAGACGTGTAGCACTGCAAAAGGAAATGTTGGTCCCGAGTTCCTATGGGCACCAAACATTTCTGAGCAGCATCATAGACTGCGAACTGTGATTTTTTTTAAATTAATAATTAACTTTCCTTAAACTGGTTTTATTTAACGTGCTTGCTGTGTAAGAAAGCACATGACTTTTGAGTAAAAGGACATTTAATTTTCTAATCAATGCCGTAGAGATGCTTTCTGGCATTTATTTCTACCCAGTTCTGAATTATATGTTGATTGTGTGTAATGGATGTTAAGTAAGGAATAGGGGACAAAATTAGACGCTATTCTAAACAGCTCATGCCTGGTTTTAATGTCGAGTGGCTTCTATTTTCTGTAATTATCTATGAATAGTAAGTCCTAGGGTCTGGCAATTCAGTGTTTTCTGAAGAGGAGCCATGTCACCATCACTGGGGAACTTGTTAGAACTGACCCAGCCCAAACTTACTGAATCAGAATCTGCATTTATTAGGTACATATAAGTTTAAACAGCATGTCTTTGGACACAGTTAAGTCTGAATTATTTGTGAAACTTTGGAAAACTATGGATGCCAAATTTCCATAGTAGATCTACTGAATCAGAATAACTGGAGTTGCACGCAACATGCATTTTTCTAAAATCTCACAGGCCAGATTTGTATGTGCTTCTAACATTTCTTCTAATAGTGAGAAGAAAACTACAATAGTAAATTGAAACATGCTTTTAGCATGAATTGTCATCAACAGGTTTTCGGTTCAAGTGGTGCAAATTTTTTTTTAACTAAGGCAACAGATTTGAGGATTAGCTAGAGTTTATAGATTCATGTTACTTTTTATGAATTAACAATTTGAATAACTGGAACATAAATTGGGGAATAAATATTTTTTATACTTTTTTTTCCTAATGTGTACAAAGCATTAAAATATCATTAGGATATTTGATTCTATGTTGTTACATTGATGGCAAAAGTTTTTTCTGGGATGGCATAAGACTACTAAAATGATTGTGTAATTTCACATTTGAACTGTCTCTAGTAAGCATTTATGGGCCTCCCAGGTGGCAGTAGTGGTAAAGAACCCACCTGGCAATGCAGGAGACATAAGAGACATGGGTACGATCCCTGGGTTAGGAAGATCCCCTGGAGAAGGAAATGGCAACCCACTCTAGTATTCTTGCCTGGACTTTTACAATAACAGCAACCAAATAAGAGCAGTAACAATTTCTAGCTTGATTACTCTGGTTTTTCATCTGGTTGAAATCTATTTGAATAAAAACACAAAAATTCCAGACCAAAGTTCAGGTTTGGTTTTGTTTCAATTCCTAAAAAAGCTAGATTCTAAGATTGTGAGTTGTGATTTTTTAAGGAGAGACAGTTTAGAATTGTTAATCATAACCATTTTTCATTTGCTTTGGTGTATTGTTTTATTTTGTCCCTTTTCTCTGTGCAAATTATTTCTAATTCTAGTCTGGAACATTAATTGCTACTTTGATGCATATATATGATACCCTGAGAACTAAAGAACTGATTTTATTGAAAAGTTTTACGAGGTAAAATTGGCGATGACTTTTGGCGACTCAGTGGAATACAAAATTTGTTTGTTCTTTCTCTTAAAAAAAAGAGACAAAACTCTTACAAACATTTTATGAAGACTTCTAGTCAATGGATGAATAATATGAGGTTTCAGAAAATTGGTAATAAAATATAAACTCTCCATGTTAGTTTAAACTCCAAAGATGTGCAAAATATATTGTGCCTCACAATATAGCAGAATTGTAGTTTTCTGTGTAGTCATTGGATTAAATACCCAGAAGACTTCTGACTCTCTGCTTTCAGACAGCATGGAAAAAGTGGAGTATCCTAATCTCAAAACTCTCCTCAATTTTACTACAGAAATTGCTTTGTTAACTAACAGTAATAAGTCTTAAGTAGAAGGGTTCTCTCAAATGTAATTTTAATATAGTTTTGCCCCATAGAAACCCTTTTCATCTTGCTTTGATTCTAGTGTAAATGCAGAACACTTAAGTAAATTTCTGACTGGAAGGTAATCTACATTCTCCTCTTATAAGAAAATCCAATTTATGAGCAGCAACTGCTGATTTGCTGAGTCTCTCCCTCAGTAAATCCTATTGAGACTCATTGAATATGGTGAATTCCATTCTAATATTTTAAAATGGTAATTAATTCACAGTACAAAGGGTATTATGAGGTACCTCCCAAATGTTTTGTAGCATTGAATTGACAGTTATAAAAAAAAAATGCACAATTTTGAAGTCAACAAATTTGATGGCACTTCAAAGTACAAGTGTTGGTATAATAAGTACCAGTCGGTTAACTAAGTTTATTGTGCATTTATGGAATGGTCTGCTATGTGAAAAGCACTATGCCACATCTCTGATTTTGAACCTCTGTATCTCCATGAGAATACATCAACTCTATTCAATCATTTTACATACTCATCTGTTTTATCTAGAATTCTATTATGTTAGAATTCCTTGAGCTACCAAGAGGAAAACCATGGAATCAATGCAAAGTAATCTGATGATAATTCTGAAGGCTTCTCTAATAAAAATACCTATAACTACTGGGTCATGTCATTGCCAAATTGTAATTTATAGGGGAAATGTATATTTGGTCCTCTCACATATATTTGGTTCTCATCCATAGTTCCTGGCTTACAGCTCTCAAAACCCTTGGGATTTTCTGAGAAAAGGAGCAATGAAATAATATTTAGTCTCTTGTACTTAGTTCCTCAGAACACTTCTGGAAAGGTGACTTTTCGATCCCACTCAAAGATGGGGGCCGGTTGCCAGGAGAACCATGTTATTAGAGAGGAACTTTCAGTCTAGTTTGCTCCACCTGTGGGAGTGGGGGAGAAGGCCTGGAGGTTGAATTTATCATCAATGGCCAATGATCAACTGTGCCCATGTAATGAAGCTTCTAGGGTTTGGAGAGCTTCTGAGTTGGTAAACATGTGGAGAATGGGGAAAGTGGTGGGTCTGAGGAGGGCTTGGAGGCTCTGCCCTTTTCCTGTGTTTTGTCCTAGGATCTCTTCACCTGGCTGTTGATTCCTGTATTTTAGTATCCCTTTTATAAAAAATTGGTAATCTAGTGAGTAAACAGGTTTTTCTGAGTTCTCTGAGCCACTCTAGCAAATTATTCAAACCTGAGAAGTGGTGGGAACCTCTTGATTTATAGCAAGTCGGTCAGAGATATATGTAATAACCTGCATTTGGGACTGGCATCCTGAGTTGGAGGGGGTCATAGTTACCTCCAGTTTTAGCCCATCAGTTAGAAGCACAGGTAACAATCTGGGCTTCCCTTTGGTGTCTGAAGTGGAGAAGAGTCTTGTAAGACTGAGCCCTTCACTTGAGGAATCTGATGCAAATTTTAGAGGGATAGTGTCAGAATTGAGCTGAATTCTTGGACAGCCTGCTGGTGCCCTGGAATTGCTTGTTGATGTGGGGAGGCCTCCACACACACGCAAGTTGGAACTGGGTCCAGGAACCCTTTTGGAATCATATCAAGGAACATTTGGAAGAATTTTAAATTTTAATTTCTCCCTTACTTCTGTTTAAACCCCATTTTCTATTATCATTCAGAATTTCCAAGCACAAATATTCCACAGACTTGAGGAAAAAGAGGAAAATTATAAAAACAATGGAGGGTAGACAAGGTTATCTGTTTATATTAGTTGAGTATAAACAGTTAAACATGTTAATTGATAAGCCAAACTTCAACAAGCAAAGAGGCTAATTATGGTGACAGTCAAAGATAAGGATGAAATGAATATTCTTAAATCAAGAAAAAAAAGGAAAATCAAGACAAATGAGAAATATTTTTTCTTCACATTTTGTCCCATAGTGAAATTATTTTTTTAAAAGCAAATGATTGAATAAAAATCCCGAAGTCCCAATTTACCCTTGTAAGATACTGGTTTTCCTCTGTAGGAAAAGGCTGTGGGAACATTGCCTCAACTGCTAGCCAAAGCACAACTAGATTACCTAGTAGGGCTTTTCTATTTCTAATTTCTAGATCCTTATATTCATAAATTTTCCTGTTGAATTTTTGTGCTCTCAATGGGAGTCCCAAAACTCTGGTAAAAAAAAAAATTCCAAGAGGAAAATTGCTTATTCTCTGATAGTAAAGGGAAAAGAAAACCTATTCATTTCACTCTGTTAAGTTAGTTATTGTTAGTCACTCAGTCATGCCTGACTCTTTGCAACCCCCTGGACTGTAGCTCACCAGGCTCCTCTGTCCATGGGATTCTCCAGGTAAGAATATGGAGTGGGTTGCCATTTCCCTTCTTCAGGGGATCTTCCCCATGCAGAGATTGAACTCAAGTCTTCTGCACTGTAGGCAGATTCTCTACCATCTGAGCCACCAGGGAAACTCCTGTTAGTAGATACAGTGAATATTCACTCCCTCATTCGTACAACAAATATTCTTTGAGTGCCTGCTATGTGCCATGCTCTATTCTATACATATGAAATGTTAGCATCTTAATTCCTAATCAATCTAATGCCATGATTAAAGAAATAATAATATTAAAAGTAATGTATACATAGTGTGCTTCACAAATGAAAAGTCCATATTAATTACATAAAACAAGGAAGGAGTCTATATGAGAGAAAGATTCTTGTCCTCAATTATCAACAAAGTAATTATATATATGCTGCTACCACCCCATTTCCTCATTTTGCAAGTCTTGTAGCTGTGTTCTTTGAGGCTATAGAGGGTGAAGTGTTGGAGAAGATGATCTAGTTTTCATGGTCAGTCCCCTGCATCTGCTCTAATATTTCCCTGTGTTAGTTCTAGGTAACAAGATCCCTAGGACCTGGGATACAACTTAACATTCAGTTCAGTCGCTCAGTCGTGTCCAACTCTTTGCAACCCCATGGACTGCAACACGTCAGGCCTCCCTGTCCGTCACCAATTCCCGGAGTTTACTCAAATGCATGTCCATTGAGTCGGTGATGCCATCCAACCATCTCATACTCTGTTGTCCCCTTTTCCTCCCACCTTCAATCTTTCCCAGCATCAGGGGCTTTTCAGATGAGTTGGTTCTTCACATCAGGTAGCCAAAGTATTGGAGTTTCAGCTTCAGCATCTGTCCTTCCAATGAATATTCAGGACTGATTTCCTTTAGGATGGACTGGTTGGATCTCCTTGCAGTCCAAGGGACTCTCAAGAGTCTTGTCCAACTTAACACTAGATTGGGAAAAAAGGGCATGATTTTCCCCAGACTTGCTTGGGGTATACTAGTTAAAGCACTCTACAACTTCTGTGGGATGGAAATGTGCCAGAAACTTGTAATTGAGAGTGAATAAAGCAGAGGTCAATGCCCTCAAGGATCTTGCAGTTTAGAGAGGGAGGTGGATATAAATCTAGTCAACTATGATGTAGTAAAGTTATGTACTTACATTTGGAATAAAGTTAAGTAGTGAGTTTCTCATATTTATTTGACTATATGAAAAAATTTAAAAATTATAATCTATTTAATCAATATTGCCAGAAGGTCATTAAATATATTAAAAGTGTGGGAAAGTACTTCATTAAAATTAAAAACTTCTGCTCTGTGAAAGTCAAGGTCAAAAGGATGACAAGACAAGCCACAGACTTAGAGGAAATATTTACAAAAGTCTTTTTTTGTGCAAAAATAAAGATAAAGGACTGCTATCTAAAATATAAAAAGAACTTTTAAAAATGCAACAAGAAAACAAAAAACTCTATGCAAAAATGGCCCCAAAACTTTTAACAGACACCTCACCAAAAAAAATATACAGATGGCAAATAAGCATGTGAAAAGATGTTCTTTTTCATATGTCATCAGGGAAATACAGATTAAAACAACAATGAGATATCACTACACACCTATTACAATGGCCAAATATGGAACAGAGATACACCAAATGCTGGTGAGATGCAGTACGAACAGGGACTCTCATTTATTGCTGGTGAGAATGCAAAATGGCATTGCCACTTTGGAAGACAGTTTGGCAGTACCTTACAAAACTAATAAAAAATACTGTTAGTATATGATGCCGTGATCAGGCTCCTTGGTATTGATCCAAAGGAATAGAAAATTTATGTCCACATGAAAACCAGTACACGGATGTTTTTTGCAGTTTTACTATTAATTGACAAGACTTGGAAGCAACCAAGATGTCCTTCAGTAGTTGAATGTGGCTCAGAGGTTAAAGTGTCTGCCTGCAATGCGGAAGACCTGGGTTCGATCCCTGGGTGGGGAAGATCCCCTGAAGAAGGAAATGGCAACCCACTCCAGTATTCTTGCCTAGAGAATCCCATGGAGAGAGGAGCCTGGTAGGCTACAGTCCACGGGGTCACAAAGAGTCGGACACTGAGTGACTTCACTTCACATTCAGACAATGGAATATTACTCAGTGCTAAAAAAGAAATGAGCTATCAAGTCATGAAAAGATATGGAGGAAAATTAAATATATATTGCTAAGTGGAAGAAACCGATCTGAAAAAGCTCCACACTGAATGATCTCAACTATATGACATTCTGGAAAAGGCAAAACTATGGAGACTGTAAAAGAGATCAGTGGTTGCCAGGGGTAGGAGGGATGAATAGGTGGAGGATAGAAGATTTTTAGAGCAGTGAAAATACTCTGTATAATATTATAATGATAGATACGTGTCATTATATATTTGTCCAAATACATACAGTGTACAAAGATAAAGGTGAACCTTAATGTATACTGTAGACTTTGGGTGATTATGGTGTGTCAATGCAGGTTCATCAGTATTAATAAATGTACTACTCTTTTGTTACATTTTTGGGGATGTTGATAACATGGTAAGCTAAGCATGTTCAGAGGCAGGGAGGGTATGGGAAATCTTTGTATTTCCCCCTTAATTCTGCTATGAACTTTAAACTGCTCTAAAAAAACTCTCAAAAACAAAAAAGTGTGGGAAAGATAAACAGCAGAAACAACAAACCTATAAAAGAATTATTCACTGTAAGATATAACACATTTTTAAATTTTCTGTATAATATACAATAAACATTAGGTATTAAAATGTTAAGCTGTGAAAAGATAGACAACATTGACTTGTCAGCATCAAGCAGAAAATACACACACACACACACACAACTCTCTGCTTAGTTATCTGTTGCCAATATAAGAATGAACAGGTTAAAATATCCATATATCAACTGATTCCATGAAACTTAAGTCCTAAAAAAGATGACTTCACAATGAGGGAGACTACATACACATGATTACTTTTGAAATTATTTCTTTACTTAAAACATATTTTGAGGGTTTCCCTGTTGGCTGAGTGGTAAAGAATCCACATGCCAATGCAGGAGGCATGGGTTTGATCCCTGAGCCAGGAAGATCTCACATACTGAGAAGCGACTAAGCCCATTCACCACAGCTATTGAGCCTGCTCTCTAGAACCTGAGAGCCACAACTACTGAGCCCACGGGCTGCAGTTACTGAAGCCGATGTTCCCTAGAGTCTGTCCTCCGCAACAAGAGAAGCCACTACAATGAGAAGCCTGCGTACCGTAACAAGAGAAAAGTTTCCTGTGCAGCAATGAAGATCCAGCACAGCCGAAATTATGTAAATAAAATGATTTAAAAAAAACATATTTTGGAAGAAAACATAGTCACAAGTATTGCTTTCGTATTTTATGGAGCACATATACGCATCTCCTGTAATGTGCCTTTCTTTGACTTGTGGACAGGAAGAGGAGGGGTCTTAAAACTGAAAAATCATTATGACCAAGTGTGTGGACGTGCGATGTGGCACGTGGGGGAAAAGCACTGCTGCTGAGGACAAAGAAGCATGCAAGGAAGGGCAGAGTTTTGATGTGGGGCAGGCGCGCAGGGGTCAGTTTGTGAAAGGAACTCAATAACTTCTTTGCCTTTTATTCCTATCGATATCTCTGGTAAACTTAAAAGTTCATAACATTTTACCTGTTTATATTTTTCTACTTTTCTTAGAACTTGCCATATTGCATTATCAGCGAGCTTTCTATATGTAGGCCATACAGACTCACCTCAACAATTCTTCATTTAAGTCCTTAATAATGTTCTAGACCATGTGCTCCACAGTTTACATGCAAGATTATGCTAATTTTCATGAATTTTGCAAAAATAGTAGACCATCTCCATGGAATAGAAATGCAAAAAAGCAAAATGGCTGTCTGAGGAGGCCTTACAAATAGCTGTGAAAAGAAGAGAAGCGAAAAGCAAAGGAGAAAAGGAAAGATATTCCCATTTGAATGCAGAGTTGCAAAGAAGAGCAAGGAGAGATAAGAAAGCCTTCCTCAGAGATCAATACAAAGAAATAGAGGAAAACAACAAAATGGGAAAGACTAGAGATCTCTTCAAGAAAATTAGAGATACCAAGGAAACATTTCATGCAAAGATGGGCTCGATAAAGGACAGAAATGGTATGGACCTAACAGAAGCAGAAGATATTAAGAAGAGGTGGCAAGAATACACAGAAGAACTGTACAAAAAAGATCTTCACGACCCAGATAATCACGATGGTATGATCACTCACCTAGAGCCAGACATCCTGGAATGTGAAGTCAAGTGGGCCTTAGAAAGCATCACTACAAACAAAGATAGTGGAGGTGATGGAATTCCAGTTGAGCTGTTTCCAATCCTGAAAGATGATGCTGTGAAAGTGCTGCACTCAATATGCCAGCAAATTTGGAAAACTCAGCAGTGGCCACAGGACTGGAAAAGGTCAGTTTTCATTCCAATCCCAAAGAAAGGCAATGGCAAAGAATGCTCAAACTACCACACCATTGCACTCATCTCAGTTCAGTTCAGTTCAGTTGCTCAGTCTTGCCCGACTCTTTGCGACCCCGTGAACCGCAGCACACAAGGCCTCCCTGTCCATCACCAAATCCCTGAGTCCACCCAAACCCATCTCCATGGACTTCATAATGCCATCCAGCCATCTCATCCTCTGTGGTCCCCTTTTCCTCCTGCCCTCAATCTTTCCCAGCATCACGGTCTTTTCCAATGAGTCAGCTCTTTGCATCAGGTGGCCAAAGTATTGGAGTTTCAGCTTCAACATCAGTCCTTCCAATGAACACCCAGGACTGATCTCCTTTAGGATGGACTGGTTGGGTCTCCTTGCAGTTCAAGGGACTCTCAAGAGTCTTCTCCAACACCACAGTTCAAAAGCATCAATTGTTTGCTGCTCAGCTTTCTTTAGAGTCCAACTCTCACATCCATACATGACCACTGGAAAAACCATAGCCTTGACTAGATGGACTTTTGTTGGCAAAGTAATGTCTCTGCTTTTTAATATGCTGTCTAGGTTGGTCATAACTTTCCTTTCAAGGAGTAAGCGTCTTTTAATTTCATGGCTGCAGTCACCATCGGCAGTGATTTTGGAGCCCAGAAAAATAAAGCCAGCTACCGTTTCCACTGTTTCCCCATCTATCTGCCATGAAGTGATGGGACCAGATGCCATGATTTTAATTTTCTGAATGTTGAGGTTTAAGCCAACTTTCTCACTCTCCACTTTCACTTTCATCAAGAGGCTCTTTTAGTTCTTCTTCACTTTCTGCCATAAGGGTGGTGTCATCTGCATATCTGAGGTTATTGATATTTCTCCCGGCAATCTTGATTCCAGCTTGTGCTTCCCTCCAGCCCAGCATTTCTCATGATATACTCTGCATATAAGTTAAATAAGCGGGGTGACAATATACAGCCTTGACGTACTCCTTTTCCTATTTGGAACCAGTCTGTTGTTCCATGTCCAGTTCTAACTGTTGCTTCCTGACCTGCATACAGGTTTCTCAAGAGACAGGTTGGGTGGTCTGGTATTCCCATCTCTTTCAGAATTTTCCACAGTTTGTTGTGATCCACACAGTCAAAGACTTTGGCATAGTCAATAAAGCAGAAATAGATGTTTTTCTGGAACTCTCTTGCTTTTTTGATGATCCAGCGGATGTTGGCAATTTGATCTCTGGTTCCTCTGCCTTTTCTACAACCAGCTTGAACATCTGAAAGTCCACGGTTCACGTATTGCTGAAGCCTGGCTTGGAGAATTTTAAGCATTACTTTACTAGCGTGTGAGATGAGTGCAATTGTGCAGTAGTTTGAGCATTGGCATTGCCTTTCTTTGGGATTGGAATGAAAACTGACCTTTTCCAGTCCTGTGGCCAGTGCAGAGTTTTCCAAATTTGCTGGCATATTGAGTGCAGCACTTTCACAGCGTCATCTTTCGGGATTTGAAATAGCTCAACTGGAATTCCATCACCTCCACTAGCTTTGTTCGTAGTGATGCTTCCTAAGGCCCACTTGACTTCACATTCCAGGATGTCTGGCTCTAGGTGAGTGATCATACCATCGTGATTGTCTGGGTTGTGAAGAACTTTTTTGTACAGTTCTTCTGTGTATTCTTGCCACCTCTTCTTAATATCTTCTGCTTCTGTTAGGTCCCTACCATTTCTGTCTTTTATTGAGCCCATCTTTGCATGAAATATTCCCTTGGTATCTCTAATTTGCTTGAAAAGATCTCTAGTCTTTCCCATTCTATTGTTTTCCTCTATTTCTTTGCATTGATCTCTGAGGAAGGCTTTCTTATCTCTCCTTGCTCTTCTTTGGAACTCTGCATTCAAATGGGTATATCTTTCCTTTTCTCCTTTGCTTTTCGCTTCTCTTCTTTTCACAGCTATTTGTAAGGCCTCCTCAGATAGCCATTTTGTGTTTTTGCATTTCTTTTTTTGGAGATGGTCTTGATTCCTGTCTTCTGTACAATGTCACGAACCTCCATCAGGTATTCTGTCTATCGGATCTAGTCCTTTAAATCTATTTCCCACTTCTACTGTATAGTCATAAGGGGTTTGATTTAGGTCATACTTGAATGGTCTAGTGGTTTTCTCCACTTTCTTCAATTTCAGACTGAATTTGACAATAAGGAGTTCATGATCTGAGCCACACTCATCTCACACGCTAGTAAAGTAATGCTCAAAATTCTTCAAGCCAGGCTTCAGCAATACGTGAACCGTGAACTTCCAGATGTTCACACTGGTTTTAGAAAAGGCAGAGGAACCAGAGATCAAATTGCCAACATCCGCTGGATCATCGAAAAAGCAAGAGAGTTCCAGAAAAACATCTATTTCTGCTTTATTGACTATGCCAAAGCCTTTGCGTGGATCACAATAAACTGTGGAAAATTCTGAAAGAGATGGGAATACCAGACCATCTGACCTGTCTCTTGAGAAACCTGTATGCAGGTTGGGAAGCAACAGTTAGAACTGGATATGGAACAACAGACTGGTTCCAAATAGGAAAAGGAGTACGTCAAGGCTGTATATTGTCACCCTGCTTATTTAACTTATATGCAGAGTACATCATGAGAAATGCTGGGCTGGAGGAAGCACAAGCTGGAATCAAGATTGTTGGGAGAAATATCAATAACCTCAGAGATGCAGATGACACCACCCTTGTGGCAGAAAGTGAAGAGGAACTAAAGAGCCTCTTGATGAAAGTGAAACAGGAGAGTGAAAAAGTTGGCTTAAAGCTCAACGTTCAGAAAACTAAGATCATGGCATCTGGTCCCATCACTTCATGGGAAATAGATGGGGAAACAGTGGAAACAGTGTCAGACTTTATTTTTCTGGGCTCCAAAATCACTGCAGGTGGTGATTGAAGCCATGAAATTAAAAGATGCTTACTCCTTGAAAGGATAGTTATGACCAACCTAGACAGCATATTAAAAAGCAGAGACATTACTTTGTCAACAATGGTCCATCTAGTCAAGGCTATGGTTTTTCCAGTAGTCATGTATGGATGTGAGATTTGGACTCTAAAGAAAGTCGAGCATAGAAGAATTGATGCTTTTGAACTGTGGTGTTGGAGAAGACTCTTGAGAGTCCCTTGGACTGCAAGGAGACCCAACCAGTCCATCCTAAAGGAGATCAGTCCTGGGTGTTCATTGGAAGGACTGATGTTGAAGCTGAAACTCCAATACTTTGGCCACCTGATGCAAAGAGCTGACTCATTGGAAAAGATCCTAATGCTGGGAAGGATTGGGGGCAGGAGGAGAAAGTGATGACAGAGGATGAGATGGCTGGATGGCATCACCGATTTGATGGACTTGAGTTTGGGTAGACTCTGAGAGGTGGTGATGGATAGGGAGGCCTGGCGTGCTGCGATTCATGGGGTCACAAAGATTCGGGCAAGACTGAGCAACTGAACTGAACTGAAACTGGTTTTAGAGTTGAGAACACTAAAATGGAATCTGTATGTGAATCCTAACTATCTCAAAGTTCACTTTACTCTAGTAATTGGTCTTTGTGATGGTATTTCTGCAAGTGAGTTCCTTGGAGGATAAAGCATGAGGAAAAAGCATTCTGTGATTATGTCAGTAAGAGGACCAGAGCACACTCCCTCTCTCTTGAAGACTCTCCATGTGCTTAGGATATTAAAGTCCCTGTGTATTTCTGAAACAAAGAAACCCATTTCATTTTCTTCATATGAGCATTTTACAAACTGTCCGAGAATTATTGTTATTTTTTTTTTTTGGTAAAACATTTAACATTCCAGGACATACTTTGGAAACTTTGTATATTGGAAGAAACTTATTAATAAGAACTCAACTTATTTAGAATCCAAGAAATATAAACCTTATTATATACTCTCAAATTAATGTTTGTCAGAATGAGGGTCATGAACTCATTGGGGTGTGAAATCAATGAAGTGGATCCTAAGCAGTATGTGGGAAATAAAGCAAAACAAACAGGACAGAAAATATCAGGGTTGCATGTAGTAAGCACTGAATCATGAAAATTTTTACTGGGGCGGGCAGTGTAGAATACATTTCTTTCCATGGTCATGGCCAAGAACATCTAAAGCCATTCCTTTTATGAAAGTTGCATGAATTTCTTGTTATGCAGGAATTATGATGATAACAAATGCTTGAACTGTATGAAATTAACTTTATGAAATTAACTGTAATCCCATGGCTAACTAAAAAACTAGTTATTACTTAAAATTAGATAATTTTAGAGCTGAATTATCTCATAGAGGAAAAACCAAAATAGAGTTTTAGTGATTTGTCAAGGTCAGACAGCTGTTAGCTGGGCCTAGGACACAGTTTCTTATTTGTACACTAATATTCTTTTACTTGTCAGCATGTGTGTGTGTGTGTGTGTATGCCCACGTGCTCAGTTGTGGGCCTGTTTGCAACCCTATGGACTGTAGCCAACCAGGCTCCTCTGTCCTCGGGATTTTCTTGGGAAGAATACTGGAGTGGGTTGCCATTTCCTCCTTCAGGGGATGTTCCCAACCCAGGGATCGAACCCATGTCTCCCGGGTCTCTGGCATTGCAGGTGGATTCCTTACTGCTAAGCTACTAGGGAAGCCCCACTTGTCAGCATAAATTGATGTAATTTTTATTTATAGAACATGAGATGATTTCTTTTTAATAAGAATTCAGCAAATCATTCCCAGACAGTAAGTCAATGATAGGTTACAAAAATGCTTAAGGCTTTAATTGAAGGAAAAAAGTAATTTAGAGATACTTCAGTGCTGCAGTCTAATTATAATTCAAAGCTAATCACTAACTAATAAACCCATTACTGGTGGGGCCATTTAGTTGTTTGGTTTCTCACTTGAACGTGTGAGTGTCCTGTATCTATGATTCTGAGAAGACTTAGTAGATAACACAGCAGTAAACACAAACCCCACCACGTGTAAGCTAAAGATGCAACCTTTAAATAATGAATTTGAAGTATTCTCTCTAAACGCGCACCATGTTTTATGAAAAGAAAAGGAACTATGACTTATCGAAGCATTCCTTAGCAAAACACCCAGTAACTTCTATACATGTTATTTTAGACCGGTCTCGGTGAGACTCCTTCCAGTGGAAGTCTTGAAAATTATACCTAAATTTGTGCCTATTCATTCTTCTCTCATGGTCGGAGCTAGGGAGGGAGTGTCAGAAATTGGTCAGTAGAAGTTGGAAATATTTCCTTTTCCACCTCTCTTGCTCCCTGGAAAGCGCCCACGAGAGTCTGCCCTAGGATTCCTAGGGCCTGTCCCTGGATTCCAGCAAACCCTTCTCATGTCTCTGGAGCCCAGGTTGACGCTATCTCCTCCCAGAAAGGTCCGGGCCACAAAGGGCAGAAATCATTTGATAACTTAATCTTGGTGAGAGGAAGAGACGCCTAGGCCTGTGTACTCCAGTGATAAACGGAAGCACCCGGGTGACTCAAGGAAGAGACATGGCAACGTTTAAAACTAATACAAACTAATAAGGCGTAAACAAGAACTGAGCGGGGGTAGGAACCATCCCCACCAAACGTGGTAGGGGGCTGGCGTGCGGAGGGGACACAACTGAGTGTGACAACCTGGAGGTTCCGGGGCGAGGGAGGGGGGTTCTCCCGGGAGACCCGGCTGGGAGAGCAGGCAGGGTAGCAGGAGGTGAATTTCCTAAAGCCCAGGACCGACCCTCGGACCCTCCCGATTCCTAGAATGAACTCAAAGCCGGTCTCCCTCCAGGCGGGGCCGGCGGCTCCCCTGGGATCGCCACCTCTCCTCCGCCCCGTCACGGGGAAGAAGATCCCCGTGGATGGGGAGGGGTGCGGGTGGTAAACCCCGGGCACTCAAGCCGCCCTCCCCCCCGCCCCCCCGTGCGGCTTCAAAGCCCGACCCTGCCTGGGGCCGGCCGCGGGCACCGAGCGTCCTCCCCACGCCTCCCCGCTCCTCCTGCGCCGGCAGCACCCGCCCCGGGCCGTCCCGGTGGGCGCGCGGGGGGCGCCGGCCCGGGCCCCGCGTGACGTGGGCGCTGCGGCGGGAGGGGCCGCCTGGGCGCGGGTCGAGGGGAGGCGGGGGGGCTCCGGCCGACTTATTAGCGCCCCGCGGGTCGCCAGCAGCGAGCAGACGACCGGTCGGCGAGCCACAGGAGCCGGCGAGCGGCCCACTCCTCCCACTCCTCCGCCTGCCTCCTCCCCTCCGGCTCCTCCCGCCCCCACCTCGGAGCGAGCCGCGGAGGCGCCCTCTCCCTGCCTCTTTCTCCCGCTCCCGCTCGCTCGTCCGTCTCTCTCGCTAATACTTCCCCCTGCCGTGCTCCCGGGGACCCAAGCATTCTCAGCGCTACCCTTAGGCACCCACGGTGCGCGAAAAGCCTAGAAAAAAAGCCGCTGCGGACAGAGACAGTTGGAAGCCCCTCGTCCCTGCCCCCCGCCTCTGCCGGCGGAGCCCGTGCCCAGCTCGCAGCACCTTCTCTCTTGAACACTCTGTTTGGGAGGACGGGGTGAGAAGGTGAAGTGGAAAGAACTGCAGAGCAGAGGGGGCCAGGCTCAGAGCTCAGATTTCATTTTCATTGAAGCCAAGCACGGAAGATCAGTTTTTTGTTTTTTTTTTTAAATTCTGCATTTTTTCCCCCCTTTTTTCCAAGAAACTTACTTTGGGGGGGAAGGTTTTGCTCTGGGCATTTGCTTTGCCCAGCAGTTGAAAAGTGAACTCGACTCGTGATGGTTCTCCTGTCACTTTGGTTGATAGCAGCCGCTCTGGTAGAGGTTAAGACTTCAGCTGATGGACAAGTAAGTGGAAAATAATAACAATAAAAAACTCAAACCCAACCTTTTCCCCGAAACAGTTCCTCCCCCTCTTCCCCCTCCTCTCTCTCCTCCTCCCCGCTCCCACCCTTTCCCTGTTATCTGGTGCCTTCACGGTCGGTGTTTTCAAGGGCTGGGCGCAGCGTGCGGGGCTTTTGGGGGTGGAGGGGGGTTCCATTGCACGGGAGCCCAGGCTTGTCACCCCTCGGGCTTCACTTTGCGGCATTCGGGACAATTCCCGGTGACCCGACTGCAGCCAATTCGCATCCTCTCCGGGCCATCTGGGTTTCCCCTTTCCGGAGGGCGGTGTGGGCGCTTGAATGAAGTTCTGGACCCTGGGTTCAGGATCCCAGGGCTCCGACTGCAGCAGCCGGAGTCGAGTTCGCGGGGCTTTCTCTCCTGCTCACTGACTCACAGCTTTTTTCGGGCAGCCGGAGGCGGGGGTTTCAGGAAGTCCTTGGGCCGGACAGGGAGCAATCCAGTAGACACGTGTCCTGGGAGTACCGCGGCCGGGCTGGGGTTTGACAGTTGGGGAGGGGGGCCCCCGGGGACGTTTCCTGCCCGGCGTTTTCCTGGGCAGAGAGGTTGGAGGCGCCGGCCGCTCTTCTCCCCTCCCCCTCTGCACAACTCCTCCTCTTTTTAAAGCGAAGTTGAGTGCTGCTCTGTTTCTTTTCGGCCCAGCCCCCACCCTTTGGAGCCTCAAGGTGAAGCCCGGTGCTCTCAGAAGAGTCCTTGAGAAGGCTCGGCGGGACGAGCCGAGCCCTGTGTAGTCAATCACAGCAGCTCAGGGCCCCTGGGGCTCTGGGTACAGAATTTCTCCGTGAGTTTTTGTAGCGTCTCTTGGTCTGCTTGGTCTGACCATAGGGTGAAAAAGTAAGAGACTCGTAGTGCCACCAGGGAACTCTGTTCTAGTTGCTGCCTGACCTCAAATCTGATCAATCAGGATTTAGACTTCTATTTTACACGTATAAATTCGGAGACTTTCTTTTCTACCCCTGACCCAATATCTGGAGTTTTCCGAAGAGAATATTGAGTGTCACGATTTATTTTCGCTGGCTTCGGAAATGTTAAAAGTTAAAACGAGCAAACGACACCCTGTCCCAAATTGCTGTTGCATTGGCTCGTGCTCTCCGTCACAGGAACCTTCTACAAACCGGGGTGCAGCGGTTAGGCACCAAGCCCAGTCTCCGGCGTCGCCTGATTAGTCAGCTCCTGAAAAGCATTAATGGTAGAAATAAAACGCATGAGGTGATAAGATGAAACCCAGTAACTGTTTCTTTTTCTTACTTTCCCCCCTCCTTTCCAGGCTGGTAATGAAGAAATGGTGCAAATAGGTAAGCCTTATTCTCAGATGTCACTCTTATCTTGGTAGGGAATGAAGTAAGCTAAGCAAAATATTGTTTCTGAAATTTCTCCCATTGATGGTTAAAGAAGTAATTGGTGGTCCAGGAACATTTCTATTCTTCTCTTCCTCTTTACAGAGGAGGGAGTCACTTTCCTCATGCTGAATTGAAGTGATGTAAAAATTGTCTGGTAGTTGGACTTTTCAGTGTCAATTTATTATCTGTCTTTGGACAAGCAACTGATAGGTACTTGAAAGGTGATGGAGGGACTGGAAGAAGATACAGAGATAAATAAAATGAAATCAACTTCTGTGAGGTTAGGTGGAATACATTTGATTAGAAGAGAAATAAAGTGTAAGAATGCTACAAAGAAGAGAAAAATAAAGTACAAATGATGGAAAGTTTTCTCTTAAAATTGTTTCCAGCTTTGAATAATCCCTCTGATGACTTTTCTTATACCATCTGCTTTAGAATCATTATCTGCTATTGTGTAAGATATGTTAGGCCTTTTGCAGATAACATCTAACACCTCGGTATTGCCTGATGATAAAGGACTTATTCCCATTTTATGGGTGAGGAGACTGAGGCTTGCAGAGTGTGTCTTGTAAAATGTCCCTCCAAAGTCCATGGTCTTTTTTTGAAGCTGTTTATAATAATATATTTGTTCTGAATTCAGAGACTGAAAGTCATCTGTCAAGAAGCTGGGCTCCAGTCAGTCTTTTCATATGCATTTAACTTGGGTTACTTTAAAAGATACTTTTCTTTTTGGCACAGTAGTCTGTGTATTCTGTATTTGTCAAGTAATACTGTAAAGTCATCTTTTAGATGAAAAGTTTTTATTACTGCAGACTTAGTTACAAATTGTTGCCTATGTGCTGTGTGCCAGGCACAGTGCTAATTGCTTTATGTGCCTTATGTCATCTATTTGTCACAACTGCACTAGGAGGTAGGGACACATTTGTGCCTATCTTAGATTTGAAGGAAATGAAGCTTGAGAGGTTATACAGCAACCTGCTATAGTGCATAGTGGAGACATGGGGGACTACATAGGTGTAAACTAAATGGAGGGGCCCCAAGATCCAGGCCCAGAGGCATCTGTATGTAGCTGCCTGTCATTTTGTGTCACAGTGCTCCCTTCCTACTCAGTGCCTGGCATTGTTGGAACTCCTCCCCAAGCTTAGACCTCCACAGGAAGAGGAGAACAGATGGGAGGAGATGGACTGAGAACTGCATTGAAAATACAATGTCTATGAAGAGATATTTGTCATTTGTAGTTGATAGTATTCAACCATCAACATGTTATCTTTTTAAAGAAGGATTTTTTTCCTTTCTAACCAGTCTTCAAGCAAATAGGGAAAAGAAAGCTGTCTTACTTTTTATGTCTTAAACACTTGATTACTGAAATGTCCTAACATTTCAATATGTAAATTAAAGAAACTATTTTAAGATTACTCATTCTACAAGGAATAAAATATATTGCTTTGATTAAATTTTCAGATAGACTCAGCATGCTCATATGTAAGAGGCCCTGGTTGAGACAGTGGTCCAATCCTTTAGCTGGCAGAAACTACTTTGGTAGCTCTTGTCCTCAGGGAAGAAAGGAGTACAGGTCTGCTTTACTTTGATAAGAGGGAGATGAGTAACAGCACAGAACAGAAGAGGTCAGGGCACTCTTAGGTTGTGTTGCTGGAGATTTATTTTCTCCTCTGCAAGTTTATTTGCTCTCAGCAAGTGCCTCTGCTTTATGAGATTTCTTCCTTTGATTGTTATCAGTTTTACTTACCATTTTCAAGTTGAGTTGAAGGGAAGAAATACAGGTGAAAGTAGACTTGACTCATGAATCCTGTGATAGCAAAAGTGTATCATTTGGCTTTGGGTTATAATCATTTGTGTTTTCGTAAGAAGGATTTAAAATTTTATTTGTCAAGTATATTTTAAAAATTTGATGTGCAGTAATGAGATTTCATTCTCCTGTCCCTGTGCATCAAGGGATTGGTAACCTGGAGGTTTGGTAAAGTGTACTTTTCTACATATAATTAAGTAATTTTTTTCCAATAATTGGTTGAAAAGTAGTTTTGAATAACTTATTAGGAAAGATTAATAAGGTTAGAAAAATTAATGAATTTATATTTATTGATCTACAAATTGGTTAGGTAAAATTCCGTGTTTCAGAATAATTTCTGAATGTCTCAGGAAGAGTAAATATAAATTAATAACACCACAAATTGTTAGGAAGCTAAATTTAAAAAATACTTTCTATTTATATATATTTATGTATACACCCATGCAGGTGGTGAATATAAGCATACACTTTGTGATTCTTCATGAAGGGAACACTTCTAGGTGACCAGCACCTGGATCAATAAGAACGTTACTAGTTCTTTGTGTCACTTTCCTAGCAGGATCCCCATATGAAAGGTGACTTCTAATAGGATAGATTAATTTTGCCAGTTTTTAAATGCTTTTTTATAAACAAAAATGATGTATGCTTTTTAGTATTTGCCTTAGGAAACCAATTTTAAAAATATATATCTGATGTGCTTCAGTCCCCTAGACTAGGAAGGCTTTTATTTAGTTGGGGAGAGGGCAGTCTGTGATGCGGGCAGGTTGGAGTGTGTACAGCTGTCACCCATGAAGCGTGGAGAAGGGCAATCTGTGATGGGGACAATTTGGAGTGTATACAAATGTCACCCATCAAGTGTGGAGAGAACAGTCTTTGATGGGGGCAGGTTGGAGTGTATACAGATGTCATCCATTAAGTGTGGAGTAGGAGATATGGCTTCTTTACTTTTTTTATCCACCCAATGGAAGAATGCCCTTTTGGTATGTGGGAAAGTATGTTTGGCTCTCAGGAAAACAGGCAAATAAGTTTTGAACTGTGACCTAGTTCTCTTCTCTTTTGTTCAGCGGAGAGGAGCTGTCTACCTATCTACTTATCTGGTGGTGGTGGTATAGTCACTAAGTCATGTCCGACTTTGCGACCTCAAGGACTATAGCCCGCCGCTGCTCTGTCCATGGGATTTCCCAGGCAAGAATACTAGAGTGGGTTGCTGTGTCTTTCTTCAGAGGATCTTCCTGACCTAGGAATAGAGCCTTCATCTCCTGCATTACTAGTAGATTCTTTACTGCTGAGCCACCAGGGAAGCCTCATTTACCTGTCTACACCCATGTATACATATATACACCCATACATACATGCATACACAATATATGTGTGTGCTCAGTCGTTCAGTCATGTCTGACTTTTTGTGACCCTTTGGACTGTAGCCCACCAGGCTCTTCTGCCCGTGGAATTTTTCAGGCAAGAATACTGGAGTGGATTGCCATTTCCTCTTCCAGAGGATCTTCCCGACACAGGGATTGAACCTGTGTTCTCCTGCACTGAAGGCAGATTCCTTACCACTGAGCCATCAGGGAAGCCCATACACAGTATATACATACACCCATATATGCATGCATACATACATACATCCACGTATATGCACACACACGTATGTTTGTGCACACACATACATATAGGTGCATATGTGAATGTGTGTGCACTGTGTATACATGTGTAAATGTGTTTCATGAGATAAGTAGCATGCTTCTGTGACATACCAGGGAACTTTCATTTCTGACTCAGACTATGGCCTTGGTAGGTTGCCTAGGGTAATTGTGGGTAGCTGGCTGGCTGGCCTGATGGGATAAGGAGGTTTGCTCTGTGACACATGTGGCTTAGGAAATAATCGTAGTTCTGTAGAAATTGGAGAATCTGAAAAAGAATTCTCTGAGTCCTTTTGTTTCATAAACCATGGCTTTGAGATCACTGGAGTTATATCAGAGGAAAAAGCACTGTGAGGCTTTGGTGTTCAGCCACCTTCCCTCTCCCCCCATCCTACCCTACCCCCTCCCCTGCTCTTGGGATTGGGGCATGTCAGTCTTTTTCTGCCCTATTACTGTTTCCAGTTTCAAATTCCATTGTGTTTCATTCTTAACCAAATAAAGTTGCTAATCTTATACTCTCAGATATCTGGTTTCCTGAGAAATAATTTTTCATTATTTACAGGTACTCATTTCAAGGTGAAGTGTGAGTCACTCTGCCTTCTCCTTGGCGTAGAATAGGTAGAATAAGTGTTTCACGAATGTAGACCTTGAGAGAGCAGACTGTCTTGACGACTGCTGTGTCTATCTCCTGCATGTAAACAGGGCTTGTACCTTGAGACTCTCAAATATTTGTTGTCCAGTGCATAGATCTAGTAACCAGGTTATTAGCATATTAGGATTTGCCTGTGTGCTGGTTTCCTTAAAATATTCTTCTTCTGTGCCCCTCTCCAGGTTTAATTGATCCCTAGGAAAATGAGGATAGAGACAATGGATGTACAATTAATCATTCAGTGTTATCAAGGCTCCCTATGACTTCCTTTTTCATTCCACAAAGCCAAGGACTTAGGCTTATTGGTTTTTTATGTTTTTGTGTTTGTGTTCCATAAGTATTTGTCAAATTGAATCGGATTAAGTGCAAGTTTGGAACATCTGCTAATTTTGCCCTGAAGTCTATTTGGGATAACTTGCCATGTTGCTGGCATTAATGGAAATAAGATAGGCAACGATCGAAATCTGTCAATCCAGTTTGCAAGCAGCAACACTAAAAATGTGGTCTAAAGGAAGTTTAAAGGGATCCCTTATAAAATGTAGAACTTCAGCCGCCTAAGCCATTGCTCTTCTCTGTAACTAAAGATCATACACTTGACTTTACTGATTTAGCTCCTACCCCTCCATTGAGCACCATAATGATCTAAGTTAAGTGCTTTAAGTGTCTTATGTAAAGATGTTATTAGATGCAGTATGTTACCTATCACTGGCAACTTACTGCTCTTTAGCTGAACTGTTTCTTCCCCATACTTCACTGTTTTCTTTTGTCATTGTACCATATAATCATGATATTGCTCAGAAATGTTATGAAATCTCCAGGGTCACCTCTGTTTCCAGGATGATTATCTTTAAGCACTCTTTGCTTATGGGTAGCCAACCTAGATTACCTTGGAAATCCATCAGGGACAGTTCCAAATTGCCTGTTTATATTATGAGTGGTTTCGATATGAAGAGTGTGGTTATACTGCTTGGACTGGATCTATTGTCAGTAAGGACTTGAATGGAACCCCAGTGCTTCCTCAAAAGGATTGCTATTACCAGAATTTGGGGAACTCTCATCTTACACTTCCTCTAATAAGAGATCAGCTTTTACTTCTAAGCTGTGCTACTTCTATTCTAAGTTGTTGAATTGTGCTTTTTAATTAATCAGTTATGGTTCTGATTATAGGTGCTTTACATGTACCCTTTGTGGTTATCTTCTTTTTCTGTATCCCCCAGGTTTTAGACAATCATTCCAGATATCAAGCTTTTGTTATAACTTAGAATATTCTTGTTCAGTCTTCTTTTAATACACAGATTGTGGGTTTTTTTGTATACCTGTTTTTGTTTTGTTTAATATTTTAATATAATAATTTAGTATAATTATTATATACTGGTATACAATTTAGTATAATTTTCCATAAGCATATAACCCCTCATAAGCATGATTAGTTAACCTTAATTTATGTGATCATTTCCCTAATGGCCTCCACTTTCTTATGATAATGAATGTTGCCACACAGTGTTGTATATAGATTATTGTTCACATTTCCAATGACTACTTCTGGAGAGAATCCTAGAAGTTGATTCCTGAGTAAAACCAAATTAACAGGGTGCGTTTTGACAAGTGGCTTTTGAAGAAGTTTCTAAGACCCGAACTCTGACTAGCAATATATGGGAAAGTGTTGATTTAAAATATTTTAATTTTAGATTTGGTTCTACTCTTCTTGATGTTTGAACATAATTTTTAAATATTTGGTTGTTAGTCTCTGAAAGATGCAATGAATTAATCATTTTTTTAGTTATCGAGTACATCCAAATGTGAATCACTATGGAGAAGGGAAAGGCTACCCACTCCAGTATTTGGGCCTGGAGGATTCCATGAACAGTATAGTCCATGGAGTTGCAAAGAGTTAGACATGATGCAGCTATTTTCACTTTCACTTTCAAATTATAAAAAGGTTTTTAATTTTATCAGTACTGGAGGACGATTTGTCCACCTCCTAGAACAGAATTTGAGAGATGTATATTCTTTAGAATGCCCAGTAAAGAGCGGGAAGAGTTTCCTAGCTTAGGAATCTCTGTTTCCACATGTAATTGATCCATCCTAATTTTCCAAATATGTTTACACATTTCGCTGACTAACTGTAAAGCCCTAGGAGAAATTTTGTGGTAAAATGTCAATATCTTGTGTATAAAAATGAGTGCCACAAATTCAGCACGATGAATCTTTATGGAATTTAGAACAAATTGTGAGCAGCATGAAAAATCAGTCTTGTTCTTGAAGAGACTGATAAAACAAAAAAGTAAAGTAGAATTAAGCATATGGATCTTCAAATATTTGGATGATAAATCACATTGCCTACAATTTTTTTCATATTTAATACATATATTTTTGTATGTACTAATGCACACAAATAAAGATAAAAGAATGATTGAAATGATTATTCATGTGAACTTGCATTCTCTTTCTTTTATATGTAAAATCCTTTGTTTTTTGCAAGTAGAGTCCATTCCTTAATCTAAAATCTAACCAGTATATGGATTTATTGGTCAGTCGCTCAGTCATGTCCGACTTTTTGTGACCCCCATGGACTGCAACATGCCAGGTTTCTCTGTCCTTCACCATCTCTCAGAACTTGCTCAAACTCATGTCCATTGGTTCAGTGATTCTCAGAGATGATCCAGCCATCTCATCCTCTGTTGTCCCCTTCTCCTCTTGCCTTCAATCTTTCCCAATATCAGGGTCTTTTCTAATGAGTGGGCTTTTCGTATCAGGTGGCCAAAGTATTGGAGCTTCAGCTTTAGCATCAGTCCTTCCAATGAATATTCAGGATTGATTTCCTTTAGAATTGACTCTTTGCAGGCCAAGGGACTGTCAAGAATCTTCTCTTAGAGGACCAGCTAATATTCATTTCCTCTCTTCTGTCAAATGGTCAGCGGCCATTTAAACCACTGTGTGGTTTAAAATCCTGACTGTACCGCTTTCTTGCTGATGACCTTAACCTGTAAAAGTGTCTTGTCTTGTATGTGACATAAGCCTACTATTTCCTAGAGTTTTAAAGGATTCATATAATGCTGGTACATGGTAAGCCAGCTAGAACAATAGATATTATTATTACCTATTACCTATAGGTATGTCTTAGTCTTGTGCTTTTAAAAAAAAAAACACTTTTACTCAAGGAGAGCTGCCTCGCACTAGTCCCTACATTTCTGATAGGTCTGCCTGCCACCATGGCTTTCCAGGTACCTTAATTTAGTGTGTCATGGACTTGTACTCTATGTAGCCACTCAACTTACCATGTGACAGCTCTTTAAGATTTCTATTTTCATGTATTAGCTTCATGTTGGCATTTCAACATAGTGTTGCTTAACTCATTGGAATATAGTAGTAGAGGGAGGAGTTGAGTAAGGAATAGTGCAGAAACAGTTATTCCATGTTGGTTCCACACCAACTATATTTTGTATATACTGGACATACTTCTTTCTTCATTTCACTTTATTTATTGAAATCCTTTCTTTCCATTTCACTGAGCATAAGTTCCTGTATTAATCATAACTCCTTGGGATGCAATAAACAGGAACCCAGTTGATAATGATTAAGGAAGACAAAATTGATCAGATAATCAAAGTCAGGTATAGCTGGATTTAGGTCTCAAATAATGTCAAAAATCAATCTCTCTCTCCTCCCATTCCTCCTTTGCCTCTCCTTCCCTCTTCTCCCCCCCCTTCTCCCTTCCTCTCTTTCTTCCTTCCCTCTTTCTTTCTGTCTCATTTTTCCTTTACATTGGCTTTATTTCTCTAGTAGCATAAGATTGTGAGCACAAATAGCATAAGACCATCCAAGATCCAAGTTGTGGCATAGACCATATCCAGCAACTCTAGGCTATCATTCTACCTTTCACCCCACTAGACAGCACACTTCTGTCCTGGCAGCTCCAATAGTAGTTCCTGGTAGAGCTTTTATTGGCTACTTGGCTTGAGTCATATGTCGTTTTTTTATCATTAGGTGTGGAAAACTGTTCAGTGAATGTGTGTCCACCAGAGCTGCCCCTGTCACGACAGTCCACTTAGTTTCCTGATTTACATCCTGGCCACCTAAGCCTGGAGCCCTCTCCTGAACCCCATGCTTGCAGATCCTTCACCACAATATTGCCTATTGACAGCCCTCCTCCTTGGGAACTGGCTCTAACATCCCAGAGAAAGGAAATGGAACAGTCAGAAAGAGTCTAAAATGTTATATCTTGGGATGGAGGGAATTGGGTTGCTGCTAACACATGGAGACGTTCCTTTTTTGTTGTCTTTACCAGTATTAAGTAGATGTGCATGTGCCAGGCTCTTGCCAAAAAAAAGAAAGCTTATTTTCAAGCCATGCCTGGTGCTCAGTGAGACAGTGCTCAGATTAGCCTGGATTGAGATATTTCATTCTTGATGTACAGGGACTGAGAGTGGAGCGTGAGACAGTTAATCTGAGGGAAAACTGAGGTTCAATTAAAGAACAAGAGGGGATGGATGCTAGGAGTCACAAATGTCCGGTAACACCACAGCTGTGAGGACTTCCATCACCTTGATGGGAACTGGTGGCCGTGGCCGGCAGAGCAATGGACCCCCGAGATGTCTGTGTCTGAATTCCTGGAAGCTGTAAATACATCACATGGCAAAGAGGGATTAAGCCTTCAGATGGAGTTAAGGTTGGTTATTTCATATCAGATGATTTTTCATACTTTTTGTGAAACCATGAACCAGACTATTTTAGATTTGGAAAAAATAATTACCACAAGTAACATTTCAGTGAAAACCTTTAAAGCTGCTATCCACATTTCTTATCTGTCATATTTTCCTCAGTCTTTGGCCCTGGGGATAAATGCTACTTTTCCTGGCTTTAAATTCTAGACTCAATATTAGTCTCTAAAAGTATTATCCATCCATCAAAAAATTGTAAGACGTATGAGAAATATTAATTTTTAGAATGTCTGATATTTCTCTTGCGTCTGTAAAATTTCCAATGATGATAAACGTAACCAGTAGAAGTGCTTCTAAAAACCGAGATTGGAATGTTAAGATTTTGGCATTTGGGCCTCACTTAATAAAGTAAAGGAGCATTGCAGGTGATGCAGTGGGGAAGAATCCACCTGCAACGCAGGAGACACAAGAGACGGGGGTTCGATCCCTGGTTGGGAAGATCTCTTGGAGGAGGAAATGGCAACCCGCCCCAGTATTCTTGCCTGAAAAATCCCATGGACAGAGGAGCCTGGTGGACTACAGTCCTTGGGGTCTCAAAGAGTTGGCCATGGCTGAGTGACTGAGCACACACACAGCACAGCACCAAAAAAAAAAAAAAACTCTACTCGTTAGCCTGTTATTGATTATTTGATCATTTTAAGATGTAGCAAACAAAGAAAATACTTGGATATTTTTCCACAAAATAGTTTTTCTTTCCTTAAAAGATCGCCTCTTACCTGATTTCATGTTCTGGAATGCTAAAGAATGTGCTGTTCTTTCCTAAATGACTCTCTTGAACATAAACATTGTGCAATTGCAACAAATATTTATGGAAAAGCCAGATTTTTTAAAAAATGAGAAGAATTTTAAAGTTCACAAGTATTTGTTCTTTCTTAATAATGAGCATAAAAAAAGCAACCCCCCAAGAGTTGTGAAAATAGGTTTGCAACTAAACTAAAAGACATCAAAGTGTTTCTCTGCCTTGTGGTGATAACAGCTTAGAGCAGATGAAGTGAGGAAAAAGGAATTTGGCTGCATTCAGAATTTCAGCCTGTTATCACGATTAATTTTTAATTGCCTTTGAGAGAAGATGTGTCCCCATCTCCATTGGTGTTTACAGCCTGGGTGAGGCCTCTGGCATGTGATGTCCTCTTAATGTCCACTCTTCACCCCACTTACATCTCTCTTGGAACAGCTGGCCCCTGTCATTTCTGATGAAATTCATTCTCTTACCCTTGGCTCCAGATTTGGAAATGTTGTTGTTGGAGCGGCTTCTTGAACAAATCTTGAAAATGCTTTTTGATTTCATTCTTGTGGCCAGATTGTTGCATACTGAGAATTTATACCTGATAAAGGAAATTGCCTGTGTGACTGCCTCTATAGTAGGGCAATCAGCCAATTCATGGGAGAAATCCCAGTTTCTGACTTGGGTAATGGAGCATGGCTTTGTAGAGCCAGTTTGGACTTCAGGCCATTTGGTGACATGGCGTTCAAGACCCCTCCTAACCACCAGAAACAATAGCTTGGGTTGGAAATGGAGAGCGGAGAGGCCCGAGGGGAGCTGGGACACAAGTGACTTCCTTCTACCGCTCTAGCTGGATGGGGGTAGTAACAACAGCTAACTTTACATTTACTGAATTGTTCTTAGATGGACCAAGCCCTTTATGTGGTTTCTCTCTTCTTCCTATTTTACAGGTAACCTGTCTGAGCTTTGTATTTTCGTAATTTGTTCGCAGGATGCCAAAGAGCACATCAGCTTGAAACCAGCACTCAGATGCAGTGCTTTTTGACTCCACACTTTTCATATTCACCCATCATACCCTACTTCCTTCTTTACTTGGGAACTAAAGCCACGTTGGGCTTCCCGGGTGGCACTAGTGGTAAAGAACCCACCTGAATGCAGGAAACATAGAGACATGGATTCGACCCCTGAGTTGGGAAGATCCCCAGGAGAAGGACATGGTCGTCCACTCCAGTATTCTTGCCTTGAGAATCCCACGGACGGAGGAGCCTGGCAGGCTGCAGATCATAGGGTTGCAAAGAGTCAGACATGACTGAAACAACTTAGCACACAAAGCTGCATTGCATCAATCACAAGTATTCCAATATTCTGTGTGCCTGGGGTAGCTTCGGTCTTAATTAGATCAGCTAAAGATTGCTGTGATACATGAGAACCTCATTCTGCAGCCATTCTTGGTCCTCGCACTGTTGATTGTACTACTGAAAGCTTCTTTTCTCTTGGTTTTCTAGATTGTGGTCTTTGTAATGTGCTGGGGACATATAGTCTCCTCTGGGAGACATTTGTGTAGCGTCCTACAACATATTCAGAAGGATACCAAGCTGCCTGTCCTCAGTTGTGAGCGCATGTGGCCAAACACGTGAAGGCGTTAAGATGATCCCAAAACTTGGGTCATGGGTTCATGCTGTGAGAGCCCTCACCCCAGGAATCCCCACTTCCAAAAATAGATGTTAATTTCTCTTTTCTCCAAAGACTGGTGTACACTGGGGATATTTAAACACATTTAACATCACACTTCTGCCCCCAAATTGCTTAAAATCTCTGAAAGGACATGATGTCGGCATGTAACTTCTCACCCATAGGGATTTATTTTATAACTGTTACGCAGACAGTGCATGACAGAACTAGGAAGCTTAGACCATGAAGTCTGTACTTTAGGGGAAGTAAGCAGGGAAGTTTTCTTGGAAAAGCTGGGGCTTGAGAAAGGCCGTGAGGCCTGGGTTAGAGTTGAGTAGATGGATAGAAAGCAACAGACCTTTCAATGCAATAGAGTGCAGGAGTCTGTAAAGGCAGGAGTGATTAATCAGTAGTGTGATTAAGGTGTAGTGAGCACATTAGCATGTTGCTTTAGGTAATACAGGAGATGATATCAAAAAGAAGTTAGGGGAAGAATGCAGAGAGCCTTAAATGACAACTTAAGTTTTTGATTCAGGCTAAATTACCTAACTTTGAGTTTCAGTTTCTTATGTATGAAGTGAGGGGATTTGATTAGTAGATAGTATCCTAAGCAATTTTCAGGTCTGACTTAGAAGTAAAGATACCAGTTTTCTAATTAATCTTATCCTGAAATAATGATCAGTTAGTCGAAACTATCCAGGAAAAAATAACAGGGTAATATTAATACCTAACATTTATTGAGCACTTACTAAGTGCTGGATACTGTGTTCAGCACTTTGGATTAGGCCATTCAATTCTTATAGCAAGTCTATGAATTAAAGTCTATTGCTCTAATTTTTTCAGGTGAGTGATGACATAAAAAGTCTTAGTGTCCAGAATCACAATTAAACATACTCCTCTGACCTGCCTGGTCTGAACATGTTGAGAAATAGCAAATCTAAAAACATGGTGAAAAGGTCTCTTACAAAACAGGCCAGGGTGGAGCACAAGGCTCTTGCACGTGCAGGCAGTGGGGCAGCTGACAGGACACCTCACCCTGTGTGAGTGTGTCAGGACTGCTGGGCTGAGATAGGGCCTGAACCGGAGTAGGGGGGCGTGAAGTGAAAGAGAACAGGGTCCTTATCAGAAAGGACAGGGTCCTTAACAGGGTCCTTCCTTCCCGGGAAGAATGATGGTAAGGGCATGCTGAGCTTCATAGGCTGCTTATTTTTCCCAGATTGGCTATTCATATCCACCATGCCTCTTCACTGGGGAAGAGCGAGTTAAGGAGGACTGAGAGGCCGGGATATTCAGAGAAAAATCTTCCCTCACAGAGATGGGAGCAGGTGAAAGGCACTGCACCCCTCCCTTAAGAAAACATGATGTTTTCTACTTGAGATAACGTTAGTTGTAAGAAAGAGGCAAGGATGAGATGGTTTTTCAAGGTCTTGTTTATTTTTGACTGTGTGGTTAGAATTCTATGAATATCCAAAGGGATTGCAGAGGAGGGGCTAATTTCCTGCCTCTGGTTCCTCAGTATGAGGGGCTCTGTGTTTGCATTCCAGGAGGTCTGTTTTAATGATTAGATCCACTTTTGTTGTTGTTCTTAGTGGCTTAAAATGTAAGTTCAGGATATTGTGAAATGTTTGAATTTATAGGCCAGCAGACACTGTGAGAAATATCCCCCACATTTTAAGCAGATTTGGGCTACAGAGGTTTATGACAACTTCTGTGGTTTGCTGTCATCGATCACTTGATGATAATTACTGTTTGGGGAAAAGAGGACACATTCTAACTTTTGGTGCTTCTTTAGGCTCAAGTTGCTCTCATTTATTCATTCGCAGATATTTATTGGGCGACTTTAGAGTCAGTTTTAGGCACTGGAGAACTATAGTGAGGAGAGCAGATACAAATTCCTACCCCTTGACGCTTGGATGCTAGCAGGTATAAAGAAAAGGGCCTTCTTGGTGGCTCAGATGGTAAAGAATCTGCCTGCAATGCAGGAGTCCCAGGATTGATCCCTGGGTTGGGAAGATCCCTTGGAGAAGGGAATGGCAACCCACTCCAGTATTCTTGCCTGGAGAATTCCACAGACAGAGAATCCTGGTGGGCTACAGTCCATGGGGTTGCAAAGAGTCGGACATGACTGAGCGACTAAGCATGCACATTAAGAAGTGATCAAACAGACATATATAAAATATATAGTATGTGAGATGGTGACAAGTTTTGTGGAGAAAAGTAAAATGCAGAAGCAAGATAGTAATGAGACAGTTCCTGGGGTCAGGAAAGACCTCAATAGGAAGGCCAAGTTTAAGTGAAGACCTGAAGGCATGGAGGGCTGAGCCACGCGGTTGTCAGGAGAAGATGCTTCGGCAGAGGAAATGGTGAGCACAGTGACCTTAAGATGTGAGAATTCCCAGTGCTGGACTTGCGAGCCATTTTACTGTGAGTGAAATGAGTTTTGAGGAGAGGGGTGACATGATCTTCCATTTGTATTCCTCTGGCTCTGGTTTGAGGACGACTTGTGAAGGGGAACATGCTGGTTTGGACTAGGGTAGCAGTAGGGGAGGTGATGAACAGTCATGAGTCTGGATGTATTTTGAAGGTAGAGTCAGTAAAATTTGTTAAAAGATTTTGTGTGTGGTGTGAGAAGAATTAAGGATGATTTAGTCGAGTTTTTGGTCTGAGTAACTGGGAGGATGGAGTTGCCATCTACTGACATGGTGAGGAGGTGCAAGTTTGGGAGTGGGAAGGTTGGAAGTTTACTTTTGGATGTTTTGATGTGCCTAGTGACTATGCACAGCGAGAGGATCCAGGGGCCATTGAATTGATGAGAGAAGAGCTTATGGAGAAATCCTGGGCTGGAGATATACAATGGTGAAGGCATTCGCATTCATGAGACAGAATGAATACACCATGCTAGGGAGGGTACATGCAGAGGAGGAGTCTGTGACCAGGTCTTGTGGCACTCCAGTGTGTATCAGTCATGAGAACAGAGGGATGTGAGAAGGGAGAGTGAGAAGAGGAGACCACCAAGGAAAAGATGAGAACCAGTAGAGAATGGTGTTCTGGAAGCTAAAGAAAGGGAATGTGTCTTAGGAAAGAGAAACAGAGCAAGTAAGAAGATGGAGTCTGGACCATCGGTTTTAGCAATGTGGGGTTACTAGTGACTTTGACAAGAGCACGATTGGACAGGGTTCAAGAAAGAACAAGATTGGAAAGAGAGGATTTGGAGAAATCTAATACAGTCATTTTTTTGAAATGTTTTGCTATAAAGGGCAACGAAGTAATAGGAAGTTAGCTAGAGATGGATGTGGCATCAAGAAAGTTTTTGTTTGTTTGTTAAAGATGGGAAGTATGGCAACTTATTTATTTGCTGGTGGGGATTATCTAGTGATGGGGAAAATTGATGAGGAAAGAAAGAGAGGACAGTTGTTGAAGCTGTCTTGCAAAGGCAAGACGGGCTAGGTTGTGTACACAACTGGAGGCTTTGCTCCTAAGTAAGACCACAGACAGTTCATCCATACTGGGGATAGGAGAGCAAGATGGACCAGGCATGCAGAGATGCCAGTGGGTTGTATCAAAATTCACTGCTTCTGAGTCATGCCTGGGTAATTAGTGACCACAGCGTGGCTTTACCATGGCTCAGGCTCCTCTCTGTGCTTATGGAACTTATGGCTCACATAAACCTTTACATGCCTATAACTGTGGCCCTTCAGCCATCCTGGATGGCAGTGGTAGAGTTTTGCACTTTATTTTATTTATACTTTTTTGGCTACATCACAGGGGTGTGGGATCTTAGATCCCAGACCAGGGATCAAACCCACACCCCTTGCACTGGAAGCTCAGAGTCTTAACCACTGGACCACCAGGGAAGTCCCTAGTTTTGCATTTTAAAATTGCACGTGGGTAATATTTGAGTAAGTAGCTAATTTACAGTGAAGTTAAAATAGTTAAAACTTACAGAATCCTTTGGATTTAAATTTTAATCTCATTTAAACCTCTCCTATGACGTTAGAACTGTTACTAACCTCTAGTTAACAATTGAGGAAGCTGAGCCTTTAGAAAAAAGAACTTGCTCAAGTTCATGTGTTGACTTGCTGCTTTTTGACAGTATAATCTGTTCCTTGACCATACACTGTATTGCTTTGTGGAAGTATTTGGTACTGTGAAATGTATCATTTCTGAGGGCAGTAAATTAACATTGGTTTGCATATGTGATTGTAGCGTGAGGTTAATTACCATTGATAACTTTGAGCTTTACCCACCCATCCCTTTATTTTTCTCCCCAAGACCTAGAATTTAAGAGCCTTTTACACAGTTTTTGAAGCTGCAGTAGAGGAAAAATTGGTTGGTTGGCTGCAGATAGGCCATCATCATTCTTGTAGTTTCCCTTTATAACTCAGGTCTTCAATTAGAAATTGCCAGCAAGATGTTCCCTCTATTCTGAATGAGAGTGTGATCTTCAGTGTCAAGATCAGAATTGAAAATTTTCTTTGGCTGCTTGTTTGCTATGTGTCAGGCTTTCTAGGTCTGCTTTCTCATTTATAAACTAAGGGTAATAATACCTAACAACTGTGATTGTTGTAAGAATTAGAGAAGGTGTATTCTCCAGGACAAAGCACAGTGCCTGGTATTTATTCTGTAATAAATGGCAGGTGACGGGGTAGCTCCTTTGTCAGTTCCATTAACTACTGTCCTGAGGGGTGGTAGCTTGAGGAAATACTAAGTGCATCTTTTTCTTTAATTCCCACCTGGAAAATAACTCATTCAGAGTTTAATTTCAAAAGTGTTTCTTATGTATACATTTTAGGAATGGTTTATTATTTCAAGTTGGAGAAGACAAAGCTCTATACAAACATACCATCTTTATTTTTAATAAAAGTTCAGAACATATTGTCTGACAGTGGAAAAATGGATTCACCCCAGAAAATCTAGGATGTATGGTTTACTGTCAGCATGAAACTCTGGGTATCCTCTTGGGTGTGGAGGAGACGCCCTGCATTTTTCCTAAATTTTTTAGTTGTTCAGTTTCTTAATCCAGGCATCAGTATATTGTCTAGATTTTGGTTGTGTAAATTCCCTTCAGTGGAGATGAGAAATCCATGCATTAAAATGAAATGTTGTTCATCCTTTCCCCGAAACAGTAAACTGATGGTTAAAGAAAGAGTTACAACTGGAATCATTGGTGCGGCGATCTGCTCCTGGGCCGTGGATAGTTAAGTCAGTGTGTGGATCAGCAGAGACGAAGCAAATGTTCTTCAGTTACCTGCATTACTAACTCACACATAGTAAACATATCCTACTGATAAGAGACCCTGGCGGGGACAAAGTCTTGTATGAGATGATACTGGGAATACTGAGTTAAATGGGAAATTCCTTATCCTCCAGGAATTAATTTGGAGTTGGCTGTGTCAGTCCATCTCCAACAGCCCCGTTCATCCCTTCCTGTGGAAACTTCCCCCTCCATCACCCTGCTTCTGTGACACTTGAGTTCATTCTCTCAAATTTCAAGTTCTTTCTCTCAGCCAGAATTTATGAAAGTGTGCTCATGGATTTGGTTGTAAGGGAGACTGAATCTGTGTGTCGGTGCATACACCAACGCCTAGTGTGGGTCTTTGTGGTGTAGAGAGCCTGTAGAAAGGCAGGAATTGGGTTGCTTCTGTTCCCTGGAAGCAGGCTTCACTTTACTCTCTGATATGACCCTCCTCACTCCTTCTCTGCCTGGTAAATATGTACAACTGTGTCATTTGCTGTATACACCTGATAAAAACAGGTATTATGTTTAAATGCACTGGTCATTATAAGTGGTGTAATGGTAACAAACATGCACTTAAGGAATTTCCAGGTTGCAAAATACCTTCATTTCTCTTCTGGTACTTTACATGTTGTTTGAGTTATTTAGAAAGTAGGAAAATAATGAAAACATAGTGATTCTTGGGGCTTGCCTGGTAGCTCACCTGGTAAAGAATCCACCTGCAATGCAGGAGATCTGGGTTCGATCCCTGGGTTGGGAAGATCCCTTGGAGAAGGGAAGAGCTACCCACTCCAATATTCTGGCCTGGAGAATTCCAACGACTGTATAGTTCATGGGATCACAAAGAATCGGACATGACCGAGTGACTTTCACTTTATGGGATTCCCTGATGGCTCAGATGGTAGAGTCTGCCTGCAATGCGGAGGACCCTAGTTTGATCCCTGGGTCAGGAAGATACCCTGGAGAAGGAAATGGCAACACGCTCCAGCATTCTGGTCTGGAAAACTCCATGGATTGAGGAGCTTGGTGGGCTACAGTCCATGGGATCTCAAAGAGATGGACACAATTGAGCTACTTCACCTGTCACAGTGATTTTATAAAATACTTTAAGAACATAGGTTGTAGGTTCATTTATAGGTCTGATATGCTAATGTATTAGATAACATCATGAAGCTTCCATAGGTGAGGAATCTTTGTGAATCATACACTTTTTTTCATACCTACTTTGTCATACCTACAGGGCTAGTCTGAGGCTAGAATTATGAAGGTGGAGAACTTTTAAATTCATGCTCTTAGATTTTCCTTTCCATGTGTTCTTTCTTCATCCTTGTTGCCCTACTTGTTTCCTTCCACCTTCAAAATTGTTTCTGTTAAGGAAGAAATGGTTCATTTAATGTGTTGTCTTTCCCGAGGATGTTTGCATTTCAGCAGACACAATACTCACATTTGGCTAAACTTGGCTAAACAGTTAAGTTCTACTTGTTCAATTCAGTTAAACATGTGAGTGGCCACCCATGTTATGAAGTGGACCCTTAATATTGAATTCGTATTCAAATGAGGGTCTTTCCTGTGTAAGGAATATGGTGCAAAATAACAGTGCTATTTGCTCTTGACTAACCAGTACTTCTGTATTCAACTTGTAGATGGTTGTTTTTACTCCATCCTCCTCATTTGCTGAAAATGATCTGTGATTTATGGGACACAAACATGATGAAGCAGAGGGAGTGTGTGGGCTTTGGAGTGTGATGTGAAGATATAGCTGAGCTTCACAGTTATGTGACCTTGGACACACACCTCCTGAATCTCAGTTTCCTCACCTGTGAAGTATGCTTATGAGGGTTGGTATGGTGGAAAAATATGTATAAACTGCAGCACCATAAACTACAGTGTATAAATTACAGGCCAGTGGTAGATACAGCACAAAGTACATTGTGTTTAATATACAAAAGTATTGTGATAAGTATAAATTCTAGGATTCTTACAAGGAAAAAATTAAAGCAATTAGGAAAAATATCTTCTATGTAGTAGCAACTTTGTTAAAAGTCTGTAGCAGCTATCAGTTATGCCAATGATACATTAATTGAGTGTATGTCTTGATTATAAGCAAGCTTGATACAATTTATGAAAACTTATTAATATTCTCAAACACATAAATGAGATGAGTATTCACACGTAGTGAAATTTTTTAAAAATTAAAAAAAAAATGATTCATTTAACACAGAGTTACCTAAATGTGTTTGAGAAATGATTTGAGTTCTCAAAACTTACTGCTTATGAGGTGATTCAAGAATATATTTATTATGCAAGTTGAGGTGTGGTCTTGTGAGGTGGGCCCTTGATGCCCGTGTTACATCCTCCTCTGTTCTCTTGTTACACAGGGTTCTACAGTTCTGTTTTTTCACCCCACAGATTTACCAATAAAGAGACAGAGAGAGTATGAGCTGGTGACTCCAGTCAGCACAAATTTTGAAGGACACTATCTCTCCCATATTCTTTCTGCAAATCACAAAAAGAGGTCAACGAGGGACGTGTCTTCCAACTCTGAGCAGTTGTTCTTTAACATCACAGCATTTGGAAGAGATTTTCATCTGCGACTGAAGCCCAACACTCAGCTGGTAGCTCCTGGTGCTGTGGTGGAATGGCAGGAGGCGTCTCCGGCGCTTGGGGATATAACCGACCCCATTAATGCACATCACCCAGGAAGTACTTCGGAGAGAGTCTGGAAAACAGAGCCTTTGCAGGCCAACTGTGCTTATGTTGGTGACATCATGGACATTCCAGGAACCTCTGTTGCCATTAGCAACTGTGATGGTCTGGTAAGACTCCTTGCCTTTTGTGTCTGTGTGTTTGCAGGTGTTTGGGAGTGCAGCATGGCTGCAGCATGGTTTGGAAGGTAGAGGTGGAAAGAAAGCCTCATTATTATATTTCGAGTTCAGGAAGAAACATGAGAAAGCATTTCACTGTCACAGATGTGGGCTTTGGCTTCATTTTGACACGAAGACATTAGTCTAAGAAACCAAAGACAACTATTTTAGCATTCTTTGCTTATATGTCCACTTGCGTCACATTGGGAATTTTATTTCCTTATTTCTTTAAAATCATCCTGACACCATTTTAAAGAAGCATAGATTCCTTCATAATGATAGTATTTCCCTTCTTATGAGGAAACATTAGGTATTTTATTAAAGAAAATATTTAGAAAGCCTTCTTTTGCACCCTCCTCAGAATGCCAAAATGGGAAACAAGGTGCTTCTCTGTCAGAATTTGTTAAGATAGCATTACTGTAGGAACCTGAGGTGTAGTTCTCTCTGTATGGTGGCTTTGATTCATTTTCTCTTGCTTTTCAATGAAATACCCACATAGTGTTCTTCACTTTTGTGGTTGAGGCAAGTAGTAACTGACCCTTCGTCGCAAGCTCTGAAGACATGAAATGTTTTTGTCTTGTATCTCCAGATGTTATTTGAAAAGTGTGTCAATGTTTATGCCTCTTCCATTCATAGTTGACTCCAAGCCTTTGTTCTAAAAGAGCAACCATTTTTCTTTCTGTGGTTGCCAGGCTGCTGTTTCTTGGGAGTTCACAGCTATTCTCTTTGTTTTGTCTTTCTTCTGGGAGTTCTCAAAACAATCCTTGCATTCCTTCTACCTTGGCTGGTCCCCTAACAGTACCTTGAGTCTTCTGCTACTATCCTCTTAACGCATAAGCACAACCCAAAGGAGTTATGATGCCATATTTTTTACTCAAGGCTGGTGGGTTCATGGTTGCAGGCTTTATGTGGGGGTCTTGTACTGCCTCTAGATGTTCTATAGGGCTTTAGAAGCCTGAAGGGAAAACTGAATAGAGCGTGTGTGGCAGGTCTCCTAGTTGGACCCTGTCAGTTTAAGATTCACAGCATCACATTTGGTGCTAGACCGTGCTATGGGGTTTGAAGACAGAAGGGGTCTCTGAGATTCTTCTCATTCCACACAAATGTTTATAGATCTCACTTAACTAAGTCACTGACTGAAACAATAGAAAGAAAACATCTTCTAGAAGACAAAGTTTAAAATATTCACTAAGAGCTTGGTTCAACGCTACTAGAGTATAAAAGGAAATAAGTTACATAAAAGGTACTATTTTATAATACTTCTAAGTAAAATATATTGAGTATAAAACTTAATTCAATGCTGTTTTTAAGTTTTATAGCATAAAAAGATTACACACTTTTTATCTCCCTGGTTAAGATTGAAGCTTGGACCAGGAGATTTGAAACATGAAAATCAGTTTAAAGAAGGCAAAAGGCAAGAAAATTATTTTAATGGGTTATCATAGTGAATTTTTAAACCTGACTTAGCAGTCAGTGTTTTTCTTACTGTACATGTCAAATGATCTAATCATAGATACAGAAATATAGGGCAATAGTTGTAAGGAAGAGGAAAATAGGTATAAAGTAAGAATATAATTATTAGGATTGCTTTCTCATTTTTAAGGTATGGTGTTAACTGTTGACATGTGTACATTGACATAGTGTGTATGTTTGTGTGTGTGTGCACAGCTCAACCAGTGTATTTATTTGTTCCATTCTTTGATCCTTTCATTAATTAAAACATATTTCTGAGAAGTCAATTCTGGGCAAGCGCTGTTCCAGGCACTGTGAAATGATGAAAGGAATGGTCATTATTACCATTCTAATGGAGCTCAAAGAGGTTAAATATGTCATAGATTTTAAGTGTCAAAATATCTGGTATACATGTATGTATACACACACACACACACACACACACACACACACACGCATACTAGAATTATGTTCAACTTAAAAAAATTGTGATAAAGGGAAGTATCTTCTGGAGAGATTTTATGAATGGGGACAGAGTTTCTAACCAGGCATACGTGGCTCAGGTCTTGAGCTTGATCTTGGAGAAGAGAAGAGTCCAGCCCATAGCAGGCAGTGCTGACTGTGCGGGTGTACCTAAACAGAAGGCTTTTTAGAGTTTGCAGCTCATAGCAGCTATGGAGGAAGAATAAAGATGATGGCAGGACTAGAAGCTCGGTAATAGAGAGCAGATCAGTAGAGTGATGACTACTACTTCATTAGTTTAGTTTAGTCGCTCAGTCGTGTCCGACTCTTTGCGACCCCACGGGCTGTAGCCTACCAGGCTCCTCCATCCATGGGATTTTCCAGGCAAGAGTACCAGAGTGGGTTGCCATTTCCTTCTACTTCATTAAGCTGGGGACAAATTCTTAAAATTGCATTGGATAGAATAAGCACCTTAGCTGAGATGAAGTAGGAAGTAAAACTGATGTGAATGTAAATAAACTTGGCTAATTAGCAGATTCTTAAACCCTTTTTTGTTCCTTTAACTTGCTGTGTAGGGGATTTAAGTTTGACCTTCTTGACCTTAGGAAGGGAAACAGGGCTACTGAGATCACATAGATGCCTGAGGATTAAGCTGATGGGCTAGAAAGCCATTTCCCTGGGAAGCTCTAGGATTATAACCAAATCTAAGTTGTCTTAGTCGAAAGCAGAGCCCCTCCTGGCCTAAAAATGCCAATGGGAACATCTCTGCTCAGCAAGATGAAGTGAAGTCTCCTGCTATGGAAGAGAATGCCAGTGAAGCCCTACCTGAATGGGCCTACTGTAAATTATTGTCGATGGGATTCCTGTGATCTGATTATCTACATGGGTCTTTTGAAACTCTTAGTCATAGGGAGCAGCCATAGGTATTTATTTTCACTGAGATTGGGACGCTCTTACCATGGCCTTTTCCCTGAGTGAAAACCCCTTACCTCTTTTTCTCTAATGCTGCTGCTGCTGCTAAGTCGCTTCAGTCGTGTCCGACTCTGTGCGACCCCATAGACGGCAGCCCGCCAGGCTCCGCCGTCCCTGGGATTCTCCAGGCAAGAATTCTGGAGTGGGTTGCCATTTCCTCCTCCAGTGCATGAAAGTGAAAAGTGAAAGTGAAGTCGCTCAGTTGTGTCCGACTCTTCGCGACCCCATGGGCTGCAGCCTACCAGGCTCCTCCGTCCATGGGGTTTCCCAGGCAAGAGTACTGGAGCGGGGTGCCATTGCCTTCTCCTTCTCTAATTCTACCTTGTGGCAAACTAGATATGTTTGAAGTAGATAGGTCTGAGACAGAATTAATTTATATTAAACAGAAGGCTGTGATTTGTAAAAAAAATAAAAATAAAATAATAGTACTGCTCAAAGAGTGTCCATAGTCCCAGGTCAAGATAAATACTGAAGGTGTGACTATATAAAGAAACTTTATGACACTTTGACATAGTTATTATATTTGTGTTGGACCTAACAGTAAAAAAAAAAAAACAAAAAACCTGAGGCTGCTGTTTTGTGTCTTTTTTTTTCCCCTAGTAATTAGTTTTCCTTGTATTTTACAAAATTATCAGCCTGAGGCCAATTGGGGAGAAAAGAAACTGTTTACCCCAGATAGTTTGAAAAGCAAGTAGTAATACTTAGCTGTTCCTATTCCTCTGAACATCAGAAACTTGACTGAATACTACGTATTCCAGGTAACTATGAAATGATCACAGGAGAGCTCCCTTAACTTGGACATTATGGAGGAAGGCAGAAAATTGCCTTAAGTAACATATGCAGAGCCAAGGTCTAGAATGTGATATAAAAAAGATGTCTGACTCGTGTCTGACTCTACGACCCAATGGACTGTAGCCCACCAGGCTTTTCTGTCCCTGGGGTTCTCCAGGCAAGAATGCTGGAGTGAGTAGCCATTCCCTTCTCCAGGGGCTCTTCCCAACCCAGGGATCAAATTTAGGTCTCCTGCATTGCAGGCAGATTCTTTACCACCCGAGCCACCAGGGAAGCCCAGACATAGATATACATGATATCTAAAATATTATTCTGTGCGTTTCTGAAATCAACATCAAAGTGTTCTGCGTGAAGGAACTGACAGTGATTTTCACCCACTGTGGCCAGGAACCGTTCTGTTCTGTCTAACATGACCTTTTTTGAATCTTTGTCAAGATTATCTTTTATGAATGATAGCTAATTCTTTACCAATTACAGCTTTATGTCTGCTCTAGTATGCCCTACTTGTAGGTGAGAATTGTTATGGTATTCAGTCATGGAGTTGTCTTTGTTTTCTGACAGCGTTCAATTTTTAAAAAGCTCAATTCTCTAGATCCTTCTCCAAATTACCCTGCCAAAGCCTAAATCCTGTTAATAGGTTCTTTCTAAAACGCTCTTACTGAGATGCTTATGCTTCCCTCTGGTGTGTGTTCTGGCTCCTGGCAACATAATAAACCCAGCTTGTCAACTGCAGATGAGTTCCTAGTGGTCTTTGGCTGGAGGCCATTGACGTGTGTTACCTTTCTGCTTCTGCATCTCTGCAGTGAGAGTCCAGTGGTCAGGGGTCATGGTGATGGCAGGCATTTCACACACTTCTGAGTGGGAAGATCCTTCTGGCTGAGAATTCCAGCTGAAAATAGCTTTCTTTATTCCACAGAGCCCTGGCATTTGCCATGTAACACTATTAAATCTCCCCTGTGAGTAGTGGTGGCTCACAATCATATTTTGTGGTCTTCAAATTTGCCAAAATAAAGGGTTATTTGGTTAGTAGTCTTTATGTCATGTGTTCATAACATAAGGGAACTGGATTTTTCTAGACTCGTGAGAACAATATCCTGTTGTTAATTGCTCTGGATTGTCATAAGCGGAAACTGGTTGAGAGTGGAAGAACTGACTGCTGATGGCTATTTTGGGTTATCCAACTCAGTGATTTCCTTGTGGGCTGACTTCATGATCAAGGCAGCTTATTGAGGACAGAAATTTTCAATATTTTGGAACATTTGAAATTCTTCCTCCAAATGAAATCACTGTGTGTGCGTGCGTGCTAAGTTGTTTCAGTTGTCTGACTCTCTGCAACGCTATGGACTAAATCCTGCCAGGCTCCTCTGTCCCTGGGATTCTCCAGGCAAGAATACTGGCGCGGGCTGCCAGGCCCTTCTCAAATGAAGTCACTAGGGGTTATCTAATAAAATAATATGTAAAATGGATAAACTCAAGAAAGGCCACTGAAAACACGGGTTTGTTTTTTTTTTTTTCTCCCTAACTCCTCTTCCTCCTGCCTTGTTCTTACTCGAGACCACTCTTAGCCATCCTGAGGCTTCTAATAGGGACTCTCCACTATTAGGTTAGGGAGTCTTGGAAGCTTGAAACTTGGGAGCCATAGGCAAAACCTCTTTTCTAAAATATGTGATAGTCACATCTGATTAGTAGTGGAGGTAATTTACCCTTTTTAGATTTGGGGCATGGCCAAATGAAGTCTTTGTGGACAACCACAAACTTATAAAGAAAACAGCCTTCAGACTTCCCTGCCTTAAGACTTCTGCTTTGGGATTTGGTCCCTTCAGAAACATGTCCTCTCTATGCCTATTTCAGTAAGTCTAGCTGCAGAGGCACTTTTTAAAAAGTCTTTTTTAAACAGTATTGTGAGCCAGTGTGCCTGGGATTGAGAATATTTGACTAGTGATTATAAATACGACTCAATCTGGTAAATGAAAGGTTTGATACTAAAAATAGATACAAATCCGTAGCTATTTATAGTGGATTTAGAGTTTTCAAAGACTGATCTTTATATGTTGACATTTGAACGTCTGCTTTTATGAGGAGAACCTGATCTCTAAAAGCCAGTCTTCTCCCACCTTTTTTTCCCCAAGGAACTTGTCCATGGAAGATGTGTATTTTACTGATGGGACAGAGGGAGTTTTGTGTCTTAACCATGTACATGCTGATTTAAGACACCTTAGTAGGTCTGGAGAACAAAGGACTGAAACCTCATTTCACTTCCAGCCACCTACACCAGGCTTTTTTAGCAATGAGGGGTTAGAAGATGCTCAAAGCACCTATACCCTTTTATTTGCATAAGTAGAAAGGAAAAAGTGGCTATGAGTCCTCTAGTTTAACTAGTTTGGGAGAACCAGTGATAAGCCTCCTTGCTTCTTACCTGAGATTTGGCCCCATGGGAGCTGACAGTATTAATCCTGCCTGTGCTGGATCTGGGCTGTTGGTTACATTTCCTACCCTGCCTTCCTTCTCAGGCAGGCAGCCTGGTTGTGCTTATCTGTGGTGAAGTGGAAAGATTTAGCATCGATCGTTTTCACATTTTGCACTTAATTTGTGTAAATCCAGAATTATTCACGTGTCAAGCCTTTTGCAAAATTTTTGGCTATATGTCTCTTGTGTGATTTTGAAATACTTCTTTTTAATAGTTATTTTGTAGCTGATATAAACTGTTCATGTTTATGAGTACCACTTGTTCAGTTTATGTTTATTTTATTTATTTGTATTTTCAGCTGCACTGGGTCTTCGTTCTTGCAAGTGGGGGCTACTCCCTTGTTGCAGAGCACAGGTTACAGAGTGCTCGGGCTTCAGTAGCTGTGGTGCATGGGTTTAGTTGCCTCATGACATGTGGGATCTTCTCAGACCAGGGATTGAACACGTGTCCCCTGCATTGACAGGCAGATTCTTAACCACTGAACCACCAGGAAGCCCCTTCAGCTTATGATTTTATTTACATCAAGTTGATTATGATTTATTTCCCATTACCTTCTCTAACTTTGATATAGTACATTTTAAAATTAAGGGTGAGCTAAAAATTGGGGAAAACTAAATGTGGTGTTTCACGTCTTTGTATAGGAATGGAAAACAGAAAATAAATAAAAGGGGAGGGAAAGTTGACCTGAGAAGTAATGCTTCCTATTCTTCTCAGTGCCATGGCAACTAGGACTTCATTATAACTCTAATATAGATTTTTAAGGATACTCAAAATAATTTAAGAACTGTGAAAATAGTGCTGACTGCATCTTTAATTTCTTCTTCTTCTCAGTAAATTATTATTAAAACAAGAACAAAAGCACAGCAAGATATTGATATGACACCTTTGAGTATAATTAGGCTTTGAGGTCCCAGAGTTCTTGCAAACTAAACCCAGCCTTAAGGTCCTTGACTGCAAAAACTGTTAATCGTGTGACTGCATCTTTGCTTCTAGGAATACTGATCAAGTTAATAAAGCTTTTGGAAGAGCTAGGATATGTAAAGCGCTAGACTGATTGCTGTGGGTAATAGTGAGGTAAGCTGGGCATAACCTTTGTCTTCCAGGAGCACTAGATATAAGATATGCAAAAATAGAACTAAAGTACAAGGAGGAATGTTTTATATGCTCCAAGACTAGAGTAGATGAAATGTGAGAATCCAGGTGGTGGAAAGATTATTTATGCCTGGAAGGGTGGTAGAAGGCTTCCTGGAGAAAGCAGTATTTGTGATCCCAGACAACTGGAAAGATAACCATGTATGTTAAAGTGACCACTGATGATGGCAGAGGGTGGGGATGGGTAAGAGGAAGAGCCTCTGAGGAAAGTAGGAGATATTTGTGATGGCCATAAACATGAAGAGAGGATGGAGTGAGCAGATTTCATGAACTTTGTAATATATGTAGTGCATACATGGGCGAGCCAAAGTAGTTGGTCAGTGTTTAGCTGAATGAAGGAGCAACTGCAGCTTCTCCTATGGCTCAGTGGTAAAGAATCCACCTGCAGTGCAGGAAACACAGAGGATGTGGGTTCAATCCCTGGGTCAGGAAAAACCCCTGAGGGAGAGCATGGGAACCCACTCCAGTGTTCTTGCCTGGAGAATCCCATGGACATAGGAGCTTGGAAGGCTACATACAGTCCATGGGGTCGCAAAGAGACACAACCAAAGCAACTGAGTGTGCATGCTTGCACAGGAGCAAGTTTAATGCAAGAGGGAGAGAGAGACAAAAAAGGAGGGTAGATCCTAGAGATGTATATTAAGACCAAATTCAGTGACTGTACTTGATAATGACATGCTTGCATGGACATTCAGGATGAGAGGAAGGCAAGATTTGTATTCCTTAATTATGTTGCTTTTCTTTGTAGAAAGTTTTTGCTGAAGTCATGGAGCTTTTTCTCTGGAGTTTAGAGAGATATTTTTCTCAGTAGCTTTTTTTTCTGGAATTTGTTCCCCAAATTTTTTCTAAGAAGGTTAAGAAAGTTGATTTTGAAAAATCTGACTTCTCCCATCATCTGGGTCCTTCACTCTTTTAAATTTGGTGAATTAAGTGCCTCATTTAATCTCCTTCTATGGCTAAAATTTCTTCCATCTGAAGTGTTCTCCTCACTTTCTTACTGTGTTGACTGTATGTTCCTATCCCTTACTTCTTTCTATTCTCAAAGGAATATTTCTAATGTTGTTTTAGTGATTTTTGCTTACAGCCTAAAGAGTAATTTGGTTAAGTTTACCGAACTTTCAAAAAACAAGACACACCAGGATAACCCTGTCAATGAATGAGTTGATTTCAGTGTTAAATCTCATTTTATTTTATGTCATTTATCATATCTACCAAATGTATATGTGTATGTATAGAAATATATATATGCATGCCTATGTTTATATGCATACAAACATATATATGTACCCATATATATGAAAAACTATAGAAAAATCAATGTTTAATTAAATATTTTGCTTCAAATACCAGTTGCAAAATTTGTTGTTAGGTGTTAAGAGTTGGTGCAGAGTGGGAATGGCACTCAAATAACAGTTCTATCACCCCAAGTTACCTAAATATGCTCCTCACAGCATGGGTGGTTAACGGAGGCCATGACATGAATTAGCTTGTATATTTTTAATACTGTTAGAAATATAGAGAGATTAATCAGAAATACAATTTAAAAGGGCAGTTTTATTATTGTCAGTCTACAACAGTGAATTGAAAAAAAAACTGTTTAGAATAAAAAGCTCAACTATGCTTTTTGTCTTATGATTAAGTTTGCAAAGTTAAAAAAAAAGTGCTGCAGTTATTCAACTCAGCATGTGACCTAACATGGAAAATAGTCTTCTGTGAAGTGAATACTCTGGTAAAAATCCTGTAACTTTTAGATGACCTTCTTCAGCTCATGCAGGGCTCCTTTAGCATCATCTTCTCTGAGGGGTACTCTAATCTGTGCTTTCTTGAAGACTTCTAATGATGAGAAGCTCACTACTTTCCATCTTATTAATATGTAGCTCTGCCATATAGAAAGTTCTTCCTTAGATTCTACTTAGAAATATAAAGTGAAAGTATCTTATTCCATGTATTAGATTCTTCGTAGTTGACACAGGTATACTATCTATGATGGACCTCTTGTTGTTATTATTATAAAACTTCAGTTACTTGCGCTTGAACACTCATTCATTCAGTGCATCACACAATACACTCCTTCTGCTTTAGGAAACAGTTCCCCTTAGTGGTGTGATAGAGCCCATACCCTGGCTGGAATGGAGTTAATGAGGCATAGGTCATAATTTTAACATACCTCTCAGGCTTTTCATTTTGGTCAGTATTTTAAATTATGAATCTCAGAGTAAGACATTATGGCATAACAATAAAGAGTCCATGGCATTAGATGGTATATGCTGCTGTTGTTCAGAGTCTAGTTTTCATATCTTATCTCATATCTCTTTTATTTGTTGATGGTAGTTAATATGCTATCTTATATCTCTTTTTGTTTCCAGTCTAAAGTTTTACTTGGGAAAAAAAAACATACAGCATTTTCTACAAGTCTATAAAGGCAATTGTGGGAGGTGGGGGTGGGGATAAATGTGGCATGGTGGGTCCCTAGCTCCAATTGCTATAAAATGCATTTTTAAACTTAAATGGCATTATCAGAGTAGACTTTTGGGATCTTTATTGAGTTTTTTGATTAGCTGATAGGACTTTCCAATTCCAATATAAAACATTTCTGGAAGGCCTATTTCTGTCTGGTGATGTCTCTAAAAGTGGATGCTTGGGTGTTATAAGAACATAGCAGGACCCAGTCTGAGCATGTAAGGCCTAAGAGAAAATGAAGAACAGCACCTAGTAAGAGATTCTGTAAATGTTAGCAACCCAAACACAGTGGGAAACGTTTTATTTAGCATTATCTGTAAAACAATGTGCGTTTAACATAGTGATTAAAATCTTGGAGTAATACTTACTTTGGGCTTGCAGGATATTTGATCTCACTTATAGAGTGCCACTATATCATGCTTTCCTGCTTGGCTTCATATAGTCCTTTATTTTTCATACCCAGCTTGAGGATGATAGTAACTGGCTGCCCAGACAAAAAAGCAGACCAGTCATAGTGAAATGTATCCAGATAAAATTAAGTCACTGTAAGATCTCTGATTCTATTTGGTCAGCTGCATGTCATGGTCACCTTTGGCTTAATCTATGGTACCACACCCAGACTTAGCATAATCATGTAGGAAGTCTCTGAGCCTTTTATATTGGTCCTAGATCCTAACCATTAATCTAAAAATTTCAAGGACAGGCACGTTTTTATATGCTATGCTTGGAAAAATTTTAGAAACATGTTAACCTATGAGGATGTTTTGAAATTTGAACTGTACCCATGAAACTACCTTCTTACTCTTCTCCATACTTAAAAATTAGGGGTTTGAATGAGATCAGTGATTCTTTTTGTTCTGCCTTTTCAGTCTTATGTTTTGAAATACTTTGTAAACTAGATAAAGTATTTATTAAGTAATTAACAATTTTACATGTTAATGATCAAAAATATACAACATTGCTGGTCAAAGTTTCTAATAAGTATGAATTATACTCTCTTTATACTGGCTGTTGATCTTTTCCAGTAAAAAGGTTTAATTATTCATAAACCTGTACTGTTTTTTCAACCTATGACACAGTGACAGTCATTGCCAGATCTGAATTGTTGCCTCCACTGGTTCCTAGAAGCCCAGAGATCTAAAATTAGGAAACTGTTGACTCTAAGTTTCCAGAGATTCCTTCTAGAACTAATGTTCTGTAACTCTGTAACTAAGTTTGTGTTCTCTTTATCCTTGTGGACAGTGCGTTCCTGGCCACGGAAGAAATCATTGCTTCCTACTCATCATTATTCACTTATTATGGTTGGGAATGGAAATTGCATGTATGAGTGCCACTTTAGAGATATGGTTACTCTCTAATATGCTCTTTCTGTTTTTTAAATTTATTTTAAATCCACGAACTATGAACAAATCCTGTGTTCTAGAAGGCTCCAAAGGACCCAACTTCTGTTACCGTTTTGGGAGATTAATAGCTTAACTGTTAATGAAATGTGGACATAATCAGTGTAGAGAGAAATCTGTCTATCTACCTACCTACCTATCTCTCGATCTACATACGTATGTGTATATGTATATATATGTGTATATATGTAGAGAGAGAAACATTTATACTTTTATAAAATATTAAGAGCAGAAGACTGTGCGTTGGCTACGTTGTAGGAGGAGTACCGAGTTACCCCAGCACAGGAATGTGTGATGGCTCTGTTGATGCAGTCATTTCCCTGGGACAGTTCTCATAGGTTACATTTGAGGTAGATGCAACCAAAGCTGAGAGTCATTGTTTTCCCCAAGGGGCCTCTAATCTTAGTGTGTATCAGGATCTCCTGAGGGCTTGTTAAAACACAGCTTGCTTATAGCCACCTCAGAGTTTTTGATTTAGTAGGTCTGTAGATGGACCTGAAAGTTTACATTTCTAACACGTTCCCAGTTAGTGCCAGACACCATAACTCAACTGTCTGTTTCTTGTTTGTGTGCAATGATTCTGGATACTGGCTTTTCCCAGCTGACTTGCTTTCTTAAGAAGGGAATTGGAACTTTTTTTTTGGTCTGTAGTACTGTCTTGGCCCTTGCTCACTGCCCAGTTATCATCCCAGCCAGTTTGACTCAGCACCCATCAGTCCCAGATTGAATTAACTGTGCACAACTACAACTTCGTCTCTTGGTCCCCTTGCCCAGAGGCAACATATACCTTGGAAACCTTGAAATGCCATCTTCCCAGGCCAAGTTCTGGCAGAATACAGAAACTTAAAGAAACTGTGAACTTGGACAAACACCTTAATGTGTCTGATCCTTATATTCCTTTTTTGATTCATGCAAAGATCTCCCGATGGTAGGAGGAGCTTTGAAGTGTATCCTCATTTTAATTTCTTCAGTAACCAATAGTCACTACCAAGTGCTTGCAATTTTCTAACGTCACTTTGCTTTTGAGAACTGTTTGGGCTTCCCTGATTGCCCAGTTGGTAAAGAATCTGCCTGCAGTGCAGGAGACCCTGTTCAATTCCTGGGTTGAAAAGATCCACTGGAGAAGGGCTAGGCTCCCCACTCCAGTATACTTCAGCTTTCCTGTGGCTCAGCTAGTAAAGAATCCACCTGCAGTGTGGGAGACCTGGGTTTGATCCCTGGGTTGGGAAGATCCCCTGGCGAAGGGAAAGGCTACCCACTCCACGAAGTCGCAAAGAGTTGGACATGACTGAGCGACTTTTACTTTTCCCTTTGGTGGTGGGATTGTATTGTGGGGCAACATGGAGACCTTGAGTTCTCCAGTTGTCCTGAGCTTTAGTAGTCTGGGGCCATCACAGTTTTTGAGCTCTCATGAGTCAGTCCCATACTTTGTCCATCCATACACCATCTCAGTACTACACTGAGCTGTATCTACACTCTCAGCCTAGATGATCTCTTGTGATTTCATGGCTTCAAATACCATAAAGCAGTAACAACCCTCTGTGTCTGGCTCTGACCTCTGCTCTGACCTCTGGACTTGGATATGTGTCCTGCTGTACATTTAGCTTCTCCACATGGATGTCAGATAGCCATCTCAAATTTAACATGGCTGAAGATGGTCCCTTTACAGCTACTCCTGTGTGATTTTGTCCACAAAGAAAAGTTTGGACCCTAATTCTCTAGTAAGCCAGATTCCTCTTTTTCCTCATTTCTTTCACAAAATCCATAATGTATGTCTTGAAGTTGTTTTATAAAACATGATCTGAAAATTGTTTTATAAAGCATGTTCTGAATCTACTTACGAAATCTCCAGTGCTACAACTTTGATATAAACCCCTATCTTCTCTTCCCTGGATACTACAGTGACCTCCTATTTTTTATTTTTGGTCTATTTTTGCCCCTCTTCATCCTTCACATAGGAATTGAAGTGGCCTTTCTAAATTTGATGAATTTTTCTCTATTTAAAACCCTTTAGTCACTTCTCATTAAAATTCAGAATTATTACCATGACTTTTAAGACCCTATGTCAGTTGTTCTAATAATCATTATGTTTCATAATCACCTAAAGAGCTATTTAAAAAATAAAGAGGCTTAAACAGCAACTCCAAAATACAAATTCATTTGTCTCGAGTGGTGTTGGTGGAGATTTAGTCACTAAGTCGTGTCTGACTCTTTGCAACCCCATGGACTGTAGCCCACCAGGCTCCTCTGTCCATGGGATTTTTCAGGCAAGAATGCTGGAGGGGTTGCCATTTCCTTCTCCAGGGAATCTTCCCTACCCAGGAATCGAACTGACGTTTCCCAAGTCTCCTGCTTGGCAGGTGGATTCTTTACCACTGAGCCACCTGGGCTTCCCAATATGCAACTAGACTTTAGAATCATTGTTCTCTCCAAAAGGCCTTTAACCTTAGTGGGGATGAGAATCCCATGAAGGGATTGTTGCACCATAGATTTCTAGGTGCCACTTTGGGGTTTCTGAAGAGGAGCCTGAAAATTTGCATTCCTAACAAGTTCCAAACACTGCCTTTGGAAACCACTGTATTACAAGATCTAGTCTCAGCACACTTCTCTGATGCCATTCCCTTGTTTATTATATTCAGTCCCTCCCGTCTTCCTTTTGTTTTTCAAATCCAATTATTTTTTTGTCTCTAAGCTTTTGGAAATGTCTCTTCAGCTCAGAACATTCGTTTCTAAATCTTCAAATAGAGATTCTTTCTCATCCTTTGGGTGTTAAATTCCATTTCCTCATAAAGTATTTTTTGGTCATTCTGGCCAGAACAGAAACTTCAGTCACTCTACAGTATAGTAGTGTTTTTAATCTATTGGCATCTCAAATTTATCTTGAATTTATTTTTTACATTTATTGTTGGGGGACTCTCTCTACTGAGACTAAGGACTGTTTTCCCTGGATCTTTAGCAATGTTTGGTACACTGTGTGCTCAACAAACCAATGTTTACAGACTGAATGTCGTGAATATTAGAATAGGAGATTGATTGATTGCTGCTTGCAACGTGAATTAGAGACCTTTCTTTGGTGTGTTCAAATTTTCCAGTGTGTAACTTTTGCATGACTAAGTCAGTGAGTTTATTTCTGCTTTGCAAACAAGTTCATTTATATCATTTTTTTTTAAGATTCTGCATATAAGAGATATTGTACAATACCTCCCTCTCTATCTGACCCACTTCATTCAGTTCGACAATCTCTAGGTTCATCCATGGTGCTGCAAATGGCACTATTTCACTCTTTTTAATGGCTAATATTCTATTGCATTCTATTCTATTGCATGTATATGCACCACCCTGCCTGCCAGTTCAGGAAACGTGAGAGATGTGGGTTTAATCCCTGGGTCGGGAAGATCCCTTGGAGGAGGGCATGGCAACCCACTCCAGTATTCTTGCCTGGGGAATCCAATAGACAGAGGAACCTGGCAGGCTACAGTCCATAGGGTCGCACAGAGTTGGACACAACTGAAGTGATTTAGCACGCACGCATATACCACATCTTCTTTATCCATTCATCTGTGGATGGACATTTAGGTTGCTTCCATGTTTTGGCTATCATAAACAATGCTGAAACAAATATTGGGGTATAGTTATCCAAGCCCATACTTTTGTTCAATAGCATAGTAGAAGTATAGTATGTCTCTTAAATTGATTTACTCCCGTTAAACAAAGGAAACAGATACAAATCAGCATGTCATCATGTTGCCAAAAAATATAGAATCAAAACAAAAGACATTTACAAATGTTATACTTTGGACTAATTCCTTGGAAGAAAATTAGCATATTGACTTTCTTATCAAGGTTGTTACTACAGCAACCTATGGTTCTTCTATCTGAGCACTGATCACACATAAATTATTTAATGCTTTCCCACCCTGCTAAACTGAAAACTCCATGAGAGTTGGAATTGTGTCTGTAGTGCTTATTGCTATGTCTTCAAAACCAGGCACCATCTCTTACAATAGTAAGTGCACAGCAAACATCTGATGAGATACGCAATGAATGAAGACACAGGACATTAGTTCCATGTCACATGCTATAATCTGCTCACTGTCATCCTCTAGGTTTTATGAACTTTAACTGAATAAATGCTTTTGTACAGAGTCTCCCTCCACCCTCCTCTTTGGTACCCAGAACTCTACTTGGTAACCTTTCATTTTTTCCATGGTTTCTCCTTAATGGAAGGTAAAAATTACAGAAAACCATTCTTAAATTTCTCAGATTGTTTGACTTCTTTGAGACAAGAAATGGGTTTTTTTCCGACTTTTGTGTCTCTTGGTAACTCTCAGTCTTTATATCCCTGTGAGTGAATTTTCTCTCTTTCTGCCTCTTGCGTGCGTGTGTTCTAAGTTGACTCAGTTGCATCAACTCTTTGTGACACCATGGACTGTATCCTGCAAGGTTCCTCTGTCCTTGGGATTGCCCAGGCAAGAATACCAGAGTGGGTTGCCATGCCCTCCTCCAAGGGAACTTCCGGGCCCAGGGAACCTGTGTCTCTTATGTCTCCTGCATTGGCAGGCAGGGTTTGTTTTTTTTTTTTTTTCCACTAGTGCCACTTGGGAAGCCCCTTCTTGCTTCTTGCTGCTGGTGTACGTGCTTAGTTGCTCAGTTGTGTTAGACTCTGTGCGACCCCTTGGACTGTAGCCTGCCAGGCTCCTTTGTCCATGGGGATTCTCCAGGCAAGAATACTGGAGTGGGTTGCCATGTCCTCCTCCAGGGGAACTTTTGAACCCAGGAATCAAACCTGTGTCTCTTATGTCTCCTGCATTGGCAGGCAGGTTTTTTGTTTGTTTTTTTTTAACCACTAGCGCCACCTAGGAAGCCCCTTTCTGCTTCTTAGGAGGATATAAATAGATTAACATCTGGCTAGAACTTGGTTGAGTCATTCATTCATTCAATAAGTACTATGTACTTTCAGTGCTAGGAATGCAACAGCAAGCACAAACAGCCATCATATTTACTCCCATGGAGTTTTTGATAAAGTGGCAAACACAGACTTTACTTTTTGTAAGGTTATCCAACTGAATAAAGATAAACTGGCATAAGTACTATTGAGAAAAGGGACATTGTTTCATGAAATAAGTAACAATCATATGACCTAAACCAGGGAAAGTTTCCCTGAGGAAATGGTATTTGAGCTGAGTTTTTAAGGATGAATAGGAGTTCCCTAGATAACGTGCTTGTTGAACACATTTCTGGAAGTAGGAGGGCAGAGAGACCACAAGGTCAGATTAACCGGGTTGACTGAGATAAAATGTGACTTTGAGAAGAAAATTAATCTGTCATGGTTCTCCTGAGCTACCCTAGATGTTTTATTGTAATACTCATACTAATTAAAATTTTATGAGCACCAATTATTATGTGCCAGACAGAGATTATTAATTCCTCTTGAGGAATTATCTTAATCCTGACAACAGTTCCCATTTATGGATTAAGAGCCCAGGGAAGTGAGCATCTTGTCCCGTGTCTCACAGAAGACCCAGATACCTGCATTCATAACCTGTACTTTTGTCTGTTATATTATTCTGGTTCTCAGAGGATATTCCTAATATTTCAGAAAACTTGGGCAGCTTGAATTCCAACATAGACACATGTATGGATCTCTCTTTATATATGTATTTCTTATACATGTATGTATACAATGGTGTATGTGTGTACATTATGTAAAATATAACTTTGTGGATTTCTGGGTGGCATATATATAGCAAAATGTATACATGTTTCATCAGTATATTTTGAAGCTGACAATCGAATCTAAGGACTTGAAATCAAGCAGTTTAACTCTGAAAACAGATGCCAGTTGGGGAAGATAGATGAGTACCAGTAATTAATAAATGCAGCTGAGCTGTTTTCTATCAGATTTGGGTGCCTACCCCCAGCAGGTGTGTGAATTTCATTAGGGCCAGTGAAAATCTTCTATGTCTGGCCTTATCCTCTGCCACTAAAGCAGCTCATCCCCTTCCACAGTAGCTGCTTATAGCTTTAAATAGCACAGCCCGGACTCTCTCTGCCAACTTTTGTCAAGCCAGCCAGGGTTACGGTGGGGCCAGTGTTGCACTGATGATGCTGTCTGTACGAGGCCAGGGAAGGGGATAGCGAATTGGCCAGCTGCCTGGGCACCGGTGCAGGGAAGCCGTGGAGCAGTGCAGCAATTTCCTGCTTGTGGTGAAGCCCTCGAAGGCTCGCCCTGGCTAATCCCAGACTCTGAAATTCTTTTGTGATACCTCACTGTCCTCCTTTCCACACCCCTGTGTTTCTCTGGGGAGAATTGGATTTGTGCTGTTCACAAGTACATGGGGGATGATTTAAGGGGATCATAACCCCAGCCCCTCCGTATAGTCATTTTGCTTGGAATTTTCACTGTTAGAAAATACAAATGTCATATTTTCTAGTTAGGAGTTTCTAACTTAAATTGCATTAGCAGTTGAGCAAACTTGCTCCTGCAGGACACCGAAGGGTTGGGAGAAATGACAGGTGAAGGAGACTGAACATGAAGGAAGGGAAGGTGGGAAGAATTGGGCAATGCCTGGGAAAATAGACCCTCAGGGAAAGATGAACAAAAGAAAAAGACCACACGTTTTCCCTTCTTCACTGTTTTACTTAAGTCTGATCTTGACTGCCCATTTCTCTTTCTTTGGAACTTGCAGCCAAAAGGATATCAGCAGATGTATTCCTGTAAGTTCTTTTAAGCATCGCTTCTATCAAGGTGATGAACACTTCCACACTGAATATGGCTGATAACTGGCTTCTTTTCTGAGTTATCCCAGTGGCCTTAGTGATGGTTTCATTTTCTTTTGTTTTTATTTTATTTTTTAACCTCAGGTAGCCCTCTAATAATTTAGGTTTCAGGGAGAAATTTGACAGTTCTTTTTCCTAAGTTCTATTGGAAGTGATGGAGCACTTCTTAGTGGGAGGGACACCTGGTCATGGCTTGCTTCTTGTCCTTTATCCAGGGTTTATCTAGTATGGAGTATTCTGCCTTGGTGAAGGGCCACCTCTCAAAGGAGAAGCATTGACGCTGACTAGATAGCAGTGGGGCCCTGTCCTGGGACTGTCCTGATACTCAGTGAAAGTTGCTTGGTCATTTCTGACTCTTTGCGACCCCTTGGACTGTATGGACTGTATAGAATTCTCTAGGTCAGAATACTGGAGTGGGTGGTCTTTTCCTTCTCCAGCAGATCTTCCTGACCTGGGAATCGAACTGGGGTCTCCTGCATTGCAGGCAGATTCTTTACCAACTGAGCTATGATGCAGAACAAATGCCTTCCTCAGGGTGGATAGCCCTGGAGCTGTGAGCACACTTAACCCTAAGGGGAATGTAATAAAGGCCTGCATATCCTCACAGGATTCTGTCAGGGGGCTGCAGTTACGGAACCATTTCCCTTCTGTTAGAGATGAGGAAACTAAAGCCCAGCGGAGTGGAGTGGTGATATCAGCGTCCACATTTCTAATTAGCAGCAGGGAAAACTGGTTCCCAGTCTCACCATCGTTTTCCCTGTCTAGCACTTGCTTACAAATCCAGAATACTTGTGAGAGTTTTTAGGGTAGCTTCCTATTCTATCCATTTCTAACTTTTCCTTCTCCTCAGCTTACGTGAATATTTGGTTTGATAATAATAAAATTATTATCCATTCCAATATTTATTTGAGTTGGCTGCCCCATGCTTACTTGTCTTGAAGCATCATGCCAGTTCTGTACTTCAGAAAATATATACCAGACAGCAACAGGCATTTTATTTAATAACCATGAAGAGAGCATACTGGCTAAGGGCGCAGACTCTGGAATTAGCAGTGTGAGTCCTGGCTTCAGCACATACTAGGCATAAAACCATTCTAAGTCTCATTTTCTCATTCATAAATGAGATAATAAATAATAAATTAATAATAATAAAAAACTGTTTCATGGATTATTGTGAGCAATAAAAATTCCATGTAAGCTCTTAGTTCTATGCCTGGGACACAAATATTCAATCAAGTTAGCTATTATTGTTCTTTTAAATGCATTCAGTTTTTGTTGTTTATTACTCATATAGGTTGTCATCACCTCAGCTTTAAAAACCATAGAACACTGTCAACATTTACTTATTCAGGAAGAGTCTAGTGTTATGTTCGCAAACAGAGCAGCAGATCTGTGACAGTTCTGAGGATCAGGTGTGTGTAGGTGCCTGGTACCTTCCTGCCTCCCTCCTGGCTGTCCTCCTCCTGCCTCCCTATCCCACATCCCTTCCTCCTTTTGTTGAACTCTCTATTTTTACTTGGTTTTGAAAGGACTTGAGGAGATTACGTATTAGGACAATGCCAGCTAAGCATTTAAGGAAAGATCAAAACAAAGACTATGTGAAGGAAGCTAAAAGGACTCTTTTCAAGTATCTGAACAAGGTTAAACACTTGGGAAATAAAGGTTGCTCTAAAGTTTTTGACAGTTAAAAGGAAATATATTAGTTTGCACAGTTCTCATTTCTTGACAATAGAAAAAGAGATATATTAAACCTTCAGAGGCAAATGATTTTTTTTTTTCCCACAGGGCTAAACTCAAGTTATAACAATTGTAGGCAGTTATACAATTGTGTAACAATTATAATCAGGTTATATGTTAAAGGTATTGTTCAGATTAGGCATGGAAGTAATTCAGTGTCAAATGAGTCACTTTTGAGTGGGTTGCATTTTGATAGTTTCTAAATTTTTTAAATTAGCAAAGGTAATAGGGATGAGTCATGCAATTATTTCAAAAATGGTTTATAAGTTTTCAGTACAGATTCTCCATATTTAATTTTAATGAAAATTTAGTATAATGTGTAGAATTGCTTCACATATTACCTTAAGTCTTCTTGTGTATTTCTCATTTTAATCTGAGAGTGATATTTGCATAAAATTTTACTATTTGGTTTAATTTGTTTCCACAAATTGAAAAACAAAATACTTGTAAACTATATGGGACAACATTGTCCTCAGATTTTTTTAATGTCAATTGTTAACTTAATGTTAATTAGCATTAAATTAATACTTAATGTTATTGTTAACATTCTTACCTGTTAGTTTAAACAGGTAAGAACGCTAGAAACTGTGCTTTACAGGATAAAAGGGACTTATTACTCTGGGCCTGTGTTATCTTTCTTAAATTGTATAGAAATTTCCTCAAAATTTATTAGAAATAGAAAGTTTCTTTTTTCTTTTAATGCATGTGTCAAATATGGGTTGAATAAACACTCTGTGCATACATTTTTTTCTTCTCATACTCAACTTTTAGAATAGTCAAGCCTTTACTCTTTGCTATATGAGAGATTATTGGGTAATGCTGCAAACTCCTCTAAAATTAAAAATTAGATTATTAAATTCAGACATCATTATCCTACCCCATTCATTTTGATGAAAAGAGCCCTGTCTAAAAATAAAGTGAGAAAATACTATTTTCAATCTGGTGGGTTTATGGTTGGAATTTTATATTTTCAAACTTAAAACAGTTCTGTTAAACAGTTGCTAGTGTTAGGAAATTATCTCACTTTGATATTTGCTTAGCCTTAGATGTGTCTTTCTTCCTTTTATTAACTTCATCTGACATTAACGTTTTAACTTTTGTAATGGTTTTAACCTTTAAAAAATGTCTTAACATTTTAACATTGTCAGAAATGAGGACTGTTCTCTCTTTTGTTTTTGGTTATGGTTCATTTGTATACCCGTTTCCAAAAAAAACTGTTAGACAAGGTGTAGTGATATAGAATAGAGCCTGTGTGGGGGAGACTTAAAGGTTCAATTTAATAAGTAAAATCATCCTGTATTTATTCTGAAGTTATTTTCATGTACAGATGTTTGAGTTGGGCCATAAAGAAGACTAAGTACCAAAAGAACTGATGCTTTCAAACTGTGGGACTCTTAAGAGTCCCTTGGACAGCAAGATCAAACAAGTCAATCCTAAAGAAAATCAACCTTGAATATTCATTGGAAGGACTGATGCTGAAGCTGAAGCTCCAATACTTTGGCTACGTGATGTAAAGAGCAGACTCATTGGAGAAGACCCTGATGCTGGGAAAGGTTGAGGGCAGGAGGAGGAGGGGGTGACAGAGAATGAGTTGGTTGGATGGCCTCACTGACTCAATGGACATGAGTTTGAGCAAACTCCGGGAGATAGTGAACGACAGGGAAGCCTGGTGTGCTACAGTCCGTGGGGTTGCAAAGAGTCAGACACAGCCTGCCGACTGAACAACGGGAACAATCTGTTTTGTCCTGAGGATTACTGCTTTTCTCACTGTAGTGCATGATAGGGATCACCAACTCTTAGGTAGCTTCGTTTCCTTTTCTGTTTCTGGTATCTGGATCTCAAGGAACCTCAAGTGATCTGTGAAGTGTCCTCAGAATGAAGTGTTGTATTATCTTGAGAGGATGAGAACCAGGGCATGTAGGAGGTGCAGCTTTTTTTTTGTTTTGAGAGAGAGGGAATTTCATGGAAGTTAAGTTGAATGGAGAGAAGCTAACTGGAATAACTTGTGACTTAGTGACCCTGCAGACTGGACCAGGTGTTAAACAGATCAGAATCTCTGGGGAATGTTGAGGGTGAAGTTCAGCCCACCACACCTACTCAGAAGGTCAGTTGTGGGAGGAAAGGTTTCCAGTCCTTTTTTTCCAATCATGGATTTCTGTGTAGGAGAAATGATGTTCCATTTCCTAGTTTATTGTGAAATGTTCCTCCTTTGAGGTCTTCTTTTACTGTATTGGTTCCAGCAATTTAACCTGCCATCTCACTTAAGCTTTGTTTCTGTAGAAGTCTCCATGTTTTTATGTTTTTACTTAAAATTGTTGAGTTCATCTTCCCAGTTTGGTGAAGAGGACATTTAAAGCTCTGATTTTAACGGCAAGTTGTGGGGCCATCTCAAATAAAAATCAAGATATTCTCTCATTATTTCAGAGATCAAGGTAGACCAGGGCTATAGTTAAACAGCCTGGGAACCTTGAAATCATTTTGTTTGCTTGCTGAAAGCATTCATTTGTATATGGTTACTATGGCTTGAATTTTCTGGGAACTGCTCTTTATTATAGCAATGGAGGTAGATAAAAAATGCTATATATAACTTCAATTGCCATTTCCTCCTCCAGGGGCTCTTCCTGACCCAGGGATCAAACCCGCGTCTCCTGCATTGGCAGGTGGATTCTTTATCTCTAAGCCACCAGGGAAGCATCCATTATTATAGTAATGGAAGTAGATAATAAAATCTATAAGAAACTTCAATTTAAATAGAGGGGACTCTTGACAAACTTAGAGTTTAACATAAACTGTAGGCAGTGTACAGTATGTGCAGTTTAAGAAATAGTCAATTTTGAGAGTGTTTCTCTGTAGAAATTGATTTAGGAACAATTATAAGTCAATCTAGGTTTTACAATGAAAATAATATAAACAGATTTTTTTTGAGCACTGATTACATGCCAGACACTCCACTAAATACTTTATATATATTATGCTTAATAACAACCTTGTTAACTGTGGACCAGGTTCTCATTCTTACCTTTTTGAAACTGATTTCAAAAGACCTTTGTACTTTTAAGGGAGTATAAGCATTGGAAAGATAAGTAAGAGAGGTTGTTCACTGTATAGACTTATGCTTACATACTTAGAGTTTGGTTTATCTGACATAAAGTTTATAAATATTTGGATTGATTTTTAAATGTTGCTAAATTATCATTAACTTAAAATTATTTTTTTTCTCTTTTAATTTATTTTGTAATTAAGGACTGATTGTGTATATGAAACTGTGAAATGTTTTGGTGAGGATGAATATAGATGATTAAAACATGGTCTTTGAGAGTTTACAGTACAGGAAGGAACAGTGACTATAGTTTGAGTCTGGGCAGAAATACAGACAGGTGTGGCGCGCAGCTGGTGGATTGGTTAGGTAAGTCAGGAGCAACCAGGTGCATGCAAATCTGATGAGTCTCCTGAGAGCAAGCTTACCTAAGGGAAGAAGAATCCAGCTGTTCTGAGCTTGGCTTGGTCTTGGGCGTTGAGGAGCAGAATAATTTTGAGCATAGAGAACGTTTGTTCTCCTTCTTCTTCTTTTTTCACTGCTGTAGCTCTTGATAGATTTATGTCTGAGTTCCATGGAAATGTAGGAGGACATTTAACTGAAAACCAGTGAGAGAAGCTTTGTTCACAGGTATATGGGAAATATTTCTTGGAGTCTTCCAGGAATATCTGTGACTTGTATGGACCTAGAAATTCCATATTAATAGGTACACGAGTTAGTGACATTTAAGTTATTACTGTTAAGACTCATGTGTCTGTGCCCATAGCTGGGCGTGCATGCGTGCTAACTTGCTTCAGACTCTTTGCGACACTATGGACTATAGCCCACCAGGCTCCTCTGTCCATGAGATTCTCCAGGGAAGAATACTGGAGTGGATTGCTGTGCCCTCCTCCAGGGATCTTCCCAAGCCAGATATCAAACCTGGGTCTCTTACATCTCCTGCATTGGCAAATGGGTTCTTTACCACTAGCGCCACCTGGGAAGCATGGGCAGGGCCTGATAATATAGGAGTTATAGAAATAACTGTCATATGAATGAAAATGAAATGGATATCTATCTATCTCTCTATCTATCTATCTAGTATGGAGAGATGGACAAATGGACATTCACAGGACAGAATGATAACAACAATTACTCCCATTTCTCATTCTAGCTGTCAAGAAAGACTTCAAGGGGGTGAGTCTTATAAAATATTTAATATTGAAGCATAGACAAATAGAAAGAGAGAATGCCAGTCCGTAAGGAGGAAAATATAGAAATAAAGACATGGAACATGACAACTATGGGGAAGGAAGGAGGATAATGAAAACTTTAGCTGCCTTCATCATGGAACATTGTAAAGAGCTTTGAAGTGGCAATAAACAAGTGTCCTGATCAGAATTGCATTCAGAAAATAAAGAATTGCATTTATGAAGGTTCATTAATTACATAGGTTACATGGTGTGGAGTGAAATAGAAGTAGAGGGGAAATGGTGGAGAGCAGTTGTTTGGAAGGCTAGTGCAGTAACTAAAATACAATAACACAATACAGTACAATAATAGGTAGTATAATTAGAAACTAGAGAAGTAGCTGTGGACAGATGAAAAGGGAAAGTTTGCCTAACATTAATGAGTGGAATTTCTACAATTTGGCAACCAATATAGATGGGAAGGAAAAAGAGAGTGTGTGTAGGGGGATCAAAGATGAGCTGAAAGTTTTGGGCAGGCATGATCAGGAAATCTGGAAAACAGAAGAATAGGAAAAAACGTTTGATAAATTCTCCCTAACACACATTGAATGTGAACTGCCAATAGGATGTGCAGACGTGATGTTTAGCTGATAGCTGGGAGTTGTGGAAACTCTGGAGACAGTGCAATCGCCAGGAGGAATTTGGAAGACAAGGACAGAAGGGAGGTTACTGAAGCTCAGACAGTGAATAGAGTTGAGGATGTATAGATAGGAGAGCTGAAGTATAGAGCTTTGGAGAATTCCTATCTTTTATTTTTATTTTTTTAATATATTTATTTATTTGGCTACACCAGGTCTTAATTGCAGCATGAAAACTCTTAGTTGGGGCATGTGGGATCCAGTTCCCTGACCACTGGACCACCAGGGAAGTCCCAAGAATGCTTATCTTTTGAATAGATTTTTTAAAAAGCAATTTTAAGTTTATAGTGAAATTGAGCAGAATGTACAGAAATTCCCCAAGTACCCCCTCACTCTGAAAATGCAGAGAATAATGTGTTTCCAGAGCAAGAAGAGTAAGGACCAGAGGAAGAGACAGAAATGTTAGAGCAAAGGAAACAAACTCCAAGGGTAGAATGTTTATAGGGCTTCCCTGGTAGCTAGGCTGGTAAAGAATCTGCCTGTAATGCAGGGGACCCTTATTCGATTCCTGGGTTTGGAAGATCCCCTGGAGAAGGAATAGGCTACCCACTCTAGTATTCTTGGCCTTCCCTAGTGGCTCAGACGGTAAAGAATCCTTCTGCAATGCAGAAGACTTGAGTTCGATCCTTGAGTTGGAAAGATCCCCCTGGAGGAGGGCATGGCAACCCCCTCCAGTATTCTTATCTGGAGAATCCCCATGGACAGAGGAGCCTGGCAGGCTACAGTCCATAGGGTTGCAAAGAGTCGCACACAACTGAGCGACTAAGCATACAGAATGTTTATGGAAACCAAGTGATTTAATTTAGGGTCAAGTTTAAACTGGTAAAAAGTAAAATTGCTATTGTTCACTCAAATAATGCCAAAATAGCATTCCTGAGAAGAAATTCTTATAGACTCTACTGATAAATAGCTACAAGTGATTGGATTTATGTATTAAAAGGCTCATGAAATGTATTTGTTCATGGTTGGATCCACTGAATAGTTCCAAGTTTCTATATTAAAAACGTAAAATATTTTCCTAATGGTTGTTTTACTCAGATATTGGAAAATCAGTTAAATCCTTTGTGACCGATATTCCCCATGTTAAATAGGACCATACTCATTTTCTACAGTTGCCTTGAAAATATCCTATAAAAGTAAAATTTTAAATGACTCAGTTTTTCAGTCCAAGAGTTACTGGTGGAAGATTTTGACAAGTACTCTGTTTTAATCTTCATATTCAATCTGCCTCTTGACTTCTTCAAAAGCATTACTGTGGATGAGTCATTGCTGAGGTGCAGAATGGAAGCTAACACCCCATCTTAATAGTAGTAGCAGAGAGGAGATTTGGAGGATAAGTGAAGTGTGTCTGCATAAGGGGACTTCCATAGTGTACTTTAAAGGCTTATGTGTATTTTATAATGTGCATGTGTTTGTTTATTGCAGTTAGTCGATATGCTTTTTGAATTGGGCATATAACTGTGCATATTACCCTGCATGGTGTGTGGTTTCCATGTTATTACATTATTTGTGTGTTCGTGCCTGATGTGAGTAGGGGCATATATAATTTTAAAAGATAAGTGTATATACACGGGCATTTATTTATATTATCCTTGTGGATGGGCAATAAAGCATTTAACATGCAAGATAAAAGAGATAAGTGCATTTAACTCTGTATTGGACATTACTAGCGAGAGACCTCAAGTCCTCAGGCAGAAAATAAAGTGCTTATGGACAGTATAATGTTGGTAATGTTGGGCTAGTATGATAAATGCAAGAGTGACTTTTGATTTTCTGAAAGGATTTCATTCTGAAAGGATTTCATGGAAGAAATGTTGGGATTGTGTGTGTATGTGTGTGTGTGTGTGTGTGTGTGCTCATTCGCTCAGTAGTGTCCAACTCTTTGTGACCCCATGGACTGTAGCCTGCTAGGCTCCTCTGTCCATGGAATTTTTCAGGCAAAAATACTGGAGTGGGTTGCCATTTCCTCCTCCAGGGGATCTTACCAACCCAGGGATTGAACCGGAGTCTCTTGCATCTTCTGCACTGGCAGGCACATTCTTTACCACTGAGTTGGTATTTTGTATTGATTTAAATACTCATTGAGAAACAGTGCCCTACAATGAGTGGGCCAAAACAAGATGTGTGCTCAGCATATCCCATCCTTATCAGTTGTTTTTTGTTGTTGTTGGCAAGAGAAATAATATTGATTAACATGGAATAATGGAAAATACTGGAATCATATTAGGTAACTCACAAAAATTGAAGGAAAAGCCAAAGAGCCAAATTTCAGGAAGGCAGGACCCAGGACAGCTCAAGAACTGTCAAAATCTATTTTGGGGGCGGTTGGAATGATTGGGTTTCAGCCATCATCATTATGCATGGCTTTTCTCTAGATTCAAATTTCCAGGAGTGAGATTCCAGTTAGGTCATCTTGGATTGGGTCACTCTTTGAAATATGGTGTGATAATTGATGGTCTACTGGAGCCAGATGGACCACAGAGGGGTTGTTCTCCAAAAGAGGCAGGAGGCATGGTTACCGAGAGATGCACTTTTCTCACAAGGGAAAAGAGATGCTCGACAGGCAAACACAAGAAGCCTGCCTTAGACAGTGACGGTGCTTTATAGTTCTGAAAAAATAGTGAAAAAAATGGACTCCTTGAGAGCTCTCTGAAACTAAATCTAGATTTATACACACTTACATATGCAGATATACACACCCATACGTGTATTTTATACACTGCTTTTGGATGATGTTTGCCGCTTTTTTCCTTTATTCATTACTCTTGTGGTTGACATATTGAGTAACATACTACAGGCTGCTTTTCTTCCCTCAAAGAGAACATTTAAAGAAATACAAGAGTTCCCCAAAGATACATTATTATAGAGTGTAACATATGACAAGTTCTGAGGTCAGCTTAATATGGAAAGTCATTTTGGGGGTTGTTAATGAAGGCAGTTTATATTTTTAGGCAAAGAAGTATGTTCTCACATCATTTTGTCTGAGTACAATTTATACTGACTTTTATGAGTATTCCTATATATCAGTAAGCGTAGATTCTCCTGCTGAAATAAGCTTTTTCTTCTGGTATACTGTTTGGCTTCTAATCCAGAACCTGATTTGCTATAATTAAAAACATGTATGGTGCTGGCAACAAAAATCTAAAGCTTGCCACTTACATTATGAATTGATCATTTTGATAGTCTCATTATACTTTAATCACGGGAAGACCTTTCTCATTGTAATTCACACACTGTAGACAAAAGAATAAAAAATATCTTTGAAGTCACTTACAGACCTTCCAGGTTCTGGATCAGTGATTCTCAAACGTCATTTGGCATGAGTCTCCCCTAGGTTGATTGCTGAAAGTATAGATGTCTGGGTCCCCTTCCAGAGGGGTCGTTTGGATTTGGATTTGATAGGTCTGGTGGGGGCTCAAGATTCCAATTTTATCAGATATTCCAGATGATCGTGATGTCTGTGGACCATGCTTTTGAAAACCCTACTTTCAACGATTTTGTATTAGCTTGTGAATATTGTCAAAGAAGTAAGAATTATGTCTAATTAGTAGAGGTTTGGAGTTGAATTATTGTAACATTGATCATTCATATCATTTGCTTTTTGAAGCACATTTCTATATAAGTGGCCAAGAATTCTATTCTTACTGAAAATATTAGGTGTCTTTATATGGAAGTTAATGAGAAAGGAAAGTCTGTGAGTAAATTCTATATCTTTAAGTAACATTTTAATTCTGGCTGCATCTCATATATTAATAACATTTTTTTTTGTATATGAGAATTTTCCGAAGTACGTTGGACCCTCCCTTCTCCTTGGTTTTGTTTATGACAGGCCAGAATTCTCTGATAAATATAGCGTAGGAGGTGTACCAAGACTGTAGTTTCATCCTGTATGCCTTTGAAATTCGTATTTTCATGCATGTACTTTTTCTTCTAAAAACAAAGTAGTTTTTGTCAGGCTTTTCTAGCAGAAAACCTTTATATCACACATGTTTCTCTCAACATAAGATGGTTTGGGTTGTGATGTCATTTTTTTTTTTTTTTAATTAACCATGCGTGGACCTGACACTGTCAGTGATCCAATGCAAGGATGCCAGGAAGTCAGATTGCAATTGCCAAAGGCACTGTGGATCATATAAAGAAATTATAGGGAGCAGTTAGACCAGGATAGAGCCCAACAATCAGAAACAGAGTCTTTAATTTTGAGCAAAATTGTAAATATTGCCAGCCTCAGCATATACTGGTTAACTGCATAAAACAAAAGATATTTTACTATATGTAATACGGAAAAATTGGGTTACATACAGGTCCTTTTAGTTATGTCTGAACTTACCCCTGGGCTTCCCTCGTGGCTCAAGGCTTCCCAGGTGACTCAATGGTAAAGAATTTGCCTGCCAACGCAGAAGACACCAGAGATGCGGGTTCGATCCCTGCGTTGGGAAGTTCCCCTAGAGGAGAAAATGGCAACCCACTCCAGTATTCTTGCAGGATAATCCCATGGACAGAGGAGCCTGGCGGGCTAGTCCATAGGGTCTGTAAGAGTCAGACATGATTGAGCAACTGAGCAGGCACAGACATGCATAGTTGTAATCATCTGCAGAAGCATCACTGTGTATAAACAACAGAGGCTAGACAGCTAAGGGTGGCACAAATTGAAGATCTCAATTTTTAAATAACCATAGGTCTCAAGTAGGAAATGCGAATCTAGTAGATTTTTTATCTTTTAACTGAGCTGAAAGATTCTCAAAGCACAAATAAAGGCTTATCTTTAATTATGTGAATTCAATAATGTGTTAAAATCTTTTTGCTCAAATTTTTTAGACAAACTTCTGGGTAATGAGTCTAGCTGGTCAGTTTTGATGTAAATAGACATTGTTTTCCTGATGATGATTGTTAACCTATAACAAGAAAAGTTGAGATTTTGTTGGAGGATACTGTCATGTTTTCAGTATTCGTGCTGTGATTGTAGAAAACTTGAGTATTTGTAAATCCTGTGATTTATATTTAAGAGTGTGGAAAATACATTTCTTTGAAAAACTCAGCTGATATTTTATGATATTCTGTGGGGTTAATTATTTTTGAGCTATATTCTTTTTTAAGTTTTTTTTTTTAATTTAACCAATTTATGTATTTTTGGCTGCGCTGGGTCTTCGTTGTTGTGCACAAGTTTTCTCTAGTTGTGATGAGCAGGAACTACTCTATAGTTACTGTGCGTGGGCTTCTCATTGCGGTGGCTTCTCCTTTTGCAGAGCACAGGCTCTAGGGTGTGTGGGCTTCAGTAGTTGTGATGCATGGGCTTAGTTGCCCCAGAGCATGTGGATTGAATCCATGTCTCCTGCATTGGCAGGTGGATTCTCAACCACTGGACCACCAGGGAAGTCCTGAGCTATATTCTGATAAAGTATTTTATTGTTTAATATAACATTAAATGATATATAGTAAGTAAAAGGCTTCCCAGGTAGTTCAGTGGTAAAGAATCCACCTGCCAATGCAAGAGGCTTGGGTTTCATCTCAGGTTAAGAAAGATCTCCTGGAGAAGGAAATGGCAACCCACTCCAGTATTCTTGCCTGGGAAATCCCATGGACAGAGGAGCCTGGCAGGCTACAGTCAGTGGGATTACAAAAGAGTCGAACATGATTTAGCAACTGAAACAACAACAACACGCTGTGCTGTGTTTTCAGTAATAGCATTCCATAATGTAAGAGATAGACAGGAAAGTGTTTTGCCAAGTTCTCCAAAAAAGTGTGCCTATATTTACATTCTATAGAACAGATTTGCGACCCTGCAGACTGTAGCCTGCCAGGTTCCTGTGTCCATGGGGTACTCCAGCCAAGTATCCTTGTCATTCCCTTCCCCGGGGATCTTCCAGACTCAGGGATCGAACACGGGTCTCCTGCATTGCAGGCAGATTCTTTATAGTCTGAGCCACCAGGGAAGCCTCGGTAGAAGAGAAGGAATAACTTATTAAACTAGAAAAAAACCTGGAAAAGAGGTGCTAATTCTACTTCATGCCAAGGTCTTACTGTTTCTACTTTTTTTATCATGGTACACAATGTATTCCAGGTTTGTGACGGTATTTATATACTTATTTGCAGAGTAGAAGTTTGTATACCCTTAAGTGATAGGAAAAAATATATTTACATTTGTCTTTTTAAATGTAAAACAGACCTCTTTCCCTCTTTCTTCTTTCTTCACATGACTTTGGTTTTCTTTTCTTTTCTTTTGTTTTACTTTTTCAATTGGAGGAAAACTGCTTTACAATGTTGTGTTGGTTTCTGCCATACAACGCAAAGCTGCCATAATTAGACAAATATCACCTCCCTGTTGAGCCTCCCTCCCCTCCAGCCATCCCACCCCTATTGTTCATCACAGAGCGTCAGGCTAGGCTCCCTGTGTTATATAGCAACTTTGCACCAGCTGTCTGTTTGACACACGTTGTTGTTGCGCTAATTTGCTTCAGTCATGTCCGACTCTTTAAGACCCTACGGGCTGTAGCCCACCCCGCCCCTCCAGGCTCCTCTGTCCATGGGATTCTCCAGGCGTGAATACTGAGTGGGTTGCCTTTCTCCAGGGGATCTTTCTGACCCAGGGATCAAATCCACATCTCTTCCATCTTCTGCATTGGCTGGCAGGTTCTTTACCACTAGTGCCACCTGGGAAGCCCCATGGTAGTGTATATACATCGATGCTACTTTTTCCATTCATCCCAGTCTTTCCTTTCCTCACTTCCAAGTCCTTTCTTTATATCTGTGTCTCTATTCCTTCCCTGCAAATAGGTTCATCAATGTCATTTTTCTAGATTCTATATATATATGTGTGTTAATATGCTATATTTGTTTTTCTCTCTCTTCACTCTGTATTACATTTGTCTTTATGATAAAACATTTCCTAAAGCTTTGCTTCAGTTTCATTTTTAATTTGTGGATTATATAAGAAAGAAACCTTCAATTGTTTGGTTTATGCATTTAATATCTAATAACGTCCCTTTAGACAAGTAACGGAGAAGGAAATGGCAACCCACTCCAGTACTCTTGCCTGGAAAATCCTATGGACAGAGGAGCCTGGTAGGCTGCAGTCCATGGGGTCGCTAAGGTTCGGACACAACTGAGAGACTTCACTTTCACTTTTCACTTTCATGCATTGGAGAAGGAAATGGCAACCCACTCCAGTGTTCTTGTCTGGAGAATGCCAGGGATGGCAGAGCCTGGTGGGCTGCCTTCTATGGGGTCGCACAGAGTCGGACACGACTGAAGTGACTTAGCAGCAGCAGCAGCAGCAGACCAGCAAAGTGTCAGGGCTGTGACAACCACCCAAGGTGGGAACTGGAATGATGCCAGGAAGAAATACTGGATATTAGAAACTACTCCTGTGCAAAGTGAGGGGGCAGGGGAATGGGAAGAGACATGTTTCTTTAGGTTTTGAGCTTTCAAAAATATGGGAACAAAATGGAAGATGATGTGTGGCTGAGTATTGTCATAGTAAGTGTGTTAGTCCCTAGGTGTATTTGAGTTGAAGTATATAGAATCATGATTATCATCTTCAGAAACTGAATGGAAGAAGAATGTGCAAAAAGGACAGAAGACACCCCAGAGTGGAGAAGCCATTGGGCTGCCTCTCCCATATCTCAGCTTTAAAGAACCTTCCTCACTCTGTTTAATATCTGCCCTCTTAGAAATTTCAATCATTTAAAAACCAATAGGGCTGGTGTGCACCTCCAACACTAAGCAATGCTGGTCTTGGTGGGCTGGAACAGCCAAGCTCAGTTGTGGTGGTAGTAACAGTGATGGCAGGAGTGGCAGGAACGTTACACACCTTTGCAATACAGAGGGGTGCTTGTGATGATTAAAACCCAACAGAGAACGAGTATTCTACATATTGTGATGATTGTAAGGGATCAAGGTGATGCAAGCTCTGTCACTACAGTCTTGAAGAAGGGTGAGATCTGAATGCCATGGTTATGACAATCCACAAGATGGAGTTATTTTACACTGGTAAAACATTTCCAACATGAACTCTTGCGTGAACAATGCTGCTTTCAGCAAGATAAAGCACAAAATAAGAACACTTGGTTTATTACATTCAAAGATGTGGCTAGAAAGCCACATGAAAACTACTGCTTTGATGACCCCTTAATCATTCCAGAGTTTATTAACTCATTTTGCCAAGCCTGTAGGTTGAAAATTTCCTATGTTGGGTTAAATATGCTCTTTTCTTATGCTATGTTTATAGGAAATACAACTTGATCTTGGTAAGAGTCTAATGAATTTCTTTTTACGAAATTATAACTCATGTCAAAAGATTAAATGGAAGAAATGAGAATAAAGCTTTCCCATCATAGTCATCATCTATCCCTAGTGCTCAGCGTAATGACGGGGACATGGTGGGCTCATGATGTGTTTGTGGTGAACAGGATTACTTCTGTGGGAAGAGGTATGACAGACACAGTGCTGAATTGAACAAGGAAATGATGTGTTAATTTGTCTCCATACAAAATTCCTTCTATTTAGTAGGTCTCGTTTATGCTTCTTTTCCTTTTTTTTTTTTTTTTTTTACCATGCTGACATATATATTCCAAGGAAAAGTCTTTTCGCTAAATTGTAATGTTCTCAAGATCTGGGTTGACAGTGCACCTAATAGATGTGGGTTATTGTGGGAAAGCTGTAGGTACTTTTTTTTTTTTAGTTTGCTGAAGGTATTAATTAGTTGAACTAAAATGAGTAGGTGTGACTAGATTATTTTCTAGGCATTTAGTTTTGAATTGTTATTACATGCATTGTAACCTCAACTGCGGTATTTCTACGAAACAAAGTTTTGAAGCAGTTTGACAAAATTCCCTTTCTCATTTTTTTTTTCTTCCCTTTTGTAACAAAAGGTAGTGAATGTCACCTGCATTCTTTCTAAATATATAGGTAATAGTGTATAAAGTGTAAGTGTCTTAACAGTATAAACATAGCCTTTTCAATTTGAGTAATAAGAAACTGAATTGTGTAACTTCTCTGACTCTAGTAATCTGTATAAAAATTTTTGGACTCAAACACAAAGTGCATAAGATTAGACAGTTCTTTATATTTGTTTCTCTACTTTGAATATGGCCAAGAAAATAGATAAAGAAATCAAACTTTACAAATCAAACTTTATGACCTCATTGAAGTTCTTATTGATGGTAGTGCTTATTTGGATCATTAAACTCTTTTTAGCAGAATAGAACTCTTTACTGATATATATCGGGTTTGTTTGGTTCTGTGCTTGTCAGCATATAAAACCTGAATTTACAATGATATTCTTTGGATTGTATGTAAAGGGAGAAAATAAAACACTGAATATGGATGGAAAGGTATTGTTAATGAGTCACTGTCTCATATAAGACTGTGCGCTCAAAGTAAATCTGGAATCAAATGTGATAGTTACAGAAGGATGTAACTGATTATGTGTGTATGTTGCCTGGGCTTCTGTCTGAGTACCTATTAAAATTTTGATTTGCTGGATAGCTCTGTGACTCTTTCCTTTACTCTCATCTAGTGAGTTATTTGGAGAAGGCAATGGCACCCCACTCTAGTACTCTTGCCTGGAAAATCCCATGGACGGAGGAGCCTGGTAGGCTGTAGTCCATGGTGTCGCGAAGAGTCGGACACGACTGAGCGACTTCACTTTCACTTTTCACTTTCATGCATTGGGGAAGGAAATGGCAACCCACTCCAGTGTTCTTGCCTGGAGAATCCCAGGGACGGGGGAGCCTGGTGGGCTGCCGTCTATGGGGTCGCACAGAGTTGGGCACGACTGAAGCGACTTAGCAGCAGCAGCAGCATCAGTGAGTTATTTTTGGCTCCAAGCCACCTTTTAAGAAGGTCACTGATTCTTGTGATGAGTGAAATTACGTCCTGCAAAATTTTAAGGACCTATTTTAAGCATAGGCATCATTTTTTCCTTCTCCGGAGAGAAGAAAATCGGTTAGCTTTTTCTTCCTTTATTGTCTTCTGTTTATTTTTCTGAACACTGAGTCAGTATAACTTACTAGTTAACTTACTGAGTCATGTTTTCTGTGAAAAAGACAATGATCTGAGTCACTATACTTTTATAAAGGATGTGAAACCTGTAGACCAGCATCTGACAGAGTAGGCACTCTGCTTCTCCTCTTGTGACTTTGTTAAAAATTTCAACTTCTCAATATCTTTTTTAAAAAATTCTTATCTATAAAAGTGGTGAATGAGCACATTTTTCACAAAATCTAGTCAACAGACGATAGCTTATTGAACGTTTATTATTAGCAAGACTATTTTGTCCTACCATATTTTTAAACTAACAACACTGAGAGGGGAATTAAGAAGTAACATAGCAGATGAGAAGTGAAAAGCGTCAGAGAGTAGGGCTGAAGTTTCCCATGCAAGCTGTCATACCAGCTGTTTTAATGAGTGCATTGACCATCAAAAGCCTAGATTCTTGCCTCAAATTATGATCTTGACAATCTTTTCTTAAACCCTTTCTTCCATCTGGTAATTCAGTCTGTTTTGGAGACACACATTTTTTTCTCCAGCTTTTGATTCGACTTTTTTGGTATCTGTTCAGTTCAGTTCAGTCGCTCAGTTGTGTCCGACTCTTTGCCACCCCATGAATCACAGCACGCCAGGCCTTCCTGTCCTTCACCAACTCCCGAAGTTTACCCAGACCCATGTCCATCAAGTCAGTGATGCCATGCAACGATCTCATCCTCTGTCATCCCCTTCTCCTCCTGCCCCCAATCCTTCCCAGCATTAGGGTCTTTTCCAAGGAGTCAACTCTTCGCATGAGGTGACCAAAGTATTGGAGTTTCAGCTTCAACATCAGTCCTTCCAATGAACTCCCAGGACTGATCTCCTTTAGGATGGACTGGTTGGATCTCCTTGCAGTCCAAGGGACTCTCAAGAGTCTTCTCCAACACCACATTTCAAAAGCATCAATTCTTCGGCGCTCAGCTTTCTTCACTGTCCAACTCTCACATCCATACATGACCACTGGAAAAACCATAGCCTTGACTAGACGGACCTTTGTTGGCAAAGTAATGTCTCTGCTTTTAAACATGCTATCTAGGTTGGTTATAACCTTCCTTCCAAGGAGTAAGCGTCTTTTAATTTCATGGCTGCAATCACCATCAGCAGTGATTTTGGAGCCCAGAAAAATAAAGTCTGACACTGTTTCCACTGTTTCCCCATCTACTTCCCATGAAGTGATGGGACCAGATGCCATGCTCTTAGTTTTCTGAATGTTGAGCTTTAAGCCAACTTTGTCACTCTCTTCTTTGACTCTCATCAAGAGGCTCTTTAGTTCTTCCTCACTTTCTGCCATAAGGGTGGTGTCATCTGCATATCTGAGGTTATTGATATTTCTCCCTGGAATCTTGATTCCAGCTTGTGTTTCTTCCAGCCCAGCATTTCTCATGATGTACTCTGCATATAAGTTAAATAAGCAAGGTGATAATATACAGCCTTGGCGTACTCCTTTTCCTATTTGGAACCAGTCTGTTGTTCCATGTCCAGTTCTAATTGTTGCTTCCTGACCTGCATACAGGTTTCTCAAGAGGCAGGTCAGGTGGTCTGGTATTCCCTTCTCTTTCAGAATTTCCCACAGTTTATTGTGATCCACACAGTCAAAGGCTTTGGCATAGTCAATAAAGCAGAAATAGGTGTTTTTCTGGAATTCTCTTGCTTTTTTGATGATCCAGTGGATGTTGGCAATTTGATCTCTGGTTCCTCCGCCTTTTCTAAAACCAGCTTGAATATTTGGAAGTTCACGGTTCACGTATTGCTGAAGCCTGGCTTGGAGAATTTTGAGCATTACTTTACTAGCGTGTGTGATGAGTGCGATTGTGTAGTAGTTTGAGCATTCTTTGACATCGCCTTTCTTTGGGATTGGAATGAAAACTGACCTTTTCCAGTCCTGTGGCCACTGCTGAGTTTTCCAGATTTGCTGACATATCGAGTACAGCACTTTCACAGCATCATCTTTTAGGATTTGAAATAGCTCAACTGGAATTCCATCACCTCCACTAGCTTTGTTCGTAGTGATGCTTTCTAAGGCCCACTTGACTTCACATTCCAGGATGTCTGGCTCTAGGTGAGTGATCACACCTTTGTGGTTGTCTGGGTCATGAAGATCTTTTTTGTATAGTTCTTCTGTGTATTCTTGCCACCTCTTAATATTTTCTACTTCAGTTAGATCCATACCATTTCTGTCCTTTATTGTGCCCATCTTTGCATGAAATGTTCCCTTGATATCTCTAATGTTCTTGTAGAGATCTCTAGTCTTTTCCATTCTATTGTTTTCCTCTATTTCTTTGCATTGTTCACTTAGGAAAGCTTTCTTATTTATCTTTGCTATTCTTTGGAACACTGCATTCAAATGGGTATATCTTTCTTTTTCTCCTTTGCTTTTATCTTCTCTTTTCTCAGCTATTTGTAAGACCTCCTCAGACAACCATTTTGCCTTTTTGCATTTCTTTTTCTTGGGGATGGTTTTGATAACCACCTCTTGTACAATGTTGTGAACCTCTATCCATAGTTCTTCACGCACTCTGTCTATCAGATCTAATCCCTTGAATCTATTTGTCACTTCCACTGTAAAATTGTAAAGGATCTGATTTAGGTTGTACCTGAATGGCCTAGTGGTTTTCCTGCTTTCTTCAATTTAAGTCTGAATTTGGCAATAAGGAGTTCATGATCTGAGCCACAGTCAGCTACTGGTCTTGTTTTTGCTGACTGTATCGAGCTTCTCCATCTTCGACTCTAAAGAATATATCAATCTGTAAAGAATATAACCAGTCTGATTTCTGTATTGACCATCTGGTGATGTCCATGTGTAGAGTCGTCTCTTGTGTTGTTGGAAGAGGGTGTTTGCTATGACCAGTGTGTTCTCTTGGCAAAACTCTATTAGCCTTTGCCCTGCTTCATTTTGTACTCCAAGGCCAAAGTTGTCTGTTACTAGATAAAAGAAGGAGGAATAACCCAGTATTTTTCAAGTTGAAGAGAACTATTGGAGCTTGTACTTTTAGAAATCTATTCCCAAGAGTTATCTGTAGCTACTGTTTGACAGAGAATATATGCAGAGTACATCATGTGAAATGCTGGACTGGATGAAGCAGAACCTGGAATCAAGATTGCAGGGAGAAATATCAATAACCTTAGATATGCAGATGACACCACCCTTATGGCAGAAAGCAAAGAAGAACTAAAGAGCCTCTTGATGAAGGTGAAAGAGGAGAATGAAAAAGGTGGCTTAAAACTCAACATTCAAAAAACAGAGATCATGGCATCCAGTCCCATCACTTACTTACTGACAAGTATATGGGGAAGCAATGGAAACAGTGACAAACTATATTTTCTTGGGCTCCAAACACTGCAGATGGTGACTGAAGCCATGAAATTAAAAAAAAAAAAATACTTGCTCCTTGGAAGCAAAGCTATGACAAACCTAGACAGCATATTAAAAAAAGAGACATTACTTTACTGACAAAATTCATCTAGTCAGTGCTACAATTTTTCCAGTAGTTATGTATCGATGTGAGAAATGGACCATAAAAAATGCTGAGTGCTGAAGTATTGATGCTTTTGAGCCATGGTGTTGGAGAAGACTCTTGAGAGTCCCTTGGACTGCAAGGAGATCAAACCAGTCAATCCTAAAGGAAATCAGTCCTGAATATTCATGGGAAGGACTGATGCTGAAGCTGAAGCTCTAGTACTTTGGCCATCTGATGCGAAGAACTGACTCATTGGAAATGACCCTGATGCTAGGAAAGATTGAAGGCAGAAGAAGGGGACGATAGAAGATGAGATGGTTGAATGGCATCACCAACTCGATGGACGTGAGTTTGAGCAAGCTCTGGGAGTTGGTGATGGATGGGGAAGACTGGCATACTGCAGTCCAGTTCAGCTCAGTTCAGTTCAGTCACTCAGTCGTGTCCGACTCTTTGCAATTCCATGAACCCCAGAACGCCAGGCCTCCCTGTCCATCACCAACTGCCAGAGTCTACCCAACCCCATGTTCATTGAGTCGGTGATGCCATCCAACCATGTCATCGTCTGTTGTGCCATTCTCCCCCTGCCCTCAATCTTTTCCAGCATCTGGGTCTTTTCAAATGAGTCAGCTCTTCGCATCAGGTGGCCAAAGTATTGGCGTTTTAGCTTCAACATCAGCCCTTCCAATGAACACCCAGGACTGATCTCCTTTAGGATGGACTGATTGGATCTCCTTGCAGTCCAAGGGACTCTCAAGAGTCTTCTCCAACACCACAGTTCAAAAGCATCAATTCTTCGGCACTCAGCTTTCTTTATAGTCCAACTCTCACATCCATACATGACTACTGAAAAAACCGTAACCTTGACTTGATGGACTTTTGTGGACAAAGTAATGTCTCTGCTTTTAAATATGCTATCTAGGTTGGTCATAGCTTTCCTTCCAAAGAGTAAGCGTCTTTTAATTTCATGGCTGCAATCACCATCAGCAGTGATTTTGGAGCCCCCCAAAATAAAGTCAACTACTGTTTCCACTGTTTCCCCATCTATTTGCCATGAAATGATGGGACTAGATGCCATGATCTTAGTTTTCTGAATGTTGAGCTTTAACCCAACTTTGTCACTCTCCTCTTTCACTTTCATCAAGAGGCTCTTTAGTTCTTCTTCGCTTTCTGCTATAAGGGTGGTGTCATCTGCATATCTGAGGTTATTGATATTTCTCCCAGCAATCTTGATTCCAGCTTGTACTTACTCCAGCTCAGTGTTTCTCATGATGTACTCTGCATATAAGTTAAATAAATATACAGTTAAATAAATATACAGCCTTGATGTACTCGTTTTCCTATTTGGAACCAGTCTGTTGTTCCATGTCCAGTTCTAACTGTTGCTTCCTGACCTGCATACAGGTTTCTCAAGAGACAGGTCAGGTGGTCTTGTATTCCTATCTCTTTCGGAATTTTCCACAGTTTATTGTGATCCAAACAGTCAAAGGCTTTGAATAGTTAATAAAGCAGAAATAGATGTTTTTCTGAAACTCTCTTGGTTTTTCAATGATCCAGCGGATGTTGGCAATTTGATCTCTGGTTCCTCTGCCTTTTCTAAAACCAGCTTGAACATCTGGAAGTTCACAGTTCACGTATTGTTGAAGCCTGGCTTGGAGAATTTTGAGCATTACTTTTCTAGCATGTGAGATGAGTGCAATTGTGCGGTAGTTTGAGCATTCTTTGGCATTGCCTTTCTTGGGATTGGAATGAAAACTGACCTTTTCCAGTCCTGTGGCCACTGTTGAGTTTTCCAAATTTGCTGACATATTGAGTGCAGCACTTTCACAGCATAATCTTTTAGGATTTTAAATAGCTCCACTGGAATTCCATCACCTCCACTAGCTTTGTTCATAGTGTTGTTTCCTAAGACCCACTTGACTTCCCATTCCAGGATGTCTGGCTCTAGGTGAGTGTTGATGACATCATCGTGATTATCTGCGTCATGGAGATCTTTTTTGTACAGTTCTTCTGTGTATTCTCGCCACCTCTTCTTAATATCTTCTGCTTCTGTTTAGGTTCATACCATTTCTGTCCTTTATCGAGCCCATCTTTGCATGAAATGTTCCCTTGGTATCTCTAATTTTCTCGAAGAGATCTCTAGTCTTTCCCATTCTATTGTTTTCCTCTATTTCTTTGCAGACCATGGGATTGCAGAGAGTTGGACATGACTGAGCTACTGAACTAACTAACTAAGTAACTGTTTGACAGCTTTGTTACTTAAGTATCTTTCAGGTGTCCACCTTAAATCTAGGATATAATGATAACAGCAGCAATAACCCTTACATCGCTCTGCCCACTTCCTACCATGATGCCTATGTTTATCATCTGGGGAAATTGCTGGTTTTCCCTATAGGAAACTTGTGGGCACAGCCAATTTGCTGTGAGCAGTTTAGGAGCTCTATCCCATTTACCCTAAGGTGAGTATAGAAGTCATGAGAATTGAATTTTCTGAACTGCATCTCTGATCTCGTGTAAGAAATGTAGAGCAGATGCAGTGATTCAGATGTAACTCCATCTGTGCCTAGATGAGAGTCAGACTCACTCATCTGTCTCTTGGTCTTTTGTTCTGCTTTCAGCCTGCTTCACTCAGGAATGTTCTATTAAGACATGGAGGGTCAGGTTTCTGAGATTTGAAAAGCTCTAGGTAGATGTTTGCTTAGTTCTTAATATTGAAAAAATAAATATTTTAAAATAATAAAGAAGGGTGATAGCTTTCAAGACATCCCTTGAAGAATTTCATATGTGAGAGAAACTAGGATACAGTAATTCTGATGTGTTTAAGGGAGAATGGAATTGGGGTAGATTGTGTGGGGAAGGGAGAAGGAGCAAAGGTTATTTTAGAATAGGAATATAGCATAAGAAATACTATCCTAATGACATCTGGGCACTCCTTGCCTGCCTCCCACCCCTTTATGCCAATCAGTATATTGTTTTGCATGGAGAATGCACAGTAGGGGCAGTGTAAACTTTTCTGAGGACAACTGTTAACAGCATTTATTCTCTATCTGACACCAGGATAGAACAGGTGTATTTATATGTCTACCTTGGAGACAAATGAAGAGGGTGTTTCTTGGAATTCATTGTTGTGGGGTTGGGCTTATTATTTTGGGAAGAGGAGAAATAAATGAGGGAGGGGTTTACCAGAAACAGAAACAAAATTAAAACATTTATTAGAAGATTAATCATTGACACTGCTTAACCAAGACTAAAAGATTTAGTTTAGCTGAAGATTTAGTTTAGCTATAGAATTTAAAAACTCAGATTTGTTGAGGCATAATGTAGATAAATGAAATCCATCAATTTGAGGCAAAATATTTGATAAATTCTGACTATTGTATACAGGCATATAGCCATCACCACACCATGATTTTTAAATAGTTCCCTCATGTGCCTTTGCAGTCAGTTCCCTTCCTACACTTCTAGCAACTGCTGATCTGCTTCATTTCACTATAATTTTACCTCTTCTAGAATTTTATACAACTGAAATCATATAGTGGGTATTATGTGTGTGTGTGTATGTGTGCGTGTGTATTTGGCTTCTTTCAATTATAGCGCTTTTGCGATTCAGCCGTGTTATTACTGAATCTATAATTTGTGTAATTTTATTACAGAATACTTACTATTCCACTGTATGGATACATCAAAATTGGTTTATCCATTCACCAGTCAAAAAAGACCTTTGGATTTTCCTAGTTTTTGTGGTTATTCCAAATAAAGCTGATAAGAGCATTAGAGTAGAAGTCTTTGTGTGGATAAGTGTTCAATTCATTTAAGTAAATATTTAGGAGTAGATTTGTCAGATCATATAATAAGTATATTTTTAACTTTATAACAAACTGCCAGACTATTTTATGAACTGGGCCTCACCACTTTTCATTGCTCATAGCAAAGTAAGAGAGTTCCAGTTCCTCTGAATCCTTGCCAACATTAGGTAATGTCAGTCTTTTTAATTTAGTTGTTCTTATGTGTGTAAGGATATCTCATAAAGATTTTGATTATTTTCATTGCTGTAATTATTGGTGGTGTTGAGTATTTTTTCCTGTGTGTATATTTGTCATTCATATATCTGCCCTTTGAGATGTGCAATTTTTTTGCTGATTTTAAAAAATAAATTGTGTTCTAGAGTCTAGGAATTCTTTTACTATTCTGGACAATAATATGTATTTTCTTCTGTCTGTGGCTAGCCTTTTCATTTCCATAGCTTTTTTTTTTGAGTACAGTTAAAAGAAATTTTAGTCTGATTTTTTGATGTTTTCTTTTATGTTCATGATCTTTGTGTCCTATTTTAAGAAATCTTTGACAAACTCAAAATGCTTAATTCCAAGAAATTTTGTAACTTTAGTCTGTATATTTAGTTTAATCTTCTAGAACTGATTGGGCTTCTCAGGTGTGTCACCAGTAAAGAATCTGCTGCCAATGCAAGAGATTCAGGAGATGTGAGTTCGATCCCTGGTTAGAGAAGATCCCCTGGAGGAGGAAATAGCAACCCACTCAAGGGAAAATACTGTGGAGAGTAGCTTGACAGGGGGTCACCAAGAGTCAGACATGACTGAGTATGCACCCATGCATGTATTTAGACAGATTCAGTTAAGTACAGTTGCTCAGTGGTGTACGACTCTTTGTGACCCCATGGACTGCAGTATGCCAGGCTTCCCTGTCCATCACCAACTCCCAAAGCTTGCACAGACTCATATCCATTGAGTCGGTGATGCCATCCAATCATCTCATCCTTTGTTGTCCCATTCTCATACTGCCCTTAATCTTTCCCAGCATCAGGGTCTTTTCCAATGAGTTGGTTCCTTGCATCAGGTGGCCAAAGTATTGTTGCTTCAGCTTCAGCATCAGTCCTTCCAATGAATATTCAGGACTGATTTCCTTTAGGATTGACTGGTTTGATCTCCTTGCAGTCCAAGGGACTCTCGAGAGTCTTCTCCAACACCACAGTTCAAAAGCGTCAATTCTTCAGCACTCAGCTTTCTTTATGATTCAACTCTCACATCCATACATGACTACTGGAAAAACTATAGCTTTGACTATATGGCCCTTTGTCTGCAAAGTAACATATCTGCTTTATAATATGCTGTCTAGGTTTGTCATAGTTTTTCTTCCAAGGAGCAAGTGTCTTTTAATTACAGGGCTGCAGTCACCATCTGCAGTGATTTTGGAGCCGAAGAAAATAATGCCTGTCACTGTTTCCATTATTTCCCCATCTCTTTTTCATGAAGTGACTGGACTGGATGCCATGATCTTTGTTTTTTGAATGTTGAGTTTTAAGCCAGCTTTTTCACTCTTCTCTTTCACTTTCATCAGGAGGCTCTTTAGTTCCTCTTCGCTTTCTGCCATAAGGGTGGTGTTATCTGCACATCTAAGGTTATTGATATTTCTCCCTGCAATCTTGATTCCAGCTTTTGCTTCATCCAGCCCACATTTCACATGATGTACTCTGCATATAAGTTAAATAAGCACGGTGACAATATACAGCCTTTGACGTACTCCTTTCCTAATTTGGAACCAATTTGTTGTTCCATGTCCAGTTCTAACTGTTGCTTCTTGACCTGCATACAGGTTTCTCAGGAGGCAGGTAAGGGTGTCTGGTACTCCTATATCTGTAAGAGTTTTCCACAGTTTTATTGTGATCCACACAGTCAAAGGCTTTAGCATAATCAATAAAACAGAAGTAGATGTTTTTCTGGAATTCTCTTGCTTTATCTATGGTCCTGTGGATTTTGGCAATTTGATCTCTGGTTCCCCTGCCTTTTCTAAATCTAGCTTGTACATCTGGAAGTTCTCTGTTCATATACTGTTGAAGCCTAGCTTGGAGAATTTTGTACATTGCTTTGCTAGCGTATGAAATGAGTGCAATTGTGAGGTAGTTTGAACATTCTTTGGCATTGCCTTTTTTTGGGATTGGCATGAAAACTGACCTTTTTTCAGTCCTGTGGCCAGTGCTGGGTTTTCCAAATTTGCTGGCATATTGAGTGCAGCACTTTTACAGCATTGCCTTTTAGGACTTGAAATAGCTCAGCTGGAATTCCATCACTTTTACTATCTTTGTTCGTAGTGATGCTTTCTAAGGCCCACTTGACTTCACACTCCAGGATGTCTGGCTCTGTGTTAGTGACCGCATCATTGTGGTTATCTGGGTCATGAAGATCTTTTTTGTATAGTTCTTCTGTGTATTCTTGACACCTCTTCTAAATATCTTTTGCGTCTTTTAGGTCCATGCTGTTTCTGTCCTTTATTGTGCCCATCTTTGCATGAAATATTCCCTTGGTATCTCTAATTTACTTGCAGAGGTCTCTAGTCTTTCACATTCTATTCTGATTGTCTTTTAGACAGATTACTTCCACATTATTCTTTTTGAAATTGCTTCAGCTATCCTAGTTCCTTTTGCTTTCTGTATACATTCCTAAGTAATCCTTTCTGCATCTATAAAAATCTTTCTTGAATTTTGGCAGGGATTGTATTAAACTTATATAAAAATTTGGGAGGATTGACATCTTTGCCATGTTGAGTCTTCAATCCATGATCACATATTAGATCTTCACTGATTCTTTCATCAGCATTATGTAGTCTTCAGCATATAAATCCTGCACTTGTTTTCCTAGATTTACACCTATGACTTCATCTTCTTCCCCCTGAAAGACTGTACATGATGTTGTTTTTTAGTTCATTATATTCCCTTATTCTCCTTTTGATGTCTGTGGGATCTTGAACAAATCTCGTTTCATTCTTGATATCAATAAGTTGTCTCTCTTTTATTTGTTGTCAGTCTTTGCTAGAGAATTGTCAATTTTATTAAAGTTTTCAAGTGGCCAGCTCTTTGTTTCATTGATTTTCTCTATTATTTTTCTCTTTTATAGTCATTAATTTCTACTCCTTATTATTTTTTTCTTTCTACGTCTTTTGCCTTTATTTTGCGATTCCTCCTTCCAATTTCTTCAATTGGGAACTTAAATTATTGATTTGAGACTTTTCCTTTTTCTAATGTATTCATTTTATATCATCAGTTTCCCACTCTATACTGCTTTAGGTGAGTCTGCCAAATAGCGATGTGTTGTATATTCATTAAATTAAAAAAATTTTCCTTGAAAATTCCTTTTGACTCATTATTTAAAGTAGTTGTTTAATTTCTCAGTGTTTGGAGGATATTCCTATTATTTTTAGTTTGATTCCCCTGTAGTCAGAGAACACACTCTGTCTGATTTCAGTTATATTAAGTTTGGGGAGATTTTTTATGGCCAACAGTATGGTCTGTTTTTGGTGGGCTCTTGAAAATATGTGTATTTTGCTGTTCTTGTGTGGAATGTTGTATAAATACTGATTAGATCTTGTTGGTTGATGGTGTTGTTGAGGTCTTCCATATCTTTGCTAATTTCTGTCTAGCGATTCTATCAATTCTTGGTGTGAGGCATGTGGAAGACACCAAGTATAATTGTCGATTTGTCTATTTCTCCTTTCAATTCTGTCAGTGTTTTTGTGTAACACTTTTTTAGCTCTGTTATTTGATCTGTACACCTAAGACTGCTGTATCTTCTTGGTGGATTGATGATTTTATCATTATATAGTATCTCTTTCTATGTTGGGTATTTTTCTTTGCTCTGAAGTCTATTTTATCTGATATTCATGTGGCCACTTGTGATTTCCTTTGATTGATGTTTAATGGCATATCTTTTCATTGTTTTACTTTCATCTTGTTTATATTGTTATATTTGAAGTGAGTTTGTAGATTGCTTGTAATCAGCACATAGTCTGATCATGTGCAGAGGGACGGATACGTCTTTACTCCCGGGCAGTGGTGGGACTGTTGGCTTCCCATGGAAATCTTCACTGGTAATACAGGAAACTGTGGAAAGGCTGGTTACCGACTGGTGGGGATAGAATTTCCAGCTTCCCACTTGGCTTTCCCTCACACGTCAGCCGGAGTGTTGGGGTGACTCATTACAGCATTGAGAGAGTGGAAGTCTAGGCTCTTCGCTTCGCTGATGCTGGTGTGGGCGTGGATAGAACCGTAGTTTTTTTTTTCTGTGGTGTTTGGCTGAAGTAGAGCTGTTATTGTCTAAGATTTTCTATCTTCAGATGCTGGCCCCTTCCTGGTCCTTTGGCTAAAGAGAGCAGTCTTTTGTTGGAGCTTTTGTTTTTTGTCTGAGCCTGTTGTTATTTCTGACTTGCCAGCTTTTTCCTCTCTAAGTCTGGAGAACACAAGGCGAGAAGAAAAGCCAGTATCTCACAGCAGATCCTGGGGTCTCTAACCATTCTCTCTTCTCTGCATCTTTAGAGCCATATGTTCTTGTGTGTGTGTGTGTGTGTGTGTGTGTGTATGTGTGTGTATAATGTATATATAATGTCCAGCATATTCAGCTGCACTTATTGGAAAGAAATCCTCAATGGAGTAGGAGTAGGTCTATCCCATTTTTCTGGATGTGGGAGTCTACCACCTGCGATTTAAACAAAATCTCGGGGATCTGTAGCTTAGGATAAACATGCAGATAAGCAAGGTTCTCCATACATTAGTTATCATTGTTTTTGTTAATGCTGACATTTTATTCTTTTTTTGAAGTTTAGAAACAAGGTACCACATTTTTTTAAAAAATGTAGTGTATTTTGTGTAAGTTGTCAAATTCATTTTTGTGGAGTTCCTTGTATCCCCTTGCTCTCCTCTGATATCTGTAGGGTCTTGACACATCTCCTGTTTCGTTCCTGATATCAGCAAGTCGTCTTCTCTTTCATTTGTTGTCAGTTTTGCTAGAGGCTTGTCAGTTTTAGTGCACATTTCTTTGTTGCATGTTTCTGATTTTGTTTGCTATGCTTTGTGCTAATTTTGAGATGAATTTCTCCCTCACTGATGTTTATGGTCATAAAATATTATAATTAAGTTTGAGGCAACTCAGATTAACCAGTGTCTTAACATTAAACAAATCATTAGGCAAAGTTTCCTGGGACACTTAAGTCATTTTACAGCTGTCAGCATGAGCTATTTATAAAAAAAAAAAGAATCACTTTTACTGTTCATGTTGACTGTCTTTTATGTGGCATATCCAGTAATAGCACCATGAGACTACTCAATACACACCTCCGATTTTTCTGTTATATATATTGGGGTTTCCCAAGAACTGCAAAATGAAATAAGCAATGCTTCCTTTGAGTGGAGTCCCATTTTTATGCCTTCTTTTCAAATAAATGTTGGGGAATGGACAAGATGACATGGTTAGATTCTTCATGAAAGCAAAAGCTTATGAGTAACTTTTATGTTCAAAATCACTGTTTTTGTGTCCTTAATATACTGTATAAACCTACAGTGAATTGCTTTGCATGCTGTTAAAAGATATTTCACTGGGGATCTTTCTGTATTTGGCATGTACTCTGCCATAACAGAGGATAGCATTTTACTTTCAGGAGAAAAATGATCAGTATGTAGTTTGTTTTTTATAGGCTTCTCTTCTCCTATGGGGCGTGATTTTGGCCTTGGCAAAAACAAGAGATGCAGCGGAATTGAGAATGTATGAATATCAGAATATGTATAAAAACATTATTACTTTTTCTATTTGTCATTTATATTGTTAAGTCCCATCTCATTTTTTCCTGGACCAGGATCTCCAGATGTGAAATAATATCACTTTCAGAAACTCAATTCTCATTTCTAGTTCTTCTTTGTGTTTATCATAGGAATTTAAAGTATCTGCTTTATGTTGCATGATTTTTGACATTCCAGCTTCAAACAGAGGGAGAAGTGATCTCTACTGATAGCCTTCTTCAGTGGGGGATGCTGGCTTCTCTAAGACAGCAGTTCTCAAACTTTTTGACCTTGGAGCTTTTATACTCTGAAAAATTATTGACAACCTCAGTGAAATTTTGTTAATACAGATTATTTCTGTCTACGTTTACCACGTCAAATTAAAGCTGAGACAGTGTTAAAATGTTGATTTATCAGTTTATTTAAAATAACAACAAAAAGCTCATTATATATTGTTAACATGAAAAACTCTTTACAAAAAAATAGCCATCAAAAAATATTAGAAGGATGGCATTGATTTTTAATCTTCGCAGACCTCTTTAATATCTGACTTAATAGAAGATTGCTGGGTTTTTATATCTGCTTTTGTATTTTAGTGTGTTGATTTTGGTTGAAGTGTATGAAGAAAACTTGGTTTTATGAACATATGCAGTTAGAAAGGAAAGTATTTTAATAGACTTTTCAGATAATTGAGGCTATTCTTTTATCCTGCCCTAAAACTTAACAAATGGTAACATTTTAAAGGTTAGCTGCAATGTGGAATCTGAAATCATATCAAATATTTTTGTCCTCTGTTACACCAAAATCCATGTTGTGCTTTCAGTGGATCATTTAGCCATGTATGATTTTGTAATTTCATGCATTGGTCATTTGGAAAATATTGGTTCACTGAGTTATGAAATATTGCCATATCAACCTTTGTTAATATATTCACAGAATCAGAAGTAATTTTAGTGTTGGGAGCTGTCAGGCTTACAGTGGAAGATACAAGTACTCCAGAATTCTAATTTTCACTTAAAAGCTTGAATTTTATCATTGGCAACAGATCCTGTCAGTTGTTTTCCTTGAAGAGGTAGGCCCACTTTATTCATTTTCAAGATGTTTGCCAAATACCCAAGTCTGAATAACCATAATCTATATAGGCTGTTACTTCATGAAATGATGTACCATGAAAAAAAAGTGGCTAGTTCAAGTCACACGCCTTAAACAAGGTGTGTGAGATCTCCCTTACATTTTGGTATGCAGTAGAAGTGTGATTATGGTTGTGTACTTCCACTATGTCACAGAATATTTAAAATTTTGTACTTAAGACTAAAGATTTAATAAAAATGTTACGGCTTTACAGGACATTGTTAAGTTCAACTGGCTTTTTAAAATTATTATTATTATTGTAATGTAAGTGTACTGCAGTAAAGAATATCATGATTGCTAAGACAGCTTGGTCCCAATGCCTAGAATTACACTAAGGGGCCAGAAGCTTCACTCACAATTGCTTTTGTGCCATCAGTGCAAAGATTGACACTGTGAAAAGGCAAGAACAACAGCATATTAAGATGAGAATAGTTTTGACCTTGCAAAACTCCTGTAAGAGTCTGGGTCTCAAGACCCCCAGGGATGCAGAGAACAAACTTTGAGAACCACTGCTCTAAGTCAATGTATAGGATAAAACATAGGTTGTTTAAAAAATGCTTGCTGATACATATATTTTTTCATTTGTTGCTTTGAAATTGGAAGGAACTTCTAAAAAATAGCATTGGTAGTCCTCATGTAGCCTTGGGGAGAAGGCAATGGCAACCCACTCCAGTACTCTTGCCTGGGAAATCCCATGGACGGAGGAGCCTGGTGGGCTGCCGTCTGTGGGGTTGCACAGAGTCGGACACGACTGAAGCGACTTAGCAGCAGCAGCAGCATGTATCCTTGAGAAGTAGGTGGCAGTCAGAGTATTGGCCTGAGAAGTGGAGAAATTCAGTCAGAACAGCTAAGCCATTTTGTCTGTGGCCTGATGATATCCTGAGAGGGGTGGAATCCTGAGTCAGAATGAAACCAACAGGAGAGCCAATGTCTGCCTGGACTAAAGTGATCCTCAGTGGAAAGCAATCCACTCTTCTCGTCTTGTGCACAGATTTTAAGTTAGCAGCAGCAGCAGCAGAGGCTCAGAATTTGCCTGCCATGTAGGAGACACAGGTTCAATCCCTGGATTGGGAAGATCCCCTGGAGGGGAAATGGCAACGCACTCCAGTATTCTTGTCTGGAGAATCCCATGGACAGAGGAGCCTGGTGGGCTACAGTCCATGGGGTCACAAAAGACTCAGACCTGACTTACCAACTAAACAACAACAAGAAAAACTATCTCAAAAAATACAGCCCATTCAGATTATTGGAAGGAGCAGGCCTGAGAAACTTGTGTATGCCAACCATCGAGATGCGAGGAGTGAGAAAGCAGTGAGGAGGAAGCGAAGCTGATTTTATTAGTGTTCTTATGTGTGCCACGTACTGTGCAAGGCACTTTATATTACCTCACGACAAACCTGTGAAGTCACTGTTATCAGACTCATTTTAGAGATAACGACATGGAGCTACAGATGTTAAACAGCTAGCCTGAGATGACATTGCTTCTATGGGTTGGAGTTGGAATTTGAACCATCTCTCTTCACTGTAATATGGTCTTTCCCATCAGTCTGCATGAGTCTCTTGTAACTGGTTAACAATTACTCTTATCTGTCTTCTTAGCATGTTTCTGAATATATAGTGAGCCCTCTATATCCACATGTTCTGCACCTGCAGGTACAACCAACTATAGATAGAAAATATTCTAAAAAATATTTCTGGAAACTTCCCAAAAGCAAAATTTGAATTTGCCATGTGCTGACGATTATTGACATAGCATTTATATTGTATTTACAACTATTTACATAGCATTTACGGGAATTCCTATTTGGTGCCAGTGGTAAAGAACACACCGGCCAATGCAGGAGATGTAAGAGAAGTGGGTTGGATCTCTGGGTTGGGAAGACCCCCTGGAGGAGGGCACAGTAACCCACTGCAATATTCTTGCCTGGAGAATCTCATGGACAGAGGAGCCTGGAGGGCTATAGTCCATGGGGTTGCAAAGAGTGAGACACGACTGAAGAGACTTAACACCCATGCATGCAGGCACGCACATAGCATTTACGTTGTAGTAGGTGTTATACACCGAAGAATTGATGCTTTTGAACTGTGGTGCTGGAGAAGACTCTTGAGAGTCCTTTGGACTGCAAGGAAATGAAACCAGTCAGTCCTGAAGGAAATGAACCCTGAATATTCATTGGAAGGACTGATGCTGAAGTTGAAGCTCCAATACTTTGGCCACCTGATTCAAAGAACCAACTCATTGGAAAAAAAATGTGATGCTGGGAAAGATTGAGAGCCAGAGGAGAAGGGGGCGACAGAGAATGAGATGGTTGGATTGCATCATTGACTCAATAGACATGAGTTTGAGAAAACTTCTGGAGATAGTGAAGGACAGGGAAGCCTGGGGTGCTGCTGTCCATGGGGTAGCAAAGAGCTGGACATGACTGAACAACTGAACAACAAAGGTATTATAAGTGCATGCATATCCAGTTGTGTCCGACTCTGGCACCATGGACTGTAGTCTGCTGGACTCCTCTGTCCATGGGATTTCCCAGACAGGAACACTGGAATGGGTTTCCATTGCCTCCTCCAGGGCATCTTCCTGACCGAGGGATCAAACTTGCATCTCTTGTCTCCTGCATTGGCAGGTGGGTTCTTTTACCACTGAGCCACACCATGTGGCTCAGCAGGGTATTGTAAGTAGTCTAGAGATAACTATTCATCTCTGTATGGGAGGGTGTGTATGGGTTATATGCAGACTACATTTTATATAAGGGACTTGAGCATCCACAGATTTTGATATCCACGCAAGGGACCTGCAATCAATCCCCCTCAGATATCAACGAATGACTGTACATGCATACACTCCAGGCTTAATGTGGGAAAAACAAACACAATTTTGTATTCATTCATCCACCAGGGGGGGCAAGAGTGCTAACTTGTTCTGTAGGTAATAACTGATGAGTAGGATTTAAATTAAGTGAATATAGAATGATTTATAATTATATGTATGTTCTGTAGGATATTGTATATGGAAAAGTCTGAACAATTATCTGATTATTGTTCCTGGTAAGAAACATTCTGTGTGTGTGTTTAATTGCTCAGTTGTGTCTGACTCTTTGCAACCCCATGGTACGTAGCTTGCCAGGGTCCTCTGTCCATGGGATTTTCCAGGCAAAAATAGTGGACTGGGTTGACATTTCCTTCTCCAGGGGATCTTCCAGACCCAGGAATTGAACCTGGGTCTCCTGCCGTTGTAGGCAAATTCTTTATCAGCTGAGCCACCAGGGAAGTCCAAGAAAGATGCTGTGCTATTTTCTTATTGAAACCTAGGAGACTACTCTTCCCTTGCCCCCCAAGTGGGAAAAATAAATGAGGTATAGTTAACTTACAAGTGTGACTGGCAGATGAAGGGAGGGATCAAGTGATGTAGATTGGCAAAATTAGCAGTAATCCAAGTCAGGAAGATTCAAATTCTGGTCTCAAATTTGTTTGTTTGAATACCTGAAAATTTTAATGATACTAGTTTAATTTTCTTATGATCTGTTTAATGCAGTGGTATCTGAAAGAAGTGATATGACTTTCCTAAGTCGTTATTTAAGCCTTAAAGGAAAGTATTAGGTGCCTTTTTGCATTTGGATAATGCTTTTATTAAGCATTAAGAATCTTCCTGCAATGCAGGAGATCTGGGTTCGATACCTAGGTTGGGAAGATCCCCTGGAGGAGGGCATGGCAACCCACTCCAGTAGTCTTGCCTGGAGAATCCCCATGGACAGAGGAGCCTGGCGGGCTACAGTCCATGGGGTTGCAAAGAGTTGGACATGACTGAGTGACTAAGCATAGCACAGATATAGAGAGTTCCTTAAAATATGTGGTATATCTAGCTCCTCACTTATATAATTGCCATGTGGGTAATTTATAGTAAAATTATGAAGTGCTTTTTTTTAAAAAAATGAAAACTGTGACTGTGAAATAATTACATAATATTTGCTATTAAATATTCATATTTGAAAATTAATTTTAATATTGTTCTGATTTGTTGTTTGTTAAGACTCCTGTAAGCTTTGGATGATGATTACTGTGAGAAAAATTAGAATTTTCGTGAGCATCATAACCATTTTAATTGTGAAACTTTGCCAACCAGATTCTTATCTGTGTACTGTGTGTATGTTTTCAATGAGTTGTTTTTGTCGTTCAGTAGCTATGTCATGTCCGACTCTTTGCAACCCCATGAACTGCAGCACACCAGACTTTCCTGTGTCCTTCATTATTTCCAGGAGCTTGCTCAAACTCATGTCCATTGAGTCGGTGATGCCATCCAGCCATCTCATCCTCTGTTGCTCCCTTCTCCAGTCCTCAATCTTTCCCAGCTGCAGGGTTTTTTTTCCAATGAGTTGACTCTTTGCATCAGGTAGCCAGGGTATTGAAGTTTCAGCTTCAATATTCCAATGAATATTCAGAGTTGATTTCCTTTAGGATTGATTGGTTTGATCTCCTAGTTCAAGGGATTCTCAAGAGTCTTCTCTAGCATCACAATTTGAAAGCATCAATTCTTCAATGCTCAGCCTTCTTTATGGTCCAGCTCTCACATCCATACATGACTATTGGAAAAACCATAGCTTTGACTATATAGACATTTGTCAGTGAAGTGATGTGTCTGCTTTTTAATATACTCTCTAGGTTGGTCATAGTTTTTCTTCCAAGGAGCAAGCATCTTTTAATTTCATGGCTGCAGTCACCATCTGCAGTAATTTTGGAGCCCAAGAAAATAAAATCTGCCACTGTTCCCACTTTTTCCCCATCTATTTGGCATGAAGTGATGGGACTGGATGCCATGATCTTAGTTTTTTAGATATTGAGTTTTAAGCCAGATTTTTCACTCTCCTCTCTTCAAGAGGCTATTAATTCCTCTTTGCCTCCTGCTATTAGTTAAATTTTGTAAATTAGATGATCTAAAATAGTTTATCATTCAACTACTTTTAGCTACAGTGAAAACTTTTCTTGAGCTCTACATATTGAGATTTTTTTCTAAACTCTGAAAAATCTCTGAAGGATTACTGAAATAATATATCTTTACATGATTCTGATTTTGAAATATGGCTGTTGGAGCAAAATGGGCCAGGGATCATAATCTTATTTGTTTTGGTAATTTAAGACATGTGGAATGTTGGAATATCTACAAATTCTTGAACGTTGGGATGTAATTGGACTTTAAAATTGCTGTGGGGTGGTAGCTTCTGAGGATAGAAAGATGAATCACTAGTTATTTCTTCAAAGATGACAGTCTAGTAGGCACTCTAATAGTAAGCAAACAATTATAATGAGATGTGGTGAGGGTAGTAAAAACGTGATGTGAACTTGCTACTATGGTATCACCAAAACAGATACCAACTTCATCTGGGACACATGCCATAAATATGCTGCAGACAGCTGGAAGGAAGGGAAAATTTTGAGCAGAGGAAATAACATGGAACAAATCTAATGTAAGAGGATGTTAATGTTAGTCACCTAATCGTGTCCGATTCTTTGCAACCCCGTGGACTGTAGCCCGCCAGACTCCTCTGCCATGGAATTCTCCAGGCGAGAATACTGGTGTGGGTGGTCATTTCCTTGTCCAGGGGATCTTCCTGACCCAGGGATCAAACACAGGTCTCCTGCACTGCAGGCCGATTCTTTACCATGTGAGCAACCAGAGGAGAGTATGACTCTTTTCAACTGTAAGAATATAAAGATAGGATAACACAGAAGGCTAAGTTGGCTCTGCAGCGGGTCTGACAGTAGTGTATCCTAAGTATATATGAGTAAGTTTGGAACTTACTTCAGTAATAGGAAACCATTCATTACTTTTTTGTAAAGAATGATATGATCCTGAGTTTTAAGAAAATCACTAGCACTTCAGGAGAAGGCAGAGATAGATTCAGTGAGAATTGGTCTGAGACAAGGCTGCCATGAGATGATGGTCAGCAGAATCCAGGGGTAAGTAGGCATAGGATTAACAGGAGGGAGTGACATGGAGAGGTTTGTAGGAGTTTGAATCTGCTCACCCAGCAATTGGAAGTTGGCCCTGAAAAGGCTGAAAGAGGCTGACTGTGTGGAAAAGAGGAGAGGAGCAAGGTTTCGTGAGGGACCTTGAGCTGGGGATAAAGATGGAAAGAAAAGAAAACACAGCTCTGACATTATCTTTGAATACTTTTAATGTATGGGGATACAGTACTATTTGTAATGTATTTTATTCTCTCAGTATCCCCTGGAGGTATTACTATCTGTAACTGACAGATGATGAAGCCATTTCAGGGAGGTCACATAGTTGACCTCAGATCACAAAACTGGAAGTGCTGAAATTTGGAATTGAATCTAGGTTTATCTGACCCTAAAGCTCAACCTTTTCCCGCTCAGTTACTTTGGGAATCATCACAGACATCTATAACAGAAGTGATGGGTATACAGGAAAATGTTCCTTTTGGATACACAGGAAGAATGGGTATACAGGAAGAATGTATAGACAGAAAAGAGGTGATGGCAAGGTGGTTTCCTATGCTCGAACAGAATTTCCTGTATCTATCCTTGTTCTTTTACCATCTTTTATCCACACAGCAGAGAAACCAGTCATTTCAAAATGTAGACCAGGTTGTCAACCCCCTGCTCAGAACCATCTTCCATGTCAATCAAAATATAATCCAAACTACCGCTGTTCACAGAGCAGCCATGACTCTGCCACAGAGTTCCTCTCTAATTTTTTCTTCTATCGCCTCCCTCAGGCCACACTGCCAGCCAAAGCCAAGTATGCTCTCTTTCTGGACCTTTCCGCTGACTGCCTGCCTGCCTGAAGCACTTCCCCAGCTGATCTCTGTTACTCTATCAGAGAGGCTTTCCCCAACCAACGTGTCTGATATAGCACCTTCCGTTATCATATTCTGCTTCTTCACTGTCTTTTTCTGCATCAAAGGTTTCATCACTAGATGTATTAATCTTGTTTATTTGCTTCATGTTAATTGGCCCTCAAATCTCTGCTCATGCCCAAACTTCATGAAGGTAGAGGGTTTGTTTTTTTGTTGTTGTTCACTCCTGTATCCCTAAGATCTAGAATATAGTAAATGCCCAACAAATATTTGGATGAGTGAATGCAGCCAGATTGGTTTTAAAAACAAGTAAATCAGATCATCTCCCCCTTCCCCAGACCCCATTTATCCCTCCTACTCCAGTAATCTCCCATTACTGTCAGAATAAAATCCAGACTCTTTCCCATGCTCTCCAAGGCCTTCAGTGGTCTGGACCTTGGCTGAAACCAACCCCTAGTCTTGCCTTTCCTCCCTGGTTGATGACATTCCAGCCACTCTGGCCTTCTTGTTCTTCCTGGAACTTGCTAAGCTCATTTCTTCCTCTCGCTGCTCACTCTGCCAGCCGCTCCTTCTACCTGGCTGGCTCCTTTTGATCCTTCAGATCTTTGCCCAAGTATTGTTTCTGCAAAATAGCCTCTCTAGACTACCCTCTCTGGAAACAGCCCTCCCAATGCTAGTCCCTCTACCCCACTCTTCCCATGACTCTGCTAACTGTGATCATTGTGATTATCACTGACTAAGCAATCGTGCTTGTTTATCTACTTATTATTATTCTCTCTTTCAAGCTGGGATGTAAATTTCATTAGAGTGGAGGCTTTTTCTGTTTTATTTGCTGTCATATTCCCAATATCTGGAATGGAGGGCTTTGATTCTCTTAAAAGCCCAATACTTACAGGATAAATGAATGAAATACTTCTGCCCCTCCTGTGACAGTGGCTCACTGCTGCTGGGAGTACTAGAATCCTCTTTTAGTGACACACAGTTTAAATAAATACTAACACTTCTAAGAAGGATGAAGGTTATGCAGTTGGAACATTCAGTAATGAGACTACCTTTGAAACTGGCTCATGAAATTCCGGTACATTACTTTATAGAGATGCTGTTTGCAAATTCTTAGGAATCAGAGTCTCTCACACTGTCAGAATGTTGTAACTTTATTTTTAGTTGTTGCCAAAAGTATTTGACTGGATTAGATTGCTACTTCCTCAAGGAGACTGAGTACTGTATTGCCTATTGTAACCCCTGTACCTTATCCAGAGCAGACGAAGAGGTTCAATAAATGTTGATCAATGGTATTTTTTTTTAATTTACATTAAAAAATTTAGAATTTCCTGTAAAGTATTTCCAGTGTTTTTAGGTTTCCGAACTGAACCTACCCCTCGACCCCATCCCCACCATCTCTAGGAAGCTTAAGTTTTAAGAAATATTTGGTTACTGACAAACTGTAGAAAAGGAATGAAGGAGTGCTCTCCTATACTAAATTTAAATTCTGTCCACCAGGCCGGAGAAACAGAGGCGACCTGTAATCATTTATTCACCGACTGTTAACTCCCTGTTTGGATGAGGTCGGGGTGGAGGCTCTGTGCCCCAGCATCCCTCTTTACTCTTATTTTCTTTCTGATAAAACGGCCAGTGTTCCGTGTGGCTCCAAAAGTTTTGGTTAAGGGATTGAAAATGCGAGCAGCAGGTAGCTGTGACGCAGGTTTTGCAGAGTCACTGGGCTGCACACACCTTAAGCCAACATAACCAGTGAAAGGTAGCAGTGTCTGAACTGAATCTGTGCTTTTTCGATGGAGCAGTACCTTTTCAATAAAAGCACGTTTATACCGACTCCTTAAGAAGTTTAGACTGGAGGGTTGTCTCCAGAAACTTGCCCCCCTTCTGCCAAGACCCGTGTGTTTGTCTTGGCAGCCTGGCTGTGTCTGCTTGGCTGGTGCTAATGCTGGGATGTTAAATTGATGAAACACAGAGCTCTTGATCCTTTTCAGTGAGGCTTCTATTTGGTTAATGGCAGGGTAGAGTTCTTTGCTGCTAGCCACCTGTAACTGGCCAAGTTGGAAAAAAAATAGATTGAGAGATGTGGAAGAGGAAATTTTTCTTAAAAAAAACCCCACCAAACACTTCATTTTTTTCTTTTTTTTGTTTGTCTGTCTGTTTGACTATCCAAAATAGATTTTAAAACACTGAAAAAGAAAGTAAGAAAAAAAATCACCTAAATCCCATCACTAGTTTTGGACAGAGGCTATGGAGAATGGATGCTCTTGTAGTTAGAGATTTGAGAACCTGTGACAAGAGACTTTGTTAGAATAATTAACCCTGCTCTTTATGATGGCTTTTGCCTTACTCTGTCTTTGGTCTCAATAGGATGCTTTTGTTCAAATGATCGCAATATATGATGCTACTTGGTGTAAATATTCGAGCATAGATAACTTGACAAAAACATGAAAGGGTTTGGCTTTTTGACAATTTGGGCACTTCAGAGCCACAGACCAACTGTACTTGTGTAAAATGCACTGTTTGTTTGGTGTGCTTGGGATTTGACTGCCCTCAGTCTTCATGACTGTTCATTGTTCCAAAAGCCATGGGCCATAACTAGACTTTTTAGAGCCAACAACACAGAAAGGAAGCAAAAATAAATCATCTCTCTGGTTTATGTTTCTCAAGAGGGATTTTTAATATTGCTTAAGTTGTTACAGGTGTTGATAGTCCTCTGAGGCTGGTGACCTTATCAATCCCTCACTCTACTCAGGATTTTGCTCAAACTTTCCACCTCTCAGGAGAGTCAAGACAGCAGCCACCCAGTTAAAGTCACTCTTCAATGCCTTCTTTGCTTTATTTTTTTCATAGCTGTTATCATGATCTGGAATTATATATACATTTTTATATCTCCTCAACTGCAGTGCAGGTTCTTTGAGGACATACATTAGTTTTTTACTCATTCCTTAACCCTCAGCGCTCAAAAGAGAATGCAAGATACAGTAAGTGCATGATAAATGTGTATTGAATGACTGTATAAATAAGAAATGGAAAGAAACAATAAAGGATGATGCAGAGAAAGAAAATAAAGACTGTTTCACAGATAATATCATTCAATATGTCACTAGTTCAACCAGGACAGAACAGTCTATCACCCTTGCACATGTGAAGTGTTTATTAGGAGTACATTTAATAAAACTTGGAATAAAAGCTGAATTGCATGTAGCAAACATAACACTTAGTCCAAGTAAATGAAATTATCCAGTCAGCCAAAGATCAGAGATTATGAAAACATTTTGTGGCATGGTTGAACTGAAGGGTTGAATAGAGAAGTTAGATTTGTTGGAATAAAGATGTTAAAAGAGTATGAGTTTGGAACTTTTACCATTGGTCATAAGAGTACATTTAAGATTCACTTGCCTACAAGACCCTCTCTTTTTAAAGGGGGTAAGTTTGTCAGTTTTAGAGTCTCTATATGTTGCTTATACCTTTTCTCTGAGTATAGCAGTGTTTATGGTGCTGCTGTAGCACATGTTGCCACAAACAGATGGAACTGACAGAAGAAAATTTCTCCTGTCCACTAAAGAAAAAAATGTTTAAAGGGCACATTTGATGAATAACAGATGGCATGAGAAGTACCCTGTCAAATTAAGACTGGTGATAATGAATTGAGCATCCTATAATTAACTTCCACTTTAGGTCCACTTTTTATATGACTCAGATCATTGCATTTTGTATTCTCTTTTCATATCTGTATGTATTAACTTTGGCCATGAAGATTTATCTGTTTTGTTTTGCTGTCTTCCTAAAGATTGTATTGTATTTCATCAAATTGATATGTTAGAGTGAGACTGTATTGAGAGCAAGGCTCTTCTTATGTTAGCTGTGTGCCTGGCATGTAGAACATACTCAATTTGTGACTGTTGATTTTAATTGAATATTCCAAATACATTTAGCCTTTGCTTTATGACAGGACATTTAGCTACTTTCTGGTTATTGATTTCGTAGGTAATGATTCAGTGACTGTCTGAATGCATATGATTGGTTTACTTTTGACTCAGTCTTATAATGAATTCCCAAGGGAAATTTCTCAAACATTTTTATATCTCTTGATTATGAATGGGTGACATCAATTTTTATGATACTTTCCAAATTTGAATATTCCTTTGATTTTCTAAAATAAATAAGGGTATTTTTTAAACCTTATCTAGCATTAATAGTGGCAATTTCTTCTTTCTAACACATTTTGACTAAAAGTATTCTTCAGATTTAGATACAGGTAACAACTTATTTTAATCTTTTTTTAAAAAAAATTCTGAGTCTGTTTTTTGAAGAGTGATATCATGTTTATGGCTTTTATTAATATATGATTTTGTTATAAATTATGCATCCCATTAATTTTTCAAGGAATTTAGAGATCTTTGAGCTTGGACCACTTACTATTATTGTTGCTATCTTCAGTTCATTTCAATTCAGTGCTCAGTCGTGTCCGAATCTTTGTGACTCCATGAATCGCAGCACGCCAAGCCTCCCTGTCCATCACCAACTCCTGGAGTTTACCCAAACTCATGTCCATCAAGTTGGTGGTGCCATCCAGCCATCTCAACCTCTGTCATCCCCTTCTCCTCCTGCCCCCAGTCCTTCACATCATCAGGGTCTTTTCCAGTGAGTCAGCTCTTAGCATCAGGTGGCCAAAGTATTGGAGTTTCAGCTTCAACATCAGTCCTTCCAATGAATACCCAGGACTGATTTCCCTTAGGATGGACTGGTTGGATCTCCTTGCAGTCCAAGGGACTCTCAAGAGTCTTCTCCAACACCATAGTTCAAAAGCATCAATTCTTTGGTGCTTAGCTTTCTTCACAGTCCAACTCTCACATCCATGTATGACTACGGGAAAAACCATAGCCTTGCCTAGTCGGACCTTTGTTGGCAAAGTAATGTCTCTGCTTTTAAATATGCTATCTAGGTTGGTCATAACTTTCCTTCCAAGGAGTAAGCGTCTTTTAAATTCATGGCTGCAGTCACCATCTGCAGTGATTTTGGAGCCCCCCAAAATAAAGTCTGCCACTGTTTCTGCTGTTTCCCCATCTATTTCCCATGAAGTGATGGGACCAGATGCCATGACCTTAGTTTTCTGAATGTTGAGCTTTAAGCCAACTTTTTCACTCTCCTCTCTCACTTTCATCAAGCGGCTTTTTAGTTCTTCTTCAGTTTCTGCCATAAGTGTGGTGTAATCTGCGTATCTGAGGTTATTGATATTTCTCCCGGCAATCTTGATTCTACCTTGTGCTTCTTCCAGCCTAGCATTTCCATGATGTACTTGCATATAAGTTAAATAAGCAGGGTGACAATATACAGCCTTGACGTACTCCTTTTCCTATTTGGAACCAGTCTGTTGTTCCATGTCCAGTTCTAACTGTTGCTTCCTGACCTGCATACAGGTTTCTCAAGAGGCAGGTCAGGTGGTTTGGTATTCCCATCTATTTCAGAATTTTCCACAGTTTATTGTGATCCACACAGTCAAAGGCTTTGGCATAGTCAATAAAGCAGAAATAGATGTTTTTCTGAAACTCTCTTGTTTTTTTCGATGATCCAATGCATGTTGGCAATTTGGTCTCGGGTTCCTCCGCTGTTTCTAAAACCAGCTTGAACATCTGGAAGTTCGCGGTTCACGTATTGCTGAAGCCTGGCTTGGAGAATTTTGAGCATTACTTTACTAGCATGTGAGATGAGTGCAATTGTGCAGTAGTTTGTGCATTCTTTAGCATTGCCTTTCTTTGGGACTGGAATGAAAACTGACCTTTTCCAGTCCTGTGGCCACTGCTGAGTCTTCCAAATTTGCTGGCATATTGAGTGCAGCACTTTCACAGCATCCATCTTTCAGGATTTGAAATAGCTCAACTGAAATTCCATCACCTCTACTGGCTTTGTTTGTAGTGATGCTTTCTAAGGCCCACTTGTTGCTATCTTAGTATCTTAAAAATCTTTCTTCGTGTGAGGTCTCTAAAATTTGGCATCCTAAAACTTTTTTCTTCTCTCTGTCAGTTTTTTGAAATTCTGGTGGCTTTTGAAGTTGTTTCAAATTGTTAACACATACACACACATTCATATGATATGTGGTACATAATTATCATTCCTTCCACAGCTTGGTTACTTTATAAAGAAGTAGGATAAACTAGAAAATCCATCTTGAGCAGCCCTAGTAAACAAGAAAAGAAATCTCTGACTATGTAAGATGACCATATCTTGATTAAAAATTAGCTAATGGACAGTAAAAAAGAAATAGAAAATAGAAAAAGAGATAGTCTTGATACTTAACTTTTTTTGGCTCTGTTTAAAAATTTAATCTAAGTTATTGAAATACTAAAATCTTCCCCTGATAATATAGCTTTATGATAATAGTGTTGTTACTGATATTAGGATGATAACTGTTAGTAATAATAAGTATAATTTGAGACTTTTATATGTGCAAGTCACTGGATTTCTTGTTCATTTTCTCATTTAGTCATATAATTATCCCCTTTTCACAGATGATGAAACTAAGGCTTTGGGAAGTTAACTGTTTCTTAGAGGTGGACTCAGTGCTCAGACATGGATCTGTCCAGCTTTCAAACTCCATGTCTTAATTATCAGTTCAGTTCAGTTCAGTTCAGTCGCTCAGTCGTGTCCGACTCTCTGCGACCCCATGAATTGCAGCACGCCAGGCCTCTCTGTCCATCACCAACTCCCGGAGTCTACCCAAACCCATGTTCATTGAGTTGGTGATGCCATCCAACCATCTCATCCTCTGTCGTCCCCTTCTCCTCCCGCCCCCAATCCTACCCAGCATTAGGGTCTTTTCCAATGAGTCAACCCTTCGCGTGAGGTGGCCAAAGTATTGGAGCTTCAGCTTCAACATCAGACCTTCCAATGAACACCCAGGATTGATCTCTTTTAGGATGGATTGATTGGATCTCCTTGCAGTCCAAGAAACTCTCAAGAGTCTTCTCCAACACCGTCTTAATTATGATGCTCTGCAATATACATTAGTTTTGATAATTTGCATTTGTCCCTAAGTGTTTCTTTTCAAAACAATTTCTCATTATGTGGATTTGTATGACCTTCTCAGAGTTGACATATTATGTAGATCAGTTCAGTTCAGTTCAGTTGCTCAGTCGTGTCCAACTCTTTGCAACCCCATGAACCACAGCACGCCAGGCCTCCCTGTCCATCACCAACTCCCAGAGTCCACCCAAACTCATGTCCATTGAGTCGGTGATGCCATCCAACCATCTCATCCTCTGTCGTCCCCCTCTCCTCCTGCCCTCTATCTTTCCCAGCATCAGGGTCTTTTCCAGTGAGTCAACTCTTTGCATCAGGTGGCCAGAGTATTGGAGATTTAAAATTTTTATCCAATAGCTACAAAGTTACTAGTTCTCTTTAAGCTTTATCCTCTGGTTTCAATCTGTTCTCTAGTCCTAGACTTCTTCCTCAAACAGAGTTCTCATCCTTCATCCAACTTCAGACTTAATCAAATTAGAATTGATCTTGGTCCTGAGCATTTGTAATACATTCATTCTCTAATAGTAGTTTTTATATTTAATGTTTTACAGTGTGTAAAACACCTCTGAAAAGTTAAAAGGTCTGTTTGTATACAAAGCTGTATTTCATTAGCATTTTTTCATTAATATTTCGTATGGTCTGCCAGTATTTGGTAACTGATGCCCTATGGGCCATAAACAAACCAAGCTTGATAACATTGCGTCATTTGTGGTCACCAGTTTCCAATAGAATATTTAAGTGTTCTTTCAAAGTCCTTGTTACATTTAGCCCTACTGTTACTGAAAATGGGGTGGCACATGTAAGCAGAAACCCTTTCTGGTATCTGGAGTTAGCCATTACATACCCATTTATAATCACAGTAATTATTTACTTTAGAAGTTCTTAACCTGGGGACTATGGAGAGGGTTTCAGGATATCTTAAAAAAGCCTAGAGTTTGAAAAGAAAAAAAAGTGTCATAGGACCATTTTAAAAACAGTTCATAGTTTTCATCATTCATTCAGTTATTCATTAAATCATCATCCACTCAAATTCCACAAAAGAAAACTAGATCCAAAGAAAGCTATAAAACATTCATATTCTCAAAACCCCTTCTGCATTTATTTAACCACTTACACCTCAGTGTCAGACCTTTTAAGATACAAAGTTTTGACCATATGTTCTTTTCCTATTCTTTTGTTAATTTCCTATGCTTAACTCTTAGCATTTTTTGACTGCTGCTGTTTTTGTTTTTAAGGCAAGGAGGGCATGGACATTTGGTCTATGTTTATTTTTAATTAACAGCATGATTCAGTTTGTCTCTAGTTGCATAAATGGCTGTATTTCAGAGAGACAGAGACAGAGAGAAGAGAGAGGGAGAGAGCTAGCTGTGGGATGGGGGCGGCAAGAAAGAGAGACTAATTGACTGTAATTTGGAGAAGGTAGGATTCTGGATGATTGGCTGATAATTCGAACAGGATATTCGAAACCTGTTATTTCAGTGACATACATTCTAATAATCTTAAACACAGTCCTATGATTCCCTCATCTTCAGTAAGAAAATGAATTTATCAGGTTTTTTTCTCCTCATCACCCTGAAGACCACTACCTCCACCTCCGAATATTACCAGTGTTGAACTCATTCGGTTAAGCTCCGCTCTCTTGTCAATCTGGGACAGTCTTCAGTCACTGAATGACTAAAGACACGGTCAGTCAGTGCCAAGGGCTCCCTGTCATTTGTGGTTCCTCACTCTTTACTTTGTATTCTGTCTCCCAAAGATGAATTACTGTCTTTACTATAATTGTCTAACAGAGATAATGAGTTTGTTTCCTGAACAAAAAAGCAGAGAGAGTATGAAAGAAGAACATGAAATGTGCTATACATTTTAAGGATAAATGTTGGTTTTGGATCAGTTTTTCATGATTCTGAGAGAAGACTTAATTACTGTATAGTAATTAACTGTGGGATCTGTTTATCTTAGTCCTACCATTCCTTAGCTGTGTCGTGTTTACAACTCGGTAAAATGGAACAGTAGTGTGGCTCTCGGCTGGAGATAGAACAGGCATGTGGGTAGCACACAGTAAGTCCTCAATAAATATTTGTTTCTTTATTGGTAACATGGAGACATCTTTTGATGTCTCCCAGTTTTAGTGACTTATCTAGGAACGACTATATTCTGTTTAAAACAACCACTTCTATTTAAAAGTAAAACATCCAACAACCTGTATTAACTAATTCCAGAAGCATGTAATATCTAATTTGGAGCAACTCTCATCCCTCTCCACCTGCCTAGATCACTGAACATTCCAAATCTATTAAAATTAAAATTGCTTTTGTTCCTTTATGTTGTAGATGAATTTAGTGTTACTACTGTTGTATATGTGTTTAAGGATTTTCAGCCTGTAAAAGTAAATGATTTGTGTCTAAGCTATGCTATGTTCTGCCAGTTTCTAGTAAGTAACGCCCATCGACGGTGAGCAACCAGAGCCTGATAAAATTTACTCCCTCATGTAGGACATTTGGATTATTAGAAAAAGCACCTGTCATTTATTGATTTTTGTTGTTCATTATAAATATAGCACATCTTGATTTCATTTTGCATTTAGATGTGCCAAAAGAACTTAAGACATAAAAGGAGAAAAAATGCTCACAACCCTACAACTCAAAGATCTCTATTGTTTACATCTTGGGTAATTTCCTCCCATGATTTTTTCTACCAATTGAAGACGGTTATCTTCCAATACATGTCACTTTGAATATGTTCACTTGAGTAAGTTTCTCAAGAACTTTCTTCTATCTTTTGATCCTTTGTAGTTCCTCCCTGTGTTGTCTAGGAGCACTGCACAGGAAGCTCTCCGTTTAAACGCAGAACAAGTATTGTTGTTGTTGTTGTTGTTGCTCAGTCACTAAGTCATGTCCAATTCTTTGCAACTCCATGGACTGCAGCACACCATTTTCTACTGTCCTTCACTGTCTGCTGGAGTTTGCTCAAATTCATGTCCGTTGAGTTGGTGATGCTGTCCAACCATCTCATTCTCTGCTGCTCCCTTCTTTTGCCCTTGGTCTTTCCCAACATCAGTCTTTTCCAGTCAGGTGGCCAAAGTATTGGAGCTTTAGCATCAGTCCTTCCAATGAAGATTCAGGACTGATTTCCTTTAGGATTGACTGATTTGATCTCCTTGCAGTCCAAGGGACTCTCAAGAATCTTCTTCAGCACCACAATTCAAAAGCATCAATTCTTCGGCACTCAGACTTCTTTATGGTCCAACTCTTACATCTGTACATGATCACTGGGCTTTCCAGGTGGCTCAGTGGTAAAGAATCATCCTGCCAATGCAGAAGCTGGAAGAGATGCGGGTTTGATCCCTGGGTCGGAAAGATCCCCTGGAGGAGGAAATGTCAACCTGCTCCAGTATTCTTGCCTGGAAAATTCCCATGGACAGAAGGACCTGGTGGGCTACAGTCCATGGTGTTGCAGAGTTGGACTTGACTGAGCGCTCAGTTGCAGAAAAAGTGAAGAAGCAAATATACAAGTATAAATAATAAACAAGCCATGCAAGAGGAGCCTACCATTCTTAGCAGCATGTATGTAGAAAATGCACATTTTCTCCCTAGTGCCTCTCCAGTGGTGGCTTAGCAGGAAAGATAGAGCTCATGAGGACATACTGGTAGGGCTAAGTGAGTGCTTTTATAGGTGAATTAACATCATTTTCAGCAGATCTTGCTACTTCTAAAAATAATTTAGAAATTATTTAAAATGTTATTTCCCTTTAGCTGTAGGATATAACGGACTTTAAGCAACTCTCTATGGACATTTCTGGTAGAGGGTATATTAAAGTTTGGTGGATTCAAGTTTTGTGGGGTGTGAAACTTGTGTAAAATTAGGTACAATATTGATTATTTATTTGGCACAGGAAAAAGAATCATAAAAATGACAAACTTGATAAAGTTTGACAAAGATATTAACATCTGAAAATCCAGAAGACAGTTCTTATTAAGTGGCTGTTTGACATGTTTCTATGTTTTTTTCCTCCAATTTTTGGCTCCCATACTGCCTCTTTATTTATCAATGGTTTTGCAAAATCATTTTTGCAGAGAATATGGAAAGTTGTCAGTTTTTCTATTAACATGATCAGAATTAGTATTTTATTAGTGAAAATTGAGATGCATACAGCATGTGCATGCAGTCATCTTCATTATTTGTAGCACTGCCATTGGATTGTGCCTTACAAACAAAACAATTCTGATAAATTCAATCTCATACATTTCTCATCATAAAGGAAGAAAATCAGTACACAGTGTTCATAATTATATGTTGAATTATCAAGTTTCTTTATAACAGGGGTGAATTTCCATTTTGAGCAGCCACTGATGAAAATCAGTTCCTTCACTTAAAATCTTACACATCTGAGGGATGGGAGAATTTTCCACAGTCCAGATTCTGTCTTCATATATTTCAAACCCTGTTTCTTCTCTGCTACTCATACACATCCAGATCAAGCCCTGGTTACTGTTTCTATATTCATTTCATCCTCCTAGTGCTATTAAGATGCCTCTTCTGGTCTTCCTCAATCTATCAATACTATATTTTATTCAGGTCATTTTTCAACTAAAGTGATATTACTTAGGACAAGGCCTACTGACTAATAAGAACAGCAGTAATAACAGCTCTCAAGTGTCAAGTGCTCCGGGTCAACCTTGTGCTGAGTCGTTGAGCCCGCAATCCTTGAAGTGACTCTCTGGGGTGATTTCTGTACTGATCTCAGTTTTATCGATGAGAACATTGAACTTGTTGAAATTTCTACTCAGGTCTGTCAGACTCCAAAGCTCATGTTCCAAACCATTACAAACCTCTTCAGCAATGTACACTTGTGATGGGGTGGTTTGAATTCAAATATGATCCTACATTTATATTAATATGAGTGTATTAATAAAATATTAATAATAAAATGACAATGATTCTTAACTGTATATTTTCTAATTACAATAACCATACCCTTGGATTTTCTGAATGTAGTAGTTCTAACCCTTTGAGCAGCAAATCATTTTAGAGTGAATTATTTATAAGACCAAAAATGTTCTGGTCAGGGGGAATTATTAGGATAAAATGTAATATTTCAGAATTGTACACAATAAATGTATTTGTTTATAGTAAGATAAGATTCAATACTTAATTCAAAATATTAGTGCCACAAAATGAAAAGGCCAGTCCTTATTAGTTGAAATATAGAATTTACTTATTTCACCAATTTTTTAATTCAAAGTGCTTTCAGTCTTTGTGAATAGTAAAATATTAGTTTTCCTCATCTTTGTTATAAAGGTTCAGAAGCGTGTGTATGTGTCTACACATATTCCCGCCTTTGCCGAGCAAATAGATAAAGTTAATACAATCTTTAGAGTCAAAATCTATCCAATTCTTCCTTTTCTCACTGTTGAAAGAGGTTTGCTATTTTTGAAGGAAAGGAGTCTCTTTTTTTAACTCCCAAAGCTCAGTTGTGGTACTTAAATATCATGATAATCATCCCCAATGAGTTTTCTCTCTGGTCCTTGTTTTAACACACCTTTTTTTCACAAGCTAAGGGAAAGCAAATCCACAAGTGCCAGTCTCAAAGACAACCTGTGTTTACTGGGACCATACGATATTCGTACTGTGTTACTTGGTTGTTCTCCAAAAGGTACTTGTCTAACCAAACAGATTTATCTCATTTTAAATGTTTGTTAAAGACATTGATATGCATGGATTCTGGAGCCAGGTGCTTGGATTTGAATCCCGCTGCCACCCCATACTAGGGCTTCCCTGGCAGCTCAGTTGGTAAAGAATCTGCATGCAATGCAGCAGACCCCAATTCTTTCCCTGGGTCAGGAAGATGCTCTGGAGAAGGCGACAGAAACCCACTCCAGTATTCTTGCCTAGAGAACTTCATGGAAAAAAGCACTTGACAGGATACAGTTTATGGGTTCACCAAGAGTCGGCCACGACTGAGCAGGTAACACTTTTCACTTACCACCCCATACTAGCAGTGTTTACCTTTAAGTGATTTAACATTTTCATGCCTCAGTTTCCTTATCTGTCTGATATGCTTAGCAAATATTGGGTTGCTAGATGACTTGAATTTGTAAATATAATATACGTAAGTACTTGGAACCCTGAACACTATGCACCAAACTCTCAATAAATCTTAGCTGTTGTTTTTAATAGCAGGCAGACTCGATAGCTACTAGGTGGAGTAATTCAAGATGTGTTAGGAATGATTCTCTGACTACAACTATTTCTACTACCAATAGCCATGGAATCTGAAATGATGTTATCAAAGATTCATCAGGAACCTCTTAATAAGTGCAAATTATCCTCAGAGGGATGATGTCATTATTTCTGCATTTTGCAGGTATAATTAACATATGTTAGTTTCAGGTGTACAACATGGTTCCATATTTGTGTGTCTTGCAAAACAGTCTATTACTATACATAGACTTTTTTTCCTATAATGAGAACTTTTAAGATCTACTCTCTTAGCAGCTTTCAAATACTCAATATACTGTTATTATCTATAGCCCCCTTGCTATACATCACATCCCCATGACTTATTTACCTTTTAGCTGGAAGTTTGTATCATTTAAGCTCCCTCACCAATTTGTCCACCTCCCACTCTCTGCCTCTGAAAACAACCAAACTGTTCTGTTCTTTAGGAGCCACCCCCCCTCCTGCTTTTTTTTGTTTAAAGATTCCATGTATAAGTGAGTTTCTACAGTGGTATCGGACATTTTCTGCCTGTTTTCTTTAGAATATGAATAGTTAGTAAGAAAAATGAAATGATGAAACGTAAAGCAAAGGTTTTTAGTCAAATATGTTTAGGGAGCATTTGGTTAAGCACCTTGGTTTCTTTCACAGTGGGACTCTTCAGATCTTTTGTTGTGTAAATGCCATAGCAAATTTCTACATAGAGTCAAAGTAGACAGCAATGAAATCAGGGGCATTTCCCACTCCCCTAGCCCCTCCCTGACATCTTTAAAGACCATTCTTCCTGTTTAGTGTTCTTTGAGATAAAATCTGTTACACTCCTTAGGATATCATCAGTTTGAAACCTGATAGAACAGTATTTGACAATTTGACATGGGCAAGTTGTTGTCTTTCGTTTGCTAAGTGGTGTCCAGCTCTTTGCAGCCCCATAGACTGCAGCACACCAGGCTCCTCTTTCCTTCACTATCTCCCAAAGTTTGCTCAAATTCATGTCCACTGAATCAGTGATGCTACCTAACCATCTTCTCATCTGCTGCCATCTTCTCCTTTTGCTTTAAGTCTTTCCCAGCATCAGGGTGTTTTCCAGTGAGTCACTCTTCGCATCAGGTGGCCAAAGTATTGGAGCTTCAGCATCGATCCTTCCAATGAATAGTCAGGGTTGATTTCCTTTAGGATTGACTGCTTTGATCTCTTTGCTGTCCAAGGGACTAAGAGTCAGTTGCAGCCAAAATAGTGAATTCAGGTTGTGGGAGACACTTTGAAGGAGATGACAGTGGGAGGCAAGGGAACCTGTCTCATTTGGAAGGAGTGTGTGACTAAGACCGACTGTGCTGCAGAGACCCCATTAGCTCTGATGCATAAAACTGGCTCAAATCTACATACGTATTATGAGAACTGTAGGGCCCCAGACCAGTACTGACTTTGATTTATTAAGAAATTTAGTTGAAAGATGGAGGCTGGTTGCTGAGGCAGTTTGAAAAGGAGAGTCTTACTGGCAGGTGGACTTGTGTGCTAATGTGCTGATTCCTGGCCAGGTATGGCAGCTCAGGCACATAGTTTCATTTGGAAGCAATTTGAAATGTAAAATACCTGAGTTCTAGCTTATACTTCCTCAAAGTAATTGGGACAAGATTTGTTTATGGGAAGGAAAAAGAAAGATCAGTTTTATGGAAGTAATAATACCCCAAGTATATTCATTGACTGGTATACATACTATGACTATATTTACTTAGTTATGTTGTATTACATTAGATTCTATTAATTATATTAATACGGAAAATATAAAATGACTATTGTTATAGATGATACTTTACATTTGATAAAGTTTATAGCTTGCCAATATGTTTTAAGATTTCAAAGCTCAAACTTTTAATTTTGTAATCAGTTTCTGTGTTTGTAAATGTGATTCCTGAATAAAAGAAAAAACTTCAAAAATATTGCTTATTGTTTAAAACCTTCAATAATGTCCAATTTACACATAAACATAATGAGTAGATTATATTTCCTTCAACATGTGTAATTTATTTATGAAAAAGTCCTTTCAGAAATATTTTAGGTTTGGGTTTTGGTTTCATTACTTTTAAATTTTGAAAAATATTTGAAGCCAGTTAGTGTAACAAACTCCCTTTCCCCCAGTTATCAGTCTATTTCTGTATCTGTAACTACAAATTTCTGTGTCTGAAAAATATTCAATTTACGTCATAAAATAGCACTGGCCTTACTTCTAAGTATACTGGCATTATGATAGGGCTAACTTTTCCACTAGTGTGTCCACACCTATCTTTAAATGTTTGGTTTCATATATTTTCTTTTGATGGCCATCTAGTATACTCATAGTTTGCTACCATTTTGGAATCTGCCTGTAAGAAATGACCTCAGACGTTGTTGAAAAATCTGTGCCGTTCTTTTCCCACTATCAATTGTTTTGTTTTTTGTTTTGCTTTCTTTTTTTTTTTTTTTCTTCTGACATCTGTTCTGAGTAGCTCAGATTCACTCTAGCCAGGCAGCCACTTCGTGCTAAATGCTACTTGACCTTCAAGAATCCACAGATTGAGCCAGGATTGGGTCAGACTTGATCCTCTCCACTTTTAGATATCTGGCCAACTTCTCTAGCCAGAATTAGGCTCTGACTGTCCTAAAGGTCTGTAGATGATTTCATGAAAAGGTATGTTGTCTTTTCATTTGTCTGCAGTCTGTCTCTTCAGTGAAAATAATGGAAATTGTGTGTTAGTGCTGTTTTCTTTTGGAACACTTTATCTGAAGGCAGTTTCTTTCTTTCTGACTGTCTTTCTCTTTCCTTTCCTCCCTCCTTCCCATCCTCCTTCTCTCCCTCCCTGCCTTCTTTCCTTCTTCTCTTTCTTTTGTTCCATTCTTTCTCACTATTCACCACCTCTCTCCTTTCCCTTTCCCTTCCTTCCTCTTTTTATCTCTCTCTCTCCCAACCAACACACTCCTTCTCCTATTTCTCCTAGTTCTTCTTTTTCTGAGGGTGGTGGTGGGTAGAAACATTCACATGCTATTTTTGTCTATCTGGTCCCCCTTGCTGGCACCCTTATGAAGGTCTCTCTAGCAAGGCAGGTAAGAGAGGTGGTGGTGATGGCATCAGCCACCAGCTGGATTGGACCAGTAATGCTGATTGATGAAAGCTTCATGGAGTCTACACTTTTGCAGTAGCTGAACATTTGCCATCGATTATAGTTCACCATATAGGACTTCCCAGGCTTCCCTAATATCCCAGTTGGTAAAGAATCTGCCTGCAGTGCAGGAGACCCCGATCCAATTCCGGGGTCAGGAAGATCCTCTGGAGAAAGGATAGGCTACCCACTCCAGTATTCTTGAGCTTCCCTTGTGGCTCAGCTGGTAAAGAATCCGCCTGCAGTGAGGGAGACCTGGGTTGGATCCCTGGGTTGGGAAGATCCCCTAGAGAAGGGAAAGGCTACCCACTTCAGTATTCTGGCCTGGAGAATTCCATGGACTTTATAGTCCATGGGGTTGCAGAGTCAGACACGACTGAGCAGCTTTCACTTTCAGAGGACTTCCCTGGTGGCTCAGTGGTAAAAAATCCACCTGCAGTGCAGGAGACTGAGGTTAGATCCCTGGGTTGGGGCGATCCCCCGGAGAAGGGAATGACTACTTACTCCAATATTTTTGCCTGGGAAATCCCATGAACAGAGGAGCATGGCAGGCTACAAAGAGTTGCAAAGAACTGGACCTAACACTTTCACAGTTTGCCATAGACATTCTTAGATGGTATAATCATGGCGGGCCTTATATGTATTTGTGACATTGCCATCATTGAAAATCTAGGAATATATTCTCTAAGACAAATTAGTGCTCCTTCTCCACAGGCATGGTAAAACACCATGCCATAAAAGAATTCTGCTAAGAACAGCAGTTTGGGAATAGTCATATAATAGATTAAATGTTGGTCTTCGTATCTTTGATGTGTCTTCCACAGATGCAATAAATCTCACTGAAAAACAAAGTGGGATTTGTTTTTTCTAGTGTAGGAGTGCCTTACCCTCTTTTCTATAGTGGCAACGCCTGGTCATGTGACTCTTGGAACATATTTATGACCACAAAACTGATTATGTTGTTCAGTGCTTCTGTGAAGTAAAGAAAAAATGTTCTGAGCAGTGGTCATGTGAAGAAAGATGTGGTAACAGCCTCGTCTACCCCTTTCTCAAACTGCAGAGTGTAATATAATCTTTGAGGCAGACTTGGAATCATTGACATCAAGATTATCGTGTCATTTTTCAGAATCACGTATTGAGGGCTTAAGATGGTATGTGAAGCACACTTCTAGCTGGTGGTAACACCAGGATGAAAATAACAGGCAAGATTTCTAGAGAGAGATGTATAGCAAGCCAATAAACATACAAGAAAACAATCAGATTCAGTTCATTTCAGTCGCTCAATGGTCTAAGTATGATGCAGAGAAATAAATGGAATAATGTGACAAGAATTGACCGAGGCATTTGAAAGTGAAAGTGAAAGTTGCTCAGTCGTGTCGACTCTTTGCAACCCCATGGGCTATACAGTCCATGGAATTCTCCAGGCCAGAATACTAGAGTGGGTAGCCTTTCCCTTCTCTAGGGGATCTTCCCAACCCAGGGATCTAACAGCATTTGAAGTGGTTATGAAGAGATGATATTTAGGTCGACAGCTGAAAAAAGTGTTGGATTTGAGGAAAATCAGGAGGATTGGGTAGTAAAACATATCAGACAGAGATGAACTGCTAAGAAGGTGAACTTTGGGTTAGAAGACAAAGTCAATGAGATGGGAAGAAGGCAGCCCTTGTATACATTTGTAAGCTAGTGTGAAACGTTTAGTTTCAGGTACCACAGAGATTTTAAACAGAAGGATGATGTGGTACGATTTACTTTTTTAAAAAGATCACCTTGCTGTGTCGAGAATGGGATAGGCACCTTGGTGTCTAAGGCAGAGACTTGCTTTTGAGATGAGACGTGGTGGTGGCTTGGACTATAATAGCAGCAGGAAGGGAGAAGGAAAGGAGTAATGGATTTGGGATATGTGTTAAGGGTAGTTTGACGAGACAGAGTGACCTGTGGAGTAAGAGAAAGAGAGGAAAGAGTGGTAATGCTTGGAAGTTAGCCCACTGATGGGCCATTTCCTAAAATGGGGACCACTAGGGAGGCAGCGGGTTTAGACAGCAAATTCAAGAGTCCTGTTTTGGTCGTGGAGTTTGAGATGTTCCTGTGGAAATGCTGAGTAGGTGGTTGTGTAACCAAGACTGGAGTCTCATATGCAGTTAAGGCTGGAGGTGGAGGTGACATCAGCAGTTGGAAAATGCTCTTTAGAGCTGTGGGATTAGATGGGATCAGCTAAGGGAAGTAAACTGTCAGAAAAGAGGAGGTCCAGAACAGACTCTTCATGCCTCCCTACGTGAACTTTGGTTTTTTTATGGCTAGAAGAGGGTGTAGTAAATGACACAGAGAAGGAGTAGTCAGTACAGTGGGAGGAAAATGAGAAGAGTGCAGTTTCCCAGAGGCCAAGGAGAGAGAGCATTTTCAACAATGAGTCTAATGGGGCTTTAGATTTTGTGTAATCTGAAGCTTAATCAATGTAGGGGTTCTTTTAAAGATAAATAATACAAAATTATTAATACAAGTTAGGTACTAATGTGATTATTTAGAATGAGAAAGAAACCATGGAAAATTACAAATTAAAGAGCTAAAAAATGCCACAAATATCACAAAATTCAGTGAAAATAATTTTAATTGAAACAGCTGTTGCACTGACACATTATTTTCTTCTCCTTTTTTTGGGGAAGTGAGCTTACTCTGAAATTGCTTCTTCACTTTAAAACAATTTTGTAATATAGTCTATCAAGAGAGTAGAAAAGTAACTCAGCATCATAGCTGTTTGAAATTATATTTTTATTGTTGATAAATTTAGAAAAATTCTTTTAAGTATCTCAGCCAATTACCGATAATAGCGTGTAAATTTTTAGGATTATTTTTAAAATGTAGGAAACGTTGACCAAATTTCTTTCATATGAGCCTTAATATTTGAGGGCATTTCAAGTTTGCACATACAGTGACTTATCATAAATAATCTTTGAGTTGACAACACTCATAAAATGTTATGGATGTTTTTGTAATCCAGTAAGGCATTTCTATCTTGGAGACAACTCTCAATAACTGAGCTCTACAAGAAAGTTACTGTGAACCATATAAATATATCCCACTGAACCCAAACTGAATGTACTCCCAACTCAATTTTTGTCTATACAGATCCCCTAGATGCTTGCCAGTGCCTCCCAACATAAAGACAAGTGTGATAAGGGGGAAGGCAAAGTGAGAAAGACCATGGCCTAACAAGTTGAGGCTAAAATGTCTTATTTTTGCAGGGAATCATGGACATGTGTCATGGGATCATTGTTAGGGCCCTTCCCTGGGCCTTAGAAGTAGTCTGTGCAAATAGGTGTCTGAACCTTAAACTTCTTTAGTTTCCTCTGGGAGGAGAGAGTAATAAGGCGAAGTGCATACAGCACAGGCGAAAGAACAGGTGAGATAAAAACAAAGAGGTTCTCATTGAGTTTATACTCAGAAAATTAAGATTTTGGATTGAAAAAACAGGTCTAGATCTTGGTGTAATTTTTATGTGAGTAGCAATATGATGTGCCTGACAAATAGCACACTGGTGAAACCTACAGGGCAGCAGAGAGACGTTGTTACATTTTTAGATATGAACTACATGGAGTGGCTCCCTGTTTTCATCACCAAAACAGAGGCAAAGAGTTGTCTGACACTTTCTGCATTAGGAGTCTTTCCTTTTAGAGTCACTTATGCTCTTTATATTTAATATCTGCTATCTAATGTGTAAATATACAAGTGATTGAGGTGACGGGGGGAATCTAATGAAAAGCCTTTCTCAATTAAATTTGGATCCTTTTCGCTTCACATGTCAAAATCTGAGTGGTTTTTGAACACAGGCAAAACCTAAGTAGATTTGACATCTATATTTTATTAAATTTATTTTCAGATGTGGTGTCAGGGAGTATCCTGACTCAAAGTTTGCAGTCATTGAGTATAAACTCAGTAACTGCTTGCAATTGACTGAAGGTCTGTTCTTAAGGTCAAAGAAATTTGGGTTGAGATCATATTATTTGTCTAAATAATTGTCAATATTAACTGCATGAAAATAGGTCAGAATGGAAATTGGAAGGTAGGACTTGGCCGAGAAGAAGGATGTAATTGGAAGTAACGGGTTCCCCCCATGGATCTCAATGGCACATTGTTTCATTGCTCCGTTTGCTTGTTCATGTTGGCAGTTAGAATAACAACAAAGAAAGGCATAAGGAATTCTCAGACATTGGTATTTATTTAGTCAGTTCTGACTAAAGCCAGAGCCCTTGTGTGATCAGCAATCTGTTCTTCTACTTAGACCAACCGTAAGAAGAGTTGCCTGTTACAGAAGTGGAATTATGATTGAAGACAGTGAGAGAAATGGCACATGGTACTAATGCTTAGAATTGCTTTAGACCCTCTGAATTTTCTTCATTTTACTTATTGTCTGATACAAGAAAAGGCTGCTTGACCTATGAAAAATCATCTTGTTGTTTCTTTTCTTGCCACTTGAGAATATCAGTTTTAGGTTTTTAATTTGATTTGGCAGATTTATTAAGGAGGATGAGGGAGGAAATTGTGGGCAAATTTCCTACAAGCTTGATTCAGCCAAACTAGAGAAGGAGGTACAAGAAATCTTAGATTAGCTAGTTCAACCTTTAATCCAAAGACTGTATTCTCAATTGATGGTGAATCAATCTTTACTTGAATGGTCTAATTATTGCCCTCTTAGAAATCCGCCCTGCACATATTGATGGAGAGCTAATAGTTTGTAGGGCCTCAAATTAAATTGATCAGAGATCTTCTCTCTCTCGTGGTCCTTCACATATTTGAAGACTTCATCCTAGCCTTCCCGACTCTGGAGGTTACAGCCTATTTATTTGTCCTGTGTGTGAGATGGTGTTTGGATCATGTATCACTCCTATCACTTTTGTTTTGTAGTTGTTGAACGTTTCTTCCTGGAACAAGTCTGCCTTTGTTCATTGTTCTAGCCTCCCAGTGGATTTTAGGGGGTGACTGCTCTCTGCAGCTCCAGGAGCAAATCATGGTTAGAATGAGCCAGTCACTGTGGTCCATTCTCTTTGCTAAGGGTTGATTTAAGCATAGTCATGTGACCTGATCCTGGCTCTGGGACCAGAGGAAAAGTCAACCAGGGGACCTCTGAAAAGATGTTTTTCCAATAAAGGGTGCATCAAGTCAATACTTTCTTTCTTTACTTCCTCCCTCCCTCTTTTCCTTCCTCTCACGCTCCCTACCCACTTCCTTCCTTCTTTCTTTCCTATGGATGTGGAATTGCCAGTAGTTGACACCTAGGTCTGCTTCACTTACTTTAGAAACACCAGGAGAGACATCACTAGAGAATAGATACAACATAGAAGGATTTTCTGTTGAGGTCAGTTGAGCAGCAAAGCATTCCTTTCATACAGCTTCCTGTACATGAGATGATTAATCCTGTCCTATTTCTGTTTTATATAGTGTTCTTTTCTGTTACTTACAGCTCTAAGCATCCTTGTATTAATTTATCTGCAACTTCTACCCGTCAGTGATACCTTTAGCATTGTTTGTAATATCACCTCCATGGAATTTTTATATTTAACCAAAACTTTTCTTTAATGATTCATAAACATAGGCAAAGGCATGTGACATGGTTGGTATGGAAAGCAAATGTCTTCTAAGGTTTTATCCTGTAGTTAAGGTGGAAGCACCAACTGTATTTTTCTGCAGTGGGTTTAACACTGGTTGACACTAGTTAATCACTAGTTTAACCCTGGATGTTTTAGGCCTATGATTTCTTTAAGGAAGATCCTCTATCCTATGTATATTACCTTTGGCAAGCTGGTCTGCTATTTATAACTAGGTCTTCCTGTTAAAGGTGATATTTTGTTTTTGTTGACTCTGTTTTCCTATTCAACCTTTCCAATACATTTTAAAGATCCTTCTCTTTTATAGAACTGCTTTCCCTCTGTTATTCACATTATTAAGGACTATGTTTGTAACTGAGGCTTTGAAGCAGATTGGGAAATTTTGCACAGGTTATTAAAATATTGCTAGCTGCACTAACTGAATGAGATGAAATGTGTTCATTGCACACAGTCACTGTGGCATTAGACTGAAAAGAAGTCTTTTCCTAGCTTTTCCTCCCTCTCCATCCTCCCGAATTCATGCTTATAAACCTGGATAAGAATTTATTTCATGCTCTCTTTTTCTACACAAAGTGGATGCCTGTGTCATTTATTGCTACAAAGTATTATCTATTTTATACTGGCTTTATTGAGATATCATTCACATACCATACAATTGACCTGTTTACAAATTTAGTGGTTTCTAGTATATTTACAGAATTGGGCAACCATCACCACAGTTAATTTTAGAACATTTTCATCACCCTTAGAGGAAACCTTGTTCTGTTAGCAGTCACTCTCCATTTCCTCCCATTCCTTTCCCTCCCTCCTCAGTTCTAGGCAACAGCTTATGTGTTTTGTCTCACTCGAGTTGCCTAGTCTGTGCATTTTGCACAAATTGAATCATACAGCATGTGTACTAATATAATTGACTTCTTTCATTTAGCATGTTCCTTCATGTTGTACACACATCAGTTCTTCATTACTTTTTATTGAAGAATAGTATTCTACTGTATGGCTATGTCATATTTTATTTATCCATTCTTCAATTGAGGGACATTTGGCTCATTTCCACATCTCAGCTATTGTCAGTTACCTAGTATTATGATCTGAATTCTCAGCTATGATGAGTTACCTACTATTATAATCTGAATTTATCCTTTATTTCTTCCAATTTGTGTTCCAATTTGCAGAGTCAAATAGATAAATTTAAAATTTGATCATCCTATTTTCCTCTGTAATATCCAGCCTTAAAATGACATGGCTATGTGTGAGGCTAACTGATCACTTAATTCTTAAAACATGTTTATAGCTTCATACAACACAAGAAGAAGAAAAGAAAGAAAACACACATCCAAACACAAATGCTCATACACTTAAATCCTTGGATTTAAAAAGTTAGAGAAACTCACATGTGAACACATTACTTTTAACACAGACAGAAATTGTAAACCTGGGTTTATATTTAAATTGGAAAAAAATACCCTGAGGTGTTTAATGTTTATCTTTAAATGTCCAGGATAAGACCATGGTGACAGCTACCAACTTATTTTTTATGATCTTGGAAAGACATGAGAGGAATACATTTTTATCATGCGTCATACCCTGAGATTTGCGTACCTCTTTTACCTCCCAATTTAGAATTTGGTGAGAGTAGCAGGGAATTCTTTCCTTATTTGCTTTTCTAGGAACAGGAGAAGGAACTGTCTGTGCATTTATGTGTTTGTATTTCTCTTCAGAAAGGAAGTCAGCACCGGCCCAGTTTCACTCAGACACGCACAGCAGTAGCCTCGCAATGTATGTCTTCTTGCCTGCTGACACTGTAGGCGGTAAGGGAGCTGCTGTTTAAGCTTCCTGCAGGATGCGGTGATACGCACAACAACTGTTCACTCAGTAGGGTGATTACTTACCTGAGTGTTTCAATTCCATAACTATGTGGCTCTCTGTCCCTTGGGTAACTGTTCTGTAGCCCATTAGGCTTGCATTGGTTGGGACTGGTAACCTGTGGATCACGATTGACCACAGAGGATCATTGAATGACCAGTTATCTTTTTTTTTTTATATTGTCAGGATTTTGAGGAATAGTTGACCTAATAAGAGTAAAAACACGGAACAGGATTTTTTAAAGCTAATTTTTTTTATTTATTGATGGTTGTGCTGGGTCATTGCTGCTGCAAGGCCAGCCTTTCCCTAGTTGCGATGAGCAGGGGCCACTCTCCTGTTTCGGTGTGCAGGCTTCTCATTGTGGTGGTCTCTCTTGTTGTGGAACACGGGCTCTAGGGCCCATAGGCTCGGTAATTGAAGTTCCTGGACTCTAGAACACTGGCTCAATAGTTGTGGCACATGGACTTGGTTGCTCCTTGGCATGTGGGATCTTCCCAGATCAGGGATCAGACCTGTGTCTCCTGCATTGGAAGGCGGAGTCTTCACCCCTGAGCCACCAGGGAACACATTTTTTGAACTGGGAATATGAATGAGATTTCCTGGACCTACTTTTCTTTTTTGCTGTATTTATTTATCTTCCCATTCTAGTATCTCTCAGATCACAGATTCCTCTAAATGGAAATATTACCTGTTAAAATTACATTAATTTATTTAAACATGGTTTGTGCTGGATTGCCTAACAATGAGCTAGCTGTGAACAAGGCTTAATCTTCTTTATCTTTTGCGAACAATTAATTCAACAAACATTTGTGAGAATCTATCAATGGCCAGGGAATGTGCCAAATATGATGCAGTGGTGACCCCCAACCAGGTGCAGATAAAGACATTTTAATACTAGAGGGTAAGCTCTGTAATGATAGTGCCTCAAACAAGGTACATATGTTCTCAAACATAGTCCTTGACATGTAGTATGGATGGATGGATGGTGTGCATGCTCAGTCATGTCCAACTGTCTGTGCCCCCATGAATTGTAGCGCACCAGGCTCCTCTGTCCATGGAATTTTCTAGGCAGGAATACCAGAGTGGTTGCCATTTCCTCCTCCAGGGGATTTTTCCCCACCCAGGGGTTGAACCCATGTCTCTTGCACCTCCTGCACTGGCAGGCAGATTCTTTACCACTGACGCTACCTGGCAAGCCCTGACATGAGGTAGGCACTCAACAAATACTTGTTGAATGAATGAAAGCAGAATTGTAACATTGTGTTAAGGGGCTATAATGGAAGTGTGAAAAATGTGGAAGGAATTGACTTTGCCCCTGTGAGAGAGGGAATTTTAGGTATACATGTCTTCTAACAAGGTGTGGGGGGAGGCTTCCCTGATAGCTCAGTTGGTAAAGAATCTGCCTGCAATGCAGGAGACCCTGGTTCGATTCCTGGCCTGGGAAGATGCACTGAAAAAGAGACAGGCTACCCATTCCAGGATTCTTGAGCTTCCCTTGTGACTCAGCTGGTAAAGAATCCGCCTGCAGTGCAGGAAATGCAGGCTCAATCTCTGGGTCAGGAAGATCCCCTGGAAAAGTAGATGGCAACCCACTCCAGTATCCTTGCCTGGGAAATCCCATGGACAGAGGAGCCTGGTGGGCTAGAGTCTGTGGGGTTGCAAAGAGTTGGACATGACTTAGCGACTAAACAATAGCAATTATATTATATTAGTATAAACTATAATAATTTTCTTATTAGTGTAGTGTTATAATTATACAAAGGGAAAAACAAAAGTTTGGAGATATTAGGTGACTACCCCAAGGTCAGAGAATTCCAGTGGCGGGTCTAGTTTTTGAACTCAAGGATATCTGTTAGCTCTTTCTACATGAGTGGCAAGTAACTTCCCAAGTAGTAGCCAAAGATCTGTTTCAAGATTAAAAAAAAAATAAATCAGAAAACTGTCTCTTTCTTGGTCTCATTTTAAAATGCACTAGTATGTTTTTTCATGTGATGCTGCCTGTCCTAACTCTCAGAGCAGTTGCTCTGCAGTGCTGTCCATCTAGGTGATTCCTCTTGGGTGCCCCCCAAGAGAGAGAGGATTCTCTCTCAGAATCCAGACACCACATTGTGAGAAGCCCTAGCTATATAGAGAGGCAAGTCTTTGAGGTATGTCAGTCAGGGTACCATAAGTATAAATCTTCAGATGATAGACTTCAGCCATTCGAGTCCCTTCCAGTCCTTTAAGTCTTCCCAGTCAGTTGGCAGACATTGTGGAACAAATTCCAGCCATCCTTATTGTCCCCTCTCTGAAATCCTGACTCACAGAACCCAAAGAAAACATGATGGCTGCAGCTGCAGTTGTCATCAGGTGACCATGAGGAAAAGCCCATAAGAATTTCTCAGATGTTGACCTCAGTATCAGTAAGTTATAGGATCAGTAAATGTAGTCACTTACTGAGGACTTCTTATTAAGGTTTCCATTTCATTTTAATGTGTTTTGGGGTACACCAGAAAATGGTTCTGTATAGAGAAAGGCTAGGGCTATTTAGCTTGATAGCTATCATATTAAGTTGACTGATGACTAAATCAAGACCAGCTCTGTGTTTTGTCTTTTCCTCATGAAGGAATTGGAATCTCTGATGAGAGGACCATTATACCAAGAGACAGATGTTTCAGTTTTTGATAACAAAAATTCCAGAGAATACTTAAAATCATTTGTGTAATCTGTGGGCATATGCAAGAGTTGGAAACCATGCAATTTCTAAATCAACTCCTTTGGAAGGCAAGGAGACCAAGGTGTTACCTGTTCCTCTGCCTTAACCCTGAGGTCCGAATCTGGTGGAGGAGGTCACTCAGCCTCTTTTCAGAGGAGAGAAATGGAGTGCTTTACGCCCCCCTTACCTCACCACCTTTGTCTGAACAGGACTGAATGCCTGTCCCTCCCAAACACTGACATGGTTCAAATAATCATTCATGAACCCTCAGCTTCTATCTTACTCTGTTTACCAAATTAATTTGACATGGATCACAGACCTACATGTGTACCTAGAACACAAAGCTTCAAATAGAAAGTTCTGGGGTAGACAGTGTAGACAGTGATTTCTTAGACAGGACACAAAAGTCAGTAACCATAAAAACTTTTGACAAGTTAGATTTCATCAAAATTAAAAAGTCTCCTTATTGTAAGATTCCATTAAAATAATGGACAAACCACAGATAGAGAAAATATTTACAACATACATGCCTGAAAATGGTATCTGAATATATTGCATATTTTAAGGAATCTTACAAATTACTAATGAAAAGATGAACAATCTAATTTTAAATATCAGATGGGACAATGGAACTGAGCAGACATCTCATAAAAGAAGATACACAAAGTATTAATAAATACATGAAAAATACAAGGTATATTCATCTAGGTAGAATATTACTCAGTGATAATAGTAAGAAACTACTGATTCATGCAACAACATGGATGAATCTTAAAAGTTTTATACTGAATGAAAGAAACCAGATTCAAAAATCTCCATTGACTATGTATGTTCTATTTATATGAAGTCTGAGAATAGATTTTTAAAAATCTATATTGATAGAAAGAGTGGCCTGGGGATGGGAGAGAGAAATTGTCTGGAAAGGGACATGAAAGAACCTTTTGATTCTGACAGTTATGTCCTATATTTTGTTTTTAATGTTTGTTACATAGGTATTTGCAGTGTGAAGACTCATTGTACTGAACACTTAAGGTCTATATTTTTATTGTATGTCAGTTTCACTTCAATAAAAAATGACACACACACAAAAGCAGTAAGTTTCTCATTGGAATCTTTCTAGCAAGAGTAGAAATCCAAATGAAATGGATATATTTTTCTCCTATGGGACTTAATAAAGTTATTTTATTTATGGGTGGGCAAACTTGACCAAATGAACATTCTTAATTTTCCTGAATTTTCCTCTTGTATAAAGTTCTCACTTGTACTGTGCTATATGTTAACAGGAAGAAGGAAGAGTGTGTCCAAGGTACATGGGCATAAGCTTGTAAGGATGTTGCTATTACTGATGCAGAAAGTATAACTGAGCATTGGTGTGGACCAGGTGCTGCAAGGCACTCAAGGTCTACTTGCTGGAGAAATGAATTGGCAAAAGATATGGTGCTTAGGGTACTGAGTGAACATCATATACTATGCCAAGAAAAGAGGTTCAAACTTTCTTTTCCAGGAAACTGATATTCATGGCAGTTTTTAAGCAGGCAAGTGATTCCCGCCCTCCACACCCCCAAGGAGTTGACTGGCCTTGTGGAGAATTAAGCTAAAATTTGGAGAAACTGATGTCAGGGATCTTAGTGTGTGTGATGTGTCTGCTGTAGAACAGTTGATGTACAATAAAAATGTCTGTTAAATTCTAATATTTTACCAGATTTTAATGACTAATCATAAAATGGAATTAGGACATTTGTCTCTTTTGAAATATGTTTGAAAAATATGGTGAAGCTCATCTTTCGCTTGCCTTATTTGATGCATTTTTACATTGTTGGTATTAAATAATTATCATTCTTTGGGACAGTTACAAGTGACTTTTTGTGAAATTTGAAGTGCTAATGGTATTTCACTGTATTTTACTTTTTTCTCTGTCTGAAATAGAAAAGTTGTTAATTAATGTGCTTTTATATCTTCCGCAGTTTTGCATTGACATTATACGACATAATTCCTCCTTAAAAAAGCATAAATATCCTAGTCTTAGTGAACCTGTCTGTAGACAATTTAAGAGTGAGAAAAACTAAAAAAAAAAAAAAAAAAAAAGTTGGAGAAGGGAGTCACATTTTTTCTTTAGGGGATTATTGCTTTTGGAAATACATTTTAAAGTTTCAGCAAACACCTTTTTAGAAAATGATTTATTTAAACAAGATAACTATGCCAAGGTAAGGCTTATACCAGTAACATAGCAACTGTAGGTACACATTTAATTTTGTGAGAAAGATGGCAAGAAAAATGTCTTGAGCTTGAAATGAATGCCTATTGCCAATTCAATAATGTAAAATATCTCATATGGAGAAAAACCTGGTTATGATGGTGACTTCTTATAACATTTTAATGTAAATAATATGATTTTGTCATTCATGTTTTATACAAAAAAGAACCTTAGGAGTTGTTAAAAGATTATACTGATCACTGTTAGTTGTTATATACATAACATTTTAGAAATACTTCATCTAAAAAAGGGAAAAAATGAGGGAAACAGATGACTACATTATTTGACTAAAGACTTACTCATACACAATTTCACTTAAAAGGAACTAAAGGTGATGGAGGGAAAACATGTGGTTTGGCACTTGAATGTCATAAAGCAACTTTAATATACTTTATTCAGTAAAGCTTTTTGAAAAATGAAATAATTCTCAAGAAGCTAAATACTTTGTTGTTGCTCAAGGTAATTAGTTACTATAATACTAAGAATTCTCTTTGCATTTTGTGAATAAATATTTAGTGCAATGGCATGTAGTATTTTTCTTTCAAAAATAATATATTTTAATAGACATTTATTAAGTTACACTGGTTCAGTCCCAGGAGCCCAAACCACAAAAAATTAAATAGAGCTTAATTTTGACTTTTCCTAATATAACATATCAAATATTTTTGCTTTGCATATGTTTAAGTGTATGCTACTTGGCAGATTCTGCTGATTTCAAATTAGTATAAACCTAACAAGAAATAAGTGTAGCCACGAATTAGGTAGACTTGTGATTTTGAACGTATAGCAGTAGTTAGTTGATGTTATGATCTTAAGCAAGTTGATCTTTTTGTTTTTGCTTTAGCACTGTTAATCTTAGGGTATATTATAGAGAGGGTGACTCTTTATATTATAGAGAGGGTGACTCATCCTTGTTTGCCTGGACTAATGGCTTTCCCCAGGCAGGACTTTTGGTGCTTAAACTAAGATGCGTGCATGCTAAGTTGCTTCAGTTGTGTCCAACTCTTTGTGACCCTATGGACTGTAACCTGCCAGGCTCCTCTGTTCATGGGATTCTCCAGGCAAGAATACTGGAGCGGGTTGCCATGCCCTCCTCCAGGGGATCTTCCTAACCCAGAGATTGAACTCATGTCTCTTTAAGCCTCCTGCATTGGCAGGTGGGTTCTTTACCACTAGAGCCACCTGGGAAGCCCAAAACTAGGGTCAGTTCTGTTCAGTTCAGTCTCTCAAAACGAGGATAGTCCCAGGTAAACCAGAAACGTTGCTCTCTGTATGTCCTCAGGACATGTTTAGGGATTTTGTGAGTTCAAAATTGTTTTTATAGTTATACTAAGATATTATTCACTTCTTTGAGTTTCATTCTCACTCATATGTACAGTGGAGTTTTCCAGAGACTGCAAGAGATACTTACAACAGATTAAATTAGAAGCAGATCAGAGAATGAACTAAGTCAGATATGAAGAGATTTGTAAAAATATATGTGTTCTCATTAAATTTTCCTAGTTTTGAAAATCTTCATTATCTTTCATTAAGTGTATTATATATATTACCATGTAATGAATTAATTTTTAAGTGAATTAATACATATTTTATAAATTTTTGTCTTAGTTTCTAGTATATTGTAATAAGTACTTCCCTGTCTATCACTGACTCCTGGAGCTTGCTCAAATGCATGTCCATCATTGGTGATGCCATCCAACCATCTCATCCTCTATTGTCCCCTTCTCCTCCCACCTTCAATCTTTCCCAGCCTCAGGGTCTTTTCCAATGAGTCAGTTCGTTGCATCATGTGAACAAATTATTGGAGTTTCAGCTTCAGCATCAGTCCTTCCAATGAATATTCAGGACTGATTTCCTTTAAGATGGACTGGTTGGATCTCCTTACAGTCCAAGGGACTCTCAAGAGACTTCTCCAGCACCACAATTCAAAAGCATCAATTCTTTGGCACTCAGCTTTCTTTATGGTCCAGCTCTCATAACCATACATGACTATTGGAAAAACCATAGCTTTGACTAGATGGACCTTTGTTGGCAAAGTAATGTGTCTTGAAAGTAATCCATTGTGATAGAAGTTGGATTATGATCATTGCCATAAAATCCCAATATCAACTAAGGGAGATGTAGATCCATGGTTCAAAAACTAGAGATCTGATAATCTTTGTGTTATAATCAATTTATGCAGAGCTTTCTTTTACAAACATTTAGTTACTTTGAGACTATTTAAGGAAGTTAATTGATAAATCTTTGATGTTAGATGAAGTTAGTTGATACATCTTTGATATTAGTTGGTTCAAGGCAATGGCACCCCACTCCAGTACTCTTGCCTGGAAAATCCCATGGATGGAGGAGCCTGGTAGGCTGTGGTCCATGGGGTTGCTAAGAGTCGGACACAACTGAGCGACTTCACTTTCACTTTTCACTTTCATGCATTGGAGAAGGAAATGGCAACCCACTCCAGTGTTCTTGCCTGGAGAATCCCAGGCTTGGGGGAACCTGGTGGGCTGCTGTCTCTGGGGTTGCACAGAGTCAGACACGACTGAAGTGACTTAGCAGTAGCAGTGCTGCAGACTATCCACAGCATTCTTTTGTTTCCTAAACATTAGAGCTCAGCATCTTTCCATGGCAGTAAAAATGCATCAAGAACCTAATTTTAACATAGCTGTGCCATAATTGATTTACTTAATTCCTATTTATTGTATCCACTTGGATGTATAAATATAAATTCCTAGAAGTGGAACTGCTGAGTCAACAAATATATGCCTTTTTGAGAATTTTGATTTACATTGTTAATTTATCCCCAGAAAGGCTGTAATAATGCATAATTCCTTGGGAATTTTTAAGAGTGTTTGTTTCTCCATAACTTTGAAGACCTAGGGATTATCTTTCTTTCAAATCTTTGCCAATCATAAAATTAATGGGGGCTACCTTATAATTCTGCCTCCCATAGGCCCCAATCTCAGAGTATTTGATTTAGTCAGTCTACAGGAGAGCTCCAGAATTTGCATTTCTTACAGGTCCAAGATCAGTAGAAAGAGCATCAGGTTAGAGGCTGAAAGATTTGCGTTCAAGTCCTAGTTTTGCCATTCACTGTGTAACTTCAGATGGATCATTTTAACTTCCCTGAGTTTTGGTTTTTAAATAGCATAAGGTTGTCTGAAAGACTGAATGAGAAAATGAATGTGGAATGGGCTGTATTAAGTGTATATTGACATTATTATCTTTTATGGTACCATTTAGTTAGATCTCGAAAACTTAGTTGCATAACTAAATTCTCCTGGGGGAACAGAGGCTCTATTTTATTTGCAACATATGAATCTCAGGAAACAGGCCAACTTCAGTCTCTTTACTGAGTCCTTAAGGGCCATTTGAAGATCAGGATGGGCATGGATTTGAAGGCAGAGGTTTGCCATTTGCATTTGATAGTATGTATGAACGGATATTGGCTAGTTACTCTTTCACTGGGATTTTACCTACCTTATTAGTCTAATCCAGCAGCCCCCAACCTTTCTGGTACCAAGGACCAGCTTTGTGGAAGACAATTTTTCCACGAAAGGAGATGAGGGTGATGGTTTTAGATGATTTAAGTGCATTACATTTATTGTGCACTTCTATTATTCTTATATTGTAATATATAATGAAACAGTTATACAATTGTCACTTGCCAATCACTGATAGAGTTTTGAATATGAGTCTGCAAGCAATTTTGATTTATTACTCAGATCATCAGGCATTAGATTCTCATAAGCAACATACAACCGTGATCCCATGCATGTGCAGTTTACAAAGTAGGGCTCACGCTCCTGTGAGAATCTAATGCCGCTGCTGATCTAACAGGAAGCAGAGCTCAGGCAGTAATGCAAGTGATGGAGAGCAGCTGAAAATACAGATGAAACTTCGCTCACTTAAGGAAGACCAACCATTCTATACAAATTATGGCTTTGTTGTTGAAACAAACAAATTTTTTTCTAATCTCTGTCACATCCCTTTGATATACACATACAATCTAAAGATAAAAAAAGCATTAACCAGTGGTTTTATACATATGTACATTACTTAATCAAGTTTACAATATTGAGACATATTTTAGTGACAGCCCGTAACTTTAATAAATATTGTTATAGGATAAGATCGTGTTTGTGTGACAGTATTTAACAGACCAAAGGTGTGAGAGGAAAGATTCAGGAGGATTTAACAAAACATGTGAAACACAGTAGACTCTGTGCAGATACACATTAGGCCAACAAATGTTGTTATTCAAGATAACAAATGCTTTAGCCTCATATTTGATACCTAGAGGTTGAGGCTTTGCGATATGGTATAGCTTTTTACTACAGATGCCTTCTTATTTTCTTGGGATAGCATTAGTTAATTTAGCTTCTCAGAACAAGAGCATTAAAAGATACTCAAGATATGAAATGAGTGCTGCAGAGCAAGAGTAAACTTAGAGGGAAATGGAGGAAGCTAGAAAAAGTCTTCATCCACAGAGCTTGATAATGGTCATTTGCTGCTGCTGAACTTCTAGCTGGAGAGATGCTTTGGCATTTTGATGTGACTTGCAGGCAGGGTGTGGCTTTTGATCAGGAGCTCACATTAATGATCAGGGTCAGCTGTGGTTAAAGCTTGTTTTTTCCATCATAAGAAGATCATCAAGGGAAAAAGTCAGTATATTTCAATACTGTAAACTGTTTTGGGCTGTTTCAGCCATTTGGCAGCTCTATAAACAGAGTAGGGTTTCACTGAAAGAATGAGAACTGAGCAGTGCATGTTCTTTGCTTTCCAGCTGAGATGGCTGCTGTTCCAACGCAGAACTAGTATTTCTGAGTGTTCATTTTAAGAATAACATTTTGTTACTTTTCCTCTGAATATATTGTAAATATAAATAAATATTCTGAAATATATAAAAAGCTTAGCATATACTTTCTTCTGGTGTGAACCAAATATAATGATTATATAGAAAATGTAAAAGGGAAATGCATCCTTGGTCCTTGGTCCCATCAGTGAAAAGTAAGGTTAATGGACTCAAGGTGATTTCCAAGATAACTTTCAGTTCTAAAGCTCTGTCAGTTTTACTAGTTCTTTTAATGACCTAGGTATTATGCTTTTCATTCAAATGTTGAATGATGTATAATAGTATAGCCATCAACGTCCTGGTAAGGAGCAGTGACGTTCTTTAAAATGTTTAAAGAATGTTTAAACTTTAAAAAGTTTAAAATGTTTAAAAGTTTAAACTAGATAGGTTTCATAAAGGGACTATTTAACAGGATGTGGGCAAGGTTAAGGGAACTGACCTGGGATGGGGAGGCACTCAGAGCTCATCAAACAACAAATGCTGTTTTGTCCCAAGATCTCAAAAGGCCAGGCAGGTAAGTGGTATTAAAGCTGGGACCATGAAAGAGGGCAACCAAGGGGACTGGACACCACCACTCTCAGATATATGCTGTGGTAGTGAGGAGAAATAGAGACAAACACCCGACTTTCTCTTCTTTCACTTACTGACATGGAGGACTTTATGGGCCAATCTAAGAAGTCACATATATTACTCCCACCCACATTCCATTGGCTAGTATCTGGACACACTTCGTTGCAGGGAACACTGGGAAATGAAGTTCTTCTGTGTCTCAGTAAATGTCAAGAATGACTTCCAACTTTCTGAGCGCAACACCTGTCAGATTGTGGTTAGGAAGCTGTCTTGGGCTTTCTTCTCATTTGCTGATAATTTATCCATAATAACGCCCACCTTTTTGTCTCATTGTTACTTGTTCTTCATTGACTCTTTCTTGGTTGTAGTCAGTGTATAGAGATCTTACATATCTTTCCTTTCTCCTCCCCCAAGTATCTCTGTCCTTTACCCTGCTTTATTTTCTTTATACTATTTATCACTATATGAAAGTACATTATTTACTTACCTTGTTTATTGTCTTCACTAGTCTTTTAAGCTTTATCGGGTAAGACTTTGTCGCGTTCCTCCTTATGTCCCAATTCCTGGAGCACTGAATGAGCCATTTTAGCACTGTGCCACAATCCATTCTTCACATTATTATTTATGCCCGCTGCATGTTCTAATTGTTCACTTTCATTTCTCTCTTGAAAACTTTTCCTTTGTTCTCTCTAGTTTGATTTATGATTTGCTTTATGGTTATTCTAGTTAGTCTAGTGAAAGAGGCTTTATTGATGAAACCAGAAGCCATCCTACAGTCTTAAGAGTTCATGTTCCAATTTTTAATTCCTTTATATGTTCTCAGATTCCCACCTAATTTATTTATGATGCCTTTCAAGTTTCTTTGCTGTTGTCCCTGTTCAACTTCTGTTATAATCTCTTGCATGATCTGAGGATTTGCCTTCTCTTCTAGCCATACTTTCCCTCAAATTCTTGTAACAGTTTTGGAAGCTTTATCCCTATCACCAGACCTTGCCTCTCTAGGGCTTCCCTGGTGGCTCAGTTAGTAAAGAATCTGCCTGCAATGCAGGAGATCTGGGCTCCATCCCTGGGTCGGGAAGATCCCCTGGAGAAGGGAATGGTAGCACACTCCAGTATTCTTGTCTGGAGAATTCCATGGACAGGGGAACCTGGTGGGCTACAGTGCACGGGTTCACAAAGAATTGGACTCAACTGAGTGACTAACACTTTAACTTTTTCCCTTTCTTAGCTATACAAGTTAGTCTAAACAATTAAAAATAATGTATAAGGATTAAATATTTGCTTTCATTCACTACATGCTTTTTCACCTTGACTCTAATTACATTCTTTTTTTTTTTCATTGTTATGTAACAAACCACTCAAACTTGGGTATAAAACAATATCTATTTTATTCTGTTCTTGGATTTTTGTGTGGCAAGAATTCAGAGAGGGCAAGTGTGGATGATTTGTCTTTGCTCCAGAATAGCTGGGTCCTCATCTGAGAAGGTTCAAAAGAATGCGAGGTGATTCGAATTGCTGAGTGTTGGGATTATGTGGCGGTTTCTTCATCCACACGTCTGGTGACTACAATGAGTGATTCAAAGTCTTGGGCTGTTACTCAAGTGCCTACGCATGGCCTCTTCCGGTGGCTCGGGTCTCTCACAGTTCGGCAGCTGGATCTGAGAGGAAGCATCTGGAAAGAGAGTGCTCTATGTGAGTGAGGCAGAAGCTTCAAGATATCTTCCAAACCTGGCTCAGAAATCATTCAGTGACACCTCCACCACATTGTTTTCATTACAAATGAATCGCAAAAGCTGGCTTGGGTTTCAGGGAAGGCAATTAAAATTTTCCTCTAGATGGAGTGGTGAAGTCACACTGAGGAAAGCAATGTGGAATGAGGACTGTGTTGTGGACCATCTTTGGAAATTAAATCTACCGCATTGACCTATATCTAATTCATAGGGTTTCTTCTGTTTAACTCAATGCAGTTAAAAATGCCCTGCAGCCTTGTTACACAAAGTGTCATCCAAAGACCAGAAGCATCCACGTCCCCTGGGAGTGTTTTCAAAATATAGAATCTCATACCACTCAGTCAAAATCTGTATTGACAAGATCCCCAGCTGATTCATCTATACTTTAAAGTTTGAGAAATACTGCCGTGTGAGGCACTGACCATGATGCCAACTTGCCAATATCCACCTAATGGCAGAAAAATATCAAGTGCTGAAAGAACACTTGAAGTGGTCCAGATTGAATTCCTATTTGCAGGCAGCATTTCAGTACTTTAGATTATACTTGTCATTACGAATTTTAACTTTATTGCTGTTAATTGTGAGCTAGCTTACCTTTTTAGGAACATTAAATATATCTTCAATATATATCCTCAAAATTTAGTGTAATGCACAAATGTAGCTAAAATAAGTATTAATCATTAATCTCCTTGACTCAAGAGGATTTGGAATGGCTATGTAGTTTGGTATTTCTTATTATGTTAAGTGTGTGTGTGTTAGTTGCTCAGTCATGTCCAACCCTTTGCAACCTCATAAACTGTAGCCTTCCAGGCTTCTCTGTCCATGGAATTCTCCAGGCAAGAATACTGGGGTGGGTTGGCATTTCCTCCTTCAGTGGATCTTCCTGACCCAGGGATCGAACCCAGGTCTCCTGTATTGCAGGCAGATTCTTTACCATCTGAGTCACCAGAAAGCTATAATGTAACAATGCTATTCTGAATAATTTCCAAGATAAAAACTTTAGGTTCTTTTGGATTTAACATTCCCCTTAAACTATTTTTAGTTGTTGGAATTTATAAAGCTTTTTCTTTCTTGTGACATCTGTTAGTATATATATTTTTTCTACTAAATGAATGACTGTGATTTTTAATTTTTCTTTTAACTATTAAGATAGTCTGACTCATTCTTCAGACTGTTAAAAACTTGGAATATGTATAGATATTTTATTAATATCTTCAGTAGATGACTGTTATGTAGAGTTCAATTCCTAGATTCCATTTAGTCATGTTTACTTTAAATAGTCTTCTTAAAATTTGTTTTAGCATAAGGGAGTAAACATCCCCAAATTAATTTTGGTTGGCACATTATTTTTTAAGCAGTTTTTCTCAAACTATAATTTCCATACTAACACTATTTGCAGCATTTTAAAAAAATGCTTGTTAAAATTGCAGGTTTCTGATCTGCATCCCAGTCCTTTTGAATCAGACTCTCTGGAGTTGAAACATGGAAAAATCTCTGAGGTTGGGACCTAATTTCTTTGGCACACTAAAGTTTGTGACCTACTTTACATTAATCTAATCATCATTTCAAGTTATTTATCATGGGAATAAATGGGTCTTGGGATATTGGCAGAGAACAGCTTTTCAAATACATGTCTTTCCTGGGAGCTCTACCCTTGGAAGATAATTTAACTGGAAGTCATTTTTGTGATTAATCTAGTAAAACTCTTGTATTTTTCATATAATGAAACTGAGCGCTAAAGAACTTAAATGACTTTTCAAAAGTCATACTAGTTAGTAGCAAACCTCTGATCAGAACCCACATCTTGTGTGAACCAAGTGAAATTCCTCCTTTATGCTCTCTAAGCTAGGGTTGCTTAATCTTCAAGCCTGGCAGTTAAGTATGTTCAGTTTAGTTCAGTTCAGTTCAGTCACTCAGTTGTGTCCAACTCTTTGTGACCCCATGGACTGTAGCATGCCAGGCCTCCCTGTCCATCACCAACTCCGAGAGTTTACTCAAACTCATGTCCATGGAGTCAGTGATGCCATCCAACCATCTCATCCTATGTCATCCCCTTCTCCTCCTGCCTTCAGTCTTTCCCAGCATCAGGGTCTTTTCCAATGATTCTGTACTTGGCATCAGACGGCCAAAGTATTGGAGTTTCTGCTTCAGCAGCAGTCCTTCCAATGAATATTCAGGACTGATTTCCTTTAGGATGGACTGGTTGGATCTCCTTGAAGTCCAAAGGACTCTCAAGAGTCTTCTTCAACACCACAGTTCAAAAACATAAATTCTTCAGTGCTCAGCATTTTTGATAGTCCAATTCTCATATTCATAGATGACTACTGGAAAAAACAAAGCTTTGACTAGACGGACCTTTGTTGGCAAAGTAATGTCTCTGCTTTTTAATGTGCTGTCTAGGTTTGTCATAACTTTTCTTCCAAGGAGTAAGCGTCTTTCAATTTCATAGTTGTAGTCACCATCTGCAGTGATTTTGGAGCCCCCCCCCAAAGTAAAGCCTGTCACTGTTTCCCCATCTATCTGCCATGAAGTGATGGGACCAGGTGTCATGATCTTAGTTTTCTGAATGTTGAGTTTTAAGCCAACTTTTTCACTCTCCTCTTTCACCTTCATCAAGAGGCTCTTTAGTTTTTCTTTGCTTTCTGCCATAAGGGTGGTGTCATCTGCATATCTGAGGTTATTGATATTTCTTCTGGCAATCTTGATTCCAGCTTGTGCTTCATCCAGCCCAGTGTTCCTCATGATGTACTCTGCATATAAGTTAAATAAGCAGGGTGACAATATACAGCCTTGGTGTACTCCTTTCCCAATTTGGAACCAGTCTGTTGTTCCATGTCCAGTTCTAACTGTTGCTTCCTGACCTGCATACAGATTTCTCAGGAGGCCGGTCAGATGGTCTGGTATTCCCATCCCTTTAAGAATTTTCCAGTTTGTTGTGATCCACACAGTCAAAGGCTTTGGCATAGTCAATAAAACAGAAGTAGATGTTTTTCTGGAACTCTCTTGCTTTTTCAGTGATCCAGCGGATGTTGGCAATTTGATCTCTGTTTCCTCTGCCTTTTCTAAATCCACCTTGAACATCTGGAAGTTCATAGTTCATGTACTGTTGAAGCCTGGCTTGGAAAATTTTGAGCATTGGTTTGCTAGCATGTGAGATGACTGCAATTGTGTGGTAGTTTGAGCACTCTTTGGCTTTACCTTTCTTTGGGATTGGAATGAAAACTGACTTTCTTCAGTCCTGTGGCCACTGCTGAGTTTTCCAAATTGGCTGGCATATTGAGTGAAGCACTTTTACAGCATCATCTTTTAGGATTTGAAATAGCTTCACTGGAATTCCATCACCTCTACTAGCTTTGTTTGTAGTGATGCTTCCTAAGGCCCACTTGACTTCACATTCCAGGATGTCTGGCTCTAGGTGAGTGATCAGACCATTGTAATTATCTGGTTCATGAAGATCATTTTTGTATAGTTAGGTATGTTACAAGATCATAAAGTCTTGAACATTTAATCAGGAGGGATCCACTGGTTTTCTGAATTGGTTCCCAGTCTTTGATGCTTTTAGTCATCTAATTTAATTTTTTTCTAGTGATTTTTTTGTACATACTTATAAATCTCATCATGACTTGGGGAAATAACCAGATAAAATGCATTTACATGAAAAACTGAACATGCAAAACCAAATCAGATAGAGTAGGGATGAATTCTCTTTATGAAAAAGAACAAAAGTTTTCTTTAAATGAATAAAGTATTTATATGCCATAAACTCCACAAATGTTAGATGCTTATGAAAATCATTTTACTAGATTTTTTAAAATTAGTTTATTTATTTTTTAACGTTACAATATTTTATTTGTTTTGCCATACATTGACATGAATCCACCATGAATATACATGTTTTCCCCCTTCCAGATATTTTTAAGACTTTCTGAAATTTGTAATAGGGAGACTCCCTCCTTGCATCCATCTCCAGATTCAGTCTCCTTCATTCCCTCTTCCTCTTCTTCACTTTTGTGTCCCATCCTTTCCCTCTGGAATTGTACAAGCACAGTAGCTATGGGTAAGCCATAGTACACATGATCTCTTTTTAGGATGTTCAGTCATTAAAATGACTTTTAAACTGCAAAAGGTACTTAAAAGCATTGCACAATTTCAGTTTTTCAATTTTATGCTTCCCTCTGCAAAAGATAATATCAACTGTATTTTCTGTGCCTTAACATTTGGTGATATTTTACCTTTATACATATTTAGCAACAAATTTATCCTTTCTCATGACTGTTGAGGCATATGTATCAGACACATATACTGGAGATGGAGAAGGGCCTGGCGTGGATTTTTACTGTGTAGTGGATGGCACAAGGACTCCTCAGAGGTTCCTGCTCTGTTTCTCTGCTGCTTGCTCATGTACATTGTCTCATTTTGCTGAATTTGGAGTCGAAAGCTTGATTGAATTAATGTCTCTTCTTTTTTTTTTTCATTAAATTATTTTTTTGCTCTTTTGTTCCCCTCTTATTGGTTGCTTTGATTCTGTTTTGTTGTTGCTGTTGATACTGTTTTTTTTTTCTTTTTTTAAATTAATTTATTTATTTTAATTGGAAGCTAATCACTTTACAATATTATAGTGGTTTTTGCCATACATTGACATGAATCAGCCATGGGTGTACATGTGTTCCCCACCCTGAACCCCCCTCCCACCTCCTTCCCCATCCCATCCCTCTGGGTCATCCCAGTGCACCAGCCCTGAGCACCCTGTCTCATGCATGGAACCTAGATTGGTGATCTATTTCACATATGATAATGTACATGTTTCAATGCTATTTGGTTTGCTTTATGTTTTACAAAGAGCAATGAGAGGAAATAACAGAATGTGAAACAGAACGCCAGTCCAGGTTCGATGCATGGGACAAGTGCTCAGCGCTGGTGCAATGGGATGACCCAGAGGGTTGGGATGGGGAGGGAGGTGGGAGGGGGGTTCAGGATGGGGAACACATGTAAACCCATGGCTGATTCATGTCAGTGTATGGCAAAAACCACTACAATATTGTAAAGTAATTAGCCTCCAACTAAAAGAAATAAATGAAAAAAAAAAGAAATAATGGAAAATATGCTGTTTTGGTTCACATAAGTCCTCTGCCAATATTATTGAGGTTATAGCTTGGATGTGTGTATTATTAATATAGATGGGATCCCTCGCTATACAAAATCCAAATTAAACATAAAAACATTTAATGTTTATATATTATATTGTATACCACAGATCATTAGGAAATTAGAGGCAAGTAAGATTTAGAGTTATAAACTGTCACATTTTGTGAAAAATAATAAAAATAATTAATCCTTAACTTTTCAAGAATACTTAGATGTTTGTGAAACATTGAATAATGCTAAATAAACATTGTTAATACTTTTAATCCTATAATTCACACATTTTCGGAAAAATGTGTTCTTGTTTCAAATTAAACCATCATGTCTTAGTTTTAGCTTGCAGTATATAGTCTTGTACTCTTGTACTTTAACTTAACAAGTACCTACCTCCTTCAATATGATAAACATATGCATTTATATGCATTCACACAGTAAAATGTTGAAAACAGAAGGAAAAACAAGAACAGGAAAACTAATGTCCAAAAGAGTTCAGTATCCATGGTTTCATGACACAAAATTGTCTTAAAGAGAGAATACAAATTTGACTTTGAGTTTTCTCACAGATATTGGTTAGTGACATAATATGAAGTGCTGATCAAATAAAAATGAACCAAATCTGTTTCTGTTACTAAAATCTGAGACTTTTTGTCCCCCTGGATTTTCACATAGCAAACAGAGTAGGATATTGAGGTCTTCAGCAACACACATACTGTTATTAGACAGTGAGCTTCCTAGGGCTCTTTTGTACAGATCTCCTTCTTCATAGGGTGATGTTTTGACACTTTATATTGCTGATTAAAACAGTCTTATCAAAGGGCCCAAATAATGGTGGTTTGGCTTGATGGAGGAAAGGAATGGTGATGGAAATGATAAAAAATAAAGCAATTTGACTGGATGTATAGAAAATCCTTTCACTTTCAGGAAATCTTCCTAGGATTGTATTTCTTGCAACCTAGATTTTGATAAAGAATCAGACAGTAGAGGGTTGGAGGTTATGCTGTCTAACTAAGGAACTGACATGGTGATGTCAATGTCTAATGTCACTGGTTAAAGTTAGACCCATTTGCTTTAGCAATTAACTGAATCAAGATGAATTAATTGAGTACAGATTATTGAGTCAAATAGGATTTTTTTTAAGGACTCCAATTATAACACCTGTCTGACTGGAGTATCCACTCCCTTCATGGAAAATATTCTGCAAACATTCATTTAGTGTCACATCAGTTTGCAGAGGATTATGTTAGATGCTGTTGAGATTCAGCATCCAGAAGGATTATTGTTCACTGAAATGCCAGCCAAACCCAAAAATGAATGTTGAATTTGATTACATTTATATTTTAGTTCAGCTGACATCTTATTCAGCATCTCTTACTTCCCCCATACTAGCATAGTTAACATAAATAATTATAAATAAATATAATAATTGTATTGACAGTGATAAGTACCATAGAAATACAGATACAATGCTGGGAGTCCAAAATTAATAAAGATTACTTCTGACTTTGGAATAAGGGAAGGCTTTGTAGTAACCAGTGGCATGGTTTGGGGGATATATTAGCTATTTCTTAATCTTCATAAGCTCTATCCAAGTGCATCCCAAATAATAAGCTTCTTTATGTAAATAAATTGTGCTTTTAACACAATTTTGTGTTATTTCTCCTTATTCTCTTCTCCATCCTTTCTCAGATATTTTGCCTTCTCTGTAGGAATTTGGAGGATGACATTGAAATACTTCCTAAAATTCAGGAAAAGTGTTGAAATCATGTTCATATAATAACATCTGTCCATTCTAATGATAAAATGGAATTAGGCAACGTGCTTTATTGACATTGGGATAGAAGAGATATTGGAGGAAGCAACACCGTCAAACGGTGAATCTCAAAATGTGTTTTTATGAATCTTAGTGAGCTAAGATGGACTTGTTGTACCACTGAAGTATAATGATAGTCTTTCTTAAATATTACATCTGCATTTATTCTCTCTTGCATACATACACAACATTAATATAAATTTTTCTCAGTGTTCTTCTAGACATTTAAAACTAAACTAAATTTAATTAAAGTAGTTTAGTTAAAACAAACCAGACGTTTAAAACATCACTACTTCCCTATTTATGACCTAGTTTAAGATTGTAACCAGTTTAGCACAAAATAATGGATATCTAGTTAGCTTCAGCTTCAATTATGTATCACATACAAATTTCCTGGAATTCTAAAAAAGCTGCCTAGCTCTCCTCTCCTTCCTTCATGGAGTTGAGAATCATTGCATTAAAGCAGCATTTAGGTGTCACAGCTGAAAATAGAAGGTTTCCATAGCAGAAGATTTTTAGAATATCTGGCACAGAATTTTCAAAAAACCGTAGTAAATCTTGTTTAAATTCTTCTTTAAAGGTCTTTCTTATTGATTTTCATTTTAAACCAAGTTGAACACAATTTAGTCTTTTCTTAGTGACTGCTGTTTATTATTGTCGATATATAAGGACTAGAGTTTCACATTTGTGGTAAGTCTTCATGGTTTACAAAGGGGATTCATGGACATTATCTCAGCTGAAACTCCTTGGACCCCACACCCCTTACTTTTGTTTGCCATTTGCATTTTGATGAGGATTAGGAAACCATCTAACTTGGTTTAGTAGAACTGGGTGTCAGATATGACTGCAAGAACCTCACCTAGTGAATGAGGAGGCTGTTTCCATACTCAGAAGCTATTATTAAGCTATTGGCTTAATTCTGTTTTCTTGGCAGTGTTTGAGCTGAGTGATGTAGCTGGAAGAGTTGACCAGATGAGAGAGTAATTATGCAGCTGGCTTTTTAGCATAGATCATTGTTTTATAAATATCCTCTCTACATTGATGTCAAAGCAATTGTGTGAAGATTTAATTAAAATTTAATAAAATATGTTTAATCTCATGCTGTACTAAATATAGTAGATATTTTAAAAATGTATCTGCGTTAAATTTTGGAAAATAGTTTGAGAAATACCATAAATATTTCCTGTATTGCTATGTAAGATCACAGAAGGTAAATGTGGAGGTTTTGTGTCATAAAGGAAAATTTTTGAAATATTGCCTTGATACCATACTTCCCAGGTGGCGCTAGTGTTAAAGAATCTGTCTGCCAGTTCAGGAGACACAAGAGACATGGGTTCAATCGCTGGGTCGAGAAGATCCTCCAGAGTAAGAAATGGCACCCCACTCCAGTATTCTTGCCTGGAAAATTCCATGGGCAAAGGAACTGCAGGCTGTAGTTCATGGGGCCACAAATAGTCGGACATGACTGAGCAACTGAGCACACACGATATATAAATTAAATAACATTTAAGATACATAAGAAATTATTGCATCTGTTTAAACAGAATCTTTTAGGACCATATGTAATCTCATGTGTGACATTTCTAAGTTATAATTAAAAGTTGTAAATTTCTGGCAGCATTGTAAGCAATACCAATACTTAGAATGTCATAGTTTGAAACTGCCTAATTTTATACATATTGAATTCTATTCCTTTAAATGACTCCACTGCATCCTGTGAAATAAAATTGTGAGGACTTCTCAGTCCTCACAGGAGTGTGAGTTATTTAATATTAGGGTGCAACAATTCATGGTCTTTGAGCTTCCAAATATATTTGTTGAATGCCTGACTACTTAAATGAATATCTTATGGATAAAAGAGTCTTTACTACTTAACTATGAGTACTGATGATTTTTTGCATGGGTCAGTCTTGTCTAAAAACACGAGATTTTTTTCCCCTTTAATTGGAGTACAGTTCATTTACAATACTGTGTAGGTTATATTCTATTGTAGGTTATTATAAGATGTTGACTATAATTTCCTCTGCTATACAGTACATCCTCATTGCTTATCTATTTTGCATATAGTAGTTTGTATCTGTTTGTATCCTTACTTCTAACTTGACCCTCCTCCCCTCCCCCCCTTTGGTAAGCGTAAGTTTTTTTTCTATGTCTGTGAGTCTGTTTCTTTTTTGTATATAGATTCAGTTGTCTCATTTTTTATATTCCACATGTAAGTGATATCATATAACATTTGTCTTTCTCTGTCAGACTAGTTCACTGAACATAATATTCTCTAAATCCATCCATGCTACAAATGTTAGTATTTCATTCTTTTTTATGGCAGAGTAATATTCCATTGCATGCACATAAACACACATATTTATCTCATCTTTTAGTCACTCCATTTTTGGTAACTGCTGAGGAAGAAAAATCCATATGATGTGGTAGGAAGAGCAGGCTGAGAATCTACCTATAATGGCTCTGAACAGTCTAGGATCTGAAATATATGTGGCTTTACCACCTGGTCCTTTCATAACTCGTTGTAGTATCTCTTCAGCTCCCACTACTCCATCACTTCTGTTTCTCTAGTTTCCTTTGCACAGTCTTCATCTTTTGTGTCCTCTTCACTGCAGTTGCTTTAACGTTGAGGATATTTCTCTTTTGATGCCCATGACATGCTACTCAGTGTTCCTCCCACCTCTCTTGCCATTTTTTAAATTTTCCTTCTAAGATGTTTTATTTTCACTTGTCCACTTCTTACAGTAATTTCCTCTCCCAGTGTCCGTCAAATACGAGGCACCTGCTTCAAGCCAAGCTCTGTTCTAGGCCTTGAGATACAGCAGTGAATTTGACACAGTCTATGCTTAATAAAGTTTGTGTCCCAAAAGGATGACAGACACTCATGTAGGTAATTGAGGTAATGCCTCAAAAGGAAAAAGGCTAGGATAGCTAGGGAAGGGGAAGCTAATTTATGTAGGTGGGGAAAGTGCTTGTAGGGCTGGGGGAAGTAGGGCTAGGGGCCATATGGCTAGAGCAAAAAGAGCAAGATATGAAGTGTTAGGAGAAGCGTGACAAATAGAGAATTTCAAGCCATATAGGACCTTGTAGACCATGGTCCTGAGTTCAGATCTTAGGAATTTCCCATATAGTAATATTCTGAGGTTCTGTGAGCTTTCCCCAAGATTTGCTGTTGGCTCTCCCTCAGATCTCTTTATGAACTTTTCCTGTTCATTTTTTCCCTAACAGTTTTAGCTATTGCCTTTGAGAAGTATCCCATTTCCAATATATTTGTGGCCATGGAAATTTTTCTGAATAAAAATTCTGCATCTCTCCTTTGCATGTTGGATATTTTCACCCTTACTGCAAGTGAACATGCTTAATGAACTGATCATCTTCCTGCCTTTCTAATCAGCTTTCTCTGTTAGCTTTTCTATTTCTGTGAGCAAAAGCATTAATTTCCTAGTCACCCAACTTCAAAATTTTGGAGATTGCACCTACTCCCCTTCCTTTATCTTTGCTTCTCATTTTGTCATCCAGTAAATATTTATTGAGCATCTAGTTTGTGCCAGGCACTGTTTTAGGCACTTGAGATACAGAATGAACATAACAGACTGAAAGTAAATTCCTGACAAGCAGGATATTGCTGGGACATTGACAGTGAACAAGGAACATGATAAATAGTTAGGTTAGCTAGTGCATCAGAAAGCAGTGAGTACAATGGAAAAGAAGGGCAGGGTAAGAGAGTTTGGGGTGCTGGGTGAAGGAAGCAGGTAGATAGTCAGGGTGTGCTTTACTTAGGTAAAGGAGGTGAAGGAGTTAGACATGTGGAATTCCAGGGGAAGAAAGATTTCAGGAAGGGAAAATACAAAGGGAAATGCCTTTCTAGTGCAAAGGCCTTAACAAAGGCACCTACCTGGAGTATCAGGGATCAGCAGGGAGCTTGTTGTGGCTAAAGTGGAACCAGCAAGGGCAGGAGTAAAGAGATGAGGCCCAGGAGATGGTGGTGCCAAGAATGGGCATCTTGAGAACTTTGAGTATTAATATACATGGCATGGGTATCCTTGGAAGATTTTACTTGTTTTTTTTTTTTTTTTTAATTATTTATTTATTTGACTGTACCAGGTCTTAGTTGCAGCCTGTGAACTCTGAACTCTTAGTTGTGACATGTGGGAACCTGGGTCCCCTGCACTGAGAGCATGGAGTCTTACCCACTAGGCTACTAGGGAAGTCCCCCTTGGAAGGTTTTAAGCAGAGGAACTTCCATGTTAACAGGTGACCAACTATTTTCTCCTGTAATCACTCGTGACTTTATTCCTTTTTTCTTTCTCTTTCCCCTTTTCTCTTCCCATTTCTGCTTCTGCCACCTGAACTTTTAGCCTCATGCTTGCTTGTTTTCTAGTCTTTCTTCCATCTGGAACTTAATCCTCAGATACATCTTAAAACACCACTTCATGGGGCTTCATGGTGGCTCAGTGTTAAGGAGTCTGCTTACCAGTGCAGGAGACACAAGATCAATCCCTGATCTAGGAAGATCCCACATGTGGTGAAACTACTAAGCCTATGTGTCACAGCTGTCGAGCCTGTGAGAGCCTGCAAGCCACAACTACTGAACCCACATGTGGCAACTACTGAAGCCCTTGTGCCCTAAAGGCCGAGATCCACAGCAAAAGAAGCCAGCACAGTGCGAAGCCTGCACGTGGCAATTAAAGAGTAGACCCCACTCTCCACAACTACAAAAAACACTTGTGCAACAACAAAGACCCAGCACAGACAAAAATAATAAATAGATAAAAAATATTTTTAAAATCCCACTTTCTTTTAGCCCATCTGATCAACCTTAGTTGTTCTCCATGCCACAAGTTAAAAATTCAGATACAAGGTGACACGAATCTTCTGTAACCTGTTTCCCAGAGCTGCCGTGCACAGACTCTGCTCTGAATGAGCGGAGTACCCACAGCCCTCAAGCATGTGTTGGGGTTTTGTACTTCACAACCTTTGTTCAAGCCTGAACTGTCTCACTTCTAATGCCTTCTCTCACACTGCCAGCACAGCAATCCTCCCACCTTTTGAAGACCATCAGAACCTCTAAAAATTCTCCATCCCCTCCCTTTACCTTGCATTCATGTCATTTTTCATCAAAAATGTATTGAAGGCATAATTTGTGTGGCCGTTGTGCTGGTACTTAAGGAGACAAAGGTGACTTAAGAGACACAAGTTCACTTCAGGAGCTGACAGTGCCGTATGTGCTGTGTGCTTAGTCGCTCAGTCACGTCTGACTCTTTGCGACCCCATGGACTGTAGCTTGCCAGGCTCCTCCGTCCATGAAACTTTTCAGGCAAAAGTACTGGAGTGGGTTGCCATTTCTGATTCCAAAGGATCTTCCCCACCCAGGGATCAAACTCATGTCTCTTGTATCACCTGCATTTCAACTGAGACCTGGAGAATAAAACACAGCCAGCTAAGGGAAGTGTGGCATGGCAGGAGAGGAACCTTCTAAATAGAACCAACAACGTTTCAAAGGTCTGAGGCCATAAAGAGCATGGGGATATCAAAAGAAAAGCGACACTGAACACAGGCCCCTCAGGCTGGGGCACTGAAAGTACTGGGACAGGGGCAGTTCTTGGGGGTCGATAGGCAGGGCTGGGGTGATACAGGCCTTGAAGGAGTGTGGTTTTAAGTGCAATGGGAAGCAACTGAAGTGTTTCAAGCAAAGGAGTGACATGATCTTATCTGAGTTTGAGCTGGCCACCTGTTCATCAAAATCCATTGTCTTTCCTCCCTGGGCACACAGCCAGATTCTGTTTCCTGACTTTATTTGCAATTGGCTGTAAGCCAGCCAGGCGACTGTATCCTGCCCGTGGAAGTAAGTGGTACTGGTGACATGACCAGGGCTAGCTCAGAAAAATCTTCCGTGTGGGTTTCCTCCTGCTGTTCCCCCTTCTGACTGGGCAAACATGGCAGCCCATATTGAAATGGCAGAGCCACCATCAGTCTGGACACCTACATGGCAGAGCAGAACCCCCGCCTGGCTGACCTAGAAATAGTCCGAGCTTCTATGTGAGCAGGAAAGCAGCACCTGCTGTTTTGAGCCCTTACATAGTCTGTCCATTTGTTATCACATTCTAGCTTGTCTGAAATAACACCATAATTTGAAATAGTAATTTTTGGCTGCTGTGCTGTGTGGAAAAGTGAGACAGTGTGAACAATAACAACGGCCAAAGTGAAATTCCCATAGGCATTAGGGAGATTTCAGCTGAAATAGACTTTGGGTGGAGAATCAAGAGCTCCTTTGACAGTTGGCTTGTGCAGTAGGCTGGTGGGCAAAGAATCTCCCTGATTTGGCTTTCAACTGCCGTTATCATTTACTGTCTGGACTTTTCATACTATACATCACTGAATACCTTTAGGCATATATTTCATTTATTTGGCTAGATTGCCCTCAACTGGAGGGTAGGTGAACCATGTCTTTGAGAATTTTTATTTTACTAAGGTATCCAGTACAGTGCTTTAGATAAGATTTTTTTTTCATTAAACTTTGCTTACATGATGAATAAAAGGGTAGGCTCTCACTAAATGCGAAGGAAATCCAAAAAAGAGGGGGGATGTATGTATTTGTATAGCTGATTCACTTTGCTATAGAGTAGAAACTAATACAACATTGTAAAGCAACTATATTCTAATGAAAAAATTTTTTAAAGAAGTCAGGCTCTCAGATTTCCTGTCCTTGGAGTTATATCAGAGGTTATGTGTTCCAGCTTTTGCCTTGCCAATGACACTGCCTCAACCTCGTTTAAATTTTCATTGTCTTCTAAGGGGGAGGGTTAGATGTTTTAAATTTCACTGTGACCTAGTGGAGAAAGTAACATCATGGGGCCCGAGATTTGAACATTTCCAATAGAAGGTATGTAGAAATGTTTTTAATGGCATGTGGGCTAATCCTCCTGCTTTCTCCATGGCTTTCAAGTGTCCCCAGTAGTCATTGCCCATTGCTAAGAGGTTGCTGGCTGCTTCAGTGACCACTGTTTCCACTCAGGTTTAGGCATTCATCTGGAGAATCATTATGATCTATGAAAAGTCTCAACAATAGGAGGCAATTTCTGTAATCCAAATGAGCAATGATGAGGTCTGTAACTAAGGAAGTGGCAGTGTAAATAGATGGGAAAAGAATGAAAGAGACTTTACAGAACACTGTGACTGAATGGATTTAGGGCAAAAAAAAAAAAGACTTGAATGAAGATGAATACCGATAAACTTCAATCTGTAGACTTTGATATGCAACAGACCTGTGTTTCCATGATAAAGCCAGTTAACACTGGCTCCCATCAACAGATAGTGTTAGTAATGAGGCTGGACATTTCAGCCTTCGATGTGGTCCTGTTAGTTAACTTTTTATATGTTTGCTGTGTTTATGCTTAGTTTGCACGTGTTTTATGAACATTATCCCTGGTGGCTCAGATGGGAAAGAGTCTGCCCACAATTTGGAGACCTGAGTTCGATCCCTGGGTTGGAAAGATCCCCTGGAGAAGGAAATGGCAACCCATTCCAGTATTCTTGCCTGGAAAATCCCATGGACGGAGGAGCCTGGTGGACTACACTCCATAGGGTTGCAAAGAGTCGGACACGACTGAGCAACTTTACTTTCACTATCTATGAACACTATTAACCCATCCATGCATGAACAGGGCAAAAAAGTGATTTCAAAATTACTGGGAAAAAGAGATTTAAGGATATGACATTAATGCTAAAGAGATTAAAACAAAAATTGAAAAGCATGAGAAAGATGTTGGATATTGTGTTTGTAGAGGAGACAAATCCATTAACAAGAGGACAACTCTGAAGGATCAAGATCTAATCATGCCGCTTGTGAAAAAAAAAGCATTTTTCAGTACAGCACTAGGGGAAAAGTAATTGACCAGATGAGGAAACAACTCCAGATATTGGAGTTGTGTCTGGAAGATCGACATTACTACTGAATGCCCACTAGCTCAGTGTTCTTTGTAGTGAAAGGGTAGAAGTTTTTTCAAGAGGGTAAGACTAACCACTGTGGGAAAGCTGCAGTGGTATTTCATTGTAAGACAAGGTGACATAAATTCAAAGGCTGTTTGAATGTGCACAGTAGTTAGGGGGATGTAGAGATGGCAGGTGGAGACACCAGAGCTTCTGAGAATGCCCTCTGAGGCTTACACGGGGTGGGGGGGTATATCTAGTAAAGAAGACAGAATAGATAATGGGGACAGATGTTAATGCAACAGAAAAGCAATAGCCATAGGCATATTTGTTGAAAACAGATGCTACGAGGCAAGGTTTACCTGCATTTCATGTCTGTGCTTGACACGGGGCGGTAGAGCCATTAGACCAGCAGTTAGAAGGGGTGGGAATCATCCCCTTCCCCTCGCCTTTATTCCATGGGAGTGAGTGACCTCACATGTGAAAGTATAGAATAAGAGCCTCAGAAGAAGAATATGACTTAGATCTGATAAATACTTTCAAATAATTACAATTCCACACTAATACATTATTTTTTCAACTTTGTTTCAAATAAATGTGCTGCTGCTGCTGCTGCTAAGGCACTTCAGTCGTGTCCGACTCTGTGCGACCCCATAGACGGCAGCCCACCAGGCTCCCCCGTCCCTGGGATTCTCCAGGCAAGAACACTGGAGTGGGTTGTCATTGCCTTCTCCGATCAAATAAATGTACTGCTATTTAAATTAATATAACATATTAGTGCATGTAATATTAATTTAGTATTATATTAGTCTATGTAATGTTAGATTTTATTAGACTGATTATATATTCTTTGTAGCCAAAGATGGAGAAGCTCTCAGAAGTTGACTATGGCTCAGATCATGATCTCCTTATTGCAAAATTTAGACTTAAATTGAAGAAAGTAGGGAAAACCACTAGGTCATTCAGGTATGATCTAAATCAAATCCCTTATGATTATACAGGGGAAGTGACAGATACAAGGGATTAGATCTGATAGAGTGCCTGAAGAACTACGGACAGAGGTTCACGACATTGTGCAGGAGGTGGTGACCAAAACCATCCCCAAGAAAAAGAAATGAAAAAAAGATGAAATGGTTGTCTTAGTAGGCCTTACAAATAGCTGAGAAAAGAAGAGAAAGGAAAGGCAAAGGAGAAAAGGGAAGATATACCCATCTGAATGCAGAGTTCCAAAGAAAAGCAAGGAGAGGTAAGAAAGCCTTCCTCAGCGATCAGTGCAAAGAAATACAGGAAAATGACAGAATGGGAAAGACTAGAGATCTCTTCAAGAGAATTAGAGATACCAAGGGACATTTCATGCAAAGATGGGCACAATAAAGGGCAAAAATGGTATGGACCCAACAGAAGCAGAAAATGTTAAGAAGAGGTGACAAGAATACACAGAAGAACTATACAAAAGAGATCTTAATGACCCAGATAACCATGACGGTGTGATCACTCGCCTAGAGCCAGACATCCTGGAATGTGAAGTGAAGTGGGCCTTAGGAAGCATCACTACGAACAAAGCTAGTGGAGGTGATGGAATTCCAGCTGAGCTATTTCAAATCCTAAATGATGATGCTGTGAAAGTGCTGCACTCAATATGGCAACAAATTTGGAAAACTAAGCAGTGGCTACAGGAATGGAAAAGGTCATTTTTCATTCCAATCCCAAACAAAGGTAATGCCAAAGAATGTTCAAACTACCGTACAATCGCACTCATCTCACATGCTAGGAAAGTAATGCTTAAAATTCTCCAAGCTAGGTTTCACCAATACGTGAACGAAGAATTCCAGGTGTTCAAGCTGGATTTAGAAAAGGCAGAGGAACCAGAGATCAAATTGCCAACATCTGTTGGATCACAGAAAAAAAGCAAGGGAATTTCAGACAAACATCTACTTCAGCTTCACTGATGATGCTAAAACCTTTGACTGTGTGGATCACAACAAACTGGAAAATTCTTAAAGAGATGGGAATGCCAGAGCACCTTACCTGCCTCCTGAGAAACCTGTATGCAGGTCAAGGAGCAACAGTTAGAACCAGATAAGGAACAATGGACTGGTTCAAAATTGGGAAAGGAGTACATCAAGGCTGTAGATTGTCACCCTGCTTATTTAACTTATATGCAGAATTCATCATGTGAAATGCCCAGCTGGGTGAAGCACAAGCTGGAATCATTGTTGCCAGGAGAACTTTCAATAACCTTAGATATGCAGATGACACCACCCTTATGGCAGAAAGTGAAGAGGAACTGAAGAGCCTGTTGATAAAAATGAAAGAGGAGAGTGTAAAAGCTGGCTTAAAATTCAACAATCAAAAAACTAAGATCATGGAATCTGGTCCCATCACTTCATGGCAAATAGATGGGGAAACAATGGAAACAGTGACAGACTTTATTTTCTTGGGCTCCAAAATCACTGCAGATCGTGACTGCTGCCATGAAATTAAAAGATACTTGCTCCTTGGAAGAAAAGCTATGGCGACCCTAGACCGAGCATATTAAAAAGCAGAAACATCATTTTTCCAACAAAGGTCCATTTAGTCAAAGCTATGGTTTTTCCAGTAGTCATGTATGGATGTGAGAGTTGGACCATATAGAAGGCTGAACATTGAAGAATTAATTGGTGCTTTTGAACTGTGATGTTGAAGACTCTGGAGAGTCCCTTGGACTGCAAAGAGATCAAACTAATCAATCCTGAAACAATTCAATCCTGAATATTCATTGAAAGGACTGATGCTGAAGCTGAAGCTCCAGTGCTTTGGCCACCTGATGCAAAGAGTGGACTCATTAGGAATGACCCTGATGCTGGGAAAGATTGAAGGCAGGAGGAGAAGGGGATGACAGGATGAGATGGTTCGAACGCATTACTGACTCAGTGGACATGAGTTTGAGCATGCTCTGGGAGATGGTGAAGGACAGGAAAGTCTGGAGTTCTGCAGTCCATGAGATTGCAAAGGGTGGGAAGTGAATGAGTGACTGAACAACATTAGCGTATGTGGGACTTGCCTGGTGGCTGAGCCATAAAGAATCCACCTGCCAATGCAGGACCCATGGGTTTGATCCCTGGATTGGAAAGATCCCCTGGAGAGAGAAATGGTAACCCACTCCAGTATTCTTGCCTGGGAAATCCTATGGACAGAGCAGCCTGGCAGTCTACAATCCATGGGTGCCAAAAGAGTCAGACATGACTTAGCGACTAAAACAACAAAATAACAGTTAGTATATGACCTTTACAATAGGAATATGAGTTGTAGCTATTTGAATGTAATGTGGACTCGATACTTAGTGAAGAATAAATTTCAGAGAAACTATCATTTCTCTTCAACCATAGTAGTGAATAGTGTAGTCCTGGTGTTTTCTAAGTAAATCAAAGATGAAACAGAGTCATAAAAACACCAGGGAGGTGAAAGGAAGGAACTGAATGTCAGATAACCTTTTCATTCAAAAGGATGAAGCTGGAGAAGGAAAGAAATATGTAAAATCATGAAATTAGATTAATATGGGCAAAACTTGAGTTGGTTCTTCAACTTAGTATTAGATATGTAGAGTTTCCAGTGAAACTGAGGTGAATTAAGGACAGAAGTAACTTTATGTATGGCGTGCCCCATGGAACTCATTCCTCTCAAACCATGGTGATATGATGGGAAGATATAAATGGGCTACAAAAATATTTAGCAGCAGTGGACAACAGCGCCCCAATGGGTTACTATGGGAAATCAGAGATTTTTCTTGAATTTATGTTCCTGTAAGTTTTTTTAGAGATAAAATACTGAGTAGAATACATACATGTAGACCGATGAAACTATATAGATTGTGTGATGTTCTTACTCTTACCCTGTGTAAGGCTCTTATTTTGCCTTATGTGCATGTCTGCTAAGTTGCTTCAGTCGTGTCAGGCTCTTTGTGACCCTGTGGACTATAGCCCAACAGGCTCCTCTGTCCATGGGATTTTCCAGGCAAGAATACTGGAGTAGGTTGCCATGCCCTCCTTCAGAGATCTTCCCTACCCACGGATCAAACCACATCTCATGTCTCCTGCATTGGCAGGTGGGTTCTTTACCAGTAGCGCCACCTGGGAAGTCCATTTTACCTTACATAGGGAAAGAACAAATTAACAAGATGCTGTCAGTCGGGCTCTCTCCCCCCACACCCTCACGCCCTCTAGCCCCGTGTTTGATGAACAGTGACTTTGCAGGGTTATGTAAGGGCTGAGATCACATAGCACTACACATGCACCTCACAAGGTTCTCGCTTGGCCATGGGCTACATTGTGTGGTATGCCTGTTATGAACTTCACCGTGAAAGCCCTGGCTGCTGCCGCATCAGGGCTACACTGGAGTGACCCGTGGTTACGTTATATGAGGTTATGTTATAGCTGCTGCTATAGCTGCTTCTCTCCTGCCTGCTTCATCAGCCAGGAGAAAACAAATGTGTCTGCAGTTCCTACTGTTCCTTGAGTCTTCATCCAGCCTCTGATTTCCTGCATTGCCTGCCCTGGGTTCAGCAAACAGTGTGAACAGCAAGACAATTGGCATCACAAGTAGGATCAGCAACACCTAGGAATATTTTATTCCTACCATATATGAATTTCTATCTTTGAATAACTGAGATTTATAGTAGCTTAACCATTTTAATCTGGTGGTTCAGATGGTAAAGAGTCTGCCTGCAATGCAGGAGACGTGGGTTCGATCCCTGATTTGGAAGACCCCCTGGAGAAGGGAATGGCAACCCACTCCAGTATTCTTGCCTGGAGAATCCCCTGGACAGAGGAGCCTAGTGGGCTACAGTCCTTGGAGTTGCAAAGAGTTGGACACAACTGAGCAACTAACAGTAACTAACCAGTTTGAATTTATAACCAAAAGTAGAAAGAAAGTTCATTAGTTTTCAAAAATTGTATTCTTAACCATTTAAAAAATTAATTGTAAGCTAAAGATGATAGATATTTCTTTTAACATAACACATTTTATGTTTTCTCTAGGCTGGAATGATAAAAAGTGATAATGATGAGTATTTCATTGAACCCTTGGAAAGAGGTAAGCAGATGGAGGAAGAAAAAGGAAGGATTCATATTGTCTACAAGAGATCAGCAGTAGAACGGGCTCCCATAGACATGTCCCAAGACTTCCACTACAGAGGTAGGCATCTTTTACAAGCCTCAGTAGTTAACTGTGATTCTAAGATATGATGAAAACAACTCTCCCATCAGTAAGGAGAATGTTATAGTCATGTGCCTTTGTATAATGTGGAAGAAGCAAAAGAAGCTCATATTTATAAATTATGAAATATGGCTTGCCATTTTTTAAATGCATAAGAGAAATACATATTACAGGTGTTATTTTATTTCAAGGCATCATTCACCCAATTTGTTATTTTTTATTTCTTCTAAATTTTCACATTAAAATGATCTTTTCCCTAGCTTGGGTTAAAATTTCAAAGTGTGTCTTTCAGGATAATCTAAATTATGCATTATTAATATTATTTTAAAACTTTTAAAATGAGATATATTGACAGAGCAAAGAATTGTATTTTGTTTGAAGTCCAGCATGATAGATAACATTTGAAAATAAGAATGCTATTTGATTTCACCTATTTTGCAAAACTTTTTACAATGTAAAAGTGACAATTAGTTGAATGATTCTGTCAAATTTTATTTTAAGGTAAGCTAGGCCACTAAAGTCAAGTGAATTATTGCCTGTCAAGGTTTTCTGTTTATTTTTTGTTTAATGAGATCGAAAAGTAACTTGGTATTAAAGAGATGTTTTTATAAGTTTGGTATTGAAATTCCCTTTAAGGATGTGGAAAATAAAGGAATAATAGGAGTCTGTTTTTTAACCAAATCTCAAAAAGCCTATACAGTTGACCCTTGAACAGCACTGGGGTTGGAGTGTGAATCCTCCTTGCCCTTGAAAATCCACATATGATTTACAGCCTCATCCCTTACATGTGGGTCCTCTGTATCTGAGGTTCCCCATCCTCAGATTCAACCAACTCTGGATTCAATCAACTAGGAATCAGCGGATCATGCAATACGGTAGTATTTACTGTAGAAAAAAATCCACTTAGAAGTGAATCCAGGCAGTTCAAATGCCTGTTGTTCAAGGGTCAACTGTATTTTCTTTTGTAAGGCCAACTTTCTAAATTAAAGGCAATGGAAATTTCCCCTAGGGAAATGTCAGGGATACAGATAATCTTGTTAACTTAGCAGCCATCTGTCTTCTAGATTAATGATGTCTTCTGAGAGTTGTTGTCTGGTTATTGGTCTGAGGTTCAGATGCCACCATCTTCCTTTTATATGTGGTATTCATTGAAATAGTACTATTTAAAATGCATTTAAAATTAACATGGCCTGAAAATTTTTTGAGAAATTTCTGATTTGAAACAATAGGCCTGTTTTAACAGATGCAGTGCTATGAAATGTGTGTCTAGCCCACAGGGTCACTGTGGTATAATAGGAAGGAAATACACTCTGCAGTTAGAGAGACATGATGATGATAATGCGAGTAATAATAATAATGTGAGTAATAGCTCTACAACATAAGTTGTTAGATTAGTAGTTAACATTTTGGAGCCTCAGTTTCTTTATCTGTGAATAGAGATCAGAAATAAATATCACACAGTTGTATTAAGTATTAGAAATAATACATGCAGATTGCTGAGTGTGACCCTCAGCAATAATAGGTCCTGAATCAGTGTTAGCTGTAGTTATTATTATTAATTATTGATATTAATTATTTTGTGCAAAAAATTTACATGATAGGAGTTTTATTAAAGTTGAATAGTTAGACATTGCTTTCTCACATTTTGTGAATGCATTACCATTAATTCTCATTTATAAATATTGTCATGCTTTAGAAATGTTAATCTAAATCAAAAGATGGTTATATCAAAGGATAGATTGTAGGATACAGTGCTTTTTCTATAATCCTGATTGTTGTCTGTTAAAAGTATCTAATATCTTTTTTGAAACAACAAACATCTTTTAGAAAAGCATAGCCCCACAGACTATAGAAGGGTCTTGGAGGACTGGAAACCAGATTAGTCTCTATGAATGTCCTTCTCTGCTCCATCTATCATACTGTAGTTTCACCAAACTGTACCCTGTTCCTCCACTGCAGTCTCTGATATATCTGTTTCTATAAATAGCAGCCTTTGGTGCTTTCTAATAGTCTGATATCTATAGGGAAAGAGAGATTATTCTTTTCTTGAAATAATAAAATAATAAATATTATGTTTAATACCTACTGTATTTTTAGATGTTAAATTAGACAAAATAATTTAGGAGTCAAGGTATATACATTTAAAAGAATTGGATATAATTAATTTGGGACATTATTTTATGAGACCATTAAAAATATAAATTCCAGTAGCATCAGTATCAGTATACTTAGATTATATGAGGAATTTTTAAGAAGACAGACTCTGAAAACAGTTTTCCAATTGCAAATCGAGGATTACTCTATAGTAAAAAGTAGGCCATAACCTAGGGTAATATATTTTGGAAAGGTTTTCAACAGTCATGGGTCAAAGCAAAAGGGGTTCCTTTGTTAACTCTCAGTTACCTTAAAACTGGAACCAAAATAGAGCCATTCAGTTCTCTTAGAATATTCCATGATAAACCTTAGTATGAACTTCACAATTTTTATTTTCTTATTTATGCAGTTCCGATTGAACTGAGTTGCTGGTGCTATCAATTTACCTCCTTTGGAGAGTCTTAAATTGTAATGATATATTTTAAAAGTGTAAATATCTTCCTAGGGTAAATAGAGATTCAAATTTAGAACCTGAAATACCATACTATAATATTTAAATTATTCTTTTAATTTCTTGGTTTCAGGACTGAAAGCCAAGATTTTTCATGGACTAAATACTTTCCAAGTGAAAATTAAGAATATATTTTTATAATTCATTCCAGCATTCTGAAATGTAAAATTAAACAGATTCTAGAATTATAAAGGTATATTGGTTTATAAATGAAAACTGTAGTACAATATAAAATAGTAATTTTGGGGGTCAATATAGGATGTTATTTTAGGAGATACAAGGTCTCTCTCCAATGAGTTATAGGAAGAGGAGTAAAATATATAAGATAAGCCTTCCTCAGAAAGAAATGTATTTGAGGGCCACGGTCTTCATAAATTTCTCTAATAAGTTAATATAAACACTCATCAGGAGGAGTTTTGATCATAAGCAAGGCACTTCTATCCCTTTACAGCTTCATCAGTGGGGCCCTTGTAAATAAATACTCTGCTGTTATTTTGCTAGTCATCACACATTGCCTGGCCACATTTCTTGCTTTGTCAGTTTAGTAGTTCAGAACTGCCATTCATGTGAGGTCTGTGGTTTGTTGCAAGTGTTCTAAGTTAAAACCAATTATGACATGAACTAGGTGAGTAGTAGTGAGTTGGAGAGAAGGAGCCAAACTGGGTTGAGAATGAAGTAAAATAGATGGGGTTATTTTGATAGAGTAGTTGTTGGGGTAGAGAGAGAGGAAGAGTGATCATGGATGACTCAGAATCCTAATCTGGAAGACTAAAGAATTCTGTTTCCAGAATTCAGGTATTTCACATGAGAAGTAGGAATAGACTTGATGAAGAATGACAGATGAGAATAATTTTGGATATATTAACTTTGAAGATCCATTGGGACAGTAAGTGCTCTAAAAAATACATAGTATATTTTCAGAACCATGTCCCAAAGTCAATGTATGACTGTCATTATGTACCTGTTGCAGTAGGGATGGGTAGAAGTGATCTTGGGAGTCAGGTGGCAGATATTGGCTCACAGTTGCTTAGAATGTCTCTGCTTCCTTCTACTCTCTCATTCCTAACTCCGTATCAGTGAGAATCAGAAATTGAACATTGCACAACTTTGGGAACCCATGAAAGATCTTTGCTACCTATCACTATAGGATGACACCACCCTTATGGCAGAAAGGGAAGAAGAACTCAAGAGCCTCTTGATGAAGGTGAAAGAGGAGAGTGAAAAAGTTGGCTTAAAGCTCAACGTTCATAAAACTAAGATCATGGCATCTGGTCCCATCACTTCATGGGAAATAGATGGGGAAACAGTGGAAACAGTGTCAGACTTTATTTTTTTGGGCTCCAGAATCACTGCTGATGGTGACTGCAGCCATGAAATTAAAAGACGCTTACTCCTTGGAAGGAAGGTTATGGCCAACCTAGATAGCATATTTAAAAGCAGAGACATTACTTTGCCAACAAAAGTCCGTCTAGTCAAGGCTATGGTTTTTCCAGTGGTCATGTATGGATGTGAGAGTTGGACGGTGAAGAAAGCTGAGCACCGAAGAATGGATGCTTTTGAACTGTGGTGTTGGAGAAGACTCTTGAGAGTCCCTTGGACTGAAAGGAGATCCAGTCAATCCATCCTAAAAGAGATCAATCCTGGGTGTTCATTGGAAGGTCTGATGTTGAAGCTGAAACTCCAATACTTTGGCCACCTCATGCGAAGGGTTAACTCATTGGAAAAGACCCTAATGCTGGGTAGGATTGGGGGCGGGAGGAGAAGGGGATGACAGAGGATGAGATGGTTGGATGGCATCACTGACTCGATGGACATGGGTTTGGGTGGACTCCGGGAGTTGGTGATGGACAGAGAGGCCTGGCGTGCTGCAATTCATGGGGTCACAAAGAGTCAGACACGACTGAGCGACTAAACTGAACTGAATTGAACTATAGGAAAGAAGATTATGTCCTTAAAAACAAAACAAACAAAAAAGAGAAAAAAAATATGGTTCTACCATACTCAAGAGCCCTAAGGTATTCCACTTGACTGAAAGCAAACATCTATTTTAATTCCTTATCTTTAAAAATATTTACCTAGGTTTCCATTAAAAGTCACAGCTTTGAACCTGTTGAGATGATAGATTATATAGTACAATTCAACAACAACATCAGCAAATCCTCAGTCATTCCCATATATTGCACAGATTTACTTTCCTTGACCCTTAAAGAGGTTATATTGTTTTTGAAATGTGGAAAATTATAAATATCTGTTTAAAAATATATTGAACATGAACTTATAAAGTCACAAATATAGTGCTCTGTTCTAGAATTATTCTTTTGAGAATAAGACCTAAAACAGTTTTATGTTTGGCAATTTAAATAATATCTTCCAGTACAGAACTGGCAGGTATTCACAACACATACCACACCCAGGTTCTGGCAAAGAATACCATCCTTTTCATTAAACGACAAATATAAACTTGGCATGCTTATGATAAAGAAACTTGTCTACTTCATCATGGGGGAGAGTTGAAGTATTCTTTTTCTGATTTCCGCTTTGGGAGTATGGAAATTACATCCGTTTTTGGCATCTTTAGTTTGGACAAAATTGTTTTATATATTACTGATTTGAATTTTACTTGGTAAAAACATGGCTAATAAAGTATTAAAGGGTCATAAAATTCACCACCACTGTTTAAATTAGTCATCAGTCTAAACTCAGATAAAAAGGAAAATACATGTCTGATCATCTCTTAGGAATGTCTACATTGTCATCAATAAGTAGTTTGTTTTAGGTAGTCTATTTTTCTGGGGGGTGGGGTACACTGTACTTGTATGACATCATTCAGCTTCTCATAATTTTTTTCTGTATCTCTAGGCCCTTGGGCTTCTCCCCTCAAATTACAAACTATTCATTCACCAGAAGCTTTGTGTTAAAGTAATTTTTGTAATTACTTCCTACCAGTGGGAAACAAGGAATAGTAAGCCTTTATCTCCTAGCTTCCTTTCAGGATTTTCATTTTCCTGCGTGAACCCAAGTGCTTGTGTTGCTGGTGTGGTTGTCATGGTGCTGTGAAGGAGTGTCTTTGTCCCAGGTGGGAAACATGTACAAGTCAGAAATGATTTGGGAGTTGCTCCTGGTTGCCAGGGAATGGAACTATGAAACAAGAACTAGAATAATGGGAAGACTATTCCTTATTTTAGTGACACTAGGAACTTCCAAGGCACAGAGTCCTTCCTTGATCTGTAGACACATCAGTAGGTGCTGTAATCCTTTGTATTTGGAAATTCTCATGACCTGTGCCCTAATCAAAGAGAAACTTTGGTGGGCATTGCAATCCACCAAAAAAAAAAAAAATCAAACAAGAGAATTCAATTTTTGCAGATGTTATCTTATGAATGAAGCAAGAAAGATAATATTACTAAATCATTAAGTTCTGTCAATAGCAAATATTCTTTTAGGTAGATGTTAAATGATAAAATTTTCACAGCTGCACAGTTTAGTCTATAATATAATTTAAGGGTCAGCTATGTGTCAAAGCTACTCCCATTGGCTTCACATAGAAATACTAATGATGTTTATGGAATTCCTTTTTAGGTTGGTTTTTTTTATGTTTCATAATCTAGGTATTTATAATAATTATTGACAAAAGGAGGCAATTGAAGATTGAATTATTATATAAAGTAATCAGGAAGCAGAGTGAAGATTAAAGGAACGTTCAGATGTGAAACATGAAAGATAATACTTTATTTCCTTTATTAACATGTCTTACTGGGCCTATTCTATCTCTTCATGAATAGGTACAATGAAAGGAGTGTTTATATAGACCAGGCTTGAAGTGCACAAAATATAAGTCCATGTTTTTTCTAATAAGGTATTGAATATGGAAATGCACAACTGGTATTGAGAATTCAAAGTTGCTGGATTACTATCAAAATTTTTGATAAGAGGCATTGATTCAAATTGGTTTTTTTTTTTGTCTGTTTGTTTGGTTTTCTTCTCATCTTTCACAACTATTGTAACCACTTCTATGCTGTTCCACATTAACTTGTTCTTTTGGTTTTGTGCTATTTGTTCATTATTTCAGAGCTCTGATTAATAATACCAAGCATCCTAAGATTTTGTGTATGTTCTTGTCCAAAGGATAGTCTTTAAGTCTTTTTTAGATGCTACCTGAGTATAAGCCAATACTCAAGGCTTATATCTCTTAAGTGTGATTTATAGATTTCTGTGTGGTTTTTGAATGTTAAGAATAAAGTCTGTGTGGGGCTAAACCTTTTTACATTCTTAATTCAATCATCTGCTTCAGAATGTTGGCAGGTTTTGTTTTCACATTTTCAGTTTTATCAGGTCTTACCTCGCAAAATCAGGGGAGAATAGCAATGTTTAAAACCCTTTTGGTGAGACAAATGAGTGATAAAAGCAGACTCTTTTTATGTCCTGTGCTCTGTACTGGTAAAATGTCATTGAAAAGCCTGTAGGTAACAAGAAATTAAGATATTAGGACAGCTTTTAACTATCTCCATTCCCAGTCTTGGATGATGTATGCAGATGAAGTCAATATAGGAATTTTATGCAAATAAACATTGCCCCTTCTCATTCTGTGATGCTGGGGTTGGCTTTGGAATCCAGTGGAGAGTCCAGAGGAAATCAGCACTAGGTGTAGTAGATGCACCTCCCCATGTATGTTTAAAGGGGGTACAATTAATTTAATCAGGTTAGATACATTGATTTTGTCTCTTCAACACCTTTCTCTTATCTGTGATGATCCAACATTTGAAAAGTCAGAGGAAGTACTTGTAGTCGTTACAGGGGTCACTGTCATTTGAGTTCCCCCGGGCATTTTTAAACCACTGTCACTCCCTAGTTCTCTCCCACTTAAATTTATGGAAGATGTATTCCAACATCCTGTTATTTCAGACTTCTACAAATTATTAATGAACTTTCATGATATACATAGGAATTATTTTTATAGATTTGAGATCTATAAGCTTTGATGTTGGACAAAATCATTATTATATTAACCACCCAGATTTTTATTCTTGAGTAAAGTCCCAACTTTTTTGGACTTTTTGTCTTTCCTAGTTATAAGGCCATTATAATGAGACTCAGAGGTCAACTCATAGCATCTAGTATCACCTCACTCTGCTCTGTTTCTTCTTCTTGTGACCTTATGATAACTTTGATAAAGTAACTCAAATAATCTGAATTAAATTCAAGTTTTGTATTCTGAATAGAAAGTAAGGAACTGGGAAGCCAAGAGTTTAAGTAGTAGGAATTATGGAATTGGACCTTCCTTTTATTAATAGAATGGTGACTTTGTAACACATATGGAGGGAAAAAAAGCAAAAGAGGCACAGATACTCCAAATGCAGAGTGCATCACGTTTTGATTTTGTACAGACGTTTTATATGTTAACTGGTATGTGGGCTTCTTTGGCTGGCCGAGTGGGCCTCACTGGACTGATATTCCTTGTCTGCCTGGCCACTGTGAGACCTACCAGCATTCAGTGCTGGTCTTTCTCAACTGGACTCCATCTGCTGTCAGGGAGGCAGCAGACCACCCTCAGCTCTGGCTAAGACTAATGTTTCCCCAGCCCATGTGATCTGCCCACAGCTTCTGTGTGGGACCACATCATGGTGATTCAGCAGTCCTTTATGACAGGCTCCCCAGGAAACTCAGATCGTGCTATTTTTCATTTCAGTTCAGTTGCTCAGTTGTGTCTGACTTTTTGCAACCCACGGACTGCAGCACGCCGGGCTTCCCTGTCCATCACCGACTCCCAGAGCTTGCTCACACTCATGTCCATCGAGTTGGTGACGCCATTCTTACAGCATGGGAACCGAGGGGTGTCATGGCTTCCTTGGCTACAACTGGATCTATGTGCTAGGAAGTTAAATGTTCTCCTTCCAGTGTCCCCAGAATAGAGCGGGAGAACAGGCTTTGGCCCTTGGGGGTCCTCAGTGATCTGTGTGTTTTAGTGCTGTGCCCCTTCTTTTGAGATTTTGCCTTGAAGGGAACTGGGAAGAAATCAGAATCACTGTGTCCTCTCCATAAGCAGTCCAGAATCAGAAGGGCAAAGCTCGCCTTTTTATTCCTCTAATTAAATGCTTTTTCCTCACTACTCTAGCCTCATGATTAAGACTAATGATGACCAGGACTTTCTCTTATAGGAGGAAAACATTAAAACAACAACAACAACAACAAATCTCTGTATTGTGGTCTCCAGGCCTAGCGTTGATATGTTACATGAGAACTATGAAGATTTAGAAAACTCATTCTTTCTTAACATACAGATCTCTTTATTTTGAAAAACCTTAATTGAACTGCAGAAGTTGAATATTGTCTCTTTATATTCTTGGTGCAACAGTCCTAGTATCTAACACCCACTTTCCTTTCCCTTCCCAGTCTTCCAGCTAGAGTTTGGGGGTCATTAGCAAGTCATTTATGTGTGAAGGCAGAGAAGAATAATTATATTTTTTAAATATCATTGCCATGTCACAGATTACCCTATTTCTGGGATTCACATTGTTGTAGTTGCAAAAACCATATATATCAAAGGGTTGTTGAAAGGGCTTTTGTTAGAATCCTGTCCCCTCTGACTATATACGTGTAATTTGGGATGAAGAATAATAAGATGTCAAGTACAAAATAGCAAAAAAAACCCCAAAAAAAACCAGGATTAAAATGGAATTGATGTCAGAAAAAATAAATATTATCTTTATAACCCAAGCATACCTTACCTCATGACTTGTAATCTAAAATGAATCACAGATACAGTTTTGACATCCTGAGTCATCAGGAGAACCTTGGAATTTTCAGTTTTCCGGTTTCTATATATATATAAATTTGGAATCTTACTCTTACTTGATAATTATTTTCTTTTTCCAACTAGTATCTGCAAATTTGGAATTTTATCTCGAATTCTATAGTACTTGTGATTAAAAGAAGATATCAAATTTATTCTCCTTGTGAATATAGAATCCTGATGTTTTATTTATGATATGATTAAAACAAGAAGTGACTTTTATGCAAATCAGAGAAAAGTAGCATAAATATATTCCTCAGAAGCCCAGTTACTTACTTTTGCAGATTTTTCTAAATTTTGGTCCAGAGATAGAATAATGGTGTTGAAAGTGACAGAGGTACCATGTCCAACCATCCTTCAGTACAAATAGGGAGGTCATCTGTTTTAGTCTTCTTCAGTTCTTGGCAATAACAAAGGAAAAATAATAAGAACAGTCGTGAAGGCAGTCCCTTACCTTCGGTCCCCAGCCCCAGTAACTATAGCTTAAAAAGAACAACTTAAATGTGATAGACAGCAGAAAAACTAATGAGAGGGGGAAACTGTAAGTGCTCAGTATTTAATCCATTGAGAATACCCCTTATATTTCTATGAATAAAGACAAAATATAAGTGGTTATTTTAGAAAACATATTTTGATATAAGAACATGTTGCATTAAGATGGGATCACACACATGCTCTGTTCCACCCCTTTGCACACATACTTTAACCCCACCTTAATGGCCATTCCTGTGAAAGGTATTTCATAGCCAAAGGAATACAGTCCAACTGTGTTAAATTTCTTAGAGTAAAGTTAGCCAAGGATATCCTGTAAAAACAGACTCAAGCATTTGAATATGATCTCTTGAGCCAGTTTTAAAATTAGATCTTCAAATTGGGTCTTTAGAACACTCAAGAAATCTGAAAATCTAAGCAGTGACTCTTTTTTTGATACAAGAGTACTAACATGTATCTTTTAAATAATCTTTACTATTTCCTATCTCACAGAGAAGAGGGGAAAAGCTCACATTTTTCAGCTAGTTCATTAGAAAACTAAAATATTTATCAGAGATAGAATACGTGTCTACAGCTTATGCTTTCACAGAATATGCAGACACAATGTATAATTGTTAATGGTGAGTTTTAGGCAAACATGTAGTCTACTACTGATACAAAATATATTATTTTTATTTATTTATAGGGTACTTAACATATGCTTTCCCATAGAGTATAATATACTTCCATAAGTAAGTAAGTATTAGTTGCTCAGTCCTGTCCAATGCTTTGTGACCCGATGACCCCCTGCCAGGCTCCTTTGTCCATGGAATTCTCCAGGCAAGAATACTGGAAAGGGTGGCCATTCCTTTCTCCAGGGGATCTTCTCGACTCAGGGATCAAACCTGGGTCTCCTGCATTGCAGGCAGATTATTTACCATCTGAGCCACCAGGGAAACCCTTATTTCCAAGATTGATCAAGATACATGCCAAGATTGATTTTTTTAAAAAATGCCATTAAACTAAGCAGTTACAAAATTAGCTTTTTAATAACTGATCTAGGAAACATGTTTGGTGACTTTAGAGATACCAGTGAAGGCTGAGGTGCTTGCGGGACTTCAGGCTGATAGTGAAGGATGCCTGGAAGTCATGACCAGGAAGAAAGGAAGACAATCCTAAGGAACCAAGACAAAAGTTTAGGTAGAGACATAATAGTGATAATGTGACGATGACATTATTATTAATAACTAAAAGTAGAAAACACACATATATAAATCATGTTACCTCAAAGTTTTTGTTTTTTTTTTTTTGGTTTGTTTGTTTTTTATATAATAACTAATTCAACCAGACTGATTCAGTGTCTTAGCTGCTATTGATTGGCAAACATGTTTTTCCTTTAGTATAGCTTTAGCCCAAAGGCTTCCCAGTAAATGGCTTTGTGACCTACATCAAGTTACTTAACCCATTAGGGACTCAAGTTTCCTTTATCCATTGATACGGCAGAGAAAACAGTAGTACTTACTTCAAAGGATTGTCTTTGGATTAATCTGTAAAGCACTTGGTTTTGGTTCCTGGAACACACTAAGCACTCAGTGAAAGTTATCTCTTACTACTCTTTTATAATAACTACATTTTCCCTTGGCAGTAGTTTCATAATATTCTAAGAATCACCAGCTCTTTTTCTTTGAGCATGTGCTTTGTTATAGCGCAGCATCACTTTTGTTTTTCTCCCTTTGGTGTCGTGCAAATACCCTTGTGTTCGTCTTTCAGCTTCTAGGAAATTGCTCTCCTATAGAATTTTCTGGATGATGAAATGTTCTACCGCAGTGCTATCCAATATGGTAACCCCTAGGCATATGTAGCAATTGAGATGTGACTGTTGTGACTGAAAAAACTGAATTTTTTGTTTTAATTAATTTAAATGTAAAGAGTTGTATGTGACTAACTGCTCTTGGCACAACACAAGCCAAGGAGTTACAGTGGTATATATCTTCTTGACAGTTTTCAAAATTCTTTTATTTGCCATATTTCATTTGATTCTCCAGAGAATTATGTGACATGGAATAGGTAGGATTACTCTAGTTTTTATTCTTTGCCCAACATTGCTTGTTCAAAGTCTGGCACAGGACAGGTCTTCAATAAATATTGATTGAATGAATAAATGATTGATTCTAATATTCAGAAATGTTCAGTACTTTGCCCAAGGAAAATATTCAATTTAAGTCTTAAATTTAAATTATTTAAGTTATTAAATATTGAATCTTAATTTGATGCAAACATTCAGGTTTTGCAGGTACTTTTGAAATTGAATGAAAGGAACTTTCCAACATTTGTCAAGAAGGTCAAAAACGAAATTCTATGTAGGACAACCTGTGAAACAGACAAAAAGGGTCAGAATTTCTCTATAATTCATAGAAGAAAATTCCAAGGAAGATGATCCAGAAGGAGCACTTATCTCCTCACCTTATCAAGCCCAGGCTATATGATGAAGTCCCCTGTTGATGGTCTGAGTGTCCAAGGGTGGTCACTGCAAACGAATCAGAAATGGGATGCAGAGCACAGAAGGGACTGTGGTGTCCCCCAGATTTATTATGTAGAGTTTGCTTACTTAGTCACTATGGCATCTGCCACACATTTGATTTCTTCTTACTCTGAAGGCATTTTTCATCTTGGAACTTTCAGAAAGATGCTCATGGGTCTTAAGTGAAGTGTACAGTTGGATGCTGTAGGTCTCCATTGTCTTCATAAATACTTGGCTGAAATTTGGGGAGAAGACTCTTGAGAGTCCCTTGGACTGCAAGGAGATCCAATCAATCCATCCTAAAGGAGATCAGTCCTGGGTGTTCATTGGAAGGACTGTTGTTGAAGCTGAAACTCCAATACTTTGGCCACCTCATGCGAAGAGTTGACTCACTGGAAAAGACCCTAATGCTGGGAAGGATTGGGGGCAGGAGGAGAAGGGGACGACAGAGGATGAGATGGTTGGATGGCATCACTGACTCGATGGACATGGGTTTGGGTAGACTCCGGGAGTTGGTGAAGGACAGGGAGGCCTGGCGTGCTGCAGTTCATGGGGTCGCAAAGAGTCGGACACGACTGAGCGACTGAACTGAACTGAACTGAACTTTGCCCCTTTGTAGATATTTTTTTCATTGTTGCCAAATTTCTGTGAAGAATGTATCTTCTTTTACTCCCTTCTTATCACATAGTCTCTTATCCAACTCCCCCTCAGCTTGGCTCTCATCCTCAGCACTTTACATAAGTAGTTTTCTCCAGATACTGAAAGACTTTTAAACATTTCAACAGATTCTTTTTTCTTAGTTCTTACTCTCTTGGGCCTCTTACGACATTTGGTAGCATATTGTTTCTTTAAGTTTTCTGTTCTCTTGGCTTCTGTCGCACTCACTGTAGCCTTCCCATCTCTGATCAGTAATTTTAAGTCTCTTTTCTTTTCCTCATATTCAGTTTCATCGTATGTAGTTTCAAAAAAGATACTCTTTTTCATGGCCTCTAGTATCACCTTTACCTAAGTCCATGAGTCTTTCTGGTATGGATTTTGGAGCCTGCCAAAAATGCGTTAAGACAGTAGGTCTGCTGCTGATTAGCTCTGTGACCTTAGGTACTTTGGACAACTTCTCTGGATACCATTTCTTCATCCAAAAGATGTAAATTTCAGCCAACGCAAGATGCTGTTGGTTATGTACTGCCCTACACAGGATTGGCAGTCAGCTCATAATCTCTCTCACTTCTTTCCCTGTCCTTTCTTACCACTGCCATAATAGTAGTTTATATAATTTTCTCATAGTTGTTTCAAGAAAGGCTAGTTATTGCCAGAGTGCCGAGACCGTATTTTATAAATTAAAACAGCAACAGCAAACCCCCAGTATACTTGCAGAAGTGATATATATTTTAGAAGATGTATCTTCCATCCACGTGGAGTGTAGAATAGAGAAGTGACAGGGTGGAGGCAGCTTGGTGGTTACTGGAGAAGTCCATATAATGAGGGCATCCAATATGCTTACTTCAGTATGGAAAAGGAGGACTGGATGGGGTTGAATGCATTTTAAGAAGCAGAGCAAAACATTTTTATAGGGCCACTTTCAGGTGAGACTATCTATAATCATTATAATCATCTCATATTTAACATTAAAAAATTTTAAGTAATGTGCCCAACAGAATGTCTTATGCTATCCCTGACCCCTACTCAATCTCTGAGCAGAGTGTTCAGGGATGGGGCAGAGATAAGAGTTCTCTGTTACATGCATTGCTTAGTTTTTAAATTATTATACAGAAAAATAATTTAAAAATTTTAATCATGAAATAGTTATAAACAGCCTGACTCATTGGGAAAGACCTCGATGCTGGGAAAGTTTGAACGCAAAAGAAGAAGGGGATAGCAGAGGATGAGATGGTTAGATAGCATACCGACTCAATGGGCATGAATTTGAGCAAACTCTGGGAAACCACGAAAGACAGGGAGACCTAGTGTGCTGCAATCCATGGGGGTCACAAATAGTTGGACATGGCTTAGCGACTGAGCAACAGCAACACATCCCAGCTCAGTGTGCTTCAAAAGTAATGTTACGTGTTCATCTTTATTAGAAGTAAAAAGAGATTTTCGTGCCTGGATAAATGTAACTTTGGAAGGGATATCTAATGTAGTTAAATAAGCTTCCTTATTGTGTCCGTTGTTTGTTATTACTCTTTTTTGGAATATATTCTTGTCACCTCTATTTAGTGTTTATTATCCAGCTTGAGGGTCATTTTTTAATGGAAGTGTTATTTCTTTTCCCTGAAATTTCAAAGTTCTTAAAAGTTCATTTCTACCCTTTGCTATGTACAATCTTATAATATGAATTATTTCCTTAATTTATTGAGATCTGTTTTTCAGCTCCTGGTATTTCATTATTTTCAAAATAAATAACACAACTTTTTAATGATAAACTATGCGGCTCCATTTTGATTTTTACTCCCTGTGACCTTGGATTCCCCTTTGGGTTTCATGACTAGAGTCTTACTTGGATTTCTTTCTTAGCCTCCTTCCTTTATAATTTTTCCTCTTCCCATCCTTTTCACACAAGTCTCCCTCTTCTTTTCTCATGTCTTGTACCATTGGTGATCTTTGGGAGAATTGCATGGTCATGTATATCATCTACATTCCTCTTGAACTCCAAGACTGTGTATTCAACAACTTGTTAGCCACCTGCACTTAAGATTTCCCACAAAGACCTTTAACTCAGCATGGCCAACGTTGAACTTGTCGCTAACCATCAACTAGTTTCTAAACTGCTCCTTGATTCTCATATTAGATTTTAGTCTTAACGAATGGTACTGGTATCCACACAGTTAATCCTTCTGATTTCCATATCCTTTATCTAGTTGGCAAGCAAGACCTGCAAGTTATCTACCCAGAAAACTCTCAAGATAGCCCCTTCAGTCTCCTATTTTCTACTTTTGTTCAGAACCTAATAGTTTTCTGTTTTGAATACTGCAGCAGTCCCTTGACTGTTCTCCAATTCTAAACCCTGATCACTCTAGTCCATTTTGAGATGTTACCAAACTTTGTGGATCATGTACCTATACCATGTTTGTGTGTGTGTTTGCATAGACACAAATGTATTACTATAGTTTATATATTACAGAATATGTGTGACATGTATTATATGATGTTCTCAGAGATAGAAATGAAAAAGAATATAACAGAGATAACTTTGATAGAAGTTCTATTTTTTTCTCCATATTCCAGTACATATTTTTACATATCTCTGTAAAGTACACTGGTATCCTGTTTTGGAGATTGCTGCTTTTGATAGAAAATTTAGTAACCTTTGTGAACTGAAATACTTATAATATCACTATGTAGTCTAAAACTTGTAATTTTTAGGTAATTTTCTTTCTCCATTCCTTATTGGCTAGAATATAACCATTTTAGCATTGTCCTCAGACAGCACCTGGAATCTATTTACCTATTTTTTTTCTCTTATTGTTCATTAGTGACACCCATTTCCCACTATACCCTGTTTATTTTGAACTTTACTGAACTCTGAATTCCATAAACACACATTTCCCCCCACTCTGCTTTCTTGTTTGTCCTTAGATATGGTAGACCACATCCTCTTTCTTTTAAGATGTTGGAATGTGTCGTTATATCAGGCTTTAGCTGGTAACCACTAGACCATCTTTTTGAGAAGAGAATAAATGTGTGCCTTCAGTTTTGTAGAATCTGAAAGGTAGATAATATTTGTCTCAAATAAGACTCAATAAAATGAGATAATTAACTTCAACCTCTAGCACACGTGGTTTGGCTGTTTTAATTCATATGTTACCTCTTATTTTCATCTAATCTCATCCAACAAACTCTTGAGAAGAAAGATTAAAATTTTATTTTAATTTTAAAGATTAAAAACTTCAAGTTCCTTATGTAAAATAACAACTTTTTCATAATTGGCATTGTATGTGATTAAAGTAGAGCCTACCATTAACACATATCAGAGGGGGAAAGTAGAAAATATTTTGAGAAAACCTTCAGTCTCTTTAAAAAGTCATTGTTCTCCAGATACTTCCAGAAAGATCTGAACAGAATTTTTTTCTAAAGAAATTGTACTCTGTAAAGAAGACTTTCTTATTCTGCAAGGGCATCAGTAGGTATAAAAGCTTCTTGAATTTAATTTTCTATATATGTACATATTTGTGTTGTCCCTTCTGTCCCAGAGAGGTTTCATACCTTGCAAAGGATTTTCAATAGGGTCCATTATTTTAAAATTGGCAGTGTGGAAACTGTTCTCAAACTGTTTTAATTCTCTTTGAGTAACTCGATATGCTCTTCCAAGACATTTATATACATATATTGAGAACTAAAAGGGTGAGAAGTGGATCTTCCTTATAAAATGCCTATGTTGCCTAACACTGTGAACTTTTAGTATAAGAATATTAATTAAATAATAAACCTATCCCTCAGTAAAAAAATGTAATCTTTTTTGCCCTTTTAAATGTACTCTAATCCAGTGGTACCTTCTGGCTAAACACAAAAATGGTATGTTTCAGTGGGAGGGAAACGTATTACAGCATGCATCCTTTTCAATAATGCAAAAGATAAAGAAAGATATGGCACCCCTTCCAACACATAGGATACGTTTGTATTTGAAGAAATACAGGAAATGTGTGCCATGAAAATGATAATCCTTTGGATGAAGAGATCTTCATTATCTCAACCAACAGTGGTCTTCAGAAGCAATGACATCATTGTTGCTTCACTGACTTCAGAATTCAGGCAAGAGCCCGAAGCCGAAGAACTCAGGCAGCCTCTTTGTCAGACGTGGGGCAGAAAAGGAGACACAAAGAGCCTCCCTTTGAATCAGGGCAGGCTTTGCGACTCCTTTCTTGGCTCTTTGTGAAAGCACATGACTGGACTTGTAGAAGATTAACCCCCTTAACATTTCTGTAAAAAAATTAAACAGATGCAAAGCAGCTCCATCACCTTTTTTCCTCTCTGTTGTGAATTCAGTATTATGGTGGGCAGTGAATTATTTTGAATTCCCTCAGAGAGGCCAGGGCAGTCAATGGGGACTGGTGAATGAGGGCCTTCTGAAGGGCTCAGTTGTGGGTTTTCTTGGGCTTTCACTGTTCTTTTTAGCATTATTCCTCTGAAAGAGTTCCCTCGAAGAGTGGGGTCAGTCTAGAGACCTTTATAGTGCTTGAAGTAATCCACCCTCTAATCTGTTCCTTCCTGTGGGAAAATCAGTGTAAAAAAAAAGAGGGTGAGCTAGTATTTACATCCAGATATGGACTGTTTAGACTGTTTGCTTTTAATTTAGTACTCTTCTTTGCATGAAAATAGCTTGATTTCAACTTCAGTTCTTTAATAAAGAAAAAAAAATTCCAAAAATTAATTCATGGATTACTGAGTTCACTTTCACTTTCACTTTCACATGCTGTCCTTGATACTTTTAACTAGTCATGTGTCAAAGCTGATGAGTTGATCTTAATTTTTAACTCTATTTCTTACCTTGAATTACAATTTCATTAATCCAGCAGCTATTACATATTTCTTAAAATAAGTATGTGCTATTTTATTGTTTTGAAAGATAAATGATCTTTACATCTTTGTTACATTTCCCTGGTTCTGAGTTTATTTATATATTATGTATATGGAAATCATTGATTGTGTATCTTGTCGTGATATGTCAAAATGCTATATTTGAAGGTAGCAAGATTTAGCTCTTGACTTTTCATGACAAAACTGGTGACAGCGATAACACAAACAATATTTCTTTGGGGAATGGGACAGTAATTGGAAGATGGGATGATGAAAGAAGACTTTTGCATGCTTTTGTTACTGTTAAATTTGTTTTAGGGGGTGGAACTGTGGATGATTTATTTCTTTTTGCTCTGGTTTCAACATTTTTTTACAATTATCATAAAATGTTTTTGTAATAGGGGGAAAAAGAACAAAGTTTCTTCTGTTTTAAAATTTGAATATCAGCCACCCTTTTCCCTTTCCCCATGACAGATGCAGATACTGGGCAAGTGCTGGGCTTATGGGGGAGGCAGGCAGCTGGTGGTGAGGGGTACAACTGCCAGAGCCCATCACTTGGAGGTGGGCCATGGGGAGATGCTGGCACAACCTCTTAGGATGCTGTGAGGGTCATATAGACAGTTTCAAAGCTCAGATCAGGGCTCACACTAAGTGCTCTGTAATGCAAGCGATTATTGTTATTGACTTGCAACATCTTCACCACACTCAACACATTTGATAGCTTCACTCTGGAGGTGGGACCAAAAACATGATGTAAGATAGCAAGTTCCAATATGTTTTAACCAATAGCCATAATAGATCAGATAACCACCCCTTCCCCAACCTCGACCTCCTAGGGCTGGAGAAGCAAAAACGTGGACAAACCTGGAGGAAGACTGGCTCTGAATCACACAGATGTTGCTTAACCTCTTTGTCTAAGTTTCCTCACTTATAAGATGGAGATAATAATAGCCCCCACCTCACAGGAATGTGGTGAAGACTCAAAGAGGTCATGTAGACAAGACCCTTCTCCTTGGGTCCAGCCAACTGTGAGTACTCAATAAATATTACGCATTAGCACAGATTTTCCCTATCCTATGATGGGCTCACGTCCCAATAAATCCACTGTAAATTGAAAATCTCACAAGTAAAAATGCATTTAACACACCTAACCTATGGAACACCACAGCTTAGCATAGCCCACCTTAAACGTGCTCAGAACACTTAGGGTAGTCTACAGTTGAATCATCCAACACAAAGCCTCTTTTATCATAAAGTGCTGAATATCTCATATAATGTATTGAAGACTGTACTGAAAGTGAAAAACAGAATGGTTATCTGGCACAGAGTAGTTGTAAGTATATCTGTTGTTTGCTCTTGTGATCACATGGCTGATTGGAAGCCAGCATCACCAGAGAGTACTGTACTGTCTACTGCTAGCCTAAAGAAAGAGTAAAATTCAAAATTCAAAGTATGGTTTCTACTGAATGAGGACTGCTTTTACACCATCATAAAGCTGAAAAATCTTAAATCAGTGTGAATAGCAAACCATCTGTCCTTCAGCATTCACTAACACAGTGCTACCTGCCACATGGATTTGGCTAGGCTTTAGAGGTTTTTCTGCCATTATTTTCCAGTGTTAACCACTGTAATATAATATGAAGTAGACCTTTTCAAATGAGACCTGTCCTCCTGTAGATTCTGGTTTGCTCCTCTGTTAATTCACTTGGGCTGCCACAACTAAGCGCCCCAGATGAGGAGGCTTAAACAGCAGAAGTTTATCTTCCCATAGTTCCAGAGTCTAGAGTCTGAGGTCAAGGTGTCAGTAGGGCTGGTTTCTTCTGAGATGTCCCTCTTTGGCTTGTGGATGCCCGTCTTCACACGATCGTCTTTGCCTGTGTGTCTCTGTCCACATGGACTCTTCTTAAAAGGATGCTGATCATACTGGATTAGGTCTCATGCTAGCGATCTCACTTCTACTTAATTGTCTCCTTAAGGATTCTCTAAATTAGTCACATTCTGAAGAAGCAGGGGTTAGGACTTCAACACAAGAATTTGAGGGGGACAGTTCAGTCCCTAATAATTCCTCATGTTCTGGAAGAACAGAATTCTCTTCAAATTAAGAATCAGTTGACCCTGAGCCCCAGATATCTGAGCAGGTACAGTTCCTGGGGATGAAACAGGCCCACAGATACAGCAACAAAACTGCTCAATTTTAAAAAAAATGGAATCATGCATTCATGTATTGCTTGTATATTTGAAGAAAATTGAAATAACAAAGAGGAAAATTTATTCACCTGAGAGAAGTAGTGACCATTTTATTTCATGTTCTCCTGTTTATTCTGCTACTCGACTTATAAAGATTGTATCTTGTAAAAGGCTCCAATTCCTATCTAAAAATTAATCTAAAAGCTCCAGGTCATTAGGAAGAAGAATAAGTGTTAGTTGCTCAGTCATGTCTGACTCTTTTTGACCCCATGCACTGTAGCCCCCCAGGCTCCTCTGTCCATGGGATTCAACAGGCAAGAATACTGGAGTGGGTTGCCATGCTCTCCTCCAGGGTATCTTGCCAACCCAGGGATTGAACCCAGGTGTCTTGCATTGTAAGCAAATTCTCTACCATCTGAGCCACTGGGGAAGCTCAGGAAGAAGGATAGGAGATTAGAACTAATACTTCTATTGCAAAATATATGCAGGATAGTAATAGAATGTGTTTTAGGCATAATTTTTTTGAAGACAGAATGCTTTGAAATTTCCTTTCTAGTTTTTGTTAGACATAATTTTAGCTGCTTCCACTTATCTTTGAAATATCATAAAGTTAAAAAAAAAGTGTAAAAAGAAATAAAATTGGGTTTAGGCAAATAAATCAATGAAATAATTTAAATTCTTTGACCTCTCTTTCTCACTTTCCCCACTCTATAGCTATTCTTAGAGAAAATTGGTGACTGCCTTAAACTTAGCTTTCACCTTATCCCAGTGTTTGATTTCAGGGTATGCAGAGACAAAATTATAAGGGTGATTTGGATATTCCGATAAAGTGAATTTTCAGTTACTATGTTATGGTATAATCATACCATTTTCCCACTACTTTGGATTATGGAGGTGGAAATTTTTTTTTGACGTGCAGGAGGCCAAGAAGAAATTGGCGGAGTAGGGTAGTGATAGATCAAGCAATACTTGGGGAAACAGATTTAGTGACATAAAAGCCCTGAGCTCATGGAGCACAGAATCCACCACAGTAAGGAGAGTTAAGGGAGGGAACAGGACTGGGGTCAGTTAGAACTGCTTGCCATTTAATTCTGTCCTGTCCATGCTGCCTCTCTGGCTCCTAGATAGCATGGTGAGGCTGAGACCTACCTCTAGCCGCCCATATCAGGTGAAGCCTAGGAGTCCTGAGCAATCGAATATGGTGGAAAGCGTCTTTGTCTCTAGGAGTCAGGGAAAATATGAGTTCTGGTCCTCATTTGCCTCTGGCAGTGAGATTCAAGGAGCTTGCTTTTCTGTTCTGCGTGTAGCCACCCTCCAGATGGACATACTAGGTCTTAAGTTCCTTGAAGCATCTTTATACTCATGGTGGTCAGCATAGGTCTTGGCACCTGGAATATACTCATAATAAATTTTTTGAGTGAAAATACATCATTTTTCTAATTGTAAAAATAGGGTGGGATTGGATGGTTAGAGTTGGTTGTCATGTTTCCTAAGATTCCTTCAAACTCTTAAATTGAGATTTTAGGTCATCTGGTTAATTATTGTTCCTGCACAAAGATCCCATCCATCATAGCCTTGACATGTTGTCATCCCAGCTTCTCAGCTTCAGTAACCATAGCCTCTCAGTCACTGTGTGGTTTTTCCTCATCTTTTTTATCTGCACTGTTTAACTGTTTCCTGGTCTCTAGTCCTGCTTCCTCTTAGGAAGATTTTGGTGAGATTGAACCAGAGGGAATTGCCATCTGTGTGGGTGCAGGACAGTTGAATATTGACAATTTCAGTTGGTACAACTATAGTTCTCTATCCAAACTGTAGTCACAGACACTTGGCCCCTTCTTTAAACATTTCAGTGGCTTCTCATTACTCCTGCGCCTCTCCACCCACCCCCATTGATCCCTGCTCAGCCCCTTCTTGTCCTGACTCACAAGGGCTTTGGAGTTCTGGACCTCTCTTTCCCAGCTGATTTATTCTATTACCAGTCTCTTTCACTGTCTCTACTCCAGCAGCACAGAACTCTCAGTTCCCGGACTGCCAAGCTCGCTCTTCAGTGTGGGCCTTTGGAGGAAATGTCGTGTCTTCTGCTGGAGATACCCTCCTTTCCCTTTCCTTCTTCTCCACCCCTCAAACCTGGAGCTTAGCTTGACCAACACCCATTTCATCAACTGAGAAGGATAGTATACACATAATAAATAACCATGAACTATTTCGTAGTTTAGAAGTGAAAAGTGCTCTTGAGAGAAGCATTTTTTTCCCTGTTACTTACCCCTGACCCTACATTTCTAATGTCCTATTTAAATGGCAGTGCCATAACTGAACACGGTACCACAGATGTGGTCCAGTGAGCAGAGATCACAGCAGGACAAAGATGCGTGCCCTTGTTTGGGGCCCTATAATTCTGTCGGTAGGATTTTCTAAGGCGATCGGTTATCCCTGTGAGCTCATAGTGATTTTCCATCACCTTGGACATAAAAGGAACTTAAAAAAAAAGTTTGGCCAGAATTTCTTTTTTCTAGGAGCCCAGGGAAAAGAGGTCATCACTGGGAAGTTAAGAATTCAGGACAATTTTGAGGAACAGTTTATTTTATTTTATTAAATGGCTTTCAGGTATTTATAGTACAGCCTAGGAAATGAAGTGCTTTCTTAGACAGGTGTTTTTGCTATGCTTTGGATACTTCTTAGGGAGAAAAGCTACTGAAGCCTTCTTTTAATTCACAGGAGAAACATACCCTTTTACTCCTTCCTGTATAATAACATTAACTTTGCCAAAATTATGAGTAATCAGTATAGGAAATGTAGTTATTTTTGGTTGAATATTATGTTTTCATAAAGTATGAGATAATAGGAAATGAAATAGGGAAAAAAATACAGGCTTTGGATCTAGGCTACCTGTGTGAAAACAGGCTCCTCTTTAGACAGTTTACTTAGCTCTGTGCCTCAGTTTCAGCACATGAAATGGGGAGAAACATTGTCTTCCTCATTGGACTTCTCTGGTGGCTCAGATGGTAAAGAATTCACCTGCAGTGTGGGAGACCTGAGTTCGATCTCTGGGTTGAGAAGATTCCCTGGAGAAGGGCAAGGCGACCCACTCCGGTATTCTTGCCTGGAGAATCCCCATGGACAGAGGTGCCAGTCCACAGGATCGCAAAGAGTCAGACATGACTGAGCGACAAAGCACACCATGCTTTCTCTCTTAGCTTTATTTCTTTTTATTGAAGTGTAGTTGATTTACAATATTGTGTTAGTTTCAGATGTACAACAAAGTGATTCAGATATATATATATATATACATATATATATACACATATATATATACATATATATATACACATATATATACATATATATATACACATATATATATACATATATATATACACATATATATATATACATATATATATATATACACATATATAAAATAACCTATGGTCCAAAAGAATCTGAATATATGTATACATATATATTCTTTTGCATCATAGGTTATTACAAACTACTAAATATAGTTCCCTGTGCTGTAACACAGGGAACTGTTAATATGTTGTTGCTTATCTATTTTGTGTATAGTAGTTTGTATCTGTTGATCCTTAATCCTGTATTCCTAATTTATCCCTCCCTTCTCCCTTTCCTCTTTGGCAACTGTAAGTTTGTTTGGTAACCATAAGATTCATTTGTATTTTTTAAATTCCACATATAAGTGGTATCATGTTGACCAGCCCTAGAATTCTGTTTTTGGCTTTGTGTTCCAAAGAGTTGACAATGAGTTGGTCACTGATGGACCATAAATAAGTTTATGAGAAGCTATTTCTACAATTTATCCAGATATACACACCGCAAGTCTTTCTCTTTGATATACTTCTGGAAACAGTTATAAATTCAACATGGAAGAAGGCCACTAAGGAAAATGTTATTCTCCACGAGAGAAGATGCTTTTAGAATTGTGTCTGTATGGTTGAGTATAAATTCATGATTAAACAAAACACCCCAGTTGCTTTTATTTAAGAATGACCTGTCTCTCTTCCTTTTTTCTCTCCTTCATACCTTCAGCCTCTCAGTCCCTCTGCCCCTTCCTTCTCTCCTTTACTCCTTTCATTTAAAATAAAACTTGGAGTTGCTTAATGCCAGCTGCAAATAAGACCATCTACTCTGTTGGATGAATTACTTAGTATCTCTTTTATGAACAATGCTTGTACTCCTGGCCTTGGCTTTATACCTTATACATTATTTTCATTTGTCGCAGGGAAAGAGGAACAGGGCAATATGGTTTAGACAGAGTAGAGCTATCATTTCTACTGCAACATGAAAAATACATCTCAGAATGAGTACATTAACTATTCAAAGGTGGATATTAATATTTTCTTTATATGTGATTAATGGCTTGTTTCTTCAATAATGAATAATATGTTTTCAGTTATTTTCTGTCTCACTAGCAAATGAGACAGAGATTGGCTGCTAGTAGTTATTTGCTAATTACCTGGATTTATGATTTTATACTTTGATGTTAGAAAATTACCTCTGTTGTGTTGATGTTGCTAAATAACATTCTTTAGGCACTTACAAAAAAGCTGTTTTTTTCCCCCTCTTTTGTTAATTATGTATTGTGGGACATCAATAAGTAGCATTTTTGAGTCTGAGCTTTTTGATCAACTAGCTAGAAGGAGACTGACATCTTTTGTTTTGACCAATACCATTTAAGTGGCCCTAGGTACCAAATTCAAGTGAATGCCACTGGGAAATTTTGATAGTACTGTATTCACTGTAACAAGTTCACCCCCAAATTGTAGATGCCTTTTCTTGCTAATTACCCTTATGCACTATAGCTCTAGTGAGATAAGATTCACCCATGACAACCCCAACAAACACCTCCAAGCCTGACTCTCTTTCTTCAAGTGTCAACCTCTAGGTGACTTCACATCCTAGTTTTACTTAGGAGATTCAAACACAAAAGTTGACAGCAGAATAGTGCCTGACTTATGATACCATCATTTTCGGAAGGTAGTTTTTATTTTTGTAATGATTTATGATAAATTAAAGAAATAGCAAGAATAGTTGACTGAGTGTGGGATTCACATCACAAGCTTAAGAACAGCTAATTCCTACAGTTATTAATCATGTAGCTTGGGAGCATGGTTACCTTTCTGTGGGATCTCTGTTTCATGGGTCTAATTACATGAGATGCTTACCTCACATACTTGTAATGAGGATTAAATCAAATGCTCATATGAAAAGCATCTTTTAACCTGAAAATTTCTTATGGATTTTAGTTCTCTGATACTTTATATCAGCTACAGATTTAGTCCTTCATAGGGAATATGGTCAGAATTTACAAAGAAATTCTAATTGGTCATTTATATCCTGATAATATCTCTTAAACCTTGATAAATTAGATAGCCTTCCTATTTTAAAACTCTAACCGCCAGACATGAAAAAGAGATTTTTGAGATTCTGCAGAGCATTAACTATTAATAAGAGTTTTTATTTCTAAATGAACTCTTACATGTCAACTACATACTGTATTTCTATCATTCACCTTATTTTTTAATAGATGTGCTTGTGGATCTCATTTTCAAAAAGACTAGTTCATTGTACTGAAGATCTACCTTATTATGAACCCTTAAAAACATCACAGTGTTTTTATTCCCTAGTTATTTTTCATGAAATGGTACAGTGGGTTGAAAGGAAAGGCTCTCAAGTCAGTCTGCCTGCATTTGAATCCCAGGTTCACACTTAATAGATGTAGAGTGTTGGAAAAGCTAGTTACCATGCGATTTGTCACCAGCTTGTAGAAAAGTTGTAATGGTTGCCTGGGTATTTATCCAGTTGTCCCTCCTCTCTCCCCTCCCCTTCTTCTTCCCTCTCCTCTCTTCTCCTCTATTACTTTAACATTTGAAAACAAATTTCAAAAATAATTCAGATTATCCATCTCTTTTGTTGCACTAATCATAAGGTTAATTTTTTTAAATTAGAGAACTAAAAGATCACAGGATTCTTGCTTTTTGTTGCTTACTTTCTTTGCAAAATGTTCTTTGTCAATATTTTTGAGTAGGAATTTTAACTTCAATATGGTTAGGGGGACCCATATGTATGAAATGTGCATTTAAAAATAGGAATGTATGTATACATGCAAACATATGTCCATATATATGCATCCATGTACACAATTTGGATGAAAATAAAGATGTGAAAGAAAAAAGAAATTCTATTTGGTTACTGATTATAGGAAGTAGTTTGGTTGGCAGATGATGTATTTTAGGGAGGTTACTAAGAATGGCATCTCTTGAGTGAGCTTGGAGACTTTTTGAAGGAATACCAACATAGAAATTAATTGGCTTTTTGACAAAACTTCATAGCAAGTGTAATGGCTGAAAATCAGAAATGGTACATATGATCACTTAACTGAATAAGGTTTGAATATAATTAAAAGCAATTGATTTTTTTGTCTTTCTGACAAATTAGCGAAGTCCAACTTTAAAAAAAACTTTATAATTAATTTTTTATAATTATGAAATTTATAAGTTTAACTATTTTTTCTGGTATTACTGTATTTGATAGTAATATAGCAGTCAGCTAACTTATGCCCACTTTATATATGCTATTTTTTATATTTTTATTTTCAAACAGTCTTAGCATATAGTTTGGTCTAGCTTTTCATTACATTATCCTTTATCCATTTTTATAATCTCTTCCTTTGGTTTGGAAGATTTCATTTAATTATTTTATTTAATTATTGATAGGTTGGAGATATGTCTTATTATTAACGTTTTACTATTTGTTTCTGTTTGTCTTACCTGTTCTTTGTCTCTGTGTCCTCTTTCTTGTCTTTTCTTGGGTTAATTGAATATTTTATGTAATTTTATTTTAATTTACCTTTTTAATGTATCATTTTATTTTTTAATGGTTACATACATATCTATATTTATATATATACACACACTTCAGGAAGTCCAGTGACTTCAGGAAGTTTTATTTCCTACTTTTCCTTAGTGTTTACCGTTTTTTGTAAGAGAGTTAGTTGAACAGATTCTACTCAGTCATACCAAAAGTGAATTGCTATCATTTATTTGGAAACACTTATATGGAAGTTTCATCAACTATACATAAAAAATAGTGGGAAAAACATTTCTTCTTGAAATAAGAACCTTTCTATTCATATGCTAAAACCAATAAACTTTGCTTCAGGGAGACAACTATTTGTCCAGCAGAAGATAATTTAAATAAAAGTTAAACCATCCTAAATTCTACTGCAGACCCCAGAGGTATTTTAAAATAACTGCTTAGAAAGAAGCATGTTACTTGATGATAGATCTTCTTTGGACATATCGTTGAATTCAGACTTTTAAATTACACAGCATTTTTGGCATTTGCCAAACTAAGTGTTATAATTCTTTTAATCCTTATCTATTTAGAATTTGGGTTCATGGAGTTAGGAGGGGAGAGTAGGAATATACAAAAATATACAAATATATACAAAATATACAAAAATATACAAATACACAAAAGTGGGTACCACTTAATGAAAATAAGAAGTCTAAAAGTGTTCTTCACATTTGGGTGATATCTGAAAGAAGCTTCAAAAAGGGAAATCAGGAAGGGTAAGAGACTGAACTATAGAGAGGAGTACGCTGAACTGTAGAGAGGAGTACACTATTATGTGTGAAAGGATAAGGAGCGGGGGTTGAGGCAGAGAGCAAAATCTCTTCTGTGAGCTACAGTGATATATATACATTACATAGTTATATAAAGCTCTTGAAAGATGGGCTCATTAATGGAATCTCTGCCTGGTTGAGAAGTGTGTCATATGTGTGTGTGTGCATGTGCACACTCACAGGTGGCAACAGGAGGGAGAGCCAGAGACAGTGAGAACAAGAGAGCAAAAAGTCGAGACAGTGTGTGCACATGTGCATAAGAGGTAAGCAAATAAAATTAAATGAATCATGTAAAGTGCTACATTAATATATTATTAATTTATATTTCATATTACTTTGCTTTCTTTAATCTATGGAAGATCATTCTAGTTGTATCAGAGTAATCTTTTTAATCCTTTTTTTTTACTTTTCCAAGGTTGTTATAAAATTATTTGGCATGAACTTGATTATTCTGTGGAAATAATCTTTTAAAGAATATCATGCTTTAAAATTTTTTTAACAGCTAAAATTAAACTTTAAGAGGCAGATATTGTTTACTGTCTCTCCTGAAATTTAAAAGTTGAAAAGTTTATACATTGGTGGCTGAAGATACAGAAATATATTTGAATATGTTATTGAATATATTTTAATATCATATCAACTGAATTGTCCAGTGGCTTCCAGATTTCAATTTGTGAGTCTAATCAAGTAGCTTTCAATCCTTAATGTGCAGCATACTAGTCCACAGCATTTGTACAAAATACAAATTCCTGGTTCCATCCCTAGATATTCTGACTTGATAAGCTTGGGATGTTGTCTAAGCATATATATTGTTAAAAAATTATATGGGTAATTCTTGTTCCACTGCTGGGTTCAAGAACAACTGGTACATCATTTAATGCCAACTCAGATTTAGGGCTTCCCAAGATAATTGTGAATGAGAATTTAAGGAGGAAGGAAATTTCTCAGTGGTTTTACAAGTTAGGTCCGTGACTTCCCAGGCATTTAGTCTTAGTGCTGTGCCCTGTCGCGTCCAACCCTTTGTGACTTCATGAACTATAGCCTGCCAGTCTCCTTTCCTGATGGGATTACCCCAGCAAGAACACTGGAGTGGGTTGCCATTTCCTCCTCCAGGGGATCTTCTTGACCTCAAACCTGTGGCTCCTGCAGCTCTTGCATTGGCAGGTGGATTCTTTACCCCTGAGCTACATGGGAAGCCAAGTAAATCTTAGGGTAGTTTGCCTGCAAACAACACAATATGGCTGTACTAACTTAAGCAAAGAAAACAAGGAATTAATTGAAAAAATCCTGCATAGGTCAAAGAATCAAAAAACTGAGCAAATAAACAAGTGCTAGACTTACAAGAATAAGGCCACTTTGAGCTCTTCATTTGCAGAGTCATGGAAGAGTTCTTAGTGCTATTGCTGGATGACTCAGATGATTCCACATCATGTGTGCCGTGATGTGAAATAGGTTATGCAGGTATCTTCCTTCACTGCATGACATCATATTGGGAATGGACCCTGTACTTGGCAAATTGAACCATCAGCAGTGGAGATATCCAGACTAGACGAAGAGCTTACGTTCATGTTGTTGATCCCATGCACAGCTTTTGTCACTGCTGAGCTTGTTGGGCAAGCATACTAACTGACATGTACCGAAGGAGTTGGTCTTTCTTAGTGGCTCAGCAGTAAAGAATCCACCTGCAATTCAGGAGACGCAGATTGGATCCTTGGATTGGGAAGATCCCCTGGAGAAGGAAATGGCAACCTACTGCAGTATTCTTGCCTGGGAAGTCCCATGGACAGAGGAGCCCAGCGGGTTACAATCCATGGAGTTGCAAAGAGTTGGACATGACTTAGTGACTAAACCACAACAGCAGAAGGAGTTATCCTGTCCATCTGAATAAGAAATTATTCTGTAGGAAATTTCTGGTAATAATTCATATGGGATACAGGTATCCTCCAATCATGATTACATTCCAAAAATTCTGTTCCAACTTTTCCTTTGAACTTCTTGGTCATCAAAATTCCATTTTTTTTTTTTTCATGATTCTGATTACTTGACCAGACAACCTAGAAGTTGACATGTAGATCCTAACCTTGGACTGCTTCTCCTCCCACACAAGGTAGCAAATGATGCATAGTGCTTAAATTTAGTCAACTGTGAACTGATACTTTTCATCTTTTTTAGCTTCACCTTTAAATGGACCTGTAACATTTTCACAGTCCACTTCAGCATAATCTCTGTATGTCTTATAAAAGTATCAATAAGACATACTAGAGGTTTTTCATCTTTAGTTAATTAGTAAAGAGGAATTCCCAGGAGCATATAGGTGTGAATCAGGTGAGGAGCAGAAATGTATTAGGAGCAGACTAATAATAATGCCAATAATACAAATAATAATTACATGTGTATACTGCTTTATGTGTTCAGTGGCTCAGTCATGTCCTACTCTTTGCAACTCCATGGACTGTAGCCCACTAGGCTCTTCTGTCCATGGAATTTTCCAGGCAAGAATACTGGAGCAGGTTACCATTTCCTCCTCTAGGGGATCTTCCCAACGCAGAGTTTGAACCCGAATCTGTTGCGTCTCCTACATGGGCAAGTGGATTCTTTACCACTGACCTACCTGGGAAGCCATACCACTTTACATTGTATTTGTAATACACATGATCTCATTTGATTTTTGCAATAATCTTTTGAAGATTTTCATTATTATCACAATGATTGTCACCATTTTTATTGTGAAACTGAAGTGAATAAGAGTAATATGGATTTTCAGAATTTCAGAATGAATAATTGATTCATATAGAACCTGAATCCCATATTTTTTTTTAATTAAAAAATAAATGCTCTTGCTGACCTTGGAGAAAATAGGAAGTCATGTTGTGAACAACCTTTGGGACATTGTGGCAAGAAACAAAAGGAAGCCTAAGGGAACTAAAGCCTTGCTTTACAGTTGGAGAGAAACCTTGGACCTCAGTCAGACAGCCACAAGGAAGTGAAGTATACCAACAACCCAGACTTCAGAAGAGGATACCAAAACTGACCTGAGTACCTCAGCATGGCTGACATCTTGATTTCAGGTTTGTGCAGATCTGAAGGGAAAAAAAAGTAGAGTTCTGTTCAAACTCTTACCTGCAAGACCAGTTCTACCCTGCCCAGACTCTGACCTGTGAGACTGAATTAACAAGTGAGTGTTGATTTAAGCAGCTAAGTTTGTGGCTATTTGTTACACAGCAAATAGAAAAAACTAATAGGGTTGGCAGAATGTTAGCCATTATAAGTTATGTGACTACAGATAAAAATTGTAAGTCATGTTGATAGTGATTTGGAGATAGCATACGAGTTACATAAAAGGAAGCAATTCTATTTCAGCAGTGTATAATGAAAGCCTCCTCTTGCATAGGATCTAACACTTACTATTAATGGCCCACCTAAGATGGGTTCGGCTTCCCTGGTGGCTTAGACTGTAAAGAATCTGCCTGCGATGCAGGGGACCCAGGTTCAATCCCTGGGTTAGGAATATCCCCTGGAGAAGGGAATGGCAACCCATTCCAGTATGCTTGCCTGGAGAATTTCATGGATAGTGGAGCCTGGTGAGCTACAATCCATGGAGTTGCAGAGTGGGACATGGAGCGACTAACACACACATGTGGTCCTATACAGAATTACAGATTGATTCTGCTAACAAAAACAGCAACAATAATAATATAGTTATGAAAGTAGTAGGTATAATAAATAGGCAGAAAAAAGGTTATTTTTTGTTATATTTATTATATAGTTTGAGAATTCTCCTTAAGAAGGAACCAACATCTGTTAGCAAAAAAATAAGATCATAATGGATTTGAGTAGGAGCAGAACCTTCCAATTTGAGGAAAGAGGATGGATTTGCTTGGGGTACCAGAAAACGAAGAGAGGGAGGAACAGTAAGGGGTTTGGTTACACTGAAATGGTAAGAGACTGTGGCTTAGGTCACCCTTCCGAAAAGAGCCTCAAGTAAGTAAACTCAGCAAATATGATTTGAAAGAGGGTCTTTCTTTGGAATCAGAGAAAGGAGTGAACTTGGGTTATAGTTATGTATATCATTAGATGTAAAGGAGGCATTCTACAAATGCAGGGAATGAGGGAACCATAAAGTAGTCAGCTTTGGGAATTTGCTGAAATCATGGAGAAGCTTTGGACTCCCACAAGTCTCTAAGATATGAGGAAGCAGGACTCAACTGACATCTGTGCTCAGTCACTCAGTCATGTCCGACTCTGCGGCCCCAGGGACTGTAGCTCGCCAGGCTTCTCTGTCCAAGGGTTTCTCCAGGCAAGAATACTGGAGTGGGTTGCCATTTCCTCCTTCAGGGGATCTTCCCAACCCAGGGATCAAACTTGTGTCCCCTGTGCCTCCTGCGTTGGCTGGCGAACTCCTCTACCACTGAGCCACCTGGGAAGCCCAGACCCCAGGTGGGAAGAACCCTCTCTCAGCTATCCATTCTGCCTGATGATGACAGGGCATGGCTCCACGGGCCACCAGGCCGACTTAAGTTCTTGCAACTCAGATGTAACCATTCATAACATCACAAGCCCTGAGATCGAAGGGCAACATATTTTAAGTTTACCATGTACAGCACACTAGAAGAAATACTTTACTTATATTTTACTTTATACCGGTAAAGTGCTTTATTTGATTTTCCTGAGGGTAAGTTTCATTTTTGTCTTATTTTCTGTAAATTCCAAGCACTCAACGTAGTGCCTGACATGTAGGATGCCTTATAAGTATTTTCTTAAATTTATTTTCCAAACGATAGAGTATCTGTTACATACTAACAACTAAGTTTATAATGATAGAACAGTCTTGATTTCTGTCCATATAAAAATTTCTGCCTTACAGTCCAGTGAATTAATAAATGAAAGAATAATATGTATGACATAGATCCGATTTTTATCTTCATTTTACTGAGATATCTCAGGTTCAGTGAGATTAAATAAATTATTGACTTGGAACATGAGAAAGCCAGCAATAATAACCCATTTGTCCACTTCTTAATATATTGCACTTGTTCTGTACTACACACTGCCTCCCATTTAAATGAGATTATTTTGGATGCCATTTTTCAGCTCAAGAGCTTTCAATAAGAAATATTGATCATAAAAAGCCATAACTACAAGTATATGGCTTTCAAAAGAACTGACATACTTCATTGTAATCAATCAATTTAAAAATGCTTGGAACTTTATTTATAAAATAGAAATATTTGTGATTCCAGTAATTATAGCTCATTCAAGGCTCAATTCTACTTTAAGTTTATGTGTTTTATGGAAATCTAAAACTTCTTTGCAGATAACAGTAAAAGAACAGCTATATATTCATCCCTGTGCCTTCACCCTACCTCTGATTAACCACCATTCTTGAATTGCCTCAAAGGGCTTCCTTTGTTTGATTAGGTTGAAAAGCTTTTTAAGTCATACTGAGAACCTTCTTTGTTCCCAAAACATGACTGTTCTTTCTCCCTCACTCTTCTCTGAAGATCCTAAAAACCGTCATTTTAAGAGCAAAAGATGTTCAACAAACACTGATGAAAAGTATCCTTATACCGATTTTCAGTGTGTGGGTTTACTTGTTGTTACCGTCTTCTACTGGATATGCCATATTCCTGAAATGCCACATTCAGCATCTTATTATTTTACTCTCTTAACATTTATGCATGATTACTATCTTTGCAGTGTACTTTTTTGCTTTTCCATTACCTTGGAAATCTTCTGAAGGTTTTAAAAGGTGAAAATAAAATTATGTCAGTCAAATGATACTGTGGATTTCAAGCAGTGCCTCCAAGAGCACAGCTAAATAGTGACCAACACTTTTGCCCTGTTTAGATTGGGAAAGTGTTTCTTTATTCTGTAACTTTCACTATATACAGTCTATTACTATGCTTTATGGCTTTCCTCAAATATATTTTTAAGTGTATTTTTTCAGTTTCCATATATATATATTTTATATATATAGTTTTATATAGTTTATATATAGTTTTTGATATGGACAATTTTTAAAATCTTTATTGAATTTGTTACAAGACTGCTTCTATGTTTTGGTTTTTTGGCTGCAAGGCATTTGGGATCTTAGCTCCCCAAATGGGGATCAAGGCCACCTGCATTGGAAGGAGAAGTCTTAACCACTGGACTACTAGGACACTCCCTTCAGTTTCCATATATATTTAAGAAAAGCATTACTTTATAATATAATATTCACCTGTACCTTTTGCTCTGAATGAATTGATCAACCTGTAGAAATAATTGTACCTCAAACACAGAGAATCCACAAGTGTTCCTGCTGCATTTTCTAATGGTCACAAGGAAGTAAATAGTCATTTTAATTCTTTTTTGTTTGTTTGTTTGTTTGTTTTTTCAAATAAATTTATTTATTTTAGTTGGGGGCTAATTACTTTACAATATTATAGTAGTTTTTGCCATACATTGACATGAATCAGCCATGGGTTTACATCTGTTCCCCATCCTGGACCCCCCTCTCACCTCCCTCCCCATCCCATCCCTCTGGGCCATCCCATTGCCCCAGCCCTGAGCATTTGTCTCATGCATCGAACCTGGAATGGTGTTCTGTTTCACATATGATAATATACATGTTTCAATGCTATTGTCCCAGAACGTCCCACCCTCACCTTCTCCCTCAGAGTCCATAAGACTGTTCTATGCATCTGTGTCTCTTATTCTGTCTCACATATAGGGTTATCATTACCATCTTTCAAATTCCATATATATGCATTAGTATACTGTATTGGTGTTTTTCTTTCTGGCTTACTTCACTCTGTATAATGGGCTCCAGTTTCATCCATCTCAATAGAACCGATTCAAAAGTATTTTTTTAATGGCTGAGTAATATTCCATTGTGTATATGTACCACAGCTTTCTTATCCATTCATCTGTTGATGGATATCTAGGTTGCTTAATGCTGATTTTAAAATATCCCATTTAAAGTGCATTGCATGCATGTGTAGTCACTTCAGTCATGTATGACTCTTTGTGACCCCATGGACTGTAGTCCGCCAGTCTCCTTCCTTGATCCATGGGATTCTCTAGGCAAGAATACTGGAGTAGTTTGCCATGCTCTCCTCCAGAGGATCTTCCCGACCCAGGGATGGAGCCCTAATCTCTTAGGTCTCCTTTATTAGCAGGTGAGTTCTTTACCACTAGCACCATCTGGGAAGCCCTTAAAGTGAATTCAGTTCAGTTCAGTTCAGTTCAGTCACTCAGTCGTGTCCGACTCTTTGCCACCCCATGAACAGCAGCACGCCAGGCCTCCCTGTCCATCACCAACTCCCGGAGTTTACCCAGACTCATGTCCATTGAGTCGGTGATGCCATCTAACCATCTCATCCTCTGTTGTCCCCTTCACCTCCTGCCTTCAATCTTTCCCAGCATCAGGGTCTTTTCCAATGAGTCAGCTCTTCCCATCAGGTGGCCAAAGTATTGGAGTTTCAGCTTCAACATCAGTCCTTCCAATGAACACCCAGGACTGATCTCCTTTAGGATGGACTGGTTGGATCTCCTTGCAGTCCAAGGGACTCTCAAGAGTCTTCTCCAACACCACAGTTCAAATGCATCAATTTTTCTGCACTCAGCTTTCTTTATAGTCCAACTCTCACATCCATACATGACTACTGGAAAAACCATAGCCTTGTTTTAGTAAACAACTCATTCATTGAACCCAATGTTTTATACTTGTGTTAAGTTAGATGCAAGGAATGCCACCATTTTATATGGAAACCAGTAAAGCAACTTTAGTAAAAAACATCAGTCTTTTAATATGGGTGAGATTTTTATAAGTTGAGATCAGATCATGTATACATTATCCATTGCAACTCCATATATGGAAGAGAATTTTTCCAGAAAACATTTCCTGGAAGGATATTTCTTATAATATTACTCTAAGCGTGCTTTCTTTACCTGATCATTACTCATAATATGCAGAAAGAGTCAGCTCAGGTTGAAGTACAGTTGACCCTTGAACAACATAGGGGTTAAGGATGCCACCCTCCCAGCAGTCAAAAATCCACATATAAGTTATAGTTGGCCTTCCCTGTGCGTGGTTCTTTTGTATCTGCAGTTCTGCATCTGGAAACCTTCCAACCTTGCATTTGTGTAGCACTGTAGTATCTACTATTGACAAACATCCACATATAAGCAGGCCTATGCAGTTCAAACTCATGTTGTTTAAAGGTCCCGTGTAGTTTACTCATAGGTAAATACTTGAAGGAATTAAAAGTGCTCCTTCACTGTTTTTTCCAGATTTTCCTAGGTTTTGCATTGTTGGTTTGTGAATCCCAGTATTTGTGTAAGAAATGGCAGCACAAATAATAGGAAAAAAATGCCCCCTTTTTTTTTAACATAAGTAGAGAGAAGACTGGCGTTTTCCTGGTGACTCAGATGGTAAATAATCTGCCTGCAATGCAGGAGACCTGGGTTCGATCCCTGCATCAGGAAGATCCCCTGGAGAAGGGAATGGCAACCCACTCTGTTATTCTTGCCTGGGAAATCCCATGGTCAGAGGAGCCTGGCAGGCTATAGTCTATGGGGTCACAGAGAATTGGACATGACTGAGTGACTAACATACACACACACATACACAGAGAAGACTGACCTCTAAGTAGAAATTCTTTAGTTCTGTTCAGTATTTGGCAATGTCAAAGGGCACTCAGAATATAGAGACTGTGGACCTAAGTGGCTCAAGGTGGCAGAGCTGCTGGCAGTGGAACTAGTCACATCAAATGGCAACATGGGATACTTCAAGCATCTGGGAAAGAAAGGTTTACATAGCTTTGGAAAGTGCTGGAACAGAGAGGCAGAGGTAGACCAGTCATGCTTGGTGACTGCTGTATCTTTTCTCTTTAGCAATCTAGGTAGGCCTTTCTAAATTGATGTTTCTGAACAGATTTTAATAGTACCTGACTGGAATTATTCTGCAATCATATATAATCCTAAATCCTTTAATCTTTTCGATATTTTCTATTTTCTTTTCTCATGGGACTTCTTATGTGAATTCACATGGAGTAGAGATGCAGAGGAAGAACCAACTATGATTGTAAATACAGGATTTGCACTGATTATTTGAAAAGATGTCTGCAAAAGAGTTAGTAATCATTTCATCCCCTCGCCTTTCTAAGGGTGATATTTAAAGCCTTTCACTACTAAGGTGGCATAGGACACAGCAGTCAGAACAGACACTGGCACAGGTGCTGAGGCAGCATGGTGACTGTCCCTTCCTGTACTGGGCATTTCCCTTTTCATTGCCTTTGTGGGTCTGCAATACTCAGGAGGTGGCTGGGACAGCAGTTATTTGCCAGTGTCTCTTAAGTTGCTGCTAACAGTTCTGGCAACATAATTACATAGTCTTTCTCTCACTTTTTCAGTATCTGAACTTCCTGTTTATCTATGCCACTTGGGTGAGTGGCCACTTAGGAAGAATTCTTACTCTTTGACCATTATTCTCTCACACTCATGTACTTTCCCGATGGCTCAGTCGGTAGTGTCTGCCTGCAATGCAGGAGGCGTGGATTTGATCCCTGGGTCAGAAAGATCCCCCAGAGAAGGAAATGGCAACACACTCCAGTATTCTTGCTTGCCAGTGGACAGAGGACCCTGGCAGGCTACCATCCATGGGGTCACAAAGAGTCAGACATGATTTAGCAACTAAACCACCACCATTCCCACACTCACATAGTGTCTTTTTATTAATAAGATGTAGACATTCTGTCATTCAAAGATACCATCCTTGGCAATGCAGTATAAGAAAACATGAGACACTTTATATCCTTAAAGGGCATGGTGGCTTTATTCAGCAATTCTGAGAAGTGGGCCTTGAAGGCAATAATATCCTCGTTTTGCAAATAAGAAAACATACTGTTAGAGCAGAATTGCTCAATATCAGCAACATGAGCCTTACCTAGGTCTAAACTAGTTAGAAGTCCCCTTAAAGGCCCTGCCTGAGATCTACTGGATCAGAAACTCTAAAGATAGGACCAAGTGGTCTGTTTTAACAAGCCCTCCAGGTGATTGTAATAGACTCTCATGCTTCGCACGCACTGTCTTAGAGGTTCAGTGACTCAGGCCTTCAGTGAGGTTTAGTCAGGGCTCAGGTCAGGGACCTCTTCACCTTACCCTTCTGCCTCCATGATAAGAGGCATTTATCCAATGTCCAAGCTAATTTGAAATAACTGTGTGTAGTCAGTGTTGGCGTTATGCTAGATACTATATAGCATGGTATCTGTAAATTACAGAAACTGGCCAATTTAAATATAAAGCAGTAGAGTGAAAAAAAGAACTGTATTCTTCTACTTACATTGTGTAAATATCTCTTTTTTTCTGATATGTGACATTGTGAATGAAATTTATCTAATTTCAAATGTTTACCCTTTGGTGTTTTACCTATACAGTTATAGCACTTACATGTAACGTGTTAATGTGTTTGAGTATGCATATTTAAAACTTTCAAATTCTAATGGATTTTTTTAAAACAGGACTCTAATGGTCCTCTTTTAATGTTTATCTTAAACTCATCTCTTCTGTATTTATATTGCTTCCCTATCTCTGATGTATGACATTTTACATCTTTTCTTCTTCATCATGGAAATTGATATCTAGTTTTGCAACTTTCTCCCTTGTCACCTATATTTTTTTCCCTTATAGAAGTTTATGTCACATAATGTCTTTATCAAAGCTCTGGACTCTTTTTCAGTTTATTTTTTGGCGGCATAGAGAGACTTTTGGCAAAATTCATGATGAATGGTTATTTTTCTTCTTTGGAATGAAACAGTCCTTTCACTGAAATATATTTTTAATTTAGTTATCCCTGTCAGATTTTCAGTTTTTCCCCATCCCATATCTTTGGTTAATTATTTGATAATTTTCCAATAGAAAGTATGTCTTTTCACAGACACAAATCCTTATCCTGCCAGGCAAGTTCCTGCCTGCTGTGAATCACTGCCTAATTATCATTCTTTAGATCTTAGCTGTATGTTACTTTTTTTGGAAGCCTTTCCTGACCCTGAAGACTGGGTTGGGTCAACCATCATATGTCCTTGGAGTACTTTCTGTTCCCAGCTCTCATTATAGTCATATCTATGCACTTACTTGCTTGAGCTCTGTCTTTTCCATCAAAACTTTTGAAGGGCCAGGAATCTCTCTGTTTTAATCATCATTTTCTTTTTAGCACCTGGCAGAGTGCTGAGCACGTAGTAGGTACTCAAGAAATATTTGTGGTATTGAATGGACTGAACTCCCAGAAATATACTGGCTGCTCAGAAGCAATTCCTTATACTAAAGTCAAGTTTGGGGAACAATTTGCTAACACACAGGGATGAAACAGGGTATTTACCTAGGGTCACCAGAGGCCAGTTACTGAGTCATGGTTGTGGGACATAGAGACAGTGCCTAGCACAAAGTCTGAAGGGTGATGTAGTGCTATAAATAGAAGAAAGGTAAGCATTGGTAATAAAATGGATAGCCAGGAAGGTTTAGATCAATAAGAAATATATGAGGAAACATTTCAGGGCTAGCAGCTCAGAATTATGACTATAAAAACAGTCTCCTTTCATGCAGTAACCTGTGGGATCTGGGAAGAGTTTCTTAAGATAATAGTGAAGAATCAGAACAATAAAGCTTAAGAAATAACTTTTGGGATTTCTTAGAAATACCTATGTTCATTTAGAGGTATTAACTGCCTTATCAAGGACAAGAGATTTAAAAGATTATAACCACTAGAATTAAGGGTGCTGTTGAGAATATTTCTTTGCTAGCTTTTTCTGTTGTCATTTTTCTGATGTCATAGTAACAGGTTCCAAATTTAAAAATAAATTCCTTTCACAGCATTTTAAACCAAGCAACTATGCAAAAATATAATCAGTCACCTCATTCTCATGAAATATATAACTGAAAGAGCAATAAATAATCCACCAATGTGGACAGGATGGAAGAAACAGAAGTGGAAGAAAATTTAGTGTAAGGAAAAAATATAAAAAATCTATTTATAGAAACGTTTATTTTCATATTGCCTAGTTAATAATTAGTGACATCTTTTACTTTCCTCTATTTATAACTTCCTTCTTCCTCCTGCCACATAAAATTATCCAATTTTAAATAATTTCATATGTATAATAATTCTAGCACAGTCCTGAAGGAGATAATCCCTTGTGACTGGTTTTCTTTGCTTCTGGGTTAGCTGCTTAATGCTAAAAACAACTCAGCTTGAATGACTCAAAGCATAGCAAGAAAATAATAATAAAAAATGCTACACCAGAGAAAAGGAACTTTTCCCAAACATGCAGTAGAATAAATAGGCTCACAGTTTTTCAATTAAATAAATGTTTTAAATTTTGTCACATGAAGAAAATATAGAACAACTTAATTAAAAAGGTTGCACTTTTTCTTCATATTGCTAAAGTAGTCATAGCTTTGACTTTTAGATTTGTTTTCTAGATTCATTACAACATGTTCTGTGTTGGGAAGTGAAGAAATAGGCAATGTGCTTATTCTAGTATATTTCTCACTAAGCTGTGGGGAAAATAAGTAGTGTCTGTATGAATTTCCCACAGCACTTTATATTTTTCTAGAATGCCTGCTTACAGACCAAGACCTAAACATTGTCAGCATCCAGACACTTCCCTTCACTATTTTAAGTTAAAAGTGCTATAAATTATTTTTGCCTGATTTTGAACTTTAAATCAACAAGATCATGCAATAGGTAGTTTTTGTGTCTGGCTGTGTACAGCTATGTTTCATTCATCCTTATTGTTGTATAGTTGGTGATTGCAGCCATGAAATTAAAAGATGCTTACTCCTTGGAAGAAAAGTTATGACCAACCTAGACAGCATATTAAAAAGCAGAGACATTACTTTGTCAACAAAGGTCCACTGCATGACGATACCGCAATTTCTTTATCCATTTTATTGTTAATGGACTGAGTTGTTTCCATTTTTGGGCTATCCTAAGCAAGACTACTATGAATATTCTTATACATATTATTTGGTGCACATACATATATATTTCTGGTGGGTTTATACTTAGAAGTGAAATTTCTGTGTCGTCTCTTCAGATTTAGTAGGTATTTGCAGTTTTCAGTGTAGCTATATAAATATGTGCTATTCCCAGGAAGTGTATGAAATGTCTAATTGTTCCACAGCCTCATCAACACTTTGTGTTGTCGTTGTTGTTATAATTTTAGCCATTCTGGACGTGTGTAGTGATATATCATTCTGGTTTTTATTATCTGTTCCTTGGATAACTAGTAGGATTGAGCATCTTATCATGAGCTTATTGACTTTTTGGATATCCACTTTACTTAATTGTCTATTTAAGTCTCTTACCCTTTTTTGCATTGGAATGCCTGCTTTTGTTATTGATTTGTAGCAAAGGAATTCTTTATGCACATATGAGTACTTTTTCATGTATATATGTATGTATCTCTGTATATATCTTTTCTTGCACCGTGGCTTATTTTTCACTTTCTAAGGATCGGAGAAGGCAATGGCACCCTACTCCAGTACTCTTGCCTGGAAAATCCCATGGACGGAGGAGCCTGGTGGGCTGCAGTCCATGGGGTCGCTAAGAGTCGGACACGACTGAGCGACTTCACTTTCACTTTTCCCTTTCATGCACTGGAGAAGGAAATGGCAACCCACTCCAGTGTTCTTGCCTGGAGAATCCCAGGGACGGCGGAGCCTGGTGGGCTGCCGTCTATGGGGTCACACAGAGTTGGACACGACTGAAGCGACTTAGCAGCAAGGATCTTTTGGTGAACAGACGTTAAGATTGAATTTAGCAAATGTTTCCTATAATTAACACTTTTCATGACCTCTTTTTTTTTTTTTTTAATTGATTGGCAGTTCTCTCTCTTTGTTGCTGTGTACAGGCTTTCTCTAGTTGAGGCAAGCATGGGCCACTCTCTAGTTGAGATACACAAGCTTCTCATTGCGGTGGCTTCTCTTATTGAAGAGCATGAGTTCTAAGGCATGCAGGCTCAGTAGTTGCGGTCCCTGGGCTCTAGAATCCATGGTTGTGGTGCATAAGCCTAGTTGCTCCACGGCTTATGGGAACCTCCTGGATCAGGAATTGAACCTGAGTCCCTTGCACTGGCAGGGGGACTTCATCACTGAGCTACCAGGGAAACCCTTTCATGACCTCTTAATCTTTGCCTGTTCCAAAGTTATGAGGATAGTTTATGTTTTCATTTAAGTACTTTCTCATTTTTTTCTTTTGTATTTGGATCTACAAACCATCTACTTTTAATTTTGGGGTTTGACATGAGGTGTGGCTCAAGATTCATTTTTTTCTCCATGTGGATATCCAGGTGACCTTCCATCTATTAATGTAAAGGCCATTCTTTCCCGTGTTAACTAATATTTTAGGTGATCATATTGTATGAGACTGTCCTAGACTTTCTGTTTTCTCCCATTGGCCTCTTTGTCAGTCTTTGCATCAACATTGCACTGTTTTCACCAGGTTAGATTTCTACTAGATTTTGATAAATGGGGGTATAAGTTGTTCAAATCCGTGCCACCTTTAAAGATTGCCATGGCTGTTTGCTGCCCCTTGAATATCCATGAAATGTTTTTTAAAAAATTATCCTTCTAGCTTCCACAAAAAATACTGAAATTTCAATTGGCATTGTGCTAAATCTATAAATCAGTTTGTGAAGAATTGGCATCTTTATAACAATGAGTCTTCTAAACTATGAATTGTTTATACTTTTAAAAGGTTAATTTACTTAATTAGGTTTTCTTATTTTCTTTCAATATTTTATTCTTTTCATTTTGTAAATATTGCATATCTTTTGTAAGATATAGTCCTAGTTAGTTGATGTTTTTTGATGCTATTATGGTTTCTATCTTTAAAACAATTTGTGTGTTTCTGAAATATTGAAACATAATTTTTATCATGACTATATCCATCTTCCTTGCTAAATTCAGCTATTAATTATTATACTTTGTCTAGAATCCTTTTAGTTTCTAGATAGGTTTTTAATTAAATTTAACTTCCTTAACAGGTGTAGTACAATTTGTATTTTCTCTTTCTTCTTGTATCATTTTTAAAGTTATGTTTTTCAAGGAATTTGTTTATAGCTTATAAATTTTAAAATTTATTGGCATAAAGTTGTTCATGTTATCTTCTTATGTTTAAAGTTTTTAAGGATCTGTAATGGTATTCCCTTTTTCATTTCTTATATTTGTACTTGCCTCTCTCTGATCTGTATGAAAATCTTCTAATATTATGTCATCTTTCCACGGATTTAATTTTTGGCTGTGTTGATTTTTTTAATTTATATTTGTTACTATTTTATTTCCACTTTTAATAATTTTATCTAGTTTACTAACTTAATTTTTTTCCTTTTCTAACTTTCTGAGATGAATATTAGGAAGCTGATACTCACTCTTTCTTCTTTTCCTAATCTAGGCATGCAAGGCTACAAATTTTCCCTCTAAGCTTAGCCTTACATGCATCCCACAAGTTCTACTATGCTATCATTCAGTTTAAAATATTTTCTGGTTTCCACTATGATGTCTTTTTAAACACATGTTTTGTGAGTGTATTGCTTTATGTCCATGTATGAAGATTTTCTAATTGTCTTTTTGCTTTTGATTTCTTGCTTAATTCCATTATAGTGGATGATTTGTTTTCTGAAATTTGTTTAGACATGTTTTATGGCGCAGCATAAAATGTTATGGCTCAACAATAGACAAATGTTCCACAATCACTTAAAAAGACTGTGAATTCTGTCATTGTTGGATACAATGCTGTTTGTTACCAAGTCACATTTGTTGGCTGTTTTGTTCATATCATCTAGAAATGTACTGTTTTTCTAAATCTGTTTGCTCTTTAGTTTGTGTTGGTTATTTAAAACTACCCACCATGATTTAAGGTATTTTTTTCTCATTTTAATTGAATCAGTTTTTGCTTTACATACTGTAAAGCTATTAATATATAATATATTGCATGTGAATTTAAAATTGCTATATCTTCTTAGTGGATTGAGTTTTAAATATCTTGTAAATACTCTCTTTATTTTAATAAGGGCTTCTCTGGTGGCTCAGTTCAATTCAGTCGCTCAGTCGTGTCCAACTCTTTGCGACCCCATGAATTGCAGCACGCCAGGCCTCTCTGTCCATCACCAACTCCCGGAGTCTACCCAAACCCATGTCCATCGAGTCGGTGATGCCATCCAACCATCTCATCCTCTGTCGTCCCCTTCTCCTCCCGCCCCCAGTCCTACCCAGCATTTGGGTCTTTTCCAATGAGTCAGCTCCTCGCATCAGGTGGCCAAAGTATTGGAGTTTCAGCTTCAACATCAGTCCTTCCAATGAACACCCAGGATTGATCTCTTTTAGGATGGATTGATTGGATCTCCTTGCAGTCCAAGGGACTCTCAAGAGTCTTCTCCAACACCACAGTTCAAAAGCATCAATTCTGCGGCGCTCAGCTTTCTTCACCGTCCAACTCTCACATCCATACATGACCACTGGAAAAACCATAGCCTTGACTAGACGTACTTTTGTTGGCAAAGTAATGTCTCTGCTTTTAAATATGCTATCTAGGTTGGCCATAACCTTCCTTCCAAGGAGTAAGCGTCTTTTAATTCCATGGCTGCAATCACCATCAGCAGTGATTTTGGAGCCCCCAAAAATAAAGTCTGATGCTGTTTCCACTGTTTCCCCATCTATTTCCCATGAAGTGATGGGACCAAATGCCATGATCTTAGTTTTCTGAACATTGAGCTTTAAGCCAACTTTTTCACTCTCCTCCTTCACCTTCATCAAGAGGCTCTTGAGTTCTTCTTCACTTTCTGCCATAAGGGTGGTGTCATCTTCGTATCTGAGGTTATTGATATTTCTTCCAGCAATCTTGATTCCAGCTTGTGTTTCTTCCAGCCCAGCGTTTCTCATGATGTACTCTGCATATAAGTTAAATAAGCAGGTGACAATATACAGCCTTGACGTACTCCTTTTCCTATTTGGAACCAGTCTGTTTTTCCATGTCCAGTTCTAACTGTTGCTTCCTGACCTGCATACAGGTTTCTCAAGAGACAGGTCAGATGGTCTGGTATTCCCATTCCCTGGTGGCTCAGACAGTAACAAATCTGCCTGCAATGCAGGAGACCCAGGTTTGATCCCTGGGTCAGGAAGATGCCCTGGAGAAAGGACTGGCTATCCACTCCAGTATTCTTGCCTGGAGAATTCCATGGACAGAGGAGCCTGGCAGGCTATAGTCCATGGGGTCTCAAAGAGTTGAACATGACTGAGTGACTAACATTTCACTTCACTTGTCATATTTATAAGTCTTTTGGATACAGTGCTCTTCAAGGCCCCAAAGTGAAAACATCATATGTTTAAATAGGTGTGCTTATCATGCTTTGTGCCATCAAAGCTTTTAAGTACTATGAGAGGAAGAAAATTCTTGAATGCAGTTTCTCATGTTGGTAGCTTTGGCGTTGGGGGTGTAATGATAGAACTTATGATACTCACTTTAGAGGGAATTTGCTTTACATATCCTCAGACCGCAAAATTCGTGAATATATATTGGCAAAGGATCACTAATTTTATCACATTTTGTCTATATTATTTGTCATATTGAATTTGTCTTTCCCCACATGTCATTTGTAAGATAAAACCAATATTCAGTACATTAATTTTTGTATGCTAGTTTTTGGTTCAGTTCTTGGTGTGCTCATCTATATAAAATTTCAGTACCTTCCATGTTTCAGGAGCTTTGAATATTAGAAGATAAAATAATCTCTCTTTAAGATACTTTACTGTCATATACCAAAATATTGATGTCATAAATATACCAATCACTGATAATCCATGATGATAGAAACATCACTTTAGACATGGTGCTCTTGTGCAGTGCACAGCCTGCAAGATTGTGTACAGTGGTCCTGGGTGTATAATGCACACTCCTTGGCTTCAGAGAGCTCCCAATGCAGCCAAAGAATAATCACAAATGATACTATAATGTAGCTGTATTATGCATATAATAAAGATATGCATAAAGAGTGTGGGCAACATAAGTGACATTGTAATGTGGAGGTGTGGGAAATGTTTCCAAGGAGGGGTTGTCAAGTATGAGTAAAGTATTCACTAGAAATATAAGGATGGGGAATTCAATGAGAGTAATTTTCCAGCTGTGCTGCAAATGTCTCTCATTTCTCCAGCTGATAACCTGTTCTCATGACAACACAGTTGTATATACCTTTAGGCAATTATGAGGTCATATCTGGTAGATATGAGCTTCTGAAACAGTTGTGTTTGTATATGGTAGAAGACAATATTGCCCTGAGCATTTTTGCTCCCACAAGTATGAAATACCTGAACCATCAGTTACTGAATGCCTCCTTATGTGGCAGGATTCCCAGGTGACACAGTAGTAAAGAATCCACCTGCCACTGCAAGAGCCACAGGAGTTGTGAGTTTGATCTCTGGGTCAGGAAGATCCCCTGGAGGAGGAAATCACAACCTACTCCAGTATTCCTGCCAGGAAAATCCCATGGACAGAGGAGCCTGCAGGCTATAGTCCATGGAGTCACAAAGAATAGGACAAGACTGAGCAGGCACACACCTTATCTCCTTAGGTGCCAGGCTTTGTGTTGTCTAGGCCCTGTAGGTGCAAACAGTAGTAAATCCATGGTCAATTCCTCAACAACTTTACAGAACTAGTAGGAGAGCCAAAACAGAACAGAAACCTAAGATACTGTAGAGAAAATATAAGATACATGTACCTATAAAGAAAAGAAATCTTTGTTGTATAAAAGAAATCTTTGAAGAGATGATTTAGTGGTTTATATTTAAATAAGCATTCACATTCTTAAGATTCTGTTGCACTGAAGTCTGCTTTTCTGTGCATTTGTTTTCTTTTGAGTAGAATTTATTGATTTTTTTCTATTTATGATAGTACAATGAGAGGAAAAATAAAACAAAAAAGGAAATCCTTTTTAGTATGTATCCTTTCAATGTTTTTTCTATTTATGTGCACATGCAGTATGGTCTGTGTTTTGAATTTGGAATTTTTCATGCTGTTGTTGCCCTGTAGTCACTGGTGCATCACAGTGGACTTAATGACTGCTAGGGTCCTTAACTTTTTATGTCTTTGCCCAAATTTCATGGTGTTGGTCAAACTCTTCTTATGTAAAATAACATTTTTAAAGTATTAAAAGCATAGCTATTTTTTTAATTTACTGTGTTGCAGATTTTTTTGAGAAGTCTATTTTATACCCTTAAATTGTGTTTTTTTTTTCTTTAATCTACAGATGTTCAAACTGGATAGCCCTCAGAAAAGTAGGCTAGAACAATGATTAAGAGGATTGACTCTGGAGCTAGACTTCCTGAGTTCAAACACCAGCTCTTCTGCTTAGTTATATGACTCTAGGCAAGTGCATCAGTGCCTCATCTTCAGTTCAGTTCAGTCACTCTGTTACGTCCAACTCTTTGCGACGCCATGGACTACAGCACTCCAGGCTTCCCTGTCCATCACCAACTCACGAAGCTTGCTCAAACTCATGTCCATTGAGTCGGTGATGCCATCCAACCATCTCATCCTCTGTTGTCCTCTTCTCCTCCCACCTTCAGTCTTTCCCAGCATCAGGGTCTTTTCCAATGAGTCAGTTCTTCACATTAGGTGGCCAGAATATTGGAGTTTCAGCTTCAACATCAGTCCTTCCAATGAATATTCAGGACTGATTTCCTTTAGGATGGACTGGTTGGATCTCCTTGCAGTCCAAGGGACTCTCAAGAGTCTTCTCCAACACCACATTCAAAAGCATCAATTCTTTGGCACTCAGCTTTCTTTGTAGTCCAGCTCTCACATCCATACATGACTACTGGAAAAACCAAAGCTTTGACTAGATGGACCTTGGTCGGCAAAGTAATGTCTCTGCTTTTGAATATGCTGTCTAGATTGGTCATAGCTTTTCTTCTAAGGAGCAAGCATCTTTTAATTTCATGGCTGCATGCATTCATGCTAAGTCGCCTCAGTCGTGTCTGACTCTGTGCGACCCTACATACAGCAGCCCACCAGGCTCCTCCATCCACAGCATTCTCCAGGCAAGAATACTGGAGTGGGCTGCCATTTCCTTCTCCATGGCTGCAGTCACCATCCAAAAATAGTCTCTCACTGTTTCCATTGTTTCTCCATCTATTTGCCATAAAGTGATGGGACCATATGCCATGATTTTAGTTTTCTGAATGTTGAATTTTAAGCCAAATTTTTCATTCTCTTCTTTCATTTTAGTCAAGAGTCTGTTTAGTTATTGTTTGCTTTCTGCCATAAGGGTGGTGTCATTTGCATATCTGAGCTTATTGCTATTGATATTAATATCTTACTCATCTGTAAAATGGAGATAATAATATCTACTCCACAGGGTTACTGTGAGGATTAATTAAATTAATATATTAACGTTCTTACAATGGTGCCTAGAATAGAGTAAGTATTAATTTTGTTGTTAATAAGATGTAGATTAAATAAGAAACCATAAGAAAGGTTCTCTTTTATTGCAGTAAATGTAGTATATGTTGTATTATACCATAGAGGCATAATAGAGATACTTATTAGTATTTATAATTAAAGTATACTTTGAAAGAATAGTTCAGTTGATAAATTGATTATTTTATCTATCATCCAAACTAATTATGGTCACATAAAGAAAAGTCATCACATTTTTAATATAACGAGATCAAACAGAAAATGATTAGTTCATAACATAGCATATAGTGCAATGTACCATAAACATGAGTTACAAGCTGAAATCAAGATAGGCGGGATAAACAACAACCTCAGATATGCAGATGATACCACTCTATTGGCAGAAAACTAAGAGGAACTAATGAACCTCTTGATGAGGGTGAAGGATGAGAGTGAAAGTATCAGCTTAAGACTAAATATTAAAAAAGCTAAGATCATGGCATCCGGTCCCATTACATGACAGATAGAAGCGGAAGAGGTAGAAGTAGTGACAAATTTCCTCTTCTTGGGCTCCAAAATCACTGCTGACGGTGACTGCAGCCATGAAATAAGAAGACTATTGCTTCTTGGCAAGAAAGCAATGACAAACCTAGACAGTGTGTTGAAAAGCAGAGACATAACTCTCCTAACAAAGGTTTATATAGTCAGGCTATAGGCTTCCCAGTGGTCACATACAGTGGTGAGAGCTGGACTGTAAAGAAGGCAGAATGTCAAAGAATAGATGTTTTCAAACTGTGTTGCTGGAGAAGACTCCCAAGAGTCCCTTGGATAGCAAGGAGATCAAACCAGTCAGTCTTAAGGGAGATCAACCCTGATTGTTCACTGGAAGGATTGATGCTGAAGCTGAAGCTTGAGTGTTTTGGTCACCTGATGCGAACAGATGACTCATTGGAAAAGTCCCTGATGCTGGGAAAGATGGAGGGCAGAAGGAAAAGTGTGTATCAGAGGATAAGATGGCTGGATGGCATCACTGATGGAATGGACATGAACTTGGGCAAACTCCAGGAGATGGTGAGGGACAGGGAGGCCCGGCATGCTACAGTCCATGGGGTCACAAAGAGTTGGACACAACTAGGCGACTAAACAACAGCAACAAACATAAACATGTGCCCAAGCCTCCTGATTTGGGATGTACTGGAGTGCTTCTTAAAATGCAGATTCTAGGGCCCATTGTAGACTTAGTGTGCAGTTAAATATCTGGGTAGAGACCCTAAGAATTAGGTGATTCTTATGCACACAGCACGCTATAGAGCAATTGTGTTTCTTCTTTTTTTTTTTTTTCTCTTAAGGTTAGCTCAAATTACAGATGGTTTAATTTAAAGACCTATAAAGTATACTAAAGTAGTACTCATCATACATGAATACCAAAGTAGTTTATATCATGTCAGGAACATAGAGGGGAAGCCTTTTGAAGAATGATCTCATAGGCATTCTTTGGCAAAAATCTTGCAAATGTCCTCTGTACTCTAGCTGGGCTTACACTAACCTGACATTCTACCTCTTAGGAAGTAAATTTTGTGGCTTGATTTAAAGTGTTTTTTTTTTTCTATGAAGTCACTTTTTTGGGAGGAGGGAAAGCAGTCTTTGTGGGTGGCCTTTTGTCACTCTTGCATAAATTATTTTGCTTTGATTTAGATTTCTACATTACTTCCTTCATGATGTTTTCCAAAGTTTTTTTATTTCCAGACTCATGTGTCAAATAGGTATTGGCATTAAATAATATAGATTTAATTTATATTTAAATCTTTTTGTTTTTTCTTTTTTTGTGATTTTTTTTCCTGGACTATAGTATATGTGGAGTAAAGTTTTCAAGCCTAAGTTTTCAGCTCAATGAATTTTTACAAATGTAATCATCATGAAAATTGAGTTATTGAATGACTCCAGCATCCCCAAAGCTTACCTTGTACCATCTCCTAGTCAGTAACCCACCAAAGTCAATCACCATTCTGAATTCTGTCAGCACAATATATTTTTGGCTTTTTTAAAATTAATATATATAATATAAATTGAATCATAATGCTATTTATTCTTTTTTTGTCTGATTTCTTTAACTTAAAATTGTGTCTCTGTGGTTAGTTCATGTTATTGTGTGCAGTAGCAATTTGTTCTTTTTTTTACATTTATAAAATGGTTTTATTAAGATGCAGTTAAGATGCTGAATATATTTACATTTAAATGCTCAATTGTATCAATTTAAATATAGGAATATACTCATGAAACCACCACTACAATCAAGATAATGAACATATCCATCACCTGCAAAAATTCATTCTTACCAATTTGTTTGTTTTGAAATCTAGTTGATTTACAATGTTGTGTTAGTTTCTGGTATACAGCAAGGTGATTCAGCTATATATGCATTCTTTTCCATTATAGTTTCTTATAAGATATTGAATATAGTTCCTTGTGCTATACAAGACCTTATTGTTTATCTGTTTCATACATAGTAGTTTGTATCTATTAATCCCAAACTTCTAATTTATACCTCATCTCTCTTTCTTTTTGGTAGCCATAAATTTGTTTCCTATGTCTGTGAGTCTATTTCTGTTTGATAAATAAGTTCATTTGTATCGTATCTTAGATTCCACATGTAAGTGATATCATATGATGTTTGTCTTTCTCTGATTTATTTCACTTAGTATAATAATCTCTAGGTCCTTCTATGTTAATGTAAATAGCATTATTTCATTATTTTTTTATGGCTGAATAGTATTAAATTGTCTAACTATACCACATCTTTTATCTATCCATCTGTTGATAGACATTTAGGTTGCTTCCATGTCTTGGCAATTCTAAGTAGTGCTGCAGTGAACACTGGGGTGCATATATCTTTTCAAATTATAGTTTCTCTGGCTATATTCCCCAGAGTCAGATTGCTGGATCATATGACAACTCTTGTTTTTTAAGGAAACTTCATACTGTTTTCTATAGTGGCTGTACCAATTTACATTTCTGCTAACAGTGTAGGAAGTTTCACTTTTCAGCTTGTTCTTTTTAATTGCTTTATACTATTCTCTTGTACAATATAACATGATGTAGTCATCCTATCTGGGCTTCCCTGGTGACTCAGATGGTAAAGAATCCACCTGCAATGCAAGAGACCCAGGTTTGATCCCTGGATTGGGAAGATCCCCTGGAGAAGGACATAGCAATGCACTCCAGCATTCTTAACTGGAGAATCCCATGGACAGAGGAGCCTGGTGGATTACAGTCCGTGGGATCACAAAGAGTCGGACACGACTGAGTGACTAACACACACACACATTCATCGTATCTGTTTTTCAGTTTTAGCTATTATAAATAGCTATGAATATTATTTATGTATTATGGTGTGTGTAGAATGACCGTGTCTTGGGGTATGCATATATTCAACTTTAGTAGATAATGCTAAGGGTTTACAAAATAGTGTACCAATGTACCTTCCAACCTGCAATATACGAGAGTTCGAGTTGATCCAAATCCCACTCAATGCTTGCTTTTGTCAAGTTTTATTTTCTAGTTTTAGTGATTGTGGTAGGTATGTTTTACTTGGCTTTAATTTGTTTTTTCTGATGTTTAACAAGATTGAGAACATTTACATATATCTGTAGGCTATTAGACTTATTTTTATGAAGTGCACATTTAAGAACACATTTAAAAACTGGACATTTGTCTTGTTCTTAATGTTTTATAGGTGTACTTATATACTCTGGATATGAATACTTTGTCGGATATGTTTTGCAAATATTTTCTCCAACTCTGTGGCTCAATGTCTTTTAAGTATTAATGTTTCAATGTAGAGATCTGGCACATCTTTATTATATTTTTTTCCCTAAGAATTTGAGTCTTTATACTCTTTTAAATAAGATTTTTTTCTAATTTTTTGTTGATAAATTTCATTTCTTTTTGTTGGCTGTTAATATATAAAATTCAAGTATATGTATTATATTATGGGTTGCCATTTCCTTCTCCAGGGGATCTTCCCTACCCAGTGATTGAACCCACATCTCCTGCATTGACAGGTGGATTCTTTACCACTGAGCCATCAGGGAAGACCCATTTAATTATATACCTACTCTCACATGTAGGACTTCTCTCCAGTTTTTTTTCCTCTCTTTGTAAAAATATATTTGATATGGAAGATCATCTTTTTAATCATATATTTCATTTATTATTTATTATTGGCTGTTCTGGGTCTTCGTTGCTGTGCACAGACTTTCTCTGGTTTTGGCAAGCAGGGGCTACCCTCTAGTTGCTGTGTTCAGGTTTCTCATTGTGATGGCTTCTCTTGTTGCCGAGCATACACTGTAGGCACTGGGGCTTCAGTAGTTGTAGTTGTGGGTTCAGGAGTTGTGGTTCCCGGGCTCTAGAGCATGGGCTCAGTAGTTGTGGTACACGGGCTTAGTTGCTCCATAACAGGTGGAATTTTCCCAGACCAGGGACCGAACCAGTGTCCCCTGCATTGCAAATCAGATTCTTAACCATTGAACCACCAGGAAAGCCCCAGTTTGTTTGATGATATCACTTCTAGTACCATTAGAAACTTCAATAACAATTAGTTATGTGTTTCTTTTCCATTTGTCTACTTTTTGTGCATTGATGCATTATGATCCATCTAAGTCCTCACTTTCTCTAAACTCAAATTACTTACCCGCTGTTTACTCGTTTATTTGTTTAACAGACATTTATTGTTTCAGGTTCACTGGACTACTTTTTAGCACATTTCCCCATTTAAAAATGTAGATACAATCATTAATTATCAGGTGTCACTTTTACTCACAAAAGTATCATTCAAGAACATTTATTTGTGTCACTCTGTCTACATTACCATGGAATCAATATAATGAAGTGTTCCAAAACAAATAGGTTAAAGATGCACTAAGTCTAATATATTATATGCTTCTTATGTGAATACAACTGTTATTAATAACAAATACAATGTAGTATATGCCTAGTTTTCAGCCTTGTTGTTAAAGTTATGTGCTCTGGTGAGTTATATTATCCATGACCATTCCTTGCTTTACCAAGAACTTATTCGGTCTTTCGTCAAACAAGAGGAAAAATATAGCACATGAAGTTACCCTTGAACATTATTTTTTCTTCTTTGAACTTTTGGCTTTAAGGGTGTTAGTAGAAAGTCATCTGGAACTGCTAAATATGTTGATTAGAGTCAGGTGCGAGAATCCTCGACCAGGGCAAGCTTTGATCAATTCCTTTAAGGATTTTTTAAGATATTCTTTTATTCAGGTGAACAACATTCTAGGCTGATGAAATAAGAAAAATGGCAAAAATGAGTAGACTGTGTGATGGCTAATAATTATGTTAACCCTTCTGGAGAAGCAAAAAGAGGTGTGTAGTTTAGGTGGTGAAATATTTGTATGCATGTGCCTGCTCAGTCTCTCAGTCATAGCTGACTCTTTGTGACCCCATAGGTCACAGAGCTCAGCCCATCAGGCTCCTCTGTCCATGGGATTTCCCAGGCAAGGATGCTGGGTTGCCGTTTCCTTCTACAGTCGATCTTCCCAACCCAGGGATCAAACCCGCGTCTCCTGCATCTATTTGGCCAGTGACAAAAGGTTTAGATTTAATAAAGTAAGGAAATTTGCACTAAGTACTCTTGGAGTAACACTTAAAGAAGACAATTTAAGTGGCTGAACATAACAGTGAACTCAAAACAGTGAAAGAGAAGACACAGTCCAATATACATAGAACATGAAATATGGCATTGGAGTCAGAAGTGCTGACAGAATGGCAAATCTAAGAATATTGTGTAGCAAAAATTATCAGAATTTGGCAATGACTTGATGAGGCAAGCGAAGTAAAAATGACCTCAGGGCTTTGATTGCCTGAGTGGGAAGTATTGAATACAGGAAGATTACTGAAGAATGCATTATGTTAGGATAAGTTGACAATTTGAGAATAATAATAATGAGAAAGCATTGGAGCAGAATGTAGAAATGTCTTGTAACTCAATATATGTAGCTCAAGGATTAAAAACATATTAAAACTCGATGACTGAAGGATTTGTCCAAGGGAATGTGTATAAAAAAACAAAGGGCCTTTCTTGGGTGATTCTCAGCCAATTGGAGACAAGCATAGCATCCAGCAAAGGCCCTCCTAAAGAGATATATGGGAAAGTAAAAGTAGAGGGGAATGAAATGTTTAGTTGGAAGCCGGTATCAGTGAAGAGAATATGGGCTGATGCACTCAATTGAAGAAAGTGAAATTGGTTAGAAAGGAAGATGATTAGAGACAAAGGGAAATAAATCCTAATTTGACTCAGGTCAGCTTCTGTAAAGAAGCAACTGTAGTGACTGTACCCTGGAATGGAAAAGGATAAGGATGAGTAGCTACAGGTTGAGGAGTGAACGTTATTACACTGAAAACCATACAAAGGTAAGATGTACTTCCAGGAATGTTTTGTGTAAACCAATGCCTGGACTAGGTCAAAGGGTTTATAAAATATTGCTTAAGAACACCTACCACATAATAGATGGTCTCCCCAGGTGGCACTAATGGTAAAGATCTCGTTTGTCAATGCAGGAGGCATAGAGACGCAGGTTCGATTCGTGGGTCAGGAAGATCCCCTGGAGGAGGGCATGAAATCCCATTCCAGCATTCTTGCCTGGAGATTCCCAAGGACAAAGGAGCCTGGCAGGTTACAGTTCATAGGGCTGCAGAGTCGGACACAACTGAAGCGACTTAGCATGCAGGCACATCATGTAATAGGTGCCCAGTAGAAGTTTGTTAAATAAATATGTCCTCTCTCATCCCTGTCATGTACACATCCTGTAGCTTTTGGTGCATTTTCTGTCATGTACTAACAGGGACCCTAGTGAAACAGTTATATGGAAATATAAGCCAGTGGCCATATTGTAAGCAGTTCCTAAGGGATACAAGAGAAAAAAATAGAGGTATTAGGCAAACTCCCCAAAAGTACGGAATCACAGAAGGAAAATTTCTAGAGGCAGAAGGGATCTTGCGGGTCACTGAATAGCCCCACCCTCTGATTACACAGCTTTGGATGTGAGGCCCAGTTTTGTTAAATAACTTACCATCTATGTGTCAAGGTTCCGTTCCAGGAATTTGAAACCGCACTAGCTATTTTAAGCATGAAAGGATTTAATATAAAGAATTAAGTGCACATTTAGATTCTTGGAAGGACTGGAAGAGTGACCATTTAGGCTTGGGCTCCAGGACTAGCTCTCAGAATGATGCAGCTGATTGGTCCACCTGGGCAGCTGCTATTGCTGCTCCAGTCAGGGAGGGGGAGAAGGAGTGAGCTATTCTTGGACCTGTAGCTACCAAGAAGTTGCTACCAAAGGTGCTCTCTGAGGATAACAAACTGGCAGTACTGCGACCGTACTTGGCTCAGCATCTACAGAGCTGGCAACGAGACTTAGGATGTCACTATAGAAAACCCAAGTCCCCACAGTGTCTCCCCAACCACACTTGCCACTTCTGAGTTCAAATCTTACCTGAGTACATCTCATTGGCTTAACCAAAGGCTCGCCTGGGAGCCTAGCGGCAAGCACACTGGGACTCATAGCTCCTGAAGGAGTACACAACACAAGGATGCTGGAATGGATGTCCACTGTCACATCATCAGATTTACACCCCCATGTCTTCAACTCGGAAAGTACATCACTGCAGCAAGAACATGGGAGGCCTGTCTTGCAGTCCCACTGTTACCATCGATTCTATGTGCACACAAGAGAATTATGTAGATTCAGCGCTCCTAGAAATCACCTTCTGATATTGAGAGACCTCAAAGTAGGGCAGCCACTTAATTTGTTTAAACTGGGCCACATTTGAAAATGGAGAGAAAAAAACTACTCGTATTTATGCCAGGATAGTTGGCACGATGGAGCAGGGCATGGCAACTTACTCTGATATTCTTACCTGGAGAATCCCATGGACACAGGAGCCTGGCAGGCTACAGTCCATAGGGTTTCAGAGTCAGATACCACTGAAGCGACTTAAGACTCATGCATGCAACAGGCATGATACAGAACTGTTCCCAAGAAAACAAACTCCAAGCCTATATACAAAATATGTAAGCTTCTTCATGATCTTGCTTCAACCTCCATCAGTGTCCGCATCTGTCAACACAAATCTTCACTTTACTTTTTGCTCCATCTTCTTTAAAGTTCTGTTCCCCAAGGGTATCAGTACTGTTCAGATCTTCTGCACACACTATGGCTTTGCCTGGAATGGCCCTCAGTGTATCTCCACATATCTTACTTCTGCGCATCTTTCAAAATCCAGTGCTGCTGTCACCTCCTCTGTTGAAATGTCCTCAGATTCTTCCAGGTTACATGCTTTACCAGATATGAAAGTATCTGTTTATATTTCTTTCCTATTAAGCTGTAACCACTTCAGTGACAGAAACTCGGTTTATTCATTCTTTATTCCTAGAAACCAGATCAGATTCTATATGGAAAAAGTGCGCAAGAAATGTTTGGAAATAGATGGGTGGACGAAATTAAAGTAGAGAGGAAAGAAATAGGGAATGAAGCAAACAAGGAACTGAAAGAAAGGATGTGGAGGGAGAGGAAATAAGAGCAGGAGGAAAGGAGCCTTTTCTGGTGATTCTAACATTTTTCGCTTGTGAGGATTCTCCTCATATAACCAATCTTTGAAAGGTGAAAAGGTGAAAGTGAAGTTGCTCAATCATGTCTGACTCTTTGTGACCCCATGGACTGTAGGCTACCAGGCTTCTCCATCTATGGGATTTTCCAGGCAAGAGTACCAGAGTGGGTTGCCATTTCCTTCTCCAGGGGATCTTCCCGACCCAGGTACTGAACCTAGGTCTCCCGCATTGCAGGCAGACACTTTACCCTCTGAGCCACCAGGAAAGGGTCTTTCAAATTACTGAATGAATTGAGATGAAATCCGTTCACACTCACTTAGAAATAGACTTGCTGCCAGTTGTCTGGATTTCCCATCTGATACTTACAGAAATTATCAGCATTTATTGACTTTGATGACAATTCATTGGTCAGCGGTTTCACCCCATCTATGTTAATCTATCCAATATGTCATTCCTCAATTTTATTTTATCTTTTTCTCTCAATTTTAGTTGAACATATAAATGTTTAGATTTCTTTCACTCAGACTGCAAAAAGACCTTTAAAATCTAGAAAGACAAATTTAGGTGCAATCAATACTAGTTTGTACATCAGTGAATCTTTCTTGTCTCTCTTTTTTTTTTATTTTCAGTTATCTCAAGATGATTTCTTTCTTGAGTGAGTAATTTCATCTTGCTTGTTGCGGCGCTTTTGTTGATTTTAAGGGATGGCCCACAATGAACTTGATTTATAGAATTTATTTCTTGCCTTTGCTTCTGTAACATGATTTCCTGAAGTTCACCCCCAATTTCCTATCAGCTAAATGTGATTTAAAAAAAAATAGTCTAGCTCTTAAGTCTCTGGAAAACTCAGTGCAAAATATTTTCAGTGGCTGTTTCAAACATTGTACTCTTTGGACTGTAAGGCGATACTTATGTTTGCTAAGGTTTGTTTGTTTTTTGAACTTGCTCCATGTTCGTGTTAAGTAATAAGCAGATTTGCAAGGGAAGGGTGCTACTCTTGGAAGACAGTTTCTTTCTTGTTTACAGTGTAGGCCTCTTGGCTTAGCCAGCTTGTAATAAACAAAGAAATTCACATTGTCTTATGAGAAAGATGAATATTTTTTTTTGAGATTTACTGAATACTGCTCAGTCTTTAATTTCTCTCCCTTTGTATGACACAGTATGTGAAAGGACATGGTCCAGAATATTTAATATCTCATAAAAGTATGATTTTTGTATTAAAAGAGTATAGTCAAGGTTACACTGAACATGTTACTACTACCTAACTTCCATAAGTCCAACTAAATGTAAATGGAAATTTTACTTAGAAAACTGTAGCTTCTAGCAGTATCAGATTAGTAGGATGCAGTATCTTTCCAAAGTTAAACTATGATTTTAGCTGAATAAGAGCAACAGAAGAAACAAACTAGGAAACAGATTACTAATAGAGAATTTCTTATATTTAAAATGATATAAACAGCATAAATAACTTGGGATATTATTATAAACAATATTTATATTAAATATAAATTTAATTGTTACCATCCTTTTCAGAGAACTTTACAGCCTAAGAATAGTTTATTAAAGAAAAAGGAAGGAAAATTAGTGAATATAGCAAGAAGGGTATCAGTTCAGTTCAGTTCAGTTCAGTCGCTCAGCCGTGTCCGACTCTTTGCGACCCCATGAATCGCAGCACGCCAGGCCTCCCTGTCCATCACCAACTCCCGGAGTTTACCCAAACCCATGTCCATCGAGTCGGTGATGCCATCCAACCATCTCATCCTCTGTCATCCCCTTCTCCTCCTGCCCCCAATCCTACCCAGCATTAGGATCTTTTCCAATGAGTCAACTCTTGGCATCAGGTGGCCAAAGTATTGGAGTTTCAGCTTCAACATCAGTCCTTCCAATGAACACCCAGGACTGATCTCCTTTAGGATGGACTGGTTGGATCTCCTTGCAGTCCAAGGGACTCTCAAGAGTCTTCTCCAACACCACAGTTCAAAAGCATCAATTCTGCGGCGCTCAGCTTTCTTCACCGTCCAACTCTCACATCCATACATGACCACTGGAAAAAAGAAGGGTATAGATGGGTTTATCTATCAGGGTTCTTTTATTTTCAGTTATAGGAACTAACATCAAACTACCTTTGGCAAGAATTCTTTTCCAAAGTAGTAAAAGAAGAATATCAGGTGGTAGTATTGTTTAATGACTCACAAAACTGAAAAATCAAGATTTAAAGAATGGTTGAGTCTCAATGACATCATTGGAATATAACTATTGTCTCCATTAATAATCTTCACTTTCTTCTTCTTGTGCTAAATTTAAACCAACAACTCTCCCATGCTCACCCCAATCACCTTCACTGCTACATTCTGCAAGAGTATAAGCCCAGAAGAGAGAACTTCTCTTTCCAGAAGAGAGAACTTCTCTTTCCTAATAGTTCCAAATAAAACAGTTGTATATAATAGTTTCAGTGCCATGATTTAGGCCATCTGCCCATCCAATTACTAGAGTCAAGGACATGGAATATAGTACTTGGGCATGCCTGGATCAATTACCACTGCTAGATGTGAATGTTCAGGGGTGGAGTGGGGAAGTGAAGCCAGGAGGGTGTAGATTAATGTAGCTACCTGAATTCCTAGAGAAAGACAGATGCCTCACACCTAGAGTTGCCATATATAGAACATGAAAATATATAATTCTCATTTAAAGTAGAATATTAGGTAAACATGGAAAAAATTGTTAGAATCAGGTAGGTCCCATGATCTATCTGGGACATACTTATACAAAACAAATTGTTGTCTATCTGACATTTGAATTAACAGAGAATACAGTATTTTGTATGATAACCCTGCCCACACCCAAACATTTCAGTGATTTATTCAAGAAATGGTTGGAATAAGGCTGAGCAAGCAACAGTGATGAGTCCACTACTATAGTAATGAAGAACTTAATGTCAGCAGACATTCGTGGGCCAAAAGAGTAGAAGTTGAAGAAGAAGTTGAAGAAGTTGAAGAAGCTGAAACTCGAATACTTTGGCCACCTGATGCGAAGAACTGACTCACTGGAAAAGACCCTGATGATGGGAAAGATTGAAGGCAGGAGGAGAAGGCGACGACAGAGGATGAAATGGTTAGATGGCATCACCAACTCGATGGACATGAGTTAGGGTAAACTCTGGGAGTTGGTGATGGACAGGGAGGCCTGGCATGCTGCAGTCCATTTGGTCACAAAAGTCAGACACGACTGAGTGACTGAACTGAACTGAACTGATGGTTAGCTTCAGAACTGTCATGGCACTGGTGGGTGTGTCATTTGGCACACTAATATATTACAATGAGCACATAATGAGGCTCAAGGTCTACTGGAAGTCAATAATCTACCGTCTTGGATCTATAGTTCATAGTTCAGTCGCTCAGTCGTGTCCGACTCTTTGCGACCCCATGAATTGCAGCACACCAGGCCTCTCTGTCCATCACCAACTCCTGGAGTCCACCCAAACCCATGGCCATCGAGTCAATGATGCCATCCAACCATCTCATCCTCTGTCATCCCCTTCTCCTCCCGCCCCCAATCCTACCCAGCATTAGGGTCTTTTCCAATGAGTCAACCCTTCGCATGAGGTGGCCAAAGTATTGGAGTTTCAGCTTCACCATCAGACCTTCCAATGAACACCCAGGATTGATCTCTTTTAGGATGGATTGATTGGATCTCCTTTCAGTCCAAGGGACTCTCAAGAGTCTTCTCCAACACCACAGTTCAAAAGCATCAATTCTTCGGAGCTCAGCTTTCTTCACTGTCCAACTCTCACATCCATACATGACCACTGGAAAAACCATAGCCTTGACTAGACGTACTTTTGTTGGCAAAGTAATGTCTCTGCTTTTAAATATGCTATCTAGGTTGGCCATAACCTTCCTTCCAAGGAGTAAGCGTCTTTTAATTTCTTGACTGCAATCACCATCAGCAGTGATTTTGGAGCCCCCAAAAATAAAGTCTGACACTGTTTCCACTGTTTCCCCATCTACTTCCCATGAAGTGATGGGACCAGATGCCATGATCTCAGTTTTCTGAACGTTGAGCTTTAAGCCAACTTTTTCACTCTCCTCTTTCACCTTCATCAAGAGGCTCTTTAGTTCTTCTTCACTTTCTGCCATAAGGGTGGTGTCATCCGCATATCTGAGGTTATTGATATTTCTCCCGGCAATCTTGATTCCAGCTTGTGTTTCCTCCAGCCCAGCGTTTCTCATGATGTACTCTGCATATAAGTTAAATAAGCAAGGTGACAATATACAGCCTTGATGTACTCCTTTTCCTATTTGGAACCAGTCTGTTGTTCCATGTCCAGTTCTAACTGTTGCTTCCGGACCTGCATACAGATTTCTCAAGAGACAGGTCAGATGGTCTGGTATTCCCATCTCTTTCAGAATTTTCCACAGTTTATTGTGATCCACACAGTTAGTTTCTGCCGTATCCTGCAGCTATGTCCTTTTTTTTAAAGGTTGTACCCTGACCCCTTCTCTCCTATTTCACTGGGAAGAGGAGGACTTGAAAAGGAGGATTCAGCAACGTGAGTTGCCTGTGCAACTTCCATTTCCCCCTCTTCTTTTATTTCAAGGCCTTCCACTTTCATCTTTTTAAAATAGAATCTCAGTAGTATTCATGATCCCATACTTTTCCTAAACATGTACTTCAGAGGAGGTCAGCTTCAGTTGGAGAAGTTGATTTCTGATTGGAATGAGACATCTGTGGGTTTGGTTCTTATCTTTGAATAATTTTTACATGGCCCTGTGATTCAATGCCAACCACTGAAACATGTAGTTAAATGTACCAGAGGGCCTCTAGGAAAGATTTTTGCCTACTTTTAAGAAAGACGTGCAAAAAGATAGAATTTGTGATACCTGGTTGTGATGGGGAATTGCTGCAGCCATTCTGAAAGCTAATCTGAAGACAAGGCCTGTATATCCAGAATGGTAGGATATGAAAAGATGTAAAGAACTGTCTACTCGATATATTGATAAACTGAGTAGTCCAGGAATCACCCTATCTCTGGACCTCTTGTAATGCAAATTAATATATTTCCTGATTACTTGGGACACTTTAAAGTTGTCTTTATTTGCAGCTAAACACATTCTAACTGACATATACACATACACAGGATTTTCTGTATATTGGACATTGAGATGACTTTTCTATTTTGTTTGTTTACCAATGATTACAAAACATGAAAACATTTTTTTTCCTACTTAAAAGGTAAGTTTTCTATTTAAAAATACCATATGCTATCGTTTAAAGGAGTCAGTGAAAACAAAAGCAAACATGTATTTTAGAATTAGAACTTTAGGGAAAAGAAATCATGGAAACTAATATTCATTTAATGGTGATGTCTTTTTTTTTTTTTTAAAAGCTGCAGTTATTTAATGAAACTTCAGAACTGACATCATAAATTGGCCTAAATATACTTCTTTGAACTATCATTATGGAATTTCCCGGTTGGTGAAAGGTTCAGCTGCTTTTCACAGAATCCTTTTATATCTTGGTAGAATGATGTCCCCATATGTGTGGAGATGCTGTTACTCTGTCTTTTTAGAATCATAACAATAGGTGCTCGGTCACTCAGTCATGTCCAACTCTTTGCGACCCTATGGACTATAGCCTACCAGACTCATCTGTCCATGGGGTTTCCCAGGCAAGAATATTGGAATGGGTTGTCATGCCCTTGTCCAGGGGATCTTCTGGACCCAGAGATAGAACTTCAGTCTCCTGGATCGCAGGCAGATTCTTTACCTCTGAACTACCAGGGAAGCCCAATAACAACATAAATTTATTTAAATTATATCAGTGGAAAAATCACTATTGGATGATACAAACAGGTCAACACAATAACTTAACTCCTCTCTGCTTCTGACCTTAACAGATGACATGTATTGGATTTTACACTTATTTTTAGCTCTCAGCTTAGGTTCTCCACCTACAGTTGGAAAATCTAGCTGTGACATTCCAGTCACTTCATTTTCACAGCAGGAGTCTGTTCATGAAGAATGCCAAATTTCTCCTTATAGATCCATTCTGTGTTTATTGTTACTGCCAAACATTTTCTTCATCATTTTCTGAAGTGGAGGCACTACAGAGAAATCTGCCGTGAGACATTTTGGTAAAGTGAATCTTACCTTATCACTCACTTATTAACATGACATTAACTTGCTTTCCCAAAAGGAGTAGGAGAGCAGGGGGTGGGGGGAATATACAGAATAAAATTAAACAGTGTCAATGTCATATCTATTAAGACTTGATTTAGTGACATATAAAAGAAAACCCACATATGCCTATGCACAATGGAAGTGCTATCCCCCTTACACTTTGTATAACAAAGTCTGATGCTAGGCAACCCAGGGCTAGGATGCCAGCTCCATAAAAACCTTGGGATATCTGATCCCTTCTTTATAACTACTCTACCAAACCAAGTTCATGCCTTGAATACAAGGTTATCTCAAAGAAGTCCTGTATCATGTTCATGGGCCAGGCAGCTGGAAGGATTACTAAGTAAAGATTGGTAACTAAGTAACCTGCCAAGCTTTTCTGTCCATGGGAATTTCCAGGCAAGATTGGATTTAATCCTAATTTTAACTGGAAGTAAGCATTCTAGATTCTCCTCTGCTTTACCTACTTTGTGCTCCTCGAGAGATATTGTTACTCTTATTCATTCTAAAGTTATCAGCATTTCATATTTCCTTTACTAATTCCAGATTTTTTTTCCTCACCTTTATTTCAAAAGACATATAACCATTTGATTTTTGATATATAAAATAAAATGTAGGAAGCTTTAAAAAGTGTAGAAATTTTCTCTTAATGGGAAATCATCATCATCACCATAACCATCATCATAGTAGTAGTAGCAGAACTATTTGTTGAGTGCTTGTAGCTAAGTACTGTATACACTATTTTTACTAACATTAATCAGAATCACTGCAACTCTGCAAAGTAGGTATCATTATCCCATTTTACAGATGAGAAAACTGAGGCTCAGGAAGGTTAGTTTTAAGTAAAATCATACTGCTAGGATGTGATACTGCAGGGATTTGAAGTCAGGTATATCTGATCATTATACTGTAAGCTAGACCTACTAGGAAAAATACATTATGAATGAAGATATTTCACAGCCTCAGAACAATTTGTAATTAATGTGGAGGTGTATAAATAAAATCACCAGAAGTTATTCCACTACTGTGTTTTTTTGAAATGTTTGACATTTGCCCACTTTAGGAATCCCAGAAAAGAACATTGTACAGCACAGGAAGAAATAGGGGCAGAAGTGTTCTTGATTGAATAAAAGCAATGGTTGAAAGAAAAAGACTTCCTTCTTGAGTTCCTCATGCAATGAAAAAATAGATTCTCTTCTCTTACAAGAAAACCACCAATTTGAGAAGGGATGCAAAGGCCAAACCAAAGGTGTCTTACTTAGAGCAGGATGAACTGTCCTTCTGAAATAGGTATTCAGCCTTCTTCATTCATTCATCAAACTTAATGACATGATGACATTGCTGGGATATTTCCATTGGAGACTGTTACTGACAGTTCTGCCAAAGAGAGCCATTTTTAGAACTGGGAGTTTGTGTATGAATTTCCTATTTGTACATTGGCTATCACAATCTTTCACATTCTCAAGTATCTGAAGAGACTGAAGTTGAATAGGAAAGTTGTTTGCAGGTGTAGTCTCCTGCTCTCAGTGTGGGCTTACAGCTCTTAAAAGCAACTTTTGAGGAAAGCTTTCTGTTTGATGTGGATGGTGGCAAGAGTTATGTACATACCGTGGAGCCAGTGTGATTCCCTTATGGGGAGAAAATTCCCAGCTAATGATCTAGCATTTGAGCTTGGGTCAAAGTGAGTTACAGTCTAGTTTTCTAACCTGAGTAGTCATATTCAGAGCCTCTACTCATACTCATAAGGGAGGGTGCTGCTGCTTCTCTATATTTTTTAAAAGTGGAAAGAGTATGAGGGAGACCTGTACTTCTGCAATTCAATTCCCATGTGGCTAAGGCTTGGTCATCAATCTTCTTGACCAAGAGACACCACTTTTTCCCCCTGAACTTTACTCAAACCACAGAGGTGGAGAGGAAAATGTCTATTCATTAATGTCAGATACCAATTCAAATGGCTTACAGGCCTCAGTACAACATTAAATAAGCCTTCGTATAAAACATGAGTCAGAATTGGTTCTGTCAAACTTGTTTTTAGATATGTGGCTGTTTTAGTCATCAAGGCAGTATGTAAAATAAAATCCTTTCCTGGTTTTATATATTTGAAATGGGAATGAAGATTCAGTTCTATATTAGCAGTTTTCATTAATATCTTTTTTAGTATTTCAGGAATATATTTTATTTTTTTAATGCACCAAAACATTTTCTTCACCAAAACTATGATAATTGAAATCTGAGATAATTAGAACCTGAAAACGCCTCTCTTACTCTCTTTCTCTCTAGGTAGGTAGGTAAGTAGATAGAAAGATATTCTAGAGATATGTATGTGTATGGCCATCTGTATATCACTCTGTGTGTGTCTATGTATATGTACATCTATTTGGAAAGTAAAAAAATTAAATTCCTTCCACAGCATAAAATAGAATTTTTATATTCTATTTTTCTTATAGGTAATTTTGTGACTGATTTTTTAACTTACGTATCTCACAGATTCAGATATATACCTATCAAAGAGTCCTGCTATCCAGATGAAGGCCAGTAAAATGTGGAAGACCTGTAGTGTCTGCCTAGCATCATTCACTAGAAAACCATACTCCTAAAAAATAAAGTAATATATGGTGACTGATCATCATACCGCTGAATGCTGTTGTGTTGCCATGCTACAATTTTATTTTTAAGCTGAGGCTACTGGAAAAAGAAGCAATTTAGACTTATGTGATACAAATTCCATAGTCCATGATGAAAGTAACTTAAGTTAACCACTGTAAACTTATCAATCTGTGACTTTGAAATTAATAGCCTGCATTTATTTAATAATTGCTTAGCCCGCACATGTTCTGTACCCCCACTTCCTGTGCTCTGCACCAAGGATACAGCTGGAGGAAGCCGGAACCCCTCTGTTCTTCCTGCAGCCGTCCGTCTGGCTGGTGGCACTGCTTGCTGTGTGGGAATACTGTTCTGCCCTGTGTTGTTCCGTGTTGAGTTCACAGGACATCTGTCTGATCATGTGTGCATGTGCGCATTGTTGAAGGCGTAAACTGGCAAGCAGCATCTTGGTGACTGTGGATGATAATGATAGGCCCCCCAAGAACATCCTTTTTTCTTTTCGTAAGAAGTCCTTAGAAGGCCCATTGGGAAAACTGAAATGCCTGGATTCCTTTTGTTTCTTAATAGAGTCGGATCTGGAAGGCCTTGATGATCTAGGTACTGTTTACAGCAGCATTGACCAGCAGCTGAATGAAACCATGAGGCGCCGCAGACACGCGGGAGAAAATGATTACAACATCGAGGTGCTGCTGGGAGTGGATGACTCTGTGGTCCGTTTCCATGGCAAAGAGCACGTCCAAAACTACCTCCTCACCCTGATGAACATTGTGAGTAGTGACTCCCTTTCTGAGGCTTTTCGATCTTTTAATTCACTTCTGTTTTTCTCTGGTCTTTTGGAAACCTCTATGAGGTCGTCCATGACTACACCCCACATTCAAAATGTGTACGTAACTGCATTCAATTCAAATATTGATCTACAGATTTAACATACAAGATGCAAAACTAAAGGACACATAAAGTGAAATTTTCTTTTTGCGTGATCAACTATTGATCCATTGTCATCAAAGAGAAATCTTAAATTTAAAAAGTTATAATGGACTGGAATTATAACATCAATTATGGTTTTCATTTGGTTCTGGAGGTAATCAAAACTCTCAGGACTTTGTCCACCTGACTTGATGTGGACCACGAAGAATGAGATGGATCTTTCCAGCATCATTTTGCATCCCAGGATGATGAGGAATTATTTAAGCCTAATAACTGTGTGCATGCTTGCTTTTAGAGCTTTTGGATAGAGTAATGTTTTTCACCATTATGCAGTTGAATGTAATATACATACAAAGCACAGTCAACTCTTGGCACAGTGCTGCCCTGCAATTATAAAGGACTCTAAATGTGTTCTTTATTTTTTCCTTATGAGCCTTAATCTTATCCAGAAGAAATTTAGCCAGTATCCTCAAACTGATGTCCTTTTTTTCCCAGGTGAACTGGCACAGAGCAGTTGAGGAGAAATAATACATAAGTTACCTACTTCTAAAAGATAACTAAGATAGTAGTATGCTCTGTTTTATATGTTTTATATCCTAGAGTGATAAAATAACATATTACTTTGGCAAATGTATTACCTAAGCCTATTCTCTCAGCTTTTGACTTTTGGTATGACTTTTTTGGGTACCTGGCCTTTTTTCCATGCTTAAGATTAGATTTCCAACAATTCTTAATTTTATTAATTATGGTTTTATTTATTCTAATATTTAAGCCAATATGTTAAACATATATTCTGTTCATTAGATACCAATGTATAAAATTCTACATATACCATGTCTCTGTGAAATGGAAAATAGTGTAGAAACTCAGACACATGTTTATTTGTTCATTGGCACAGATCCCAGTTATGAAGACTGCTTAGCACACAGAAAACAAATTCCACTGGAGATGCTACTTTTATTAATACTTGCATCATTCATTGTGCCCCTGGATCGCTTTCTTCTACACTAGGGAGGCAGTCAGTCAGGATAGACTTGCTAAGAAGGCTCTTGGAGTCATGCAGCAGAGATTTGGCACAGTCTTTGTCTTCACAGTACTTATAATTTAGTCAAGGGTAAAAGTGATGCAAAAAATGCAAAGGTTGAGCAATAAAAGGCATTCTATTATTAAGACTTATCAGTAGGCACTGTATTATAAGTTCCGTAAGACTTTAGAGGGAGCAGCTGTGAAGTGTTGAGATTATTAAATTGAGACTTAGGAGGCAGAGGCTTTAATTCTAGCTATGTTCCTTGTTGACTTTGTGACCTTAGATAATCATGTCCCTTCCTGGGATTTAGTTTCTGTATTTATAAAATTAAAAGATTGTACAAGATGTTCAATAATCCTCTAATCCATCAGGAAGCTGTGGGTTAAAGTAGGTCTGTAGGGATTTGTTTCCTGGATTTTTAAAAAATTTGTGTTTCAAAGGGCACATGGGATTGCCAAGGTTTTCTAGACAGACTCTGTTGACAGGAAAGTAGAAATGGCTATAGTATATTCACTAGACAGTAAGCTGAGGTGTCAAGGAATACACAAAAGTGCTGAATTTTTGGTTTTATAACCATTGCAAAAGATGTTTTGTTTTTAAGACCATTAAAAAAGTTAGGTAATAGGCTGAGTCTCTATCTCCAATACTAGAAATTAGTCTAAAGCTAATCGAGCACTAGAGAATGGAACTGGAAGAGAGAATATAATTTTTAAAACTGAAGTTCATTGCATCTGAAGTAATTAATATATGTAGAGGTTTTTAGAAGGTAATAATAACAGTCCCCTCTCCCTTCCCAAGTTCAGAATTGTCTAAATGATAGGCATAGTGAAAAGGCAGATGAAGAATAAATAGTTTTATTATTGATAAGAGCTGAATTGCACATCATTTAAATGTATAGCCGCAAATATTTTCCTTATTCTCAATTAGCTGAGAGCACTTTGTCCCAGCCCCTGCCACCCAGGAACATTTGGCAGTGTTGGGTCGAGAAGATCCCCTGGAGGAGGGCATGGAGAATTCTTGCCTGGAGAATCTCATGGACAGAGGAGACTGGTGGGCCACAGTCCACAGGGGTCGCAAAGAGCTGGAGACAACTGAAACGATTTAGCATGCACCGAGACATGTTTGGTTGTCGTAACTGGGAGAGGAAGCTACTGCCACTAGTGAAAGATGCCAGGGATGCTGCTAAACAACTGCAACATAAAGGGCAGCTACACAATAGAGAAATATGAATTATCTGGTCTAAAATGTCAACAGTGCAAGGTTTAGAAACTTTGTCATAAATCAGACAATCCTACTCACAACCCTCTATCCCCAACCCCCAATTAAATCAAAGATTTAATTGAAAACCTTTAATTTCAGGTTTTCAGTTAAACTTGAAACTCGATAATTTGAGATTTCCTTTGTAGGACTGGTAGAGAGCTGTAAGCACGACAGACTGAAGACTGAATCTCTTCCTTTTCTCCCTACGCTCCCACGCTCTGTTGCAGATCATTAGATCTGTAACACTGAAATGAGAATGCTCTGTCTCAAATTGATCAATTAAATAAGAGTGGGAGGAGTGAAAAAAACCAATAATGATATTCTAATGAAACTACCTCGTGGAAATCTGAAGCAAAGGAAATAAGTTGATTTTTGGTTTTTTTTCCATGACAAGTTTGGAATAATTAGTAACTCCTATGCTAGCCTTGCATGGCTTCCCATGGTTATCTAAAATCATGGCTCTTCAAACTTGAGCCCTACCCAAACATAGAGGCTTTCTTTACATGTCACAGAGGTTCAGGCAGAAACTAGAGAAAAAGACTGACAGCAAAAAGTCTATTTCCTTGCATTGATTTGGGGAGAAATGGGGGGGGTGGTTTACCTGGTGGCGCTAATGGTAAAGAACACGCCTGCCAATGCAGGAGAGGCAAGAGATACGGGTTCAATACCTGGGTGGGGAAGATCCCTTGGAGAAGCGCAGAACAACTGGCTTTAGTTTTCTTGGCTGGAGAATCCTATGGACAAAGGAGCCTGGAGGGCTATAGTCTATTGAGTCACAGTCGAACATGACTGAAGCAACTTAGCATGCGTGCACGTGTCCATATGGTACAGAAAAGATCACGGTTTCCTTTAGTTTCCTTTGGCACCTTTAACTTAGTTAACTAGTCAGCAGATACAATCTTCTTTTAGTTTACCTGATAGTCAAATATAGTTTCCGTATCCAAAACCAGGTGATATTTAGCATGCCATTCCTGAGCCAGGGAAGTACTTTTAGATCCCAGTGATTTCCTTCATGGTTGTCTCTTTAATTTAAACTCAACACCGTTTCAAAGGAATGCTCATATTTATCTCATACTTTATCGTCTTGAAAAGAGTTCTTAAATTATTAAATGTTAAACATCTGTGTAATGAAAGAATTGATAAGTGAACAAATGAGTGTAAATAACATAGAGGTAGATTGTGAACAAACAGAAACTTTGGATTTGAAATAAGAGGATATAAATGACATGAAGGCTTTAATCAGTTTAACAATATAATAAAAGAAGTGTTTAGAAAAGAATTTAGCATTTATTCGTGTCAATATTTTTTCAAGTATATTGCAAAATGGAAAATTATTGTGACTTTTTTTTTTCCCTAGAGGAGACAGAGGCTTTAAAATGTTAATAAAATTGAGATAAATTTTTACAATTATTTGAAGTTGGTAAAACAATCTGAGATAATGATACTACATTATTATCAGGTATTATGTAATCATTAAAAGAAGATGAGGAAGCGGCTTCCCTGGCAGCCCGGTGTTGAAGATTCTGCATTTCCATTGCAGAGGAAGCAGGTTCTATCCCTCGTTGGGGAACTAGGATCTCACATGCTGCGTGGCCAAAAAATAAAAGACAGTGACCAGCTTCTGTGTTGGTGAACACATCACAGTGCTGGGAGGGTGAGAGCCTGGAAAGAGCATGGAAGCTCTGTACCTCTCCCCACAAACCTTGCCTTCTGCCTCTCTTAGATTTGTCTGTTCCTGAGTTGTATCCATCATTTAAAAATAGTTAAATATGTAGGAGGTGCAAGACAATAACGGAAAGGCAAGATAGTCTTGAATTTAAGCCTGCCCCTAGCACTATGGTAGGAGACCTTGTACAAGTACCAACTTCTCAGTTTCCTCACTAGGAAAATGTGGATGGCGGTGCTGTGCTCACAGGAAAATCCTAAAGAAGAAAGGAGAGTGTGAATATAGTATGTCTAGAAGTGAGAAGGAGCTTAGCAGATGGCCAGTTGACACTGGTTGTAAAGAACTCAAAGCTCTTCCCACAGTTTGCTTTACCCCGTAAGTTCTACAAAGGGACGCAGAAGGCTCATCATGTGATGTGAAGAAAGATGACGTGTTTGCAAGTATCTTCCGTGAATCATTGACAGGCGCAGGGCTTGCCCCAAAACAAAACGGCAATTTTGTGGGGGTTTTAAACAAGGGCGGCACAGCCCCCACCCCCATTTATTTGATGCCCCAGTTTTCCCAGAATCTCAGAGCAGAAAACTTCAAAGGATTTGCTTAGGGTGATGTCTGGAGCCTAGGATAGAGCCCATCTCAGCACCCAGTCTCATGAGCCTTTTGCCACCTATGAGCCAGGACCAGAATCTGGAGAGAAAGGGATGCAGACCTCACGGAGCTGATTTCATTGTCAAGATTAACTGGGGAGGGGGGCAGGCACAAAACCCTGCTGCCTTCCTGGGACCATTTTCTCCAAAAAATAAGAGTCTTGCATTTTACTGGGGGGAGTGCAACAAAGCCTATTGTGTTCAGGGAACAGACAAAGACCAGTGACATCTTAAAGAGGAAAAGTCTACCCCAGTATTTAAGGCAGAAGAAAACCTTGGGGGAAAGCAACTGCCATGCTGTGAGAATGCTCAAGCATTTCTGTGGTGTGGCTCATGTGATGAAAATCAGAGACCTCTGGCCAGAAGCCAGCATCACTGCTATCCATACAGGAAATCCGCCTTCCAAGTGGCATCCTTATAGCAGGTGATGCTAGTGGTAAAGAACAAGCCTGCCAATGCAGGAGGCGCAAGAGACGCGTGTTCAATCCCTGGGTGGGGAAGATCCCCTGGAGGAGGAAATGGCAATCCATTCTAGTGTTCTTTCTGGGAAATCCCATGGACAGAGGATCCTGGTGGGCTACAGTCTATGGGATCCCAAAGAGTTGGACATGCTGAGCACACACGCTCTAGACCCTAGTCAAGACTTCAGGTGAATAGACAGCTGACATCTGACTTTGACTTCATGAGAAAAACCAAGCTGGGACCACCCAGCCAAGTTGTTCCCAAATTCCTGACTCATGGAAACTGTGAGAGAATAAACGATTGTTTCTGCTTTAACAAAGTAGAAGAAGGAAGAGAAGATAAGGTTATTGGGAGGTGGGAAGGTGAAAGTTCAAGTTCTATTTAATTTTAACTCCAAGCGACTTCACTTTCACTTTTCCCTTTCATGCATTGGAGAAGGAAACGGCAACTCACTCCAGTATATGCCTGGAGAATCCCAGGGATGGGGGAGCCTGGTGGGCTGCCATCTATGGGGTCGCACAGAGTCGGACACGACTGAAGCGACTTAGCAGCAGCAGCAACAAGTATAACCAAGAAAAACATTTGAAACACAAGTCAAGCAAGAGTAATGTTAAATAGCTTTGGTTTATCTGCTATTTTTAATTAGATAGTTGCCACTTTTTTGACACAAATGTATTTCCTTTGTTTTAGGGCCTTATTGCCTAATGATAGTGCTTGTGTGCTTAGTTGTGTCCGACTCTTTGTGACCCCATGAACTGCAGCCCCCCAGGTTCTTCTGTCCATGGGGATTCTCTAGGCAAGAATACTGGAGTGGGTTGCCATGCCCTCCTCCAGGGTATCTTCCCAAACCAGGGATCAAACCCATGTCTCCCGCATTGCAGGCGGATTCTTTACCAGCTGAGCTACCAGGGAAGTCCAATGATAGTGATGACTGTGCAAATGAATATGCTAAAGTTTTTTACGTGATTTGTCATGGGAATCTTGGGATTTGGACACTGACTGGAAAGACAGCTCACTGAGTTAACACTTTCCTCTGGGGTCACAAGTGAACAGGCCCCAGGTGATTTTAATAAGATTCTTTAAGAGGAAACGTGCCCTCCACCCATCCCCCAGCTTCTTTGCAAATGAATCAGTGAAGGTGAGACTCTCCTTTGCCTTCCATCTACTTTTATTTTTAACTCATCCTCTTTCATATAACTCAAAATTTCTCCCAGACTCATCTATAAAGAAAAAATAAACAGATATGACTATATTTTAAAACAACGTGAGGAGCCATCAGAATAATTTAAATTGAGGGACACTCTACACAATAACTGACCAGTACTCTTCAAACTATCAAAGTCTTGAAAGAAAAACTGAGGAACTGTTCCCGATTTAGGAACGCTAAGAAAATATGGCAACCAAATGTCATAGATTGGATCATAGAGCAGTAAAAGGGTATTTGTGGAACAGTTGATAAAATTTTAAGTGAGTCTTTAGGTTAGTTAATTGTATCACATTAAAATTTATTTTCTAAGTTTGTACTGTGTATTATGGTTATGATGAATGTTAGCATTTGAAGAACTTGGGCCAGGGGTGTATGGAAATTCTTTTTTCTCTATTTCCAATCCTTTATATAAGTTTGAAATTACATGAGAATGAAGTTAAAGAAAAAAGTAAATGCATTAAAAGAACGCCTGATCTGATGTTTGCTCCTGTTTCATTTATTGTGTTTTTAACTTTTAAAGGTTATAATATAAAATGATATTTTTTGAGAGACTTCAATTATGGGTAGAGATGGGTTGTCAGAGAAAGTGATTTATGTGTTTTTTCTAACCAGAGCAGGAAGAAAATATGCAATGAATATATGATACAATAGTAAATAAAGTCAATATTAAAATATTAAAAACTCTTTACCCTTAAGCATCAACTTTCATTAAAGCATAGCTGACATATAATAAAATATGCATTTTAAGTGTATAGTTTGATAAGGTTTTATTAAAAATTAATTTTTTTTTGTTTCAGCATAGTGTTCTTGCAAATACTTTCAGAGTTTAGAGCAAATAAATTGAAGCTTGCCTATCCTTCCTTTTCTCAGTAAATGACTCTTTTAGGCATCCATTTATTCAAACCAGAAACCTTCTAGTATAATATAGCTGTTTCCTCACTTGTGGATATACTTTACTGGGGGAAATTAGGTTTGTAAATTATTATGTATAAAATCATCTAGAAAGTGCTAATTGACTGAAAGCAAGTATAGATTCTGTGCTATGGGGGAAGAATAGTAGGGTTATCTTTGAACTAGAGATATGAAGAAGAAGTATGCTTGAATGTTAGAAGTTAGATCTTTGAAGATGAACAACAGGGAATTCCAGTCAGAGAAGATAGTTGAATATTCCAAGTTCCAAATAGATGCACAGCATATATTTGAATTTGACTACATACAGGTTACATGAAAGAGATTAATGTAAAATGAGAAAATGAACTTAGATAGCAATTATAAAACTTTCCAGAGAGGTTGCTCCTTTTTGTTTACTTCTGTTTATAGTTTCTGAGCCAACAATGGATGGATGTTTACTATGTTTAAGACATTGGGAGCATATAAAGAAATTCTTTGTAGATTAAGACCAGGAAGCACAGATTTTGGTAAAGATGACGAAATGAAGACCACTCTTCTAAATGTTAGTTTGATTTGAAAGAAGTAGAAGCTGGTGCTACAGGATCATACCAGTTTTTGCTGTTGTTGTTCTGGAACTGGTTAACTTTTACCAAATTATTAAGTGAAAGTCAAAAGGATATAAAAGGCATATGTTCCAGCTACTTTAATCCTTTTAGAAGCTAGAATTTCTCTCATCCACTGCAACACCTAACTAGTACTTACCATTTGTCTTGACTCTGGGAATCATTTTCTTTCTTTGCATATTCACTTTTACACATTTTGGTGATGAAGATTGATGGCATTACTATCTTATTGTTATTCTTTCTTTGTCTCATGCAAAGCTTTCCTTTTTATTATGTATTAATATATCTATTTGTGACAGGATAAAGAAAAGTTAAAGAAGTATTAATATTCTAATATTGACTAAAATTAACCTACTTAATTTGCTTTAAAAAGCAACCCAGAAAGCAGATCCTGTGTTGGTTTTCACAATCATAATAAATTGGTATCATAATTTGAAGTCCACATATATTGGGACTAGTAAACAAAAATAGCACGAGTATAAATTGTGTAAAAGTGAATCTATTAATTAAACATTTATTCAACTATCAGTCCAGTGATTCCTGCTCTTAAGAATCTTATGAAAAAGAAACCCGAGAATCATGGAATTTCCCATTTGGAAGTACCATAAGAAGCGTATTATTATTATCCCTTCATTCTATAGATGAGAAAATAACAGCACATATTCTGTACTATTTTGTTTATAGCAGTTATTGTTGGTGAGATGAAATTAAATGTATTGGCTTCAGAAAACCTCATCTTTCCACAGTTTCCGTTGTGTTCAGAACCAAGGCTATGGGTAGAAGATATCATGACAATTAAAATCCATCTTTGGTGCCTTTGTTCTTTGTTGTCTCCAAACTTTCTTCCCATTGTTCCTTCCTCCCCCTTCATCTCCATTTTTCTTTTCTGGTAATATTTCATTTATCAAGATCAGGGTCAACTCTCAGCTCCTGTGAATCTTTCACAAATCATCCCCTTCTTACTATAAAATGTGTGAATTCCTGGCAGTAGCTCTCTGATAGGTTGTTTGCTCCTTGAGTGCAGTTACTATGCATTTTTAAGCTTCATATTTACAGCATCTAAAACAGTGTCAGGGCTTCCCTGGTGCTAGTGGTAAAGAACCTGCCTGCCAGTGCAGGAGACTTAAGAGTTGCAGGTTTAACCCTTAGGTCAGGAAGATTCCCTGGAAGAGGACATGGGAACCCACGCCAGTATTCTTGCCTGAAGAATCCCATGGACAGAGGAGCCAGGCAGGCTACAGTCCACAGAGTCTCAAAGAGTCGGACACGACTGAGTGACTTAGCATACACACATGCAAAACAATGTCAGCCACATAGTGTACATCCAATAAGTAACTGATTCAGTATTTTAGCAAATATTTTAATGCCGTGTACCAAGTATTTAGTTGGGAACACAAAATACATTTCCTCTTCATATTCAGATTACAGATTGGTGGGGAAATCAAGCAAGCACATCAAAGGTTATGATAAGAGCTCCATAGGGAACCAACGGTTTGCTTAGAAAGGGAATAACAGGGCTAATGGGTGGAAGGGACAGTCTCCTACCAAGAAATGATGGTTAAGTTGAGATTGAAAATAAAAGAAAGAGCCATTGAACAAGGGCAAGTATTTTAGTTAGGAAAAGAAAGCCACTGTGGCTTGAGTCTATCATGCAAGGAGTCAGGTGGAGCTTGAGGAAGAGGGCAAGTATCTTTCAGGTCATGGGAGGAGGCTGAATTCAATTTTAAGAGAATTAGTGGAAAGTCATCAAAAGCCTCTTTCTGTGTTGTAAAAAATAGATGGCAGTGATCTAGGGACAATGAAGACAGATCAATTAGAAATCAATTGTAGATGTCTAGGCAGATGATAGTTTACTGGACAATGATGATTACAATAATAAGGGAGTATTCATAGTAGAGTGGCTTCCCAGGTGGCAGGAGACTTGGGTTCATCCCCTCGGTCAGGAAGTTTCCCTGGAGAAGGAAATGGCAACCCACTCCAGTATTCTTGCCTGGGAAATCCCATGGTCAAAGGAACATGGTGGGTTGCAGTCCATGAGATCGCAAAGAGCAGGAAACGACTTAGAGACTAAACAGCAGCAACAGAAACATTCATAGTATAATCAATAGAATTTGTCAGTGGATCAAATAGGGAGCTCAAGGGAAGGGAGGAATCATCGTGATTTACACTTTTCTGGTTTGAATACTACTGGGTAACGGTGCCATTCACATAGATGGGGTGGCCTATTGAAAAAAACAAAAGATTGTGTAGAATCAAGGCTAACGATGCAATCTTTGAAGATATTAGAAATAATCTAGTTTCAGGTCTAGATTCAGAAGAATGATTTAATGTCGTTAAGGATGAGGGTTTATACTACTGGAGAAGGAAATAGCAACCCACTCCAGTATTCTTGCCTGGAAAATCCCATGGACGGAGGAGCCTGGTGGTCTACAGCCAATGGTGTCGCAAAGAGTTGGACACAACTGAGCAACTAGCACATTTAGCCTTTGCTGTGTGCCTGGTCCTGATGTTAAATGCTTCACAAGAATTATAGAAAATTCTTCAACTGTAGGTTCATTTTCAGTCCTAGTTTGTAAATTAAGAGATTGAAATATAAAGAACTTAGGTGATCTTTCCAGAGTCAGACAGCTAAAGGGTGGCATAGTCAAGACGTGAGCTGGATAGATCCTTCTGCCTTCAGAAATGATTGCTCTTCCTCCTTGGGCTTTAATGCCTCTTGTTACAAAGTTGATGCATTTTTGTATATCCTTTGCCAAATAAAATTCTGTTGTCTTTACTTGTTCCTTTGTCTTGTTAGACTACCATTCAAGTCACTGAAATTGAGAATTCAATTACTTGTGTGATTGAATCAAATAGGCTAGCAGTCTAGTTGAAGATTCTCCCTAACAGGGTGATAAAGCAGATTCTGCAGTTGGAGGCGGGGAAAGGGGGTTATTTTCCTTCCATGTGCTGGAAGTTTCTTGTCACCAACACTTTGTGGTGGCAGGTATCTCTGTCATTTGCTAAGATCTGTAAGGTGATCTGGGTCTGTTGTGCCTATTAAAATGTTCAGTGCCTGCAGAGTCAATCCCTTAATCTCAGGATTTACCAAGAGAAAAAGAAAACAATTCATTTAAAAATGGGTAACTCCCAGTGTGAAAAAAAAAATCTTGTACTTCCAAGTAATCATTAATGTTTAAGAGCATTCAGTTTTCTCAGGTACTAAAATTGGCCACCTATGATGGACAATGAACTGGGAATTCATAGATGTGTTTTACTGGATATGGTAAGCTTCCCTGCCTAATACTTTTACAGGAAAATGTACACTCCCGGAAGTAGCTAGTCCTAACAGAGCATTAATGGACTTATTCAAGGATTAGCAAACTAATGTGGTTATTGGTTACTTAATGATGATTCAATCCCTACACTGCTTTTAATTTCTTAGCTAGTGTTTCTGAAAATGCTGAATGTGAGTTCAAGGCAGATTTATCTGGGGAGTATACATGTTCAGGCAACTTGAGCGAATCATGTAGCAGTTCTGTGATTTGGGTTATTGTCTTTAATTATCTTTAATCCATTCTTTACATTTGAATTCACATCAGCCCTCCAGACATTTATTCACCTACCAGACATACCCTCCCTTAGGCCAAGTCCTGTTAGATTCTAGGGAAGCAAAAATGAATATAATTTAGCGCCTTTTTCATAAGAAGCTAACTCTAGCAGTGAAATAAACAAATCAAGAAGTAATAATAATAAAATGTGATAGTTTCTTGAAGAGATTCAGCTACAAAATACTGTGTAAACATTAACTGAGAAAGAGGGGATGTGGTTTGGCAAGTAACATTACTGGCAAATGAAATCTTCATAGAGGATGTGTCATTTGAGTTGAAACTTAGAATGAATTAGCATTTCCCTGCTAGAAAAAGAGAAGATGGGTTCTGGGAGATGGGGAACAGATTTTATAAGGATTTTAAAAGTGGTAGCTCATGATGTCTTTGGAGCTACTGGAGGTGGAGATGGCAGAAGGTGAGGCTGAGTAAAGAATCTGAGGCTGTCTGTAGAAAAATGTATGTACTATCCTGAGGAGTTTGAAATTCACGGTGCTAATGAACAAGGTTTATGAAAAGGATTTTAAAGATTAGTCTGTGTTTTAAAAAGAGAATTCAGGATAAAATTGAATGATTTGGAGGAAGAGACTCTGTTAGGCATTGTGCTATGAACATAGACACATAGTATTAATATATAAGTGCCCAAATAGGGGACAAACTATAGTCCATCTGGCTTCAAATTCTTTGTGATTTATACTATCCCTCCCTACCTCAAAAAACTTACTATCCCCAATGTGGATTGAACATACAAGGTCACAGAGACAGACTGGAGTAAGCACACATCATTTCAGCCACCCCTTGTATAAATATGTACACCTTCCCTGGAACATCCTGGACCCGTCATTCTGGAAGAAACTCCCTTCTTCACAGGTGAAATTAACATGACATGATAGGCAAACAGTGCTGCTGTTTCATAGGTCCTTTAATTTTAACTGAACAAGCAACAAAAGCTTGTTTCCCTGGTTTGTTTCAGCCTTTATTTTTTTCAAGGGTCCTACAGCAGAAAAACTTTTTAGTTTGCTAAGCAAATTGTCTTTCTCATTCTTGAAGAAAGAAATCAGTTCTGCCAGAGCTTTTGATATGTTTCCACTGTTCCAAAGGCTGGAAGACTTCATGAGGCCTTATAGCTGAATTGCCTATTCTTGGTCCACCCAAAGCTCCTTTGACGCCTAGGGAGGTCAAGCATAATTAACCGTAAAACAAGAGCCTCATGCTTATGGAGAACAGCTATGTGAACCCAATAACCTGTCCTTCTGGAGAACTACTGAAATGAGCCCAAATTACCCAAATGAAAATATTTGCAAACGTTTTAAGAGGTGGTTGCAGCAGTTCAACTCAGTAGGACACATACTGAGGTGCTGGACGTGAGGTGGACAGGAAAGAGAGATGTGAGAGGTACTGCAGGACTTGGTAATATACTGACTATAATGCTTGAAGAAGAAAGAATCAAGATGGTTTCATCTTTGGGGTTTCCCTAGTGGTCCAGTGGTTAAGAATCCACACTTCCAATGCAGGGGGTGTGGATTTGATCTCTAGTTTGGGGAAATAAGTCCCCACATGCCACTCGGTATGGCCAAAAATAATTTTTTTTTTTTAAAAGATGGTTTCATCTTTAACTGTGATAGAATACTCAGAGAGAAGAACAGGAGAGGGTGAGTATATTTTGAGATATATTGGTGGATTTCCATATAGATAGATCTCTTACTAGAGCTGAACAGATGCCTAAGAGAGGTGAATTAGTGTGAGATATTTGGGATTCATCAGTCTATAGAAATTGGTTGAAGAAACAGCAGTGGGTGAAATATTGCAGGGAAAGTATGTGAGAAGAGGATCAAAAACAAAACATTGAGACACACTGACATGTGTGGCTGAGCCAGTGGAAAAGGAGCAATTATTAAAATATAACTAAGTAACTTGAATATCATTGATTGATGAATTTGAATAATATCATTGATGAATATAGTGATAAACAGTACTAAATGGTACAAAATATTGTAGGTGGCTTTATTTTTTCATGATGAAGGAAAATTGAGAATATTAGTAAAAGAAGGAAAAGAACTCCAAGAAGGGGAGTGATTGAATATGAAAAATGGCATTGATTTTTTGAAGCAAATAAATATCTTTAAGGAAGTGTGAAAGAGCCTAAAGGAAGGAAACTTAGCACTTCCACCATGACAGGAAGAAAAAGACAGGCAAGATGGTTATAACAGAGAACAGACATTGTTGTCATATAGACTTATTGGATTTGTAGCTGTGCTAATCATTTGGGGAACAAATTGCATAACTTCTCTGGGTCTCAGTCTCTTTTTTACATAATCAAGATGTCTCCTTCATAGTGTTTGAGATTCATGATAATGGAGGTTGAGCTTTTATACCAGCTCCTCCCTTTTTCCTGGATAATTTGTCCCCCAGAGAGGCAACTGCCTATTTTCTTCTTGTCCAAATGGGTCTTCAGGCTCTGAGTCCCCCGGCTTCAGGTAGCTTCTTCCTCTCTCTCTTGTCCTTTAGCTCATCACTCAGATTTTCTTTATAGCACCCTTTCCCATCCAGAATGACCTCGTCTGCATGTCTTTTTGTGATGATTTATATTTTCCATGCTTAGTGCCTATTTTACCTATTAAAATATATTCATGGTAAAAGCGGGGTTCCCTAGAGACTCAGTGGTAAAGAACCTGCCTGCCAATGCAGGAGACTCAGGTTTGATCCCTGGGCCAGAAAGATTCCCTGGAGAAGGAAATGGCAACTCACTCCAGTATTCTTGCCTGGGAAATCCCATGGACGGAGGAGTGTTGTGGGCTACAGTCTATAGGGTTCCAAAAGAATTGGACACAACTTAGCAACCAAACAACAATGGTAAAAACAGAGACTTAAACTCATTTGTCATTCAGTTCCCCACCCCTAGGACCCTTAGGCACAATTCAGTTCACTAAATATTAGATGAGACTATTCATAAAAGGTAGTTATTAGGGAAGGGAGAAATTAGAGGTTTGAGATTAAGAGATACACATGCTAATCATGCTAATTTGCTTCAGTTGTGTCTGACTCCTTGCAACCCTGTGGACCGTAACCCACCAGGCTCCTCTGTCCGTAGGATTCTCCAGGCAAGAATAGTTGAGTGGGTTGCCATTTCCTTCTCCAGGGCATCTTCCTGACCCAGGGATTGATCCTGCATCTCTTACATCTCCTGCATTGGCAAGCGAGTTCTTTACCTCTAGTGCTACTGTATATAAAATAAATAGTCAACAAGGACCTACTACTGTCCAGTGCAGAGAACTATATTCAATATCTTGTAATAGCCCATAATGGAAAAGAATATGAAATAAAGAATATAACTGAGTCACTTTGCTGTACACCTGAAACTAATACAACATTTTAAATTAACTATATTTCAATTTTTTAAAAAGTAGTCATTATTATTCTGAAATTGGAAGTGAGGGAAAAGGAGTTGACAGATTAGGAGACAGCTACACCCTGAGTAAAAATATAGAGGACAAGACTGCAAATCTAAGCAGATATGTGTTTGGAACTTTTTGCTCAACAAGGTATGGTTGTGGATAGAGTAATGTATTTCCAAGTCTACTATAGAATTCTTTTATGTCCAGCCAAAGTCACTGAGGCTGTCTTGTCATTACTTCTTTGCCTTTAGTTAACAAAAAGTCTCTTAAAAAATTATACATGTATACCATTTATTTGCTTCTACATAATGTTACTAATGATGGCTAACGATTTTTGATTTTATATTTGCAAGGCCCAGGCACCTTTAAGTACTGTACATATGTGACCTCCTTTATTCCTTTCAGCAATCCTATAAGGACAGTAGTGTAATTATCCCATTTTACAGATGAGAAGACTGAGGCACGAAGACAAATAAGATGCCCAAGGTCACGTAGCTAAGAGCAAACATAGGCAGTTTGACTGTGTAACCCATACCCTTAACCACTGAGCAATACGGCCTTTCAAGACCTCATTCCTCCGTCCTAAAGAAATATGTTTGTTTTTTTTTTTGTCAAAGGCAGACAAAGCTGTTCATCAGCTAGTCAGACAAAGCAGGTCAGAGTGTCCTGCCAGGGAAATGTCCTGGAAGAAATTGTCCTGTCAGGGAACAAACCTGGAAGGAATTTTCCTCTTAAGGAAAGGAATACTTGATTTACTTAATCAAGTAAATCAAGTATTCCTAAAATCATTACCTTTCCCTGCCTTCACATTGGCAATCCCTTCCAATTTAAGGTTACTTAAAAATTAATATCCTATTTACCCCACTTTTCAGGTAATTGAATAAATATTCTGGGCTCAACCCTGATCACCTTATAGAAAATCCACCTGTGCTCCTTAGATTGCCTGACATGGTGACAGGATATTCAGTTTTGCACTGATAAACTTTGATTTGCCTTATGTAATGTCTGATATATGACTTCTTAGAATGTTTATGCTTAATGCTTTGCTTACAACCCAAAACACTGGTTATAAATTTCAGCCTTATCTTTTCTTTTCCTATTCAGTTTTTCCAGTGATTTGCTCCAGCTCCTTTTCATTTTTTCCCAATATATTTTTAGATTATATTGACCATCAACAAATCCTTATTTGGAGTCAATTTCAAGTCTAATTAATTCTTCATTTCCTTAAAATTTACACAAAGGAAAATTATGAAAAAGAAGTAAAGTTTTTTCAAGTTATCTTTATCAGTATGCTTACACATCAGTTTCCTAAACTCGGAGGTAATGAATCACTATTGATTTTTCTAAAATTAGATTTGTTTTGCATCGCGACAGTGCTGTGGTCTGCAGGTGTGTAGAAGTGTAATGAGTTGCTAAAAACTACTGACTCTGGAGCCGGACTGCTTAGGTGTTCATCCTTTACTCTGTGTACTAGCTGTGTGACCTTGGGCAAAGTACTTAACCTCTCTGGGCCTCAATTTTGTTAGATGTAAAATGGCGATAATGATATCTTTAAAGTTGTTGCAAAGATTATGGATTATTTGATTAACATAGGTAAAAGATTTAAAACCGAGTCTGGAACTTGGAAAGCTCTGTGTAATGCTGGTTTTGTGTGTTCTTGCTTCTGCTCTAAATTAGGAAAAAGTAGCTTTCCTTGTCACTAAGTGTCGTAAAAATGCTTTCTTAAAAAATATTATTTTCATTCATCTTAACATATTCAAAATTTTAATTCAGTATGATCTGTTGATTTCTTTCTGTATATCATTTATTGATTGTTAAAACTCATGATCAATTTATACCCAAATCCTAAGTTTCTTCATGCCTCTCATATAATGTTTTAATCAGAAGACACTGAAAAACAATCTACATAAAGATGTCTTCATTATTTTTTGTTTTTTAAGAGTCCAGTCACTCAATGTTTTCCTCAGGTTAGAATATTTTTAAATTCCTATTTCATTTTAAGGAGCTTATTTTATTTATGTGTAAATATACAAAAGGCAGACATACCAAGTGGTGTGTAAGTACATTCAGGTGTGTAACACAGCTGCTCCTTCACCCACCTCTAACATGTACGTACTGCCCTCTGCTGGAAAGAGTATTTTTGAAAAATAAAATTGTTAAAATTTTCCCTTAATTTTTTTTGATAATTTAAACTGTATCTTTGATTCTATTATTATTCTATTGAGAGTAAATAAATTTACAGTACAAGATTTTTCAAATTCTTTTCAGTGAAAACTAAGATGGGGAGAGTTATGTTTTTTGTTTGTTTACTTTTTTGCTTGTTTTTGTTTGCTCTTTTCGGGTAGGTTGGAAAATATCTTCAAAAGCCTTTAAGACTTTTCGTATGGATAGGTAGAAGTGTCCTTATGTGCCTTTTATTTTGCCGAAGGCAGTTTGTGGCATTTTGTTTGATTTGAACAGCAGCTGTGTGAAGCAAAAAGAGCAAATATGATTATAATTTGCCAGTGAGAAAACAGAGGCTCAGAGAGGTTAAGTGACCAACCCAAAGTCACTCAGTTTGTCGGTGGCAGATTTGGGACTAGAATTCAAGTCTTTGAATATATTTAATCCTGTAATGCTGATTATTTGTCCAACTCTTATCATATCCTGTGTGTCTCAGAGCCTAAAAAACTTTACATCTGTTATTGATAAGGCCTGGCAAGATGGCAAGCAGTCAATTTATTAGGTATATTTTAAAAGTGAATAATGTAAAGGAAGCAACTTTTTAAACCTTGAAAAGCAAAATAATAAATGATATCCAGTGCTTTGCAAAATAGAGACACCTAATATTTGTTGATTAGCCACATTGAAAGAATATTTTCTCCTATGTATAAATACTATTGCCTTATATTTGATTATTTCTATCCATGTTATACTCTGAGACAGTTTCACAAATTTGTGCCAACTTGGAACATTCCATAACTGATCTTGATTTCTACTGGGGTACTCTGTTAACTAATTAGTCTGGCATAATAGAGACTATTATTAAATAATACTTTTCTTTTGGTGAATGGTAAATTTAAAAAGTGAATGGTAAATTTTTAAAAAGTGCCTTTTTATTTCATCATTTTATAATATAGTATTGCCATTGAGAACATGAATTGTGTCCTATATATTTTCTCAGCACTGTGCTGATTTTTAAATTTACCAAACTAAAATGAATTTAATAATTTAGCGTGATTATATGTATGTTATGGGCTTCCCTGGTGTCTCAGATGGTAAAGAGTCCTCCTGAAATGCAGGAGAACTGAGTTCAATTCCTGGGTTGGGAAGATCCCCTGGAGGAGGGCACAGCAACCCACTCCAGTATGCTTGCCTGGAGAATTCCATGGGCAGAGAAGCCTAATGGCCTCTAGTCCATGGAGTCACATCGAGTTGGACACGACTGCATGACTTCCACTTTCATTTTTCATATGTACATTATACTAGCTCAGATATCACAAGCTATTTGTTATAATTGCCACCTTTCCTTTATTTTATGACTCTAGTGGTTTTCTGACATAAGAGTTTCCCATAGCATTTAAAAGTGTCATTGTCACTGATATTCAGCCATGGCTGTAAGGCCCTCCCTTCCCTGCATCACTTCTCATCCAGAAATTAATTTAGTTCTTGTTGTCTGTTTTTCTTTAGTTTAAAATTGTATTGTTCCCTGATTTTGCGCAGTCACTAACATTGATTTCAACATCTTGTACATTAAATGCATTTACATTTCAATTATTGATACATTAAATACATGTTAGGACATCCCCAGTGGCTCAGTGGTAAAGAGTTCACCTGAAATGCAGGAGACACAGAAGATGTGCGTTCAGTCCCTCTGTGGGGAAGATCCCCTGGAGAAGGAAGTGGTGACCCACCCAGTATTCTTGCCTGGAGAATCCCATGGACAGAGGAGTCAGGTGGGGGCCACAAAGAGTTGGACATGACTGAATGACTAAGCACACACTAAGTACATGTTAAAATTTTGTGTGTGAAGCCTTTATGCTAATTCGGAACAATCGCCTTATGAGAAGTCTCTTGGAAACTCCATGAGTTTCTGTAGATGACAGGCCTGGCTTCAGACATTTACTTGTATTGGAGTTATTATGCTAGAAATTTCTTATCTGATAATCATGAAGAAGAGGGGGATTCAGTCTTCAATGAGGCACTATGAGGTATGGAGTAAGATAACAGAATCTGCCCATGGCCAAAAGCATCATAAGAAATTACAGCTTTTTGGCCAGCATTCAATTCTCCTTATATTGACCTGAAATCTTCCCCTTTAACAGCGAACCCATGGTTTTAGTTTTATTTGCCGTAGATATTCAGAGCAAATTGAACCCTTTTTCCGTATGGTATTTTCCTTCTAGGTCTTCTGTTCTACTTCCTACGCTCTTATGTGCTTTAATGTACTTTTCTCCTTCTCACTTTTAAAATTTTTGAGCTGTTGTGTGCATAAATTAAATCCTACAATTCTTACCCCAGTCCTATGAGATAGTATTCTTATTCTGTCCATTTGATTGAGACTCAGAAAGATGAAGCTTTCTGAAATGTCAAGAAAGATGTCAACTGAGACTATTAGTGGCTCATGTCAGGCTCTTAGCCACTACATCTCTCCCACCAGGTTTATGCGGCCCATTTTCTAGGCTCCTTGCTTAGAGGACTCTGGTTACGTTCCTGTTTGTATTGTTGCTGTTGTTGTTTAGTCACTAAGCCGTGTCCACTCTTTGTTACCGCTTGGACTGAAGCTGGCCAGGCTCCCCTGACCGTGGGATTTCCCAGGCAAGAATACTTGAGTGAGTACTATTTCCTTCTCTAGGGGATCTTCACAATCCAGGGATCAAATCCACATCTCCAGCATTGGCAGACGAATTCTTTACCGCCACTAGAGAAGCCCTCCCATTTGTATACATCTCTTTCATCAGACATTATAGACAAAATGAACTGAATGCTACAGATGTACAATGGCCTCTAGTTGAATTGCTTGGGCATGTGGTACCAGCCTGCACACTTGTGCAATGCAAGAGTGAATTACAGATTGTTTTCACTCCTTGGCTTGTCTTGAATAGTAGTTAAATTGGGTCTTACCATTATGTGTGTGTGTGTGTGTGTGTGTGTGTGTGAGTTTGTAAATGTATATCTATATATACATGGGTTTCCATGGTGGTTCAGACAGTAGCGAATCTGCCTGTAATGCAGAAGACCCAGGTTTGATCCCTGGGTCAGAAAGTTCCCCTGGAGAAGGGAATAGCAACCCACTCCAGTATTGTTGCCTGGAGAATCCCATGGACAAGGAACCTGGCAGTCTCCATGTGGTCGCAAAGAGTTGGACACAACTGAGCAACTAACACTTTCATATGTACTGTGTTTTTCCACTTAAGAGTACCCTGAATCTTTACTTGGTAAACTACACTTTATCTTCTTTAGTATATATTAGCTTCCCTAGGTCTTATACCTCCATTTTAGTTGTTCTTCCCTTTTTTGTTCCATCTCAAAATTCAGTAAGTGTACCTTTACCAGAGGACTTCCCTGGTGGCTCAGATGGTAAAGCGTCTGCCTGCAATGCAGGAGACCTGGGTTTGATCCCTGGGTCGGGAAGATCCCCTGGAGAAGTCAATGGCAACCCACTCCAGTATTCTTGCCTGGAAAATCCCATGGACAGAGGAGCCTGGTAGGCTACAGTCCATGGGGTCACAAAGAGTTGGAAACGACTGAGCGACTTTACTTACTTACCTTTAACCTACATTTAACACTTTGATATTTAAAGTGTTCTGTGTAGTCTGATTAGATTCCTGAAACTTTTCATTTGAGATTTCTTGGTCTGTTTCTTGGTCAGTATGATAAGAAATCCATAAATTTCTTCTTTTAGAGCATTCTATTATCCTTGAGTTATATTTCTTTTTAAGGCTTCTCTCTATGAGATTTTGCCTATCTTTCCTCTGTGCCTTCTGTCCAAACCTCCCGGGTCTTGAATTGAATTGAGGTTCATTTTCCATCCCTCTTTCAGTTATTATGACAAATGTTGGTTCCCTGTTCCTGGAACAGCTAAGAACTTTGAAATGTAGCCAGATAAAGCCACCTTTCCCATTTCTGCTAGCATTTCCAACTTACTAGCAATTTTTATTCACACCAATTTTGCAGTAGCATAACCAGAAGATAGAAGTCATTTTGCTTTTCTGCATGGTTGTACATGTTCAGTCGTGTCCGACTCTTTTCAACCCTTTGGAATATAGCCCGCCAGGCTCCTCTGTCCATGGGATTTTTCAGGCAGGAACATGAGAGAGTCATTTCTTAGGCAGGTTGATAGGAAGTCTAGGGGTCCCCAAGGAGAGAGGGGTCTGGAATTCTCAAGGAGGAAGAAATGACAAACTTTTTTTTTTTTTCTTTTCTCTCTACATTCCTTAGGATTATGTAACAATAATGTATCCAGCCTGAAGACAGTCTCTGGATTAAACCTTCTGGCTAATCCTGTTATCTTAAAATGTAAATGATGGGAGTAGGTCTAGTGAGGTCTTTACAACCTCCAGACATTCTTTTGATTCATTGGAGAGTATATAACTCCATTGCTAACACTAGCAAGGGGGTACCCTTTCTGCCAGCTTCTGATGCCTATGTCAGAAGCTTTCTCTATCTCCTTTATACTTTAATAAAACTTTATTACACAAAAGCTCTGAACGATCAAGCCTCATCTCTGGCCCTGGATTGAATTCTTCTCCTCCGGAGGCCAAGAATCCCGGCATCTTTCCATGGTTCAGCAACAACCTTTCAAATACTGGAGTGGGTTGGCATTTCCTCCTCCAGGGGATCTTCCAGACCCAGAGGTCAAACCCACATCTCCTGTGTCTCTTATGTTGCAGGCAGATGCTTTACCGCTGAGCCTTCAGGGAAGCCAGAAGTCTCTTTAGACTGTCAATAATTGACTGTTTCTGCATGTTAATTAATCTCTATGGTCTTCATCTTCCTCATCTATAAAAATCTGTTGGACTATGACCTCTGAGGTTGCATAAGTTCTAATATCTATGGTTTTAAAGTATACCAGATTACCTGTCGAAATTTTAATTTAACATTTAAAATTAAATCAAGAGCAGTGACTTAACTTTGCCCCTCTAAGGTTTACCCAGGACTGATATTATATGTACTTGAACAGTCATCTTATCTTAGTAATTCAAATGTGGAAGGATTTCTTTACTGTAGGACTTCTAAATAATCATTGTCTCAGATGCCCCACTCTTGGGGTGGAGGAGGCATTGGGAGGACCACCCAGTTACTGGACCACAGGTACCACCACAGCTCCTGCACACCAGCTTCCCTAACAAGACGTAGCAGCCCTGGTGGTGACAGAGGTGCCCTGAAGGACATGCTTGCTCTTTTTCTTCACATGGTTGCCATCCCTCATGCTGCCAGATGTTTCACCTGAATCGTGGTCTTGCTATAGCTTTTGTCTATTTTTTGGCTGTCCTGGGTTTTCATTGCTGCAGGAGGGTTTTCTTTAGTTGTGGCGAACAGGGGCTATTCTCTAGTTGTGGTGGACAGGCTTCTCACTGCAGTGGCTTCTCTTGTTTTGAAGCATGGGCCCTAGAGCACTTGGGTTTCAGTAGTCAAGGCTCACAGGCTTAGTTGTTGCACGGCATGTGGGAACTTCCCGGAAGTGAAGTGACAGTCGCTCAATCGCGTCCAACTCTGCGACCCCATGGACTATATAGTCTGTGGAATTCTCCAGGCCAGAATACTGGAGTGGGTAGCCTTTCCCTTCTCTAGTGGATCTTCCCAACCCAGAGATCGAACCCAAGTCTCCTGCATTGCAGGTGGATTCTTTACCAGCTGAGCCACAAGGGAAGTCCAAGAATACTGGAGTGGGTAGCCTATTCCTTCTCTAGCAGATCTTCCTGACCAGGGATCAAACCTGTGTGCCCTGCATTAGAAGGCAGATTCTTAAATGTGATTGCTTCTGATGAATTTTATCTATGGATCATAGTACACCTGGATTCTTAACACTACAATAGTTTAATGAAGCCCTTTTACAGCCTATTTTCTATGTTCATGATACTACAGGGTTTACAATATCAGTAACTCACATAGCCAGGAATCATTCCAAAGTTAAAAGTAAATGATTTCATTTCAGATATCAGTTTAAACTAAAAAAAAAAAAAGTGACTTGACTCCTATATTTGGGATTACACGGCCATTTCCTTAAGTGTACATCTCCTGAAGTTCTTTATGTGGCCTTTCTTCTAGTAATTATCTCCTTTGTTTCTAGGTGAATGAAATTTACCATGATGAGTCCCTGGGAGTGCATATAAATGTAGTCCTGGTACGCATGATAATGCTGGGTTATGCAAAGGTAAAATGTCTTACTGTATGTGAACTGTGAACATCAAAGAGTGGGTTAGCAAACAGATTAGTCTACTGAAGCTGTAATAGATATGTCTCATGTAGACCCCATTTGCTCTGAATTGAGAAAACTGCCCCAATGAATGGAGAACTCTAACTTAGAGTAGATAATGTATGATTTTTGTGCTGGTATCATTTGATGTGTTTACCTCTGTCTAATGGAACTGGAGATAATTATCCTGATTTTAGGTATGACAATATAATGAAAAAAGAAGATTTCCTTAATATTGAAGGACAGGGAAGCCTGGTGTGCTACAGTTCGTGGGGTCGCAAACAGTCAGACACAACTTTTCAACTGAACAACCACCACCAGCGTTAAATTTATTAATCCAAAACACATATGCTGAGTGCCTGCTCTGTGTCAGATGCTTTCTAGGTGCTTCAAATATATCTGTGTGTGTGTCAGGCTGTGAAAGTCACTCAGGCGTGTCCAACTCTTTGTGACCCCATGGACTATATAGTCCATGGAATTCTCCAGGCCAGAAAACTGGAGTGGGTAGCCGTTCCCTTCTCCAGGGGATCTTCCCAACCCAGGGATCAAACCCAGGTGTCCCACATTATAGGCGGATTAACAAAATAACAAGAGATCCTTACTCTCTCATGATTTCTTAAAAGGAATATTTCACATCTTTCCAATTAATAAAAGCGAAGCATACAGTGAATTTTTTTTAAAGGCATTAATCTTATAATCTTGAAAACGAAGTGTTGGGTCAGAATACATACAATAGGCATTTTTATGTACTGTAACTTTAGCTGGCTTTAAAATGGCACTAGTTGGATCTCTGTCCTTGGAAATAATGGAATGGATGAAATAGTCTCTCCCTTTGAGGAGAAAACATAGGGGAAGTGACTAACTTGGCAGCTTTCTTGATGTTTAAAATTAAATTCCCCCCCCCCCATAGTTAATCCTCCTGATTATGGAATACTAATGAAATATGCATTTAGCAAAAACAGGGGGAAAAGTCCATGTGTTTACATTTTATTTTATGTGAAAACTCACCATTTCTGGTGAAAGGGTGTCATTGATCTTTAGTTTCTCCCACAAACCTGACCTACTTTGTGTCTCCAGCACTGAAGGCAAGTCAACTCCAGCTGGAGATGTCAAGAGCCTTCAGTTGGTTGTTAAATCATTTCTTTGGAGAAGTATGTGATCAACATATAACAAACCAAACTTTTTTTTTAACAATGTAATCACTGATAAAACCGTTTGCTGAAATGTAACAAAACTCTCAGCCAGTCAGCCAAGTAAGAACTAATTTGAGGTTCGAAATTCAGTTTCTCATTCCATCAGAAGGACTCAGGGAAGTGTGGTTCCTGGGTTCTTAAAGGATGGGGCCTTTCGCTCTGAACTTTTATCTCCTGATGACAATGTGCATTCCCCAGTGGCTCAAGTGGTAAAGAATCCACCTGCAGTGCAGGAGATGCAGGAGACATGGGCTTCACCCTGGGTCGGGAAGACCCCCTGGAGAAGGAAATGGCAACCCACTCCAGTATTCTTGTCTGGCGAATCCCATGGACAGAGGAGCCTGTTGGGCTACAGTCCATAGGGATGTAAAGAGGTGGGCATGCCTGAGCACACACACACGTACGCACAGCAGGGCTCCCAGGAATGTCACTCCATTTCTTGGAACAGCAGGATATGAGTGCCCCCTCTCTTCATTGCTGTGAGGTTAAAATAAAGGGCAGTTATTTTTTTCAGTGTGAGATTTATATAATTTGACTGCTCAAAACTATATAAGCCAGCTTTGATTAATTTTGAAGCAAAAAATAAAAAATAAAAGAAACTGAAGATCTTTGGCTTTAACATTTCTGGAGAAAAAGTCTCTTTCCCAAATATTTCCATCTATCTTCTGTTATTGTTCTTAATATTTATCTAGATTTTTTACCCAGTTGATTAATACTGAGTTGCTTCACAGTAGCAAAAAAATTCATCATCATGTATTTCAGTTAATGGTGTCAGCCACCTTTCACACAGATAATGTTGATCATCATAAAGGTATCCCTTAGGTGCATTTAGAATTTCCAAATGGGATTAGTTATCCAAACAAGCCCCCAATAATATTATAGTACATTATTTAATTATTGTAATCTCAAATGTTAATTTCAGAGAAAGTTATTCAATGAAGCTTTGGGGAAAATATTAATAGTATGTATGTCTTTAACATGTTGTTTTCTCCTAGTCCATCAGCCTCATAGAAAGGGGAAATCCATCCAGGAGCCTGGAGAATGTGTGTCGCTGGGCTTGCCAACAACAAAAATCTGATCCTGATCACTCTGAACACCATGATCACGCAATTTTCTTAACCAGGCAAGACTTCGGACCTGCTGGAATGCAAGGTATTTCCATTACTATGTAGCAGAAAAACTTAAGGGCATGACTTTTCAAAAATATAACTGAATCACTTTGCTGTACACCTGAAACTAACACAACAGTATAAATTAACTATCCTACAATATAAAATAAAAATCTTTTAAATCATAAAAAAAGAGGAATCCTGAATCAGGAAGTCTCTTCACATGTTCACATCTCTACTGTCACTTTCATCTTTGCCTCTGCCAAGCATACATTTGCTTTCTGTTGCTTCCAGTGACTTCTGTGGAATTCACAATGTTAAATGCCACCTAAATACCATGATATATTATGCTCTCCTTTACAATAATGGGGGTACATTTGGGGTACAGAGGGGCTGCTATAAAATGCAGTGCAATTTCCACTGAGTGTTTGGAAGGGGAAAGGAGGTGCCATGGGAAACGTCTGTTGCCGAAGAACTTTCTTCCAAAGTCAGCTTACATCTACCTGTCTAATCAACTCTGATGTAGACTTCAAAAAAAAATTAGACTGACCACTTTCTTTTCAACGTTGATGGAACCTCTGGTTCCCTTCATCAGTACCATGATTTGAAGGAACATTCACCACAGCAGAAAGGTAGGGCTTAGTTGGTGGGCAGAGCAGAATGGTAACCGTAGGTAGTTCCTTCCCTTAGGAGAGGAGAAAATTGCAGACCCAGTGAATCCTTTCAGAGCCCATTACCTGTGGCTTTCCCAAGAGAATGTGGCAGGATGCTAGCAGCGAAATAATACTGCCTCTGTTTCTTGAAAAGCTTTTTTCTTTTGCCCTCGGCAAAGGTCCAGTAGTAATTCTTAATGGGTTTTCTCATAAAATGAAAATAAAAGTAACTGTTATTCTCTACAGGATATGCTCCAGTCACAGGCATGTGTCACCCAGTGAGAAGCTGTACCCTGAATCACGAGGACGGTTTTTCATCTGCCTTTGTAGTAGCACATGAAACTGGCCATGTGTAAGTCACTGTTGACAGCTATAGAGTGGGGAAAAAAACAAGGTCTTTTCTTTCTGCCTCTCTCAGTATTGTTCATACTTTGGGCAGAGCACATGCCAGCGTGCAACTCTCACCCTCTTGCCAAGTTTGAGGAGCTGAAAAGAGCTAAGAGGTCATGCACTGAAACCAAATGAGTGACTGGCCTGCAGAGACACTCGTGGGCTTTTCGTAGCTATAGAACAAAAAAGGCATTTCTGCCAGATTGCTCCCAGTTTCAGTGTCTGTGACTCCTCCACAAAAGCCTTGTTAGCTTAGAAAAATACCTATTTCCTTGTACTTATTTTCAAAACAGAAATTATGCCAAACCTGTAGTCCCTATGTTGATTCTTACCAGTGAGGTCTCGCTCTGTGTTCTAGGTTGGGGATGGAACACGATGGACAGGGCAACAGGTGTGGTGATGAGACGGCTATGGGAAGTGTTATGGCTCCGTTGGTGCAAGCCGCGTTTCATCGTTACCACTGGTCCCGGTGTAGCGGCCAAGAACTGAAAAGATACATACAGTATGTCTCCTTCTTTGTGTCATGAGAACGTTACAGTAGAAATACAGACGTGAAACTGTCTCTTAGGACATTGATCATAACCGAACTCCCAGTGAATGAAAACTCTTGTTCATGGTAAACATTTTCTTGTGACTCAGCTGTTGGCACAGTAATTCCATAATGTGATTGTAATATTTGAAGCCGTAAGCCTAGACTTGAAGTGACTTTTTAACTGTGATTTCCTTTCAGTAAATTCTCTGTGGGATCTTTGACTGATGGTAAAAGTTGATTTGAGGATGAAGAGAGGGTGGTCACACAATGCCTGCATAGGGTATACCACCTGTACCCCATAGGGTGGATGTCAGGATCTGCCCTGCCACACCGTGGGGGTTCAGCTAGGGACATGAACAAGGTTGTTACAGTTCTACAATGTTTTTGAGTATGCTTGGCTTATTTTCCTAAGAAGAATAAAGATGAATGGTCTTTTTCTAAATGGAGCTGAAACCAAAATCCTTAAAAGATATGCTTTCGTGAACTTGCTTTATGATCTGATGAAATTCCAGAGTATGTAACCTAAGAATACTTTCTCACTGAGACATGATAAAAAAAAAAATGAACATTTAGCTGTATGCAATATTTTCCTTCCTCCAGTTCCTATGACTGTCTCCTTGATGACCCATTTGAACATGACTGGCCCAAACTCCCAGAACTTCCTGGAATCAATTATTCTATGGATGAGCAGTGTCGTTTTGACTTTGGAGTTGGTTATAAAATGTGCACTGCGGTACGTTACAGTCAGTTTAGATTTTTGCATCTTAAAATCTGTTTGTGTAGCTCCTGTTTGGTGACCTTTACAGATTCACTGGTGCAAGAATATGAACCAATGATTTGTGTTTGCTATGTCTCTACATGCTAAAGCTAAGTACTTTAAATATACTATCTTATTTAATCCTCGTGACAGGCTAGAAGGAAGTTGGTATACTTTTATTTTACAAATGAAAAAGCCAAGACTTACAGAGGTTATGCAACTTGCTTAAGTCACACATCTGGTAAATGGGGCTTTTTATATGTTAGAGAAAGCTTTATGTGTTAGAGCAAGAAAAAAATGTATTTCATTGAAAGAAGTTGATCTGCTGTTGAAATTCTGCCTTTGCAGATATACATACATAGCTATTTGGTTTGCCTGTAAGATATACAGTCAGTTCCTGTTTTCCTGCTTTAATGTTTCAACCTGAGAATTCTAAAGCTCTGGCTCAATTTTGTAGAAAAATACAATTTCTGCATTAAGTAATAGGAATTAGAACAAAAAACCCAGATCGAAAATGAGTACTAATTTTACAAGAAAGCTATGACGGAGTTTCCCTGGTGGCTCAGTGCTAAAGAATCTGTCTGCCAATGCAAGCGACATGCATTCAATCTGTGGTCCCGGAAAACCCCACATGCCTTGGAGCAACTAAGCCCATGCGCCACGTCTATTAAGCCTCTGCTCTAGAGCCTGGGAGCCACAACTACTGAAGCCTGTGCACCCTAGACCCCTCGCCCCACAGCAAGAGAAGCCTCCATGATGAGAAGCCTGTGCATCACAACTAGAGAAAAGCCAGTGCAGCAATGAAGACCCAGCACAGCCATAAATAAATAACATTAAAGAAAAAAAAGAAAGCTATGACGATAAGACTGTATGTGAATAATTAATGGCGTGTGTGTGTGTGCTCAGTCATGTCTTTGCTTTGCGACCTCATGGACTGGAGCCTGCTAAGCTCCTCTGTCCATGGAATTTTCCAGTCCAGAATACTGGAGTGAGTTGCTGCTTCCCACTCCAGGGGGTCTTCCCTACCCAGAGATCAAACCGCATCTCTTGTGTCTCCTGCATTGCGGGTGGATTCTTTACCACTGTGCCATCTGGGAAGCCTAATTAATGGCATAGGGAATGAATATGTAGATAAACTGGCACTTGATATATAGGTTTATTTTTTATATCTGAAGAATGATAAGAAATTTACTGTTAGAGAATAGATGAGGAAACAGTACATACAAATATGTGTGCTTACATATACACTTGGATATTATAATATAGTGATTTAGGAAAATAAAAAACATTCTTGAGATGAGAAAACTAAGATCCTGATCTGGCTCTATTACTGTTTGGTTTGTATCTAAAACTATAGTCTTACCTTATAACCCATATTTCTCAGCCATGAAGATCAAATATGTGGAAAGTACTTCATAAACTACATGAATGTATTGTGACATTTTGTTACACCTGGAATACAGTATCTTACACAGAAAGTTTGACAGATATTTTCTGCTTTTAGTGAGCTCATGATGAGCATTTTTATTTTTTATATCTAACTGGTTCATACATACAGGGATAAAGAGAAACCATTTTGATGGCTTGAGAGCTGCAAAACTGCTATGACATTTTCATATTTACAATGTTTGTAATAGTTACTCACTCTTTAAAAATCTGAAAACCATAAGGTAGAAATGGCATGCAGAATAGTAAAAGTCAAGTGGAGAACCAGACAAATCATTGTTCATCAGTGTTCTTTTAGAAGAGCAGAATAAAAGTATTCTTTACTTGGAATTCTTAGGCATGTTTATTTTCTTAACATGCTGCAACTTTGACTATTAACTTGAAATTAAAATATCCAATAAACATGACATGAAGAAACTGTATAGGAGGTATTATTGGTACAAGTCATTCCATCTCTATGTCACTGAGAGTTTGGTTTTTCTCTCTTCCAGTTCCGAACGTTTGACCCATGTAAACAGCTTTGGTGTAGCCATCCTGATAATCCCTACTTTTGTAAGACTAAAAAAGGGCCCCCACTTGATGGAACCGAATGTGCTGCTGGGAAAGTGAGTATAATCTGTTTATACAGTAAAGATTTAAGATATGTTGCATCAGTTCAGTTCAGTCGCTCAGTCGTGTCCGACTCTTTGCAACCCCATGAATCGCAGCACACCAGGCCTCCCTGTCCATCACCAACTCCCAGAGTTTACCCAAACCCATGTCTATCGAGCTGGTGATGCCATCCAGCCATCTCATCCTCTGTTGAAGAATCATCTTTAAAATGACATGTATCGTCACCTTTAAGAAAACTATAAGATGTGAAGTTTCACTGTGGTAATGCACGAACTAGTTTCCTAGAGGTGCTCTAGCAAATTACTAACAAATTATCCTAGAGTGTTTTAAAGCCACAATTATTCTCTCAGTTCTGGAGGCCAGAAAAACAAAATTGGTTTCACTGAGCTGAAATCAGTGTGTGGGCAGAATGGCCCTCCCCCCAGAGGCTCTCGTGGACAGCCTGTTCTTGGCTCTTTCAGCTTCTGGTAGCTGCCTGGGGTCCTTGAGTTGTGGCTGTGCCACTCTGATCTCTGCCTTTGTGTCCTCTCTGCCCCCTTCTCCTCTGTGTGTCCGTTTCCCTCTGCCCCTTTCTTATAAGGATACATGTGATGGCATTTAGGGTTCACCTGAATAATCCAGGGTAATCTCCCCATCTAAAAATTCTTATGTAATTACATGAGCAAAGGCTGTTTTTCCAAATAAGGTAGCATTTACAGATTTTAAAGATTAGCACTTGGCATCTTTGGGACCACTGTTCAGCCCCTGACTGATAGAATAGGAAGCGGCTGCACAGCGGAGTATTTGGGCTCTAATGGGATTTGATTTACTTGCTGGCATCACACTTCTTGTGAAAGTTGTCCAGAAATAAAGTCATGTGAACTTAGACAGAAGATTTGGCCTTGCTCCTTGGGGAAAGATGCCCAGAAGTTTTCAATCTCAAGTTGTGTAGTGAGGATTCAATGCTCAGAAACTGGCCCAGTGCCAAGCTTCGCTACTCATGAGGGGAAAGATCAAGAAACCCCAGACAAAGGCATGTTGAGAACTCACACTGAGGGGCTTTGACTAGTTTGGAAATAAGATATTGTAGATAGGACCAAAACCTGGCAAGGAAAATTTATATAGTTTTTAGTTCTTTTAAAGCCCTTTAAAGCTCTGTTTCAAATGTCTATAAACTGTACTTGCTATCAGAATTGCATACAGAATAGTAATAATAAAATCTGTCATTATTCATGTTTAAACTGTTAGGAATTATGCTAAACTCATAACATACAGCATGTTGCTTTTGGGAAATTCTGTATTATGGCTTAATGACTGAAAAAACAAAAGCAACAGTGAGTTGATTCATTTTTGCTTTATGCAAAAGATATCCTCCAAACCAAATCTGGACATCCAATTTCCCTAAATATATTTGTGTTATGTTTAAATTTCCCGAAGTTGAGTTTTAAGAAACACTTTTATTGTGTGTAGAATAAAAACATGAATCAGAATGTTAGAAAGGAAAAGAACTAATGCCATTTGAGCATCTGCTGTATGTTGGGTACTATAAGCTCTGTGTCTCTACAGTATGTTTTAGTATTCCCCACTTAGCTCTTCTGGTCAGAGGGTCTTACACTATCCATGATCCTTTCCAGGCCCCAATTTCCTCATTTGAAAGTTAAAGATAATATATCTGACCTATCTATTTCTTAGAATCATTGTGAATGCTATATATGTTTTAGATATGTTATATTAATTGTTTTTGAAGTTAAGGCATATAATTTCCTGTCATTATTTAAAGGGGAGCATATTGCCCTTAAAAAATTCCAATAATATGGATAACAAGGGATGAAGCATAGACTAGCACTGACTGGGCAAATTAAGTGCTCAGATCTCCTTATTGATTATGATGTTTGATACTCACTGATAAATGGGTCATTTAAAAACTTGTCTGAATTAACGTTATTTTTTATTTTAATTTTATACTTAAAAATGCAAGTCTAAATTACCCAGTATGTATAGGTCCCCATATTGTTATAATTACTTTGGGATGATTTTAAGTGTATTTTCACCAGAAAAAGAAATAAAAAAGAAAGGAAGTCTTTCACTTGGTGGTCCTTCTATAACAACTTCAATTTTAGCATGTGCACAAAATTTCGTAACTGTTTTTGTCATTTTCCTAAGTGGTGCTATAAAGGCCATTGCATGTGGAAGAACGCTAATCAGCAAAAACAAGATGGCAACTGGGGATCCTGGACCAAATTTGGCTCCTGTTCCCGGACATGTGGAACTGGAGTGCGCTTCAGAACACGCCAGTGCAATAATCCAACGTGAGTGTACCTCCTATCATGCATATCACTTGGGGACAGACCAGAAAATGCCTCAATATTATGTCATTAATGTTCAGTTTCACAAAGTACATGTAAAACACAAACCATGAAAACTAAGCGTTTAAGTGTCTATGTTGGGTAAATCCCCATGAATCCATCTAGTGAAGGGTAGTCCGTGATTAAGGTTAGAGATTGTTAAAGAAATTGCTGTTTAGGAGGCTCTGGAACTGAGCAGGGAAGCAGATCGCTGTGTCCTTAGGACTGGGCACCGAGGCTGTGAGACCCGCTCTAGGAAGCACAGGCCTGTTGGCAGAAGCAGCACTAACCACAGAGGCTCCCTCACTTCAGTGAGAGCGGAGTGCTACCAAGGAACTGTTGGGGGAAAAGTTATCCATTTGCCCTCCCAGAGAAAATTTTTGGAATCCCTGTTGTATGCTTAGCAAACCTTATTTTCTGCAAAAAAAATAAAAAATAAAAAAACTGAACTATCAGACTTATTAGGATAGTCTTCCTTGTGTAGAGTTTAACATTTGGCACCCGTTTTCTTTGTCTGGCAGCAGGATGGCTCTGAGTACATCTTTGTACAAAGACCAAGGGTTACACTATCTGTTTCACAGGAAGAGATGATGGCAGTATTCACAGAAGCAACAAAAACAATAAAAATTACCGTAGTAAGAACGGCAAGGGCTCACCACATGCCACACTCTTTTCTCAGTGTTTTAAGCACAGTAACTCATTTAATCTTCACAATTTTTCTCTAAGAAAGATAGGATTATTGTTTGCATTGGATGTATTAAGAAACAGGCATAGAGCCATGATTAATGTTTCTTTGCATTGCAAATACATGTTTTATGCATGATAAAAATATATAATTTTCCTGAGACCATATGCCTGTTTGTTGTTTCTTTATATACGTTTTTGTGCATTTAAAACATATCGTTTGAAAGAATACACTATTTTAAAATATACTGATTTGAGTTTGGGGCTTCCCTCGAGCAAACCCTAGCAGGGAGAGGACAGTGCTTTGGGAAAGGGAATGAAATTAGGAAGTATGAGTCCATTCACTGGGCTGGCAGCTCCGAAGCTCTGGCTTTCTGCCCTCCAGCACTGTGCCTGCAAGCTTCAGCCACTGGACCAGAGCCGAAAGGCCTTTCTCAATGTTGTCTTTTCTTTAGGCCCATCAATGGTGGTCAGGATTGTCCTGGCGTTAATTTTGAGTACCAGCTTTGTAATACAGAAGAATGCCAAAAACACTTTGAGGACTTCAGAGCCCAGCAGTGCCAGCAGCGTAACTCCCACTTTGAATACCAGAATACCAAACACCACTGGTTGCCATATGAACATCCCGACTGTGAGTAGACACCCGTGCTTCTCCTGCCGTGTGGACAGTTACTTAGAGCTTAAGCTTTGCCAACACACAATCCCTTGGACTCTCAATCCCCACTTCGTAATTTAGGAAACTTGGTGGTTATAGGGGTGAGTCCTCTTGGGTTTCCAAGAATAAGGCTAATACACTTCTTTCTCTAGAGAGGTGAGAATTATGGAATAGTTCCTGGCAGGCAGTACAGCCACCATCATTATTGAAAAGACTAGTGGAAAGCAATGCCTGGGAGAGATGCTGAGTTTCCTTGTGCAACTGAAATCCCTCTGCTGGGAAATGCTCCTGGAATATTGTGATCTTTCTTTTCTGAATAACTAGAGCAAATACAGTTATTTTACAATCAAGTCAGGAACAAGACAAAGACCATTACTGAATAACAAAAGGCACTTCATAACCTTTTACTTTTGTACCGTATATTAGTTATTATTAAGAAATACACTGGGAAATTCCTCTATCATGTTTCACTCCTTAGCCCTGAATTTTCAGTTAAATCTGTTCAGATGGGAACTTCTTGACATATGTCTTATTTGGGTGAATACACTGCTGAGTTCAGTTTAAACCTGTTTTAAAGGAAACATGCACATGTGGAAGAATTCAGAATTGCAATGCATTATTTTGATTAATCTGAGGAAAATGAGTCACATAGATTTAATTAATGAGATTCTATAAGAAGCAAAAACTGTACTAGGCCACTGGGTCAAACAAAAGAGAAACCTTTTCAGTGCTCTAAGTGTCACTAAAACTAAATTGATTTTGAATGAAATTTATTGAATAACCATGGTTAAATCTAGGGTAGCCATAGAGCCTGGATTGTATGGGACCAGGCATACCAATTTATATTGTTAGGGGCTTCACTAGTGGCTCAGATGGTAAAGAATCTGCCTGCTATGCAGGAAACCCGGGTTCTACTTTTGGATCAGGAAGATCCCTGGAGAAGGGAATGGCAACCCACTCCAGTATTCTTGCCTGGAGAATTCCATGGACAGAGGAGCCTGGCGGGCTACAGTCCGTAGGGTCACAACGAGTCAGACATGACTGAGCGACTAACACTTTCACTTTCATCCCTTTCTATATCATTAATAGAGCTCATTTTCACTATCTGAATTATCCCAGTTTAGATGACAAATCATAGGGTCACCCTGGTTAAAATAAATATGCCAAGTATGCATTCTTCCCCCCCGCACTCCTTATTTATTTATACAATTTGTTTCCAGGAAGCCATGTTGAAACTGTATGTTTTAAAAACAAACTATATTATTCAAATATACCATTTTGCATAAATAGTTGACTTAATCCTCCATCTTATACAGCCAAGAAAAGATGCCACCTTTACTGTCAATCCAAAGAGACTGGAGATGTTGCTTATATGAAACAGCTGGTGCACGATGGAACTCGCTGCTCCTACAAAGACCCGTACAGCATATGTGTGCGTGGAGAGTGTGTGGTGAGTTTAGGTTGCTTCCACCAAAGCTTCCTATAGTATTGTGCCATTCTCCTTTTCTTCTCATTCATCGGCATATTTTCAAAATTTTTTTAACTCTTTCTTATATGAGATCACATTACAATGAGAGTCTATGAATAGTTCAGAAGCTCAACTAAATTTGGAAGAAATTGCACTTAATAAAATCAAACTTTGGTCACTGGCAAAATCAATATTTAATTAGTTTTTCTCATTTCCAGTCAAATGAATTTCAGGGGGTTCATCTGAGGCCTCGGGACTGGGAATACAACTGGAACCATGACTTTGCTTTGAGTATTTTATCCTAGCCATCCCCTAGTACAATACCAAGTCTTTTTTTTCTTTAATTCAATGCAAAATGTGCTTTATCATCTTAAAAGATAATAGGAACTTCTTTTTCTCCCTGTCTCCCCTTCCAATTAATTCTAAGTTTAAATGCTAAATTCCACATGAGAACAAAAGTACTAGTGAAGATGCAAAAGCTTTTTGTCCGTTTAGTGTTTTCTTATGCTATTTATTTCTTGTCCATGTTCACAAGTTAAACTGATAAGAAATCATCTTATTAACTGAACATGTTGCTGCTGCTTGATTCCTTTTGACCTAGGTACAATTAAGGTGTTGATATAAAAGAATCTCAGATATGCAATGCCTCATAGTTGAACTAAAATTTCCCTGAAAGTAGAACCTGTGTTTTGTTCATCTTTCACCTCCCACAGTATCTGGGAGTGCAGTAAGTGTCATCATTTTCTCTGCTCACTCTCATCTCAAACAAGTGCAGAATCATCATTACCCAACAGTAATTCACATTAAAGATCCACCCCAGTTGGGCTTCTGTGGTGACTCAATGGTACAGAATCTGCCTGCCAATGCAGGAGACACAGGTTCGATCCCTGGGTTGGGAAGATAACCTGAAGAAGAAAATGGCAACCCATTCTAGTATTCTTGCCTGTGAATTCCCATGGACAGAGGGGCCTTGGCAGACTTCAGTTCATGGCGTAGCAAAAGAGTTGGACATGACTTAACTACTAAAACAAACAAACAAAACAATTGTTTTCTGAACCCACTTTCCACAAATGGATGACTTCCTTGGATTTGTTTGCATCCCTTCGCATTCTTGAATTGCCTTCTGCACCCTCTGTTCCTTCAAGGTACTTTGAAAATCTCATCATCAGTAATGTTTTGTCTCACATCCCTTACCAACTTGTAAAGCTTGTACTAATGGACAATTCTCTATTTTGATTCTCTTCTTTATAAATATGAAGGCAACCAGGGAAAAACACATCCACATCTTAATTTTTGTCTCCTCAGCATCAACTACAACATCTGTGTTCAATAAATGTTTGATGATTGGCTACATATGATAGGAGAAACGCTTCATTAGACTGAGGGAAATTTATCCTTTATAATTACCCAAAGTAGAAGTCATTTGATTTTATAATAGTTCTTTAAAAGACCAAGATATTAAAAATTAGAGTTAGAGAGGGAGTTTGGTGCCTGGCTGTGGGCTCATGATGGAACAAATGGTATATCATGCTCCAGTATGTTGACCTTTACTTGCTTGGCACGTTAAAATGAGCTACATCTAATATCTTCTCTCCCCAGAAAGTGGGCTGTGATAAAGAAATCGGTTCTAACAAGGTTGAGGATAAGTGTGGTGTCTGTGGAGGAGATAATTCCCATTGTCGAACTGTAAAGGGGACATTTACCAGGACACCCAGGAAGCTTGGTAAGATGAGGTTCTCATGAATTCAGTATCCATGATTTGCCTTTTTTGAGACTTCTTTTAGGAGTGCACCATTTTCTCTATAAACACACACACAAAAATTAGCTGCTGATTTATATTCATCCAGATAACCTTTTAAGAAATTTTTGAAATAACTGATAATTCATACTCTATAGCCTCCATGATGAAAACCTATCTACTAAATTTAGATAAGCAACAAATGAAAACAATATCAATTATAGTAGTTAGTTAAAATATGTGTTCTGTTTAATTTTGTGTTTTTAATAAAATGTATTAGACCTAATTTTTAGAATTAAGGCTTATTTTGAATTTTCTGTTGCACATAAATTACTGATCAGAAGTTAAAAATATTCAAAACTTTAAATACAACTTTTAAAATATTACAATCACTTTGCTTCTTTTAAAAGTGAATAAATTTATCCTGTTTTTAAAACTATAAATCTTGGGTTCGTATTTCACATAATATTTATAATTTCATATTAAACAAGTTTGAGGTACATATAACCAAAAATAACCTGAGCTATAATTGCTTATGGGTGTGAATTTCTGTTCTTGTTACACAGTCAATGGCCTGGACTTAGGCATATGGTGAAGGTTCATTAGATGGAACCAAAAGCAACAAATAATATGCAACATTATTAGTATTTTCATAATTATACATTGGAATTTTCACAAAAAATTTAGATACAAACATGGATTACTGAATGATTTCTATAAGTTTGGAACAATTATTATTCAGTTATTCAACAAACATTTGTTGAACAAATGTTTGTCAGAATTCAACATTTAAAAATAAATTTAATGTGAGACTTCCCTTGAAAAGCTTCTCTTACATCCAAGATATAGTCTCTTATAAAACAATAGAAAACAAGATAAAACAAAACAAAGACAAAGATTTGGTTTACATTAAACACATTGTCATTGCAGTAATTTTTCCTTTTAGAAAAATAAGAAAGTCTAAAAAAAAAAAAAACTAGTCTTTATCCAAATGGAGTAATTCTCTTAGTTCTTTTTACTTCCATTATCCCCCAGTCACCCACCTCAAGCCATTTCCACATATATCAACTTTGCCCTTTGATATATTTAGAGCCAGGCAGAAGTAGGTGACGATATTCTAATATATTCTAATGTGTTTTTCTTAGGTATTCCCTACTCTAGTCACTGACATCTTTGCTATTCCTCTGTGATAATTTGCTATAGTTTGTACTTTGAAAATTGTAAAAAGCAAATATTGCCATTGCTGGCTGATGGTATTATTTAAATAAGCAAACAGAATTAGAATTATATACATAAATTATATACATTTGGTAGAGTAACATGATTTTCTCCATCTTAATGTGAAATAATTGACTGTGCTTTGTTGCGGTAATGAATTGTTCATTTAGGTGTAAAATAATTAATTTTTCTTATTTCCAGAGTGAATAAATGTAAACAAAATGGTTTTTACCATTGTTATCCATTCTATATTATGTGTAATGAAAGGTAGTGATACTTTTTTTTTTTCAGATACCTCAAAAATTATGCTAAACCTCTGAATTAAGTTCAGAAGAAGAGAAGAAAGCTTTCAGACTGTTCCAAGATAATCTAACATCCATTTCTTTGCACTAATGTTATCATCATAGTCATTCAATAGACTAATTAACCTTTTCCAACAGGGAAAAATTTAAGCAAGAGATGCCATAAAGAACTCAAGTTGCTGGAAAATGAAATCTGCAAGTATTCAACTTCAAATCACCTATATCATTTCTTGTTCATGCTTAGTCTTACTTTCATTGACTATTAACAGTTTATTGGCATTAGCTAACTATTTTAAATGCATTTTGACTTCAACATATATAATTATGAAACATATTTTATATGTTACCTAATAAAATTATACAGAGCTTATGCTATAGTCAATGAAACAGCAAGACTTGGATAAACATGAACTCTCCACTAATTAAAGACATTCTATTTAAGGGAAGACAAGAGGAGCCTTCACTTTACCCAAAGGAGCTCGTAGTGTTTCTCTTGCTGAAACAAGGGAAGCTAAAAATGTATTGGGTAAGTTGTAGCAAACTGCAGAAAGATGGGCATCCATAAATGGCATCAAGCTGTTTTGCTACCCTTGGTATCTTAACCACGTTACTTCCAGCTGCTGATACTCAGGCAAGCATGGTATGTTTCATGTACTGAGTATCACCCAGGCTCAGGTGCTGAAAACCCTGACCCCAAAATGACCACTCCACTTAGTTAAGATACTAATAAATATTATTTAAAAAGTCAGGTAAATCCACCTATAGGTAATCATTGTCCATATAGAAATGACCAAAAAACAGATTTCTTTCTGATTCCACCAGGAATTTTGTATTTATAACTGGATTTCTATCAATACTTATAATGTAAGTGTTACAGGTTTCATAATGTAATGAAGGTATAAGTTGCATAATCTTCCTATATTCATTTTTGATGGAAATGAGAAGAAACATCGTTGTTTCTCTATTTGCCCTGACTATTGTTGATTTATAGTTAGAATCTTAATTCTAAATGATCTTAAGATAATTTTTAGGACGCGTGATAATACTAAGAAGATTTATTATATAGGACAATAGGACCTTAAAACCTAAGACAACCTATTAAGCATTTTGGTTTGTGGTTTATCAATTAGAAGATTGAACTTAGGGTCTATGTAAAGGCAATGCATGACATAACTTGCAGATGTTTTCCAGCCAATCTACAAGATATATTTTACAACACTGCCATTTATAACTGCGTAAAGCTTTAAAAGTAATTGCTGATGACGATATAAATGAAACTACACACTGGTTTTTCTTTTGTAATTTCTTTAGAATAGAGCAGGCTTTTAAATCTGAAGCTATTTCATTAATTAGAAGCTTAGCTGTCTGTACTTGCCACTTAGACTTTTAAAATAATATATAGACCAATAAAATATCTCAAGAAATTCACCAACTAATCACACTATAAATGGGCCCCTATTCAAAAGGATGATTTAAAAAACTAAAGTTGTATGGAGGGACACAGGAGAGTATAGTATTATATTTGCCTGAATTATTGTTGCCACAATTTGTAGGTCAATACAAAATAAGTGACTAGTGGGTTAGAAACAAGATTAATTTTTTGTCAACTTAATAATTAAAAAGAAAAATATGCCTCTGATCCTGTGCCAGATGTCACAAAAACTGCCAGTGCTTTGAAATTAATGCCTGAAACTGCTTTTTTCGGTTTATGGATGCCTTCTTCTGCACGCAGGAGCAGTAAGAATGTAATGCCTGACTAACCATGGTTGTTGCTTTTGTTTTCTTCTTTGCTTCCTCCAATATTTACTACACATGCAAAGGGTACCTTAAGATGTTTGATATACCCCCTGGTGCTAGACATGTGTTAATCCAAGAAGACGAGGCTTCTCCTCATGTTCTTGGTAAGTGTTTCTGTCTGCTGGCTGTGCTTTAACATGCACTGAAACGTAGAAATGTCAAAGAAATAATACATAGGTATAGATACATGTGTATGTGTGTATCTGTGTCCATGTATACACATAAGTATCTATATCTATGTATACGCATAGGTCTGTAAGTTTCAAAATTATATATAAATTCATCATTACCTGGTTTTCGTTCTTCATTTCTCCCAACTATTCTTTCTTTACAATAAGAAATATTCACAACTAGAGTTTTAATTTCTGGTGAAACCTGGGTTGGTTCATTAGGACATGAGGGAAAAAATAATTTGGTAAGTGTGAATTTGTTATACATTTTTGCTCTGTTATTAGGAGATGAGAAAAAAAATAAAGTATTAATAAAATGCACTAAATTAAGGAATAATATCAGAAAAATTTGCCATATTTATCTTGACAAATTAATTCTGATATTTTGGTTGATGCCATACTGTATGCCTCTTCTTTTAGTGCATTTTAAGTTCTTTGACTGAAAAGCAACCGCATCCAGATTGTGCTAGTCCAGTAAAAAGTTTCCTGATATCTGTTATGTGTCCAGTTTGACTGGCACATGCAGATTCATTTTCTGCATGTTTTCTGTTTGTTATCTGCAAATTATCCTGTTTATAATTTCCAAAAGAAGATTTTTTTTCCTCCTTTGTACATTAGGAGATCATGTAGAAATGTCATTCTAGAGGGGTGAGTGAATGCGCAAATGTAAACAAGCTTTCACATATTCCTTGAGCCATTAAATCACTAGGATTTCTGAAACTGACATATCCACCAAACCTATGAAAATGTATAGTAAATTGCTTTTCTAAATACATGTAACTTCAAAATATATTGTTTTATGGTGTTTCATGGAATTTTTTCTTAATATTTAAAATATATTTACTACTAGATTCCAAAACAGTCTCCACTGTCTAGCTGCAGTCTTTTATCCCTTAATTAAAATTCCCTACTTTTTATCCTGGAATTCAGATTATTATCTTTGGAAATATTAGTTTAAAATCTCAAGAGGAATAAATGTATTTAATTAAAATTATTCATATTTTCTACACATTTTTAGTAATAGTAATAACTTTTGAAATTTCATTTTCTAATATCATTAAATGCCAATGTACCTCCAAACTTTAAAATCCCATTTTTATTTTTATTCATTAGAGAAAGCATTTTATTTAATAATGTATAGTAAATCTGTAATATATTACAAATTTGGTCACCAGTAAAGAGCTTTTCCTGACCATTTAAGTAGATAATGTGACCTTAGAATTTTACAGTTGTCAGGACTAATTGCTTGTCAGCCTAAAATTTAGTTCAACTATTTTGAGTACCTCTAATATTTTGACTTAACTTGAAAGAGCTACATAGTAAAAAAAAAAAAGCATTATGTTATATGCTGTCTTGGTATAAATCATTTGTATTACTTGTTGTAGAAGAAGCCATTATTTTAAAAATATTTCCAGCTTCCTGAGGAAATGTATGGGATAGATGAGTTAGAAAGTGTTAACTGCTTTGGCAGTGTATTCGAATGGGAATATTTGTTAATTTTGATTTTCTATCTCACCATCTTGCCACTATTTTTAGCTGGTTAGGAAGACTTCTTGAGAATTTTGAATGCCTACTGAATGAAATATGAGTCCTATCAGAAGTAACACTCATTTTAATTGCTTTCATACTCATAAACATGGTCTTTCATTTATAGAAGGGGATAGACTTAACAGTGAATCTTCAAAGCTGTAATGAAATAAAATGTATCCTGGTTACTCATTTTTCTTCCTTTAGCAATTAAGAATCAGGCTACAGGCCACTATATTTTAAATGGCAAAGGGGAGGAAGCCAAGTCAAAGACCTTCATAGATCTTGGTGTGGAATGGGATTATAACATTGAAGATGACATTGAAACTCTTCACACCGATGGACCTTTACATGATCCTGTTATTGTTTTGGTATGTGGCATTACAGGCTCACTGTGTAGTTTATTTACTTTATATTTTTATAATTAATTTATCTCAAGTATAATTAATTTGATGATTAAATAATTAATATAATATAATTGAGTTATAATTCATTTTAGTTACTTGCTTGTTTTTAATAATTCCATTTATCCTCCCTCTTTATTCTTTGGGGAACTTTGTCATATATTTTATTATATATACATTATAAACCAAATACAGTATTATGATCTTTGATTTTAGTAATCAGTTATCTTTTAAAGACAAGAAAAGAAAAAATAGATTTTTATATTTACTCACATATTTAGCATTGTTGATGCTCTTCATTTTTCTTGGTAAATCTGATTTTCCATTTAGTACCCTTTACCTTTGATATAATGAACTTCCTGACATTTCTTGTGCTATGGGTATGCATGCTAGCAAGTTACTCTCTCTGCTTTCAATTCTCTGAAAATGTCTTTCACTCTCATTCTTAAAGGATATCTTCACTAGATATAAAATTGGAAGTGGCTAGCTTGTTTGTTTTTTTTCTCAGCACTTTAAAGATGGTTTTCTGTTGTTTCTTAGCGACCCCATGGACTGCAGCCTACCAGGCTCCTCCATCCATGGGATTTTCCAGGCAAGAGTACCAGAGTGGGGTGCCATTGCCTTCTCTGTCATTGTAAGGAGGTCCAGGAATTTGGGAGTTCATCTAGGAAATAGATATGACCATGAGGTGGCAGTAGCACCCAGACATATTGTTCAGGTGATGCCTTAGCAGGTTTGCATGTGTGGCCACCTTCAGGAAAAAGACAAGGGCAAGGGAACTCTTGGGGGAGGGGAACTCGAGAGGGGATTATATGTCTAGGTGATGTTTCCCAGCAGCACAGCAGGGAGATTCTGGGCTGGAGAGCTTCAAAAGGCAGCAGCAGCAGCTTGGGGTCCTGATACCCATAAAGTCTTACTTATAATTAGTGGATTTAGGGTCCACTTTCATAAGGGTATGCAAAGCAAACAGGCTCTGTTTTTCAGTTGCTCAGTCGTGTCTGACTCTTTGTGACCCATGGACTGCAGAACACCAGGTTTCCCCGTCCTTCACTATCTCCTGGAATTTGCGCAAACTCATGTCCATTGAGTCGATGAAGCCATCCAACCATCTCATCCTCTGTCTCCCCCTTCTCTTCTAGATGGTTAGAAATCTGCTTGTTCAGGCTACATTTGAAACAATCGGCTATGTGAAAATCTGAGTTTGGTGCCATTGGACTTTTGAGCTAATCGATCTGAACTTGCTGTATATAAATAAATGACCTAGGGGCCAATATACAGGAGCCATTGTTGACTCATTTATATAACATTTGTCTTCTCGAATCCATTGTTTATGATGAGAAGTAAGCTTCATTTAGGTTGCTGCTGTGCATTTAGTGTGTCAATATTCTCTGGCTGCATTTTACAGTTTTCTCCTTATCTTTTTGTCTTGGATTGGTTTGTAGTTTGACTGTGGCATACTTAAGTTTGTGGTGTTCTTTGTATGTATCCTGCTTGGGGTCACCAAGTATCTTGGCTCTATACCTTGATGTTTTTCACTAAATTGAGGTAAATTTTCCATATGGCTTCAAGTTTATTTTTCCCCCATCTCTCTCTTTCTATTCCTGGGACTCATTTACATGTATGTTAAACCAGTTGAAATTGTTTCACGAGACTTGTGACCTTTGTTCATTCTTTTGTAATCGCTGTCTTTTCTCTGTCCTTCAGATTGGATAATTTCTGTTGAACTGTGTTCAAATTCACTGACTGTCTTATGTGGTCTCCAATCTGCCACTGAGCCCATACAGTCAAGTTTTCATGTCAGATAGTGTACTTTGTTTTCTAGACTTTCCTTTTTTTTCTTTTCTTATAATTTCCATTTTTCTGCTGAGATATCCATATATTTTCACTCATTATGTCCAACTTTTCCTCTAAGTCCTGAGACTTCATATTGCCTGATTTTGTGGGCTCTTTTTTTTTTTTTGATTATAGTTCACATTTTCATACTTCTTATACTTTTTCTATTGTACACTGAGCGTTAGAGATATTAAGTTGTCGGGCATTTAGTTTACCTTGCCTTCCTTAAAAGCATTGGGTTTTATTCTGTCTGGCAGTTAATTTATTGTCAGTTTCCACCGATCCTTGGAGGTTTGGTTTTCCTTTCTGAGGGCTGGTCTATTTCAATTTTGTTCTTATTCTCATGTCTTGGCTTTCTGGTGCCTTAACTGCATACCTGAAGTGTTAGGGAGGCCATAAGAGCACCCAAGGCCCTCATCCCTGCCTGTCCCGAGGTACCTCTGTCCTGCTCCCAGTGCCATGGCAGCCACTCACTGGTAGATAGCAGGTTTCTTGGCCTGGACATGCACAGACCAGTCCTCTATGTAGAAAACGCATGCAGCTTTCTGGACCACCATCTCTGAAGCCCTCTTTCCTTTAGCGCCCATGTCTCTGAAAGTCCCAAACTCCCCCCTGCTCGTCAGCTCAGTGAGACACTGACTTGGCTTGGGTTCCTGCTCTCCATATCAGGGTCCAGGCCTGGCCCTGTCCAGAAGCCAGTACTTAACATGTCACTCTTCTCACAGAGATCATTATCTTTTGCCATGTTATTCATTGCAAGAAAAAAAATTCCCTCAAATATTGTATCCAGTTTTATTATTTTTAATATCAGAAAGGCAACTCTATTACTTCCTCATGGATGAAGGCAGAAGCCATCATTTTGATTTGAAACATATTATTAGATTCCGTATACCAATATTTATTGGATTCCCTGTAAAAATATACTAATCTAAAATCATATCATCTCACTAAATTTCAAATCATTTTTTTAATTTGAAAATTATTTCTCTTTGATAAAGTGTTCAGATCTTTTGTCCATTGTTAAAGTAGGTTGCTTTTTTCTTTTTAAGTTTTCAGAGTTTTTTAAATATACTCAATATATAAATCCTCTATGAAATGTGATTTTTCAGATATTCTCTTCTAGTATGTAGTTTCTTTTCCTTCTCTTAGTAGTGTTTTTCATAAAGAAAAATATTTTAACTTTATTGAAGTACAGTTTATCAATTTTTCCTTTTATGGATCAAGACTTCCTTATTATATAAGGTTGTTTTTTTCTTTTCCTAGTCCAGGATCAAAATTCTTTTTCTTCTTTTTATTGTAACTTTTATAGTTTTACATTTAACCATTTTAATTTTATTAACCATTTAAGCTAGTTTTATACACATTTTGTCTATGTCAGGGTCTTAGTTTTGTGCATGGATGTCCATACATTATCTATTCTTACATAACAGGTCACCCCAAACTTGGTGGCTGAACACAAGCAACATTATTATCTCATAGTTTCTCTGGGTCAGGAATCTGGGAATAGCTTCCATGACTAGTTCTGGCTCAGGGTATCTCATGAGGATGCTGTCAGCTGAGGCTACAGTCACCTTAGGGCTCCACTGGAGAGAATCTTCTCAGTTGCCAGTTCAATCACATGGCAGTTGAAAGCCCTTGGAAGACTGCTCCCAAGCTTCTTCACGTGGATGCTTAAATAGAATGCTTAAGTGTCTTTATCACATAACAGCTGTTTTCCAGGAGTTACTGATACAAATGATCCAGAAAGTGAAAATGCAACCAAGACAGAAGTCAGTCTTTTTAACCTAACCTTAGAAATGTCATCCTTTCATGTCTGCTGCTATTTGCTAGATGCAAGCCACTGGTCCAGCATCCATTGAAAGAGAGAAGAATTAAGCTCCACTTCTTGAGAGGGAGAAAGTGTCAAAGGATTTGCGCACACATTTTTTAAGCCACCACAGTGTCTAGCACCATTTGTTGAAAACAATGTCCATTCTCCATTAAGTTGTCTTTTCATCTATGTCAGAAGTTAACTATCCAAATTTATATGGGCTTGTTTCTGGACTCTCATTCTGTTCCATAGGTTAGATAATTTTATAGGAAAATATATGTCAATCAAATTTTATTTAGATTATTTTAAGTTTGAGTGGTTGGAGATCAGAAGCTCTATTTTACTCGTATGTGATTACATTGCATTATTCGCCAGCAGCACAGGTGTCTGGCCTCAGAGCCTTCTTGCAGGGCCTTGCCAATGATTAGAGTGACCCCAGGGAGCCATGTGTAATTGATACAATCCTGTAAAAGCTACATGAAAGTCAATAAAAACTATTTATAAAAAAGAGTGCTTTGCTAGAAAAGTAAAGATCACATAAAAAGCTGAGAATATGCTTGCAAAGTTTATTATAAAAGGATTAATATTTCTATTGCTTGGATTACATGAAAAAAAGAATATGTATAACAATAAAGAGGATCTGACATGAACACGCAATGCATGGTGAACAAAATGCAAGTGACCAATAAACTTAGGAAAATTAATCTTTACTATTTATCAAATAAATAGCAATTAAAACAACAATCTTTTGCCCATTCAGTTAACAAAGAGGAAAATGATTTAATATGCAGTACTGAATGGGAGCACCTTCATATACTCTTATTATGAAAATAATAATTGTTTTAACTATTCTGAAGGACCATTCACTTGGTCTATTATGAGAACTATAAAAAAAGTGTTTGTACCCTTTACCACATCAAGGAAAATCAGAAATTATCACAAAAGTGGGGTTAAGTTTAATCAAAATATAGATATTAATTTATCTGATTAAATAAGGTACACTAGTGTTAAATGGGCTGCCCAAGTGGAACAATTGTTAAGGATCCACCTGCCAATGTGGGGGATGCTGGATACCTGGGTTAGACCTGTGAGTCAGGAAGAGCCCCTGGAGTAGGAAATGATTACCCACTCCAGTATTCTTGCTGGAGAATCCCGTGGACAGAGGAGCCTGGCAGTCAACAAAAAGGCTCTACAGAGGAACTTTTGCAGTCCATGGGGCTGCAAAGAGTTGGACACAACCGAGTGAACACGCGCACGTGCACTAAGAGTAAACACTATGCTGGCATTTAGAAATATATTTTTAAAGAATATTCACTGTCTTGGGAATTGTGTGACATGTTAAGTGAAATAAGCAAGACCAGAAAAGTATGTATGTATGTGTACACATATACGCACACTCATGCACACACACACACACATACACACATGCAAATATCTTGAGGCTCTATCCCAAAATAATAAAAGTGACTTTAGCTTTCTCTGGTTTAGTGGAATTATGGATGATTTTTATTTTCTTTATATTTTTTCATGATGTCTATATTTTCTGGATGGAACATTATTATATTTATCATCATAACAAAAGTCTACTTTAAATAGTAACAATTAAGTACATTCAGGAGATATGTAACTTGAGGAACTCTAAAATTGAATTTTATTGTATTTTTTTAACTGTTTAATGTCAAGATAATTTACATATTTGCATTTTTTTCTTAAACAGGACATACCTGTACTTTAGTGATAGAAATAAAAAACACTCTATTTTTAGAAACTACTTGAAAGTCTTCCAGTTTTAATAAGATATATATTCTGAAATATTTGTCATTTTTCATTCAAATTTAAAACTCAGGCAATTTACATATCTATTTCATGTGTACATTAGATTATACCTCAGGAGAATGATACCCGCTCTAGCCTGACATATAAGTACATCATCCATGAGGACTCTGCACCTACAATCAACAGCAACAATGTCATCCAGGAAGAATTAGATACTTTTGAGTGGGCATTGAAGAGCTGGTCTCAGTGTTCCAAACCCTGTGGTGGAGGTAACAAATTGAACACATTTATTATATTAAAATGTAATTCATATAAAAGCCAATCTTCTTCCTTCTGCTTTAAGGATTGTGTCTAACTGAGGATACAATCCGAGAAACACCAGACATAACCAGAACTTAAATATAAAGCATTTTCACTGAAATCTCGGGATCTACAAATGATAGGAATCCATTCATATCAATAGCAGACCTTCTTAAAATTCCCTGGCCCTTTCCCCTTGTCTTATATCCATGCGTGGTACCCTTAGTCACTTTATTCTTTCCTAACTCTCCCAAACCTCAGTGTCCTTTGGTTCTTACCTTCCTTCTCCTCCACTTTTACTTTCCATACCTATGCATTTCTTTTCAGCATTAATAATGAAATAGCTCTTAGTTGCACTCTGTACCAGAAACTACATTTTAATGATGAATGGCTCTAAGAGTTTGGTACTATTTTTACCTCTGTCATACTGATGGGGAAACTGAAGCACAGGGAAGATCAGCACTGTAAGATACAAACCCAGGTAGGTAGCCTGGCTTCTTTGTATCTATTTGTACTGCATTCTGCTACCTGTCTGCTCTCTCTCCGGAGTAGATCAATTAAGCTCATCTCAAACTTTCTCAGTTTCTCCCATCATCCATTCCTCTAGTTTGGAACAACAAGTGCTCCACAATGAAGCTAGCCTAGACAGAATTCTCTCATAATAGTAACACTGAATAGTTGAAAACATAAATTATTCATAGTAGGGAATGCCTGGGTAAATATTTATACTTTTAAATTCAGAGATGTATTTTTAAAGTTTTCTGTCTAGAAAGGACATAAAATGTTTTTAGATAATTATTTAAAATGGCACTTTAGGTACTTTCTTAGTGGTTCAGTGGCTAAGACTGCGCTTCTACTGCAGAGGGCACAGGTTCAGTCCTTGGTCAAGGAACTAAGATCGTGCGTGCTACGAGGTGTGGCCAAAAACTAAATAAAATAAAAATGAAACTTTATCTATCACAAAATGATTATTTAATTTTGATCCTCCTACTGCATCTGTCTGCAGTACAGGAGACCCAGGTTTGATCCCAGGGGATCAGGAAGATCCCCTGGAGAAGGAAATGGCCATCTACTCAAGCATTCTTGACTACAAAATCCTATGGCAAAAGGAGCCTGCGGGCTATAGTCCTTGGGGTCATAAGAGTTGGATACGACTTAGTGACTAAACCACCACCAACCACCACTGCATCATCAACATCTGCTTGGTCACAAGACTTTCAGATACACCTTTTTAGTATCTACTAGATCTATTCCTCCCTCACCAGGTTTCCTTCTCAGCTTTGAAAGGGAAGATTATTGAAGAAGTCTCTTAACTGGCCAACTAAATTTGATTTCCTTCTCTTCATTTCTAGGTAGTTTCTTGAATGGATGAATAAATGAATGAATGAATGAGTAGAATTATATTCCCTGATTCAGATCCTTCTTTCTCTCAATACGTTACCCTGAAGACAAAACGTAATTTATGTAATATTCTTGACTAAAGTGAAAACCTAAATCGAACCGTTAGGAGACAGATAAACCCAGATTGTGGGACATTTTACAAAACAACTGGCTTGTCATCTCAAAAATATTAAAAGACAGAAAGAGATTCAAACTATTCCTGATTAATTCCATGACAACTAAATGCAATGCATAATCTTTGATTGGAGAAACATTTTTATAGAGTACATTATAGGGCAATTGATAAATTTTGAATATCATCTTTATACTAGGTAATAGTATTTGTGTTAAATATTCTGATTTTAAGATTATATTGTGGTTATGTGGGAAAATGTGCTTGTTATGAGCTATATGCTGAGGTATTTAGAAGTGAAGAATCAGAATGTTAGCAACTTACTCTCAAAAGGTTCAGCAACATTTTATATGTAAATGTATATGTGGTACTGGTTTAGTTGCTAAGTCGTGTCTGACTCTTGCGATCCTATGGAATGTAGCCTTCCAGGCTCCTCTGTCCATGGGATTCTCCAGGCAAGAATATTGAAGTGGGTTGCCATTTTCTCCTCCAGAGGATCTTCCCGAGCCAGGAATCAAACCCAGGTCTCCTGCATTGCAAGCAGATTCTTGATTGATATAATATGTTTATTATATGTTGTAATTAATATATATGATATAAAATATGTATATCAAATATGCTGACATGGTAACCAAAGGTAAATTTAGGTGTAAGGCATATTCATTGTGCTTTCCTTACACTTTTTTAGATTTGAAATTTTTCAAAATTAAAAAATAATATATATATATGTTTTTTAAACATCCAAGTCGGTGCCTGGGGAGACTCTCAATAACTCCCTGGATAAAGTCTAAACATTTGTCTGGCCCACAGGTCTTTTAAGGTTGGATCCCATGTTTCAGCCATTCAAAGAGCTCAGCAGTTTTCTATGTCATTTCATTTGCTTGGAGTATTATTCTGCTTCATTCTCTTTGTTGTTGTTTAGTTGCTAAGTCATGTCCAACTCTTTTGGGACCCAGACACGAATACTGGAGTGGGTTGCCATTTCCTACTCCAGGGGATCTTCCTGACCCAGGGATCGAACTCAGGTCTTCTCCAGGGGCAAGCAGGTTCTTTACCACTGAGCCACCAGTGAAACCCATTCCCTTTACTGGTGTTGTCTGAACTTCAGGATTCTGCCCAGGGAAGTGCTGATCTTGTAAACATTCTCTGTCTCTCCTCCTGCTAAGGTAGAGCACTTCCCCTCTGTGTTTCTCTGGTGCCTCTACAGTCAATTATTGACATAGCTTTGTAGAAGCCTATGTCACTAGGTATGACATCGTTTTCCTACCTGACTATCTTCCTAGACTGTATTTCAGGATCTGGTTCATTAACAAGCATGCAGTTGCTATTTAATACTTTATAATATTTATTAAAGGATTTTTGTTGATATAATTTTTATTTAATTATTTAATTTGCTTCTGGAACTAGAGCACCTAGAACAGTGCCTGGCTCAATAAATACTTGATGAATGACATGAATGAATGAATGATCAAATATGTGACAGAATGAATAAATGATTAAATGAGAAATATATTTGCCTTCCCAGGTTTCCAGTACACTAAATACGGATGCCGTAGGAAAAGTGATAACAAAATGGTTCATCGCAGCTTCTGTGAGGTCAACAAAAAGCCAAAACCTATTAGAAGAATGTGCAATATTCAAGAGTGCACACATCCACTGTAAGCATTTATTTTACCTATCCTTATATACCAAGGACAAAATGAAAGGGATTTAAATGTCATTAGCTCTTTTTAGTTTTAATTTAATTTTTAGTCAAAGCTAATATGTGTACCTGTTTACAGTGATCAGATCATTTCATAAGAATTATAATTCTTATGTCCCATGTTTTTTAACCATATTTCTGCTTCTCACTTTTACTTCTGCTTCCCTTCTTTATTGAAGTATAGTTGATTTACAACATTGTGTTAATTTCAGGTGTGCAAGAAAATGATTCAGTTTTTTTTCAGATTGCCTGACTTTATAGGTTATTGCAAGATATTGAATATAGTTCCCTGTACTACACAGTAAATCCTTTTTGCTTTTCTATTTTAGGTATAGTAGTTTGTATGTCTCAATCCCATAGTCTTAATTTATTCTTCCTTACCTCCCTTTCCCCTTTGGTAACCATAAGTTTTTTTTCTATGTCTGTGAGTCTGTATCTGTTTTATATATAGATTTATTTGTATCTGTGTATTATATATATATATGTGTGTATATAAGCCTATATATATATATATATATATATATATCGGAGAAGGCAATGGCACCCCACTCCAGTACTCTTGCCTGGAAAATCCCATGGATGGAGGAGCCTGGTAGGCCACAGTCCGTGGGGTCGCTAAGAGTTGGACATGACTGAGCGACTTCACTTTCACTTTTCCCTTTCATGCACTGGAGAAGGAAATGGCAACCCACTCCAGTATTCTTGCCTGGAGAATCCCAGGGACAGTGGAGCCTGGTGGGCTGCCGTCTATGGGGTCGCACGGAGTCGGACACGACTGAAGCGACTTAGCAGCAGCAGATATATATATATAAGCTGTGCTTAGTTGCTCAGTCATGTCTGATTCTTTGTGACCCCATGGACTGTAGCCTGCCAGGCTCCTCTGTCCATGGGGATTCTCCGGGCAAAAATACTGGAGTGGGTTGCCATGCCCTCCTCCAAGGGATTTTCCCAACCCAGAGATTGAACCCAGTTCTCCCACATCACAGGTGGATTCTTTACCATCTGAGCCACCAGGTACTTGACTTTATCCTTCTTAGGTCTGCTGAGTTAATTACCATAGGTCCAGGTTTCCCTGGTGGCCAAAAGTACCTATGACTATGAAGTATATACCTCTCATGTAATACCTATCTTCAAATGAGAGTCACTATTGAAGTCTGCAAAACTGAGTAAATTTTCTTAGTTGCCGTCATTCATTCTTACCGTCAGTTGACAAACTAGGGCAATCTTAAACTCTGAAGAGCAAAAACTGCCAAGGTTTTAACTTACTTACATTTTGGTGCTGCATATATGGGCTTCCCAGGTGCCTCAATGGTAAAGAATCTGCCTGTCAATGAAGGAGTCACACATTCAATACCTAGGTTGGAGAAAAAAATGGCAACCCACTCCAGTATTCCTGCTTGGGAAATCTCATGGACAAAGGAATCTGGCGGACTAAAGTCCATTAGGTGACAAAAGAGTCGGACCTGACTTAGTGACTAAACAGCAACAACAACAAGCTCCATATATACAGAAATTTTAAAAAATGCAGACAGAAAGTAACTTTGGAAAGGACAGATTAGTATGTTTCCATTACATTCTGACAGATTGATTAAGTGGAGGTAATCAATGGTGACAACCCTTTGGGATATATGTAATGAAGAACTGTCTGTAATAGTGTATCCATAGCTAATTTGGAAAGTGCTGGGACACTGACATTGAATTTGGGTGTGTAATTTGGGAATGTCCCTTAGGAAATCTTTTTAAAAATATCTGCTTGGAAATGTTTCTATCAGGTACATTCATGGAAGCAGTTTCTGTTCAGGCACACAACTTTTATCAGGTAATAAGGGCCTATATGAAAAACAAAGTTTTCCAAACATAATGGATATATCAGGTAGCCTTCACAGCAACAACCATAGAGATGGAACAGTAATCTCAGAATATTAAAACATGAGTAAAGTCATGAAATAATGAAAAAGCAGCAGTAGTCAAATCAGTTTGTCATGGCAAGGATCAGATGGATCCTTTTTATATTTCCTTTGAGATATTTAACACGCTGAGGCAAAACAAGTTCATTGGTATCATATTTTTAGATTCCACATATAAGTGATATCACATGATATTTGTCTTTTTCTGACTTACTTCACTTCCTATGATAATCTCCAGGTCCATCCATGATACTGTATATGGCATTATTTCCTTCTTTTTTTGATGAATAGTAGCAGGCAGTATACTACATCTTGTTTACCAGTGGGGGCTAGTTTTGAAAACTACCATCATGCCTGAGTCTAAGGGGACAACCTTAAGATGAGTTTCCAAAGCCCTCTGTAGCTGATCCTTTTGGAAGAGAGAAGGTTGTTTCGAAGTCACCGGGGAGGCAGAATACAAAGGCCTAACAAATAAAAGTGTCAGATCTATTATTGGTAGAAAAGTCTAAGACCGTTGCATCCATATTTCTGAAATTTCCTCCTGGGTGGCACCTCACCCAGGTGAGCAGAAAAACCTAGGCTTACGGTGCAGGAAGGGGCGCACGGTGCCCCGGGGTTACCATCCTGGACAGTGTTAACCCCTCCTCCTCCTCCCTCCTCCTGCAGCTGGGCGGTGGAGGAGTGGGAGCACTGCACCAAAACCTGCGGCGCTTCCGGCTACCAGCTGCGCACGGTGCGCTGCCTGCAGCCGCTCCACGACGGCACCAATCGCTCGGTGCACAGCAAGTACTGCGCGGGCGACCGGCCCGAGAGCCGCCGGCCCTGCAACAGAGTGCCCTGCCCGGCCCAGTGGAAAACGGGGCCCTGGAACGAGGTGGGTGGGCGAACCTTGAGGGGCCGGGGCGGGCCGGGGGGTAGTATGTGCGTGGAAGCATGTGAAACATATTTTAATTTCGCTTCTGTATCGGGTGAGCTTTGTGTGAATGGAGAAACTGTTTGGAATCAATAAGCACCTGGGCATATTAAGAAAAAATGGTATTTTAAAACAATGTTTGCATGTAAGATTCATTGATGGGGGCAAACCCCATTTGGATGCTTTGGGATACAAAGCTGTCTAAAAGGTGACTGATTTTCTAATATTAGTGTTGACCTCACTGTCCCTCCTAGATACCTTTCAAATCCCTGACCTTGAATGCAGGGCCCTGCCCTGTGTGACACCCCACTGTTTTTTGTGGGTTTTTTTTTTAATTGAGGTATAATTGATACAACAATACCTTAGATTCAGGTGTACAACTTAATGATTTGGTATTTGTATACATTGCAAAATGATCACCAACAATAAACAAATAAATCCCACGATAACTCTTAATCCATCTTCCTTTATTCCACCTCTTTGTCCCAGTCTGAGGAAACTGTTCACTGTTCCCAAGACCAGCTGGTTGGAGCCTCCTCCCTTCTGGCTGGCTTGCCCTTCCCTCTCTGTCTATCTGCCCATCTGCCCATCATCCTTCAAGGCTCAGCTTCATGGTCCAAAATACCAGCTTCCAGGGGTGCCTTTTCTGCAGTCCTCTTCATTCCAAGAGCAGAAGCCTACCAATGGCTTGCTGATCACAGCAGTGTATCATAACTGCTGTCTTTGAGTCCGTGCTCAGCACTAGTCCAGGCATTTCTAAAAAAAAAAAGATGCTTTGCCTCCCCAGTGCCCAGTGGTGCCTGTCCGAACAATGTCTGTTTGATGACTGGCTGAATCAGTGTCTCAGTCCTTGTATTAACCACAGATCTTTGATGTTTCTAAAGATTCCAAAGAAGGAATTACGGGGCCATAGAAGAGTGGCTAGGAGGACGGGGCCTCAGAAAAGCAGATAGAGAATGAAGGAGGAAGTGGAGAGCAGACCCAGGGTGGAAGGAACAAGCCAATGAAGGTTACCTGCACAGGGCTGGAAGAGCTCACATTTCACTCTCTTCAGACCCCTGCAACAAGCCTTCTTCCTCTACAGATCCTACCTAGATCAATAGCACGGCTGTTTCTGGGCTTAGTTTTAGAGCAGTTAGCCCCTTCCTTAAATAAATGAATTTGTGGGAATAGAGTAATAGTAGTTCCAACATAGCACATGAGTCAGTTTGCCATTTGTAAGGAAGGTGAGAGAAGGGGAAGCTTGATCCGAGACCGGCTCCCTGAAAATGGGCTCCACTACTGATTTTAGTAACAAGCAGAAGGTGTTAACACTGTAACAAGGACTTCTTTGGCATCAAAGGCTTCCTAAGTGCCAGGCTTAACTGCTTATAACTGTTTCCTTTTTCTTCTTTTACTCCAACAATTCTATGATGCTTTCAGAGAAAGAGCAACGTTCCCAGGCTGGTGAAGGACGGAGCCAGGGTATAAACAGGATTCTCTGTCTCCAAAGTCACTGTAACACTACGCAGCAGAGAAAGAACCCCAGAGCTGTGTATGCATGTGTGCATGTGTGTGCATGTCTGTGCCTGAGTGTGCACGCGGGGAAAGGAAGAAAGGCAATCTTGGTGGAATAAAACGTCCACAATCATAGCCTTTGTTTCTGTAGTGTTCAGTGACCTGCGGTGAGGGAACAGAGGTGAGGCAGGTCCTCTGCAGGGCTGGTGACCACTGCGACGGGGAGAAACCCGAGTCTGTCCGAGCTTGTCAGCTGCCTCCCTGTAATGGTAGGTGTGACACTGATTGATTTCACTGTTCTGACCATGGTTAACTTTTTTCTTTATTTTGATTTTTTCATTAATTCATTTCTTTTAATTGGAGGACAATTACTTTACTGTGATGGCTTTTGCCATACATCAACATGAATCAGCCATAGGCATACATGTTTCCCCCCCATGCTGAACCCCTACCCTATCGCTTCCCTCCCCTACCCTATTGCTCTAGGTTGTCCCAGAGCATCAGCTTTGGGTGCCTGCTTCATGCATCGAACTCACACTATGACCATGTTTTTGAGCCTCAAAACAGGAGGATTTCCTTTCGGGACAAGCTCTGGAATTCCCATTTACTTACTGAAGAATAACTTAAGGAAAACACACTTTAAATATTAGCCTAATACAGTTCTTTAAGATGGGTGTCTGAGGCAGTATCCCCTCCAGTTAGTTACCATCACCACTGCAGCCTCCATGGTCCCCAGTGGATGGTAATGCTGGAGTGAAGGCTGTATCATGTATATGAAGTTTCTGTCAATCTGTGTTTCTAGAAGAAGCTACTTATTTCCTCTCTGATTTTCTTTATAACTTCACATTATTGTTAAAGGCATAATAATGCAGAATGTTTTGCAATGTTTTACTAAAATTATTCAGTTGAGACATGCAGATGATAAATATCATTCACAAAGCCATTTCCAATACCTGCATCCATATCCATGAAAGTGAAAGTCACTCAGTCATGTCCGACACTTTGCAACCCCTTGGACTATACAGTCCATGGAATTTTCCAGGCCAGAATACTGGAGTGAGTAGCCTTTCTCTTCTCCAGGGGATCTTCCCAACCCAGGGATAGGACCAAGGTCTCCCACATTACAGGCATATTCTTTACCAACTGAGCCACAAGGGAAGCCCAGGAATACTGGAGTGGGTAACCTATCCCTTCTCCAGTGGACCTTCCCAACCCAGGAATCAAACCCGGATCTCCTGCATTGCAGGTGATTCTTTACCAATTGAGCTATGATGGAAACCCAAATATTCAACAAATGTGCTTGCAAAATAGGCACCTTGTACCTAGGCTAAAATTTTCTTGAACTATTCCTTAAGTATTGCAAAAACAGAGCCTCTTTTCTTTATTTTAAAGTGCAGATCTTCCTCAGTTTACAGGAGAGTTATATCCTGATAAACTCTTTCTGAGTTGAAAATACATTCAGTTAAAAATGCATTTTATACAACTAACTTACAGAACAGGGCTTTCAAGGTGGCTCATTGGTAAAGAACCTGCCTGCCAATGCAAGAGATGTAGATTCCATCCCTAGGTGGGGAAGATCCCCTGAAGGAGGAAATGGCAACCCACTGCAGTATTCTTGCTTGGAGAATTCCATGGACAGAGGAGCTTGGTGAGCTAGGGTCACAAAGAGTCAGACATGGCTGAGCACATATGTCATCACATGTGCACAACTTACTGAACACCATGCCCTAGCCTTAAACTTGCTCTTAACACTTATGTTAGCCTACACTTGGGCAAAATCATCTAACTCAGAGCCTATGAATAGTTGTCTGGGTACAGTATGATTAAAAGCCGTTTGCCCTGGTGATCACTTGACTGACTGGGTGCTGCAGCTGCTGCCCTGCCCAGCATCACGAGAGGATCATTCCATTTATCACTAACCCAGAAAAGATCCAAATTCAAAATTTGAAGTACAGTTTCTACTGAATGTATATGGCTTTCATGCCATCGTGAAATCCATAAATCAAAAGTGGAACTGTCATGAGTCCAGGATGTCTGTATAATTCAATTTGCTGTTGTAATAAATAGCATACATTTGATGGTTTCAGCTTCTATGACTCTGTCTCCTTCTTCGTCCTTTTCTGTCACTCTCTCTCCATCTGCCTGTGTGCTGTCTGTCTCATTTTGTCTCTCCACTTCACTCTCCTCTCATTTCCTCTGTGGGTCTCACTCCCGGTTTCTGATTTGCTGTCACCTGCTGTCTGTGCGTTGCTCACTTTCTGTGTACACCACACGTGCTTTTTTCCACTCACTTTTTCTTCTCTCCCTCTCTCTCTCACTCTCTTCCTCTCCTAGTCTCCCTTCCTCCTCCTCATCTCTCTTTCTCCTGCTCTCTCTTTCCCTTTCCTCTTCTCTCTCTCCCCATATCTTCCTGACTCTTCTTTTTCTTCATTTCCCTCTTTTTCTCTCTGACACCACTGATCCTTCCCTTTCTGACACATATGTCTAAAAGTGTCTTTCCTTCTCCTCCACTTTTCTCCATCCCTTCCTCCCCTCTCCCTGTCTCAGCCACTGCTCATCTGTCTCTCCATCTTCCCATCTCTTACTTTCTTCCCCGTCTCTTGTCTTCCCCGCCTTCTCTCTTTCCCAACCCCTGTGTCCCATCCCTTCTGACTCTCCGTGCCTGTGTCTCTCTCTCTCCCTCTCTCTCTTCCTAATCTCCCACTGCCTGTCTAATCTTCCGAAGTAACCTTATGAATTATTTCTCTTCATATTTTCCTTTGATAATGTGGGGTGGCATGAACAAGTATGACCATGAGGGGGAGACAAAGGATTTACATACTTAATCATTTTTCTCTGGAAAGTATATTTGAAAGTTCAAAGCACAAGCCAAAAGAACAAATTTACCTACTCAGAAGCTGTAAAATTTATTGTCACCATTACATTTTACTCTTTTATAAGTGTTACTGTCAGAAGGCTAAACACTTTGTGAGTAAGCTTTATTAATCTTAATAACTGGTAGAGCTGTATATTTCTGTAAATATGCCCAATTATCAGCAGGTATGTGCTTGATTCTCTTCCTTAAGCCAAAAGAAAATGTTATAGGCCTAGAAAGACATAAGCATAGAAAAAGTAATTGGGATAGGATAAGGGATTGATACTTGATGTAAAACCCATTAATGTGGTTCTCAGGGATTTGCAACCTATTTAGGATTACAACCTAATTCTTATCTACTATGAGATATTCAGATGCATCATACTGTATCATAGGTATGTAAATGTCAGGCAAAAATAAGTCATTCTAGAGTTTGGGAAGTGTACATGACATTCTAACTCGAACAAAGGTGATAAGCTTACTCTCTATTGGTCTTGCCAACTGGTCTTGCCTTCTTTTTTGATCCCCCCCTCAAACTTTAGAAAAGTTCAATTTCTTTGCAAGTTATATAGCAAGTTCCTTACCTAGCAATGTAGAATTACCCAATATTACACTGTCATTGTGATTGTATTACATAAACGCCACAATTTATAATTCTTCACATTTATTAATTGGATATGAGATCAGTATTCTGTGTTGGATTATGCACATGGGCTCTGCATAGAATATGCCCTGGAATGGCTGAAAAGAAGTACAGACTTTTTATGAACTCAACGTTTGGATTTTTTGAAATCTAATTCTTACAACTTATGATTAATAAAATTTTAAAATAATGGAAATAGTATGTACAAACATACCTACCAAGTGTTTTATAAGTGGTACTTAGTATTCTTTAAAGAACTGTCAATTCAATAAAATTAACCATGTATTATTCATAAGAAAGTTGGCACATGTTACCCAGATTTGTGCTTTCAAATAACAAATAACCTGAGAACATTCAATGGTAAACATAAAACTATTGCTCCACTCTGGAGAATATTCTCTGAATCATAATTATATCTTGATTTTTCTTTTAGTAATATAGTTTTAAGGGTTAATATGTTACAACAGATCTTCAGTATTTTTTTATTTTAAATTTAAACTTAATATGCAGACGACTCTATCATAAAGACAGAACTATCATAAAATTTTAAAAAACAGACGTCTCTCTATATCTTAAAAGTATGATGAAACACATCCAATATTCTATTTTCTAAAATCAGAAATACATTCCTAAGAAGAAAACAATACCCTTGATCTGAAGACTCTTGATGGGGATGTGCAAGTGCTGGTCAATTCAAGTGCTTTGCACAGAGAGAACTTATTTTAGTAAATTTATTCTAATATCATATTTTAACGCAAAGGCTCATGTGGAAAACACCCATCAATATTAGATCTTAGTTAAATTTTTTTATATTCATAGACAATTTTCATTTCTTTCCTCCTTTTATTTATTCTTAGTTATATTTATTTTTATATTTAAAATGAAATATAGTTGGCATACAGTTATTATCTCATTTCATTCTGAAACGAGGACCACAATAAGTCTGCCCCCTTACAAAGTTATCACCATATGACTGGCTATATTCCTTATGCCCTGTGGGACATCCCTATGGCTTATTTATTTTGTAATTGTAGGTTTGTACCTCTTAATCTCCTTCACCTATTTTGCCCCTCCCATAGCAACCACTCCTTTGTTCTCTGAATCTATGATTCTGTTTTTTTGTTTTGTTTTTTTTTTAGATTCCACATACAAGTGAGTTCATACAATATATATCCTTCTCTGTCTGTCTTATTTCACTTAGCATAATGCCCTGTATCTCCATGCATATTGTCCACCGTTTATGTTTGGACATATGTCTTATTTTGTTTTTCTTTGAATCTCTGTAGATGAGCCATGTTTGGGAGATAAGTCCATATTCTGTCAAATGGAGGTGCTGGCACGATACTGCTCCATACCAGGTTATAACAAGTTATGTTGTGAGTCCTGCAGCAAACGCAGTAGCACCCTGCCACCGCCGTACCTTTCAGAAGCTGCTGAAACTCATGATGATGCTCTCTTTAACCCCAGTGACCTCCCGGGATCTCTAGTGATGCCTACATCTTTGGTTCCGTACTATTCAGAGACTCCTGCTGAAAAGAAGAAATCTTTGAGCAGAATCTCTTCCATAGCAGGTCCAAATGAGCATTCTGCTTTCAGGCCAAACAGTAAATCCAATGGTGCTAACTTATCCCAAAGGCAAACACAGTCAGCAGAAAATAAAACTCTGGGACCGGCCTCCCCACCCACCAAGAGTGGCCACCTCAGTTCATCTCCACAACTGGCTGCTGCCCACTTCCTTGCAGCCAGTGATTCCATAGGTGCTTCTTCTCAGGCAAGAACCTCAAAGAAAGATGAAAAGCTTATTGACAAGAGACGTCTGCTAAGATCATCCACGTCGGAAAGATGAGCAAGTAAAGCCAAAAGGCTCAACGTCAGTGAAAAATCTGGAGGATCTGCCTCTCTCCGTGGTGCATACAGCTTGTTTAAAGTTGAACTCTCCATAAATCATCAGCTCATTTTCTCTGTGAGTGGAAGAAAAAAAAAGTGCTGGTTCACTTTCTAGTTGCTTTCATCCTCCTTTTGTTCTGCCTCGACTCATTTACCAGAATTCATTGGGGGAAAGCACCAAAGATTATTGACCGGAGGAAAGTAAGTTGCTAGGTATGTGGGTCATTTTCTAAAGCAGGAAAGGGACTGGAACCAATTGTGCATATCAGCTGATTTTTTTTTAATTTTAAAAAATTACAGTAAAAAGAAAAAAGAGGTGCCAATGGTTTACACTTTAACAAAAAGTTTTGGAGCAAAGAATTCTTAGACTTGTATTCCTATTTATCTATATTAGAAATATTGTATGAGCAAATTTGCAGCTGTTTGTGTAAATACTGTATATTGCAGAAATCAGTATTATTTTAAGAGATGTGTTCTCAAATGATTGTTTACTGTGTTACATTTCTGGATGTTCTAGGTGCCTGTCATTGAGTATTGCCTTATTTGACATTGTATGAGTTGTCTTTCAAAGGAGAATATTACAAAGAATTTAGAATCGCAGCTACTGACAATACAAAGGGTTGTGTTGTGTGGTTTTGTTTGATCAACAATGTGACACGTAAATTAGAGAAAAAGAAAAAGAATAGATAAGCTGCAGATATTACCTTCCATACTTTAAATAAAGATGAATAAGATTAGTGTCTTAGCATACTTGTAGTCACAAGGAACAGAGACCAGTAAATGAGCCCGTGCAAGACAAAACAGAAACCCTTCTACCAGGGCTTCAATAGACACCATTGATTGTCCTCTGTTCTTGTGTTGTTTTTAGTCGGCCCTTTGTTGACATATACAAATGTGTATACTCGATGTACTGTAATAATAATGAAAAATGTTCTGACATCATTTGTATGTTGGTAGCTGAGAAAAGCATCATTGAAACTAGATTAACACTCAAATAGAGCAGGGCTGTAGGGCTCTAGAAGCAGATTCAAGAAAGTGTTTGTCAATGGTTGCGATATTTATTTTCCGCATGGTTCATATTCACATGCTCACAACCACAGTGCATCTGACTGCAATAATGTGCTAGTAATTTATGTCAGTGATCACTTTACTTACAGTGAAGCCAGAAATTCCAGGGAGTAGATGTAAAGTATCTGTATATAGAATTCAGAACTGAAGATATTTATTAAAATTTGATTTTTTTTTCTTGATAGTATTTTTATGTACTAAATATTTACTCTAATACCAATGACATATTTTGGTAAACTAGAGAGACATAACTAGAGCTGCATGCTTTGTTCTGTACATAGAGGAAAAATTTAAGCAAACTAAAGCAGCCAAATCCAAGAACTAAATTTGAACAGAATTGATGTTATGCAAACCTTTTGCAATTTTAGAGGAGTTGATGCAAAGTTGCTAACTTGTTCCCCTTCAATGAAACATAAAGTTATATGGGCTCAGACAGCTAGCCGTTTAATGAAATAGTAAATTAGAAATACCAGAAAAGAAGTATGTGAAAGAAATGAGTATTTCATGAATTACACTTAAAAGGAAAAAGAAAGATAAATGTTGTCAGCATAATGATTTTGAAGTCAGTTCTTGAACCATCTAAAAATACAGTTTGGAAACTAAAATGTAAATATGTTAACCTCTAAACACACAGAATGTGCAAAAACCTTTTGCATTTTAACCATGGTAAAAATAACAGCTTCACCTATTGACTCTATACCTCTAAAGAATCGCTGCTACTTGGTGCAAGACTTTTGAAGCTCAAATGAATTAGGTGAATTTCAGATTGTAAATCTCTGAGCCTCAAGCAGAAGTCTTTTTTTCTCCCTAAAACTTCAGAATGAAATTCTCTCTAATTTGCTTGCGTGTGCATGTATCTAGTCCACAGGGGATTACAAACAAAGCTGGTCACACACATACACCTCTCATAAAGATGTATATATTCATTATACTCCTGATCTTTGAGCTTCCTTTTCTACTAAGCTAAAAATTTCTTTTTATCAAAGTGTACACTACTGATGCTGATTGTTGTATTGGGAGCACGTAGCAATAAAAATGTTAACAAAATATAAACCTGGCTCAGTCAAAATTTTTATCATTATCGAAATTTATCGAAATTTTCATCACTGAGTAATGGTAACCAACTTCTTTCCTCCTACAAACTGAAATAGTACCAAGTTCATTTGCCACTTGGACTTTCTCCAAAGGGGCTCAAAGAAAGTGACAGAGTCTCTTCTTTTCACATCAGGGTGTATCATAATATTTTTTAAAAGGAAATAAGAGGTTTTGTTTTTGCCTAAGTCCATTCCACAGAACTTGAAGAGAGAGAAAGTGGCAATAATGCTAGTGGGATAAGAAGGAAAAGGGGGTCCTTCTGGTTTTAAAATGTGTCATCTCGGGATAGTTTTTAGAAAAGCTGCCATAAGCTCTGAACCCTGCGAACTGATGGAAACACATGACCCAGGACTCAGGAGGACCATCCAGAGGAGGGGGCTTCATCATGTAACAAGGAGATACAGTATTGCCATAGTTTCTAGTCTAAGCTGCAAAGGCAGAGGACTCAGGTCTGCACCCCACATACCCCTTCACTCTTGAACTAATCTTGGGTGATCTAACTAGATTTCAGTTTCCTCATCTGCCAAATAAGAGGCAGAATTATCAAATATCATTGTGTGACTGCTGTTAAAAATGAGCTTAAGTAAAACTGTTAGCCAGGCCCTAACACATAGTGATTCAACACAAATATCAACTTCCTCATTGTGGTTTCCCCAATCTCCTCCTCATCTTTACTATGTAACAAAATCACAGCATTTTTTCAGACTATGCAACTTGCTTGGCTTATGGTCACCATGTCTCATTAATAGTGGTAGAGAACAAAGTTTCAGGATCAAAAGAAAACAATTTAGCTTTAAAAATTGATAGGAAGGACAAACTATTTGAAAATAATCTCCAGTCACTGATATGAAAGAATTTTAGCAGAATATACCCACTCTCCATTTATGAACAATAAATAGTGAAACTAAGGAATAATTATGTATCTCAGCAAAGATGGTAAGTGGTGCAATAATGACCAAAATTATTAGCAAATAAAATGTTTCTCATGTATTGACATTAATTAATACACTTTGTAGAAATGTCAAGTCATTCCTTTCTACACATTATGAAGCCACTGAAATATAAGATATAAGAAAAAAATTAATTGAAATGATGAAAACATAGAAAAGAATAATACTTGTTTTTAAAAATACTAATGAGTTAAAAAGTAAATGCTAAAAGTAAAACTGCATTCAGTCAATTCAGTTCAGTCGCTCAGTTGTGTCCAACTCTTTGGGAACCCATGGACTGCATCCGCCAGGCCTCCCTGTCCATCACCAATTCCCAGAGCTTGCTCAAACTCATGTCCATCAACTCGGTGATTCCATCCAAACATCTCATCCTCTGTCGTCCGCTTCTCCCCCTGCCTTCGATCTTTCCCAGCATCAGGGTCTTTTCCAATGAGTCCATTCTTTACATCAGGTGGCCAAAGTATTGGAGTTTCAGCTTCAACATCAGTCCTTCCAATGAATATTCAGGACTGATTTCCTTTAGGATGGACTGGTTTGATCTCCTTGCAGTCCAAGGGACTCTCAATAGTCTTCTCCAACATCACAGTTCAATAACATTAATTCTTCGGTGCTCAGCTTTCTTTAAAGTCCAACTCTCACATCCATACGTGACAACTGGGAAAACCATAGTTTTGATTATACAGATCTTTGTTGGCAAAGTAATGTCTCTGCTTTTTAATATGCTGTCTAGGTTGGTCATAGCTTTTCTTCCAAGGAGCAAGTGTCTTTTAATTTAGTGGCTGCAGTCACCCTCTGCAGTGATTTTGGAGCCCCCCAAATAAAGTCTGTCACTGTTTGTATTGTTTCCCCATCTGTTTGCCATGAAGAAAAAGAAGTTTCCCCATTATCTTTGCCATGAAGATGGGAGCGGATGCTATGATCTTCATTTTTTGAATGCTGACTTTGAAGCCAACTTTTTTTACTCTCTTCTTTCACTTTCATCAAGAGGCTCTTTAGTTCATCTTCGCTTTCTGCTGTAAGAGTGGTATCATCTGCATATCTGAGGTTATTGATGTTTCTCCCGGCAATCTTGATTCCAGCTTGTGCTTCATCCAGCCTGGCGTTTTGCAAGATGTACTCTGCATATAAGTGAAATAAGCAGGGTGACAATATACAGCCTTGACATACACCTTTCCCAATTTGGAACCAGTCTGTTGTTCCATGTCCAGTTCTAACTGTTGCTTCTTGACCTGCATACAGATTTCTCAGGAGGCAGGTCAGGTGGTCTAGTATTTCCATCTCTTTAAGGATTTTCCACAGTTTGTTGTAATCCACACAAAGGCTTTGGCATAGTCAATAAAGCAGAAGTAGCTTTGTGATCCAACAGATGTTGACAGTATAATCTCTGGTTCCTCTGCCTTTTCTAAATCCAGCTTGAACATCTGGAAGTTCATGGTTCACTTACTGTTGAAGCCTGGCTTAGAGACTTTGGGGCATTAGTTGGCTAGCCTGTGAGGTGAATGCAATTGTGCGGTAGTTTGAATATTCTTTGGCATTGCCTATCTTTGGGATTGGAATGGAAACTGACTTTTTCCAGTCTTGTGGCCACTGCTGAGTTTTCCAAATTTGCTGGCATATTTAGTGCAGCACTTTCACAGCATCATTTTTCAGGATTTGAAATAGCTCAACTGGAATTCCATCACCTCCACTAGCTTTGTTCGTAGTGATGCTTCCTGAGGCCCACTTAACTTCACATTCCAGGGTGTCTGGCTCTAGCTAAGTGATCACACCATCGTGATTATCCGGGTCAGGAAGATCTCTATCGTACAGTTCTTCTGTATATTCTTGCCACCTCTTCTTAATATCTTCTGCTTCTGTTAGGTCCATACCATTTCTGTCCTTTATTGTGCCCATCTTTGCATGAAATATTCCCTTGGTATCTCTGATTTTCTTGAAGAGACCTCTGGTCTTTCCAATTCTTTTGTTTTCCTCTCTTTCTTTGCATTGATCACTGAGGAAGGCTTTCTTATCTCTCCTTGCTATTCTTTGGAACTCTGCATTCAGATGTGTATATCTTTCCTTTTCTCCTTTGCCTTTAGCTTCTGTTCTTTTCTCAGCTATTTGTAAGCCCTCCTCATACAACCATTTTGCCTTTTTGCATTTGTTTTTCTTGTGGATGGTCTTGATCCCTGCTTCCTGCACAATGTCACGAACCTCCATCCATAGTTCTTCAGGCACTCTGTCTATAAAATCTAATCACTTGAATCTATTTGTCACTTCTACTGTATAATCGAAAGGGATTTGATTTAGGTCATACCTGAATGTCTAGTGGTTTCCCCTACTTTCTTCAATTTAAGTCTGGATTTGGCAATAAGGAGTTCATGATCTGAACCACAGTCAGCTCCTGGTCTTGTTTTTGCTGACTCTATAGAGCTTCTCCATCTGGCTGCAAAGAATATAATCAATCTGATTTCAGTATTGACCATCTGGTGATGTCCATGTGTAGACCCTCCTCTTGTGTTGTCGGAAGAGGTTATTTGCTATGACCAGTGCGTTCTCTTGGCAAAACTCTGAAAACTCTGTCAGTCTTTGCCCTGCTTCATTTTATACTCCAAGGCCAAAGTTGCCTGTTACTCCAGGTTTCTCTTGACTTCCTACTTTTGCATTCCAGTCCCCTATGATGAAAAGGACATCTTTTTTGGGTGTTAGTTCTAAAAGGTCTTGTAGGTCTTCATAGAACCATTCAACTTTAGCTTCTTCAGCATTACTAGTCAGGGCATAGACTTGGATTACTATGATACTGAATGGTTTGCTTTGGAAATGAACAGAGATAATTCTTGCAATTTTGAGGTTGCACCCAAGTACTGCATTTCAGACTCATGTTGACTATGATGGCTACTCCATTTCTTCTAAGAGATTCTTGCCCACAGTAGTAGATATAATGGTCATCTGAGTTAAATTCCCCGATTCCAGTCCATTTTAGTTCACTGATTCCTAAAATGTCGATTTTCACTCTTGCCATCTCCTGCTTGACCACTTCCAAATTGCCTCAATTCATGGACCTAACATTCCAGGTTCCTATGCAATATTGTTCTTTACAGCATTGGATTTTATTTCCATTACTAGTCACATCCACAACTGGGCATTGTTTTTGCTTTGGCTCCATCTCTTCATTCTTTCTGGAGTTATTTCTCCACTGATCTCCAGTAGCATATTGGGCACCTACTGACCTGGGAAGTTCATCTTTCAGTGTCTTATCTTTTTGCTTTTTCATACTGTTCATGGGGTTCTCAGGTAAGAATACTGAAGTGGTTTGCCATTCCCTTCTCCAGTGGACCACATATTGTCAGAACTCTCTACCATGACCCTTCTGTCTTGGGTGGTCCTACATGGATGACTCATAGTTTCATTGAGTTAGACAAGACTGTGGTCCATGTGATCAGTTTGATTAATTTTCTGTGATTGTGGTTTTCATTCTGTCTGCCCTCTAAGGGATAAGGATAAGAGGCTTATGGAAGCTTCCTGATGGGAGAGACTGACTATGGGGGAAACTTGTTCTGATGGGCAGGGCTATGCTCAGTAAATCTTGAATCCAGCTTTCTGTTGATGGGCGGGGCTGTGTTCCCTCCCTGTTGTTGACCTGAGACCAAACTATGGTGGAGATAATGAAGATAATGGTGACCTCCTTCAAAAGGTCCCATGCATGCACTGCTACACTCAGTGCCCCCGACCCTGTAGCTGGCCACCACGGACCTACACCTCTGCTAGAGACTCCTGGACACTCACAGGCAAGTCTGGGTCAGTCTCTTGTGGGGGTCACTGCTGCTTTCTCCTGGGTCAAGGTTTTGTCTGTGCCCTCCAAGAGTCTGTTTCCCAAGTCCTGTGTAAGTTCTGGCGGCACTATGGTGGGATTAATGGTGACCTCCTCCAAGAGGGCTTATGTCACACCCAGGTCTACTGTACCCAGAGCCCCTGCACCTGTGGCAGGCCACTGCTGACCTGTACCTCCACAGGAGACACTGAGACACTCAAAGGCAGGTCTTGCTCAGTCTTTGTGGAATCTCCTGGTGTGCATGAGGTTTTGTTTGAGCCCTCTGAGCATTTCTGGTGCATATGGGGTTTGGGGTTTGATTCTAAATGCGATTTCCCCCCTTTTGGCTCAGCTGGTAAAGAATCTGCCTGCAATGCAGGAGACCTGGGTTCAATCCCTGGGTTGGGAAGATCCCCTGGAGAAGGAAATGGCCACCCACTCCAGTATTCTTGCCTGGAGAATTCCATGGACTATCCATGGGGTCCCAAAGAGTCTGACATGACTGAGCAACTTTCACTTCACTTCAAAACTGCATAAAATGTGGTAAAATATCAGATGCATAAGTAAAATATAACAAACAGGCATTATTAACACACCAATTAATATATTAGAAAAACATTCTGAGCCCAGACACTTTTGAATAATACACTTTGAGCTAGTGAGCTAGTGATAAAATTTTAAATTTAGCTTTTAAATCACTTGATTGTTAGCAATTTCCCTGGGGCTGAGTAGTTTTGCCTGTCTTTTTAAACTATCACCTCCCCAAAAAATATTCTGATGTCAAGGAAAAAAATAATTATTCACACCCAAGTGTTATTCACACTCAGATCACAAGTGTTAATATCCTACTCTATAGGATCATTCCCTAAGCTTAAACCAAAACAAAACAAAACTCTTCTACAATCCTCTACTGAATAAACACATAAAATAACAAAGTGGGAAGGATATCCAAAAAAGAGGAGATATATGTATGTATGTATGGCTGATTCACTTTGCTATAGAGCAGAAACTAACACAACATTGTAAAGCTGCTGCTGCTGCTGCTAAGTCACGTCAGTCGTGTCCGACTCTGTGCGACCCCACAGACGACAGCAGCCCACCAGGCTCTGCCGTCCCTGGGATTCTCCAGGCAAGAATACTGGAGTGGGTTGCCATTTCCTTCTCCAGTGCATGAAAGGGAAAAGTGAAAGTGAAGTCGCTCAGTCGTGTCCGACTCTTAGCGACCCCATGGACTGCAGCCTACCAGGCTCCTCCGTCCATGGGATTTTCCAGGCAAGAGTACTGGAGTGGGGTGCCATTGCCTTCTCCATTAGAGGTCTACTTAGGGGCATTTAAGGGACATTTTACAATCTGCATTCATTTGGTTTGTGTCCTAGAATATCCTCCTTTAAAATTGCAACAAATAATTTGTAAAGAGTACCAGGAGTGGTATATATTTTGACAACTATTAACTTAAAACGTAAATGCAGGGTGAATAATACTTGTTTAACACAAGGCACTGCATATATGTACATATTCTGAGTATGTTCACTTGTCACATAAGAAATCAATGTCAATGCCAAAGAAAGAAAAGTAAACTGTCATTTTGCTAAAAGAGCTCTTGATAATAATTTTCTCTGATCATTATGTCATTTCACTTTGACTTCACTCACCATTCAAAGCCTTTTTTTCCATAAAAATAGTACCAGCAACATTTAAGTGAAGTTGCTCAGGCGTGTCTGACTCTTTGTGACCCCATGGACTGTAGCCTACCAGGCTCCTCTGTCCATGGAATTTTCCAGGCATGAGTACTGGAGTGGGCTGTCATTTCCTTCTCCAGGGGATCTTCCCTACCCAGGGATCGAACCCTGGTCTCCTGCATTGCAGGCAGTTGCTTTACCATCTGAGCCACCAGGGAAGCCCGCAGCAACATTTAACAACTACCAAATGTCAAAAGAATAGGAATCAGTGCAAGTGTGTGGACATATATTCTATACATATTTACCTGATATTGTCAGGCAACCAGATAAGTTTTGCAGCTAGATGAAGTTAGTTCCTTAGCAATGAAATAACTAATAATCATTTTTTGGAAAATTTTCTTTAATAATGTATGTTCTTTTCCCACTCTTTACATAGAAAAAAATGAAACATTATTTAAATAGTGACTTTTATCAATAGCATTCATCATTTTTTAAGGAATTTTAATCTTTATCCTTTTTGTTAATTTTAAGCTATGATGATTTAAGCAGTGATGATTTCTCTTATTGTGTTATTTCAATCATTCCTACGTCCGTTCATTTTTTCATTTATTATTCAACATCCCTAGCATCTAGCACTGTACCGCAATAAAACTTTGGGCTCCAAGAACTTTACAGTGCAATGTAGGAGAAGACAAGTAATAAAAATAATATTTTATTATTAGAAAGGTAGTTAAAAGTCTGTACACGGCACAATGGAAATACAGAAGAGGACAGTATGGGGGGAGTCAGAAAAAGTGTGGGATAATTTTACATTGTGACTAGTAGTTAGAAGAAGGGGAAGGGGTATGGAGCTCGAGGAAGGAATAGACTTGCTATGAGAGGCAGCATGTACAAAGGCCCAGAGTTATGAGAAACCAAAGAAACTAAAGGAGGAAGATGATGTGATGATGTGATCCAGTTCCTATCTTTAGAGAAGTAACTCTGGCATTGCTCTTAATCTTTTCTGGTTTTGAATTTCCAATATGCTCTACCTGGTGGTCATGTGAATAAGTATTTAAAAACTAAAAGATAAGACTTGATAAATGAGGCTTGGGACTTCCCTGGTGATCCAGAGGTTAAGACTTTCTACTTCCAATGTTTGGGGTCTTGGTTCAATCCCTGTTCAGGGAACCAGATCCTGCATGACTCAAGAAGATTCCACATGTTACAGTGAAGATCCAGCACAGCCAAATTAAAAAAAAAAAAAAAAACAGATGAGGCTAATAATACTTGTCATGCAAGGACTTTATAATTCATTTTTTCTACTCAATATTCTGGGAGTTAGAGGTTTATGAAGTAATACGCTTAAGTCAAAAGTCAAGGCAATCTGTTGTCACATTGCAAATATTTACTAATGTAAATTTACTAATTTACTACTTATTTACTAATATTTACTAACTATTGCTTAAGGATAATAGTTATATTTGTAGATTAAACTCAACATTATATTCTCAAAATTATAAATAATCATACACACATTTGTTTGCTATACATGGGTCTTCCCGGCTGACTCTGTGGTAAAGAATCTGCCTGCAAAGTAGGAGATGCAGGAGACATGAGTTCGATCCCTGGGTTGGGAAGATCCCCTGGAGGAAGAAGTGGCAACCTACTCTGGTATTTTTGCTGGGAAAATCTTATGGGCAGAGGAGCCTGGTGGGTGGCAGTTCATGGGGTTGCAAAGAGTCAGACACACCTTAGCGACTGAGCTTGTATGCAGGTTGTATGTTGTTATTGTTCAGTCACTAAGTCATGTCTGACTCTTTGAGACCTCATGGACTATAGCACTGTGGACTGTTCTCCACTATCTCCTGGAGTTTACACAGTCATGTCCATTGCATTGGTGATGCTATCTAACCATCTCATCCTCTGCCAATCCCTTCTCCTTTTGCCTTCAATCTTTTCCAGCATCAGGGTCTTTTCCTGAGTCAGCACTTCACATCAGGTGGCCAAAGTATTGGAGCCTCAGCATCAGTCCTTCCAATGAATATTCAGGGTTGATTTCCTTTAGGATTTACTGGTTTGATCTCCCTGCAGTCCAAGGGACTCTCAAGAGACTTCTCCAGCACCACAATTGGAAAGCATCCAGCTATCACATCCATACTACTACTAGAAAAACCATAGCTTCGATTATATGGACATACAAGCTTGTTAATAATATAACCGTGAAAATGACATTCCCTTACTAGTGATGATAAAATAAAATGGAATAATTACCATTGATGGGGAAGTCTGGCTATTGATTGAAAAAAGAAATTCTCCAACAAGCAAAGAAAATGTTTCGTAAAATGTGTGTAACCACAACCAGACTTCCTCCAAACAAAAAAGGTCTCTGTCACCTCTTTCTCTTCTGGCAGAAAATTCACAATAAAGTGTGAGCTCAGTAATTTTTCAGATTAACTGATGATGACAGGAAAACATATTTGGAGAAAATGAGCAGAGAGCCAAAAGGAATTTTTTCAGAAAACAGCAAGAGAAAACTGAAATGCAATTTAGTTAGATTGCCAACTGATTAATGTGGAAGAAAACAAGTATTTCCTTAAGCTAGAAATCTGAGATATTATTAAGTAGATTCGGAGTAGAGATTGATATTCATCTTTTTCATTTTTTCATTAAACTTTTTATTTTGTATTAGTCAATTAACAATGTCATGATGGTTTCAGGTGGACAGCAAAGGGACTCAGTCATACATATACATGTATCCTTTGGATCTTTATCTTCTGATGAGGAAACATTTGAATCTTTTTTAAAGGCTTTGAAATCCTAAGCCAAGAAACACATTTGCCTTAATCCTCTGTGACCTTCTGAGCACCATTTATGATGCTACATCCTAGCACCCTTATAGTGCTGTCACTTTGACAATAAACATTGCCGTTTAGCTTGTTTATTTTGAAAACAGAAAAATAACCAATCTCTTTCTTTCTGTTTTTATAACGATTCCAGCTGGATTAATATTCTAAAATTCTGAATTCTCTGTCCCAAGCATTTGTCTATGTTGCCACATTTAACTTTTACAATTTGTCTGGCATCAGATGTTAGATAACAAGCCCCATAGCTATTTTATTTCCCAAATTAAACACCATACATGTTCTCTGATTTAGAACCTGAAAGTTAGAGTTCTTTTCGTGTTATCAATTTTTCATGGCAAATTAAGTAAGGGATGCTTTTCTGAGTCTCTGAGCTATACCAATTGAATGTGAATTAGGAACAAAGATAAAAGGAAGGCAGAAGTTGGCTAAGGGCAGTTAATACAGCAGGAACATAAGTGGCTAGGCTCTCCTGATTTAACAGCTCCAAGATATGATTCTCCACTGATTATATGGACTTATAAATGAGATTGTTCTTAATGAGTAATTTTGAATTCTACCACTATTCATCAAAATAATTTCCAGCTCCAGGGCATCAGAATTGTGTTGTCTAACATGGAAATGTGTTTGCACATTAATAAGACCGCAAAGCCCCCTCCTCAGCATGACCATCTTGTTGCCATGAACACTGCACTGGCCAACGTGCTTTGGGTTAAAGTTACTAGGAGCCTGTAATTGTCCAGTGTCAGGATACATTTAATAGGAGGCTTCCTGTGTGCTGTTTTCAGTCTTGCATGAATTCTATGTTCCTTAACATCACCTGAATACAGGTGCCAGAGAGCTGGCAAGCCGGCTTTCGGGGATAATAGAAATTCATGTATCTCATTCATATGGAAATTCCATATGGTGAACAGCAGCCATTTACAAGTCTCCTCCTTTCTGATATGTAAAGTAACTGTTACAACCCCCTCTCTAGAGTATAATTCTAACCTCCGGCTTTCTAGATGAGTTGTTAGACTTTTGATCCCTATCTCTGCTAAAAAGGGCTATCTGGTAAGAGAGTATATATATGCCCACAATATGTTGAATAAATGCCTTTGTTCCACCAGAGCAATGGTCACCTTGTCTTTCCTCATTTTCCTCATTCTCTCTCTCTCTCTCTCACTCTCTCCCTCTCTCCCTCTCGCTCTCTCCCTCTCTCTATTTCAGGCTGTTTCCACGGAGCACAGGTGTCCACCGTGTCTATTTATTTGCCTGGGCTTTCAAGTCCTCTTCGAGAGGGCGCCCTGAGCCTACGTAGACGGTGCTAGCTCTTTGTCCTAGAGTTATATTGGCATACTGTGTAAACCAGGGAATATCAGCCTCTTTTCTTCCTTCTTTTCTTATCGGTCGACTCTGTACCCCCAAGTTCCGGTCCATTAAAGGACCACAACAATCCAGGGGCCCTAATTCCTGTGAAACCAATGTAGCAAAGTCTGCTACAAGTCTTACAGCCATTAGAAACATCTTTACTCCTTATTTTTGTTAAAATGAGGGAAACAACATTAGATGCCAATTCTCACATCTATTAATATGAGCAGACTTATTACAAAGCATAATGGAATGTATCTTTTATATTTTACTGTTCTTTTAAAAGAGGCATTTTCTCTACTTTTTCCAATTTATATCAAGTAAGAATGCATTAGGCCTACTCAGGTCAGTAATAACATATCTCTCCATTCTTTATGCTTTCATATTTGGAATAAATAAAGTAAATGTAAAATAGATTTGGGATAAATAAAGGCACAAGGAAAGAAAGATTAACCAAGGACTAATCACAAATTAAATAATAAATGAAATGCCTTTGTGCATTCTTCCCCTATCACCAGTTAAACACCAGCATTTTAAAAATATATTATCTGATGTATCCTTCTTATTGTTGTTGTTTAGTTGCTAAGTCATGTTTGACTCTTTGTGACTCTATGGACTGAAGCCCACCAGTCTCCTCTGTCTAAGGGATTCCCCAGGCAAGAATACTGGAGTGGGTTGCCGTTTACTCCTCCAGAGGATGTTTCTGGCCCAGGGATTGAACCCATGTGTCCTGCTTTGGCAGGCAGATTCTTTACCACTGAGCCACCAGGAAAGCCCGATTTATCTTTACACAACCATATAAAGTAGGCACACTTATATTCCCCACTTTGTAGAAGAGAAAATTGGGATCTAGAGTCTGAGTCTGAATTCAAGCAGTTTGATTCAGGAGCTTATCTGTTAATTACTACACATCGTAAACAGAGCAGATGGTTTTCAAGTGCAATGTAATTCATTTTATTGTACTTTCCTCTCTTTTTTAGACTTTGGTAAACTATCAGTGTGGGCTTCCCAGGTGATTCAGTGGCAAAGAATCTTATCCTCTGGAGAAAGAAATGGCAACCCACTCCAGTATTCTTGCCTGGGAAATTGCATGGACAAAGGAGCCTGGTGAACAGTCAGACACGACTCAGCGAATGAACAACAACAAAACTATCCATGTCTTCTCCCTTGTCATTCAGAATCAAAGCAGAGACAGTGAATGAAACTTGAGGAAAGCAGTTTGTGAAACAGTGGGAGCAACAAACTAGGAAGAGGTTATATAGCATCAGCCTGAACATTGAACAGGAAAACAGAAGTTTGAAACACGAACACCAATAAAACAGATACACATATAGGTAAAAGGAGATTTATTAAAGGAAATGACCAAGTGACTACAGAGGCCAAGAAATACCACAATTTGCCATCTGCAAGCTGGAGATTCAGGAAAGCTGGTGGTGCCATTCAATCTGAATCCAAAGGCTTAAGCATTGGTATAAATTCTGGTCTGAGTCTGAAAGCCCTAGAACAGGAGAGCCAGTGTCTGAGGGCCAGAGAAGATGGACATCTCAAACTCAGGCAGAGGGCATTCACCCTTTCTCTGCTTCTTTGTTCTAGTAAAACCTTAGACAGATGGGATGATATCCAGTCACTTTGAGTAGAGAGATCTTTTTTTCACTCAGTCGGCTGAATTAAAGGCCAGAGACAAGCTCACAGATACACTCAGAAATACTATTTTACCAGTTATCATCCTTAAACTCATTCAAGCTGACATATGAAATTAACTAGGTGTTCCATAACATATGCTTTGGGCAATGATGATTTACATGAAAATCAAGCACATACTCCTGAGGTGGGCAGAATCCCAGCTCTTTACACTTGGTGTAGCAAGCAGATATTTAGCCTTAAAGTATGTTGAAACGGAGCAGGGCTCACTGAGGAAATTACTGACTTCCTATAGCCATGACTCGCCTTTCCCATCTTCTGAATCATGGACACTTCAAATGTCACTTTAGGAAATAATATTTTAAATTTTAACCAGCATAACAGTAAGTGTATGACTAGCACAGAGAATCCAGGGTGAAAAAACAACACATTGGAGACATTCTAAAATTGAAGACAAAAAATAATAAAACTGCAGCCTCAGAAGTTTAAGACATTTTTCAGACATTATCAACCTTTACAGCTATGATCAGAGTTATCTAGGTTATAGATTTTGAGTAAATCAAAGGACATGGTCCTTTCCTTCACTCAAATCAAATTCTCAAGTATAGTAGAGGACTGAGAAGCATATTTTATGGGAGCTAAAAAAGCTAGAGTCAGTTTTATGGTGACAATAAAGATGTAATAAAAGAAATGTCTAGGATGTGATTTTGTGGGTTAGGAATATAAAAAGATGAGGCAAGACTCAAAGATAAAAGAGTATTTGAGTTACTTTGCATTTGTCATTCCTTCCCGCTGGAATGTTCTTTCCTAGAATTCTCTTACCTCCTTCAAGTCTTTCCTCTACTGTCACCTTCTAATGAGTTCTAACACCAATATCCTATTTCATACCACAATATGCTCTTAGAGGGTACGTAGTTTTTCCAGTTTGCACACGACTGTATTCTAAGCACCTAGAACAATGTCTGCCACATGATCAGAGCTCAACAGAAATTTGTATAACCTTCCAGAAAGCACTTTCTGTCACATGCTTGGGGCAGAAGACAGGCTGTAGTGGATGCCACAGTGAAGGTTGGTGAGGGATGGGAAAGATGAGGCAGTGAAGTAAGACCAACCTCTTGAATAGTCTGGTGGTAAAGAAAGAAAACAACAGATAGTAGCTAACGAGGCAGAAGCAGAGTCAAGCAGAAATCTGGTTCTACCTTGAGGGATGGGGAAGACATGAGCATGCATGTAATTTTAAGGAATCTGTGGAGGAGAATAGGATAAGATTCCAAGTCAGAAGGGTGAATACAGAGGGAAGAAAATGAAAAAACTGGCTAGGTAGTTAAAGAAACTATTTATCCAGACCACCCACATTATTCAGAAGCATTTCTAACAACCATGAACGTCCAAAGCAAAGGTAATATTAATGAGATTGGCTATTTCTTCTGACAACTTGAGTTGCATGTTGAGAACATAATAAGTAATAAAGCATTCAGCCAGAGGCTGTGTTGCCATCTCCAAGCACCAGGCAACATCTGAGATATGAAGATAAAAATTAAGAAATCCAACTGAGTACATCTCATTGTGTGTGTCATTAGATGGCTCTACTGGAAATTAGGCTAGAAAAATGTGATTCATCTCAGTAGCCATATATGCAAATGACGATATCCCATGCATATAGCTGGATGTATACTTATGCAGTCTGGAAGTTTGCAATGGGCTTATGTGAAAGCATAATATACTATCAAGAGTAATATACTAAAACGCCTTCAGAATTTTTCTCTCTAAATGCACACTTCTGCTCTGTTTAGGTGGATCACAAAGCAGAGACATCACTTTGCCAACAAAAGCTCATACAGTCAAAGCTATGGTTTTTCCAGCAATCATGTATGCACGTGAGAGCTGGACCATAAAGAAGGCTGAGCGCCAAAGAACTGATGCTTTTGAATTGCAGTGCTGGAGAACGCTTGAGAATCCCTTGGACTTCAAAGAAATCAAGCCAGTCAATCCTAAAGCAAATCAGTCCTGAATATTCATTGGAAGGATTGATGAAGAAGCTAAAGCTTCAGTACTTTGGGCACCTGATACGAAGAGCTAACTCATTGGAAAAGACCCTGATGCTGGGAAAGATTGAGGGCAGGAGGAGGAGGGAATGACAGAGGACAAGATGATTGAATGGCATTACCAACTCAATGGACATGAGTTTGAGCAAACTCTGGGAAATAGTAAAGGACAGGCAAGCTTGGCATGCTGCAGTCCATGGGGTCACAGAGTCGGACACAGCTTAGCAACTGAACAACAACAACATAAACTCTTGCTTATCCAGAGTTAATGGCCTTCCTTTACATTGGAGCCCCTTACTTCTGCAGAATAGAAGCAGACTGGACATGGAGGAATACAGATGCAGTACTAATTCCAATTCTAACTCCAGTTCTACTCTAGCTCAGAAGTGAGATGAGCTCATCTAATTTTATGCTCAAAATTCACCTTTGATCCTTAACGTTATTCCTGAAGAATGAAGAGCACTGGAATAAATCCAGTAGTAGATCCAGGTCCTTTCAGGATCAACAATAGCTAGTTCCCAATCCTGACAAATATAATAACAGAGAAGGGAAAAGGCTGAGAACAGAAGGGCCACCACAGTCATAACTAGGAGATCTGGGCTCCACAGCAGAGCCTTACAGTCTGGAGTAGGAAGTTCAAACATTTTTACAGTGGCCAAACCAGAACTCGAGGTACTAAGGAAGAAAGCAAAATAAATAGAAAGTTTGATATGTCAATTTATAATCAAAGGTCATATGTGAGTCCTTCTTCCCTTAGCACATAATAGCCAGAGGCCCTCTCCTGTGTCCAGAGAAGGGGTGTCACCCCCTGAAGAGCATTTGGAGGCAGCAAGTCTGTGGATAGTACGTTGCAGTTCATGTTACCTCCATGGAGAAGATAGTTCCCTTGGTCTTTGCAGTGGTTCACAGGTTGTGTCAATTATGAATGCATCGCTGTCACATTACATGCATAGTTCCTACAACTCTCTGCTTGTCTCCACAGTTTTTAGGCCATATCAGACACTTTCAGGCAGATGGGACTTTGTGAAAATTGTGATCTTGATTTGAATAAAATCAAATTGAGTCTTTTGAGGTTTGTTTGTCATCCATATAAAGATATATGCCATGTGCTCAGTTGTGTCGGATTCTTTGTGACCCCAGAGACCATAGCCTGCCGAGCTCCTCTGACCATGGGATTTTCCAGGAAAGAATACTAGAGTGGGTTGTCATTTCCTTCTCCATGGGATCTTCTTGACCCAGGGATAGAACTCATGTCTCCTGTGTCTCCTGCATGCAGGTGGATTCTTTACCTGCTGAATAATGGTGAAGCCCTATAAAAATATACACCTTAAAAAAAAGATTATCTGGAGGAAATAATAATTGCTAACCTTTATTGAACATTTAATGTCTGTCAGGCCTTGTGCTCATGACTTTTCCTGGATTATCTTATTGTCTGTTCATACAGTCCCATGAATCATTATCACTCTCATTTTACAGATGAGCAGACTGAGCTAAAGCACATGGAGTCCTTCACTCAGGTCCCAATTAGCTGGCTGGTAGAACCAGCATTTAGACGGGCAGTTTGGCTTTTGTTGTTGTTTAGTTGCTAAGTTGTGTCCTAGTAATAATTATGAGAATTATTCTTTGTGTGGAAATATTTGTAACTTTAGGAAATATTTACAAGTAAAATACTTGCTATTTTATAGATCATCACACAGCACTGAATAGAGTTCCTTGAGCTTTTTCTCAGATGGTGCTAGTGGTAAAGAATCCACCTGTCAATGCAAGAGAAGTAAGAGCCGCAGTTTCAATCCCTGGGTTAGGAAGATCCCCTGGAGGAGGGCACGGCAATCCACTCCAGTATTCTTGCCTGAAGAATCCCATGGACAAAGGAGCCTGATGGGCTACAGTCCATGGAATTGCAAAGAATTGGACATGGCTAAAGAGACTTAGCATGAACTATATTCAGAGATGGATTTTAATTCTTCAGGAGTCAATAAAATACGAAGAAAAAGAATGGAGATGAAATTGCTCAGCAGATTTCTGGCCTCATGCCACATTGTATTAAATACATTACAACATTCTCCCTCATACATTATATGTAATAATTGACATAAAAAATTAAAAGGGTATTTATAATATCGTTTTGAATTTTATTTGGCCATAAGCAATGCAAATAGCTTATAATTGACTCTGATTTCTCTCAAGTCACCATGGATATATGAAAATTCTTGCAAAGTGAAGAGAATCTAATTTACAGCTAGTTCCAAAGTGCAATAGAAATATTATGAATTCTAAATTTAATCATAATGCAGCTAGCATTAAATTATGTTTGTTTATTGGTAAATATTTAATTTCTCATTTGTATTCTTATTTTCCTCTTGCTAAGTGAATAATATTTTTCCTGGCTTCAAAAATGTGATAGGCTCCTGAGAAGCATAGCATTCCTGGGCACTGTTCTTATAGTGTCTAAAGAATAAAACAGACTCAAATTTAGCAAATAACACTCAGTGGTAAAGAATCTGCTTGCCAAGCAGGAGACACAGGTTCAATCCTTGGGTGGGGAAGATCACCTGGAGGAAGAAATGGCAACCCATGACAGTGTTCTTGCCTGGGAAACCCTTTGGACAGAAGAGCCTAGTGGGCTACAGTTTATGGGGTCACAAAGAGTCGGACAGGACTGAGTGACTAAACAACAACACACAAAAAAATTAGCGAACACTAAGGACCTGGGGTCACCCACAGAGCTCTGTGGACCTTCAGGAGTTGTTCATTCAATGAATTTCCCTGTATTTATGGTAGATAAGCTGGTAAAGAATCCGCCTTCAATGAAGGAGACCCCAGTTCGATTCCTGGGTCAGGAAGATCCGCTGGAGAAGGGGAGAAGGGGAGAAGGGACAAGCTACTCACTCCAGTGTTCTTGGGCTTCCCTGGTGGCTCAGCTGGTAAAGACTCTGACTGCAGTGCAGGAGACCTGGGTTTGATCCTTGGGTTGGGAAGATCTCCCTGGAGAAGGGAATGGCCACCCACTCCAGTATTCTGGCCTGGAGAATTCCCTGGACTTTATAGTACATGGGATTGCAAAGAGTCGGACACGACTGAGTGACTTTCACTTTCACCTTATGTCTAGAATACTCATTGGAAGCCTTGCCAAGTTGGTTAGGGGCTGTGTTGGCACCCTGAAGAGTTGACTCTCGTTTTAGATATTGTGTAAAAAAAAAAAAAAAGGAATCTTCTAGGATATCATTAAATCAGTGTTCCCTATTTTTAAATAAGAATTAAAATAGAGCAGTTTATTCTCCTTGGATAAAATGGTTTAAGTACTTGTGGCTGGTGTTCTCTCTCCCTAAAGCCTCCGAAGTCAGGCTTTCATTTAAATTCAGATGTACTTCACCTTGGGCTCCCCAGGGGGCGCTAACGGTAAAGAACCTGACTGCCCATGCGAGAGACGCAAGCGACACAGGTTTGATGTGGGTTGCGAAGATCCCTGGAAGAGCGCATGGCAACCCACTCCAGTATTCTTGCCTGGAGAATCCCATGGACAGAGAACCTGGAGAGCAACAGTCCACGGGGTCGCAAAGAGTTGGACACGACTGAAGTGACTTAGCACACATGCACTGCTGCTGCTGCTAAGTCGTCTCAGTCGTGTCCAACTCTGTGCGACCCCATAGACGGCAGCCTACCAGGCTCCCCCGTCCTTGGGATTCTCCAGGCAAGAATACTGGAGTGGGTTGCCGTTTCCTTCTCCAACGCATGAAAGTGAAAAGTGAAAGTGAGGCTACCAGGCTCCTCCGTCCACGGGATTTTCCAGGCAAGAGTACTGGAGTGGGGTGCCATCGCCTCTTCATCTTAAACTGTAACTGTCCTCTGTCAAGAAGTTGCCTTCTGAAAGGCCACAGATGAGTAATACACAATAGTACAACTCATCTGGTCAACTGTAAGATTGCTTTCAATTTGAAGGTGAAACACAGAGCTCTCAGCGGGTTTTGGAATGTGAGCTCTGAACCTCCTTACAATTTCTGATGAGTCATCATGTACATGAGGGAGAACAAATACAAAGGAGAAATCTCGTACTCATGGACACACAAACACACACATGTGCATACACACACTCATTGTCCTGGCAGCAAGTAGGTGTAACATGATAATATTAATTATAAAGCGTGTATTTGAATTCCCCGGGGGGAGTTTGTAAAACCCTTCTCAAGTGAGCTTCATTGTATCCTCTTTTGAATCATGTGATGGAGAGATTTCTAATTGTATTTATTCAATTATTTATAACATTCAAATGTTATAACATTCAATGTTATAACATAACATTCAAAATGGGATGAAATCCAAGTTAAGACGTTGATATACTTACCATAAGACATGTGATCTGCAACATTTTACATAATCCAGAAAGATGAATAAACAATTATAAATATTTTTAGTGAAAGCAAATCAAAGGAGTTGCTATAATCATATATAGAAAATTGAGATTTTCTTATTAATACCCTCCTGTTTCTTGTCAGAGAGATGAGAGCTACTTAAAAATAAATCAAGAGAAATTGTGACAAGATATTATCCCAGTCCACAGTATTTTCTAATTTCTCTAATTTAGACCTGTTATTGGGGCTTTCCTGATGGCTCAAAAGTAAAGAATCTGCCTGCAATGCAGGAGATACAGGAGATGTGGGTTCAGTCTCTGAGTGGGGAAGATCCCCTAGAGGAGGAAATGGAAACCCACTCCAGTATTCTTGCCTGGAAAATCCCATGGACAGAGGACCCTGGAGGGCTATAGTCCATGGGGTCACAAAGAGTCAGACAAGACTGAGCACGCACGCACACACAGACGTGTACTATGGTCAAGAGGAACATAATATAAATTGATAGAGCATAATAGAAGTGGGTGAATTTAAATGTACCTCTCTCAGTCTGACAGATTAAGTAGGAACAATATAATCCAGGGGATCTAAATGCTATATATATATTGGCATTCTTCTATTCGGTTTTGAACACCATTATGCTTTCTGTTCAGAGAAGGCACTGGCAACCCACTCCAGTACTTTTGCCTGGAAAATCCCATGGACGGAGGAGCCTGGTAGGCTGCAGTCCATGGGGTCGCTAAGAGTCGGACACGACTGAGCGACTTCACTTTCACTTTTCATTTTCATGCATTGGAGAAGGAAATGGCAACCCACTCCAGTGTTCTTGCCTGGAGAATCCCAAGGATGGAGGAGCCTGGTGGGCTGCCGTCTATGGGGTCGCACAGAGTCGGACACGACTGAAGTGACTTAGCAGCAACAGCATGCTTTCTGTTGGACGATGACCTCTAGACTTCCAGGAACTCAATCTTTTATGCTGTAATCTCAAGACTGAGAACAGTGCCTGCTCCAACTTTGCTAAAATTTCCCCTGAATAGCTGGTATTCATTATTAGATAGAAAATTCCTTGTGATCTGTGATAACATTTCTCTACCCTTATTGTACCATTTCACGTGTGAACACTATTACAACACATAGAGGAAAAGCTTAGTAGATATTCGTGATGACAGATCAAATGTTTATCACCAAATCCTTGAAGATCAGAGTATAACTCTTTGATTTTTTTGATATTATCTTTTCCTCCAAACACATTAATTCTAGAGCAGTTAAAAAAAATGACTATGGCCACAGGCACAGATTAGAAATTAAAATAGGCTCAAAAGACAATAAACTCTAAGAAAGTTGTAAGAAAAGAGATAAGCTAAAATGACTATTTGATCCAGAATGAACATTGCACTTTGTTATTATTTCTCCCTGCCATCTGCATCTTCATTACCCTACAGGGTCCATGGTATTAAGCTTAAAATAATGCTTGTTGACATGGCTAAAACATGCTTCTGCAAAAAAAAAAAAAGAAAAAGAAAGGAATAAAAACCAAACCAAATATTAAAGGTCCTGATAAAACAAAGTTAAACAGATTTCTTAGCTGCAGAACTTGACATAGCCTTTTCTATGTTTAAGTGAATGAATCTTTAAAAGAAGAATAAGTCAGAATCCACTTATGGCATAACAATTGAAATCCTCTCCCCTAGACTCCAGAATTCAGAAGCTGCAAATTTTAAAATACTAGTAATACTTTTTAAAGTTTAGTACCCATCTAACAAGAATAATTTTTAACATAGAAAATTAGTAGATGGTGCATATTAATACTAATACCACCCAAGCTCCATATAATGAATCAAAATGATGGTTCAAAAATAGTGTTCCATCATGCTTCTTCTAGATACTGCAATTGCCTCCAAATATACATATTTTACCCAAAATTTATTTCACTATAGAAAATCTTCCTTCCCCTGTTTTGAAGAATATGTTCTTCAAACATATTCTTGAATATGAAACTTATGGAGTTTCATATTCATGAAACTTAAAATGGGTTCATGCTCCTTAAAATGCCCTTTGGGGAAACACTATTGTTACGCTGTGAATCCCTAAGTGTGTAGGTGGAATGCTTTAATACAAATATTTATATGATGGCAACCTCTCCAGTTTTTTCTTTTTCTGAAAACAAATACTGACATATTTATTTGTATAAATGTAATTCCATTGGTGATTCATCAAATGTATCACGGGCACACATTTACTCTGAGGATTTATTCTGTTTTTCCAAAGAAGGGAGACCTTGCCCTTCAGAAGTGGGATAGAAATATTCCTGGTATCCACTCCTTTCTTTAGAGCAATAAAAATCCAAATCAATAGCAATATCTAATTATATACACTTGATGGTACATAGCAATATGGTTAATTATTGGGCTGAATTCATAATCAGAATGTTGACTTCATTTTGAAGTCGACATCTTTCTCCTTCCTGCGCCCTGAGCTAATCCCTGGAGTTACTATACTAATAAATAACAATATGACTCTTTTCTCAAACTTTCCCTTTGAATAGCTGTTGCTTCATTCAAATACTAATAAATATTAAAATGGTCAAAAACAAGAGGCTGATGAAAAGGCAAAGCAAAAGTACATATCTCCATAAGTTTCATAGACAGGTTTTATTAGCCGAATGTATATGCTTAGAGAGTTCATATTAAGTTTAATCAAATACACAATTTCATTTCTTTTTTTTTTTAAATAATGATTTTTTTTAATAAATTTATTTATTTTAGTTGGGGGCTAATTACTTTACAATATTGTAGTGGTTTTTGCCATACACTGACATGAATCAGCCATGGGTTTACACGTGTTCCCCATCCTGAACCCCCCTCCCACCTCCCTCCCCATCCCATTCTTCTGGGTCATTCCATTGCCCCAGCCCTGAGCATTTGTCTCATGCATTGAACCTGGAATGGTGTTCTGTTTCACATATGATAATATACATGTTTCAATGCTATTCTCTCAGAACGTCCCACCCTCACCTTCTCCCTCAGAGTCCATAAGACTGTTCTATGCATCTGTGTCTCTTATTCTGTCTCGCATATAGGGTTATCATTACCGTCTTTCAAATTCCATATATATTCATTAGTATACTGTATTGGTGTTTTTCTTTCTGGCTTACTTCACTCTGTATAATGGGCTCCAGTTTCATTCATCTCAATAGAACCGATTCACTTTCTTCCTATAATTTCATTAGGAAATTATTGAGGAAAAATTAAAAGCAATGATTCATCCTATAAATCTAAGAGACTTGTCCTATGTTTGCATCATTGCCAGCTATGGAGTTCACGATTGGATCTGCAGGACAATGTCACCAAGAACTCAGGAAATAATGGATAATGTATTCTTCTTTAGCTTTTTCTTTTACCCATTGCCTTCTAGACATTAATTGCCTTCTAGACATATCAGGGCTTCCCTGATAGCTCAGTTTTCATAAAGAATCAGCCTGCAATACAGGAGACCTGGGTTTGATCCCTGGGTTGAGAAGATCCCCTGGAGAAGGGAAAGGCTACCTACCCACTCCAGTATCCTGGCCTGGAGAATTCCATGGACCAACTTCCCCACATCTCAATGTGTTCACCAACACAGAAGCTCTCTGAACCCTGTACTTCTGGGAGATTCCATTACATAGTCAGGACTGATAAAATCATTGACTATTGGTAATTGAACTCAATTGCTAGCCCCTCTTCCCTCCTTGGAGGAGGTTGGGGGTAGGAATGATAATTATAAGCCTCTAATCACATAGTTGTTTCCTTTGTCAATGCTCCTCATCTTTAGGTGTTTCCCACAAGTCACCTCATTAACATAAACTCAGGTACTGTTGAAAGGTGAGTGCTAAGTCACTTCAATCATGTCCAACTCTTTGCGACCCTGTCCATGGGATTCTCCAGGCAAGAATACTGGAGTGAATTGCAATTTCCTTCTCCGGTGGATCTTTCCAACCCATGGGTTGAAACTGGGTCTCCTGCATTGTAGGCAGATCCTTTACCATCTGGGCCACCAGGGGATCTTCCCATAATGTAGAAAAGATAAAAAAGATAGTGAGTGTCAAGAAAAGAAAGAGAGCATCAAGTGATTTTCTTTCCTTTGTCTTGGTATTAAGCAAGAATTTTACTTAAAATTTCAAGAAGTTAAGGTGAATTTTATGCTCATAAACTTGTTCGGGTGTTCTAATACATCGCTTTGCTAGGTTTAAGAAGTGCTAAACAATTCACTGGCTCTGAGTTAGTGAATTTTGTGGCTGATACTGACTTGTCATCATCTCCCAACTGTAAGTAAATAAAGATAAAGCTCACTAAATTAGATTGGAGGTAATGAAGACTTGGAATTTAATAGACTCCTTTATATAATTTGGCAAATTATGCATACATGCAAATTAACCTAATCTATTCAAATTGAGGAACTTAATTTACCCTCAGACATGCCTCTTAATTTGTAACAAATTGCAATTAAATCAGTGTGTGGTGAAAATACTGGAGTCTTTCTTGTCAGGAAAACTTAGAATAGAATTCATTCACTTCATTTATAAGAGCTATACTTAAGGGCTTTAAATATCCATTTCCTTGTCTTTAAATTAAGGATGATTAGATCTACTTCACTGGACTCTGTTGAGAGTTAAATGAGATAATGAAGGGAAAAGGCCATGTCTAGTTCCTGTTAGTGAAAGTGTTAGTTGCTCTGTCATTTCTGACTCTTTGCAACCCCATGGAGCCCACCAGGCTCCTCTGTCCCTGGAATTCTCCAGGCAAGAATACTTGAGTGGGTAAACATTTCCTTCTGTAAGGGATCTTCCTGACTCAGGGATCGAACTCAAGTCTCCTGCATTACAGGTAGATTCTTTATCATCTGAACCACCAAGTAAGTGCTCACTCAATGCTACCTTTGGTCCTGAGGAGTCAGAACAGTTTCAGACATAGCAATAATCTTTATAATTGCACTTCAAATGTCACACAAATGAGATGTTCGCTGTAAATAGCAAGTTCAAATAATTATTGTGACATGAAGGAGTTTACAGTAAAATGAAGTCATTATCTATACATATAAAAATATTTTCCCCAAGAAAAAGAAATGTAAAAAAGGCAAAATGTTTGTCAGAGGAGGCCTTACAAATAGCTGAGAAAAGAAGAAAAGCTAAAGGCAAAGGAGAAAAGGAAAGATATACCCATCTGAATGCAGAGTTCCAAAGAATAGCAAGGAGAGATAAGAAAGCCTTCCTCAGTGATCAGTGCAAAGAAATAGAGGAAAACAATAGAATGGGAAAGACTAGAGATCTCTTCAGGAAAATTAGAGACACCAAGGGAACATTTCATGCAAAGATGGGCTCGATAAAGGACAGAATGGTATGGACCTAACAGAAGCAGAAGAGATTAAGAAGAGGTGGCAAGGATACACAGAAGAACTGTACAAAAAAGATCTCCACGACCCAGATAACCATGATGGTATGATCATGGTTGAGGCAGACATCCTGGAATGCAAAGTCAAATGGGCCTTAAGAAGCATCTCTATGAACAAAGCTAGTGGAGGTGATGGAATTCCAGTTGAGCTATTTCAAATCCTAAAAGATGATGCTGTGAGAGTGCTGCACTCAATATGCCGGCAAATCTGGAAAACTCAGGAGAAGCCACAGGACTGGAAAAGGTCAGTTTTCATTCCAAACCCAAAGAAAGGTAATGCCAAAGAATGTTCAAACTACTGCACAATTGCACTCATCTCACACGCTAGCAAAGTAATGCTCAAAATTCTCCAAGCAAAGCTTCAACAGTATGTGAATCGTGAACTTCCAGATGTTCAAACTGGATTTAGAAAAGGCAGAGGAACCAGAGATCAAATTACCAACATCTGCTGGATCATCAAAAAAGCAAGAGAGTTCCAGAAAAACATCTGCTGCTGCTGCTAAGTCGCTTCAGTAGTGTCCGACTGTGTGCAAACCAATATGGCAGCTCACCAGACTCCCCCGTCCCTGGGATTCTCCAGGCAAGAACACTGGAGTGGATTTCCATTTCCTTCTACAATGCATGAAAGTGAAAAGTGAAAGTGAAGTCTCTCAGTCACGTTTTACTCTCAGTGACCACATGGACTGCAGCCTACAAGGCTCCTCTGTCCATGGGATTTTCCAGGTAAGAGGACTGGAGTGGGCTGCCAGTGCCTTCTCCAGAAAAACATCTACTTCTGCTTTATTGACTACACCAAATCCTTTGACTGCATGGATCATAACAAACTGTGAAAATTCTTCAAGAGATGAGAATACCAGACCACTTGACCTGCCTCCTGAGAAATCTGTATGCAGGTCAAGAAGCAACAGTTAGAACTGGACATGAAACAACAGACTGGTTTCAAATCAGGAAAGGAGTACTTCAAGGCCATATATTGTCACCCTGCTTATTTAACTTATATGCAGAGAACATCATGTGAAATGCCAGGCTGGATGAAGCACAAGCTGAAATCAAGACTGCTGGGAGAAATAACAATAACCTCAGATATGCAGATGACACCATCCTTATGGCAGAAAGCAAAGAACTAAAGAACCTCTTGATGAAGGTGAAAGAGGAGAGTGAAAAAGTTGGCTTAAAACTCAACAGTTAGAAAAACTAAGATCGTGGCATTCGGTCCCATTACTGCATGGCAAATAGATGGGAAATCAATGGAAACAGTGAGAAACTTTATTTTCTTGGGCTCCAAAATGACTGCAAATGGTGACTACAGCCATGAAATTAAGATGCTTGCTCCTTGGAAGAAAAGTTATGACCAACCCAGACAGCATATTAAAAAGCAGGGATATTACTTTGCCATCAAAGGTCCATCTAGTCAAAGCTATGGTTTTTCTAGTAGTCATGTATGGATATGAGAGTTGGAATATAAAGAAAGCTGAGAGCCAAAGAACTGATGCTTTTGAACTGTGGTGTTGGAGAAGACTCTAGAGATTCTCTTGGACTGCAAGGAGATCCAACCAGTCAATCCTAAAGGAAATCAGTCCTGAATATACATTGGGAAGACTGATGCTGAAGCTGAAACTCCAATACTTTGGCCACCTGAAGAACTGACTCATTGGAAAAGACCCTCACCCTGGGAAATACTGAAGGCTAGAGGAGAAGGGGACGACAGAGGATGAGATGGTTGGATGGCATCACCAATGCGATGGACATGAGTTTGAATAGGCTCTGGGAGTTGGTGATGGACAGGGAAGCCTGGTGTGCTGCAGTCCATGGGGTCACAAAGAGTTGGACACGACTGAGCAACTGAAGTAAACTGATAAAATTATTCACTATTGAGAGTTCTCCACTCTTTTGGATCTTATATTATTCTCTGGAATATTTGGGCTTCCACTAAACCAGTGAAGTAATTAATCTCAATATTCCCTTCCTACTGTTGAAGTACATCTTCCAAAGGACCTGGTCCTGACAACTTGATTGTTAGATTTTTTATTAGAACTGCAATTCATTCATCTCTCTTACCATCATTGACTGAATTCCTAATTGTTGAAGCCACCCAAGTCTTGGCTGCTATCATCACTCACCTGGATGGTAAAAAATACCTCTTAAGTGTTTACTTGACAATCGGCTTTCAACAGCTCAGTTGGAGTGATTTGTCTTAAGCTTCCAATCAGGATCACGTGGTGGTTTAGTTGCTAAGGTGTGTCAGACTCTTGCGACCCCATGCCAGGCTCCTCTGTCCATGGGATTCTCCAGGCAAGAATACTGAAGTGGATTACCATTTCCTTCTCCAGGGGAACTTCCCAACCTAGGGATCAATCCCAGGTATCCTACATTGCAGGAAGATTCTTTACCAACTGAGCTATGAGGGAAAGCCAACCAGAATCATATTTCCCTTCTATTTAAACCAAATCAGGGACTTCTGATTTCGTTTAGAAAGGTATTTCCAGGTATGGCCTTTGAGGTCCTCCATGATCTGATCCTATCCATCTATATAAGCTCATTTCGACCCTTCCTCCAAACCATCACTATTTCTCACCCCCGAAATATACTTTTAAGTTCCTTCAGCACACTGAAACCTCCCATACTACAGGGTTACAGCACCTGCTGCTTCCTTGGCCTGAAATGCTCTTTCGCCCACTTTTTATACAATTATTTTTTTCTCAGCCTTTCATTCTCAGCATGAGAAAATGTTAGTTCCACTGAAACATATTCCCTTATCACCATACATAAATGAGATCTCCTTTTGTCTTCCTTGTTATATTATTCTACACAGCACGCTCATATCATTTTATTTGTTTGTAGTCCTGTTCTGTTTATTTTTGCTATTTACATGCATCACTCACTAGAATATATTCTACAGGATGGCAGGAAATACATCTGTCTTACCTTTGTATTCAAACACTGAATTGTCAAATTATCTGTCATGGGTGACACAGAGTATAGTAACTGATGTTCAGTGGAAGGTATACATACTGGGTGTTATAAGAACAAATAAACTGGGTCAAATTAGGATAGTACTTCCACATAAGCAACCCTATTACCATTACTTCTTTCTTCATGGAAAATACAGATAAGCAAATCTGAGGAGAAACCCTCTCTAAGGACAAAGAACATTCTGCCTATAAATTCACAGCTTTTGCAAGCATAGCAATAAGTCCTCCATTCAACTTGATATATTTCAATGAACAAAAACAGATGTTATTATCCAATGGTAACAGATATTAAATAATTACAGCTTCTAGCCTAGTCAGAAAGAGTGCTGGTTGAAATTCAATGCCCATATACTATTAAAATATTTGTTCAATTAATTAAAATTAATGTCTCAAATTGTAGGTTTATTTCAAGCCTTGGGGCTTTGTATAGATCTGGCAGGTCTTTTACTACAGGGATATTTTTATTAGCAATTTTCTTTCTTTAAATAGACATAATTTCTAAAAGAAATTGTCCACACTGGGGTGAAAAACAGCATTATGTGGGTCACTGATTTTGCTTCTCTTTTTACCAGTCTTTTATCTCACTTGAAAGTGGAAGTGTTAATTGTTCAGTTGTGTCCAGTGCTTTGCAAATCCATAGACTGTAGCCCACCAGGTTTCTCTGTCCATGGTATTCTCTAGTCAACAATACTGGAGTGGGTTGCTATTTCCTTCTCCAGGGGATCTTCCCAAACCAGGAATCAAATCCAGGGCTCCCACTTTGAAGGCAGATTCTTTACTATCTGAGCCACCAGGAAAGCCTATATCTCCCTTGATTGAGATATATCTCCTACAGTTTGTTTTAAAATAGCAGCATTATGAGGTTGTTGAGATGTGCTTTTATGAATGGAGCAGTATTATTTTAAGAGCCAGCATCTCAGCCGCCTCAGGGGTGACCGTGAAAGGCTACTCTGCTCCCACTTTATGTTCTCTTTTTTCTTGAGAAGCTGTTTAGGAAAGTGCAATATCAGCTTTGGGGGTCACACAGATTTTGGCTCAAATATGGATCATCACTTATTGGGTATTTAATACTCAGTGCCTCAGTTTTTCATCTATCAAGTAGGGAATAGGAAAAAAATATTTGCTTTATGGGATTATTGAGAGGGCTAAATAAAATAATGTATGCAATGCCTGACCCAGAATCATTGTTAGAAATGATTGCCTGTTACTAGTCTCAGGATAACAGAACATTTTGGGCTTCCCTGGTGGCTCAGATGGTAAAGAATCTGCCTGCAATGTAGGAGACCTGGGTTTGATCCCTGGGTCGGGGAGATCCCCTGGAGAAGGGAATGGCTACCTACTCCAGTATTCTTGCCTGGAGAATTCCATGGACAGAGGAGTCTGGTGGGCTAAAGTCCGTGGGGTCACAAAGAATTGGACGCAACTGAAAGATTAACACTTTCACTTTCTTTTGGAAAAATATGAATTAATTTAAGTAAGATTATAGAGTAAAGTGGCTTCCCCGATGGCTCAGTCAGTAAAGAATCTGTTTGCAATGACAGGAGACCTGGGTTTGATCCCTGGGTTGGGAAGATCTCCTGGAGGAGGAAATGGCAACCCACTTCAGTGTTCTTGCCTGGAAAATTCCAAGGACAGAGGAGCCTAGGGGTCTATAGTTCATGGGATCGCAAAAGAGTCAGACACTACTGAGCAATCAAGCACGTATGCACACAAAGTTATATCATTGTCCAAAAGGGGTCACTAGCAGCATGTACATTACCAGCCACATCCATCTTGATGAAAAACACCTAGGTCACAGGGTGACCTGTTTAGAGCAGGAGAATAGAAGTATGAGTCATAGGTACAACTTGGATCTTTCCATTATTTGTTCTGAAACATCCAATAAACACAAGCATAGTTTCCTCTAAGCATCTGATGCAAAAATTGCAGCATTTGTTTGGATTATATAAATAGTCAAGGCAGAATTTAGTTACAACAAATTTTAAATTCTCAAGCTGCTCCAAAATCCATCTAAAATGACATCACTGAAGTTAGAAAAGGAAAATGAAGGATATTTTTTGCAGGATTCAGCAAGCAGCAGAAATAAGTATTTTCTATGTCTTTTTTAAGTTGGCCAAACTAAACCACACAATGCCACACATCATGATGCTTCAACATACAAGAAAAATGAATGAAAGTAAACTTTGTTATTAACTTATCAAGATGCTTTCTTATTTATTCCTTATATTTTATATAAAGCAATAATTTTAGTCTCAATTGTTTTACTTCAGTTCTGTCTTAGAAGCAATGCAATTTGTGTGTACCTACTATTAACAGAAACATGTTGAAGTGATTTAAATAAAAGAACATATACAATAAGGATATCAAAACAGTCACAAAAATAGAAAATAAAACTCAACAAAAGAAAAGAGAAAGTACATCACACAGGCTGGTACAGGTGCTATGAATGGGCATCAAATGTATTACACAATACTTTCACAGCAGGCAAGAGAAGAATCACAGTAATAACATGGCTTTTGTTGCTAACAGAAGGGCTGACTACCATCCAAGGACACAAGACACTGACTCGCATTTGCATGTTTACCTCTCAGTGTTGGGTGGTTGGGGGTGGGCATACAAAGAAGAACTGAATGACACCCTGGGCTTAGGTGAATCTCTCAGGTCATGAGCAGACATAAAGGAAGAGCAGCAAATCACACAGTGAATAAGTCATTCATCTTGCATTCATGCTTTCCTAGAACCTTCCAGCCTATCTGAGGAGCTGGATAATTAATGGTGATTTAAGTTAGGCAGGCTGTGCTGGAGCCTGGGTTGAATCTGTCAACCATCTCATGTCTTCCTCCCACCTCCAGATGCCAGGGAGTCTAGAAACTGAACACCAACATTTTGATTGTGCCAGACTTTGAGGCCATGTCAAAGTCTGACAATATTCTCAAAACTTAAATATTGGAAATGGTCACCTATAAAATGAATGAAGAGAGGATTTAGAAAATAACATTCATCACGGCAGAAATAGTCAATGAAACTGTATCTTCTTCTAGTCTGTGATTTCTCTGTGGGCAAGAACTCTGTCTTTCCATTCATTCTGTATTCTTAGCAAGGAGCACAATATTTAGCAAATAGAAGCTGTCCAGATGTTTGATAAATAAATCAAATATTTTGATAAAGTAAAGCGAGCTCTGTAGTTAAGGCTCACGGGTTTAGTTGCTCTGAGGCATGTGGGATCTTCCTGGATCAGACATCAAATCCCATGTGCCCTGCATTGGCAAGTGGATTCTTAACCACAGGACCACCAGAAAAGTCCTTAAATTTTATTATAAATTTCATATGCCATGTTCTAGTAGAAAATTCTGATCAGTACATTTTTATAATATATCAAAAAAAATCTACACAACATTTGTCTCAAAGTAGATGTGTGTCTTAGTTTACGTAAATAGTATTATGAAAGATGGATCTCTAATTTTTCATCTCAGAAATTTCCTTGTGTATTTTGGGGAGAAACATGACAGAGGCAAAATGTCAACCAAAAAATGCTTCTTTATTAACATTTGTGGAACTATGAAGTTAAAATAGGCAGAAAGTAAGTTCCAAGTGTTGGATGTGAAGACAGGAAGTGAGGTAATCAGGATAAAGGAAGGAAAAAAGAAAGGCATGTAACTTGTAGACAAGACAAATGGCCAAAGGCACTGCTTTGCTCTGAGGTGGTGGTGGACAGGGAAGCCTGGCATGCTGCAATCCCTGGGGTCACATAGAATCCGACACGACAGCAACTGATCCACAACAAACTGTTTCTATTTGAAAATCTCGCCTTGTCACCCACCCCACACTTCTGACCAATCTGAGAGTAACATTATTGGTTACTAAGATCAACTGTACTTCTCTTTACTGAGGAAATTGTGTAAATTTTTGTACTGGGATTATCTTGTATATCTTATGGCACTTGAGTATATATTGCATCGTATTACTACTATTTTAGAGTAGGAAATGACAACCCACTCCAGTATTCTTGCCTGGAAAATTCCGTGGACAGAGGAGCCTAGTGGGCTACAGTGCATGGGGTTGCAAAGAGTCAGCCACAACTGAGTGACTGACAGCATTACTATTCAGGTACATATTTTACTCCTCTTATTATTCTGTATGCTTATTAAGAATACCACGTCGTTATATTCTGATGTGTCTTCAGTGAACTCTTTTTCGGTACACTGGTTTTAGTCAAATTCACCCAGGCCTTCAATAAATACTTATGTTGCATTCTGAAATACGCTAGAGGGGAAAAAAAAAAACACTGACTTAAAAAACATGACAATCCTCTTGTTAAGACATGTCATATAAACAGAATGCTTTTTAAAGCAGCACATCAAGAGATGATCATTGTACGCTCACAGAAACAGTCCATAGGATTCCAAAAGCTGGACAGCTTAGGCTGGATTGGTCAGAGAGGGTTGAATGGAAGATGGAGATTTTAAATAAGTATTGAGAGATGAGTGGAAAGGATAGTGAATGGATGAACAATGAGAATTTTACCTAAATGTACTGTTGTGTGCCGTTTGCTGTTTATAGGCAAACATAACCCAAACATCTTTAAGCTAGGAAACCAACTTTTTCTGTAGAACTAAATCCTCCTGGCAAGTATCATAAATATTACATTCTATAGGTATAATACTTTAGCAGAAAAATTATGAATATATCTCAAACTATCAAAAAGTTCTGCAGAAAAGAGAAAGTAACCTCCTTGAGAGGGGACACCATGTCCCCAGACAGCCTAGTACTCTGTATCCAGCATTGTTGATTTATAAGGCATTCAAATGATTGCTAAGTGATTTCAGAAATTCAGTTTAGTTCAGTCGTTCAGTCGTGTCTGACTCTTTGTGACTCCATGAACCGCAGCACACCAGGCCTCCCTGTCCATCACCAACTCCCAGAGTTTACCCAAACTCATGTCCATTGAGTCGGTAATGCCATCTAACCAGCTCATCCTCTTTCGTCCCCTTCTCTTCCTGCCTTCAATCTTCCCCAATATCAGGGTCTTTCCAAATGAGTCAGCTCTTCATATTACGTGGCCAAAATACTGGAGTTTCAGCTTTAACATAAGTCCTTCCAATGAACACCCAGGACTGATTTCCCTTAGGATGGACTGGCTGTATCTCCTTGCAGTCCAAGGGACTCTCAAGAGTCTTCTCCAACACCACAGTTCAAAAGCATCAATTCTTCTGTGCTCAGCCCTCTTTATAGTCCAAATCTCACATCCATACATGACCACTGGAAAAACCATAGCCTTGACTAGATGGACCTTTGTTGACAAAGTAATGTTAGAAATTAAATGGAATAAAAAATAATGTCTTGATTTTTTGTCCTTAGTTGAAGAACTTAGGAGCAAGAGGCAATGGAGCTCTTCGAGAGAAACTATGTGGGCTGAAACGGGCTTCCCAGGTGGTGCTAGTAGTAAAGAACATGCTTGTCAATGCAGGAGACTTAAGAACTGTGGGTTTGATCCCTGGGTTGGGAAGATCCCTTGGAGGAGGACATGGCAACCTACTCCACTATTCTTGCCTGGAGAATCCCATGGACAGAGGAGCCTGGCTGGCTACAGTCCATAGGGTCACAAAGAGTCACTGAAGTGACTCAGCATGTGCACACATATGGACTGAAATAGCCAGATCATTAACAGGAAAAGGTGGAAGACCCTAGAGGCATATCATCTCAATTATATCAATATTATTTCTATTCTTTTCTCCTTCTATTTGTCCTTTCCATATTTCAGGCTCTTGTGACTGACTCAAGAAGATGTGTCTGGGTCTGTGTGTGTGTGTGTGTATGTAACTTTCCAACATACCATATAATACAATAATCGCATCCTTAACTAGAAAATATGTTACATTAGAATAGGGTTTTGTCTTAAATTTCCCCTGGAGTATCCCTTAAGCTAATCCATAGTTCAATAAATATTTTTTGGATAAAAACTATTATGAATAGAACTATGTGAATATAAAACTATGTGAATAGAGCTTGAGTGTTATGTAAGAAAATAGGCCTGCTTCCAGTTCACATCGGTGCATATGCTTACTCCTCTGTGATCTGAATTCCAACCAACACCATCCTCTTATAATTAAAACAAACCTTATTTGTCAAGCATTCACAACAGGCAAGACTGTTTAAAGCATGGTTAAAATTTTGCAAAGTGTAAAATAGATTCCATTGATTTCCATTTCTCTTTGGTTTCTCTCTTCTAGCATCTAATATGTTTCAGATAGTGCTCCTGGTCAATACTGCTCTGTACTATTTCATGCAGTCCCCACAGCACACTAGAAAAATGAATATCTTTAATATCTAAGTTTTACAAATGAAATAGGAAGGCTCTGATATGGATTACAGAGAAAATACATGTGAAAGCTTCTGAAAAATAATAAGTTATGGCAAACTCTTCAGAAAGTTATTCAATCCCTTTCTGCTACAGTATTACCTGGCACAAGATCACTTATTTTGTGTGTAACTACAACACAAGAGACTGTCATTTAAGATGGATTCATTGCTCTGATGTTTTGAAAGAAAACAAAAAGTCATCAGCAATAGCACTGAAATGAATTTTGAATTACAGTAGTTTTCCATTTCTATCTCGTTTCTCATGGGGATATTGAGGTTTATGAGACATCACTTTCATTTAAAGCTCAGCTTCATTTCACAAATCAGGTCTAAGGACTTCTACTTGTTTATGATGCCTGAATATGTTTGTTGGCATATTAAAGTGAAATTGAGCATAAAATATGGGTTTATTGGGTGATAGGAGTGACACTGAAAAATTCACTTCATAAATAGATGCACTTATGGCCAGAGTTCTCTGTGTATCAGCTGATACATGAAGCTCAAAGTGAATGTGAGTAGAAGCTCTGTGAATTCTTACCTCTCCACCATGACTAGTAATTGGTTGTAATGATATTTAAACAACTATTGTGAAAATAACTATAATCATATTTTCCTAAATGACACATGTAGATATTCCTCTAAGCTCTTCTTTCCATTTAACCACTGAGCAGTATTCTTTTCTTATCTACATTTACACTCTGGAGCTACCATTCTACATTCAGTCTTTTCAAAGATTCACACCTGATATCCAAAGGAGGAGTGATTATTTATATGGGTAATAAAATCTTGTAGCTCTGTGATACTACAGATGTTATTCCATTTGATATTTTTCTTTCTATAGAAGAGATCACAAATGGGACATGTCTACAAGCAGACACTTATTTTCACTTAGTTGTTTTTAAAAATAAGTATTACTACCTTTAGACTGAGCATAAAGCCTCTGGTTTAACATATTTCCACTTTATTCTGTTTTTTTAATTGGCCTATTATACTTTTCCATGTTATCCTCCTTGTCAATGTAGACATTTGAGTTTGAAGAGCCCCTGTAAATTTTTGAGTCTTTTACCTGCCTTGCATTACTCATATGACTGGGCTTTTTTAAAATCATAATATGTAATGCATAAAATAACTTCATAATTTTAAAAATCTTTTCTTCCTCTATGATTCTTTTTAACGTCAAAGAAAAAATAAGAAAAAATATATCATGTAGTCTTAAGGATTCCTTCACTCCTCAAAAATGGTTTGATCCCTTTATTGTAACTAACTAAAAAAACTGAAAACTCTTCCTTCTAATCTTTCTAAAAAATATAAATTAAAGGGAAGATAAATACTCTATTTAGAAAATTACTTTATCCCCAAAGTTTCAAGATATGCAGTTAATTCATCACACAAAAGTGTATTGAATACCTACTACTAAGCATAGTGCAGATAAGTTCCAACTTTCAAGACCTGACATTCTAGTGAGGGGAGACAATCAATAAACTATTAATTGGTACTCTTGAGTATAAAATAATAAAGTAGGGAAATGAACCTAAGAAATGATAAAGGAATGCATTGTTTGACCTAGAATAGTAAAAAAGAAAAAAAAAAGCCCCTTTGATAAAGTTATTTGAACAAAAATCTAATTGAATTACAGGTCATCCCAAACTTATGACTGTTTGAAGATAGACCGGGACCTGGCACCCTTTGCTTGTGTGCCACAAAGCTTGCACCTGGTTAAATGTCTCCTTGGGTAACAAAATACAAGGAAACTATAAGGGACTAAAAATAAGTGCATGCATGAGCAGTTGTGGCAAATTATGGACAAAGATACAAAAAGACTAAAAAACCCAACTGCTACTTCTCAAGTTCAGTTCAGTCGCTCAGTCGTGTCCGACTCTTTGCGACCCCATGAATCGCAGCACGCCAGGCCTCCCTGTCCATCACCAACTCCCGGAGTCTACCCAAACCCATGTCCATCAAGTCGGTGATGTCATCCAACCATCTCATCCTCTGTCGTCCCCTTCTCCTCCTGCCCCCAATCCTTCCCAGCATTAGGGTCTTTTCCAATGAGTCAACTCTTCGCATGAGGTGGCCAAAGTATTGGAGTTTCAGCTTCAACATCAGTCCTTCCAATGAACATCCAGGGCTGATCTCCTTTAGGATGGACTGGTTGGATCTTCTTGCAGTCCAAGGGACTCTCAAGAGTCTTCTCCAACACCACAGTTCAAAAGCATCAATTCTTCCGTGCTCAGCTTTCTTTATAGTCCAACTCTCACATCCATACATGACCACTGGAAAAACCATAGCCTTGACTAGACGGACCTTTGTTGGCAAAGTAATGTCTCTGCTTTTTAAGATGCTGTCTACGTTGGTCATAACTTTCCTTCCAAGGAGTAAGTGTCTTTTAATTTCATGGCTGCAATCACCATCTGCAGTGATTTTGGAGCCCCCCAAAATAAAGTCTGACACTGTTTCCACTGTTTCCCCATCTATTTGCCATGAAATGATGGGACCAGATGCCATGATCTTAGTTTTCTGAACGTTGAGCTTTAAGCCAACTTTTTCACTCTCCTTTTTCACTTTCATCAAGAGGCTCTTTAGTTCTTCTTCCCTTTCTGCCATCAGGGTGGTGTCATCTGCATCTCTGAGGGTATTGATATTTCTTAAGAGCTGGAGCAAAAAACAGGGTGTCAGGAGCAAAAGCAGGTTAATGAGCATGCCCTCCTCAGGGAGAAAGCAAGGGAAATGGTTACTTGTTCTTGCTCTCCTTGATGCAGCAGGGACCCCAATAAAACCTTGCTTGAATTTCTTGACTGGCCTCATCAATTTCTATTGATTGAAGAAGGCCAAGAATGCTGGATGTTGTCAGTTCAACCTAAAATGTTTTTACTTTACAGTGGTGTGAAAGTGATACACATTCAGTAGAACCTGACTTCAAATTTTGAATTTTTATCTTTTATTTTTATCTTAGCTTTTCTTTTCTAATGATATGCAGGAGTGAGGCCCATGGGGGATGGAGGGTATAGAACATGTAAAAGGTGAAGTTACATATCTTAGATGAAGTTAAACTTTTCATAATTTTAATTAAATTATTTTACTTAAACTATTATAAATTATATAAGGAAGTGAAATCATATCTTCATAGTTTCCATTTTAAAAAATATTACTGGAGAATTGAAAGAGACACGTGTACCCCAATGTTCATCGCAGCACTGTTTACAATAGCCAGGACATGGAAGCAACCTAGATGTCCATCAGCAGACGAATGGATAAGGAAGCTGTGGTACATATACACAATGGAATATTACTCAGCCATTAAAAAATACATTTGAATCAGTTCTATTGAGATGGATGAAACTGGAGCCCGTTATACAGAGTGAAGTAAGCCAGAAAGAAAAACACCAATACGGTATACTAATGCATATATATATGGAATTTGAAAGATGGTAATGATAACCCTATATGCGAGACAGAATAAGAGACACAGATGCATAGAACAGTCTTATGGACTCTGAGGGAGAAGATGAGGGTGGGACGCTCTGGGAGAATAGCATTGAAACATGTATATTATCATATGTGAAACAGAACACCATTCCAGGTTCAATGCATGAGACAGATGCTCAGGGCTGGTGTACTGGGATGACCCAGAAGGATGGGATGGGGAGGGAGGTGGGAGGGGGGTTCAGGATGGGGAACACGTGTAAACCCATGGCTGATTCATGTCCATGTATGGCAAAAACCGCTACAATATTGTAAAGTAATTAGCCCCCAACTAAAATAAATAAATTTATTTAAAAAAATATATATTACTGGAGCTTCCCAGGTGGCTCAGTGGTAAAGAATTCACCTGCCAATACAGGAGACACAGGTTGAATCTCTGATCCAGGAAGATCCCCCAGGTAGTGGAGCAACTGAACCTGTGTGTCACAACTATTGAGCCTGCACTCCAGAGCCCAGGAGCTGCAGCTACCTTACTGTTTTACTGAGCCCACATACCCTAGAGCCTGTGCTGCACAAGAGAAGTCACTGCAATGAGGAGCCCATGCACCACAACTAGAGAGTAGTCCCCACTTGCAGCAATTAGAGACAAGCCCAAGCAGAAACAAGACCCAACACAATCAAAATAAATAAATACAGAGATAAAATCATTTTAAAAAATTACTGTAAATTATCACTTACAAACTATATTTTCATTAGAAGAAAATCTAGATCTTAGATGAATTACTGGTATATTGGCAAACACTTCAATCTACTATAACCTTTTTTATAATAAATCCCCACACTGCCATTATATCAGGCAATTATTTGAGAATTTTGGAAGAATATATATGGTAAATTAAAACATTTCCAACAAAAAATTGTCTTTAGACTGTTTAAATATACATCTTAAAAATAAACTGTCCATAATTTCCATAATTCAACAGATAGAGGACATAAAGATCAATATTGAGCTATAAGAATACAATGAAAATTATCTCCAAGTAAACAATATCTTCGTGTCTACACCTAGTTTCAGTTGCAAGAGCTAGTATAACACTCTGTGTAATTAATTAATTGGCTGTTTAATTCATCTGGTATTTATTGAATACTTGTGCAAGAGCTGTGCTAGGCTCTGCAAAACATAGTAATGAACAGAACAGACAAATCTGTGCCTTTATCAACCTGTGAATGTAAATTTCTCCCTTATATGTTGGTTTTTAAACAACAACAAAACCACAAAAAAGTAATATTTTGCTCTTTCCCAGGAAATGTTCAATTAGTATGTAAAAGTACTATAGTTGGAAAGATAAATAGAAAGATAAATTGGCTTTAAGCTGATTCCCAAGGATGATGGCATTATATGGAGATGTCACTGGGGTCGAGTTAATGCCTCAGTTCTACAGGTGAAAAGTGAAAATGAAAGTGAAATTTGCTCAGTCATGTCCAACTCCTTGCGACCCCATGGACTATACAGTCCATGGAATTCTCCAGGCCAGAATACTGGAGTGGGTAGCCTTCCCCTTCTCCAGGGATCTTCCCAACCCAGGAATCAAAACCAGGTCTCCTGCACTGCAGGTGGATTCTTTACCACAAGGGAAGCCCCAGTTCTACAGGCATAGAACCCTAATCTAACCGAAATCCTAATCTAGCACTTCACCATGAGTAAGGCCAAGGAGATGTGGATAGATTTTATATACTCTGTATCTAAATTCTAGTTTAAGTGTGCTATTTCAGTGATTGCAGAAAGTCATCGTTACACTTACCAATGAAGAACAGTCAGTTTGGAAGTTATGGAAATACCTAATTCTGTGATACACAGCAACATGAATTAGTAGCGCTAATTCATACTTACAGTATAAGAGGTGGCCTGTTGTTTGTTGTTCAGTCACTCACTCGTGTCCAACTCTTTGTGACTCCATGGATTGTGGTATACCAGGCTTCTCTGTCCTTCACTGTCTCCCGGAGTTTGTTCAAATTCATGTCCATTGAGTCAGTGATGCTACCTAACCATCTCATCCACTACTGCCCCCTTCTCCTTTGGTGGCCTCAAAAGGAGAATGGAGGTTCCCTTAAAGCACACAGGATCAATTGCCTGTTAGAAATAAAAACAAATAGACTTATTCCTCTTTACATGACTCCCAGTGTTCTGCATTCAAGGTTATGAGATTTGTTCATGGTCATTAATGTGCTATAGAAATACAGTTGTTCCTCTCATCATTCAGGATACATTCCAAGTCCTCCAGTGGATGCCTAGAACCATGGGTAGTACCAAACACTACTACTATGATTTTTCCTATACACACATATCTATGATAATGTTTAATTTATAAGTTAGGCACAGTAAGATGTGAACAATAATAATTAATGATAAATAGAACAATTGTAACAATAAATTAAGTTATGTAAATGTGGTCTCTCTCAAACTCTATTATTGTTTAAACTTTATGCCTTTTCCACATTAACTAAGCACTTATGCACTGAGGCCATAATTTTTGTATTTTGAGGTACAATAGCAAAACTGACACAAATTTCTTTTCATTTTTCATAAATTCTCAGATGGATTTGCTCTCAGATGGATTTTAGCGATCTGGGAAGGCAATATTTTTTCTTTCCTTATTAAACTGAAAACCTTCACCTTTTCACTTAAAGGAAGCACTTTATTGCTTCTCTTTGTCATATTTGAATTGCCAGCATCACTACTCTTGCTGTTTGGGGCAATTATTAAGCAAAATAAGGGTGATTTGAATGCAAGCATTGCAATACTGTGACAGTTGATCTGTTAACTGAGGTGGCTGTGAAGTGACTAAGAGGGGGGATCCACTGGGCAAGGGAGGATCGTATCCTGGGCAGTCTAGACTGTCTGCCATGCAGGAGACACAGATTCGATCTCTGGGTGTGGAGATCCCCTGCAGTAGGAAATGGCAACCCACTCCAGTATTCTTGCCTGGGAAATCCTGTGGACAGAGGAGCCTGGAGGGTTACAGTTCACGGAGTCACAGTAGTCGGACACGACTTAGCAAACTAAGCCACCACCACCACCACCATATCCTAGGCAGGAAAGAACAGAAAGAGAGAGAGTTCATTACAACCTTCAGAGTTGCGTGCAATTTAAAATTTATGAATTGTTTATTTCCAGAATTTTCCTTTTAACATTTTTGGACCAGTGCAGATGACCACTGGTAAATGAAACCATGAAAAGTGATACTGTGGTTAATGCGATACTATTGCAATTGCAAGCAAACCCTAACATTGCTGATATAACCACACAATGCAGTTACACAACTCAGGTGGTAAATATTTTATCAGCACAACAAAACTGATAATTAGACAGTTTCTGGGGGTACCTTGATTCAGAGCTAAAAGAGTGGGATCATTTTGAGGGACATTTCATTAAACTATAAGATAAGAAATTTTTTTTGACACACAATAGAATGAGCCTTTCTTGTGACAAAAAAATTATTTTCTGCGGGATATAATATATCGGTAGAAGATTTAGCCATTGACTTGTGATACTTGCACACAAATGCCATATATTGAGCTCTCTCTGCTGCCTTCCTGGGTCTCAACTAGCCCACTTGATATCTCAATGGGAAACTGGAGGTTCTATGGAGGATGAGTCTGTGTCAGTCACACAGTATCACTTTTGGAATATTCATTACATGTATCTATATAGAAAATAATTCCAACCATACTTTTTGAAATATAAAATTGATAATAAGTAAAGAATTCCTTTATTTAACGGTGGATTTGAAAAGATGAAAGCCATGTTTTGGTTTGTGAACACTTTTCACATATTAATTCACTCTCTCTTTTCTAAAGCTTAAAATGCTTTTTGCTAATATATCCATGATTGAAGATACTCTCCAGGGAAAATGACTTCATAAAAATATTCTGGAATTACCCACAATGATAATGAAAGTTTTTTGACTTAAAAAAGTGTTCTATTCTTTGAGTAAGAGAAAAAAACAGTTTGATTCCAAACCTAAAATATGTCTAGACCAAATGATAACCTTCATACAAAGACTCATGTTCTCTTCAAAATTCCAATTAGAAGTTCTAAAAATGGTAAAGAAGGGCAATACAATTTAAGGCCGAAGATAATTCACTATTAAGAAAAATATGGGGACAGGAGAAGTAACAGTTGCAGGCTGCTAATTTTGGATTAACTGAGAAACAAACTAAAACTAAACACTAAAAATGTCATCCAGGGAAACTATTACAGGTTTTGGGGATTTCTCCATCTAGCTATAAAGGACTAGCTTGTTGGTGATCAGAGCTCCCAAGAGTAACTGAGAAGCTTAAGAAAAAAAGTAGAAAAACAATCAAACATCCCATCTGTTGGAGAGGTTTGGATTGCACCTAAGGCAGCCAAGAATTAAGGAGCCAAGATTTTAGTGAAAAAATGAAACACTGAGATTAGTTTCGCATTCTTTAGAGATACTTAGAAGACAAGCAGAAAATGGCTGTTAGAGGTGATGAAACTGAAGAGAGCATTGAACAATCTTGTGAGCCTTTGAACAAAATTAAGTTCCAACTGGACAAGGCAACAATTACAACAACAAAAAATGAAGTGTAGATACCCAAGAAAGAAAAGCAGAAGAAGGAGCCCAGTTGCCTGAGCTACTTCTCTCCTTGGGCTCCTGGTGACTCAGTGGTAAAGAATCTGCCTGCAATACAGGGGACTCCGGTTTGATTCCTGGGTCAGGAAGATCCCCTGGAGAAGGAAATGGCAACCCACTTCAGTATTCTTGCCTGGGAAATCACATGGACAGAGGAGCCTGGTGGGCTACAGTCCTCGGGGTCACAGAAGAGTCAGGCATGACTTAGTGACTAAGCAATATCAACTTTTCTCCTCACTTAGTTTGTTGATTGATTCCTAACTGGTTGGAGCCACAAAGCAGAAATGCAGGAAGTGGCTGCCTAGAGGTACAGAATGTGCCTCATGGTGGGAAAGAAAGGAGCTGACAAGAAATCTGGCAAAACAATGTTTTTAGTAGATATTGTAAGGGTGAATCCAGAAAGAACTGTATACAGTTGATAAACATTTTTTCTCACAAATGTATGGGCTAGCACTTTTGAAACTACTTTCTGTATGTAGTATTGCTGAACAATAATTATATACTATACACTCTACATTGTAGTAAGGAGAGCCAGGTTTCCCACTGTCAGAGAAAGAAATTAGAAATGAGAGAGGAGTGAAAGCTAAAACGCTGAAATGAACACTCTGGTTTTGTATTGGAATGAGTATGAACAGATATAGATATATATCTATTGACAAAAGATAGGGCTTCCCTGGTGGTACAGACAGTAAAGAATCTGCCTGCAATGTAGGAGACCCAGGTTTGATAAACTGAGGCATATTAAGTTTTCAAGACTATTTGAGCAAACATCAATTTGAATTGAGCAGTGCCAAATTGAATGTGGTTAAGAGCATTACATCAACAGGAGTGGGAGACAGATTTTTATAGAGCAGTGCAGCCTTGGAAGAAAAGCAAGGAAATTATTTGACTGGCTAGAGCTTTGTTGATGTCGTTCAGTCGCTAAGTCATGTCTGACTCCGCAACCCCATGCATTGCAGCATGCCAGGCTTCCCTGTCCTTCACTATCTCCCTGAGTTTGCTCAAGCTCCTGTCCGTTGAGTCAGTGATGTCACCCAACCATCTCATCCTCAGTGGTGTCTTATTTGGGAAAGCCTAGCTGGCCGTTCTTTTTTTTTTTCTTTTTTGATTGAAATATAGTTGATTTGCAGTGTTGTGTTAGTTTCAGGTATATTGCAAAGCAATCCATATATATATGCATATTCTTTTTTAGATCTTAGTTGGCCACTTGTGATTGGTTGTTTTTAAGCTTAATTTTATCAGATTTGAATGTATTGATTCTGGCTTAAGTTTTGGTTTACTTACATAATGGTCTCTTTGATTAGAATTTTAACATTATGTGTGTCTGTGTATGTATATATATTATTTGTAATATATACAATGAGCATGGTATACACACACACACACACATATATATATATATGGCTTAAAACAATCCAAATATATTACCTTACTGTTCTGTAGGCCTGAGGACCGATACTAGTAACACTGGACTGAAATCAAGGTGTTAGCAGATATTCCTTTCTAGAGGCTCAAGGGAATAAGCCATTTTCTTGCCTTTCCAGCTCTTCAATGGCTCTCTCCAGGTCTTGCACCTAGTCCGCTGCATTTCAGAACCAGCAACAGAGCAGCATTCAATCTTTTCTCATGCTACCATCTTTCTTTGACAAGAGCAGGCAAATCTCCTCTGCTTTTGAGGACTCATGTGATTATATTGGGCCCACTTATATTTATCCAGGATAATCTCCTCACTATCCTGGCCTTTCAGACATATAAGATAACATATTCAGCAGTTCTGAGAAGTATCGTATAGAGATTTGCATATGTCAGTATATTCTTAATATATTTGGAGGCTATACCCTTATCTGTGTATACTTGCATGTAAGTTCAGAGTTCTTTTACTTGTCTTATGAAATACACCTTTTCTCAATATGTAGGTACTGATTTTATTGCTAGTAGTGCTATTTATGACTTAACACTTAATTTGTCTCATGTGAAAATAGCCCTAGCAGCAAACTATAGTGACTAAAAAAGGAAAAAAATTACAGAAGTGACAGAGAAAATATATGACATAAAATGAAGATCAAATCTTAGAAAGCAGATAATCCCAAGAAGATCTAAGAAAAAAAATGAAGCAAAAAGAGTCATGAGATCTGTAACACAGGGAAATTTTTGTGATTAAAATAAACATGTAAACACAGCCTTGAGCCTGAGCTACAAGAATTCCACATATTCTTATTAAAGTGATGAAAACATCACCCTTGAAATTTAAATGCAAAGAAAAACTCACCTAGGATTCAGTTTAACACAGTAAACCACAAAAAATATTAAGATTAAAATAAGCAGCAATGTGGCAGAAGTTAGTCTGACTAAATTTTCCTGTTTGGTGCTATCAGAAAATGCTATGCTAAGAGGAAACTTATGAGATCATAATTTTATATTCAGTCAAGCTTTCAATCATATGTGAAGAGAGTCTGAGATATGCAAAATACAGCTATTTTCGAAATCTTGCTTTCTTTCAGAATAACTACTTTTATTCCCCATGTCTTTATTAGTTATTTGATTCTTTTTAAAGTGATGAGAAGTACATTCAGAATATCAAAAGAGAGATTACCAGAGAGAGATTTCCACACAAGATCATATAAATAATACTCGGTGACCAGCAGGTCTTGGGAAGACTAGTTGCCCAGTCCTCTACTTTAGACTAAATTTTCATGCAGTTGGCTCTCTCCTTAGGAAAGAAAGGCACTGTTGTTTACAAACAATATTCTGTGGACAGTGCCTATCAACTGCGTCTAACGGGGAGGTTGTCCTAACCACCCATTTATAATCCAAATGGCTGACTCTGATTATTTCTGAACTCATAGATACATTTTCAGTAGGGCACAAAGCTAGGTCCCCTCTACTATTGAGTAGACATGTCACAAAATAGCAAGAAGCATAAATTTGCTCTTTGGAGAGCTTCCTAGGGGCTTTGTAATGTCCTTGCTCTAGAGCCATGTGGCGTCAAGAGGGAGTTTATCAATTCCATGTCTTCTCAGGTGAAGGAACAATAGCACCGTGTAAATGCCCAGAGGCTCCCTCAGCTTGCAAGTAGAAATTTTTAATGCTTTCTGAAATTGCCATTTATGTAAACTTCTATTAAAAGAGGACTAGGTATCATTCAGCTAAGAGTTAAGTTATAATAAAAAAGAGTGGAAAATTATTTATATAAAAATTAGTGGGCAAATGAAACCAGTAAAGTAATAAAGCATGTTCTTGATAAGTAAAGAATTTTCCTATGAATTGATTTAGTAGAGTAGTTATATCTTAAAAAGACATAAAAGTGGGAAATTATTTATATAAAAAATTAGGGAATAAATGAAACCAGCAAAGTAATAAATCATATTCTTGATAAATGAAAAATTTGCTTAAGAATTGATTTAGTAGAGCAGTAATATCTTAAAAATACATAAGTGTGGGAAATTATTTATACAAAAAATTAGGGAATAAATGAAACCAGCAAAGTAATAAATCATATTCTTGATAAATGAATTTGCTTATGAATTGATCTAGTAAAGTAGCAATATCTTAAAAAGACATAAGAGTGGGAAATTATTTATACAAAAAAATAGGGAATAAATGAAACCAACAAAGCAATAAATCACATTCTTGAAAAGTGAAGAATTTTCTTATGAACTGATTTAATAGAGTAATACTAAAACATAGTAAATATTGTCTCATTACTAATAAAAACTTCAATTTAAAAAGGCTTTTAAGGTGAGGGTGGGACGTTCTGGGAGAATAGCATTGAAACATGTATATTATCGTATGTGAAACAGAACACCATTCCATGTTCGATGCATGAGACAAGGGCTCAGGGCCGGGGCAATGGGATGACCCAGAGGGATGGGATGGGGAGGGAGGTGGGTGGGGGGTCCAGGAAGGGGAACACATGTAAACCCATGGCTGATTCATGTCAATGTATGGCAAAAACTATTACAATATTGTAAAGTAATTAGCCCCCAACTAAAATAAATAAATTTATTAAAAAAATAAAATAAAATAAAATAAAAATAAAAAAAAAATAAAAAGGCTTTTGAGTCATTTTTTTGTCTAGTGACATAGAAAATATTCGAAAAATAAGAATACTTGCTGCCAAGAAGGGGAAGTGTTACAGATATAGTGCAGATGGACATATCACCCAGCAACTCAACAAATTTACAAAAATTTACTTGCTGGTGAATAAGGGGCCTCTTGGGAGATAATTCAAGCTTGTTTTCTCTGTCTGACACATGGATAGAAAGGTCAGGAGAAATTTATGTGCAGGGTACTCAGGACCCTTCTGTGAGTGAAAAAACTCAGTGAGTGGAGTCAGAACCTGTGATTAGTGTGGCCACTAGCACCACAGATCCGTGCTCTCAGACAAAGCTGGAGGAGAAACTGATAGATGGAAAACTTTTCAAACCGCTAAGGATTAAGCAAGCCTCAGGAGACACCTCTTTTACCCATTCATTCAACCAAGTAAGCACGGTCCACTTTCCTTTATCTACTGTGCATCTTTGACAGTTTGAAGGATCTAAAATACTAGTGGCGACACACAGGAGGGTGGCAGTGGGGGCTAGTGGAGACCATAGTGGCCAGAGGAAAGAAGTGACATCCATCTGGAGTCGTGGTGCTTGTAGGATAGCAGCACCCAACGGGGAGCCATGTTGTCCAACATAGTGCTGGGCATTTTAGTTTGCGTGCACACTCATCCGCTCAGTCATGTCTGGCACTTTGCGACTTCATAGACTGTAGCCCGCCAGGCTCCTCTGTCCATGGAATTTTCCAGGCGAGAATACTGGAGTGGGTTGTCATTTCCTCCTCCAGGGAATTTTCCCAACCCAGGGATCAAACCCATGTCCCCTACATCTCCTGCATTGGCAGGCAGATTCTTTATCAGTGAGCCACCTGGGAAGCCCAGGCATTTAGTTTACTCGGTAGCATTTGCTAAACATCCGAGGGACATTCATAAGTACTTCAGTTCAGTTCAGTTGCTCAGTCATGTCCCTCTCTTTGCAGCCCTATGGACTGCAGCACGCTGGGCTTCCTTGTCCATCACCAACCCCCCGGAGCCTACTCAAACTCATGTCCATCGAGTGGGTGATGCCATCCAACCATCTCATCCTCTGTCATCCCCTTCTCCTCCAGTCTTCAATCTTTCCCAGCATCAGGGTCTTTTCCTGTGAGTCAGTTCTTCTCATCAGGTGGCCAAAGTATTGGAGCTTCAGCTTCAGCATCAGTTCTTCCAAAGAATATTCAGGACTGATTGCCTTTAGGATGAACTGGTTGGACCTCCTTGCAGTCCAAGGGACTCTCAAGAATCTTCTCCAACACCACAGTTCAAAAACATCAATTCTTTGGTGCTTAGCTTTCTTTACGGTAGCATTTGCTGGACAACTGAGGGACTTCCATGAGTACCTCAGTCATAGCAAACACCCTCTTCCAACAACACAAGAGATGACTCTACATGTGGACATCACCAGATGGTCTGTAAGTACTTGGAACTGGGATATTGTGAAGTCAGGATTTTATCCCTACCCACAGATAATGAAGGTTGAGGAAAAAGTGGTTAATGTTTGTAAAAACATTTAAAAAAGTGTGAGGAAAATACTGAAAAATAATACAAAATGAAATATTAACAATGGTAACTTTGGGGGTATAGGTAAAATTATTGGTGTCTTCAATTTGTGCTTCTTTACATTTTAAAATAGCTTTAAAACTTAAAGGAAAGTATGATTATTAGATAATGAAACTGTGATGCCTTTTCCAAATTGGGGTGTTTCAAACTGGACACATTGAATGATTTATAGAATCAGTGGGGAGCCTGTATAATGTAGTGGTTATTTGGAGGTTCTGAGTTCACATCGCAGAACCATCATTTACTGTCCATTTAACCACAAACAACTTAAAAGTTGGACCTCTGTTTCCTTATGTGTAAAATAAGGGTGATTGTAGTGTCTACCACATAGGTATGTTAATTTTCTCCTCTAGCTTCTTGATTTTGGTTGTTTTGTGTATGAAAAAATTATTGGATAAGTTAATCAATATAAAACAGTTAGAAAAGTCTCTGTCATACAAGCTATCAAAAGAGAAATTAAAGAATGTCATTGGGGAAACAATTGAAATTAAAGGCTGCTTCACCCAAACTATGTATTTTAGGGGGTTATCATTTTATATATTTTTAGTCCTCTTTGTTTTGACCTCAGTTCAGCAAAGACAGGCAGGAATAGCATTAAACTTTATTTTCGTGAATCTGATTTCTAGACCTGACTTGATTATGTGCTATCTGTGTGACCTTGAGAAATTCTTCATCTGTAAAATGAGGGCTAGTTTTGATTCATTATTTCTCTAAAAATCTAGCCATAATTGTTTTAAAAGGTTGCCAGTAATTATCAATTATCCCACCTTCTTTATTTAGAGCTAAAAAGAGATGATGAGTTAAAAATAAAGGCACTGTGAGAAATGTGATTTTAATGTTAGAATATAATTTGCCTTTAATTAATGAGTTCAATAGAAGGTGAATACAGTCCATCCGTGGCCTTTATTTCTCTGTGTTTGGTTCATTCTGTTTCTGAAGAAGAAAGAACTTGCTAGGCAGAAAGGTGGAGACTTTGCAGCTGATTTCAGAGTTTCTTCTGGATTCCAGTTAATCACATCTTATTTCTATGGCCTTCAGTTCACCTAAAGATTTCATTTGAAATTATGTAATTTTCCTAATTTTGCTTTACATATATCTCTATAGATATTTATATATAATTATATAGATACTATATATTTATAACTTAATAAGGAGAAATCCATGCCATTTAAAAGTTCAAACTTTATGAAGATAAAATTAATAAAAATCATTTGCTGCCCATGATCACATCCCATTTACTTTCAAGGTTTAACAGAAACTGAATTTATATCTCTAGTTTTTTCATTCTCCATAGAACACAATTTGTCAGTTCACTTTACCTCATTTCCATACCACCAACTAAATGTGTCTGATTGTAGAGATGGAGCGCCAAACAGTGAAGAGGAAATGGGTCAGGAGTCAGGGGTACATGACTGGGCCCTAACGCTGTTTCCAGCTACATAGTTCTAAGCATGACATCACTTAGCGAAGCCTTAGTTGACATCTTGACAAACTTGACATCTGTGAACCAAGTACATCATCACTAAGTCCTCTATGTTGAATAACCTTTGAGGAATTTGGGGGATGAGATTGTACTCTTGACCGAGGCTGACCAAGCATAAAGAAGACACCTGGAGTTCTGAGTATTCTTTGCCCTGTTAAGCTTATCTCTCCAGACCAGAGCAAACCAGGTTATAGGTGAAGAAATAAGATCCCAGCGAGGTTAAGTATCATTTATGCAGACAGAAGAGTGGGTGATTCCTTGAACTGTGACAATACCATTCAGAGGTCTGGAGGTTAAAGACATATTCACCCAAGAACATTGCTGTATTCTTGGTCTGCACTGGAGAAACTTGCAGATACGAGCCATGCTTTTTCAGTACCAGCAAACATGTACCCAAGGCCAGTTTAAATAAATACTTCTCAGCCATGAGCATTCATAAGAAGAATTCATAAGAATCACTCAGCGAGCTGATAAAACACACAACCCTGGATAATTATCCCAAGATTCTGATTTTGTGATCTGGAGTGGGGCCAAGAGTTTACATTTCCTGGGTTGGGAAGATCCCATGGAGGAAGGCACAGCAACCCACTCCAGTATTCTTGCCTGGAGAATCCCATGGACAGAGGTGCCTGGTGGGAGTCAGACACAAATGAAGCAGCTTAGCACACACACCCCTTTGAAAAGCAGAGTTTAAATTACGTATTACAGGGAAACCAAAAAGAGCAAAGGTAAGAGTAAAAATTTATGCCATGTGATCTTAAATCAAATTACTCTCTCTCTCTGTGGTTACACCCGTAAAGAGAGTAATTTTCTTCACCTACAACCCAACCCAAATACAAATGAGACAAGACAGGAGCAAATTTACCATATTTTTACTAGTGTGAAAAAATAAAGAAAATGGACCCTTTGGTGGGAGAAAAACGCTAGAAAGGGATTCTGCCTGCTCTCCTTATGTCCTTTGGTCTGAATTATCTATAATCCTCTATTAAAGGAGATAAGTTTCATACTGCCACAATTATCACCCCTGCATGAATATGGAGATGTTAGTTTGAGCAAATAAAAAAATTAAATGGACATGCTATAAATGCATTAATCTCTTAGAAAGTACTTTCAATCTAAAGAAACTTGTCTTATTTCATATGAAAGAAGTGTGTTGTTCTATTTGGGTGTTTTCAATTCTTAAACAGTTTCATTCAATGGACTTTCTGCTTAGGGAGAGTGACATTGAGCTATTACAGACAAACAAATAGAGTAGTGATTACTTACTCTCACCTAATTATCAGGGAGAGATGGAAAGCATGCATGTTCATATGCTTAATGAGGCTATAGAAGATTGATTTAATTTTCAGTTCTATCACATTTGTCTTGGCTTAAACCCAAACTCAGAAACCTAAGCATTGCTTCCAACTCAATGTCTTATGGTTCCTTGATTTAGAAACTGTTTGGTCATCAGACGTGCAACAGTCGTAATCAGAAAACACCAAATGAATTATAGTTCATCATGGAAACATTCAAGGAAAGAAAAGGGGAGGGGTGATCAAATTTTCGTGTAAACATGTTATTGTCAGCACAGTCTAAAGTTTTTGTCAGCAGGAGAATCATTTTATGGAATTGTAGCGATACGGCCAAGGCTATTTGGGATTGCTGTTGTGGCCCGGTGGTAAAGAATCCACCTGCCAACACAGGAGACGCATGAGATGTGGATTCGATCCCTGGGTCAGGAAGATCCCCTAGAGGAAGAAATGACATTGTACTCCAGTATACTTGCCTGGAGAATTCCGCGGAAAGAAAAGCCTGGTGGGCTACAGTCCATGGGGTCACTGAGCAACTGAGCACAAACCGCAAACAGAGCTATGACTTTCCAATTTATAGAGGATGGCTCCCTGGAAAATGTCACCTAAGCTATGTAAATGTCAGAATAAACGGAGACAGTGGGACTTCCCTGGTGGGATTAAGAATCCGCTTTGCAAAGCCGGGGATGCAGGTTCCAACCCTGGTCCGGGAACTAAGATCCTCCTTGCCATGGAGCAATTAAGCCTGTGGGCTACAACTACTGAGCCCACGGGCCACAACTAGAGAGTCTGCGCACCACAATGAAAGATCCCGAATCAATAAAAGATCCCACATGATGCAAAGAAGACCTGACACAGCCAAAACAATGAATAAATAACTTAAAAAAATAGATAAATGGAGACATTGTATGACGTTTTAAATGGCTTCTCTGTGTAAGTGATGGGGCAACAAACATTGCTTAGAGAGGTTTATGCTAATCTTCAAGTGGAGTAGCAAGAAAGGACCCGGGAGCTGCAATGGAGACCTAGATTTCTCCCTGATCTACCTGTGCTCCTTCGTGATTATGCCCTGGAAATAATTAGTAATTCTTGATTCTCCGCAGGGTTTCTAACTAGTGGGTATCTGAATGAACTGTCCAATCCTTTCAGTTAGATCACGTTGGCACTGTGGCAGAGTTGTCTTTTGGACTCATCAATCAAAATGACTAAGACAATTTTGGCAAGAAAAAATGATGAGATGTGTTATGGACTCAATGTTTGTGTCTCCTCTCCCCCTCAAAAAAAAAGCATATATTTACCCTTAATGTAGTAGGATTAGGATATGGGGCATCTGGAAATAAATTGAGGTTGTGAGGGAAAAGCATCCATAATGGGGTTAGTGACCGTATAAAAAAAGACTAGAGCTTTCTCCATCATGTGAGGACACAGAAAAAATTGTGTTAGCCAGGAAGAGGGCCCTCACCAAGAATCAAATCTTCTAGTCCCTTGATCTTGGATTTCCCAACCTCTAGTACATGGTGCGGAGAAGGCAATGGCACCCCACTCCAGTCCTCTTGCCTGGAAAATCCCATGGACGGAGGAGCCTGGTAGGCTACAGTCCATGGGGTCGCTAAGAGTCGGACACGACTGAGCGACTTCACTTTCCCTTTTCCCTTTCATGCACTGCAGAAGGAAATGGCAAACCACTCCAGTGTTCTTGCCTGGAGAATCCCAGGGACAGCGGAGCCTGATGGGCTGCCGTCTATGGGGTCGCACAGGGTCGGACACGACTGAAGCGACTTAGCAGCAGCAGCAGCAGTGCATGGTGGCTCAGTGGTAAAGAATCTGCCTGCAATGCAGGAGACCAGGGTTCAATCCCTGGGTTGGGAAGATCCTCTGGAGGAAGGCATGGCAATCCACTCCATACTCTTTCCTGAAGAATTCCATGGACCGATAAGCCTGGCGGGCTACAGTCCATAGGGTTGCACAGAGTCAGACATGACTGAAGTGACTAAGCAGTACAGTGAAAGGTAAACGCCTATTGTTTAAGCCTCCCGGGTTGGCTATTTTTTTACATAGCCCAAGTGGACTGAGACAGGACGTCAAAACATGATGATGACTAGCTGTCAGGATGGCTGTCTACCCATCCCTGGGCTGAAGTAGGGAACACCTTGGGGAAGACTACAGGAGAAAAAATCTTTCTCATGAGATTTGGAGAAAATAGAGAGTGGCAGACAGAAAAGAAATTGACAAAAATTCTGTTCATAGCCTCCTTTAAAGGACTTTCCTGGTGGCTCAGAAGGTAAAGCTTCTGCCTACCATGTGGGAGACCTGAGTTCAATCCCTGGATAGGGAAGATCTCCTGGAGAAGGAAATGGCAACCACTCCAGTATCTTGCCTGGAAAATCCCATGGACAGAGCAGTCTGGTAGGCTACAGTCCATGGGGTCACAAACAGTTGGACACTACTGAGTGACTTCACTTTGCTTTCCTTTTCCCTTTAAAGCAAGTATTCTAAGAGATGTGGTGATTAGAAAAAAAAAAAAGGGCAATAATATCACTTTCCCCCTGTTATTGAGAAGCCTAGTAATTTTGGGGCAACCTGGAAAGATGTTATATTCACTTACTCACTTACCATGTGAAGTCAACTGATCAATCAAATTCTAAACAGGTAGTAGGAGGCCAAGACTAGATGACTGCAGAATCCCAAGTGTATTCTGTAAAGATGAAGCCACTTCTGAGAGATTGCCTTCTGCCATCAGAAGGCTGGCAAATTATAACTTGTACAAAGTAATGATGGATACTGCAGAATAGAAAAAAAAAAAAAATGTGTTTGACGACTGATCTCCAAACGGCTAAGAACTTTTATGAGCAGATATCTCCAGGTGGTATGATGGTTGACCTCCTACATTTGATGAAGGTAAGAGATTGACCAATTTACTCTGAAAAAGGTAACTGACACATCTCCTTTTCAACCCATGAATTAAATACTCTTTCTGAAGTGATAGGCATGGCCTGTGTGTAGTGGGAAAATATAATTAAAAATAAAATCTCCTGTTACACCAAAAAATCTCTCCAATGGTAGAAGAGAAAGTAAACTATTTTATTATTAAATAAGCATTAAACCAGAACATGACGTGTGTTACAGGAAATTCACTACAGAGATTTCAAAGACAGAGGTAAATCTCACTCTCTCATATAGCCAAGCAGATACAACTTATTTCAGACATATTCACAAGATGAATGATACCTAGTTCTCAAGTAAGAGGACTTGACAACACCATTTGTTACACATAGTTCATCGTATATCACTTGGTAATTAGGGTGGCCATCTGGGTTTGGGTTTGCTAATTGACTTTATCCAAAATAAATAAATGAATGTGAAAGTCGTTCAGTTGTGTCCAACTCTTTGTGACCCCATGAACTTTAGCCTGCCAGACTCTTCTGTCCATGGAATTCTCTAGGCAGTTCTACTGGAGTGGGAAGCTGCTCCCTTCTCCAGGGTATCTTCCCAACCCAGGAATCAAACCAGGGTCTCCTGCATTGCAGGTGGATTCTTTACCAGCTGAGCCACCAGGGAAGCCTTAAAATAAATATGTATAATTTTTATATTTTTATGACAAACTTTCGGATTTGGACTCTTACCCTCCCACAGACAAATCATCAGTTTGTTTTTTGTCTTTTTTTTTAATTAGGAAACGTCAAAGCTGGGGAAGAGCATGTAGTCAATTTTAGTTGCTCAAAATCCTCTTGAGAGTGTAGAGAAAAGTTGGAGGTTCTGGAGAATTGCATAATTAGTTGTTATCAGAGGTTTTGTTCACTCTACAAAAGGTGTACTCTTTTGCACTGTTCACTATTCTGTACCAATTCCAAATATTGTCTTAGTTGTTTGCTTTTGTTTTGATAGCTGGCCATTTTATCTACAAAATGGGCTGACTCTAAGATTATCACACTTGGTGGACCACAGCTGACAGCAGATGCCCTAAATATTTTACCTCAGTGGCACTACTACCATTTGTCTAGTGAGGTCTTAGGCTCCTGCAAAGCAAAGTGTTGTATCAGGGGCAAAATATCCATTTTTGTTCTCTAGTTTCTGCCGCTACTGGCAAATCATCTGCATTTTTATTAATTATACATCTCTTGGGGGAGACAAATTCCTCTACTGTTTTTTTTTCTTTAATAATGAGAAAAGCATACTAGAAGAATTGTGAAACCCTTGAGGAATCCTTTGATGTAAGTATCAGACACCATAAGTAAAAGCAAACAAGAATTTAGACTCATTTGCTAGAGGAAGAGAAAGAAAAATAGACAGAGAGAGAGAGAAAAGAGAGAAAGAAAATGCAGAACATAGGTCAATCATGGAGAAATAACTTTGCAGATAAATGTACTAAAGTCAGAAATCAGAACAGTTGCAGGGTTAGGAACTACAGGGATTAATGGCTAAATTCTTGACAAATCTATAAAATGATTTACCATGTTTATCACATTTACCTCTTTCATTACTGGCACTATGGGAGTGTTAAGGGGGATTACTCCCTTGCCATAAACTGAATGTGTCCCCCCAAATTCATGAAGGTTGAAATCTAACCTCATATGATGATATTTGAAGGTGGGACCCTTTGGGAGGGGTTCAGGTCATGAGAGTGGAGTCCCCAAGAGTGGGATTAGGACCCTTATGAGATGCTCAACTAGCCCTTATTCCTACTGCTTTGTGAAGTGACAGCAAAAAGACCCCTGTCTGCGATCCAGGTAGTGGGTTCTTACCAGACACCTAATCTGCTGAAGCCCCCTTGAGCTTGGACTTCCCAGCCTCTAAAACTGTGAAGAATAAGTTTCTATTATTTATAAGATACCTAGTCTATGAGAATCTGTTATAGCACCCTGAATGGACTAAAACATCCTTTTAAAAATGATTCCTTTTTTTCCTAATTATTTTATAACTGATTTTATTCCTTTTATTTATTTATTTTTATAAATTTATTTATTTTAGTTGGGGGCTAATTACTTTACAATATTGTAATAGCTTTTGCCATACATTGACATGAATCAGCCATGGGTTTACATGTGTTCCCCTTCCTGGACCCCCCACCCACCTCCCTCCCCATCCCATCCCTCTGGGTCATCCCATTGCCCCGGCCCTGAGCCCTTGTCTCATGCATCGAACATGGAATGGTGTTCTGTTTCACATATGATAATATACATGTTTCAATGCTATTCTCCCAGAACGTCCCACCCTCACCTTCTCCCTCAGAGTCCATAAAATTGTTCTATGCATCTGTGTCTCTTATTCTGTCTCGCATATAGGGTTATCGTTACCATCTTTCAAATTCCATATATATGCATTAGTATACTGTATTGTTGTTTTTCTTTCTGGCTTACTTCACTCTGTATAATGGGCTCCAGTTTCATCCATCTCAGTAGAACCGATTCAAATGTATTTTTTTAATGGCTGAATAATATTCCATTGTGTATATGTACCACAGCTTCCTTATCCATTCGTCTGCTGATGGACATCTAGGTTGCTTCCATGTCCTGGCTATTGTAAACAGTGCTGCGATGAACATTGGGGTACACGCGTCTCTTTCAATTCTGGTTTCCTCGGTGTATATGCCCAGCAGTGGGATTGCTGGGTCATATGGCAGTTCTATTCCCAGTTTTTTAAGGAATCTCCACACTGTTCTCCATAGTGGCTGTACTAGTTTGCATTCCCACCAACAGTGTAAGAGGGTTCCCTTTTCTCCACACCCTCTCCAGCATTTATTGCTTGTAGACTTTTGGATAGCAGCCATTCTGACTGGTGTGAAATGATACCTCATTGTGGTTTTGATTTGCATTTCTCTAATAATGAGTGATGTTGAGCATCTTTTCATGTGTTTGTTAGCCATCTGTATGTCTTCTTTGGAGAAATGTCTGTTTAGTTCTTTGGCCCATTTTTTGATTGGGTCATTTATTTTGCTGGAATTCAGCTGCAGAAGTTGCTTGTATATTTTTGAGGTTAATTGTTTGTCTGTTGCTTCATTTGCTATTATTTTCTCCCATTCTGAAGGCTGTCTTTTCACCTTGCTTATAGTTTCCTTTGTTGTGCAAAAGCTTTTAATTTTAATTAGGTCTCATTTGTTTATTTTTGCTTTTATTTCCAATATTCTGGGAGGTGGGTCATGGAGGATCCTGCTGTGATTTATGTCGGATTTTATTCCTTTTAATTGAGCACTTGACAAAAAATATTATTTTACACAGGGCCATGGATTATCTCTCTGGTAAATTTATTATTGATTCTGTTGTGCTCAGTTTTGTCCAACTCTTTGTGACCCCATAGACTGTAGCCCACCAGGCTCCTCCATCCATGGGATTCTCTAGGCAAGAATACTGGAGTGGGTAGCCATTCCCTTCTCCAGGAGATCTTCCCGGCCCAGGGATCCTACTTGAATCTCCTGAGGCTCCTACATTAGTAGGCGGATTCTTTACCACTGAGCCACCTGGGAAGCCATTGATTCTACTATCTTGAATTAAACTAGCATCATGGATTCACAGGTGGCTCAGTGGTAAAGAATCTGCCTGCCAAGGAGGAGACACCATATTGATCCCTGGGTTGGGAAGATCCCCTGGAGAAGGAAAAGGCAACCCACTCCAGTATTCTTGCCTGGGAAATCCCATGGACAGAGGGGCCTGGTGGGCTACAGTCTGTGGGGTGGAAAAGAGTCAGACTCAACTGAGTGACTCAATACCAGCAGCAGCATTATTTCCTAGGTCTCAAAGTGGTGTATCAATTTGTTTCAGCTCACATTACCTTTCTAGTATAAGACTGCCATTGTCTCCTACATTCCATTTTTTTTTTTTCCCCATAAAGTAGAGTAACTAGCTCAGGGGGTCTTTTCCAAGGCGCTCCACAGGCTCCAGAGATGTTTCATCCAGAGTATAAAATATGCATGCGTGCATGCTAAGTCACTTCAGTTGTGTCTGACTCTTTGCGACACCATGGACTGTAGTCCACCAGGCTTCTCTGTCCATGAGATTCTCCAGGCAAGAATAATGGAGTGGGTTACCATGCCCTCCTACAGGGGATCTTCCTGACCCAGGGATCAAACCCATGTCTCTTATATCTGCATTGGCAGGCAGGTTCTTTACCACTAGTGCCACTTGGGAAGCCCATGCAGAATATGGTAGCCTTTAATTGTAAGCATGTCTCTCCTCAACAAGATCAGGAGAAAGTGAGAGCACACATTCCTAATAAGAGGCTCTACCTGAATGATGGAGGGAAACGAACAAGTAGAGAGCCGATCCCAAATACCAAAAACCTGTATTGATGTGTCATCACACAGAAAGGGAAAAGCTCCCAAGGAAACGGCAGAACAAGTAGAAACAGTATCTATCCGAAATGGTGAGATCAATTATTGAGGAAAAGTTATTGACACATATGGTTCACTGATTTCTACCAAGATTCCCCTCAACTGAGCCATTTTGCCAAGTATTTTCACAGAGTTTTGCCCTCTGAGACTCGCCTGATTCTCCTGTCCCTGCAATTCCTGCTTCCCCCAGGTCTTGTTTCACAGCCTCTCTCTGCCATCCTGGCATCTCGCAATAAGAACATCACCTCCTTTTTACTTTCCTTCCCTTTATGGACTGTCTAGGGTAGGGATTATTTCCTTTCAGTAAGCAGTTCTAACTGAGCCCCTAACAGCGCAATTTAAAATATATTATTTTCTTCTTTATATTTCTCTAGATTGTTCCCAAAACTAAGGAGCTACTATTAAAATTTGAGTAATACTCTGTTCTTGCCATCTGTGATCTTTTCCCTAATTTGAGTTTGGATAGGATGTCTGAGGAGGCCTTACAGATAGCTGGGAAGAGAAGAGAAGCGAAAAGCAAAGGAGAAAAGGAAAGATACTCCCATCTGAATGCAGAGTTCCAAAGAATAGCAAGGAGAGATAAGAAAGCTTTCCTCAGCGATCAGTGCAAAGAAATAGAGGAAAACAACGGATTGGGAAAGACTAGAGATCTCTTCAAGAAAATTAGAGATACCAAAGGAACATTTCATGCAAAGATGGGCTCGATAAAGGACAGAAATGGTATGGAACTAACAGAAGCAGAAGATATTAAGAAGAGGTGGCGAGAATACACAGAAGAACTGTACAAAAAAGATCTCCACGACCCAGATAATCACGATGGTGTGATCACTCACCTAGAGCCAGACATCCTGGAATGTGAAGTTAAGTGGGCCTTAGAAAGCATCACTACAAACAAAGCTAGTGCAGGTGATGGAATTCCAGTTGAGCTATTTCAGCTCCTCAAAGGTGATGCTGTGAAAGTGCTGCACTCGATATGCCAGCAAATTTGGAAAACTCAGCAGTGGCTACAGGACTGGAAAAGGTCAGTTTTCGTTCCAATCCCAAAGAAACGCAATGCCAAAGGATGCTCAAACTACCACACAATTGCACTCATCTCACATGCTAGTAAAGTAATACTCAAAATTCTCCAAGCCAGGCTTCAGCAATATGTGAACCGTGAACTTCCAGATGTTCAAGCTGGTTTTAGAAAAGGCAGAGGAACCAGAGATCAAATTGTCAATATACGCTGGATCATCGAAAAAGCAAGAGAGTTCCAGAAAAACATCTCTTTCTGCTTTATTGACTATGCCAAAGCCTTGGACTGTGTGGATCACAATAAACTGTGGAAAATTCTGAAAGAGATGGGAATACCAGACCATCTGACCTGTCTCTTGAGAAACCTGTATGCAGGTCAGGAAGCAAGAGTTAGAACTGGACATGAAACAACAGACTGGTTCAAAATAGGAAAAAGAGTACGCCAAGGCTGTATATTGTCACCCTGCTTATTTAACTTATATGCAGAGTACATCATGAGAAACACTGGGCTGGAAGAAACACAAGCTGGAATCAAGATTGTCGGGAGAAATATCAATAACCTCAGATATGTGGATGACACCACCCTTATGGCAGAAAGTGAAGAAGAACTAAAGAGCTTCTTGATGAAAGTGAAAGAGGAGAGTGAAAAACTTGGCTTAAAGCTCAACGTTCAGAAAACTAAGATCATGGCATCTGGTCCCATTACTTCATGGGAAATAGATGGGAAAACAGTGGAAATGGTGTCAGACTTTATTTTTGGGGGCTCCAAAATCACTGCAGATAGTGATTGCAGCCATGAAATTAAAAGACGCCTACTCCTTGGAAGGAAGGTTATGGCCAACCTAGATAGCATATTTAAAAGCAGAGACATTACTTTGGCAACAAAGGTCCATCTAGTCAAGGCTATAGTTTTTCCACTGGTCATGTATGGATGTGAGAGTTGGATGGTGAAGAAAGCTGAGCGCCGCAGAATTGATGCTTTTGAACTGTGGTGTTGGAGAAGACTCTTGAGAGTCCCTTGGACTGCAAGGAGATCCAACCAGTCCATCCTAAGGGAGATCAGTCCTGGGTGTTCATTGGAAGCACTGATGTTGAAGCTGAAACTCCAATACTTTGGTCACCTCATGCAAAGAGTTGACTCATTGGAAAAGATCCTAATGCTGGGAAGGATTGAGGGCAGGAGGAGAAGGGGACGACAGAGGATGAGATGGTTGGATGGCATCACCGACTCAATGGACATGGGTTTGGGTAGACTCCGGGAGTTGGTGATGGACAGAGAGGCCTGGCATGCTGCAATTCATGGGGTGCAATGAGTCGGACACAACTGAGTGACTAAACTGAACTGAGTCAGCAAGAGAGCTGAGACAAAGGTGTTTAGGATCACAGGGCATTTTGATCTGACCTTGGGTCCATGTTAATATATTTCAAGAAAGCCTTAGTGAAACACTGCCGGAAAATCAACGGTGTATTCATCTGTCTTCTGAGCACAATGCCGCTCCTCCTTCAATTCACCTTTAGCAAAAAATCTTCAGGTATAGACGTCAGCAACCCTCTTTCAGGTCTCTAATGTCCTTAGATTATTCATTGTGGGAGGGGAGTGAATAGTCAGCTTCACTTGGCTACTTTATGCCTTGACGTGTGATATTTCTTCTGACCCCAGACAAGCTTGCTCCATGAAAGGAGAAGAGTCTGCTGGTTGTATAATTTTGTGTAGCTGTTGTTGCTTAATTCCACTCTGTAGACAGTGCATACACTCATATGTGGAACAGTAGGCTGAAAACTTGCTGCAGAGTGCTTCTGCAAACTTATGGGGCACACAGGAAAAGGGTCTTTACATGAAAAATATCCATTAATAAGAAAAGCATAGGACTATCTGGGAGCCCTGGTTAGCTTATCAGTGGCATCAACTTTGCTGGTGGTCCAAAAAAGGAATAAACAGCTGGTTTTTCTCCCTTTGGGACAGAAAGAAATCTCTATCTCTATCTCTGTCTCTATAGTCAGTTCAGTTCAGTTGCTCAGTCATGTTCAACTCTTTGCGACCCCACGGACTGCAGCACACCAGGCCTCCCTGCCCATCACCAACTCCCAGAGCCTACTCAAACTCATGTCCATCGCATCGGTGATGCCATCCAACCATCTCATCCTCTGTCATCCCCTTCTCCTCTTGCCTTCAATCTTTCTCAGCATCAGGGTCTTTTCCAATGAGTCAGTTCTTCGCATCAGGTGGCCAAAGTATTGGAGTTTCAGCTTCAGCATCGGTCCTCCCAACAAATATTTAGGACTGATTTCCTTTATGATAGACTGGTTGGATCTCCTTGCAGTCTAAGGGACTCTCAAGTCTTCTCCAACACCAAAGTTCAAAAGTATCAATTCTTTGGTGCTCAGCTTTCTTTATAGTCCAACTCTCACATCCATACCTGACTACTGGAAAAACCATAGCTTTGACTAGATGGATCTTTCTTGGTAAAGTAGTGTCTCTTTTTAATATACCGTCTAGGTTGGTCACAGTTTTTCTTCCAAGGAGCAAATGTCTTTTAATTTCATGGCTGTAGTCACCATCTGCAGTGATTTTGGGGCCCCCCAAAATAAAGTCTGTCACTGTTTCCACTGTTTCCTCATCTATTTGCCATGAAGTAATGGGACTGGATTTCATGATCTTAGTTTACTGAATATTGCTTTAAGCCAATTTTTTACCCTCCTCTTTCACTTTCATCAAGAGGCTCTTTAGTTCTTCTTTGCTTTCTGCCATAAGGGTGGTGTCATCTGCATATCTGAGGTTATTGATATTTCTCCCTGCCATCTTGATTCCAGCTTGTGCTTCCCCCAGCCCAGCATTTCTCATGATGTACTCTGTATATAAGTTAAATAAGCAGGGTGATAATATACAGCCTTGATGTACTCCTTTCCCGATTTGGAACCAGTCTATTTTCCCATGTCCAGTTCTAACTGTTGCTTCTTGACTGCATACAGGTTTCTCAAGAGGCAGGTCAGGTGGTCTGGTATTCCCATTTCTTGAAGAATTTTCACAGTTTGTTGTGATCCACACAGTCAAAGGCTTTGGCGTAGTCCATAAAGCAGAAGTAAATGTTTTTCTGGAATTCTCTTGCTCTTTCAATGATTCAGCGGATGTTGGCAATTAGATCTCTGGTTCCTCTGCCTTTTCTAAATCCAGCTTAAACATCTGGAAGTTCATGATTCATGTACTGTTGAAGCCTGGCTTGGAGAATTTTGAGCATTACTTTGCTAGTGGGTGAGAGGAATGCAATTGTGCGGTAGTTTGAACATTCTTTGGCATTGCCTTTCTTTGGGGTTGGAATGAAAACTGACCTTTTGCACTCCTGTGGCCACTGCTGAGTTTTCCAAATTTGCTGTCATATTGAATGCAGCACTTTCACAGCATCATCTTTTAGGATTTGAAATAGCTCAACTGGAATTCCATCACCTCCACTAGCTTTGTTCATAATGATGCTTCCTAAGGCCCACTTGACTTCACATTCCAGGATGTCTGGTTCTAGGTGAGTGATCACACCATTGTGGTTATCTGGGTCATGAAGATCTTTTTTGTATAGTTCTGTGTATTCTTGCCACCTCTTCTGAATATTCTGCTTCTGTTAGGTTCATATCGTTTCTGTCCTTTATTTGCTCATCTACGCATGAAACATTCCCTTCGTATCTCTAATTTTCTAAAAGAGATCTCTAATCTTTCTCATTCTATTGTTTTCTTCTATTTCTTTGCATTGATTGCTGAGGAAGGCTTTCTTATCTCTCCTTGCTATCCTTGGAACTCTGCATTCAGATGGGTATATCTTTCCCGTTCTCCTTGCCTTTCGCTTTTCTTCTTTTCATAGCTGTTTGTAAGGCCTCATCAGACAACCATTTTGCCTTTTTGTATTTCTTTTTCTTGGGGGTGGTCTTAATCACTGCCTCCTGTACAATGTCACCAACCTCTGTCCATAGTTCTTCAGGCACTCTATCAGATCTAATCCCTTGAATCTATTTGTCACTTCCACTGTATAATCTGTCTCTACATCTATATATATATAAATTAGTTTCTCTCCCATGTTGTCATTCATCAACTTAATGTTTCATTTGTTTGTCTTTTTCCAAGTAATGACTGCAGCTGCTACTTATCCTGTTGCCTTTCATATGGGGGATGATCTTTTATCAAAGTTCTTCATTATTTCCTGATTAAGTCACTTTGTCATGTCTGCTTTTCTAGCTATAGGATATGTGATTGTGTGATGAGAAGAAACTCCTGGAGGTGGAATACTCCTGGGCTGATACACGAAGGAAACATAGAGCTGGATCACGAGACCTAGTCCTCCAACCAAGCAGGGAGTTGTTATGGTTAAAGGACTGATGCTGAAGCTGAAGCTCTGTTATTTTGACCACCTGATGTGAACAGCTGACTCATTGGAAAAGACCCTGATACTCGGAAAGATTGAAGGCAGGAGAAGAGGCCAACAGAGGATGAGATGTTTGGATGGCATCACCAATTCAATGGACATAAACTTGGGCTAACTCCAGGGGATGGTGAGGGACAGGGAAACCTGGCATGCTGCAGTCCATGGGGTCATGAAGAGTCAGACACAACTTGGCGACTGAACAACAACAACAGGGAACTAAGGTCCCACATGCCAACTAAGCTCATGTACAGTAACTACTAAGCCCATACACCACAACTAAAGAAGTCAGTGTGTCGCAATGAAAGACCTCGCATGATGCAAGGTACATCCCGTGTGCTGCAACTAAGACCTGCTACAGCCAAATAAATAAATATTTTAAAAATTAAAAGAGCAGAGAACTAGAAGGAAAGCTTCATTATTCAGGGACTCTGACCCAATTTTTGTGTGGCCCTAAGTTGTTCAGGTCACCTATTCAATTCAAGACCTGTGGGACTCATCCCATTTTCCTTACCAGAATTGTTGAGGAAATGTAATCAGAAGTAAAATCTTCTGCCAAACCAGATAACCTTTCCAAAATGGTAGAAAGGAAATAAAAGTTTTATTATGGAGTAAGTATTAAACAAGAATGTTATTGAGTCACATGTAATTCACTAAAGATGCTGCAAAGACAGGAAGAAATTTCAGCTTTTTATGTAGCCAAGTAGATAGGATCCATGACACAGATGTTCTCAAAATGAACAATGTTTAATCCTCAGGTAGGAGGACTTAACAACACCTCTTGTCACACATTTCGTCCTATACTCTCTCATTAATTGGGGTGGCCAACTGGGTTAAATAATTATGAATAGTTTTATCCAGTGGGAGAAGCAGCTTTTCATACCTTCATAATAGTGCTGCAGACCAGCTTTCTTGGCTTCCTTCAATTCATTTCATTTCAGTCACTCAGTCGTGTCCGACTTTTTGCGACCCCATGAATGGCAGCACGTCAGGTCTCCCTGTCCATCACCAACTCCCAGAGTTTACCCAAACTCATGTCCATTGAGTTGGAGATGCCATCCAACCATCTCATCCTCTGTCGTCCCCTTCTCCTCCTGCCCCCAATCTTTCCCAGCATCAGGGTCTTTTCCAGTGAGTCAGCTCTTCTCATCAGGTGGCCAAAGTATTGGAGTTTCAGCTTCAACATCAGTACTTCCAATGAACACCCAGGACTGATCTTCTTTAAGATGGACTGATTGGATCTCCTTGCAGTCCAAGGGACTCTCAAGAGTCTTCTCCAACACCACAGTTCAAAAGCATCAATTCTTTGGCTCTCAGCTTTCTTTATAGTCCAACTCTCACATCCATACATGACTACTGGGAAAACCATAGCCTTGACTAGACCGACCTTTGTTGACAAAGGAATGTCTCTGCTTTTTAATATGCTGTCTAGGATGGCCATAACTTTCCTTCCAAAGAGCAAGCGTCTTTTAATTTCATGGCTTCAATCACCATCTGCAGTGATTTTGGAGCCCCCAAAAATAAAGTCAGCCACTGTTTCCACTGTTTCCCCATCTATTTCCCATGAAGTGATGGGACCAGATGCCATGATCTTAGTTTTCTGAATGTTGAGCTTTAAGCCAAGTTTTCACTCTCTTCTTCCACTTTCATCAAGAGGCTGTTTAGTTCTTTGCTTTCTGCCATAAGGGTAGTGTCATCTGCATATCTGAGGTTATTGATATTTCTCCTGGCAATCTTGATTCCAGCTTGTGCTTACTCCAGCCCAGCTTTTCTCAGGATGTACTCTGCATATAAGTTAAATGAGCAGGGTGACAATATACAGCCTTGACATACTCCTTTTCCTAGTTGGAACCAGTCTGTTGTCTCCATGTCCAGTTCTAACTCTTGCTTCCTGACCTGCATAGAGGTTTCTCAAGAGGCAGGTCAGATGGTCTGGTATTCCCATCTATTTCAGAATTTTCCACAGTTTATTGTGATCCACACAGTCAAAGGCTTTGGCATAGTCAATAAAGCAGAAATAGATGTTTTTCTGAAACTCTCTTGCTCTTTCAGTGATCCAGCGGATGTTGGCAATTTGATTTCTGGTTCCTCTGCCTTTTCTAAAACCAGTTTGAATATTTGGAAGTTCACGGATCATGTACCGTTGAAGCCTGGCTTGGAGAATTTTGAGCATTACTTTACTAGCATGTGAGATGAGTGCCATTGTGTGGTAGTTTGAGCATTCTTTGGCATTGCCTTTCTTTGGGATTGGGATGAAAACTGACTTTTTCCAGTCCTGTGGCCACTGCTGAGTTTTCCAAATTTTCTTGCATATTGAGTGCAGCATTTTCACAGCATCATCTTTTAGGATTTGAAATAGCGCCACTGGAATTCCATCACCTCCACTAGCTTTGTTTGTAGTGATGCTTCCTAAGGCCCACTTGACTTCACATTCCTGGATGTCTGGCTCAAGGTGAGTGATCACACCATTGTGATTATCTGGGTGGTGAAGATTCCTTAATCAATAGAAATTGATCAGAGGCAAGACAAGAAATTCAGATAGAAATTAAGTGTATTTGGAGCCTCTGCTTCATCAGGGGAGAGGGAGAGAAGAAAAATTCAGATTCTTTTGCTTTCTCATTCCCTTTGCCAGGGGAGGGGCGGGGGAGTGGGAGGGGTGGCGAGATTTTTTTCCTATATAGGGTTGTATCGAGGGGTCTAGCCAGAGTTGAGTGGTTTGCCATGCCATTCCTTAGGTGGTGTTTTGTGCAAACCTTAGGCTTGATAACCAGCCTTAGCTCTGGGCTCTTCATAAGTGGCAGTTGGGTGTTTGGTCTCTTTGTATCTTTTGTCCAGTATTTGCCCTAACTGTGCATGCTTGCTGTTATTTTAGTTCCATACAGTTTCTTTGTATCTTGTTGCTCCAGGTATGGCCATATGCAAGCCTTGCAGCCCTGCAGCAAAGTGTTCCAGGTCCCAGCCTGTCTTAATAGGAAGTAGTGTTGAGTGAGGTGCCTGCCTGAGTTTAGCCTCTGCCCTCTCACAGAAACTGGGAGGTGGGGCACTTTATTCCTTGATGGTTACATTTCAAGGAAATGACTCCCAGGTCCTTGAAAAAGACATTCCTGAGTTGTAAAACAGGAAAGAGATTTCTCTAGCTCTTAAAATGATTTGCATACATTTCAAAGAGACAGAGGAAGAATTTACAATGTAAAGTTTTCTAAAGAAAATTCCTTCTTACCTACCATTTATATTTCCTTTCCATTTCTTCCATATAACTTTATCTTAATGTAACATCATTACTGTAAAAAAATTTTATTGATTACCCTATCATACTACTCTGCAATAAAAATCACTTTTGTTAATAAGACTTATGTGGTGATTATTTTATAATATATAGATATCAAATCATTATGTTGTACACCTGAAACTAATAATAATGTTATATATCAATTATAACTCAATAAACTTTTTTTTAATTTATTTATTTTAACTGGAGGTTACTTACTTTACAATATGGTAGTAGTTTTGCCACACACTGACATGAATCAGCTATGGGTGTACACACGTTCCCCATCCTGAGACCCCTCCCACCTCCATCCCCATCCCATCCCTCTGGGTCATCCCAGTGCACCAGCCCTGAGCACCCTGTCTCATGCAACGAACCTGGACTGATGGTCTGTTTCATATATGATAATATACACGTTTCAATGTTATTCTTTAAATCATCCCACCATTGCCTTCTCCCACAGAGTCCAAAAGACTGTTCTATACATCTGTGTCTCTTTTGCTCTCTCACATATAGGGTTATCATTACCATCTTTCTAAATGCCATATATATGCATTAGTATACTGTATTGGTGTTTTTCTTTCTGGCTTACTTCACTCTGTATAATAGGCTCCAGTTTCATCTACCTCATTAGAACTGATTCAAATGTATTCTTTTTAATGGCTGAGTAATATTCCGTTGTGTATATGTACCACGGCTTTCTTATCCATTTGTCTGCTGATGGACATCTAGGTTGCTTCCATGTCCTGGCTATTATAAACAGTTCTGCAATGAACATTGGGGTTCACGTGTCTCTTTCAATTCTGGTTTCTTTGGTGTATATGCCCAGTAGTAGGATTGCTGGGTCATATGGTAGTTCTATTTCCAATTTTTTAAGGAATCTCCACGCTGTTCTCCACAGTGGCTGTACTAGTTTGCATTCCCACCAACAGTGTAAGAAGGTTCCCTTTTCTCCACACCCTCTCCAGCATTTATTGTTTGTAGACTTTTTGATAGCAGCCATTCTGACTGGCATGAGATGTTACCTCATTGTGGTTTTGATTTGCATTTCTCTGATAATGAGTGATGTTGAGCATCTTTTCATGTGTTTGTTAACTATCTGTATGTCTTCTTTGGAGAAATGTCTGTTTAGTTCTCTGGCCCATTTTTTGATTGGGTCGTTTATTTTTCTGGAATTGAGCTGCAGGAGTTGCTTGTATATTTTTGAGATTAATTCTTTGTCACTTGCTTCATTTGCTATTCTTTTCTCCCATTCAGCCTTCAGAATAAACATTTTGTAATTTGTTTTAACTTCCTATACCTGTATGTTTCCTAAGTGTTAATTAAAGTTATTCGAAAGTTATAAAAAAAAAATGCTCTAAAGGAGAGTGAGAAGTCTCTTCCCTTATCTTCCTCAAGGAAAGTTAAGCCTCTTATTTTTAATTTGTATTTGCTCTTCCATCTGCAAGAAAACCTAGAGGAGATAAGCTTGTTGTGGTGAAGCTAAAATAATATTCAGGAGGCAATGACTGACCTGCTGGCTCACGTGAACTCAAAAACATGTCTGCCATTCTGGTAAACAACAGATATTGCCTGCCATCAGTCACTGCAGCTGGTCCTAATGGTGTGCTCTGAGTGGAATTCAGGATGGGAAAAATAGGATACCGGCATTCCAGAGTTAAAATATGAAGCAAAGGCATAATTTCAGTGAGCCTAGACTTTGCATCTTTCCATACATAGATGATTACTAAAGTCATTAACTTGAGATGTCTGGGGTTTTTTTTGGTGTGTGTGTGTGTGTGTGATTAGCAATTATCTTTCTATGTTAAACCTCACGGTTTTTTTAAAATTTTGTTTTGCAGACTTAATATAGTCACAACCTAAAGGTTGAGAATTATATTTTATTCTGTGGGAATTTTTAGGACTTCAAGCCCAGGAGACAGCATCTCAAGAAGCCCTGGAAAAAAAAAAAAAAAGCCCTGAGAGAACTGTTCTAAGGAGGTGGGGGGAGGAGTCATATTATATAGAAGTTTTCAACAAAGAACAGGTAGTCTGAACATAAAAAGTATTTTTGTGAATTAAAGAAAACCAGATATTCCAAGTTAAGGAATTTAATGTTTTTCTAAAGATACAAGAATCTGGGCTCCCTGAAATCATTCTTTTTGTAAGGCGAGTGTGGAGGAAAAAAGAGCGAGTCAGGCAGTGAGGCAAAAAAAAGGGAATTTTATTAGCGGGAACGAGAGGATGACTGGCCCCTAAGGAGAACCAGCGTCCTCCCTTTCTGACAGGGTCTTCCTTACACCCCACCAATGAAAAATTATCTGAAGGGATGGTTAATTTTTAGCCTGTAGCTGAGTCCTGTGGTCACGTAGCTGGAGGTCTGGAATCCGGTGGTCTCGTAGCCTTGAGAAGGCAGGCGCCAGTCGGAAAACAGAATGTCGTTTGGGCAATTTGGTCAGTCTCAAGGGTCACTGTGATTTTATTATTTGTTTGTGAGGTGACCATAATGAGCCGTTTTAACAATGAGCCCCCATGTAGGCCCTGTCACCTTCCATAGGCATCTGAGCTATCTGGAGTCATTTCCTGCCCTTTTTTTCACATTCTGAGTCCCTCAGTGCTCTCTGTAGGGAGTGGCCACAGCCTAATAACTGCTGGATCACAGATATTCTTCTCTTTCCTGAGTGCCCTTAGGGCTCAGGAATTCACATTTGGAAGGCCAGAATCCCTGATGACTGTGACATCCTTGTTTACTGATGTGGCAGGAAATACTCCATTTCTTAGTCTGTTTTATTTTTCAGCAAAATGCTTATACCCTATCTACTCCCTTACCTCTTTGGGACATTTATAGTTCTGAGAACATGCACAGTTTTAATGAGCCATGCTAAATGGTAACCTTGGAGTTGTCTTTGAGCCTTCTTTGCAGTAAACATTAAGAATTCCAAAAGAGCAAGTAATGTAGAGATTTAGGGAAATAATTAAAAGTGTCAAGCAGATGCAGCTTAGAGGGAGACTGGGGAGATGAGGCAGATGCTTTGGTCAGAGCCTTAAAATCACTGCTCTGATTAAGGAAGTGAGTGAGACTCAAACTTTGTTTCCCACTAGTTCCCTTTCTACTAGTCTGACTGGTCATTCCCCCAGATAGCTATCTCCTGGAGATTAACAATGGAATATATGAGATAACTCATCCTATTGCTTCAGCAATATCTGATATAGTAAAGACTGTAGAAGTACAGCGTGTCATGGGTGTGTGGAGGAAGAGAGGAAAGTATGTCACTGTGGACTTCAAGGCCTTCTTTGTAACCCCAATATTGGAGTTCAAAATATTATTTAGTAACCAACAGGTACAGGTAGAAATCAAATAACTATGCATGGAGACCACTGAGTTCACACTGAAAGGCTGCCTGAGACATCGGCTCCTTGTAGCCACTTTGAAAGACAATTGCTAGCTTGATTAGTGAATATTTGTGGAGACATTCCCCACTGTGGAAGATTATCAGAGAATCTGGGCCCAGAGAAACTGATCGTATCTTGGGTGATATCAAAAACACATTTGAATATTGGTAGAAAAACATAGCAAAATTCACTCAGTAGAAATGAAATAATCAGCAGCACAGTAGGAATGGGTAGTTGGGAGGAAGGTGTCTACCAAAAACCTAGCAGGACCCTATAGGATCTTGCTGGGACAGACCCCTCCTCCATATCCTCTCTGGTGGTTCCTCTCTGAAGTACCCAGGTAATAGTATCTCATGCATATTTCCAGAGTTTTTTAGATGATAAAACTCACCACCAAATGGAAGAAATTGTTACCGAGTTCAAGCTCACTCTGCTTGCTGCATGACAGGCCAATAAATCAGGAGTCGAGGGGTTGAGGCAAGAAATATGACTTTATTTGGAAAGCCGGCAGACCGTTATTAGGGTCTGGATGCCAGCTTCTTTTATAGAATCAGAAAGGGAGAGGCAGTGAGGAAGTAAAATAAAAATGCCATTTATCTTGCAAAATATCTCCTTGCTTTGCCCACAGGGGATCAGTTCAGTTCAGTCGCTCAGTCGTGTCCGACTCTTTGCAACCCCATGGACTGCAGCACACCAGGTTTCCCTGTCCATCCCCAACTCTCAGAGTTTACCCAAACTCATGTCCATTGAGTTGGTGATGCCAGCCAACCAGCTCATACTCTGTCGTCCCCTTCTCCTCTCACCTTCAATTGTTCCCAGCATCAGGGGCTTTTCAAATTGAGTCAGCTCTTCGCATCAGGTGGCCAAAGTATTGGAGTTTCAGCTTCAGCATCAGTCCTTCTAGTGAACACTCAGAACTGATCTCCTTTAGGATGGACTGGCTGGATCTCCTTGCAGTCCAAGGGACTCTCGAGAGACTTCTCCAACACCACAGTTCAAAAGCATCAATTCTTTGGTACTCAGTTTTCTTTATAGTCCAACTCTCAGATCCATACATGACTACTGGAAAAACCATAGCTTTGACTATATGGATCTTTGTCAGCAAAGTAATGTCTCTACTTTTTTTTATGGAGGCTAGCGAGTCCAAAATCTTCAGGGTGGGCTGGCAGACTGAAGACCCAGAGAACAGCTGATATTACAGTCTAAGTTGGAAAATCATCTGCTGGCAAGAATTTGCTGTTTCAGGGGAGGTGAGTCTTTTGTTCTATTCATGCCTTCAACTAATTGGATGAGGCCCAACTATATGCAGGGCAACTGCTTTACTCAAAATCCACAAATTTAAACGATAATCTCATCCAAAAAAATACTCTCACAGAAGCACACACCGTAATATTTTACCATGTATCCAGTCACTGTGGCTCTGACAAGTTGACACATAACATTAGTTATCACATTCTCCAAAATGCCCATCTTATAATCTTGTTTGGATATTTTTGTCTCTTTTTTTTTTGTCACAGATTTCCTTTTGTACCTTTACTGATCATTTGATAATCCTCCAAACAAATGTATTTGTTAAGCAAATACTGGAGATCACACACATTCAGTCTTACGGAATAGTACCTTCAGGGAGGAATGTGCAGAGAGTAGCAGTATCAGGTGTGTGTGGTATACTGTTGCTCAGAGGATTCTGAAACAGTGCACAGGGATCTAGTCACACCTGACATCAGATTCGAGGACTCGAGGAGAGGCACGCTGTCTTCCATGATTTAGAACTTTAACTACAAGATTAAAGAAGCGAGAGCCCCTGCCCTGTTGTAGCTCTGGGTTAGGATCCAGTCCAACTATACCACTTCACATTCATCGGCTGAGAGGCCACCAATCCCTCTTCTGGTGTGATGAGAAGTCCAGGATTTAAGGCTTGCATTCTAAGCTATATGGCATGGTGAACCAGTGGCCTGATGTGCCACCTCAATGTTCTCCTTGAATTAATTGTCTAAAGGATTTGGCTATAGTTGATTTCCATGGAGCTCTGTTGGAAGCCAGCATCTCTGAGTAGAAAACATGGATAAATTAACCCTTACCTAACTTAAAAATTGTTTTCATCTTTTATGAGATGCACTTACCCATGGCTAATAGTGAGTGCATTTGTTTTCATAATCTATGATCTGAAAAGTAAAATTGTTTGAAAGTGTCCTACTAAGCCATCTAGATCTTCATTTTTCATAGTTAATATTTTTATATCTGTCTCTACAAGACTCAACCATCCATTTGTCAGGTGAGGTTTGTTGTCTTCAGTTACTTGCTTTGGAAAGCCAGCACCTACCCCTTTGAGGGTTGTCAGATCACTAATAAGTGACATGTACCCTTTTCAGCAGAGTGCCTCAGTCACTTATCACGACGCGTGGCTCTTCCTCTGGGGTCTGGATTGAAACATGTCTTCTGTTTGGTTATGCCTGAGAGATTTTTCTAGTTTCTTGAGTAGGGTTCTATTATTTACTTAGAAGGATGTTTTTCACTCCTAGCTGCATATTTAAATCACCTGAGAGCTATAAAACTAACAATGTCCCACTGTAGACCAATTAAAAGAGAATGTCTGAGGTTGGTGATCAGTGTTTCTTTAAAACTTTTCAGGTGAATTCTACTGGGTGGCTGGAGTTGAGAGTTATTGCAGAGTGCTCCTCGAACACTAAGATAAAATAGGACCACGCTTTGAGCAGCAAGGTAAAGTTTTTGATTCCCTCTTAATGGTTTGAACCTCACATTGAAACAGTGAGGTTCAAACTGTTTTCTAATTTATCACCTTTATTAATTAGTATTCATCGAGTGTAAATGTATGGACACAATTTTTCTCTTCTGTTAAATAGCAATGATCCCTCGTGTGCTGCAGCTTTGGGCTTCCTGTTTTTGTATCATCTGAACGTTAGAGCCAAAAAGAACCTTAGAGAAGATCTAGCCTGATAGTTTCAGAAGTGTTTCCAGAGCTGGGAGTCCTGAGAGGAACCCTTAGGAAGTGTGGAAGAAGAGGGGATGGGTGCTGAGGAGGCTGAAAGCCTTGTATCCATTCCAATGAGGAAATTTCACATTTTTGGTTTGCTTTATCCTTTGATGTGTTATTTCAGTTGAAAGATTTTTCAGTTGAAAAAATGGAAGGAAAGCCACTCATTTTGTCATTTGAAAGATGAAAAACCTGAGGCACAGATGGTAAGCTATGTACTTAAGTTCATTAAATATTCAATAACAAATTCATGACGTTTCTGAGAATGAAAAAAATTCACTTGCTGCACTAAGTTAAACCACCTGTTAACTTTACAGTGTGAAATGGGATAAAACTGTCTCATGGTAATTTTGCTGTTAATGTCTATTAATATTGCATGTCACATTGGTGTTTATGCATAGGTGAGTCATCAAATCTACAATGGAAGAAATTCATAATAAAACCTGTGTGGCTCCAAGCACAAAACAGATAATGCAATTAAGTCAGGGATTAAAAAGACTAAATCATATACAAATACCCAACAGCTCAGCTAATGAACACAAAACAGCACATATTGTCATTCCTCCCTTTTATTTCTCCCAGCTGTTCTAAATACTTATAGACTTGTATAGTAATTAGATGTTACTGCATACAGTATTTATTTTCCTTAAATTTGTAGTTAATCTTCATTGTCTTCTTTTTGGAGGGGTGGAAAAAATAAGACATAGACCTGCAGAGTAGGGGCAAAGAGATGGCCTTGTCATTTTTCTGTATTTGCCCCTCTAGTGGTGGAGAACATCATGCAGCATGGCCATTGAATATCACCCAGAAAAGCCATACTTGAGTGTAAACAATGGAAACTTATCATAGTATTAACAGAGGAAGATTTGGTATATGCTCCTCCTTGATGCCAGTGATAGCCTTTGCTCATATTCATGTTTAGAGAAAAGGGGAAGCAAGGGCTATCTTCTGACACCTAGTATAATTCATTTGAAACCATGGTTTCAAAAGACATATGTCAGAAATTGACATATCATGTTAATTCTATACAAAGTTTTTGAGCTGCTGCTATAATGTCTTCCACAGTGGTGGCTGCACCATTTCACTTTTTGTATGGTGGTCAAGGGTCACAGTTCAAGGGTCAGAAGTCATAGATCAAGGGCCTCTAGTCGCTGCCCTAGTCAGACTCGAGGATACCTGTCCCACTCCTGGGCTTTTAAAGTACTTTGCTGAAAGCATTGCAATTTGGGGAGTTCAGAGTTTAGTATCTCCTTGCAGTAAACCTTTCTCTGCTCCAAATTCCAATGTTTGGGGTTTATTTAGTCTCACTGTGCATTGGGCACATGAACTTGTGTTCACTAACCAAAATAATTTGCTTCATTGGGGGTCAAAAATCAGAGGTCAAAAGGCCAGTGATCAAATGTGCTGGGTCAAGGGTCCAGGATCAAATGTCAATGATCAAAAGTCGGAAGTCATAGATCAAAAAGTTGAGGGTCATACATCAAGAGTCACAGGACAACAGTCAGATGTCATAGGTTGTCATAGGTTGATATGTCTGTGCATCATATGTGTATGTCTTAGAAATATATACATTTAATACTGTAGTGATATATTACATGGGCTTCACAGGTGGCACAGTTGTAAACAATCAGCCTGCCAATGCAGGAGACACAAGAGACGTGTTTGATCCCTGGGTCAGGAAGATCCCCTGGAGCAGGAAATGGCAACCCACTTCAATATTCTTGCCTGGAAAATTCCAAGGACAGAGGAGCCTGACAGGCTACAGTACTTGCAGTCACAAAGAGTCTGACATGACTGAGCACACAAATATATTACGTGCTTGATAAAGCATCCATCCAAAATAGACATTTTAAAAGATAATAAAAGTGAAAATAGAAGTAAGCACTAATATTCTTTCTGCATCCTGGCCACACCGCACTTTGGAAGCCCCTGTTCAGCATTGTTGTCTTGCAAAGGATTAAAAGACAAACAAACAAACAAGAATTTGCAGCCAAAGCTGAGCAGTGACCTAGTTGTCCTCACTGGCATCTCTCTTTCTCTGAAGCATGGAAACCTGTTGATTAAATGGGTGGACAGCCACAAAGCATCATGATTGAAGTGGAAAGAAAAACATACCAGTTTAATATATTGATATATTCAAAAGGATCGTCCCCATTACATGGGAATCATAGCATGGGCTGACCTTGATCACTGAGGCCTGAGAGCAAAACAAACTGCCTCTTGTTGCATACAACATTTCCTTTGTCATCACTCGAAAATGGACGAGTTAATGATTTCTACCCTCCCTGGAGCCACTGGACAGCCAGGGTGCCTATCAGCAAGAGAAGCATGTATGCGTGTGTAGTCAGTCGTGTCCAACTCTGTGACCCCAAGTGTGTGAGCACCCAAACCTGTGTATGCATGTCAGGTGGTGGGAACTGTCAGGAGTGCTAAGTTCCATGTGCTGAGAACAAAAACAGGGCATGGAATCTAAATCAGAGCTTAACTGTGATGACCATGTGTCCCAAAGGCTGGCCAAATCCTTTTGAATAATGGGTTGCATTGCATGAAATTCTCCAAGTCAGAATACTAGTCCTGATCATAGAGACAGAAATATACAATCCTTCCAAGTATAGCATTTCTCACGGGGGACCATTTGATAACCCAAGAAGTTAGGGGAATGGATTATGACCTTGCATTTCAAGAAAGGTCTGAGACAAATAGTATTGTGAGGATCTTTGGAGATTTCTAGCCAGTGATCACTTCCCCACCATTTGTGATGTTGGTTTACTCTGGCCTATCTGCAGTGACATCAAGTACAAAGAGAAGGAAGCTCTTGAATTTGGGCTTGAATTCTAGTTTGACTCCTGGCTATTATCAAGTTTGGCGAGCCTTGGACAATTCAACTCTGTGAAGTCTCAGTTTCCTATCCATAAAATGACCCAATACTAAACAAAACGATGTATAGAAAGTATTATACCATATGGCATACAGTAGGCATCCGACAATCTGGAAAAAAGTTAGCTGACAATAGGTAAAGGTTAGACATTAAAAGTTTCCCCTCCAAATTTCCTAGCATCTTCTGCCTGGCTGATGTCTGTCCCTCCAACCAAAACTCTGAGGTTTCCTTCCTTCTTTCCTGACAACTTCAACTTTTAATAATGGAAACAGCTTGCTATTCCAGAAACAATTTTTTAAGTTTAGATTTAGAAAAATCTTCCCCATAAAAATAAACTTAAAGCCATCATGATTATAAATATTATAATCTTTTACTTCTGCTATTTAAAATGCTCCCCTGCAATACTATCCCTTCATTTAGCCTCATTCTTGTACTCACATATTGAAAATAAGTCAGAATTACAGGAAAGCTTAAACAGTTTAACTTTTACAAGAATTTGTACAATTTTTTTTTTTTTTAAACTTTGTCCTCTGGGGCATTATTTAAAGTGGACTCTTATTTAAATATATAATTTCTCAGTCTGGTTAGCTTTCTAATTAACTTTAAAATTAATTCAGCTTTTTTTATATGAAAATGTTTTCTATTGTCCTTAGGAAAATTACCAAAGAGTTTCTTACCATATTTTTCTACGCTCTTGTCAATTACTAATCCCCTGAAGCAGCCCCTGGCCATGGCCATATCATTCATACCCCAGTTTGATGATCTCCCTGCTACATTTACAGTCTTCCCAGATGGTGCTGGTGGTAAAGAACCTGCCTGCCAGTGCAGGAGACTTAAGAGATGTGGGTTCAATCCCTGGGTTGGAAATATCCCCTGGGAGAGGGCATGGCAACCCACTCCAGTATTCTTGCCAGAAGAATCCCATGGAAAGAGGAGCCTGGCGGGCTGCAGTCCATGCGATTGCGAAGAGTTGGATACGACTGAAGCAACTTAGCACATATGCTGCATTTAAATTTTTAACAGCAAGTTCTTGAAAACCTGACCATTGTCAAAATCAAAAGTATATCTCCAGTACTGAGACTTTAGGCTGCGTGACTGATTGTAGAAAGAAATATTTATATGGAGGCTATGGGTGGAAAATGAGACACTTCTCAACTGCCGCTTGTAGTTGAACTAGCAGTAGTTGCCCATGGGCCATGCAGTCACAGACCTGGCAAAGTCTCAATCAGTCCTGATGGGTTTTCTTTGCAGCCAGTAGCTGTGGCCATTAGTTACTCCTTTTCTCAGATGACTTGGTCTCCCTCACAGCCTCCTCCAGGAAGTGCGCTTGGGTCTCCCAGGAGAATTGCAGCTGAGGAGAGTGACCAATGGTGGGAGCCAGCTTTAAAGGAAGTGGGGCAGCAAACTGGCTGGGGTGGCAGGACAGGTGGAGGACGTTAAGGATTGGAAATCATCTTCCTGGGTGTCTCTAGAAGGACAGCTCCACTGGGAACATCACAATGAGGGGCTCAGGAGGTCCAGCACATCCAGTGACATGGGAAGGGAGGCACCTGCTTATTTCTACCATCTTCACAAAAGCCTGCCTTGCTTATTTTTACTAAAGTGTTTCAAAAATAAAATGTAGAAAAAGGCAAGTTTAAAAACAAACAAACAAAATCTGGGCAGGTGAATCTATCTTCAGGTCTCTTCCAGAGCCCTCAGTGTAGACCCTGCTAGGCTCTACCACTGTGGGAAACACTGCCGCCTGCTGGACCCCTTGAGAATGTCAGCAGGCCCAGCCCTTCAGTCTGTATTAGTTACTCAGTCATGTCTGACTCCTTGCGACCCGGTGGACTGTAGCTTGCCAGACTCCTCTGTCCATGGGATTCTCCAGGCAAGAATACTGGAGTGGGTTGTCATCCCCTCTCTAGGGGATCTTCCCCACCCAGGGATCGATCCCAGGTCTCCTGCACTGCAGACAGATTCTTTACCATCTGAGCTACCAGGGAAGCTCCTGCCTTTCAGACCAAGTGGCAAACGTTACTGGTGCCAATGTGGGCAACTCAGCCACCAGAGTAGGGGTGCACAGGACCCAAGACCTGTGGCTGCCTTTTCCAGTGGCTCCAGGGAGGAATTACTCAGCTGGCCAGAATATAGAGATGATTAGTTAGACATTGTTTTTAACCTTTAAGAGGACTGTGTGTGTGTTAAATTGCTTCAGTCGCATCTGACTCTTTGTGAGCCCATGGACTGGGGCCTGCCAGGCTCCTCTGTTCATGGAATTCTCCAGGCAAGAATACTGGAGTGGGTTGCCATTTCTTTCTCCAGGAGATTTTCCCAACCCGGGGATCAAACCCAGGTCTCCTGCATTGCAGGTAGATTCCTTACCATCTGAGCCACTTGGGACAAAATTCAAATACTTGCCTCCTGAAATGATCTCTTTGGCCTTACTTATGTTATCTCCATAGAAATGATAACAATCAAATAGCACTGGCGTAGATGAGAAAAACTCTCCGTTTTCCTAGTTTCACCCTTACCAGCTATGGCACATGGAAAATGAAAGTGTTAGTTGCTCTGTTGTGTCCGAATCTTTGTAACTCCATGGACAGTAGCTTGCCAGGCTCCTCTGTCCATGGAATTCGCTAGTCAAGAATACTGGAGTGGGTTGCCATTTCCTTCTCTAGAGGATCTTCCCAACCCAGGGGTCAAACCTAGGTCTCCTGTATTGCAGGCAGATTCTTTATCATCTGAGCAACCAGGAATAAATATATTGAAGCAAAACAAAACAAAGAATAGGAAGGCCATCTGAGGGAAAAGCCCTCTGTCTTGGGATGGGGCTGGGGAGTAGGGCAGGGGGTGTGAGAAGAACTTCTGTAGGCAACTTTCTAGACAGTAGTGAATCTAGGGCGGACTGAGAACTGGTGTATCCATCTTCTATAGTCCATGATGTATTACATCCTATGGAATTCCATCAATTTTATGTTTCTTTCAGAAATCTGCCAAACTTTATAAAACAGAGACAGATCCACAGGTCTAGAGAATGAATTTATGGTTGCCATAAATAGTAGAGAATTTGGGATGGACATGTACACACTGCTATATTTAAAATGGGTGACCAACCAGAGTAGGGGTGCACAGGACCCAAGACCTGTGGCTGCCTTTCTTCTAGTCACATCATCCACAGCATTCATCATATCACTCTGTTAACTACCAAATAAATTTTCTTTCATTTGGCACATGACATTTATGTCTCAGCAGAAATATTTGAGCTCCTGATCTCCAAAAGGAGAAAGGTCCCAGAAAGGACGATGGGAACATGTTTTAAGTAAGATAGAAGATCAATTCCTTGGTAGTAATAATTCAAAAGCTAAGTGAAGAAAGTGTTTTCAGAAGGAAGGAAGGAATGATCAGTTGGCAAAAATGCTGACGAGTGGTCTGGTAAAATAAGACCTGATCATAGCCTTATCATGGCCACTGAATAGCACCATGGCAGTCAATGTTACCTTGACCAGACCATTTTCGGTGGAGTGGAAGAGATAAGAGATTGATTGAAGTGGTCTCCATGGAGATAACTAAAAATAGTACTTTGTTGTTGATCAGTCGCTCAGTTGTGTCCGACTCTGTGCGACCGCATGGACTGCAGCACACCAGGCTTCCCTGTTTGTCACTATCTCCTGGAGTTTGCTCAAATTTATGTCCATTGAGTTGGTCATACTATCTAACTATCTCATTCTCTGTTGCACATTTCTCCTTTTGCCTTCACTCTTTCCCAGCATCAAGGTCTTTTCCAATGAGTCAGTTCTCCGCATCAGGTGGCCAAAGTGTTGGAGTTGACATCTTCATGGATCACAGGCTTGTCGTGGTGAAGGGGCTTGCATAACTTGATAAAGCTATGAGCCATGCTGTGCAGGAGCACCCAAGACAGATGGGTCATGGTGGAGAATTCTGAAAAAATGTGGTCCACTGGAGAAAGAAATGGCAAACCGTTCCAGTATTCTTGCTGTGAGAACCCCATGAACAGTATGAAAAGGCAAAGAAAGTAGACACTGACTTTAAAAATACCTCTTGTGAATTTTGCTGTACAGTGAAGCAGAAAGACTAGGAAAAAGATGAGCACTCAGGAGAAAATTTTTGTGTTTGATTTTAGAATTGCAGATACTATAGTATTTCTGAATTAAATTTTTATTTATTTATTTTTATTTTTCGCTGCCCTAGGTCTTCATTGCTGCCCAGGCTTTTTCTCTAGTTGCAGAGAGAGAAGGCTATTCTCTAGTTGTGGTGCTTGGGCTTCTCATTGCAGTGGCTTCTCTTGTGGCAGGGCACAGACTCCAGGGTGCATAGGCTTCAGTAGTCAAGGCACATGGGCTCAATAGTTGCAGCTCCCAGACTCTAGAGCACAGGGTCAATAGTTGGGGCGCACAGGCTCAGTTGCTCTGCTACATGTGGGATCTTCCTGAATCAGGGATCAAACCGGTGTCTCCTGCATTGCCAGGCAGATTCCTTACCACTGAGCTCCCAGGGAAGCCCACTACAGTATTTTTGATTCTCAAGACATGATCCAGTAAAGAATGAGACAGGGAATTTATGATGCATAATCATGGGAGGAAAGCTCTTGAATAAGTGAGAAGGATGCACAAGTAGAAAGTTTGCTGTTAGATAGGGGAGCGGTAAATGGCAATAAAATTGGTAAAGTATGTGGTTATTGCAGATGGAATATATTTCTGACCCACTCAATTTTGCCTGTATAATGAAAAGCTAGACTAGTCTTTGGGTTTTCTAATATTTTTAAAAAAACACTTTATCATTTTCTTTAGACATTTTTTGTTTGTTGTTAAAGTGATCACATCATGAGCAAAAATACAGGGGCGTGAAAGGGTTTGAGATTGTTCAGAGAAAAGTTTATAGTCTTTGGGGCAGGACTTATCTGGCATAAGGGCTTCCCTGGTGGCTCAGGGGTAAAGAATCTGCCTGCCAATGCAGGAGACACGGATTTGATCCCTGGCTCAGGAAGATCTCCTGGAGAAAAAGTAAAGTGTTCATTGTTCAGTTGTGTCTGACTTTTTGGGACTCCACAAACTATAGCCTGCCAGGCTCCTCTGTCCATGAAATTTTCTGGGCAAGAAAATTCCTTCCTTCTTTGCACTCCAGTGGCTTGCATTTCCTTCTCCAGGGGATCTTCCTGACCCAGGGATCAAACCCAGGTCTCCCGTATTGCAGGTAGATTCTTTAACTCTGAGCAACCAGGGAAGCCCATATTCCCTGGAGAAATGACAACTCACTCCAAAATTCTTGCTTGGGAAGCCCCATGGACAGAGGAGGCTGGCAAACTACACTTAGCAACTAAACAACAACAACACATATTCTATTTACCCCCTAAAGCTCATGAACTGCACCTTGACAATGGATGCAGTACACTCAGTCCAACTCATCCAAACCTACAAAGCATCGTTTTCTTTAAAGAACTGAAATTTCATAAATAGAAAAAGGTAACATTTCTTTGAAAGTTACGAGATGATGAACGTGGCTGGTTTTACATACTTAAGATGGAAAAGCATTTACTTATTTTGAGTAAGTCTGCTTAAGGCTTTTCAGTATTGACAAACTTGATGAATTATCTTTTTGTTATTGTCTCAGTCTCTGGGCTTAAGTTGTTACAGCTCTACACACATACAAAATCAAATATCTTGAAATTATTTGCTACTTAAACTGATAAAAGCCACAACTTCCCATCCCATACATATCAAAGACTGTATTACTTTCTATAAATAATGTGATAAATATGTTGTTTCTTTTTCATCCATAAGGAAAGTGAGTGCCTAGAATATCAGTAAATTTCCTATAGTTATGCAGCTAGCAAGTTGCAGAGTTAAAATTCCAATGCCTCAGATTCCGGTCTGTGCTCTTTATCTACATCAAGCTGCCTTGAAAGAGCAAATGCCATTTTTACTTAAGATTCGTTTGCAAACAAGAATTCTTAAAATACTTTTTTTTAACCAATTATTTTGTGGGTTTTGGCATTCAGCACTCCTGAATTTAAATACCGGTTTCAAATTTATTTGTTGAGTAACCTTATTTGGCCTCTCTAGGCTTTATTTTTCTGATGTGAAATGTGTGTGGTATATATTTTGCAGTTGTTGTGAGGATTTATTTTAGAGAGTGAAGAAAAGTGTTGAATCCTACCCCAAGGTTGAAATAAGACAAGAACAATACAGTGTTGTAATCAATATATAACTATAAGGTCCTAGTTATATCTGAATTATAATCTTATAAATGGAACTTGAATAGAAAATACTGTTGCTATTGTTGTTGTTTAGTTGCTAAGTTGATTCCGACTCTTTTGCGGCTCCATGGACTGTAGCCCACTAGGCTTTTACTTTTACATTGTTGTGTTCATTCACCATTTTGTTATTCTGCAGTACCATTCCATTATTTTCCCACTGTCTGTGAGAATGTATACTGGAGAACTCTCTGTTTACACGGAAACATCTTTGGAAGACATATGTATAGGATAGTTCATTTTGTAATGAGGTGAATATCTTTTTGAAAAAAATACTGCTTGGAAAAGAAAGCTAGCTAGAAATATGTAAGAAAGCAACAAAGTAGAAAATCATGATGCATATTATATTTATTTTCTAGTACATAAGGTGCAATAAAAGATTGAGTTTTTATATTGTTTGGTTTTTATGGTTATTATCCAAGCAGCCAGTTTAGAACAGTTATCTTTAACCTCTGAGTTTTACCTAAGTAGGAATAAGCCTCTTAAAATTGATTACAGACATTAGGCTGATACAAACCATGTTTCCTCTTAATAAATGGAAGAATACTAGGTATAGTTCTAATCTATTTACATATGGTATTGCATTAAATTTCCAAATGATTCTATTATTATGTCCATTTTACAGTTGAGGAAACTGAGTTATTGAGAATTTTAGGAACTGATATCTAGATGGCAGTGCCAAGATGCAACCCTAGACAATCTGAATTCTGAATAAATATTCTTAAATACTTCCCTATGTTAATATTTGAAAGCTTCAGGCTTTGTGTCTGTTTGAAAAGGTGAATATTAAAACTTACTTCCTAGTATATAAGGATTCAATGAGATGATTCTTGTAAAGAGCTTAATGTAGTGCCTGCCACATAATAAATATTCATTAAATGCTGAAATGGGTTAGAATTTGGCTCCATGAGTCACTTGTTATGCAACCTTGAACAATTTCCTTTACCTCTGTGAGGTCAGTTCCTCATCTGTAAAATTGCTACTATGTGGTAATAAGGTCCCCATTGAGCTGGACTGCTAACATCAAGCACAAAATTAACATCTATATCCTTTAAGAATCCAATGTATTTCAGGATTCTGTCATAGTGGCTTAAACTTTATCCTCATATCTATGCATATACACATACATAGTCACACATCAAATGGAAAAAATGTTTGAAACATGTCTGATAGTCAAAGATTAATATCCTGACTTAGGGAGCATTTTTATACACTGTTGAGAAAAAAATCAAGTAATTTAACCAAAAAGGAAGTAAAGAACAGGAAGAAGGAATTGACTAAGAAAGAGATATAAGTGAATATGATGGGCTTCAGAGGAGGCCACCCCAGAATATGCCATTTTGGCAGGTGGGTTATTTCAAGCTGAACATGATAAAGGCCCAACAGACTCAAAAAGAACTTTTTAATCTCTCCCTTAACTGCCTAAAATACTTTAGATGGGAGCCTACCAGGAAGAGAGCTATTGTAAACATATATATATATATATAAGGGAACAACAGAGGATGAGATGGTTGGATGGCATCGCCGATTCAATGGACATAAGTTTGAGTAAACTCTGGGAGCTGGTGATGGACAGGGAAGCCTGGCGTGCTGCAGTCCATGGGGTCACAAATAGTCGGACATGACTGAGCAACTGAACTGAACTGATATATATATATACATATATATATATATATATATTTTTTTTTACATAAAAAAGACTTTGCATTGTGTGACAAAGATTTCTTTAACAAATATTTTCTCTTTCCATTTTCCTGTGAATTATCTTCCTCTCCTTTGACGTTCCATCCCCTACCCTTCTTCTCCTTAGTCCAGGATGGCATAAAAGCCTCAGTTGCCTGACTCTCCGGGAGCCTCTCATGTCTTCATGGGTCTCCCATATATATGTAATTAAATTTGTTTCCCTTCTGTACTGTCTTATGTCAATTTAATTATAGATCAGCCAATGAACTAAAAAGAGAAGGGAAATATTTTCTTCTGCTACAAATACAAGTGAAGATAAGTGAATACAAATGAATCAAATTAAATGAAGATTATTTTAATGTCTGGCTGCATAACAATGAAATGAAACAAACATAGGTATGCAAGTTCTCTCTTACCAAACTGACAAGACAATTTTGTTCTATGGAATATGCCATATTTATGTGTGTGAGTGAGCAAACCCTGTTACACCACTAACGTGAAAGTGAAAGTCACTCAGTCATGTCCGACTCTGTAACCCCATGGACTGTACAGTCCATGGAATTTTCCAGGTCAGAATACTGGAGTGGGTAGCCTTTCCCCTCTCCAGGGGATCCTCCCAACCCAGAGATTGAACCCAGGTCTGCAAAATAATTGCAGGCAGATTCTTTATCAGCTGAGCCACAGGCAAGCCCAAGAATACTACAGTGGGGTAGGCTTTCTAGATATCTCAGTTACACCACTAAGGGAAGTATAAAATGTTAAAACCTATTTAAGAAATACTTGACAATGTGTATTAAAACATTATCAAATGTACCTGCATTTGGCCATGCAGTTGCATTTTTATATGTCTATTCTAAGATAATTATAAATATGCCCAGTATTACACAAGGTACACATAACTGCATCATTTTATAGATTTAGGAAATAACTTATATTTTCAGCCTCAGAGAGGAAATTTAGTAAACTAAGGAATGGATAGTTGAAGAGTATTAAACAGCATGGACATATGTTCTTGATATAGTAAATGAATAAGAAGTTATAAAGTACATGTCCCAGAATCATAACTTTATTAAAGAAAACATGTAACTTTGCCCCCAAATGACAGCAAGAATGGTTACCACTAGGTAACCAGATAAATCATTTTACTTAACATGTTCTTCTACATTATCCAATGTTTCTATTATATTCTGAATTTTTCTCATTATCTAAAAATAAAATATAATAATCATAAGTAAATTAGGATGCAAATTATAACTGGAAAATGTTTGCAATTACTTAATTAATTTGTTCAATAAATATTTATTATTCATCCATTATGTGCCAAACACTCACCCAGGCAATGGAAACACAGTGATACACAAGACAGAATTCTTGCCCTTATAGAGTGTACCTTCTGGTAGAGAATATGGATAATAAACAAGTAAATAAAAGAATTCTGAAAATAATTACAGATAATGAGAATTACTCTGAAGGAATAAACAGGGCTCAGGGGAGATTTAGTTTGAGCCCAAAATAACGAGAGAACCAATGGTAGCCAATGGGAAGAATGTTTCTGGCAGGAAGGAAACAGGTGCAATCTAGAAGCATTAAAGAACTTGGTAAAGACAGAGGAACATACAGACAGGCAGGGCACTTCCCTGGTGGCTTAGCCAATAAAGAATCTGCCTGCAATTCAGGAGAACTGGGTTTGATCCCTGGGTTGGGAAGATCTCCTGGAGAAGGGAATGGCTACCCACTCCAGTATTCTTGCCTGGAGAATTCCATGGACAGAGTCGTCTGGTGGGCTACAGTGCATGAAGTCACAAAGAGTTGGACACAACTGAGTGACTAATGCAACAATGCAAGCCCCGGTAGTGTGAATGATGAGTGTAGGGTATGAGACAAGATTAAGTAAGAGGTGGACACGGGGCAGAAAAACTAAAGGTGTGTAAGTCCTGATAAGGAGTTTGTTGGTTTTTTTTTTTTCCCCCTAATTTGAAAAGAAATGATTAATGGCTTTTAAGCAGAGAAAAGACACCATTTTTATGCTTTTTTAAAAAAGACCAATTCTGCCTGTTATTGATGGTTGATACAAAAAGTTCATTGTGGTGGTTTACTCGCTAAGTCGTGTCCAACTCTTGAAAACTCATGGACTGTAACCCACCAGGCTCCTCTGTCCATGGGATTCTCTAGCCAAGAATATTGGAGTGAGTTGCCATTTCCTTCTCCAGGGTATCTTGCCGACCCAAGGATCAAACCCAGGTCTCCTGCATTGCAGGCAGATTCTTTACCAACTGAGCTACAAGGGAAGCCCCCAAAAGTGCACAGTAATAAATAAAAGACAACAACAAAACTACAATGAGAAAATGCCCAATGAATGGGAAGAGAAATAAATACAAATTAGTAAGAAACTTGTAACAATATTCAGCTACGCTAGTAATCAAAACCACAAGTTTAAATGATTTTTCACCATTAAAGTACCACAACTGTAGAAATTTAATATGTATTAATGATATTGTAAGGTAGACAATGGCAAAATAATCACTCCTGAATAATCACTCTTGGCAAAGACATACAGGATGCTGATCTACGTAGTGTTTTCACTGTTTTATTTTTCCCTCGAAGAGGAATTACATATGCAATTTTTGCACCATTCTGTTTTTCATGAAAACTCTACTAGTAACAGGTGTTGTTTTGATAATAACTGCTTTTATATTTCATAATGTAATTTTTATTATTTTATAATTGGAAAAGTGGTTATTGAGGAAGTCCCAAATAAGTTTTTCATAACACATAGATGACATTATATATAAGAAATAATGAAATTCAAAAAAGGTTTTGGAAATATGTAACACATACAGATTTAAATATCACATAGCATAAACCCAACTGAAACAATTATTTTCTCAAAGGCCTATAGTATTGAAAAGCTTTTACCTTGAACCACATTATAGCCCGAGAAAACATGATAGGTCCAAGCCCAGAGATTTATTTTTATTTGCAAAACTATTTGTTATTTTATAATTCCCAATTTTCTAGGGACTATCTCACCCCAGAATAAAAGCCAACATTTATGACTATTGTCACTACATAATCCTAACCAGGCAGAATCCAGAGGTTCACCATCCTCTTAGTAACAGTATTAATTTGCTAATCCAGTAGGACTTCCAGATTTAAATGTTCTGCCCAGTAGGAAATCTGGAATAATTGGTTCAAACTTTCTGGGAGTCTTACGATGACAGTTGAACATCTCTGATCAAGCCCTTCAAAAGAGAGTTGCTTTCCTCTGACAACTGCTGCTTTATTACAAGATTGACTTTTTTATGTCAAGGATTCTATTAGAAAGGAGGTCAACTTGGGATCCTGAATCATCTCTACAAGAAACGTGGGTTCAGCTAGGGCTTAAATTCATTTATAAAAGTATTAAAACCCAACAATAACTCATTTGGAGCAATAGTTACCAACTTTGTACTTTTTAAAAGGAAAAAAGTCAACCTTTAAATACAAAAAAATACAGTGTCCCTTTATTTGCTATTGCAGTTCTTATTTCTAAGAAAGCTGAGTACATTTTAAAAGCACACACAGATAAATAGTTCTGTAGTCTAAAATTTCCAATTCAAAAGCAAAAGGAGAATTTGCAAAACGTGCTCTCATGCAAAGAACTGCCCATTTATCACCATTTGATGAAAATGTGTGTGTATGTGTGTTGCATATATATACACATAAAACACTTGCTTGACTCATACATAAATAGCAAAGTTGGAAAAGACCAGGCTTTGAAAACTGATCCTAGAAAATAGATTTATCCAGGCCAATTTGTGTATGAGTTTCTGTATATATTTTAAATACAATAAGATTGATTATGAACAGGAGGTTCATTTTGTTTACTTTTTTCCAGAGAGGGTTTCTAACATTAATAGAAAGAACTGAAGTACGAAGCCATAGAAATCAACATTCCAATACATATCATACAGCAGAGTTAAAATCATCACACCAGCTCTTTTTACATCTCATTGCTACTGGTAAGTTCTCTTAATTCTTCCATCATTAATTCCTGTAAGGGCTTTTCAGCACTTATCCTACAAAGCACAATTTCCTCGTGTGGGTTTTTAACTGTCGATTCCTGAGCTGACAGATGAGATGTGTTGATGACTACAGTGTTTTTAGCTCTCAGAGTGTAGGCTTCCTTGGACTTTGCTCTTTTTTGGCAGAACTGGAGGTGAAAAGCATCTTGGAAACCACGACGAAAGTTTTCATTGAAGAAACCATAAATGATGGGGTTAACGCTGCTGTTGCAGAAGGCCAGCCAGTGTGCAAAAGGGTAGATGTAGATATTGATGACCTGCAGTTCATTTGGAGACAGATCAACATAATCTGAGAGCATCATCAGGGTCCACAGGGGCAACCAGGAGAGAATGAAAAGCAGGGCCACAGTCAGGAGCATCTTAATGACCTTCTGCTTCTTCTTGGATACCACGTGCCACTGCTCCTGGTTCTGTTTTCCTGTGTGGGGCACTTTCCTCTTGAACAGTGAAATTCCAATCCATCCATACATGATGACAATGAGGGACAGGGGAGCCAGGTAGATATTGGCAAACAGCACTGTGGTATAGATCCTCCTCATTTCCTGACTTGGCCAGTCTTCCCGGCACCAGTAGACTGGGCTGGTTTTATCCTGGGAGTTGAATCTCACTCGGTAATTTTTTTCTTCGTGTACGTGTAACATTATTGCAGATGGGGACATAATGGCAATGGCCAGGACCCAGATAATCATAATGATGACAAACGCGGTCTTGATAGTGAGCTTTGGTTTAAAAGGGTAGATGACACACCGGAACCTGTAATTAAAGGCAAATATCAGTGAAGGACTGCCTCGTAACTTCTGGCTGAGTCATTAATTAAATTTAAGTAATTACCGTCTTCCATCCATGTTCTCCCTAAAACATAGAAAGTTGGAATTAGGAGAGAGGCATTTTCTGTAATTAATACATGGGATTAATTCCAACTCAAATTATGAATAAGTGGAGTATATCAGACACTTTTAATAGTAAAAGTACTCAGGCTTCCCTGGTGGTCCAGTGATTAGGAATCCATCTTGCAGCGCAAGGGACACTGGTTCGATCCCTGGTCCAGGAGGATCCCACATGCCGCAGAGTGGCTGAGTTGGTGCATCACAACTACTGAGCCAGCGCTCTAGAGCCTGTGAACCACTACAGAACCCATGTGCCGCAGCTACTAACACCTGTGCACCCAGATCCTGTGCTCCTCAACAAGAGAAGCTGCTGCAACGAGAAGCCTGTGCACCGCAACGAAGAATAGCCCCACTCGCTGCAATTAGAGAAAAGCCCATGCACAGCAATGAAGACCCAGCACAGCCAAAAAGTAAATTAAATAAATAAATACAACAAATCTTTAGAAAAAAAGTGTAGATGTATGTATATGTATTTACAACTGATTCACTTTGCTGTATAGCAGAAATTAACACAACATTGTAAATCAACTGCTCCAATAAAATTTGTTTTAAATTATAGAAATAAGTTTTATTTTTCACCTTCTGAAGTAAAAAAGCTGTTAACAAGACTTAGTTGATACCTGGTTACCTCATACAGGATTTTTTTTTCCCTTAAAAATGCACTTTCATTGCACTCTTTAGAAAACAGGCCAGAAGAAACTGGCGTTTAACAAGTTCTGTTAACAACATTCTACCACATTCATGTTTTTCATGATGTTGGAAACACTGAGTTACATGTCAATTTAACCTATCTCTCAGAAGAAGAAATAAGACAATTGAAATAACTAGTTCTCTAATCTTTAGTTCTGTTTCCACAAATAAAACCTAATACTTTTCACAATGAAAGTGAAAAGAAAGTGAAGTTGCTCAGTTGTGTTCGACTCTTTGCAACCCCATGGACTATAGCCTACCAGGCTCCTCCATCCATGGGATTTTCCAGGCAAGAATACTGGAGTGGGTTGCCATTTCCTTCTCCTTCCGATAAAATTTTTAAAGATATAATAAAAATGTTATTGTTAACCAGCCCATATTGAGCATTTAATATTCTGTTCTAGGGTCCTTTCCATTGGCTTGCATGGATTGTATCTTTAAGCCCTTTATGGGGAAAAGGCTTAGAAAAGGTAAAAATTCTTGCCTATAATCACACATGATTGTTGCACATGTGGTTTGGCTCCAGCTCATATTCTTATACTCTCCTTCATGCCCTTCTGTGGTGGTCCCCTCACACATGATCTGTGTGCTTGGACATGCAATTTACTTTGGCCAGTTAGTTGAACATTAGCAAGCATGGTATAAGTGGAGGCATGAGTGATTTCAGCCATAAGACATAGAGCAGGAGAACCACACAGAGGCACCCAGCCAATCTACAGAGTCGTGGGAAGTACTAAAACACTACTGTTTTGAGCCACCAAGTGTTTTGGTGGTTTTTTCAGAGCTGTAAGAGTCTGAGAGTTTCCAATTATGAGTTCTGTTTATACACCTTCCTGGTGTTCTATATCAACATTAATATGAAGAGTAACCCTGGTTCATTTTACTGCTATTAATCTTTGTCATTGTGATTCTTAATGTTATTATTGATATTCATTATGTTCATTATAAGATAACCATGTGCTCAGTCATTCAGTCATGTCTGATTCTTCGTGACTCCATGAACTGTAGCCTGCCAGGCTCCTCTTTCCATGGAATTTTCGAGGCAAGAATACTGAAGTGAATGGCCATTTCCTTCTCCGGTATAAGATAACCATATAATTATGCAACTGCATAACATATTTTTCAAAGTATTATCATCTGTTGAATTTTCTTGGATTTTTGTGATGATTCTATAAACCTAACATGTTACAAAACTGATTGTTTTCCAGATCTGCAGATAAGGAAATAGAGTTTTTAAATGGCTTAGAAGCAACCCAAACTAATTTATCTAATATCTTTATATAATGACTAGTTAGCTTGAGCTTTGACTGCTCTGTTGTCTTTCTTTACAACTCCTTCAAAGCATATGGAAGATCTTGTTGTTTTTGTTGTTGCTCAGTCGCTAAGTCGTGTCCAGCTCTTTGCGACCCCATGGACTGAACCACACCAGCCTCCTGTGTCCTCCACTACCTCCCAGAGTTTGCTCAAATTCATCTCCATTGAGTCGGTGAAGCTCTCCAACCATCTCATCCTCTGTCATCCCCTTCTCCTGCCTTCAATCTTTCCCAGCATCAGAGTGTTTTCCAATGAGTCGGTTCTTCACATCAGGTGGCCAAAGTATTAAAGTTTAAGCTTCAGCATCAGTCCTTCCAATGAATATTCACAGTTGATTTCCTTCAGGATTGACTGGTTTGATCTCTTTGCAGTCCAAGGAACTCTCAAGAGTCTTCTCAAGCAGCACAGTTCGAAAGCATCAATTCTTCGGCTCTCAGCCTTCTTCATGCTCCAACTCTCTAGAGGACTACTGGAAAAACCGTAGCTTGGACTATATGGATTTTGTCCACAAAGTGATGTCTTTGTTTTTTAATACACTCTATAGGTTTGTCATGAGGCTTCCCTCATAGCTTCCAAGAAGCAAGCATCTTTTCATCTCGTGGCTGTGGTCACCATTCACAGTGATTTTGGAATCCAAGAAAATAAAATCTGCCACTGTTTCTGCTTTGTCCTCATCTACTTGCCATGAAGTGATAGGTCTTCTGTCTTAACCTCCAAGTTTTCATCTAGTCTTATAATCAGTGAATTCTCCCATTTACTCACCCTTAAATTATGGATAACTTCATAGGTGCTGTTCTAGGTATTTTTGCTCCTTTTGTAAACCAATTATGGAAACTTCAAGTATTATTTTTTCATTTATTCATTCATCAAATAACATATAATACCTTGTTATAGCAAGCCAAACTAAGACATGAATCATCTCTAATTATTTAATTTTAAAATATTAAAACTTTACTAGTTTTATTTTATTACTGAACTCTTAGTGTGTGTGTGTATGTGTGTGTGTGTGTGTGTGTGTGTGTGTGTGTGTGTGTGTGTATGGTTTCTCAGGTGGTGCAGTGGTAAAGAATGCTCCTGCCAATGTAGGAGACATGGGTTTGATCCCTGACTCAGGAAGATCCCCTGGAGAAGGAAATGGCAACCCATTCCAGTATTCTTGCCTAGAAAATTCCATGGACAGAGGAACCGGGCAGGCCACAGTCCATGTGATTGCAAAGACTTGGAAATGACTGAGCGAGCATGCACATGCATGCTCTCTCTCTCTATATATATATATATATATAAAGGGATACATATTGTGGATACCATTTATGTATATATAATACATAAATATATACACACACACATATATATACTATGCATATATATATTATATATATAATATAATATATATAAAGGGATATATTTTGAATACAATTTTAAGCAGATATGCCCAAATGTAATAGATTACACATTTTTCACTGGTCAGGTAGAATAGTTGCAGACATGCTCAATTTTCTGGATTCAGAGTTTGGGGTTGACCTACCTATCCACTGCTATTGCAACTAAAGTAAAGACGGAAGCCGCAACCGATATTCCCTGCACCAAGCCACTGATCTTGCACATTGTACTTCCAAAAGGCCATCCTGAAAGGGAAATGGAACAGTTAGTCTTCGGAGAGATCATACATGTATATTTTAATTTCACTGAAATTTCGAAGAGAAAGACATGAAATTAGATGCATGTAACTGTTTCCTAAAAGATCCAGGGAACAATCAATGTATCCCATTATTTTCATTAATATATTCAGAGCTTTGTTTTTCAGTATATTAATAATGTCAAAGCTTATACAGTAGTTTCAATATTCTATATGCTCTAATAAATATTTTGCATATATTAACATTTCTAATCCCCACAACAGGCTTTTGGAAGCTTTATTATTCACCTCATTTACATCTTTTTGATGTGTTTTTATGTATTTGAAGGTATTGGCAAGACACTTAACTCTCCTGGAAGAAAATCTGAGAAAATCTGAAAATACATTATTGATTGCTATACTCAAAACATTAAACAAATCAAAATATGACGCTCTTATTAAATCCAGGAAAATAAAAAACATTTTATAAGAGAAAAGGTTGCTATTATAGTACTCTACATGGTTCAGCAGGGGTAAGATACATATAATAATAGGAATGCATACCCTAAATATTGATTTAACAAAAAACAATGATATACTCATATTGAGAGAATGAGGGAGGTAAAAAATGAATGTATATTTGTGGCTCTGTATAAATGCGTCTGTTGGCATTTATACAGAATTTCAACCAGTCATGTTGTTTTTCCAATTTCACATTCAGACAGTTTCTGTGGATTTATATTCTTTTGCCCTAGTGCTGTCAGTTCAGTGGAGTTTGGTGAGGGAAACTACCTCTTGGGGTAGAAGAGGATAATGAGAACTAAACTGAATCTTCTGCAGTTGGATAATATATTAGAATAAAAACATGTTATTCAGAAATATGATAGTAATTACCAAAAATAAAGGCAAAAATGCTGAATGTGGCTGCCTCTTAGGAATAGGAACCAGGGGTAGGGAAGGGTATTGTATATGAAAAATACTTATCTAGTAATTTAATTATAGATATTTATGGGGGACAAATTGATATCATTTAAGTTTATTGAGACAACAATTTTAATCAACTCTTTTTGTCTAGCACATCTTAGAAATGTACATCATTAATAAATTTTGCTTTTAAATGACAAGCATTATGGAAGCACAGAATTTATGTAGTATATTAAGATAGAATAGCCACTCTAAACTTTCCCTGACTTCCACTTCAGAGAAAGGAAAGAAACAGAAATAAATTCTTAAGAGAGATCTCCTATTTTTCAGTAAACCTATGTTGAATGCCATAATGGAAAAGCACTTTGATATGACTTTTGTTATTGCTGTTTAGTCACCCAGTTGTATCTGACTAAACAGCAGTAACAACAAACCACACCATATTCTTTCCCTTTTATGGCATTCAACATCAGTTTACTTTCTGGGCAAGATTATTGGAGTGGGTTGCCATTTTCTCCTTCAGGGAATCTTTCCGACCCAGGGATTGAATCCACATCTCTGCATCTCCTGCATTGCAGGCAAATTCTTTACTCCTGAGCCACCACAGTAGCCCCATGATATGGCTTGTTTGATCTAAATACTTTTTATATTTTCTTATACAGATTTGGAATATGAATATCTTGAGTGCTATTCATTAGTTAATACAACAAATATTTATTAATCAGGTACTATGTACCAAAACTCTACCAGGAGATGTAGATACACCATTCCTATACTTCTGTGGTGTATAATGTGATGTTTTGTGCTTGGTCGCTCAGTTGGTTCCAACTTTGTGCGACCCCATGGACTGCAGCCCTCCAGGCTCTTCTGTCCATGGGGATTTTCCAGACAAGCAAACTAGAGTGGGTTGCCATGTCCTCCTCCAGGGGAATCTTCCCAACCCAGGGATCAATTACATGTGGATTCTTTACCAGCTGAGCCACCAGGGGAGGCCGTAATGTTGTGTTGCTGCTGCTGCTGCTGCCAAGTCGCTTCAGTCGTGTCCGACTCTGTGCGACCCCATAGGCGGCACCCCACCAGGCTCCGCCGTCCCTGGGATTCTCCAGGCAAGAACACTGGAGTAGGTTGCCATTTCCTTCTCCAATGCATGAAAATGAAAAGTGAAAGTGAAGCCGCTCAGTCGTGTCCAACTCTTCGCGACCCTATGGACTGCAGCCTACCAGGCTCCTCCGTCCATGGGATTCTCCAGGCAAGAGTACTGGAGTGGGGTGCCATTGCCTTCTCCAATGTTGTGTTAAGAAATGGTAATACAGACTCAGAAGTTCTCTAGGGTAGCACCTGAACCATTGTTTACGTTGCACGTGTAAATTACTGCTCCATGAATGAAACTACAACTTTGTAACATATCGTTGGTCCTGCTGCTTGCCTTCCATCAAAAACTGTTGGAAATCTCCAACCACCAGAGAAGCGCAGCTAACCACAAGAGGGTCTAAATATCTATTTACATTAGATTGAAGACATCGTATTAATGGAAACCACACTTAGCAGTTCTTTGAGCTTTACAATCCATAGTAGTCTCAATAACATTCCTACCATACTATACGTGCTCAGAACTGCCAAGGAAATTGTCTTCAGTAAGAAGTGTCATCATTCATGGATGACCTTCAATGAACTCTATTAAAAATAACAGCCTCCACACCTAATCTCTGTCACTTGCTTTACTTTTCCCCATAATTCTTTTTATTCTTTGTTTATATAGCTTTTTGTTTGTTGTTTTTTATCCTCCTTTATAATGTAGGCCTCATGAGGACAGCTACTTGGAGAAGTTCTTGGAACTCTGTAAATGTTTGAAATGAATGGATGACCATACCATGGCTGCAGGGACATGGGACAAATATTTTTTTCATATTATCTTTGAGCTGTACACAAATCAACATAAGTGAAGTCACTCAGTCGTGTCCAACTGTTTGTGACCCCATAGACTGTAGCCCACCAGGCTCCGCCATCCACGGGATTTTCCAGGCAAGAATACTGGGGTGGATCAACATACCTGCTATAATATTGTCCAGCAGTGTGATAGGCATACAGAATATACCAACTAGTAGGTCACTTATGGCCAGGTTCAAGATGAAGAGATTAGTGACTGTGTGCATATGTTTGTTCCTCATTACAATGAAGCAAACCACTGTATTTCCCACCATGCATAGGAAGAAGATCAAAAAGTAGGAAATAATGAAAATCGCTGCCACTTGAGGCTGGTGAAGATAGTAGTTCACATAGGTGATATTGATATCTGAGTAGAGATCATGTGTTGTGTCATTACTCCAAATGTAATGCCAGTTTTCTGTAGAGTTCAAATCCCATTCCTCACTCATGATGGACCTGAACAAAGAAGAGGCAGAAAAGAAAAACATGATTAAAAAATCAAGAGAATATAAGCTTAAGAGAGCTTTGGAGAGATGCTTTTAAAATTCCATGCAATTTTGATGGACTTTTCTATAAGGATCCATGGGCTTCTCTGATGGCTCAGCGGTAAAGAATTCACCTACCAATACAGAAGATGCAGGAGATGTGGGTTTGATCCTTGGGTCAGGAAGATCTCTTGGAGAAGGAAATGGCAACCCACTTTAGTATTCTAGCCTGGTGGGCTGCAGTCCATGGAGTTGCAAGGAATCGGACGCAACTGAGCAAATACACACACACACACACACACACACACATACACACACACACAATGATCCATAAGTTTTGCTTAAAAGGGCTTTCCTGGTGGTTCAGATGGTAAAGAATCTGCCTGCAATGCAGGAGACCCAGGTTTGATCTCTGAGTCAGGAAGGTCCCCTGCAGAAAGGGAATGGTTACCCACTCCAGTATTATAAATGATTTATAAATCAGACATTCAAATTACTAGGATTCTAATCAAGAGCATTTGAAAATTCCACTTTGTGCTACAAGTAAAAATTATTATTATGTCGTATTTCCTTGATATATTCTATATTATTCATTTCTTTACCATACTTTCTATCCACTTGCAAAATTTCAAGGGAAATCCTCCAAAACTCCTCTTTCTCCTGCCTTCAAATATCATAACCTGTCAAAATCTACTTGTTCTAATAACATGCCTTGAGCTTTCCTGATATTTGAATGAGATGAAATGTCTACATCTTCAAAAGTTGCATTGAAAAGAGCTTATTGTATTTTCCTTATTCTGCTTTGACTCAGTTAATTGGATATCCTTTTTATATATTTCTGTATGTAGACATAGCCACAAAACTGAATTTCTTAAAATAGGTCTGGGTTACTTATCTTAGTTTCACATAGCATAATTCAATTCATATAGTGTTTATTCAATAAATATTTATTTAAAATCTATATATCTTAAGAAAGACAAAAATCAATGGGTATCAGAGGTCCTGGTAACACTCCCAAGTTTGGTGCTTTATTAGAAAGACTCACAGGACTCAGCATATTGTGTGTGTGTATTAAGTCACTCAGTGGTGTCTGACTTTTTGCAACTCTATGGACTGTAGCCTGCCAGGCTCCCTCTGTCCATGGGATTTTCCAGGCAAGAATACTGCAGTGAGGCTGCCATTTCCTGTACCAGGGGATCTTCCAAACCCGGGGATTGAACCCGCGTTTCCTGCATTGCAGGTGGATTCTTTACCACTGAGCCACCTGGGAAGACCAGCATATAGTGTATTCACAGCTAGTTTTATTATAGCAAAGGGATCCCAAGCAAAATCAGCAAATAGAAAGGCACATGGAGTAAAATCTGCAGGAAACCAGGCACAGGGTTCCAAGAGTCCTAGCCCAGTGGAGTCTCACAGGGCATGCTTAATTCTTTCAGTGACAAGTTTGACAACAGGTGTTAAATGTTGTCTAGGAGGAAGGCCTGTTACTCAATTCCAAGGTTTTTAATTAGAGAGAGGTCATATGGGCAACTTCTTTTTAGTATGTGTCAAAATTCTAGGCTCCCAGATGGAAATTAAATGTGCAGCATGAACTATGTGATTTGTATAAACAAACTAGGCACAGTGAACCACTCTACCATTTAAGGAAACTTTGTATCAAGATAGGGAGCTGTTTAGAATTTATTTAAATTCTCAGACTCTAATCCAGGGCCCAGCTTGCAAGCTGGGCCCTTCTAAAGATAGCAGACTCAGGCCTACTTGCTATCTCCTTTCTGCATGCCTTGTAAAGGATAGAATGTTATATGTGTCCTTAAATGAAAATCAGCTTGACAGTAGACATGTACAATGGAGCTCCCATATTTGTGTTTTTAGGAGTAGTTGAATTGTTGAGGATAAATTCAAATGTCTTTACAGGTAGATAATCAGACCCTAGTTTGCAGAAACTGAACTATTTAGTGACCTCATTATCACTTAGCATTTTTTAGTCTTTTACCAAGTACACATTTACATCATATTAGGGGAGCATGTCTATTTTTGTCAGTGCTACATAAGATTAATATATTTGTTACTTACTTTTGATACTTGACTTTGGATAGTTTTCATATTTTAGGTACAGGGAAGGTTAAACAAGTTTGTTACTAATATAAAATAACTCAAGGAGGGTCATTTTTCCCCAACAGTTCCCATTATTTTGCCATTTAATTTCTTCCCTTTCCTCAAATTTTTAAAATTCATCTTTGCTTTTCTGTATTTAAGTTAGATAAAAACCAGAAGTGAAAAGCAAAGTGAGCATGGGATCGGGTGAGGGCTTGGAGAAGAAAAAAAGAAAGGAATTTGAGTAGAACCAACTGTAGGCTGCTATGCAAAATTCAAGCTGAGAAAGTCTTTGGGGTCCAGAGAAACACTGAGAAAACCTACCAGCTTGACAAAAATCATTTTAGTTAAAGTTTCCAAAAGAAAATCTTTCACACAAATATTTAAAGATATTTGTACCTAAGGCAAGGAAGCACTTTAAATACAAATGAGAAAGACATGAGAAAAATGTAGGAAGCTAAGAGTTACTAATAAAAAAAACATTTTTCTGTGGATTCAATTAGAGCTGGCAAACATATGGATAGAATATATCACAAGATTTAACGCTTTATATTTACACATTCTTTTTTCTTATAACCAGGCTGAAAGCAACCACATGTGTCCAAAGCAGATATGCATCCATGATGTATCTGTTGAGATTAGAGGGTTAGGAGGATTAATATGGAATCTTCCAGTGTATCATATTAAACTCCATGTCAGTCATTTAAGACAGAAGAGTCTTTTTCCTCTTATTCCAATAGATTTTTTTTTTTTTTAATTTGGATAACTCGAGTCTTAGTTGTGGCACGAGGGACGTTTAGTTGCTGCTCATGGACTCTCCAGTTGTGATGTGTGGATTTAGTTGTTCTAAGGCTTGCGGGATCTTAGTTCCCCAACCAACCAGGGATCAAACCCACGTCCCCAGCATTGCAAGGCATATTCTCAACCAGGGAAGTCCCCCAATAGATTTTTGATAAACTAAAATCATATTTTGTTTTGGGGGCCGACATGGATTTCACTATTCCTATTATTGGTTTGCTAACTGCAAAATAGCATGCAGAATGCAATGCAGAGAGTCAAACAAAGAGTCTGTTATTTTAAGTGTTATTTTCTCCTAACATTCAATTATAAAATTTTTGTACATGAGGTCAGAGCTTTGACCATTAGATTAACCTATAATAATGTGACTTTGGGAACAACATCGTCACTCATAGAATTACTATAGTGAAGTGGAGAAAAGTCATATCCTGATTTATCTCAATATAATACATCAGGGACAACTGCTCTTTGCTATTCATGCATCTGGCATCTTTCTTACTGGGTACTTAAAAGTTCCATACAGTTGATTAAAAAGCTTTAAATAAAATGTACCCCTGGTTGAACACCTTTAAAACTAAAATTATTTAAAGTATACTCTGTGAATCATATTCAATTCTAGATGAAATAATATAAGGAGTAAGAAACTTGACTGTATCAGTTTGAGAAAGGCAAATTTACACAGACTGATGATTCAGTAGTTTCAAAATGCTTCATTGAAAATGTGTGATGTCTTTTTAATAACAGAAAGTCTAAACGTTACAAGTTAGAACATACATGTTAAGTAGATAAATTGTAAACACAAGCCATTTTACCAAAAATTAGTCTTATATTCTCTATTTCTACGTGGGAAAATACATGATGAATAAAATACTTGGTTGTGAGCTTTCTTTTTCATTCATCCATCTTCAATTCTGGAGAGAAAAAACAGGAATAATAGGATAAACTTCATGAGTTCCCTTTATAATCCTGTTATGACAATTTATTCAGACTCATCTATAGGAAAAGCATCTAGGTCTTCAGGAAGAGAAGTCAGGAGAAGAAATGATTTAAAATTTTTTTCTTCTTGGAATTGTACTTGCCAAAACACTCACAGTAGATAGGTTACTCTGGAAGATGGAATGGTTGGATAATATAATTTTTTTTTTTTTTGCTTATTTATATTTTTCAACTTTTTTTCTATTTGCAGATTTTTTTATAATCTGGAAAAAATGCTTCCACATTATTATCTGAATTCAACTGTACAGGATAAGACCACTTGACGTAGCTTAAGTTCTTCTTGTAAGTTCACAAGAGTAATAAGTCATATGTTGTTTCTGTTTAGTTGCTCACTCGTGTTTGACTCTTTTGCAGCCCCACGGACTGTAGCATGCCAGGCTCCTCTGTCCATGGGTTCTCTCTAGGCAAGAATACTAGGATGGTTTGCCATTTCCTATGCCAGGGGATATTCCTGACCCAGGGATCAAACCCACGTCTCCTGTAAGTCTCCTGCATTTCTGGCTATAAATGGTGTTACTTTACCCAAAATAGTCATATCTCCCAAATTTCAATTAGGAAGGAGTCCATAGAGACTCTAATTTATTAGGTTTAAATACTATAATATAGTGTTTCACACATACTATAGAAAGAATTATCCATCTGAAAGAAGAATCCATATTCTTTATTCTTATATCAAAGACTCATTAAATGGACCAAGTTGGCAATTGTCATCAGGCATTGTTTACTTAGACTGTGAGACACACCGAAGCTGACCATGGCCAGCTCTTTCCATTTTTGTCATCCTTCTCTCCTTGGCCTTTCCCTTATTGCCTCTATTATTATTGTTGTTATTATTAATTTTACTGTATTCTTCATGTTTTCCTTTTTATTTCTGTGTATTTGTACAAGGACTTAAGGACAGGAAGGTGGTGGTACTTACCTCTATCCATTTTGGATTATCTAAAGGCTAGTGATTGTCACTAAAAGGTATTACAGTTATTAAGCAACTAATTTAATAATTATGAACAATCTAAATTAAATACAAGCAGTTATGACAACTTAGATTGCTAAAAATCATTGAATTGAGACAGAGAAAATAGCAAGAAGAGAAATGCTGTAGAGGCACATGCTTAAACTGGGGGTGAATAACTACAAGAGACAGAGTAATATGGCCTAATATTTTAATTTTCAAAACAATTTCAAATATATCACCAGAGGACAGCAGTATCATGGAAGTACAAAATGTCCTTCCTTTCCCACATCCTTTTAACAACTAAAATTTGGTGTTCATTCATGAACAAAAGTGCCACTGTGGGAGTTGTGAGGTCCAGCACCGAAGGCCAAAGGACTCAGGAGGAGTCTCTCCCACCTGGGCATTGCTTAATAGGCAGACAAACTTCATATGGGCTTTGGAACCAGCAGGAGCCCATGGTTCCACCTGTCTTCAGCCATGGCTGGGAACACCTGCAGAATGCTGATAAGGGAAGACAACCACAGAAAAGAGAGCCTCTGTAGAAGTTCTGGTTGAGGAGAGATTCCAGCACTCCCTTAGATCAAACAGAGTTTAGAAGCATCAGAGAGGGTAAGAGGAACTTTACTAGCACCACCCTCATATCTGGTGCTGATTAATAGCCAGTGTTGGGTGAGAACCCTTGGGCTTCTTTTCTCTGAATAAAAAAGACTGCATGCATGCTAAGTAGCTTCAGTCATCTTCGACTCTGTGACTCCATGGACCATAACCCACCAGGCTTCTCTGTCTATGGAATTTGCCAGGCAGGAATACTGGAGTGGGTTGCCATTTCCTTCTCCAGGGGATCTTCCAAACCCAGGGATTGAACCCACGCCTCTTGTGTCTCCTGCATTGGCAGGCATGCTCTTTACCAGCTGAGCCACCAGGGAAGAAGTTTCAAATAGCTGTGCACAATTAAAGATATCAGTAATTGAGATGGCAAAAGCATATCAAAAGATCTTGAAAGAGTAATGTTCACTGTGAACATGGTTTATTCCTACTCCTCGTTGGGTATTTCAAATCTTGGTGGTCATCAAGCTCTAAGGAACATTATTCTTTGTTTAAAATATTAAAGGGTGTGGTGATACTATATTAATTTCAGAATCTTATGGCAAAGAAATTTTAACTGAGGTTAGAGAGTGAACTGATTGGAGGTGTTGAAGCAGCTGATTGGTAGCCCACTTTTTCCCCAAACATCATGAGAAAGCCTTCAGAGAAGAAAAGAAGGCTCATGATTCAGACTACTGTTCTTGTGAACATAATAACTAGACCTCCAGGTAGAGTACTGTGATTATCTAAGATCATGGCCTTATCTATTTAAAGTTTTTAATAGGATATTCCTAGGACTTGCTTATAATAAATAAACCTAGAGTCTATGGATTGAGGAGGTGTGACTCCCTAGAAAATGTCATGTAAGCTGAGATATATAAAATAGAGATATTTCATGGATTGAACACTCACTCTGCTGTGACAGGTGACACTACAAAACATAACTTAGAGACCTCATCTATTACTCTGGGCCGGAGAGGGAGCATCTAATGCCAGAAGAGGGGTCCTAAGGAGTCACCTTCAGTATCCAAGACCTTCTTCGATTAAGCCCCTTAATTTCCTTGAAATTATTAGTAAGTCATGAAAATGAGTAAGATTTCAAAGAAAGTAATTCAGGTTTTAGCTATAAAATGCAAAATGCAGAAAATTGAATAGCTTTTCCTATCCTTACATCCAGAAATGCACTAATATTTCAGTCTATCTCCTACTGGTATTTTTACTTTATATTTTCCATAAATGTCCTGGGAAGAATGGTAATATTATTTTCAAGGAGGTTATGGCTTCTATTGGAGGGAGAAAATTTTCAGTTAGAAAAATACTTAGAAGAGTTCTCTTCGTGTAAGAAAGTGACTACCCTCATACAACCTTACCCTCTAGGGCATAATGACTTTGAGTAGAATAACCAAAGATATAGTTAAATTCTTTATTATACTTCCATTTTTAAATTACCTTAAGAACTTTATTACCTTTGAGTATTTTAATATCACCTCTGTGCTGGAAACTGTGGTAATTGCTTTATGTATGTCATTTAATCTTCTCTGTATGAAGTAACTCCTAACTGTATCTCAATTTAATATATAAGGAAAGTAAGAAAAACGTTAAGTGACCTGATGCAGGCTCCACAGCTAATAACTGGAAAAGTTGGGAAACAGAGAAAGGGTCTCCTAAGAGTGGAGGGTCAGCAACACAGCTGAGGGAGTGGACAACTTGAGAGTTGGAAACTGGCCAGAATCGAGTTCAATGAGATGGATATGGCTGAGGAACTTCTAGAATCTATTATGAAAGTGAAAGTGTTAGTTGCTCCGTCATGTCCAAGTCTTTGCCATCCCATGAATTGCAGCCTGCCAGGCTCCTCTGTGGAACTCTCCAGGCAAGAATACTAGAGTGGGTTGCCATTCCCTTCTCCAGAGGATCTTCCCAACCCAGGGATGGGACCTAGGTCTCCTGCATTGCAAGCAGATTCTTTACCATCTGAGCCACCAGGGAAGTCATAACATCTATCATGCCTAATATTTAATTTTAAACTCACTCTTATACTACTCCCTGCCAAGATTCCCAAATTGTCAGCAAATCTGTTGGATATAACTGCCTTTGTGAGAGGTATTTTTCAATTACCAAGGGAAATGTTCTATTTGGGCTAGTGTAGGGCAGAAAGAGCTATAAAGGAAAAGATTGGAATAGAATTCTCCATATTTCTCCAGAGAAGTCCTGGAGACACTGTGGTAGGGAAGACATGTGAATATTGGATTCTCCAAAGCACATGGGAAGGAGACAATTTTATTTGAATGTAACAGCTACACTGAACAAGCATGATTTGTGAGATGCAATGTAAAAACAATTATATCTGTATACTACTGAGCCTTTAATTTTATTATTTAAGGCTAATTTCCCCATTGCCCCTGGGTAAAATTTGGAAGAAGCCTTAATATTTTCTAATCATTTTCTGATGATAAAAAGCAGCATACTTATTAACATAGCCATACAGGTATAATAAACAAAATTTTAAATCTCCACTAAGGATGCCTCTTGTCTTTTCTCTTTGCTGACTTGCTCTAGCATATCTTCAGTTTCATCTCATCAATCTCAGTTTCCATCCTTGCCAGAGTTGTAGGTGGAAGAGGTTAGGGAAATGCAAAGGAGCAGGAAAAGTCTCAATTTTCAGTCTAGGGTTGCCGTTGGGGTGTTCCTTGGATTGGACAGAGATTTGAAGCTGACACTTACTTTTGAAGTCAAAAATAACAGACTTATCTTCAAGAGGAGCCTAGGACTGATGGGGAACACCAAGAGTTTTGCTCTTATGGTCACTTCTCTACCTCCTGTGTAGTAATATTTTACCATCTACAGAAATGGAGAGAATTAAATACAGCTGAAGGCTTAGGTGGCTGAAACACAGATCCAGCTGGGCAGAAATGAGACTTGGCTATTTACTCTGTCATAGTTTTTACGATTCTAAGACCTCTTCATCCCCAGGGAGCCACAGTTAAACTGCTCATTAAATATTCTACCAACAAGGCCAGTCCTCCAAAACATTATCACCTTTGAGATTAGTGCTATTTTTCTAAGAAAGCTTGCTATTTAGAGTAGCTTGTGATTGTGTCTATTTCAATTTCTTATGGTAAATAAGATGTATTTTTTGAATGACTTCTGATAAGATTTATTTGGAAATTGTCTTTCTTTCTGATGAAGACAAATCAACACAGGTTACTAATTTGTAATATTTTCTAACAGTGTAACTGAAAGTGGGGTCCGGCTGCTCACTCCTCAAAAGCCAATTAAGAGACAAGATTAGTGGAAAGGAAAGTTTGCCTTATTTTGGATGCCAACAACCAGTGTGGTGTTGGGGCAGAGGGCAGGTGCCTGTTCAAAGGCCAATTTCCCACAACTCTGACAATCAGAGGTCAAGAGCTTTTATAGACAGAGGGAGGGATCTACATGCAGAAAGAGCACAGTGAGTTCTGACAGTCATCTTGAAATTGGTTATGGGGTGGTCTGACCTGCACCATCTTGATTGCTTTAAGTACAGCTAATCTTCACTTCCAGGGATGGTTTGTTCCCATTTCCTTGGGGCCAATTCTTGAAATTGTGGCAGCTAATGTCATGGCTCTAGTCTGGTCCTAATGTTAACTTCTTCCACCTGGTGAGGGTTTCAGTATCTATAAGACAGCTCGCAGATAAAGGCTCAGAATATTATCTATAGCCCTTGAAAGGAACTAAAGGTCTTTCACTTTTAATACTGACTCAGTTATTATAGTTTTGTCCTGTTATTCTTTGCTTCTACATTTTCTTGCTTCTTTTATTAAACTTATTCTTTGGCTAAAGTTTTTCTACAGATTAAAGACAGGCTGAGGACATGGTGGAGAAGGACTGTAGGGTTCTGCTCTGTTTCACTGGAACAGTTTAGAAATAACATGGCACTATAACTTACTGTCTCTTTGTATTCCCTTAAAGTCAAAGCTTCAGAGGTTTTCTCTTTCACTATAAACTATTCTTAGATTTTAGATTAGTAATTGAGGGACCCAATGAAACAACCTTTTTAATCTTCAAGAATAATCAAGAAGGAACCCTAGACAGTTCTTATGAATCACATTATAGAACTGACTCTCAAAACAAGGCAATTCTCTTAACAAATCCTTTGTGTTTACATTTTCTAAGTTGGTCTCAGTCTATAATTTCTCTTCATTCATCCATCTTGTAAATTCTTTCTCATCCTGTATATTAAGTTATAATTATTGTAGTATAGGTAGTAATTTCCTAAAATAGTGTATCTTGGGGTTTCCCACTTATTAGCATTCCTCAAAGGCTTCTCATTCCTTCCAACTGAACTCCAAACTCACTAATCTGTCTTTTAATTTCTTTCACAAGCTATACCCAATGGATCTCATGAGCCTTATCTTCAATTCTCAGTACTCAGGTTATTCCACTAAGGGACTCACGGTTAAGGAGAATGGACCCATACCCATGAAATTTGGGGAAGTAGCTGAACTTAAAATGACTTATAAATTTTCACCTCATAATATAGCTGAACTTTTCAAAATCAAAAATCATATTTTCAATTAATTTCTCCTGTAAAAATATAATATTTATGGAAAGTATGCTGCATACCTTGTGGCTTTGTGAAACTCCTGGCTAACAACCTTACTCATGAGCATACCAGTTGGATAATATATGTGCAGTTCTCCTCAAGAGGGGCATTCCACTCCAGCTGACTTTTTTCACACATTATTCCTGGTGGTTGTATTATGGTTTTCCACTCCTTTGCTTTTGTTCATGTTTTCACCCCTTCCTTCATCTTTATCCAGGGATATTTATTTCTCTTCTGCTCTGCATTCTTTAAAGTCACAACATAAATCTTATTTCATCTTGGAAATTTTCATTGACTCACCTAGTGTGAAATATATATTCTTCCTCTGAATCCCTAAATCATTTTAATTTTATGCCATGTATTTGATTATTAGTCCTTGACTATCTTATGGTATCCATTCTGTCATATTATATATATATATAACCTGTTTAAATGCCTTGTTTAAATATCTTTCTTATGTACCTATGTCTAGTTCCTCTAATTTTAATGTTGTTGCCTCAAGGAAAAAAATATATTGTAAATATCTGTCTCATTTGAGGACCTACTCTATTTCCTTTAGTTCCTTTTACAGATTTGGTGTTCAATATAAATATACTTTTTTTGACCTTGTTTTTGGAATCTTAGATTGCATGGGACTAAGTATATCTTTATTAAGAATTACTGATAGGTAAACAATATTGAATGAATAAGTTAATGACTTCAAAAAAAGAATTAATGTACAGAAGTCAGTGAATTGCATGGCATATGAATTATCCCAATAAATTTGTTAAAATGAAGTAATGTACAGGACAAAGACAGATTTTTATGACCAACTATTTGTTCTATTTTCCTTAATGGGACTTTATTACTTAATGTGTAAATGAGTGGAAATAGCACAGATATTTCTTATTCCTCTATAGAAAATTAGCTCTTGAAAACTGTTTTCAAGTAATTATATTTTAGCAACTGGATACTGTCATTGACAAGAAAATAGAATCATTCATCTCAATATGAAGCTATGAAAAGACCCTGAGTTCTCTCTAGCTGGTTGAAAATGACAGAAGCCTGAAAGTAAACCATCTTCTTGGCAGTAGTTATCTAATAAACACCTAGGAAATTTCTGAAGTCTTTATCACTTTCAATTCTCTGCTCCTTATGTGTTCAATTATAGCATAACTACCTTTTTGTTCAGATGGCATTTTATTACACTCTGCACGAAAATTCAAGAAATTATATTAACAGGAAACCTCCTTCCCCAAATTCAATCTCCTACTAATGATACACAAAGAAAAAAAACAAGCAAAACTTCCTGTCCTATCTGAGCTTAAAGATGACTCAAACAAATTGGGAAAAATTATAACAATACTATTATTATTGCTATTGTAACATTATTATTATCATTGTTATTATTATTACTATTATAGAGACCAGACTATTCTACTAACAGTTAAAAATTTATTGAGTCACATGTTAGTTGCTTTACATTTATTATTTCACTTAATAATCCCAGCAACTCTGAAATTCATGTATGATTATCCCTATTTTATAAATGAAAAGACTGAAAGTTCAAAATATTCTTATTCATCATCATATAGAAATTAAACAACAAAGGTGAAATTTGAATTCAAGTCTAAATGCAAAGTCTATACAGTCTATTATCAGTTCTTAAGTTATGGATTCGGTTTTTGAGTTGTTGATCCATTTTAGTCTGAAGTAAGCAGTTTCCCCATTTGTATTAATAAAGTATAGTATTTTATGGATAATGAAAACTTAATTTTTGAAGCACAGAATATTGAATGTTGAAAAATTATCAAATATTAAATTAAATATCAAATTTATATGAAATGAATAAAGGAAAGGCCCATTCAAAATGGAATCAGAAAGCCTTCAAGAATGCTGGAGCATGTACCATGCATACACCACTTGTACCACCTGAGGCAGCTTATTTTACAGACCCCAGCAGGAAGAATCTTATTTTACAGACCCCAGCAGGAAGAATCTTGTTTTGCAGATCCCAGCAGGAGGAAGCAAGATTTTCTCCTTGTTTAGCAACAACCCAGCCTACAAAAAACTGCTGCAACTCAGCCAATGAGAAGCTGCCACACCCCACAAAGGCTTGCTCTTCTCCAGTAAACTTTCACTCAAAACAGTCCAATTTCCTCCTTTCCTCTGCAAAAGAATGCTCTCCCTTTTTGTGTTCCAGACTTGCTTATGGTGAACCAGAGTTTGTCTCAAATTGTGATTCCTCTGCTGTGTGTGTGTGTGTGTGTGTGTGTGTGTGTGTGTGTGTGTGCGTGTGTATGTAAAGTCCCTTCAGTTGTGTCTGACCCTTTGAAACGCTATGGACTGTAGCCCACCAGGCTCCTCTGTCCATGGGATTCTCTAGGAAAGAATACTGGAGTAGGTTGCCATGCCCTCTTCCAGGGGAACTTCCTGACCAAGGTATGGAATTCCTGTCTCCTGGGTCTCCTGCGTTGGCAGGCAGGTTCTTTACCGCTATCACCACCTATGAAACCCATTCCTCTGCTATCCCTGAATAAACTTGATTTTGCTGGCTAAACCCTATACCTGTTTATTATAAAGTTTGACAATATCAAATATGAAATTAGAATTTAAGCACAAACAGCCTAAAATTATTCTTAGGAATCAAAATATTTTAGTATTTCTGAAGGAACAAATCCAGACATTAGGTCTGTGTTAAGAATACTAACATTTATTTACGTGTGCAGGCATGTGGGGTAAAGTGATGAAATGGGGCATCTGGTTCATTCTTGTCCCTGATTCTGGCTTTCATTAAATTCTCTATTCCTTTTATCTTCTTGGCCTCTCCCCGCTAAGTTTTCAAAGTACAATTATGTTAGGTATTTGATCTGGGATGATGTTGGGGAATTGCAATAGCTAGAGATGGAAACAACCTTAAACTGAATGCTACATCGCATTTTTCTTACAGTCGCCCCAGCCATACCTACCATAATAAGAGGTTTTGTTCAGGAAATTTATTTTAACCTCAATTTATGGGAACTGCTCTAACCCTCCCTATTCATTCCCTTCATTTTCTCTCGTCCAATCCTAGCCACCTACTTCCAGAAAGCAAACAAATGCCCTTTTATCTTCAGCCTAGGGAAAAATCTCAAACTTTTCTTAATTTGTTATTCAGAAAGTTAATGTATTTCTCTGATTCTTCTAGATCCTTTAGAGGGCTTTTCATTTGTCATAACTGAATAAAAATTACCTAAACAAGAGAATTTACTAATGCTTAAATCCTAGCAATTAAAAAACCAGCAAAATTTCAAGTTTTGGTTTAACTTTTCCTCAATTATATTTTTAGCCAAGTCTGTCTACTTCTGCAACAATCTCTGTAAGTTGAAAGCAGTTGAAATCATATTAGCTATCTTTCCAGGAGACACACCAAGGGCCATGGAAATTTTTTGAATGTTATTTTAATTTTTCTTTCCAGTGCATTAGCCACAGCAGCAAACAACAAGGCATTTAGCAAAGCAATTCACAGACTCTATAGTGGGTCTTACACATATTTCTAACAAGCTGATGTGTGGACCGCATCTCATATTTTTCAAAGCTCAGAGGTTAGTGTTAAAAACTGAACTACAAGCTGTCATGTACCTTCAGAGCATACCCACACATCAAAATACTCATGAACACCACTGAAATATTAGCCTGAAATAGCCTCTCAACTGCAACAGGTGTTTCTGATGTTACTATTATATAGTTTTAAACTTGTTTCCTTTTTTTCTCCCAGTATTGCTAAGAATATTTTTAAGGAAATTACAGACTTGTAAAAATACTTACTAACTTTCTTATCATTAAATATGCATTTCAAAGTTCATCAACAGTTTAGTCATTTAAAATATATACTTTTGTGTTCCCATACCAAACATAACTTTTTTAAACCCTGTGTCATTTTACACTATTTATATTTACTCAGTCTCTACCAACAATAATTTTGCTATGTATTCTGCATTATCAATAAGCTGTTAATATTCTTCTAAAACATCTTTCTTTTTTTGGTTGTTTCTGCCACTCTTTTTTTTTTAACTGAAGGATAATTGCTTTACAGAATTTTGTGGTTTTCTGTCAAACATCTTTAAGAGGATCTATTTTTGAAGAATTGCATACTATTTAAGTAATGTGATTATATTTTGAATACTAAACAGAACTAATGCAACCATCAGTTTAAATTTTTTCTTTGCTATAGAGTTTAAAATGTTCAAGTAAATAGACTTGAGGTTATTTTCTTATAATCAGAGAAAAATCAGGAAAAAAATGTAGATATATGTAACTTATTTTTCTATATCTGAATTTCTAGAAGGCTTTTACCTAACTAAGATCTATTTTTCAGTGGTCAGTTTATCAACTCACATGCTAAGAGGCCTCAGTAGAACACTACAGATAGCAAGAATAGCTTTAAGTAATGTAGTCTGCCTACAGTTAGATTGACAGAAAGAGAGCTGTTAATGACATCCATGCACCAGACCGTTAGAACTATTAGAAGACTTTGAGGACTTTAAAGAGCTAAAACCTTTTCCACACTGCAAAGCAAAGAGTGTCCAAATATTTGTATCCTGTCTAAGCTAGTTCATGGACTATTTTTTAAAATACTTTCTGCCTTCAGTAGAGAGCAATGGTTGACATTCTATCACCAAGAACATAATAGGTGAAACCAAGGAAAAGACATTTATTTTACACTTATTTTGTACTTGTGCTCAGTGCTCAGTTGCTCAGTCATGTCCAATCCTTTGCAACCCCATGGACCATAGCCTGCCAGACTCCTCTGTTAATGAGATTTTCCAGGCAAGAATACTGAAGTGGGTTGCCATTTCTTTCTCCAGGGGATATTCCTAACCCGGGATGGAACCTGCAGCCCCTACATTGGCAGGCAGATTCTTCATCACTGCGCCACCTGGGAAGCCCTTGCTGTGTACTTGGTACTCAGTAATTCTTGATGCATTATTTCACATAAAGAATGTCCACAAGGACCCTGTGGGGCACACTGCTGACCAGGAGTCATTATTGAGCCTCTTGTTAGTGAGTATCATGCGAGTCATACACAGCTCCTGCCCTCTTTCAGCTTATAAAATTAGGAAATCCACACTTTCAGCCCATTCTTTCCTGTCTTAGACTTTGGCTTGCTCTGGCTATATGCTGGCATGTCTTAATTGGTAGTCCCAGGAATTACAAAAATGTCACTTGACATTTGCTTCATTTCAAAATTTTAGTTTTCTCTACTAAGGCATAGTGTACCACTGAGAGGGGTGGGAGTATAATAATCATTGTAGGAAGGTTCAGAGGCTTTTGTTTTTAATTAGATAGCAATTAAAAACTCTTTACATCTAAATTTTCTCACTGATCTAATTCATTGAACCTGACATAATTCAGTTGCTCTTGTTAATCAGTAATTATGTCAATAAAAAGTGAAAAAATATAATAGAACACCATTTGCCTGGGCAATTAGGCAGAAACAAGTCTAAAATTAAAACATGTTTTATTCTGTGATAATCTCAGCATGACATATATTTAGTTGAACAAAAGAAAAAAACATAGAACATGTAAGGGAAAGGGAAGAAAAAAAATGCTGGGAATAAAAAACCAAACAACTTCATAACTAAATGTTCAAATGCAAAATATATATATAAAAAATCCAAGTTATTGATCCTTTGTCCCAATAGACTCTCTTTCCTCCTCCTTCATAGTTGAAGATTATTTAGTTTTCTAGAAGATTTAGATGGGCTCAGTCATAAAGAATCTGCTTGCCAATACAGAAGATGGGGGTTCAGTTCCTGGTTGGGGAAGATCTCCTGGAAAAGGAAGTGGCAACTCATTCCAGTATTTTTGCCTAGGAAATCCCATACAGAGGGATGAGATTTCCCAGGCAAGAAGCCTGGTGGACTACAGTCCATGGGGTTGCAAAAGAGTGAGACACTACTTAGCGACTAAACAACAAAGAAGTTTGAGATACCAATGACATAAGATATAAAGCTGGGAGTAAATAATGGTAATAATTCTGTGTTTATCTGAGAGATATGCTATAGAAGTTGATTGGGAGTACAGTTATTTTCCAAAAACAACCATCTATTTTGTGCCATAGGTAGTGTCAGCCAGTCTGTTGCCCTCTGAGTCAGTTATGAGTCTTCAGTCTCAAACTCATGGTGGTTTTCTTAAATTCCCTTTTATCTCCATCCCACTCCATGACTAGGCTGAATTTGGTAGAAATATATCTGTCTCCTGCTTATGAATTGTATGAATGTTGTAGGTGACTAGGGAAACCATAGGCAAGGGAAACTGCTATAGTCCAATTTTCTCCAACAAAATACCCTCTCCAAGTGTTCACTGTACTCTTGACCTCTCTAAATTTTTTCAGAGGTGGTTACTGGGAAGCCGACTAAGAATTACTAAATCAATTATTAGCCTTCTTCTTTATATGTCCACTGATACAGGTGCTGTATCAGTAAGGGTTCAGCCAGGCAGGAAGAACCACATGGGACATGGAATTCTTACAGGACCTATATACAGAGGTCAACAAATGTTTCCTGTACAAAAAACAGATTGTAAATGTTTTTGGCTTTGTGGGTCAAAAGTTCTCTGTAATAAACTATTCAACCCTGTTGTACAGCACAAAACAGCTGTAGGCCATTTTTAAACAAATAAGCGAAGTTATTTTGTAGTAGAACTTCATTAAAAAACACACACACACAGGCAGTGGAGCTGTAGTTAGTTTTCCCTTCTCTGCCATCTCCTGTTGATTTCTTCTAGTGTATTTTTCACTTCAATGATTGTATTCTTGACAAACATAGATAGTGTCTTAAAAAGTAGAGACATCACCTTGCTGACAAAGGTCTGTATAGTCAAAGCTGTGGTTTTTCCAGTAGTCATGTATGGTTGTGAAAACTGGACCATAAAGAAGGCTGAGCACAGAAGAATTAATGCTTTTGAACTGGGATCTTTGAGAAGACTCTTGAGAGTCCTTGCACATCAAGGAGCTCAAACCAGTCAATCCCAAAAGAAATCAACCCTGAATATTCGTTGGAAGAACTGATGCTGAAGCTAAAGCTCCAATACTCTGGCTGCCTGATGTAAAGAGCTGACTCATTGGAAAAGACCCTGATGCTGGGAAAGATTGAGGACAAGAGGAACAGGGGGCGGCAGAGGAGGAGATGGTTGGATGCCATCAGCAACTCAAAGGACATGACTTTGAGCAAACTCTGAGGGATACCGAAGGACAGGGAAGACTGGCATGCTGCAGGCCATGAGGTTGCAATGAGTCAGATAGGACTTGGGGACTAAACAACAACATTCTTTATCTCTGGTCGTTCTTCATAATTTCCAACTCTTTGAGAAAAACTTCTAACATTGTGGACTGTGCATCCAGTTTCCTGAGTTTTTCATCATCCTCACAATCATTACTCTGAAGTCTTTCTCAGGTAGATTGCCTATATCCACTTAGTTCTTCTTGGGGGGTTTTATCTTGTTCACCTGGAACTTGTTCCTCTGCCGCCTCATTTGGTCAAGGTTGCTGTTGGTATTTTTATGTCTGTGGTGGGTTAGTTAGGTTTCTCAACCTTGGAGAGGTGGCCTTCTGTAGGAGATGTTCTGTGCATCCCAGCAGTGCACTCCCAGCTCCTCACCCCAACTATTGTGTTGGCCAAAATGTTCGCTCAGGTTTTTCCATAACATTCTACACCAAAGCCGAACAAACTTTTTGGCCAACCCAATATATGCTCTAAAGGTTCCCCCAAGATAATCGCTTGGGTCCCTCTGTCATGGCAGGCTGACTGTGCCATAGTCTGGTAGGCCTGGTTGGCCCCCAGCCTGATTGATTGCTAGGCTCCCCTGGTGACTCAATAAAGAAAGTGAAGTTGCTAAGTCATGTCCAGCTCTTTGCAACTGCATGGACTGTAGCCTACCAGGTTCCTCCGTCCATGGGATTTTCCAGGCAAGAGTACTGTAGTGGGTTGCCATTTCCTTCTCCAGGGGATCTTCCCGACCCAGAGATCGAACTCTGGTCTCCCACATTGCAGGCAGATACTTTACCATCTGAGTCACCAGGGAAGACCCAGACGGTAAAGAATCCACCTGTAATACCAGAGACCTGGATTCGATCCCTGGGTTGGGAAGATCCCCTGGAGGAGGGCATGGCAAGCCACTCCAGTATTCTTGCCCAGAGAAACCCTATGGACAGAGGAGCTTGGTGGGTCACAGAGTTGGACTTGACAGAGTGACTAAGCACAGCACAGCCTTGTGCTGATTCTGGCTGCTCATTAGCAGGGTCTGATCATGAAGTAGCTAACTACAGAACCCCAGGGACCCTGGGCTAGCCCTGGCTTACTGCTGGGTGGAGTCAGGGTTCAGAAGACCCTCTGGAGCTGTTGCCTAACCCCCTGGTAGGGAAAGCCAGATCCTGGGGTTAGTACCAGACTACTAGCAGGCAAAGCTAAGTCCTGGAGTCTGGCCGCAGGGCCCAGAGACCCCAGAGCTGGTGTCAGATTGCTGGGAGGTGGAGGGGTTACTTCCTGAGACAGTTGGTTTTGGGGACTGGGGTTTCCGGAGGATTGTGTTGGCCTGCTAGAGGCAGGGCCAGGTCCCATCCCAGGGTAGGGTCTGATCTGCTGTGGGTTGGCTGGGTCCAAAGGCTACAGAATTGTGGTTTTCTTGGTGTCTGTCCCCTGGTGGGTGAGGCTGGTCAAGAGGCCCCTGCAGGTTTCCTGCAGGGAAGGGCCGGTGTCTGCCGATTGGTGGGTCTTGGCTCTCTGGTGTGCACAACTCTGTGTAGAGGCTTGTCTAGAGGTTTCTGTGGGTTCAGAATGTCTTTAGGCAACCTGTGTGCTGATGGGTGGGGCTGTCTTGCTGTCTGAGGCGTCCCAGCACTGGCACCTGCAGGCTGTTGTGTGGGACCAGGTGTTGGTGCTAAGCTAGAGGGTGGATCTTTCCGGATGCCTGCCAGCAGTGTCTTCTGGCTTCCCCTGGGTAGAAGAAGTTTGAAAATGTGGTTGCCGCTTGGCTAGTGTCTATGGCTCCAGGGTGAACCACTGCTGCCCCCAGCCTCTCCAGGAGACTCTTCAAGACCAGAGGTAAGACTGGTTCAGCCTTTTATCAAATTAGTGCTTTTTCTCTGCATCTTGGGGCAAGTGAGGTTATTTGTGAGTCCTTTAAGAGCAGAATCTCTATTCCCTTAGTCCTGTGGGACTCCTGAAATTAAACCCTGCTAGCCTTCAAAGCCAAATGCTTGGGGGGGCTTGTCTTCCTAGTGCAGGACCCCTGGACTAGGGAGTCCAACGTGGGGCTCAGAACTCTCACTTCTGTAAAACTGCTGTAATATAATTCTTCAGTTTGTGGGTTAGCCACTTGGGGATAGGGGACTTGATTGTATTATAAGTCTGCCTGGCTTGTAGTTCCTTCATCTTATGTTTAATTGTAGATGTTTTCTGGTAGGTTTTGATCTTTTTCATAGATGATTATTCTATAGATAGTTGTGATTTTGGTGTGCTCTTAGAGAGGAGGTGAGCTGAGGGTTTTCAACTCCATTGTCTTCTGGCCTTATCTAATCAGTATGGTTTTAATTTCCACTTCCCTAATGATAATGGTGGTGAAGCACATTTCCGTGTGTTTATTTGTTATATATATATATATATATATGTATATCTTATGTGTTTGTTTAAATTTTTTGCCAAGCTTTCACTGGATTGTTTATTTTCTTAATACTGAATTTTGAGAGTTTTATATATTTGGGTATGTCATTTATCAGATGCGTGGTTTGCAAATATTTTCTCCTAATCTGTCCTTTACCAATTTTCTTCAACAAAATACTCTCTTCAAGTGTTCACTGCACTCAGCCTCCCTGAATTTTTTCAGAAGTGGATATTGGGAGGTCAACTAAAATTTATGAAATCAATTACTAGCCTTCTCCTTTACATGTCCCGGTCAGGTGGTATATCGGTAAAGGTTCAGTCAGGGTTTTGAAGAGTTGAAGTTCATAATTTTTATGAAGTCTAATTTATGAATTTTACCTTTTCCTAACCAAGATCACAAATGTTTCCTCCTATTTTCTTCTAGGTTTTTAAAATAACATTATTTATCTATTTATTATGATGGACAGGGAAGCCAGGCAAGCAGCAGTCCATGTGGTCACAAAGAGTCAGACAAGACTAAGCAACTGAATTGATTTATTTATTTGGCTGTTTGGCTGCACTGGTTGGTAGTTGCAGCATGAGAGATCATCAATCTTTGTTGCAGCACTTTGAGTTTTTTTTTTAGTCACGGTATGTAGGATCTTTAGTTGTGGTATGTGGGATCTTAGTTCCTCAATCAGGGATCAAACTGAGGTCCCCTGCATTGGGAGCCTGGAGTCTTAGCCACTGGACCACCAGGGAAGTCCCTAGATTTCTTTTTTTTTTTTATCTTGATGTTTTACATTTAGGTCTCTGATCCATTTTGAGTTAATTTTTGTACCGCTACCACATTTCCTTTATGAATGTAGCTATATAGAAAGCCTTAGTATCAAGTAGAGAGATTCCTTTCACTTTCTTTTTTCCAAAGTTGTTTAAGCTCTTCATGGCCCTTGCCTTTTCATATAAAGTTCAGAAAGAACTCGCCTATGTCCACAGAAAAAACCTTGTGTGATTTTGATAGAAATGAAATAAAAGTATAGATCAATTTGGGACAGACACATAGATCAATGGAACAGAATAGAGAACCCAGAAGTAGATCTACACAAACATGCCCAACTGTTTTTTGACTAATGTGCAAAAGCAATTCAGAAGAACTGTACTGAGTGGAAAAGATCAATCACAAACTTTTTTATACCATACAATTTCACTTATATAACATTCTAGAGGTCACAAAATTCTAGAGATGGAGAACAGATTAGTAGTTTCCTCAGGGCCTAAGGAGGTTGGAGAATGGGAGGTGGCTGTTACTATAGGTAGCATGAGGGACACATGAGATGCAGCTGTTCTGTATCTTGACTATCGTGGTGGTCCAACAAATCTGCATGTGGTATAAAATTGCATAGAACTAAAGAGAAACACACAGAAGAATATATAAAACTGGAAAAATCAGAGTGAGGTCAATGAATTGTATCAAATTCCTGGTTGTTGTAATATGCAATAGTTATGTAAGATATTACCATTTTGGGAGGCTTGGTCAATGGACATAGAATCCCTCTGTTTTATTCTTACAACTGTATGTGAATTGACAGTCATCTCAAACTAAAATGTTTTTTAAAAAGATGGAAGAAAAATGATTTGGTCTTTGTTTCTTTAGTTCCTAGTTAAAAAAAAAAGTATGACTTCAAATAGTACTGTCTTTTAAAAATTTTAGTGGTATTATGCCTCACCGTAAAATAAAACATACAGCCAAATAATCTACATGATCAACTTTTATTCCAAGTTAGCTGCTACATAGAAATAGAAATGTGATTTTTTAAAATTGTGTTTTAGTGATGGATAAGACAGTCTACTACTGAGGAACTCCAAAATGCCAAAGCCTGATAAGTTTGCCTGATAAACTATAACATGCCTTTTTGAACAAACATTGAGACAACACATCAACTGTAAGAGATCAGATACCATTATTTTCCTAATTTGTATGTGCTTTTTACTTTTAATATAAGAATAGTTCTATCAAAGACAAGAGGAAATGTCACCACCATTCCACCCCAACACACACACGAACAATATAAATGACCTTTAAAATCTATGGAGGAGGAAAACTCAACCTAATTTACACTCACTTTAGAGTGAAATATCCTCTGAGGCAAATCAATTTTTTATAAGAATATGTCAGTAAATATTGGCTTCCTTAGAGCTAAAATGTCTTAAAAAACTGTTATATCTAAACAGGCAAGTGGAATGAAGTGAAAATTAGAGCCTCATGGAAGGTTTGCTGTAGAAATCAGATACACCTGTACTAAGAGATTAGATGGTTCCAGATGAAACTCTTATCTGAGCTGTGAGCTCCTTCAGGTGAGGGTTTTACATGGCTGCCTGGCAAAGCCTGTAGTACTTTCATTTTTCGTGTTAAAGACTGGCAAAGTAAACAACATTTTGGGATGCTAATTAATATTCTTTGTTGTTGTTGTTCAGTGACTAAGTTGTGTCTGACTTTTTGCAACCCTGTGGACTGTAGCACACCAGGCTCCTCTGTCCATGGGGTTCACCAGACAAGAATACTGGAGTGGGTTGCCATTTCCTTCTCTAGGGGATCTTTCTGACCAGGAATTGAACCCATGTCTCCTACTTTGGCAGGCAGATTCTTTACCAATGAGCCACCAGGAAAGCCCCAAATTAATATTCTACCTCCTTTTAAAAGACCTTCATTTACCCCGGGACTAAATTCATACAAATAAATTTTGTATTCTCCTCATTGAAGGTCATCTGGAAAGAGAAGCAAGGGACCTCAGTTGTGAGAGGGTGGTGATAAGCAGAGTGGCTGAATGTTCCTTCTCTTTATATTTAATTTTATTTTTTATTAGATTTAGCAGTTACTTTTCCATTTGCATAGCCCACCCCAGCTCCTGGAAGAGGTAGTAGGAGCGCTTAAAGCAGTCCCACAATATGTTCTATAGGGATAGAATGTTTTTCTAATAGTAGTTTATGCCTGCAAACAGAAAAATGTAATAAATATATCGTATCACATACACAGGTTACATTAGTGAAAGTCTGGATGAAAGAAACTCAGGAAAGAGTATTTTTACTTTACCTTTAAAAAAATTTTCATTGGAGTATAGTTGATTTAGGAAAGGAGTACTTTTAAATAGTGGCTTCCTTGGTGGCACTAATGGTAAAGAATCTGTCTGCCAATGCAGGAAACACAAGAGACTCAGGTTCCATCCCTGGGTCGGGAATATCCCCTGGAGGCAGAAATGGCAACTCACTCCGGTATTCTTTCCTGGAAAATTCCCATGGACAGAGGAGCCTGGTGGACTCAGGATTCACAAAAGAGAGGGACATGACTTAGCAACTAAATAACAATGGCAAATTTTTAAATAGCTTGAACATTAGGATAAATGTAGGGGTAGCTAATGGAAACCTAGCACATGCACCTAGACCCTAGACCCTGATGCTGGGAAGGATTGCAGGCAGGAAGAAAAGGGGTCGACAGAGGATGAGATGGTTGGATGGCATCACCAACTCGAGGACATGAGTCTGAGTAAACTCTGGGAGTTGGTGATGGACAGCGAGGCCTGGCGCACTGCAGTCCATGGGGTCACAAAGAGTCGGACATGACTGAGCAACTGAACTGACTGACTGAGCACATGTACAAAAGATATTGTTTTAAAACATTTTATTTTTCGATGTACCTTGGCAAGTCATTACTAGATACACAGAGGTAGGGGAATATTTTCTCATTTTGAAGAAAATATAAGATTACATTTAGATCATTTATTACTTTGCAATTAAAAGGGCAATATTTTGCTCTATTAAAAATTCTGTTTGCTATAGGCAGCATCATTGAATAAGAATTAAAACTATGTTTTGCTGATGGTGTACACTGCTTCTTCAACTCCCTTCTGTGATTACATCACAGATCTCTGGTCTAGGAGTGCAACATAAGTGAGTGATGAGTGATCCTTCTCTGGGAATGATTATCACACAGACTCTCCCTCTCTCATGGTTTGGAAACATTAGGTCATATTTGTGCTAAAATGACTCAAACTTGCCTCTCTGTCTAGCACTCACTCATCATTTTTCCTGAAGAAAAATAATATTCTCTGTCTTTAGTCCATAGTGGTGTCTGCCTTCACTCTTTAGTGAATCTGTTCTTAAGGCTACTTCCTAATGGTCAAAGCCAATGACTTCTTTTCAGTCTAATCTTGACTTCTTGTCTATTCTAATGCATTTGATGCTTAATATTCATTTGGGGGATACATGCTTGTTAGGGGAGTAGTTTGCATGCAGTTTTCTTAAAGTGAGATATAAACAAATGTGTAAAATCAATTTTATTTAGTTATAGTTATAAGAAAGATAAAATATTGAGTTTTCCCCAAATATTAATATACAAAACATGTCTCACCCAACTCTCTTCTTGCAATCAATCCTGTCATAGTATTTTTCCTGTGACATAGACCAAATTAGGTTATTTGATTCTTTAATACAAAAATGGATTAGTGATAAACTATAAGAAAAAGGTTTCACAGAGCAGCACTTGATGATTTGCTGCATTTGGTATTTACCTATCTTCCTAGACTTATTGCCCATCCCTTATGCCCTGTGGCCTGAGGGGCCCTTTTGCTCTTTCCCAAACACATAAAGTATGTCATTCATTCCTCCCTACCTTGGCTGTGCTATCTGTATTTTGTCTTTAGACCATACTCTTTTTCTTACAGCCCAGAATCCTACTCACTTGTCAAAATTCAATCAAATATCAGTTCCTTCATGTCCTTCTGATCTTTATATTTAATTATACTCTTCTCCATAAATCCATGGCTCTGCTGGGTGAGATTACCTAAAAGTACTGACATTCATTGTATTTCAGTTTGTTTATTAAACATGTTAGGGTATGAGAAACACTGGGGCCTAAGGGATTGGGTTGCTCAAAAAAAAAAAGCAAATTCTTCAAGCTAAATAACCCCAGATCAATTGATCATAATTTCTGTGGATGATGTCCAGAATTGTTTTTTCCTTCATCAAGTGTCAACGTTATTTGGTCCTCTTATTTTACTATTGGTACTGCATAAAAATAACAAAAATAAAAGAATAAAAACCTCCCTGCTTGATCCTAAGATTTCATCAGCAGTATTATTTATTTCTGGAATATTTGAATTGTTCACAAGCATATTTAAGTATTATATGTTTACAATAGGATAAGGCAATTGCACCCCACTCCAGTACTCTTGCCTGGAAAATCCCATGGACAGAGGAGCCTGGTAGGCTACAGTCCATGGGGTCACTAAGAGTCAGACACGACTGAGCAACTTCACTTTCACTTTTCCCTTTCATGCACTGGAGAAGGAAATGGCAACCCACTCCAGTGTTTTTGCCTGGAGAATCCAAGGGACAGCGGAGCCTGGTGGGCTGCCGTCTATGGGGTTGCACAGAGTCGGACACGACTGAAGCGACTTAGCAGCATGTTTACAATATGATTGATATATTTTACATTTCGTGCTCTGATTGATTTATGCTTTAGGTACTTTCCATGTTGCTACAGTCTTTTTTCCTCTGATTCTCCCTTCCAATTTCTCACTCCCTCAATCATTATTACATGATGCTTAAGACTACTGTCTTAGAGGATAGCACAGAGAATTTCCATATACTCTAAACTCAGTTTTCCCTATTATTAATATTTTATATTAGTATGGTACACTTGTTAAATTACTGAATCAATACTGGTGCATTATTGCTAACTAATTCATATTTCCTTAGTTTTTACCTACTGTCCTTTTCTGTTCCAGAACCCCATTCACAATACCACAATACATTTAGCCATCACATCTCCTTAAGTTCCACTTTAATGTGACAACTTTTCACACTTTCATTGTTTCTGATAACCTTGACAGTTGTAAAGAGTGTTGGTCATGTATTTTGTAAAAAGTCCCTCAAAATGACGTTTATCTCATGTTTTCCCCATGATTACATGGAGGTTGTGTATTTTGGAGAGAGACCACAGAAACAGTGTCATTCCAATTATATATCAAGGGTATCTATTATTAGTATGACTATCACTTTTGACATTGACTTTAATCTCCTGACTGAGGTGTATTTGTCAGATTTTTCCTTCATAGAGTCACTGTTTCCCCCACCCTCCATCCTGTACTCTTTGGAAGGAAGTTACTATGCATAGCCCACACTTAAGGAGTTGAGTGGTATGCTCCAACATCTTGAAGATGAAGTATACAGCTATATAAATTATTTGGAATTCTTTATGAGAGAGTTGTCTCCTTTTTCCCATTTCTTTATTCGTTGTTTAGTTATATCAAGATGGACTCGTGAGATATACCTTACACTTTGGGTTATCATTCAATAGTAGTTCATTTGTTTTCTTGCTCAGATTGTTTCAGCTTTGCTTACTGGGAGCTCTCACATTTGTTTCCTTTAACATACCCCCTGATCTTTTTTTCTTGAAGTGAGGGGGGTCACTTGTTTACTTTTTGGCACTATGAGATGCTTCAGGTTCACCTAGTGGGTTTCTTGCCCCAATCTCATAATTAGCCTTTTCTCTAAGGAGCTTTGGTTTTTGGAGAATAGTTTTAGAAACCAAGATCTAGGTCTAGGTGTGCTTGTTGGAGGGAAAGAATAGAATCATTGCTTTTAAGCCCTCTTAGCTGACAGAGAAGGGAAATATAAATATGTACACCAGCACCTATATTTGCACACATCTATTTTTACATGCAACCATGTTTCTCTATATTAACCTAAATATGAGTTCATGCTAATACCTCCAATTCTAATCCTTTACCATATGCATCATTCTAGCCTTCTCCTTTTGTCTGTAATCTCTCACTTCTAAGTATTTTTGAATCACTCATTTAAATGTAACATCATAATCTTTATGCATCTTGCTTTTTGCCTTTAAAATATTTCTTAGAACTAATTTCAGTTCAACTGAAAGTTTTTTTTTAAATAAATTTATTTATTTTAGTTGGGGGCTAATTACTTTACAATATTGTAGTGGTTTTTGCCATACATTGACATGAATCAGCCATGGGTTTACATGTGTTCCCCATCCTGAACCCCCTTCCCACCTCCCTCCGCATCCCATCCCTCTGGGTCATCCCATCGCCCCAGCCCTGAGCATTTGTCTCATGCATTGAACCTGGAATGGTGTTCTGTTTCACATATGATAATATACATGTTTCAATGCTATTATCCCAGAACATCCCGCCCTCACCTTCTCCCTCAACTGAAAGTTTAAAATCTTATTTTGATTGATACAATCTATTACATACTCCAATCCAAGAGGAGTCCCACAACAGATGTGTTTAATAATAAGAGTGATTCATGGCATATGTTACTGGAAAATATATTAATAGAAGTAGGATCAGCTATGGAGTTATTTTTATTCAATAATTTAGCATCAAAAAGAAACTGGTTTGTGTTTGTCTACACTTGTCTTCAGTTGTTTCTACTTATTCTAAAGATGGCTTTCTTTCATGTTTCCAGTAAGGCCCTCACTTACTTCTGAGACTACATAATGCCTTATCCACGTCCAAAGAGAGTTTGTGAGAAGCGTGTTCTAAAAAGAGGCAGAAAACTTCTTTCCCAGAAGGCCCTGGGAAAGCTTGATTATTCTCCATGATTTGAATCAGTACCATCACCATCCTTGAGCTAATTATTGTGCTCAGGTGATGATATTGCACGGATTAGTTGAGGTTGCACTAATACAGTAAATACTAGCCACAAGTGACTAAAGTTAAATTGTTTTCTTAGTTACACTGGCCACATTTTGAGTACTCAGTAGCTTATTGGTTGTTGGCTACTATGTTGCACATTTCCATCATTGCAGAAAGTTCTATTTTATAGCACTAATATGACCTCAGTATGTAGCTCATGCTTAAAACTATGGTAGAATTAGCTGTCGCCATTTTTCAAAGAGCATGGACTATTGGCATGTGTTGAAGGGGGTATATATAGAAAAAATTGCCAAATAAAAATAAAGTTTCTAGGAATATGGAAATGAATATTAAGGAAGCAATTACAAGTTTCATTACAAGAATGCAATACTCTTTTAATTGTTATTCTACAGTTATGCATCCATTTAACCTCTATTCCTGAGTACTCCATGTTGTAATCCATAGTCTCATACACATACCTTTACATTCTTGAGTTGTTTTTCCCTAGGGAATGGATTCCTTGGAGTAAAATGTGGGGCCAAAGTATACACAACATTTTAATCTCAATAGATGTTGTGTTGTTACTCTCTAAAGAGGCTAGAATTCTCATTGCAATGAGTAATATACGAGAAGGGCTCTTCCTATACTGCTGACAGCAATGAGGAAGTTTGGAGTAGTGGTTAAAGCCACAGTCTGGAGCCAGTCTGCTTGGGTTCAAATTCTAGCTTTGCAACTTTTTAACTCTATGACTTTGAACAAATTACTAAAACTCCATGTTCCTCAGCTTAACCAGGTGTAAAATGGGAATAATTATAATAGTACCTAAGTCATGTATTTGTTATGAAGAATAAGTGAGTTCGTACATATTGAGCATGAAAATAGTGCTTAGTACATCATCAGTGCTTGATAAATGTCAGCAATTAATAAGGGAAGTGGGTATGATCACCCCTTCTGACTTCATGTGTGAAAAGTATGATCTAATTTTTAATTTAATGTATAGTTCATTATTACTAGGTTAAACATATTTCCATGTGATTACCATTTAGATTTATTTTGCTGAGAACTTCCTATCTCTATCTCAAGCAACATCTCTATTGAGTCGACTGACATTTCTTTATTAATTTGTAGAAATTCTCTGTATATTTCCCCCTGAAAATTGGTTTTTTTTCTCAGTCAGTGGAAAAGATTATTATATCTGTATTATATTATAGACTGTATTATAGCTTTCATCAGAATTGTTTATTTTCTTGTCTTACTGCAGATGCTTTGGAACTTTCATGTTGAGTAATAATAAACACAACACCTGCAGTGATCACGGCCATCTTTATCTTATTTCTATTTTAATAAAAATGGCTTAAGCAATCCACTTCTTAGAATTTTTCCACCTGGACTTTGAAGAATTTGTCATACTTAAACAGTTTTCATTTATTTCTGTATTTTAGCACATTAATTAGGAAAGACTGTCAAATTTTATGAAATGCCTCCTAGGATGCAATGGTAAAATAAGTTTCAAAAATTGTGTTGATCTAATGACTCATTTTGACAATCTACAGTTAATTACCTTTGTGTTCATAGGATACTCTTTTGTAGGTCATACTCCATTGCTCTTTGGACACAGCTAATTTTCAGATTGTTAGAAAAAAAAAATCTGTAGTCATAAATGAAATTAGTCAAAGGTGAGATTTAGATGCTCTTCACAAGGCATAGCATTATATTTTTCTGCTTTCCCCATTAAAGTAGCTTAAATAGCATGGGTGTGATTCTCCAAAAGATTTTTAAAAAATAGGGTACTTTTATGCCACTCACTGATCTGTGTGTTTTACTCTTATTAAGACAGTCAATCCTCCTGATTGAATTATTAGTTAGAAGCTGTAATTACCATCTCTATTTCAAAACTGAGGAAAATTGGAAATAAAGAAATGTGTCCAAAGACATTCAGCTAATGAAGGAAAAGTCACACACACGAACCTCAGGGAAACTCCAGAAGTTTATACTTGATCACCTCTATGCTATGTCAGCTAGACCCATCTGCTTGCTCCCTTCCCAATTTTTTCTCTAAAAAATTGGTCTATTTGAGTTTTCTACTTTGCTCATTTACTCATTTGTTAATTGATTCATTCAACACATATTTGTTAAATGCCTACCACGTGCCCCTATCTGTTCTAGGCACCGGAGATACAGCAGTAAACACAAGACAAAGGAGGTCCTACTCTCAGAGGGGGGAAGAGCTAATAACAAGTACATGCATAATATGCAAGGTGCCATATTAAGTAGGGTAAGGGGAATAGGAATTGCAAGGGTGGTGGTGACTGCTATTTCATATAGGGTCAACAGGGAAGCTGATAGGCTGAGACAAGATTCTTGAAGCAGTGCAGTGGTGAGACCTGCAGATCTCATAGGCTGTTGTCTTGATGTAATTTTTAAAGCACTCCCTTTTGTTTTCCAATAAAAGTGAATAGTTCCTCTGTCACTGGGGGAAGGGTGCACCAGCAGAAGGAAATGAGACTGGGAATTGTGGTGGGATGGACCACCAAATGGACCGTTTGGCTGGAATAGTGTGCATGAGAGGAAAAAGGGTACATTTTTATTACTTTCTATTATAGTAGGAAAATAAATTCATTTTCATCAGAATTAAATATTTATGCTAACACATGACTAGCAGTTTCTTTAAAAACATGAATATTGGATCTTTCTTTCTCTTTCAATTTCTTGCAAAAGCTTCCGTCAGCCCAAACTTTTTCTCCCTTTTCATTACCAATTGCTTATTATTTCTCCATTCCTTTTCCTTCTTCAAGAATTAATATTATTTGCATTTTAGGTATCCATTATTTCCATCTCATTGTATTTTATCTCAATTTTTTCCAAAGGACCATTTCTTTACCTTGACATTCCAGGTCACTAATTAAGTCTTCAATTATTAACATTATCTCTTTCCACTTGCCTACAAAATGATTTGATTCCAAAGGAATGATTTTCATTCTCAGTCTTTCAGTGCTCTGTGTGTTAAATTTTTAAAAGGTTCTTGATACCATTTTTGTGCAAATTACCTTTGTCATGTTCAGTAGTTTCTTCCTGAGCTGCCTGTGCTCCTCTCTCTGACCATGGGGCTCCTCAGGTGGATTGACATTTGCCTACTCATGTCCAGGTTCAAGTTTGACAAGCAGGTGATGCTGCAAGCATCCCCCTAGCAGCAGCACTCCGGTGAGGGAGGAGTAGGGAACAAAGGTCCCCACCACTGTGGGCTGATGCTGTGCTCATCTGGAAGCTGTAAACCTTTGCTGAGGCACTTGAAACCCTTTTATTCCTAGATCTCTGGTGATAAGCATTAGTATTTCTTAGTCTCAAGCTCAGGGATCAACACATCCCTCCTGTGCAAACTCTCCTGTCATTCCACTGGGCTGCTAAATGTCCTCCCCAATTTGCCTCTTGCATATGTCATCAGTTTCACTTTTCTTCATCATCCATCTCTTCCAGAGTACTACTCCTCCTGATGGATGGAATTGCATTTGCCATCTTTTGGAGGCTATTTTTAAAATAGCCCCAATGATCTCTGCCTCCTGGTATCTATATCTATGCCTTCATGTCATCTGCCCTCCCTCTTCCTTGAATGGGTGCTGGACCTAGAACCTTGTTTTAATGGATAGAATATGACAAAATTTATGGAAGTCACTACTGAGGTTAGGTTACAAAGGACGGTGACTTCCATCTTGTTCATTCTCTGTCTCTGGCTCTTCTTGCTTGCTTATTTTGATGAAGCAAGCTGACAAGTTGTAAGCTGCCTAGACAGAGGAACAAGGAACTGAAGGGGACCTAGGGCCAACAGCGCACAAGAAAACTGAATCTTCCTAACGACCATGTAAGTGAGCTTAGAAGCTCACCCCTCCCCTTCCGTGTCACCAGATGAATCCACAGCTCTGGTATTGAACTTCATTGCAGTCTGATGAGAGACTGTGAGCCAGAAGACACAGCTAAAACATACCTTGTTGCTTCTTGAGCCACAGAAACTATAAGATAAATGTTCTTTTAAACAACTCTGTGTGAGTGTGTGCTAAGTCGCTTCAGTTGTGTCCAACTCTGTGCGACCCTATGGACAGTAGCCCACCAGGCTCCTCTGTCCATGGGATTCTCCAGGCAAGAATACTGGAGTGGGTTGCTATTTCCTCCTCCAGGGAATCTTCCTGACCCAGGGATCAAACCATGTCCTTTGCCACTAGCACCACCTGGGAAGCCCTTTAAGCAGCTGAGTTTTGAGACAGTTACCTATTGCTGCAGACAAATTAACATCCCATCATTAATCATATTTTCTCTCTATCATTTTCTGTCTCGGAGCACCTATTCTCCTAGTAGCTGGAGTTTTCCCATTATGAGTTACTTGTACACATCTCCATGCCTTTGCATACACAATTTCTTTTTATTTCTGCCACATTTTTTCCCCTATCTGGCAAACTATAAACATAAATTGAGACACAGTCACTGACTTTCTCCTCTGTGACTCATGCTCTGATTATGTAGGCAAATTTTATGACTCCCATCTTATATATGCTTTCATTCTTATTTTCATACAGATTACCAGTCATTTCTTTTGGCCAATACCATGTCCTTAGTACCTAGTAGGGTGACTAGCACATTATAGGTGAAAGACTGGATTTTCCTGCACTAACTTAAACCCTCTCTCGTAGTTTTTTCCGTGCCCTGTTTCCCCCAGCTAGAAAATTTCACCTGGTCCTGAGTTAAGATGGTGACTGCAGCCATGAAATTAAAAGATGCTTACTCCTTGGAAGGAAAGTTATGACCAACCTAGACAGCATATTAAAAAGCAGAGACATTACTTTGCCAACAAAGGTCCGTCTAGTCAAGGCTATAGTTTTTCCAGTGGTCATGTATGGCTGTGAGAGTTGGACTATAAAGAAAGCTGAAAGCCAAAGAATTCTTGAGAGTCCCTTGGACTGCAAGAAGATCCAACCAGTCCATCCTAAAGGAGATCAGTCCTGGGTGTTCATTGGAAGGACTAATGTTGAAGCTGAAACTCAAATACTTTGGCCACCTGATGAGAAGAGCTGACTCATTGGAAAAGACCCTGATGCTAGGAAAGATTGAGGGCAGGAGGAGAAGGGGACGACAGAAGATGAGATGGCTGGATGGCATCACCGACTCGATGGACATGGGTTTGGGTGGACTCAGGGAGTTGGTGATGGACAGGGAGGCCTGGCGTGCTGCGGTTCATGGGGTCGCAGAGTCGGACACAACTGAGCGACTGAACTGAACTGAGAAATAATTAATCTTGTCTTTCTCAAGCAATACTGTAGATGATTTTGTTTATTTATGTCAGTTAATATTTTGTCTTAAACTTTTGTGCTGAGTGCTTGAAACTGTGTTGCTCAACACTATAACATTTTTCTCTTACTTTTCTTCAGATTATTTCCACATCCCCAAAATACTTTTTTTTTCCTTTAGAGCCTGACTTCCTGCTGCACAGCAACACTAAAGAGAGACCATTCGTTTCTTCAAATTATTCTGTTTATTTCAACAGAGGCAGCAAGTGTGTGTAGAAAGTAAAATGTTAAGAATAAATAAGTTCCTCTGACTTGTTTGTGTTGCCTACAGATTCTTTGAGAATGAGAAATACAAGCCTACTTTTGGTTATGAAAGCAAATATTCCAGGTTTCCCCTGAAATGTTTTTGAAATCTTTGAATATTTAGAAAAAGAATCAAAGACAGGGTAATGATGCTTTTCTGACTTTCCCAAACAAAACTACTTTTGAATTTAAGTATACACACTGCTAGTTTTTTTTATTTTTAATCTTTGTGTCATGCACACTTATCTAGTGCTACAAAAATTCTGTGTAACAAACAGCCATACAAACTTAGAGGCCTATAATAATTTTGTTTTCCTTCTAAGGTTACTGGGAAGTCTGATAATCTGACCTGGGCATGGTGGGGTTCTCCCACATGTTTTTGAACAGCTGTAAGTTGGCTTCGTTATTCTTGACTGGGTTTTCTCAGTGTATCTGAGGCTTTGATTGGGACACTGAGCTGAGTCAGCTCTGCATTCAGGTGTCTTTACAAGCTGCGTTCAGGTGTCTAGTACACTAGCTGGGACATGGCATGCTCTTGTGATAAAGACAGAGGAGCAAAAGAGTCAAAGTCACAAAGCCTCAGGTCCTGGAAATACCACCACTTCCTGTTGACAAAATGTCATAAGCACAGCCTAGATTCAAAGGGGAGAGAAAGTCTTAATCTCTTTAGGAGAGAAGAGTGTACGTACAGGGAAGGATGAAGAACTGCAACCATTTTTTTGGTAATCTATTCCAGTTTGTTTACTTTTGAAAATTTAAAACATAAACTATAAATTCAGCTTGCAAAATGTCAAATTGACTACATTGCAATCAGTGTTACTGGAAAAACATTCTAGAGAAATTTAGGTTATAAGATCATTAGTTTTTGTTTTTTTATTTTATGGGTAGGGAGAAATTCTTTCAAGGAATTTTAATTTTTTAAAGACTCCTAAAATGAACATTTTGACCATCTGGTGATGTCCATGTGTAGAGTCATCCCTTGTGTTGTTGGAAGAGGGTGTTTGTCTGTCCAGTGTCTTCTCTTGGCCAAACTCTGTTAGCCTTTTCCCTGCTTCATTTTGTACTTCAAAGCCAAACTTGTCTGTTACTCCAGGTATCTCTTGACTTCTTACTTTTGCATTCCAGTCCCGTATGATGAAAAGGACATCCTTTTTTGGTGTTAGTTGTAGAAGCTCTTGTAGGTCCTCATAGAACCATTCAGCTTCATCTTCGTTGGCATTAGTAGTTGGGGTATAGACTTAAATTACTGTGATGCTGAATGGTAGGAGATGGGAGATAGTGAAGGACAGGAAATCCTGGCATGCTGCAGTCCATGGGGTCTCAAAGAGTTGGACATGACTGAGTGACTGAACAACAAGATGAACATTAGAAGAAAACAAAATACACATCTGTGATCCTACCCAGAGAAAAAGTGCTAAAAACTTAAATTTTTCCTTGGCCTTCAAAAAATAGTGATTAAAGTGTATTACTCTGAGTCTTCAGATAGTGATGCCCCCCTTACCTAAGAGTAATGCTAATTAGACCTAAACTAGCTATCAGAATATGTTGCCTTAAACATAAAGTACACCTGGAGATGTTAAATTATTATGACTCATGGGAAAAAATACCTAAACACTCATGTACTATAAAATTACAAATAGATTATTTGCCTAATTTTTTTTATTTGGATTTTGGCAAAACCGTACTCTATATTTAGATTTTAATAATAATTCCTTACCACATTGAGGTTTATTATATGTCAAGCATTCTTATACACAGTCTACCTGCATTAACTCTCAAAATTTCTTCAAGTTAGGGAAATTGTCTACATTTCACAGCTAGCACAACCAAGTCACAGAGAAGTCAGGTAGCTCACCAAAGGTCACACAACTGGCAGGTGCTGGAAGCAGAATCTGACCTCAACTAGGATGGCTCATACCCATAACACCATGTCAGATTGCCTGGTACTAGCTGAGAACCATTCTCAGCCTTGTCTGTATGCTCCCAGGTCACGAGGGCTGAAAACCAAAAATCTTACTTTGCCCTGGGTTAAACCAGCGGTGAAAGGCCGTTCGTTACATGAGATTTGGAAGGTGGAGGAGAGCTAGGAAACATACTCTGCTCCTCCAGCAATGGTGGGCAGATATATGGGCTTCAGCAGATAAAGTCTTTCACTCACCTCTAGCCTATATGTGTATACATACATACATACACACATGATGGACTGTTGTTCAACCTTACAAAAGAAGGAAATTCTATCATTTGTGGCAACATGCACGGACCAAGAGGCTATTAGGCTAAGTGAAACAAGCCAGTTATAGGAAGATAAATATTGCATGATTCCACTCACATGAGGTGTCTAAAACAGTCACTCTTAGAAACAGAGAATGCAATATTGGTTGCCCAGGACTAGGGAGTAGAGGAAGTGGGGAGTTGTTATTTAATGGTTTTAAAGTTTCAGTTATGCTAGATGAATAACGTCTAGAGATCTGCTGAACAACAGAGTGCCTACAGTTAACATTATGATATTGTGCACTTCAGACTGTGTTAAGGGGGTAGATCTCATATTGTGTTATTACTACAAAGCAAACCAAAAACAAAGGGACCCAAGGAAACTCTAGGAAGTGTTGGATTTATCTTTTACCTTGCTTGTGGTGATGGTATCACAGGTGTTTTCATGTGTCCAAACTCATTAAATTGTACACATTGAATATAAGCAGTTCTTTGAAAGTCAAATACACATAAATCAATAAAACTATTAAATAAATTTGAAAAACTTTAAAGTGAAATAAAGTAAGCTTCAGAACCTGGCAAAATATTATTGTAAATTTAAATCAGGTATTGATTCTCTTGCCTCTGCTATTCCAGAAGTACTTCTTTACAGGAATAAATCAGCAGAGCCCCTGGAACCTGGGGTGCAGTTCTGTGTCTGAAAAAAATCTCTCTCTCCGTGGAAACTCTCAAAGACTACAAGAACTCGTTTACTTTTACTGTGTAAAGACAGCATATCTTCACTCCTTTACCTCAGGGCTTTGTCAAACTATGTCAATTGTTCAGCCCTGTTTCATAATCTAGCTCACAGGGACCTTACTCACCTTCCTGCTACTGGTCTACTAAAATGAAAAATCATATTAATCAGACCTGTTGAGCAGACATTAGCTAATACAGTTGATGCCTTGATAAAACACATGGATACCAGCAGGTAGAAGATAATAGCCATGAAAATTCAAGAACCTGGCATCTTAATGAAGTGTCCAGGGAGATAATTGTCCAAGGCATGAATGATTTTCCACTGCAAAGGGAAAGCCAGTTGCTGTGCTTTTACCCTTCAGCAACTAAGAAACATGGCACTTGATAGGCTCATCTGGATTTTATGAACAATATTTACTCACAGATAACTGATGTATTTGCTAACTAACCCCTAATATTGCTAAGTTTTAGAGAAGCCCAGAGCAAGAGGTTTTTCAGGAGGTTTGGGCTGTGGGTCCTCAGCTGCTCTGCTGCTTTGGTCTTAAGGTTGCAGAGATCCAGTTGTGCTTAAAAGATTTTGAAAGACAGCGATAATAAATGGAAATCCTCTCAACTCTAGAGTGATAAAAACACATCCAATCCTACGGGTTTTGCAGAAAATCTGTATTCTTCCATGAAAATGGCAAATTGCCTTTTCAAAAACAGTTTCTAGCTTGCTATTGTGCTTAGGTTGAGAGAGAACTGCTGACGGTAGAAAAATAAAAGATCACGTGACCTGATTTGTCTGTTGCACTCTGGGTATTACCTGATACACCAGGCTACAATATATATGATCAGACTTGAGTGGTCCAGAAACTATATGTTATACAAATAAGTTCATCTCCTATCACATCTATTCTTGCTGTGTCACCACCTCTCCCTCCCTCCACACCTAAGGCCTCTTGAAAAATTCCTGATGACAAGCTAAATGGTTCCAAGAGATGTGGTGACACAAACCAAAAGAAACAGAAGTGGCTCTGAAGGGCATCAGGTAAATCTTCTTGGTAGACCCCAAGTTGATTAGTGCATCTGGTTGTTTAGTTTGTCTTGAGTGATTACCAAAGATATTGATAATACAACGATCAATTGTCAATGACTAATGGACCAATACTGGAGGACTGTACAGGGTCTGGGGAAGAAGTATACAGATCGAGCAATTTAAATGAGCACATGTGGTAAGTTTGTGTCTCATGGAAATGCCCACCAAAGAGAGGCTCCCAATAGTTAGGTATATAATACAACTGATTCCAGATAGTGACTTAGCCTCTTTCCCAAGCTGCTCTGTGGTTAGTTAACTGTTTTATCAACAAAATATCCATGGATATTGCATCTGGGTTCAATAACATCTTCTTTCTTTGAAACTGACTAAGCTAACACCACTGCAGTGAGGTTCCTTTCTTGCAAAAAAGGCTCTTACTATGGATATAAATGTGCCTTTTCTCCTTGAAACACTTTTGTCAGCACTACTATCTAAATTCTTACTGAATACATTATTCATTTCCATAGTGTGTTACCCATTATGCTTATGCTCAAGGAATATTTTATAGGAAAACAAGGACGCAATCATATGGTACCTAATGGATTCACCAATCTTTCCACGGAATCTATCATTCAGAAATAATGGGCTTTATAAAACAGTAGGCTTGTCTCCTTGAGAAACAAAAACTTTTGGAATGACACCAGTTCTACAAATTACTCCTATTTTCTCTGGACCAACAATAAGATGCTATTTTTCCCTGCAACAGAATATATAAGCTCTTGTACCAGGGAGTAAAAGTAGCAGCAACTCTGTTCTTTAGCACTCATAATAATTCAATTGCAAAACTTTTCCATCACAGCCCACCACCTTTAGGCTCTTTTGGTTTAAATTTTTAGTTCTTAAAAGAGAAATACTACTACTAGGGGCCATAAAAATGGCTCCCGTGAACAGGTGGTTGAGATCCCACTTAACTACTTTGAAATCACAGTGTCATTGAACCAAGAGGCAAAGAAGATTACTGTACCAGTTGAAGTAACTTATCAGATTATCAAGAGGGAGTAAGGTGGTTGTTATTATACAATAAAAGTATGTCTAGATCCTAGAGGATTGTCTTAATCCTTCCATGTTCAGTAGTAAAACGGAATGGAATCTATACAAGCCAGCACAGGTAGGACACCAAGAGTGAAGGTTTGGGTCAGTCAACTTGGTAAAGAACACAGTCTGTAAACATCCCTACTGAGATCAAATGAACAATGAATAAATATTGAACAGAGTTATAAATATCAATTTTGGTCTAATGACAAAGTTCATAAATGAAGACTATATTAACTATGAACACTGTCTTCTTAATTTTTTTAGGTAATATATTTGTGTATGTGTGTGTATATACATGTACTATTTTCTTTTTACCTTCTCCTCTTCCACCAGTATATTATGTGGTGGTGTTTAAATTTAGAATTAGTCTTCAGATTACTAGATATCAAAGTGAAATTGTGACAGTTCAAAGAGGATTGAGCAACACACAATGATGGATATAGTGATTAGCAGGTTTCCTATATTTTGGGAGAGATTAAGCACATTTTCATTTCCATGAGAGAGACTGTCACAAATTTAGCAGACTTATATTGTTAATCTTATAATCTGGAGGGTCAATATGCATGGAAAGATGTGTGAAAATGCTGAGTAGCCGAAGGGATAGACTTTCCTATATGGCTGTTCCTAACTCAGCAGCATTCTCAGATCCTTCAATGCACTTCTTTGTGTCTTACCTTATCAGCAGAGTTTCATGTTAGACACTGATATGAGCTACCCAAATGTTGTTTGGAAGGTGGAAGAGAGGTAGAAATGATGCTACAACTCCTCTGGGAGCAAAAAAGAAGTAGCAAGGGCTTTGGTAGACTCAGGGCATCCTTGTAAGTCATGCACCCCTGTGATGGGGAGATGTGATCACTGGTGGCCATTTCTTCTGTGTCCTGGTTCTCTGAAAGTTTGGAGCGAATATGAGATCTAGCAGTAGCTTTCTTTGACTTTCATGGTTCCATTTTTCCCAACGATTTTGCCAACACCTAACAATTTCTTCTTGCTTAAAATAGAATAGGTCTCTGGTTTTCTAATTGGAACCTTACTGATACAATATCCTTAGGCTACATTGCTTCTTCAATATAAGCTTTTGTGCCCAGCAATCTCCTTCAAAATCAGTTATATTCTTCTTCCATGTTGATCATTTAGTTGCTACATAAAGATAAATGTGGAGCATGGCATATTTTAATTCAAAGAAAAGTTTGGATATTTGGAGAGATAAGTTATGCAATTCAAACTTAACTAAATTGTATTTGCATAAAAATATAAAATTTCTAGATATAAACCAAACATTTAAAAAACAGATATTTTAGTAGATATCTTAATACATTTTAAAACTGCAGTAAGAACAAAAAGGATAACATTTAACTGTTCTAATATACGTCAGGAGAAGGCAATGGCACCCCACTCCAGTACTCTTGCCTGGAAAATCCCATGGACAGAGGAGCCTGGTAGGCTACAATCCATGGGGTCGCTGAGAGTCGGACACGACTGAGCGACTTCACTTCCACTTTTCCCTTTCATGCACTGGAGAAGGAAATGGCAACCCACTCCAGTGTTCTTGCCTGGAGAATCCCAGGGATGGCGGAGCCTGGTGGGCTGCCGTCTATGGGGTTGCACAGAGTCGGACACAACTGAAGCGACTTAGCAGCAATATACATCAAAATTTGTGTTTGTGGAATTTTCAGGAGAAAATGTTGACCTACAAAAATTATTTATCTTAAATTTTTGAGTGATATTTTAAAGTCTCTGTTGCTTTTTGATATTAATTTGCAAATATTGAACTTACCTGCAAAAGCTGAGCTATTATCATGTCTAAAATAGTCAATATTTCAATGTTTTTTAAGCTAAAACTAAAGCTATTTATTATGACACTAGTGACCATGAAAATGACAAATTCAGAGTTTTGTATTAATCTTTGCATCGCTAGACTACTTGGCTTCCCTGGTGGCTCAGACAGTAAAGAATCCACCTGAAGTGCAGGAGACATGGGTTCACTTCCTGGGTTGGGAAGTTCCCCTGAAGAAGGGAATGCCTACCCACTCGTTTTCTCACCCACTCCAGTTTTCTTTCCATAGACAGGGGAACCTGGCAGGCTACAATCTATGAGGTTGTAAGGAGCTGGACTCAAATTAGAGGCTAACACTTCATTTGTGCTGCTATTGTCTATTAATTATGTAAATTTCATTTAAGATAATGGTGGTAGTGGTTTAGTCGTTCAGTCATGTCTGACTCTTGCTACCCCATGGACTGTAGCCCGCCTGGCTCCTCTGTCGATAGGATTCTCCAGGCAAGAATACTGGAGTGGGTTGCCATTTCCTTCTCCAGGGGATCTTCCTGACACAGAAATAGAACCCGTGTCTCCAGCGTTGCAGGCAGATTCTTTATGGACTGAGTTATGAGGGAAGCCCCCATTTAAGATAATAGTTGATCTAACAGGTCTTCTATGCTTTGCTATTTACTATCATTCTTTTGGGAGAAAGTAAGCATTTTTTCTCTTTTGTAATAAGATATTGTTTGCTTATAGTGAGAGGAACTCATGTACAGTGTATGTAATTCCAGATATTCAGACCCATTTCAGTATACTTCATTCACGACATCAAGACTAAAAATGAAAATACTAATGTGGTGTGGAAAGAAATCATATTAACTTTCCTTGGAAGTTTAGGTAGCAGCCTTTCACACATTTGTTTCTTCCCTTCAACTGAATTCATTTTCAATTTAAAAAGAAATAAATCCTTCGGAATATGTCCACTTTGCAAGATCCAGCCCCAGAAAAAAGAACTGGAGAAAGACAAGTTTTTTTTGTTTTTTTCATATGCTGATAAGCTGTGGATCTGATAGACTCTAAATATTCTTCCCTATCCTACTTTTATATTTTATGTCTCATATGAACAAAGAAGGGAAGATAATTTAGGCTAAGAAATATTGCCTTAATATAATCTTACCAAAAAATATTAGGGCTATCACTTCACATCATGTCAAGCTTATAACATAGGGAAATCTTATTATCAATTGTGGCAGTGAGACTAATTCTTTGGTTCCTTCCTTAAACCTAAAAATGCGTTTTATCTGACTTCCAGGCAACTGGGTAGAGTTACTGTTTTCTAGTTGTACCTTCATTACGTGAAAGGATGGAGAACTGTCTTTGCAGAAGAACTGATTCAATTACAGTTTTAAAAAAATGGTAGCTTTCATTCCCACATTAGCTTGATCTTTTTACATTGTCAGTGACAAAGAGAAGTATTTCACTGGTTAAGAAGAAAATAAACTGGGAAATTTTATTGTGCAACAATTTAACTTTATTACTACCTGCAAAAGGCACTAGCAGTGGGAAGAAAACATTGAATTTTTAAAAGTTAAACAAAAGGATTAGCTTTGTGATGGCACATTTTAAAATTGATTTGTAAACTTAACCTATTGTCCTAAAAGATATAGAGGGCTGCAACAAATAGGAACAACAGATGTTGAACCTCTAAAGTGAAACTGTCTCTGTCCCAGAACACCTCTTAGTGCCTCGTAGTACAACAGCCAGTATTAATATTGCATGCTGCCAAGACCTCATCCTCTTAGTTTTTATCATATATAAGTCAAGCTTTCCTTTCCCAGAAGTTCCACTCAACATTTTCCCTAAATTAATCTGGCAACTGCATTCTAACCAAACATACTTAAGAAAAACCTTATATCACACTAGAATACTAGCTGTTTATGACACTGCTCACTGCCATAAAACAAGATAAGGAACATAGAAACACATTTCCCATTGTAACAAGTTCTTTCACCAGTCAACAACCTAGCCATCATCTCTTCTTCTAATCATTAAGTGCATATAACACCACTACCATAGGAGCAGAGAGCACAAATTGGCTTTAACAACCATTAAGATGATAGAAAAAAACCCACATGTCTAAAGACACAATCTACTATTGGGACACCAGGACACGATGGCAGCACTCTTTGACCCACATTGCAGGAAAACAACTAATATTCTAATGAACTGGTCCTGGAACTCTAATTGGGTTTAATTCCATAGCAGAGTTAATCTTTATTAAAAAAAAAAAAAAAACAAAAAAAAAACAGATGAAACTCTAAATTAAAAAAACTTAGTGAAATAATTCAAAATAAATCATTAACAGTCCAGAAATTTTATTTTCCCTAAGCTTGTTCACAGGTTGACAAAGAGGTGACTATTCTTTTTTTTTGTCTATTTTTGGCTGCATCGGGCCCTAGTTGTGGCACACGGGCTTCATTTCCCAGTGGCATGTGGGCATTAGTTCCCTGACCAGGGATTGAACACATGTCACCTGCGTCTGAAGGCGAATTCTTTACCACTGGACCACCAGGGAAGTCCTTAAAACAGATTATTCTCTAACTAACCATGGATACTTTAGAAAACCAGTCAGGCTGCTAGACTATCACCAAAAGCCAGATTATAGAAGACAGGGCACATGTAACACCAATGTTCCAGCCAGACTGACACTCCAGAACAAGACTCCTTTTAAGTATAGAGTTACATTTTCAAAATTTTAAAATTTTAAACTTTTTATTTGTAAGCAATTCCAGAATTACAGGACAGTTACAAAAATAATACAAATAACTGCCATATAGTTTTCACTCAGATTCCCCAATTGCTGACATTTTGCCATATTTATTCTATCATTATTTTTCTATGAATGTGTAGTGTTTTCTGAACTCTGTGGCTGTAAGATACTGATATAAGTCCCCTTAAGCCCCTAAAACTTTGATTTCTCTCACAGCTGCAAAACAATGATCGAAATCAGGTATAGCAATTATATAAAACACAAATAGCTCAGGAGGACTAAAACTATTCACATAAAGGCATGATTGTGTACATAGAAAATCCCATATCTATGAAAAGTCATCATAAATAATAACAACAAATCTTAGAATATAAGGTCAATTCACAAATGTCAATCATATTTCTATATACTGGAAATGGAAAAGTAGAAAGTAAAATTTTTTAAACTGCTTGATTTTAAATGAATCAAAAATAAAATATATAAGAATACAGTTAAGAAAATATGTGTAAAACTAATACACTTAAAACTACAAAACTTTTCTGATAGACATTAAAGAATTTCAGTATTTCTGCTCCTAGTATTTCTCTTTCTGGGGAGAATATTAATACAATCTTTGGCTCCCTGTTTTCCAATTCTCTTTTCCATCCTGTTTTCCCCCATCTCCCCTAGATCCACTTTGTCCTCCACAAAGGGTTGAGGCAGACACCTTGAGAAACATCTGTACTGGAAATCAGTGTCTTTGTTGTTGCTTTCTGCTTACAGATAACTTTGTAGCAGTCTCTGTCTTCTGGCTAATGGCAATAGTATACTGTGTGACATTGTCTGTTCTTGTTGATCTGTACTGTTTGGAGACTCAGACTTACATTCAGAACCCTTAACCTGGCTACTCCTCATATAGCCTAGATAATGTCAACAAAGGTCCGCATGGTCAAGGCTATGGTTTTTCCAGTAGTCATGTATGGATGTGAGAGTTGGACTATAAAGAAAGCTGAGAGCTGAAGAATTGATGCTTTTGAACTGTGGTGTTGGAGAAGACTCTTGAGAGTCCCTTGGACTGCAAGGAGATCCAACCAGTCCATCCTAAAGGAGATCAGTCCTGGGTGTTCATTGGAAGGACTGATATTGAAGCTGAAACTCCAATACTTTGGCCACCTGATGCGAAGAGCTGACTCATTGGAAAAGACCCTGATGCTGGGAAAGATTGAGGGCAGGAGGAGAAGGGGACAACAGAGGATGAGATGGTTGGATGGCATCGCCGACTCAATGGACGTGGGTTTGGGTAGACTCCGGCAGTTGGTGATGGATAGGGAGGCCTGGCGTGCTGCAGTTTATGGGGTCACAAAGAGTCGGACATGACTGAGCAACTGAACTGAACTGAATTGAATGTTTAAAAAATAAACCAGCCTTCCTAACAAAATTGTGCCATTTGTATAGACATGGATGGATCTAGAGACTGTCATACAGAGTTAAGTATAAAAGAGAAAAGCAAATATCATAAATTAAGGGATCTAATTCCTGGGATCTAACTTCCCAGGTGGCTAATTGGTAAGGAATCTGCCTGCAATGTGGGAAACCCAGGATTAATCCCTGCATCAGGAAGATCCCCTGGAGAAGGAAACGGCAGCCCACTCCAGTATTATTGCCTGGAAAACTCCACGGACAGAGGAGCCTGGTGAGCTACAGTCCATGGGATCACAGAGTCAAACATGACTGAGCGACTAAGACACACACAAACAAGTTGTGTAAAATGTGTAAAGGTGGGATCTAGAACAATGGTATCGATGATCTTATTTGCAAAGCAGAAATACAGACACAGATGTAGAGAACAAACAGATGGACACCAAGAGGGACAGGGGTGGGTGAGCTGAATTAGGAGACTGAGATTGACATATATAAATGATACTGATTTGTTGTTGTTGTTCAGTTGCTAAGTCATGTCCAACTCTTTGTGACCCCATGGACTGCAGCATGCCAGGCTTCCCTGTCCTTCACTATCTCCTGGAGTTTGCTCAGATTCATGTCCATTGAGTTGGTGATGCTATCTAACCATCTCATCCTCTGCCATCCCCTTCTCTTTTTGCCTTCAACCTTTCCCAGCATCAGGGTTTTTTCCAATGAGTCAGATCTCCTCATCAAGGGGTCAAATATTGGAACTTCAGCATCAGTCCTTCCAATGAATATTCAGGGTTGATTTCCTTTAGGATTGACAGTTTTGATCTCCTTGCAGTACAAGGAACTCTCAAGAGTCCTTTCCAGCACCACAATTCAAAAGAACCAGTTCTTCAGCACTCAGCTCTCTTTATGCTCCAGCCCTCATATCTGTACATGACTATTGGAAAAACCATAACTTTGACTAGACAGACTTTTATTGGCAAAGTGATGTCTCTGCTTTTTAATAGGCGTCTAGGTTTGTCATAGCTTTTCTTCTAAGATGCAAGCATCTTTTAATTTCATGGCTGCAATCATGTATAAAATATATAACTAATGAGAACCTACTGTATAGCACAGGCAACTCTACTCAGTGCTCTGTGGTGACCTAAATGAGAAGGAAATATGAAAAAGAGGGGATAAATATGAATACATATCTGATTCGCTTTGCTGTACAGCAGGAAGTAACACAACATTTTAATGTGACTGTACTCCAATACAGAGAAGGCAATGGCACCCGACTCCAGTACTCTTGCCTGGAAACTCCCATGGACGGAGGAGCCTGGTAGGCTGCAGTCCATGGGGTCGCTAAGGGTCGAACACAACTGAACGACTTCACTTTCCCTTTTCCCTTTCATGCACTGCAGAAGGAAATGGCAACCCACTCCAATGTTCTTGCCTGGAGAATCCCAGGGATGGGGGAGCCTGGTGGGCTGGCGTCTATGGGGTCGCACAGAGTCGGACATGACTGAAGCGACTTAGCAGCAGCAGCAGCAGTGGCACACTCCAATAAAAACTAATAAAAAACTAAAGTAACCAGTCTTCCTAAAGGGAAGAATGTGTTTGGAGTTGTATATGTGCCCAGTTGTGTCTGACCCTTTGCGACCCCATGGACTGTAGCCCACCAGGTTTCTCTGTCCATGGCATTTTCCAGGCAAGAATACTGGAGTGGCTTTCATTTCCTTCTCCAGGGGATCTTCCCAACCCAGGGATCGAACCTGTGTCTCCTGTGTCTTTTTGCACTGGCAGGCAGATTCTTTACCACTGCACCACCAACCTAGGGTTAAACTTTATATTTGATGTGCAAAAATAACACATTACATGGGAAAGTTGTGGGAAGAGGAAAAAAGCTTGTTACTTTATCTTAGATAACTCTAGAACAAGTGAATAATGCATTTCAGTTGGAAATTGTGCTCCATTTAAATCCCTTTTCTTATAACTTGACCTATGGGCATGAGATTTATCATTGATGATATCAGATTGTTTCTTCTGCAATTACTATATTCACACTTGGTCAACCTTTACTGATAAGATTTTCCTTTTATTTATATTACTATTAACAGTTCTCTCTTCTATGTGTATATAAATGTCTTGCATAGACAGTCAAAGAAAATTCACCATAGTACTGGTTTTCCAGCTAAGGAGATGCTAATGTGAGAACAGTTTTAATTATATGTCTATAAAATAATTGCTCCTATCGAGAATAGAATTGTGGACACAGTGAGTGAAGGAGAGGGTGGGAGAAACTAAGAGAGTAGCATTAAAACATATACATACCATATGTAAAACAGATAACCAGTGGGAATTTGCTGTATGGCTCAAGGAGCTCAAATCTGGTGCTCTCTGACAACCTAGAGGCTTGGGATGGGATGGGAGATGGGAGGAAGGTTTAAGAAGGAGGGGACATATGTATACATATGGTGATTCATGTTGATATATGACAGAAACTAACACAATACTGTAAAGCAATTATCCTCCAATTAAAAATAAATTTTTAAAAATTAACTAAAAATGTGGAAGGCTTCCCCCAACTTTTTGGTATTCAGATAAAGGCCATTAAGTAATGTGTGACTATATAGCCTTATTCTAAACTGAGCTTGTGTTTATCTCATCTCAAAGGCTAGCATTCTCTTTAGCTAATATAAAATCTGTAAGGTCTAATAACTGATATTTGGAATTCTTGATATAAACATGAACATATGAACCCAGGAGAACACAGCTTGTGGCTCACACTTTGTAAGGTAAATCTTAGTTATCAAATACTATCATGTTCAAGGCTACAGTTGTTATAGTTTAAAAAATTCTCCCATCAAACATTTCCCAGCTCTTTAAAATAAACAGCAAATAATGTTCTGCAGATCCATTGTAGTCTATGTTCTACAGCTTTAGCTAAAAGATAGCGTCCTAGGTCCTTTTGCCTGTATTTACCAAAATAACCACTCTCAAAAGTCTTATTGCATAATATCCTGGCAAGCTATATTAAAATTTGCCCATACTGAATGCATTGGAACACACACATATCCTTTATGAAGACACAAAAGTACAACAAAAGGCTAATCGAAACAACTCAACCTTGAAACTATCAAATTCCATCTAATGAAATGTACCTTGGCTCTTGTTTCCAAATAGTAATTTTAAGAAGACAAGCTCTAAGCTCAAAGAGTTTTGCTTTTGTACTGTTACCCTTGTTACTCATTTGCATAGAAAACAACCCAATTATGTTGTGTAACAGAGCACTAAAACTATTAAACACAAATTTAAAAGCTAGGTTTTAAAATATATGAATATGAGATAAGTACTTTCAATTTTAATAACATGTTCCACAGAGAACATGTTAGTTGACCTAGTAGTACTCCTTAATGTTTTCAGAGGAGTGGGAATGTTTTCCTTTTCTTTGTTGGAAGGTGTATTGCTATTTTTCTTTACAAGATCCTCAAAAGTTGTGACCTTGTGGTGGATGGTAGTACCCTCTAGCAGAAAAGACATCAAGTAGGAGGATGACACCTCATCTTGGCTGTCCCTAAGTTATGTGACTTGATATTTATACATTTAATTTGATATTTATACATTCTAGTTTGATACTCTATAAAATTAAGAAGAAAATAAAAATTATGTCTAATGTTCTTGCTAGCTCTAAAAGTTCACATTAGCTTCAATGAAACTCAAGATTACCGATCACAAGTGGAAAAATAGTGTGAACATACTGGAAAAGGAGATAAGGGAAAAAATTTTGGTCACATTACCAAAGGACTATAAAGAAAGCCTCAGTACTCGTATCTCTTGCCACCAATCACTTCACTTAAAATATAATTTTCTCACACAAGAGGCTTGTGCAGTTGTATATCATTAATATGTATATTTTTCTTTTAGATAATTCTCAAGAAACTTGTTTATTTTTTCCATTAGATACTTCTTTCATTCTCTCACATGAGATATTTCACATGAATATAGATGTATTGCAGATCACCTCAACTAACATTTGTGAGATAATAAATAGCAAAGGAAAATTACTATTGCACCTTAACGTTCAAAAATTATTTTTTCTGAGTAAAAAGAGTGCCTGATAATTAGAAAATACAAAAAATATAGACAAAAATGGAAAACCCAAATTACTACTGCTGGAGGTAGAATCCCCTCCTCCTGAAATGTTTCCATATTGAAAGAAACTTTCTCAGATGAGCCTTCTGAGTCTTCAGTCATTCACTCCTCGGATAAGACTTAAGAAGTCTGGGAGAAAAAACTAAAGAATCTGTCCTTTCTATTACTCTTTTGGAACTTGTTGCCTATAAGGATTATATGATCTCTATTCATAAAAATTGTATGAACTGGGTTGTTTCCCTGTGTTTGAGGAATTAAGTGGAAAACTGTCCAATTTAGGAATAACTTTTAGAGGAAATTCCCTTGCCCCCAGCCTCATCACGTCCTCAAACAGCAGTTTTATCAGTAATAAAGTTGGTTTTTTTAAATTGAAATATAGCTGACTTACAATATTGTGTTAATTTCAGGTATACATGAAAAGTGATTCAAATAGATAGATAGAGGGAATTTCCTGGCAGTCCAGGGGTTAGGACTCCTTGCTTTCACTGCCAAGGGTGCAAGTTTCAATCCTGGTCAGGGAACTAAGATCCCACAAGCCATGCAGCACAGCTAAAAAAAAAAAAAGTATCAAATTCAGATAGATAGATGTAAATATTCTTTTTCAGATTCTTCTTCATTATAGGCTACTGCAAGATGTTGAGTATAGTTCCCTGTGTTATACGGTAGGCCCTTATTTATCTATTTTATATATAGTAATGTGTATCTATTAATAATTTATCCCTCCCCTCACCCTTTCCCCTTTGGTAACCATAATATTGTTATGGTCCACACTCATACTAGTCATCATCCTTGTATTATAGTTAATTGACTACTGTTTGTCTTTTATGCAGGACTATTAGCTTTTTGCAGGCTGATAAGTCTGAGTATTGTGTTTAGTTAATAGCAGAATATACTGAATGAATGCATGAATTAATGTATGAATGAATTAAATAATAAAATAAAAATAAATTTATAAATAAAATAATAAATCTATAATAATAAATTGTAAATAATTTATTATATTTATTATTATTATAATTATTATAAATAATAATATAAAAATAATAAATAATAATAAAAATAAATAATAATCTATAATAATAAATATAATAATAAATCTATAATAAATATAAATTAAAAATAAAAATAAATTTCTGAATAAAATCATAGAAAAAATATGCTGATATGTTAATAGTTGGGGTTGTACAAGGTTTTATACTTTATAATAATTTCTTTTCTGCCCACTTGAGTTTGGAGCCTTTTAGACATAGATGCAGAAGTTTAAGTCATGGAGACTTAAAATAATAGCTTTATACCCCTCTACACTGTTGGTGTGAGTGTAAATTGATGAAGCCACATGGAGAGCAGTATGGAGGTTCCTTAATAGCTGACACTAGAGCTATACCACGTGACCCGGCAATCCCACTCTGGAGCACATATCCAGAAAAGATGAAAGCTCCAATTTGAAAAGATTCATATACCTCACTGTTCATGGTGACACTATTTACAATAGCCAAGACATGGGAACAACCTAAGTTTAAAAATATTTGGTGTGTGTATACAATAGAATGCTACGTAGAGTCGGATATGACTGCAGCAACTTAGCACACACACATCCTAAGGGCAGTGGATGTTATGTTAAACATAACCAAACATTATTGCTTATGGGGTTTTTATTCAGCATTTTTTATTTACTAGTAATGAAATAAATGAATTTATATTAAAGCTGCATTTCAAAAATTTTTCTGATGACTAAATACTATTCCATATCTATACTAAATTATTTTGAGATTACCTAAAACTTTACAGTGCCACAACCATAACATATACAGTGCTTGTTTCACTAATATAATTTTTAAGAAATTTAGTTATAAGCTGTTGCTGTTCAGTCACTCGGTTATGTCTGAGTCTGCAACCCCATGGACTGCAGGATGCCAGTCTTCCCTGTCATTTTCTATCTCCTGGAGTTTGCTCAAACTCATGTCCATTGAATCAGTGACATTAGTTGTTAGAGATCAACAAAACTATATTTTTGCTTCAACATTTTTAAAGTTGATATTAAAATGACAGAATCGTTATAAATATTTTAAGCCATTTATATAATTTTTCTATTTTATAATTGTTTTTGCACGAAACTTGTCCATTAATATATGAAATCTTAGTGTTTTTCTTACTGATTTAAATGAGACCTTTATCAAATAATATTTTCATTATTTTTACATTTTTAGAAAACTTTTCCCACATTTTTCTGACTTTTCAACTTTAAATTATCTTTTTATTTTTTGAAACATTTTAAGTATCAATATAAAGGTCATAATATTATAGACAAGACTTACATATTGATAAGTATTAATACCTATCTTATTTGTTGCAAGACTGTTATTTTTATAAATGAAATAAAATGTGATGAAGTAAAGCTTCCAAATGCTTTGTCTTTTTGGCTTACGGCAATCATTTTTATATTCTCCCTACAAATATTTGCAAGCAGTAAAATGGATTGATTTGTGGGGATATGGGTTATTCTTGATCTCTAGTTATTATAGTGAGTATTTAATTCTGAAACATTTTTCTTTTTAACTCAATATAGTGTTTTTCAAGATATTTCCATGTGCATATAGATAGATCTAGTTCATTCTTTTGACTCCCTGAACAATAATAATAAAACATTTAATGAATTTTCTCTGTGTAACAGCCAATGTTCTACACACGTTACATGGATTAACTTGTCTATACTTAACTCTTGAGGCAGGTATTATCCATATTTTACAGAGCTACAGGATAAATAGCTGTCTAAAGTTATGACAGTGTTAGTCATTCAGTCTGTCTGACTCTTTGTGACCCCAAGGAAAGTAGCCCACCAGGCTCCTCTGTCCATGCAATTCTCCAGGTAAGAACACTGGAGTGAGTTGCCATTCCCTTCTCCAGGGGATCCCGGGAACAAACCCAGGTATCCCATATTGCAGGCAGATTCTTTATCATTTGAGCCAACAGGAAGTCCCAAGTTATGACAGAGGAGTGCTCAAATATTCCTAAATTCTCCATTTAACCAACACATGACAGCTGCTCTTTGTCCTTAGTGGTAGTATTCATCACATGAGAATTTATCCATTTTCTAGAGATTTGTTTCCATTTTCTAATTACAGATAATGCTCTTATTAACACTCTATGACAATGAGACTTATACATGTCTCCTTATGTACATATATCAAGCATGTCCATTTTTAATTTTACCAAATATGATGGCTTCCCTGGTGGCTCAGATGGTAACGGGTCTGCCTGCAATGCAGGAGACCCAGGTTTGATCCCTGGGTCAGGAAGATCCTCTGGAGAAGGAAATGGCAACCTACTCTAGTATTCTTGCCTGGAGAATTCTATGGACAGATGAGCCTGGCAGGCTACAGTTCATATAGTCCACAGGGTCGCAATGAGTCAGACATGACTGAGAGACTAACATTTTCACTTTCATCAATTTCCAAAGTGATCAAACTAAATAAGAGTTTCCATTGCTCTACTGCTTGGCTCTGATAGCCTTCCTAAATTTTTTCAATCTGATGATTGCAAAAGATACCCTGTTTTTATTTTTTTCTATTTTGATCTAAAATTTTTATAATTTTATTAATCACCCAAATTTAGCCTCCACTTAATACTTGTTCAGATTACATATAAGTATAGCATTGGGTCTCCCTCAGTACTCCAGAATGAAAACATTTTTCCTCTAAAATTCATAATAATGCTTTAAAGAAATACAAACCAAAGAGCTCAAGAATAAATCAGCAGTGTAATATTCCATATAGCTCAATCTCTCTTTAAGCCTGAGTTCAAATGTCTCCAAGCTAATTTAAAAAAAAAATTTTTTTCCTGGCGTTATAAGATATAGCATTATGTAATCTTAAAAATTCAATGTGCGTATATATTCCAAAATGATTACTACATTAGGGTTAGTTACGTCATATAATTACCATTCTTCCTGGTGGTGAGAACAGTGAAGATTTACTCTCTTAAAACATTTAAGTATATAAAACAGTATTGTTAACTATAGTCGTGGTGGAGAGTTCTGATAAAACATGGTCCACTGGAGAAGGGAATGACAAACCACTTCAGTATTTTTGCCTTGAGAACCCCATGAACAGAATGAAAAGGGAAAAATGATATGACACTGTAAGATGAGCCCCCCAGGTCAGTAGGTGTCCAATATGCTACTGGGGGAGAGGAGAAATAGCTCTAGAAAGAATGAAGACGCTGGGCCAAAGCAGAAACAATACTCAGTTGTGGATGTATCTGGTGGTGAAAGTAAACTCCTATGCTGTAAAGAACAATACTGCATAGAAACCTGGAATGTTAGGTCCATGAATCAAGGTAAATTGGAAGTGGTCAAGCAGGAGATGGCAAGAGTGAATATTGATATTTTAGCAATCAATGAACTAAAATGGGTGGGAATGGGCAAATTTAATTCAGATGACCATTATATCTACTACTGTGGGCAAGAATCCCTTAGAAGAAATGGAGTAACCCTCATAGCCAACAAAATATTCCTAAATGTAGTACTTTGGAGCAATTTCAAAAATGACTAAATTGTTTCCAAGGCAAACTATTCAACATCACAGTAATCCAAGTCTATGTCCCAAGTACTAATGCTAAAGAAGATGAAGTTGAATGGTTCTGTGAAGACCTATAAGACCTTCTAAAACTAACACCAAAAAAAGATGTCCTTTCATCATAGGGGATTGGAATGCAAAAGTAGGAAGTCAAGAGATAATTGGAATAACAGGCAAGTTGGCCTTGGAGTACAAAATGTATCAGGGCAAAGGCTGACAGAATTTTGTAAAGGGAACACAATAGTCACAGCAAACACCCTTTTCCAACAACACAAGCAATGACTCTATGCATGAACATCACCAGATGGTCAACAATGAAATCAGATTGATTATACTTTTTGCAGCCAAAGATGGAGCAAATACATGGAGCTCTACATTCAGCATAAACAAGACCTGGAGCTGACTGTGGCTCAGATCATCAGTTCCTTATTGCAAAATTCAGGCTTCAATTGAAGAAAGTAGGGAAACCACTAGATCATTCAGGTATGACCTAAAGCAAATCCCTTATGATTATACAGTAGGGGTGATGAATAGATTCAAGGGATGAGATCTGGTAGACACAGTTCCTGAAGAACAATGGATGGAGGTTCATGGCATTGTATAGGAGGTGGTGACCAAAACCATCCCCAAGGAAAAAATGCAAAAAGGCAAAGTGGTTTTATGAGGAGGGCTTACAAATAGTTGAGGGAAGAAAAGAAGCAAAAGGCAAAGGACAAAGGGAAGGATACACCCAACTGAATACAGTTCCAGAGAATGACAAGGAGAGAAAAGAAAGCCCTCTTATATGAATAATACAATGAAATAGAGAAAAATAGAATGAGAAAGACTAGAGATCTTGTCAAGAAAATTGGAAATACCAAGCGAACATTTCATGCAAAGATGGGCACTATAAAGGACAGAAATGGCATGAACTTAACCGTAGTAGGAGATATTAAGAAGAGGTAGCAAGAATACACAGAAGAACTATACAAAAAAGACCTTCATGACCCAGATAACCATGATGGTGTGGTCACTCACCTAGAGCCAGACATCCTAAAGGGTTAAGTCAAGTGGGTGTTAGGAAGCATCACTACAAACAAAGTTAGTGGAGGTGATGAAATTCCAGTTGAGCTATTTCAAGTCCTAAAAGAAGATGCTGTGAAAGTGCTGCACTCAATATGCCAGCAAATTTGGAAAACTCAGCAGTGGGCACAGGACTGGAAAAGGCCAGTTTTTATTCCAATCCCAAAGAATGTTCAAACTACCACACAATTGCACTCATCTCACACGCTAGCAAAGTAATGCTCAAAATTATCCAAATGAGGCTTCAATAGTACATGAACTGAGAATTTCCAGATGTTCAAGCTGGATTTAGAAAAGGCAGAGGAAACAGATCAAATTGCCAACATCTGTTGAATTTTGAAAAAGCAAGAGAGTTCCAGAAAAACATCTACTTCTGCTTCATTAACTACACCAAAGCCTTTGTGTGGATCACAGCAAACTGTTAAATTCTTCAAGAGATGGAAATACTAGACCACCTTACCTGCCTCCTTAGAAATCTGTAGGCAGGTCAAGAAGCAACAGTTAGAACTGGACATGGAACAGCAGACTGGTTCCAAATTGGGAATGGAGTATGTCAAGGCTGTATTTGTCACCTTGTTTATTTAACTTCTATGCAGAGTACATCATGAGAAATGCTAGACTGGATGAAGCACAAACTGGAATCAAGATTGCCAGGAGAAATATCAATAACCTCAAATATGCAGATGACACCACACTTATGGCAGAAAGTGAAGAAGAACTAAAGAGCCTCTTGATGAAAGTGAAAGAGGAGAGTGAAGAAGCTGGCTTAAAACTCAACATTCAAAAACCCAAGATCATGGCATCCAGTCCCATCACTTACTTCATGGCATATAGATGGGGAAACAATGGAAACAGTGAGAGACTTTAGTTTTTTGGGCTCCAAAATCACTACAGATGGTGATTGCAGCCATGAAATTAAAAGATGCTTGCTCCTTGAAAGAAAAACTATGACAAACCCAGACAGCATATTAAAAAGCAGAGACATAGACTTTCCTGACAAAGGTCCGTCTAGTCAAAGCTATGGTTTTTCCAGTATTCATATATGGATGTGAGAGCTGGACCATAAAGAAGGCTGAGCGCTGAAGAATTGTTGCTTTGAATTGTGGTTTTGGAGAAGACTCTTGAATGTCCCTTGGACTGCAAGGAAATCAAACCAGTCAATCCTAAAGGAAATCAGTCCTGAATATTCATTGGAAGGACTGATGCTAAAGCTGAAGCCCCAATATTTTAGCCACATAATGCAAAGAACTGTCTCATCAGAAAAGACCCTGATGGTGGGAAAGATTGAAGGCAGGACTAGAAGGGGATGACAGAGGATGAGATGGTTGGATGGCATCACCGATTCAATGGATATGAGTTTGAGCAAGCTCTCGGAGTTGGTGATGGACTGGGAAGTCTGGCGTGCTGCAGTCCATTGAGTCATAAAGAGTCAGACATGACTGAGCAACTGAACTGAACAGTTGCAATGAAGGGCTTTTCGCGAAGTATTAATGGATAAGAAAAACTACATCATTTTGAAAACTGGAAATAAAAAGATTGTGCATGTGTATATACACAAACATGTGTGCATATGTATACATGTGAACGGTCTTAAAAAGCATAGGAAATATTTTAAAGATGGAAATTATAATGCTAATGAAAATAATAGAATGGGTAGATTTAACTTTACTTAAGAGTAAATGTTGTAGTATTTTGTACCATATTTTAGTCTTTCTTAGTGTCTAGGCCCAGATTATTTTTAAAAATCCACATACACAGATACCATGGAACCCACATATATTAAAATAGTGCAGTCAGTGGTAACTAAGTGGCTTTTTCAAAACTTTTTCTGCCACATGAAATGAAAAAATATATACAGATTGACCTTTTAGTTAAGCTAGGATGAGTGGAAAGGAGGATATAAAAGCACAAAAGAAGAATGGGATTTAAGGCTGAAGTTTTAGCATCTTGATTGGACATGCAAATGGATGCAGGAGAATCTGATGCGTTAATGGAAATGAAATTTTCACTAGGCAAATATTTGCTGAGTTTCTACTATGTACCACGTTGTTCTAGACACTGAAGTCAGGAGTTAATGTAAAAACATCAAGTGATCTCTTGTGGAGTTTACATTCTCCCTAGGGAGAGGAAGCTCAGAAGCAAGTGAACACAGACATAGAAGTGGTCTCAAGTAGCACAGAGGTGGTCTCAGTAGCTCAGGCACAGACCAGAGGACACTGTGAGGACAAGTGGCTTTAGGAGCACACCAGATCTGATCCCTGCCTGTGCAACTCTGACAGTTGAGATTCCCAGGTAGGGAGAAGGCAAGTCCAAAAGCTGCAAGGAGGTCTGAGCTTGGAATGTTCCAGGCTGGAGGGACAACATGAGGACAAGGGGAGTGAGTGCAAAGCATAAACTCAGAATTCATCAGGCTTGCAGACGGTAGAAACATCGAGGGCCTGCTTCTGTAGAAAAACTTGAATTAGAAGTTTCTAAAACCTGGATAATCAAAATATCATGAAACGCATGTCCAGGATGGGATACTTAGGCAAGCTCCACGTGGTCTTCAGTGAACCCCCAGGGCTGCTAGTTGTGGGAGAAGTGTAAACCGTGCTCTGAGTCAGAAATCACTCAAGGTAGCTTTTCCAGGTGAAAGAAGTGACAAAAAGAACAAATCTCCTCAAAGAAGCAGGATTCTAGCCAAAGACTTTCAAGCCTGAAGGAGCACTGTGATATTAATGACATCAGCAGCCATCCAAGGACAAAAAGACTTTGCAAACCTGTTGAGGATGGGGAATTCCAGAAAAGCGACCAGGGGATATGAGTAAAGGACCAAGGAAGCAAGAGGCTATAAACTCTACTAGGGGGTGCCTGTTAACCATGCAATGCACTCTGCTTAAAAGGGTAGGAAGCTGCGTCCCTAGCAAGACCACCTTCACTTTAGCACTATTGTGTAACATTGCAGGGACAGGGATGAAATGGAAAAGGAAAAATTAGAAACTTTAGGTTCTTTCAGTTCAATTCAGTTTACTCGAGTCTTTAAGAAAAGCCATTAAATAAGATACCCTACTTTAAAGGAAAGTAGGAGAGTTCGGGTGACACCTCTCTAAATGTCTCAGTTTTGCAAAGAGACAGGATGTTTGAGATGATGCTCTGTGAAAGAGGAAGTAGTTTGCAAAACTTACAGATTCCTGCTGTCTTCTTCCCCGAAGAACAGGAGAATCTTAAAGTCATGAGCAACTTCTTGATCTGAAATTTCTCCTTATTGAGTTTTATGTTCACAGGAAGTAAACTGATATAGACAACTATTTGATTTAGCTGGAGTTCTAGAAAGAATGGATTCACAAAATATTTATCCCCTTGCTCCGTTTTCTTTAAATATCCCTTTTCCCAGATAATACTTGAGTTTCTTCTATCTATGTCTGCAAACAGCAGTGTGGGTTGGGACCCATTATTTTCACTTAAGAGTAACCATGCTGATTCTTTTCACTTCTAAGTGAAATAAAAAATACAAATACTCAGAGCCAACTCCAGATCAACTGATGTCCAGTGGTGGAACTTAAGTACGGGCATTTAAAAAGTTTCACAAGTAATGAATGTTTCCTATTTTGGTTTATAAGAAACTTCATCAAGCCTGTAATATTTATTTCTTCCTAAGAATGCAGCTTTGTTTGTTTAGAAAGGCTTGGCATATGCAGAAATAAGTACTTTGATTGTAAGTTGCTATTACTATATACTCGGGGTCCCTGCAGGATAGAATTTAAGCTCATGGACTTGAAGGCTGCATGAATTCATTATCCCAATTCCTCAGTCTAGCAAATATGTTTACTATGGGCAAAATCATTTCCAAGCCTCTGTTTCCTTATCGACAAAACTCACTGAAGATTAGCTCTCACTATCTCATTTGGCTTTCAGAAACTGTTTTCCAAAACAAGCAGAACTAAAATATTCTCATATGCTTGGTAGACCCTTCAGAGTTTTGAAAATGAAGGTCAATTGAGATTCCTGGGAGAGACTTGAAAAAGATGCATTAGTTCCAGCAGAAGATGCCTTAGTCTGTAAGTGCCTCAGTGGAACCCAGATTTTATGCAGGCACTTAAATGAGGCCTCTCAACAGTCCAAGAAGAAAATGAAGTAAGAAATATTGGTAGTATTTAGACATGTTAAATTTTCAGTGGCAACAAAGTTAAGAGAGAACCAATTTCTTGGCATTTCAGGTGTTATTTTGTTTGTAGTTTCTTTCTTTCTTTAAATTACTGCAGTGGTGTGATTGGGGTTCTGCAGCTGTTATGATTCCCCTGATATACTGTGCCTGGTGTGTTAAACTGGAACAGAACTACACCCAGGTTGACAGGGAACTGGAATAGGGCTTGTCTTGTCAGTCTGTGTGGCATGGAGATTGATTTTTGTGCTGTCCTGACTCATTTTGACTTTTTGTGTGTGAGGGGAGAGTTGGTGAAATATCAAAGAGGCATTCACTCCATGCTTGAGGCTCTGATCATCCTATGTCCTGATCCCAGATCCATACTGGAGAAGCTGCACTGGTTGGGCTTCCAAGGTGGCACTAGTGGTAAAGAACTTGCCTGCCAATGCAGGAGACATAAGAGATACAGGTTTGATCCCTGGGTCAGGAAGATCCCCTGGAGAAGGAAATGGCAACCCACTCCAGTATTCTTGCTTGTAAAATCCCATAGACAGAGGAGCCTGACAGGCTACAGCCCATAGGGTCGCAAAGAGTCAGACATGACTGAAGCAACTTAGCATGCATGCATGTACCGCTAACGGCCACTTGAACACGTGGAAGGAATTTCTCTGCACTTCTCTCATCTCCTTCCCACTGGAGACAGGAAAAACTTTAGATCTGTCAGAGATGGGTGTCCTAAAGAACATCGCTGTGCCAGAGGCTGTATCCAGCACAGTCACCTATACCACTCCATTCATTCCTTCTAATCGCCCAGTTGAGACAGGAGATAGTGACTTTATAGAATTTTCAGGGCCTTTCCTAAGGGTGTCTGCTTTCAACTAGCAAAACAAGGATATCTGTGGCTTCTCATCCTGGATTGTCTGCACTCTTATCATAGGAACAGGGAAACCCAGAGGGGTAAAAAGATTTTAGAAAGCATATTCTAACTTATCCATTTATATTTGAGAAATTTAGACTCAAGTTAAACGATTTGCCTCAGGCACAGAGCCAATGAGAAGCCTGACTGGGAAAAGAACTTTATCTCTTCATTTTTGTAATTCTGATATCTCAGAATTCCACAAGGTGCTTAAAGGACATGAGACTCATTCAAAACAGCTGTCTGCTGTGGTGACCATTGTAACTCATTGCTGGGGCAATATCTTTCCATCTGCCTTTGGTTCAATAGGGTAAGGGATCTTCTAGACTCCGAATGTTCAGTTTCAAGGCAATTGGAAAATTCATTTAAGAGCCAGTTTATCCCCCAGAGCTAGAACTTAAAACTAAAGGTAATTAGGAAGGAAAGAAAAATCAGATGTCAACAGCAGGCTAATTGCAAGCATAAAATTCATGTGTTTAAGAGAACTACTTGGTAAGATTAATATAAGACTATATAGATCTATTTTAGGAACATGCTGCTGAGGTTATATTTATCTTTCTTTTAATATGTACAACAGTTTTGAAATGTTCAATTAAAATCAACTTCCCCTCTCCAGAATAAGGAAAGTAATATTTTACAAAATGATTATTTTTTAATATATGATGCTTTGAGGAACAGTTATTCTTACGTCTGAATTATAGCTGGAGATCCACTTTAGGGTACTACAGTGAAAACATTCATGAATATTTATCAGAGAGGCATTTTCATGAATTTTTTTTATCAACAATCACACACACAGATTAATAATAAACAGTAAATACAAGAACAATAAAAAATTTTTGGAGGAGCAAATCATTCACTGGTTAATAGTAAATTTATATCTATACATTCTACAGCCTTTGAATCTGTAAAAAAAGAATACTGGTATGCTTAAAAAGAGCTAGGACTTAAAGAATCATAAAAATAAAACAACAAATTTCTCATACAGACTTTTAAATACTTCGTAATGTATTCATAAAATGCTCAGGAATAAAAATGTCAGATAAAATAGACAGATAGATGATAGACTAAGAAAAAAATGTTTGAGATTCAAACTTTCCTGAAGATGCCTATGGACATCAAGAAAAATGGCTATTAGGAAGATCTTTTTGGATGATATAGATTTTAGAAAAATACTTATGTTAATAAAAAAGCAGAAGATAACATATGAATAACACATTAATGCATCATCAAGCAATATTGAAATTACATTTTAGGTTATTATAACAACTACTTCTTAATGATGATAATGCAGTATACAGTGAAGACCTGTTCTCTTACATGATAGCAGCTTTTAGCAGATAAAAGATGCTAACCAAACTCTGCATACAGTTGCCACTCAACTCTCTGTTCATGGTAATGGTTCTATCTTGAGCATTTCACAGCAATTTTGTAAATTCAATTATAACTTAAAATATTAAGATGATTTTACCGAAGCTATCTTGGTTTACATAATTAGGGTTGAAGCTGGAAACAGAAATGTGTCAACACATTACAAACCAGAATTTGCCTATCTTTCCCTTCATTGGTCATTATCAGTTGAAAATGATTTGGATGTATAATGGAAAGAGAAATTTAGACACATGGTTAAAATAAGTTTTAATACTTTGATCAAAAAAGAAATCTATCATATTCTTATAACTTATGCCATCTTAGATTTGATTCTTTAAAATAAATAAATTTTTGAAATATCTACAGTCTAGCTAAGGGCAAAAGAAGGGATAAACAAATGCATCTTTGTTTCTTAGTTTATAGTTCTGACTTTAAAAATACCGTAGCGCGAAGCAGAGAATGCTCTTGTTTTCCCACACATGGTGCTATCTTTGACCAAGGACTGAACCTCTGGCAAATGCCTGGAGTTTTGGTAAAAGACAAGCTAAACTTGGCATTGTCTGGAAACCCTTTTCCACACCCTAGAAAGAACTAAAAAAAAAAAAAAAAAAAATCTCTCCAAGTGCCTTCACTGAGGGCTCTGTGCTGGACCTGGGTAAAAAACCACGAGCAAATAACAGCATATAAGATGCAGCCTCACTCAGATACCCAAAGATCATTGCTCAAATCATCACAAATGTAGACAGAAGTTTAGAAAACTCGCTAGTATCAAGCATGGACTTCAAGGAGACTCAACAGGAAAGTTATTTTAAAAAGGTGGACGGGGGTTTGCTCTGGAGGGATTTTTGGAGAACTTTAAGGTTATGAAAGTGGCTCCCTCCTCCCCGTCCCTAGCCCCATCCCAGCGCTACGAGCCTGGGAACAGGCATCAGTGGTCTGGACAGCCTGGGCACAGGAGCCCCAAAAAGTCACGCTGGCGACCAAAGGATCGCCTTCCTGGACTGTGAGTCCACAGACAGTGCCCCGTGGGATTAGGAAGGGATTTGGGAAAAGTGGAAAGAATAAAGTCGCAAAATCCAAGATAACACTCCCCAATCGCTAATGAGAATCATCCAAGCCAGCTGCGGGCACTGGGGTCCCCAGCCCAGTCTGAACCGCGCCCCTACCTGCAGACCACACCAGGGCAGAGCCCCAGCGGCGTCGAAGCGTCCTGGCTGTGTTTCAGCAACAGGTTCCGACGATCCTGTCCCGGTTCTACCTGCCACCACCTGGCGTCTCGGACCCCGCCGGCGCCTGCCTGCAGGCTGCACGCTTAGGGCTGTGCGCTCGCTCGCTCGCTCGCTGGCTTGCTCTCTGCCTCCTGGCCCCTCTCTGATGTAACGTCACTCTCCAGGGGGCAGCAGCCAGCTGCTGGGAGCCCAGAGAAAGTATTCACATCCCGCTAAGGGGCATCCGGATACCTTCTTGTGAAATTCAGCCGTGAGCAGCAAAGGAAAGAAAACATCACTATGACTAATACTGCGTCTTTGATTGCCCGGCTCCATACTTTGGGCAAGTGATTGAGCTTCACTGTATCTGGGATTTCATTGTAAACTACAGATGAGGCTGATAATAGGCACTGGGTAATCTGAGAACTGAATGAGTGTGTCTGTGCAAAATGCCTGGAGTGGTGCCTGGTACATAGTAAGCATTCAGTAAACCTTATCATTGTAACATTCTCTTAGGAATAAAGAGTCCATTGCAGGCTGCAGACTGCGATGACCCTCCCCTTCTCCAAAGTGGACCCTGATCCATGAGTTCTTGCAAAGACCTTTTAGCTTGCAAGAAATCCTCTCTGGAATTGTGGAAATGTGAATTCATGCTGTAATTAGAAGGAGAAAGGAACGAACCTGAAAGAAAAACTCAGTGATTCTAATAAGAAAAATGTGCTTTGTTGGAAGATGCTAATAGGGAAATCGTGCCTAACATGTAACTAACTTAGAGGTTTGTACAGTTATGAGAAAGGAATAAAGGTGATTTAGGAGAGTAACAGAGATGGGGGTCAGGTGTGGGGAAAGCCTGTGAAGGGTCTTTGTTTGCATAAGTTATCAGATTGGACCTTCATAGCACAGCAAGGACAGCTATGGGAAACCACAACAGACTTGCTAAGTCAGTGTACAATTATTTCCAGTCCATACCAAAGCATGAAATTCAGTGGCTTGTCCAATATCACAGAGGTTGTTTTTAAATGACATAGTAGGCTCCAGAAGCTGAAAATTCAGCTATTACATATCTCTGCCTAAATCACTGCAGATTGTGAGATACAAGAAAAAGCTGCTTGGAGAAATCTTTTAAAATAGGATTCTTTGGTCTTGGATTAAGGTTGTAGGTTCAGACATGTGTGTGTTTAAACCTGGATCCTGTATTCAGGATTCTGAAAGGGCTATCTTTCCCAAAGCTTTACCAAGTTCAGGGCAGAGATGCTAGTCACACTTTGTGAGTTTGTAACCACATTCAAAGGCATAGGAAGTCTTACAATAAAAGACATTAAACAGATAAACAGATACTAATAGGAGGGAGGACTTAGAAGTAAAAGTTCATCAAAATAAAGCTAAAAAGAGAAAGATATTCTGTATCTAATCAGAAATTCTCAAATCAAAGTAAAAAAAATATGACCCATCACTCCATATCACAGGGTTTCCCAAGTGGCTCAGTGGTAAAGAATCTGCCTGCCAATGCAGGAGACACAGTAGATGTGGATTAGATCCCTGAGTCCAGAAGATCCCCAGAATAGGGAATGGCAACCCACTCCAGTACTTCTTGCCTGGAAAATTCCATGGGCAGAAGAACCTGGTGGGCTACTGTTCATGGGGTTGCAAAGAGTTGGACAAAACTAAGAAACCGAGCACACACACAGCCCCGTATCATTCTACTCAGCACATTTGAAAAACAGATCATCAAAATGAATTAGGAATAATAGCAAAGCGTTTAATGAGACAGTGAGGTAATGTCTAGCTTGCAAGAATTCTATTACAAATTAAAAGACATACAAAACTTGTCATGTAATAATCATTAAATTATGAGTCACTTTCTGTATCTCATAAAACAGTTCCCTGTGAGAATACTGTCCTTATCCTCCTCCCCCTCCTCCCCCATCGACAATTTTAATGGAGAATTTAAGTGTAGATTCTGACTCCAAAGTTCCGAGATGGGGCTGCGAGTTTGCCTTTTTGAAAAGTTCCCGTGTTGCAGATGCTGCTGGTCCACAGACCACACTTTGAATGGCAAGGTCTTACTGAAATTAGTAGTTAGCCAAGGTTATATATTTAATATGTGATAGAGACAGTGTCAGATCCCAAATCTACCTGAGCTCCATGGTGTTGTGATTATCCATTATCCTGTGCTAACCCTACATAAGGCAAATTGAAATTCATTCACATATAAAACATGAAGGTGGGAGTGGGGCTTTGAACAGAGTGGTCATGAATAACTGGCTGTGCTTTGAGTTAGAACCTGTCAAAACGATGTGGAGTTTAAGCACCTGGAGCAAACTGGCACTTAAACTCTCTAGTTTCTTTACTTTTACAAAGGAAGAGTCAATCAAGGCAATTTTTAAATAAGAAACATTTGACCTTTTTTAGGGGTCACCACAATGTGATGAATGCTTTGCTGAATACTATGGGATGATAATAAATCAAAGAATGATCTCATCAGACTTCTTTCCTGCTTAACCTCTCATTTGTGTTGGACTGAATCTGAGAAAAGAATTATAAAATTTCTAATTGCATGCTTGGTTTCTATTTCAGTGGCCCTCATTCTTACACTTAAGCTACTGCCTTAAAAAAATCATTGTTTACCCAAACTCCAGTAATAGTTATGTGATAGGATTAAATCCACTGCTTATGGAAAAATATATCATGATGTTATGATGTATGCTTAGGAAGTCAAAACCATAAGTGTTCTCGGAAAGCTGATATTTCAGAACTACAAAAAAGGATTATAGTGAGAAGTGTTTTTTCACTCAAGACATTGTTAGGTTTACAATATTTGTGTCTCTGAGTTTTTTAAGTACCCATAAATTTTGAGAATTTAGCTTAATTCTTTGCATGTAAGAGTGGATTTATGTTGTCAATTTAGAATAAAAAATGCTCTAATCATCTAAAATGACTTAATCTATTTATCAGCTTTCTGCAAGAAGGCGAGGTTTTCTTTAGGGTAATGGCCAAAACAGGGCTTCCTAGCTGGATCAGTGCCAGTGCAGGAGATGGAAGAGATGCAGGTTCAATCCCTGGGTTGGGAAGATCCCTTGGGGAAGGAAATGGCAACCCACTCCAGTACTCTTGCCTAGAGAATCCCATGGACAGAGGAGCCCGGCAGGCTACAGTCCATGTGGTTGCAGAGTTGGACATGACTAAGCGACTACACAACAACAACAAACTAAGCAATTCTTTTGACAAATTTCCTGAAGTAGAAACCTGTATAAATAGGGAAGTGGAAAAAATCATTTAATTAATGGTGCTATCAGCTATCAATATGTTGCTATTTGTATGTATTTTATTTGATTGCAGTTGATTTGAGATAAATTTCTTGTAGTGCTAAAATGAGTAGGAAGAAAATAACCTCTATAAAAGAATCATATCTTCAATAGCTTATTAGTTACTCCTTGCATCTCTATGATGTGTAGTATGCATTGGGCTATCTATTATTTGAGATGATCTGTGTCGTCTTTCCTCCCATGGTTTGAGGACCATGGCTGGGTACCTGGGGTGGAGGATAGGCTAATTGGGGATTAATGGGTCCCTATGGTCTACTGAGCGACTTCACTTTCACTTTTCATTTTCATGCATTAGAGAAGGAAATGGCAACCCACTCCAGTGTTTTTGCCTGGAGAATCCCAGGGACGGCGGAGCCTGGGAGGCTGCGGTCTATGGGGTTGCACAGAGTCGGACACGACTGACACGACTTAGCAGCAGCAGCAGCATGGTCTAAACCAACTGAGGAGAAGGAGCTTTGCCTAAACTAGTGTACAAAGTGAGAGCCAAGTTGAGAGGAGGCAGTAAGCAGGAGCAATTATATTGGGAAGAGAGTGCGGGCAAGAAATTTTCTGCAGTCTTGGTGAGAGAACTGTGTTAAAGAAGAGGCAGAAAAACTGGAAAAGAAAGGATGGGGTAGAATACTTAACATAGGTACATGCTGCAGGAATTGGCCATTGAGGCCAAGGTGGCAACTGAGACTGTACTAGTTTTAGAATTTCCATGATTAGAGGTTGCTAATATCGGCTTCCCCAGTGGCTCAGATGGTAAAGAATCTGCGTGTAATGCAGGAGACCTGGTTTCAATCCCTGGATTTGGAAGATCCCCTGGAGAAGGGAATGGCAACCCACTCCAGTATTCTTGCCTGGAGAATTCCATGGACAGAGAAGCCTGGCAGGCTACAGTCTATGGGGTCGCACAGAGTCTGACACAACTGAGTGACTAGCACACGCGCGCGCACACACACACACACACACACACACACACACAGGATGCTAATACCATTAGTGTAAAACAGCGAAGTCTAAAGACAGATATGCACCCTGGAGAAAATACTGACTCAGTTTTAGATGTGTTGAATTTCAAGTGATTTCAGAAGAGCCAGAGGGTGACACCAAGTAAGCAGCTGAAATATGGAACTGGAGAGTGCTAGAGAGATTACATTTCCAATTTAGATTTGGAGAGTCATCCACATGGAAGTGATAGTTGGAGCTGTAGGTGTGAGTTGACTCAGCAAGTGAAAAACTGAAAAGTGAAGAAACTCATGTAAAGAGTTTTAAGAGATGCCTAAAAGGTAGGGAAAGGAAGAGAGGCCTAAAGAATAAATGAGGAGAAATTAGGGAGGTATGAAAATAATGTGAAGTGTTTCATGACAATCAAAGCAGGAGCGGTTTCCAAAAGGAGGTACTACAAGCATCAGTGCCCAGAGAAGTCAAGAGTCACTATTGGACGTAGGTGACAAGGGGTAGGGTTAGAGGGACGGAGTTGTGGGTCAGAGCTGGATGAAATGAGGCAAACGTAGGTTGTGAGGATCATAGACTTAAGTGATCAAATTCTTGTAGGTGAGAGGAGTAAGAGAGAAAGACATTGTTTTTACTAACAATCAATATCCTATGACCTAGGACTAAGACTCTCACCTGTATGCCTGCATCTCGACAACCATACTTGGGAAGTTCCCACTTCAACCTGTGGATGTGCATGTAGACTTATTCTTATCAAGTATTTCCAGTTTCCAAAATTATTTGCTAAGCCTGGGCCTATTTGATATATAAACCCATGCAAAAGATATCTACTGTGTTATCTCAGGAAACTCAGTCTCTATTTCAGTAATACTATGTGTATTTCCAGCACGTGTTTATGGGAAAAGAGACCAGTGATTGTGCAGGGCTTGGCAGATTAATACATTTTTTAAAAATTAATAAATCTGTTCTTAACCAGTTGGCTTGTTATTTTATCCGATGATTTTAGCACTATTTAAAGAAAAGAGGTTATGAGCACATTCTATCTTGATTTTAAACATCAATTGTGAGAACTAAGTATTTGTTTTGATATTTTGTTGCTTTTATCCCTGAATCTACCAAAATGCCATAGCATAGAATCCCAATGAACATTTAACAAGGGAATAAGTAAACGTACAAAGATAACTGATTTTTCAAATGTATTTTTTAACTGGAGGAAAATTGCTTTACAATGTTATGTTGCCTTCTGCAATACAACACGAATCAGTCATAATTATATATTTATATAATCCTTCCCACTTGAGCCTCCCTCCGCTCCTCCCATCTCCCTCTAGGTCGTCATAGAGTGCCAGGCTGGGCTCTTTGTGTTATATAGCAACTTCCCACTAGCTATCTGTTTTACACAAGATAGTGTATATATGTCAATGTTACTTTCTCAATTCATCCCGTGTTCTCCTTCCCCTGCTGTGTCCACAAGTCCATTTTCTACATCTGAGTCTCCATTCCTTCTCTGCAAATAGGTTCATCAGTACCATTTTTTTTAGATTCCATATTTCTGAGTTAATATACAATATTTGTTTTTCTGTTTCTGGCTTACTTCGCTCTGTGTAATAGGTTCTAGGTTCATCCACCTCACTACAACTAACTCAAATTCATTCTTTTAATGGCTGAGTAATATTCCATTGTGTATATGTACCACTTCTTTATGCATTCATCTGTTGATGGACATCTCAGTTGCTTCTATGTCCTGGCTATTGTAAATAGTGCTGCAATGAACATTGGGTTACATGTGTCTTTTACCATTCTGGTTTGCTCAGGGTATATACCCAGTAGTGGGATTATTTTGTCATTTGTTGTTCAATTGCTAAGTCGTGTCCACTCTTTGCAACCCCATGGACTGACTGTAGCACACCTGGCTCCTCAGTCCTCCACTATCTCCCACAGTTTGCACAAATTCAAGTCCATTGAGTCAGTTATGCTATCCAACCATCTCATCCTCTGTTGCCCCCTTCTTCTCCTGCCCTCAATGTTTCCCAGCATCAGGGTCTTTTCCACTGAGTTGGCTCTTCACATCAGGTGGCCAAAGTTTTGGAGCTTCAGCAGTTGTCCCTCTAAAGAATATTCAGACTTGATTTCCTTTAGGATTGACTGGTTTGATCTCCTTGCAGTCCAAGGGACTGTCAAGACTCTTCTATAGCACCACTATTCAAAAGAATCCATTGATCGATGTTCAGCCTTCTTTATAATCCAAATCTCACATCCATACACGACTACTGGAAAAACCATAGCTTTGACCATATGGACCTTTGTCAGCAAAATGATATCTCTGCTTTCTCATATTCTGTCTAGTTTTGTCATCACTTTCCTTCCAGTGAGCAAACATCTTTTAGTTTCATGGCTGCAGTCACTATCTGCCATGATTTTGGAGTCCAAGAAAATGAAATCTGTCATTGCTTCCAATTTTCCCCAATTTATTTCCCATGAAATGACGGCACTGAATGGTTATATTAGTTATTTGAATGTCTAATTTCAAGCCAGGTTTTTCACTTTTCTCTTTCACCCTAATCAAGAAGCTCATTAGTTCCTTTTCGCTTTCTGCCATTAGAGTGATATCATCTGCATATCTGAGGTTGTTGATATTTCTCCCAGCAGAGTTGATTCCAGCTTATGATTCATCCAGCTCAGTATTTTACATGATGTACTTTGCATAGAAGTTAAATAAGCAGAGTGACAATAAACAGCCTTGTTGTACTCCTTTCCCAATTTTGAACCAGTCCATTGCTCCATGTCAGGTTCTAACTGTTGCTTCTTGATCCACATACAGGTTTCTCAGGAGACAGATAAGGTGGTCTGGAAATCCCAACTCTTGAAGAATTTCCCACAGTTTGTTGTGATCCACATCGTCAAGGGCTTTAGCATAGTCAATGAAGCAGAAGTAGATGCTTTTCTGGAACTCTTTTGCTTTATCCATGATCCAACAAATGTTGGCAATATGAAATTTGATTCCTCTGCCTTTTCTAAACCCAGCTTATACATCTGGAAGTTCCCAGTTCACAAACTGCTGAAGTCTAGCTTGAAGAATTTTGAGCATAACCTTGCTACCATGTGAAATGAGCACAACTGTATTGTAGTTTGAACATTTTTGGCATTGCCCTTCTTTGGGATTGAAATGAAAACTGACCTTTTCCAGTCCTGTGACCACTGGTGAGTTTTCCAAATTTGCTGACATATTGAGTGCAGCACTTTCACAGCATCACCTTTTAGGATTTGAAATAGCTCAGCTGGAATTCCATCATCTCCACTAGCTTTGTTCGTAATATTGCTTCCTAAGAACTACCTGACTTCACACTCCAGGATATCCTGTTCTAGGTGAGTGACCACACCGTTTTGGTTATCTGAGTGGTTGAGACCTTTATTGTATAGTTCTTCTCTGTATTCTGGACTTCCCTTGTGGCTTGGCTGTTAAAGAATCTGCCTGCAGTGTGGGAGACCTGGGTTCAATCCCTGTGTTGGGAAGATGTCCTGGAGAAGGGAACAGCTACCCACTCCAGTATTCTCGCCTGGAGAATTCCATGAATTGTATAGTTTATGCGGTTACAAAGAGTTGGACACAATTTAATGACTTTCACTTTCTGTGTATTCTGGCCACTTCTTAATCTCTTTGCTGGGTCATATGGTAGATTTATTGCTAGTTTTTTTAAGGAATCTCCATACGGTTCTCCATGAAGGCTGTACCAGTATACATTCTCACTTACAGTTCAGGGGGTTCTCTTTTATCCTCATCCTCTCCAGCATTCACTGTTTGTAGATTTTTTCCATGATGGCCGTTCTGAATAATGTGAAGTGATATCTCATTTTAGTTTTAATATGCATTTCTCTAATAATGAGTGATTTGGAGCACCTTTTCGTGTGTTTATTGGCCATCTATATATCTTCCTTGGAGAAATGTCGCTTTAGGTTTTCTGCCCATTTTTTTTTTTTTTGGTTGTGTTGTTTGTTTTTCTGATATTGAACCGTATGAGCTGCTTATTGATTTTGAAGATTAATTCTTTGTCAGTTGTTTCATTTGCAATTATTTTCTCCCTTTCTGAGGGCTGTCTTTTCATCTTTTTTATATTTTCCTTTGCTGTGCAAAAGCTTTTACGTTTAATTAGGTTCCATTTGCTTCTTTTTGTTTTTATTTCCTTTACTCAAGGTGGTGGGTCAGAGAGAATCTTGCATCGATTTATGTCAGAGTGTTCTGCCTATGTTTTCCTGTAAGAGATTTAGAGTTCCTGGCCTTACATTTAAGTCTGTAATCCATTTTGAGCTTATTTTTGTGTATGGTGTTAGAGAAGTGTTCTAATTTTATTCTTTTACATGTAGCTGTCCAGTTTTCCCAGTACCACTTATTGAAGAGGCTGTCTTTTCTCCATTGTATATTCTTGCCTCCTTTGTCAAAGATAAGGTGTCCCTATGTGCCTGGGTTTATCTCTAGGCTTTCTAAAAGATAACTGATTTTTACTAGTCTTAAAATTTGCTTGAGAATATAACAGAAATCAGTAAGGTGATAACAGTCAAGCCAACAAACCATCTTCCTGAACTGGCCAATACCATTCATTCAATAAGTATTTATTGCACATTTCAATTACAAACAGTGTCCTTCCTCCAGGGCTCAGAAGCAGAAAAATGAATAATTACATTCTTGTGATAGCTACTTTAGTAGATATGCTGTTGCAGGATATAACAAGATTTTCTAAATCTTCCTTCAGGAGTCCAGGCAAGACCATCTGGGAGAGATGACCTTTTGGCTATTTGTTATTAGAGTATTTACCATGTCAAATAATATTCAAGTGTGAGTAAGAAATTGTCAGGCAAACACTTATGTAGAAATAGGTTATTCCAAGAGCATAGAACTGCATATTTGCAGGTGCAGAATATATTTTTTAAAAAGACACAAAGTTAATATTTATTAAATGTAAATAAAAGCCAGGCATTTTGTAAAGTGCAATATTTCATTTGCTTCTCACAACCAATAATTCTCTGTATTCCTTATTTTATAGCTGAGAATATTCAGTCCCAGAGAAATTAAATTGCTTTCTCAAAACCACACAGCTAACTACTGAATGGACAAGGTTTGAAATCAAGTCAGGTTGAGCGGGTAGGCCACATGCCTAATGACTAAGCTACCCAACATCTGAATCAGAATAACTGGAAGTAGTTCCAGCAGAGCTGAAATCCATTGTGTGTACATTAGGTAGTAGAGAAGGAGATATCAGAAATATAGATTAGAGCAGGTGGTAGATAGCTGTGTGTGCTAAGGATTTGGGGATTTTTTTTTTCCTGAAGGTAATAGGGTGCCATTGAAGATTTAAGTACAGCAGTGACAGGACTGGATTGGTATTTTAGAACAATTGCTTCCTATAACATAGTGTTCAGCAGAGGAAGAGCAAGCACAAGGAATTACCCTGAGAGATGCTGACAAACAATAAGAACTTAACTAAAGAGGTAGTGGCCTAGATTGAGAGATGAATGGAAGACTATGTGGAGATTTGGAATGTAGTATCAATACAACTTGAAGAGTCATTGGATGTAAAGTGTGACTAAATAAAAAGCTTTGAAGATGCCTCAGATATTTCTGCTTTGGTTAACTGTGTGGTCTGGGGTGCTGTTAACCAAAATGAGAAACTCCTCAAAAGAACCATGATTCACCAGAAGAAAATAAGCTCTGTTATTATTATTATTACAGTGCAGCTGAGTCACAGTATTACATTGCTTTCAGGTGTACAACATAGTGATTTAATATTTTTGTATTCCATTTAAAGTTATTATAAAACATTGGCTGTAGACTCTGTGCTCTACAATGTATCTTATATATCACTTGTTTTACCATAGTAGTTTGTACCCCCATAATCCCCTACCCCTGTCTTTCCCCTCCTCCTAACCATCTTCTCACTGGTAACCACTAGTTTGATCAAATGAACTGAGTTTTAAACATGTTGTTTACAAAGTGAAAAATATTACATAGACTGTTGGATACAATATGCTTTCTGATTTACCCCCTACCTCTTTTCCATTTCTGTTTCCCATTGGTCTGCCTTTGACCTTCATTCTCCAGCCATTTTGAGCTCCATACTTGTGCTTCTCTAAATAAGCCTTGCTCTTTCAATGCTGAGTATTTGCAGAGGCTGCTCTATCTTCTTGGACTTCCCCTTAACAAGAATACCCCTCTCCTGTGTGCTTTTAGTACTTCATACATACATTTCTTCAAATTTATCACATCTCATTGTTATTATGTCTGCTTCCTTCATTAAATGTAAAGCCCCAATTAAGTGAGTCCTAATTTAATCACTTTTGAATACCTAGCACTTAGAATTCTTATTGTCCTGTAGCAGGTGCTGAGCCTGTTGTTTGAGCTAATTAACGCTATAGTAAGCCAGGACTAGAGAGATGGATAGGAGAAGGAAATGGCAACCTACTACAATATTCTTGCCTAGAGAATCCTGTGGATGGAGGAGCCTGGTGGGCTGCTGTCCATAGGGTCGCACAGGGTCAGACACTACTGAAGTGACTTAGCATGCATGCATGCACTGGAGAAGGAAATGGCAACCCACTCCAGTATTCTTGCCTAGAGAATCCCAGGGACAGAGGAACCTGGTGGGCTGCCGTCTATGGGGTCACCAGAGTCGGCCACAACTGAAGCAACTTAGCAGCAGCAGCAGCAGCAGAGATATGGATGCAAAGTCTTCAGCATGCTGTTTCTTTAATAAAAGTAACATTTGTTATAAAAGCAATTAGAGCATCATAGTTTAGAGAATCTTAGTTCCACAATTATTATCTTGGTGAATATTGGACATGTTACTTCTCTCTGCTATTTTGTTTTCTTACTTATAAAATAGGGATAATAGTATTATCTACTTATAGTGAGTGAAGCCACTCAGTCATGTCTGACTCTTGGAGAACCCATAGACTGCAGTCTGCCAGGCTCCGCCATCCATGGGATTTTCCAGGCAAGAATACTGCAATGGGTTGCCATTTCCTTCTCCAATCTACTCATAAAGTATTTTCTAATTTATTTTTTACAGTAGGACCTTGTTAGTTAAAATATAGCAGTGTGTATATGTCAATTCCAAACTCCCAGTCTATCTCTCTCCCACTGCCCTTCCCCCCTGGTAACTATAAGTTCATTCTCTAAGACTATGAGTCTTCCTGTTTTATAAATAAGTTTGTATCATTTTTTAGATTCCTCATGTAAATGATATAATATGATACTTGTCTTTTTCTGTCTGACTTACTTCACTTAGTATGATAATCTCCAGTTTCATCCATGTTGCTGTAAATGTCATTATTTCATTCTTTTTAATGGCTGAGTGATATTCCATTGTATATATGTACCATATCTTCTTTATCTATTAATCTGTCAATGAACATTTAAGTTGCTTTCATGTCTTGGCTATTGTAAATAGTGCTGCAATGAACACTGAAGTGCACGTATATTTTCAAACCATGTTTTTCTCTGGATACATGCCCAGCAGTGGAATTATTGGATCATATGGAAGCTCTGCTTCCAGTTTTTAAAGAAAACTTCATTCTCTTCTCCATAATGAATGTATCATTTTACATTCCTACCAACAGTGTAGGAGGGTTCTCTTTTCTCTATATCCTCTAGGCATTTGTAGTTTGTAGACTTTTGATGTCCACTCTGACTGGTGTGAAGTGATATCTCATTGTTCTTTTGATTTGCATTTCTCTAATAATTAGTGAAGTAGAGTATCTTTTTATATGCATCTTGGCCATCTGTATGTCAGCTTTGAGAGAAGTCTCTATTTAGGTCTTCTGCCTCTTTTTTGATTGGGTTGTTTGTTTTTTGGATATTGAGCAACATGAGATGTTTATAAATTTTTGGACACTAATCCCTTGTCAGTTGCATCATTTGCAAATATTTCTCCCCATTCTGTAGATTGTCTTTTTGTTTCCTTCTGGTTTTTCTTCCCTTTCTTAAAATATTTGTGACCATTAAATCAGTTAGGACATATAAAGTGTAGCAATGTCTTATACATTAGAGTACTCAAACATTAGCTATTAATTTCCTGACTGATCATGATGGATTTTAATCATATATTAGCCACAAGTTTCACTTTCTCTCTCTCTCTCTCCCTGCTAAGAGTAAGTCTCCCTTTTCTTAGGATCTAAGAGAAAAAAGTTCTATGCTTAACAGTGAGTAATTCTCTTCACCACCCAGCTCTAAGAAAAGTAGAATTTAGACTACTTTCATTTAGATGAAATGATTGTCATTACAGTGTAAACAGCATTCCTTTTGTCTTCATATTAGTCTACCAGACAGCTGGCTGAGAAATATATCCCTATTTTCCTCTTTTAAAGTATATTGAAACTAGAGATATTTGAGTCAATTACATAAGAGAAAAAAAAAAACACACAAGATAGTTAACAGATCTTGCTTTCTTTCAAAGTAAGTTTTATTTCTGAACTTTTGTGTTCTCAAAGTATTTTCCTACTAATCACCAAAGATCAAATTCATCATCAGATTTAAGGTTTATGTCATTTAAAAAGACATTGATTATATGGGCTATGTTAATATTTTTATAATTAAAGAAGATGGAATTTATGTTTAGTGTTACTTGTCACACCAGTGAAGAGTTCCTAAAAATATGCAAATGAAGAAACTGAACATTTAAAAAGACTTAAAAAAACAGTTGGGTCCAGAAGATCCCCCTGGAGAAGGGAAAGGCAACCGACTCCAGTATTCTTGCCTGGAGAATCCCATGGACAGGGGAGCCTGGTGGGCTGCAGTCCATAGGGTCACACAGAGTTGGACACAACTGAAGTGGCTTAGCACGCAGGCAAAAAAACAACTAGCTAATATTTCTCTTTTTCTGTATGTTTCTAAACAATGGATGTGAACTATAAGAATAGAAATTTAAGAAATTTTAATGCTACAACTGTGGATAGGAATCCCTTAGAAGAAATGGAGTAGCCATCATAGTAAACAAAAGAGCCTGAAATGCAGTACTTGGGTGCAATCTCAAAAACAACAGAATGATCTCTGTTCATTTCCAAAGCAAACCATTCAGTATCACGATAATCCAAGTCTATGCCCCGACCAGTAACGCTGAAGAAGCTGAATGGTTCTATGAAGACCTACAAGACCTTTTAGAACTAACACCCAAAAAAGTTGTCCTTTTCATTATAGGGGACTGGAATGCAAAAGTAAGGAAGTCAAGAAACACCTGGAGTAACAAGCATATTTGGCCTTGGAGTACAGAATGAAGCAGGGCAAAGGCTAATAGAGTTTTGCCAAGAAAACACACTGGTCAGAGAAAACACCCTCTTCCAACAACACAAGAGAAGACTCGACACATGGACATCGCCAGATAGTCAACACCGAAATCAGATTGATTATATTCTTTGCAGCCAAAGATGGAGAGGCTCTATAAGGTCAGCAAAAACAAGACCAGGAGCAGACTGTGGCTCAGATCATGAACTCCTTTTGCCAAATTCAGACTTAAATTGAAGAAAGTAGGGAAAACCACTAGACCATTCAGTTATGACCTAAATCAAATCCCTTATGATTATACAGTGGATGTGAGAAATAGATTTAAGGGACTAGATCTGATAGACAGAGTGTCTGATGAATGATAGACAGGTTCGTGACATTGTACAGGAGACAGGGATCAAGACCATCCCCAAGAAAAAGAAAAGCAAAAAAGCAAAATGGCTGTCTGAGGAGGCCTTACAAATAGCTGTAAAAAGAAGGGAAGTGAAAAGCAAATGAGAAAAGGAAAGATATACCCATTTAAATGCAGAGTTCCAAAGAATAGCAAGGAGAGATAAGAAAGCCTTCCTCAGCAATCAATGCCAAAAAAATAGAGGAAAACAATAGAACGGGAAAGACTAGAGATCTCCTCAAGAAAAGTAGAGATACCAAGGGAACATTTCATGAAACCATGGGCTCGATAAAGGACAGAAATGGTATGGACCTAACAGAGGCAGAAGATATTAAGAAGAGGTGACAAGAATACACAGAAGAACTGTACAAAAAAGATATTCATGACCCAGATAATCACGATGGTGTGATCACCCACCTAGAGCCAGACATCCTGGAATGTGAAGTCAAGTGGGCCTTAGAAAGCATCACTACAAACAAAGCTAGTGGAGGTGATGGAATTCCAGTTGAGCTATTTCAAATCCTAAGAGATGATGCTGTGAAAGTGCTGCACTCAATATGCCAGCAAATCTGGAAAACTCAGCAATGGTCAGAGGACTGGAAAAGGTCGGTTTTCGTTCCAATCCCAAAGAAACACAATGCCAAAGAATGCTCAGACTACTGCACAATTGCACTCATCTCACATGCTAGTAAAGTAATGCTCAAAATTCTCCAAGCCAGGCTTCAGCAATACGCGAACCATGAACTTCCAGATGTTCAAGCTGGTTTTAGAAAAGGCAAAGGAACCAGAGATCAAATTAACAACATCCATTGGATCATCAAAAAAGCAAGAGAGTTCCAGAAGAACATCTATTTTCTGCTTTATTGACTATGCCAAAGCCTTTGACTGTGTGGATCACAATAAACTGGAAAATTCTGAAAGAGATGGGAATACCAGACCACTTGACCTGCCTCTTGGGAAACCTGTATGCAAGTCAGGAAGCAATAGTTAGAACTGGACATGGAACAGCAGACTGGTTCCAAATAGGAAAAGGAGTACGTCAAGGCTGTATATCATCACCTTGCTTATTTAACTTATATTCAGAGTACATCATGGGAAACTCTGGGCTGGAAGAAGCACAAGCTAGAACCAAGATTGCCAGGAGAAATATCAATAACCTCAGATATGCAGATGACACTACCCTTATGGTAGAAAGCGAAGAAGAACTAAAGAGCCTCTTGATGAAAGTGAAAGAGGAGAGTGAAAATGTTGGCTTAAAGCTCAACATTCAGAAAACTAAGATCATGGCATCTGGTCCCATCACTTCATGCCAAACAGATGGGGAAACAGTGGCTGACTATTTTGGGGGGCTCCAAAATCACTGCAGATGGTCATTGCAACCATGAAATTAAAAGATGCTTCCTCCTTGGAAGGAAAGTTATCACCAACCTAGACAGCATATTAAAATGCAGAGACATTACTTTGTCAACAGAGGTCTGTCTAGTCAAGGCTATGGTTTTTCCAGCGGTCATGTATGGATGTGAGAGTTGGACTATAAAGAAAGCTGAGCGCTGAAGAATTGATGTTTTTGAACCATGGTGTTGGATAAGAAGACTCTTGAGAGTCCCTCGGACTGCAAGGAGATCCAACCAGTCAATCCTAAAGGAAATCAGTTCTGGATGTTCATTGGAAGGACTGATGCTGAAGCTGAAACTCCAATACTTTGGCCACCTGATGCAAAGAGCTGACTCATTTGAAAAGACCCTGATGCTGGGAAAGTTTGAGGGCAGGAGAAGAGGACGACAGAGGATGAGATGGTTGGATGGCATCACTGACTCAATGGACATGAGTTTGGGTAAACTCCGTGAGTTGGTGATGGATAGGGAGGCCTGGCGTGCTGTGGTTCATGGAGTCGCAATGGGTCGGACATGACTGAGAGACTGAACTGAACTGAATCAGATTAGTCAAACACATTAATTTTAATGTATTCTTTAGAGAAGTTTTTTCCATAGAGTCTGTAGAGGGCGCCTCCTGACAATAAATTCATTTAGTAAAATCCTGCCTGATATGGTAGTAAATTAAATGTTTTGTTAAAATATTGACCCTATTCCAAATTATACATTAATGCCTTTTAAATAAAAAATATTGTACTCTGTATCTTAAATTTGAAGGTTTTATCACTTATTGAATGTTCATTATTTTGACATTCTCTGTGAAATATAAGTACTAAAATTATTGAGAAATAACATACTGGGCCGTCTCAACTACATAGAACAGGAAAATAGATTAGTTCGTTAATCATTATACTCTTTTATGCTCAATAACAAATAAGTTCTCAAAAGTTCTAAAGGTTTCAATATTTGTAAATAATCTCCATTTGGAGAAGAAACAAAGTTTAAATATTTCTGTCTAAAAAAGAGATCCACTGATCACATCTCAAAGTACTAGACTTTTCAGATGGATGTTTCTACTATTGGATAATTGTATTATCATTACCAAAAGCAAAGACACAGTTGTCCAGTCATGGGGCCTCTCTTATGAAAAAAAATTTCACTTTCTTTGGAGACAGCAAAATAGTATGCTAGACCAGACTATAATCTACATCTCAATACTGAATTTCAATAGACTATTGGAGCAATATCCATCAATCTATCCATATACATACAAATTCAACTTTCAAATTTTCAGTCCTCCAGCACATCTGATATTGGAATTATTGGAGACTTGATATGAAATATGTCTTAGAAGTGTTCAAGGAAATAAAAGTGAACCCAAAATATGAGCAAGAAAAAAATAAGAGACTATGAATAATTGTACAAGGGAAACAAGTGTCTTGCACTTATCAGAGACAATAAGAATGGAGAAGCCAGAACAGTTTAAAGAGCAACTTAGAGAAATGAATATAATGCCTATCAGAGATGAGGAAAAGAGAGGAATTTGCCTAATTTATTTTTGTTTTGCAAAAATAAAAATGTTTTGCATTCCCAATGAAATTCTTTCTTCTCTTCTAGACTTTCCAAGGCTAGGCAGATGTGATTTCCTGACTTCAGAATCTAATCCCTTGCATGCTTCCAGAATTGTTCTGTCCTTTTCTCTGAGATTATATTTCTTGATTTTAGATTTAAAAATATGCCTAGAATAATAGCAAGGAAGTGTTTGTAGCAGATTTTTAGAAAAACTGAAGTCATACAGCTCTGTCTCAGGTAACATTCCACGGACAATAATAAAGTGTGGACAACTACTAAACCATTATGTACTGTCCCCTAAATCAGTGCTACCAGTCTGTGTGGTCCATGGATGAGTGCCAATCTGTGAAATGTTTGCTACTCATTAGGGATAAATGAGGACGATGCTCACTGTGGCAGAACTGTACTATGCTTGCTTTAACTGACAGTCTTGTTTAAAGAAGCTAAAGACCATGCCACCACTTCCCCTAATTATAGAAGACTAAATTGTGTAATATCAGGCTGTAGTTCCACTTTTTTTTTTTCAACAGCAAAAGAGCTAAGAATTTAGCTCTTATTGCTAATTGTGTGATCAATGGATCTGACACAACAGTTTCATCTCAGCCTCTTATTCTTATGCTGCTGAGGTTTTTTTTTTTTAATCACCTACATATCTGAAGATAATGAGACAGTTCTACCAAATGAATACCTGATTGTTCTTCCAGTTCCCTCCAGGGAAAGGAAATCTTTGAGGCTTTAAAAATTGCAGGGCTCTGAAATCTCACTTCAAACTGTGGAGTATGATGCCTATTTCTAATTTACAGGAATAGGATAAGAGAGCTTTGACTGATACAGGATTTTTTAATTTGAATTAGAGAAAGCAGTAATACCTTTTAGTGCAAAGGTATTGTATAATCCATAGACAGACTGCAATTTATTTACATTAAATTAGAAAAATCACTACCTGTCAAGATAGGGAAAAATAATTCTCTAGGGTAGACTGAGAACAGCCATTCTGTGGCACAATAAAGTAGCACTATCTTTATTGGAAAAGACCTTGATGCTGAGAAAGATTGAGGGCAGGAGGAGGAGGAGCCGGCAGAGAATGAGATGGTTGGATGGCATCAGTGACTCAATAGACTTGAGTTTGAGCAAACCCTGGGAGATTGTGAAGGACAGGGAAGCTTGATGTGCTGCAGTCCATGGGGTCGTAAAGAGCCAGACACGACTTAATGACTGAACAACAACTTTTAACCTGCGGAATTATAAGATAGAAGCTTTAAAATCAACAGAGCACCCACACTCCTTCAGTGTGAGATACACATAGCAATAAATTCCTCCAAAAAAATACAGTGTGTAAAAAAGAAGTGGGGAGGAGAACTTTACAAATCTAACTTGGAGAGAACTTTAGAAATCTAATGAACACCTCTGCCAGGTGGCCAAGGTAAACAGGAAGAGAGATCATCCGTGTTGATAGTATAGACCTTTGATATGAGATAATGAAAATGGCATTTTACCTTTGCAGTCTTCCTCTCCCAAACTCAATCTAATCATGAGAAAAAAAACCCAGTTAAATCCCAATGGAAGTACAATTCTGCAAAATACCCAACCAGTGTTTTCTAAAACTGTCAAAATTATCCAAAACAGGCAAAGTTTAAGAAACTGTCATAGCCAAGAGGAGTCTCAGAAGACTAGTGAATGTTTCCTGGATGGAATCCTGTAGCAGGAAAAGATATCTAGTAAAAATTAAGGATATTTGGATGAAGTGTAGACTTTTGTCAATAATAATATGTTTACTGGCTTATTAATTGTCACAAATGTACCATACTAATGTAAGATGTTAATAATAGGGGAAATTAGGTACAGAGTACATGGTATCTCTCTGTACTATCTTCACAAAATTTCTGTAATTCTGTAACTGTTCTAAAAGAAAAAAAATATTTTAAAAATCAGTGGAGAGAAATCACTATAGAAGTCAGGATAACTGAAATTTCTTGAGATATTTCAAGCAGAAAAATTTAATATCAAGAACTTGTTACACAAGTGATGGAAAAAGCTAAGAAACTAAACAAGAGAGAGCTAGAATCTGCTGCCACTCCATGTGTTTGGAGCATCAAGGAGTGGCATTAGCAAGCTTAGGAGTAACCATCCCAAAAAAACTAGAATGATAGTGAGCAATCTGGAGGGACCTGGGGCTACCAAGGAAGGGACGAACTGGTGGAAAGCTGGACCCCTGAAGGTGATGCAGATCATACAGAAAATGCCACCAGTGACAGAAGGAGAAGACATTTTCTGGATTCATCTCTTCTACTTTATAGTCTTTGGCCAGTGCCTCTCATTGACTTTACCAACTAGGAATCAGGAAGACATGGGAGCCTGGGGAATGTGGTTATCTGAGACAACAGAGGAGAAGGAGAAGGACAAACATGGATCTGAGAACAAAGAGGCATCTAAAAAATCCTGCAATCTTTCTTTTAATAACATCTTGATATGTAAACACTGAAAAAGAGAAGATTGACTATTTAAGAAATCTATAATCTATAATCTTTTCTACAAGGGAAGAAGAAAACCATATTTATGCACTTCCAGATAACTTTATTAGTGCTTAGTAATTCCTGTCATTTTTCACTCTCTCTTCTCACTTCTTACTTTCATCTCTCATTTTTAAAACTGTAATATGTTTCTCCTCTTATTATTTAGAATTAGCATTTATCTTCACAAGCAGTTTTACTCCAAACACTGTATCTTCTTAAATCAACTGTGAAACTTTTTCAAATTAGTTTCAAATGAGTTTTACTCAAAACAGCCATGTCATCTCATTATGGAAGATAATGTCAAAAGATTTATGACACCCTGAAAGAAAAGTTTGAAATGAACTTTATTCTTTTGCTATTTCATTGAAATGGAGAAAAGTAGAAGAACTTGTAATGAGCCAGAGATCAGTTGAATATAATGAATTTTCCAGTGTGGCCAAACATTTGGTTGTCTGAGATTAAGCACTAGTAAGAGATGGAGTGTGTCAGTGGCTGAGACATATCAGGAAGAACACAATGCATAACCTTTCTTTGAGGCTTGTGTAAAATAAAGGTTGATACTGGTTTTGCTGAATTTTTAACTTTCATTAAGATTGAGGAAATTTCACTACCCTCCATGAACTCTCTAGCTGACACTTACAGCTGAAAGACTAAGTCATGTTGTGATCTACCATATCTAAACCAAGACAAGACATGGGATAGAACAACTTCCATCCTACCGTGTATGATGGCATCATCACCTTTCCGCAGTTCTTTTTGGAAGCGCTTAGTTGGAATTCTCTCAATAATAGGAACTTATGTCCAAGAATATGGAACAGTAAAGAAAAGCAAAATCAACAGTGATACCAAATTACAGTTTTTGTGGCTGTTCAGTCTCTAAGTCATGTCCAACTCTTGCAAACACATGAATTGCAGAACACCAGGCTTTCCTGTCCTTCACTATCTCCTAGAGTTTGCTCAAACTCATGTCCATTGAATCGGTGATGCCATCCAGCCATCTCATCCTTTGTCACCCATTTCTCCTCCTGCCCTCAATCTTTCCCAGCATCAGGGTCTTTTCCAGTGAGTCAGCTCTTGGCAACAGGTGGCCAAAGTGATGGAGCTTCAGCTTGGATTCAGTCCTTCCAATGAATATTCAGAGTGGGTTTCCTTTAGGATTGACTGGTTTGATCTCACTGCTGTCCAAGGGACTCTCAAGAATGTTCTCCAGCACCACAGTTCAAAAGTGTCAATTCTTTGGTATTCAGCCTTCTTTATGGTCCAACTCTGACATCCATATGTGACTACTGGAAAAGCCATAGCTTTGACTATATGGGCCTATGATGGCAAATCGATGTCTCTGCTTTTTAATGTGCTGTATAGGTTTATCATAGCTTTACTTCCAAGGAGCAAGTGCCTTTTCATTTCATGGCTGAAGCCCCATCCATAGTGATTTTGGAGCACAAAAAATAAATCTCTCACTATTTGCACTTTTCCCACATCTATTTGTCCTAAAGTGATGGGACTGGATGCCATAATCTTAGTTTTTTGAATGTTGAGTTTTAAGCCAGCTTTTTCACTCTCCTCTTTCAACTTAATCAAGAAGCTCTTGAATTCCTCTCTGCTTTCTGCTACTGAAGTGGTATCATCTGCATATCTGAGGTTCTTGATATATTTCCTGGCAATCTTGATTCCAGCTTGTGATTCACTAAGCCCAGCGTTTCTCATGATGTACTCTGCATATAAGTTAAACAAGCGGAGTGACAATACACAGCCTTGACATACTCCTTTCCCAATTTTGAACCAGTCCATTGTTCCATGTCTGGTTCTAACTGTTGTTTCTTGCCCTCTATACAGGTTTCTCAGGAGACAGGTAAGGTGGTCTGGTATTCCCATCTCTTTAAGAATTTTCCAGTTTGTTGTGATCCACACTGTCAAAGGCTTTAGTGTAGTCAATGAAGCAGAAGTAGATGTGCTTGTTTTTTTTTTTTTGTAATTCCCTTGTTTTTTCTATGATCCAGCAGATATTGGCAGTGTGATCTCCTGTTCCTCTGCCTCTTCTAAATCTAGCTTGAACATCTGGAAGTTCTTGGTTCACATACTGCTGAAGCATAGCTTAAAGGATTTTGAGCATAATCTTGCTAGCATGCAAAATGAGTGCAAGTGTATGGTAGTTTGAGCATTCTTTGACATTGGCTTTCTTTGGGATTGGAATAAAAACTGACCCTTTCCAGTTTTGTAGTCACTATAGGGTTTTTCAAATTTGCTGGCATATTGAGTGCAGCACTTTAACAGCATCATCCTTTAGGACTTTAAATAACTCAGCTGTAATTCCATCACTTCCACTAGCTTTATTCACAGTAATGATTCTGAAGCCTTTGACTGTGTGGATCACAATATACTATGGAAAATTCTGGAAGAGATGGGAATACCAGACCACCTGACCTGCCTCTTGAGGAACCTGTATGCAGGTCAGGAAGCAACAGTTACAACTGGACATGGAACAACAGACTGGTTCCAAATAGGAAAAGGAGTACGTCAAGGCTGTATATTGTTACCCTGCGTATTTAACTTATATGCAGAGTACATCATGAGAAACGCTGGGCTGGAAGAAGCACAAGCTAGAACCAAGATTGCCAGGAGAAGTATCAATAAACTCGGATATGCAGATGATACTACCCTTATGGCAGAAAGTGAAGAAGAACTAAAGAGCTTCTTGATGAAAGTGAAAGAGGAGAGTGAAAAAGTTGGCTTAAAGCTCAACATTCAGAAAACTAAGATCATGGTATCTGGTCCCATCACTTCATGGCAAATAGATGGGGAAACAGTGGAAACATTGGCTGACCATTTTTTGGGGGGCTCCCAAAATTTACTGCAGATGGTGATTGCGGCCGTGAAATTAAAAGACACTTACTCCTTGGAAAGAAAGTTATGACCAACTTAGACAGCATACTAAAAAGCAGAGACATTATTTTGTCAACAAAGCTCCGTCTAGTCAAGGCTATGGTTTTTCCAGTGGTCATGTATGGATGTGAGAGTTGGACTATAAAGAAAGCTGAGCACTGAAGAATTGATGCCTTTGAACTGTGGTGTTGGATAAGACTCTTGAGAGTCCCCTGGATTGCAAGGAGATCAAACCAGTCCATCCTAAAGGAGATCAGTCTTGGGTGTTCATTGGAAGGACTGATGCTGAAGCTGAAACTCCAATATTTTGGCCACCTGATACGAAGAGCTACTCATTTGAAACGACCCTGATGGTGGGAAATATTGAAGGCAGGAGAAGGAGATGACAGAGGATGAGATGGTTAGATGGCATCACCGACTCAATGGACATGAGTTTGGGTAAACTCCGGGAGTTGGTGATGGACAGGGAGGCCTGGCGTGCTGTGGTTCATGGGGTCACAAAGAGTCGGACACGACTGAGTGACTGAACTGAACTGAATGCTTCCGAAGGCCCTCTTGACCTTATACTCCAGGATATCTTGCTCTAAATGAGTGATCACACCATTGTCGTTATCCAGGTCATTAAGACCTTTCTGTACAGTTCTTCTGTGTATTCTTGCCACCTTTTCTTTATCTCTTCTGCTTCTGTTAGGTCCTTGCCATTTCTGTCCTTTATTGTGCCCATCTTTGCATGAATGTTCCCTTTGTATCTCCAATTTTCTTGAAGAGATCTCTAGTCTTTCCCATCCTATTGTTTTCCTCTGTTTCTTTGCACTGTTCACTTAAGAAGTCTTTATCTCTCCTTGCTATTCTCTGGAACTCTGCATTCAGATAGGTATATCTTTCCCTTTCTCCTCTACCTTTTCCTTCTCTTCTTTTCTCAGCTATTTGTAAGGCCTCCTCAGACAACTAATCTGCCTTCTTGCATTTCTTTTTCTCAGGAATGATATTGGTCACCACCTCATGTACAATGTTACTAACCTCTGTCCATAGTTCTTCAGACACTCTGTCTACCAGATCTAATCCCTTGAATCTATTCATTACCTTCACTGTATAATCATAAGGGGTTTAATTTAAGTCACAACAGAATGACCTAGTGGTTTTCCCTATTTTGTTCAATTTGAGCCTGAATTTTGCAATAAGGAATTGATAATCTGAGCCACAGTCAGCTCCAGGTCTTGTTTTTGCTGACTGTATATAGCTTTTTCATCTTTGGCTGCAAATAATATAATCAACCTGATTTCGGTGTTGACCATCTGGTGATGTTCATGTGTAGTCTCTTGGGAACTCTTTCAATCTAATAGGGATTTGAATGGCACTGTCTATATGGTGTTTGTGTATTTACACTTAATGTATTACATATGTAAATATATATTTATATAATCAAAGACTATATATTGTATATGATATATAGTGGTGGTGGTTTAGTCGCTATGCCATGCCCAACTCATGACCACAAGGACTGTAGTATGCTAGGCTCCTTTGTCCATGGTATTTCCCAGATAAGAATACTAGCATGGGTTGCTGTTTCCTTCTCCAGGATATCTTCCTCACCCAGGAATTGAACCTGCATGTCCTACATGGACAGGTGGATTCTTTACCACTGAGCCATCTCAGAAGCTTTATATGATATATAATTATATATTAATATGTCAGATATGGCTTCCCAGGTGGCACGGTGGTAATGAATCTGTCTGCCAATGCAGGAGATGCAAGTTTGACCCCTGGGTCGGGAAGGTCTCCTGGAGGAGGAAATGGCAACTCGCTCCAGGTTTCTTGCCTGGATAACCCCATGGACAGAGGATCCTTGCTGGCTTTAGTCCACAGGGGTTACAAAGATTCAGACCCAACTGAGCATGCATGCGCACAGGGCTCAGTTGTGTCAACTCTTTATGGCCCCAGGACTGTAACCCACCAGGCTCCCCTGCCCATGCAATTTTCAGGCAAGAATACAGGAATGGGTTGCCATCTCCTCCTCCAGGGAATCTTCCTGACCCAAGGATTGAACCCACACCTCTTGCATCTCCTGTATTTGAAGGCATATTCTTTACCACAAGTGTCACTTGGGAAACCCCATATGCTAAAATTTCAGAAATCATTATGTTAGATATCTGTGTGCTGAACAGAAATTTCAGGGCACGTTTTCTTTCCCAGGAGGCTGTAATTATGGCAAAGAGGACAAGATGCTGACTTCCACACTCCATTTTCAGAACTAATCCCCACACCACCAGGGAGCCCTTCATTACTTTGAAATATGCAAGCTTAACAGCATGATTTAAGCATAATGTGTATATTAGAAAATTAAAAGAAAATAAATGGGCTTTACCATCATGTCCAGGACAGCCATGGCCAAACTTGGTGTGGGTAAGATTAAGAGGAAAGGTATACACAGGAGCAGACCCATGAGAAGGAAAGCAAAACAGATGCCTTAAAACCGCTCACCATTATGAGACCTTCGTCTCCCCAACACAAGCCATTCGCCAGATTGATATGTAGCCTAAATACATAGCCTAAATGCTCTATGCAATGGAAACTTAATCTTCTTAGGACATGAAGTAATGACTTTCCCACCTTGTGTTCCCTCGATTCCAACAAGCATGTCATCACACAAACTAATAGTATAGTATAGTAAATGTTCTATGAATAGCTGGAAGATATTTCTTTTTTCTAAAACTCTAATGAGCCTTTGGCGTCTTCAGTTTTCCCATTCATCCTGCATACTGATGCCAGCTTAATCTACCTAAAAGAGTAGGCAAGCAAGCAAATAAAAACTACCTACTGGGTAAAGCACCCAGGGTGCTTCAGTTCAGTCACAGTCATGTCCGACTCTTTGCAACCCCATGGACTGCAGCACGCCAGGCCTCCCTGTCCATCACCAACTCCCGGAGCTTACCCAAACTCATGTCCATTGAGTCAGTGATGCCATCCAACCATCTCATCTTCTGTTGTCCCCTTTTACTTCCTTCAACCTTTCCCAGTATCAGGGTCTTTCCAATGACTCAGTTCTTCACATCAAGTTGCCAAAGTATTGGAGTTCCAGCTTCAACATCAGTCCTTCCAATGAATATTCAGGACTGATTTCCTTTAGGATGGACTGGTTTGATCTCCTTGCAGTCCAAGGGACTCTCAAGTCAAGGGACTCTGCAAGTCCCTTGCAGTCCAAGGGACTTCTCCAACATCACAGTTCAAAAGCATCAATTCTTCGGCGCTCAGCTTTCTTTATAGTCCAACTCTCATCTGCAGTGATTTTGGAGCCCCCAAAATAAAGTCAGCCACCGTTTCCACTGTTTTCCCATCTATTTTCCATGAAGTGATGGGACCAGATGCCATGATCTTAGTTTTCTGAATGTTGAGCTTTAAGCTAACTTTTTCACTCTCCTCTTTCACTTTCATCCAGAGGCTCTTTAGTTCTTCTTCACTTTCTGTCCTAAGGATGGTGTCATCTGCATATCTGAGGTTATTGATATTTCTCCTGGCAATCTTGATTCCAGCTTGTGCTTCTTCCCGCCCAGCATTTCTCATGATGTATTCTGCATATAAGTTAAATAAGCAGGGTGACAATATACAGCCTTGACATACTCCTTTTCCTATTTGGAACCAGTCTGTTGCTCTGTGTCCAGTTCTAACTGTTGCTTCTTGACCTGCATACAGGTTCCTCAAGAGGCAGGTCAGGTGGTGTGGTATTCCCATCTCTTTCAGAATTTCCACAGTTTATTGTGATCCACACAGTCAAAGGCTTTGGCATAGTCAATAAAGCAGAAATAGCTGTTTTTCTGAGGTGGGGGGAGGAGTCCTTTCAATCTGTATTATTTGTAGCATATGTTACATTTTATCTTCTCTTTCTGGGCACTAGGATTGCAATCATATTTGTTGACTTGGGTCCAAACTGTTCAATTATCCTCAACTGCCAGTCCCACGGGTAGAAAAGGAGCCATGAGTGGACACTGTGGGAGGGAATGAGCAAGAATGGCGTTCTGAAAGTCTGGGAACTGAAATCCACCTGAGAACCATGAGCAAGGGGTTATTAAATGAAAGAATAGGAGATGCAGAGCCTTGAAGGTGTTAAACCAGAGATGGTATAGAGGGGTGATGGTCGAAAGGAAGGGAAATGGTCAAGAAGCTGGTCGGTGGCTAGTTGAGAAGGAGCAGGAAGCAAGAATTAAAGTCAGCAAGTTCATTAAAGCCATGAATTCATATTAAATCTTCTGTCTTGCAAAAAGAAAGCTAAAGCTAGTTGTTTTCGATCACCCAGAAAACATTTTTAAAGTTGATAACATTTTAGTCAAAAAGTAAATCTCTATAAATTCAATAAATTGTACTGGCCATATTCTCTAATGAGTATAACTCATTAAGGAGACTATTTAAAGAAAATGCATTCTGCAAGGCAGAGTTATTGAGAAATTGACTCCCTGGCAGGCAGCCTTCGGGTTGTTACTGAAACGAGCTAGCCTAGATGAAGGTGCCAAGAGCTCAGTGTTTGGAGATGACAAACCCCAACTCCTTCTCAAACCATGGCACAAGACAGTGCCTGTCTTGGCCCACTATCCACTCTTTAAATATTTTTTCTACCTCTCGAAGTATTACTAACCATCTTAGGTGATAATACCCTCAGGAGAAAATTGTCTTGAGGTAAAAATCCCAGAACATCACAACACAGTAAGTGAGAAAAAAAAAAACAGCTGAAATTTGCTATTCCTTATACATATGCTATTCCATTCCTTATACATAGACTATTCCTTATACATACATGAAAAAAAAAGCCATAAATTCACAACCATCTCAGGCAAAAACAAAGTAAGGATCGAAACTCTGTGTATGTTGGGGAAAGAGGTGGAGAGAGCAGCAGATAAGGTGCTCTCTCAACAGATGAACAGGCAGTCAGTGGTGAAGGGCTAAAGAGGAGTCTCAGTCATTTCCTCTGAAAACACATATACTGGAGGCTGGCTTTTATGATGGCCAGTGGAGAGGTTCTCTCAGACCAGCAGCAATGGGATCTCCTGGGACTTGTGAGATATGTAAATTCTCGGGCACACATCAGGCCTACTCAATCAAAAACTGGGCCTCTGGTTGTGGGTCCCAGTGGTCTGTGCTTTAATAAGCCCTGCAGGTGGTTCTGATGCTCACACAAAAAAAATTGAGAACCATTGAGCTAACAGGTAAGGCTAGTTTAAAAATAGGAGGTAGAGTGAACTATAGGAATACTGGAAGAGAGCCTTCCTTGGGAATTTCTCCTTTAAGAAAACATAAAATTTCATTTGACTAGTTCCACATTACAGAATAGCAAGTTCTATTTACTAAACGAGTGGCACAGTGGTAAAGAATCCCCCTGCCAATGCAGGAGACAAGACTCAGGAGACGAGTCACAGGAGACTTGGGTTTGATCTCTGGGTCGAGAAGATCCCCTGGGGAAGGGAATGGCAACCCACTTCACTATTCTTGCCTGGGAAGTCCCACGGGCAGAGAAGCCTGGTGGGCTACAGTCTATGGGGTCACAAAGAGTCAGACATGACTGAGCACATGCATATGCGCGCGCACACACACACACACACACACACACACACTTTTACTAGACAGGTGTGCCTGGTGGCTTATATTTGTCCCTTCCACATGCTCTTCACCCTTTCCCACCTGCCCTGTGCCCTGGGAAGGGGAAGCTCTCTTATAGGGGCTGTCTTAAAAGGTCCCTGTCTCTGTGGTTCTGCTGAGATTCAGTCCATGAGGAGCCCCAGCATGAAAGTGCACAGAGAAAAGATGATGAGGTCAGAGGTCAGTTTATTTCCCTGGTTCCCTCTTTCTGTGGGGTTGCCTCAGGCTGCCTGTGTCTTTTGATCAAGGTCATTTCCCTCCTCTAGGTGTTCTATCTCCAACATTCTCTTCTTCCTGATTCTAGCAGAAGCTCCCTCCCCTGGTCTCCATAAGCCTAGGAATGGTGTCAGCTTTATTGGTACTATTTCTGAATAACTTTACGATTGCCTGTGGTTCTGCTAAAACTCACCCACACCTTTGCAAAATAAGCTTTTTAAAAATAGCACCTTTGGCAATAAACTCACCACAAATTAACCACACTCAAGTGTTCCATCTGTTCTTTATTGGGACTCTGTAAGACTTAGCACCTCCTCCAATTCCCTAAACCCTCAGATGCTTCTTATCTCTGCTGCAGTTGCCTCCACTCCTGGTTAACCTGCTGCCAGGACCGTGTTGCCTATAACCAATTTACCCTGGGCCCTTTCCCTAATCTCAAGAACAGTCAGGCTGACTAGCCGTGTGCTGAGAGTTTTTGATTGTTGCCACCACTTCAGGCCTGAATGGAACACCACCCCACGAGGACTGATATATGACATCCCAGACAACCATAGAAGGGATAAAACGATGAAATGAAACCAGGGAGTTGATGGTGATTGACCGATAGGAACTAGGAGACAGGAGGGACCTAGGCAGATCATGCTCTGATGCATGAATTTTCCTTGCCATCATGGAGAAAAGTCTCCCAGGCCAAGCAGATGGACTCCCAAGAAATATGTTATGTCTGTGTGGCTCATGATGAAGGAGCAGTCAGCATGGTCAACTATCACTTTCTAATGCTTCTCATTTTTCTTTTTTCCCAAACTATTTCCTAATCCTTAAGAAACAAAACAAAACTACACTCCTCTGGACTTGAAGGTATAGTAGACTGATTATATATAACTGGGCTTTCTTTGATTACTTAGGATGCCAAGGAGTTTCAGAGCTATGATAATGAAGGTCATTTTACATTTCTATAAATGTACTCATCATGCTTAACAGATGAAGTATCATTGTGCTTTGAAAACAATACAGTACTATGCAAATATAAGATAGAAACACCACTTATACAGATAAAGGAATGTAATTTATAAAGAAACGTTCAGTGTATGGCAATAATGCAAACTTATTTTAAATTTTTATTTTTAGTGAAGTATAATTGATTTAAAATATTGTGTTAGTTTCAAATGTACAGCACAGTGATTCATTTATATATTTTTTCTTTTTCAGATTCTTTTCCCCTATAAGTTACTACAAAATATCTAATATAGCTCTCTGTGCTGTACAGTAGGTCCTTGTTGGTTATCTATTTTATATATAGTAGTGTGTATATGTTGATCCCAAACTCCTAATTTATTACTCCTTTCCTCCTTTTCCCTTTGGTAATTATGTTTGTTTTGAAAGTCTGTGAATCTGTTTCTGTGTTGCAAATAAGTTTATTTATATCATTTTTTAGATCCCACATATAAGTGATATCATATATATTTGATTTACTTCATGTAGTATAATAATCTCTAGGTCCATCTGTGTTGTTGCAAATGGCATTATCTCATTCTCTTTTATGGCTGAGTAATATTCCATTGTATGTATGTGCCACATTTTCCTTATCCATTCCTCTATCACTGGACATTTAGGTTGCTTCTATGAAAAGGGCTATTGTAAATAGTGCTGCAGTGAACACTGGGATGCATGCATCTTTTGGAATTATGGTTTTCTCTGGATATATGCCTAGGAGTGATATTGCTGGCTCATATGGTAGCTCTATTTTTAGTTCTTCAAGGAAACTCTATACTGTTTCCATAGTGACTGTACCCACTTACATTCTTACCAACAGTGTAGGAAGGTTCCTTTATGTCTACTCCCTCTCTGGCATCTATTATTTATAGACTTTTGAATGATGGCCATTCTGACTGATGTGAGGTGATACCTCATTTCAGCTGTTTTGCACTTCTATGATAATTAGTGGTGTGAACATCTTTTCATGTGCCTTTTGGCCATCTGTCAAACTTAATTTCTTAAAAATCACTTTAAAAATGGAATGCATAGGGAAAAAATAGTTTACAAAATGTTGAGTTCTTACTGTCTGATGACCAGGTGATACAATAAGTAGCGTTTTATAAATTTCCAGCTGGTATTATTTAAAACTCTGGTTTCTAAACTCTGCCTCACTGAAAGGAGGTGTTTTCAGAGATTCTAAAACCATATGTATATCTTCTCAAACAATACCACTCAAACTGCCTGAAGGAACAGATTAACACTGAAATTCTTAGGTAAATTTTAATTTAAAATATTATACAATAATAATGATGTGGCAATGTAGGTTCACTGAATACAGCAAACATACCACTCTGAGGCAGAATGTTGGTAGTGGGAGTGGCTGTGTATGTGAGCATAAGGAGTATAATGAAACTCTGCTTTCTGTTCAATATTTCTGTGACCCTAAAACTGGTTTAAAAATAAAATTTATTAATAAATGAAAGAAAAAAATGCCTATCAAAATAGTTCAAAACTATTAATTATGAATATTTAGTTTGCTTTTTATTTTTGCATAAAATTAACAGATATTGCTTGGAAATAAGCCTAAAATTGGAAAAAACTGTAAAGCAGGATAAAAAATTATAAAAATTAGAAAATGTGTGAATACAGTAATAAATGAGTCAAATTTGGAAGCACAGAAGTAATCAAAACATTATTGGAAGCGGTACATGTGGATGATATAATGTAAATGATACTTGGGAGAAATCTCAATTTGATCACCCTGTCAGATTTCCCACCTTGATAATAAATAGCCCTGTTTTCACCTAAGGCATAGATAATAAAATCAAAGGGATGGAAAATTCTGTATTACCCAGTGAGCTAGAATTTTTACTTGTGATATCTATGGTAAATATCTAAGCAATGAGCTCCCATTTCAATTGGAGTAGAAATAGATGACATTTAATGGAACTTAAGTAATCCAATTTTAATTATAAATCTATTCATTAAGCAACTGAAACATCTATGTGAATCACCATTAATTTAATCAAAACCTAATGAATCTTTTAAATTTTTGATGTTACTTCATTCCAAACATTCTTCTTTTAATACAAGCTTTTACAAATAGTTCCTTTAACAGACATCATTGGTTATTATATCATTATTATTATTAGATATTTTATCATTTTAATGACAAAAATACTCTTATCCTTATACATAAATAAAATTTTATGTATGCATTATACAATATATATAAACATGTTTGTTTATTTCAGTTTATCTACTTTTGCCAAGATTTGTCCTGAAGATGATTTGTTTTTATAAATTTTTCTAAGGATAGATCTGAATTTAGATTGGAAATTTTACAATTTACATAGAATCTGAAAGTGTGTATTATTGATATGCAGTAATAACCTACTATTATCTGTGTTCTTAATGACAGGTGAAAAGTTGCTTTAAAGAGAAGTTGCTATTCAGACACACACACACACACTTATTTACCTCCCATACCATGCATTGTATTGTCTTTTCTATTTCCATGGCTCCCTAAGATTCCTGATATAACTAGCTGCTTACCCAAGTGAATTTTCAAAGTCCTTCCTAAAAAAGTCAAGCACCCATACAAAAGAAAACTATCCAAGACTTTTAAAAATTATGTCTAAAGAAGGATAACATCTGTACAGAAATGTTCACAAATCATAAATATACAGCTTAACATGAATCCACTCATATAAATGCCACCTATCTCAAGAAATAACCATTCAAGTTTAAAGTAATATCACAATAATCTTAGTTGGGAACAGCACTCTGGTTCTGGTGTTTGGAATAAAAATTTTGACAAAATGTTTACATAGTTTTAGTTTCAAGGTATATATAGATAAGGGCTTCCCTTGTGGCTCAGCTGATAAAGAATCTACCTGAAACGTGGGAGACCTGGGTTCAATCCCTGGGTTGGGAAGATCCCCTGGAGAAGGGAAAGGCTACTCACTCCAGTAGTCTGGCCTGGAAAATTCCATGGACACAGTTCATGGGATCAGAAAGAGTCGGACACGACTGAGGGACTTCCACTTTCATATATAGATAAAAGGATTTTAAATGTTATATGTGCTTTGTTGAAATTTCCCATTTTTAATGTGGAAAGAAATAACAAAAAATATGAATATGTATTTGTTATGACAATGTTATTATGATATGAAAACTAAAAACATCCTCATGATTTGTCATCTATGGTATTTCAGAATTCAATTCTGAATTATTTGATAATTATTATAATATTAATTATATAATATTTTGCAGTTATATATTAATTATATAGTTATTAATAATTCAATTAGAACTACAGTTTGTAAAAATTCTATTAAGAATGTAGGGTTTACTGCAAAAGAATGCTCTCTAAACTAATCTTTTGAAAGTTCTGTTACACTTTCTTTTTTTTCTTTTGGAAAAACTTTGCATAGGTACAAAAGGTGCATGCTCTTTATTTCCTTCATTTCTTCCTTCCTTGCTCCCTTGCTTTCTGACTCCCTTTACTGATCTTTAATGGACATTTATATAGCACTGTTATTTTCTTAAATCATTCTGAGTCGATGGTCCAAGGGTAGATTCAAGTTTACTGAACAGGGTTAAAATGACATAGAATTGAGGACTGAAGTCCTGATTAATAATGTTTTCATTATATTTGCAGTCACCCAAATACCCTGAAGACATGAAGAGAGACAGGTCATTTTATGCATTTTTAACTTTTTCTCCATATGTGTTGGAATACCACCTCTGTAATCAACTCTACCTCTATTCAGCTTTTCTTCTTCGAGTATACAATACATCATATCTTTTCATCCTCATTTTCTAACTGCCTTATGGATGAATTAAACACATTATCAGGTTGTATGCTGCTTTGGAATGGAATTGAGAAACTGAATTAGAGAAATGTCCTAATACCTGTGGCATTCTGTTTGAGTGTTTATGGGTACTGCACACCAACAGTCACTCACCTTTGACTTTTGGTCAATATTGGCAATTTGCCTTCAAGGGCATCAATCTCTTCCTCTTCTTTTAGCTTGAGTGGCCACCAGACTTTCTCCCCAGTGTAAGGGTGGCTCCGTCTCTTTGAAGGGAGTCTGCTTCACTATTAACAGACCTTGTTGATAAATAATGGAAAATATTCTCCTTTTATGAATGCAGGTTGTCAGGGAAAGGAACTCTAAGTATATTTCAGTTCTCCTCACTTCCGAGATCTACTTTTCTGTAGAATCTTAGACAACACTGCCTTAGCAAACTAGTGGAGCTCTTTGGTCAATTTCTGGATGATAATGTCATTTTTGGTAAATATATGAATCTGGTGAACTGGCTACTTGGACAGCATGAATCAGCGATGCTGTATTATTCTGTTCCCCTTAGATAAATTTTGACAAGGGCAAAAAGTAAAAGCATACTGTGTTCTTTGGCTTTATGGCTTACATTGTGATCATTCTTTTTCATCTTATTTTGTAAGAGCTCTGATAGAGAATAGATGAATCTGGCCACGCTATGCTCAACAGGAGAAAGGACAAGTTGAATTTGGAATCCATCATGATGAGTCACCTTATATAAAGAAGAAATTAGGGTGTCTGTGGAGAGAGAAGTAGTGATTGGACAAGGACACTTTAAATGCAGGAACATATTTTCCTCTGCCCCTCATAAAACTAGGACAGGGTAAGCAGTTTAGAGAGGGTCTCAGATCTCTGCTAGAAATTTGAAACAGTAGCACCATTAAGGAAACAGCCCTCACCAAAAAAAAAGTAATATCTAATTATTACTTAGAAAATAAAGGGACTTGACTGAAAAACCATACTGATTCTGAGTTTGTTGCCATTTTAATTTTAAATAACTTATTTTGGCTGTGTTAAAGAGAGGAAAATCACCTCAATTTCTGGTTGAAATTCCCTGGTGGTTCAGACAGTAAAGAATCTGCCTGCAATGCAGGAGATCTGGGTTTGATCCCTGGGTCAGGAAGATCCCCTGGAGAAGGGCATAGCAACCCACTCCAGTATTCTTACCTGGAGAATCCCCATGGACACAGGAGCCTGGCAGGCTACAGTCCATGGGGTCGCAAAGCGTCAGACACAACTGAGCAACTAAGCACCCCTTAGGTCATTCTCCCATGCCTCTGTCTTTGTCTCTCTAGACGAAAAGAATTCGGTGAATTTTATCCGAACCACCTTCACTTTCTGCAACAGCAACACTGACCTGTTAGGAAGACGTGTAGGCGTTGTTTCCCACTGTTTTCTAATATTTCTTATAAATTGTGTTCTATTTGACAGAATTGCCTTGGGGTATGCATTGTTGGGAACTTACAGTTTTAGCATTAATAACCAGTCACTTCTGTGTGTAGGATTTTTGTTTTTAAGTGTTAGCTTCCATTATCCTCAGATTTGATGGGTTGGGAAGATGAAATAGCCAAGTAAACAAATAAATGATATACAATCAGTTAGTGACAGCTATGAAAAGAACAGAATAAGAGATTTGAAAGTGATTAGGAGGAGACAGACATTTAGCTAAGTAGTAGGAAAGTGTTTTTTGAAGAGAAGACATATTAACAGAGCTCTGAAAAGGAGCCAACAGTGACAAAATGAAAAGATTAGGAAATGAGTCAGAGGAGGCAGGTAGGGCTAGATTTTGTAGATCATTATAAGGAGTATGAATTTAAAGTTTACTGAAAGACCATTAAAGTTTTAAGAAGGGAAATTACATGATTTGACTTATGTTTTTAAAAGTTAACCCAAGGGACTTCCCTTGAAGTCCAGGGGTTAGGACTCAGGGCTTCCAATGCCAGGAGGAAAGGTTTTCAATGCCTAATCAGGCAACTAAGATCCCACAAGACATGCTGCAAAATAAAAATAAAAAATGATTCATCCCAGGTACTGGGTAGAAAATGTACATTGGGGAAGGAAAAGTACTGGAAACAGAAAAGCAAATTAGGAGGCCTTTGTGATAGTGCAGGTTTGAGATGGACATCATTTGATCTGGGCTCATTTACATGGAGATGAAGATAAATTACCAGGTCATCATCTATTTTAAAAGACTTACTGTTAAATTGGAATTGGGCTGTAGTGCAGCCCAAGGAAGAGGAGAGTACAAGAAGAAACTGATCAGTAGTAAGACAAAGAAAGGAACTAAGGATAACTCATAGATTTATAGCTTAAGCTGCTGAAGGAATGTATTTAAAAGTCACAGTGAACTACAGGAAAAATAGTCAACCATGTAGAATAGTAGCCAAGCTCAGTTATCTTAGATAAATGTATGTGTTTTCCTCTTTCCTGGAATGTTCTGCTTATTTTTATATTCTGAACATGAAAAGGAAATGTAAACTGAAATTTGTTTTGTACATAATTTAAAAATTAAAGAAACTGAAATAATTTAAAATAAACTGGCCAAAAGGTAAATTAGCAGACTTAAAAGCATATTGTTATAACATTGAAATAGCTCATTTTTAAAAAATATTGACTTTTATTTTAATATTTTAAAAAATATTGACTACAGCAAACATTAGCAGTTTAGACATTCATGAGACTGTAAATCCAGGCACTCAGCTAAGTTATAGAAAAATGTTTTGCAGAAAAAACTGAATATAATTTATGAGACAAATTTGCTCATTCAAAGAACCAGTGAGATTTGTTAGTTCCTTCCAGCCAAATATCACCAGGGGCACAAATCTCAATTTTATTGCTGTTGCTGTGAGTGAGAAGCCACCCATGGCAAACCCTGGGGCAACTTAGTAAGAGGGTGTGAGAAACACTGAGTAGGATCTGGGCTTTGTGTTAGCTGCTTTGGAGAGGGTTTAAAAAAGCAGGGATTTTCTCTGGCTTGGAGGCTGTCAGAAAGTAGAGAATAATTCTGTGATTGGATGTCTTAATAAATCTTACCTAGAAGGTTGGAAGAATTAAATGAAGCTAAAGACTTCAGTTAAAACATGCAGTAGTCACTCAGCTGGAATATTTTATCTTTCTTGTGGTTTGTACAGTAGTTATGTTTTGCCTGTGCTTAGACATGATTATACAACTTTGGTTTTGCCCTATCTGATGTCAGTTCTCTGGGAAGTGGTGCACATCCAACAAACGAATACCAAGACCTAGCTATGAGGACCAGGCCAGCTACTGGCTGTCATGGGCAGTTTTTCTTTCTAGCATTGACATTATGAGTGACTTCTGCATGTACACATGTTTTCTAGCCTAACTTCACATAGATTACTTTTATTTACTTCTACATTTTAGGTAATTGTGAGGAAATGAATATATACCCACATAGTGTTACATTGCTAATAATATATCTTTTTGTATTCTTTTAACCATAGTGCTTACTCAAAGACAACATTTTGTTTTTGGTTATTTCTTTTAGTTTTCATCTTTAAAATATTGTTTTGAAATGAGAGAGGCAATTGTGTGTGAAAATTAATGTTAAGAAAATCTATTACAACATAGCAGCTGGAAGACAGAAAATTATTCTCTAACATTCTAATTTGTTTTTAGAGCCTACTGAAATAACATTTGAAAAATAAAAATGTAGAACATAAAAAGATACATGATTTCCTGTTTGAAATTTAGTATTATAAACTGAAAACTGCACAACCTAAAAACTGAGAATTATAGTTGATTTGGAAGTCCTGCTGAGGACTTAAGCCTGGGAAACAGGCTCTGCAGTGATCCTGAGGGACTGTCCTGAAGAGGTATGGGAGGAGCCAGGATACATATAGGAGTTTTTGCAGCAAAGACCAGGTATTCAGAACATTAAAAGATAACTTAATTACAAAGAACCTAGCATCTCAAATTAATGCGTTTAGCACTTCCCTGTATAAGGGAAGATGCAAGAGTCTGGACTCATTGGTATGCACCTTAATTGTCTAGAGCCATTTTCCTGTCTTTTCCATCTTGAATCCCCTCAGTGTGCACAGTTATGGATGGCTGCAGTAGCTGATGGCTGCGACATCCTTTGTTTACTGATATGGATAGTGACATTCTTCCTCTACAGTATCACCTCTTGGTCATAAATTTAACCAGTCTTTGGGAGGGATTTCATGTCCCACAGTGCAAAGAAAACTCACTCCTAGATCAGGTAGATTCTGTTGATAGGTCATTCAATGTGTTAAATATTGGCTTAGACCCAACTAATAATCTAAAATCTCTGGATCACCTGTATTAGTCTGTTATGACCCAGGAAATGTTTTTCCTTGTTTCTTCTTTTCATATCTAGAGTTGTCCTAATTATTCTATGTAGAGTTATATATATGATCAACTGCTTCAAGATTTTAGCCATTATTAATTTTGTCTGGTTACACATTGGATAATACAAGATGCAATCTTACAAAATAGACAGGATAAGTAATATAGCTAGTAACATTACTAAGGTCATGGTACAGCAGAGAGATACAAAGCATTAATAATTTTAAAACAAAGAACAAATTAAAACAATTACTAATATAAATAGTTGTAATCTGACTGCAATAAACCAGCTGGAGAAGCCAAATTTTGGAAGGATCAGGTAGAGAGAAAAATGTTTCATCTTTGTTTACAAAATTTCACTTTATCCATTGTTGTAGGTCATAGCATAAGAGGAAAGATTTTTCTGGAAAATAAAGGTTTAAAAATACATACATTGGCTTTTCAAGTCATAAATTATAAATCATATTTAACAGCTTATTAAGTTCTATGTAATTAATCTTTATTGATCTGAATGTGGTTATCAGGTTTTTTATTAGTTTTGTAATTTCTTACTCAATTCAGTGTTGTTTAATTTGCCAAAAATTCCTTTTTTATGGCTCTTCTGGAAAATCTTCATCTTCTTCATAATCTTCATTATGCTTTCATAAAAGCATCAAAGTAAAACAATGATTGTCTATAAATGACAAGACTTAAAATGGCATGGTTAAAGATCTGATTACAATGCAATTAATCAGAAACTTGATATTTCTGTGACATATAACATTTTAAGATAATACCTAGAATTATGACTGATAACATATCACTGCATACCAGACTTTTAGGAATTCCATATAAATTTTAGAATATATGTATCAGTGAAATTTACTTATACCCTAAGAAGATTTATCTTTAATCACTTGACAATGCTTCTCAAGAAATTTTACATACCAAATAAGACTAATCTCTTCTCCGAGACCTCTAAGGATGTTTTTGAAGTATCCCAGAGTTAGCAGAAGGTCAAAAGAACTTAAGTTAGAAATTGATACTTGGGGAGTTTATCAAAAATATAAAAAAATTTTTAAATACTTGGTCAATAAGATCATTAATCACTGTGAAACAACAGTTATTTACTTAACCAAATGACAAAAGATTTCAAAAACAAATACAGATCAGTTAAAGGCAAAGAAACTCACACATCTATTATCAAAATGCAATATTTCAAGAAAACTGTATTCTCTTAACAGAGAGAAGTAACATACATGGTCTTGTACCAGCCGACTTTTAATGAAAAAAATCCATTTACCTAATTAATTAAATTTATTCTAATTCAAGCCTGACCATGTACAAAAGTCTTTTTAATGGTTTCTTTTTTTACAAATCTTTCACAACTTTCAGTATTCACATTAGTTTGGTCCTTTATTTTCCCTTCCAGAAACAAACAGTTCTCAGTTCAGTTCAGTTCAGTCTCTCAGTCGTGTCCGACTCTTTGCAACCCCATGAATTGCAGCACGCCAGGCCTCTCTGTCCATCACCAACTCCCGGAGTCTACCCAAACCCATGTCCATTGAGTCGGTGATGCCATCCAACCATCTCATCCTCTGTCGTCCCCTTCTCCTCCTGCCCCCAATCCTACCCAGCATTAGGGTCTTTTCCAATGAGTCAACCCTTAGCATGAGGTGGCCAAAGTATTGGAGTTTCAGCTTCAACATCAGACCTTCCAATGAACACCCAGGATTGATCTCTTTTAGGATGGATTGATTGGATCTCCTTGCAGTCCAAGGGACTCTCAAGAGTCTTCTCCAACACCACAGTTCAAAAGCATCAATTCTTTGGCACTCAGCTTTCTTCACCGTCCAACTCTCACATCCATACATGACCACTGGAAAAACCATAGCCTTGACTAGACGGACTTTTGTTGGCAAAGTAATGTCTCTGCTTTTAAATATGCTATCTAGGTTGGCCATAACCTTCCTTCCAAGGAGTAAGCGTCTTTTAATTTCATGGCTGCAGTCACCATCAGCAGTGATTCTGGAGCCCAAAAAACAGTTCTAGGACAAAATAATTCTTTCCACTTAACAAAATGGATTTCCATCCTTACACTTTCTTTTATTTTTCTTGCATACTGAATTGTTTTCCTTATCTTTAGTGGTCTTAATTACCTATTATATTTTTAACTCTTTCAAATATATTTTTTATTATATATTAGAGAAAGTTGATTTACAATGTGTTGGTTTCAGGTGTAAACCAAAGAGATTAAGTTATACATATATCCATTCTTTTCAGATTCTTTGCCCATATAGGCTATTACAGAATATTTAGTAGAGTTCCTTGTGCTTTACAGTAGATCCTTCGACTATTTTATATATAGCAGTGTATATATATTAATCTCAACTCCTAATTTATCCCTCCCTCCCACCTTTCCCCTTTGATAACCATAAGTTTGTTAGAGGTGCCTGAGTCTGTGAGTCTGTTTCTGTATTATAAGTAAATTCATCTGTATCATTCTTTAGATTCCACAAATAAGTGATATGATATTTGGCTTTCTCTAACTTCTGTCACTTAGTATGATAATCTCTAGGTCCATCCATGTTCCTGCAAATGGCATATTCTCATTCTTTTCCATAACTGAGTAATATTGCAATGTATATATGTACCACATCTTCTTTATCCATTATTCAGCGGACACTTAGGTTGCTTCCCTGTCTTGGCTATTGCAAATAGTGCTGAAATGAACATTGGGGTGCAGTATCTTTTCAAATTATGGTGTTCTCCCAGATATATGCCAGGGAGTGTGATTGCTGGATCATATTGTAGTTCTTCTTTTAGTTTTTTAAAGAATGTCTATGCTGCTTTCCATAATGGTTGTATCAATTTACATTGCCAGCAACAGTGTAAGACAGTTCCTTTTCTCCACACCCTCTTGAGCATTTATTGTTTTAGACGTTTTGATGATAGCCATTCTGTCCAGGTGAGGTGATACCTCATTGTAGTTTTGGTTTGCTTTTCTCTAATAATTAGCAGTGTTGAGCATATTTTCATGTGCTTTTGACCATCTGTACGTCTTCTTTAAGGAACTATCTATTTAAATATTCTGCCCATTTTTTGATTTGGTTGTTCGTTTTTTTTGAAATTGAGCTATAAGAACTGTTTGTATACTGGGATATTAATCCCTTGTCAATCACTTTGTTTGTAAATATTTTCTTCTGTATGTGGCTTTTCTTTTCATTTTGCTTCTGATTTCCTTTGTTGGGAAAAAGTTTTTAAGTTTATTAATTAGGTCCTATTTGTTTGTTTTTGTTTTTATTTTCACTTCTCTCAGAGGTAGATCCAAAAAAGATATTGCTGCAATTTATATCAAAGATTGTTCTGCCTATGTTTTCCTATAAGAGTTTTATAGTATTCAGTCTTTCATCTAGGTCTTTAATCCATTTTGAGTTTATTTTTGTGTATGGTATTAGAGAACATTCTAGTTTCCTTTTTTTACATGTAGCTGTTTGGTTTTCCCAACATCACTTATTGAAGAGACTGTCTTTTCTCCATTGTATATTCTTACCTCCCTTGTCATAGATTAATTGACCATGTAAGTGTAGGTTCATTTCTGGGATCTGTTCTCTTTCATTAATCTATGTGGTTGTTTTTATGCCAGTACCATACTATTTTACTTACTGTAGCTTTTTCGAATAGTCTGAAGATAGAGAACCTGATTCCTCCAGCTCTGTTTTTCATTCTCAGGATTGCTTTGCAAATCTATTTAGGGTCTTTTGTGTTAACATTAAAATTAAAAAAAAAATTGTTCTAGTTCTGTGAAAATTGCCATTCATAATTTAGTAGGGATGGCATTGAATTTGTAGATTTCCTTGGACAGCATACTCATTGTGATAATACTGATTCTTCCAGTCCAAGAACATGGTATATCTTTCCATCTGTTTGTGTCATCTTCAGTTGTTTTCATTAGCATTTTATAGTTTTTAGAGAACAGGTCTTTTGCCTTAGATAGGTTTATTACTAGGTATTTTATATTTTTTGATGTGATGGTAAATGGGATCATTTCCTTAATTTCTCTTTCTGACCTTTCATTGTTAGTGTATAGGAATGCAAGAGATTTCAGTGTATTAATTTTGTATCCTGTAATTTACCAAATTCATTGATCAGTTCTAGTAGTCTTCTGATAGCATCTTTAGGACTGTATATAGAGTATTATGTCATCTGTAAACAGTGACAATTTTACTTTTTCTTTTCCAATTTGGATTCCTTTTATTTCTCTTTCTTATCTGATTGCCATGGCTAAGACTTCCAAAGCTATGTTGAATAAAAGAGGTAAGAATTGACATCCTTATCTTCTTCCTGACCTTGGAGGAAATACTTTTAACTTTTCACCATTGAGAATGACATTTGCTATTGGTTTTTCATATATGACCTTTATTATGTTGAGGTAGGTTCCCTCTATGCCTACTTTCTGGAGAGTTTTTCTACATCTATTGAGATGATCATATGATTTTTATTCTTTAATTTGTTATTATGGTACACCAAACTGATTGATTTGCAGATATTGAAAATCCTTGCATCTCTGGGGTAAATCCCACTTGGTCGTGATGTATGGTCCTTTTAATGTATGTATTGTTTTAACAATATTTAAAATTGTTTAAAATATTTAATAATTAAATTAACAATTTAATATTTAAAAATATTATAGTTTTAACCCTTAAAAACCTTAATCTTTAGTGAAAATTGATAAGCAGCAAGGAATTGTGAACTGTTTGTCATACCAGCATTTTGTGATTAGAATATTCCATAACTTCTAGAAACATACCATTGCCTCATAGCAAAATTTCTTTTCTTGATATAGTACAAGACGTGTGTCTAATAAACCCAGTATCTTTGGTTTCTCTCTTAGTGTGTTAGTTGCTCAGTCCTGTCTGACTCTTTGCAAGTCCATGGATTGTAGCCTGCCAAGCTTCTCTGTCCAAGGAATTCTCCAGGCAAAAATACTGGAGTGGGTAGCCATTCCCTTTCTCCAGAGGATCTTCCTGACTCAGGGATCGAACCTGGGTCTCCTGAACTGCAGGCAGATACTTTACCATCTGAGCTACCAGGGAAACCCAAAATACTTGAAATACAAAGCAATTTAAAAAGTAATGTCATTTACACTTTAAAAACTTGGTATCACTCACCTTCTCCTGATAGACATGTAGAGACAGAAGAAAGCAGATACTATAAAAACGTTAATGTTAATTCACATATATTCTCCAAATTCTCTTGGGGCTACTTATGCTTATATTCCTCCTACAACCATCTAATTTAAATTTAAAAGAAGACTGAAAAGATTTTGGGTCTTCAGGTAGGAGTTACATCTGTCTTTGAGGAGAAGGAAGGTAGACTTATCCCAGGAGGTGAGAATTCTGTGAATCTTTGTGGAAGAGTTTCAAGTTCCAGGCTGGAAGAGAGACTGATTCACTGGCTCAGTTAGCAATTGTTGTTCCCCTCCTGCATTCCAGGCAGCACCAAGCAAATGTAGAAGCATTCCAAGGTGAAGCTATATTGTTGCAGGAAAGAGTGGGGTGCCAGAGGAGGGTCATGTCCCTGGTCTCGGGAGAGTCCTTGGGATGGGACAGGCTACCAAGTGGGGGTCCTTGATTTCTCTCTTGGAAGGAGACAAAAGTAGGTAATATTAGACCCGTGTAGCAGTTAATGTTTCAGTATTTTATATTATTTGAAATTACCTGGATATTCAATGAATTTCCATCATTTAACTTAATTCAGCAAAATTCAAGTTAACCAAAAATCTGGAGAAACTGTTTAGATAGACATACCCAAAATATAATTTTTCCTAAAGAGTTCACCTAAAAATTCATGTCATTTACCTTTATTTTATAACTTATGAAAATCATACCAAGTTATTCTCTCTTTCTTGCTGACAAGCTCTCCAACAGAAATAACATGAACTTATTGATCGTCAGTAAACCTAGGTACTATAAAAGTAAGACATGTCTATATTTATTAAGCCAACAAACTTAAGCTAGATTTAACACCAGTAATTATTGACTCAGACAGAAAAAAAATCTGCTTGCAATGCAGGAGACCCACGTTTGATCCCTGGATCAGGAAGATCTCCTGCAGAAGAGAATGGCTATCCACCCCAGTATTCTTGCTTGGAAAATTCCACAGACAGAGGAGCCATGGGGTTGCAAATAGTTGGACATGACTGAGCAACTAACACTTCCATTTTCTTTAATATTGACTGTTTTCTGCACCACATGAACTTGAAATTCATTCTGACTAGTTTAGTTTTCAGAAATATTTAATTTGCAAGTGCTTACTTTTAAGTCAACTAAATAAAACTCTTTTTATAAATTTAATTTTGATAACGTTATCTGGAGGTAGAGACATGACCTACATAATGCTTTAACTTCATTAATTGATCTGTTGCTGGTCTGATATCTCAGTGCAATTTTTTATAACCCTTTAAATATTTACCTTCAGTCCAGTTCAGTTCAGTTCAGTCACTCAGTCGTGTCTGACTCTTTGCGACCCCATGAATTGCAGCACTCCAGGCCTCCCTGTCCATCACCAACTCCCGGAGTTTACCCAAACTCATGTCCATTGAATCGGTGATGCCATCCAGCCATCTCATCCTCTGTTGTCCCCTTCTCTTCCTGTCCCCAATCCTTCCCAGCATCAGGGTCTTTTCCAATGAGTCAACTCTTCACATGAGGTGGTCAAAGTATGGAGTTTCAGGTTCAACATCAGTCCTACTAATGAACACCCAGGACTCATCTCCTTTAGAATGGACTGGTTGGATCTCCTTGCAGTCCAATGGACTCTCAAGAGTCTTCTCCAACACCACAGTTCAAAAGCATCAATTCTTCAGTGCTCTGCTTTCTTCACCGTCCAACTCTCACATCCATACATGACTCCTGGAAAAACCATAGCCTTGACTAGACGGACCTTTGTTGGCAAAGTAATGTCTCTGCTTTTAAATATGCTATCTAGGTTGGTCATAACTTTCCTTCCAAGGAGTAAGCGTCTTTTAATTTCATGGCTGCAATCACCATCTGCAGTGATTTGTGAGCCCAAAAATATAAAGTCTGACACTATTTCCACCGTTTCCCCATCTATTTCCCATGAAGTGATGGGATCAGATGCCATGACCTTAGTTTTCTGAATGTTGAGCTTTAAGCCAACGTTTTCACTCTCCTCTTTCACCTTCATCAAGAGGCTCTTTAGTTCTTCTTCACTTTCTGCCATAAGGGTGGTATCATCTGCATATCTGAGGTTACTGATATTTCTTCTGGCAATTTTGATTCCAGCTTGTGTTTCTTCCAGCCCAGTGTTTCTCATGATGTACTCTGCATATAAGTTAAATAAGCAAGGTGACAATATATAGCCTTGACGTACTCTTTTTCCTATTTGGAACCAGTCTGTTGTTCCATGTCCAGTTCGAACTGTTGCTTCCTGATCTGCACACAGGTTTCTCAAGAGACAGGTCAGATGGTCTGGTATTCCCATCTCTTTCAGAATTTTCCACAGTTTATTGTGATCCGCACAGTCAAAGGCTTTGGCATAGTCAATAAAGCAGAAATAGATGTTTTTCTGAGGTTATGCTGGACATCAAAGCAACCCTTGGTAATATATGAAAATTGAAACCATATCAAGCATCTTCTGTGACCACAATGCTATGAGATTAGAAATCAACTACAAAAAAAAAAAATTCTGTAAAAAGCACAAACACATGGAGGCTAAACAATATGTTACTAAACAACCAATGGATCATTGATGAAATTAAAGAGGAAATAAAAAAATACCTAGAGACAAATGAAAACAAGAAAGTGACAATCCTAAACCTATGGGACTCAGTAAAAGCAATTCTAAAAGAGAAGTTTAAAGCATATCATCTTACCTCAGGAAACAAGGAAAATTTCAAAAAACTTAACATTATGCCTAAAGCAACTAGATAAACATGGAAAAACAAAACCCAAAGCTAGCAGAAAGAACAAAATCATAAACATCATAGCAGAAATAAATGAAACAGAGATCGAGTAAGCAATAAAAAAAAGAGCAATTAAACTAAAACCTGGTTCTCTGAATAGAAAAAAAACAACAGTACAACTAGCAATGAAAAAGGAGAAATATAACTGACAGCAGAGAAATACAAAGGATCATTAGACACTACTGCAAGCAACTATATGCCAACCTGGATGACAACCTGGAAGAATTGGACAAATTCTTAGAAAAGTATAATCTTCCAAGACTGAACCAGAAAGAAATAAAAACTACGAACAAATGTATCACAAGTACTGAAATTGAAACTGTGATTGAAAAACTCCCCCAAAACAAAAGCCCAGGACCAGATGGCTTCATACAAGCATTCTATTAAATGTGGTAAAGAATCCGCCTGCCAATGCAGGATATGAGGTTTCAGTCTCTAGGTTGGAAAGATCTCCTGGAGAAGGAAATGGCAACACATTCCAGTATTCTTACCTGGAAAATTCCATGGACAGAAGAGCTTGGTGGTCTGTAGTCCATGAGATCACAGAATCAGACATGACTTAGCAACTCAACAACAAAAAAATTAAACATGTAGAGAAGAGTTAACAACTATCCTTTTGAAACTATCCAAAAAAAATGCAGAGAAACCTATTTTTGAGGCCATAATATTTTGATACCAAAATCAGACAAAGATATTGCAAAAAAAGAAAACTATAAACCAATATCACTAGTGAACCCAAATGCAGAAATCCTCAACAAAATAATAGCAAACTGAATTTAACAGTAAATTAAAAGGATAATTTACCATGATCAAGTAGGATTTATCCCAGGGATGCAATGATTTTTCAGCATCTGTAAATCAGTGTGATATACCACATTACCAAACTGAACCATATCATCATCTCAATGCTATGCAATACATACAGAAAAAGCTTTTGACAATATTCAACACCCATTTATGATAATTCTCCAGGAAGTGGGCATAGAGGGAACCTACCTCATGTTGAGTTGATTAGCAGCTGACACTTCCTCCTTCTTCATCTACACAAAATATAGTTGTTTTTCCATTTTCTAATGCTTCATCATTGACCAAACTTTCCGGTTACTTTGTCTTTTATCCAGATAATGATGATACAACCACTGAGGTTACATCCCAGTCCTAACTCACTAGGAAATCATTTGGGATGATATTGTGTATTTTGCTAACTCTGAGAGCTATCTAATTCCTTTTGTTCCTAAGATTCTCTTCTCAGCTTATTGTCTGTCAAGTGTCTCTGAAAAAAATCACTAGTTTAGAGACATTTAGGGGAAAATGAGAAGAAATATATAACATGAGCACCCATTTGAATTAAGATTGATTTAAATTGGCCATAAAAAGCTCTGATTAATTAATTTAATGAATGTAGTAAATGCCATGCCTATTTTTCATCTTAATTCTCTAAATCTCTTAACTGTGTAAAAAAGGAGAGCAGCAACTTTAAAGATATTTTCTCTGTGGAAGTCGTCTTTGAGTCCTTATCACAGGGACTATCTTCTCATCTATTTCTCCTTTTTCTGTTGGTAGTTCAGGAAAAAATGTTTGTCACCTAAAGAAATTTTTAAAAAATTCTGCTTGCAGCAGCAAAATTGTTTATTTCACCAGCAACATAACCTGATACTACTTCAGGGGAGATTAAGCACAGAGGAAAACCTAAGTGTATTTCAGGCCCAAGCATAATCAATCCTTTTCTAAAAGCCATATAAAGCCAACATTTTTACTTGGATAAAAAATGATGTAACATTTTCTACTTCTAAAAAAATTCGAAACTGTTTATAGAAACTATATACTGTCAGTATAGAGACTTCAAGAAGCAAGTGATCAACTCGCTATTAACTTTTTTCTATTGCCTTTACTGTGTGAAGGTAAACCGGTTATTTTTGCCAAAATAACTAACAAGCTTAAATTAGTCACAGGGAAATGAAGAATATACAGGCTATGTTTTAAATCAGAAGAGTTGGATTCAAATGTCTGGTGAATGACATTGATTACTAAATGATGTGAATCTCAGTTTACTCATCTGTAAAATGGGGGAGGGTTATTATAAGGTTAAAGACAATGTATAAGAATTAAATGTGATAGTCTTGGTGGCATGTAAGAATGTTCGACATGATGCTTGTCTCATAGTAAACACTCACTAAAAGTTCATGTGCTCACACATATTTCTTCAAAGGTTTATTAATTTTTCTACTTCATGCATATTAGTAACATGATATAGCAACTTGCTTGGATTTGGAACTTAGTAATAACTTCACAGCAATAGTGATTTTCATGGCTATAGCAGGACATAGTAATAGCAGTAGAAATTAGCAAATTCTCTGACTAGCAATGCAGAGCATCTAAAACTAATATCACTAATGAGACTAGTGAAAAGTGTAATTGAATTTTTCCTTTTCCCTTTTTTAAAAAAGAATAAATTCCCTTAGCAAATGGTTGCTTATTATTACTGATATTTTAAGAAATTTACTATCTTTGGGGAGAAGAGTTACGACAGGATGACTATTAATGATTGTTTCTGCCTCAAAATATGCTATGTCACTGAATCAGTTTTTATGATATGAACTGCATCTTGCTATTCCTGACTCTTATGCTTTTGACAGTACCTATGAAAATGTCAGTTTACTCAACCTCACAGAATATGGTAAGCATCATACACCTCATTTGTGTGTGTGTCTATATGTTCAGGTTCATGGTAGAATGCACCAAAATGCTTCATAGTCAGAATTATGTAATCTGGATTTTCTGGAACCTCATTTTTAAATAAGTATACATGGCTACTATAATAAATCTCACTCTATTTACAGTGAAATTTTATATCCAAATCAAATAATAAAATACGTACTTGTTTTATGTAGCCTACATAAGTGAAGTTTTCTTTTATTATGTTATTTTTTTTAAAACTACGAATGATTTTCACTCTTTCTGAAGGAAAGAAAGAAAACAACTATAGGATTTTTTTTAATATGTGAGACTGTGAATTAACTATTGTTTTTGCCACTGTATACTAACTGTTTTTTGCATTCTCTCCAACTCCTCTGGAAAATGGAGGAGGAAATTATTGTTGGATATCCTCTTTATTTCTCCCTATATAAAATAAACCAAATCATGAAAAATTTTTATAATAACAGGAAGAGAACAAGGCTATGAGTTATAATAAAAATATGACTAGGAATAGAATTAAATTTGATAGCAATTTTTAGTTCTATTTCACATTAATTTTGATGTAAAGTAATTAGAGATTTCATACTTAAATATCTATTTTAATATATATTATCTCCACTATTAAAAATTTCTTAGACTCACTGCTAAAATATTAAGTTTCTAATACAAAACTCAACTAACTAGGTCAGCAATACGTGAAACATGAACTTCCAGATGTTCACGCTGGTGTTAGAAAAGGCAGAGGAGCCAGAAATCAAATTGCCAACATCAACTGGATCATCGAAAAAGCAACAGACTTCCAGAAAAAACATCTATTTCTGCTTTATTGACTATGCCAAAGCCTTGGACTGTGTGGATCACAATAAACTGTGGAAAATTCTGAAAGAGATGGGAATACCAGACCACCTGACCTGCCTCTTGAGAAACCTGTATGCAGGTCAGGAAGCAACAGTTAGAACTGGACATGGAACAACAGGCTGGTTCCAAATAGGTAAAGGAGTACATCAGGCTGTATATTGTCACCCTGCTTATTTAACTTATATGCAGAGTACATCATGAGAAACACTGGGCTGGAAGAAACACAAGCTGGAATCAAGATTGCCAGGAGAAATATCAATAACCTCAGAAATGCATATGACACCACCCTTACGGCAGAAAGTGAAGAAGAACTAAAGAGCCTCTTGATGAAGGTGAAAGAGGAGAGTGAAAACGTTGGCTTAAAGCACAACATTCAGAAAACTAAGGTCATGGCATCTGATCCCATCACTTCATGGGAAATAGATGGGAAAACAGTGGAAACAGTGGCTGAGTTTATTTTTCTGGGCTCCAAAATCACTGCAGATGGTCATTGCAGCCATGAAATTAAAAGACGCTTACTCCTTGGAAGGAGAGTTATGACCAACCTAGATAGCATATTTAAAAGCAGAGACATTACTTTGTCAACAAAGGTCCATCCACTCAAGGCTATGTTTTTTCCACTGGTCATGTATGGATGTGAGAGTTGGAATATAAAGAAAGCTGAGTGCAGAAGAATTGATGCTTTTGAACTGTGGTGTTGGAGAAGACTCTTGAGAGTCCCTTGGACTGCAAGGAGATCCAACCAGTCCATCCTAAAGGAGATCAGTTCTGGGTGTTCACTGGAAGGACTGATGTTGAAGCTGAAACTCCAATACTTTGGCCACCTGATGTGAAGAGGTGACTCATTTGAAAAGACCCTGATGCTGGGAAAGTTTGAGGGCAGGAGGAGAAGGGGACAACAGAGGATGAAATGGTTGGATGGCATCACCGACTCAATGGACATGGGTTTGGGTAGACTCTGGGAGTTGGTGATGGACAGGGAGGCCTGGCGTGCTGCGGATCATGGGGTCACAAAGAATCGGACACGACTGAGCAACTGAACTGAAGTGAACTGAATATTAATGGCAAGAGGGATAGTATCTGGAAGTATATACTGGAGCCTATTTTATTTTGACAAAAAGATGTTGGATTTAAAGTCTTCCCCTTTCTGCTCAACTTAAGCTGTATATTGATAACTTCTCCTCATATAGGAATGCTCTAGTTTTTCCCATACTGAAAAACTCTTTTCCAGCACATTATCAACTTGATACTAATCGAGTTCAGGATTTACTACATTACTGATGAACCTCTCTGCAGGGCAGCAATAGAGACAGAGACAAAGAGAACAGACTCATGGACACAGCATGAGAAGGAAAGGGTGGGATGAATTAAGAGAGTAGCATTGAAACATATACATTATCATATGCAAAACAGGTAGCCAGTGGGAATTTGCTCTATGACACAGGGAGTTCAACCTGGTGCTCTGTGACAACCTAGAAGGGTGGGATGCGGTGGGAGGTGAGAGGAAGGTTCACGAGGGAGGGGACATACCTATACCTGTGGCTGGTTCATCTTGATGTATGGCAGAAACCAGCACAATATTGTAAAGCAATTATCCTCCAGTTAAAAATTTTTTTTTTTAAAAAAGATTTATTACAAAGCTACAGTAATCAAAACAGCAGAGTTTTGGTGAAAGAATAGACAAATACATCAGTGAAACAGAATAGAGAACCAGGAAATAGAGCCACATACATACAGTCCACTCATCTTTGATAAAGGAGGAAAGGCAAGACAGTGAGGAAGACAGTCCATTCAACAAATGCTGTTGGAGCAACTGGACATCCACATGCAAAAAAAAAAAAAAAAGGTAAACACAGAGCTTAAAGCTGTCACAAAAAATTAATTTAAAGTGTAGCAGAGACCTATATAAACACAAAACTATAAAGATTTTAGAAAATAACAGAAGAAAAAGTCTAGAAGAACTTAAGTATGGTGATAACTTTATAGACAATATATCAAAGGTACAATTTGTGGAAGAAATAATTAATATGCTATACTTTATTAAAATTAAATACATGTCACTGCAAAAGACCATGTCAAGAGAACAATAAGATAAGCCATGTACTGGGGGAAAATATTTCCAAAGGACCAATCTGATAAATGCCTTATCAAAAATATATGAGAATGCTTAAAACTCAACAACAAGAAAACAACTCATTTTTCTTTAAAGGCTCAAAAATCTTAAGGATAATTCAACAAAGAAGGTATACAGATGGGAGATCAACATGTAAAAAGATGTTCTACATCATATCATTAGGAATTGCAAATTAAAACAATAATTAGATATCACTACACACCTATTAGAACGGCCAAAATCCAAAACACTGACATCAAATGCTTTGAGGATGTGGCACAACAGGAAGTCTTATTCATTGCTAGTGGTAATGGCAAAATGATACACTCACCTTGCAAGATATCTTGATATTTTCTTACAAAACTAAATACAATCTCACTATATGAACCAGCAATCATGCTCCTTGGTTTTTACCCAAAGGAGTTAAAAACTTATGTCTACGCAAAAACCTGTACAGCAGTGTTTATAGCAGCTTAATTCAAATAGCCAAAACTAGGAAACAATCAAGATATCCTTCAGCAGATGATAGATAAACTGTAGTATATCCAGACAATGGGATATTACTAAGCACTAAAAAGAAATGAACTATCAGGCCATGGAGGAAAGTCATGTGTGTGTGCTCAGTCGTGTTTGACTCTTTGTGACCCCATGGCCTGGAATCTGCCAGGCTTCTCTTTCTATGGAATTTTCCAGGCAAGAATACAGGAGTGAGTTGCCATGCCCTCCTCCAAGGGATTTTCCCAACCCAGAAATAGAACTTGTGTCTCTTATGTCTCCTGCATTGGCAGACAGAATTTTTTTTTTTGCCACTGTACCGCCTGGGAAGCCTTGGAGGAAAGTTAAATGCATATAATTAAGTGAAAGAAGCCAATATGAAAAGACTCTGTAATACATGATTCTAACTACATGACGTTCTGGATAAGGCAAAACCATGGAGACAATATAAAGATCAATGGTTTCCAGGCATTAGTGGTGAGAGAGGAAGAATTGACTGAGAATAGAGGATTTTTTAGGGAAGTGAAATTAATCCATACATTACTATAATGATGGTTACATGTCATTACACACTTGTCCAAACTCTATGTAACACTGGACATGGTTCTTGAGAAGGTCATGAGAACCCTCCTGCCCTGTCACTACAGCCAGTGTCAATTACCAGCCTTATTTCATTTGATGTATCAAAAGCTTTCCTATCCTTGGAAGACCTCTTCCCTTGGCACCCTCAATACCCTTGGCTTGCACTCCACTTCTAGGGTTCCTTCTTTGACTTCTATTCCCCTGCCTGCCTCTTTCATTTACCTGTTCTCCAGAGATCTCTTTTCTGCTTTCTTGTCAATATGCACAGCCTCCTGACCTATGTAACAATCCCGAAAGCTTCAATTTCCATCTTAATTATAATGAAGCTCAACGATATATTTTCAGAGTATATCACCATTTTTCCTAATGCATCATTTTTTTCTTATTTCTAGCAGCCTCATGACCCTTTTGATGTCCTGTAGAATCCCAAGCTTAGTGTGTCCAAATCTGAGCTTATTAGTTTCATCCAGGAAGAGAAACTCCTCTGTCTCCTGAATGAAGGACATTACTATCTCCTGTCATCTAAACCAGCAACCTGTGTTTACCCTCTACTTCATTTTCGTACCAGCAACATCCAATCTGATCCTGTGGATTCTTTCTCATAGGTATGACACGTTTGCTAGTTCCTCCTCTCTCCATATCCAAGATGTGGGGAAACCATCATCACCTTTTATCTGAAACATGGAAATAGCCTCCTTACTTCTGCCGCTGCCTGTAGCCAATTCTTCATGCTACCTCAGAGTGGTCACTCTGAAATTCTAAAATTTGAATCCTGTGTGAGTCATGCCATTTCACAGGGTGGGGGGTGGGGTGCATTTCAGTGGAAGACAGGGTTTATTTATCGACTCCTATGATTGCCATGTGAAAGAATTATTCCAAGTCAACACTGAACTCATGAGTTACACTGTGGTAATCACTTACCCCAAAATGGATACAGTTAATTTCATTGGTGACTTTGGAAGAATTACTGCTCCTTGTGACTCAGATGCTTCCTTTCTAGACCTCTTGAAGTTCATACTCCTATCAAACACAACTCTGATGTTTTGATAGACCAGAGGTGCATTTGATAGGAATCTCTACCCTTGCCCTCTACAAAGACTTTGATTTTCTAGCATGGCCTTGGGTCTGGGATTCTGAACAAGGAAGCATATTATGTCTGTGTGTATACCTAAGCACCATATGTCAATCTAGCCATTCAGTAATAAGGGGGATAATTTATTTTTGATTTGTTTTAATCCATATTCTATATCTCAATGAGTTCAGAGTTCCAATGGGAAAAGTTTAGCTATTTATTGGTCTCCTCAAGCCCCAACATCTGCTGTCTTAATCAGTAAAATTAAGACACAGGCCATGAATGCATTGAAGAAAAATAACAGACTGGGACCCCTGACAGGGCCCTATTGTTTTCTGTAGTGATTTTGAGACAGGCTGGGAACTGGGTCCTTTTGCTGCAGTCCTGCAATGCTTGCACCTGGACACACCTCTCGTCAAGCAACAAAATATAAAGAAACTGCATGGGATTAAAAATCACTGCATCTCAGCAGACGAATGGATAAGGAAGCTGTGGTACATATACAGAATGGAATATTAGCCATTAAAAAGAATACATTCAAATCAGTTCTAATGAGGTGGATGAAACTGGAGCCTATTATACAGAGTGAAGTAAGTCAGAAAGAAAAACACCAATACAGTATACTAACACATATATATGGTATTTAGTTAATCGGTAAAGATAACCCTGTATGCGAGAGATCAAAAGAGACACAGATAAATAGAACAGTGTTATGGACTCTATGGGAGAGGGCAAGGGCAGGATGATATGGGAGAATGGCATTGAAGCATGTAAATTATCATATGTGAAATGAATCGCCAGTCCAGGTTCAATGCATGATACAGGGTGCTCGGGGATGGTGCACTGGGATGACCCAGAGGGATGGGATGGGGAGGCAGGTGGGAGGGGGGTTCTGGAAGGGGAAAACATGTACACCCATGGTGGATTCATGGCAATGTATGGCAAAACAAATACAATATTGTAAAGTTAAAAAATAGATAAATAAACTAATTTAGAAAAAAAAAGGAAAGACACATCAAAGGAAAAAAAAAAAATCACTGCATGCATACACAGTTAGGACAACTTCTGGACAAAAGACACAAAGAGACCAGAAAACCCTACTGCCACTTTGGAAAGGCCCAGAACAAAACCAGGGGGGTGGGTGCAAAAGCTGGGTACTGCGCATTCCTCCTGCATGCAAACCACTTAAGCCACCCCTCCGGCCCAACCCGTGGACATAACCATACCCTCACCCCATGTAAAGAATAAACTTGCCCCACCTTAGTGAGTGAATGAGCAAGGGAATCTGTTGTTTGTTATCACTACCCCGTAAAAAAGCAGGGTCCCAATCAAACTCTTGCCTGAATTTCTTGTCTGGCCTCTGATCAATTTTTATTGATTAAGAAGGCCAAGAATCCTGGTAGGTAACAGTTTAACAAGTGGGACAGATTTTCACTTGCGCTGTTTGCAAAGGCTTATAGTTTCTGGTGCCTGTTTTTCACAGATGTGACCCTGGCTTTTATCTGTTGTGTCCTTATCAGGAAACTTTAAATAGCCCACCAACAGCTGTTTTTCTAGAGTCAGAACTGAACATGCTAGTCTTTGAAAAATAGCAGGTCTATTGAAACTTTAGCAAATATGAGTCTTACTATGACATACTATGACAGCCATACCTTGGCAGCAGGTGCAGACAAGCTGCTCAAATTCTGTTTGTAAATATTTTGAAAGTATATTCGTATATTCTTGTCTGAAGGAGGAGACAGTAGAATGTCTAACCATATAGATTCCAGTGATTTAAGAGGTATTGCCTATCACATAACTTCACACTGGCTCTTAGCTTACTAATTATAAAATTTCTGAACATGACTCTAGGATTCTGAGAATGAAGTCCCTTGTTTTGAAAATAACATGTCATTTCCTTATAAATAGAGAAGCTAAGAAGGCAGTTTACAAAACCTTTCCTTAAAATGACTTCTCTTTGATGTTTTTTTAAAAACAAGCTTCCATTTTACTATCAGAATATTAGAATAAGAAAAGTGAAATAAAAAAATAAATGAGGAAAAATCTCTTTAGGAGAAAGGTTGAAATCTTAGGGACAAGTAAGACTGATGGCAATGACGTTGTGGAATGCCAGGGTAGACCTGAGGCAAATATAACAGTGAAGAGAAAATGCACTAGAAGGAAACAGGTGTTAAAGAAGCTTTTAGAAAAGGAGAATATTTCTTCCTACATCTAGATCAGTAATTAGTTTGAGGACTAAATAAATCTAACAGAAGAAGCAAAGTCTCTAAGAGCAGCAGCCTGGAACACCTGTCCAAGTGCAGTAAGAATCAAGAACACAATGGAAAGCGCTCTCTTAAAGTTACAAGTAGAGCTCACAGTAATAGTTTTTGGAGAAACCACCCTTCAAAAACTGAGGCTGTTGTAATAAGTGGTTACAAAACATCAGGCAAATTTGTGAATGGAAGACAAAACCAGCATAACATTCTCAAAGTATTACTAGGTAAGTTTCCAAAGTAATATAATCATGGTAAGTAAAATTTATACTTTTAGTATGAATCTCTTCCTTGAAATATGGATTCTTATCAAAGGAACAGCTGACGTTTCCCTTTGACATCAAATAAGCACCCCAAACTTAACACACCCTAAATAGAACATGTGATCATACGTGCCATACCTGTGATCTCATCCTCAGTCTTCATTGCTGTTAGTTCATCAGCAGCAATAAAATTACAATAAATAAATTTAGACTTAGCTCTTTCTTTTATACCCCATATCCAGTCTGACAGCAGGACCTATCAACTATGTGTCCATAATCTAACCACTCCTCACTTAGATGGCTACAGCTCTTTTTCCCTTACACCCACATAATTCATCCTCATAGAGTAGCCAGCATGTAACTTTCAAAACAGAATAGCCTGTGCTCAAAATCCTCCAACTAGTACTGTAAATCTTGTACATATGTAGGAGGAAGTGTGAGTTTAGCAATATCTGCAAAACATCTGGAGAAGGCAATGGCACCCCACTCCAGTACTCTTGCCTGGAAAATCCCATGGACAGAGGAGCCTGGTAGGCTGCAGTCCATGGGGTTGCGAAGAGTCGGACACGACTGAGCGACTTTACTTTCACTTTTCACTTTCGTGCATTGGAGAAGGCAATGGCAATCCACTCCAGTATTCTTGCCTGGAGAATCCCAGGGACGGGGAAGCCTGGTGGGCTGCCGTCTGTGGGGTCGCACAGAGTCGGACACGAATGAAGCGACTTAGCAGCAGCAAAACATCTTCAACCCAACAGTTCCACTTCTAGGTATATAGTGAACAACAAAAATGCGTACAAAAATGTGTAAGAATATCCATAGCATTGCTAATAGCCCTAAACAGGAAAAAAAATCACAAATATCCATCTATACTAGTATTAGAAAATAAAAGTAACCAAATTAAGAAGCATGTCAAGTATTAAGAACTCAATTGGGCCTTCTCACAAGTAATGAGGGAATAGCAGAAGGAAACAAAAACACAAGTAAATCAGATGGGGAAAAGGTGTAATCACAAAGAAATGAAGACCTGGACTGTAAAAACATCCAGAAGCAGTGCTGTGAGAAGTCTAGGGCAGAGTTATTGTCCTCAGACTTCTCAATGTAGATGGAGTTGAGGATTCTTGTGAGGTTTGTGAAGCTCTCTAGTTGACAGAAATCCATGACTGGGGAGGAAGTCTTTTCATGGGAGTGGTTTTCACAGGTAAGCTATCTTGTGGCAGAGGATCCCATTGTGCCCCTGGGTCAGGGGACACAAAATGACCACAGGAGACAATGAGGACTTTGTGACAAGTGGAGCCCCTTCTCAGCATTCCAGCAGGCTGCTGTAAGCCTGAAACTCAATGGGAAAGTGGAACAGAAACAGGAAAAAAAGAATTTCGAATAAAATCTGGTAACTGGGGCAGCCACCACTGAAATGTCTAAACATCAAGAAAGCAGATGCTATGCTTTGACAGAAAGGAGTATGTAGATTTTTTTCCCTTGGAAACTGTTAAACTTGTGATACAAACTTAGCTTCTTGATGAGCTATGTCCCTCTTACTAAGTATACACTCACTGGGCACAGAGTCCATTTACCAAGGTTGAACAGAGATTTCCTCATTTAGTCCAAAATTCTCCTCACTAGCATGTATTTAAAATCATCAACTAAAAATGCAACATAGTTGTTGTCATGATGCCAAGGAACAGAGGATGAAGTTAGATGGAAGAGTAAATACTCTGCAGGCAGAATCAGTAAGCCATAACATATTATTTTAACCAGAAATAGTGGAAGGAATGAAAACATTGTAGTGGCTCAGGGTTTCATTATACATCATTACTCATCTGCCATACAGAAGGGAACATCTGTATTCTGTAAGCTAAATAACTCCAAACTGTGATTGTAATAAACCCATAGTCTGTTGTCAGAGTGATATCACACAGCAATTGCCAAGTGCTATTTCCTTTCGTCTTTGACTTTTAAACATGTGGTTTTACCATATTCAGAACAGATTACTACCCAAATGAACATGTTAACTTTAGCTGACAATTTGAAAGTCTAAGACTCCTCCTGAAATGCAGAAGACCTGGGTTAGACTCCTGGGCGGGAAAGATCTCCTGGAGAAGGAAATGGCAACCCACTCCAGTATTCTTGCCTGGGAAATCCCATGGACACAGGAGCCTGGTGGGCTACAGTCCGTGAGGTCACAAAGAATCATATACAGCTGAGTGATTAACACTTTGACTTTGAAAATTGCTGCTAAGTCGCTTCAGTCGTGTCCGACTCTGTGTGACCCCCGAGACGGCCGCCCACCAGGCTCCCCTGTCCCTGGGATTCTCCAGGCAAGAATACCGGAGTGGGTTGCCATTTCCTTCTCCAAGGCGTGAAAGTGAAAAGTGAAAGTGAAGTCGCTCAGTCGTGTCCGACTCCTAGCGACCCCATGGACTGCAGCCCACCAGGCTCCTCTGTCCATGGGATTTTCCAGGCAAGAGTACTGGAGTGGGGTGCCATCGCCTTCTCCGAAGATTATGCAACAATAAAATAAAATCTGATTGTTCTCTAATCAGTCTGAAAATAAATAAAACTTTACATTATAGACTTCGGTTATTAAGAGATTAGGAAAAAAAAGATTAGGAACTTTCATATTCTTATTTAAGCACTAATTTGCATATAGTGATAGTATGTTACACAGATATCTAATTTAGGTTACACTGATATGTTTATATCCATTATTATTGATAAAAAATTAATATCTTCATGATATTCTAAAATTATATGGTTTTATGACCACTGTTTGGAAGCTTATAGGAATGAGATGCTTGCTAGTTTTTCCACTCAATTCATTGCATTCTCTGACAATTCTTATAATGAAAAAAATTCCTTAAGTAGAAACTGTTTCTGGTAAACATCCACTTAGTGGCCTGACACCTGTTATCTATAAAACAGGTGTTAAATCTCCTTTGTCTATCACAAAAGAGCTGCCTTTTAATAAAGGCAACTAATCTAACCCCAACATTCCAAGACATCATTTAGTTTCCCAGAGTCCCTCATAAATTGGAAGCATAACTAGATATAATTCTTCACGTGCATTCTCAATAGTGCACAGTTCAACAGGACTATTCTCATCATCCCTTGAGCCAAAATATAAACTTTAAAAAACTCTGCTACAATAATAAATGAATTTAGCAAAATTAAAGGATAAAAAATCAACACAATGATCAGTGGAGTTACTATTACAGTAGTAACAAACAGACCAAAAAGGAAATTAAGAAAACAATACCATTTACAGTATAATTAAAAAGAATGAAATACTTATGAACAAACCTAACCAAGGAGCTGAAAGACTTGTACATTCATTGACAAAAAAAGTTAAAGACAAAAATAATTGAACAGTCATCCTGTGATCACTGGTTGGACGACTTAGTATTGTTAAAATGCCAATATACCCAAAGTGATCTATCCCTATTAAAATTCCAATCGCATTTTTTGCAGAAATAGGAAAATCCATTCCAAAATTCATATGGACTTTCAAGGGGCCATGAATAACCAAAATAAGCTCTAAAAAGAACAAAATTAGAGGTCTCACATTTCTTGGTTTCAAAATATATTACAAGACCATAGTAACAAAATAGTGTAATACTGGCATAAAAACAGACATACAGACTAATGGAATAGAATAGAGAGCCAAGAAAACAAATCCTTATGTCAATTGATCTCTGGCTAATGTGCCAAGATCATTCAATAGGAAAAAGAGTGTCTCCTCAACAAATGATGCTGGAAAAACTGTATATCCACATGCCAAAGGATGAGGTTGGACTCCTATTTTAGACTATGTACAATATTATCTCAAAATGGATTAAAGACTGAAATAAAAGACCCCAAAACACAAAACTCCTAGAAGAAAACATAAGAGAAAAGCTTCACAACACTGGATGTGGCAATTTCTTTAATATGACTGTACAAGCACAGGAGACCAAAGCAAAAAATAGATAAATCAGACTACATCAAACTGTTTTTCTGTGCATCAGAGGACACAATCAATAGAGTAAAAGGCAATATATGGAGTGGGAGAAGATATTCGCAAATTATATATCTGATAAGGGGTTAATATCCAGAATATAAAAGAACTCCTACAACTTCAACAATAACAAAAATAAATTGAGTAAAAAGTGGGCCAAGGATTTGAATAAACATTTTTCCATAGTTGATATACAAAAGACAAACAAGTATATGAAAAGGTGCTCAACATCACTAGTAAGCAGAGAAATGCATATCAGAACAAAGAAATGTCACCAGATGCCCATTAGGATGACTACTATCAAAACAGAAAATAAGCAACTCTGGTGGTAAGGACATGGAGAATTTGGAACACTTGTGAACTTTTAGTGGGATTGTAAAATGATGAAGCTTCTATGGAAATGGTATACAAGTTCCTCAAAAATCAAAACTGCTGTATGATCCAACAGTCCCACTTCTATATATATATATATATATATATATATATATATATATATATATATATCTCCAAAAGCATTGAAAGCAAAGTCTGAAAAAGATACAGCGTGCTCATAGCATTATTCATGATAGCCAAGAAGTGCAAGCAACCCAAATGTCCACTACAAAATGAATAAACAAAATGTAGTATATATCTATGGTGGAGTATTATTTAATATTAAAAGGAATAAAAATCTTTCCACATGCTACAACATAAATGAAATTAAGGGCATTTTGCTAAGTGAAATAAGTCAGTGACAAAAAGAAATCTTGTATGATTCTACTTATATTAGATATAGAAAGTACTCAAATTCATAGAAACAAAAAATAAAATGGTAGTTACCAGAGATTAAGAGAGAGGAAATGGGGAGTCATTGTTCAATGGGTATAGAGTTTCAGTTTGCAAGGGGAGAAAGAAAAGCTCTGGAAATTGGTTGTACAGCAACATGAATACGCCCTACACTTCTGAACTGGACACTTTTAAATGATTAAGATGGTAAAGTTTACACACCGTTATTCTCTTAGTTCTGGAGAAGGCAATGGCAACCCACTCCAATACTCTTGCCTGGAAAATCCCATGGACAGAGGAGCCTGGTAGGCTGCAGTCCATGGGGTCACGAAGAGTCGGACATGACTGAGCGACTTCACTTTCACTTTTCATTTTCATGCATTGGAGAAGGAAATGTCAACCCACTCCAGTATTCTTGCCTGGAGAATCCCAGGAATGGGGGAGCCTGGTGGGCTGTCGTCTATGGGGTCGCACAGAGTTGGACACGACTGAAGTGACTTAGCAGCAGCAGCAGCAGCATTCTCTTAATTCATTTCGAACTTGTATTCATTATGAAATGCTACTCTATTATGCATGAAATTCTATGCATGAAATTCAAATACTGAAATTATACTTTTTATCAAGACTACGTAAGGGCAGTACCTCAGATGCAAATTTTAAGGAGGTGCCAAAAAACTTAATAGTCAAGATAAATAATATTTTAATGCATTATTTTAAAAAAAATCAAAGTTTCATGAGGAACAAAATATAAAATTTAAATACAGATCAGATCAGTAAAAGTGACATGTCAAGCTATACTGGGGCCTGGGGCAAATGAAAAAATCAGTAATACTGATTCAAGGTTAAAACTTTTTGTATCCACCCACTGTCACATGATCTTGCCATAATCTTACCAGTAAGACTGAATTCATCTGATCTAACCTCCATTGCATTTCCTCCTCTTTACTTCAGAGCTTCAGAATTTCACTTTTCCTTTACTCCTGTTTCTGAGATGTTCTCCCTGTTGGTATTTGGTATATTTGGACTCATCTTATTTCTACTATATGTTCCCTGATTATGTTTTTTATTGATAGTACAACCACACTCCCAGATACTCAAGATTCAATCTGTTACTATAACTCTACCTTCTCTGTCAACAGTTTTATCCATTAAATTGTAAATTCTAATTGTGGGTTCTAACTCAGTCCCTCATTTCTATTTCTGCTGCCACTCTGTTTATTTGACACAACAGTTGTGTTTGCTACTACAATTTGTACCAGTTAAATACCATTGAGAGATTCCCTGGTGGCTCAGACGGTAAAGCGTCTGCCTACAACGTGGGATACCCAGGTTCAATCCCCGGGTCAGGAAGATCTCCTGGAGAAGGAAATGGCAACCCACTCCAGTATTCTTGCCTGGAAAATCCCATGGATGGAGGAACCTGGTAGGCTACAGTCCATGGGGTCGCAAAGAGTTAGGCATGACTGAGTGACTTCACTTTCACTTTCTCTCACGTTCTAAATACCATTGAAGTGCCTGTTTACATGTCACGTCTTTGTGCAGTTCAAGCTCTGGAAGAAGTATTCTTTTTCTCTACACTTACGAACATTTTAGCCAGTTCCAAGAGCCAGTCATTAAATCTTCAGTGATAAATAAAGCTAGAAATAATCACAACCTCTATGGAATTTTTATATCAGTCAACTCAGTTCAGTTCAGTCACTCAGTCATGTCCAACTCTTTGTGACCCCATGGACTGCGGCACGCTAGGCCTCACTGTCCATCATCAACTCCCAGATTTTACTCAAACTCATGTCCATTGAGTCGATGATGCCATCCAACCATCATCCTCAGCTGGTAAAGAATCCACCTGCAATGCGGGAGACCTGGGTTCCAGCCCTGGGTTGGTAAGATCCCCTGGAGAAGAGAAAGGCTACCCACTCCAGTATTCTGGCCTGGTATCAGTTCCATGTGATTTAAATCCCTAGTTTTTATCTTATTACTTAAATGTCTCTCATCTGTTACAAGTTGTTAGCTCCCAGAAAGCAAGTTCAATGTATGTACTTTCAACACCAAGTAGAGTGTGAAATTGTGTGAGTGTGCAATGATTGAATGAATAATTACTTTGAATCTCCTTATCTAGTAATTCCCCCATATTATACATTATATAACACTAGCCACTTAAATGCTGTTGGCCTGGAGGAGAAAACAGAGGTTCATGAAATGTCACAAACAAAATGGTTCCCTAGGGAATTGAACGGTTTTTTTTTATTTGTTCACAGGTTAGGAAGTTAAAATGTTCAAAATGTTCAACATGTTCTCAGCCCTTAGGAAACCACTAGAGTGCAACCAAATACATTAACACTGTCATCTTGAAATAGAGTATATATTTTTCAAGCTTAGGATAACTATTATCTCAAATGTGCTTCTGAGAAGACCGGATAATTTATACATTAATTAAACTCAATAATACTCTTACTGAAATCGTCATTTGGAAAGAATGGTACCACATAATACCCACCAGGATATCCATACAAAACAAAAATATCTTTACATTCTACAGTAATAAGTGGGTTTATATTACAGTTGAAGAAATAGCTTTTCTAATTTACCATATATTCCAGGGGGAAAAATTGCTCCTAAAAAAAGAGACATCCAAAAAATGGCTAACAGACTTCTGAATGCAGTTGTAAGAAATAGTCATTTGACAAGTGTTTATTGCATAACTACTCTGCTGAGCACTTGGAAAGTATTAGCAAAAAGTATTACAGAGCATCATTTGTCTTTATTGGAACAAAACTAAAGAAGAGAATTCTAGGAGAAAATATAGAGTAAACCAAAGCATAAATGTGCGCTTGAACAGAGCATCACTATGAAGAAAAACAAGTGAATTTAGGGATTCAATTACAATGAGTCAATTCAGGTACTAGGTCACAATAGAAGTAAGCTGACAGATATTTAGGATTTCCAAATTTTATATACATTTCTTCATTTAAAAAGAATTTACTCGTGAGTCTGAAATTTTCTGAAAAATTATAAAGCTTTAATTATTAAGATAATGTCATATTGGCAGACAGATGGCAAGGTGACAATGGAACAGAATAGAGTCCAGAAATTGGCATACATATTTATGGTCAACTGGGTTTTTTAAAATTGAAGTACAGTTTACAATATTAAATTAGTTTTAGGTGTACAACATAGTGATGCAAAATTTCTATTGACTATACATTTAAAATTATTATGAAATACTGTCTATATTCCCTATGCTGTATGATATATCCTTGTAGCTTATTTATTTTATATATAGTAGATAGTAGTTTGCACCTCTCTGTAAGCCTATAGGTTTAATCCCTTACCATTATATTGCCCATCCCCCTACACTCTCTCTAATGGTACCACTAATTTGTTCTCTGTATCTGTGAGTCTGTTTCTGTTTTGTTATATTCATTCATTTTACTTTTTAGATTCTACATATAAGTGATACCATACAGTATTTGTCTTTCTCTGTATAATTTTGCCCTTCAAGTTCATCCATGCTCTTGCAAACAGCAAAGTTTTATTTTTTATGACCAAGTAGTATTCCATTGTGTATATATACCACTACATCTTTATGCATTCATCTGTTGATGGACACTTTAGGTCACTTCTATCTTGGCTACAGTGAATAATGCTGCTATGTGTCTGTTTTTTTTTTTTTTTACCAGTACCACACTGTTTTGATTACTGTAGCTTTCTAATACAGCCTGAAGCCAGGGAGGGTGATTTCTCTTGCTCTATTCTTCCTTCTAATGGCAACCCACTCCAGTGTTCTTGCCTGGAGAATCCCAGGGACAGGGGAGCCTGGTGGGCTCCCGTCTATGGGGTCGCACAGAGTCGGACACGACTGAAGCGACTTAGCAGCAGCAGCAGCAGCATTCTTCCTTCTGGAGAAGGCAATGGCAACCCACTCTAGTATTCTTGCCTGGAGCATCCCATGGACAGAGGAGCCTGGTAGGCTGCAGGCCATGGGGTCGCAAAGAGTTGGACACGACTGAGCGACTTCACTTTCACTTTTCACTTTCATGCATTGGAGAAGGAAATGGCAACCCACTCCAATGTTCTTGCCTGGAGAATCCCAGGGACGGCGGAGCCTGGTGGGCTGGCGTCTATGGGGTCACACAGAATCGGACACGACTAAAGGGACTTAGCAGCAGCAGCGGCAGCATTCTTCTTTCTCAAGATTGTTTTGGCCATTCTGAGTCTTTTGTGTTTCCACACAAATTTTAAACCTATTCTAGTTCTGTGAAAAGTTCCCTTGATTTGCTTTATAGGAATTTGTATTGAACCTGTAGATTGCCTTGGGTAGTAAGGCTGTTTTAGCCACATCAGTTCGGTTTAGCCACATGATTACCAAAATTCAGGGTCACTTAATGCAAAACTCATGAATAATGAAGACAGTATATTTATTGAAAAATATCTGTAAGTAGACCTGTGCAGTTCAAATCATATCATTCTAAGGTTAAGTATACATGTGAGACTGACTTTGAGCAGTAGTAGAGGAGTGAACTGCCTGAGCAGACAGACCAGACTCTACTTTGCTCCCTAGAGTTGCACCAGAGTCCTGCATTTAGCTCCTATCTATAGTTATATGGGTGGGAGTTTTATATAGGTAAGTAGTCCCAATCCCCATCATTCCAGTGTCTCACTGGGGAAATTTATGCGCCTCATCCATGAAACTTTAGGTTCTCTAGGATTAGAGGTCCTAATCCCAAAGTGGGGTGCACTCTTGCCAGGAGACATAATGAGGTCTTTTTGAACTATAAGGTAAGGCTGTCTGGAAACCAATAAGTGAGGAGTCAGAATCTAGATAGGGATAATATACTCTGATCACTGAAAGGTCATAGGACTGCTTTTATCAAAGTGCGAGAATATAGTTCAGGTGCTCCAGTTGGGGTTCTCTTATGACTTCCTGTCCCAATTATAACTGTGAATGAACACAAGCCTAAAAAATGTATGTCTTCAGACTTTCCTTGTGGCACAGTGGATAAGAATGTGCCTGCCAATGCAGGGGATACAAGTTCCATTCCTGGTCCTGGAAGACTCCATATGTACCACAACTACTGAGCCCACACTCTAGAGCCCATGAGCAGCAACTACTGAAGCCCCTGCACCCTAGATCCTGCACGCTGCAACTACTGAAGCCCACATGACTAGAGCCTATGCTCTGCAACAAGAGAAGCCACTGCAATGAGAAACTCATGCACCACAACAGAGAGTAACCCCCACTTGCTGCAATTAGAGAAAGCCCATGCAAAGCAATGAAGACCCAGCGCAGTGAAAAACAAAAATAAATAAATAATATTTTTTTAAATGTATGGTTTCAAAGGGCTCAGATGCTTCAGGAATGTCAGTTTGGATCACATCATTAGGTAAGTTAACAAGACATGCAAAGGTAAAAGCTCAAGATGAGGAAGATAGAATTAGATGCTAGTGGAAGGAAAACTAGTACCAGGTCCAAAACTAACTGCAATGACTGTATCCACAGTTAGTTCACTAAGGCTTCTACGTTCACTCACTCTTCTAAGTTTTCTCTCAAGAAGAAAGATCCATGAAGATCTGCTCCATGTGAAAAGTGGAATTATGCTGCACAAGTTATGGACTGTGGTAGCCATGGAGGTGTACCACTCACACATCTTTTCAAGACAGCACTTTCTTTGATGAGCATAGTTATTCTCCAGCTGTAGCACCTTCCATATCCTCTCAGCTACAGATCACAAATTGCCTTTGGCCAGTAATTATAAAACTCCCTTCCTTCATTCCCCTTCTTTCAGTGATTCCAGTCTTGCACTACCTGATGACCAATGTCTGCAAATAGCTGTTTCATGTATTTTGTTCAGTTTTTCAGTTGTTTTACATGGAAGAATAATTTCCATTCCAGTTATTGCTACTAGGTTGGAAACAGAAATCCAGTGAACTTTAAATAATGTATTTAATGTTTCCTCAGAAATCATCTATGCCTAATGCACTCAAATTACAGTACAGAGTGAAATACCCAATTAAGTCTAACTTTGGTTGCTTTGATTCAAAGGAAAATGCAAAGAAACTCTAAAACATTTCTTATCCATAAGCTAAGAATTAGATAAACATTATAATAAATTAGGACACACAAATCATTTTGTTACTGAAAGTTGTTTGCATATATCCTGTTATTTAGTTAATGTATCTGATAGTATCCACAGGCTTAAAAGACACATAAATGCCTAAAATCATACATATATATTGATACCTTTTTAAGGTATATATTAGACTTTTTAAGAAAACAACCTAATCAAATGGATATGTAAGTCAACAAAATATCAACCCCTGAAATTTTTTAAATGGATCACAATGGAACAAATGTTAAATGCAGCCCTAGGAAACTGCAACGTCATTAGACCATTAAATATTTATATGAGAAAAATTGCTTTGAAAGAAATCTAAATATCAACAATCTAATCACTATTTTTCTATGTTTTCTGGTTTTAACTTTGTAAGTATTTAATGCGTCTAATAACTAGACAAAATTTTGTATGAAAACTGTAATAATATAAAGATTAAATAAATAAACAAAATCCCAACATCTTTCCAGTGATTTTTCTAATTTGGCAAATCTAGTTAGTAACCCAACTATAAGCTTTGATCCCTTGTCTAGTGCCCTTTCTACAATTATTATACTGCCAAAAACATAAATAGCCAATGTCATATATAACAAACATTCCCTTCTTTCCTCAATAGTTCTTATGACCAGTATTGTAACTTAAGGCATCTGTTTCTCAAGACTTATCACAAAGCAAATATTGTCTCAGCACAGTGGTAAGACATTACACTTCCCCTTTCTCCTTACACCCAAGTGTTATTTCCAGTGACAGAATTGTAATAAGGAGAGAGAATGTAGTTGTATTCTGGGGGAAAGGTCAGAAAAAATGAAATTAAAGATAAACCTGTATCATAGTGTTGAAGTGAAGTGAAAGTCACTCAGTCATGTCCGACTCTTTGCGACCCCATAGAATATACAGTCCATGGAATTCTGCAGTCCAGAATACTGGAGTGAGTAACTAGTCCCTTCTCCAGGGAATCTTCCCAACCCAGGGATTGAACCCAGGTTTCCCACATTGCAGGTGGATTCTGTCCTAGCTGAGCTACCAGAGAAGCCCAACTAAGGGATAATCTTGCTTCCCTGGGTGGCTCAGTGGCAAAGAATCCACCTACCAATGCAGGAGATGTGGGTTCAATCCTTGGGTCAGAAAGATCCTCTGGAGAAGGCAATGGCAACCCACTCCAATATTCTTGCCTGGCAAATCCCATGGACAGAAAAACCCATGTTGGGTTACCATGGGATTCCAGAGTCAGACATGTCTTAGTGACTAAACAACAATAAGAACAAAAGAATAACCTTACTGTTACAAGGTATGGATAGAAGGAATCCAAATAAAAAGCTTGCAATCAAAGGGCACTTTTACACAAATAATAATGATAATTGCATCTTTTAATTTGGCATTAGAACCTTCTGACATCGTTGTTCAGTCACTAAGTTGTGTCCAACTCTTTGCAACCCCATGAAGTGCAACATGCCAGGCTTCCCTGTCCTTCACTATCTAGATTACACTAAACTAAATTTCATTTTGAATTTAACTTCTTATTTAAAGCATTCATATATTTCCCCATGATTAGTTCTGTCGATACAGATGAATACAGAAAGCTCAGTTCACTGTGCTCGTTTATTCAGCCTATTTCCTTATACTGCTGTTGAAATAGCTCTTGAGCCATTCTGGATTAAAAATTACCCAAGATGACCAAATGATCTAGTGATGTGATATGTTTGTACAACAAAGTTTATGAAGTCTATATACAAGTTTCTTGGGTTTAATATTAAATTTTCTGTATTTTTATCAACCTCTATGAGTCCATTTTTCTTTACCTGACCAAAACAAGCAGGTAACAATGTGATTTTATCATAATTTTTAAATCATGGTTTCTTTGGAAGAAACAAGTATCAAACACATGTTAAAAAGAAAAAGCTATTCTGTCAGTGGAATTAAATTATACTTCAGTTAATATTGCCAAATAAATTTAGATATATCTTTTATTACAACTTGTCTATACTATGTTATTTGAAAAACAAATTTCTTTACAAACATCAATTTCATATATGAAACGTGAAAGTAATATTTAATATAAAGATAAATTCAAGAGTAGGTTTTCTCAAAAGCTTTTGGTTTGGAGAACTATTTGTTGTGATTGCATTTAATATTTTTCTTATTTTAAATTATAGGAAATATTTTTAATAAAATTTCAATAGAAAATTTAGTTAAGGCCAAAATGTGATTCAGTTATAAACAATGAAAACTCAAATTGCTTTAAAATATGATGATTTGAAATAGTTTCTACTTCATATTCATGCAGGCGTGCTAAGTTGCTTCAATCATGTCCAATAGTGTGTGACCCCTTTGACAGTAGCTATCCAGGTTCCTCTGTCCATGGGATTCTCCATGCAAGAATACTGGAATGGGATGCTGTGGCCTCCTCCAGGGGATCTTCCAGACCCAGGGATCAAACTCACGTCTCTTACATCTAATCTACATTCTTGGGAGAGGGACATTTTTTGGTGATTTTTACCTTCAGAAATCCCAACAGCTTCTCACAGTGAATAGACAGGTTGATCTTATATGTCTGGCAAGGGGAGAAGAAATGTAATCATTTTAAAATATACCCAGGCCTTATTCATAATAAACCCCTCCTTTCTAGGAGGAGAGAGGTCACTGTAACATTATCTTCTAATTCCTGCAAGTTTTAGCACTCTTTCTCACTCTCTTTCTACCCACTCTGAGCTGTCAGTCTCAACTGTACTTTAAGGCAGACTGAAGATGAATTCCATTACACTTCTATATGTACTCATATCTGTGGCTTCCTCAACTCAGTTTATCTAATTTGTGAAATAAATTTTCATGTTTTCCACCTTTCAAAAATTGGTTAAAATTCCTTAAAAACTTAAAGGCTTTATCCCATTTTTACCATGGGTTTATTTTTCAATGTGTTTTCAAAATGGTTACATGGATATTAAGAATGAGATTGATTTTTATATTGGTATTTAACAAATGACTACCTTAAAAACTTGAATAATTTCTTCTATTGCCTATATTTGCTTCCCTGCATAGTCATATGCTGTAAAAATATTTTTCAAAGTCTCTTATTTTTCTTGTAATATTGAAAAGACAATATTTCCAAACTATAAAAACTTATGATAAAAGCAGAGACTCAAGTTTTTTTATTAACTTTAATGGGAAGGTCTTTTTATTTTAATATATTCATAAGGCTTAATTTTACTTTGAAATGGTGCTTTTATCATATAAAGTATCTGACTTCTATTCCAGATAACTGTTTTTATTTTTAAACAAATGGGTGCTTAATATTGTCTAACATTCTTAACTGGATCCAATATGTTTAAGTATATTTTTCTTCCTTTAAATATACTTCTTTGATGTATACTTATTTGCTTACATTTCCTAATTTCAAAGTGTTTTCATCCCCTATGTCAATGCAATTTTTGAATTTCAACATGTTGCTGTTTTTATAGTCTCAGTTTAAAAGAAACTCAATGTCCAAGAATAATACAAAGAATATCACCCAAATTCCACACTTGTTAACATTTACTGTATTTATTTTCTTTCTCTCTTTCCAATACGATAATTTTCAAATTCCTTTATTCCCTTTACACTTACTAGCTAATATTCTACCATTTATTCACTTACTGATTGATAGAAGGATAATTTCACAACTTTTATTTCACTCAATGGGTTTGAATCCAGTACTATCAATCTTTACTTCAAAGCTAAAATTGCTCCAGCATTGGCCAGTGTGAGTCTCTTTAAGCTGTCTTCCCTGTCCTATGTAAAAGTCTCCCATTTTTGAGCACTCACTTATTGTGTAGCACAAACTACCCCAAATACATAACAATGACAGATATGTCTAATTTTTTTTTGAAAAATCTCTACATTCAAATCAAGAGAAACATCTCTTTGGACTAGATATACAGAGCAACAAATTAAGGCTGATGTCAAAGCCTTAATGAACTTGAACCAGAAAACCAGTAGAGGGAGATATGAGTTTGTATAGCATAATAGAGACTATCACAGCAGTTAAATTAGGTGTCACTCCATGAGTGTAAGGATTGTAGCAGAATTTCCCCACTCATACATATAATAAATGAAAAATGTTTGGTATCTACTCAAGGCTGAGTTTATATCATCTAAAAAGGTAATGTCAATTACGGCTGGGTGTAAATGTCCACTGACTCAGTTTCTGGATCTAGAAGATAACTGTGGGATAGAAGTGCTGAGCCACTACTATAAGACCTGCTTCCAGACAAGGACCTCAGAGGCCTGGGGAAAATAGCCACAGAACTGCCAGACAAGGAATGGTGAACATAAAGTCAAATAGGTAAGCGGACAACTTCCCACTCAAGTGTGTGTGTGTGTGCTCAGTCGTGTCCAATTCTTTGCGACCCCATGGACTGTAGCCCACCCAGCTTCTCTGTCCATGGAATTTTCCAGGCAAGAATACTGGAGTGGGTTGCCATTTCCTACTCCAGGGGAATCTTCCTGACCCAGGAATTGAACCCACATCTCTTGTGTCTCCTGCATTGGCAGTCAGATTCTGCTCAAGACCAAACTACAATTCTAAATCATATAAAGAAATCTAATGAGAAGGCTTTAAATATACTGGGGCTAATGCATTTAAAATAATAGAAGAGTAAAAAGGACTTTAAAATAGATATTCCAAAGATCCTCAGAGAGAGCAATGTGGAGTTTGGGAATTTTGCTTCAAAAACCTGTTCTAAAGAAATGAAAATGTTGGCTAAATGAGATAAAAAAGAAAACCATAGCAACAATGCTTGGCAAGAGCTCATCTGTGGGTTTCTTAGAATGTCTCTATGTCTCCTAGAGTGTTCATACTGAAGCAGGCAGTAAGGAATTTGATCCCTAGAGGGGAAAGGGGAACAGAATGGTACAGCAGGAAATGGTGGATCTGAGAAAGATCACTAGTTGAAGCTGGAGCCATCAGGCCCCTAGACTTATGAAACGCAATTGAAAAACCTCTGCAAATCTCTGGGGCTAGACAGACAGAAAACAATCTCACTTCTAGGAACTGAGCCAAACCACCTGCTGTCTCCATGACTGCCTTTGTCAGAGGCTTAGAGCCAGAACTCTAAGACATGATTGTCTGGCCTGGTTATGTCCTCTAAAGATGAGTTTATTAATCAATGTCTTAATAGGATATTTTACTTAACATTTTTAGTTAATTGGTTGATAAAGTAGCAGTAAATTAGTAATGTCACACAAACAAGGGCAAATGACCAGATGGTAGTCACATAAGGTTTGCTGTTGCATTCACTGGGAGAAAACTCAGGAAGACAGGCTCAGTAGTAGGCTTGCATGGCCCTCATTGCCTGTCACACGATGATGGCAAGAGCAACCTGACAGATATCAGACTCCAGCAGAGGGATCCTAATGATTTAGCCACGGGGCTTCAAGCTAGTTCATTAAAGAAGCCCTAATTATTCCTCTGGTATAAACGTGGGGTGGATATAACAGCAATACAGTGGGAGAAGATGTGGATCCGGCTGTTCCTCCTGACATCTAGCATAAGCAGGTGAGAGGAAACTCAGCCCACCCTTGGTATGATCAGAGGCTAGCATCCAAGACTAGCAGACAGAGCTCTATGTAATGGAAGCAAGTTGCTGGATTCACCACACTAGTGTTCATGGTTAGGTATGTACGAGTCTCCTTCTTGGCATTAACAGGGAGCTGGGCTCCATGTTTTGTGGTTAGCTGGGATCTCTTGCCTTAAGCAGTTGGCTTTACTTGGTTTGTGAGAAGCTTTGCAGGAGGCAAAGTCCTCTATAGTTGGTCAGCTGAAGGGAATCAATCTGGGAAAATCTGACTCTCACTTCTTAGAGAGGATAGAGAAAATTTGAACAATACCATTTATAAGTTTGATCTAATGAACAACTGTAAAATAATATTCCAATGAATCAGAATATATGCAGTATTTTTAAAAATGCGAGAAATGTTTCCTAAATGGACGAACTTTAAAATGTTACACACAACTCATTTTCTGCTTAAATGCAACTTACTTTAGAAGTCACTAACAATATACTTTAAAAAATATAGCTGCAGAAATTTTGAAAATATTCTTATAAAATTAAAAATAAAGTTAAATCATAATGAAAGAAGTGAATTTGAAACAAAGAGATGAAACAAATGGATCAGTGTGCCTAGTTGATAGCATAATGACAGAGAAATATCTCAAGTTAGTTTAAAACTGTCTATCTCCACTGTAATATATTTTGTGGACAAGGAAATCTTCAAGAAAATCTTAAGTTGTCATATTGCTAAAAGCAAAACTGGTACTGTTTTCCTGAAAATATTGTGTGTGCATGTTCCAACAGAGGAGCTTCTCCTAGACAAAGATGAGACAATTTAAGTATCAAAAAGAATAAAACTGGTATGACTATTCTGGAAAACTGCAATATGTACTATGACTAAAATATATATAAATATATGTACATATATATACATATCCATTATACTATACACATACACATATATATACACATGGCCTGTAAATCAGAAATTCCACTCATACGTATGTCTCCAATGAGTACATATGCTCATTAAGACTTGTACAAGAATGTCCAAGAACACAATTCTTATAACCAAAACCTGAGGATAACCCAAAACTCATCAAGATAGAATGGATAAATAAAAAGTGGCATAATCCATACAAGGAATATTATACAAAGATGAGGATGAACAAACTTTCTATGCAAAGTAACAGAGATGAAATTCACAAAATTAATGTAGAATAAAGGAAGTACAAAGGGTACATACTATATGAAACCATTTACACTAATGTAAGAAATCCTCAGAGTAAGCTATGGTGTTAGAAGGCAGGACAAGTTCCCCTGGGAATACTACTACCAAAGGTAAGAGATGATGCTTGAAGTACCTAAATTATATACTTATGATTTGTAGACTTATATGCTTATGTTATTTTTCAAAGTAGAGTTTACATTAAAAAAGAATCAGAACTTCCACTGCTAGGTGAAATGAGGCAACTTGTAACAGAGCAGCAGTTTCACTAAAATCAGCTAAGGAAAAAAAGAATAGCTACAGTGAATTGTAGCACATCAGATATATTAAAATTCACAAGTTCAAAATGATCCATTTTTAAAGTTTATCATTCACCTTTGGGGGTGATAAGGAATCAAATTATTTTTCTGAAGCTGATAAATAAAAGGAAAATATTAAGCATTTATGCTGTCTATCCTATAAATTGTAACAGGGTCACCAAATAATTAATAGAATCAGAATATAAAAAGTGCTAGAAGGCTAGAAGGAGTGCTAGAAAGTGCTAAAAGAAATGTTAGAATTAGAAACTACCATTTTGTAAGATCTAGTGAAATATGAGACCTATGTAATGATGGTCAGTGGCTGCTAAAAACCATTGAAAAGCAGATGAAAGACTTTTTGAAAATGCCTAAATTCTTGATCAGTTTTAATGTTTTCAAGAGATAATCATGCTTTATGCACTTCCTGATATGATGAAACATGAAATACACACCATAGTTGATGTACTCTGAAGTAAACCAAAGCTTGTAAAGCCTCCAGAGCTAATTACCAGTTTATCAGAAATATTAATACCAGACACAGATTTTGCAATTAGCAAAATACAGAACATGGGGAATTACACTGGACAAACACCTATTTCTTTTTACAAATGTGTTGAAAGGAAGAAAAAGGGGAGAGAACAAATAGATTAAGAGATATGAGTCTCATCAACCAAACACAACGTGTGAACTGTGTTTGATTATTGATTCAAGCAAGGAAATTTGTAAGGGACAATGTGAGACAATAGGGAAGATTCAGCACTATTTGATAATTTAAGGTACTTTCGTTAAACTTTTAGCTGTGATAATAACATTCTGATTATTATAAAAAAAAGAGTCTGTACCTTTTGAATTTCAGACAGAAGTATTTAAGAATGAAGTGAGTTCAAATCTTATGTTTGCTTCAAAATAATCCAGTGAAAGTGAAAAACTAAGGGGTATTTGAACATGATTGACAAAGTTGATAATTACTGAATCTGGGTGGTGGCCCATGGGGATTCATTATACTAGTCTATTTCATGTATATTACAAGTATGTATGTTAGCCACTCAGTCATGTCTGACTTTGTGACCCCATGGACTATAGCAATATGTTACAAAGATACTACTAAATAAAACCATACCACTAAATAAATCTTAAGAGAACTATATTTTTTAGAACTGAATGATACAAATAAATCATTTATAAACTAATGGCTTTAAAGCAACTAAAGCAACAAATTATTACTTTTAATTCATAAATTAGAAAAGGCTAAATAATTTGAAAATAAATCTCTAAAATATATAAATAAAAAAAACTATGGATAAGAGCAGAAATTGGTACAATAGAAAACAAAGATGCAATGGATTCAATAAGCAACGGATTCAGGCCATTCAACAATACAATGGATTCAATGCCAAGATTCAATAAACACAAAAATTAAAACAATAAAATTGGCAAACATTAAAAAGTTGATCAAAAAAATTTTAATTGATATAACACATAACTAGAGTTGTTAGAACCAAGATAAAGATTCTAACATGAATGAATTAAAGAAAAGATATTAATAATTTAAATTCCCTTTCCGTTAAGCAGTATAAGAAATACATCCTCTCCAACTGTTAACAAGATTGCAAGCAATCAAAAAGCTAAAATCTTAAAAGAGAATAGATTCAGAAAGGTAAACATGGCTCCAAACTTCATTTGTCCTGACAGTATTTGCATATCCAGAAGAAACTGCTATAAAACTGACCCAGATTTTAGTCAGTCTCAGGAGGATCGGGGAATCCATTAAAGTCCAGTATCAAGTCAAAAGGGAGATTTTGATAAACCATGAGCCATTTTAGCTAGGACTCTGAACACCAGAGGATGATGATAAACTGAAAGTAAAACAGTCTCTTAAGGACTTTCAGTCCACTTGTAATTATTGAGTGGTCCAAGGAACCTCAAGCCTAAAATGTTATTTAAAGATGATATGATGGATATGAATATATAGCCTCTCCAGTACCTGGCAATAGCCAATAAAAATCCTAAGCTTTACTGATTTTTCAAAAAAATGCAAAGTTTAACAAACAAAGATATATTGACATGCAAGGAAACAAGACATGATAAGAAAATAACAGCTTAGACATCAGAAAAGAAACCAGAGACAACAAAAAAAGAACTAGAGACATAATAGTTTGGCAGGAAAGTATAAAAAGTGATGTAAATATTTTTAAAAATTATATAAATAATAACACCAAGGAATACAGTGATTGAAATTAATTGCTCAGTGCAAGGTTTAACAACTAAAGAGAGTTTTTGGCACTTGCACAGAAACAAATATATAGATCAATGAATGGAACAGAATAGACAGCACAGAAATTATAAACCTACACTCATACTGTCAATTAATCTTTAACAAATAAAGCAAAAATATGCAATGGAGAAAAGACAGTCTCTTCAGCTAGTGGTACTGGGAAAGCTCGATAGACACATGTAAATCAATGAAATTAGAGTACTCTCTCACACCATATACAAAAATGAACTCAAAATAGTTTAAAGACTTACAAATATAAGATGTGACACCATAAAACTCCTAGAAGATAACATAAAAACATTCTTGGACATAAATCATAGCAATATATTCTTAATCTTCCAAAGGAAAAGAAATAAAAGCAAAAATAAGCAAATGGGACCTAATCAAGCTTAAAGCTTTTGCACAGCAAAGAAAACTATCACCAAAATGAAAAGAGCTCCTAAGGAATGGGAGAAAATATATGCAAATGATGCCATGATAAACGGTAATATCCAAAATAAATATACAGCTCATACAACTTAATATCAAAAAGAAACAAACAACCCTATCAAAAAATAGGCAGAAGACCTAAATAGACATTTCTCCAAAGAAGACCTACAGATGGCCAATAGGCACATGAAACAATACTTGGCATCACTAATTCTTAGAGAAATGCAAGTCAAAACTACAATGAGGTATCACCTCACACCTGTCAGGATGGCTATCATCAAAAAGTTTTTAAATAATAAATGCTGGAAAGGATGTAGAAAAAAGGGAATCCTTGTACACTGTTGGTGGGAATGTAAATTGGTGCCCCCACTATGAAGAATAGTATGGAGGTTCCTTAAAAACCTAAAAATAGAACTACTGTTTGATCCACCAATTCTACTCCTGGGTATATATCCAGAAAAAATGAAAACAATAATGCAAAAAGATGCATGCACTCCAATGTTCATAGCAGCAATATTTTACAATAGCCAAGACAAGAAGCAACCTAAGTGTCCATCAACAGACCAATAAAGAAAATTTATTTTGGTATTTAAATACAATGGAATGTTACTCAACCATAAAAAAGAATGAAATATTCCCATCTGCAGCAACATGGATGGACACAGAGAATATCATACTAAGTCAAGTAAGTCAGAGAAAGACAAATGTTACATGATATCACTTAAATGTGACATCTAAAAAATAATACAGTTGAACCTCTCTATGCAAAACAGAAACAGACTCACAGACAGAACACACACTAGTGGTTACTGAAGGGAAGAAGAGGGGAGGCGGGATAAATTAGAAGTATGGGATAACAGATACAAACTCCTACACATAAAATAGATAAACAACAAGGATTTACTGTATAGCACAGGGAGCTATATTCAATATCTTTTAACTACCTATAATGGAAAATAATCTGAAAAAAAAAATATATATATATAACTGAATCACTTTGCTATATAGCTGAAACTAACACAATATTGTAAATCATACTTTAATATTTAAGTGACAAATATTAAGAAAAATAAATTGTAAGACTGAGAATATGATTGAAATTAATTACTCATGCAAGGCTTAACAACTGAAGAGAATTAGTGAACATGAAATTAAGAACTACAAAAATAGAAAATGCAAAAAGCTAAGCTAAAATGACATAAAATTAAATAGAAGTTCTATAATGTTTTAACTTATACTCTACTTTAAAAAAGAAAAATAGAGCATATTTGGTAATAAAAATTTTGAAAAACGCTTTAGAGTGGTGAAAAATGTCACTATAGGATTCTAAAACTTGCAGCATATATAACAAGAAATTTAAGCATAGAAACATCACAGTGAAACTACAAGAAATCAAAGATGAAGCAGAAGAAAAAGCTGCAAGACTAACAGAAAAACTAATTTTAAAAAACTGTGACAGATTGACAGTTGACTTCTCAATTGAAACAAAAGAAACCAGCAAATAGTGAAATTATATCATCAAATTTTCTGCAGCAAAATAAAATTCTAACAACCTAGAATTATATGCATTGCAAAAATATCCTTTAATAATTAAGTAAAATAAACTTTTTTATAAGAAATTTGGATTTGCCATCAACTAACACAGTCTAGAGTAATTTATAAAGGATACTACAAGCAAGAAAAAAAATCAACTGGAAATTCAGAGATTCAGGAAAAAACAAAAAGCCACCAACATTGTTGTGTATGTGGCTAAACTGAAAGGACATGAACCTTAAAGAGCAATGATGACATATTTGGAGGTTTATAAAATACAGGTCAAAAATATCATGCAAGTCAGTAGAGGAGTAAATGTAATCAATGTGCTATGATCCTTTTATTCTTCAATAAGAGAGTAAAATTATTAATATTAGATTTTAATAAGTAAAAGTGGCTTTAAAAAAAACCTGTCTTAAAACTTAATATTCAGTAAACTAAGATCATGGCATCCAGTCCCATCGCTTCATGGCAAACAAATGGGGAAAAAAATGGAAACAGTGGCAGATTTTATTTTCTTAGGCTCCAAAATACTGCAGATGGTGACTGCAGCCATGAAATTAAAAGACATTTGCTTCTTGAAAGAAAAGCTGTGACAAACCTAGACAGTGTATTAAAAAGCAGAGACATCACTTAGCAAACAAAAGTCCATATACTCGAAGCTATGGCTTTTCCAGTAGTCATGTATGGATGTGAGAGTTGGACCATAAAGAAGGCTGAGCACTGAAGAATTGATGTTTTTGAACTGTGGCGCTGGAGAACACTCTTGAGAGTCCCTTGGATAGCAAGGAGATTAAACCAGTCAATCCTAAAGGAAATCAACCCTGAATATTCATTGGAAGGACTGATACTGAAACTGAAGCGCCAATCTCTGCCCACCTGATGCAAAGAGCCAACTCATTGGAAAAGACCCTGCTGCTGGGAAAGATCAAAGGTGGGAGAAGTGAGTGACAGAGGATGAGAGGTTGGATGGAATTACCAAATGAATGGACATGAGTTTGAGCAAACTCCGGAAGATAGTGAAGGACAGAAAAGCTTGGCATTCTGCAGTCCAAGGGGTCACAGTCAGACATGGCTGAATGACTGAACAACAACAAGTAAAGGATTTACCTTAGAATTTCTAGGTTATCCTATAATGAATAGAAAGAGTACATAATGTTCAAAATAGAAACAGTGAAAAAAATGGATAAATAGTAATATATACAAAAGATATAAAGAAGAAAGAAGAAATAGAAAATGTGGGGGTATGAATAAAATACAAAATCTGAAAGAATATTTAAATCCGAATGTATCAATAATTATAGTAATTGTAAATTATTTGTGTACTCCAATTAAAAGTTAAATATTGTCAAATTGTATTTTCAAAAATTGTATGCTATTAATAAGAAACATCAAAAATAGGACAGAAAATTTGAAAAACACAAATGATTAATCAGGCAAAGAGAGAATGCTGAGAGAATGCAAGTATTTTCTATTAATATTGAACAAAACAGTCTTAAAGGCAAAAGGTGTTACTATAGATAAAGATGGTTAATTAATACAGATAAATCGTGCTATGGACCAGGAATATTTAACTATTTGAAATTTGTATGCACTTAACAAAAGTTTTTCTGTCATGAGAAATTTTATAAAAGCTGACAAAAAAATCAAAATTGACAGAATACAAGGAGAAATAAATAAATCTTAGTTTAAATTGGGGAGATTTTAACAAACCCTTTCATTTATTGATAGTTGTTAGAATAAGCTTTAATGATAAGTTAAGATTTTTGAAATATGAATTAACATATACAGCGAATTTCATCAATAACTGAAGAACATCCTTTTTAACTATAAAAGGAATTTTTCTAAAATTTACCTATAAACATGCATAAGGCAAAGCAACAAATTTAAAACGGTGACATTAATGGAAGATGGTAATAATAGGAGAAAATGGAAGTGAGATACATGGGAATTCTGCACTCTTCAGAATTTTTTGTAATTCAAAATCTGATCTAAAATAAGTTTAGACAGATACAGAGAGTATACTCATAGACCTAAGAGATAAATCAGCAGCAATTAAAAAAATAGGAAAATTTAGAACATCTTTCCTATCAGATTGAGTTTCAGAGAAGTTTAGGATAAAAATTCTATGATATTGAAAACTTACTAATAAATTTACAAGCAAATTATGAGTACTACGAGATAAAAAGAACGAAGTTACAAATGCATAAACTTCTGGTGGCTTCAAAGATACAAGTAATATGAATAAGAACTGGTAGTAGTCAGAAAGCCCTCAGAAAAAAGTGAATCTTCAATTCTAACTATATTTTGAAGAGAAGACAAGAAAAATCCCAAACTGTATTTACAGTTACAAAATCTATAGAAATAAGAGGGAAACTTTGCATGGTAAAGCTATGGAAAATCATACCCTTAGTATATACATTTTACTATTCAATGAAATGGTAGTAAAGATTATATTATATCCAACATTTAATAAGGTATAAAATATATACAAGTACTATCACCGACTCAATGGACATGAGTTTGAGCAAGCTCCAGGAGTTGGTGATGGGCAGGGAAGCCTGGCATGCTGCAATCCATGGGGTCGCAAAGAGTCAGACATGACTGAACTGAACTGAACTAATAGTATTAATAGATCAAAGGTTAAGAACTTGATTAATCTAATCTACCAAAGGCACTGACATTCACAAAAGGTCTAGTTAGTCACAGCCCAAAAAGAGACAGTCAGTGCCTCTTTATAGTCACTGTTAAGGGCAGGGCACATTTAAAAAAGAGTCAATACACTGCCAAGCCGAATTAGCATCCCTGTGCATGGCCTAGTGATTCAGAGGGTCTAAGAAGTACAGGGTCTATACTGTAAACCCAGAAGATGGTTTGTTACTTTCAATCATACCATGGGCCTCAAGTAGGTAGGTGGGTGGTAGATGAGTGAAAGGAAGGTAGATAAAGAAGATGTATCATTCCTATACGTGTGCTTGCTTTAAATATTTTTTCGCTTACTTAAAATATTCCATAATGCCACAAAACAAGTACATCTTTATTATATTTTCATATTTACTGAATGCATTCAACAATGCATTTGTCTTTATCAGTTTGTTTTGAGTACCAACTCTTCTACAGGAGCTGGTTTTAAGTTCTGGGGATAAAAGAGTGAACAAAATCATGAAAGAGAAAAAACAATGAAAAAAATCTTTGCTCTCACAGTTTACATTCTAGTTGTGAAAATAGACAAGAAACCAATAAATAAAATATCTATGTTATATTAGATGATGATAAGTATTATGGAGAAAGACAAAGCAAAGAAAGTGAGGGTTTGGAAAGGGGCTGCAGTTCTGAATTGAAGGGTCAAGGAAAGCCTTGCTGAGATGGCTACATGTGATTAAAGAGCTGCAGGAGAAGAGAGAGTCAACCAAGTGCAGAGGAATGGAACAAGTACTCTGGATCTGTGTAAGCACCTCAGAGAAGGAATAGATAGGCCAACGTGGCTTGAATGCAATGTGCAAGGTGGGGATGATAGAACATAAACTCAGAGTTGAGGCCAGCACCTGTAGAAACGTATAAGCCATTAAAAGACCAGAACAGGACAAAATCAACAAGAATCCATATTCAGGAAATTGTAATACAATTCCCAGAGGAATTCACTTTGCTTCTTAAGTCAAGTAATAACAAAATGTTGAAAATGTGAAACTTATTGGCAATTATGGCCAGATTATTTGTCTTTATTGTGTGAGTTTTTATATTGCAACAGAGAATTGTCAGGTCTGAATCATCAGTTAACATGATCTGTTTGGATAAGTCAATTTATTTCTAATGGTATGTGTGGGAGGTTTTAACATAATTAAATCAGTTGACTCATTGGAAAAGACCCTAATGCTGGGAAGGATTGGGGGCAGGAGGAGAAGGGGACGACAGAGGATGAGATGGCTGGATGGCATCACCGACTCGATGGACATGGGTTTGGGTAGACTCTGGGAGTTGGTGATGGACAGGGAGGCCTGGCGTGCTGTGATTCATGGGGTCGCAAAGAGTCGGACATGACTGAGTGACTGAACTGAACTGATCCAACATATAGTGGGCAAGCAGTTGGCCATGAAGGACGCAACTTGTATAACTGGGATAAGTTTTGCTTTATCCTTCTTTCGCATGACTGTCCCCTCCCCAATATCTTTGGGGGTTTAGCGACTTGTGTTCACGAATCTGGTGTTTGGGTTTGGGTGTGAGAATGTGGAGGTGCCAGGAGAGTAGCTTATAGTACCATTTCTGCTGCTTACTGTTCATGCCCTTGAGGAAATGACAGCTATTTTCATGCCTTCAGTTTCCCATGGGGGAAAAAAACAGGAATAATAATACCCCTTTTGAAGAGTAAATGAAATGTTGATGTGAGAGTGTTTGCAAGCTGGAAATAAATATATATATATATACATATCTCAAAGCCATTCTTAAAGCATCCTCAGATCTCACCTGGGATACTAAGATATCTACAGGAAAGAATGAGTGAGTAAATAAAAGTCTGATTAAAGGAAAACAGGAGCATCTGAAAAAAAACCTGACAAATTGAATTTTGACAGAGTAAGGATAAATGTTAGTATGAGAAATATCTGAAGGAAGCAGTCTCATCCAAAAGCTGAAAAATATGAAGAAATATAAACATGCAGCAGTGGGAAGGAATCAGAGAAACACAGTACACCTCTGTGAACAAAACAGGCAGGGAGAAAGCAATTATAAGGGCTTTGACCTAGAAAAGTATTCTCTGCAATAAATAAGGAGCTTGTAGTGTTTATCCTTATAGTTAATATCTTTCTCAGTGTTTTGATTATGTATTCCCTAAGGCAAGCTTTCTTGAGCTAGGCATTCAGAGTACAGTACATAGAACTCAAAATGATTCGTAGAATAGCCAGAGACCAGAATAATTGAAGACTATTGGTAAAAAAGTCAAGGTCTGGATATTCAACTAACATATTGAATTAAGTGGGCAAAGATATAAATAGGGAAAAAAATCATTATATTAGAAAATGGTAGCCACAATTTATATTTTATTATTTTGTTTGGTTTCTGCAATAATTGCTAAAACTTCAATTCTCATTCTAATTTTCTACCTCTCAAGGGAAAGCAAATCAGGCATCACAATCAATTTGACTTTTTTTTTTTAATTCCTTTAAAATGCAGCAAGGGATTCAGTTAACAGTGGTGGGTAAAATCTATTTTTATTCCACTCCATTATATAACCAAACGAAATCAACGCAAAGATTGAAAAACAGAAAAAAAAAATCCAACAATTTTTCCATTGCAAAGGTCAAGAATCATGAATTGAATTGTGATGAATATTTGACAAATAAAATAGAAGTCTTTTTTTTTAGATATAAACCTGCAGCATTTCCTTAAGCTTAACTCTGGCGATCCATGTTGATGTGTCTATATTGAATAATTTAACTTTGCGAAATATTGTCTATAATTTCAAATTTCTTTTTTTTTTTAAGTGGAGCAACAAATTGATGACACTTATGCAAAAACCTGAGTTCAGAATCCTTGATTTCTTTGGTTTTGTACACCTAATTTAGAGTAATTGATGGTGATTTCCCCCTTATCACTTCTTCCAAAAACATTTGATTGAGTTTCAATAAACAACACTTTTTAAATATTATTTTACATAGAATTTCAACTAAATTACCAGATAAATAAAAATATAAGTGACATAAACAGATTTGCATACAAACACACTGACTTTGGTGAGCACCCAAAGCAGCTTAGGAGAGCAGCAGAGCAAACACCAGAGCAGTACCCTTTAGCCATTAGCCCTAAAATCAGAGCAGCCTAGATCATGGAGTCACTACATGGAAAAGAGCTACACTGAGTTATCACATTTTGTGTAGGTACCAAGTAAATTTATGTTATATCAAGCCATTGAGAGGTTGGAGTTATATGCTCATTCAGCATAACCTAATTTATCCTTTGTATTACACCAATCCTGAAAACTCTTACGTTTGCCATATAATAGATTTTTCATTTACTCTTGCAGCTAACTGTGTCTGTCACGTTTCAAGCTTCTGTCCAATGAGAGTTAAGATAATATCTGTAGGAGTATTCTGGGGGAAAAAATCACTTTCCTCATTAAATGGACAAATGCAATTGACTCTGTATTTTACTTACTTGACTGCAAGCATCTTATGATCATAGATGACAATATGAGGACAGAAGGCCCACATGCTAAGGATGATAAAGAAGAAAAAAATAGCGTGGATTTGTTGAGTAGTTTCATTGATACCAATATCGCAAACAACTGTCTACCTACTTCTGGATTTCTTGTTATGTGCAGAAAGGATATTTTTTGAAAAGACTATTTGATAAGTCAAAGTTGAGTAATATATATTATAATATATAAATATACATGCCACGTCTTCTTTATCCATTCCTCTATTGATGGTACATATGTTGCTTCCATATCTCAGCTATTGTAAATAATGCTACAATCAACAGAGGTACATGTATCTTTTCTTTTTTATTGGAATATAATTGTTTATGTTGCGTTAATTTCTGTAGTACATCGTCATAATTCAGCCATATGTATACATATATCTGCTCCCTCTTGAGTCTCCCTCCCACCTTCACCCCCATTGCATCCATCTAGGTCATTACAGAGTACCAAGCTGAGCTTCCTGTGCTATACAACAGTTTCCTGTTAGCTACCTGTTTTACACATGGTAGTGTATATATGTCAATGCTAATCTCTCAATCCATACCCCCGTTTTCTCCCCACCCTGTGTCTACAAGTCTAAACCATAGCTCAAAAAGACACATGTACCCCAATGTTCACTGAAGCATTAATTACAATAAATGAGGACATGGAAGCAGCCTAGATGTCCATTGACAGCTAAATGGATAAACAAGATGGAATATATACAATGGAATATTACTCAGCCTTGAAAAGGAACAAATGTGAGTCAGTTCTAGTGAGGTGGATGAACCTAGAGCCTGTCATATAGAGCGAAGTAAGTCAGAGAAAGGAAAACAAATATCGTATATTAACACATATATATGAAATCTAGAAAAATGGTACTGATAAACCTATTTGCAGGGAAGGAATAGAGGTCTAAACATATATCTTTTCTAATTAGTGTTTTTGTTTTTTCAGGTAAATATCCAGGAATGGAATTGCTGGGTCATAAGGTAGTTCTGTTTTTAATTCTTTGAGGAATCTAATACTTTTGTCTATAGTGGGTGTACCAAATTACATTCCTGCCAACAGTGTGTGAGTTTTCCTTTTTCTCCACATCCTCACCAACATTTATTATTTGTTGTTGTTTTTTATAATAACAGTTCTGACAGGTGGGAGGTGATATATGAGTGTGTTCTTTCATTTCCCTGATGATTTAGTGTTATTGAGCATCTTTTCAGGTACCTGTTGGCTAAATATATGTCTTCTTTGGAGAAATGTCTGTCACATTCTCTGCCCATTTTTTAATCAGGTTGTTTGTTTTTTAGATGTGGAGTCATGTGAATTCTTTGTATATTTTGGATTTTAGCTCCTTACTGGAATATCATTTGCAAGTATCTTCTCCTATTAAGCAGGCAGCCTTTTCACTTTATTGATAGTTTCCCTTTCTGTGCAAAAGCTTTTTAGTTCAATATAGTCCCATTTGTTTATTTTTGCTTTTGTTTCCCTTGCCAGAGGAGATATATTAATCAGAGAGTCTGTTAGAGTTTAAAACATTCCTAACAGATACAGGAATCTAAACCCATCCTATTTAAAGTCTGATCAGCTTACAAGAAAATAATCAGCTGTGTCAGAGCGTAAATTATCTGTGTCCTTAAGCACACTGTTTTCATTTATACATAGCAAGTGTTTTGATTTACATTTTAGCACAAGCTCCTTATAATTTTGAAACTGGTAACAACCAGTAGCGGGCTGGCTATTTAAAGTAGCACAGTTCCAGTTACTCTGAATAAAATTCTGAAATACTGTTTTTGTAATCTGTGCTCCATTTCTAGTACTATTCAAGCTGGTAGCATAATTTCAAGGCATAATGAACAATTTACTATTGAAAATCGTGGATTCTTTTTCGGATAGATTTGACAAGTTTCACTGTCTTTAACTGCAACTTCTGTGACACATAACCCTTGTGTACACAATAACTTTTCATTTCTCTGCATCAGAGAATAATTTTAAAGATATTTCAAGTACAAATTAGGGTGTCACACTTAGAAAAATATGACAGAAATTTAATACAAGTATCTAAAATGACGGTTCATATTACATAAGCAATGACAACTATGTCACAATGAACTCCTCTGCCAAGTGTCTGAAGACTTTTCTTTAATATAAAAAAAAGGATATGTCTTTACATTAGAAACTTAAAAATGGAAAAGAAAATGTGTACTAAAGCTGACACAATATGTTTTTTAACAGTTTTGCCCATAGAATTCAGTGAAAAAAGGAAACATCATGATTTTGGAGTCTTAGTTTCCTTGTTTAATCACAGTCCTTTAAGTCTATATTATAATCATAGTTGTAAAGTTAAATGTGAATATGTAAATATAAAACATTGGCCATATCACCAGAACTCCTAGAATCTGAACATCTATGTCGATAAAAGGAGAATCGTTCTGATAAAGTGCTGTCTCAAAGTGGGATTTGAGACTCGTTCAAGGATGTGATGTAATCCTAGAGTCATACAATTTTCCCCAAATAAGAAAATAATTATTTATAATGTATTCCAAAGTAAGAATATCAGCTCTAAATTACTGATAGAGATAAGCATGTCTTAAACTATGCGGAAAAAGACCAATTTCTTTCATTTCTAATCTATCTCAAGAAGACCTTGGTAAAACACAATAAAAACAGATTTCTAGAAAAAATGATCACAAGCTTTTATATCACAGCAAAGTCAAATTTCTATAAAAGTTTCTAAATGCTATGTTCAGTTTATGTACTTATCTTGCCATGTACTACGAACAAATAATTAGTAGGTTGACACCACCCGCAACACTGAGCTCTGGTTTGTTACTGTTCTTTATCAAAGCCCATTAATGATTCTTCCAGATTTTTTGTTATTATTGTCATATTTGTGTTCTATGTTTCTTGAAAATTAAAATATATAATAGGCAGTGATTCTTTGGGAATCTGTGAGGTGAACTGTATGGTTATTTCATCTCAAAAAGTTGTACAACAAACAACACAACAAAAAGGCAACCAATAGAATGAAAGTATTTGCAAACCACATATCTAATAAAGGGTTAGTAGCCAAGATAAATAAGGAACTTCAACATTTCAATAGTTAAAGTTAATAAACTAATTTTGAAAATGGGCACAGGACTTGGATGGACGCTTCCACAAAAAAGGCATGCAAATAGCCTACATATATCACAAATCACCAGAGGGATGCAAATCAAAACCACGAGATATTGCCTCATACAAATTAGAGTATCCAGAATCAAAATAATTAAATAATTAAATTTAATATAGCAAATATTTGGAGAAATTGAGACTTGTGCATTGTTGGTGGGAATGCAAATAGTGCAGTTGTTATGGAAAGTAGTATGAAGATTCCTCAAAAATTAAATATAGAATTCTTATATGAGTCAGCAACCTTACTTCTGGATATTTATACAATAGAATTTAAATCAGACTCTCAAAGAGGTATTTCCACTCCTGTGTTTATTGAAGCATTATTTACAGTAGTCAAGATATGCTGCTGCTGCTGCTGCTGAGTCGCTTCAGTCGTGTCTGACTCTGCACGACCCCATAGACGGCAGCCCACCAGGCTCCGCCTTCCCTGGGATTCTCTAGGCAAGAACACTGGAGTGGGTTGCCATTTCCTTCTCCAGTGCATGAAAGTGAAAAGTGAAAGTGAAGCCGTTCAGTCGTGTCCGACTCCCAGCGACCCCATGGACTGCAGCCTACCTGGCTCCTCTGTCCATGGTATTTTCCAGGCAAGAGTACTGGAGTGGGGTGCCATTGCCTTCTCTGAGTCAAGATATGGAAGCAACTAAATGTCCATTGACAGATGAATGGATAAAGAAAATGTGATATATACATAAAATGGAATATTTTTCAGCCTTATAAAGAAAAGAAATTGTGTCATATTCAACACTGTGGATGAAACTTTAGAACATTATGTTACTTGAAATAAACCAGTCCCAGAAAGACAAATATGACATAATCCACTTATAACCTTATAGTAGGTAGTTATGTAGTCAAATGTATAGAAGTAAAAAGTAAAGTGCTGGATTCCAAGAGTTGGGAGAGGGGGAAGTTAAGAGTTGCTGTACAATGCATATAGAATATCAGTTATGCAAGATGAAAATGTTCTAGAGAGATCTGCTTTACTACATTGTGCTTATAGATAATACTGTACTGTGTACTTAAAAATTTGTTAGGCAGGTGTATCTTGTATTATTCATTATAACGCATTCTAAAAAATAAAACCAATATCAATAATACAAAAAAAGACTCAGAATACAGGGATAAGAAGGAACTTTGACCTTCAACTCTCTATCCTAATCGCTGAATTGATATTTATCATTAATAAACAAACATAAAGAAAAAGGGAAATAAACGACCCAATCAAAAAACTGGGCCAAAGAACTAAACAGACATTTCTCCAAAGAAGACATACAGATGGCTAACAAACACATGAAAAGATGCTCAACATCACTCATTATTAGAGAAATGCAAATCAAAACCACAATGAGGTACCATTTCACACCAGTCAGAATGGCTGCTATCCAAAAGTCTACAAGCAATAAATGCTGGAGAGGTTGTGGAGAAAAGGAAACCCTCTTACACTGTTGGTGGGAATGCAAACTAGTACAGCCACTATGGAGAACAGTGTGGAGAATCCTTAAAAAACTGGGAATAGAACTGCCATACGACCCAGCAATCCCACTGTTGGGCATACACACCGAGGAAACCAGAATTGAAAGAGACGCGTGTACCCCAATGTTCATCGCAGCACTGTTTACAATAGCCAGGACATGGAAGCAGCCTCGATGCCCATCAGCAGACGAATGGATAAGGAAGCTGTGGTACATATACACAATGGGATATTACTCAGCCATTAAAAAGAATACATTTGAATCAGTTCTATTGAGATGGATGCATTTGAATCAGTTCTATTGAGATGGATGAAACTGGAGCCCATTATACAGAGTGAAGTAAGCCAGAAAGAAAAACACCAATATAGTATACTAATGCATATATGTGGAATTTGAAAGATGGTAACGATAACCCTATATGCGGGACAGAATAAGAGACACAGATGCATAGAACAGTCTTATGGACTCTGAGGGAGAAGGTGAGGGTGGGACGTTCTGAGAGAATAGCATTGAAACATGTATATTATCATATGTGAAACAGAACACGATTCCAGGTTCAATGCATGAGACAAACGCTCAGGGCTGGGGCAATGGGATGACCCAGAGGGATGGGATGGGGAGGGAGGTGGGAGGGGGGTTCAGGATGGGGAAAACATGTAAGTCCATGGCTGATTCATATCAATGTATGGCAAAAACCACTACAATATTGTAAAGTAATTAGCCCCCAACTAAAATAAATAAATTTATTTAAAAAAAAAGAAAAAGGGATATGAAGAAAATTGAAAACTCCTTTGAAAAATAAACTTTCTATATTTAGGAACAGGAAGAAATTATGAGCATAATGTCAGTTCAGTTCAGTTCATTCACTCAGTCGTGTTCGACTCTTTGTGACCCCATGAATTGCAGCACGCCAGGCCAACCTGTCTATCACCAACTCCCGGAGTCTACTCAAACCCATGCCCATTGAGTCAGTGATGCCATCCAGCCATCTCATCCTCTGTCGTCCCTTTCTCCTCCTGCCCCCAATTCTTCCCAGGATTAGGGTCTTTTCCAATGAGTCATCTCTTTGCATCAGGTGGCCAAAGTATTGGAGTTTCAGCTTCAACATCAGTCCTTCCAGTGAACACCCAGGATTGATCTCCTTTAGGATGGACTGATTGGATATTCTTGCAGTCCTAGGGACTCTCAAGAGTATTCTCCAACAACACAGTTCAAAGCATCAATTCTTCGGCGCTCAGCTTTCTTCACCGTCCAAGTCTCACATCCATACATGACTACTGGAAAAACCATAGCCTTCACTAGACGGATCTTTGTTGGCAAAGTAATGTCTCTGCTTTTAAATATGCTATCTAGGTTGGTCATAACTTTCCTTCCAAGGAGTAAGCGTCTTTTAATGTCATGGCTGCAGTCACCATCTGCAGTGATTTTGGAGCCCCCCAAAATAAAGTCTGACACTGTTTCCACTGTTTTCCCATCTATTGCCCATGAAGTGATGGGACTAGATGCCATGATCTTAGTTTTCTGAATGTTGAGCTTTAAGCCAACATTTTCACTCTCCTCTTTCACTTTCATCAAGAGGCTCTTTAGTTCTTCTTCGCTTTCTGCCATAAGGGTGGTGCCATCTAAATATCTGAGGTTATTGATATTTCTCCCGGTAATCTTGATTCCAGCTTGTGCTTCCTCCAGCCCAGCGTTTCTCATGATGTACTCTGCATGTAAGTTAAATAAGCATGGTAACAATATACAGCCTTGATGTACTCCTTTCCTATTTGGAACCAGTCTGTGGTTCCATGTCCAGTTCTAACTGTTGCTTCCTGACCTGCATACAGGTTTCTCAAGAGACAGGTCAGATGGTCTGGTATTCCCATGTCTTTCAGAATTTTCCACAGTTTATTGTGATCCACATAGTCAAAGGCTTTGACATAGTCAATAAAGCAGAAATAGATGTTTTTCTGGAACTCTCTTGCTTTTTTGATGATCCAGCGGATGTTGGCAATTTGATCTCTAGCTCCTGTGCCTTTCCTAAAACCAGCTCGAACATCTGAAAGTTCACAGTTCACGAATTGCTGAAGCCTGACTTGGAGAATTTTGAGCATTACTTTACTAGTGTGTGAGATGCATGCAATTGTGCAGTAGTTCGAGCATTCTTTGGCATTGCCTTTCTTTGGGATTGGAATGAAAACTGACCTTTTCTGGTCCTGTGGCCACTGCTGAGTTTTCCAAATTTGTTGGCATATCGAGTGCAGCACTTTCACAGCATAATCTTTCAGGATTTGAAATAGCTCCACTGGAATTCCATCACCTCCACTAGCTTTGTTCATAGTGATGCTTTCTAAGGCCCACTGGACTTTACATTCCAGGATATTTGGCTCTTGGTGAGTGATCACATCATCGTGATTATCTGGATGGTGAAGATCTTTTTTATACAGTTCTTCTGTGTATTCTTGCCACCTCTTCTTAATATCTTCTGATTCTGTTAGGTCCATGCCATTTCTGTCCTTTATTGAGCCCATCTTTGCATGAAATGTACCCTTGGTATCTCTAATTTTCTTGAAGAGATCTCTAGTCTTTCCTATTCTGTTGTTTTCCTCTATTTCTTTCTATTGATCGCTAAGGAAGACTTTCTTATCTCTCCTTGCTATTCTTTGGAACTCTGCATTCAGATGGGAATATCTTTCCTTTTGTCCTTTGCTTTTCGCTTGTCTTCTTTTCACAGCTATTTGTAAGGCCTCTTGAGACAGCCATTTTGCTTTTTTGCATTTCTTTTCCATGGGAATGGTCTTAATCCCTGTCTCCTGTACAATGTCACAAACCTCTGTTGATAGTTCATCAGGCACTCTATCAGATCTAGTCCCTTAAATCTATTTGTCACTTCCACTGTATAATCATAAGGGATTTGATTTAGATCATACCTGAATGATCTAGTGGTTTTCCCTACTTTCTTCAATTTAAGTCTGAATTTGGCAATAAGGACTTCATGATCTGAGCCACAATCCGCTCCTGGTCTTGGTTTTGCTGACTGTATAGAGCTTCTCCATCTTTGGCTCCAAATAATATAATCAATATGATTTCTGTGTCAACCATCTGGTGATGTCCATGTGTAGAGTCTTCTCTTGTGTTGCTGGAAGAGGGTGTTTGCTATGACTAGTGCATTCTCTTGGCAGAACTCTATTTGCCTTTGCCCTGCTTCATTCTATACTCCAAAGCCAAATTTGCCTGCTACACCAGGTGTTTCCTGACTTCCTACTTTTGCATTCCAGTCCCTATAATGAAAAGGACATCTTTTTTGGGTGTTAGTTCTAAAAGGTCTTGTAGGTCTTCATAGAACTGTTCAACTTCAGCTTCTTCAGTGTTACTGGTCAGGGCATAGACTTGGATTACCGTGATATTGAATGGTTTGCCTTGGAAGCGAACAGAGATCATTCTGTCGTTTTTGAGATTGCATCCAAGTACTGCATTTCAGACTCTTGTTGACCATGATGGCTACTCCATTTCTTCTAAGGGATTCTTGCCCACAGTAGTAGATATAATGGTCATATGAGTTAAATTCACCCATTCCAGTCCATCTTAGTTCGCTGATTCCTAGAATGTCGACGTTCACTCTTGCCATCTCCTGTTTGACCACTTCCAATTTGCCTTGATTCATGGACCTAACATTCCAGTTTCCTGTAAGAGAAACCCAAGTAAGACGGTAGGTGTTTCGAGAGGGCGTTAGAGGGCAGACACACTGAAACTATAATCACAGAAAACTAGCCAATCTGATCACACGGATCACAGCCTTGTCTAACTCAGTGAAACTAAGCCATGCCACGTGGGGCCACCCAAAACCGACGGGTCATGGTGGAAAGGTCTGACAGAATGTGGTCCACTGGAGAAGGGAATGGCAAACCACTTCAGTATTCTTGCCTTGAGAACCCCATGAACAGTATGAGCATAATACAGAAATGAAAAAAAAAAAATTAAATACACAATAAGAATTTCTAGAAAGAAAAAAACATTCAAAATAAGAAATATATGGGGTTAACAACATATTGAGGTAGGAAATGTCACCACACTCAAGTATTCTTGCCTGGAAAATTCCATGGGCAGAGAAATTTGGCAGGCTACGTACAGTCCATGGATCCGCAAAGAGTCGTACACAACTGAGCAACTGAACACAACAACATATTAGAAAAGAAAAAGAAAACTCACTGAACTTGAATATGTAATAACATAAACCACTCAAAAATGTAGCAGAATGAGAAAAAGAAAAATGAACAGAGTTTAGTGACACATTTGACAATATCAAATAGAATAATATACATATAAATGGGATCCCTGGAGGAGAGACAGTGGAGGGACAGGATAAATATTTTAAAATTTTCAAAAAAGTTCCAAACTTTATGAAAAGGATAAACCCACAGGCCAAAAACTGGTTAACCTACAAGGATAAATTTAAATCATATTAGGGCACATGACAGATTGCTGGAAAAGATTAAAAATGGGAACATCTTAAAAGCAGTCAAACATATTAGGTACAAAGAAACAAATATAAGGATGACAATAGAATTTCTCATCTTATTTTTATGAACAATACTATCAACTAGCTGGATCTGATTAACGTCAAAGGACTCTCAAACCAACAAGAGCAGAACATGCATTATTTTCAACTATACACAAAATATTTACTATGATAAAACATATTCTAAGCTGTAAAATAATTCAATAGATCTCTAAGTACTGAAATCACAAACACAGCAGAATTAAACTAGAAATCCAAATTTTAGAAAAGGTATTCAGAAAATCACCCAATATTTATCAATTAAACACACTTCTAAATAACCCACAGGTCCATGAAGAAATCAGAGGTAATCAGACTTGATTTTTTTTCTAACAAATGTTGGCAGATGCTCCAAAATCAGTGTTCAGAGAGAAAAATGATTGCATTAGTGCTTTTATTATTAGAAAAGAAGAAAGATTGAAAAAAATCAATGATAAGCACATCTATCTTTAAAAATTTGAGAAAGGAAAGCATATTAAAACCAAAGTAAGCAGAAGAAATGAAGTAAGAGCAGTAACTGATTAAATTTAAAAGACAGTAAAAATATAGAAACTTGATGAAATCAAATACTGGCTTGTAAAGATCAATAAAATTCATATATTTCTAATCAGTGTGATAAAGGAAAAGAAAGAAGACAAAAATCAGCAATATCATTTAGAGAGGGGATATCACTATATATCCACAGGCATGAAACATTTAACAAGAAATTATTATGAAAAACTTAATGCCAATAATTTTGACAATTAGATGTAATGGGAAAATCTCTTTAAAGACATAAACTACCCAAGCTTAAACAAGAAGATACAGATAATCTAAGTAATTCTATATCTCTAAAAGGAATTAAAGTTCTACTTAGCAACATCCCCACAAAGAAACTTCAGATGATTTCACTCATGAATTACACAAAATACTTAAGAAGAAAGTGATACCAATTCTACAAAAACTCTTCCAGAAAATTAAGAGGAGGTAACACTTCCTAACTCATTCTGCAAGGCCACTTTAGTGATTAGACAAAGTAATTACAGGAAAAGTATAGAACAGTATCTATTATAAATGCAAAAACATTTAATAATAAAGAGTAATATATCCATATATCCAATATATATATGGGTCTTATCTGAGGAATGGTTTATCTGAAAATCAATGCAATTTGCCATATAAACAAATTTTAAAAGAAAACCATATGATCATCTTAATAGAAGAAGAAAAAGCATTTGACAAAATCCATTACCCATTTTTGGATTTAAAAACTCTTCAGCATACTAGGAATGCAAAGGAAGTTTCTCAACATGAAAAATTGTCATCACTTAATGTTAATAGTTAATGTCATTGACTGAATATTTGTCCCTAATATGAGGAACAAGGCAAGTTCTATTCTACATTGTACTGGAAGATCTCCCCAATGCAATTAGTCAAGACAAAGGAGAGGGAAAAAAGATACTCATATTGGAAAGAAAATAGTATAACTCTTTAAAGACAACATGATTGAATGTATACAAAATCCAATGGAATCTATAAAAAAGCTACTAAATTTAATGAGTTCTTCCTTGGTGGCTCAGCAGTAAAGAACCTTCTTGCCAATGCGAGAGACACGGATTAGATCCCTAGGCTGGGAAAAACCCCTGGAGAAAGAAATGGCAGCCACTCCAGTATTTTTGCCTAGGAAATCCCATGGACCGAGGAACCTTGCCGGCTACCATCCATGGGGTTGCAAAAGAATCGGACATGACTTAGCAACTAAAATGTATAATATATGCATGCTGAAAACTACAAAACATTGTTAAAAAAGAAATTTAAAAGTACTAAAATGGAGAAATATGCTGTGTTCATGAGTGAATAATGTGAAAATGTCAATTGTCCCTAAATTTATCTATAGAGTCAACTAAATCCTAATTAAAAATCCTAGAAAGCACTATTTTTGATAGACAACAAATTGATTGAAATGCAAAGGGCCTAATATAACCAAAACAAAATTCATATAGAAATGCAAAGGGCCTAATATAACCAAAACAACTGAGCAAAGAACAAATTTGGAAAACTAATACTATCTAATTTGAAAACATTATGAATCTATAGTAATCGAGAAATGTGATATTAATGTAAAGACAAGTATATGAATGAAAACAGGGTAAACAAACCCACAAATATATGACCAACTGATTTTTGACAAAAAGTGAGAAGTAAATTCTGTGGAGGAATAATGTTCTTTCTAACAAATGGTTTTAAAAATTAAATATCAATGTATTAAAAAAGGACTTTGATATTCAGCACCAAATACAAATAGTAACCCCAAATGGATCATATATCTAAAAGCATAAATGAAACATTTAAAAACTGTCTTAAGAAAACATAGGGGAAAACTTTTTACTTTGGATTGCAAAAAATTTCTTAGATACAACATCGAAAGCATGACCTATAAAAGAAAATAATAGTAAGTTTTATTAGTTTAGAAAACTACTTGCTTAATATAATTAAAGTTAAATTTTATTTTAATCTGTTCTCTTTAAGTTTCCTTCTATGAAACTATGCATCAGACAGCACAGCACAGAGGAGGCAAAGTGCATAAGTAAATATTTAATCTCTTTTCTACAATATCAATGTCTAAAGTTCACAAATGATGAAACAACTTTTCTATTGCATATTTGGTAATCAGTAAACTCATAAGAGCCTAGGCTCAATTTAATCTTTTTACTCTTAACTAAGAATCTCCTAATTAACTCATCTTTTATCACATATACCATTCCCATTAACTTCACGGGAAATATAGAAGACCTGCACTAATCTCAAATGCTTTCATTTTCACATGTTTTTTATATTCTACATTTATTATGAAAATTACTTCTATGGTCAAGGCCACTGAGTTGTACCTTCTACTCTGTTAGATCAGACTCAGATTGTGTTTCTTGTTAGTTCTGCCCTTGGAGTGGTAAGAATGCAAATATTTTGCAGTCTTCTCCTTATTTTGTTTCCATAATATCTTGCTAATTTGTCCATGTTCCTTAAACTCACTAATTCCACACACTCTAATTCTACCAAATATTCTGGTTCTTCATCCTTTTCTGATTCTGCCATATCTTCTCCTAACATTTTGATTGAGACTACAGCAAATTTATTGCTTAAATTCCAGACATAAACATATTTACACTCTTGAATGTTCTAATTCATAAGAATTCATTAATTTACATAGATCATCTTTCTCTCAAGTATAGGGTATTGATATTTTTTAAGACATGGTAATAGTGTTGATTTCTAAATGTTTGTTGCTGATATGTTAAAGTACAATGGACTTTTTGCGTGTTGACTGGTATCAACGTATCTTTGTTAGACTCATTCTAAGAGTGCATATATAATAATTCACATGTAGATGCTCATGTTTCTATGGGACTTCATTCTGGCTCCCTGTTTCTATGGGGCTTCCCAGGTGACACAGTGGTAAAAGATTCTGCCTGCCAATGCAGGAGATGCAAGAGACACAAGTTCAATCCCTGGGTTGGGAAGATCCCCTGGAGAAGGGAGTAGCAATCCACTCCAGTATTCTTGCCTGGAGAATCCCATGGACAGAGTAGCCTGGTGGGCTACAGTCCATGGGGTCACAAACAGTCAGACACAACTGAGCTACTAACACTACTACTACAAAATTATATCTTTGGATATTAAGTTTTATTTTGTCCTTTTTGTGTATTATTCCTTTTAATTTCTTGACTTATTGCATTGGTTAGATCTTCAGTGCAATTATTTAACAGAAAGGGTGATAGAAAGCACTCTACTCCCATTTTTTTTTAATCGAAGTATAGTTGATTACAGTATTATATTAGTTTCAGTATGTGACATAGTGATTCAATTTTATAGGTTCTACACCATTTAAAGACATTACAAAATAATGGCTATAGTTCCCTGTACGTACAATACATTCTGGTTACTTATTTTGTAACTGGCAGTTTGTATATCTTAATCCCATACCCTTATTTGATATCGTCTATCTACTTTCTTCCCACTACTAACCATTAATTTGTTCTCTGTATCTGTTTCTGTTTTGTTATTTGCATACAATTATTTTTTCAGATTCCACATGTAATTGATAACATTACTATTTGTCTTTCTCTGTCTGACTTATTTCACTAAGCATAATATCCTCTAGGTCCATCCACATTGTAGCAAATAGCAGAATATCATTCCATTCTTTTTTATGGCTGAGTAATAGTCCACTGTATATATTATATACATGTGTATATATAATACATACATTATTTTTTAAAATAAAGTTAAAACACAAAAATAATAGGAAAATTGATAGTGAAATTGAGTGTTAAGTTTACCTACATATGTCTTCATTTTTCTCCTCATCCTGACTTTAATAAAATTTAACCACTGGGGTGAAAGTGGAGTAGAGGAAACCCCTCAGACATAGACTCAAAAGCAATCCAGTGATCAATGTAGATAATAAAAATTCACTTCCAGTTAAATATTAATCACCATTACACACAGTGAATGGTGATTCAAAAAAGAAAAGTATTTTCCTCTATTTCAAGTACACAGAAGGCATTTATAATTGAAATTTCAATTGATACGAGCTCAGGAGAAACATTAAGCTTAATAAATACAATTAATTCATAGTAAAAATTGAGTACAACAACTAAAAAGAAATTGAGCTAATGTCTTACATTTGATTGGAAATTGCATGTTATCCACCAACTCCTGCTTAAGGAGTAATTAACACTGTCATATGAAAATCTGGATTTACAAATTTGTCTTTTAATTACTAACTGAACTATAAATAGTGGGGATTTTCATTGACTCAAATGCACATTCTGTAGGATGACTTTGGAAATTGTGTGTAACATATGAGCTTGTAATGTAACAATGTAACATATGAGCTTGCTAAAGAGTCTTATTCTGAAATACAGAAACACAATGCACTAATTTCCTAGAAAACCATGTACAGTTGACCCCTTGAACAAACTGAGGGTTAAGGGTGCCCATCCTCCACACAGTTGAAAAATCAAAGTATAGCTTCACTGTCAGCCCTCCCAGTCTGTGGCTCCTTCCCAGACCTCCCAGTCTGTGGTCCCAGTCTGTGGACCATGAGTATCTCACGGTCCACATCCATGGATTCAACCAAGCTTGGATTAAGTAGTACTGGAGTAGGAGTTTGTTGAAAGCAATCTGCACAGAAGTGGACCTGTGCAGTTTAAACCCATGTTATTCAAAAGTCAACTGTACCTTCTTAAATGTTTAAGAAAAATATTAATTTGTTTTTTCCACACTCAGTTGAATAAAATGCCAATATATCATTTCTCTTAAAGACAGTGTTTGGTGCACAACAAGTTAGTCAGATGACCTGGGGAGATGATGGGCCACACCTAATGGAAGTTCCTAGCTTCAATACTGAGATTTTATTAATGTTACTGGGTATATTTCTTATATTCTATTTTATGATTATTGTTTCTCACATTAAATCTCACATTATCTATGACTGAACCTCAGATAAAATTAATGATGATTTGAAACAACTCACCAAATTTATAACCCTGTAAGATAAGTGACTGTAACAGTGCAACTCTAGATATGGGAAGAAGCAACAAAAGGGAACTATTTCCTGGACCATAACAGACTAGAGATACAGGCAGTCTACAGGTTTTTGACTACTGTTAATGGGGCCTAGTCCAGTAATAGAACACTGAGTGGCCTATCAATGAAATCTTCACCTGACCTGGGAGTAAGCATTCCTATCTCCGTGGGACATGCTGGTCATGAAAGGCCTCCCAAACCCTGGTCAAAATTAAGACCAAAAGGTAAGCAATCGTAAAATAAACAATGTTGCCCACATCCAGTTATACAAGAATCAAGTCACTAGCCACTGCAGTCACTGACCTCCAGTAACCTTGAAGGGAATTCAGGGTGAAGGTCAGGATAAGGCACTCTGTGCTCTGAGGAAATTGGCAGAGCAGGCCTTCAGACAGACATTTTCAGGAGAAAATTTTTGTGAACCTGGATTCTTGCATCTTTCCATACTTAGAAAAGCACTACAGACACTAACTAAAGTGTCTGTTCCTCGTGATTAGAAGCAACCTTCCACTGAAATGTGTGCTTGATTGCATTCCCCCCTTTTATCAAAATATGGGCCTCCCCCTTCACCTCTTCACAGCAGTTCTCAGCCCTCTCTGAGAGACTGTCTGCCAGGCTATAATCCTTAGTCTGGCCCAAAGAAAGCTTTCCATTTCATTCCCAGATTGACTATTGATTAATTTTGATCATCAACACATCTAAACTTTTGGTGAAACTTGAGTGAAAGCCAGTTAAATCAGTAAGATAGGTTTTAGCCAGTTAAGTTCTTTCCATTATTATTGTGTTGTGTATTTGTATTTGTGTGTGTGTGTGTGTGTGTGTGTGTGTGTGTGTGAAATGAGAGAAAATTTGAGTTTACTTATGAGACTGGAATTTTTAATACTGTTTGGAAGTGCATGGACTTTCTTACATATAGTCTCCATGATGACATCAAACAGATTTGGATTCAAGTCCTCTGGCTGTTTACCTTACAAGCTAGAAAAAGTTACTTAACTTCTTAAAGCTCTACAAGAGAAAAGATAGTTAATCTGTTTCACTGATTTGAAAATATTAACATAAAATACATAACATAGCTATCATGGTACCAAAAATAGACTAAGTTCACAATAAATGTTATCTATGTACTACAAATGAAAGTAATTTTTTATTAATAGGCTGTAAAATGTTCTTGGTGGCTTCTATCAAGGCAAAGAAGATGTGCTATTTCAATCTGTTAATATTTACCTTGATTAAAGAATAATACTTAGAAGTAGCAAGTTTCTTTTTCAGAGACAATGATTTCCAATATATGGCATTCAGTTCAGTTCAGTTCAGTCGCTCAGTCAGGTCTGACTCTTTGTGACCCCATGAATTGCAGCACGCCAGGCCTCTCTACCCATCACTAACTCCCAGAGTCTACCCAAACCCATGTCCATTGAGTCAGTGATGCCATCCAGCCATCTCATCCTCTGTCGTCCCCTTCTCCTCCTGCTCCCAATCCTTCCCAGCTTTAGGGTCTTTTCCAATAAGTCAACTCTTCACATGAGGTGGCCAAAGTATTGGAGTTTCAGCTTCAACATCAGTCCTTCCAATGAACACCCAGGACTGATCTCCTTTAGGATGGATTGATTAGATCTTCTTGCAGTCCAAGGGACTCTCAAGAGTCTTCTCCAATACCACAGTTCAAAAGCATCAATTCTGCAGCACTCAGCTTTCTTCACCATTCAACTCACATCCATACATGACCACTGGAAAAATCATAGCCTTGACTAGAGGGACTTTTGTTGGCAAAGTAATGTCTCTGCTTTTAAATATGCTATCTAGGTTGGCCATAATCTTCCTTTCAAGGAGTAAGTGTCTTTTAATTTCATGGCTGCAATCACCATCAGCAGTGAATTTGGAGCCCCAAAAAATAAAGTCTGACACTTTTCCACTGTTTCCCCATCTATTTCCCATATATGGCATTAGCTTTGTTTTTTTCTTAGGTAGATAGGTAATAAAATTAAGTTTTAATTATTTTTTTTACCAATTTATCTCTGGTAAATAAAGATGTCTACAACATTTCTGTCTTTTAAACCATATTTATTAAGTGACTGCACAAATGAGTTATAAAGTCATTTTTAAGACACTCAAGCAAATTTATGAATATAGCTGCTATATCCATTGCATGCAGAGAAAGATCTAAAGAAAACTCCATTACTGACCAGAAACAGTCTTGTTCTTAAATAGAATAGAAAGTTCAAAAGTGATTTAGAATTTCTGAAGAAAGGCTACGTTTTTCATTTTGGTCATAAACCCATTATTATTGTCTCTTTTATTGCATTTGCTCACCAGAAATGTGCTTTTCTTCTCCTTGACCTAGTTTCTGGAAATTAAATTGAGTTAGCTTTATATCTCTGTACCAAAGCTTCTAGGATCACAGCCTCTTGGGTAAGTTCGTTGATTAAATCAAATCAGAAATTGTCTTGTTACTGTGTGCTGACATTGATTCTGACTTGATAGCAATTATCTGTAATAATTTTTGTCAGTAGGCTATTCTTGGAAGAGTCAGAAATTGAAATTGTATAGATTTTATATTGCTTACATTATGAGATCAACCTCAGCTTTGCTCAGCTTTTATTCCTATTTTAAAAATAAGTAAAATTTAAGTGTTATCCAATCCCTAAACAAATTATTGAGCACTTGTACTCACATAGTACTAAGTTCTGTAACTCCAAACATAATAAAGCCACAATCCTTGCCCTCAGGTTACTCTGAGCTTCACGGAGTGGATTGAACAAGAAGAGGAAAGTGATCATAGTATTTTTCCAATGCAAACCATATTGTCAACATATAAATAAAGTTTCTTTCTGAATCTCAGCAGAGAAAAAGATTTAAAGGATCAGAAAAAAAAAAAAAACCCTGAAAAAAATGCTCCATGCTAAGAGCTATGCTAAGCGTTTTAAATACAGTATTTCAGTTAACACTATGGCAATATTGACAGAGATCATCATCCTTATTTAATAAAGAAATTTTCTTATTTAATAAGTGAGGAAACTAAGACTTGGAATTAAGTAGCTTGTCCAAGATCATGAAGCTAGCAAATGGACATTGAGAATTTGAATTTCGAGTATGGTGTAGCAATGGGAGAAGAAAAAAAAAAAGGTTACAAGTTCTGCAGTCATGTGTTGGGACACAAGAGTGGAAATAAACACCAACATATTCCCCCAAAGCACAATGATCACCTCATCCTCTGTGTCCAGGACCGAGATTTCTGGACCGTAACTTCTAGTTTCTCCCTTCTCTAGATCATGGGTGAATGTCATGTCCATTGTTTGTTTCTTTGCCTTGAATTTCTACCCGGCCAATGGCTACTGAATGGTTTTATTCCAAATAGTTAAGTGTTTATCTCCTATAAGGAATATCTTGTGATATTTCAAAGCAACCACTTAAAATAGTCAATGACAGTTTTAGAAAGTCAATTTCTGGGTCACGATTTTATTCTACCATAGCATTTAAATGCATAATTGAAATGCAGCAGAGAAGTACTGAATTCTCCAGTAAAAGGAAGTGAAACATCTTGCTGCAGTATGACAGGAATCAAGCTCATTTGTTTAATTTTATATGTATTGCATGCAGACATAATTTATGTTACAAATTCCTTCAAAAATTCACCATTTTAAAAGTCCCTTTGAATTTATATTAGTCAAATGAGTATATTTTTATCATTCCCACTTTCCCCCAATACTTCTTATATTATAAAAACAGGTTCAAATCTTTAGGTAGAGGTTCTTGTAGCCACAGTTTTTAAAACAAAGTCATGGAATTCAAGTAGATGTCTCTACAATTCACTATAGTCCTGCATGTTCTTATCAGTCTGACTGGTCATTTTGAACCTACGTATGAATCAATAACGCAATGCGGGAGACCTGAGTTCCATTCCTGGGTCGGGAAGATCCCCTAGAGGAGTGCATGGGAACCCACTCCAGTATTCTTGCCTGGAGAAATCCTATGGACATAGGAGCCTGGTGGACTACAGCCCATGGGGTTTCGAAGAGTCAGACAAGATTGAGCGACTAAGCATAGCACAGCATATATCAGTAAACATTTTATTTATAAGTAATATAAATGACATCTCATTTTGAGCCTTGAAGTGAAGTGAAGTGAAGTCACTCAGTCGTGTCCGACTCTTTCGACCCTGTGGACTGTAGCCTACCAGGCTCCTCCGTCCATGGGATTTTCCAAGTAAGAGTACTGGAGTGGGTTGCCATTTCCTTCTCCAGGGGATCTTGCCGATCAGAATCAATTTGTAAAAAAAAGAAAGCTATGGAAGCGCAGATATCAGCGTCTTCCAATACTTCTGATTTGCACAGGGATGGAGCAGCCACGATGCCCTGGAAATGGACATGTGTGCTGATTTAGAGGCTTGCTCTGCCAAGCCACCTTGGAGAAGCACTCTGCTGGGGCATCAGCTAACAAATGAACCCTTGCTCCTGCCAATCTCTTTTGCTCTTCTTTCCACATCAAACCCCATACTGACAACCCAAAGTAAGTTTACCAAATAAGCAAGACTTCTCTCTAGAATATTCAGAATTTCACTGTACATTCTGATGTGGCAACATAAATCAATTCATTCAATACACTGGTCTATATCAAACCCTGTGCTCATCACTAGAGCTGTAGACCATGGTGGCATTTATAGTTTATTAGTAGACACACATAACTATCAGTAAGTGAGAAATCACAGTCTCATGTGAAAGTGATAGAGGAGTTTTGAGATTTCAGGAAATGCTTCCCTAAAGAATATATCATTATACATCAGGTAAGAGAAGAGATGCATGGAGAGTAAGAAACAAAATGAGCAAAATTACCAGCTCCATGAGAAAGTATCCGAACCATTCACTTATGGAATCTAAAAAGACAAACTCATGGAAGTAGAGTAGAATGGTGATTGATAGAGGCTGGGAGTGGGGATGGGACCAGGGGAGAGAGGATGGCAAGATGCTGGTCAAAAGGTATAAATATCCACTTATAATAATAATAAATTCTGGGGATCTAACATACAGCATGGTGACTGTGGTTAACAGCACTATACTATATACTTGAAAGTTGTTAAGCAAGTACAACTTAAATGTTATCAACACATGTACAAATGTTAATTATGTGACAGGATCAAACTCCTAGGCAACCTTATTGTGGCAATTATTTTGCAATATGAATGTGTATCAAGCCCTCACAGTTGTACACTTAAAAGCACATATGTCAATAATATCTCAATATAGTTGGAGAAATTATTTTCTGAAGAAGTTGCCTTTATACTTTGTGATAGACTATAATTTTTCAAAATGTTACCAACAGACATGTTTAGTGTTTTCTGCTTTAGCCTGTCAAGAAAAAATGGCAGCTTGGACAAGGATGAATTTGAATCTGATTTCATTATTTTAGGCTACCTTTAATTATTCAGAAAACATGAATCTCTCCAGAGAGAAACTGGTGATCTCTAGATAGTACTCAAAATATTATTCCTCCTCATTACATTTGATGTTAAATTTATTGGTCATTTTAGTTAATTTATATATTATATCATGTTACTGGTTGCTTTCCTTTTGAATGCTTATTATTTGTCATTTTTGCTTTTATTCTTATATTTTAAGCATAGAATGCTTTGTTTCAACAGCCAAATCATCAAGCACTATTTCAATTCTAATATAGATGATTTTTCATTTCTATTTCCAAAGGACATAGTTGTTGACAGATCAACTTCTGGAAGATGAGTACCTGGCATTTTTCTTAGTTTCACTTAATCTCATGTAGTTCAGTTCAGTTCAGTTGCTCAGTCGTGTCTGACTCTTTGCAACCTCATGAATCGCAGCACGCCAGGCCTCCCTATCCATCACCAACTCCCTGAGTTTACCCAAACTCATGTCCATCAGTCGGTGATGCCATCCAGCCATCTCATCCTCTGCCATCCCCTTGTCCTCCTGCCCCAATCCTTCCCAGCATCAGGGTCTTTTCCAAAGAGTCGACTCTTCTCATGAGGTGGCCAAATTATTGGAGTTTCAGCTTCAACATCAGTCCTTCCAATGAACACCCAGGACCGATCTCCTTTAGGATGGACTGATTGGATCTCCTTGCAGTCCAAGGGACTCTCAAGAGTTTTCTCCAACACCACAGTTCAAAAGCATCAATTCTTTGGCACTCAGCTTTCTTCACATTCCAACTCTCACATCCATACATGACTACTGGAAAAACCATAGCCTTGACTAGACGGACCTTTGTTGGCAAAGTAATGTCTCTGCTTTTTAATATGCTATCTAGGTTGGTCATAACTTTCCTTCCAAGGAGTAAGAATCTTTTAATTTCATGGCTGCAGTCACCATCTGCAGTGATTTTGGAGCCCCCAAAAATAAAGTCTGACACTGTTTCCACTGTTTCCCCATCTATTTCCCATGAAGTGATGGGACCAGATGCCATGATCTTAGTTTTCTGAATGTTGAGCTTTAAGCCAACTTTTTCACTCTCCTCTTTCACTTTCATCAAGAGGCTCTTTAGTTCCTCTTCACTTTCTGCCATAAGGGTGATGTCATCTGCATATCAAAGGTTTTTGATATTTCTCCCGGCAATCTTGATTCCAGCTTGTGCTTCCTTCAGCCCAGCATTTCTCATAATGTACTCTGCATATAAGTTAAATAAGCAGGGTGACAATATTCAGCCTTGACGTGCTCCTTTTCCTATTTGGAACCAGTCTGTTGTTCCATGTCCAGTTCGAACTGTTGCTTCCTGACCTGCATACGGGTTTCTCAAGAGGCAGGTCAGGTGGTCTGGTATTCCCATCTCTTTCAGAATTTTCCGCAGTTTATTGTGATCCACACAGTCAAAGGCTTTGGCATAGTCAATAAAGCAGAAATAGATGTCGTTTTCATTATAGGGGACTGGAATGCAAATGTAGGAAATCAAGAAACATCTGGAGTAACAGGCAAATTTGGCCTTGGAGTACAGAATGAAGCAGGGCAAAGGCTAATAGAGTTTTGCCAAGAGAACGCACTGGTCATAGCAAACAGCCTCTTCCAACAACACAAGAGAAGACTCTACACATGAAAATCTCATATAGAACATGTCCCTTTTTGCATATTCTTTTGATCCATCTATTACCAGCCCAGCCAGCAGGAAAGCTCGTGAATACTGGAGTGGGTAGCTTATTCCTTCTCTGGGGATTTTCCCAACCCAGGAATCAAACTGGGGTCTCCTGCATTGCAGGCAGATTCTTTACCAGCTGAGCTACAAGGGAAGCCCCTAATATTCATACATGTGCTGTTTTTTGGACATTGATATATTTAGTCCCTTTCTATTTATAATTTGATTGCTTATGACCAAAGTTGGATAAATTTTAGCTTCTCAGCATGAGATGTGATATGAGATATAAACATGGAAGAATTACGAAGTATTCAAAAATTTGAGTAAGCATTTTTGTGAGTCTTTTACAGCATAAAAGGAGGAGTTCAACAATTACTAATTGAGGTTTTGGATACTTTAAATACTATGTTTTATTATTTACCATTCCAGTGAGAGAGAGTCAATTCCTAGGTAAGTTAATAAGAAGTCCAGGGTTCCTGAGGAGGAGAAAGGGGTCTGGAGCCCTCAAGAAGGAGAAAGGGGCCTGGGGCTCTCAAGGGGAAAAGGACAAATGTTCTCTGCATTGCTTTGTCTTAGTCAGTATAACAATGTATCTTGCTTAAGGACATGTTTCTCCTCAACAAGAACCATCTGACTAATCCTGTCATCTTAAAATGTATATTATAGGAGTGGGTCTGGTAAGATCAAGTGAAATGTCAGAAAGAGACAAATACTGTATGATCTCACATCTAAAATCTAAAAAACAAAACAATCTAAAAAGAAAATTTAAAATAATTTCGTTTACAATAACATATTGTAAAGTTTTAAAATGTTGCTACTACTCAAAGTAACCTATAGAATCAATAAAATCTCTATCAGAATCCTAATGACATTTTTTGCAGAGGTAGGAAAAAATGCTAAAACTTATATGGAACCTCAAAGTTACCCTAAATATCAAAGCATTATTGGCAACAAAGAACAAAACAGGAGAATTCATATTTCCTGATTTCAAATCTTCTACAAAGCTACAGTAATCTAAACAAGACAGTACTAACATACAGACAGACATACAGGCCAACAGAATAGCATAGACTACAGAAATAAAATCCTCACATATGTGGTAAAATGATTTTTGACAAACATGCCAAGACCATTCTACTGGGGTGAAACATTATTTATACAAGTAATGCTATGAATATAAGATATACACATTCAATAGAATGAAGTTGAACCCTTATCTAAACTGTGTACCAAAATTAACTCAAAATGAATGAAAGACTTAAGTGTAAACCTAAAACAATAAATCTCTTAGAAGAAAATATGGGACAAAAGCATCACAACATTGCAAGTGACAATAATTTCTTGGATATGACACCAAAGACACAGGTAACAAAAAAAAAATAGACAAAATGGACTTCATGAAAATTTAAAAATTTTATGCATCAAATGACACTGTTAACATAGGAAAAAGGTAATCTGCAGAATGGGAGAAAATATTTGCAAGTCAGACTAGCAGATTAACAGTCATAATACATAGAGAACTCATAAAACTCAACAACAACAACAAAAAACTCTGATTTTAAAATGGGTCAAGGACCTGAATATGCATTTCTATAAAGATGACATATGAGTCGCCAATGAACACATGAAAAGATGCTCAACATAACATTATGTTATGCTCAACATAACTAATGTAAGAGAAATGTGAATTAAAACCAACATGATACATCACATCATGCCAAATAGGACAGCTACTATCAAAAGAACAGAAAACAAGGGTTGGCAAGGATATCGAATAATTGCAACATTTGTGCATTATGTAAAGTTTTGTGGCTACTGTGAAAAATAGTACAGCAGTTCCTGAAAAAATTAAAAATAAAATTACCATGTGATCCAGCAATTTCACTTATGTGTTTATGGTAAAAGAATTGAAAGTAATGTCTCCAAATGATAGTTGTACATCCACATTCATAACAGCATTACTCACATTAGCTTAACTGTGGAAGCAAAACAAATGTCCATTAACAGATGAAGGGATAAGAAAAACGTGGCTCACGTGTATCTGTGTCCATGCTGGACCTTCTCTCATCACTGCTGCTGCTGCTGCTAAGTCGCTTCAGTCGTGGCCGACTCTGTGCGACCCCATGGACGGCAGCCCACCAGGCTCCTCCGTCCCTGGGATTCTTCAGGCAAGAACACTGGAGTGGGTTGCCATTTCCTTCTCCAATGCAGGAAAGTGAAAAGTGAAAGTGAAGTTGCTCAGTCGTGTCCGACTCTTCGCGACCCCATGGACTTCAGCCTACCAGGCTCCCCCGTCCCTGGGATTCTCCACTATCTATGCCTATAACATGCTGATCTCCCTGATCATTTAGTTTATTCACAACTTTGTCTCCATTATTTTCTTCTATTTTGTCTTTTACTTTTTAAATCTCTTTCTTCTTTCCTCCTTTCCCCTCAGTTTTGCTCTACTTCAAATCTCAAAGCCCAGTTAGGCTTGTCTCTTATCTCTAATGCTTTCTCTTTATATCACGGTTCCTCATGGAAAATATAAGGTCACACGTAATATACTAGCTAAAATTTGTGAAAGAATTAATAAATGCAAAATAATCAATAAGACTTAACTTAGGGAAAATTATTAAATATTTTTTCAGTTACAAAAATTGATGTCTTCTTTTTCATTCAGTAATTAACATCTGAATACCAAAGATTACCAGCAAAAATCTTATTAGTGTAAAAGATATTTAAAAGTTTGTATCATAATGGAATATTTTCTAGATAAATACAATAATAGAAAGTACATTAAATTGCATTCTACATCTGCAGAAGTTCGAAGAAAACTGGCACTTTTAAACACAACTCCCAAAAGATTAAAATGTCAGATATGAAATGTCCTTGGCAATTTGTTCCTTGTCAGTGATTGTAAAAGGAGGTGGGGGAAAAGGGTGGGGAAATTAGAATCTTTAAGTACTTTTTAAACTAGAGGTTAACAACCACTGTGTGTAATGAGCAATGTTACTGAGGAATGCGTGTTACATTTGTCAATAGCTGAGAAGCAGACAAACTTTGAGTCTCTATAGACTGTTACATCTTTGGGAGTATAACTTTATTTGAACAAGGCTAATCATAGGTCCAATAAAGACCACATATATGGTGATTTCTCTTAATTGAAAAGTTCCTAGTTCTCGCATTTACTATCTCAACCAGCTTGCTGAAGCTGGAACTCATGATTTAAACTATATGCTCTTTGGTTTAATTCAAAAGAGACCTTGTCCTCTCTAGAAAACAAAAGTTGTTATGGAGTTAATTGCAATGAACTCACAGCCCCCTACACTGGAGTATGAAGAAAGTCAATAAACTCTTTCAAAGGAGGTGGTTTTGCCAAGATGGTGTCACAGATTTTTTTGCTACCCCATGGACCATAGCCTGCCAGGCTCCTCTGTCCATGGGGTTTCCCAGGCAAGAATAATGCAGTGGGGTGCCATTTCCTTCTCCACATAGAATGAGTACAAAAGGTTGTTAAGAAGCAAGTAAATGAGGGCTACTCCTTGAGAAGAGGATAAAGAAAGGGAAGGTCACTGATAAACCACTCACTTCTGCCAGTAACAAACTTACAGCTTACAGCACAGCACTGCTGAAATTGGACCGCTGGGGAAGGAATGAGGCTGCTCTACCACAGAGTAAGTGAAGAAGAAAATAACATTTTTAATTCTACCTGGGAGCAGTTTAAAAGATACATGAAGAACCAGATACCAATCCATTTGCCCCATTTCCTTTATTGTAAATAGTTCACCTAGTAATTATAGTGATTTTGAACTAGCTAAGTTTTCTGAAATTGTTTATTCCTTTTCAAAAATAAGAGTTATAGTAACATCTACTTTTCTATGTCAAATAATTAGATTATATGGCACACAGAGCGCACATTCCTAGTGTGTATACATATTACATGAAGTGATGAATTGTTGACTGACTATCTGCTATTTGCTGTCAGAGTTAAGGGGGAAAACATCAATATAATGAGGTAGAACAAGCTTAGATAAGAAACAGAAGATTAGAAGATTAGTTTAAAACAGGGACTTTAATATTTGGCCATAGAATTTAAGGTTGAAAGTAAAGAAATGAGAACAAGACAGGAGTGAGGAAGAGTGAATGAATTGTAGCTTCCAAGAGATCACGTTCTTGAGGTGACTACAAAGGATTTCTACCACCATATCACCAGACTTCATGTAAACACAAAGAAGAAACAGCTTCAAACAAACTTGTCTCTGCTCATAAAAGCACTCCATTTTTCCACCGTTGTCCTAGGTAATACCAGTGCTTTTTGAATTTCTGTAGTCAGAAGATATTTCTGGTATTTAATGTACAAATTGTTCTTGGCATAATAAAGGAAAATATTTTTATTATTTTATAAAAAGAGGCAATCACAAATGATATTTCATCAAAACCTTAAGATTACAAGTGACATTTTCGTATCAAGAGGAATTTTCCTGCCAAAAAGCTAAATTTGTCCAAGTACATAAAAACATTTATATAGTGCTTAAGAAATAAGTAACATATAAATTTAAACTTACCATTAAAAATTTCAGACATGAATTTTTTTTAGTAATCTCTGAGGGAAATGGAACTTTAAAGCCTGTGGGAAAGGGTAGCAGCCTGTGGGAAAGAATTATTCTAAGAAAGAGTTCAAACTGATATTCAATTGTAGGAAATGAGAAGAACAACAATTTAAAAGAGACTTTTTAAAAATAGAATATTTGAGGCAGGCTTTTCTGAAGAATCAGAACTCTCCAAATCATCACCGTAAGAGTATAGTAGTTATAATCATAATTGTTTTGAGGGTTCCTACTGTGTATAGATGTAACATAGCTCTCACCAAAAACCCATAGAGGTGACATATTTAGAAGATTTACTGATATTTATACACATTCAAGTGTATAATACACATTATACACATTCAAGTAGGGTTTATTTTTTTATTGAAGTATAGCTGATTTACAATGTTGTATTCCTTTCTGGTATAAAATAATTCAAACATGTGTGTGTGTCTGTATAAATTAATTATATATATATATATATATATAAAATCTTCTTCAGATTCTTTTCCATTACACTTTACTAATAACTAGGATTTTATTTTGTCCAAGTTAAATACACTGAAAGTAACATAGTAAAAAATAAAAGCTATTACATGAAAAACAAGAAGAAGCTATCAAAAAGTACTGTGTTGTAAGTAAAGGTTTATAGATTTAAACAGCATAATCACTTATATAGACAATTCTAAGAAAATACATTTGGTTGACCTAAAGGATGCTTTATAACTATGAATTTATATATGATAAAGTATTTTAGCTGGAACAATACTGAGACTTTGATGCAATGACGTGTAAAAGTAGACAACACCTCATAAGAGTTTCTCTAGATGAAGCCTCCCAAACTGACACAGCATAACAGAATATATGTGTCTAACCCTCTCAGATCATGAACACCTTATTGTAAAATTCGGACTTGAATTGAAAAAAGTAGGGAAAACCACTAGACCATTCAGGTATGACCTAAATCAAATCCCTTACAATTATACAGAGGAAGTGACAAACAGATTCAAGGGATTAGATCTGATCGAGTGCCTGAAGAACTATGGATGGAGGTTTATGACATTGTACAGGAGGCAGTGATCAAGACCATCCCCAAGAAAAAGAAATACAAAAAGGCAAAATGGCTATCTGAGGAGGACTTACAAATAGCTGAGAAAAGAAGAGAAACTAAAGACAAAGAAGAAAAGGAGAGATATACATATCTTAATGCAGATTTCCAAAGAATAGCTAAGAGAGATAAGAAAGACTTCCTCAGTGATCAATGCAAAGAAATAGAGGAAAACAACAGAATGGAAAAAGCTAGAGATCTCTTCAAGAAAATTAGAGATACCAAGGGAACATTTCATACAGAGATGGGCACAATAAAGTACAGAAACTGTATGGACCCAACAGAAGCAGAAGATACTAACAAGAGGTGCAAGAATACAAAGAAGAACTATACAAGAAAGGTCTTAATGACCCAGATAACCATTATGGTGTGATCACTAACCTAGAGCCAGACATCCTGGAATGAGAAGTCAAGTGGGCCTTAGGAAGCATCACTATGAAAAAAGCTAGTGCAGGTGATGGAATTCCAGTTGAGCTATTTCAAATCCTAAGATGAAATAGCTTAAAATTATGCTGTTAAAATGTTGCACTGAATATGCCAGCAAATTTGGAAAACACAGCAGTGGGCACAGGACTGGAAAAGGTCATTTTCATTCCAATCCCAAAGAAAGGCAATGCCAAAGAATGCTCAAACTACTGCACGATTGCACTCATCTCACACGCTACCCAAGTAATGTTCAAAATTATCCAAGACGGGCTTCAACAGTACATGAATCATGAAATTCCAAATGTTCAAGCTGGATTTAGAAAAGGCAGAGGAAACAGAGATCAAATTGCCAACATCTCTTGGATCACAGAAAATGCAAGGGAGTTCCAGAAAAACATCTACTTCTGCTTTATTGACTATGCCAAAGCTCACAACAAACTGCAAAATTTTTAAAGCAACAGTAATACCAGACCACCTTACCTGCCTCCTGAGAAATCTATATGCAGGTCAAGAAGCAACAGTTAGAACCAGACATGGAAAAACGGATTGGTTCCAAATTGGGAAAGGAGTATGTCAAGGCTGTGTATTGTCACCCTGCTTATTTAACTTCTATGCAGAGTACATCATGTGAAATGTCGAGCTGGATGAAGCACAAGTTGGAATCAAGATTACCAGGAGAAATATCAATAATCTCAGATATGCAGATAACACCACCCTTATGGCAGCAAGTGAAGATGAACTAAAGAGCCTCTTAATGAAAGTGAAAGAGGAGAGTGAAAAAGCTGGCTTAAAACTCAGCATTCAAAAACTAATATCATGGCATCCGGTCCCATCACTTCATGGCAAATAGATGGGGAAACAGTGGAAACAGTGACAGACTTTATTTTCTTGGGCTCAAAAATCACTGCAGATGGTGACTGCAGCCATGAAATTAAAAGACACTTGCTCCTTGGAAGAAAAGCTATGACCAACCTAGCCAGCATATTAAAAAGCAGAGACATTACTTTTCTGACAAAGGTCCATATAATCAAAGCTATGGTTTTTCCAGTAGTCACGTATGGATGTGAGAGTTGGACCGTAAAGAAAGCTGAGCACAGAAGAAATGATGCTCTTGAACTGTGGTGTTGGAGAAGACTCTTGTGAGTCCCTTGGACTGCAAGGAGATCCAACCAGTCAGTCCCAAAGGTAGTCAACCCTGAATATTCATTGGAAGGACTGATGCTGAAACTCCAATACTTTGGCTACCTGATGCAAAGAGCTGACACATTGGAAAAGAACCTGATACTGGAAAAGTTTGAAGCCAGGAGGAAAAGGGGACAACAGAGGATGAGATGGTTGGATGGCATCATCAACTCTATGGACATGAGTTTGAGCAAGCTCTGGCAGTTGGTGATGGACAGGGAAGCCTGGTGTGCTGTAGTCCATGGGTTTGCAGAGAGCCAGACATGACTGAGTGACTGAACTGATCTAAGCCCTCTGTCATCATTCCATCAGAAGTCAAAAGCTCTATGCAAAAGAACTTGAATCTTATCAACAAATTGGTTTCAGATATGGACAGACATGACTTAGGAACTCTTTAAAGGGTGTGTGATTAGGAGCTCAGTTGCAGAGAGATCCAGTGGGGGCATTGTGTTGAAGACTCTCACCCCTCTAAAAGCACTTAGTGGGGAAAAAAAAAATCACTACAAGAACTGTCTCTACTGTAACTTCCCCAGCAACAAAAGGCTAACAAAGAAAAGGGGATCTTGGTACAGCTGAAGGAGAATATGAACCCTAAATATAAACAGAAGATGGAAGGAAACTCTAGGTAGCAGGACAAGACACAAATAAGTGTATCTAAGAGTAAAAGGGGTCAAGGACAACAGCAAGACAGCAGCCAGGATGTCAGCATACTTAAGTTAATCAAAATAGTTGTGTAAAACTCTGGACAGAGGCTCAGATTCTATGTGTCACCACCTTCCCTGACACTAGGGGACTTTTAGAAGAGTTAAGATTCTTCCAGTTGGCAAGGGAAAGTTTCTCTTTCATTGGCCCCATTGGCCAGTTAATAAAGTGTCCTCAGTGAGGATCTACAAATTGGTCCAGCCCAGGAGACATTTGGGATAGGAATATAAGCACTCCTAGAGATTCTAGAAATATATTTGGGAAAACAGAAGTTCTGGAGAATATGGAATAATGTAGTCAAACCATTTGGTATTACTACATCAAGTACAAACTCACTCAATTCATTAAATTATCCCAAGCAGACAAAACACTATAAATTTTAAATTTTTGTAATTCAATTCAGCAAATATTTGTTGACATCTAAGTGAAATTCATTAGTGTTTAATGAATTAAGGATAAATAAGACTTTTACCCTCTAGATACTTATATTTTAGTGATAAGAAACAGACAAGTAATAAATACACAAAAAATATATTTTTAGCTATAATAGAAATGTCAATATACTGTTATATTCCCAGTTTGCATTATTCCATCCTTTGTGCTTTATAAGAGAAGATTCAACTCAAACTGGCATTTGAGCAAAAGAAAAGTAAGATTTCAACAAATGGAGAAAGAAAGAGGTTATTCCCTGGATATAAGAAACAAAATGCTCAAAGACATGGTAAGCACAAAGACTGTCCAGCAAAAGATGGGCAGTCCAGATGGAAGTGGCAAAATTTGAAAGGTAAACTGGGATTGGATTAGATTCTGAAGAGTACAGGAATGCTTGAGATTTTCAATTTATCTTTCAATGATGGTAAATAAGTGAGGTTGCTTCAATGAGGGAATGGTTTGATTATATTTATTTGTATTTTAAAAAATAACATGGGTATATTAATATTTATGTTAAATTTGTGTGTGTGTATAGATATACACATACCTGGTAACTGAGCACCTAATCACCTGAATCCTTACAGGAATCATCCTAATAGGTGTTCAATAAACAACTGGTCGCAGTGTTAGTGGTTATATTTCCTACAGTGTTCTTTTCCTTTTTTGGTGTTGTTATACATTCAGTGCTGTTTGATTACTTTTATAATAAAATGTATTATCATGTGTTCTTTTTACTAAGATCAAACTATTTAAAAATTAAAACAACAGTGTGACTATTGTGAAGAACATATTTTTAGAAGACAAGAAAAATTCAGAGAGACCAGTTAGGAAGCTAGCCTTCTAGACAAGAAATAATAATCTCAACCAGGAGAATAAGACTGGTCATCAAAAGGTGAATTCCTGCAGGGGAAAGCAATTAGACTTGATAACTAGATGTGAAAGATGAAGAGGGAAGAATCAAGGGCTCAGGTAAAAGAACCCTCCAAGGAATAGAGTAAGAAAACCAACAGAAGAGATATTCTAAAAGAAGTCAATGTCTACTCAGGTTGTCAAGTTTGAGAAATTGAGACCAAACTGAGAAGGAAAGTATCAACTTATCAACTTCAAGAGGGTGTTTTCAACAATGGTGAGAAGAAAAGTTGTACTGTGTTTGAGTGGTGAATGAGTAGGTGTTGCACAGCGACTTGGACTGGAAACTACTTTTTGATAGAGTGTGTAGTTAAGCAAAGTAAGATTAGATAATAACTGGAGCTAAAATCAGGGTAAAGAAAGGTGTCGATTTAGAATGAGAAAGGTTAAGCATTTGTAAAAGGTAGGGAAATCCAAACTACAGACAGGAAATTGATAAAATCATTTTCCAGAAAAAGCAGGAGAAGATGGGTGCAAGGGAAATAAACTCAGTTGGCTTTGAAAAATATTTTCTCCACAGAGGAAAAAACAGTGCTGAAGGAATTTATGGATACATTCTGAGGCAGATGTTGTGGATATTGAGAGAGCTCTACCAGAGAATGTTTGTTTTTCTTGAAGAGGGTTTCAACATCAGTCATTAAGAATGATGATGTGGGATGTGCTTGGGGTTGGAGGTGAGTGGTACATTTTTTAATAATATAAACAAAATGATATGAAAAATGGAAAATGAAGGTAACTAGGATTAAGAAAAATATTTTCCAAGTAATACTGAGATCTTAACTGAAATGAGAGAATTGTCATTTTTAATAAAGTTCTAGGAGATTGGAATAACCTAGAAGTGGCTGAGAAGATGAAGAATGCTGATTTCTCCTTTGGTCCGGAGATCTGGGCCCCGACTCAGGGGGGCAGGGGGAAGTGCTGCTCTTTACATAAAATCACTATCTAAATGCCTATGGACATTTTTCTTAATAACTCTCCATGCTATTTCTTATTATTTTCTTGTGCTTGAGGAATGAACTATACTGAAAAAATTGAAGTGCTTTGAGTGCATACTCAGTAATAAAAGTATCTGTACTCCATAGGCAATATTTTCAGATACATCACTTGAAAAGTACAGAATCTAATCTCATTCACTACATGAACCTAGAAAGAAATAACATACTATAAGTACTGATTATAAATATACTGATCCCGAGCATAACAAAATGACAATTCTTCACTATCAAAAAAACAAAACCTGAACTTTTGTATCACCACTACAGACTCAGTATGCCAAGTTTGAAATAATTAGATGCAATCAGTTTCCTTAATCCAAAAGAGAAATGCACATGATTGTTGATTCTTTCCTTTGGTCATCAAACTGTAACTCTTGCTTCAATGCACTGCTTACTAGCACCTCCATGGGAAGATATGATAGAAATAAAGCAGAAGGACATAAAGTCAGTCACTTCCACAAAAGGATGTGTAAATCTGGGTGTGAATAAGAAGCTGAATTCAGGAGCTAAACTTGTTGAATAATAATCTAGGAATTGTTCTGTGGGGGATTAAAAAAAAAAGCACAAGAATAGTATGTTCATGGTATTCTGCTCTGGAATCTAAACTATTGGCCCCGCAAACTGCTCATCTCTCTCCTGAGTCAGCTTGCCTCTGGATTTGGCAGGAAGAGAAATGGAAGTAGAACTGACCTAGGAGTCAGGACCTCAAAATTCTGGTCTTTGCATTGTCACTATCTGAGTGACTTTTAGTGAATTAAAAATTTCCTGACATTGGTTTTCAGATGTTGCTTCCACACATCTGTATCAAGTGAATGAGACAAGTAAAACATTATTTTATACGAAATATACTTTAACTCTTTCAAATAAGTAGCAACAAATCCTTCCAAGTGTGTATTGCCACTTTGGTCCAGAATCCTAATTGAGAAAATGAAGAAAATTGCCCAAAATCACCCCCTACAGATGTTACTTTATGCCTTAGCAATATGATCTTTGCCATTCATCTAACATATATTGAACATTTGTTATATACTTTATTCTATGTGAAACAAAGTATGATTTCCCCAGCACAGAGGTGACAGTGTAAAACTTCCTTTCTCCATCCACCTAAATATATACCCAACTAGTCATAATACAAGTAGAATGTGGGTAGATTTCTAATAACAACAGAATAAGCAAAGAGTGGGAGGATCAAAAGGGACATATATGTGGATGATAAGAGTAAGGAAAGGTTTTGAATACTCAGTAGAACATCCCCAAACAAAAATGCAGGAAAAGACATTGCAGGTAGAAGGACCCGTACAATCAAAAAAGCAAATGTAGAGATGAAGGAGTAATGTTGAGAGAGGGGAGTTGGTAATAACAAATACTTATGTAACTCCTAACTATGTTTGGGGCATTGCTCTTTAGCCTCCCATCAAGAAAATGAGACACGTATGAAGATGGTGAAAACAAATACTAGAAATCACTTAATATTTTATGTAGTTCAAATTTTTTACTGTGTGAGAACAGTGAGTCGGTTTTGAGTAGAATGGTGATATATAAAAATGGTGCTTTAGGACAGAGCTGGTTACCAGATGCAAATTCATGTGCCCCACACAATGAGGTCAAACACACCAAAAACTCAGAGTGTGGCGCAGAGAAAGGTTTATTGCATGGCCATGCAAGAAGTTGGGGAACTCATGCCAAAAAATGCCAAACTCCCCAAAGCCTTTCAGCAAAGCATTTTTAAAGGCCAGCTGAGGGAGAGGGTCACAGGGTATGTGATCAGCTGATACATAAATCTCTGACTGGTTAGTGGTGAAGTAACAGGGTGGTTATCACAGAAGTTAGTGTTATCCATCCTTAGGCTTTAGGAGGCCTGGGGTTTATGTGCTCATGGCTCATGGTCATCAAGTAGTTCTTTCATTTGGTGCTAGGGATGGGGGAGGTGGTAGTTCACATCTGTGAAACAACTCAATAATTGTATGCATCAGACCCTGTTATATAGGTACTTCAGAGAGGAGCTAAAGCAGAAGACAGGGAGGAAGAGCCAATCCCGGGAAAGCCTCATAGGGTCTTGCTCATCTTGCAATAAGGAAAAAGCAATAGATACAAAAACGGATAAAGGGTTATTTTTATTAGATTGTGAAAGAAGAAGACCAAATAAGGACTTTTGACCTTGGTTTTCCAAATGAAATATTTGGACCAGAAAATATCAAAGGTCCCTGTAGCAACACAATATGATAATAAGAATCTGAAAAGAGAAAAGAGGGGAGAAGTGGCCTCATCTTTTAAGGTAGATGCTATAGCTTCTCCAAGGTGGTTTAGTGATCTCGCTCCAGTCCTCTCTCCCCCACCTTATATCTATCGTGCCTCTCATTCAAAAAGTTCCTGATATTGTTTATGACTTTTCTATGTGAAGAGTCTTATCTGACAGGTCTCTTCAAACTTTTAAGACTCAGTCATCTGTTCAGCCTTTTCCCTATGTCCAGGTTTACAGCTTTTGTTAGAAATAAAGAATAAAAGTACATGTACAATCCCTTCTCCTGCAGTATCACGTGACATATCAGTGTTTTCCCACTTCCCCAAATGTGACAGTGTGCACTGGGACCTTAATGTATCTGACATTCTAACTGCAAATATTTGTGTTGTGAAATTTCATGTATACAAATATGGAGAAGGGCAATTAGGAATATCTAGTAAAATGAGGGTAAAAACAAGTCTGAAAGTTGGATGGAAACAGAGCTAAGTAAGGGTCAATGATTAGTATAACTATCAAGTGCCTTAAATGCCTCTTGAAAACCCTATTTGAATATCAGTGTACATAAGATATGTCTGATTTGAGGACAAATCATAGTCCCAGACAACAGAGGGTGGTTCATCATTCCAGGTTGTGTTGATTCTGAATTACCAAGTAGCTAAGCTTAAGCACCACATCACATGCCAGAGTTATTCGGCCTACTGAGTATTCTATCTTCCAACCTACAATTATGTATTATAAACTTTTCCACTTAGTTGTAATAATGTGATTTCTGATGCAGCTAATTCTGACATAGGTGGTCACTAAAGGGATATCTTATATGCTGCTGCTGCTGCTAAGTTGCTTCAGTCGTGTCCGACTCTGTGCGACCCCATAGATGGCAGCCCACCAAGCTCCGCCATCCCTGGGATTCTCCAGGCAAGAATACTGGAGTAGGCTGCCATTTCCTTCTCCAGTGCATGAAAGGGAAAAATGAAAGTGAAGTCGCTCAGTCGTGTCCGACTCTCAGCGACCCCATGGACTGTAGCCTACCAGGCTCCTCCGTCCATGGGATTTTCCAGGCAAGAGTACTGGAGTGGGGTGCCATTGCCATATAAATGGGCATAAAAGAATAAATAGAAAAATATAGTACATCATATCTTTTACAGAGTAGGTGATCAGTAAAATTTATTTTTTGCTACCACCTCTAGGAGAAGGCCATGGCAACCCACTCCAGTCCTCTTGTCTGGAAAATCCCACGGACAGAGGAGCCTGGTAGGCTGCAGTCCATGGGGTCGTGAAGAGTCGGACACGACTGAGCGACTTCCCTTTCACTTTTCACTTTTATGCATTGGGGAAAGAAATGGCAACCCACTCCAGTCCTCTTGCCTGGAGAATTCCTGGGACAGAGGAGCCTGGTGGCTGCCGTCTATGGGGTCGCACAGAGTTGGACATGACTGAAGCGACTTAGCAGCAGCAGCAGCTAGGTTCATAGTGGTAGTTGTATGTCATTTTTTTCTGGTATGAAGGTACTAAGTAAATTAATTGGAATTAAATGTTAAGAAAAATAAGTTTACATCTTGATTTATTCTGGGAATGTAAGATATTTTTCTTTGGTGAGTAGTTAAAACTGGCATAATCAATACATAGGCCATTTCACTTCATTACCACTTGGTCCAATGCCCTGAGATGCTCCTCCCACTTTAAATAAGTAACCCCAAAACAGATCACCAGGGAAGAAAAGCTTAGTCCTCGGCTAAGCTATTGCTTTCAGATTTAGAACAAAGTATCTCCAAGTGACCCCTATTAACAGCCTTAATTTTTGTTCCAGATAGTGCAAGTCTGCTCTGTTACCAGAGTGACACTGTGCTTATGGAAAACAAATCAGATGCAATAATTAATCTTTATGAGAAATAAGACAGTGATAAAGGGTGCTCAAGCTAGTGCTTATGATAGCACCAGTTAATTATGTGAAAGAACCTGGGGAGATAATGACTGCATGTGGGCATTCCTTAGTGGGTTTTTTCTGACTTATGTTTGAGGGGGTGCTGTGGTGACTAAGCACTCACCTCTCTGGTACACTTACTATGCAGCCTAACACAATTAATAACTTAAGCCAAACTTATATCAACTAGCAAACTCAGAATTCCAAACTAACACTTCAAATAACTGTAAGTCAGTTGTAGTTCAATAACTGTACTTCTTTTTAATACCAAAATTGGTCTTCGAGCAACTGGTATAACTCAAGAGCTATTATCAATACTAAACAACCTTTTTTTTTTTTATTGCAATTAGCAATTGATTTCTTTTAAAAAAATATTTTATCCTATTGTGGTAGGAACACATAATGTGAGATATATCCTCTTACACTACTGCTGAGAGAAAAAAAAACAAAGAGGAATACATACTGTATGATTCCATTTATGTACAGCTCTAAAAAATGCAAAGTAATCTATAGCTGCAGAGAGCAGATCAGTAATAGCTTGGAATGGGAAGAGTGACATTTCTAGGAAACTTTTGTGGGTAATGGATCTGTCCATTGTCTAGACTGTGGTAATGATTTTGTTAAAAAAGTGCTATAGTACTCATGGCAAAAATCTCTCTGAAACCTGCCAAAACATGCCCATTCTATACCTGTAATATTACCCAAGTTTTTACTGGGTTTGTTCAATAACAATGTTTAACGTGTGCAAGATGTTTTATAATTTATACTTCTACACACTCAGTCACGAATTATTACACATGCCTACAAATAAAATCAGCTATTTTAACCATAAAATTTATCCTTCAGAAAAGTATCAGATTATATATTTGAAACTTTATAATGTCTGATATACTTTGTGTGTGTTATGTTCTGTTGCTCAGTCATGCCTGACTCTGTGACCTATGGACTGTAGTCTGCCAGGCTTCTCTGTCTATCGGATTCTACAGGCAGGAATACCGGAGTGGGCTGCCATGCCCTCCTCCAGGAGATCTCTCAACTCAGGGATCGAACCTGGGTCTCCTGCACCTGCTGCATTGCACATTCTTTACCACTGAGCCACCAGGAAAGTCAAAATAAAGTAATAAATAAAACTAATCCTTCTTCAAAATTCTAAGGCAGTAACAGGCTTGACACAAGGAATAAGAAAGGAGGTATAGAAACTCAATTACCTATTTTAAATAAAACTGTTCAATATCTCTTAGCCTGAAATTACCTGTCACTAGTAGGTTTAGATGCCTACTACAACACCTAGGGAAAAACATTTAATTTAAATCAAAAAAGTATTACTGAAAGAATAATTTAAATAATTGCAATGTTAGATGTTACTGTAAGCCAACATTTTCAAGCATACTAGACAGTAATAAAGGAAATTAAAAATATGTGCCTTATAGTATGTCAGTAATGGCTGACATACTCATTTTATGTAATGGCTTATATAAATGTATAATGTTATTTAAATTTACATGTGTTTTATATTATGCATAAAGCTTATAATAGTATATTTATTCTATATATTTTATAGTAGTGTATAAAATTTCCAGTGACAGCATTATACATGGTTTAAAAGAGTATAGATATCAAATTATATTTTATTAAATTTATTAATATTTATTAATATTAAAATATTTATAAAATAATATAAAATATAAAATAATTTAAATAAATATAAAATATAAAATGATTTAAAATAATATAAAACATAAAATAATAAAAATATAAAATATTTATTAAAATTTATTAATTTTATTAAAAAATCAGTCATTCTGTTAGTAGTTTGGAAAAGTATTTTTAAAATTCAACACAAGTTTTTTCTCCACCTTTTAATAAACAGAATACCATAATGATGTGTGTATTCTAGACCATGTATGGGCAGCAGAATGGAGATATTTGAGGCTATGCCATTTCTTTTTATTCATTTATCTGCTGTACAATATACAGTCAATTCACTATTTGCTCACCAACTTACTCTCAGAAGCTCATTTAAAGACTTTAGCCTTATAGCATGAGTATTATTTTCTCTCATACATATATGGGAACTCAGAATAAGAACAGTAGTAACAATCACATCATCAGCTGCTAATATTTATTGAGGATTTCCACAGCCTAGACATTAAGAACTATCTCACTCTATCCTTAAAACATCCCCATAGTAAATATTATTATAATAGTTCCATTACTAAGTTTATATGACTAATAAGTGCAGAAGACATTTATATCCAGGGCTGTGAAGTCAAGTGGGCCTTAGAAAGCATCACTACAAATAAAGGTAGTGGAGGTGATGGAATTCCAGTTGAGCTATTTCAAATCCTGAAAGATGATGCCGTGAAAGTGCTGCACTCAATATGCCAGCAAGTCTGGAAAACACAGCAGTGGCCACAGGACTGGAAAAGGTCAGGTTTCATTCCAATCCCAAAGAAAGGCAATGCCAAAGAATGCTCAAACTACCGCACAGTTGCACTCATCTCACACGCTAGTAAAGTAATGCTCAAAATTCTCCAAGTCAGGCTTCAGCAATACATGAACCGTGAACTTCCAGATGTTCAAGCTGGTTTTAGAAAAGGCAGAGGAACCAGAGATCAAATTGCCAACATTCTCTGGATCATCGAAAAAGCAAGAGAGTTCCAGAAAAACATCTATTTCTGCTTTATTGACTATGTCAAAGCCTTTGACTGTGTGGATCACAATAAACTGTGGAAAATTCTGAAAGACATGGGAATACCAGACCATCTGACCTGTCTCTTGAGAAACCTGTATGCAGGTCTGGAAGCAACAGTTAGAACTGGACATGGGACAACAGACTGGTTCCAAATAGGAAAAGGAGCACATCAAGGCTGTATATTGTCACCCTGCTTATTTAACTTATATGCAGAGTACATCATGAGAAACGCTGGGCTGGAAGAAATACAAGCTGGAATCAAGATTTCCGGGAGAAATATCAATAACCTCAGATATGCAGATGCCACCACCCTTATGGCAGAAAGCAAAGAACAACTAAAGAGCCTCTTGATGAAAGTGAAAGAGGAGAGTGAAAAAGTTGGCTTAAAGCTCAGCATTCAGAAAACTAAGATCATGGCATCTGGTTCCATCACTTCATGGCAAATAGATGGGGAAACAGTGTCATACTTTATTTTTCGGGGCTCCAAAATCACTGCAGATGATGATTGCAGCCATGAAATTAAAAGACTCTTACTTCTTGGAAGGAAGGTTATGGCCAACCTAGATAGCATATTTAAAAGCAGAGACATTACTTTGCCAACAAAGGTCCGTCTAGTCAAGGCTATGGTTTTTCCAGTGGTCATTTATGGATGTGAGAGTTGGACGGTGAAGAAAGCTGAGAGCCGCAGAATTGATGCTTTTGAACTGTGGTGTTGGAGAAGACTCTTGAGAGTCCCTTGGACTGCAAGGAGATCCAATCAATCCATCCTAAAGGAGTTCAATCCTGTGTGTTCATTGGAAGGACTGATGTTGAAGCTGAAACTCCAATACTTTGGCCACCCCATGAGAAGAGTTGACTCATTGGAAAAGACCCTAATGCTAGGAAGGATTGGGGGCGGGAGGAGAAGGGGACGACAGAGGATGAGATGGTTGGGTGGCATCACCGACTCGATGGACACGGGTTTGGGTAGACTCCAGGAGTTGGTGATGGACAGGGAGGCCTGGCATGCTGCGATTCATGGGATCGCAGAGAGTCGGACACGACTGAGTGACTGAACTGAACTGAACTGATATTTGCTTGACAGACATGTTATTTAATTATTGGAATATGGTAGGGAAATATTCAAATGAAATAATCTTTCAGACAAATTCTCAAATCATAATCTAACCCATGAAAATAAGAGATTTCAAAATATGAAGTTGAATGTATTTTTGACAGATTATGAAATTGATTTTCAGTTCAGGGTTATATTTTTGTTTATCCCAAGGATCTATATCAGATTAAGTCTAAATGTTTTCTAAAAATCTATATCCCAAACAACTTATTTTAAAGTTAAAAAAATATTTTATGAGTACTTCTTGTTTGAAAATTATCACTGCTTAAGAGACTAGAAATCAATGATGCCTAAAATACTGTAATATTCTTTTTTCATTCAAACCTCACTTCAAAACTGTAAAATATAAGCTTCTTATAAGATCACCACAGGAAATCAGTTTAGTTAAGAAAAACATACATGAAAATATTCTACCAAAATTGTATAAGCCTCAAGATAAAAAAAAAAAAAGGGTTGTTTGAGAAAAAGAATTCTATTATGTTCATAAGTCCTAAACAGAAGGATGACTTGTCCACCTATTCTAGGAATTTACAATAGTTTATCAGCCATGAGATAATCAATAGTATATGGAAGCTCCTGAAGCTCTTCAAAGAATCATACAGGTACATAAATCTATGAAAGATGACTCACATGGGAATGGCTGCAGTCAGACATAAAATGAGAATTGCCACAATAAATGGGACCTGGGGCAACTCGATATAATTTGAAGTTGAACAGATAAGTCTGATTGAAAAACCAGACAAATCAATATGGAAGACTTGATGGAAATTATAAGAAAAACTATTTAAATGTAAAAGAAATTATTTTGTGTGTGGTAGAGATAAAAGATTTCTGTTCCATTTTCCTTTTTTTAAGCTCTCCAAAAATGCATAAGGCAATGAATTCCACGTGTTTTCCAGTTTCCTGTGTACTAGAGAAAAAGTTTCATTACTATGAAACAGCCATTTTTTTCTGTTCAAGGCTTACATAGCACTGTGGATATCTTCCCTAAGGTCTGACATTGCAGTAACCAAAAATACCCTTGGCCAGAAATAGTGATAGTTCAGAAAACTCCCTCAGATTTCCTTTTACCAACATCTCCATCCAGCCTCCCATTAGAGTCTAGAGTAGAAGCACCAAACAACATTTTCTTATAGTATATTGTGCTTTTAAAGCAAAACTCAGGAGTAAAGCACTCATTTTCACTTTGTAGTTTGGCAATTATTTTAGTTTGACAAATACTAAAATATACTAACAGGCAGAAAGATTTTCATTTTCACTCTTCTGTGCTCATTGGATGTTTGAATTTTAGAGGATGGTAATTTTTCAGTAACAATGTACTCAAGGAAAATCACCTAAGCAAAACTAATGCATATTCTTAATCTAATTTTCATTATACAAAATCACTTTTCCCACATAAAATTAGCAATGACATGGATTGATTTTTTTAAACTATGGTAATTTGAAAAAACAGTCACATTTCTTCATACAATTTTCACCTAACCTACTATATTTCATCTGTCATGAATGATATTAACATTTGCATTAGCATTTGCAATAATACCTGTGATTGCCTTATCTGGATGAGAACATGCTTTATCCATAAAAGATGAAGTAAATAGCTGCTTGGTTTAAGACAAAATCTGACTCTTCCAAAAAATAAATAGATAAGAATCAGCCAGTATTTATTTATTCCTTTATAAATAAAATATCCTATGATAAAAAATTTAAACAACTGTCAGGGCGCGCAGTGCTCAGATGACTATATACGAAGTTCAGCAAATTGTGCTAATACTTAGGGCCCATGCTTTATTAAAGATATCTCAGTTAAAGGATGAAAATATTTGATGTATTTTAAAGGTAACCAAAAAACCACAGAATGGGTTTTATATCCTAGGCAGAAATTACTTAAATATGTATATGTTGTCACCAAGCAGAAGATGGATATTTTCACACACACAAATTTAGCTTGGATATTGAGACTAATAACACCATACAGATACTACAAGGGTATGAAGAGCTTATTACTCATATAATGACACTCTGGGGAGGATAGAGTAGGCTCCCAAGACTATGCAAAAATGTCTTAAAAGATCAGTGAGAGGACACTAGCTTGGGCTTGGATTTTTGTGGTGGTCAGAAGGTGCGACACGGGTTTAAGTTACTACAAATATGGTTTGAACTTGCTGGCAACATCAAATGAGGCAATACTCCAGATTTCTTATCAGCTTGTTCAGCTATGGGTCAAAAAAAAAGAGAGAGTAATGAGGCTTTAAAACTGTCAGCAGACAATCATCAAAAATGGAGTTGGACTCTGTATTATAATTCACCCTTGATTAATAATAACGAAAATGTGCCATGTTCAACTTCATTGACTTGAACTTAAGTAAACCATTATGGCACTTCATGAAATCTGTAGCCTGAGACCATTAAGGGTGGTATGAGTTTTTGGATGACTGACTCTAAGAGCCCAGAATGATATATTTTCAGAAGTGAAATGAATGCCCTGGTCACTATTAATAATGTTTGGAAATGAGAGGTATAAGGAGTGCTTTGGTAAGGTCTTACATTGTGGCTTTAGTGGTTTAAAGATAAGCATGACCCTGATTTATATATTGGGTATCTGTGAGGCAAGAAATTCTCAGAGTTCTCTACCCAAAAGGAGCCAACCTTGGACAAGGAGTCATTACTACCATTGGCTAGGCCATCTGCCTACGGAGACCATAGGTAGTGGCTCAAGAGTTTGTAGAACTGTGCAGAAGGGGCTACTTGTAAGCCAGGGCATCAGGTACTAAGGTGACTGCGTGAAGTTTAGTTAACCTTGCTAACCCTTGGGGGCCCATCCATTATTGGGGATGAAAAGCAGGCACACTCCATCTAGTTTCTTCACATGATAGGGGCTATGTCACCCATAAAATGTATAAACACTTTACTCAATTGATCTCAAGAGGCTTCCCATGTGGCCAAAGTGATGTGGAAGAGGAGGGGCCTCTGCAAAAATCATGACACCTCTCAACAGAGTTGACTCAGGAATCCAGCTCTCCTGCAGGTGCGATACGACCAAGGACCCAGGCTTAGTTATGACCCACAAGTAACATTTCTGCTTTAGCTTAGAGGCCTCAGCAGCTATTCTTAGCTTGCAAAGTGCTGGTTCTGTGAGCCAAGGACTAATGGGCAACCTGGTACAGTGAGCAGGTCATGGACTCAGAAACTGTGAGAGTTGTTCCCAGAAAAGCTCAGTATGCCAATAGCAACTTCAACTCTACTGGCTTACAGCATCCAAGCCAAGAAGGATAGTTTCTTACCCTGCAAGCTCAGGGACAACTTTTGGCTGTCACGGGTGGTCCAGAAATTCCAGGAGGCATAGAGTGTTGCTAAAACCTCTACAATGCAGGAGTCTCTGGAAGGTACTGTTGTCAGATTGCAATTTAGTCAGACACTTGAGGCTTCTGTTGTAGGGAACTCCATTCAAGACTGACCAGTTTGCAGGAAAAAACAAAGGGCTTGAGCACAATTTATAAATGAGAACTAGGTTGCCTCCAGAATCCAAAAGAACTAAAAGATGTTGGGATTATCCTAACATTGTTGGTACTGAATTCATTAGGTGGTTTTTTTGTGTGTTTTTTTTTTTACAGCATTAGGAATGAAGAGACCCTTGACTAATCAAGTAATGCTGAGAAATTTTACTAAGGTAACAATGATCTCGTACTGTGTGACAATGGTCCAATCCTTTTTGCCAGCTCCTTTGTGAATGTTTATATCTTAATGAGTGTGTCAAATGAGTGTTCTTAGAAGAGGATGTTTAACTGTGTTATGCTATAACTGTGCTCCTAGAGAAAGTTGGACAGGTTAAAATGCTGCAAATATTGTGTATGATGTTTTGGCTATTGAGATACACCGTGAATAGCCCAGTAAAGGTGTATTGTCTTCCTTCTAAGGTCAAAGTTAACTGCAACTGAGAGGCTGTTGAAATAAACAGTGAATCATATTAGTTAAAACATATGACTGGAGGGTATTTACTGGTTGCAGGTTGTGCAGAATCAGTCATTTCAATAATATTAGATATGGGGTCCTTAAGATTGTGGTAATACACTGTGAGGTACCATTCACTGGATTTTAGGTTACGAGCAGGCCAAATTGGGATGTTATATACAGCACTGGGAAGTCATTTTTTCTCTCTACAGGTTCTATATAATAGACTTTAATCTCTGAAGTCTTGTTTTAATTTCTATTCAGCTCTATTAACTGTTAAGGAATATCCATGGAGTCCTGTTTGTCAAGTCAGTTTTAGACACAAATATCTAAAGTGATATTACTCCATCGGGTCAGAGATTCATTGTCTACTATGGTATATTTTAGGGCAACATATGCTATGAATGTGGGTAAATCAGGCAAAGCAAGAGTTCTGATGAAGGACAGATAGGTTTGCAACATGTTTAGTCACTCAGTCGTGTCCATCTCTGTGAGACACCGTTGACTGTAGCCTGCCAGGCTCCTCTGTCCATGGAGATTCTCCAGGCAATACTGGAGTGGGTTGCCATGCCCTCTTCCAGGGAATCTTCCCAACTCATAGATTGAATCCAGGTCTCCCGCATTGCAGTAGGATTCTTTACCAGCTGAGATAGAAGGGAAGCCTAAGAACACTGGAGTGGGTAGCCTATCTCTTCTCCAGGGGATCCTCCCAACCCAAGAATCAAACCAGGGTCTCCTGCACTGCAGGCAGATTCTTTACCAGCTTAGCTACCAGGGTAAATCAGGCAAAGAAATAATTCTGATGGAAAATATATAGGTTTAGCTCACCTTGGAGAAGACAATGGCACCCCACTCCAGTACTCTTGCCTGGAAAATCCCATGGACGGATTGCATCCCACGGTGGGATGTGGTCCATGGGGTCGCTGGGAGTCAGACATGACTGAGCAACCTCACTTTCACTTTTCCCTTTCATGCGCTGGAGAGGGAAATGGCAACCCACTCCAGTATTCTTGCTTGGAGAATCCCGGGGATGGCGGAGCCTGGTGGACTGCCGTCTATGGGGTCGCACAGAGTCAGACACGACTGAAGCAACTTAGCAGCAGCAGCTCACCTTGACTATTTTATGTTTGTTAACTACCCTAAAGGGGCTTCCCTGGTGGCTCAGATGGTAGAGAATCTGCCTGTAAACCATACAGAATAGCTTAAGTTTAGTGGGATCCCAAGTTATAATCATAATTTGGGTACCAGTATCAATGAAGGTTTGCTAACTGATATATTTCAGCAGATAATAAAGTTCATGCAGAATAAATGGGCTAGTGGTGCAAAGAACATCTTGCACCCATTATATTTTTGTCATGCAAATTCATTTAGCAAATTTTTGCTTTCCAATTGGGTCAAGTTTTAAACCCCTGTTTCAGTTTTTCTTTCCTCTCCCAATATTGGGTTGGGTTTAATTGTTTGGTTTTTGTTTTATTGCTTGTTTGTTTATTTGGTAGTTAGCTTCCCTGGTGGCTCAGATAGTAAAGCATCTGCCTGCAATGCGGGAGACCCAGGTTCAATACCTGGGTCAGGAAGATCCCCTGGAGAAGGGAACAGCAACCCACTCCAGTACTCTTGCCTGGAAAATTCCATGGTTGGAGGAGCCTGGTAGGCTACAGTCCATGGGGTCGCAGAGTTGAACATGACTGAGCAACCTCACTTCACTTATTTGGTAGTTACTGGTTAGACCTGAGGTGGGGAAGGAGGTATTCTCCACCCTGCTCATATTTATAAGTTTATTTTTCCAGAGAACCTCAAATCAGTATCATCAGTATCAGGTGTCTCCCATGGCAATAGTGGCTTTGGTAGTTTTAAAGATCTCAGACTTAAATCAGGTTAAAATTAACCTCTTGCCTGAGTCATGGGTGTATCATGAGTATTTGGGCATTGTATTCTGTAGGGTCCTAATGAGCCATCTGCTTAGGTGTGTGGACCTCAGTGTGACACAGAGTAACCACTCTCCTCCATATGAGAGACCAACCAAAGAACCTGAATGATACACAGTGTCACTCTTTCCTTGAACACTGTACAGAATGGAGACTTAGTTCCTGGTTAAGACCCATGACCAGTGGTAACAAGGATGTTCCCTGAGCCCCAAATTAATCATAACTTAAATTGGAATTGAGACAATTGGGGCATAGTTGGGTCCAGGCCATAGACTGGACTCCTTTTGTCCCTCACAGCACTCAAGCAAGCTAGATAAGGCTGCTGTTATGGCAAGGTTGAGGTACAACCAGCAAGCAAGCTAATCAGAGTCAGAGAGTAAACAGAAGTTGCCACTTCTACCATATTCTATTGGACAAAGTGAGTTACAAGACCATCCCAGAGTCAGAGAAGGTGGGAACTACAAAATCACAGGGCAACAGGCATGGGTATAAGACAGCCTTTATTTGGGGCCATCAATGTCGGCAAAATATGGGAAAGTCATCATTCCTTGGGCTAATCAACTACAATAAATCTCAGTATCTTGTGACATATCCAAAAGATAGTCTTGAGGATCAAAAAAATAATTTTTATATAATAACTGATACACAGCAGACCCTAAAAAAGAGCCACTTCTCTTTTCTCTTTATAATCCAGGGGCATGATATATTTATAATAAGATGATTCTCCTCTCTTGACCAAGCAAAGTGATGCAAAGGTAAGGATCTGATGAAAGCCAATCCAATTACAACTATTCCTTCTTTTTTTAAGTGAAGTTAATGATAAGAGTCAGTGCCAATCAAAATTTTATGTTCATGAAATAGAAGACTTTGGAGCTATGTGTGATTCTATTTCCTACTATCCTACTAAAAGAAAAAATTTAGAATGCAAAAGAACAAAGTGCACACAGAATATTTTTTATGAATCAATGCCAAAGAGACAGAGGGTCTTAGAGTAGGTTCAAGTCCTCATTTCTAGTTGTCCTTGGAACCCACCAGCTTCAGAGATTTTTGTTAGTAAGATACTGTCATACACATGCAATAAATTTTCCTTTTTACCAATTTCAAGTTGAATTTCTGATACACCTACCAAAAGAACTTTGATATAAAGGAATATGTAGGTTCCAGTCAAAAATTCTCCTTTTTAGAACCATTGCAAAGGGAAACAAGAAAAACTAGAAATTGTTTTGGAAGTTTTTAAGGATTAGCAAAAGAACAGTAGAAAAATAACTTAGGTGACAATAAAATTTAAAACAAAATTGCATTTTATATTTTTTTATTTTAAAAATTTGATATAGGTGGCTTCCCTGGTGGCTCAGCAATAAAAAGAATCTACCTGCAATTTAGGAGATTTGGGTTCAGTCCCTGGGTCAGGAAGTTCCCCTGGAGAAGAAAATGGCAATCCACTCCAGTATTTCTGCCTGGAAAATCCTATGGGTGGAAGAGTCTAGTGGGCTACAGTCCATGGAGTCACAAGAGTTGGACACAATTGAGTGACTAAGCAGTAACGACAAGCTATGAAAATATTAATACAATTTTGTTTTATACACAATATTTGAGATAATGCAAATTCCCTCAAATGATATTATGAATTTTAATTCCCAGCTGTGTTTATGCTCAACATATGGCAGTGCCAACTTAACTGAAAAAACACAAATATTGATTATTCTTCCTTATGATTAATCTTAAATCTTATGCCATTTCAATTATGCAATTTTTTTTTTTGCCATGCCACATGGTATAAGGAATCTCAGTTTCCCCACCAAGGATGAAACCTGTGCTCCCTATGAAAATGAAACTTCAGGCTCTTAACCACTGGATTGCCAGGGAAATTCCTTAATTAGGCAAGTGTTGAAGCCTGTAACCATTATGTAAAATATTATATTTTTTTTATTACCTAACAAAGTCTGGTTTAACCCTGAAAACTGTTACACGCTGGTTGGTTAAGAAGTCTAGAGTAGCATCAAAAAAGCAAGTTATAATCAGATGCCGATTTTCAAATTGCTGAGTACAAAACAACTATTAATATAATTTTAAAAATTCTAGACTATTTCAAAAAATGTATTTGAATATGATCAATTTTAAGCATTAATTATTAGAACATAACAACTTGAATTAATGGGAGAATGGACTTTTTTTAACTTTGTCTAAGATCCTTAGGATGTCAATGAAAAATTAATTTTTTTCTGTGTTTACGGCAAAGATGACTAGTATGTAGTAGGTTGAATAATTTGTTAGATGGCTATTTACAGTATAAATGGAAAAACTGAAACTGGATCAGAAATACAAATATAATAACAAGCAATACAAACAACTGTAAGTTATTGAGTATCCAAATGTTTTTCAATGTGTTCTGTACGTATTAACTCATTTAATCCTTAAAAACTGTTTGCAGTAGATCTTATAGTTTTAAAATGAAGAAACCAACACATAGAAGTGCTGAGTAACTAAACCAAGGTCAAATAACTAGACAGTGGCCAGTATTTGAACTGGGTAGTCTGGTTCTGGGGACATGCACCCTGAATCACTATTCTATTCTGTCTCTGATTATATTGATAGTACTGGTCAGGGATTTTAGAAATCAGTATTATGGGTTGAATATTTCTGTTACCTAAAAAGTCTTACACTGAAATCCTAACCCCTAGTGTGATGGTATTAGGAGGTGGGGCTTCTGGACGGTGAAAAGTTCATGAGGGTAGAGGGCCCTTCCACCATGTAAAGATAAAGTGAGATGATAGCCCTCTATATACCAGGAAATGGACACACAAAAGAAACCAAATCTGCTGGCATCTTAATCTTAGATTCCCCAGGCTTCAGAACTGAGAAATAAATATTTGCTGTGTCAGCAATCAGCATATTGTGTTTTTGCTACAACAGTCTGAACAGACTAAGATAGAAGGTAACCATTCTGGCCTTGGCATCAAGAATAAACTCTATCCCTGTATTTGGCATGAAGCTATTTTGTGAACCGGTTGGGAGATTTGGGGTCGGGGAGATGACGAGTGTTGAGGGCAGGAGTAGAGCGTATTGAGTGCCACAGAAATAAAGATCCAGAAACTCATGATATTCTGAATGATGATAAAATGGTCGGTCAGTCACTACTGGTTCTAGGGCTGGCTGTTAGCTGCTCAGTCATGTTCAACTCTTTGGACTCCACGGACTGTTACCTACCAGGCTCCTCTGTCCATGGGATTTTTCAGACAAGAATATTGGAGTGGGTTGCCATTTCCTTCTCCAGGGTATCTTCCCTACCCTGGGATAAAGCATGGGCCTACTGCATTGGAGGCAGATTCTTTACCATCTGAACCACCAGGAAAGCCCTGGCTCTAGGGCTCAGTAGGTAAAAATGACTGGTGACACCTTCTAATAAACGGGCAATTCAGGGACTTCCCTGGTGGCTCAGTAGTAAAGAATCTGCCTGTCCATGCAGACGTGGCTTCAATCCCTGGTCTGGGAAGATCCATACCACAACTATTGAGCCCGCACTATAGAGCCAGAGAGTTGCAGCTACTGAAGACTTGCACCCTAGAGCCTGAGCTCCACAACTAGAGAAATCACAGCAATGAGAAAGCTCACACACCACAACTAGACTAGCCCCCACTCTCCACAACTAGAGAAGAGCCCATGCAGCAACAAAGACCCAGCACGGCCAAAAATAAATAAATAAATAAGTCATTTTTTTGAAAAGAGTGATTCATAACAAAGTATATGTACTATTTAGAACTATTTAGAAGCTGTTAAAAAGTAGCTGGAATGTAGACACTGTAAAAGCTGGGGAAAATATCACATGAGTAAGTAGGTAGTATATGAAAAGCTGCATTCAGTACTGTGCTCTAAGTAAAGGAAACTTGAATACATAGGTCTGCTCCCAGGTGCTAGGGAACATTGAAATTAGACCACCCTGGAGTGGGAGGGTCCCAAACACCTTCCAAAGCAGTGTTCAGGCTGAAGTAGGGTAACTTCCTGGTGGCTCTACTGCTGCTGCTGCTGCTGCTGCTGCTGCTGTGAAGTCGCTTCAGTCGTGTCCGACTCTGTGTGACCCCATAGACAGCAGCCCAGGCTCCCCCGTCCCTGGGATTCTACAGGCAAGAACACTGGAGTGGGTTGCCATTTCCTTCTCCAATGCATGAAAGTGAAAAGTGAAAGTGAAGTCGCTTAGTCATGTCTGACTCTTCGCAACCCCATGGACTGCAGCCTACTAGGCCCCTCCATCCATGGGATTTTCCAGGCAAGAGTACTGGAGTGGGTTGCCATTGCCTTCTCTGCCTGGTGGCTCAGATGGTAACAAAAAAAAAAATCTGCCTGTCATGCAGGTGACCTGGGTTCAATCCCTGGCTGGGGAAGAACCCCTGGAGAAGGGAATGGCAACCCACTTCAGTATTCTTGCCTGGAGAATTCCATGGACAGAGGAGCCTAGCAGGCTATAGTCCATGGGGTTGCAAAAGAGTTGGATATGACTTACATTTTCACTTTCACTTCAGGGAAACTTCAAGGCTCTTCTTGAAAGAGAATGCCTTCAAACTCTGAAGAGCAAAGAAAAAATGGAAAGACCATGTAGCAATATCAATAGTAAAAATAACTGAGGGCAGGATGAAATGAGACTCAAAAAATAGCTTGAAATTAATGGTTTCTTAGGAAAGATTACGAACCGTAAGTCCATACTACTATGTCACTTTTATGTGGTTGCGGGGTGTCTCTGTGTAATACATCAGAACCCTAGACATTTGTGGTAGTCTGTTCTGGCTTCTGTAACAAAAATACTACAGACTAAGGGACTTCCCAGTTATAAACACAGTCATCGCTCACAGTTTGAAAGCTGGACATCTGAGATCTGATTGCCAGCATGGTCAAGAGAGGGCACTCTTGGGTTGCAGACTTTATCCTCACCTGGTACAAAGGGCTAGGGGTCTCTATGGAGTCTCTTTTTACAAGTTATTAATCCTATTCACGAGGGTCCCATCCTGATGACCTGAACACCTCCCAAAGGACTCTTCCCTAATACCATCACAATGGAGTTAGGATTTCAACATGAATTTTGGGGTGGGGGACACAAACATTCCAACCACAGCAATACTCTTACATGCATTTTCTGATATATGTGATTAGGGGAAATAAAAATAAGATGTTATTACTGTAGGCAGCTCATAAAATAGTTGAGCCATTTCTGTGCAACCCTGTCCTATATAAAATTTAAAAGAGCTTTGAAATCAGATGTTGTCTTAGGATTCCCAAGAAACAGTTAAAAACAACTGACAACAAAGGATCCTGAACATAGATTGAGATGCAATTCCAGGAAATCATCTTTTTTTGGTTTTATTCTTTCTATGATATGAAAGAACTTATTACCTTTTCCACCTCCCTTTTGTAGGTGATGAAAGTGGGGCAGTGCTCAGAGTTCTAATCATATCTCTGCAGTTTCCATGTTTTTTACACTAGTATCTTCGGATAGAATGCTAAATTCTAGTTATAATCAAATAACTGTGTGTGGGAATGGATAGACTTGACTCACCTAACAGAGCCTATTGAGCTCTCTCTACAGGTCAAAGGCCAGAGATGCACTTGGGCCCCAAATATTCACATGCACTCATTTTGTGAGCATATACTATGTAGAGGGTCCATTCCTAAGTATTTACTAAACCTCAATAAACAAAAAGTCCTTTCTTTCATGCAGCTTATTTATAGTAGAGAAAATAGATTATTTAAAAAAATACACATGAATGTATAAATTATCACATAGTGGTATTAAGAAAACAGATAAAAAGCAAGATCATAGGTAGTAATATATAAAGGACAGATATTTTAGGTAGGGGGACATGGAGGCCACTCTGTTATGGTGATAGTTTAGGAGAAAACTATAAAAAATTGGAGAGTAAATCCCAAATGTAGTGTCTCATGCAAAAAGAAGAGTAAGCACACAAATAACAAATCCTGGAGAGGATGTGGAGAAAAGAGAACCTTCCTACACTGTTGGTGGGAATGTAAGTTGATACAGCAACTATGGAAGAGTATGGAGATTGATACAGAAAACTAAAAGCAAAATTACTATATGACCCAGCAAGCCCACTCCTGGGAATATACCCAGACAAAACTGTAACTCAAAAAGATGCACACACCCCTAGGTTCATTACAGCACTATTCACAATAGCCAAAGCATGGAAACAACCTAAATGTCCATCAACAGATGAATAGACAAAGAAGATGTGGTACATATTTATAATGGAATACTACTCAACCATCAAAAGAATGAAATACTACACAACCATAATAATGCCATTTGCAGCAAAATAGATGCAACTAGAGAATATACTAAGCAAAGTAAGTCAGAAAGACATACCATATGATGTCATTTATGTTGTTGTTGTTCAGTCACTAAGTCATGTCCGACTCTTTGCGATCCCATGGACTGCAGCATGCCAGGCCTCCCTGTCCCTCACAATCTCCCAGAGTTTGCCCAAATTCATGTCCATTGAATCAGTGATATCACTTACATGTGGAATCTAAAATATGGCACGAATGAAACTATCTACAAAACAGAAACAGACACACAGACACAGACAACAGACTTGTGGTTGCCAGTGTGGAGGGAGGGAGACAAATGGACTGGGAGTTTGAGGTTGGTAGATGCAAACAATTACATTTACAATGGATAAACAAGAAGGTCCTAATGTTTAGCATGGGGAGCTATGTTGAATATCCTGTGACAAACCATAATGGAAAAGAATATAGAAAAGAATATATATACACATATAACTGAGTCACTTTGCTCTACAGCAGAAATTGGCACATTATAAGCCAACTATACTTTAGTAAAATAAAATAAGAGTAAGTACAGAAACTCGGAAGTGAAAACGTGCTTTCTGTGCTTGATAACAGTGAGGAGACTGGTGTAGTTGGAATAAAGTGAAGAATGCAATCAGAGTAGAAGGAGCTCTCAGGAATGCTGGTGGGCTGGTATAACCACAAGAAGGACTCGGAGATGGAAAGCTATTAAAAGGTTTGGAGCAGAGGTGCAGAGAATCATCTACAGGGAGACATGAGGAGCAGAAGTCCATGGCTCCGTGCCAGCAATCTAGTGCAAGATGATGCTGGCTTGTCCATGGTGACAGCCGTGAAGGGAGGAGAATCAGTTTAGATTCTGGATGTATCTTGAAGGTAGAACCAACAATATTTGCTGATGGATTAAAGTGGCATTTAATAAAGTCAAGAAAAATTGAAAATGTTTTGACCTGAGAGAAAGTTACAGATATAAACTTGGACTTCATTAAGCAGAGAAGGAGTACATGACAAGAAAAGAAGAGTTTAAGGATAAGATCCTGGGGCCTACCGTGAAAGTAAAAGAACTGTACAGATAACAGTATCAGTCATAGCTGTTGAGAGTTTAATACGATTCATACTCTGTGTTAAGCACTTTATATCCAGTATCTCATTTAATATCACATCAACAGTAGGAAATAGTGTTAAAATTCATTTTTTTCTTACAAACATTTTGACAATAGTTACTAAATTCTGGACCCAGATGATGTCTAATAAATGGGCCAAAAGCAGAGAATCTTAGTAGCACTGAATCCACACATCTATCCAAAATATTTCTATATTAGACTCAATCTAGCTCACTCAACACTAAATAGGAAAACAGCAATATCCTATATGAACCTGTTATAAGCATTGTTTAATACACAGCAATGATTCCCCCTTAAATCATAGTCACAACATTGTAGAGGCCTTCGAAGGACCGACAAATCTTTGGAGTCCTTATTGAGCCACACTGTGAAGCCTTTACCTGACAAACACACTTTTTTTTAGACTTTCCAGTTACTTGCCTGCATAAACTTTTTGACTGAAATTTCCTTTATTTTCCAAAGATTGCTGAACAAAACAGAATCATACAAACAAAAATGGCTTAGTGATGTTTCTCTATTCCATTCTCTAAGAATCAAGGGAATAAGTCACCCTTTTTTTTTTTATTAGAAACATTTAAATAATTCCTTGTGAAAATAACAAGACTTAAGCTCTTGTCTTTTTACATATAAAATGGTATGTATTCTAACACATTAACTAGGAAAATATATAGCTCAGAATATAATCTTATCAAGGAAGCATGACTAACAGCTATAATCAATCATGTATTGATTACACATCCCCTAGCTCTAAGGGTTTATTCACTTATAGTTTCATGATCATTATTTCTTATACCAAGTACTTCATAATAGAGACAGAGTGATTATGTTCTTTGTTTTGCATTCCATTTGACTAGATTCATATTTTTTAAGTTAGGACCATGACATAACAGCTTGACAAATTATCCAATTAAAAATTACAGCAATTAATAAGAAACTATAGCCACCATTGCTTCTGGAGAAGAAAACATATTAATTGGGGAATGGGGATCGGATGAAATTTTGTTTTTCACTCTATATCTTTTTATATCTTTTGGGTTTTTTTCCCACCATGGACATATAACCTATTCCAAAAAATGGTAATTTTATTTTAAAAGGTTCAATTTGAACATTCTCCTTTCCAACATAGGCAATCCTTTAAGCAATTCATAATACTGGAAGGGAAGTAAAAATATTCTCCTATTCTCCCAAAATATTAAACAGTATTATGTAATTAATCCAGTCAGGTACTCAATTTCCCAACAGATATATAAAACACAAAAAAGATTTATTTTATGCCTGAGCCCTTCCACTTAATACTGCTTGTTGCCAAAACTCAACATTTTCACATCATTATGATAAAAGACCTTAGATGTGCTCTATTTTTACAAGGCAAAGGAGGAAATTGCAGGGCTGGTTAGTAAGAAACTTCCTCCACAGCCTGCAGACTAAGATAGGAAAACACCATTGGTGGTAATTCAGTCATTCCCTTAACAAGACACTTCAAAAAAGGGGATTGAAAAAATAATTGACCAATCAAGTCTTTATTGAGGCACTACAGCCTAATATTTGAACTCTGAAGCCAAATGGCCCTCTAACACATAACACTCTGTGGGATTCCCCTCTTTGCTTCAACTACATGGACTAAATTGTTCCCCCCTAAAATTTACATATTGAAGTCCTAACCCCATAGTGTCTGTATGTGGAAACCGGGCCTTTAGGGAGGCAACTGAGGTTAGTGGAACTCAAAGATAGGATCCTAACCCCATAGGACTTGTATCTTTATAAAAGAAGAGACAGATCTCTCTCCACATATGAGGAGAGAAAAGGCCATGTGAGGACAGTGAGAAGGCCAACTGAAAATCAGCCAAAGAGTCTCACTGGAAATCGAATGACCAGCACCTCACTTTGTTACTTTCAACCCCCAGAACTGTGAAAAAGTAAATTTCTGTTGTTTAATATTCAGTCTGTGGTATTTTGTATTTTGTTATGGCAGCCCTAGATGACTCCTAATGCAATCCAGGTGGTGCTGGTGCTAAAGAATTTTACCATGCAATGCAGAGATCTTAACAGATGCAGTTTCAGTCCCTGGGTTGGGAATGTCCCCTGGAAAAGGAAATGGCAACCGACTCCAGTATTCTTGCCTGGAGAAGCCCATGGACAGAGGAGCCTGGCGGGCTACAATCCATGAGGTCACAAAGAGCTGGACACGACTGAGCATGCACACGCCAGGTGCTAGGTGACTACTACAGACCCCTTATCTGTAAAATAGGGTTAATGATTGTACCCACCTATAGGATATGAGTTAATAAAATGTAGAGTATATCTGGCATTTGTTAAGCAATTTTCATGCTTTGTCCACCAATGATTTTTATTTTAGCTGTATTACAGATTCAGAAATTTAGAATTGCACGTCTCATCTGTATTCAACAACTTATTAACCAAGATGTATTTATATGCCTTTTGTTACTTGAATGTTATTGACCAGAGACATTTCAATATTAACTTATATAACAAATCGCCAGCCACAGGCATTAGTTTTGGCAAAAAAAACCCAAGTCAATAATGTGTTAAGACAAAACTCCATAAGGCTGTATTGCTTTGGGCTACTGGAGGGAAAGTTAAAAACAAGTTGGGCTTCATTATTAGCAGCCCACATTATGAGACTTAAGTCTGATTATAGTCTCACTTAAATATTTTATAAAATTACCCTAGAATAGGTTGCTGCTTAATGAAGTTATCCTCTTATTAGGCAGCTCTAGCTGCTGTGGTACACTTGTCTGTCTGAGCAATGTTTTCCAGTTATATGAGAGGTAGAATGCATAGACCTCATGATGGTGTTGTTCAGTCCCTAAGTCATGTCTAACTCTTTGCAACCCCATGGACTATAGTACACCAGGCTCCTCTGTCCTCCATTATCCCCAGGAGTTTGCTCAAATTCATGTCTATTGAGTTGGTGATGCCATCTAACCATCTCATCCTCTGCCACCCCCTTCTCCTTTTGCCTTCAATCTTTCCCAGCATAAGCATCTTTTCCAATGAGTTGACTCTTCGTATCAGGTGGCCAGTGGATTGGAGCTTCAGCATCAGTCCTTCCAATGAATGTTCAGTCTTGATTTCCTTTAGGATTGACTGGTTTGATGTCCTTGCTGTCAAAGGGACTCTCAAGAGTTTTCTACAGCACCACAGTTCAACAGCACCAACCCCTTGACCTCATAAATTACCACTAGTGGGTAGTGCTGCTGCTGCTGCTAAGTCGCTTCAGTCGTGTCCGACTCTGTGCGACCCCGTGGACGGCATCCCACCAGGCTCTGCCGTCCCTGGGATTCTCCAGGCAAGAACACTGGGGTGGGTTGCCATTTCCTTCTCTGATGCAGGAAAGTGAAAAGTGAAAGTGAAGTCGCTCAGCCGTGCCGGACTCGTAGCGATCCCATGGACTGCAGCCCACCAGGCTCCTCCGTCCATGGGATTTTCCAGGCAAGAGTACTGGAGTGGGTTGCCATTGCCTTCTCCGAGTGGGTAGTGATTCACCCTTTATTCACTAAGAAAGGGATCAAAAATTTATAAATATCAAAGGACAAATACACTAGTAGAGACAGTCTCACAAGATAAGATAGCAGCAGTTTTTGCAAGATGTAAAACCAGATGGGAGACTTCCAGTCTTACTTCTCAAGATAAAAAAAATTGAAATTTCACTGTCTATGGAGAAGAAACTAGCCTCAGCAAGCAGATGTATGGAAAGGCTCAGAAACTGAAACCATCGCATATGTCTAAAGACAGGATGCAATATTGGCTGAAAACAGGCTTGTCTGAATATTGGTATGAGGAGCAGGTGGACCTTGGTATCCCCTCCTTAAGCCTGTGCAATCAGGCACCTTCTCTTTCCTTCCCTGCAACAGTGAGATTCTGGAATCTGGGCCATCAGACACTGCAGCAGGCAGAAGCCAGTCATCAGCCAAAACTGGAGTATTAACAGAATACTAACAATTTCAGTGTTTTCCCCCACTCAGCAATTGGAATACTACCCAACAAGAAATCAGATTTCTCCCCGTGGAACCTGATACTCCCTGAAGAGAACCTATAGATACCTTGCAGTTCTTATAAAACTGAAGCACATGAAACAACAAAACATGCATATACAGACATACATATACTTGGGACATTCATACAGCTTTTTAAATCCTGGTTCTTAAATATAAATAAAGTGCCATGGATCATAAGATCTTAGGAGAAGTCTCTAATATGATTTGGAGAGACTCAAACAAGAAAAACATGAATGTGGAATGAACAGAAACAACATAGGGAAAACTAAAGAACACTTTTAAAAATGTATAAGGGGAGATGGGCGCCGCCAAGGGGGACCAGTGATCCCGTGCTCCCCTGCCCCCCAAGCGCGCACACACTCTCTCTCTCACACATACACACACACTTGCACAAACACACACTCATATACGCCCATGCCCAGCGCTCGCTGCTTGGATCTCCCATGCAGGCAGAATGCAGCAGAGCACGGGGAGTGGCATGTCTCCAGTTGCCTGAATGCGCCCTTCTCCCAGAAGCCAGAGGCAGAGGGTGCAAGGGAGGCGATTCCCCCAAGAGAGCCTGGACAGGTTTTAGATGGTACAGCCTTACTACATGTTGTAAGAAATGGCTATAGGAAATAACACTTAACGAAGTTATTCCATCATCCCCATGTTTTATATTTGTTGAAGGCAAGGCCTCTGCATACAGCACCTTATGAGCAACTGAAACTTAGCACAAAGGAAAAAAAGGGTCAGTGTTTTCTTCTGCATGCTGTTTTGATGACCAAAGTATAAGACTGTTTGGAGCCATATGGAAAGAACTGCTTCTAGAAGGTCAGACTCATGCAGTCAGTTGAAGGCCTTAATAGAACAAAGACTGACCTCCCTCACCAAGAAGGCATTCTGCCAAAACACTGCCTTTGGACTCAGACTGCAACTTATCCCTGGTCTCCAGCCTGCCAGATTAAAGATTTGGGATTTATCAAAGACCGAAAGCCTCCACAATCATAGATCAAGCCCTGAGCTTTTGGAGTGGGAGCACTGACTCCCAGACCATAGACTATCAGAGAACTAACCCTCAGTCAGTTCAGTTCAGTCGCTCAGTCATGTCCGACTCTCTGCGACCCCATGAACTGCAGCACGCCAGGCCTCTCTGTCCATCACCAACTCCCGGAGTCTACCCAAACCCATGTTCATCGAGTCGGTGATGACATCCAACCATCTCATCCTCTGTCGTCCCCTTCTCCTCCCGCCCCCAATCCTACCCAGCATTAGGGTCTTTTCCAATGAACTAACCCTAGGGAGTATCAAATAGTGAGAACTCACACAAAGGAAACCACTTGAATATCAGACCTGGCATCACCCAACCACCAGTAGAACCCTGTGCAGGACGCCTCATCTAAACAACAAACAAAGGAAAAATACAAACCAAATCATCAGCAGACAAGATTACCACCTCACTGAGCCTTGCCCATTAGAGGAAAAATAAACAAACAAAAAAACAAAACAACAACAACAAAAAACTCAGCACAAATCTCACCCTATATGAAGCTTACAAAAACCACTAGACCAAACTTAGGAGGGCAAAAACCAAAAGGGAGAAAGAATTCAACCTTGAAGCCTGGGAAAAGGAGACCTCAAACACAATAAGTTAAAAAAAAAATAGTGAAAAGGCAGAGAAATACTACAGAAATGAAGGAACAAATTAGAAACACAGAAATCCAAATAAATGAACAGGAAATAGGCAAGCTACCTGAAAAAGAATTCAGAATAATGATAGTAAAGATGATCAAAAACCTTGAAAACAAAATGGAGAATTGCAAGAATCAATTAACAAAGACCTAGAAGAATTAAAGAATAAATGTACAGAGACAAACAACACAATTACTGAAATTAAAAATACTCTGGAAGGAAGAAATACCAGAATATTTGAAGCAGAAGAACAAATCACTAAACTGGAAGGTAAAATGGTGGAAATAACTTCTGAAGAGCAGAAAAAAGTAAAAAGAATGAAAAGAACTGAGGATAGTCTCAGAGACCTCTGGGACAATATCAAATGCACCAACATTCAAATTATAGAGATCCCAGAAGAAGAAGAGAAAATGAAAAGGTAAGAGAAAATTTTAGAAGAGATTCTAGTTGAAAATTTCCCCAATATGGAAAAGGAAATAGTCACTCAAGTCCAAGAGGCACAAAGAGTCCCATACAGGATATACCCAAGGAGAAACACACCAAGACACATACTAATCAAACTAACAAAGACTAAACACAAAGAAAGAATATTAAAAGTAGCAAGGGAAAAGCAACAAGTAACATACAAGGGAAACCCCATACGTTTAACAGCTGATCTTTCAGCAGAAACTCTATAGGCCAGAAGGGAATGGCAGGATATATTTAAAGTACTGAAAGGGAAAAATCTACAACCAAGATTATTGCACCCGGCAAAGATCTCATTCAAAATTGATGGAGAAATCAAAAGCTTTTCAGACAAGCAAAAGTTAAGAGAATTCAGTACCACCAAACCAGCTTTACAACAAATGTTAAAGGGACTTATATAGTCAAGAAACACAAGAGAACAAAAAAGATCTACAAAATCAATCCTAAACAATTAAGAAAAATGGCAATAGGAACATATATATCAATAATTACTTTAAATGTAAATGGATTAAATGCTCCAACCAAAAGACACAGACTAGCTGAATGGATACAAGAAGAAAACCCATATATATGTTGCCTACAAGAAACCCAATCCCAAAGACAGGCAATGCCAAAGAATGCTGAAACGACTGCACAATTGCACTCATCTCACATGCTAGTAAAGTAATGCTCAAAATTCTCCAAGCCAGGCTTCAGCAATACATGAGCCATGAATTTCCAGATTTTCAAGATGGATTTAGAAAAGGCAGAGGAACCAGAGATCAAATTGCCAACATCCACTGGATCATCAAAAAAGCAAGAGAGTTCCAGAAAAACATCAATTTCTGCTTTATTGACTATGCCAAATCCTTTGACTATGTGGATCACAATAAACTGTGGAAAATTCTGAAGGGGATAGAAATACCAGACCACCTGACCTACCTCTTGAGAAATGTGTATGCAGGTCAGGAAGCAACAGTTAGAACTGGACATGGGACAACAGACTGGTTCCAAATAGGAAAAGTAGTATGTCAAGCCTGTATACTGTCACCCTGCTTATTTAACTTATATGCAGAGTACATCATAAGAAACGCTGGGCTGGAGGAAGCACAAGCTGGAATCAAAAATGCCAGGAGAAATATCAATAACCTCAGATATGAAGATGACACCACCCTTATGGCAGAAAGTGAAGAACTAAAGAGCCTCTTGATGAAAGTGAAAGAAGAGAGTGAAAAAGTTGGCTTAAAGCTCAACGTTCAGAAAACTAAGATCATGGCATCTGGTCCCATCACTTCAGGGCAAATAGATGGGGATACAGTGGAAACAGTGGCTGACTTTATTTTTCTGGGCTCCAAAATCACTTGCAGATGATGACTGCAACCATGAAATTAAAAGATGCTTACTCTTAGAAGGAAAGTTATGACCAACCTAGTCAGCATATTAAAAAGCAGAGACATTTCTTTGTCAACAAAGATCCATCTAGTCAAGGCTTAGTTTTTCCAGTAGTCATGTATGGATGTGAGAGTTGGACTATAAAGAAAGCTGAGCGCAGAAGAATTGATGCTTCTGAACTGTGGAGTTGGAGAAGACTCTTGAGAGTCCCTTGGACTGCAAGGAGATCCATGCAGTCCATCCTAAAGGAAATCAGTCCTGAGTGTTCATTGGAAGGACTGATGGTGAAGCTGAAACTCCAATATTTTGGCTACCTGATGCAAAGAGCTGACTCATTTGAAAAGACCCTGATGTTGGGAAAGATTGAAGGCAGGGGGAGAAGGGGATGACAGAGGATGAGATGGTTAGATGGCATCACTGACTCAATGGACATGAGTTTGGGTAAATTCCAGGAGTTGGTGATGGACAGGGAGGCCTGGCGTGCTGCAGTTCATGGGGTTGCAATGAGTCGGACATGACTGAGTGACTGAACTGAACTGAACTGATCACTAATGGACATAGATGCAAAAATCCTGAACAAAACTTTAGCAAACAGAATTCAGCAACACATCAAAAAGCTCATACATCATGATCAAGTTGGGTTTATTCCAGGGATGCAGGGATACTTCAATATATGCAAATCAACCACGTGATACACCATATTAACAAATCAAAAGATAGAAACCATATGATAATCTCAATAGATGCAGATAAAGCCTTTGACAAAATTCAGCACCCATTTATGATTAAAACTCTTCAAAAAAATGGGCTTAGAAGGAACTTATTTCAACATAGTAAAGGCCATATATGATAAACCTACAGCAAATATTATTGTCATGGTGAAAAACTGAAAGCATTCCCCCTAAGATTGGGAGCAAGACAAGGGTGTCCACTTTCACCACTATTGCTTGTCATAGTTCTGAAGTCCTAGTTACAGCAGTCAGAGAAGAAAAAGAAATAAAAGCAATAAAGATCAGAAAAGAAGGAGCAAAGCTCTCACTGTTTGCAGATGACATGATACTATACATAGAAAACCATAAAGGTGCATCAGAAAATTACTAAAAGCTAATCAGTGAATTTAGAAAAGTTGCAGCATACAACATCAATACCCAGAAATCACTTGCATTTCTATATACTAACAATGAAAAATCAGAAAGAGCCATTAAGGAATCAATCCCATTCAGCATTGCAACAAAAAGAATAAAATATCTAGGAATAAACTTACCTAAGAAGACAAAAGAATTGAACACAGAAAATTATAAGACACTAATGAAAGAAGTCAAAGATGACATAAACAGATGGAGAGCTATTCCATGTTCCTGGGTAGGAAGAATCAATATTGTGAAAATGACTTTACAACCAAATGCAATCTACAGATTCAGTGTGATCCCTATCAACTTCCCAATGACATGTTTCACAGAACAAGAACAAAATATTTCACAATTCATATGGAAATACAAAAGACCCTGATAGCCAAAGCAGTCTTCAGAAAGAAGAATGGAGCTGGAGGAATCAAGCTTCCTGACTCCAGGTTATATTACAAAGCTACAGTCATCAAGACAGTATGGAAATGGCACAAAAACAGAAATATAGGCCAATGGAACAAGTTAGAAAGCCCAGAAATAAACCTATGCACCTATGGGTACCTTATTTTTGACAAAGGATGCAAGAATATACAATGGGGGAAAGACAGCCTCTTCAATAAATGGTGCTGGGAAAACTGGACAGCTACATGTAAAAGAATGAAATTAGAACACTTCCTAACACTATACACAAAGATAAACTGAAAATGGATTAAAGACCAAAATGTAAGGCCAGAAACTATAAAACACTTAGAGGAAAACACAGGCAGAATACTCAATGACATGAATCAAAGCAATGACCCTCCTCCTAGAGTAATAGAAATAAAAATAAAATTAAACAATTGGGACCTGTTTAAACTTAAAAGCTTTTGCACCACAAAGGAAACTATAATCAAGGTGAAAAGACAACCCTCAGAATGGGAGAAAATAATAGCAAATGAAACAACTGACAAAGGATTAATTTCCAAAATATATAAGCAGCTCATACAACTCAATACCAGAAAAACAAACAACCCAATCAAAAAGTGAGAAAAAGACCTAAACAGACATTTCTCCAAAGAAGACATACAGATGGCTAACAAAAATATGAAAAGATGCTCAACGTCACTCATTATTAGAGAAATGCAAATCAAAACTACAATGAGATATCACCTCACACCGGTCAGAATGGTAATCATTAAAAAGTTTACAAACAATAAATGCTGGAGAGGATGTTGAGAAAAGGGAATGCTCTTGCACTGTTGGTGAGAATGTAAACTGATACAACCACTATGGAAGACAGTATGGAGATTCCTTAAAAAACTAGGAATAAAACCACCATATGACCCAGCAATCCCACTCCTAGGCATATACCCTGAGGAAACCAAAATTGAAAAAGACACATGTATCCCATTGTTCATTGCAGCACTATTTACAATAGCTAGAACATGGAAGCAACCTAGATGTTGGATAATGGATAAAGAAATTGTGGCAAATATACACAACAAAATATTACTAAGCCATAAAAAGGAATGCCTTTGAGTCACTTCTAATGAAGGTGGATCAACCTAGAACCTATTACACAGAGTGAAGTAAGTCAGAAAGAGAAAGATAAATATCGTATTCTAACACATATATACAGAATCTAGAAAAATGGTATTGAAGAATTTACTTAGAGGGCATCAGTGGAGAAATATATATAGAAAATAGATTTGTGGACATGGAGAAAGGGGAGGAGAGGCTGAAATGTATGGAAAGAGTAACGTGGAAACTTACATTACCATATGTAAAATACATAACCAACGGGAATTTGCTGTATTACTAAGGAAACTCAAACAGAGGCTCTGTATCAACCTGGAGGGGTGGGATGGGGAGGGAGATGGGAGGGAGGTTCAAAAGGGAGGGGATATATGTATACCTATGGCTGATTCATGTTGAGGTTTGACAGAAAACAACAAAATTCTGTAAAGCAATTATCCTTCAGTAAAAAAATAAATAAATTGTTAAAAATGTATAAGTTATGATTCTCCACAGAAACATAATTTATAGGAGATACAAATACACACACACAAGAAATTGGCTTACATAACTATGGAGGCTGAGAAGTCCCACAATCTCCCACCTGTGAGCTGGAGAACTAGGAAAGCCAGGTATGGTGTAATTCAGTCTGGGTCAGAAGGTCCAAGAACCAAGAGCTATGCTGTTTAAAGACAGGAAAGACTGATGTCTGAGCATAACAAAAAGATAATTTGCCCTTCTTTGTCTTTTTGTTCTACTCAGACCTTCAACAGACTGGATGATGCTCAGCCACACTGGTGGGGTACATTTCTCTTCAGTCCACTGAATCAAATGCTAATGTCTTTTAGAAAGCCCCTCAGAGGCCACCCACAAATGTTTCACCAACTCTCTGGGCATCCATCCCTTAGCCTAGTCAAGTTAAATCATCACAAACACTATAATATTCACAAAGAAATCAGAAGATTTGCACACAACACAATAGGACTGGGTGAGAATGAAAAAATTATAAACTATAAAATGCTATTGAAAACTAAAGAGATTTTAGAAATTTAAAAAAAAAACAGTATATGAGATTTTTAAAAATCAAAAAAGGCAAGATGAAGTTAAGGAAATCTCACAGAGCAAAGAAAAAGAGAATTATAGGAGAAAAAGAAGTCAGAAGACCAATAAAAGAGATCCAACGTGTACCTAATAGGACTTCAAGAAAGAGCAGAGAAAGAGAATGCAGAAAATTTATGATCGCCCCATTGCTGTGGATAGTGTCCAGGCCAAGGCTCTATTTTGACACTGCATCCATTTTCTCTCATTGGCAAAAAAGGCCAGCATTCTTCCTCATATCTCTGCCATCCATTCTCTACTTATTTGCATCAATATGTTATCATGTCTCCCATACCTCTTCAACTACTGCCTCATATGTAAGATCTCTTATAGAAAAGTCCCTCAGAAGAATTACTATATTTACTCTAATTCCTCTCTTTTCAGTCTTTCTTGAACTCACTGAAGTCAGTTTCTATCCTTGAATTTTTACTAGAACAGTTCTTAGTAGGGATTTCAATGGCCTGATTTCTCTATATTATGTCTTACAACTGCATGTGAACCTGCTGTTATTTCAAAATACAGGAGATAAACGTGAAGCTGGAATTCATGTTTTTCACTCTTTGGGGAGAACACTTCTTTTGGTGGAAGGAGAAAGCAACTCTGATGGTACTTGGAAGGTGACTTATCCAGATGATAATAACAGACGGGTGTCCCCCTCAGTAACCTTCATAGTCAACAAAAGAGTCTTAAATGCGGTACTTGGATGCAATATCAAAAATGACACAGTAATCTCTGTTTGTTTCCAAGGCAAACCATTCAATATCACAGCAATCCAAGTCTATGCCCCAACAACCAATGCCAAAGAAGCTGAATTTAAATGGTTTGGTGATGATCTACAAGACTTTCTAGAACTAACACCAAAAAAAGAAAAAAGATGTCCTTTTTATCACAGAAACTGGAATGAAAATGTTGAGAGTCAAGATACCTGGAGTAACAGGCAAGTTTGGCCTTGGAGTACAAAATGAAGAAGGGCAAAGGCTAACAGAGTTTTGCCAAGAGAATGCACTGGTCATAGCAAACACCCACTTCCAACAACACAAGAGACGACTCTACAGATTGACATCACCAGATGGTCAATACCAAAATCAGACTGACTATATTCTTTGCAGCCAAAGACGGAGAAGCTCTATACACTCAGCAAAAACAGGACTGGGAGGGACTATGGCTCAGATCATGAACTCCTTATTACAAAATTCAGATGTAAATTGAAGAAAGTAGGGAAGACCACTAAACCATTCAGGTATGACCTAAAGCAAATCCCTTAATGATTATACAGTGAAAGTGACAAATAGATTCAAGGGATTAGATCTGATAGAGTGCCTTAATAACTATGGACAGAGGTTTCTGACATTGAACAGGAGGCAGTGATCAAGACAATCCTCAAAAAAAGAAATGCAAAGGGGCAAAATGGTTGTTTGAGGAGGCCTTACAAATAGCTGAGAAAGGAAGAGAAGCAAAGGGCAAGGAGAAAAGGAAAGATATACCCATCTGAATGCAGAGTTCCAAAGAATAGCAAGGAGATATAAGAAAGCCTTCCTCAGTGATCAATGCAAAGAAATAGAGGAAAACAATAGAATGAGAAAGACTAGAGGTCTCTTCAAGAAAATTAGAGATACCATGGGAATATTTCATGTAAAGATGGGCACAATAAAGGACAGAAATTGTATGGACCTAACAGAAGGAGAAGATATTAAGAAGAGGTGGCAAGAATACACAGAAGAACTGTACAAAAGAGATCTTCATGACCCAGATAACCACGATGGTGTGATCACTCACCTAGAGCCAGACATCCTGGAATGCAAAGTCAAGTGGGCCTTAGGAAACATCACTATGAACAAAACTGGTGGAGGTGATGCAATTCCAGCTAAGCTATTTCAAATACTAAAAGATGATGCTGTGAAAGTGCTGCACACAATATGCCAGAAAATTTGGAAAACTCACCAGTGGCCACGGGACTAGAAAAGGTCAGTTTTCATTTCAATCTCAAAGAAAGGCAATGCTAAAGAATGTTCAAACTACCACGCAATTGCACTCATCTCACACACTAGCAAAGTAATGCTCAAAATCCTCCAAGCCAGGCTTCAATAGTATAAGAACCAAGAGCTTCCAGATGTTCAAGCTGGATTTAGAAAAGGCAGAGGAACCAGAGATCAAATTGCCAATATCCACTGGATCCTTGAAAAAGCAAGAGAATTCCAGAAAAACATCTACTTCTGCTTCAGTGACTACGCTAAAGCTTTTGACTGTGTGGATCACAGCAAACTGTGGAAAATTCTTCAAAAGATGGGAATACCAGAACACCTTATCTGCTTCCTGAGAAATCTGTATGCAGGTCAAGAAGCAACAGTTAGAACTGGACATGGAAAAACAGACAGGCTCCAAATTGGGAAATATTATGTCAAGGCTGTATATTGTCACCCTGCTTATTTAACTTATATGCAAAGTGCGCCATGCTAAATGATGGACTGTATGAACCACAAGCTGGAATCAAGATTGCTAGAGGAAATATCAATAACCTCAGATATGCAGATGACACCACCCTTATGGCAGAAAGCCAAGAGTAACTATAGAGCCTCTTGATGAAAGTGAAAGAAGAGAATGAAAAAGCTGGCTTAAAACTCAACATTCAAAAAACGAAGTTCATTGCATCCAGTCCCATCACTTCATGCAAATAGATGGGGAAACAATAGAAACGGCAACAGACTATTTTGGGGGGCTCCAAAATCACTGCAGAGGGTGACTGCAGCCATGAAATTAAAAGACATGTGCTCCTTGGAAGAAAAGCTATGACCAGTCTAGACAGCATATTAAAAAGTGGAGACATTACTTTGCCGACAAAGGTCCATCTAGTCAAAGCTATGGTTTTTCCAGTAGTCAGGTATGGATGTGAGAGTTGGACGGTGAAGAAAGCTGAGTGCCAAAGAATTGACACTTTTGAACTGTGGTGTTGGAGAAGACTCTTGAGAGTCCCTTGGACTGCAAGGAAATCAAACCAGTCAATCTTAAAGGAAATCAGTCCTGAATATTCATTGGAAGGACAGATGCTCAAGCTGAAGCTGCAATACTTGGGACACTTGATGCAAAGAACTGACTCTTTGGAAAAGACCCTGATGCTAGGAAAGATTGAAGGCAGGAAGAGAAGGGGACAACAGAGGATGAGATGTTTGGAAGGCATCATCGACTCGATGGACATGAGTTTGATCAAGCTCCAGGAGTTGGTGATGGGACAGGGATGCCTGACATGCTGCAGTCCATGGGGTCACAGAGAGTTGCACTCTGAAGCAACTGACCTGAACTGTCCCTCTCAAAGTAAGTAAACAAGCTTTCCCTAAATCCTTGAAGTCATTCAAATTTCATTATCCAAAAAGGATATAATAAAAATCCCTCTGTTTTAGAAAGTTAAAAAAGACACTCTACTAGGCAGATATGGAATGGTCTGCCCCTGGGAACTCGGGTAGCCTTCTTAGAATATTTTCATTGTTCAAAAACTAAGTGGAATGAACATTTGCTTTGAGGGACTGAAAAGAAAAGTTTTCAGACCCCATAAGATTCCAGGAAGTGATTGTAGCTCATACCACCATAAGTCCACTGCAGGTGTAGTGCTTCTGGATAGGCCGGCCCTTTGTACTGAAGACACTGGTCTCTGAGTTGCTACCCTAAGAACCAGTACCAGACAGCTTTTCTTATGCCTAGCACTGAAAAAGACATTCTTTCAAGTCACATGCCTCAAAAGACCACACTGATCTATACCAGGAGCTGGGCCAGCTGAACACAATTAGCAAGATTTTCACACTATGAATGACTATTAATCACAGAAAACACCATGCAAGAGGAAGAGGCCACGGCACCACAGGTGGTGGCAAACAGTTGGTAGATTAGCAGCTAAGGCTCTTCTCTTTAGGTATGCCTTTTAGATGTAGTTTTTCATAGACTGAGCAAATCCCAGAAGTTTAGGGGATGAAGGGAAGGGAGACTGACTTCCTTCTCAAACTGGCACACTCTGTCTTAAAATACTGTTAATCTTTAGAAATCAAGGACATATGATCAAATCTGCAGATGTGAAAAGCAATCTATTAAAAAGAAACAAGTCTGCATAGGAGAATAAATAAAACATAAACTAAAACATAAATGGTAACATTTTTTATTCTTTTTTCAAATTGTCTAATAGAATCAAACTTTGAAGATTGCATAAGATGCAAATTACAAAAGGAAGTAGAACAATAAAATGAAGTCTTTAGAAAACAGAAAAAAGCTTACCCCTATCTCTTTGAAGCCGTCAAGTAAAAGTATAATTTTGTGCCTGCAAGATCATTGACTATCACAGTGCCAGATTCTCCTTTGAAACTCACATTGATCATTTACAGTTCTGTCATTACAATCCTTATCTGAGATTTTGCTATATTTTATTTTCTGAAAACAGAGTGACCTTTTGCCAATGGGCATCTTTTTCAAATTGTCGTTGCATAAATGAAGTCCTACATGGAGTGCTTTTAGCTTTATAAATTGCATTTATTTTGTGAAACCATTTCATCAGTGCTGCCTACTTGTCAACATTCCTTCCAACTGGCAGACTTGGATGATCTGGAATCCAATTGTTTCTAAAGTACAATTGTTTCAAAGACAATGGAGTCACTGCACAAAAAAAATTAACTCAACTGGGCTGGTTTATGCATAGCAATTGACATCTTCAAGATGAAAAACAAAATTGAACTTTTTTTTCTGCTTATCTCTTAAACAAGAACACTGCAAAAGACATTTCAGAATGTGAGACATAATCAAAGCACAGGTTGATAACAGCTAAAGCTGCCAGATGTGAGAGCTCTGTACTGAAGTAAGCTACACCACGGATCATGAAGTTCAGAGGTAAATAATCAGACTACCACAGTGGCCAGCAGAAGCTGAGATTCATGTATCTAGTTAATAATCCTTCAAGGGTAAATATACAGTGTGTATAGATACAGTATGTGAATGAAGAGATGGCCATACATGTAATTAAATTAGATGGATGCTGTCTTGATCTGTTTGGGTACTATAACAAATTACAATGTATTAGATGGCTTATGAACAACAGACTTCTCTCAGTTCTGGAGATTGAAAGCTGAAAATCAGATTCTGGTGATAGCCCTCTTCTGGGTTATAGACTGCAAGCTTCTCATTTTGTCTTCACATGGAGGGAGGAAAAACAAGCTCTCTGGTGAGTTTTACGAGGGCATAACGCTATTGCCCTTATTATCTCCCAAAGGCTCCACTCCTTATGACTATCATCTTGGGATTTAGTATTTCCACATGAATTTGGGGGGATATAGACACTGTCTACAGATGCTGTATAATCTGATATCACAGACACCAAGAAAACACCTAATACTTTAAAAGTGCCTGATCCTCCTGCTGTTTGAGATGTTTATTTGATAAAAAGTAAAAATAACATCAAAGAAATATAATCCTTTTTTCAGGATCAAATCTTTACATGATTACAGCTTTAAAAATTCAGTACATAAAGGGAATATATTCAGTCAAGAAAAATATTAAAAAGAGAGAAAAGGAAACTTCAAAGAGTTGGGAATTTTGTTCACTGACATAAATCTATGTACGTTTGCCTCTGTCTTAGAGTGAGAGCTTTGACATTCTCTGGTATAAAGATAGATCTCTGAATCCTGAGACATTCACACAGCAAATATTATAGGATTAAAAGAAAAATCCTACCTTAAAATCAGCAGTAAGATTTTACTTATTCACTAGGATACTATGACATTCCAGATTTGGTACCTGTGTACAAATCCTTTGAGACCATGACAGCATATTTCAGCCTCAGCTTCATGTCTTCAGACTTCACCCAACATGATGGTTCTTATTTCTAGCTATACACTAGAATTATTTGAAAGGCCTAAAATAAAGATGCCCAGGTCCCAAACCCACTTGTTTAAATCAAAATCTCTCTAGATGGGGCTTCAGTTCAGTTCAGTCACTCAGTCATGTCTGATTCTTTGCGACCTCCATGGACTGCAGCATGCCAGGCTTCCCCGTCCATCACTAACTCCCGAAGCTTGCTCAAATTCATGTCCATCAAGTCGATTATGCCATCCAGTCATCTCATCCTCTGTTGTCCCCTTCTCCTCTTGCCTTCAATCTTTCCCCAGGAACAGTATGAAACCAAAAAGTATGAAAATGTGAGAACTCCAGAAACATTATGAAAAGAGAGTGCCTAGGCACTAGTATATTTTTAAAGCCTCCAGAGGATTTTAGTGCAGAGCAGCAGTTCAGAATCACTGGCAGGATGAGGCAAAGATTCTCTAATAACAGGTGCACCCAAGAATCAGTTGAAGATCTTGATAAAGATGAAAATTTTAGAGAAAATTTTATAGATCCTGTTAAAATTACAAGGCAATAAATAAAAGGCTTTCAGACCTGGTAAGGAAGAAGTAAGATCATATTTGCATACAGCATGATTATCTATATGGAAAAACTCATAGAATATTTGAAAATGCTACTAGAACTAATAAGAGAGGTTAGCAAATTTGTAGGCTAAAGTCAATTTTTTAAATCCATTTTAACTTGCTATAATGATCAGGTATTGAAATTAATGGCAATGCCATTAACAGCAGAATGAAAATATGAAATAAAGATACATCTAACAAAGTATAAGACCTATATACTGAAAAACATACATTAGAATAATTGGAAAATTGCTAAACAAATAAGAGATATTTCATGTTTATGGATTGGAAGCCACAATACAGTTAAGACTATCAAGTCCTCCTATAGCTATAGGTTATATGCAACCTCAACACCAATCTGAGAATTTTTTTAAGAAATTAACTATAAAATTAAAATAGAAATGCAAAGGAACCAGAATAGCCAGATCAACTTTGTTTTCTTTCAAAGTTGGAGAACTAGAAATCAAGACAGCTTTTGCCATCAACATAGAAAGTGCAAAGGCAATTGAATGGGAAACAAATAGTGTTGCATATTGTTCTGAACAATTTGATAGGTAACGTGTAAAAACAACTTCAATCTAAGTGACATAAAAGTTAACCCTAATCATAGAATTAAATGTAAAACCTAAAACTATATCACTTAACCGAAACCTTTGTCATCCTGAATAAGGTAAATATTTGAGCAGACATTTCAAAGAAAAGATACAGGTATCAAATAAACCCAATGAAAATACAGGCAACCTCAATCATTAGGGGAATCCAATATAAATCCACAATGAGATATCACATATGATTATTAGAATGTAAAATTAAAAAGACTAGCTATGCAAATACTGGTGCTAATGTAGACCAGCAGGACTCTCACACAGTGCTCATGGAAATAGAAAATGGTACAACCATTGAAAAGCAGTTCGGCAGTTTGTTCAAAAGTTAAACGTACAGGCACTGTATGTTGCAACCATTATACTTTTAGGTATTTCCCAACGAAAAATGTAAATCTATATTCATACCAAGATTTGTACATGAATATTCATAACCATTTCATTTTCAATAGTTCAAAACCTAAGAGAAATCTGAATGTCTATCAAAAGGTAGAGGAATGAAAAAGCTGTGGTATATCCACACAATGAAATACTGATCAGCATTAAAATGCAATAAACTAATGCAATATGAATGTATCTCAAATTAACTGTGCTCAGTGAAAGAAGTCAGACAAAGAAAAGACATACTGAGTAATTCCATGTTTATAAAATCTAGAAAGTCCCTATTAATCTATGGTTACAGAAATTATATCAGTTGGTTGCAAGGGGAAAGAATGTGGAGGAAGGAGCAGAAGGAAAAGATTACAAAAGAGCTGGCAAAAACTTTTGGAAAAAAAAGTTTATAATTTCAATATTAAGTACATGTACAGAAGTCAATACTTACCTAATTACACCAGTTCAAATATATTCAGTTTATTGTACAGTAGTTATACCTCAATAAGTTGTTATAAAAATAGAGTATAAACAGAGAAAAAGATAAGCCAAATAGAAAACAAGTAAAAGTAAAATTACATTTTAATTATAAAAAAATCACAGTTACTTGAATATGGACTAAACTTGGCTGGTAAAAGTAATACTAGTCAAAAAGTCCAGTAATATATTGTTTAAATGTGACATAAGAACAAAGAAATTTTTAAGTAGGTTAATAGAGAAATATATACCAGGAAAACATTAAAGCTATATCAATATCAGGTGAAATATTTTAACCAAAACTTTCTTATAAGTAAAAAGTTCAATGTGTTTCAAAGAAGTTTTATCAGGAACATATGGTTATAAATTTATAATAGAGATTCAAATTCTATAAAGCAAAGCTAGGAAGAATTTTAACCAATTGATTTCATTGCCAGAAGATGAAAACAGTAAAGATATAAAAGATTTGAACTAAAACTTTCACAGAATGGTCATACATGGAACATAACAATCCATAGAGAACGTACATTTTTTCCAGACACACATGAAACATCTGTGAGACACTTCCTTTGCATTAAAGGTTCTGACAGATTTCAAATATTTGAAATACTGACTACATCTTAACTACAAATTAAAATTCAGAACAGAATATAACTGGGAAAAAATGACATGTATTTGGGTTGATATTTGGATTCCACCGTCTTGGGATACACTGAATCTGAAAGATTACTCTTAGCACAAGGACTTAAAAAAGAGTCTGTGCTATTAAAAGTAGAAAAGCCATGATGCAAAGCAAAGACAAGACACTAGTGGTACTACTCAACAAGTATTACAAAGGACCCCAAACACCTCATAAACTGAGAGTTGGTAGGGCTGCCTCTCCAATTACACACACACACACACAGAGCATGCATATGTACTTGAATAAATACATGTTTAGTTTTGTCTATAATAAAATACCAGACAATGAGATGTACATGCTCTTACTCACCTTCTAAAAATTGTCTTGAGCATAGCACCATCCTGATGGCCTTTCCAAATATCAATTCCTATAAAGAGGAAAATATTACCTGTGATGTTTTTGTCCTAGAAATTCACAAATGCATATTAGAAGTTTTGAGAGCATATGTATTTAACTTTGTTTAAACCATAATTCCTCAGACAAGCGACCTCAGATCACATTGTTCATGTAATGCCTAATAATCTTTGGCTAAATTAGTATTCGTAGGACATACACTGGGGAACCAGTTTTAGAATTCCCACCCAAATCTGGATTGGTTGTAAATAGAAATGATCATTTTTACCCCTATAAAGAAGCTAGACTCAGCTAATATATATCTGCAGTACTTCAGGTCATATTCTCCTGCCATTTATGGGAGTTCAATCTGGACCAAAGAGAGGTGAAAGGGAGGAAAGTATGAGAAATAAGCTATCAACATTTATGCTAACATTTCATTCTCACAAGACTAATTCAGCAATGGTGGTGGTGGTGATTTAATTGTTGCATTGTGTCCAACTCTTGGGACTCCATGGACTGTAGCCCACCAGGCTCCTCTGTCCATGGAATTCTCCAGGCAAGAATACTGGTGTGGGTTGCCATGCCCTCCTCCAGGGGATCTTCCTGACCCAGGAATCGAACTCAGGTTTCCTGCATTGCAGGCAGATTCTTTACCAACTAAGCTATAAGGGTACCAACGAAAACCATACTCGGTTTCAATTTTTTTCTATAAATACCAAATATTGCTATTCAGTTCTGAGTATTTATTCATCAGATATTTCAGCAATAAAACCAATTAAATCATCTGGACTTGAGCAAGTAAAGCAAGAATATATTCAACACTAGACTATACATCTAGCCCTGTTTGACATTGCATTGAGTTGTACTGTGGATGTAACCAACTGCTTTTTCATATTTTAGTGAAAAGTTTGCTAAAAGAAATTGAGCTAATATTTTTAAATACAGTGTGTCATTTCACACTCTACTATGATATTTGCCTGAATCCTTTCAAATTTTCCACTGCCAGCTGTCCATTATAAAACCCAGAAGGGAATCCTCATGTATTATAAAACAAAAAGCACTATGTGAAGTGATGCAAATGAGTCCTTTTACTCCAAGCAACCTGGTGGTCTCTCGGGAGTAGAAGTCTAGGGGAACAGTAGTTGAATTTGCAAGCCCTATTTCTAAGTTTTGTGGTATTTGCTTAGATTTTTTTTTTTTTTAACTTTTCATTTAGAATATTACTAAGAACTGAGTACTGAAGAAAATAGAGGGCATGGAAGAAAGGAAGCTATATAGGTCACGTCTGAAAAGGCCCAAGGGTAGGGCAGAGGTCTACAGTACACAATTGCCATGTGAAAGGAAGGCAGCTTGGCCAGTTTTCTGTTTGTTTGTTTGTTTTTTGGGGGGCATACCTCACAGCATATGCATCTTAGTTCTTCTACCAGGGATCAAAGCTGCACCCCCTGCAGTGGGAGCACAGCACTGGACCACCAGGGAAGTCCCCTTGTTCAGAATTTTGAAAGGCTGGAAATTCTCAGCTTCACCCCTATGACCCTAGGCAGATCACAACTTCTGAGACGTAGATTCCTTGAAAGCGAAAGTCACTTAGTCATGTTCAACTCTTTGAGACCCTATAGACTATACAGTCCATGGAAATCTCCAGGCCAGAATACTGGAGTGGGTAGCCTTTCCCTTCTCCAGGGGATCTTCCCAACCCAGGGACTGAACCCAGGTCTCCCACATTGCAGGTGGATTCTTTACCAGCTGAGTTACAAAGGAAGCCCAAGAATACTGGAGTGCATATCCTATCCCTCTCCAGCGGATCTTCCCAACCCAGGAATAGAACTAGGGTCTCCTGAATTGCAGGTGGATTCTTTACCAACTGAGCTATTAGGGAAGCCCTTGCAAGTTCCTTATCTGATATCATAAAGAGAAAAACCACTTGAGAACCTACTGATAACAGAAACTTCACATCTCATTTAACTTCACTCTCAAAAAGGAACTATGAAGTTATTCTAATAATGACAGCTCAAAATAAAAATTACCCAAGACTTCAGTGTTAGTAAGTGCTCAGTCATGTCTGACTCTTTGTGACACCACGTACTGTAGCCCACCAGACTCCTGTGTCCATGGAATTTTCCAGACAAGAATACTGAAGTGGGTTGCATTTCCTTCTCCAGGGAATATTCCCAACCCAAGGATCGAGCCAGTATCTCTTGTGTCTCCTACATTGGCAGGCAGATTCTTTACCACCACACCAGCTAGGAAGCCCTGTGTTAGTAAGTAGTGAGATGATTTTCAAGCCTTCATAATATATTACCCTGTGAGCCACTGGTCAGCGGACCACAGTCTTGAGGCCCAATCTGGGCCTGTTTTTATATGGCCCACAGGTTAAGGATAATTGAAAACCACCACAAAAATAATATATCATGACACAGGAAAAGATATATGAAATTCAAATGTCAATGTCCGTGAACAACATTATATTGAAACACAATTGTGTTCGTTCATTTACATTTTGTCTTTGGCTATTTTCATGTGACAAAAGCAGAGTTGAATAGCTGTCTCAAAGACGTTATGGCGTGTAAATCCTACAATATACATTATCTGGTTATTTTCAGGAAAAATTTGCAGATTTCTGCTGTTAACCATTTCACAGGGTGTTGATGTAATTATCAAATAAGATAATATTAAAAAAAAGCTTTGCAATCTGTAGAGCACAAATTCAAATGATTAGTATTCTGAGGAATAAGCAGAGAATTGTAACAAACAGAAAAGAGCCAATAATAAAAATAACTAAACAGTTAAAAAGCAGAGAAAATATCATAAATGAAAGAACTTTTTGTGCATTGCAGTAAAAATGATGATCTTTTAATTAATAAAATAATTTGAGAACAGAATATTTTGCCTAGATTAGATTGACTCTGTTACATGTTAATCAATAAGGTTACCACTATGATTGAAATCCTGCTAAAATTCTCCAGCCTAGAAAGCAGTATTAGAAAGAGAACCACTCACTTTCGATGAAAGAGGATCTTGTATTGGTTTGACAATGTTGAACTTGACCTGACCCCTGGGCTCTCTCAATAGGATGGTTTAGAAAGTGACGGTTAAAAAATTCCCTCATCTTTGTGTGTCCTGAGAAATGGTTCTTAGATGTATTGATTTCTTTCCTCAATTAAACCCACCTCTACTCTTCCTCTGTGAGTTTGTGTTATATAAAACCCCAAGTTTTATCCCTCTTCTTTTGAGACTTTCCTGGTCAAGGTGACCTTTGAGCTTCCCCTCAAATTGACTAAGTTTAGACATTTTTCTTCCCAACTATAGGCCTCTGATTTCCTTTTTCTTAGGGCATTTATTTTAGAAAACTTTCCATTGTAAGATCTTTCTATGCCCATTTGAACTATAAACTTTCCTGCTGCCTCTTGCTAACTTTATGACCTAGAAAATCTTTTTCAATGACCTGGTGGTCAGTCATCCCCTTGAAATGTAACCATCAAGAAGGATAGTGCCTCTAATTCCCAGTCTCTGCGGGAAGTAGGAGCCTGACTTTGGTAAGTGCCAATTTGCAAAGAATTGGTCTGGTCACACTCATCAACCTCCTTCTAAGCTTTTCCACAGTCCTTTTCTACTATAACACTCCAGTGTTATAAAAAAACAACAAAAAAAACCTCCCACCTTTTTGTGGACAAATACTGTTTGATTCCACTTATATGAGGTACCTAGAATAGTCAAATTCATAGAGTCAGAAAGTATATTCGTGGCTGCCAGGGCTGGAGTTGGGGGGGTGGGGGGGGTGGCGAAGTGGGCAGCGATGGGGAAGGGGAACAGGGCTTAGTGTTTAATGGGGACAGAGTTTCAGTTTAGATAAGTGAGAAATTTGGGAGATGGATGATGGTGAGGGTTACATCACAATGTGAATATACTTAGTGCCTGTACACTAAGTGAACTGTAGAGTTAAATGTGATTTAAATAGTATGTTGTATATTACGTGACTTTTATCACAGTAAAAAAAAAAAACAACTCCCATTTCTTGTCTCAGTGGACTTGAGTTCAATCTCTATTCCTTATCACAATAGTCTAAAAGTCTTTTCTGCCTGTTTAATTCAATCTGGTGTAATTTCTCTTGAACATTACTCATTAACAAACATACACTTTATTGAAATAATTTGAATAAAACTACCTCCATAACTAGCATGTTTGTCTCCCATGACTTCCAAGATTCTGGAAAGAAGTGTTATATATAAAACTGTAGGTATAGATTTGGGAACGTTGGGGTTTCCCTGGTGGCTCAGATGGCAAAGAATCCGTCTGCAACACAAGAGACGTTGGTTCAATCCCTGGGTTGAAAAGATGCCCTGGAGAAGGGAATGGCGACCCATTCCAGTATTCTTGCCTGGAGAATTCCATGGACAGAGGAGCCTGGTGGGCTACAGTCCATGGGGTCGCAAAGAGTCAGACATGATTGAGTGACTAACACACACACACACACACACACACACACACACACACACACACACACACACAGAAAGTGGAAGGAAATCTGCAGTTAGGCAGTGATAGATCTAAGAAAGTCTAGAGCATTATTCCTTTCTCTTGATACCTGCACCTCCCATCTGAAGCTGAGACTTTAACCCTGTTGGGCTTTTAGATATCCCTTTTACGATCAAGTTTTGCTGAATTTCAATCAACCCTTAGTACTCCAGAATAAGAAGTAAAAGTAAAAATATTTCACCTGAATAGTTTAAATGACAAAATATGGAACATATGATAAAAATTTTAATAACTCCATTTGCTGGATCACTCTCTTCAATTATTTGTAATGCCTCTTTAGAGACAGAGGGTAAACAAGTCTTCATGAAATGTGTGAAATGAATGCAATCAGATTAAACACAAATTCTGTTCTCTTTAAAAAAATAAAATGAAAAAGAGTACTTTCTGTTAACACCTAAATGATTGTCTTTCTCTTAGCCAAACAATTAATATGAAAGCTGTCCTCTGTACAGTCTCTTGAAAAGTTTCTTCATTAGTGTTTTAATAACTAGATATTCACGGAAGCACAATTCAATTTCCCATATAATCTGAGACCTTTTCTCAGTGTCTGAGGGAAAATATTCACTGATATTTTCTAGCCCTTTCTACCTCCTCTGTTATAATCACCACGATGATTATAATCACCTTCTCCCTTTCCTTACTGTTCAAAAGATATTACTATTCTGTTTACTTACATTTACCTTGTATGTAAAAAGAACAAGTAATTCCTCAGTGTCCAGGAATTCAGGAAAATACTATGGGGCAGGAAATGGGGGTTTCTTGACCATTCACCATGTGACAAATAGCTTCATCTATGAACTTAGAGATTTGGTAAGAAGTGTGCTGATTTTAATAAGTTTTACTTTTTACTCCTAGGAGATCATTTATGTAGATTTACCAAAGAGAGTAGAAAGTACATGAGGTAGTCTCCAGTCTTTATATTTTGCACTGTATCATGGGACTATCTCTATGCTCTCTCCCTTATCAGATATATTATTAAACAAATGAAATCCACCTTAAGTGTTCTAGGTAAGTGGGGAAAAAAAAAGGATGTCACAGAAATCATTTCAGACAAAGCGGACATAAAACTGGTCATGTCTTGAGGAGTACTGGCCAGGCCATGTCCAAAAAGTTTGATGAAGTACAAATTTATTTCTATTCTATTGTTCCAAGACTGGCAAAGAGGGTTAGGAATTTCCATTTATGCTGAAATCATTACTACAGTTCAAAGAGACCTTAAAACAGAGCCATGAGAACTCAGTGGAAATAATGCTGGATGATTATCTAATCTATCTTAAATGAAAAATAAAAACACTGTTACAAACCCACTTGACAGATGGCTCTTAGAGTTCTGAACCCTCTAAATATATGGTTTGTACATTATGAAAATAAGCAGAAAAGAGCTTCCCTTGATATTCAGCCTAGGGTTCTCCTAAAACATACATCCATTTTCAAACCCCACAAACCAGTTAACTCTGAAAGACTTTTAATGGTTCTTATCAGACCGTTTTCTCTGCCTCACCTCCTGGCAACCAACAGTGGTTTGGCCTCTGCCCCAGGAGGTCATGTAACCAGCTCTTACAGAGGTAAATATTAATAGTTTAACTCTCCTTAACAGACATAAACTACAAAGCTCTTTACTTTCTCTGGGGAGAAAAAGAAAAAATTATATGTAAGAATAGCTCAAACTTCCACTCAATTCTGTAAACAACCTAAATATCTCTTGACAGAAGAATGGGTAAATAAAATATGGCATATCCCTTTAACTGTTACATAGATACAAAAATGAAGTAGAGTTACTAATGTCGACTCAGGAATCCCCAAAGAATTGTTTTTGCAGGAACAAAAGTCATGTTGCACAAAGTAGCCTGCAATATTGATAGTAGTTAAGTATTGAAGCGTGCAAAACAATATTATTCAGTGAATCATTCAGAATAAAAATATTAATATTCACAGGAGTAAAAAAATGCAAAAATAAAAAAAAATGATGCTAGTTACCTCAAAGGTGGAAGAACAAAACACTTCTCCCTGATTATAACTTTTTATGTGACATGTATATGGATTTTAACTAGGTAATTCTCTGTACCTCTCAACATGTTTGGACTAACTCATAACAGAAGAATTAAAATTTAGATCCCTCTTTCCTAGGGGTGAGCAAAGGGTGAGGAAAGGAGATATTCATGCTTTTGCTCCCTGTTTCACTCATTGTTATTTAAACCCTAACTAGCGAGCATCAGCTAGGTTATGCTTCACTAATAAACTCCAAAAGATTTACAGCATAACTAAACAAACGTTCAATTTTCACTCTTGCAGAGTGGCTTCCTTACAGTGGCTCCACATTTCAGATGGTTTCATGTCAACACAAGTTTATACAATTACCACAGCTAAGAAAGAGCAGGGATGATTAATTGCATAAAGGATCCAAGTACTTCCAAGCATGGCCAACGACATCACATAACCATTCCTTACTTCAAGAAGCTAAGTATGTCTCAGGCTGTATTATCCTCCCTACCCCCATCTCCAGCAAAAAAAAAAAAAAAATGAACTTTAGTAAAGTGAAGGCCTGTAAATCATTTAGTTTGTAAAGTAATCCAATAAATAGGATGAGACTAGGAAGAATATAGGGAAAGAAAGAAAGGCAACTCTGAGATGTGTTAGCAAGCTGATTCTCTGTCATATGGGGACGCCTCACAGGAGCCACATAGAATGGACCCCAATTGCCCAACTGAGTGTTTACTGTGGCTCAGTTGGTAAAGAATCTGCCTGCAATGTGGGACACCTGGGTTCGATCCCTGGGTTGGCAAGATCCCCTGCAGGAGGGAATGGCAACCCACTCCAGCATTCTTGCCTGGAGAATCCTCATGGACAGAGGAGCCTGGCAGGCTACAGTCCATGGGGTCACAAAGAGTTGGACATGACAGCGACTAAGCTCACACACACATCTTCTTCCAATTTCATTAGCCAAGAATCACCCCCGAGTAATAACTCTCTTACACTCCCTGGTGGGTGTATGCTATGGAATGGTTGAGCTGTTTCTTATCAATGTTCTATACTGGTATGGAGAAAAACACCAGGGCAAAAAGGAAGAGATACACCATCCAGCTGAGACAAGTTGCTGTGAAGCAGTGGACTCCCATTGCAATGTCTGGAATAAGAAGGTAGACTGAGACCTTGAGAGCAGAGCACAGGGATCATCTCATGTAGTCTAACACTTGTACCACTCTGGTCTTTACTTTTGTTCATATTTAATCTAATTTTTTACAGAGGAACAAACCAAAGTTCCCACTGCTGCCACTCATCCCAAGACTATCCCAAGTATTTATGATTTCTCTCCTCCACCTCGCACTGTAGATTTCCATAATCCTTGGGCAGCAGCTCAGTAGCTCTAGATTTCTTGCTTAGTGGGATAATACAGATCTCCATGAAAAGTCAGAGCCTTGAGTCACTTTACTGTGGTTTAACCATGGTTGCTGCAATTACCCATCTATAGTCATGCTGGGCATAGAAGCACCAGGATAGCCTCCTGGATTCCGATGTACTCCTTGTGCCCACTTCTAACAGCACCATCATGGGTAATCAAGGGCAATTATCCCCAGCTGCATAGCAACTCATATTTGTCTAAGGGTTCAACAGAATTAGGAGTTAAATGATGGATAGTAATGGAGCTTCAAGCCATTTGAATTCTTATCTCTGGCAGAAATAATTCCATGATAAGAAATACTTTCCCTCTATTTCAGCAAATTTCAGGAATGAGGGAAGCACAAATTCCTAAAGAAGGTCACTTGGAGAGGTGACAGGGGCCAATCCTCTCTGCAAACATAGGTTCCTTCTCCCATGTGTTCTAGGTCAGGAAGACCCCCTAGAGGAGGGCAAGGCGACCCACTCCAGTGTTCTTGCCTGGAGAATCCCATGGACAGAGGAGCCTGGCAGGCTATGATCCATAGGGTCTCAAAGAGTAGGACATGCATGTCCATGTGTTCTAGTTACTGAGGACACAGCACCTTGTCTCACAATAGGTAAACCAGTGTTTCAGTGTGTCAGCTACAAATTGGCACTTGCGAACAGCATTTGCCTGTGACTGAACAACAACAAGGGCATTTGCCATCTGTCACTGTATACCAACTACTGGAGCTTACTCAAACTCATGTCCACCGAGTTGGTGATGCCATCCAACCATCCCATCCTCTGTTGTTCCCTTCTCCTCCCACCTTCAATCTTGTCCAGCATCAGGGTCTTTTCCAATGAATCAGTTTTTTGCACCAGGTAGCCAAAGTATTGGAGATTCAGTTTCAGCATCAGTCCTTCCAATGAATATTCAGGACTGATTTCCTTTAGGATGGACTGCTTTGATCTCCTTGCTGTCCAAGGGACAGCAGATGTTTTTCTGGAACTCTTTTGCTTTTTCAATGATCCAACGGATGTGGCAATTTGACCTCTGGTACCTCTGCCTTTTCTAAATCCAGCTTGAACACATGGAAGATCACGTACTGTTAAAGCCTGGCCTGGAGAATTTTGAGCATTACTTTGCAAGCGTATGAGATGAGTGCAATCGGGCGGTAGTTAAGATTCTTTGGCTTACTTTCTTTGGGATTGGAATGAAAACTGACCTTTTCCAGTCCTGTGGCCACTGCTGAGTTTTCCAAATTTGCTGTCATATCGAGTGCAGCACTTTCACAGCATCATCTTTTAGGATTTGAAATAGCTCAACTGGAATTTCACCACCTCCGTCAATTTTGTTCATCGTGATGCTTCCTAAGGCCCACTTGACTTCATATTTCAGGATGTCTGGCTCTAGATGAGTGATCACACCATCACGGTTATCTGGGTAATGAAGGTCTTTTTTGTATAGTTCTTTTGTGTATTTTTGCCACCTCTTCTTAGTATCTTCTGCTTCTGTTAGGTCCAGACCATTTCTGTCCTTTATTATGCCCATCTTTGCAAGAAATAATCCCTTGGTATCTCTAATTTTATTGAAGAGATCTCTAGTCTTCCCATTCTATTGTTGTCCTCTATTTCTTTGCATTGATCACTGAGGAAGGCTTTCTTATCTCTTCTTGCTATTCTTTGGAACTCTGCATTCAAATGGGTATATCTTTCCTTTTCTCCTTTGCCTTTTGCTTCTCTTCTTTTCTCAGCTATTTGTAAGGTCTCCTCAATCATTTTGCCTTTTTGTATTTCTTTTTCTTGGGGATGGTCTTGATCACTGCCTCCTGTACAATGTCACGAACTTCCATCCATATTTCTTCAGGCACTCTGTCTATCAGACCTTGCCCCTTGAATCTATTTCCCACTTCCACTGTATAATCATAAGGGATTTGATTTAGGTCATACCTGAATGGTCTAGTGGTTTTCCCTACTTTCTTCAATTTAAGTCTGAATTTGGCAATAAGGACTTCATGATCTGAACCACAGTCAGCTCCTGGTCTTGTTTTTGCTGACTGTACAGAGCTTCTCCATTTTTGGCTGCAAAGAATATAATCAATCTGATTTCAGTATTGATCATCTGGTGATGTCCACGTGTAGCATCTTCTCTTGTGTTGTTGGAAGAAGGTGTTTGCTATGACCAGTGCATTCTCTTGGCAAAACTCTATTAGCCTTTGCCCTGCTTCATTCTGTACTCCAAGGCCAAATTTGCTTGTTACTCCAGGTGCTTGACCTCCTACTTATGCATTCCAGTCCCCTAAAATGAAAAGGACATCTTTTTGGGGTGTTAGTTCTAGAAGGTCTTATAGGTCTTCATAGAACTGTTAAGCTTCTTCAGCATTACTGGTTGGGGCATGGATTAGATTACTGTGATACTGAATGGTTTGCCTTGGAAATGAACCGAGATCATTCTGTCATTTTTGAGATTGCACCCAAGTACTGCATTTCAGACTCGACTGTTACTATGAGGGCTACCATTTCTTCTAAGGGATTCTTGCCCACAGTAGTAAATATAATGGTCATCTGAGTTAAATTCACCCATTCCATTCCATTTTAGTTCGCTGATACCTAAAATGTCAATGCTCACTCTTGCCATCTCCTGTTTGACCACTTCCAATTTACCTTGATTCATGGACCTAACATTCCAGGTTCCTATGCAAAATTGTTCTTTACAGCATCAGACTTTACTTCCATCACCAGTCACCTACACAGCATGGCTCATGGTTTCATTGATAGTTAGATACTTTCAGGAGCTGATTTCATGATGCCAATCCTTGCATTCCTCATATCTAGAAAAGCACTAAATCCCTTCATGGTGACATCAGCTCCTCGTGACTAGCAGAAAGCCTTTTGTAAAGTAAGCACTTGATTGCATTGAAATCCCTCTTCACCAAAATCTTTTATATTTTACTTTTCCCCCTGCCTCTTTGGAGCAGTCTCTCAGAGCTATCCGAAGTACTGTCTCCCAGGCTGCAGTTCTTGTTTTGCCCCCAAATAAAACTTAATTTGCAACTCACACTGTTCATCTTTTTTAGTCAACAAGTGCACATGATGGATTCTGAAGGACAAGCCCAAACTAGTGATGTGCTGGTAAGCTGCTCTTTTCAAACTCAACTCATGCTCTGGCTCTATTCAAACATAGTTAACTTTCAAGTCACTCCCAAATGGGTGAGAGAAGTATTCCCAAAGTGCTTTACGTGCCTGTTCCAAAATCCAAAAGATTACCCAGTGCAGACTCTCATTTTCACAGGACATCTAAACACTTAACCTGTGTAAAAGACCTCTGAACCTTCTTGGGATTTCTCTCACCCTCTACAACTCATGTGTCCTACCGAGATATCAGAGTACAACCTGATTCCTATTGAATGTGTCCAATTAGTTTGATGGCAATAATACAGTGAACTAGTATGATATTCTGCAGGTCAAGAAATTCATGGTCTTCAGACTATAATGTTACAAAGAACAAGAAAGTTGACATAACCGTGGGTCAAGATAGTGATTGTACAATGACTGCAGGAGTTACAGCTCTAAACACTGCCATGGAGGCTCTCTGAATTTCAGAGCATGGTTTGAATTGATAAGGAGCCAAAGAGTCTGATTTATTTTTCAAAGTTTTTCAACCAGTTAACAGAACCCAGCCAACCCCACAGTTATTGGCCCAATATTAGTCCATACTGTTACTGTATAAACCAATGATTTACTATCTGCTGTACGTCTTAATCACAAAAGTCCTCATCATACTGATACTACTCCATGCCAAGGGTTATACCACCACCAGGCAGAGGACAAGATGGTTGGATGGTATCACTGACTCAATGGACATGAGTTTGAGCAAACTCAGGAATATAGCGAAGGACAGAAAGCCTGGCATGCTGCAGTTCATGGGGTCGCATAAAGTCAGACACGACCTGGTAACTGAACAACAACGACCAGCAATGGGGTCTGAACACTGTGACCAATGAATAATAATCACTTTCAGAACCCCATCTTAAAGTCTGTTAGAAAAGTACTACTAGAGCTATAATATTACCAAATATCTTTGCCTGAGTTTCGCCTGTGAGCAAAGACAGAGACAAAGTTTGTGTACGCGCATTTTATTTAGCGATGTGCTCACACTCTAGAATGGTTCCCTTAAAGGAACCATTTTGAATCTCAAAATTCTCTGCCTGTGGATTAAAAAGAGTAGCATTTATCTATAAACTCCTACCTTCATTGTCTAGGCTTATCTCATAGGGTGATTGTTGGGGAAATTAATATTAATAGACATGGTCTTGTTTAGGTTTCAGAGGCAACAATAGGCCTTTGACTGAACAGAGACCCTGAAGGGAGTTATATGCCAGGTACCCAGTGACCAGCAGAAAGAGCTAAAGTAGGTCTTGGGAACCAACAGATAAGGAAGGTAGTAAGTTGAGAAGCTTCCTGAGCCTTGAGAATCTGGCCTGTTCCCAGGGATCAGAGAACATTCTGAGATTTATGATTAGAGACATAAGCATTTATAATACTAGCCACAGCTGCATCTTTGCACATAAAGCTGATGATTACTGGCTTAGAGTTGGCAATAAAAGCAGTACTCCTTTGGAAGGCATTCTGAGGTCTCACCCGTGGGATAGATACACTGCTGGGGTCTTCCAAATGGGAACTCCAGATTGCTATCATGGAATCCTGGTGCATTGGTTGAGTCTGGATGTGTTTCTCCAGTTTGGTGATGTATGCATTTGCTTCTTGCTATACCACGTGCATGCTTCCCAGATAGTTCAGTGGTAAAGAATCCACCTGTTAATGTAGGAGAGGCAAGTTCAATCCCTGGATTGGGAAGATCCCCTGGAAAAGGAAATGGCAACCCACTTCAGTGTCCCTGCCTGGGAAGTCTCCTGGACAGAGGAGCCTGGTGGGCCCCAGTCCATGGGGTTACAAAAGAGTCAGACACAACTTAGTAACTAAACAATAACACACAACTACTTGTGTATTGGGAACTATTTCCTCAATTTGGTGATAACTATGTATATAATATTACTTGTCCTCATACTGTAACTTACTATTAACATAATAAACTTTCTTATTTCTTCCTTACTAAGTGTAGAGTGGTTATTTTGTGAATGAATCCTCTGAACCTAAAACTGAAAATAAGTCTTTCAGCAGATTGCAAATCTTTCAGCAGCACAGTGATAACTCTCATACTGCCAGCTTTGAACATTCATCAGAATGACAGGAGAGGTTTTGCAGGTGTCCCATGCAAACGTAGCAGAGAAACCCTAAGGCAGAAAAATGGCCAGTTATGGTGAAACTGCAGTTCACAGAGTTGCAAAGTGTCAGACAGGACTGAGTGACTATGACGATGGTGAAACTATAGCCATTAAGAATTTTTACAGACTAGTGCTTAATAGGCTCAAGTCCTAAGCCAAGGACCCCAAAATCAATATTGCAAGCTTCTAATTTTATGGCTCCCAACTTTTTCAAGTATAAAGTGTATTAGTCACTCAGTTATGTCTGACTCTTTGTGACCCCGTGGACTATAGCCCACCAGGCTCCTTCGTCCATGGGATTCTCTCATCAAGAGTACTGGAGTGGACAGCCATTCCCTTTTCCAGGGGATCTTCCCCACCCAGGGATCAAACTTGGGTCTCCTGCATTGCAGGTGGATTTTTTACTATCTGAGTCACCAGGGAAACCCCAACACTACCCACAGTGATCTAAAGAATCAGTGTACACCCTACCAAAATCCCAATGATTCTTTTTGCAGAAAAACATTGTAAAATTCACATGGAATTGCAAGGGATCCAGAATAGCCAAAACAATCTTGAAAAAGAACAAAGATGAAGAGCACACACTCTGATTTCAAAACTTACTGCAAAGCTACAGTGATCAAAACAGTGGTACTGGCTTACAGACAAACATATGGACCAATGCAACAGAAAAGAGCCCTGAAATAAATCCTCACAAGTTTGCTCAAAAGATTTCCAACAAGGGTGCTGAGACCATTCGATGGGAAAAAGACAGTCTTTTCAGAAATGGTACTGGGAAAACTGGATATCCACATGCAACAGAACTAAGTCAGAGCTTTATCTAACATCATGTGCAAAAGTTAACTCAAAATGTACCAAAGACTCCTCCGCCCAAAAGAAAAAAAAAGGACAAAAGCCTCCCAACCCTTTGCTTACAAAGGTCTGTGTAGTCAAAGCTAAGGATTTTTCCAGTAGTCATGTACGGATGTGACAGTTGGACAAGAAAGAAGGCTGAGTGCTGAAGAACTGATGCTTTCAAACTGTGGTGTTGGAGAAGACTCTTGGGCTGCAAAGAGATCCAACTGTCAATCCTAAAGGAAATCAGTCCTGAATATTCACTGGAAGGACTGATACTGAAGCTAAAGCTCTAATACTTTGGCTACCTGATGCGAAGAGCCAACTCACAGGAAAAGACCCTGATGATGGGAAAGATTGAGGGCAGGAGGAGAAGGGGGTATCGGAGGATAAGACAGTTAGATAGCAACACTAACTCAATGGACATGAGTTTGAACAAACTCTGGGAGATAGTGAAGGACAGGGAAACCTAGTGTGCTGCAGTCTATGGGGTTGCAAAGTCAGACACAACTTAGCAATGGAAAAAAGATCCTTTTTACTAACAAAAAAATTGTCAACATCTTTTACTCAAATACTATTCTTAATTTAGTTCTTTTAAATAAAATTGCATTTCAATATCCAGAAGAGTACTGAATATAACTGAAAAAGAGTAGCATGGAAAATATATGTTCCTGCTGATAGTAGAGTGCTGGTTAGGGGTAGCTCTGCTTGATTTAAATTCAGATTCTAAGTTACCTTCTAGAAATCTCCAAAGCTCAGATTTCTCATCTATAAAGAGGTGATGATATGCATTTTATGTGTTATCATAAATATTAAATGAGGAAATCCATGTAAAGCATTCAGCATGGTGCATAGCAAATGTTAAGCTCACCCCATGGTAATGTTTTTTAATAGAATACATAAGGACCTACTGACTATTTGTTATAACATTGATCCTCTCCCACCAAAAAGACTGGGAAAATCACTTGTATTAATTAATCTAGCCCGTCCAGGTTACAGAGCAGATACAGACCACAAGAGCTATAGGGCGGAAAGAGAGATATTACTATTAAGTGTCCAGAGAGTGGTGGGAAGTTTTTAGTAGTTCGTTGAGACTTTTACTTAAATACCAATAGATTTTATTGAATTTGGAGTAATTCAATAAATTCTATAAATAGACCTTGGTGTAAATTTAAGAATGACCCAAAACATGAGCTGATAATGAAAAGGAAAATTTTCCTTGAAAATAATCCTCACCACTTCTCCAATTATACTACAAAATGTTAATATTCTTAATTAGAATTTCAGGTTTCTTATTTATAAAATTTACAATATTCTGTATACCAATGCATATGTAAGAATAACCACCACCCTTCTTTCAGATAACCTTGGAAAGCCTGATTTAAATCCTTAAATGTTTGTATACATGTTAGGTGATATATTATGAAGGTAATACAAGAGATAAGGAGAAAATATAATAAAAGAAAATGGTAATCATTGGTTATTGCTTTGTTTTTTACTTTTAGCAACACCCCTCACAAAAAAAAAGAGTTGTTTCATCTAATTCTTATGAATTGTAAAGCAGTACGGAAGTGCCTGTGATATTCTTCACATAGCACATATCTATATTCATTTCTGTTTTCAAAAAGACTTCTTAAGAACTGTGACTTTACACCAAATTTTCTTTGTGAGAATTCAGTAGAATCACAGATATCTGCAGCAAGAGGACAAAAAATAAATAGAATAACAGAAATAGCCAGTGTTTAGGCTGTACTGCACCCTATTACATTTACCTGGACTCATTTTTCAGAGTGAATCTTCACACAGAATTCACATGGCAGTATTTTAAAACAGTAAATGGAGAAATAGGTAAAATTTTCATTATACAGTAAGCTCCTGTTTAAAGTCTCCACATTTGAAGCTAGAGTGAACTTTCTAGTAGGTAGTCAGAGACACCATTTTTTAAAAAGACACTGGATTAGATACAGAATGAGAATAAAATTTTTTCTGTTACCAGAAAACAACTTTTCTTTGCTAGTAATTTTTATCTCCATCTGAGTTAGAGTTTGGGTATGATATGAACTCATCAGACCCCTTTCTGTCCTAGTTACACATTTGAGTGTTTCAAATAGTGGTTTGACTGAATCAAGCAGCAATTTGACTGTTACCCAATTAATTCAATCAAAATGACATCTGAATAGAACTAATTAAACTCTGAGATATCGAGAATGAGAAGGGCAATGTGAAAACAATTTGACAATTTTGTATGGTTTATTTTTTTTTTTAATTTCCTATTAACATCAGTTCAGTCTCTCAGTCATGTCTGACTCTTTGTGACCCTCATGGACTGTAGCACACCAGACTTCCCTGTCTACCACCAACTCCCTGAACTTGATCAAACTCATGTCAATCAAGTTGGTGATTCCATCCAAACATCTCATCTTGTCATCCCGTTCTCCTCTAGCCTTCAATCTTTCCCAGCATCAGGGTCTTTTCCAATGAGTCAGTTCTTCGCATCAGGTGGCCAAAGTATTGGAGTTTCAGCTTCAGCATCAGTCCTTCCAATGAATATTCAGGACTGATCTCCTTTAGGATGGACTGGTTGGCTCTCCTTGCTGCCCAAGGGACTCTCAAGAGTCTTCTCCAACAACACAGTTCTAAAGCATCAATTCTTTGGCACTCACATTTATGGTCCAACTCTCACATCCATACATCACTACTGGAAAACTCATAGCTTTGACCTTTGTTGGGAAAGTAATGTCTCTGCTTTTCAATATGTTGTCTAGGTTGATCATAGCTTTTCTTCCAAGAAGCAAGCATCTTTTAATTTCATGGCGGCAGTCACCATCTGCAGTGATTTTGGAGCCCAAGAAAATAGTCTCTCACCGTTTCTATTGTTTCCCCATCTATTTGCATGAAGTGATGGGACCGGACTGGATGCCTTGATCTTAGTTTTTTGAATGTTGAGTTTAAGATTCAACAAATACTAATCTATTTACATCATAGATACTACAAATATTAATTAGTGTCTCCATCTTAAGGGTCTTGTTTTCTTGTGAAAGATCATCTTGACTTCACCTAATGACTTTGCATGTGAATACTCCTGGAAGGTAAATGTCAATCAAAAAAATATATATATATATATGTGTATATATATATATATATATATATATATTATACATGTATGCCTGTGTAGTCACTAAGTCATGTCTGATCCTTTGTGACCCCAAGACTGTAGCCCGCGAGGCTCCTCCATACATGGGATTTTCCAGGCAAGAATACTGGAGTGAGTTGCCATTTCCTACTCCAGGGGATTTTTCCCACCCAGGGATGGAACCCAGGTCTCCTACTTGACAGGTAGATTCTTTACCACTGACGACCTGGAAAGCCATATTATTTATATAATATGGTAAAGAATCTGCCTGCCAAGTAGAAGACCTGGGTTCCATCCCTGGGTGGGAAAAATGCCCTGGAGTAGGAAATGGCAACTCACTATTATTTATATATATATATATGTATACACAAAAAAACATAATATTAAGCTTAAACTTCAAATAAACACTGGAGAAACTAAGACTATTAAAATAATGAAGTGTTCATTGGAATAGTTAATAAAAAATATTTAAGATGGTGAATATATGAAGGTAGTAGACTAAAGACTTATATCCATTACTTAGAGTCAAGACAGCTGTTCAAGCAAAGCAAAGAAAGACATTATTCAAGACTATAATAAAGTCAATTAGTTCACAAAGTTATTTTGTTCACTTCCACAATATTACAGAAAATTTAGGTTGGTTTTTTCAAACACTTGATATTTCCAGTACTAAGACTAATTTCCATATTAGAATCAAAATAGACTTTCAGAATAGATAAAAAGGAAAATTACATGAAGTTACAGGAAAGTTGAGAAGTTATAGAAAGTTTAAAAATTAAAGTCTAGTAATTTAAAATTTTTAGAATGTGTTAGTAAAGTACTTAAATAATTATTCATTATCGTTAACATTTACATTTTATATTTTAGGTGACTGTAATTGTATCTATACATTTAGAGTATTTTCTCTTATGGGCATAAAGCAATAACAGGAAAGTCAAGTACCACACTAGAGTTTATGCTGTAAGAAAACATTATTGAAGTACTTGCTTTCAGACATTGGACCATAGGTTAGTTTGAGATCCCTTTAAGTAAGGAATCTTACAAAGGTGAGCCCCAAGGTAACCTTGATCCTCTCTTTGTGGAAAATGTCCTGACTTCACTGTACCAAGTTGAAATCCAAAAGCAGGGCACAAGGACCTGGGGAGGCAGAGACTAGAATTTAGGTCAGCTTAAACAAGTGGAATTTTCAGGGTAGGATACCAGAGGAGAAGAACCTATGCAGGGGGAGAAAATATACTAAGGGGACACAGCTTTCCCATAGGATCTGCACCGAAGACTGGGCTATGCATTGACAGGGCAAAGATATAGGAGGTTTGCTAATAGGTTAAGCTTTTTTTTTTTTTTAAGTAATATCTGCTTTATTGAAATAATTCACATATTATATAATTCATTCATTTAAAGTGTTACTATGTTCACAGATACGCACAATCATCACACAATTAATTTTAAAATATTTTAATCACCTCAAAAAGAAATGCTATAGCCTTTAGCTATCACCATGCCAATCCCCTATTCCCCCAAACCTGCTGCTGCTAAGTCGCTTCAGTCGTGTCCGACTCTGTGCGACCCCATAGACGGCATCCCACCAGGCTCCGCCATCCCTGGAATTCTCCTGGCAAGAACACTGGAGTGGGTTGCCATTTCCTTCTCCAGTGCATGAAAGTGAAAATGAAAGTGAAGTCGCTCAGTCGTGTCCGACTCTTCGCGACCCCACGGACTGTAGCCCACCAGGCTCCTCCGTCCATGGGATTTTCCAGGCAAGAGTACTGGAGTGGGTTGCCATTGCCTTCTCCGAACCTAGGCAACCGCTAACCTACTATGTTTCCATAGACTTGCCTATTCTGAATATTTCATACAAACAGAATCATATCACATGTGATCCTGCATGACTTTCTTCTTTCACTTAGCATAATGGTTTTCAGGTTTGTCTATGTTAAGCATGTATCCACACTAAGTATTCTGTAAGGATATACCACATTTTGTTTACCCATTCATAGGCTGATGGACTGGATTTTTTCCACTATCTGGCTGTTATGGATGGTACTACTAACATTTGTTTATATTTTCATGTGGACGTATGGCTTTGTTTCTCTTGGATAGAAATCTAGGAGAAGAATTGCTGGCTCATACAATAACTAAGTTTATCCATTTAAGGAACTTACAGATGATTTTTCAAAGTGGCTGCATCATTTCACACCCCCACAGCAGTTTATGAAGGTGAAGATTTCCCTACATCCTCAAGAACACATTATTATCTGACTGAGAATATAGTCATTCTTGTGGGTACAAAGTGGTGCCTCGTTGCTGTTTTGATTTGCCTTTCCCTGATTGCTAGTTAGGTTAAGCATCTTTCATGCGCTTAGTAGCCATGTGTATACCTTCCTTGGAGAAATGTCTAATCAGATCCTTTACCACTTGTAATCGGATTGCCATTGTTGTTGACTTGTAAGAGTTCTGTATGTATTTTGGATACAAAGACTTTTTGTTTTCTAGCCTTGCTGTGTGGCTTGTGGGATCTTAGTTCCCTGACCAGGGATGGAACCCAGGTCCTCAGCTGTTAAAGCACTGAGTCCTAACCACTGGACAACCGTGGAATTCACTGGATACAAGATGCTCACCAGATATGACTTGTAAATATTTTTTCCTACTCTGTGGGTTGTCTTTTCACTTTCTTGATAAAAAAGAAAAGAAAAGAAAATCATACTTCAAAAGGATACTAATTTTGACAAAGTCCATTTATCTATGTTTTCTTTTGTTGTTCATCCTTCTGGTGTCATATATAAGAATCCACTGCCAAATTTAAGATCATGAAAATTATCCTCATACTTTTTTCTTGGAAATTAATAGTGGAAAAGAAGTGTAGGGTGTCAGCTGAGTTGAGCACCCAGTGGAGGGAGTAGGCATCAATCCCAGCTCCTCCTTGGCTTGCCTCTCTTGTCTTGGAACTCCTGCCCATAAGCTGAAGCAAGAGCAGTCAGTAATGCCAGGTCCACGGTGGAATCTACATCCCAAAAGTGGGTTATGGAAGGAAAAAGAGCATCAGCTTTGGGGCTTCGCTTGCCTGGAATCAAGCTCAGTGTAGGTAAAGGCAGGAGGAGAGATGCTGGCATCCTACCCCTCTCAAGAAGACAGACCTCACTGGAAGTTGGGGTGAGAGGGAGCCCTGAGTACTGAGTTATACTTGTCTTGCTGAGCTGGAGCTAGGAGTAAGGGAATAGGTCTTAGCTCAGATACCACAGATTGTCACTTGTCTTACCAACTTCAGTCGATTTCCTTGATTAAGTTTCATTTGCTATGTGCCCTTAAAACCATTTCCAGAGACTTCTGCCAGTTTCTCTGGGGAGTAAGTCCACAGAGCTCCTCATACTATCAAACCAAAAGGGAAACTATAGGGCTCCTCCTTGGTGTAATGAAAATGTTCTAAGATTAGACAGGGTGTTGGTTGTTTAAATATACCCAAAGTCACTCGATTGTATACTATAAACAGATAAACATTATGGCTCAAACATAATATTTAGTAGACAAAGTCTACAAACAAAGCAGCTTTTATTAATATGGAGAAAGATTTAAAGGATAATATGCTTAAAGAATGAAAAGCAAATATAGTCTTGAGCAAACAAACTCAGCAGCAAAATATAAACAAGAAAACCAAAGAGAAATTCTAAAACTGAAAAATGCTAAATTTATTGAATGAGATTGTAGATACAAGAGTAATGAACTTGAGACTAATAAATAGTAATTTTCCAAACTGACTAACAGAGATAACAAAGGTTAGAGAAGCCGAGTAGAAGCTCAGGGATGTGAGATAATATCAAATAGTCTAAAACACCATTGGGAGCACATATAATTATAGTGCTAAAGAAGATGAGAATGAAGCAGAAATATCCTTCAAAAATAATATGTGAACCTTTCACAAATTTGATGAAAAATACTGAATTACAGAAACAAGAAGCTCTATAAATTTTTATCAAGCTACATAGGGAAAACACCACACCAGGCACATTGGAGGATAAATACTGAAAACCAAAAGTGAAGTGCTAATCTTGAAAGCAGCTGCAGGGGGTAAAAAACATACCACAGACTTATATATAAGGCAACAAGGATAGCTTTGAAAGAAAGGTTTATAAAACAAAGAAATACAAAGTATGACAAAGTACAAAGGATGAAGTGGATAAATGGTTTTATTCTGTGCAAGCTTATAAAATGTGTGAAATGGGAATAAAAATACGAGATGGAAAGTAGGAAATGAAAACTATCAGATGTAAAGTGAGAAGGGTGAAATAGAAAGTGGAAAGTGTCAGATATAAAACCAATAAACTTTGATTAAAGATGAGTATTGTTAGTCCTAGAGCAATCACTGAAAAATAAAAGCTAAGAAGTTGCCCAAAATTAATAAGATTATTAATAAGATTAATAAGCTGATACAAAAGAGGCAAGAAAAGAACAAAGGAACAGAATACAGAAAAGAAGAATGGAAAACATTCAAGAACATAAAACAAGATGATATATCCAATTATTTCAATAATAACATTAAACATAAGTGAACTAAATACTCCAATCAAAAGGAAGAGATAAGTCTTGGTTGGAAAGATGCACCTATATATGCATTTATCAAGAGATTTACTTTACAAAGATACAAATAGTTTCAAAGTAAAAACATGGAAAAAGATATACTATGTAAAAAGTATAACAAAGCTGTCTTGGCTACATTAATATTAGACAAAAGAGACTTCAAGACAAAGTATTACATAAAGGGGAGTAAAGGGGAAATGTATTAGAAAGATAACAAAACTCTACATGTATATAATAACATAGCTTCAAAATTCAAAAAACTACAGTACAGGACCTGCCTCTTGAGAAACCTGTATGCAGGTCAGGAAGCAAGAGTTAGAACTGGACATGGAACAACAGACTGGTTCCAAATAGGAAAAGGAGTACATCAAGGCTGTATATTGTCACCCCGCTTATTTAACTTATATGCAGAGTACATCATGAGAAACGCTGGGCTGGAAGAAGCACAAGCTGGAATCAAGATTGCCAGGAGAAATATCAATAACCTCAGATATGCAGATGACACCACCCTTATGGCAGAAAGTGAAGAAGAACTAAAGAGCCTCTTGATGAAAGTGAAAGAGGAGAGTGAAAAAATTGGGTTAAAGCTCAACATTCAGAAAACTAAGATCATGGCATCTGGTCCCATCACTTCATGGCAAATAGATGGAGAAACAGTGGAAACAGTGGCTGACTTTATTTTGGGGGGCTCCAAAATCACTGCAGTGGCAACCCACTCCAGTACTCTTGCTTGGAAACACCCATGGACGGAGGAGCCTGGTAGGCTGCAGTCCATGGGGTCGCTATGAGTCGGACATGACTGAGCGACTTCACTTTCACTTTTCACTTTCATGCATTGGAGAAGGAAATGGCAACCCACTCCAGTATTCCTGCCTGGAGAATCCCAGGGACGGGGGAGCCTGGTGGGCTGCCATCTATGGGGTTGCACAGAGTCGGACACGACTGAAGCAACTTAGCAACTTAGCAGCAAAATCACTGCAGATGGTGATTACAGCCATGAAATTAAAAGATGCTTACTCCTTGGAAGGAAAGTTATGACCAATCTAGACAGCGCATTAAAAAGCAGAGACATTACTTTGCCAACAAAGTCCGTCTAGTCAAGGTTATGGTTTTTCAGTGGTCATGTATGGATGTGAGAGCTGGACTATAAAGAAAGCTGAGCGCCAAAGAATTGATGCTTTTGAACTGTCGTGTTGGAGAAGACTCTTGAGAGTCCCTTGGACTGCAAGGAGATCCAACCAGTCCATCCTACAGGAGATCAGTCCTGGGTGTTCATTGGAAGGACTGATGTTGAAGCTGAAATTCCAATACTTTGCACACCTGATGCGAAGAGCTGATTCATTGGAAAAGACCCTGATGCTGGGAAAGATTAATGGCAGGAGGAGAAGGGGACGACAGAGGATGAGATGGTTAGATGGCATCACTGACTCGATGGACATGGGTTTGGGTAGACTCAGGGATTTGGTGATGGACAGGGAGGCCTGGCGTCCTTCGGTTCATGGGGTCACAAATAGTCGGACACGACTGAGCAACTGAACTGAACTGAACAATACAGGAATACAAGAAAAAATGGAAAAATCCTCAAAATCTCAAAATGTTAACACCCCTGTTTTCTTGCACTTTCAAGCTTCTAGAAGCTGCCTGCATCTCTTGGCCCTTTTCTGTCTTCAAAGCCAGTAATCACATCACTTCCATCTCTGCTTTCCACCTCATATCTTTCTCTGATTCCAATTTTCTGCCTTATTCTTTCACATTTAAGAGAGCCTTGTGATTATACTCAGCCTATCAGGATAATACAGGAAAAGTTTCATATTTTATAGCAATCCAATAGCAACTTAATTTCCCCTTGCTACGGAGCATAATGTTCACAAATTTCAGGGATCATGATATGGGCATTTGGGGGCTGGGGTACAGAGGGCTCAGAGAGGCCTGCAGGGAATTGTTCTGCCTATCACAATTAGTTTCACTAATACTTGACTTTCTAGACCCACTTAAATAGAAATTCATGAAAACCCAGATAGTACACTTTCCCCCAGGTAGATTCTACTTGATAATCTAATATTAACTAGTGTCATAGTATGTCCCTGAAAACTTCAAACCCATATAATCTTATTTAAATATCACTTTTTATTTAAATTGCCAGTCTTTATTCTTTAGAGTCCTGCTTATTAGAGAATACAAAGGAAACAGCATTATGAGAAGCTTTTAATGAAGTGTCACATAGGCTATGAATATTAACACATTCTATCTTTGTGGTTCCTATTCTATTCTGAGAAAGTATTTTAAAATGTGGAAGAGAAATATGTACATTTTGGGCACGACAATCTGTTACTACTCACAGCAGATATTTTGCTATAAGTAGACTCATTTTCTCATTCTCATTTTCTTTCATAGTTTATTTTCCCCATTGTCTCATTTTGTCTTTATCAACCTCTGCCTTTTTCTCTATAAGTGATACAAAAAATATACCACCATTGGCAATGATCTAGAAAATAACTGCAGTTTTAATATGCAGTCCTGTTTTCACAGATTACTTGGTTTCAGAGTCAAAAAATAGTTGAACCAGAAATTGCTATAAAGTGATTTCCTTTTAACTGAAGCGACTTAGCAGCAGCAGCAGCAGCAGCAGACATTTTTTCCCCAATAGCACTGAGAATACTTAGCTGACAGTTTATTAGTTATGGCTATACCTGTAACAAGGGTGATTATGGAGCATTTCATTCCATCAAACAACAGAGACAGAAAGATGAAGCTGTTTGTCTAAGGTTATTGATGAAAGCTCAGATAAACCTTGTTCCCGAATTCCTTTATTTTCTTTTTCTTTCTTTCTGTGTCTTTCTAGGTTGAATATAAAATAGTTTTCTTCTAGTCTGAACAAGCATTTCTCTTAAATATCTATGGCTCCTTTTAGTGATGTGTATTTCTTTATGAAAATGTTCTTGGGAAACTGATGATTTGCCAGTTTATCACATAAGACTTCTTAAACTACTGCAGTCTTGGTAGATGGAGCCATAGTAAAGCACAATTTTCTCTAATGTCAGCTCAAATTTTCCTTTTAAAATAAATGAAGCCATCTTGCTTAATAAACCATTTATGTTTGTGACACTTTCTAACTTCTACACTCTGTTGAGAATATTTATGTAACAGCCTCTTTGTTTTAAGTACAAAAATCATTCACAGATTTGCATAAAAACCAAAGTAAAATTATAAATGAATTAGCTTTTTCATCAAAACAGTGATTTGTTCAAATTTTACCTGGATTTCAATGAGCAAATATACATATATATAGAGAGAGACTTCTATCACAGTCTTAAATTTTTAAAACAGGATTGACAAACCCACTAGATATTTAAATTCCTCCATTAAACTGATTATTACTCAGGATTTATCATGTTGAGTTTTTGTGCTAACTGTTGGGAATACCTAGATGAACAAGTTATAGCTACAATAAGAGTTCAGCTCAGGGGCTTCTCAAGTGGTAAAGAATCTGCCTGCCAATGCAGGGGTCAAAGCTTCAATTCTTGGTTCAGGAAGATCCCACACGCTGTGGAGCAACTAAGCCCATGAGCCACAAGTACTGAGCCTATGCTCTGAATCCCAGGAGATGCAACAACTGAAGCCCCACGCTCTAGAGGCTGTACTCTGCAACAAGGGAAGTCACCACAATGAGAAACTCACACATCACAACTAGAGAAGAGCCCATACAGCAACAAAAACACAGCACAGCCAAAAATAAAATATAAATAAATAAAATTATTTTTAAAACTCAAGAAAACATAAAATACTTAAAAACAAAACAAAACAAAACACGGTTCAGAAAAAGCAGCCTCAGTGTAGCCTGGAAATTCAGGTCTCTTCTGCACTCAAGGGTAGTAGTCATCCTTCAATATCCCGAGGGCATTGGTTCCACAATCCCCACAGAAACTAAAATCCAAGGATGCTCAAGTCCCTTACATAAGATGGTACAGTACTTGCATATGAACTACACACATCCTCTGGTATACTTCCAATCTTTTAATGAAGTGTAAATGCTATTTAAATAGCTGTAAACACTGTGTAATGCTATATCAATAGTTGTAAATACAGCATAAATGCTATGTAAATAGTTGTCATACACAGCAAATTCAAGTTTTGTTTCTTAGAATTTTTTCTAATATTTTCAACTCAAGGTTGGTTGAATCCAAGGATGTGGAACCTGCAGGTATAGAGAACCAATTGTAATATCCATGTACCTAATCAAAATTCTCCCTAACACACCCTCCTCCAAACTATGTGTCTCCTCCAGTGTGTTCTAGCCCTGAAAATGGCACTAATACTCACCCGCTTGCTTAAGCCAGAAACCTGGGGAATCACCTCTGACTCCTCCCTCCCAACTTCTAGCTATCACCCCCTAATTCTGTCTTCCAAGTAGAGTCTCTTCATCCATTGCCAGTACCACAGGCCTGTCATTCCTCGACTGAACTTCAAAGCAGCCTTCAAACTGGTCTCTCTGCAGCCCCCTTCCATCCTTCACACACTTTCCATTTGTTGTTTTTATCATCTGCCTTCCTTGCTGGGTTAGAAGGTTCATGAGGACCAGGTAGGTATGTATGCCACTGTAACACCAACTATTTGCATGACAGCCGGTGCAGAGTGGTGTCAATTAAATATATGTTAAATGAATAAGGGAAAACCTTCTTCTATTAAAAGCAAACACACAAAATGCCATAGGGGAGTCCTCCAAGGAAAAGACTATGAACAAGACCTTTGGGAGCCCAGCAGCACAATGTGTTCCATGAACCACAAGAAGGTCAGCTGTATTAAATTTTAATTTGCAAAAAGTATCCTACAGAGGTAAATAGGATGAAGTCACAAACTTTAAACACAGGCATTTAGCTGAAGGGTTTTAAGTAGGGAAGCAATAGCATGGATCGTTTTGCATTTCAGATAAATAATGACAGCAACAGAGGAAAGACTGGTCTAAAAGTATGTTAGTTAAGATGCTTTTAATTGCAAATAAATGCTGCTTGAGTAAGCTTAAGTAAAAAAGGGACTTATCAGAATATTGGAATTTCTCATGGGAGTTGAGAAAAGCAAGGTGGTTGGGTTTTAAGAGCACCCTGCAATCAAGACTACACTGTGCCTACTCTGCACATTAGCTTTAAGGACATCACTTAACCAACATCCATTTCATCAGGTCATTTATCGGGGAAAGATACTGACAATACACTTCAACAGTATTAAGAGAATCCAAATGAAAACTTTCTTGCAAATGAAATAAATTTGAAGAAGCTCATTTCTACTGGAATACTATAATGGGAGTTTTAAGCAGCCTGTCACAGCATAAAATATTAAAAATTCTCTTTAGTCAAGTGCATAAGAGCTAAGAGTTCACTAAAAGAAGAAAATGTGATAGCAAAAGAACTAAAGATGGGCCTTAACTCACAATTTTGCCTAGAACTAGCTCTGTTTAGGGAAAAACTTACATTTCTTCTTAAGCCAGTGTTAAGATAAAGAGGCAGGAGATTTCTTCAAATTGGCTTTTTAACTGGTTATAATATTATATCAATGTCATGCATACAATAATTTATTTCAACTCTTGTATATTCTATTCTATTCTTTATGGGCAAAAAATTCCTCTGAAATTCTACTGCTTAAATATTTAATAAATAATTCTTTAAAAATAACTTTTATTATGATTTTGAGTTGCTGCAACAGTGGCAGGAGATTTCACTTGGTCTTTTTTATCCTCCCCCAACCCTCAATTAATAAAGTAGTCATGGCAACTTGAAATGTCTCATTGAAGCCAATTATTTCTTCCCAGTAGAATCACTATAAACCATCAACATTTAAAAGAATTAAGGAGAGTTATATAAATAAGACTGAGAAAAGTTTCATGTATTTTTCTATTAGCGCATGAGTGCCAATTTTCAGTTGGAAAAATAAACTTAGACAAGAGAATGCATTTGGCAGCTTGTGTAGAGATTTCTCAAGAGGACACCTAAATGAGGTGTTGCAACTCTTGCTCCATGTAGTTTATCATTAGACAAAAGTGGTAGAGGTTATTGCAGAAGCAGAGATAAAGTTTTAAATTTTTTTTTTAAATGAAAGAACAGGCTGATCTTATATTGTAACAAAATAAATGGGAAACAACCTAATGTACCCTTGAGTGAACTAATCAGAAGATGAAATACTGTTAAATAAAAAACTCTATAAAAGTAGATATGTGTATTATCTTTTTGGAAATAATTTTATTTATTTATTTACTGGCTATGCTGGATCTTCATTGCTGCTCAGTCTTTTCTCTAGTTGCAGAGAACGTGGGGTACTCTCTAGTGGGGCATGGGTTTCTCATTGCAGTGGCTTCTCTTGTTGCAGAGCACTGGTTCAATAAATGTGGTGCTTGGGCTTAACTGCTTTGCTCCACATGGGATCTTCCCAATCCAGGGATCAGACCCATGTTTCCTGCATTGGCAGGCAGATTATTTACCACTGAGCCAGTGACGCTTGACATGGATATTATCTTAAAAAATGGAAACTATAATATGTTAATAGTCATTCTGAGTTCTAGGATTCTTAGTAATTTTTTTAAAATATTTATTTACTTTGGCTGCACCATTTCTTAGCATGTGGGACATAGTTCCTTGACCAGGGATTGAACCCAGACTTCCTGCATTGGGACCACAGAGTCACAGCCAATGGACTAGAAAGGAAGTCCTTCTTAATTATTTTTAAGTGCTTGGGTACATGTTTATTTTCTGTTTCCAAATAATCTACAGTAAGACAAAAACATATTTGTAAATTAACTTGCAAAATAAACTAAGAGTTTGTTGTTGTTTAGTCACTAGCCGTATCTGACTCTGCAATCCCATACACTGCAACATGCCAGGTTTCCCTGTCTCCCGGATTTTGCTCAAATTCAAGTCCATTGAGTCAGTGATGCTATCCAACCATCTCATTCTCTGTCGATCCCTTCTCTGCCTGCCCTCAATCTTCCCCAGGATCAGGATTTTATCCTGTGAGCCAGCTCTTTGCATCAGGTGGTCAAAGTATTGGAACTTCAGCTTCAGTATCAGTCCTTCCAATGAATATTCAGGACTTATTTCCTTTAGGACAGACTGGTTTGATCTCCTTGTAGTCCAAAGGACTCTCAAGAGTTTTATCCATCACCACAATTCTAAAGCATCAGTTCTTCAGTTCTCAGCCTTTTTTATGGTTCAACTGTCACATCCATACATAACTACAGTCACATCCATATATAACTAGTCAAACCATAGCTTTGACTATATGGACTTTTGCTGGCAAAGGGATATTTCTGCTTTTTAATATGTTGTCTAGGTTTGTAATAGTTTTCCTTCCAAGGAGCAAGTGTCTTTTAATTTCACGGCTGCAATTACCATCTGCAGTGATTTTGAAGCCCAAGAAAATAAAATCTGTCACTGTTTTCACTTTTTTCCCTTCTATTTGCCAGAAAGTCATGGGACTGGATGCCATGAAACAAAGAGTTTAGACAAGGGAAAAGTTTAGAAGACTTGTGGTAGGCAGGCAGTTGATCTTTGAAAAGCATATAATTGGTCATTGACCAGTAAGACAATCTTCCCATCTGGCCTCTAGAAATATTTAATGAGTATCTTTCAGTCTCCTATAGAACATGGATTTCCATTGGCTTTATTGAGATACCGCTGCTTTAATCTTGCTTAGTTATCTTTTCCATTTTCTGAACTTTCTGGACTCCCTTTTCTGAACTTAACACTCCACAATTTTCAATATAGATGGAGAAGCTGACTAAAAATGTAACTGTTATGCAGTTTGAGACTTTCATGAAATATATCCATGCAGTTCATCCTTAGTTACTAAGTTGGTATCAAAATTCTCTACCACTTATTTGTGGTGGTCCTAAATCCAGGATATAGGCTGGCTTTAAGATTTTCTATTGCGTTCCAGGCCACCTTGGTTTCATTAACCTTCTCAGTCATTATAAATTTAGAGAGCCAGTGAAGAGAATAACTAGAATAATAGCAGTGGTTAACATTAATGCATTCTACCATGTGTTTGTTGTTATGGTTAATCCTGTGCATCATTTTATTATACTCACAACACTCTTGTAACAAAAGTGCTAAGAGTTATCACCACTTGCATAGGTGAGAGATAAGGCTTAGAGAGACAAAATGATTTCCCAAGGTTATACAGTCAATGAGAGCTGAGTAGGGATTTGATTCCAGAGCTGGTGTACCCAACCCTTATCTGACCCCATTTCCTGAAAAGAGGACTACTGAAAGAACCAAACGCTGACCTGATTCCAGTGATGGAACGAACAGTAACTACCTGTCCTCTTTGGGAAAGTCACAGAGCTGGAGGTTTAGTTAGTTCTGTTATCTGCAAAATGAAGATAGTAGATTCTGCATTCTACAAGGCCAATCATGAGCTCTCAAGTTATGGTATCCTAAAATATACTAATTGTGTAGTATTAGTAACAAGAACTTTAAATTAGCTCTAAGGAATCCAAGCTTTGCCACTAAGTTTTGTGATTTGGGGCAAACCATTTAACCTCCCAAGTTATTATTGACCTCACTTCAAGGGTTAATTCAATATGTATCTCAGTGCTTTCAAAATATATGTGTAATAAAGCACATAAATATAAAGTACCATCCTATCATCCTCAATAAAATGTATAGCCTTAAAATTATGGATTTGAGCAATTGTGATAAATTAGGTTATCACTTTTTCGCCTTATTACTTAAACATCTAGTCAGCACTATTTTAAGATACTCTTTACTTGAAGTAGGTTTAAACAAAGAGAGACCTCCAAGTTTCCATTTGTTCACATGGAAAAGAAGAAAAGAGTAGGGAATGTTCAGACAACACATAAGGAGGGAGGGAAAATGTACCCATAAATACACTAGATAAGCTTCAGTGAAAAGCAGCAATGGGGCCGGGGGGGAGGAATCTATATATATCATGATTCTTTCGCAGTTTGACAAAGTTAATGATTGAAATCTCCTAGATTTTCCACTACATTTTCCCTGGCTTGTCTATTTGCTTTGATTGATGATATTTTATCTCTTGTGGCCCAAGGATGACTGCCCTTGCTTCTGTGTAGAGATTAATAATTGATTAGTGCATAGCCCAGAATCTTTGTAAAAGGGAATTGGTTACTTTGGGCTGCCATTTTTTAAACTGGGTAACCTACAAGAGAAGGAGGTGATACAGGACTTCCTGGCAGAAAAATGAAGAGGATCCTGGTTTTCCTCCTTGCTATAGCATTTGTAAATGCTCTACAGAGAGGTAAGACTTCCATTGCTGTGACCATTTGCAAGAACTTTCACTAGTCTAATTTTGTTGCCATTTAAAAGAGAGAAAGAGGGAAGAATAAAAGTGGGTTAACCTTAAACTCAGATGTGATATATAGTTTTCTTTTTATTTTTTTTGGTATATAGTTTTCTAATAGAATAGCCAAGAAGAATCTCATGAAAGAAAGAAAAGCTATATGATTTGTCATTTATCTTTCCCTGCTTTCTTAATAACCAAGATCTAACAAAATGGTTCAAAATTAGAATGTTTTTATTTGTTAAAAGAGAATGCAGAGGGAGGCCGTGATCCATCACTAAGCTTTGTTTTTCACCGCCATTGAGAACACGATGTACCATATCAATGATGTATGAAGTCAACTGAGATTTTTTTTTAACTTCTTCAAGGAATCCTCTTGATGTAATATTTGAAACCACATTATAGTTTCTAAAATATCTCACATAAAAGAACTTAACAGCTATGAAATATGACTAATAAGATCTTTGAGCTCTATTTCTCATTAAGTTCATTCATCAACTGGTGTCTTTATCTTTGAGCAATATATGACTTTATGGCAAGTTCCCAAGCTGCAAAATTCATAATCCGTCTCAGTTTACTTTCTGGGTGATTCTTTAATGCTTGTAAAAGGACTCTGCATTAATCCTGCTTTGAAAAGTTAAAAGTTTCATGCAGTGCTGCCAGTTAACAGCTTTACCCAAGTCATACGTTAGAATTCATATGAACATTTAATAAATGTGGAATAAAATGTGTGTACCCCAGGAATCAGTTATTAACTGTGAAAAGAATAATCTTACTCCTGCCTTTCTTATTCTTTTACATTCATTTTTTTAGAAAAAAATCTTCATCATTCAAATTATTTTTAAAATTTGTCTTATCCATGTGTGTTACAAGACCTCTGAATAGCCCAGGCCCCAAGGAACACTGAAAGCCTATTCCTTTTCCCAGGGTTTCCCTGGGGCAGATCTGAGCCTGGGAAGTCCTCCTGAACTAGTTCCAGATCTGGATCATCACAACACAGAAAGTCCAGGAATGGTTAAGTCCTGGGACTACATGAGAATGCCAGGATGTGCCATTTTGTTCTACAGACTCAGTATGTGTACACTGGATTAACTTCAAACAGTTACAGTACTTTGTATAATACCAGTATTCTGCAACCTCTATTTCAACATCCTTTAACATTCTCTCAGCCCGTGATGTAATGGATACTAAAAACTTCAAGCCAGCTCCCTTGAACTGAACTTCACAATGAATTTGGTTAACCATGTGCCATAGCTCAGATGATGATGCCTGAGACATAAAATACAATTATCTACCTAATAAATGTCCAATATTTGGTGACTGTAGTCCTGAACCATCAGTCCTTGGTTCTGTAACACCTGAGCACAATCCAAATACCAAGTCGATGATTTACCTGAAAGCTAGGTGTGCTCACTCCTGGCAGGAAGTGTACATATTAAAGGAATTCAGAGGAATTTTGGATGCTGGAGGATTGGTTAGGGTTGCAGTTCTCTCTGTCTAGTTCTTGAGAGTTGACTGATCATCCACATCATTTATCTAGAACCCCTTTTCCAAGGTGTATGTCCCTCATTTTAGAAAGAAGTTTCTACATCCAAATATATTTAAGAAATAAGCCATACATTAGTCCTTCTTGGCTGGTTTATGATAAATGCTTTTGATTTCTCAGAACTCATAGGACAACCAAACAAGAAGATTTAACCCAGAGTTTCCCAGACATACGGGCTCTTTCCTAAAATGCCTATATCCTATAGAAATAGTCTCTGGAAAACATCAGCTCTAAAATGTATACAATATGAACATTAGCTCTAGTCAGGCCCATACTCGAATATCAAATGGCACTGGAGATTCAGTTCACAAGCCCTTGCATACATCTTGTGAGAGAAGGGTTTACCAAATATGCTAAATCTAAATGATATAATATCCACTTTAGCTACCCTGGGAGTGACAAAAAAATTATGTCCACCAATTGCCTCCACTTGGCTTCTGTATTCAAAACTGGATAAAGCACTAATCCAAATTGTATCTTTCCCTCTTCCAAGAAACAAGCAAGAAGGCTACTGACACAGCCTCACAATCACCACAGAAATAATGCTACAAGAAATAAACCACTGCTGTTTATAAGAGCTGTCGGCAAGAACATTTTCCCTTTGCTTTAAGCATTTCATTCTCAGCATAATTTTATTAAACATGATACCAAACAGCAAGAAGAAAGTAAATTTCCCTTGGGTTGCTGGGTAAGCTTTATTTTTCTTTTTCCCAGTTACCTGTCAAAACAGTCCTAAGACAATATGGTTTAACCCAGTCTTCCTATCCACCACTGAATCATTCTGTTTCTCTTTTCTACAAGTTGACCACCACTTCTTCAGTAGCCATGTGAAAAACAAAGTTGTCCTAAGTTTGATTCAGGAACATAGCTATACAGAATGCTAAAGAGAAGTAATTTAGAGCAAGTAGATATTCTAGTTTCCCAAATATGTCTATATATTATCTCTGCAAAGTAAACATAATGGTGACTGAGGAGGTGACACAGGATTTGAGATCTACATGATGAAAAGAAGACAGCTATGTAAATATCCAGAAGTATGTTTCAAGCAGAAGGAAGCCAGGTGCAAATGTCCTGGACTAGGAACAAATAGGACCTGATCTAAATTCACAAAGCAGCCCAAGTAAAAGCTTAAAGAGGCTTAGATAATAAAGGAAAGGAGGAAGAACTTAAGTCAGAGAACTACCTAAACACTATCATCAAAAGCAATGTTAACCTCCTTGGAAATCAATAGAAAAGTTATGCTTCATTGTTGTCAGGTTCAATGCCAGGTATGCAGTCACCATCACAGGTGGGTTTTGGGTGTGTGTACACACACTTTAAGGTCACAAGGTTGACCTCTATAGGAAGAAGTTGAAATCATTAAAAAGGAACTGCTTGGCCTCCCTCTAGTATCTATGTTCACTTCGCATGGATCCCCCTCTGTCTGCTCCAAGTTCACATATGGAGAAGGCTTCCCTGACCAACCTACCTCAAACAGCACCTACTACTCCATTTTTCTCTATTCCCTTACCCAATCTTAGTCTCATTTTGCTTTTGTTTTTAGCACTCATCATCTTATCACCAGCTGTTCATTTATTTTTTTGTAATGAAAGTAAGATATAGAATGTAACCTCCATGAAATCAAGGACTTTTTGTTCCCGGCTGGAATTCTCAGTTTTAGAACACTACTTGCCATATAGTACATTTAGTAGATTTTTTTGTGTGTAAAATCACAAAATTAAGGTTATTAGAGTACCTACCTCATAAGACAGTTTTGAGTATTTAAGGAAAATTAAGGGGCTTTCCTGGTGGCTCAGTGGTAAAGAATCCACCTGCCAATGCAGGAAAAGTAGGCTTAATCCCTGGGCCAGGAAGATCCCCTGGAGAAGGAAATGGCAACCCAATCCCGTATTCTTGCTTGGAGAACTCAATGGACAAAGGAGCCTGCAGGCTACAATCCATGGGATAGTAAAAGAGTCAGACATGATTTAGAGAATAAACAGCAACAACAAGAAATGTCAACTAGGACACATCACAAATATCTTGGCAGGAGTAAATTTTAACTCTTTTGTTATTTTCATTATAAAGCACTGACACTAGATTTTATTCACTGAATAAAATAACTAATAATTTACAATATGCCAGCTTAAATCTTTTAGATACATTATTTTGAAATCTTTTAGATACATTTGCTTCATCCTTTCAACACCATGATGAGCTCAGTACTATTATACCCATTTTATAAAAGGGGAAAATGAGGAAAAGAGGGGTTAAGTAACTTATCTAAAGTAACTGAGCTAGTAATTGGTGAAATCAGAATTTTACATCAATTCACTGGGTTTACAAAGGCAATGCTCACAATCATTGCCTCACTGCCTCTCATGAGACATGTAGCTGAAACAGTCTTTAACTAATATTATTATAAGTATAAGAGAGAACCAGTCATTAACACCAATTTAGGGGGAAGTAAGTGAAATTCATTCTGTCCAACAAGGTCATCCACAACTGATCCAAACCTCAGTTCATCCCTATTCCATGAAACCAGCTCGGCCTTCTAAACTTCCCTACTTTCAGGGCACTATCACCTCTAACTACAGAATGGGAAAGACTAGAGATCTTTTCAAGAAAACTGGAGATACCAAGGGAACATTTCATGCAAAGATGGGCTCAATAAAGGACAGAAATGGTAGGGACCTAACAGAAGCAGAAGATATTAAGAAGAGGTGGCAAGAATATACAGAAGAATTGCACAAAAAAGTTCTTCATGACTCAGACAATCACGATGGTGTGATCACTCACCTAGAGCCAGACATCCTGGAATGTGAAGTCAAGTGGGCCTTAGGAAGCATCACTACGAACAAAGCTAGTGGAGGTGATGGAATTCCAGTTGAGCTATTTCAAATCCTGAAAGACACCGCTGTGAAAGGGCTGCACTCAATATGCCAGCAAATATGGAAAACTCAGCAGTGGCCACAGGACTGGAAAAGGTCAGTTTTCATTCCAACCTCAAAGAAAGGCAATGCCAAAGAATGCTCAAACTACGACACAATTGCACTCATCTCACACGTTAGTAAAGTAATGCTTAAAATTCTCTAAGCCAGGCTTCAGCAATACATGAACCATGAACTTCCAGATGTCCAAGACGGTTTTAGAAAAGGCAGAGGAACCAGAGATCAAATTGCCGACATCCAATGGATCATCGGAAAAGCAAGAGAGTTCCAGAAAAACATTGATTTCTGCTTTATTAACTATGCCAAAGCCTTTGACTGTGTGGATCACAATAAACTGTGGAAAATTCTGAAAGAGATGGGAATACCAGACCATCTGACCTGTCTCTTGAGAAACCTGTATGCAGGTCAGGAAGCAACAGTTAGAACCGGACATGGAACAACAGACTGGTTCCAAATAGGAAAAGGAGTACATCAAGGCTGTATATTGTCACCTGCTTATTTAACTTATATGCAGAGTACATCATGAGAAACGCTGGGCTGGAGGGAGCACAAGCTGGAATCAAGATTGCCAGGAGAAATATCGATAACCTCAGTTATGCAGATGATACCACCCTTATGGCAGATAGTGAAGAAGAACTAAACAGCCTCTTGATGAAAGTGAAAGAGGAGAGTGAAAAAGTTGGCTTAAAGCTCAACATTCAGAAAACTAAGATCATGGCATCTGGTCCCATCACTTCATGGCAGATAGATGGGGAAACAGTGGCTGACTTTATTTTGGGGGGCTCCAAAATCACTTGCAGATGGTGACTGCAGCCGTGAAATTAAAAGACGCTTACTCCTTGGAAGGAAATTTATGACCAACCTAGATACCATATTAAAAAGCAGAGACATTACTTTGCCAACAAAGTCCGTCTAGTCAAGGCTATGGGTTTTCCAGTGGTCATGTATGGATGTGAGAGTTGGACGGTGAAGAAAGCTGAGCGCCGAAGAATTGATGCTTTTGAACTGTGGTGTTGGAGAAGACTCTTGAGAGTCCCTTGGACTGCAAGGAGATCCAACCAGTCCATCCTAAAGGAGATCAGTCCTGGGTGTTCATTGGAAGGATTGATGTTGAAGCTGAAACTCCAATAGTTTGGCCACCTGATGCAAAGAGCTGACTCATTGGAAAAGACCCTGATGCTGGGAAAGATTGATGGCAGGAGGAGAAGGGGACAACAGAGGATGAGATGGCTGGATGTCATCACTGACTCTATGGACATGGGTTTGGGTGGACTCAGGGAGTTGGTGATGGACAGGGAGGCCTGGTGTGCTGTGGTTCATGGGGTCACAAAGAGTCGGACATGACTGAGCAACTGAACTGAACTGATCACCTCTGAGCCATCTACCTTCAGACTTGTAAAGCATTGTTGGATTTTATTCTATCCATTTGTTAATCTATATTCAGTCACTTCTATATTCTATAAATTTTGGTCCTGAAATACATCAGCCTTGCACATCAGCCTCCTCAGTGTTCCCTTTTGTCTGCATAGATCTTGTTCTTAACACCTGGAAACACTCCCTCTTTTATCTGTGTGCTAAGTTGCTTCCCAGTCATATCCAACTCTTTGTGACTCTATGGACTGTAGCCCACCAGGTTCCTCTGTCCATGGGATTCTCCAGGCAAGAATACTGGAGTGGGTTGCCATGCCCTCCTCCAGGGGATCTTCCTGACCCAGGAATCAAGCTCACACCTCTTATGTCTCCTGTATCGGCAGGCAGGTTCTTTACCACTACAGTTTCATTTCCTTATACTCTCCTTGTACAGGCTCTTGCTCCTCTTCACCCAGCTATTGTAGTGGCTTCCCTAACCAAACCCCTACCTCCCATCACTTCCCCAAATAATTCAAACTAAAACACAATGCAAAATTTGACATAATGTGGTAAGTATCATTCAAAATTGAATTATATGCAAAGTAGAATCACTATTGAGAGGCTACTGAAATGATACTGATGGAATGGACATAAATTTGAGCAAACTCCAGGAGATAGTTGAGGACAGAGGAGCCTGGAGTGCTATAGTCCATGGGGTCACAAAGAATTGGACACAACTTAGCGACTGAAAAACAACAGTGAAACATAGGGGTGAACATGCATAGCTGGTTAGTGGGATTCTAGGAATCAGACTGTCTTATACAAATCCATACCAATTCTGGTCTCTGTTTGGAGTCACCTGATGGTGGGTACAATCTCAGGCTTAAATATTAACATGCATGGTAGGCAGAAAGAGTGTCCTCCAAAAATGTCAACATCAGTATGCCTGGAACCTGCAAATACTCTAGCTTACATCACAAAGGGGAATTAAGGTTGCAGGTAGAATAAAGGTTGCCAATCATCTGTTCTTAAAATAGAAAAATACAGAAAGTATTATCTGAGTGGGGCCAATGCAATCACAAGAGAGAAACAGAAGAGAAGAGGAAGATGGTGCTAAGGAGAAAAGGCACAGAGAGGTACAAAGTTGCCAGTTTTGAAAATAGAGGAAGGGGCTCTTGAGCCCAGAAGTATAGGTGTCTAGAAGCTGGAGCAGGCAAGGAAATGGATTCTCCCCTAGAGCCTCCAAAGCAAAGAGAATTCCTAAAGCGGTGGGAATACCAGACCACCTGACCTGCCTCCTGAGAAATCTGTATGCAGGTCAAGAAGTGACGGTTTGAACTGGACATGGAACAACAGACTGGTTCCAAATTGGGAAAGGAGTACGTCAAGGCTCTATATTGTCACTTGCTTATTTAACTTATATGCAGAGTATATCATGTGAAATGCCGGGCTGGATGAAATACAAGCTGGAATCAAGATTGCCAGGAGAAATATCAATAACCTCAGACACGCAGATAACACCACCCTTATGGCAGAAAGCGAAGAAGAACTAAAGAGCCTCTTGATGAAAGTGAAAGAGAAGAGTGAAAAAGTTGGCTTAAAGCTCAACATTCAGAAAACTAAGATCATGGCATCTGGTCCCATCACTTCATGGCAAATAGATGGGGAAACAATGGAAACAGTGACAGACTTTATTTTGGGGGGCTCCAAATTCACTTGCAGATAGTGACTGCAGCCATGAAATTAAGACATTTACTCCTTGGAAGAAAAGCTATGACCAACCTAGACAGCATATTAAAAAACAAGAGACATTACTTTGCTAACAAAGATCCATCTAGTCAAAGCTATGGTTTTTCCAGTAGTCATATATAGATGTGAGAGTTGGACTATAAAGAAAATTGAGCACCAAAGAATTGATGCTTTTGAACTGTGGTGTTGGAGAAGACTCTTGAGAGTCCCTTGGACTGCAAAGAGATCCAACCAATCCATCCTAAAGGAAATCAGTCCTGGGTGTTCATTGGAAGGACTGATGCTGAAACTCCAATACTTTGGGCACGTGGTATGAAGAACTGACTCATTGGAAAAGACCCTGATTCTGGGAAAGATTGAAGGTTGGAGGAGAAGGGGATGACAGAGGATGAGATGGTTGGATGGCATCACCGACTCAATGGACATGAGTTTGACCAAGCTCTGGGAGTTGGTATTGGACAAGGAAGCCTGGCATGCTGCAGTCCATGGGGTCACAAAGAGTCAGACATGACTGAGCAATTGAACTGAACTAGAGCTTCCAGAAAAACAGAGCCCTGCTGACACCTTGATTTTAGCCCTGTGATATCTGTGTCAGACTACCCAACAGAAATATTAGGTAGTGAGTGTGTGGTAATTACGATTAAATATGTGGTAATTTATTACCATAGCAATAGAAATATAACACTGTAGGTTTCCGGGCCCTCTGACAGGCTGGGATTTCCCAAAGGAGAGAGTCAATGAGTGAAAGCATCTCACTTTTGATAGATTACAGTTTTATTGACCAGATTCAGGGGAAGTTGGCCAGGAGGTAACTGCAGTACATGTTAACTCAATTCCCTGATTCCTAGGAGTTTGGTTTTCACTTTCTCTACCATTTTCTTCTGACCAGAAAATAATTTAGCCTGCCATCTGAGAGAAGAACTGCAGCAAGTTACATGGGATTCTTATCACAAGGCATATAAATTGTATCTTGTACTATGTACTGTCAGTGGATTTTTACCATGAAAAGAACTGCTAAAATTCATTGAGTTTTAACCACATTTTGTTGTTATTCAGTTGCTCAGTTACGTCAGATTTTTTGCGACCCATGGACTGCAGCATGCCAGGTTTCCCTTGTCCTTCATTATCTCCCAGAGTTTGTTCAAACTCATGTTCATCGAGTTGGTGATGCCATCCAACTATCTCATCCTCTGTTGCCCCCTTCTGCTCCTGCCTTCAACCTTTCCCAGCATCAGGATCTTTTCCAATGAGTTGGCTCTTCGCATTAGGTGGCCAAAGTATTGTAGCTGATCAGTCCTTCCAATGAGTATTCAGGGTTGATTTCCTTTAGGATTGACTGGTTTGATCCCCTTGCAGTCTACATTAGGCAGGAGATGTGCTATATATTTTTACATAGATTAATGTATTTCATAAAACAGCCTTCATAACAAGGTATTATTTCACTTAGATCCTAAGATTACTCTTCCTTGAATACAACTCTGAGTTCATGCCTGTACATGAATGCATTTCAATAGATATCCCATTACCTTAAAAAAAAAAAAAAAAACAAGTAAAACTTTGGTGAACACTTTTTCTAGTATTTAAGTTCCTCACCAGTTTTATTGGATTACTCATTCTCCAGCTATGACTGATTTTCTAACTTCAGATATTTTTGTCACGTTGTTCCCTCTACTTAGAATTCCTCCCCCAATTCATTTATCCCTGTTAATATCCTGCCCATCATTTGTGGTCCACTTCAAGTGATAGTTCCTTCCACAAGTCTTTCTAAAGGCTCTCTCCATTCTAGGAGCTCATATGCTTTGTTTCAATGTCTTCTGTGGCAATGATCACCATTGCTGCTATTGGTGTTGTGGTCTTATTCTTATCTCTTCTATCAGACCTCAGTTCCTTAAGTATTGGTGGCTTTCAAATTTCTTATATAGTGCTTTATCATGTTATTTATTCTTACGCTGTTTTAAAAACCAAGACCTGTAATGCATTCTAAGTTTCCAAGTCAGGATACCAAAGACAACATTCTCACTCATGCCAAAGGTGGGAGAAGGAAAATTGCTCCCTTATCTTCACCTCTGCAAAAGCATTTGTAGATGACAAAGTGCTCAATTTGTGAAGCGAAGGAGAGGTGAAATAAGACGCATGGAGGAAGAATGCTTCCTTTGGGACTTTGGCGAGTGTAGCATCTATATGGGCTACTGCCCATGTTGAACCCAAAGACATCACATTTGAGTGAGGCCATGAGGCCATCCTCTACTGCAATTGTACTATCTGGGCAACTGACCCACTGCTCTGCTATCTTCTACTGTTTGTGAATTTTCAACATCTGAAATGTTCCACTGATGGCATCCTAAGAGGTACAGTTAATTTCTTTTAGATTCGTCTATAGAAGTCAGGCAGAACTCTAGGTTCAATATTAAATAGAATTGAATTTCAGCCCATTAACTTAAACTCAAAACCACATACATACATGCCTGCAAACATCAGTATGAAACCAAATCAATAGGTTAGATAACAATGGTTTAAAATGTCAATGGAAATGAGCCCCCCCCCAAGAAAACGGGAAAAAAATGAAATAAAAGTACTAATTTGATTACCACTTCTTCATTGACAGTGTTTTTAGTGACATCTAAGTTTTTTTGTGATTTTTTTTTTAGTTTCAATAATCAGGGCAACTTCCTAAATTAGCCCAACAATGTTTAATTTCTCAACTAAAACCACTACTCTGAATATCTAGCCCAACTAGTCCAAATGAATAGTACAAACCATATTCTTTAAGTCTAAAGAAATAAAATGAAAGCATGAGTATATTGACCTTTTCTGACATAGATAAGTCTGTCAGTGCAAAATGGAAATAAAAATGTCAAAGGAATAAAACTGCAAAAATGTAAATGCCCAACAGTTCTGAAAGCCCAAGATTCTCCAGAACATAACAGGAAAAGAGCAACTTAAGACAGTTCCTAGCATCCTGCTTGTTTTTTTTTTTTTTTAATTCAGTTCAGTGTTTTAGGCTCTAACCACAGCTCCTGCTATACAGCTTTTCTAGAGGATCAGTATGGATTTAGAGAAAGATGATAACAATAGTTAAAACCCTAAAGTTTGTATCACTACAGTGAGTATCATATTGTCTATCCCCACTGGAGTAAAAGGTCCACAAGGACAAGGTCATGTCTATTTTGCTTTTTATTGTATAGGCAGTACTGAACCCAATGCCTGGCACAGAGTAAGTCTTCAAGACATGTCTGTTACATGTAAGAACAAGTATTGTCAGCTGTGTTGGGAAAGGTGAGAGATGCATGAAGCAGTAAAGATTCCCCAAAAGTAAATCAAATGTTTTCAGAATCCCAGAATGAGGCACAAGTTACCAGAATGTTTCACAATACAGATAGAAAAGGGGCGTGCTACTGCAAAAAGCAATTCTGTTCAGGACATTTGTAAACATTGAGTGCTGAGGACTCAGGATGTGAAAATGATTTTCCAGTGTCACCAGGATTATGCCAATATTTACCAGAGCTGCATCAAAGTCCAGACTGTCCTCTTCCTCGCCACATGATTCATGAAAGAACAGAGTATATCATTTGAAATTCATTTGATACAGGGTTTAATCATATGAATCAAAGTGAGCTCAACTGGTGTGAAAACATTATGCAGTATTCCATGGAATAAGGAATCGATTTATAATAAATCACATTTCAAATTAACTTTAGTATTTGTTACTTTTTAGAAGATGAAAAAGTGATTAGCATACTCACTTAGCCAGTTAAGCTCCTGATCTTCTCTTTGAATAAATGAATTTTTTTTTTTTTGTCAGAAATATTTAAAGTAATCCACCTAAAAGATACACGGTGTAACAGCTTCCTCTATGGGTTGCTTTTGTAAGAGCAGTTTTATCTTATATTTTAATTCTAAATTTCTTCAGTGCTGCTTTTGGGCTTTTTCCCTTGCTTCCGTCTTGCCCAAGGCTGAATATTCCAAGCAAACATGGTTCCAAAACCATTATAAGTCTTGTGTAGTTGATCTAGCTTCTCAGTTTTCTGTCATTCTAACTAAATAAAAATACCCATGGATTCCAATGTGCTATCTGTACAGACACAGTTGATTTAATTAAAGCTGTTTAAACAGGAGATAATCTGCAGTGTCCACTTGCGCTACATTCACATGCGCTCACATTCCCAACACACTGAGTGAAACTCGACTTCCTTAGTGAAGTGAGAAATCTGGAAAGCTAAAAACAAAATAGTTCCTTAACTGTTCAGAGGTGTCCCCACTTAATGCAGGCTCTCATTTTGCATTTTATTGAGTGGTCACATTAAAACAAAAGCGACCTCTGAAGTTTTATACGGAGAGTTTATTAAACAAAGGTAGCCCTTTGCATTGAGGATAAATGAGTTCTTATTCCAGCTATTTTTGTGTGTGGCTTGAAACAATAAGCATTGGAAAAAAGATTCTATATAATTTCTTACTCTTACTACTTCAAAAAGGGGTGATTTTGTAACTTTTAGAAGTGACCTGGAAGATCATGAGGATACAATTGTGTACGAAATCCAGGAATCTATAATGTATGTATGCATGCATACTTAGTCACTCAGTTGTGTCCAACTCTTTGTGACCCCATGGACTGTAGCCCACCTGGCTCCTCTATCCATGGGATTTTTCAGGCAAGAATACTGGAGTGGGTTGCCATTCCTTCCTCCAGGGGATCTTCCCAACCCAGGGATTGAATTTGTGTCTCCTGTGTTTCCTGCACTGCAGGCAGAGTATTTACCCACTAAGTTATCGGGGAAGCCCCCAATATACTGTTATTTAAACTCCATTTGAATATTTCTAAGACAAAACAAACTCACTTAAAAAAGCTGTTCATCATTTCAGTTACTACTTAGCCACAGCTATAAAATTCTCTCACATTGAACTAAAATCTGTCAGCCATTTCTCTCAGCTCTACCCAGGAATAACAAACGTTGTTGACATTCCCATACCACCTCTTCTGTCCTTATAGGAGGACAGCTGTATCCTAAAATCTTTCCCGCTGTGCCCTAATCTTCAGTCCCACCAGATACCATTAATGATTAACAGAAAATTCCTGCTTTATTTTGACCTTTTGAAACTGACAATATCCAACCTTGTAAATGAGTTAATAAATTACAGGAAATGTACTAGATAGGAAGGTTTTCAGATAGTCAGTAGAGTGTAAAAAGCTATTGTCAATCCTAGTGTCTCATCCTAGTTTCCAAGATAATGTGATATTTGATTATGCAGGGTTTTATCCACTTTCTTTGTGATTTTGATGGTATTTGAGTTAATCCCTTATTACAAAATGACACTTAAGAAAGCTTTTGTCCCTCAATTCTGACTTCTCACCTTGGATATATACTTTGAACAGTTCACCTGAAAGACTTAGGGTGCAACAGCTTCCTCTATGAGCAATTTTCACCAAAACCAGGCATTTTCACCATTAATTCTAACAAATCCTAAAGAGAGTCTTTTTAAAAGGGAAAAAAAACCATCTTCCCCAGTCAGTATCCAACCACGACCACCTCCACTCCAAATCATAACACAAGAATTTCTACATATAAGCAATATATGATATAAAATAGATAACTAATTAGAACTTACTGTATAGGACAGAGAACTCAATACTCTATAACGGCCTATATGGAAAAATGATCTAAAAAAGAGTAAATATATGTATAATTGATTCACTTTGCTGTACACCTGAAGCTAACACATCATCGTAAACCAACTATATTCCAATTTAAAAATAAGAATTTATACCCTGTGTTATGTATACTTATTCTTTCACGGAGTTGAGGCAAGGATATTTAGGTGGTTAAAGGCATACCAGTAGTTGCCATCATATCACCCAAGATGGATTTCCCAATATTTAAATCCAGGAGGATGAGTTATTAAACATCAAAATAATTTAGAATAGGAACTAGGCCATTTATATACTTATTTTTAAAATATAGCATCAAAATACTGGGAAATATCCTAGACTTACTAGAATGAATGATGAATCAGGGATGAACACTGACTGCCTTCCCTGTGTTCTCCTACTGTATATGTAATAGGTATGTTGAAAACATGGGTCTCACCATCAGCAAAGTATTCATTCCCAACTACCACATCCACATTCCCAACCACAACAAAGTACTCATTCCCAGCTAGCGGGAACTAGCTCTTTCCAACCACTTGGAGGGACTTAAAAGTAGGGTTTTTACTTTTCTCATCATACAAATAAGGTCTAATGGTCCTTTTGAACCTCAAGATAACCACCTCATAATAGTCATGGTAATCTCTGGTTAACCATCAAAAATTTGTAAATTCAAATGTATTCCTTTTTATGGCTGAGTAGTATTCCATTGTATACATGTACCACAGCTTTATCCATTCATCTGTCAAGGGGTGGGAAAGGGTGGAAGGTGGGAGGGAGATTCAAGAGGGAGGGGACATATGTATACTTATGGCTAATTCATGTTGATATATGGCAGAAACCTAACCAATATTGTAAAGCACTTATCCTTCAATTAAAAATAAATTTTTAAAAAATTGTAAACTCATTTAAAGTGGGAAGTGTGACTCCCCCAGGTCATTTGTATTTCAGTCTTGTTGCCTTTGGTGGCAAAGGGAATCATACACACTCCTCTGCCTGTTCTCTTCTCCTTTGTCCTACTCTCTAGGCTGCTTTTAGTTCCTCCAGGGTTAACATAAGGAAAAAAGAAGCCAGCAGGAAAGGTAAGCAGCAGCAAATCTCATTCAGTGGGCAGCTTGGTGAGGTAGCGTTCCTTCCTCTGGTTACAGATGTTCAGAGTTTACACATTCTCTTTGGATGTGATTCTCTTTCCCCATCATCCCTGGTGATCACTCACATCATCTGACAACTTAAGAGCTCCCCCTGGCCCTTTGATTTTCTTTTGTTTTTTAATAAATTTATTTATTTTAGTTGGGGGCTAATTACTTTACAATATTGTAGTGGTTTTTGCCATACATTGACATGAATCAGCCATGGGTTTACATGTGTTCCCCATCCTGAACCCCCCTCCCACCTCCCTCCCCATCCCATCCCTCTGGGTCATCCCATTGCCCCAGCCCTGGGCATTTGTCTCATGCATCGAACCTGGACTGGTGTTCTGATTTTCAAATTGTCTGCATCTGCACAAAGGCGTCCTACTGTTGGTAGCCTACTGCCTTTTAGATAAATGTCTCCCCACCTCAAAAACACAAAAACAAAAACAAGGCAGGATAATTCCAGGCCAGTTTTGCTCTCCTGCCCAATCAGCATCAGGTACACAGGCCACAGCAGAGTCTCCCATTCACAGCCCAACCTTTGTTGCCCCAGGCACTTAACCAGCCCTCCTAAATGTACAGATTTCCTAAGGCTGAATCAGATACCTGACTATGGATCACTTATCAAGGTCTGAATGTGTTCTTTGAAGCCCTTCTTATGATGCTTGAAGTGAGAAGCACTCTCTTACCACTCTCCCAAACCCATCACACTGACTGACAATTTTCCCCCAAAATTATTTTGCCTAATTTCCAATTTTTCCTTCAGCTTACCCAGCCTTCTGTTAGAGAGTCTTGTGGTGGGAATGAAGCAAGAGTGGCAACACCAGGCCTCACACCCCTCCTTGAAAGGCCTGCATGACTGTGCCTAGTGCTTCACTTTGGAATGTAGACATACTCTCCATTTATTTTCTTCTTGGTTCATCTGAGCCCTTGGATGAATCTGCAGCAAAGAAAAGAAGGAGGGATAAAAAGCTTTCTTTTAACATTATCATAAAGAAGGCTGAACTGCGAAGAATTGATGCTTTTGAACTGCAGTGCTGGAGAAGACTCTTGAGAGTGCCTTGGACTGCAAGGAGATCCAACCAGTCCATCCTCAAGGAAATCAGTCATTATAATATTCATTGGAAAGACTGATGTTGAAGCTGAAGCTCCAATACTTTGGCCACCTGATGCGAAGAGCTGATTCATTAGAAAAGATCCTGATACTGGGAAAGATTGAAGGCGGGAGGAGAAGGGGACAACAGAGGATGAGATGGTTGAATGGCATCATCATCCCAATGGACATGGGTTTGAGCAAGCTCCAGGAGATAGTGAAGGACAGGGAGGCCTGGCGTGTTGCAGTCCAGGGGGTCGCAAAGAGTCAGACATGACTGAGCGACCTAACAACAAAAAGAACACTTCCAGTTTACTAGTTGGCATATACATTTTGATTCACCTACTTTCAGTATTATTTCATTCTTTTTCTTAACTTAATTTTCATTAAAGTTTATAGAATGCCATCAAATTCTGATCCATTGTGAGAAACAGAAAGGCATACCCAAAATGAAACTGCACAAAGATATTAAGAAAATTCTAGTTTCGTATCAATGAATCATGTCCCTTTGTATATACACATTTAATGGAGCATTCATTTCAAGGGGAAAGAGTCAACTTTTCTATTTCTGATTGTTAGGTCGAGATTATGAGAAAGATAAAGTCTGCAAGGAACTTGCCAGCCTGGGAAAAGATGACTTCACATCTTTGTAAGTATGATATATTCATTCACTTTTCCTGGTTACCTGACCTTGAATGAAGCTCAATGTGAGGTAACTTCAATTCAGCTTCAGGGGCTAAACTGAGCTCCACTGAGATTAAGAGGATAGAGTCCCAGGGTCAAAGTGGGCAGAGACGTTAGGCATATGGAGGCCATCCAAAGATTCAAGCTGAACTACTACTACCATGGTCTGAGAATTCGTTATAAGTTTACCAATGAGTTGAGAAAATAAACAAGCATAGTTTTCTAAGGTGAATTAAAAGGCAGCAGTACATGCTAGGACTGTGCCAAACAACATGACGAGAGCAAGAACAGGTTCATTTGGAGAAGCTTGAGAGAGGAAGGAACATGAGGCTGGTTTGATGGAACCCCTCAACTGCATCTTCTTCTGCTTTTTAAGATGAGATTTTGTTCTAAGTGAACCTATTTTTAAAGTCAATGTCCTATTTTTATTAGTCAAGAACATGTGTGCAGAATTCCACTAAAAAAACAATGGAAGAGACTTCATATTAAAATATGCACAAACATGAAGACTTTTAAAAATTCTGAGTATGTTCATTTTTCTCCTCAGGTCAATGGTCCTATACAGCAGAAAATTTCCCAGTGGCACCTTTGAACAGATCAGCCGTCTTGTGAATGAAGTTGTCTCCTTAACAGTAACCTGCTGTGCTGAAGGGGCTGATCCTGACTGCTATGACAACAGGGTAGGGACATGTGGTTGGCCTCATCTGTTGTGGCCCATAGAATGGAGTCGAGATAGGCCTTTACATCATATCTTGGGGAAATCTTAAACACCAACCCACCTACTCCAAGTTTAGGGGAAATATGAAGCCTATTATTCCAGAACTCAAATTTATTCTAGTATAGTGAACCAATTTTGCCTGTTGGTGCTACAAGGTTCAAATGAGAAAACTAGGGTGTACATTAATTCATGAACCTCCTGAAATAATTCTAATATTCTGTGTATCTTAGGAGCCTACCAATACGCACACCTGTATCATGCCAACACTGGTACCAACGGCCCTGGAAAAACTTAGCATTGGCTTCAAACTAGTCTGAGGTTCAAAAATTGCCCTATATATACACATACACTAAATTCTGCATTTTCTCCATTAGAGTATATCTGCAGAAATTTAAAACGCTGAAATGACAGTTTTCAAAATATAGACAGTAGCTAAAAGAGGTGGGACTATATGCGTTTCTAGCAATTTACTGATACTGTCATCAGGCCAAATAAAAATGGCATTTAACTACATCTTGATAAATGCCTCTACAGGCAAATATCTCCCTGTTCAAAATTGCAGCAGTTAGCCAACAGAAACAATGTTCCAAAGATATGATTAGAATATATTCTACACAGTGACTCTTACCCATTAATTGCTTTATCTGGCCCTTATCTACTTTCTAAGAATTTTATCATTTTCTCCCATAAATCACAAAAGCACATCATTTCAACCCTATCTTCTGCACTATGTTAAAATAAACAAGCAAGCTACCAATTATAATCAAAACAGAACACATTTTTATTTCCATTTTATTTTATGTATTTGCTAACCCATCCCTTGACAGGAGGTGGTCTCCAAGATTGTTAGAGACAGGTCATAAGAACAGCAATGGCATTGATGGTTTTTGGATTACATATTTCTTCTGTTGTTCAAAGCAATTTTTTTCTATAAATATGTTACTTTCTTTGTAAACTTTTCTTATTTGGAAGAAAGTAATAAAGGAAAAATAGGAAAGTTGCCAGGCAAAGAAATGGTGAAAGGTTCACTGTTTACTTCTGTTTTACAAAACTAATATCACATTGGTTTCCTTCATTGACAGGAAAGATCTTTAGAAGTTTTATCCTAAAAAGATAATCTTTTTCCCATGTAAATCCTCAAATAATTTTTTCCATGATGACTATTTCTATTCCATGCATCAAATTATTCCAGATATCAAATTCTTCCCCAAAAGAACAGTTTGTTGCTAAAATTGTTTGGTGGTATTACCATGGGCTTAGTCTGCCCACATGAATCAGGCTACCATTGTTGAGGCAGTAAATTAAGTTGTAGCACTGCTTCAACCATGATGCACAGGAGAATAAACTTTGGGGCTTTGGGAAAAAACAGAACCTCAGGCCTCATCTTTGACCTACTGAATCAGAATTTCTGTGTTATGCAGCCCAGGCATTTCCAATTTTTATACAGTCTGTGATATGATGCAAAAGCAGGTTCAAGAACCACTGTGTTCAAGAACACAGATCAATGTTGAAGACCAAGGCAGTCAAGGATTAAGAGTCTGTTCAAGTAACAAAGGGAAGGGAGGAGGGCAGAGAGAGGTCACCATTCTCAGCATAGTATTTAGAACAGAATGCAGATGGCAGATCATATCAGAATCAATGGAGTTTTTTAAAAGGACCTCCCTCATCTTCAGAGATGTTAATATCCCCATGGAGAAACACTGAACTAGAGAATCCAGCCTCTAAAGGCTGTAGTCACACACTGTCCACTCATTAGTGAAGGTTTTCTTTAGGTCCTACTCTGAGTCTCAACATAAAACTCTGTACTTGCCTGTAACTAGAATTATGCAACTTGTCATGGACAACTTTGTTTCCAATGAGAGTTTTCAATTTAGAGCTAAGATGCTATACCAGGTGGAGAACTACAAGCCTAGAAACTTGTATGTATGTGACTTTACTTGTTTTTCCTTTCTCACCCTAGACTTCAGCATTGTCTGACAAGTCCTGTGAAAGCAACTCTCCATTTCCAGTGCACCCCGGAACTCCTGAGTGCTGCACCCATGAGGGCCTTGAAAAGAAGCTCTGTATGGCTGCCCTGAAGCACCAGCCACAAGAATTTCCAACTTACGTAGAGCCAACAAATGACGAGATCTGTGAGGCATTCAGGAAAGATCCCAAGGGGTTTGCTGATCAGTAAGCAGCTTTCATCACATGTAAAACTTCAGGGTACAAAATAACAAACATGTTTAAACTAACCCCGTACTCTGTACAGACACCTCTTATACCATACCACAACCCAGACAATTTCCAATAACAGAAAATTGGCTGTTACCCAAGACAGCCCATCTTTGTCAGTGCTGATTATTATAAATGCCTTTTCTCAGATGAAGATGAAAGCAACTTTCCCCAACCCCCACCTTCTGTCATCCTAGTATCTGAAGCAGAATCACCTGGAATGCCTCCATCCTTGTGACATTCTCAAATAGTTAACAGCAGCTATTGTGATTACTCTTATGTTAGGGATCTTTGCATACTCCATCCGATAGGATTTTATTGCTGTGCACAACTATTTAACTCCAGGTAGAGCATAAGAAATAAATAGCCTTTTCTCATTCCTACAGTACATCCCCAGAAACAGCTGTGAACAAGATACATATTGCACCCCATAAGCAAACATATTACATTTATCTTCTCATCGTTTAATATTCTTGGGAGATTATATATTGATTCTTTAGACTTAGAAGACCATAAAAATGAAAAATTGACAATATTTATTTGTGATAATAGAATATATATATATACACACACACACATACACACAGAGAAGTCAAAAGAAATGTCATTAAAACTGGCTTTAGAAATAAGTCAAGGTGATAATTTTATAAAAATTGGTTGGTTTGCCCATGCCTGTAAATTTTCAGAGAGGATTTGGCCCAGGATTTCAGAGTCTCTTTAGACCCTTAGGGGCTTATACTCCTAAAAATGAATTTCAACAAATAAACAAGCCAATGCATAACAATTGTCTAAACTAAACAGATAATGAAAGGTAATTGCATTTCATTCATTTTAGTTAGTTTCATTAACGTTAATAAGCAGCCACCCCAGGCCATGCATATGGTAGAAGCTAAATGAATAAAGGGACAAATGACCTCTCTCAAGTAATCTACATGGAAATTTAGGAAAGATTGTTGTAATGAAAATATTGATTAAAAGTGACTAGTATATAGTGCCGCAGGCACCTCCTTCCAGCCCCAGTTCTGCTGGAGACGCAGCCCAGAGACTACATCGCCTTACAGCAAGCTTCTGAGCGGGTTGTCGGGCCCTGTCTTACTGCAGTGGCACAGCCCGCGCGTTCCAAAGCAGAGCGCAGCAGCCACCGTCCCAGCCTCGGAGTTTGGTGAACACAAGCCCCAGCGTGCCTGGAGTGTGCAACCTCTCCCCGAGCCTGGCGAGTCCCGGGTGTGAACCGCACTGACGGAGGGAGAGTGGCAGCCTCTGGGGTGGAGAAGAGCAGCAAGAAGACCAAGAAGAAACTTGCTGCTGGAGAGGAAGTCAAATTGTTGGCAGGTTTCATGGGTGTCATGAATAACATGCAGAAACAGAAAACACTGTGTGATGTGATCCTTATGGACCAGGAAAGAAAGATACCTGCTTGTCGTGCTGTCTTTGCTGCAGCCAGACACCTTTTTTTAACCTAAAGTTCACAACTAATATGCTTGAATCAAAGTCCTTTGAAGTGGAACTCAAAGATGCCGAACTTGACATTATTGAACAACTTGCGGAGTTAGCTTATACCACTAGAATTTCTGTGAAGAGCAACAATGTTCAGTCCTTGTTAGATGCAGCAGACCAGTACCAGATTGAACATGTGAAGAAAATGTGTGTTGAGTTTTTGAAAGAACAGATGCCTCAAACTGTCTTGGTATAAGTATATTAGCAGAGTGTCTAGACTGTCCTGAACTGAAAGCAACTGCAGATGACTTTATTCATTAGCATTTTGCTGATGTTTCTAAAACTGATGAATTTCTGCAACTTGATGTCAAGCAAGTTACACATCTCCTCAACCAGGACTGTCTGTCAGAGCAGAGGATCAGGTTTATGATGCTGCAGTCGGGTGGTTGAAATATGATGAACCTAACCACCAACCTTTTATGGTTGACATCCTTGCTAGAGTCAGGTTTCCTCTTATATCAAAGAATTTCTTAAGTAAAACAGTACAAGCTGAACCACTTATTCAAGACAATCCCAAATGTCTTAAGATGGTGATAAGTAAATTGCCTTAGTTTCCATTTACAACCTGATCATGTAGCCAGTTTCTCATGGACTTAAAACCCTTCAGAATGGATCAGACTGGGCAGCCAGGCAGAAACACTTGAGACCTGGCCCTTCTGGATAATCTGTTGAGGTGCTCAACTGTCTATCTGGAAGGAACTTAGCCTCATCCCTTATTTTATAGGAACGCATGTGATAGAAGGTAAAAAATTAGACTTTGTCTCATTTCATATACAGTAACTTTTTTTTTATTTATCTATTTTTTACTTTACAGTATTGTATTGGTTTTGCCATACATTGACATGAATCTGCCATGGGTGTACATGTGGTCCCCTTCCAGAACCCCCCTCCCACATCCCTCCCCATCCCATCCCTCTGGGTCATCCCAGTGTACCAGCCCCGAGCACCTTGTATCATGCATCGAACCTGGACTGGCGATTCATTTTATGTGTTTTGTTTCCTTTTTAAAATTCAAGTAGTGTACTGTGATCACGTTTTCTTTCTTGAAGAAAAAAGTTGGTTTGTTGTACCTGGAGCACATTTTTTGCCACATTCTTTTTTCATTTACTTAATTTTTATTGACTTGATTTGAGTTCCAACCAGACTGTAAAATGCCACTTAATAAAATTGTACAATTGAAAAAAAAAAAAGTGACTAGTATTATAACCCCTTCTCTATATCCCGGGTGCTTTTTATATATTAAAACTATAAAGTAACATGCATCCTTTTTTTCCATCAAAATACTTCTGAAAAAGTGAGTTGTTTCCCACAAATATTTTCATTAATCCTACTATTTTTCCCCCACAGATTTATGTATGAATATTCCATTAATTATGGACAAGCTCCTCTGACACTTTTAGTTGGTTACACCAAGAGTTATCTCTCTATGGTAGGGTCCTGCTGTACTTCACCAAACCCAACAGTATGCTTTTTGAAAGAGGTAGGTGTCATTTTATCACATAGTTAATGTACTTTTTTCTTCTTCTATTAATGCCATTCCTTTTAAATACTGTTAGAAAGATTAAGATTCTGGAATCTTAAAACATTTTTTAAATGCCTCTTTTTCATTTTGTTAATTGGAAAAACACACATAAGCATCTCTGGGGGAAATGTTCCTTTGGTCAGAATTCAGTTTTCTAGTCATCAAAAGGAATCAGAATGTCCCTTTTTTCTGCTATTTCTGCACACTGCTTTCAATGTATCCTGACCATCTAATGAGATTTTTCTCATTTATTTTCTAGAGACTTCAGCTTAAACATTTATCACTTCTCACCATTATGTCAAACAGAATCTGCTCACAATACGCTGCTTATGGGAAGGAGAAGTCAAGGCTCAGGTAAAAATTAAGCACAGCCAGCATGTGTAGCTATTTCTGTACTATCAATCCATATTAGGAGTCTCTAAGAAAATGTTTGCAATAGAAAATACAAACCATAGTGTTATGTTCCTACAACCCTCAAAAATAGTGCTCAGATACTTTTCATTTTCTCTACACAGAACATGAACAAAAGGAACAAGACTATTATAAAACCTAATTTGCTTTTAATCAATCTTTTCCATATACTCATCATAAGACTGGTAGACCACTAGAAATTATTTCCTCAATATTCATAATGCTGTATACTGCAAACACACAACCAAAAACAATCATTTTCTTATTCACCACCCATTACTTGCTTTCCCCATTTTTTCCTTGGGAAGAAAACTTCCTGAATTCTTTTTATATATCTCTTAACCTCCATGAGTTTATTTTAATTGCTTACTTTGTTCTAACCTTCACTTTGATTTTTGTATGGCTATGTTAATGTCACACTTTAATTTTGACAGTTTCTATGTTTACAATTCTCTCATAGCTCATCAGACATCTATATTTGCCAGCTTTATTTCTTTAGTATTTACAGTCTCTTTAATTCTTCTTACTCTGATTCACAAATTCTTTTCTCTAATGATAATGAAAGAATTCATGCTGGCACCAGATCTTAAGGTTCCCCCAAAGGGCATAGAAGCTACTTTCATGAGTCCTTTAAAAATAATCTTCCATTAGAACTACTGAAAAACTAAATTGATTTTCGCTTGAAATTCCCTTTAGTTTTTCTTTTGCATTAAGAGTATTAGGCATGTAGAGCACAGTAATTCATAGTATAAAACCTCCTATAAAGATGTACATATATAAATGTCTTTATATATCTTAAATATATAACATAAATAATATATAAGATATAATTTATATATCATAAACTTATACTTGCATTAGTGTGTACAAATTTACTCTGAAGAGCTGAGTATGAACAAAAGTTTAGCTAAAAATATTGCTGCCACATTTTTTTAAATAGGAAAAACATTTCCTAATATGCCTAGAATAGAGCATGTTTAAATCAATTATAATATATCCATCTGAGAGAATTCCATACAGTTAGAAATATTTTAAAAGAATATTTAATGAAAATAAAACATCACTAAAAGAAATCAAAGCTACAATAGAAAAAATTCCATTCTTACAGATTGGAAGAATTAACTGCAAAAATAGCCACAATATCCAAGGCAATCTACAGATTCAATGCAATCTCTGTTAATACCCACTGGCTTTTTTTTTTTGCTGAAATAAAAAGGCACCCTAAAATTCTTATGGAATATCAAAGAACTTCAAAGATATTACAAAGCAACTAATAAAAATACTATGGTACTGTTACATAAAAGCAAATATACTTAACATTACTGAATTATACAGTTAAAAATGGCTAAGATAGCCAATTTAATTTTATATGTTTTTGCCATAATTTTAAAAGAAAGATATAGAATCTATCCCTGATATAGAAAGTGAAAAAGGCAAATAGATAAACAGTATAGCAGAGTAAAATCCCTTATAATATGCCTTGTAAACCTTGTAATATACTTCAGGGTAATACATCAAAACATCAACATTAACTTGTGGTCTAGGGCTACAAGTCTTCATTATTTCTTTTATCTGTAGTTTCCAAATAAATTTATGAACAATTCTAAAGACTAGGAGGGGCCATGAAACACAACATTGGCCTTATGAATAGATGTTAGAGATTTCTTTATTACCATTTTAGGTCTAACATTTTAATCTTTAAAATGTATTTATTTGGCTGTGCCAGCTCTTAGTTGTGGTGCAGCATCTTTTCATTGTGGCATGAAGCTCCCTGACCACAGATTGAACCCAGAACCACTGGGAACACAGTCTTAGCCACTGGACCACTAGGGATGTCCCTAGATCTAACACTTTAAAGGCTTGCTTCAGCTACAAAAATCTGGTCAGAAGAGAAGCTCTTTATCAGTACTGAAAACATGAAGAGATTCATTGGGAATGACTGAATTTTCAATAGTGACTTCTGCACAAAGGATCTGCTACATGACAGATATGCTCTATGCAAATGTTGAGGACAAAGAAGTAAAACTTGGGTATTACTCCTCCAGACTATGTTCATAATGAAACCAAGAAAACTGAGAATATCAGTAAACTAATCATTTATTTTTAACTGTTCAGCCATCTCATCAAATTTGCCCAGAAAGTGCCTACTGCACATCTGGAAGATGTTTTGCCACTTGCTGAAGATATTACAACAATCCTCTCCAAGTGCTGTGAGTCTACCTCTGAGGACTGCATGGCCAAGGAGGTAAGAAAATCTTCATCATCGTGGACCACTTACTGAATGGCAGGCACTCTCCTAAGCTGCTTTTTACGTGCATCATCTCAGTGAATCCTCCTATGTATCCTATGAAATTTACATACACTGTTAACTCAATTTTACAGATGAGGAAACAGAAGATTATCAAGGATTAATAAACTGAAGTCCTACAACTAGTAAGTGGCAAAGTCCACACAAAAGCCAAGATTCTGATTCCGAAGACCTTACTCTACCTACAGAGCCCAGAGCATATCCACTAGCCATAGATGGTTACGTTTAAATTAAGCTTCAGTTCTTTGAAAATGCTAGCCACATTTCAAGTGCTCAGTATTGGACAATACAGACAGAAAATATTTCATCATCACCTGTTATCTCATTCATCATCTGTTCTATTAGACAACACTGAACTCATTATTAAAAGCTTCTAATGTTTTGTTATACTTGCTAAAATTTGATACTCATCCAACTTTTTCACCATTTTTCATTTATACCATCCATTCAAGTGTAGACAAATTTGTACTGTTACTTTAAGACAGAAGTCACTCCACGTCTGTGGACCTCTTTAGAAACAGATAATTTGACATCGCGTCTTTCTTTAAGGATACATTTCAGTGACAGGTGTTTCTCTATAACCTGACTTATAATGGCTAAGTGGGACTTTACTGTGTATATCTACTGCATATACCACATTTAGCTACCCGTGGTGGTGGTTTAGTCGCTAAGTCATGTCTGACTCTTGAGACCCCATGGACTGTAGCCTGTCAGGCTTCCTCTGTCCATGGGATTTTCCAGGCAAAAATACTGAAGTGGGTTGCCATTCCCTTCTCCAGAGACATTTAGCTACCTAGATTTACCATATTTTTAAACCAGTTCCCTTTTTATTGGATTTAGGTTGTTTCAGTTTAACATGGTAAGCCCCTTAATAGTTTTTAGCTAAATCTTCCCTTCATTCATAATTATTTTCTGAGAGTACATTCTTAGAAATCATACTGTTATGCTTTAAGGCTTTTAGTACATACTGACAAGGGCTTCCCTACTGGCTCAGTGGTAAAGAATCTGCCTGCCAGTGCAGGAGGTGTGGGTTCGATCTCTGGTTGGGAAGATCCCCTGGAGGAGAAAATGGCAACCTACTGCAGTCTTCTTGCCTGAAAAATCCCATGGACAGAGGAACCCAGCAGGCTACAGTCCATAGGGTCACAAAAGAGTCAGACACAGCGATTGAACAACAATAACATATTGACAAATTGCACTCCACAAATAGTCTACCACAGTACCTTGTAAGAGCATTCATGCTAACTTTTTTAAGCGTTCCTTATTTTTAATGAGACTAACTAGGAAACTAACAATGCACAAACACAATTTCTCTTGTAGCTTCCTGAATACACAGTAAAACTCTGTGACAACTTATCCACTAAAAATTCGAAATTTAAGGACTGCTGTCAAGAAAAAACACCCATGGACATACTTGTGTGCACTTACTTCATGCCAGCTTCCCCAAACCCCGAATTGCCAGATGTCAAGTTGCCCATGGACAAAGACGTGTGTGATAAAGGAAACACCAAGGTCCTGGATCAGTAAGTAGGGCTGATTTAATTTGACAGTACTGACATTCACTAGCATTAAGTGACAAAAGAAATTAAAATTGGAAGAGATGATAAGCCTTTGTCTGTTTTCCTCCGTCTAAGAACTGAGATACACCATGGGCTACATACACTGAGTTGCATATACCAGAAGTATGTGCATACTTAAGGCCTAAAAATGTTTCAGTTTGAATTAACAGGCCCAAAAAATCAATTACTGGTATTAGAGATTAGAATTTAGACTGAACTTGGACTGAAACTCTAATTTACATTTGTCTAAATACTCATCGGTTTTATAAATGCAAAAATATTGAGATGAGACAATGGAAGTGTTTACACAAATTACTTTCACAGAAAAGCTACTGAAGGTACCCACTTGATGCATTATATTGGATTCATTGTATTATCTTTGCACAAATGCAGTTCCATATATATCTGAAGTATTGATAGATCTGTTAATGCATAAATTTATAAACAAATGTATATTTGGTACATAAAGAATTTTAATTTAACTAGTCACAATAGCTTCAAAGCAACTATCAATAACTTGAATTTCAATGAGAATTTTAACTTAAAACGTGTTAGAGTCATTTTTAGTTCAATCTTATATTTTTAATTAAGCCAGGTGTTCTGCCATAATAATAGATATTAAATTTCAGAACATGACATGCATATGCAAATCTACCCATGTTAAAGAGTGTTATCTCCTTTCTCTCTCCTGCCAGATATATATTTGAACTAAGCAGGAAGACTCAGATTCCAGAAGTGTTCCTCAGTAAAATACTTGAGCCAACCCTGAAAAGCCTTGATGAATGCTGCCACTCTGAATCTTCTACTGCCTGTTTAAATGCGAAGGTACAATTTTCTATATTTTCTTTATTAACCTTGGTATAGCTCAAGGGTTAACAAACCAAATCTGGCCTGGTGCCTGTGATCTAAGAATGGTCTTACACTTTTAAATGGTTTAAAAATAGTATTTCATTATACATGAAAATTACATACAACTCCAACTTCAGTGTTCATAAGGCTTCATTCCTGCTCATTGTTTACAGTTGCTTTTGTGCCATGTTGGCAGTTGATTAGTTACAGCAGAGACTGCATGACACTTACAAAGCTTGAAATATTTACAGTCTGGCCTTATGCAGAAAATGTTATCCAATATCTGATGTAGATAACACTCATTTTTTAAATTAATTTATTTATTTTAATTGGAGGCTAATTACTTTACAATATTGTAGTAGTTTTTGCCATACATCAACATGAATCAGTCACGGGAGCACATGTGTTCCCCATCCAGAATCCCCCTCTCACCTCCCTCCCCATCCATCCCTCAGGGTCATCCCAGTGCACCAGCCCTGAGTGCCCTGTCTCATGCATCGAACCTGGACCAGTGATCCACTTCACATATGATAATATATACATTTCAACACTACCCTCTCAAATCATCCCACCCTTGCCTTCTCCCACAGAGTCCAAAAGACTGATCTTTACATCTGTGTCTCTTTTACTGTCTCACATATAGGGTCATCATTACCATCTTTCTAAATTCCATATATATGCGTTAATATACTGTATTAGTGTTTTTCTTTCTGACTTACTTCACTCTGTATAATAGGCTCCAGTTTCATCCACCTCATTAGAACTGATTCAAATGCATTCTTTTTAATGACTGAGTAATATTCCATTGTGTATATGTACCACAGCTTCCTTATCCATTCGTCTGCTGATGGACATCTGGGTTGCTTCCATGTCCTGACTATTGTAAACAGTGCTGCAATGAACATTGGGATACATGTGTCTCTTTCAATTCTGGTTTCCTCAGTGTGTATACCCAGCAGTGGGATTGCTGAGTCATATGGCAGTTCTATTTCCAGTTTTTTGAGGAATCTCCACACTGTTCTCCATAGTGGCTGTACTAGTTTGCATTCCCACCAACAGTGTAAGAGGGTTCCTTTTTCTCCACACCCTCTGCAGCATTTATTGTTTGTAGACTTTTTGATAGTAGCCATTCTGACTGGCTGGAGAAGGCAATGGCACCCCACTCCAGTACTTGTGCCTGGGAAACCCCATGGACGCAGGAGCCTGGTAGGCTGCAGCCCATGGGGTCGTGAAGAGTCGGACATGACTGAGCAACTTCACTTTCACTTTTAACTTTCATGCACTGGAGGAGGAAATGGCAACCCACTCCAGTATTCTTGCCCGGAGAATCCCAGGGATGGAGGAGCCTGGTGGGCTGCCATCTATGGGATCACACAGAGTCGGACACGACTGACGTGACTTAGCAGCAGCAGCAGCAGCATTCTGACTGGCGTGAGATGGTACCTCATTGTGGTTTTGATTTGCATGTCTCTGATAATGAGTGATGTTGAGCATCTTTTCATGCATTTGTTAGCCATCTGTATGTCTTCTTTGGAGAAATATCTGTTTAGTTCTTTGGCCCATTTTTTGATTGGGTCATTTATTTTTCTACAATTGAGCTGCAGGAGTTGCTTGTATATTTTTGAGATTAATTCTTTGTCAGTTGCTTCATTTGCTATTATTTTCTCCCATTCTGAAGGCTGTCTTTTCACCTTGCTAATAGTTTCCTTCGTTGTGCAAAAGCTTTTAAGTTTAATTAGGTCCCATTTGTTTATTTTTGCTTTTATTTCCATTACTCTGGGAGGTGGGTCATAGAGGATCATGCTGTGATATATGTCGGAGAGTGTTTTGTCTATGTTTTCTTCTAGGAGTTTTATAGTTTCTGGTCTTACATTTAGATCTTTAATCCATTTTGAGTTTATTTTTGTGAATGGTATTAGAAAGTGTTCTAGTTTCATTCTTTTACAAATGGTTGACCAGTTTTCCCAGCACCACTTGTTAAAGAGATTGTCTCTTCTCCATTGCATATTTTTGCCTCCTTTGTCAAAGATAAGGTGTCCATAGGTTAGACACTCATATTGATACATTGCCTGGAATTCTGATTTAACATCTCTCTGAAGAGTGTTTCAAGACAAGTAATTGTTATATAATCATTATTTTCTTACAGGGCCCTCAATTGACAAGGGAATTATCATCATTCATTCAAAAAGGACAAGAACTATGTGCTGATTATTCAGAAAACACGTTTACTGAGTACAAGAAAAAGTAAGGGTCTTGTTCTGGCTGATTCCTTCAAATTTATCAATAATAATAGCCTGGTATTGTGATTTAAAGCAGGATTGAAGACTTAAGATGTGTTAAGTGATCAGTAAAAAGAGGAGATGCAATTTACGAGTTGTAAAGAATAGTTAATCGAATACCTATATAAGAAAAAACAGTTCTTTTTGGGGGGGATGTCATGTATATCAGATGAGAGGTCAGTTAGAACACAGTCACAGAAACATAAATTCCAAGATCCACAGGGACTTGATCTAAAAAATATATAATTGACTCATATCAACACTCTTGCCATAAAGTTATCTGTAGTTGTTGCTATACACAACTGAGAAACTAAAACTGCTGAAAAATATTATCTAACTTCATGGCATATTGTCTGATAAGACAACCCAAACTTTCAATCAAGTACAGTGTCATCCATTATCAGTATATATTCTCTATAAACTGGAAATAGAAATGTTAATCAATAAGGTACAATAGCCATTTTTCTCAAGTCAAAGAAGAAAGCATGTCTATAAATAAGTGTTAATACTAAAATAATAGGTCATAACAGAAGTTTTACTGGCTTCCTAGAAAATATCTCTGTAAGATCATGTCATTCTCAATTTCATTAAGCAAATTTCTTAGATCTATTTCAATCATCAACAACACAGCCCTCAAATAAGCACAAATACAACCTCACAAAAAAATCTTTTAAAGAATCCCAAAAGGAGGAAACCTTCAGTGACCCCTATGAAGACCTTAACAAAGTCTAAAAGAAAAAAAATGTGAAAGCCTTAAGTTCAAAATGGTTGTTTCCCATTTATCAGGAGATTATATAATTAATAAATTACAGAGGTGGTATAGAATATTGTGGGTTATACAAAATTAAGTTCCCTGCCAACAGTTTTGTTTTGAACTCTAGGGTTACATGGGACAATTCTGTGATAATTTATATAATCTCAGTACGTTAAAAGTGTTAATGCAATAGAATTGACATTTGGGATTTTGAAAGTAGGGAAGATTGAAACCATTGAGTCTAGGTATTTAAAATCCCACACACCCTCTTTTTCTCCCTGTCTTCTGAATTGCATCTACTCTGACTTCCTTTCCCTCCCAGCTGGGACCTACTATTTTCAATAACTCTTTAATAAGCAAGCTAATCCCCCTCACCCTTCTGTCCTTTCCCAGCATCCATTATACTAATCCCAACTCTAGATAAATTTGGGTCTCCACTATGTCCCAATGCCCACTACTGGGCTGGCAAGTATCAATATTTCTTGGAAAAGTCATAAACCAGGCTGAGTTATCCATTATGAAGAGAGAGAGTTAATTTAAACTGGGAGGGAATCAAGAAAGTCAGATCCTAGCACCATCTTAAGTGGAGATGGAGAGTTCATAAAGAGCAGGGCTTAAAAAACACAGAGACCTTGTTGTGCCTTCCAGCATAGCTAGTTGAGTAGTAGGCAAACAGAAGAGATTACATATGAGAGAAAGTATATTAAGGTGACAAAGTCCTGTAAGGGAAGTACTCTTTGAGGAGTTTGAAATCTAGAACTGGAGAGAAGATGAAAGATTAGGGAGAAGAGAGGAGGAGGTCATCCATGTGACTGATGTAACTGAGTGAATGAAAGGGAAATAATAGGAATTCAAATTCAGCAACAGGTCGTATGTTTACTTTCATGATCTAAAAGAGACTTAAGTTTCACTTCCTAATCTTCAACTGAGGCATCAAAAATCATTCCACAGATACTCAGTTTTCTTAAGGGTAACTATTTTCCTTTTTTGTTGTTGCTGTTGCAAAAGATCTGAAGTGGCTACCATTTTGCACTGGACATGTTTATAGAATACATCTAGTAGAACTTTACATAAAATTGGCCTTTCAGACTGGCAGAGCGACTAAGGGGAAAATTTCCTGATGCCACGGAGACGGATCTCCAAGAGCTGGTTGCCAAGCTCTCAGACTTTGCCTCCAAGTGCTGTTCTATAAACTCACCTCCTCTCTACTGCAATTCACAGGTAAGAAAATTTAACATTCTACTTATCACTGCATAGTATGAAGAACTTGTATGGTCAGAATTGCTCATTTGTTATTGATTGCCTGTCCTACTCATGGGAAGTGTCTTGTTGGTCTTTTCAGATGCAGGTATCTTATTGGTTCATATCCTCCATTTGACCCTTTATTTTCCAGAAGTCATTTCAGAATGCTATATTCGAATAGTCAGAAAAGATAAGGAGGTCATTTCATTTCACTTTATGGCTAATTCAGAAGTAGTAATGACAATTCCAAGGATTTTGATGTCTCACCTGTAATATTTCTGGAATATAGAAGCAGGGTTAAGAACAGCTCTATGCTATGCTAAAACAGATTCTTCCTAGGCTCACCTTTCTAAAGTTCATGATATTAAGTCGAATTCCTATTGACTGGATTATACTATTGTTTGTTTTGTAGTCTATTGGGAAGGAAATACTTATGGTCCATTTTGGACCCATCATTTCTGTGTCTATACATAAAAATAATTTTACTATAGTGTTAAAGTTAATACTACTTAGGCCAGGGATTTCAGGTCAATTAGAAGTCCTTTTCTATAATATAAAGGATTTTTTAAGAATTTATATGAGTTTTTATGCAATTAAACCATGAAAGCAACAAAGCTTGATTTAATTTTATCGATCAAAAAGATCTCTTGGAGAAGAGAATGGCTACCCACTCCAGTATTCTTGCCTGGAGAATTCCATGGGCAGAGGAACCTGGCAAGTTACAGTCCATGAAGTGTCAGAGTCAGATACAACTGAGTGACTAACACTGTCACTTCATTTTTCTATTATTATTCCAGTAGAGCACATTTGAAGATACCTAGGAACTTAATTAGAAATCAAATGTTTATATGAAGAAAACTATTAAGGTCGTTTAGTGTAATTTTTCACTCAGTTCATCCCTACCAGAGGTCATTCGGCCTCCATTTAAATATCTGAAGTCTGTTTTCTCCTAGAGGCAGCCTATTTCATTGCCCAGTAGCTTGATTTATGATAACATTTTTTTTTCTCTAAAACATGATATTCCCCTCATAATTTCTGCTGAGTCTGGTCTGGCTTTTTTTACCAACTAGAAAATGTATTTTCTCGGTTCTCCGGTAGAGGTTCTTTTATATTTCAACTTGTTTTCTAAAAGCTAGGCTGTGAAAAGTTTTGTTTGTATTTAAGTCTTGGTTATACATACTAATTCTTTTACATATCTTGGTGGGGTTTTTTTTTTATTACTCTGTGTGTGTGTGTTAGTTGCTCAGTCGTGTCCGACTCTGTGTGACCCCATGCCCGCCAGGCTCCTCTGTCCATGGAATTTTCCAGACAAGAACACTAGAGTGGGTTGCCATTTCCTCCTCCAGGGGATCTTTCCCACCCAGGGATCGAACTGGGTCTCCTGCACTGCAGGCAGATTCTTCACCATCTGAGCCTTTTTACCTTATAGTGTGTAACAAAATCTTAAATCAATTTAACAAGTTGAGCTACATCACATTACTCATTTTTGTGCTCTATACCCTTGGAAATTCTAATTTCTTCTCCAGTTTCAATGCATACCCTTCAAATCCCAAACCTATCTGTCAATCTTCCTAGTAATAATTTGTAAAGCCAGAATTTTGGAATGAAAAATGTACAATAAAATAAAAAGAAGCCTATTCTTAAAATTCTGCTGAGACACATACCATGTTCATCTTTCATTAAAGTTCAAAACAAAGTTCTAAAAGATGTGGATTATTAGGATACTTTGGTCATTACTGGCATTAAAACATTTATCATAAAGCAACTAAATCCAACAGTTTTTATTCCTTTACTAACAACTGGCTTTGGGTAATATGACAACTGAATTTAGGTTGCCTTTACCAGAAGTAAAAAAAAAAAAATTACCTTACCTAGAAGCTATTTTCTACCAGGAAAATTTGCTATGAGGGTCTCATTCAGTCATTAAGGAAAAAAAAAGAAAAACGCCTAACTCCTTTTTTTTTTTTTTTTACATTCTGTCAAAAATACCACTTTGCTACCCAGTCCCCAGTCCTTTTATCTGTTCATCCACACCCATTTTCATTTTTTACCTCGTACAAGACAAATGGAGCTTTATGCATGAAGCATGTACTTCCTTTAAACCTGTTCCTTTTCATTTCTTTAATTTGCTTTTCAGTATATTTCATTATAACACATCGCCATTTTAAGACTTTATTTTCATATTTTCAACAACCATGGTGAGAAGGCAGTTTTGTGATGTTCTATTTTCTTACTTTATAACCAGTAAATTTATAGCAGTGCTGCTGCTGAGTAGCCAAACTTTCAGAAATTGCTAAAGGACAGTGAGATGAATGAAGTTGAGCTACTCATGGATAAATGATTATTTAGAGCCCTGGGAGGTTAGACACTCTGGTGTTTCTGTTAGCCTTTTGATGGTCTCTACATTCATGTTTATATCATAGCTAGATAAGTGAACTCACCTCTGACTTCAGGTTAAGGCAAAATCTGTTAGAACAGCATTGACTTTAATTCTCAATGCTTAGTGTAAGTATTTGTCCCACTCACCCTATAATTTGGATTATAGTTTATCATCAAATCTCCTTGTCCTATATTTGCTTGAAAGTTTTCTCCTTAAAAGCGGTGCCTGTGCACTACATGCACACTGAGTCATTTATATCCAAAGATCCACCTCTATCTGCCATTCTACATATACACGGCACAGTGGCTGGAGGAGTGGCAGAAAGGGCCTCTGAACCATACTAAATTAGTGTTTAATTATGTCATCTACCTCTGTCTACTACCTCACCTTGATCTTGAAATGACCAAAAAATAGAACAGTCCGTGTAGCTTTCTTTCAGCTTTACCACAGCACTCAGAAGTCATTCCTTTTTACTCTATAGAGGCCCATTGACTGCAGAAGAACTTACAGTTGCAAAATCAGGCTTGAATTTTTTTCTCTCCATCATTCAGGCAGGTCATTCCTATTCATGACCTGACAATATAGCTTCTGAAAACTCACTATATTATCCCTAAGATGTCCCAACAGATTTCCCAAAGTTTTCCGAAAGCCACTGTCATATCCTGGATTTGATCATTAAAATTAAAAAAAAAAAATCAAATGCAAATCTCCATGAACTGGGCAAAGAGGAGACCAATTCTTCTCTTCCCATCCCTTTCTCCTTCTGCTTCCTCTTTCCTCCTCTCTCACATTTCAGGGAAAATGTTAATCTCTCAGTATAAGTCGTTTTTATAATCCTCAATGCCATAGCTAGCGTTTATTAAGCCATTACTACTTGTTAAGCAGAATATTAATAGCTTTACACGTATGTATTTGTGGAGTGATCTAAAGCAATTCTAAAATGTTGGGTACCATTTTAATTCCCCTTTTATGAGTGGGTTGAGTGAGATATGCGGAGGTTAGATGATGTTAGAAAAACCATAAGTTTATTTCACATGAGTCTGTTATTCCATGAGATTGTCAGAATTCAGCCCTTATTTAGCTAATAATGGTGAAAATAAATTATCAATACCAGAAAACTATCAATTACTGACTGGAAGTCCAAAATGATTGTTAAAATAGTAAAATTGATACCAGGTTAGTAGTACCACTCTGAATTCCATTTATCCCGGTTCCTTGGACTCTTTTTTCATTAGTTATACTCTTCTGTTTCAACAGTACCCTTTGAATGATTCTAATCTAAAGTTTTTTATCTCCTGATCTTAAATAAGGTACTTCAGACACTACTCCCTAGCTACTTTTCTTTCTCCTACCCTTACAGCCAAGATTCTTGAAAGAATAGTATACACTCTCATTCATCACACCTCCTATGAATTCCTCTGCCCTTTGCAGTATGGCATCTGATGCTACTATACCACTAATGACAAACTCACAATGAAATTTTCTTGGTAAATCTAACAGTTTTTCAGTCCTTAGTTTACCAGCCTTCTCTGCAAAACACTTGATACCCACAATGATTTCTTCTTGCAACAATTGTCATCTTATCATATTCTACCTTTTTCGCCTATGGTCCTTCCCTTCTCATTGTCTTTAGTATTGTCCTCTTCTTCTACCTATAATTTAAACTTCTTTTCTTCCAGAGTGTTTTCCTTGATCTTCAATTTTCATGACATGACATTTCCCCTGAGCGTTCTTGTCCATGGACAAGCCTTTAATCTTCAAACCTCCATCTCCAGGCAGAATCTCTCCCCTCAGGGCCAAGATTTTTATCCAACTGTCTGTGGGGGCTCTTATCCCACAAGAAATTCAAAGCCAACATGCCCAAAGTCTTCTCCTAAAAAACTCCTATTTCCCTACATTTATAAATACCATCACCATTCACCTACTGTCTAAAATAGAAAGTGATCTTTGACTTCTACATATGTTCAACTCAGTTCCAAATGCTATGAATTCTAACTCTTCAATATCTCTCAGTAAATACCTTCTTCTATATTATCATGACTTAATGAGGACAATGAAAGATGGCATTTCTTGCACCACGCAAAGAGAATTATGATACAACTCTGCTGTAGTGTCTCGGAAAAGAAAAATAGACAAGGGGGAGACATGCTTGCCTAATCACCAAGTAGAAGGTGACTGGATAAAAACTCATACTCAATGGCTTCCCTGATGGCTCAGAGGGTAAAGAATCTGCCTGCAATGGGGAAAACCTAGGTTTGATCCCTGGGTTGGGGAGATCCCCTGGAGGAGGGCATGGCAACCCACTCCAGTATTCTTGTCTGGAGAATCCCCATGGTCAGTGGAGCCTGGCGGGCTACACTCTGTAGGGTCCAAAGAGTCGGACACAACTGAGCAACTAAGCACAGCACAGCTTAGGCAACATTTTACCTGGGTTACAAGCTGCCCATTGGTCTCTCATCTCTAGTCTTCCTCCAGTGCCTCACACCCAATCCCATCTCTACACTGAGGTCAAAATAATCTTTGTGATGCACAAAATAGTAAATACATTTTAATTGCCCTCCATCACTTCTAAATTATGCCCAATTTTTTTTTTCTAATCAAAAGAATTTGGACCATTGGTTTCTTCTCCAAACTGGTCATGACTTCTTCTTATTATTGCTTTGGCTCTCCTAAACTACTTGCAGTTTCCTAAGTACATTAAGCTTGGTCTTACCTCAAGGCTTTTGTACCTACTAACTCAACCCAGATTGCCCTATTCACACACTACAACTGGCTCAATCCTTCCACAAGCTTCAGAATTCAAATTAAACATCAGCTTCCCTGGGACTCCTTCCCTGGCACCCAAGCTTGTCTGCTATGACTTAACATTCTGTGCACACCCAATAATTAGCACCTATTAACTCATGTCATTGTTTCTTATCTTTTTTCCTGGAATACTATAATATAAAACTAAATAAATATGAAGGATGGTCAATTAAAAATTCAATATAAAACTGTATTTTGACAAGAATTATTTCATATAAGCAAGGTCCAAAAATTTTTTATTCCTTCTGAATGATCTGTTATCTTACAACAAAATGCCCCATGATTTAAATATTTTTTTCATTTCAGATTGATGCTGAAATTAATACCCTACAGTCCTGATGCATATGTACCATCTTAAGTAAGTATAGTTTTTAAAGGCTGCAAAGAACCTAGCTTTGTACTATGTATTTTTTAAAATCATAATAGGAAGGAGACTATTTGTTCAAATTATTTATCCTAACAATTATCTAGTCAAACTCATTTTATAGATGAGGATATTAAGCATATGGAGAAGTTAAGGAACTTAAGAATATACAACCAACTTCTGACATATTTAGGACTAGAGTCGTAGTCCCCAGCCCAGTACTTTATCTATTATAACCACACAGCTAAGATAATGACCGCATAGAGATCAAGGGTCTTGATGCATTCAGCATAAAAAGCTGAGTTTGAAGACAGAATCCATCAAGTCTTAAAGATAATGTGGCAGGATTCTCAGAAGGAAAATGACATTCCTCAAGATAAAGCAACACTGTTGAAATATTACCACTTGCTTTTTTCAGATAGTACATTCTCATCCATTAAAAAAAATGTCTGACGAGGATATTGAGTATAAAATAATTTAGATAGAACCCAATACCTTAAACTGAGGTGACCTTAACTCTGCATTTTTACAAAATACATTTTCTCTTAAAATTTAATTGTATTCATTTTAAAGATATTGCTTCTGAGACTTTTTAAAAATGACTAAAAACAATGGTTTATCTCAGATCTTAATTAAACTGAGGCTTTTCAATTATGTAAAATTTTAATTTTTCTCATTTCCTGACAGTGTTTCCTAAAATGCTTATGGAAGAAAAAGCCATCAACTAATGAAATCCAAGCTTCCAACCCTCAACAATTTGAATCATTAGAAAAAGCAAAAAAAAAAAAAATTAACATTCTGAGAGGCAGTGCAATGGGATTAATCAAGAGAACTCATTTTTGGACTCATCCAATCTAGTTTAGAATTCTCTCTTTGTCTGTCTTTGTAAACTTGAGCAAGTTACAATCACTAAAACTAAGTTGCATTTTCCATAAGAAGAAAAGTGTGATATCTATCTTTCAGCATTGTTGTAATGATTAACTGAAATGATGATGTATTATGTAAATGTCCTAGCAAATAGCAGCAGAAATACTAGCAAAGTTTTTACTGCTGTTGCTTCTACTGCTGATAAAACTGTTGACTAAAGAAAAACACACAACCTGACAAAGCTGTGAGTTATGTTTTATTTGGGGACTTTACTAAGGACTATAGTCCAGGAAGATAGCCTCTCAGATAGCCAAAAGGAACTTCTCTGAAGAGGTAAGGGAGGAGCCAGAATATATAGGCATAGGCTTTTTTTTTTTTTGCTGGAAAAGCAAACATGTAGTAGAACATCAAAGATGACTGCTATTTACAAAGAATAGACATCTCAATGATTTTAGTTCTCTCTATTGTATGAGAATATGCAAGAATCTGGGATCACTGAAGTTATCCCTTTAGATATACATCTTATCTATCTATGACCAATGGCCAGAATCCAGAATCCTGAAAGTTTTCTGTTATTCTCCATTCTAAATCCTTTTCAGGGCACACTGTTAGCATAGCTGAAGTGTCTGATGGTGGGCAACATTTACTGTTTCCTCGAATAGCAGCCAACATTCTTTGTCTAAAATATGAATCAAAACTAAAACAAGTTTCCCTGTCTATATATTCTTTGCGCTCTAACATATGAATATTATGTTTATGAATAAAGGGAAAGTAAGTTCACTGAATAATTTCTGGAGAAAAAGGCTAGAAGCCACACCTGAAACTAATGTGTTATGTCACTTACGTTGTTCAGTTGCTCAGTCATGTCCAGCTCTTTGCAGTCTATGGACTGCAGCATACCATCCTTCACTATCCCGCACTATCTCCTGGAGTTTGCTCAAATTCATGTCCATTGACTCAATCAACTCAATTTCACATATACTTCAATTTAAAAAAATGAAAAATCCAGGTTACTTGAGTGTAAATATTCTCAAGTTAAAAATAGTATATGGTCTCTATTGTTGCTAAACTAATCCTTTTCCCTCATTTAAATCAATCCATTATCCCTTTATTTCAACCCACATGTAAACTCAATAGAGTTAAAAATCTCAGTACACAACAGCCACCTCACCTCCTACCTTTCAAGGTACCTCTAGCTATTGTATATGAAAGCTTTGCCTTTGAGTTTGTTTTAACTGAATTATTTTTCTCTAGGAACACAGTGCATTTTCTTGGTGTCTCATGTATATTCACATTCTTTCAGTCTCTGGGAGCACAAATTGAAAAAGAGGGTATTCTAAGAAAAAGAGAGGGAACATTAATTTGAAGAGTTGTTTTTTTTTAACCTGACAACTTTCCAAAATACTCTTAATGCTAGCTAAATCAACAGGGTAAGTTTTTTCAGTGACAGATTGATGAAGGTTCAAATATACTGATTCCTCTGGTTCTAGTCATTAACTCAATCTTCTACAAAAAATTTTTCAATCATTTCTCTAATATTAGTATTTTTTTATATTATTGCCTTTAATTAGTCCTACAATTTCTGTATCACCCAGTTGGCCACCCAGACACCATTTGGTCATCTAGAAGGAAGCCCCCCCAAAAAATCACTCACATGTTCCTTCATATGCTTCCATAATGTGTATTGATTCTTTCAGGCTCTATTTACCTAATACCTATTTGTGATAATCACAATCCGCAATTATAAAGCGTTATATTAGGAGCAGTTATGTGGCCTTGAAAGAGCAAATTATAGCTTGCTCATAAGGTTGTGAGACTAGGGCACTTGATGTCTAGAAATAATGATGCCACAACCTTAAAGTTCTGTTAGGTTTCTAGAACACAGCCAGCAGATTGTGGTTCTTGGGTTTCAGGGAGAATTCTGTAGCTCTGTTGGACAATAGTTGTTGTTAGTTGCTAAGTTCAACTCTTTGCAATACCACAGTCTATATAGCCTGCCAGGCTCCTCTGTCCTTGGGATTTCCCGGGTAAGGATACTGGAGTGGGTTGCCATTTCCTTCTCTAGGGGATCTTCCCGACCCAGGAATCAAGCCCATGTCTCTTGCAGTGCAGGCGGATTCTTTACCACTGAGCCACTGGGGAACATTCAATTATCAGCAGCATTGCCCCGAAACAACAGTTCCATCTGTGAGCTGCTCTGAATCCAGCACTTGACTTTGATCACAAACTAAGTAGTGAGCACTTGTCACACCTCTCCTCCTCCCCATAGACCAGCCTTTTCTTCATGTTTTAAACCTGACTTGTCATCTCGACAGTTATTGGTCCTGGTCCTCTTAGTCAATTTCTTCCAGAACACATCCATTTCCTTCTATGGTTTTTCTTACTGAAATAAGTATGCTCTAGGTGATAGCAGTGGTATATTATTAAGTGCAAAGCCGTTCCTAAAACTGTTTAACTTTGGCTGGCTACGTATTTTTCAGTAAGAACCTACCCCTCTCTAGAGACCTGAAAAAACATGTAGAAGCGGAAGCGTTTGTCTCAAGGTGGTCTTCTCCTTAGGTACATGTACAGTTCATGTCTTCCACTCAATAGTTTAATGCTATTTTATCTTAACTAAAGTCTTTATAAACCTGACTCATCATCTTGACAGTTATGGGTCCCCTTAGTCAGTTTCTTCGAGCCTCTAAATTGACTGTGATCACATTTGCATGCCCCATTGGAGAGGGATTTGCTGTCTTTTAATAAGTCCCAAAAAGCCAGTTATCTGCTTCCTCCAGTTTTGGGAACAATTAGTGTGCCTTGCGTTGCCAACCGATAAAGGAGTCGGCTCATACTGCAAAATTGGGTGGGAGGGAAACTACTACTAGAATTACACTCAACAACGTCCAGTGCTGACACGATGAGAGAAACATGAGAAAGAAGCATAGAGGGGTCTCCCTTCTCATCCTCCTTCCAAGGCACACACTCGTTGAGGACAATGAAAGATGGCATTTCTTGCACCACGCAAAGAAAATTATGATACAACTCTGCTGTAGTGTCTAGGAAAAGAAAATAGACAAGGGGAGACACTCTTGCCTAATTACAAAGTAGAAGGTGATTGGATAAAAACTCATACTCAATGGTGACTCAGTAGTAAAGAATTTGCCTGCAATGCAGGAGACACAGGTTCAATCCCTGGGCTGGGAAGATCCCCTGGAGAAGGAAATGGCAACCCACTCCAGTATTCTTGCCTGGGAAATCTCATGGACAGAGGAGTCTGGCAGGCTATAGTTCATGGGGTCACAGAGTTGGACACAATTTATTAACTAAACATCACATTCAGTGAGTTATTAACGTAACTACTGAACTTTTAACTCAACCCCATAACTGAGGGGCCTCATGTGTCATTGGCCGCTGCTACTTTTCCCTCTGACAGTGATTATTCATACTCATACATCAGAAAGTTACATATACAAATTAGTTCAAAAAAAAAAAAAACACTGTATGATGTACCTTAGCCAAACAGTGATGGCTTTATATTGAGGTCTTGGGAATTTCTTACATTTACTCAGGACCCATCAAGTGAACCATAGAGGATATACTGGTCACACTAGACAGGTTTACCTCTATATATGATAACCCGACTTTATGTGCATCTGTTGAACTGTAGGATGATTGGTGTCCATTAGCTCTGTTTTCCTAACACGTATTTCCATGGTTCTCACAGACCTCAAGCTGGAAGCACTCTGGGAATGACAACTGCTGGCCTAAACTCAGCAACACCAGAGCTCCTGGGGAGACAGCTAGGATACTCCCTGCATGTTTTCAGCTACAATATCCTCATCCAATGTTAAGTGTGATGATTTGTTACCAAAATAAATTGAAATATAATGCAAACCATAAATGCTACTTCGCTTGATGATACAGTGTCAGTCTCCAGCACTGTTTCTACGACCTCCACAAAGACACTATAGGAGGCAACTCCAGCCCTTGCTTTCTTATCTACGTTGGCCTTGTAAAAGATTCACAGCAGAAGCATCCATTTTACAGTTCCCAGCACACTGAGCTCCATGGCTTGATTGCATCTCAGGCTTAATATGTACCATTAAGAAAAAGTTAATAGCCTTCTACCATAAAGAACCTGGAATAGCTCACTTCTTAAAGGAAAAAAAAATGTGTTTTTAATTAAAGAAAATATAACCTCCTGTGGATACTTTCTTGCTTCTAGCCATAAGTTGTATGGCTTTAGTTAGGTAGTATCTGCCTTGCGGAAAAAAAAAAACAAAACTTTGTGACCTAAACAAGTTTATTGTTGCTAAAGAAAACTCCTCAGAGCAACTGATTAAGAACTTTGATTAAGTCAAAGTTCTAAAAATAATGATTTCTGCTTAATTCCATTTACCATATACACCCTATATGATATTCTTTCTACATGCTTACTTTGCCCAGGGAAACTGCAAGTGTTCTAACAGATTTTGCTTTGAAAGAAAGATCATATTTTCAGAATAAAGACTCCTTGGAAACCAATACAAGCCAAGGAAAGTCTTCTATATTTATAGTTAACCGCTTCAAGGAATTGGAATTCATCTCATGGTAGATGTAGGGTTTTATGGTACAGATGAAGCATATTTTATAGCAAATATAACTGGAGTCATAGAAACCAAAATCACCCCTGGTCCCCTCTCAAGATGCTAAGCCCCAGCAGGCTGCACTCCATTAACTAGACGAAGATTAGGTGCCTAAGAACTGAGAGAGCAAATGCCTGTCCCTTGTGGCTCCTACAGTAGAATGTGGAGTTCTACCTCACATAGATTCCAAAAGGAGAAATTAACGTCAAACAGGGAAGTTGTTTAGACGATGCTATGAAATTAAAAAAAAAAAAAAAAACCTATCCACTACATACATCGGCAGTATTTTTTTACTTTTTAAAGTTCTTTTTTCACTTCTAAAATTAGCTTGTAGCTTCAAAACAAACTCTGAGAATAAAATAGCATTGATATAAAGTATGAGAAGAACGAGACTCCATCCATGAGTCCAACAACAACAAACGACATGAGAGAAATGAGACTCCATAAAGGTGGGTGAGGGGCCCAAGGTAGCAGAGCTAGTCTAAACAAAACAAAACTTAAATTCCGTTTCCAACGTGCCATCCAAGATTCATGGGTCTACCTGAAGAATACGCTCCCTGATTCAATTAGTTCCGGAATTACAATATTTGTCCCGTGAAGAACCACAACTTACAGTATAAAATTTATTACTGTCTACATTCAACCACTGACCTCTTTTCCTTCAAATATGACCCAGACTTATTCAAAAATCTGAAAATAATTTTGAAAAATACGTCTCTGCTCTTATTTGAGAGGTTGCATTTACAAATTATTCATGAACTGCTTACAAACTGGTCCCTTTTGGTAGAGTATTTTTGTGCCTGACCAGGTAGAAATGGGCATCTTTTTACTACTAAGTATTCAAGTAAATATTACATGATTGGTTGAAGTAGTGTTTTTATGGTTCCCCTGGATATATTTTCTAGCAAACTCTCAACACCTTTCCCCATTTTTAAATATTAAGAATCACAGACCCAGATATTCCATCATTTTCATACAAGAGTTTCAAAATTTAGACTTTATAGGTATAATTAAGCCCGTATTTGTTCCATTTGGTAGGAAAAACAGGCTTTTTGAGAAGCCATTGCCAGGATTTGTGTTTACTTCCCAAGAGCTTCCCAATATTAGAGACACTTCTGAATTTCCACCTACTACCAACCGTGGCTGATTTTACTGGTTAATGTCTATAATACAAGTAGTCCTCAACTTTTTATACCTTCCAAATCACCTTCCTTCAAAAACACTGATTGTCATGAGAGAAACAAATCAAACAACGCTTTGTTTCTGAGAATGAAATTCACAAACAGTATCAGCCGGGCATTCTCCAAGGAAATAAAACTAATAGGAGATAGATTGATTTATGATTAAAACTGACTCACACAGTCGTGGAGCTGGCAAGTCCAAAGTCCGTGAGGCAAGCCAACAGTCTGGAAACTCACATGTGTTGCCGTCTTGAGGTGGAAATCTCCCCTGAGAAATCTGTCTTTGCTTTTAAGGCCTTCAGTTGACTGAGCGACTTTCACAAAAGCACCTTTGTGTCTCAAGAATTTCCAGGTGAGGTATTGACGCATTCTTGACCTGAGATGTATTAACACCACAAGCATTAGTTTCTACAAAAATCACGCCCCACCCCCCCCACCCCCCGCCCCACAGTCAATAATGTGTTAATACAGGAGTCCTGTGCAGACCATTAGAGGTAATGGTTCTCAGGTAAGGGTTTAAGAATTGCCTGCGGGATACCTTAGGCGGAAAACACAGAACACTTGTCCTGCAGTTTGAAAGACTTTAAACTTTGCAAAGAGCAACAGCAATAAAAGAAGGCTTGTGTGATGGTTAAATTTTAGGTGTCAACTTGTCTAGGCTATGGTGCCTATTTGTTTAGTCAAACATTAGTCTAGATGTTTCTATAGGTATTTTGTAGATGTGATGAACTCTCCCACCAGCTGACTTTAAGTAAAAAAGATTACCCTTGATAATGTGTGTGGGCCTCACGCAATCAGTGAGTGAGTAAAAGTCGCTTAGTCGTGTCTGACTCTTTGCGACCCCATGGACTATAGAGTCTAGGGGATTCTGCAGGCCAGAATACTGGAGTGGGTAGCCTTTCCCTTCTCCAGGGGACCTTCCCAACCCAGGGATTGAACCCAGATCTCCCACATTACAAGCAGATTCTTTACCAGCTGAGCCACAAGGGAAGCCCAAGAACACTGGTGAGTTTAGCCTAATCCTTCTCCAGGGGATCTTCCCGGCCCAGGAGTTGAAGGAGAGTCTCCTGCATTGCAGGCAAATTCTTTACCAACTGAGCTATCAAGGAAGCCCAAGGTGCTTTATGTGGAGATTAAAATATAAAAACATAACAAGGAAAAGCTATCCAATTATGTCATTTAATTCAAAAGTCACACACTCTAATGAAGCAAGAATTAAATCATCTTAACTGTTTATTTCCATTTGGTGATAAACAGCTAACAATAAAGACTTCCCAAGTGGCTCAAGTAGTAAAGAATTTGCTGGCAAATGCAGGAGACTCAGGTTGAATCCCTAGGTGGGGAAGATTCCCCTGGAGGAGGAAATGGCAACCCACTCCAGTATTCTCGCCTGGGAAATCCCATGGACAGAGGAGCCTGGTGGGCTACAATACCTAGGGTTGTAAAGAGTTGGACATGACTGATCAGGCAGCTAAGAATAAACAAAAAGGCTTAGAAGGTTGTTCTTTTAGGCCTCTCAGTTCAGTTCAGTTCATTCGCTCAGTTGTGTCTGACTCTTTGTGACCCCATGGACTGCGGCACACCAGGCTTCCCTGTCCATCACCAACTCCCAGAGCTTGCTCAAACTCATGTCCATGGAGTCGGTGATGCCATCCAACCATCTCATCCTCTGTCATCCCCTTCTCCTCCCACCTTCAATCTTTCCCAGAATCAAGGTCTTTTCCAATGAGCCATTTCTTCACATCAGGTGGCCAAACTATTGGAGTTTCAGTTTTAGGTCTCTGAGTTCCCTTTTATGTACCTCTCCCCACCACAGATAGTGAAGGACAGGGAAGCCTGGCATGCTGTAGTCCATGGAGTGGCAAAAAGTTGGACACACCTGAGTGACTGCACAGCAACCCCACCACAGAAGTCTCACCCCCACGCTTCCGATAGACCAAGTGATTCTCAAGCATAGCTACACATTAGAATCATCTGAAGCATTTTGAAGGGGAACAATAATGAAACAGAACAGTGCCCAGGGCCCCCTCTTGGAGATTCAGATTTAATCAGTCTTGATGGAAGCCATGATGCTACCAAGCTTGCAAGTCCTGTTCCAGCAGCATGGCACCTTCCCCAGTTAGAAAAAGGAAAGCCTCAGAGATCAACCTGTTAAGCCTCTCTTGGCTAAGTGATTGATTGTACTGGAGAAGGGAAAATTTCCAATGCTGCTTTATCTCATTCTGCCACTGCATTTCAAAAATTCTGTTGAGTATGGAATAAAATTTGTGTCTCCCGTTGTAGAAAATCCAGTCATGGATAGTCAAGCCAAAAGATGACCTTTCAGGACTTTGCTGGTAGTACAGTGGATAGGAATCCGCCTGCTAATGCAGGGGACACAGGATTGATCCCTGGTCTGGGAAGATTCCACATACCGTAAAGCACCTAAGCCCGTGTGCTGCAACTGCTAAGGGTCTCACACCTAGAGCCTGTACTCTGCAACAAGAGAAGCCACCACAATGAGAAACCCATTCCCCATAAGTAGAAAAAGCCTGAGCGTGGAAAAGAAGATCCAGAGCAACCAAAAAAAAAAAAAAGATGACCTCTTCCAGAGGCGAATTCAATCTTGTCCATTTTTTCCAGGACCTAAAATAAAATACTCTTTTTCTCATTAGGCCAAAAGAATACCTAATTGTTCTTTCCATGACACCCATCATCACAAAGCTCTTAGTTTCAAGACGTTAACTTTTTTGGGCAAGTTCTGGTTTACAATTAAGGATAAGACCTACTTACTCATCCATAGATCAGAGGTTTGGGATTTCTTTATTGCTTCTACCCCAGTAAGAAAGTTTCTAGCAGTCAATCATGTTTCTGTGTCCTCACTTTCCAGGCAAGAATACTGGAGTGGGTTGCCATTTCCTCCTCCAGGGGAGTCTTCCTGATCCGGGGATCGAAACTGTGTCTCTTTCATCTCCTGCATTGGCAGGTGGATTCTTTACCACTGCACCACCTGGGAAGCCCCTTTTAATATCAAAAGCATGGATCTTCATATCCCTTGTATACTGCATCCTGAAAAGCCTCAGGAGGGCTTGTCCATTTCAAACCAAAATCTTTACTGCCACCATGTGGACGACAGATATAAATTCAGATGACTGTGCTGAAATCTATCCTAAAATCAGAAACTAATAAAATTGATATTAACAGTACATAAAATCAGTCCTGAATATTCATTGGAAGGACTGATGCTGAGGTTGAAGCTCCAATACTTTGGCCACCTGATACAAAGAACTGACTCATTGGAAAAGACTCTGAGGCTGGGAAAGATTGAAGGCAAAAAGGGAAGGGGCGGCCAAGGATGAGATGGTTAGATAACATCACTGACTCAATGGACGTGAATTTGAGCAAACTCCTAGAGACAGTGGAGGACAGAGGGGCCTGGCATGCTGAAGTCCATGGGGTCACAGAGAGTCAGATGGGACTCAGCGACTGAACAACTATCACCTGGAATAAGCTTACTTTGTGCTACAGCTCTTTATAGAACAACATGAAAAGCTTGGAGGCAAGTTAAAGACATGCAGAACTTTCAACTGTTAGTCTCAGAGATTTTAACTGTGTCAATTTGGCCACTTTGTGCACACACACCAAATGATTCATCTAAATTTTTCATTTTGTTCCTTCGAATTTTTTTTAATTTTAGGGGAAAAAATGACCTATTTTGTCTCTGACAAGATAGCATTAATGATAAAGTATATCTTCTCAATATTAAACTCCCACCAAGATTGGTTAAAAGATGTTAAAAATAGTAAAAAAATACTTCACTTGTGACATACTGTATTGCTTTTCAAAGGACTTTCCTACATTACCTCATCCAATCTTCATCATAGTCACATGAAGCAGATAATCCAGGTCCTAATACATCCAATTTACAGATAATGAATGCACTAATATCAAGCTAACAATGGTGACATAACAATGATCACTGGTCACGAACACTGATCTAACAGTAATGAAATTTACTTAGCACATTCCTTAAATCAGTTAGGGCACATACTGCTTTGTACATGCACCACTTCTCTATTGCTTAGTAACATGCCACCCTGAAAAAGCAGCTTAAAACAGTAGCAATCATTATATATGCTTACAAATCTGGGGTTTGACTGGACCCAAAGTTTCTCAGACAGTCACAGTCAGGCAGTGGTTGGGGCTGGGGCCATCTTGCAAGTTTTTCATTCATATAAACTAACACGGGCTGGAAGGAATCCAACAGCTAGAGTCTGAATAGTGGAACTCCTTGGGCCTCTCTCTCTAGGTGGTCTATTCAGGTATTCTCCACACGGTGGCGCCAATGGTAAAGAATCTGCCTGCCAATGCAGGCAACACAGGAGATGGGGGCTTGATCTCTGGATCGGCAAGTTTCCCTGGAGGAGGAAATGGCAACCCACTCCAGTGTTCTTGCCTGGAAAACCCCATGGACAAAGGAGCCCGGCGGGTTACGGTCCATAGGGTTGCAAAGAGTCGGACACAACTGAGAGGCTGAGCACAGCACCACCTGCCAGCCTCAGGGGAGCCAGACTTTGCACCAGGGGGCTGAAAGTTCTCATAGTAAATTTCCCAAGATATGATGGCACATGTAATCGATCCTCAGGAATCAGGCAGCATCCTTTCTACCACATTCTGTTCTACAGGCAGTGAAAAGACTCATTCAGTTACCAGGGAAGGTGAAATAGCATGCTTTTTTTTTTTTTTTTTAAATGAATGGAGTATCACCTAATTTGTAGATATTTCAAAATCACTGTTAGTTTCACTGACCTCCATGAGCTAGGAACTTCTATTACCCACATTTTACAGATGGAGAAATTGAGGCACAGAGTGGTTAAATAACCGCTCTCAAGGTCAGCGACTAGTTTACAGCATTAGGATTTGAATCCACACAGTTTGACTCCAGACTCTATACTCTTAACCTATATACATATCTTGACACTGAAATTGGTAGTTAGATATACACTGACAATTCTGAAGGGTATTTCACTCTCAACCATAATTATCAAGTTAAAAAGTGGAAAAGCCTGTATTTCTCCTTCTCTTTATCCCATTTCCACAAGGAAATCATATCTACCCAGGCTACATTTTGTAGAATATATTACCTTTTAAATAAACATTTATTGAGCATCTGGCCAGCATTTACAAAGGACATTCCCCACTGTCAGAGGAATTTCCACTCTAGAGGAAAGGCAGGCATCTATACCCATAAACTAGGGAGTAAATGACATCCCCAAAAGAAAGGAAATCGCAGAGGTAAGGGTTGGTCTGTGGCAAGTCTCCACATCTGAACATCAGCACAGGTTCTTGAAGGCTTCCCTGGTGGCTCAGATGGTAAAGAATCTGCCTGTAATGCAGGAGACTTGGGTTCGATTCCTGGGTCAGGAAGATCCCCTGAAGAAAGAAATGGGAACCCACTCCAGTATTCTTGCCTGGAGAATCCCATGGACAGAGGAGCCTGGTGGGTTACAGCCCATGGGGTCTCAAAGAGTTGACATGACTGAGCAACTGATACTTTATCTTTCTTTTCAGTTTCTTGAAGGTGATGCTGCTCTCTGCAATTAAGTCAGCTCAAGGGAAGGTTACCTTGTAATGTTCCCTGCCCACGCAAGAAGCATTCCATCTGTCTTTTCTTCTCTTGCATCTTACCAGCCAAGGCACCTTTCCTGAAAATTCCAGCTGGCAATTGAAGTTCAGAAGGACAATGAGAATGATACATCGATCATCAGCCTTCAGTTGAAAAATCACCATGAACTGTTTGGTTTTATTTTGTCAGTTTGTTTACCTTAGTGATAGGTGGGAAGACGACACATCAAAAATAGCGATTAAAATAGGTCATGCTGCCACATCTACAATCAGGCTCTGGATAAATAGAAATGAGACAGAATATGTCTTCCAAGGTCATCAATAACCAGCTCTGGGCTTTCTTTTGTACTTTTTACTTAATCCTCCTTTTACTCAAACTCTCCACATGGTTTCCAGTGTTCAAATAACAGTGATAATAATACCTTATGTTTATATATGTTTGACATTTTTCAATGTATCTGTCCTTCATCTAGCCAGGACCCTCCCCATGGGGCCAGGCATTCACGGGGCCAAAGGGACATACACACCCAAGAATCCATTTTTCCTCCTTCCAGACCTTGCTCTAGGACACAGGGTGCAGAATGACTTGCAAAATTCCAGCACCTACACAGGCATCTTCTGCAGGGTGACCGCACTGTCAGCGGGCCAAGAGGGAGTTGTTTGCATAAGATGTGGACAGGGTTCAGACACGTGGGCTGAGGTCTGAACATGCGTGTAAATGAGATCATCAGAGAGCTGGACAGATTGGACCTGGAAAGGAAATAGTGACAGGTCATGGGCTGGAGACTGGCTTTCTGCCTTCTGCCAAGTTCAATCACAGAGTTCAGAGGACTCTAAGGATTTTAAACTTAAACCTGAACGTTCAGATTGTTATGAAGACATATTTGCCAAACTAGGAGGATAGAACATATTTTATTTATTTAACAGTTTGTTAGCTTGATTTCAAACTTTTAAATATTTATACATATGCTATGTGGGCCTCGATTTGGATTCTTACACCTGGGCCTGCAGTTTCGGGTCCAGTCTGTATTTTGCAGGTACTAAAATGAGTCATTAAATGATTTCTTCCCTTTCTCCCCCGCCACATAAAAGCAGTACTCAGATGTCTCAACCAAACAGGTTTAACAACAGCAAGCTACACCCAGGCTTATCAGGATGGTGACTTAAAGCAAGCTACTGGCTCTCTCTCCTCCAGAATCAAGCCTGGAAATTGTGAAAGAAAATGAAAATGATTTGAGGGACTAACAACCATAATGATAATTATTATGAGAATCCTGGAGAGTCTGAAGGCTGGAGGATCCCCTAAAGGCTATCTTGAACTTGGGGACAGAGGAGAGGGAGGCTGAATTGTAGTGGTTTCAACCCTGTGCAGAGAAAGCCAGAGAAAAGCTTCTAAACTCTGCTCATGCACTCAGAAAAGTTTAAAACTCTAAGAATATCATAAAAGAAAGTCTGAATGAATGAAAAGACAGTCTATGCTCCCAGAGTCAATGACTTGCTATCATAAAAATATCAATTCTCTCCAAATTTATCTATAAATTAAATGCAATCACCGTTAAAATTCCCAGTGAATTTTTTATCAGTCATTCCAAATCCTTATTTGAAAATGGTGGACTTCCCTGATAGTCCTTGGTAAAGAATCCACATGCCAAAGCAGGGGATACGGGTTCAATCCCTGGTCTGGGAAGATCCCGGAGCAACTAAGCCTGAGCACCACAACTACTGAAGCTGTGCACTTTAGGGCCCATGTGCTGCAACCACTGAAGGCCATGCACCTGGAGCCCACACTCTACAACAAGAGAAGCCACCACGATGAGTAGTCCAGGCACCGCCACGAGATTAGCTCACATTTGCCGCAATGACAAAAAGCCCCCACACAGCAATGAAGGCCCAGTGCAGCCAAAAATAAATAATAGAGAAAATGATATTAAAAAAAGCAAATGGATGTAGAAATATAAAGTCTACAACAAAGAAGTCTAAAAAAGAAGGGAATATGCATAACCAGATGTTAAGACATAGTACAAAACTGTACAAATAATAAACAGTGTAATAACATACAAAGAGTTAAAAAGAATAAAATAGGAATCCAGGTATATATGGAAACCTAAAACGTGATGGTAATGGCACCAGAAATCCATGTGAAAAAGTTGGATTGTTTTGTAAATGGCTTAGAATTTTTAACTTGTGTAAGAAAATTGAATTGAAATCCTATCAAATAGACATGCAAAGATAGACTGCATGCAAATGGTCTAAAGGCTTTAAAGTAAAAGATAATTCTCTGGAGTTAATAAAAATGTAGGGAACTACATTTGTAAAATGAGGTCAGGAACTACCGAATAAAGATTCAAAAAAGACAAATCATAGGCAAAATACTGACGTATTTTATTACATCAGTATTAAAGAGTTCTGTTCAACAAAGGGTAAATTTCACAGGCATATGCAGATGAATAATATATCTGCAAATCTAAAACCAACAAGCTGGGGATTTCCCCAGTGACCCAGCAGTTAAGACTTTGCCTTCCAGCGCAGGAGTTGCAGGTTCAATCCCTGATCAGGGAGGGAAGATCCCACATGCCTCATGGTCAAAAAATCAAAACATAAAACAAAAGTAATATTTTAACAGATTCAATAAAGACTTTAAAAAGGGTCCACCATAAGAAAAATCTTCTAAAAATTAAATTAAATTATAACCAAAAAGGCATTAAAATCTAGAAAATATGAAAAAATCCACAAAGAAAATAAAAATACATCAATTGAATAGGTGAAGCACAGGGAAATTTTAGGGTGGTGAAGGTGTTCTGTGTAATACTGTGGTGTTGAATAAATGATATATGAATACATTTTTCAAAACTCATAAAACTGTAAAATACAAATAATGAACCATAACATATCCAATTCTAAAGTCATCACTTAAGAGGATCACGGGAAAGAATAAGGACTGTGACAAGAGAATCTGACTGTATTACACGTGTATGAAACAACTCCACTGAAGGGATGGGGAAAAAGATACTAACCTATATAACTTTAGAATTAATGAAGTCTTTAGGACTAAAGGCAAAAGGAATTGCACATAAGCACTGTACTTGCTTATAAAGGACAGAAATGGTATGGACCTAACAGAAGCAGAAGATATTAAGAAGAGGTGGCAAGAATACACAGAAGAACTGTACAAAAAAGATCTTCACGACCCAGATAGTCACGATGGTGTGATCACTCACCTAGAGCCAGACATCCTGGAATGTGAAGTCAAGTGGGCCTTAGAAAGCATCACTACAAACAACGCTAGTGGAGGTGATGGAATTCCAGTTGAGCTATTTCAAATCCTGAAAGATGATGCTGTGAAAGTGCTGCACTCAATATGCCAGCAAATCTGGAAAACTCAGCAGTGGCCACAGGACTGGAAAAGGTCAGTTTTCATTCCAATCCCAAAGAAAGGCAATGCCAAAGAATGCTCAAACTACCACACAATTGCATTCATCTCACATGCTAGTAAAGTAATGCTCAAAATTCTCCAAGCCAGGCTTCAGCAATACGTGAACTGTGAACTTCCAGGTGTTCAAGCTGGTTTTAGAAAAGGCAGAGGAACCAGAGATCAAATTGCCAATATCCGCTGGATCATCGAAAAAGCAAAAGAGTTCCAGAAAAACATCTATTTCTGCTTTCTTGACTATGCCAAAGGCTTTGACTGTGTGGATCACAATAAACTGTGGAAAATTCTGAAAGAGATGGGAATACTAGACCATCTGAACTGTCTCTTGAGAAACCTGTATGCAGGTCAGAAAGCAACAGTTAGAACTGGACATGGAACAACAGACTGGTTCCAAATAGGAAAAGGAGTCTGTTAAGGCTGTATATTGTCACCCTGCTTATTTAACTTATATGCAGAGTACATCATGAGAAACGCTGGGACACAAGCTGGAATCAAGATTGCCGGGAGAAATATCAATCAACTCAGATATGCAGATGACACCACCCTTATGGCAGAAAGTGAAGAAAAACTAAAAAGCCTCTTGATGAAAGTGAAAGAGGAGAGTGAAAAAGTTGGCTTAAAGCTCAACGTTCAGAAAACTAAGATCATGGCATCTGGTCCCATCACTTGATGGGAAATAGATGGGGAAACAGTGGAAACAGTTCCAGACTTTATTTTTTTGGGCTCCAAAATCACTACTGATGGTGATTGCAGCCATGAAATTAAAAGACGCTTACTCCTTGGAAGGAAGGTTATGGCCAACCTAGATAGCATATTTAAAAGCAGAGACATTACTTTGCCAACAAAAGTCCATCTAGTCAAGGCTATGGTTTTTCCATTGGTCATGTATGGATGTGAGAGTTGGACGGTGAAGAAAGCTGAGCGCCGCAGAATTGATGCTTTTGAACTGTGGTGTTGGAGAAGACTCTTGAGAGTCCCTTGGACTGCAAGGAGATCCAATCAATCCATCCTAAAAGAGATCAATCCTGGGTGTTCATTGGAAGGTCTGATGTTGAAGCTGAAACTCCAATGCTTTGGCCACCTCATGCGAAGAGTTGACTCATTGGAAAAGACCCTAATGCTGGGTAGGATTGGGGGCAGGAGGAGAAGGGGATGACAGAGGATGAGATGGTTGGATGGCATCACTGACTCGATGGACATGGGTTTGGGTAGACTCCGGGAGTTGGTGTGGACAGGAAGGCCTGGCGTGCTGCGATTCATGGGGTCACAAAGAGTCGGTCACGACTGAGCGACTGAACTGAACTGAACTGTACTTGCATTGATAAAGTTATTTCCCATGGGGATATACCAATGAGTTAACAATTCTGATACTGCAATACATGTGTTCCGGAAGTGAACAATTCAATAAGTAGATGGAGGTTAGTAGGAATGAGGATTCTCACTGTTGGAGTGGAAGTTTACAAGCAAATGAGGAGGACGCTGAAATGATGAGTGTGGTAATGGATTAGAGTTGAAGATATCAGTAGGACTCATGTTTAATTTAGGGACTTCCCTGGTGGTTCAGATTGTAAAGAATCCATCTGCAGTGCAGGAAACCTGGGTTCGATCCCTGGGTTGGGAAGATCCACTGGAGAAGGGAAAGGCTACGCACTCCAGTACTCTTGCTTGGAGAATCCCACAGACAGAGAAGCCTGGCGGGCTACAGTCCATGGGGTCACAAAGAGTTGGACATGACTGAGCGACTGAGCTCACACACAGGTGGCTCAGCAGTAAAGAATCTGCCTACCAATGCAGGAGACGCAAGTTTGATCCCTGAGTTGGGAAGATCACATGGAGAAAGAAATGGCAACCCACTCCAGTATTCTTGCCTGGGAAATCCCACGGACAGAGGAGCCTGGAGGACTACAGTCTAGGGGGTTGCAAAGAGTCAGACATGATTTAACAACTAAACAACAACAGATGGTTACACATAGAAATATTTATACATATGTGTCAATGCAGGGGGTGGTATAAACTCCTGTATTTGTATGCTCTGTCTGAGAAGGCCTAAAGGAAACAATAGTCCAGGAGCAATGAACACACCTAACACTCAGATTTTGGTTTCTAATACCATTCTCCAACAAAGGGATCTAACAATTTTTTGGAGAAATGGCTGTTCTAGGACTAGGGGAGGAAGTATTGAAAATGAACTTAGAGACTCTTGTAATACCAGGAAGAATGAAAGTGCTAAAAAAACAAACAAACAAAAAAAAGGAAAAGACCCACAAAGATTGGGGTAAAGTCAAAGGGACACAGGAACCAATGTAAAGAGTTTCCAGTGGTTATACCTAGAACAAAATAGATACACTGGTATTGGATTATAACCCAAAGTATAAACTAAATGTCCACAAACTAGTTCATACTAATATAAATAAATGATTACTAAATAAATAAATAAATAAACTAACAAATGAGAGAGAAGAAATAAAACTCCCCTGCAAAAGCATTTCAAATAAATTATGAAGATATTCCTCCTTAAAGGAAGAGGGAGCATAACTCTCCATTCTTTAAGTGTAGACTTTGCCTAGTGACTTCCTTCCAAAAAGTACAATATGGAAAAGGAAGGCGAAAAAATAAACTTCACAGTAGAGAAGCCTGAAAAACACTCTTTAGCCAGATGATCAAAGTCAACATCAACAGTGATAAATCATGTAGATAGTATGTACACTTGATATGATGGAATGAAAATGAAATTCTACTTCTGGTGTCTTCCTCCTAAAAATCCACAATTAATGAGAAAAATATCACACAAGTCCCAACAAAGGAACATTTACAAAATATCTTGGACCAGTACTCCTCAAAACTATCAAGGTCATCAAAAACTAGAAACGTCTGAGAAACTATCACAGCCAAGAGGAGCCTAAGGAGACATGAAGACTGAGTGTAATGTGGTGCCCTGAATGGGATCCTGGACAAGGAAAACTATATTCGGTGAAAACTAAGGAAATCTGAATAAACTGTAGTTTGTTAATTGTCACAAATGTAACATACTAACGTAAAATATTGTTAGGGGAAACTATTGAGACGGGGAGGGAATATGGGCACTCTGTATTATTGGATCAATTTTCTCTAAATCTAAAACCCTTCTAAAATATAAAGGCTATTAATAAAAATTCAGCTTATCAGTGAGGAAGCCCAGAAACTTGTGACATATAAAGAGATAATCATACTCATACGTTATCAGAGAAATGCTAATTAAAACATCAGTGAGATATCACTTTGCCTCTGTGAGACTCAATGAACTTGGAAATCTGGAGAATGCCAGCTTTGGAGATTTTTATTAGTAGATAAAGGAACTCTCAGTGTTCTGCTGGCTGGAGTGCAGTCTGGTATACATATTCTAAGAAGCCTTTAGTCACTTAAATACAGGTACAAATTCTGACTCCACATTCCATACTAGGAGATAGATGATAGGTAGGTGGATAGATAGATATATACATAGATGATGGACAGATAGATAAAAAGAAATAGATAGATCTCACATAGGTGCATAGAACATGTAGGAGGATGCTTTTGTGGAAACAGAGAGTCAACAAAAACTGCATACCCGGCCCTAGCCTAGAAGAATAAACAAGTAGAAGATGAGGGATGCACACCATCGAATATTACACAGATGTTAAAAGATCATAAGATACACATTTGGAGATCCAAGTGGTCCTTAAAATCACAGTGCAGACCAAAAATTAAAAGAAATGCAATGACTTTTGTACACATTACCATCTACATAAGTTAAAAATGCATACATGCAAAACAAAATTTTGTATTTAACAAGAACAGGCACAATGAAAGTATCTGTAGGAAGTACATGGAATGGTTACTTACAGGCAAAGGGAAGTGGGATATGAGGAGCGGGCATAAATTGGACAGGAGATGAGCCTTCCATGAACCAAAGAAGATAACATGTATTAACTGCGTGTGAGTAACATTGTTAACTAAATTTCTGCCCTTGAGGTCCAACAAGAAAGAAAATATATTCTAACTCAGTTATGGAAATGAGGTCTGAAATCTCAGCTGAGTTCACTCCCATACATTAGATATCGTTCAGGTCCGCACTGTCTGTGGCTTTTCCCAAGACCTCTCCCGTGGTCTGTGATAACAGTTGAGGGAGAGAAGGATACTATGCAGCTTCCTAAGGAATTCTACAATGGAAGTTATCCAGGGCTCCAGTACTCAGGTCTTCATGGCAGAGGCCCAACCTGTCATTAAGACGTCATTCCCAGGGACCAGTAGCGCCTATAGTCTCCTGACCAGAAATCAGTTAGCCAAGGACTAAGCCAGAACTTAGCATTGTTTGTATGCTGTTGAAAAGTAACCTGCGTTGTCACTTACTCTTGTGATGCAAGAGTAACAAATTCTAACAAATATATAAGAAAAAAGATAATGTTTCCCCCAGCATTAGACTAATTTGGGTCCTGCTGTGGTAGCATGGCCCCCACATAGTACAGAGCAGAGTCAGATCCAACACATTCAGAGAAAACCCTGTTCTTTACAAGGCCTTGAAGAACTCTTCTCCAAGAAACAGAATTAGTTCTAAATGGTTAGGATGGGGATTGGGTTCAAGAGAAATGTTATCCGATTCTTGATCCCATTGAGCTAAGCCTGGGCTTAGATTACTTAAAATCTCTAACTAGGGTCCATTAGTAAGGATTATTTCAGTAGCTGAGAATTATGTTTACTATGTGCCAGGCATTGTTCACAACACTTTATCAGCACTATCCCAAAATTACACACACACACACAGATACATCTATGAGATAGGTTCAATAATTACACAAATTTTATAAATAAGAAAACTGACACACACAGAAATTAAGTGACTGGGTAAAGGCTGTGTGTGTGTGCTCAATCATTCAGTTGTGTCCAACTCTTTGCCCGTTGGACTGTAGCCCACCAGGGTCCTCTATCTATGAAATGTTCCAGGCAAGAACACTGGAGTAGACTGCCATTTCTTACTCCAGGGGTCTTCCCAATCCAGGGGTCAAAACCACATCTCCTGCATCCCCTGCATTGACAGGATTCTTTACCACTGCATCACCTGGGTGAAGGCTGTTGTTGTTCAGTCGCTAAGTTGAGTCTGACTCTTTGCAGCCCTATGGACTGCAGCACACCAGGTTCCTCTGTCCTCCACTGTCTCTTGGAGTTTGCTCAAATTCATATCTATTGAGTCAGTGATGCTATCTAATGACCTCATTCTCTGCCACACCCTTCTCCTACTGCCCTCAGTCTTCCTCAGCATCAGGTGTCTTTTCCAATTAGTTGACTCTTCACATCAAGTGGCCAAAGTATTGGAGCTTCAACATCCGTCCTTCCAATGAATATTCAGGGATTGACTGATTTGATCTCCTTGCTCTCCAAGGGGCTCTCAAGAGTCTTCTTCAGCACCACAAATTGAAACTATCAATTCTCCAGCACTCAGCCTTCTTTATAGTCCGACTCTCACATCAATACACACGTGCATGCTCAATCACTTCAGTCGTGTCCGACTCTCTGCGACCCCATGGACCATGGCCCGCCAGGCTCCCCTGTCCCTGGGGTTCTCCAGGCAAGAACACTGGAGTGGGTTGCCATTTCCTTCTCCAAGCCAGTTCTTAAATATTTAAAAGTTTATCATGGTAGATTTTGAATGCTATCTGATAGGCAAAATTAATTTGTCAAAAGTAGAAAGAATAATCTGTTTTTGAAACAAGCATCATTGAAACTGGTCACATAATTCCTCTACTGCTCTGACTATAACAGCCTAAGTTGTATTTTATATAATGTACGCTGTGTACTCTATTACATGTACTCTATTAACCTTTTTTTATTTTAGCAACTTTCAAAAATACTGGCCAGCAGTCTACTTCCATCCAGCATATTTCTAGGCTATTATGTGTTATCAAGGGCCCAAGAAAAGGAAACTTATTCTAGTGCTAGCATTAGGGAAAAAAAAAAAAGATTATATAGAAGGAGGTATAGACATAGCCACCGAATATACAGTTATGGAGATATAGATGAATATCCATATTACATATACCACTTTGCCCTTCTATTAATATAACTAAGAAATGACTGCCAGAATGGGAAGTTTAATCTATTACATATACTGAAAACCTCATAATATTTCAGGCAAGTACTTTATTCTGTATTCTGTGAATTGAAAAGACCCCTTCTTTCCCACTGTTGGAATGCCAGAGAAAAAGAACACTAAATTGCAAGGGCCGAGACCAGAGTTTTATCCCAGTTTTGCCACCATCATACTGCATGACTTTGGAGATTTCATTCAATCTTCTCAAACTCGCACCTGTAAAATGCTAACAATGGACTGTATAACCTCTACAATTCCTTCTTCACTCCACATTCTCTGACAACAGTATACATCATATGAGTTTGATGCTATTCTATGCCCAGTATCTGAAACTTTTTTTAATATTTATTTTTATTTATTTGGCTGTGGCCAGGTCTTAGTTGCAGCATGTGGAATCTTCAGTCTTCACTGCAGCACATGAGATCTTTAGTTGGGACCTGTGAACTCTTAGTCGTGGCATGTGGAATTTAGTTCCCTGATCAGGGATCGAACCCAGGCCCCCTACACTGGGATCATAGAGTCAAGTCACTGCACCACCAGGGAAGTCCCTGAAACTTTTTGCAAATCATTAATTACTCAGTTGAAGAAAGCTGAGCGCTGCAGAATTGATGCTTTTGAACTGTGGTGTTGGAGAAGACTCTTGAGAGTCCCTTGGACTGCAAGGAGATCCAATCAATCCATCCTAAAAGAGATCAATCCTGGGTGTTCATTGGAAGGTCTGATGTTGAAGCTGAAACCCCAATACTTTGGCCACCTCATGCGAAGTGTTGACTCATTGGAAAAGACCCTAATGCTGGGTAGGATTGGGGGTGGGAGGAGAAGGGGACAACAGAGGATGAGATGGTTGGATGGCATCACCGACTCGATGAACATGGGTTTGGGTAGACTCCGGGAGTTGGTGATGGACAGAGAGGCCTGGCGTGCTGCAGTTCATGGGGTCGCAGAGAGTCGGACACGACTGAGCGACTGAACTGAACTGAATTACTCAGTTGACCACTAGATGGCAGCAGATCCCTGATTACTATGTGAATGCAGGCAGCCAAGTCAACCTTGATAACATTGTGAATTCTAGTATCAAAAGGTTCATGGAAGAACTTGGATTGAGTTTTATTCAGCTTTACCTCTTATTATTTCCATGATCTTGGGCAAATTGGCCTTTTGGGGTTTCTGATTACCTACCATAAAATCAGAGGGCATCTTCTAGATCTAAAAGTATGATTGAATATCATTACCTTAGCAAGAGCAAGATAATTTTAAATAGTAATGTCCTCTTTTTCTAGCTTGAACTGTTCAAACAGTTTGTATCTGAAACAAAGAAAAATTCCATTTTCTATCCATGAGATCTTGGGCAATTAGCGATATTTGTATTTGCTCACCTGTAAAATGGAGAAAATAAGAGTATCTCCAAGGGATATTATAATGAGTAAATAGATATGGCAATTAAAGTAGCTAATAACATCAGTCATTTTTATAAATTGTTTATTAATTTTTTTTAATTATTATGATTGTGTTGCTTGGCATTTGGACTCCCTCAGACCATTATTCTTATCACACCTTTCCCCTGATATTTGAAGGTATAAGCCAGTGACTTTAGGCTGACTCTCATTTACATGTTCAGAGTCTACAGAGAACCATATGTGGGTCCAGAAATACCTCTAGAAATCCTCTTTAGTCTAAGTGGCTGCGAAAAGTTCCAGGCCTTGGATCTGTAAGTCCTGAAAAAATCTAGGTATTTGCTTTAATCACTCCTCACCAAAACTCCTTGAAAGAGCTCTCAGATCTGGAGTGGTGGCCTGTAGACTTTTGGATTCCCCCTTAAAGAATGGGAAGTCAATCTGAAGGCCTCCAGGTAAACATGGACTTCTAGTCTCAGCAAAGCACTACAAAGACTAGTAACTCTGAAAGATGCCTAACCTAGATTGCAGAAACCAATGTAAGTGGTTTGTCCTTGAACTGGCTCTGGCAATTATTTAGCACAATCATCAATTACATTACTTCTAAATAAAAATACTGTTTTACATATTGTGTGACAAGAGCTGCCACTTTCTCTTAGGTATTCGTTTAAATCCCTGAAGACATAAAATACATGAAAAGGCCAAAGACGTCGGGTCATGGAAACAAATAAAATCCCTAGGAACCACTGTGCTTCTTTGCCCTCATTAGCCATCATCACTTTGAAAATATTGGATGCAATATTGGATGTAATTGAAGTGCAAAGCAGAGCAAAACCTATCTTGAGTTCCTAGTATGAACTGTGCCTTTACCCACTCCATCTTTTTCCAAAGAAGCCTACATTGCAACAAATTTCTCTGTTTTTCTTTCTTTTTTTAAATAATACGGTGTTTAGCATATAGTTTATTTAGCAAGAATGTAGGTGTATGCTGTTAACTTGTTCTGTGGTGTAACAGGGCGAGTCCATCAAAATATCAGTGCTGACAAACAATGGTAAGCCAGAGAACATGGCCCAGAACAGGGCAAATGCCATGGAGGATATAGCCCAGCAACTCAAGGTCAGAGCAGGTGATGAGAAAACAGGACCAGAGATGAGCTGGATCTAGAAATATCTAGCACTCTTTAGATTCTGGCAGGGTTGAGGACAAGAACATGAGACAGTGGCACTCCAAGGTCTGAGGCTGCCGGGGATGTTGAAGAAACCAGAAAAAAATAAAATAAAACTGTGGTCATCCCTTTAATGAGGCAGTATTGGAAACCTATTCTCTAACAGCTCTGGGTTCTTTATTCACTGGAGATGCCTCATGCTAAGTTGCTTCAGCCATGTCCGACTCTTTGCGACCCTATGGACTGTGGCCCACCAGGCTCCTCTGTCCAAGGAACTCTCCAGGCAGGAATACTGGAGTGGGTTGCCATTTCCTTCTCCAATAGATGCCTCAGAGCATTCAAAAAGGCAAAAGCAAGATTAAACAGTTCTTAAATGCATCTCTCTTATTTAAAAAGAATAATGAATACAAAATAGAATTACAAAGTAAGAAAAAAGGTTGGCCTCCAATCATACTTTTTAGCTCAGGAAAAGTTCTGCAGACGCAGCCCACGCTACACTGAACTCACTGAGGGCAGAGAACGAACCTGGCTTACCTCTTTATCATCAGTGCCCAATCTGGTGAATGTTTGTTACTGTTGCTGTGGATGATACAACCAAGTACATACCCAAAGCAAAAGCCTGTGATAGTGTCCTGTTGAGGGACCAAAGTGCAGAGTCACAAACACCCTGATCTTTAGCCCTCTCCAGACCTTTCAGCTGAATATATATGGAGTGTACAAAGGAATTCAATCACTTCAAACAAGAACTAAAGCCAGGATGTAGGATTCAAAAACTACAGTTTATGTAGGACATAAACTTCCTGCATGCCTCTTACATCTGTGTGCCTCTGACACCCTGAACGCCATCCCCACCAGTGGTGAGTTCATTAGAATGGCTTTATAAACATGATACAATCGGCTGGAAGTCAAAAGACCTATACCCTATGCCTGGTCTTGGCATCTACCAGCTGTGTGACCCGGAGCAAGCCATTTAATTGGAGATTTTCATGCATTAAACTAACAGTCTAATTTCAGCAATAATCATCCATTTCAGCAATAATAATCTGATTCTAAGCTGATCGTGAAGAAGAGAAAATTGGATTCAACTGGGCCAGCCAACACTCCTGATCTTTATAAATTCCCACACAGTCTTTTACTCTCCCTAATCCACATACTTTTCAGTGTGTGAACAACTAAACTACTTACAGGAGATTTACTAGTGACAAACACAAGGAGGATTCCAGCAAATTACATGTAATCATCTTTCTGTGTGCTTTAGAGCAGTATGAACTCGCACCATTTCAATATGCTCTTACATTGGTTAGCTAAAAACCTGAAACAAAATGTTTAACACCTTAAAGTGAAGCTATAAATATATAAGGGTCCTCACACTTTATCCAAGAAATCTTATAAGCAATGGTCTTCAACTTGACTACAGATGGCACATGAAAATGATGACAAAATTAGCAAATGTGACAAATGAAGCCATCAGTGACTGAAAAAATAAGGCAATGGAGGTAGAATTCTATGATGATCAGCTGCCACCAATGTGACACAGAGGCTTATGGTAAACTGTGTCCCTGAGTCGAAAAGAACTCCAATCCTTTAATATGTCCTTAAAGGAGGCCAGTATAGGGAGGCAGGAGAGAGAATAGATGCAGAGGAAAATGAGTTTGGGAGCTGAGGCAACCCTGGGTGAAATTATGAAGAATAAGCTATTTAACTTTGATCTTCATAGAACCCCTCATCATCACCACCATCACAACAGAGAATTAGTGATCAACTGCAAAGGTTCATCATCAGTTCCAAGTGCATTACCTTCTAATCTAATAAAAATGTCCTACTGAGTTCCTGTTTAGAGTAAGATAGAACAAACACATTCTATCCTCTCTCTCCCCCGGAATGTAGCTAAGAACCTAGACAGATGGCATGGGCAGCTATCTGAAGACTCAGAGCAGTTGTGGTAGGAAAGAGGACAAGACTGAAATACCACTGAAACAGCAGTACGTTTACCTTTCTCTGCCACTGGTATCCCCTGGCCTCAACTCCAAGCAGCCTAAAACCCAGAAGTAAGCCTCAGTGAAGATTGAAATAATACCTGGAAAAACTCTTTAGTTTAGGCTTGAGACGTGAGTAAGGTGTCATCTAAAACTCTGAAGGGGGAGGAAACTCCTCCCCAGTTGGAAGAGCTGTGGTTCTAGGACCTAAGAGGGTAGGGTGAAACTTCACTGTTTTCCTCTCTATCTTTCAACCACCAACCCACAAACACTGGCGGAGTCATGAAAAATACCTAGCATAGCAGAGTAAATCAACTTCCAGCTTTCTGGCAACAGGACTGAAAAGGGTGCCTTGAGGAACTGGAGAGAAATAGGTAAATCACAGAGGAGGGAGTGCAGAAAGCAGCTCTATAAAGTTGGCCGTGAACTCCTGGGCTCACACCCAAGTCGTATATACAGCAATCTAACCCTAGTAAGCATAGGAAAGACTCTGAGAACTAAGAGTCAGATCCTATTTATCAGACTTGCCACTGAATAAGACACATAGAGGCCAGATCCAAACAGGGAAGCAAGGATTTTGAAAATAAGAGTGAAAGAGAAAATGTCATGACAGATTCTTCAAACACTGAAAGGAAAATTAGGGGATACCAGCCAGAGATCTATGCACATAAATTTGACAACATAGGTGAAACAGACTGCTCCAAAACCACAAACTATCTAAATTCATCCAAGATGAAATGGAAAACTGGAATAGTATCATAAGTATTAAGGAAATTAAGCACAGAGATATAAACATTTAAAGTAAGAAATCCATAGGGTAAGATTGTTTCACTGATGAACTTCACTAAAACATTGAACAAATAACACAAATTCTATACAATCTCTTCCAAAAGTTAGACGATTAAGGAACACTTTCCAACTGATTTTGAGGCCAGCATTATTTCCATGCCAAATCAGACAAAGACAATACAAGAAAACTATAAACTAATAACCCTTATAACACAGATGCAAAATTCCTCAATAAAATGTTAGCAATTTGAATGCAGCAATATATACAAAGGATAATGCACCACAAGTAAGTTGGGTTTATCCCAAGAACCCAATGCTGATTCAATATTAAAATTCAACCAATGTAAACCATCATATTAACAATCTATAGGAAAAGGAAAATGCAAAATTATATCAACAGATGCAGAAAAAGTGTTTGACAAAATTCAATACTCATTCATAATTTTTTTAAAAAAATCTCTCAGCAAGCTAAAATGCAAAGGCAACTTCCTCAATGTAATACCACCAGTACCATATTTAACTGTAAAAGATTGAATGTTTTCCCTAGAATAGGAACAAAGCAAAGATATGACTCTCTCACTCGTATTCATTAACACACTGGAAGACCTAGCCAACGAAACAAGGCAAGGAAAAGAAACAGAACGTATATAGATTGGAAAGGGAAAAATAAAAATTTTTATATTTACAGATAACATGATTGTCCATTTAGAAAATCTCTAGTAATCTAACAGAAGGGGGAAAAAAGCTCCTAGTACTGATAAGTAATTTTAGCCAAGTTGCAGTATACAGTCAATGGACAAATGTTACTCATATTTATGTATATTAACAATGAACAAGTAGAAAACAGTTTTTAAAAACTATGATTTATAGTAAGTTAAAAAAAAAAGAAATACAGGGTGTGAGTGTAACAAAAGGGATACAGACTCTATGCTGAAAGCTACAAATGTTGATTAAAGAAAGCAAAGAACTTAGAAAAAAACCAAAAACTGGAGAGACATACCATGTTCATTAATTGGAGGATTCAATGTAGTGAAGATGTCAATTCTCCAAAATTGATCCATTCAGTGTTATCCATGAATCTCATGTTATTAGAGAAGCAGACAAGGTATAAAGAGAAAGATGAGGCAACCAAAATATGAATATCACAACCTTGCAAATTGCAGGTGTATCAGCTTTCCATTGCTGCTCTAACAAAATAGCATGAACTTAGTCGTTTAAAGTAACAAAATGTGTAATTTCACCACTGTGGAGGTCAGAAGCCAAAAATCAAGGTATTGGCAGGACGGCCTCCCTTTCTGAAAGCCCTAGAGAATCCTTTCGTTGCTCTTTCCAGCTTTTAGAGGCCACTGGCACTTCTTGGCTCATGGCTCTCTTCTTGCATTATCAAAGCCAGGCACGTTGCATCTCCCTGTGCCTTTTGTCTGTAAATGCATTTCCCTCTGACTGTTCTTCTGCTTCCTTCTTCCATTTTTGAGGACACTTGTGATCTCTTTGGGATTATCCAGACAATCCAAGATAATCTCCCTATTTTAAATCCAGTTTATCAGCAACCTTAATTTCCCTTTGTTTTGTAACAATGTATTCATCAGGTCAGGTCAGTTGCTCAGTCGTGTTCGACTCTTTGCGACCCCATGAATCGCAGCACGCCAGGTCTCCCTGTCCATCACCAACTCCCGGAGTTTACCCAAACCCATATCCATCGAGTCAGTGATGCCATCCAACCATCTCATCCTGTCCTCCCCTTCTCCTCTTGCCCCCAATCCTACCCAGCATTAGGGTCTTTTCCAACGAGTCAGCTCTTCGCATGAGGTGGCCAAAGTATTGGAGTTTCAGCTTCAACATCAGTCCTTCCAATGAACACCCAGGACTGATCTCCTTTAGGATGGACTGGTTGGATCTCCTTGCAGTCCAAGGGACTCTCGAGTCTTCTCCAATAACACAGTTCAAAAGCATCAATTCTTCAGCGCTCAGCTTTCTTTAGAGTCCAACTCTCACATCCATACATGACCACTGGAAAAACCATAGCCTTGACTAGATGGACCTTTGTTGGCAAAGTAATGTCTCTGCTTTTAAATATGCTGTCTAGGTTGGCCATAACCTTCCTTCCAAGGAGTAAGCATCTTTTAATTTCATGGCTGCAATCACCATCAGCAGTGATTTTGAAGCCCAAAAAAATAAAGTCTGACACTGTTTCCACTGTTTCCCCATCTATTTCCCATGAAGTGATGGGACCAGATGCCATGATCTTAGTTTTCTAGGTTCTGGAAATTAGAATGTGGACATCTTTGGGGAGGAGCATTAATGTACCTAGAACACCAGACTTTACTAACTGATTAATTTTAAGCGTTTGACGAGGAATTTTTAAAGATAGTGAGATATATAAGACAAAGCTGAAGCTCAGGAGGAGTTTCACATGGAACAAAGAAAATTTATTTATATATAATTTAAAGTTGAAGTGTTTTTATTTTGTTCTTATATGTTCTCCTTATCTCATTAATACTACCCAGAAAGTCAATAACTGTTTTAGGTCAATAACTCCATAAGCATGAAGTTGAATTAAAAGTCCATTTGGTGTTCTATATGGTTAGGAAACTAAACAAGTACATCACATACTGTAAAATATAAGACTAAACTGAATTTAGATGTGCATCGTAACATGATAAATGTAATCAGAGAACACAAAAAGGCATTACTTACTGATGTACCTGCAATAAAATGAATATAATTTCATTAGTAGAAAAAAGCTCTGGAAAGGGAATAATGAATAGAAAAGCACCATAATAATCAAAATTCAGTTCACTTCAGTTCAGTTGTTCAGTCGTGTCTGACTCTTTGCGACCCCATGGACTGCAGCACGCCAGGCCTCCCTGTCAATAACCAACTCACGTCCAGAGTTGCTCAAACTCACATCCATCAAGTCGGTGATGCCATCCAACAATCTCATCCTCTGTCGTCCCCTTCTCCTCCTGCCTTCAATCTTGCCCCGCATCTGAGTCTTTTCCAATGAGTCAGTTCTTCACATCAGGTAGCCAAAGTATTGGACTTTCAGCTTCAGCATCAGTCTTTCCAATGAATATCCAGGACTGATCTCCTTTAGGATGGACTGGTTGGATCTCCTTGCAGTCCAAGGGACTTTCAAGAGTCTTCTCCAACACCACAGTTCAAAAGCATCAATTCTTTGGTGCTCAGCTTTCTTTATAGTCCAGCTCTCACATCCATAATGACTACTGTAAAAAAAACATAGCTTTGACTAGATGGACCTTTGTTGGGAAAGTAATGTCTCTGGTTTTTAATATGCTATCTAGGTTGGCCATAACTTTTCTTCCAAGGAGCAAGTGTATTTTAATTTCACGGCTGCAGTCACCATCTGCCGTGAATTTGGAGTTCAAAAACATAAAGTCTCTCACTGTTTCCATTGTTTCCCCATCTATTTGCCATGAAGTGATGGGACCGCATGCCATGATTTTAGTTTTCTGAATGTTGAGCTTTAAGCCAACTTTTTCAATCTCCGTTTTCACTTTCATCAAGAGGCTCTTTAGTTGTTCACTTTCTGCCATAAGAGTGCTGTCATCTGCATATCTGAGGTTATTGATATTTCTCCTGGCAATCTTGATTCCAGTTGGTGCTTCATCCAGCCCAGCTTTTTGCATGATCTATTCTGCATATATTTAAATAAGCAGGGTGAACATATAAAGCCCTGACATACTCCTTTTCCAATTTGGAACCAATCTGTTGATCCACGTCTGGTTCTAACTGTTGCTTCTTGACCTGTATACAAACTTCTCAGGAGGCAGGTCAGGTGGTCTGATATTCCCATCTCTTGATGAATTTTCAGCAGTTTGTTGTGATCAACACAGTCAAAGGCTTTGGGGTAGTCAATAAAGCAGAAGTAGATGTTTTTTTCTGGAATTAATTCTTGTGCTGTTTTGAAAATCCAGTGGATGTTAGCAATTTGATCTTTGGTTCCTCTGCCTTTTCTAAATCCAGTTTGAACATCTGGAAGTTCACAGTTTACGTACTGTTGAAGCCTCGCTTGGAGAATTTTGAGCATTACTTTGCTAGCATGTGAGATGAGTGCAATTGTGCAGTAGTTTGAGCATTCTTTGGCATTGCTTTTCTTTGGGATTGGGATGAAAACTGACCTTTTCCAGTCCTGTGGCCACTGCTGAGTTTTCCAAATTTGCTGGCATATTGAGTGCAGCATCATCTTTTAGGAAGAAATAGCTCAACTGGAATCCCATCACTCCACTAGCTTTGTTTGTAGTGATCCTTCCTAAAGCCTGCTTGACGTAGCATCCCAGGATGTCTGGCTCTAGGTGAATGATCACACCATCGTGGTTATCTGGGTCATCAAGATCTTTTTTGTGTAGTTCTGGGTATTCTTGCCAACTCTTCTTAATATATTCTGCTTCTGTTAGATCCATACAATTTCTGTCTTTTATTGTGCCCATCTTTGCGTGAAATATTCCCTTGGTATCTTTAATTTTCTTGAAGAGATCTCTAGTCTTTCTCATTCTATTGTTTTCCTCTATTTCTTTGCGTTGATCACTGAGGAAGGCTTTCTTATCTCTCCTTGCTATTCTTTGGAACTCTGTATTCAAATGGGTATATCTTTCCTTTTCTCCTTTGCCTTTTGTTTCTCTTCTTTTCTTCGCTATTTGTAAGGCCTCGTCAGACAACCATTTTGCCTTTTGCATTTCTTTTTCTTGGGGATGGTCTTGATCCCTGTCTCCTGTACAATGTCATGAATTTCTGTCCATAGTTCATCAGGCACTCTGTCTATCAGATCTAATCCCTTGAATCTCTTTCTCACTTCCACTGTATAATCACAAGGGATTTGATTTAGGTCATACCTGTATGGTCTAGTGGTTTTCCCTACTTTCTTAAATTTAAGTCTGAATTTGGCAATAAGGACTTCATGATCTGAGACACCGTCAGCTCCCAATCTAGTGTTTGCTGACTGTATAGAGCTTCTCCATCTTTGGCTGCAAAGAATATAATCAATCTGATTTCAGTATTGACCATCTCATGATGTCCATGTGTAGAGTCTTCTCTTGTGTTGTTGGGAGAGGGTGTTTGCTATGGCCAGTGCATTCTGTTAGCCTTTGACTTGCTTCGTTTTGTACTCCAAGGCCAAATTTGCCTGTTACGCCAAGTATCTCTTGGCTTCCTACTTTTGCATTCCAGTCCCCTATAATGAAAAGGACATCTTTTGGGGGGTGTTAGTTCTTGAAGGTCTTGTAGGTCTTCATAGAACTATTCAACTTCAGCTTCTTCAGCATTACTGCTTGGGGCATAGGCTTGGATTACTGTGATATTGAATGGTTTGCCTTGGAAACGAACAGAGATCATTCTATCATTTTTGAGATTGCATCCAAGTACTGCCTTTCAGACTCTTTTGTTGATCAAGATGGCTACTCCATTTCTTCTAAGGGATTCTTGCCCACAGTAGTAGATATAATGGTCATCTGAGTTAAATTCACCCCTTCTGGTCTATTTTAGTTCACTGTTTCCTACATGTTCATGTTCACTCTCGCCATCTCCTGTTTAACCACTTCCAATTTACCTTGATTCATAGACCTAACATTCCAGGTTCCTATGCAATATTGCTCTTTACAGCATCAGACTTTACTTCCATCACCAGTCACATCCACAACTGGGTATTGTTTTTGCTTTGGCTCCGTGTCTTCATTCTTTCTGGAGTTATTTCTCCACTGATTTCCAGTAGCATATTGGGCACCTACCAACCTGGGGATTTCACCTTTCAGTGTCCTATTTTTTTGTCTTTTCATACTGTTCATGGGGTTCTCAAGGCAAGAATACTGAAGTGGTTTGCCATTCCCTTCTCCAGTGGACCACATTTTGTCTGAACTTTCCACCATGATCCATCCATCTTGGGTGACTCTACACGGCATGGCTCCTGGTTTCACTGAGTTAGACAAGGCTGTGTCCATGTGATCAGTTTGGTTAGTTTTCTGTGATTGTGGTTTTCATTCTGTCTGCACTCTGATGGATAAGGATAAGAGGCTTATGGAAGCTTCCTGATGAGAGAGACTGACTGAGGGAGAAACTGGCTCTTGTTTTGATGGGCAGGGCCATGCTCAGTAAATCTTTAATCCAATTTTTTGTTGATGGGTGGGGCTGAGTTCCCTCCCTGTTGTTTGACCTGAGGCCAAACTATGGTGAAGGTAATGAAGACAATGGCAATCTCCTTCAAAAGGTCCCATAAGCATGCATTGCTGCACTCAGTGCCACTGACCCTGTAGCAGGCCACCTTTGACCCATGCCTGCACCGGAGACTCCTGGACACTCACAGGCAAGTCTGGGTCAGTCTCTTGTGAGGTCACTGCTGCTTTCTCCTGGGTCCTGGTGCACACAATGTTCCGTTTGTGTCCTCCAAGAGTCTGTTTCCCCAGTCCTGTGAAAGTTCTGGCAGCTCTATGGGGGGGTAAATGGTATCCTCCAAGAGAGCCTATGCCATACCCAGGTCTATTGCACCCAGAGCCCCTGCCCCTGTGGCAGGCTACTGCTGACCCATACCTTCACAGGAGACACTCAAACACAGTTCTGGCTCCATCTCTGTGGGGTCTCTGGGTCCTGGTGTGCACAAGGTTTGTTTGAGCCTTCTGAGCATCTCTGGCAGGTAAGGGGTTTGATTCTAAATGTGATTTCTCCCCTCCTACTGTCTTGCTGGGGCTTCTCCTTTGCCCTTGGATGTGGGGTATCTTTTTTGGTGGGACCCAACATTTCCAGTCAATGGTTGTTCAGCAGAGAGTTGTAGTTTTGGAGTTCTCACAGGAGAAGATGAGCGTACATCCTTCTACTCCGCCATTTTCCAGGTTAACCAAAATTGTTCTATCACTTTATAGAGTAAGTGGAAGAAATATTTACAAGGACAATATCCCTGGGTTGATCTGGCAATAGCAAACGAGAAACTTAATCTAGGATTCTTTAAAACAGAGAATGTCTAAGTTACTTTTAATAAAGCATATTAACAAGTCACCTTTGCTCCATGTTAATATGTGTATTCCTGGTGACAGATACACAAATGATTCTCAACATTTCCTCCACAGTGGGCATTCATAAGAGATAATGGCATTGATTAATGTGATGAAAATATATGAGATTTAAGTTTAATATCCTGTATAACATTTCTGATACCATCTCTTTTTCTCCTACTTCAGGTAATAGAGTTGAACATTTGAGAATTAAATCCATGTGATAATAGGTATAACACAGAAGCCCACTAGATACTTGGATTCTCCCTCCTTTAAAACCAAAATATTTACAGTCTGGGTCTCCACCATGTGTGGCTACACAAAGTCCAAACCCCTTTCAAGTCTTGAGAATTTGCAGAGAATTTATGTTCTCCTGGTTATGGCTATGCCAGGCTTCCCTACCATTTTTGTCCATCCCACCATCTCATAATTACTCCCTATGCTGGTGAACTTATCTCTGTTCAACCTCATTCAAAACTAGACACTATCTTCCTTTCTCTAAAACACAGTTGACACAAGGTTTTATTCTTCAAAATACTTCACTGAAGGAATTCTGCTATGACATAAGCTACCTTCTGTCTGGAATCTGTCTGTTTTGTCACTGATGTATCTTAAAACACCTAGAATATTGCCTAGCACATGGTATGTGCCCAGTGAAACCCTGTCAGAGATATGAAAAGTTTGTGGAAACAGGTAATTACAGTGCAAAAAAAGAAGGCAATATGACCCCTAAAACCCATCAGTTATTCCTCAGCTCTAAACTAAATTCCTAGGACTCTATCACTTTTCTCACTCCCCATCTTTGTTCTAGCTTCCCTGGAAAAATCAAGCCAGTTAACCCCATAATAATCTTTCAGAAATGCTATTGTGACCACAGAAAACACAGTGGTCATTGCTTTGTGGAGCAGTTTGGATTTCTGTCATTTCAAATCCAGCATTCCAGAATAAGATTTTATTTTACCTTTGCATAATCAAAGGTTCATGTAAATATTTACTCCAAAAACCAAAATGCCTTCTAACACAAACTTGATAGGGAATTCATCTTAAGCAATATAAAGCATGAGTGAAGCTCCAAAGTCCCAGGGTTTTTTCCTTAAACATTTCAAAGAATCCAGATCAGTTCCCCGCCTCATCCATTCCCCTCCTGCTTTGCATACAAACAGCAGTCTGAAAACAGAAAGTGTTTCTCAATCCACCCTAAAATAAAGGTTGGAAGGAGAAAATGTGTCTCTGTTTATGGACTCACAGAAATCATAGCTCCCCTCCGCCCCACCATACACATGCAAAGATGACTCTGAATATCCTCTAACCCTTTTTATTAAAACAAAAAATCATATGCAAACACTCTTGAATGATTATTATTAGTAATATACCACTAGTGACCTTTCCTCATAATGGGCCATGCCAGGGTAGCGTGACACTTCAGCTGAGGGCACAAAGTAGTAGTTATAACCTAAGGTCTTCAGTCTCCTAGCTTTGTTTCCAAACTTATGCACGAAGCAAAAAGGAGTATTTTCCAAAAACCTTAGAGACTTGGTACAAAAAGCAGCACATGTATATAATCAAAGCAATAACATTTCATATCATAAATTAAGCAAGGTCACACAATACAGGATGGCAGTCAAGAACACAGGCAGTGCTTCATGCTCCCTGAAATCCCAAAAAGGTTTCATGACAATACAAGGTGGTTCACAGTTAAATTTACAGATTTTTGCAATCCAAAGGACTTGAATTGGATCCCAAGCTCTACCTCTTATTACTATGACCTTGAGCAAATTATATGACCTCTCTGAGTCAGCTCTCTCATCTGTAATTTGTGTGTGCATGCTACATTGCTTCAGTCGTGTCTAACTCTGTTCGATTCCATGGACTATAGCCCGCCAGGCTCCTCTGTCCTTGGGGATTCTCCAGGCAAGAATACTGGAGTGGGTTCCCAGGCCCTTCTCCAGAGGATCTTCCTGACTCAGGGATCAAACCCACGTCTCTCCATCAGCAGGCAGGCAGGTAGGTTCTTTACCACTAGTGCCACCTGGAAAGCCCCTCATCTGTGAACAGGTACATTAATACAGGTATTAGAGGGCTCTTGTTCAGTGAGATATACAGTGGTGCTTCTAGAAAACCAAAGTTCCAAGTCCGTTGGGCCTGCAATATCATCTTAGAGCATTTTTTTTGCTCTGGTCTGTTTGCTCTCCCATTTTCATGGCTATTGTTTCATACCTTTCATTCTTCCTAACCCTATGGCTACATCTCACCTCCAATGCCACTGAGAAAAAGAAGCCATCCTAAGTAGGATGACCATATAATTTATCATCCAGACTGAAACAATTTTGAGAATAAGAGGTGATACTCCCATCATTACACTGGGAACTATAAGTATCAACCAAGATTTTCCCAGACAAACTAGGACATATAGTTACATCAATAATAAACTCCCTCAATTTCCAATCACCAAAGTGAAATAATCTCACCTATATTTGTACCCATCGTTTTTTCCTTGCCTCCTATTAGGGTGAAAAATGTGCCACCCCTCCTATCACTGGCAAATCCCTCTGCTTATTCTCTGGACCCATCTTATTTCACTTCTCACCTTCCCAACATTTCAGCCTTGCTCTGTTATTCCCTCTTTGCTTTCTCTCCAACTTCTCTTTCTCTACTGGCTCCTTTCCATCAGCATTCAAATATTCTTCAGTCTTTCTTGTGCATGCATTCTGTCACTTTAGTGCGTTGACTCTTTTCGACTCCATGGACTGTAACCCACCAGGGTCCTCTGTCCGTGGGATTCATCAGGCAACAACACTAGTGTGGGTTGCCTCTGTCCATGGGGTTCTTCAGGCAAGAATACCAGTGTGGGTTGCCATGCCCTCCTCCAGGGGACCTTCTCAATCCAGGGATTGAACCTAGGTCTCCTCTGTCTCCTGCGTAGCAGTTGGATTCTTTACCACTGAGCCACTGGGAAAGCCCTCAATCTTGCCTAATTAAAAACAAAAGTGAAAAGTGAAGTCGCTCAGTCATGTCCACCTCTTTGCGACCCCATGGACTGTAGCCTACCAGGCTCCGTAGCGTACCAGGCTGCTCCGTCCATGGGAGACGTCCCAGGCAAGAATACTGGAGTGGGTTGCCATTTCCTTCTCCAGGAGATCTTCCCAACCCAGGGATTGAACCCAGGTCTCCCACACTGTAGGCAGATGCTTTACCATCTGAGCCACCTGGGAAAAGGTCTTAATTCCATGTCTTGCTCTGGTAATTATCTTATTTTTTCCTCTCTTTTACAGAAAAATATATTGGAATCCTTCTACTTGTTTCTTCAATTCTTACTACACCTCTACACACTGCAGTCTGGCTTCTACCACCACTCAAATGCTCTTGACAAGACCTCCACCCCTATTTCCAATACATTTTAGTATATATATATGTTCTCAACAACATGAAACACTGGTGATGCTGGTCTTCTCAATACCTTCTCCCTTGACTTTTATGATACCACTTTCTAAGTTTCTGGCTATTCTTCAGTGTTCTTTGTGGACTCCTCTTCTGTTTATCTCTTATTCATAAGAATTCTTCAAAGTTCTATGTCAAAACTTTTCTTGTTCACATTCTTCTAATTTTCTTATGTAATCTCAACTTTGGGGTTGCAAAGAGATGGACCTGACCTAGCAACTGAACAACAAATGATCTCATCTACTCCCATGGTATCAATTACCATCTTCATGCTGATGGCTTTCAACTATATGTCACTAGTCCAGATTTCTTTCCTACTTTTCAGATTTGAATGTCCACTCCTTTTTAAATTCATACTGGAACCTCAGACTCAACATATCCAAAACTACACATATCTTCTTCAAAATAGTTGTTGCAACTTGTTTTTCCAGCCTGGGTGAATGATGCCACCACTCACAGGTTTCCCTGGTTAAAAAATTGGAAGTTTTTCTTCTCTCTCTTCCTCTATAGCAATCATTTCTACTCTGTAAATGTTGTTCAAATTAGGTTACTTTTATCATTCCCATTGATACTACCCTAGTTCAGATTATAATAATTTTTCATCTATATTATAATTCTCTAGAAATAATTTGTGTTAGGTGAGTTGACATGGGTTGTGAAAGAATTCACAGAAGTATTAACAAGGAGGAAAAAAAGTGTTTTTATTCACTTTCCAAGGGAGGAAAGGGACCAGACGCATAAAGCGGCATTGGCCCTGATGCGTGGGTGTTTGAGTCTTTTATTGAGTTTAAAGAGCAAAGTGTAGGAAAGAGCAGGTAAGTTTATATCTATTCTGGTCCAAGTTCTGTCTGGGCTGGATGTGCTTCTATAGGATATGATTTTTCTGAGACTTTGTAACTTTTTGCCTTCAGTAATTTTCCAGTCCTTGGGTGTTTGAAAGAGACTTGATAGGGTGTCCTTGACAGGAGCTTCTCTATCTTGAACCATATTACATGAGTTTAGTCTGCAACTGCTACCTAAATGTATGCCAGGGATATACTGGTTTCTTCTTTGCTATCTTCGTAAAGATAGCTTATCTTTTTAAAAATGACACAAAGAAAGCAGAAGTGAAGAGAAAACAGATGCCTCTGGTAGCACATGACCCCACCCCCACCCCCAACTTGCCCAGGTATGCAATGCCTGAAGCTACATTTCTCTCTCAAACTTTCCAGTTATCTGAGCCAATGCATTTCAATTTTCTTTTCGATTAAGCAAATGTATTGGATTTCCACTACCTGCAATTTAAAAGCAATATAAAATCATTTGACCAGGACATGATCTTTTATCCTTGGTTCCTAGTACAGTACCTGGCCAATGCTTAACTTGTTGAATAAATGATGTATACAAACCACCTTACTTTTTTTTTTTTATCTCCATGACAACAAACAGCAAAGTGCTTTCATTCATTCAACAAATATTTGTTGAATTTGTACTATGAATCACTATTCTAGATATTGGGAATATGGCCCTGAACAAAATACACAAAAGCCTTACTCTAATGAAATTTACATATAGTTTATTCAAAAATAATGAATAAAGAATTAAAGTGTGCTGTTTGGCAGAGGATTTTCTATTTTTGTCTGTAAATATTAGACAATCCCCTTGGAGTTTATACAGCAAGATAATATGTGTGAACCAAAGAAATTCTTCAGTTTTTATTTATCAGCATAAGATATTTACATGAGAATGAATCAAGGACATAATATCCACTAAATATCAGGTCCAAACAAACTTCAGGGCTTAAAATTCTATCAGAAACAAATTCTTTTATAGAGCGCTGAGGATCCAGTCACAGAAACTTAGATTCACGGACCCTTTAAGTCAGTATTCAAGGTAACATAGAAAAAAACCATAATATATCAAGGTCCTAGAGCTGAATCCTAGATTAAAATAAAAGCTTTGTCCTTTGGGAAAAGTTTCCTATATTTTCTAAGTGCTATTTCCTCATGATAAAAGGGGGATTATAACAGTTAATTCACTAGGTCTGTTTGTTCACTTTGAAAATTAGCCAGTGACCATTTAGTATGAATATTAGTTGAATGAATGCTAATATAAATATTAAATAAGATGATATGTGAAAGTCACTCAGTCGTGTCCAACACTTTGCGATCACATGTACTATACACTTCATGGAATTCTCCAGGCCAGAATATTGAAGTGGGTGGCCTTTTCCTTCTCCATGGGATCTTCCCAACGCCAGGATTGGACCCAGGTCTCCCACAATGTAGGTGGATTCTTTACCATCTGAGCCACCAGGGAAGCCCAAGATGATATATATGAAAGCATTTATAAGATGTAAAAGATGTAATGTGCTATACAAACTTTACTTGCTTTGGTATTATTATTATTCCTGTGAGAGCCAAGGTTGTGGAAGACTTGCATAGGAGAGGTTACTAGAAAGAAGTGAAAGTGAAGTCGCTCAATCGTGTCCAACTCTTTGCGACCCCATGGACTGTAGCCTACCAGGCTCCTCAGTCCATGGAATTTTCCAGGCAAGAGTACTGGAGTGGGTTGCCATTTCCTTCTCCAGGGGATCTTCCCGTCCCAGGGATTGAACCGGGGTCTCCTGCATTGCAGGAAGATGCTTTACCGTCTGAGTCACAAGGGCAGCCCTACTGCAAAGAGAAGGAAGCATAAAAACTGACTTGAAAAGACTTAAATGTCTAAAGTGTCTAAGAGGAAAGTGAGAAAGGCCAACAGTAATGAGCAATATACTTCAAAGCAGTGGAAGTCTGGTGTCACTGCTTCCAGTCTCCGGGCTCTTCTTTGTAACACTCATGATTCTCTCTATAAAAACTCCTAATCTTACACTCTGCACATAACAATTTTACCTCCGCACTGCTATTTTTTTAAGCTGGTTTTAGGAAAGCAATCTGCTTAAATGATAACGTTACAATGTCACAAAAACATTGCTATTGTAGCGCTCGGCTGCTTTGGATTGCATCTTGATTTCTCTGTGGAATGCCAACTCTTCCCGTAGTTACTTCTTAAGGTTAAAGTTTTCCCTGTACAGAATTGGTCTCTGCATGGCATTTTTCCTTTTTGGTTTTGTGTTTTCTAATTTTTCTGTAATAATTTGGAATTATAATGAAAATGGAAATATTACTTTCGAAAACAAGTTTAATAAAAACCAAAATCCTCCCAACAGTTGGGCTACTTCTTTTCCTTCTACATTATCAACTGCCAATTTAGATTTTTAATCATCTGAGTGAGCTTCTCTAAGATGACTCTCTCTCTCTCTTTTTTTTTCCAATTAAACTGACCATCATTGAAATCCAAATGTTTTGATTCTTGGCAAACTTGTTCACCATACTCAGCTTCTGGAAATTTAGAAGAGAGAGATAGCAACTTCTTGTCTTGTCTCATGTTGAGAATGTTTCAAGGTAAATGTTGCGTATGGGCCGGAACTGTCACAAAATAATACCTTGGAATTTAGGAAAGAAGAGATTCATTAAGAAAAGAGGAAGCCTAAACTAACAGACTTATATTCTCTCATCTCTGAACTATTTTTCAGATTATCCTATTTACCTAAGCTGTCTAGAAATATTTTCATTTAAATAAATGACTTACTATTAAAATGTTATTGCTAGCACAATCAATACCATGCACACAATTAAATGTGTTGACTTAGTTTTAGTGTTAAGCTTTCTTTGGAATAAGCAGTGTTATTCTATACCCTCCAAACTTTTGACATTTCTGACATAGCATAGCTGCTTGCTCATACCCTTTTAAAGCAGAAGGAATACTGGTTATGTCCAGAAGATCACAAGGATAGCTGAAACAAGGCTGGGGGCTAGGATGAGGAGAAGATGTAGAAGTGGGTCAAAGTTAGGAAGGGGCTCAGAACCCGTAAGTTAGGGTGGGTCTGAACCCAGTGAGGTGTGGACAGTGGAAGTATTCATTAATTTTCGAAGACTTGCAGGGGTCAATATTAGTATGAGTGGTCACAGGAGACAGGAAATCTATGGAGCAGAGGTTAATAACATGCGCAGAGTTTGGGTTCAACTCTTGGGAAAGAGCAACAAGCAGAAGCTTTCCATTTTGCCAGCTTCCTGTCTCACCCACTGGTTTTTATGTGGTTCCTATTGAAATAGAGAGGAACCAGCATGATATGTTAAGGCGTGAATTAAAGAATGTGTAATCTAAGAGTATGGATGAGAGAAGCAAGGTACAAATTTTAAGTTTGTTTTGTGGGGAGGGACAGGAGAGGTACAGGACAATGTTATTTTTTCCTTTTTCCCCATTTAACAAAGCTCTCTTAAATTCAAAAATAATAAGAAAAATAAAATTTCAAATGTTTGAATTTGGGGATCAAATAATCAGAGCCCCATTTTGACCACCATTCTTACTTCCTCACTGTACCTTATTCTTAGACTTGGCAAGATTCAATAAACAAATTTAAGAAATTTTAGAAAAAGGACAGGAAAAACTATTAATATCTTCATTATATCTACAGAAAGCAAATGCTGTCCTAATATTCATTTTCCTGAGGGCCTTTAAAAGGCAATATTTAGTCACAAACTCATCTTGAATAGTTGGTGTAAGGGGATGCGCAGTATAGGACAATTTACATCTCCAAAAAATACAATCCTTGGTTTCTCCAATGTGTAAATGAGACCCATACTATATCCTCCTTGGAGCAAAAATGTTGCTATGCTGAAAAGAAGTGGCAATCTTGCCCAGGACTAACCAAGAGAAAGCAGAATACTAAAACATTATTATCATCAAAAGCCCCAGAGAACCAAAAGCACCACCCTGGATTTTTTTTTTTTTTTGGCTGCACATATGGCATATGGGACTTCCCTGGTGGCTCAGAGGTTAAAGCGTCTGCCTCCAATGCTGGAGACCCGGGTTTGATCCCTGGGTCGGGAAGATCCCCTGGAGAAGGAAATGGCAACCCACTCCAGTATTCTTGCCTGGAGAATCCCATGGACGGAGGAGCCTGGTAGGCTACAATCCATGGGGTCGCAAAGAGTCGGACACGACTGAGCGACTTCACTCACTTCACTGTGGCATATGGGATCTTAATTCCCTGACAAGGATTGAACTTGTGCCCCCTGCAGTGGAAGCACAGAGTCTTAGCCACTGGAATACCAGGGGATTCCCTTGATTTCTTAAGTTTAGTCAAAAACTCCCCCAAAGGCAATCAGTTCAGTTCAGTCGCTCAGTCATGTCTGACTCTTTGCGACCCCATGGACTGCAGCACACCAGGCCTCCCTGTCCATCACCAACTCCTGGAGTTTACACAAACTCATGTCCATTGAGTTGGTGATTCCATCCAACCATCTCATCCTCTGTCGTTCCCTTCTCCTCCTGCCTTCAATCTTTCCCAGCATCAGGGTCCTTTCAAATGAGTCAGCTCTTCGCATCAGGTGGCCAAAGTATTGGAGTTTCAGCTTCAACATCAGTCCTTCCAATGAACACTCAGGACTGATCTCCTTTAGGATGGACTGGTTGGATCTCCTTGCAGTCGAAGGGACTCTCAAGAGTCTTCTCCAACACCACATTTCAAAAGTATCAATTCTTCGGTGCTAAGCTTTCTTTATAGTCCAACTCTCACATTCATATATGACTACTGGAAAAACCATAGCCTTGACTACACGGACCTTTGTTGGCAAAGTAATGTCTTTGCTTTTTAATATGCTGTCTAGGTTGGTCATAACTTTCCTTCCAAGGAGTAAGTGTCTTTTAATTTCATGACTGCAGTCACTATCTGCAGTGATTTTGGAGCCCAAAAAAACAAAATCTGTCACTGTTTCCAGTGTTTCCCCATCTATTTCACATGAAGTGATGGGACCAGATGCCATGATCTTAGTTTTCTGAATGTTGAGCTTTAAGCCAACTTTTTCACTCTCCCTTTTCACTTTCATCTAGAGGCTCTTTAGTTCTTCGCTTTCTACCATAAGGGTGGTGTCATCTGCATATCTGAGGTTATTGATATTTCTCCTGGTAATCTTGATTCCAGCTTGTGCTTCATCCAGCCCAACATTTTTCATGATGCACTCTGAATATAAATTAAATAAGCAGGGTGACAATATACAGCCTTGAAGTACTCCTTTCCCAATTTGGAGCCAGTCTGTTGTTCCATGTCCAGTTCTAACTGTTGCTTCCTGACCTGCATACAGATTTCTCAAGAGGCAGGTGGGGTGGTCTGGTATTCCCATCTCTTTCAGAATTTTCCACAGTTTGTGGTGATCCACACAGTCAAAGGCTTTGACATAGTCAATAAAGCAGAAATAGATGTTTTTCTGGAACTCTCTTGCTTTTTTGAAGATCCAACGGATGTTGGCAATTTTATCTCTGGTTCCTCTGCCTTTTCTAAAACCAGATTTTCAAAGACAATATGATTCTAAGAATAAAACGGATAAATTAGGTCTTCTTGAAAACTATTACTTTTAATACTAACATTTTTTTAAAAAAAAGAGAGAATGAAATGTCTTTTCTTCCACACTTATAAAAATCTCATACTCAATACTTGGCTATTCAGTTTGCTTGATCTGTGTTATTCTTGAGGAAGTGGTGGAGAAGATATCTATAGAAATAAGAATTCAGGACTTCTCTTAATAGAAATAGAATGATCATATTCTATGTCATCTTAGGGACTACTTCGTGTATCTGAGTAAATAGTGTAACAATTTCAAAATCAAAGACAATCATGTGAAAAAGTTAACTGGGATAAACAGTGACAGGCTTCCTCAGAAAGCTGGACTTTTACTTTGGAAATTTATAAAAGGAGCAAAGATGGGCCAATATGAAACTAGGTTTGAGAGCAGCACTTCAGTGTGGAGAAAACGATTCTAAAGCAAGTAGAAAGAAGTTTATTATCTTTCTATTCTGACAAGCAAATTATTAAACTGAAAAGGTTTTCGGGGGGCCAATACTTAATTAATTACTAGAAATTCCTGGAAACCAAGTGACAAAACTCTTGACCTTTGTCCACAGTTCTTAATATCAGCAATGAGTAAGTAACAGGATAAGGGGCAATTCCTAGGGACATTGAGTAAAGTCTGTCCCCTTCCAGGAGTCTAGAAACCCAAGTTTTAATAGCTGTGGGATTTGGGGTTAGTCATTTCCCCCTCTGAATCTTAATATCCTCACCAGAGGATGAAAGTGTGATATAAAGCTTTATTTGTCCCAGTATTCTTTTTAGTAATAAACCACCTCAAGTTTTATCAAGCACATGGGTGCCCAGCTAGAGAAGAATTTCCAGGGTTCCTTTTAGCTAGGAAAGTGAAAGTGAAAGTTGCTCAGTCGTGTCTGACTCTTTGCGACCCCATGGACTATACAGTCCATGGAATTCTCCAGGCCAGAATACTGGAGTGGGTAGCCTTTTCCTTCGCCAGGGGATCTTCCCAATCCAGGGATCTAACCCAGGTCTCCCACATTGCAGGCAAATTCTTTACCAGCTAAGCCCCAAGGGAAGTCCAAGAATACTGGAGTAGGTAGCCTCTCCCATTTCCAGTGGATCTTCCCAACCCAGGAATCGAACCGGGGTCTCCTACATTGCAGGTGAATTCTTTACCAACTGAGCTAGGAGTGGTCATGAAATAGCAAAGATGATTTTGCAATTTTCATATCATTCCTTAGAGATGAGGTCACCTGATCTGGACTCTTCTTTCTTCCATCGGTTGGAAAATGCCAACAACAGGAGCCACCACTATATTTTTTTTAAACAAGTATTTATTTGGCTGCTCCAGATCTTAGTCACAGTGTGTGGGGGGTTTTTAGTTCTGGCGTGCAAACTCTTATTTGCAGCATATGGGATCTAGTTTCCTGACAGAAATCGAACCCAGGCCCCCTGCATTGGTAGCATGGAGTCTTAGCCACTAGACCACCAGGAAAGTCCCAGGAGCCATGCTTTAGACCCACTGGGAACCCACACATTGAGGAGCGCAGATCTTCCTCTTAGCCTGGGTTCCTGAGTGACATCATAGAACAGAGAAGTCCCACCAGCCCTGCATCACTTCCCTTGGGACTCTGAGGTGAGAGCAAAGAAAAAAAAATGCTCCTCTTCTTTTAAGCTGCTTTACTCTGGGTTTTCTTTGGTACTTTAGCTTAGCCTGAACCCTAGCTAAGGCAGAAGTTCCTGAACAAATAATCACAGAAGAATGTCCCAGTTTTGAATAGAAGAAACATAACAGAAGCAAAGAGTATTGCTTCAGGACTAAAACAAAGGTAGAATAAACCTTGTTTTCCTGCCAGTGATGATCACAGGAGCACATGTTCAAGCTTAAGATCGCTTTTTTAAATGATGGTCTTTTCTACGTTCTTAGCAACTCAGACTCTGAGGCCCCTTTATTATACCTTTTAATTGCTCTGTTAATCACTTTCAATGTTCTTCCATTTTACTACCATGCAGTATGACAATAGATTGCCTTCTCCACAAAGGCTATCTTTAAATTCCCACGGGCATTTAGTAAAGTTTTATTATCCCCAGACCTAATCCTATGAGAAGATTAGATCGCTAGAAGTCCTTTTCTGCCTATCAGCATAAGGCAGCACGGAGGGCTTGCAGACATATGGGGTTTGAAACCTTGAAATCCTGCAGCTTATGTGGAGGAGCCAGAGGAGCTCTGGGAAGTCACCTGAATCAGACTCGCCTTTGCTTATGCAAGTCATTGACCACAAAGGCACTTGAACTCTCCTGTGGCTTTGTAAAAACCCAGACTTAATTACTTGATTTTACCCAAAGTTTACACCTACACACAAATCGTCTTTTTATTAATTGCCAAACATTTTTATTAGCAATACTCTCATCTGAACTTTTTAAAAATTTTATTTATTTAAATTGGAAGATAATTACTTTACAAAATCGTGATGGTTTTTGCCATATATCAACATGAATCAGACACAGGTATACATGCGTCCCCTCCATCCTGAACCTCCTCCACATCCCTCCCACCCCCTCCCTCCAGGTTTTCACAGAGCACCAACTTTGGATGACCTGCATCATACGTCAAACTCCCACTGGATTTCTGTGTTACATATGGTAATGTATATGTTTCAGTGCTATTCTCTCAAATCATCCCACCCTTTCCTCCCATTGAGTCCAAAAGTCTGTTCTCTATGTCTGTGTCTCCTTTGCTGCCCTATACATAAAATCGTTAGTATTATCTTTCTAAATTCCATATATATGCGTTAATATATGATGTTGTCTTTTTCTTTCCAACTTCATTCTGTATAACAGTCTCTAGGTTCAGCCACCTCATTAGAACTTTGTAATCTGTTGATACCCGAAAGTGAAAAACACAGTATGTATGACAGATGAATTTAGAAGCGTAGCAAATTTCCCATGAAAGCATTTTGCACAGGGAAGAGATTTGGGCATCCCAAAGGCTAGCTAAATGGCATTCAAGGCTGTGGAGTAGGGAGAAATATATCTAAGGGAATGACAAAAGGAATGCTAACAAAGAAAATTGGAGGAATGCAATATGGTCTTTTAAACCACCTACTAATCCATCTCCTGCACTGAAGCCAGAGAAATCATTTAAAAATACCAATCTGATCATTTTCATTCCCCTGCTTAAAAGTCACAAACGATTTACTATGATACTTAAAAACATGTACAAAATCCTAAACTTGACCTAAAAATATCCTATGTGTCTGAACCCTAATTATCTTTCTAAAATTGCATGAGACCACAGTTTCTCTCCTCTCTGCAAACTAGGCATGGGGTATTGTGGTTGAACTATGTACCCTCTAAATGTCACATGTTGTCATAACTCCTAGTGTCTCAGAATGTGACTTTACTTTTTTGAAATAGGGTGAACCCCCAATCCAATATGACTGGTATTCTTACAAAAGGGGGAAATTTGGACATGGACACAGGGAGGATACCATGTGAAAAGGAACACAGAATAAGGAGTGATACTTCTACAAGCGGAAGAACAGCAGAGGTTGCCAGCAAATCACCAGAAGCTAAGGGAGACAGCTCTCAGGAGGAACTAATAATGCCAATACCTGATCTCCAGAACTGAGACAGTACATTTCTGTTGTTTAAGCCACGCAGTTCTTTGTTATGGCAGCCCTAGGCGACTAATACTCTGGGTCTTCCCAACTCTGCATAGATGTTTGTTCATGCTGTTCCCTTTGCCTTAACAGAGCAGCTTCTCTAGCCAAGCTTGACGCCTTGCTTTAAGCATCTTTTCCTTGAGAGAGAAATCTTCCTTAACCTCCCAGACTAGCTAAAGCCCCTTTCCTCCTCAATCTACACTTACCGCAAATTCAACAAGACCCGGCACTTCCTCAATGCCCTGTGTCCCCCTGAATTATTTGTTTACTTAATGTCTGTCTTTTGCATCTGGCTATAAGTCCAGGCTAGGACTCTTGAGTATCTCATTCACGGCTATATCCTCTGTGACTGGCAGGTAATTAGTGCTCAAGAAATATGTATTGACTGGTTCCCTTGATTTTAACTTGGAATCCTCTGTTCTTAAACATTGTTTCAAAGATCCCACATCCTTAGTTATAATTCCCACCAAAGTATTCCTTTCCTCATGTATTCATATTCATATGCCTGAAGGCAAGCCTCATATTTCTATAATTTGTTGTTGTCATACCTAACATTTTATTCCATTCCACCACACATCTGTATAAGCAATAACATTTGTAAATGTACTAGTCTCCAGGAATGTTTTTGATTTGGGTCCTATATTACTGAAAAGAATCTCAATTATTTGGCAAGCTGACGTCCTCATAAGATTCTATCTGTCCAGCAAAGCAGAGGAGGCAAATTGTGAGAGACCACGAAAGCAATGAAGCACTTTTTAAACAAACATTCATTTAATCTGATTCCTGATATGAAAATTTTGGGAGTTGTCCTGATGTGGAGAGGGAGGGATGATGGGAGATTTGCTGAAAATTACATGCAATCCATGGAATAATGAAAGTTAATCTCAAAACATCTATATCTATGCCTATTTCTCTCAAAAAACATAGATATATTTGTAAAAGGGGACAAAAGAGCAAATGATTCTAGGTAGGCTATTTTTCCCTCTCAGATCACTTCTAAGTTAGTTTGAATTTGACTCCCAAAGAATTGCAACAGCTCTTGAAAAGGGTCTACTTAAACACACAGATTCAGAGGCCTCTTTGTAAAGAAGGTCTTAGTGAGTATATTCACTGAGTGGAAACATTTTGGTTTATCCTAAAGAGAATTTCCTAAGTAAATATATGTTCAACAGATATGCTCTTAATGGATTAACAGTTGGATATACTACAGTTTTTAGTATCATATCTTCAGACAAGATTCTGTTGGTCACATAAAGAGTCAATGACAAACTATGGAAAGAACCATTACTCTTGAGCACAGAAATAATAAAGTAACTAGACTTGTCCTAGTCATTCGTTTAGTAAATATTTCTTGAGTATTTATTCTGTGTTAACAATTGTGGCAGATGCTATTAATACAAAGTTCAATAAAATAATAATAGTAATAAGAATAGCTTATTCATATTGGTTGCTGATTTTGTCTAGGCCCCAAGCTAAATGCTTTACATACATTATCTCCTCTAATCCTCACCATAGCTTTGTGACATAGGTATTATCATTGTCTTCATTTTTAGGAAAAACTTAGGTCCCAGAGAAGTCTAGCAATGTGTACAAGATCAAAGAGCTAGGATATAAGTACAGCTATGCCTGACTCCAATGCCTAAGTTCCTACTCAGTGCATTAGACTAACTCACAACAGAGAGTGAATCAATTACTATAATTTTTCCCCAAATCCATAAAATTCAGGTTGAGCTTCTGATCTGAGGAAGATAACATTAACAGTGAGGTTGAGAAAGAGAATTTAATTCCACAGTAATACAGACATGGCATTAAGTAACCTTTTCTTAGAATGAGTTTATGGACCATTTCACATAAGCTCCCCAAGTTCAAAAGTCAGGATTATAGTGATTTGGGCTCATCTCAAGTGAGCTTAAGAAAAACAGAAGTGAAAGTAAGGGACTTTAGACCCTAAAGTCCCGTGTGTGTGTGTGCGCGTGCACGTATATATGAATGCAAAATAAAAATAGTGCAGAAAAGAGACCTGAAATTTTGAGTCAAGAAAGAAATCCAATCTCTTTTTTAATCACTAGGGGAGAAATTGAGTTTGTATATATTTTTGGTAAGAAAGAAGTCATACATTTCATGAAATTCTTTTAAAATACTCTGACCCCAAATTTTGAGCCAACACAGAAAGGAAAAACATATTTTTCAAAAATTTAGACAGAAGATGGCATACAAATGTAACTATTAGAATTTTCAAGACAATGTTAAGGCTCCCCCAGAATAAGGGAATCACTGGCCTCTGCTTTGTCACTGAGCCTGTGTACTTCTTGACGTGTCATTTTGGTATACTGTCTTTTGTGTTAGGGAGGGTATGCATCTTCCCTGATCTTTCAGTTTTTTTAATACTCCTGATCTCTCTCTGCTTCCTTCACTCATACAGTCCCAGAAGAGAAGTAGTGAGCTAACCTGATTGGTGAATTTGAGAGAGAAACTGTGAAAGCTTGCAGAAGCCACAAGCTCATTCTCCTCTACAGTTTGAGTGGGATCTGGACTTGGAGAAGAGGATGTCTGCTCCATTCTAGTGCAGACAGTGCTAAACAGGTGAACCTCCTCATTCGAGATTCAGTATTTGAGAGCCAACTTGTCCACAGATACAAGTCAAATTTCCAGTAGCAGTTAAATCAGTAATTAAGGTCATAATTTTTGGCCTCTACATACTGATTCTTTTTTTCTTAGTTCACCATTATTCTGAAACATGAGAAAGCAGTGTATCATTTATTAGGTCCCTACAAAGACGCCAAACTGTAGCTAAATTGATAACACTGCACTGTGCCTGCTCAGTTGTGTCTGACTCCTTGTGACTCCCATGGAGTCTGCCAGGCTCCTCTGTCCATGGAATTCTCCAGATGAAAATACTGGAGTGGGTTGTCATTTGCTCCTCCAGGGGATCTCCCCGGACCAGGGATCGAACCTGTGTTGAGCCTGTATTGCAGGCAGATTCTTTATTGCTAAGCCATTGGGGAAGCCCAATGATAGCTTGCAAACAGGACACGAAGAAAGAAAAGCTTATCTTTGGTATATTCTGGAAATAAAGAGCTAGAATTAGATAACTATATTGGTCCAATTTTTCTACCCCCAAGCATTACTAATGTGGTTCTGGTTGGCCAAATCCTGTGTGACCATTTGTAAATGGGTAGGTTAACAGTTTAACTGGAGAGCCCAGAAAAGTTATAAGAAAATAGCCTCTAACTCCAGTTCCGCAGTCAGTAGAAATATTTGGTAGAGAAGCATTTGAATTAACCTTAGAGGATTAGTGGGGATAATTCTGAGTAATGAGGGAAAGGGCTCTATGTATTATTCAGATATTTTATTGTCTAGCCATGCTGTCTTTCATCTTTCATTTTCTTGCCTATCCATCATAACTGAAGCAAAATTGTATGAGGTGTGGTGGCCATGGAGATGTGCTTTGCCTTCCTTCTACAACAGGCAGTGTAACTGACCAGGAGCCCCAGCTTAGAAATCCAGAGTTTGCTTTCAGGATGCTGTTACCACAAGCTGTTCCAGCCACTGACTGAATACTAAGTACAGCAGTGACACTAAGGCAGGTCCCTTTCCAGAGAGACATGAGACTTCAGTTGGCCAACTTCATCTGGGGGGTTCCCTGATGGCTTTGCTGGAACTGTGTGGCCCTCCACCCAACAGTAAGGAGATCAACCCAGTCAATCCTAAAGGAAATCAACCCTGAATATTCACTGGAAGGACTGATGCTGAAGCTCCAATACTTTGGCCACCTGATGCAAACAGCTGATCCATTGGAAAAGACCCTGATGCTGGGAAATATTGAGGGCAGGAAGAGAAGGGGCAACAGAGGATGAGATGGTTGGATGGCATCACTGACTCAATGGACACGAGTTTGAGCAAACTCTGGGAGATAGTGAAGGACAGGGAAGGCTGGCGTGCTGCAGTCCATGGGTTCGAAAAGAGTCGGACACAACTGAGTGACTAAACAACCACCCAGCATTCTCTCCCTCTCTCCTTCACTCTGGGTTAGACTGGCCAGGTGGTCAGAGGGATCCCCCAGCTTCCTCTGGGTACCTCCCTATTTCCTTTCACATGGGTACTTTCTCCTAAGACAACTCTTAAATGTTGAATCCCATCTTAGTATCTGCTTCTTAAAGGACACCAAGGGAAAGTTTAACAGATTACACAAGTAGAGCCCATTGACATTGGAAAGGAGCCAGAGACCAGCATTTACACAACTTTAAGAAAGAAGAACAGAGTTAGCTAAAGCTTTAGAATATAGTTAACACAATCCTATAGCCAATGCAGAGTGACTCTATCATTTTTTCCCAATTTTAAATAGTTTTATTTAAGACATTGAATTTTTTCTCTTACAATACAGTGCTTGTAAAGTGCAATGTTTTTCCATGTGCACACACATTGCATGTTCAAGTATCAAGAATGCCCAGTTATTTACTATAGCAGCTCAACTTTGTAACTGCCATGGCATTTGCTACAAATTTGGGTCCTTCCATGTTTTGTGTGGAACAATGCTATATCTATGCTAGGCTGGCTTAATCAACCTCTTCAATGGTGGGCCCAGAGAAGGCACCACCTGATGGAGGAGCTCCATCACCAGGGAAGCTCCCAGGCATTCCTCCTGGCATTCGCCCAGGCATGCCTCCTGTGCTCTGGGACAGCTTTGTAATGATGGGGTTGTAGACATTTTCCAACTCCTTCTGCTGATGTTCAAATTTTTCCTTCTCTGCAGTCTGGATCTTATCCAGCCAGTTGGTTATTTCATTACACTTGTCAAGAATCTTCTGTTTGTCCTCATCATTCATCTTGCCATGAAGTTTCTCATCCTCAACAGTAGTTTCATGTTGAAGGCCTAGAATTCAAGCAAATTCTCTGAAGACACCTTATCCCGCTGCTTCTCATCTTCAGCTTTGTACTTCTCTGCTTCTTCAACCATCTGTTCAATGTCATCCTTGCTCAAATGGCCCTTGTCATTAGTGATGGTAATCTTGTTCTCTTATCCTGTGCTGTTATCCACAGCAGAGACATTGAGAATGCCATTGGCATCAGTATCAAAAGTGACTTTGATCTGAGGAACACCACAGGGGGCAGGAGGTATGCCTGTGAGTTCAAACTTGCCAAGAAAGTTGTTATCCTTGGTCATGGTATGCTCACCTTCATAAACCTGAATGAGCACACCAGGCTGGTTGTCAGAGTAGGTGGTGAAAGTCTGCGTCTGCTTGGTAAGAATGGTGGTATTGCGCTTGATGAGGACAGTCATGACTCCACCAGCAGTTTCAATTCATAGGGAAACAGGAGTGACAGCCAGCAAGTCTTGAACATTTTCAGATTTGTCTCTGACAAAATGGCTGCCTGAACAGCTGTACCATACGCAACAGCGTCATTGGGGCTGATGCTCTTATTCAGTTCTTTCCCACTGAAGAAGTCCCGGAGAAGTTTCTGAATCTTGGGGATGCGCATTGAGCCACCCACCAAGACAATATCGTGGATCTGAGACTTGTCCAGCTTGGCATCCTGAAGGGCTTTCTCCACAGGGTCCAGGATGCCACAGAACAAGTCAGCATTAAATTTGTCAAATCAGAAGTTGATTCCTTCATAGAGGAAATCAATCTTAATACTGGTTTGAGTGCTGGAAGAGAGAGTGCACTTAGCAAGCTCAGAAGCAGTACAGAGGCAATGGACAGCCCTCTTATTCTCACTGATATCCTTCTTGTGTTTGCACTTGAACTCTGCAATGAAATGGTTGACCACGCTGTTGTCAAAGTCTTCTCCAGACAAGTGAGTACCTCCAGCTATAGATTTGACCTCAAAGATTCCATCCTCAACAGTGAGGATTGACACATCAAAATGCCACCTCCTAAATCAAAAATCAGCACATTTCTCTCTGCTCCAACCTTTTCATCTAAGCCATAGGCAATAGCAGCAGCAGTTGGTTCACTGATGATTCTAAGTACATTGAGACCAGCAATAGTTCCAGTATCTTTGGTAGCCTGATGCTGAGAGTCATTAAAGTAGGCAGGTACTGTGACAACAGCGTTGGTAACAGTCTTCCCAAAGTAGGCATCTGTGATTTCCTTAATCTTTGCCAGGACCATGGATGACACCTCCTCTGGAGGTGTCAGGAACTCTTTCTCTCTCCCTTGTACTCTACTTAAACCTTAGGTCTGCCAGCATCATTCGCCACCATGAAGGGCCAATGTTTCATATCAGACTGGACAACAGCATCATCAAATCTTTATCCAATAAATTGTTTGGCATCAAAAACTGTGTTGGTGGGATTCATTGAACTTGGTTCTTTGCAGCATCACCGACCAATTGCTCAGTATTAGTAAAGGCAACATAGCTTGGGGTGGTTCGGTTCCCCTGATCGTTGACAATTATTTCCACCTTTCCGTGCTCTCCCATACAAGAATTGGTGGTGCCAAGATCAATGCCAACTGCAAGTCCCTTAGACATGGTTGCAAAAACGTAGGCCCAGCTCTGCTGGAGGAGAAATCAGCAACCTGGAAAGCTGTCAGTGCGTCCAGTGAGCTGGCTCTGTACTTTAATGGATGGATTTTGAGCAATGTCAAAAAAAGATAACAGTGTTTGGATTTGTCAGAACTGATGCTGACTTTTCAGCAATTATGACTATTGGAGAAGAATTAGCATGAGATTTAGTTGAGAGGAATTGTCAGTGTAGACTCAAAGAACGTCAGAGACTTTCTGAGCCACACTGGCTACAGATTTTATCAACACCACATACAGAAATGATTGGTAATTAACACTTAAAATACATTATTTGGCTCTATCCAGTATGGTTTCCAGAATGAACAGACCAAGAAGTAACACCCTTTACAAATTAGTACCTTGTTTATATATAGAAACTTTCCACAATAATTCTGAGTCTTACCAGTCCCTCATTGGATCATATCTCATAAACAAGTAAAGTGCAAAATTTTGTACTTGGGCTATAGTGTATTGGTAGGAAGATTCTAGAGCTGTGCTGTCTAATATGGTAGCGACTAGCCTCATCTTATTTTTTAAATTTAAGTTACTTAATTTTGAATAAAATTTAAAATTCAGTAGCTCACGATACTATTCATACTACAAATGCTCAACAGCCATGCATGTTCATGGTTCCTTCATCGAACAGCACAGATATAGAACATTTCCAACATTAAAGAATATTTTATTCAACAAGGGATATTCTAGAGGAGAATTTCCCCAAGGAAACAAGTTATTTGATTTTTTTTAAGTGATTCTGCTACATTTGGTGTGGGGAGAGAGTGTTTCAAAGTCACCAGTTCAGCCCAGCTCCTCTTCGCACCTACAAAAGATGCTTAATGACTGCTCTACAGGCCATTGAGATTTTTAGAAACCACCTAGGAGGGCTCAGTTTAATCTAGAATAAGAATCAGTAACCAATATCTCACAGATATCCTTAGCTAATGTGATATTTTCTCACCCATTGCCTAATGAGATTATGTTTTAGGACAATGGAGTACCCTTAGAAACTTTAGGGTAAGTAAGGAATGGACACGTGGAAAGGAGGCTGGACCACCCTGTGGCTGAAAGACAGGATGCACATAGCAGTCTACGTGACGTTTAGTGTGTCTGAGAAGCATCAGCATTTGGGAGTCTCCTGTAGCTAGGGGTAGAAATCGAGCTTCAAACAGGAAGTTGAAAGGTAGCATGTCTCACTCTGAAGAGATACCATGGTCATGCTCCTGAGAGAGTCCATGTGTGCAAAGCCTGTTAGGCTTTAGAAAGAGGGATGATATCTCAAACAGAAAATAATCCTGCTAGGATTGTTGACTCTGCTGAAAAGAATATTGAAGGTAATAGGATATTACTAGTGACTTAGATAAGTTGATCAATGAAGGTCTCTCAGAGAAGGTGAAACTTGAGAAGAAACACAAATGATAAGAGTCAGTCATGTAAAGACCTAGGAAACACCCCTGCCAGGTTGAAAGAACAGCAAGTATATAGGTCCCAAGGCATGAATGCGTCTGGCATGTTCTTGGGAGACAGAGAACCAATGTGGCTGGAACAATGTAAGAGAGAGAGAGACTGGAAAAAGATGAAATTGAAGAGTTTACATTGAAGTTTCATCAAAAAGCTTGGATTTGATTCTAACTGGAAAGGAAGGTCATTGGAGAGTTTGGAATAAGGGAGTGACCTTATTTGATTTAGGTTTGAAAAAGAGCTCTCCGGATACTATATGGAAAGGAATTTATTTCAGACAAGGTCCCTATAAAAAAAAAGAGTCATGCTCAAAAGTGTTTAACTGAAGAGAGTTTAATGAAGGGACTACAGACAGAGTAATGCGTAGATGAGGACAGTTAACAAAGCTTAGTGAATTCCCCACAACAGAGAGGAGTTATCACTATGACAAAGTCTGAAGGGACAAATAGAATGTACCGAAGTACCTGAACCCTGCAAGAGCCAAAAGAAGAGGAAATCACCCCGCAGGAGCTGTTATCTACGGAAGGACACCAGCACTGTCAGATGAAGGGAAGAATTGGGGCAAAATAAATATGCTTCCTCTCTCTCTTTCCCCCCACAGTCTTCTACTGGGACTCTCAATTTTCTGGACTCAACCATCAAAGCAAGAGAGATACAGAGGCCAGACAACGCATTTTGTAAAACTGGGGGTCAAAGCAAAGCAGAAAAGGATAGAAGTGAATGTGCAGGGTTGGGCAGCAGTAAATCTGTAAGAACAAATTGAGTATATAGCATGATAATAAGTACTATGGAAAATAAAATTACAACACAGTATAAAGAGTATTTGTCAATTTTAAATGTCATTTCCCAAAATACAGTGGTGGTGAGACATTTAAACATATTATGATTAACTAGTTTATTAAGCTGGCTTCATTCTACCTAAAGAAAACAGTGCCTATGAAAAATAGCCTCAGTATCTTTTGAGATAAATAAAGGAAGAACCAGTTATGTCAAAGTCATAAAAAATAACAAAAAGCAGGTCATATGGGAAAAATCTACTTTATCTTCTGGGTCCGTTCGCCAGGGTATTCATGCTGGCCTCCCTAGGTCTTAAATAAATATTCTCCCAGGTAGAAATATGAATGATAAATGATTGTGGATAGACTTTAAAACTATGCTTCCATGAGAAGCAAACATTAACTTCAAGAGGAATATTCTCCTAACCACGGTGCCTAAGACCCAATATTTCTCCCACTTTTGTAACATCTTAGTATTTTCTTCACTCTTCACTCCCAAGATAAAAAAACTTCAAAACAAGTTGTGAAATGATTAAACTAATCCACAGTGATTTAACTGTATTCAGAAAAAAATTAAAACATTAAATGAACACAGAAATAAGTATCTAGCACTCAATAATAAAATCAGAGGCTTAGTCATCATTAAAGAGATTAGATATGCAAATAAGCAGGAAAATATGACAAATGATCAAAAGTATCATCGATAGAAACATAACGATAATAACAGAGACAGAATTAGAAGACTGAGACCTTAAAATGTTACCATATATTTACTCAAAGTGGAAAAGTGAACATAACAATGAAAGAAATGGAAGATATACAAAGGAACCAAATGGGACATCTAGACATGAAAATCATAAAAATTAAATTTAAAATCTACTAGAAGCAATTAATTGTAGTTTAAACACTGTAGAAGAAAAGTCAGTGAAATTGGGGCCATAGCAATAGTACTTATCCAAATGAAATATTGCACAAAAATTAAAAAGATGGAAAAATCAACAGAAAGTCAGTGACCTGTAGAATAATATCAAGTAGTCTAACAGACACAGTTAGAGTCTAAAGGGTGAGCAGAAAAAATATTTGAATAATAAATGGCCAGATATTTTCCAAATTTGAAGAATTCTATCAACAAACAGATCCAGGAAATTCAATGACACCCAAGCAAGATGAACATAAAGAAAATCACACAAAGGCTATTGTGATTAAACTGTGGGGAAAAAAGCATTAAAGAGAATATTAAAAAAAAATCACATAAAAAAAAGACGTATGCACAGAGGGAAAAAATGAGAATGTTCCCAGACATCCTGTCAGAAACTAAGCAAGCTATAGGACAGTGCAGAGAGAAAGCTATTACCAGAAAATGTATATCCAGAGAAAATATTCATGGAGGAAAAAATTAGATTTTTATCAGAAAAACAAAAGCTGAGAGAATCTAATGAATAAACTATTCATGTAAACAAATGTGTGAGAGCTCAGTCATGTACAACTCTTTGCAACCCTTTGGAATGTAGCCCACAAGGCTTCGTCTGTCCATGAACTTTTCAGGCAGAATACTAGAGTGGGTTGCCATTTTCTACTCTAGGGCATCTTCCTGACCCAGGAATCAAACCCACGTTTCCTGCATTGCAGGTGGATTCTTTATCTGCTGAGTCATGGGGTAAGCAAAACAGAACCCTAAAACTAAGTTATTGAAATAAGGCAGGAAAATGAAAATAAACACAGAGGATTCCTTAGCAGTCCAGTGGTTAGGACTCCACAATTTCACTGCCAAGGGCACAGGTTCGATTCCTGGTCAGGGAACTAAATTTTAAAAAAAAAGAAAAGAAAAGAAGCAGAGAAAATAAATACCAAAATGGTAAATTTAAACTCAACTATATCAATAGTTACATGTAAATAGTCTAAATATTTAAATTAAAAGATAGAAACTATTAACTGGATTATAAAAAAAAAGAGACAACTATATAGTGTCTACAAGAAATTAATTTTAAAAATAAGACATAGGTTAAAACTTAAAGAATGGAAGAAAGATGTAACTTGTAAACATCAATTATAAGAAAGCTGGAATGACTATTAATATCAGACAATGTTGTGTGTGTATATATATATATTATGTATAACTACCACATATAATACTATTATGAAATATTATACTTTTTTTCAAGAGCACAGAGAACATTCATCAAGAGAGACTAAAATATCATGCCATAAAAACTAGCTTTGACAAATTTAGAAGGATTAAAATTATACCACTCATATTAGGTGGCACTAGTGGTAGGGGTAAAGAGTCCACCTGCCAGTGCAGGAAATGTAAGAGACTCAAGTTTGATCCCTGGGTGGGAAAGATCCCCTGGAGGAGGATATGAAAACCCACTCCAGTATTTTTGCCTGAAAGATTCTATGGACAGAAGAACCTGGCAGGCCCCAGTCCATGGGGTCACAAAGAGTCAGACACAACTGAAGCAATTAGCACAAGGAATCTAGTTTTTAAAAAACTACTTAAAACTAATAATCTAGTTATTGTTGTTTAGTCGCTAAATTGTGTCCGACCCCAGGGATTGTAGCCCACCAGGCTCCTCTGTTCGTGGGACTTCCCAGGTGAGAATACTGGAGTGGGTTGCCATTTCCCTCTCCAGAGGATCTTCCTGACCCAGGGACCAAACCCTGCATTGGCAGGCAGATTCTTTACCACTGAGCCACCAGGGAAGCCCAACAGTTTAGTTAAGCATGATCGAAAGATATACATAAATCAACTATATTTCTATTTCATAGCAATAAACAATTGGAAATTGAAATTTTAAAATACCATTTATAGTAGCATTAGAAACATGAAATGCTCAGAAATAAATTCAATAAAATATGTTCAAGAATTGTTTAATGAAAATAACAAGATATTGCTAAGAGCAATTAAAGGAGATCAAAAGAAATGGATATAGATACCATGTTTCTCCTTGGAGTAGAGAATGACAGCCCACTCCAGTATTCTTGCCAGGAGACTCCCCATGGACAGAGGAGTCTGGAGGGCTACAGTCCATAGGGTCACAGAGTCAGACACGACTGAAGTGACTGAGCACACACCATGTTTCTGGAGTGGAAGAATCGATATTTAGAAAACAAATCTTTCCAAACTGACTTCACATATGGTAATCATCTTGCCCTCCTGCAGGATGTCCTCCAGACTATCACTAGAGTGACCTTGCTAAATTGCAAAATTGATCATGTAATTCATCTACTTAAAAAATCTTTCATGGTTCCCCGGGGCTAATAGGATAAAGCTTAGATTCCTCAGGAAAATACAAGGCACTCTGTGATCAGAACCCACCTGCTGCTCTTTACAATGCCTTCTGACTGAAATATCCACTTTTATCTCATTGGTGAACTCCTTTCTACCCTCCAAGATCCAGACTTGACCTTGATCAATGAAGACTTTTCTCATCTACCCAAGATTTAACCACTGCCTCTTTTAACTCTGTAGGACCCTGTGTTAGCCCTTTTCATCAATATTGCCATAATTTATTTGATAATCTCTATCTCCCCAAAACAGACTGTGGGCTCTTTTGTGATCTCCACCTTGAGGATAGGGACTGTAGCTCATTCATTTTTGTTTCTCCAGCTCTAGTATCTCACCTGGCACATAGTAGGCACTCAGTAATTTTTTTTAATAAATCATAGTCTGATCTACTGAATGGATGAAACAGAACAGGGGTTCTTTCAAAGATGAAAGACTCAAAACAGGTTAAATTTCAGAAGTGAATGGTATCCCTTCTCTAAGTTTGGCTAAGATAAATATGAAAAAGGACATTTCATAACAGGAAGAATTATTAAACATTCTTATTCTGGCTCTCTCCTCATCCTGGCTTTACTTCTAATCTAAAGCAGTTCTGAGGAAATTATGTTTGACCACAAGCCTCACAAACTATTTCTAGTTTCCCACACTAAATCCAAGAGAGAAATTTTTGTAATATGTCATCTATAGCCTCATTTTACCTAAATTTCAAATTCACTCTCACCCCCTTTCACTCTCTCTTCCACACTAGACAAATTTCCCCAGGGAAGAATGGAAATATTTATAACGGCCAAATAAAGAACTCTCTCCCAGAAAGTCAGGGAAGTTTGGCCCAGGGAAGTTTGCCCACTTCCTTTTCAGCCACAGAGTATTAGTTTATGCCCACCTCTCAGCCCTCTGGAATTAGCTGTTTCCCTTTCTAGAGCTTGATTCTCCTGCATTTGCATTGTCTGTGACCTGTAGGTTTGGATGTATGCACATTCTTTTACAAATCTTTTCATGGATTTCCAAAATTACATTGGCATAACTTTTCCAGATAAAAGAGTCTGGGCACCCCATGAAAACTAATTTCCTTTTGGTATCTGGAAATAAATCCATTTGTGCTAAATGATCTTCAATATTTAATAATTATTCAATTTTTACTATTTGTTTATTTACTACAATTTACTATTTGTCTTTGAAACAAAGTCTGAACAATAGAGAGCTACTCAGAAAACATGACAAAGCTAAAATGAAGGCAGCGAGACTATTGGGAGAATTCCAGAAGTTCCTGTTCCAACCAGGGCAAAAGGCTGGCAAAACTGAAGGAGGCAAAGCGTGCCTTCTGGAATGGCTTGTCTCCCCCTGTGTGTAACCTGATGCCCTCTCCTGTGGCCTTTTCTCTCCCACCCTGTCAGCCGGCTCTTAGGAAATAGTCTCAAATTTCTTCACCCTGAAGCTGTTCCTAAATGTGTAGTAAGAATGAATGAATTTCTTCTCCTCAGGATTTGCCTTTTATAGGAAGACAAAGGTCTTTCCAACCTCACTTTGGTTTAAATCCAAAGGAATTATTTTCAGGAAGCAAAGCAGAGGAGAGAGGGAGCAGATTTATTACTTCCCTTACAGTGGAAGTGGAGAGGGCAAGGAATCGAACCTGAGTCTCTCGCATTGCAGGCAGATTCTTTACCACTGAGCCACCTGGGAAACCACCACATTTAAATGGTCCTAACCTTGCTTAACTTTTTGCTCCACACTGTGGGGTGAATATCAGGCCTGGCTAAATATCAGTGCTTCTGAAAACTTGTTACCTCAGTCTTCCTAGAGGGCCCAGATTTAGAATAAATAAAATTATTATAAGTGAAGAGAAGTAAGAGAGAATGTATTTTGAGTCACAAAAGGGATTGTTCAGTAACTCCCTCTTTGGGTCAGGTAAGGAATGTTACAGTCCAGTGAGAGATGTGAAATATATACGTGTGTGTGTGTGTGTGTGTGTGTGTGTGTGTGTGTGTGCGCGCGCGCATATATATACATGAAAAATATTTAGGGACTTCCCTGGCAGTCCAGCGGTTAAACCTTCACCTTCCAATGCAGAGGGTGTGTGTTCGATCCCTGGTCAGGGAGCTAAGATCACACATGCCTCTGGGTCAAAAAAACAAAACATAAAACTGAAGCAATATTGTAACAAATTTAATAAAGACTTAAAAAATGTCCTACATAAAAAAAAAAAAACTTTAAGAAAAGAATATTTAAAGAAAGTTACTAAGACTTCTTAAAGGCCCAAAGCAACATCTTAACTGGTGAAATAAAGGCTGAATTTTGGCAGAAGGAGAGATGTGGAGTAGATGACTGGTCACCCGCATGTACCTGAGGTGCCCAGCAGGTGCCTGAACTGTAGCCCAGTTGGGGCTCAGACTTGGGAAGAGGGAAGCAGATGTTATAGGAGTTTGTTTTCCTTCAGACCAAGGACTATCTTGAGAAAGACTGGTCTGCTGCTGTGAAAGTGAGAATCAGCTACACAAGCTTGGTTGAAAGCAGATATTTCAAGGTCAGAAAGGAAAACTCACATGGCCTGCTCCTCAGATAACCCCTGACCCAGCTCTCCTGGCCTTCTGTCTGATTCCCAGGGTAACCTGTGCAAAACAGAGTCACCAAAGCCCCGTCATGCCAACGGGTGCTAGGATCCAAGAATAATTGGCAAACATCTGCTCTCAAGGTCTCCTTTTATTCCACGTTAAGTGCTCCACAAAAAAAATCTCTCTAAAATGCATCCCAAGAGGCATCTTAAAATTCTTGGCTCCTCTCCATTCCCCTTTATGGTTATCCACGTGCCCCATTTCTCACTTTCTTTAGATCTCTGCTCCATGTCAGCTTTTTATAAAGGCTTTCCTGATCACCCGATTTAAGTAACAAACTCCTAATACTCTCCCACCACCTAGCAGCTCCTTATCCCCTCCTCCCTGTTTTATTTTTCCTTATATTAATATTTGATATCCTGTGGATTTTGCTTGCTGATTATATTTCTCTCCTCTCTAGCAGGTAAGCACTATGAGGATGTGAATGGGTCTTTTTGGGGGGTCTAGTTTGGTTCACTACTTAGTATCTGAAATAATAAGTATGTACTTAATGAATTAATACATCAAAGAGTGAATGCTGGTATTGCTTCATATATTTCTCTCTTTCTTCAAATTCACAGAATCTTTCTCTTACCCTTAGATGACTCCATCTACCCGAATTGGCTACAGAAGGTTCTAGGTGAACTTAATAACACTAGACTCATAAGATGAGAAATAACTGCCTAAGGTGTCTATTGATTTTGGTCTTAACTGTGGGATGAGGGATATTACATTTCCTGAGCAAAAGGGGGCCTTAAAAGGAAATTGAGAATTAGGGAGAAATTGTTTCTTGGTGGAAACAATCTTTCTAGTTATCTCTGGTTTTAATCCGGTTTTGTGTGGTACTTTACCTCTGCTTGAAACTATTCTTGAATCAGGCTGTTCCTTTGTTGTGAATAATCGCTTCAAACATCAATGAAAACCAGAATAAGGGAAGTATGCATATTTCACTTAGAAAATTCCCAGAATGATTTTATGACCAAATAATAATTAGATTTTTTGGTTCTAATGCTTTGTCTCAGGATAGAAAGTACAGAATTGCACTATTAGGCCATTTGCTTTGTACAGTGTCCAGCACAATGAGATGCATATCCACTTACAATTTCATGGATTTTTTTGGAATGATCACTGAGACATTGATTGTATTTTGTACTAGATAATGTGTTGGAACCATGGTAAATCCAAGAAATATAGTCTCTTCTAAGTAGATTACAATTTTATGTAAAAGGGGACACTAATAACAAAAAAATACATAGCTAAGTATTAGATAAATTTATTGGGTATGTTCATTTCACCATAATTTTTTTTCTTATTCTCCAATTTCTTTGATAATTAAAGTTTCTCTTTTAATCAAGAGATCTAACATTGTTAGTGACCCAATTTTTATTTCTCACCTAGAATTTCCATATCTCCATCCTAGCCTCAGTTTTACTTCAGAATAAATTGTAATTTAAAGTAAGTATATGTCGGAGAGTGTTTTGCCTATGTTTTCCTCTAGGAGTTTTATAGTTTCTGGCACCCACCTCCCTCCCCATCCCATCCCTCTGGGTCATCCCATTGCCCCGGCCCTGAGCATTTGTCTCATGCATCGAACATGGAATGGTGTTCTGTTTCACATATGATAATATACATGTTTCAATGCTATTCTCCCAGAACGTCCCACCCTCACCTTCTCCCTCAGAGTCCATAAAATTGTTCTATGCATCTGTGTCTCTTATTCTGTCTCGCATATAGGGTTATCATTACCATCTTTCAAATTCCATATATATGCATTAGTATACTGTATTGTTGTTTTTCTTTCTGGCTTACTTCACTCTGTATAATGGGCTCCAGTTTCATCCATCTCAGTAGAACCGATTCAAATGTATTTTTTTTAATGGCTGAGTAATATTCCATTGTGTATATGTACCACAGCTTCCTTATCCATTCGTCTGCTGATGGACATCTAGGTTGCTTCCACGTCCTGGCTATTGTAAACAGTGCTGCGATGAACATTGGGGTACACGCGTCTCTTTCAATTCTGGTTTCCTCAGTGTATATGCCCAGCAGTGGGATTGCTGGGTCATATGGCAGTTCTAGTCCCAGTTTTTTAAGGAATCTCCACACTGTTCTCCATAGTGGCTGTACTAGTTTGCATCCCCACCAACAGTGTAAGAGGGTTCCCTTTTCTCCACACCCTCTCCAGCATTTATTGCTTGTAGACTTTTGGATAGCAGCCATTCTGACTGGTGTGAAATGATACCTCATTGAGGTTTTGATTTGCATTTCTCTAATAATGAGTGATGTTGAGCATCTTTTCATGTGTTTGTTAGCCATCTGTATGTCTTCTTTGGAGAAATGTCTGTTTAGTTCTTTGGCCCATTTTTTGATTGGGTCGTTTATTTTTCTGGAATTCAGCTGCAGAAGTTGCTTGTATATTTTTGAGATTAATTGTTTGTCTGTTGCTTCATTTTCTCCCATTCTGAAGGCTGTCTTTTCACCTTGCTTAGAGTTTCCTTTGTTGTGCAAAAGCTTTTAATTTTAATTAGGTCCCATTTGTTTATTTTTGCTTTTATTTCCAATATTCTGGGAGGTGGGTCATGGAGGATCCTGCTGTGATTTATACCCAGAGGGATGGGATGGGGAGGGAGGTGGGTGGGGGGTCCAGGAAGGGGAACACATGTAAACCCATGGCTGATTCATGTCAATGTATGGCAAAAACTATTACAATATTGTAAAGTAATTAGCCCCCAACTAAAATAAATAAATTTATTAAAAATAAATAAATAAATAAATAAAGTTTAGCTCAAAGAATCAAATTTAGCTCAATTTGTCTTTCAAAAGAGGAAATTTATCTTACTCAGGAAGTAGGAATTAGTGTCAATTAATTAATGATCATGAAGTGCTTTTTAAATATTGACTGTTCACTGTTGTGATAATTAAAAATAAAATGCAATGACTCTATAGCCCATGTATTAGTGGTTAGAGATAAAATTCTATTGGTTATTCATTGAAACTTTTTAAACTTTAATCTGTACAAGTTTTATTGATAAAGCTGCTTATTTGAGAATTATGTAGCAGCACATCTGCATGAATTAAATCTACCTAATTTTGTACAATATGTTTTAAAATTCATTAAATCTCAATAAAACCATGCTTTTTACATCATGGGTCTCTTTTCCCAACGTTTTTGATAAACTGTTTCAAACTTAGAAGTCTTAGAAAAACTTTCAAAGATAGCTTCAAATTACTCATTCACAGCTGTATATGCCAGAATTTACTCCAAATAATTTTTGTTGCCAATTCAGATCTTTTCTACCTTTGCAACAGCATGTTTCTTTGTCAACAACTCCTGTCACTCAGCAAATGGAGTGCAAACTAAATTGTAATATTATTAGGAGGAAACTAATACCAGGATGTTAGGACAATCAAAAAAATTATTTTTCCCCGAATCAAGTATAAATTTGTTTAGATTATCTACCCTGTTTTTCTCCTCCATGGATCATATGATTAAACACTGATTTTCATGAAATGTTAGCTTTAATTAGTTTTCACAGAATTAGAAACTTAACCCTCCAAGGACAATCAGGAGTGATGGTAGAGTGAAAAAGAGTACAGCTTTGGAGTTAAACTCTCTCCATGGACTTCCCTCATGGTACAGTGGATAAGAATCCACCTGCCAATGCAGGGGACATGGGTTCGATCTCTGGTCTGGGAGGAGTCCATATGCCACTGACCAACTAAGTCCATGTACCACAACTGCTAAAGCCTGCACACTCTAGGGCCTGTGAGCCACAACTACTGAGCCCACATGCCACAAATACTGAAGACTGCATGCCTAGAGCCTGTGCTCTGCAACAAGAAACCACTGCAACGAGAAGCCCATGAAATATAACGAAGAGTAGCCTCTGCTCACTGCAACTAGAGAAAGCCCGTGCACAGCAACAAAAATCCACTGTAAACAAAAATAAATAAATCTCTCTCCATAACTCGTAACTTTAAAAGACACTTTCATTTCTGAGCTTTAATTCTCTCATCTCTAAAATGTACTTAATGATAAATTACTCACAAGAGGTGTATGAGGATTCAGTGAGCTTGCTGTATACTGAACATTTGTGTCCTCCCAAAAATGTATGTCCTAAATTCTGACTCCTAATGTGAAGATATTTGGAGGTGGGGTCTTTGGGGTGATTAGGTCATGAGGGTGGTGCTGTCACGAATAGGATAAGTGCCCTTATAAAAAGATCGCAGGGAACTCCCTTGTCCTTTCCACCATGTGAGGACATAGCAAAGAGAGGAAAACACAGTTGTCTGTGAACCAGAGAGCAGGCTCTCTCTAGACATCAAATCTGTCAAGCACCTTCACTTTAGACTTCCTTTCTCTAGAACTTGGAGAAAAAAATTTGTGTTGTCTATAAATTACCCAGTCTAGGGTATTCTGTCTTAGCAGCCCAATCGGACTAAGCCAGAAATCGGTACTGAGAAGTGGATGCTGCTGTAACAAATACCTGAGGAGGCACTCGTTCTCTGGGTGCTCTCAGCCCTGTGCTTGCATTTATCTAGGAGTAAGTGCCTCCTTAAATGCAGAATGCTAGTGCCACCCCAATCCTCTTTTAATCCTAGATTACTTATCTTAATTCTTAAACTTTTTCATATGATTTTTTTTCTCATGTAATGTTGTGGCTTGGTTAAATTATATGGCCACAATGACTGTTTATAAAGTCTTCAGGGCATCTGTTTTGATCAAGACAAAAGAAAAGATGTATTAGGTATTGACACCTGCATAACAAATTATTCCAAATACTTAGTAACTTAAACAACTGTCATCTCACCTCCTTTCTGATGCTCAGCTGGTGCTTCTAGCTCAGGGTATCCCAGGAGGTTGCAATCAAGATGTTGCTTGGAGCCATAGTCATTTGAAGTCTTGACTGGGCTGAAGGATCTGCTTCCAAATTCACTAACATGGCTGTAGGCAGGAGGCTTCAGTTGTTCAATACCTGGTCTCTCCATAGGGCTGCTCATGACAAAACAATTGGCTTTCCCCAAATGAATGATCCACGACAAGAGAGAGAAACCAAGACAGAGGCTCTGTTTCTTTTATAACCTAATATCAGAGGTGACCCTGGAGGAGCAAATAGCAACCCACTCCAGTATTCTTGGGCTTCTCAGGTGGCACTAGTGGTAAAGAACCCACCTGCCAATGCAGTAGATGTAAGATTTGGGTTTGATCCCTGGGCTGGGAAGAAACTCTGGAGGAGGGCATGGCAACCCACTCCAGCATTCTTGCTTGGAGAATCCCATGGACAGAAGGGCCTGGTGGGCTACAGTCTATACAGTCACACAGAGTTGGACATGACTGAAGCAACTTAGCACACACCAGTATTCTTGCCTGGAAAATTCCTATGGATAGAGGAGCCTGGCAGGCTAAAGTCCAGGGGGTTGCGAAGAGTTGGACACGACTGAGCATGCATGCATCAGATGTGACATGCCATCACTTTTGCCATATTCTGCTGGCCACACAGATCAACCCTGATACAGAGTGAGAGAGAGGGAGAAGGATCATAGCAGGCCACTCTGGAGGTAAATACATCGATGTGATCTTAGGGGTTTCAGTTTTGATTCTATCAATTAAAAGCCATTCATTTAAAAAATTTTGTATCTCCTTTAAACCTCACTTGTCTGGTCTACAGAATAAGAATAACACATACAAAACCTGCTTCATCTTACAGTCAGATGGGTGGAGCTCCAAGCATGCAAGTAAAAAAAAGAGAAACAAGACACAAGAACAATAGGATTACAGCATCCTGAGGTGAAGCCAGCTGTTGACTATGGAAAGCCAACAGAAGGGTGTTCATCTAGCGAAATTTCTAGGAGCACAGGAAAGCCAGGAATTTCAACAGGATGAAGTTTCACGGAAGGTGCAGTCAAGGTGGAAGCAGTAGCAGATCCCCATCGGGCTGTGTGCAGGAGAAAAGAAAAACTAAGCTCTAAGTGACCTTTCCACACAGCAGCATGAGCCCAAGGGGCCCATCCACAGAGCCAGACAAGGATGATGGTTTAAAAGTCAAAATCATCAAATAAGAGTAATCTCCTAGTGTAATTCATAGGATTCCAGGAAGCTGTGGAGCTGTTGTGTATCTCTCAAATGTAATGTGCTTAGGGTCGCCTGGCAGTATTGCTACAGTATGGATTCTGAGTCGATAGATTTGGGGTAGGATAGCGACTCTGCATCTCTTACAAGTGCTCAGGTGATATCACTGCTACTGGCCCATAGATCAAATTGAGGAGCCAGGTATATACCTGCTCATGTTAGGAACAATCGGGGCATTGCTGAGGGTCTGGAAGCCAGGAGCCACCTGAAAACATCTACTCAAACTTTCAGAATCATTTCTCTTCATTGTGGCTGCCAGCTACCCCTCAGCTAATACACTGGATAAACAAGTCCCTGTAGATTGGATTGATTATTCAATCTTTATAAAATAGGTTTTAAAAAGTAGAAAAAGTCAAAAGACTAATCCTATACAAATAAAATCTGGTTTCAAATAAAACGCTCACTCATACAAGGTAAATAGCTCTTTCAAGGCTAAAGGGTTCCCTAAATTGAACTTCCTTTTTTTAATCTCACATGTCCCCTCTGTCCTTGAAACTGCTTTCCCTCAAGGGAGTATTCAATTTCTTAGAAGTCACATTTTATGATTCTTGATTCAATCTGAAGTTAAGCTAAATGTTTCAATGCACCATAAATATTGAAGCAAGACCCTCAATATTTGTATGTACACAAAAGTCAAGTATTCAAGTTGTTAATAGGTAATTTGGGTTAGGTATGAAGATTACAGAAAATTTAAGCTTTCTTTTTTTGTGAAATTCTATGTATTCCAAATTCTTGACAAGTAGAGTATGTTGCTGCTGCTGCTACTGAGTCACTTCAGTCGTGTCCGACTCTGCACGAACCCATAGACGGCTGCCCACCAGGCTCCCCTGTTCCTGAAATTCTCCAGGCAAGAACACTGGAGTGGGTTGCCATTTCCTTCTCCAATGCATGAAAGTGAAAAGTGCAAGTGAAGTCACTCAGTCGTGTCCGACTCAGCGACCCCATAGACTGCAGCCTACCAGGCTCCTTCGTCCATGAGATTTTCCAGGCAAGAGTACTGGAGTGGGTTGCCATTGCCTTCTGCAGTAGAGTATGTTACTTTCATATAAATAAAACATATAGTTATTGTATATCAACTAATTTTTCTGGTCAAGCCATACAGCCTTCATCAGATTTTGTCACCTCCCAAGATTCAAAAGTCCACAGAACATTAATTGATTTTTACTATGCTTTAGACACAATACTAGGAACTGGGGATATGTACACACACACACACACACACACACACACACACACACACACACACACACACACACACACATAGAGTCCCTGTTCTTAAAGAATGTCTAGTCCAGTCAATGCTATATCCCAGGCTGCAGAGGAAACACAGGACAATGCTTACATCAGTCCAGCAACCCAGGGAAGTCTTGAGGAACAAGTGAGAGAGTTTGCCAAGCAGAAAAGCATGGAGAAACATTCCAGGCTAAGGGAAGGGCATGAAAGACACCTTCACTGCCTAATTCCTCAGCGAGCCTGATTTTAAAGCACATTATCGTCATTAACTGGTTAGTCCATGTCAAATCTCTAAGCGTTATTTCTGTGAACAGTAAATTTAGTTGATTAGACTTTGATGTTAATAAGAGCCCCAAGTTAATTGGATAGCTTGCCAAAAGAAAGTGTACGGAGAAACCAGGGTAAGAACCCTAAAAGACTTTAATCCCAGCCCATAAGGGCATTCTGAGACAGGCAGTCCCTGGATTTCATTCAACAGCTAGTCCCAGGAATTTATTCTCCACTGCTCCTGAGAGTCAGGTTTTCGAGGACAACATTAGGGAAGTCATTTTTCCTGCAGCCTCCCCATCCACAAACACACACAGGCAAATATTCTCCTCATCACCCATCACCACCCAACATATGCATATAACACTTAACTCCAGAGAAATCAACAGAGAGAGGATCAACTAATCAACATAAAACAGCTTCACTTCTGAAGGGAAAAAACGGACTCAAAATGATGCCCCATTAATATTGGTAGCGCAGCTTTGGTTATCCCTTCCTTCCTTTATTTATTTATTTAACAAACACCTACCAGGTCCTAAGGATTTAAATCTGACTGAGACATGGTGTTTTCCCTTAGAAAGCTGCAAATCAGACCACAGCACAGTGCAGTCAGTGCTGTGATGATGGATGGAGAAGGACAGTGTGTTAGGGGCACAGGTATAGTGCATCTAAGTCATCCTGGGAGGACTTGTCCTGAAAAGTTGTCCAGTTCCCTGGGAGACTGCAGAGGACTACAAATTGCTCAATACAGCTGGAGCCAAGGGTTAATGTGAAGGAGTGTGGGCAATAAAGCTGAAAATATAGAAAGAAATGGGGTCAGAAAAGCTTTAGATACTAAATGAAAGAGTTTGAACTTTCTCCTTGAAAGCTATGGGGAGCTATTGAAGGAGTTTAAGCAAGGAAATGGCGTGATTAAAAAGATCAATATCACAGCAGCATGGACAGATTGAAGGGAAGCCACTCGGGGAACAGGAAATGCAGTTAGGGGGCAATTGTAGGACCTAGAGTTGTTTAGTGAGTACAAATCAGGGGAGCTGTGTGAACAAAGCAAAAGGAAAGAATTTAAGAAATAGTGAGAAACAAGATCTTCACAACAAAGTGAGTCACCAATACCAACTCCAGGTACTGAAATTAAGGGGAGAAAAATTACAAGGAGAGCATGAGACTCATCTCAGAGGAGTTTTCCAGTTTGAGTAAAAAGGTGAAGGGACTGTTCACAGAGGAGACTGAGCTTGTAAGGTGGTTTGTTAGCTATAGACCATGAGTTCTTGAGGCCCCAGTGGAAAGTTCTGGAAGGTCTGGTGGGTGGCCTGATGGAATAGATTAGGAGGGACATGCTGCTGCTGCTAAGTCACTTCAGTCGTGTCCGACTCTGTGCGACACCAAAGATGGCAGCCCACCAGGCTCCGCCGTCCCTGGGATTCTCCAGGCAAGAATACTGGAGTGGGTTGCCATTTCCTTCTCCAGTGCATGAAAGGGAAAAGTGAAAGTGAAGTCGCTCAGTTGTGTCCGACTCTTAGCGACCCCATGGACTGTAGCCTACCAGACTCCTCTGTCCATGGGATTTTCCAGGCAAGAGTACTGGAGTGGGGTGCCATTGCCTTCTCCGAGGAGGGACATAGGGCAGCTTAGAAATGAGTTTCAGATAAAGAATGATAGGTTATCTGGGAGTCTTGAGCAGGGATGTGGGTTTGATGTGGCCAGTCTCAGGGGTTTGAAGGATGTGGCATATCTGTTTTAGCCAAACTTATTTGACCTTGAAATGCTTTTAAAGTCATGATGTATTGCAAGGACATCAAAAGGAGTTTATGAAATACGATGAGTTCTATAATCAAATGGTCTTAAGGATAAATTAGTTGCTACAAAAATGATCAAAAATGTTTTATCTGTATCATTTTAGTGTCTAACAGAGAAAAATTAGAGGAACCAAATATTTTTGTTTGTTTTAGTAAAAAACAGGAAAAAAAAATCACAGGAAATGATAAAGATAAATGTCTATCTCTGCACAGGCGCCCTCCTTCCATATGCCCAGAGGTTTACCCCAATCCCATTCAGGTTAGGTAATTTATACACACAGTGTCCCAGACTTTTTTCCAGGTTGGTATTTGCCTTTTAGTTTCCTCAAAGGAACTTAAAACTGGACAGGCAGGTTTGAATTTAGAATGAGTGGATTTTTTGGAGTCTTGTACCTGAAGCTGATGGGGAAGTTCAAACTCCAGTCCTGGCCCCAGTCCCTAGCCTAAAATCCCTTCCCTACTTCCCAGCCCAAGCTTACCTCCAAATCACCAGGGTCAGCACCATGGCCTTCCCCACAGAAAGTCTCAATCAGTCCCCTGAAGTACATTCAGTGTGTTTGGATGGGGCATTCCAGGGACCAAAGCACCCAGAACACAACTAGAGGGAGAGGTAGGGAGGGGCGGCAAGGGTTTCAGATCAGCCCATCCTCTTGGCTCCACAAACTCCTAAACCTCAGGAGAGAAGCTGTGCAGGAGGAGGGCCAGAGTGTCATCTTCTAAGGTTCAGGATTCAGAGCAGGGACCTTTCTGCCAAGATGAAGTGTGGAGTTGAGCCCAGAAGTAAGAAAGAGCATAGCTGTTTCTCACCACATGCAGACTTCACCAAAAAGCTATAAGAAAAAGAGTAACCACTGCTTAAAAACAAGACAAGAGGACCAAAATGAAGGCACTTATGCTAAGCTCTTCATCACCAACCTGAGAATTAACTCAATTATGCAGGTACCTGCTGAGCCCCTTGAACTTGCAGCCTGCTCACTGCCTCAGATGGTGGGTAAGACCTTCCAGGATCCTAGGGCTGCAGCAACCATCATTAGGAACATTCAGCCTTTTTTGGAGCATTTCTTTTTTCCCAAACTGGGTCTGGAAGCTAGTAAGAGTTTAGACTGGATTTGACGTAAAAACCAGACAGGGTTCAGAATTGAACTAGATCCAACTTAGAAACCAAATTGAGTCCAAGGTTAGACTAGGTCCAACTTAAGTAAGCCTGCACCCAGTATGAGGCCTCAGGTGAACAAAATCCTGTTTGAAGGCAGAGCAAGCAGGTTAACCTTATCAAAGATAATCTTGAATTATAGTGGCTATAATGGAGAAATTCTAACCTAGATAATTTTATCCATTTATGAGGTATCTTAAGGGGTTCCCTGGTGGCTCAGACGGTAAAGAATCTGCCTCCAATGCAGGCAGGGACAGCTGTTGTCTTTTTGGTTCAATCCCTGGGTTGGGAGATCCCCTGGAGAAGGAAATGGCAACCCATTCCAGTATTCATGCCTGGAGAATTCCATGGACAGAGGAGCCTGGCATACTACAACCCATGGGATTTCAAAGAGTCTGACACAACTAACACATTAGACAAAAAGGGCCCTTAGTCAAGCACTACCATTAAGAGTGGAAGGGAAATTGTTTTTCCTCCTCTACGGTTTCTGATGATCAGGTTGAGAACTGCTGGGAGTAGCCACTCAGTCCAGAGCCTGCAGCCAGGATTCTGGGAAAACTGGCAGGAGCCAGCAAAGGGTTAGAATTCTTACCAAAGTCTATTCTCCCAGATCTCTGGTGCCTGATTGAGAGAGGAATGTAAGATCGTCCTTTCCTTTCCAAATTCATATTGGTAAGCAAAAAACATTTGTAAGAATTAAATCTCTGATTTACTGCCAGGCCGAAGAAGAACTAAAGAGCCTCTTGATGAAAGTGAAAGAGGAGAGTGAAAAAGTTGACTTAAAGCTCAGCATTCAGAAAACTAAGATCATGGCATCTGGTCCCATCACTTCATGGGAAATAGATGGGGGAACAGTGGAAACAGTGGCAGACTTTATTTTTGGGGGCTCCAAAATCACTGCAGAGTGTGACTGCAGCCATGAAATTAAAAGACACTTACTCCTTGGAAGGAAAGTTATGATCAACCTAGACAGCATATTAAAAAGCAGAGACATTACTTTGCCAACAAAGGTCCATCTAGTCAAGGCTATGGTTTTTCCAGTAGTCATGTATGGATGTGAGAGTTGGACGGTGAAGAAAGCTGAGCGCCGAATAATTGATGCTTTTGAACTCTGGTGTTGGAGAAGACTCTTGAGAGTCCCTTGGACTGCAAGAAGATCCAACCAGTTCATCCTGAAGGAGATCAGTCCTGGGTGTTCATTGGAAGGACTGATGTTGAAGCTGAAACTCCAATACTTTGGCCAACTCATGCTAAGAGTTGACTCATTGGAAAAGACCATAATGCTGGGAAGGATTGGGATCAGGAGGAGAAGGGGACAAAAGAGGATGAGATGCCTGGATGGCATCACCAACTCGATGGACACGGGTTTCGGTAGACTGTGGGAGTTGGTGATGGACAGGGTGGCCCGGAGTGCTGCGATTCATGGGGTCACAAAGAGTCGGACACGACTGAGTGACTGAACTGAACTGAACCTACTGATTGTCAATTCTTTCTGTCCCAGGGACAGCTGTTGTCTGCTTGTGTGTCTCATTTCATATCCTAGAAACCTGACTTGGCAACCATCAGCTTGGGATCCCCCAAATATGACCAGGTAGGAATATGTGGCTAAGGTCCTATCAACTATTCCCAACATTTATCTAAAAATATTAGAAGAGTGTTGGCTGCCATTACAGAGAGAATTTTCCTAATAAATCTGAACTAACTTTTTTCCCCAATTTCATTCAGGTTTCTATTTTAAGTGGCAAGAGCATAATTATATATCCAGAAATTCAGATTCAGAGAAAATATAAAATACTTTTAAATCTTTTTTTGTTATCATCATAAAAGCAAAGTTGGCAATAGACTGCCTATTCTTTCCAAGGACACTGAAAGCTGTGATCAAACTTTGTCCCAACTATTCTTTTAATTCTTTAATGCAATCGGGTGGTAAAATAGATGAAAGGAATGTGTCTGACAGTGACTTTGGTGATTTTCTCCCTAATTTATATTTCTAATTATCTAGTTATCTCCTCCCATACCCCAGTTGGCTGAAATTCTAGTATGTGAGATAGAATTTGTTTTCTGGAACTATTGGTCCATAGTCAATAAGTCTTCCTTTACCCTCCATCTCTTTTTTCTGAGAATATCCTCCACTTCTTTGCCTTTACTCCTGATTCTCCCATTAGGGCTCCATGTTCTCAGCAGCCTCAGTGTCAGCAGTTGGGATCAAGAATTTCTTACTCTTCATTGTCACTTCCAAACTATTCTTCTCCATCTCTGCCTAAAAGATAATATCTCTACTCCCAGGGAATAATGAACAGAAGTTCAGGAAGGCAGATGTCTTGGAGTGGGGTTGGCAAATAAGTTCCAGACCACCTACTCAACCTCCCAACTTTCACATCAACTGTTCACAAACAAGCAAAATACTCCTCCTCAGACTCATTTTTACTTTCCAGAAATGGAACCAACTTTCAGTTGGTCGAATCATAAACTCAAGAAACCTCCTTGACTTCCTCCTCTCCCTCAGACCTCAAAACTAAACTATTGTTTCCTTGCTATGTTTACTTCCTATAGACATCTTGAAGCCATCTACTTTCTTCTATCGGTGTGTGTTAGTTGCTTAGTTGTCTCTGACTCTTTGCAACCCCATGGACTGTAGCCTACCAGACTCCTCCATCCATAGAATTTTCCAGGCAGGAATACTGGAGTGGGTTGCCATTTCCTTCTTCAACTTTCTTCTATCTCCACAGCCTTAATTAGTACAACCACCATCATCTTTGGCCTGGTTAGGTGTAATATTTGTCTAAATGGTCTTGCCACTCTAATCTAGTTTTACCATCCAATCTGTTCTCCATCCAGAGACTAGAGTATTGTTTTCAAAATACTAATCTGATAATGCCACTGCATAGAAAGCTTTCAATTGCTTCTAAAAACTTGTAGGAAAAAAATCCCAAATCTTTATCAAGGCCTTGCATTGTCCTATGTCTAGTATGATAGCACCATTAGCCTATGGGCTCCAGTCACAGTGGCCTTCTCTGTGGTCTTGGAACGTGCTATGTGCTATTGATAAACTAGTTCCTCTGTCTGAAATACAAGAACATTTTCTCCCACCTCACCCTACCTTTCCTAGCCCCAAACCCCTAATTTTCACTCAAATCTCAGATTCAATCACTTCCCTAGAAAATCTTTGACGCCCATGGGTAGGTGAGGTCAATTTTTTATATGTTCCAAGAATAATGTTTTTACTCTAGAAATGTATAATTTTATTATTATCTCCTCAAATCAATTATAAGTTCCATGAGGACAGAAATCACGCTTCAGTTCAGTTTAGTTGCTCAGTCGTGTCCAACTCTTTGCGACCCCATGAACCGCAGCACGCCAGGCCTCCCGGTCCAACTCCCGGAGTTTACCCAAACTCATGTCCATTGAGTTGGTGATGCCATCCAACCGTCTCATCCTCTGTTGTCCCCTTCTCCTCCTGCCTTCAATCTTTCCCAACATCAGAGTCTTTTCAAATGAGTCAGCTCTTCGCATCAGGTGGCCAAAATATTGGAGTTTCAGCTTCAACATCAGTCCTTCCGATGAACACCCAGGACTGATTTCCCTTAGGATGGACTGGTTGGATCTCCTTGCAGTCCAAGGAAATCATGCTTGGTTTTGCTAATTACTGTATTCTTAGCAACTGGCCTAGTATTCAGGACATAGTAAGATTTCGATTAAATTGTTAAATTGAATAGGATAGTATATTAATTAACTTTTGCCTCATGACAAACAACTATAAAAAAAACTTAGTAGTGTACAGAAAAAAGCACTTTTACCCACACTCATATGTCTATGGGCAATCTAGTGTAGACTCATCTAGCTGACTCCACCTTAGACCCAACTGTATCTGGCTTTAGGCTGAATGTTGCACTCTAATCTACCTCATAAGTCTTCCCCAGGACATGATCTCATAGAAAAGTCAGGAGCACGAAAAGAAAAATAAGTCACCTAGTTATGCCTGACTCTTTGCGACCCCATAGACTGTAGCATGCCAGGCTCCTCTGTCCATGGAGTTCTCCAGACTAGAATACTGGAGTGGGTAGCCTTTCCCTTCTCCAGGGGATCTTCCTAACCCAGGGATCGAACCCAGGTCTCCCGCATTGCAGGCAGATTCTTTACCATCTGAGCCATCAGGGAAGCCCCAGGAGCACTAGATGCAAGCCAAATCGCAAATACATTTATGGCCTCTGCTCATGTCAGGTCCACTAGGATTCCTTGGCCAAAACAAATGTCACGGCCAGACCCAACACTTATGAAGAAGAGAAATATATTCCATCAAAAAGGGGGAAGTGGAGAGAATGTTTGTGGGGTGGCAAGATTTCACAGAAGAACTGTACAAAAGGGACCTTCATGACCCAGATAATCACAATGATGTGATCACTCACCTAGAGCCAGACATCCTGGAATGTGAAGTCAAGTGGGCCTTAGGAAGCATCACTGCGAACAAAGTTAGTGGAGGTGATGGAATTCCAGTTGAGCTATTTCAAATCCTCAAAGGTGATGTTGTGAAAGTGCTGCAGTCAATATGCCAGCAAATCTGGAAAACTCAGCAGTGGCCACAGGACTGGAAAAGTCAGTTTTCATTCCAATCCCAAAGAAAGGCAATGCCAAAGAATGCTCAAACTACCACACAATTGCATTCATCTCACATGCTAGTAAAGTAATGCTCAAAATTCTCCAAGCCAGGCTTCAGCAATACGTGAACTGTGAACTTCCAGGTGTTCAAGCTGGTTTTAGAAAAGGCAGAGGAACCAGAGATCAAATTGCCAATATCCGCTGGATCATCAAAAAAGCAAGAGAGTTCCAGAAAAACATCTATTTCTGCTTTCTTGACTATGCCAAAGCCTTTGACTGTGTGGATCACAATAAACTGTGGAAAATTCTGAAAGAGATGGGAATACCAGAACACCTGACCTGCCTCTTGAGAAACCTGTATGCAGGTCAGGAAGCAACAGTTAGAACTGGACTTGGAACAACAGAATGGTTCCAAATAGGAAAAGGAGTAAGTCAAGGCTGTATATTGTCATCCTGCTTATTTAACTTATATGCAGAGTACATCATGAGAAACGCTGGGCTGGAGGAAGCACAAGCTGGAATCAAGATTGCCGGGAGAAATATCAATCAACTCAGATATGCAGATGACACCACCCTTATGGCAGAAAGTGAAGAGGAACTAAAAAGCCTCTTGATGAAAGTGAAAGAGGAGAGTGAAAATGTTGGCTTAAAGCTCAACATTCAGAAAACTAAGATTATGGCATCTGGTCCCATCACTTCATGGCAAATAGGTAGGGAAACAGTGGAAACAGTGGCAGACTTTATTTTCTGGGGCTCCAAAATCACTGCTGATGGTGATTGCAGCCATGAAATTAAAAGACGTTTACTCCTTGGAAGGAAAGTGATGACCAACCTAGACAGCATATTTCAAAGCAGAGACATTACTTTGCCAACAAAGGTCCATCTAGTCAAGGCTATGGTTTTTCCAGTAGTCATGTATGGATGTGAGAGTTGGACTGTGAAGAAAGCTGAGTGCCGAAGAACTGATGCTTTTGAACTGTGGTGTTGGAGAAGACTCTTGAGAGTCCCTTGGACTGCAAGGAGATCCAACCAGTTCATCCTAAAGGAGATCAGTCCTGGGTGTTCATTGGAATGACTGTTTTTGAAGTTGAAACTCCATTAATTTGGCCACCTCATGGGAAGGGTTGACTCATTGGAAAAGACCCTGATGCTGAGAAGGATCAGGGGCAGGAGGAGAAGGGGACTACAGAGGATGAGATGGCTGGATGGCATCACTAACTCAATGGACATGAGTTTGAGGAAACTCCGGGAGTTGGTGATGGGCAGGGAGGCCTGGTGTGCTGTGATTTATGGGGTCACAAAGAGTCAGACACGACTGAGCGACTGAAGTGAACTGAATTCAAACTATCATAGAATAAAAACTTACTGTAATACAATTTATAAAGGGTTCAATGACATAAAGATGACATATTAATAAAGGCCAGTAGAATTCAATGGAATTTGTTTCAAAGCTAGGGCATCATAAAAGAAAAAAGATTCATGAAAGAAGTTTCATTTCAGGTAGTCCTTGAATAATGAAAGCATTTGAACTTGTAGAGACAGAGGTACCTAGATTTCTCAAGGGGATGAAACAGTCAAAGCAAAGGCCTAGAGATAGGAATGTGTGAACATATTTAAATATTGAATGGTTAGGACACAGAGAACCTATAGGGCAGTAGACAGAGAAAATGCAAAGTGATTTTATTCAGCAGTGGATAAGTCAGTAAATGACTTTTAAGCAATGGAGTTACATGGTTAGTGCTGGGTTTTGGGGCTATCATTTTAGCAGTAATGCATGCATGAGACTTTCTGGAGGAAAAGAGATTGAATGGAGGAAGAACCACTAGTAAATTCTTAGAATATTTATGAAGGTGTGACAACTGCTTGATCCAGAAAACTATTAGTAAGAAATTGGCAATTAGTTGGCAGTGGAGAGGCAAAACCCAAAAGCATCAAAGATAAGTGAGGTTTTTTTTTTAATTCAGTAAACTTGGAAAAGAGTAGTAAAATTATCAGAAGTGAAAAGACTCAGAGAAGATGAACAGTTTGTTTTTGATATATTTTCCTTGATACCTCAGCATGAACTTCGAGATGAAGATATTCTACAGGTGCAGAGATTAAAAGTGAGACTAGGCTGAAGACAGATACTCACTCATCTATTCAAGAACCATGTATTACCAAGATCTTTTCAGGGGTCACCCCATCTTGTCACCATTGTATGTCTAGTATTAGCAGCTTCCTGGTTTAGTACAGGCTCCTGGGACACACTAACCGAATGAATGCCAGGCAATGGACCTCTAATGGTGAGGGAGATACAGATCATACTCTCAGTAAGTTCATAGCCTAGATTTGAGTATTATCATACTAGAAGTCATGCTGAAGCCATAAGCAGAAGTACAATTGCCTAGAATCTTTACCCAATCCTAACTGCCCCAGGGCAAAATCTTCATGAATATGAACATGCAGGAGTAAAGCGGGAGAACAAGGAGGAAGCTGGAGCCGTCAAAGGACTTAACTACAGAAAGGAAGCCAGGTTAAGAGAAAACCACATTAATGTCATATAGGTGAAGACTATTTTTAGCAGGACAAAAAAACTCGCACATTATTTGACTTATCAACAGCAGGCCTGTGATGCTTTTTAGGATTTGAATAGCAGGTGCAGGAATGAGATAGCAAGATCTTAAAGAAACAATAAGTCTATGTGAGTCAAGGCAGTACGTTCACTCTCAACTTTTTTAAAAAAAATTGATAGTAGTTGGAAAACAAGGAATAAGGTAGTAGTTCAGGAGGTTCTAAATTATTGAATTAAGATAACCCATAACCATGCATGAATGACTAACATCCTTTTTTTCTTGTTCCCTGTTCAGTGATTTCACATTCCATGCCAGGTAAATCTCAATGTCTAATCTTGTGACTTTCTTCCTCATAACACTTCCATTGGTCACTACCTCTTAAAATCTTAGATTAGATTTTTGCTCTAGTTCAAATGCCAAATCTGTATTTAAGCATTTTCATCCAGGTTTTTTCCTTATAATGTCCCAAAAAGTTGAATAATTTTCAATCCACTTCTTCCATTTAAAAAAAAATTATTTTCAACCAGATAACTGTTCATACTTCTACTTATTTTTTCTTATTCTTGCAATCTTGCCTTCCCCATAAGACAATTGATCCATGAAGTCTTTATTAGTCTCCTCAAGCCATTGTCTTTTTCTCTTTTCTGAATAGAAAGATACAAACACAAAAATAGTGAACAGCAGCCAGTAAGTATAGGCACACAGAGGTTTTAAAACTAATAAACAGATGATTTGAACAACTGTGTGTTAAAAAATTGATAATCTAAATTAAATGAACAAATGTTATGTTCACCAGAACACAAAATGTTGATATAAATATCAAGAAAATATAGTACCTCAAATGGAGTAGTAACAATGCAATTAATCTCAGATCTAGAGGGTTTCAGATAAAGTTTATGAAATTCTTAATGAACAGGTAATCCTGTATTGTACTAACTTTTCCATAATTTTAAACATGGTTGGAGAAGAAGCTAAGAGATCTTAGGATGCAAATATAGCCTTGATTCCAAAACTTGTTTTTGACTGTACAAAAAAAAAAAGAAAGAAAGAAAATTATGGGACAGTTTCAGGGGGCTTCCCAGGTGGCACAGTAGAAAAGAATTGCTTGCCAGCGCAGAGCACATAGGAGACTTGGGTTCGATCCCTGAGTCAGGAAGATCCCCTGGAGGAAGAAATGGCAACCCACTCCACTATTCTTGCCTGGAAAATTTCATGGACAGAGGAGCCTGGCAGGCTACAGTCCATGAGGTCTCAAAGAGTTGGACATGACTGAGCACAGTTTAGATTTAGATTTAGAAAAGGATTCAGAAAAGGCAGAGGAACCAGAGATCAAATTGCCAACATCCACTGGATCATTGAAAAAGCAAGAGAGTTCCAGAAAAACAACTATTTCTGTTTTATTGACTATGCCAAAGACTTTGACTGTGTGGATCACAACAAACTGTGGAAAATTCTGAAAGAGATGGGAATACCAGACCTGCCTCTGGTCAGGCAGAACACCTGACCTGCCTCTTGAGAAACCTGTATGCAGGTCAGGAAGCAACAGTTAGAACTGGACATGAAACAACAGACTGGCTCCAAATAGGAAAAGGAGTACGTCAAGGCTGTGTATTGTCACCCTGCTTATTTAACATATGCAGAGTACATCATGAGAAACGCTGGGCTGGAGGAAGCACAAGCTGGAATCAAGACTGCTGGGAGAAATATCAATAGCCTCAGATATGCAGATGACACCACCCTTATGGCAGAAAGTGAAGAACTAAAGAGCCTCTTGATGAAAGTGAAAGAGGAGAGTGAAAAAGTTGGCTTAAAGCTCAACATTCAGAAAACTAAGATCATGGCATCTGGTCCCATCACTTCATGGGAAATAGATGGGGAAACAGTGGAAACAGTGGCTGACTATTTTGGGGGGGGGCTCCAAAATCACTGCAGATGGTGATTACAGCCATGAAATTAAAAGACGCTTACTCCTTGGAAAGAAAGTTATGACCAACCTAGATAGCATATTTAAAAGCAGAAACATTACTTTGCCAGCAAAGGTCTTTCTAGTCAAGGCTATGGTTTTTCCAGTAGTCATGTATGGATGTGAGAGTTGGACTGTGAAGAACGCTGAGCACCAAAGAATTGATGATTTTGAACTCATGTTGGAGAAGACTCTCAAGAGTCCTTTGGACTCCAAGGAGATCCAACCAGCCCATCCTAAAGGAGATCAGCCCTGAGTATTCACTGGAAGGACTAATGTTAAAGCTGAAACTCCAATACTTTGGCCACCTGATTCGAAGAACTGACTCATTTGAAAAGACCCTGATGCCAGGAAACATTGAACGTGGGAGGAGAAGGGGACGACAGAGGGTGAGATGGTTGGACGGCATCTCTGACTCAATGGGCATGAGTTTGAGTAAACTCTGGGAGTTGGTGATGGATAGGAAGACCTGGCGTGCTGCAGTCCATGGGGTCGCAAAGAGTCGGACACGACTACGCAACTGAACTCAATTGAACTGAGCACACACACACACACAGGACCTTTTCACTTATGAATGCAGACACCAAAGTTCTGAATAACATATTATCCTCCCAATTCCATTTTTAAATAACAGTCAGGTAAAGGTCAACTCTGGAGAAGGCAATGGCACCCCACTCCAGTACTCTTGCCTGGAAAATCCCATGGACGGAGGAGCCTGGTAGGCTACGGTCCATGGGGTCGCTAAGAGTCGGACACGACTGAGCGACTTCACTTTCACTTTCCCCTTTCATGCACTGGAGAAGGCAATGGCAACCCACTCCAGTATTCTTGCCTGGAGAATCCCAGGGATGGCGGAGCCTGGTGGGCTGCTGTCTATGGGGTCGCACAGAGTCGGACACGACTGAAGCGACTTAGCAGCTTAGCAGCAAAGGTCAACTCAGATTGAAAAAAAAAAGATTGGATAACAGAAAATCCTACCAAATCTAATTCACCAAATCAGTGATTATCTGGGTTATCATGTGATTTCGCCAATGATATGGGACATAGTTGAATGTTTATTACTTAAAAACTAAAAGAAAGCAAAACATTTCCAAAACCAGGAATGGAAACCTTGGAACTTCCATAATTTCATAAGGCCTGACCACCAAAATTCTATATCAACATGAAAGGAATGATCTATTAGAGCAGTTTCAATAAATCAGCAAGTTTTCTAAAATAAGTTTGAAAAATTAAAAGTTCTCCTCTTCACTAGAATAACAAGTTACCAAATGGAGATTCATTCACAATAGCAACAGAAACAGGAATTAACCTTATAAGGAAGGGCCAATAACTCTACGGAGTAGATATTCCATGTTGGACAGAGGGTTGACTTAACATCTATAATTTCAAAGTCATCTCAACCAAAATTCCAGATTTTTTTTACCCTCTTCTGAGACTTGAAATCTTCCTCCTTGCATCACAGTTGTTGTACACTTGCTTTCCTCTCCAGAACCTGAAGTCATTTAAGAATAGTGATGTCTTCTCCATTTTAAAAATTCTTTGGCATGCCTCTTTGTATGATAGGTGCTTAGAGAAATATATGTTGAAGAAAAAGGAGGAAAGAGACTGTGACCGTATGTTTTCCATTTTTCATTGTTTCTCCTAGAAGAGCTCTTAATATATATGTGTAAAGTAGCACACCAAGGTTGACGAGCTCCTCAATTTCCCTTCCTCTCCTATAGTTTTTAATATTATGATCGACTCTGTCCTAAACTGGCTGAAGTTCTAATAAAGGTTTGGTACACTTATATTTATATATCACTGATTTTTAAAGAAATAATAAAATGGAGAAGACATCACTATCCTCAAATGACTTCGGGTTTAGGAGAGGAAAACAAGTATACAATTGTAATACAAGGGAGAGGATTTTAGAAGTCTCAGAACAGGGTAAAAAAAATCTGGAATTTTGGTTGAAAATTATATATTTGGGGAATATATATTATATATATTGTATATATATTATATATTTGGGGAAATTATATCATTTTTAAAGATTATATATATATTACTGTTTCTTCTCTTCTTCATACACACACACACAAAAAAAAAGAAACCTCACACACCTCTATTTTGTTTCAAAATTACTTATTTGAGTCTCTTTAAACAGCATATGAATCAAGCAATGCATCTGGCAAATGACTAGCTTGTATAATGTCCAAATAATTCCTCAATAGAAATAGAACAAGAATACTCACCAAAATTATTCAATAGTGTGAAGGTGGTGTCGATTACATGAAAATTTTAAATTCTCAGGAAATTTATGAGCCCACAGACTCATAAATATTAGACTCAAGTTTGATCTCAATAATTAGATGAAGACAGAGAGAGGTTAAGTTACTTTTTCACGGTCTCAGAGAAGTTGGTGAAAGAAAATACAGTATACACAATAAATCAATCAATCAGCTGTTCATTGGCTACCCATACTTTTTTGCTTTTATCATGAAACCATTATTCATGGCAGGGTAAACTTAAGCAAAGTAATATAGAACAGCAAGACCCACACAAAATTGTGAGCTCAGTAAGGTCTTCCTTGTTTTCACAAATTTCTCTTCAGTGGAATACCAGTTCCTCACTTTCTGGGTAACCTTGGAACCATTACTTAACTTCTGTGAGCTTGATACTTTACATGTACATTGGAGATAATGCCTATTTATAAGGCTGTTAGACAAATTAAAGGATTAGTATAAATCCTTGCTTCATAGTAGCTCATGAAGAGCATCTTTTCTTTCTTTGTCTCTTTAAGACAACGTGATTTCTTAGTCTTTTATGTTCTACTTCTGTCAAATCAGGGAAAACATCTTGCAGTCTAACTTACTTTTTTTAATGTTTGACAAGTAAGTAAATGATTGAACAGGTCTTCTGGAAACTGTATTTTATTTTTTATCATTTTTTTGTCACACTGTGTGGTAAGTGGGATCTTAGTTCCCCAACCATGGATCAAAGCCACGCCCCTTGCTTTGAAAGCACTAGAGTCCTAACCACTGGACTGCCAGAGAAGTTTTCTAACTTACTTTCTAATGAAACTAATTTATATCATTTTCCAAAGATATTCCTAAGTTATTTTATTCTAAAATAAAAATTACATTTGCCTATATAAAAGAATTATTGGATAGGTTACTTATGTGAACTCCTTTTTTGTGTCTACATATCATACTGAAAAATATTTATTTAGATCCTAAACTCTGACACATTAACTTTATCACAAATTTATGACAATCCAAAGGGAAGATATGGTAGAGAGAGAACTCAAGTCAAAGTCAGGAAAACATGCCTCTAACACTGGCTCTGCCATTATTAATCATATCAATTAGGGTGAATCACTTCATCTCCCTAGTTACTCCTCTCCTCATCTGCAGACTCAAGGAGCTGAGCTGGGTGATTTCTGAAGTTCTTTACCCTAGAAATGTCTCTGTTTTTTAGTGCTTTTACAGATGCTCAGTCTTCCTGAGATTTCTTTTTTCCTCATATGTTGTAACATACAAAAAACACAATACTTGTAACTTATACAAAGCTACCAAGGACCTTACCAATTCTCAGAGATTAACTCTTGGAAATTGGAGACACAGCCTAAAAATTACAGAATTGCAGGCAGATTCTTTACTATCTGATCTACAATGGAAGCCCAATAAGGAAATAAGAAAACATAATTATTATGTTTATGGTTATGTTTGTGATTAAATAAATGCTCAGATATATGTAGAATAATTACAGAGTCTTATCTCACCTGAACTATTAGAGGGAAACTATTAGCAGTTTCCCTCAGTATACGTGTTAGACATAAAAAGAATTTGAAGGGTAAGAGTACCTACATTTTTCACTTAATGAATGGAAAAGGCTAAGCTACCTGTCAAAGTTGATACCATATGTAATTACAGCACTGCATCTCCAACTTTCACAACCTGAACATTCTAAATGGTAAGATACTTAAGCTATCCTAAGTTTTTTTAATTCCCTAGTTATGGCTCTCTCTAAAGCCACAATTACCTTCTACTAACCTAACCACTGCTATCTGAAGAAAATACTTTTCATTCATTTTCATTCATTTACACACCACTTCATCTATTCAAAAGCAATTTTTAAAAAATTGAATCCCTCCACTTATGCCCTGGATTCCAACTCTCTTACCTACTCAAGGAAATTTCTGTAGTAATTCTTCCCTAACACACACAAATTTGTCATCTTTTCTGAATATTTCCCATCTGTATAAAAATGCTATAATTTCTCCCATGAAAATATTAACCCTTCTTGACTTCACAATCCCTCTAGCTTTTCTCCTCCTTGTAGAAAAATTCCCCCAAAGAACTGCCTATACGTCTTCTCTTCAATTATTCTCCTTCATTATCTCCTGACTCTTACCCCAACCAGGCTTTGGCCATCACTACTTAACCCAAAAAGCTCATGCCAAAGTCAACAATGGCCTTCATGCTGTTAAATCCAACAGCCAAGTTTCAGTTCTCATTTTAGACGACATATCAGCAGCATGGAACGTAGATGATCACTTCATTTTCCTGGAAACAGTTTCTTCATTTAGCTTCCAGGATAACCATTATAAAAACAATAGTGATGACTCATATAAGATAACACTATTCCATTTTCAAGTTCACCTGCATCTACCATGATACATCTGGTTTTCCATAAAGGTGACTACAGATAAGTTTAGCTTTGATATGATGAAAGCTGAAGCTCCAATACTTTGGCCACCTGATGCAAAGAGCCAACTCATTGGAAAAGATCCTGATGCTGGGAAAGATGGAAGACAGTAGACAAAGGAGACGACAGAGGAAGAAATGGCTGGATGGCATCACTGACTCAATGGACATGAGTTTGAGCAAGCTCTGGGAGATAGTAAAGGACAGGGAAGCCTGGCCTGCTGCAGTCCATGGAGTTGCAAAGAGTCTGACATGACTGAGTGACTGAACAGCAACAACTAGCCCTCCATCTTATTAGTCTTCTGTAGGATTACTGTAACTCCTCCTGGGATGGAGCCCTGTGGCATTACTACGATTTACTACCTTAACTAGGGCACAGGGTGGGAGTTGGGAGGTGGAGGGCGATATCAGAGGTTTCCACTTGGCTTTTCTTAACAGAACAGCTTGTATTCCACAGGTGAGGGAATCAAAGTGATGTTTCTGCCAGCTGCAGGGTACAGTTACATGATTAGATCCACAAGAACTGAAGAAATGACCACAGATGGGGTGTGGGTTGGCCTTACTGTGAGTTGAATGTAGGCCAGGACTCCGCTTGTTTCTTGGCCCTTTTGTTGAGCAGGGTGCCATGACAGTGTTTCGAGGTCATCGGTATTAGCACTGGCTCAGCTTCGTTTTTCAATAATCCTACAAGATCTGAGCATTTCCCCAACCCCAGCATACAGTGCATTGGTAAATGGCTCTACAGACCTTTAGTAATAAATTGGTAAGAAAAAATAAATAAAAACTTCTGGAAATAATATTGTAGCAATATATAGTCCTTCCTCATGGAAACTAGCCTCATCTTCGATTTGAAGCAGTTGACTTCAATCTTCTACTTACAAAGTCTTAATAATTTGGTTTTATAATTCAAGCAATCCTCTTATTGACTGCCCATCTCTATAGACCCTAGGAAGCCATGGTCCATCAGCCATTGCCACAGAGCCCCATAACGTCAAGGCCTCCTGGTTACTATCCAGCTATGCTTCCCATTCTAGTAATTATGACCACTTTGTCTCTGATAGATAAGCACCACCCCTGGGCCTCTTCTGTTCTAGAATCCTATCATTCCACTGATACTACAGAGTTAGTTTGACAATAGCACCTACTACCATCAACTTGCTTACAAAGGACTACCTTCACTGAGTTTCTTGGTGATGCCAGTGCCCCCTGCCGACCCCCCCCAGGCTCCCTGCCCAGAACAAGTGTATTCTTCATTGCTTAACTGAAGGACGTGTCCCCTGCCTTCAAGGGGAACATAGTCAGCTGTTTATGCTATAAATGTATTCTAGCATGGCCACCTCTCTGCACTTTCTAATCCCTTGCTCAGTGGTCTACCAAGGCAATTACAGCAGCAGCCTGGTGTACTGCAGTCCATGGGGTCACAAAGAGTTGGGCATGACCTAGCAACGAAGCAACAACCACCTCTTTACTTTCATTGCTATCTACATAGTTTTAAGGAGTGAAAAGCACAGCACATTAGGACCAGATTCAGGTGTTTTTGTCAGTATGTTAAAACCTGAGTCATGATATGTTAAACTCCATAGCAACAAACTCTTCCCTATCCAGTCTTATATTTTGTCCCTGTTTCTAACATACACTATTCCTATACATGGTCTCCCAGTTCCTGTCAGTATCATCCACGTACTATAGCTCTTTAGGATATAACTACTTCCTCCAATCACAGACTGTACGTTTGGTTTTTCCACGCCGAGACTCGACCCCAGATATTGGCCTAAAAACAATGAGAAAAGGAGTAAGCAGAACTTGAGCGGGGCAAGCACCTTGGAATTTGTCAGGTGAAGCCCTTAAAAGCCTCCAGGCAACAGGAGCTGCTGGCCCAAGGGAAGGGCTACTTCTACCAATTTTTTTGTTTCCTGAAAACCTCATAATAGCAGATGATACATGCCAGGATTATTATCACTCCAAATTGTATCAGCCATGGAATCTTTATCTCACCCAGAAAATGATGAAATTTTAGACTTTTATTCTAAAGATCTTTTTCTAGGATCACTTTTCATACCAAATGTTTTAGATTGACTTTCCTAGAGCAGGCTTTATACGGGCAGCAAAAACAAGACTGGGAGATGACTATGACTCAGATCATGAACTCCTTATTGCAAAATTCAGACTTAAATTGAAGAAAGTAGGGAAAACCACTAGACCATTCAGGTATGACCTAAATCAAATCCCTTATGATTTTACATTGGAAGTGACAAATAGATTCAAGGGATTAGATCTGATAGATGGAGTGCTTGAAGAACTATGGATGGAGGTTTGTGACATTGTACAGGAGGCAGTGATCAAGACCATCCCCAAGAAAAAGAAATGCAAAAAGGCAAAATGGCTGTCTGAGGAGGCCTTACAAATAGCTGAGAAAAGAAGAGAAGCTAAAGGCAAAGGAGAAAAGGAAAGACATACCCATCTGAATGCAGAGTTCTAAAGAATTCCAAGGAGAGATAAGAAAGCCTTCCTCAGTGATCAGTGCAAAGAGATAGAGGGAAACAATATAATGGGAAAGACTAGAGACCTCTTCAAGAAAATTAGAGATACCAAGGGAAAATTTCATGCAAAGATGGGCACAATAAAGGATAGAAATGGTGTGGACCTAACAGAAGCAGTAGATACTAAGAAAATGTGGAAAGAATACACAGAAGAAGTATACAAAAAAGATCTTCATGATCCAGATAACCATGATCACTCACCTAGAGCCAGACATCCTGGAATGCAAAGTCAAGTGGGCGGTAGGAATCATCACTACAAACAAAGCTAGTGGAGGTGATGGAATTCCAGTGGAGCTATTTCAAATCCTAAAAGATGATGCTGTGAAAGTGCTGCAGTCAATATGCCAGCAAATTTGGAAAACTCAACAGTGGCCACAGACTGGAAAAATCAGTGTTCATTTCAATCCCAAAGAAAGGCAATGCCAAAGAATGTTCAAACTACTGCACAATTGCACTCATCTCACATGCTAGCAAAGTAATGCTCAAAATTCTCCAAGCCAGGCTTCAATGGTATGTGAATTATGAACTTCCAGATGTTCAAGCTGGATTTAGAAAAGGCAGAGAAACCAGAGATCAAATTGCCAACATCCGTTGGATCACAGAAAAAACAAGAGAGTTCCAGAAAAACATCTACTTCTGCTTTATTGACTACACCAAAGCCTTTGACTGTGTGGATCACCGCAAACTGTTGAAAATTCTTCAAGAGATGGGAATAGCAGACCACCTGACCTTCCTTCTGAGAAATCTGTATGCAGGTCAAGAAGCAACAGTTAGAACTGGACATGGAACAACAGACTGGTTCCAAATCAGGAAAGGGGTACGTCAAGGCTGTATATTGTCACCCTGCTTATTTAACTTATATGCAGAGTACATCATGCAAAATGCTGGGCTGGATGAAGCACAAGTTGGAATCAAGATTGTTGGGAGAAATATCAATAACCTCATATATGCAGATGACACCACTCTTATGGTAGAAAGCGAACAACTAAAGAGCCTCTTGATGAAAGTGAAAAAGGAAAGCAAAAAAGCTGATTTAAAACTCAACATTCAAAAAACGAAGATCATGGCTTCCGGTCCCATCACTTCATGGCAAATAGATGGAGAAACAACCGAAACAGTGACAGACTTTATCTTCTTGGGCTCCAAAATCACTGTTGATGGTGACTGCAGCAATGAAATTAAAGACGCTTGCTCTTGGAAGAAAAGCTACGACCAACCCAGACAGCATATTAAAAAGCAGAGACATTACTTTGCCAACAAAGGTCCCTTTAATCAAAGCTTTGTTTTTTCCAGTAGCCATCCATGGATGTGAGAGTTGGACCAGACAGAAAGCTAAGCCCTGAAGAATTGATGCTTTTGAACTCTGGTGTTGGAGAAAACTCTCGAGAGTCCCTTGGACAGCAAGGAGATCCAATTAGTCAATCCTAAAGGAAATCAGTCCTGAATATTCATTGGAAGGACAGATGCTGAAGCAGAAACTCCAATACTTTGGCCACCTGATGCAAAGCACTGACTTATTGGAGAAGATCCTGAAGCTGAGAAAGATTGAAAGCAGGAGGAGAAGGGGATGACAGAGGATAAGATGGTTGGATGGCATCAGTGATTCGATGGACATGAGTTTGAGCAAGCTCCAGGAGTTGGTGATGGACAGGGAAGCCTGGCGTGCTGCAGTCTATGGGGTTGCAAAGAGTCAGACATGACTGAGTGACTGAACTGAAGTGAGTCAAGGATTTGGATGCAAGCAGTTTCCTTGGGGAGTAATTCTAGAAAGAAGGTTAACAGTATAGGGAATTGTGACAGAGATGGAGGAAATCACATAAACAGAATGTTAAAGTGAAGGATTTCACAGTGAACAACTGACATTCACTGGAAAACTACAGAATGCCCCTCAGAATTGTACCATGAAAGAGCAAAGAAGTTAAGGTATTTATCCACAAACTCCTGACTTTCACCATTGTTAGCTGAGAGGAGTGACTCTCAGCTCCCTTCAGGCCCATCCCCAAGCACAGGTTAAACAGGCTCCCTCAGTCAATTAGCCAGAAGTGGGTTTGTATAACCTTGAGATCCAGGTGGGCTGAGGAAAAATGGTGGGGCACTGATAGGACCTACTACATATGCTACCATACACTGAAAACCTGCCTCTCCATCCTTATAAAGAAGGAGGCTATTATTAATATAATATCCAGAGCATTAACCAAGTAACTGTGGGTGGACTGGAGAAAGGGACAGTTTTGAAAGATCTTAATGAGAAGGAGTTTATAGGACTCATTGGCTGATAGAAAATGAGGATTAGATGAATAGAGGAACAAAGATACAGTTAACATCTCTTCCCTTCTTTCAGATATGAAAGTTAAATACTTAATAGCAGTCAAGTGAAAGAAATCATAGGCATCGTCATAAAAAATCTATGAAATCCTCATACTGAATTTTAAACTAAACTCCTCAGATTATTTTGATACCTACCAAAGTTTGAGAGCCAAGGCCTAATAGGATAATACTAAAATTCCTTCTTAAGAGATTTGGGTGTCTTTAACCATCCTACAGGTATCAATACCCAGAACATTTTCTATTTTAGGTGTTCAGTTTCAATATAGAAGTTTACAAAGTCATATTAGCATGATCCAAAAAGTTTAACCGTACATATCTCAGACTTCCTGTAACTACCTTGGCATATCACCCAATGGTGTATTAACCATTGTCAGAGGTCATTCTGAGCAGAAACTTCCAGCAAAAGGAGGGGAACTGGGAGAAACATTGAAAAGCAAAAAAAAAAAAGCAAAAGCAAAAAATCCAAATGCCAAAATATAAATGATTCTTACTCTGTCTCTAATAAGCACTGAATGAATAACAATTGAGGAAGCTCCAGGACAAAGCAGGATGGATTCACAATTGGCCACTCAAACCTATGAATTGCCTCATGTTAAATTCATAATATGGTACAACCTGGTTGCCCTGTCACTAACACAAACCAGCTGTGACATATTCCTTCCACCGGAGAGACTGACTTAGTGCACCATTCAACAGAAGACTGTATCTCTGTCAACTTTGCATGAGGAGTTCTTGTAGCAAAAATGTAACATAAAGAGGCCACTTTTCCTCCAGCTTCCTAATTACTGAAAATGTTAAAATATACCATTAAATTTCAGCAGAAATAAAAACTGTAGTTTCAGTATGAGAGAAGTTATTGACATTTTAGGGATAGAGATGGTAAAATATACACCCTGGAAAGATCTTTGAGAAAAGTAGAAACAAATACTTATTTCTGACTGGTTTGGTACAGCTTAATGCATTCAACAAATATTTATAGTGTGTCTATTTTATATTTGACTGGCACTTTCTCTGAATACTGGGAACATAGCAGTGAACAAAGTATGTCCTGTGAAAACCACAGTGGTAAATATTTAACAACCAGCTCTCCAGAGGGAAATGTTCTGATCTGTAAACTTCACTGATTCCTATAGTGTAAATACTCCAATTGTGGTTGACTTCAATCTACTTACATGACATGACCGAGGAGCTGGGAAGTGACGCACACAATCAGCTTTCAGGAGCCAATAGGAGCAAGTTCCAGCACACCTCTGGAACACACAGACAATGGGCTCTCTCCCAAAAAAAGCTGAATTATGTAGAACACAAGAGTTCTAAAAAACACTGTATCTTTTTATTATATAGGGCTCCCCTGGTGGCTCAAATGGTAAAGAGCCTGCCTGCAATGAAGGAGAACCGGGTTTGATCCAGGGCTTGGGAAGATCCCCTGGAGAAGGGAATGGCAATCCATTCCAGCATTCTCACCTGGAGAATTCCATGGGTAGAGGAGCTTGGTGGGCTACGGTCCATGGAGTCACAGAGTCGGACACAATTGAGCGTCCAATGAATTTTTTTATACATTCTGTTCTTCTCTTTGAGGTTCTCCAAACACGTTAGCCCAGTAAAAGTCCCAGAGTAAAGACTTACTTAGAATGACCTAGCCAGTCTTTCTTCAAATGATATGACCATAGAACTAGCTTGCCAGCCTGGATAATCTTTAAACTACATGATCAGCCCTTAAAGTCAGTCCATTTGACTGTGAAGGACTTAAAAGGTAAGAATCTCAAAATCCTCAGACCGGCAAGGGCAGGCACACCTTAATTCAGCCAGAATAACTTTTCCCAAAGCGATTATGTACTCCAAAGACAGGGAAAGTCTGCTCCGGATATGAGTTGGTTCTCATCACCAAGACTTGTTTTAGTCACCATATACTTATCTATTTCTCAGTGATTCAGGGAACTGTCAGATTATATCTTCATTTGTGATGTACACAAATCCATTTTATTTCCTATTTTTCACTTTCATGCATTGGAGAAGGAAATGGCAACCCATTCCAGTATTCTTGCCTGGAGAATCCCAGGGACGGGAGAGCCTGGTGGGCTTCTGCCTATGGGGTCGCACAGAGTCGGACACAACTGAAGCGACTTAGCAGCAGCAAATTCTTCCTTGTCATCCATTTAAGGCTGATACAATTTTAAAAAAAGAAATTAAAAGTGACACTGACCCAGTAGTTTTAGTTGATAATAACCTGACAATAAAAACAACAGCAACACAATCAAAATTTAGGCTTCAAAACTATTGATTAGGGGTGGGAGGTGGGAAGGAGGTTCAAGAGGAAGGGGACATATGTATACCTATGGCTGATTCATGTTGATGTATGACAGAAACCAACACAATATTGTAAAGCAATTATCCTCCAATTAAAAATATACATATTGATTAAAAGAACATGATTGGACCAATGATTGAGCCAATTGTCCAACCAGCACTGATAACTGAAAAATTATAATAATTCAGTTACACTTTTATGACAAAACTATGGAGATATTTGAACACTTTTTTTTTAACTTCATATATATGTATTTAAAATATGAGACCCAGAGAAATGAGGTACACTAGAAAATATCTAGCAGTGATTTTGTGTTGCAGGTTTAGCATATGCACAATCCTGAAAACCCATATTCTATCAAATAATGCCATTTTTCATCTGAAGCTTTAAGAAAATTACAGAATGTTGAAAGCTTTTGGATAAGAATATTTCTATCTACCTATCTATCTGAATCTTGCTATGGGATCAAGATGCTAAAAGATACAATATGTTTACATACACTCATGAAAATATTTCTAAATGTTTTTAATAGGATTTTTTGCATATATTTAGCTTTTTAGAAAACAGTCCTATATATAATTTATGGAAACTGTGATGATTAAGCCTTGGACACTAGAAAATGAGATTTCAAGAACAATCTGGGTAAGTGATAAAACATGATGCTAAATCAAACAATATCTGAATTTAATTCAGTAAATTTTTACCAAGAACATGCTACAAAAGAGGGTCTGTGCATGACAAGGAGGAAATCAGTCTTACATGTCAAGAGTTCAATTCTGTCAGAAGCCAAAGTGTTTTGAAATATTTTGATGATAATTTTTCCAAGGCAACAGTGACAATGAAATAAATATTTGCCATATAAAATAATCTTTAAAAAATTTTGGTTAAATTAAAGAGAATCCATACAAATTTGGCTTTACCACACTGATGAGTTTATGCTGGAGAGTTATTGACTCCACTCTCACAGTTTTTGTTAACTTATGAAGTCACTGCCTAGAATAGAACCTACCAAATATTATAGAATGCTGACCTCATCCATCTTGGCAATGATAGTTATTCTGCAAAATCTGTTGAAACAACTGATTGCAGCATTCTTAGATTCTGTTTAAAAGGTTTTCTGCTGTGAAATAGATGAATTTGAATGAAATATTGCTCCTATGCTTTCTGACCATTTTTTTCCTTATAAAAATGAAATTTGTTATCTGCCTCCTCTTTGGTTGCTAGGATAAAATGTCTCCTTAAGGTTGCTAATAGTAGTAGCAACAACAGCTGGTGAATCTAATTTGCATTTAAATGAACAATTCACAACTCTGTCCTTCAAGTCTTGGATGCTCCTGATGGATTCTCTGAGCACAGATGCAATAGTAGCTGCAAGATGGATATGCAGTCAACAGTACAATCTAAAAGCTGCATCTGTCAAAGGATCAGTCACTCTATGAAGGGCCATTGATATATTCACCACCCTCTTGAAAAAATAGTCATCCCAAATCTAATGTGAGATCTCCATGCCAGCCTCTCTTCTTACATTTCAAGTCATTTGAAGGTTAATTCCAGCAAAACTAGAGCTGACATGAGTTATCTTACCAAGTAAAAAGAGCTACCAAAATCCTTTATCCTGGTCAAGATATGAAACATATGATTATAGTGTTGCCCTGTACCCTTGGGTCCAAGAAACTTCAGAGTCTGGACCAACTTGTTAGCATTGTTTAGGGGTAAAAGTGAGACTAATGATTTGTAGCTAATCTTTGTGAGACCCCTGAAGTTCTCTGTTGTTGGTGTTGCCAGTAGGGACAGACAGGTTTCAATGACTGAAGGACATTCCCAGGATCCAACGTGACATTATTTTCCAATTTAGAGTTTTCCAAGAAAAACATACAATGTGGCAATTATTAAAGTACCCTTGGTGCTGGATATGGGCTTCCCAGGTGGCTCCAGGGTAAAGAATCCACCTACTAATGTAGGAGTCACAAGAGAAGCAAGTTTGGTCCCTAGGTAAGGGAGGTTCCCTGGAGGAGGAAATCGCAACCCACTCCAGTATTCTTGCCTGGGAAATCCTATTGTCAGAGGAGCCTGGTGAGCTACAGTCCATGGGGTCACAAAGAGTTGGATGCGACTGAGCAGCTAAGCACACACACACAGCCTTTACAGAGGTATAACAATTGGAGCTCCTGGCAGCCACTATGGATTCCTATTGGTGAGATAGCTTTGGACTGTGAAGTATATTCTTACTTTAATCCTTATTTTTAAAGTTCTTCTTAATAATCACCCTTAAAAGGAATCACCTTTTTATGATAACAAATTATTACCTGCTTATCAGAAACCTTGTGGTTTAGTTGCTAAGTAATGTCTGATTCTTTGCAACCCCATAGACTATCAGCTCAGTTCAGTTCAGTTGCTCAGTTGTGTCTGACTCTTTGCAACCCCATGAATCGCAGCACACAGGGCCTCCCTGTCCATCACCAACTCCCGGAGTTTACCCAAACACATGTCCACTGAGTCGGTGATGCCATCCAACTATCTCATCCTCTGTCGTCCCCTTCTCCTCTTGCCCCCAATCCTTCCCAGCATCAGGGTCTTTTCCAATGAGTCAACTCTTCGCATGAGGTGGCCAAAGTATTGGAGTTTCAGCTTCAACATCAGTCCTTCCAATGAACACCCAGGACTGATCTCCTTTAGGATGGACTGGTTGGATCTCCTTGCAGTCCAAGGGACACTCAAGAGCCTTCTCCAACACCACAGTTCAAAAGCATCATTTCTGCGGTGCTCAGCTTTCTTCACCGTCCAACTCTCACATCCATACATGATCACTGGAAAAACCATAGCCTTGACTAGACGGACCTTTGTTGGCAAAGTAATGTCTCTGCTTTTAAATGTGCTATCTGGGTTGGTCATAACCTTCCTTCCAAGGAGTAAGCGTCTTTTAATTTCATGGCTGCAATCACCATCAGCAGTGATTTGGGAGCCCAAAAAAATAAAGTCTGACACTGTTTCCACTGTTTCCCCATCTATTTTCCATGAAGTGATGGGACCAGATGCCATGATCTTAGTTTTCTGAACGTTGAGCTTTAAGCCAACTTTTTCACTCTCCTCCTTCACCTTCATCAAGAGGCTCTTTAGTTCTTCTTCACTGTCTGACACAAGGGTGGTGTCATCTGCATATCTGATGTTATTGATATTTCTCTCGGCAATCTTGATTCCAGCTTGTGCTTCCTCCAGCCCAGCGTTTCTCATGATGTACTCTGCATATAAGTTAAATAAGCAGGGTGACAATATACAGCCTTGACGGACTCCTTTTCCTATTTGGAACCATTCTGTTGTTCCAAGTCCAGTTCTAACTGTTGCTTCCTGACCTGCATACAGGTTTCTCAAGAGACAGGTCAGATGGTCTGGTATTCCCATCTCTTTCAGAATTTTCCACAGTTTATTGTGATCCACACAGTCAAAGGCTTTGGCATAGTCAAGAAAGCAGAAATAGATGTTTTTCTGGAACTCTCTTGCTTTTTCCATGATCCAGCGTATGTTGGCAATTTGATCTCTAGTTCCTCTGACTTTTCTAAAACCAGCTTGAACATCTGGAAGTTCATGGTTCACATATTGCTGAAGCCTGGCTTGGAGAATTTTGAGCATTACTTTACTAGCATGTGAGATGAGTGCAATTGTGTGGTAGTTTGAGCATTCTTTGGCATTGCCTTTCTTTGGGATTGGAATGAAAATTGACCTTTTCCAGTCCTGTGGCCACTGCTGAGTTTTCCAGATTTGCTGGCATATCTAGTGCAGCACTTTCACAGCATCACCTTTGAGGATTTGAAATAGCTCAATTGAAATTCCATCACTTCCACTAGCTTTGTTCGTAGTGATGCTTTCTAAGGCCCACTTGACTTCACATTCCAGGATGTCTGGCTCTAGGTGAGTGATCACACCATCATGATTATCTGGGTCATGAAGATCTTTTTTGTACAGTTCTTCTGTGTATTCTTGCCACCTCTTCTTAATATCTTCTGCTTCTGTTAATATCTTCTGCTTCTCTTTGCTTTACTGGGATCCATATGCTCATAAGAATTTCGTATTCTGCTTTTCAAGTCACCTTGGTAACACTAGCATAACTCCCTTACTAATGTCATTTTACTGACTACATAATAATAACACATGGATATCACATTATCACAAAAAGAAGTGTATAGCTGAAATTTTCATTTATTTTCATTTTTTTCTCAACTTAAAGACAAACAAATAACATAAGAGTTGTGAGTTTAAGTTTTATTCCACATCTCACTAAGGACTATCACCAGGGAGACAACTCTGAATAACTGTCAGAGCTGTCTTAATTTCCAAAGAGATAATACCTGTGTTTGCATTCACAAAAACTGTTGGATCACTCTACTAATCCTATCATATATGTTTGAAATATTTATCCCTTCCTCATCATATCTATTAGAATACTTTTTTTTTGCCTTTTATGCTTTTGGCTTATAGGCATTTTATGATTTTGTATAATCAAATTTATTATCCTTCCTCTCTGATTTCTTGCACTTTTTTGCTTGAAAAAACCTTTCTCCTACAGACTTTTGATAATAAAATAATTTCTATTTTTCTCTAGACTTTCTACAGTCTGATTTTTGATATTAAAAAGCATTTTAAATATTTCCCCAAATCATAAACTCATTTTTTTCTAGTACCATTTATTGAAAAACTTTAACATATGTTAATATGTGTATTATAATGTATGCTGTGGGAAAATATCTTCCCTGGATTTCTCAATGTTCTTGCTAAGTCCTGGCCTCCTGAGCCATGGAAATGGATACATCATAAAAATTGAGATTATTTTGTTTTACTTTCACCAGTAAAAAAGTTGCTTTTCACTTGCCTGAAAAGATATTTGGCTCTCTACCTCCTTAATGGTGGAACTCATTGCTGACATGCAAAGGATTATAAACTTTTATCCCTAAGAAGTTTCCATTCTAGGTTAGGCAACTGAATTAAAGGAAAGGGAGACTGAGTAAAGCCTAGACCACTAAAGGGATTTAGAACGTTATCTTTCCATGTTTTTACATTTCAAAACACAGAGTCAGAATTAAGGGCTGTAAATTTCAGAACAGGTCTTAAAATCCCTAAAAGAGATTTATTTGCATTTCAAAGTTAAGAACCTAGTACCCTTCCCCCTCCTTCAGGAGAAGGGACAGATATAGCCCCTTTCTGTGTGGGGGAGAAATTCACAGTTCTGGACCCCTGGCCAGCACACAATCCCACAGCACGTGTAGGATTTATTCATCTACCTCTCATCATGTCATCTGTGGGTTCAGGCCCTGCAAGGGGACTGACTCTGGGCACAGTTTCAACTGTGAGTGAAAAAAACCCTCTGATCTCTGAGGGAGTACTTGTACATGTTTCTCTCTCTCTCTCTCTTATTTGGTGATACTTTCTATCATTCTTGATAATACTATAAAATAATCTTGTATTTAGTCTTTTTTTTAACATAATCTTTACAGGTTTTCACCTGACAGATTTAAGTTTCTTAACTATCCAATCACATCCACTGGATATAATCATTAAGTACTATTTTGCATTTTTTAGCACTGGAATTTCTAAAATACATTTAATGGTGAAAATGATTGTCTAACCACAGAACTAAAAATTTTTTCTTGTTGATCTAGTCATGTATCAAATATATTCATCATGAGAATTTGTAGTTACCAAGCACAAGAATGCCAAATCTTGGAAAATGACATAATCATGACCACAACCTAGTAAAAGAGAGCGTAAATTCCCCAAAAAAACTCAAAAATTTTTATACGTCTCTACATCAGTTGCAGACTTCAGGCATCAGAGAAATGAGATAGCAAATGATCAAGAAATTGGTGGATAGAAAGTTTCTTGAATCTCTGCTCTAAAAAACAATCTATAGAGTTTAGTACATGTATAGACTTCAAAATGTGTGTGTAGTCAGTTTTCAGTCATGCCTAACTCTTTGCAACCCCATGGACTATAGCCTGCCAGGCTCCTCCATCCATGGGATTCTCCAGGGAAGAATACTGGAGTGGGTTGCCATGCCATCCTCCAGGGGATCTTCCCAATCCAGGGATTGAACCAGGGCTTCCTGCATTGCAGGTGGATTCTTTATCATCTGAGCCACCAGGGAAAGGGCAGACTTCAAAATAATTTTTTCATTTTTTTAATTAGTGAATTTTAAAAATTAAAATTATACATTTAAAAAAGAGAAGCAAACTTTATTTTTTTTTTTTTTACTCATTTTAAACTCATGTCAAGGCATATATAGTATGGTGACGAGTCTAACAAAACTCAGATATGGCAAAGAAAAAATTTCTTCCCTATACAAGTACCATACCACAATTCAACCAAGTCCTGGGGACCTTTGGAATATAGTTTCTGAAGTTTAAAGATTATTGGTCAACCTGAATTATTTCTGATTTTTTGTTTTTTCCTATCATGTGAGGATTTATAGTAGAGATTAGATAAAACATATTAAAGTACCTAGCAGAATTTGTGGACCAAGGAAAATACACAATAAACAATAGTTCCCTATTACTGTGGGGTGTGTGTGTGTGTGTGTGTGTGTGTGTGACTTGAATTAAACTTTTGCTTTTACTAAACTTGGACTCACTTTATGGCGGAAATAAATAATCTATAATTTTTCCAAAAATGAGTTGTGAAATTTTTACATTCAGCTGTTAAGAATTCTAATTTTGGCAGTTATCAAGCAAAATATAATTTTTCATGAATAGCAACCAGTTTGTATTTGTCACAGGGTGCAAAATTAAAACACCAGATCCCTTATAGAAATACGTGCAAAATAACATTGAAATAATGATTAATAGATTTCCTTCTAAAATCCATGTAGACTTTATACCTATTATACCTAAAATTGTGATTTTCTAAATTTAAAATAATCTCAAAAGCTATTCTAGGGTTCTTATATTTGCCATATCTATGTACCTATATTAAGAATGAATTGACACAAGGTAAATGGATGGGTAGATAGATAGAGGAAGAAAGAAAGAAATCAAAGAAGGAAGTGAACAGAGAAATTTTTCTGTGATACTTTTATAAACAAAAACTGTCATTTCTTGGAATCTAAATTATTGCAAAGCTGAGGTTAGTTTGAAAAAGTCACTCATGATCTAGCATATAAATCAAACAGTTATCCACTTACTGCTCATTTCACCAACATTTTCCATCTTCTCAAGGATTGATTTACCACAAACTTCCGGGAGGAAAATTTGCTGCCCAGTCTATTACAAGTATTTCTGTTTTCTAAAACTTGGATATTCTACTGGGAAAATTTGAGAATAAAAGTTAATAAAGCCAGTTCTTCTAGAATGCTTGTTTTGAAAGTGCAAATTTGTTCCAAGGTAATTGACATATAAGGGAATCAGTTCAGTCCAGTTCAGTTGCTCAGTTGTGTCCGATTCTTTGCGACCCCATGGACTGCAGCATGCCAAGGCTTCTCTGTCCATCACCAATTCCCAGAGCTTACTCAAACTCATGTCCATCGAGTCAGTGATGCCATCCAATCATATCATCCTCTGTCATCCCCGTCTCCTCCTGCCTTCAATCTTTCTCAGCATCAGGGTCTTTTCTAATGAGTCAGGTCTTTGAATCAGGTGGCCAAAGTATTGGAGTTTCAGCTTCAGCATCAGTCCTTCCAATGAATATTCAGGACTGATATCCTTTAGGATTGACTGGTTGGATCTCCTTACAGCCCAAGGGACTCTCAAGAGTTTTCTCCAACACCACAGTTCAAAAGCATCAATTCTTTTTTTTTTTTCCTTGCAATTTAACACATACATTAACAGAGGTAGTAGATGTTTAAGATGTTTGCATGAATGTGTTTTGTGTATTCTGACTCATCTCATTTCAGTTTGGTGCAATTTTTTTCTCTGCAGATAAAGTCATACCTATATAAATGTGAAATTCTCATTATGCCCCCAAATTTCACACAAAACATATTCATGCAAACACCTTAAACATCTACTATCTCTGTTAAACTATGTGTTAAATTGCAAGAAAAAAAGATTGGTAAGCATACGGATTGAAGACCAAATAAAAGAAAATCAGAAACAATCTTCCTGACAGTCAAAGAGAAGGCACTATCTACAAAATATACAAAGACCTTCAGCCTGAAAGTGACTCTGAAATTGACCTCTTAAATCACAACTTTTAAACACAGTGGCGTCGTCGGCAGTTTCAAACATGGCTAAGACTCCCAAAGCCTTCAACTGTTGGATGAAGCCAGAAGTAAAATAAGAAAGGCACAAAAAAAGTGTCAATTAGTGATACATAATTTAATTGAAAGAAAATACTATACTTTAGACCAAATTTCTAAGAAGCAGGTGTCTATTTTATATATGCCTAGAAAGACCAACACCTCAAAGGTAGAGAAGCATGCCCTTGGGTTTAAGGTTGTAAATCGTATAACTCTGACGTTTGGCTCAAGCCCAATAAACCACACTTACCCAAACTTTCCATCTGACTTCAGATACAGTCCTGCCACAATTCCCAACAACTCAATAGTCTCAACCCTTCTGATGTCCACTTCCACAAACAAACTTCCGATCCTTCTCAAGACTTGTGTCCATGTTTATTGTATTGCATGCATGCTTCCTCAGTCACTTAGCTGTGTCTGACTCTTTGAGACCACAAAGACTGTAGCCTGCCAGGCTTCTCTGTCCCTGGGATTTTCCAGGCAACAATATTGGAGTGGGTTGCCATTTCCTCCTCCAGGGAATCTTCCCAACCCAGGGATCAAACTCACATCTCCTGCATTGACAGGTGGCTTCTTTACCACTGAGCCACCTGGGAAGCCCCATTTATCATAGCACTGCATATTAATCATTCAACATGTGTAAAAGCATCCTATCATTTTGTATATATATATATAAACATGGCACCAATGATGTTTTTGAGTGTTGTGACCCATTTTTCCAGTAAACATTTTTGTTACATAATTTTCATAGCTTTTCCATTTTGAGGAATATATCTTGTTATAGCAGAACTGGCTGTATTTCCCTTCAAAGAAGTTCTGTAGCTTTCTACCAATACAACTCATATATACATTATATTTAGCATGACAATTATCCAGAAAGAGTCTAGTAAATAAGATTAATGGTTCATCAATAATGAGAAGGGTGACTTCCCTGGTGGTCCAGTGGTTATGAACTCACCTTTCAATGCAGAAGACATGGTTTAGTCCCTGGTGGGGTAGCAATAAGCCTGTGTACCACAACTAGAGAGTCTGTGTGCTACAGTGAAAAATGCTGCATGAGGCAACTCCACAGCCAAATAAATAAATAGTTTAAAAACAGTAATAATAAGACAGGCAGGGGGTAGTATGGGGAATAGGGGTTTCATCTCTATGCTGACAACTCCTAAATTTACACATTGAGCTCAAATTCTCCTTCTGGCCCTTAGACTTACATAGTCTACAGTGTACTGGACATTTCTTCTTAGACATCTTGCCGCTGTTTCAAATGCACTTCATGCATCCAGAGCCAAACTTTCATCTTCTCTTGAAAAACTATTCCTCCTCCAGTTTCCATCATCTGAGGTAACTGCCCCTCTGCTCTTGTTCTTTCTCCCACTCATGCGTGAATCTTGGTCATTCTGAATAACTTTCCCCCCTACTCCCTAATACCTTTGGCATCAAAACCATCATGACATCTGTCTATTCTACATTCCAAATTCATTTCTACTCTCTCCCTTCTGTCTCCACTGCCTTCGCCTAGCCCACATTTCCCTGGGACCCCACAGCCTCTTCCTGGTGCCCCTGCTCTAGGGTCTCCCCAGAGTAATGTGAGGGAAAACTAGGATCAGCTCACACCTCTGACTAAAAAAAGTCAATGGCTTTCTATTACAACCCACACAATTTCTTAAATTCAAAATTCCTTAAATAACATGACCCAGACTACCTCTTAAATCTCATCTCACTTTGCTCCTCCTCATCACTCCTGTTTCCTGCTTTCTAAAACCTGACTTAATGGAACTGAGCTCTTTCTTGCCTCACACCTCCACTCATACTCTTCATTTTGTGAACACTTCTCTCCTATTTAATTTCTACTCAGCCTTCAGATCTCTGGCAAAGATCACTTTTTGGGAAATACTTTTCTACTTCCTACTCTAAATTAGCACCCCCTCATTCTCTTTCTGATATTACAATCACTGTCTTTCTTAAGCCTTATCACAATACTTACTCACTTGTGTAATTTTTTGTGAGAAGATTGGATGGTATCACCAACTCAGTGGACATGAATTTGAGCAAACTCCAGGAGATGGTGAAGGACAAGGAAGCCTGGCATGCTGCAGTCCATGAGGCTGCAAAGAGTTGGACATGACTTAGCAACTGAACAACAATTATTTGTTAAATTCTCAACTTCCCACTAGACTATGAATCCCATGAAGTCAGAGAAAATCTGTGTTTTTGTCACAATGTTGTCTAAAATGTGACTGGTACCAAGCACACATGTAAAAATATTTACTGAATGATAAACTCCTTCAGAAAATGCTTGCTCCTTAGAAGAAAAGCAATGACAAACCTAGACAGCATATTAAAAAGTAAAGACATTACATTGCCGACAAAGATCTATCTAATCAAAGCTATGGTTTTTCCAGTAGTCATGTATGGATGTGAGAGTTGGACCATAAAGAAAGCTGAGCACTGAAGAATTGGTGCTTTTGAAATGTGGTGTTGGAGAAGACTCTTGAGAGTCCCTTGCACTGCAAGGAGATCCAACCAGTCAATCCTAAAGGAAATCAGTCCTGAATATTCATTGGAAGGACAGATGCTGAAGCTGAAGCTCCAATAATTTGGCCACCTAAGGCAAAGAACTGACTCATTAGAAAAGACCCTGATGCTGGGAAAGATTGAAGGCAGGAGGAGAAGGGGATGATAGAGAATGAGATGGTTGGATGGCATCACTGATTCAATGGACATGAGTTTGAGCAAGCTCTGGGAGTTGGTGATGGACAGGGAAGCCTGACGTGCTGCAGTCCATGGGGTCACAAAGAGTTAGATGTGACTGAGTGACTGAGCTGAGAAAATGTTTATCATACAATGTTTTAGACCTTAGATTAAGTTTTCAGAGCATACCTAAGAACATATGGTCTTTTTGGGGAGACATTTAGTTAGATAATCATCATAATAGCAATCATTAGCATGTTGACAATTTGTGTTGGATGATGCATTGTCAAAGTTCACCTTAATAACAACTTTATGAAGCTGATACTATTGTATTGTTTTCCCCAATTCACAGGAGAGGAAACTGAGGTTCATCAAGGATAAGCAATTTGTCCAGAGTTACTCAGCCAATCAGAGGCAGAAGTCTAATCACATGTGTTCTAATTACTCTCTACAGAGGCAGGAAACACCTACCTGTCCCTAGGGAGCTGGGGCAGATTGTACTAAGGAGTGACATTTAACCTGCATCTCAAAGAATGAGTCAAAGGTTTCCAGATAGAAGGAGGTGAAGGCATGCTGGGAGGAAGAAAAAGCAGAATCAAGTGTGTGAGAGAGCAGGGCATATTTGTTGTAGGGCAAGGAGTTCAGAGGACCTAAAGTACTAAGTCACAGGGCAGAAAGTACACTGAAAGGAGGCAAAAGAAATAGGTTGGGATCAAATTGAGAAAGTCGTGTGTTAATTCTAATCTGATGAAAGGAAAGCCGTGGTAGTTTTGGTCTAACAACAAAAAAAATATTCCAGGTAACTTATCTCTTAAAATACCAGGTCCAGATAGCTCAGCAGGTAAAGAATCTGCCTACAATGCAGGAGACCCAGGAGATGTGGGTTCGATCCCTGGGTCAGGAAGATTCCTTGGAGGAGAGCACAGCAACACACTCCAGTTATCTTGCCTGGGAAATCCCACGGGCAAGAGGAGCCTGTTGGACTACAGTCCAAAGGATCACAAAGAGTTGGACGTGACTGAGCAACTAGCATAACACAGCACATAGATTATACCACAGAAAAGCAAAAATGCCAGACTTATTAAAACACATGGATAATCAAAGACAAAATGCTACAGATTCCTACTTACTTATAAGCCAACTGCTGTCTTCCTCTTCCCTTTGCTTCCTTTCCTGACACATCAGTCCCAGACAAACAGGTGTGGCCTAGCGTGGTGGGTGTCCACCTCAGCACAGGCGAGGCATGGGAGCCCAGAGCAAGATTTTGCAGTAAGATTGGGGTGAGATGAGTGTCCACACAGGAAGGCAGGCCAGGGCGGGATGTCAGCACTCAAGTGGGGTGAGAAGACATCCATGGGAAGCAACCTTGTACATGGTGTACAAAACTGAGCATTTCCACGGAGCATAGTCCACTGCAAGATAAGATAGCTTAGAAGGGTAAGAAAGGACCCAAAGAGGCAGGTACCTGGCACAGGATGTCAAAGGCCAAGCAGAATGAGGAGAGTGTAAGTGGGGGAAGGGTGGCCTGGGGTGGGGAACTGGAGCCTGAGTTGGGTGAGGAGGAGGTCTGAGCATGGGGGTGATTCAGTTCAGAGTATCAGAGCCTTGGGGGGGCAGGTGAGGAAGGCTTCTGGATGGAGTGTGACCCAGTGTGGGAAATGGGGGCCCAAATGGAGTAAAGAGGATACCTGTATGGGAGAGGGAGCCATGGCAGCAGTGTAGCATGGGGACTTAAAACCTGAATGAAGTGAGAACAACATCTCCGAGAGGAAATGGGTTGGATCAATGATGGGAGGGAATTACATACATACAGTTTAGTCAATCAATAAATATATGAGGAGTAATGGGGCAGGTTTTTCACTGCCAGAGAATGGAGTTACCAGGGTAGAAAGAAACCCTATGGCGTTGATCGGAATCAAAGGCTTCAGTGTAAACTCAGTGTTTTACAAAATTATCTATATGATACAGAAATAAATACAGATGTAAGTGTGTGTATGTGTTCGTGTGTGTGTGTGGGGGGGGTGTATATGTAATTCCCATCTCTGTCCAATAAGATGGCATGGTAAGGGCAAAAGCAATATGCACACCAAGCACCCAGACCTTCCTTTCTGAAGACCTTTATCCACTGGAAACAGGACTTCTTTGAAGAATTAGCTGATTTCAAGGCTGAGGAAGAAAAGGTGGAAGATGAGCCTAAAATATTTTGTGTGTCTGAAAGTGAAGGAGTATTAAAAAATGATGGGGACCTGTCAAAAGCAAGATTGAAGGACTTCTACTGGACAAGTCAGGGGTAATTTGAAGGTCAAAATAAATACACAGGAACAGATTATAATCAATTAAACAGAACTGTAAGGAATGGACCACTCAGGTAGGGGATGATGACAATGGAGGAGACTATATGTGTACTTCCCTCTCAGTTTTGCTGTGTACTTAAAACAAAAAAAAAAAAGCTTTAAAAATAAAATTGAAAATCATGAGTCCATATTCATATAAGTAATTAAATAAATAAACAAATAACTGAAACTAATGAGAAAGGGTATTTTACGGTCTCAAAACACCTTACTACAGAGGGGAAAAGTTGTTATTATCTGCAAAGAGAAAAAGAGTAACTTCACAGTGAACAACACAGGTAGTCACCACCTTAATGAAGCAATTAAAGTAAACACCACTAACAAGAGGACAAAATGAAATCATGCCCCATCTGATAAAATGCAAAGAAAAGAACGCAGCATCACTTTTGTTGTATTTCTGCCAAAGATGCACAACTTGAATCTAAAGATAAGGAAATATTAGACAAGCCCAATAGGAGGACATTCTCTAGAGTAACTGGTCTGTGATATTCCAAAGTGCCAGGATCATCAGTAAAGGAGAGACTGAGATGTTCCAGATTGCAGGATGCTAAAGAGATAAGACAACTAAATGCAACAAGTGATTTTGAACTGCAGCCTTTAGCTATGAAGGATATTACTGCCATGTGGTCTGAGGATGAGATGTGAGTAAGGTATCAATGCTCATTTCCTGATTTGGAGGGTTGTATTGTGGTTATGTCTTTGTCTGTAGGAAATGCACATTAAAGTAATGCTGAAGAAGATCAGCAATCTACTCAAAACAAAGACAGGAAAAAAGTTCTCTGTTAGATTACTTACTGTAATCTAACCTTTTGGTGGTTGGAATGTTTCTTGTAAGTAAAGAAGCTCTCAAACAAATAATATCACACTGATGTCAGTTCTCCACAACTCAGTTTGAACTTGAATGTAATAAAAGAGAATTTTTATCTTTTAACCCCTGGCAACATACTGTTTACCTCTGTTACATACTAAACATCACATTCATTCTTTTTTTTTTTTTTTTCTTTTTGCCGGTCTCCTCAGAGTTTCTTATCCTCACGGAGCTCAGTACAGGTCTGTGAAGAGAGTCTCATCACAGGGACACATTCATTCTTATTTAACACACATCCTTAGCAAGTTATACTTGGTTTTCAGTCTTGACCTGCCAATTGCTTATTACATATCACCACTGTTGAGACTGACATATCAAAGAGTACCAGGAATACATCTGGGAAAAGAAAAAACAAACAAAGAACAGTGAGTTTATTTAGTTTGTACGGTAAGGAAGGCTGCAAGCCCTTGGGAACCCCAGGAGCATCTTAGCAGGGGAAGCTTAGAAAAGATCTTATGAGGTTTGAGCTCATGCTGGAGGATTCTGAGGAGAAGCTGAGGAAGCAATGACCAGTTCTGGACTGGAAGCTCTCAAGGAGCTAGGGAAGTTCCGTGGTTGGGAATCTTAACACTTTTCCTCTAGGAGGTGGGAAGATTAAGTAAGTCTAGAGTTGCCATTGTAAAGCAACTGCACCCTTTCATGTTAGCACTAAGAGAAGGGTGTTTATTTATTTCTGTGGTCACATACGGGCCTTGTCTATGGCTTGTTCTCAGTATTGTTTATGTTCTACTGAGAATACTGTGGTCTGGTTGTCATCAAGGCCATTTTTCAATTTCTCACCAAAGGACTAGAATAAGGAGATAAGCAGTACCAGAAGGGCAGACACAGTGTTAACAGAGGAAGTAATCACTGACTACCTGTTACTAAGGGAAGAGTCAAAAATTAAAAAGAAAACATGGAACAGTGATAATCGTCATCATCAGCTAAGGCTTTACATGTGCCAAATATTTTTAATTCTCAAAACTAAACAATAAATTAGCTAATATTATCTGCAATTGACAGATGAGAAAACTGAGTGATAGATTAACTTGCCCAGTGTCATTCAGCTAGCGAAAAGCAAAGCCAAGATCAATATATAACACATTTTGTAGATTTATATATCCAAAGGCCAAATATTTACTAAAGTTACTATATACTAACTATTATCTGGATATTGCATGGAATAATAGGATTGTAGCACACTCTAAAATATTCCCTAATCTCTCCCACAAACATTTGCCCCTCTTACCCATCTCCTTTCTCACATTTTCAAAGGATATAATCTAGTCTCTTATTCATGACTGATATATGGCATAAAAAATAACTTTCCTTTAACTTTGACATACCCTCAACTCAGTCCACTATTTGCTTTCACTCTTTTCTCTTTGCTTACATTGTGTTCTTTTTTGAACTCTAATTGCCTCACATATGCCCCGTGCCTAGTCTTGCAACTTGTTTATGTATCTGTGTCTTGCTGCTGCTGCTAAGTCGCTTCAGTCCTGTCCGACTCTGTGCGACCCCACAGATGGCAGCCCACCAGGCTCCGCTGTCCCCGGGATTCTCCAGGCAAGAATACTGGAGTGGGTTGCCATTTCCTTCTCCAGTGCATGAAAGGGAAAAGTGAAAGTGAAGTCGCTCAGTCGTGTCCGACTCTTAGCGACCCCATGGACTGTAGCCCACCAGGCTCCTCCATCCATGGGATTTTCCAGGCAAGAGTACTGGAGTGGGGTGCCATTGCCTTCTCTGTGTCTTAGGAGACACTTTTTATTTATGGATTTGGCTGTTTAGCTTCCTCACTTCCTTTTGACAATTACTCTTACCCAGTGATAAGTTGATAAATGTTTAACAACTGGCTCCCCAGGAAAAAAAAAAATGTGGAGATGATAGATACATAGATAGATAGAGTTATATAAATATACAAATTATAAATTTTGTTCATGTAAGGAATATGTACAGACGCTTTACCCTCTGAGCCACCAGGGAAGCCCCAAGGAATATGTAACATTTTATAAACAATAATAAGCAACAATATAACACTCTAAATTCTGTGTAGTCAATTAATTTTCCCAACAAAAGAATGCTTTTGTTGATTTTTTGGCCAAACTCTTACAACCAAACTACATTTGTAGTTGATGAGTGAATGTAATTATAGCTCAAAGGTTGTTGGATTTTTTGGGGTCTATGACTAAGGCAAGGTGAAACAACAAAGATGTATATCAGAATGTTCTTGTTCATCAATGACATAAACAAGTTCTTTGCTGAATTTGATAATAGTTTTGAAAATACTAGAAGGCAATTTCCTCAGTTTTTTGTGCTCTTCACAATGCAATCCCTACAAACGACATAATTTTAAGGTTTATCTGCATTACTTATATTTCTCCATCACTTTTTTTTTTAAAATAAATTTATTTATTTTAGTTGGAGGCTAATTATTTTACAATATTGTGGTGGTTTTTGCCATACATTGACATGAATCAGCCATGGGTTTACATGTGTTCCCCATCCTGAACCCCCCTCCCACCTCCCTCCCCATCCTATCCCTCCGGGTCATCCCATTGCCCCAGCCCTGAGCATTTGTCTCATGCATTGAACCTGGAATGGTGTTCTGTTTCACATATGATAATATACATGTTTCAATGCTATTCTCTCAGAACGCCCCACCCTCACCTTCTCCCTCAGAGTCCATAAGATTGTTCTATGCATCTGTGTCTCTTATTTTGTCTCGCATATAGGGTTATCGCTACCATCTTTCAAATTCCATATATATGCATTAGTATACCGTATTGGTGTTTTTCTTTCTGTCTTACTTCACTCTGTATAATGGGCTCCAGTTTCATCCATCTCAATAGAACTGATTCAAATGTATTCTTTTCAATGGCTGAGTAATATTCCATTGTGTATATGTACCACAGCTTCCTTATCCATTCTTCTGATGATGGACATCTAGGTTGCTTCCATGTCCTGGCTATTATAAACAGTGTTGCGATGAACATTGGGGTACACGTGTCTCTTTCAATTCTGGTTTCCTCGGTGTGTATGCCCAGCAGTGAGACTGCTGGGTCATATGGCAGTTTTATTCCCAGTTTTTTAAGGAATCCCACACTGTTCTCCATAGTGGCTGTCTCCATCACTTTTGTAATCTAGACAACACAGCAATAAACCAAGCACTACTTTGCAGCGTTTGTGAAGCTCTATGGTGTGAAACAGTCCCACTTTGGCCAGTTTTGAGCTACCAACTTGATGTCACTGAACACAGAGCTGGGAAGAGACCTACAGGCACACCCATATATGATATTCCCACTTCACAGCCATATTAGATGTAAATAACCTCAAGAACATAAATAATAGTAAAATAGTTTAGAAGTCATGAGTATTTATGACCTTTGCTTTTAAATATTATTTATTTAATAAATTTTCTGAAAAATGTACTAATTGGCTCTTGTGAGCAATACAAGCTAGTTCTCACATACAACTGCTTCTTCCCCACTTATCTTAGGTTGGATGGGAGGTATCATCTTCCATAAAGGAGATGAAAGGAAATATGTCTTCTTTCCACATGGAACCAAGGAACAGGCCTGGAAACTAAGCTTGGTCACTATGCACTCCTTCATGGGGTTCTGAATGCTGACTGAGACATTAAAGGAGAGAAGAAATAGTTGGAGACCAATCACCCATCATGGTGGCTGTTGCTAACCAAACAGTTCCTGCTATGGGACTGTGCCTGCTTCCCTTTCTACTGTCCAGAATGCCCTTGGTTACTGCCTTTTTCTACTGTCTCTGTTCTTTTTTTTTATACCTGTTCTCAAGGCTGCGATTCTCCCATGTTCTTCCCCAAAATTACATACATTATGTTTTCATCACTCACAGGCAATAAATCTAACAGTTACTGCATGGGTTTCTTAGGAACAAGGGCTGGATCATCTTCCTGTTTCTAAGTCTCGCACATTACATGGCTCTAGGACCAGGTATTTCTCATGACAGTCCTACCAAACTAATTTATATGCCATCATAAATATATATATATATATCAAAAATAAATATCAGCAAAAAATATCAGTCTTTTTTTCCCTCTACTAGTATGTTTCATTGACTATGCTAAAGCCTTTGACTGTGTGGATCATGACAAATTGTGGGAAGCTCTTAGAGAGATGGAAATTCCAGATCATCTTACGTGTCTCCTGAGAAACCTGCCTGTGGGCCAAGAAGCAACAGTTAGAACCCTATATGGAATAATTGATTGGTTCAAGATCGAGAAAGGAAAATATGACAGGGCTGTCTGCTGTCACCCTGTTTTTTTAACCTATACGCTGAGCACATCATGAGAAATGCTGGGCTGGATGAGTTACCAGCTGGAATCAAGATAGGCGGGAGAAATATCAACATAATGACATAAACCTCTCCAGGACTACAATTTATCAGAAATGAAACATTTCCATGTATTGCTTTATAAATAATACATCTCTATCTTGGCAGACTTTTCTAGTTTTCAGATTTGGAAGAAGCATGCTTTTTTTATGTTTCCACAGGGAGAAGCATGACTGGACAGTAATGCTGAATGCTGATAAAACTTGGGAAATGTTTATGGATTGTGGAAAATATCTCAGATTGTGCAATAAAGATGGTGAATTACATTTAGTGTTTTTCTGTGTTGATTTAATGCCTCATTATTTATTCTAGATCATAAAGTGTTCCCAGAACACTGCTAAAGACTCTCCTTTCCTTTTTCCCTTGGATCCATTACCAACCAATTGTGCAAGCAGATGAGCCGTGGTTACTCTGGAGGGCATGTGCGCATGCTCAGTCACTCAGTCGTGTCTGACTCGTTGCGACCCCATGGACAGTAACCCACCAGGCTCCTCTGTCCATGGGACTTTCTTGGCAAGAATGCTGGAGTGGATTGCCATTCCCTTCTCCAGGGGATCTTCCCAACCCAGGGAATGAATCCTTATCTCTTGCATTGGCAGGCAGAGAGACCTACAAAGGATGGGAATACAAGGGACGCCAATATGGCAAGGCCTGTAAGCTGAGCTGAAATGAATGAAAGAGGCTCTCTAAAGGGAAAAAAATATTTTAATTCCTTCTCCCATAACCCACAGTTAAAATTAAAATAGAGAGATTACCAGATGATATTGATACCATAAGAAGAAATTTTATCTAAAACTGTTAGGATAGGCTGGGACACAGGCACATAACAAATATCTGTAAGCACCTGAGTAACTTGACACCAATGCAGCCATCACCGGGCATGTTTTCTAAAATATCACCCTGAAACTCCTGAGTTGCAATGAATATTTTTGAAGGAAAATAAAATTTTTCTAAGGAAATTTTTAGTCAAGTTTAAGTGTATTGCTTAAAATTGATCTAATCAAATAAAGTGTCTACCATGGAAACATAGTATTATCGAATTCTTTGATAATAGTAGAGATAAAAAGGACTTCCCTGGTGGCTCAGATGGTAAAGCATCTGCCTACAATGTGGGAGGACCCAGGTTCGATCCCTGGGTCGGGAAGATCCTCTGGAGAAGGAAACGGCAACCCACTCCAGTACTCTTGCCTGGAGAATTCCATGGACAGAGGAGCGTGGTAGGCTACAGTCCATGGGGTTGCAAAGAGTCAGACAGGACTGAGCGACTTCACTCACTCACTCACTCAGGGATAAAAACTGACTTCAGTAGAAATGATATGACATGGTAAGCATGTCATAGGTAGATAAACGTATCTGTGTATATAAATAAACAGACCTGACCTGTCTGAAGAGTGCTGACCTGACACGTGCTGAAGAGTCACAAGCCCATTGTCTTTTGTGATCCCCAAAAGGACAGTCATGAAAGGCACGCTAGATCTCCCAAGGGGGACTGCTGAATCTTTTACTCATTCCAGCAGGTTTTAATATTCTACTACTTAATTTGTTGGATATGTTAATAAGAATTGAATGCAAATTGCTCTGGGCTCCATTGGTTAGAGCCGCGTGTGTGATGTGAAATAATTACATCGTTTGAGAACAGTAATAAGATTATTAGCTAGTGATGATGCAGGTGCTGGATCACTTTCATTTGGTCATCAATTTTTAATATCAGCTGAGAGATTTACTTTAAATGGCATATTTAATCAACACAGATAAAGAAGAAATAAGTCATCAACGGAAAAAGAGGTGGCCATTACAGGTTATCTAAATCACTACCTAGGATGATAGATGGAAAGTAACCTCATGCTGGGTTCAATAGTAACCAGCCTTCATGTCTAAGCTTCAAAAACCACTCTGAAATACAAACGGGTTCTTTCTCTCCACAATCTGTGCTGCTTTTTCTAGTCTGCCAGTGAGCAGACTGTTATTTTTTTTTTTTTTCATTTATCTGTTCCTGTTTTCATGCTTTCTTCCTTGCATTCTGAAGATGTGTAAGTTCTGGACCCTACTTTATGTTACAGACAGTCTGTCAAGAAGGTTGAATAGACAGAATGGAAGAGAAACCTTAGAGGCTCACATATAAAGAAATGGATAGATGTTTGTGCATGATGTTCTGAGAAGTAAGAAAAACCTATCTTGAAAAATTCAGATACATACCCAAGACACCTAACGCTAAAAGAGACAAGGGTCTGGATATAGTAAAATTCTAGAATGGTTGATGTTTACTAATAAAGAGGCAATGCAACGCACCGTACAGCTTTAATAGGGTAGTACTTAATTATTACCAAAAAAACCTTTGAACTCTACCTGTTTACCTGAATCAGTACAAAGCAAGAAGACAGAAACTCTAGTAGAATTTCTCTGTAATTGAGCAAATACACTAAATTTGGACAACAGCCTCTGTATATGAGAGCAACTCAGTAATGTAATTACTACTATTACTCTCAGAGAAAGTGGAGATGCTCACAGATTTGGGAGAGCATGTGGTCTGACGGAAACAGGCAGTGAATTTAGACATATGTGATGGCCACTGACATGTAATCTTGGCAAGTTGCTTAATCTCTTTGAGAACTAGTCGTTTTTCCATCAATGAAGTGTGGATAATAATAGCCCTAAATAATACAGCTATTTTCAAAGGGCTAGTCACACGATTCTATGAAGACCTACAAGACCTTTTAGAACTAACACCCAAAAAAGATGTCCTTTTCATTATAGGGGACTGGAATGCAAAAGTAGGAAGTCAAGAAACACCTGGCATAACAGGCAAGTTTGGCCTTGGAGTACAGAATGAAGCAGGGCAAAGGCTAATAGAGTTTTGCCACGAGAACGCACTGGTAATAGCAAACACCCTATTCCAACAACACAAGAGAAGACTCTACACGTGGACATCACCAGATGGTCAACACCGAAATCAGATTGATGATATTCTTTGCAGCCAAAGATGGAGAAGCTCTATACAATCAGCAAAAACAAGACCGGGAGCAGACTGTGGCTCGGATCATGAACTGCTTATTGCCAAATTCAGACTTAAATTGAAGAAAGTAGGGAAAACCACTAGACCATTCAGGTATGACCTAGATCGAATCCCTTATGAGTATACCGTGGAAGTGACAAATAGATTTAAGGGTCTAGACCTGATAGACAGAGTGCCTGATGAACTATGGACAGAGGTTCGTGACGTTGTACAGGAGACAGGGATCAAGAAAATCCCCATGGAAAAGAAATGCAAAAGAGCAAAATGGCTGTCGGAGGAGGCCTTACAGATAGCTTGGAAGAGAAGAGAAGTGAAAAGCAAAGGAGAAAAGGAAAGATATTCCCATCTGAATGCAGAGTTCCAGAGAATAGCAAGGAGAGATAAGAAAGCCTTCCTCAGCGACCAGTGCAAAGAAATAGAGGGAAACAACAGATTGGGAAAGACTAGAGATCTCTTCAAGAAAATTAGAGATACCAAAGGAACATTTCATGCAAAGATGGGCTCGATAAAGGACAGAAATGGTATGGACCTAACAGAAGCAGAAGATATTAAGAAGAGGTGGCAAGAATACACAGAAGAACTGTACAAAAAAGATCTTCATGAACCAGATAATCACAATGGTGTGATCACTCACCTAAAGCCAGACATCCTGGAATGTGAAGTCAAGTGGGCCTTAGAAAGCATCACTACGAACAAAGCTAGTGGAGGTGATGGAATTCCAGTTGAGCTATTTCAAATCCTCAAAGGTGATCCTGTGAAAGTGCTACACTCGATATGCCACCAAAGTTGGAAAACTCAGCAGTGGCCACAGGACTGGAAGAGGTCAGTCTTCGTTCCAATCCCAAAGAAAGGCAATGCCAAAGAATGCTCAAACTACTGCACAATTGCACTCATCTCACATGCTAGTAAAGTAATGCTCAAAATTCTCCAAGCCAGGCTTCAGCAATACGTGAACCGTGAACTTCCAGATGTTCAAGCTGGTTTTAGAAAAGGCAGAGGAACCAGAGATCAAATTGCCAATATCCGCTGGATCATCGAAAAAGCAAGAGAGTTCCAGAAAAACATCTATTTCTGCTTTCTTGACTATGCCAAAGCCTTTGACTGTGTGGATCACAATAAACTGTGGAAAATTCTGAAAGAGATGGGAATACCAGATCATCTGACCTGTCTCTTGAGAAACCTGTATGCAGGTCAGGAAGCAACAGTTAGAACTGGACATGGAACAACAGACTGGTTCCAAATAGGAAAAGGAGTACGTCAAGGCTGTATACTGTCACCCTGCTTATTTAACTTATATGCAGAGTACATCATGAGAAACGCTTGGCTGGAAGAAACACAAGCTGGAATCAAGATTGCCGGGAGAAATATCAATAATCTCAGATATGCGGATGACACCACCCTTATGGCAGAAAGTGAAGAAGAACTAAAGAGCCTCTTGATGAAGGTGAAAGAGGAGAGTGAAAAAGTTGGCTTAAAGCTCAACGTTCAGAAAACTAAGATCATGGCACCTGGTCCCATCACTTCATGGGAGATAGATGGGGAAACAGTGGAAACAGTGTCAGACTTTATTTTTTGGGGCTCCAAAATCACTGCTGATGGTGACTGCAGCCATGAAATTAAAAGACGCTTACTCCTTGGAAGGAAGGTTATGGCCAACCTAGATAGCATATTTAAAAGCAGAGACATTACTTTGCCAACAAAAGTACGTCTAGTCAAGGCTATGGTTTTTCCAGTGGTCATGTATGGATGTGAGAGTCGGACGGTGAAGAAAGCTGAGTGCCAAAGAACTGATGCTTTTGAACTGTGGTGTTGGAGAAGACTCTTGAGAGTCCCTTGGACTGCAAGGAGAGCCAATCAATCCATCCTAAAAGAGATCATTCCTGGGTGTTCATTGGAAGGACTGATGTTGAAGCTGAAACTCCAATACTTTGGCCACCTCATGCGAAGGGTTGACTCATTGGAAAAGACCCTAATGCTGGGAAGGATTGGGGGCAGGAGGAGAAGGGGACGACAGAGGATGAGATGGTTGGATGGCATCACCGACTCGATGGACATGGCTTTGGGTAGACTCCGAGAGTTGGTGATGGACAGAGAGGCCTGGCGTGCTGCAATTCATGGGGTCACAAAGAATCGGACATGACTGAGTGACTAAACTGAACTGAGTCACATGTGGAAATGGTTCCAAGATTTAAAGTAAAAAAATGCACTTAAACACATAACTTAGTGCATAGATACATGAAAAATGTTAGTTTCCATCTTTTTTCCCCTTCTTCATGTACCTATTTCCCTGTTCACAGATACTGTGGCATGAATGAACGAAGGAGACAAATTATTCAATAACCACTTAAGCAAGAATGGTCAAATTGTTGGACTTTCCAATTCTGCTGAGCAGAAGTCCCATAGCAGAGAAGACAGGTATGCTATTTCTCCCTGCCAGGATCTCATTTTCTGTAAGAGGCACACTTTCAACAATTTTGTAAAACTAATATGTTGACATGAAGGATGAGAAAAAGTATGAGAGCAAGACCTTCAAACTGGAGGTAGAAAGCAGTCAAGGGAGCTGCCTGATCAGCATCTTGCCTTTCCCCTCCAATCACATGGGTAGGTGAGGCTGCTGAGGCTCAGCCATGCCCAGGCTCCCTCCCCTTGTCCCCACAAAAATTTTAGAACTAGAACCTCTGTCAAAGTAAACTTATCCAAAACTAATATTAAATTTCTGGCCCCTCTCAAAAAACTAAAACTAGAATTTTCATATGATCCAGCAACCCCATTTCTAGGAATGTATCTAGAGAAAATTAATTTGAAAAAAATACATGCACTTCAGTTGTCACAGCAGCTCTATTTACAACAGCCAGGACATGGAAACAACCTCAACGTCCACTGACAGAAATGGATAAAGAAGATGTAGTGTATATATATATATATATATATACACATACATATACGCACACAATAGGGATGTCACTGAGTCATGAAAAGAATAAAATAATGCCATTTGTAGCAACATGGATGGACCTAGAGATTATCATACAACATGAAGTCAGAAAGAAAAAGACAAATACCATATGATAACACTTATATGTGGAATCTAAAATATGATGCAAATGAACTTATTTACAAAACAGAAACAGACTCACAGAGAGAACAGACTTGTGATTGCCAGGGATGGGAGGAGATATGGATTAGGAGTTTGGAATTCACAGAAATAAACTATTATACATAGAAAGGGTAAACAACAAGGTCCTACTGTTTAGCACAGGGAACTATAGTCAATGTCTTGTGATAAATCATAATGGAAATGAATATGCAAAAGAACATGAAAAGTGAAAGTGTTAGTTGCTCAGTTGTGTCTGATTCTTTGAGACTGCATGGACTGTAGCCAGCCAGGTTTCTCTGTCCATAGAATTTTCCAGGCAAGAATACTGGAGTGGGTAGCCATTCCCTTCTCCAGGGATCTTTACAACCCAGGGATCAAACCAAGGCTTCCTGTACTGCAGGCAGATTCTTTACTGTTTGAGCCACCAGGGAAGAACATATATACGTACAACTGAATCACTTTGCTATAAAGTGGAAATTAACACAACATTATAAATCAACTATACCTCAATAAAATAAATTTTTTTTTAAGTTCTTCCCCTCAATCCTTTTTGTGAAGCTAGAATAACAAGATGGACCTTTATGGCAAAGCATAGGAAAACATACAGGAAAAACATGCACACAAGGGCTAATTTCCTGCTCAAATGCAACCTTTTTAGATGTGACTTAAAATCTTTAAATATTCTATTTAGAACAACAACAGATCTGCCCTGATCATGAGTGATCTTTCTTGTGAATACCCAACATTATCACAAGTCATTCTTGCCATTTGCTTTAACACAAAAAGGAGGGTGGAGCGGAGGACTGATTCAGACAACAGGTCTGAAGCATAATTAAACACACACTGGCAGCCTTGAGCTCTAGCTTAGCAGCAGACTTGGGCAGCCAAGTTTCTATAATATTTGCAGAGAAACAGGTACTCTATGACCACTGGCTTATGCTGTTCTCATAATGATTTCATCGAAGTCCTCCAACCCTCCTGAAGTCTGAATTGGGTAAATCATGAAATCTCTTAAGTTTTAGTTTTTAAATCAGCCTCTTATGAGGAGAAAATAATTTTCAACTGTTACGTATCAGACACTTAATAGTTGCTGGTAACATTTATTTATATAGACCTTGCTACCTATATAAGCTTACCAAATACAAACCCAGAAGCAAACAAATTGACACAGAATGTCAAAATCACAAATGTGCACATACAGAGGACATAAGATCAACTAGTATCAAAGCTGACATAGGAATTTGCCTCCAATTTTGTTGACAGCCAACATGAAGGAGAAGCATTCAATTCAACAAATATTGATTTTGTTAGGATCTGCTATGAGCCAAGCATTGTTCTAGGTGCCAAGAATACAGTAGTTAAAACCGAAAAATGTCTTGGTTGCTCTAGCACAGAGCAGCCAATTATTTAATTCTCTTTGATAACAAGAAATAGCAATTCTTTAACGCAGGTGAAGCCTTCTCTGGCATAGAGCAATAATTTCACTTGGAGTTTCATGTATGCAACACTGCTGGGCTACAAAGACCCTTGTCTCAATGAAATACCTATGAAAGTGCAATATTAAATTTCTTCTTGCATCATTCAATGAAGACTAAAGACAAGACACCAAAGTTCATCTCAGTAAAAACAACCTGGCAGGAAGTTAACATAGCTTAGTGCAAATGTGTAATTTTTAGCTGATTTAACTTAATTGACCTGGCATGCTGTGGTTCATGGGATTGCAAAGAGTCGGACATGGCTGAGCGACTGAACTGAACTGAACTGAACTGAATTCAAGGATAGAACCTGGGTTACTAGATAGAACCTATTCCTCAAATCTGCATCAGAATAATCTTGAAAGCTTCTGAATAATGTAGATTCTTGGACTGCATTCACAAAATCTTAGTGAATCAGAATCTCTGATGCAGGCCTAGTAATCTGTGTTTTGTAAGAGCTGTTTGGGAATTTCTTTTCTACACCAAATTTTGAGAACTTTTAACATTGAGGAAGAATTTTTAAACTGTTTTCATTCTTCAGGGGTTGTGAAATAAGTTTAGGGGGAAAGCAATTTTTTATGAAATAGATTAAAATAAGATGGAAAGAATGAAATAGTAAATATTAAAGTGTATTGTACTTTATTTAAATATTTACCTAAATATTGCAGATAACATAAGAATAGTTTTGTGAAATCTTTATTTTTATAAACATGTAAAGTATAATGGTTATATGTATAGCTTACTCTGGATTTCAATCAAAATACTCTGAAAACAGTAATCTAAAGTATATATTGACTTCAGATCTTTCAAAAACTGTCTGAAAGCATCAGTCTTTTCTGGTCTATTTGAAAATAAAAGGTAAACAGTGTGTATATTATTACACAAGATGCATGTAATACATATTATATATATAATATGTAATATATATGTATCACAAGTTTTTGCTTACACTAGCAATGGAAAACATCAAATATCCTTTGGCTACCATGGTGTCTCTTCATATTTTTTAAAATATGTATTGTTAGGAGAGTTGAGATGTCCCTCTGGATTAAACACTCTTATAAACCATATGCAAATTCATTACCAACAGCAGAAGTCTTCTGACTGTATCCTGCTGAGATGTTAAGAATAAAATAGAAATAAATTTTCCCTAGCCATTTTTATGTTCTTGATTTATTACTATACATGAAACAGTAACTCACCTCAATTTTATTTATGATATTAGAAGATAATACTTATAACATTTCAATCCATTGACTATGATTAATGAACCTGAATTTAATTTTCCATCCAATTCTATATAGTCAACTCTTTGTAAATTGATTCTCCTCCCAAAATTATGATGCATGTCAGATTATAGCTGGTACTATTTCAGACAGAGCAGATGCTTCCCTTAGTTTCAATGTGTATAATATGAACGCCCAAGAATTTTGCAGAAAACGTAACTTTCTAAGATTCACAGAGCAGAAAGTGGCTTTAGTACCTCAGGACTTCAATAACGATATTGTCAGTTCAGAAGCAAAAGTACTAAGACTCTATTTCCCACTTGAATACATTTTCCTTTTTTAAAAAATACATTTTCATGGTAAGCAATTTAGTTAACTATTAAACATTCTTTATTTTGGAGGAACTGTTCTCTAGAGCAAGTGTTTTTAACATAAAATTCATAGAAAAGTTTCAGCATCTTTGTGAACTCTCTAAAATGCCATGAAGAATTCTGTGTATGTATGTTGCTGTATAGATTTCTCTAGGGAATGAATTCACAGTTTTCAGAAGTTCCTAAAGGCATCCATGACAAACAAAAACATCACAAGACAAACTTTTACTGCTTTAAAGCCAATCCTTCTTCTCTCATTCCATAATTTAAACTTTAGATCTTTTGCGTCTGTCTTCAGATAAGATCGAACATAGTTTTTTTCCTAGTGTTTGCACAATTTATTCTTGAGAGCTCTCATTAGGTAACACTCTGACATGCTCTTCTCCAAAAGAAAGACAAACAAAGCTCATTGGAAAGAATAATTCTTTAGAGGAATGGTCTTAAATAAAGTAAAATTGCCAAAGTCTGTTTAGAATTTTTTTTTTCCACTCTGGAGCAGTAGGATAAAGTACCAAACTTGCTGATAAATAAGGTGTAACTTCCATAGTACTGAATGAAGTCACAGTGGAATGTCAAGCCAGGTAAGTCATTCGGAAAGTATTTACCTTTGAGAAGTCAACACTTCCTTCAAATAGTGGAGATAAATATTAACATGACTTCCTAGAAAATGGTATCTCTTTACCACAAATCATACAACAAAGGCACAACAGAAGTCCTTTTTGAAATATCTTTAAAAATCCGCAGACAGAGAAGTATAAGTGTAGTAAAATGTATATGTGTGTGTGTGTGTTCAGTCCCTCGGTCATGTTTGAGTCTTTGCGAACCCATGAACTGTAGCCCACCATGCTCCTCAGTCTATGGAATTATTCAGGCAAGAATACTGGAGTGGGTTGCTGTTTCCTCCTCCACACATAATATGTTGTAAAAGATACGTGGCAAATTTCATAAAATGGCGATATTCCCAAGTAAAACTGCTCTTCCTCCACTAGATTAAGATAAGCTTAGAACATGATATCCTTATGCGGATTTTTATTAAGGAAATCCCAAAATGAAAAAACCAAAGTATCCTTTGTTCAATAGAAGTTTGATCAGACATTTTCAAGGAAATGTCAGACTTTTTTTAACTAACACTGTTTAGATATCAATATACATGTGTATGGCAACAGTTAGGAGTGATATTTTGGTTTGATTGTTCTTAAATAACAGAAATTAATCAATCATTATCACATTATATTCCAAATGCATTCATTGAACAGATCATCATTTGATGTTTATTATGTGCCAGATAACCTAAGTGAGTAATAGTACCTAAGTGCATGTAATGATGAAAAAGAACAGGAATGATTGCTTAACCTAAACATGAACAGAATGGATGGTAAATGAGTAAATCATTTTGTCTTGGACAGGCATGGATAGTGATTAGGGAATCTGGAAAAATACAAGTCAGATATGAAAAAGTGTATTGCTTTAAATAATAACAACATTCTGTATGCTTCTTAAGTGCCAGCTATTCTACTAAGAAACTGAACAGGCTTGCTGCATCTACACTGAGCAGAAATCCTATGAAGTGAGTATTTGTGATAAGACTCTGGATCACAAGGACAGAAACCAACTCACAGAACCCAGTATTTAGAATGCAAAAAGAACCTTCAAACCACTGCTACCAAACCACTGGTTTTAGAAGAAGTGCTCAAGTTCTTACTCTGCCTTCTCTGCTCCTCTTTGCAAGTCTCCCACAATCTTCTTTCTTGGGTTTCCTCTGGTCCTTGTGTCTATATGACAGAAAACAAGATCACTAATAATTCAATTCTCAGATTTTGCATACCAACAAAAGCTATCCTTTCTAAGTTGCAATTTTAATATCCTGGGCAAAGAACCACCATTGAGCAAGGTTTATTCAGATGCCCAACACCAGATCAGCAGGGTTTGGTAAGCCCTGCCTATTATATCAAGGTAACAAGACTTTGACATGTCAATCTTTAAGATTTTACTTTTTTTTCATCCTTCCCCCAATTTGTAAGAGGAGCATGGAAGAATTAGTATTTTTCTACAAGGAAAGTGAAGAGAAAAAAATACATGTACTTTCATTTGTAGATTTGGTTTGGTCATTGGTGGTTGGTTTTGTTTTGTTTTGTTTTTTATGCTTCCTAACTAGTCTCTTAAGACTCAAAAGGAAGTCCCTGAAGGAAGTGGATCAAAGGGTTTATAAAGCAGAGATTAAAAAGCAAAAAAGAGGGAAGGAAATGACTCCAACTCCCACATTTGGAAAATGATGGTTGAGGGTTCCCTGGGCTGAGAGAAAGAGAAAAGGGAATGGTGGGGCCAACCTCAGAAGAGGACCAAACTTCCAGTCCAGAAGGGTCTCAGGGGAGTTAGAGATGAGAGGGAAGCATTAGCATGGAAATGTGTCTAATCATCAGTAAGGGGTCAGCATTAGGAAGCAGAGTGGAAGCCAAGACTACTCTTCTACTTACAGAAAACCCATGTCAGTGACTGTCATCATCCCTGGGCAGAGAATGGCTGCCTTTACCAGCTGCCACCACCACCTCTCTCTATGCTCAAGATTTTGCAGAGTCTCCTGTTCTCACTATCTTTTTCATCCACCCAGGACACTCATAAGTACCCCCAAAGAGAGCACAGGAAACTTCACCCATCATATGACAGCAGTGGTGGGAAAGGGAAAGTTCTAGTACAGTTATTGGGGTATGCTGAAGAGAGGAAAAATTCACCCTTGTTTTACCACCCCGTTGGCTCAGACAGTAAAGAATCCACCTGCAATGCAGGAAACCTGGGTTCGATCCCTGGGTCAGGAAGAGTCCCCTGGAGAAGGGAATGACTACCCACTTCAGTATTCTTACCTGGAGAATTCTATGAACAGAGGAGCCTAGAGGGCTACAGTCCATGGGGTTGCAAAGAGTCAGGTACAACTGAGCGACTAACACTTTTCACCACCCTGGCAATTTCCAGGACAGTCGGGAAGATCCCAGTAGGGAAGATCTGCTGGAGAAGGGATAGGCTACCCACTCCAGTATTCTTGGGCTTCCCTGGTGGTTCAGCTGGTAAAGAATCTGCCTGCAGTGAGGGAGACCTGGGTTGTGAAGATCCCCTGGAGAAGGGAATGCTACCCACTCCAGTATTCTAGCCTGGGCAATTCTATGGGGTCACAAAGAGTCAGACACGATTGAGTGACTTTCACTCACTTCACATGTAAATGTCAGGATAGGAAGGAGAAAGTTTCAGGAAAAGTGCTGACTTAGGTTACAGGGCAGATGAAAAACTAGGAATCTCTTAGAACATAAATATTCTCATTTGACACATGAGGCAACTGATTCTTACAAATACAGGTACTGAACTAAGATCACACGGTTGGGAAATGCTGAGCCACAATACAGACCAAGCCAGTGCGCTCAACCAGATGCAGGAGTGCCTCCACACTCAGATCCCTGCGGCAGCTTCTTTAATAAACAAAAATGAGCAAGAGGCATTTGTGGAAAATTTTTGCAATCACAATTTCAACTCCTGGCACCATAGGAAGCAGCTAGCTATCTGAGCAGGCTTGGTGACAGATGGTTCTAAGATATTGTGTATGGTACTGGGAGAAGGGGTTCAGTTTTTTCATTTGTTTTTTGAAGAAAATATATTTATTGTTATCCATTATTTCTCTAGATCTACTCATCTACATCCTGAATTCAATTGGCATCTGAGGTTATTCATTATGAATTTTGTATATGTATGTTTCCATTTTGATAAAAAATAATATATATAGAGAGAATGGATCACTTGGCCCACTAAAAGGCAAATTTTCAAGAGACCGCAGGGAACCCAAAAGCCACAGAAAATGTGCAACTCTGATGTATACATTTTTTTCAACTTTTAAAATATCTTAAATAAAATTTATGGTAATTGAAAGGAAATCTTCAAATGTGAATTTTTATGCTTCCAAATCATTTTAATAGATCTGTAGCATTCTATTGTTTGAATATGCCAGATATGTACTAAATGGCAAGTTGGAGAAATTGAATTCAAGTTAACTTAAGCAACAAATGGAAATTCTGGCTCATGTAGCTGTAAAAAATTCTGAAAATATGATGATGTTAATCTCTCTTTCTCCATTTTGCATCTCACCCAGTTTCTGCTGACCCTCATTCTGTCCCTTCACATATGCATGAAGAATAAGGCTGTAGGGGGAATTTCCTGGTGGTCCTGTAGTTAGAACTCCAAGCTTCCACTGCAGGGGGGCCTGGGTTCGAACCCTGGTCAGTGAAATGAGATCCCAGAAGGCTCAAAGGGCAGCCAAAGGAAAGAAAACAAGAATAAGGCTATAGAAGGTCTGAGTTGATGACATCAGAGCTCATTATTCAAGAACAAACAAGAACTTCTCTCCAGTGTTCAAATTTCAAATTCTTTATATCAAATCAAACAATCCTAAAGGAAATCAACCCTGCATATTCACTGGAAGGATTGATACTGAAGCTGAAGCTCCAATACTTTGGCTACATGACGTGAAGAGCCGACTCATTGGAAAAGACCCTGATGCTGAGAAAGATTGATGGCAGGAGAAGAAGAGGGTGACAGAGGATTAGATGGTTGGATGGCATCATCGACTCAATGGATATGAATTTGAGCAAATTCTGGGAGATAGTGAAGGACAGGGAAACCTAATGAGCTGTAGTCTATGGGGTCTCAAAGAATTGGACAGGACTGAGTGACTGAACAACAACAAAATAGATACCTTGATTAACCCAAACTGGGACACATGTTCACTTGTGGATGAATATCTGAGGCAAAGGGACAGAACTCAGGGATGGGTCGTGTCTCGTCCACATTTTGTCTGAGTGTTGCTATACCAGTCCTACCAGAGTCATGTCAGGTAAGGGATAAGAGGTGTGGTATGCTGCCCCCAGCTCCAGCCCACTGGAAATGACTAAATATATATCTCCTCTCAAATCCAGACAGGTAGCTTAAAATCAGCCATGGTGGAAATAGCTGTACAACAGAAATAAGCATACACTGCAAACCAGGACTTTTTTGATTTCCTGAGGGCAGGTTGTTAAATATTTACCAGAAATTCTTGGACTGGAGCTTTTTGCCACAGGGCTGTGGTGAGGGAGACAGAGTGCTAGATAGAGACGTCAGTATGCTGGTCCCAGACCCACTTGTTCTCTACGAGTGCAACTAATAAGTAGTATTCATAAAACCAGCAGATGCATTAACATTTACAATGATTCTTCATGAACAGAATGCTGATTAAATAGGTCTTTTAAAACTTCCACCTGTTTTCAAACCATTCAAAGAAAAGTTTTGGAACTGTTTTTTTAATAGCATCTACTCACCTCACCAGTGTTCAAATAGAGGAAAATAAGATCAGCATGATCCAAGAAGAGAAAAATACCATCTACATTCTGATAATTCTGTAAAGACGTAACCTGTAGATCATAGTATTTCACTTGAAAGAAATTTCGTATCAGCCTTTCCTCAGATCTTTTAGGGAAAAATAGCCCTGTTGTTGAGTCTGTCTTTGCAAAGGAAAATATTGTGTCTTGATGCATATCACCCGCTGTGCTATCTACATACCAGTCTCTGGTGTCATCTTATTGCAAGAGTGAAACTTTCCAAGAGCCAACTTTTATCACTCTCTCTCTCTATGCTGATTTTTCCCTAAGATTTGTTAGAATCTGCTCGTAAAATGTCTCATGATCTTGAGCTAGGCTGCCTATTTACCTACTCAGATACCGCACAGGGCCTCCTGGTTTTGCTTCAAATATTTTTTTTCCAGAAAGAAACTTCCATTTTGCCAAATTTAGATGTAACTGCATTCACTGAGCAACTATGGGATAACTTAACACAGTAACACAACTAGCACTTTTTGAATATTTACTAGTTTGCTAGGCACTGTTTTCAGTGCCTACTAAACACTACTTTCATCGTTTTATTTGATCCACACAACAGCCCTATGAGAGAGGAAATGTTATCCTCATTTAACATACAAGGACAGGAGATAGAAAGAAGATAAATAATTCTCTAAGGTCATATAACAATTGAACAGCATTGCCAGGAATGAGATGCCTGTGTGATACCAAAATCCACTCAACTCCTGAGTATACTGGTCATGCCATGCACTGCGGGGCTTATGTACTCTTTCCCATTCGGTTCCAAGTGTGACCTGGGTTTTGTTATTCTCCTTTGTAAAGGATAACAACATGGCTCAAAGAGTTTAAGAAATGTGTCTAAATTTCCAAAGCCATAGGTAATAACTGTACAAGATGGATCTCAAATCCATATGTAACTCCTTGCCCAGGTTTTTTTTTTCCTACTATAATTCACCTTTCAGAAGAGGCAAACCATCTGAGTATGTTCTAAGTTTAGCTATTTAAAAAGTTTTAAGGGAACAGCTTTTGAGATGATGGATATATACTGGTGTTTAGCTATAAAAAACATGGCATTTATTTGGAGTCTTAATTCTATTACACTTTGAGGTAACAACAGAGAGTGAGGACTACGTGAATCATCAATCCCGGCAATTTTGTGGGAAGGAGATGTCAGGGAGGAATCCATGCTCCAGAAGAAGTAGAAATGTATTATATCAATGTCAGCCAGTAGAAATAGAAAGAGCCGAACTACTAAATCCAGGAGGCACTGTGCCAGTCAGAAAGAACTTGAGGAGACAGAGAAAACAGGCAGAATCATTTGTATTCTTGAATCACAATAGTTAGAGTAGCCCAGAAAAGAGCAAATTGAGCTCAGCAAAGCTCCACCGCACAAATTCAACTCCCAGTCAGTCCAGCCTTGCACCAACTCCTTGTGGCCACGGCTTCCTCGTGAGAAAACCACATGCAAGTGAAGTCAACAGTGGCTAGGGGGCAGAGTTAAAGATGTTTATTACCTCAATTTTGAAGTGTCTGGGAAGGATTTAGGGGGATGGTTTGCAACACAGAACGAGAGTGATTATCACGAAGTGAAAGAATATGACAAATAGAAGCGTTACCTAGAGCCTGTGCAGTGACAAGAGGCAACCCAGATCCTCTGAGTTCTGCCACTTGCTGCTTCTCAAGTTGACTCCAACAGGGGTACATCTGAATAACAAGTCATGTGTGTGTCCTCATTGCCTTGTCACATGATCATTGTTTCTTGGAAGGAAACCCTGGAATTCAGAAAAAAATGGGCAGGGATGAAGAACTGGGAAATTATGCCTTATTTCTCTTAGCAGAATCAACATCACAAAGATAGCAGTTCTCAAGCTGCTGAAAAAAGCAAACACAGTGCCCTCATTTAAGGCAAGGAATACACAGGAAGCCAAGAACTTGGCCAGTTTAAACCACCTCAGAATCTTGAAATTACAGAGGGAAACTTTAAGAGAAATTGCAAGTAAAACAAAGGTAACTGATAAGTAAGCAGGGTCCCTGAACATAGATTGGAAGGAGTTAGACTATCAGAATTCTATTCAGTAGGAACAGAATTCTACTTAGAATTCTAACAAATCAAAGAAAAAGTATGATAGTTTGGAGGTTGGAGAGGTGAGCAGGTTCAGCTAAGGGGTGTTGTAGGAGGTGTCTGGGGAGGTGGGCAAAGAGGAAAGAAATCTCTGGTCATGGCAACAGGCTCAGAAAATTTCAAGATCTATATTTAGATACCCATGCACAGTGGCAGATTTGTGGACTAAGAAATCTGGAACTTGTGTTTGCTTTTTGGACTAATCAAAGAAAAAAAAATGGGATGCTTTCCTAAACTCCTCCAGGGTAGATGAAGTGGTATTATCACTACTTAGAACTCAGGTAGTAGCTCTTCCCACACTCAGATCAGATCTTCTTCCCTCATGAGACAGCCAACCCCTCACTGACAGAGAGGTCTACAGTATTTGCCTTCTGTATACATATATACATATACATACATATATACACAAAGGAATACTACTCGGCCAAAAAAAAAAAAAAAGGAATGAAATTTTGCCAGTTTCAACAACATGGATGGGCATAGAGGGTATCATGCTAAAAGTGAAACAAGTCAGAGAAAACAAATACTGCATGATTTTACTTTATGTGGAATCAAAAAATAAATGAATAAGAATAGCAAAACAGTCATAGATACAAAGGACAAACAGGTGGTTGCCAGCAGGGAGAGGGTTGGGAAGGAAAGAAATGTGTGAGGGAGATAAAGAGATACATACAAACTTCCAGTTGCAAAATAAATGAATCATGGTGGTGATTAGCTTGAAATGTATGGAAATAACAAATCACTGCATTAACAGGAACTAACCTACTGTTGTAGGTCAATTATACTTTAGAAACAACAAAGTTATAGAAGAAATCAGATTTACGGTTACTGGACATGGGGGTAGGGAAAAATGTCATCAGATGAAGGCAGTCAAAACATACAGACTTTTAGTTATAAGTAAGTGCTAAGGATGTAACGTACAATATGAAAAATATAATTAATGCTTTTCGGTTCAGTTCAGTTGCTCAATTGTGTCCGACTTTGTGACCCCATGAACCACAGCACACCAGGCCTCCCTGTCCATCACCAACTCCTGGAGTTTACCCAAACTCATCCATCGAGTGGGTGATACCACCAACCATCTCATCCTCTGTCGTCCCCTTCTCCTCCTGCCCTCAATCTTTCCCAGCATTAGGGTCTTTTCAAATGAGTCAGCTCTTCGCATCAGGTGGCCAAGGTATTGAAGTTTCAGCTTCAACATCATTCCTACCAATGAACACCCAGGACTGATCTCCTTTAGGATGGACTAGTTGGATCTCCTTGCAGTCCAAGGGACTCTCAAGAGTCCCACACTCTCAGCACCACAGTTCAAAAGCATCAATTCTGCGGCGTTCAGCTTTCTTTATAGTCCAAATCTCACATCATGACCACTGGAAAAAGCATAGCCTTGACTAGACGGACCTTTGTTGACAAGTAGCGTCTCTGCTTTTTAATATGCTGTCTAGGTTGGTCATAACTTTCCTTCCAAGGAGTAAGCGTCTTTTAATTTCGTGGCTGCAGTCACCACCTGCAGTGATTTTGGAGCCCCCCAAAATAAAGTCTGACACTGTTTCCACTGTTTCCCCATCTATTTGCCATGAAGTGATAGGACCGGGTGACATGATCTTAGTTTTCTGAATTTTGAGCTTTAAGCCAACTTTTTCACTCTCCGTTTTCACTTTCATCAAGAGGCTCTTTAGTTCTTCTTCACTTTCTGCCATAAGGGTGGTGTCATCTGCACATCTGAGGTTATTGATATTTCTCCCAGCAATCTTGATCCAGCTCATGCTTCACCCAGCCTGGCATTTTGCATGATGTACTCTGCATATAAGTTAAATGAGCAGGGTGACAATATACAGCCTTGACGTACTCCTTGTCCTATTTGGAACCAGTCTGTTGTTCCATGTCTAGTTCTAACTGTTGTTTCCTGACCTGCATACAGGTTTCTCAAGAGACACATCAGATGGTCTGGTATTCCCATCTCTTTCAGAATTTTCCACAGTTTATTGTGATCCACACAGTCAAAGGCTTTGGCATAGTCAATAAAGCAGAAATAGATGTTTTTCTGGAACTCTCTTGCTTTTTCAATGATCCAGCAGATGTTGGCAATTTGATCTCTGGTTCCTCTGCCTTTTCTAAAACCAGCTTGAACATCTGGAAGTTCACAGTTCACATATTGCTGAAGCCTGGCTTGGAGAATTTTGAGCATTACTTTACTAGCGCGTGAAATGAGTGCAATTGTGCGGTAGTTTGAGCATTCTTTGGCATTGCCTTTCTTTGGGATTGGAATGAAAACTGACCTTTTCTGGTCCTGCGGGCACTGCTGAGTTTTCCAAATTTGCTGACATATTGAGTGCAGCACTTTCACAGTATCATCTTTTAGGATTTGAAATAGCTCAACTGGAATTCCATCACCTCCACTAGCTTTGTTCATAGTGATGCTTCCTAAGGCCCACTTGACTTCACATTCCAGGATGTCTGGCTCTAGGTGAGTGATCACACCATCGTGATTATCTGGGTCATGAAGATTTTTTTTTGTACAGTTCTGTGTAGCCTTGCCACCTCTTCTTAATATCTTCTGCTTCTGTTAGGTCCATACCATTTCTGTCCTTTATTGAGCCCATCTTTGCATGAAATGTTCCCTTGACATCTCTAATTTTCCTGAAGAGATCTCTAGTCTTTCCCATTCTGTTGTTTTCCTCTATTTCTTTGCATTGACCACTGAGGAAGGCTTTCTTATCTCTCCTTGCTATTCTTTGGAACTCTGCATTCAAATGGGTATATCTTTCCTTTACTCCTTTGCTTTTCACTTCTCTTCTTTTCTCAGCTATTTGTAAGGCCTCCTCAGACAGCCATTGCTTTTTTGCATTTCTTTTTCTTGGGGATGGTCTTGATCCCTTTCTCCTATACAATATCAGGAACCTCCGTCCATAGTTCATCAGGCACTCTGTCTATCAGATCTAGTCCCTTAAATCTATTTGTCACTTCTGCTGTATAGTCATAGGGATTTGATTTAGGTCATACTTGAATGGGCTAGTGGTTTCCACACTTTCTTCAATTTCAGTCTGAATTTGGCAATAAGGAGTTCATGATCTGAGCCAGAGTCAGCTGCCGGTCTTGTTTTTGCTGACTGTATAGAGCTTCTCCATCTTTGGCTGCAAAGAATATCATCAATCTGATTTCGGTGTTGACCATCTGATGATGTCCATGTGTAGAGTCTTCTCTTGTGTTGTTGAAAGAGCACATCATAAAAATTAAGAGAGTAAATCCTGGGCTTTTCAGGTTGTGCTGGTGGTAAAGAACCACCTGCCAATTCAGGAGACCCAAGAGATGCATGCTCGATGCCTAGATGGGTAAGATGCCCTGGAGACAGAAATGACAATGCACTCCAGTATTCTTGCCTGGGAAATCCTACAGGCAGAGGAGCCTGGCAGGCTACAGTTTATGAGGCTCCAGAAAGTCGGACACAACTGAGCAACTAAGCACACACAGACACACACAGACACACAGACATATACATACATATGCATGTGTGTATATATATATATATATGTGTGTGTGTGTGTGTGCATGTGTGTGCTTAGTTGCTCATATATATTACACACACATGTACCACATCTTCTTTATCCATTCACCTATTGATAGGCACTGAGATTGCTTCTACTCCTTGACTATTGTAAATAATCCTTCAGTGTACATAGATGTATATATCTTTTCAAATTAGAGGGTTTTTTCCAGATAAATACCCAGAAGTGGAATTCATGGATCAAATGGTAACTTAATTTTTTGAGGAATCTCAATACTGTTTTCCATAATGGCTGCCCCAGTTTACATTCCCACCACCAGGGCACAAGAGTTCCCTTTTCTTCATACCCTTGCCCACACGTTGTTTGTCTTTTTATTAATAGCCATTCTGACACGTGTGAGGTGATAACTTATTGTTTTGGTTTGCATTTGCCTGGTGATTAGCAACGTTGACCATCTGCATGTCTTCTTTGGAAAATATCTATTCAGATTCTGTGCTCATTTTTAAAATTGGGTTGTTTGGGTTTTTATGATGTTCAGTTTTATGAGTTCATTTATTTTAGATATTAACTCCTTAACAAATATATTGTTTGCAAATATCTTCTCTTATTCAGTAGTGGCCTATTCCTGTTGTTTATAGTTTCCTTCACTGTACAAAAAGTTTTTGAGTTTGAGGCAGTCTTGTTTTTGTTTATTCTTGCATTTCCTTGATTCTTATAAGTATTCTCCTCTGCCTTCTGGTATTTAATGTTGCTATGACAAAATCTGAGATCAGCCTTATATTTGTTTCCTAGTGATTCTTCTGAGTGATTTAATGCTTTGTTTGTTTGTTTTCCTCCCAGGCTACTTCCATCAGAGTCCAATTAGAAAAACAGAAAATCCTTTAGATGTTTCAAGCAACACTTGCAAAAGTGTTGGCAGAACTGTACAAGGAAAAGGAATTAGATGATGCTATCCAGAGATCAGGAACTGTAGGTAGCAGCAACGACCTGCAGGAACCCACAAAACTCTCCTTGCCATGGAAACTGCTGGAACTGCTGCTCTGCATTGATCGGACAACCAGGAGCCAGCACTCACTGTTGTTGCTACTGAAGCCCTGGGTCCCTGGCAGAACTGGTGCTTCTTCTACTTGCTTCCAGCCTCCTAATCTCACAACCGGCTCCCACTGGCAGACTCTAACTGAAACATCTGGCAAAAAGAGCCTGGAAATGTGGCATACTCCCCACCAGCAATACACAAGAGAATAGTGTCTGAATAACAGACTATTTCTGGCATGTTTCCCAAAGGAAAAAGGGAAAATAATCAAAGGACTTTCCTTTGAAGCCAACTTTACTATATATTCCAGCACTGGCTATTTTGAGTCAATTTCCATGGTTCAAGATGTAGTCTTCCAATATATAGATTCAGGTTTTAGCTCAAGGAAGTGTTCCTGGTTGCATTTGTGAATATTTGTTCCAGTCCATCATTTTTATTTTATTTGGGAGGGGCTTTTCAATGGTATATACCTTGGATTGCTATTTCTCCTCCATGGGAGATCAGTTGTGTCCAGCTCTCTGTGACGTCATGGACTGTAGCCCACCAGGCTCCTCTGTCCGTGGGACTCTCCAGGCAAGAACACTGGAGGGGGTTGCCTTTTCCTTCTCCAGGGGATCTTCCCAATCCAGGGATCAAACCGGTGTCTGCTGCACTGTTGAGCCACCATTGTCTACAGTTTGTTCTCCATTCACCTGTGATTTGTTCCCAACTTCCTTTTATTGCATTTTATTGCATTTTTCTCTATTTTCATTGTTTTCTGCAGTGTCCACTCTGCCTTGGATTCTTAAATGTATTTTAATTTCTATAAATTATTTCTTATTTTTTCCAGTTCACATTATATCTTTTCATTTTTCATCAGCACTTTTTCTCTGAGCTTTTCCATTTTTTTCTTTGTGGTTTTCCACTAAAGTAAAACATTTAAAATTTTCATCTGCAACATAACATTTTTTATGGTTAGTGTTCTGTTAATAAGAATTTACTACTACTTTCTCTACTTTCCTTTATTAGCGTTTCTTAGCATCTAAATTTTTTTTTTTTTAATAACGGCTTTATTGAGATCATCTAAATTTTACCAGTTCCTTTTTATTACTTGTCATGAATGCCTTGGATTTTGCAAGACCAGCTGTCTTCAGTGGTCTCCAAGCCAAGGATACATCTTGTTGTTTTATTAAAAGTCTCTCCCATTTTTCAGCTACAGAAACAAACTGCTTCCAGCAAATATGGCTTGTCTGAGTAATTCCTCTGTAAACGCAGTATCCTCTGCTTCTTGGAACCAAATCAGCTCCAAGGTAATTCTATCAACATAGGTCGCACAATGCCCACCTCTGTGGTCACCAAAAATGTAAGCCCAGGATGACTTTCTTTATGAACGGCTACCACTGGTCCTCCCACTGTTAATATTTTTCTCAATTGTTTCTGATCTATACTTCTTTTCAAAGGGATGACTACTCAGTCTTAAAGGCCTATTGAAACTCTTTTACATTAACTGAATATCATGCTTGTTTATTTTCACCATAAATGGTATTTTCATAGGTTCCCCCTACCCAGAGGGTTTGATCCTTATTTTTCAGTACTTTGTAGGAGGCTCTTGGCCTGTAACCCACAGGCCTGCAAGCCTTGTAGTTGCCCAATCTTAAAATTCAGGAGCCTGGGAACATGACAGAGATGAAGGTTTATTGGGCATGTGATCACACACATCTGAGCGAAAGGTGCTGGAGCAACACCCCACTGTGTATGGCAGACAGCTGGCAGGACATGACAGCCATCTGCACTCCTGGGGAAGAAGGCCATCACTTATAGGCAGAATTGATGTCAGGTTGGCTCATCAGTTACCAGGGAAACCAGCACTAGGGCTCCTCCCTCACAGTCCCACCTCCTCCCTCTGCCCCGTTTAACAACCATCACAGCTGCAGATATTTTCCTTCAATCAACTAGCAGGTGGAGATGTTCTGGCCAAATGATTAGAACAATCACTAATTGGAGCAGGGGGGAACACATTCACGTGGTAAGGTGTAGGTATAGCAGGGACTGGTGAGCAGGGGATGTACAGAGAGCACAAACACAGCCATCTTGAGTGGCCTGACCACACACTCCACCCCGACACGTCCTGCATGACCTTTATAATCTTGGACCGCCCCTCTTGGGTGATATCCCTGCGTTCAGGTATGCAGAGGTTCACTGCAACCAAATACCACAAATGCAATACAGACACCAGCAGCTAAAGAACATCATGAGTCCAAGAGGTGGGCAATCTTGGGAGCCAGGCATTTATCAGGTCCATTTTTCATGGAAGTCCAGAGGACGACGACATTGGCATAGCACCGTAGACCCAGACTAATTTCAGACTAATTTCTCAGTGAGCTACCACCGTTGTTGCCAGTCCACAAAGATCCCTCCACTCTAACTGGTACAAAATGTTTAACAGGCACAATAAGGGAAGATCATTACACAAATTACAAGCAGTGACAGCATTCTGAGATAATAGCACCCCTGCTTGTGGTTTTTGCCCTGGCCTGCCATATCATATTGCCTGTCCACTCTCAGTCCTCAGAGCCATGCTAAATTCTGGACAGGCAGTGTAATAAACCACGGGGTTAACGTTAACAGTGCCTTTCTCCAATGGGGGCCCAGATTAATTACCTTAGTAGTCTTAGATTTCATCTGTCTTCTTCCTGGCCCCACCTGAGTCTCTAATTCTACTGAGGAATTCCCTGCCAGTCCCAGGGCCATTTTATAACATGTTTCTCTAGGGATCATGTTACAGGGCAAAAGATTGCCCTGATAGTTGGCAGTGGTCCTGGTGATTAACAGTTGGTGTTGACTAGTTAGTTGCCTCTGGCTTAACATAGCCTAGGTACTGGGACAATTGCTCCTGAGATGTTCAATTCTCACGGCTTGAGTTAGCCTTCTGGACCATATGTTGAGAGAGTGAATTTCCAGTATCAATTGTTAAGTAGTCCATTCTTCTTTCAATTAGCCCAGGAGCAGTAGAGCTGCAGGGCAGGCAGAAATGTCAGTGTACGTTATTTTTTATTGGCCCATTCCTGAACTTCATGGCTGGTAAAGTGGGTTCCTTGGTCACTAGCAATGTCTATGGGGGTCCCTGTGTCATCCACAGCTGTTCTAGTCCTCAAGTAGTGTTTTTTGCATTGCTCAGCAACTCAGGTAAGCCTTTTGTAATACCTTACACCTGTCATAACACATTGTAGACTGTACACAGCTGTCCCATCACCCTATATCATTGCTCTGTCCCCTTCCATAGCTAGGACTAGAAGACCCAAGAGTACTCTTTACTATTTTGCCATTGCCACAGGTCCCAGAAATACCCTTTCAGGTAACTAGCCATGTGTAATCCACAAACTGTCACTTAGTTAATATCCCTAAAGTCCATGTCTATAATTATTTAGGGGTGGTGAGTCTGTGTTCGTGCTCTGCCACGCACGTTGTACACTTTGCAAACTCATGGACTGTAGCACATTAGGCTCCCCTGTCCATGGAGTTTTCCAGGCAAGAATACTGAGGTGAGTAGCCATTTCCTTCTCTAGGGGATCTTCTTGAACCCAGGGATTGAACCGCAGTCTCTTAGGTCTCCTGCATTGCAGACAGATGCTCTTACCCTTTATCCACTGGGGAAGCTGCTTTTCTTACCCAGCCAGATAACACCCAAGTACTTAATAGATAACCCAGATCCTTGTATTTTGTCTGCCTTCTCCGTGCAGTCAGATGAGTCACGAGTGCCAGGCTGCTACTTCACTAGAAAGAGACTGAGGTTTTCAGGTCCCACAGCTAAAGGACAGGCAACTCTCTGTTTCTTGTTCTTATTTCCCAGATATCTCAGCGCTCTCAGGAGCTTCCTTAGCGTATCGGCTAACTGTTGGGCTGCACCCCACAGACCTGCAAGCCTTTTAGTTACCCAGCCCCAAGACCAAAGAATGAGCCAGAAATAGAGACAGAGATATCAATTGGAAAGGGGATCTTACAACTCTGAAGCGAAAGTTCCTAGAGCGACACCCTCCACTGTGTACAGCAAGCAAGCGTGGCAGCCATCTTTGCTCCTTGAGGGAGAAGGAGGCGCTATTTAGAGGGGCAATTGATATCGGGTTGGCTCACCAGTTACCAGGGAAACCAGTAGCTGGGGTATGTTCCGCACAGCCCCTCAGGCTAACGACCAAGAGAGAGCAACTGTTTCCCTTTAATTAATTAGCAGGTGGAACTGTTCTGGCCTAAGGACTGGAACAATCGCTAGCAAGGGGAAGGGCAAGCAGGGACTGGCCAACCAGGGCAGGCGCAGAGAGCATGAGAACAGCCTTCTTGAGTGGGGAGAAAATGATGATTTATGCAGCCATGTTCATATATGAAAAATCCTTGTGCTGTTAACCCATAGACACAATTACAGAGAAAAATCTTACATATTTATGGCCTGATTGCTATGATGCAAGGCAAAACATATTCGGTATGAAATAAATGATACCAAAAATAAAAGTAATATCAAGAATGACACCAGGAAATTTTTGTAAAGGAGGAGGCAGCATTTGATGTGGGTCTTTGTTGAAAGGATAGTAGACGGGAAGGATTCCGAGGCAGAAGGAATGACTCCAAGCCACTGCTTGGGGAACTGTGAGGCTAGCACATCAGAGAAGTACATGTATGCAGGTGAGTAGAGGGAGATACTATTCACAGAAGCAGTTTATAAATCCCAGGACTATTCGAGTTTTAAAGAGGATTACTAACCCTGGAAAGTTAGATGGTGACACATCTGGATTGAAGAGATATTTTAAAGCAGCAGAACCCTCACATCCTACCACATAGATAAATATCTTTTTTGACTAACTCTAAGATATCTGTTCACCCTTGAATCATATTTAAGCACAAGTTTCTGATTGAAGCCAAAGAGCATCACTAAGTAGTGGATAAATGTAATGAAAGCAACTGTGAATCTAACGTGGACATCCTTTTAATTTATTTCCCTTCAGACTGAGGGTAAGGACGGTAGCTACTTTATTCAATCTTATGTATTAAGCATGTGCCACAATACCTTGTAGGAGGCATTTGATACATAAAGGCTGAATACATTGTAAATAAATAAATTCCCTAAGTGTAGCTTCTTAAGAGTTCCAGTTCTTTCTCATACTGTTTTATCATTTGCAGTTTTTCCTGTGATATATTAAAATGTAAACCAAATTGAAAGATTTTAAACTTGGAATTTAAAAATGATAACTTTTCCCCATCTCTCAAAATAATTGAAGTTAGTGTGGTGACTTAAATGGCAAGATAATCCAAAAAGAGGGGATATATGTATACATATAGCTGATCTGCTTTGCTGTAGAGCAGAAACTAATACTACATTATAGAGCAATTATACCTCAATAATATTTTTTTAATCTGAAAAAAAAATTGGAGTCAGAATCACAAAGTAAGGACTCAGATATCAGTGCTATAGGTAGTTATGCTAAAGAAATTTATATACTCTCTTAAAACACTTCTGTTTAACCTTCAGAATGAAGGATTTTCATTTGTGAACACTGCACATGTGAACAGATGTGCTCTAGAAAAACAAAAATTGATCAATATTGGCCGGGGAACAAAGAGATTCAGACCTGAATGATTTCCACATGTGGCCACTGCCTATCAATCACAGGCGACAGCACCAACTGCTCTGCTGTGACCGAGGCAAGCTGCACTGATTTCCGTTAGACATGCTTCCGCCAAAAGAGATTAATTCTTCGTCATCAGAATCTGATTTGGGCTCAAGCTTTGCAGGCTAATTTTCAGCCTATGGGAATAAAGTCATGGTAATTTTCTGATCATTTAATGGAAAAGAAACGGACAAAGATAAAAGAAGAACAACCACACCAAGAGGCTACCAGAGGCAAATATTTCCTGCTTCTCTGGCCTTTACTTGTAAAGGTATAATTCCTTTAATAATTAGGAGTGGTATTGTTTTTAGGGTGCCTAATTTACTATCAGGAAAAATGCCACTAAAACAAGGTGAATTAAGCCTTTGCTTTCCATCAGAGTTGCTCTAGTTCCCTATGATTTGAAGCAGTGTTCTTGGGCTGTATTTTACTTCAAAAGAAAGTGTGCTTTAGAGCAAACAGTAAACAGAAAGGAATATTCTAGTGGAAACTTGATTTTTAAGGAAGTATTAACTGGTGACTTTTCTTCACTTTACTTCTTACATTGAGACAGCTGTGCTCAACTCCATAACCAATTTGGCTGGAACACATGTATTTATTAAATCCTTGCATGCTTCCTGGAGGCATTTTGTAAAATAATGAATAGATTTTGGTTCTTGGTGCTATGTCATGTTGCTACCATCCATTCCTGATTTGATGCAATGGGGACACTTCACTTCTGTGGTATTCTTCCCCCAAACTCATAATACCAACTTAATCACAAGAAAATATCAGACAAACCCAAATTGGAACCTATTTTATGAAACACCTGACCCTTTCTTTTTAAAATTTTCAGAGTCGTGAAAAATATGGAAACACTGATGAACTACTACAGACTGGGGCAGGCTAAGGAGACATGACAACAAAATGCAATGTTGGGTTCTGAACTGGATCCTGAAATAGAAAAGGACATTGGTGGAAAGATTGGTATAATATCAATAATGTCTGTTGTTTACCTAATAGTATTGTACCAGTGTTAATTTCTTAGTTTTTATAAATGGACGACCATGGTCACGTAAAATGTTACGATTAGGGATCTATAAATCTAAGATTATTTAAAGTGAAAGTGTTAGTCGCTCAGTTGTGTCCAACTCCCTGGGACCCCATGGACTGCCAGTCTGCTCGGTCCATGGGGATTCTCCAGACAAAAATACTGAGCGGGTTGCCATTTCCTTCTCCAGGAGATCTTCCCAACCCAGGGATCCAATGCAGATCTCCTGCATTACAGGCAGAGTCTTGACCATCTGAGCCACAAAGGAAGACATTAAGCAGCCTGCTCAGCCTCTCCTGCCGGCAGCTTGCCCTCTGAAATCACCCAGACTTGCATCAAGGGCCTGGCGGGAGGGAGGTTCATCCTTCCTGTCGCCGACCTCAGCAGGGAGGGGGATGCAAAGCCCCTAAGGGAGGCCCCAGCCACCAGCCCCTGTGAATTCACAGGGCACCACCACATTGGCCCGCCAAGGGGCGCAGCAACTCCCGCCTAAGGGAGCGTCCATTCGGAGTGTTTTTGGATGAGACTGACATTTGAATTAGTAGGCTGAATAAAGCTGAGTGCCACCTCTAATGTGATGGGCCTCATCCAATCCGTTGAAGCCCGAAGAGAACCGAAAAGCTGTCCCTGCTGGGAGAAAGGAGAATTCCTCCTTCCAGACTGCCTTTCAGCTGAGATGTTATTGTTGTCGTTCCTGACTTTGAAGTCAGACTGAAACACTGGCTCTTCCTGAGTCTTGAACCTTCCTGCATTCAGGCTGGAACTGCACCATCAGCTCTCTGGTCCTCAGGCCTTTGAACTTGGTTTGGAACCACACCATGAACTACCTTCTCCTGGTTGCCAGCCAACTCACTCTGCCCATCTCAGGACTTGTCAGCCTCCATAAGCATACGAGCCAAATCCTTATAATCAATGTCTCTCTCTCCCTCTCTTTCTCCACATCCAATTGGCTCTATCTCTCTGGGATATTGAGACACCTTAACTAACGCAGTGATAAATACAATTATTGTTTGTTCATTTACTTTTCTGTTTAGAACAAATTTATCTAGGAGTTCCAGTGGCAGAATTGGTTGGTGTGTGGTACTTACAGAGAATATATTTATCTGTTTTAATATTGATAGATATTTGTTCTGTTTGGGATTATTACAATATTAATTTGAGGATTATTATAAATAATGCTGATATGGACATTCCTGTACACGTGTCCTGGTACAAATGAACATAAATTCCTCTTGGAAATAAAACTAGGAGTAAGACTCCTGCTGGAGATTCAGCATAGGTGTAGTTTTTTTTTTTTAACTCAACAAAAAAGTTTTTCTTTTTAAGAAGTTGACATACTTATTCTAAAATCTATATGAAATCAAAAGATTAAGAATAGCTCAAACAGTGTTTAAAGAGAAGAACAGAGTTGTAGGACTTTACCTGACTTCAAGACTTATTATAAAGCTACATACAGTAAACAAGATAGTATACTATTTGTGACAAGATAGTATACAATTTGTGTCAAGATAGGCAAATAGATCAATGGAACAGAATATAGAGTCTGGAAATACACCCACACATACTGTGAATTGATTTTTAGCAGATACAAAGCAATCCATGAGGGAAGAACAGTCTTTTGACAAACAGTGCTGGAACAATTGTATACCCATGTGCAAAATAATGAACTTTGACTGTTACTTCATATTATATGCTAGAAATAGACCACAGAGCTAAAGGTAAGAGCTAAAATTATAAAACTTCTAAAAGCTCAAATACCTTAGGTTTGATGAAGATTTCTTACATTCAACACAAAAAAACTCCAAAGTGTCTCAAAGAAAAAAATCAATATGTTGGCCTCACAGTTTAAAGCTTTCACTGTTCAAAGACACTATTAATACAATGAAAAAGCAAACCCCATCAATGGAAGAATGATAAATAGATATCCATATACATATGTATTCATATCATAGAAAACTATACACCACATAAAAAAGCAAATTAATGATATACACTACAACATGGCCAGTTTTCACAGATACTATGTACAGCCAAAGAAACTAAATAGAAAAGAGTATACATGATCTTCTTTACATGAAATTAAAAACAGACAAAACTAAGGTGATCAAAGGCAAGAGATGTCAGAGTAGTGGTTACTTACAGAAGATAGGATAACATTGACAGAAACTCACAAGGGCACCTTCTGGCGTGCTGGAAAATATTCTACATTTTGATCTAAGTGGTGGTTACACATATGTATACAAATGTAAATTTTCATTGAGCTAATAATTAAATGTAGTTCACTTTATGCTTCAACTCCATAAAGATGCTATGGAAATAATGAAATAAATTAACATATAGGTTATCTTACATGAGAAATAGAAAACATGCTAGATAAAAATATTCCAATGGAAACAAGCAAAATCTCACAAGCAAGTGGTACCTTTACCAGCAATCTTCCTTCACAAAGAACCACCTTATCAACCACACTAAGTCTCCAACCCCATGGATTATATTAATGCTCTTAATCAGCCAAAACAAAGCAGTCTTGCAACAGATGTACATAAGATGGATAAAATGTGTTTCTCTTTAGCTTTCTACTGCAGGGCTGACAAAGTTAGAGTTGTATTAGAGTTTATGTGTCCTTCCTCCATTTAGAAGGATTATACTTTACCACCTCCAGTCTTGGAGAAAAGTGATTGGAAGAGAGGTGGGTCACTTGTGAGCATATGATTGAAGAGCTGTTACGTGTGCCATGTTCTCCAGTCCCTCTACCATGACTGGCCATGTCTTGACAGAGGCTCCTCCATCAATCTACATTCTGGAATGAAGATAGTCTGGTGCAGGACCAAACTGAGAAATTAATCTTTGATGTTAAAACCCACTACCTGTTAAGGTTGTTAGCATAATTTACCTTAAGCTGATTTATATAGAAATTGCTTGCTTGCTTGCTTGCTCAGTTGCGTCTGACTCTTTGTGACACCATGAACTGGAACATGCCAGGCTTCCTTGTCCTTCACCATCTCCCAGAGTTTGCTCAAACTCATGTCCACTGAATCGGTGATGCTATTCAGTCATCTCATCCTCTGTCATCCCCTTCTCCTCCTGCCTTCAATCTTTCCCAGCATCAGGATCTTTTCAGATGAGTCGGCTCTTTGCACCAGGTGGCCAAAGTATAGGAGCTTCAGCTTCAGCATCAGTCCTTCCAAAGAATATTCAGGGTTGATTTCCTTCAGGATCGATTGGTTTGATCTCCTTGCTGTGTAAGGGACTCTCAAGAGTCTTCTTCAGCACCACAGTTCAAAAGCATCAATTCTTCGGTGCTCAGCTTTTTATGGTCCAACTCTCATACATGACTACCAGAAAAACCATAGCTTTGACTATACGGACATTTGTCAGCAAACCGATGTCTCTGCTTTTTAATATGCTGTCATAGCTTTTCTTCCAAGGAACAACCTTCTTTTAATTTTATGGCTGCAGTCACCATCCGCAGTGATTTTGGAGCCCAATAAAATAAAGTCTGCCACTGTTTTCATTGTTTCCTCATCTATTTGACGCCTAGAAATGCAGTGCTACTCTAACAAAAACCTGTTATGTGACTTTAGTTCAGAAGCCAGCCTATGGTGGTGAGGAAATTTTGTAAATGGAGTCTGGAAAGACGACAATACATATTATGCATTGGCAAAACATTTGGTAAAACTGTTGCTTGCATTAACTTGGGAAACAATTAATGTCTTGAATGATCTTTGAAATTCTACAGAGAAGTTGGTAAACAAAGTTGGTGGTACTTCTTCCTTCCCATATATACAAGACAGATTAATTTGTTTAAGAAAAAAGCCAATTTGCAATCAAAGAGGGAATAGAATTAAAAGATGCATTTGTTTTCTCTTTCCCAAACATTATTTCCCAAAAGGTAAATTGAGAGGACATTTGACCTAAAAAAGGATAAATAAAATTCACTTCGTTCCAAAGACCAAATCAAAATATGACCATAATATCCTTTGTTAAAATTTTTGAATTAATTAAGATGAAGTCATTTCAGTTGGATGAACTAGCTCATGGATAAGAGATTAAAGGCGTCAATCTACCCACCTCCAAGAAACCTGATTAGCTCATCATCTTAATTAAGTTTAGAGAAAGAAGCATGTCTTGAAAAGAATTGCAGATGAGGTTATAGGCACGTGCAACTGCTAGAATCAAGTAAACAAAAGAGTCTTATTCTGAGAGTATTAGTTGAGACTAAATATGATTGTGACTGCTCTTGGCTAAAAATGACCCTTGGGGTCCCCAGTATTCCTGTGGCCAAAGGAAATATCTGGGGAGGAATTCATCTGTAACTGTCAGCAGCCAATTCATCTCGAATGAGAGGCTGAGTCCTGAAGGAGAGCTGGGAAATGCATCACAGCACTGTAGTTACCATGGGCAATCACTTAACTCCTCCAGCCCTTGGTTTCTTTGACTATCAAATGGGAAAAATAATAGCACCTCTCTCACAGGATTGTTATGAGGACAAATTAATATTTGTAAGGCATGTAGAACGTTGCCTACCACATAGTGAGGCTACATATTTGATTGTTAAGTAACAATTGTCTAGTGAAGGTTGTCAGGCAATAAGTTATTATAATTAGCCTATTAATTGTTCCTATGGGGAGAGTCAGCCTGAAAATGTTTTGATATGTTTGTGTGTGTGTGTGTGTTAAGTCGCTTCATGTCCAACTCTTTGTGACCCTATGGACTGTAGCCCTCCAGGCTCCTCAGAGCATGGGATTCTCCATGCAAGAATATTTGAGTGGGCTGCCATGCCCTTCTCCAGGGGATCTTCCCAACCCAGGGATTGAACCTGCATCTCTAATGTCTCCTGCATTGGCAACTGGGTTCTTTACCACTAGCACCACCTGGGAAGCCCTCGGCCTGTTTGAAATCAGTTAATTCTCAAATAGTTTAGAAGTTTTCCATGGAAACCTTAAGAAAAGCATGAATTTGCTTGGAATCTATATTTTAGCAATCATGCAAATCTAAAATTTATCTCAGGCTTTATTCAAATGATGATAGATTTTGAATGGCTAAAATATGAATCAAAGGGTTATGATTTCTGACAGGTACTGTACTAATTACCTCACACATCTTACACATCTTTTCTTTCATTCCAACCACCTTAAGAGATAACTGTACTGTTATTACCTCTATGTACAGAGGGGAAACTGAGATTCAGAAGGTTTTGCAAGGCTGGAATTCAAAGCTGACCTCAAAGCTTTGATGCATAACCCCTGTATTCCACTTGTTCTATTTAAGTTACCTACATACTCAGTTGTTCTAAGTTTTTGAAATATATTTGATCTCTTAAGCATTGCACTCAAAAGAAGTAGCCTGCCAGTGTTATCCTTCACAAAGATTCATAAATAACTCAACAGCATCATTTTGCAGCTTCTTAATGGAAGACTCAAGCTTCCCACCTCAGATAATAAATAATTAAGATCTTGAAATGTTAAACCTAACCTGTACTCATAATGAAGATGTCAGCTTTCATGGTATTCTAGAAGCATTATATAAAAAGATACATTTTGTATCAAATTGCATATTTTAGTATGAGGATATGTATCATGGCATCAAAAACACACTCAGCACTTTTCTAATAATAGCATCTAATCACAGTCTCACCCTTCAAAGAGCTGATCCTTTAAAAACAGCCTATGTATAGTTACTAATCCATTCATACTTATTTATAGTTCTGCCCAAAGTTAGCAATTGTGTCTGCCGTTGAGAAATCTAATCAATAATTGACGCTCCACCATGGCTAATGGTCAGCTGATGCAACCCCTTGATAATTCTCTCACTGAGTCTCAGTGCTTGAAATACCCTGACTAAGCTCAGTTTTTACCAGGTCAGCCTGACATTCAAGGTCAAGCAGGGTAAAAGAACAACAGCATTGCAGATACTAGAGAATGGCTTGTTTCCAAAACTGAACATATCACTGTGCTTCTGCAACTTTCAGCAGCCATTCTCCCCACCCTTTGACATCAGCCCCAGTTGGTTCAGATGGTAGACTGAGAGACTCTGAACTCAGGAAAGAAAGACCCCAACCACAACCTGGCCCCAGAAGATGCTGATCAGATTCCCATTAGATGGTGGTTGATCTAAATGTGGGGAGTCATTCAGATCTATCCAAAGAGTCACAGGGGAAGTCTGCTGGGCAGAGCTTCCTTCTCAAATATGAAGGTTGAGTCTAGCTAAGAGAGAGTCCTTTGTCTACTTGCTATCTTGCTTTTACCATTTTTTTCAATCTCTCCATTTATTTCTGCTGAAACAATTTTAATTCTTTTTTAATTGGAATTGTCACACAGAAACTGTGTGTGTTTCTGCTGTACAGCAAAGTGAATCAGCCATACCTATACATATATCCCCTCTTTTTTTGGATTTCCTTTCCATTTAGGTCACCACAGAGCACTGAATAGAGTTCCCTGCCCTATACAGTAGGCTTATACATAGTAGTGTATATTTGTCAATCTCAGTATACCAATTCATCTGACCCCACCCCCTTCCCACCATGATATCCATCCATTTGTTCTCTATGTCTGTGTCTCTATTTCTGCTTTGCAAGTAAGATCATCTGTAAGAGTTGGACACGACTGAAGCGACTGAGCACATACCATTTTTCTAGCTTTGGTATGATGACGGCAAGTATAATAGTTCTCTTGTGAATATGAATGCAACAACCAAGAGAATCACAGAGATGACGGCGCTGACAGCATCTGGACACTGAACGAAAGCCAGAAGCTGCCTAACCCCAGACTGTTTAAGCCACAGTTAAAATTTGCCACTTCTTCCAAACATACTGCTAACTGATACTGTGTTCCCACACTTCTCTCCACCTTTTCTTCTTCTCCTCTTCCAACATTCCTTCAGTCTCCTTTTACATTGTCAGGGGTGATCTCAGTGATTCTCTCACATTTTTTGATGCTCCATGCTATTTCTATCGGAGAAGGCAATGGCACCCCACTCCAGTACTCTTGCCTGGAAAATCCCAGGGACGGAGGAGCCTGGTGGGCTGCCGTCTATGGGGTCGCACAGGGTCGGACACGACTGAAGTGACTTAGCAGCAGCAACAGCAGCAGCTGTTTCTATGGGCTGGTTCTGAATATTGAAACCAATAAATAGTGTTTCCATTATTATGACTGTGGTAATATTCTATGTTAGAATGATGGCTATGTTAATATTCTAGTAGAACCAAGTAGTGGAGTATAATTACAAATTCAGTATAATTACACCTGAGCCACTCAAAGGAGAATGTCAAGTTCAAGTAAATTCTCTTTCCTCATATTCCATCAATAGTTCAAAACTTGTATATATTTGGAGTATTTACTGCTCATATAGCATTTATTTTTCCTGACATTTCTGATTATTTTTAAAAAATTGATTTACTTTTAATTGGAGGATAATTGCTTTACAATACTGTGTTGGTTTCAGCCATAAGTATACATATGTCCCCTCCCTTTTGAACCTTCCTTCCACCTCCCACCACATCCCACCCCCCTAGGTTACCACAGAACACTGGGTTTGAGCTTCCTGAGTCATACAGCAAATTCCCGCTGGCTATTTATTTTACGTATGGTAATGTATATGTTCAATGCTACTCTCTCAATCCATGCCAACTTCTTCTTCCCCCACTGTGTCCACAAGTCTGTTCTCCATTTTTCATTTGGAAAGATGAACATATGCCTTCTTCACCATATCCCTAATATCTTCCAGATTCTTACTCCTTCTGAGAATCTTGTGCATTCTCTTCCTTGATGTCTGGTAACTTCTATTCCAATCTGGCCTGCTTTCTTAATTTTTGGACTATGATTTTCTTGTGCAACTTTTCTTTTCCCAGAATTTTGTAAATGCACATTTTTTTCAATGTTTTTATCTTACACTCATGAACTGTAGCCCACCAGGGTCCTCTGACCATGGGATTCTCCAGGCAAGAATACCAGAGTGGGTAGCCATTCCCTTCTCCAGGGGATCTTTCTGACCCAGGGATTGAACCTGGGTCTCCTGCATTGCAGGAGAAATGAGAGCCTATTGTATAGTGTAGGGAACTCTATTCAGTGCTCTGTGGTGACCTAAAGGCAGGCAGATTCTTTATCATATGAGCCACCAGGGAAGCCCCAAGTGTTCCAACATTCTAGTCATTTTAACCATTCCGTGGAGTACTTTTTCTATGTGCTCTCCCAAAGCCCTCTGTCCTGCCTCATTAGTTTTGATTGACCTCTAAGCCTGAAGTAGATGTTACTCTGTGACTTGACTGTTCAACAAGGTTGGATCAGTTGCTTTCTGTGACCTTGACTCTGTCTCAGTTAAATCCCTCACAGCGAAGTACCTTTGTTAAGTAATTTCCTAGAAGCAGTTGAACTGAAGATTAACTGTTTGGAATTCGGTTTCTAAATATTCTATTCTGCCTTACACTTGATTGATAGGCTGGTTGGGTCAAAAACCAGGTTTAAAATTATTTTCCTTCAGAGTTTTTTAAAGACATTGCACTAATGTCTTCTTTGTTGTTTTTCAGTCCCTCAGTCATGTCAGATTCTTTGCAACCCCATGGATGGCAGCATGCCAGGCTTCCCTGTCCTTCACCTTCTCCCAGAGCTTGCTCAAACTCATATACATTGAGTTGGTGATGCCATCCAACCATCTCATCCTCTCTCATCTCCTTCTCCTCCTGCCTTCAATCTTTCCCAGCATCAGGGTCTTTTTCCAATGAGTCAGCTCTTTGCATCAGGTGGCCGAAGTATTAGAACTTCAGCTCAACATCAGTCCTTCCAAAGAATATTCAGGGTTGATTTCCTTCAGGGTTGACTGGTTCAGTCTCCTTGCAGTTCAAGGGACTCTGAAGAGTCTTCTTCAACAACACAGTTCAAAAGCATCAATTCTTCGATGCTCAGCCTTCTTCGTGGGCCAACTCTCACATCTATACATGACTACTGGAAAAATCAGAGCTTTGACTAGCTTCCAATTTTTCAGTTGAAAAGACTGACTTCACCTTGGTTTTTATTTCTCTATATGTGGCCCCTTTTTCTAGAAAGTTCTAAGATACTCTCTTTTTCTGTGTGTTCTGAAACTTTATTCTTGGTAATCTGAAATCCAACAGTGCTATGAATGTGTATTTTAAATTATTTGTTCAGAGTTGTTCAGATTTGTATATGAAGATGTGTAACAACCTTCATTTCTGAGAAATTACATATTGTTACCATATACTTTTTCTTGCCTATTTTTATTTTTGATTCTATTAATATGCTTTGAGATATTTCATAAATTTTATCTTTCAACTGTTATTTTGTTTTAGATTTGGAATTGAATTTTAAATTTCCAAGTGTTTTCTTTCTTGACTGTTCTATTTTAAATGATCCTGTTCAAATTTTGTACAGGTGTTTTCTCAAAAGTAAAACAAATTAAGATTTTTCTGAAGTTATTTCCTAATCTTTGAAATACTTGTTTTCATAGGATTGATGTTTTCTATTAATCTCAGTCTTTCTTGGTAATGCCTATAGGATTTCTTCAAACATTTTGTAATTTTTATTGTCTATACTTATCTTCACATTTGAGAAAGAGAATATTTGACAGAGGGCTTTATGTCTGTGGGTGAGTCTTGTTGACTCTCAGGCTTTGCCTGTGTGTAAAGAAAGATAATTACTTGTTGATGTCATAGATGGAGATTTTCTTAAACAGAAGTTTTGAAGTTTTCCTCAGGCAATTTGTTTTGTTATCTTACAGAAGAACCCTCTGATTTTTTTTTCAACCTGAAGCGAAGAGCTTGGTATTAGGTTTTTTAGCAAGCAGAGGCAGGAGAGGATGTTTTATGTATTCTAATATATATCTCCTACATCTTGATCAAAGTGGTGGTTACATGTGTATAAAAATGTAAAGTTTCATTGAGTTGAATAATTAAATTTAGTGTACTTTGTGCTCCAACTCTATAAAGAGGTTATAGAAATAATGAAATAATTAGCATGTAAGCCTTGTCCTCTCAAATAGCAACCTCCTCACCAGCCAACGTGTTCCTCACTATATCTGCGCAGTGACACCCTGTCCCATGAACCTTTAACCTCTTCCCTATCCCGTGACCCCTTCTGCCTTCACTACTGATTCCTCTGCCTAAGGCCATCTTCCCCTCACTGTCCACCTGATCCTCCACTCAGCTATCTCTTCCCAGAGAGGACTTCCCTGTTCATCCAACCTCCATTAGTTTCATTTTACTCTTGTATTACCCCATCTTCTTTATTCATGGTACTATTCATAATTCATAACTCGAGTTAGTTTTTATTTGTTCACTGTGTATCTCCCAGACCACACACTTCATTAGGGCACAAACTATTTTATTCACCGCTTTGACCAAGTAGAGAATCTGGTACACAGTGAAGACATACATGGCAATTCTCTGCCCTGCATCAATCTCTTCTATACCTCCCAGATTTGGGAGGCCTTCATCCATTTTCTTAATTCCACTGATACCATTTCTCCGGCAAACATTTTCTCACCCAAACTGAACCATTGCCTCAGAAACCTTTCCCAACATTTTGGCCTCTTACTCTCAAAAGAAATTGATAACTTCCTCATATGGGCCTTCACTGTACCTGACACCTATTTCCATGATAGCACTTACAAGTTTTCATTTCACTACTTTGTCTACATGTCTTTCACACTTGACTATAAGTTAACTGAAATTAGGAATCATATCTTATTTTTGTTTCTCCAACTACCCCATTCAACAACTGTAAATAAATGAATGAACAAAAATGGAACACAGTTAATATTTTTGGTGGCCCCAAATCATCAATTTTGAATATTAGTTGCAATATATTTTTACCTTTAAACATTTAATCAATAGATTTCAATCAGTATAAAACCAATACATTTTACCTGTAAAACCTGTTGTGGTGTCCTTGCCTGTGTAATAAATAGCCTGATTCTTGACTTCTTGAGTATGTTTTATACAGTTTTTGTATCATCTCTCTTCCTACCAAGACTAAGTTATTGATTCTTACTAATTCAGCTTTCCTATGAGAAATCCATAGATTATTAAACTTCACAAATTCGAGCATTTTGAAAAAAATAAGTGGAAACATTTTGAATGAGGATTTGAGCTCTTCTCTCAGAACCCTGGTGCTCAAGCTGTGGTTCTAGACGTTGGTATAGATGGCTTGGTATTTCAGAGGCTTCTGTGTTTTCATTCCCCATTCTCATGTAGGTCAGGCAGCATAATGAAAGGTTGCTGAAGTACACATTTCCTTTTCATAACATGCTAAATATAATGTGAACCTAATTTCTTGACTCATTTAATACATCATTGGTGGGTATGTTGAAAAACCAAATTCTCCCATATTATGATCTATTCTGAGTATGTTTTCTGCTGCTGCTTCCAGCTCAGTGATATAATTTAAACCTCATCCCATGTCCATTGTCACCACCACTATCAAGATGCTCAGAGCCACTGTCTCTATACTGTTTCCAGATTAAAAGACCGTTTTAACCAGTGTCCCAATCTCATGAACTTTTTTTAAAAATGTAACTGCTTATTGCTACCAATGGTTCTTTCTCATCCCTTCTATTTGTTCCCTTGACCATCCGCCCCCCACCCCACTACTGTTCTCTAATTATAAGTTAGGGCTGAACTGAAATTTCCTAGACAGTTGTAAATATTACACGGAACCCTGAGGAGGATGTATTATGTATCCTCTATGGAGCACCATTCCAGGATTTTAATTTGAATAATTTTTAGTAAGTGCTTATGTGTAGCAGTTTTTCTGTTTTGAGAATTGACTATATACATCAATATCACATATAGATTCATCTTCTATTTCACTAACTATATTAAAGAAGAATAATAATGTCACCTTTTCAATAAACCATTTCATTGCTCTTAGTGGACATACTTTTTCTTGCTTTGAGCCTTTGCATCATAGCCCTTCATTAAGACTTGAATAGATAATTCTTGCAATTTCTTACTTTACATAATTTAGACATCTATTTTATCCTCTTGCCTAGAGTAATGAAAGGCAAACAGAGGTCAGGGGCTTGGACTTACTCATCTTTGTATTTCCCACATCTTCCAAAGGAGGAAAATAACAGGCACTTAATAATTATTTGAAAAGTTGAACAGAAGCACTTGACACTCATAAATGCATAAAGTTACTTTATTTTAAGTATACATTTAATTTTGAAAAATATAAATGCTAAAATATCTCATCTTCTTCATCTCTTAATTCCATAAAAGTCACAATAGAAAGCTTCATAAAACTGTAAAATACTATAATGTTATAGGAATTTTAGGTTTTATATTGGAAAAAAATTATTAGTAATATATTGAAATGTTTTCTGTTCTTTATCATTTTGTTCCACCATGTTGATCTACTTCATTTAAAATAAAAAGATGCATCATTTCTCCAAAGTTAATAAAGACTTAAGAGAATAAAAATAAGAATATCTGAAAGTGCGTATTGATTCTGAAAAGTAATGTGTACGGATATGTACCAGCCATGAAAATGGCTAAAAAGAGGCAACTATTCATTCTTTTCACATTGTAGGATTGGGACAAAGTTACTTCTGGCTCTAAAAGTTTCACTGGATGACTTTAGCCCTGAGTTGCAATATTTGCCTAAGAAACAGAATTCAGGATTTTTGTATGTACCCATAGAGCACAAAGAAATGAGCCAAAAAATAGAACATATCTAAATTTCTGGTCAAAAAGCAACTTGACTGGTTAGCATATATCACACAACTTCTTTATTTCAGGCTACAATGAAGCTAGATGAAATCATCATCTGAAAACTCCCAAGGCCTAAGCAAAATATCATTCAATAGTATTCAGCCACTTGGTGCCACTGGGCTTCATACTCATACTGTGAAGAGTAGATGTGAAATCTCATGGAATAAACAAGAACATCTCAAGTTCCTGCACCAAAATCATGAAGTGGTATGAAAATGATTGAAGAAAGCTTTGTCCCATCCCTGCACAATGTCAACCTCTGTAATACAACTCAGACAGTTTTGTTTTTGTTTTTGAAAGACAGTCAGCAGTCCACACATTTCAAGTACTTAACACAGTTTTTAAAAGAAGAACCAAAAACTTGGAAGACAATCATTCTCTGTTTTAAACACCAGTATATAGCTGATTAAAGATTTACTCTGTGTGTGTTGGTGCATGTGCATAGAATACATACAAACTGAATTTCTGATGGCAGACAATTGTTTCTCTTCTCTCCATGCTTTGAATTGGTTGGGGGCTGACTAGAGAAGGTTTGTCTTCCTACTTCTCTGACTTCCTCCATCCCCCTACCCGACTCCACTGCCTGACTGGAAAAAGAGGCAGGAACTGTATCCAGTATGGCACACAAAATAATTAGGATCCCAACTTGATCATTATTTTACACAGTAGAGTGACTTTCATCCAGGAAAACAGGGTCTCCAGAACATCTTTCCAATGCAAGACCACAAGTCTTTCTGTTCTGATAAAGCAGATGCTTTCCTTCCAACACTGAGTCAGTACAACCATAGGACTTTTAACAACTCTGAATGTACCCTTACTCCTTTACTTCTAACAACATAAATCTTTTATCTCTGTGTTTACATCAGGGAGAAACACTTGGTAAAACAAATTTACTATTGTATCCTGTGTGTCCAGTTTACATAAAAACAAAACCACCCCAAAATCTGCTTTAGTTCTTTGATAGTGAGTACATTCAGTTAGTGAAAGTGTAAGTCGCTCAGTCATGTCCAACTCTTTGCGACCCCATGGACCATACAGTCCATGGAATTCTCCAGGCCAGAATACTGGGAGTAGGCAGCCATTCCTTTCTCCAGGCAGGGGATCTTTCAAACCCAGGGACTGAACCCAGGTCTCCCGCATTACAGGTAGACTCTTTACCATCTGAGCCATCAGGGAAGCCCACATTCAGTTAAAATACAGATAATTTGGTAGCTCTGTGCAGACCTCAGGGTTTGTTTGTTTAGTTGGTAACTAATTGTGCTCCTCTGAAAGTAAGTGATTTTTAAAATACTTCCCTGGGTTCCAAAATATTGAAAAGATTTGATACTAACTATTCCTTTTAGCAAATACAAGGTGCTTCTCTGCATTCATGAGTATCAACCTTCTGTCGCAGAATATGGATAATAAATGAAGGTACAGGTAGCTTTATCTCTTCAAAGGCTGAAATACTCAGTTAAGTTGCTTCAGGAGTTCTTTGAAAGGGACAGAAAGGGACACGAATCCTCAGATACTTGATTCATGATCAGAAATATAAATTATTCTATCTAGAATATAAAAGTGAACAAATGCATCTTTAATTTAACAAGATCCTAGGTTAGGCTAATCTTAATATGCATGGTATTTAAACATTTTATCAATGCTCCCATAAGAAAGACAGAGAAAAGCTTCATACAGTTTTAAATTAGGATAATGAAAAATAAGGTAATATCATCATTTAAGGACAGCTCTAAATACAAACATGATGCCAAAATTTGGCACATGAGGTTTTAACAAATAACGTTTATTCTGCCAGCTTCATTTTAATGAAAAAATTGTAGGTCATTTATGTCTATTTTGTATAAGATTAAAAGTTTTAAGATTATCAGATACTATAAAAGTTAATTTAGGACAATAAAATTTTTATAATCAAAATTTCAAAAGGACAGAATTATAATTTAATTAATATAAGAATGAGTGGGAGTCAATATGTACATATTATGAAACCAAAATAAGAGTTTTCATTCTGCTGCTAGTACTCCTCCACCAACCTTAGTTAGGCTACATCACAAATATGGTTTTAGGAATCCAAAATTATGGATTCACCATTTAAAATGCTATTTTTAATGCAGGTTCATAATGTATAATGCAGACTATTAAGATATTACATTTAGATAACATGCTAAATTTGGTTAAAGATCTAATTTTCATTTGTCTAATTTTCAATATGGTACTTTGAAATACACATATACACATATATAGACATATATATTCTAAATGCCCCAATCATAAAGGATAATTGCCTTTCAATCTTAAAGACAATGTGAGTATTGTTAAAATGTATACATATACAATACCTCTGAGATCTATCTGCATTCCCATAGACACTATTTAAATGTGTAAATGGTCTATTATATAGTCTTACGGATTTTGTATTGTAAATAAGGGCTACTGTATCAGTGATAGTGACTGCTATCTGGGTAATAAAATATATTTACCCTCATTTGCATAATGGTAAATCTCTTGGAGCTCTGATAGATTTTTCATAAGTGGTTTGGATTTTATAAAAACTGACACAAGAGACTAGTAACTTTGCCTTTTCCCTACCATCACCCTCTTTCTAACTTTGCACATATGTGCACCAGCCACACACAGAGTACATACACAAACACAAATATTTTCAAAATGAAGAAAAGTCTAACAATACTGCATAGGACACTGACATGGTAATACAATCAGCATCTGTGCCTGGATACTATTATCAAAACATCAGTTATTCCCACTACAAAGGAGCATCTTCCTCCTCCCCCAATCTCCTTCATAGAACAGTTAAATTTCTCTTAAAGAAAGGGAAAAATGGATGCTTATAAACATGGTGTTTTTAATCCAATCTAGCCCTCTGGCATACCCTAGAGATGGTGTATCTGTGTGTGTGTGTGTGTGTGTGTGTGTGTGTGTGTAAAAATCACATTATATACAATACAATTTTTACAGAAAGCCTGGCAGCTACAAATAAGAGGTAGAACTACTCAAAACTATGTTTCCTGCTGCAGGAAAAAATTCATTTTCTTTACAGTAATTAAAAAAAAGTTTAAAAAATTGACAAAAAATAAGTTGCAGGTTAGGCCCCATAATTTAAACAACAAAATCTAGGAAGAAAAATATTTTTCAATGTACTCAACAGATAAGTTCATTAAAGGGTTAAAAAAAGTTTGCATAGGAAAAAAGGGACATTCCAGCACTTGCTACAATGATGGCAACAGTTTCTCTAATGGGAGTAAAGTACCTTTAGTTTTCCTTCTTTTGATAATTCTAAGATTAGGGTTTAAAAGCAAGAGCAAGTTAGAATAGCAGCACGTTTTCCAGTCCTGGAGAGCAATACAAGCGAGAAGGGACTGTCTGGAGGTCAAGGTTTGTTTGACCAGACAGAAACACAAGCCAGTAAGCACAGCTCCAAAGCTAATGTTGGAAGTTCCTTCAATATTTTAATAAAAGGTGTTATAAAATCCTTAATACGTTTGCCCTCTGCTTAATAAAGGAAAATGACAGCGTCTGTGCATGTCTTGAGTGACAGAGGAATTTGGTTGTCAGAGGACATATCTGAAAGTATAGGAACAAAAAGGGATTCTTCAGATGTTGTTTTTAAGGAATGGTCCTCTACTGTCTGGATTTTACCTATGCAAGAGAGAAGCAGAGAGAGCGCTGTAGTGTTTGGCCAGTGACCGAAAACCAAAAGAAAACAAAAATTAAAAAATAATCAGACAAAAAACAAGAACATAAACAACAAAAATGGTCAGTTTTAAGAAAGACAAACAGGTTACAATGTAGTTTCTGTTCCCTTGCTCCTCCAGAAGTAATCATTGTCTTCAGGCTCAAGTTCTATTCTAATCTGAGGCACGACTTTTACTGGAGTTCTAGGAGGACTAGAGGAAAAGAAAAAGGAAAAAAAAAAAAAAGGAAATAGTAAGTACAACAGAATTCCTTTACCATCTGTCAAATGTTTATGTGTTGTACAGAAGTCAAGTGGGTCCTTCTTTGTTCTCTTTAAATACTTATCTCCTCCCTCTGTATTAAAAACAAACACTTTAAAAATGGGATGAAGTTACCAAATGGGAGTTAAGAGATTCAAGTAAGAGTTTCATTAGCTCTCATACCTAGGTTAGAAACAAAGCCAACAGCTAAGAAAGAGGACTACCAGGTAGGTGACACTGTCAGGAGTTAAAGGACAAAAAGACTGACATGAAAAATACTCAGATTTCACGATTTTGAAAATCAAGGAGGATCGGAAACCTCTAGAGCTGTGTTAAAAGGGAAAGAAACTACTGGAGAAGAGCCACCAGGAAATGCCAGCTACCCTTAAATCAGAGATGACACTGGTATGATCCTGGACTTCAATGATCCTGAAAGATTTCATTATTTCTAAGAGTAGGTGGAATAGGTCTCTTAGAATGTTTTCTACAAGTAAAAGCTTGGATGAGGTCTGATGACTTGATAATTTTTCTAAGATAAATTTGTAGGGAGGATGGAGAACAGGGTGTCCTGCCAATAACCTGCCATTGATTCCACGTCTGCAGAGCAGTCACCCCACAGAACAACGTAAGATATTGGGCTGTCCTTTACCTTGGCATACCGAGTGACTGAAGGAAAGGAATTTTATCAGCATGATGTATGGCGTTCAAGGAATGTTGGTGATATTTCTCCTAAAAAAAAAATTGTTAAATCATAAATAGTCATTGGTAAAGTATAACACCAGAAGGAAAATTTTTTAAGTCTTTACAAAAATGGATACATCTTTCACAACTGGAAATAGTAAGAAAGACAAGTTTACACGATTTAAATAAACACTGGATCAAGAATCTAAGTAGTGTGATGAAGCCAAAATCACTCAGTTTCCTTTATTCTAGGTTTTCTGGGATGGGCCACTGTTGTTTTCAGTGAGAGGGCAAGCTAAATAATTTTTAGAGGATGATAACATCTACTGAATGCCTAAGTCTTTGCTCTTGGATTTCCTGCCATCTTGAGTGTTCACAACTTTGTCCTGCTATTATTTTAGGGGTAAAATAAAGATTTTGAGGAACTTGCTTCTACTGCAAATCCACTATCAATTTTGTTCTTTCATGGATTTATATGACACTAGAAAAGATTTTAGAATGAGTATGGGTATTTTGCTTAAGTAAATTTCTCATATGATATCCACTTTCAAAATATCCTCTTAAAGGTTTTTGAGAAAATGAAGAACAACTAGCAATAAATAATCAATCTGCCATACACTTTTTCCAGGAGCCTCAAATTATATCTGGTAATTTTTTTTTTTGTCTTTCCTGTTTTGGTAATTTTTTTTTAAAGTGTGAAGTGAAAGCATCAGTCACTCAGTCATGCCTGACTCTTTGTTACCCTATGAACTGGGGCCCACCAGGCTCCTCTGTCCATGGAATTCTCCAGGCAAGAATCCTGGAGTGAGTAGCTATTCCCTTCTCCAGGGGGTCTTCCCGACCCAGGGATGAACCCAGGTCTTCTGCATTGTAGGTATATTCTTTACCTTCTGAGCCACCATTCTGATTTTTTTTTAAATGGTTTTTAAATTGTACTTGAAAGAGGTGTGCCAGGTTATGACACCAATAGAAGACTTCTACAGTCTCTTTTTGTTCTTTAATGCTCTGGAAATGAAAAATGAAACCAAATAATGGTTTGGGGAGCTTGAACTTAAAAAAAAAATTCAACTAAATGTTGCTGATAGGATCAAGAAGAAAGTAGTCTCAGTCACAGGTTACAGATTGGACACCAAAGGTAGACCGCTTTAGTTCTCTTTTCTTTAAACCAGTGTGGGAGCCAGTCTCCAAGATGGCTCCCAATGCTGCCTACCTTCTGGTATTCATGTCCTTATATAATTCTTCCCAACATTGTACCAGGGTTGGTTTGTGTAAAGCACAGAATATGCACAGGACATGGTACATCACTCCTGAGACATTATTATAAAAGACTGCAGCTTCTGTTCTGGTTTCTTTCTCTATTATCACTGGGACAGCCCTAGCAGATATCCATGAGCAAAGGAACTAAAATCTCCTGCCAACTGCCCTGTGCTTGAGCCTGGAAGTGGATCCCCAATTCCGGGCCTTCAGACTTAGACCCAGTGAAGAGCTTGAGGGCTGCCACCTCAAGAGACCCGTTGAGCCAGAATCACCCAAATCAGTGGCTCCTAAACATCAAGAACCACATGACGAGATCCGGGTTTGTTGTTTTAAGCTGCCAAGCTTTGTGGTAAACACCAAGAGATAATTAAAATACCCATTTTCCATAAATACTCATTCATTTCAAACTTTTCTTGGTAACTTCCTATTGAAGCTGAAATAGCACTGTCAAACAGAAATAAAAGTGCTTTAACTGTCCTTTCCTGTAACAAATCAGGATACTCTGAAGTGCATCTGGAGCTAAAAGAGTATGTTTTCTTCAAATGAAAACTCAAAATAGTTTGGAGACAATTGGTGCTTGCTATTGAAAAAGCTTGAAATAGTCACTAATGTTACTACAAAAGTGTTCACCCTTTTCAACTGGACTGTTCACTCAATTACAAAAAAAAAAAAGATGACATGTCAAAAACCATTACACCTTTGCCACCAGGCCATTACCACCAGAAAGAACAGTACAATTTCAAAGATGATCTTGAAATAGCAGAAGGAGAATGAAAAAATTAGGAAGAAAATGCAATTATCTTATAGGCTATGCCCAAAGATGGGTGGTAATATTTAATGATTGCCAATTTAATTGAAATCACATTTATGCCAAATTCTCAGTATTAACAATTGACTCATTGACCTTTGAGAAACCCATGATGCAATCTCTCTTTTGAGCTGATTTGATTATTGGTGGAAACCTAAGGAAGACAAACAGTAACAGACAGTGATGTAGTACTAGAAGCTGCCATTCTACATACCAGCAGAAAAAAATGAGATCAATTAAAAACATGGTTATGAGTTTAGCAATTCAAAGAAACTGGTGATAACTTGGATCAGAGAAAAGACAACCAAATAAAAACTTAAATGGTTATGGATAAAAGGAAAAGGTAAAGAATAAAGATCAAGGAATGTAAAAATGAAATTTCATAATAATTAAGTATAAATCTGCACATAGAAAGAAAGAAGGAAAACAGGGGAAGTGAATGGAGATGACAATCCTCAAGTTTTTTCTCTGTAAAGTGCAAATCATATTCCAGCTGGCATGCAAGAGGTTAGTTCTACTCACTGTCGGAAGGTTTGCTATCACTTAGGAAAGGTTGCTGTTCCATGATGTCCATTGGAATTTTAATACTTGGAACTTTTTCTGAGTATGGGCAGTCAGACTGTGAAAGAAATTTACAACAGTTTTTAGAAAGTTTTTACTATACAGATCTCCCAGGATGGATTAAACCTATCACATTATCATTTACACTGTACTAATACTAAGGAGAACAGCCTTAGATACAATCACTTCTCCTCTGCTGACTTTTCAAGTTCTATGGCATCTTCCCATCACACTTATTTTCCTTTCTTCTAGGTTAAGGGAATTAAGTCAGTTAAAACTAGAACCACACAGATGGAGCTCACCACAAATGAAAACAATTGTAAAGTTTTCCATAAGCTTGATTCACAATCAAATATTTACGGGTTAATTGTATGTGTCTTTGAAACAAACAGTTAAGTGTAAAAGATTAAATTTAGGAGACTTCCTAAACTATATGTTCTTGAAATTTTGTTTCATTTATGCTTTCCAACACTACCCTCAGGAAAATGATGACTTATCTTTCCTTCCAAGACACGTAAGGATACTTTTTCTAATATTCACTCTCAAAGAGTCATCCATAGAGACCTGAATATGACCCTCCATCCTTTACTGTAATACTCTATCAAAACTATTTTGTACTTAAAGGTTCATCTTAATTAGCTTATTCCAAATATATTTGGAAATTTAGCAAAACATGAGAAGATAAAGTCAAAAGGAAGGTGCCTATGATGGTCAGATAAGCAGAAAAGAATCATCACCAAAATAAAAAATCGTGAAGCTTCTTAAAGAATGGACCACTTAAACCAAAACTGTAACAGATTTCTATAGGATTAACACTTTACTGTTTTTCAGGATTCATCATACTGGCTATTCATTATAAATGGCTATGCCTGAACCCAAAAGATGGAATTCATCTCTTCACTGAAAGTACCTAGGCGATGACCTTTAGTTGAAAGGGGAAAAAATGGGAACTAGGGATGAAAGAAAATAAAAACAATCTTACCATAAAACTACTACACATCGAGAAAATCCCTTTATGATAAATCTAAAGAGGATAATGAGCCTTAAATATTACATTAAAATATTGAATTAAAATATTTCAAAAGATTAAAATATTGCACTGGAATTGAAAAAAAAAGAAAATGTCAAGAACAAGTTTGGTTACAGTATTTCAAAGTTTCCCCAAATAACAGCATTTATAGACGAACAGATTGGCCGCTCACTCTTCATACATAGCCCAATGGGTGGGTTCAAAAATGACTGAGTGGCTCAAAAGGTGGGCAAGCCATAATTTCCACTACTTTTGCTCACAAATATTAGAGTTGAAATTCTCACATCCTCATGTGGCTCCCTGTAGCCATGGATGCCAAACCGCACAATGACCAAGTGAACATCAGGAAAGCCACATTTCAAATGGAGAATCCCACATAATGAGCTCAACACTCAGAACTTATGGCACAGATATACTCTGGCTGGATTCACAGTCTGGGATACATATATAAGCTTGTTTGTTTGTTTTTGTAGGGGCAAGGGGATGGGGGAAAGAGGAGGAAGAGGAAAAGAAACACATATCACACATTATCTTCAAGAAATCTGTTGGAAATATGGATTGAAAATGATAAATATTATTAATAAAAGAATAGCGTTGCTTAAATAAAATGTGATTTGCTGAAAATCAAATCTAAGAATTAGAAGACCTTCTCAGGAGCTCATTTGATCCAATCTCTGACATTAGAGAGCACTAAATTTAAAACATTTTAAAAAGTAGATATCACTATTTTTCCTCAAAAGTCACTAGAGAAGAGGATCCCATAAAATTATTTCATACATTTGTAACGTGTAATGAATTTTAAGTTTGATGTCCATGTACATAAACTGAGGTACTGGTCTCGAAAATTCAAGATGAAATACTGCTTTAATTATCTCAGTATTTCAGGCAATCTTTTTTTTGCCTTGAGTAGCCTAGAAATTTATTTCAAAATTTGATTTCTATTCAATGTGTAAACGCATCGTTCTTGTTAACACTGCATCTTAATCTACGCTGCAGTTTAAGCACATTCTCTCTTTTTCTGCCATCATTGGGAACAGAAAATCTATACACCTGTTCTCATTGAAGATGGATGATGACAGTCACAAAAGCTCCCTCAGACTCCTTCTCTCTTTAGCTAAATGTGCCTCATGTATTTAGCCTTCTCTTATTGGATCAATTTATCTGAAATCCAATTTCATCTGTTGCCTTCCTTCGCTGTACTCTTTCCAAGTTCTCCAAAAAGAATACAATATCAGACAGCTTGACCAATCGAAAATAACCAGACAGGCCTGGACGAGAGTCTGCTTTTGCCAATATGTGTTTGCTTAGAAAAATGACTTAGCATTTCTCAATCTAAAGTTCCTCATCCATAGAACAGGAACAAAAGTAAAGAGCTGTTTTGGCAATTAAGGACAAGGTATGCCCGATCCACGCATCAGAATGATCAAGTACAGACCAGACAACAAAAACTAACAAGACTCTCCTGTTAGAAGGATACTGGGGATTCCATTAGAGTGGGGATACTGCACTGTGTAAAATCTAGAACAAATCTACAAATCTTCATGTAGAAGGTGTCATTTTGGCTGTCCTTTCAGAAAGCTATTGAGATAAGCTACTCGTGTGAGTGTGTGTTTGTGTGTGAAAGAGAAGCAAATCCCAGATTTTCTCCCAGTCCTGATTACAGACTCCGGTGAAATACCAAGATTTCTGTGAAATGTTTTCCTAAAAAGTGGACAATCATTTTATTTCTCAGGTTAGTCATACGATTGCAAGAGGATCACCTAAATTACAACACTGACTATTATAATTACGTAAAAAGACCCCACATTCCAATTTCCTTTCCATTTTATTGAAGGGTTACAGAAAAGCAATCTCAAATTATGCTTAAGTCCATATGATCCAGCAATCTCACTACTGGGAATATACCCTGAGAAAAACCATAATTCAAAAAGACACACGCACCTCAATGTTCATTATTTCAGCACTATTTGCAACAGCCAGGATGTGGAAGCAACCTAAATGCCCACTGACAAATGAATGGATAAAGAAGATGTAGTACATATATAAAATGGAATATTACTAAGCCATAAAAAGGAACAAAGTTGGGTCATCTGTAGAGACATGGATGGACCTAGAGTCTGTATACAGAGTGAAGTCAGAGAGAAAAAAACAAGTAGCATATCATATATTAATGCCTATGTGTGGAACCTAGAAAATGGTACAGATGAACCTACTCACAGGGCAGGAATAGAGATGCAGAAGTAAAGAACGGACATGTGGACACAGTGTGGCAAAGGGAGGGTGGGACAAATTGGGAGAGTAGGACTGACACATATACACTACCATGTGTTAAACAAACAGCTAGTGTGAACTTGCTGTATAGCACCAGGAATTCAGCTTGGTGCTCTCTGGTGACCTAGACGGATGGGATGGGAGGGAGGTCCACGAGGGAGGGGATATATGTATACATATAGCTGGTTCACTTAATTGTGTAGCAGAAACTAATACAACATTGTAAAGCAACTATACCCCACTAAATTTTTAAAAACTATGTCAAAGTCCAATGCAAGGATAAATAAAATAGCAGAAAAGCTTGTTTGAGAGCCTACTCAAATAGATACAGAGATCACAGGAGGGGAGGTCACCATCATTTGTCCTCATCAGGCTTAAAATGATATGAAACTGAGTTATTATCTCAAACTTAAATCCTGGATTATCAATAATAAACCCAATACATTTTATAGCTATGAAGCAAGCTTCCTTTTTTTTAATCTAGGAGATCAGAGATTAAAGCTTTTAGGTATGGTGGGCTTGATTTTTTAGAAGTCATTATATCATTATTAGCATATTCACAGTTACAGAAGATTTCAGAAAATATTTTTAAAAAACAAAGAAAGAAAATAAAGGGCAAAGGAAGGTGAAAAGTGACAAACAGCATTACCAGTAAACATTCTTGGAACTCAGACATACATCACACAGAAGGGTTAAAAAAAAAAATACAATTTTCACATTTGTTTAACCAACTTTGGAATTTTACTTCGGAATTTTAGAAAGCCCCTTACATCATCATTGTCACTGTCCAGACTTCCTTTCTTCTTTTTCTTTTTCTTCTCATCCTCCTTCTTTTTCTTATCCTTTTCTGGAATGACATCATCAAGGAAGCTGAGGTCGTGCTGGGAGAAGAGGTAGTCCATGCCTTTTCTGACAGCTACAAGTGCCAAGATCTGGAAGGACAGATATAAAGGGTAGGAAAGAATGCATGTCAGAGAAGTCTGAGTGAGTATTAATACTGCCCTACCAACATCAGTAGAAACGTTTTTGTACAAGGTTGAAGTATGACAGAACTTGTCTGGCTTGTATGGACTTATATTAAGTGGACCATAAACATTTTCTTCACGGGGAATGTTGGTTCATAGAAATCTTACTCTAGCTCACTTAATCTTGTTGACTGTGATGTATGATCCCTCCATTTGGAATTTCTGTGTAAAAGCATTATTTTTTAAAGCATTTTCTTCCATGTCAGATTTCTAATAAAATAACTAAAGTTTCAAAGGAAAAACAGTCTGCATATGATTGCTAATTGTTCAAAATTAAAACATTATACAGGTTTTTGAAAGTCAAAAAATATGTACAATGCACAGCTCACAGAGATATCTCCAAAATATTAATAATGGGGGAGTATTTAGTTTGCTCAGACCATTTATTCCAGTGGGTGACTTTAATCACCACCTTTAACTGATTATTTACCCTTAGTCAGATACTGTGGTAAACTCTTAGACAATATTTTCTCTCATTTATTCCCATGACGACCAACCCAAAAGGTAGATGTTAGTATCTCTAACCCAAAAGCAGAGAAAACTGAAGCTTAGGGACATACGTAGGTTATCCAAGATCACAAAGCCAGATAAAGGGAGAATACAAAAGTTCCCAGCTTTCTAACTCGAACCCCAGGACTCTTTGATTTTATGAACTGCTCTTGAAGGTATATTAAAGATGCTTTTGCTCAACAGTAGAACTAATATGCAGTAGGACCCGGAAGTCCTGACTCTGCTTCGAATTAACAGTTATCTTTATATTATGCTCTATGTCAGCTTCTGCATTTCTTAGAGAAATAACAACTTAATTAAAAAGAAAAGAGAGCAAAAAAAAAAATAAAGTAAGGCTACCATAGCATTATTCCCCCCCACACACAAATTCAATGATGAAGTCAAACACAGAGCTAGCATTTCCCTGTGTCCTTCTTCATTTGTGATTCAGAGTGGAATGTTAGCTGTTTCACCTTCCTTCTCTTCATAATGTGGCAAGGAGAGCCCAGACTTACCCTTAAACTTGGCATGATACAAATTTGAAGAGCTTCAAAAACTAAGCTTATCTCTCCATTTCTTCTAATTCACTCATTGACCTCTTATAAGTTGCCAAACTGGTCCTCTATTATTTGACCTGAAGTGTGCCTGAAGTATATTCTGATTGACTCCAATGTACAGCAGTATTTTAAAAATAACTAACGTCACGTGTACTTGTGTCTACCATGTGTCAGGCATTGTGCTATCCACTTTATATTCATTATTGAGGCACAGAATAAAACAAAGATGCCATTCTCATTTTACTGATGAGTTAATGGGGGCTCAGGGAAGTTCATGGGTTAGCATGAACCAGAGCCAGTACCTGAAGTCAGCTATCTGACTACAAAGTCCAGCCTAGACAACCAGAGATCTGGGAACCTTAAGTTATAACCCACCAAACTCATTAGGTCAAAACTCAAAAAAAAAAAAACAACAACTGGAACTATCCATAAAAGACACATGTGTCATCAATATTACAATAACTACACGATGTTGGTGTGATCTCATGGGTAAGTTCAATCAGAACAATCCCTACCATGACTGGAAAAATGATAGCAGCCACGGTGGACTTGAGGATCCAGAGCAAGGCTAGACAGAGGACCTGCAGGAAAGTGAACAGGTGCACTCGCCGCAGCGGGACGTGGCGCAGGTAGATAAAGTCAGGCTGATGCTTCAGAGGCATCAGGAGCAGCTTCAGACGATCCATGAACTGGGGAGAAAAGGAAAGGAGAGGACAAGCACATTACTTCAAGTACTGACGCACCAAGTCATTTCTTTCCATCTAACTAACCACTGGTGCTTTATAGTCTGTATTTTAGGCAAACAGGGACCTTGTTAGAGAACACTGGCCAGGAAGAGAAGAAGCATCATCTAACACAGTAAGACATAGTACGACTCTGCCGGTTTTTGTTACTTTGCGGGAAAGTTATGCAGCTATAGGACAATATGAGACAAAGTGGCCACTAAAGAATAAAGTCTCAAAGTCAAATATAAACTCAAGATGTTCATCTCCTACATTTTTTTGAAGATCTTGGAGTTTTTCTTTCATTTTTTTAAACTTTATTTTTGGTTGTGCTGGGTCTTCATTGCTGTGCATGAACTTTCTTGGTTGTAGTGAGCAGTGGCTACTCTAGTTGTGGTACATGGCTTCTCATTGCAGTGGCTTCTCTTGGTGTGGCTTGCCAGCTCTGGGGCACACTCTCAGTAGATGTGGTGTGCAGGCTTAGTTGCTCCACAGCATGTAGGATCTTCCCAGAGCAGGGATCGAACCCATGTCCCTTGCACTGGCAGGCAGATTCTTAACCACTGGACCACCAAGGAAGTCCTCAGCCCCTCCTCAGCCCCTATATTCTATATGTACTGTCTACACCTTAGGAGAGAAGAGCCTGGGCCTCTGCTACTAATAACGTGTTGAAGGAAGATAGCTAACTCATGTGTCTCCCTGTGCCTAAGCTGTCTTATCTGAAAAGAAGAGGAGATGCTATGTATCACATATATTTCAATACTGTTTTAAGGATATAAAAGAAGTAGCTGACCTGAAAATGGGAATGCATTGGTATTTTCATAAATTTCACATTATTTATCTATGGCTTAACTTAACTAATATATTCATCAATAAATTACCATTTCCCAGAGAAAAGCCATGTGAATATTGTGACTTTCAGATCACCAACAACTAGATACCTGATCCAGGAAGGGCTATTACACTGTTATGTATAAACAGGTATTAAAATGACTACTGAGCACCTATGTGCCAGGTATTGTGCTTCAAAGAATAACTGCTAAGTTTACATCAATGATGATAATAAAGATGATATCTAAATACCTATCATAGGAATTTTCACATGGAAGATGCTTACTAAACATCTGCTGAATCGAAGACCATTTAATAAGAATTCTGAAATAATATCTCTACTTTCTCTCTAGAGGAAAGGGAAAAATGTAAAGTAAATAGGCTATCACAATCTTCCCTGAAGTGATTTCCTATTTAAAGAGTTTTCTTCCTTCCTCCAAAGTTATTTTTGACTGATAGGAGCAGTCCCATCTATGAAGATTGAGATAACAAAATTTTTTACTAACTCGAATCTTGCCAAAAAGGTCTAAAACAGGAAGAGTTGGGAATTCCTTGATGGTCCAGGGGTAGTTCTCTGAGCTTTCACTGCAGAGGGCACAGGTTCAATCCCTGGTAGAGGAACTAAGATCCCACAAGCTGCACAGTGTGGCCAAAATAATAAATAAATAAAAATAAAAGAGGGAGAGTCAAGAGAAAAAGTAAAGAGAAACGGCAATAGGGCAATACCACAGTAGAATTTTAAAAATCCACTAGCTGTCCTTTTGGCGAGTGATCTTTTTTCCCCTACTGTTATAAATTCACTGACTTTCTTTCCTTTCTGTTTAACTTAAGAAGCATGTAGCTCCAACCATTGATTACACATCTAGAAAACATAAAATCAGACTTTTGATCTAGACTGACTTATTTAGGCCAAACAAAAATATGAACTATTTGTTTGGGGACCATGTTTGTTTTGTATTTTTCCATTTAAAGTAAGAAAGAATATTTACTATGTTAGGGAAAAATATTTTTACACATTTATACTTCCCAGAAGTTTCATGGACATTCATGAAATAAACCCACATTCACATTCTTCTAGTCCAATCTATGAAGAACCACCTTGTATTTTGTAATAAATATGCAAATGGTGAAGAACTCTACTCAGTGGACCTAAACAAGGAAAAATAAAATAGCCTTTCTCTTTTTGGAGTTCTGGCAACTTTATCGGACTCTAAAATCAAATTAACCTAAATTCAATAAATGAAAACAAGGACTATTACAAAGGGGTTTAAATAAATTCTTACGATGCTCACAGGACATGCAGTCTTTTCCATTAAAACATCACTAAATGCTAAATAAGGCTATAGTTAACAAGGCGCCAGAAAGCAGAAGTACTTCCAGTTTCCTGGTGCCAATTAAATTAAACCTCAATTGAAAGACAAAGTCCCTTACAAAGTTTTCCTTAATGATTTTTTTAAAAGGGGGGCCAGTTTTACCCAAGATATGACAAACTGAAATTTTTGACAAAAGTAGCACATTAACCATGTTGACTTGATTCTTTTATTGGTGCAAAACTCTTGATCAGTGATCTCAGCCATGTGAAAAGTAAATCAAATATGAATAGGTTGTTCTTAGTATAGGGTAAAGGCAAATGGATAAACAGTGCCTCGAACACATTCAAAGGTTAGATTTCCTTCTCAGGAAGGAAAGAAGGGAGGGAGGAAGCAAGGAGGGAGGGAGAGAGATCACAGAGAGATTTCTCACTTTCCTAGTCAAATGGCCTTTAACAGCTTATTTCAAGCATGAGTATGTATGACAACATTTGTTAACAAGTTTACTTTGTTAATGAAATCAGAAACACAGGTGAATGGTGGAGAAAATAGAAAATAAATGCATTTAAAAAATTTAGCAGTTAAGGATTAGCACTTTTTTCAATGATCTATTACTGGACTGTTTATACTACTACTAGAAAACCTAACTATGCTTAGATTGCTATGGAAAACTCACCTGCACACCATTAAGAGATGCTACCCCCATATACAGGAACACACCATAGAGTACAGGCATGGGAATGAACTAGGATGGAAAAAAAGTTGGAGAAAGTTTAAAAACAATAAAGTAATAATAATAATAAAAACAGTAAAAGAGAGGGTTAGTTTAAATAAAAGCTAAATCTGAAACTAAAAGATAGGACTTAGTAACTCAGTGACCACTAATCAGTGTGCTTTACCAATCACTGACAAACTTCTAAACACTTTGTACTAGAAAGAAATAAAGGATGGTGAAGGAGACTTTCATATTGCATCTGATGCTTGTTTGCACTTTTTAAAAATCAGCATGCATGACCTTAAAATGACTTTTTTAATGGAGAAAAAGTCTGTTTCCCTTTCCCCTTAAAAGGAATGACCATGTAAATCAGATGTTTGCATGAACTGTGCAGCAGAAAGAAAGGCAGAGGGTTGCCCCACTCCTGAGACCAAATTTCTGTCCCAGTAGTCTGCTGACTTTTTTCTAAATAATTTTCACCAAGTGAAAATTACACTATTTATACCCCAAATATCAGCTCGGTGTATAAATGCCTCTTTCAATTAAGCAAACATCAAATGACTGTCCCCTTTCTTCTTCTTGGGAATATTAAGAGGACTAACTAATGAGAATGCTGCTTGAAAGGAGCATGGAGTATCTGGAAGCAATTAATCACACACATGGATTAATACACATCTTTTAATAATGAATTAATACATTTTCATGCATCAGTTAGCAAGAATTTATACAGTAATGTAAGGGACGTTCCAATATGATGTTTGTAACTTTTGTCTATTCCTAAACCTTTGAAATGTTCCTAGCACTGTGGAAACACATCAAATCAGGGATGACTGTTTCTGGGAAGTCTTCTATCTGAACAACAACAAAAAAGAGTTCTCAAGCTTGGATTTTGAAAAGAAGTTCAAGTTCAGGAGTTCTCAAGGCTCAAATACTAAAACCACAATCAATTAAGTCCAGTCTTACCAAATATGCACAAAGGAGGCTATTGTAGCCAGAAAACAGTATGACTTTAGAGTAATTTTTAAAGAACTATCACATGTATTAAGAAATTGAAGCAAAATGTTTATCAGCCTTTCCTTGTGATTACCTCAAACAGTTTTGTATCTGAGACCATTTGGCAACTACTAGAGAAATAGGATAAATTCCAAAATGGATCATAACTGCCAACTGTTATTGGTTAGCTATAAAAACTGTTAAATTTATATAGAGTAAATATACTGATTTATGAAACACATTATGTGCTTCTTCTAAAAAAGACTAACAATTCTAACATAGCTAATTTGATCTTGAACTCAGAAAATTAAATGACATCGAAAGTTGAAGGTGGTGGGAAGGACAGCGTGAGTGGTAGCGTAGCCATGCGTACTGTGATACCCAACAGTCACCACAGAGGTGAACGTATCATGTTCCAGACACTTGAGTTTGGACAGTTGTTTTCATTTTCTTTAGAATGTGCGTGTTTCCATTCCTTATGATGCCTCCATACAAATTTATTTAAAAAAATACAAAATGAAACTAATGAAAAGACCCTTTCATATTTTTGACTCATTTTTTTAAATTAAATTTTATTGGCGTATAGTTGTTTTACAATGTTGTGCTAGTTTCTGCTATACAGCAAAGTGAATCAGTTATTTGTACACATATTATCACCTCTTTTTATTTTTTGACTTACTGTTTTGTTTTGACTTATTTCTTAATTTTTAAAATATCTCCCACAGACAAGGCCACTTCTATTCTTCCTTAACATATGATGATTTCTTATCATTTCATTTCTAATTTCTTGGGAAGAAATGAAAGGTGGAAGGAGAGAAAAGAAGTATATAGTTCACGGGAAACTTGTTAGAAATCCTGCCATAGTTACTTTTTAATCTGGCTTAAAAGAAAGTAATCACAAAGATGATCTTGGACCTTATCCCCACCTGTCACCTAAGCTTAGCTAAGTATTTTCTTGAACGTGGTTCTAATGCCAGAGTGGAGGCAATTTGCGCCTTGTGCCTAGGTCTGTTCTTTCTGAACTGATGATGACACATATTGCCAAATTAATCACAAAATGAAATCAGAAGGTAGCATTAACTCAGAATATGGTTTGAGGAGGAAAATAGCTTTAGATATGATCATGTTTTTAAAAAATAATTCTGTGGTGAAAATAGTACATATGAAGAAGGCTATTAATTTGATTTTTAGCTAAGTTCAATGTGATACAAATGTCTTATTAAATCCACCATTTTCTTATGACAGTGTGGTGTCTCAGTAAAAATCTTTCAGTTTGGAAATTCTGATGAAACATAACAGAATTACTGGGTTAGAGGATATTTTTTATTGGATTTGATTTATGAGTCATATCAGAAGGTCAATTCCTAAAAATTCATCACAATATAATCATTAATCACAATAGAAATTCCCCAAAGAAAGGAAAAGAAGAATGTGCTTTAAAAAGATAGGATCCCATTTTAAGTTTAACTACTATGATATACCCAGTAATAGCAGGGAGACACTATTATAAAGCAAGACGAGAAATTAAAACGTAGAACACAAGGTATACTAAATTCACAGGCATATCAAGAAGTGCCAAATGATAAAATTATGCCAAAAATCATACAAATAAGCAATCATACCCAGAATGCCAAAAAGCATAATTGTAGATAAATATTATTGTACAATGCTTTCAATAAACATTAAAAATGAAAAAAATTAAATGCTTGATCCTATCACTAGGTAGAATAATGAAACAGAGATGAGATCAATATTAACATATTCAGACAATGTTATCAAAATTTTCAAATTCTGGTGATATATTCCTCCCTTTGATTTTGATACTGTTAAATCATCCCCATAAGAAAAAAAAAAACGTAAAAAAGGAAAATGTAATTAAAAAAAAAAGGGAGGGTTGTCCTTTTTTTTTTGTCCACAGCACAGATTTCAGTCCAAGAATGAGGTCTCCCAGCAGAATCATAGTCAGTGTGTGTGTGTATAAAACCGAGAATGAGATCTTGATAAGAGCATGGGCATAGAAGTTAGACAGACCGGGGTTACAATTCTGGTACTTGCTGTTGTGCAACCCAGAGAAAATGATTAACTTTCCCAATCTTCAGTATTCTCATCCATATAGTGCTTATGATAAAGATTTGCTGTTGTTTAGTCACTCAGTTGTGTCCAACTCTTTGTGAGACCCGTGGACTGCAGCCCACCAGGCACCTCTGCTCATGGGATTTCCCAGGCAAGACCAGTGGAGCTTCCTTCTCCAAGGGATCTTCCCAATCCAAGGACTGAATCCACCTTTCCTTCATTGGCAGGGAGATTCTTTACTGCTGAGCCACCAGGGAAGCCCCATAACAAAGATTACATAGCACAGATATTTAGTTCAGGGTCTGGCTCATAATAGATATCTGATGAGTGTAGTGCTGTGCTGTGCTTAGTTGCTCAGTTGTGTCCAACTCTTTGTGACCCCATGGTCTGTAGCCTGCCAGGCACCTCTGTCCATGGGGATTCTCCAGGCAGGCATACTGGAGTGGGTTGCCATGCCCTTCTCGATGAACGTAGTACTGAAATCATTATCAAGAGGGCTTTTAGTGGCAGGTTGAGAAGCCTACAAGTGCAAAGCACAAGTTTCTTTGGCTCCTCTGTGGTGGGCCTGAGGTGGCAGCAGTGTAGGACAGAAGAAGAGCTACAAAGGTCAGAATACAAGACTTGGTTTTATCGAAGTTTTACAATACTGCTTTTTCAACACTAACAACTGTCTTCAGGAACATGTTATTAAAGCAATATCTTAACACCCTTAAGCCTTAAAAATCAGTGTAAGGAAGCTGAAGACTTGCAATCTGGTCTGTAATCACTGAAGTTGTGGAGCAAGCTATGATGAAGAAGTTCGTAAAAAGGGTATCTTTCTCTATACTTGAGAGAATTAGATATTGGGTCAGGAAGCTGGGGAAGATCATCTCAAGGAAAATGAAAGTGAATAGTTCTTTGAGGGCAAATACTGTTTTATCTCAAAGGTGGTACACCACGTGGTTATGAGATCAGGCTTTGGACTCAGAACTGTGTGAGTTCAAATCTTGGCTCAAACAATTCAAGATCTTTGTGACCTGGCAAGTTACTCACAATTTTTCTTAACTATAAAGTGGATTCAGGAAGGGACAGTTAGGGAGTTTTGGATGGATATGTACACACTCTGTATGTAAAATGGATAACCAACACGGACCTACTGTATAGCACATGGAACTCTGCTCAATGTTATGTGGCAGCCGGGATGGGAGGGGAGTTTGGGAGAGAATGGATGCATGTCTATATTTGGCTGAATCCCTTTGCTGTTTGCCTGAATCTATCACAACATTGTTTGTTAAATGGATATTCCCCAATACAAAATTAAAAAAAGTAAATTTGAGATGTTAACAATATAGTAACTGTGTATTATATGGTTGGTAAAGAAATCCAATTAAAACTTTTTTAAGATTAAAAAAATCCTAAGTAAGTATACTTTTGGTAGGTGTTATTGGAGAACTAAATATAAAATATCTGTGCAGAGTCGTTAGTACAAGGCCAAGTTCAATAAATGGGAGCTATGAATACAATCATCTTTATCATCATCATCATCTTCATTATCACTTCTCCTTGTTTCCCTGTTACTGAGCAGAGTGTACAGCATACAGCAGGAGCTCAACAAATGTTTGTCAAATACAAATTAAATGCTCTTCTCCACATTCTAGATCACCAAACAAATCTGAAGGATAAATTCTGGTCACTCCTCATGTTAAAGATAAACTAATTCAAGCAAAGGCAACAGAAATAGCAGTGAACTTTTCTTGATCTTTATTGCTTTAGGCTCTCCAGAAGAATGGGAAAAGTAAGCTGCAGAAACTGCCTTTCATCTTCTTCCTGCTCTTTGGTCTCCCTGAGTCTCCCCATACAGAACACTAGCTTAATAGTCAGTATTTCCGCTGCAGAAACATAGATCTAAACTGTCTAGCCAGCCTGGGAAGTCAGTTATTCCTGCTTCTCAGCAGTTCTGTACTGAACCAGTGGTGAGATGTGAAGCATGTACCACTGGTTGCTGGACAAGGTCAAGGGGTATCCTCCTGAACTTAAAGCCAGCACACTATGATTCCCTGCATTGCATTTTTCCCTGTAAAAAGACAGAGTTTGGCAAAGAGATCAAAACAGAAGTAATCAAAGTAATCAATGTTCACAGTAAGTTCGCCTACACAGGCATGGGGAACGACTACCCAAACTACCTAATGCATGGCAGAAAATATTATAACTAGTATCATCGGAGGCCACCAAACCTGTGAGGGATCTTGGGAGTTGGGAGGAAAGGGTGGGAGGGAATTGGGAGGAAATTTTAAAAAATCACATGTTTCTTTCTGTTTCATTCATTTGATCTGCCTTTTAAAGGCAGCTCTTTGAAGTAAAACCATTCCTTAAAGTTGTCATGTGTTTTGTTAAAAAACACAGTTATATAGACACATTGTCACATTCCCTCCTCCAAGTTAGGTGCTAATACCACTTTCTAAGTGAATTCTGAGGTTAATTGTTAATCTTGACTTTTCTCAGTCATAACTTAGGTTTCAGTTAAACTGCTCTCAACATCTGTTTCTTCCTGTGTTGACTTTTCAAATGAGCTAACAAGGTTCCTGTAGTGAAATGCACATAACTTAGCAAACTTCATTGCTAAGAAGGGCACCTGATCTGAAACTGGCTGACCTTTTCAGATGTGGTTCCTGAAGTAAGGAATAGCCTCACTAACTGAAGTAATCAATTGCAATAGTCAATGCTAGACTATTGAACCCTTGTTTTTAAATCTACATTTCCTACAATATGTTGGAAACTACATTAACAAAACAATTTCATTTCCCACATTTTGGGCAAAACTTTGCCCAGCACAAATGATTGTTGAAATCCCTTCTTCACTTTTCACTGATTCTCATATTGACTCCTTTGTGTTGACCCAAAGTTGCCACATGGAAATAGCCACAATTATGGATACTAGTACCTGAATGAGGGGGAGCCAGTACATGATTACTTAAGGAAGGTCAAAGGAAAAGCAAGCTTATGCTCAGTGATCCCTTATATCTATAACACTCCTTTCTCTGCACTGTAATCTGTTCCTGTAGATAGTAACATGTTTTACAAATCAGGGGCAAAAAGAATCAGCATAAAATGAAGACATAAAGTTCTTTCAGCTTTAACTTCTCTGCAGCCATATTTGGGTGAGAAAAGAGTTAGGAAGAGACCTTGCATTTCTTCCTAAAAATAAGTTTATACAGTGTTCTCTGTGTCCCTTTGGAATCAGGCGTGATTACTCAGTCGACAGATTCTCCAAGTTAAAGCCAATCTGCTATAACAAACAAAAAAATTTAAACACATCTGACTTTTTTGAGTTAGGATTTTATACTGCATTCATGAAAAGAAATAATATAAAAATAAAAGAAAAAAGAGTGGGTGGTGATGAGTACATAGGAAATGATGGGAAGATTTTGACTTATCTTTACTAGTGGCTACGTACTAAGAGATCCTATAAAAGAAACTCTGCAGTTGTGTCATGTGAGTCCACCTTCAGGGGTTCCAGGGGCAAATTCCTTCCTAGTAGAGCCTTCCACAACTTGAGGAACTTGCATAGAGCCTTCCACAACTTGAAGCCACAATGATCTCTCTAAGAACTGCCCTGTCCACATGAAGTTCCACTGGCCATGTGGGAAAAAACTGTCATTAGACTTTCCACCAGCTGATGAGCTGGGGTCTATGGGGTGACAGAAGACACACAGCACTTTAGCAGAGAATTTGATGTTATGAAACTCACAACAACTCAAATCTACCCCACAACTTGCTCTGCATTGGCAAAGTGACAACAGATTTCCCTCTGTCCCCACAGAACATAAGATCTGTCCTTTTTTAAGGTCCTCTGTATGTAACCAGAAACAAATTCCTTGCAGTTACTTTTACTTCCCCACATGTTACATGAGATACATATTCCTTCATGATTCTAGTCAAAAATTAATTACACGAGTTTACTGATATTGTGGAAATCAAGGGCAAAAGATGAATACTTAAGCCTTTTTTAACTGTTTACAAACTGGTTTGTGCATATTATATACATTAATCTAATTATTCTGAAGGTAAAGTCAGTCCTAGCTGTAAGTTGAGATTATATTTCTACTTTCCACAAATTCATCTAATTGGCAATTGTCATATAAATGTGTGAACTTGAAAGAAATGAAGTTTTGCCTTCCCCTGTACTTCTGAATTGTTTGACTTCTTTACAAGAATGTACTGTTTCATTACTTGTATAATTAAATAGCATTTAAAAATCCTTTTTAAAAATTAAAATTGTTTAAAAGCAAACAAAAATTTTCAGAGAAAAATTTGGAAGGATACTGCTAACAGTGGTTATTGACAGCTATTATTAGGTCCATAGGTGATATTCATGCTTTGTACTGTAATGCTAAGCATAAGATACAAATTATCAATCATTGGCAAGTATTGTTTCTATAATAAAAAAAGAATAGAATAAAATATTTGTGTCACAAAAGAAAACGGGAAGCTTCATGACATATATATATATATATATATATATATATATATATATTACACTTTTTAGTACCATCGCTACTTCTAAATAGACTTTCATATACAATTCATATTCATCTGTTAAAGAGACATTCACCCCATTAATCAAACCTGCATATTGACCCTAACTTTCTAAATAATCTATCATTTTTATTCCTCAAAAGTTCATTTCTAAAGTTTTCCAGTTATAAATCAGTAATTTCAGTCTCTCTTTATAGATATTAGGCCTTGTGATTTGAAGAAAATAGAAACAGTCAGCAATCATTAAGAATAAGAGAATAAATACAAAATGATCATCCTGAGTCATTCATGTTTTCCAGGAGTCTAATGTGGGAAGGGAGGGTATGATTTAAAAACAAGTAAATGGGAAGTTATGGGAAGAAAGGATGTAGAGAGACTAGGAGAGTGAAAAATGTTGGGCGTGGAGTTCAGGTATGAAACTGCCCTAGCCATAGGTCGAAAAATTTGAATAGTGGTAATTTAATATGGTTCAACCAAATTACTGCAATAATAATAATAGAAGGAATGAAGGAGTGAGAAGGAGATCAAGATAAAGGGTTTTAAAGTCTTCATTCTACCTGATCCCTGCTTCATTCAGTGTGTTATGCATGTGATAAGAAACTCATTGATATTTCCTGGAGAATTCTATTCTTCACATATCCCATTATCTGGCAGTATTCTGAGAAGGAGGACAAGGCGAGTATTTCATATATTTACCTTTAAGATGGGAGCCATAAAGACTGACAGACCAGTCAGAATAAACACAAGGGTTCCAGTGACTCTTTGTTCCCTGAAACCAAATCAAAAGATTACCAATCTACCTCTTGTTTTCATAAACATGCTCTTGTCTTTTCACCTTCAAAAAAAAAAGACTACATTGACTGAATCAATATTTCACAAAGGTGTGGATATCATATGCAATTAACACCTCAAGGACAGCTTATAGGCTCAACAGAACTATAAAATTCTCTTAAAACTATTGCAGTATGTGATCTGAATTTATCCAGGGAAAAAAGTAATTCTGCTGCTAAATCCTCTGTCCTTTTAGAATCAGGGTTAAAAAATCGCTTGCTCTTGGTCAATCAGTTACTGGCCTATATGAAACCCTTATTTTTTAAACAAGTTGTACTGTTATATAATTACACCTTCCTTTACAGGAGACAGTTATTACATTGCCCCACATTCTAATTAACAAACAGCTCAGGGAATTTCCCAAATGCAATAAATCCCATCAGTCTCATTTCCAAATCAACAACAAGAAAAGTAGTTTTTAACAAATATGATTCCCATACAACAACCCCTTCCCCCAGCTCCCAAGAAAGAATCACCCACTGTTGTGGCGTGTGAACTGACGGCCCGGTCATGTGAGCTAGTTGCCTGAGCACTTAGGAGCAGAGTCTGTTATGAAAAATACACATTAGAGTATAAAGGTCTCATAAAAGCCCTTCATGGCTACCCAGTTGAACAGCTGGAGGTCAAGGTTTCTCAGTGCTTATGAGACAGAAAATTAAGTGGAAAATAAGAATTCCTTTCCTTTCATAGAATCTTGAAAATCAAAAGCAGACTCAAGAGTTTTAGAAAGTCTCAACAGAGCTGAAAAATGAAAGGCTTTAGCCTTTAGTTATGATTGTGATATAGCACATACCACAACTCCAAAATTACCTGCATGTGGAAGAACCTGAATGTCCTGTTTGAGTTTTTACTCTGCACCATTTAGCCTTTTGCTAATCAAAGGAAATGTATGTAACTTGAGAAGTGAACTCAAGAAATTGTTGAAGACTCTCTTTTGAATGAAAACTTAGTCCTTTCTAGAATAGCAAGTCCAAGAATAAATCATTCGTCACCAGTCCTTTCTCCTCCACATTGGCCCATCTCCTTCTGACTACATACACATAGATGTGTGAGTGGCATGGTTTGTAGAGCCATTTTTTTCTGACTTAACATACCTCACTCCTAGGAACTTGGGCTGTTCTCCAGGTGCAGAAGTCTCTGTCTCCATCTTCAAACTGTCGATGTGAGCAATGGAGATGACAGTAGCAGCCACATACCACGGAAGGGCCATGAAGGAGCACACCACCATGAGGATGGCCACCCAAAAGAGATCCAGGTGATATCCAGCTCCTTTCTGCAGCAAGAGGTAACAAAGCCATGTGGAGAAAGCACACATACTTCTATGGAGTCCTATTTACAGATGGGAGTTAAGATTATCAAAAGAAACCAATGTACTCTGCTTCGAACATGTATCTACCAGAAGGTGAGCTCCTTGAATGAGGCTTCATCTTCCTCATGCTATCCTTCAATAATTAAATGCAAAGCTGTCACATGATATACCTCCTTGAGCTTAAGTCGCAGCTTGTTTGTTTGTTGTTAATTATCCTCTCTGCATCCAATCACATAATTGGAACAACAGAAATATACAACTACCTTGAAAAGTTACTGAGATTCTCTAATAAAGTAACTGAGGCAAAGTTTCTTGTGGGAGCATAAATGGTAGTGATGCTTAGTTATAGAGTAGGAGCTCAATAAATGATGATAGTAGCAATAGTGATACTGGTTGTTTTTAACATAAGCACAATAAGCTCCTTAAAAACAGACACAATGCATTCTCTGCTTGACTATTTAGCAGTATGCTGTTCACTCAGAGTACTCAGCACATGTAGACTAGAGATCTGAAAGCAACCTTGGCACTTTATGTGGAATCTAAAAGAATGATATAGCAACTTATTTACATGACAAAAATAGACTCACAGACATAGAAGACAAATTTATGGTTACCAAAGGAAAAATGAGGGTTGGGAATTAGGAGTTTGGGATTAACATAAACACAGTAATATATATAAAGTAGATAACCAACAACAGCTGACTGTATAGCACAACCTACAATGAATCTTAAAAAGAAAACGATTTATATATATGTATATATATATATATCTAAAAATATAATATGAAAAACTGAGTCACTGCTGAACACCTGAAGCTAACACAACATTGTAAATCAACTATACTTCAACTAAAAAATAAAAACAAAAAAGTACATAAAAGACCATCTCTCACCGTTCATAGTACATGAAAATAATGGTTTAACAACCTACGAAACAGTACATTTAAGGTAATTATACCCCCTTAATAAGAATAGGCTGATTTCAAACATTGCCAGAGTCACAATAACATTTACTGACTGGCAGAGCAGACGATGTAACAAAAGGTCCAGCTCTTTTACTCACTAAATAAATATTGTTAAATGTGTCCACGATGTTATTCTATGATTATATTTCTCTGCTCTGTTTGTGAAGAAATCAAATGCCTAACCCCCCTATGGAGCCTGAGAAAACAGAGCAGTCCATTTTCACAGCATGGGAGCAGCAGTGCCAAAAGCCAGTGTGTGACCAACCTGAGGGAACGGAGAGGCTGACTGTAAAAAATGAGAGTGGGCTTTACACTAGGAACCCGGTGACTGCTATCGTTCAGATCCTGTTACATTATTCAGAACACTACTCCCTTCTCACCGAAATGCCAAGATTTTACCCCCGGCTTGCACACATGGGTCTAATCATGTTCTCAGAGAGCTCATCACAGAGAAGGGTAACTGACACAAGAAAGAAAAGCATATTTTTACTTTGTCCAGGTTTAGCTAAGAATGAAAGCCTCTGTGAGAGACAAATAGGTTAATATATATTCATAAAACCAGTTCATTGCAGTAAAAAGCATAAGGGTTTGAACTGGGAATAATTTAAGGTCGGGGAGAGGAGGGCAAGGTAGTAACTAATGAGGTGAATATATGCTATATCTGGGGGTCTCAGTCATTCACTCTGTCAAAAAACTCTGACTGCCAACTTACGAACAGACACAGGCTTAGGTGTTAGTGACATATTTGCAAATAAACCAGATAAAAATTCCTGCACTAGTGGAGTTTCCATTCTACCGAAGGAGACACCGGTAAACAACATAAACAAGTAATCTACACAGTATCTAAAACAGTGGAAAGCACTAAGGAGAACTAAAGTTGGATTTGTATGCTGAATACTGCGGGAAGCCACTGTAGGGCTTTAAAGCAAAGAATGACATGACTTGCTTACATTCGAAATGCCACGGCTGCCATGTTAGGAGCAGACGGAAGAGAACAGTAACCACGAAGAGGCTGCTGCCGTGACCCATGCAGGCGACTGTCATGGTTATCAGGGTGGCACCAGTGAACAGAGTAAAAATTTGGTGCATTCTGGCTTTATATTGAGGTGGAACATAGAGGATTTGCTGACTTCTGCCTGTGGGTGTGTTGGCCATTCACAATCTGGCTTCTGTTCACATTAGCAGCCTCTTCTTTGACCTCTATCCTACTTGGATCTTATGTCACAGCCACTTTCAACCAATTCTTCAAATATGCCTTACTGACGCCTTTGGCATCTTTGCCCACATAACATCCCTCCCTAGAAAAGCCTATATTCTTCCCTTGGTGCAGTCCTACTCATTCTTAAGACTTAAATCAGCCTTCAGGAATTTTTTTTTCCTAATTGCTTTTCCTTTCTTACCCAAGATGAGGTAGGTGAGTTTGGTTAGGTTGGGTCTCTTTCTTTATGTTTCCCTGTTAATTTATGCTTTCCTCTATCACGGCATTCATCATGCTGTTTTGAAATTATAGGTGTGTTTATTTGTCTTTGATATTTGACTATAAGTAACATGAGGAACTGGACTGAATCCTGAATACCTAAGCAGAGCACATGATGTATAGTCAATGTTCAACTGAAGTTTATTAAAAAGTGAATAACAAGTAGAATGTGTACATTCTTTTGAGTGGCAAATATAAATTCTTAATTAGCAATACAAAAAAATTAAAATTTACTTGCTGATTGGCAGAAATGTGAACCTTTTGTGGGGGTAAGGGGAAGGTGGACAACATCTGGAAATATCACATAGCTACAAGTTTTATTTAGACTAAATCACTCAAGACTATATTAGAAGTACCAACATGGTAATTGATAGGCAGGATCCCCACATCTTGTCACCATGGAAACTGTAATAACCTAAGGATGTGCACACTGACCGGATCAATGGGTCAAAAGAATAGTGGTTGCAGAAAAAGTCATGGAGGTGAGCTACCCCCATGCTTTCTCTCTTTTTTTTTTTTTTTAAAATCAAGCCAGCTTTTTAACCTTTTTTTTAAAGAAAGAAAATTATTTATTTTTGGCTGTGCTGGGTCTTCATTGCTTTGCATGGGCTTTCTCGAGTTGTGACATGCAGGGGCTAACTCTCGAGTTGCAGGGGCATGGGCTTCTCATTGCAGTGGCTTCTCATGTTGTGGAGCCGAGACTCTAGAGTGTGGGCTCAGTGGCTGTGGCACATGGGCTTAGCTGCCCCTCGGCATGTGGGATCTTCCCGGACCAGGGATCACACCCATGTCTCAACAGGTGGATTCTCAACCACTGAACCACCAGGGAAGTCCCTCCATGGTTTCTTAAACCATTTCAAGTAAAACAAATCTGAACTAGACATCCTGGAGACTAGCAAAAAGGGGCCACATAATACCAAAGAGGGTGGAATGAGGACTGTAGAAAGTAGAATACAAAGGTAACTGCAAAGCCACCAGAACAAATAAAAGTTCTGGGACAAAGTAATTATAGACACATAATTACCCTGCCTCTTGACATCACCCCCCTCAAAAAGTCTTCTTTTCCCTCAACTAGGCTGAGAGTACCTGATGCTCTTAATAGGAAGGGAAAATCATCAACTTGACCCGAAGGCCCTACCTGGTTTGTTTCCACATTGTTCTCTCTCCAGAGCCAACCCTCCTTCTCTCACTGCAGCCACACTCAATTATTTAAGTCATTCATTCTCACCAGGTTACTGGCCCTTGTAAAGCCTGTTCCTACATGAGTCCTGTGCCCTCCTGTGTTCTTCTTACCACCCAGGCTCACTCAGCTAATCCTACTGGTGACGTGTGAGATTTCAGTGTAAGTGCTGCTACCTTGGAACTCCCAGTACCTCTCGACTGGATCAAACCCTGTCTTACAGACTCTTCAAGCACCCGCCCCTGTCTTTCACAGCACCATACTTATCTGCAATGCTACAATGTGACTGATTATTGCAATGACACATCGCTCCCTCAGAGACAAGAAGGTTCATGAGGACAGGGACCATATGCAAAGTTTTTCTCTACTATTGAAACTCCAGCACATGACACAGAGCCCACCACGGAGTGGACACTAGATAAATGTTCGTTGGATAAATGAATGCATGTTAATTCATCCGTTTAGTGGCACTCTGCTAGATCCTAGAAATATAATTATGGTCAACACACAGTCCTTGTCCTCAAATGGTTTATAGAGTAATAAAAGAGTTGGAGAAATCAACAGGCACTCTCAATACCACAGTGCTAAAGGTCTATAGTAAGGGTGAGCTTGGGATGGCATGAGAGGGGGAGCACCTTTATTCAACTCAGCTTAAAGTCAGGGATGGTTTACACAGGAGGTGGGTGGTATCTAAGTTAGCCCTAAAACATGAGCCATAACCAGCTGGAAGACAAGATATAGGGAATCAAGGGGAAAACAACAGGCAAATGGGCTGCCATTGTGCGAAAGTTGAGTTGGTGCTTAGGAGGAGATGGGAAAGGTATAAAATCAGGCTAAAGAAGTTAAGAACTTTCATGTTTTGTTAAAGGCTTTGGAAGTTTTAACCATAAGAGCAATGGGAAGCATTTTTGTAAAATGCCATGTGACATCTTCTCCTCACCCCTCATCCCTAGTGCCACTGCCTTCTTCAGGTTCCTGGCTTCCTCCACATTCACTCAGCAACCCTTGGCCCTCAATGCAGCTCTAGCCACAGAAACCTCTGCTTTTTACTTGTCCCTGACAGTTCACTCTCCTCATAGAGTAATCTCTTTAAAATCTCAGTCATTGCATGGTACTTCCCTGCCCTAAACCCTTCAGTGGCTTCTTGTTTCATTTAGAATTCTCCTATATCAATGTCTCTTATATCAGTGTTCTATAACACTGTTTCTTACCATAACCATTTTGCCCACCAGGAGACAGGTAGTAATGTCTGGAGATGTATTTTTGGTCACAACAACTTGGGAGAAAGAGTGTGACTGGCATCTAGTGAATAGAGGCCAGAGATGCTGCTAAATAGCCTACGATACACAAGATGGTCACGACCAACAAAGAATTGTTCAGAAAGACAATAAGGCTGAAGTTGAGAGTGTTTGTTCAGTGGTGATCTGCCCCCCACTCCCACTGACCTTATCTTGAATCACTAATTCCCAGAGACTCCAGGCACACTAGTTTATTACTTGTTTCCCAACACACCAAGCTCTTTCTTTCCCCAGGGTCTTTGCATCTGCTCATATCTTTGCTTAAAAAACTATTTTTTAAATAAACATTCATTGGACACCTATGCTAGATCTTGTGTTAGATAAAAACAATAAGACAGAATACCTCCCCTTGAAAGGTGTATAGATTATTAGTTGAAGTCAGAGGTGGAAGAAAAGAACTTATTGTTTGTGCAAGATACAAGTACAAGGTCACTTCCAACCTAGTGGTGGATATGAGTAGTGAAGAGGGGAAATCCATAAAACTCCTTCAGGGTAGAGACTATGACTGAGAACAATTTTTAATCTTTAATATCTAACACAAGTGTTCTATACATAGCCAGGACTCAGTAAGCTCACAAAAGGTTAAGTCTGTCTTCTAAAGTTTATAAAAGTCTTTATCTTCATGGATATGAATCCAAAGGATGTGCTGCTTTCTTAAACTGGAGAATATTTTAAGTACAAGAATAGGCATTGAAACTTTCACTTCCTTTTGATACTATTCATACTTTGCCAATATAGAACACCAGTCATTCAGGAGTAAATCCACAGAAATAAAAAATCACTGAGAGAAAATGACAAGCCCAACAGTGTATTTGGTAGAGACATGATAACAAAGGGGTCAGGGGGAGTACACACACATGAACAGATGCAGAATAAACATTCATGCTAAAAGCCCCCCTGGATTCAGAGAGCAAGGTGGTTTATGGGGACACTGAGAACCATGACACAGTTTTTCCCACCAAGGGAAGGGACACAGATTTGTACATAAATTATAATGCATTCTAAACTGAGATTCAAAGAGGTCTGAAAAAGACATCCAAGAGTACAGAGTGTTTAAGTGTGTCTAGTGTGAACCCACAAAATCTTCCTGCAGTGATGACATCAAAACAGAGCTTTGACTAATATTAAAGTTCTCACATTCCCTATGAGAACCAGAGATGGGTTGGAAGGTTCTCGGTTATTACCCACCGTACACAGTGAGTACAACAACTCTGAGGACCGTGCGGCCCCAGATAACAAAATTCTTCAGTATGTGTTTAGTGTATCTACCTTATGGAAATCAGTGTGATGGGTCACATGAGAGCTGGAAAAAGGACTAAAACATGGTCCTTGCCTTGAAAATGTTTTGGCTCAGAAAAGAAGAAAAGGAAATTATACTTAAAAACTACTGCACAAGATATGTGACCAATGTAGAGCGTGTATGTGTGTGTTCAGTTTCTCAGTCATGTCTGACTCTTTATGACCCCGTGGACTGTGGCCTGCCAGCCTCCTCTGTCCATTGGATTTCCCAGGCAAGAATACTGGAATGGGTTGCCATTTCCTCTTCCAGGGAATCTTCCCAACCAAGGGATCAAACTTGCGTCTTCTGCATTGCACGCAGATTCTTTACTGCTGAGAAACCAGGGAAGACCAATGCATAGAGTAGTACAAATATAATAGCAAAAACAGGTGTAATAGAAATTATATATTGTATATATGATTACATAATGTAATAGAAATTACATTATGAGTGAAGATTTCACTGACAAGTTTTTACAAGGATGGAGATGATTTTGATAGGTGGTAATCACTGAGGAGTAGAGAGGAAAGTTTGAATAACCAGCAGAAGAAACTGGCAGATTTGATGCCAATAATTCATCTGACCAGTACATTGCATAGTATGTAGAATCATTTTAAATTTCGGGTGAGATCATATCACTTAAATCCCAAGCTAGGGCAAATGGACATTCTTCAAGGGGGAAAGGTTTAGAGGAAATAAAGTGCATAAATGTTTAGAACTATAGGACTGACATATAAGAACAAAGTTTTTAAAAAAAGTTCCAGGGTTCCAAATGACACAAAGGAGATTGGTCATTAACTCATGGTTAAACCATTAGAATAGTCTAGACCTGAGATTAAAGGACTGAATCTAAGGTATGAGACAAGGAATAGAAAGGAAAAAGTTAAAACAGGGCATCTTTTGTAGTTATCCAAGAAAACACACTCAAATTAAAGGTTTTATCATAGAGTATATCAGAGAAAGTTTATTGCTACAGTGATCTAATATCTATTTCTGGATACTGATTCCAAATAATTTTCCCTTCCACATCCTATCTTTACACTTAAAATCACTTTCCTTCTGAGGAGTATCCCTTGCTCTGAGGTCTGAAGCTCAAACTCTCTTTCGTTTCTGCCAATGACTCAGGGAAAAACCTTGAAGAAGTTATGACCTTGCTGAACCTCGTTTGCTTTAGAGTGCTCTGCAGGAATGTGGAACATAACTAAGCAAAATGATGGCCACGAAAAGCCAAGTGCCTTGGTGTTCCTCATCAGTACAGAGCTGATCTGTACAATGGAAAGGTGGGTCCCATTCCAAAGAGAGCAGTCAGCCAGCCAGGGCCACTGGACTCAGAGCCAAAGCAAACACCGCCCCCGAACACGCTGCTTTTCACACACAATGCCTCCATCTCTCTCACTGTTTCAGGTTTCTCTTTTGAATCAATTTCATAGCAGTCAGGGCTCTTTATCGTTTTAGACAGAATTTTCAATTTTCACGTTCCCCAGCCTCTTTCCAAACAAAATCTGAACAAAACAATATCCAGAGTGAGAAGCCTTCAATTCATGATCATGGCTCCACTGGTATCTTTAGATTTGTGTCAAAACACTGGCACTTGTTCTATAACTATTGTCATTCAAAGGAAAGATTTCAAATAAGCAATTCCAATGGTGATGAAAACATTTTTAAAATATATTCAGCTCCTATTTTAAGAGGTAAGTCCTAATATGCGTTGATTTTCCAATGTTTTCTACAGGGAATAGAAGAATAAAATTTCGATATTTTATCTATCCTAAATTTGCTAAATTCAAAAGTCTGCATTTTATTAGTATGGAAACTTAACAGGCAGAAAGAATAGGTGTTTGCCTTCAAGGACACATACCAAATCTGACCAACTAGATCTCAAAAGAATGAAGATGTTTCCAAATATTTTAGGAATAAAATATATTAGTCAACATCTATTTCCAGCCTTTCAAACTAAACAAAAGATCGAAACGCCTCCCAGTATAGAACATCTAAAAATGCCCAGCAAAATACAGAAAATGTCTCATAGAAATCATGGTCTATCTGTCAGAAAGTAAGAGAAATAACTGGAAAGAAAAAATAATGGCAACAAGAAAGAATAAATCTATCACATCAGTAAACCCAAGAGCCTGAGCCTGCCCTGTAACACTGGGCCAGTCCTCGGGGGGCTCAGGCATGAGTTGGAATGACCATCTGAATCCTACCGGCTGGACACCAATCCTAGGGACACATGCTGGGGAGGGTATAGATGGGAGATATCCCCCTGAAATAAAACTAGGATACTCTAAACACAGTATAGCCATCTGGTCAACTAGGAAAAAAAAAAAACAACACGCCCCTCAGAGAGAGAGACAGTGAAGATACATACTTCTTTTTGCCTTGCCACTAGATATAATGCCATTACAAGAAATCTCTAAAGATATTCCTAACCATAAAACTACAACTGAGTTTTGGGCTGGAATTCCCATAACCTTTGCAGTTTGGAAAACTTTAAGCCTAAAATGCAGTGTGAAGTGATCCTGGCCTTCCATGAATTAGTCTTACCACCACCCCCTCAAAAATATATCAATGGACATAAAGTATGAACACTATATCCATCAAGTGTCTAAGCAATCAACAATATCTTTGTTGCCACATATTGTCCTGCAACGTAACATTACCATCCCTCCATCAAACAGCAGAGTCCATTCGCACCTCCTTGAATGGAGGATAACACTGTGACTATTTTGACCAATTGACTCTGGCAAAGGCTGAAGAAAACCCACACTTTTATTTCAATAGTTTTTTAGAGAAAGCATTTGTCTTTGCCTTCATTAAGGACAGTTACCAAGTTAAAATCAGAAGGATAACACGGCTTAGTGCTAAACAGTTAATGTTACCCTCTCCAGTGGTGAAGAAAACATGATTTGAAACTATCTTTTCCAGGATTAAATAAGGTCTTTCAAAAGTAGTACACTGAGGAGATGTGTCCACACAGGGTGATCTATGACTCTGTCGTCTTAAATAACATGCCAATTAAACTATCTTGCTTTTGAAGTAATTGGAAATTAAAAGACGCTTACTCCTTAGAAGGAAAGTTATGACCAACGTAGACAGCATATTAAAAAGCAGAGACATTACTTTGTCAACAAAGGTTTGTCTAGTCAAGGCTATGGTTTTTCCAGTAGTCATGTATGAATGTGAGAGTTGGACTATAAAGAAAGCTAAGCACCGAAGAATTAATGCTTTTGAACTGTGGTGTTGGAGAAGACTCTTGAGAGTCCCTTGGACTGCAAGGAGATCCAACCAGTTCATCCTAAAGGAAATCAGTCCTGAATGTTCATTGTAAGGACTAACGCTGAAGCTGAAACTCCAATACTTTGGCCACCTGATGTGAAGAGCTGACTTATTTGAAACGACCCTGATGCTGGGAAAGATTGAAGGCAGGAGGAAAAGGGGATGACAGAGGATGAGATGGTTGGATGGCATCACCAACTCAATGGACATGAGTTTGGGTGGGCTCCGGGAGTTGGTGATGGACAGGGAGGCCTGGCATGCTGCGGTTCATGGGGTCACAAAGAGTCGGACATGACTGAGCAACTGAACTGAACTGAACTGAAGTAGTACTTACAAAGAAAGTAGAAGGCAATGATGGCTGTTGTTACAAACATTTACCTTGAGTTTGTGTTCTTTCCTGTTTACAATCACAGCTGTGATTTGCTGGTCCATGAAAATCAGGATGGTGACCAACAAAGCAGGTATGGCAGCTGCAAGGTACACCCACCAGGGGTTTCCGCCAAATGGTGCAACAAACCAACCTCGGTTTGGACTCGTTGGCTTGATGAAGAGAGAAGACATTATTTGAAACAATATTAATACATACTCCATGATGAAAAATAAGTGGGGAAGACAGTTTTCTACTTGGAGAATCAACATGTGAAAAAACAGAAACAGGTTGACTGATAGGTTAGACAAAGATTATTCACCAAAAACTTCGTAAGGGGGTTATTTTTAAGGCAATGTTTTAAATGAAAGAAAACTAAGAATATAGTGTGATGGAAAAGAAGTAAATGTCATTTTGCATGTTCAGGATGATCTAAGATAAGACTCAGGAGGGAAGAAAGTGATTTAAGGGACCGGCCATAAGAAAAACCCAAATGCAATGTTCAGTAATGAGGCAGGCAAGAAACTACAAAATCACCTTGAATTTTGTCCATTAAGTTTTAGCAATTGCACTGAAGTTGTGTCTACTGCTGACAAATTGAAATGGTTTCATAATTAACACATTAAAAGCTACAAATATTTAATGTTATATTAAATATATCTTATTTTCATATTTTCCTATTCTTTTCCAAATTTTAAACACACAAATAAACTAAAATAGAATCCTATCTATGAATTATTTTCTCCACATTTACTATTGAGAAATCCTCACTTCTCCTAAGATATTTCTGTTTCGCTTTGCTCATAACTCCATCACTCAATCTATACACATTTTACTACATTTACCAGGCTGTGAGCTTAGAAAGAAAGGAACTCTGTCTTGCTCTTCAATGTATTTCAAATCTCCAGTACAGGGCTTGACTTAAAGCAAACATTCAATAAATGCTGACTTAAATAACTGAATAAATGAGAACTTATCTTTGCTAATGGCAGAGAAAATGCAAAAACAAAAAACCCAAACATTTTGTTTGCTATAACACTGATATTCATTTCTCATTAGGTAGTCATGAAGCTAAAACTGCTGTTAGTTTAATTTTTCTTAGCAAATATCTGGTTATCAGTGATGAAGAGAAAGATTAGTGGTGTTCTAGAAAATAAGTGAAAGACTTAAAATGGAAAATTTAGACAGGGATATTCAAGAATGACTGAAATGTAAATTTAACCCATTAGGTCTTCACATACCAACAGGTTTATAAAATGAATAATTCGCATATCTTCTTTGTAATAATTAAAATGCACATTATATAGAAATGTGTGTCATAGCAAGTTGTCTGGTAGCAGGAAAACAGCACTGAATTAGTAACGTAACCTTGGATAGTTTATTTAATTTTTATAAGCTTCAATCTCAACTTCACAAAATCAGGATGATAATAGTTACATTACATCCTAGAATTATCATATGCATCAAGGTTACAAGTTGTTTGAAAATGTTTTGGATATTTTAAATACTCTAAATAGATAAAACACATTTTATAATGTATGTATTTTCAATTAAAATCAGTATAATGTGAACCTTGCATTTAGTTCTAGTCAGGCATTTAATTTCAGTGAAAAAGTAGACGAAGTGTATAGTAAGAGACCATTTATAACAAACAAATGGGTAACTATACAAAACTAACTCAGAGATAAGACAAAATAGAATAAAGGAAAGGAAAGAAAATCAGGGAATGACCAAAAGACAGAAATTCACCTACCTTGAACTCACTTGGCACAATTAGTTTCGGAGTGTCCACACCTACTAGAGCATCTATTACACAAAAGATGAGAATGGATAAGATAATGGCAAAGTCACTGATGAGCTTTCTTGCCTGGGAAGAGAAAAAAGAAACAGGAATCTTTAAGCACTGGATATATGTATGTCATATATATATGACATATATATACACGTGTGTGTGTCTCTGTTTGAAGTGAATGAAGAATTCTGTTATTTGCTAACAGTTTCTAGTAACAGCTTCATCAACAAATTAAAGGAGGTGTCATACTGCAGGGAGATTATTTTTTTTTAAGTTGCTTTTGCATCACTTTCTTATCTGGCCAGAAATAATCTAACTGCATCAAGCAGTTGTGTGTGTTGTGTGTGTGTGCATGTGTGTGTGTGTTTAGATAAAGGAAGGGAATCAAAGAAAATATATCCTTGAAGTACTGTACTCTCTTCCTGTATGTCACAGAAAGGAGAGCTGGATAAGGATGAAATTTCAAGACATGTTATAAAAATCTGCACAGAGACATAGAATTCTTTTTATTATTTGGGAGGTAGTATTGTCTAAGCGCACTGGAGAAAGAAATGGCAATCCACTCCAGTATTCTTGCCTGGAAAATCCCACGGACAGAGGACCTGATGGGCTATAATCCAAGGGGTAACAAAGAGCTGGACATGACTGAGTGACTAAATAACATCAATGATGAGTACAGAGCAAGAGCAATTCCATAAGGTAACCTGAAAACTCCAAGAAACTTAGCAGGGAAGGGGTTACAGTTTCAGGCTAATGAATGGACTGAAGCCTCAGAGAAACAAAAAGTCATGGAAGACAGAAAGCTGATGGCTTCACTAAAATGGCCAAATAAAGTATTTTTTCACTCTAGGCTAGTGCTTAAAATTTCCTGTATATGGAGCATCTCTCTCTCCACTACTTCTTAACTGTAGTTACCATTAGCAAGCAGATTAGATTACCATTAGCTTACAGCCTTTAAATTTACTAAGTACCCGCCTCTGGTTAGGACAAGGGCTGGGCTTTGCGGGATGTGCATTAAACAAGTCTTTCCTGTGGAGTGGGTGCAGAATGGCCATTTCTGATTCAGCAGGGGAGCATGGGGCCATAGAGTTGATTGTCAGGGCCTCTTCAGTGACTAGTGGCACTGACAATGGCCTACAAGCATTACTGGAGCACAAACAGCTGAGTTTCCCAGTAAGGTATGTATTCATGGTAGTACACAGTTTGATCATTCAACAGAAATTTACTTAGCACATTCAGCTCTCTGTATTCACAACTTCTGCTTCCATGAAAATGAAGGACCAACTGAACCTAATACTTTGCTTGGTGCCAAGGATATCAGTGAACAAAACAGATACAATCCATGTCTTCATGAAGCTCACAGTCAAGTCACACTTGAGAGAGCCTGCTCCTAAACAAAATCAGGATTGATTCAGCCGTGGTCACATTATCTCAGGGTGAGCAGTCAGCTTTCTGATGCTGCTAGATGAAGAGAGATAAGTGATGGGGCTTAGTGGTGGCACAGTTCTTAGGACAGAGGGTCTTTTGAAAGAGCAGTAGGACTACAGCAAGCAGGTATTCAACAGAAACTAAAGTGGAGAAGGGAATTATTTGGCAACGTGGGTGTGCAGGACATGTTGTAGTTGTTCAGTCGCTCAGTTGTGTCCGACTCTTCGCGACCCCATGGACTGCAGCACACCAGGCTTCGCTGTCCTCCACTTTCTCCCCGAGTTTGCTGAAGTTCATGCTATCTCATCCTCTGCCGCCCTTTTCTCCTTTTGCCTTCAATGAAGGCAGAGTCATGCTCACTTCTTGACTGTGACTGGGTAGCAGGAGCCTTGAGGACTCACTAGCAGCAGGATCAAAGATGATCCTTTTGACCAGGAGTTCCTTTCCCTCTTGGAGGACTGGTCTAGCTTTCTGCATAAGTCCACACAGAGGAGCAGAGAGCCAGCTATGAGACTTTAGGGGCAATTTAATACCAATCGCATACAATAATACAAGCACAAATAGATGGCAGGGATCAATTTGGGGAACATATAGTACAGAACTTAGAAACACAGTTTTCATAATCAGATTGTCTGGCTTGGAACTCCAGCATCATTATTTCCTAGTTGTAAATACTTATCCTTTCTTAGCTTTAATTACTCCAACCACAAAATGTAGCCAAAGTAATCCCTACGACTTCATCAGTTTGTTATAAGAATTAAATAGGATAAGCCATGAAAGTGCTTAGCATAACACCTGCAACACCATAAACTCTCCTAATGTACATTAACTCGGGTTATTCCAAGTTCCACAAAGTCTCTCTGGCTGCAGAAACCACTGGGATAACTAAATAATTTACTGTCAGGAGGTCTTTGAAAGGAATCTTGAATTCCAAGAAACAAGAAATAAAAGCCCAGTAATAATATGAAACTTCCATGCAGAGCTCATTTTGGTTGGAAGTATCTGGAATCCCTGAAGAAAAAAGGATGTTTCCTGGGGCTCAATATTGGAAGAAACACTCATTTCTTTAGTTTGTGCGAGTTAAGTTTTGACACAGGCAATTTGGGATGGTCTGGCAAGTGATCGTCACTGTGAAGCAGGTGTAATTTTTATTTTTTTATTTTTTTAATTTATTTTTTTTAGTTGGAGGCTAATTACTTTACAATATTTTAGTGGTTTTTGCCATACGTGAAGCAGGTTTAATAGCAAGATGTTATAACTGCTCTGGTCCAGTAGGTTGTGAATCACTGAAGACCAGAGGTCAATGCAAAGGCAAAAAAGGAGTTCTCTCTTCTTTATCACCCTCCCAATCCTTACTTAGCAAGTCCAAGTTTTTGAACTCCGATATCCTAGAAATTGCTCCAAAAGACGGTAATGGCTATTAAAAAGTCAGTGTTTCTCCTCACCTCAGCCCCCACCCCCATAAACAGGAGGAGGGAAGCAGAGGCTAGCAAATGAATCCAATCTGCCATTTCTTGGTAGAAATTCCGTAAGGCCCGCACCTCTGGCCCTTCTAGGGGAAAGACCTGACCAAGTGAAATCACTACTAAGTACCAGAGAAATGTTGCTTCTTTACTTAGGAGAGGAGGCATTCTCAGCCTTCCAAACACTGAGCATCAAAGCCCTAAAACTGCTCTTTCAGTAGTTTTCTCCATCTTCATTAATGACGGTTTTTTTTCCTATTGCTTAGGCCAAAAACTTTGGACCATCCAAACAACTCTTCTCTTCCTTTCACATCCTACATCTAACAGGTCAGCCAATTACCTTCAAAGATCCTGTCTCTTCTCATCACCTCCATTGCTATTCCCACCCTTATCTAAACCACTATGTTATCTCATATGGTTCCTGCATCCCATCTTCCTGTCTCTCCACTCACCTGCTTCAGGACATTGCCAAGGTATCACCCAGGATAATTATGCCAAAATTTAGGTCAGATAATGTAGAAGGTAGAATAATGCCCCTCTAAAGATGCCTAATTCCTTGACTCTGTGAATATGTAATGTAACATGGCCAGGGAGAATTCGAGTTGCAGGTAGAAATTAAGGGTACTAATCAGATGACCTTGCGATTGGGGAAACTATCTAGGATTATTCCAGTGGGTCCAGAGTAATCACAAGAATTCCCATTAAGTGAAAGAGGGGGGCAGGAGAATCTATGTCAGAGAGTGATGCAGCATGAGAGACTAGACTGATCACTGCTGGCTTTGAAGACGGAGGAAAGGGGCCAAGAGCCAAGGAACGTGGGCAGCCTCTAGAAGCTGGAAAAGGCAGGGAAACAGTCTTCCCCCAAAGCCTTCAGAAAGAACAGTCCTGCCAACACCTTGATTTTAGCCACTGAGACACATTTCAGATTTCTGACCACCTGATCTCAAGACAATAAATCTGTTTCATTTATTGTGGTAATTTGATATAGCAGCAATGGGAAAATAATATAAATAAATAGATAATTTAGCTATTTTAGTTTAATCATTAGTTTCACAAATTTATATAAATATATAAATTTGTAAGAACCCTTTGGCAATGGCATTCTTGTCAAGTGTGGCAATATTATACTATATGTATCATTTTTCAGTCTCTGAATCATGTCTGATCTCTTTTGCAACACCATGGACTATAGCCCACCAGACTCCTCTGTCCATGGGATTTCCCAGGCAAGAATACTGGAGTGGGTTGCCACTTCCTCCTCCAGGGGATCTTTCTGACTCAGGGACTGAACTTGCGTCTCCTGCATTAGCAGGCAGCTTCTTTACCCTTGAGCAACCAGGGAAGCCCATATTATGTGTGTTAACAGTACCTAAGATGTCAAATGCTAATAATTCAGGATTACATTTCTTAAAATGTATGGGGAAAGAAAGCTCCTCTATTCATAATATTGCTTAACCCCATTAAAAAGCACAGCCAGGGTGATCTGCTCTGTACAATATACTGCCTTCTATTTCCCCTTCCTTCCTGTAAAATTGTACAATACTGTTCAGGAACAGCAGAAATCACCCCTGGAGGGTGTTTATTGTAAGACATTCATTTCTAAGATATTGGATCTAATTTAAACTTCATAGTCAAGGAAATTGATTTTTCCCTGGCCACTTTTGTATTCAACTCTAAATCCTCTAATTAGCAAAGGTAGGTAGGGGTGCTATTTTAGCAGGCTCTTCTTATCCTATACTAAAATTAATCTTTAATTGAACGAGGCAAAACCAACAGCAGAAACTAGAAATACAAGCATTAAAAATGCCCTAAAAATGTCAAGCACTGAGTATACCCAGTTTACTAGATATACTCTAGGACTCAGATACAAGAGCGTGGCATCTGACTTTAAGGAATAAGAATCACCCTCTTTGGGCTTTCCTCACATTTTCCAAACATACTTAGCAAAAGAAACATGTATGGATTTCCTTTCATTTTTAGTTTATTTTATCCTCCTTTTTCATCAAACTTGATCTCCTTCAAAAACACCAAAATAGTACTCTTTTATATAAATAAATCAAATTAGAAACCCATAGTTCCTAATTTCCTACTAGCTATTACTGATAATGATTAGAAGTAGAAGTGCCAAAGTTTTCATGAGAAAACTGTTCCTACAAGATTTCATGCCAACCCTGTGGATTCAGAGACCTCAAATTTAGCTTGGACAAACATCATAACTAATGGGTCTATCCAGTCAAATGCTAAGTCTCTCCAGGCTCAAACTTCAACATCCTAGGAATATAAACTATTACAATCTAAGTGAAACACAAGTAGACTCATATATCAAGGACTAACTATTAAAAAAAAAACTTTGCTCTTTTTTGAATGGTACACAGATGTGCTATGACATATAATAATTCCTCCACTCATGAATGGTGAAAAGCAAAGCATATTTCAGTGAAGACTCTATATCAGAATAGTTTTGAGTACTTTTATTTTTATTTACCATTTTTTAATTATAAAAATGAAAAGAAAAATATTTCTTTCTTCTGCAGACTTACAAAATATCTCAATGAATCTAATAAAAAGCAACCTGGCTTAAATATTTAAACTACCAAAGCAAATAAGAAATTAAGTGGATGGGAAGGGAAATTCAAATAACCATACGCTGTTCTCTTGTTCCTGGGCAAAAACAACCTAATAAATCTATTATACACATACTCTTCATGAAGGATGATACTGTATTAATTATTAAGAGAGTCATAATCATTGAGACACCAACAGCGAGAAGCTAGTTAATTTACAGGGATAAAAAATGAATTGGGTTCCTCAGAAGCCCCAGAGGGTATTTGGTTTTCACTTTGTGAGGATTGCAGCTGCTCCCAAATTAACTGAGGGAGAGGCTGTGAGCCTGCAAAGCGGTTCTCAATGGATGGAGCTGTTACAAAGAGACAAGAACAGCAGCAGGCACCCTGTGGGTTCTCAATAAATATTAATTCATGATGTCAATTCCTCTCATGATTGCAGTGCATGGAAAATGCTAAACAACACTGTAAAAAAGGCATTTATTCTAGATGGAAAAAAAGAGTATGTCAGACAAGTATGTGCCTTTTGGCAGTCATGAAAAGGCAGAAAATATCACAAAAAAATTTAAAATTTGATCCCCCCAATTAGAATTAGAATTTGGGCTTCCCAAGTGGCACAGTTGCTAAAGAATCTGCTTGCTAATGCAGGAGATACAAGAGACTCACGTTTGATCCCTGGGTCAGGAAGATTCCCTGAAGGAGGAAATGGCAACCCACTCCAGTATTCTTACCTGGAAAATTCCATGGACAGAGGAGCCTAGTGGGCTACCGTCCATGGGGTCTCAAAGAGTCAGACAAGACTGAGAGTGAGTGCGCACACACACACACACACACACACATAATCAGAGTTCACTAAAAGGAAAAGTCTGATCTAGACTCTAGGATTTCTATGTCATAAGCTCCAGAGTCAGAGAGATTCAGGGAACTAAGAAGGGAATTGGATTGTGTTATTTATCTAGGAGGGCCTCAGAGCCTACCAGTGAAAGTCTCCCAGAAAGAGATTGTTTTTCCAAGCAGGGGCAGAGGGGAGTGGGCCTAAGAAAGTGGTTCAGCAGGGAAGTTAAGGAGACTTCAGCAGTCACATCTTCTTCCTCCATTCTGCCTCAAACTGAGCAGAAGAAAAAGACCCACATGAATGAGTGCCAGACCCAAGTAAGTAAATCACCTGGAAAATACTATGTCCCAGTCTGGTCACTATATTCTAAGTTGAAACTGAAATTTGGAACTGACTCAGAGAAGGATGACCAGTAGGAGTCCAGAAAATATATCACATAAAAAATGATGAGAGACCTCAAGAAGTTGTAGTGAGTAAACTACCTTCACACATGTGAAATCTGTCATAGAAAAGAAAGACTACACTTGTTCTGTGTAGCTTCAAAAGGCAAAGGCAGACCCCAAGGACAGAGGCCATGGAAAGGTAGATTTGTGTTTCTATCAGGAATGCCTTGGAGATGTGAAATTTCCTATCTGAGAAGCATTCAAGCAGCCCACAAATGAGCACTTGTCAGGAACGAAGAGGCAATGTTGAACTCGATGCTGTTCAACGTCCTAACACTAAAATTCGATGATTAAGACTCAGTTATCAAAACTTCTTGATCCTCCAATAGGGCCGTCTTGGCTATATCTCCTCTCCCCCAAACCATTACAAAAAAGGTTTCCAGGGCTTTAAAAGAAGGTGGTTCTATAATTTAATATTAAGGTACAAAAATTAAACATCTTAAAAGAATAGTTAGTAAGTCATATGTATAAATTAAGGCTTTCCTGGTGGCACTAGTAGTATAGAATCTGCCTGCCTATGCAGGAGACATGAGAGACTTGGGTTTGATCCCTGGGTCAGGAAGATCCCCTGGAAGAGGGCATGGCAACCCACTCCAGTATTCTTGCCTGGAGAATCCCATGGACAGAGGAGCCTGGTGAGATGCAGTCCATAGGGTCACAAAGAGTCAGACATGACTAAAATGACTGAGCATGCATGCACGCGTGTATAAATTAAACAATCTAGAAATGGAGCAGGAGACCATTTTGTATTAATGGATAGATTTCAATGCTGGGGACTTTTCTATGATGAATAACTAAGTTGATAGTGCTTCTGACCAACAAGGTACCACAGCCAAAAAGGCTTCTTCTTTCCACAGATTACCTCTATGCAATGATTAAAAACTCTTGCATCACATAGCAAAATGGACTTTGCAAAAAACAAACAAACAAACAAACAAAAACTCTCAAAAAATACTCAGGCCAATCAATGCTCTCAATATTATTTTTTCTTTGGGTTTTTCTCAATTTAGGTTCACTGTCATGTTTGTCATATGTCCAAAATCTTTGTTGAATATTGAACAGATTGGGTTGTGCTCAAAACCAAATATCTCTTTGTCATTCTTAAGGGAAAAATGTGAAAACCAGTTTTGGATTAAAAACAAATTTGACTTTAAAAATTATTGTTCTTGGTACAAAATAACACAAGACTTTGAAAATCTGATTCCCCTTCAACGAGAGCAAAGCCATTTTTTAAATGAGTTTCAATGGCAGGATGTGGTCTGATAGTTCTACAAGAACTAGCCAAATTATCACTCAGTGTTATTAACACTAGAATGTGACAAAGAGTATGGGCCCATTATTTCTTCCTCATATTTGGATACATTGTTCATTTCAGTTTGATAGTTCTTACTATTCACCAAGAAAGTTTCTTAGAGAAAAAGAAAGAGTAAGGATGTCATCTGATTCTTCTAAAGAGCTGTTTATTAACTAAACACAGTCAACATTAATAGAATCAATAGAATTACAGGCCAAAATGACAAATAAGAATCAAGGTTTCAAAAATATAGCTAATTGTGGAATCCAGACTGTTTTACATGGATAAAAACTAAGTATGTCACCTAACAAACATGCTCATTATGTTTTCATTCAAATTCCTGAAGCCCTACACTTTTTTCTCTTTATCTTGGTAAAAGTCAATACCTCAAAGACCACCATCAATTTATGTAAGTCACATGAAGTCACCAAAGTGTGATCCCACTGTAAGCATGAACGGGGCAAAGGATTAAATTGAATCATCTCATTTAAAAATGCAAAAATTGAACTTATTCAACAAATATATATTAAGTTCCTACTATGTTCCGAACCCATGAATTACTTGTCTTTGTATCCTTATCATCTAGTATTATACCAAGCACACAGAGTCAAAACAATTTTTTCAATATTGAATGAATATATTAACTATAGGATATAGAATACTTTTTCAAAAAAGAAGGATATCAACATTCTGCTCAAATGTCATCTAAATGAAGCAAAGAAATTGTCAAAGCTATTAATAGTACCTACAACTTACAGATTTTCTCTATTTAAATGACAATAACAACTAGGAGGATAGTAAAGAATCTCATCATTATATCAATGCAAGGGAGCATTAGCATCGTTGCTTATTCTAAGAGGAGGGAAAAGAGGAAAGTAAGTAGATCCTTGAGAAAAACACTTTCATGCCAATTACATACATCAGCCGGCCACACTGCATCTGACTATGCCAAAGTACCAATAATTCTGCCTAATTCAGAGGCTCTATGGATTTATGAGTTCTTCTAATCACAATCCTGATCTATTTTTAAGCTGACTGCTTTCATTTTGCCACCATCTGTTGCAATGATGGCATCTATGCTCCAGGAGTAGCATCATTGGTTGGTAGGGGACTCTGGAAGAACATTTCCTGTTAAAGCCCTGAGGCATCTGCTAGAGAAGATCACAGATTATGCTGTGATGCTCCTTCAGGAAGTTTTGATGACAAAATACTGGTGAAAGCCTTGAGGCCAATATAACAGAACGGGAAATGTATGGGACAACAGACCACTGCACCCCTCCTAAAGGGATGGGAAGCACAGGGGGCAGTCAGAGGGGTACTGCTATTCTACCATATTCCACTGAGCATCTGGAAGTATCTGATAGATTAAATTCCCGGGACTTCCCTGGCAGCCCACTGGTTAAGACTTCGCCTTTCAACGCAGGTGATGTGAGTTTGATCCCTCATCAGAGAGCTAAGATCCCACATGCCTCATGGCCAAAAAACCAAAACATGAAACAGAAGCAATACTGTAATAAATTCAATAAAGATTTTAAAAATGGTCCATATAAAAAATAAGAAAAATTCCTGATGGACTATTAGTTAGCAAAAGACTATTAGTTAGCAAAATTCCTCATGGACTATTAGTTAGCAAAGGCAAACTGTTTCATCTTAAGTGCTCAAACTGATGGACGGCCAGTGGCTGGCTTCATGAGGGAAGGTGAGAGCGGATAACCAACCCTGATGAGGGCAAAGACAATGAGAGAGACTGAACTAGGGGACAGAGGTATACACGTAAGTGAAAGTGAAAGTGTTAGTCACTCAGTAGTATCTGATTCTTTGCAACCCCATGGATTGTAGCCTGCTAAGGCTCCTCTGTCCATGGAATTCTCCAGGCAGGAATACTGGAGTAGGTAGCCATTCTCTTCTCCGGGGGATCTTTGTGACCCAAGGATCCAACCCAGGTCTCTTGCACTGCACACAGATTCTTTATCATCTGAGCCATCAGGGAAGCTCATGTAAAGGAGAGCTATTACAGCAGGATAATCAAGTGGACTGATGAGTTTAACTTGATAAAGAAAATCCTAGAAAGGTAAATATGATGGATATCATTTTTGTCATATCAGATCCTTTTCTACTCTTTTCTACCAAGCTCTCTGCCTTGGGAAGCTGACCTGTGTGGTCTACAATAGGCTCATTTGCTCTCCAGATTTCAGAAGATTTCAGCCCGGACAGGCTATTGGGGGAAGAGAGAGATCAGATTATTGATTCCCATAGCTATATCCCTTTGAGGTTGCCTCAGGCTGGCTAAATTCCTCAGTCCAAAGGAGGTCACGGGGCCTCTTTGGAAAGCTCTGTATACCACTCTCTCTTCTCCCAGGTTCTAGCAACCACTCCCATTCCACATCCTTTGAGTCAGGGATCATAACAATTCCACTGTTATTATCACTGGACATTACATGCTCCCTTGCAGTTTCCCTCAACCTAATGTCACCTTTGTATATCACGCTTTCATTAAACCCCTCAGACCATCCTAATCTGAGTGTATAATTTTGAATTTGCTAGATGACAACTGTGGATCATCCACAGACAGAGGCTGCCAGCAGCTGCAAAGGCAGACCTTGCATAAAAATGGAGATAATAATGAACTCTGGGGAATCTGTACTTCCTTCTCACTGCTATAAGCACAAGTTAAACATAGAGAATTTTATTTTAGGAGATGGAATCAGAAAACTCTCTTTAAGATTATAGAATATTAGAGTTTAAAGGATGTTAACTGCCATCTAGCTGGGCTCTCCTGTTATGGGTGTGGACTAAAGTCCACAGTTAGCTATCAAAGGGTACACTGTTAGTTACTGGCAGTGCTGGCCTTAGCATCCACAGCTTCTGGGTTCCTGCATATGTGCTCTTTCCATAAATTGCAGCATTTACCTCTACTTGACTGGGCTGCACTAGCCAACAAGTATTGAGGGCCTAGCCTGCATCCAATCTGGTGCTAACTGATGTGAGGAATAAAACAGAAGTGTAAGAGTTTCCCAGCAATTCTCAGTCTTGATTGACTAACAACACATACAAACATTTAGAAACAGAAGTATAAAAAGAGAGCGATGGCTGTGTGAATTAAAGGAGAATTGGACACTTTGTATGGCAAAGGCACTGCCATCCAGGATTAGCATTTTGCAGTTTTAGAGGTTTCACATGAATTGTTGGTGAGAGTGAGGAAGTAGTAACAGTTAGGCTTGAGCGCTACCACAGTAATCACATTTAAGCATATAAGTTTTAACTGTAGAATATAAAATACAAGTATGTGCTATGCTAAGTCAAGTCAGTTGTGTCCCAACTCTGCAACCTTATGGACTCTAGCCTGCCAGGATCCTCTGTCCTTGGGATTCTCTAGGCAAGAATACTGGAGTGGGTTGCCATGCTCTTCTTCAGGGGATCTTCCTGACCCAGGGATAGAACTCATGTCTCCTGTATTGGCAGGTGGGTTCTTTACCACTAACGCCACCTGGGAAGCCCAAAATACAAGTATATGAATCTATAAACATATTTGCTCCTACCTACAGAGATCATACTTCTAAATGATAGCTTAAATGAAAACATATTTTGGCAAATGAGAGGAAAAAAAGATGTTCTTATAATTTATGTATGTATGTACTATGTTAGCCATAACCGTGAAGTGAGTAGGGGAGGGAGATGACAGTGTGAAAGCCTACACACTTAAACATTACTCCTTGGAAATCAAATACATGTCCTCCTACCTGTTTATTTTATAATTTGGTGTAAGCAGCTGTAAACAAAGTTGAGAACCTTCTCAACAGGAATTGTAACTAGAATGCCTTCATTATTTTATTTTCACATATTCAATATTTTTCCAACTTTTCTCAACAGCATTTATCAATGTCTGAGAAATTACCTGCTTGGGCTCTTATAAGGAGAAATTTCTTTAAGTCCAAAGAGCTATTATCGATTTCGGAATTTGCAGGGAAAAAAAGGTGATGTTTACATGAACAGTTAAAATGATCACTATTCATCTTAAGGTTGAAATTATTTTCTAACTATGATTTACAAGTGCTTCACAAATTCTCTAATTTTCACACTATGGCAAATGAGAGAGATAAAAAGGGTGATGATTCCCAAAGTGAGAGCCAAAAAAAGAAAAAACAGATGTCCTGTAAATTAATAATTAAGAAGGAAAAATCTCAATAGAGAAGAAGAAAGCATCTTCAAAGACCTTTACCCAGGAAACTGTCCTACACATAACATACCACTGAAGAGGTGGATCAAGTAAGCACATTTCCCAGTGTGGGAACTGGTGTTACAAGCTCAAAGTCTCAGGGACAAGCACTTAACCTGAATGTGTGAAGCAGACAAGTCTTAGACAACAGAGAGTAGTAGTAGTGAGAACAATTAACTACCTGCAAAGGACAGTTTTCACCTATGCCCTCAAGTGCGTGTGTGTGTGTTTGTGTGTTTACAAATTGTGGGCTAAACAAAGAATGGATGAGGGTTGAATTCTGCCTAAGGACCACCACTTTGTGATGCCCTTTCAAGGCAGACAAAGTTGAACACTTCTTGCTACACTTCACTTTGAGGAAATTTTTCGTCCTTTGGGCCAGCTAGTTCAGGACATTTCTAATGAAATCTGCAGACCACAGTAATCTGCTGTGGTCTGAATACTGTCCTTCCAAAATCCATATGTTGGAATTCTAATCCACGAAGATGATGATATTAGAAGGTGGGGCCTTCGGAAGAGCATGAGGATGGAGCCTTTGGGATGGCATCAGTGTTCCTATAAAGGACACCCCACAGAGCTCCCCAGACCTTCTGCCACCTAAGGACACAGTGAAAAAGATGCTGCCTAGGAACCAGGAAGAGAGCGCTCACCCAACCATGCTGGCATCTGATCTTGGACTCCCCAGCCTCCCGAACCATAAAAAATAAATCTGTGTTGTCTACAAACCTTCTAGTCTCTGGTATTCTGTTATAGCCACCCAGACAGACTGAGACAATCATCAACTCTTGCCTTTATTTTCCATTTCATAAGAGATACCAGGGACAAAACATTTCCCAGCTGAAAGTGAATATATTAATTTTCAGTCTCATTTCCCAGGAATAAAAAAGGAATTTTTTATCAACTTCATCTCATGTCTTCCAAGTTCTCTTGCTCCTTCTACACAGAGCTCAGGAGGAAAGATTCATGAGATTCCAGTTGTAGAGAGCAGCTCACTGATAAAAATCGATTCATGAGATTCCAGTTGTAGAGAGCAGCTCACTGATAAAAATCAAGTATAATCAAGATTACTAAAAACTACTGACATCCTAAATAGTGAGAATTGAACTGTAAAGCCAAGGATTAACTTCGTTCTGCAGGTAAGAAAACAAAATGCCATTAACTAAATGTTGGTCTTATCTTGTAGTCTCTCTAGGAACCACAGTTTTGACTTGAAGCTCACCCAAGCATATTAATGGGAGACAGGATGTCTGCACAAGACAAGCCAGCTCAATTATCTGTGTTTCTCTACCGTGGCATTCATCACTATGGGAAGGGAAGGCTGGTTCAGATGATACCTATATCTACACCAGTACTTGTGTAACAGCACGGTTTACATTTATTTCCACAGCCCATAGTCCAACTACTAAATTACTCACAAGTACAGCTGATGAATAAAGAATTCTATGTCAAAATTCCTAATTAATATGGAAAGAGTTTTTGCTTATGTACTTAAACACACCATGGATCTCAAAGATCCATGGATCTAAATGGTCTCACGCATTTTTATATAGAATACACCTGCTTTTTCCTTTCAGTACAGTCAGAATTCAGACAGGCAGAATTTAGGATAGAATTACGCAAGCAAAATCCCGAAAGGTTTTTCAAAGCTAGACTATAATTATGTCAAAAACACGTATGCAGAGACTGGAAAGCAATTTTTAACATACAAAATCATATTGGAAAGGTTGAATTACAGGTGCCTTTTTCATTTTGTAAAACTACATTATTATTGAAACAGTGGGAATTCAATGAAAAATATTTAAAGCTCAAGTACTCACCGTGGTTGGAAAGTAAGGACTGGTTTTGAATTTTTTCAAAGCCATAGAAGAAGTGTAAGTGCCCAGGAAGAGGATGAAAGACATGAGTGTGATATCGGGAACAAAACCACAGTTGTTGCCCACAAGTTTGCCTCCATATTTCAAACATTCCTTTGTCGTCAGAAATGCCCAGTCAAAGGTAGCATTATGGTGCTGCAGAAGAAAAAACATGAAAATTTTTCTGGAGAACACTGTGACACATCAAAAGCAGCTTTTGATCCTTGATGGGCTATATGGGGATTTATGCTAAAAGTTTCTGTAAAACAGTTCAAGGATAAACCACTTGAAGGGTGAAATCTGAGGAGGTGTTAATGGAATAACAGGTAAGAGGGGCCAGGAGGCTGGCAGTTATTGAAAATACAGTGAGAATGATGCAATCCATTACCTGGTTTGTACTGCAACCCTACAATCACCCATCTGTTCAACAAACACAAACCACAAAGCCCTTTCCTGTGAACCTTCCTGAGAGCAAACCGAAACACAATAATCTCCTAAGTCTCCAAACGTGAGACTCTCTGAAACATCTCTGATGTCCAAAAACCCCTGCCTTCCGCAGTGCACAGCTTCTTGTGCTTCAATCTGATGGCCCCAGAGTCAATGCTCTAAAGTTTGTATTTGGCTAACTAATTTACCCCACACTTTCACAAATCAGCTATTTCTTTTCAAAATAACTAGAGATTGGTGACTTGAGGAACTAAACTCTAAAAATGTTGGCGATCTCTGCTTTCCCAATTGTGTATCCTAATGAAACACAGCTTTTCTTTTTGACTCCAGGGTCAGCGTCATGAGCATCCATTACTGGAATGTGTTGTGATGGGCTGAGGAGTAGGGTATGGGATCTCTATCCCTGTGTTTCATGGCCTCAAGCTCACAAGGCCATTTTCAAATTGTCTTCTGTCTCATGAATTGTGGTCACATTGTCAGTGCTGCACTTCTCGATAGCAGTGTAATTCTGTTCCTATTTACTGTTTCTAAAATGAGAGAGAATCCTTTAGCTATGGTACTAGATAAGGCCAGGACCCCCAGTCTCCAGATGCTGAGTTTTAGCTGCTATAAGTTCACAGCTGTCTTCTTCTCTAGAAAACTGCCTTTCATGACATAAGAACAGCCTTATTTGGAAGGTTATGCTCTCTTGCAGCCACCTACTGACAAACACTAATGGGGTGCTACTGTCCAAATATCCGGGCTCTCCTAAAATTCATATGCTGAAACCTTACCCTCATATGTGATGGTATTTGGAGGTGGAGCCTTTGGGAAGTGATTAGGTCAAGAGGGTGGAGCCTTCACGAACGGGATTTGTGCCCTTGCAAAACAGAGAGTTCCTTGCTCCTTCTGCCACATGAAGACACAATGAGAAGACTAGCTAGAACCAGGAAGCAGAGCTTCGCCAGACACTGAATCTGCTGATACCAGGAGGTCAGACTTCCTCTTAGGTGCAAGGCTAATGCGTATGTCATGTGCTAACAGAAGAGTAATTTGAGGATACCTTTCAAATAAATACAAAAAGATAAATTTTTCCTGTCCTTTGAAGGCAGGAGTTCTACGTCACACCAAATGCATCATCAATATCCTTTACCATTCATGCATTTTTTTGATATAAGTAAACTAGTCATAAAAGAAGATCACACACATAAAAGAAGAATCTCTGGACAGAAAGAGTTCATATTTTTATAGCACTCAAAAGGTAAAGTTCTTACGTAAGTCAGGAAAAAAAATAAACTCTAGATTTTTCCCTGAAATATTAGTTTCAACTTGTAAACAGCTGAATTGCAAAATTACTCTTTTATCAAACTCTGTTTCTGAGAGGTGATTAATCGTGTTTCATTTTGTTTTTCAGATTTCTGTAAATGGATATTTTTAAGCACAATACCTTTCAAGTTAAAAGATCATAACAGGTAGCAGATTTCTTTGGTTTAAAATAAACAAAAATTTACCATAATTGCAGCACTTTAATATCAGCAGAATCCTTCATTACAGCTGCAACTCCCCAAAGAGGTGAGCTGCATTAAAACAATCTCAACAGGAAGTTTTACTGATTTTCTTACAGAAATTCAGGTAGAGATGAAAACTATACAGATGTGCATGAAATGATAGACATGTTTCTTTCTTGTGTCACCTTAAAATGCTAGTATCCCATTTTTTTAATGCCTCAAATGATTCTTTGTGTCATTGTACAGAAAATATAGCCTCTGACATCTTCACTAAGGGCTCCAGCATAAAATCTTCAGGTAGCATGTATAAACCTCGGTATCTACATCTTAACACACAGTTTCCTACTCCCATAGAACTTAAACTCTAGCTAATAAATGTATGCTCAGTTGCTGTCATGTCCAACTCTTTGCGACCCAATGGACTGTAGCCCACCAGGCTCCTCTGTCCACGGAATTTTCCAAGCCATAATACCGGAGGTTGCCATTTGCTTTCGACATGAAAATGTTTGTGGTGGAGAAAAGAACCCAGTTATGGGTCTGGAAGGAAAAATGGGGTGTGGGTAAAAACAGGAATGGAGGAAGGTGAAAGATTAAGATGGAGAGAGAGAGGACGACTGACTAGGTTCTGGCCTCTCTGGACCACAGATGGGTAAACCCAGAAAAGACTACAGCAGAGTGTCTGCAGACCAAAGGGACTGTGTGTCACTAAAAAATAAGAAAGAGTGGACCAAGATGGGGCAGAATTCAGTTTAGGACATAGCAGGCACCAAAAGAAATCTTAGTTAACTGAATGAATGAAATCACTCATCAAGATCCTAACATTTGACATATTTAAGGAAGATTATCTATGAATATAGCTACTCTTTCTATCTGGAGGACAAAGTTAAAGTAAAATAAACTTTCAGTTTAGATTATCAGGTAAAATACAGTGTTTCCAGTTATATATGAATTTCAAGTAAACAATGAATAACATTTTTAGTATGTTCCATGTAATATGTGGGGCTTCCCAAGGTGGTGCTTATGGTAAAGAATCTGCCTGCCAAGGCAAGAGATGCAAGAGACAGGGGTTCTATCCTTGGGTCTGGAAGATATCCTAGGGTGGAAAACAGAAACCCACTCCAGTATTCTTGCCTGGAAAATTTCATGGACAGAAGAGCCCGGTGGGCTACAGTCCATGGGTTCAGAGAGAGCTGGACACAACTGAGCACACACACACAACTATACACACACATACATGTAAGATGTAGGACATACACTAAAAAAAAATTTGTTCATTATTTCTCTGAAATGCAAATGTAACTGGGACTCTATTTTTTTCTAACTCTGATGATGCAGCTTCACTTAGACACAGGCTATTTTGAGTAACAAAACAAAAGGTGGAAAATTTAGCCAAAAGAAACAGAGAATGCATTGGGCCCCTATTACATGGATAACTATGATAAGCTTTAGGGGAACAATAAAGAAGAATAAAAACATTTTATTATTGGAGAAATAAAATATGTCCACTTATGTATTAACTAAAAATGCAAGGCAGTAAAAGAAAGTGTCTAAACAAATAGTACAGAGATTAGAGATCAGAAGAGGGACTAATTAATTTCATTGAGCACAGGGAAAACAAAAGTTAAACTGCACCTTGAAAAAAGGGCTGGTCCTATAGAACTCTCATACTCAAAAGGCAGTAGGCAGAAGTATGGCCAGACAACAAAACTAGAAAGGAATGCAGAGAGAGTAACGAAAGCCCATGGAGATAGGAATAAATGTGACAAACTTTGGGTGTATATTTCTTCTGTACTAGCAGAAACAGGTACAGCATTAGATAGACACCATGAGCAAAGATGTGGATCTGGGGACATATGATGCTTCATTCACTTATCCAATAAGTCCTTTAGGCACCACTTATGAAATGTTCACCAAGAGGAGGAACGCAGAATGAATGGACCAGATGGACCAGAGCTGAGTGTCTGTGTAAATGGGCAGTGAGAGAAAAGAGACAAAGGAAATGGGACTAAGTTGCTGAGAGTCTTAACTGAGCTCAACCTCCTGAAAAGAGATTTCAAGCTATTTTTTTCTGAATCTCATTTTCTAGGGAGTGACCCTATTTGTATTGAGTGAATACATTCATAAACCTTAAAAGTAAAATGTATACCAAAGGATTAATTTTAAAATTTAAAATACCACAGCATCCTCCACAAAGACAAAACTGGGGGATATACGAGCGAGAATGGGCAAAAGTTTGACAGTCATTGAAGCTAGGTGATGTGTCTATATGAGGATTTATTGTACTATTCTATTTTAGGGCATGTTTGAAATTTTCCATAATATTTTTAAAAATAGGAACATGTAATCTTTAAGGAGATTTAAGGACAGAATGGTTTGTGCACTTGACTTTCTTAATGAGATAAAATCACAAGAATGTTATGCACAGGAAGATAAATATGACATTCCATTTCCCATGAAAAGAATGTTAACTCCTAGAATCACCCTGAAGGTACATCAAATCAAAGCACTTTTGCTTCCATGTCTGACTGCCAAGTCTTCCAAGAGACTGTAATAGTTCTTAGGCCCATGATTAACAGCATCTCCATGTATACATAATATGTGTCACTGGGCAATTCAATAAGCAAAAAGTAAGACATAAAAATTAAAGATTCTACATTGCCCTCTTTGAGTATCAACTGGTAAAATACATGCCTTTAAACAGTATATGTGTGTGTTTACATACTTAAGGGTAATGCTACAAATGAAAGTCTCAACCTTAGCAGTTAGGATTTTTTCCTTGCAATGGGTAAGCCAGATTTGCAGTGATCTGCAATCTTACTTTATGATCTATGGGACATATATGAGCTACAACTGTAGTTACATATATTGTTGTGAAATATCAAAAGTAACTGGTTGTCCTACTTATAATTAAGATACAGAAAGTTGCAGGAGACTGTTAGTAGTCCCAACCTAACAACCAAAACACGAGGATAAAAACTGGAGTGGGTAGCCATTCCCTCCTTCAGGGGATCTTCCTGACCCAGGGATCAAACCTGGGTCTCTTGCATTGCAGGTGGATCTTTTATAATCTGAACCACCAGGGAAGTACTCATAAGATCATAGTTTTAAAAATTCCACCAACAAGATAAGGATGTAAAAATCCTAAGTAAATTAAATGCCAAAAAGCTACAAGATCTTCATAGGAGAGAAGAGGTCCATGGCTGCCTCATCCCTGGCAGAGTAGCAGGTGGAAGATCAATGCAGGTGGAAGATCAATGCACTGGAGGTCTGGAGAAATGAGCCACATCTTTCATGAATTTTAATGATTCTGTAGTCTGGGTGACAAGTTAGAATTATGTGAAGCCCTCCCTAGGCATTGACCAAGCCTGCATCCACCCACCAAATCTTCTAATGGTTTTTGCCAAATGCACAGAGAGTTCATAAAAGGCTGGAGATTTGACAAGACAGCTGGGAGTAACACCACTTAGACACAGAATCTCCATCAAATGCAAGAAAGACACTTTTCTAAGACAGGAAGCAGGAAAGGACAGGCGAGAGAAATCCCTGTGAGGCTTTCAGGCACTTGTGAAAGGGCTAAGGCATCTACCCTCTGAAGGAGTGGAGTGAGCAGAGCAGTTGGGTAAAGATCTCCCAAGGCTCAAAAAGCTGGGGCATAAAACAAGAAATAGGGCATTTCAGAGGACTTTCTGGGATGATGGAAATGTTCTATTGTTTCAGGTGGTAGTTACATGAGGTATAAAATTGTCAAAACTCGTTGCAATGAGCACATTAAGAACTGTGCATCTTAGCATATGACTGAATTTAATAACAAATCAAATTATAAAAATAAATCTAACATGAAAAACAAATACCAACTGATCTATTCAATCATGTCTTCATAAGAGAAGCTTCTGACGTTAGATTCTGAAATCTGTTCTCTGCCTCTGAGAGGTGGTAATCTCAATTACCAGCCAATCTCAACACTTACTGTTCAGACAAGAGTGTGGATAAATTGTGGCTGGTCTCAAAGACTTACAGAGACCTTTGTAAGAATTTCTTTTGCAGGTTAAAAGGATATTCCAAGTGAGAAATCCATGGGAAAACAGATCAAAGAGGGAAAATTTAAAGACACAATGATGGAAACACAGATGTAGAGAACAAATGTATGGACACTAAGGAAGAAAGCAGGGGATGAGGAGTGAGAGATCTTGGGAGACTGGAGTTAACACTACATACTATTGATACTATGTATAAAATAGGTAATGAATGAGAACCTGCTGTATAGCACAGGGAACTACTTAATGCGCTGTGGTGACCTAAATGGGAAGGAAATCCAAAAAGGAGCAGATATACGTACACATACAGCTGATTCATTTCTGCTGTACAGTAGAAACCAACACACAACATTGTAAAGCAACTATACTCCAATAAAAATTAATTTAAACAAAGACACAATGATTCCAACAATAAAAGGAAATATGGAAAACCTGGCTTTTTATTCTTGAAGGGTTGTTATTCTAGTGTTCTCACCTCTGTCTAAATGATCTCATGCCCTGTTTTTCCTGCTCTTTCCCCTGAAACACACCCACACCACTAGGAAGAAGAAAGCTTGTCTTCATGCTAATGACACTCAAGAGCAAAGCCCTCCCTCGCTCTTACAGGATGTTCCTGGGGCCCTGTGAGAGGGAGTCTCATGGTGCCCAAGCGCTGCATGTCACTTTTACAGCATCTTCTTTCCTGACCTAATTATTGCCGAATGAAAAGAAGGTAATGAAGCCCTGTTGACTGTAGGTCCTAGGAAAGGTTCAGGCTAGCCGAGCTAGGGTGGCCAAACACACAGAGGACCCCGTAGGTGGTCAGAAGCAGTGGCTATCAATTTCTTCTCTCCACCAACCTGAGAGATGGTGGCAAATGGCCCAGTGGAATGATAAGAACACCTGAAAAGAGTAAAAACAGCACCGAACATTGACCGAGAGACAAGTTCGTGCCAGCCACTTTGCTGGCCGCCTATTTATTAATCTGGCTCTTCTAGTGTCTCTGAGGGAAATACTCTTCTCATCACCATTTTACAGATGGGAAGCTGAGAACGTCCCACAGCTTGTGATTAAAGTAGTGGAGTCCTGCATTTGCAACCAGGCAGTCTGATATGAGAACTCAGTATCTGTAAGTCCTTCTACGTGACATGCTGTTTTGCTTCCCCGAAGAATGGAAACAGGCAGATTTTGGAGTTAGAAAGCCTGAGTTCAAATTCTGATTTTACTGTATACTAGTCATATGGCCTTTGAAAAGTTAGCTAAGCTTTATAAGCCTCTAATTCATCTATAAAAGACAGGTAACACTATAACTCAAAAAGGTATTGTGAGGATTATAGACAATTAATGTAAATAGCCTGGCCCCTAGTAGGTGCTATAATTGATGGTAATAAATCATATTACCTTTCTAACATTCATTTCTGGATCATGTATATATGTGTGTGTGTGTGTGTGTGTGTGTGTTTATGCAAAGTATACATAAAGGGATGGATATAGATAGAAAAGGAGAAATGAAGACTAAAAAAAAGTTGTCCTTTATAAGTACATACACACACACATTACATATTTTGCCCTAATTTCTTCTCTAGAGGAGCTGGACATAGAAACTGAATATATTAATTAAGGTATGTAATTGATACACACACGAGGGGACTGTTGCCCTGGAGTATATTCATAGGAATGAAAAAAGTCAACAATAGTAAACATTCCAATTTGAAAACATTGAAGCATCATGGTGCACTAGCAATTCCACAGGTTATGGAACCATCCAAACTACATCAATCTTTGTTCTACTAATTTATGGCTACTTCTGGGGCTTTGGTCACTCTCATTTATAAAATGGAGATAATTATGCCTGGTAGGTTGTGTAAATCATCACAATATACATTAAGGTTTACAATAATGGTAATATGTATAAAACACCTGGTCTCTTGTAGATGCTTTATAAATGGTAGCTAAATTATTATCATTAGTGTGAGTGTATGTCACAGTCATATCAGAAGTCAACCACAACTTCCATTTGTTTTCCATGAATCTAATAGTGACATCTTAGTATAATTACATGTCAATTACTAGAGTCTCTCCAAGATTTGCCCAAAGACAGGACTTAAAAATTTATTAGTTCAGGACTTCCCTGGTGGCTCAGATGGTAAAGAACCTGCTGGTAATTCAGGAGATCCAGGTTCAATCCCTGGGTCAGGACAATTCCCTAGAGAAGGAAATGGCAACCCATTCCAGTATTCTTGCCTGGAGAATTCCATGGACAGAAGAGCCTGGCAAGTCCATGGGGTCACAAAAAGTCAAACATGACTGAGCAACTAACACTTTCACTTTAAAGCTTTACGTGATTAGTTACAAAAAGAGTTAAGTTAGGAAACAATCTCTTTTCAAGTCATTGGAAGTAAATGTTTTATTAATTCTTATTTCAAATTAACCATCTTAATTAGTTACATATATATTTTAATTAGGTTTTAAATAAGTTTATGAAAGTCTAGAAGAAGTATTTTTCTCTGTTTTAAGTCATATCCTTTTAGGCACCAGGTCAGCTGGCTCAAAGATTGAAAACTGAATCTTTTCTCTATGTGGCCCTTAAGACATATACGTACCTCTTTCACACACACACACACACACACACACTTGTGTACTCACATGTGCTCTCAAACATGGATGAAATAAAGAGGCAAAGTTTGGAGAAAGGCAGAGAAAACAGTAAGGAAAGAAGTCAACAGAGCCATTGAATGTGAGAGAGAAACAGGGTCAAGTAAGAGATGTTCAGGAAAGATACAAAGTGTCATCTTTGAAAGGGATGTTGTGGGCACTGATTATATAATATCTCCAGAAGTGTTCTGGTCTCCTGAGAGATGGGCACTCTATCAATACAAAGTATTATGGTTTCTGTCTTTATAACTGAGAGATTGATATTCGTTGGTAAAATTCCATATCCAGTGCAGAAGGAACACAATTACAAGTCTGAAACAGCACTTGCCCCTTTTTCTCCAACACAAAAGTCTTCTTCCAGTGTGTGACCTTCCATGCAAAACAGCTCATTTTTAAAGCTTAGTTCCAGTCTCTTAAAGAGCCTTGGTTACAAGCCATGGGAAAGGATATCATGTGACAGAGGCACAGTACTTTCTAAGTGACACGGGAAACATCCTGCTACAATCACCCTCAGTGAAGGGAACACAGTACCATCTGGTCATCAGAAGAATTTGTAATCGTACTAGAAACAAAGAGAGGATTCCATGCTCTTACTTCGCAACGTACCTCACTTTCCCTTGTGAAAATATTTCAAGCTGATAATTAATGGATATAGCAGTCAAATTCCTGAGAAGGTTTGAAAATTGTATTATAGGAATAAATACTTAAGTTTGAAAGAAAAAAGGAAAAGAAAAAAAACAGTTGATCAGAACACAGAAAGTGTTTTTTTTTCCCTACAATATCACTGACTATTAAACATGTGTTCAGACTAGGATTGTTGAATGGTAGGAAATATCATATCATGAATATTATAATTAGAATATACAATATGCAAATGATTTAAAATATTAAGTCACTTACCATGTCAGAAGAAGAAACGGTTGGCAAATCTTCAGGAGCCAATGTGGTATCATTAGACACTGAGATATTAACTGTAAGAAAAACATCATTTTTTTACTATAAAAATAAGATTAAAGTGACCCATATTCATAATTAGGAATTTAAAAAAGTAGGATCAGGCACTTTGAAAATGTCTTCAACAAAAACATAAAGGCACAATAAATTTTTCTTTATTATAACTGTATTTACCTTTCACCTAGATAAAATAACCAAAAATTTGGACACGTCTTTTATGCTCTAATCTGATAAGAAAGAATGACAAATACTTAAGGAAATGGTATTGTAATTTGTTCAAGGTTTCAAATAAAAAGAAATCTCCTGTATTACAAAAAGGCATTCAATATATTTTACCCAGTGGGAAAAAAGGACTGTTAATAAATGAAGAAATTGGTTGATTATGGCTTCACATACAGTTAAATCTTATAAATTGAAGCTTTACTAATTAAGAATCATCTGATTTTGGAACTGTGGAATTCATAGGAGGCAGTATATGTCTGCAAAATGTGTGCAAACAAAAAAATACTAAATAGTAAATTATATATAATTTATTATAATGGGCATGCACATTTAATCTAATTTTAAATTATTTTCACATAGTTTGACATCATTCGTGGAATTAATAAGATGTCACTTGCATAACAACTTCTTGGGCTCCAAAATCACTGCAGATGGTGACTGCAGCTATGAAATTAAAAGACAATTGCTCCTTGGAAGAAAAGCTATGACAAACCTAGACAACATATTAAAAAGCAGAAACATTACTTTGATGACAAAGGTCTGTCTGGTTAAAGCTATGGTTTTTCCAGTAGTCATGTATGGATGTGAGAGTTGGACCATAAAGAAAGCTGAGCACCGAAGAATTGATGCTTTTGAACTGTGGTGTTGGAGAAGACTCCTGAGGGTTCCTCAGACTGCAAGGAGATCAAACCAGTCAATCCTAAAGGAAATCAACCCTGAATATTCATTGGAAGGACTGGTGCTGAAACTGAAGCTCCAATACTTCAGCCACCTGATGCAAAGAGTTGACTCATTGGAAAAGACCCTAATGCTAGGCAAGATTGAAGGCAGGAGGAGAAGGGGACAACAGAGGATGAGATAGTTGGATGGCATTACTGACTCTTTGGACATGAGTTTGAGCAAGCTCTGGGAGTTGGTAATAGACAGGGAAGGCTGGTATGCTGCAGTCCATGGGGTCACAGAGAGTTGGACACGACTGAGTGACTGAACTGAACTGAACTGTAGAAGAACCTAATTTATTTATTAAACCAATGCTTCTCTTTGAAATATTTTATTGTTTTCTTTCCATTTATGAGTCTAAAATTGAAACATAGCATTTCAAAAGTATTCTGTAAGATTTTTCTTTATCAGATAAGCCCTTTTCCTATTACATGGAGATTTATTTATTAGATAATATATTATTATGCAGAGACTATCTCTAATATATGGAAATATGAAAAAGCACATCAAGTTTTTGTTTTTGAGGATCACAAGGCTCATTCAATATCCAAACTGCTAATTACTGTTTGGTCCCAGATCAATCCCACCCCTAACCCAGGCCTCAACATCTGTAAGTTGTCCTCTTAGTTTGCAGTGTTTTAGGTCTCACTTATATAGACTTTTTAGAGGCAACATACAGGTTTATTTGACTGCTGAAAGTTAGAACATGATTATGAGCCCTGAAGGAAGGTGAAAAGGGGCATGCCCTATTCACTGTTTTTTCCCAGAATCTGCCCAGTCTGGCACTTAACACGAGCTCAAAAATATTTGTTGATTATTCAACCTTAAAAAAAGCAAATCCTGCCACTTTCAAAACATGGATGAACCTGTAGGACATTATGTATGCTAAGTAACATAAGTCAGACATGGAAAGACAAAACTGCATGATATCATTTATATGTGGAATCTTAAAAAAAAAAAAAAAAGAAAAGTCAAACCCATAGAAACAGATAGAACAGAATGGTGTTTACCAGGGCTTGGGGGTGAGAGAAATAGGGAGAGTTGGTAAAAGAGTACAAATTTCCAGTGGTAAGAGAACTAAGGTCTGAGGATCTAATTATAAGATAATGACTATAGTTGATAATACTATACTATATAACTGAAATTTCCAAACAGAGTATAACTTAAGTGTTCTCACCAAACACATATAAATATGTGAAGTTGATGGATATGTTAAGTAACTTAATGGAAATCCCTTCGCAATGTATATGCATAATGAGATCATTGAGTAGTACACCTTATATATAACTTTACTTGTCAGTTATACTTCAATAAGGGCTTCCCTGGTGGCGCTTGTGGTAAAGAATCTGCCCACCAATGAAGGAGACGCAAGAGACACAAGTTCGATCCCTGGGCTGGGAAGATCCCCTGTGGTCAAAAAAGGCAACCCACTCTGCTACTCTTGCCTGAAAAATTTCACAGACAGAGGAGCCTTGTGGGCTACAGTCAATGGGATCACAAAAGAGTCAAACACGACAGAACACACACACACATATATGTCAATAACGCTGAAAAAATATTTGTTTACTAACAATAAAAGAAGCTAGGAATGGGGTCATGTAGTGACTACAAATGAATGACAGCAGATAAAGGCAAAAGAATTGAAATATGGAAAACAAATGAAAGGGAAGAAAATACTTAGCTTCAGTCCAAGTTTTTCTCAATCCATTCTGATCTTTGAAGGCTCTGGATTTGTTAAACTTTTAACTTAATTCTAGATGCTGCCAGGGAGGGCTTCCCTACTTCATTGGTAAAACTACCACACCTGCAGACGCAGTTTTCTCATTCCTAGTGTTTCATTACAGGTCATAGAAAGAATCAAAATAGGACAGAGGATGCTTGGCCCAAAAAAAGAAGATGTTCAGTTCAGATTTTTCTGTGAACACCACAGTTCAAAAGCATCAATTCTTCAGTGCTCAGCTTTCTTTATAGTCCAACTCTCACATCCATACATGACTACTGGAAAAACCATAGCCTTGACTAGATGGACCTTTGTTGACAAAGTAATGTCTCTGCTTTTTAATATGCTGTCCAGGTTGGTATAACTTTCCTTCCAAGGAGTAAGGATCTTTTAATTTCATGGCTGCAATCACCATCTGCAGTGATTTTGGAGCCCCCAAAAATAAAGTCAGCCACTGTTCCCACTGTTTCCCCATCTATTTGCCACGAAGTGATGGGACCAGATGCCATGATCTTAGTTTTCTGAATGTTGAGCTTTAAGTCAACTTTTTCACTCTCCCTTTGCACTTTCATCAAGAAGCTCTTTAGTTCTTCTTCACTTTCTGCCATAAGGGTGGTGTCATCTGCATAGCTGTGGTTATTGATATTTCTCCTGGAAATCTTGATTCCAGCTTGTGCTTCATCCAGTCCAGCATTTCTCATGATGTACTCTGCATATAAGTTAAATAAGCAGGGTGACAATATACAGCCTTGACGTACTCTTTTTCCTATTTGGAACCAGTCTGTTGTTCCATGTCCAGTTCTAACTGTTGCTTCCTGACCTGCATACAGGTTTCTCAAGAGACAGGTCAGGTGGTCTGGTATTCCCATCTCTCGAGGAATTTTCCACAGTTTATTGTGATTCACACAGTCAAAGGCTTTGGCATAGTCAAGAAAGCAGAAATAGATGTTTTTCTGGAACTCTCTTGCTTTTTCGATGATCCAGCGGATGTTGGCAATTTGATCTCTGGTTCCTCTGCCTTTTCTAAAACCAGCTTGAACATCTGGAAGTTCACAGTTCACGTATTGTTGAAGCCTGGCTTGGAGAATTTTTAGCATTACTTTGTTAGCATGTGAGATGAGTGCAATTGTGCACTAGTTTGAGCATTCTTTGGCATTGCTTTTCTTTGGGATTGGAATAAAAACTGACCTTTACCAGTCCTGTGGCCACTGCTGAGTTTTCCAAATTTGCTGACATATTGAGTGCAGCACTTTCACAGCATCATCTTTTAGAATTTGAAATGGCTCAACTGGAATTCCATCACCTCCACTAGCTTTGTTCGTAGTGATGCTTCCCAAGGCCCACTTGATTTCACATTCCAAGATGTCTGGCTCTAGCTGAGTGTGAGTGATCACACCACTGTGATTATCTGGGTCGTGAAGATCTTTTTTGTGCAGTTCTTCTATGTATTCTTGCCACCTCTTCTTAATATCTTCTGCTTCTGTTAGGTCCCTACCATTTCTGTCCTTTATTGAGCCCATCTTTGCATGAGATGTTCCCTTGTCATCTCTAATTTTCTTGAAGAGATCTCTAGTCTTTCCCATTGTATTGGTTTCCTCTATTTCTTTGCAATGATCACTGAGGAAGGCTTTCTTATCTCTCCTTGCTATTCTTTGGAACTCTGCATTCAAATGGGTATATCTTTCCTTTTCTCCTTTGCTTTTCACTTCTCTTCTTTTCCCAGCTATTTGTACAGCCTCCTCAGGCAGCCGTTTTGCTTTTTTGCATTTCTTTTTCTTGGGGATGTTCTTGACTCCTGTCTCCTGCACATTGTCACAAACCTCCGTCCACGGTTCATCAGGCACTCTATCAGATCTAGTCCCTTAAATCTATTTCTAGTAAATTATTATCAATAAAGCCTAGAAGTCTATTACTATTATGTTCTAAAAAGCTTCAAGTACATTTTCTTACATTATTCCATTTGTTCATTTTAAGACACAGAAGACACATGTAGCAGGCATACTTTTACACCTGTTTTACACTGGATGGGACTCTGAGGCTAGATATGCCAGGTTTCTTGCCCAGGATTACAGAGTCAACCAGAAGGAGAGCTGGTACCAAAATCTTGTTCAACCTTTTTTTCCCCACTTCGCATTTCTATTCATCAGAATCAAAATGATTTATGTTGGCCACTGAATTCAAGGTGGGGAATTATAATTCACCCACGTTAGATGGCTCTCTCTACCGTAAACTGAAATGTCTGACCTGTCTGAGCATTTGAAGAAAAACAGCATATGTGAACTCAAAGGTACTATTTAGCTGGTGTCTGTGAAGCTGTCCTTTGTAAGCTAGATTCTTTAATGCAATTTTGTGAGCTTCCTGTCAAAAGAGAGTGAAGGTCGTTTTGTAATACACTTTCTGCCTAAATTCAAGGAGTGAGGAGGGAGAAGGACAATATTCCAGGCTCCTTTTTTTGTGTGTGAAATAAACGACAGATAATGAAGACCATTGAGTTCCAATCTGAACATTTAGTAACTGCTCTCCAGTTCTGGATATATGTCAATTTGTTCATCTAAATACCTTTTGTCTTTTTGGTTTTCCTCTGAGACAAGCTATGCACACTGGCTCCCCAAATCCCAAAGACCAGTATCAAAATGATAGTTAAGAATAATATACTTTTCCTATTTATTACAATAAGTAGTTGCTTCAAAAGAAAGACTTCAAAATAAATATATAAGCAAGTACCTCTATAAATACATATTGGCAAAATATGGAAGAGCCCATAAATAAGATTAAAAATAAATTTTTATAAGCTCATAGGCTAGAAAATGATCAATTCCAATTGGGAACTTGGTCTATAAGAGCCCTTGATCACCACTTGGTTCCAGACACATAAAATGCAAATATTTTGGCAATCAACTGCAGAATGATCTGTGCATACAGAATCTGTAATATCCTTAATTAGGATTCTGGAAAGGTGAAACGGAAAAGCCAAAACACTGCATTCTGTGTCTTCACTATTTGCTCAGCACCATGGCTTATGAAGCAAAGAACACTCTGCCCTAGGAACCTGGCTAATTAGAATGAGCCAGTTATCACTGGGACAGTCTGTGTCCCATACTTGGTTTCAGGTAATTTACACAGGTTGGTCATTTTACGTTCCTTGGACTTTCACATCTTGATCCTCTTTTCTGTGTATCAAATGCTAACTGATCCTCTGGAATGGAGAAAGGAACATAAACTGTAATAGACATTTAAAAATGTGTCTGTCACACAGATGACCAACAGGTACTTGAAAAGATGCTCGACATAGCTAATTATTAGAGAAAGGCAAATCAAAACTACAATGAGGTACCACCTCACATTGGTCAGAATGGCTATCGTTAAAAAATACTAGAGTGGGTTGCCATTTCCTACTCCAAGGGATCTTCCCAACTCAGGGATCAAACCTGCATCTCTGGCATCTTCTGCATTGGCAGGAGGATTCTCCACCATTAGTGCCACCTGCGAAGTCATTAAAAAGTCTAAAAATAATAAATGCTGGAGAGGAAATCCTGCCTACATTGTTGGTGGGAATGTAAATTGGCACAGGCACTATGGAAAACAATTTGGAGGTTTCTCAAGTAACTAAAAATAAAGTTGGCATATGACTCTGTAGTCCCATTCCTATGCACATATCCAGTGAAAGTGAAAGTCACTCAGTCATGTCTGTCTCTTTGCAACCCCATAGACTACAGTCCACGGAATTACCCAGGTCAGAATACTGGAGTGGGTAGCCTTTCCCTTCTCCAGGGGATCTTCCCAACCCAGGAATTGAACCCAGGTCTGCCACATTGCAGGCAGATCCTTTACCAACTGAGCTACTGGGAAGCTGCGCACATATCCAAAAAAACTATAATTCAAAAAGATACATGCACCCCAGTGTTGACTGCAGCATTATCTACAAGACATGGAAAAACCTAAATGTCCACTGATAGATGAATAAAGAAGATGTGGTACAAAGGAATACTACTTGGCCATAAAAAGAATGAAATAATACCATTTGCTGCAATACGAATGAACCTAGAGATTATCACCCTAAGTGAAGGAAATCAGGAAGAGGAAAGCAAATACCATATGATACCGCTTATATGTGGAATCTAAAATATGACACAAATGAAATTATTTATAAAACAGAAACAAACACAGACATAGAGAACACACTTGTGGTTACCAAGTGGGAGGGGGAGTGGAGGAGAGAAGGACTGGGAGTTTGGCGATAGCAGATGCAAACTATTACATAGAGGATAGATAAGCAACAAGCTCCTCCTGCATAGCACAGGGAACTGTATTCAATATTCTGTGATAAACCATAATGGAAAAGAATATGCAAAAGAATGTACATATATATATATAACTGAATCACTTTTCTGTACAGTAGAAATTAACACATTATAAATCAGCTATATATCAATAAAATGCATTGCATTTGAAAGGCACTTAGTAAATGTTAGTCAAATCTGAATTTGTATCTTCAACCTAGGTTCTTAGGGGGGAACTGATTAGCTTGTTCTGAATAGGAAAAAATTTAACAATATTCTCCATGATAATGAAACTTTAATGTCGTATTCCATTCTATTTAAGCAACATCTTAAGGCAACAGAGTAACTGGAAAATAAGTACAGAATAAAATTGAATAAGTTTCTTGCCTGCATGGTCATGTCAGATTTATTTAAGGGTTCTGAAAAACTTGAGCACATGAGTGCCTCTTGATAATTCACATATTTATGGTTTAAGTGTCCAGATCAATAAAAGGGCCAATACGGATTTTCAAGGATGAGAGTGAAGGAGGAAAACTTTGGGAGGATTAACTTTTGGGAAATTACCTGTCATTATCCCAGCCTGAAGTCTTAAAATTAACAGAAAGTTTTTATTCACTATTTCTTATTATTATCCTTTGTTTTCCTGTGTTAACGGAGCCTCATGCTTGAGATTTTCATGGTCAATGGACAAGTTTAAGTTATGAAGCTCTTTATTCCATGAACACTATTCACATACTCACTTATGATGTTGCCCTGCGGCTGAGCTACTATCTGGTATTAAGTTGGATATATTTAGCCACTATTTCACAAGAAGTTCTCTTCCACCCCCACCCATCTTTACATCTGCAATATACGTAAGACATTATTCTGAAGTACATTTTCCAAGTCTGGATTTTACACAAACCCAAAACTAGAGAATTATCCAGGTCTGGTGATTATCCAAATTCATTGCTTCTCCTTTTCTGATTCTTGCAAGTGTTATACAGATGCTACTGAAATATAAGTTAGGTGAGTTAAAGGAAACTAAAATGATGGGTCTTTCAAATGTCCATGGTTATCTGTCCATGGTTACCTCAAAAGACCATGTTACCATGAAAAACAAAATGTCAGCTGTGCTGGTGAAGTAGCACGGCAAACGCAAACCTAAGCAAGACTACATCAGCAGGCTCTGCCTCTTCAACCCTCAGTCTACGATCTAAATCTACCTTATCTAAAGAGGGAATAACATATAATAAAAGTCAAACTGCATATAGTATACACAGGTCATGGAAGATGAATTAGGATTACCTTTTATGTCCTGATTTTCTCTTAATGGGCTAACTATGAAGCACATACATGCACGTGCGCATGCTCAGTTGTGTCAAACTCTTTGCTACCCCAAGGACTATATCCCTCCAGGCTCCTCTGTCCAATGCTCAACTGTGTCGGACTCTTCGCCACCCCACAGACTACAGCCCACCAGGCTCCTCTGTCCACGAGATTCTCCAGGCAAGAATACTGGAGTGGGCTGCCATTTCCTACCCCAGGGCATCTTCCCGAATCAGGGATCAAACCCGCATCTCCTGTGTCTCCTGCATTTCCTTCACTGACTGTAATATGGGACCACAAGAGACAATGAGCCAGCAGTTCTTTTTTAATGGTTATGACATACAGGTGCATAGCATTTGCTAAGATAATAGAAAAATTATACACACAAAAAAAATAGTAATAAAATTCCACTCTAGAGAGAACTGTTTTAGAGCATTTGGAAACCTCCTCAAGCTGTAAATAAAACCAAAGTGTGGCAATGGAAGCCATGCTTACTACCATCACTTGACTTGGTCTGACAGTTTCATGCCAGGGAAAAGACCACGTTTTACTTAGAAATACTAGACAGTGAGGCACTGGGTGCCTGCGAGAGGTTTTATTCCTCTTCATCACTCATCCATTATTAAGTATGTTCTCCCTGGAACAGTCAACAGTGAATCAATAAAATATATCCCTTCTGTTAAGAGTAAAGTATCATGTCTGTCCCCTTGAGGCGATTTTTCTTGCCTATATAATTTGCTTGTCACATTTAACAAGGCTTTTTTTCTCTCCAGATACAAAACCAACACCTGCTCAGCAAATTTATTTTGACCCTTTCCAAAACATTAACCATGCCCTTAGGTGTATAGTCAGTGCCACCCTTGACACATTAGGTGAATGAACACAGGTATTACAGTAGAAATTTATTTCTAAAGTCTAGGTCAAATGTATTTCTGACCTTATTCATTCTAAAGGTAATTAACACTATCTTAAAAGTAAAAAATTTTATAAAAAGCAACGTGCACATGAGGGGGCATGTGTTCTACTTCATTGCAAGTAGCACAACTCTTAAGCAATGAACTAGAGACTTAGTGAATTTTTGTTAAAGGCAGAAGAGGAAGGGAAAAAAAGGCAGAAGAAAGAAGAAAGGGAGTGGGAAAAAAAGGGAGTCAAGTCTACTTCCTGGTCCCTATTTATAGAATTCTAGCATTTACATTTTTGAATAGATAGCTTCTTCTTAAAGGAACTAAACATCTCATCTCTGGGGCTTGAAAGCCTTTTTCTACATGACTATGTATAGTGTACAACACTTCTGTAGTCTTGAGATTCAGGGGAATAATAGTAAATGATCCAACTATGATGACATGAACTTCTTAACATTTTTTCTAACAATTTTGCTACAATGTTTCATATTTATCTACAACAGTTCCTGGTTTTTGTTTGTCTGTTGGTAAGCTTCCAATGGAAGCCTTTTTCTTTTTCAGAGTCTTTTTCTAGGAAATTTCAGGGGAAGTTAAATGCTTGAATTCCTTTAAAAGAATACAACTAAAAGATTTAACTGCTGGGGCATCTTTTGTGGGATAATGGGAATGAGAAAAAGAACAAAATTTTACTCAGTGTCTATTATGAGCCAAATAATTTTACATATACTATTTCATTTAATCCTTATAGTAACCTCTAATAGTAGGTACAATTACTAACCCAGCTCACAGGTTATGAAAAAAAGAGATTAGGAAATTAGCTTGGTCCAAGGTCACACTGCTAACTAGAATTAAAATTCAAACTCAGTTTTCTTTACTCCAATGCACTTCTGGTTTACACTTTATCACACTAACAATTTTCTAAATTGGGACTCTGGTGACAAATAAAATACTATGAGTTGCCTTTCAACTGGATATGTTTCAGTTTTCACTTTGGCCTTTAAAAAAAAAAAAAATTATTGAAGTAATAGCTGCTTTGCACTTCCTAAGTGGCGCTAGTGGCTAAGAACCCACCTGCCGGTTTAGGAGACATGAGATGTGGGTTTGATCCCTGGGTCAAGAAGAACCCCTGGAAGAAGGTATGGCAACCCACTCCAGTATTCTTGCCTGAAGAATCCCATGGCCAGTGGAGTCTGGTGGGCTACAGTCCATGGGGTTCCAAAGAGTCAGACATGACTGAAGCAGCTTAGCAGCAGTAGCACAGTTGCTTTACAATATGTTGTTAGTTTCTATTGTACAGCAAAGTGAAACAGCTATACATATACATATAGTCCCTCTGTTTTGGATTTCCTTCCCATTTAGGTCACTACAGAGCACTGAGTAGAGTTCCCTGAGCTATAGGTTAGGGAACTAACTTACAGGTTCTCATTAGTTATCTGTTTTATATATAGTATCAGTCATGCATATATGTCAATCCTAATCTCCCAATTCATCCCACTTTGGATTTTCTGAACCATCTTCTTTCTTAGACACCTCTGTGATGTAACCATCAAGGCATAGTGGGAAACAGAACACCTATTACCTCTACATTAATTAATAACTATCATATTTCTAAGAAAAGTGAATGTAAGCCCAAAAACCATGTGCTAAAAACCTGATGTGTCAAATTCCACAGCTAACTTTCATTTTAGCAACTGAAGACTTAAGGTTCCGTAGTCCTTCAATATGTGAGAAGCTGAGTATATGACTTGGGTTTACTGAGCAGCAGATGGGGGCAGGAAGAAGGGAGGAAAAGGTGCCTTAAGAAATGGAAACTCAGGAAGTGATAAAGTTTTTTGCAAGCAAGTGAGAACAAGAAAGATCAGGTAGGGAGGAGAAAGAGCTGTCTTCACAAAGCACCAAAGAAACCCCACAATGTTATTGTGGCCATGAAAATAGTTTTCTTAGTGATTAAATGACCCCGATTTCCTTTCCTGTAAAATCATTTCTCAGTTTGCAGGATCATGACTCCATCTGCGCAGTTGCTAGTTCATTGTTACAGACTGTACCAGTGTTGAAAAACAAGTCATCCGCCAGTTTAAATATTATTGACTCATTGATTGAATTCTTTTACTAGGAGTGCATGTTGCGATGAAAGGCCAGTCTTTTGTTGTTTTTAGAACACTTACTCTAGCTATACATGCAACTGTATTATTCTCTCACTACTGGTTTTCAGTTTGTTGTCATGAAATACTAAGTGTATTGTGGGTCTATGTAGTCTTCTATCAAAAAAGTATTAAGGTTGTGAGAGAAATACACAATCATTAATCTTAAAAGTTCTGTGAAACATGAGATTGTCCTGGAAATGCAGTTGCCTTGGTCTACACCAGAAACAGATTTTATCTGTGTGTGTGTGTGTGTGTGTGTTACTCAGTTGTGTCCAAATCCTTGCAATCCCATGAACTGTAGCTGGCCATACTCCTCTGTCCATGGGATTCTCCAGGAAAGAATACTAGAGTGGATTGCCATGCCCTTCTCCAGGGGATCATTCTGACCCAGGGATTGAACCCTGGTCTCCTACATTAGCAGGCAGATTCTTGACTGAGCCACGGAGGAAGCCCATACTCCCTCACATTTATGTACATATCTTCCATGAGTGCCACTTATCTGAATGACTCTAAAACTAAGGAGTGCAAGCAACAGTCCTGTTGCAGAATGAGCCAACTTGCAACAACATTTGCTTAGAAGGGAAGATGATGAAGACTGGTTTGTTTGTCCTATTGTTTATACTTAACAAACCCTAAATTTTAGTAACAACACAATTATAATGGTTGTTAAATGGCTAACATCTAATTACTTATTAGAAACTGTCCTAAATATTTTGTAATGCCTCATTTTTTTCCTTCAAAACAATTCTATAAGATAGGCGGTATTATCAACCCCATTTTACACATGAGGAAGGTGAGGCAAAGCTACCTTGGAAAAAGGAACTTGTCCAAAGTCATACACGGGGCCTTAGCCAAGCAGGACTTGAACACAAGATTTTCTGACTTAAAAGTCCAGCTACCCTGCTTTACTGGTACCCCATAGAGGCAGTGGGAATTGTCAGAATCCTTCCAAGACAAAAACTAGCTATTTAAGACAGGCTTTTTACACAACCGAGGGGAAACATGTCAAAGGAAGAATTATCACCACTTTAGCCAGCACTTGCTATACATGGGTAAAATCGGTTCAAGCCTCAATACCAGTATCTCAAGAAAACAGAGATCTTTCCTGAAAGGAAAATTACATGTAAAACCTTTGTTATCTTTTTCGCAGTGAAAATGCACTCAGGTATGTCTTCCTGGTTCCAAATGACCTACTCCACCAGCATCCAATTAAAACAATACATGCAAGTTTTTCCATTAGCCTCGGGTCAGTGTGGGGCTGACACTAGGAGATCTTTGTGGCAGGTGTGCTGACAAAGCCCTCATCTGGCTTTATGAACACTTCAAACCTCAAAATAGCTAGCTGATAGTCTTTTCTTTCCTCTAGAAATTCTTAACATACGATTAGTCAGAATGCCTAAAAAGTCAGCATACACACTTTTCCACAAGTAAATAAAGAGACATATAAATGCATAGAAACAAATAAGTAAAAAGGAGAGTCCAAAATCCCACTATTAAATATGTCTATGATCCAGTATTTTGCACATGTGTAGTTTAGACTTCCCCTTAAAGTCTAGGATGCATGATTAAAAGAGGTCTTATCACCTCCTCTCCTAGGAAGAGCTCTAAGACTTGTGTAATGGTAATACACGCCTTCTGGGTTTCTCTGGGGAGCATATTTAATTGATTTTAATATCTATCTTGTATTGTTTACTCTTTCCAAGCACTTTTTAAGTTCTGAAGTACTTCTACACAGTGTATATCTTAACGGTAATAGACCTTTATATCTATGGCATTCATGTTGCCCGAATCTTTAAATTTCCACTTTTTACTTGTTTCTCCTTGCTTTTAAGCATAGGGTTTTATTTTAATGTGAACTGACTTTCCTTAAAAAGAGAAAAAGAAACCATGAGTGCAAGGCCCCATCTTTTCACCAATGTCACTGATGGACCCGTTTGTAGAGAGATGCTGCTCTTTTTCATCTTTCAAGATGCATATAGGTCTTGTAAGACTTTCCCACCAAAATGGCAGAGAACAATGCAGATACATCACCAAAACATCTGAGAGTCATACGACACAGCCTGCACAGGCACTGAAACTATTTATACGAGTTTTTAAATTCATAAGCATTATTCATTCTAGTCTATAATTTAACCATGTTTGTTTTACTGTGACTAATAAGTCGTTTTTCCTTAGAATCTATAGATAAAAGTGGCTATTACATGAATGTGCCCAACTTTTAATGGGGTTCCCTGATAGTTGAGAGGTTAAGAATCTGCCTGCAATGCAGGAGACCTGCGTTTGATCCATGGGTCAGGAAGATTCCTTGGAGAAGGAAATGGCAACCTGCTCCAGTATTCTGGCCTGGAGAACTCCATGGACAGAGGAGCCTAGTGGACTACAGTCCATAGGGTTGCAAAGAGTCAAACACAACTGAGCAATTAACACTTTGACTCTGACTTGCCCTACTTAAGCCCAGGTGTACACAACCCTCAAAACACCGCTGTGCTTCTGGTGCTTCAGGATCTTAGTCAAAAAAACATGGATCGTGTACTAATTTTTATTTTAAGCTAATGTAGCTAATGTTACAACAAAGGATCACTAGGACTATTAGCATTAATTGTCTGACATAAATGTTTACTCCTCATTCTACTGTGCTGTGCTTACTCACTCAGTCATGTCTCACTCTTTGCAACCCCATAGACTGTTGCCCACCAGGCTCCTATGTTCATGGGGATTTTCCAGGCCAGAATACTGGAGTGGGTTGCCATGCCCTCCTCCAGGGTATCTTCCCAACCCAGGGATCAAACCCAGGTCTCCCACACTGCTGGCAGATTCTTTACCATCTGAGCCACCAGGAAAGCCTCATTTGACTAAAGCAGGTGTTAAATCAACTTTACCTGAAGTGATGCTTTTTTCCCAAATGCCTTCTATATTATAAAATATGATGAATTTTATAATGAACTACAAAGTTCTATTTTATCCCTAGGTGATTCTAGTCTGAATTTCTTTTTAATTTCTTGCTTCAAATTATATAAAGTGAATTAATATTTGTTTATTCTGTAAGTTTAAAATAATCTACTTTAGAATTTACTTAAGAAGGAGATTCCTATAGAAATAAGGAAGCAGGGAAATAAGGAACAGAAGTTTAGAGGACTAGGTCCGTCTGGTCCTTATATCTGTCATAGAGATACAGAGAAGATCAAGAATAATGTACACAAAATTATTTCTCATCTATCAGAGACGATCAAGAATAAGGCACACAAAATTTCCTTGCAAATTCTGTCGCTTTAGTTTCAAAGTATTAAGCTAATGTGAATGTACATTCACATTCCTGAGCTCTGGGTTACACCTCCTGGTTGAATCACATAGCCAAGACACCTCAGGCAAAGAGACTATAAATTCAGCTGCAAGTTTTCTCAGAAACAATAAAATAAAACCATTTTTTGAGGATTATAGTACCAGGTTGAAAGTTTGCATGCATGGAGCCTCCGGCTTCCTCCAAACACAAGGTAAGCATAAACACTAAGCATGATGTTCTGACCTGGGTCGGGTGGCATACAAACACAGGAAAATTGAGTATTGTAGCCCACTTTGAAGTTGGAGTTGATGGGGTAGTAATCAGCTAGCTTGATCATCTTCTTGAAAGCATCGTAGATAAAAATGAAGCTAATCAGAGAAGAAAAGCCCTCTTCAGTGAAGCGAGTGAAGTACTGAACCAGGAAGCTGGCATCGGTGGCTACTAAAATGAGACACAGAAAGGCCGACCAGAGGCCAATCCAAAGGCGAAACTCCAAATAGTCAAAATTATGGTCCCTGGAAAGAAGAAAAAGAGGTATTTAGACTCCTCCTCCATGGAACACAAACTGCAATACAAAACTACCAAATGACTGTAGAGTGATTATTAAAAATACAAGATCACTTATAGCTGCTAGATATAAAGATCATTCTTAACTTTATCTAGGAAGTGTTACCTTTAGGATTTGGCCTAATGATATTAGCATAAGAAATAATTTCAGGTGTATGAGAAAAGCACAACAAAAGTAAGCGTACCATTTGAATGTAAATGACTCATTAATTTTCTTCTTGTATTGATTCTTTTATCATTATAGAGTGTCCTTTATCATTCTTTATGGTCTTTGTTTTAAAGTCTATTTTATCTGATATGAATACTGTGACCCTCGCTTTCTTGTCATTTCTGTCTGCATGAAATATCTTTCTCTATCTCCTCACTCAATCTTCTTATTCCAAAAGATGATCCCTATGTAGAATTTACAGAATAAACAGTTTGAAAGCATAACACTGGTACCTACCACATGTTCAATAAATGTTTTGTGAGCTTTCTGGTTAAGGAAGACACTAAGAAAGTATTTTCTCTTCCCCAAGTCATCAAAGTCTACTGAGAAAGACAAACTGATAAACATAATCACACTGCAAAATACTAAGTGATACCCAAAGTTCCCACAGAGTGTCACACAAGTGGGACTAATTCGGGCTGGGTGAGGTGGTGGGGATAGATGATCTTGCAGAAAAAACTTGAAGTATTTAAGGATAAGCAGGAACTTTTGAGGTAGACCAGGGAGGGTCAGGTCAGGAAGATGAAAAAGAGTGCTCAAGGAGACATGTGGCATGAACTGCATGCAACACCCCTTGTGAGCTGAGTGTCACCAATACAGGGAGATGGGATCAAATGAATTTGAGTCAGCTGTAGTGAGGTGGACAGACCTAGACCCTGTTATACAGAGTAAAGTAAATCAGAAAGAGAAAAACAAATATCACATATTAATGGATATATGGGGAATCTAGGAAAATAATACTAATGAACCTATTTGCAGGGAAGGAATGGAGATGCAGAAGTAGAGAACGGACTTACGGACACAGCTGGAGAAGAAGAGGGTAGGACAAACTAAGAAAGTAATATTGACATATATACACTATCAGGTGCAAGATAGATAACTAGTTGGAAGCTGCTGTATAACACAGGGAACCCAGCCGGGTGCTCTCTGATGACCTAGAGGAGTGGGATGGGAGCAGAGAGGGAGCTCAAGAGGGAGAGGACAGGTATATATATATATATAAAAAATATATAATTATGACTGATTCCCACTGTTGTACAGCAGAAACCAACACAACATTGTAAAGCAACTGTCCTCCAACTAAAAAGTAAAAATAAATAAATGATTCAAAATTAAAAAAAGAATAGGATGCCTCCATTTAAGTAGGCCATTTTTCAATACCCTTTTCACTTCTTACAAGTGAATTAGCTCAAGAATCATATTTAGGAAAATATGGGTCAAATGTTGACATTTTACCATTTCACACTGATTCTTTTACAATTATGTGGACAGTGCATTAAAATAGTTTTTTTTATCATCATTTGCAATGAAAAAACAGATATTAGTAATCACATTTCTTGTATGAGAAGAAATAAATCAAGGATCATGCATGCTTAACGCTCTATGGCTTTCCTTTTACACAATGAGTTTCTGATAACTGATAGCCACATATTTTAATGCTGCCCCAAAAACATCATGTCGACATGTCCACTACCAACAGCCTAGTCTAAGCCACCAAGAAGTCTTTCCCTGATTCTTGTTAGAACCTCCTTACTAATATCCATGCTTGCACTGCTCAAAGCTGTTTTCCACATCACAGCCAAAATAACCTTTTCAAATGTAAATCAAATGTCCTAGTTAAAAGTCTTTTGGTGGCTTTGCACTGCTCTTAGAATAAAAATTCAAATTCTCTTCCTAACACAATGTCTGGTGCATAAAAGAGTTCCAATAAAGCCATACCTGCAGGCTACAACTTGACAGAAAGTTACTGACACTGGTTTATGAGCTATCACAGGTCACCAAGTGATGACCAACCAAAACTTTTACTGAATATTAGAATTAAAAGTTGTTTGATTTCGTATGTCAACTGGACTAGGCCATGAGGTGCTCAGGTATTGGGTCATATATTATTCTGGGTGTTTAAGGGTGGTTTGGGTAAGGTTAACATTTAAATCAGTAGACCTGAGTAAAGCAGATTGCCTTCCATAATGAGAGTGTGCTGCATCCAGTCAGTTCTTCGAAAAGAACTAGAAGGCCAGCTTCCCTCAAGCAAGAGAAGACTCTCCAGCAGACAGGCTGCCTTTGGACTTGATCGATAACATAGGCTCTGCCTAGTTCTCCAGCAGAAGGCCTTGGAACTGGAACTGGAACGTAAGTTCTCCTGGGTCTTCAGGTTGCTAGGCCACCTTGGCCTAGCCAGCCTCTAGAACTATGTGAAGCAATTAGTTATGATAAATCTCTTATAGATGAATATATACATCCTATTGGTTCTGTTTCTCTGGAGAATCCTGATTAATCACCAAGTGGTCATATGTGCCTCACTTTATGGATGAAGATACCAAGGCCACCGGAAACTAAGCCATTTATCCAATGTCAAGGCTTTAATGGCAGAGCTGGACCAGAAACCAATTCTCTGTACTATTGGACAGGTCCTTTTAAAAATTACAGCATGGTTCTTCCTGTTCAATTTATATTCAGTGTGTGGTGTGTGTGTGTGTGTTAGCTGCTCAGTCGTGTCTGACTCTTTGCGACCCCATGGACTGTAGCCCATCAGGCTTCTCTGTCCATGGAATTCTCCAGGCAAGAATACTAGAATGAATTGTCATTTCCTGCTCCAGGGGATCTCCCTGACCCAGGGATTAACTTTGGGTCCCCTGCATTGCAGGCGGATTCTTTACCATCTGAGCTACCAGGGAAGCCCTAGCGCATGGTAGAGTGGGTCTTAAAGTCACTGTCCTCTGTTTCCTTCTTATCAAATCACACACATTGGAATATATTACCAAAGCAGGAGATTAGTAACACTTGGGTAGAAAGTTATCTTCTACAGATTTCCCAAAATCTTTCTAAAGACATCTTTGGCATTCTTTCACAGTTCCCTCCATGTCCGGAACCCCAGTGTTTAATCCTATGCATGTCTTTCTGAGATAAGTAGACTCTAGAAAAAGCTAAATTCTAGGAATTTACACTACAATTTACATTATCACACAATGAGTCAGAGCCTAGAAACAGTTTTATCACTTCTGAGTCAACAGATATTTTCCTTACAACAAAGTTTTAAACAATTACCTAGTTTTGCTTTCCTAACAAGATTGAAGTTAGAACAATCTCAATGTGTTCTAAGAATGCTAATGTTTGTTTACAGAATTGATGTTTACAGGACAGGATAAGAAATAATCTAGTCATCTGCTAATGGTCAGGAACGCTATCAGTTTGAGTACAAAGGGGAAAAATGCATGTATAAACTTAAATCTTAGGACCTAAACAGGATACCCAAAACAGCTGCTCTAAAATACTTAAATACCCCCAGAATGTCTCTATAAGAATAACCCAAATAAATTCACTAATACCAATCACTCCATTAGGAAAGTGATATGTTTACAGCAGCAAGAAGAAAGAGGAATAAAAGATGAGAAACTTTAAACAAGCCGATCAACAATAATGACTACAATAAAAGGCAATGTTAACGTCCAATACGACTATCAGGCCCCTTGGTGCCAAGTTTAAATAGCAATTAAATTATAAAAAGTTATAAGCTATAGAAAGGAAATGATAGTAGAGACCAAAGAAACTATGGTGAGTTAGGACAAAACCAGTGTACATTTTTTTGGTAACACTCAATGTTTCTAGAGATTTACCTGATAGTTTTGAGCAGCATAAACACAAGGGTACAGGAAAACCGAAGAACTCACCTTTGAAGCATGTTTCAGAAATCAGTCACTGACAAATATAAACTCCCTAAACTGAATGAATAAATCCAGGTACTTAATAGAAGAAAATAATAATTTGAAGGCCTACAAGTAAACTTCTCAAATAATATAAGAAATAAATTAATAAATGACCAAATGACAAGCAGGATAAAATCCCACTTTAATCATGAAGTTTCTATATGACTTAGACCACACTGTTTAAACTCTCTTTAGATTTCTCCCAGAAGAAAAGGAAAAGGAATCCAATTCTCTATTATTGGGATTGTTGTTGTTGTTTAGTTGCTAAAGCATGTCCAACTCTTTTCCAACTCAATGGACTGTAGCCCACCAGGCTCCTCTGTCCATGGGATTTCCCAGGCAAGAATACTGGAATGGGTTGCCTTTTCCTTCTCCAGGGGATCTTCCTGACCTAGGGATCAAATCCATGCCTCCTGCATTGGCAGGCAAGTTCTTTACCACTGAGCCACGAGGGAAGCCCATTATTGAAATACAGTGTGTAAAAATAGTTCAAAAGAGATTGCAGAATTGGAGAAACAAAACTATGTGTGTTTTGGAAAGTTGTGAGCTATTCTTTCATTTTGTTACTAATTTTAAAAAGTGACAGCATATCATTCATATGCCTTTTTATGGTTCTCCAGCTGATAAGGCAAATAATAAATCTTGTATTCCAAGACAGAGATAAATCTGTGGATTATCTGGAGTTACTGTTTGAGTCCACTAAACTCACAAAACAAGGATTTATCTATTTCTCAAAAAAAATAAAGAAGGTAAAATATGATGAGGAAAACCTGGGCAAAAGATAGTAAAACACTTTCTTTACTGAAGGACTTCTCAGATCCCTTATTAAACTGAAGGGTAAAGTGAATTATCAATAGAGGGATATAATAAATAATACACAGCACTTCCTAGAATTATTGGGATCACAGATTTTTTTTTTTCATTGAGAATCTAATGGAACTAGTAAATGATGAAACACACTTTGGGAAACTAATCTACACAAATATCTGTATCTAGACATATCAGCACTGCTGTTCCATATGCAAGCAAATGATATAACTGTGAATAAAAGAATAAGGTTTGCCACATAAGTGTCATATGTTACTCAGTGATGGATTTAAAGCACAGTTTCTCAATGTTTCTTGTTGCTTTACAGCTATTTTCAAATAAATCACTTGAAACTATGTTTAAGTTTCCAATTTTGATGAAACAGAAGGGAAAATGAGAAAGGAACTTGCTTAGCAAAAGGAAATAATCTAGATCCTACAATTATCTAAAGCAAACCAGGGTGCAAACATTTTCTGTAGATTAAGGCTCTGATCACATTTTATACAATAAATCTTTCTGCAAAGGTTGCACTGCAAAGGTTCCACATTTGTCCCTGTTTATAGTACATGCTTGTTTAACCTTCCCACAAAGGCTTTCTTGTCTCACACGATGTTTTCTTAAACATATAAAAACTGTTTGACTCTTTCTATAAACTGACAGGAGCAGAATTTTTTCCAATGGTCTCCTGAGAATTATAATGGAGGAATTTGTGGTAATGATCTACAGAGAACATAATGCTACTTAAAATCTGAAGCTTTAAATGCTTGGAAGACCTTCAATTTTTGCCCTCAACCCAGTTTTCAAACGCTAGTTTTAAATCCTCATTCCCTCCTCTCTCGTGATCACTTTTGACAGCATACATGGTTTCTTCCTTTTTTTTTTATTTTAATAATTTTTATCTAAGTTGATTTTTTAATATTTTATTTATCTATTTATTAGTTATTTATGACTGCACTGTGTCTTCGTTGCTGTGCAAGGGCTTTCTCTAGTTGTGGAGCATAGGCTCTAGGCACATGGGCTTAGTAGTTGTGGTGCATGGGTTTAGTGGCTCCAAGGCACGTGGGATCTTCCTGGACTAGGGATCAAACTCGTGTGCCGTGCATCGGCAGGCAGATTCTTAACCACTGGAACACCAGGGAAGTCCCCACACAATTTCAAAGCCTACTATTTGAGTCCTTAAGTCTACGAGGCATTAAGTGAGTAATAATATTTCTAACACTAAAATCCTAAAACTGTATAATGGTAGAAGTACATGGAAATTCCAGCAAGGAATGCTAGCAAGCCATATGAAGTTCTGCAATTTATCTGTGGATTGAGATATGCCAGTAAAGGCAGTTCTCTCTCAGAGGTATCAAGTTCATTAGAAAGAAGCTGGAATTCCCAATTTGATTTTGAAGCCATTTGTGCGCTAATGTGGCTATTTAGATAATTTGGTTAATTCAATTTTCCCCATCTTAAAATGATCCATCAATTTCTTAAAGAAAATACTGGTACCAGAATTGCCAAGCCCATTAGTAATGTCTAGTGATTCCATAAGAGGCTTAGGCTCTGGAGTCACAAAGCAGGGATTCAAATCCCTACCCTGCCAACGACTGGCTGATGCAACCTTCAGCAATTTATTACCCACTCTGTGCCTGCTTTCTCATCGATAAAACAGGATATAGTCCCTACTTCACAGGACTGCTATGAGAAATAAATGAGGGAGTATGTGTAATGCACTTAGGACAATACTTGGAACATGGCCAGCACTTAATAAATGTTAGCTGTTACTCAGTTGATTCTAAAAATCTATCATTAGTTAAGAACACAAGAATGGGGTTTAGGAGCAGTGGACTGCAGGAGCACCAGCCTCTTTCATAGACAAGCTAAGTTACCTTGAACAAGTCACTTCACTTCTCTAGCATCAGTCAGGATCACAGCAGGAAATAGAAGGCAACCTCAGACGGGCTTCTGAGGAAAACTTTTAAGATGTGAACTATTTACAGAGGAATGAGTAACAAAAATGGCAAGGTTTTCAGTGACTAGAGATGTCAGGAGGCCGTTTCTACCCCCTCATGCCCCCAGCTTAGGAAGGCCAAGGAAAGACGAGTCACCAGAGCCTGGTGAGGGCAGAGCCAGGGTGGGGGAGCCACTGGATGGAAGAAGCCGCTGCCGGGCTGCCCAGGAGAGCAGTGACTGAGCGGGCCGGGGGAAGCAGACACACCCCAACCTCTCTGCCTTCCTGTGCTCCTGAGGCTCTGCTTTAGCCAAACCCAACAGGAAGCCAGAGGGCAGAGGAGCCTGCGTGCTGGGGTCCAGCGGGGTCAGCCTCCAGAGGCGCAAAGCAGGACAATAAGGCAGAGAAAAATGGGGGAGGAGGAGAGGTAATGCGACAGTGGGACCCCCACTGAATCAAATGTTAGCACCTGCTGGGTGACTTGATCTCTGGGGGCCTCTCAACCTCCAGATGCTGAAATTTCCCAATTCCACTTAACTACTATTCTGTGCAGGCTTCCCTGGTGGTTCACACAGTAAAGAATCCACCTGCAATGCAGGAGACCTGGGTTTGATCCCCGGGTCACGCAGATCCTCTGGAGAAAGAAATGGCAACCCACTCCAGCATTCTTGCCTGGAGAATCCCATGGACAGAAAAGCTTGGTGGGCTACAGTCCATGGGGTTGCAAGGAGTCAGATACGACTGAGGAACTTTCAGTTCACTATTCTGTGCTCTATCTAGACTATGAATGTTCTACAACTCAACAACTCTAATTTATAATTTGATACGTATATACATACTTGCTGAAGTTAAATAAAAGCCTCTCAAAAACAAGAACAGGTCCTGTGCTGCTCAAAATAGTGAGTGGTTGACCAGCAAAGAGGCAAAAGATGGCTCCAGAGACAGCAGTGCCCAGGAAACTCTCCAACACGCCCTAATAGAAAGAAAACAGAGGTGTTAATAGAAACATGACTTGTTTCTTTTCATGTGTGATGTCACTAGGGGAATTAAACCACATGAGCATGCTATTTAAAGGGCTGTCACAAACATATCAAACAAATGTAAAGAGTATTGATTTTTACCAATATGGATATCACCTTCTATTTCACACACATATAATTTAGCCATTCCTGCCTATTCCAAGGGTTGAACTGCTCCTAAGTACTATAATGACTGTAATGACTAGCGGTTAACTACAGAAGGCAAAGGGTGATTCCAATACTCTTTAAAAAAAATATTCATTGATGCTTCCATACATAAAATCACACTATACAATCCCACCAAGTGTGTAGAAGTGATTTAGTACTTCTGGTGTTGTTCTCTCTGTAGTTACTTTCAGTATTTGTTTTAGCTGAATTTCACTTTGCACATAGCAGGTACTTACAAATAGCTACATTTTATGCACAATAGCTATTTTCTATAGAGGAAAGCTTTTTAAGAGGAAAGAGGAGCAAAGAGAATAGAAGAAAATGATTTGCCCTCTATCCTGCAGTCTCTAAGACATCAATTCCAAAAAATATTCTACTGCATATTCACTGTCCAATGTAAATGTACACAAGAGCTTCAAATTACTTTCTCTCTAGAGGTAATAAATGCGTGGGGACAAGAATAACTAAACCTTTGTAGCCACATCGCCCTGTAGATGTATCTCTGAGAATCAACCCATTATTGCCCCTTAGCATAATAAGAACAAAGGATTATAAATGTACATATATACATACACATACATATAATATCGTATAATCATATAATGTATACATATAATGTAATTATTATAAAGAAATTGGTCTTTTAAAATTGATTTACAGAACTTTAAGTGCTATCTTCACTAAAAAGCCATCCCAGGAGACTCTTATTATGATGATTACTTGAGATATTTTTTATGTGGCTTTAGAGCTAGTAATATTCTCTTCAGAATGACATTAACAATAGTACATCCTTCTGTTTTAAGGTAGGATTCAACTGGGAAAACACAAAAATCCTTTAGCACAGCACTATGTAATAACGAGGCTGGGGTGGAGAGGGCATAAAAAAGCAAGAGTTGACAAGTAAAAAGACTAGCTCCTCACACAGTGTGCAGACACATTCTAAATACCTCAATACACCTACTTTTGCCCAAGATGTTTAGGTCTGAAGTCTGGCAAGTGAGTGTTTCAAGAGGACCCCATTTACATAAACTCTACTGCATGGCCGAAGGGTGCCATCTTGTTATTTACAGCCTTTGCACACATAATCATTGTATCCAGCTCATTCTTCCGAGGGGAGCAGCAAGCAGAATGTTAAACAAAGCCAGTAGAACCAGGCTGCATTTATGCAGAGAAGAGAGAAGAAGGTTCCTCAGTGCCCACTAAATAGTATCAGTCTTGATCTCTTATCCCTGAAGATGTTGAGTTTCAGGGGGTTAAATGATATGCACCAATCCATGCTCATAAGTCTTTGGGGTACGGTTACCTGCCCAACTACTACTGCATCCTTGGCAAAGGGAAAAGGTTTTCATGTGGCTGGGATTTTCTCAGGCTTGCACTTTTTTTTTTTTACTTCCTGTGCATTAACACTGGGCTTTTTATGTCTTTGTCATTTATCTTTGTGTGTGCGTGTGCCTTATTTTAGTGTATGTGACATGAAAGGGTAGGGACTGGAAGGCTTTACATGGCAGGACAAGCCATGCTCTGGGCACAGATGACAGGCAAAGTGTCACTGTATCGTTCTCTCAAGTATGGATGAGTGACTATTTCTCATCACTACTGCAGGAACAAACTAAAGCACACAGCCTGGGCATAAAAGAGAACATAATGAAGAAAGGAGGAATGTGAGATTAAAAATACTCTATTTGATTTGATGGGCTTCCCAGGTGGCTCAGCAGTAAAGAATCTGCCTGCCAATGTGGGTTTGATCTCTGGGTCTGGAAGATCCTCTGGAGAAGGAAATGGCTACCGACTCCAGTATTCTTGCCAGGAAAATCCCATGGACAGAGGAGCCTGGCAGGCTACAGTCCGTAGGGTTGCAAAAGAGTTAAACATGACTCAGTGACTAAATAACAACAACAACAAATTTGATTTCATGCAGCTATTAACCTCTGTGAGGGGCAAGAGCAAGGTCTCCAGCGTCATCTGCATTTCTCTTCCCCCCATCATGCTACACACCATTCCCCACATGCTCTCCAGGCACCCAGGAAACACTAAAGAAATCCAAGAAGACGCCCATATCACACCCTAGGTCCCACTTATCAAAGGCCAACAGCCATGATTGCTCATCCAATAAAGATAACAACTAATCTCTTCCCGAAAACAGCTTTGATTTATGGAAAGTCATGTGATTGTTAAAAAGGTAAGATTATTTTTATTTCAGTACTTGATCCTTTGCTAAGTGCTACAGTTTCCATTCTGTTGCTGACAATTTTAAAACAGAGACAGATGATTTATTATACACATTACACTGGAAACTTGCTTAAACTCAGAGGTGTTTCCAGTGTTTCTGAGAAAAGAACTATTTTCACCACATTTTGACATGTTGCTCTTGACAATACAGAAATTTTAAAAAACAATCTCATGCAATGAATAACTTTAACTAGAATTTAAAGCAATCTGTAAAGTGAAATATCAAAAAAGCCCTTTTTTGATTTATTATAGTCAGTGTTCATGAATATAAAAAGGAAATAATGTGTGGATGTGTGCATTTTTAATAGCTATGGCTCATAAAAACACTTCTACATCTGATTCCCCACAGAGGAACACACTTCCTAGCAATTCATGAGAATGTAATGTACATGGCTGAACTCTGAGGGGGGCAGAATCAGGTGCAGCAAAACACTCCAGCTCCATTTAGATTCGGTTTTTATTTTATTCCATTTCCAATCAGATTATACCCACCGCACAACAGAGGAAGGAGCTAACACCTTGCCCTCGGAAAACCCAGAGACTGGACTCTGTTCTGCCACCAAAGAGCTGATGATCTTGGGAATGTCACTTAACCTCTGTCAATTTCAGTGTCTTCGTGTAGGAGAAAAACATTGAGGCATAGTACACATACTGTACAGTATGAAAATGGACTCTGGAGTCAGATCACCTCAAGCTGACATCCAGACTGTATACCATTTACTCTGTAATGACTTAAACAAGTTACTTAACCTCTCTGTGCCTTATAACATGAACATCAGATTAGATAATGTGTCTAATGTTTACCACAATCATTGATATAATGCGTTTTTGATGAACAGTAACATATACATCAGTCCCTGATGCTGGGAAAGATGGAGAGCACAAGGAGAAGAGGGCATCAGAGGATGAGATGGCCAGATGGCATCACCGATGCAATGGACATGAACTTGGGTAAACTTCAGGAGACGGTGAGGGACAGAGAGGCCTGTCATGCTACAGCCCGTGGGGTCGCAAAGAGCTGGACACAACACGGTGACTGAACAACAACAACAACAACATATACATATACATAATGAATCTACTCAGATAAGAGATAAAGAGGCTGAACTAGGTCTCTTCCAAGGTCTCCTCTAGGTGGCTTAGCACAAAGAGCAGGTCTTGGAGTTGGGGATATTGTAGTTTAATCTCAGCTTCACTACTTATGAACTTCTCTAAATCCTAATTCTCTCCTCTGTAAAATCAACGGTTATTTCACAGGATAATTATTTGGACTGAATATGATAATACCATATAAAAAGCTAAGAATAAAGTAGAGAGATGATAAGATGCTGGTTTTCTTTTCTTCCTGCTTCCTGTCTCCTCCTTCCCAGTCTGTCTCAATTACTTCTCTCTCCTTCAACAGAGGAAGGAGATGGAGCATGACAGTCAATAGGAGTGACAGGAAAAGATAAAGATTAGTCCTCAGACAAAAAGGGGGCAAAAGTCTCTAGATTCTCAGTGTTTCCCAGGGTTTGGGTGGGCTGTTCAGTCATGTACAACTCTGCGATCCCATGCACTACAGCCCCCCAGGCTCCTCTGTCCGTGGAATTTTATAGGCAAGAATATTGGAGTGAGTTGTCATGTCCTACTCCAGGGCATCTTCCCAGGGATCAAACTCAGGTCTCTGTGTCTCCTACATTGGCAAGTGGATTCTTTACCACTAGCACCACCTCGAATCCACAGAAGCCTTAGACGGCAATGTTACAGCCACTGATTTTGTTGCTTCTTTTCATTCCTTGTAGTATCAAACACACGGAATCATCCATAATAAAACAAAATGGTTTATTTCCCTTTATAGCAATGAAGTCAAAATCCACATGTAAAACAATTTGTGAACATTTTTCTGCTTACACGAGGGTATAACGTTAAACCAAAGATGGTCCTTGTTTTATAGAAGAGCCAAGAAAGTCAAATGAAGTCTCAGAAAGATCAAGCATAAAAGAAATTTGAGGGAGGGAGGTTTAAGAGGGAGGGAACATATGTGTACCTATGGCTGATTCATGTTGATGTATGGCAGAAACCAACACAATACTGTAAAGCAATTATCCTCTAATTACAAATAAATAAGCTTTTAAAAAGTAATAAGAACATGAAAAAAAGGAAGAAATCTCACCATAGCAGCAAGATTCTTTAGAAGAAAAATCCAACCACAATTGCTAGCACCAGCATTTTGTCTGTGAGCTACTTGTCAAAAGTCAAGGCCATCACACCTGTCACGGCTGCTGCTGCTGCTGCTAAGCCGCTTCAGTCGTGCCCAACTCTGTGTGACCCCATAGACGGCAGCCCACCAGGCTCCGCTGTCCCTGGGATTCTCCTGGCAAGAACACTGGAGTGGGTTGCCATTTCCTTCTCCAATGCATGAAAGTGAAAAGTGAAAGTGAAGTAGCTCGGTCGTGTCCGACTCTTTGCAACCCCATGGACTGCAGCCTACCAGGCTCCTCCGTCCATGGGATTTTCCAGGCAAGAGTACTGGAGTGTGTTGCCATTGCCTTCTCCCCTGTCATGGCTAGCACAAAGCAAATGCATTCAAGGTGATAAAACATTCAACATTTATGCTGTCAACTTTGACTTTATTGCAATTTAGTACATTTAATATCTTCATATAACACTAAAGAATGACCTTTGTTGTTTTATGTCCTTTTTATTAAGAAGTATTACTTGGATTAATAATTAACCCCAAATTGCCTTAAAAAACAAAAGATTTTCTATCTCTTTGACAATTATCAACCAAGTAAAATGAGAAAAGAATATTTAGGGGGCAATAAATGCTAAAATATTCACCAACATTATTGTTAGATTTCAAGACTTAAAAAAAAATGTCTACTAACCATAAAAAGAAATTTCAGCCTGTGTTGATTGTAATCTATTGAAACTGTGTAGAATGTTGATCAATAAAATTAAACTTCTCTAGCATTTGAATCTGAAATTTAGCCAAGAAAAATGATGCAGCCTAATGACTTTTAAACATGGTCATTGGAAATAAGCAAATAAACCTGAATTATCTGCAGGAGTTTGATATCAGATCCCCAACGTAAAGCCACAAGATCAAAAATAAGTGAAGAGATGATGCAGGCACCTAAATCAAATTTGAGTCACATGAAAAATATCTGAGAGGGTTGTTTTTGTTTGTTTTGGTTTTTGTTTTTTAGGGAAAATAAATACTGAATTTTTATCTCCACTTTGGGCTTCCCGGGTGGCTTTGTGGTAAACAATCTGCCTGTCAGTGCATGAGCACAGGGGAGACATGTGGGAAAGATTCCCTGGAGAAGAAGAAATGGCAACACACTCCAGTACTCTTGCCTGGAGAATCCCATGGACAGCGGAGCCTGACAGGCTTTTGCATGGGGTTGCAAAAGAGTCGGACACGACTGAGCTACAAAACACATTTTCATTTTGAACAACTAAATCAGGATCTCCAAAGATCAGGTCCCAGGAATCCATAGGTTTTCAAAGTTCCCAAACTGACTTTTATATTGTCCAAATTTGAGGTGCACCCATTCAGGCAATCTTCCTTCTTCTATTAAAATAAGAACTACCTGCTAGCATGGTTAATGACCAGCAGTTACAGAGACCATTCATCTACACTAGGAAGGAAGACTGGATATACAACCCTCATTTTTTACTTCACCTGTGTAGCTACAGACTATAAATCAATGATTTCTCTCCTGACAGATCACAGCTGCCAAATCCTTAGTGTGCCATCTCTGCCTAAAAGTGCTTTGTCGTCATAAACAGGATTTCTGTTTACACTGCCCAGCAGGAACAGAAAAAAGGAGGCAAGACTTGAAAAACAAATTATCTCTCTGCTTGAAGAAAAGTATGAGCCAAAATCTCTAATAAGAGCTTCAGTTCCAAGTCCAATAGAACGGATAGCAAGAAAGGGAGGCTTTACAATATTGTTTTGTTTGAAGAGCTGTGAATATGTATCTAGATCCTCTGAAGTGTCCAAACATCAAATACCAGTATAACCTTACACAAAAATTAAGTCCAGATGGATGAAAAATGTAAATGAAAACATAAAAGAACTAAGATATGTGGGTAAATATTTTTCTAATCTTGGGGTGGGGAAACTGCTCTAAATATATCATGAATATAAGAAACTATAAAAGACTGAAGATTTTGACTACATAAGAATTGAGATCTTTACAGCAAAAGAAATCATAAATAAGGTTAAAAGATAAATAGCAGATCTAGGAAAAATATATTTGTGATATTTCTGACAAGCAAAGGGAAAATATCCTTACTATACAAAGAGCTCTTATAAGTCAATGAGAAAAAAAGAATGCCCCAAAAAGAAATATCCCAAGTGTACAAATATAAAGACACATAAGTAAGCAATAAATACAGAAGGATATTACCTCTTACTAAACATCAAAGAAATGTAAATGGAATAAAAATGAGCCATCATTTATAAGCCACAGAATGACAAAAATGAGAATATGAGACAAATCCTGTTTTTGCAAGAAAGTGAGCAAGCCAGCTCTCCTGTCCATTACTGGTAGAAGTTTAAATCAGTATACCCTTGTGGAGTGTAATCTGAAATCAATATCAAAAATAAAATAAGTATATACTGCAATCACATTCTGCTAAAAAAAGAGGTAATGACAAAGAAGGAAAGTGGAGTTAAGCACCAAGATTGTTTACAAATGAAAAGACTGAAAAAAATGAGAAGTCCACTAACAGAGAATTTATTAAGTAAATTATAGCACATACACCATGTGTATAAAGAAATGCAGCCATTAAAAATGCTGTGTTCAAGATCCATAGTGAGGTGGAAAGACTTCCTTGAAATGCTAGTTACATATATGATCACATATATGATCTCATTTACAGAAAATCCTATACAATGATCTGTTTACACAAGCACTGCAAGACACACTGAAAGATATTCACGAACAGGTTAATAATGGTTATTCCTGGGGCATGGATTTAAGGGCAAAACCATCTTCTACGCAGTATTTCTGTACTATTTGAATTTCATACAATGCTTAATTTTATCTTATTCAAAACAAAGCTATTTCAAAATGATTTCAAGCTAACCACAAAATACTTTTTAGAATTTAGCATCGTTTGGGATCTTCACCGCTGCTCAAACGACCGTCATTTTCTGACCACCAAGAAAATAGAGTTGACAAAGTCATTCACGTGAAAAAAACAACCAAATAGGTTTCTGCTAAATGGAATTTGGTAAAACAAAAAAACAAACTTCAATCAAACAGGTTTCATTCAAAACTTATACATAAAATGAAGAGAATTATCTAAAGTTTCTTCCAGGGAAAAGGAGTGACCAACATACCCTGGAGGCAAGTAAACACTTGCCCTTTACTTTGTAACTGAATACACATCTATTGTTTTCTTACCAACACAACCTAATTGGATCATTTCAACAGACAACCCTGCCCAAACTGGAATATGTTTCTGGTGCAGATTAACACCTCAACTTCTATTTCCACTTCAAGGAAGAAACACACTTTGGTACCAAAGTGTAACATTCAGGGAAGATGAAATTATTATATAGTCTTCATGCAGTAAAGTAATTATCAGTTGCTTTAATCCTGCTGTTACAAATTGCTCATGATGCTTTGTAAAGAAATATCTATCTTATTGAGGAATATCATATATGAGTAAGAAATGATACATTTCCAACTTAAGCAGATTGATTGAATATTCTCAGCACAGCAGTATGTTAAAATAAAGCCTCAAAGTTGGAGATGCCAAATTTATATTTATAAATGTTCCTTATTATGAAACAAGTTCCCTTAAAATGTGCTGTTAGGCTCCATAAATATCACAAAATTCAACAAATTCTAAAATCCTAAAAATCTTACTGTATTCTTTTACTAAAAGGTTTGTGAAAATAGGATTACATTTATTCCTGAAAAAAATTTAAATGACTTTCTTCACTCAGTCTTTACTCTAGACTGTGCTCAGTCATTCACAACCAACAACAGTTGATTTAAATTAAAGCACTTCTCTGTGTTCCATAAAGCTAAGAAGGACAGCTTTTAAATAACAAAGACTTGCCACAAAGTATCAAAACAGTGTTCCTCATATCAGTATCTTACCCATAGACTAACCTATCCATAAATATTTGTTAAATTGACACTTACCAATTTAATTAATAGAACAGTATACCCACTTGGCAACCAAGAATATAAATCTAATGCAATGAGTTCACATGCATGGTCATAAGAGACTTTAGTTGTGGAAAGGACATGTTTTTAGAATAGTGAAGATAAAAGCACTTATTTTTACTTAACAGTATGGCAGGGCTCAGTGGTAAAGAATCCACCTGCCAATGCAGGAGATACAAATTCAATCCCTGGGGTCAGGAAGATCCCCTGGAGGAGGAAACTGCAAGGCACTTCAGTATTCGGGATTTCCTGGTGGCTCAGATGGTAAAGCGTTTGCCTGAAATGTGGGAGACCCGGATTCGATCCCTGGGTTGGGAAGATCCTCTGGAGAAGGAAATGGCAACCCACTCCAGTACTCTTGCCTGGAGAATCCCATGGATGGAGGAGCCTGGTGAGCTACAGTCCATGGGGTCACAAAGAGTCGGACACGACTGAGCGACTTCACTTTCACTTTTAGTATTCTTGCCTGGAAAATCCTATGGACAGAGGAGCCTGGCAGGCTACAGTTCATAGGGTTGCAAAGAGTTGGACATGACTGAGCATGCATGCATCCTCATGGCAAGGGGAGGGCTTCCCTGGTGGCTCAGATGGTAAAGAATTTGCCTGCAATGCAGAATACACAGGTTAGATCCCTGGGCTGGGAAGATTCCCTAGAGAAGGGAATGGCTACACACTCCAGTATTCTTGCTTAGAGAATTCCATGGACAGAGGATCCTGATGGGCTACAGTCCATGGGGTCACAAAGTGTCAGACATGACGGAAGGACTAACACATTTTCACTTCATGGCAAGGGCAAGGGAAACAGAGCATTATTACAGTGGAGCTTACTGAAAAGGGCAATGAGAGCACTGCATATTCTTGGGCCTCAGAAAGCCAATGCCCTAGTACTTTGTTGCTTAAGAACAGGAAACAAGCCAGGGCTAGATCCCAGAAGAATGTAAGGTCAACTCTTGGCAAAGCAGTTCAGTTACTCCTAGAAGCCCAGGCAAAACTTTAATTGCCTACACTTAAGGAATCCATGCACACCCACTCTGGAAGCCTCAGAGTCCTCTCAGAGAAGCATGATGGCTCAAATGTATGTGGCAAGTTGGAGAATTCATACACCTGTCTAATGCTGCCATTATAATCTGATTATATCTGGAGAGAGTTCCAGAAAAACATCTACTTCTGCTTTACTGACTACACCAAAGCCTTTGACTAAGTGAAAGTGAAAGCAAAAGTCACCCAGTTGTGTCTGACTCTTTGCAACCCCATAGACTATACAGTCCATGGAATTCTCTAGGCCAGAATACTGGAGTGGGTAGCCTTTCCCTTCTCCAGGGCATCTTCCCAACTCAGGGGTCAAACCCAGGTCTCCCACATTACAGGAGGATTCTCTACCAGCTGAGCCACAAGGAATCACAACAAACTGTGGAAAATTCTTAAAGAGATGGGAATATGAGACCACCTGACCTGCCTCCTGAGAAATCTGTATGCAGATCAAGAAGCAGCAGTTAGAACTGGACATGGAACAACAGACTGGTTCCAAGTTGAGAAAGGAGTATGTCAAAACTGTATATTGTCACCCTGCTTATTTAATTTATATGCAGAGTACATCATGCGAAATGCCAGGCTGGATGAAGCACAAGCTAGAATCAAGATTGCCAGGAGAAATATCAATAACCTCAGATATGCAGATGACATAACCCGCAGAAAGTGAAGAAGAACTAAAGAGCCTCTTGATGAAAGTGAAAGAGGAGAGTGAAAAAGTTGGCTTAAAGCTCAACATTCAGAAAACTAAGGTCATCATGGCATCTGGTCCCATCACTTCACGGGAAACAGATGGGGAAATCATGGGGAAACAGTGGCTGACTTTATTTTCCTGGGCTCCAAAATCACTGTAGATGGTGACTGCAGCCATGAAATTAAAAGATGCTTACTCCTTGGAAGAAAAGCTATGACCAACCTAGACAGCATATTAAAAAGCAGAGACATTACTTTGCCAGCAAAAGTCCATCTAGTCAAAGCTATGGTTTTCCCAGTTGTCATGTATGGATGTGAGAGCTAGATTATAAAGAAAGCTGAGCGCCGAAGAATTGATGCTTTTGAACTGTGGTGTTGGAGAAGACTCTTGAGAGTCCCTTGGACTGCAAGGAGATCCAACCAGTCCATCCTAAAGGAGATCAGTCCTGGGTGTTCATTGGAAGGACTGATGTTGAAGCTGAATGGCCACCTGATGTGAAGAATTGATTCATTGGAAAAGACCCTGATGCTAGGAAAGATTGAAGGTGGGAGAAGAGGCCGACAGAGGATGAGACAGTTGGATGGCATCACCAACTCAATGGACATGAGTTTGAGTAAACTCCGGGAGCTGAGGATGGACAGGAAAGCCTGGAGTGCTGCAGTCCATGAGGTCACAAAGAGCTGGATACGACTAAGTGACTGAACTGAACTGAACTGACTGGAGCCTCTGGAGCCTCAACTGATTTATTTTGAACACAGTTCCACGGGAAATGATCCATATGCTTCCCAAGATTTGCTTCAAAATATGTATATACACAAACACACACACATAATATGATATATATATCATTACATATATATGTGTGATTATTTAATTTATATAACTGAGAATGTATGTGAACACTAATTACATATACATACATACATATATATATATATGTATATATATATATTTCTGCTCTGAAATGAATGCTTAAATGTAAATTCCTGTCATTGAGTAGGCAAGACCTCCTGAAGAGAAGTTGGCAGAAGAGTTTGCTTAAATGACACCAGTGTGGGTGACTCACTCATGTTTCCACAACATGCTTCTGCACAGCATCCATGTCTATTTGCAGCCTCACAATAAAGGTCCTACGTGAATGTCTGTCAGCTGCCCGCCTCTAAAAGCAAGGACACTGTACTCAGTTGACTCATTTGAGCTGCCTGTGCTTTTGCGAATAACCCACTGCCACATTTATGAAGGCATGTGATACAACTGAAGATTATTTCAGGCTGTGCCAATGCTTTTCTGCTCAGTCCTGATCTAATGTTTAGAAAGTCAAATGAAGAAAGAAGATTTCACCCCTTTAAATAAGTCCACTACAGACCACTACTGGTATCTCTAGGGGGCATAAAAAAGATCGCTTTATCAACTCTAGATTGTAAATACCATCAGAATAGGGATTCTTACCTACTTTGGTCATATTATCTGTATCCCCAGCACTTAAAACAATGCCTGGTACACAGCAGACACCCAATAAATATTCACAAAGGAATGTATCGACATCTGCCTTAGACTGGTAAAATAACCTGGGCCTTGACACCAAATCCACAAAGTATTTTCTTTTCCTGATGCCAAGTCAAGAAGGCATTTACTGCCAGAGCATCAAAACCTCTGTATGTTATAAGATGGCCAACAGGCACATAAAGAGATGTTCAACATCACTAATTATTAAAGAAATGCAAACCAAAACTACAATGAGAGTTTCACCTCACACTGGTGAGAATGGCTGTCATTTAAAAAGTCTACAAATAACAAATACTGGAAAGGGTATGGAGAAAAAGGAACCCTCTTACACTGTTAGTGGGAATGTAAACTGGTGCAGCACTATGGAAAATAGTAGGCAGTTTCCTCAAAAAATTAAGACAGAGTTGACATATGATCTAGCAATCCCACTCCTGGGCATATATTTAGGGGAAAAAAAACTGTAATTCAAAAAGATGCATGCACCCCAATGTTCATAGCACAAGAAAACACCTCTATACATTAAAGCACATACCCTTTCAGTTTTGAGACACTCTTCAACATATTAAATTCACCTTATTCCCTGGTCTTCAAAATAGATAAAACCAATAGATACACACATTTAAGTCATCTACCACTGCAAGAAAACCTAATTAGATGACTATAAGCAAAATTTTTCCATATTTAAATTCTAGGATATGTAAAATTGCTATGTAACTATTGAGCTGGATATGCGTGTGCACGCCCTAGTCAAATTATATTTACACATATTATTTTACATCAAAAAAACCACTGAATCTATGAACTCATTTACTAACAGCATCATTCCACCCAAAAGAAATTGATAAGCGAGTATTCTGTTCAAGAAATATCTATTAACGATCATTAATTTTTTAATCCCTGTTTTTCAATGTTTCTGCCACCCACTGAAAGTACCAAATTGTAGTATTTCATCAACATATTTCTTAAAACAAAAAAGTCTTCAGAAATGACATGAAGACTAAATATATGTATATATGAGAGTTAAATATATCCAACACTATTTTCATTCAGAGAAAGTTTTAAAAAAACGAATTCAGTTTCAGTGAAACTATCAATGGAGGTTACATAATTTATTGATACAATGGTCCATTATGTCTGACAATTTATCCTCTTAGGTTTCAATTAGATACTTGCTTAAGTCAATTTCCAGAAGTAACATCCAGCAAATGGTCATTTTAATGGACACCCTGACACACTGAAAGCATTTATATTTCTCCTAAAATCTTTAGACTCCAGAAAACAGCTTACTCTACCAGCAAGGCCTTTCCCATAACACTTGTCACAGAGGAAAAACCCACAGTAACTATATGTTACACAACTGAATCTTTACAGAACTCGCTCATATGCAAAATAATGCATCAGGAGGGATCAACAATAGACTTGAACAGATTTCTCTCTCTCTTGTGTGAGATGCATTTTAGTTTTAAAGCTAAGTCTCACGAAGTTGAAAAGAGTTCAATTCAGCTTAAAAAGGCAAAAGGCTAACACATAAGAAGTGTCATAACGTCTCCATCTCAATAAGAACATTAAAAAAAAAAAACACACGTTGAAAAATTATCTTCACCAGAAAGTCTCTCTATATTGTGCAAGACAGAAGGAGGTTTTGCTCTTGCTGCCCTCTCACAATCACAGCTTTCTGTGATTTTTCTTAACATGTTGTTCAGTCGCTCAGTTGTGTCCAACTCTTCGCTACCCCATGGGCTGCAGCATGCCAGGCTTCCCTGTCCTTCACTTAACATGAGGCTGCCTGTATTATCTTCTTCGTGCTGGCCTCAGGGTGGTTCCCCAGTGCTTTTTCCCCTCACTTTGTTGTTTTGAATGATGTATTTTAATTATCATTAGACTTTCATTTAGATGAAGAATAGCCACGCAATTTGAATGCAGAACAGATTTTGTAAAAATACCATTACTGAATTACTGTTACAATTAATTTACTCATTTTTGTCTATGAATGAGGAAAAAAGGGGAAGACACTCCTTCGTATACTTCATGTCTGTGTCTACAATGCTTGGCTTCTATTCCCCATACTTGGGAATACACAGCTAAGTGCTTTCTGGCCAGCAGAATGTAATTTTTAAAATGTTAATCATTGGCCAATAATTCAGAAGCCAATATTTCAGAATCACCAGAGTTCACTTAAGAATTTGAATTTCCAATCTCTCTTTGAAAATCAGAAAATGAATAATGAGTGCATATTCACATGGCAACAAGGAAAGCCAAGTGGCAACTGCCCCCTTTCAAAGGAGCAGGAGGTCACGGGAGGCATCACAGTGCCCAGCTGTGAGAAAACCCAAGCCAGCCTTGGAACAGTCACAAGGGGAGCCCCCAGCCCCAGCAGCAGTCACGTGAGGAAAGAAGCCCTCAGGCAACTCCAAACTCAGCTGCCAAAACACTGCAAGTCTACAAAGACCAAAGGGAACCAGCCACCCGAGACCATCAACCACCAGAACCATAAGAGAGAAGGAAAAAATGGTTGTTTGAAGCCTCAGATTTGGGGATAACATGCTATGCAGTAATAGATACAGACTAAAAGATGAAAGTGCTCTTAACAAGTGAAATATAATTGTTTAAAATAATGTCTCCCTTTTAGCTTGGGTCAGCACAGATGTCACAGAGCGTCTCCATCTTAATTTTGCGTTTAAGCAGAAATCTAAAACATGAAATGTGCCTGGGGAGAAAACAGAAGTAGAAGAAAAGCAATCCTTTGGAAGCAGTTATATTATTTTAAATAAGCTGGTTGGCAGCACTTATTAATGTCACATAGGTTAAACAGTAATAAGTAGTAACATAGAAGAACAGTGTTTGGAAAGGGCTTGAATCTGGTTCTTTTCAGCTTCACTCACTACTCTATACTCAGCAACTAGCACAACGCCTATTTTTTCCATAATGATTGGATCAACTAAAAGACGTTTTGTACGTATCTTTCTGATTATGGGAATTAAAAATATCTTTTCTATCACTAAAACTTCAGCTATTATGGCTACAAAAGAAGGGCAAATGCCACCTGCAAAGCAACCAACAAAATAAGCTAGAATCTTAATGGCTTAATGAGAGGCAGATCCAGGAATAGGAAAACCAACTCGTAGCTTTTATCCTTAAAGCTGAGTTCTTCTCATAAAGATACAAATTCAGTCTTGAGCAAAACACCCATGTCTGCTCACATGTAAAAGGAAGCTAACCAGTCATTCCCCCAAAACTTGATATATCAAGTTTAACAGTATGGTCCATAACATTCAAGGTAATAGAAGAACGAAACCTTATACCCGGCACGAAATCAAAGCAGCTGATCTGCTTTTGCCCAAACAGAGCTATATATCCTCATTTCCTTCCCTTCTTTTCCCCACTTGTGACTCAAGCCAGATTTCATCGAGCTATTTTTGTAACTACTAAAATGCTAGAAATACAGCAGCAGACCAGAAGCAAAGTAAAATGTAGCATCCAGCAAAAGAAAGAAAATCACGCTGAGTAACTGAAAGGCCATCTGCTTCTAGCTGAGCTGCAGGGGTGAGGAAGGCAATCTGGCTGTACTATTTGTGTCTTCCCCCAAACCAAACCCACCTGCATGTTGTCAGTGGCATCCCCAAGCAGTCCTCCAAAAGTGATAGCATTAGTTACAGTTGCCAGATAAATGAAGAGAATTGCTGAAAGAGCCTGAATATTTAAAGCATCATAAAAATCACTGGCAAAAAATGGTGCTTTCCTCTTTATGTCCTTAATTAGTCCACCACAGAACCTGGGTAGGGAAAAAGCAAACGTGACAATGTAAAATAAAGTATCATACAAGAACCGAGAGATAACTTCTTTAATCACAGAGAGGGTGTATTTAAAGTGTTTGAATCAGCAAGATACTATTTCAGCCCTTAAGATAAAATCAGAAAACTGTAAAGGAATACATTTTCTTCTCTCTTCTTTTTGATCACCAAATTAGGCAGTCACATTCCCTAGACTGTTGGTCTTTAGATGAGAATGAATTGTGTAGATAAATTTGGTGTCAGTGTCTGAAGGAAAACATTCCAACATGTGAGCCGATCATACAAGGCCCTTTCTAATCTTGAACTTCCATCCCAGCCTCATTCACTCATTCATTCATTCCACGAACGTGTATTGGTCATTTGGGATATGCCCAGCACTATTCTGGGTACTGGAAATACAGCAGTGAATAACACAGGAAAAAATACCCACCCTCATGGAGTTATTTTCTGAGTGAGGCGAATGAAATAAGTAAAATGCATGGGGCTAAAAATCAAAGAAAAAATTAAGTGGGGATCTGGGTTAAATGCTAGAGTTGCTATGGCTGAAATATCAGAGTGGCCAGAATAGGACTCCTAACTGGTGACTTTGGGGTAAGGATCGGAAGGAATGAAGGGAGGAAGCCATGCAAGTGTGTCGTGGAGGAGCGCAGCAAGCTGAGCCTCCTCATATCCACAGGCAGGTCGGCTGTCTGTCATGTGTCAGCTTACTCCCTCAACCAAACCTCACTCAGCTTTCCCCACGTTTTGCTTCTCCCTTTGATGCCCTCCCTCAGAGCTCTACAACCCTTGGAAGTCTTGATCCTCCACTCATGGTTAGACTTGCATTAGGGGCTCTCACACTTTCTCAGGATTGTGTGTCTGTCTGTCTGTCAGCTGCATTCAATGCCCTGCTTCAGTTTTCTTGGTATGTACAGACATATTGCAGACATGCAATGCACTTAGGCAAGTTAAAATATCAAAGATTACAGTCTGATTAAATAAAGAAGTTAAATCCCAGAAATTGTATCTATAGAAAAGGAAAAGGATATTTCTAATGGGAATAGTTTGTAAAAAACTATTCGGGGAAAAAATGGGGAAGAGAGAAGGTTCTGTTCTCTAGTCTTTAAGAAGGAAGAAGAGAGAAATAACATACTCTTCATTTGGGAAACAAACTCAAGTGGGTCATTGGAGGAAGAAAAGAATGTCATTTCATTCAGATTCAATTGTCTGTTAAAATGACATACCTTTGTGTTTTCAAAAATCTAAAGTGTTTTTTAAAAGCCATATCTTTATAAACAAGTATCCTACTTAAAACTGTAGTTAACGCAGATTGAAATGGAGAACCTAATTATGAAGGCATAATTCTAATAAAAAGAGATTTAGCCAAAGCTGCCTGAGAAACCTGAATTCCCCATTGCAGGCCGAGGAGACGGTGGCCTGGCAGTCACTCATTTCTGTAACATGTGACTCTGTACGTGTTCTGTAACCCTGTACTCTGTTCTGTAAAATGGGTACACTTCTGAGTAAATGTATCAGGAAGAGATGGAATCAAGAAAGTCAAGGGGGGGAGACCAGCCTTTCTGCCACACCCACCCCCATCTCTCTCTCTAACAGCTCTCACTCATGCCACTGCTGTCACACTAGCCTCTGTGCCAACCCAGCACCCACTAGGCACCCTGCTGTTCTCCATCCCCACCCTAGGATCTGCCTCCCCACTTCTTCAGGACCTTCCTCAAATGCTGCAATTCCCTTTATGGCCTTCCCTTACAGACTACGCTCTGTAAAATGGTACTACCTACTACGTTTCGCCTGTTGCAAAACTCCCTACTTCTGCTTTCCTTTGCCCCATACGATCAGATTCACATTTCGTTATCTGCTGTTTGTCTCCCACCACTACAAAGTAAGACCCCTAAGGACAGAGGTTTTCCATTCATTCACTGCTGAATCCCAAGCACCTGTGACTAATAGATACACCATAAACCTGTGTTGGCTGACCGAACACGCAAACCAGTGAACAAAGCACTGATAGAAAGATTAAGGGGAATTCAGACCAGAAGGGAACCTCATCATGAACGACAGAAGAATCCCTCAGTTACCTTCCAGTGCGCTGCAATTCCTCACAATCTGCATGTCCTCCTCCTCCATGGCCTCCATCGTGGGGCGTGTCCCCATTCATCTGAACATTCTCTCCACCTGAGTACATATTCTTTCTAATCAAGACAACAGAGCCCAAGAGATTAGTTTTATTTTATTCTCCTGCCTCTTAGCCACATTGTGCACTAACTAATGAAGAGATGGACCAAAAACCCTTGTGGAGAGAGATCACTATTTCCTGCCACCATCCTATGTGTGCTTAATCGCTCAGTGGTGTCTGACTTGTTGCGACCCCATGCACTGTAGGTTCCTCTGCCCATGGGGATTCTCTAGGCAAGGATACTGGCATGGGTTGCCATGCCCTCCTCCAGGGGATCTTCCCAACTGAGGGATCAAACTCAGGTCTCGCACATTTCAGGCAGATTCTTTACTGTCTGAGCCACTAGGGAATCCCGTGAATACTGGAGTGGGTAGACTATCCCTTCTCCAGGGGATCTTGACCCAGGAATTGAACTGGGGTCTCCTGCATTCCAGGTGGATTCTTTAGCAGGGAAGTAGACAACTTTAAAGTGTTCTAGTTAGAGCCAAGAAAAATGAGTAGATGCATAAAAAGTTGAATAAACTGTATGTTGTATGAAAGGGAAAGTGTTTCATCTGGAAAATCACAGATTTCTAGAAAATGCCTTCCCCTCAATTATTTCACCCAATTTCTTAACCTCTTAAATCTATAGGGAGTTACCTTGAATAAACTGATCTTTTCACCTATAAGGGGGTCCCAGAAACATCCCAAAAGAATCACTACAGTATATTCCAATATCATAATCTGAGAGCTCTAATTTGTAATCACTGAAGAATATCACCACATGTTCATTTTCCAGTGTCAACCAAATGTTAAAGGCACATGTGTGATTCATTTGAGATAATACCTCAAGTTGAATGGAAATCTGTCAATATTAAGGCAGTAGGCAGAACCTCTTTCCTCTTCCAAACACAATCTCCTTCTCAAAGATTAAAACTCCCAATGGCCTGATCATCTTACCTTTTGTCAGACGATGGAAGACTCTTAGGAGGTTCTATCCTGATTGCTGGATCCCATTCCCCAGGTGGAAGGACAATGACTTCATCTAGGAACTCATCTATGCCAGCAATTAGGTCCTGCCTATCTTTTGCTTTATAAGCAATGTCATGGAACACCTAAAGAATAAGAAGAGATGTGCTGATCCAACAAGAGAACTCTCCACATGCCTCAGATGTTGCGGCTCAAGAATGCAATCCATAATCCACTTTAACATTACTATGACCATGGCCTCATATTTCTTACTGTTCAGCTTAATCCAAAATATTTCAGTATCCAGATTATGAACCCAAAGAATATAGGTAAAGGCATGAGAAAACAGCTGTGCTTCTTTTATATGATTTTTTCCTAACAATACCATAAAATACCATTGCCTTTCATCTCCCACTGGTATGTACTATTACTGATATGGTTGCTATGGAAGCCAGATGAAAATAGTTTAGAGAAATACACAGACAATCATTCCCTGAAATAAAAACTACTGGGCTAAACCACTGCTTCTAATTCAAGAAGGAAAAATTCAAACTGAGTGTTATGACTGGTTAAAACTCAAACTCTGCAGCTCTGAAACACACAAACAATCTGAGTTAAAGCAAAGGGGTTTTAAGTAGGTGATCATCTGTCTGTCTTTTAGGAAGCCAATAACCAAACCATCCAAGGTAGCAAATATGCTACCATGTGCTTTATGCAAATGTGCTTTATGCAAATATCCAAAGCAGGAGCTTCCAGATGTATATCATCCTCTTTGTCAATCATTCCATTCTTCTAACCTGCCTGATAATCGGAAAGTCCTTTATACATAACCCAAGGCTTTCACACCTCGTAAGTCAAATTCTTTAGTCTCCAGGAAAGAAGATGGCCCCTGTTTGATACCTTTGGCTGTTCTTAAAGATTGCTACTAAGTCCTTTCTCCTCAGTAGAATTTGTAAAAGCTATCAAACAAACAACACACAATGGTGTGGGGGTTTGGGGGTTTAGGGGAGGTCATTCAAAGTGTAAGCATAACATCTGCAGTGGACACAACTGGCTACAGCCTTATTTTCTCTTGCTACTTCCCACTATGGAGGCTGGAAAGTCAGTCACTTTCTTAGCCTAGCCTGCAGGTTAGGATGGGCAGTTCTGACTCATAGGATTAGAAAAAAAGAAAAAAGAATGTGTGTGGGGAGCATTAAAATACCAGTTCAAAAAGAAAGACACAGCTAATACACCCAGCCTCCTCCTTCCTGCTTTGCTATGATGGCGTGACTGGAGTTGACAGCAGTAGCCATCTTAAGACCACAAAGCAAGAGCCTTGGCACTAGATTTACCATTAAGCAGTTAAGTTAAACCAACTCCAGCAACTACTTACCTCCAAATTTCCTAATATGTGTACAAAATAAACCCTAAATTGTTTAAGCCACAGTAAGTCAGATTTTCTGTCATTTGCAGCCTAAAGCATTTCTTTTTCTCCTTTTTCATTTTTGCCTAAAGCATTTCTAATCAATACATCTTAGGGTGAAGAATTAAGAAATTGTAAATATGCAGAAATAAATAAAAGAACCCACTGAGATGCTTAGTTGCCTCAAAGGAAAAAAAATAGCATTGCTATTCATCAGTGTTCCCAAATTAAGTAACCATCTGAGTAATCATCAAATAGAACTGCCATAACTAAATGCTCTATTCTCCACTCAACACATGGAGAAGCTAACATATCAAGCAATGAAGCAAAAACAAAACATTTGGCAAAATAGCAAGCTAGAAAGACATAAAAGCAGAAATCAGTGATCCTATATTCTAATAGTATTTCTCCTACTGTGTGACTAGTTCGGAGTTTCAACATGTCTAAGATGTGTGTAGTGACATTCAAGCTATTATGAGAGTACAGTCATAATTCCAAAGTGCTAGATACTTTGCAGCAATGGTTGCTAATGCATTTTAGTATGTATATCATTCCTTCCCACAAGATAAGAAAACCACAAAAACAGGTACTTTCTGATACCTAAGGGAAAATGTATTTTACTATGCATTATTTTATAAAACCCATTTCTGAAACAAAACACTTGAATTTGCAGGATGAATATATTAAACATTTTAAGAGATTATGTTAATACGGTGACTTGAACCTTTTAAATAATATTTAACATACTTTAGTTTTCAGAACTGCAAATGTTTAGAGAAAGGAAAATATGACTTATTCTAACATAAAATTTATTTTTTGAAAACTATTAAAAGCAGATGTCAGCTCATTTGCACAAATGACTGTACCTCATGTTTTAAAGAAGGTTGGTAACTACATAATTCTAACTGAATAAATTGTGACAGCCAACTCACAGTAAGAACACAAGAATGACATTCACAGATCATCATCTTTCCAATTCCCTACCTCGTCAGACATCAAGGTGGCAATGGCTCTGCCGATCTCATGGTAAGACTTGGCTTTCCCCTTAGGACCTAAGAGAATGAATAAGAACCTAATGGGAGAGGAAAGAAGCAAAGGCTATAACACATATTTCATCAAACTCAATACACATAACACTGAGACATGTTTATCCTAATTCATAAAAAGGTTAGGTCTAGAGTTCATCTTTAAAACAAAGGTTATAGTCTTGGTAATATGAAAGGCACTCTTCCATACTATTGTGAAACACAAATTGTTGTTCATTTTATTTGGAAGCAAGGGAGAATTGAGCATGGAACCCTAAAAAGTTTCTTCATGAAGAAGGAAACGTTCACTATATTTGTAAGTCTTTCTTTTCTAAACTTTCCTTTCTTTCTCTTTCTTCTGACTTTTTAGAATCTTTGGAGAAAAGCCATTAAGCACAATAACTAGAAAGACTTAGCATATATTCTGATTTTTCTGACTTTTCTTCACCCAGAATTGATGGAGACAAACGATCCTCTCCATATTTTAAAGAAATATTTCTACTCAGAAGTGGCTGGGAGTCAACAAAATCCAACTCCTCTACAATAAGCCACATGCTGACAACCAAAGCAAAGGAGGAAAAATACGAGAGAAATTCAATATAAAACATCATTCACAGTTAAAATTCTTTTACAGGATTCCTCATTTTCTTTTCCAAACTTGTTTTCTTGATAATGCACTGTTCCACAGTAGTTAAGTCCTGAAACTTGCAATAACGAGCTTATCGCCACTCAAGTTCACCCCTTATCATGTTGGGAGGAATCCCTCACTGATCACAAGGGCAAAGATGCAACTCTCAACAGGGGAGCAGGAAGTAAATGAATTAAAAAACAGACAAAAGGCAATACTAGACAAATCCCTGCCTTGCTTATTTATGATCATATCTTACCTAACATGGAGATAATGAGGACAATAAAAGTGATCACATCCTATGTTTGCACAGCTTTCTAAAGCTTGCAAAGCATTTCACACTCACATATCATTTAAACTCCTACTATCCTTTGCTATAAGGACACGTATCTCACTCCCATTTAATGGTGAAGAAGGAAGGTAATGGATGGGCTCAAAGAGTGTCCCTAATGAATGACAGAGTAGATGGTTGGTTGGCATCATGGACTCAATGGATATGAGTTTGAGCAAACTCTGGGATTTAGTAAAGCACAAGAAGGCCTGGTGTACTGCAGTCCGTGGGGTCACAAAGAGTTGGACATGACTAAGCAACTGAACAACAACAAAATAGATAGGACTTTTTACCTCCTGTTTTTTTTCAGCACACAGTTCTGCTTAATAATACCTGCGCAACCTACACACCAGAGAAAAGCTATCCAACTATGACTTCCATAGGCCACTCTGGGGAAAGACGTTGTGGATACTTAGCTGGGGACAAGAAAACTTAAGTAAGATCTTATGAAACCACGAATGGCTTAGGGCTTTTGTTAGTAAAATTTTCTTTTTTACTAATTTATTCATACTTTTGTTGTTTAAGCATGGGTTCTGGAAGGGGAACACATGTACACCCATGGCAGATTCATGTCAATGTATGGCAAAACCAATACAACATTGTAAAGTAAAAAAATAGATAAATAAATAAATTAAAAAAAAAAAAAAAAGAAAGAAAGGGCTATTGATAGCCAACATTCTTCAAGGTATTAAGGTCTGTTCTCAAATGCCCTTGAATAGATAATTCCATTTTTCATCATAAAATTTAATCTAAAGAGTAAAGAAAAAAAACAAATTGAGAATGTAAGAAGGTAAATCTGAATGTCTGAATACTCAGAGTTTATACCAGAATAACCATAAAACCATTCAGTATTTATTTGCTTAGAAACCAGTTCTGGAGTGGAGCGGTACACTCGCTTTCAAGTGTTATCACAGTAGATGAAATGGGCAAAAGCAATCAGCAGGCACGAAAGTCATTCAAGTATGAAGGAAGTCATTATTAGAACTAGGTTTTAATTTTTCTAACTAGAACTTGCCTTTTTCCAAAGCTGAACCTAAATTATACGCCACCACATACAGTATTATTAAGAGCTTTTTTTTATTGACAGAAAAGTACAATGCACTTTTCTGAAGGGATGGCTCACTGAATGAGCACAACACCTGAAAAAAATATTTAACAACTTAAGTAAAATACAAATCTCATTAAGAAACACCTACAGTACTTGTCCTATGTCCCAATTCTATTTACTTGTCTACCAAGGGCCAGTTGTCAGGCAGGACAATAGGGCATAGCTTTAGACAGAAGTGGGCAAATGTGGTACAGCAAGAGAACATATATAACACCTGGATGCTTTACTTAATACATTTTTAAATAATGTATTCGTTTGCCTATCATTTCAGGCTTCCCAGGTGGTGCAGTGGTAAAGAATCTACCTGTCAACACAGGAGACTCAAGAGACACAGGTTTGATCCCTGGGTCGGGAAGATCCCCTGGAGAAAGAAATGGCAACCCACTCCAATATTATTGCCGGGAGAATCCCGTGAACAGAGGAGCCTGACGGGCTACAGTCCAAAGGGTTTCAAAGTGTCAGACACAACTGAGCATCTGAGCACATCCAAATATTAGTGTCTAAGCACTACACAATATCTAACCCTTTCTAGAACCACTGTCTACATCTTCCTACCTCTCCCTAGTATCTGCATCAAGATTATTTTACATTTATAAATACACACTATGGAAATGTACATTTATCAACTGACACGTGAATTAATTATCAGGTTGACTATATGGCAACAAAGCCAAAGTAGTGTCTTATTAGTAAGTGCAGAAAATGCTCTCAGTCATTAATAGTCCTCAAGTATAAATTCTGGCAGACAATGGGCAGCTAGTGCAAGGGATGACAGAGTAATGGATCCTCCACCTTAAATCCTATGAGATGAGGGCATACATTTTCTACAAATATTTACTCTGCTCTTTACTAAATAGCACCAAAGAAGGAATGGCAGTAACAGACCAGTGGTGACCATAAAAAAACCATTTATCATAGTAGCAAACCCAGTATATGAGAGCTATAGTGTTTTCATTAAGTTAGGTATAAAGGTACAATTCCTCTTTCCTGAGTAATGTGATTTTTATTAAAACATATATATATGTTCATATATATATGTTCATATATATATGTTCATATATATATATGTTCATATATATATGTTCATATATATATATATATGATATAAAGAAAATTATCAAGTGCCAAATAGAAATATTTGGCAAAATATTTGGGAAAAAGTTACATATCAGTTAAAATTTTTACATTACTTCAGTCAGGAACCACTGAGTAAATCTATCTTCTTAAAATGCACAGAGAGGAACTCTGGACACCCACAAGTAGCAGGAATCACCACCTCAGGTCAAGAATTTCATCTGTTCGGAAGCAGACCCTTAGGAAGCCTGTAATTTGAAGTGCACTGTTGAAATGGGGCAGAGAAGGCAATGGCACCCCACTCCAGTACTCTTGCCTGGAAAATCCCATGCGTGGAGGAGCCTGGTAGGCTGCAGACCCATGGGGTCGCTAGGAGTCGGACATGACTGAGCGACTTCACTTTCACTTTTCCCTTTCATGCACTGGAGAAGGAAATGGCAACCCACTCCAGTATTCTTGCCTGGAGAATCCCAGGGACAGCGGAGCCTGGTGGGCTGCCGTCTATGGGGTCGCACAGAGTCGGACACGACTGAAGCAACTTAGCAGTAGCAGTAGCAGTTGAAATGGGGGTGAGAGATGAGAGATCTGGGAAAACTAACAACACAGAACAACTCATCGAGTTGAAGTTCCCTCTGCCTGAACCATGTTCTCTCCTCTTTAACCCTCCAAGACACAAAAGCTGTTACAACTTTTATGACAGAAGTACATCTTGCCAAACTTGGCTTTTATAACATACTGAAAACTTCTTTCATGACTCAAGGTTTTTTGTTTTTTTTTGGTCAATGGACAGATGTTATTTTTAACCAGAAGCTTTTTTTCTTTATTAACGAATTAGAGTAAACATCACATTTGTGTGGCTGAAAGGGCACAGCCCATGTTGCTGACTCGGAGGAAATAATTTATGTTGCTGAGTTCTTTGTATTCGCTTATAACTAGACACAAGTCACAGAATTTATAATAGTGCCTGGCTGGCTCGAGAATCTTCATGAGGCCCTTCCACTCTGGTGTGCTCACTCTCCCATGTAACTAATCGTGCCTGGGGAGAATGCCTCTAGCATTCACCACAACAAAAATCAGTACCAGATGATCTGCATTCAGAACCAACAGACTATACTCACATTCACAAAATAATTATAGGCAGAAACAGAGCATAATATCCGAAAAAGAGCCAGCCTTCCTAAACTACTCTATCTTTTCAGAGATGTGCACCCCTCCTCCTTCCTGATATACCACAGCCATTCTAAAATAAACTCAGCATGTACCAATCCCTTACTCCCTTTTTTTTTTAAAACAACAGTGAATCAAAAACCCATTATTCATATTTAATGGCTTTGGAAAATGTGGCTAAACTGTAGCTTCCTCAATAAATTCATAAGGACCACAAACCCATCATAACCAACCATATTGCACATAGTAAACAGCAGTGAGCCATTGGGAGACTGTTACACAAGACAGAACTGAACCAGCAAGACCTCCATCCCAATTCCTCTAATAGAATTTTTATGGTTTTGACAATTAGGCACAAACAACTGCTTTCAGGCAGATCATTATTTATAACATAAAATAGATATTAACTAAGGGTGACACAAAGGAGTAAACATTCTAATTTTATAGAGGGCTAGAGCTCCCTTTATAATTATTTGCCCCAGATGTGAAAATCCAGGTAAGAAAAGCACAGATTGATCGAGGGCTTTGATTAGTCTTCATGGGAAAACCCTAAAGCATTTTATTGCAACCCATTCTAGGAGTCTCCTTAGATTTTCCCTAAGAGCCTGGCTTCAGAGTCAGAAATCTGTACTGACAGTGCATCATCCATGTGGCTCCATCTCTGAACTGTAAAATGCGAATTATATTCATCTCCATGTGGCCCATAAATATGACTGAGTGACAGCCTGGATGGAACAGATATAAGATGATAGCAAAGCAAAGTGCCTGTTAAGATGCTAAGAAAATCATAAACATACCCGACTAAGTCACCAAAGAACAGAGTTTATCTACTTTCACATGGATGGCAAGAAGGTCCTCTATGTAGAAAACATCTACCCAGTTTGTGGGAGTCCAGCTGCAAACACAAAGCTAAACTAGATCAAGCAAAAAGCAGAGTGGATAGAGGAACTTGTGAACTCTATATAAAGGGAGTGGCTATAATCATATTTCCCAAAAGATGCATGGTAGTAATGCTATTTATTAATAAATAGTAAGAAGAATAATAATAAGCAAAAGAGCCTGTCTTCCACCTTCAAAAGGAAAGGAAAAATGGAAAAATTTTTCAAAAGAAAAAATGACCGTCATTACAAGATGTGCATAGAAACAGATTTCTCAGATCTCTGTGCAGGATAGTGGGGTGGCATGCATGTTAAAGCACACAGCTGAGTGCAGAGACATCCTCCACAATGACCACCACGCTCCTTGTGGGATTTCCTTTATTGGATTTCACAGGATGCAGCCATTGTAAGTGGGCCTGTATTACTCACACACAAAAAAGCTAATGAGACTCCCTTCTCAGTGATTACAGCTTGCCCTGGTTCAGAGGACAGCAAATGGATAAAACTATTTCCTGGAAAAACGTTAACATGCTAGTATATATTATTCAGATTACTGCCCTGAAATAGCTTTATGACATTATTGAATTACATCCCCTTGAATAGACTGGGCTCCTTTTCTCAATTCAAATGATGCTGGATTTTACCTCTAGACTAGTACCACCGTCCAGGACAGAAAAACATGAGCCAGACAGGAGCAGATGATAAGAGGGACTCCAAAATGGTCATGACTTGCTACTCAATGAGCCTGTGTTATTGTTTAAATAAAAAACCTTTTAAAATATTTTTATTTGTAGCTTCTAGAGAAAAAGAATAAAAAATGAAAAAGAGCAACTGAACACTTCTTGGCATGTCTTTTTCTTTCAAGCTCCAGAAAAGTTGGTCCAAAGAGACATAAATAAAACCAAAGGGACATGCAAGCTGGAGTTCGGCCATGACTGAGTCAGCTAGCTGTTCGCCAGGTGATTGCTCAGATGGACCTGCAAGGCTCTGCTGGAATGTTTTCAAGCAAAAAGCTAAGTTATAGAAAACACAAATCATGATAATCCCATTAACTGAATAAGCTATGATTATCTCCTCTCCTCTGCTATTTGTCCAACGACTGCTTATATTATTCCTATATTGTAATATGACAAGTATTCTCCCTGTTGTTGCTGCTGCTGCTGCTGCTAAGTTGCTTCAGTCGTGTCCGACTCTGTGCGACCCCATAGATGGCAGCCCACCAGGCTCTGCCATCCCTGGGATTCTCCAGGCAAGAACACTGGAGTGGGTTGCCATTTCCTTCTCCAATGCATGAAAGTGAAGTCCCTGTTGTTAGTGTCTAAGAAATAGAAAAATGGGATACAAATGCCCACGTAAAAAACAATGGCCTGTAATGTATAAACTGAAAGGCCATAAGGAAATGTTCTCCTAATTTTCCTTCTGAATTGGCTCAAAACAAATCTTGAGCCCCTTATCTTGTTGGTTTACCTTGCTCAGACCATCTGAGACCACTGGAAATCCATAGCCTCTCCTGCTCACCTGGAGAAACCTAAAGAAAAGTTCCCTGCCCTTGCCCTGGGCACTCCCCCCCAAAAAGGCCCTATTTTATAATAATTTTCTAACGTCAACCTGAAGATTATAGACTTCTCTTTAACCTATTCCTAAGCACAAGTTTACTTGAAGCATTAGTTTCTATTTACCTACTATACTTGACATAGAAGTCAAGCTTCCTAGCTCCTCTACTGGGCTCAGTTACAGAGGGAAGTAAAAAAGGATGACTTCTAAGGTACTGTGCAGTATGAGTACATGATTATAATAACAGTAGTATACTTTCTTTTAAAATGAAACTTTATGAGTCCTAATACGTAACAGTAAAGTGTACAACTTAATGATTTTTACTTATGTGCATATATATAATAAACACACATTGTTACTTAGTCGCTCAGTCATGTCCAACTCTTTTGCGACCCCATGGACTGTAGCCTGCCAGGGTCCTTTGTCCATGTCATTCTCCAGGCAAGACTACTGGAGTGGATTACCATTTCCTTCTTCAGGGGATCTTCCCGACCCAGGGACCAAATCTGCATCTCCTGCACTGGCAGGAGGATTCTTTACCACTGAGTCAAAACACTTATATACATGTCTATATATGTACACATTGGCACATTTACATATATTGATGTATGTAATGTGTATATGTATGTATGAACATATCCACTATCAATTTTCTAATAAAACAGAGAGCAAATGAAAGCAACTCAGACCTCTGAACCATTTACCATCTATATGATCTTGGAGAAGTTACTTAAACTCTCAAACTGTTTCTTCATCTATAAAATCCCTTATAGTTTATACTTTAAAAATTATTGAGTATTAAATAGGCTAATCCATCAGAAACTATTCTATAGTCCAATGAATTATTATAATCATTATTACTACTATACACGTGCCAAGACTACTGAGAGCATGAAAGTCAGACTGAACCGTTATTTCCAGTTAAACCTTTCCAACATGCTTGCTTTGGACGTACCCTCATCCTATCGGCTCTCTAGCCTGAGGGAGAGTTTTCCCTATGACCACACTGTGGACCCCAGCGGGTCAGGGCACAGCTTACCTTGTGGGCACAGGGACCTCAGTCAGGGCACCCAGCATGACCGCCTGCTGCAGCCGGACAAAAGCAATGAAAGGAGAATCCAAGAAGTCTACCTCGCCAACAAGCACGTTGGAAGCTTCTGCATCACGTGGCAGTTTTTTCATGAACTTATTCTTCAGCTGCATGGGAAGAGCCAAGAAGACACAACTTATTTCCAGAGAAGGGAACTCAAAGAAATTTCTTTATAAGTCTATGTGCACCAGGCAGGCCTTAGCTAGCCATTCTCCTATTATGTCTAACCATTCTATTATAATAAGCATTTCTCTGTATTTTGGATGCAAAAACATTAAGCGTATAGTCATGTGGTTTACATATAAAACAATATTTACATACGTTATCAATTCATTTACTTATTCACTCAATAAACATGAGTTTAAGAGTCTCCTGGGAGCCAGGAACTAATCTAAGCCCTGATGAAAAGGGATGTGTCAACTAATGACATGGCCTTCTGGAGCTCATATTCCAGCAGGGGAGAAGTAAAATAGAATTTAAAGTAGTCGTAAGTGTTGAGAAGAAAAAGTAAGACATGTAAGAGGATACATCTTTAGACAAGGAAAGTGAAGAAAAGTGAAAGTGAAGTCGCTCAGTCCTGTCCAACTCTTTGTGACCCCGTGGACTGTAGCCTACCAGGCTCCTCCATCCATGGGATTCTCCAGGCAAGAATACTAGAGTGGGTTGCCATTTCCTTCTCCAGGGGATCTTCCCGATCCAGGGATCGAACCAAGGTCTCCCACATTGCAGGCAGACGCTTTAACCCCTGAGCCACCAGGGATGCCCGTTTAGACAAGGAGGTCAGGGAAAGCCTCTGAAGAAGCACATTTGACACTGCGGTAAGGGGACAAGCCAAATAAAGATACGGGAAAAGAAAATTCTAGGCAAAGAGAAGAGAAAGTGCAAAGCCTCTGAGCCAGGCAAGAGCTGGGCAGTTACAGCAACAGTAGGTGGCCAAGTGTGTGGGAGCAGATGGAGCACAGGAGAGAAAATGGCAGCAGATGAAGTTGCAGACATGAGGGGCGCCAGGGGGTGAGGGTCTTGAATGCCACGGTAAGGAGTTTCAGATGTTTTAAATAGAACTAACTCACTAAAGAAAAGTCCATGGAAAGGTGGAGTAGAAAGACCTAAATTTAGGAGATATCACCATGTAATCACGATTTAAGACCATGTGATAGGATGACACAACCTCGGGTGTAAGTGTAGACAGAGGAAAGGGAGACCTAAACCCTGGGCTCCCTTACCTTTTATAGGAATGGAAGCAGATATTGGCAGAGGACACTGAAAAAGAGCAGCCTGTGAGGTAGGAATAAAAGCAGGCCTTCACCAACCAGGACTTTAGGTGAAGAAAGGGAACAATGAGGAGAGGATTATCTGCTTCAGTGTCAAAGGCTGCTGGAAGTTCAAATAAGATGAAAACTAAGAAAGGACTAATGATGGGAACTGGACCACTAGGGAAGTCCCAGTGGTCTTATGGGAGACTCCATACTCCCAATGCAAGGGGCTTGGGTTCAATCCCTGGTCAGGGAACTAGATCTCACATGTGGCAGCTAAGAGTTGGCATGCTGTAGCTATAAAAAGAATCACAGCTAAAAGATCCCACATGCAGCAACCAAAAGACCCAGCACAGCAAAATTATTAAAAAAATGTTTTTTAAAAGAAAGTAAAGACCAATGAATTTGACAAGATGGAAGTGCTGGGTGATCCATACAAGAGCAGATACCAGGCTACCCAGTAAAGGATAAGATGTGAAAAAATGGAGACAGGGAGTAGAGAGAATTCTTTTGAGAAATATTGCTACCAAGAAAAGCCAAGAATTAAGGAGGTAGGTGAAGAAAGGGATAAAATGCAGAATTATTTTTCATGGGGAATATGATCACAATTTGGAATGTTCATGAAGATGATCTAATAAAGATAGATTACTACTGTAGGAGAAATGGGCATAACTGCAAATCAGCTCAAGCAACCTTGAACTCTTGAGAAGAGAGATATCCATGCATAGGTAGAGGGATTAAATCCAGATGGAACACAGCGCATCCATTCTAACTTAACCAGGCAAGGGAGACTCTATACGTACAGTCAGGGGTGATCTGGGAAGTCTGTGGGGTGAAGATGAGGATTCCAAGGACTTACATTTTTTTCAGTGAAATATGAATGACCTGTTGGTGAGGAGGAGGAAGACGGACGTACATGGGAGCTTGAGGAGAAAGGTAAAGGTGTAAAGTGCTTTTCTTGGAGAGTAAAGGTTGCCTTTGCCAACAAAGGTCCATCTAGTCAGGGCTATGGTTTTTCCAATAGTCATGTATGGATGTGAGAGATGGACTATAAAGAAAGCTGAGTGCCGAAGAATTGATGCTTTTGAACTGTGGTGTTGGAGAAGACTCTTGAGAGTCCCTTGGACTGCAAGGAGATCCAACCAGTCCATCCTAAAGGAGATCAGTCCTGGGTGTTCATTGGAAAGACTGATGCTGAAGCTGAAACTCCAATACTTTGGCCATCTGATGCAAAGAACTGACTCGTTTGAAAAGACGATGATGCTAGGAAAGATTGAAGGCAGGAGGAGAAGAGGACAACAGAGGATGAGACGGTGGATGGCATCACTGACTCAGTGGACATGAGTTTGTATAAACTCCGGGAGTTGGTAATGGACAGGGAGGCCTGGCGTGCTGCAGTCTATGGGGTTGCAAAGAGTTGGACATGACTGAGCGACTGAACTGAACTGAACTGAAAGGTTGCCTAACAGTCACTTTGAAAACTTATCCTGTAGGTGTTATTCATTCCTTTCCCCTCCCAACCCAGCTCCCACTTAGAATAGGCTTGTTCAAGTACCCTTCAATGAGCGGGAAACGTCTCCCAACAGCTCAAGGAAAACATCTCGACAATCACAAAAAGATGGAGATAAGAATTTTGCAAGAAGACTTCTGATACACACTTCTCACCATTATGAATGTCTCCCCACTTAAGTTAAAAGTTACCAGTGAACTTTTTTCTGTGACGGGTTATCACCTATATGAGAAGTGGGAGGTGTGGCCCAATTCCCCATTAATGAAAAATTATAGTAGAGTTTTATTTTCTATTTCCATATAAATAGTTTTCAATAAGGGAAAATAAGTGCCATGAAAACTGATCCCCAAAACCATCACCTTCAGTAGCATTTTAACAAGATTTTTGCCTTTGGAACTTCATACAAGAAGAAAACTGCGAGGCAAAAAAAAAAGAAGGAAGTTGGAACTAATAATTTAGTGGAAACCAAGAAAAAAAAAACAAAGGCAAGATATATATTTTTAGATGTTAGAAACATGACTACTTCTAGCAGTAAAAGACTTTTCTAAAGTTTATACCATTAATCCTTCAAGCAATACTAATATTTCCAAAAAGTCTGTTTATTTCTACAGATACGAAAAGAGCAGCCATGGGAATAGTCTAAAACCATCAAATTGTTATTATAGTCAAAGGAAGTTGCAGTAATGAATTGCTCTGTGTAACACGGAGTAGAGTGTGGGATATGGTCAAGTGACCCAAAGGCATAGAAGTTCTATAATCGTCTGATTGTACTTGCCATTCTCTCCAGCACTCTTTGCTGTAGTTAGGTAGGTAATCTGATCATAATCTCCTGTTTTAGGTGCTTAGCCTCCCACAGTTAGGACCAAAAAACTGTCCTTTCCTCATTTCTACCTTTTCTAAACCTCCTTCAGAGCTCAGAACAAGCCTCTCCACTCTCTCAGAACTGCTTCTAGGGAACTGAAGAAGCACTCACTTGTTTTTTAAATTTTTTAAATTGGAGTATAATTGCTTTACAATGTTGTGTTTCTGCTGTACAACAATGTCAATCAGCTATATGTATACATATATCCCCTCCCTCTTGAGCCTCCCTTACAACCCCCCATCCCACCTGTCTAGGTCATCACAGACCACTGAGCTGAGCTCCCTGCACTGTACAGCAGCTTCCCACCAGCTATCTGTTTCACACATGGTAGTGTATATATGTCAATCCTACTCTCTCAATTTGGCCCAGAAGCATTCATTTTGGAAGCATGCTTTTGCCAAGGTTGAAGTTTTTGCTCTGAGCTCCCTGAGGGTTAGAACAGTTTATCCCCCACAGAACTGATCGCTTCCTTTGCACGTAATTCAGCTGTCATAAATATTTTGAATGGAAGGAACGAGCTCTGCAGCATTTACAATCAGACCATAACAACATCAAATGCCCAGGAAAGTTCAAGAGGTTTTAGAGGCCCATTCTAGAACATACTAACTGTCTGGATCTATCACTAAGCAACTACTGACTCACAGAACATGCAGAATATCCCACAGTCATATTCTTCCACAAAATGTTTTACTTGTATGGTACCTTTACTGAGATGACTACACCATTTTGGAAAAATTGAAGCATGTTTTTAAAGCTAGAGGAACTGCATTCTATATGCTCAGAAAAGAAGTAGTTATAAAGATATATTCTTTGAGATCAGCAAATCTCACACTGTGTTTGTGGGACACTAGTGTTCTTGGAGAAACTAGTAGCTATTCCAAAATAAAAATGTGTGGTGCCTGAGGTGCCCTGGAACTTAGTCCTCAGATGACTCTTTTCTCTATACATACTTCTGGGTGACCTCGTCAATCCCCTGGCCTTTAAATTCCATCTGTGTCCTGATGGCTCACAGATCTATGGGCTCTCCTGGTGGCTCAGATAGTTAAGAATCTGCCTGCAATGCAAGAGACCCAGGTTCAGTCCCTGGATAGGGAAGATCCCCTGGAGAAGGGACCCACTCCAGTATTCTTGCCTGGAGAATTCCATGGACAGAGGAGCCTGGCAGGCTACAGTCCATGGGGTCACAAAGAGTTGAATAGATTTACTTCAGCCAGGACCTCTTCCCTGAAGTCCAGTCCTGTAACATCTCTACTCAGATGTCTAATAGGCATTGCAAATTTTACAAATCCAAAACTGAGCCCCCTTCCCAAGAGTCCCCTCAAACTAGCTCATCCTGGCGTCTTCCTCATCAGGTTCATGGCAGGTCCATTTTTCCAGTGCCCAGGCCCAGACCTTGCTGTCATCTTCCACACTTCTCCTCCTCTCACACCCCATGTCCATTCTATCAGTGAATCCTGTTGGATCCACCTTCAGAGATGCCCAACCATTTCTCACCATCTTCACTGCCACCACCCTGGGCCACATTACAAGGACCTCCCTCCTGGGTTATGGCATTGGCCTCCCAGCTGGATTGTTTGCTTCTGCTCTTGCCCCCCACCCCACTCCAGTCTGTTCACCAAAGCAGCCAGAGCAATCAAATCAGGAGTCCGATAAAACCCTCTGTTGGCCCCCACTTCACTAAGAGAGAAGGCAATCTTTTTATGACAAGCCACAACTCCAGCACCATCGGGCTCCCCATCAGCTCCCTGATCTCGTTTGCAACTGCTTTTTCCCAGTCTTCTTCAGACCCATCACCCCAGTCTCCAAACCTTCTCTCTGACACACCAGGCACACTCTTCCCTCAGGGCCTTCACATCTGCTGTGTGTCTGAATGGAATATCTGCAGGGCTCCCTTCTTCACTTCCTTCAGATCTTTACTTAAGTCACTTCTCAACACTGAGACCTTCGCTGGCTACATTTGTTAAAATTGCCACCTCCCTTTCCCCACAGGTTCTTTTTACTCCTCTGTCCTACCTAATGGTTTTCTTTGTACTTATTACAGTCAAACATGCTACAATTTTTACTTATCTTCCTTATTATCTGCCTCCTCACTAGAATGTATGTTCCCTAATAGTAGGATAATATCCATCTCTTTTGTTTGGTGTTACATCCTTAATGCCTAGAAGAAAAGATGAATAAATGTTTGTTCAATGAATGAATGGTGGTTATTATTTCTGCTCTTTCCAATAAGCTTTCCTAACTCTTCTCTTAAAGCAGTGGTTTCTGGGCATCCCACCACCACCCAGGCCACCTAAGTGGACAAAAGGCCTAGATAGGACTCATCTTAGTAAACTTCCCTACTGATAACAGTGATTGGTCCAAAGGATGGATGCGCCATCTACACAGGGACCAAAACATTTTGGAAAATTAACATTCAAATGTGTAAAAATCAAAGTTTCCCTTTTACCTAAGGTTGTTACCCTCTTTGCTGGAAGGGCCTGTCACAGGATTGTCCACACTAGGAGAGAATGAGGTCAATGCCCAAAATGAAACACAAAATCAGAAGAGAAAAATGGATGAAAAGAGAGATTGCTGAGTCCCCAGCCTCAGGCCCTGAGGTCCTGTAGCCTCTTCATTCTGTGAACTCATCAAGAATTATTACTAGTTATATAAGCCAGAAAATTCCATTTGGGGCTTAAATTAATTTGAGGTGATTTCTGTCTACTGCAGTCCAGACTCTTCACAAAAAAGTGTTTTTGTCAAATAAATTTGAGGAGTACCACGTCAGACAGAATTAAATAAGTTTCTATGCTATACACTCTCTTCGAGCTTTGAATAGGCATGTATGCCAAAGAATGCTTTATCTCCCACTCGGAGATAAATAAGGCACATTTTGATATGAAAACAGATTTTAAAATGCTGTTTGGGACAGAAATTTTCTCATCTCCCATTTAATCCTACTCTCAGCTCCATTTAATTCTCTTTAAATTTAACGGGTGCCTCCAATGTTCAAAGCCTGATGTGGGCACTGCAAGGAACAGACAGACTCTGTTCGCCTAAAGTTTAAAATCCAATGAAGAGAAGCAAATATAGAAATAGCTCTAATGAAATAAAACACATAAAGATAATATGAAAGGTATATAGTTCAACGGAGATCACAAAATATAGCAATAGAGTTCAAAGAAAGTTATTCTATGAATCAGTTTACAGATTCCTCTCATAAAGGTGGCTCATCAAATATTGATTCATATAGGTTCCCTTTTTCAACTACCTCAACAATACCTGATAAAGGAAAAAGTAATGACTGAAGTATAAAAAACAATTGTGGGCTTACACAATAAAATGTGGACAGTAATAAAGTACTAACAAAAACATTATTAACATTACACAGAATGGTGAAGAACAACTCAGGAATTACAAAGAACAGCAAAAGATAATGAAAATAAGAACAAAATCAGGTTGAAGATCACCCAACAACCTCATGTGGATTGAATTCCGAAGATTGTCTGACATTTCTTTCTTATAGATCACTAGTTGATGCTCCAAGGGATACACAGCCTGGATTTCATGCAGGGCCAACTATGAGAATACACAGTGGAAAAAATTGCTTTAGACGACCTTGATTCCAAAGAAATGAATTTAAAAGCGCTGCATCTGGTAAGAGATAATTTGGCTAGCTCAGGGACTTCCCAGATGGTGCAGTGGTAAAGAATCTGCCTGCCAATGCAGGAGGTGCAAGAGATGCAAGTTTTATCTCTGGGTCAGGAAGATCCCCCAGAGGAGGAAATGGCAACCCACTCTAGTATTCTTGCCTGGGAATCCCATCAACAGAGGAGCCTGGAGGGTTAGTCCATGGGGTTGTGAAGAGTTGGTCATGACAGAGCATGCACACATGCAATTTGACCATCTTAGCAATTTGGGAACACATTTTTGTCTATCAGGTAACAATACCAACTCTGTGAGTCCAGGGATGTACATTTCAGGTTCCTTTAATGCTAACCTGCATTCTTTCTTCCAAGTAAGGTCTTGCTATAATAATTCAGTTAACTTCTTTATTTTCTGATTGGCTTTCTAACAACCCAGTGATCACAGTACTAGCATAACAAGAAACTAGAGATTATAAACAGATAAGGAGAACAAGTGGACTGATTGTAACAGTGATAGCTTCTTGGAATGATCACCCCATGTGATGATGGGAAAGTTATTCATACTCAAGTGATATGCATCACATATAGCTAACTGAAGAAATCATACTGTAATCAATCTCAACTGACTGGGATAACATTATATCCTCCCACCCATACCATCACCCTCAGACCTTCACCATCACCTGGTAAGTAGGTTCAGGCCATCATATTATTGTAGTCACTAGGCAAGTATTTAAGTATTATTCTTTGCCATTACCAGCATATGCTAAAATAAATGTAATAAAGTGTCATTTATAACCAGGAGTACTCACAATTTGCATTTAAGTCTGATTTATTAGAAGGTAACCCTATAGGCTGTTCAATGCCCTTTTTAAAAATAAATAAACTAAAAACAAAAAGATGGAAACGTACATGGCTTTAGCCATGAATCACAAAAAAATAGAAAATAAAAACATAATTGCCAATGTCATGTATATTTACATCACATTAGATGTTTCTCTTCATAGTTCAATAAAAATAAAGTTTGATAATACCTGAAAAAAATAAAAAACAAAAATCATCTAAATTTGAGTATATTTTCTCATTATTTTTCCAAAGCTAACACCTACTGCTATCCCCCATATCCTCTTTTCCTCTCAAGAAGAATGATTTTAATCTTCTAATCTATACTTATTCTCAATTCACCTAATCCCTCATGTCAACAGGCTACCTGGGCAAAGAGCTGATGCTCAGCTTTCTTTCTGTTATTCTTTCCTCTCTTCTGTTCTTCTTCTTAGCTTCTCTTTTTCCTGCTGATCTCCTCCCTTCCATTCTCTTTGAAAATTGGCAGCTCTTATTCTTTGCCAAACAAACTCATCTGGCAATCTCAAAATCCTGCTAGGTTCACCCTACTACCATGTCCTTCCATTGCAAAGCTATCTAATCTATCTGTGTTAGTGGTAAAGCAGGGTCACCATACTTATGAGTTGAGTGACATGTATGAAAGCCCCAGTTTATCCCCATTGTATTGGGGCAGATATTAATGTTACCTTCTTTCATTCTCAAAAGTGTCTCAAGCTAAGGAAAAAAACTATATGATCACCCCACATTTTAAGCTCACTGAGGTCAGCTCCTGAGTAGCGCCTAGGATATGGCATTGGAAAATAATTATATGCTATGAAGGCATAAAATTCAAGGAACTCAAAAGTATGAGGAAATGACTGGATCAAACAGCATCTTAGTAAACTATGCTCTCTGAGTATGAATTTATTTGTTTACTATATGCAAACAATACTAACTGCTGGGGCAGGAAAACAGTCTTCTCTTGCTCCCATAAATGAAATGATTTTTCCTCTGCCCCCTCCCTTTTTCTACACCTTGGGAAACGTAGCCAATTTTATGGATTAAAATTTGACAAAATTCATTGGGATTTTTCCCAATGAGAAGGTTGTAGTGATGAAGACAAGAAGTACGCTATTTTCTCTTACAGCAAGGCAAATGAACAGAAAAACAGAGATTTACATCTTAATCCATGTGGCTGATTAAACAAGCAGATTCAGAGCCAGTTTCATATGCTCAGTTAACTACCAGAACTCATGTCTCTTTAAGTCTATCAATCCCAGAATTTATATTCTGTTTATCAGTGGTTTTAGGCATGGAGCTGTATATTTGGTGAACTAGAAATTTCCAAACTCATGTTTCTAAGAGACTTCAGCTCCAGCTATTATAAATTAGCTTGTATCACACTAACCCTTCCAGTAGGAAAAACTGAAAAGCTGGATTTCCATAATCTGTTTAAAGGAATCAGAAAATCACTATGACATAAAAAACAAAAACAAAAACAAAAACCTAAGCAGCCAATGTCCCTAAAGAAGAAAACTGAATGAAGGTGAGGCTAAAATCAGCTCATCTGTTTCTTCTAAAGTCATTTGATGACTCCTAAGTAGCTATAGAGATTCAGAAATTGAGTAGAGCCTTCAGCAGTCTCAAAGTGATGGGCAAACATGCCAGGCATTCAGTTGGGACCCCTAAAAGACAAGATAAAAGGCAAAAGGGAAAACTAGTAATAAATCAACCCACATAAAGACTTGGAGAAGGAAATGGCAACCCACTCAAGTATTCTTGCCTGGAGAATCCCATAGACGGAAGAGCCTAGCAGGTCACAGTCCATGGGGTCGCAAAGAGTTGGACACGACTAAGTGACTAACACACACATAAAGACCAAAACCTAGGTTCCAATCAGTTCAATTCCCTACTAAATATTAAGTTGGCCTGCCCCCAGCCTAAATGCCAGCCAAAAGCAAAAGAAATAATCTCTGAAGAAAATGTTATCTAAAGTATCAACTTAGCTCTAATATAAGTACAACATCTGACATTCAATCAGAAATTACTAGGCATACTAGAAGACAAGATTGAATGATGAGAACCCAAGAGAAAAAAAACAGAAATTAGAAAGAAATTTAAAGGAGCTATATACTAGGTATCAGAGGTAGACTGAAATAACTTAATATTTTTAAAACACTGATGAGATGAAGACTTTCAGAAGAACCATTTAAAACACAAAATAGATGTCCTAGAGATTAAAATGACTTGTTATTTTAACATCAATAACATCAATGACTTGCTAAAGTCAATATTATTCATAATATAAAATGGGACATATCAAAATTTGTAGAATGCAGCTAACCATGTGCACTGAGTAAAACTCATAGCCTAAGTGCAAATATTTCAAAAGAACAAAAGCTAAAGTGTGATGATCTAAATCTATATCTCACAGAGTAAGACTAAAACAGCAAATGAAAAGCAAAGAAGGTATAAAGAAGGAATTAAAAATAATAGAAGAAATATGACATTTAAAAACAAGTATACTATGTTGATCATGTTCCATTTCATAAGCTGTATGACAATTATACAAGTGTCCACATTCTAAAAAATTATCAAGTAGATTTCATCACAAATATGTTTTACTTTAATAAAACAATTATACTACAAAGAGTGTCTTAATAGATAAACTGTTATTTCATTCCAATACTGCTTACATGTGGTGCTCCCTTGGCAGGAAACTTTTAAAAGAAATCAAGGATAGTGAAAAACAAACTGTATTCTAGAGCCCTACCTTGTATGTCAAAGGCTTTTGTAAAGATAAGAAAAGATAAGAGGTAAAATGTCTAGCAAGATACAAACAAATATAAGGCTGACTCCTCCTGGCTTCTTTTTAATTTCTCTAACATGGAAAGTAAACTTCTCTATTGCCTTCTTTCCTCCTACCATGCATATCCAGGACACCACCTGATTGTACTATGTTGGAGGTAACATATTCCTGCTTTTACCTTCCAAAGGTGTGTGAACCCTATGCAACATAAACATAACTTAACCCAGTACACTTCCCTTAGGTTAAAATTAGCCTCCAACAGGGGTGGGAAGAAGAAGCAGTCCATCAAAAGCAGTCTTGTGAAAACTAATCCCTGGGATAATTCTGAAATAGGTTTGACCTAGCAAGCACTATGTGTATATATTTGGAACAGACCTACCATCTCAAATTCTGGGAATCCTGGAGTATTATAGGTGGAGACCAGGCACTGGCTATTAATTGAAGATGGACACTATTGCCCATCCTCTCCCAGTTTTCCAGCAGCCCTCTCATCCCACATCTGAGGAAGAAGAGGACTGACCTGCACGAATTAAATTCAATTTGTGTAAGTCAATAAGCTTACACTAGCTTTTCTCAGGTACTAGGAAAATAGTTCTTTTCACTGAAAGCTCTACTCTGGCCTTTCTTTGTGGTAGGGATTCTCGGTAAAAAGAGCATGTCTACGCAAGTCCCAAGTACAAGGAGTATCTTTTGCTCCAAGGCTCTTTCCAGCTACCAAGATGAGGCAGAAGGCTCTGCCTAGGTCACCCAGGTTCTACTGTTGGATTTGCAGTCAAAGTCTCAGTCTGTAAGAGTTCCCTGACCTTTGATTTTGATTATCTGTGTACACATTTCTCATCCTGACCTTCTCAGGAGTGTTGGGCTGAGAACAGGTTTGGGTGTTCCTCAGTAGCCTGGACAAATACCGTCTTAAACACACCCCAGTGTTCCATTCCTAAATCTCACTTCTTTACTGTAAACTGTATAATTGCCCAACAAAGAAATGTCAGAGGAAGGAAAAAAAATAGGAACTGCTGTTTCATAAGCTTAATAGAGTAGTGCTTTTTATTTCAAGACTACATAAGAAAAATTATTTCAAAACTTTCCTGTTAAATAAAAACAGTCTTTAATCAACCCCTAAGCAAATTTGTGGGATAGGATTTTTTTGGTGTGATACAGAGAATTGCTGGAATAAATTAGTTTAAACGTTTTTTGTTTTGTCTTTAATGATTGCCCTTTAGGTTATCTTCAAGCTGTAATTTAGAAGAATATTTCCACTGGCTAAATTTAAAAACCATCAGCCCAATGTCTAAGAGGCCTAAAAAGAGGAGCTCTCGCTTGATTGCCTACAGAATCCAAAATTTAGACACTCACTTATGATGTTGTTAGTACTGAATTTCTGTAATATGGTCTGAGATTTCCAGAGTGTATATAATATGAAAGAAGGAAGACAAAGTCATTAAATAAGACACAATGTCAAAAGGCTGTGGCTACATGTTCTTCTTACTTCTTGAAAACTTTTCTACTTTTACTTATCCCATTTTTAAAAATAAAAAATGAAAACAATTCCCTGAGGGTGAAAATCTGATTTTCTAATTTTTCCTTTCAAATATAGCCATGTCACCACCATTAATGCAAATGATTCTGCAAAGCAGCACATTTACAAACGGTTATTAAACTAAATAAAACATTAAGCACAATCTATCCGTTCTGATTTCCTAAATAGGATGAAATTTCAAGTACTGACCTAGTTTAAAAATCAACTTGTCAAAATAATGTTTTCTTATGTCTTACACATCACTAAAAAACATCAATATGTTTCTAGCTATTTACAGTGTTTAAAACATTTTCACATTTACTATTTCACTTGAATTCTCACAGAAAGTTTACAAGAAATGTACTATTTAACTATTTTACAAATGAGGGAAACAGAAGTCCAAGCAGTTTAAAGGACTTCACAAAATTCATACAGCTAAATGTCTGAGCCAGGATGTGAATTATGTCCACTGCACTACACTGTGAAACCTTCCCATCTCTGATGAATATATCTTACTACCTGAAGTTCATAAAAAAATTGTCCTAAAACTTCTAACCTTTTCATATAGTGCACTAATGCTAAGCATTGACAATGGTTTATGTACTTAGTCGCTAGTTGTGTCTGACTCTTTGTGACCGCATGGACTATAGCCCACCAGACTCCTCTATCCACAGGGATTCTCTAGGCCAGAATACTGGAGGGGGCTGCCATGCCCTCCTCCAGGGGATCTTCCCAACCAGGGGATTGAACACAGGTCTCCTGCATTGCAGGCGGATTCTTTACCATCTGAGCCGCCAGGGAAACCCAACAACGGTTTAGGCTCTATAAACGCATCCTTTAAAATTGTTAAGAAGCACATTTAGGATATTCAACAGGATTTAATTACGTAAAATAAAAATAAGCCACACAGAGAGGGGGAAAGCAGAAAGTCACATAAACACAGCACTTTAAAAAGTATTTAAAGAAAATCAGGAACCTGCAAGTTCCAGGTGCTGGTTGAGTAAGTAATGTTCTTTTTTTTTCCTCTTTCATTGCTGTGTCATGAACCCCACCACACATAAACACAGGTCAGGGAAGGAAACTTGATACACTCATCAATCTACCTGGTGGAAAAGGCTCTCTACCTGGATGTCTCTTAGATGGTACCTGCAACCTATACCTCTCTAGCCAAGTCTGACCCTGACTGCCCCTGACTGCCCCAATTTTCTCAGATTTCGTTTATAGGGCCCTTGCCTTCCCTCTGTGATAATATACTTTTCACCAATGCATTCATCAGCTTGCTTGACTGTGATTCTTATTAGATGAAAATATCTTTTTATACAAGTGTTCTAAAGTACCCTATGAAAAGAAACTACATATTATCCAACTGTGTTTCCCCAGTGGCTTATAAAGGCACTGCCTTGCAGTAAGTGTTCACTCTATGTTTCTTTAATGCATGGAATCCATGTGATCATACCTGTGCTGTGTCATCTTTACCATCTGCAAAGATAAAAGCAAGGATACTGAAAGTTCCAGGAAAAGTCCTCCATTTGGTGGAAGCAAATTTAAGAAAGGTCTCTGGTAAGACACGAAGTTCAGTTCAGTTCAGTCATTCAGTTGTGTCCAACTCTTTGCGACCCCATGGACTGCAGCACGCCAGGCCTCCCTGTCCATCACCAACTCCCAGAGTTTACTCAAACTCATGTCCATTGAGTCGGTGATGCCATCCAACCATCTCATCCTCTGTCATCCCCTTCTCCTCCTGCCCTCAATCTTACCCAGCACCAGGGTCTTTTCAAATGAGTCAGTTCTTCGCATCAGGTGGCCAAAGTATTGGAGCTTCAGCTTTAGCGTCAGTCCTTCCAATGAATATTCAGGATGGATTTCCTTTAGGGTGGACCGGTTGGATCTCCTTGGTGTCCACGGGACTCTCAAGAGTCTTCTCCAACACCACAGTCCAAAAGCATCAATTCTTCGGTGCTCAGCTTTCTTTATAGTCCATCTCTCACATCCATACATGACTACTGGAAAAACCATAGCTTTGACTAGATGGACCTTTGTTGGCAAAGTAATGTCTCTGCTTTTTAATATGCTGTCTAGGTTGGGCATAACATGAAGAGCCTTTATCAATTCTAAAACTTATGAGCATAGGTCAATGAAAAATAACTTTTACTTTTGGGTTGGCTGGTAGCTACCATTTATTGTGATTTTTTAAAAAAATCCCTGCCAAAATGCCTTAAAATTCTACCTTCTCCAGGATTTATCAGTGAGATTTTTAAAGGGAGTCCTGCTTTTGGAGAATAACTGCATGACCCCACTGCAGTACTCTTGCCTGGAAAATCCCATGGACGGAGGAGCCTGGTAGGCTACAGTCCATGGGGTCGCTAAGAGTCGGACACGACTGAGTGACTTCACTTTCACTTTTCCCTTTCATGCAGTGGAGAAGGAAATGGCCACCCACTCCAGTATTCTTGCCTGGAGAATCCTAGGGACGGCGGAGCCTGGTGGGGTGCCGTCTATGGGGTCGCACAGAGTCGGACATGACTGAAGCGACTTGGCAGCAGCAGCAGCAGCACCCTTCCTAACTTAAGATTTCAAATCTCTGATTAGTAAAACTGCACTCTGAAGGCATTGTTGTTACCAAGAGGCCCCAAAGTCTCCAGCAATACTTTTTAAAATGATTAGTAGTAATACTAATAATTACTCACATATTTTTAATCAATCGGCACCAGACCAGGAACTTTGCATGTACTGTTTTATTAAATTCTCATCCCTTTTCTACAAGCAGTTACTATTGTCATTGTTGACACTTGAGGAAATGAGATTTAGAGATTACACAACTTGGCTAAAATCAAGACAATAGGAAAGGCAGGGAGAAGATGCAAAGCAAAGTCTGTCTCGAGTCCAAGCTTCATCATGCTAAGTTTAGTGATTATTCTCCAGTTCACTTAAATTTTTTTTTTCTGGTCATGCCACATGACATGTGCGAACCCAGTTACCCAAGAATCCATACCCTCTGCATTGGAACCATGGAGTCTTAACCACTGGACCTCCAAGGAAGTCCTCCAGTTCATTTAAATTCAAGCGGAGAAAAAGAGAATGAGCTTTAGAGTCAGAGTTATCAGCAAATCTCAGTTTTTCTTCTTACTAGCTGTGGTTACCTGGGGCAAATTATTTCACCTCTTTAAGCTGAATGGGAATAAAATGGGAATAATGAGTGACCTCTTTAAAATGGCAATCTTTAAAATCTTTCAAATGGGAATAACTAATAAGTAACTCCTTTACAGCTACGAGAAGTTATTGAGATGATGTCTGAAAGTGTTTAAGCCCAGTGCTGAGCAAGTAATAGGCCCTCAATACATGTGTTAAACGTAGGAATATTATAAGGCTCTGAAGCAAGGGAATATCAGTAGGTTCAAAATGATGAAAAGAGATTTGAGAAAAATTAAAAGACAGAATGTATAGGATATGTTGAAGCCTGGATAGAGGGAGTGAAACAGAAGGAAGGGTCCAGAATGACACACAAGACTAGAATTGCACTTCTTCAAATGCCCAGTGCTCCCTGACATCAAGAGCGAATACTTCACCAATACAGGTGAATAACAGATGCACCAGTGAGCCTGGCCAAGCACTAAAAATATGTGTCCTCAATTTTCACTGTATTTTAACCAAAGCAATAGTTACTGAGAAGATGACAGTTACTTATCTTTTGCATTTAGCCTCTTCAATCTGTAAAGTCGAGTTGATAATAATATATCACATGTTGTAAATAATATGTAAAAAGCTCCTAGTACAGTGACTGAATAGCACAGTGGCTATTCCATAAATGGTAACAATAATCATCTTGACAGAGTTTTAACATAATCCTAGGACCTACCAGAAACAGATGATGGGCAAAATAAGAAAACATTTCTCTCTCCCAAAGGAATAAAGTTATGTTGACACTACATTTAATTCAGATACCCAATTCTCTCAATTTCAGATAGAAATCTCTTTCCCCAGTCTGTATTATGGACTTAAAAATATATATTCATCCAGTACAGTGCCTCTCTACATAAGTTAATTCTACCTAGTGTACAGCTATGTGCATTTTAACTTAAAAAGTTTGCAGAGCTATCTTCACTACAGTAAGGCTGAAAAAAAAAAAGAACAGATAAATTGAAGGCTAAGGTGAACATGACTAGTGTAGCTATACTGTAAAACAAAAAGAATTATTCACAATAGCAGCATCAATTTATCTGCATCCCCACTTGTCATTGAATGACTGTGTTTTCAGCAGGAAAAAAAATACATGACATGGTTTACTTCTAACTCTCATCCTACCTATTAATATCTTAAAAGTAATATCTGTTTATAGCTTTCCTTCTCCCATCCCCAAAAGAAAGATCTTAAACACAGGGTTTCTTTCGTTCTTTCTGTTCCACAACCTCCAGCTGCCACTGGGAGAGAGGGATTGAAGAAGAAGACAAAACAAACAAACAAAAATTAGCATCATGGGGTTAGTGACTTCAAGAGAAAATTATAGTTTAAGGGGAAATGTTTCATGTGCGTTCTCTTCTGCACTTATCCCAGTCAGGATAGCTAATAAAAAACACAGACTGCTCTTTTAAAAACAAAAAGTTCAAGGGATGAGGGGTAAGAGGGTGGAACCATCAGAGGCAATGTAGACAACCAAGAGTCTAAAGTTAATGGCTTGCAAATACCCATGCAGAGTGCCTTTCTCATGTGGGACCCAGCAAACTCTGTTCTATCTGCTCTACCTCCATGGGGTCCAGGAGCCCGGCAAGGCTCTGCCAGAGGCACCATGTGAACCACCTCGGAGCTGGTGGGCCAGGCTTCTCTGTCTTCAATCTTTCCTGCAGTTCCCTTCACTCAGAATCAAAGGAAAACACAGGGCTCTTATCAAAGCACAGAGTGGCAGTTCTGAACTTGGGGTCGCTGGCAGGATCCCAGGGAGCCCATGGGCACTTTGAAATTACATGCACGTTGTTAGGCCTACACATTTCATGTTCATTTCTCTGGTGAAAGCCCCCTTTTTTCATCACAAACTCAAATGGATTCTTGACATGGAAAAACTTGAGAACCACTGTGCTGGACAGTGTTTGAACCAAAAACACACAAATGAAGACCTAAACTGTTACTCTCTGAGGTAGAGGCTCATTGTTCATACTGAACAATTTTTTGTGGCCCAAGGAATGGGAAATTTGGGATTTCTAAGCAATTGGGAAAGAGACACACAGAATGCCACAATGGAAAAGGAATGCCACAATGGAAAAATGCCCTCAGAATATATGTCCTTGGAAAGAACATTGTCCCCAACTGATTCTCCCAGAATTTTGGAACTGGAGGGGACCTAAAAGGGCCAGTTCTGGCTCCTTTAAGGTCCAGAGAAGCTAAAATTCATTCAAGATCACACTCCCAGAACACAGACAGGAGTAGAAAAGATGCCCTCTCCTAAGCCCTCCTCTAATTCTGTTTCCACCACACCACTGGAACAGAAAACAATTAAAAGAACCATTCATTGAAATACTTGGAAAAAAAACTGAGTGAAACTGAATAAATGCATAAGTATCTTTCACTTTGCACATTAAATGTAGTAACAAAAATCAGACCAGAAAACTAACATGTAGACATAACTCTTGAGACCCGTCTGGGTGGGTGCTTCCATATCTGATTGCTTGGGGTCTAATAAATTATCGATAAAATGGCCATCCACCTGGAGACAACAGAGGGAAAGCATACCATCTACTGACTTCTGAATGGCTGCCGGCAGTTCTCTCAGAATTCAATACTATCAGCCAGGAAACATTAAAACCAGGTCCTTGCAGGGCTAGAATGTACAAGGGACCATATGGTCCCGGCAGAACACTTCAAACAGGCAGCTGTACAGCTATAATTAAATCTGTAGTAGTCATCTATTATTTATTTAGCAGATTTTTGAAAATGTACCCTTTACTGAGGTCTCTGAGAACACACACCAAATTAGAACAACAGAAAATACTGAAGAAGCAGAGAAAGGGAAACAAGGGGCTGACACAGGAACAGGCAACAGCTTTGCAAAAATCTCCCCGAGAGCTTCTTCATTTGTACCTGACTGCGCACCAGGAGGTGATGATCACCTTACTGATACGAGTCACGAAGCCCAAGGGTCTGTTCACTCCTTTGTTCCACGGTACACTCCACTGCAAAGGTCTACCTCTTTGAATTTTGAATCCCTATGTATCATTCGACACTCATCAAATCAGAAAATCTTAAAAAGAACTCGAAAATGATTTAGTCCAACTTCCATCCAATAACCATATTCCTAATATCAAGTCATTTGTTTCATTTTTCAACGTGATAGTGAAAGAAAAAAGCATTCAACTCAAGAATTACTTCCAATATCACCTGTGCCCACTCCCCAGCCCCTGGCATACTTCATTCTCCTCTCTCTGGTCTAAGACATTCTGGAGAAGGAAATGGCAACCCACTCCAGTATTCTTGCCTGGAGAATCCCCATGGACAGAGGAGCCTGGCGGGCTACAGTGCATGAGGTCACAAAGAGTCGGACATAACTGAGCAACTGAACAGGCAGGCAGACCCTACATTATTTACAGATTTATCCCACAGTTTATAATCAACCTCTAAAAGACAGAAACTGTATCCTATTATTTCTACAACCCTGATTCCAAATGCAACACTTAGCCAAGAGGGACTTAATAAAACTTTCATTAATAAGTTTGTAATGAAGCTCTGGTTCCTATCTAATTCATACTAATATTAAAAATAAAAACTGCCTCCATGAAACATGTACCCACAAACACAAGTTTATGACAAGAGCAACAGACAATAAATACTGGAACGTAGGCTTCATGAATTTCCTATCCCTCAAACCTTCTCATCTCTACAAGTTATGGGTGAGTTACTTCAATTATTCTTCTCTGGTTAGCGCCCAGGCATCTCACTATCCTAGTTCCCATAATCACGCCTCCTCAACTTTTGAAAATGAGCACTTTTGGGGAACTCCCTGGTTGCCCAGTGGTTAGGACTCCACAATTCCACTGCTGAGGGCACAGGTTCAATCCCTGATAGGGAAACAAAGATCCCACAAGCCACACAGTGCAGCCAAAACAAAATACTACTACTAATAATAAAATAAACAAAGTTTTAAAAAGAAAATGAACACCTTTAATAAAAATCTGAATCCAATGAAAGTTACAAATTCTCTGTCCAAATACAGTGGAATTTTCTCCATTATTTACCTCATGTTTGAACTTACATAGTGTATATTCATTCCTGTTAAATTCTTTGTGGGTTCAGCGCATCAAGATCATTCTCAATCTTGATTCTATCATTTAAAATTTAAATAGCTAACCATGTCTGTTTTGTGTCCTCTGAGAATCTGATAAGCATGCATTGTGTCTTAAACCAAACTGCTAATAAATCTGTTCAGCAGGATGCTAAAAAGTACCATGGTTTTAGAAATTCCTTCCACATCTACATTGGTTATTAATCCACACACTTGAGTACAATTATTCTCTAGCTGAGAACCTCTGATGGTTGCAAGCCCTCAGATCATCAAAGTGTTTACCACTATATCATCAGGAACCTTATGGATGTTTTACTACCATACAACCAAGTGGCCTGCCCAGAAAAGAAAATGTAATATATAAATATACTTATGTTCCTCTATTTAAAAATATGGGGCAATAATTCAGATCATAAGTTGGCAAACTTTCTTTTAAAAAGGCCATATTAGGCTTTGTAGGCAACACACAGTCTCAGTCATATGTTCTTTTTTTTTTTTAACACCCTTTCAAACTTAGCTTGCCAACCATACTAAAACAGACTACCAGCAGGCTCACTACTAGCGAGCCACAGTTTGCCGGATATCATCTTTTCATCTTTGAAGCAAATGCCCTATTGGTGAAGACAAACATTTAACCAAAAATTCAAATAAGCAGTCACTGGATGACAGCTGTGGTGGACACCATGACAGAGAAGCACAATGGGCAAAGAGAGCTCATGACATAGGCTCTCTAGCCTAAACCAGGGGATCCCAGGAGACATCCCTGCTGAGGTGACTCAGACTGAGAAATTATGGGTGAACCCCAGTTGCCTGGGCAGGAAGAGCATTTCAGTCAGTGGAAACAGTATGTGCAAAGGGCCTGGGGAAGGGGACGACTGGCATAATAGTGGATCTGGAAAGTACACGTGCATGGTCAGAGTAAAATCAACGAGGGGGAGAACCTTGCAAAAGGCCTCTGGAGAGAGACTTTAAGCAAGATGACACAGGGCTTTGAAGACCATGCTCAGGATTCTGGGCTCATTGCAAAAAAACAGTTTCAAGTCATCAGTGATGCTCTCTGTACCCTCCTTCAAGACAGAGCCTCTCTTGTAATATCTATATACCTTATAGGCTTCCCTGGTGGCTCAGATGGTAAAGAATCTGCCTGCAATGCAGGAGACCCAGATTCGATCCCTAAGTTGGAAACATCCCCTGGAGAAGGGAATGGCTACCCACTCCAGTATTCTTGCCTGCAGAATCCCATGGACAGAATGGCCTAGTGGGCTACAGTCCATGGGGTCTCAAAGAGTCGGACACGACTGAGCAATAACTTCAACACTTTGTAAACTTTACACATTCCTAGGTTTAAAAATCACATGGTTTGCATGAATGTAAAAATAATTTTTAACATACTACTACAGAAGACTGGCTAGTGGTCTGTTACTTTCAGGAAAGAAAAGAGGAAAAAGAAAACATCACCACTATAAAATCTTACCTGTATACTCATATTTAAATATAAAATCATTCTAAGTTAAGATCTATTCTAGTAAGAACCAGAAATTCCCCAGTGTTTTATTTTGCTACTTACTCTTGAACCATTCCCAAAATAACAAATATATTGTCTCATTTATTTCACTGGTTCCATTTTCCCCCACTTTGTGTCATAGTTTGTCTTATTCTTCTATTCACAAGGAGGCAGGAGAAAGCAAGTGGGGAAAGGGAAGTAATATTTTTTAAGCACCTAATCGATCTGTGCCTCGAATACTTCACATATTCTTTACCTCTTTTTAGCCTCATAAGAACAAGAAAAGTTAAGTTTTACCCACTTTTTCTAAGGCTTAAAGACATTAAGTGCCATTCAAGATCACTTACCTAGTAAGAAGGGAAGCCAACACCTCTAGGATTATATAAAACCCAAGCTTTTCTACTATATTTCCTATTAACCCGGAAAAGTTTAAAAGGGCTCTAAGTCTTCCATTCCTTTGATTTAAATCCTTTTCTTCTATTCTTTCCACACCAAAGTATTACAACTCGTGAATTTAGATCAAGAAGGCACAGCTAAAATGAAGCCAGCATAGTCTATAGTGTAGTTCAGACTATCACGGCACAGATTAAGAAATACACAAGCACAGGACCATATAGCCCCTAGTATACCATTAGAGAAGCGAGAATCTTCTAAAAGCCTTTTATTTTCATTTATTTTTGGTTTTTATTTTAATAAAACATGCATGTTGTGCTACATTAGCACATCTCTGAAAAATGAAACACTACAAAAAATCTTTTAAACTGGAAACCAAAATGTGACATGAGTCAAGGTCTTTCAGAAGAACTGATTACACTCCATTCCCTCAGCAGGACTTCAATCAGGGGCTTCCACAAAGACGGGTGGTAATAAGCACAACGTTGCCATCATCTCCCAATATCTCTTTATGACACATATTTACAGATGTTTTCATAATGTCCTGATGAAAAGAGCTACTCCTAGAGAATTCCACACTTTGAAAAAGAGCTTCATCACCATTTTAAGTAGCAGTGACAATCGTTATTTTTCTAAACAAAGTCTTCCTCCAGAATGAGTGCCTGGGGATATCGTCTTAGAGCTGATAATTCAACAGGCAAAGGATTATGCACCCAGTTTTTCTTAATACAAAACTTCAATGCAGAGGCTACTCACTGAAAGTTCTGAAATTACTTTGCTTATTTCTTCTTGTCATAAACAAGCTGATATGGAAACAGACTTTATCCGTAAGTGTCATGTGAGAAACAGAGTAATGCAGCCACAGGCACTATGAGAAGAGAAACTTCTTTCACCTCTGACCACAAATTTTTCTGAAAGCATGTCATCCTGATACATAGTTGTATTTCAACTTGACTTGTTCTTTTTAAATTTTAATAATATACTTGGATCTTACCATAATGCACTCCTGGACTCAAAATTATAATAAAAATTTAAAGTGAAACAGAGTTATAACAATGTATGGAGTAGAAATATACAATAGACTATTACTCAGCCTTAAAAAGATGAAATAATGCCATCTCTGGTAACATGGATGGATCTAGAGATTATCATACTGAGTGAAGTCAGAGAAAGACAAATACAGTATCACTTACACATGGAATCTAAAAACATGACACAAATTAACTTATTTACAAAACAGAAATAGACTCACAGACATGGAAAACAAACTTATGTTTACCAAAGGAGGAATGGGGGGAGAGGGATAAATTAGGAGTCTGGCATTGACAGATATTGAATATAAAACATTAAACAACAAAGACCTACTGTATATTACAGGGAACTATATTCAATATCTTGTAAAAAAACAATAATGTATATAACTAGTAAATTCTATAATAAATCACAGTCAACGATAAATCCTTCCCAAGTCTGATATGCCTCACCCCTACCTAATTTCACACTATTTCATATCATGCAAAATAAAGTAACTCATGTCTAAAAGTAGAGTGTTGGACAGTCCACAATTTGAAATCTTCTCTGCTTGGGAAAACTTGGCAATACCATGTCATCTTGCAATAGAACATCTTTCTGTGCTTGTCAGCTGACTTTTCCAATATGTCCTCATGATACACTGTATTTTGTTTTAAACAAAGGAAAAGAAAAATATTTGGTGTTTTCTGTAAGGTATGTCAATCAGCCAGGTAACTATGTTCACTGAGCTTTCGATTATGAGAAAAAAATGTATAAATGAATTTTAACAAATTAAAGAGCAAACTATATTTGAAATGTTACCATTTATATGATTGTCCTAGCTGAAAAAATTTTAATGTACGACACGGGCAAGGATGTTCATGTCAAGCAACTGATTAACCTAATGAAATACTCTGTCAATGCTCATGATAAGAAATACCAATTTTCAAAGCTGCCAGAATGAAAATATAAGACCTTAACAATACTTTCAGAAATCATCTTTCTCTGAGAAACTCTCAGAGTCACAGTCATTTTCTCAGTCTTTAAAAAAAAAAAAAAGATTTTTTGAGAAAAAAAATAAGTAGAAGCTGATTCTTCCCCAATTAGCCATCATCATCATGACATCAACAATTTCCACGACTCCTGCCTCTCCCTCCACCCCAAACTCTCTGCCTTTCCACTCCCACCCCATAAATAACATTAGATATTCATATAAAAAACAATAACAAATAAGTGAGTCCCTGTGAAATGACAAACAGTAAGTGCTTAATGGTATTAGAATTTGAGAAAGTGAAAGTGAAAGTCCCTCAGTCGTGTCCAGCTCTTTGTGACCCCATGGACTGCACAGTCCATGGAATTCTCCAGGCCAGAATACTGGGGTGGGTAGCCTTTCCCTTCTCCAGGGCATCTTCCCAACCCAGGGATCGAACCCAGGTCTCCCTGAGACAGGTGTTATTAACATGAGTCAGAAAACCCAAAGATGCGTGTAAGGAAAAAGTGACACTTGACTTAGGTCCTGAAGGAAAGGCAGAACTTGGAAAAGCAAAGAGGAAAAGACACACGTGGGTCCCAAAGAAATGTGTGTGCCAGACCACCATCCACGGCAGGCGCATCAGACACATTCCATGGGTGTGCAGGCGGCGCAGTGGAGTATGGAAGCGAAGAACATGAAACCCCAAAAAGCCAGATTAGCAACGTGAATCTGAGAAGTGAGGAACGACATCTAAAATGAAACTGACCTCCATCCTAACCAACCTTCCTGTCAAACAAAACCAAAAATAAAAAGTAGTGTGTGTGTGTGTGCGCTTAGTTGCTCGGTCGTGTTCAACTCTTTGTGACCCCCATGGGCTGTAGCCCACCAGGCTCCTCTGTCCATGGAATTCTGCAGGCAAGAATACTGGAGTGGGTAGCCATTCACTTCTCTGGGGGATCTTCCTGATCCAGAGATTGAACCCAGATCTCCTGTCTGAGCCACCAGGAAAGCCCAAAAAGCAGTATAAATAATGAAAATGATGGAGATAAATTAAAACTTACATAATATTTAAAGTACACTAAGCACATTCTTTTTTACGTAACAACTCTGTAAAGAAGGCAGTTCAGACTGAATTATAAAACCTTATCATGAATCAGGAAACAGGTTTAGAGGGGTTAAGGCACAACATGCTTATTTAAGTCTTCAAAGCTATTCCTGTGATCAGCTTAAAAAACAGTTCAATAATAATTGTTTTTTCCTCTTTACCAGAAAAAAAGTGAAGGTTACAGTGATATTTATCTATCAGACCTAATGACACAGAATTGAACATATATCCGTAACAAGAACTAATACAATATGAAACAGCCTGAAAGTTGAGAGACTGTAGGGTGTTTCTCAAAGCACAAGTAAAATTTTGTAAATCAAATGAGTATCCACCATGGTCTGTGGACAAGGCAACTGGTTAATTAATGTAATCTACTTTTTCTAATTCTACAGGTAAGTATAATTTTTAAAAAGTTTTTAAAAGGTTAACATTAAAACCCTGTTGTATTTCATCAAATTTTGGGGATTTGGCCAGTAGGCCATTATTCAAAGAATTTTAGAAGTCACATTATATTCCAATTGTTGGATAAACCAAGTCATTCACTTGTGCGTACCTGGTAAGCTGCAGAAAATTACATTCCAATGTATTTCTCACATTTTCTACCTATCTCCTTCTCCAACGAAGAATGTTTTATTTGGCTGAAACTCTTATCTTCTGTTATTCATGTTCTCTAAAGTGAAAAGATGCTTCTATAATCTCTCCTTCCTCTTTGATGGATGGCTCTGGCCCAAACAGTTATTTATCTTGCCTTTCCCTGAACTGCTGCACTTCACTGTCAGCACCACACACTTATTCGGTCTCTTCATCTAGATATAAACTCACATTCTGAAATCATATTTTATACTTTATTTTCATTTTATCAGCCCTCATTGACCTCCACCACCACCACTCAGGGTATGAGCACACAACAAACAGTTAATCCACAGAATCTTTTAATCACTGTGAGCAGAAACATCCAATCACCATAAGACTCAAGAATTTTTTTAAATTGTTGGTTTATTCAATAACAGTTTTGGTGATTAGCCTATTCAGCACAATGCATGCCCCAAGGACAAACCTAAACTCATAAATTATCAATCAAACACCTGGGGCTTAGGATCTAAAAAAGACCATAAGGCAAAGAAGCAGAATTCACTGTACTCGTTCACAGCACAACCCCAAGGCCAGTGCTACCACTCAGATGCTATTTGACTTCAGAAAAAACTACTTAATGTCTTTGTACCTTAAATTTACCAACATATTTATATAAAACAGGATTGATAATATCAACCAAAGCACTAGTATAAAAAAGTGCTGAATGTGTGTTTGTCATTATTAACTACTCTTTAGAGAGGAACGGACTCATCACTTTCAGAGACAGCCCCCAAATGGTCAACAGTGCCACTAATACTGAAATTACAATGGTGTCCTCTAAATTGACTTGGTTACTTCTAGCCTCTTGTATGCATATGCATAGAACACTGACTAGGCAGTAATATCGACTGGGAGTGATTAACCACTGCCCTTCAGATTGTAGAAAGAATTACTGCTACCATTTTAACATGGCAGCAGAGAAAACGGAAGCATGGTAGTTTTCATTTCAGTTCAGTAGGAGAGGGTGAAACCAGACCATTGGTGGTAACACCCAGAGATATCAGAAAGCTCTGCTGGCAACTGATAAGGTCATGAGATTCTATGGAGGTGAAAAAATCAACTACCACTGACCACTCAGACAAGTGAACCAGAAACAGTGGGAAACCCTTCTCTTTGTGAAGAAGAGCAAGAAACACTTCCTCCCATGGCTTGACCTCTTTGTAAACCTACTCTACAGAGATTTCCTGTTGCAAGGGAAGGAAGGAAACAGCAAAATCTGCAAATACCTCCCAACATGCAATGAATGGTCTGCTGATCTTTTCATCAGTTATCCTAGATGACAACACTCCTCATAAAGGCATAAAATTTTCATTTAACTCGCTCTACAGTATGTATGTAAGTTCACTTAGAATTCTCTTGAGGGTGGAGGACTGGAGAGGAAAGAGATGTAGGGCCAAGCTGCAAATGTGCTGGATAGGGCTTCAAAAAGAATACTTGTTCAACCCTTCCTGCAAGTTTCCTTTTTGTTCCAAACACTGACCACCAAGAAGGGCTCTTAAGAGGAAGTCATTTTTGGTTGCCAAGGAAATTCTCACAAAGGTGTCTCTCAGAGCTGAGAATAGCTTCTCCTAAAGGAGAAGCAATCAGAAACACACAGGCAGCCAGGTCTACGACCACTGTATTTCTCACCTCTTTACCTCAAAATATAAGGCAGATTAGCCAGCTCAGAGATACAATTAGACCAGGAGAATAAACCCAGTTTTAGCCTTGGTATTTTCAGCTTCTGCAAAAAATAGTCCCCAAAGTGAACCAGGAGGCAGATGCTAGTAACCGGGATTCTTTTCACTTGAATTCAGTCGCTAAGCTTTTAGTGGAGTGAATCACAAAGTAGAAACTCAAATCTGACTGGCAAACAGGATCCTAGCAGTGAGAAAGATTTATTCAAGTGTTTAAAAGACCTGGGACAAAACTGACATAATCTTTTGGGAAGGTAATTGGCAATACAAGGTGATCCAGCAATTCCACTTACAAAAATTTCTCCTTCGGAAGTACTCATGAAAGAATGCAAAAAAACAAAACAAAACAAAAAAACTCAGTTACAATGAGGACATTTCGTAAAGGCCTGCTTGTAATTGCAAAGAAATAAGTAAATATCTATTAATAGATCATTTAAATGAAACATGATTCATGTGTACTATTCAGCCTTTAAGGAAAACAAGGTAGATGTCTGTGGTATTGTTAGGTTTCTAAAAAATCCAGTTCCAGAACAATGTGATCTCATTTGTAATTTATATAAGTAAGCATACACATTTTTATGCCTAGAAAAAGTCTAGAAGACTATATCAACCTACTAATAGTGGTTATTTTGAGGGTGAGAATTTGTGAACTTTCTTTTCTATTTTATTCATTTTTGTTCTGCTTGAATTTTTACAGCAATTTTGTATAAGTATGAATCAGAAGAAAACTAAAGTTTAAAAAACACTGTAGATAATAAAATGTTACTACAGCAGGTAAAGAATAAGTCAATGTTTATAGTTACATTTATTATAAAAGTTTTTTAAACATGCCCTTAGGGTGTTTACCAAAACGGGCTGTTGCTTTCTGGTTTTCCACTTTCAAGAGGAAAAAAAGGTGTTTTTTGTTTTTTGGGTTTTTTTTAATGACATTCTGATCAGAGGTAGGTAATATGTGACATGAGAGCAGACATCCATCAAAGATAATTGTTGATGGCATTCCACTGCTCTCTGCAATCTATTCTAAGTATATTCTTCGCATTGGGATACAGCAAACTGCTACATACTGAAAAGAGAAAAAGAGTGACATAAAATATATAAAATGCCAGATAACCATTAAAAGCATATAAACCCAGCAATGCCATTTGTTAAATGGTGAACATGGGATAGCCCTGTGGTGTTCCTGGAGTTCTTAGATTCTTTCATGGGTACCTATGGCTCAGACAGTAAAGAATCTACATGCAATGCAGGAGACCCTTGATCGGGAAGGGTCGGGAAGAGCCCCTGGAGAAGGAAATGGCTATCCATTCCAATATTCTTGCCTGGAGAATCCCATGGACAGAAGAGCCTGGCAGGCTACAGTCCATAGGGTCCCAAAGAGTCACAAACAGTCAGACTGCACGACTAACACTCACTCACTTCACAGGTACAGGTGAGATCAAGGCTCAGGAACCTCTTAGGCAGCTGTGTCCTTCATCCAAACAACCCAATGCCTCTTTCAGAACAATAAGGAGTAAGCTGCTTATCACCATTAAATTCTTAGAGAGACCTCTGGTGAAGGTCTCATGAGTCATGTGTTTTACCAGGCGACATCAAAAAGAGCATGTAAACAGATACAATCACTCATAAGCTCAGTCTCACTACTCTTGGTGGCCTATGTTCAGCTTCTAGTGCATTAAAATATTTTAATTTTTATTAATAGTAACTAATAATTTAATCTAATCAACAGTGCATGGAAAATATGCTAACTAGGAAACTCACTTTCTTCCTTATAATACTTTCATGGTACAGAAGAACTCGCTTTGTTGATAGGAATAAGGTCTTGACACCTACAGTAAACCCATTAAGAAACTGGCCCATTAAGAAACTGGCTCTTGTCTATTGAGCTGTTTACTGCACTGCGGTGTTCATCCAGTGTTTAATTATAGGAACAACACCAGATGATCCAGAACATTAGCAGATTCTTCCATCCCATCACACACTATTCTCAGTGATCTTTTTTCAGAGTAAATCAGAACACACCACTCTTAAGGTAAAATTCCTACACTATTCCTACAAAATAGTGTCTCTTGGTACTTAGAATACAATTCAAAGGTCCCCCTGTGTACTTCCCTGGCCTCATCTACCGCTGCATACCTGCTTCCTTTGCTCCAGTCACTCTGGAATTTTATTTCTTCCTCTGTCTTGAATACACACTCATTCCTGCCTCAAGGCTTTCCTCTTGCTTTTCATTCAGCCTAGAAACCTCTTTGCCCAGATATTCTCTTCTCTGAGTAACCCTCCTACTTAAACCAGCTTTGCTGTACCTCTCCACATTATCCTACTATATTTTCTAGATAACATTTAGCATTGCATAACATTATCCTACTTGTTTATTTACTTATCTTCATTATTTATTATCTATCTGTCCCCTAAAGCACAGAAGTTCCACATGTCAAAAGATCTGTCTGTCTCATTTACCTCTGGAACCCTACCACCAAGAACATTTGCTAACATAGAATATACTCTTTACATGGATCAGTGAGTTCAGCAGCCTACAATTATGGGGTGATTAAGAAGTTCAAATTGGCTGCAGCTGGCTTTAAATTTTACATGGTTCTAAATTTTACAAAAGATTTCTCCTTTTCTCACCTGAAAACACAACACAGAGCTTAGATTACCTGAGACAAGTTTATCTACTTCACTTTCAAGCTGACACAAAACCTGTTTTTAAACGAAGGCTAGCTTTCTGATCTAGATAAATGGCTTTCACAGGAAACACAATAGTATGAAAATGGGGAAATTCAACTGTCAGTTTCAATTGGGACACAGGTTCTTAAAATCAGCATGAATATCTGTGCTTCTCAAACTCTACTAATAACAATTAGTTGTTGATTCTTTCAGAATATGGGAGAGAACAGAAGGTGGGAGGAGGAGGCTACAGAAGGTTAAATTTCTTGTAGAGAAGGAAAAGAGAATAACAAACATCAGTTTTGTTCATTATCTCAGTGACAAGCTAATCCTCTGGGAAAGGGGCTCCAAAGATAACCACTGCCATGGTGTTGCCAGTTCTCATCAAGGACTTCTGGTCATAGGAAACTTACAGGCACAGAGACCCTCTCTGCAGTTACTAACAATACAGTAACTAAGGACATCTAATGACTGTAACCACCTCCTCACAACATGCCTTTCTTCTCAGGTTTTCACAGATGTGATTCCATCTGGAGCTTTCCCAGCAGTGTCTCACCGGTCCCTGAACACATGCAAAGGACAGTATCATAACGTGAGCAAATACAATCCCTTCCCCACCGCTGTGCCCTCTCTGAGGAGTAGGGCAAGACCACCCAGTGCTCTATGTGAAACAGAGGGGTTTCTGGCTGAGCGGTGAAAAAAGAAATGCAGGTGCTATTGTACTTTTCCATCAATATGAATACGAAATAGCTATGAATGCTAAGGGAAGCTGTATGTGAGCCTCAGGATGGAAATCAAAATGATGAGAGCATCATCTCAACTGAATTTAGGTGAAAGTGAAAGTGTCAGTTGCTCAGTCGTGTCAGACCCTTTGAGACACCGTGAACTGTAGCCTGCCAGGCTCCTCTGTCCATGGAATTCTCCAGGCAAGAACACTGGAGTGGGTAGCCATTCCCTTCTCCAGGGGATCTTCCTGACCTCAGGATTAAACCCAGGTCTCCTGAATTGCAGGTGGATTCTTTACCATCTGAGCCACCAGGGTGACTCACTCCTATATTCCACATGTATAAGAAAAGGATTAGGGGGTTGTCCAATCACAAAATGTGTCTTCCTAGATTCCATTTTAAGACAGTCATGGCTGAGCAGTTTCAAAGTTCTATACGGTTTACTGATTTCATCCTCTTACTCCCTGACAAAAAATTTTAATTCCGGTCTATCTCTACAAAGACCAGGATTTCAAAAATAGGGATCACAAAGTGTATTGAGGATAACACTATACTTAAAGATAATGCCAGAAATGATTACAGTACACTTTAGAAATTAACGTTAGGCCCAGTTCCACCAGGAAACCTATGGATAAGTTCTCAGGTAAGCTGGCTAAATAACCAGTATCAAGCAAGTGATGACTAGTTACAAAGTTACAAGGCTATGTGTACAGAAGTGTCTCTCTAAGCGTCTGCATGAAATTTATCTATTGCTTTCACTGCAATCTACAGACTGTGATTTCACTTAACATTTATGTAATTTTGAGATGTTATTGCATTACTGATAAACATGAAAAAAAAAAGCCCTTTGAAAACAGTCATCGCAGAGAGACTTCACTGGCAGTCCAGTGGTTTAGATTCTGCACTTCCACTTCAGAGGTACAGGTTTGATCCATGGTTGAGGAGCTAAGACCCCACATGCCTCACAGTCAAAATGCCAAAACATAAAAAACAGAAGCAATATTGTAACAAATTCAATAAGCACTTAAAAAAAGAAAAGATACACACCAAAAAAAAAAAAAATCTAAAAAACACAAACGTAAATAAAAAATAAAAATAAATTAAAAAGTCATTGTACCACTAAGCACAGTATTTCCTTCAGAGAGTTAAAGCTACAAGATAAAATAATAAGAAGGAATTTTCTTGTCCTCACAGATTTTTCCATACTCACATGAAAATTATAACTAACCCACTGCATTTGATAAGCACCCACAGAAGTTATAAATTTTTCTTTCAAGAACAGAAAAGAAATAAAAGGTAACAGAAAAACAAATCAGTCTAAGGTAATTGGGGAAGATAACTGGATAATGAAGCAAAAAAATCCTCCATAGCAACAAAATAGACATTATTTATGTACATTTACAAGTCAATGAGCTCCAGATGTATTTTTTAAAAATCTACTTCTCCCCAGGTGTTTTCTTTTTTTTGCCTAATAAATATAGCATCCAAGTTGGAATATTGTTGAAGAGTTGCATCATCTAAATTTTGGCGATGCTCTTTCTTCTGCTGTTAACTATTGTGAGCTATTTCTCAATAAAGCAGCCGCTACTGAAATCGTTAAGTACTAGGCTTGGCAGAGCCAAAGAGAAAAAGTGCAGTCCACAGATCTGTTTCTTCTGTTTTCCCAAAACAGAATCTCATAAAAAATATGCCCTCAAATTTTGTCACTATATAGCTGTCAGAAAGAGAAATCCTGCTTCTCTTTGTATCTCTGAACATTAAACCCATTCCTTGTGCTACTGGGAAGTTACGTAGCTCCAGAAAGCTGTGAGGCACCGTCGCAACTGTTCAGATTGTATCCAGGCAGAATAATCAGTCCATCAGAAAACTTCAGTTCCAGTTGGATGGAAGGTTTTTGGGCCAACTTGGAAAAGCATACCGAACAAGTTTGACTTTACTGCCAAGATCATTTCCAGGACATTGGCTAATTAATTATAAAAGCTTTTTCAAAACAAATTTGAGCCTGGCAACTTTTTTTCCTACCCAAACAGAGAAAAAGCAGGATAAAAAATAAAAAGCCTGAGTTTATTGCGGGGTTTTGTGTGTGTGTGTGCCAGGGTTTCATCTTCTTAGCAAGCCTATTTTCTTCTTCTCACCAGAAAATGATTCAGGAGCTTTTGTATTTGAAGTTAATAAGACGGTAGGTATATAAACTGGAAATATTAGTTTGCATTTGTACTCTACTTTTGATTATAGAGGAGATCGTGGGTCAGTTACAAAGCGTCTCTTCAAACTCTTTGGTGGGAAGCAAAGATGAAGTTTCTTTCTCTTTGAGGGGATGAAGGGTTCATTGGATGAACAATGGCTATTGTATTAGATAAATGAAGATGGACAGTTGCTCTTTATACTGATATACTCATCACCTGCATTTTCTAGCTTTGAAAACAAAAAGGACAAAATTCCTGAATCCTCCTGGTTTCAACATCATATGAACCTTGATGAATACGAGACGTTGGAGACAGGCATCAGAGATTCTGGTTTTAAGGATGACACAGGCTTTATTTAGCTACATCAACACCCCAAATCATAAAGTTCCAACCTATTTCTTCTAACACGAGAATCAAAATCTTATGTAATACACATTTTAAACCATCAAATTTCTTTTGTATATGCTCAGATATGAAGACAACCAAGAAGGTAAGACATTTCTCTCAACATTCACCAGCAGCTATTGACAAATGCCCGATAAGAGAAGAACTGTCCTCAGTAAAAGAAGTCTTCCTGAGAAATTGTCAACCCAGATATTCCTAACTCCCTTATCCTGTATCAAGGCACCAATAAATCTCATAATTAGAATGCTGCTTTTGTCAATCCATGGAGCCAAAATGTACAAAATAGTTTTGAGTCAAATTCTCAACAAGTCCCAGTGGACTGAGTTTTCCCTTTCAGTACTGTTATGATCCTACCAATGCATTCAATATTTAGACGACCATCCGCCACAGTATTTCAAGAAGTAGGCCAATAGTAGGGAGGAGTGCCATCCATATTAGCATTTAAGACTAGGCAGCAACTTTAGAAGTCAAGAATTAATCTCAATGCTGGGGAGGGGGGGTGCAGTAATTAAGCCTAACCAAAGCAGAGTCTCTCTTCTGGGAAACACAGTAAGTTAAAATGAGAAAGATTACACCAGATTTCAGAGAATCTTCAAAGTTGCCATATTCTGAACTTAACTTGATAGAAGCCAGTATAAGCTTTTGACCTGGGGGGAAAGATAAGAACAATAATATGAAAAGTGTATTGAATTAGGAGAAAATTGGGACAGGGTTATTCCAAAGCTGGTTAGAAGGAGAATAAAGAATCCAAAAGTCACTTTACAAGAAAGAACATAATTTCACCTTTGCAGGACTTTTGAGAATTCACTAAGGTCTGAAAACCTCTGTCTAAAGAGGAAAACTGTTGTAAATAAGGCATCATTGCCTTAGGAATATATAATTCAGATTTATTTATTTATTCAAGTAGAATTTTCAACCCATTAGCTCAAATAACTCATTTTATTCTTTAATGCAAAGTACAAAAGTGCCGAAGAATTGATGCCTTCCAACTGTGGTGCTGGAGAAGCCTCTTGAGAGTCCCTTGGAGAGCACAGAGATCAAACCAGTCCATCATAAAGGAAATCAGTCCTGAATACTCATTAGAAGGACTGATGCTGAAGCTGAAGCTCCAATACTTTGGTCACCAGATGTGAAGAACTGACTCATTCGAAAAGACCCTGATGCTGGGAAAGATTGAAGGCAGGAGGAGAAGGGAATGACAGAGGATGAGATGGATGGAAGGTATCACCGACTCGATGGACATGAGTTTGAGCAAGCTCCGGGAGATGGTGAAGGACAGAGAAGCCTGTCAGACTGCAGTCCATGGGGTCACAAAGAGTTGCACATGACTGAGCGACTGAACAACAACAAAGTACAAAACTATACCTAGTCACCATGTTTAATTAGTTCAAGTCCAGATACTCACTCAACTAGGAAAATGATCCAGTTCCTATTATATTCTTTTTAAAAGAAAACAAACTGAGGTTCAAAACTTAATTGTTTTTCATTTCAAATAGGTTACTTACCATATATTTTAATTAACAAATACACAGCTAACAAGACTAGCATTACCTCTGCCTGAAGTATCCCCCCAAAGTTCACAACAGACAGCGTTCCCTAACCCTTCACAGTTCACTAGAGCACTTTTTTCATAAATTACCTTATTTAAGCACTACAATAAACCTGAGGTAGGAGTTATTATTACTATTTTAAAGTTGAGAGAACTATAGTTTCAATATTTAAACTGCCCAAGTGAAGACCTCTGGACTAAGCTCCCTATCTTTTGGACTTCAAATCCCTTCACAAACTGCTTCCCCTTCTTTCCAAGGAAGTGAGAGAAAAAAAAGCCATCAACACGTATTGGTTCACTTTAAGTTAGGAAACCACCATTTCTTATCTCTTCCCAGCATCTTCCAGATATACATTTAGTCTTACACTTTAAAGAAGCAAGAATTCCTGGCTTACCTGGTCCTTCTCCGGTTTATCAGAGATGTCATTCAGGCTGGAAGAAGTCAGATTCCTGTGGGTCATGGCTGGGCTACCTGGAAAAACAGAGGGGGACCGTCACTAAAGACTTTTTGTCAAAAACACAAAGCTTTTGGTCGTACACTTCATGAACGCTAACAGATGATGATGGGAATGGTGATGGTGTTTGAGCTGTGTTAGGACTCTCCCAGTGAGTCTTCCAGAGTTGGAAAGTAAGGTAACAGCACTAACATGGTTAAACAAAAAATATGTAAAAAATCTCAAAGACCTTGTTTAAGTCTTCTTTATTGGCTTTATTTCAAGATAAATTCAACTTTGAAAGAAAGGTGTAAAACATTTGTAAGCATAAAAATAAATTTACTCCTGGTTTTGGCTTGCCCTTTACACACATCCTAATCTATTTCTTTGACTATAGACATGGACTCCTTCCTCATGTCAGCAAAGCTGGCTCCAGGACAAAAGGCCTGGACCTCCTCTCCCTCAGCCTCTACAGTCCTTCCTAGGCACCACCTGCTCTGATCAACCCCCAAAACCATCTGCATTCCATTCTCTGGCTAACATTTTGATCAAGAATATTTCTCCTTAGTGGGCATCTGAGCCAGGACCCCTATACTTTTCCCCGGTGTTATCACAGCTCCCCTTACCTCCTGCATTCCCATTTACCAGATTAAAATAAGCATATCCCATCTTCCTCCCTAATACACCAAACTTCTCATTCACGTCAAGGGACAGATTTTATCAGGAATACTCCATGGGCAACAAGCTCCCCAGCAGTAAGGCTGCTGCAGGTAAAATCCACTGGCAAATCAGCCAGTGACTTCAGACGCAATCACACGAGAACAGAGAGGGGGGATATCTAGATGAGAGACCATTTTCAAATAGACTGGTTAATCAACAAAATACTGAGCTTTCATTTTGCAGGTGAACTTGAAATTTCTTGGCTTACTAAGCAAAAGAATAACTTTTCAAAGGCAGGGTGTTTGACCCACCCCTGCAAGGTGCTGAGTAATGTGTTCCCCATTTAATCCTCAGCGATCTGACTCAGTCTGTTTTTCATACTAAGAGGACAAGGGTTGAAAAACAAGCACCCAAGTTTGAACACAGCTTCACGCTTGCTTCCATATAATTCTTTATATCACAGATTTCCATTCCTTCAGGCCAAACATCAACACAAAATTTTACCAAAGACTAAAATCTACTCCTAATAATTTAATGTCTATATAACAGCAGCTCTTTAAATAATATAATTGTCTTTAACTACTAGATCAATTTTCTTGAGCTGGCAAAACCAGAATTATTTTCCACTCTGCTGCATTTCATTGAGTAAGCATGGCCTAGATCTCTTAAACCCTTTACCTGGTAGGATGTTTTATTTTAGGGAAATTTAAGCATAGGGCATTTTTCAAAGGAAAGTAACTTCTGAAAAGCTGCTTTATGAGCACAATTAAAAGAACCTCTTTGAAAGCCACATTTTCTTCTCTGAACCGCATACAAGGTTTCTAGGGTCCATTCAATACAAAAGACACCAGGCACAAACATGAATGCCCCCAAATAATGCTGTGCTTGAAACTAACAGGAATTGATGAGTACACACAATTTTGTACTTTACATTAAAAAACAAAACCAGTTTTTTTTTACTAAATGGGTGAAGATTCTACCTGCGTAAGCAAAAAAAAAAAAGAAAAAAGAAAAAAACTGAACTACATATTCTTTTCTCCTCTGAACTTTAAACTTTTTATCTTGTATTGGGGTGTAGCAGATTAACAATGTTGTGGTAGCTGAAGGTGAACGGCAAAGGGACTCAGTCATACATATACACATATCCATTCTTCCCTCAGACCCCTCTCCCATCCAGGCTGGCACACAACACTGAGTAGAGTTCCATGTGCTATACAATAGGTCCCTGTTGTCATCCATTTTAAATACAGCAGTGTGTACATGACTATCCCAAACTCCCTAACTATCCCTCCCCCTCAGCAACCATAAGTTCATTTCCTAAGTCTATGAGTCTCTTTCCATTTTTTAAGTAAGTTCATTTGTATCATTTCATTTTAGATTCCACATATAAGGGATATCATAAGATATTTCTCTTTCTCTATCTGACTTAACTTACTTACTGAATTATATATCCTTAAAGCAAAGGTCTGTCTAGTCAAGGCTATGGTTTTTCCAGAAGTCATGTATGTATGTGAGAGTTGGATCATAAAGAAAGCTGAGTGCCCAAGAATTGATGCTTTTGAACTGTGGTGTTGGAGGAGACTCTTGAGAGTTCCTTGGACTGCAAGGAGATCCAACCAGTCCATCCTAAAGGAGATCAGTCCTGGGTGTTCACTGGAAGGACTGATGTTGAAGCTGAAACTCCAATATTTTGGCCACCTGATGCAAAGAGATGACTCATTTGAAAAGACCCTGCTGTTGGTAAAGATTGAAGGCAGGAGGAGAAGGGGATGACAGAAGATGAGATGGTTAGATGGCATCACTGACTCAATGGACATGAGTTTGGGTAAACTCCAGGAGTTGGTGATGGACAGGGAGGCCTGGCGTGCTGCGGTTCATGGGGTCGCAAAGAGTCGAACACGACTGAGTGACTGAACTGAACTGAGAGCAATGAAGCCCTAGCAATCCGAAGTTAAAAGCAGCTTATGTAAATAAATAGGTAAACTGATTTCTAATTGTCAAATCAACTGTATATAAGCATTAATACTCAAATGAATTTGAAAGCAATTTTTCACTAAGTAATTCAAATTTTCAAGGCAAAATTCTAAACTCATTGATTTACATTGGAAATTCTTCATAAATACCGAGAAGGTACATTTCACCCAAACACTGTCCTAACCGCTGCAAAATCTGAAGCAAACAAATAAGGTTCCCATTATAATGGTAATCCTGATGACGTTACAACTTTTCCAAGAAAGCTCATATACTGCCGCATTTCTCTCGTTTCTGAAAAACAGTTACAGGATAGCTATCTATATTTGTATTATGTTGCGGGGGGCGGGGGGACATAGATAAGGCACAGGAACAAGGAAGATGCAGGAACCAGATGGAGAAGAAGAGGCCACTGTTAGAAACAATCACATCCATTGTCCCTCCCAACTTTATCTGATTCTCATTAATAAAAGTAATATTAACAGCTTCACTGATGTTTAACTTTGTAATACGCTGAAAGAATTCAGAAGTCAACACTTCTAGGTAAACCTTAAGCAAGATGATCAGCATTCTTGCACCCTTTCCCACTTCCCTCCCTAGTAAACTCTCCACCTCAACCCTCCAACACCCTGAACCAAAGACAAAGGCTTCCCAATGTTCCAACTCAGTAGTTCCCAAAGCATGGTCTCCAGACCAGCAGCAGCAGCAGCACCTGAGCACGTATTAGAAATGCAAATTCTTGTGAGTCACCCCAGACCAATTATATCAAACGCTGGGTATGGGGCCAAGCAAGGTGGGTTTTACCAAACCTTTGAAATGATTTTGAAGCAAGCAAAAGTTGGAGAACCTCTACTCTAAATAAACCAGTTTCTTAACCAGAGGGTGTGTCCTAGTTGGGACTGAACTGCATGAAACATACATAAATTGAAGTAGCAAAATAGGTGGATCTGATAACCCGTCTTCCTCCAATCAAACCGTCACATCTCAAGCGAATCATGGAGTTAGCTTCTTGCCACATAAACACACACAAAAAGGATTGTACACAGCCTTTCCTCTAAATCTTCACCTACACAATCAATAGGCTTCCCTGGTAGCTCAGATGGTAAAGACTCTGCCGACAGTGCAGAAGACCTGGGTTCAAGCCCTGATTTGAGAAGATCTCACGGAGAAGGATCTTGTGGAGGAGGATGAAAAGGCTGAAGCACATAACCAATGCAATGGGCATGAACTTGGGCAAACTTTGGGAGATGGTGAGGAACAGGGAGGCCTAGCATGCTGCAGTCCATGGGGTCGCAAAGACTCAGACATGACTGAAGTGACTTTAGCACGCACACATTCAATGAATAACTTCGTTATCAGAATTCACTATTTAATCAGCCTTTTCCAGAAACATATCATCCAAATCAAAGAAGGCAAGGACAAGAGATTACAAACCAGATTATACCTGGGAATCAGAAATTTCCACGTGGCACTTTAGCAAACCTGGGAAACTTTCACAAACAGTCCCTAACAATGTTCTACCATGGATAATTTGTACCCAATAGTCAATAAGACACTGTCACGCTAAGTCAGTGTTTTCTAGAGTTTTGGCCTATAATGTAATCTCAGTATACTGCAATATTGAGTGAGTGGGGGTAGCAGAAGCAAATGTCACTGTGAATCAAAAAGGTGAAATAGAAATGTACCCAAAAGTATGCTACTTCTTGTGCAGGTAAAGATTCATCTACTCAGAGCAGCAGAGGATGCAGTGGTTGGATGGCATCACCGACTCAACAGGCATGAATTTAAGCCAACTCTGGGAGATAGTGGAGGACAGAGGAGCCTGGTGTGCTGCAGTCCAGGGGGTTGCAAAGAGTTGAACACAACTTAGCAACTGAACAACAACAACCACTAGTAGGCCTTTCTATCTAATATACAGGGCAAATGAATGTTTTATAACTGCTCTTGGTCTAAAGCAATTTTGTTTTTTCACGTCTGATTTTTACAACAGAAAAAGAAGAACCAGCCTTGAGTGAATAATCATAATAATTTCCATATCACTGTATTTTGGCCATAAGAAAAAGAAAGCTTGGAGGAGCACATTTTCAAGCAGTTTCACACAATCGAAAACAATTTCAAAGTACCCACTTGGCAGGTACATATTGTCTTCTATAAAAATTAATTACATTCTGTACTAAGTTTGAAAATCATTGTTATTCTTTAGCACACATGTAGCAATTCATAAAGTCCTTTGTAACTGTATCTGTTAGATACTATAAAAAGAGGTAGGAGAATGTACAGCATAGAAAAATGATGATACTTATATGTGTACATGTTAAGTAAAAATGTAAATACGTATATGATGCAATGACACATAAACTGACCTCCCCATCTCATACCCTCATAATGAGCCTATGGGATATATTCTCTGTACACCTCACTGACTCAATGATACTTTTTACCCCTTTGTTGACATAACAAATTTACTAGAAGATGTGTATATCTAAGATTAAGGGTCAACTAATCTTTCTGAGCACTAAGTACTTTAATTTACATTATCTGACTTAATCCTCAGATAAACACTCTGAGATCAGTATCATTATTACCACTTACACGTAAACAAAATGAACTTCAAGTTCATGATCACACAGCAAGTGTCAATTTAGATCCAGATCTCTTAATAACAATCTAGGGGTATGGGGGGGTGGGATTGGTCTCTCTCTGTTATTTACATAAATAAACATATAAACTTCATCATTTCTAATGAAGAGAAAATATAATGTACAACCACAAAAGATATATCCTATTTCCATGGCAATTATGTGCAATATAAAATCACCAAGGAGGATTAAGCCAAAAATGTTCTTGGCTTCCAATTTAGTTTCTCCCAAAGATGGAATCTGCATTTCTTTTTCATTTTCATAAAGTAAAGGAGAAAAATATTCAACTCAGCTACTCTGCTTGCCACAGTGATTAAATAGTAGCCCAAAAGCACAGCTCTGTGAAAAAGAAGAAAGGATACTAAAAGCAATAGCAAAGTAATTATAAAAGCAATAATGCTACACATTTCTGAATGTTCTAATTCACAGTCATAGCCAAGTGTTTGTAAAATTCCACAATGAACATACAGACAGTTCTCCACTATTTCCATACTGGTTTTCCACCTTTCAAGAAATTGCAATTTCTTCCCATTTCAACCACTAAGAACAGGAATATAACAGGACAGGGATAATAAATCTGTTGAGATATAACAAGTTTGACTGAGAGAGTCATTCTAGAAGGAATGGCTGAGATAAGCTTGGATTTTGTCAGATCAGTTTCCTAGTCTTCCATGGCAACAGACCACCAAGAGCTGTCCCCACCCAAAGTAATTTTTAAAAAAGCATGTCATCAAGACCTCCAACCCATTCTCAGTGCCTACCTCCAAATAAAATGCAGAAATATTTAAAATATAAATATGAGACTAAAGAAAGTTTAAAGCTCTTTGAAAGAGTCTCATAACTAATAGAAAATCAGTTTGGATATTTTTGCTTGTACAATTTTTAATTATTTTGTTTTATTTAGAGGATTTCTGTTGTTTGCTCATGACTCATTGGAAAAGACCCTAATGCTGGGTGGGATTGGGGGCAGGAGGAGAAGGGGACGACAGAGGATGAGATGGTTGGATGGCATCATTGACTCAATGGACATGGGTTTGGGTAGACTCCGGGAGTTGGTGATGGACAGAGAGGCCTGGCGTGCTGCAATTCATGGGGTCGCAAAGAGTCGGACACGACTGAGCGACTGAACTGAACTAAAACTCCAAGAACACAAAGTCAAGGCCTTTCTTTGGTTTGTCTTGTTCACAGCTACAGCCCCAGAGCTTGGCACCAGTGGCAGTTAATAAATATTTGTGAATGAATGAATAACAGCAACTGGGTATCACTTTACTTCCATTTGGAGTTACTACTATAAACACTACTGTTCAAAGTCTATTTCCTATGGAGGGAGATGCAATGTGCAGACTCCAAGAAACTGCAGACTTGGAAAGCCTTAGAGTAAATAAGGAAGAAGTTTGTAGCTGGCCCAGAACTAACGGAATGGAAAGACACTGCCAAACTGGCTAAACGCCTGTCAGTCAGCAGTAGAAACAGAGGTAAGAAGCAACAAATGTGAGAAAGAGAAACCCTGTGTGCAGGAAGAATCAGGTGACAATGAGAGGAGACATAAGGGAAGGTGTCAGGACCTCACTAAGAGGAAAGGACAGCCTTGGGTAGAGAAAAGTCTGGGGAACAGAGATAAAGAATGTGGTTGGCTTGGAAAGTTGAAGCAAATTTGGAGGAAGGAAGAAGACATCAAAAGATCCAGATAACTAAGGAAGTATGTGAGTCAAGTTCCAGCCAAAAGCTGAAGTCATCCCTAATGTGTGGGGCAAGGAAGATGGCGAGGACATCATCCAGAGAGAGGTGGAAGAAAGCAGAGGCCAGAGCAGTGCAAACACAAAGACTAGTCTCTATTTCAAAGACCATTCTCTGTCTTTTTGAGATCTCTGCTGTCCACATGCCCCTTGGTAATCTACCCACCCTCAACTTCTCTGACCCTATTTTCTGTGTATTTGAATTTTCTGAACTTCTCTGTTGGCTTTTCCTAAGATTCAGTGTCAGGGCTTCAACACCTCAGCCTTCATTTTTTCTAAGTCTTTTTAAATTTCAACCAGCAAAAGCAAAATGTTCTCACCAGAGTGATTCCTATTCCCATTCCAATGATATTGCACTGGTTATTTAATTTTTATTATGATCTAAAATAAAAATTAAATATTTATTATGATCTAAAATGGCTTACCTGGTGGCTCAGAAGGTAACGAGTCTGCCTGCAGTGCAGCAGACCTGGGTTTGATCCCTGGGTCAGGGAGATCCCCTGAGGAAGGAAATGGCAACCCACTCCAGTATTCTTGCCTGGAAAATCCCACGGACGGAGGAGCCGGGCAGGCTACAGTCCATGAGTTCGCCAAGAGTCAGACATGACTGAGCAACTTCACTTTATGATCTAAAATAGGTAGTTAAATTTTTTAAAGGCATTTCCATTCTCTTTCTGAGCACACACAACACATAGGTGACATCTGAAAAATCTCTAATCAGTTGCAGAAACATTCAGAAACAAACAAGGACTAAAAATCTTACTAAAATAGGAAAGTCCCCATAAAGGACTTCAGGGCATCTGTGGTCCCTGTGATTACATATGGTATTTGTAATTCTTTGTGTCATCTGCACATGTGTGCATGCACACACACAAACATAAAACTATGAATCAAAAGTTACCCTGTACAAAGAATATACGTGGAAGCATAGAAAATAATTTGTTACCTTATCTCATGAAAATAGAAAAAGAAAAGAACAGTGATGTCAGCAAGACTATGCTATTTAGTAATAGGCTTAGGTAGAAAGATCGATGGAAGATTACGATACAAGGAAAGGAACATCTCACTGTCTTCATGACCCAAAGTGATTTTACTAAATACTCTCTCACCAGGTTGAGAAACTGCGAAAGGTCCCCAGAGCCACAGTATTCCAAGCACATGTAACAGTGTCAGATTTCCTAATTTGGACTCTCTTATATCTATATGTTGATACTGGATCCAAGACATGATAAAAATTTCACTAATTAATGGAGAAGTTCTCTGAATTGATGAAGTGTCTAAATTTAAAACAACTTAAGAAAGCTACCAATTCAACTTAGTATCAGTTCAGTTCAGTTCAGTTCAGTAGCTCAGTCGTGTCCGACTCTTTGCGACACCATGTTCAGTTCAGTTCGCTGGCATATCGAGTAAAGCACTTTCACAGCATCATCTTTCAGGATTTGAAATAGCTCAACTGGAATTCCATCACCTCCACTAGCTTTGTTCGTAGTGATGCTTTCTAAGGCCCACTTGACTTCACATTCCAGGATGTCTGGCTCTAGGTGAGTGATCATACCATCATGATTATCTGGGTCGTGAAGATCTTTTTTGTACAGTTCTTCTGTGTATTCTTGCCACCTCTTCTTAATATCTTCTGCTTCTTTTAGGTCCCTACCATTTCTGTCCTTTATCAAGCCTATCTTTGCATGAAATGTTCCTTTGGTAGCTCTAATTTTCTTAAAGAGATCTCTCGTCTTTCCCAACCTGTTGTTTTCCTCTATTTCTTTGCATTGATCGCTGAGGAAGGCTTTCTTATCTCTCCTTGCTATTCTTTGGAACTCTGCATTCAGATGAGAATATCTTTCCTTTTCTCCTTTGCTTTTCGCTTCTCTTCTCTTCCCAGCTATCTGTAAGGCCTCCTCAGACAGCCATTTTGCTTTTTTTGCATTTCTTTTCCATGGGGATTGTCTTGATCCCTGTCTCCTGTACAATGTCACAAACCTCCGTCCATAGTTCATCAGGCACTCTGTCTATCAAATCTAGTCCCTTAAATCTATTTGTCACTTCTACTGTATTCTCATAAGGGATTTGAGTATACGACTGGGCAAATGAGTTTATCCTTCTCCCTTCCTGGATACTTTTAAAATAACAGGTTAAAAATATTAAAAACAAAAAATTATAAAATCATATCAATTAAAAAAGCTAACAGAAGACCAACAGAGACAAGAGACTTCAAAAACTTTCTAGAAGCAAAAGAATAGGTAAGTGTATTAGAACCTGAGAGAGGATCAAGAGGGAGGGAATGAAAAAAAAGAGTATTAGAACTTGATACTATTTGTGCTACATAGAAACTACAGTGTGAAATATGTGCAGAAAGTCATGGAGTCAAAAAAGAGATCTTCCATGAAGAACACTGAAGAAGCTCCACAATGGAAGAAGCCAAGTACAATGGAGGCCCAAGTAAGATGCAAGCAGAAAGGGATGAGTTCATGGAAAGTCACTGCACCAAAAGTTTGCTACCATCCCAGTGGGTGCACACCCAGCAGCTGAGGCATTTACACCACAGGGTTCGTTGCTGAAGTGGGATTTAGAAAAGACCAGACAATCAGTACAGGAGTTTGTACCTCATAGCAAAATCTTCTGAATTCTAGAATTCAGGATGATAGGATGACATTTCCTACTCACTCTAAAACAAATCCTCTTTCAGTTCAGTTCAGTCGCTCAGTCGTCTCTGACTCTGTGCTACCCCATGGACTATAGCACGCCAGGCCTCCCTGACCTTCACCATCTCCTGGAGCTTGCTCAAATTCATGTCCATCAAGTCGGTGATGCCATCCAACCATCTTATCTTCTGTCATCCCCTTCTCCTCGTGCCTTCAATTTTTCCCAGCATCAGGGTCTTTTCGAATGAGTCAGTTCTTCACATCAGGTGGCCAAAGTACTGGAGCTTCAGTATCAGTCCTTCCAAAGAGTATTCAGGACTGATTTCCTTTAGGATTGATTTACTTGAATACAAATCCTCTTACTTGAATACAAATGAACAATTGAGAATTATCAGATATATGAGAGGAAGCCCAAGACTAAACATATACACACACAACCAAAACACAAATTTAATAAAATAATTATAATTTAGGAAACATAAATAAAGATTCTTACTAGTTTGCAAGAGATTTGAGAAGATACTTTATCCATAAAATGTGGACAGAATGGTATAAAAATGCATCAAATGTGGACAGAACTGAAAATTCTTTACAATTATAATAATTTTCAAGACTACATGTGATAGTAATAAATGTATATGGGCTTCCCAGGTGGCACAGTGGTAAAGAATCCCCTTACCAACGCAAGAGATGCAAGAGATGTGGGTTCGACTCCTGAGTCAGGAAGATCCCCTGGAGAGGGAAATGGCAACCCACTCCAATATTCTTACCTGGAAAATTCCATGGACAGAGGAGCCTGGTGGACTACAGTCCATGAGGTGGCAAAGTTTCAGACAAGACTGAGCGACTGAGCACACAATATATGTATATACATATGGGTTAGAAAATAAAATCAAGCAAATCTTCTAAAAAAAAGTAATGGTCAAGGGGGCAAAGATCCAGAAAATATGAGAGTACAGAGTATCAATCCATGAAGGCCAATTAGAAAGACTATTAAGAGTCCTACTAAGCTGGAACAAGGAAAATGAAAGAGAATGCTATTACAGAGAATATCCTACAGCTAAATTAAGGACACATTTCTTCAATCACAAAGGTCCCTAGAGAAAAGTAAACAAAACAAACCACACACACACAATCCAGCACTGTAAATGAATCTGTAAATAAACTTTCACTGTAAATGAATCATTAGGAAACTTCACAACACTGAAAGTGAAGAGAATAACCTAAAATTTTCTATCTAGAGAGAAAAGCAATAAGAACTGCACTTTGGAATTCTCTTAAGCAACACAAAAACAGAAGAAGAGAATGAAACGATGCTTTCAGAGTTCTGGAAGAAATATTATTTTCAACCTTCAACTGTATACTCATCTAAACTATCAATCAAGTGTGAAAAAACAATAAGGAAACTTTCAATCAGAAAGAAAAAAAAAAAGAAAACCAAACAAAATGTCAACCTTCATATGCCCTTTCATATAAATTTACCTGAAATGTGATTTCGCCAAATGAAAAAACGAAGAAAAAGAGGTGCATGGTCTCCAATTCAGGAGAGGAATGAGAGTAAATGCTAGAGCAGAAGCTGTGCAGCAGGTCTCGGGGCAGCGGTATCTTAAGACGCAGGAAAAGAGAGTATGGAAAAGAGGAGACAGCAAGGAGGGAGAGACCAGTGAGAACGAGGCCGCCATAGGGTTTATCCGTGCCCTTCAGATATTGAAAGAGCATGGGGAAACAGTAACAATAAGCAATTTGAAAATATACAATTTAAAACTGCAGGTTAAAAAAAAAACTGTACAAGAAAGAAAATGTAATTATAAACCATGTCATAGCTTTAAACTATATTCCTATTGTCATAATAATGTAAATACTATTTATGAATTTCTAACTTTAACATCAACTGACAGAAAAAGACAACTGATAGACAAAGTCAAGGATGCAAATCTAACCAATATTGATAATAAAGGGGCTTCCCTGGTGGCTCAGATGGTAAAGCGTCTGCCTGCAACGCAGGAGACCCGGTTTGATCCCTGGGTTGGGAAGATCCCCTGGAGAAGGGAATGGCGACCCACTCCAGTACTCTTGCCTGGAGAATCCCATGGATGGAGTTGCCTGGCAGGCTACAGTCCATGGATTCACAGAGTCAGACATGCCTGAGCGACCTACGCATACTGACAGTAAATAGAAGTACCAATGATAGAAATCCGGAAGTAAAAGTGGTGAGGAGAGGGCCAAGGAAGAGCCGGAAACCAGTATCCTTTACTGACTAACTGCTGCTTAGTCGCTCAGTTGTGTCTGACTCTCGGCAACCCCAAGGACAGTAGCCTGCCAGGCTCCTCTGTCCATGGAACTTTCCAGGCAAGAATTATGGAGTGGGTTTCATTCCTTTCTTCAAGGGATCTTCCTGACTCAGGGATCACACTCACATCTCTTGCTTCTCCTGCACTGGCAAGAGGATTCTTTACCACTGAGCCACCTGGGAAGCCCAAGATCTTTTGAAAAAATAAAAATTAATAGGAAATATCTAAGATTGATAAATCAGAAATAGCAAGATAAACTTATGATGTAAAGATAAGAAGATAACCATGACAAAGCCAAAAGAAAATAATAGAAACAATTTAAAGTATTAACAGTGATTGCTACAAGGGCAGGGTCTGGAAATAGGGAAGATAATACAAAGGAGCTTGTTTCTCATTAGAAGTCCTCTGTTTACCTCAATTTCATGATTATTTACATATAATACCTTAATAAAAAATCTTAATACATATGTTTATGCATCACATGATAGTGTTAATTAAATCTACTTTTATTATTTTGAAATACCTGAGATTAAGTTGTCTATTGATTAGTAGACAATCTTAGGAGTTCTAATTAAATCAAATTTCTAATATAAACATGGAGATCATGAAGAGTTTAAAATCAATTTTTTTCTTTATTTTTTGGCCATGTCACAAGGCATATGGGATCTTAGTTTCCTGACCAGAGATCAAATCTGCAACCCCCTGCATTGGAAGCACAGAGTCTTAACCACTGGACCGCCAGGAAAGTCCCCAAATCCATTTTTAAGTAGCTTTAAGATGCTCCATGGAGTGATATTTACATTATTTTTAAAATGATGACAAGGGAAACTTTTCCTGGAGGCTCTGAATTACCAAAAATTCATATCAATAGCTTTAGTCAACAAAAGGCCTTATTTCCAAAATGTCTATGAAGGAAGAAAAAAAGTATGTGTAGAAAAGCAAGCCATTTAACACACTCCTACATCTGCAGACAAACAAATATATAGATACGGATGTCAATATCAATGTTGATATAGATATAGTTTATCAGTATTATATATAGACATAGGTACAGATATAAAACTTTAAAAGAGTAACAGACACATTCTCTGGGCCTCCAGCTACAAACACAGCTCCTCCTAACCACTCTTGATTTATGGCTCACAAAATGTGACCTGGAGAAAAGCCTTGTGCAGTAACTCCTCAAGGCCTTGCTGATACACATCCAACTAGTTGATACACATTGGGCAATCAGTGATCACAGGTCATACTGAAGTCAGAGAGCAGCCTCCAGGAAAGAAGGTAACAAGGACCTTTGGGCCCATCATGTCCCTATCACATACATTGCTCCAAGTGTCTGTGTGAGAGCCAAGGCACAGGGTGTAACAGAGGAGAACAAACCTGACTCCATATTGGATCTATTCCTTTAGCTCTAACCTTTTGTGCTCTGTTGTTTGTGCTTAGTCATGCTGGCTCTGCACTTTTGTCTAGTCAAACAGTAAAAGAATGCTACCTATATCCTGAAATATACGTAATAGCAATGGCAAAGTTCTGCCTCCCAGGCTGGACCTTCAGAAACGTAATGCTTTTCATTTATATAGAGATAAAATTTGCAGAAGAGAAAATAACATTTGTCTTGTTGAAGGTTTACAGGGACATTATGACTAGATCCTCCATGGATAGCTGTAAGAACAAAAGATTATCACATTCCATCCAGGGTCTGGTGGGCAAAAAACCTACCACACCCTCTCCCCCTTTAGTATAAAAGAAGCCTGAATTCTAACTCAAGTTTTTCAGGTGGTACTAGTGGTAAAGAACCTGCCTGTCAATGCAAGAGACCTAAGAGATGCAGGTTCGATCCCTGGGTTGGGAAGATCCCCAACAGAAGGAAAAGGCAACCCACTCCAGTATTCTTGCCTGGAGAATCCCATGAAGAGAGGAGCCTGGTGGGCTGTAGTTCATGGGGTTCAAAGGGTCAGACATGATTGAAGTGACTCAGCATGCAAGATGGTTCTTTGGAGGACTACTCTGCCATCTTCTTGGTCAGCTGGCTTTCTGAATACAGTTGCTTTCCCTTGCCCCGGTTCCTTGTCTCTCAATTTATCAGTCTGTTGTGCACCAAGCAATATTAACTTGAACTTGGTAACAGGTCCAAGCCAACAACCTTCCCAGTGTATGCTGGCTTGTATACTCATTTTCTCTGCCTTGGAGAGGTTTATTATACAATTTAGCCAAAGTGACATCTAGGTTCCAAATGATGAAATAACTTTGAGGCCTCAAGTGATCCCAGGGTTACTCTGGGGAATTTTGGTCAGAACTAACACAGGCTTAGGTTTTCCCTCGTATTGGAAAGCTCAAGTTGAATTGAATGCCCAGTTGATACTGTTTCACTCCGAAATGTCATTTAGTCATCTTGTTCTGAGAAATCCCAAGGCTGAGAGTCTTCAACTCCATCACACAGACCTGTGTGTCACGGACTGCCATGGACATTATTTTTCTGCCTGGTGAGTGAGGTGTACAGAGTGGTAACTCACACCTCATCTCTCTCAGATAAACCTAATGGGTCCATGAGGAGAAATATAAAAGGAATCCAAGGAATAACTTGTATCAGCCTGACATGATGGAAAGAAGTCAAAGGTAGAGTAAGAAAAGATTATAAAATGAAATAATAATCCCCTATAGAATTGCTGTAAGGGGATGGGATGGGGAGGGAGGTTGGTGGGGGGTCCAGGAAGGGGAACACATGTAAACCCATGGCTGATTCATGTCAATGTATGGCAAAAACTATTACAATATTGTAAAGTAATTAGCCCCCAACTAAAATAAATAAGTTTATTTAAAAAAAAAAAAAAGAATTGCTGTAAAGATTAAGCATACAACAGAAAACTAACACAACATTGTAAAGCAATTATACTCCCATTAAAAAAAGGATTAAGCAAGGAAATGCATAAGCAAGTGTCCTACACATCAGTCAGTTCAGTCGCTCAGTCATGTCCGACTCTTTGTGACCCCGTGAACCATAGCACGCCAGGCCTCCCTGTCCATCACCAACTCCTGGAGTCCACCCAAACCCACGTCCATTGAGTCGGTGATGCCATCCAACCATCTCATCCTCTGTCATCCCCTTCTCCTCCTGCCCTCGATCTTTCCCAGCATCAGGGTCTTTTCAAATGAGTCAGCTTTTCGCATCAGGTGGACAAAGTATTGGAGTTTCAGCTTCAGCATCAGTCCTTCCAATGAACACCCAGGACTGATCTGCTTTAGGATGGACTGGTTGGATCTCCTTGCAGTCCAAGGGACTCGCAAGAGTCTTCTCCAACACCACAGTTCAAAAGCATAAATTCTTTGGCACTCAGCTTTCTTTTTAGTCCAACTCTCACATCCATACATGACCACTGGAAAAACCATAGCCTTGACTAGATGGACCTTTGTTGACAAAGTCATGTCTCTGCTTTCTAATATGCTGTCTAGGTTGGTCATAACTTTCCTTCCAAGAAGTAAGTGTCTTTTAATTTCATGGCTGCAGTCACCATCTGCAGTGATTTTGGAGCCCCCCAAAATAAAGTCTGACACTGTTTCCACTGTTGCCCCATCTACTTCCCATGGAGTGATGGGACCAGATGCCATGATGTTAGTTTTCTGAATGCTGAGCTTTAAGCCAACTTTTTCACTCTCCTCTTTCACTTTCATCAAGAGGCTCTTTAGTTTCTCTTCACTTCCTGCCATAAGGGTGGTGTCATCTGCGTATCTGAGGTTATTGATATTTCTCCCAGCAATCTTGATTCCAGCTTGTGCTTCCTCCAACCCAGTGTTTCTCATGATGTACTCTGCATATAAGTTAAATAAGCAGGGTGACAATATACAGCCTTGACGGACTCCTTGTCCTATTTGGAACCAGTCTGTTGTTCCATATCCAGTTCTAACTGTTGCTTCTTGACCTGCATACAGGTTTCTCAAGAGACAGGTCAGATGGTCTGGTATTCCCATCTCTTTCAGAATTTTCCACAGTTTATTGTGATCCACACAGTCAAAGGCTTTGGCATAGTCAATAAAGAAGAAATAGATGTTTTTCTGGAACTCTCTTGCTTTTTCGATGATCCAGTGAATGTTGGCAATTTGATCTCTGGTTCCTCTGCCTTTTCTAAAACCAGCTTAAACATCTGGAAGTTCATGGTTCATGTATTGCTGAAGCCTGGCTTGGAGAATTTTGAGTATCACTTTACTAGCGTGTGAGATGAGTGCAATTGTGCAGTAGTTTGAGCATTCTTTGGCATTGCCTTTCTTTGGGAGTGGAATGAAAACTGACCTTTTCCAGTCCTGTGGCCACTGCTGAGTTTTCCAAATTTGCTGACATATTGAGTGCAGCACTTTCACAGCATCATCTTTCAGGATTTGAAATAGCTCAACTGGAATTCCATCACCTCCGCTAGCTTTGTTCGTAGTGATGCTTCCTAAGGCCCACTTGACTTCACATTCCAGGATGTCTGGCTCTAGGTGAGTGATCACACCATCGTGACTATCTGGGTCGTGAAGATCTTTTTTGTACAGTTCTTCTGTGTATTCTTGCCACCTCTTCTTAATATCTTCTGCTTCTTTTAGGTCCCTACCATTTCTGTCCTTTATTGAGCCCATCTTTGCATGATACGTTCCCTTGGTATCTCTAATTTTCTTGAAGAGATTTCTAGTCTTTCCCATTCTATTGTTTTCCTCTATTTCTTTGCATTGATCGCTGAGCAAGGCTTTATCTCTCCTTACTATACACAGATGTTCAATAAATGTTAGTTTCTTCTCTTTCCTTTTGGCCTATAATCATAATCATAAATCCCCTATGAAATCAAGATCCTTAGAACACTGTGTACTACAATTGCCAGGGTTAGGACCCTACCATTTGTCATTTTCCAGCCTAAGGAAGTGAGTCCAGAGAACTGAGATGTTGTAGCTGGACGTTAAAAGCATCTGAGTTGATTCAAGAGATGAGGACTGAGGCCCAAACCTAGGTGTGACTCATCACACAGAGGGTATGCAGTGACTTCTGGTAAACCAAAGTTAGAGTGCTTCTAGCAAAAGTGTTACAATGTCTTCCTGAGTGCAGAGGCCATTAGTAATTATTTACTTGAGAAACTTATGCAACATCTACCTAACTTACTTAGCTGTGTCCCATCATGCTGAAAGGAAGTTCTTTAGGTAACTACTAATGCTTTCAAAGGACACCTTGGTCTCCTTGGAACCACAGGTTCCATCTAGCACCCGTCATTCTGAGTTGAGGGTAATATATGCCTTTATCTGTTTCTTCCTGAAGTGGTATGGAGGGTGATTTGGGTAGAAAAACAGACAGTGGTAAAATATATGAAGCCTTATTGTACTGTGTGCTGTGCTATGTCACTTCAGTTGTTATATGAAGCCTTGCCCAACAACAAAAAAAGATGCAGAGACTCTAAGAATACTTCACTGGGTCTAGTTAAGATGTTTAAAGATTGCTTAAATCAGGGGGCAAAGGTACTTTTCAGAATATCTACTTTCTGCTGAACCAAGATGAAAAGGGGAAAAAAGGAGAAGATGATAAAAAAAAAAAAAAAACTCATGTCAGTAATAACTTGAATCAGTATCAAAAAGTTAGCTTCAGAAATTCCTCCAACAGAGTACTACTGGAAATTCCTCACTGTTATAGATGTCTCTTACAGGGAAATAATACAGAAAGCACAATAAGGTTAAATGCCCCACAGGATAGATACTCTGCAATGCTGACTATGTTATTAGAGATGCAACTCGGAGAAATCACAGGGATCAAGGACACTGAGAACATAAACCGACTTCTCTCCTATGTCTGGGAGACATGTCTCCCATGTCTTTTTCTCCTATAACAACACATAGCTAATATCCTAAGGTCTGTTTATACACTTTTGATGACAGGAAACATGGCACTTAATGAAGCGATCTATTCTATTGTAACAAAATTCATTCTTACATTCCGTAAAACACCTGATTTCCCAGGTTAGTAGTAGCATCTGGATGGACCAAGAGACCGTACGTGCCAATCAAAGCACACACATGCTAAGAAACAGCTGGATTTCATTTAAACACACAGAACTTCCTAGAGATAATGTATAGTCTCACATGTCCCCAGACTTAACTAAGCATTTTCATAAGGTTAAAGCCCTTGCTTTATCCTTTATGTTTCCTAACACTGAGGAGTTGATCCCTGCAGCCTTCATTCCCTCCCAAGAAGCTGGTAAATGAAGGTCCCTTAATGAGAAAACCCTGTATCCTCATATAAGAGGGATGGACCTTTATCCTTTTCAACAGGGACTGAACCTGGATCAAGTTATCAATCCTTCTGAAAAATCACTGACTTTCATGAATCATTAAATCATGAAGATAAAAAACTACACTCAAATCCTAAAACAACAATCTAAAACATTGTTGTTGTTCAGTCGCTAAGTCATGTCCTACTCTTTGCAACCCCATAGATTGCAGCATCCCAGGCTCCTCTGTCCTTCACCATCTCCTGGAGTTTGCTCAAATTCATGTCCGATACATTCATATTGGGTTGGTGATGCTATCTAAACATCTCATCCTCTACTGCTTCCTTTTTCTTTTGCCTTCAATCTCTCCCAGGAGTCCAAGCAATATCTTATTCCCTAAAATGTTTCTGGTTCTGTTCTTTGAAGCAGCAAAGTCTACCTTCCTCTACGTGTTTGTATTAAGCCCACCTCATGAAACAGCTACATTGCCCTTTCTCTGATTCCTCTCATCCATACCCTGATGGCCGAGGAAGATTCCTCATTATCTGATCACATCCCCAAAGATCTCTAGGTTCTCATTCTCTACCTTCAGATATGATCCACCCTTCTCCACCAGCATTTCCAACTCTATTCAAGAGAGCCAGCTTAGCACCAACATCACTCTCCCCTTGGCAAAAGCAGGTCTAGTGAGTAGGACTGTGAAGTAGGTGTCTGCCTTGTTCAATATATTTTCCCAGGACTAGCTAGGCACCAGCCAAGAGAGGTACTTAAAACTATTTAAGTGAATGAATGAATTGACCATTTGAAAAAAAAAATTAATATATCACCCCAAAACTGTATCACTGCAACTGAACATAACAAAATTATCACCACTAAAGGGGAAGTGTTAGTCGCTCAGTCATGTCCGACCCTTTGCAACCCCATTGACTGTAGTCCGCCAAGTTCCTCTGTCCATGTAATTGTCTAGGCAAGAATACTGGAATGGGTTGCCATTCCCTTCTCCAAGGGATCTTCCCAACCCAAGGATCGAATCAGAGTCTCCTGCATTGCAGACGGATTCTTTATCATCTGAGCCACCAGGGAAGTACAAAAGGGGATGGGACACTCCCAATCCAAGATGATAACAATTACTCTTACAAAGACAATAGTCACAGCTATCACCGAAATTATTATGAATTATCGTAACAACCTACACAGCCTAAGCCTCTAGATGGTTAAAAGGATATGCCACTTTCTTATAGGCTCGAGGCACTTCCCTAGAAACACAGATAGAAATTATTCAAAGATGTCTTTTGGAAACTGGGGAAATGATTCACAGTCTTGACACAGCAGTTCCTAAAATCCAGACCCAGCTTAGGAACATGCTACAAGAATTGATTTTTAACGGAAGATTTTTATTAAGGGAAAATTTTGTCATTATAATTGGATTTCTCCTGGTCCTTCTCCTCAAAAATGATGCTGATATTAGTCTCTCCACTACAGGCACCTAACAAGACTGTTCTTTGATTTGTAACCATGGTTACTACTTGCAGAACCGATCATAGTGTATGGCTCTTTTTTGAGGCAAAAGCTGATCATGGCCCATAATAGTCTGTGTGCTCCAGCTGCTTCCTGGAGTTGATAAGAATGGGCCTGATAAAATAGAACCATCTCAGAAAATTATACTTTTGAATGCTGCCTTGTTGCCCCTCATTGAGAAACACCAGGAATTTCATTTTCTGATTTGAAACAACAAAACCAAGTCATCAGTGTCCACACCTCTTATTAGCAGGCAGGAGCACTATCTGTGGTTAAAAGGAGAGAGATCTGAGGGCACAGAGAATGACAAGCAGAGAGGGAAATAGAAAAGAACTATGTCATTCAGAGTCCCCACACCTGAGTTCAAACCCTGGTCCCCCACTTACCATGTGATCTCAAACACTCCCCGCCAGACAGGCAGGGTTAGGGCAAAAGAACAACCTCACATTCTCATGGCTTAAAACAAAGGTCATTTATTTCTCCCTTATAATAATAATGTCCACATGGATTTTCTGGGGTTTCTGTTCTACATCTCTGTCCTTAGGCCAGGACCTAAATGCACAGAGCAGTCCTCACAAGACACACTGCTTGTTTGAGAGAAAAGAAACTCATAAAACATGTATTGACTCTCACAGCTTTCCCTGGGAATGATACCCATCACTTCTGCTCCTGCTCCATTGGCCAAAGCAAATCATGTGGTCACACCTAACTTCCTGTGGGGGAGGAAGAGAGCATTCATATATGCCCAGAAAAAAAAAGAGCTGCAGCAGTTGTGAACAGCCCTAAAGCACTATGTCAGCATAAGTATGCAACCTCAGTCGTGTCTGACTCTTTGCGACCCCTTGGACTGTAGCCCTCCAGGCTCCTCTGTCCATGGGATTCTCCAGGCAAAAATACTGGAATGGGTTGCCATTCCCTTCTCCAGGGGATCTTCCCTACCCAAGGATTGAACCCAGGTCTCCTGCATCACAGGCAGATTCTTTACCATCTGAGCCACCAGGGAAGCCCTGACCTCACTGAGCCTCAGCAATTTCATCTATAACAAGGCTCAGGGATGCTTACATCATAGAATATTTGATGGGGATGGCATTTGGTTGAATAACTGATAGCTGGTAATAGTTCTAGTTACTTTGGTACTGGTATCTCAACCATGGATAGAATGATCTAGTCAGACAGAAATGGATGCCCTAGCCAAGGAATCAAATTCTCAAATTCTACTACTATTAGCAGTCACAAAAAGGCAGCAGCACTTCCCATGCCAGTAAAGTTGGTGAGCTGGGGATGATATGAAGACTATGATCCAACACATTCACAACAATCATTCTTGCTCTAGATTTGCACATTATCTCTCGTGTCAGTCTTTTCTCCCATTTTCAGGTTAAGTGTTCAATTAATCAACAAATGATTCACAAAGTGTTGTGTGTTAGGTATTATACACTAGCCACTGAGTTAGAAGTGAACCACAGCTTTTTTCCCAAAAGAACCAATTTAGGTAATAAGAATCCTCATTTATGTTCTAGAAACAGCCCACACACTATCAGCACCCCTCGTCAAAAAAAAAAAAAAGTTAAAGAAAACTAAGTCACACAAATAAGGAAATGCAGATGAATTTGAAAAGAGTACCCAACAGTCAAAAACGAAAATGGAAAAAAGAGAAAGTGTGCCTCAGGTAAATAAACTCTGTACATTCTAATTAAGTAGATGGTACAGTTATTCTATTTCCTTTCTTATTTGTTTTCAGATTGACTAAGCTCTTGAAGATGATCAGAGCCCATCTTTTCCATACAAATCTAATGGGGCAAAGGAGATACAGGTGTGACTGATAGTACATGATTTGCAAATAATGTACCCACAACAAGAGGTGGGTAGATGAGTCCAGTCCAACACTTTCTAAACATCTACTAAGTGTGCAACACTGTGCTTTGCAGAGGAGATTCAAAGATGAGTGAGATGTGATTCAGGCTCTTTGAGCACTCTGCCAACCACGAAGGAAGTATATTTGTACTATGGTATGGTGATAAAGTAATAGCTGGGAGAATGAGCACAGAAATGGAGAGGCACATGGGTGGGAGGGAAGGAAAGGAAAGAAACGAAAAGTCTCCTGGAGGAAATAAGAACTTCAAGGATTAATTAAATGTATTTAGTCACGTGGGATAAGTTGTAACAGCATGAATAAGGGATACAGAGATTGAAATTTCTGGAACCTAAGTAAATGAGGACCCCAAATATTACTGGAGCTTGTAGTATCAAAATGGAAATATCAAGAGATGATTAAGAAGAGTTAAGCAGAGACCAATGCAAGGAGCATCATCTCATAGGTTAGAGAACTTGACCTTCTCAACATCAGCAAGGCTACGAAGCTTGGGCTTGAAAAGACAGGGAGGAGGCACTAAAGTTTTTGAGCAGAGGGAGTGATATGTTTGCATCTGTGACTTAGATAGCTCCTTCTGGCAGTTGTGAAAGATGGATTTCAAGGAGTAAGGATGAAGGCTGGGAAAAGAGGAGGATATTAAAATAATTCATTCAAGAGATAATACGGATCCAAAGTAGAGAAGTTGTCATGGGGAGTTAGGGAAAGGCAGGAGTGAATAGGAATGAAAATAGCAGAAGGGGATGAAGGACAGGAGGAGGATGAGATGACAGGGGCTTCTGGCCTGACAAAGGAAGGATGAGGGGCTCCTGAGATGGGGGACACAGTAAGAGGAATAGAGTTGGGATCCAAATTACCAGGATAATGCTAAACACCATAAGCATTCAGTTTACCACAGAAAGAAGGCCATTATTTCTGAAGATTCTGCCAGTGATTTTCATCAAAGTAAAATTCTACAGCTTGCTGCCAAGAAGAAATTTCATTATTAACTTTGGAATTGATATCTGCAGCTAGAATATTACATTTGCTTTTCCTCCAGTCTCTCTTACTCACGTGTGGACAGACATACTAATTGAAGTAGTTAGATCTTCAGTGGTCTCCAAAAATTAAATTCAGGCATTGTTTGGTCTAATAAAAGTGGTTTACTCTGTATCTGTATGAAACATTCTCCATCAGTTTTGAATGAATCCTTTCTATCTCAGAAGTCTCCTGTAAAACCACAGCCTCAGCAGTTCTCTGGGAGGCCTTGAACTGGTAACCCCAGTCCTTTCTGACGATGAGAAAAGCTCTCTTCCTCCATCTATAAGAGTATGCAGGAGGTGAATATTTTCTTCACACTGTCCTTGCATAGCTTTACATAGCTCTCAGCATTGCCCAAAAGGACACACTCCAAAGTCAAGTCCACGATTTCTGTTACAACTGGGTGGGAGTCATTGGTGCTATTCACCAAAGATTTCTTAATCTCCACCCTCTAGGCACATAGTAGGATAACAATTCTTTAAAATTAGGTGTGGACGTACGACTCACTTTGGTTAACGAAATATGAGTGAAAGTAACACGTCATTGCTGGACATAAGTTATTGAGGCAACCCATGAGTCACCATAACTCTTCCTCATGCTACAGTGATTGTGGAAGCATGAACTGAGATAAGGCTACTGTTGGCCTGGATCATGTCTAAGGATGATGAACATAGCTCTCTGGAGTCCCATATTAAACATGTAATAGTGTGAGAAAGAAACTTCTATGGTGTTAACTGAGAGACATTTGGGGTTAGTTGTCACTGTAGCAAAATCAAGCCCATCTTAATTATTAGTTGTTCTGAAAGCAGCAAAGAAAGAAGGGTAGGAAAACCCTAAAATTAAGTTAACACTCTTAACCATGTCAGGAATTAAAACTAGGGTTTTTAAATTTTCTGTTTATTAATTTACAATAACATAATAAACCCATTGCAACTTGCCATAAGTAATGTATTTTATGAAAAATAACTGCATTTTCCAAAACAAAAGAACAGCACTGTTTCACATTTTTACACATCTCTTGGATGTATGGCTTACTCTACATCTAGATTCTCTTGTCTGATTCTGTGTTCAATCTTTTGAGATATATTGTTTTGGTTTAAAATGACAGAGAAAATCCAAAGACATTTCAAACTCTTTGAAGGAGTCTCAGGGGTCCCCAGTGGTCCCCAGTCCCTACTTTGAGAGTCAGTTCTATAGTGTGACTGGTCAGAAAACTTTTTCTGTAAAGGGAAACACAGTAAATCTTTTAAGCTTTATAGGCCATACAATCTCTGTTGCAACTATTGAACTCTATCACTAAAGCATGAAAGCAGCCATAGACAATACATAAACTTAAGAGCGTGGCTGTGTTTTAATAAAGCTTTATTCACAAAACCAGGCAGTATATCAGATTTGGTCCATGGGCCTTAACTGTTCATCCCTGCAATAAAGGAACATAAATCAATTCGATATGGGTCCTGCTTAAGGATATGAGTCCTACCTCTATTGTAGACCACACACTACAGTAAATAAGATGTATCCCCACACAGCAATACAAACTGAATGAGACAAAGTCATAGGAGGTGGTACAAAATGGGTGCCTGCAGAGTTCAAGGTCAGTAGAGGGTATCTCAGGTTGGAAAGGCTTCAAGGAGAATGTGGACCTTGAACAACCAGCAGAATTTTGACAGATAGTCTCAAGAGGAAGAAGAGTATTCCAAGTGGAGAGAATGTTCAGGACAAAGACAAAAACAGAGGGAAGAACTCGGCAAATTTAAGAAATGGTAAGCAGCTTCTGAAATCTCATGCAGATAAAGGGAAATGCAGTAGCATAAGATGCTGCTTCCTCAACTTCAGGGCACCGTACAATGGGCCTTGAATGCCAGGCCCAGGGGGGTTGTATATGATCTGAAATGCACTGACGTGCCACTGACCATTTCCACATGAGGATGTCAGCCAGGAATGATAAGATTAATTGGAAGGCAGAGTTTAGGACACTTTTCCCTATACCCAGGTATAAGCAGTGATCCCAGATAATAGGACAAACAAAAGAAAATAAGAATCTGAACAAAAGCAATGGTTGTAAGACCAGAAAGGAGACAAATGCAAGCAACATGATAGGTATCATTTAACAGACTTGGTTAATCCATTAAATTAATCTCTTCCCCTTCCACTGCAGGTAGAACGGAAGAGAGAATGCATAATCAAAGATGACCTGAAGGTTCCAATTCTGAAGGAAGAGAGAAAGATGGTAATAGACAGCAAGGTCAGGAAAATGGCCAGGTTTGGTGATGAGAAGAAGGGTTTGATTGTGAACATATTCCACATACCACCATTTGCAAACAAGTGTGAATGTTCACAAGTCTCAAGCTCTTCTTGTTGGGGGAAAAAAAACCTCTATTTTATAATTAAAGCAGATGGTCAAAGTTTTTTGAAATCTGTGCCTCTTAAAATCTCCTCCAAGTCCCCAGGACTCCAAAATACAATGGAATTTCTAAGTTTTTATTCTTTTCCCACCTTGATTCTTTCTATTAATAACTTCAGGAGTCAGCATATCCTTTAGTCCATTATAAATGCAGTATCATATATCAATGAAATAAATAATTAGCCATCTTTAAGGAGCTCAGGATAAACAGTAACCAACACCCCCACCTCCCTTTTTAAGTGGTAAGGGCTGTCTGCATTTGAAGAATGTTGTAATTAATTCTTGGATACTACATAAGTTTTCTGAATGTCTATGTTAACTAAAAAGTTTGAAGGTAGCTGTCAGGTTCTTGAGAGATTTCATTTCCTATGGTCTTTTGAAAATTGTGACTATGAAAAACTACAGTGAAAGGATTTTGAAAGTTATACTTGGATTTCCTTTGCCCTTTTAAAGGCCAAAAAAATGTATGTAAGAACCATACAGTAAATGACCAAATAAATATTCCCAATCAAGAACAAGTCCACATCTCGAACATAGGGATGGAAGGTGGATCAAGATGAAAATGCTCTAAAGTCATTAGTTCCCTAAAGAGAGCTGTCACTCTGTACCCCAAAGGTAAATTTAAATGGGTCCCCTAAACTAAGGTGAGAATGTGATAACAAAGCAAAATTCTAAAAGAGTATTGGCCCATGATAAATAATCTAAAAATCTCCTAGTGAGGGCATCCCTGGAGGGCCAGTGGTTAGGACTCCAAACATTCACGACAAAGGGCCTGGAGTTCAATCCCTGGTGGGGAAACTCAGATCTGACAAGCCACACAGCATGGCCCCCACAAAAAAGAAAACACAACCAAACACCCCAAAACCAAGTGAAACGCATCTTCAAAGATGGTCACAGCAGGCATGAAAGGGGCAGAAATCAGAACTGCTGTGTTTCTGCAAACCCCACCACCCTTTTCTATGGTGGGTTTCCTAGCATCTCCCTGGTGGCAAGTTCAAACTCTGAGTTCCTTTCTCCTCCTCCCCTGACCTTCAATTGGTGCCAAGTCCTGCAGATATCATCTCCACACATGTCATGCAATATCACCACCTTTCCATCACCACAGTCACAATCCTAGCCCAGATCCTCATTCTCTGCAACTGATCTCCTGCGATCATTTAACTTCTCCCTACTTCCAGGCTTCCCCCTACTAATACATTCAAAATTTATTTCCCTAATACACAGTTCTGTGTGTGTGCTCAGTCATGTCCACTCTTTGTGACCCTATGGACTGTAGCCCACCAGGTTCCTCTGTCCATGGAATTCTCCAGGCAAGAATACTGGAGTGGGTTGCCATGCCCTTCTCCAGGGGATCTTCCTGACCCAGGGATCAAACCCATGCCTCCTGCATTACAGCAGATTCTTTACTGCTGAGCCATAGAGGAAGCCCTCTGATCATGCTACTTTCTTGCTAACCGACGTTCACAGACCTTCCACAAAACAGCTTCATGATTTTACCACCTTAACACTCACATATTCAGTTCTCATGCCCTGTCTTCTAATTAAATGTGTGAATTTATTCCATGTCACACAAACTCTTCTCTGTTCTTAACAACCTAGTTGCTTTTATACTTTTCCCTCAGCATAGTATCACCTTTCCATGTCTCATCCTGCTTTCACTACAACTTTCATGTACGGAAGGACGATCTACCCTTTATGGCCCATTGAAAAGTCTACCTTTCCTGAGAAGAATAATTTCCCCAGTTTGCTTTTTATGCCCACTATCCATTCTCCCTACAAGCATTTTCAGCGAGTATAACATATACTACTATGTTACATGCTGCAGACAAACAGGTCTGCCCTCACACTTTGGTGGTGGCACTGCGTCTCTCAAAGTGTTGTCAGCTGGGAACTTACTTCACCTCTTTCTCTCCCACTGGACTTAGAAGAGGAAGAGCATGGGGAACATTTGTTTACTTGAACCTGTTCAAGTGAGTTCTCTGGGCTCAAGACTTTGCTAAAGAAGTTCCAAAACTCTTTAAGAAAACTCTTGAGCCAGAGAAAATTACAATTTTTATTTCATCAGTAAACTTGCCAACAGTTAAAAGACTTGAACTGCTTAATTCCAGAAATGCCCACAAAGAAAAAAAAAACATTTTTTTTTTCCTAAAGCAAAAGAGCTCCACTTACATTTCAGTTTTTTAAATTCTAATGTTAACTGTATAACCTGGTTGTAAGATAAAACAATAATCTATAGAATTATACCACTGTGGTTTCATTTTAAAGAATATTATCTAATATTAATACTTGGGATAGTAATAATATCACCACTAGATAAGCACCTACAAAACAAAACAAAACATTGAGCTGGACCAGGGGATCCTTGCCTGGTAGATTTATAAACTAGACAGAAAGACACACACAAAGCAAAGTGAAGACAGATGCCAGAATCTGCAGAAGATGGCAGGAAAAAACCCTAAACCTCATCTTGTTCTCTAAAGTTCAGACCTAAGAGTCTGAAGCACCTGATCTCCACTGCCAATAACTGCAAAAGGACACAAGTGTTTTCTAAGGGGCTCAGAGGATGTGGGCTGTTAGCCATCAAACCGAATTCAGAGATACGCACTCCGAGTGGAGAGCCATTCCGAATCTAGCAAGACAGGGTACGCACCTATGCTCTAATAATGGCATGGCATTTAGGTGGGTATTAACTTGTCCTGAAGAGTAGAGGTAAAAGCTTCTCTTTTGTTCTCAGTGGCCCAGGCTGGCTGTAGACCTGCCGGGGAGATCTCTAAGAGGAAATCATTTTTGGTTTTCTTCCAACTTCTAATTCAATACCTTAGGAGCAGCTGAAGTGAGTAAGAATTGTAAGCTCACATCTGCCTCAGGTGACAGCTAAGATAAGAAGCACACAATGTAAAAATGATGAGAGCTTACTTCCCAAAAGCACCTTTAAAGGTAGCTTGTTAAAGGCAGCTGTCATTTCAAGTTAACACTGTCTGAAAATATCTTTTCGAAGAATACGAAAAGATTAAATTAATGGAACCTTGTCCACAAACCTGTTTTTAGGTGATATTTTGGGCAGTGTTTTTGAAAAATAGTTCTATGTTAACTATTAGAATGAACTGATCAAAACTCATCAAACTGAAGTGAGCAGAAATATGGGGAAATAATTTTTCCCAGTAAACAATATTCACTTTTGGTTACTGTGGTCAAGATGGGCCCTAATGAAAACTGGGCTGCTGGTTACTCGTAATGAGATGGTGGAGTGTCAAGGATTAATAAATATTTACTGAACAACTCGCATGTTTCAAGTACGTACAATGCACTGCAGGGGATCCAAAAGCATGATATCCGGCCCCTGACCTAAAGGAGTTTTTTTATATAATTGAAATGAAAAAATGCAAATAACAGAACATCAGATAGCTACATAAAACAACACACAGTAAATCCTCAACTGTGAAGCACAGACATCAGGAACTATGGCATATAGTACCTGAAAAGATCTTTTGTGTTTTTGAGAACAATTTTATAAAAGGAAATGGGACTTCATTTGGGCCTTACTGAATAGTTTTGGATGCCCATACTTAAAAAGGTGTTCTCAGAAGGGCCAAGGGATCAAGAGGGCACAGAAGTGGGGCTCACCACAATATAAGCCAAGAGAAAAAGGACAAGCAGATTAGATAGAGCTTTGTACCAAGAAGAGATGAAAATGAGGTTGGCTAGGCAGGTAAGACTAGCAAGATTTAACACCACTTTGCATATCTTTATTCTTTTACATGCGTATATTAAATGTATTGAACTGATGTCATAGGTAATAGGAAGCTCTGGGAAGATGACTGAGATGATATATCAAAGCTGTTTGTTTAGGTAGAGAATATATCATATAAATAGATAATGAACAGAATATTCTCTCATGACTAAAATGTTTTTTTAGAAAGATTGGCCCAGGGTGTGGTCTTCAGTTAATTTCCAAATAGTTGCCATATTTCCATAACATGAACAAAATGAACATTTTGGTCAATTTCCTTGATACTTCATACATAACAGTATATCAATGCCTAAATGCCTGACATGGACTAAATAAAACTTTAAAAGGATATGAACAGCTACAATGTCTTAAGCAATTCCTATAAGCACTTGGGTAATAATAGTAAATGCTATATTTATTGAGGGCTGAGCAATACGCTAAGCATTATACATTTTCTAATTTAATCCTCACAACAATCCTATGTTGGTAAGATTATCCCAGTTTTATGGCTGAGTTTTATGTAAACCCAAATGTACAGTAGAGAAGCAACTTGCCCAAAGTCAAGAAGCTAATACATGGTAGGTGCAGGACTCAAATGCAGTTCTGTTTGACTCCAAACTCTAGTGACTAAACTCTGCACCTGAATTTATTTTTCCCCATCTGAGAAAAAAAGTTTATTAAAAGAAATGCATGACTTTTGCAGAGAAAATCCAGTGACTGTTGAAGGTTCACTGCAAGGTATGTAAGTCTTTCTGGCAATGTAACCATGTGAATTTATTATACCTTAACCTCAGTAAGACACTATTCATCAAAGTTATAGATGAAACTACTACATGATGAAGTTCAATTCCTGCCCAAGATACTTAATGATCTCTATGATTTGGGCAAGTTATTAAACCTCCCTGATCCCCATTTCTTCATCTGTAAACTGTGGATAACAATAGACATTTCATAGGATTGTTCAGAAAATTAAATGGTACCCCACAAAGGTACCAATCCTTAGCTCAAGGATTGTACCAAAAAAGTGATGAATTAATGTTTGCAACTCATTATTATTTAATACAAAATTATCATTCAAGCTTCTTCAGCCTACTGTACAGCGGAAATAATTGCAAAGTTAGTAGTTCAGTAAGTAGCCCTTCCTCCCAATTCTCCTGCCACCAAATTCTTATGTTTTATTCAAGATTAGCCCCCAAATCACCTCGTCCAAAAGCCTCCTCTACCATCACAACTCCCAGGCCCAGCCAATGTTCCCATAATCTTGTGGGGTGGGGGTGGGGGGTGTGCGGGTAGGTATGTACTTTTAGTCATTTTGCCTAACATATGCTACAATTGTTATCCATTTTACCTGCCTTCTTCATTAAAAAGGAAGCCCTGCTGAGGGCAAGGACTCACTTATTTCATTTCTAAAGATCCAGTGTCTAGTACAGTGTCTGCCATGCAGTAATGGACAACACTTACTTATATTTCTATGGGACATGGAGATTATGACTACAGTTTCTAAACAGATCAAATTCACTCCAAAAAATCCTAGAAGAATTGACCACAACAAACATCATTTTAGGATGAAGTAAAACTTGCCCCTTTAAGTCATCTGAGAAAACATTTTCTCCAGTAAGTGAAATTTCCTTACACTAAGATAGCAAAAAGCTTAATCAATAGGTTCATTTTAAGGTAACAGTATACAGCTAAAAGCCCAATGGTGTCACCATGAATGGGCTTCTTCACAACTAAAAGAAATTTATATCACATATAATCAAATTTGGAAATCTTAGGGGAAAGTTCATGTTGTTTTGGGTACATGTTCTCTTTTGGTTTTAGGTATGTATATCCTATCTCTTTACAAAATGATTTTAAAAAATAAAGATTCTATCTTATGCTACATTTTCGTCTGTAGCACCTACTGCCTTTCTGGCACTTAACCAGTGCTTGAGGGGTTTTTAAACCACTAACTTGGCAAGTTTTTCCTCTTGACAAGCATTTGAATGCTTTCAAACCTCCTGTAGAGACCTCATCTTCATGATATCTTCCTCACAATCCTCTGAAATAAGAAAATATGACATCATCACCCCCACGAGGAAACTGAGGTTCTGATAAATGTTCCATGGAGGGAAACTGCCAGTGCCAAGCCCAGCCCTTAGTCTCCAACTCTTTCCACTGGCTTACAAGGCATTCAACTTAATTCAGGATGGCAGGTCCCACAGAGAATACATTATTACTGTCCTCTTTGCTAGTAGAAGAAATTAATCCATAATTGTGAATTTAGCAATCTGGGCGCCTTACCCTTTCAGGCACTCTTAAGGACGCTTTCATTCAGTTAGTTACCATAAGCCCCCTCTTCACACCCTCCCACGCCCACCGCCGCCACCATCCTTGCCCTTTCCCGGTCATCGACTTACTTAGCCATCCCACGCTGGGAGTGCGCCGCACTCGGGGGTCATCGTCCAAGGTGCGGGTTGCTAGGCAGGGCACTGAGTTCTCAAGCGGGCTGCGGGCTTTAGCGCCAGAAGCAGAAGACAGGAGGAGGAGGACACATGAGCAGCCACAGCAAGGATGAGGATGAAAGCATTGATTAGGAAGAAAAAAATACTAAAGCAAATCACACAAGCGGGTTAAAGGAGAACAACGACATATTACATTGACACACACCCCCTCCCATGACCCTGAGTTTTTAGATGGAACACATCCCAACACAGAATTTCAGAGCCTGAAACAAATTACATTCAATCATCATAGTTCCCCAACTACCAATGGCTGATCCGCCCTGAAGTACTAATACACAAAACATGGATTGTACCCAGAGAGAAGATTTATGTAATAAACACTAATCTCAAGATGTAAGATCAAGACTGTTAAATCTTGCACCACATAAGCACACACAGAGGGAAGTTACACACAGTTGTGCAAGGCACAGGGAGCAGGGTGTTATACTAGGAAGGCACTCTCTTGTGATCTGTCCAACATACCCTTTTATGGATCTTCTACCCAAAGCAGAAAGCAACATCTCATATTTTGACTTAGGAAATATTTTCCTTGATGAATATAGAACTGGTTTTTAATACCCTTTGCCTCATGTTTTTCAGCCCTTCAGCAACATGAGACAGGGATATAGATAAATCACTATTGTAAGACAAATCCATTTAGAATGGCATATTAGTTCTCATTTTCTGTTGCTCTTTAATCCTTATTTTTACTATAATTTTAATATGTGGTTCACCCATGCCAAATCTTAGACCACATCAGAGATTGAATAATGGTGTAGGCTAAATATATAGTATGGTTCCTACAGAAATTTTTAATCAACTGGAGAACACCACCAACTTCAGCCTGGAGATAGTTCCATTTGGGTTTTAGGTCATCTGTTTTGCTATTCTCATCAAATGCCCCACTCATAGTAAGAAATAGGCAGCATAATTATCCTTCAAGGAACAACAATGAGATTGGAAATAGCTAACCATCAGACTACATACAATCTGACTTCAGAGTTTTTTTCCCTTAGTAATATAGTTGTTAAATGATCAAAGTAACAAAGCAAGCATATCCAAAAAAACACAAACATTAGAAAATCTATTCACACAAGTATGCAAATGACAGGGCAGACAAATAGTGCTCTTAAGGCTATTGGTGACTGGGGAGGTCAAGTTCTAAATTAAATCAATTACAAATTAATGTAAGTTGATGGCCAAATTTGGGCATTCAGCATATTATAAAATCTAGAAACATTTTTGTCAATTTATCTGTCTGTGTTTAAAAGCTGTAAATAAAGCCAGGACTTGTAAGCGGGCCATCTGTGCCAACACCTGTTTGAGGCAAATCTGATGTCTTTTCTTTGCAATCTGAATTTTTAATTGTTTCCCATAATTGAACTTCTTTGCAAGTTTGTATTGCACTAAGAAAAATGACAAAGGGAAATGAACCAGTTGAGATAATTCCAAAATTGCTTTTGTTAAGAGGGAGGCATTTAGAAATATATATTGTCATACAGGCAAACTTTCACTTATTTCTTCTGACAGTGGGGTGACCTGCTTGTGAGCCAATATTCCTGCAGGCTTAGCTAAAGGAAATGAAGCAGGCCAGACTACTGGATGCCATTTATCTGGGCCCAAGAAAGGACCAACGAAAATTCCAGTTCGGTGAGAGCAGACAGAGGTTAGGAATGCAAAGTAAACTAAAAAGAGCCTTTACATTCTTCAGCGGCTGAACAGTATAAAGTTACCCAAATTTTATCACCGATACCATGGCCTGCTCCTAAAATAAATCTGCTCCAAAACTCAGATGCTGATGACTGGCTTTTCCAAACAGCTTCTCTTTCCTCTACTTTCCCTACAACATGTCAGGGTGTTATTAGTCGGGAACTAAAGATGGATACACCTTTTTGTATATACAGCCTCCACGAATGCTGAGCCTCACCATCAAAGGGACAGTGGAATGGAGCCTGGCACACACTAGCAAAGAACCTGGCTCCAAAGACAAGCATGAAAACGAAACTGCCCATAGAGACTTGGCACCTGTGTTTTAGTAAAGCTGATTGGAGCCATCTGGCTGCCTACCCGCATGAAAACTGGGAGGCTCACAGCATACATTACTTGTATTGGCAAATTCCCACATTTTGATTGTTAGACCCTCCCTGTACTTCTGTGCAGAAAGAGATACAAACTCTGTAACCCTTTCATGTTGCTTTTCTTCTCCTCACAAATTTACTCCATAGACAAAGTGTTTAAAAAAAAAGCTGTTCTTAAAGCCAAGCCAAACTTTATGATTATACAAGGATAATGATACATTATGTAAGCCTTTTCCAAATAATGCTTTCATTGTACTTCTACACTTAAGCTACAAAATAAACAACTTAGCTTTGCTACTATCTTACATATTCTCTTTTAAATCACTTTTGCCTGGCTTCGGGCATAAACAAGGTAGAAACTGGTTTATATTATTGTGACTTGATGAGGAAAGATAAAGCCCTAAAGATTTCTGAGTGACTGTTCCCAATATCTAGACTGTAGAAAAAGGTGTTCTGAACAGGATTTTTTTGTAATGATTCATCTTTTCCTTGAGAATCAACTTGTCTAAAACCATCAATCCTAAATCTGTTCAAGTACGGGTGTCCCTACTTGAATCATGCAAATAAACCCCCCCCAAAAAAGCTTCTCTATCAATTTTTTTAACAATCTTATTAAAAAGATAATTAATTTAAATACTGTTAAAATTTTAGGACTCTTTCAGGATTGCAATGTTGTATATATTTCACACCATTATTTAGCCAAGAAATTTAACTCAGGAGTTTAGCATTATTTCACCCATAAACACATGACATGTTGCCTAGAAATCTCCATTTGGAAAGCCAATAAAGATGTCCAACTGTCACCTTTCACATAAATTTCTGCCTAGACATAGAAAGACCTCAGAACTCTTTTAACATCACAGTATTACACAAAGTAAGAGTCCTGGGCTCACTGATGTGTGGGAAATAAACTGTGGTTGAGGAAGCTCATGACCACTGTAGCTGAATTAGAATACTGTTATTAAGTATACTAGGTTCCTCTATTTTTATGTGTTTGGGTAAGTTATTTCACATTGCTAAGGTCTCTTTTACATTTCTTCAGGCTTTTCATCTGCAAGTGGAGGTACGATATACAAACTTTAAAAACGTCCTAGAGAGCAATACCTGGTGTATAATAGGTGCTCAGTTAATGGGAGGTAATATTGTTGCTGCTATTACTATCACTGATGGAACAATGTTTCCTCTATTCAACATCCTGAAAGGTGTTGGAAAACATGGAAGGCAGCAACCTTGGCCTCATTTGATGCAGCTTTAATTTCAAAATGTCATTTTTAAGAAATCAGGTTCACAAACGTGAAAAAAATCTCCTTTTTGTCCTTTGTACTTTTACCGAAAACGGGGTTTGAGGAAAATGAGACATGCTTAGTTATTCTCGGAAGACTTTGGTTTTCTTCTCCCTTTTTTCTTTTTTGAGACATGGTAAAGAGTACACAGTGCTCACATCTCACAGCTCCATTTTGCCTTCCCTCATTCCTCACGTTTCCCTGTCCTTCCCCTTCCTCTCCTCTCTATTTCTCTCTCATAGGAACCGGGGCAGAGAGCAGGATCTACAACTACTCCCCTGTCTGCTCTTAGAGTAACCTGAGGCTAAGGAGAATGAGATTTCACAAGGGCATCTCCATCAAGATCTGAAGCCTCAGAAGAAGATTTACTCCTGGTTTGGCAGTAGAAAATCAGTTAAGGACTCCTTTTCAGAGAAAGAAAGTGATGAAGAAGAAATATTCCTATGTGGTAAGATAAGCCAATGACAATTATTCCATTCCTTTACTCCATTACAGACCCTGGTTTTGTATAATAGACTGGCAGTTAGTAAAAATTTTAAATATGTTTATTTCAACACCCTGATATATATGTGTGTGTGTGTGTGTGTATAAACTTTACTAATGTGTGTGTTAAGTCGCTTCAGTCGTGGCCAACTCTTTGCAACCCTACGGACTGTAGCCCACAGATGGGGCTCCTCGATCCATAGGATTCTCCAGGCAAGAATACTGGAGTGGGTTGCCATGCCCTTCTCCAATATTATTTACTGATAGCTAAGAACTATCATTGCTCAGACATATTAATCCATCTTCATACTCCTAAGTTAAAAATATTATAAAGCCCATGAGTGGCATCTCCTTATGTATTATTTGGCATCTGTAAGGTTGATAATGAAAGTAGCACTGTTTTAAAAACAGAACTCTAAGAATGCTTTCACATATGGAGTAGTAGGGGAAAAAAACTAAAAGATGCAGAAGTCAAAAGAATACAAAATAATGGTGGGGAACTGAAGCTCTGTCTTCAGTTTTAAATCTGAAAGGCACTACATTTTCCCCTTAAAACCTTTCTGAATAATAGTTTTCCTTACAATGGTATTTCACATTATGATTACTAAATATTTCTCACAAAGACATCTCATTTACTCCTGGTTGTATATGTAGAATGAGACATTACTATCCTATTGTACAGGTATAAAAACTGAGGCTTAAGACTATGATAATGTAAACTGCTCAAACTCATGCTGATACTAAGTATTTCTCCTGGATTAGAATGAAGCCTTTGGAAAAGATGGTGTGTCTTCAAGGAGATTATCAAGTAGGCCTTCAATATCAAAACCTAAACACTTACTTGTGTTATATCTCTTAAGCCTGACTCTTCATTGCCATAAAGAGCAGACTAGACTAGCAAATACTCAGAGAATATGACTCTTGGAGAAAAATGTGTTGTTTATTTATTTAACAATCTGAGCATTATAAAGCTGGATGATCAGTCACCTGCCCAGGAAAAGAAAAGAAAATAAGAACAGTGTCTGATAGATGGTTTAGAAATACTGTTATTTCATCAGTTATTAAAGATTACATTTATTGAGGCATTTTTCTAGTAATTTTCCATGGATGGGTTCATTTAATCTAAGGCTGAGAAGAGCTTGGTCATTCATTGAATTCTGGCCAGGACATTCATCTGTGCTGTGCAAATGAACAGAGAATTAGAGTTCTGAACAAAACAGATGGATGTGTGCTGCTGGTTTTGGAAAGAGCTGATTATACACAGAAAAGCACCTGGGAAGCTGACTCTCCTCTGAAGGTGATGGAGGCCTGTGAGCTGACCTATCTTAGAACTGGAGAACCACGATGACTGCTTCTGGGACAGAACCTTTGAGGAAAATCAGGGAAATATCTGCCTTCCCCACTGATTCAGGGATCAGGTCTGAATTCAAGGGTATGGAGGGGAGAGGGGAACTGCAGAGTAGAATAGCCCAGAGAGAGACTACTGGGATAAGCTGGAATCCAAAACCCAGATAAAACCTAAGAATGTCTACAAGGAGTGAGAAAGCTGCCAAACCTGGCAGTGGTCCCAGCCAGATCCACCACGTGCCAGCATCTAGGCAGCTTGACCTAATACCCAAACCAATTAGCTGGAATATGCCTAACCTCCAATGGGGTGCAAAGCAGTGAAAGCCTAGCTAATTCCACTTCCATTTCAATGGGGCCAAGAATCAACAGAAAAAAACACTGATTTCTTTTCATTGTTTGTTCTCTTTTGCTAACCACTATTTATATTTCTGTAGGTAATAGCAAGAGACTATACTTTTTCCCTGGTGACTCAGACGGTAAAGAATTCACGTGCAATGCGGAAGACCTGGGTTCGACCCCTGGGTTGGGAAGATCCCCTGGAGAAGGAAACGGCTACTCACTCCAGTAATCTGGCCTGGAGAATTCCATGGACAGTGGAGCAAGGTAGGCTATAGTCCTTGGGGTCACAAAGGGTTGGACACAACTTAGCAACTTTCACTTTTCACACTTTTTAAGGGGCTTCCCGGATGGCACTAGCAATAAAGAACCTGCCTGCCAGTACAGGAGACATAAGAGAGATAGGTTCAATCCCTGGGTCGGGAAGATCCCCTGGAGGAGGGCATGGCAACCCACTCCAGGATTCATGCCTGGAAAATTGTTGTGTTCTAATGTTAGAAACTGCAGTGCAGGAAAGAGCTAGGAATCGGCATACTGCCTGGAAGTTAACAATGAAAAGAGGAATTTGCAGAGAAAGTAAGGGGTAGGAGCAAGTGGTATTGCATTTCTCATAACTGATAGAAAAAAAGAAGGTAAATTGAGATAAAATTCAGAGATGCCATCAGGAGCAGGCCCTGGGTCCCTGTAACTACAGAAGAGGCCACAGTGCACCAGAAGCAGCCTGATGAGGTCTAGAAGCAGTTGCTCTGACATGGAGCTGCCAGCTTTTCCAAATCCTCATCTACCTGCTGGAGAAGCTTTAAGTCTTAGATTCTCAGTGTGGTTTAGGGTTTCCCTGACAGCCAACAAAAAGGAAAATCAATGACGGTGACAGACTATTCTGCAAGAGGGCGGTGATGAGAAAGAGCTTCCTCCTCTCCCACTGCTAGTGAAATGGTATCACTTACTGAAGGGCAGCGGAAATAAATCAGCAATATATCCATGAGATTCTTCCCAAATGGTAAGTTACAGAGCAAATATCACTCCAGAAAATACCCTCACTCAATATGAGATTTTTCTTCCTTAACTGTGCTTATAATTTAATATTATTTGTTGAGCAATGGTACTATGGTACCACTGTATATAGTACCAGTGATGGTACTAGGTACAGTTACCATTCAAAACATTTTACATGCATTATCTCATTTAATTTTCATTTTTTTCTGTTTTATAGACATAGAAGCTGAGTACTAAATTACCTTTCCAATTTTTCACTTAAAAAAATAATGAAAATTGGGGTCATAAAAGTGGATTGGGCAATATGAAATTCATAGTCTAGGTCTAGTTGGATAACCAAAGTCACTTCTCAGTAAAGGGCATCTCTCAGACTATAGAGGGCAAGGATTTTTATGAGAGTAGGGAATAGAAATAAAACCAGGAAAACACCAGGGACAAATTCATGATGGCACTGCCCAAATTTCCATAAAGGCAGTGAAAGCTGAATACTCAAATTAAGGTTCTTGGTCTTAAAGTTGGGTCTTATCCATCTTTTGTAAGACTAGACAGTACATATCAAAAGTATCCATTTAAGTGGTAAATGACATTTTAAAAAATCATATAATCCTATAAAACATAGCTCTTTAAAACAGAGTTATCAGGTAGCCTTGTCAGAAACATCTTACTAAATATTTTTGAAAGAATACCAATTAGGCCTAAACTTTTACTTTCTAATAAAATGCAAACTAAATATATCTTATTTGACTTTTAAACACCATTAAGGAACATTCTTGGGCTTCAATGTTATTCTTTCATAGTAAACTAAAATAATACAGAATTATTACCTAAGTATCTCTGACCAAGTTATTAAATAGAACCATATGAAACTGTTGGTAGTCAACAATATTTTACCCACAAAAATGGCAACTGCATATGGTTCAGCCTAAAATAATAGTGAGAAAGAAAAAGAGAATAAGTAAAGGCAAATCTACACCAGAGGAAATGAAAACCTCATTAATTTTCTTCCCATGACACTAACTCAATAGAAATGCCTCCATTAATATATTGATCTTGCCTCAATATGTAAAATATGGCACTTGCCTCAAATTTCATACCTGGCAGATATATCCACCAGAATTCACAGATGTCTTGGATAAGTGGAAATTCCACGATAATTAAGATGTTGTAGACCTGATTCTTCCCCAATTTATTACAAATAAAAATGTTTTCCATTTCCTTTTAAAATCATTAAATCATCTTGAATCCAAAGCCACATCACGATCCTAAAAACTTTAGCCATGGATAGGCAGTGGTGGGCTGGTAAGTGGGTATTTTGGTAAATGTTTGAGAACTAGCTCTCTGATGAGAAAATGTGTGTGTGTGTGTGTGTGTGTGTGTGTGTGTGTGTGTGTGTGAGTGGTAAATTTTACTGATTTAAAGATGTATAGCACACGTGTGTGTGTGTGTGTGTGTGTGTGTGCAAGCGCAAATGGCTGTGAGTGGTAAATCTTACTGATTTAAAGATGTATAGCACACATACAAGTAATAAATATACAATACTCTATTGTAAACTGCATACAGCCAGTTGATTCTCATACAATGCTTTCGTTGATTTTTACCAAACTCTTTTATTTAGTAGCTGATTTATGGTTGCAACTGGCAAACAAGCATAGGCCCAACACCCATGTTGAACATCCATTATCATATATGCTATCGAGTAAGACAAAAGTGAAGCAATGAAAATGTATTGACTCAATCGTCAATGATGTGGGTGATTCCTTCATTAAACTGAATAATAGTTTTTCAATACTGAAAGAGTATTTCCTCAATTCCTTGTACAATTCATGTTCTAACAGTTGTTATGGACTGAATGCTTGCATTCTCCCAAAATTCATATGCTGAAATCCTAACCTTCGATGTAAAGGGTGCTAATTCCATTTATGAAGACTCTGCCACAAATGTCCCTTCTCCTAATACCATTACATTGGGGGTTAGGATTTCAGCATATAAATTTTGGCTTCCAAAAGAGCATCCTTACAAAAAGAAACATGAGAAAGATGATCAATTTCTCTCCACCACCCGAAGACAGAATGAGAAGGTGACCATCTACAAGCCAAAGTGGACCCTCATCAAGAACTGCATTTGTGACTTCTTGATCTTAGATTTCCCAGCTTCCAGAACTGTAAGAAATAAATGCTTGTTCTTTAAGTATTTATAGCAATCTTTGGTAACATATTATAGGAGCTCAAGCTAAGATATCGACTATAGATACTACATAGGTAACCTTCACCTGCATTATTAGCATCTTCTCTAACTCTTTTTAAAGTTGTAAATAACTGACAGAACAATATATCAAGTCCAGATTTGTAGTATTTGCTGATGTCTATGGTGTTTATACCACCATCAGGACTAACTGCAAGCTTCCAGTATAAAGTCCCTGAATGTGGATTTGGGAAGAGGTAACAGTAACACACTATTTTATAGCGCAGCCTGTAGTAAAATAAGTAGGAGATAATGCATTTTGAGTATTTGTTAACATTGTTTTTAATATTAATATCTAATTGTATGTTTACATAATCTAATTTTTAATAGTAGCTGTGTTTAACAAACAGTCCTCAAAATTCCTGATAACAACTAGCCCTTGCAAGTATATAAGAGGTGGCACATGACTAGGGAATAAAAAAATTTCCAATTCTAGAGTAACTGCAAAGATTTCAGCCATTAACTGCACTGGTACTATTATAACTAAAGCTGGCAGCATTCTGAGTCTATTCTCTAGTCTGTGATAAAAAACCAAGGTGACAAGTTTATCTGTATTTTTACATGGGGTTGTTAGAATCTATTGCAACTACAATAGATAAAAGATTCTGATTTATTAAAGTAGTAGAAACTGTTCTATACTTTTTTTATTTTAGAATTTTATCCTAAGAACATTTCATAGTTGTTAAAGATATTAAGCATTTAAAGCCTAACATATAAAGATAACTATATGTATAAACTTGCAAGTTAAGAACAAGTGCCTCTAGAAAATCAAAAATTTGCCATCTGATAATTTATAATAAAGTATTTTGGAATCACCTGAAAGTCATTCTTATAGCATCTCTCAAGGCAAAACTTGCCTCTAGATATTTAAAAGGCCAAAACAACATGTTTTAAAGGCCTAGTCATATTCCATGCTTTAGGGTGTTAGCTGATCAGCTGACGAGTCAAAGAAAAAGAATCACCCGCACTTCCTGCTTGCTTTCTGCCCAACATCTGTGGAATTTCACATGTGAGAAGCTGAGAGATGAAGGCAATTTCAACTTTTCTCTGAAGTACAAAGATCTACTGATAGGATAAAAGATTGAATGATGAGCAATATCAACTCATTAATTGTATTTCACATCCAAATACTCTCCCCTGAAGCACAAGATACTGCCACAAAGACCCAACTATTCCCAATTTTTACTCTACCTACACGTCCTGGAAAATTAAGCTCATACCACACTGGTGAAGGCACCCTTGCTCTGCCATACTCATTCCTCTTCTCATTGCAAATATAGCAACATTTGAAAACAATGCTTGCTTCTTTATACTACCACTGGCTTTGTGATAAAAAATAAATCTCCGAATCATAAAATTTCATTTTATGTGAGACACAGGTTAACAAATAAGATACTAAAAAACAGACCTGTACTTTAAATGTCATAATTTTTAAAATATGATTTGTTCTTAAAATTATTTGTGACATCAGTTTCAACAAACTGTTTATCACATAACATTTCCAGCCATTAAACTATTAAAAATGCAATTTAAAATATAAGTAAAATGGGAGATGCAGAGAAATCAAAACATTTCCTGTCAGTAGCAATATTCCAGATAGGGTAGAACCATCAAATTGTCATAGGAATGTTCTAGATTAGATTCTTCCTTTTGTGAATGCTCTTTTATAAAGAGCATTCTTATTTTAATTATTTATAACCTGCTGTGCTTCAAAAAGAGAAATACAGCAGCAATTACATAAATATAAAAGTCACTAAACAGAATTAAACTTTTCATCTGATTCTGCTTACTTACTAAACACTCATTTTAAAAAACTATGTGGAATGATTCCAAAATAGAGCAAAGTTTGCTAATAGTAAGCTCTCTCCCAGAAAGCCATTAATTTTAATATTAAGTAAGAACTCAATTTATAGAAATAGAGTGAACTGAGATAGAATTCAGTTTATACACTTCACTTAGTCCATCTTTTCTATGACAACATGTTTTATATTATTCTGAAAGTACAGCTGAGAACAGCGAATTAAAAGTTCCCTATCTACTCATTTCTCTTAACACCAAAAGGACTGGGGGTGGGATGGAAGAGGCCTAGTTTGACCAGTCCAATGCTTAGCAAGTCTTTACACCTTAATTTTCCATACCTCATGAGAATAACTTCTCCCTTCTCAGCCTACACCCAATTATGAAATTTATTCAAAACGAAGACAATGATACAGAAGACAGACACTTTGCAAGAAATTCTGGTAAATGTAAAAGAGTATAAGTAAAACATAGTGCCTTTCCTATTGCTACATAATGGGGCTAATATCCTACCTTGAGTAATTATTCTCACATCTATCACATAGCAAAAGAGCAGATTGGTTTTTTAAGCAGTAAAAATAATACTGAACCTTATTTTGATGAATGACCATTTATAGGCTGGACACTATTGCATATATCAAGCAAACACTTCACAATAAGAGATTTCGGAGTACCTATCAAAGCTTAGTCTGTCCTCCTAATTCTGACAAACCACCACGTCAAGAGCATATTCCTTGATGTACTCAATAATATAAGTCGTGCTGATTCATTGGAAACATTCAGTTGTTTCGTCACTGCATTATTAGCAAACCCTCTCAGTCGATCAGAATAGAGGTGTATGGAGCGACCACAGTGTCTTGGCATTTGCAGCCTACAGTAATTGCTGAAATCTTTCCAACAGGACTGCAAATCTGCCCAGTTGGTTAAAACATGTCATTATGAAATGGCTGTGGCATATGAGTTGAGAAAAGAAGAAATAAGAAGAGAGATTTAAAAAAAAAAAAGGTGACAAGAGGTGGAGTAAAGTGAGTAAGGCAGGTAAGAAAGAGCAGCAGCCAGGCGGCCCCTGCATTACCATTATCAGGGTTGGTAAACATCCTACTTGCACTGGAGACGGTCTTCCCAATGTCAGCCAGGGATCGAAGGTTGGATTTCTTGGTTTGATGCCGGTGCTTCCGGAGCAAAGTATAGGTCACCTTATCCTTAAGGTCAGGTTTCAATAGGCCTGTCTCAATCTGATGGTCAACAATCATCTCTGAAATAAAAACAAGGCAAAACCAAAAACAAAGCTCAGTCACAAGACCACGAAGTTAAATTTTTTTAACTTATATTTTTAATAAGTTATTTTTTAACTAAATCTTTAACTCTAATTTTATGGATGTTATCCTCAAATTTAATATCAATACATTATTTTTCAATTTCCAACTTCCCACTTTCTGTGAAGGTAAAGATACAGGGTATAGTGCTATTGGCATTAAAGAGAGTTAGAAATATTCCAGTATTAATTACATCTTGGAGAGGAAGAACTGTCTTGTAAATTTTATTCAATCCTGGTTGAGAGTGAATTCATATTAATAACATTCTTCTATGAGTAACACAATAAATAATTTATGCTTTCCAATTGTTTTGTTTAAAAGATTAGAAAATTTCATGTACTCTTTCATAGGAAGTGTGCCAGAAATATAGAAAAAATCTTGAAGAGAATATATAAAATTTAGCATCATGTCATTATTGATTTTCTTAATCTATTCTCCCAAATCTTTCTGTAATTTCTTTATAATGGGACAAAGTAAAAAAATAATACCTTTGCCCATATCAGGTTATTTGAACACTAATTAATCCAGTGAAAGACAGGTTAAAGTACAAAATTATACCTTAGTCTTTTCTAAGAAGGGAGGTTTATTCTTCTTGTTTAGATCCAACTAAAGCCTTTACCACATATTGTATTATTCATTTTAAAGTATAACCTGACCAGAATTTTCCAGAAGGTTTAATATCTTAGTTTTTCTACAAAAAAAAAAACCCAAAATTTATATTAGCTTTAAACCATCTTCTCAGACTACAAAAATAAACTCAAATGGGTTAAAGATGTAAATGTAAGACCTGAAACCATAAAACTCATGGAAAAAACATAGGCAGTATACTCTCTGACATCAGTCTCAGTAATATTTTTTTTAGATCTGTCTCCTCAGGCAAAGGCAACAAAAGCAAAAATAAACAAATGGAACTACATCAAAATAAAAAGCTTTTGCACAGCAAAAGAAATCATCCACAAAACAAAAAGACGACCTACCGAATGGGAAAAGATATTTGAAAATAATATATTTAATAGGGGTTAACATCTAAAGTACTAAAGAACTCACATATCTCAATATCAAAAAAAACAAAGCAAAAAGTTTAATTTTTAAGTGGGCAGAAGATCGGAATAGACATTTTTCCATGAAGACATATAGATGTCCAACAGACACCTGAAAAGGTGTTCAACATCACTAATCATCAGGGACATGCAAATAAAAACCACAAAGAGATATCACACCTATCAGAATGTTACTATCAAAAAGACAACAAATTAGCAAGCGTTAGTGAGGATGTGGCAAAAAGGGAACCCTGGTATACTGTTGGTGGGAATGTAAATTGGTGCAGCCACTATAGAAAACGGTATGGAGGTTCCTCAAAAGATTAAGAACAGAACAATCACACAGCCCAGCAATTCCATTTCTAGATTCTTGGACAAAGAAAACAAAACACTAATTCAAAAAGATATATGCACCCCTATATTCACTGTAGCATTATTTACAATAGCCAAGGTATGAAAGCAACCTAAGTTTGCACTGACAGATGAATGGACAAAGAAAATGTGATATATAACTTATACACACACACACACACACACACACACACACACACACACACACACATAATGAAGTATTACTGCTACTGCTAAGTTGCTTCAGTCGTGTCCGACTCTGTGCAACCCTGTAGACGGCATTGAACTTCCATTGGTTCTCTTTGATCAATGCTGCTAAGTTGCTTCAGTTGTGTCCGACTCTGTGAGACCCCATAGACGGCAGCCCACCAGGCTCCGCCGTCCCTGGGATTCTCCAGGCAAGAATACTGGAGTGGGTTGCCATTTCCTTCTCCAGTGCATGAAAGGGAAAAGTGAAAGTGAAGTCGCTCAGTTGTGTCCGACTCTTAGTGACCCCATGGACTGTAGCCTACCAGGCTCCTCCATCCATGGGATTTTCCAGGCAAGAGTACTGAAGTGGGGTGCCGTTGCCTTCTCCGTAATGAAGTATTACTTAGCCATAAAAAAGGACTGAAATCTTGCCTTTTGTAACAATATGGATGGATCTAAAGGGTATTACACTAGGTGAAATAAGTCAGACAGAAACACAAATATCAAATGATGTCATTTATGGAATCTACAAAATAGATTTCACTTGTGGAATCTACAAAACAAAATGAACAAACAAAACAGAACCTGACCGAAAGACAGAGAAAATAGTGATTGCCAGAATGGGGGAGAGAATGAAAGGGTAGGTGATGTATATGAAAGGGATTAAGAGGTATAAAATTTTTGTTCTAAAATAAATAAACCACGTAATGTCATGATAGCACAGGGAATACCATCAATAATAATATGGTAATAACTCTGTATGTGACAGTTACTAGACTTTTCGTGATTGTCAATCCATAAAGTATATAAATGCCAACTCATAATGTTGTACACCTGAAAGCAATATAATATTGTATGTCAACTATGCTTCAATAAAAAATAATAAAATAATCTTAGAAAAATCTTTCCCCCAAATTTCTATTCGCTCTTTTATTTTCCAGAATGGTTCTAACTAGAAAGGATGAATGTGCTTCACAGAAATTGCTCCATGGGTGTGTCTGCTGAAGGACATGTTTTACTCTAACAGAAAACAAGAAGTCCTCTTTCCCATAAATCAACACGTCAGCAGCAGGACATAAAGGTAGGCTGGTGGCATCCTCCTACAACGTCACACCACAGGCTGATACCCCTTTGTCCAAAATGGGGCACAGGAGAAACTATCACAGAATCTGTGTGAGATAGGCAATGGTGGAACAACACCTCACTGTCTGCGGCTAGGGCTTGTGTTCCCAGCAAAGAACCAGAACAACGGGTCCCGGGCCCACCTGTTCAGACATATGGCTGCATCGAGCACACGTCAATTATTTTCCTCTTTCACAAACTTCTCTGTATACAAAAGTGGAGGAGAGAACAAAAGCTCTTCTTTTCCAAAAGTCTGACAAGAAAATTAATGGGTACTGATAGGATAACAGCATCTCCCAAACACTGCCATCTCTTTGCAAGAAGTTACAGATGTTCAAGGGGCTTTGCTTGAGTATGACGGTACCTCTCATAAGTCCATCTTTTTAACAAGCACTCACAGAACTGGTCTCACCGTGAGAGCTGACAGTTCACACAGTGCATGGTCAACTGCCTGGGAGCCAAGGAGAGGCTGAATCCAGGCTTTCCATCACATGCCTTACACAGATGCTGTCAATGTCACATATCACTGGACCATTTTGTAGACAGCCTGGGAAAGGCAGGAAGAGTTTCTACCATAGGAATGTTTTGGTTTGAGAGTGGCCTTTAGCTCTGAGTATTTTTAACTACACAACCCTTACTCAGGAAATCTCTCAGAACAGATCCTGTAATTATAATTAACCCTCTGTTCCATATAAAATAATTAAGTGCTACTGAACATAAACCTCTCTCCTTTCCCTTGAAGTCTTAATCAAAGTGGAAAGTCCACTTTACAGAAGAACCATAAAAATAAACATATAGCCCTGGCATATCTACTGCAAGCATATCAAACTCCTACTCTAATTTCAGGGTTGTGGATTAAAGTGTTTCTTATCTACCCTTTCTTGGCAGGGCCTCCCTCTATTCTTGCCGTCCCCTGTAATCTCAAACTAATCCATATATAATGCACAACCAGCCCTCTGTTACTAATGTCTGGAAATCACCAGTTAGAACACGTTAAAACATCTGTGCAGCTTATGCCCTTTATTAAGTTTCCATAAAAATGGCCCACATTACAGGGGTCTCTTAAGCATAAACTACAAATCCTTTCAAGGAAAGTAGAGGCAGTTAACATTTCACAGCTACACTGAAATTAAGCCTTCAATATTCAAAATCCCACAAACACTACCAATAGGGAGAGAAAGCGCCTGCTCAAAATGCTCCCAGAGGTGAAAGGAAATTCAAAAAGCATCAGGTTCAAACTCTTAAACAGATGAGAAAAAGCACAAGAGAGGAGACACTCACAGACACAGCCTTAGTAGGTCAACGCCCCCCGCCCCCCACTCCAAATTAAACCAAGTTTTCTGATTCACAGTTTAGATCTTTTTCAATTATCACACAATACTTTTCTTTCTTTTAAAAGGAAACTCTAGACCAAAGGAAAAAAAAATTGAAGAGAAAGATGGTCATGCATCCCCCAAAAAAGATTAAAGGTAACATTCTTTTAAAAACACACAAAGGCCCAAGAAATAAAAAGTTTCAAGTCTAACAGACAATTCAGATTTATACAAATGTAACCCATTTTATGTTCATCTATCCAGTTGGCAAAATTAAAAAGACCAGTCTCCAGTGACATGAATATTTTATGTAATAGACAGTGTCAATGATGACAGTAACAACCAGGACAAGCTTTCTTGAAGGCTACTTGGCCAATACAAAACAAAACCCTTTACAATGTTCAAACCCTTTGAATATTTCACCATTAGAGACCTATAATCAGGAAATAAGCAATTTCACAAAAGAATAACAAAAATGTTCATTTCTTGTCTTTATGAGAAAAACTTGATGGCACCTTAAAAGCCCAATTATAGATTATTATTTTGCAGCCATTAAAATGATATTTATATTTATGTTTAATAACATGGAAGTATTTATACTATATTTTTCAGTTAGGAAGGGCAGAGTAGAGGGTTATAGTATGATTCTAGCTCTAAAATAAATTTCATCTGTGTAAACAGAGATGTACCCAAAAACTGCTGAGAAAATATCTCTAAGATAAGATTAGTGGTATTTTGATTTTCATGTGTTACATTTTTATACATTACTAAAAATGAACATATTTTACTTTTTTGATGAAAAATAAATATATTATCATTTTGAAAATATAAAAGGTGTTAAAAGCAAGAAACAACATGACTAATATATCTGTCAACACGCACAGCTCAGGAATGCCTTTAAATATAAAAATTAGAGCTCCAAAAATAGAACTACATTTTCCTAATCCATTTCCCATCATAATACCTGAAATGGCTTATAAATTTTTTTTAACTTAGGAGGGCAGGAAAATTCCCCTGTACTTGCCTTCATATGTGAATGATGTTCTTTAAGTGTAAAATTATAATGATTGCAATAATGAAGCTATCAAAATAACCTATACAATGACATTTTATCCCTTAAATAAGACAAATTTTCTATCAGCATTTAGAAGGGGATCTTAATGAAGAAAACCAGGCCTTGGGAAGAATCAGAATGAGGCTGAATTTTGTACACAAGTGTGAGAAGTGACGCAGCTTCAGCCACAGCTTGTGGCCTCACAGTGTGGTGACTTTGCACCTACAAAGGGAGGGTGCCCCTTGGAGGCAACTGAGAAGGAGCAGCAGGTGGACTGCAAAAAAGGATTAAAATCATGCTATTGTTTGTTTCATATAATCACAGTTGCCACGATTTCTTTTTCTTCTCTTTTGTGGAAATAAAAGTGGGGTGAAGAGGAGTTGCATCTTAAGACTTAGACGCACATAAATCTCAACTCTGAATACCAGCACCATTCAGGAGACAATAAATCCACTGCATCCTTTGCTGGAAAAAGATTTTTTAACAATCAAATAATGGCAGTAACTCAACGTACCTCACCAATTTTTATCACTTGAAATCATGGCAATTTTTTTCTTTCATGTTGTTTAATCTGCTGTAAAGCTTTGATTCTTTCGAAGATCTTTAAGTATTTCTTTCAGTCACTGACACTCTCTCAAACAGGCTTTTTTCTCTACTCCTCCAAATCTGGTCCATTTTTTTCTTTCTCTATTTTCCTTGTAAAGTATGTTATTTGCCTCTGAATTGTTTTTCTGTGTTATCAGCTCCAGAATGACAGCGCTGTCTCTCTGCCCACTTGCCTCAGGGGTGGCACAGCAAACATAATACTAAGTGATGACACCTCAAAGTGACCTAGTGGTGTCCAATTTTAAAACTGAATGACAGTATTAAAGCAAACATGTGGAGGTTAGAGAAAAAAAGCCACAAATAATAAATAAAAAGTAATGAAAAATTAAAGTGAGAATGTAAACTGCTTGATGAACCTTTCTTGGTGGTGATTTAGTGGCTACGTTGTGTCCAACTCTTAGACCCATGGTCTATAGCCCGCCAGGCTCCTCTGTCCATGGTATTTCCTAGGCAAGAATACTGGAATGGTTTGCAATTTCCTTCTTCAGGGTATCTTCCCAATTCAAGGATCAAACCCGGGGTTTCCTGCACTGCAGGCAAATTCTTTACCGACCATGCTCCCTAAATGTAGTAAATACCAGAAACTTTCTCTTTGGCTATTGGTTAATGAGGCTCCAGTATCATGTGAGACTTGGTCTTCTACCACATGGAAAGGGTCAGCAAATTACTGAAGATCAGAAACTTATCAGAAACCCTGTAAGATGGCTTTTTTCAGGTTCTGAAGATCTCGAAGACAGTTTAATAAAAAAGCGCAAGTATATAATGCAACTTTAACATTCATCATCCTTGTTGATCATCTTTAGGCAGAGCAAAGAAGCTATGAGGTTTTTTCTAGCTCTATCCACTATACCCTTCAGAATCTTTTCTCCTGTTCGTGAAGTCTCTGAGCATCTTTTGACCTGACTCAGTCTATACTCAGGTCTTGCTAGGTAAACTTTATCCTGGAATAGTCATGGAAATAAGAACAATTACACCTGAGATCCTCATTCAATTCTATCAAAAACCCTGAGAGGTCTACCTTTATCCACCTTCCATGGATGAGATACAGAGACTGATAAAGAGTTAAGTAATGAGCCTTGTCCATGGTCATACATGTTACAAGAGGTAGACCCTAATTAATCACTCCCCAACTTTAAATCCATCATTCTCTCTATGACACCACTCTGCATGTCACTGAATGAATACATACCTCTGCCAGAGAGTAGGTATATTTTAATAGAGAACAAACCCCAGGTTCAGTGAAATGAATCTCCAAATAGTGGAATTACAGGAAGTAACCATGGTCTAAGGTAGGACTTATTTATTCAACACAGGAAACCTCAATGACCCTTAAACCACAACATATATTCTCCCCTAGATTGCCGATCCATTGCCCAGTCACAAGTTTAATCCCATTTGGCTCTGCCTTTAGGCATTTCTAAATTCAGACATCTTTGCTCCAGATTAGTTCTTAAAGCCTGAAAATACAGAAATTGTGACTCTCACTCAAAAATTGGATTGCTTTTCATTAACCATGATACATTTTTAAATAACAATCTCACTTGAAGCTTTTAACAAATGGAAATAAGTCAATGAAACAAATAGCCTAGAAAACCACTCCTTTCCTTTGCTTCCCTCTGTCTTTGCAGATCTTCCCTGGATACAATAATCCAACATCTCTTCTCACATATCAAAGGTCCATTTTCAGTCTCACCTGCTTTGTCAACTGTGAAAAATTCTATAGAAAGCAGTATTTCCTACATTATCTTCTCACTTATTTATGTGGACATGGATTTGTAATATATTCCATTTACAAAGTGGTAGATTTGCAAACCTAATTCCAGGGCCCAGAATAGTGTCTGGTACATGGTAGAAGGCCATGTACCACTGCTCAATAAATGCATAAACTAATTCATTCTATTCACATAGCATCTTCACATTAGACTTCCTCCCTTCTCTACTTGCACCATAAGCACTTCAGCTACAAGGCAAGTGTAGAGCTTCCTTGTAAATCTAACAAGCCCTCTGAAGAGGACATAGATATGTATAGATCAGCAAGATATATACCCAATTTGAGAACTAATCTTCTTGTCTAATACACATGCTATAGACTTCCCACTGTCTATAAAGACACAGATGCCACAGACAAGTTTTTGCCTTCTGATATTCAAAGAAATTTTGAGATTACACAAGACTTTTACACTGGTCAGTGGGGCCATGATCCACATCCTCTTCCCACAGTCCCAGAGTAAGCACACTGCAGGCCCCTTTAAAAAGTGCAGTCATCCCTACTGGGGCAGAGGTCACCGAGATATGGAATTTTTCTTGGAATAGCAAGCAGAGCCCCTACACCTCTCCTTAAGAAACCATGATCTTGAGCACATCAATCTGAACGATAAGGCAGCTTAGGCCAGGTTCTTGCTAGAAAATGAAAACAATTACTACTCTCTGGAATGCAGCAATGTGTGCACAAGGTGTTCGACATGATAAGTTAACATTCAGTACTCAACACCCCCAACACTAATTACAAAGATGCCAAAGTTGCCCTGCACCATGAGGCCAGTGCCTTGCCAGGGGTTCTACAAATGATCCTTAGCACCAACGAAACCTAACTCATTCACTAATCAATAAGGTTCCAGGGGCTTCTTGTCCCACCCAATCTTCTCTACATACAGCTAAAGAAGCTTGACTTTCACCTACAAAATCAACCCAACTGAGGGACTAGACATAGACCAGCTTCCTTTTTACAGAGGATTTAAACCCTATTTTACAGATGACAAAACTGAGGCCCAGAGAAGCTCAACACAATGTCTAAGATCAAGAAGTTCTAGAAATCTAGAGTGCAGACTTCCAGTCCACTATAGCAAAGGATACATGGGCAGAGTTCTATTTAAAAACCTCAATCTATGCTAGTATCTGAAGGAATGCAAATCTATACAAGCAAACATGGTACCAATTATAATTTTTAAAATAACATAAAAGTGAAAAGCATAAGAGAGAGGGACTTAGAAATAAAACTGGATGGAAAGATGCCAAAATATTAACAACAGCTATGTTCAGATGGAAGTACAATGGATGATTTTTTAAAATTCTGCTCTCAGTATTTGTCTGTACTTTCCAAATTTTCTGCAATAAACCTTAAGAGAAAGAGGGACTTCCCTGGTGGTCCAGTGGTTTAAGAATCTGCCTTGCAGTGCAGGGGATGCAGGTTGGATTCTTGCTTGGGGAACTAAGATCCTACATGCCAGACGGCAACTAAGCCCACTTGCTACAACTACTAAACCCAGGCACTTCAACTAAAAACCTGCATTCTGCAACTAGAGAGAAGCCTGCGCACCTCCATGAAAGATCCCATGTGCTGCAATGAAGATCACAAGTACTACAACTAAAAGTGATGCAGCCAAAAATAAATAGGCAAATATTTTTAAAATCATAACAAAAATTAAAAGGAGAGAGATTAAATGCTATAAAATATTCAGCTCTGCTTACACTAGAAGTCATCTGCATTGAGAAAGATTTATGGAGAGGCAGATAGAGCAGAAAAAATGCTAAGAACTTAAGACAACATACTTACCCACCAACTGTGGGAGAGAAGAAGCTTCCCTGTCCAGCATGATGGATCCTTTCTCCATACACGTCCTTAGCTCAAATAAGCTGTGAAGGGACAAGGTGGCCACGTGGGGCTTGCTCCATCTCTCTCCACCCTGTTCCACTTTTTCTTCAAACTTAATCCACCTAGAAACATGAGATTCAAGTGAAGAGCAATTAAAAGTGTTCTCATCACCTCTGGAAATAGCAACACCAACCTCTCCAGTTCCACCCCCCACCAGCACTTTCAAACTGTCTCCTTTTGTGGAGTCTTAAAAGCTTATTCTATCATTAACTGAATTATAAATACACCAAACAGACTCACCAGACTGCTCCTCACCCTGATGTTAGAGAGAAAGAAAATAAACCAATGCATCCTTGGTTTTATATCTATCTACATGTAACCATGAAATGTTTAAGAATGATTACTGAGCCAATTTTTTTTTAATAATGTAGGGAAAATATGCATTTCAAATTCTCCAAGTGGGTAGAGCCTACAGTGTGTAAAAAGAATCACTATTGTGAGAATTCTGTTGTAACTTCACAAGTCAAGTTTATACAAGGTGAAATAATCAGTTATGAACCAATATTTATTGTAAATATTTTAAAATATGATGTGCAAAATGGTCAGACAAATATAAAATTCCCCCTTCATGCTTAAAGAGGGCTAGCATGTGTTACTGTAACTTACATTAATAACTCTCTCTCTAGGTTGACACAAGTTCCCCTCTCATCAAGATGCTAATAGAAGATTTTACCCCTCGTGCTTAGCTCCACATGTGTTTAAAAATATACAAGTGCTTAGTAAACAATGCATCTACTCTGATAATAACAGATCTCTTATTAACCCTAGTAATGGAACAAATAACCCTCTTTTATAGTTTCTTCTTTCCAAAATTTATAGACATTTTGATAACTTAGCAATATATAGGGATGAAAAAAGTTTAATGGAAATGAGAGCAAAACACATTTGACAGTCTTTATATCCCACGTATTATATATACTGACTCTTCCTACACTGGTATAGGAAAATATCGTGATTTTGCTATTTATCATGACCAGAAAAAATGTTGCTTTCTATCACTTCAAAACTCTGAAAGATATGGGACAAGATAAAGAGGGGATTAAAAATCCTTTTCCTACACTCTTCACCCAAAAGTTTAATGATTGAAAAATATTTTCCTAGGAAAAGCTAAACACTCATCCAACTCACTGAAGACGAGAACAAAGGGCAGAGATCAGAAGAAGCTCTACATAAGGTGTTATTTATAGACTGCTCACCACCCCCAAGGGGAATAAAAGAACACATTATTAGAATCATGAGTGAAAATAGATCAACAGATCAGCCACAATGTCAAGGAAAATTCAGAATTTTAATCAAGCCCAACACTCGTGTGATTCATGAGTATATTAGCTACATTCTAAATTCCGTCTTTCCTCTCCGACCCAGGAAATTCTCACACTTCACTGCAAACCTTATCCCCAACCTCACCCTCCACCCTAAGACCCTCCTCTTTCCCTCTGTATCCCCAAAAGTGTAAGGAGTGGAGGTTTTCACATGTTTTCCCCTCACACTAAAAAACCAAGACCAATAAAGTTCTAAAACTTCAGAACTGGACCTTGTTTATTCTACAAAAGTGGCTTTGAAACATTCTGAAAGAAAGACCTTTAATATTCTTGTGTGTGCACGTGCACATGCATGTGTGTGTTAATTAGTTCTTCACCTTTGTTGCTATTAGAACCACAGAAGTAGACGGAAGTGAGAGAAAAATGACAACTTCACATCACATTCTTATAGAATTTTATGGATTTGCCCAGAGGATAAAAGGTAATTGGGTTATTTTGAAAGTAATCATTTTACAGAGTATATTACATTGGCTAACTTCAGGCACATTATCTTTTCAGACTTACAGAATCTCTAACATGTTGACTGGTGACTAGTATATGAATCATATTTACATTTGATGTTATAATTTATCACTCAAGATGAGACTCTAGAAGATTCCATCGTATATGAAACCTAGTCAGAATTGCATATAATTATGTTACCCATAAAGATGGTAGTAGTGGTCTTGCTTTTATTTCTAAGAGTATTCTTATTATCTGAGGGATAGAATCTTTGGTCACAGAATTTTAGTCCAAGATGAATAACAAGGGCCAGCTAGAAAGTCAGTAAATGGGAGTGTTCTATATATTCAGCCTTCACTTCCCTCTTATCTCTCCTGAATGACGACCACTTGCTCTTCTATCAGTTGCCATAAATCCTTATAGACAAATGCATTTTGTAAAAGAAAACTAAGCCTCACTTACATACAGTATATGACAACAGCTCTTTCTGTCATGATCTTCAATTGTCCAAACAAGTTTGACAAAATCTTCTTTTTAAAAAAAGAAATAAAACAATTGCATTCTTTTGTGACCAATTACTCTCCATAGTTCATCTTAAATATGACTTTGGACGAGTTTCAAAAGCATATTTAGAAATAATCCCAACTAGCTTGGATTTAGAAAATTATTCAACCTCCTGAATTATACCAGTTAATATTTGATCAAGATTTAACCATAATGAAATGGAAATGTAAAGTCTCAAAACTAGCCAGTTCCTTAAAATCTACAAAAGACAAGTATTGTCTCAAAGTTCAGTTTAAGTATCTATTTCACTTTGAGTTCAGTAAATATTATATGTTGTGATGATGTCATATCATAGTATAGCAAATAGCACAAGGTAATTCTGGGATAATGACTATTAAATTCCTTTAAAATACATTGCTTGAGGGACTTCCCTGGTGGTCCAGTGGTTAAGAATCTGCCTTGCCATGCAGGGAACACAGGTTTAATCCCTGGTCTGGGAACTAAGATCCCACATGTTGAGGGACAACTAAACCCACATACCACAACTACTGAGCACCCATGCCACAACTAGAGAGTCTGTGTGCCACAGTGAAAGATCCCATGTACCGCAACTAGGACCTGATGCAGCCAACTAATGAATGAATGAATTTTTTAAAACACACTGCTTGAATCGTTCAAGGAACTGTACTTCAAACATGCAGGCATAAAGTGATGGTTTACCCATTTAAACAGACTGCAGGTAGTTTCATTCCAGAAACTATACATACTATGTCTATCTTCCTCACATATCAAGGACAAATTTGAGAAAAAAACTGAAAACGACTCAGTTCAAATCAGAACCCATTAAAGAAAAGGCTAAGGCAAAGGTACCGAAGTTCAGCCTATTCATGTGTCAATGAATTTGTAAAGGTGCTTTAGAACCATGTAATTACAGTTCTAAAGACCAGACATTTTTACTGTAAAATGTACTAAAAGCTACTATCTACCCTTCATAATAACTATGAATAACCATATATTTGCAATAAGTTCTCTACTTATCCTTTTGTCTTAGCTACTTGACATGTTATAGAAAAATTAATTTCAGAAATTGGCTTTTTAAATGCTGGCAATCACAAAACTGTTATAACCTTGAAGAAAGAGTTTATTAGGTGAAGTTTATTTTTTCCAAGGTCTTAGAAGAATAACAATAAAGTACATTGCGGTTTAACACACTTTGAGTGACTGCCAACCAAACAGCATTTCACTGGTTTGTTGAAGAAATAGAAGGCCCACGGGAAACACTGAACATTTTGCAACTTTCCAATTGTGTGATTAAATATAATTAAGAAAAGAGAAGACCTCTAACTTAAAAACATGCCAGTTTTACAGTGGAAAATAGACATGACCTTTGCCCTAGAATATAATCCAACTACATAAAGCTATTAAAGCAATAATAAATTTCTTGTTAACTAATAAATGCCTCATCACACATAAAAGATGCCAATGCTAGGGTGTATCTGGGATAAATGATGTTTTAAAGGAGAATTCTTAAATTTCTAGATCAACTGTGAAAGTTTTATTGCAAAACAGTGTAGTAACCACATATAATTACATAGATGATTAAATTCCTTTTCCTTACAGAAAAAATAAAACTGGTCTCAAATGGAATTTTTCAAGTAACACAGTGGAGAAAAGATAGTGGATTCAGTGCAGATTAGGGTCCCTCTGCAAAACCCCCAGGGTACGGGCATGTGGCTATGTTTGATGGCCAGGCCCTGAAGTCAGGTTCTCCAAAAGGAGGCAGGGTCACTTGGCTAAGCAGAAACCGTTCCTCCATGTGGCCCACTAGAACTGAAACATCAGTACCCTTTTCCTTTGTTGGCTTGTTGGCTTTGTTGAAACTTGTGATGTTTTTCTTTTTTACACAGGTTTGGCAGTAGAATTTGAGTCTCACTAGGGAAATGATCTTTAACACAGATTCTTACAACAGTGATGAATTCCAACATGGTCCATCTGAATATTCACTGAGGGAAAACTGAAGCCAAAAACCATGTTGGCAAATATCATTGACTCACAGAAATAAAAAGTTTGGAGTCATGGGCTTTCTAACTGGCTTAAGGCCATCACCAAAACTGGATCATGACTTAATTCTTTTACCAGTTTGCTTCATGAATCAATTAGCTGATGCCTAGTCACCTAGAAGGAAAGCTATGACAAACCTAGGGCAGCATATTAAAAAGTGGAGGCATCACTTTGCTAACAAAAGTTCACCCAGTCAAAGCTATGGTTTTTCCAGTAGTAATGTATGGTTGTAAGAGTTGGATCATAAAGAAGACTGAGCACTGAAGAATTGATGATTTCAAATTGTGGTGTTGGAAAAGACTCTTGAGAGTCCCTTGGACTGCAAGGAGATCAAACCAGTCAATCCTAAAGGAAATCAGTCCTGAATATTCATTGGAAGGACTGTTGTTGAAGCACCAATACTTTGGCCACCTGATGTGAAAAGCCAACTCATTGGAAAAGACCCTGATGCTGGGAAAGACAGAAAGCAAAAGGAGAAGGGGGCAATAGAGGATGAGATGGTTAGATAGCATCACCCACTCAATGGACATGAATTTGAGTGAGCTTCAGGAGATGGTGAAGGACAGAGGAGTCTGGTGTGCTGCAGTCCACCAGGTCGCAAAGAGTTGGACATAACTCAGGAACTGAACAACAACAATAGTCACCTAGAAATTCTTAATGAGAAGCACAGGATCATTCACTAGTACCAAACGCTCCATTAGAACTACTGCTACATCACTGAAAGTCAGTATTAAAGTTTTGGTTTTTTGACTTTTTGCCTTACCATGTGCACTCAGGGAATTTTAGTTCTCTGACTAGGGTTCTCCGAAACTGCACCTCTTGCAGTGGAAGCATACAATCTAAACTCCTGGACCACCAGGGAAGTCTCTGAATGTCAGCATTCTAATGGCCTAACGCTAAGGATACTCTTTTGAAAAATAATATTCTCTGTATTCCACTGATCATATATATTTCTCAGGTCTGATCATTCTACCTTGGGAAAGCCAGGGAAAATTCAAAGATCTGACTTTCAGGAAAGAAAAAAATGGGAAAAGATGTGGGAAAAAAGAGGGCGGTAGGGTTGGCTATACTTCAAACTTCATATAAATAAAGACTTCCCTTGTTTATAGTTTTACATGACTACTGTGCTTTGTGAGACTTAAATGGGGATATTTTCCCTACTAGGGAAAGCATTTTCCTTATTTTTTAAGACACAGAGCTAACCTGAAGTAGGACTAAAATTGCAATAATGCTGAGATTCCATGTAGGATATTCTTGGTCAAATGAAATCATTAGTCAACTGAAAAAAGTATAAAACATTAAAAGTGAAAATACTAAAGAGGGTGTTATTGTGTTCTGTGGGGTGTGGACTCACAGCAGAAGCTACATGGAGCTGGAGAGATCTGGCAGGTTAGTTCTCTATGGAATAAAATAGTCCTTTTAATTGGAGTTTTCACAAAAAAGCAAAGAATTCTGTTTAATGTTAGCCAAAAAAAAATTCACACTGCATTTTCATATGTAAAATGAGTCCCTTTTAAGTCTTAAACTTTTATTAGTCTGGTAGGTTTTAGAGCTTCTCCTGGGGAAGAAAAGCCCCATCGTGCCTGGAAACTGGACATCATAAATGGCAGTCATAAATTACTATCAAAATATTCAGAAGCAGAGTCATGTTGCACGAAGTAAAACCCACTGACAATCTGAATCGCTTCTGGAGACGCAACCATCTCCAAACTTCCCAACAGAATTTAGGTAGAGCAGTAAACTAAGAATCAAAGCTCTATTTCTCTGTTCATTCATTCTGCTGCTGCTGCTGCTGCTGCTAAGTCGCTTCAGTCCAACTCTGTGTGACCCCATGGACTGCAGCCTACCAGGCTTCTCTGTCCTTGGGATTTTCCAGGCAAGAGTACTGGAGTGGGTTGCCATTGCCTTCTCCGATTCATTCATTCTATAAACACACAATTTTCAACTGTGGGCTGTGTGCCAGGTAGTTGAAAACACTAGGAATATAGTGGTGACCAAAACAACCCCAAATTCCTGCCCTCATGGAGCTTTACTTTTATTGGGGAGAGACAATAATAAGATATGTTAACATGCCAAACGTTGATAAGTGCTAAAGACAAACAGAATAAAGGATGAGGGATAGGAAGGTGTGGGGAAAGTTGCTTGTTTCCACTGAGGAGGTCATGGTTGAATAGAGACCTGAAAGAGGTGAGGAAATGGGCCATGGAGATGACAGTGGGTACACAGGGAGAGCATTTCAGACAAAACGAAGCGCAAGCGCAAAGGCCCTGACACAGGAGCATGACCACGCCAGTGAGGCTAGAGCAGAGCTAACCAGGAGAGAAGCAGATGAGGTCAAGAGATCACAGTGTACAGTTCATGAAGGAAGTAAGGGTAGGTTTGGGGAGGTGGACTAATTACGAAGCATTTGCAGTCATCTAGATGAAAAAGAATGGTGGACTGGACCAGGGTTGTGGCAGCACTGAATGCAAGATAATGGTGAGATTCTGAATATCTGAATAACGTTGAGGGTAAACTAGATAGGCTTTGCCAGTGGATCAAGTAAGGGATGTAGAGAAAGACAGGTGTGAAAAAAGACTCCAATTTTTCTGGCTTGAGCAACTAGAAAAATGGAGTTGTTCATTGTGGCGGGGAACCTTGTAGGAAGAGCAGGTCTGAGGTGGGAAGATCAGAAGCTCAGTTTCTGACATTTTACTTTGAGATGCCTGCATGCATGCTAAGTCACTTTAGTTGTGTCCGACTCTATGTGACCCTATGGACTGCAGCCCACCAGGCTCCTCTGTCCCTGGGGATCCTCCAGGCAAGAATACTGGAGGAGGTTGCCATGCCCTCCTCCAGGGGATCTTCCCAATCCTGGGATCTATCCCAATCCTGGGATCGATGTAAGAACGTGGTTCTTGTATCTCCTGCATTGGTAGGAAGGTTCTTTACCACTAGCGCCTCCTGGGAAGCCCTTTGAGATGCCTACTACCCACCCAAATATTTGTTTTCAATCAAACAGGGCAAGAAATCTGGGCTAGAGAAGCTATACGCAGATGGCATCAGTGTATTGATGAATTAGTTTGAAATATCAAACAAAGGTCCTCTTTTGGGCTTTGTCAGTAGCGTGCTGGGTACCTGGGTACACTGGCTGGACATCAGTCAGAAAGAAATGGATTATCACAGACCCCCAACTTCAATCACATAATATTTCTAAGAAATTGTTATATTTAGAACAGTAGATCTAAGACAATCAGTTCTTAACTTATCATAATCATAATCTCTCCCTTCAGATGAATGAGTATAATGGGGTAGACAAAATAAAAAAAAGAATATCACATATATGATTAATCAATTAATAGTAATTGTGGCAAGTTCTATATAGGAGAAGTTATAGAAGGTAGACTATTTGTCAGTATATTTCTTTCTGGACAGTTTCCTCCATGACATGGTGTACACCCACCACACTTTTTCTCCAACAGTACAGTCTCTCAGAAGCCCATGTCATCACCAAAAGGACACATGTTGTTCCCAAGGAAACAGCCAGCCTTTAAAGATGGTAAAGTATTCATGACCATCTTAACCTTTAAGAATCTTAAATGAAAATACTGTGTCCATTTCATTCATTTTTGAACTACTGATACAATGAGCTGTGATCCCTCCACATTTCTGGGACCAGGGGTCACATAAAATAAAGTACAGTCTGCATTTGGCTGAAATTAAAAACAGAATACTGTACCTGAATTCTACTCTATATAGGTACCCACACAGAATTTTAAGATGAAAGTTAAGAATCAATAGAACTCTTCTAGTCACAGCTGATGACACCAATATACACAAAGGGATGGACTTTTAGAGCTCTAAAGTACAATGATATTAGAAACAATGCAACCCAATATGACTCTCATTTGACAACACAGAAAACACAAGGTCAGGAAAACTGCATGACTATATGACCCGCTAGTTAGCAGCAAAGTCAAAACTAGACCAAAATCTCCCCAACACTTAATTAATGCTGCACCAGTATAATTCTCACTCTGATCTTTTCTGTTAGAAAGAAGAAAAAGAAAGAATGAAATAGAGATACTGGTACAAGTTTTCAGTTTGAGAGACTTCTTTGGGAGAATGTTTTATGAACTAAAAGCATACTTTATGAAAGACTTTTAATATCCAGGTGATTGGTGCTAAGAGAGGGGAAAAAGAGACAACAACTAGAAAGAGGCCCCCGAGAGAGCAAAGAATGAAGAGCTTCAAGAGGGAGCTTTTGAGATGGAGGAGCAGAAATGAGTTATTGCTCACTTCTGTATTCCCCGTACCTAAAACAGTACCCAACATGTTCTGTATATTCAAAACATACTGGCTTAATTTAATTGATTTGAAATAAATTACAGCCTATAAAAGGCATGTTGTTTGGGCTTCCCTGGTGGCTCAGATGGTAAAGAATCTGCCTGCAATGTAGGAGACCCAGGTTAGAGTCATTAAAAACATACTGGCTGAATTTAATTGATGTGAATTAAATTACTGCCTATAAAAGGGATATGTCAATATTATTTTGTTGGTGAAAGTCAAATACATTGAACCTCCATATAGTGATGACAACAGACCAATAACTACCACTATATACACATCTTTGTATTAAATGATTTTTATATGTCATAGACGATTTAATGTGGTGTATATAACTAAATCTACATGTAGAAAGAAAGAAAGAAAAGCTCTGTTGTGAGATTAATGAAATGATATTTGTGCAGTGCTTAACAATTTATAAAGCATTTCCACATATATACATGTATGTATGTAAATGTCCATGATATAATGATATATCTAATATAACACTGTATATATTTATAAATAAAATATATAATATAAATACAATATATTTTAATATATATATTATATATCTTAAGTTGCATATATATATTATATGTATATCTATATATGATGATGAATGTTATGAGCTGGCAGGTGACAAGGGTCTGAAATTAAACTCGGGTCCCTACCACTCCCAATTCAAGTGAACCTTCTACTTGTTTTCACTCTATTTTTAAAAGATGACAAGTTTTCACCTGGAATAATGGCAAGTTTGTGGGTAACGGTCATTGTCTTTGCCACCTCCCCCTAACAGGGAATGGGTAACAAGCAAGACATGGTACCACAAGGTACCTTGGCATGTGGAGACCATGGGTATATATCTCCAGCCCATCATTTTAGGTGCCTGACTTTCTCTCTTTAAAATATTTTATTGTTAAATACCTATAAATGGTGATTTACTTCTAATATCTTATAAAGGTTAAAATGCAGACCAATGACTCCAGCAGTGAAATAAAGGGTGTCCTGCATCCATGTCAATGTCAAAGAGAAGAAAAAGAATCCTTTTACTCTTTAACCAGCCAACCTCAGGCTCATCGGTCATTCAAAGTGCTCAGGTTAGAGAAACGGGCTCAAAGACAAGGATCTTGCCCCGTCCTTGTTTCCCTGGCTCAGTCCTGCACATTCAGCCATGCCTCACCTCGCCGTCTCCTTCCACTCCATCTCTTGCCCATCCACGGCCAGCAGCTCATCCAGTTCTGTGAAGAGCTGAGGGGGTGCTGGGCTGTCATCCTCCTCGCCCAAGATGAATCGGATGCGTTCTGCGGCAGGAGAGACTGCAGAAGTGAAAATACTGCGGTTAAACATCGGCTGGACAACCCTGAGCAAAGTGTAGCTCCGAGCTCTTCCTCTGTCCCCAGAGCTGGTGGGCTTCCCTTCCATATTTTCAGTGGACATCTTCCTCGCCAAGCCTCCCTGGTCCCCAACCTAAAGACAAAAGGAATCCAAGGCCTTCTCTACTCCTTTGGTTCTGAACCGTGTCCCAGCTCTCCACCACGCTCCAGAAGGACAGAGATCCAATTCCAAGTCCCGACTGACGGAGAACCTTTAGCCCTCAGATGAGCTGAGGTCCAACCACGTGAGCTTCTCTCTTTCTCCACTGATGACCCATCCACAAGTCTGAGACAGAAACCAGCTGGAGCCAATCATTTTCTCTACAGCAGTGGGAGGGGGCAAGAGGGTACCCCAATCCTAAGTTTCCCCCAGGCCCCCGCCTCCCAGCCACCCTCCCTGTGCCCAATGCCCAAAGCCCATGCCCTTGCAGGCTCCTTACTGCCCGTAACTGCCTAACTGCACAGTTGATGAAGGAATATTTAACAAGACGGAGCCTCTTCTTTACATAATGGCAGTACCCAAAAACGTTTAGTCACACTTCAGTGCACTTGAAAAACAAGCCCAAGTAAAATATTGTACACCAGAAAGGGAAAAAACCTTCCAACTTGCTTGAGCACATAATTGAATTCCCTACTAGCTCCTTCTGACCCCATCTCCTAAAAGTCATGTAATGAAAAATTAACTAGAATCTCCTCCTAGATGTAGGCTGTTTTCTCTTTCTTTAAAATAAAAAAAAAAAGGAAAGCTTTTGGAAACTGACAGTTATATTATAAGATAAAGCCCATGGATACTTCTTATAATCCCCAAAGAATGGTATATACATGTGACTATGGTCCAAGTCCAAAGAATGGCATATACATGTGACTGTGGTCCAAGTACACAGATTTATTCATCTGTAGAGCTTTGTAGTAATATATGCTCTCAACCTAATAAAACAAAAAAATTCCTACCATCTGAAAACTGCTATAATACTAGGCAGAATAACATTCCATAGGTCAAAATACATTTACTACAAACTCATGAAAAATATTCAACCTACTTAGTAATCAAAACTAATTACTTAAACAAAATATATGTTTTGCCTATAAAAATGGCAAAAACTTCAAAGAATGACACTCTCAATGTGGGCAAGGGTTTAGGACCTATGCACCAGCATCTTTCAATTTACATCACTGGTAGGACCCCAAACAGAAACATCTTTCTGAAGGGAAATTTAAAAAATATATGGAAATGTTTTCAAAGTATATATATCCTGTGAGCCAGCAATTCTACCCCAGAAAGATGTTCATTTCAAATAAATAACTGTTGCTGTCGCAACGTCTTATCTACAGGGGTGACCAATATAGCATATTTTATAATTGAGAAAAATAGCAAAAGCCTAAATGTCCAAATAGGAGGATTGGTTAAACAAACCATTGGTTAAGCCCATTCAATCAAATACTATGTCATCATAAAACATGAAGATGAGATTATTGTTTTTTGACATGTGTATCATATAATATTAATTGAAAAAATTAAAACTACAAAATCACATGCATAAAGCAGCCCCACTTTGCCAAAGAAAAAATACACATGTATCCATAAGATAGTCTGGAAATGAGGGAGCCCTCATTTTGCATGGTTCTAATGAGTGTGAATTTCAGCTACTACAGTTGAGTTAAGTAACACCAGTTGCCCAGCACCACAGCTTAAGTTTCAGTTGTGTGGTATATTAACTGAGTAATCACATAAAATACAAAGTTCGCTGCCAGCTCTTCAGTCCATCAGCTACCATGTAAATAACATACATGCATCATGATCATGACCAATCATACCACCTCTTTCAAAGTCTGCCAGTGACTGGTCACTACACATTTGCTATCCAGTTCATGCACAGACAGCAAAGTGCATAGTGGTGCGGCCTCCTTTTCTTGCAATGATAAATGCATATGACATGAATAATCAAAAGAGGGAGTTGGCCAACAAAGATGGAAGTACAGCCCAGAAACAAAAAGTACTAATGCTGGAATTGAAACCTACGTCAAATACAAACAGAGTTAAGATCCAGCTGATTATGGGAAGGTAGATAATGCTGCCATTCCCCATTTGAGAGACTCCAGATGTACAGTCAGGGGAACTTAGTGAAAGCAAACTCATTAACATAAATAGTAAGGCAAGTGGTTGTAACAAAATGATAATGATGTCCCAGAGGAAGTGATACTGGCAAAAAAAAAACAACCTTCACGTTAAAGGAACTCTCATACACATTTCCTGACAGGGAAAGCACAAAGGATAAAATGTTGGAAGCTGATTCAGACTTAGGAATATGACAATTCCTCTGGGCATAGAAAAGATGCTCACTCTATTTCATAAACTGTACTACAGGAAACAAGCAAACCACTTCTGACAAGATTTTACAAAGAAATCAACCACTTTAATCTCAATGCTCCTAATGTTTTAAATTAGCTTTTACTAAATAAATACTGGTTTTATTATTTCATTTCCCTCTACCTTTACAGCCAACACTAAGAGAAATTTTAATGATTTGGAAAATTTTTTAAATGTCAAAGAACAATAATAACTTTTCTCATTGATCATTAGGATTGTTTTATATAATTTCAGCTTGCATAGTCATTTTTATGGTCCTGAAACACAATGCAAAGCAAGGACTGCCTGTATATGTATCTTTTAAATGTTATTCAGTTTATTTCTAGGGCTTCTATTTTCTTCTTTTCACTTTCATATCAATTCTAATACATGCATAATTCATTCATGTATTCATTCAGCAATATTTATTGAGTAATGTCTAGGCTCTAAATAGGTTTTGCTTCAGGCTTTGAAGATAGAGCAAAGAACCTAACAAAAAGATTCTAATTTATATGCTGGAGGGAAAACAAACATTAACTAATTAATTAATTAGTTAAGTGAATAAGTAAGTTAGTATATAAACCAGCAAACAAGAAAAACATCTGCAAATTGTTTCGTGCTTGCAGAACATTAAAACAAGGTAACTAAATACATATTAACATAAGATACAATATGTTTTACTTTTGTAATTAGAAAAAAAGTGGGTTTGAAATTTCCTAAATCTCTGGGAGAAAAAAAAACTAAAGTTCCAGGATTTTTGTGTAAAAACATTTGCAATGCCTTTCCAATCAAGAAATGGGATGTGTGATTATTTTAGAGGATCAGAGAACACATAAAAGAAATGATAGGAGAATAAGAAACGACTGGCAGAATTTGGAATCTAGATACTACTCCTAACAAGTAAAGTGTTCATATTACTAAAGATATAGTTATTCAGCACAGTGGTTCTGAAACTGACAGTCACAAATTTGACTGATTTTTCATTAACATTCAATATCAAAGATCCCTGAGACAGAATAAGCTTTCAGAAAAGTCTATATTTGGAGAATCAACTTTCTGTTCATTTCTAAAAGATGCCATGTGGCTTTGTCTTCACCTCTAACAGAGAAGAATGAACATCTCTCCTGCTTAAAGAACAGTCTCTGCTGCACAGACACTGCACAGTTCATCTGTGCTGAACTGGAATCCACAGAGCACTACTCTTGAGGTCTGATGTTAGGAAAGTATAGCTCATTGCTTATCAGACAGCAACTTGCTGCACCTCTGCAAAGTGGAATGGAAGAAAGATATCATGTTACCTCCAAGTCTTCCTCTCTGGGCACCACAACTGAGCACCTTTCATAAGTTGTCTTATTTATTAAATATAGCCTCTGAGCAACCAGTACAGCAATCTCCAGGATAAAATTCCAAAGTCATATGTCATAAACTGGCTTGCCACTCTAGTTTCTTTCCTCAGTTGCTCCCCTCACCAAAAGAAAGCTTCTCCAAGAATCAGAAATAAGAGGTATTGTATTGTCAATATCAACATGTGGGAGAGGCATCTTCCATGGCCAACAAACACCATCTCCAATTTCTAACATCATTATTAACACAAAGATATTCAGGGTGCAATGAAGTATGTCAGGAATTCATTTTCCCCCCATAACTTTTGATCAGATAAAGAAATGAGCTAAATACAAGCCACACCACTACTTTCAGACTCTGGAGCCAAACTGGGTTTGAATACAAACTCCATTACTTATTTTCTGTGTGATCTGAGACAAGTTAGTTATCCTCTCTGTGTCTCAAGTTCCCCCACCTAAAAACCGGGATGATGACAATCACCAGAGTAGCTAAAATACAAGGTATAGATTCATTTAAAAATTGCCAGCCCTTACCAGCAAAACCTGCCTGGCTTCTAAGAAAGCAAACTCTCACAGATATTAGCCTTGACAATCCCTCTATGTTGAAAAGATAGCAGATAAGAAAGAAAATAGCCAAAAGTTCTGCACGTTTTACTTTAGTAAATTAAGTGCCTTCAGTAATGAGAATGCAAAGGTGTCCATACATTCCAGGAAATAGCCAATAAAAGAACAAGGGGAAAATAAATAAGCCCTTTCAGTCTTAATAGCAGAGGAGAAGGGGGTTTGAGAACATCAGAAAATCAACTTGCTTTACACATGAATAGATTACAATTCTAAGTAATAGCTAATCTAGTTTCATCATAAAAGAAAACCTAGAGAAAAAAATGAGAGAGGGTAACAGAGAAGAAGAAAGAAAGGAATGAGAAAGAGAAACTCTCAAATTCATCCAATCACCTTTGTCAGAACAGAAGGTCTGCAGATCAAAGTGAAGTTAATGCCTTTAATCAGCTTTGATTTTTTTCCTTTTTTCATTCATCCTCTGGGTTAAAATGTATTTTGGATTTGTGAGTGGTTCAAGAATTCCCTGGAGGGTCCTACATGAATGTGGTTACCTCTGACCCAGGTCCACCTGTCAGAGGACAACGTGATGGTCTGCAGGGGTTGGGAACACCTGGTACCATCAAACCCCTGCTACCAACAGGAAGAAGGAAAATGCATGGCAGGAATGCTGTCCACCCACTGCCACCACCAGCCACCACAGCAGATATCATCCTCACACTCTCTCCTGCGGAGCTTGAACTTGGCCTCCGCGTTCATCTGGGCAGCCACTATCCACTCATCAGTGATGGCAGATGCAATGAAACCTCTCCACCATGCCTTGGCTACACAACAGTCTACTCCCCATTTGCCTTTCTCGTCACTCTGGCCTCAATCTGTGTGTCCATCCTTGTCTCCCACAGCAACCCAGAAGTGTCCCATGACAGAATACAACTACATTATTCTTTTTCTTTCTTCTCTAACTGATTCCATTTCTAAGGCCCTGTTGAAAATTCTATCTTTTCCAATAACCTATAGTAACCATTTCCCAGAAATGTGAATCTCTCCTTTACTGAAATCATAACTACACTTTGAATTATTCACTGAGGCACCAACCAATACATGGCTTGCTCATTATTATCTAACTTTTCTAGATGTGCCTTGTTTCTCTAACTAGGTCACTGAGGTCCTAGAACACAGGGACTGTGTTTTATGCACCCTCCTTAAAGACCAATACAATACTGTGCACGTAAGAGTCACTCTGAGTATTAAGGAATTAGATATGGCTAAACAAACCTTGTACATTTTCCAGCACACTAATATGTAACTTCTTGCAAAAAGCAGCTGACATTAAGGACTCTGAAATGGAAAATATGTAAGTTTTGAAAACTGCCCTTATTCTACCCTTCCCCTTAATCCATCTTTGCATGAACTATACCAAAATCCAGTCGCCATTTCCTGTCATGTCACATATAAAAGAATGACTACTTCAGGTGAACTATTTTCCTCTGCTAGATGCAATCTCCTCCTTCCCTGAGGGACCACAACATTTAATGTGCGCATCTATTAAGACATTTAATATCCATGGCTCGGTGTGTTATTCATTGCTGTGCTTCGTCTTCACAGTTTTTCATGCCTTACCTAAACTGTTCTTGGCACCTATCACATACACAGTGAAGTTATACAAAAGAGAATGGATGGAAAATTGAGTAAAAGAATGAACGAAAAAAATGAATAATATCTATTCTGCCCCAGTTCCTCACAAGATATCGTTCTATGCTTCTGTCCTCTGCCTCTTGTTAATAAGCTCAACTAGGAAAATGACATGATGGAAAAATGCAAAAAATGGAAAACGGGGGGCAGTGCGGTAGCAAGATTTGAAGTATAGTTCCTACACTTTCGTTTGGTGATTTAATTGATTAGTTTTCAGTGTATGCAACATGCTATGGTATTTGTTGAGATAATACAAATATTTTTAAGATAAGATCTCTATCCTCAAGGAAATTAATGCTGGAAGATAACATATAATAATGGAAAACATGCTATCAATAAAAATGTAATATTCAATACCTAAGACTTTTGAATGGTTACACTGTACTAGGCATTGTGTGAAGCACTTTCCATTTACATAGTTTATTTTACACAAGCCTATGAAATATCCACTACTATTATTCTCTTGTATTTCTCTTGCACTACAGCTAGGGAAACTGAGTATTAAGAAGCTAAGAGACTTCTCCAAGTTGACACAACAATATGACCTCAAATCCACTTGTGTTATTTTCAAGCCCACTTCTTAGCCACCACACTCTAATGGATGATCTCATCTTTAAAAATGCTCAGATTTCATATGAACAGTATGTCTAGTAAATGTACTGGATTTCAGAAGAGGCAGAAATCATAATGGCATATGAAATAGTCCTAAAGTAAATTAATTGAACATTTGGTTCATTATCTGCTGAAAGGCAATTTGTGAACGTGCTCTTTTATTTTTGGTCTGTAAAACCTCCCACTGTGGTCACCCTGCAGGCTACCCCAAAAAAACTTTTTTTTTCAATAGAAATAATGATCATAATGAACATTCATACTGAGCATGACAAGTTTACATGCAAATTCCCTTCTGTGGGTTAAATGAGGACTTCTGGATTTTGTATTTTCTCCTTGTCAAAGTCCACCATCTGGTAAAGTCTTAGCTCTCAAATCAAAGCATAAAAAGAAATAACTATTTGTTTCTCCAACTTATTAATGTGTTATCACCAACTGGTTTATATAGTTATCATTTTAAGTATTCATTTCTCCTCTTCATGCTGAGATAAAAGTTTGTAGGTTGATATCATGGTTGTTAAAACTTCCACAATTTATCTATTAGGCCACCGTAGCACTCAAATACACTTAAATGTATATATAAAATCCTCAAACTTCTTTTCACATTCATAACTACAAGAAATGATTAAATAGCTAAATGTATAAATCTCCATATTTATATAAATCTTTAACATACACACATACACTGCAATGGCATCTGTTACTCCTGCCCACCTAGCAACCCTGACCTATTTTTTCCGATAACAGCACCCCATTTTCCTTGGAGAAACATCTTTATACTGAGAAGGCCACCGAGATTGAATTACCCACTCTGGCCCAGGCCTGGACAATAAGAACATCACGATTCTTGGCCACAATAATTAATTTTTGACTGTATATTTTATCTAATCCAGACCAAACAGAATAAATAAGCATCAGCTTTTTTTTTTTTTTTTGGAACTTCCAGGAAATAAATCTTCACTTTATGGTTAAGGTGCTAAGATGGTAATAAAACTTTCAGTGTAGATGGCCACCTTGCAACCCTAAGGGAAAAGCCTGCCTGGGAATAAGGAACTCAGAACCAAGACAAAAACAGGTTCCAGATACCATCGTTTAAGCACCTAGATCCGACCATGCCTGAAGTCAGTAACTTTTCAATCATATGTAAGGATTCCGTTTAAGCTAAAAGCAATCAGAGACAATTTTTTTTGTCACTTGCAACCAAAGAGTTATGATATAGATGTCTATGCTTCCAAGTGAATGAGTTAGGGTAGAGCGAACCTATATTAGCCATCCAAGTATCAGCTCCTTCAAATTAACTGAAAAATCTATTTTTATAAATTCAACTTTTATTGGAGTGATCCGTTCCAGTCATGAGACTTTCTCCATGCCTGAACTCACCTCTCCTTCAACATATCCAGAAAATGACTATTGATTTACATGCTGGCAGGCTCTAGACAGGTAAATTAGACGGTTACTTTTTCTGTTTCAAATTAGCTAAGAAATTGAAACAGCCAAATAGCATTCATTAAGGTGGATAATTTTTTAAAATACTTAGGTATCCATGTATTTTAAGCTCCCACACATGAAAAGCTGCCAATTATCACAATTATCCGTAATATGCCATGACATTATTACTCAGCTATAAAGAGTCAAGAGCAGTAAAAGCCTAGGTTTCAGATGCTACCAATTTCAGCCAGCAAGAGGTGATAAAAACAGGAGTTTGCTGAGACATTTTTGGAAAATACCTGTGTCTTAGCCTTTCATCTTCAAAATGTTGGGAAAAAAATAATTTACCTCCGGGTAGCATTACAAAAATGTTATCAGGATGCCAGTCATGTCTATAAGCTATCCAGAATTCTTTAGAACAAAAAGGTGGTAGCCCTTACATTCTCCAATTTATTCTGCATTTCTCCTTCATAATTTCTGCTAACACAGTGGGTTGAAAAATTAAAACTAGGCTTTTCAGTGGGGTTACTATGTGTATTTACAATGCTGCTGGGAGCTCCCTGGTGGTCCAAAGTTTAGGATTCAGTGCTTTTTACTGCCGTAGTCTAGGTTCAATCCCTGATCAGGAAACTGAGATCTCACAAAACCACAGCACAGTCAATAAAAAATAATAAATGCTGCTAAGACATTCACAAAGAAGTAGTCCCAGTGATGGCCTAGCAGTCAAACAAAACCTAATCTTAGTTATATGTAGTTGTTTAGTGGCTAAGTTGCATCTGACTCTTTGGGACCCCATGGACTGTAGCCCACCAGGCTCCCCTGTCTGTAACATTCTCCAGGCAAGATACTGGAGTGGGTTGCCATTTCCTTCTCCATATGAAACTTCAGGGCATATCATATTGAAAAAAACATTGGCTCAAAGTCTTTGGGGTCTGCTGATGCTTTTAATTAGTCATTCCAATTATATTATTTACATTAGTAACATTATTCCAGTATTTCAAGAATCTCTATCAGAAAGACATAAAATTTCAATCAGTCATTTTGGGTTTTAGCAAGCTCAGTAGTGATCTAAAATAAGTAACTGTTACAGACTGGATTGTTGTGTCCTCGACAAGATTCATATGTTGCAAACTCTAGTCTGTGATGTAATAATATCTGGAGATTATTAGGGAGACAACTGAGTTTAGATAAGGTTATGAGAGCGGACCCCTGATAGTGTGCTTAGTGCACTTACGAGAGGAGGCACCAGCGAGTTTACTTTCTCTTTCTCTCTGCCATGTGAAGGAGACATACGGAGAAAGCTACCATCTGAAGCCTGGAACCACCTGGTACCCTGATCTTGACTTCTCAGCCTCCATAACTGTGATGAATAAATTCCTACTGTTTAAGCTACATAGTCTACTATAATTTGTTATGGCAGCCTAAGCTAATACAGTAACTAAACTAATCAATGGTAAAACTGAACTTTTTGACTTTTTTTCTAGACTTCTCTTATCACCCTATCATTTTCCCTACTTCACTGAACCCAAGCTTGCATGGTATTCATGAGCCCTTGGGGAAGAAATGGGCTCACAGAAATAGCAATAAGCCAATTTCATCGGCACTGTCTCAGTTGAATATCGTGAAAAATCTGCAGTCTGCACCCCACTGATATATCTACCTCCCAAGTATTTTCTGGGTCCCCAAGGGATGATTCACACTTTTCCTTTTGGCTCCAGCCCCATTGTTGATGCCCTCTGTCTGCAAAATCATCTAGAGAGGGTACCACACTGTAGACATAGTCACTAGGGCCCAGCATGGCAGTGTCAATACCCTGCTAAGGAAGCCAGCATCCAGAGTTCCCAAGGAGGAAATACCCAAGGTGCCAAAGCAACACAGTAGTGAAAAAAAACAGCAAGTGACCAAGAAGTCTGGATGGAATGTCATGACCAATAATGTGGATCTGATGAGTCAGTACATTGTTCAGAGTGTTGTTTGGCCCCTGCTAGAGTCGTAAGTTATGCCTTTTGACACCTATTACATGCCAGAGAATTTTCAGAAGAAAAATGACTCAAGCAAGGAAGAATTCCTATAACCATGCCTATTCACTCAAATGTAACCAGGAGGGTATATCTGCCTTGTTAAAGTTACAAGATATCTAATGCCTTTCACATTTGGATAAGCATTAACTTTGGTTCTTATTTTTAACTCCCTTCTAGTCTTTTGTTCAGATCAAATTCCTTTCCCCAAAGAACCAGCTTTATCCTGATCCTTCAGTGAATCAATACATTCCATTTTGTTTATTCCAGTTATAATTGGGCTTCTTCAGGCTTACTGATTTATATAGTATGTATAGAAAAAAACACCAGAACCAAATGTCAGCAATTATTATCCCTAAATGATAGAACTATTGATGATTCTTGCCTTCCTCATTTTTCTCATGTGTAATCTCCAAATTTTCTAAAATTAACATTAATGTCATTATTATAAGGAAAACAAACCTATTAAGGTGTATTTAATTGCTAACTTGAGGACGGTCATGCCAAATTAGTGCCAGGCACTTCCCTACCATACTTGAAATTGCAGAATCTCAATTATCTTTCTCAACAAAACAAGCATAATCCTCATGCATTTGCCTTTACTGCTGTCTAGGGATTCAAACAGCCACTTCTGAACCATGTTACAGGACTGGCCATGGTTCTGAAAGCAAGCAGATGCAGCAGCCACAAAGGTCTAAAAATAACTCCATGGGCACAGAAGAATGGGGACGGGGTAAGGGGCTTCATGCAATTGGCTTGGAAAAGCAAGATGCTTTCTGTAAAGAGGAACTCACCCTCTAATTAAGACAGTAAAGAAAATGGCCACCAGCAAGCTCTTCCTTAAAAGACGGAAAAGTTCCCAATGCATGTCACAGTTTCCTTTTCCATTTTCCTTAATTTCTTACTCCCTACTTCACTTCTCTTTGCTCTGCCAGAGCTGTCCATGATAAGCTTTACATGATGAATCACTCTGCTTAAGAGTGAATACATCAGCATTTTCTCCAGGTTCAACTCAGAACAATTATCAGCACAATTTATACCCTGAGGTTCCCAAAGTCAGACTCAATTCTCATCAACATTAAGAAACCTACCCGATTCCCAAAATATCCTCTACAGACTTGCTCGAGTGCAACTCTTTTCTATACAAAGTAGCTAAATTTATTGCTCCAATATTAGCATCACAACCACCATGGCTAATGCTGCCATTAGATGCCTGCATATATAAAAGAAGGCATCCTCCTTCCTGTAGACTCTCTTTCAAAATGCCTAAGAATATAAAGGCACCAAGCCTGAAACAATCTTCACAACTTTTGACCTCATCCCCACAAGGCCAAAATATTCTACCCATCTTTCCTGGATAGTGATATTGAAAAAGTGATTCAAAACATAATCTCATTAAAAAGGAAACATTACATAGGTTCTAATTCTTTCTAAAGAAAAACAAAGTCACATTCTCCACAGATACATCACTGCTCTAAGGATTTTGATAGAACTCTGAAGGTAATACAGAAACATCAGCAAGATTCTATAGAAAGCTTTTCTTGTTTTCTGCCTTAAGTCTGCTCTGACTTGAAGATCCAAAATTGGTAGTAAGTGATCCCGTACTTCTCTAAAGCTTAATTCCATTCTTGGCAAAGAAAAACATACAGCAGGTCCTCCAACCTGACAGACCTGACTTTAATACTTTCACTGTTCTCACACAACATGATGCTTCATTTGCCTTGTTTTAACCTTGGAAGAAAAGCTATGGCAAAACTAGACAATGTATTAAAAAGCAGAGACATCACTTTGCTGACAAAGGTCCATATAGTCAAAGCTCTGGTTTTTCCAGTAGTCACATGGATTTGAGAGTTGGACCTTAGAGAAGGCTGAATGCTGAAGAATGGATGCTTTCGAATCGTGGTTTTGGAGAAGACTCTGGAGAGTCCCTTGGACTGCAAGGACATCAAACCAGTCAATCCTAAAAGAAATCAACCCTGAATATTTATTAGAAGGACTGATGCTGAAGCTCCAATACTTTGGCCAGCAAGATTTAGGGCAAGAGAAAAAGAGGGTGACAGAGGATGAAATGGTTGGATGGCATCACCGACTCAGTGGACATGGGTTGAGCAAATTCCAAGAGATGGTGAAGGACAGGGAGGCCTGGTGTGCTGCAGTCCATGGGGTCACAAAGAGTCAGACACAACTTAGCAACTGAACAACAACAAAGCCTACCCAGAAGCCTCTGCATTATTGAAGCCAACCAGCAACATAAGTCCATTGGCCAGCAAAGACCCCAAAACCAGGCCAGAATTTTAAAGACTGCTGGTAAAGCCTGAATTCAACAACTTCAAAAATGGCACATGAATAACAAGAGCCCAGTTAATATAAACTATAAGTTTTCATGCTGTTTCATTAAGTACCTTCCCAAGTTATCAATAGAGATTTGCTAAATCCATTTTCAACGCCAATAAAATGAGATCAGTTAAGTTTTGAGAATCATATTTTAGAAGAGAAGAGCATCATTTGTTATAGAAATAAACTTCCTTCTGAGTTATCCATACGTTTAAACCACACAAAGCTGATGGACGACACAGATCAGACTGTGCATGTGGGCTGGTTAGGGATTTTCATTACCCATTAAGGTCTGCTGTGAATCATCTATGTATTTCACAGAGTAATGTCAACAAACTAAGGAAGTAACCCTTTTCAACAGCGTATGTTTTCACTATAATCCTTCTATCTGACATTTCTTTATCCCTTATATAAAAAGTCTATTTATGACTTCAAGTCATCTGGAGATAACCTCAGTTCATCAGAGGAAAAAGCAAATGAGCACCACTTCAAAAGTCATTCATTATAAACAGCCTGAGTCTGCAGAAAGAACAGGCAAAGAGAGTATTTAGTCACTTCTAAGGCTTGTGGTGATGTGTAAGGCTTGGCCATTCCTTAATTGGCTGCAGCATTTCCAATTAATTATCAGTCACAAAATTTAGAGTTCCTTTGCCTTCTCAGACCACTCTTTCTTTAGATCCATCATGGATCTAAGTTGGTTTAGAAATACTTTTGTCAATTTATCACATTTTTGAAAACCTATATAAACTCAAATCTGTCTTTCCTAAAACTATGTTCAAAAAATGCTCTAGTAACCTTATAGAGATTATGCATTCACCCCAAAATTGTCCAACCCCTTTGCCAATTTCCTCATGTGGAGGGGCAGGCAGGAGCCATGAACAAGGTGGGGTACTGGGATTCAGATATAAAGGGACACAAAGAATAAGACAGGAAACTCTTAATAAGGCAATAGAAGGTCTCTGGATCTGAATAAATGAGACAAGTCAAAATCTCTTACAGGAAGCCAAGGCCAAATGCCAAAGTCAGCAACTCTAAACAGCAAACCTAAAGGGACCAGGAGAAAGAATCAAGATCAAGTAACCAACTTAAGAGTGAAAAGCTAGGATAAACTGAGATAAAAGCAACAGTATGGATAGGTAGGTGAGTCAATAGGTCAAGGCAAATATTAAATATAAATACTCAAGTTGTCTAATAATGTGAAAATGACCTAAAGAAGTAATGTTGTTTTAGGGGGTATGATGAGATGTGGTGATTGTTCTCAATATATTTTAAGGAGAACTTACATAAGATACTATGTGTGCTAAGTCACTTAGTTGTGTCCAACTCTTTCCAGCCTCATAGACTGTAGCCCATCAGGCTCCTTTGTCCGTGGGATTCTTCAGCAAGAACACTGGTGTGGGCAGACATTTCCTTCTCCAGGGGATCTTCCTGAGCCAGGGATCAAACCTACGTCTCCTATGTCTCCTGCATTGGCAGGCAGATATTTTACCACTAGCGTCACTTGGGAAGCCACGTAAGATACAAAAGACTCTCCAAATCTTGCTGGTAGGTTGGCAAATACCCCCCATGTGATCAACAAAATGTTCACAGGAGCTTTTTTTCACAACTCACAGGAAATATATCTTTATAGCTTAGGAAGCATTCATTGTTCAGATGGAGTTCTGCACATGCCCTCCTATCGAATGACTGCCAGGTAACTTAGTTATTGAGACAACACAACCCTGAGTAAACAGTAATCATGGGTAGAGTGATGGAATCGGAATTATAAGTCCTAGATCCCGTCAGTTCAGTTCAGTTCAGTCACTCAGTCGTGTCCGACTCTTTGCGACCCCATGAATTGCAGCATACCAGGCTTCTCTGTCCATCACCAACTCCCGGAGTCTACCCAAACCCATGTCCATCGAGTCAGTGATGCCATCCAACCATCTCATCCTCTGTCGTCCCATTTTCCTCCTGCCTTCAATCCTACCCAGCATTGGGTTCTTTTCCAATGAGTCAACTCTTCGCATGAGGTGGCCAAAGTATTGGAGTTTCAGCTTCAACATCAGTCCTTCCAATGAACACCCAGGATTGATCTCCTTTAGGATGGATTGATTGGATCTCCTTGCAGTCCAAGGGACTCTCAAGAGTCTTCTCCAACACCACAGTTCAAAAGCATCAATTCTGCGGCGCTCAGCTTTCTTCACCATCCAACTCTCACATCCATACATGACCACTGGAAAAACCATAGCCTTGACTAGACGGACTTTTGTTGGCAAAGTAATATCTCTGCTTTTAAATATGCTATCTAGGTTGACCATAACCTTCCTTCCAAGGAGTGCTTGGCTCCAATTCCAAATGGTCAAATCCCCCTTTACCCTCTGACTCAGCTTCCCCGTCTGTTTGACATATAGTAACAACAGGAAAGAGAAAAAGAAAGAGATTATTACAAGGTATATCCATGGATGCCGGAATTGAATTTTGTTCTTTTGCATTACAAAATCTATTCAGAAATACAAGACAGTGCTATTAGATTCAACAGTCTACTAAAGTACTGTTCATGCTGTTATTTTTTATTTCACCTTTTCTTTGAGAAACAATACCTATGAACAAATTTTCAAATGAAAAGACTAAAAATACTAAATTTGGCATTCCTGAAGCTAAAAACTAGTAAACCTTAGCAATGTTCTCACCCTTTATTTACCCCTCTTTTCAATTAAAGACATGCGGTGAGCAGGAACTAGGAGTATTTAAACACCAGCTACATAAAGGAATTGCAAAATCAGTGAAAATATTTACTCTTCCTTTTTCAATGAATTTATCATCAACAGTGGCAACAAAAATGAACTTCAGTTAAAAAGATCTGAAGAGGTAAAGGCACATAAACCACTCAAGAGACCTAAGTGAGCATGAAATATCTAAGATGATTTTAAAAACCAAGACTTCACTGGAAGAATAACAAAGGCTGGAAGGATGAGGTATTCCAAACACAGAAAGGTAAAGGTATGCATGATGGGTCACAGATTAATAAGACTACATGGTGAAAGGAACCTAACTATGCACAAGGGTGACTTACTGAAACAAATGTGGAAATTCTGTGTAGCACATACATTTTGATGCACAGATCCTACTGACAACCATCTACTTTTTCTCTTCAAGTAGTGTCTGTTTTCAAAGCAAATATACATCAGCAACCCAAGAGATATTTAATAAGTATTAAACAACACTGGTTATTTCTGAGCTGCACCAAGGCACACACACATGAAGATGATTATACTCTAAGGTATACTCAGTCTCTACTCTTGCCTAACAGAGATTTAGGAAGTTTTGTTACCATGTTCCTTTAAAAAGTCTAGTTTTTTAAAACAAGGGTCTAAATATTTTTACATATTCCATCGCTGATTTACATAAAAATAAATTATAGTTATTAAAATACACTCTGAACTTCTGCCTTGTATACTCAAGGAAAAACTGGCCAATGCCCAGTTCTTATAAAGTTATATTCATCTAATCTTACTTTAAACCACACCCCAAAATGCCATCTAATAGTTACTTGTGATCTCAGTTAAATAAATCCCCTAAACCAAATTCTGCAAGTCAGTTTATAATCATTTTTCCTGGCCACTATTATAAAATAGACCTAAATATTAATATTGTATTTTTTGGACATTAAATCAGTGGCTACTAAATTTTCTCCTACAGAATAATTCATGAGTCATACAGATGGCTATGTCCAAGAATTCACTTCAGAAACATCAATGGCCATTAAAGTTTTTCTGAAATGTTTGTATGGTACATCCTGCCATGAATGACAATTGGTTAATTTGTCTATTAAATTAGTATGCTCTGAACCAAGTCAAAAAATATTTATTCTTTCACATGCTGAAATCAAGCTCACTTCAGAATTCAGTATCTCTTCTATCTTGAATCTATTACTATTTTAAATGATCAAAGACTTCAAGAACAATAAAAACTTGGCTTACAATCTCATTTGGGATATAATCGCATGTAAGCAAACTGGGCTACACATTCAGTTCAGTCTCTTCTTCCAAAATGTATACTCCTAAATTTGTCCAGGATCACAAAATTTCATTCTTCCTCTGTCAACTGAGCACCACAGGCAAGCTTCTTCAAAAGAAGCTGAACTTCAAAAAAGTTACTAATATGGGGTTTATTGAATAGTCTTCAGCTTGGTTTCTATTTTTTCCAGTCAACCAGTATAAACCGTAACATTTGCATTAGTTAGGGCACTTGATTGAAAATACTACTTAATAAGAACATCGATCAGTAAATAGCACAAACTAGGAACATATTATCTCTTTGAAAAACACTTTTATAATCTAGTATTATTATCTCTGTATTCACAAATGAAATATGTTCAAGGAGGTTACATACATTACTCAGATCACAAACCTAGTAATGGAGGAATCTAAGCCAGAATGCAGTTATGTAGATTTGGCTGACTACAAAGCCTGCACTATTTTATTATACACTATTTTTTGGAAATAAAGTCTGTACTATTTTATTATTATAATAATTATATTTTATTACAGTACAGACTTTATTTCTATTTATACTGTCTTTCTTTACACAGGGTACCCTTCAAGAGTCCATGAGCCATAACTCAAAAAGATATCTGGTCACTGACTTGAACTCTGTGAAAGTGAGTCACATTAAAATCTTGGTAATAACAACACATTTTTTCTTTTTTTTTAGTAACCAAGCATTATATATTACCAAGTGCCTTCCAATGAGTCCTCAACTTTTGCTACACCAAGCTTGGGATTGAGCCATTATTCCTTTAATTTTCAACAAGCCATCATTCTATTATTCTATTACTTTTATTTTCCTCTGATTATAAGTGGCTTTAAGAGCTGTCTAAATTCATTCCAGAGCTCAAACAACATAGCCTATAAACTTGTCAGTTTTAACTTTGAGGGTTACAGATCTGTTTGAGACTCAGAAGAAATGTGTACAAAGCCATACAAGCAGAGTTTTATATAAAATGAATGCAATTGCTTTGGAAAATTATTTTCTTCAAACACACCAAACAACTTTCAAAAACATTTTTAAAAAATGCGCATTCCAGGGAATAAACTAACCTCCTAGGGTTGTATGTGCCTAACTTCCAGTGATGAATGGATGCTGGAAAATAAGAATAAAATCAACTAACAGCACGCACACACATGTTCATAAAAATCTTAGAGGTTAAAAAAAAAACTAACAGTATACCATAAAAATTAGCCAAGGAGAATTACAGTCTTTCAGTTCAGTTCACCTGCTCAGTCATGTTCAACTCTTTGAGACCCCATGGACTGCAGCACACCAGGCTTCCTTGTCCATCACCAACTCCTGGAGCTTGTTCAAACTCATGTCCATTGAGTCAGTGATGCCATCCAACCATCTCGTCCTCTGTCGTCCCCTTCTCTTCCTGCCTTCAATCTTTCCCAGCATCAGGGTCTTTTCCCAATGAGTCAGTTCTTCCCATCAGATGGCCAAAGTATTAGAGTTTCAGCTTTAGCATCAGTCCTTTCAATGAACATCCAGGACTGATCTCCTTTAGGATGGACTGGTTGGATCTCCTTGCAGTCCAAGGAACTCTCAAGAGTTTTCTCCAACACCACAGTTCAAAAGCATCAATTCTTCGGTGCTTAGTTTTCTTTATAGTCCAACTCTCACATCCATACATGACTACTGGAAAAACCATAACTTTGACTAGATGGACTTTTGTTGGCAAAGTAATGTCTCTGCTTTTTAATATGTTGTCTAGGTAAGTCATAGTTTTTCTTCCAAGGAGCAAGCGTCTTTTAATTTCATGGCTGCAGTCACAATCTGCAGTGATTTTGGAGCCCAAGAAAATTAAGTCTCTCACTGTTTCCACTGTTTCCCCATTTTTTTGCCATGAAGTGATGGGACCGGATGCCATGATCTTTGTTTTTTGAATGCTGAGTTTTAAGCCAACTTTTTCACTCTCCTCTTTCACTTTCATCAAGAGGCTCTTCAATTCCTCTTCCCTTTCCACCATAAGGGTGGTGTCATCTGCATATCTGAGGTTATTGATATTTCTCCTGGCAACGTTGATTCCAGCTTGTGCTTCATCCATCCTGGCATTTCGCATGATGTACTCTGCATACAAGTTAAATAAGCAAGTTGACAATATACAGCCTTGACGTACTCCTTTCCCAATTTGGAACCAGTCCATTGTCCATGTCCAGTTCTAACTGTTGCTTCTTGACCTGCATCCAGATTTCTCAGAAGGCAGGTAAGGTGGTCTGGTATTCCCATCTCTTTAAGAATTTTCCACAGTTTGTTGGGATTCACACAGTCAAAGGCTTTAGCGTAGTCGATGAAGCAGAAGTAGATGTTCTTCTGGAATTCTCTTGCTTTTTCTATGAGCCAACGGATGTTGGCAATTTGATCTCTGGTTCTGGTTCCTCTACCTTTTCTAATCCAGCTTGAATATCTGGAGGCTCTTGGTTCACGTACAATCTTTAAGCCTATCTAACTGTCGGGATCAATTAACGCTTACAACAATTCAGCACATTAGCTGAAAAAGTATCTTTCCATTTTACAGCCCTGTCTAGAGAACTTTTAAAAACATATGTAATCTGTGTTTTAAAATGGCCTGCACCACCATGGTGACCAGCTGACCACTCTGCTTTATGGACTCATTTCCCTAATCTCCACCTCATTGAAATATGTCAGACAGATGTTTCGAGGCACATCTCTTAGCAACATATTCAGTTTCAATTAAAAACATTTGCAGATCTACATTACAAATGCTTGCAAATAGAATTATTTGCTAAGTCCAGAAATGTCAGAAATGTTCAGAGGAAGGATTTTCTTCTCTACTTCAACTGCAGCAACTCTGTTTCAAAAGTAGGGCTGCCGGGCGGATAAATTGAAGCCCAGTGGATGACGTTCCATCAAAACAATCTGCAAACGTTCATTTTGCTGCCACATTCAGTAGAAACCAGTTCCTACTGTGATACTGACACTGCTATAATGTTGATTTATGCTCTTATGTCTTCAAAAATTAATAACCATAACTTTTGTTTTTTTAATGCTTTGGAATTGCCAGCAGTATGCTACCTCCAACTGGCTCTAAATAAAGCAGTTCGTGATTTAACTTGTTTTCAGAAGCAGAAAGCCATCTCTCTCTGAAGCTTTGGGTCCTAACTGGTTTTTTATGCAACAAAGTGAAGCTAAAGATCCTATCACTGTCCTCTGTGCCCAAGAAGTGGTGAGAGAAAACTGCAGAGCCCTCGGTGAAGAAGTCAAAAACAAAGACTTTAAAATGTGCACTTTTAAATTGAAAACGGTTATGCTATGGTTATTAAATCATCCATGTTACCAACCAGTACTTTAGTCTAATGTGCTAATGTGTTCTTAAAGCTTTAATCAGAGGGGAAAACTGAGGCATCCACCCAGCCTCAAAATATCTCTGTAAATCTCTATGCTTTGCTTTGAAACTTCAAAGACTCTCGTGGATTTTACACTTAAAATTAATAAATTTATGTTTTATTATAAAATATCTCCTTCCAAATATACAAGTAAAAGTGACGCTTCAGGTAAATACTATATATTTATCCTATGTTCCACACCACTCAACCTCAGAAGCATCTGGAGCCCAGTTTGAAAAGGAAGACTTTTCTGTATTCATTAGAAGAAGGGCTAAGTCAGTGCCAGCACACAGCTTGGCAATGGCTCATAATGCATCCAAGTGACTCAGACCAACTCTCATCTATTCCTTTCAGCTTCTCATTATAACCAAACTGGCCATGATAAAGTAATACAATGACTATTCAAAATCTCTTGTCTATTTTTGTTTTCCCAGGAAAACCAACAAAAGCCCACAAGCCCAATCCTTACTCAGCTCAACACACTTACTTGCCTTCTCAACCTTGATGAGATGTGAGTCTGGACAGGTCAGCTCTGCCTAAATATATGATATTTGCATGAGTTTTATGTTTGATGCTGTTGGACAGAGAACAGAGGGAAAAAAAAGAAAGAATTCCACTGGAAAGGGAGGAACCTAGAAAGTCAGCCAAATTTCCAGTCTCTCAAGATTCAGTCAGTCATTGTTTGGCTTGATAATTTTATAAATTCCAAGAAAATTAAATATACTATTATTTAATATGTTCGGCTTATTCAATCTCCCTTCAATAGCATGGATAACGAAGGGCTGACCATGAATGTGCAAAGTAGATGTCATCAATGATCTTATCAGGTAGGCTATTGATTCATTCACATTTGTAACAAGTTTCTACATACTTGTAATGAGTATACTATATACATGTAATGAGTAAACTATATACCATAGTGCTCTGAGTGGGCTCACATCTCACAAGGGGAAAACCCACATGTAAACAGATAATTACAGCAATTGTGTTAAGAGCTTTTGATTTATTCATTCATCCAATTGATGCTTATTAAACACCTACTGTGTATTGAGCCCTTACTAGGCATTATGCTATGGGCCCTAACAGAATAATGCTGGGGTTTTTTTTCCTTAAAGCATTTTAAAGGCCTACAGTTCAGAGTGGTTGGAGAACAGAGCACTAAAATGTGGTAAGAAAGAAAGAGATGAGTATAAAAATAGATACATGATAAATTGTGAAGGGCCCTATATACTTTGATAAGGCACTTAGACTTTATCCTCTTAATACCAATAGGGAAGTGCTGAGGGCCTCAAGCAGGGAGTGGCCAAACCAGGTGTGTGTTTTAGAAAGCTGTTTAGGGCAGTGCCAACTGGTGGGGTGGGGAAGGAGGATATTCAGTAGTTCTTATAAAGAACTATAAATATACCTACAAAGTTGTGATAAGGAGTTGTGGACACCTATCCAAGTTGACTGTTTTTGCATCTCAGTATCTTTGTTTTCTTAGCTGCATACACCTTGAGAACATAGTAGCTGCTTCTGTTTGTTTCTAACAATTTAACCATCTGTGGTTCAGCTACCTGGCTTCAAAACTGTATTGAGCATTTCTTTTGCAAATCTGTTCATAAAAACACCACTTCCACTTATCAAACAACATCTGATAAGCTTACCTTATGTTCATTCTATAGTTTTCACCAACCTGAAGAAACTAAACTAACTTGTGACTCGAGCTAGCCAGCAGTTTTGTCTGTAGTCAAATAATGGTGGTGTGGTTTCCAATGCCGATGGCTTAGGAAGGCAAGCGACGCTCAGACGTCCATTTTCTTCACTGTTCTCATTCTACATCCACCACTGTTAACCCCTGGTAGCCAGTTATACTTGACGCATCTTTAAGTGCTTTTTCCGACAGCTGAAAGCAGAAATCTAAAGCAGGCCTTTAGCCAAGACAACACCTGAGTTGTGTTTTTCAAATAGGCCTGATCATCACATTTACCTGAGGTGATTAAAAATACAGATTACCAAGTTCCCAAGTCTCAGTTGGTCTGAAAGGAGAGAGGTGAGACAGGAATCTGTATTTTTAACAGACCCCCTGGGTGAGTTTATGAATTAGGTTGGTTTGGTAAACCTTAGATCGAAGCTACCCTAATGAGTTCCTTATAATTAAAGCAGCATTAAGCACATATTTTTCTCTTAAATACTTTAATGAAACTTAGGCAATCACGTTAAGTAATTGCTACCCATTTAATGTTTACTGAAACAGTTTACAACAATTTCACATGCCATTTTCTAAACCCTTCAGGCTTACTTGGCTTTCCCGCTGTGCATTAAACAGTTTGTTAACTATTAATAAAGAGTGAAGAAAAATCAGAATCTGGAGGTCATTCTAACAGTTAAAGGGGCTGCCAAGAAGCATGATTTGTAATTAGCAAAACACATGTGAGCTCCTTGTGGCATTAACCAGGTCCTATGATCAAAGGTTTAAAGAAAGAGCAGACCATGAATAAACAGCTCGCTTCCTAAAATAATTCACTTTCTCTTTTTTTCCCTTTCAATCAAAAAATGTACAGGAAAATGCTATTTTTGCTGGCCCCAACAAGCATTTGTGAGGTGACACTAGAGATAAATTAACTCATTGCAATCAGTTTAGTTGCTCAGTCGTGTCCAACTCGGCGACCCCATGGACTGTAGCCCACCAGGCTCCTCTGTCCATAGGATTTTCCAGACAAGAATACTGGACTGGGTTGCCATTTCCTTCTCCAGGGGATCTTCCCCACCTAGGGATTGAACCTGGGTATCCTGCATTGCAAGTGGATTTATTACCAACTGGGCCACCAGGGAAGCCCAGATGTGTAAATGAAACACAACCATTAATAGCTATTAAGTGATTACTATTATTAAAGGTCAGTCTTTGCATTTACTTTTTTTTCCATTTAATATAATGCTAGATTCCATTATTGTCCCCATATTATAGATGAGGAAACTGAGACACAGAGTAGTTAAATTACCTGCGCAAGGTCAAATAGCCAATAAGTAGCAGAAATGGGAACTGAAACCAGAGTCACTGCTTTTAATCATAATAGTGTACCGATAGAAAAAGAATTACGGGCTTGAACCGAGTTTGAGAGAGGTACAGAGCTATGACCAGAAGCATGGGAAGGAAAAGATTTTCAAACCAAGTCAGGCTTGCAAATCAGTATCCAATATGTTCCTGAGGGCCTACTATCTGTTAGGCACTGCACTCAATACCCTGTGAAATATCAGTACAAAGATGAATAAAACAGAACCCATTCTCATCTTCACTGACTGATTTAATTGTCAATGCCTTCCTAAAGCCTTCTCTAAGTCCAGATAGAATTAATCAGTGTCTCCTGTCTCCTGTAGGTGCACAAAGTAGTTGTGTGTCTCTCAAGCACTATGACATCACTCTTGACACTGCAAAATTATAATTAAGTCTTCATAAGTCTGCCGCTCCTCCTATTAGGTTGTTAGGTTCCATGGGCCAGGCTGGGAACAGCGATCATGTCTTAGCTCCTTCTCCAGTACCTGCATGCCTAGCACAGTGTGCCTAGGCACGCTGCCATGTCTCTCCATTACAGGTGTTTGATGAATGAAAGAACAAATGAAACTCAGAAAGGACACAATCGAGGCCATGCAACACAACTACTGAGCCCACGTGCCTCAACTACTGAAGCCCGTGCACCCTACAGCCCGTGTTTGGGAACAAGAGAAGCCACCACAGTAAGAAGCCTGCCCACCGTAACTAGAGAGTAGCCCCCACCTCCTGCAACTAGAGAAAGCCTGAACGTAGCAACGAAGACTCAGTGCAGCCACAAATAAATAAATACCTGGGATGCTATAGCTGCAGCTCAGTTGAGAAAGAGCAGGCAGCCTTTGAATTCATACAAAATCTTGTGATTCTGATTCTGGCTTACATCGTTAAACTAGGACCTCCTGTTTTATTCTCTGTGCTGAGGGTAACAGAAATTATGATTCCTAATCAAAAAGTAAAATGGGATGGGTCATAAATAGATACTTTTCATCCATATATACTAGAAGAGTTGTTTTTCAAGTGATGGTCCATGGGAAAGAGTCGGGAGACCAAAAAAATGCCTTTAAGTCTGAGCAGCAAAGTCATCTTCAGACATTTGGACAGTAGGACAGAAAAACGTGTGAAACACTAAGAGGCTTGTTGCACTTCTGTGAAATGAAACTTACAACTGTGTGAGTGCCATTTGAGCTAAATTTTATTATCAATAACCAATCTGCGTGCATTTCTTTACTCCCAAAGAACCATTACATGAATGATAGATCAACTGACCCCACCACCCCATCTGAGCATTTACCTATCCCTCCCTTCTGCTAAATCCTCAGATTTATACCCATAATGTGCCTCAAGTTCATGAATGTACCACACAAGATCACTACCACACTCATAGCAGAGACTAAAATGGAGGAAATGAGATCTGATGGAAATTAGAGAGAGTAAAAGATGGGCACAGCCTGATTTTTAGACTTTTCTTTTGTAGATGGAAAACTTCATTTATAATAAAATACACCTACCATAAGCCCCAGAAATGCAATTACCACTAAAAGTGAAAAATTTTAAGGAAACATGACAGAGTTTGAAAAGCAATCTATCTAAAATCCATTTACCAAAATCTGTGCTTAGAGTATGTGATGATTCTATTTCCAAAACACCCTATGTGAGCCTAACATAGCACCTTCCTCCTTTCCCATATGGTTGCAAAGTCCCAGGCTTAGTATTACCAGAGTCATACAATGAAGGCTGCCACTGAAGGTCACCACAGAAATACATGTGTCCTGCCTAGAGACAGGCTACTGAAAACTACACATTGAGGATAGAATGCCTGCCTTCCTGAATCTCAGCACACCTGGGCACAGAGTAACAGCCTAGAGTTCACAGTGCGGGTAGTCCACACATCACAGAGGGTGAACTACAAACAACCAGCTAAGTTCAAGCCCAGAGGTCTGTATCCATATGTTCCCTTTGCAGTAAAGTTTGCTGCCTTATATTTTTAAAGGTAATTCTCATTAATAAGGAATATCTCTTACCTTCATACTTTGTGGAAGGAATCAGTCATTACAGTTACACAGTAAAATCAGAGTCACAGAATTTGAGATCTAGAAAAGACCTTAGAAATTACAAAAAAAAATATCATTTTACGCACAAGAAAACATATTTAGAGACACTAAGGGAAACGTCCATGTTCAGCAAGATTTTTTTTAATGCATTACTCTCCGCAATGTTGCTTTTTTTTATCACAACACACTTTATCAACAACCAAGTTGCTTTTAAGATATTTCCTTTGTGAAGACTGAAAAAAAATCACCATCACTTCCAACCCCACAAGAATAAGTATACAGCTCTTAACTCAAATACATTGGAAAAGATCTTGATGCTGGGAAAGACTGAGGGCAAGAGGAGAAGGGAGCAACAGAGGATGAGATGGCTGAATGGTATCAATGACTCAATAGTCATGAGTTTGAGCAAACTTAGGGAGATAGTGAAGGACAGGGAAGCCTGGCATGCTGCGGTCCAAAGGGTCACAAAGAGTTGGACACAACTTAGCGACTGGACAACAACAAAGACTGGAAAAAGTCACCATTATTTCCAAGTCCACAAGAATAAGTATATAGCTCTCAACTCAAATATGTGCCTCCTAGCCACATCTATAGTAATCACTCCTACCTTAGAAACTAAAATAAAATACCATCTTTACTAAGCTATATACCATCTTTCCCAATACAACAAAAGCATCAAACACCAAAAATAGAGAACAAAACTGGGAATGTGTCAGACTTGTCATAGTAAGTGTTATTCATTTCCTCAGCGCCTGTCTCCAAATGCCCTATTTCCTATGGCCAAGAAATCAGGGAGGCTGGTCGACAGCCAGTTGGCTAAAGTCACAGCACATCCTCCCGCCACTTTTCTGTCTCACAGACGCCAAAACTGAATCTCATAACTTGGCTAATTCAACCCTTCAGGCAAACCTAGAATAAAACTTTTCTTTAGGATTATAAACGACATTCACATTGTGGACATTTAGATGTGTCAGATGTCCTGCTTCAAAAAAGATGTTATAAGGATAAACATAAGAGCTAGACTAATAAATAAAACTTGCCAAGATTTCACTAAAGCTGAACCCCAAAGGACATTTTCAGCAGAAAAGTTTCCAATGGAAAGAACAAGGAATTAAACTGAAGACGAAGCCAAAAAAATGAAATGAAACTGGCCACTTATCTATGAGGCTGGCTGGAAGAAAATCAAGCCCCCTAATGACCCTCAGAAGCCCTTCTGCAAAGTAAGAAACAAAACCCACCTCTTCTTGAACCGGAACTGTTTCCTGTTGACATTTTGTAACCTGAAGATGGCCCTAGCATCCAACTGAGGAAACACATTTTCCAGGATGTGAAACTCACCTTCGGAAATCCCTTCCTTCCTATACTGTTAATTGTGTAACCAAAGGACTCTCACTTTCACCAAAACACCTAGATAATTTCCTTGAAAAAGCATAATACACATCTGACCATATGTGTGTATTTGGTGATTCACAAAATTACTGTTTTAATAGTTGATAAATGCTACCCTTGGAGTATCAATGTGAAGTATAAAACACTATCAGTCTCAACACTGAACTTAATCCTTCAAACTGTAGTCCTTCACCAGGCTGTACAGAAACTAAGCCATTAATGATCTCTATTCTCAGCCTCTTTCCATTTCTCCAGCCAAAGCTGCTTGCAGAACCCCAGTATATCTGCAACTTTCACTCCTTATCAGTAGCTCTTAAATGAATATACCTTCTGACCACCAAAGTAGGGTATTTTAATTTATATCTTCTCTGGGATTAAGAAGACTTATGAGGCATTCATTACTAATGCTGGATTATACTAGACAGAGTAAATTTAAAATAATAACAATAATTAACATTTGCATGGCAGTTTACAGTTCACAAAATGCTTTTAAATACATTACCTCACTTGAAGCTCACAAATCCCAACTAAGACGGGAAAAGGTAATGGAAAGAGAGCCTCAACAGGTCAGAGTGCTATTAAGTGGCAGAAGCAAAATCTGAACCCACAGTCCTCTGATTTCAAATACTATGATACTGTGTTCTCTTTTTACTGTGGCAAAAGAAACAAATATATTGGTGAATTTTAAAACTTTATTAATATGTGTGACATGGGAAATCCCCTAGTGGTTCAGTGGTAAAGAACCCACCTGCCAATGCAGGAGACATGGGTTCCATCCCTGGGTGCAGAAGATCTCCTGGAGAAGGAAATGGCAACCTACTCCAGTATTCTTGCCTGGGAAATCCCATGGACAGAGGAGCCTGGTGGGCTACAGTCCATGGGGTCGCAAAAGAGTCGGATGTGACTCAGCGACTAAACAACAACAATATGTCCATATATAGGGCAAAGATGAAAGTAAGGTGTGAGGGTAAGTAATCATCTTCTACAGAAAAAAAAACCATATGTGAGAAAACAAAGAGTAGGCAGTTTTAACGATGAATGTGTGATATGATTCTGGAGAAAAAGCACATGATGTTACAAGGGCAGCTCCAGGGTTAAGGGATAATTATAAGGTCAATAAGCTAAAGAAGCTCAAAGTATCTACCTGGAGATGCAGACTCAGTTCATGATGCTGACAGTTGACAGTACAGGGGCTGTAGCTGCATGCCCCTGGGCAAGGCATGGTTAATGCAGATTCTTCAAGGACTCTGTCCCATGGCCAAGTCTCTCACTGAGTTTTACAAGGACCTCTTTGTCTTGGGTCCCCTCCCAACACATGGGAAACCTCAGAATGTCTCTTGCCACTGAGTGCAACTAAGCTGAGCCACTTGGTATTACTGGCTCTCGAGGGTGGCCAGCTAGTTGAGCCAAGACATATTTCCAATATTTCTCAGTCCTGCAAACAACCTATACTTTGTAAGAGCTTGTCTTTTATCTTTGACAAAAGATTATGGGATTTTTTTTTTCCCAATAATACTTTAAAATCCAGATAATTTGAGAGAACAACATACTAGTCAATGGAGAATAATTTCTTATTTTCTACCCTTTATTTCCTATCACTCAGCCAATATTGCAAACCAATATGTCTGTGGAAATGACATATCTACAAAGACCGAATGCTTCTCCATTTTAACCTGAGAGATCAGAGTTTTAAGTATGTGTCATAAGTGGAGCAACACTTGAAATTATCAGATCCAAGGTATGCCAAATATACAGAAGTAAGCCACTCCTGAAATTAATAAAACATTAAGGAGACAATACAAATAACCAGTAGAAATTATCAAACTATATTTCAGTCTTCCAAAGCCTTTTTTTATATTTAAAACATTATGATTTAGTTTAGTGTGCCTAAAGGGCTTCCCAGGTGGCTCAGTGGTAAAGAATCTACCTGCCAATGAAGAAGATGCAGGTTGGGTCCCTGGACTGGGAAGATCCCCTGGAGAAGGAAATGGCAACCCATTCTTGCCAGTATTCTTGCCAGGAGAACCCCATGGACTTAAGAGCCTGGAGTGCTACAGTCCACGGGGTTGCAAAGAGTCAGAAACAACTGAGCGACTGAGCGTGCACATGGTATGTTCAAAAGTAACTAATGGACCCCAAACAGAAAACACATCCAACTCTAAATAAAAATAAACCTGAGAAGCCTACAGCTTTGGCATTTATCCAGACATATCTTATAACATAGAAATGTTGCATGCCACTAAAAGGTACAAATTGAAATTTTAGGCTCACGGTTCATTGACCACTACACACAAGGTAGGTCAATTACTAACTATTACAAAACACAAGTTAATCTTTCTATATGTGCATTTAAATGCATATAAATCCCAAGAGAAAAGAGAAGAAAGATAACGTTGGAGAGGACTCAAGAGCAAAAGGATTAAAAGAGTTTTTGACTTGCTGCTCCATTATTTGTTCTTTATTATATTGCTTTTGACTCCATTTTGCTTCGACTATGGAAATAAAAATATGTTAAAAATTTTATTTGCATGAATTAAAGAAAGAAAATTTTAAAAAAACAAGTTTAAAAGATTTGGTTCAAAGTAGGACAACTAAAGACCTGGAAACAAGTGCACAATAGCACAAAGCTTTAGAAATGGAGGAGTGGACAGCTTTCACCGTGACATGGTTGAGCACACTCTCATAATGAAGACTCTTTCAAAGTGAAAAGGCAGGAGGGACTAGACATTTTTTTCTCCAATCAATTTGGAAAAGGGATTCGGTTCTGTGATTGCCTCCTCTCTTAGGAAAATCAAGGCAAATCCCCTGAAAATCTCTTACATGGATATTAAAAAGGACCTGTGTGTTCCAAACTAGAGGTGAAACAGCCAGTCCAGCATTGCAGCATAAATACTTGGGTTTGCAGTTCCAGAGTCTAAGCTGTCCCATAGGATCAAGAGACAATTCTTCTCCAGCTCTAAGTCCAGAGGCAGAGCAGCAGCCCCTAGTCTCTGTGTGCTAGACTCAAATGGGAAATGACCTAGCTCTGAGCAGGGCAAGAATCTCAGCAGAGAGCTCGGAAGAAGAACCTGACAGAAAGGCAAGTGTGGGGGCAGGGAAAGGAGTCCTCCCCTTGCCACCGTCCATGATTGATCCAAGAATGTCATTTTAAATTGTAAGAAGGAGGAGTCTGGCTCAGGATAGATTCAGCCTAAACTATTACCAGCCGCAACAGAGTAGAAGCTGAAGAATGGTCCAACTCCCAGAAGGAGGTCCCAGGTGCTAAGCTAAACTGTCAATCATTTTAGGTTACATTACAATGGCAAAGCCTCGGCTATCACCTCTGAAGAGAACGCCACCTACATATACCCTCTCATATACCACTGACCATACTGCAAACTGAGACAGACTTTGTGGAGGATAACTGTGATAATGTGTAGCAGAAGCTTCCAGTTCTGCTTCTGGACCCAGCAATTCCACTTTTTGCAATTTATTCTAAGGAGATAACTATGGATGGCTTCAAGAATTTAACTGCAGAGATATTTGTTAAAACACTGCTTATAGTAACCAAAATGAGGAAGAACCTAACATCCTCAAACAGGGAAATGGTTAAGTAAATTACAGTACATCTGTACAACAGCCTTAAAATGATACTGGGTTGGCTATAAAACTATATAATAATCTAGGAAGACATTTGTGAGACACTGTTAGGAAGAAAGTAGGTTTTGAAGATAGTATGTATTTATAGCACATTACCATTTTTGTCAAAAATATATATGTTTAATATACAATTTAGGAGGATATGCTTCAGTGCATACACATATACATTACTTTTGCAATTAAAAATATTTTTGAGGTAAAATAGATAACTCCTAAATCTACATCTGTAATTATGCTGTTCCTAAACTTTAGTCTCCAATTATCATTTCCAACAGAAAGGAGCTCTATTCCCGACTTCAGTCATTGAAATTACTGCCCTCAGTCATCCATACCTAAAAACTTTAGGTCTGAATAAGCATATTTTAAAACTTGAGCATACCTATATGGCCAGAACTGTAGAAAGGTAAATCAACAGTCTCATAAAAGCATTAAGTTATATATTGTGGTGATCATTTCACAATATATGTAAGTCAAGTCATCATGCTGTACACTTTAAACATATACAGTCCTGTACGTCAATTATGTATCTCAATAAAACTGAAATTTTAAAAAAGCAGTACATTATAAAGAATCTGTTTTATGGAACAAGATGAATTTTTTGCAATGGAAAAACTACCCTTCTGACTAGAGATTTATGCTTTAATCTCAATATAACTATAAATATAATATTTGTAACAACTGTGGGTATCATTGGTTCTTTCCGTATCATTGGTTGAAGAAACCCAACTACTTTTAGGACACATCCTAAAGTTTAAGTTAAAAGAGAACACTCAGTCTAGAAAGATGGTACTGATGAACCTATTTGCAGAGCAGCAAAGGAGACACTGACATAGAGAACAGACTTATGGACACGACTGGAGGGGGAGAGGAAGGAGAGGGTGGGCTGTATGGAAAGAGTAACATGGAAACATACATAACCATATGTAAATAGATAGCTGTGTAAACAGATTTGCTGTATGACTCAGGGAACTCAAACCAGGGCTCGATAACAATGCAGAGGGGTGGGATGGGGAAGCAGGTGGGAGGGATGGTCAAGTGGGAGAGGACATGGGTAAACCTATGGCTGATTCATGTTGGTATTTGGTGTAAACCAACACCATACTGTAAAGCAATTATCTTTCAATTAAAAATAAATAAATTTTAAAAAGTAAAAATAAAAGAGAACATTCAACAGATAGAAATCCGTCTGTTAAGGGGTAATTTCTGTCTTTCGTCCTTAAATCGGTGGCATGTGTGTTGTCTATAATTAGTGGCAAAATCTCCCTCAAAAGTGGTTTCTAGATGCCTTCCTCAATCAGTCTCTGATTCATCATGTGCTCAGGAATGTGATTCTAACAGGCACACTTGCTAGCTCAGTGCAAAAGAAATATTACTACCCATTCCACTGACATAAAAAAAACTCAAATGAGTTTAATCTCTTTCAGGACCAGTTGAAGACATACATTCCTCCCCTAGCCAAGTCCCAACCAATATAAAAACATCCCAACATGAACTTACATCAACCCATGATCTAATGTGATGAGTTTACCAAGGTCTCCAAGAACCCGAATGAAGTGCCAAGCAAAATACAATGAACAAGGGAGCTCCAGAGTGAAGACACACTTCATACCTGTTAGAGGAATCTGTTTCACTGCAGCACTAAACAGATTCACAGGGGAAACCTTTCCTGAAGGGAGAATTTGCTTCTCCCTTCAATTCACAGAAATCTCATTGTTATTTTTCTGAAATGTTCCATCTGGTTCCAGAAGGAATTTACTGAGGTTACTAGTATACTCCTAGTTTTGGAAGGAACATGAAAACTATTTCTGGAAATTTCTGTCAGGTTAAGTTCTCCTTTAAATTCACTGGGGAACCAAAGACCCTAACTTATTCCTTGGAATTTCTCTATCATCTACTCCAAAAAATTATTGTGCAACCATTACCTCACCCTTCACTGATGTGATGAAAACTCACCCTCTTCGCTGGTTCACAGTAAGAGGACAGCTCATACCCATGCCAGTATTCCTGCCTGGAAAATTCCATGGACAGAGGAGGCTGGTGGGCTACAGTCCATGAGATTGCAAAGAGTCAGCCATGACTGAAGCATGCTTGAGCATAAGCATACAGTGAATGCTTTCAGTAGGAGGGCTCTGACCTTAAGTGTGACAGGGCTAGGTCCTGGATTGTAAATGGATACCCTGAAAGCTCAAAACATATGACATGGAAAGAAACACAGTTACCCTCAATTTAAGGACCAAGAGAATGATCTAACTGACCCTGGTGAGCCACCACTGAATTGACTTTTTCATGTGACACCGGCAGTCTATGGACTTATGGAGTCAGCTAGTGAGAACTTGCCTGGTCTCTAACCAAGCTGTTGTTCACTGCATTATATAAAACTCTCTTTATTTCTTTCTGGATCTGGGTTGGTGATACCTGTGCCTCTCCTAAACAAGTGATTTGTTTCTAATTTGTTGTCTCTATAAGAGGAATAAGCAATCAAGTTTCTTATTGGTAGAAAATTTTAAAACAAAAATGAGGCTTACATATACCACATGGCCATGACTATTGATTTACGTTTGTTCATTCTTGACTCCTTTTAAGTTGCTATCTTTTTTCTCCCTTTCATTTTCCCACTTACTTATAATTTATTTTACATTCATGTAGTAACTATCTGTCACCTGTTTTTTGGTAACAATGTAGAGTTCAAATAAGTAAATTTAGAAAGTTTCTAGACCTTTCAACAACTATTGGCTCTATTAAATATGCACCGCATACTGCAGCTTTGGGGGAAATCAAGACGAAACACGCTATCATGAATATCACAGTCATGTATCAACTTGAACAATCAGGAAATTTTCAGATTCCCATGCAATCTGAGTTTAAGCACAGTTCCAAGTTTACCCACCTAAATGACATTTTATAAAGTACTTCAAAAACACTATATTTTATATCAGAGATACAACACAAATAGAGACATGAAAATCTGTAGAAACACTAAAGTCACTTCTTCAATTATAGCAAAATTGTATTTACACCCTAGTTATTTCTGGGCATCTACTACCTAAGTATATGCCTAAGAACAGAAAGAAAAATGAGCTAAAGAAAAAAAAATTCATCCTATCTCTACCTTCACCCCTTCTCAAGTAGCTTGCTGTGACTATAAATTCAAAATCACATATTTAACTCACCAGAAAAGCAGTACATTTTCATCTACTTACATCTACATCTCACTATGCTACACCTAAAGTTCCACTTTTTCTAACTATTGAGACTACCACTAATCAGTTAAAGAGGAGATAAATTAGAAAGTCTGTTTTCTTTCTACAAACCTCTCTCCTTTGAGTTGTGAAAAATTTGAGGTCTTCATCATATCTAACCTATCACCTCCATTGATAATTCTAAATTTAGAGTGTTGGTGCAAGGTTGACCAAAATTTCTTTGGTCAAGTAAATTAATATTAATTTTTTCATAACCTTTAATTGGATACTTACTGTTTTCCACAACTCAACATATTTGACAAATACTTTTCAAACTCACCCATTACCATACACCAAACAGTAGTATCCATGACACTGCTATATTTAAAATGGATATCCAACAAGTATAGTACATGGAGCTCTGCTCAGTGTTATGTGGCAGCCTGAATGGGAGGGGAGTTTGGGGGGGAATGGATACATATATAGGTATGGCTGAGCCCCTTGCTGTCCACCTGAAACTATCATAACATTGTTATTCGGCTATATTCCAATATAAAATTAAAAGCTGAATAAAATAAAAATTAAAACATAATCGTACGCATGAATTGACTTTCAAATATTTGATTTTACTTTTTCCAAGGGATTTTCTCCAGAGCCAGTTTGATCTTGTGAATCCAAGCCCAACAGTTCAGCTTTGAGAGCTTTTCTCTCATGGAACACACCAAATCACCTGACTGGTTTGCATAATACAAGCAATCTAACCTCAACTTCTTCCTGAGGTGACCTCATAATTTCGCTTGAAATATTGAAGACCCAGATAGCCAGTCATATGTGCTAAAGCAATTACAGAAGGGATTTATTTATTAAACATTAATCCCCTTGTCATGCAGAGTACCTAGAAAATCCCTGATGCACTTTTACACTGAAACTTCACTGGAAACATATTTTTCTAAGACTCCAAAGACCTTTTCCTTAAATCCGATAGGCCTTTCTCAAGTTCTCAATCCCCTTGACTTCTATGCTTCATTTAGCACTGTTGAAATTCTCTCCTCGCATGGTTTCCCTGGATGTTCTCTGTGTTCCTTCCACCACCTCTTTGTCTCATTTGCTGACTTTCCTTTTTCCCTGCCTCCACCCCCTTGGCTGGCAACAGCTCCTAAGGTTGGAAACTGGCTTTCTGCATTTCTCTCTGTATTCTCCACTCCGAAGCATATACCACATGCACTACTGAACTATCATCTCACACGGATGCCTCAAAAATCAATTGGCTTGACCTCTCAAATTGTGATCCATCTCCAGTTACTGACTGGTCATCTCAGGTTATGACCCTGACACCTAAAACTAACATCTCTACCAGGGAAAAGGATGGGGGGAAGGGACACTTAGGGATTAACCTGTACACACTGCTATATTTATAACAGATAACCAACAAGGACCCAGGGCTTCCCTGGTAGCTCAGCTGGTAAAGAATCCGCCTGCAATGCAGGAGACCCCAGTTCGATCCCTGGGTTGGGAAGATTCCCTGGGAAGGGAACAGCTACCCACTCTAGTATTCTGGCTTGGAAAATTTCATGGACTGTACAGTCCATGGGGTCACAAAGAATAGGACACGACTAAGGACTTTCACTTTCAACAAGGACCTACTGTATAGCACATGGAACTCTGCTCAATGTTATGTGGCATCTGGACAGAAGGGGAGTTTGGAGAAGAATGGATACATGTACATGTATGGCTAAGCCCCTGTGCTGTCCACCAAAACTATCACAACACTGTTAACAGCCTATACTCTAATACAAAATAAAGTTTTAAAAATAAATAAATAAAATGGGTAAGCAAAAAGGACCTATTGAATAGTACAGAGAACTCTGCTCAATGTTATGTGGCAGCCTGGATGAGAGGGGAATTTTAGGATAGAATGGATTCATGTATTTGTATGGCTGAGTCCCTTTGCTGTCCACCTGAACCTATCACAACATTGTTAACTGCTATACTCCAATATAAAATTAAAAGTTTAAAAAAAAATAAAATAAAATGTAACAACTCAAAAATCCAAGCTCGTTTTTTCCAGTCCAGAAGACTTTCCCAATAACAACCCCCCCAAACTCTTATTACTTATTCCTCAATTACAAAAATAGCCCCTTAACACTCTCCCCACCTCTAGCTCCACCCCTCCAACCCACTGTAGACATTTATGCTGACTAATAACTACCATATTTCAGCACACTGCATGTATTCAAGAATCTATGGCATGTTCCTAGTGTCTTATCACATCAAAGCAATAATCAAATTCATCACAAATGATCCATGGCCATGAAAGCGCCATCTCAACCAAGCCAGTGTGCTTAGGACCCACCACAGGATTTGCTTATTGTTGTTTCCAAACCTGTGTCCTCACATTTACCTTTCTTCCCATTCAAAATGCCATCCTCACTTTTATTTTCCAATTTATGTTTCTCTCTTATCCAGTTCAAAACTCATCTCCTGCCTCAGCCCCACATCTTCATCACTACTGTTTTTGTTGCTCAATACTTAGATATTCTATTTACACTATTTTTATCACTTACTGATATGTTACTTGGCAAGTACTCTCCACTTGTGTCATAAGTACACATTATCTTTATCATTGCTAGATGATAAAATTCCCTGGAAAAGGGGAATCTCTCTAATTTATAATAACATTTTAGTTAATATATATAAAAACATTTAGAACATGTTGGTACTCTATACAGTACAGTACCAGCACATATCAACTAACTAGCTGTTAATTAATAACATAGTTGTCAAGGCTGACTGATGTCATAATCCTATATACAAATCCTAAGAAATACTGCAATGCAGATTTCAACCAACAGCCCCAAAAGATACAATTTCCTTCAATAAAAAGTTTTAAAATATTCCATTCTAGACACTTTCCCTCTTCAAATGAGCTTTATTTCTTTTCTCATACTTTCGTCTTTAGCTTGTCTACCTGCTAGAAGGAACAACAGTCATTTCTTACCTAACGTAATTACTTAACTCCTCTCTGCGTTGGAATCCTGGCTCCTCCACCCACTTTACTCTGTGCTGTTCTCAAAGGAATGCAAAAGCACCTAATCAAGGTCAGCCTAGGCCTCTGCTTAAGTCTCTAAAGTTTGAGAACCTAGAATCTAATTCAATGAGCCACCCCCAAAGTCAAGAAACAGCCTGTATTTGATTGAAGGATACAAAGGTCACACACATTTTGCCAGTCATACAAAAGGAGAAAAAAGTAAGAATTAGAATTGACTTATCTATAGCATGGAGTGAAGAAAAAAGTAGGGTACTCTCCGTAGAATTTCCATGGAGATTTTTTTTAACTGAATAAATAACTGAACTACACAAGATGTCTTGAGTTAAGATACTGGCCTGATGACATGAGATGCCCTTGAAAGCTCCTCAAGAAGCCCTGCTCTACCTTTGCTCTCCAACTCCTAACGTGTACTGCAACTTTTAATATGTACTAATCTCATATTATATCTCCAACTTGTTACTGAAGAAAATTGTATCTTCTTGGACTGTTGGTTGAGATGCGCATTGAGGGTGCAGTGTGTCTGATAGTTACAGGATTTGGGTATACGATTATGACATTAGTCAGCCATGACAAAAGCATTAGTAATTTTTTCAAGCCAAACCATCAGGAGCTGCATGGACTTACCATCTCCATCAGAAAGTAAGGCCTCTGACATTTTCAACAACTCTTCCTGAAAGGAAAGCATTTACAAAACACAGGGCTAAACTGATGTATCCTAGATCTTTACCCATGACTCCCAATAGGGCACCATGTGAGACAGAACCAATCTGAGTAGGACATCATCCTGAATGTTGCGCCTTGCTGGCCCAGTCCCCTAGACTATCAGAACCAAAAGATGTCAGTATGCCATCACTACATATCAAAAATCAGATGGACATGAAGAGTTGCTAAATGCACTTTGTTAGATAGAGAACTTTAAAATGTCAGAGCAATATGGCCTGGGGATTTTCATCACCATCAGTAATAGATGATACAAGCTCATTTTAAAAGCTTGACTTGAGATTTTTTTTAAAATAATGTTTTGTGTCATTTATTCACACAGATCTTGGTGAAATTTAGTAAACAGAAAATCCTCTGTTTTACCTCATAGTTCAATACTCTGTTCTACCTCATAGATTCAGGGCAAAAAAAAATATTTAAACATTTTGTTTATTTCTTATGTGTTAAAACTGGTCATTGGATTTTTAACCAAAGCTACCAAAACCAAATGTTTTCATTTTGAACTTTCAAGAAGAAATCCGGGATAAATATAGCATCACTGAGACTTTTCTATCAATAGGAGAAAAGCGCTAACTCAAAAAAATATATGTATCTGATGAAAGCAAACTTCTGCTTCAAAACACAAAGGCCATACTGTACACTGAAGATATGGAGACAATCACTCTCAAGGGCATAGACATGAAGGTCAAATGCCAGTTGGTATTAGCAATGGAAACATGATCCCATAAATGAAAGACTGAATGACACTCAAAAGCCCATAAAACACAGGAGAACTCTACTGCTTCAAGAATGGTTAAGATCATCAGAGTGAATAGACTACAACTTATGTCCTTCCAATGTTCTGTACTTCCAGTGTCTCAAAAGCATAAAATGCTATTTTTATCAAGTTTTCTAAAAATGTGTAATTGTGTTTCCTTTCATTTGGTTTTAATTTTTATATTTTGTATGTCTGAGTTGCTTCCTATTAGATCTTTCTGTTCCTTTCTGTTCTTTCTAGAATGAGGTGCAGCACGGCTTGGTACAATGTATACTGGCAACTTGCTGTAAATCTGTACTGATAACTTGCCTGGAAATACTACTGCTCAGCTTCCTGAGGACCGAGACATCTAATTAGAGGATTTTAATCAATCCAGGCAATCTGCCTTCATGCTACCCAGAGTCAGAGCATGAACTCTGGCGTCAGACAAACATAACTCAAATCCTGGCTCTGCCATTTACTTAAAGGCGTCACCTCAAGAAGTTACTGTTACTTAACCTCATCAAGGGCCACCTTTTTTTTAAAGGTCATGATAATAATAAAGATAATCATAATACCTCACAGTGTGTTCTTATGAAGATTCAAAGAGAGAATGAACAAAATGTACGTCATAGTCGCTGACACATAATAAATCCTGCGTAATGCTGAAGTATAAATGATGTGGGTTAGAGTACCCACGTCCACATCCCCTCACAAACTTCAACTTCCTACTTCATAAAACGGAAATAATACCAACTGCATAAGACTATCATAAAGATCAACTGAGATAATGTCAGTGAAAATACTGCTTAATTGTATAGCTGTACACAAATGTAAGGTGATGTCACTCCATCCAACTTAGTAAGTTGAGTGTTTTCTGAATGTCATAACCAAAAGCAACATAAAATGATCAACTTGAACTTGTACAAAGTTACAGAAACTGCTGGTGATGATTCCAGTTCAGTTGAGTGTCTCTGTATTTCAACACAGCATAAGAAGAAACATATGCTAGAGAAAAAAATACAAGCCTTCAAAGCAAATGATCCTTTGACAATATAAAAAAAAGGATCCACCAGCTGGCAAGTAGGTAAGCATCATCCTTCACACTCAGTGCTTTTCAATGTTCGATCTTCTGACCACTTCCAAGAGAAGCCATGTGGCCGCTTTTATAAAACATTCCTGAGCAGCACCCCAACTTATTTATTAGTCAATATCTTGGAGTGAAGGTCAAAAATCTACAATTTTAACAAGACCTCCAAGGGATTCTGATGTCCACTCAAGTGTCAATACTTCTGCTTCAAAGTTTTTCTTATGAAAAATCATAATAAATACAGCTAGCATTTGTCACTATGGAAAACTATTTACCAGAAACAAAGAAGGAAATAGATCTTACCAAAACATTTCAAGTACAAATTCTGAACTGAAAAGGGTAGACAAAGTTCAAAAAAAATCAAGATTTCACTTTTCTTTAACTACATCTTTTCAATGACATTTTATAGAGTAACACAAGAACTGTTTTATCACTGGTCATTACTGAGCAGTCTGGGGTCTCTAGTGCCCTAGATATTGACTTTTTTTCCGTTATGCTTGCCCACATGCTGATGTCAGCAATATGAGCAGGAGGTGAAAGCCAGTGGACTTCCAAGCTCCAAGGTTTCATCAAGCCCCAGCTTTTACTGAACTTGCCTGAAATACTAGCACCCACCTTCTGAGCCCAGAGACATCACAGACCACCTCTGTGAGCACCTAGTTCTTTCAACCCAAAAGGTTACCAGGAGCCAGGATGGGATCACAAAGAATATGCTATGCCAAGAAAGCCTCATTTCCTCTTCTGATTAAACGACTGCCTCATTTATCTTAAGTGAAATATCTAACCCTAACCCATCAATGACTTAGTGGTACTCTAGTTGATTCCTTGAAACAGTGCTTGTGGCTCTGTCCCATCATGGAACACATAGGGATGACACTGGTATGTCACTCTGAAGCGAACAGAGGAGACTGGATCCACTGAGGCCCTGCTAAAGATCAATCTCTCAGTGTGTCTGTAACCCACTGCTGCAGGACACCCAACAGGAACACTCCATGGAATATTACTCCATGACTAAAAAGTTGCCTAATCAGATTCCCCATCAAAGGCCTCAGGCTGATAACTTAACAGAGAAGTAAGTTGGCAGGTCTATAGCGGGAAAGACCAGAAACCAGAGGTGACAAAGGCACAACCTACAACTGGAAATGGAACCCAGAGTGTAAGAGTCGGAAACACTGCATGTCCCCATGCAACAAACGGATGGGAACAAAGGCACCAGTGAGAGTAAAGGGGTTGCAAGACCAGGACACACACGGGTCACTGTCCTCATTTAAATGCTACAGTTCAGAAAGACGTAACACAAAGAGAGTTGACTGACAAGCAAGATCAGCCCGGACATGTAATGCACTGCTACATTCAACGTTATCAGCAATGACTCGGAAGAAAAAAGATACACAGAATGTAGCTTATAATAACATCAAGCTGCCCAAAGTTGAGAGATGTTATGATTCCTTCCTGTTTTCAAGAGCTGTTATGTGGGGGAAAGGAGAAAGGATTTATTGTCTTATCCAGGATACAACTAAGACCAAAAGGTCAACATCACAAGAAGGTGGATTTGGATCCAGTGTAATGAAAGGCATCTTCGTGATTAAAACTGGCCACAAATGGGATGGACCACAGTGAAAGAAGTTAAGCTCTCTGGCCTTAAGAGTGTGAATTATTATGACCAGTCAGAAAAGTCATAGCAAGGATTTCTACTTTGGCGAGAGACAGAACAACTCACCCTGAAACTCCCTTCGTGCTGAAATTCTATGAAAAAAATAGTTTTGGTAGAAACTGAGTCTTTCTACCATTAAAGGAGTAGCAATGAAACTGGCAAAGAGCATAACATCTAAAATGACCCCAGGGCAAATTACAAGTAGAAGCCCTTCATTTCCATTCTGGGAAATACAACTGATAGAGGCTTATTTTTATCTTATGACATCATACTACTATTAGCCTTACTCCTATTACCCTTATCACCATGGGTTAAGTTTCCAACAGAAGTTTACAGAGTTTACAAGTCAAGACAAAGAAAAACCATGTTTCTATTCCTGAAAGCTGACTATAAAATTCCAAGATGATCGCTGACTCTCCTCATTCAGCATAAAGGAGCAAAAGAAGGAGGGCTCTGCAGCCAGAGGACTATAAAAAGCTCACTTGGGTCTGAAAGGATGACACTGTGGACCAGCCTGAGATCAGCTTACACTGAACTCTGTGCAGAAGTTCCCTCCGACCTGGAACGTTTGCAAAACCAATAGAAATTTTGTAAAAGACAAGTAATCAGTTTCACAGCCAACCTTTTTTCCCTAAATAGCAATAACGTCTTAATGGGTACAATTTAGTGATCCACGGTCATGAATCTTAAGGAAAGAAAGTGGGGATCATATAGCAATAATGTTGATTCAAGTGCCACTCCCCCAACAGCCTCACATTCCCTTCCCCGGAACTTAGGGTAATGAGGCTCTGGCCTTGCCTGTAGGACACAAGAGTGGCCTTCCCACCCAGTCCTGTTGAGATCTGCTGACTTCCCACCCACAAAAGCCAAGACATTCAGTGCAACTGAGGCAGAACTCGTTTGGCCCTGTGTGACTCTGATGGCAAGGAAAAGAAGCTCCTTCTGTGAATCAAAGGTCAGGACTGCACACACTGCAGCCACTGAAGGCAACTCTATACCCAGAGGCCTCATTCTGGGAAATGTCACCATACAACAGCAGATCAAAGACGGAAATGGGTTTTTCATCCAAAGGCTTCCTAAGACAATAAGAAAAAAATGAGGATCCGGGGAGGAGGGAGAGAGGGGAATGAAGACTGTTATGATATTAAAGAAATACAAAATCAGCAAAGCCACAGTTCCCATCTGTCACCGCATTGACACAGATAAACAGTTTTAGGTTATCATAAAAGACAAAGAGTGATGGAACTTTTCCAAAAACGCATGACGGGACATTTGGTAGGTATTCTCATTAATGGAACTCTGCTCATCAGATTCATAAACCATGTGCATTTGGCATTAACTGTAATGTGATTCCCCTTATTGTACAGCCCAGGAAACTATACTCAATATTTTGTAATAACCAATAAGGGAAAAGATTTTGAAAGAGTATATATATATGTGTGTGTGTGTGTGTATACATATCTGAGTCACTGTGCTATATACCTGAAACTAACACAGCACTGTAAATCAATAATACTTCAATAAACTACAAATATATATTTAAAAATGTAATGATCTCTTTTTCTTTGCTTATTTGAAACATCCAGTGACCAGTCATGGATGTTCCACTCATTAATATGGATTGACACAGTTCTGGTCCAGTTAAAATCAGCTTTAGAGCTGCCCTTTTCCTAACTCAGGTACCTGTCTGCTTGCCATACACTATAATACTCCAGCCAAGCAAGTTGTTTTCTGGCTTTCCACAAAGCCTATTTGTAACCCTATCAACCCATGGCTACTTTTTTTTCCTAAGAACTCACATCATTCTCCCATTTATTTTCTGTTCAAATTCCAAACCAGAGTTTTGAAGGTTTTTTCAAATAGGGTTCATTAAAAGTGAAGTGAAAGTCACTCAGTCATGTCTGACTCTTTGCTACCCCATGTATAGTCATACAGTCCATGGAATTCTCCAGGCCAGAATACTGGAGTGGGTAGCCTTTCCCTTCTCCAGGGGATCTTCCCAACTTAGGGATCGAACCCAGGTCTCCCACATTGCAGGTGGATTCTTTACCATCTGAGCCACAAGAAAAGCATGCTCTTTTTTAGAACTTCTACCAATGAGCAAAAACTATTATATAAATAAGAAATTTAATAATGAAATAACATGTAGCACGCAGTCATCTTATTTAGAAAATTAAAGGGAAATTTTTAAAAGAGAAAATAAGCTGAATGCCCTTTGCCATCAGTCACTGATATCATGTATTGTTCAAAATGAATACACAGTTCACATTTCACTGGCAAGCCTAAGATACTGCTAATGGATTGCCCATTCAAACAGCACAGGCTCCTCTGTCCATGGGATTCTCCAGACAAGAATACTGGAGTGGGTCTCCTTTCCCTTTTCCAGGGGATCTTCCCCTGGACCCGCATCTCTTATGTCTACCTGCAATGGCAGGTGGGTTCTTTACCACTAATGCCACCTGGGAAGCCCTTCAAAGAGGACTCACAATGTTTAACATAGCATTATAAGTCATCAAATATTTTTCAAAGAGAATCTGTCAATCAATTAACCTACTGTAGCACTAGAGATATGCAGACACTTAATACATATTTTAAATTAAAGGGGGCATATCCATTACAGATTTAACAAATGCATTATTAAACATCAATTATCATTTCTCATATCAAGGTTTCATACTCCAACCAACTAGCAAAAATAAAGATCATACCATAGTACAATTTTTTTAAAATTATTTTTATAGAACCATGAAATGTAAATCTAGAAAAGACTTTGGAAATCACCTGGGGTCTAAGCCTTTGTTTCATGAAGGAGAAAATTGGGGTTCGTGTTGGTTATCCGAGCTGCAGAAAGTCATAAAACCACTTACTGCAGAACTGACATTAAATCCAGCCTTTCCGACTCTTGCCCTAGTACTTTTCTGCTACATTATGTTGCCCCTCAAAACCAAATTCTAGTATAATCTTACCTAGTCATTCTTGAGCACTGTATCAAATACAAAGTTGAACTCAGATCTCCCTTTGCAACCCTTAAGTAGAGCCCTCACAGGGCCTCCAATGCAGGATGTCTTCAGCCCCTAATACAAGCCTAAGTGTCTGCTCATTAGTTAGCATCTACTACCCAACTTCCAGCCAGCTATGGTGCATCCGAGTGGTAATCAGGAAATAAAATTTGCGGTGGGAGATGCACTCCTTCAGATTTCTGCTCTGCCTGAAATCTGCTCTCACCTATTTAATACTCCCCAGGCCCTGAAAAGGCATCCAACTTAGGTAAATTTCTTCCTTTTTATTTCTTCACAGTGACCACTTCTCTGTAGTACACATTGTCTGATATAGAAAATGGGCAACATAATAACTTTACATGGACTTATTACATGTGCCTTTTCATACAGGTATCTTTTTATTTAGAGGAAAAAATAAACGTATATGTGTAACTGAATCATTTTGCTGTACACCTGAAACTAACACAATATTGTTACAACTATGTAACAATTATGTTCCAATATAAAATAAAAATTTTTTAAACGAAAAGAATATTGCTTTCAGAAATTTTGGTTCTTATTTAAGCACAAGATGAAAATACTACTCAGAATAGAACAACTCTAAAAACTAAATAAAAATTTTAAAAATAAAATAAAAACTAAACCTTAATCTAAACTTCACATCCTATATAAAAATTAACTCAAAACAGATCATAGATTTTAAATGTAATCTTTTTAAAAAATCTCAAATGATAACAAAGGGAAAAATCTTTAGGACTAGGGCTTAGTGAAGTTATTAGAATGACATGAAATGTATGATCCATAAAAGAAAAAAGTCATCAATAAATTGGAATTTATTAAAACTTAAAACTTTCGCTCTGTGAAAAACTCTGTTAAAAGAATGAAAAAACAAACTATACACTGGGAGAAAATATTTGCAGATCACATATCTGATGAAGGACTCATATCTAGACCTATCAAGAACTCTCAAAACTCAACATTAAAAAAAAATTTTAAATAAACAGTCTCACAAGAAAATAGGCATAAGATACAAAGAGACATTATACCAAAGAGAATATACAAATAGCAAACAAGAACATGAAAAGCTGTCAACACCATTAGCCCTCAGGGAAATGCAAGTTAAGACCAAAACAAGATTATCACTATACACCTATCAGAGCAACTAAAAAAAAATAGGGATATCATCAAAGAAACTGTACATAGGTGGTAGGAGAGTAAAATGTTACCACCACGCTGAAAACAATGTTTGGCAATTTCTTTAAAAACTAAAAATACATTTACCATACTGCCCAGCAATCACACTCCTTGGCATTTATCTGAGACATGAAAACCTATATGTACACAATTGCTCGTGGCACCTTTATTTGTAATAACCGGAAACTGCAGACAATGAAAATGTCTCTTAGTAGGTCAGTAGTTAAACAAACTAGTATATCCATATCATAGATTTTTACTCAACAATAAAAAGTGAACTATTTGCAACAACTTGGACAGATCTCAAGGGTGTTACACTGCTCAAAAAAATAGCCAATATAAAAAGTTAACATACTGTATGATTCACTTCTATAACTTTCACAAAATGAAAAACTTACAGAGACGGAAAACAGCTTAGTAGGTGCCAAGGGTTAGGGACGGTGTGGAAGGAGAGGGTGTAACTATAAAGAAATAGCCCTCAGAAGGTTTCTGTGATGATGGAACTACTTCATATCTTGATTGTGGTGGTGATTACACGAATCTCTACAGGGGATAAAATGACCTGGAACTATACACACAGCTTGTACCAGTGTCAATCTCCTGATTTTGATACTAAACTATAATTATACAAGATGTAATCACTGAGGGAAATAGGATGAAGGGGACATGGGACTTCTCTGTGCTATCTTTTGCGGTTTCCTGTAAATCTAGAATCTTTTCAAATTAAAAGTTTGAAAAGGGATTTCTCCCTGGTGGTCCAATAGTTAAGATTCTATCTTCCACTACAGGGGGCGTGGGTTCAATCCCTGGTCAGGGAACTAATGTCCGACATGCCATGAGTGTAGCCAAAAATTTAAACAAAAAAAAGTTTTGGAAAAAACACATTATTCCAGTTTTCCCTGCCATGGAGTTACTCCAGATGGACTGCCACATTCTCAAGCTTAGAAATGTTCTCCTATCTGAAGCTAAAGTCCACTTATTCACTAATGGCCTCAAAAGCTTTAGTCAGTCACGTATGCTCTTACATTGCCCTTCCAGTGTTTCTTATTTTCAGGCGAGTCTGGCAGCCATATTCTCATGGACTTGACTCTTCATAAAGATGGAAAGTCTTTTCACTCTCTAAAGCTCTGATATTGGTGGAGGATGGGTACTGCTGTGGCAAATTCAAGTTATTCTGTAAGAATTAGGAAGCCACAGCCCAAAATAGGAAGGAAACGTGGCGTGGGAGAGAAAACACTCGCTCGAGGGCTAGAAACCGAAGTTAACCCTTTGGGCCAAGTCACTTTTCCTTAGTAGTCTCATATATTAAATGTGGAGGTTTAACTAACTCCTTGATTATGACTACTGTTCTCAAAGCACTACCAGAGAAAGAAGAGCTAAATTTCTAAGAATCTTATTACCTCGAAATGCTGAAAGGCAGAAAACCAGTTCTAGAATCTACTTTTTAATCATCGGTCTCTGTCACCATTATGTGAAGGAAAATTATGACAGCCAATTTGAACAAGTCCCAAATGAAAGGGAAACTTCTCAGGAAGTACTGTAGAAAGAAAGTGACAAGCCTTTCCAAGGCACCGTGCCAACTATATCTCCAGTTTAAATGACCCTTTGCTCAAGACAAAAATTGTTCTTTGGGAGGAAAAAAAAAAATTGTGTTCTGTTATTTGGACTTATCGTCCCTATTCATTTGATTCATTCATACGTTCACTCTGGTGACAGCTCAAGGCGACTCAGAAAAGGGCTGTCCTACCACTGGCAACAATTAAAATAAAGACGCTTCCTGTGCCTCCATCCTTTGGGGCCACTCCTGCTGCTGCACTGAAAGAATTTAAAAGAATTTTTTTTTTCGGTCAAGGAAGGAAGCAAAAGATTCTAAGCCTGTGAATGAGCTGAGGACATTTCTCCAAAGGAATCAATGAAACACAATATAAAGGGTCTTTTAGCCTAAGGGACATTTTGGAATGTCCAGCAACCTACTTGGGAGTTTCTGTTTTGTTTTCATTTATTTCCTCTCTATTTCATTTGTGACTATTTGGCCACTTTTTTTTTTTTTTTTTACTGGTTAGTTTATCTAGCTTCATAAAACTAAGCTAATTGAGAGCAGAATACGAGAACTGGAAGAAAATTCAAACATTGCCTATACCAACCCCAGGGGAGCAAACTCCAGGAGATGGTGAGGGACAGAGAAGTCTGGCATGCTGCAGTCCGTGGGGTCGCAAAGAGTCGGACACACTGAGAGACTGAATACCACTACCACCACCAACTCCTCATTCCAAGACACAGTAAACTGAAGCCCAAAAAGATTCAATGAAGTGCCCAGTGTCAGAGAGTGTTAAGTGGCACAGCCAGGCTACAACTCTACCTCTTGAGTGTCAGCTCCAGGCTCTCTCTGCTCTATCACAGGAACACTCCATCCCTTTCAGGCTGAAAAAAAATTCTATAGTTGGTAATAAGAGCCTCCAACTCCTCCAAAGATACTGACTGCATACAGAAAATTAAATTCTGACACTTAAATTATTCAGGAATATTTTCATTTGGTGACCCTGAATCCCTGTCAAAACGTTCCCTCTAATTCTTCATGTGTGATTCTACCTGAATGGACTCAGGACTCAGTCTACCCCATTTTTAATGAAAGAATGAATAAATATGGCACATATTTATTCAAGTCACTAGGCTAAGCATTTTACACTATTTAATCATCACAAAAACTCTGAGTTAGGGAGTTTTCTTCCCATTTTTCAGATGAGAAATCTGAGACTTAGAGAAGTCAGGAAAATGGCTCAAGGCTATATACATTTAATCCAGGTCAGTCTTATTTCAGCATCCAAGGCTTACCCAATATGTTTCTCAGAGCTACAGACTACTTAATCACTGAGTTATTCTTTCAAATCACTATGCTAATTTTTTTATCAATATACATTTGTAGAATTCTCAGAGCAATATTCAGCTTAAGGAGAAAGTGGACTCCAGGTAAAATTTGCTACTTTCAATAAGTGAAACAATATGCATTACCTAAAGAAGAAACCTCAAGGACAATGTCACAGGATTAGCTTTTGACACTGTGGACTGAAACCAATTATGAACCAAACTGCATGAGTTCAACAGAGACTCCTAGTCATTTGGTACTTGCCCCACTGCAAGAATTGGGCTGAGCAAAAATGGTATCTCCTAAGTAACCTAGCCCTCTTACTTACACTGTTTTTTGCATCCCTGTCCCCATTATTTTTATTTCTGTTTTTAAGGATTTTACATCATTCACGTAGGAACTGGTTGCACTGTAACCTGCAACAAAAAGAGGGGAGTACGTATCTTTATTTGAGTTACCAGATATAAAGAACAGACTATTGCAGTGAGTAAAGCATTTATCTGCTATGTGCCTTGGGTGAGGTACTCACTTCTCTACATTTTTCATTTCTTCATCTATAAAATGGAGTTAATAGCTCTCCCTCCCCCATAGGCTGGTTATGAGGACTAAGTGGGGCTACTACTTACCAAGCACTCAGAAAAATACTTAATGCATGTTATCTGTTCTTACTGTGGTGATGGGAGAGATGATCATTATTACTACTAGAAAAATCACGAAATGGGAGTGACTTCCCGTACATCATTGATCATGGTATTGAAGGACTATCAAAAAGCCAATTCTGTATTAACTATCCTCAACTAAAGTCATTATATTTGGGTGCATGTTCCAAAATTAAGCTTGTCTGTATCAATTCTTAACACTCCTATATCTAGCAGTTAATTGACCCTGGGGAGTTCCTCAGACACCCCATAAGATAAAACCCATTGAAACGTGTTTACGGTTTTCCTGTGGGTTGTAAGAGTCATCAGGAACACTTTTTTAGAAATTTTTCATGTCAAAGTCATCCCATTTGCGTTCCACAATGTGAAACTACACATGAAAGCCTGAGCACATGCTGAAACTGACCTGACTGCCTTTCAAGGAAAACTTTCACTTGTCCATAGCTATTCCTGCACCCATCACAGTGCTGAGGTGAGAGCACCTTCCTTCCAGACAAGAGTCTAGATCAGGATCTCAGTTTTTTTCAAGAGATGAACAACTTGACCATTTGTGTTCAGCAAGAGGCCCACTAGTACAATGGTGACACAGGAGCTCTTTAGAGTCAGAGAGTTCTGTATCTGAATCCTGCCCATGAGCAGCTACATGACACTTTCTGAGTTACTTCACCTCAGTGAACCTTCTTTCCTCATCTGCAAAATGAGAATAATAATGGTACCTTCTTCACTGAGCTGCTGGAAGGACTAACGAAGACAAAGTATATAAACTGTGTAGTATTCAACAACAACAAAGACCTCTCTTCCCAGATGAGGGAAACACCGTCAGCAGCAATAGTACAGGAGTCTTCTACTATCCACTTCATACTAAATTCAAATGAGAGAAGTGAAGTTTACAAAAGATGATCCTCCAATGTAGGTCCAAAGAACCACTAAGGATGACATATGAATGCTTGCTTTTAATTAATTTATCTCTGTAAAGCATTGTAACAGCAAGACAGAGTGGGGAGAACATGGGCTCTAGAATAAGCAAGGATTGAGTCTCACAGGTTTACTCCTTACAAGCTATGTGACTCTGAGGAAGTTGTCTAAATTCCATGAGGCTGCATTTCCTTCTCATTAAATGGGCATAACGATACTTTAAATGATAGTTGCAATAACTAAATGTTTATGAGGGTTAAATAAGGCATGCAAACTCCCTAGTACAGTGCCTGACACATAACAGTTCAGTTCAGTCACTCAGTCATGTCCAACTCTTTGCGACCCCATGGACTGCAGCACGCCAGGCCTCCATGTCCATCACCAACTCCCAGAGTCTACCCAAACCCATGTCCATCAAGTCAGTGATGCCATCCAACCATCTCATCCTCTGTCATCCCCTTCTCCTCCTGCCCCCAATCCTTCCCAGGATTAGGGTCTTTTCCAATGAGTCAACTCTTTGCATGAGGTGGCCAAAGTATTGGAGTTTCAGCTTCAACATCAGTCCTTCCAGTGAACAACCAGGACTGATCTCCTTTAGGATGGACTGGTGGGATCTCTTTGCAGTCCAAGGAACTCTCAAGAGTCTTCTCTAACACCACAGTTCAAAAGCATCAATTCTTCGGCGCTCAGCTTTCTTCACCGTCCAACTCTCACATCTATACATGACCAATGGAAAAACCATAGCCTTGACTAGACGGATCTTTGTTGGCAGAGTAATGTCTCTGCTTTTCAATATGCTATCTAGGTTGGTCATAACCTTCCAAGGAGTAAGCATCTTTTAATTTCATGGCTGCAATCACCATCAGCAGTGATTTTGGAGCCCAAAAAAATAAAGTCTGACACTGTTTGTACTGTTTCCCCATCTATTTCCCATGAAGTGATGGGACCAGATGCCATGATGTTAGTTTTCTGAATGCTGAGCTTTAAGCCAACTTTTTCACTCTCCTCTTTCACTTTCATCAAGAGGCTCTTTAGTTCTTCTTTGCTTTCTGCCATATGGGTGGTGTCATTTGCATATCTGAGGTTATTGATATTTCTCCCAGCAATCTTGATTCCAGATTGTGTTTCTTCCAGCCCAGTGTTTCTCATGATGTACTCTGCATATGTTAAATAAGCAGGGTGACAATATACAGCCTTGACGTACTCCTTTTCCTATTTGGAACCAGTCTGTTGTTCCATGTCCAGTTCTAACTGTTGCTTCCTGACCTGCATAGAGGTTTCTCAAGAGACAGGTCAGATGGTCTGGTATTCCCATCTCTTTCAGAATTTTCCACAGTTTGTTGTGATCCACACAGTCAAAGGCTTTGGCATAGTCAATAAAGCAGAAATAGACGTTTTTCTGGAACTCTCTTGCTTTTTCGATGATCCAGCGGATGTTGGCAATTTGATCTCTGGTTCCTCTGCCTTTTCTAAAACCAGCTTGAACATCTGGAAGTTCATGGTTCACATATTGTTGAAGCCTGGCTTGGAGAATTTTGAGCATAACAGGCACCCAACAAATGTCTGCCTCCTTGCAATGCATTTTATGTCACTGTATAGCTATAAAATTTGGTTGAGAACATTATTTTCAATTTTTCTTATTGCTCCTTATCTAAAGGGAAACATTCCTTTTTAGAATACAATTCCAGAAAAATCTTAACTTCCCTTTAGAATGCCTTTCCTTTTCTGATAAAAAATATCTTACCAATCCTGTAATCAATACACAGAAATCACTTGCATTTATATATACTAACAATGAAAAATCAGAAAGAGCAATTGAGGAATCAATCCCATTCACCACTGCAACAAAAAGAATTAAATATCTAGGAATAAACTTACCTAAGGAGACAAAAGAATTGTACACAGAAAATTATAGGACACTAATAAAGAAATCAAAGGTGACATAAACAGATGGAGAGATATTCCATGTTCTGAGGTAGGAAGAATAAATATTGTGAAAATGACTATACTACCAAATCCAATCTACAGATTTAATGCAATCCTTATCCAATTACCAATGGCATTTTTCACAGAACTAGAACAAAAAAATTTCACAGTTCATATGGAAACACAAAAGACTCCGAATAGCCAAAGCAGTCTTGAGAAAGAAGAATGGAGCTGGAGGAATCAAGCTTCCTGACTTTAGGTTATACTACAAAGCTACAGTCATCAAGACAGTATGGTACTGGCACAAAAACAGAAATATATACCAATGGAACAAGATAGAGAGCCCAGAAATAAACCCATGCACCTATGGGTACCTTATTTTTGACAAAGGAGGCGAGAATATACAATGGGCAAAGACAGCCTCTTCAATAAATGGTGCTGGGAAAACTGGACAGCTACATGTAAAAGAATGAAATTAGAACACTTCCTAACACCATACACAAAGATAAACTCAAAATGGATTAAAGACCTAAATGTAAGACAAGAAACTACAAAACTCTTAGAGGAAAACATAGGCAGAACACTCGATGACATAAATCAAAACAAGATCCTCTATGACCCTCCTCCTAGAGTAATGGAAATAAAAACAAAAGTAAACAAGTGGGACCTGATTAAACTTAAAAGCTTTTGCACAGCAAAGTAAACTCTAAGCAAGGTGAAAAGACAACCCTCAGAATGGGAAAAAATAATAGCAAATGAAACAACTGACAAAGGATTAATTTCCAAAATATACAAGCAGCTCATACAACTCAATACCAGAAAAACAAACAATCCAATAAAAAAGTGGGGAAAAGACCTAAACAGACATTTCTTCAAAGACATAAAGATGGCTAACAAACACATGAAAAGATGTCCAACATCACTCATTATTAGAGAAATGCAAATCAAAACTACAATGAAATATCACCTCACAATAGTCAGAATGGCCCTCATCAAAAGTCTACAAATAAATGCTGGAGAGGGTGTAGAGAAAAGGGAACACTCTTGCACTGTTGGTGGGAATGTAAACTGATACAGGCACTATGAAAGACCATATGGAGATTCCTTAAAAAACTAGGAATAAAACTACCATATGACCCAGCAATTCCACTTCTAGGCATATACCCTGAGGAAACCAAAATCGAAAGAGAAACATATATCCCACTGTTCATTGCAGCACTATTTACAATAGCTAGAACATGGAAGCAACGTAGATGTCCATCGACAGATAAATGGATAAAGAAGTTGTGGTATGTATACACAATGGAATATTACTCAGCCATAAAAAGGAATACATTTGAGTCAGTTCTAATGAGGTGGATGAACCTAGAACCTATTATACAGAGTGAAGTGAGTCAGAAAGAGAAAGATAAATACCGTATTCTGACACATATATATATGGAATCTAGAAAAATGGTACTGAAGAATTTACTTATAGGGCAACAATGGAGAAACAGACATAGAGAATAGACTTATAGACATGGGGAGAGGGGAAGAAAGGGTGAGATGTATGGAACGAGTAACATAGAAACTTACATTACCATATGTAAAATAGATAGCCAACGGGAATTTGCTGTATGGCTCAGGAAACTCAAACAGGGGCTCTGTATCAACTGGGATGGGGCAGGAGATGGGAGGGAGGTTCAAAAGGGAGGGGATATAAATATACCTATGGCTGATTCATGTTGAGGTTTGACAGAAAACAGTAAAATTCTGTAAAGCAATTATCCTTCAATAAAAAATAAATTAATAAAAAAATATATACATCTTACCGATTGTGTCTCTCTTTTCATCTTGGCTTCCAGGAAGCTAAGAGATAAAATTCACCTCCATATAGCACTGATCTTAGTGGCTCTGCATATTCTGTGTTCTCCCTGGTTCTGTCATCCATTTTACCCATATTTAATTATTACAAGACACCTAAATCTTCTTTAGAATGTGAGAAGCCATTTACTAACTAATTCACTCAAGAGGAAAACATTGACTTAAGTGTTAGGAAAAGAACACCTGACTTGGGATATTCAAGAATATCAGATGTTAGAATAGAACCTAACTATTCTTCACATTTATCCCCTCTCCTTGGGCAATTCATCTAACCTTTCGGATCTATGGTTTCTCATGTCAAGTAGGAATAAGAATCTCTAAAGACCTCTCAGAATCATTTACGTATACAAGTGTGCTTGTCAAGTGCTCTGTAAGGTCAAGAATGATTATTTTCACAATCAGAAAAGAGGTGGGTGTTCACTCAAGTGAAGGTGTGCCCTTCCACGTGGCTCCAATGCGGCGCTGAGGACCCCTGCAGGCAGGAACTGAGGACGAGCAGGGACGGCGCTCTGAAGCAGCCACCATGCTAAGGCTCGCTAGAATGCTTCAGCAGCGCTCCCCAAGAAGGCAGAGGCCTGGTGGAAATGAGTGCAAACACCTCCAGGAACAATCCCAACTCAGTAAACATCTTAAGTCAATTTGTTGTTTTTGGTCACTAATCTAAATTGATCAGCTTCAACTATAGGGGGAATGAGACCATGGCTTGTTCCCCACAAACCTGTGGGCTACACCAGTCTCTCTCACCAGACCCATCACAGGAACAGGCTGTGGTTCACCAGGGGCCTACACTGTGGGAACCCACATCTCTCCTTAACCACCCACCAGTGACAGCGGACACGTCACCCACTGCTGCATACAAAAGTACTCATATACTATTAATGTAATTCAGAGAGGGGAATTTTTTTTAAGGTTAAATTTGGGCTATAATCAAGTAGCTCTTAATAAGTACGTGAGAGTAGGTGTTTTTCCATTTTTAGAATAACTTGCTGACTTATCCCAAGAAGTTCAAACATTTTCTTAACATCTCTAAAGCTTTTATTCCAAAAGTCCATCCCCTCACTAACCAATGAGTGAAGCAGCTGCCTACCCATGGAGGAAAGAAGGAGGAACTGCTACAGAATGGCATGTTGGGAAGATCTTGAGGGAGGAGAAGTTGAAAGGCAAGGGTTCAAGTCCCAACTCTACTCCTTGCGAATGAGTTAATGCGATCCTATCACTTAATGGTAACTAGGCTCAGTCGTGTCTGACTCTGCAACCCCATGGACAGTAACCCGCCAGGTTCCTCTTGCCATGGAATTTTCCAGGCAAGAATACCAGAGCGAGTTGCTGTTTCCTACTCCACGGGATCTTACTGACCCAGATATCGAACTCACATCTCTTGCATCTCCTGCATTGCAGGCAGATTCTTTACCACTGTGCCACCTGGGAAGCCCAATAACTCATACATACTGAGCCGTATTAGTTGCCAGTGCCCTTTGAGGGCCTCATGACTCTTTTTACCCTCACAGCAACTCAGTGAGGTAGATATCTTTCTCACCTTATTGTCTAGACTGTAAGGGCTGAGACTTAGAAAAGTCAAATGACTTGTCCCACATCAAAAAGCTGGAGAGTAAGACACACTGGGATCAGAACTCAAACTGTGACTCGAAGCCCCTGAGTCTTGACCACTGTGCGACAGTGCTTTTGTAAATCCTGCTTTTCTCCATTTGCTAGATAAGGGAATGATAAAACAGGCAGCAGATTTCCCACAAGGTTGTTCCAAGGATCAGATGCACTCACAGATGTGACAGCACTTTAAGAAGTCTAAAGTGCTATACAAAGGGGACACGTTCCTACTCAAGTCTGCACACATTTCCGAACACCAACTACAAGGCCAGAAGGAAGTTACTTCTACATCCATTCTGAACACAGAAGAGAAACAACAACAGCAACAAAAGACTTTGAAAAGCCATCTGTGAAAATGTGTGACTTCATTAAGATGAGGGCAACGACGGCCAAGCTGATGAGCAATGGGAAAAACCCATTCAGGACCTGCCCACACCCTTCAGAAAGACACAACTGTCACCTCCACTGCTGGAATTTCAGTCAGTAAAAGCTGTTCTACTGCAATGCTCATCCATTTCCAAGGCAACCCACTTGCAAAGGAGTTTTCTCCAGGATTTAGTTGACTTTAGACCAATCAAGTGGAAAACAACTATTCATAGCTGTAACTTTCTAATTTTGAATACCCAAGCTTTGGAGAAATGAATAATAGAATCCTTGGGACTTGACTGCACCCGATCAAATGTTTCTCATTCTCAGCTGAACAACTCCAGTATCATGGCTGCATGATACAGTACAAAGAGAGCCAGGCCAGAGGTCTAAAGACCTTGTCCTAAGCCTGACCCCCAACAATACAGAATGTGTGACCTCCAGCAAGTTGTTAGCCTGTGGGAAGCTCTGATTTGTCTTCCTGAAATAGAAATCATGCTTGCTCTAATTGCATCAAGGGTTATGGAACAACTGTACAGTGTATAAAAGCCTCTATAAGTTATATAGCACTACACAAAAATAAAGTATTTTGTAACATATACTCAACCCAGCTTCTTCAACTCTCTGAATGCCCTTTGAACTGTGCCCAGGGGAAACTTTCAATGCCATCTAAAATAACTTTGATCGAAAAATGCAAGCTGGAGCAAAGGAGGAAAAAGCTGTGTAAAAACATGAAAAGTGCCATAAAAAATATATTTTGCTATAGTCAATGAGGACCTCCTGGGACCTTTCCTGCTTTCTTTTTAGGGAAGACACACATTTCTTGATCACAGACTTTAAAAGTACAGTGGACAAAAATATACTGATGTGAAAGTTTCAAAACTCCTCTGGCCAAATAAAATCTCCCTTGCATCGGAAATTTCCCTTCTCGCCCTGAATAAGCTAACAAACCAAAACCATGGCATAAATTGTCATGGTAAGATACCATTCCATGCTCCAGTGATAGATGCAAGGCATTCTGGAAGGAAATCATTGAGTAAGCAGAAGCAGGGCTGAGGTTTTGTATCCTCTTGACCCTGTCATTTAATCCTCCTTCTCTTCCTTACATCATGTGAGTCACAGACAGAAAAGGCGTATGTATGATTTAAAGTCAAAGCTCCTGAAATTTTCCCCAGAATGGTTTGCCCCTTTGCCCTTCTACACGTTAAACTGTGGAACTGGCATCCTTGAGGGAGGACTCTGACTGCCAGTAGGGTATGACGTCAAAACGGACAGCCATGGAGTCACTAGAGAAGGTAGGAATGCACTTCTCCTGCCAAGGCCAAAAGCTTTTACTGGGACTCATCAGTGGCTCAAAAACAAATGTTTTATTTGACTCTCTGATACAGTAGGAAGCAACATTTGCAGAAAAGAAGGTAACAGCCTGTAAACAGAAGTTAGAGGTGGTTTACTAGATAAAACAGCATGGGAGAAAACAATATGACGTTGGATTCTATTTAAGTTGAGATTTAAAAAACTGATGCTTTAATTTGCTCCTCTGACATTTCATATGCCTAAGTATTAAACTGAAATTGGCACCTTTTATTTTCTCAACTATTAGTCAAACAAAATGGAATTATTTTCTAGATGGAAATTTTCTCAGTGAGGCATGCCCATACTTGGGCAGTGTTGATAGCATGTCTTTTTTTTTTTTTTTTAATTTTTGCCTTCATGATCTCTACTTTTTTTAAAAAAAGTTTTGTTTAAATATAACTTATGCAGCATATAATTCATCCATTTAAAGTATACAATTTCATGTTCCTTGCATGTTCACAGAGTTGTACAACTATCACCACAATCTTTTAGAATAGATTTTGATCACCCCAGAAAGAAATGCCGTGCTTATTAGCACTCATTCTTCTTTCTCCCAACCCTCAGTCCCTGGCAACCACTAATCTACTTTCTTTTTCTACAGAGCTGGATGTGTGAGTGTGTGACTGTGTGTGTGTGTGTGTGTGTGTGTGTGTGTGTGTGTGTACACTCAGTTGCTCAGTCATATCCAACTCTTTGGGACTCCATGGACTGGCTCCTCTGTCCACAGGATTTTCCGGCAAGAATACTGGAGCAGGTTGCCATGCCCTCCTCCAGGGGATCTTCACCACCCAAGGATCAAACCCATACCTCCTGTGTCTCCTTATTGGCAGGGGGACTCTTTACCACTGAGCACCTGGAAATTCCTATAGAGCTGAACGGCATGTCTTATATAAGAGTGCTTATGGTCATCATGCTTCCTCCTGTGAGCACAGAACCTGATTCTGTGCTTTTCTTTTTACCTGCAGTGTTCTTCTCTTCAACCTTCACCTGATTTTTTTCTTTCTCATCCTTTGGGACTCAATTCAAATATGACTTTCTCCGAGAAGTCATTTCCTGACCTCCCTACCAAATCCTACTATTATCAGATTTTTATAACACCATGAGTCACTCCATCATTGCACTTACCATAGACACAATTTAACATTTATTTGTATGGTATTAGATTAGTAAGTGTCTCTCCCAAAAGACTACTAGCTGCCTAAGGGTAGAAAGAGACTTTAATTTTGTTCATCATCATATTTCCAGCATCCAGCACCATACTTAGTACACAGTAGATCTTCAATAAACATCCTATATGAAGGGAACAAGGGACAGATATATGAATGAGGTATCCCAGTCTTCCTGATACTGTTGTGGTCCCGGGGTTTACTGAGAGACTCTCTCTAGAGTTTTCAGTACTGAATAACTTTCCCATGATTTCACTTGTTCACAAGGAACAAAGATTAGAGGGCTAAGGATTTCCTAGAGCAGGGAAGCTGAGTAATATTTTATAGTAAAATCCCTTGAAAGCAAAATAGTTTCAAAACATGCAACCAAGATAAATTTGACAAATTTTAAAACTTTAAAATAAAAAAAATTTAAAGAACAAATGAACAAATGATCAAATGACCAAGTGACAGATAACAGATTTTAGTATGAGAAACAAGTTCATTTTGGGTGACATTTCACCCAGAAAAGAAAACTATCTGTATCCACAGCAAAATCTAGCCACACCATCCATTTCATCCAGTCAATTTTAGCTACTTTAGTTAAGTTTGTTTTATGTACTTTCTCAAATAATAAATGTAATCACTTAGAAAATAAGTAATAAAAGGATACATTATATGACTTCTGATTCTAAGCTAAGATTTCTGGATTAACCATGTAGGACTTCAAGGGAGAAAAAGAAAGGCTACTTCATCTATTGTGCTTAAGTTCATCACCACTCTGGAGTGAAAGAAAAAGGAATCAATATTGATAATATTACACAAGGCGAATTTGGATGTGAACAATGACTTTCAAATTTTATTCACTCTAGCTAGACGCTGTGAAAAAGCCTGATCTAACCTTTATCCTCTAGTACAATGGCTAAGAACCTTGCATGCAGTCAGACAGACGCCAGTGTCCCAGCAAGACTACTTGCCAACCATGTAATGTCAGGTGAGTCACTCACTCCTGCAAGCTTCAGTGCCCCTAACCCTAAAAATGAGGACATTAACCTCAAGGGCTTTGATGAGGAAAACTAAGATTGTAATTTTTAGGTACCTGCAGAGTACCTATTGCAGAGACTGTGTCTAACAAATATTAATTGTTATTCTCAGCAACATTTTATCAACAAAATTCATCACCTTCTGCACAGATTTATTCACATGACTTCTGACAGCTCTCCTTTGTAAGATGAGTGTGACAGGACAGGTAGTCATATAAACAGACCAACCTGGAAAATCTGAGGGCTGCTCAGGCTCACCAACAACAATGACAAAATTAAGAGATTCCAGGTCTTCACTTCCTCTAAGAAGAAGATATTTTTTTACCATTTATGGAGTAAATAATGGAACTAAAATATTCACTCACTAATACTCATTAAAATAAGTGTCAGTCACCTATCCCTTTCCATTCAGATAAATGCATTTCTCCAAGCACCACCCAGTCCACCTAAGCTTACATCTCATTGGTCAGGACTAAGTCACATGGCTTAGTCCCTAGCCTCAAGGGACCCTGGGAAATCTATGTTTTCAGCTGCGACACTGCTGTCATGAACAAAATTGGGGTTTTGAGGAGAAAGAAGAAAAAGAGAATAGATACTAGGCAGGCTACCAAGCAGAGTCTCCTAAAATGTACTTTTATGGTTGTTTTTTTCCTTTGGGTCTCTGTTTGTCTGGCCCCATCAGGCGGGATCTTAGTTCCCTGACCAGATATCGAATCTGTGCCCCCTTCAGTGAAGTGTGGACTATTAACCACTGGACCCCCAGGGAAGTCCCATATGGTTGTTTAAGCACAGAAATATAATGACCACATTCTTTTCTTCTAAAGGGGGAAGGAATCTTTTGGCAGAAGCCCCTCAGTTTGCTCACCCTCCGTGCTGGTCCATACCTGGATGAAGAGGCAGTGAAACCTCACCAGCCCCTCACTCCCCTCCCTTCCCCTCTGGACACTCCTATTGCTCCAAAGTTCAACTCAAATGCTCCTTTCTCTGTGATGCCTTTTCCTACTCCCCATGTCAAACCTCGACATTTTCCTTGATGCCCTCATACCACCTCGTGTATAGCTCTACTATAGTAATTGTCATAGTCTCGGCAATTTGAATTGTGTCATTTTCTCCACTAAACTGTCAGGTTTCAATTTTCATCTCTGCAGGCCCAGTGCCCAGGTCTATGCCTGAAAAGAAAAAGTACTCCCTAAATATTTCTTTTGAACTGTGATGTTGGAGAAGACTCGAGAGTACCGTGGACTGCAAGAAGATCAAACCAGTCAATCTAAAGGAAATCAACCTTGAATATTCATTGGAAGGACTGATGCTGAAGCTCCAATACTTTGGCCACCTGATGTGAAGAGCCACCTCATTAGAAAAGACCTTGATGATAGGAAAGATTGAGGGAAAGAGGAGAGGGGTACGACAGAGGACAAGATAGTTGGATGGCTTCACCAACTCAATGGACTTTGAGCAAAATCCAGGAGATGGTGAAGGACAGAGAAGCCTGGGTGCTGCAGGCCATGGGGTCACAAAGAGTCAGACACAACTGAGCAACTGAACGACAACAACAAAGTATTTCTTGGATTGAATCAAAATGGATTAAATTGAATTGACTTGCACTGCACTGCACTAAGACTCAGGGATCTGACTGCATCTCTCCTCTTACCCTGTTGTGGTGGCTCACGGGTGTCTGCCCAAGAACCATGAAGGATGATGACAAGCTTACTAGCTTATGGTTCATACAAGTGGATCATGTCTCAATGAGATCATGTGTTAGCTTGACTCTCTGGCCAAAAAGGAGAGTCAAAAAAAAAAAGTTACATTAGCTTATTTCCTCTCAGGGGAACTATGGAGAAAGGAATAAAAGTCACTGTTTACCAAACAAAAGGCTGAGAAAACATTTTTTCATTTAAGAATATGACAAATTAGTGAAAGTGACAAAAATAAATAAAAACCTACCATATACTCAAAAAAAAAGTTGCACAATTGCCTAAAGCCAAACTGTAATTGTGAATGTGCTGGCATTTGGCACAGAGATCAGGATTTCAAGGAAGTGAGCCACTCTTTCATGAACAGGACTAAACTGAAATGTCACAAGCAGCTTTTGATTAAACTACGATTGTCACAGTATATAGGAATGAACTAACATATGATGTTTTTAAAATAAACTACTAACCACATCCAGTGGTTTCAATTAAAGAATGGTTCATTGCTTACAAAAATTCCCCTAGATCCAGCTGTCTTCCAAAAAAGTCCCATTGCCTCACTGAATTTCCACTGTCATCAGGCAGATTACTAAGGGACAAGTCTTGGATTAGATGTGAACACTCAGGGCAGCCTTTGTAGAAAGTACTTTCCCCCAGGTTTATCTCATGGCTGAACAAATCTCCTATAAGGAACATAAGTTGAATTGTAGCTATCTTAAGTGGCCTACTAGAAATCTTAGAGATTATCCAAAAGAATTTTTCAGAATGCTAAATATGGTTATTTACACCTTAGTGTTCTGGAATTTAAAAAAATAATAATAATAAACAAGTATTAAGAAAAGGACTAGTAAGACCCAAGTTTCTGATAGAAGGAACATCTCTTAGGGAGGACTCCAAAACCAATACAAAGAGGTAAGGTAAATAGAAGAATGAAAAGAAGCTAGAGAATCACCGTAATCACTTCATAATCATGGTAGAAAAACTATCCCTTGGGGAATAAAGATAAGACAGGCAGAGGCCACTTGAAACTTGTCTGAGGACAGCATTAGAAATCTGGTCCTGCTAAGAAATGTGGTTCTATTTTGAGGGGTGAGAGGCTAGCCTCTGCCACTCACCCAGTGATTTTTCTATTCTTTGGTCTCACTGTCTTTCTCAATAGTCAGAGTCCCTTCACAGTCTCTCTTTCTCAGAACTGGTCATCTCCTCTCTCTCCTTGGGCTTCCCTAGTGTGGCTCAGATGGTAAAGAATCTGCCTGTGATACAGGAGACTAGGGTTCAATCCCTGGGTTGGGAAGATCCCCTGAAGAAGGGAATGGCAACACACTCCGGTATTCCTGTCTGGATAATTCCATGGTCGGAGGAGCCTGGTGGACTACAGTTCATGGACTGTAAAGAATTGGACACAACTGAGCGGCTAACACTTTTCCATCTCCTTACCTTCAGTGCCATTCATGTGCTTTTTTCCTGTGTACCCCCTCCCCCACTGGCCAAAATGTGGAATTCAATGACATTTTTAAAAATCAATTGTTACTTAAAATAAATACAAGCTTCAGGTTGGTTTTTCTACTTCTACGTTGCCCTTGATTGATCTCTTTTTCATCCAAGCTAGTACGAGCCTTCTATTAAAATTCCCCATCTTCACACTTAAAGGCAGAACATTTTCCCCACCTGCCAGACAAGGAAAGCCTCTCTGTCACTTCTACTGTACACAAAAAATATGCAATGCAGATCTTCAAATTTATCCCATTATATTCATCACTTAGGTGTTTTTACAAATGTCAGAAAGAATCATAAAACAATAGAATAAAAGGAGCTTAAAGAGAATGCGGCATAAACATTTTCCAGTCCATTTGATGTGGGGAAAAAAAAAATCTATAAACCTTCCAAGTTTGGTTTGAGCAAGCAAATAATAACTCAGGAAAAGTTTCCTTTAGCCACACACTTCTTACGTACTTTAGAGAACTTTGATTAGCATTTGATCCAAATGAGTGGCCAGTGGAATACCAATTATCTATCTTCAGTTCTCATTAACCATAGTATCTTTTGTTCAAAATCTATATTTAAGAATTGGAGGAACAAGGGAGAATATTAGCCATCTTTGGGTGTGGACATCAATAAAAAAATAATCCAAAAATCTCTCTCAAATTTCTTGCCTGTTTGTTTCCTCGGTTTTTGTTCATTTGGGGAATTCAGCAATTTCACAAGAAATAACAAAGCAGAGTCAAAGAACTGACCTAGGATTTTATAAGCTGCTCATGCATGCATTCTGGATACTAGACGAACCTGCAGCGAATTTCTCGTTACAGAAATTACTATTCCCATGACTTGGTAACAGAAATCACCCTATTTTTTGCTGAAAACAACTTCAGTTTTGAACAAACACAGCCAGCTATACGGTCAGCGTGTTTCCTGTAAATCTGTGTCCAGAAGTCACATTTTCCATTACACCTAAGTTATTCCTTCCCAAAACCTCATAAATGAAGCAGAATCAATTAAATGTAATTTCTCTGTGGCCTCTGTGTTAAAATTTTGGTAACTGACAAAGGATAATTTTAATACAGATTGCTGGAACACAGTAACACCACTACCAAAAGTAACTCCTACGGGTATTGAGTACACTCTGCTTTAAAAAAAAAAAAAAAAAAAGGAATTTGGCTTAATTGGCAAACAGCAAGAGAATAAAAAATTTCAGGGACATTCTTGTTTAAAAACCATTACATCATAATGCTGAGAAGGATGTACAAAGGTCACCTAAGTTCATCTCTGCAGCAACAGGGATTAATCTGTTTATCCATGATAAACATACATAAACAATTCTTAAAATTCTCCATGTACGACACTTCACAAACAGCCTCGGTGACATAAAGTGGTTAACAAATCTCACTATCATAAGTAATCTCTTTTATATATTATCCTCACTCAGCAAAGTGGAATATGTACTCCAAATAGTCTTATGCAGAGGGAAGTTTACTCCAATTCAACATGCTAATACAGTTCTTTAGTGAAATGCCATCTTAAATAACATTTTGCATTCTTGCACTGACATGCATATCTTCACACATTTTAATATTTTCTCATGAGAAAAAGTACATGCAGGACAGCACTTTTTATTTCTGTTTTGAAAATATGAACAATTTCTGTTTTTTTTATGTGCTAATTAGTCATTGCAAAGAAAAGTTGCAGAACTATACAGCATGAGAAAAAACACTTTTCCTGGCCTTTTCGTTTTTCATGTCACTATTATTCACCTCACTCTACTGCACAATTCCAGTGATTTCTATTTTAATCACATCTGAATAGGATTTAGGTTGGGAAAAATAGCATTTTTTTTAACTAAGGTAGTTGTTAATATTAAACTTTTCAGTTTTTATGTTTGCAGACAGAGCAGAATATTTTAACCTAATTGATCATTTCTGGACATTTTATTTGTACACCCACTCAAAGGATATGCTACTTCAAAACATGACTCAAATTAAATATGAGATATTGCTTCTGCCAGTGGGGCTCTAATGATATGGTTGGAGAGACAACACACACCTGAATTAAAGAAGTGAGTCAATACTCAAACCATCACAGGTCTAAGTATCAGAACACGTAACATACTTGTAAAATAATGTAAAATACTTGCCACAGGAGTTCAAAAACTGGGAAAGTCATTATGTGCTGGTATAAATGCTCTCTTTAATGCCTGCAGAAGCAGAGTAAACCTACAATTTTCATTAAACTAACTTAAAATATTGAAAACAGTAGAGAAAGCTCCATTACAGTCTCAATCTTTTTTTAAATGTCTAAGGAGCCCAAGTTAGGAAGCTGTTTTCAGTAATGAGGAGCATTGGAAGGGTTTTATTATTATTATAATTACTATTTGTTTAATTAAGAAGAGACAAGATGAAAGTGACACTTTAGCAATCTGGAAACCTTGTCAGAAATAACTCCCTTCTATTTCAAGTCAGACCTTAAAGGCAGAAAATCCAAAGAAGATAATGCCTTAGGAATGCAAAGGAAAAGGCAGACACAAGAGATACTTTGATGGAAAACCAACAGGACTCAGTGAGTGGCTGTCTATGGAAGAAGAATACTTAAGAGTCAAAGATAACAAAGATTTTGATTATATAGGTAACAAAGATGACAGGGACTCCGTGCTCACCACACCTCTACAGAAACGTGATGAAAAGTCAAGTAACACTCCCCATCCATGGGAAAGTTATTAAAAGAACCCAACATTCCTGCTTCCAGATTGTGGTCATGGAAGAATTCCAGAGAATTTATTTATAGAGTATACCCATGGTTCCCTATGGTCCCTCATCGCAATTTCTGCATTAACAGTTCAAGTCCATAAAGTCCTGAATCTAAATCCCTGGAATTAAGAACCCATAGAGTCCTTCAAGAACTTTTTATATGAAGAATTTCCTAAACTGAATTACCATTTCAAGAAGATCCCCACCGATATCTTTCTTTCTTTTGCTGTGTTTTAATCACACACATACTCACAAATATGCTCACACCCTCAAGATTCCTATCTTATAACCTTGAACCCAAACCACAGGATGTGTCCTGCCTTCTGCTGAGCAGCTAATGCCTGTGACCAACAGTCATTTACACCCTCTTCGCTTCATTAAAGTATACCTCACATCTGACATTCCACACAGGGCTCTGGTTTTCTTCCATTTTCCACCCCAAGTCACAGTCTCTTTTTAGCCTGCGTACCCCAGCCCCTGGAGCACAGTGGAACCCTCTGAGGCCTCCAGAACTCATGAGTCACTATAAATAGCAACAACATCAACTCTCCCATGACACACGTAAACGCACTATTCATAACATCTCATGGCATGATAAAATGGAATAACTATTGTAATAGAACAGTCTGAGGCTGCGAGAAATGACACCCTTCCATAGTGTGAAGGGCTGCCACTTGGAGGCAGCTTCAAGGTGATTTCAAGAGAATCGCATTTCCAAAACGCCAGGCTCCCTATGAGGTTTACATAGTTAACCAGTGAAAGAAAGTGGAAGCACCATGACACAGCCCTCCTGTACTCATCAGCATCACGGAGGAAGAAACACCAATTATGTGTACCACACAAAACACAACATTGTTGAGCCTGCCTCATGCCACCAAAAACACAAGTATCCCAAACATTTTCCTCTCTGCACAGCACTGCCTTCAAGTTGCTGACTCGTCCCACCCAACTGCCCTTCTTTGCCAGATTAATTTCACTGAGAAACACAAAGAAAGAGGCAGAAAAGAGATCCTTTTCAGGAAAGAAGGGACAGCCCATTTGCCTGCAGGGGCTCAGAAGTGAAATTCTAACTACTGGCTGAATTCAAGGACACACTTGGTAATAGTAAGCAGTCACTTGCTCTACTGGCTGTCTTTTACACAAAATAGGAGCACGATCAGTATCACTTATGCCTGGTGAACATCTTCTTTCCTTGGTCCTTTCATGCTATGCAGCATCCAGGCTGCACCACCAGCAAGTTATTAATAAGAGACTGAATTTAAGTTAGATCTTCTGAAGATGCCATTGGGATCCAGGAGTCAAGCTGACAGTCAAAGCAAAGGAAAAGCTAGTGGGCATTGATAGCACAAAAGGCAGAAGAGCTTAAAGAAGTAATCTCTGCAAAGTTTTAGTCTGAGGCTTTGGCATTACCTGTGTACAGTGGATGGGAAAAGATGAGCTTGAAGAAAGTGTTCAGAATAACTCAAAATAATAATTGCTAACCAGATACACCGCTCATTTAACACTCAGAGCACTATAGATTAACTTCTATCATTATTCCCTTTTTACAGGAGAGGAAAGTGGAGTACTGAGAGCTTAAGTATCTTGCCAAGATCACGGTGCTGGTATGAGCTGGTATTCGAACTCTGTCTAGCTCAAATGTGCTCTTAACTGCCGTGACCCACTGCCTTTTCAGTAAAATTCCATCACAAGTGACCCTTCTAAAAAGGCCAACTTTTAGGTTTTCAATTATTTTTTTTAATACAAAAAGCCTTTGTTTCAGACCTAAAGATAAAGCACATCCTCCTACGTATATAGGATGAAAAATAGAGAGGAGGATGAAAAAGACAGTGTATTTCTTTTGTGTTTTATTTCTTAACAGGGACAGAATCTACTCCTTTCATGCACATTTCAGACTCCCTTCTCTCCTGCATACTGGTTCACTGCGGGGGTATGCAAATGGCGCACAGAAAATTGTAAGAATCTTAGATATCGGTATTCAAGGCCTCGCCTAAAAACATGTAAGAATCAAGAAAAAGTAGAAATGCACCCAGAAGAATGAAGTCAGGTGGCGGGAGGGCACAGGGGTGTATGCGCTGGGAAAAGGGGAAGTCAAATGACAAAATCCTAAATAATCTTGGCTCTTATGCAAAGGTACTCTGTTCATTTCCCTGGAAGCACCAAACAAAAGCGGCTGCCCATTTCTCTGCTTCAGTTTCCTGGCTATAACTGGATCACCCACGGGCATCCATTGTTCCAGGCTTACAGAACAATGCTCACTAGCATAAATCCATCAGTCCTGGTACTCATCCAAAGGGCTAAAAAAGACTACCACACAACTGAATGAACGTCTGTGTGCGCATACCTAGCGACAGGATCCCACCACGGGCAAGACATATGTGTGAGAGGCAGTTAGCACCTCCCAGCGCCGAGGCATGTGCGAGCTTGTCAAGAGATAGATTACACATCAGACCCAAATGCTGAACAGGATGTTCTGCTTATAGGTCTGTTTGCTAACACCTTATACATCTTCAGAGTCTCTGCAGTCACAGAGCGGCCTGTGAGTCCCCCACAAGCACCCCAGGACACTAACAAAATGTGAAGTGCAGAGGTCACTCCATCAATGGGAGGAGTTTAGCTCGCCTAGGACCACCTCCCCATCCAGAATGGGCAACCCTCGGAGGACGGCAGTTGCTAAGTTAGGGGGAAAAAAAAGTGCACGGTGGGGGAGGCAAAGGGTTATTTTTAAGAAAGAGCACAATCGAGCTTTTCTCTCCACCACCCACTCCACACCACCTCCTCATTCCCTTGTCTCTCCTCCTGCCTGCTCTTCCACTTCACTTGTCTTGCCCAGCCTCCCGCCCCATCGCTCGTGTCCCACACTTCTCACACGCATTTTCTTCTCTGTGTCCCAAGGTGGGACACCAGCTCAAACGCCACACTGAGGAAAACAGCTGTGCGAGGCCTCAGAGCTGCTGCTGAGCTTGGGGGCAGGAAGAGGGGGACAGGGATGAAGAAGCTGGCTAGCTTCCTCCTCAAAGCTCCCAATGCCTAAGATTCAAAACATGCATCCACTTTTTAGAAGCTTTGTCTTGACACCAGAGCCACAGGGAAGAGAAAAAAGCTTCTGTGTTATAAGCTAAATGAACCCATTAATTATGTCATCTTCCCGAGGTGACTGAATACTGGAAGATATTTGGCTTATGTCTTACTACAAATGTCCTTTACTATTTGTCCTATGCCTCCTTAATATGGTTTCCAAAGCTGAGTCTCCTGAGCTTTTGTGTGGACTAGTGAGCATTTTTAAATACAAGTGATAAATCCACGTGCTCTGTGGATTGATTTCTTCCAACAGCTATGGGTGACAAGCAACTCAACACCCTTGGGAGTCGTGTGCCCAGACCAAGATAGTGCTTTAGCAATAGTTGAAATAAGGAGGCACTTTCCAAAGTGGGGTAATTAAAATCAGGGCCAACTTTAACATGGCAAGAGATAAAGGCAGAGCAGGAAATACAAAGATCACGTATGAGGATTACAAACAAGAAAATCACTTGGATCTTTATCTATGAAGTGGAAAAGAGTGAGACCAATAGAAACAATGCCTTTGTCTTCCTCTGTGGTAATCCATCAACTCAGCTGCTCCTCAATAAGGATCATTGAAGCACATACATTGGGCTTCCCAGGTGGCACTAGTAGTAAAGAACCCACCTGCCAACTCAGGAGACCTAAGAACCTCAGGTTCGATCCCTGGGTCAGGAAGATCCCCTGGGGAAGGGCATGACAACCCACTCCAGCATTCTTGCCTGGAGAATTTCATGGACAGAGGAGCCTGGTGGGTTCTAGTCCATAGGGTCACATAAGAGTCAGACATGACTGAATTGACTTAGTATGCACACACACACATACTATGTACCAGGCACTGTGCTAGGTGCCAGAGATAACATAGGTGAACAAGACAAACCTGATCCAAGCTCTCAGGGAGCTTATGCTGTCCCATCAGCACAAGACAAAACTGTAGGCTTTTTTTTACTAACTGTAGGTTAGTAAAATCCCAAAGTGAAACATGTATTATGAAGGAAAGAGATGGGAACTGTGGAAGACCAACACTGGAGAAGCTATTAATACATCAGACAGATTAGCAGGGCAAAGCATCTCTCTCTGAAGAGACAACACTTTAAAGCTGGAACATAAAGGCAGAGAAAAGCTAACCAGGGCAAGAATGAGTGACCATTCCAGAAATACAGGATTGCACAAGCAAAGGTCCTGAGGCAGAAGAGGTTTGGACACCACTGAAAAAATCAGTGTGGCTGAATTAAAGTGAACAAGGAGCAAGTAATGCAAAGGACTCTGGTGAGACATAGTGGGCCCTGAGGCTTGACCGGGATTTCATTCTAAGGAGGGAATGGTGTGACCCAATTTGCACTTCGTGATAATCACTACTCCCTCTGTGTGGGAAAAGATATGAAAAGCAGAGGCTGTTCCAGTTGTCTTAAGCAAGAGAGTAGGATTCCCTGGATCAGAATATAGCAGTCACATCAAAAAACAATAGATTCAGATGTATTTTAGATGTAGAACCAACAAAAGTTATTGACATTGCAGATGAGGGTGACAGGGAGGAAAAAATCAGAGATGATTCTCATCAAGGTGCTGTATTTCCAGGTGGGTTTTTTCATTAATGATAGGCATCACCTGATATAACGCCAGGTCCATGCAAGACTCTGGTCTAGGGGGCCTGGCATGTCTGTAGACATAAGTTACTTAAAAACCACAGATCTAAGAACAAGAGAAACTTTTGTCTTCACACTGGCTCCAGAGCCCTCTAGTTTCCCTTAAATCACAGGTTTAAATGTCCCTTTTCATCTGAGTGCAACGATTTTTAAGTAGAATTGCACCAGATAAACCAGCTACCAATCCATCTAGTCTCCATGATAAGCAGTGGAGAAAATACAGTAATTTCTTTGAGGATCTTCATGTCAAGTTGGATGACTCATGTCAAATATGTCACAGGCATATGACAGCAGAAAATAACTAACTGTAAAATACAAGTTTATCGATCATTTCTTTGTAATCATTGTCCTTAACAATGATGTCTCCGTAGGATTGCTTCAGAAACCAAGTATACAACCCAATGCAGTACTCCCCAAGGAGGAGACCTCTCAGGGTGAAGAGCATGAACTGCCTTCCATATTCTACATGCTCTACTCAAACTGGTCTCCAGAAACCACAGGAAGTCACAGCATTCCATGGAAGACAGAGATTCGGTCTCAGTGCCTTTCTGACCTGTTCATTCCCTATTACCTACTTGAGTATTACTGGCATAGTTTCCACTGCACTTCCTAAAAAGCTATTACATAATTATCATCTCAAAATCCTGTGGCCCATTTGTGTAAGTGAGCATCTCTTTGCCTTTTAGTATTTATAGAGATGATGCACTCTTGTTCTTAAATTGCAGAATGAGAGATGATGAGAGAGACAGACAGACACACACACACAGGAGACAGCACCTCTGATTCTAGCTCAGGTTTTGCCAAGACAGATAGCAAATTTAGATAAACTAGTAATTTATTTGGAAAGGAATGTTATCTTTCCTTCCTCCAGACTATTAACTGTGACCTTTTTTGTCTGCATTTCAAGGACTTCGCTTGAAACAGACCCCATTTTTTTTTAGTCAACATACAAACAATGCCTTTCAGAAAGGCTCTCCCCCAGCGTTCCAGTGAAAAGCATGGAACTCCTGCCTCCTGTCCTCTGGTCCTATGTTAGCCTTACATTTACTCCAACACGTGAAACTTTTAATTCAGTGGTCCATCCCCAAACTGTCCTCAAACATTCCTCTTTAATTCCGTGGTCCAGCTGATGGCTCCTCTCCACATTAGTAGCTATCTAGCTGCTAAGCCACCTGCTCAGCTCCAGTAGACAGACTATAAAAAAAATTCACAGATTTGCATCACTACACTTCACACCCTCGTATTTAACTCTGTAAACTCATTTTCAACAGTTGTGAGCTGTTAATTCTAATTTAGCCTCTCATCACCTACAAAGACTGAACTGGATATTTATCTCTGCCACCCATGATGGATTTTATTGCAGGTTCTGGATTTCTGCAACTGTAGCAAAGAGACAAAGAACTGGGCTGAGCTAGCCAAGATGAAAAGCTGTCACTATGTAACTCATGTTGGGGAATCTTCCCAAACTGGCATATGTTTCTGCTGCTTTTCGCTTCTACTGCATATATTTATTCTCACTCCAGCCACAAAGCTGCCCAGATAGCCCAATGTTCTCCACATCAAAAGAAATCAAAGCAACAGACACATAAACCCAAGCACACATCCATCCGTTTGAATCCAAGGATGCGCTTTGACTTCCTGCTATTCTGTTCCAAATAACACCTCTATCCAAAGTCTGATGCCTAATAGTTTCAACATTTTCAAAGCTGTGTCACTCTACATGACTCTCTGATTTTCAGGATGTTTCCCACTATTCTTTTTTAAATCAACCTGGCTAAATGTAACCTATAATCCTATAAATGTCATGTAAATATGTATGCGTGTATATGAGGAGGGCATGACAACCCAATCCAGTATTCTTCCCTGGAGAATCCCCATGGACAGAGGAGCCTGGTGGGCTACAGTCTGTGGGTTTGCAAAGAGTCGGACAAAACTGAGCGCCTAAGGCCAGCACAGTACATGTGTGTGTGTATATATACACACACATATACATATACATATATATGTGTATATACAGCCAAAAAGTTCATTTGTGTTTTTTCATAAGATGTTATGGATTATATTTTGTTGTTGTTTACTGGCTCAGTCATGTCCAACTCTCTTGCGACCCTACAGATTGGGATTTTTCAGGCAAGGATACTGGAGTGAGTTGCCATTTCCTTTCTCCAAGGGATCTTCCTGACCTAGGAATTGAAGCTGTGTCTCCTGCCCGTGTCTCCTGCTTCGCAGAATGATTCTTTACCACTGAGCCACCAGAGAAGCCCCTATGGGTTATACATATATATAGAATCGTCATCTTGACCTACTTTCTTAGTAGAACCTACTTCTAAGCAGAAACAATCCAAAAATTTCTTGAAAAATTTCCCAGTTACTGCTGATAACTGCAGTTAAATACCACCTATAATATTCTGTCCTACTTCACTAATGGAAACACAAGACGCTAAACGCCTAAATGCTGTCAGATCTCTTCTGACTAGCTCAGAATTTTACCAGGTCTCCTCCTAGACCAACCTACAGGGACAAGAAAAGCATCATCTCCAGAGACATTATGCTTTAGAAGCGAGCATCCCAGCATCGCTGCATCCCTCTCCATTCACCCTAAGCTGTTCCAATGTGTCTTGCCCAAGGCCATGGGAGGGAGGCAGGGCCATGGGAGGGAGGCAGGGAGTGGCACCACCACCCAGGGGGACTCACTGAGAGGTTTCAGGATGCTGCTGCTGGACTCATCCGCATTCTCCACATCCGACTTGTCAGAATAGTTCTCAGAGACTCTCTCCTTTTCCTTCTTTTCTCGGTGGCCTGTCTTTCTCTTGTGACGTCTCCTTCTCCGGTAGCTCTTTGGCACATGGACCCCAATGTAGATGGTGTGGTGGCCTGAGGAAGGAACACAATCACCAGTCATTTCAAACCACAGTCTTGGCTGCATAGAAATCACACAAGACCCAGAGGTCAGAAAAAAAAAAAAAATGTCCATAAATTCAACATTACCATTTCACATTTGACAAACTGGAAAAATAAAACCACCTTCCAATTTTCATTGAACTAGGTTGTAATTCAACCCATTGGCTGGCACCAGGATTCAGCGAGGGTGTGCTCTAATTCAATCCAGATAGACTCTTTTGGTTTAGGCAAGTCAAAGAATATTGAACTAGAAATCAGGAATCCTTGATTCTGGTCAAACCTCTGCCATCCATGAGCTATCTGACCTTGAGCATGTCCCTTAACCATTCTGGGCCTCAGTTTCTTCATCGACATAATGAAGGTCTTAAACTGGGTAATCCTTACGAGTCCTCTCCAGTGCCAACTTCCCTGGAGCCTGTGATTATACTGAGTAGAGTGATGCTGCTGCTGCTACTAAGTCGCTTCAGTCATGTCCGACTCTGTGAGACCCCAAAGATGGCAGCCCACCAGGCTCCGCCATCCCTGGGATTCTCCAGGCAAGAATACCGGAGTGGGTTGCCGTTTCCTTCTCCAGTGCATGAAAGGGAAAAGTGAAAGTGAAGTCGCTCAGTCGTGTCCGACCCTTAGCGACCCCATGGACTGTAGCCTACCAGGCTCTTCTGTCCATGGGATTTTCCAGGCAAGAGTACCGGAGTGGGGTGCCATTGCCTTCTCCAGAGTAGAGTGATGAAAAAGGAGTTATTGGAAAAAGGGGGAAAAAAGACCTAACTCAAAGTTCAAAAAGTCATTCTGCGGGTATAAGGTTTTACACTGAAACTTTTTTTACCCAATCAGCAGAATAGAGACTTAGAACTGGGACAAACTAAGAAAAAATAAGACATACTTAGAAAATTTTAGAAATACTCAAATGTTCACACTAGGAAACAGATAAAATGAATGTCAGCTACAGTGCCATTCTCATTTTTCTTTTTTCGTTTGCAAAAGTTTCTAAAAACTGGTTGTTGCTGTGATAAAAATAAACCCAGCCCAGTAAAGATTGCCTTGAAGAGAAGGGCATGAGGAGAAAAGATTGTGAAGTGCTTTTAGTTCTCGAGATGGAAGGAACTGCAATACTGACAAGTGGTATTATTTTTATAAAATCTGATAAGACAGAAAAAAAAAGGAACTGAAAGTTCTACATCTTTTTTTTCATTGGAAAACTTTTACTTTCACTTTATATGCAGTCTAACTTCTGAATGTGGGAACCACCATTTCGGAAGTAATGTGAAAACTTCTTTTCTTTCTGAATTGCAAATGGGAATTGCAAAAAAGATGAGATTATCTAGGGATTTCCTCCACATTCTCGAATTATTCCTTAATGACCACTGGATAGCACCAAAGACAATAAATATCACACACTAGCATGCAAGACACACATGCAAATGTCTGATGAAAATACCATGAATTCCTGTCCACTGTCACTCACTAGGCATATCTTAAAACACTGTAATTTGCAGGGGTGTTCCTTAAACTGGAAGGATTAAAACAATTATATCAAGAAAGATGTTCCAACCAAGAATGCAGAACCCGACGTGAATGAATAAGCAGTCAAAAAAAAAAAAAAAATCAGATACTTGGAATGAAGTTTGAGGCATCTATATAAAACATGAAGTCCCTGCCCCCAACACATACACAGACACACAAACACCCAGACACACACGCCAACTCAACTACTAAAAAGCACAGTGAAATTCTCCCTGCAGAATGTGGTGCCAATGAGAAATTTATCATGTCTAACCATTTACAAGCAAACTGTTCTCATGGGAAAGCTATATTATACTAGGAAATAGGAAATGTCTAAAAAACAATGTGAATTAAGAAACAGTGTCAATTGTTTCCTGCGCTCCAGTTATTGAGGGAGTCCTGAAGCTTTATCTCAAGTCACACAATATATGTAAGCAAAGCATCCAGTTTCTTTAGTAAATCAAACACTGAAAGCTTGGTTACCTTGGGTCAGGAAATAGAAAAACATCATGAAAAATGTTAAGAAGTCAAAGAAAAAATTTTAACCTGTCACATTAACTATTTTCTTATTAAAGAATGGTAACTAAGCAAAAAGAAAAAAAATAGTAATTAAACTGTATGAGTTAAATAGATGTTATATGTAAAGATTTTTAAAAATATATTTAGCCAAATCTGCATAGTATATTTGACAGGTCATTTAAAAGACAGTTCGTGTGCATGCTAAGTCACTTCAGCCGTGTCCCATTCTTTGTGACCTTATGGACTGTAGCCCACCAGGCTCCTCTGTCCAAGGGATTCTCCACACAAGAATACTGGAATGGGTTGCCATGCCTTACTCCAGGGGATCTTTCAGACCCAGGGATCGAACCCACATCTCTTATGTCTCCTGCATTGGCAGGCAGGCTCTTTACCACTAGCGCCACCTGGGAAGCCCAAAAGACAGTTTATATGGGCTGATAAGATTTTAAGGTAAGATTTCTAGCTATCAAGTGTTGTTGTCAATCCAACAAAAGAATCAACATGATGTAGAGAGTGAGCTTTGAAAGCCCAGGAGAGAAATGCACCTTACCTTCTGGAACCTAACTGGAGTTGTCATCACCACAAAAATGGCACCATTTTATTTATATCGCAATCCTAGGCCTCATGGCTGCCTTATGAATTAGATTCAGCTGATCCCCATCTCCTCCAGCTCCTCCTTCAGATACTCCACCCAACCACAGGTGGGGAAACTTTTGGACACATGCTGCCCCATGGAGCCCAAGTACCAACCACAAAGGTGGTTCCTTTTAAGACATTTCCAATTTCAGACATTTTTATCAGCTTTATTAAGGTACAGTTCTTCACATGCCATAAAATTCACTCATTTTAAGAGTTTATCTTTCTACTTTAATCTCTGACAAGTCTGAGATTTTTCTGGAATAAAAACTAGTATTTTATAAAGTAAAAGAAAAGAAAAAGAGAGTATATATTGAATGATTTTTAGCATATTTACAGAGAGTTGTGCAACCATCGCCATAATTCAATTTCAGAACCTGGCTTCCGATCAACAAAGATCCCTAATGCTCATCCACAGCCACTCTCTGTTCCCACTCCCATCCCTTACTACCTCTCAGGCATCTTTTATGCTGTCAGTGATGGGCTCCGGGAAGCTACAATTCTCTGGTACCCACATGCTATGAACTTTTGCGGCACCCTTTACAGCACAGTAAAACAGAATATGCTTTGGGTAAGGAAGCTCTCTCCTTCCGAGAGTGGCCAGAGGAAAACACCACTGAGCTGAGTAATTCAAAAGCAAAGCATCAGGAAACTCAAAGAGGAGCTCTGTATCAACCAAGAGGGGTAGGGTGGGGAGGGAGATGAGAGAGAGGTTCAAAAGGGAGGGGATATATGTATACCTATGGCTGAGTCATGTTGAAGTTTGACAGAAAACAGCAAAATTCTGTAAAGCAATTATCCTTCAATAAAATATAAATAATTTTTTTTTTAAAAAAGGCAAAGCATCCTCCTTTTCCTCTCAGTCATTACTAGTATCTAAATTTTCCTTTTCTGTCTTTGTTCAGATAAAGGAAAAGGCATAGAGTCCCAAGGTTAAACAAACCTTTAGGACCTAAGGAACACTGTCTGCGTTTCAGCAATTACTTCTCAACCTCTTTTCATTTCAGCTTCTTTGCCCACCAAAAGAGGAAGGCAGCATCACTCTGGTGAGCAGGGGAAAGGCACGCTTTCTCACAATGACGACCGAATATTTTATAAGCTGTATATGCTAAGTACTAAACATACCAAAAGTAAAATGAGCTGGAATGAAAGCATTCTTACCACCCCCACAACATACATGTCTTCAGGATCAATAGAAGCAGCGTTACTGATTTTTTTTTAATGCTATTACTAATAAGAATATCATAGTTGATCTCAATATCTATTTTCATTAAAATATCTTTACCTGTTTCAGAGATATGCCATGAAGACTGATGGCTTTTTTTAAAATTACAACTCACCAAATGACAGCAAGCTCTTAGGAAAGCCATAGAGGTGGAGGATATAGTATTATTTTAAGTGTAAAATGAAAAGGGGAAACTTGATAGACAAGCTTTCCAATTCAGCAAGAGTCTACAAAATAGTAAGATGCTTGGAGAATCAGGGATAGTTACCTGTTTAACTTACGAGGGAATAAGTTTTAGGCTCAAAAGAAAAAAATTCTCCGCTAGTGAGTTAAAGTCGCTCAGTCATGTCCAACTCTTTGCGACCCCATGGTATAGTCCATGGAATTCTCCAGGCCAGGATACTGGAGTGGGTAGCCTTTCCCTTCTCCAGGGGATCTTCCCAACCCAGGGATCGAACTTGGGTCTCTCTCATTGCAGGCGGCTTCTTTACAGGTTGAGCTACCAAATGTCAGTAAAGACTGCTTCCAAAGATAATGTAAAAAGAAGAAGGAGCAAAAAAATTTAATAGCTATAATTCATAAGGAAACGGCGATTGGTTTAAACGTTATTAAAATAAAGGTTACATTCTTGCTACTCAAAGTTTTGTAGAGTAAAACTACTGGAATCTACATTTGACAGTGTTCACTTAGGTGTGAGTCAAAGGGCATTCAGTCCTAGATTTGGCAGAGCCTCAGTATCATGTGTTCAAATAAATACCCTGCATACCTTTCTCTGACAGATGGTGCAAGTTCCCAACAAACTCTAAATATCTTAGGAATATCTCACAACCCATCCACAGCCAGCACTCCTGGGAAGAAAACATAGCTTTTCTGGTTATCTCTGGCCTTCAGAAATTATGACTAGGTGAATCCATGTTTCTTCCCGTCTTCACATGCTCCACCTCAGGGGAAAGCAGAAGTCCTGCGATGCTGTCATGTCCACTTCTCCCAATTCCTGAAATATTTCTACACTAACGGCGTTGAGAGTTGCTACTGTGATTTGAGGCCACCAGAGAACTCTTACACTCAGTAACTGTAGTCATTTAAGTGAAAGAGGCTTCCACAGATACCCACTTCACTACCAAAGATGATTTAGGACTTTGAAGAACGAAACCCATCAAGTGAGTCAAGCTGAAATTTCTGTAGTGAACTGAGTGGTTAACAATATATGCCTCTCTATGCAACACAGATCATTAGCTCCTTTAGGAAACATGAATGAGTGAGTGAGTGAAAGTCGCTCAGTTGTGCCGACGTTTTGTGACTCCATGGACCATGGAATTCTCCAGGCCAGAATACTGGAGTGGGTAGCCTTTCCCTTCTCCAGGGGATCTTCCCAACCCAGGGATCGAACCCAGATCTCCCACATTGCAGGCGGATTCTTTACCAGCTGAGCCACCAGGGAAGCCCTTAGGAAACATGGTACTATGTTTATATACACAGAGATGACAGAAGCCACTTATGGAATTCTTACAAATGTGCCAGGTTGTGGCTAGGTCTCCTATTTCTATTACCTCATGCCATCCTCACAACTGCACAAATTAAGTGAACGACAGAGGATGAGATGGTTAGATAGCATCAACGACTCAATGGACATGAATTTGAGCAAACTCTGAGTGACCGTGGAGGACAGAGGAGCCTGGCAGGCTACAGTCCACGGGGCAGCAAAGAGTTGGACACGACTCAGAGACTGAACAACAACAACATCGCCATTGTACCGGCAAAGAAACCAAGGTTCAGGGAAGTCAAGGATATTGTCACCAGCTAACTCATAAAATTCTACAGAAAAGGGACTTTCCTGATTGTCCAATGGTTAAGACTCTGAGCTCCCAATGCAGGGAGCTGAGGTTAGACCTCTGGTCACAGAACTAAGATCCCACATGCTGCAAAGCATGAACAACAACAACAACAAAATTAATTTAAAAAAAGATATTAATCTCTTTTTTAAAAATCCCTCAGGAGAAATATCTCCCAGGTCTCAACATTAAAAATAGTGAGTGGTTCATTACTGCTTTGGTGGTGCTTTGTCTGTTTTTAGAGGGCTTTTTTGTGATAGACACTATATTTATACTATCTTATAACTAATGTTTCCTTCCTCATGTTGACAGCTAGAAATAGAAGAGACAAATCTCAGGCCAACCTGCGATAGGTAGACGGTTCTGTGGCATGCATTTTAAACACTAACCTCACTCTTCCAACTTTTCAATGGTTATTTCCCCTTCGCATTGAAACTTTTTAGAATAAGGCAGCGTATAAATATTTTTTAAAGCCTGAGATGTCAGTACCAGGGGTAGAGGCTGGGGGTTGCTGAGGGGGAATATAGATTTCTAGCCAGAGAGCTAACCAGTCCTTGGTGGTCCTTTAAGTACATCAAAATCTACAAGTCTAAATCTTTGTCCAGAAATCTACCTTCCCCCAAGGCCACCCCACCCCCCGCCAGCCCCAGTCTCCTACAGAACACCACTAATTAAATTCTGAGAGATGTTCCTAATTTGATTTTTATCCACATTGTTCCTCTTACTATAATCAATGGGATTTCTGTTCTCTCTGGTTCAAAGCAAAGATTCTACAACACTTGGGACTTTATATCGTTCTTTCAGAGCTAATCAGCAATATTCCCCAAACATAAGTTAAATACTGCCTTCCTTGGCTTATCTAAAGTAACCTGGTCTTATGCCAAGATGCCTGAAACTTGTTGCAGCTATTGCCGAGAAGGATATAGGGGAAGGAGACAAATTAAAGAGACATTTATTATTTCTTTTTAATTATGAAAAGAAAAATGTTGGAAGAGGAGGCAGAGACCCTGGATGTAGAATAGATTGTCTAAAAGATGCTGGAAAGACTTTACTTCTTGTACCAAAATGAATCTCAAAGGTATTTTGGAAGTGCACGCATAAGAAACCTTACAGAGAATCGTAGTATCAAGTTCAGATGCCAGAGAGGTTGTGTGTTTGACACTTTATATAATAAGAAACAGATCAGTCTGTCTAATCCTAAATACTTTAATAAATGAAATACAAGTAACTCATTAGTGCTTTACCCACAGACCCATAAGAGTGTCCATAACCAGTTCTATTAAGATAAAATCAATGCAACATTGCTAATTTACTTCGGCATAAATACCAGTTCATGAAAAGAAAGCTCACTTTGAAAGGCATGTTATAATTTTGCATTTAACAGGGGGGTAAGTCAGCCCCTTTGGTTAGATGTTTGCTTGACAGTCCACAAAACAGATCCCACTACTGAAGACAAGGGATCATTTCTATTCCTATATTTTGGATAGGGCCAACTTTTCACACAGAAAAAAATAAATAATGCACGTGTTTCTTAATAGATTATTGCATGCTACATATGTAATTTATTTACAGACCAATCTGAGTGCTGATTAGTAATATATTTTAATATTAATGCTATCAATTACACTTATGAGCAGGTATGCAAGCGAATAAGTAGTAAAAGTGACGAAAAACAGGGAAATGCTTTTCTTCCCACTGAATGACATGGGACTTTTGTTCACTGAAAACCTCCCAGAAATTCTTAAGGCAACTTGAGGTTCCCCAAGCAAGACTGATAAGAAATCTCAGCTTGTTAGCTGGTATTTACTGAGCAGAGTACTTTTAATATTTAATATTTGATGATGAAAATGATAACAATCTCGAGGCAAAACAAACAGAACAAGGAGAAGGTCTCAAAGGGGAGTTGAGCTTATGGCAACTTAGCTAAACTCTTGTCTTAAAGAACAAACTAAAGCTCAGAAAACTTTTGCACCTGCTTTACAAGTGCTTGTTTTTAGCAAAGTCGTTCTAATCACAGTCTTTAGGTAGGTGGGCTACAGTCCATGGGGTTGCAAAGAGTCGGACACAACTGAGCGACTAAGCACAGCACAGCAAGGGTGAGGAACCTATGAGCACACACTGAAGTCACACTTTCATCACAGCCTCCATTACTAGTAGCTGATAAAGTGAAGTGAAGTCGCTCAGTTGTGTCTGACTCTTAGCGACCATGGACTGCAGCCTACCAGGCTCTCTGTCCGTGGGATTTCCCAGGCAAGAGTACTGGAGGGGGTTGCCACTGCCTTCTCCAATAGCTGATAACAGAGGCTAAAACTGACCAGCACTGTATAAACTCTGAATGAGTGAATATTTTTAAAGAAATACAGCTTTCTTATATTTAGTGATCATCCATTATTTGAAAATATCTAGGCCACAACGACAACTCGAAGGCACTACGGGAGCCAACCTTGATGAGTAAACAGGACTAAAAATCATGTTATCTTTTATTAACTGCAGCTCCTGAAGTGCTTCACAATCTCTAAAAAGCTGCTTCTCCAAAGTAATTTGAACTCTGCTCTAGCAAAACCTCTTTTGGCACTAGTGGTAAAGAATCTGCCTGCCAACACAGGGGATGTAACAGACTAGGGTTTGATCCCTAGGTGGGGAAGATGTCCTGAAGAAGAGGATGGCAACCCACTCCAGTATTCCTGCCTGGAGAATCCCATGGACAGAGGAGCTTTGTGGGCTATACAGTCCATGGGGTCACAAAGAGTCGGACATGACAGAAGCTACTTAGCACGCACACACATAGTTTTAAAGTATAATCTATATTTATACCTATATCTATATATATTTATGGGGTTTTTCTGGTGGCTCAGACAATAAAGAATCCACCTGCAATGCGGGAAACCTGGGTTCGACCCCTGGACTGGGAAGATCCCCTGCAGAAGGGAACAGCTACCCACTCCAGTATTCTTGCCTGGAGAATTTCATGGACAGAGGAACTTGGCGGGCTACAGTCCATGGGGGAGCAAAAAGTCAGACACGACTGAGCAGCTAACATTTTTTAACACATTTATATTGAGATGTGTGTGTATATATATATATAATATGTAAAATCTCTACATAGGTAGAGAGCTAAGTATCATTTTTATGGACAATCCAAATCCAATAATGTCAATAAAATATCCTCCATTGTGTATAGTGCACAAAGATGCACAGTAAATGCTGTTCTTATCTCTCCCTCCTATTTCCAAAAGGGGGAAAGAGAGCCCTATTTCTCTTCCATCCCACTCACCTTGAGCCCTGATAATAACTTGTGAACACCCTCTGTTCTCCAGAGAAGGTACTCCAGAGCACTCCCCCAGAGCACTCCCCCTGGGCAGGACAAAAGAGCCAACTTTAGATCAAGGCTCCTGGAGAAGGAAATGGCAACCCACTCCAGTATTCTTGCCTGGAAAATTCCATGGACAGAGGAGCCTGGTAGGCTACAGTCCATGGGGTCGCAAAGAGCCGAACACGACTGAGCGACTTCACTTTCACTTTTAGATCAAGGCTAACTCACCCCTCAGTTATCTGTCTAGTCATTATGCAGAGTTTAACTGTGCAGCAGAGGCAATACCTTCCATAACCTCAGTCTCCTCTATCCCTGCCAGGAGCCAGTGTCAGGTCATCACCATCCTGCTGTCGGAGGGTCTCCCTGGAGCTTTCACACTGTGGCTGCCAACCCCCAGGGCTCAGGTCTGTCGTCCTTTTTACTTGACAGCACAGAGGAGAGTGTGGATTCAGAAGGCCTGGAAGGTCAGAGCCAGCCAGGGCAGTGCAAAGAAGAGCCACCTAACAGGAGGAGATGAACCCTTGACTCCTCCTGACACCCCAGAACCCTGAAAGAGCTGGAGAATTTTAATGTGCAATACACATGCAGTCAGACAAAATCCACCTGTGAGCCAAACACAGAGAACTGACAGTTTCCATTATCTCTCTTGTGGTCACCATTTGCACAACTGAATGGCAAGTAGGGCTGGAAGAGAGAAAACAAAGGCTAATCCAATGGTCATTGATAACCGGATTTGCAATTGCAGCCAGAGAGGCAGCTTAGACAGACACATAAATGCACACATTCACACTCTCATTCTAACCACATTGTCCGTCTGCGACTCTATTCTGGCTTCCCTTTTAGCACTAGCCTAAGCCCCGCTGGGCAATAGGAAGAGTAGACTCTAGTCACTATAGACAGATAATCCACTATATAGTCAATGCACTCACAGCTAATCAGGTATCAAACATCTAACATTAGTTCACATAATTCCCTCCTCTCCACACACCTGTACATAGGTAAATGAGATTTGGATCATGCGGGGGGCAGGGAGGCGGGGTGGCAGGGTGGGGAGCTAGCCAATGACCAAGAAATAGAGAAGGTGCTACGAATGACTCAATCTAGCATAGTTAAGCCCAATCCTAGAATCATCATGACTATGATTTTCCGCTGCTGCTGCTGCTGCTGCGAAGTCGCTTCAGTCATGTCCAACTCTGTGTGACCCCATAGACGGCAGCCCACCAGGCTCCCCCGTCCCTGGGATTCTCCAGGCAAGAACACTGGAGTGGGTTGCCATTTCCTTCTCCAATGCGTGAAAGTGAAGTCGCTCAGTTGTGTCCGACTCTTAGCGACCCCATGGACTGCAGCTTTCCAGGCTCCTCCGTCCATGGGATTTTCCAGGCAAGAGTACTGGAGTGGGGTGCCGTTGCCTTCTCCGATGATTTTACACATGCACCCAGAAAAAGAGGACAACATTCACTGACACAGCAGCACACAATCACACTTTTAGAACTGAAATGACCTTAAATATCACCTGATTAAATCTCTTCATGTTCCAATGAACCAAGTAAAGCCAAATAGTTAATGATGTAGAGGCTGGGACCCTTGGAGCTCCTGGTTATAGAAGGTTTCCTTTCTTACTTCCCACTACCATGGTACCAACACTCCACCCTACCCCCTATATTCCATTGTCTGCAAAATACAGCCAAGGGGGGAGAAAAAAGATTAAGCTTTTCAAGTTAGCAACTACAAAAGAGGACAAAACAGGCTCAGGAATTCTCTGAAAATGTGTCTTATAATCACAGAATGACAAGTTTAAATCTATAACCTTTAGCTCTATAAAGTGCCCCAGAATATACAGACATTCTGGCAGACACCTGTCCTCCCAGGAGCACCCATGGTCGTTGCAAACAATGAGGCCAGCCGGCCTCATCCCTTCTTTCCCTCACACCTTTTCACAAGCTCTCCCAACACCTTTTATTCTTCTCCATTCAGTTCTTCCTCCTCCCTGCTCTTCTAGGCTCTCCTTCCAGCTCTCCCTCAGCTCCCTTTCTAAGACGGAAAAATGGACCAGACCTCAAGCACACATTTTTGGAAGGAGCACTGCCCTGGTAAAGTTAAGAAGTCTGGCTCCTTCTCCTAGTGTTCCAAATTACCATCAGCGTAACTGCAAGCAAATCACTTTACCTTCTCCAGGGCTCGTCTCTCCATCTGTAAGGTGAGAACACTAAGCTACATTTCTCGAAGATCCTTTTGAGCTCTAAAAATTCTGTAATAATTCTAAGGATTTTAATTGGTTAAGTGTAATGAGGCACATAAGGGAAAGGCTAGAAGTTTTTCTATTATTTCTCAAAGCCCCTCCACAACTACTTACGATGGTAGTTTTCTCTCTGGGCATTCTTCAATCTCCTCTGATTTGACTCTTTCCTGACAATGCCACCTAGACTGCTAAAAGCCACCAATCACCCTTTTCTGCCAAATCTACCAGTTACTGTCTGCTCCTCATCTACTTGGCTCCAGGCAGCACTCAGCACTGTCCATCACTGGCTCCTTGTTGAAAACACTCTTCTCTTGGCCTCAGAGCCTCCCTTGGTCTTCCTTCGACTTCTACGATTGCTCCTTCTCGGTCTCCAAAGGTTGGCATAGAAGAACACAGACCAGTCCTCCTCCCATCCTATTCTCTTCCTTTGGTAATGTCATCCACTCATATGGCTTTATTTTTTAACATTTTGTTTTGTGGATTTTTAAAAATATTTCTTTATTTATCAGTTTATTTGGCTGTGCCAGGTCTTCACTGCAACATATGGGATCTAGTTCCCCGACTAGGGATAGAATGCAGGCCCCCTGCACTGGCAGCAAAGGAGTCTTAGCCACTGGACCACCAAGGAAGTCCCCCTACGGCTTCAAACACTAGCTATCTCCCTGGGATTCCCAAACTTATATTTCCACCCGCGTCCTTTCTTTTTAGCTCCAGCTTGTGTGGCCAAGTACCTGCTTTAGAGCTCTACTGGATGTCTCTCAGGGGTCTCCAAGTCAAAAAGCTGAACGCCTACCTTCCTTTACTACTATCCCTCCAGTGTCCCTCATCACAAATGGCATGTAAGTCCCCAAACTGCTCAAAGCAGAAATCCAGAAGTAATCACCCCCACCCACACATCTGTCCATCAGCAAGTGCTGGCAATTCAACCCATCTTTTTTGTCCCAGGCTAAACCCCAAAAACATCTCTCAGTTGAATCTTAGCAACAGTCTCCCCACTTTTATCTTTGTCCTCTTGGGATGCTTTCTCCACCCATCAGCCAAAGAGATGTTTTTTATAATGCAAATTTTGTCTTGTCACCTTCCTGCTTACAACACTCTGTAGTAGCTCCCCAGTGCACACTAAATGAATCCTAAATCTTTAGCAAAAGTCATGAATTATCTGGGTTCTATCCACTTCTGGCCACTCTCTCCTGGTCCAGCAGCATGGGCCTTATTTTCTTTTCTCAAACAGGCCTACTCACCACTGGGCCTTCACACATGCTGGCCTGGGAGGTTTCCCTCCTTCTTGACCTAGCTAACCCTCTTCACCCTTTAGGTCTCAAGTTAACATCACTCTATAGGAGATACATATCTTGGTCTCCATGTAAAATCACCCACAGGCATGACATACTCTCTAAAGTATCATATCAACCAACTTTGTGTCCTTAGATGATGATGAGTTTATTTGACGACACATTAGTTACTGACCTAATTGGAATATGTTATCACTTTCAGTAATACATGTTCGCCTAGAAAAGCAACATTCTAGAGCTTATATATTTGCAAGTGTTCTTACCATTTTTATAAGCTAAAAAAAATTAATAAAAGCTTTGTCCATCAAAGTTAATAAGAAGAGTTAATGAAAGTCACTCAGTTGTGTCTGACTCTTTGCAACCCCTTGGGCTATACAGTCCATGGAATTCTCCAGGCCAGAATACTGGAGTGGGCAGCTGTTCCCTTCTCCAGGGGATCTTCCCAACCCAGGGATTGAATCCAGGTCTCCCACATTGCAGGCAGATTCTTTGCCAGCTGAACCACAAGGGAAGAGAACAGTTAACATAGATAATAATCAGCTAACTTGTTGATTACCAGATATCAGTACTAGCTTTAGTCGAAAGCACTCCGTACTCACAGCAAGCACTTGAGAAAGTGTTAAACACAAAAATAAATCACAGGCAAGGACTAGACCCAAAGAAGTTAACACCAATTACAGGGTTCATCCTGCGGATTTCAAATTAGTTTCCTTATACCCCTAGCAAAACTAGGAGATAAGGAAGTACCAATGCTGTTTCTTTGCATGAAAATCTGAGATTCAGAAATTAAGTAATTTGACAATGGCTTACTGCAAATGTCAAAGTATTTTTCTGGTATTACCCAAGAGTCCTTAGAGCATCTCTAATAGGTGGAGAAGAAGATAGGTTATTAACTGCATTCTGCATGAAGGAAACACAACCACACAAACATGATCGGCCTCACATGTCACCCAGAAAGACAGGGCACAGCCAAGAACAGAAATAGGTCCTGAGACTCCTGGTTGTCCACCGCATTCTGTAACCCACAATACAGACTGAATTAAAGCACCTCAAACACCAGACGCTGACTGAATTTGCCAAATACATGTATCCATTGGATTCAACTGTGTGTTTTCATTCTACATCCAAGACCCTGTCTTTATCTTTCATCAGGGATAGAATCACACTAAAAATTTAATAATCAACTAGAGGGTAGGGTTGTGATTTAACTAATTCATAAAACGTGTGACTCTGGCCCTCTAAAGCTGGCATGTTGGCTGATTTCACTAAAATTCAGACACTCCTTTGGATTTCCAGAAGTTTTGGCCGTGTCAAAGGTATTGAGTAACCCATCATTAAGAGGAAGTAAAATCATGTCCTGAGAGGTTTGAGTCTGCTCTCCTTTCAAAGTCAACAGAGTATCAAGAAAGGTGAATATGTTGGATGTAACACTTGGGATGGCTGCCTTCTAATTCTAACTCTCCGTAAAGGTAAAAACAATTTATCAGATTTAAAAGCTTTTGCAGCTATTCAGGGAAGGGAGTTATTTAGGTCGCCTCTACTAATGATTCAATGGGTGTCACTCACCACCCTCCTTCCCTTCACCTTCATCCCACCTGGCAATCAGCAGCTTCTAGGGCACAATATTTGGAACCTCCTGTGAACTCCTACCATGGCAGGCTCTCACCTCAGTCCCCTACGTGCTATCAGCCAAAAAAGTGAAATGAAACAGAACAAAACCAAATCCCATCAGCACGCTCACTTCAGCAACGGGAGAGCCTCCACTGAGCTTTATTCAGTTTTAGTCTATTCTTACTCCACTCTCCCTCATCAGACCCAATTTTCAATTCCCAATGACTTTGAATCTTGTAATGAGAAAAATGGGGAAACACTTAGCTCAGGTTTGAACACTTAGTATTATTTCTATACTATTGCATAATCTCATTGAATTGGCACCTAAATTATATAACAGCCAGTAGAGAACAGAATTATTCTAGTTCATGCTGCATATGGGGAAAGGGAAAAAAGAAAAATATATATATAGTGTGTATGTGTGTTTATGTGCATTACAAATATAATAAACCCTTGAATCCTCCTCATTGGTAGGAAAACACCACACACTTAAATCTGTTTTCCAGAAGGAGTAACTTTGCAGGCCTTATTATAATGGGCCCACATTTATAATTTATCCTGTATGCAAGTATAGTTAGTATATCTTTTCTTGGAAGAGGAGACAATTTCACAAATTAGAGGTAATGTCTATCGGAGTAGTCTAACCATGGAAACCAGATCTCACACCCAGAGCCTAAAGGTAATTAGAATGTGTTCAAAGAGAAATAGACAACAGGCCTCAGGAAAATTCTCTTGACCTTCCTGGCTTGCCTCTTCCAATACAAGAAGTAAGCAGTAGGTAAGTGTGGTTATTAGGAAGGCAAGGGATAGATGTTGGTAAAGATGAGTTAAGAAAATAATGGGTTCAGGATGGAGGGGACACATATGCCTATAGCTGATTCATACTGATGTATGACAAAAACCATCACAATATTGTAAAGTAATTATCCTCCAATTAAAATAAATAAATAAAATTTTAAAAAAGAAAACAGCAAACATTTTGGTAGTTCAAATTTTTTGGAATGATAATCACTGAAAATTATTGGTGAGTCTGTATCAATCAGAAAGCAAAAGAATAAGACAGTGATACACTATAAAGTAGGCTTCCCCAATGGCTCAGCAGTAAAGAATCTGCCTGCAATGCAGGAGCCTCAGGAGATGTGGGTTCGATCTCTGGGTCAGGAAGATCCTCTGGAGAAGGGCATGGCAATCCACTCCAGTATTCTTGCCTGGAGAATCCCATGGACAGAGGAGTCCTGCAGGCTACAGTCCATAGGGTCGCAAAGAGTTGAACACCACTGAAGTGACTGAGCATGCACACAGCCATTGTATAAAGTACTCCTATGCCTAATGCCAAGTAAAGCAGCAACACTGTTTCTGATCATTATTAAAACAGTTCTGTGGTGAATGGTATGTTTGATTCTCATTGTACAGAACAGAGAAATTCAAAATCCAAACTTTAAGTTTTGTTCTTCACTTATGCAATGCTTCAGCAATATAGCAAGGTTTAAACTTTTATTCCTAAACTGATGTTTAGTCACTCTGCCTTAACAACACATTAATAATACAAATGATAGAGACTCCCCAAAATAAATATGAAACAATTCGTCTCAAATATATGAGCAGATACAAAGCTTCAAGAAAGAAACTCAACTGTAGATAAAATTTGCTCCAAGTGTATTATTTCAGAATATCTGGATCCTTGGAAAACATGACTCAAGTACCAAGTTCAATTCTGCAAACTTCTTGCCATAAGAGAGTGTAGTCACCTAAGACAGAAAGTGGCTTCCAGAAGGCTTTAGCCCATACTGTACTACCAGGGAATTCTCTACAATTGGAAAATTCTGAGAAGGGACGTCTGATTCCAGCTTCCAAACCCCATGGAATTATCTGATTTGCTTGAAGCTCAAGAAATCTATATACAAATACTTAACTTCAGTGACACAGCAGGAGGTGTCAGAGAGCTGGGTGCTGCTTGCTTAAGACCTCTGGCAGGATTCCAGCTGAGGCCATGACGAGAAAGAAGCAGGACGCTGGGAAAGGTCTGTGTGGGTTCAACGTGCTCTGGGAGCCCAAGCTCCTTATTCAAGCGTCAACCCTTAAAAACACCTGACCACACTTCCTCCAAGCTCTCCAACATGTGGATACATTGTTTCTTTTAAGAAGGCTTTTCCTTCAGCAATATTTGCCCAAGTATTTCCTCTGTACACACTGTTTTCTGGGCAATTATAGAGAACAGGAGAGAGGAGGTCAGCAAAATGCAACCCGACACTTACATCCAGCGCTCAGAATAGCGCTGGCCCCAACCAGCCCCTCCCTTCCCATCTCCTTCCTTCCCATCCACTAGGTTCTCATTCACTCCTTCTTGGCAATTATGTTTTTTGACCATTGTAATTATTAACAAATGTCCACCAGGCCCCACCTTTTCTTTAGAATACCACCTCCTCCAATACACATAAATACATCATCATGATATCCTCCAGTGAAAAAATAGGTTTAGGTCATTATGATTTCATGTCTGTAAAATGTTGACATCTTGACCTCCCAAAACACAAAAGCCACCAGTTCATCACTTCAGTCTCTCTCTTCAAAATACAAAGCAGAAGAAGGAAAAAGAATATGGTGGATGTGTTTATGGGGCTTCTTTTTCATATCAGTATAAATGATGTACATATATCAATGATCTTTGCAAAATCAAGTAGGATTAATAGCAAGCACTAGGGTCATTGGAGACTATATCATCTCATTTGACTAAGGAAGAGAAACAAATTTCTAACTGAAAATTTAAACAAAGGCTTTAGAGGACTATATAAACTAATTCTATGTATGCTTCATTAGGTTTATTTACACATTCATTTCTTCACTCTTTCAACAAATATTTAGTGAATGTCTACTTTGTTCCTGACCCTGTCCTACTTTTTTACTTTTATTCCCCTAAAAAGAACCTTCCTGTAAATTCCATGAATTTTCAACAACACTCTCTCTCTTAATGTCCAGCAGTAGACCTAGGAATTTGTAGAATTATTCTTCCATTTGGACAGATGGGAGTGCATTTCCTCTTGGTCTTGGTTTTGAATGGAAAAGGAAAACCACTACAATATATCATAATGGATTTGAGAGCACTGATCAAACTTCAGAAATGCAGACCCGTTTCAGCCAATATTGTATTTCTGTACTTTATGCTTCCTGAGTTGCTGCTTAGGATTGATGTTAAGAAAAGGGCCCCTCGTCATGAAGTCAGAGTTGCCAAGGCTTGCCGGGGAGTTACCTAGGCTTGCAGAGCCAAGGCCTTATCTCAAAGGATAAGGTGGAGTTTGCTCTTTTCCCACTGTTGCGAAATGTGAGAATATTAAGTAATCTGTTTATATCATACAGATCCAAAACCCTGGCTGACTTTTTAACGGATAAAATATTCATAGAATTTCCTCCTCTTTAGAAAAAGCTACCTGGGATCTTCCTCTCTCAACCTTGGTTCACCCAACAAAATTTGCCAATTTCCCCTAAGTGGGTTTGAAATGAAAAATCAGTCTTGTTCCTCAGAGTGGACATTTCTGGGTCCCCTTGAAAAGCAAGGAGATCAAACGAGTCAATCCTAATGGAAATCAACCCTGAATATTCATTGGAAGGACTGAAGCTGAAGCTCCAATACTTTGGCCACCTGATGCAGAGCTGACTCACTGGAAAAGACCCTGATGCTGAGAAAGATTGAGGGCAGAAGGAGAAGGCGGCAACAGAGGATGAGATGGGTTGGATGGCATCACTGACTCAATGGACATGAGTTTGAGCAAACTCAGGAAGACAGTGAAGGACAGGGAAGCCTGGAGTGCTGCAGTCCTTGGGGTCACAAGGAGCTGGACCTGACCTAGGCACTGAACAGCAACAACTGGTAACATCAATTTGTCATCTAACAGACCAATTCTATAGAAATGCCTGGGCTAGAGCTGGAGCCTTTGGGTATAAAAACAAACATGGTATCTGAAACGTTACAAATTATAAGTGAGTTTACCCACTGTAGCCACTCTATGCCAAAAATGTTAGCTTCACCAAACACACTGTAAGGTAACCACTGAAAGAGCAGATATACAAGTTCTCTTTAAAGATTAAAACTGACCCTTGGTTTCCTTTCTCAAGAGTGTCTTTTTAAACCATTATTATAAATGTACAAGAGGCCTGCATGCTAAGTCACTTCAGTCATATGGGACTCTTTGTGATCCTATGGACTGTAGCCCACCAGGCTCCTCTGTCCATGGGGTTCTCCAGGCAAGAATACCGGAGTGGGTTGCCATGCCCTCCTCCAGGGAATCTTCCTGACCCAGGGATCAAACCAGGGTCTCTTTTGTCTCCTGCACTGGCAAGAGGGTTCTTTACTACTGGCATCACCCGGGAAGCCCAGTTTATCAGGCAAACTACATGAAAAAGAGCTTCAGGTCTTTAAACATATCCCACATAGATAAATTCACTATTTAAACAGAAGATGCCTCCTCTTCTGATTCACTCTATTCTTAGCGAATTTGCAGCTGATGGTTTTCTATTGAGTTTTTAGAATGCAGATTAAGTGTCATGCCACCCACTGAGAGTAAAGTTGAACCAGGTGAGTTGAGGGTGTGGTTGAAAGTCTGTCTCCCTTTCTCAGAACTACAGCATTAGAAAGAACTATGAGGCAGCATTTGACTCTTTTTCCCTTCAAGCTGAGATGAATCCAATCATCCCAAATTGAGTGACCTTAGAAAAATTTTAAAAGCATAATCATATCAAAATAACCAGAGTTACTGGAGGTCACCCTAATACTCGTTTAATGGGAGTGCATTTTATTAGTGCAAATTACTTTAAAAAACAAAGTTTTATTTTAAGTTCACTTTTGCCAAGTGTGCTGCAATATACCTCAACCATATTTATTCCAGAAGCAGGAGAAATACTGTTTGGGTAAAAGGAAACATGTTTGATAACAGAAATGTTAGGTGTTTCAGCTCCTTGCCCTTTGAATTTCTGATCCTTGAACTAGAGCACTTACTTCGGACATAAACGTACCAGAAACTCAGCTACTTCAGAACAAAAATAAGTCTTCTTTCCTTTAAGAACACTCTTCTCCACGCAATTAAAAATACGAGATAGACTCATATCCTTGAGGAAAATATTCCCATCAAAATCCTGATCAGAGACATTGACAGTCAAATCAATTGTATCTTCATTCTCAACCACTGGAATCATGGTAAGCCATTCAAACCCATCTCCATTTCAACTTCTTTACACTGTCACCTAGAGTTACTGTAAAATTTAAGTGCTACCACCCTCACCAGATGAAGCCAGGTGAGAAAATGGGAAGGTCAACTGGGAAGGCACTGAATTAGAAACACTAGTTCCTAATTATATTTCACAACCTGTACCGTAAGGACCCCATACTGTTGGATGCCTCCACCAAATCATGGCCATAAGCAGCCATCCTACATAGTCTCAGCATTCAACAACAGCAACTAGCTAAACAGGCTTTGAAAGAAATGTAACCAACCCACACTCCACTCAACATGAAAGATTATCATTAAAATAGAAGTTTCACCAGAATAGGAAAATACACAAAATCCATAACAAGGTGAATCACCACAAAGCCAGTCAATTTTACAGATATTTTGATCACCTTCGTCTTTTTTGTTTCTCCTTAAAGAGATCTATCTACAGATTTGTGTGCCACTCATTACATTGTTGTCTTAATTTTCTGCTTGAAAAATCAATGGGAAAACTGCAGGAAATAAACTTCTTAGTCAAAGTGTTAAGAAACCCAGGTATAATATCCTGCTCCAGTAAAGCACTGTCAATCCTACAGATCTTACAAACTCAAGAAGTGATTAACATCTTCTGAGAACTTAGCTAGAGGGTTATTCTCAAGGAACATACACACACACAGAGTACATCTCATCCCCAAGCTCTCACTGATTTTTCTACTTTAATTGTTCTGAAATGATCAGATATTTGCTCAGTCCTACAGTGTTTCTTGTTGCTATCCACTATAACTTTAAGATTCTTATCTCCTCTTTGACACTGGGACAGTGACAGAATCACCACAATGGAGACTTAGCATCAAGGGTTACAAGAATCTTAAGACAAAAGTTTTACTATTTTGCTTTCACTAGCTTGGCATTTTCCCACAGTCATGCTGTAAAAGTGCAAGGAACCCATAAAACAATAAGAACAAAAATATTGTGGTTTCCTTTTTCCTAAGAAACATAGGCATCAACTTCTAATTAGTCAGTCTCAAGAGCGTACATGCGGGAAGCGGGAAGGTGGGGGTGAGGGCAACCCACCCTCCAACACTACACAATCAGAAGAAACTTACCAAGGAGACATAATGGCCAATTATTCAAACTACCTCAGGTGGCACAAGAGCATCACTTGCCTGGAACCTGGTATTGAGTCTGGTTGAAGAATCACTCCAAAATACACAGCACCCACCCTCTTGACCCAACCCCACCACCTCTCTGGTCCCAGTGTTTGGTAGGCATTAAGTAATTTACCAAACAGTACCAATCAGACTAGGGAGTTTTCAAAATACATATGAATTCATTCTCGGGTGATTTTAAAGGGTAGAATTTATGATGTGGTTAACCAATAAGTTTTACTTAACTTTATGAAGACTGTCTAAAACCTTGCTTATTTTTAAAACTGTCATTATAAATGTTAGTAATACTCTGTATATCTGTGACGCCTTCACATGCTTACTTTAATAACTATTAATTAAACTCTGCTTTCTCACTATCAAATAAGTAGGATTATTCCCATATTACTGATAAGTCAAGAGACAAGAGAAGAGAAAGCATACTGAAAGCACCACAGTACCAGCTAAAGTTTAACTCTTCTTTGGCTTTTAACTGGCACTGGGGAACATTAGCAAAAGAGTTCCTGGGGGGTTCTAAGTAAAGAAAAAAATACTTGTCCATCTTTTCCTAACAGAGATGCATCTGTAATTACCACTCTTTATATCCTCAGCTTAGACCCATGCTTCTTGCAGCAATGGTATCATTCTCTCTCTGTAACATCTGTTTCTCTATCCTGCAGGCTACAAGGAAGATATTAGAAGATACTGCCAAATATATCTATATAAATCTAGCAGCCTCCTTGAATTAGTCATTGGAGGGTGGTTAATATAATCTGACAAAATATTTATTTTTGACAGAGAAGCACAGCTAACATAGGAACCTGCTTCAAAGTCAGATCTTTGGGCATGTTGTTCCCTATGCAGGACCACACTGGTTCAGATTCTGACAGTCCAGTGAAGTTCTTAGAATTACTTTCTGTGCTGAAGCAAAATGTGGAGATGAAATGAAACTCCAGAGATCAGCTTGGCGTTTTAACTTCAAAATTGTAAGACATATGCCATGTACAGGTGCTATGATCTACCAAGACTTATGTATACAAATACAGACTTCCCCCGGCCCATCAAACTCACCTTCTACTTCTTCTTCATCACACACATGCTTAAGGAAGGAAGCCCCTCTGTCCAGGACAGCTTCATCCTCCATCCTATAGTAATAAAAAAGAAAAAAAGAATGCTCAGACTTCTCCTGGAGGGAGCCACTGGACGAAGCCCAGCTTCTGGGCAGGTGAACCTGCAAGCTGCTGTTCATGTTAACAGGGCAGAGTCCCTCTTCCTTTGGTGTCTGCTGCTCCTTCGCTCCTTCAGCTCCTCTCATCGGGTGCTTGAGAATATGCCGGTCCCACATAGCTTCCGTTCTAACCTTGACAGGGCCCCCGCAGGGACAGGTAAGAGAAAATCATCTCAATCCTGGAGGCTGGATGTTGGGGGTTCTCCCCTTTGGGATCTGCCCCCAAAAAAAGATGAAAAGAAAAAAAAAATACCAAGAGAGGAAGTTTGGTGTGCCTGGAGTGCTCGTGATGGTCGCTTGTGGAAATCCAGCTTCAGTGCTTAGCTCTTTAAACACCCACTGCATAAAAATGTATACCCTCACACACACACACGCACACATGCACACCCACCCACACACAGAAAGCGACAGGGAGTTAGGCTACTGCACAGTGGGAGCCTAGCTTCCAGCCAGCCTCTTAATACCAGCACAGCCCAGTATTCTCTGTTGAGTGGCAAGCTTTGAGTCACATGTTGGCCTTACGGAAATCTGACATCTGAGGATTATCCAGCAACCCCGGCTTCGGCAACAGTCACATATATATGCCACCCATTCATTCATTTTCCACATTCTTATCGCACGTCTCTGTCTATGTATATCTGTCCTGTTAACTCTTCCCTGAAGGGCATGAAGTGCTGCATTTTGTAACCATATTATGCTGTCCTCCTGTCTTCTTACATAATAGGATCTACTCTGCAATTTCCTAGGCTAAATAAGACCTCAGGATCCATCCAAGTAATGACAGCGTTTGTACGGCCTCCCAATGCCAAATGTGTCTCTGGTTTATAGAACGAGGTAAGGCTGATTTCCATATCCGGTGACTCCTTTTCATTACATCAACTTTGACATACAGAATTCCATGAACTCTATTTATAGTGAAAGCAGAAGGTACTCTCGAATTGCTCAAATGCTGCTACTGTCGTACCGGTCTAGAAACAAAGAACTTTCTCTGGGGACAGCTGCTCTATGTCATACCATGCATGAGCCCCGCCAGAGAACCAAATGTTCACTCTGTATCCTGTTCATCCAGTTATGTGCTCGGGCATTGAATACTGTAGGTCTGTTTTCCATATTGTCTTTGTAACTTATTCTTGTGCTTCCCATATTTGTTATCATCTATATGAGATGCACCGAATTCACTTTTTCTTCCTTTCTATTTCAGGAGCATTTCCATCTCACAAAGCAACCACGAGCTTAAAAAGTCAGAAATTTGGTGTCAGGGAGACACCAGTTTAAAAAGCCTATTTGTACCTGTATCACCTGGAGCAAAGTATCCAAATTTTTAAGCCTCAGTTTTTCCATCTAGGAAATTGGAGGTAATAATATCAACTATATGGGATTGCTTTGAAATTAAAATCAGGTAACACACATGAAAGCACTCAGTTTTGTGCCTAACACCTATTACATGTTTAATAAAGTTATGTTTCTTTCCTGTCTTCTTTTTTGCCTAACCTTGGTTGGTGGACAATGTCATTAAGAAACTCATTACTTTTGGAAAGTTGAAGAATCTTTTCTTCTGGGATATGGCTCTTACACACAGAAGTTCACCTTTTTCCTTTTCTATACTCAAACTAAAAATATAAAACTAAATGCAAACAGGAAATGGGTCAGCAAGCAGGATCACAGTAAAAAAGAAAATGCCGTGAAGACTTGAGAGGTCAAATCAGTTACCAGCCTCTATGAGCCTGTTTTCCATGAAAATTAAATTATCCAACATACTCACCAATTCAGCAAATATTTATTTAGTGTCTGCTACATTCCTGCCACTCTTGGAACTGGTACTCTTGGAGGGAGAGGAACACATCTTTGAATAAGGCAGGCAAAATGCCTCAGAAACTAATAATAAATAGATGAACAAGATAATCTTAGATATCATTAAGTGCGATGCAGGAAAAAAAATAATAAGGTAGTGGGCTACTTAGCATAAGGTGATTCAGATGTGCCTTCTGAGGAGGTAACGTTTGAGCAGAGGCAAAAATGATAGGAAGGAGCAAGGCATTTAACAAGCTGGGGGCAGAATATTCCAAGCAAAGGGAATAGCAATGCAAAGGCCCTAAAGGGGGAAGAAGTTTAGCATGTTCCAGGAACAGAGTAAGGCCAGAAAGACTGGACAGAGGGATGGAAGGTCACTGGGAAGTAACAATGTGGAGGGAATCAGGGCCACACAGGCCATGGTAAGCAATTAAAATTTTAGGTGTTATGACAGTCCCTGAAGAGTTTTCAGATGGAAAGGGACTTGACCTGCTTTATCTTTTAAAAGACCACTCTGGCTGCTATGTGAAAAATCCATGCATGCATGTTAAGTTGCTTCAGTCATGTTCAACTCATTGCAACCCCATGGACTGTAGCCCACCAGGCTCCTCTGTCAGTGGAATTTTCCAGGCAAGAATACTAGAGTGGGTTGCCATTTCCTCTTCTAGGGGATCTTCCCAACCCAAGGATGGAAACTGCATCTCTTAAGTCTCCAGGTTCTTTCAGTGAGGATGTCTCCTCACTAAAAGAGACTAGGAAACTATCTCAGGAGCCCAGGGAAGACTACAGGAAAAACATGTTTCAGGAAAGGAATCAAAAGTTCTTTTCTGGCAAGGGGGTTGAGATGCTTATTATAGATGAAAAAGAAACTTTCATGCACACAACTAGAGGTCAAAGTCTGGAGCTCAGGAGCCCAGGGCTGGGGATAAAAATTGGGATTCAATGAATAAAGCTGGTGTCTGAAGCTATTACTAGATGATATCATCCAGGAAGAAAATGCAGAAATAGAGAAGCTGACCTAAGACCAAGTGCCAGGCATGCCAGGCATGCCAACATTTACAAGCAGAGCAGAGGAACAAAAGCAGTCAATGAGGTAAGAGGAAAACCAGGAAACAGTGATGTCAAGGAAGCTGAGAAAAGAGAGTGCTGCTACTGAGAGGCTGAGAAAGAATCAGAATAAAAAGGGGTTTGGCAATAGGGAGGTCTATGGTGATGATGACCAAAGCACTTGAAACATACCATACATGGTGCTAGACACACACAGACAGCATTCAATCATCCCATTTTCTCTTTCCTGACATCCTCCATTCATTTATTCAGTGAATATTTGCTTAGTACCTACTAGGGGCCCTTCTGGGCACTGGAGATACAGTGATGAGCAAGACAGACAAAGGCTCTAGTGTAATCACATCCGCCTTCTCGAAGACATCCCCTAGCAATCTGAGGGCTGATCCAAAGAGCAAGAACCCCCCAGTAATACAGTATTTGTAGACCTAGATAAAGATGACAGGTTAATGGAGAAATCTCCTTAAAAGACCCTGGAAACACAACAAAATACTGGATCCTGTACTACTGTAGTACAGTAGTACTTACTGTAGTACTTACTGTCTCCCCTTCAGGAAACAAAGAGTAGTGTAGCCCACATTTCTTCTCAAAGTGCACGCTTTCTGGTCCTGTAAACCTACAGAATCCAACACAACTTCCTGTAGTCATTTCTGCACCCCTACCATTAACCAAGCTGGTCCCAAAGCCATCTACTAACTTTTCACACATTGCCTAAATGAAAAGGTTAGCCTTTGCTCCTGAGCTCTTCCCCAAATCGCACACAACAAACAATCAAAGCAGAAGTGAAGGAAGTAAGCAGTAACAACTGAAGGAGACCGGACAAGCTTTAACGCCAGCATCACTTCCTAGGCGGAGAAAACCATCCAGCCTGACTGAAGCACTGGCTGCAGGCTCCAGGTTAGAGCGAGCTATCGTTATGGTAGGGGCATTCTTTGGCTCTTTGATACATATTTCACATTCCCTCCAAGACTATACATAGCAAGTAACTAGAAACCTAGTTCTTTCTGGTGGACAATGCGGAGCATCTGTAAGCACCCTCCTCCCTGTAAAAAGTGCAAAGGAAAATGCAAACTGAAAATATAGAACCTGCAAGCCCAGAGCAGCCCTCTCCTTGTCAAGAGCAAGTGCAGCCTGGCACATCTGGGCTTTGACACAGAGCTCAGGGATTTTATAGCTTTCTTCCATCTTTATATCACAAGTGTCCACTGTGGGGGTTTGTGCACCCCCCACCCCAGACCAAATCCTCTCAGCAATTGCTTGCTATTATTAGTAAGACAGAGACATCTTTTAAAATGACCCGTCTGACCCAACCAGTTTTTCCCTCTATCAGGTTGAAGAAATGAATTCCTCTAGTTCCTAATCAGGCCCCCAAAATCGATGCTAAAATGTACCTTTCAAACCAACTGCACTTGCTAAAAACAAAGAAGGGAGGGAGCATGCTTCTAAACAGTTCCGTAGGCTGCTCTTGTCGCCAGCATGAGGCAAAGTTCAGAATAGATTTGGAAGCTTCTCACCAGCATCACGGGGAGAAGGGTCATACCAGTCAGTATAAAATCCATGGGGGGCCAACACTGCCTTCCTTCAGCAGGACCTCTGACAGCAGAAGTCAGACCCCTTTGCCCAGCAATCCACATACCCAATGTGGGGCTTCTCCCATCCTCTGTTATGCTGGGAGCTGCAAGTGATTTAACTGTAACCCATGTCAAATCAGTTGCCAAATGGACCAGCCCTCAACAGCCGGTCCTAATCACTGCACAGGCTTGTAAGGGTGACTTAAGCCTGGCACGAGAAACATTTGTGCAAAACTGTCGGCCATTGGGCCCTGGGCACCCATCTACATTCCACCTCTCTGAGTTCCCAGCCCTAGAGCCCTCGCCAACTGCCAACGTGCTCACCAGCTAGTCCACACAGCGCATGCAGCTGCCACTCAGCCAGTCAGCAAGTGGCAGGCCGCCAGCACGCAAGTTTCAGAATGCGAGCATGCCCCGTCACAGTGCTGCTAAAGGTTGAAGGTCTCTGTGTGCTAGCCTTTAGATTCGCCTCACTTGCCCTCCCACCTCCCTTCTCCCATCCCTCCCGGGTTCTGCCTCCCACGGTAGCATTTCACTTGTCTCTATAGTAACAGCATCTGGTTTCAGGGTTATAACTTTATGCAGAGCGTTTCTCCTCGAAGCAAGGGCTTTTGCCAAACGATGCACTAGCAGCAAAAAGGCTGCTGCTTAAGATGGAGCCACAGTTCCCTTGTCACCCCCCGGACTGCGGCTATGTTCTCAGCTGCAGGGTCACAGCAGCGGCACTGCTCAGACCCAGGAAGCAGAAAACAGCCCTCCCACCTCGGCATGCTCATGTGTACCCAGAGGAATCACTCTGGAGCTTGCAGCCCCACTCCCACCGCCAGCCCCTCTCCTCCACACCCTGCTCTTCACTTAGCTGCACAGGGATCGAATGAATCCTGGGGCTTCCTGACTACTTCCAAGAAGGCACCAGACCATGCACGGCACTCTCAGGAGCAGAGTAGCTCCAGTTGTTCATAAGTCTGTATCTGAGCCTGACACCACTGGTTCTTTCCGTGCATACAGCTTAAAATTTACTACTTAACCCCATATTTAAACTCATCTTAACTTTATCCTCACTAGCCTGATCTGTTTACAAGAGCCAGGGAACCCTGTAATCTCTCACTTTACAACAGCTTTCCCATGCACAGCAAATGTTTACACACATGCCCGCACACACCAAAGTGACGCACGCAGGGGAGTGGACAAGTACCAGGAAGCGAAGAATTGTACTATCATTATTATTAGTTGTTGCTGCTGTAAATTTATATTTACACTGTGTGTAAAGACCTTTCCTTGAGCAGTACAAGGAGTTCGTCTCAAGTCTCAGAGCTCAATGCAGGTTGCCCCTGCTCCTCAGCTGGTTAGATCACGTGGGAGGCAAAAAAAAGTTGGTATTTTCACAGATCTTTTTCAGGAGCCACCAGTACTGACATTTACAAGTATACACTCACACACACACACACACACACACACACACATCTCTCTCCGAATTCTATTTCCTATTCAAATCATCTCTAAGAATTAGGGAACCGTTAGCATCACCAACCATTTGCCAGTGTAATGTTTTCAAACTTTGGAAACCACACAGTGTTTTAATGGTGTCTTTGTTGTTTTGGAAAATCTGCTGTCCACGTTTTCAAGATACATGTCAAGAACAGCATCAGTTAGTTCTCCAAAAGCACAGGCAACAAGGGCCAGCAATCCCAGCGCTACAAAGAATACTGCCATCTATCGGCCACAAGTGTTCACTACAGGGAAGTGGAGAGCAGGAGCGGAGGAAAAGTTGCAACTGTTGCCTTCCTAACTTCAGCAGTCCCCACCAGTGCTGAGAGGGCTTTGGCTTCCACAGCGAGGAAAGAGAAGGACGTGGGTGCTGGCCTAACCGTGGAGACTGCTGGAGCTCTGGACATACCCGCTGGGGAAAAGAAACTTCAGTGTAGCAAACCCAAAAGATGACTAATGGCAGAGGCAAGTCCCAGCAATCAGGAGGCAACAAAGCAAACAGGTCCCCTCAGCAGAGTTCACGAGGGCCCTCAGTTCAGTTCAGTCGCTCAGTAGTGTCTGATTCTTTGCGACCCCACGGACTGCAGCACACCAGGCTTCCCTGTCCATCACCATCTCCTGGAGCTCGCTCAAACTCATATCCATCAAGTCGGTGATGCCTCATCAAGCTGTAAATGCATCAATACACAGGCCCCGGTTCAGGGAGAAAGGGGTGACAGCCCCCCACAAAACCAGACTGCAGACTGGATAAAAGGTGAAAATTGAATCCTGAACAGGATCACACCAAACATAATTCTGGATTTATGAACTGCAGTATTTTTGAAATGACCAAATTTTAGATACAAAGGACAGGTTAGTGTGACCAGAGTACAGAGACGGCAGAGGTGGTGTTCGTTGTTATAAAAAGGTGACAGAAAATAGATTTGGAAATTTCAAATCCAACTCCTTGCTGACTTGGTCCCGTTAAGCATCTCACTTGTGGTGATGAATACATGAATCTACACAGGTAATAAAACTATACAGAACAGAAATCATACATACACATACAAAGAAATGAGTACAAACTGAGGAAATCTGAATAATTGCATTATATATGATCAGTAAATTATGGTTGTGATATTATACCAAAATCCTGGTTGTGATATTATACTAAAGTTTTACAAAAAGTTAACAGTGAGGGAATACTAGCAATATAGAAGTGATCTTTCTGTATTAGTTCTCAAAAATACATATGAATCTATATTTATTTCAATAAAAGTTTCAATTAAAAAAGCTCATCTGCAAATCTGCTTTTTTAAACTTTATTTCACATGATGGTCAGTTACAGAAGCTGGTCCATCCACACGTATGCAGAATCAAGTAAAATGGTGCAAATTCCAGACGTGCACTTCAGTAACTGTAACCTTGGGAAAGTTAGCTAACCACTCACTTCAATTGTCCTTAAAAATGACCCTAAAACACTTGATAAGTGATTCAGGGGATTAAATATGTCCCCAGAGTAAATAAATTTAATTAATTTTAGTTGAATCTAAATCTAAGGCTTCAAGAACCCAGAAAGTATAGTAACTAACAGTCCTACAATCCTGAAGGCTGTAATTCTGTCCCCATGAGCAAATGCATGGCAGTACCAACTGGGGAGACCAGCAATGAACTGCCCCAAGAGGCTGGGTATCAAACTCCTCTCTCCCATCTTCTGCATGTTGCGGACAGTTTCCTATACTGTCTTCAGATGGCTGACTGAGTTCTGAAAGGCTGGAGCAGGCTCAGCAATAAAGGACAAGAAAAGAACTGGTGGCTCGGGACTTCCCTGGTGGTCCAGTAGCTAAAACTCCACTCTCCCAATGCATGGTGGGGGGAACCCTGTGTTCGATCCCTGGTCAGGGAACTAGATGCCACATGCCACAACTAAAGATCCCAAATGTAGCAATAAAGATCAAAGATCCTGCACATTGCAATTAAGACTCAGTACAGCAAAATAAATACATAAAATTCTTAAAAAAGAACTGGTAGCAGGATGGAGACAGGGACTCTGGGGTGAGGAAGGGCGTGGAAGCTCAGGAGTGGTGACAGATGAAAGGAGAATGTGCTGGAGAGGGTATTACGTGCTGAAAAGGGAACAGCTCATCTGACCCCCTGGGACACTCGCCTGAATTACCCTTGAAAAGTGAAGTGAAGTGTTAGTCACTCGGTTGTGTCCAGCTCTTTGAAACTCCATGGACTGTAGCCCACCAGGCTCCTCTGCCTACGGGATTCTCCAGGCAAGAATACTGGAGTGGGTTGCCATGCCCTCCTCCAGGGGACCTTCCCAGCCCAGGGATTGAATCTGGGTCTCCTGCATTACAGGCAGATTCTTTACCATCTGAGCCACTAGGGAAGCCCAAATTACCCTTACACCCTTTAATTTATTTTAATGGGCGGATCTACTTGCTTCCCCGACTACCATATGCTACAGCTTCTGACCAGAGTTCCTACATCAAAAATTCAGCACTTTGCCCAGTCAAAGTTTTCCTGGAGTTTTGACTGTTAGGGACAGGAAACAGAGGCTCCCTTCTCAACTCCTAACTTGCAATTGCCCTTCCTCAAAGGCCCTGGAGTGAAAACAGAAAGATCCTAAGAGAGGGGGGAGGCAAGAATAGAAAGACTGGGGCTGCTCCTCAGGAGTCAGGAGGGTGGCACTGAGCACATCCATCCTGTCCCCCTGAATCCACTGCCAGGTCTCCAGCCAAGAGCCAGACTGGACCAGCTGTCGTGTAAAGAAGGCAGAGTAAAGGGAAGAAGGGAAGCAACCCACAAGGTAAGAGTGGAAGAAAGGGCTTCGATAGCAGGAAACCCACCCTGCAACACACCAACTTCAGGCTTAGAAGTGAGTGTATCATGGCTGGATTGCTATCTACCCTCCCACCGATGGTTTCTAACTGGTCTTCCTGGCACTGAACTCACTCCCCACTTATCCATCCATCTAGAGAACACAGTCTGGTATCATTCTCCTTTTAAAGATCATTCATTACGTTGAAGATGAAGTCCAAACTGCTCAACATGGAACTGAAGGTTTATCATGAGCTTTCTACACAGAGTTCCTGCCACTCTCCACACCATCCCACTCCCGGATCAAGCTGCCATGCCTTTGTGGACATGCTGTTTCCTCTAAATAACACATTGCCCTGGTTAACCCATTCTTCTAGACCCTACTCTCTAGAACACTCTCTACATTCTTAGACACACCCTTCCCCAAAAAGAGCCACACTCCTTTCCCCGTTCTTCATTGACTCATTAAATATGTCTACTTCTCATGAAGCATGTACAACAGAGAACATCACATCTCTGAATCTCACACAACTGTCCTTGGACACATCACGGCAGTCTTCCGCACCATTGTATAAGCTCTTCCAGAGCAAATACCATCCTTCTGAAGTCTTTCTACTTCCAGGTTCAAGCATAGTCACTACACATAGTAGAGTGAAAGTGAAGTTGCTCAGTCGTGTCTGAGTCTTTGCAACCGCCATGGACTGTAGCCTACCAGGCTCCTTAGTCCATGGAAATTTTCCAGGCAAGAGTACTGGAGTGGGTTCTTATTACCTCTTTAAATGTTGAAGAATGAACGGATCGATCAATCAATTAACTTTGCCTTATAAAGGCCAACCACATCGGCCACCACCCATAGTCAGGACAGCTAGCCAACACATGATGCCATTTAAATTGGATTACAAACCATTACTCATGTTCTACTTGCACTACTCTATGAAAATAAAATAAGCACTTTGGGAAAAAAAAAAAAAAACAAGTGAGGAAGGGGTACACTGAGGGCACACGCATGTTTGGAACTAAGTGCATCTCTCGAGTGTACTTTTCAAACATGAACCCCATACACAAGCTAACTTTTAATCACTTGTCAAAACAGCGATTTGCTCCAAAGTTAGAGTGGGGAAGAGGCTATGCTATATCCCCTGAATGATGTTATGTCTGTGGGTGAATTATGAGATTTTTTTAAATAATCATTAAGTATTTAATTTTCTTATTACCTAACTTGAGAACTTAACCCTTTCTATGGACTATAATTATAATTGCACAGCAATATGTAAAATTAAAATCAAGAGAATTTCCCTTTGTCTATTTCTGAAAAAAAGTTTAAAAATAAATAATCTTTTTTTAATTTATTAAAGTTAAGCAGTATCTAGATCTGTCACACAATAGGTTCAAAGCAAATATCTGCTTAATAACTATACAGATGAATGAACTTAAATCACAGCTTAAACTGCTTTAAAAATACAGAAGCAGCATGAGAAGCCATCAGTTTAGTTCAGTTCAGTCACTCAGTTGTGTCCAATTATTTGCGACCCCATGAACTGCAGCACGCCAGGTTTCCCTGTCCATCACCAACTCCTGGAGCTTGCTCAAACTCATATCCATCTTGTCAGTGATGCCATCCAACCATCTCATCCTCTGTCATCCCCTTCTCCTCCTGCCTTCAATCTTTCCCAGCATCAGGGTCTTTCCCAATGAGTCAAGTTCTTCGCATCAGGTGGCCAAAGTACTGGAGCTTCAGCTTCAGCATCAGTCCTTCCAATGAATATTCAGGACTGATCTCCTTTAGGATTGACAGGTTGGATCTCCTTGCAGTCCAAGGGACTCTCAAGAGTCTTCTCCAACACCACAAAAAGCACCAATTCTTCAGTGCTCAGCTTTCTTTATGGTCCAACTCTCACATCCATACATGACTACTGGAATAACCATAGCTTTGACTAGATGGACCTTTGTCGGCAAAGTAATGTCTCTGCTTTACAATATGCTGTCTAGGTTTGTCATAGCTTTTCTTCCAAGGAGTAAGCGTCTTTTAATTTCATGGCTGCAGTCACCATCTGCACTGATTTTGGAGCCCAAGAAAATAAAGAGAAGGCTCAATTTTGTTCCTCAGGCCTGCAACTGGACAAATAAAACTCTGTAATGTGTTTAGGTAAACCAATAAAGATGCTGGATAGCAAATACCTGCAAAAGGAAATTAGGATTTGAAATGTCAACATAAACTTTGAGCTCTGGAAATTGCAGCCTAACTTTAAAATTATACATAGTCAATGTTAATTATCCGTAGTAATTAGCACAGGGACAGCCCAGATAACCAGAGTTAATTTCGTACTTCTTCTCTGAGTCTGTGATTTGGCAGACATTCACTGTGGCTTTTACAGTGACCTCAGGTCAGATCCAGGTTGGCAGGTGGACAGGAACTCCAGAGTAGGCGTCTGTTCCGGGACACAGCGCTGGGAGTCAGCTGGAGGGCAGCTGAGCAGGTACAGCCCGTGACCTCCCACCTCTGACACCCAGAGCTGACCCTGAAGAAAACAGCCTTCCCTTCCCACCTCTACCTGAAGTGGCAGTCACCCCATTCACATCTTCCATCTTGAACCACCACAACAGGTAGCAAGGATGAGGCTCCTGGCATTCTACTGAGTTCCTGCTACATGCCAGGCACTGTGTTAAGCATCACGCATGTAATATCATATATGATGCTGTAAAATTGTGCCCAGCTAGCTTAATAACAGGACGGGGCTGAAGGTTCTAGTTAAAAGACTTCAATACCTATAACAATGTGGGGAATGAGGATAGGGATTCTGATTATCAATTAATTTTTCAAAAGTCCCATGTTTAAAACATCTACTACATACCAAGTATATGTAGACAATGCTTGTCTGATTCGACAACCCCATAAGGTAAATACTTTCAACATACCTATGTAGAATTGTAATTTTAAGTTGATAATTTACTCAAAATCACACAGTAAGTGTGACAAGAAGACCCAGGCAGGAAGTTTATCTTAAGCACTCTCCTATAACCCTTCATAATTAACTAACGGATGTCCATCAGGGACTACCTTCAAGAATCTTTTTTTATCTTACTTAACTTCAATATGCCTTCTCATAACTTCAGATTCTACCACTTATACTCACCTCTTACCCTATCTGGGTGTACCTACTGGCCGAAAGTTGAAGGACCCTATGACAGGCTTCCCAAATAAATATCTTTATTTAGTAAACACTGAGGTCAAGCTTACTATGTGCCAGTCACTGTTGTAACTGCTACAAATATTATTAGCTCATTTCATTCTTACAACAGTCTAGTGAAGTATGTATCATTTTTATCATCATCAACTCTGAGGCACAGAGAGATTAAGTAACTTGCCCAAAGTCACACAGCTAATAATTGTCAAAGTCAAGATTCAAACCCAGGTTGTTTAGATCTCCAAGTCTGTGCTCTTAGCCAGTACACATCATGCTGCCTCCCTTCACCTAATTGACTGATCTGTTCCAAACTCTCCAGGAATCCAGGCTCACAAAGATTAAACAGATCTTTGGAGAAATAGCAGACTCACCAGAATACCTCTAGAGTACGCAGACCCTAGACATTCATAAAACTCCTCCTCTCAATCCTATTCTGCAAATGTTCAAACTCACAAATATCATGGTAACATATAATTTCTGATATAATATGTGGTCAAGTGTAACTATACAAGTTTCTGAATTCAAGGAAAAGAGGGCTACCAGGATGACCTGCAGTTGAGGGGGTGTGCCATCTGCCAGGCTCACTCTGGGTTCGCCAGGAGCATAGGGCTCACCATGAGCATCTCTACAGAGCACAACTGACTACATGGTATGACCCTTCAGGGCTACCAGCAAAGAGCCAAAAGGTTCTACTGTATCAAAAGTCAGAAGAATGCATCACTTCCCATGTGGACTATACTACTAAGCAGAAAAACTACTTTATCTCATAAACTTTATAAGCACTGCTCACTGTTACATGAACAATGAAAGTACTTCTCTAATCCACATTCCCTTACCAATGTCTCTTACCACAATACTGTAAGTCCCCTGCAGACGAACCTTCAAGTTGCAAACTTTTAAAGATGTGAATATGCATTCGCATGTCCAATCACATGTGATTATGCATTTGTGTCCAATGACATAAGTTAATTCACGTGTCTGGTGTACCCTGTCACCTGCGTGCATCTCTGCAAGTAGCCGTGCTCTTGTGTAGCTTACTATACAGAACTGTATAGAGTACAATAGTATAGTATCTTTATAGATAGAGTTGACTCAAGCAAGGAACCAGAACCTGTGCGTCAATGTCAGGCAAGAGTGAAACTGCAGCTTGCCCTTCACCTCCTATTGCTGACAATCCTTCTGCTCCACCATCTCCCACCAGTTTACTGCCGTATGCTAGCTGTTGTACTATACTACTGTACTTTTCAAAGTATTGAACTGTAAGATTAAAAATGTTTTTTGGTGTGTGTTTTTTATGTATTATTTGTATTAAAAAGTGTTATAAACCTATTACTGTACAGTACTATACAGTCAATTGTGCTAGTTGGGCACTTAGGCTAACTTTGTTGGTCCTAAGAACAAACTGGAATTACAAACATGCTCTCAGAACAGAACTCATTCATATGAAATAGACTTACTGTACTGTTCAAAGTTTATCCTTCAGTTTCCTCAAGGAATCTCTCAGTGTATACTTGAGATCAAATTTTCCAAAGTTTAATTCATCTACTCATTCATTGAACCAATTAATTGAGTGTCTCCTATGAATAGGCCTTATTCTAGGCACTAAGGATAAATCTATAGTGGAAAAATAGGCAAGAAGTAAAATTAAAAAGTAAACTGTATAATACATTAGAAGGTGATCCTGCTATGGAAAAAATGTAAGCAAGGAAGAGATTTAGGAGGTGCTAGAGGGATGGGATGGGATGGGAGTCAGTTTCAAATAGGCAGTTAGGAGAGATCTCGCTCAGTGACACTTTGAGAAGAGACTTGAAGGAGATGAGGAAGTAATTATTCAAGGGAACAATGAATACAAAGGCTCTGAGGCAGGAGGGAGTGGCAGATTCTTGGGACATCAAGCAGGCCCGGTGGCTAGAGCAGAGCAGGCTGGGAATCAAGTCCAGAGAGATAGAGCTAACACAGGAGCAGCCACGGTGGCCTGGGAGGCTACTCAGAGGGCTTAGCCATTTACTCTGAGCAACTAGAAACCACTGGGGGATTCTGAGCAGCCGTGATATTTCCTCGAGCTTACAGTCTTCTTTACTTTTTAAATCTCTGTCATTAAATAAACATTTTCATGAAGGCCCTTCCTGGAACCTGATTCCACCCAGAAGGTCTTCCAGGAGCCACAGCACAGAAGTTCCCAGCCGGTCTGCCAGGGCAGCTTCCTACAGCAGCCAGGCCCCTGGGTACAGACCCACCTGAGAAGACTGGATCCCCAGCGGTCAGAGCCTGTGAACTGACTTCCGCCTCGGGTCAGTCCTCTGAACTACAGCCAATCTGCATTAACTTTATATTCATATAATCTTGATTAACTTCTGCAAACTAGCCTCAAAGTTCATGACTTCTGCAGTTGCCACCTGAATCCTCACCTACCTAAATGTGCCCAAGGGATGGCAACTCAGTGTTAGAAGATGCCAAAGCAGATGACTAACACGTACATGTCAAGAGAACAGCATGGAATTGATTTGTTGGTGGCTTTTTAACACCCATGACTCAAATCTATGTTTTACATAATAAAGGAATATATTTAAAGCTGTCTTTAACAATAAATTTTCTGGATTAATTTTGTGAGACTAGGAAAGACAGGGAACAGTTGCAAATTCCTTAGTTAGCATCTATCGTATTTTACGGTAAATGCTCTCAGTTTGTCATCCTTTGTCTAGGGCAAAAGAAATGCTTGTTTGGCTCTAGTGGATTCTTAGCAAGGGGTGGGCCATCCCAAAGAAGCATGGTACTCTCAAATTAAAAACGCCTTCTTTTCTCTGGTAGATTAACAAGGAATCTACCATATGTAAGTCTCAAATGCAATATGCAAGTTGAGATCCTGATTCAATCAAATCGCTTTTTAAAAAATGAGAGGACAGCTAAGGAAACTTGAATATTAATTAGGTATTAGATGATACTAAGGAATTATTGTTAATTTCCATTAGGTATAATAATGGCATTGGGGTTATATTTTTAATGTCTTTATTTAATAGTTGTTAGAAGCAATCTAAATGTCCATCAACAGAGGAATGGATAAAGAAGTTGTGGGGTGTGTGTATATGTGTGTGTATGTATATATATATATATATATATATATATATATATATATAAATACATATGTAATGGAATAATACATGATATATATATAATGGAATATTACTCAGCCATAACAAAGAATGAAATAATGCCATTTGCAGCAACATGGATGAACCTAGAGATGATCATACTGTTAGGTAGTTAGAATAGGAAAAAGGAGTCCAGATTGGCAGTGGCTAAAAGACAAGGAAAGGCAAAGCCTATGAAAATAGAACAAAGGAAGATCCGAGGACCGGAGTAAGGACCTCAGGTAAAATAAACAGCACTCCTGGCTAGCCCAATTTACACAGGCCAGGCCCAGGGGGAGGAGAAAAAGCATATGAAAAGAGGAGCCAAAATTGGGCAGGGGGCCTCTCTTCTCTTCCCATCTTTTGGGTCAGCAGGCCCTCATGCCTCAAGGATGTATTTTCCTTTACCTTCTAAATAAAACTGAGCTGTAACAGAGCTGTAATACTGGTCCATCTGAGGGCTGTAACACTGGTCCGTCCGAGGGCTGTAACACTGGTCCGTCCCTTCAAACTTTTGTTGTGATGAGACAGAATGGACAAAATCACTCCCCCAACAATACTAAGTGAAGTCAGACAGAGAAAGACAAATATCGTATGATATCACTTATAGGTGGAATCTTAGAAAAAGAGTACAAATGAACTTATCTACAAAACAGAAATAGAGTTACAAATGTAGAACATATGGCTACCAGGGAGTAAGGGAGGATAAGGATAAATTGGGAGATTGGGACTGACACATACTCACTGCTATACGTAAAACATAACTAATAAGAGCCTACTGTATGGCACAGAGAATTCTACTCAATATTCTGTAATAACCTATATGGGAAAAGAATCTTAAAAAGAGTGGATATATGTGTGTGTATATATATACACACACACACACATATATATATATAACTGATTCACTTTGCTGTACACCTGAAAGTAACAGGTCAGGAAGCAACAGTTAGAACTGGACATGGAACAACAGACTGGTTCCAAATAGGAAAAGGAGTACGTCAAGGCTGTATATTGTCACCCTGTTTATTTAACTTATATGCAGAGTACATCATGAGTAACGCTGGGCTGGATGAAGCACAAGCTGGAATCAAGACTGCCGGGAGAAATATCAATAACTTGAGATACACAGATGACACCACCCTTATGGCAGAAAGTGAAGAAGAACTAAAGAGCCTCTTGATGAAAGTGAAAGAGGAGAGTGAAAAAGCTGGCTTAAAGCTCAACATTCAGAAAACTAAGATCATGGCATCCGGTCCCATCACTTCATGGCAAATAGATGGGGAAACAGTGGAAACAGTGGCTGACTTTATTTTTTTAGGCTCCAAAATCACTGCAGATGGTGACTGCAGCCATGAAATTAAAAGACATTTACTCCTTGGAAGGAAAGTTATGACCAACCTAGACAGCATATTAAAAAGCAGAGATATTACTTTGCCAACAAAGGCCTGTCTAGTCAAAGCTATGGTTTTTCCAGTAGTCATGTATGGATGTGAGAGTTGGACTATAAAGAAAGCTGAGCACAGAAGAATCGATGCTTTTGAACTGTGGTGTTGGAGAAGACTCTTGAGACTCCCTTGGACTGCAAGGAGGTCCAACCAGTCCATCCTAAAGGGGATCAGTCCCGGGTGTTCACCGGAAGGACTGATGTTGAAGCTGAAACTCCAATACTTTGGCCACCTGATGCGAAGAGCTGACTCATTTGAAAAGACCCTGATGCTGGGAAAGATTGAGGGCAGGCAGAGAAGGGGATGACAGTGGAGGAGATGGTTGGATGGCACATGAGTTTGGATAAACTCTGGGAGTTGGTGATAGACAGGGAGGCCTGGTGTGCTGTGGTCCACGGAGTCGCAAAGAGTCGAACACGACTGAGTGACTGAACGGAACTGAACTGACTTGAAAGTAACACAAGATTGTAAATTAACTATACTCCAGCAAAAATTTTTCAAAAAGGAAAATACTTCAGAAAAAAAAAAGGGGGGGAGGATTATGAGACAAGATTGGAAACATACTGGGAAATGCTAAAGCTAAGTAATGATAGATGGGAGTTCACTGTACAATTCTCTCCCCTTTTGTTCATGTTTGATATCTTCCAAAATAAAAAGGTTTTTTAAAAATTCCTAACTATCCTATTTAAGTCTCCGTTCTTCTATGTCCAGTGCCTTCCAGAAAACATGTATTAATAGCAAAGTTGTAACAAATATATTCACAAGTTATAGACAGTTCTGTTCCCAAAGATTATTATAAACTCGAATGTCCACATCCTCGTCCCTCATTTTAGACATAATAAATTAAAATGTATAGGAAGATTTCAACACATGTTTTCTTTTCCTTCACACCTTAATCCACAGGCTCTCATCCAAGGAGTACTAGATTGACTTCAGCGTGCCCAATAATTTCATCTTAGTCAAAACAAAATGAAGTTTATGGTATGTTTATGTTTCTCAATACAAGCATCAGCATTTTGAAATTTTTCCCCTCATCTGTGTAAAGTTGCATGTTAAAAATGCAACAGGGACTTCCCAGGTGGCACAGTGGTAAAGAAAAATCCGTTTGCCAAGCAGCAGACACAAGAGACACAGTTTCGATCCCTGGGTCAGGAAGATTCTGTGGAGTAGGAAATGGCAACCCACTCCAGTATTCTTGCCTGAAAAATTCCACAGACAGAGGAGCCCGGCAGGCTATAGTCCCTGGGGTTGCAAAGAGTTGGACACGACTGAGCACTCACACAAAATGCAACAAAACATCCATATATCTGCGGCAACAAACACTGAGGTGCAAATAAACCTGGTAACATTGACAAAACAGAACCACGGGCTGTATGAGATGCCTCTGCAAATTCCCTCCAGCTCCTCACTGGGTGCAAACAACACAAGCGCAACGTGAAATGGCAATTACCAGGTGGGGGGGGGGGGTGCTGTTTGTGTATTAAAACAGAGTTTGCATCAAAGCTGAAGGTATGAAAGTCAGGGCTGCCTGTATGTACAAATGAATGATGTCCATGCACAGGACAGTGAGCTTTCTTTGGGATCCTGGAAGAACAGAAAGTATCCAAAACCACCACAGTCCCTTCTATTGCTAGGCAAGGTACAGGGAGAAAGCGGAAGAAGGATGTCCTGGTGACACAATATTTCCTTCTTGCCAAATACAGGGCACCTATTTTTTCCCAAAGAAATAATATTACGTTTGTTGGTTAGGTTCCAAAGACAACTCACAAAAGCTATTTACTGCAAATGTGGCCAAATTATAGTAATAATAATAAAAGCTAATACAATAAGTGCATTGTATGAATAATTTAAAACCTAATACCAGTCCATGAAATAAGTGCTATTAATATCTCCATTTTATAGAAGATGAAAGTGAGACATGAAGATGTAAGCAGTTGTCAAGGTTACATAATAATGGAATCCACACAGATCATCAGCTAATAGTATTGAAATAATTAATAACTGTATAGTACTAAAGTAGTGTTTTAAGTAGAGAATGGGTAAAGTAGGCTTCAGTGGTGTTGAACGGAACCCCAAGCACCATTCTGGTATTATTTTCTATCAAAAAAATACATCTTGAGTTTCAAATAACCATATTCAGTGATAGCATTCCAAAAATGAGTAGGAAGCAGCATGCATTTGGTTAGAAAGGGCATCAAACAAATAACTGAAACTAGAGGATAAATATCAGTGTTATCGTTAATAGATAATCACAGGTAAATGAACTACAATCAGTTGAGACAAACCTACTCCAAGAAGAAATTATATACACATATTGTCTAAGGCAACTTTCTAAATTTGCTTTTCTCCTTATCTCAAAAATCAATTGTCTGGATAAACACATGATAGCTAAAGACCAAAGTAAAACACCAGTCAGTTCTTAAAGATCTATTCAGTGTCATAACATTTCCTCTCTGGAAATCTGGGACTTGCTTGTGAACTTTTACCAACTTGAATCAATTTCACAAACCACTAGTTTAAAAGTAAGAATTATTTCTTCACTTAAATAGCAGAAGATAATTCCCTTCGCCAAGAAGAGTCTTAGAAGTTATGATGACTTTCTCTCCAATCTCCATTTGGGGATTTTACAGTCCTCCTGTAGCTTTTACAGTCCTTTTACAGTCCTCCCAGCTTACTAGTTGCAGCCAAGCTGAAAACAAAGAGTCAAAAACAGTGCAGGTCAGACTGTCACTACCATATTCCAGCCTTGATGGAGACCTTCGAGTCTGTTTTGTAAGTCTGCCTACCTGTGCTTACAGTTCTGTAAAACTAAGAGTCAACAGTAGGAAAAGCGAGTTAAGAACAAGTGATAGTTCTCATACCCAATGGAAACCATGCCTACCTGAGCAATGCCTGTTTTTGTGACCTTCACAGATTCATTTTTATTTACAATGGGCTTTGAAAGGCAAGCATATAATAAGCACCCACAGATTAAAAACTACCTGCTAACCTATACAGATGCCATTTTCTTAGTAGCCAAATCATTTATCACTTCATTACACTATGGATTTGCACTGTTTTGTCACTGGCACTGATGGCCCATGGATTAGCGGAAACATCTTATTCACTCTCAGTCAGGATTAGCCTACTTAAGGGAAGAAACTTTGACGTCTGGGCAAACTTTAAAGTGGTATTGTTTGTCCAGTTCTGGTTCCCCTGACCTTAGTCCACACACACAATTTCTCTAAAAAAAAAAAAAAAAAAAAGTCCAATTTAAAAATGAGGGATTTCCCTGGTGGTCCAGTGGTTAAGAATCCGTCATCCAATGCAAGAGTTATGGGTTCAATCTCTGGGTGGAGAGCTAAGATTACACATGCTGTGGGGCAGCTAAGCTCGCACATTAAAACTAGAGAAGCTAGTTATCAGAGAAACACAAATCAAAAGCACAACGAGGTATCACTTCACACCTGCCAGAATGGCTGTCGTCAAAAAGTTTACAAACAACAAAACGCTGGCAAGGATGGAGAAAAAGGAAACAGTACATTCATTGCTGGTGGGAATGTAAAACAATCCAGCCACTATGGAAGTTCCTCAAAAAACTAAAAATAGAACTACCAAATATATGATCCAATAATCCCACTCCTGAGTATAATCTACAGAAAATGAAAACACTAACCTGAAAAGATTCATGCACACCAATGCTCATAGCAGCATTATTTACAACAGCCAAGAACACAGCCTAAGTGTCCATTAACAGATGAATGTAATAAAAAAGCTGGACGCACAATGGAATATTATTCACCCATAAAAAGGATGGAATGAAATTCTGCCATTTGCAACAATATGCATGGACCTAGAGGCTATAAATCTTAGTGAATAAGCCAGATAAAGATAAATACTATACATTATCACTTATACGTGGAACCTAAAGAAATCAAACAAACGAATGACTATAACAAAACAGAAACAGATGCACAGAGAACTAGTGGTTACCAAAGGGTAACCACTAGTAAAAGGAAGGGTAAAAGGAAGGAGAAGGGGTAAAATATGGGTAGGGGATGTATGTATAAAATAAATAACCTATAAGGATACAGTGTACAGCCCAGGAAATAAAAGCCAATATTTTATAGCAACTTTATATGGAATATAATCTATAAAAATATTGAATCATTATGTTACACACTTAAAACTAATACAATATTGTAAATCAACTATACTTCAATAAACAAAAGAATATTTTACGAATTAAAGTAATTCAAGTTATTAACTCTCTCAGTCTCAATTTCCTCATCTGAAAATGGATTTAGGAATAATACCCACATTGTTCAATTGTGGGAAACTTACAAGATAATATCAGTTCAGTTCAGTTCATTCGCTCAGTCATGTCCGACTCTCTGCGACCCCATGAATTGCAGCACGCCAGGCCTCTCTGTCCATCACCAACTCCCGGAGTCTACCCAAACCCATGTTCATCGAGTCGGTGATGCCATCCAACCATCTCATTCTCTGTTGTCCCCTTCTCCTCCCGCCCCCAATCCTACCCAGCATTAGGGTCTTTTCCAATGAGTCAACCCTTCGCATGAGGTGGCCAAAGTATTGGAGCTTCAGCTTCAACATCAGACCTTCCAATGAACACCCAGGATTGATCTCTGTTAGGATGGATTGATTGGATCTCCTTGCAGTCCAAGGGACTCTCAAGAGTCTTCTCCAACACCACAGTTCAAAAGCATCAATTCTTCGGCGCTCAGCTTTCTTCACCTTCCAACTCTCACATCCATACATGACCACTGGAAAAACCATAGCCTTGACTAGACGGACTTTTGTTGGCAAAGTAATGTCTCTGCTTTCAAACATGCTATCTAGGTTGGCCATAACCTTCCTTCCAAGGAGTAAGCGTCTTTTAATTTCATGGCTGCAGTCACCATCAGCAGTGATTCTGGAGCCCAAAAAAGTAAAGTCTGACACTGTTTCCACTGTTTCCCCATCTATTTCCCATGGAGTGATGGGACCAGATGCCATGATCAGAGTTTTCTGAATGTTGAGCTTTAAGCCAACTTTTTCACTCTCCTCCTTCACCTTCATCAAGAGGCTCTTTAGTTCTTCTTCACTTTCTGCCATAAGGGTGGTGTCATCCGCATATCTGAGGTTATTGATATTTCTCCCGGCAATCTTGATTCCAGCTTGTGTTTCTTCCAGCCCAGCGTTTCTCATGATGTACTCTGCATATAAGTTAAAGAAGCAGGGTGACAATATACAGCCTTGACGTACTCCTTTTCCTATTTGGAACCAGTCTGTTGTTCCATGTCCAGTTCTAACTGTTGCTTCCTGACCTGCATACAGGTTTCTCAAGAGACAGGTCAGATGGTCTGGTATTCCCATCTCTTTCAGAATTTTCCACAGTTTATTGTGATCCACACAGTCAAAGGCTTTGGCATAGTCAAGAAAGCAGAAATAGATGTTTTTCTGCAACTCTCTTGCTTTTTCGATGATCCAGCGGATATTGGCAATTTGATCTCTGGTTCCTCTGCCTTTTCTAAAACCAGCTTGAACATCTGGAAGTTCACGGTTCACGTATTGCTGAAGCCTGGCTTGGAGAATTTTGAGCATTACTTTACTAGCATGTGAGATGAGTGCAATTGTGCGGTAGTTTGAGCATTCTTTGGCATTGCCTTTCTTTGGGATTGGAACGAAAACTGACCTTTTCCAGTCCTGTGGCCACTGCTGAGTTGTCCAAATTTGCTGGCATATTGAGTGCAGCACTTTCACAGCATCACCTTTGAGGATTTGAAATAGCTCAACTGGAATTCCATCACCTCCACCAGCTTTGTTCGTAGTGATGCTTTCTAAGGCCCACTTAACTTCACATTCCAGGATGTCTGGCTCTAGGTGAGTGATCACACCATCGTGATTATCTGGGTCGTGAAGATCTTTTTTGTACAGTTCTTCTGTGTATTCTTGCCACCTCTTCTTAATATCTTCTGCTTCTATTAGGTCCATACCATTTCTGTCCTTTATCGAGCCTATCTTTGCATGAAATGTTCCTTTGGTATCTCTAATTTTCTTGAAGAGGTCTCTAGTCTTTCCCAATCTGTTGTTTTCCTCTATTTGTTTGCACTGATCGCTGAGGAAGGCTTTCTTATCTCTCCTTGCTATTCTTTGGAACTCTGCATTCAGATGAGAATATCTTTCCTTTTCTCCTTTGCTTTTCGCTTCTCTTCTCTTCCCAGCTATCTGTAAGGCCTCCTCAGACTGCCATTTTGCTTTTTTGCATTTCTTTTCCATGGGGATTTTCTTGATCCCTGTCTCCTGTACAATGTCACGAACCTCTGTCCGTAGTTCATCAGGCACTCTGTCTATCAGGTCTAGTCCCTTAAATCTATTTGTCACTTCCACTGTATACTCATAAGGGATCTGATCTAGGTCATACCTGAATGGTCTAGTGGTTTTCCCTACTTTCTTCAATTTAAGTCTGAATTTGGCAATAAGCAGTTCATGATCCGAGCCACAGTCTGCTCCCGGTCTTGTTTTTGCTGACTGTATAGAGCTTCTCCATCTTTGGCTGCAAAGAATATAATCAATCTGATTTCGGTGTTGACCATCTGGTGATGTCCACGTGTAGAGTCTTCTCTTGTGTTGCTGGAATAAGGTGTTTGCTATTACCAGTGCGTTCTCGTGGCAAAACTCTATTAGCCTTTGCCCTGCTTCATTCTGTACTCCAAGGCCAAACTTACCTGTTACGCCAGGTGTTTCTTGACTTCCTACTTTTGCATTCCAGTCCCCTATAATGAAAAGGACATCTTTTTTGGGTGTTAGTTCTAGAAGGTCTTGTAGGTCTTCATAGAACCGTTCAACTTCAGCTTCTTCGGCGTTACAAGATAATATAGACAAAACCATACTGGGAACTTCCCTGGCGGTCCAACGGCTAAGACTCACTGCTCCCATTGCAGGCGCCCAGGTTTGATCCCTGGTCAGGGAACTAGATCCCACATGCCACAACTAATTTTGCATGCTGTAACTAAAGATCCCACATGCTGCAACAAAAATTCCAGGCATCACAACTAAGACCCAGCACAGACTAAAGAAGTAAATAACATTTTTAAAAAAATCAAACAGTACAAAGGACAAATAATTTGTTTTAAACAAGCACACTCCATGATAGGTGCTGGTCATGGATCTGCAGTCTGCCCAGGCAGCTGGTTTTATTACACAGCAAGGTCCTTAACTTTCCCCAGACTTGCTCTAGTTCATGAAGGTTACATTTGCTAACAACTGGCAGAGAGGGAATTCAAACCCAGCTCTGCCCGATTCCAATGCCCTCATGCCACACCTCCACCCCTGCATGGAACAGGAGGAATAAAATAACCAGGCAGTTCTTCCAAAATCTCTCCAAACTTACGAGTCCCAGTTTGGGAGCCAGAAACAAGAGAGAGTTTCCCTCTTCTCAACCTTAAGTGACCCGCAGGGGCAGCAAGGAAAGAGGTCATCAGCCTGCACCTCTTCACATGCCAGAGGTCACAACTGGTTGATAACACTCAGACGACTCACTGGAAAAGTGCCTGAGGACTGGAAATTAGCCAAGGGAGTATTTTTGAAAGGTGGTCACTCTGTGAAACACAGACTGGCTTGTGTAATTTTTCAGGCTTGGAAAATGTTGAAAATGATCCCAAATGCCAATTTTTAAACATCAGAGTAAAGGAAAAATAAAAAAATAGACGTGACAGAGGGATGTAGGTAAAAAAAAGAAAGAAAAAAATGTGTTGCCGGGTCTTTACCAATATATAGCTTTGGTAGGAACTAATTTTCTAAGATTAATGATTTCCTAAAATAGAAATGACAGACTTGGTAGGTGAGTAATAATAATTTTTCTTGGGTTACTAAAACTATAGACTCTCCATAATGCTAAAGAATTACCAATAATGATAATTACACATACACTTAGTTCTCATCCATATAGATGGATCAGTTGTGGTCTTCATAACAAGGCACAAGTGCTAGAATTACTTTAAGCTCCACTTTTCTTAGGAAGAAATCTAGTCTCAGAGCCATAAAGGAAAAGGCCCAAGAATGCAGACATTAAGAGAGGAAGAATGGAAATTCACACTCAGATCTGACTCGAAAACCAAGCCTCTCCCTTGTTAGCTATGGAAAGTGCCCAGCATAGGGTCCATTTCCTGTGTCCTCCCACCCTTGTTGTTGTTACTGTTCAGTCACTAAGTCGTGTCTGACTCTTTGTGACCCCGTGGACTGCAGCACACCAGGCGTCCCTGTCCTTCACTATCTCCCAGAGTTTGTCAGATTCAAATCTATTGAGTCAGGGATGCTATCTAACCATCTCACTCTGTGCCGCCCTGTTCTCCATTTGCTTTCAATCTTTCCCAGAATCAGGGTCTTTTCCAACGAATCGGCTCTTCGTACCAGGTGGAGAAGGTATTAGAGCTTCAGCTTCAGCATCAGTCCTTCCAATGAGTACTCAGGGATGATTTCCTTTAGGACTGATTGGTTTGATCTCCTTGCTGTCCAAGGCACTCTCAAGAGTCTGACGAGGGAAATGTACAAGGTGAATGGAGACTCCCGGAGAAGCAGACCCAGAGCATCAGTGGAGGAGCATCACCTTTCTCTCAAGGACCCAACAAATGATGCCGAATATAGTGAAACTGAGAGCATGTATTGATTAATTTAAAAGGGTGCCATTATGACGATAAGTTGTTTTGAAAGCACAACTATCTGCACCTTGGACAGGGCCAGAATACAAAGTTCTTAGTAAACCAAAAAAAGCAGTAAGAAGCAAATTAATGAATTCCCCCACCCCCATAACTCTCTGCCAAAAAAAGAAAAAAAACAAGCCCATCTTGTTTTAGTCTACAATCAACAGGACTGAGTGGAGCACAGGAGAATAAACACAAGGACTTCCAAATTTCTGTAATACCACTGTAATCTTCCAGGGTATTATTCTAGTGCTCAAAGAGTTCACACGGTTTATCTTCTCAATATGCTTAATAGCTAATCAGATAGGTTATTCTACTGAAATAGGTTAGAGGTATAACAAAGAGTCGGACACAACCGAGAGACTGAACTGAACTGATAACAATTCAGACAAAAGGAGGTTCTAAGCACATGAAGGAATCCCAGCAAGAGCAAAAATCGCAATCCAAGCTCCTAGCACAGAATTTATTTCACTGATAAGATTGCCACTGTGTCAACCAGGAATCCTGATGGTTCCCAGCCAGTGCGCTGGGACCATGTTCCAGGTGGGTTGAGACGTCCTTCCCCCGTCCAGGCAGAGTTAGGCACAGACAGGGCCCCAGGGCAGTTACCTCCATCCACAAGATGTCTAGACTGCTCAGCCAGAGTACCGTACAAATATTATTACTTACTAAGAATTCTATGGCGTGACAAAGGTCAAAAGCATTAGCAAATGAATCCATCATTTCACCAACTTTTTGATCAGGAAATGTCAACAGCTTAGAAAGTTTAGAATGTCCCTAGAGAAGCATGAATAACCACTTCCCACTTCATCCTGGTCCCTCTGCCATGGGGCCATTATTTTTCTAACAGCTGTTGGCCAGCGTCATCCCAGGCTGAGAATGACACACTATCTGAAGTGCTGTATACAAGGCTGTGTAAACCAAGGTGGGAGGCCACAGCACAAAGCACTTCTACATCCCTCAGCGCAGGGTCAGTGGATGCCAAAGGGGGAGCCCCGTATGGTTCAGTTCTGCACACAGACCATTCACAAAATGTACTGGGGTGTATCTGGGAGCCACATTAGCAAATGATTGAGGCCTAAGTGAAGTCAGTCAGGCAGAGAAAGACACATATTATACGACAGTCACTTCTACATGGAATCTAAAAAATAATACAAATGAATTTATTCACAGAACAGAAACAGAGCCACAGACACAGAATACAAACTTATGATTAACAAAGGGGAAAGGGTGGGAGGGAGGGATAAATTAGTTATATGCAATTAACAGATACATACTAATACACGTAAAGTAGATACACAAGGATTTACTATAAAGCACAAATATATTCAATACCTTGTAGTAACCTCTAATGGGAAAGAATCTGAAAAAATATATATTTTGTGTATAACTGAATCACTTTGTGGGAACACCTGAAACTAATACAGTACTGTAAATCAACTACATTTCAATTTTTAAAAAAGAAAGCAACTACGGAGGCGTTAGTGGTATATGAAGCATCAGGACGACACTGCAGAGAAGCAGCAGCCTGAGTGAGAGCAGAGAAGAGGCAGGTTTCCTTCTTACCTTTTCATCTTTCACTGTATCTAACAATACCCATTGTAAGGACAGCCTCAGAAATGACTGTTTTAAAGAGCAACTGATGTGTGATGGAAACTCAGCTCTGCACGGTAAGATGAGCCTGTGCGGTGGCAAAGGTGGCCCCTGCCTTCAAGCCCACCAGCCTGGCAGCAGCGCTCTCCTGCGTCTGCAAACCTCAAACAAAGAACAGAAACCCCCTTACTCCTGCTTCACCGACTCCTTCTAACATGTCAAGAACTGCACTCACAGGCCAATACTTTATGAGACAAAATTCAGGATTACTGCTGGAGAATAAAAGAAGGTACAAATTACATGCCAGTTAGCAACAGTCCGTGTCGGATGATCCCAAAGTCTGAGACATCATCATGTCTCACACTCCAATTTCATTAGAAAACTCTCCCCAGCATTAGAGGAGCTTGGGCCTCATGGCAATCACTCTGCTTGGCTCTCTAGTATCTATTTCATCCCAGTTTCTATAATGTAACCTGGCCTACCCAAAATTGCACCTGGCACCCTATTCCCATGTGCATGCATACACGTACACACACACACATCCACACACACACAGGCAACATCATTACCATTTTGGAATATAGGCCAACACTTCCTCATTCACCTAGTCTCAACCTCTGCCTCTCACTTTCACATTCCACAGTTCTCCAAGCCCAGTGTAACTCTGCTCTGGGGAACCCAATTCTGATCTTAGTGACTTCCTGGCTCTTCTCTCACTTCTGGTGAGACCCTTGGACCAGAGCAAGTCAGCACTGCTCTTCACCACCTGCTCTAAGCAAAGGCCACCCCACCTTCTACCCAGCCTCAGAGCACTGGCCTCTGCCTTGCTGCTTTCCCAGCCAGACACAATGTTGCCTACATCCATTCCTTCTGAGAATTAAACACAGTAGGAAGACTATATTAAAACTAACTCTGAACCTAACCAAGAAACCAAATCCAGTGCATAGAATACTAAGAAAGTACCAAAGTATTTCAAATCAAAGAAGAATAGAAATATGGATCTCAAAATTTCAGGTGGGAATTAGGCAATTTTGGAATGAGGCTTGAATTAATTACTTCAGATGGAAGACAGACTCTCTGAGGGCAGACACACTTGGGCAAGCAAAGGTTGGAAGATTTATGCTGGCTTAAAACTCAACATTCAAAAAACTAAGATCATGGCATCTGGTCCCATCACTTCATGGCTTTCCTTGGATGGCATCTAAGTTGTCTCTGTAAATGGCCCACGAGACATCCTGCAGGTTGGCTGACTTCCTTGGTGACAGGGTACTGCAGTCATCACGTCCTTGAAGCTGGCTGCAAGTCTTATAACCCCTGACTTGGGTAACTCCAAACAAGCCTCTGCTGTTTCTGCATCTGTTTCCTCAGCTTCAAGAGACAAGGCTCACTTTCCACACAGCCTGAGACCTGATGATGCTATGTGTGTTCTGAAAAGATCCACGAAGTACTGTGAGCTCTTCACACACACACACACAAAGAATCAGATAAATTCGAGAGATAGTATCACCAATGTGTGTTTACTCTCAACCTATGCAGGTTTAGATTGCCTAATGTTCCACCTTCTTAGCGAGAGAGATTTGGAAAGGCCCGTCTGCCTGACGGAGACAGGGGCCCAACTCTCCAGGTTCATGCCCACATTTATCAGGAAGTTGTGTTACACAAACCCACATGTTTTTAAAACTTCCAAATGCAGCAACATTAAGGTCTGTGCTATTTTATGCCTGTATACTCTTAATAATTCAGACAGAAATATAAAAGAAATTTGAATAGAAAGTGTCTTTCTATCTCCCTGATAAAAGTACCCAGGGAATGGTGTAAACTATCATTCACCATTTTGATGTTTTAATCTTGCAAATTGTTTGGTGTTTCACAGGCAGTCTGTAAAAACTTTTGCATTTTAAATGAAATGGTAATGACAGATCTAAATTCACCGTGGTATAAAATCATAGGAGTATCACTATGCCTTTATCTTGTTAAAAAGCTAATAAACTATAAATCCTTTTTAAATCACCAGCCAAAGCCCAAAATCTGTAGGCACAAGCACGGGAAAAGATGGAAGGTGATTATGAAAAGATAAACTGTTTTATGAAGGTGCTTTTGTGGTAAAAGGGTATGATGCAGTCTCTCTGGCATACAAAGATATTATTTGAAAGCAATCTAAAAACCACACAGATCTGCAAATGAATAAATGTTCCCAAGATAAATTACAAAGAAAAACATTCTGAATGTGTCTTTGCTTTGTCGTATATTTAGTTGGAAGTCTCTTCAGACTTTTTAGACGATTCTTTGGAACTCTGATTATCCGACACTCTCTTTTTCACTTGATGCCTTTGTTACTGCAACTGTACACCTACAGTTCAGCTCACTTAACTTTTTATTGAGGACCTACTCTGTAGCAGTCCAAGTCAAGGACTAGGGACATAAAAAATAAATAAGTATTTATTATGAAAACTGATAAACATCTTTTTACTGTTAATAAATAAATAAATACAGCCACTTCATAGAGGAGAGAGTCTAGTCAACTGAGACAGGACGACCCATTACAGACAATTCTGAATAGCTTCAAACACCAAGAAATACACTTGTTCAAGATTAACAGAGATATTTCTTTGCCCTTTCTGTCTACAAAGATAGCATTCCCGGTAGCAGGAAGAAAGCCTTCTCCTCAGTTGGGTTAATTTCCCTAAGCTTCTACTTGGGGTGAGGATGATGAGTGGAAGGAAGGAGGCAGAAAAAGAGAGAGATCACAAATAATATTCTTTTTATGAGAAATAGCCCATAGGAAAATGTTTCCTGAAAAATTATAGTCATTTTAACATGGACAATACATTGACTACAAACTCAGCTAGCTCAAAAACACTTCAGCATTTCTTGCAATGGTCACTTTGAGTACACTGAGGTCATTCATTCTTCAGACAGTGTCATGATTTCTCCTGAAACCAAATAATGGCTATTCCACAGCCAAAAAAAAAAAAAAGATAACTATGGCCTTGCTTACTAGCAATATCAAGTCTGCAAACTGGAGGAAAAAAGCTGAGAGATATTCATCTCAAGTCAAATGTTTTTTGGTTATGACAACAAAGTTACCCTAGATCCAAGTGGGGGTTTTCTGAGTACCATCTGCAATCCTCAAGAGATGGTACAAACGACCTGAAAAACTGATTCAGGCATACTAGAACCCAAATCAATGAGGTTAGCTTGCTCTCACTGGCGTAAACAGGAAAGTGACTTCAAATGGAAGAGTCCAGATGATAATAAGTGAAAGCAAATATTAATACCACAACAGGAAGGAAAACTATAATTGATAAATCATTAAATGAGATTACAAGATTTTAGTACAAAAAAAAGGAACCAAGTGTGCTTCCACACTACAATACAACCCTTTAATGTAATGTGATGAACTGTGTAATGTCAGATTTTATTTCCAATAATCTTTTTTTAATTCTAGAGATGTGATTAGCCAATAGTAAGAAGATATCTGTAATAGTAACCTTGATATACCAAACTATTTTAATTTCCCCAAGGAAGGAAGCCTTCCGAAAACTTCTTAAACCCAAATGTAAATGAAAGAGGGAAAAATAGAATTCAAGCACTAATTTTTCTACATAAAGGGGAAAAGGCTTTCATGTGGTTCTTAAAAATTCAAAGATGTTTAGAAGACCGTGAAGTGATTCATAAAGGAGAATCTGAAGAAGCAAACTCTGCATCACTTTCCCACTTCCAGATCTTCCTTTACCACTGCAGAAAGATGAAAATGAAGTTTATTCACTAAATAGTCTGATCTCAACATCTGAAAATGCATCTCACAGTCTGTGGCCTTTGTTTAGTTTGTATATGTGTATGAAATATTGGGAAATCATATTTAGATTTAAAATCGACAGTGATATGTACCTAAAGGCACAGTTTCCTTTGAGGTTTTGGAAGCATATCCTATAAATTTATCCTCACACATGGTTATAGATTCATTTTAATTTTTATAATTCTGAATTAAGAAGCTTAGAAATATTCGATTTGGAAGGCCCATGTGTCTAGACATATTAAATCAAACAAAACTCTCCAAGTGCCTTCACACTAGTGTCAATAACATAAAGCATCAACTCTCATTTATTCAAGGGACGATTATAGCGTTTGGAACATGGCCAACACCTCATTTCTTCTTGCTGTCCTTTCAGCCTGCTGTATCTTATCTATCTTATTGGCAGGCATCACTCTAAAAGTAGTAATAAACTGGCAATTATTAAGTCCTTACTATGAGACAGGCACTGCTGTCAATAATATACAAGAGCATATGATTTCCCACAACTGCTCTATGAGATCAGAACTCTTGCTATGCTTATTTTCCAGAAGAGGGGCTCAAGGAAGCTAATTGACTTGTCCACAGTCATAAACAGCAAAGCAAAATGACCAAAGTCTGATGCCAGAGACTGAATACTTAAGGACTTCAAGATTTGCCTCCAAGAGATAACCATGATAGAGGAAACAAAATCCAAACTGATCAACAGAGTAAGAAACCACCCTATCCTTTTCTGATATACATAATCAAAATGAATGTGCATTTCATGGGTGAAATGGTTCCAACTACTGATCATAATGAGATTCATGGATTATCCATAGATTTTAACTCACATATTCAATCCCAGGCCCTCAGTTAATTGCAAGGTACTGGTTTGACCTTTCTTATCTTCTTGGATATTTGTCAAATCGAATACATATTTATCAAACACTGTATTCGGCCTTAAATTCTTTTTTTTTAATTGCATAAAAATTTCCATCTTAGCCATTTTTAAGTGCACAGTTCAGTAGTGCTAAATACATTTACGTTGTTGTGTAATAAATCTCCAGAACTTTCAGCCTTTGTCTTAGTCTCTTCAGGCTGCGGGAACACATTATCATGGAGGAGAAGCTTACAGACAACTGAAACGTACTATTTGCAGCTCTGGAGACCAGAAGTCTGAGATCAGGCCACCAGCACAGTCATGTGTCACCCTCTTCCAGACTTCTCACTGTACATTCTCATGACAGAAGGGGCTACTAAGCTCTGGGAATCTCTTACAAAAGCACAAATCCCATTCACACAAGCTCCATCCCTATGACCTAACCACCTCCCAAAGGCCACATCTAGTACTATAACCTTTGAGAATTAAGATTACAACATATGAATTTAGAGGGGAAAACACACATTCAGCCCACAGCAGTCCTAAACACGTTTGAGGTCCATTCTGTTGTACCATTTTATTATTTATCAATGACCCATCTTTAAACTTCTGAGGTTGAACAAAATCTTCAATACAGAAGGCTTCTTTCTAGGTGAGCATATATAAGACTCTGACATTATATAAGTTAATGATTCTTTTGGAACCACAGACCTTTTGAAAATCTGATGAAAGCTGTAGTCAATATATCAAAATAAAATGGATATATGAGTATATAACTTAAATAGTGCTCTATTTTCAAGAGGTTATTGAACCTCTGCCCCCACAAAGGCCAACTATGAACTCAAGTAAAGAACCCTAATTTTCTGGCATTATTTTGCACTAATATTTACCAGTTCTCTTGTATTTGCATCATTCCTTTAAATATCAAGATTCCCCTAAGGAGCTGTAATCAAGACCTTATTTGTAAAATTTCCCATAAACATGATTTCATTTATAAAAATTAACCTATAAACATTCAGGAAAATAACTTCATTGCTTATAAAAACAACCCCATGGGCAAAGAATTCCCTATTTCCCATATGTACCAAATATTCAGTGAGCAGTTTCCCACAAAAATGCTGTCAAAGCACCTCACATCTGAAAGTAACCTAAACCACAAAAATATAGTAGAAGCTGTCTTATTCTTATGGGCACACCTTCTTCAGCTCTGATATGAAGAAAGCTCCATGACTGATTGTAGATAAGCTGGACTCGATCACTACCTTTCCAAATTTAATGTGCTGTAATTAAACAACCATGTTCAGTGGTTTTAACTGCATCATTGCACTTTCTGATGT